>NW_027223767.1:15160699-25160699 GCF_028538775.1 Myotis yumanensis | reverse complement strand
GGGAAGGGAGAGGGAAGAAGAGAAATGTTAATATTTATTAAACGTCTACTGTGTGTTTGTCCCTGTACCTTTAAGCCAGCTTTACGGCCCAATCGAACACCCCTGAAGTCTCCTAGCTTGCCTTCCACACTCTTCACCATCACCAATTCCGTCAAGGGGAACAGCAAAGGGAAGAGAGATGGAGAGGGGCTTATGCCAGGTGCCCAGCACTTTCCACATCATGTCCCTAGAGGGATGTTTTCTCTGCTGGCATTTGAACTATTTGAAGCCAGAAAGCAGCTTTCATAACTTGGTATACCCAACACTGGCATGAAGCTCTCAGTAAACATTATTCATTCAAAAAAATAAAGTGAGTGTACTGAGCAGGAAACTCCATCAAAGAGCCAAGAAAACTAGATTTTTTGGTATGAATTTCAGTACAGAACTCCAGCCATTCAAATGCAGTTTCATTTACTAATTACAGAATACTGGGGCGGGGAGGGGGGGGGCGTTGGGGGCACGCCAAAGTCAGAGTCCCTGATTTAAATCATCTTCTAATTTTGAGATTGCTTTGTGTTATAGGTATGAAATTACTTTCTAATACTCAGTGCAAGAAATACAATATATCCTCTATTTACTGCTATGGAGGGCTTTCTATGATGTATCATTAAGTATTAAAAAATGCACATACAACAATGTATATATGATATACATATATACATACATCTCCCCCAAACTTTATTCTGTGATTAAGGACCTAAAGCGGATAATTGCTCTGAAAAGACCTAGAAACAATGACCAATCCAGGAGCAATGAGCACCCCTACTATTCAGATTATGGTCTTAACTACCAGGACTCTGAGAAATTGTTCATTCTAATTCATGGAAAGCATTTGTATAAGATGAGCCTTTAACATCTCTTTATACCAGAAAGCAAGGAAGTTACCAAAGACTACGTTCCTTTTTTACTTACTAACATATTCTGTAAGCAAATAGAAATGCTGTTTTATTACTCACTGTTTTGTGTTTATATTAGTTTTTCCTCCATTAGAGTAACACACACACACACACACACACACACACTTCATGAATTTGTGGTGGATAAACATAGACATGATTACATTTGAAGGGAGAGAAAGAGTAAACCCATTAAAAGTCCATTTAGATAAATTAAAAACTGCCCTTTATGTCTACCGTCAGGTCTGCTGAAATCCACTCTCGCTTAGAATGCTATTATATGCTATTGATTAACTTGAAGTCTTAGTAAAAGGTTTATGTTGCCTTTAATAGAAATTAAGTACAGTGGCAACTGGATACAATCAGCTACTAGACTATTTCAATTATATAATTTATAATTGTATTAAAACCTCTCACAATTTTTTAAAAAGTTTTCCTTTATGAAAAGTTACATCTTTATATCTTTGATGTTTTATTCATTGGTGCCTAAATGTTCACAATTGTCGTCTCTTTATGGGAGACTGCTTTTAGTACTATAAAACAACCAGCGTTTATCCCCGTAATGTTTCTTACCTTGAGTTCTACTGAGCCGGAATAAACAGTTTCACCTACGCCCTCCCTGGTTCTCCTGGCGCAGGTCTCTTTTAAGCAGCATAGCAGTCAACTTTGCATTTTATTCAGCTAGCAAGTTTGATGTGAGGGATAGTTCTCTGCCTATAGAATTACAGTGGGGATAAAGGCCCCTGAACCAGAAAGAGTATCCTTTTCAGCTCAGCTATGATACAATAAAGGGGGAGAGCCTAACTACATACTCTGTTGCCTATTAATGAAAGGGTATTCAAATGTGGTCTTCGGACCATTGCCTCAGAGTCACCTGGGACACTTGCTAAAACAGGAGGCTGGCGGTTTCCACCTCAGGTGCGGTGTCTGAGTCTTTAGGGGGATGGAGTCCCGGCATCCACGTGCTCGGCAAGTCTCACAGGTGATTCCTATGGTCATTACCACTTGAGAACCACTGACCTGCAGGGGAATGAGAAGGCATCACTAAAATGAATTCCCTTCTCATCTCTTTGGGTGATTTTAAAAGGACAGCTTGCAAATAAGTTTTTTCTCTGTGTGGAAAGAGTTGAAGAGTTAATAAGGAGAATTTGACAACACTGATAGGAGAATTTTTTCCCTATTCCCTCTCTCTCTCTCACTAACTCAGAATACCAAAATAGAAGAGGGTAGTATAGTGTTCAAATTTGCCATCTTTCCTGCTTTGGATTTTTCTCTCTCGTTGCCCCAATGTTTCCCATTTCTACCATCCTTCCATCTTTAGCTATTGTGGCTTTCCTATTTATATTTCGTGATCCTGGCCTATACGAGCTTCTGTATAAACAAACCAAGACTCTTTTACAGATTTTTTTTTCTTTTTGTGAAAGGGAGAAAACACATGTTTGAAATGATAACAGTGTGTGAACATGCTCTGATTACACAAAGTTTCCTCCTTTTTTTAAAATTCCTGAGCAACAGAGCTTCAATTTACCAGGCCAAATATTTCAGTATTTTTGCTGTCAATCAATGTAGCTATAATATGTAATTCAATCATCATGCATTTCTCTCCCCACTGAACAAACATTTGCTGACTTTTTAGATTAATCTTTTGGCTGAATAACTGGAGACATTGTCAAACACATTGTGGTGTATAATAACTAGATTGAGCCTCTTCCCTCTGCCCAAGGCATTAGTGAGGCAAATTTCTGTTTATTCGTCTCTGTTTTATTAGGTCAGGCCATCAAAATGGGACTCTGTGAAAGCTTGAAATGACATGTCAATTCATTGGTTACATTCCTAAGGAAATTCCATACACGTTTCCCTTGGGAAATACTTCCTTCCCGGGCCCCTGTGAAGCAAAGTCTCCAGCAATGTCACTAATGGGCTGAATATCTATTAGCAAATAAAGGTTGTGTTTAAGCCTTACAGACCTTATACAAATGAAGTAAATGAACTTTTAGAGAATATCTAATATATTCTTTATTTTTTTACTTATAAGGAAAATGAGGTACTCAGAGATGGAAAATGTCTTGCTCAAGGCCAAATTCTAAGTGGCAAGGTTCAGGAAAGTGTGAGTTCTTTGTCCAGTGTTGCATTGGTTACCTTACCACTTGTAATGTGCCCATGGGTTATGTCACGATATTATTTTTTACATGTCAATAAAACTTTTATTTGGGCCTGTTAGTGAAGGCAGCTAGTTCGTTAAGGAAGGGAGCAAATAGAATGGAATATTCAGCTTGCATCTGATTCACTAGGGAACTGAATTGGACTTTAAGCTGATTCACTGGGAAGCCAAAGCATTCACAGGCTCGCCAGGGGACAAGCACAGACAGGACAACCATGAATGGAAACAGCTATAGAAAGGGTTTCAGTGTTGAACAGGTAGCTGTAGGAAACGGTCTGAGTGGCCCCTACAGCCCCAAGGTGCTCTAATAGGTGTCCCACCCATGTTATCACTGTTCAGAACACTTCTGAGCCTTACCTACAAATTGCTTTCAAAATCTGTGACTTAATCCTTAGAACAGTGATGGCGAACCTATGACACGCAAACTCATTTTTTTTGGTTGATTTTTCTTAAATGGCATTTAAATATATAAAATAAATATCAAAAGTATAAATCTTTGTTTTACTGTGGTTGCAAATATAAAAAAATTTCTATATGTAACACGGCACCAGAGTTAAGTTAGGGTTTTTCAAAATGCTGACACGCCGAGCCCAAAAGGTTCGCCATCACTGCCTTAGAATGTACTTATTAATGACAAGTTCAAGTCCACTGAAGAAAATGAAGGATAAAGCTTGTTGATACATTTTCTACTTTTTTTAAAAAAATGGTTGTGACAGTAATATAGCCATTTTATTTTGGTATGACTTTTGAAATCCATTTTCAGATAAGAATCCCAATATTTTGAGAAAGGATAGAATTGTTGAAAAATTCTTTTCTGAGGATCTTCCTTGGAAGGACAAAATTATTTGAACATGCAGACTTTGCCGTGTGAATAAAAACCACAGAAAGATCCTAAGATCATCGAATTACTTTGTAATCTCGCTTCTTATATAACATTCATTGACCTCTGTCAGAGCGCTCTAACTAAATATCTCTCATAACATAGTTCATAACAATACCATTATTCGTGCCTCTATTATTGAAGATCAGGGAAGTTAAGTGTGTTGTCCATAGTTACATAGAAAGTAAAGGACAAAGTGCAGACCAAGCCCAAAATTATCTGATACCAGGTTCACTGTCATATTTTTCACTCATGCTCTTCTGGAATGAAACCTTCAACAACACTATAGAATTCCAGGCCCCACCAAAGGTACACGGAAGAAGTAATTCAGGGCAGTTTACATGTACCCTCCGGCTGTATGAGAAACCTCCTATTCAGCCTCCTTGTTTGGACTGTTCCGGCTACAAAGCACAGTAAAAAATGTCAAAGATTAGTCTCCTCTCCCATAACGCGGGCCTTTTCTTGCCAGTGTGTGGAAGGCAATGATGGATTTTCCGCGCACTTTATAAATTGTCATACCCTTGTTATTTTGTTTTCCCAAATCTATTTACATTCCATGGTTTTATGTTAAGCTTGGGTTGCTAACTCGCACATTTATTCTCAACTTAATTGAATTTTTATTACTCATGATAAAATTGGTGTTTTGCATTTTGCACAGTATTTCTCTGCTGTGGGATTTCATAAGGTACAATTATACCGGAATCAGAGTCTGGGGCAATTAATTATTAATGAATAAAGATATTAATGTTTATCTGTAACAAATGAGAGGCTACCTTTGCTTCCCTCGATTGTCACAGGATAGCCTGGGTTTTGATGGCCTTTCTTTGCCTTAATGTGGTTCTCAACCTTCCTAATGCCGCGACCCTTTAATACAGTTCCTCATGTTGTGGTGACCCCCAACCATAAAATTATTTTCGTTGCTACTTCATAACTGTAATTTTGCTACTGTTATGAATCGTAATGTAAATATCTGATATGCTATATGTGTTTTCCAATGGTCACGACCCACAGGTTGAGAACCGCTGCATCAGTAAATTCCTATCGATGGGCTACATAGGTAGATTATGTAATATTAAGAGGTCTTCTAAATCAAGTTCTATGTGTGTACTATGGTATACATGTGTGTATACATGTGTGTATACACATACATACATGCATGCCTACATATGTAGAGTTATGCATACAAATATACATATATACACATATACATACATATATATGTATACACACATATAAAAATGTTTTAACACTGTTTTTTTTCCATCACATTCACTACCTGTGAAATAGGGAAACTCAGTATAGTCTCTTAGTTTTAAAGATGAAGAAACTAAGGCCTGGAGATTTTAAATGAGTTACGCAAGATCACACAGTAAGTGGCAAAGCCAGGACTCAAGCCAGTATCTCACTGATCTGTCCACAAACATTGAGCTAACATAATGACCCCATGTATTTAGCGATTACTCCACACCAGGCACTTTGCATGTATTATATCATTTATTCCTCAAAACAGCCCAGTAGGGTAGGTTAATCCACCTCTTATAGGAAAGAAAAAAATATTACAGAGTCAAAAAACAAAGCAACAACTAAAACTCAGGCTGGGTGCCCACATAACCTCTAAATGGCAGAGCAGTAACTTTGACTCATGTCTTCTTATTTCTATTTGAGTTCTTCAAATCTCATCTTCATGATGTCATTTCCTCCCTGATGAAAATAAGAAAAAAAATGGGGGGGGGGGGTCTAGTTAGTGAATATCAAATAAATATTGCGTAAAATAGAAATATCTGTTTGTATAATTATCTATTCCAGTGGTCGGCAAACTCATTAGTCAACAGAGCCAAATATCAACAGTACAACGATTGAAATTTCTTTTGAGAGCCAAATTTTTTAAACTTAAACTATATAGGTAGGCACGTTGTTATTAACTTAATTAGGGTACTCCTAAGGCTTAGGAAGAGCCACACTCAAGGGGCCAAAGAGCCACATGTGGCTTGCGAGCCGCAGTTTGCCGACTACGGGTCAAATCCCCTTTAACTTCAACTTCCTAAGCTCCAGTTCCAGCCAACCAATCAGAGATCATTGCCTTGGCTATGAGGGAAGGAATATAGAACAGGATGCATGAGGACCATAACTTGGCATATATACGCTAAGTGTCTGGAATATGATTTAAAATTCCTGGTTGTGTAAAACACATCAGCATTTTCCAATTACAGTTCCATATTGATTTAGGTTAATTAATAATTATTAAGTACCCATAGCATATTCAATATTTTTTGGTATACTATTATATGTAATTATCTCAATCTTTCTACAGGGAAGGTGTCTTATCCTGCGTTTGGAAAAGAAATTCTAGCTTAAAGGGCTTAAGTACTTTTGAAATCCCATAGCTGGTAAATGGGAGACTTCCCATTCAAACACCAGCCTTCTGATTCCAAGTCCAGCGCCTCTTATTCCACTGCATGGTGCACGGTGCCTGTGGTTAGCACTCCTTTTAAGATAGAGGGACTCACCTCTGCCATCAAGCTTTGCCCAACACTTACGGTTCATATTGGACATGCCCTTTCTGAGTTCCCATAATGGTCTCTCTGTCTGAGGGTCAGCTGTGTTGCCTCTCTAGATCAAGTCTAACCCAGGACCAAGTCTCCAGACCAGACGACACCTCTTGTCCTTTTGCATTTCCATTATTATCAGGCAGGTTCTAGGGACATGGAAGTAAGGCACCATCTTTGATGCTACTGGCCATTTAGGAGCTGGTCCCAGGCATGATTACTAGTATGAGAAATGCTCGGCCTTTGACTATGGTGGAGTCAGCCAAGGCTAGGGATGAGGTGCCTAATTCAAAGGTAGGAAGAAGGACTGTGGGGCAGGCTACTTTGTTTCATAGGACAGTGAGAGGTGAGCCCAAAAACCGATTTGGGAAGATCTACTATATATAAAGTTGTAGGTAAGATATCAGAACTGCTGGTGATTCAGAGAGAAAAGTACTGCTCAGTCTCATCAAGCACTGCGAAAACCAGCTGAGAAGCAACAACTTCAATTTCAAAACCCTGGGCTGTAACAACCGAGGAAGCTCTCAGCATTAGAGGCAAATCTGCCCCCATCGAAGTCCTGTCATTGTTGGAATTAAGTAGGTGTCTTGTTCCTCTCCTATTATGGTTTAGCCCCAAATATTTTCATAGTCTGCTCTGTGATGTTGCGCTTTGCCAACAGGGGGTGCTAGAGATTGATGAGAAGGCCAGAAGCTGGAGAAAGGACTTGATCCATTCAGTTTTGCATCCAGTTTCTCTGTCTCCTCCACAGCAGCTCTTGCTTCAGCAAGCAGCAGTTGGTCCACTTTCCCGTTTCTTCCAGGAGTCTCAGAACCAGCCTTCACTGCCCTGAATCAGAGACAACAGTACCAGCTGAACAAGACACCTTCCTCAGAGGGGTCTGAGTTACAGCCGCTCCTCTGAGCTTCTTAGGCCCCACCCCATAACAAAGAAACAGAATTTCCAGAGGATGAAGCCCAGAAATCAGGATTTTAAAAAGATTCCCAGGTGATGCCCTGACCGGTTTGGCTCAGTGGATAGAGCGTCGGCCTGCGGACTCAAGGGTCCCGGGTTCGATTCCTGTCAAGGGCATGTACTTTGGTTGTGGGCACATACCCAGTGGGGAGTGTGCAGGAGGCAGCTGATCGATGTTTCTCTCTCATTGATGTTTCTAACTCTCTATCCCTGTCCCTTTCTCTCTGTAAAAAATCAATAAAATATATTTAAAAAGAAAAAAGATTCCCAGGTGATTCTAATGTGCAGCCAAGGTTGAAAACCACTGTTCTAAGGTGCCAGCGCCAATGGGAAGCACCTTCCCTTGAGAGGTTTGGCTCCAGATCATTGGGGACCCCCTTTCCCAGGCTTCTTCGTTCTGATAACCCCAGTGCCCTTGCTTTGTCTCCCAGGTCATAATGGTGGTAGCTGCTTCAGTTACTCTCTCAGTGTTAACTTAGTGTTTCCTACTGGCCTTTGAGCCCTGTTTAACCCTTTCTTTACATTAATTTGTCTCAAAAAATAATGATTAAATAACTAATTGGTTTTGTGTTCCTGACAGGACCGTGGCTAGTTCACTGGGTTTGCACTATCTAGTTTGAGTTTCCATTAGAGTTGCCAGAAACCTCTTCCCCTACATGGGGAATGATGAGGCAGGGGTTCTCAAGTCCCCTTACCTCTAGTCCCCTTCACTTTAAATTTGGAAATTGCTTCTCCACAGGGATAGGCATATCCAGGCTGCCTCAACATCACACCCTACTGGTTTAAAGTAGATAGCTGGTAGCAGGTGATGAGAGGAGGTTCTGCTGATTTAAGAATTCAGTAGCCAAATGGTTCAGATTAAAATCAGTCAATTAACCATTGTAGATCCCACTTCCTTATACCAATGAGCCTATCCAAGTTTTCCATCATTCGATTGTGTAACACTATCACTCTATACGTTCTTAAGAGTCATTGTAACTCATGTATATTAAAATCAATTTATTTTGAAAAATGTTATAAAACTCTTGAAGGTAAATGAGAAATCTTTGGGAGTAGCACTCACATTCTGGTTGATAAAGAGCCTTATTCCATTTCTTTGGTTAATGACCACTATTGAACAAACTAACTCAAGAAGTTATTGATTGAGCTAAATCCAAGAGTCTAAAAATTATTAGGGCAATACCCCTGCAATTACTACTACCTCCTTCTGAAATTCATTGATACAAGAGGATAAAATAGAATTTGTTCTGCTCATTTTCTTTCAAATGAAAAACCTGAAGTGAAGAGGGAAGGATGCCAGTCTGTTTCCCATTTCATGGCAAGGATGGGGAGAAACAGCCACCAGGAACTCTTATTTTATCATGAGATAAATTAGTG
Organism: Myotis yumanensis; assembly: GCF_028538775.1. Taxonomy (NCBI): domain Eukaryota; kingdom Metazoa; phylum Chordata; class Mammalia; order Chiroptera; family Vespertilionidae; genus Myotis; species Myotis yumanensis. Next base: position 25,151,846 of record NW_027223767.1, on the reverse strand, counting down.
ATTTGAAATGAAAAAAGTACTCCTTTTTTAATAGTTGATTCTTTAAAATATATTTAAGATTTTTTCAGATCCATTTAAAAAAAACATTTTTCCTAAATAATAAATTATGGGAAATTAAAATAAAATACGTTTCCATGTAGTATTTATGTCCACCACCTCCCAAGAGGGAACTCAGCATAAAGTAGTATCAGCTCACAAGGGTTTTATAGACTCAATAAGAGAAGGTGATGGAACAAATAAGGTGAAAACCATCACTTCATTATGTGTGATATGTTATAGTACCTGACAATGGCATGTTTCTATTTTTTAACCAAGGTGCAAGTCATACCACCTCCTTTTGGTCTCAGCTGCTGTTAACTCTGTCACCGGGTTGTGTCTACTCATTCCTGTCCTGATCTATCTACCTGGCAGGAGGTTCTTATTGATTTAATGTGTTCTCCTCTGTCTAGCCCAGTGGTTCTCAACCTTCTGGCCCTTTAAATACAGTTCCTCATGTTGTGACCCAACCATAAAATTATTTTCATTGCTACTTCATCACTGTAATGTTGCTACTGTTATGAATCGTAATGTAAATATCTGATATGCAGGAAGGTCTTAGGTGACCCCTGTGAAAGGGTCGTTCGACTGCCAAAGGGGTCGCGACCCACAGGTTGAGAACCACTGGTCTAGCAGCAATCAGAACAGATTCAGAACTTTTTTGGTTTCTTACCATGGTAACTCAACTCCTCCTGCTTTATTAAATCCACACAGTAGTACCAGGGAGAAAAATTCTGCTGTTTGAAGTTGGGTAAAAGTCTGGAAATTCCATGTTCAGGAGAAGAAAATAAGCTAGATGTGGAGACCTCTACAGCAGGGTCCATCCTTTGTGATGATTGAATGGGATTCCTTTTAGAGCAGCGGTTCTCAACCTGTGGGTCGCGACCCCTTTGGTGGTCGAACGACCCTTTCACGGGGGTCGCCTAAGACCATCCTGCATATCAGATATTTACATTACGATTCATAACAGTAGCAACATTACAGTTATGAAGTAGCAACGAAAATAATTTTATGATTGGGTCACAACATGAGGAACTGTATTTAAAGGGCCAGAAGGTTGAGAACCACTGTTTTAGAGCCTCTGAGCTACAACATTCCTTGCTTATTGAACATCTCCAATGCTTTGAATGAAAGCAAAGTTATTCCATACAAGCATTTGTTGTTTACTACCATTGGGCTGAGGGAGGGGCCAGGTACTGTTTTCCCAAGGTAGGCAGCAATGCTGGTGGAGTGCGCACCTAGGACTGAGAGTATGGCCAAGAAATCACTCTTTCAATAAGTGTGTGTGGGAAAACCATGGGCTCTGGAGCTTGAGGCATCTCACACCAGCATGAAAGACCCACATGAGACCTTTGGCAGTGCTAGGCAGTATCAAGGCTGGGCAGGGAATGAGGAAGGTCCATAAGTTTGGGAAAGAAAGACTTCATCAGATTTTGGACTTTTTACCTGGGCTTCCAAATATTCAGAGTGGGTCTGTCTGCCACAATCCCTGTGTGAAGATCTTCCTAATAAATGGGACATATGACTCTCTAACTCAGCATGTAGCAAATGCTGAGTAGTCAACCAGAATGTGTTTTTCAGGGGCAAAAGAAAAAGCAAGACTTAATACCTGTGATTTTAACGCTAATCATTGGGGAGGTAATGTGAAAAAAAATTCCTGGCAAATAATTTAAAAACCTAATGCATTAGTTGCTAACTCTGAAATTATACAGGCTGAGATAGGAGCAGGCTGTTGTCCTAATTAAAGCCTTTCTTTAAACCAGAGAACCATTATGGAGCTAAAATCCACTATATTGATCTATAACTGCTACCTGGAGGTACTGCAGCTGGTGTAAGAAGAGGATTCTTGCTCATACAAAACTTCTCTGAGAAAAGTTTAATGTAAAAGAAATCGACATCACAAAACCATAAATACTCTCTCTCTCTCTCACACACACACACACACACACAAAGCAAAAAAATCTGGGAAAACATCTTCCACTAATTTGTATGGATTTAGATAACATAGTTTCCGTGTTTAGCTGCTGCAATGTGTTATTTGGTAACAACAACAAAAAGAATGACAGAGATGGAAGGTTGTTGGAGGAGGTAGGTCATCAAGAGGATGAAACAGCTGGTTGACCCAGGAACAGGACCTGGGAAGTCAGTTTCCTCAATCCCTCCACCTCCTTGGAATGTAAGTTCTGCCCACCATCCTCCGCCTAGGATTCATTTTAAGGACATAGCCTTGAGAGAGGAGGGTGTTGTTGAGACCATCTAGATCAGCGGTTCTCAACCTGTGGGTCGCAACCCTTTTGGCGGTCGAACGACCCTTTCACAGGGGTCGCCTAAGACCATCCTGCATATCAGACATTTATATTACGATTCATAACAGTAGCAACATTACAGTTATGAAGTAGCAACGAAAATAATTTTATGGTTGGGTCACAACATGAGGAACTGTATTTAAAGGGCCAGAAGGTTGAGAACCACTGAATTCTAGCATATATATATATATATATATATATTACTGAACTCGGTAATTTCATTTTAGGATTTGGCAGTCAGATGTGGAGATCTACTTGTCTTGTGACCACCCAAGTTCATATGCAAGTTCCCTTGCTTATTAAAAGCACCATCTACCACTCTAGAGCAGTCTTCCTCTTTTCTAGATGTCTTCTTGCTCTCCATGTTCAGGGGCCAGTTTGGGAGCCAGCGAAAATTTTAAAATAAATAATTAGGAAGGCTGCAGTCAAATTCTGCCACTTCCTCTACTTCTGTCTGTATTTGAACTTGGACATATCACTTAAACTCACCTTAATCCTCCATCTTCTCACCTGAAAATTAAGGGAGTTAGAGAAAACCTGGTCTGAAATGATATTAATGTGCACTTGAAATATACTATGTGACATGTACCACATATCCAAAAGATTGGAGTTATTTAAATAAGCAAGTAGACCTATTCATTTTTTCAGCAATCATTTACAGAGTGCCTGCCAATTTATCTGTTGTAAATAAGTGTCCCATTTGTAAAATCTTGAGTTCAGGAGGAAGCTGGATATTTGAGAGAGAGATGAACTGTAATGAAAAGAAGGAAGGTATAGCATGAGGTGCTAGAACAGTGGTTCTCAACCTTGGCTGCACATTAGAATCACCTGGGAATCTTTTTAAAATCCTGATTTCTGGGCCACATCCTCCGGAAATTCTGTTTCTTTGTTATGGGGTGGGGCCACAACATTAGTAACAAAGAAACAGAATTTCCGGAGGATGTGGCCCAGAAATCAGGATTTTTAAAAGATTCCCAGGTGATTCTAATGTGCAGCCAAGGTTGAGAACCACTGTTCTAGAACATGCTAACGTAGAAAGTCAACGTTGAGGGACTGTTGTGTTCAGTGCTGTATTTCAAGGAGAGAATTGGCACTTAGCAGGCACTCAGATTTTCATCAGAAATGCCTTTGATTACCCCTAATTCCCAGTGATCTTTTCTTTCTCCCATTCCTACTGTAGTTAAATTATAAGTTGCATATTGTACTGTTACATTTCATCCTGTCTTTAACTGATGTCTAACTGCGACATGTGTGGATTTTGGTTCTAAGTAAGCACAAAAGGACCCCTCCAAGATGATACTTTGAATTTCACAGAGCATGAGGGGAGATGGTATAGCATGGCCTCTGAGTTTGGAATGCCTGGTTGTGGTTTCTACACTACTAATTAGTAGCCCTGAGACCGCAAATAGCTTTTCTGGGCCTCTGTTTTATCATCTGTAAAATGGAAGTAATAATATTTCTCTTATATGGATGTTCTGATGATTAAATAAGGTAATTCATGTAAAGGATTTGGCAATATGTAGTACATAGAAAACAATGCATGCAATTATTTTTACTTAAACAAATACTATCATGAATGGTTTTTGTTTATTTTTGTATTTTTTTTAAAGTAAAAGTACCTGGCAGCAGATAATAGACTAAATATTTTTGAGAGGGCTTGAAGGTGAGCTACAGACTGAAAAGGGGGAAAATTAAGTGTAATTTTACTGGCTTTAGCTCTTAAAGCAAATGAAGAGAATATGGTCTTTAGGCTTTTTGAAAACAAGGATTATGGATTTTCAATTATAAAACTCCAGCACCTTGCTACAGGGCTTGACACATATCAGGCACGCCCTTAATATTTGCATAATTCATTCATAAATAAATAGGTCGTGGGATAAAAATCCAGGCACCCTGCTTCTGCTTCCAGAGAGATCTTTCTTGCTAGCCAAACATTGGGCTCCCAAATGCAGAAGGTAGGTCACTGTCCTTGGTATCAAACCCTCCCTAGGATGGAATCCGTTCATCTTTGGCAAACTGCTTTTTTTCTCCTTTCAAAAAGTCCTTTCGTGCAGTGGGCTTTCAAGGCTCAGAGACAAACAGCCCCCCCCCCCCCCCGCCATGTTTCCCAAATGGGCTCATTCTCACTACCTGAGATTCTTTTAATGGTATGAGGTCTCAATATTTTTCCTGCTGAGCCTGGAGCTCTGGAAATAAGAATCCTGGGCTTTCTTCATCTGGGCCTAGATTTTTAATGCGTCGGTCACCTGGAGTCCTGGGCCACACCTCCTTTTGAAATAGTAGGCAGTCAGCCACGGGTTCTTTTCTAGAATCGCTGGGGGCAGCAGGACTAAGCAGCCCCGCTCCCGGAGTGAGCCCAGCCTAGGAAGCTCCTGCTGTTACCTCGGCTCCCTCCCACATCCCCTCCACCCCCGCCGCGCCCGCCACTCAGCCCACGGACCGCCAGACTCCTGGCCATTGGAGTCCGTTCAAGAATCCCGGGAGCGCTGCAGTGTGACTCCTTCGGCTCCCACACCGCACCCTCCGATGCCACACAGCCTGGAAGACTCGCTAAACTGACTCAGTGCGGATGAACCGTTCCCTCTTCCCTCCTCCCGCTTCCTTTCCACTCATCCACCCTTCAGATGCTGTTATCAGACCGAGGCTCCCACTGCGAGGGCTTCTAAACACTGCAAATAAAAATGTGCAAAAAATCCCCTGTGGGTTGTGTGTGTGCGTGTGCGCTGTGTTGTGTAGTGTGGTGCGTGTGTCCATCCGCGCTTGTGCAAAAATCTCCAAACGTCACAGTTTGCATTCCATTCCGGACGAGCGCGCCCAGACAGCCGAGATCTTCCCAGGGATTCCCCTACCCTGCCTCCTCCGCTCCAGTCACCCCCCAAGAGGTAGGTCCGGGGCTTCCTCCAACCCCCGCTGCAGCGGTAGAGGAGAGGCGGCCACTGCGATTTCCCTTTCCCCCGCGCCCAGCCCTCTTCTCGGGCGCGCAGTCCGGAGTGCAGGGCTTCCTCCCGGTCCCCTCGCATCTACCGCGCCAGCGGCTGGCCAGGTGCCGGTGCTTCCCTGGCCTCGGGCAGCCCGCTCGTCGGGAGACCAGCTGACCCCGAGCTCCACTTCGGCCGGGGCGGCGGGCGGCGGCCGCTCCCACCTTCCCGCGGGGCCTGCGCCCGCCGCGCCGGGCGTGAGCGCAGTGCGTGCCCGCCGATTCGGTGGGAAGACCTTCCCCGGAAGCAGCTGAGTCTCGGGGCAGGGAGTCTGCGGGACCCCGGCAACAGCCCTCAGAGCGCTTGAGCTTCCGAAAGAAAAACGATTGGAAGCAAAGAAGGGAAGCCCGTTCCCCTAAAGCCCGGGTTGCCCGTAGTCTCGGGTCCTCCTGGAGCTGGGCAGGGGCGCAGTTGGCCGCGGCCGCTGCTGGCCCCGGAGTGGGACGGAGGCTTTTTCTACTTTCAGGAGGAGGGAGGTGAGGGACTTGCAGGCAGGAGTTGCACCTGCTCTAGGAACCTGCAGCGAGAACTCGGGGGTAAGTCGTGTTCTGGCCCTGGAGCGAAAAGGGGAAGGGGGCGGTGAGCGGTGCGGGAAGGGGCAGGAGCGGAACGAGAAGCGGGGGGAGGCAGGGGGCAAGGAACGAATTATGCAAAAAAGAAAAAAATTCCCCCAATATTCCACCGCAGAGGGGGAGCGCAGCAGCACTCCCAGGATGAGTCCCTCCCGGGGCTCCCATGCCGAACCGGGGGGGGGGGGGGGGGGGCTCGAAGTTCTCTTTAAGGAGAAGAGAAACTCCCCAAACCTCGGAGGGTGACCGAGGCGAGCGGGGCGGAGTCTGAGTCGGAGCGGGGCTCGGGCCCAGGCGGCTGCCGCGGTGGCCCGCAGCTCCGGTTCCCAGCGCCCGGTCCTCCTTAGGGCCGCGCGGAGCCGCCCCTCCCCATCCCCGCCTTCCCGCTTCGCCCCCGGGCGCGGAGGGCCCCAGGACTGTAGGGTCTCCCGGTGGCCGCGAGGATGCTCACCTGGTCGGACCTCCCCCTCCGCCCCCCTCCCTCCTCCTCTCGCCCCCACCTGCTCTCCTCCCCTCCTCGTCGGGCAGCGTCGGGCTCCGTAGGCGAGGAAATAACGACCCCTGCAGTTGCAGTGCTGAAACCTCGGCGGCGGCGGCGGCGGCGCTCCTTGCGGGCGCTGGAAGCCAGGGTTCTGGGGAGCCCCGGAGCATAGCCGAGGATCGGAAAGCGCGCGCGCGGCGTGGGGAGCCCGCGGGCCCCCGACGCTCCCGGGTCCCCGGCTCCTCGCCGTTCGCGATCGGCGCCCTGGACGCGCCGCCTGGGTCGGGCTCGGAGGCGGCGGGCTGCGCGCGGACCTGGGAGCAGGGAGGTCGGCGGAGGCTGCCGGCGGCCGGCGGGTTCGGGCACTAATCCCTGCCTCTCTCTCTCCCGGTCTCCCGTCTGCCGCGTCTGCTCCTCCCTCCGCCCCCCGGAAGCAGGAGAGGACCGGCCCCGAAGCGGAGCAGCAGCCGCCCTCTGACCATGCCCCGGTGAGCGGGGCGGACTTCGAGGGCAACTTGGCGCCGACTGCCTGGGCTCGGCCGGCGAGCTGCGAGCTGCCGGGGCCCCGAAAGCCGAGGAGCAGCGCGGCCCGGCGGGGGGCTCTCGTCTATGCCTTCTTGGGGCGCCCGGCGGATCGGGGTCTGGTTTTTGCAGACGGAGCCCAGCGCTGGTGGCTTCAGGTGGCTGCCGCCGCCTCTGCTGGGGTTGCTTCCGCCGCTCGGGCCAGGAGCAGAGACCTTTGAGCGGGGACACCTCCGGGGCAGCGAGACATCGGACATGTGTCAGCACACCTGGGGCGCGCATCCGTTGAGCCCGAGGGGATTTTTGCCGGAACAAGTCAAGCAGCGATATTGATCTTGGGGGTGACTGTCCCTTGACCGGCTGTCCGGTGGGCGTGCGAGTGTGCACTCGCCCAGAAGTGTGTGAGTGTGTGGATGTGTGTGTGCCGTGTCGGGCTCCCCCCCGCCCCCCGTTTTCCCGTCGAGTGATGCACTTGGAATGAGAATCAGAGGATGGAAATAGTCTGGGAGGTGCTTTTTCTTCTTCAAGCCAATTTCATCGTCTGCATATCAGGTATGGGGCGCGCCGGAGTCGCGGGCGGGTTGGTGGTGTGTCGTGTTTGGAATGTATGGGGTCGTATCGTGTGCAAGACACTCGGTGGCCTCTCGGGGTGGGATGCGGGGAGGGTGGTGGCAGAGACCTGCTCAGCTCTGCGGGTTTGCTGCCTTCCGAATTAAAAACCTTCTGAACCCAAGGATGGGTGTGTGTGTGTGTGTGTGTGTGTGTGTGTCCGTTGGTGTAATATCCGTGTGGAGTTCTGGAACGTACAAGGGGTGGGGGATGAGAAAGGAGAGGCAGATGGGTGTTGATTTTCAAGGCTTTCTGGCTGAGAACTCTGGCGCCGAAATCTGAGCCTTAGCAACCCCCACCCCCAACCCCAGGCTTTCAAAGTTCCCAAACTTGGTGGCTCTGGCTGGCAAAATGGACGCGGAGCCCTGCCCTGGGTATCCGAGCACTTTCAAGAGACTGCGGGAAGATGCGGGAGTGGAGAATATTCATCAGGGACCAGAGGGATGTGGAGGTCCTCCATTCCTTCCCCAAACCCATCAGGCCCAGTGGTGATGGTCTGAAACATCCTAGCCCGCCCCCCTCCACCCCCCGCCCCGGGCAAATAAAAGCAAACCCCAACAGAAACAATACAGCATCATAAATGCCACTTTAAATTACGGTCCTTTGGAATGCCCAGTGGCAGGGGTGTGCTGGCTCACACTCACTGACCTCAGGCTACTTGTGCTAGTGTTTGGTTTTAGCAGGGGGTGGCAAGCCAGTGCGGGGGGAATGAGGTAGGGCTAGTGCCTGCCTGCACCTATGTGTCTCTGTGTTGGAAGGGATTCTGATTTCCAAAAATGTCTTCGTTGGTGCAGGACGTCGGAGGTTTGGAGGTTGGAGCCGTGAGAAAATCAGCAGTGTTCCCCAATTTAGTGCCTCCTCCCATTGACAGTGTCCACCCCATTTTCTTTTGCACCTGTCATTTAGGTGCCCAGGGTAAGACCCATTTGCAGCGCTCCCCTCTGCCTGCATTCCCTCTGCAGAATTGGGGACTCAGCCAACTTCCCATGAAGTCACCAGAAGAGGAGAGCAGGAACCCTGCCCCTGTGAGCAGGCACATTTGAGCATCATTGGGGGACAGGGACATGCTTCCTGCATCTTCCTTCAGTCCAGCCAATCCCCACCCTCTGATTCTGGATATTAAAAACCCTTGTCTGCCCTTACACTGGACCCAGATCCAAAGACCGTTATTCAGTTTCAATGTTCTCTTCATAGAACAGGAATAGGAAATCTTTTATTCAAAATTATTCCCTTTGGGGCTTGGCCACCCTACTAAGAAATTAGAGATATACTGTGGGCCTGGCAGATAATAAACAGTGCCCTTCAATCCTCTAGTGGGACCTCTTTTTCCCCATCCTACATCTAAGGGAAAATTCCTAGGTTAGGTGATTTGTAAAGGTTTATATCAGTCATATATCCAGGAATTGAACTGGGTAGCATCTCACAAGGCCACATTTTGCATCTTTCTCTTCTACATGTCTATTTCAACCTCTCTCTCTCTCTCTCTCTCTCTCTCTCTCTCTCTCTCTCATTCTCATTCCATATTTCACTGGTTATGAAATGCCCTTTCCATACCTCTCTCCAGCATCATAAATAATTTTCATATGAGACGCGCCATCTGAGTCCCTTTAAGATTTACAAAGGGTTAACATCATTGAGGCTCCACCCCCACTCCACCCCCAGCATCCTTTATTTCCAGTCCCTGCATTTGGTCAGGCCAGCACAGGAGACCCAGCTGAGAATGGGTCTGTTCTTAGCCTCCCATTAATGGGATACCTGTCACAGCTATACTTGGTTTGGTGTATCAGCAACTACAATATATAAACAGAAGCATTAGGAGCAGGTTATTTCCAACCCAGGAGGGGGGCCATGGAGTACAAGGCCTTTCACATGTGCTTACTAAGTAATCGTCATTGCTAAGTAATGAGGGGATAAAAGTGTAAGCGAAATTGCTAGCTGTCAGCTAAACACAGAAAACTAGGTTAGCGTTGCAAATGCCTCGTTAGGATCTGCACTGATTTGCCCTTTATGAAGACATTTAGGCAGAGATGCACCATTATGGACTCTCTATTTACACATCCATACACTTAACTTCAAAAGGCCACTTCTTCCAGGGTCCAGGTGGTTTTCGCTCTCCATAAACAGAACTACTCACTCAGTCAGTGATGTCCCTGTATGTCACAGGTCTGATTAGGAACATAATTATGACTCCCAGTTCAGGGGACTTTGTTTTTTTGTGGGGGTTTTTTGTTTGTTTGTTTTGTTTTGTTTATTTTTCCCATCTGGCAGCTTGAACAGGTGCAGGAACGCAATGCACTAAGATTGAGTAACTGTCTCAGGAGCATTTAGTAGGTCTTTCATTTCTGTTTCCATGATTTGCAGTTTTAATTTACTCACGACTGAGCTTTACCAAAAGGAACATAACCCTTGATTATAAAACCTACTAAATCTTAAAAGAGTTTAAAAAAAAAATAAAACAAAACACCTCTCTACCATCTTGCGATGAATTGCCCTGCCCAGGAAATGGGTACTGATTCTTACAGAGTTACCAGGGCATCACTAATTGATACAGTACTAGGCTTGGCATCATTACTGAGGAATACCAGACCAGGCAAGGCCAGCAAAAGTCTGCACTGTAAACGTTTTGCAGAAGGAAAATTTGGGGAGTAGATCTGGCCTGTAGAAGGCATATTGACTGAATTTCAGTCAGCAGCACTAGCTTTCAGGAATACTCTGGTGCTTTGTAGCTTAGTGTTTCGTTAATCAAAGGTGCCTACCCTCCCTCACCCCATCCTATCCCCCAAATTAAAAGTATATACAAGGAGCTTTTTCCCTAGACCTGTATAGATAGAATGCTTAAAATACAGAGACCTGCTCTTGGTAGATTTGATGGCTCTGCACTAGTCATTTGGTTTATGATGAAGCTGTGATACTACTATTTCCCAAGGTTGTTGACACTACAGGGTAATGGTAAGGAACAAAACACTCTTTATAAAATGCCTAGTGTGGTGTCCAGAATGCAGTCACCGCTGGCCACAAATGGGACTGGGTGGGGGTCAGCTTGGCCAGGCTCAGCTAACTAGCTGCTGAGGGAGTACCATGTGTGCTTTCCATGTGAGAGATTGTGTCAATTTTGGCTACTTAAGGACAACTCAGCTAGGCTGGAGAGGGAATACCATGCCTGGGAGTTCTTGGGGCTCCTCATTCGGCTCAGATCTCATTTTACTGAAAATGTAAGGCAGCCAAGATCTCTGAAGAGATGAGAGGGAGGGAGGGAAGGCAGGAGAGAGAGGGAGAGGGAGAAGGGCGAGAGAGAGAGAGAGAGAGAGAGAGAGAGAGAGAGAGAGAGGTGATTTTCCCGGTGCTAGCAAGAGCACCATTCCATCCTTACAAAAGCAGTTCACATCTGCAAGAATGAATGCTTAGCAGCACCAGGAGAGAATTCCCTGGTCCAAAAACAGCTGTCTGATTTAATTTACACAATGCATCCCACTTCCCTATACGTCAGCTTATTCATAATAATAACAGCAATGACAATTATAATTATGTGGTGCTTTCACATATATGACATAATATTGCACATATTTTAATTCATTTATTCTTAGAGTAATTTTATATATAAGGCAACCAGAGCCCACAGAGGGTCAGCCTGGAAGATTCTCAAAATCTGAGAATCAAAATCCAGTATATCATTTATGTTTTGGTTCAAGGTTTCTTTTAAAAAGTTGTTATTCAGTATATATTTTTTTATGTTTTCAATTGAAAGGCTAAATTGTGTTAAATGGATGTAAGTCGTAGAGAGTTTGAAAGTGGAAATTAGGGGGATTATATAGTCAAGAGCTAGAATTAAGGTAGCATTTGAGTGGTACATGACTGTCAATCAAACCAATGAGACTTATCCAAGTTTGCCCCCGCCCCCCATGCCTTATGATAAGCAACCCCTTAAGCCAAGAATGTGTCATACATTCTTTTCCTTATCTGAAAATTCAAATGGTTTCCCTTCAGCTTTTTTACACATAGAAAGGGGATAATAGTACATACCCCACACATTTGTTATATGGATGAGATGAGATAATGTATTCAGTGATTTTGGCACAGTGTCTGAGGCTAGCAATAGAGTGCTTGCAGTCATGTAAATATTTTTTTCCTACAAATCTGACATTGCACAGGTTTGTGAGGCCAAGATAGAACAGAGCCTTTAGTTTCCTTCCCTCCCACTTGTGTAAAAGCAAAAACAGAATCATCAGCAATCACATTTTATTGATTGAGTTTGAGCCCTCCTTTTAAGAAGGCCTTGGCTTAACAGCTTTGAAATGTCTCTTCATTTTGTTTCTCAGACAAATGAGACCGGCAGCCTTAGGTATGGATGCTAGTCATGAGTGGCACTCCCTTTATCCCTTGGAGCCTGATATGAAGGTGGGGCTTGGAAAGTTGAATAGGTCACCTGGGAACAAGGTAGTGCTTATTACCCAGGGGAGCAGCAGAATTTTCCTCTTTCTGCTTGTAAATTATGACTGGTTATAGAACCCAACTTTCAAGGGCTTCCAAAATGGCGAACTGCAGATGTTGTCAATGTGACTTGAAATAGAACATTCCATTAAATGCAAAAAAGGGCCATGCCAAATAAAGAACACCCACCTGATGATGCTGTTAGCAATATGGCTTCTTTACATCGAGTTTCCCACGTGACGTCACCTAGCCCAGTCACTGACAGGTGCCATCATCATCGATGAGACTTTCTTGGCAGTGAGATGAGATGAGTCTTCCTGAGTAATAGAAGGTCCCTGGGGATGGCTTGCTATCCTAGGTCATCAGTGCCTAACATCTCAACTTTTCACCTTACATATTTGGGCCTGGGGTTTAAGTTAAGAAACGATCTAGGCACCATAAAAGTGTATGGCAGCAAGCCATTGTAGAAACAGTATGGAAGTTAGAAGACTCTACTTGCTCATGAAGTCTTCCTTCATTATCTAGATGACTTTGGGCAATTCTCTTAGCCTCTTAGTATCTCAGTTTCCTCATCTGTAAAATGAAAATTAACTCAGCTTAAGATATATTTTTAAAATCAAAGTTGAGGTATGGACACACAATAGTGTTAATATTATTCATAAGATAGAATGAATAAGGCTTAATTGTTAAGATGTAGTTATAAAAGCAAAGTTGTAATGCACAAAATGTATCATGAGATAAAATAGTAAGAGTAACACCTAATGGTTTGGTAAAGGGCATAAATGCTTCAGAACAGAGAAAAATGGAGAATTTTGATAAATTTTGGAGATTGGGGATAGGAGAGATGGAGGGGACCATATTATCAAAGAGAGAGGAATAGGAATGTGTGAGATATGTAGTGAGGACTGTCCCTATTGGAAGAAAGGTTCACTTTGGGAGATGCTGGAAAATTGGGATGAGCCCACTCGGGGACCTGTTGAACTGAGAAGATATGCAACATCCTAATATATTTAATCTCTTGGTGGTTTTTATTTTTCTTATTATGGATCTTTGCATTGATCTTATGAACTGAACTTGGTTAAAATTTGTTTGAGATCCTCATATTTCTTTTGATCTTAAACTTCTGTGGCATGTCTCCAACTACTGTTGTACTTTTCATAGGTTGTACCCTATTTGGGATTGTAGACAGTTGAGATTTGAACAGGCTTCAGCCTTCTCCTCTGTAGAATGAAGATGATACTTCCCAAAGTTGTTGATCCTACAGGGTAATCATAAGGAACAAAACACTATTTTTACAAATGCCTGGCATGGTGTCTGGAATTCAGTAACCACTGACCAAATTACACATAGCATATGAGAGTAAGCATGGGCTTTGCCACTAAGATAGGCCAACATGTGAATCCTGCCTTCTACATGCACTCTCCTGCCTTCTACATGTGGGCTTGGGGAAGTCCTTGAAGTTCTCTGAGCCTCTGTAAAATCTGTACTTGGGATCCAGCAGGAATGAGTAAGACATTGCCCTTTCCCTCCTGGAATTCATAATCTAGACTGATTTTTAAAATATTGATAGTTACAGTAGAATGTGATAAGTATTGTAATGAAAGGAGAGACAAAAAGTGTTTGAGTAGCACAGAGAAGGGACATCTGACTCGTTCTGGGGGTGGGCAGAGTAGAGGAAGGAGAGGAAGTAGTGTTAGTTAGAAGGGGTTTAGGCTGTCTCTGGAAGGATATTAAAGTCTGGGCTTGGAAGATTTTGGCTGATTGACCAGGGGGAGCGTGATTGGGGAGGGATGATCATAGGAAACAACATTTACAAAGACAGGAAGATCAGATAGGACATGATGAATTTAGGGGACTGTCAAGAGGTCAATATGGCAACTACTAGAGTACAGTGTGATGGATGAGGCTGAGCATTTACAGAATGTGATCCCAATAAGAGTAATACCTTACCTCTAATCATAGTCAGTAAAAACCACCCTTTTGCCTCTTTGTGCAGGGAAGGCATCCTTTTAAGACCCAAGGGGTAGGTCTAATTTATCCTTTTTTTCTTTGTTAGGAACAGAACAGTCAGGGTTAAAGCTTTTGGCTCTGGTCCAGCTTTGCTCCATTTGGCCCAAATCACTAGGTGTTTTCCAGTGTCATCTCTAGTTCCAGGTGGCTTCTCAGGAGCTTTGGAGATAACCCAGATACATATGACAGAATTGACCTCTTCTCGCCCTAGGAAAAGGAGCCAGGACCCTATTGGTTGGCGCTGGATTTTGCAATGTGTCAATTGTCATCTCATTCTGCTGGATAATTGAATCTTTCCCACAGCTTTTTGCAGTTTTCATCTCATGTAAGCTTAAACAAAACTTTGAAGGATTTCTAGCATGCAGGGGTTGGGGTAGGGAGCTGTGGATGGTAAGAATTACCTTTGTAACGAAGCCATCATTGCTGCTTATTAGCGAGATTGGACTGGTAATGGGCCAGCCAGTGTTTGGGTTTGGTTGCATGCGCATGAAGGTGCCATCAGGATGGCAGCGGAGAGATGATCAGGGAGAGGAGGGACCTTAGTCACAGCAAATGCAGAAATCACCTTTAACTTCATCCAATACTTCTTGCCCAGTGGCTGAAGGGGCTGGGATAGGAAATGAAGCCTGTGACTTTCAGGTGAGTTTTCCAGAGCCAAGTCCTGTTGGCTTCGTAGCACAGTTGGCAGCAGTGCCAGAGTTGGAACGAACCCATTCACTGAAGGATATGAATCAACATATTCCCGTTCTGTGGTCCCCTCTTCGACCACACACAGACTTACCTGTCATCCTCAAGGAAAGCAGTTTGACAGCAGCACTTACTGAGTGAGCAAAGGCCATTCCTCCTCCGTGAGGTGGGAAGAAAAGTAAATAACCACCTAGGATTCTTGAACTAATAAAGGTACATATCTACAGAAGGCTTCTCTCCCATCCTCAAAGGGCTTAATGTGTTGGCTCATTAATCCCCCAAATGCTATTGAATGCCTCCAATGATAGAGGCAATGGCCAGGCAGAAGATAAAATATAGGGAGCAAAACAACCATGATCTTTGCCCTTATAGAATGTATACTTAGTGATACACAGATATTGGTTTCTTTTCCCATTGCCCAGCCCAGTACCTAGCATTCAGTAGATGCTCAATAATGAATGATTGGATTACTATGTAAATGAATGACAAGGAATGATTTAGAATGGCTTTCCTTCTTTAGCAGGAGACTGGGAGACAAGATCTGAGACTAGGAGGGAGTGGAGATGAAGACCTCTCTGTTAGCTGCCCTCTTGCTTCTACTGCATGGGGGTCTTGGAGCACGCAAAGAGTCAGAACTGAAACCTTCCCAGGGAGCAACATATTCGATGATTTTCTATTTCCTTCTCAGACTTAACTCATATCTGCATTTGGCCAACCAGTGTTATTTGGGGGCACTTAACAGTTGTTTTAATATGTAGTTCAGCAACTTTGTGTTCTATGATGCCATACTAAAAGCCTTGAACTAGGAGAATTAAGGATGAATGGATGCATCCTTGTTCTTTTCTCCATGTCATCTCTGTTCCTATGAAAGGAGATTGCTTAGGATGAGGTGTTTTCATATTGGGATCCAGCTTAGGGAAAACCAGCACAAGAGAAAGCTCACTGCTCCTTAGTTAAGTATTGAACTAGACTAGAGGGCTTTAAGGGGAGAGCCTACCCCACCCTTTCATCTTGGTGCACAAGCAATACAGGAAATGGCTCTGGTCTCCAAGGTGTTTCAGTCTTGTGTCTGAGAACGACTTCACCCTCCAGCTGTTTGTAACAGAACTGTGGTGTAGCTCTCCTAGTTCTTACCAGGGAGGAGAGCCAGGCACCTAGAAATGGAAAGAAGCTAGTGCAGTGGTCGGCAAACTGCGGCTCGAGAGCCACACGTGGCTCTTTGGCCCCTTGGGTGTGGCTCTTCCACAAAATACCGACTCCTGCGCATGGGCCACGAAGTTTCAATCGCACTGTACATGTGCGCCCACACGTGGTATTTTGTGGAAGAGCCACACTCAAGGGGCCAAAGAGCCGCATGTGGCTCGAGAGCCGCAGTTTGCCGACCACTGACCTAGTGAATTGGCAGTTCTTGGCTGTGCATTCTGTCTGTAATATCTGTGCATTCCGTCTAGTTGATCTTAACAGCTGTGAGGAAATGGTCAGTTGGGTGGTTTGATGTTTGTTTGCTTGTTAATATAATCGCAGAGGGGAGGTTACAGAACAAAGGCTCCTATTATTAACCTCTTTGCAGGTATATGGAGATGATACTGCTGGTTAAAAGTGAGGCATCTGTGAGTAATTACCTTTCTCTTGTGTGGCCTGGGTATGTCACTGTCTGTCTAAGTCCTGTCTAATGCACCCTCATGATACCAGCTTTAAGTCGCAGTGGCTCAAATCCCTGTAGAATGAAATATAAATTGGTGGAGTCATTATTTTTGTGTCCATGACAAGTTCTATCCTGCTTTCCACTGGGGTGAAGTTCTTTGTGGCCTTTTCATTTGGTGCTGCCAAGTGAGAGTCCTATGCAATTTTAAGTGTAGGACTTGGTGCACCCCCCTCCCCCTTCCTACTTTTAGCGCTGCTGAAATTAGAGCTTGACTGAGCCAGGTAAAGTCTTGTCATGTGCCACCTCAAGGCAAGATGGTTTGAACAAATTAACGAATGAGAGTTTTGTTTATGTATTAGACCTTGAGGCCAACCATGTGTTCAAGTGAAGCATTCCTCATTGATCAGAGCTTCTTGCAGGCCAGAGACTGTATTTGCAAGTGTTTAGTGTCACAAACATTAATGACGAGCCATTGAATTCATTTTAATGCTAACAATGCTGTAACAACAGTATCCAAGAAAATTTGGGAAAACAGACTAATTTTTTTTTTTTTACCAAGTTTGCAGTTATAACTCTTTCAACCTTAAATCTGTACTTTTAAAATAAAACTTTACATTATGTCTTAAGTATTCCCCCATGCTGCTAGTCACTGCTAGCTCAGGGGCATGGAGGAAGTCATTTCACTAGTCTGGGTTCCTGTTTTCTCCTTTTATTTTATTTACTTATTGTCAGGGGCTAGCTTATTTTTATTTACTTATTTATTTTTATTTCAGAGAGGAAGGGAGTGGAAGAGAGATAGAAACATTAATGATGAAAGAGAATCAACTATTGGCTGCCTCCTGCACGCCCCCTCCTGGAGATCGAGCCCACAACCCAGGCATGTGCCCTGGTGGGCAATCCAACAATGTCTTCCTGGTTCCTAGGTCAAGAACACTCAACCACTGAGCCACATCGGCCAGGCCCATTTTTTTCCTTCTAAACAGGGATATTGAATGAAATAATATCTAGAACCCTTTCCAATTTGGACACTTTATAGTGTTAAGAGACTTTTACAAAAAATTATCTAAATTTGCTGTTGATGCTAAACTCCAGTTTTTGAGATGTGAAGGCAGCAAGATTAAATAACAGGACGAACGTTCAAGACTGAGTGAGCAGGAAAGTGGTAAATGACTTTTGAAATGGCAAGCATAAGCTAAGGCATGAAGAGAGAATAACCCAGATTGTTTGTGGAATGATGACCTTGCCCATAGCTCTCTAGTAAGATCCTGGGAAAGATTCTGGGGGTCATCATTGACTGCCCTATCAAGCATTTACTGAAAACCTTGGGGTCTGTATATTAGAGTCTTAGAATTTAATCTCAACTCTGCTGTTAGTTGTTGTGTGACCTTGGGAAGTTACTTAAGATGTCTAATCCTTCGTATTCTCTCATAAACTGGAGGTGATAATACCTACCTTTGGAGTCAAGGGAGACTGAAATTTAGAAATGCGGCGTAGTGCTTGGCACACAGAATGGACTTGATAAATGGGGAGTTTTGCATTGTTATGACTGAAGCTAAAAGAACAAAAGACGTGTTGGGCAAAATTAAGAAGGAACTTGGCAGTATCATGTAAAACATGGGGGTTAAATGAGCCAATTCATGGGCAAGTGTTTAGCACAATGTCTGCACATAACACATAATCATTTGAGGTTGGTTGAATCTGATTCACTGGGGGAAGCTAGGATGTCTGGGGAATATTTTAAAGGTAATAAGAAAGAAGACAATCATGTCTTTTTTATAAAAGGATCTTCAGAGTCAATTTCCTGGGTCTGCCCCACATTTTTTAATAATTAAAAAAAATTTAATGCCACATATTTTCATTTTACAGCTGCGGTTTAGACTTATCAAGGCCTCTACTATAGGTATATGGTCTCATGTGACCCAGTAAGAACTTGGCCTTGACAATGGTGGCCTAAACAAAACCCTGATTCATTTAATGTTTTCCCTGATTGATACACATTAGTAAATGTTCGTTTATTGTTCAGAACAATAAAGGAATGAGGCATTATGACCCAATTCAATTATGGTAAAGCTATAATTTTTACTAGTACATGTTTTAAAACTGTCACTTGCTTGTTTTTACTGGAATTTGGTTATTCTATTTTTTTTTTTCATTATTCAGTCTTGCCAGCTTCCCCAAAGCACTGATTTATACACATGGCAACCTTAACCATGTTTTTTTTTCAACAAATTCTCAACATGAAAAGATAGTTTTGATTTATGTTTCATATTCACTTGAGAGAATGATTTTTAAAATGATAATTAAATGCTAGGCTATTCCTGAGATTGCAACATGATTCCTTTTCAAATACATCTGATCTGAAAACTTCAGCAAAAGACATAAAAGGAAAACCAACAAGAAACAGGACAGATGACAAATGCTGTATGTATTGATGTTAAGTAAAGACAAGCAAACTGTGACCTAAGTGTGTTGGTCTCTAGGGAGCCAGCTGTGGAGCTTTTCTGAGTGTTTGGTATTTTTATCGGATTTCCCTCCCCCAATCACATCGGTGGAGGCTGGATTACAACTGAGAATGCAGAGATTAATGGCCTGTTGTGACTAATCCACCTCACCCCTACTCCTGTTTCTCTGAAATTGATTGAATTTAGAGAAGCAGAAGATAGACCCACACCAGCTAGCCTGATAATAGATCCCAGTGAGTTAATGAGACCTAATAGCTCTAAGTTCACGTAAACAGGAGTCATGGAACTTTCATGGAACACAGTCGCTTTCTGCATTAGGGAATTCTTTTATTCATTGCTTATTAGATTAGATCCCAATGTGTTGTTTCACAGTCTTTTCTTAAAGGTGAACATTTTCACATGATTACATTAAAAAATTATAACACTATTATAACCCAATTTAAAGTAATTGAGAGAAAAAGAGAAAAGGAGTCACATAACCTGAATGCAACTGTTGTTAAGAGTTTGTTCCCTCTAGGTTTTTATTGGAAGCGTTTTTATTTATTTGAAGTTGCATTCCACTATTCTGTTTGGACAAAAAGTCATGTGAGATAAATATATGGTTTGTGTGCAGTAAAGCAAGGCCCACCTAAAATGTAGACAAAAACAATGTGAAAATAATTATATACATAGATGGATAGCTATGGCATTGATGAAAATCACAATTTTATGCCAAATTAGTGAGCTCAAATTGGATGAAATTTGAACAGAATTGAAATGTCTAAATCTTTAATTATGAAAATATTGCTCTTGAAAAAAATAATTAGTAGGAAGATAAGAAAGATAAGAAATGTAATAATAGTATTGGAGGTTTTTTAGTAGAAGAAACACTGGAAGAGACAATTTAGAAAGGATTTTTTAAAGTTTCATTTAACTATTAAAACACAGAAATATGTTTATATGTACTGAGAAGCAATTTAGGTGAGTGATTAAAAGCTTACACAAAAATCAATAAAATATATTTAAAAAAAAAAAAGCTTACTCAGAGGCAGACCTAGGTTTAAACCCCCTCTCTGCCTCTTCCACGCTGGATGGCTTTGGGTAAGTGAGCTGCATCTCAGGTTTCTCATCTGCAAAATGGGGATAAAATAGAACCACCTCAGTGATTTTTTTATGTGTTCAATGACATGTGAAAGTAAGGCACTTAGTATGATATTGCCAGGCAGACAATAGTGTCTTAATAAATGTGACCCACCAATAACACTATATTCATAACATGTAAGATGCAGCCAGCATCCTATTTGTAAAGGACGAGCATCCTCTGAGTTGCTTGCTTTTGTAGGGAACATTGTCCCATATAGAAGCTCAGAAACCTTCAGTACCTCCCTCTGACTCTACAAAAAGAGTTCACCCTATTAACACTGGTGTGGCAAAGTCTTCTATGATACCCCGGGAGCACCTTTTTGACTTGGCTCCAATTTGCCAACTCACTCTTCTGTGAACGCCTCGCACATACATACCTGTGCCTTTGTTCATCTTGTGTTTCTCCACCTGGCTTTCACCCACCTGGATCACACCCATCTCACAAGTTCAGCCAGCGGGCTCCTTCTCTGTGAATGCTGGGGTCATCAGTCCCGTTGGCCTGGGTCTCTTGGTTCTCTACACCTGTGGGCTCTTACTGTCTCCAGAGCCGTTCATCACCCACCAGTCTTTCTTTTTCCATCAGATAGAAAACTCACTGTGATCAAGATTCATCTAGTCTATGCTGTTCCCACTCTTAGCACAACATGCTGATTGGTTGGGTTTTACTCTGCAATTTATAATGATAATTACAAGATTAACTGCAGATATTCCAAGTAGTATTTGTTAATTTGAGTTTTTTCCTATTCCTCAACCCACCTACCCCCTCTTAGAGATACTACAGCAGCTCAGTGAATAACAGTGCATGGGCCAAATCTAGCCAGCTACCTACTTCTGTAAACAAAGTTTTGTGGAACCCAGCCAAGTTCATTCATTTCTGTATTGTCTATGGCTGCTTCTATGCCAGAGCAACAGAGTTGAATAGTTGCAACAGAGACAAAATTGCCTGAAATGCTTAAAATATTTACTGTCTGGTCCTTTGCAGAAAAATTTTGCAATCCTTAATGCAAATGATTGATTTGGATGCTTCCACGAGGTAGGGTGATAAACTGCATTCCTGGATAATCCATTTCTTCAATGGAAGATTGTCTAAATTTTAGGTGAAATATTTTTTAAGTGTTTTTAGCCCTGGCCAGCTTTTCTCAGTGGTTAGACCATTGGCCAGTGAACCAAAGGGTAGCAGATTCAATTCCTGGTCCAAGGGCATGTACCTCAATTGCAGGTTCATATCCACAGCCCAGTTGGGAGGCATGCAAAAGGCAACCAATCCATGTTTCTCTCTCTCTGCCCTCCCCTCTCTTCCACTCTGACTTAAAATCAATGGAAAATATATCCTCAGGTGATGATTTTTTTTGAAGTGTTTTTAAGCATTGAGGCTTTGAGAACTTCAGAATTATCTTGACTTTTGTGGCTATCTTGCCAGCTTTTACTGGCCCAAAGGGGGTTCCATGTGCACCTCTCGCTGTCAGAAACCGAAAAAGAAATCTTTGTTTGTGCTGGTTTGGATTTCTAAAGCTCCCTTCGCTGTCAGAGGAGCTTGGCACGGCTCCGGCCTTGCCCAGACAACGTTCTGGGGGAAGCCTCCCTCCCCTAAGGGGTGATTTGTGCTGGGGATGGCAGCTTGGCAGGGAAGGAGCAAGCTTTCCAAGAGAACGGTTCTGCTGCCAGCCCTTTGAAAAAATAACCTCTGCGTTTGGGAATATGAAGGTCAGACCACATTCAGAAATAAGAACGTCACCTGGAAAGACAAGCAATTTTAGGAATGACAACCTGAAAAATCAAACCTTTCCCCCCGGTGATTGAGACAGGCCTGACACATAACCCGAGCCGTGATCAGTTTCTGCACTTGGATCCGTTTCCTCCCAGATACCAAGCTGAATAAGCATGGCGGAGCTCTGGGAGATGGTTGCTGGCCGCCCTGGACAGATGAGGAAATTGAAGTCGGAGAGGCAGTAGCTTACCCCGGCCACAGTGGACACGGGGTCTGTCGCGGACCCCGCAGGACTCCCAGGAGCTGATATCCAGCCCTCTCAGATATGGCATTTGCAGTGAGAAGCCCCTAGAGCAGATTTCAGAATGCTGCTTGATGGAGGAGGCTTCTTCTGAACTCCAGAGCAGGGCTTGGCAAGCAAATTGTTTTTTTCAGGCCAAGGCCGGGAGCTAAGAACGATTTTTGCATTTTTAAATGGGGGAAAGAACTCCAAAGAAGAAGAATATTTCATGACACATGAAAATTATATGAAACCAAATTTTGGTCCATACATAAAATTTTATTGACACACTGCCACATCCATTCATTTATGTATTTTCTGTTGGCTGTATTTACATTACAACAGCTGAAGCTGAGCTGTCTTAACAGAGCCTCTGGCTGGCAAAGCCTAAAATATTTACTCGCTGGTCCTTCACAAAAAAAAACATATTTGCTAACCCCGGCTCCAGAGTGCATGTAATATAATAATTAAAATCAATTTATTGAACTATAATATATAAAAAACGCACTCATTTTAAAACTACTGTTTAATGAGTTTGGGAAAAGTATACAACCATGTAACCACCACCACCATCACCATCAAGATACAGAACATTTCCATCATCCCTTTAATGTTCTTGTGCTCTGCATAGTCATTTTGAAACTGAGACCCAAGGTTGGACTGCCTGCCACCTCAAAAGCCAAACTTATGAGACAGGTGGTGGTGAAAAAACAGGAAAGAGGTTTATTCACCTGCAGGCAACCTGAAAAGATGGGGGACTATTGTCCAAAGTCTATCTCTTTATCTCGGTGTAGGCAGAGGTTTTTATAAGGAGGGAGATAGAAAGCAGAACAAACAAATCAATGGGAAGGGGCTGAAAAGTTCTCTACGTCCAGGCCAACATGGTCCCATTTCGATAATGATCTTGAAACTGTTCAAGTGATAGTCTGGTGTGCATCATCCTGGTTCTATGGTTGAAGGTCAGCAGATCTCCTAGACCTGGGTTGACTGAAGGTTGGAGTTTGTATCCTCTAAAGTTAGTTCCTAGAATTTTTATACAAACATGCTGTTTATCTATAAGCTGCATATTAGTCAGAATCACCACTTACAGGAACAATGTCAAAAGAATGGTGAGGTTTGTTACAATTCCCCGCTGTTACGATTAGTTCTCCCATCCTTGAATTCAGGCAACCAAAGATATGATCTTAGTCAATAGTAGTAGCTTTTAAATGTTTGTTTCTTGAGCATTTTGGACCACTAGAGACTATGTTAAAGAAGAGTGGCTGTGGGAATGTGGGAAAATGATTTTATTCTTTCATTTGATAATTTCTTAATTTACTCTAAGCAGCCACTTAACTGTTTGTAATATGAGTAGCTGACAGGTACTATGCCAAGAGCTCTCTATTTATTATCTTATTTAATCGTTTAACCTTATAAGGGAATTCTTATCCATCTTCCATTTTATTAAGAGGAGACCAAGACACCCAGGTTAACTTGTGAAGAGTACACAGCTGATAAGATGTAACCTAAGATTTGAACTCTGATAGTATATCTAAACCCAGAGCATGAACATGCCACTCGCTTACTCAGTTTTCTCTACAAGCCTGCTTGGGGATGAAGTAACAACATTTTATAGAAGAAGGAATCTCAGAGAGGTTAAGCAACTGGTCCATGTCACACAGCTACTAATTGCCAGCCAGGATTTGAACTCCTAACTGCAAGCAGAAGGCACAACACAAAGAGCAATTGAAAAACATTAGTTTGAGAAATCACCCTGCCCTGCAGAGAGCTGTGGGTGAACAAGCTGTAGCTAATGCAGAGGGGGAGAGATGGCAGTGGGTGGAAGCAGTCTTGAGCCAGATATCCTTTTGCTTTATAAACTAATGGATATTCCAAGACTATTTATTTAATATAAGCAACTAATGGCAGTAAAGTGCTTTGAAAAACCCTGAGGGGTATGTCCATGCTGACCAGCATCAATAATCAAAGTCTCTCTTCCTATCCCTTCACAAACAACATTATATCTACCCTGTTTTGTTTAGATTGAGCAGAAAGCGAAAATCAAAGCCTGAGAGGAGAGCCACTTAGGGTGTCTCTTTCCCTCCTCCTCCTCCTCCTCCTCACACCTGCTATTACAAAGGAAGGTGCCGCTTACCAACCCCTAGTTTGAATGATTACCAGTAAACTGCATTTCTTCAGGGCCTTTTTACTAAGCACTTGGCACCTAAAAGGTACCCCAAAATAGTATTGGTTGTTCTAACTTTCTAGGAGCATCCCATCAGCCTCTCTGCAGGCTTTTCTTACTTACCCAGGTCAGGAGGTTATGTCCACTGGGGTCCTTAGTTATATATAACAGAACCCCTTCAAGACTAGTGTCCACAGAGAAGAAATCCATTAAAGCATCAGAGGTGCTTACTGCATCTGCGGGTGGGCCAAGGAGTCAGAATGGAAGACTACGCTTATAAGAACGTGCTGTGGGATGGTTCTAGAGAAAGACCCCTCCTTCTGCCTCTGCTGAGGAGAGATCGCCGAATCCCATCACTGATGTGGACGGGTCACTAGACACCCCTGGTGTCCAGAAAGCTGGACAGTCCTCCTCCAAACTTAACCGGAAAACGGATTCCACATCAGGACCTACTTCCTCATGTTGTTCACTCAGAACTGAAGTCTTAGGCATGTCAGGTTGGCCAATCTCAGCCACGTTCTGTGCCCTCTGAAAAGTCAAGTTCAGGGTTCTACCTGGGTGGGATTGAATGCAGAAGGCAGGAAATAATACTCCAAACATAGTGGGATGGCTGAATAATGGCCCCCTAAAATGCCCAAGTCCTAATATTAGGATTCTGGGAATATGTTAAAAGGGACTTTGCAGGTGTGATTAAATTAAGGGTCTTGAGATGGGAGATTATACTGTATTAGGCCCAATATAATCACAAGGATCCTTATAAGAGGAAGATCAGAACCAGAGAAAGTAGAGGTCAGAAGCTGAGGCTGAAGTGATGTGCTTTCAGGATGGAATAAGGGGCCTGTGAGCTAAGCAATGCAGAAGTTCTCTAGTAGCTTAAAGAGACAAGGTAATGATTCTCCCCTAGAATCTCAGGAAGGAACACAGGCCTGCAGACACCTTGATCGTAGCCCCCTAAGACTCATTTCAGACTTCTGAACCCCAGAATTATGAAGACAATAAATGTGTGTTGTTTAAAGCCATTACGTTTGTAATAATATGTTACAGCAGCAATAAGAAACTAATACACATAGGAAAAGTATTCAAAGTGTGATGGGAAGCCAGAAAGCATGACCAATGTCATTAAAGCAGCATCGGAGGAAACCTAGAAAAATGGTTTCCCATGTTCAATTCACATAGGGTTTCATCCCCCCACTCTGAGAGCATTCTAATATAATCCTAGAGCCAGATTGGATGAACACACTGAGGAAGTTGCTTTTGATTATTCAGCTTGTGCACCTACTTTATTCACTCCATGATTTATTCAACAAATGGTTTACTCATTAAATAAATATTTACTGGAGTTAAGTGCCAAGCACTGGGAAAGAGCCTATGGTTACAAAGGAAAATCAGAGAATAAGACTGAGAGCTAACAGTCAAGAAATTCAGAGACACTGGGTTTAGATTGAACCGATTTCCAGTTGTCTGTATATATCAAGTCCCACCAAAAATCCATGTTAGGGTGGTTTGGAAGAATAGGAGTTAGGCTGTCCAGATTTTTCCAGAAAAAGAGCCCTAACAATTTATATATAAAGGCATTATAACTGGAATAAATATATTTCAATTGAATGTCTATTGTAGTAGTAGCCAACCCTGACTGAGTGCTAAAGAAGTTTATGTGCTTTATCTATAATAGTAAAAGCATAATATGCTAATTATACCGGATGTCCTTCTGAAGCCGGGACTGTGAGGGAAGCCCAGGTCCCAGGTGCCTGCCAGCAGCTGGAGGGCAGCCCAGGTCCTGGGTGCCAGAGGGAAGCCGGTGCTGGCAGCCGGGGGAAGGAAGGCCTACTCTTGCACGAATTTCATGCATCAGGCCTCTAGCTTTCATATAATTGTCACATCAACCCCATGAGGTATGGACAATTATTATTCCCATTTTACATATGAGGAAACTGAGCCATAGAAAATATGATCAAATTCACATTGCTAGGTAACAGAGCTGGGATTTAAGCCTCAGGTCTTTTGACACCTGGATACGTGTTTTGTGGCTCTGCCTGCTTGTGTGCCAAGCACTCGGTTAGGGCTAGGAGTGAAGAGGATCCTGATTTAATGAGCACGGCACACCATCTGTCAACAGGACTGCTGAGCAGTAACTCAGCAAAGCAGCAGCTCCCAGAACCTAGGGAACCGAACACTTGGGTGTCATTTGGGTAAGACGGAGCTCCTGGCTCAGTGGGCAAGAGGCCTTACACAGCCTACCTACTCAGCCTGGGAGTGATAAGTGGTATCTGTGTGTCCTCGCTTCAGTTCTGCCCAGACTCAGCATTTCCTGTGGGTGCTGAGGAGCCACTGCAGAGGGGAGGCACCCACCTAAGACTTGAGCTAACATCAGGATCCCCAAATAAGATCCCCAAATAAGTGAATCTCAAAGTTCAGTAGATAAAATAAAATAAGCTATGAGAATGCAAACAAAGAATTACATAGCTTTCCAAGTTGACTGATTTTAAAAGGGAAAACCCTCATTTGTGTATACAATTTCTGGTGCATTTAAAGATTTTATTAGTTTACAATTGAAGGAGAAGAAACCCCTATGTTTCTTTGACCAAATTAGGCACAAAATACATTCTAGATTATGTCAATTTTAAAAAATATTACATAAGGAATATATATATAATTATACTCTCTCCTTTCTCCTTCCATTCACCTGTAGCTGTAAGCTCAGGTTAGCACTCTGGTCAATGGTATTGTTTACATTCATACCCTTGAAGCCTATTTTCAGAAAGTGTAAGGGCCTTAGGTGGGTGCCTCCCCTCTGCAGTGGCTCATCAGCACCCACAGAAAATGCTGAGTCTGGGCAGAACTGTAGCGAGGACACACAGATACCACTTATCACTCCCAGGCTGAGTAGGTAGGCTGTGTAAGGCCTCTTGCCCACTGAGCCAGGAGCTCCGTCTTACCCAAATGACGCCAAGTGTTCTGTTCTCTGGGTTCTGGGAGCTGCTGCTTTGCTGAGTTACTGCTCAGCAGTCCTGTTGACAGATGCTGTGCCGTGCTCATTAAATCAGGATCCTCTTCACTCCAAGGGCCCCAGGCATGTTGGGAAATAGACTCGGTGGTGTTTTCCAATGCTGGATGGTCTGCAGCTCAAAAGCGTGAAGATAAATATTCTACTTCATTGTGCATCCACTCACTCAGGCCTTACTGGGTCTATTCCCTTCACGTTGACAGGGCACATTTAGAAGAGTGAAATGGAGTGCTTTCAGGCACCCAGCTCCTCTACCCATCACTTTCTCTTATGCTATACAAGCTTGACTCTTTTCTCTGAGACTTGTCTCCACACAGTGTTTTATGTCAGTTATGTACCATATCCTGAACCAAAAAGAGCCCTTCCTAGTCCAGTGTTCAGGGCTTAGCTTTGTTTTTGAGGCAGCATTTTGCAAAGCTTATTCCTTTGAGCACTTGTTGGAGGACAAGAGGGGGCGCTGTTATAAACCAGTGTGGCTTCAGCACAGATAGCAAGTGTGACTACAGAACAATGACGTTAATAAGTTCTGTATTTATCTTAAGAGTGATGGGAAGCCACAAGAGGGCCTTAAGCTGGGGGGCGGGGGAGGGGGGTGGAAGGGTTCACATGATCACATTTGAGGCTTAAGAAGACCTCTTTGGCCACAGATTGGAGAAATGACTGGGAGTGAAGTAGGGTGAGGAAGACAGGTGACCTTGAAAGAGGCCATTAGGAGACTCTGGCAGTCTAAGTTGGAGATGGAGGTAAGCTGACGAAGGTGGTGTTGGATATGGAGAGCTATGGAAAAGTCAGGAGCTGTTTGGGACATGGAGTTTAAAAAATTGGGTATGGTGGGAATGAGGGAGAAGGATGGGTCAGAACAAGACCCAAGTTTTTGGCTGAGGAACTGTGTGGATGGCAGTGTCATTCATGGATCTAGGTCACAATGGAAGAGGGGAGCCGTCATGCATAGCATTCACTCTGCATTGAGTCCCAGAGAATTGCAAGCCACCATGAAAGGAAGAAGGAGATGTGTAGAGTTGGGGAGCAGGAGAAAAGGAGATACTAATGAAAGAAAGAGAACACAGTCTCCTCTACCAGAGTTTATCATGGTATAAGAACAAGCACACCTGCTATTACTATTATCTTTAACTAGTACTGGCAATACCGCTATTACTATTGATTGCTTAGCAAATGTCTAAATCTTAACTAGTCTTCAATTCTTACAAAAACCACCTTGATAGGTATCACTCATTGCCCCTGTAGAGCTGAACAGACTGAGGCTCAGAGATATTAAGTAATTTAGCTGGAACTAGCAAGTGGCTGAGCTCTGAGTTGAACCCAAGTTTGCCTGGCTCTAAAGAATATACTCATAACTCCTAGTGAAAACTGTCACCCAAGGGGCAAATAAATGGGTGCAGGGTGAGGGTGATGAACATTAAGAATAAAGTGCTGAGATAACAAAGGAGGTTGTTGTAGGGATATTTCTCGGAGCAGTTGAGGTCCGCTGGTTTTGAATGAGGCTGTATATGCCAAATATCTGCGTGCAAGGACATTAGTTTGAAGTAGGGAGCAAATAAATGGGATTAATAACATGTAGGGTGAAGAGGGCATTGGAGGTAGCTTTCTGAAACAACATTCTGCTTATAACCTTTGATGATGTTACTTGGCCAGTGAGATAAATGCTTAGCTTGGCCCACGTGATTCTCATGACCTTTATAAATTCCCTTCCTGCCTCCCCTCTGTGTGTGCCCTACACTCCAGCCATAAAGGAACTTCCCTCCCTCACTGCTTCTTTTCCTTCTATGTTTTCTTCCTTCCTTTCTCCCTGTATTCCTTCCTTTTTTCACTTATTTATTCAATGTTCATAAGTTGAGCACCCTGTGAACTATACTAAGTCTTGAAGGTCTTGGGGACATGAAGATAAAAATCCTCAAGGAGCTCATGGGTGGCTATAATACATTGAGTTCATAAAACATTGTGTTATACTTTGAAATACACACGTTGGGTGGTATAAAAAGAGACCAGAAGAGGGTGTGGCTCTATCTAAAGGAGGTGGACATTGAGCTGGGGGTAGGAACAGGTGGAAATTGTCAGATGTGTGGAGGAGTAGGGCTTTTCTGTCAAGGTTGACAACATGTGCCTAAAAAAGCAGCAGGGATAGGAAAACAGTGTTCCACAAATATCAGTCTGCACCGTCTCTGTGATGTGACTGTTATTTTTCACCGTGTTACCATCCTTTGCATTTCTCTCCCCAAATCCCGAGGCCTCTTCCTTCACTGTCTTCTCTTCTGCTTCCTTTCACCCCTTTGCTGACTCTCGATTAAACTTTTCATTGTGGCTCTCTGACAATTTCTCCCCTGCTTTGCTAACCACTTTAAAAAATAGACATTTAAAAGCCTTCTGTGGGTCTCCCGCTAGGTTATGGCTGTCCTGCTGGGGGAATCGACGTTCCCTGCCCAGAGGACGTGTGCCCCACCGCTGGGGCCCTGGAGGCTGGGAGGCTTGCATAGAGGTGTGCACCATGGGCTGTGCGCACTGACAGCTTGATGTCTGCTCCCGGGGTCAGTCACCTGCCGTGTGCCTGCCTTCAGCAAAGGGCAGGGCACCAGATTGCTTGCTCACCAACAGGGTGAGGCCTGGACAGGGAGTGAGGCAGCCTCATGCCATATGGATCAGGTCCAGCCTGACTCCCAGCTTTTTTGTTGTTGTTTTTTCATCTTTGATGTCACATGATGCTTACCTGCATATTCAGCCTGACCATGGTTCTCGGGGCCACTCCAGCGCGGAGCTAGGGCTGATTCAGGCCATCTTACCCTGTGTATTGGACTCTGTTCCAAGGTACACTTGCTGTTGTCTTGCTCTGGTGGTCCTGTGCCTCAGCTGAGTCATGAGATTTCACCAGCACCTGGGACCAGATCCCCACTTTGTGGCTTGGTTCTGTTGAATAATTGGACTACGTGCAACTGACTCTCCCTATACCTAGTGCCTTTCTTTCTGCAGGCATCATACAGGGACCTTGGAATCTCTAGGCTTCAGGCACAACGTTCTCCCTAATTTGATTCTACTACCCATTGACTAAGCTCGCTAGAATCCACTGGACTCAGGTTGTGGGAGCCCAGGAAAAGATGCAAATTCTGAATATACAGTGTGCCTTCATTCCCCATGGCTGCACCCCATAAACAGGTCAGGAGCCCAGATATCAGCTGTTGTTGCTCATCCTAATTATTCTGAATTAAAGGCCCGGTGCACGAAATTCATGCACTGGTAGGTTCCCTAGGCCTGGCAGGCGATCAGGGCCGATCTGTCAGGCAACCGGTGGGGTGATCAGGGTCCCTGCTCACACCCGCCTTGTTCTGGTGCCTTCTGCTCACCTGCTCCACCATCCCGCTCCACTCCTGCTCTCATCAGGGCCCATCAGGGCTGGCAGCGCCTCCACTGCCTCCCGCTGCCAGTGCAGCATTGCCAATGCCCACCATGTTCTGTGCTGCCCCCTGGTGGTCAGCACACATCTAACTCCTGGTCGGTTGAACTCCCATCCGTGGGGACAATTTGCATATTAGCCTTTTATTATATAGGACTAGTCTCCCGGTGCACGAAATTTGTGCGGGGGGGGGGCGGGGGGGGAGGTGTTCCTTAGCCCGGCCTGCACCCTCTCCAATCTGAGACCACTGGCTCCTAACTGCTCACCTACCTGCCTGCCCAATCGCCCCTAACCACTCTGCTGGCCAGCCTGCTTGCTCCCAACTGCCCCCCCCTCAACCGGCCTGCTCGCCCCCAACTGACCTCCCCTGCCAGCCTCATGGCCCCCAACTGCCCTCCCTGGCCAGTCTCCCGAATGGTCTTCTGGTCTAATTAGCATATTACCCTTTCATTATTATAGATAATATATCCATTAACATGCACCTACTCTGCCCCTCACTGTGCTAAGCACTTGGTAATTAGTGCACATAGCTTCACAGTGGCTCCATGAGAAGGGTATTCCAAGGTGCTAGGACTGCAGCTCAGGCAGCCTTGCTCCAAAGCCCTTTTCTGAACCAGAGTCCACTTCACAGTCTGCCTCGACTAGAGCATGTCCTCTTATTGTCATGCTCAGAGCTTTTCCAGCCAAACCAGCTTTTAGTAGCCTCTTGCTCAGGGTCTGCTTCTTCAATGCTTCCATAGCTCTCGTGGGCAACTCTTGTTCCAGTCTGGTCCCTTCTTCCGTAATTGGAAAATGGCCAATTAAGTAATTGGACCATGTGTGCAGCTGAATCTCAAAATGATCCTAGAATGGACGTAAGGATTCTGAAAGGACCATTAGTGTCAAATTGTATACCAAACAGCCAATGAATATTTATTGTGTAATATTTCTGTGCTCAGCTGTTCCCAGTATTATAAAGGGACTAGTGGCCTGGTGCAGATTCATGCACATTGAAAGGAAATTAATTAGAAGGTGGCCGGTGAGGCAGGACTGGGCAAGATGGGCTGGACACACCCTGGAGCCAACATCCCATGGCCCTTCCCTCGCCTGCCTCGCCTGGGGTGGCATCGCAGCTCGAAGGGTATCTGTGTAGTGAGCGGGGTCCCTTGGAAGGTGGGGTCCCTCAGCCTGTGGGGATCAGGCCAAAACAGCTCTCCGACATCCGCCGAGGGGTCCCAGAGTGGGAGAGCTCCCTCCTCTCTGGTTCCAGGGTGTGTCACCCGAGAACCACCACTGCCAAGTCACAGCAGATCGGCAGCTCCTGCTTTGAGCATCTGACCCCTGGTGGCCAGTGTGCTTCATACCTTCCAGATGGTCAAACAGTGGGATGGTCACTTAGCCTTTTATATAGAGAGAGATTGCATGGAAGAAGAGGTCTCAATGGTGAAGCCCAGAGATCCTAGAACTGCATAAACTTGAATACTTATGTCACCACATAGTATCCAAGTGATCTTGTGCAAGTTACTTATCCTCTGTATGCCTCAGTATTCTCATCTGCAAAAGGGGGATAACAATAGTACCTACTTAATAGGGTTCTTATATGGATTAAGTGACTTAAATCTTGTAGAGCACAACTATACATAGTAAGTGTTAAATAACCATTTGCTCTGATGATGTTGATGGCCATGGTTAAGGAGAACATGGCAGTGTTGTCCCTGTTTCAACAAGCATTTAGTCTAATGAGGCAGACCTTACATCGCACAAAACAAAATGAGACCATATGTAATTAAATATTAGTCTGGGTAATGAATATCAGAAGTTTAATAAGGTTCTCAATCATTCTTGGGGAAAATTGGTAAAGGCAACATGGAGTAGGGACTTGACCATGGCTTTGGGGCTGAGTAGGCTGGAGAGAGGCAGAGGGGGAAGTGTTGGCTCAGTGTTCTTGACATGGGGGCTGCTTCCTTTAATAAGAGCACCGATGGTCCTTCTTATAGTGTTTGAAATTTCCAGCCGAATAAACAAAGCCCAGGATTCTAGGTCTAAGCTGAAATTTGGGGGGCTTGCATTAGTCATGGGAGTAGAGTGTGATTTTCCCTTGGGTAGCAGAGCATGGAATGGAAGGTGATTCAAGAGATGATGCCCAGCAGTGGAAATGGCCTGGAAGCTGGATGGTCAAATCAAGCTTCCGCTGAGCAGCTGAGTTGGAAGGCAAAATAAAGGCATTGACCCCAAATATTGGAAACTGGTGATAAATGCTAGGAGAAAGAGGGCTTGGAATGAAAGATAGAAAACAGAGCATGGGGATGGAGAGGAGCAAGCTGGGAAGGGCTTCAATGGACAAATTAAGGCAAATAAATTCTAATTAAGGCATCAGATGAATTAACTCAAATTAAGGCGCCAGATCTTGTATCAGTGGAGTCCTACAGGAATTGGCCATAAGGCAAATGGTTCCTAATGACAGAGATGGGATTAGAAGAGATCCAAGTCTAGAAGTTCTGATGTGGGAATCAGCCCCAAGACAAACACCATAGTAGGTAATCATGAAGACCATTGTCAGATTCAGCTTAGGGGACACTCAGTGATCTTGGCTTATGTGGGAAGAAATTTTATGAGATTGAATGGTGACTATGTCTTTCTTTCAAAATGTATTTATTAAGTTTTTGTTGTGTTGGAGATACTATACTTTTTGAAACCATGATGGAGACAGAGGTGACTTGGCCATGCATCTTTTGGTTGAGAAGCTAACAGTCTAAAAGACAAGATAAATCCTATTCACAAATAACTAATACAAGGTAGGAAAGAGCACCTGATATAAAAGGGGCAGAGATCAAGAGCCTTAGGAGGGCAGAGAAGGGAATGATTGCTATAATGGAGCTGGGTGACTCACAGCCCCAGAGCCGGCATTGGAATCACCTAGCCCATGTCCAGATTTCTGCTCCCCCACTTGACATATGTTGTGTTTCTGGACAGGTACATGCAATTTCTTTGACTGTATCCTCAACTGTAAAGTGTGGATCAAAGTGATACCTATCTAACAGAGCTATTTCTGGGATTAACTGAGATACTGCATGCAAAGTGTGTGCCACTTAATAAATGATAGTTGCTATGAATTCCAATGGACTATTTCATTAGGGTCATATCCCAGGGAAATGTAGGTCCAGTGGATATCTGATAGCAGAAATTGAGGGTCAGCTGAAAATGGAAGAAAAGGGCTTAGTAGCACAGAGGGGAAATTAACTTTAGTGTAATAGAAAAGAGAGAATTATTGCCAGGCTGAGCTCCTTCCACTCTTTCAGAATTTAGCGGCTGAATGTGTATGTACATAACTCCCAGGGAGCTAGAAGGCACCAGCTTCTCCTTCCCCGCCCACTTCCTCCCTGAATAGCACAGAGGTGCCTCCTAATTGGAGTGGAAATGGCTGGTGAAAGTGTACATTGGTGTTCCTTTATCAGACAGCAAGTCTATAGCGTCGATTAAAATCTAAACAGAGGCCCTGGCTTAATAACTCAGTTGATTGAAGTGTTGTCCCGTACACTGAGGTTGCAGGTTCAATTCCCAGTCAGGGTACATACAAGAATCAACCAATGGCCCTGATTGGTTTGGCTCAGTGGATGGAGCGTCGGCCTGCAAACTGAAGGGTCCTAGGTTTGATTCCAGTCAGGGGCATGTACCTTGGTTGCAGGCATATCCCCAGTGGGGGTTGTGCAGGAGGCAGCTGATCGATGTTTCTAGCTCTCTGTCCCTCTCCCTTTCTCTCTGTAAAAAAATCAATAAAATATATTTTTTTAAAAAAGAATCAACCAATGAATGCATAAATAAGTGGAACAACAAATTGATGGTTCCTTTTCTCTCTCTCTAA
The DNA here is from genome assembly GCF_028538775.1 of Myotis yumanensis. NCBI lineage: Eukaryota > Metazoa > Chordata > Mammalia > Chiroptera > Vespertilionidae > Myotis > Myotis yumanensis. The sequence goes on along the minus strand of NW_027223767.1, from coordinate 25,117,591 downwards.
AAATCAATCAATCAATAAAAAATTTAAATAAAGAAACAATGTGAATGCCCCTGAGGCCACAATTATACTTCTCAGTGTGTACTATGGAGAAATATGCACACGTGCACATATGTGCAATAGGAAGCATGTACAAGAGTCTCCGTGTGGCATGGTTTGAGCCTAAAGACATTGGGCATCACCCAAATCTCCATCCGCCAAAATGGGATAAACTGTGATGAACTAAGAAACCATGGATCTACATCGTACAATACTATGCAGCCGTGACCAAGTTTGGGGAAGAGCTCTGTGTCCTATGTGGCGGGGTCTCCAGAACATAAGTGAAGAAATAAACTTCCTGGACAATATGTGTAGTGTTCTATTTATATAAAAATACACATAGATGTTTGTGATTCCATATGAAGAAGTCTAGAAGGATGCACACTGAATTGGTAACAGTTATTACCTAATAGGGGGAGTGAAATTATGATCAGGGAGGTGAGAAGAGGAACTTGAGCCCTACGAATACTGTCAGGATTACTGTGAAGATGTGTTCATATTTTGTATAATTGGAAAAAAAACAAGTGCATAAGTAAAATAAAGAAGCCTGAAGTGTTCACTCCCACTAGCCATCTATTCACCTCACTCCTAGGCACATTTCAAAATGGCGGCCATTAAGTTCTTTAGCAAATGCAAGAGAGAAAAGTTGTGGCTTAGTTTATTTTCATGTACTAACCCTTTCTGAGCTGATCTAGTTTTAAAAAAAGTATGTTGCCATTTTTAAAAATTTTGCAAACAGTTGCACAATTAAATTTGGTTCCTAAATTTCATGGAGAATGATTTAATGTTCTCCCACACATTGCTGGCATGCAATATGTTCTAAATAAAAATGAGCTGTGTGGAAATATAAATAACATTTATGTGAGATGGACAGCCCTCTTTAGCTTGTTTTGTGGGTGTGTTTTTTACAAATTGACATGATAATGCCCATTTTAAATGTACATTTAGACAGGAAAATTGCCATGATCTTAATAGTATTAGAAAAAAGAATGGTCCCAAAGACTTGCTTTCAAGTGCACAGCGTGAACTCACGACTCTTCCAACCATCCAGATATGTTGGCCAAACATTCAGATGAAGACTCGAGCTGACAGCCATACATTTGTTCATTTTCAAGTGTCTAAATGACTGATGGACTTTGCAGATTCACATATTGGCTCTTGGAAGAGGTAAATAGAGACTACATTACATCCAAATTAAAATAATAATAATAATAGCCATATTGGTATGTATTCAAAAGCACGTTCATATTCCTGCATACCTGAACCTTGTAGAAACCTGGCTGGTTATTTAGAGCTGATATTGTTAACACCATTTTACAAACTACAATATTGACTTTCAGACAGATGTAATAGGTTTGTCCAGGATGGCACAGGCAATAGCATAGCCACTGTTTTTCCTCATAGTATGTATCATTAATATACATTACATTATGTGTGTATCTTTTTTGTTCTGATATGACTCTCTTACTAAAATGAAATTTTTATTAAGGACTGGGCTTTGCCTATTCTCTTCATTGTCTAGAATAGCACTTAGAACACAGATAGGAAGTACTCCACAAATAGCTATAGGAAGGAAGGAAGGAAGGAAGGAAGGGAGGGAGGGAGGGAGGGAGGGAGGGAAGGAGGGAAGGAGGGAGGAAGGGAGGAAGGAAGGAAGAAAAGACAGACCTGAGACTGAGCTAGCTTCTAGTTCAGCATTCTTTCCATAATACCAATTATCCCAAACCTATATAGAGTTGTGATAGCAAACATGGGGAGGCATCTCCCATAAAGAAAATCCAGAAGAATCTGAATCATAGACTCTCTTCATGGACCCTTTCTGGGACAGACAGGAAATGTATCAAAGAAGAAAAATCAGGGGTGACATTGGGAGAGTCAGTCATGAGGGACCTACCATGGTGAGAGAAAGCACCAAGATTTTCCAAACGCAGGGTCTGGTTAGAGGTGGGGAGACGTAATGTCTTTGGTAGTGCAAAGATTGGGGATTACTGATTAAAACTGACCTTGTTTTTCAAAACACAACCCCTCATGAAACAGAAACGGAGAAATTAATGTTAAATTTGGGGCTTTCCAGTTTCAATTTCTCTTGAATAAGAGCCATGGCTTTTGAACCCAAGGGGATATTTAACTTGTTTAATAACGCTTAACTAAAAACCAGCCTCCATTCCACTATACTAATTCCGGGGCTTTTTTTCTTTTTTAATAAAGTGGGTAGCAGTATGCTGGAACGCTCTATCAGAAGCCAATAGTCTTTCCAGTGATACTAGGATGCTCAATAATTTGCAGAGGGGCAAGGACAAGGGTGAGATAAATGAGGCACTTGCCTCTGGTGCAAACCTAAGGTGAGCCAAAAACCTCATCAATGAAGATCAGTCATATTTTAATGAAATATTTATAAGAAATCAAAATTAGTGTGAAAAAACGCTGTGGTGAACAGAATATCTATATTTTTAATAAAGACAGGATCACTGATACTGATTTTTGCCTTTTGTCTTAGGTTCCCAGATGATTCATCACAGCACTGTCAAATTTTGTTATTTAAAATTCTGATATTTTGCTTACAGTGGTTGTTTTGTAAACAGAAATGGATATGCATTCACTTGGATGTTTTAAAATAGTGTGTTAAAATGTTAACCACCTGTTTCGCTGAATTTGGGGGTACACCTTAAATTTTGCCTCCCTCCCATCATCCTAGTCCCAGCATCTATGGGTTCTTTATGAGTATTTGACTCTGTAGCCATTTTTCTGTTTTGTGTGGGTTTTTTTTGTAACTCTTTGCCCTCTCCAAGCTGTGTTAACGTCTGTTTGGATAGTTCTGATGGAAGTATCATATCTGTAAAGGGGTTTTCGCTACAGAATAAAAGGCAGTGGGAAGTGTGTTTTTGTGGAAGAGGTTTTGGTGTGCTGATCCCAGTCCTAGGATAATAATCGCTACCTTCTGAGCGATGCGCCAGAACTGGGGGAGGCGTGCGTCAGTCAGGGCTGCTAATGACCAGCTCCTGCCTGCAGGTTCCTGGAGGTGGTTAGATGGGAGGGCAGCGCAGGTGGGCACAGAGGCAGGCCTGTGGTTTGGGAGACAGATGGGCTTTCTTTTTGTAACAAAACTCATGCTTAGTTGAGTTCCTAGTTGCAAGTCGCTGTGATAGGCCTGGTGCCTTCTTAACAGGGATTGGAAATGAATAGCCCGCATTTTATTTTGCCTTGACACGTGTGTGTAAGTAAAATAGACAGGAATGCACTCAATTTTTTTCTCCTTTCATGTGATTGCTGAGGAAGTTTATTGGGAGGCTGAAATTCCCTTTCCTTTTCTATGAAGGCCTCTTTCCAGTGAAAATTCTGGAGTGGGTTCATGGCTCCCCATTCCTAAGCCTATGGGAGTGGTCTATGGAAGAGCCATTGGGCAGCTTGGTTCCGGGTACACACTGTGCGTTAGTTTGTGTGCTAAGCAGCAGTCATATTTTTTGAAGCAATATCCCACATCATTTACACCTTCTCCCTATTAATGCTGATGAACAGTTTTGCCAAAAATAGCAGAATCCGGAGGAGCTCTGAATGTCTTCCTTGTGTTTTCATTTTGTTAAACCAAACATCCTAGAGGTGATTCAGAGAAGCTGAATCCTTGGAGAATGCTCCTGAGAAGCTCCGTGCATTTGCCACAGGGCTGCAGAATAGTCGGTGGTCCGGCGTTTTGAGGCTACCAGCTCCAAGGGAAACCCTGACAGTACTTGAGTGGATTAGGTGCCAAACCACAAATGCAAACAAGTAGAAGCCAGTCAGATTCTAGGAGGCACAGGCGGCGATGGGAGAAGGTCTCAACAGGACAAGGGAAGATATCCAGGTAGACATGCTGTCATCACCTGAGCAATCATGTCATTTTTTTGTAGGGCCAATGCTGGTCCCAGAGGAGGAGACAAGGCTGCCCCTGTAGATGACAGGTTAAGTAATGGAGAAATGCAAGGACCAGATATGACAGCTTACACTCATTAGATGCTATATACCAGGGATGCTTTTAAAAGTCTCCCATTTGACCCTAATACAACACTATGAATTCAGTATTAGCCTCCCCACTGGGATAAGTAACTTGCTCCAGATCAGAGGCAGAAGTAGGACTTGAACTCAGGCAGTTTGGTCTTGGAGCCACAGTCTTCACCACTGTGCTATGAAGTTTCTATAAGCAGGTCATCACAGCACCAGAATTAGAGCTTCAGGGATCCAAAAGGAAGAGACATCTGGGCCTATGGTTCAACTGGCATTTGGTGACATGTGTGGGAATAAAACCCTTCCCCAAGCATCTCGAAAATAAGGATGCCTACAGTGAAGTGAACTGGTGAAGGTGATGGAGAAGCTTCATTCAGGAGACTCATTCACAAGTGTTTCAGCTTGGTCTTTCCAGAACATTCTAGAATTCAGCCAATCCTGCTCCTTCCTGCTGAGTCTGAGTTCTGCTATGTTCCATCAGCTTTGGGGTCCTTGGACGCTGTTCAGGACCCCACCTCCTCCTCATGCTTTGGCTGTGGGATCTGTCCTCTTTTTCAGGGCCTCCCCCAATCACGTGTCCTGGTTTCCATCTAAATCTCTTGGTCCAACCTGCACAATTCCTCCAAAAACATTGCAACTGAAATTAGACAACAATGTTCAGTGGCTTGTTAACGCACATGGTTAGCCTGGGAGGCTAGTAAATTCATTTTTATTTTAGACTAAAACACCTTCAATTACTCACTTGAAATGTAAATATATATTTAACTTTGGTGGTTTATCTTCCTTCAGCAAGAGGAAGTAGGAGGGCCATTTTCTCCTCCTGTGTTTGGGTTAACCAATGCACATGTCCTGTGGATCTTATTCTCTGAAAGTTCTATAATGCTAACTATCTGGAGAAAGCCTTGAGCAACTAATTACTACATGGTGGTATCTTTTCCATTGTTGTCTTGGAAAGTCATTGAACTCATTAACTTGCTGTTTAACTTTTCATGGACTTGTCTTGTAGTCCCAGGTGGTTTATTAACTCCCTAGGACAGGAATTGTATCTTACAGTTTTTTCCCCATGGTTCCCAGGGCCCTGCTTGCACATATTGGTATTAATATAATTTTTTTTTTTGCTCATGACACTTACCTTTTATTATTGAACCCTGCTAGGAAGAGAGGCCAGGTGGGCAGGAGGGAGGGAAGGAAGGAGAGAGGAAGAGAGAGAGAAAGAGAGAGAGAGAGAGAGAGAGAGAGAGAGAGAGAGAAACCTACCTGTCCATCTGTGTCTTGCGAGGGCTTGTCCTGCCTACCTTACATTCCTACCTCACAGAGGCTGGGCCCTCTGTGCCTCTTGAGCAGCTAATCTAATAAGCCCTCTTAGGCATTCAGGGTTGGTGTTTCAAACCACCATCCCTGGATCATACGATCAAAGCCCCTAATTGATTTTAAGGGTGAGAAAGCATTGTTAGTTGGGAAAACAAACTCATTATTTTGTCAGAGTTGTTAGGCTGGCCATTGAATGTCCTAGTAGGAGTCAGAGGAAGGAGGTTTGAAGTCTCTGTGTGAGGTTTTGATTGAAGGCCTCTTCCAGGAGTAAAGTGAGGAAAGGAAAAGAACGTTTCCCCTCTGCATGGCTGCTATGGGTTCCCTAGAAAGTGCTCTGTCTGCATTCACAGTAAGTTATGTCTGAAAGACATTCCCTATTTACATATGGGAGAGGGCAGGAAGGTGTCTGGTGGTCCTGTCTCCTGTGGGCCGAAGGGCCACTGATGTATGTGGGGAGAGGGAGGAGGTTTGATCTTGCTGTTTATAATAATGATGGCTAACAGTTATTGATTCAGTAATATATTCCAAACACTTCTAGGTGCTTTGAGTATGATAACTCACTCGATCTTCACATCAACTCTATTGGTAGGGAGTATTAGTGTCCTCATGATAATGATACTAAAGAACTTCCTCAAAGTAACAGAGTAAGTGATAGAGCCAGTATTTAATCCCACGGAGTCTGACTATAGAGCAGAGATCAGCAAACATTTTCGGTAAAGGGCGAGATAGCAAATGTTTTTGACCTTGTGGGCCAAGATGGTCTGTCTCCCCTACTCAGCTCTGCTACTGTAGCATAAAAGCAGTCACAGAGGATATATAAATGATGGGCATGGCTGTGTTCCAATTCAGCCTATTTAAAAAAACAGACAAAGGGCCCGTTTTGGCCCATGCCTTGCCAGCCCCAACTCTAGAGCTCAACTGCCTGCTCTTCTAAAGTTAGAGTCTGCCCCCCTCCTCTTTCCCATGACTGTGACTATACATGTGAGAGATCAATTATTTTGTGGATTATCCATACCAAAGAGGGGCCATTGCTGTTTTTCTTTTTCTTCCTTTCTCAATTACCTTGTGGTCCTGATAGAACTAAATTGAAATACGATGAATTAGGGCAACAGACCCAAATCTTTTTTTTTTTTTTAAATATATTTTTATTGATTTTTTACAGAGAGGAAGGGAGAGAGATAGATAGTTAGAAACATCGATGGGAGAGAAACATCGATCAGCTGCCTCCTGCACACCTCCCACTGGGGATGTGCCCGCAACCCAGGTACATGCCCTTGACCGGGATCGAACCTGGGACCTTTCAGTCCGCAGGCCGACGCTCTATCCACTGAGCCAAACCGGTTTTGGCATACCCAAATCTTTCCGAAGAAAACTGGTTGCCAAATATTTATTTCCTTGACCTCATGATGGTGGAGCTGGGGTCCAGAATCCCTGTTCCATTTTTGTATGATGCCAGAGGCCACTCACACTTAAGGGTCTCCTAGCACCTGGATTCATTTTCCGAATTCAATTTGGTCCCTACCAATAGGGAGAGTTTCAGACAAAAATGCAAGAAATGAGCTGGTCGCTCAACCTGGTTGGGCTCCTTTGTTTGTCCCAGTCGCTAGAATAGAAGCAAAATCTCTAGAAGGGGCTGATTAGTTCAGAAGGAGATGTGAGGGTCAGGAGATTTGGAGAACGTTGAACAGAAGGTTGATGCTAGAAGAATTCATATTAGTACTAATAACTGACCTTTGTAAAGCACCTTACAATTTACAAAGTGCCTTTTCCCACTCCTGTTAGTGACCAGCCCCTTCCGTGGGTGCCTGGGGATTTGTCTTAATGGTGTTTCAGAGTGTAAGTCTGCTGATACAATATAATGTGAGCAGGTCCTGGGACCTGAGCCCATTGCTTATTCATGCATTTGCTGATGGAGATGGAAATCCAAGCATGACATCAGTAGATCCAGAAGGTAACGCCTTTACGTCTTCTATCTCTTTAAATCTGGGTCCTCGCATGTCAAGGAGAAGAAAAAGTACATCACTTAAAAGTGCATCTGTCACTTACGTGCTTGGAAACATGTCACAGTGCGTGGTGAAACATTATTAATTCTTTTTGCCTTCGAAGAATAATTCATGCACTTACAAGTGTAATCTGCATCACAATGAAATATTTGGATGTAAGCGTAGGTGTAATTAACGCCAGAAAAATCTCTGAAACAAGGGAAGCAAGGAAATTCACTGTTCAGTTAGCCTCAGACATAATCAGTGTGCCAAGGAGTTTAGGGATATGCCGCAGCCTTGTGTCGTCTTAGTAATTATGAGGGCCAGTGAAGGGGAGAAATGAGAGCGCTGCCTCCAGAGATTTTGGACCTGTGGCTGAGACTTGAGCTGCTCACGCTAGTGGCGTACACTCCATAATTGGGATCCTTTAATTTAATTGAACCCCTGTCATAGCAAATGATCAGATCTAGACATGGGATTTGTAAATATAATAATAGTGTAGTGGGTGATGTTGGTGCCCTGCCCAGAGCTCCCTTACTCGGTTGCTATAAAAATTGGCTGTTGTCAGCTCACAGACCTCTTCTCCAGAGAATTGTCCTTAGTTAAATGGGAGCTACTTGGCCATGGAGGATGTCCTCCTCACCGCCCCTGCCCCCAGTAGGGGTTAGCCTATAGCCAACAGACTGATATGGAGGGGTTGGATGGGCAGGAGGGTACAACAGATGCAACCAACTCTGGTGCAATTTATACTCCAGAGCTCACTGTGGGATTCAGGCTGAAGCTAGATTTCAATTTAGCTCCTCCTCCTGCCCTATCTTGCTTCCCTCACTCGCTCATTCCTGAGACCTCTTCTACAATGAAACCACAGGCCTTCATAACCTTATCTCAGATTTTACCTCTGGAGAGCCCAACTTAAGACACAGCGCTCCACCACTTACTGCATCCATTACTAGGGGCAAGGCATTGGCTAAGCAATCTACATGTATTATCTCATTTGTTCTGTACAGTAACTGTTTCACTGTTGAAATTGAGGCTCAGAGAGGTTAATTAGAGAAACAAAGTCCCACAGTTAGTAGAGCTAACTTTCCAGGACAGGTTTGTTGGACTCCATAGCCCTCATTCTACCCAACTGCCTTAGCTGAGTAAGACACATGACCATACATGCTCCCTACCCACAGGAGCTTACAGTGGAGAGAGCAAATGCAAAGCTATGATCAGAGAGATGCAAGGCTATGGGCATTCAGAGGAGGGAGTGCTCACATCCAGTTGAAAAGCGTGACTGTAGAGATTTTATCACATGCTTACACAGACACTGTGCTGAGCTCTCCATTTTTCCAGCTGGACTCACGCTGGTGTCTAGTCTGGTGTATTTTAAGCTTTGTACTTGCAGAGTAGTTGTGTGGGTGAGATGGAGGGGATATGAGCACACATTGTTATGTCTTATGAACTCCTACATAGGCTTGTTGCAGATAAAGCCTGTGAGCATGATAAGGAGGGGCCATGGGCTGTGTTGCCTCCTGATTCCAGAGACAACAGGAACAGGGTCTCAAATTCTTCAACAGTCAGATAGGCAGAGGACCCCTCTTTGACATGCCCTTCTCTGAAACTGACCTTCTCTGAAGGTCATAAAACATACCTTCAATGGACCTTTTGGACCACTAGTGTAGTATGGTGATAGCAGAGATGGAAAGAATGATGAGATTTGGGACATATTTTGAACTAGAGCTGATATATTTTTTTAGACTTGCTCGTGGGATTGGATGTGACCTGCGTGAAGCTTCCTCTTCATTATTTTCTAACCCCCAGGAATGAATAGCTGCCAGTCTATCCACAGGCCTCATAGAGAATAGAATTTAATCTGCATTCATCTGCATAGCCCACTCCCAGTGAGGCAAGGATTGGGAAGGGATTGTGGCTTCCTGTGGTGCTTCCGGTATAGTGCTGATCCTCACATTGAATAGAACTTTTGTTTTGGAGAAGTCAGGATAGAATCCAACTCAAAGGTTTCTTTTCCCAGCTCTGATGCTCTGGTTTTCCCCCAGTAACTCATGGTTTATTTCTCTTTTTCTGCCCTTGGAAAGAAGAGACATACATACATACGTACATACATACAATATTAACATCCTTAGAAGGACTTGAATGTTTTTCTCAGAAAATCCATTAGAACATGATTTTAAATATCTGGGAACAGTACTGATTACCTGGGTGTTTTGGTTTTTAAAGACAAGGTACTAGTACATAATTTCTTCAGTTGCACCTACAAAGTAAGCCTACTGATGCTCCTATCAACCCCTTCCCAGTGTCGTTTTAAGACACCAGTGAAAGTATGCATTTGACAGTGTCTGGTAGAATACATGGCTACTTAAATGTAAGGAAGTTATTATTTTTGTTTTTAATTCTTGTCACTTGGTGAATTTTCACTGGGCCAGATCGTTGCTAGGTCAATCCACTTTATGATTTATGTGGCATTTTCCGTTTCCCCGGTGGTAGAGAAGCATTGCCTTGCTCCGACTTTCTTAAATGTGCTCAGCATTTGTTGCAAGGATGGAATTGCACTGTGCTCACCTTGCCTGAGCTAATGTCTCCTTTGAACTGTGACCAGGGAGTGGGGAGTCCGGCACTCACTGATGGGAGCAAAGGTCGCTGATGACATTGCAAATCTACTTTGTAGAGGGAAGTTGTCTAGCTTTTTTCTGAATTTTCTATGTAGCGTCTCTGAGGCTGCTGTCCTTCCCTGGACTTGAAGGGCCTCATGACTTCATTTTCTCAAATTGTAAGAACCCACCTCTGGAGTCTAGTGCTGGATATTTTTATCTCCTATTTTCTAGACAATGAAAATGTTAGGATTTATTCAAATTGTCTGTTTGGAGGTGATAGTTTGTTGCAAGTATGAATTGCTATGTAAGGGAAAATATATATATACCAAGAGACCAGAATGCTGGAACCACCAGAATGATCAGTCACTATGATGTGCACTACGGCCAGCCAACCAACCCAATCCAGGGGCATGGGGGGGAGGGTGTGGCCAACTGCCCACAGCCAGCCCGGTACCTGATCGCCCCACCCCCACCCCATCAGAGGTGGGACTGGCCAGTCAACCTCCTGCATCCCCTCCCTCTCAACAGCCCAGCCCGATCAGATCCCACCCATGCACAAATTCGTGCACCGGGCCTCTAGTTTTCTAGATATTTTCAAGGGGGAAAAAAATAATATGTAAAGGCTTTTAACTGGAATCATTCTTGTAAGAATGTTTTTCCCCTGGCATTTATATGTGTGCTCAGACTTAGTATGTCTTAGGTCATAGTGTGTTAGAATTCAAAGGAACCCTAGAAATTGCATTCCCTCCTTCTTTACTTTCTAGCAAGAGTAAAAGTCAGAGCCAGGACTAGCACTGGGCTCCTAACCTGGGGTAGAGGATCTACACAGCAGTTGGAGAGACTGAGAAGGACCCTGGGGTCTGCCTTACTCAGCCCTCTCTTTTCAACGATGAGAAAACAGGTCCATGTGAACTCAGGTCTCCTTTCTCCTGGCTGTGTTTCTTCATAAATCACCAAATATATGAAACCAGATGATCTTTCAGGAAGCAGAAAATGCAAAAGTAAGGAGACAGTTTGAGACTCAGTACCCATGGGTCTCTCTACTATACAATTAACCTCTAGAAAGTATTTTGGATTTTAACAGCCCAATACTTTCTAAAAAAATAGTGTTAGTTTTAGTAGGACATGGTCCACAACAGGTTTATACTCCATCTTTACGGCCAGTAGAGGGCGATCATGTTAATACAATCTTTTTTGAGCTGTTGGGCTTTCAATTAATGTATGGCTATGAATAAACAAAATAAAGAACCAAGTTAGCCTACATGCTTTAAAATAAACCCTTTAATCAATACCCACTAACGGGGGAAACACGTTTTGCTTTATATACTGTAGTCACTCACCGTTCACTGGCGTATTACAGAGTTATAGCACACAGCCTGTAACAGTTCAATAGTTAAGCCCCTGAAATCCAGGCAGCTTACTCCTCCATCACTATCGGGGCTCTGGTGGTCATCAGGTAGAAGACCCGGGCATGGGACTTGCCATGCACTTTGGTAACATTCGTAGAATTTCATATTAACTACAACAAAAAGCTACTCTCTGCCAGAGTGAAAGGTCCTCATATCAAATGTGATGGGGAGCAGCTCTTAATTCATTCTTCATCCCTCCCTCTCCCTCCCTATTCAATTTTCAAGGACTCAGCGATAAACAAATCAGCAGTGGAGGATTCCACATCCCTGGCGCGCGCCAGGGGCAGCATAAATCAGGGCTGCTCTTGATTAGAGCCGTGGGCAGGTTGGCAGCATTTGGACACAGAATGAATGGCCCCATGGCCAGTGAGGTTTTCACAATCTTGAGACATGGGCAAAATCAATGTGAGCGCCAAGGCAAATACAAATCTCCTGGTAATTCCTTCATTCACACATTGGGGAAGCATTCTTGAACCCCTGATGTGTGCCAGCCACAGTGGTAAAAGCTGGAGAAACAGATACGTTCAAGTAAGATATTTAGTCTCATTTAAGGAGCCAAGTTGGACCATTTTCTTGGATAATAATTGTATTAGAAATCCTAAGGGCATATCCACCTTTATTGAAATTCTATTATGTGTAGTTCTAGTATCTGGCATTTATTAAACATTTACTTATGTACCAAGTCTCTACTACACACAATATTTCATTGAATCCTCAAGACATATTTAGTCCATTGATGCTGTTGGGAATCTCCTATGCACAAGGCGGCTAAGTATTTGGCCGAAGACTATGTCATTTGTGTATATGAATGTGCAATGCTTGCCCAAAATAAGAGCCAAATGAATGCTTAAAATGCTAGTAATAATAGCTACCACTTCATGAGCCTTGCTATGTGCCACATGTTATCCTAAGTGATTTTCATCATACTGAATCCCCATAAACACGGCTGCAGTAGCTACTGTTGTTAATGTCATTCATAGGTGAGGGAGTGGTGAAGTACCTCACTCAAGGTAAAATGGTAGCAAGTGCAAGAGTTAATATGTGAACTTGGGTCTGACTCCAGAGCTGGAGAACTTCAAGGAAGCCAGTAGGGAGTGTGAGAATCACCTGGGAAGAGATTTCTTGACCCCATTCTAGAGATTTGACCTTGTCACTAACAAACATCACCTGGAAAGGTGTTTTGTTTTGTTTTTAATGACCCATTTGTCCCCACCCCAAATCAATGGATCCAGAAACCCTAGAGGTGAGGGCCTAGGCTACAGGTGAGTCTCCTGTGCAGCCATGGTGGTGAACTACTTTCAAGAGTCTTGGGTGTGTGTGTGGCGGGGGGGGGGGGGGGGGGGGGGGGGGGCGTGGATCAGGTACCTGTAGTTTTTTGTTGTTGTTGTTGTTAACCCTCACCCAAGGATATTTTTCCCATTGATTTTTAGAGAGCGTGGAAGGGAAGGGCGGGGGGCGGGGGGGCGGGGGGGAGACAGAGGGAGAGAAACATCAATGTGAGAAAGACACATCAATTGGTTGCCTCCTGCACACCCCATGACCAGGGCCGGGGATCGAGCCTCCAACCGAGGTAGGTGCCCTTGACCAGAATCGAACCTGGGACCCTTCAGTCCACAGGCCGGTGCTCTATCCACTGAGCCAAACTGGCTAGGGCAGGAACCTGTATTTTTCACATTCACACCAGTGAGAAAAATTGCCTGAGTTCTACTGTTAATTAATCTAAAGTACATCTACACTACTGGGAGGAAGGAAATGGCTGTCCTTCACCAGTGCAGCATATGGTGAGCTGAGGGAATGAAATCCCCAGCAGGCCAAGGCTGGTGCTTAGGGAGCCCAACTTAAGGAGGTGCATGATCTCAGGATTGACAGTGAGCAATTGTACACCCTGGACACCTCCCTTGCCTCACCTGGGCCTACCACCTTGGAGGCATTCAGGGAAGTCACTAAGAGAGGGAGAGAGGGGAGATAAATTGAGCTATTTTAAAAAAGGGTTGGATCTAGAGGTGGGGCAATGGGTATTTTGACAAAGCTCTCCCAGTAATTATTGCCATTTGTCTCCTTGTTTGAGGAAGATAAAAGGAAGGCAGGGCAGGTGATGTGTTCTCTGCCCTCTTTTATAAGGGGAGCCAAAGGAGGAATGAGCAAGTTCTAAGTGCCTAACATACGGGCCTAATGTCATCTTCTTTAATTCCATTAGCCTCCTGAGACAGGTATTATTTTATTATCATCTCCATTTTGTAGATAGCAAATGGAATCTCAGGGAAGTGTGGTCATTGGCCCAAAGCCATAGCACTTTAAGTGAAATGTCACACTCTCACCTCTCGCTGTTATTCTTGGCATATGACATTCTTCTTGTGTTTTTTTGTTGTTGATGATGTTTTAATTCGGGTGTCTTATTTTTGTTTTTAAGCATATGTGGCCCAGCAGAATGGAAGCTCCATGAGAGAAGGGGGCTTTTCTTGGTAACTAGAACAGTGACTGAGTGCTCAATACTCCTTATCAAAGGAGTGAAGGAAACATTACGAAGGTGTGTCTGTGAACCTTAGCTCACACGAGAATTGCTTTATTTTAGCAGTGGAACTGCAGACAGGCTAGCAGAGCCTCAGGTGCACTGTCAGGAGCACTTTGGGTGAACTTCTCAATAAACTGATCTGATTGAATAGCAACCAGGTTGCACACTCACCAGCCTCCAACTCACCGTGGATGCAACGTTATAGGGTTGTACAAACACATACTGGCACAACCGCAAGGTGAGGAAGAGTTGACTGTAACTGCAGCCCTGCCTAAAGGGACTTAGGAGACTTAGGTCTGTGTGTGTCCTTGGCATGACATTGGCCAAAAAGTTGATGTGACATTGGGCTGGGTTGTTAGCAGTGTTCTGCCAGGATTAGGGGGGTGTTAGTCCCATCGTATTGTAGGCTGTTCAGACGGTTGCTACTCAAAATACGGTCCTTCGTCTAGTAGCTTTGTCATCACTTGGCCAGTTGTCAGAAACAGAATCTCAGGCCCCATCCCAGACCTTCTGAATCATCATCTGCATTTTAACAAGATCTTTAGATGTTTCATACACACATTGAAGTCTGACATGCACGGAGCTTAGACCATGTCCTCAAATGTTCTTTTGGGTGCTATAACTTATGAGTGATAATGATAAGCCAGAAAAAGAGTGGAACTGGGATGGTGGGAATACCTAAAACCTGGTGACTGGTGAAGGTAGGCCCCTCCTAGGGAAGACAGTCAAAATATGGAACAACAGGCCCGGGCACCAACCAGAACAGAGGCCTGCTGTAGTACAAGAGCAGGGGCCCCCCTGTGTCCCACCTGTAATTAAATTAGATGTTGGGGGGCTGTCCCTGGGAAGTGCCAATGTGGCCAGGTATGCAGGTTAGATACTCAAAGGGCTTGTGGCAATAGCTGTTTATAACAGATACATTTTATACAAATGTCTTAATATTTTAATAAATGGTGTGGAGAAACAGTACATGTCTCTTGAAATCAATCTTATTCTGGGATGCCTTTGTTTCTGATATATACCACGACCTCGGTGAGTAGTTAATTAATGTTTACCGAAATAAATGAATGAATGCATGCATGAATGAAGGAATGAACACATAAATAAATATGACAGAAAGGGAAAACTAAGTCTGTGTCATCCCAGAATGCAAAAACCAGTGTACTGGATAGAAATAGCAGCACATATTTTGGTGCAACCTTCAAAAAGAAATTTCTGAAAATTTGAAGTGTGAGAAAATGGATTGAGCTTCTCTGGGAGGAGTCAAATTCCCTGGCATCAGAATTATTAAAATAACCTAATAAATCATTTTATGTACAAATTGTGTGAACAACCCTGCATATGGATTAAGAAACTCAAATAGCCATAGTGTATGAAAAATTTGCTCAGCCTCGCTGGGATTCGGGGGGGGCATTAAAATCACAGTAGCATACCATTTCAAACCTCTCATGTCAGCACACATTTAAAATCTGATTACACCAACTGTGGGCACAGGATGTGGTGCTTTAAATTGTTACAAGCATTTTAGAAAGATCTAATTCAATTCAAGTTAGGCATACTCTGTAATTCAGCAATTCTACTTTTTGGCTTTCATTCTGGATTTTAAAAAATGCGATATCCTAGTGCATAGGCAAGATCACACAAGGATAGGCACTGTAGCACAATTTGAAATATCTAAAAAAGGGGGGGGGGTGTGAAATCCAACTATTTATTAGTAGGGGAATGGACAAATCAGAGATAATTTATACAATGACATACTACACAGCAGTTACAATGAGCGAATTGAGTCTGCAATGTGAGCAAATAATGAGAAAAGCAAGTTTGAAAGGGTGGATATGGCTGGATACATTTAAATTAATCTAATGATACCCAAAACAATAGTATGTGGGGATGAGGGATAGAAAACCAAAAGGATGTATGCCAATGATTTATACCCACTTCAGACATGAGATTCTTGCTCAAGGGGGTAGAGGGTGGAGATAAGGAGGAAGGATGTGGAGTGGAACTTCAGCTCTACCTGTAATGTTTCATTCTTTTATTTTGAAAGAAGGATCCTAGCTCATCTAGCATAGTGTCCATTTCACTTCCAACACAGGGGTGGAGACATTGGTGTCTATTATATTATGGCCTGAGCTTTTTGGTATCTTTAACCGCATCATGAATTTTAAAAATGAAAAGGAACCAATGGCCATGGAAGTTGAGGGGGTGGAGGAGAAGAGCATCAGTTATCTTCTGCTGGAAGCTTGTTCGCTCTCTCTGAGCTGGTTTCCATCTCTTCTGTGATCAGACATGCCGGGGAGTCCTGGAACTTTTTCTCTATGGGTAGAAAAAGAAGACAGACCTGAGGCTCTGAGTTCCACGGTCATTATCCAGCCAAGCTTTCTCAGTCGCGTTCACAGGCTTCTCCTCGAGTCCCCGTTCCTGGTAGCAGGTGGTCTGTTTTCATCAGGGGAGACACCCATCAAGTTCCCAAAAGGAAATGTAGGTCAGAGGAAATGTGGCAGATGGAGAGCAATGAGGTCCTCGAGCTGTGGTGGGGACACTTGGACCTGTTTCTTCACTGACCTCAGCTCACGGGCAGCCAGGTGGACCTTACCACCATGCTTTCTTTTTAAAATATATATATATATTTATTATTGATTTCAGAGAGGAAGGGAGAGGGAGAGAGAGAGAGAAGCATCAATAATGAGAGAGAATCATTGATCGGCTGCCTCCTACACACCCTCCACTGGGGATCGAGCCCAGACATTTGCCCTGACCAGAAATCCAATTGTGACCTCCTGGTTCATAGGTCGACACTCAACCACTGAGCCATGCCAGCCAGGCTGGCCATGCTTTCTTATATTTTCACCTGCATTATCCCATGAGCTATTCACAACACCTGTGAATGGCATCCTGGTTTTAGAGGTGAGGAGGCAAAAAGCTTCAATAAGTGGTTTCTTAAGTTCACACAGGTAACCAAAGGAAGCATAGACCCGAATAAAAGTTTTGACTCTGAATATTATCCTTTCTACCACCTTTCAGTTCTGTCCATAGCATCATCTTCATCTAGTACATTGTTTGTGTTATGCCCTTACCTGCATCCATTGTGATTTTGAGGTGGCAGTAGGCTTATATAAAAACTAGAAGCCCGTTGCATGAAGATTCACACAATAGGCCTTCCTTCCCCTGGCAGCCAGCACCGGTTTCCCTCCAGCGCCTGGGACCCAGGTCTTTGGTCTGGCTGCAGTGGAGAAGTCAAGCCTCTTCAGTCTTCAGTCTTCAGTCTTCACTTTAGCCGGAGCCTTCAGTCTTCACTCTGTGCCTGTGTATGCAAATTAACCGCCATCTTTGTTGGGTTAATTTGCATAGTTGCTCTAATTGGTTGATGGGTGTAGCAGAGTGACACCAATTTGCATGTTTCTCTTTTATTAGTGTAGATATTTGCCAAATGGAAATGAGGTTGGCATTTGGGGGCTGGGGAATGGAAATAAATACCCTAACAATCCAGGCCAGGAGAGGGATTAGTTTAGTATTGAATTAGAGTGTACTTCCTGGCATAAGTGAGACAGGCAAGGATATATGGTTTTATTGTCTGATAAATTGAAGCTTGACAGGGTGACTGGAGAGGAAAAGGGAAGGTCACATCAACTCTTAGACAGGAGAGCATTGTAGCTCCAATTGTATTTCTCTCCCCCATGCTCTCCTCATTGGGAGACAGATGTTTTGTTTGCTTGTTCATTGCTTTTTTTATTGAGATATAGCATATGAAATGCACAAATAGTAATTGTACATCTACATGAATTTCCATGAAACCACCACCGACATCAAAATGTAGAACATTTCCTAGTAGGTTCAATAGGATCCCCCCCTACTCCTTCCCAGTCAATGAGCAACTTCTCTGCTGTTATGACTTTCCTCAATATTGACTTTTTTGCTTGTCCTTAAACTTGATATAAATAGTATGGTAGTGAATGTGGTCTTTTTATCTGGCTGCTTTCACTCAACAGTTCTGAGATTCACCCCTGCTAATGCACGTACCATTGTTCATTCTTTATTGATGTGTAGTGTGCCATTGCATGAATATACAAAAACATATTTATTCACTGGACTGTCCAAAGGCATGTTGGTGTTTGCAGTCTTTGCCTATCATGAATAAAGCTTCTGTAGACATCTTGTGCATGTCTTTTGGTAGACATGAACACCAGTGTCTTTTGTATATACACCCAGGAGTGAAATTGCTGGCTTATAGAGTAGGTGGGTTTTGTAGTTTTAACTTTAGGAGATACTGCAAACAATTTTTCAAAGTGGTTGTGCCAATTTAGACTCCCAGCAGCAGCAGATGAGAATTCCAGTTGCTCCACAGCCATGCCAGTACTTAGTATTGTCAGTTCTTTTCATTTTAGCCATTCAAGTGGTTGCTAGTGCTATTTCATTGTGGTTTTAATTTGCTTAAGGAGTATGACATGGAGCAAGCTTTCAATATGCTTCCTGGCCAATTGGATGCTCACTTTTGCGAAGGGCCTATTCAAGTCTTTTGCCCATTTTAAAAATGGGGGGTGTTTGCTTTTTCCCTGTTAATTTGTAAAAGTATTTAATATATTCTGGATACAAATCTTTTATCTGGGTGCATCTTCTCCTAATCCATGACTTGCCATTTAGCCCTTTTAATGTCCTGAGAAAACAGAAGTTCTTGATTTTAACGAAGCTCAACCTTTTCTTTTCCCCAGTGGTTAGGGCTGTTTGTGTCCTGTTAATGAAATATTGGCCTATCTGGAAGATATCTTCATCTCTCTTCTTCTAGAAGCTTTGTGAGGAGTAATTTTAAGCACATGAACTTTCTAGTTGAATCATGGTTTCAAGTCCCAGCTTCCCTATTATCAGATGCATATCCCTGATTAAGTAATTCTGAGCTTCAGTTTCCTCATGAGTAAAAGAGATAAGACCTACTTAATGAATTCATTGTGAGAATTAAACAAGATATGCATGTAAAGAATCTAGTACACAGAAGCAGCTTAGCAAATTTACTTATCACCCTTTCCCCATTCTGTCACATAAAAGTTAATAATACTTAGGAGTATTTGTCTCTTGCACTCAAAATATTAATAAATTAAACACGTATTGAGGATGCCCTGTTAGAGTTGCCTAGGAAAGACACAGAGAAAGACTAAGGCCCACTCAGCTGAAGAGACAATAACAAGGGAAACGTGAAATAACAAAACAAAAGCTAAGTAATAATTAAAGCACTTATTAAAGATTATTCACAGCAGAGTACAGGGTAAACTGCCAGACAGAAATTTCTGTGAATATTCAGAGAGGAGCAGTTGTCTCCATCTTCAGAAGTCTTTCACTCTGTTGGTGATAATTTAGCCAGGATGTGAACAGCATTTGTAAAGGTCGAGGAATTATCTTGGATGGGGTCTATTGATGGAAGCAAGAAAACACATGGCACATGGCATGTGTGGGAGGCACTTTTCTAGTTGGCTGGAGTGGAAGATTTGACATGAGGATTGGGAAATAATACTGCGAGTTGGTTCATTCATTAAGTCAACAGTTATTTATTGAGCATCTACTTTGTGCCAAGCTGTGATGTTTGGTTTTCTCGACTATGCGCTCACATATATCTTTAGAAAGGGAAAGACAGAATAATACCTATGCTAAGTAATGTATATATGTGTATAAATGTATTTACATTAAATATTTATACTTATGTTTATATAATTTTACTTTTTATAAAGAGAATAAATAAAAAGTAGTTGAATGCAATATTACAGAAGGCAAGGACAAAGCAAGTTAAGAGAGTGCAAGTACAGTAAGGCCTCGGTGGTGGCCATTTGATCTTGGTTATTAGAAGACGCTTGGAAAGGTAAGGTTAGATTGTTTTAAAAACAAAGACCAGGTAAGATCGAAGGAAGTTTAAAAAGAGTTGCTGGGAAGGCAGGTGAGGTGGGAGGGGAGGAGAGCCGGTTGCTTTGCTATCTTTCTCTTACCTTTGGGTAGGTCAGCTCACATCCTGGGCCATGGATTTTCCAGCCTGTAGATTAGGAAGAATAAACCCTTTTATCACAGAGGAAGTGCCTATTCCAAGTGTAACCATAGAACAAGGACAGTGTTACTGCAGACAATAACTACAGTGGCTCACTACCGAATCGCCATCTCCATCCTCTGTGAGTAGACAGGGCAGACAGACGGGGTCCAAACCCCATCTCTACCACTTTCTTGAGACTCTGGACAAAACCCTTCTCTGAGCCCATTTCCTCTGAGGGCTGCTGAGTGGTGCAGTACATGAAACAATGTATATAAAGTGATACCCAGTCGAAGTAGGTGCTATATTAGTCACCCCCAATTTTTTTGTTTAAATTGCATGAACAAGAAGAAAGAATGGTGTACAGAGAAAGAGACAAAAGGGACATTTGAGGAAAACACAGAGACAGAAAGAGCCGTACACACACACACACACAGAGAGAGAGAGAGAGAGAGAGAGAGAGAGAGAGAGAGAGAGAGACAAAGGCACAGAAGCGTAGAGACACACACAGAGAGAGACAGACAGAATCAAAAGGAGGCAGAGATGGAGAGAGAGAAGGTTGTTTTAATCCATCCCTGCCATAGAGAGATCCATCAGCACGTTGAGGTTTGGACAGCGATTTAGAAGCACCAGAATGTGAAGCACAAACACAGCGTTCACCTTTCACAGGTCACATTTATCCCGCGCCCTGCCCGCCTCTCCTCTGTCTGCGCCTGTTACTCAGGAAGCCCCGTGGAACTTCATTAGCTGCGCAAGCAGCAGGCCCTTCCAGGCCACACTTCACTGTGCACCTGCCGCCCTGTTAGCAAGACCTCTGGCCATGGAGATGGTCTTTGGGTTTGCTGACACTATTTAAGATTTTCTGGTAAACTGAATGCTGGCATAAACAAGGAAGCCCCCATGGTGAGGTCCCCTGTCTTTATGGGAGCAAAGTGAAATTGAGTCCAAAATGTTATGGTTTCTGAATTTAGGGCTTGAAATAACACTCCAGGCTGCCTTGGTTAATAATCGCCCTTCAGGAGGTTTCTCAGATTTAACATGTATCTTTTCATGCAGGAGTCAAAATGAGCAACTAAGAATGGGGGGGTTGTTTAGCCAGCAGCGTAGTGGCCAGCGTGTGAGGGTGAGCAGTTGTGCTCAGCAATGATTGTCCTTTGGGCTTTCTTGTTCCCGTCTGCAGGTCTGAAAATTAAATATTAATGTTGGGGAGACTCATTCTGACCACGAAGAAGAGCAGTTGTTAGGGTCTTTACTGAAGTCTGAGTCACTGGTGCTGGGAAGCTGAGCACACAGTGGGAGGTTTTGCCTTTTACATTTTTAATAACTTTTTTATTCTCATCATAAAAATACATATTGCAGCATCCTGGAAAAGACAGAAAAATAAGAGTTAGAAAATTAACTCCACTGTATAATCTTACCACCTGGAATAGCCTTGCTCGACATTTGGTTGCATTTTCTCCCAGATTTTACTGTCCCTTCTCAAAGTTGGGATCATGTTTTATATACCGCCACACCCCACCCCCCGCCCCAGCCCACATTTGTATTCTGCTTTTTTCACATAGTATTTTTTGGTGAGGATTTTTCTTTGTCTTCAAATAATCTCCAAAAAGCATGATTTAATACTACATTCTATGAATGTCCCATGATATATTTACCTAATGCTCTTCTGTACAACATTGGGTTATTTGTAAGTTTATTAATAAGGGTGTAGTCAGAACACATTTTGTTTTACATAAATCTTTGTTGTCATTGGCTCATGGTAATCTTCCCTAAGGGGCCCCTTTATCTTTCCTTCAGGAAACCCCAGCCCATCATAAGTCTACACAAGTCCGTACCCCAGGTTTAAACCAAGTTACAATTATCTCACATAGAGGCATGACCAACATTTGTTTTCATTTCCCTGAATGTTCTGGGAAGGTTAGGCTGCTGGTCTACCTAGAATGCATAAGCAATGTTTAAGTTTAGGGGAAGAAGGTGACCTACATTCACTTAAAGTTATTTTATTTTTGACCCAGAAAATAATATTTTAAAATTTTATTTACTTATTTTTTTACATTTTATTTTATATTTAACTTTTTAATCCATCTAGAATTTACATTGTGACAAACATATCTTAACCATTTTTTGTTATAAGTAGTCAAGTTTCCTAGAAAATTGCCCACTTCGTTGTCATAGATTTTGATATTTTCATTATTATATCTTATTAACAAATATGCTAGGGAATATTTCAGCACCATTAATGCTATTTCATTGCTTTGTCTGCCAGTTGCTTATCAGTAACTCAGCATATTATTATAGCTTTATGAAGTGTTGATATATGAACATGTAGATCCCTAACAATATTTTTTAAAGTCTTATGTGTTTATTCTTCCATATAAACTTTGGAAACAGTTTAAGTTACTAGATTATTGAATTACATTATCACTAAAACTATATATCCATTTAGGAAGAATTGGCATCAGTCTCCAACTGCTGAATGATGAAAGGATCTTACTGATCTCTATGTTACTGACTTGTCTATCTTACTCATCTCTTCTGAGGTTGTTTATTTCCCAGCTAATTTTCAAAAATAGGTATTTAAGTTTATCTAATAACATGTTTATTTTTAACCATACTTATTTCCCCATACCTATTTTAAAATTATGGATTTTTTTTACATACCAGAAAACTACAAAGAATATGTCAAATAACTCCCTACTACTCTAAAATAGCAAATATTAACATTTTACCATATTTGCTTTGGATATTTTAAATTAATAAAATTTGTAGTAATCTGTGTACCCATTTCTAATTCCACCCCCACTCTCTCTCCTCCTCTCAATATATAATCACTTTCTTTAAGATAGTAGTATCTATTTTTACATAACTTCACTATGTATGCATATGAGTATAAATTTTATAGTTTTATTTTGTGATATGTATATCACATATAATCTATTTGTGATATATAGTTATATATGACTACTAGTGGCCCATTGCACAAAGATTCGCGCAATAGGCCTTCCTTCCCCTGACTGCTGGCACCGGTTTCCCTCCGGCACCAGGGACCCAGGCCTTTGGTCCGGCTGCAGCAGCGAGGCTTGACTTCTCCGCTCCAGCTGCTCCCAGCCCCTCCTTCCCCCCCCCCCCCCCCCCCCCAGCTCCTTGAGCGGAGGCCAGGGCAGGTGGGAAGCTTGGCTTCCTCCATCGCCAGGAGCAACCCAAGCCTCCTGCTCGATCCAGCTTTGTGGCCACTGCCATCTTCAGTTGTCTTCAGTATTCCCTCCGCGCCTGCGTATGCAAATTAACCGCCACCTTTGTTGGGTTAATTTGCATAGTCGCTCTGATGGACTAGTGGGTGGAGTGGAGTGGCGGAGTGATGGTTAATTTGCATGTTTCTCTTTTATTAGTGTATTTTGCTTTATAAGATATGCATATTATAAATATCCTATATATAATTATATGCCATATATACATTTCAAATTATCAGTGTTTTACAAATTGCTTTTTCCCTGAATATAATTTTTGCTTATAATTGATACTTATAGATCAAATTCCTTTAACTACTACTACACAGCATTCCTACAGATGAGCATGACTGTTAATCAACCTATTCCTACACTGATGAATATTTAAATTGTTTCCATTATTTACTTTCAATCCTTTGGTGCCATTTTATTTTAATCATATTGCTAAAATATAGAATATTTCATTCTTAAAAAGTCTAATATGTGAGTCTGTTCCTTATAATAGTTGAGTTCAAACCATTTACATTTATAGTGATGACTAATATATTTGAATGTATTTTCCCATTATATATTTTTTTCTATCTCTGTGGTTTTCCTTACACCTCCCTCCCTCCTTCAATTTCTGCTCTGTGTCTCTCTCTCTACCTTGCTCCTTTCTCCATTCTTGACTCTACGGAATTATTTTCTCCCTTTTTTTTCTTTATTGTTGTTTTTTCTTAGTCAATTTGGACTTTTTTTGTTCATTTGACAGCTAGGATAGGCAAATAATTTTTCCTGACTTCTTTCAGTTGTTATAGTTATAATTCCCAACCCTCCTGTATTGATTGTTCAGAGTTTTCAGGCAGTCTAGAGAGTAAATTTATGCCCATAAGCTTTGGCATCCAACAGACTTCATTTAAATCCTGCAATTGCCTCTTAATAGCTTGTGACCATGTACAAGTTATATAATGTTTTTGAATCAATCTGCACGATATTTTCTCTTTTATGGATTTGTTTCGATTGAGTGACATGGTACGTGTGGGGTGCCTAGAAGGGTGTCTGGCATGCAAAAATCACTGAATCAAGGACAGCTTTTATTTATTCATCATCATTTAAATCATCCTTGTCTTATTTCAGATTAGAAGGGAAATTCCCATTGATTTATTTCTCCTCTTTGACCCCAATAATTCCACTTCTAAAACGTATCTGAAGGAATGAGCCTCACTTGCAGTAAAGCTTGATTCACAAGAATATCTTTGTGGTTTTCCAAATAGTTGTGATAGAATATTCTGGTAGGAGAATGGTGGTGGTGGAGGGGTGATTTGGTCTTTTCTCTGAGAACCCATCGGAAACTCTGCCTTTACATGAGGAGTTTTTTTAAAGATGACCTCAGCTATTTGTTAGAGTCCTCCTGCTTCCCACCTGCCCCTTTTCTAACAGTGGCAAGTCTTGGTCACTTGACCTCTTAGCTCTATTGCTATCTCGAGTCCTGTTTTACCCCATTGGCATTTGATGACCTTTTTTTTTTCTCTTTTCTATCTTTTTTTTTTTTAAATTACAGTTCTCTAAAGAAAAACCTTGTGTTTATCTTCCAACTTCTGAGAAGAAAGAGACATGGTGATTAAGAGCACAGATTGGGGAGCTAGACTGCCTACGTGTAAATCTCAGCTGCACCCCTTCCTACCAAGGAGACCTTGGGCAAATTACTTAGCCTCCCTAAACTTTGGTTTCTTCACTGATACAATAGGGACTATAAAATTAACACTAAAGAGGGTCTTGGTGCGGTTAATGAGTCAACATGCATAGAGTGCTTAGCGGTGCCTATGTGTAAAGCTATTTAGATGTTAGCTCTCTTCTATATATTAAAAAGGCTAATATGCTAAGTGTCCTTCCCTCCATCCGGGTAATAATGTCACGCAGCAATGCTGGCCTTCCTCTCCCTAGCGCCAACTAGCCTCCTTGCAGTTTCTTCAGGAACACGACTTGCTTTATAGCCAGGTGGAAGCATTTCACATTTTAACCAATGTCTGTGAAGCTTTTTCCCATTCCTCATCTCATTTGATCCTCACAGAAGTCCTGGAGTAGGTAGATAGGAGACTTGGTGGAGTCCTAGTTTCTTTTTTTTTTAAATATACTTTATTGATTTTTTTACAGAGAGGAAGGGAGAGGGATAGAGAGTTAGAAACATCGATGGGAGAGAAACATCGATCAGCCGCCTCCTGCACACTCCCCACTGGGGATGTGCCCGCAACCAAGGCACATACCCTTGACTGGAATCGAACCTTGGACCCTTGAGTCCGCAGGCCGATGCTCTATCCACTGAGCCAAACCAGCCAGGGCAGTCCTATTTTCTTTTCATTAGCTGGAAAACAAAGATTTAGAAAGCTTAGAAACTTGACCCGACTAAAAAGAAATAAGAAATGGTGGACCTTGAAAATGACTTCAGGTTTCTCACTGCGCAGAATATAGTCAAACACTGCTGCAATTAAATATTTTACCCTTTGTTCTCCCTGAGTGATCTACAATAATAATCTGCCTCGTGTCGATATTTACTGTTGTGTTGCTGACAATTACCTGAAAGAGAAGTTCGGGTGCTTCACTGGGCTGGAAAAAGTTTAGCTACATCCGAAAGCAGGTCTAATTAAGCAAGTTTATTCTATATCTATAAAAGGCTAAGATGACTCATGTATGCGCAAAACATATAAAGCTCTCTCTGGTGCCAATTGCATGTATGTGTTTCCATCTGTCATTGTCAATCGTGAATTTGGTTGACACTTCTATTATAGGGCAAGGGCAAATAGCAATATTAAAATATTTCTTCTAATTAATTTCCTTTCAATGTGCATGAATTCATGCACCAGGCCACTAGTTATTATTTACTATTTCTTCTCTTTTTAAAACATATTTTAATTAATTTCAGTGAGGAAGGGAGAGGGAGAGAGAGAGAGAGAGAGAGAGAGAAACATCAATGATGAGGGAGAATCATTGATTGGCTACCAGGAGTCAAACTTTGACCTCCTGATTCATAGGCTGATGCTCAATCACTGAACCACACTTGCCAGGCTATTAGTTCTTCTCTTGCATGACTCTTGGCTAAGAACACCTTTGAATTGAACTCAAGCTCCAAATCCTAATGTCAGCTTGTCCTGACCTGTGATCATACCTTTGTATTGTACACTCACCAAGGCCAACATCTCTTCATCTAGCAGCCATGTGTCAGTATACTAGTGACACAAACACATGTACACGAACTATAAAAACACTCATATAAGGTCCATGCTGTATACTTCATGCAGACTCCTGCAATCTTCCAATCCTATCTCTTTTACCTTAAACATTAGAGCTTAGTGTTTGCTCCAGGAGCACACAGACTATTTCTATGTCTGATTGTGCCTCATTCACGATTGCATGACCCTGGATGTTCCAACGGAAGTGGATGTGGAGAATTGCGGAGCATTAACCTAATGATTGTAGAGCAGTTGCTTACTTTCTAAACAAAATATGGTCTGGGGAAATATGGCCAGGATGATGAAAACATGTTATTGACTGAGCTCTATATAATCCTTTGTGTATTTTTCTACTTTTGTGCTTGGTGATTTTTTTTTCTTCTGAAAGCCAGAGGTGCTGTGGCTCTCAGGACTGGCATCTGCCTTGGTTGGGTGATTAAAAAAGTATTTGTTTGCAAGGGCTTTTTCTTTCTTTTCATTTATTGGTTTTATTATTATATGCTGTGTGTGACATTTATAACTGAGATAGGATGTTCTTGGCATTCCCAGAAATTTGAGAAAAACCTATTGTTTGAGGAAAAAATAGTCATTTAAAAGTACATTTGCCTTTGTTCCTTTAGAAATTAATTTTTGAAGAGGATCTCAGAGAAAGCAGGCTCTCCCATAGATCCTCCCTTTTCATCCATAACAGTCTGTCTTTGATTTACAAGTGAGTAAACCTTGAGAGTGCATCACAGTGAGTTCTAGAGGTGGATGATGAAAGAACAAAAGAAGCTTTCTGGAACTTAGAACTCAGGAACTTTCCAACTCTGTTCTTCCTCTCAGTTTTCTGAGGCAGAGAGGGTGCATTCTGTTCCTGAACCCCTTCTGCAGGGCGATAAGTCAAAATCATCCTGAAAGAGTTATTTGATGGAATTAGTACACATGTCATTAGAAAGCCTGGACTTGGCTGACTACTGAGCTGAGAATCCTAAGTACCTAAAGGCAGGTGTTCTGTTCAACTGACAACTAATCTTTACCTTACAACTCATTTAAAAATTCTTCTCTAGCCCAGTGTGGCTCAGTGGTTGATTGTTGACCCAGGAACAGGAGGTCACCATTGGATTCCCCATCAGGGGTTGCGGACTCAATCTCCAATATGAGGCGTACAGGAGGCAGCCGATCAAGGATTCCCTCTCATCACTGATGTTTCTTTCTCTCTCTCTCTCTCTCTCCTTCTTCCTTCCTCTCTGAAATCAAATATATATAAAGTTCTTTTCGATATAGTTGCAAAGTAGTGTTTTATCAGCAGATGCCTTAAGGTACAGCTTGGGCTCCCTGCTGTAACTTTTCTGAAGGCTTTCATTCCTCTGGTCCCAGTTTCTCCATTTGACAAATGAGGGGCCAGAAAATAGGATTTTGGAGCTCCCTTTCACATCTGTAATTCTATAGCATATGTTCATTTTTCTGAACAGGCTAGTCTATATTGAGGGGAAAATGATTAGATAATTTGTTTATATAATTATAATTCATTATAATTAATATCTTATACTGCAGCTTATTCCAGTAGCCATGCTTACTGTATAGAAAGGAGGTGAAGAAAGCTTTGGGTGTCATGTTGAATATTTACAGGTGGTAAAAGGTTACTCAGAGAAGAGAGATCCTTCCCCCATGTAACCCAAGGCTTTAATACTTCAGTAGCTTATTTAATTGAAATTTGCCTCTTTTTATCTAACATTTAAATAAAAGGAAAAGTACCTGGGTCATCAGGTTGCTAGTAACTGGGTTTTTTCCCCCTGTGGTCAAATAAATTGTTGTTATTGATTTATCAGCTGGGAAATGGTGATGAGAATAGCAGGAGAAAGAGAAAGGGAGTATAGGTGGGGAGGGAGAAGGTACTATTCTTGAATTAGGTTAAATAGCATACATGATGAAATAGTTATCAATATATGAATGATCTGACATGAATCTAAATACCCTACAGGTAGGTTCTTCAAAGTGGCTATTGCTATATGTGGCCAAGACTGTGTCTAGAGATGGCAATGTAATTTATCATTTCAACTGGGGCACCTTTGAGAGCAAAAGAAGGTCCTATTTATAATTATATTTAAACAAGGGTAAACTAGGAAATCCTAGGCAAATCAGAAGTTACAGTCACCCTGCCTATGTATGCTTCAAAACACATTTCTTCCTCTTCTTGGTCCATCCTAGGAAAATGGGAAGCTTTACATTTTCTTAAGTATCACTGTGGGATGTGGAAGATTCTACAGGACTTGCCTTCCTTCCCTCCAGTCAAACACCATTGCGAAATCCACAGCTGGGCATTTCCCTGGCCTCTGTTACATTTACTAGTAGATATATTCAGGAGACGATGTTCTAATCAATGAAATGGGAGCAGATGTAATGAGTATTATTTCTAGGCTTAATGCCATGACAATTACTCACCAGAGAGTCTGTATGCCGTCTTCCCGTCTGCCTTGAACGGCATGGGGTTTTGAACTCATGTATTGCAGATAGCAGAGCCACAAGACAGAAGGAGCCTGGGTCCTGGATTAGAGAGCTGTGCAACAATCAAGAAGAGCAGTTTGGGGTTTTGCATGTGTGAGAAATAAACTTGTACTATGTCATTGAAATTTTAGAGTTTACACTTAACAGCAGATAAACTAGTGGCATCATCACTAGCATTATCTTAACATATTGTATAAATGTTAGCTTCAAATATAGTAAACACATTTCTTTCTTTCTCATTGAACTGTGAGCCTCTCCAAAATAGAAATCCCAAATTGGTATTCAAATACAGTGAGTACATGCTGAGTATTTTTTGGACTGGATTGAACAGAATCATATTGAATTGGATTGATATGAAATAAAAAGTACATAAAATGGAAGAAACTAGTCATATGTCCATATCTAGCTACAAGGGAGGTAGGGAGATGTAGTTGTTATTATGAGAAGTCATGTGCCTTACTAAAAGCTAGGGATTCTCTTGTTAAAGAAAGAGAGGAGCCCTAGCTGGTTTGACTAAGTGGATAGAGTGTCGGCCTGCAGACCAGAAGGTCCAGGGTTCGATTCCAGTCAAGGGCACATGTAGGGTTGCAGGCTCGATCTGGGGGCCATGCAGGAGGCAGCCAATCATTGATTCTCTCTCAACATTGATGTTTCTATCTAACTTTCCCTCTCCCTTCCTCTCTGAAGTCAATAAAAATATTAAAAAAGAAAAAGAGGAAAATGGATATTGGGAGATTATTAACACTATCTTTGCCACAGGGGCAAAAGACAATTATTGTGATCACCACGTCCTCAAAAATAGTGATACCCTATTGAGTGGGCTCTGGAGAATTTAAATGGATTCTGAACGAAACGGCCAGGTAGGAATATAAATTTATGAGTCATTCTCATTGATAAAACTGAGATAGATCAAATGATCAACTCTTTCCAGTTTCAACTCTCCCAATAATTCAAGTTCCAAACTTTGCTTTCACCTTTGTGATTTAACTAATAGGACTCTAGTTTGGCTTGTCTGGACAGACTAGCTATGTTCGTCATTCACTGGCTGCAGTGCTTGTAAATTATGGGACAGCCCCTGCCATGTAGTGCATGATCAGCAGATACTGAGTCCATCATAATCTGAAAGAAGGACCAAAAAAAAGATGCTAAGTTTATAGTATATGAAAAAAAAAATTGCCCTGGCAGGGTGGCTGGGTTAGTCATCCCATACACTGAAAGGTTGTGATAGCGATTCCCGGGCAGGTCAGGGCTCATAGCCAGGTTGTGGGTTGATCTCTGATTGGGGCTCTTACAGGAGGCAACCTATCAATGCTCTCTCTCTCTCTCTCTCTCTCTCTCTCTCTCTCTCTCTCTCTCTCTCTCATCCTTTCTCCCTGAAATTCAATTAAAAAAAAAAACCTATCCTTGGGTGAGGCTTACAATTAACTATTCAATTAATTAAGCCACATGGCCTTTGCCTCAGGCTAGCATCTTGCCTATGGCCCACCATAGCTAATTGATTCCAATGGGTCACTTTGTCTGCTTTTTCTGCAGCCCCCCTGGGCCTTGGGATTTGTTTGGCCTTTGTCCTAACAAATAGCAGAGGTTTCCTCTGTGAGTTGTGGGAATCATTTGTTTTTTTTGGCTCCAGGTCTTCTGTTCTATTTCCACAGATTCCTTAGTGACTAAACTTTGACTTGCAAATATCATGAGTGTCCTCAGGGGCTCCAGCACTCTCCCTTTGTCAGTCAGGGCTAGCTTTTTCTTTCCCTGAATTGGCTTAGAATTGATGGGAGGGAGTTTGTAGGTTTATACTGCTTCAGGCCATGATTTCTAAAAAAATATATTTTTATTGGTTTCAGAGAGGAAGGGAGAGGGAGAGAGAGATAGAAACATCAGTGATAAAAGAGAATCATTGATCAGCTGCCTCCTGCATGCCACCTACTGGGGATTGCGCCCGCAACCCAGGAATGTGCCCTTGACTGGAACCCTTCAGTTCGCAGGCCGATGCTCTATCCACTGAGCCAAACCAGGTAGGGCGTGATTTTTTTTTTTTCAACCAAATTCAAGTAAAATTGGGCCATAGCTTCTGGTTTCTTTTTCTGGGCAATTTTCTACTTTTTTCTAGATTCTCTTTCTGCCTCTTCTTGTACCCTCTATTTTCCCAATATCAACACCACTAGCAACAAATAATAAAAGTAATGGATGTTTTTTATTGAGCACAAAATATTATATACAGTAGCACGTTTAGTCCTTAATGACAGTCCTTTAAGGGGGTTAATCCCAATTCTCAGATAAAGACAGTGAGGTTTGTCTTGTTGTTTTTTATTTTAACTGAGCATTTAAAAGTTGAAATAATTTGCCCAGAGTGACACAAAATTTAGTAGAACATTTGGAATTCAACCCCTGGTTGCTACATACTTTCCATTATTTCACACTGCCTCTCAAAAGATACTGACAATTCTACTTATTTCCTTTTTTAATCATTTGACTTAGCCTTGCTGAATCCAAGCTTACAAAAGATAGGAGATTTTACTCTCATTCATAGCTACTACATGTTGCGATTGAAGGTTTTGTGTAAAATGAGATTAATCCCACAATTGACTAACTCATTGATTTTAGGAATTAGAAATAGTTTATCAGCTATAATGTAAAATTGGCGTATTATATCAAGACCATTTTAGTATTCTGCATACAACACACACACACACACACACACACACACACATACACATATTCTCCTTATCACTATGATCTATGAGAGTCTGAGTGAACCTGGGCATGGACTTGAATTTTGGGGGTCTGAAGTTTCATTCATCTGTTTTAAAACATGAATAGACTTTACCACCAAATTGATCTATAATATTCAAGTACAATATGTCTATACCTGATTCCAAGATGATAAATAATAATAAAAACATGAAATACAAAATGTGTCCTTTGATGAAATGTTCATCTCATGATTTTGTGACAAAAGAGAATCATTTATTGGATAGAGTTACAATGCTTCTTTTAGTTGCCTATTTCTCAGAAGTCAAAATGAATTTTTAATGAATTAGCATTATTTTGTCATTATTTATTTATCTTAAGGTTACCCCAATATTTTCCTTTTAAAAAATAATCACATTAAAATGGCAATGCAAATTGATCTTTTTAAAAAATTTTTTTTATTGATTTCAGAGAGGAAGGGAGAGAAGGAGAAAGAAATATTAATGATGAAAGAGAATCATTGATCAACTGCCTCCTACATGTCCCCCCGGCCCCCCACGGGGGATTGAGCCTACAACCCAGGCATGTTCCCTGACAGGGAATGGAACTGTGACCTCCCAGTCCATAGGTTGATGCTCAACCACTGAGCCACACTGGCCAGGCTTGATCTAAATTTTTTACAAAGTAACTTAAATACAGTTATGCCTTGTCCTTGCACACTGATTTTGTTATGCTGCTCTACATAAAGATCCTAAAGGAGGTGGAACAAAAGAAATTCTAGGCTTGAAAAACTTAATTTCTGTATCCAAACAACCAGACAGCCAATAGGAAGGGCATAATTGGAAAATTGTGGCATGTTTACTAAAAGGGCTATGATGCACATGTTAAAATAAGAATGGAGAAAACAACTCAGGAAGTAATGTTTGCTAAAAGAAGCAGAAAACAAAATTATAGCTACACTCTTACAATTACATAAATTAGAGATAATCTTTTTATCCCTTTCTTTTGTATTCTGTTGTTATTATGTAAGTTGCATGGTTTTTAATATCTAAGGGCTATCACTAAACTTATTTCAGGGGAAGAGTAGAGAGGAGTCTGAAGGTGAGTATTCTTACAAAACTTGTAAATAACATTTCTAAATGGACTTTATGCTTTCTCCCCTTCCCAGCTTTACTAAGCATGTATTAAACACTGTGCCTAATGCACCTATTACATGGATCGCCTTATAGTAGACAAGGCACTACATCTTCCTTGAAATAGTTTTAATTTAGTTTGGGAAACAGGGCTATGGGAAAATACAGATGAAAAGTATATGAAGAAATTGTTGCAACCATGAGAAGACTAAAGAGATACAACATCCAACTGTGATGTGGGATTCTGGGTGAGATCTTGGAACAGAAATAGGACATTAGGTTAAAAACAGAAAATCTGAATAAAGTTCACATCCCTGAGCTCTATGCCATGTCTCTTTTGGACTCTCTACACATTTTCGCATGGTTCTTGATAACCTCTTGTAAGCTCATGGTTTTAAATATCATTTATATGCCAAGAGTCATAAACACGTATCTCATCTTGACCTTTTCTCAGAACTCATTTTAGATCCAACTGCCTACTTGACAACCCTTCATAAAGTTCATGAGCCATTGGAAACAGACCTTCATGCTCCAAAGTTACTCTTCCCCCATCTCCCTTGTCATCTCAGTGACTGTCAACATAGTCACTCAGGCCAAAAAAAGGTGGGAGTAATCCTTCACCCATGGTCTTTAACTTCCCTCATCCGATCCATCACTGTGCCTACTTACTCTTCCTCTAAAAAAATATGTAGGGTCCAGCCACTTCTATTTTCACCATTATTATCCCAGTTAAAGCCACCACCATCTGTCTCCTGGACCACTACCCACAGCATCAAGCCTCATCTGGAACCCCTCTCCCCATGCATCTCCTGTGGCCACTCTTATTCTTGAAAAACCCAAACTCCTTTCTGCCACCTTAACATTTTTGAGCTCATCTGAAATACTATCACTGTTGACCTTTATGAGGCCAGATCTTTTTTGTCATTTAAATCTCAGATCAAGTGTCATAATCTCAAAGGTCATCACTGTCACACCATCTGATGTGTCCTTCCAGTCGCTCTATAACCTATCTAATATTCTCCTTATAGTTTAATCTGTTTACTTTTACTGTCTCCAGTAGAATCTAAGTTCTTGGAAGAAACGGGAACTTTGTATTCTCAATGTACAGAATAATGCCTGACAATCATAGGTGCTCAATCAATGTCTGTTGAATTAATGAAAGTGGTAAATGAGGAATAGACACTAACATTCTGAAATTCACAGAGGCGAGGGATTACAGTGGGGCTGGAGTGATCAGAAGTTTCTTGAAAAGAGTGGGAATCAGTAAGGCTTTGAGAATGAGTAAGACTAGTCATGAAAAAGTAGATAAAGAGGGAATTCCAGGGGGGAAAGGGCTGAGCAAATATGTGGAGAGAGTAATAGACATGGTATACTTGGTGACAGCAGGGAGAACAGAAATTTTGTAAAGATTATGGGAAATGAGATCCAAGGAGTGGTAAATCCAAGCGGCAGAGATTCTAGAATACAGGGCAAAAATGAGCCATATGAGGGACTTTTCCTCCTGTTGATTTTCAGCTCCAGCTAACTTGAGACTCTTAACCATGCTCTCATTCAAAGCCTTTTAGGTGAAAGTAATAAATGCGGATCCAGGACCACCTATTTTTTTTTTTTTTTATCTTTCAACACAATATAATTTTGATGTCAATTTGCCTGGGTCTGGCCCAATGTGTATGGTGATTCTAGCTTATATCCATCCTCAGTGCTTGGAACACTTTGTCTCTCAGTTAGCCAGTGCAATTCTTGATGATCTGTATGTTCTGTCTAGTGTTAGTGGTGAATTGGGATCATACAGAGTGGTGGACTGGGTACAAATGAGTTTCATCCTTGTCTCAAAACTTCAGAAAAAGTTCAGAAGGGCAGAGATATAAATACTACCAAGTATGGCATTTCTTCCCCCCAACACCCACCCCCATATTTTTAAATGAAACACATTAAGCGAAATAAAGGAATTTTTGATCACTTTGGTTTTCCCGGGCAGGGTGTCAGCTCCTGGTACTCTTCCAGCTGTCAAGCCAGTGTGGGCCTATCACCCAACTTGTCAACACTTTCGTCCACATTCCCACTGACTACAAACACAGGCATCACACCAACATATTTGGATGCAGACTAAAATGTCCCAAGGGCTGTTCAAAGGACTGCAGTTTTATATCATGGGTGACTCCACTACCGCATTTTTCATGCACTCATCCAACTTTGGGTACTTCTTAGGTACCAAGCTTTGCATAAATAATGGGATTTCCAAAAAAGACACATTCTCTGACCTCAAGAAAGTTACAGTTTTGTGTGAAAGAATGACTTGGAAACAGGTAAGTGTGGGGCACTATCTCAATGCTAAAATGTAGGATTACATAAGATCAGGGGTTCGTGGAGGAAGAGACCTACCTGGTGGTGTAAAAGTCAAGGACTTGGAGAAGAGCATTATCCCTGGCAGGTCCAATGGTGCCACATAGTGCACTCAGGAGGTCATTCACGTTCCCTATGGTGAGCCGTGCTCTTCTCAATGTTCCTGCTTCCCATGGAGGGGGCAGAATTGGCCATTAAAGGGAAAACAGTGAAACACTTGGGTGGGGGGATATGATACTTTGCATCCCGTATCCCATGCCAGCAGGACTTTCTCAACTTGCAACATCTCAATTGCTCCTGGTCCAGTGGGCTCAGTGCTCCTTCCTGAGTTACCTCTTCAGTGAGAAATGCAGTTTCATAGGGAAGCAACTGCTCATGGCTCCTACTGTCATGTTAGACCCAAGTAACCACATGTGCTCTAAATGCCTCTCCGCCATATATTTGGCTCCATCATTCCTTCTGGTAAACCACCTGGCACAGGTATGATTGTACGGAGCCAGGCTTGGAAGCTCGTTTTGCAATGTGTATGCTTACAGTTTGGTGCGTTTTGACTAAAGGTGAACTTTTATTAAGCAATGTCCCTCCCCTATTGGTCCCTTTACAAGGGCTCTGCTGTTCCCTCGTGCACCATTTTCTTCCCTCCCACACCAGGGCGCGCTCAATTGAGTTTTGTTTTTTCCCAGGTCAAAAGATCACTGTAATGTCCACATGCAGATGTTTCACAGTTGTGTTTTCTTCGTACCTAAGTTAATTAAGTTAGTTAACTCAGTCTTGCAGCTCATGATAGGGATAGAAAAATATATATAAATAGAGGAGAGTTGTAAATGTTTATCTCAAAACAATGTGAAAGAATTAGCAGGTGAAAATATAATTACTTTATCCATGGAAACAGGTGAGATTCCCAGGAGTCATCCAGAAATGTGCTTTATGGACTTGTGGGAGGAATAAAAGGGCTTCTAGCAATCCATTCCAGGTCCCTAATGGTTAGTTTGAAAAGCCCAGCATGGGATTGTGGGCAATGTTTGCATGATACCCCTCCACCTTTGGTGGCTTAGCCCAGTGGAAATGGGGGTTGAGGAGACCTATTGAATTTTATGTAGACTCTAGTGACTAATTTCAGGAAGTCTGGAAAAGATTTCATATTGCACATACTTTCTACAGAGTTTATTGATCAGATGCCATTTACATGTCATTGGAAACTCATGTAGTTCCATTCTTTTTTATTTTCTCTAAAGTAGCTCACGTCTAAATATTTGAGTAAGGAGCAGAATTAGATGACAAAAATCCCCTCTTGCTCTAAGACAGGAGTCACAAAACTGTGGCTCACAGGCCAAATCCAGTCCTCTGTCTTTGTTTATGAATAAAGTTTTATTGGCATACAGCCACACTCATCCATTTATATATTGCATATGGCTACTTTTGTGCTATATTTGCAGAGTTGAGTAGGTAGGACAGGGACAGTATAGGCTTTGAAGCCTACAACATTAACTATCTGGCCATTTACAGTAGAGGTTTTCTGACTCCTAATACCCCATACTTTTTTAAGTGGCTTTTCTTCTCCGTGCCTCAGTTTCCTCATCTGCACAGGAAGAGATTGGAGCAACGAACTCTGTATCTCTTTCAAAATCCTGATATTCTGAGTTTCCTTTCAAAGCTCACAAGTTCTCAAATTGCTCCAATGAGAAGGAAAATTAAATGGAAATGGGTTTCTTTACTATCA
Organism: Myotis yumanensis; assembly: GCF_028538775.1. NCBI lineage: Eukaryota > Metazoa > Chordata > Mammalia > Chiroptera > Vespertilionidae > Myotis > Myotis yumanensis. Next base: position 25,080,958 of record NW_027223767.1, on the reverse strand, counting down.
GGAGAGGGGCCCTTGCCATGTGCATCGCCTCATCTGGCAGTGATGACAACTTTTATTGGCAGCAGAATGTGTTTGATTAGACACCTAGAGGTTCCCCAGGGGCTGGCTGCATGTGAAGTGAAGAAATCCTGATCCATAAGCAAAGAGAAGCAGAGAGCCCCGCAGAAGCTAAGGCTGTTTCCTGTTCACCTGTTTGCTTGGAGGAATTCTCAAGCAGCTCCCCACTCGCTGCAAGTTAGATGTAAACAAGATGACTCGTGAGGGTCTGGCCATGAATTAAAGTGGAAATCCAGCACTTCTTTGGTGCTCTGTCTCAAATAAGCTGCTCCAAGCACATCGCAGAACCTGAAAGGAGGCACCTTTTCTGTGTGCTGTTCTGCCTCTCAACTGATTGAAGACTATAAAGCTAGACTGGGCCTTGGAAAACATATTACATAAAATGCCTTTATTTTCTTCAACTCAAGGCTGCAGTGAGCATATGTTGTAATGATAGACATTGAGCCCTGCTCGGGTTGACTGATTTGGGGAGATGAAGTTGGGACCCTCACAATGCATGTTGAAGGAGGCTAAGGAAAACTCTGCAGTTCTATCATCCTAACACACTTGATTCAGATGGTCTGACTGTCCAGCCGCCTGCTAATGCCTTACATCAGCCCACTTCTCAATGTGAATGATCTGACATGAAGATGAACGGAGCAAAGTGTTCTGCAACTTTCTGGATGGGACAGAGGTTTTTGGTGATACTTTTGTCACTTGCCATCCTCTTAATGATCCAATGACTTCATTTTCTTTCTTTTAAATGATGTCTCTTAAGTGGACGCTTCCTTATAGGGGTGTGTGTGTGCCTGTCTGTCTGTGTGCGTAAGCACGCGCGCACACACACACACACACACACAGACACACGGGAGAGAGAATATGAATGTATCTTAAAATCTGAAAATGTAGTCATCTTAGTTGCATTAGAATTAGCTTTCCCTTTTATGCTATCTTAAGAGCAAGCATCTTTGCTTTTTCTTTTTTTCCATTTATTCAAAGTATTTATTTATTCCATTTTATTGAATTTATTGGGGTGACATTGGTTAATAAAGTTACATAGGTTTCAGGGGTACAACTCTGTAATCCATCATCTGTATATTGTATTGAGTGTCCACCACCAGAGTCAAGCCTCCTTCAGTCATTATTCATCCCCCGTTTACCCTCCCCTTGCTTTTTCTTTTTCCTCATTGCTTTAACCTTTGGTGGAAAGGACAGCTTCTTTAGGATACAGTCAAATGGCAGGAAAAATTAGAAAAAAATTTTTTGAATATGTAATGGGGTGCACACGGCACTGCAATTCAGATACATAGGGAAAGATGTGTCTTTTATCCATTTAGTTAAAACATCCTCTTCTGATTAATGTTTCACTCTATCTCATTTAGCACGTAAAAATAGTGCTATATATAGCCCCTGTGGGTCAGTGATTGTCAAGAGGGGTGCCACTGTTCCCAGAGGAAGATTTGGAAATGGGTGAGGCAACTCGAAATTGTTTCAGTGAGACAGGATCCAAGGAGCTCCAACCCAGGGGCCACAGAAACTATACTCTGCGGCACAGTTGACAGTTCCAAGCAGTGATAAATTGCCCCATGTCCCCGCCAACATTCAAGTGAGTGAAAACTATGTTCTCTATCTGAGCCTACAGTTGCACTTCATTTTGCATCCGAACATAAAGCATCTCTTACAGAGCTTTGATATACCAGTTCTTCGGCAATGCAAAAACCATGTAAATCAAGGGAGGGTGGTATTTCATCTTGTTCCAAACTTTGCCAAGAGTCGGTTCACTATTTTGGAAAATCACACCCACTGAGAGAGCGCTGCTTGTGGGTCCTGGGATCTCCAGTACAATACAACCTCATTATTCCCACCTGTTTCAGCCAAACATCCAACTGCTTCATTGTATCTCCTAGTGCATCATACCCAAGTATTTACAAATTGAAATACATATTTTATTGTAATTTATCTCTTCATTTACCCTTTATATTATAGTTAAAGCATTACATTAATTATATATACATATATATGTATATGTGTATATATATATATTTGAAATTACGTGTGTAAGTTAGCAGTCAAACTTTTCAGTAAAGAGCCATGTAGGAAATATTTTAGACTTTGTGGCCAAACGGTCTCTGTTGCAACCATTCAACTTTGCTGTAGTAGGAAAGCAGCCACAGACATTATATAAATAAATGGGCGTGTCTGTGTGTCGATAAAATTTGATTTATGGACACTAAAATTTGCATTTAGTATGATTTTTACATGTCAAAAGAATTATTATTCTTTGATTTTTTTTCTCTCAACTATTTAAAAATGTAAAGCCATTCTTAGCGCCTGAGCAGATCAAAAACAATTCATGGGACATCTTTGGCCAGCTGGCGATAGTTTGCCAGTTTCTCTTATAGTGCCTCATGCTAAAGCATTTACATATTGAAAAACATATCATTGATTATAGTTCCTTTAGTTCTCCTTTATATTTTATAACTAAAGCACTATGTTTATTTTTCAAAATGAATATGTGTAAATACTGTAAACAACAGTTTTTGTAAAACTACTTGATAGCCCTAGCTGATGTGTCTCAATTGGCTGGGCATCATCCAGTGCACCAAAGGTTTGATGGTTTGATTCCCAGGTAGGGCACATGCCTGGTTTGCATGCTCAATTCCTTGGGCGGGGCTGGGGGCGGGGGCGAGGGGTACAGGCGTCAGCTGACCAAAGTTTCACTCTCTCTCCCTCTCCCTTCCTCTCTCTTTAAAAAAATCAGTTAAAAATCTTAAATAAAACTACTTGGTTAAAAAAATTAATGTAAAACAACAATTTTTGAGAGCTTTGTAGATCTTTTCTTGGAATGATTAAATATATGCAAGAGAATGTAGCTTCTCCAACAGCTGGCTCTGAGAATGAAAGAGAAGGCTGTTTATGGTTTCAGTTGTTCAAATGACAGGCAAAGATCCTGATGGGGTAAAATTTGGTGATTTTTGATGAGATTCAGAAGTTCCTTTTTGATAAGGAAATCCCTCCTGACTAATCTCTGATGCAAAGCCATTAGATGATGTCCACAGTTCAGTGCTTTTGAGCTTTCAGACATGTGTATCTTTTCCAGGCCTGGGACATGCTCCATGTCCAGCAGAGGTATGCTGAAATATCAGTTCTTTTCCCTCCATTAGGATGTACTGTCTATGAATTTAATTATCATCCAGGTGTGTATTACAAGGTGCTTGCTTCAAAACAGGGCCACTGTGTTTGAATGCATTAGGGGACACCTGATCTCACAGATTTCTTAGCCCTTGAGATTCCCCTCTAGCTCCTCTGAGGACCTTCTAGTGAGTTGGGAAAGAATAGGAGGGTGAATTATAAGCAGTGGCAAGGTCAGTGGGAGAATCAAAATCATTCTGAACTGTAGAGAAATGTCCTTTGTCCACCTACTTCGTGAACTTTGCAAGCATATTACTCTTGATCTGGTACCTCGGCTTGGTCATACTGAATGGTCTCCTTGGCTGCCTTCACATCTCCTCGTCTTTCCCTGGTGCTACTAATACCTGGAGTCTCTGTGGACTCTTTTTTCTTGGCTCCCTGGCTGGGCAGAATCCCTCCAGCCTTTGCTTGAAGTCACTTCCCCCTTTGTCTTCTGCCCCAGTACAGATGCACTGGCTTTCAACTCAGCTGCCTGCAGGATCTTCCTCAAGGGCTATGGGAACATCTGGCCTCCATCCATGCCATGTGGGAAGTCAAAGTACTGGCAAATTCACTCTACTTTGATTCACCTTGAAATGTGCTGTCTTTTCCAGAGCCTTAAATAGGATATTTGTTCCTCTTCTATTTGTTCCTAAAATCTCCTATCCCCACTGTCAGCTCCAGGAGAAGTGGGCTTCTCTTTTACTTGTCCTATGTCATAAACCCTCCTTCATGACAGAGCTGCAAGCCTCAGGGGTCTTATTGTCATAGACAGAAAAAAGTATCTCCTCTGTACAGGGGAAGATACTTGGAGCTAAGCAATTGCAGCTCACATGGAAGCTAAAGGAACTCAGCAGATCCTCTCACTATTCAAAGCATTGCTTTCAAACCCATTGTTTTGTATTGTTTTCTCTGACCCTGAATGAGGAGTCTGAACAGGGAGACTGAAAAAAGAGCAAGATTTAAAGAAAGGACATTCAAGCAGAGTTATAACATTTACTATATACTAGACAAATTATAATTATGATCTGAAATTACATTGTTTTCCTCCAATGGGACTAAGAGCTGAAATGTGAATGCAGTTTAATTGGTGAAGGGTTCAGCACAAGAGTATGTGTCACCATACTTTGGGGTGTATCCCCATATGAAATGGTATAGCCCCAGTTCGCCCATCAGCTGTCATAAATGTCAGATGGTTCTGAGGCCATGTCAGTATGAGCTCACAGATCTCTGTGAGATGTTCCAGTTTCTTGGGATTTCTGCTCTTTCTCCCTATGATGTCCAAAGCCCTCACCATGATTATTTACATTCTTATCTTCATTCTTCTTGGAACTGAGGAGAGCTGGCTGATTGCACCCTTCCTACTTCTATTTTAGCTCTTTCATCAAACTCCCTACCTCTCTGTTCCTAAGAGTTCTGTGCATATGCAGGATTTTTGCCTGGCTTGTGGATGGAATCAGCCTCCTCTCAATTCCAGCAGAGGGTGTGTGTGTGTGTGTGTGTGTGTGTGTGTGTGTGTGAAGGGAACAGAAGAAGAAAAGGGCTGAGTCAGAGGTAGAGATGAATGACAGGGGAATTCAAATAGGCTTAAATATATAATTTTACTCTATTTCTATTAAATAGAAATATCTTGAGTGCTTCTTATAATACTCCATGACAACATATTTACAGGATAATGATCTAATTGAACAGAAGGAGGGAGAGGGTTGCTGTTAGTAGGACTTTTGGGGAGAAAAGTATTATTTTATATATATTCACACTTCTTGCTTTGACAGGCAGGACACAGTAATTCTCTGCTATTATCTTACTCTCTCTTGTTTTTCCTTTAGCTCAACAGAATTCACCAAAAATCCATGAAGGCTGGTGGGCGTACAAGGAGGTGGTCCAGGGAAGCTTTGTTCCAGGTAAAATATTTACTCTCATTTATAAGAAAAGAATTTGAATGAAATACGGTATTATTTCCAGAGTTTTGCATTTGCTACATGGCATGGACTGTATTGCAAAAGGCAGCATACTCTGACTTACGCGTTAGATGAATACTCCATCAGGAGAAAGTGTATGGAGCGAGTGGCAATTTAACCAAGACCGCCTTTTTCCATCTGAGTTTCCATCCCAAGGTCCTACCACCTGCAGGTGGCTCTATCAAGGAGAGGGTGATGGAGGACTGAGGGTTGAAGCTGTGTCTGCTGGAATTTGGTGAAGTGAGAGAGAGCCGTTTCTTAACATGAGTGAAGCAGGGAGTCTGGAGAGGATGGCCATGGCCATGTGGCCTGCTGGGATGCATGCTGTCATTGATGTCACTCCAGGAGCATCCGTGGTCAGCACTTAGCAGATTGGACCAAGCACCAGCTAAAAATAACAGGCAAAGAAGATGCTGTCAGCGTCGGGGGAGGGAACTGGAGACGGGTTGGAGGCAGAAACGTACTGTGACTTTAGTTTAGAAGCAAGGTGGAGGGTCCCTGCCTTTCCCCACTCCTCTTATTCTAGTCATGGTCCCCATCCCTCTGGGGTGTTTAATGAAGACTTTAGTGGGGAGAAAAGCAAGGGGAAGAGCAAGAATGTTCAAGAGAAGGATGGAAGGGAAGGCAGGTGAGATATTTCAAAGTGTTTTAACTGCTAAAAATGAGAGGGTAAAAAAGAAAGCTTTCAAGAGGAGCCAATGTGGGGTCCTCGCTCAGGCACTGAGAACAGATGACCTCAAGTGTCAGTTGGGGTCTTTGTAATTGGTGGCAAGTGGAAAGAGCAGTGCCCTAGGTCACCTGGCTCATCCACATGATCGATGTGATGTCATCTTCTCCTGTTCTGTAGAGTTCACTACATTCGCGGTGCAGAGCTAAGCAAGTTACCAAGCTTCTCTTCGAGTCCCTTTTCTCACTTGTGACGTGAACATATGATAAACAGGGCTATCCATGGCTTGTGAGGGAAAGCCTGCTGATCAAACTTGGGGACAAAAGCCACACTAGTGATGGCAGAACAGAAAGTTGGAAAGAACCCGCATCTTTTATGGCCCATTGAGCATTGAGTTAACCACGGCATTGCCTCAGCATTGATTTTCTTAAGTGAGAAAACAAACCTCTTATTGTTGGAGCCACTTCGAATCAGGCTTTCTGTCACTTGCAACCCAATGCATTCTTCCAGGTTCAGGTTTCTCAGGACACCGTGGGAGGAAAGAAGTTGGAACTGGGTCCTGACAGTGTTTAGGATTATTCCAAATGGAGAAGGAGAGGGTAGGGAATGTCAGAATAAACAGCACGGGCAAAGAAGATTGAAAATGCACTTGAGGGATGGTGGGTACTTCTGAGTATCTAAAGGGCAGGGTACATAGTGAAGCCGGATGTGTGAGAAGGCCAGCAAGGTCCTTAGAGGCCAGACCATGAAACTCTCTGTGTTCCAATTACAAGAGCTAAGATACAATCCCTTTAAAAATAGAGGTATTGACCCAACCGGCATGGTGCAGTGGTTGAGTGTTGACCTATGAACCAGGAAGTGATGGTTCGATTCTGGTCAGGGCACATGCTCAGGTTTTGGGCTCGATCCCCAGTGTGGGGCATCATGAGGTTTTTGGGTTTTTTTCTTTTCCTTTTTTTTTTTTTTTTTTTTCATTTTTTAAAAATCATCCAGGCAACAGATGGTAAGCACCTATACTAGAACTGTGAAACCAAAACAAAAAAAACAAAAAACAGAAACAAAAATGGGTTAATTGTGGGATTTGTTTAATAGCATTTAAAGTATATATCTCTTTCTCACACATGTACATAACACATTTATAATTTAGCATAAATATATACACACATTTAACACATTTCAGAAAACTGTGTGCCAAATACTATCTATTCACATTTCATTTTTCCAAAACAGTAGGGAGATTGGGCATTCCCTTTAGTGGAGGCACTATGCTAGGAGCTAGGATTTCAAAAAAGAGATGGCCACACTTCAAGTGTCCGCGTAGAGATCCTAGGAATAATGGGAGGACAATAAACAGTTATAAGAAATTTACTCTTCCTCGGAGATATGACAAACACCATGGGATCATGACACTGAGTTTCTAACTGTCTGAATGATGAATAGAGGAATTCATAGCTTCATTTCTGACCAGGATGGCAGAAGGGTGCTTTGACTCAATGGCGCCATCCTCTGGTGTGTTCTTTAAAATCGAGTAGGAATGGTTCGCCCAGGCTAATCAGCTCGTTCAACATGCAATTTCCAACCCTTCCTTGTTGGGCAGTTTTAAAAGCTTAAGATTGTTAGAAGATGAGGATAATTACACCTGTTGGCAGCCACCTGTGGTTTAGCAGTAATGCCTAATTACCTGTGTTGTTCAAAATGGCCAATTTTGTTTGCTCAAGAAAGGCTTATATTAGACACTGGTAAGACAAACAAGAGCTCGCGTTTCTCCCAGCAGTTCTCCCAGTAGGGGATGCTTGCTGTCTAGGATGGCTGGCCTAGGGTCATGCATGACTCTCATTCCTCCACATAGTAAATGGTGCCTACTAGTTAGAAAACTAAATATTACTTTTCTATTGCTGTGTAACAAGAGGCCGCAGATTTAATAGCTGAAATCGACACACATTGATTGCCCCACAGTTTCCTGGGTCAGGAAGTCCAAGTACGGCTTCACTGGGTCCTCTGCTCAGGGGCTCACAATGCTGCCAAAGGTGTCAGTGCAGCTGTATTCTCATCTGGGGCTGAGTTTTTGCAGGTCCTTAACAGGATTCAATTCTTTGGGGGTTATAGGACAGTGGCCCTAGGCTGTACAAGGTGTCCATTCTCCATCGGTAGTTCACAACATGGCTGATGGTTTCTCCAAGGCCAACAGCAAAGTGTCCTGCCTCAAATCTTTCCCTTCCTTTCTGGGAAGGCCTTGTCTCTCTTTTTAAAGTTAGGCCTACCCAGAGTAATCTCTCTCTTGATCAACTCAGTGTCACCTTTGGGGACCTCATTTACATCTGCAAAATTTGACCTACTCACATTTGAAATCCCAGTGTTTCCTAAATCCCACCACCTCTCAGATGGAGGCGTGTACACCATTGTGACCTTCCAATATGAGTAGACATTGTTCTAGCGTAGTGTCTTCAAATTGAGAAGTAGGTAATAATGTTCTTTGGGTGGGATATTGCTTGTGTTGCCTTTACATGAAAAATATCCTCAAGAGAAAACCAGAGCGGGCTTCCCCCACCCCACCTAAGATTTCTTGGCCACTTTTCTCATATTTACAACAGATATAGAGGGTGAGAGAGAAGGGGGAATTTAATACATGACTCCCAGGCTTCTTTCAATGTGTTAGAGCAGTGGTTCTCAACCTTCCTAATGCCGCAACCCTTTACTACAGTTCCTCACGTTGTGGTGACCCCCAACCATAAAATTATTTTCGTTGCTACCTCATAACTGTAACTTTGCTACTGGAAACAATATGTAATTATATATGTGTTTTCCGATGGTCTTAGGCGACCCCTGTGAAAGGGTCGTTCGACCCCCAAAGGGGTCGCAACCCACAGGTTGAGAATCACTGTGTTAGAGAGTGGTGCTGTAGTCCATTGTTCAGATGCGGAAACCATTCAGTCAACTGGGCAGGACAAGGTATATAGAGACTCCTGTGGACAGCAGCACTCAGGGGCCCATCCAGATGTCACCCCAAATTGCTCTTCCAACTTTTCCCCCTGCCCTCCTCTCCCTGGCTCTTTTACCCTCTGGCCCTAGAACCTAGCTTCTCATGTGTCTCCCCACTAGGGCCCACGTCCTTGTGTTTAGTGACCTTGCCTTTTGGCCTCTGGCTCAGGCTCAGGGTTTGCTTCCCGCCCTGTTCCCGACCTCCTACTCCATCTTTGACCCACAGGTTCTGTTGACCATGGTATCAAGTGAAACACAGGACATAGGTTCTCTCCCCTCAGATATTCACTACGTGGCCACTCCAACCCCCACTCACTCTAAATTGAAGAGGGTCCCATAGCCCCCAAGCTTACCTATCCTCCAGCATCCTTCAATGCACCCCAGTTGAGAGTTATGTAAAATCATTCTGTTGGTTTCCTGTGGTTGCTGTACAAATGAACACAAATAGGGGCTCAAAACAATACACATTTATCTTACATCCAAAGATATATATATATCCAATCTAATAAATAGGGAATATGCTAATCGACCGTCATGTCATCACAAAGATGGTGGAGCTCACAGCCAATAGGGGGAATATGCTAATTGACCATCACTCCCTCAAAGATGTCAGCGCCTACAGCCAATAAGGAGGGAATATGCTAATTGACTGCCATGCCCTCAAAGATGGCAGCACCCACATCCACAAGATGACAGTGCCCAGTCCTCTCAGCCCCGCCAGAGTGGCAGGCATGCGGCAAGGCCGGGCCCGCCCCGAGGTGTGCGGCAAAGCCAGGCCTACCCAGGTCTGGCCCAAGGCACAGGCAAGCCTCGGATGGCAGCTGCCCAGCCGTGCAGGGCTGCCCGAGGCTCAGGTAACCAGGGCCAGTCGAGGCTTGCGCTGCCGGCAGTGGCAGCAGCAGAGGTGTGATGGGGGTGTCGCCTTCTCCTGATTGCCAGGTCGCCTCCTGCCCCTGAGGGCTCCCGGACTGTGAGAGGGGGCAGGCCGGGCTGAGGGACCCCCCTCCAGTGCATGAATTTTCATGCACCGGGCTTCTAGTATATCTATAATTCTAGAGGCCAGATGTTCTAATATCAAGCACATCTTAATACCCCACTTTATGACATCAATTTCTCTGCTACAATAATATACACAAGCCTTGTTTGGGTATAGTATTTAATTTTAATTTCTCTAAGAGAGAAAACTTGCATTTGACAGAGTCTTGTGGCATATTGTTTGGTCAAGGGAATACCCTCTGCTGTGGGAGCCAGTCAGTTCTTATTGTGTAAGTTCTTGTTTTATGCTGAATTCCCTTGAGCAGGGAGTCAGTGGGTGCACACCCCAGTCTCCATCCCTGAACTGTGCTTTTGTCATTACCAATCTTCTTCCTCCTTTGGGTCATGGAACCAGCAAGGAATATCAGCAAGTGCATGCTGGCTTGACTATTCCATGAAATCTTAGGCAAGTCACTTAGTATCTCAGTGTCTTGATTTCCCCACTTATAAAATCAGGATGTTGAGTGACATTTTTCAAAGACCCATTCTGGCTCCAGTATTCTCTAAGACTTTGCTAATGCGATACATGATTGGTTTGGGAGATATATTTAGCAGCATTAAGAAATAGAATATTGATTTTATTCACAGGATAATTGTGTTATATTCTCAATATCAGTGTTTGGAAATGGAGTCGGTGATGTAAGTGTGTCTCTCCAGATTTCTGATCTCTCTTCTCTAAGAGAAAGCAAGTAGAATATAATGGAGACATTCACCTCAGTATATGAGGGTGATGTTACACTGACTCATCACCCTCAATTATAAATATCTTAGGTATAATTTTTCCCAGAAATTGGGATGTGTGGAGATTAAAATTTACTCAGAGCCTGATAAATGCCAAACACCCTGCTAGACATTGGGGATCCAAATGGGAATAAACTAATGCTCCTGATCTTAAAGAGAGCCTTGACAAGTTTAGAGACAGATGGGCCAACCAGAAATTACCATTTACCTGGTCAGGGATGTGAGATGGGAGTGGGGACACAGGAGAAAACAACGAACTCTGCCTTTGGGATCAGAGAAGGCTTCACAGATGAAAACTTCTCTTGAGATAGGTCTCTTTTGTTGTTGTTGTTGTTAATCCTCACCCAAGGGTATTTTTTTTTCATTGATTTTTAGAGAGAGTATAAAGGAGGGAGGGAAGGGAGAGAGAGAGAGAGAGAGAGAGAGAGAGAGAGAGATCTATGTGAGAGAAACATTGATTGGCTGCCTCCCAACTAGGACCAAGAATCAAACCTGCAGCCCAGGTACATTCCCTTGAGTGGGAATCAAATCAGTGACCCTTCAGTGCACAGGCTAATGCTCTAACCACTTAGCAACACCGGCCAGGGAAAATAGGTCTTAAAAAATATGTAAGTATATGTTAGGTGAACAAGATGGAAAAGGACGTACCTGGCAGATTAAATGTAATGGAATCTGATCTTCTGCTAAATAACAGATTGTAAACTTCTTGTAAGCAGTAGGCACTCCTATTTATCATCTCATCTATGGCAGTGCCTACTATTACCAAACTCTAGAGGTGTGTGGTAGAGAGTGCACTGGGCTCAGAATATCGTGCTTTTGTGTCCCACCCCGTCATGCACCGACTGTATGTTGTTGGCAAATCACCTACCTTCTCAGAACCTCGGTTGACTCATTTGTAAAATAAGGATAGTAAAACCTATATCAGAAACGTTTTTGTAAAAATGAAGTTATGTACTAGACCTAGATGTGCCTTATGGACTCTTGAGAGCACACAAAGGTATTGCTATTTTTGTTAGCATAATGTTGCATTGGGCTACTTAAGGTTGCCAGGAAGAGACTAGCTTCGTTATACCACTACTCTGAGGTCCTGGTACCTCCCTCTAATCCAAGGACGCCCTGGAGACCTTTTAACGGTGTGTTAACAATAGCACATTGTACACAAAGATGCAGCTTGAGCACAGGCGCACATGAAGCCTCCCTTTGGCTCCACTCCAAAGAAGGTCTGTTTGTTGTCAGGTTGCAGCCATCCAATGGGGAGCACTCCTGTTGGGTGGGCTTTTGCAGCAAACCTTTCCAGAGGTACATGGCTCTCCTAGTACCACACGCTAATCCCTGGTTCAATCACCACAAGTATCTCTAGCCAGTCCACCTCTTGGGAACCTTCTAGACCTAGCCAGTCAGAGGCGTACCCAGGGAGGCTCATTGGCAGGGGTCCACTCTGGGTACAGGCAGAAGGGAACACATCAGCTGTAGAGAATTTAATAACAATACTGAAACCCACCAAACGTTCGATCTGCTTTTTATTACCACCCCCCGCCCCCCCCCCCGCCCCCCCCCATTGCTAGAAATTCTAAGAATGCCAGTGATAAAATAACCTCTCTGTGAAAAAAAAAATTGTATTGGTCTGAGCTCTAAACAATGCCTGTGGTTGCTGTTGTGTTTTAATAACAAATGTGTAATCTTTAAATGAGTGCATTTTTGTTACTTATCCTTTAATAAGCACTGTGTCTACAAAGAAGTTAATTAGGGGGATTCTCAGTTATTCTATTAGCTTCTAGCACACAGGGACTCATCTACATGCATTTGTTCCCAGAGGACAATGCTAAGGGTCCAGAATTGGTGGAGTTCACTGTAGGGCAGACCCTGTCACCATCCCCATAGTAGCACGTATTCCTTCCTGAATTTAAACAGTTGATACAAAATAAATGACGCCAGCACGGCGATTGTACACGCAAAGACCCACAAAGTGAATTACTTCAATTATGTCATTCTGGGGGACTATTTGGAGTTTTCGTGTGTACTTAAAATTTAAAACACTGAAGCAAAAAGTGAACTGCAAGGCATAATATTTTTGTTTCCTAACGGCAGTTATCAACTCATCCATGCAATATTTGATTGAACCCGAAAAAGAATGCTTTTATCCTTGAAATTTTAAAGTTGTTGTTTGTCTTCAAACTGAAGAAAAATAGTTGTTATCGAATGTTGTATGGGGTTATTATTGGAAATAATTGTTTTTTGAGAGAGGGGACATTGAAACAAATGATCTACTCCTGAGTCAAATACTTGAGGTATGCCACTGTATACAGCCTTAGGTTTAGTAACTTTACAATCACAGAAAAGCCATCCGAAGGGGTGGGAAACCCAACAGCAGAGTTCACAGCTGCCTTCTGGCAGAGAAACACCGGGTTTCTCTGAGTGATGCTAACTGAGTTAACATCCGTGGCATTGGCCTCATTATCTCCTGGCTTCCTAGCTAGCTTAAAACCCGTTCTCCCCTCCTCCTGGCACAGCTTCCCATTTGAAAGACATGCCTCACTTACCTTCACAGGCCACAGAGACAACTTCTTTGAAAAGCAGCTTGGTGAGCTGTTGGGAGGTACCTTGTCAGGGTAAATACTGCTCATTGAGTTGTTGTGTGATAATGGGGTGTTTGCAAAATTGCCAGCAGGATGCTTCACACTCGGGTGATACATTCCTTGTCAGGTGGAAGACAATCAAAAGCAGCAAGACTATAACCCCCAACCAGGAATCCTACTTCTTACATCTATAAGAGGATGACAGGAAGGTGCCTGCGGTCTTTGTTCCAGAATGTTAGCTTCTATAACATTCACAAAAAGACAGACTATATTGCTCCAGAATGTTAGCTTCTATAACATTCACAAAAAGACAGACTATATAGCAAAAGCTTTATGCAGCAAGTATCCAGCATGGGATGCTTTGAACTTTGCATATTTGGCAAAAGGAAGGAGCCAACTCCCCTCCTCCCATTCCAGACTGGATTTTAGGGTCCCAGTGTATTGATAAGAGCTGGAAGGGGGATCTCCTTTCCCCCACCCCCAACCCATTCCATGCCTCCTTATGATTGGCCCCCATGACAGCTGTGATGATTTTTGCATTCCAACTCCAAATTGCCCTTCAACATGTCCTCTCTCCTCAGGGAATAGAATTAGGTCACCTTTTCCTGCCAAGTGCCAAACCATTGGCTCCTTTTCAGCCAGGGCTCCAATTGTCAATGGTTCTCCTTTAAAAAAATGTTTAATTGATTTTAGGGAGAGGAAGGGAGAGGGAGAGAGAGATAGAAATATCAATGATGAGAGAGAATCTTTGGTTGGCTGCCTCCTACATGCCCCCTACTGCAGATCGAGCCCACAACCCGGACTTGTGCCACAGCCCGAGAATCAAGCCATGACCTCCTGGTTCATAGGTGGATGCTCAACCACTGAGCTATGCTGGCCGGGCACTCCCGGAGATTTGACTGTTTTTTTTTTCTCTCCAGAAAGATCTTTCTAACACTGTAGCAGTTGCCCAGAATTATGCCTCATTTTAGAGTGTTCTATATTTAAACTAGGAACCCAGTGCGCAATTAGAAATCACGCAGCTCCGCCCACCCTCAAGTTGCCTCGAGTCGCCGGTCCGGCCCTGCCTCCCTCTCCAGCCCTTGAAGCAACCACGGCCACTGCTGATCAGGCCCTCCCCCGGTGCAGGCATGCAGAGGCCCCTGCCGTCCTGCCCCGATGCTGCGCAGGCAACCTCCTCCTGTCTGGTCAACCTGTTATGGCATCCTGGTTAATTAGCATATTTCTCTAATATATATATATATATATATATATATATATATCTCCTATATAATAAAAAGCTAATATGCAAATCGACTGAACAGCAGAATGACCAGTTGCTGTGATGTGCACTGACCACCAGGGGGCAGGCGCTCAATGCAGGAGCTGCCCCCTGGTGGTTAGTGTGCTCCCACAGGGAGAGCGCTACTCAGCCAGAAGCCCTGAGCTGGGCTCATGGAAATGCTAAGGATGTCTGGCTGCCGGCTTAGGCCTGCTCCCCGGGGGCTTCCATACTGTGAGAGGACACAAGCTGGGCTGAGGGACCCCCCCCTCCCCCCGAGTGCACAAATTTTGTGCACCGGGCCTCTAATTTATATATATATATATTTATACACACACACACACACACACACACACACACTGAGTGGCCAGATTATTTTGACCACCCCATCAGTACTTTGTTGGGCCACCTTTTGCCTTCAATACTGCGGGGATTCTTCTTGGCATTGACTCCACAAGATGTTGAAAGGTTATGCGAGGAATCTGACACCATGCCTGATGAATAGCACTGTCCAATTCTGTGAGATTTGATGGTTGTGGAACCAGCTGCCTGATGGCTCTTTTAACTTCATCCCTCAAATGTTCAATTGGATTGAGATCTGGTGATTGTGGGGGCCACCTAAGCAAGGTAAAGTCTCCCTCATGTTCTTGAAACCACTCCTGCACAATACAAGTACCGTGGCATGGCATATTGTCTGGTTGGAAGAAGCCATCTCCATTGGGATACGCCATCAACATGATAGAATGAACTTGATCAGCAACGATCCTTTGGTCTGTTGTGCTATTCAGACGTTGTTCCACATGAATTAAAGGGCCCAAATCATGCCAGGAAAAGATGCCCCAAACCATAACACTGCCCCCACCAGCTTGAAGGGTTGTACTCATGCATATGGGGTGCATGCTTTCATGCTGTTTCTGCCAAATTCTCACTCTGCCATCTGCATGATGCAACTGGAAACGTGATTCGTCAGACCACATGACTTTTTTCCAATGCTCAACTGTCCAATCCTTGTGTTCCTGTGCAAATTGGAGACGTTTTATCTTGGTAACTGCAGACAGCAAAGGTATTCAAACAGGCCTTCGGCTTCCATATCCATACGATGCAGTGTACGGCTAATTTGCCTACAAATGTCAGGTGGTCATAATTTTCTGGCCACTCAGTGTAGATCATGCCTTTCTTGCATTTATTTTTCCTGGGAAAATGCTACCCAGGTTGATCAGAAAAACTTACACTTTTATCCCATCCATATGAAAATATGTAAGTAATATAATTATTATTCATTATATATGGCATTTTATAGTATATCAGTATCACAGCATATTTATACTTCCCAATTTTTGGTTATGCATTTTGTGTTAGGGCAGCTACTTTTTCTTAAAATTTGGGTTTGAATAACTCAGTGATTGTGGTGCCATTATCTGGATTGGTGAACTGTGACAAGTATGGGTTTGGAGTGAAGAGAGTCCAATATTCTGTCTTCACCATGTTTACTTTGACTTGCCTGTGAAACATTCAAGAGGAGGCAAGATGGTGGCAAGAGAGATCTAACGGGATATGTACATTGGCCTCCTGCCCACATACAAATAGCATTTAAAACCACTGACCACTTATTGGGGTGATCACTTCATAAGTTGCATAAATATCTAATCACTATGTTGTACACCTAAAACTATTGTAATATTGAATACAACTATAATTGGAAAATTTTAAAATTATTTAAAAATTTTAAAGATTATCCAGGTTGATTTAATTTTACTCCATTACCAAAGTTTAAGATTCCTACTATGTTTATTATCAATATCCTAAAATTTTTTCCATTCAAGAAATACTGAAAATGTTAACCTTTCACTTAATTTTAGCATAGGTCTAATTAGTATCATGTATATCAAAAGGATGATTCCCAAATAATAGTCACCACTTTGA
The DNA here is from genome assembly GCF_028538775.1 of Myotis yumanensis. Lineage (NCBI taxonomy): Eukaryota > Metazoa > Chordata > Mammalia > Chiroptera > Vespertilionidae > Myotis > Myotis yumanensis. The sequence continues at coordinate 25,064,608 of NW_027223767.1, read as the reverse complement.
AAACCATTGGCATTTTCTGTATTTTTTTTTAACTCTGAGGACAATCTTGTCAAGAAGGCATCATTAACACCTTGTTCTAGATCTAGAAACTGAGGCTCCAGGTGACTGACAGTCTTTCCCATCACCATACCACCGAAAAGGGAAAAAGCTATAATTTAAACATGGAACTTTAAATGCTATTTCTGCCCTTTATATATATCTATTAAAAATTATTAAATAGACTTTCCTCTTAAAAAAACAAAAAAACCACTGAGTGAATGAGATTGCCTAAAGAGAAATTATAGCTCAAAAACAGATTAGAAACCAAGAAAAGCCAACATTTTAGATGGGCAGAGCAGGAGGAAGTTTACCAACTATGACAACTCATGTTAACATGGGACCACCCTTAAGCATTTGTTTGAGTTAACAAACACTCATACCACCCTTAACTTCGTGCCAGGCATGATTCCAAGCATTTGGCAAATGTTAACTCATTTATTCCTCACAACCATCCCATGAAGTGGTTATGATTATTAGCCCCAATTAAAAACAGAGAAATGGAGGCATGTGAAAGTTTAGTGTTTTTCTCCATGTCACATAGTAAATGATAGAGCTGGAACTCCAACCCAGATAGTCTGGCTCTAATATTCTGCCTCAGTACTTCTTAGCATCCTGTAGTCTCACCTGGGATTAGGGAGACCCATTCCTAATATGGCCAGAAGTGAAAGTTTCTTCATATAATCTCTATTTTGAGATCTGCACTCAACATCTATAGAATGCAGAGAAGTTCTTAAAAGCAAACCGAAGAGCAAATTATGATGATGGAAGAGGATCTGAGAGTCCAAGTACCTCTAACATAGAAAACATCATTAGTGCAAAACAAAAATGAGGACTGATATGTAGACCAGTATTGATAACCTAATATTGACTTGGACTTAGAGCTCCATAGTTATAATTGAGCAATGAAAGCCACACTTTCTCTCCAACAGGGATGTAGTTTTTCTAAGTTGTTGATTTAGAAGGTCACTCAAGAATAACTCAAAAAGAGGGGGGTAGGGTGTTCATCTTAATGCTATAAGGAATCTTTGTTATTTCCCAACCATAGTATCTCTGAAAGGTGACCACCCACACTCTGCTCACACATGTTCTGTGTCTAGTCAGTGCCACCTCTGGGGAGACCTGTTCTAATAAAGGAGAGTCTGATTACTTAGAACCTTCTCTGTACTGTTCAGCCAAATATCTCTTTCTTTCTCTCCCTCCTATTTATCTGCTTTGTCCCCCTGAATCACATAGAATATATGGTATTTAAGTAATTGACAACTATTATGAGGTTCCCTTCAAGTCTTTTTTATCTGGATTAAAATCCTCTGATTTTTTTTATAGAGCATGGCTTTCAGACCCTCTCACCAAATTAGTCATTATTCTTTAGAGAAACTCTAATGTGTTACTTTTACACTCAAATGTGATTGCCAGAAATAAATATTCTAAATACAGAGTGAATGGGTCAATTGTTTCCCATGGCATCTAACTAGACTTCTGTTAATGCAGTGTAAACTGGTATTAAGGTTTTTTGTAATGTGGAGAGATTTAATTTCTAGGCCTAGCTGAACCACAGGTAATATAAAACACATTTATTTCTCACCCCATTGATGTATGGGTTGCAGAGGTAATCACAGAAAGCCATGGTTCATCCATCTGTCTGAACTTTGGGTGAACGTTTGTGCTGATATCAGATTAAAATATCAGTGTAACTTTCGTTCTCTGAATTAAAGCAAGTGCCTATTGTTTAAGATGATCACTTCTCCTCTGAAATTTCCTATCGAGTGCCAGCTATAAGGAATAAAAGTATTTTTTAAATCCCTATCAACAGTGAGAATGTAGAATCAATCTAATATTTAGAGGAGAAAGTTGCTCATCCTAGGCTTTAATGCTGTAATAAGGATACTTATGGACAGAGAAGTGGTCTATATGTATGTTCAATCTCAGAATCATTTCAGTGGCAGGAAAATAAATATTTCTCCAGATTCTTAAGAACCAGGTTGGAAAAAGGGGGAATGATTAAACCACATTTCACACATCAAATTGATTACACAAGAGTAATCATAAAATGTGGGAGTTGGGAACAATTTTAGAAATCATTTAATTTAATTCATTTTAGAGGTGAAGAAAGTGAGACTAAGAGAAGGAAAAGTATTTGCATATGACCGCATAGATGTTTTGTGGCCCAACGGGCCTCCTGAACCTCTCACCCCCCAACCCCAGCCAAAATTCTACTATAGTATTTGGAATGTTTCTTGAAAGACATCATCTCTTTTTAGAATTAATTCTAAATAGGGCTCAGAGGAACACCATGGCCTTAATTGCAAGCACATTAGTATGATTAAGACAAAAAGAAAAGGATAAGCAAAAATTTGTAAGAAAAATGTCTCAAAGAGTGTAGGGCAGGGAAGCAGTCAGGAGGACTAGAATTAATTATCCCTTAGTATGTGGAGCCTGTCTCAATTTTCAGAACGCTTGCAAAATGTGTTGAATGCTTTGCCCCCTGAGGTAAGTAGGCAGGACAGATCTGATTTCATCTCTTGAGGACCCAAAGGCTCAAAGTGGGTGAGTGACTTGAACAGAGTAACTCAGCTATCAGTTGGCAGAGTCACGGTCCAAGTCTAGGCTATTAAACATTGTTCAGGGTTGTGTTCACTGCACGATTTCTCTCCACACAATGATTAATTATGATGCACCCTTTTAATTACAAGTTTACCTGCTCTTGCATCGGTAGTTCTGTTGCCCTTTACTGGATCAATTAATGGACACCGAGTCTCTGTTCACATCTGCTTTACATTTAATTCGCTCTACTCTTGGGCATTCTAATTCATGAAAGCAACGTGGCATCACACGGAATCAGACTCACCGCAGCGCTGCCACTTATTAGCTGTGTGATTTGGGCAACAAATGAGTAGCCTCTCCAAGCTTCTGTGGGCTCATTCATGAACTGGGAATCATAACACCTACTTCACAATGTTTGTATGAGGATAAAATGACTGACAAGGAATGTGTCTAGTGGGTACTTGGTGACTTCTTTTCTCTCTTTACTTGGTCTCCCCAAACTTCAGTTCAGTTTATTGCCTTCAACTCTCCAGGATAACGTATTACTTCTTTAAGAACTTTCTTGTATGTGTCTAAATTATTTTTAAAATTCTTTTTAAGCATGACACCTTGTTCTCTCTATCCATTCAATGGCTATTGATTGAGTGCCTTCTATATACCAAGCATTTAGATGCAGTAGATACAAATGGATAGAATATAGACCTAGACAAGTGTGGCCCTTCACCTTGTGATGCTTGCATTCCAGAGTAGAGGCAGGGATTAAACAGGTAAGTAAGCAAATGAAGTATAATTTGGGAAAAAGTGCTGTGAAGAAAATAAACAGTGCCCGGCTGGCATTGCTCAGTGGTTGAGCATCGACCTATGAACCAGGAGGTCATGGTTTGATTCCCACTCAGGGCACAAGCCCTGGTTGCAGGCTCAATCCCCAGTAGGAGGCTTGCAGGAGTCAGCTGATCAATGATTCTCTCTCATCATTGCTGTTTCTATCTCTCTCTCTCCCTCTCCCTTCCTCTCAGGAAGGAAGGAAGGAAGGAAGGAAGGAAGGAAGGAAGGAAGGAAGGAAAAGGAAGGGAGGGAGGGAAGGAGGGAGGGAGGGAGGGAAGGAGGAAGGGAGGGAGGGAGGGAGGGAGGGAGAAAGGAAGGAAACAGTGTTGGGGCAGAGGATAATGGTATGTGAACAAGGTCAGAGAGTGTGGCATGGCACAGAAATCAAGCTTAAAATATGATAATTTTTCAAGAAAAATAAAGGAATTCTAGACTGAGGGAACAGAATGGCCAAAGGCATAGAGGTTTGAAAAGTCATGGTATATATGGGGGAAATACAGGCCATCAGCGTGGCTAGGACAGTCTTCATGGAAGGATGTCTGGGAAGGGAGCGTGGACTAGTGTCACCTAAAGCCATATCACAGAGGGCAGGTCCTTGGGCATAAAGTGGGAGTAAAGAATTCAAATCACTATTCCTTAGAGTCTCAGGAGGAGAGTTTTCTATTTGTTTGTTTTTGGAAAAATGTGTTGGTTCTTTGACTAATTACTGCCTATCACCTTTACCTTCTTCTATGCAAATCAGTGGTGTTGTATGAAATGTCTGATGCAGTCCACTTAGAATTAAGCAGATTTTAAAATTGTGTATCCTGGTTTTAAAGTCAGGTGTCACTCAATGATCCCTATCTTGCTTGATCTTTGAAATATCTATATTATTGATTGTATCTCTTTGAAACTCTCCTCTTCATTGCTAGGATAATATCTCACAAGTCTTCTCTTCCACTTCTCAATGCTGACTGTATGGGCATTGGTGTACACCCTCTTCTCTCTACCGAATATCACTGGGTCATGTGATTCACTTCTATGGATCCTCAACTGCCAACTGGGAGATCCCAAATTTACATAGCGAGACCTTTCTTGAGCTCTAGGCAGTTTCACTTAGATATCCTACTTATTTCCCAAAGTGACCTCATCATCTTTTTTTCAGAATCTGCCCCTCATTCTTGATTTACCATATCATCCATCTCTATCACTCTCCCTTCCTCCATCATAATGCAAATGCTAGTTTTTCACTCAAAGAGGCTATTGAAGACACTTCTTCATTGTCTGGCCTTGCCTGTCACATTATCTTCACCCACACCTCATATTGCAGGTCTATTCATGACTATGAACCTATTCTGCTCTGACACCCAGTTGTCACAATGCTAATAACAATTGCTCATGTTCATGAAAGGCTGGCTGAGTTTCAGGCACTATGCCAAAGCACTTTATATTTATTATCTTATGTAACCCATGCATCAGCCCTATGCAGCAGGTCCTTTTAGTGTCCCTGTTTTTGGAAGAGGACACTGAGGTTTGGAGGTTAAATAACTTACCCAGGCTTGCATTTAATAAGAGCCAGGGCCAGAATGCCTACTGTGAGGCATGATGCTATGCTGCTTGTCACATGCCTTACACAAGCTGTTCCCCTGCCTGGAATTTCCTCTTCCCACCTGTTTATTTTGACTGGTTGACTACTATTTATGCCTTAAGATGCCTCAGGTGTCATCTCCTTCAAGAAGTCTTCTCTGTGGCCCCACTGCTTCCTATTCTCTTAGGATTCATACACACTCTATCATCTGTTATCCAGTTTTCTTCCACTAGACCGCTAGCCCATGTCACATGCATCTTTTTCTATCCAGAAACTAGCACAGCACCCAGGATTTAGTCAGAACTTCCTACATAATTTTAGAATAAGTTTTTGATTGAAGCCCTAATTCCCTCCGTCACTGGCTATTTGACCTTGTGTAGGAAATGGAGTCTATATCCCTGGCATTTTTCTTCTCGTGTATAAAATAGAGAAGTTGGATCAGAGCAGTGGTTCCTCAAGTGTATATCAGCATCAGTATCACCTGGGGACATGTTGGAAATGGAAATTCTCCAGCTCTACCCCAGATCTGCTGAATCGGAATCTCTGGGGGTGGGGTCCAGAAATCTCTGCAGCAAGCCCTCCTGGTGAGACTGATGCATGGCCCTGTTTGAGAACCGCTAGACTAGGGGTTAAAAACTATGACCCGGGGGTCATATCCCACCTGAGGCCTGTTTTGTACAGAAAAGTTTTGACAGTGTCTCGGCTACATGATAGGATCACTGTGGGCATTTTCAGTTCTACACTTCCTCAGCAGCAAGTCCAGTGTGATATCCCTGATTCTTTAATTCCTGTATTATTATTATTATTATTATTATTATTATTATTATATCCCTGATTGATAAAGGACTGCCCATCAGCAGACTTGGGTTCTGGACCACGTGGTCCTACCTTGCTGTAATGTAACTTATTTCTACTCTCCAAAGCTCAGCTCTCTCATCCTGAAAAATGACTTTGGAGTAAGGTTGCCATATAAGTCAGGGTCCAGTTAGAGAAAAAAAAAAAAACTCAACCATTCCAGGTATCTCAAACAAGGGGAATTTAATACAGGAAACTGGGGTACACAGATATGTGAAAGGTAAAGGTGCTCAGATATTTAGTCCTGGGCAAAAAGGGAGAGCCAAGGCAACTTGGCATGAATACAACCAGAGAGAAACTCCAATGTTAAAACCCGGAGAGCAATAAGGAAGAGGCCACGAGCAAGAATTTGGGAGTTGGGAGGTGCATCCAGGACTATAACTCAAACCAAAGAGGACAGCATGATGAGCTAAGAAAGCATTGCCCTGTGCCTGGTACTTGGATGACCAAGTGGGGCACAGCCTTATTGTTTCTTGGACTAATAAAGGGTCGTGGCCCTGTCAGTGCTTGGGCTATCAAAGAAGCTGTGGCCCAGCAGGAACTAGGATACTTGGGGCAATGCAGTCCTACAGCTGAAGACCGCACTGGGCTGGGACTCTGCTGAGGAGTGTAGGGCCCTGCAGGCTGGTGCTGGGATTGCTGGGGAAAGCTGAAAGGTGGAATCATAGCTGTTTGTTGTTGCTGCTGCAGTGAAGTTGACAGAGGCTAAAGCTGGAAAGGGGCCTCCTTCTCCCTCCTTCCAACTTCCAGTTTCCCACTGACGCCTTTCATTAGCAGAACCTAACATGAGGCCAGAACAGACAATAGAAATGAAGAGGGAGAGCCCTAACCGGTTTGGCTCAGTGGATGGAGCGTCGGCCTGTGGACTAAAGGTCCCAGGTTCGATTCTGGTCAAGGGCATGTACCTTGGTTGTGGGCACATCCCTACTAGGAGGTGTGCAGGAAGCAGTTGATCGATGTTTCTCTCTCATCGATGTTTCTAACTCTCTATCCCTCTCTCTTTCTCTCTGTAAAAAAATCAATAAAATATATATTTTTTAAAAAAGAAATGGGGAGGGAGGGTCTTAAAACTGAGACAGGCAAATAACCAGCAGGGTCATTTTGATGACCTTCCAGGTCTATTTTCTACTTGGAGAATTGTAATATATATATTGATTGCATAGAAAAGTCATGGGTACAATCATGCCTTCTTCACCCACCTCATACGTAATAGGACATAACCATCCTTTAAGCCTGGTATTAGCCACGATCCTGATGGGCAGGACTCTAAAGGAGTTTGTTTACCTCTGGAACATTTTAGACCGAGACAAGTATAAAGCAAAGGAATGCTTTGTTTTGTTTTGAGCAACAGTTATGTCTCAGGGACTCATTGTTTCCCAATGCAATGTTCACCAATAGATTGAATTTCAGTTCTCCCAAGAATGTTCTGAGTCCAGACTACTCTTTTGTCATTTATATTCACCCTCATTCCTCTGGCTTCAAGGGAGGGCTACAGGCTTCTAAGTACCTCTCCAGCCCCATCCCAGCTCTCCTGTTCTCTACTGACTTGAGCTGTGCCCTAGACTAATTGCTTTTATTTAGCAAAATATAGTTCTTACTTTGCATTGAAGACCTTTTCAAACACTAATTCATTCAACCCTCATAGAAACCCCACGATGCAGGTGCTGTGATTAGCCATATTTTGTAGGTGAGGGATTGAGATGTGGAAAGGTCAGGTCATTTTCCTAAGGACACGCTGGTGAAATGGGAGAGCAGGATTGCACTGGATGCAGACAGTCTACCTTCAGACCCCACTGGTCACCACACGAAGATAGGATGGACTCCCATGTACCCGTCACCCATGTCTGCCACATCTGAAAATGCTGCCATATTTGTTTTATCTCTTTCTCTTCTAAGAAATAAAGCTACAATTATAGTTAAAGGCATCTGTGAACCTCTCCCTAATCTTTCTTTTCTTTCCTACCTAAAGCAAACACTGGCCAAATTTTATATATGTATAACATACTATATATATGCAAACTTTTTACCATATACATTTACTATATCTATTGATACTAGTATGTATTCTTTAGACAATTTATAGTACATTTTCATGCTGTCAATCTTTACTGGTATGGCATCCTACGTTACATATCCTTCTGCAACTTCTCTTTTACACACAACATGTTTCTGAGATTTACTGAGATTGGTTTTAGTAAGCCAGGAATGTCATTCCTGGGTTCCAGGGTATACACCTCTTGAATTTTACTAGGTACTTCTGCAGTGCTTTCCAAATTGATAGTAACCATATGTGAGGTGTTAACTCATACCCTTCCCAACACCAGGTGTTATCAGGCCTCTGCATTTTCTCCACATGATGAGGCTGAAGTGGCATCCCCTGCTTGTTTTCTTTGGGTTCACATGGGTATGAACCCCACGATGCAATTTTATGCTTCTCCCCGTGGTGCTTGCCATTTTGCCGGGAATGTTTTCCTGTTTCTCCATTTAGCACCATCTATTTTCCTTCATGACTCAAATCAGAAATTCCTCTGAAGCCCCTGGTGCCGCCTCCCCCCGCCCCTTCTCCAAATGCATTTTGCTGCTTTCTCTTGTTCATTCCCCAGCATTTATATCCTAACTGGAGTCATGTTTATGTCAGTCGCCTTCAATAAGTAGGAAGAGTGCCCCCTTTTGTTCCCAAAAGTGACCCTGTTTGGACAGTGCACCAGTGGTGGCCTTGATGTTAACTCCATAATGGCCTTTGTTGCAGTTTATTGACCTCCCATGTGTGCCCGTTTTCTCCCCTTGCAAATCTGAGGTCTCCGAGACCCCTGGTTTCTTCACCGCAGTGCCAGTAGTTGCTCAATAAATGTTTGTTTCGGCCAATTACTCCTTTGTCATCCAGAGGGATGGTTTTCAGCCACTCAGGTTTTATTCTCTAAAATGGGGCCTGACTTGGCCCGAACCTACCTCCTCTTGCCAGGGACAAGTGCAAAGACCCCTTTCTCTGCAGCAGGCTTATCCCGTCTCCTTACTAGTCCTCTGCCGAGAGGAAGGCACCAAGAAGTCAATCACTGAAGTCAAAGAAGGGGGCTGCTTTATGCTCTCACTTCAGGTGCTATTTATGAGTAGTTTTATGAGATAATTAGAATAAGCCAAGGTGTTGCCAGCATGTGAGAGGAGATAAAAGGCTTGTGGATTCAAATTATTTGTGGAGCTATCAGGTAGAACCATGCAGAAAGGGGGTTGCTCTTCAAAGAAGGTGCCCTGTAAAGTGAAAATAATAATAATAATAATAATAATAATAATGATAATGTGATATTGGTAGCGGAGATACTAGTTCACCTCCTCCTGTTTGGTATGTGGTTCATTTTTCATTGTATTAGGTTTAATAGAAAATCACATACCCCGTTATATTTCTTCACCATATCTGAGATTTAAAGCATTCACTGGGCTGTAGCTGTAGTGGGTGTGCGTATAATTGTGCATTTGAGTTTGTGCATTGAGATGACCTCCCTGTTGGGTTTAGAAGGCAGAACAGTCGGTGCTTTTAACTTAATCCTTTTTTTTATTCATGTGTATGAGATTAGACATGTTTGCCGTGCCCATGGCGGCTCCTGTATTTTTCAGCCTGCTTCCAATTTGAAATGCCTGCCCCCTTTGTTAAAACTCTATGTTGCACTGAAAATGTGTTCATGACTGTACTATCTCCAAGATTCCAAGGGAGTCAGACACTCTCAATTTTTCATTTTCATCAACTTTATCAGTTATATCCATCATCGATTGCGAACCAAGTAAAAGAATTACAAAGGGAGACATTTATGAAAATGATGTCATTGGGAGGATAAACTAGAAAAAAAATGGAGAGCTGTACATACCTATGAGTAGAGGATTCTAGGGTTGGAGGAAAAATAGGAGCATGTATTGAACCCATGCTATGACCGAGGATCTGTGTGAAGAACTTTGCAGTTATTATTGTCCTCGGTCCTTAAGATGAGAGAAATCCTTGGTTTTTTATTTTGTGAAACTCAGTATTGGAGAATGGAGGTGATTTGCAACAAAGCATCATATGATTAGTGACACAATCCAGTGCAATTCCCAACATACCCTAGTGAATTGGTGACCATTATGCATTTTTTTAAAGTGTAGAAATTTACATTATTAGGTGCAGTTAAGTAGATGTGTTTGTGCTTTCCATGTCCAAGAATTGAAGTCATTGTCAGCCACCTCATTATAAGCCAAATATTTTATTATTTTCTTGGTTCGTGCCTTCATATACACCCAGGGACTACATATGGAGGAGACAGAGAAATGGAATCAGTCCTTTGCTTCCATGTGACTCCTCTGGTCCCATAGGATTAACACAAGTTTCCTGTGTCATCCTGAACAATTTCTCTCACCTCTTCCCCTCCCTGGGGACTGCCCTGAGTATACACTCCTGTCTCACTTCATTCCATGGATGTTATCCAACAGTTCTGCAGCTCATCATTATGACAGAAAGGTCAACAGGCCCTACTGCATGATCTTTCAGAAGCTGATAATGTCAAGATAAATGCATCCTCTTAACTCTGTTTTTAAAGGCTGGAATCACTCATGCATTTCTGGGAGAGGGTAACGACATCAAAATTATTACTAGCAGCCAGTCCCTGCAATCACCAGGGCCAGCTAGGACTTACTGCTCAGCTGGACACAAGCCTGTCACCACAAGCCTCTTTCCATTCTTGGTGGACTCAATTTTAGGGTGTGAAGAGCAAGTCATTCATCTGTCTGTACTTTGCAACAGAGAGTGTGCCCTCTGTGCAAATGAGCAGGAGCCCTTGCTTGACATAAAAATTCTAGACTTGTGCCCAGCTGGCATGGCTCAGTGGTTAAGTGTTGATCTATGAACTAGGAGGTCACGATTTGATTCCCGGGCAGGGCACATGCCCGGGTTGCCAGCTCAATCCCCAGTGAGCAGTGTGAAGGAGGCAGCCGATCAATGATTATCTCTCATCATTGATGTTTCTCTCTCCCTCCCTCTCCCTTCCTCTATGGAATCAATAAAAATATATATTTTTAAAAATTACTGACTTTCAAAAAAGTCCTTCTCTCCAAGAGTATACCTATAAAATGTGTGATATAAATACACATACACTATTATGGTACAATAAATTGTAGAATAAATCCACTTTTTAGTTTGGTCATGTGGCTCAATTGTACTTGAATAGGAAATGGGACCTATGGCTAAGGAGTTGTAAGATTTTTAGAAATATTTATGATCCCGGTTCAATGGCTCGTGCTTTTAAATTTCTTTGCTTCCCTTTGGAGAATTATAGTTCAAGCTCCTCCTTCTAGAGATGGAAAAACTGGGGGTCCAGTGAGGAATTTCTAAGAAGAAAGCCAGTTAGCTGCATTTTCTTAAGGAGGTGCTCTTCTGTCACCTGCCTTTATTTATGAAAATGATGTCATTGGGAGGGTAAACAAGAAAAAAACTGACAGCTGTAGGTGCCGTTGAGTAGAGGACTCCGGGCATTGTGGGGGAGAGGAAGGTAAGGTTTCCCAAGTTGGAAACGTTGGTGGTGGTTTGGAGAAGACTCAGAGATGATTGGGTGGAATTGCTCATTTATTGCACACCCCACTTTGTGAAGCAGGATTCTCACCTCCTGGTGGTCCCCTAATTTGCATGACTCTGGTCTCCTCCTGTAGAAGATCCTTTATATTTCCAAGACTGCTTAGTGCATTCATAAGTAAGAGCCCATATCTGCCAGAACCCTAACCTTGGGCAAATTGGAGAAAGATGTATTCTCAATTTAAGATGTATTTTATATATATACACTTTATATATAGCGGGTAAAATATTTATTTTTATATGGTATGTAGATTTTTGTTTTCTGTTGCTTCTGTGTGTGTGTCTCATTCCCTCCTCTGTCATCATCATCCTCTTTTTCACCCACAGCTTGAAAAGCAATCTTCAAATCCGTTTGTCTCAACAGAGTGGCCTGTCACATTCCAAAAAGGCTGATATTTTATCCATGTTTCCCTTCTGGGCAATCAAAAATATTTTAAGATAAATGAGGACAGGAAAGGTGCTCATGAATAGAAATGACAGTGTCCTGACTTTGTCTACTCCCATCCTGGTGCCTTATCCATTTGGTTTAAATGGCAGTTATGTATTTTTTAAAAATTATCCCCTTTTAAAAATGCAGTGTGTTTGTTCAGAGCAAAAAAACCATCTAGGCTCCTGAGAACGAGCCTTATGAAATTGCTTTCTATTATCAATATTTTTCAGCAAGAGCCAGGATGAGGAATGTGTCCATGCTGAAGTATGTGCTGTTTCTCCTTCGAGACCTTGCTTATTAATCACTGTGAAATTCTGAGCCATATACACTGACATTGAATCCTCCAAGCTCCATGACAGTGAGTGAGTTAGCTTTATTCCCTCCCCGGTACAGTTTGTTATGAGGGACAGTGGCACAAGACCAGACCATGGTTGTGACATGTCATGTGTCCCGTTGAATCTGTTCGGGGTATTGGTCCCCCTGTTCTATCAGATGGAGCCTAAGGAGCATGGCCACTTTAGGTAAAACAAATATTTTTAAAAGCAGTGAATACTAGACTTCCTTTTTATCGTAAACAAACACAGAAAGTCCGTTGTAACATGTCAGGGCCGCATGCTCTGATATCCTTTGCCTTCTTTCTGACAATAATGATAATCATTTTCATGCCATGATCGTCATCACAGTCACCAATACCTTCAGTACAATCATCGTCATTATCACCATCACCATTCTCACAGCTCTGACTTATTAAGCAATTTCCTATGAACAAGACACTGTTCTAAACACTCTGCATATTTATTATTTCCAATCACGACAAGCCTGTAAAATAATTATGCATAAATTTCATCATTTAAAGAAACCTGAAACTTAGAGACAGGAAGTTGTCTGCTTTTTGAGGGAGGCCTGATCATTATCTGTGCAGGAGAAAGAGGTTTGAAAGGGCCCCAGAGTGCTTTGGGGTTTCTTCCCACACATCGCTCTGCTTCTCCTTTGACCTGCTTCTCTTTGGTTTGGGATTTCAGGCAGTGGCTTTGTCACATCTGACCCCAGCTGGGGATTTGGCAGCCCTTCTAATTCCCAAGGGTGTACAGTGAGGGTCACGGTGTTCTAGAGCCTAAAGCAACTGAAGACTAGAATGGCAGAAACTTATTTTTTTAAATTTTGTTTTATTGCTTAAAGCATTACAAAGAGTATTACATATGTCTCCTTTTTTCCCCCCCTTGACCTTCTCCCGGCCTCCCCTACCCCCAGTGTCTTGTGTCCATTGGTTATGCTTATATGCATGCATACAAGTCCTTCGGTTGATCTCTTACCCTCCCCGCCAACCCTCTCTGGCCTTCCGGCTGTAGTTTGACAGTCTGTTCAATGCTGCTCTGCCTCTCTATCTATTTTTGTTCATCAGTTTATAATGGTCTTTATTATCCACAAATGAGTGAGATCATGTGGTATTTTTCTTTCATTGACTGGCTTATTTCACTTAGCATAATGCTCTCCAGTTCCATCCATGCTGTTGCAAATGGTAAGAATTCCTTGCTCTCTTGATGCCTTAAAGTTGGCTCCCATTTCACATGGTGACTATGTGTAAGTAAGACCAAACAGATTGTGTGTTCAGTCTACGACTGGGATTAGTACAGTATAAGAAATATCACCTCAGAAGGGAATGTTCTTCTAGCTATTGAAGATTCACTTATACCACATCAGTCCTTTTGCTAAGATTTATATAACATACAAAAACTATTTTTAAAATATATCAGAAGTCATCATAGAGTGACCAAGGTTGCCAAGACCTCAGAAGCCAAGAGCATTAATAACCGGAAGGAGAACATTGCCTTCTGAAGAATGTTATTGATTTGTAAGGGTTCTAGATACTAACATTATGCCATGACAGTTATGTGCCCAGCCAGTATCTCTCAGTCTAGGATTTTTTATTTTGTTTATAGAGAGGGTTTAAAATTGTCACATTTATTCATTCATCAAACTTTTCCTTTGTAGCTTGTATATCTTGTGTCTTAGTTTATAAATACTCCCCTATTTTAATGTTATAAAAATACTCTATGCCTCTCCCCAGATTTTATAATTTTGCTTTTCACACTTGGGTATTTTATCTATTTTTGGTGTAAGATAGGAATCCAATTTTTTCATACAGTCAGTTGACTCAGTACTGTTTATTAAGTAGACAACTCTTCAGTATATGCTGATTTTTAATGCCACTTCCATCACTTCTAACTTCCAATATGTGCATGCATGTGGTTGTGACCATTTCCTCTGTCACCTTGGTCTAGTTGTCTACAGCTTATATTTGAATTAAGTCCCAATATCTGGCATAATGAGTCATCATTCCTTATACTTCTCAACTTGTCTTAGTCCTTTACTCTTTCGTACATTTAGGAGTTATTTCATTAATTTAAAATGTATGATGTTGATTTTTTAAAATAATTTTCTACTTTTTTATAACATGGAAGTTTAAGTCTATCTTCATTTATTATGTGGTCATATATATGGTAAAACTTCTATTGCCTTCTATCATATTTTTATTATGTTTTATCTTTGCTTCCTCTACTTTTCTAGAATTCTATTTATATTCATTTAACAGTCATCCTCAAACTTGCACCATGCACACACGAATTAACCAAACCAAAATTTAATCAGTATAGTAGTCTACGCCTAAATATTTAAGTACCTTAGCTATTTCATATACATTTCCATTATAAAGTGTGAAACCAGCCACCCTATATTATAGACCATTGCATGGAGAAAAAGAGGAAGAAGAAAAAAGGGGGAAGAGAGTAGGTGCAAGAGAACAGGAGAGAAAAATTTCTAAATACTTTGCAAGGTAGACATTTTTTCCTCATTTGCTTTAATAAAGTGTCTCATGTTTTATATATTGGTTAACATAACTGAATAACATTTTTTAGCATTGTCTTCCTGTTATGATGAACTCTTCCACTTGATCAAAATCAGCTATAAAAGATACATGCCTAAGCTATTGGGAATGTAATTTTTGAAATTGCCCAAAGTGTATGAACCAGAGCATACTGCCATGTTCATGACCCCGAGGACAAACTACTTCCTTTGACCTGATCAAAGAAGAAATTCAAGTCTAAATTGACAGAGCTGCTCCTATAGCCTTTAAGCCCAGGAGACATTGCTGACTTAATGAAAAACGCTCATCGTCATCATTGTCATCATCACCATCATCATCATCATCATGTAAACATAATGGCCAATGGTCATGATAAATGACCACAAATTAGACCATAGAACCTATGGTATAGGTGCATATTACAGTATCAGGAGCCATGCTGCTTTCCCTCTAACCTTCACTAATATTCTGCAAGGTCTGGATTACAAGTCCCAAATTTCAGACATGGAAAGCAAGGCTCGGAAAAGCTAAGTGACCTTCCGAGGCTGGACAGAAAACTTGATCTTCTTGGCCCACTGCTTGTTCATGTGTAGCATTCCTCTCTGCCTGCTGCTGCTCATCACTTTCTACAGCAAATTTACTGAAACTTGACCTTACTCCCTGATCGTAGAATTGAAGCTTTAATTACATATCGAATGGTAGAATGAATTTAGCACTTCCATTTGGTGACATCAGCTTTGCTAAATCAAATTGAAACAAAACAACATGCATTTTTTCTGAAATGAAAATATGAGTAAGTGCTCCTTGAACAAATATAAAAAATCATATAGGTGGCTTAACGTTTTGCTTTAAAATGTGAATTTTGAGTCACGAATGTTTCTTATCCCTTTCATATTAAACATCTCATACTTGTAAATTCAGAAGAGAAATGCTCTCAGAGACTGCAATGGACCATTGCTTCAGAGATCCCCTGTGGCAGAGTCGATTCTGCTTTGAAAGGAAGGAAAACAACATTTGATGCCCATAAGACATTTCCCTAAGTGATATTTTAAAACCATAGTGTAGGCACCTTCATGAAGTCCTGGTGAATGTAGTGACTAAAGAGTGAATAAGGGGAAAATTCCATTTTTAAGTGTATTCTTATGCTTTAAACTATTTATTTAGCAGCAAATACCCAGTCCATCTTTATAATCTGCTTTGTGTAAGACAAAAATTAAACAGACCCTAGTCTAAGAGAGTTTTATAGGCTTATAAAAACAAGAGGAGCCCTGGCTGGTTTGGCTCAGTGGATAGGGCATCGGCCTGTGGACTGAAGGGTCCCAGGTTCGATTCCAGTCAAGGGCACATGCCTGGGTTGCGGGCTCGATCCCCAGTGGGGGATGTGCAGGAGGCAACCAACCTATGATTCTCTCTCATCATTGATGTTTCTCTCTCTCTCTCCCTCTCCCTTCCTCTCTGAAATCAATAAAAATATATCATTAAAAAAAAACACAAGAGGAGATGAGATAGATGGATATTAGTGGCAGAAACTTTCGTTGAGTACTCTTGTGCCAGACACTGTACTGAGTGCTAAATCAAAAAAGGTAAAGAGGTGCTTCCTGTCTTTTAGGCTCCCTTAGTTTGATGTTCAGGTGGGGGACTGAGGAAAAGGTGAAAGAGTGTGGACAAAGGCTAGAAAAGAGGCATCAACTAGGCTTTAGAGAAGAGAAGACTATGCCAAAGCTGGAGTAAGAAATATGCTCAGATAGCCGGGTAGCTCCGTTAGTTAGAACCTAGTCCCAATATGCCAAGGTTATGGCTTTGATCCCTGGTCAGGGCACATACAAGAAGCAACCAATGAATGCCTAAGTCTCGCTCTCTCTCTTTTCCTCTCTCTCTCTAAAAAAGTAAATAAATGGAAAAGGAGACAAAGAAAAGAAATAAGTTCAGACAGGAAGGCCACTACCTTCATGTTTAAATTCATTTTTTTAATTTAGTAAGTTCAAAGAGCTTAATATATATAAATTCTAATGAGCCATGAGATGAGAGTTTCTTCAAAAATCCTTTCAGAGGTGGAGGTACTAGAAGATCGGAAACTTCTGATTTCTAGTCAGGATGACACTGTCCGTTCCTATTTCGAGTCTTCTTCTGCTTCAAACACATGGCAGTAACAGAGTAAAAACTAAAAAGAGACATTAGAGACATTAGCGTTCTCCCTAAATTTTTAACATACTTAAAGTATAAATTGTTTAGCATCTCTACCATGTTCCCTCTAAGAGACAGTTATGCATTAGACACTTTTGGCATTCCCAACTTTCAAATAATGTTTGCCTAAAGCCTCATCTTTTTTTTTTTTTTTTTTAAAAAAGTAGTTTGTATGATATTTTATCTAATCAAGGATTCTGAACATGCTCATCTTAAATTTATTTTTAATTTCCTCTATTATTTTCATTCCATCCAGAGTATATTCAGATCTTAATTGTTGATTTTATTGAATTCCTTTGCAATAGTTTTCCTCTAGGGTTTTGGAATCTTGTTTGCAAAGGAAGCCTTTGGAAAGAAGCAGTAATGAAATAGGAAAAAAACAAGTGAGAGATAATCAAAACTGGCCCTTTGAAAAATAAACAAACCAAATTGTGTTACAAAGTAAATAAGCAGATTGATTAAGAAATAAGAGAGATTACACAAATAAATGCTATAAGTAATGGAAAAAGTAATATGACTGTAGATACAGTGATCAATAAAAGAAGTTTAATACTATTCAGATCAGTTATTTAAAATTTTAGGAGATAGATAATTTTCTAAAAATGTAGAAATAATTGAAAAATGCTTGAAAAAAATGAATCAGTAACCATTATAGAAATATTTCCCATGGACAACTATAGGTATACATTGATTTATGAGTAATAGTGCACATATAATGTAAACTGTATCAGAGAATAAGGAAAGCTATTCAACATATTATCTGAGGCTACTATAGTATTAACACCCAAATCAGATAAAAACAAAAAAAAGTATAAGCTGTTCTCCTATATGACCCCATATGTAAAAAATATGTAAATAAAACAATAGCAAATTAAATACAACAGAATATTAAAAATCTCTTTTTTAAGTAGTTTTTCCAGAAAAGTTACAATGGATTTTTACAATAAAAATTCATTATTATAATTTCCTACTTGATTAAGGGAATAATTACATTGTCATCTCAATGGAAGCAGAACAATTATTTTTGAATTTTAGCATTATTCGTAATGAAATTATTTTAACTAGGAATCAAATAAAACTCCTTTAATCTATTGAAAGGTATCCACCAAAACCCTATATCAAACACCTTATTTATGGATGAAATGTAAATAATATTTTCCATAAGAACAGATATGTGGTAAGTGCTCAGGGCCACTGCTATCATTTGAATTTGTTACTGGAGGTCTCAGCCACAAAAAGACAAGAAAAGTAAATAAACTGCAGAAGAATTACAAAACAAAAACAATAATTGTTATTATTTATTTATTTATTTATTTATTTTTAAATATATTTCATTGATTTTTCACAGAGAGGAAGGGAGAGGGATAGAGAGCTAGAAACATCGATGAGAGAGAAACATCGATCAGCTGCCTCCTGCACATCTCCCACCAGGGATGTGCCCGCAACTCAGGCACATGCCCCTGACCGGAATCAAACCTGGGGCCCCTCAGTCCGCAGGCCGACGCTCTATCCACTGAGCCAAACCGGTTTCGGCAATTGTTATTATTTAAATGTGATATGATTACCTATATAGAAATTTAAAAGGGAATTTAGAGCCAAATTGTTAGAGTATTTCACAAGTTTACTGGATATAAGATTAATGTATAAAAGTAATGAAAGTATGTTTATACATCAGCTAGAATAAAATAGAGGGTAAAATAGGGGAAAAAGATACCATTCATAATAATGACTACAAGGAACCTATAGTATGTGTAAAATATGTGTGAAAGTTCTTTAACAACAACAACCAAAAAAATTACTACTTATAATTGAAGGGTCTGAAATACTGGGGGGGGGGGGGGGTGCGGGGGGGAAGAATCACTATGTACATCAGTAGCAAGAGTTAATATAATAAAGAGGTTCATTCTCCCCAGATTAATCAATTTATTAATAGTTTAATCAAAATTCCAAGAGGATCCAAGAATCGCCATGGCATTTTTAGAAAAGATATTTATGCCTGAAAACTTACTGTACTTAAAATAAATGAACTAGATATGCCCATTTCAACACTGATAAAATATAAACCAATCTTGTGTGAATAAGCAAGTTGCAGAGTAAATACTATATGATTACAACTCAACAAACACTGTGTTGTGTGGCTATATCTGTGAAATATAAAAGCAGTGACCATAAAGAAAATCAATTACATCTACTGAGAGAGGTGAAAAGTGGGTTTAAAAATGATGAAAATGGATCTTCCACTGTTTTTTCATAAAGAGATCCATTGCAAGAATAGCATATGTTAACCATTTTTAAATCAGGGTGTGTGTAGGGAGTGGGGGGAGGTACATGGCATTTTTATATTATTCTCTGTATTTTTTCTAATATTTGATTGCAATAATTCATAATTTTTGGCACAAGTATGCCCATCCCTTTTGGGATTTAGTTGGTTGGGATTTAAGGGTCAGAGAATAGAGTAAGTTGTATGTTGTGACTTCATCTTTTCTGCTATAGGGAGCTGCTTGGTTTAATACTGTAGCATCCAAGCTCTGTCCACATGGAATTTTAGGTTTAGGTGAAAGCAGAAATTATATTAGGGGCTACTTCCTTCTAGAGCAGTGGTTCTCAACCTGTGGGTCCCGACCCCTTTGGGGGTCTAACGACCCTTTCACAGGGGTCGCCTAAGACCATCGGAAAACACATATATAATTACATATTGTTTCCAGTAGCAAAATGACAGTTATGAAGTAGCAACGAAAATAATTTTATGCTTGGGGGTCACCACAACATGAGGAACTGTATTAAAGGGTTGTGGCATTAGGAAGGTTGAGAACCACTGTTCTAGAGAGACAAAGACCAGGATCTCTGATCATTTTGCTATTGATCAGGGATTTTGGAGTATGTGCCTTCTGCATCTTTTTCTCTCTGGGACTCATTACTTCACAGAAATCATCAGGTGATGGAAGTTGCAATCTGGCATTACCTCTAAGACCCGTGGGAGCTCTTTGTGGGATGAAGATGTTTATACTTAGTGCAGTTTTTTTGCATCCTTTTTTCACCTTGAGCCCTTACCTCAGTTTCCCCTCATCTTTATCATCTCTTCATTTGTCACTCTTCTCCTATATCCAGATGTTCAAAGTAAACCGGGTATATGGACTCACCATTTTCCAGTTCCTGGTTGTTTCTCATGTGACTAGTTAGTATGGGTCGGTAGAGTCAAGAGAGCCATATATTTTAGGGAAAATTCTCCAAAACCAAGAATTTTGGAGGATATAATAGGATCTATTTGAAAAGCTTATCATTACATCAAAATTGCAAATCAGATCCCCACCCCCACCCCCAGTAGAGCTACTTTGTACATGAAATTCTGGTTAAGAGTTTCCATCTGTGAAATGACTTTGACAAACTGCTCTCAAAGCCAGTGAAGTAGAGCTCTCCCAGACCAGATGGAACATTCATCTTGTTTGCTATTAGCAATGTGCCCTAAAGAGCCATAATGTTTTATGAATATAATGCCAGAAACACACAGTGTGTGGCTGGTAGTGAAGCCAATCACTTGGCTGGGGAGTGGCCCAGTGGGCTGCCCACCCTTTTCATTTCAATGAACCTTGGGATTATCATTGCTTAGAGAATAACTCTCAAAAGGTAGGTCCTAATGGAGATTACAAGTTTTTTTTTAAGATTCCAGTAAATTCATAATTAACATTACAACAGTAGCATGGACGCATAATGAAGTGTAGAGTTTATTTTGGAAGCCGAATTTATTTTTATGGCTTTATAAATTATTTTATTCATGTACTTATGGAATCATTAAGGTCCTAAACTATTACGTTATATTTTACTACATTTTATGGGGGGAATGATATCCTACAGTGATATTCACAACTTTGGGGAATTATCAAGGTCCAGATTTTAATGTTTCTTGTTATATGCTTCAGAATAAATTACTAATATACCAGTGAAGTTCAAAAGCATTTAAGTATTTGAGACTCTTAAGGCTTTGTTTGTTTTGTTTTGTTTTATTTTGTTTTGTTTTAGACAAGTTTGAATAAGAAAACTAAGAGCCTTATTTTTGCCCAGGTTTTGGGATGTTTGAAAACAATTAGTAAATTCAGGAATAGAAGAACCATAAGAGCCACAAGAATCTATTGACTAAAAAACAGAGATCAGAAATGAGAACATGATTTCCTAGGATTGCTCATATTATGGGCCAGAGATCAAGAAAGAGGCTAAAAGTAAGTTGGTATTTTGATAATTTTATACTAAAAATAGAATTTGTTTATTATTAAAGGATGTGACTTATCTGTTATTTTGTAAAACAAGAACCAGACTGGTTGACTGCTATCTATCACTACTTCATTCTTATTTATTTGAACCTTTTCGTGCCTCAGTTTCTCTGAAATTTTTGGAAAGTTCTTGCTAATTATTGAAATACTTGAATTTCTTAGAAGAAATAGTGTGAAAATAACATAACGTGGTGGCATGTCAATTAATGCAAAATGTATAACTTTATTCCAGGTCTTGGTTGTTACCTCATTTCAGTATCCACAACTCTCTTGTTAAAGTCTGAAGCACAGACAGGCTGTAGTAAAAATCTCTATTGTCAACTTCTAAGAAACCATATACATGTGTCTTTTCCACAGTGTTGGTTATAAATCACAGATTTGCTGCAATCAGCAAGATATTACACTTACTCCCAAAATATACAGCTGGTTCTCTTATTAACTGGGCAGTTTTGTTGTTCAGATTCCTAATAAGTTAGATACTTCCCTTTGTTCCTTTTGGTTTAAGAGATTATAATATGAGAAATGCATTTCATTATCTCTTAAAATGCATGTGCATAGATAAAATGCATTGTTTGCAATTGACTATCTAAAGGATAACATAGGGAAATTATATACTTACCATGGGGATTTATTCTGGTGCTGAAACCAAGATATTAAATTATACCTTAAGAAGAAGCATAATTCAATGAATTTTTATGATCTGTAGAGATAGGTAAATTACATTGCAAATGATAAATGAGTTTTCAGCATCAAGATCCACGAATAAATCATTATAAGTAGGTATTTTGATTTACTAATATAACCAGGAAGCAGCCCCTTGGGATGCGCCAGTTATTTTTGGTGGTTGTCCTGGTAAGAGACAGTTAACTTATTTATGTGTTGTTACTGTTTTCTTTTCCTTGTATGTAACAACTCTGCATATTTTTAGGGAAGAGTTCACTCCCTTAGAAAGAAGGTTCCTTGCACATGAAAGTGGGAATAGATGCCAATTTGATGGGCTCAGTGTCAACACATAGTTCAAAGCTGATAAAATTCAACAGGGCGGTTGGAAGATTGCTTTCTCTGCCTTTTCCTTAAAGTCATTGCATCCAGATTTGCCCGTTTCCCTTATGAGCAAACTCTGCTTGTGTTATTGTCTAGCTGAGCTGCAAAGGTCCATACCAAACCCTCTGTCTTAAGCTTCTCTTACCCTGTGCCATTGGGAAAAGAATGAGAACACAAGGGTGTGTTTCCTTCATCAGCTACTACCCAAAACTGTGCCTAAAAATTATTAAACAGGAAAACAAAAGGTTCCATCTACTTATTTCTTTAACAGACACTAACTGGCTACTTATAGATCAGGGACTATACTAGAGTCTGAAGCAACAGAATGATCAAAATGCAGCCCCTGCTTTCAAGGAGGTTACAGTAAAGTGAAAGAAGCAATTCTCTAAACTAGGTGTCACCTTGTAGTGTCTGTGTGCTTGATAGAGAGAGGACAAGGCACATGGGAACCCACAGGTCAGACATGTAACCAGGACGGCATTCTTCGGGGTCCAGCATGGTTGCCCCAGTAAAAAAGGTGGTGAGAAAAGACTTCCAGGAGGAGGTGACACTCAAGCTGAATCTTGAAAGATATAAAGAATAGGTAAGGATATGCCTATAGGGGAGTGGCATGTACCATGGTCCACAGGTTAAAGGAAATACATATATTCAGGGATAAAAAAAAGGAGCCACATTGCCTGGCTGACATGACTCAGTGGTTGAGCATGGATCTATGAACCAGGAGGTCACGGTTCAATTCTTGGTTGGGGCACATGCCTGGGTTGAGGGCTCAATCCCCATTGTGGGGCATGCAGGAGACAGCTGGTCAATGATTCTCTCTCATCATTGATGTTTCTATCTCTCTCTCCCTCTCCCTTCCTTCCTGAAATCTGTATATATATTAAAGGAGCCACATTGTTCTTTGCTGCACATTCTTGTTTTCTTTTTTGCAACCCTTTAAGACCCTTTAAAAACAATTTTTCTGGGCCATACAGATAGGTGTCAATCTGGATTTGGACCAGAGGACATTTTCTCCTAATCCCTGGCATAAGCCATAAGAGAACCAGCATTACGTAAACTCATAGGGCCTAGTGGATGAGACAGTTAACAAAAAAGGAGTTCTCCGACATGTCAGGTATGGTATAAGCATCGTTATTTAATATTAGCTTGTTCAGTCCTGGGAGCAACATTATGAGAAAGGGATGACATGGATCCACTATTGAGAATCTGAAGATGGGAACACCATCCCCATTCCACCCTCAGCCCCTTAGTTATCTACTGTCTGAATTTCAGTACCCATTTACCATTTACCTGCTATGTAACTAAATATGTATATGTATCTAAATATGCTATGTATCTAAATATCCGTAGTTCCTATGTAACATAAAGCAAATAGTTTAGCCTCTCTTAATCTTTAAGCCTCAGTTTCCTAATCTCAAAACAAGGGATAGTATTATTGCTTTTATGGGGTTTTTGCTTGTTTCTTATGAAGATTAAATAAGCTAATATGTGTAGACAATGTCTACCATGTCACATATGCTTCATACATATCAGCTTTATAACTATTTCAGTAGATCAGGTTATTGGTCCTTATTCTATTGGTCCATGTAAGTACTTGGTAGCCATATGACCTCGATCAAGTCATTTATATACTTTGTGCTTATTTCTTCCTAAGAAAAGTGGGTAATGATAGCAAAAGATAAATCTTTTGAAGAGGTAAAAACATATTGCATTCTTCAAGACAAATATGATTGAATTGGATCCAGCCATTATTTCAGATTATCCACTCCATTAATTCCCATTACTAAGAGGGAAAATGGAGTGTCAGAGACAGTTTCACCAGACCAATTTAAACCTGGCTGTAGATCCAGTGTATGTGGAGTGGAAGAAATGTGCTGTTGCACATTCCATATGGAAGAGACACGAAAGGGGAGGAGAGACTCATTTGATTACTCTCAGCTCACAGCCTATTGACCTCCACTGGATGATTATGGAGAACTATTCTGTGACCAAAATAAGTTGATTAAAACCAGAGTCCTGCCACTGAAGTGAGATTAAACTACCACAGTGTAATTTTAATACCAGGATCTTTCCCTGTGGTGTGTTGCACAATAGAAACCAATTGAAAAATATATATATTAGAACAAATAAATAAATTGATGAGCTGTAAAGAAATTGGGCCTGGGGGAGCCCACAGTGAAAGGAAGTACTGTCAGAGTTGAGAGCAAGCGTCTTTTAATTGATAAAAAGGAAGTAGGAGGGGAGAGAAATACATCAGAAGAAGATGGGCTGGTGCTGTAATTTTATGAAGCTGCTGTTTTATGGGATAGGGAATTCCCAGGGAAAGGCATTAAAAGAAGGTCGAGTTAAATGTATCCTTGGCTGACTCCCTGCATGATGGATTGCAGGAGGGCAAATATTTGCATCCCATCTTTTTCTAGATGCTCTTTCTCTCGTCTCTAAATATCCGTAGTTCCTGGAGTCTGTACATGTAGTTGATCACAAAATTATTTCACTACTTTTATTGTTTCTTCATTGCCTCACATGGTATGTCTTTTTTTAAAATATATTTTTATTAATTTCAGAGAGGAAGGGAGAGGGAGAGATAGAAATATAAATGATGATAGAGAATCATTGATCGGCTGCCTCCTGCACACTTCACACTGGGGCAGGGGTCGAGTCTGCAAGCAGGCATGTCCCTTGGTCAGGAATCAAACTGGAACCTCTTGGTTCATAGGTCAATGCTCAACCACTGAGCCATACTGGCCGGCTCACATGGTATGTCTTTTTAATCCTTGTTCTCAAGGTTACAGCCATGTAGCATGAATGAACAAAAGACATGGGTGGCGATGGCCTCTGTATAGAACATAGGCTTTGACCTGGGTCCCCACTGAGAGGAATAACTGAGCCCTTCTCAACATCTCCCTTGACCTTCTTCCCCAGGCTGAGTGGCCAGGTAACCTGTCTGTTACCTTGTTAACATGCTGTTCTCCTGGTTTGCTATTTAGTGGCCATAATTTCCAGATTCTTCTGTCCTCGTGGCTCCCACTGGGAAGGTGACCTTGGGTTTGCCGTTGGAGGCTGACATTGTTACAGCAGCTTATACTGTCTCCCTTCTGTTTCTCTGAGTGCTCCTCTCACAGGGAATGAGGTGAGATTATTTCCTCAGTGGTGGCTCATTGATGATCCCTAGAGTTTTGCCCTCTACTTAATTTTCTTAGAACATGCTATTTTATTTTATTTTTCCAAAATATAGTTTTACTAGAGGCCCAGTGCACGAAATTCATGCAAGAGTAGGCCTTTCTTCCCCAGGCTGCTGGCACCGGCTTCCCTCTGGCACCCGGGACCCGGGCTTCCCTCGCAGCCCTGGCTTCGTCCAGAAGGTTCATCCAGAAGGATGCCCAGTCTAATTAGCATATTACGCTTTTATTATTATAGATTATTGATTTCAGAGAGGAAGGGAGAGAGAGAGAGAGAGAGAGAGAGAGAGAGAGAGAGAGAGAGAGAGAGAGACATCAATTTGTTGTTCCACTTATTTATGCATTCATTGGTTGATTCTTGTATGTGCCCTGACTAGGGATCAAACCCATAGCCTTGGCACATTGGGATGATGTTCCAACCAACTGAGCTACCCAGCTAGGGCTAGAAAGATTTCTTAAAGAGTTTGAATATAAGCCAAAATTTGAAAGATAAACAAAAGCCAACTATACAGAGAGATTGGAAGTTGGGAAGTTTACAGTATAGTGCACTTGTTGGCTGTGAGAAAGTTAGATATTGTGAGAAATGTACAAACATCTTTAAATCCGTAGAAAATAATTCAGTACATTGTAACAGCTCTCTCAGTGACAATTTTACCATATGTGAATGTTTTGTGTTTGGCTAAAGTATGGTCCTCAGCTGTATTTAAAAGTCAAGTTTTTGCCCTCATATGAAATGGCCTACAGTTGTTTGGGTAGCCACCTGGTAGTTCTTTGCAAGCTGGGTGCTTAAAAGGCCAAGTGGGCATGATTTTGTATCTACTGGATAAGAATTTTTTCCTAGGAAGATGGAGTCAGAAAGAAAGGTATGCCAAGCAGAGAAAAGAGTACACTCAAAATTGTAGACAGTTAAAAGAACGTGGCTTATTGAGGGAATCAAGAAAACTTAGGTGTAGCCTGAAGAATTACAACAAGGGACATGAATCTGGAGAAGTATGTGAAGACCAGAGTATATAAAGTATATGGATGGACCATGTTGAGGAGATTGAATTTGATCTGTGGACAAGTCAGAGCCAATGGCAAATTTGAATAATGCTGCTTAAGATTAATAAGTAATACTTTTTTGGAGTGAAGAGAGTAGTGGCAATGAGTTTATTAAAGTTGTTCAGGCAAGAGTTGAAGGCCCAGTTCATTGGCAGTGAGAAGAAATGTTGGAGATACTTTTGGAATAGAAATCACCATTTGATGTGAAAAGGTAAAAGAGGAAATGGGTATGACAGAGTGTTGGGAACATGATGAATGATCACACCATGAATGAGCCATGGGAGAATCATCTCACTCCCCTTTGAATGAGTTGCTATCTCATCTGTGGTCTTATATATCTTCCTCTACAATGAACATCTGCCTACCTTTGCCTCTCTTGGTTGACTGAGAGCTCCTCAAGGGCAAAAATGCTTTATTTGAGGAGTTCAGTAAATAATAACTACTAATATTAGGATTTCAGTAGTTATGTTTTAGTGAATGCAAGGATGACATGCCTTTGACAGTATAACGGTGAGTTCTGAAGGCTCCAAAGAGGATGATGGGAAGCTGATTGAGGTGAATTTATTTCAAGGAGAAGAAAAGTGACAGCTCCTAGGGGAAGAAGAAATGTAATATGAGGGGACACAATAGCTGACCTAGTTTGGTTCTGCTAAAAGGTGGCCATGGGAAAGATTTGAAAGCAAGAATAACACAGGAAATGAGTTCTGAAAATCCAGCCATCTCAGTTGGGTCATCCTCGGCACTGAATAGACAGAGAGCCTTTGCAGGAAGAACATACAACTTTTTAAAGAAATTTTGGTATTAACCTCAGCTACCCTTTTCTCCATTTATATACTCTTTTTTGTTAGACCCAATTCCCTCAGTTAGGGAATGCCATAGAATGTAAGGATTGAACATAACTTTAGTGAAAATGTTAATTTGACCTGTTGAGGGTTTAAATTTTTTTAAATGGTTGAACAATGTCTTCTAATGATTTCTTCTTCAATTATTTGGTTAAATAATTATTTTTATAAGTTTTGGGGTGTGTTTTTTTTAAAGAAATGCTAAGGCATATAAACAGAATTCTTAGTTGAAATTTCAGCAACTGTGTTTCAGGCATTTTATATTCTGAATACATTTACTTATTTGCAATAAGTGAAGCACAGCATGAAAGCAATTAATAATTTTAATTAAAGAATGACCTTTTTCTAATAATCCAAATGCTGATTGTTGGACTTTATGTTCTTCTCTTGGTTGCTTTGTTTGTATTAAGCATTTTATGAATTTGATATTTGAGACGTAAAATGTATTTCATGGCTTTACTCCTCTAAGATAGTTTTGCATATCAGTTATGAATTTTATTCCATCTCTTTTTACATGAATCTACCTGTTGTTTATTTCTGGGTTGTTATCACATTCAATTCCACTTAAGCATCTTCTGTAGGTCTAAGGTTTTGCAAACCATGAGAAGATAATTGATTGTATGTCTTAGAATTCTAGAGTTGGAATATCTAGGTGGGTAAGTGCTAACAAGGAACCTCTAAGAACTTAGCTACCTAAGAAATAAGATGGTCCTCTCTAACTTGAATTACCAAATCAATTCATGAGCCATCTTAAGGAGAAGGAATGCCCCATAAAGTAGTGGAGACTTTATTGAGGAATGAATAGTTGTAGACAGTACATATTTACTGAGATCTATAGGAAAGAAAAAGTGGTGAATAATGAGAATTCAGAAGAAAAATTCTGGGAGGTGAAAGTTGGTAGTGTCTCTTTAACACTGTCTTTAGAGAGGTATTCCTGGCCCAGTCTACTCAAGGACAGTTCAACTTGACAGACAGACTCTACATGGAAGTGGGTGCATTCAGACAGGTGCTTCCAGGATCTGATGTCATAAAATATTTAAAACACTCAATGCCCCTTAGCTTTGAGCCCATGCTTAAGTAATCTTTGGTTAAAATACATCTTTCCCTGTAGTTTTTCTATAAGAAAAGTTTGCCCTACCCGGTTCGGCTCAGTGGATAGAGCGTCAGCCTGCAGACTGAAAGGTCCAAGGGCATGTACCTTGGTTGTGGGCACATCCCCAGTAGGGGGTGTGCAGGACGCAGCTGATCAATGTTTCTCTCTCCTGAATGTTTCTTACTCTCTATCCCTCTCCCTTCCTCTCTGTTAAAAAAAAAATCAATAAAATATATTTTTTAAAAAAAGAAAGAAAAGTTTAAGGTAGGCTGCCAATCTCTTAGAAATTTAGTCTGTGTAAATCACGTATCAAGCCCAGATCTCTGTAGCACTGATATGAGGAAGTTTATGGACTTGCAAAGTGAGAAGCGAGCTAGACCCTGATCTATAGTAAATTTACTAACATAGCCTTCCAACCTCATATCTGCAAACATTGAGTAGAATGTGTCCTGACCAAGCCCCTTACACCAGAGTTGGAAAAAATTAAAGTGCAGCCTAGGGAAGTGACTTAACAAGGGTCACTACATATT
Source organism: Myotis yumanensis (assembly GCF_028538775.1). Taxonomy (NCBI): domain Eukaryota; kingdom Metazoa; phylum Chordata; class Mammalia; order Chiroptera; family Vespertilionidae; genus Myotis; species Myotis yumanensis. Next base: position 25,035,723 of record NW_027223767.1, on the reverse strand, counting down.
TGGCCTCTTCCCAAGTATATGTTCCTCCCATTACACCATGTGGCCTTGTGATACACCATCATCCTTGGAGAAGTGAAGAAACAATTCAACAGATCTTATCTGAATCATAGGAGGAAACAAAGTTCCTGCTCTAGCTCTTCAGCGGATGATGGGTCTACATGCCATTTAATTCACCTTGTGCTTTTTTTCTTCTTGCTGATGGAGTCAGGACCTGGAACATTCCTACTCACCTTTCAAGATTCATCTCATTTGTTACTTCCAATTTCTAAGCTTCTCTCAGCTTCTCCAAGTAGGATTAGTTGCTTCCACTTCTGGCCCATTCCTATCGCTATTACGCGCTTATCACATGATATTAAATACCTACATACACATTTTGTTGCCTGTGAAGATATGAGCTCCTCTAAAAATTAATGATGGTTTGTTTACCTCTGCAAAACAGTACCCATCACAGCGTCTGGCACTTAGTAATTACATAATAAAAGAGATGGCTCAAAAGAAGGAGGGCAAGGGAGAGAAAAGAAACTTGAATGCATCTTCCATAGGAAGAGTCTTCCGTTTTCTCTCCAGGGCAGTCATTGGGATCACATGAGAAGAGGGAGGTGCAGAAAATATAAGCAGCACCACATTGCCGGCTCAAAACACACTTTCATTTTCAAGGCTGATTTGGAAGACCCTGGGTTATTTCCTCTTCCTATTACCTTTTACAGAATACACTTATTAATTATTAGATTTTTGAAACTTTTACAGAATACACTTACTAATTATTAGATTTTTTAAACTTTCCACAGTGGATTTAACAAATAATATTCTTAGAGTGGTGGGGGCTTTGGGAAGGTTTTGTTCTTGGTTACACAGATGCTAATAAATAGCTCTCGGTTCTCCCAAGTGACCTCACGTCAGACCTGAAGGGTAAGGAGGTCCAGTGGTGACTGAGACACTCCATCTCTGGAACAGATGGGAGAGAATTAGAATGTGTGCTTGAGAAGAGGTCCTTGTGACATTCAGTGTCAGAGACAACGGTGGGTGCTAATCCAGCAGAGCTAATTCTGTAGTGGAGAGTGAAATATTATTTAATCAGCAGAGTTTCATACATAATTCAATTAACTGCCTTCACTCATCAGTATTAATGAGAACGGGAGCCTGGATGAATGTGCAGGAGCCTCAGAAAGGAGCTCCCGGCCTACCTAAGTGCTGCCAAAACTTAATAAAGTCCTGCCAATCAAACGGTGGTATCTGGACCCAATGCGTCAGTGCACTGATGTTACAAATTATCCTGAACACTGCTCATTGTTTCCTAATTCTTTCGTTAAGCTGATCTTTGCACTAAAATGTTTAATTAGTGTATGGGGGGAAACAAGTAAGATTGCCTGCCGCGTCCTTGACGGCGGGTATTTAGCGTCAAGTAAACAAAATAGAATTTTATTACAAATAATTTGAAGTGGCAAGTTCTGCTTTTTTGATGTCTATAAATCTCAATAATTGAATATTGTAGAATTATGTAGATCTCAGTTTCTGACAGCAAGTGGGGCTATAGCAAATAAAAGGCGGCTTTTATCTTGAAAGGCTATTGAGGATGTCAGAAGACTGGGCGCGCATCTGTCCAATACCTGTCCATCTTTTAGTTCAGCTTATGAACTTCAGGACCTGAATTTTGTCCCATTCTTCTCTGGAGTCAAGTATTGGAGAACAAGTGGTACAGACAGGTAATCAGGGCCACTTGAAAGAACTAATAGATCATCATGATTTTTCAAAGATTAATGAATACTGCCTGCGTGTTATGGTCAATTTCCTATTTGAGAAATTTGTGGAGGACTTACTAGTATGCCTAATGTGGTTTAACACTATACCTGAAATTAGAGAATGGACTGCATTCATTCCAGCCTTTATAACGTTCATTTAACTTACAAGTTTTGTGTGCTGGCTATGTATCATTCTTACTACTTTTCCTTCATTTTCTTTCTTGACTTCTCTTCATCTTCCCCACCTATAGACTTACATGTTTAAACTTTCTCTAATTTAATGTATCTAAAATCCAATTCTTCATTTCTGTCTCTTACCCAGATTTTTTTTTTTACTTTTTAGTGGTTGTCCCTTGAGTTTACAAAATACATTTACAATTAATCTAAGTCCACTTTCAAATAACAAACATTGTACCTACCACTTCATGGGCAATGCAAGTACCTCAGAGTATTCCCAATCCCTCTGTCCCTCTCCTTACAATATTGCTGTCATTCATTTCACTTACCCATTAGTTAAAATCACTGAATACATCATCGCTATTATTATTTTAACCTGTTATTCGTTAGATTGATCAAGTATAAGAAAAATAACAGATTTTATTTTACCTTCATGTTTTCCCCAATTAATGTTCTTCCTTTCTTTATGTAGATCTCAGTTTCTGACCTATGTCATTTTTCTTCTTCTAAAGAACCTCTTTTAATATTTCTTGCAAGATATGTCTGCTGTCGACAGATTCCCTCCACTTTTAATTTTATTTTGAATTTCAGTTTTTATGACTGTGCTTTACTTACTTTTCTTTTAAATTAGCTTGGTGAACATTTCATCTATTCTTGTGTTTTTATTATTGCTGTTACTTTTTCCCCCATGGAACAAAGTGTAAGATTTAGTCCACAAATTAGCCGTTTTTCTGTCCTCTATTTTCTTTTTTTTAATATATTTTATTGATTTTTCACAGAGAGGAAGGGAGAGGGATAGAGAGTTAGAAACATCGATGAGAGAGAAACATCGATCAGCTGCCTCCTGCACACTCCCTAACGGGGATGTGCCTGCAACCAAAGTACATGCCCTTGACCGGAATCAAACCAGGGACCCTTCAGTCTGCAGGCCGATGCTCTATCCACGGAGCCAAACCAGTTAGAGCTGTCTTCTATTTTCTTATTTTCTTCTTTTATCTGGCATATTGAAGAATCTGAATAAACATTTGTTGAGTAGACTTTTAAGTAAATCATTATGCTATTTTTTGTTCTTTTTGTGTCTTCTTAGGTTATGAATTATTAATTTTCTAAACTTTTTTGTAGGTCAAATGGGTGATATTTTAGTTATTTTATAGATGCTCTTTAATTAGAGTTTATTTAATTTTGACACAAGGATTAGTAGAGGGATTTAATTCTAAATAATTTGTTGTTGTTCTACATTAACCCATTCTACATTATTTTTTATTTATTGAATAAAAATATATGGCATATTTTTTAAAATATTTCATGGGTAATCAGAAGCTATTTCAGAGAATTATTCAGATACAGAGAACTATTCACACACAAACATGTACACATATTAGATCAACTTTTAAAATTATATTATTTAGATCCTCCACTTTCTTCCTTTGTTTTGTCTTTTTTCTCTGTCAAAAACTGAGAAAGAAATATGAAATCCTTCTCTACCACATGGTATTCTTAACTTTCTCCCTAAAATTTCCCTGGCTTCTCTGTCATTTTGCTTCAGGTATTTCAATGCAGTAATCTTCAGTACATGAAGTTCAGAACAGTCATGGTTCCAATTTTGACTTTACCCATGAAATTATCTTCTCTTTTCAGTTTAATGCTTTTTGCCTTAAATCCAACTTGGTTTGCTTTTGTGACATTGACTTTCTTTTTGTTTGCTTTCTTTTTGTTTGCATTTTGCCTTGTGTATTTTGGTCCATCGTGTTATTCCCTGAGATTGTATACACAGTCATAAATGGGTAGATGTGCATATTTTGGTGAAAGATACAGTGCTTTTTTTTTTTTGCTAACCCTCACCGAACCATATTTTTCAATTGATTTTTAGAGAGAGTGGAAGAGAGAGAGAGAGAGAGAGAGAGAGAGAGAGAAACATTGATGTGAGAGAGACACATCAATTGGTTGCCTCTCCTATGTACCCCAACCAAGGCCAGGGATTGAGCCTGCAACCAAGGTACGTGTCCTTGACTAGAATGGAACCCATGACCCTTCAGTCCACAGGCTGACGCTCTAACCACTGAGAAAAACCAGCTAGGGCAGTGCAGTGCTTTTTTAAGTTAACCATCTACTTGATCCAGAATACATTAAAAGTTGAGAGGTATTAGAGTAGGAATAATATGGGGAAAACAAATTGAAAGCCAACAGCTATGATATTTCTACTAATCATAGTCAACTCTCACTTAGAGTCTTAAAGTAGGGAGTGTTTGCCAAGTAGAACAGATTTCAAGGAAAACTCCTCCCTCTCTGAACCCTAGGCTTAAATAATGGGCTGTTTCTGCTTTTGATATAATTAATTCCCTCTTCACCTTCCCCATCAGTACAGTTTACTTTTGCTAGGCTTGATATTTTGCTTCACGTCCACATACCCTTTTTCTTAATTATTCTTCACCATACTCCAGCCACAAAGCTCTTATCATCACAGTGATAGGGGGATCACGTGACAAACCTGCCCAAAAATCCAGGGAACATAGCAGCACATGCACCCTGAAAATTGTCCTGCAAAACGTTTTCTTGACCTTACGCATGGCAAGCCACCCAGACAGTAATCCTACTCTTAAATGTACTTTGTTGGCATAGCTTTAAAAAAATGTATCTATATACATACATAAAAACACGCGCGCACGCGGCGCACGTGTGTGTGTGTGTGTGTGTGTGTGTGTGTGTGTGTGTGTATTATCATGAAGGTATAAGTGAATAACAAATAGTCATTAACTTCTGTTTCCACTGTTGAGTAACTACACCTTCCTGTTGCTGGAGCTCTTTTTGCTAAAGTTTTATCTAATTAGTAGTGGCCCGATGCACGGATTTGTGCACATTTAAAGGGAATTAATTAGAAGAAAGATTCATGTGGTAATTACATTACTGCAAAAAATTGCATGTCAAAATAGCATATAAAATATAGTATTATAAAATTAAAACGTGTGTGATTGGCGCCATTGAGAGCTTTATATATATCGCACATGTGCGAGTCAACTTTTATTTTTAAATTGCCCGTGTGCATAATATGTACCGACCGGTCAGACAGTCAGACGGATGGATGGTCAGTCACTTAGCCTTTCAGATATATAGTTACAATTCTTTACATGTTTGATAGGAAGCCATGGGCAGTGTCTTATTTTATTTTTCTTTTGCATAAGACTTTAAATCAATAAAAAGTAAACAAAAGGTGAAATGCATATGCATTCATCTGGCAAAAACTAGAGAAGCTAGGACCCATGAAAACAAACAAGGTCTGCCATTTGTTTTGGAGTTAGTTAAGCAGAGTTTATTACTGCAAATCAAAAAGACAGAGAAAAGTCACACTACATGCTGATAATTCATTGAGCTTTCCACTGTACTTTTAATATTGCACAGTATAATGGAAGAAATCAATCAAACAAATCAGAAAGCCTTATGTGAGAGCGTCTGTACATTAATCCCCAGTTTGTGTTTAGGAGAAAAAGAAAAGTTATACATGATGGCAGCAAGCACTCTATTATGAATGTCCTAGAGAGGAATAGAGCTGGACAAGCGCTCAGGTGTCCTGATGCCCAGAAAGCTGACAGGAAGCATTAAACAAAGAGTAATCTGGGACAGTTAGTTTCATGGTGGATAAATGACATACTCTACTAAGAGTGACCAGATATAAAACACGAAAGAGTTTGGAATCAAGAAAATAGAAAAAATATATCATTTCCTATGGCAACATTGAAAGCCAACTCACAGATGTGAAACCAGATTAGGCTGGAGATAAAAAGCAGCATTACTAGAGGACCCAATTAGAAAAAAAATCCCAACTGACTGATTAACTTGAGCTGAAATTATCATCATGAAGTTGACACCCAATCAAATTATAGAGGTGATGGTGTTCCCAAATCTCTGCTTCCTATAGTTCATTTGGTCGTTCATCAAACAGTGATTTAGCACCTACTGTGAGCTAGACCACAAGGACATAAAGATCAACATTACAAAGAGCTCCCCGTTCTTTTAAAAAGACAGAGATGTGAGCAAATGCATTGACAATACCTAAAGGAGAGGTTCTGGTATTTGCACAGCCTTGAGTGAAAAGTGGAACCTTAACCAGCAGGGAAATGGGGAAAGAACATTAAAAATAGAGGAAAAGAGATGAAAGAGCCCAGTGAGTCTTGAGTACTATCCATGCATAGCTTGGAATGGCCTTGGCAGTTATAAATCAGTCCAAGTGAAGGTTGAACATATGAAACTAGAATCTCCTTTAGTGTATTTTCTTCTTAATGCGTTATCCATGAAGACTGGAATAAATCAGGGCATTAAATGTCCTTCCCTGGACGCCTTTAACTCATAGATGCAAAGTGCGCCATGACATTGGACTGACTCTAGCTGCATAAATGGAGAGACCCTGATCGCACAACTTAAGTTATCCAAGAAGCTGAACACGTTGCTGAGAATAGTGATTCGGATCTTTCCTACGTACTCGCCTTCAAAGCCATGCCAGGGGAGAAGTGTGTACGATGGCCACGCTGGCAAATGTTAAATACTAGGAAAAAACATCACGGAAAGACACAATGCCTGTGCTAAATGCATGAGTTTTTCCTTGGTGTTTACCCAGCCACCCACTATAGTTCTCAGAGTCACAGGTAAGAGAGAGGAAAAGTTCAAAGGAATTTTCATAGCCAGTCAGTGAAGTTTTAAGTTAAAATTCATGAATGGGAATCTAACTCTACCTCTGGCATTTGTTTAACTTCTTGCAAAGCTGAATGGTACATTTCCAAGTGTGCCTAAGTTCAATGACCTGTGGAGGATCTAAGGGAAAAGAAGTGATAGATAAATTCAGTTGATTTTTTAAAATTCAGCCCATTCCTTCTTAACACTTAAATCAGTTATTTTGTCAAAGAGATATATCCCCAGTGGCAAACCAATTTCAGTATTGTCAAAATCTGTGAGGTTTTTTTTTTTTTAAATATTATCATTTGATATAGATCTATTCAACAGGGAAAAAAATAAAAAGAACCTAAATGCTGTTCTGGGGCAGGCTGAAGCAAATATCAGCTTCCATGACTAATCACATGTGTAGCCCTTTAAAAAGTTGAGATATACAGGGTGAGGCAAGAGTAGGCTTACATTTGTGAGTATTTGAAACACAGTCTATTTTTGTATTGTTATTTATTAATTATTGTATTATTTTTCATATGAACAACTGTATGCCTACTTTTGCCCCACTCTGTAATCTATATACAGTAAAATGCATATATATACCTTCACGATAAAGTTCAGTGAGTTGTGACAAGTGTAAACATTTATGTAGCACCCCCTCATCAAGATATAGAACATTTTCATTACCCTAAGAAGTATCATTGTGTACCTTCCCAATCCATCACACTGCCTCAGAAGGAACTGGTATTCTGATTCCTTTCATCATAGGTTGGTTTTGCCCCTTCTGGAACTTTACACAGTGGAGTGATTTAGGATTCACTCTTTTCTGTTTGACTTTAATGTCTTTGAAATTCATCTGTGTTGTTGCATGTACCAGTAGTTCTTTGCCTTGTATACCTGGACAATATTCCATTGTATGACTATGTCACAGTTTGTCAGTTCTCCTGTTGATGGTCCTATTTTCAGTTTGGAATTACTACTGTCATTTGAATCATTCTCCTAGATGTAATATGCTGGAGTGTTTATGTGCTGCTCTCAAGATTTTTTCTTTATCTTTGGATTTCAGCAGTCTGATTATGATGTCTCTGTATGTCCCCTTTGAGGGTTCTCTCAGACTCTTATATCTGCACATTTATGGCTTTCACCAAATGTGAGAAATTTTCAGATATATTTTTTTCTGCACCATCTCTTTTTCCTCTCCTTCTAGAATACCAGTGACATAAATGCAAGGCCTATTCCACAGCTCCCTGAGATGCTACTCATATTTTTTTTCACTTTTATTTTTGTCCCTCTTGTTCAGAAAGGATCATTTCTATTAATTTATTTTCTAGTTCACCGACTCCTTTCTGCCCTCTTCACTCTGCTATTGAGTTCATTAAGTACAGTTTTCAGCTATATTCTTTATTAGTAAAATTTTTGTTTGATTCATCTTTGTAGTTTCTATATCTTGACTTAGAACTTCTCTCTCTCCATTTGTTTAAAAAGATTTTTTTTCCTCTTACTTCATGGAGCATAGTTATAAAACTACTTTAAAAGCTTTGCTCAATAATTTCAGCATATGAGTCATCTCAGATAGCGGTTTCAGTTTATTGTCTCTTCTATGGAGAGTTGGTGAGATTTTTCTAGTTTTTTATTTTTTTAATTTAAATTCTTTATTGTTTAAAGTATTACATATGTCTCCTTTTTTCCCCTATTGACCTCTCCCTGACCACCCTGCTCCCTACATAGTTTTTTTTAATGTATAGTAATTTTGGATTGTATCCTGGACATTTTGACAATTATGATTGTAACTCTGATCCTGTTAAAATGCTATAGAGAATGTTTTCCTTTTGTTTGTTTTTGGTTTTTGTTTGTATTAGCAGGTATTCAGCCTGGTGTGGTTCTTGCCACGCCTGCCTTCTGTAAGCTGTGGTTCCTGTGTCAGTGTGGTTTCCAAAGCATATGTAGTGCTATTCTGTCTGCTTCATATGTATGTGACCCAGAGGGGAACCTTTTGTGTTACCAGAGTTCAGTTCTTGCTATGCTATCTCTGGTCATTTCAATGCATGTGCAACTCAGTGGTGCATCTGGGAATTCACACACAGAATTAGGGACCTTTTCTCTCTGCCACCTTTCTCTCCATGACTTTTCTTTATTCTCCAGTCCTTCAGGGTTGCTCTCCGAAGTCTTCTGTCTCAAAAATCGGAGTTTGGGGTTCCCTAGGCCAGTTCACACTTCCCATAATTTGGTTCACCTTGAAAGAAAAGCAGTGAGAGAGAAGGGAGGAAGGAAATTAGTGAAGATTTTTACACACATGCATGCTCTCTCTCTCTGTGGTTACAGGGACCCGGTTTCCTAGTTTCTCTGCTCAAAGAGAGTTTCTCTCAGAGTTTTAAGTACATGCATAACAGCTGCATTTACTACTGTAACTGCAGCTTGTCTGGGACTGAGCCAGGTGAGCGGAACAAAAAACAAACATAGGAAGGGATTTTCCTCCACAGCCCCCACCTCACCCGCTCTTCCTCCCCAGCCCTCTGGAAAGAAAAATAGGGAATAAATCTCTCTTGGAAATTTTCCTCTTTGTGCCTGATATGCCATTCTGGGATTCAGACTGGCCTGGAGTCCAAGCTGGAAGATTATGAAGAAAAAAGAAAATACCAGTAAACTCACTGCCATATTGGTCATCTTTAGTTTTGATTTCTTTCCCTAATTCACCTGCTATTATTTACTTTTCTGACTCTTCAGATAGATGTCTTTATGTTTTTAGTAGTAATCAGTGGGAGCTGTAGAGAGGTATATACTTACTCTATCACAGCCAGAACTGGAATCAAACGTGTTACTTTTCCTTTTATTGGTACTCACATGTATTCGTTCTTGTTTTGCTTTAGTTCATCTGTTTGTTTCTTTGCTTTGCTTTGTATCGTGTATTTATCAGCCTTTGAGTTTTAATAATTCTTCTCAGGCTTCCTTGCTAAAACATTTTCTCTTTTCCAAACATTTTCTAGACAAAATGGGAAAAAAAATTTCCTAAGAAAAAGCTAGTCACAGTTGTTTCGAGAAATATAATAAACCATAAAGTTGAGCGGAAAATAATATCCTTTTAAATTCTATCTGTAGAGTTTTTCTTCTTGCCTTCTAAATTTTCTTTCCTAGGCATAATTTTCAACTATTTTTCTGGCTCTAATGAAAATAAGCATTTCAGCAAATGCAATCTAGGAAAGGTGAGGAATCTGGCAGGAAATGGTCTCCTTTGAACACAGTTTGTAAAAGAGATGAATGAGGAATACTCTCATCCACCCACTCAAACATACAACTTAGTTTCTTTTGAATCTTGGACTTCTAGGGAGAGCTGAGGAAATAAATGCCCATAATAAAAAAATTTAGAAAGTCAATATGGTTATTTTCAAAAGAATCATATCTACATTAACTTTAAGGCAATTATACAACGGAATCCATTGATTACTCCCAACTCCAATGCTAAGTTTCCTTACTGCCTATGCAATCATTCAATGAACTTGACGTTGAACACATACTATGTCTTGGCACTATTCCAGGTACTGAGGGCACCACAAGATAAATTAGACGAATTCCTGTTTTCTCAGTGTAGAGGACACAGAGTCACCCAAACGTATGAGGCTATTTTCAAACTGTGCTGAGTGCTGTACTTCACAGAGGCCGAAGCAGCCTTCTCTGGGAGCACACAGGGATGCTGCAGGCCTCCGCAGGGGAGCCAGAAAGGTTTCCTAGAGAGGTGATGCTTAAGGGGGGCTTTAAGGTTGCAGGAGGCCACAGGGAAGTAGAGCACTGAGAGAATGTCATGCAAAGAAGGGTTGTAACAAAGGCTTGGAGGCTGGGAAATTCAGAGCCCTCTTGGGGGACAGACAGTGGTTCAACGGAGCTGGTGTGTGATCCACTCCACTTTGTTTTTATTCTCTTGACCCACGCTGTTTTATTCTGCGTCATGGTTTTGGTAGTAGTGGAATTGACCAAACTATGGAAACCAGGACTTAGGGCCCAATGAGCTGTGCTATTGCAGGTGGTCCTTGGAGACAGTGATAACCTGTCATTACTCCATGCCTTTGCTCACATGCTCACTCCACAGGGAATGCACTTCCTATCTTATTTTTTAGCACTCCCACCCAATCTCCTGCTTCCCCAAGAGACCATACCATCTCTCTCTCTCTCTTCCTCTCTCTCTTCTTCTCTCTCTCATTAGGTTTTCACATATTCAGGAAGTGACTAGACACTATCCTATTCATCCAAATATCCCCATCCTCTCAGCGTGCCTCTGAGATTGATACTCTCATAATAAGCAGAAGAAAAGGGTGATGAATGCAAATGTCCCAGTGGAACCAGAGGGAACTCTGAGTTGATATAAGCCATCCATTTTCCTGCCTGAACACCTTGTAATCACATTTCTTGCCTTCCTTGCAATTTTTATAGAATCATTAAGAAATAAAATCCAAGTTCTGCTTTAATTAGCTCACAAAATAGTTGAGCTGGCCTACCCCTCCCCTCTTTTCTGTAGGATTATTTATAGGCATATTTTAAAACTCTTTGGGGAAAAGCAATCATATCTTGTGTAGCCTGGGTTATTTTTTAAAAGAGTTTGTTATTTCAGGGGGTGATTAACGCAAGCTGAGCCAGTGCTGGATAAAGGAAACCAGAATTTAGAGAGCTAAGACTCCAAGCACACTTTGAACTTACTTCCACTGTTTTGTATAATAGCACGAATAACATCTCCTACCTCCACTTTGGATATTTGGAAGAGCTTGGCAGAGGCTAACCTCAGTTGTATGTGTATTTCCCTTAAAAAATGCTGGGAGGCCATTCCTCCACTTTTTTATAAATCTAAGAAGAAAATTACTTTTGATGAACCAAAGGGAACAAAAAAAATAAAAACTCTCACCACAGACAAATATATTATTTTGATGTCTCTAGTTTTTTTTCTTCCATGAAAGCTTGAATGGTGCCCTAGGGTGGGAAAGTTTAAGAGTTCATGGATCAGTCCAGATCCACTTCCTGGTTTTGCTGATAACACCAGTACTGCACTGTGCATTGCTATAAGTTTCTCTTTGTGGACACTAAAAAATAAATGAGAATCTGAAATGCCTAGCAATCGAATAGAATAAGTGGTTGTGTATCCATATAATAAAATACTATACAGAGGATTAAATGAAAAAATAAGAGCTAGAAAATCCTAAACATATGAAAAAGCCAAATATGCATAATTGATTGATACCTACTGAATGATGCTCTGTGTATAAAAAATCATGTATAACTTCTGGGATACATACATATGTAAATATGCATGTATGTATATGGCATATAAAAAGCATGCCAATGAATAATTAATACCAAAGAAGGAGAGTGATTAACTCTGAGAAAGATCAGAGAGAAGTACACAGAGGACTTTAAAAATAACAGTAATGGTTTATGCCTTTAAAGAAAAATCTGGAGCAAAATGTTTAGATTTGATATAATGAGGACATAATGTCATTCTTTATATATGTTTCTATGAAATATTTCATGATTCTAAACGTTATTAGGTGGGACCCCTCTATATTATCTATGCACCTTCTCTCTAACTCTAAAATTAGTCCAAAACAAAGTTTTTAAAAAAAATTTTATATCTGGCATCAGTTTACAAATGGCTTTGTTTTTGGGTCTAATCAAAAGAACCAAAGCTTAGAGTGTGAGGCTGAGAGCTGAGCCCCAGAGAAAGAGCTGGGCTGGGGGAGTGATTTATTCTGACCCAGAAGATTTCTCCAAAAAGAGAGCTTCTGAGCTGAGCCTCGATTCTCAGGGTGAATTTTGATTAAGGAAGGAAAGAAGAAAGGGCATGCACAAGGCAGTGGCAACAAGTGACATGTCTGAGGAGTGGCAAGTGGCCGAGCGTGGCTGACAGATGAGTCACTTGGAGCAGTGAAGCAGGAAACGAGGTGAGCAGAGGCTGGGTCTCCCAGGACCTGGCCTGTGGATCTGGGCAAGGTGGACTTTACAACGTGGGATGACAAAGGTTCCCATGAGTGACAGCAATACCCAACCGGTTCAGCGGTGTGGACAATGGCCGAGGTGACTTGAGTCCATCTAGAAAGCCAACAGAGGTGATGAGGCCCTGAGGTCAAAAAGATAACTCCTTTGGGGTCCAGGAAGATCCAGGAGCAGTGCTCACCTTCTTTGATTCTTCTTCGCCTCTCTCTTTTGCCTTCTGTATTCCTTTCAAGACTTTTATCAAAATGTTCCATTTCTCGCCTGGCCAGCATGGCTCAGTGGTTGAGCATCCACCTGCGAACCAGAAGGTCACAGTTTGATTCCCCCCATGCAGAAGGAAGCCGATCGATGATTCTCTCTCATCATTGATGTTCCTATCTCCCTCTCCCTTCTTCTCTGAGATCAATAAGATATATTTATTTTTAAAAAACGTTCCATTTCTTTACGAAGACCGTCAAATACTTCACCTAGGAGTGAGGCTATTTTAAAAAATGAGAGGCAGCATATTCTGTGGGAAGGTCATCAATAATAGAGCCTCAAACTTCCTATCTCTTTTGTGAATCAGAAAAGAATCATACATTATCTTTCACACAGACTCCCTGGAAGGAATTCATGTTCGTTCCTCCGGAGCTGTAATAGGGGCTCTGAAGAAAGAAGCCTTATCTGCAGCGTGCAAGCGCTTTTCATTCCCATAGAGAGGAGCAGCTTTATGCTTGCCAAAGGCTCTGGGCCACCAATTTAATAATTCGGAATATCACTGTGGCACTCTCTCCCATGCACCTTTAATGACCTTTCTTGCCTTCCGAGAAAGTGGGATAAAAGCAGTCTGATCAGGATATTTTTCAGCTGATCATCCTGTAATCATTGGAACACTGGGATACGAGTCAGGGTACCGGGTTTTGAACTTGCTCTAAGACCAGGGCCTTAGCTTCCTTGTGTGTAAAACAGAGGCTATTATATGCAACCCCTCTATGCCCACCCAAATCCTAAGCTTCTGTGACTCGGCGACTCGTTGAGGTTTGAACATACAACTCCCATCACTTACCCACATTTCACGACCATCTGCGGAATGCAAAGCAGTGGGGGCCTCGAGTACTTGCAGGAACTATTAGAGAGAGATGGTTGGCCTGTGAGCAGCTCTCCCACATTTACATTTCAGGGAAAAATAGAAAAAACTTGAAGGTACCTGCTAAGACACGTATGGACTTTTAAAATGTTTAAATTGCAAGGTGGCAGAGAAGGGGGCTCTAATATGAGGTGACAGGAGAAGATTTGACTCTGGGTGGTGGACACACGGTGCTATATACAGATCTTGTAACATAGAATCCCACACCTGAAACCTCTTTGTTCATCTTGAATAATGTCGTCCTGGTCAATGTAATAAATACATATTTTTTTAAATGTTTAACTTTCATTTTGCTCAGAACAATAAGAATTCAGTAGAGAGAGAGGACTGGAATTTGAATCAAAATTTGAGATAACATACAAGTTTCATCAAGTCTTTAGTTACAAAGACACTTTAACACTTTAGTTAAAAAAAAATCATTTTTCTTTGGACCTGAGTTTCTCTTTCTGTCAAATAGAAATGCTTGTCTCTCAGAGTTTTCAGGGAACAAATGAGATAATGGATTGGAAAACACATTATGCCATAGAAGCACTGAATGCTCTTGAGTAATTATTTTTGCTACTAAAATCAGTTTAACTTATTCATTCAAACTTTCTCGGGACACAGAGGGAGAGCCAGGAACTCTGACTGGCATTCAGTTGGATTTGTCTTGCAGTATTCACACCTAGCTTTCCCGCCCTGAATCCGCCCACGTGGATGACCCTCACAAAGCCGGCTGACATAGACACACTGCTTCTGTCTGGGCGGGTTTTCCAGATGTGCCAGGTCCCTGCTGCTCCCCACTCTGTAAATGCAAAGCCAGTCTCAGCTTCAGGGGGAATGACACTGGTGGCAGTGTCCTGTGCTCAGGACCTGAGCAGGCAGCTCAGGGGCTGTGTTCTGAGTCTGTGTTACCAACTCTACCAGGAAGCCCGCCCTGGACAAGTCACTTGCTCTTTCTCATTCTCACTAAAATGCAAAGGGGTTGAATAAAGTGGTCTCTTAGCATCTTCTTGAGAACTAATGTTTTGTTTGTTTTTACCATTTTTATGGATTATATTGTGTGTCTCCCCCTCCGTCACCCCCAAAATAACTCAGGTTGAAGCCCTTACCTCAGAATGTGACCTTGGAAATGGGATTATTGTACATGGAATTAGTTACGGTAGGATCAGGTCATACTGGAGTAGGGGTTCTTTAATCGTGGACACCTGGTGTCCAACTGAAAACGGGAAATTTGGACAGAGACACACACACACACACACACACACACACACACACACACACTAGGAGAGCACCATAAAAAGGTAAAAGCAGAGCTAGGGATGGTGTATGAAGCCAAGGAATACAAACACCAGATTGCCAGGGAACTACCAGAATCTGAGAGAGACACATGGAAAAGATTCTCCCTCACAGCCCTCAGAGGGAACCAACTTTGCTGACACCTTGGTCTCGGGCTTCCAGCCTCCAGAACCCTGAGCCAATAATTTCTGGTGTTTAAGCCAACCAGCTGGTGGTCCTGGTTACGACATCCCCAGCAAATGAATACAATTCTCATCTTTCTTTAT
Source organism: Myotis yumanensis (assembly GCF_028538775.1). Lineage (NCBI taxonomy): Eukaryota > Metazoa > Chordata > Mammalia > Chiroptera > Vespertilionidae > Myotis > Myotis yumanensis. The sequence goes on along the minus strand of NW_027223767.1, from coordinate 25,020,511 downwards.
ATGTAACGATGTGTGCAAGCGAATCCATTGTGGTTGTCATAGACAGCAGAGTTCCGTTTTAATAACATTGGCAGTTAATTTCCTCTTCTTCCCCAAGACTGTTTGAACATCACAATGTTTTGACTTGCAGCTCAAGAAATGTAAAACCCACATGAGAAAACTCTTACTCATGCCACTATATATAGCTAGAGATGAGCTCGGCATTTAGAAATGGAGCCACATGCACGTGGAAGTGGCTGTGTTTACAAAACGTTTCCTCCTGGATGTGGGATTCAGCAGTTTCTTGCCATTAATGTTCTCCCCCAGCGCAAGTTCAGCAGGTTCAGGAGGTTGTCTTGAAGATCAGGTTCTATTCAGTACAGTAGTCACTCTTAGCACCCAGCTGCATTTATTGATTAATGCGGAGAAAAAAAACTCAGGCATGTGAAAAATGATCTTATTTATCTCAGAGGGAAGTACTGGGCATGTTTGATGGGCATAAGGTAATTCAGTGAGTAGCAATCACCCACATTTCTACACTGAAGGACAAAAAAAAAAGATTTATATGTGTTTCTGATCTTTAAAAACTTTACTTGCTGTTTAATTAGCTAGTCTTGCTCTAAAGGGTATTGTTACTAAACACAATTAAGTCTGATCTGGGCAACTAAATCCTAGAAGTTATGTTAATTAAATAATGGGGCATTGTATGCAAATGAAGTAAGTAAGCTGGGGAACAAGATGTTGAGTGATTTTTCTCCTGTTATGAATAGGGACAAAGTCAAGTCTATACTTTTGGGGAAGAGGGATCCCCAGGTAAATGGAGAACACCCAGTCCAAATGCTCTGGGAGAAGTAAAGCAAGAAGGGGAGAGGGCGGGCAAGGGGCATCATGGGGAAGGATTTGATTTGTTAATATGGCTTGTCAGGGAAGGCCTTCTGAAAAAAAGTGACATTTGAGCAAAGACTTGAAAAAGGTGAGGGTACAAACCAAGTGGCTAGCTGGAGAGCCATCAAGGGCAGAGACTGTGGGGTAGGAACATGCTTGGCAAGGTCAAGGGTCCCTAAGGAGGTCAATGTGGCTGCAAGTCAATGGGAGAGGATGCTGGCTGATAGTCAATCTTAGAAGGTACCCAATACTAGATAATACAACAGCGTACATCTCTAATTTATGAATAAATTTTTTTATGGGAGCTTCACTTTATTTTTTCACTGACAGGGCTTTCCCTTCCAAAATGTTGGCAACCACTTGTCTTAGACTGAGTTGCTCTGAGATGTTGCAAGTGAGTGATCCTATTAAAGGGTCAGGTTGCATAGAGACAACAAAACTCAACTAGTCCAAAGCCCATTTCGCAGAGTACGATTAGCCCAAGGCAACACTGTAGAACAGGGCCCTGAACCTAAGTCTCTTAAATTTCCTGTTCAACACTTGCTTCCCTACTTCATGCTCCCCTCCTGCTTCATCACATGTTGTAGGTCTACTGTCTCCAAATTTGGCTTCACCAGAGAACGTTCCATCTTGGCCACATTCAGAGACCAGCCTCGTTGCCTCTGCCTTGGAACCTCACTCACATGTCTCTAAGTGGAAATGTTGACAAAGGAATCGAGGTGTGGAAATTTCCAACATATGTGCAGATACTCAAACACTGTCATTTTCTGACAGGTACTTACGGCTTGATTGAAGGCAAAGGCAGAGAGTTAAAATTAATTCATGAATGGGCTTGAAAATAGAAGTGTAAATGAGACCCTAATTGAAGTTTTTGCTAATTCTTCTTCCCAGCTGTGGACTTTAATGTGAGTTGGTTTTAGCTATATTTAGCTAAAATGTTAACTTTTAGATGCAGTAGCATGTATGCCTTTGAATTATGCTTATTATATAAATGGTTTTGGCTTCAAATTGCAGGAAAAGCATCAAAAAATTGCATCTTAATTGTTTTATAGTTATTGCAATTCCAGCTAAATATGTCCTAAAAAATCATACTGTCCTGATTACATATATCAAAGATATTTTAAGAGTTATGTTAACAGCAATAATGAAGTATCCTGTTAGTTTATACCTCTTAACCATTTCCTTGAGTTTTCTCTAATTGTAAAGCACATGCTTGCCACTTATACAAACATTTGCTTTTATTACTCAATATGTCATGGATATATTTTAGGACAGTAATATTGACTTATCAGTTTTTAACCAACGCAGTTCATTCATACATTTTTACATTTGTAGCACATGAATACACCTTTCCAAATATAAACATAATATCAACAGTATTGTAAAAGTTTATAGCTCCATTACAGGTAGTAAATTATATCAATTAGGGCTCAGTCAAGAAAATAGAAACCACGTAATTATTTTAAAGTAGAGATAATTGAATATAAAGTAATTGTTTAATCAGAGGATTGGAAAGGGGAAATAAGGGACCCCAATGTATCATAGTTGTCATATTAAAAGCAATCAGCTACCTCCCCAGAGCCAGGAGAACAAGCACAGACTGGAATGAGAATTTAGGGGAGGACGCCCCAGAACTTGGAGCTCAGAGCAGGTCTGCTGTTGAGGGTTCTGGAGTCTCAGGAGGCCCCTGCAGAGGGACACGCAGACCTCTGGGGACCTTGGCCAGCTGGTTGGTGTTGGGAACTCAGATGGGGTGTGATGAAGCTGGTTTGGGGAGCATGGGAGCCAACACTTGCAAAGTGGAACCAGAGTTCACCAGAGTGAAGCCCCATAGCCAATAGGAACAGGATACAAACAGGAAGGGGCAGGTCCTTCATTTCTACTTTTCCCTGTAGGCGGAACCTGCAGAGAAGTGAACTGATAAAGCACAAATGTGGCTGTTGAGGCCCAGGGGCAGCAGCATACAGGTAGAGCGGGGAAGGGCAGAGTGTGGATTAGAGGCTATGACAACCTCACAGGGGTGTTGGTCCCCATGTTGAGTGCCAGCATTGTTGGGGTTTAACTCCAGCATTAAAGGACATTCCACTGTGTCTAAACTCAGATGTAGCTACATTTTCTGGGCCCCTTCTACTTGAAGTTCTGAAGGACAGTTATCCCTGACCACTAACAGACAGATGGGTCCATTCATTGTGAGTCAAAGCCCCCAAGAATGAATCTAGGTAAGTGTGTTTGATCTAACCCCACCCACCCTTTTACTTTTCCTTGAGTTTCCTAAGCCTTCCTAGTGTCTTTGGGAAAGGTATGTTTCAGATTTCTTGGGGAGCAGACTCCTTCAATTGGAACTAAGTTATGCTGTGTTATTCTGCAGGGATTTGCAAGTAGAAGTGTTTAAAAGTTCTGAGAGGCTGATAAATATCATCACAGACACCTCCTGCATCGTCTAGTGATTGTCAAGTTCTGCTAGGGGCACCGTGCCTTGAACAAAAGAGGAGAAAGTTTTGGGTCAGAAAGAGAGGGTGACTTAATTGGCACTACAGAGTGCCACATTGTTCAACTGTGGCATACACCATTTACTTCAGCTCAGAAAGGGACCCCCTGTCTCACATTAAGAATTCAGACTATAGTGTCATATTAAGTGAAGTTAAATATCTGTCTGTTTGCTGGGAGAATAATTTCCCTGAGTCTAATGTACCTTTACAATTGAGTAGGAATATTTGCACAGCGCTAATTTAGTCTGCAGAGAGACCCACAAGGTCCTATCTACCCCAACGAGATCATACACTCTGTTTACAAATCTCAGGGAGGTGAACCTCCATGGGACTTCATTAGCCCTCCTGTTTATCATTACAGACATTTCAAATTGTCTTTCACCTCCACACAGGTAAAGGCGGTTCAGAAGTCTAGACAAAGCCTGTGCTTATTTTTTGCCTTGTGACGATGCATCCGAAAATCAAAATTTCGCACTATAGAAAGTGTCCAAAGGCCTCTGTGGAACAAGGTGGATTCTACACACAGAAATTTGTAAATAATTACATTCTAAAGGCCACATAGGAAAAGATCGGTCTTATTTCATCATTATTTTTACTCTATTTTTCCATCTGCTTATCATTCTTTTGTTTTTTCAATTAAGATATATGAATTGTTCTAACTGTGTGTGTGTGTGCATAATGTGCATATGAAAGAGGAAGTGAGCAAGCCAAAGAGAAAGCCCCATCAGTGTGGTGGCATTCATTCGGAGTTTGTGACTGAATTCCTCATTCATTCATAAAACAATTGATATTCCATTATCTACTACAAGCTATAAGGAATATTAGGACATAAAAAATATGCTGTCTGCCACTATTTATAAGAGCTATTATAGTATAAGAAGTGACAGAAGGAAAACATTGGATACAACAGAATTTCAGAAGCAGAAATGGGCATTGTGGGAAATTCCCAAAGGAAGAGATACTCGAGTCCAGCCTTGGAGAATGAGTAGATTTTAGTGAGTAGTCATGTCAGGCAAAGAGCATGGTATGATGAAGAGAGGAAAGCTCCGGGACACACAAGGAATCTCAGACTTCTTGTTCTGCAGAGGCCAGAGAGCATGAGGTTGAGCAGTGGGAGGTAAGCCCCAAGACAGGCAGCTGCCAGACAGTGGGCGGTCTTGAAAGCTACAGTAAATGTTTTAGTAACAATGAGAAGCCACTAAAAGTTCTTGATCCAAAAAGATACTCAAATATCTGATCAGTAGTTAGACCTAACTAGAACTAATGCAGAGGAAGGGAAGCAGGAAAAAGTTGTAAGACCTCTTAGTGGATGATTATCTTAGACTAGAGGCCTGGTGCACAAATTTTTGCACCAGTGGGGTCCCTTGGCCTGGCCTGCGGGATTGGGTCGAAACCGGCTCTCCAACATCCCCTAAGGTGTCCCGGATTGCAAGAGGGTGCAGGCCAGGCCAAGGGACCTCATCGGTGCACAATCCGAGCCGAGGAGGGACACAGGAGTTTGACCAGCAGGGGAGGGACTGAGGGAAGGCTTCAGGGCATGTCCAGCCTGTCTTGCTCAATCCTGATTGGCCGGACCCCAGCAGCAAGCTAACCTACAGGTTGGAACGTCTGCCCCCTGGTGGTAAGTGCACGTCATAACAAGCGGTTGAGTGGCCTTAGCATATCATTAGCATATTACACTTTGATTGGTTGAATGGACAACTGGACGACCAGACACTTAGCATATTAGGCTTTTATTATATAGGATTAGACAGGTTAAAAAGATGTGTAAAAGGAATGGAAAGGGAGACACTAAACATGGGAAAGACTTTATTCCTCATTGTTTTGTAAATCCTGAGTTCTTCCCCCTGCTGCCTTGAGAGTCCTTTCATCTGCAAATAACCAGAGCCCAGGGGACTTTTGTGAGCTGGTCTTGAGGTCAGTTTGGTGATATATGAATTAGCTCCTCTAATCATATGCTTGTTCTTATTCTCTTTCATTTGTTTTGTGTGTGGGTTGTTGTTGTTTTTTGTTTGTTTGTTTTTCATTTCCTGCCTTCTTTTAGGAAAGTTTGGATAACGTCCTGAATTTCTGATGTAGCACAAGCTTCAAGCATTCTGCCACCCTTCCTGTGTCTGATCGCAAGTATCGAGTTGTCGTTCAGATTGTGTGATTGTGACACATGTAATACCTGTCGTCAGGAGCAGGAGAGGTAGACCGAAAGGGAGTGAGAAAGGGAACCCAGACTAACTGGGAAGGGAATAGGGCAGGAAGGAGGCTTAAAAGGCAAGTGAAAAGATGTGGAAAACCCATTTAGCTGACTTCAACATTTTGCAGAAGTCTAGCTCCCCTAAGTGATCCTTTGATGAGAGTCCCAGGAAATGAGCACCCTAATCCCCGTGTTAAACGGCAGCACTAATTGTGGGGAAAGAATGAGCAAACTCAGCTTCAATGGGTTTAACTCGTCCCTTCCAGAAGGCCCTGCCGAGTCTTCTGTCCACAGCCCAGAATGAGCCTGCATTTGCTTAAGCTTCACCCAGTATTACCTGACAAACTCAAATGTGTGCAGTCAGTTTCCTGTATTTTTCTTCAAAGAGACAGGAAGGCCAGTTGTGCCCCAGCAGGGACTTCACCTAATGGGGCCCCCACTCTCCACTCTCCGGGGAGCTACTGCTCTGAGCCTCAGGACCTGGGACCTTCTGACACTTAAAAAATGCAGACTCTTTGAAACATCAATCAGCAGCTGAATCCTCCTGTTATCTGTTTCCTCCTCTTTGGTTTTTCTTGAGATTGGACTGGACTCATTAGCCAATTAGGATAAAAACCAGCCAATTAACAACACCCCTATTAACTTCTTATGTCCAAGGGCAGGGATGAAAGGGAATAATTCCTGCTCAGTATATTGAGGTTTTTCGTGTGTCCTGTTTGGCAATCGCTACGTGTGCCCACAAGTTTCTCTGCTTTCTTATCTCCTGCATTTTATTCCTGGGTGTGACCACATCATCTCCATCAGCCCATAAATTCGGAAAGTGAATACTGGGAGGGTGACAGTTTTCCTTCAGGCGTGATAAGAAAATTAATCTCAGGTTAACAGAATATAATTTTTGAAGGGTTAAAGTTGACCCAAATAAGCAGTATTTTTTTTTTCCATTATGAAAGTACTACCTGCTCATTGTAGAAAGCTTGGATGTGCAAACACACTTGCATATACATTAATATTCACCTGTGATTCTGCTATCCAGAGATACCTGTTATCCACATTTTGGTTAATTTTTTTTCCTGCAGTACGCTTGTTTTGTATATTTGAGACAATATTTTATATAAAAATTGTCTCGATAGTTAAATTTTATGACTTTATATGGCTGTACCTAATTTACTAAATCATTCTGTTGTTGCACACTTAGATGGTTTTTGGTGCTGCATTATTATAAATTACGTTCTGGTGAACAGATCATTTTTTGTTTTCAAATGCAGTTTATGGTTTCTAAAACAGTGATGAATGTGAGTTCTCTTCTGATGAGTTGGGGGTGTGGAAGGTGGGGGCTTCTACAGAGACAAGCCATTGAGAGGTGTGGGCTGGTTGCTGGCAATGCCTGTCTGAGGCTACATGTGGGCAGAACCTATGACCCAATGTCTGATGTGCAGATTTGCAACCCAGAAACAACATATTCTAGGTATATCCACAGCTGATCAGGCCTTTGGGGCTGGTTGGTGCTCATTATAGTAGCACAAGACAGTGGATGCATCAGCCATCATGACAAGTTGCTTCTATGATGAGGGAATGGGGAAATGTCCCCCAACCACAGCAGAACTATTTTGGTCTATCATCTAAAACGACTTTTTTTCTATCTTGAGATTAGAACACTCTGGGATGTTTATCCGAGGATTTTGGTGGACAAGGAATTAGAACAAGAAGAGATAAATACACAGTTGAGGGCTATGGTAAATCCTAGTGAACTATTACCATCCTCACCAATTAACACCTTTCGGTGCCTCTCTCCTGTGGCAGGGCTGGAAGCAAAATGTGGATGTTTGTTTCTCTGTTTTATTCTTTCTAATGGACCCTTTAGTTCATATGCTTTTCTTCTGAGGTCTGTCACTGTTCAGGTCACATTGCTCACCTTGTGAATCTCAGACACCAACCTTCTGCCAATATATGTTAATTTTATCAGCTGGTGTTTTCCATTATGATGGTCTATGCAAATCCCTGGATCCCACAATAGATTTATTTAATAAGAACTGGTTGTTGTGTATCCTTAAAGATTAAGAATCAAGGTAAGATCACATAGTGTTTAAGGGATAGAGGTTCTGGAGCCAGACTTCCTGGCTTTGAATATTGGCCCAACTACTTACTGTGTTGGAAACACAATCTCCCACTGCTTCAGTTGTCTCACTTGTTAAGTGGGGATAATCATTGCATCCATATGATAGGATGTTGTGAGGATTAAAGGCATTAATGCCTATATGATCCTAAAACAGGGCCTAGAATGGAATTAGCTCTTCAAAAAAGTTAATTATTCAACCACAGCATTAGGCCAACTCTTTGCATCCTACCAAGACCATTGATTCTTTAACCAGCTTTTTCTGTTTCGCTTTCTTTTCAACATTAATCTACTCTTTATTCCTCACTGCATCAATATTAACTGAGTGTCTTCTATGCTCATAGCTTATTGCTGTGCCCAGAATTAATGCTTCATCACTACACTAAGGCTGTATTCATGAATGTTTGTAGTGATCAGTAATCCATCACCTCTGATTGCTTCTGGACTGGAGTTTTGCTCTCTGCTTTCCAGAAGATCAGAGAGAGATTTTAAGAGTCACCTCTTTCTGAGAGAAGAGGGTATACATGCTCATGTTGGTGACCCAGACATTTGCACAAGGGGTTTTTTATTGAACTGCCAGATTGTTGATGAAATCCTGCCCACCAGTGTAGCTCAGTAGTTGAGCGTTGACCTATGAACCAGGAGGTCACAGTTCAATTTCTGGTCAAGGCACATGTCCGGTTGCAGACTCGATCCCCAGTAGGGGACATGCAGGAAGCAGCTGATCAACAATTCTCTCTCCTCATTGATGTTTTCATTTCTCTCTCCTTCTCCATTCCTCTCTGAAATCAATAACAATACTTTTAAAATTTGATTTTAAAATATAAACTGCCAAATTGTTGATTAAATCCTGTACAGCTACATTAAGGAGTCATGAACTGCAGGTTTTGAAAACATGCTTTATGAACCTAAAAGAGTTGGAAAAGCGATGGCTTTGCTGATTTTTCTGATTTCCCGATGCATAGGCAAAGACAGAAAGCCTTATGATGAACTGGGTGCTGAGGCTCAAGCCACTTACAGAGGAAACTTATGAGAATGTATTCAGTGCTGATTTTATTTCTGAGCTGTCTCTGCTGACTCTCCGAGGCATCCAGATATTTAAAACTCAGATGCTCTTTTAATCTCTTGTCACCATGAACTGGTGTTTCCTCAGGGCACTTTGACTTCTTCTCAGCTATGACCAGGGAGCCGCCAACTATAATGAGGATACTTCAGATTCTCGCTGTTTCAGACAGAAGATGTCAAACTTTAATGTCCCAAACCATTGATGTGAGAGAGTCTTCTAAGCTGGATTAGTCTCTAAAAGAAAGCTCCCCTTAGATCCGCATGAATTTCTGCTGCTGCATTGCCACAGTTCTCCTGGGGAGGCTGCCAGTTGGAGTATGGTTTATTAATTACCTCACTTTTTCCTTAGGAAACAGCAATAAAGGAAAAAGGCAAGCATCCATGCTCTCTAAGCAAGCATCACAGCAAAGATCTATTTCTTGTTTTTAGCACATGAACTTAAGTTGTTCTGCCAGGAGAGCAAAATGGTACTGAAATGCTGAGCCCCAGCTGACCAGGAGGGTGCTGGTCATTTGTAAGCAAATTGTAATGTAAATACAAATAATTAAGACTGTGTGACAGTTTACAAAGCACTTTTACATTCATTCATTATTGAATCTTCATATAGGGCTGTGGGGAAGTGGGAATGTCTTTAAAAGGGGAAACCTGACTACCAGCATAGGTAGCATTCTTTTATGTTCTGAAGCCATTTGTACCAATGTCAAGGTCTCCTGGGGTGATACCATTTGACTTCTTTTTCCAATGTGATCATTTGATGCAACCTACTGTCTACCTTTGATGATTAGCAGAAGGATCGATCAGGGCTATGCTTTTGGAAGCTCAGAGCATACCATGTTCATGGAGATAGAAATGAATGAAATGCTTCTCTGCCTCCTTACTGTTTGGCTTAAGAGATTCCTTTTTTCCCCTTCCTACTGCCCACTGCAAATCTCCTCCCTCATCTACTTTTCTTCCTTTGATTTTGATCTTGAATCATTCTTTTTCCTTTATTTCATTTGGTAATCCAACTTTGGATTTTTACCTTGGTAAGAATGCCATTAAATCCCCACTGTGGCTGGTGTTTATGCTTTACAACCTAGATAAATAAGATCCTGTCCCTGAGAGCAGGCCTTTTCTCTTTATTTGGGCAGAGTCATCAGGCAACAAATAAACATCCTGAGTAAATGCCTATTACTGGGCCTGTCACAAAGTAGATGTTCAATAAAATGACAGTCCTCCCCACTCTTCATCCTTTGTCTCTTCCTCCAATAGTGTATATATGGTCTTCACTAGATTTCAACAACATTGCCTATAAATTTACTATCTACTGAGCATTGTGCTTAACAATGATGATATAGAGACAGAAGTCTGTTTTCACAAAATGCCCATCATAGCTGGGCAGACAGGAATGTACAAAATATCAGCAAGATGTGAGTATTCGAATAGAGGAGTGCCCAAGTTGCACGGGGATGGAGCATGTGACTCCATCAGGAAGAGTGGAGAGTAGAGGGAATAGCAGATGAGTAAAGCTTCTTAGAGTGGTCTCTTGACCTGCATCCTGAAAGATGAGGATGTGCTCTCTGCAGGGGCAGTTGGGAATGGCACTGTGGGCAGTGGAACCATGGCAGGCAAGGCATGTTAGTGGAACTGTAAGGAACTTGATAGGGCTAGGCACACGTGTGGGTGCTGGGTGGTGAGGAGTATCAAGATATCACCAAGTCCATTTCACTGCTGGCTTTTCAGATACAAATGCTTTTCTTTAAAAGCCCCTTGGAGACATTTAATCTTGGTCAATCACTTTATGAATCATTTTTTTATAGGCCTAAGCCTTGTAATCGTGTTCTGTGTTATGTTCAAATTCTTGATCTTGAGGTGCTTGCTTCTACTTAGAAAATTATGTAATGCATTTGCAAAGCACTGAACAAGGTGCCCGTGCATAATTAAGTATGAAATGGTCTGTCTTCTAACCAGTTTCTCTAGAAATAGTAGAGGATAACTTAATGGAGGGACTGGAATTTAAGTTAGAAATTATCGGATGTGTAGGGTTTGACTAGGGAATGGTCAAGAGAAAACAAGAAAATGTGAAATCTAAAAATTCAGATTCGGAGAACCAAAGAGTAGAAAGGTGGTTGCCATGTGCTGGAGAGTGGGGAAATGAGGTCACATCAGTCAAAGGGTCCACTTGCAGTAAGTTCTGGGGATCCAATGTACAGCATGGTGATTATAGTTAATAATACTCTGTTTTATCTTGAAATTTGCTAAGAAATTAGATCTTAAGTGTTCCCACCACAAAACAAAAAGTTAATTAGGTAGATGTGTTAATTAATGATAATTAATGGTTGTGGTAATGTATATTAAATCATCACATTGTACACCTTTAAAAATCTTGTTGTACAGCATAAATATATAAAAATTTTATTTGTCAGTCATACCTCAATGAATCTACGGGGGAAAGAAGCATAGGAGTATGCATGAATACACTGTGTTGTTGAAGGTATGAAAATAAAACGGAAAGATGTACATTCATCCCACAAGTTGTATTGAAAGACAGTAATGGGGAAAACAGAGTATGCTTTCTCTCATCCATCCATCCATGCATCCGTTTAACTATTGGATAAATAGTTGTTAAGTGCCTACTCTGTGCCACACAGGAATGGGAACTGGGGATATAATGATGACATCAAATCAGAACTCTAGGGCTGCAAAGACCTAGAGTAACCTAATCCTGACCCTTGCTGTGCACTGAATTCTGTTGTGGACCACGGATCCAAACCAACTTCCAGCCCTTACTCATCCTTGTCTGCCAAGCTCTCATGTCATTCATGATGTGGACCTGACCCTGGAGGTGGGGAACTTATCTAAGGAACTGTTGCAGAAATGAAAGTGTGTAGAAGTGGGAACCTGGACTAGGCTAATGGCAACTACACTGGACAGGAGTATTTCTTAGCAAAGAACTCACCCAGATTTGATTGTTGATGAGATGTGGGGGATGAAAGAGATCGACAGTTAGTGAGATGCCTGTATGTTTTCTCACCTGCTAATAGGAAGCATGTTGATGCAAAACTCAAATAGGAAAGTTAGGAGAAGTTGAATGTCGTGGTGAAGTCACCATATTACATAGAAGCTAAATTTAGCATCTCCATAGGCTATGCACCGCAGAGTTATTGGACAATCCATCCTCACACAAAATCGGGAAGAGACTAAACAGATCGTGTTTTTGTTCTCTGTTTAGTGACTGATTCTGTTGTGTTTGGGCCCCAAGACTCAGTGATCAGAGGAAGATTATTTCTCCTAATGTGTCATGAAGATAACCGAGGCCTGTTATTTTGGCAAATGATAAAGAAAATGCCCTAAATACCTGTCAAACTCAAGACAGACTGGAACAGCTGGAGCTTTCTGTAGGATTATACAAATGTGAACACAGTGAGAAGTTGCAAAAGGCTGAGATACCCACCACTGGGATGGGCTGTGAGGCTAGTGCTCAGTTTATCTCCACACGCATCTGGGGAACAGAGCTTTCATCATTTGCCTACTTTTAACATTTGTAGAAGGGGATAATTTTGTGCGCGCAGAGGTGGTGAGAATTAGGGGAAGAGAGAGAGTATTTACATATTCAAATAGATAAAGGACAGTGTATTTAAAGATATGCAGGGGTTTTGCAGGATTTTAAAATGCTTCACCAGGTGTTTGAATTTGTAGGAAACTGTTGCCTGGTACTGTGTGGTGAATTTTTCAAAATTCCCGGAGGCTAAAGCAGATCACCTAGTTTCAGTGGCTAAATGCTCTTCACCTAGTGTTCAGCTCTCATGCCCCAGCTGGTTCCATCACTACTGATATGTGCTTCTTGAAACCAAGTGGATGCAGCTTTTGTATCAAATTCAGGCCGATGCTGTGGTTAACCAGAGGCATCAGCCTGGTCATTTTTTTTTTAAAGTTGGGTAGGTGGAAGTAATGAATGGGCTGGTTTATTGACATGCGTTGAGACAATGGCCCCCCTGAATACAATCGGATAATGCTTACTGGTAACACCGCTGTTGGGCTAAATCTGAAACCTAAAGCACACACAGGGTGTGATGCCTACATAATCCAGACTGTGTTATGGCTTCCTGTGTTCACCAAAAAAAAAAAACATGAGTCATCCGGATTCACTGGCAAACGAATTCTGAGAAAGCAAAATATCGAGGAGAAAGTCACGTTGGCAGCTTAGTTCAGCTCAGATCTGTTGCTGGATATGAGAAAGAATGAGCAGGATGAGGATGGGAGTCAGACCCAGGTTCAAGTCAGCAGCCCAGCTATGTGCATTTTAAATGTCCTCGGGAAGGTACTCAACATTCTGAGTTTCAGTTCCACCTCTGTACAAGGGGACAAATAATGCCCATCTTTGAGGACTACAGTTATGAATAATTTCTGGTCTACCTCCAGTGGCATAATCCATGACTCATCAGTAAATGGAACTGGCTGTGATAGTTGTTGCTGGTTTTGTCCTTTTAATTTTTACTGTCACTTAGTTGGACACAGGTATCCAGCGAAGTGTATCTTCTTATGATCTTGATTTCACAAAGGAGACTGAAGCTCGAGAGAATATGTGTTAGGCTCAAGTCATTGTACCAAGATAGAAAGGAAGTATTATACAGGCAGTAAGATCAAGGATCTGGGCTAGACAGTCTGAGTCTTGAATCCTGATTTTACCACTTATAAGTTGTTGTTTTTTTGGTCATTTGTTTAAATATTGGGCTTACTCCCTCCACTCATCCAGACATTGAGAGTTATGGACCAAGAAATAATTGCATGTGGCTCATTAAAAGTATGAAATTAAGTGGTCAATTCAATGACCTAGACCAGTGATGGCAAACCTTTTGAGCTCGGCATGTCAGCATTTTGAAAAACCCTAACTTAACTCTGGTGCCGTGTCATATATAGAAATTTTTTGATATTTGCAACCATAGTAAAACAAAGACTTATATTTTTGATATTTATTTTATATATTGAAATGCCATTTAACAAAGAAAAATCAACCAAAAAAACGAGTTCACGTGTCACCTCTGACACGCGTGTCATAGGTTCGCCATCACTGACCTAGATTGCTCCCTGCTCTGAATCCAGGTTGTGTGGGCATCTGAAAGCTGCTCTCCTCCCCTCCTGCCTGGATCATTCACCCTTTTCCTCTCTGGAATGCTACAGTGGTGGAACCACAGTATGGTGGCCACACCATTCCCCAGGGTCCCCTCACTCAACTGCCTCTACAACATTCATTGAATACTTATTATAGAAATGACATTAAGCTGGAGCTTTTATAAACATGTTCTCACTTAATCTTCCCAACAACTCTGTGAAGTAACCATCATCCCCATTTTACAAATGGAGAAAATAAGGCTATGGAAGTTTAGCCACCCACTCAAGGGGCAAACAGGATAGCTCAAGGTCTTTCTCTTATACAATAATCACTCTCCAAGTTGCAGATGCCAGAATATCCAGTGGCTTAAAACTCTCCCTGTATAACAGTTATTCAAATCCCAGCGGTGACTGGTCTTGGTTGCTAGGAACTGCTTGTCTCTCCATGTTGGGGAGGACTTTATAGCCCTTTAACTGGTTATAAAACTTTTACAGCTTGCAATCTGTGGTCATGCTTTCAGGATGAACTCGAATGTCTCCTCTACTAGGAAGACTTACCATAGCACTTAAGAAGAGGATTGGGGTCAGTTTACGCCTCTCTCTACATTTAAGCTTTAAGATGCATACACCTTAATTATAACATTTACCATGTTTTGTTATAACTATTTGTTAGCTTGCCCATCTTCCCAATATATGGAGAGTTCTGAAGAGTAGGGCCATTTTTATATGGTTTATTTGAGATATTCTTTTAATTTTTTAGAGAAATGTACAAATGAATGGTGATGTGTTAAATAGGATATCTGTAACCCCTTCAATGTCCAAATGAGAGGGGGAGGAGCCTAGTTAGCAATGGAAGTAGAATCCAGCAGCAAAAGGAGTTACGCTGAGCCACGTCCCCCTATGAAATAAATCTGAAATCATCCAGGGCCCAACACCTGCAGCAGTGGGTATTTTAAACACGCTCATTAACAATGGCTGAAAGCGGGGATTTATTACTGTTGAGAAAAAGGAAGGAGACAGTAAATCAGCATTGGTGAGGAAAAGAGCAAGGGAAAGATATGAGTTCTTATTTAAAATATATTCATATGCTTTGTAACCCTAAAGGAGAGATTGCTGTATTGAAGTGGAAAGCTTCATTTGTAGGACTAAACTCACTGAAGATGTGTTTTATGCCAGTATTCATTTCCCAACTTTCATTTGCTTTCCTTTGGCCAGAAGTTAGGGAGTTAGTTTATTGCTTGAAAGCAAGAATAGATTGCCTTAACTGTGTCTTCACGAAAATATTCTTTGCTTCAAATGATGACTTATAAAGCCCTAGTTGGATCCTAGGAAGAAATGCTATTTTATTGGCACACATGTTGAAGAGAATAGTTTTTTAAAACATTCAATTAGTTCTGCCTTTGAGATAGAATTTAAACAAACCCAAAGCAATAGGATTAAATTCATGAAAAAAACCTAACTGTTGCTCGGGAACCAATTCTTTTCCCACTCAAACTACTCCAAGGATAATCACACTGACTCTTGGCTGTATTCCAGCCAAAGCAGATACATGCTTTTAATTCATAAATCAGACCATGGTACATCCTTGCCTAAAACTCTCAGTCCTTTCTAGCACATTAGAGTACAATGCAAACCGCTTACTGTGGTCAGCCGAGCCCTGAACATCTGTCCTTGGTTTACCTGGCCAACCTCATCTCATCTCACTTTCCTTCCCATCTGATTCATCATGTTCACGTTAACTGGCTTCTTCTCAGTTCCTTGGAACATATTAAGCTCTTCTCTGCCAAGAACTGCTCCTCAGTTCTGCCTTGGACATCTCTTCCCCTGCCACTACTCAGGAGAAACTCCTCTCAGTCCTTCCAGGGTGTACCAGATGTCACTCCCAGACAAATTATCCTCAACCATTCTTTCTGGGTTATGTCCCCATCCATGCTTTATTCTGTAATTCATTACCATCTTAATTGTCTCTATAGCATGCTTACCGAAAAGTCCTAATTACATAGATATACATCTGTAAACTTGGAGATAAACAGTATCTCCCATATTCCCCACTAGAATGCAAGATCCAGGAGATCAGGAACCATATGTGCTTCATTCATTACTGACTATCCAGAACTGATGCCAGTGTCTGGCCCATAGTAGGTCCTCAGTAAATATTTGCCGAAGTGAATTGTCAGTGTCAAGCCAAATGCCTGGCCCATCATAGGCTGTCAGTAAACACTTTTTCATTGAGTTTACTTTGTTCCCATAGAATTTAGCAAATTCACATAAGCTGCATAAATTGGTTCCAAGTGCTGAACTCCCTGTCCACAACAGCGTGATCTCTGCAAAGTTTGCTGAGATGACAAATGACAATTCAGGACAAATGAATAAGGAGGATGCCTAAAGGCCTACACTGACTTTGGAGCATCTTCTCAGGGTGAAAATATCATCGAGGCAAATTTTAACTCTCAGTATCAGACTTCATTCTTCTGGTCCCTTGCTCTCCTGACCTATTTCTTGTTTTGGTGAGAACTTTTTTTGTCTTTGGGGGTAACCACGATGTGTTAATAAAACTGAGCTCCTGCCGTAACCGGTTTGGCTCAGTGGATAGAGCGTCAGCCTGTGGACTGAGGGGTCCCAGGTTCGATTCTGGTTGTGGGCACATCCCCAGTAGGGGGTGTGCAGGAGGCAGTTGATCGATGTTTCTCTCTCATTGATGTTTCTAGCTCTCTATCCCTCTCCCTTCCTCTCTGTAAAAAAAATCAATAAAATATATTTTTTTAAAAACTGAGCTCCTTTGTTTGGTTTTAAACAAGCAGCTGATAGGTTTTGCTTTGGGTTTTCCAAGGCTCCTGTTTTAAGCAGCTGAAATCACAGTCACTGAGCCTTTTTCATAGTTCACTGGACCCAGCGCCAACAGACCATGTGGGATTTAGATTGACAACACGGTCGTGGGGAAATGTTTTGGCATGAGAATGCATAGCTGTGATTCAGCCATTAAGTCCCATTGTTTAGGTTCAGTGAAAATTAATTTGCAAAAACATCCAGGTCTGTTGTATGTTCTGGTTTATATGTAAATTAGGAGATTGTGTGAAAAGGATGCCAGGGATGAACCCTTTCAAACATTTTCAGACCAGGTGCCCACTAATTAGAGTGATTCTCACTCAATGTTACTTTACATTTACATTTTTTTTTTTTTTTTGCTCAACAGTAAGCTGTATCAGTCAAGATAGAAACAGACACAGCATTAGCTGATAAACTGCAATATCATGTTGCTTTAAAAAATGACAAGGTTTAAAATTTTGATTTATTGGGACAGTATGGAAACAAAGAGAAAATTAATTCAACACTCATTGTCTAAACGTGGAAATAGAAGCAGTGCCATAGCATTCTGTAAATGGCACATGCGGTCCCAGAGGAGACATGGGGTGTTTATAACCCGAAGGATCAATCATGATCATGTGGAGGAGAGGTAAGTATCAGAACCCTGGGATAACCAGGAGTTCTACACAAATCCAAAGGGTGTGTTTTTTTTTTGGGGGGGGGGGGGGAGTGTTTCTTTTAAAAAAAAAAATTTTTATTGATTTGAGAGAGAGAGAGAGAAAGGAAGGGAGAAAGAAACACTCAGAGAGAGGAAGACATTGATTTATTGTTCCACTCATTTATGCATTTATTGGTTGATTCTTGTATGTGCCCTGACTGAGGACTCAATCCTCTGCCTTGATGGCCTCAAATTCATGTATTCATTTAGATCAGATGATCTCTGAGGTGGCATCTATTTCTGAAAAACTATTAACTTATGGCATATTTAAAACCAGCAATCCAGTGGAAAATGAACTTAGATAACTCCATCAGGAATGGAATAATGACACAGCTGAGCAGGGGCGAGTGTTTCTCAGTTGTTCCTGAATTGGCCGAGCAGGTGTTTAGAACGAGAGACACAGGCCTTGCTAGTGGAGTGGGGATATAAAACCTGGAATCTGCTTGTCACGGAGTCATGCCCAATAAAAGCCCAGGCAGATGTTCGCATAAAGTTTTTGCGGTTTGTGTTTTCATGGGGGTGCTTTGGGGGTGTGAAGTTTATTAGGGAGGCATAGCAGTATGGGCCTACCCGCATTGCCATGTAACGGTCTCGCAATCCGTTTATAGGGTTGGGATTATTTTTGCTAATGATTTTCATGGGTGTAGATGAAAGGCAATGTGCACTCAGCTATAACTTCATTTATCATGCAGCTGCCTTCCAGGGAAGGCCCCGCAGACATCATAGATGGCCTGCTTGCCAAAGAGAGTATTGTCTCGCAGGCTTTTAAAGATAAAGGGGTTGTGTTAGTTTCCTATTCTGGCTATATCAACTTAGTGGCTTAACACAACACATATTTCTCCTCTTACAACTTAGAGGTGAGACATGAGAAATGTGCCTTGTGGGGTTAAAATCCGTGTCAGCCGGCCAGGATCCTTCTGGAAGCTCTAGGAGGAGAATTAGTTGCTTTGCCCATTGCAGGTTCTAGAGGCCACCTGCATTCCTTGCCTCGTGTTCCCTTCATCCATCTTCAAACCCAGCACCTTCTGTCCTCCTCTTTACCCTTAAATATTTTCTGTCGATTTCCAACCTCCTTCACCATCCTTAAAAAAAAAAGACCCTTGTAATGATATTGGACTGACCCAAATAATCCAGAATAATCTACTCATCTCAAGATCCCTAATGTAATCATTTCTGCAAAGTACCTTTTACTACTAAGGTAACCTTCACAGGTTCTGGGGTTAGGAAGTGGGCAGCTTTGAAGGGGGACTGTTGTTCAGGTGACCTCAGGGGCTGTAGAGAGCCATGACTTACCTAGAGTCATGACTTATCCAAGGCCTAAGAGACCCATGACTCAGCTAAAGTCACACAGCCCATTTGTGGCAGTGCCATGACTGGATTTATCCCCTGGCATCCTCACATTTGTCATCTTTATAAGCATCCCTGACCATCAGGGATCGAAGCATGCCCTGATGGATGCTTTATTTTCATAATAAACTTGAAATTATTGAGGAATATGTGTATATGTGTAGAATTAAGTCAATGATTTTAGCAGAGCAACTTTGAGAAGACAGACATTTATCTATTTTCTGGAATAAAATTTTAATGCAGAAATTTTCATAAATTTTTCCAGGGTATGGTACCTTCTAAAGATGTTATGTGACTTCTTAAGATGTTAAGTGACTTGCAGTGATAACAGAGCGTAAGCAATGATGAGAAATGAGAACGCCAAGGAAACACGTGTGTGTTCTCTCTGCTCTTCCTTCCACTCCTTGTTCTTTCTCCCTCTGGAACTCTGGCCACTGCTGCCATTTTGAAAATCAGTTGTGACCGAAAATCCAATTCAAGGTCTTTACACTAAAGGGGATGAAGCCACCAGAAGCTTATTGGAATGGGTTGAACCAAGTCAGGTGTTTGTCATATTTCACAATGAAGCCCAGAGTATGGCATGGAAACATTCTCCTAAGAATCCGGGGGATTGGTTTTGAATTCTCCTCCCCCTTCTGCCCAACAGTTGCTTGCAACAACTAAAAGTGTCATAGAATTTTGGATTTAGATGAGATTCAACATGCCATCTAGCCCAATTCTTTTTGTGAATTATGGGTCTCTTATATAGTATCTTTAGCAAGTGTTTGCCAGCTTCCTCTCTTGCCTTAGTTTTCTCCATCCATGACATGGGCAGGAAAGATAGCTGCTGTAAATGAAAAGCCGTATTCCATTTGAGTTCCTGAGAGGGCCAGGTACCTTTGAGAGGCTTGTGATTTGACTGTTGGGCTCATCTTCTGCAGGAATCACTTCCTGGCTCCATTTCCACAGCTATAGGGTTTGGTGCCCCTCCTATAGAGTCTCATTAAACACTCCACTTAGCATCACACTCTCCCCACAGTGTGGGCATTGTTCTTAGCTGTATCTGCCCTCCTCACAATTCGGCATAACCCAGGGCTGGGCACATGATGCGAATACTGCTGACGGTTGCTGTGGATGGTTGAGTGAATGATAGTTACATAATCTCAGGGACATATAGAGAACATATGGATCCAGGGCCTCAATGGAGATCCTGAGAGGGGCTGGAAAAGTCTGTGGATATAGTCTTTGATGTTCACTGACATGAAATTAGTAGGTTGGCTTAGCCCTGCTCTGTTTAACTTTCTTAAACAAAATAAAGTAGGGCTGGAAGTTGCCATGGAAGTTTATTTTAATAGATGTTTTAATGTGACACGGAAGACGAGTAGACATTTTCCCTTTGGAGATTAGCACTCAGCACTCAGTGTCATTATTTTCTGCCTATCCAAGGAACCAGCTCGTCAGCTGCTGATGCATTAGGTTAATGGCACAGCGCGGGACTAAACAAAGTCAAGTTGCCAAGCTCCTGTCTGGCATTGACTGAGGGTCATAAAAAGGCATTCATTCCCTCCGTTGGATCTTGACAACTCCGAGAATATCACCTTGTATATATCAAATGCCGTGTTCTGCTATATAGGATAAAGTCGACGCTCACATTATTTCTGCCAAACGGGAAAGCAGAGCATCAACTTGAGAATTGCTAAATATTTGATGAGCCTCAGAGATGTTGCAAGTATGATGTGGTTGGACTATGCCACCTTCCTCCTGAGGCATTAATGCCAACTGTACTTCCAAAGAGGCCATAGGATGAATGGGTCTGCAGTAAGAAAATCTGACCTTAAAGATCATGAAGGTAGGACTTAGAGAAATTGACTAAAATTCAGAAAAATACCGTAGCAACACCCAAGGATCCCTGTGGCTGACTCTTTGATTTTACCACTTTAGTACCATAGCTCTTTCTACGTGGTTTCCCCAGCCCTCCACCCAGCCTGATGCTACAATTTCTTTTTGTTTCCAGTTCCTTCTTTCTGGGGATTGGTGAACTCAGCTTGGAACCTTTGCTCCGTGGGGAAACGGCAGTCGCCAGTCAACATAGAGACCAGCCACATGATCTTCGACCCCTTTCTGACACCGCTTCGCATCAATACCGGGGGCAGGAAGGTAAGCAGCCATGTTGCTTCCACGGTGACGTTGAGGAGGGGCATGGGGTGATGCTGATTCTGAAAGCCAGCCCTCCAAGGCTGGATCTCTGCGATGAGTTTGTCTTCTCACCTAGACCTCAGGCCTACTGCCAGCACATCTAATTATGTCTAAACTGTGTGTTTTTTTCTCCCTAGCTAGTGAAGCCCTCATGTTTCTAATTACCTTGTAACCTCTGAAGGTTGCCTGAGGTTCTAGCCCTTGGTACCCCATGAAGGTCAGAACACAGAGTTGCCTCCTCTGTATATCAGGCTGGGAAAATCCTTTTTCCCAGAAACCTCTTTACTGGAGCTTCTTTTAACCTGAACAAGGTAAAAATAAAATTTTTCACAAGAGTAAAATCAGACGTTTATCATTTTAAAAGGAAAAAAACAAACCAAAAATCACCCTAGATGATTTATAAGAAAATCAATAATTCATCTTCCTCGAAGCATCTTGCTGGCTAAGAATCCTAGCTCCTGCACAGAAATGCTGAGCTGTGCTGTATGCGTCTCACTCCGGCATCCCTCTCCTTCTCCCTCCTCCCCTATGAATGGCTCCTCCTTAACTTGTGAAAGGGCATGTAGTTATGCCCATGGGGTCTTCTTAGTGCTGGAATCTAGCATTCCTCTTGTTGATTCATTTCTTCTCGGCAACCTTTTACTGTTGAGTAGATTGTTGAAGGTGGAAACACACATCCATAGAGAAAATTGTGCTTGAAGGTCATTTAGCTGTTGGGAAGTCAAGAGGAATGAGAGATCATTTGTGAGCAAGACATTGATTGGGCTTACAATTATGGACACCTTTTGTTACTGCGGGCGGCTGGTTCTCCAGGGCTTGGGCTCCTAGGGCTCTACTCTTCTCCATTTATGCAGTGTATGCACCTTACTTACCACAGACTTTGTAAGTAATTTTTTCCCTTATGATATTGGATTTTTTTTTCTAATGCATAACTGTCACTAAAAAAAGAGAGAAACGCTAATGACTAATCAAAGTGTTGTTAGTATCCTTGACTTCGGTCACAAGGCAAGTTATAACAGACCTTGCATGTGGCTAAGACTATTTAGCCATATAGTATTTGTGTGCTGTTTTAAATATAACTTGGGAAGCATTTCTGTAGCAGGGTTCTATGCAGTTGGCATAGTTTATTGCTCTGGTTTCATAGAAAACTAACCTAGCCTAATTGTCGTTCCATGTTCAGTTTTATTTTTACGAACCCCGAAAGGAACTTGTTGTGGGTTCTATGTACATCTCTCTCTGAAAAGGGGACTCATTCCAGTCAAGTCATGAGGATGGATAAGGTCACTGACCAGTGTTTAAGAAGGACACGTTGCTGCGTTAACTAAATCCTCAATTATCTTTCTTTCTTAGAGAGGGTGATGGAGGGAATAGCTGTATTCTAGGCAAAGGGAAAAGCCCAAAGTAGAATGAGGGTTGGTAACTGATGTCCAGAAATTATCTGAAAGATGACCAGAAAGGTGGAAGGACAGAGACCAGAGAGGAGCTAGTGGGGACTTGTGGATGGAGGGGGAAGGCAGAGGCCAGATCCTGAGGCTATGCTAAGGACCTGGGTCTTTTTCCTAAGAGTTATAGCAAGCATTTAAAGTGTTTTTGCATAAAGGGTACATTGAGAGTGGGATGGAAAGATGGAAAGCTAACACACATAATGGGAATATAATTTTCACTTTTCAATAGACCATCTTAGAGGGAAATGTTGTGAAAGGGAGGGGGGAACCTCATTTCAAGACAACTTTCCCCTAAAATTCATTGGAAAAGAAGGGACTGAGAGAGAGCCTGGTGGTAAAAATTACTCTTAGGGCTTTTTTTGGTGTGTTTTGTTGTTGTTGTTGTTGACAAGTGATTTTTAAAAAATTCTCGATTCCGAAAAGCGTACCTGATCCAAGTCAATTTTCAACTGCATTGGAGTTTGGAATTTTGGAAACATTTACTTTTGACGATGTAAATATTTATATCTGGCACGATTTGTGTTGTCAGCTGTTTGAAGAGCTGAGAACTGTCTGATGGGTCCCTTTGCATTTGTGAAAGGTGGAAAAAACACACACAGAAGGTTAGGAGGAGGAAAAAGCTGGTAAATGAAATGCCTAAACCCAATAGACAATAGTGAAAACTTGCTGGCGAGCCGTCTAAAAGGTGATTTTTAATGAGTTGAAGATTTATTTGGGAAGTGAGAATTCAAAGCCCTGCTCTGAATTTCATTTTGCCGTGAAGAAATGTGTATCCGACTCAAAAGGCTTAAAAACCTTGCGCATTTGGAAGTCTGCGATCAGGTGGGTATCAGCATGTTAAATGCGTCCCAGTCATTCTGTGTTTTACGTCGCATCTTTATGCGTGAGCATTATTCCTGCCCGTGTTTAAATGTTGCTTACTTACAGACCCATGAAGCAGCTCCGCCATGGTCCGTGCCCTGGATTACTGAGTTTGTTTTAACATGTTTGGCCTGGCATAGGCTCGGGTGATGAGCTGAGGGCTTTTCTTAGCATAAGGGAGGGGCGAAATTCAACCTGAACACAAGAATACAAAGAGTAATAATAGTCACTTGAGCATCAAAACAGGTTGTGCCTTGGGTATAATAGAGGATATTCATTTCACTTGAGCAGTGAGATTTCGTTTACCTTATATCCAATGGTAGGTTTTAAGCTTATGTTTGTATTTTCATCAAGGAAAGTATTTTTTATCCAGTTCCTACCTGATACATAGAACTTTTATAGATAAAATCTTAAGTTCCTTGTTTATATTTCTTTTAGGATCTGGAACTTGGGCCTATAGTCTTACTTGCCTTCTTTCCCTCTGTCTTTGCTTAAGAGCTCCTCAAAATAAATGTGCTTTTATATTTTTATTTTATATCCCTGGAGTTATCTATGATCATGCTGGTTGATTTGAGTTGAACCAAGGTTACTCTTGATTACAAGAAAAGGGTTTTGTAGAATTAGTCGAAGTGGCGTTGGCTTAAGTGGGAAAAATATAGGAAAGCCCCATGGTGAGAAAAGTAAGTTCACTGTCAACAGAATCTGCCACTAGAAACCAGGATCCTACACTAGAAACTTTTCTTAAAGCATGGCTGAAATACTAAGTTGGAAAAAATAAGACCTGTGAATTGGTTTGTGGCTTAAAATTTTACCACTTCTCTATTTTTAAGTTTTCCCATGAACCTGACAGCAAAATTTAGTTGACCACAATAAATCTTTGCAATTCCTAAGTATGTTCTGAAACCTTTTCCAAGTGAGGTTTTATGTTATATTAGGGGAGAAAGCATAGAGACACAAAACTAAATGGCAATAATCCATTTAAAGAACTGTTTGAAAGAACAGTAGAATAGATACTAAGGAAGCAGTGAAATGATTAATTAGAAGATCGATCAATCTGGCATTAATTTTAAGGGCGTAAGAAGTTGGGTTGGTTGAACCAGGCTTTACAGAGGTGCTAGAATATGGGCTACCAAGGAAAAGTAGGTAGAATGAAATTATGTCGGCAGGAGGGCCTTTAAATGTTAGATGTTCTGGCTCTACCTGTGTGTGATGAAAGCAAATAGTAGAGATAGCATTTTTGCCATCTAAATATGTGGCTGTGGTGCTGGGTTTTTTTGGGTAACTGATATGAAATGTTCACAGATATGTATTCTTACCCATTTGGAACTCATTAGGGTCCATTTACACTGAAGCTTTGGGATGCAAATGGTCCATAAAACTTCATGTGTATTTGTGGGACAGAGTAGATCATTGAGAGCCTTTCGGGGTCTGCTGCTCTCCAAGCCCAGGTTTAGAGCCTGAGATGGGAAGTCTTGTGCAAATGCCTTGCTGAGGAAGTGTGGCCAAAGGTAGTAATGGGGGAAGCAGGCCAAGGGTGCTGTGCAGCAATGATATGGGTTCAAGCAGGGTCCACCTGGAGCCTGATGCCACAGGGATATACCCTCCCTGGCATTCCCAGGCAAGGCACCTCTTATGCTTTGGGATCCTGGAGAAGTCGCTCACACTGGCTTTCAAGAGCCCATTTATGAATCTCTTCCTGAAGCTCTGCATTTATTAGGTTGGTAACTTGAAGGTAGGAGTGTTTACACCAGTGAAATATGTCCATTAGGGCTTTATTTTGTTTTCCTGGAAAGTTGGTTGATAAGCATTTACCGCCACAGTTCTTACAGGCCAAGGACAGTTCCCACGAGGAGGGTAAGTTGATTGTAGCCAACGCTCATAGCAGCTGGGAGGCCCGAGGTCCACTAGCCCAGAAGAGGGAGTCCAGGTGGAACCCTTGACAGACCTATTACACCTGGTGTTGAAAAGGAAGTTTCACATATTCATATGGACCATGGTTTGGTCTCCTGAGGTGTCATTGGGACTGAACTGACTGTGCCCTATATTCTGCCCTCCGCAAGCCCAGTTTCCACTAACTGGGGAGGAGGGGAGTACAGAAGTGATTATATGGGACTCAGACTTGCCTTACCATCACCCGAATTCCTCTTTAATACATCTCCTTTACATGCTTGCCTCTTGTAAGCCTGAATTCCTCCTAATCACATATTTGCAAAGGCAAGGTTGGTGGATGGGTACAGAGTATGCCTTGATGGTCACAAATTTTCAACTTCTCCAGTTTAAGTCACCACTAGCCCAGAACCAGGGATGCCCTTGTCCCTTTTCCACCTCCAGCCCCTCCACC
Source organism: Myotis yumanensis (assembly GCF_028538775.1). Classification (NCBI taxonomy): domain Eukaryota; kingdom Metazoa; phylum Chordata; class Mammalia; order Chiroptera; family Vespertilionidae; genus Myotis; species Myotis yumanensis. The sequence goes on along the minus strand of NW_027223767.1, from coordinate 24,995,009 downwards.
AGCCTCTTTCCAATGCTACTGTTTCCAGCAGCATAGCCTACAACACTGTAAACACATACTATCAACATGTTTGAGAATCTGAAGGGAGAAGATAGGGAGGAGCTTTTAGGCTTTTCCAAGTAAGTGATCCTTCTTCAACCCATTGCCTTTTAATGATGCTCTTTGCAGTTTCTGGATCCAAAAGGTAAGAATCAGGGGAGGAAAAAAAAATCTAAATAAGAATGAGGAAATAGCCTGTGCCAGGCAGTCTTGAGTCCATGCTATTCAATCAATTCCAAGTATTACTAGCATTTTTCTCAAGAGTATAATATACGGCAACTGCCAAGCTTTCCTTTTGCGATTACAAAAAGGACAGATACTGGAGTGAGCCATATTTCAGCTCTGCAGGGATATAAAAAATGAACTGCCGAAAACGGCCCAGGAGGAATGAATAGCAATAAGACATCAATGTCATCTGTATACTGATTTGTGATGAATTTCCAAAAGGCTTAATGGTATGATGCTGTGATATATAAGGGCTTCCTGAAAGTTAATAACTGTAAGTTACCCACTTGGAAGAATGTAATGGGAAGAAGTAAGTGATCACGTATAATAGATAAATAAGGAACTTCACTAATACTGGATCGTCAACGGTTCTGTGTGTCCCAGATCGCTACACACTGTGATTAGAAATAGAAAATTAAAAGGATTGCGAAGACACAAGAAGGTCAAATGTTACACCAACACCCATAATGACACGTTTGGTAAGGCCTTTAATTTGCCTTTTCATAGACTGGGACCCGTATAGCCGAAGAGAAAGTGTATACATTTATCACCTTTCAGAGGTGAATTAACAATACCCAGAGTCCCTTGATGCCGATTCAAGAGGGAGCAACGAAATCTATTTGGATGGACATATTGTCTTTGCCAGTTACCATGGGTCTAGCATACCCCTCTCCAATCCCCCCCCCCCCCCCCTCCACCAGACCGCGAGATTAAAGCATCAACAGATACGAGGCACAGGATCTTGAATAATGGTGGCCCCTTTCGCCCTGCAGTCTGGGCTCCTTTGGCCCTCTGATTTTTATGGCTGTGGCTGACAGCTGCTGGTTTGCAGCAAAGTGCATGGCATAAAGAAAGTGCTCGATAAAGGTTTATTGAGTGAAATGATAAATACATGAGTGAACAAATGCCCCAGATCCTGAAATCACAAATAGATGGCAGAGAAAGGAACTAAACATATTGAGTACCTACTACCTCCATTTACACATATATATTTTATCCCGTTTTATTGCCCAAACAACCTGAGATGGTCAGTTTCACACACCGGGAGAGTGAAACGTGCAGTTGTTAAATAACGCGCCTACAGTTTGCAGAGAAGAACTGAGTTTCAACCTCACGTTGTCTGACCGCAACCCTGGGTTCCTTCCCAGAACGTTGCAGGAGAGCTGAAGATGGGGGAGGAATAGTTCCCATCTATATCAGGGTTTAGGGAGAGCAGGGCATGGGATCAGAAGAGCCCTGATCTTCCGCCGGTTTTCTTCTCTTTGGCATAATTTGCAAGAAGGAGGAATGGCGGTGCCCTGTGCCGGGCTGGCACCGGGTTCAGCCTGTTATTTTCATCTCTGCGGGCGGTTTGTTTCGCTCTGGCATCATCTATGCTTTATCCTTAGAGGTGGTGCCGCAGGTCTGGCTGCCCCTCTCTTCCCTGGCGAGGTGGCGAAGCACACCCTGAATGTCGTTTCCGAATGGCGGTTCATTTCCCTACTTCCTTCATTTAAAAAAAAAAAAAAAGGAACATGTAAAATGTCCAAGATAGTTATTGGCCTCAAACACCAGATCTGGCAGCTGTGGGGTCGAGAGAAAGACATACAGTTTTAATTTCTAGGACACAAATACGTGTGCTTTCTCTAGGTATAGAGGGAGGCAGTGGAATCTCTGTCATCTGTTCTCTCTCTCTCTCCTGCTTGCTCGCTCTCTCCTCGTGTGTGATGAGGACACACCTTGGAGTGCCTGCCTCGGGGTTATTCCCCCAGAGAACATGAAACCCCCGTAGGCACATGTCCAGGTCCTCCTGGGCTCAGAGCAAATCAAGCACAACTTCTGAAGGCATGCGCCTCGAAGGACTGGCCAGCGTAAACGGCCCGTCCCTGTGCCTCCTAGGCACTCATCCTTGAAGTCATTTCCTAGGATGTGCATAATTTAACAGGGGCGAAGCTGCCACATCCCTGCCATTCATGTCTCAGCCTGCCCGTTCTTCTCTGTGGATAATAAGGATGATAATGGATGGAAATTTTAAGTTTGTTCTTCTCCACATCCAGCGCTAAAGCTGAAAAGCATTCAAAGGTGACCTTCAGGTCCCGTCACACCAAGAATAGGGCAATCAAATCGAAGGCTTGCAATGGCAACGGTATTTAGCTCAGGGTCCCCACTCACAATCATTGTTGGGAGCCGCTCCCAGCCTCCTGGGCCTCTCCCTTCTGCATGGTCTTGGGTGGCGCATGCTTCCTGGGAGGCCGGTGCCTATGGAGCTAGTGTCACTCCTGCTTCTCCCACCCCCAGGACTCCACCCTGATCTCGCTGGCACTGCCGAAACATGGCACTGTGGCCCCATCCTGGCGCTGGAGTTTCTCCAAGCCCGAATGGTCTGACCTTGAAGGGACTCCAGCCTTCTTTTGCATTTCCCCAGAACCGTGGTCGGCAAACTGCGGCTCGCGAGCCACATGCGGCTCTTTGGCCCCTTCAGTGTGGCTCTTCCTAAGCCTTAGGAGTACCCTAACTAAGTTAATAACAATGTACCTACCTATATAGTTTAAGTTTTAAAAATTTGGCTCTCAAAAGCAATTTCAATCGTTGTACTGTTGATATTTGGCTCTGTTGACTAGTGAGTTTGCCGACCACTGCCCCAGAAGATAGTATGGCTTTTCCAGTTTCATGGGAGCCTCTTAAAGCAAGATCCCTGGGGATCCATCTGGAAGCCAAGCAGGTTAAGTAACCACGCCTGATGGGAATCAGCAGGGATGCTCTCAGTCACCAACAAGAGGCTGCCTCGCCCAAGACAGAGGTCTTTAGAACTCTGTTCCTCAGAGTAATTCACCCAACAACCAACAGTTGGTACATTTCCTCTCCTCGCGTTTCTTGAGATTCTTAAGAACCAGAATCACTGTCAGTTCCGAAGTCCCTTTTAGTGTTTCCTGAGAGTGCCCTGAAACCTTTATGTAAATGGGCTCTGAGAGGCTAGAATTTATACCCTTGTCATTCTACAGGAACATGCAAATGAAACTAAGCTTGTACTTAGCTCGCCTTGCATAAGGAATTTCTCCCCACCTCTTGTTCATTGGGAGGGAGTTTTTCTAAATGGATGCCCTCCTCCGGGCCCCTCAGCTGCCACCTGCCCCCTGCTGGAAAGGGTGGGAAAAGCCACAGGGTTGAGCTTTCCCCCTGCAACCGAAGGATAGTCATTCCTAGCACAGTCAGATGGGCTGCCGAGCCCCGTGAATTTTCTTTAATGTTATTAACATGAATGCAGCATTATTAGAATGTACTTGGAGTTTTAGATGGATATTTTATCCTTTTGTTACCAAGGCTTTTCAAAAGATAAAATATATATTTTCCTGCATGGAGTATATGAAAGTTCAGTAAAATATGATAATGTTGCTTCACATGCTGTTCTCTTGGGTAGGATCTCAGGAAAATGTTTTCCTCTGACAGCCTCTTATAATGGATGAAAATATTCCCTCTCCATTGCACACACAGTGCCAGGTTTGAGGCATATTATTGGAGTCAGGTAATCTGCCTCTGAAATACTGGTATTTGAAAATCAAATTTAAGGCTCAGGACGTTTTCACTTTATGATCATTGACACTGATGTTAGTAAACTCTTTCTCTAGCTATGAAGAAGAGAAATGGCAGGCAAGTTATTTTTTCCCCCAATTGCCATTTGCTTTATAGTGACTACACCATATGGAGCACAGTAAATAAACTATGAAAGTAGCAGGTTGCATAGAGAAAAGGAACGCACTTGGACTCCGGCCGTCCTTATACAAGTTATTTTATCTTCCCCAGCCTGCTTTCTGATCTTAAAGGGGATTTAATATTAAAGAACTAGAGGACCTGGTGGGGGTCCCTCAGCCTGCCTGTGCCCTCTTGCAATCCAGAACCCCTTGGGGGATGTCGGACTGCCAGTTTTGGCCCGATCCCTGCAGGCCAGGTTGAGGTACCCCACCAGTGCATGAATCTGTGCACCAGGCCTCTAGTATGCATATAAGATATTTGGTTAATCTCTTCTCACCCTCCCCCCTTCCCTCTTCCCTCTGAGATTCATCAGTCTCTTTCATGTTCCCATGCTGTGCGTCGAGCGTCTGCCCCCTGGTGGTCAGTGTGCATCATAGCTACCAGTCCAACGGTCAAATGGTCAAATGGTCCCTTAGGCTTTTATGTATATAGATTGTGGCTCTGGCTGGTGTGGTTTAGTTGGTTGAGCATCATCCCGTGCACCCAAAAGTCACCAGGTTCAATTCCTGATCAGGGCACATACCCAGGTTGTGGGTTCAATCCTCAGTAGGAGTGCGTATTGGAGGCAGTCAATTGATGGTTTTCTCTCACATCGATGTTTCTCTCTCTCTCTCTCTCTCTTACTCTTTCTCAAAAATCAATAAAAATATATTTTTAAAAAAGAGTTGTGGCGAGGATCAGTTTATTGGAATGCTCATATAACTGTGCCCAGCACATAGTGTTTCTACAATTTAATTTTAATTTAACAGAGAAATAGCTGACCCTGAAATATATGGTGATGGACTTATACTTTGGGTGGTAAGCATACTATGGCAATCCATAGATGATGTGTTATAGAATTATACACCTGAAACTTGCATGATGCTATTAACAGGTTACCCCTAATAAATTTTAAAAAGAATAAAAGAAATAGCTGACCCTGGGAATTATGTCAACAGAGGCAACCCATGTAATAATAATCTCAGTGTTTTATGCCATCAGTAGTATTGTACTTTTAGTCAACATAGGCCAATGGTGCTGCATAGAATGTGATGAGATATATGGTAGGTTGTAGGGGATCTAATACATGGTGATGGAAGATGGTCTGACTTTGGGTGGTGGGCACACAGTGCAATATACAGATCTTGTATCCAGGAAATATACAATGGAGCTTAAATGAACCTAATAACCAATGTCATACCAATACATTTAATTTAAAAAATAATAAAATGAAATAAAAGTTGAAACTTGAAGGGAAAAAAATAAAATAATATGGTGAAAGTTATAGTAGAGTCTACAGTTTGTGATGTAAGGTCTTCTGGTCTGCTGGGGCAGGTCTCATTCAAGCTTCAAGTCAAGGTCAGGTGTGTTCTGTGGCCCAAGCTGAAGGTGGTAGCAACTTCCTAAAGCGTGTCCTTCTGGCTGAGATCAGAAGCTCCCAGAAGATCAAGCAGAGGCACACAATGTCGCATGAGCCTTAGGTACAAAGCTGGCCAATGTCACTTCCATCCATATTTCATTGTCCACATTGCATTGCCATCTGTGGCTTCCACCACGTTCTCTGGCCTTTATCTGAGAAAATTTCACATAAAACAATCCAGAGTTAACAGAATGATCAATTGAAAGGTGACAACTTACAGGCCAAAATTTTTCCTCTCCCACCTATTCAAACACTTTTAAGATTCATTTTGCTTTATAAAACTCAAATTTCTGAGCAGTTTGGAGGGAGGGATCTACCCTTTAAATTACTGCTGGCATTTTGTAAAGGACATTGTGTCATGAGGTGTCGCTGAAGGAAGCCCTAGGTAAGAAATTTCTTGAACACTAAGTGCTTAAAAAAACCTGGCTTCCTCTGCATAATTGATGTACTCCCCTCTCACCTTCCCCCTCCCACCCCCAGAGAACAGTGTAACTGTGTTGTCCATTTTCCTTTGAGGGTCAAGACCTTCAGAGCCAAATTTCCACCTGTAACAAAATCAGTGGGACATTATAACACATTGACTTACTCTCTGGATCCTGCTTTGATTTCTTTTTTGTTATACATAATGTTATATAGAAAATTTTTTACTCTAAGCCATATTAAGTCTTTTGTGGAATGAGGCAGATAGAAGGGAGAACAAAACAGATATTTAAATGAAATGGTGTGCTGTCAGGGTACCTAATTAAGAAGAGGGGATTCAGCGGGGCTGTTTCTCTGCTTTCTCCTCTTCATTAATTATCATTGGTCAAAAAATATTTTATTTGTAATCAAAATGAAACTAAGTCTATGGAGATTAGGTTTTCTAAAGAGCTTAAGGGCAGGATCAAAGGGGATTTAATGCGTAGTTTCAAAGTCTCCCCACTCACACCATCCCCCTTCCTAAGCCTCTCCCCTCCCCATCCTCCATCTTGAACCCACAAAAGGACATGGGCTTCCCCTTCTGCTCTTAATTCCTGTCACCGGGCTTCTGAATAGCTGGTCTGATTTCAATGGCTTCAGTCAACAGTACCTAGCAACACTTTATTACATGTCTACAAGTTCAAAAATCGAAGTGGGAAGTGTTCCCAGCTGCATAGAGCCTGGAAGAATGTGCAGTGGTTTCAAAAACCCAGTGCAGCGGAAATAGAGGGAGGGGCTATGAGTTGGCCTGTAGGCTGTTCTGGAAAGGGGTCTTCCTCCACACTCTCTACTTTCCGGGGTTAATTAGCATCCATGAGATGAGCACATTGTGCCAGAGTGAATTCTGCAGATCACAGAGGTACTGAATAGTCTCTTAAGAGAAGAGGATGCTTTTTCTGGGAAACCAAATTATAAAAAGCTGAGCCCCCAGTTGACTGTTAAAGCAAAAGCTATTAAAAGAACATCTGTAGATGATTCCCTGAAATGGGCTCTTTGTCCATTGAATGGATGATTGGAAACGGACAGGTTCATTCTCATGTCAACACTGTAATTTTGCTTCTCATAAAAGGGGTTGCTTTTCATTTCTGATATTTTCCATGTTGCTGCAGAGTCTAACCAGGTCTCAAAATAGTTCCTACAATAGGAAGAGTAGAGGACACCATGTTTCTCTCTTTCAAACTGCTAGTGTTTACTTCTGAATTTTACCTGCCGTGTGTGGCTTTCATTTCCTGAAATCATGTTAGGAAACTCTGGGCTTGGTCTGTAGATAAAACTGACTAATTCTGCAGCCTAACGTCCAGTCCCAGAGACATCTGAGCTCTCCTTCACTATAATTTCCCAGAAACAGAGATGGCATCTAGTCTTACTAGTTGCTTTAACTGGGGAAATGAATGTTTGTCTTTAGCAGAGGCCAGGAAAGAGCTGTCTCCATGTACCTTTCACCTTCTGTCTCACCTGTGACCAGGAAATGGCTGCACAGTTACACTGACTGTGCAAGACAGCGTGGCTGCTCTGTAACATCCTGTGTGCTGGTGCACTTGTTCCCTTGAGTTATGGTCTTACCTGCAGTATACAGGCAGCTGTGTCTCTGGCTTTTGAAAAGAACCAGATGAAGTCAAGAAATCATCTGGTTATGAGCCCAGCCGACATGGCTCAGTGGTTGAGCCATCGACCTATGAACCACGAGGTCATGTTTTGATTCCCGGTCAGGGCATATGCCAAGGTTGTGGGCTTGATCCCCAGTGTGGGGTGTGCAGAAGGCAGCCGATCAATGATTCTCGCTCACATTGATGTTTCTGTCTCTCTCTCCCTCTCCCTTCCTCTCTGAAATCAATAAATATTTTAAACAAATCAGTAATGAAAGCCAAGGACAATTCATTCAGTGAGAGCATCCTATTTTCACTAATGTCCTTGCATTGATATCAGATTAGCAGAGTCAGAGTTTGATTCTCTCTGCATTTGGGTAGATGTCCCGGGACATAGCCTTCCTAGTGATTTGGTAAAGTATGGTGGTAGACACATCACTGGAATATGAGCTGTGATGCTGTGTCTCCCAATGACACAGCATCATTCCTGAACAGATGGGCTTTTTACTTTGTAACTGCATTTGTGTTTCCCCAAGAGACTCCAATGAAGGTGGCCCACATACTCAACTATTTTTATTGGCTGCCTCCCATTTTACTGTGGTGTAGAGCGAGCTAATACCAAAAAGTGTCTCGAGTGGAAGTCAAGAATAGGAAGATACGGAGTTGAATGCTCTCAGAGGAAAACTCAGCTTCCTAACAAAATCTAATCTACCAGGCAGGAGCTGTCAACGTGATAAATATTCTAGTCTTTAATATCAGTTTACATAGCAGGGCCGAAGAAAAGGAGAAATTACTCACATACTCAAAACTTATTAAAATGATGTTGTTTGACTTCAAGTGACAGAGGTCCAAGGAAATCCAAAGTTAAGATGGAAACTCTGTGGCTGAGCCTAGGTCTGGACTCTCCAGGGGCCTTCTCCTGTGTCAATGCCACCAAAGTAATTACACTGCCACGCATGAGCTCCCCCAGGTTCACCATTTGTGAGAACGAGTTCCTTCAATTAATCTAGCTGCACGTTTCAGCTGCTACCAGGTGCATGCAGCAGCTAGGGCAGAACTTCAAATTGAACTGGATCGCAGAGTTATAAGTTAGGAACGTCTCCATGGTAGTGTTTGTGAGGCAGAGAGCACTAGCTTTGAAATCGTGCAGAACTATTTATTGAACACCTACTATGTGCCAGGCCCTGTTCGAGGCTCTGGGCATGCAGCTGACAACCAGACTGACGAGGTCCCGGCACTGGTGCAGCTTGCATGTTCATGGAGGTGTTACAGGTTGGGTTCCCCAGGAAAAGACTCTGAGAGGGACCTTTGTGTGCAAGAAGTTTATTGGTGGAGACTTTCCAGCTTAACTCCTGTGGGGGAAAGGAAAGAAGAAAGACTGCCCATGTCTAAAAGCTTGTCTGTGGGGCCATTTCAACAATGGGTGCAGGGACTCCATGGTAAGCTCTGATGTTGGGATGGCCTTTCAGAATGGTCCCCCATTGCGGGGAAAGTGCCTTCACCTTTAGCCTGGTGCATAGGGCAGTCATTGACTGTGGGTTATCTGGGAAGGGGACATGATCTTGGGCAGGAGGCTCTTACCAGCTAAAAGCAATTGTGGCAGAGGGCTGGCTGCCGAGGTCTTCCAGTTGCAACGCTTATAGCAGTTGGCTGTATAACTCCTGCAGCCTTGAATGGAGACCAGGTCAGCAGATAGTAAACACACACACACACACACACACACACACACACACACACACTTAGTAGTTAGAGAGGAATGGGGATAAACATAAGGTGTGTGTGTGTTTTAGATGAGAGATTTGGGACATATTTGTATGCTGATGGGAATAATTCAATTCACTGATAATGCTAAGGAAACACAAGTTACCTGTAGGTGTCAAGTCCTCCTTTAGATAAGAGAAGATGGGATCCAGTGCAAAAGAGGAGATGCTGGCCCTAGGTAGGTGAAAGGACAGCTCACCCCCATCACTGGAGGGATGTGGCGGGTCTGGGTGTGGATGGAGCTAGGGAAGAAGGTTTGCTTATGGGAAGATGAAGCAGTCTAAGTCTGATTGCTTTATGTTCTCAAATAATCCAGGTTATCAGTTGGGAGTGAAGGCTGGGAACAGGGAATTTGAGGAGGGTGAGGAGAAAGCAAAAAAGCAGTATCCCCAAAGGGTGGGATCGGGACTTGACTAGAGCAATGTAGTAGAATTGCTCAGGAGTAGCAAGGACATACTTGAGAGTTATGGCTATAAATGCAAATATATCATAGGTGTATGCTTTTATCCAAATTCATTCTCTGGATGGGGGCAGGAACAAGGTAGGCAAACAGCTACTTCCAACCAGCTACAGGTTGTGGCAGGTGAGTTTGATGAGAGGAGCTGAGTTGTGGAGGTGTAGACTGACCGTGTTGATGAACCATGGATTCTAAGCAGATAAGAAGGGAAACAAAGGAATGATAGAAACACTACTGACTAGCCAGGTGACCCTTCGATTTTCTTTATCAAAATGGGGGGGAAAGTTGGCCCAACTTATCCAATAGTTATTGAGTGCTTACTCTGTGCCCTCCATGATTTTAGATCCATTCTCAGCTAATTCTCACAAGTCAGTGAGGTCAGGAGGGATTACCCCACCTGGGACTTGGTGCATACTATTTGCTCAAATACCTTTAGCTCAGTGTTTAAGCCCCATTTTCCAATTCTACAGCTGTCAGTGCCGCAGGGGAGAGTCAACTGCAATTTCTGGGACATTGATGGATAACCTTTTTGATTTCCAATTTTGGAGCAAATCTTCAACCACTTACTTGCCTTAATGAAGAAAATATAGAGAACTGGCTTGCATCATTCTTTGTTGAGATTCTTGGGCCTCATAATTACCTATCACGCGGAACATGTGAGCAAACAAAGCAGTTAGGAACATGTAAATATAACTTTTTAATGTTTTTTTCAGTCTCTGTGACAATATAATGAGTAAACTGAGATTTAGAGTCATTAAGTAATTCATCCAAGCATATTCAACTGAAAAGTGGCAGAGCCAGGATCTGAAACCAGCTGTGAACAGAGAGCTCCAAAATCCATGTGGTTCATGTTACATTCGCTGTCTCCTATGGCCATGAGAAGTGGGAGGAGCCGAGGGGAGGAGCTTCCTCAAGCCTGCACATCAGAAGCAGAGGGGGGTTGGGTATAGGTTGGTGGTGGGATTGACTCTCTCAGGCATGCAATTAGTAAATAAGGAAACTGCTCTGTGCATGTATTAGAGAATTCCAAGAGTATATTTTTATTGTGAGATTTGTGGAGCCTTTTTATCACCTTGAAAGTTTATCTCATTGTTTTCTGTTTCCTGGTTAAAAATCCCTGGGACTTATAAAAGGAGCTCTGGGCCTGCCTGAGAGACTCGTCTCAAGCTGCAGTGCACAAGTGAGTGTGTTCAGCCATGAAGCAGTGAGGGTGACAGCGAAGGTGCAAGGAGCTGGGCCAGAGGAGAAGATAGTGAGGGAGGAGCTGGGAATCTGTATAGCTGAGCCTGTGTAGGAACAAGAAAGATCTCCTCTGATGTTCCTCTCAACAGTCAGCCTTCTTCCTTCACATTGGTTGAAGGAGAGAGCAGAGGAAACAGCACTGGCTTGGTCAACTTGATCTTCTAAGTTTATATTAAAGATTTTCTTATAAGCACAGTTTACATGCATGGAAGGTGATGAACATGTCGCAAAATGTCTAGGACTTGCTCCATTTTAGTATTGAAATCCCTGCATCCCAGAAACCCCCTGAGTCCCAGGCAAAGCAGGATGGTTGGTCACCCTGTGATGCATCCCAGATACATAGGAACTGTACTTCTTTCAAATAGACCCACTCCTCGTCCCCTCATGAGTACATACATTCATGCCTGGCCATGCATTTTGTATTTTTTATAGAAGGTATGCCAACCCTACTGCATTTAAGGAACCAAGACATTTTCTCCTGCTTCTGCTTATCTAAGAAATCATTAAGGCCTTGGTAATATAAACTAGCTTATTGCATTATTCTCTCTTCTTTATGTTCTAAGAATCATCTTCCTGCCAGAATATTTTGAACTGTTTTCTCCTGCTCTTGGAAACGTAGTTTCCAACATAATGTAGATGGCATACAAGTGCTGGCTAATTAAGCTTTGACACATGACCATATTTTGCGAGGTGGCTGTAGCATGCTTCACGTAGGAGGGGGGAAAATTAGGAAGAGTATAATCAGGTTTTCATTTCTTCTAGCATAGGTGACCCAGTGCCATCTGTTACCCTCCATGGAGGAGGCTTCAGGTTAGCAGCTAATGCTTTGCTGAAATTAATGTGGATGTGATTGCCATTTTCTCTCCAGGAGTGTATGCCTGGCTTATTGGGAAGAGAGAAATGGTCCAACTTAACATTCCATCCATGAACTGAGGACAGGAGGATAAGCATTTACTATATGCAATCATGGGGAGGGGGAGAAGGAAGCAGCAGTGTGATAAGAAGTAGCAAATCTATGAAATTATTTTAATAGCACTATTGAGTAGGCTGCTTCCAACCAGCACTTGAAGACTGTCCTGTGAATGTTCAGTCCTTTGAGATTATACTGAATTTCTCCTTTTCTAGTAGAGGGTAGCCAAGAAACTCTTTCTCAAACAAAATTACAGATCACATGCTTTTGCAGGACTATTTATCCTTTGCCACATTTATCCATTTTTTTTTTACGTAATTTAGGTCTGTATAATCATCTGATTAACTCTGTCTTCTCCATTAGATGGTAATCCTTGAGTATAAAGACCATATGTTCTTCCCTGTGATCCTCAGAACCCAACACAAAGCATGGCAACAAGAAGGCACTCAATGATTTGAATGAGTGAGGAGCAGCATGCCCCGTGTCTCCTTCACAGGACTCATGCCACTTTAGCACACTCCTGTCTACCTGCTCCCTTACTGTCAGCTACCTGAGTTCCCAGGACTTTCACAGTGCTGGGCATGCAGTGAATGAGAGTTGTATGAATGGCTGCATAAAAGGGCGTGATACAATTGGTATTACTTGATTTTGCTTAGAGTTGTAATATACTGCATGTACAGCAGGAATTCCATAGCACCTTTACCCACCAATGCTTTTGATTGCTGATAGCCTGATAAGCTTGTCTTTCCTGCCAACAGTGGCTGGGCCTCTGCAGAGATAGTCATTGTTATTGAAAAGAACTATCAATGCTAAATGCAGAGCTGAGATCACGTTCCATTCTCAGATTTTTACCAGCTCCTTGCTTGGTGTTGGCAGGTAAGTATTCTCGTTTTATTGTCTGTAACGTGGACATTAGTAATGCCTGGTGTCCTCATCTCTTAGGACTCTTGTGAGGAACAGGTGGGAAAAAAGATAAAAATAAAGTCACTGAGAAAAGTGTAAAACGCCAAGGACACCAAAGGTGACTTATTTCCTTACTGCGTGGTTCGCCAGAGGCATCTTTGCATTTCTGACAAGCCTGTAACTATGCTTCCCTTTTGTTGAATTCTCTGATTCATACAAGAAAGGACAGTAGGGCATGCTTTTCTACTTGATGACCAAAATCTAACCCCAGGTTTCCTGGAGCCCCCCCGCCCCAAAGACCCTTGGAGAACAAATATTGCCCAGATACTCATCTTTAGGAGAGAAACTCCACATTGCTCATTTATTCTAAATAAAGTTGGTATGTTTTCTCATTGTAAAAGCTTATAAGATGCATGCAGAAATAAAGAAAAGAAGGAAGACAAAATACACATAGTCCGACCTTTGAGAATCAACCAGTGTTGATATTACGCTATATTTCTTTCCAGTAGTTTTTCAATAAGTAGTTTTTCTCTTGTAAAAGATAAAATTTTATATCTTACTTTTTTATTTTTCCACTTTATCATAAACTCCCAGTAACATCATCTTATACTGACTATATAACTCAGCTTCATAAGATGTTGTGAAGATGAAATGAAAGAGTGAATCTATTTGAAGCAATTTCTAATGAGGACCCAATAAATACTAACTGCTGCCATTATCAATAATGACATCATTATCACCAATATTGCCAAAGTTTACTTAATGTTCTCTTATTTTGAACATGTAGAGTGTTTCTGAATATTTGGGTATTGGGAGTAAGTTCTGTACTGTTATTTCTTTCCTTCATAAGCTTCTCCAAAATGCTAAGTAGTTGTCATGATTATTTTGAACCTCCCCCAAAGCAAAGAACATAATTTTTATAAGAAATAAAATAATACCTATTAATTCCTTTTCCTCTTTAAAAAAAAGTTTTATTGATTTTTTAGAGAGAGAGAAAGGGAGAGGGATAGAGAAATAGAAACATTGATGAGAGAGAAACCATCGAGCAGCTGCCTCCTGCACACCCCCACTGGGGATCGAGCCTGCAATCCGGGCATGTGCCCTGACCAGGAATCAAACCAGTGGCCTCTTCGTTCCTGCTCAACCTCTGAGCCCCACCAGCTGGGCTCCTTTTCTTCTTTAGTCTTTCTGTACTGGACTCAAGAAATGTGCACGCGGGTTAGAGCTGGGATCTCAGAAAACCTGTGAGAGCATACCAAGTTCTTAGTGCTCATAGTCATGTCTGCTGCCGTTTGTAGCTTAGAGCATTTATCTACCTTTCGTTGACCTTTGCTTTCTCGTCATGATCATTTCTAAGCAAATAGAAGCTGACTCTGGGCTGGGCACTCATCATACGTTCATGCACAACTGCACCTGGACGGTTCCTGCCTGCCTGGGTCCTGCAAGACTATTGGGCCCAGAAGAGGAGATGTTAGGGGCCAGACAAAAACAGAAAGGTATTCAGGAAGGTACCATGCCAGTGGTTAAGCACATGGGCCCCAGGTTCATAGGGGATCCCAGTTCGGTTGCCTTTTAGCTGTCTGGTCTTCAGTGTGTGACTTAACCTTCCCAAGCTTCATTTGTTGATGTCCATGATGGTGGCAGTAGCAGCACTTTCCTCCCAGGGTTGTGAGGATTTGTAGCTATAACATATGTGAAGCTCTCAGCACAATGCCTGGTGCAGAGACATAGCCCTGCTGTTATCATCATCACTCTCATTCCTCCTCCCTCTTCCGCCTCCTTCTCTAAGTGGCCCAAGGTAGCAACATCAATTACGGCCAAGGAGAGGGACTGAGATTGTAGCCTGGGAAGAGGTACCAAGTGTGCAATCTTAAGGGTGAGATAATAAAAAGACATGAGTAACTGGGGAGGGATAAAGAGTAGCTCGGGTTGTGGAAAGCAGTCTAAGACCAAGTTCATAAAAAGTATGAGAACTTCCCATTGAAGGTCTGCTTTTACCTGGCTTTTATTTGGCCCCTGATACAGAATCTACTGGCCAAAAGGTCTACTCTTCACTGGACATTGTCGATTTTTGACTTGAAAAAATAGAGAAAGAGTGCTAATGAGAGAGGAGAGAAAGAGGACTCGGAATTGACAAACATAAACTATGTTACCTAAACATAACTAGGCAGTGTGACCTTTTTATATGATACATATGGGTGAGAGCTCATTTTGTCTTTGATTTATAATATGGTATGGATAATAGCACCCACCCCCTTCCCTTTGGCAACCAGTTGAACCATTTTAAACACGAGCCAAAAAGTATGAAAATGCTTCTTTTCCCACATCCTAACCAAACTGGTTATTAGCAGATTTAGAAATTTTTTTCCAAATTAGTGGACAACAACTGCATTTTGTTGCGATATGCCTTTTCCTCATCACCAGCGAGACTATCTGTTACTATTTATTGGCCATTTCTGTTTCTTCCTGGGTGAGTTTCCAGTTTCTATCCTTTACCCATTTCTCTATTGGCCTGTCTGTTTTTTTATCTTTAATTTACAGGTTCTCTTTGTATGTTATGGGTGCTAAACTATTAGTAAATGGACTGTTCTCCTCCATTTTTAATCAGTGACGTTTTCCATCAGTGACGTTTTCTATGTGAAATGTTTCATTTTTTTGTTACCAAACCTGACATTTTTTGTGACTTTTATTTCTCGGGTTCTATGTAGTGTTCTCATACTTCCCCCTTTCTAAGGACTTTACAAGGTCAGTTCTAACTTTCTCTTTAAACAAAATGTTGTGTAAATCAGTATTGGCTAAATGCCCAAGAGTTTTGATTGTCCTTTACTTATTTTTGTTAAACCTTTGATTTTAATATCCAGCTTCATGACACTGCAGTCAGAGACTGTGACTTGGAGGGCTTGAGCTTTTGTATTTCTATTGAGAGTTTCTTTGTGGCCTAGTACAGCATCAATTTTGATAAATAGCTCATAGTCAAACAAAAATAATGCATAGTCTGGATTCTTTTCCGAAATAAAAGTTAATTTCTCCCCTTCCTTCTTTTTTTTCTTTCTTCAACCCTTCTTCCCCTCCCCCTATGTCCCTTATCTCTATCTCTTCTTTCTCTTTTCCTTCTCTTCTCCCTCTTTCTCTCTCTTGTTCCTTCTAGAATGTTAACTATGTTGTTCAAGTCCTTTATATATCCTAAATTTTATGTCTACTTAATTCAATTCAGAAATTTTCTAGTATGATATTTTTAAATAAAATTCACCTTTCATCATTTTAAAAAAATGACCACTCTGGCCAGTTTTGCTCAGTGGATAGAGCATCAGCCTGAGGACTCAAGGGTCCCGGGTTCGATTCTAGTTGAGGCCACATGCCCGGGTTGTGGGCTCAGTCCCCAGTGGGGGGCGTGCAGGAGGCAGCCGATCAATGATTCTCTCATCATTGATGTTTCTGTCTCTCCCTTTCTGTTTTTCTCTGAAATCAATACATATATATATATTTATTTTTTAATGACCTATTGTTCTGAGTAGAAAGATTCACAGCTATTTTAAAGTATTATTAGAACATATGCTTTTATCAATATAAATTATACTCTTTTTTTATAATGCTTTTTGTCTTGAGTTCTAATTTGTCGATAATGCCCAGACTGTTGTTGTACTGGCATTGGCTTCATAAATCTTTGTTCATTCCTTTACTTTCAACTTCTTTATGTGGTTTTATTTTGGGTGTTTCTCCTAAAACAAATATAGTGGCATTGTTTTGTTTGTTTCCCCCACTCCAAACTGAGAATCACTTAAGAAGAAAAAATTTCACCCGGCCAGTGTGGCTCAGTGGTTGAGTGTCAACCCATGAACCAAGAGGTTCCTGGTTCCATTCCTGGTCAGGCATGTGGCCAGGTTACTGGGCTCAGTTTCCAGTAGGGGGTGTGCAGGAAGCAACCAATCGGTGTTTCTCTCATTGATGTTGCTCTCTCCCTTTCTTTCCCTTAAAAAAAAAAAATCAATAAAAATATATATTTTTTTAAATTCAATTAATGGTCATTCATTTATAATGTCTGATATTTTTGTTTTTTATATCATGTGTTTCAGATTTCATATTTTTTATTTTACATTTACTACCTTTTAGTAGTTTAAAAATTCCACCTTATATTTTTATTCTAATGGTTATCCTTAAACTCTTCACAACCAAATTATTTTCTTTTCTCCGTAAAAATGAAGCTATACCTGCATCCACCTCATTTAAAATAGGAGTTGTCTCATCAGGTATTTTATATTTTCCCTTCCGTTCTTCCTTCTACCTCCTCTGTACTGTTAAAATTATCTTGAATTTGGTTCCAGATTGTTAATTTTTTACTTTGTGCCTTTCCTATTTTATGAGTACCCACTTAACAATTCCATGAAATTTCACTGCCGTATTTTCAACAATTACTTAGTATTAAGTGTAAGTTTTACTGATGCCATTACTCATTTTATTGGGATGCTATGTATTTCTGTTTCTTGGCTTTATTTTTCTGAAAGGCACCAGAATTTTTATCTTTTTTGATGTTTTGTTTTCTGAAAAGGTTATGTGGACAGTAAACATTCTGAGCTTTTGTAAATGTAAAAATGTCATCACCCTCTGCCCCACACTTTAATGGCAGGACTTGAGACTCCAAATGTCATTTCCTTAGCTTTTTGGAGGCACCGGTCCATTGCCTTCCTGCTCTCTGGATTGCAGGAGAGAAGTTCAATGCTAGCAATTAAGGTCATGAGTTTTAGAAATAGTCAACCTGAATTTTCAGTCCCTGTCTACCACCTACTACCTGTATAACAGCTTAACTTCAGTGCGGCTCCTTCCTCACTGGATGGTAAGGACCCTTGTGTAGCGAAGATTAAAGTAAAATACTAAGCACAAACAAATAATGAACTCAGTGATGAGAAAAAGTTTCTTTATCAGCCTTATATATTTGTTCTCCTGTCTGGAAGCTTATAGGATTTTTCTTTGTCCTTGAGGATCCCAATTTTTTTACAATTTTGCCATAAATGACTCAGTTGGACTTTTTTCTCTCTCTGAAAACTCAAGTTCCTTTTCAGCTCAGAGCGATTCCTTCTTTTATTTATTTGGTACATCCCACCCTCCATCCACATACCTTTCTTTCCTTCTGAACTCCCTTCCTCCACAGCTGTTGGGGCTGCTGAGTCTCTTCTCCACAGTGTATCAGTTCCCTAACGCTGCTGTAACAAATTATCACAAACTTAGTGGCTTAAAAAATGTATTATTTTATAACTGTGGAGGTCTGCATGGAAATGGGCTTCACTGGGCTAACATCAAGGTTCAGCAGGATGAGAATCATTATGGAGGCTCTAGGGGACAAGCCCACCCTTTTTCTTCTTCAGCTTCCAGAAGCCACCGGCATTCCTTGGCTTATGGCCCCTTCCTTTATCCTCAAAGTTAACAGCATAGCATCTTTAAATCTCTCTCTGACTTTGATACTCTTGCCTCCCTCTTTCTGTAAGGGCTATTGTGATTGCAATGAGCCCACTGAATAATCCAGGATATCATCTCAAGATCCTTAATTTAATCACATCTGCAATGTCCCTTTTGCCATGTAAGGTAACATAGTCACTGTTTTTAAGGATAGGCATCTTTGGAAGGGCTGTTATTCTCCCTACCATACCAAGCTCTTTGCTTTCTTCATAAAGTCCATTTCTTCTCCAGCAGTGTTATAATTTTGTACTTACAGTATGTGACTTAATGGCATGTGAGACAGGAGACACACATAGTCAGCCATCTTGAAGAGCAGTATTCTTTTATCAGTTGTTTAGTCTGTTGCTATTTACATATTTCTGTAAAATATAACAAATATTTTTGAAAATGTGTAAATAAATAATAATGATATAGATAGGTGGTAGAGTGTGGTAGAAATTTTGATCTACTGACCTCATGAACGTAGAATCTCTGATTTTGTCTGCATGACCCTGTACTACTCATTTGATCATTTGCTTATTTGGCAAACCCATATATGACTAGGGCTATGGTATACACTGGAGTTTTTTGTCATTGTTATTTTCCATAGCCTTTCTGTTCTTGGTATCTATTGTTCATAGGACTTAATTTTGTACTTTAGATTCGTGCAAATTTGAATTTTTAAAATGCACTATAGATTAAGCCTCTACCTCATTCAGTAGTTATCTAAAGAATTCTCTGAAGGTCAGAGAATTCATTTACATAGACTTGGCTTCCCTGATTTCTAAATTCCTTACCAGAAACCACAGTCTCTCTTTGCTAGTTTGATTTCTCTCTATCCCCATGAACACTAAATTTAAGTCAGAGCCGCGGAATCCCTCTTCCAGAGCAGGAACACTAATTTTGTAGCAGTCGCTCAGAATTCTCCTGGAGAAAGGCTACCCTCCCTCCACCCCCTCCATGTGTGCGCTGTTTCTGCATCTGGATACAGAGCCCTTTAATCCTGGATTTGAGCTGAGAGCCTAGATTTTCCCCACATCTGTATAGACAGTTTCCCCCTCTGCAGAATCACATGGTTTTGTGTTACTGTCGGTCCTTTGTACTGACTTTGTTTCCTTCTTTTCATGGGGATATTGCATATTTGTTCCTGTAGTATTTTGACTACAGTCTTCTCATCTGTAAGTTAACATCCAGCTGTGTTATCTACCTCTGACAATAACAATAATATTGATGATGACAAACATAAGGACTACTTGTGAAGATGACAGGGCAGAGAACATGGCAAGAGCGTGGGCCTCCCATGGCCTTGTTGAGCTACCCGACGGACTCTGAACTGCCTTCTCCCGGACTTCTCTTCCCTAACCCTAACCCTAACCCTAACCCTAACCCTAACCCTAACCCTAATGCAGGTCCCAGCTTAACCCTAACAGATTCCCCTCTCATTTGAACCACTGTCTGTTACGTTTTTCTGTAAAATGTAAACCCTATGGGTCAGTATTGAAAATGCTCTGGAGACTCTTCACCCTTCTTTCCATAGAGACTTTTCTTCTACCTCTTCCATTCCAAGACTCTGTGATTCATCTAAACCAAATTGCTTCCTGTTGCCACCTCTACTTGAAGGCCAAGCTGAAGAATGACCTCTCCTTCCAACAAGTCCTCCTTATGTTACCTGACTGGTGGTGTTTCTCATTCCTTAGGACTTGGAGCTTTTACAACCTCAGCACTTTCCCTCTTGAAATATAGTTACTTGGGTACCCATCTCGTCCCCTCTTTTGGGAGCTCCTAAAAGCCTTGTGTTATTCATCCATCCCTTGCACACACACGGAAACACACACAAACACCCACTTCAATCCCCACACAGCACCTTGCCCAGGGGGGTCCTCAGGACCCTAGGATAATGGTTGGGTTCGTACATGGGATTATGTGGGCATCTCTTCTTTGTCTTCACTGCCGTTTGAATCTTTGTCAATGGAAAATGTTTTTCTATTCAGAAGAACATCTTTCCTGAACTGTTCTTGACCTACTTAGGAAAACCTGGAAGGAGGAGCGGTGCCCTTGTTTGCCGTACGTGGTTTGCAAGGCTCTTTGCAAGTCGTCTGCTCTGCACTGAGAAGCGAGCTTTCAGCTCTCTGCTGGCACACAGATTGATCTGTGTTGCTGGCATAACTGTCAACCAGCTCCAAATTCAGCAATCTCTGCGTAAGTAGGCTGAAAGCAGCTTTGACTAAATATGAATCTTGTTCTCTACAGAACCCAAATTCTGGTGACCCAATAAATATTTTTGATTGATGTGAAGTTGTGGTTTGAGTCCAAATTTTTAAAAAGCGTTGCTTTGCTTTGGAATACTGTGCACTCATGTATTATTTACGAGTATTATTCATACCCTGACTACTTCTCAAACAGACTTGCAGTAACTAAAAGCTACAGGTACACCATAACCATTAAGTCCTTCAAGTGAGGTTAAAAAGACAAAAACTCAAACAACAAAAATGTCCCATTGATAGAAAGACTTAGGGCAGTGATGGCGAACCTATGACACGCGTGTCAGAGGTGACACGCAAACTCATTTTTTTGGTTGATTTTTCTTTGTTAAATGGCATTTAAATATGTAAAATAAATATCAAAAATATAAATCTTTGTTTTACTATGGTTTCAAATATCAAGAAATTTCTATATGTGACACGGCACCAGAGTTAAGTTAGGGTTTTTCAAAATGCTGACACGCCGAGCTCAAAAGTTTCGCCATCAGTGACCTAGGGCAAGACCCTAAAGCTCAGCTCATTTATTCCTCCCAAATGAACTGTATGTTTCATATTTTTTGCAAATGAAAAAGCCAGTGATCAAAGAGGTTGAGCAGCCCAGCCAGTGTGACTCAGTGATTGAGCATCGACATACGAACCAGGCAGTCACGGTTCGATTCCTGGTCAGGGCACATGCCTGGATCCCCAGAGTGGGGCATGCAGGAGGCAGCAGATCAGTGATTCTCTCTATCATTGATGTTTCTAGCTCTCACTCCCTCTCCCTTCCTCTCTGAAATCTATATATATATATATATATATATATATATATATATATATTTCTTTTTTTTTTAAAGAGGTTGAGCAAGTAGGAACAGGTCTCACCCTGGTGAATTTTATAGCCCACATTTCAAACCCGGCATCTACTGATTCCATGGTTTACACTCTACTCTGCTTTGCACTGTGATAGAGCTAGGACTTTACTCACCCCACCTGCTCTATTCTAATGAATGAACCAAAAAGCAAGAAAGAGATGGATGGTTTTGGAAAATGCATTACAACAACCCTAAGTTAACTAAAATGTTCTATTCAGTGAAGTTCACTGCAAAATCTTAAGTCACTAGCATATTAAAGTCAGGAGGGAAGAGACGCTAAAAATCATCTAGTCTTCCTCCTTCTTCTATTTCAGATGAAGAAACTAGGGGAGTGAGTTGCCCAAGATACTCAATGTAATGGTCTATCTCTACCAGCTTATTCCCCCAGGATTATTTAGCAGCTGGGAGATTTCAACTCCCTTTCTGTCCAGGGATTGAGATCAGAAATTCTCAAAGGATGGATGTCTCTAGTGGACCCCATCTAGTAAAAGGGCTTTCGTAGAAGCTTTAGCAAACAATGAGTGGTCATGCATTTTGTTACCTTTGATGGTAACCTTGTTCTCATACATGCAGGTAAACTTCCATTTGAAATTTACAGTTCAATGGTAAGTGACCCCATTAATGGTCTTATAAATGTAGAAATGCTCTTGTGAGCAAGGACATTTAACTAGAAGGTGAGTAGGTGTGGCCCCCCAGCAAAGGATGCTTCCCAGGAGTCACACTCCTTTGTACTCAGGTACTGATGCTCTTGATTCTTTACTGGCCCAGTGTAATGCAGTAGAAGTGATGTTGCATGACTTCCAAGGCCAGGTTATAAGAAGCCTTGCAGCCTCCTCCCTGGTGTCTTGGAGCTTTCCTTCTCAGAATCCAGCCATCATTCCCAGGAAGCCAAAGCCACCTGGAGAGGTTTTGTGTAGGTGCGCTGGTGGACTGTCCCTGCTGAGCTCCCAGGTGACTTCTAAAATCAGCTCCCAATCTTGGGAGTGACCCCGGGAGCCCTTTGGATTATGACAGACCCCAAGTAAGAGCCACCCAGCTGAGCCCAGTCAATCTATAGTGATAATAAATTATTATTATTTTAAGCCACTGACTTTTCAGATGATTTCTTATGTAGCAATAGACAATGGGAGCATAGGAAACAGCCAAAGATGATTTTCCTCCTCACTTTCCACAAAATTCAGTGGTAAAAATATAATCAACATCCACCAAGATCTAGAAGATGGTCAAATTGAAATTTACTTAAACTCCCCTCCCACCTCACCCCCAAATTAAACTGTTTCCAACTTAGTTATTTCTTTCATTCCTAAGTGAGGTGGTAGAATAGAAGGATTTTGAAGAAAAAAAAGGAATGCAATTTTAGAATATCTATTGAGACAGATATTTTGACATTTGAAGGAAGAAGAAACAATTTAAGATGCTTTAAAAGCTTTCCAGTGTTTACTTTCATATTATTTCACTCTGAGCTACAGACAATAGTCTTTTTTCTACTGTCTAGCTATTTGAAGCAATCTACAATGGCATGATGTATCCTTTAAAGATTATAATTGAAATGTGCAGTGAAACATTCACAGGCACGAAACTTCTTATAGCTGCCAAACTAAGCTAATTTTCTTTTCTTTTAGTATATTTTTTCTTTCTCTTTCTCTTTTTTTATTTTTTATCTTCTCCTTCTTTTATTCCTCCCTTCCTCCCTTTTATCCTTTTTTTCTCTCCTCCTCCTCCTCCTCCTCCTCCTCCTCCTCCTCCTCCTCCTCCTTCTCCTCCTCCTCCTTCTCTTTCTAAATCAATGCCAACTTCTGATTATCTCTGACTCGGACAAGGGAAATGAATCTAGAAAAAGTCTTATTTCAAGTATCATGCTAGGTGATCTCAGACACTTTATTTCATTTACTCTTCACAACAGGCCAGCCCAAGTGGTGATGCTCTTTCCATTGTGCAGATGGAGGAACTAAAACCAACATACATTTAATAACTTGCCCAAATTTACTTAGCCAGAAATAACTGGTCAGGCAGGAATTAACACCTTTTTCTCTCTTGCGCCAAAGGCCTTCTATTTTCATTATACCAACCTGCATCTGAAATCTATATCTAGTTCCATGAACTGCTAAAAAGTCGACAAAATGATCTCAGAATCCTTGTCTGTCTTTGGGTGTGATTGCTAACAAGCTCTCAACAACTGCTGTCTCTTCCAATCCATGGCCCAGCCCTGTAGGCCTGCTTGCCTCCGCCCACAGCCTTCATACTGGGTGCCTGCCCTCTAAGAATAGTTCTATGTGGAGGCAGGAGAATATTTAGAAAGGACCCAACCTCATCCAGAGCCTTTCTATCTGCTTCACTCTTTTCTCTCTCCAGCTTTATCAAGAATAGGGTTGACCACGATAGCTCATGTGGATAGATTTAGAAGGTGGGTTCCTTTAAGATAGAAATCGTTAAACTTTTGTATGTGTCATTTTTCTTGGGGGCCTCATTGACAATGCAGGTTCGAGGCCCCCCCCCTCAAGATCTGATTCAAGGGGATCTTAGGTGAGACCTAGGAATTAGATTTTCTAAAAGCACTCAAGGGATTCTAGCAGAGTAGTTCTGAACTACGTGGAACATTGCCTAAAGACCAGACAGATCAATTGCACTTTTGAGTTACTTTGGGCGACGCGATTGTTACTCCAGGGCATTTTCATAGTTGGCAGCTGCAAGTTTTATAGCCACTCAGGCTCATCGAAGGCTAAGACCACACTGCTAAATTCACCCACAAGGCTCAAAATACCTCTGGAAATGGCTCTAAGGGATGGGCCTTTAGGGACAAAGCAGGTGGCTGAGGGAAGACTCTACCCCCTAATCCCACTTACTGACTGGCCATGGCTGGTAGACAGTTTGGAGAGACAAAGTCCCTTTTTGGCTGCTTGCGCAGTCTATTTTCAGTGTTCCTGTTCTGATCCCTGTACTCTCTGCCCATGACTGAGGACTTTCCTGGAAGGTACTTAGTGACTAAAAAGAAAAAAAAAAAACCAGAGGAACCTCATCTTTTCCACTCTACTCAGTGCTGACTCTGTAGCCCAAATGCCTTGGGGCCATGGGCCAAAATTGCAACTTTGTTTGATTATTTTTAATATGGTTTTATTGATTTCAAAGAGAGGAAGAGAGAGAAATAGAAGTATCAATGATGAGAGAGAATCATTGGTCAGTTGTCTCCCTGCACACCCCCTACTGGGGATCCAGCCCCCTTCTCAGGAATTGAACACTGTGACCTCCTGGTTCATGGATCCACACTCAACCACTGAGCCACACTGGCCAGGCTGCAACTCTGTTCTAGTTCCTTCGTTCTGTCAACTGGTATTTGGTACGCAGCTACCACAGCACCAGCACTGCGTGGATTTTGGAGGTTGATGTGAAGGAAAGATAAAGAAAGCACGGGCCCCTTTCTGAAGGGTTTCCCAGTTTAATCGGATGGTCAGGGTTGTCATGATAGACATTCACGTGATAAGATGAGAAGATTTCTAATGGGCAAACCAGAACAACTGTTAACTGCATGTGGGCTCAGGGCAGGTTTCAAGGAGGCGAAAACTGAGCTGATCTCAGAAGATGTATAAGACGTTAACAGAGTGAGGTGTGTTTTGAAGTAGAGAAAGAGCATATTTTTAGGAGAGGGGAAAGGAAGAACAGTTACGGGAAGTAGCAGAGTGTTTATTTGAGGAAGAGCCAGGAGTTCACTTGGGTAAAAATGAGGGACATGGAGGGAGGTGACGAGAGCTCAGAATGAAAACTTAAGGGGCAGATTGTCCAAGAGTGTGAACACTGTATCCAGTGATTTGGCCTTTTCCTCTTCATCCTGGGGAGCTTTCGGTCACCTGCGTCTTTATGGGTGCATCCTACCTGAGCACTGTTTTAGTCCCTGAGAGGATAACAGAGGGGGGAAATCAAACAATACTGCACCTAATATTTCGCACATGTGCCTTTATGCATCTGAGCAAGCATTCCAATAGGATGTTTCTAGAAGTGGAATTGCCAGGACAAAAATTCATGAACTTGTCATTTTAATCATTTCCACCAAATTGTCCTCCACAAAGCATTTCTCTCTCTCTCTCTCTCTCTCTCTCTCTCTCTCTCTCTCTCTCTCTCCCTCCTCCCTCCACCCCCCAATAATGTAAGGTGCTCCTCTTCCCCCTTATCTTCACCAACTCTGGAGATTGCCAGTCTTTAAAATTTTTGCCAATCTGATATGTGAAAACTGCTTTCTCATTGTTGACTGAATTTGCATTTCCCTGATTGCAAATGCAGTCCATCACGTTTTCATATGTTTATTTGCCTTTTGTATTTTTATGTAAATTGTCTATTCATAGCCCTTGCTCTTTTTTTCTCTTAGATAGGCTGTCTTCTTCATATTGATTTTTATGAGTTTGTTCTACATTATGAATATTAACCATTTTTCTGTTTTAGGTGGTGCAGATATCTTTTCTGTTAGTCTTTTAAATGTGTTTATAGTGACTCTTGCTGGTGTGCAGTAACTTTTTAAGATATAAATTCTGTACATTTTTTTCTTTGTGGTTTCTGAGTTTTGCCCTTGCTTAGGAAAGCCTCTTTTAGCATAAGATTATAAAAACATGATCCTATTAATTTAATCACTGTAAGATTTTTTTTAAATGTATGTCTAGGATTCATCCCAAAATTATTTTAGTCTATTTTTGATTTAAAAAAATCTACCTCATGTTTTCCAGTTATTCAATTTCTAGAATAAATCATCCATCACCACAAATCTGAGATGCAGCTAAGTTCCTACATGTGCATGGATCTGTTGCATGCTTTCTTTTTTGGTGTCTCTCTTCACCTACTCATTTGCCAATACCACAAGGTTTAATTGTTGCCATCTTATTCTACATCTGTGGTTCTCAACCTTCCTAATGCCACGACCCTTTAATACAGTTCCTCATGTTGTGATGACCCCTAACCATAAAATTATTTTCGTTGCTACTTCATAACTGTAATTTTGCTACTGTTATGAATCGTAATGTAAATATCTGATATGCAGGATGTATTTTCATTGTTACAAATTGAATATAATTAAAGCATAGTGATTAATCACAAAAACAATATGTAATTATATATGTGTTTTCCGATGGTCTTAGGCGACTCCTGTGAAAGGCTCATTCGACCCCCAAAGTGGTCGCGACCCACAGGTTGAGAACTGCTGTTCTACATGCTTTCACACCTTACAGTATTTTTACCTTGCTTCTTGGTAGGGCTTCTATCTACTTATTATCATATTATTTCTGAAACTCTTACCAGTTGCTGGTGAAAATGGATTTCTTGCGAGAGTCCACGGAAGGGAATTTTATGAGACTCTCACAAGAGGAGGAGGTATTGTAGAAAGCTTGTTTCAGTGTCCACGGTCCCATTCCCCTCACCACCACCACCCCTAAGGAAGAAGTGTAGCTGTGGCTGCAGTAGGGCTAGAATCAGAGCCAGCATCCAGAGTTTCCTTTCCATGTTGAAGCAGAGTCCAGTCCACATGGCCGTGAGCCACACAGGCAAGTGCGAGAGAGTAAGCTCCTTTGTTTGGGGGATTATGTGTCCCCAAATTTTCTTAGGCTTGTAGTGACCCTGTCTATTTTGACCAGTTATCTCTGTTTCCAGGTTTGACTGACAGGCATCTTCCCTAGTCGTGCTGACTCACTGCGCATACCTTCATCTCCCCTTTGTTGGACCCCTTCCCCCAGTGACCTGCAGGGAATGGGCCTGTGGTTCCCTGTGGAGTGTGGAATTGCAGCTTCCTGGTGAAGCTGCCCAAATGACATGCCTTCCCCCTTGCTCCTTTCCTATTATTAATAACTAGCTAATTATAATATTATCAAAACCTATTGGAGCCCTAGTCAGTTTGGCTCAGTGGATAGAGCGTCAGCCCGACGACTGAAGGGTCCTGGGTTCGATTCTGGTCAAGGGCACAAAGCTCTGTTGCAGGCTCGATCCCCAGCCCAGGTCGGTGCACATGCAGGAGGCAACTAATCGATGTCTCGCTCACATCAATGTTTCTCTGTCTCTCACCTTCCCTTCCACTCTCTCTAAAAATAATCAATAGAAAAATATTCTCATGTGAGGATTACCAAAAAAAAAAGGGGGGGGGGGGGGGCGGGCAAGATTTCCTATAGAAACCTGGGCATGGAGTTGGCAATCAATTTGGAAACACACAGTAGAAAAGACTTCTGTCTTAAAATATTGTGTATTAATAAAAAAAAAAAAATGAGGATACAGTAAGGCCAGCCCATCAGGAGATGATGGCCATTGAAAAGATAGTTTGGTTCCCAAGGGGAGGAGGCATACCACCTCATGGGGACCACAGTGGGAAGCACCAGGGTCTGTCAACAGGCAGGCAGGGTAACCTGATTTAAGATTAGCTAGTTCAAATAATTTCAGCAGGCTCTGGGATTTAGGAGCTGTCCCTAGTCAACTGGTAGTTGGCCCCAGGATAATCAGGACAGAGAAACAGTGGCTCTGTGTGTGAGAGCCCAATAAGGAAGGTGGTAGAGGCGTGAACTCTGGATGGTTGGTTTTATATACAAAAAGCATAGTCATAGGCAAGTCATTAACTGTTGAGAAATTGGCTGACCTTGGGAGGGCCTGTCCCTCCAGATCAGATGTCAGAGCTTCAGGATACAAAGTAGAAAAGCCATAATTAATCCGCCTCTATTGAAGGAATGCCACTTGTCCATGAATTTCATGCCTGGACATGTTTTACTGCCTTCCCTTTATAAAAGAATTCCCCTCTTTCATATGGACTTGGGAGCTTCTTGACATTCCAGTCCTGCTCCTCATACTTGTTAATGTCCAACACCCCTGTGGAATTTCTGCAGGATTCTGCTGGGAGCAATTGGTGCTCCTCTCGGAGGGAGTCTTTCTTTGATAGGCTTTGTGTCTCTCTCTTCAGGAGTCTGCACTTCCTGTCAAATCTTAGTTCTTTTATTATTCAGAAATTTCTTAAAGTTACTGTTCATTCCTATTCTCCCGAGCTTTAACTGATTTAATTCTTCCCTTTATATCCTTTTGCTCATTTTAATAATATTGGGAGGTTGAGGGAAGGTAAAGTGTGCTGAGTACCACCATCTAGAACCGGGATCCCATCATAGGTTTAGTTAAATGGGCGAGAGGGAGGGGACAAAGTCTGTGTGTGACAATGGTAGTCTTGACAATAGTAAGGAAGATACGTAGAGGAGGGAAAGAATGGAGGTAGGGAGACCATTTAGAAGGCTGTGAAACTCTTTATAGTCTTTGACTCCCCATTAATTCCAATTCTGGTGGTTTATCCTAAAGAAATGAGCAGAGCTACATACATAAGGATATATGTATGAAGAATATTCATCATAACATGATGTTTAATGGAAAATAATTGGAAACTACGTAAAATGCCTGACAGTAGAATAATGGTCACATAAGTATGATAACTATCCAATGAAATACTGGGCAGGTACTTAAAGTTCCATTTTTAATAATAGTCAATCGTGAGAAATTCTCATGTTATGGGGAAAAATTTTAAAGGTTACAGAGCTATGGATGGTATATTTTATCTTAAAAATAAAATATTAACAGTGGATATTTGGGGAATGTCAAATTATGAAATTTCATGGTTATGTATTTGTGCTTCATATACTATATAATGAGCATATGTTATATTTGGAATAATAAAAAATATTATTTTAAAAACAAAAACCTGAACTGACGAGGCCTTCACTCAGACACGGCACCCTGTTTATCAGTGAATGGATGGTTAGAAATTTGAAAAATATTGGTTGGCCCCATATCAAAAATAAAATTCTGGCCCAAGCAGAGGGCCCTCCACTCATGCAACAATCATGTTAGGTAATCAACATACATGTTTGGATTATAGAAAATAGTGGATCAAAGACTTTTTTTCTTACATATATAAGAGATATGGATGCTGGTGCCCAGAGAGAGCTAAGTTTTCTGCCAGATTAAAGACGAGCCAGGGGTACATTTCAGTATTGGGCAATAATATGAAAAAAGTCCTATGGCAGCTTGCAATTCTGCCCGGTGAGTAGTGTGGATGGATGGCATTTCTAAATAGCTAGGATGATTTCAGGACTTACAAAAATATCTGAGTCTTACCAGGATTCTCAGGGTCACTCTTCCTGCCCTCTGCAACTAATGTAGTGGCTCCCAAACTTGTCTCCTAATCAGAATTATGTAGGGAACTCTTAAAAAATATGTTAAGTCCTAGGCCTCAGCCTGGATCTATTGCTTTAGAATTTCAGGGGAATTCGGCCTTTGAATCAGAATTTTCCAGTTTCTGCAGGTAATTCTGATGCAACATCAACTTTGGGAACCATTGTGTTTTCATACCTCTTTGCCTCTCTTTATAATCTTGGGAAATGGGCAAGAAGACAGAAAATGTGAAAAGCTTAGCTAACTGATAAAAGACCTTCAAAACATACAATGACCTAGAGGAGACAGGTTTGAAAATGACTTGATATTGTTCATTGTCATTCAAAAGAATATGTTTGTGTTACAACAGTGATGCTTCATCTTTGAACTCTAAATGGTGAGCCAGCACACGTCAGTGGCCAATGAAATGCATGCTTGCTTCACTCTGTCTTTTTGGGATACCTTGAAGGAGCTAAAGTAGCTTTGTCCATGCTTTACAGAGAGCAAAAGCTGTGAGTATACACACAGAAGAATCACCATGGGGCAGGATGATCAGGGGAAAGTAAATGGTTATAATAGCAACCATTTACCAAGCATGTATTTTGAGCCAAGAACTGTGCTAAATGCATTAATTACATTGATTTCATAAATGCTCTCAGTGAGCCTATCACATTGGAATTTCTTTTGGTCTAGAGAGGCCAGATATGATGGGTAGCAAACAAGCCCATAATACCTGCGGTTTAAAATGACAGAGGTTTATTTCCTGCTCATACCTTATGTCCACTTGAAGTTTGGCAGAGGACTTTCCTCCATGACATTCTCGCCCAAGGACAATGGCTGATGAAGTGCCCACCATCTGGAATGTAACTGGTTGCCAAAGCTGGGAGAAGGGCAGACAGAGAAGAGTACATCAGCTCTTCTATGTGTCCACCCTGAAGTGACCCACCTCCCTTCCACCTGTGGCCAAGGCAATTTTATAGTCAAGTGCGACTTAATGAAGGCAGGAGATGACATTTTGTCAAATGACGAGAGAGTCACAGAACTGGGAACATTGGTGATCTGCACTACTATCTGCCCTAGTATTGTATTATTGTTCTTTTATTTTAAAATGAAGGACCTACCATTTGCAACAGCATGAGGGACCTGGAGAGTATTATGCTAAGCGAAATAAGCCAGTCAGAGAAAGATAAGTATCACATGATCTCACTCGTATGTGGAATCTAATGAACAACTGATGAACATAAATTAATCCAGAGACATAGAAGCATGGAACAGACTGACAGATTTTAGAGGGAAGGAAGGGGTGGGGGGATGGGTGGGGTATAATTAACCAAGAATTTATATGCATACTAGAGGCCCGGTGCACGAAATTTGTGCACTGGAGGGGGGGGCGGGCATCCCTCAGCCCGGCCTGCACCCTCTTGCAGTCCGGGACCCCTTGCTCCTTACCGCCCACCTGCTCACTGCACCTTACCGCTCAGCTTGCTGCTCCTTAGCGCTTCTGCTGCGCTTGCCAGCCATGAGCCGGACTTCTGGCTGAGCAGCACTCCCCCTGTGGGAGTGCACTGACCTCCAGGGGGTAGCTCCTGCATTGAGTGTCTGCCCCCTGGTGGTCAGTGTGCATCATAGCAACCAGTCATTCTGGTCGTTCTGCCTTAACGGTCGCTTAGGCTTTTGTTATATAGATATGGACACAGGCAATAGAGTGATGAAGGCCTGGGAGGGGCTAGTGCGGAGTGAAGGGGATCAATGGGAAAAAGACAACAACAAAGGGAGGATTTGTAATACTTTCAACAATAAAGAATATATAAGACAGAGCGAAAATATAAATGTATAATTTAAAGACAAAGTAAAAATTAATGATAGAACTACAAAATGTATCTTAAGCATAAAATTTCTTGAACATAAAAAAATAATAAATTAGAAACTGGGATTGCTGAGCCATTTACACTGATAAAAAAAAGAAAGTTTAGATTGAAATTACTTTAGAGTGCTTTATTTAATAAAATATATTTTGTGAAAAAAAATATATATAGGATTTTATTGATTTCAGAGAGGAAGGGAGAGGGAGAGAGATAGAAACATCAAGAATGAGAGAGGATCATTGATCAGCTGCCTCCTGCATGCCCCCTACTGAGCATCAGTAGCCTACAACCTAGGCATGGGCCCTTACCTGGAATCCAACTGTGACCTCCAGTAAGTACCGTGACTCTCTGTTTATCTGTGAACACAAATCCAGACACTGACTGAAACCACTCTCCCCACTTTCACTGCCCTACACCCCTCCGCCTACAGGACTCCCAAGGATAAGTGGGGAGACATGCCACCAAGGGGTGAGGCCCGTCAAGATGCAATATCCTTAGACAAAGCAGACATCCTCAAGGAGTGATAGAAGCAGACACTGAGTTTCTTCTTAGAGTGTTATTTCAACTCACATCTACATTTCATTTTTCCAGGCCTTCATTTTGTAATACACTTGCAGTTTTTAGCTCTAGTAGGGAGCAGTTGCCTGAAGTGCCAGAAACAAAACCAGAAAGAGCTGAGTATCAATGTTTTCAGCACATTTTACAGTTGGAACAAGGTTAACATTATAAACCATGTTAATAATGAGGTCATATCCAAGAATGCAGCGCTCGCTCGCTCTCTCTCTCTCTCTCTCTCTCTCTATCTTTCTATTTCTATCTTTCTCTCTTACACACACATATACACACGGCTGTCTTGGTACATGTGGTCAGAGGCTACTCTAATCAGATCTGCCCACCTCCTGACATTTTAATCACTGGAACAGTTACTATTGCTTAGGAAACAACTTGAAAAGGATTTTAATAAAAGAGCAGAGAAAGGAGAACGAAGTTTGGGGTTTTGTGGGTTTTTAAAAATAAGCACTCCACCTGGCTGGCTTGACTCAATGGTTGAGTTGCTGGCTCAATCCCCAGTAGGGGGCGTGCAGGAGGCAGCCAGTCAGTGATTTTTCTCTCATCTTTGATATTTCTATATCTCTCTCCCTCTCCGTTCCTCTCTGAAATCAATAAAAATATATATTTTAAAAAATAAGCACTCCAAGAATAGATGCTCAGGTGGCAATTTTTAAAAATTAAATCAATAAGATTATATTGGGGGTTTGACACTACTTCCCCTAGGAATAGTCATAAATGAATACAGCACTGATTCTTGGATCTCATGGAAAACTTTCAAGCAATTCCCTCTTCTATCAGTTTTCAAAGGACATGGTCATATTTCCCAAGGTCAGCAACTACCGTACAGTTCTGCCCATGAAGGCCACAGTCTTGTAACCTTGTTTATCATCCTTTGAGGATATACAGTATACAAATGAACTTGGAACAGTGGTCTGGCTTTTCAGGGAATGAAAATCCTATTTCTCAGTCAAAGTGCAGATGTTATCTTGTATGAGATACTTGACAATCTCTACAGTCATTCTTTCCTTATATTCTCTTTTATTTTTTAAATATGTTTTTATTGATTTTTAGAAAGAGAGGAAGGGAGAGAGATAGAAACATCAATGAGAGAGAACTAGCATTGATCAGCTGCCTCCTGCATGTCCCCCACTGGGGACTGAGCCTGCAACCCTGACCAGGAATTGAACCGGTGACCTCTTGGTTCTTGGGTCCACACGCAACCACTGAGCTCGGCTATATTCTCTTTTAAAGTAAATACTTTGTTCTTATTGGCATTATCATTAATTGCCTACACATGGTTATCTGACAGTTGATGGTGAACTCTTTAAGGAGAGGGGTAGCTCATTCATGTCTGTAACTCTGCACGTCTGGTCCATAGCAAAGGTCTTGTCGCATGCAGATGCACCCCAGGGAATGCTGGCATTGCTAAATACAGTGTGCAGAGGGGCCCCTGCTGTTAGAGGGCACTTTCCAGAAATACAGAGGGAGGGAGTTAGAGAGGAAGGAGGATAAAAGGGAGAGAGGAAAGGAAGGAAGGAGGCTGGGAAGAAGGGGTCTCTTCCTCCCAACTCATTCATTATTCCCCTTGAAGGTTGGGGTGCATTTTCCCCCATGACCTGAGATTAGAAACATGATGATGGCAAAGAATCCCTTCAGAGCATCTTCGAGTTACCTACCCGAGATCCTTCCTTTGCGGCATCAGTGTAGTCTCCCTATTATTAGTGTAGTATTTTCTATTTATGTTGCAACCTTTCTAGGGATACACATGCTCCCCATGCAAAATATTCACCAGGGAGATTATCCTTGGTGAAGCCATTGATTAGACACTAAGGCATTGTTCAGCCCATGTGCCCATGCCTTCATGATAGTACATGCTACTATGAAGCAAACACCTTAATCATGTTGTGTTTCCCCAAGTGTGTCAATAACTGCTGATGTATAGTATATGTGTGCTTACAGCATATATAATATATATGGATGGATGTGGTGTTTGGTATTCCATGCCTGAAAGAACAGCTGAATTACCTTGTAGCATTTTATGGACTGCTTTATTATTCTCAACAACATCACATCCATTCTCTTTGCATGCATATTTGATAGCATCTTGATGGACTTATTTGATTTGACCCAGTGTTTTGATGACAGCAGGGCCATAGGAAGTGCACATTAACTTACACAAATCATTCTCTGAAGTCACTTCAGAGTGATCCTGCCCTCAGGTGATTTGTGGACTGCCAGCCCTTTCATGATGGGCAAAATAGCAGAGCGTGCCCTATAAGGCCATGGCCCAAGAAAAGCTATCAGTGATTCCCGAGTCAGTAGGGCGGTCTCCTAGGAGGGCTGCCAACTGTGTAAGCATCATCAGTCATTGCCAGATTGTATCATTGGCTTCAATTCCATGTGAGTCTTTCCTTCTGCCTTATAACTTTCTCACAGGGAGACTGTGAGACAGAGCAGAGGAACTATAGGTCAGACTAGAGGATCATGCACCAGCGGGTTGGTCTTAATAAATACTCATTAAAGAATGCTTTGGGCAGGAAGGTCTGAGGCTTGATTTTGGATAACACCTGACCTCTTCTTCTTTCTCAGTCTTGGAGATACCTCACCTAAAGGCCAACGTTTGTGTTGCTGTAGGTTCTTACCTGCCTACAGGGGATCATCTTGCATCCTGGGACAAACAATATTATTTGTAGTTGTGTCCCCTTCTATCCTTCTCACCATGGTGTCACCTCCGATTATCTCAGCTGGCTTTATTTAAAAGCATCTTTGGTAGAACGGCAATCTATGGAAGTTTGCCTGATGTCCAGAGTAACCTGTCCAATAAAGGTAGGTCATTGTTTGTGCTGGATTGCAAGATCTGAAGTACATTAGTTCACTCAGCACATACATTCTTTTAGCATTCTTTCTTGGCAGTCTGGTATGTGCCAGGCACTTAATCAGACCTGGTCTTTGCCTTTTAAACCTCTCCAGCATGAGTGCCTGGCAGAACACCAGCTGGGCTGGGAAAAATACGCATTTCTAGATTCAGGAATTTGTAAATAGAGGGTTCAGGTGAGCACTAACCCTCAAGGAGCCCTGCTTTAAGAAGCGTATGACCTTGCCTAGGATGTTGACATGGTTCTAAGAGACACCTTTATAAAGAGTACAATGACAAACTCCATCTGGCATCATCGAGGCCAGTCTTCCCCCCAAACTTCGACATCCTGACTGTTTCTTATCTCCTGTCTTTTTTCTACTCCGTCATAAAAGCTGCTTTTCCTCCTGCCCACATCAGATGAGTTCTGTTCAGGGTTCTGAAACCTGCCTCCTACATGACCCTTGTGAAATAGTATCAAGGATCTGGAAGAGGGTCTCCTTTTCAAGTTCCAGATGAGTTTTGCTTTGTTTCCTTTGATCTCTTATATTACTTGGACCTAAGAACCACAAGTCAATTCACACATCAGGTCACTGAGGCCCAAAGAGGCCTCTGAACAAAGTCAGTTCCTGGCAGAGTCAAGAGCAGATCCCAGGCTTCCTGATCTTGACGCATGACAATGGGTTCCCTGTCATCTCCTCCCTTCACCTTTGAATATTCTCCCAGTGCATTTGAAATGGTGTGTGGTTGGGTTTGTGGTGATCAGATAGGTACACATAAGACTTAAATGCTCAAAATGGAAATTTTTCACAATTTAGTTTCAATGGAGATAAACTTCTTAAGATTATGATTTTGTGTCCAGCCTTAATTAGCAGACAGTAGTTCTCCTTTTTTATTAGAGTTTCTTTATTGCTTTTCCCCCATTGTATTTTATGTTTAAAAACTATTATAAGCATCAAAATCATTGTATATCACTATATTTTGAATGTCTTTAGAGGTGCACAAATCTTTTTTAGAGGAAAATGTTCCTATTAAAAATGATTAACATAACCTAGATTAAACAGTATTTTGGCTTTCAATTTTTTACACATGTATGCATGTATGTGTGTGTGTGTAACTTCATAAAACTTTTTTTGCAAGGATTTTTAGGCTTTCTAACTAACTTAGCATTCCTTCCTATAAGATTTCTTTGAAAAAAGATCGTAAGTGTCCAGCAACCCTCTTGGACAGGAACTGGGGAGGGTGAGTCATGGGTATGGTTTGTAAAGGAGGGTCGTAAGGCCAAGCAGGAGACGTCAAAATACCAGGTGGTCAGTGAGATCAGTGCAGGGGGGGGGGGGGGGGCGGGGGGGGGATGGAAATAAATTTTTCAGTTGGGGATTAGAGAAGCAGTTAAGTCAAAGCCACAACGCTGTGTGGAATTTATTAAAAGGGAGGCCAGAAGATCAGGAGACATACCAGCAAAAGGCAGACAGAGGTTGGTCAAGGTTCGCTGTCTGGAATAAGGTCAATCAGGGTAAATTTTGTCATCTTAGCCACTGAGTGCCTTTTACTTGGCTCTGTCCAGGGTTCTGAAACCTGCTTGGCACCCTCAAACTCAGGTGGGGCAGGAGACAGCATGCTGAAAGCAGCAAGCGCCTTCTGAACAGCAAGTCCGTTTCTTCCAGAGGCAGTGCCGCAATGATGCACTTATAACCCGCGGCAGTAAAAATAATTTGAGCATTATGAGGAAAAGTAGCAGAGATCCTAGTGCTTTGTGTAAAAACCTTCAAATTCCCATTTCATTAAAAATTCCTCTCTGCAGCTGGTGGCAGAGATTGCCATGGTTCACCATCTGTGCGGATTAATGTTTACTAAAAAAGAGAGAGAGGGAGAGAGCAGCAGATAAGATGAATGGTTTCCCAGGTACAACAGAAAGCCAAAGGAGACTCTCTTGCGATGACTTTTTGTTGGTGTTTTGCTTCGCCTCTTACACCTCCTTCAGTTGAACCTTGATGGAATTGCTTAAGGAAAACTCAGGTTTCTTTATGTTTAAAAGACTGAATAATGTAGAAACTGTGGATCATCCTTCAGCAGTTTAGATTTGCATTTATGCCAACTTGGAGTTGAGAGGCTTTTAGAATTGGTTGGAAGTAAGTAGTCACCTTTGGCACTTCCCTTTCACATTTGCCATTCTGGGAAGATTTTCCCCGCTGCTTATGGCCTCGGTTCATGAGCCAGAACCTCTGATTCTGCCCTGGGGGACCACAGATTGCCACTGGTCTGAATCTAATCAGTTACAAAAGTGCATCTCATATGCAGGCTGACTTAGATCGCTGGGTGGTTGCCTTCCAGTAACTGGGGTTTCTAGTGAACTAATAAAACAATATAGGTAGCTTCTTTCTTTCTTTCTTTCTTTCTTTCTTTCTTTCTTTCTTTCTTTCCTCTTCTTTGAGCACTTGCTGTGTGAGAGACACAGACTTTGCTTTGCTTGCATTGTTGTTGTTTTTTTAATTCTCACAGTCACCCGGAGAAGTTAACACTATCAGCATCCCCATTGTATAGTAGAGGACACCAAGACTTCGCTTAAAGAACTTGCTGCACATGTCAAAAATCAAATGCATGCTAACATTGATCTTTGAAGTCAGCTCCGTCTTCGTGTGCAGCCCGTGCTCTTACCCATTACACCCCACAGTCTCCTTCAATAGTTAAGTTATTTCCAATTCTATTTGGGTGCTTTTAGACCCAGTCTTAACATGGGGCATCTCATTTCCTTGCAAATCGTGCTTTTTCCTCTCAATATGCCACGAGTCATCATTACCGGGAGCAGAGAGCATCTTACTTACTGCAATTACACCTGCTAATCAATTCTGCATCACTGCCCAGTGTTATAAATGTCTAGTTACCTCTATCCTATTGACATGCGGCCTCATTTCTTACTGAAATGGGCAATCGTCTCCGTTTTAGAGGCTCTCTTTCTAATAGCACCAGGGAGCCAAGGAGATATGTCAATCTGATTGCCAAACAAACAGAAATAAACCATTGTAGTCATTTCTCATACTGGGGATTCATCCGCTGAATACAGTCCAGGTGCTTCTGAGTTTGAACTTCGCAGACAAGGGGACTATTTCTGAGGAGCTGTGCCATTATCTTCCAATTCTCTCTTTAGCTTTTCTATTAATAGCTGTCTAACTTGCATATAAAATATTTTCAGTGTTTCCTCATGGGGATGAAAAACCATTGAATGGAGCTACATTGCTGCGAAGCTTTCGCAAGTAAACAGCATCGCCATGGAATGACGTTAAAAGACGTCCTGGGATCCTAGGGATCCCCTGACTGTCTGGCTGGATGTCCTGATGGTCCGTATGATAGGAGCTGAGAAATAAACGAACCAAAATGGGTGGCCTCCTGGTGTTGCCTCTAGAGACACAGCCATGAATTAAAATAGATAAAATTCCTTGTCTTTGTGGAGTTTACATTCTAGAGGGAGGAAGAAGCTAAAAAAACGGGCAGATTATTTTATAGAATGTGTCAGATGGTGACAGATACCGTGGAGAAAAATGCAGCAGGGGGGTGAGATGAAGAGTACCAGGGTGCGGTGGAATAATTGGGATCTTCAATATGCAAGTCACACTTCAGAGGATGACATAGGGACCCTGGGGAATTTCTATTGGGGAGAAAGAACCAAAGAGGAAAGATACAAGCTCCCCATCCCCCATCTCCATTGTCCCTTAGCCACTAGGTTTCTGAAGGAGGAAACGGTGCCTTTTCAGTACTGGTATGGTCTCCTCAGCACAACATGCCTTTTCAGTACTGGTATGGTCTCCTCAGCACAACATCTGACGCATAGTAGGCCCTTAATCATTGTCTTTTGAACCGAACTGCACCCCCTCAGACCTGTCTCAGGAGCCAGGGTGCCCCTGGACACCTGAAATATCAGTTAGCATTCACAGCTCCGCCCACATGCCTCAGTGTGACAAGCAGTAAGCGCCAAGCCTGCGGGTTGCTTATTGATTCGACTAATGAAAAGTAATGGAGTGGCAACTGAAGTGACATTAATATAACGCGGAGAGGAATGAACACCAGGATTAAAATGCTCCCATGCATTAAGGCACCTCTGATACTGAGAGAGGAATATGATTTTCTTACGCAGTGTTTTCTGTCTCACTTCCTTAGCTCTCAGCGCTGTGAAATCCCATTGAAAAGGTGTGAAAGGCAAAGGCAGGGCTTTAAGAAAGAACTCAAAGTCTGTTTCACTGTAGTAAGAAATAAGGAGAGTGGGAAAAGCTCAGTGAAAATAGAAGAAAGTAGAGGAGGAAATAGAATAAAGGATGTGGAGGCTTCAAGTGCCAGAAATAAACATACCCTCTTTCCATGTGGCTAAAACAATAGCCTTGTTTTGACTTCTATTACTCATTCCATTATTTATTCAGCAAATACTTATTGACCACCTATCATATACTCTTCTAAGCACGCAGGATGCGTAATCTCGGTGTAATAAAATATTTGTCTGACCTTTGCCCCTGGTTCCTGGAGGTAACCACTAAACCCTTGGAATTTCCTGGTGATAGGAATGTCTTGTTATTCAGAGTAGACCCCTCAGACCACACACCTGCCCCTGGCAGTTAATGGTAAGGAGCTGGCCATGCCAGAAAAACCGACCATGCGATCAGACGGTAAGGGCTTTGATCCACCAAATGTCAGCCCAGTCCTGGGGAGGGAAGGGGGCTGGAGATTGAATCCAACCACGTAGCCTCCACAACTGTGAGAAAGTAAATGTCTATTGTTTAAGTCACCCCGTCAATGGTATTTTGTTATGGCGGCCCAAGTTAACTAAGAGTTCTGTCTGGACCCAGAACTCTTGTACATACTGATTGCACTGAATTTCATTTGGAAGGAGCTCTTCATTTCTGAAAATTACTATCAGCACATGGCATCCTGTCTCCTCTAGAGTGCAATGGCACACCTGGAGGTGGGAATGTCTTAGGGCTTAAGCCAAAAAAAGAAAATAGTTCTGTTAAGCGCTGGTTCTGTCTAAAATCTCTCTTATCTGAATGAATAGAACTATAAATATATACTGTAGTCCACTCATGGCTACTGAACTCGTCACCAAAGAATCCTCAGAATCTCTGTGCAAAAAGGGATCTCCCCATCTGATTCTAGAGTCAGGTAGTCCTCCAGCTGAAGCTTGACTACCTTTCCTGGTAGATGATGCTTCCTTTATGCAGATCAGACCATCTTAACATTTCTTCAAAGAGTTAAAATGTACCTCTGGCCCGCCGGTGTGGCTTAGGGGTTGAGCGTCAACCTATGAACAAGGCAGTCATGCACGGTTCGATTCCTGGACAGGGCACAAGCCCAGGTTGCGGGCTAGATCCCCAATGTGCAG
The DNA here is from genome assembly GCF_028538775.1 of Myotis yumanensis. Lineage (NCBI taxonomy): Eukaryota > Metazoa > Chordata > Mammalia > Chiroptera > Vespertilionidae > Myotis > Myotis yumanensis. The sequence continues at coordinate 24,954,973 of NW_027223767.1, read as the reverse complement.
GAGGCAGCCAATCAATGATTCTCTCTCATCATTGATGTTTCTATCTCTCTCTCTCTCTCTCCCTCTCCCTTCCTTTCTGAAATCAATACAAATATATTTTTTTTAAAAAAATAAAATAATACAATGTACCTCTGTGTGTTTTGCATTCATTGATCTTGGCTCTGTCTGTGAGAATTAAGGAAGAAATGGTGTCCATAACAAGAGAACAACTGTTGTATATGGCGGACTCTACAAGAAGTTGTGCTCTTCTACTTGGGCCTTGCAGAATCCATTACAACTTGTTTTAAGAAAGTCGTGGTTCTGGTTCTTTTCAGATATAGCCTTTAGTGATTCATCTTTCACTATGACCCTTTGAAGTGTCTAGTTGTACACATAAGTCATCTTCTATTCAACTTTTATTTTCTGCGTATGTGTTCATTGTTCACACTAGGCTTCTTTTATGGAAATCAAGTCCCCCGATATGAAGAAACAGAGCAAAGCCAGATTAATTGGCTAATTTTCAAAGACTTAGTCTACGTTGATTGCAACTTTTTTTCATGAATTTTTTATTATGTTCTCTCTTTGTTATGCCAAGAATCGCCTTTGAAATAATACCACGTAAAGTTGGTATATAGAAAGTTGACCCAAATCATCTCATTTTTTTAAAAGAAAGCACATATCATGACCTAGTTCTCATTTTTCCAGCTCAGCGGTTTAAAATATAATGGGGTGGGAGGCGGGACACAGAGTTTTCTTCATAAGTATAGCTTTTCCTAATGCCTTTCTAACCTTATATTCTGCGTCTGTCCAACTTTTTTTCTTCCTCACATCCTCCTTATTTTTCCACCTTTGCAATTTTAATCTGTGAATTAGGAAATGTAGACTGAAATCAGAGAATTAAATAGCCTTGGGTTTGAAAGGAACTTTAATAACCTCCATTGCTGCTCAAAGACATTCTGCTTTAGCTCAGCAGATACCTTCCTCTGATTGATCACCCCACCTAACGGGGAACTCACTGCTTCCTAGGCTGTACGCCTTTGTATACTTCTTACTTTTATAAAATTCCTGTTTATCTTAAGCAAAAATTATTCTTTTCCTTCTATCAGCCCTCATTTGACCTCTTGGGCCACATAAAATATGCCTTATTTCTTCTCATCGACCTCAGCTCTCTGAAGATAACTAGAGACTTAAGTTGTTCCCTATTGTCCCTTTAAGGCCTCTCTTCTTGGGCTACAAGGAATGTCTCCTTTCTATTTTGCTAATTCTGTATACCAAAACCAGGAAAGGGATACAGCTTCCAATGTTGTTTTCCTAAATCTCCAAATACAGTGGTACCTCTCTCTAGAACAACTTTGCAAGAAATAACACATTCACTTTCCTGCTTTAAAAAAAAATATTCACATAAACAAACACACACACACACACACACACACACACACAATTACCCAGTATTTTTGAGCAGTTACAACCTGCTAGTTTTCTCAGTTGATAGTCCCAGTAGCTCTAGGAGTTAAGCATGTACCTCCACAATCCCAGCATGTGGCTTTCAGGTGATTTGGTTTAATAAAATATGAAGAATTTTTAGGTCTGAATAGTTACTATGGTTCCTTGATTATCTCTCTCAAATATCAGCTGTTTCTTATGGGCTTTCAACAGATATTCCTTGCAGTGGTTCTCAACCTTCTGGGCCTTTAAATGCAGTTCCTCATGTTGTGACCCAACCATAAAATTATTTTCATTGCTACTTCATAACTGTAATGTTGCTACTGTTATGAATCGTAATGTAAATATCTGATATGCAGGATGGTCTTAGGCGACCCCTGTGAAAGGGTCGTTCGACCACCAAAGGGGTCGCGACCTACAGATTGAGAACCGCTGCTTAGAGCATGTACTTGTGTCTTTGATTAAAACATGATACTACTAGTTCTCACTGCCAGGCACGTCAGAGCACAGAAGTGGTGCGTCTGTCAGAGTCCAGTCCGGAGACAGAAACCACACCAGGTATTTTAACCAAGGGAAGTTAGTTAGTATAAAGCAAGGTTAACCAGGTATAAGATGCCTGCAAAGGCAAAGGTATCATAGAGGCAACAGTTGCAGGGAGCAGATACCACTTCGAGGACAGGGAAAGCTAGAGGAGTCAATAGTAAAACCTACAAGCATGGGCAAGGTAGCTGGAACTCAGGCCTCTGAGAAATGGCTCTTGTTTGGCCAGCGCTGTTGTCCCTCAGCTGAGAGGACCCAAACCCCTACGGAGCCTCAGATGGTGCCGATGTCTCAGAGGGGTCTCCGTGATGCTGGTTCTGCAATGTTAGGAAAACCGCTGATTAAAGTTGCTCTTACAAGAAGGAATGGCTGCTGCTGGCATGAAAAAGCAAACGATGCCAGCAACATGTTGCCAGGAACACAAAGCGGACCTGAAGGGTATCTGTCTCTCCCCTTGTCTGGCCTCCCAGTCTCCTCTGGCGCCCCCTACTGGCAGAACCTGTCCTGGCTCCAGCACAGAGCCCCAGCATCACAAAACGAAGTGTGGGAAGCTGGATTTGGAGCTGAGAGGCAGTAGCTTCATATATGGCACGGGAGGTGTTCTGTGTTAAAATTTCAAAGAGTATAGTGTCTGTTCTTGGCTCAGAAGGAGCAACACAGTTCACAAGCAGTGGCAAGTGGGGAGGAGAAGTGAATCTAGTACTTAGTGCAATACCTCTTGGTCCCATTCTCAGTTTCTCTCCTTTTCCTTCCAAATCTCAGCCCATCCTTGAATACCCTCCAGTGATATTTTAATAAGGGAAAAAAATCAATAGCTGCTATGTTGTCGTTGACACATATGTCATTAAAGTGCATGTTTCTGCCCCATGGATGAAAGTTAGGAAGCAGAGGAAACCTGCTTCCTGCTGGACATTCAAAGTCAGGATCACAGGGAATGACTGGAGACAGCTAACGTTGGGGGAAGCATTCATCCTCTGGATTCTCTCAAAGCAGTGAGTGTGGCCAGTGGCCAGCTATCCCCACCCGTCCGTCCTTTCCTCAGATGGTTATCCGTGCAGACCTGCAGAATGACATGGCAGGCCCATGGCCTCCATGACATCAAAACGTACATCACGCATTTGGCCCACTCTCCTCGCCATTGCTGGCAGTCAGACGTCCAGCTGCTCAATTTGCCAGGTGTTTCGGGGAAAGAGAACGTGAGACTGTTGCAAACGAGGTCTCTGGGACTGGCCAGGCAGAGAGAATTGCAGATCTGGCTGCGCTCGAGCCTCTCCGTAATTGGATGGTTCTAAATAGGAAGGAATAATTTTATGGGGTCAGTGCCGGGCCCTTTAAAAGCATCTACCACTTAAAAATTAATGCTCGATGACTGCTACATTCCAAAGTGTCTCGAGAGATCAGAAGAGAAAGGGTTTCCGGGAATGGGATTTGGAAAGAGCATGAGGATGAAATGGGATATGTCTGGGAGGAATGAAGAAAATTGTGAAGTTTAATTCTAATAAGTCAGACGTCAGTCAACCTTGCTCCCTCCCTGCCGTACTTCCCTTTCAACAGCCACGCAGTCCAGTGTGGCCTGCACCAGATCCCTTGCCTCTCACCATTGTACTCTATCTTTATCCGACTCCACTGCTTCTGACCTTTGAGTAAGAAATACAACATTTGCCCAACCGGTGGGGCTCGGTGGTTGAGTGTCAGCCTATGAACCAGGAGGTCACGGTTTGGTTCACAATCAGGGCACATGCCCAGGTTCCGGGCTCGATCCCCAGGAGGGGGCGTGCAGGAGACAGCCAATCAATGATTCTCTCTCATCATTGATGTTTCTCTCTCCCTCTCCCTTCCTCTCTGACATCAATAAAAAAATATTTTTTTAAAAAAATACAACATTTATTTGAATGTGATTTGTGGCCATCTTCAACCACAGAAACCCTCAGAATTCTTAACATACGGAACCAGTCAATGGTGGCCCTGCTTACCAAAAGTAATAAGTAATGTTTATGTAGTTCTTTACAATTTATAATGCTTTTTTGTGTTATGTCCTCTAGTCTTAGCAAAAATTCTGTGAAGTATTTTTTTTCCCATTTTTCAGATGAGAAAACTGAGGCTTAGAGAGTTTATGTAACTTGTCCAATCATTATAGAGAGCAGAGCTGGAACTTGAACCCAGCTCTTTTAACTCCAATATTCATAGCTTCTCAAGTGGCCTGTGAGAAACGTGGCACAAGGGCCCATGTTCTCACTGGGTGGGCGGGTCCCCCAAGGTCACTTGCAGACCCAGCCAAGAGAATGATCTCGGACACCCTTCTAGGCCCGATAATGCCAGTCTGAGGGAAGAAGATAACAAACATGGTGACTGGGGAGGTGCTAACATTCTAGTGCAGGATGCTGACCATTGTGGACCAGGCCTTCACACATTCACAATGAGGCCAGGGAGGAGTGTCAGTCTTGCCACTGTCTGCAACCCTTTGATCACGGGAGAAAAAGATGGAGTCGATGATTGTTCCCCTTCAGTTCCCATAAGAAAATGATTACAGACATTAAGGAAAAGAGTGTGGAGGTTCCTGGGAATATTTAAAAGAGAACCACCATATGATCCAGCAGTCCCACTTCTGGGTGTATATCCTGAGGAAATGAAATCTGGATCTCGCAGAAATAACTGCTCCCTCATGCTTGTTGCAGCATTGTTCACAAGGGCCGAGCTATGGGAACAACCCACATGTCTGTTTATGGACGAGTGGATAAAGAAAATGTCAGAGAGAGAGAGAGAGGGAGAGAGAAAGGAGAGACTGGAATATTATTCAGCCTTAAAATAGAAGGAAACCCTCCCATTTGCAGGAACAAGGATGAACCTGGAGGGCATTGCTAAGTGAAATAAGCCAGACACAGAAAGACAAGTACTGCACCATCTCACTTAGATGTGGAATCTAAAAACAGTCAAACTGGTAGAAGCAGGGAGTAGAATGACAGTTTCCAGGGGCAAGGGAGGGGAGACGAGAGGAGGGGGAAATGAGGAGATGTTGGTCAAAGGGTACAAAGTTTCAGTTACACAACTGAATGACTTCTGGGGTCCAATGAACAGCATAGTTAATGTAGACAATATTAACTATTGTCTACAGCATAGACAATGGTTACGTCTATAGCATAGACAATAGTTAATGATACTATATTATACACTTAAAATATGCTAAGAGGATGCATCCTCAATCTTTGCAAACCATACATAATGCACATAAAAAACAACTTTGTATAGATGATGGATAAATTATTTAGCTTGATTATGATGATTTTTTTCTCAATGCATGTATCAAAACATCAAGTTGTATACCTTAAGTATATACAATTTTACATGTCACATATATTTCAATAAAGTTGTTAAAAAATAAGCAAGTGATTACAACAGGGGGATATGATCATGAAATTTAATTCTTCCACCAATTCCAGAACCCTGCTCTGATGCAGAACTAATGATATTAATTCAAGAACAGTAACTTTTATTGTTCACTTACTCTGTGCTTTACATGCCTCATTAATTCCAATCACATCCTCTATGGCAGGTACTACTATTGTTCCCATTTCACAGATGGGAACACTGAGACTTTGAGACACAGGGTTTCAAAAGGCAGCTCTAGGATTCAAGCTGACTCCAGCACCCGTGCTGTCAATCACTGCATCGTATGGCCTAGACCAGGGGTGGGCAAACTTTTTGACTCGAGGGCCACAATGGGTTCTTAAACTGGACCGGAGGGCCGGAACAAAAGCATGGATGGAGTGTTTGTGTGAACTAATATAAATTCAAAGTAAACATCATTACATAAAAGGGTACGGTCTTTTTTTTTTTTTTTTAGTTTTATTCATTTCAAACGGGCCGGATCCGGCCCGCGGGCCGTAGTTTGCCCACGGCTGGCCTAGACGCAGTCTGTCGTTAACTCCCCACTAGCCACAGAAATTATTCTAATATGACGTTTCTCTTCATAGGATTGCACAAATGATCTGGCTGTAACTGTTTACAGCATTCCAGCAGAGGCAGGGACCAAGACACATTAGAGCCAAGTGCTTTAATAACTTCCTGTGCTAGCAGTTATAAAAATGGGACTGTTGCTGCAGGTTCGAAGAATTAAAACATGGCAAGGTGGAAGGAGCCCCTCAAGCCAGCTTTCAGAAGTGCCGCTCTGCCCTTGTAAACAACTTTTATATACCCTCTCTCCAATGTGTATAATGAAATGACTAACGTTGTCAGCTGTAAGCAGAGCGATTACACCGCAGCTGAGTATTTTGTAGCTGGAACTCGGTTCAGGAAAACACAGAATTGGTGGCAGAGGTAGGATGTGTCTCTGCATGGGGCACATGTTCCGCCTCCTCCCAGAGGGAATGGCCTGCACAGAGCCAACCAGGGTAAGAGCGCCAGGTACGTCGCACCTGGCCTCCTCAGTATAAAGCGAGGCTCTAGCCTGCATGTTCTTCTTCTGCTTTTAATGCTCATATCCCTTTGCTCTTGCTTATTGAGGTGGGAAGGATGGTTTTCTCTCTGCCTACCTACAATCCAGAAACTTCTCTGGTTTGCGTTTCTGATAGAGGTTCCCAGAGAGATTTTTGAGGACTCCTTTCTTTCCTCCTCCAGTTTGTGATAAAAATAATAATGTAGTTACAGTTCCAGGTGCAGAGTTATGACTATTCGGAAAAGGACACTCTGAGGTGACTGAGACCTTCCCCAACTTCCAGGGCGTGGGCCCTGGGCAGGGCAAGGGATGGGCGCTAAAGAGGAAGTCCCAGGTTTGTCATCCACTCTCAACCCGAACTGCGAACAATGAGTATTTTTCCAAGGGGAGACAGTCACAGAATCAGAATGATTGTTACTGTGCTTGCTCCCGCAGACTAGACCAGAAATCGTCAAATTATGGAAGCAGACTATGGTGCCTGTGTCATCCGCTGTCTCTTCTATCATTCCAACCATAAAGACAGGCTCTTCTAGTTTCAGCCCTTTCCTATGGAGACGGCTATGGCAACAGAACAGAACGTGGGGATGTTGCTCGTCCCCCAAACCCGACAGTAGTTTGGTGCTAGAATAGAAGAAGGTGAAGTCATGCGTGGCCCGGCCATAGCATGGCAGGTAAAGTCAGCGAGTATCGGTGCCGGGACCACTTTCCTCCAGAGTGCCTGATGGCGTAGCTCTTGGGATTCCTAAGAGTGAACCTTGTTAGGCTAATGATGGTGCTTCTCAGCTAATGAAGGCTCTTTCTGCTAAAATACAGTGTCGTTGTTTTGTCTGATGAAATCAGTAGCACGTACCTGGCCAGCGTGGCTCAGTGGTTGAGTGTCGACCTATGAACCAGGCAGTTGGTCATGATTCGATTCCCAGTCAGAGCACATGCCCGGGTAGCGGACTCGATCCCCAGTGGGGGGCGTGCGGGAGGCAGCCGATCGATGATTCTCTCTCATCATCGATGTTTCTATCTCTCTCTCCCTTTCCCTTCCTCTCTGAAATCAATACAAATATGTTTGTAAAAGACCAGTAGCACATGGTGAAAGGTGTATACTGCACATGGGGAAAAGCAGCCTTTAGAGTCTGATAGTCTTTTCTGTAGTCCTCCCTCTGCCACAATATGCAGATTATGTTCCTTCTCAGGGCCCCAGTGTCCTGATCTGAATTTTCTGGTTGTTTATTGGGGATTTGTGTATCATGTCATGATTTTCATGCTCCTCGGTGGCCACTTACTTTACAACTATCGGTCCTTTTATGCTAATCCTCTCTACGCTCTTTCTGGTCTTACAGTAAGCATTAGGGGCTTTGGGGAGTCGTCGTAGTTGTTTTGTCGACATGTCTCTCATCTGTTTTTGTAGGGGTGACCCCTTACATAACCAGACTCTCCACTGGAAAACAAACTAAAACAAGAGTTTAGAATGCAGCGCCTCTCCCACTGCTGCTTTGGGGGATGAAAGACAAATCTCCACTACATTCGAGTTGGACCTGCTTTAGGAAGATGGTTCCCGCCAGCGTGTTAGTCCCTTTTCAGGGAGAAAGCGCAAGCAGTGAAGGGCCGGGCTTTTCCGGGGCCAGGCTGGAAATGCTGAACGCACTGTGAAGTCCAGGTCCCTAATACTAACCCTTGCGCATTTGCCCTGGGTGTAGACACAGACTTCATCCCCTCGTTGGTAGCCAGAGTAACCGAGGTCCAAAGGCGGACCAAGCAGCCCAAGTCCTGTAGCTAATTAGGCACGAAAGATGGAGCCACGGCAAGAATCTGCAGGCTCTGAGTTCACTGCTTTTTCCTCTTCTGCCTCCTGTGGTCTCTTCCCATCCATGGGTTACTCATGTTGTCCAAATTCTGACATTTTAAGGGTCCACCCAAGGAAGGAATCACACCTCCTTGCCACTTTGAGGTAGAGCCAGATTTAGCTGTTTTTAAACCCTGCAGCTCAAATGATGGAGAGACTAGCCAGGCCTAATGGCCTTCATGCACTGCTGGCCAGCAGAAAGCCTGCCCAGATGGACCCCTGGGTGTGGCCCCTCAGTTCCCTGTGGTCTGGGCTCTTCACTCTTCCTAAAACCAATTGCTCTGTCTTCATCTCTTTGCATTGCTCTCCATCCATGCTGTAGTGGTGGCTGAGGGGAGGGGCCCCTAGAGTCTCCTTCGGTTGTTTGTATATAGGTATGTGACAGGATATTGAGCATTTTAGCATCACTGAATTTGAGACGTGTCTTATAGTCAATGGTGTGGCATCGTTTCATAGTCACCATTTTTTTTTTTCTTTTTTAAAATGATGGTGTGTATTACAATCTTGCCATCGTGGAGTTAAAAAGTATCCGATAGTTCAAAGTACTTTCCCCATAATAATAAGAGCTAATGCATGTAGAATGACCACTATAGGCTTGATGGGTCACACTGTTTAATCCCCTCATCATAATAACTCCTCAAAATGGCATATCCCCATTTCCTAGAGGAGGAAACTAAAATAGAGTGATTTTGTGAAAGTCACAAGCAGCAGGGTGCAGAGTCAGCCACACCCAGGGCGGTATAAATCCAAAGCGATGCTCTTTCCTCCTCTCCTCCTTGAGCTCGGCTCTCAGTCTCCCATGGAGTTGGATTGGAGGGAAGCAGGGAGCATAAGAACACAGACTGTCAAGTGACCTTGGGCAAGTTCCACAACCTTTCTGTGCCTCAGTTTTCTCCTCTGTAAAATGGGATGAGAATTGCACCTCCCATCAGCACCTGCGACACGGACCCGCATGCACCGCAGGCTCAGTGAATGAGTGACTGTGTCTTTCCCTGGTTTGCTGAATCCCCCGTGGGCATCGTCTGAAGCTTAGATATGGCTTCCATTCCTTCTCTCATGTCATGAGCTAGGTGCCCAGAAGCCTCTGGGATACCCTGCACCCTGTACCCTCTTCTAAGAGAGCAGGAGGGGAACCAGGGACTTGATGCCTCTGCCCTCCCGGACTGCCCTCCACAGGCCTGGGCAGAGCTTGCCTTCCTCTCGGGCCAGTGTCACTAGGAAGTGACTTCTCAGCTAGCTCTTCCATTCACCCAAGTTCCCCAGCAAACGGGAGGTTCCCACAAGACCAGCCCCTGGACACCACACACACCAGACTGATAAACCCAAGAGGTGTATTGTCTGCTGCCCGTATAAAAACAGCACAGAAATGCATCCACTCTCCCCCAGAGAAACATTTTCCAGACACAGCACACACTGCTGTCTGCTGTCCGGTCCTAATCCTGCATCTCCTGAGTGGCCAGAGAGAGTCTGACCTCACTGCAAAGGAACCGTGCCCAGCAGGTGAAGCTACTGCCCCTCCTTCCCAGCCCCCGCCCCCTGCACTGTGAGCTCATGTACCTGGGCCTTGGTTTCTCATTCTGGAATGTAGGTTGGCCAAACTAACTTCCTTCAGGCGGACGATGCAAGGAAAGCACCACGGAGCAAGCAGAACGTCCCCCCGGGATCCTGATGTGGAGAGGGTGCCTCTCATCCAAGGCCAAGTGAAATATCTGAAGTGAACCTGGAGGCAGGGGCAGACTGAGTCAGAGAACACATTTGTATGACGGATCACCAAAGCGGGGAAGCCAGGAGTGGACACAGAGCCAGCGGGAATGAACCTGGGGACGGGGAGTGGAGAGGAGCGCTGGCTGGAGTAAACGTGCCAGTGGTGACCTGGTCCAAGGAAAGTCAAGGGCAAGGGCCTGGGGTAGGGTATGGAGGCATTCCCCTGTGGGCAGGCATATCCGCTTAAAGCAGTGGTTCTCAACCTTCTGGCCCTTTAAATATAGTTCCTCATGTTGTGACCCAACCATAAAATTATTTTCATTGCTACTTCATAACTGTAATGTTGCTACGGTTATGAATCATAATGTAAATATCTGATATGCAGGATGGTCTTAGGCGACCCCTGTGAAAGGGTTGTTCGACCGCCAAAGGGGTCTCGACCCACAGGTTGAGAACCGCTGGCTTAAAGGGCTCATTGGGGCAGGCACTGCAAAAAGCAGCACTCAGACACAGGGAGTGGGGCTACGCACTAAAGCAAGGACAGCATCCGGCCTCCCAGCCATGCCCCTGACTGACCAGCCTCACATAGCACAGCCTGAGGGGCCCCAGCTCCTGGTGGCGGCACCGTGGCTTCCAGCATGATTAGATTACGGCAGTATTTCATCTCCCTCTCTCCATCCAGCAGTTTCTATGGGTTTTATTATGTAGTTAAATATCACCGGGACCTTTTTAATATTCTCCTTTTTATTAAACAACTAATATATTAGTATTCAGGCTAATGTCTGGCAGGAGTCTCCAGCTCTATGGAGCTATCTATCTATGTACCCCCTCTCCATTTTTCCAAGGACATAGGATAAAGTCCCCCTTTTTCTAAATGGGATACTTTCTTGCTGAAATAAAACAGGTGAAACAGATTAGAATTTCTAGATTAAAAATGTGCAGTGCCATTGTTCTCTTAAAAATGAGGGAAATGGGGAACATCTGAATTATGTAAATGGCATGATGTAGGAGTAGTACATGTAAAAAGTAGTAATGAGCAACTAAACTTGAAGAAACAGCTACTTTGTGCAAGTCAATCAGATGCCTTATCTCAATTAACCTTCACAACTCCTCTGTGAGATGAATACAGTTATTATTCTCATTTTATATGGGGTGGAGCAGTATGCTCAGTGGTTCTCAACCTTCCTAATGCCGCGACCCTTTAATACAGTTCCTCATGTTGTGGGGGTCCCCCAACCATAAAATTATTTTTGTTGCTACTTCATAACTGTAATTTTGCTACTGTTATGAATCGTAATGTAAATATCTGATATGCAGGATGTATTTTCAGGGGTCGCGACCTACAGGTTCGCTACTAGCTCTTCAGAGGTAGGCCTAGGATTTAAATCTAGATCCTTCCAACTCCAGAGCCCAAATGCTTAACCCTGCATACAGTATTTAGATTCAGACTTGCAATTGAATGTCAGCTGTGTGACTTCAGGCAGCTTACTTGACCTCTCTCAGTCTATAATCTGGAAGTTCATTATACCGACCTGAATTTCTGTGATGCCTAAATTAAATAAAACATAGGCAAATTCCTGGTATTATAATAGTACTATAACTGGTACATCGTACTTTAAAATAGTACCCAAATTTCTAAATAATTGAGAAAATCAATAGAGTTTTTGTGTTTGAAGCTTCTTGGGCAATCAGTCACCTCCACTCACCACAATAGTGGGAAGACCACGGACAAACCTGGTCTGCAATCCTCTGATTCAGTGACGCTGGAATCCGCTTGAGAAGAACTGGACTGAGGGCCTTGCCCTTGCTGTGTGGTCTTGAACTAAAGAAACAGTCAACCCTTCGTGGGTTCTATGTTGAACACTGTGCTGCTAGTTAGTGCCTTCCCAGCCTCACCAGTGAGGTGGGTGCTGTTGTCCGCCCCGATTACAGGTGGAAACCCTGAGGCTTGCCACGATTTGTCCAAGGCCACACAGTTAATAATGGACCCCAGATCCATCTCTGCCAGATGCCAAAGCTGCTGGTTATCTCCTCGGTCCCAAGTTGGTATCTGTACAAGGAGGCCAGTGCGTACTTTCTGGGGTCAGTGTGAGGAATAAGTTACCCAGGAGAGGCCAGGCCCCTCCCACCCCGTCTGACCAGAACACTTCATCTAAATGTGAAGGACCCCACTGCTCATCCAGTGCTTGTGTTGCTAATTCCCAGAATTGATTTGCATGTGGATTCCTCTACCAGAGTTGTATTTGTATACATTTTTTTTTAAGTTTTCTGAGTTTCAGTCTTCCTTTCCACTTAGGCCCTTGGTTTTCTTTAGTTACCTAATAATAGGCCAGCCTCTTCCTGCCAATCTGCTAAGTTCCTCCAGGACCCTGTCCTTCCTTTCATACCTAGTCATCAGCTAGTGCTTGGACCAGCCTGGGGACTGACTTAATATCTGATGAGCCATCCCATGCTTTTCTTTCACATCACTGAAATGTCTACTTACCGCTTCTGTCAGGTAGAGCCTTTTGACCACAGAGCTCTGTGCATGGGAGGAAAGCACTGGGTATATGTAAAGCCTGTTGCTTCTTTTAGTCAATGATGAGCCAGGCGCCTGCTCTCTGTGCGCCCCGCCCCCTCCCCACAGGGTAACTGCCCCCTGCACTAGCTCCTCCCAGGCAGCCACTGGCTCCAGCCCCCACTGAGCATTGATTGGGTGGGACCCTTGGCTCCATTCTGAGTGGTGGAGAGTCACTGAGAGTCACTGGGGGCAAAGGGGCCAGTGAGGCCATTCTCCCGCATTGTGGGCAGAGGAGGCAGAGTCCAGGCACCAGAGGGGCTTTTGGAGACTTGAAGCGAGCATCCATCTGCACCTGAACTTGAAACCTGAACTTGAGACCCAGTGGAGCCCATCATGGCGCTGCTCTGTGGGCCAAGATGGTGCAGGGTGCTCCTCGCCCTCCTGGCATCTCTGCTCCTCTTTGGGGCCATGGAGAGCACGACATCCACGACTTTTGCCGAGTTCCAAAGGTGGTGGGGAGATGCCTGGCCTCCCTCCACAGGTGGTGGCACAATGCCACCTGCTGCTCCTGCCAGCAGTTTGTATGTGGAGGCTGCGGAAGGAACGGAATAACTACCTGACCAAGGAGAAGTGTCTGCAGAAGTGTGCTGATATCCCAGGGCACGCCATGGCCGATGCGGCCACCAGCAGCAGCCCGGCAGATTCCTCTGGCCCGAGTGTCCCCAGAAGTCAGGGTTCTGATGGCCCCTCCAGCGATATTTTCAACTACGAAGAATACTTCGCTGCCAACGTGGCCACCGGGCCTTGCCACGCATCCTTCCCACGCTGGTACTTTGATGCCAAGAACAACTCCTGTGATCGATTTATCTATGGAGGGTGCTGGGGCAATAAGAACAACTACCTCTCCGAGGAGGCTTGCTTGAGCCGCTGCCTTGGCCAGTGGTCCCACCCGGCCCGGCCCGGCAGCATCGTCACGGTCAAGGATAAGGTGTTACTGGCGATCATCGTCATCATGCCGTTTTTCCTGCTGCTCTCCCTGGCCATGATGTCCTATATGAAGCGGAAGTTTGACCTCACCTTCTGCAGCTCCAGGGACGATGAGGCCCCTCTCTTGAGGAAGAGAACCTGGAGAAGGGGTGGATAGACAGCTGCAGGAAGCCCATATGCTGTTTATGTTGTTGCGATCATTAGGGCTTTCGCTCTGTTTGTTATTCAGCAGTTAAGAAGGCTGCTTCCTGGGCCCCCCAGGCAGGTTCGCTTTGGAACCAAGAAGGGCTCGGGTTCACGTTGGGATGGCCTGGCCCCAGACCAGAGTCAGTGTCCCTTTGATTTCTTTCCTCCAGGTACAGTTTCCTTTGTTTATGGTGAAAATTTTCACCTTCTTTCCTATCACAAAGGTGATGCTTTAATAGTTTTCTTTGTTTTGTACATAAGCAGAAACAAAAGTTGGGTTTGTTTTAGAATTTGGAAGAGAGTAAAGTATAGAAGTTTAATAAAAAGGGTGTCCCTTGCCGAAACCGGTTTGGCTCAGTGGATAGAGCGTCGGCCTGCGGACTGAAGGGTCCCGGGTTCGATTCCGGTCAAGGGCATGTACCTGGGTTGCGGGCACATCCCCAGTGGGAGATGTGCAGGGGGCAGCTGATCGATGTTTCTCTCCCATCGATGTTTCTGACTATCTATCTCTCTCCCTTCCTCTCTGTAAAAAAATCAATAAAATATATTTTTTAAAAAAGGGTGTCCCCTTTTAATGTTAAAAAGAACAAAAATGCACCCACCCCACCCATCCCCATCCTGTCGTGCCATCACCGACAAGCATGTTGCTCCATGACTCTGATTCTAACTCTGTCCCTGGAAGGTTTAAAGGCTGCATTATACTGGGTCCTGGGTAGACAGTGTAGCCTCTATATTTATTCTACTTAATTGTATGACCCAAAGGAGAGCAGCAATTAAAAAGTCCTTTCAAATTGGAGCCTCACCATTTTATTTGGTCAACTGCTGGCTCAGTTCAGTTCAACAAATATTTATCAAGAGTTAGTATTAGCCCTACCATGGGAGAATAGTGATAGATATGTAAGAGGGCATAATCCTTGCCTTCTAGAAGCTTCCAATCTAGTAAGGAAAACTGACCCTAAAATAAGTTGGTTTAATACAGAATAAAAATGGTAAAATAACATAATATAACAATAAAATATTTCTCCAGCCCTTCCCACATGCCTTCTAAGTGCTTTGCATGTGTTCACTCATTTCAGCCTCTGGAGAACCCTATCAGGTACATATTCCTTTTGTTCCCATTTACAAGTGAGGACACTGAGGCAAGACCACGCACAGCCTGCAGGTGGCAGAGCTGATTTGAATGCAGGTGTTTCCGGCTCCCTGAGTGGCTTCTTTCTCCTGCGCTTCATCCAGGAGCAAGACCGCTGTGTGGCCACCACTCACATGGTAGGTTACAGGGTGTAGACTTGTGCAGAGCCGTGGCCAGCCTAGAAGATAAAAGGATGAGAGTTAATGTACTGTTTTCAGAGACAAGGGATTGAGGTTTGGAGGGTGTCGGGGTCATCTCCAAGGTCTTACCTCTAGTAAGTGGCAGGGCCGAGACTTGGAACTGGTACCTCTGAGCATCATGCTTATTCTAGGTTCAGTGGGGCCTCCACGGTGCTGCTCTGGGCTACTGTGGGAGTACAAAGTAGGACCATTTAGTAGAGCCTGGGCTAGAGGAAAGGTCTGGGTAGGCACTGCCAAGGAGAGGCAACGTGCTCCTCAAACTGGAGGATTTCCCAAGAGGTCTCCATAACCTGCCCTCTCAGAGGCTGCAGCTCTCATTGCACCCATGGGTCCTCTCCTCTGTGCAGGTGAGCTGCTCCATTCATTCCTCTCATCACTGCAAAGACCCTGTGCCAGACAGATTCAGCTGAACCTGGGTTTTCCATTTCCACTCACTTGCTCAACAGGTATTTATTGAGCACTCACTATGCGCCAGGCGCTCTTCTAAGAGCTGAGAGTGGTGTACAAGACCTGTGTTTGCATGAGGCTTCCATTCTGGTGCAGTGTCTGCTGCCTATGTGTCCTTGCTTATGTAACTCACAGATGGGTCTCAGTTCTCCCATCTGTGAAATGGGGACAGTGGTACCTGTCTCATAGAATTGGGGTGCGGGGTGAGGCTGAAGTGAGATAATGGGTGTAATGTGCTTAACAGAAACCTGGTCCATTGCACGTGGTCAAGTAATCTTAGTCTGGCCCAGCTGGTGTGGCTTAGTGGTTGAGCATCAGCCTATGAACCAGGAGGTCATGGTTCGATTCCTGGTCAGGGCACATGCCCGGGTTGCCAGCTCGATCCCCAGTAGGGGACATGCAGAAGGCAACCGATCAATGATTCTCTCTCATCATTGATGTTTCTCTCTCTCTCTCTTTCTCTCTACCCTCTCCCTTCCTCTCTGAAATCAATAAAAATAGATTTTAAGAAACCTTAGTCTGTTCCCCATTCGCCTACCATCCTGTAAAATGAATGTGACCAGACCTGCCCTTGCCACTTGGATCCTTGAGAGATGGTGATTGTACTTGTTTGAGGCTGTGTAACCTTGATGGATTATTCCAACTCCATTTGACCACCGTGGGTTAAAGCAACGAACTGGTTCTCCGTGTTCCTCTACTTTATGTACATTATAACTGTGTATAAGGAACCATAAAACTCAAGGCAGATTTATACATACACTGCACTGCATATTTTTGTAGAAATGTTTTGCCAGGCACCTGTAATGCACTGATATATGTGAGCAGTTTCCTAAAGTTTATTTCTCATCGATCTCTCTTAAATTGCATATGAAGTGACATTTTTATGGTTTAACTTTTGTTTTCATGACACAGCCCCAATTTGCATCTCTGCTGTAGCGCTCAGGACTTCCCCGCTCACACACTTGTTTCCCTGTCCCTAAAGCAGGTCTCAGGCCCACGTTTCTCCAGGCCCCAGCTTGGCACCTCTCCTGGAGAAGCCAATGCATTTGTGACTGTCTTGTGGAAATGGACTTGAATTATTCAGAACCCACAGCCACCTTGCTTACAAGGTATCAACACAGAGAAACAGACTGGTTCCATTCTCGGTGTGTCAGAGCTCTGGGCATGAAAGCACCCATGAAATCTTGATGCTCCCTTCCCAGATGGTTTTGGTTTTTTTTTTTTGCTTGGGGTCGACTTGGCCTCTGACCTGCACCTCCAGCAAGTTCCAAAACAAAGTGGGAAGGAAAGAAATACTCTACAGAGTGTCTCCTATGAGCCAGACTCACTGTGGATCTGCAGGTTTAGCGCTATTAACCTTATTCAGGTGGCAGTTTCAGAAAGATCAAGCAAATTGATCGAGATCGCACAGATAATAAGCGGTGGAGCCAAGTTTAAAGCTCAGATCTGCCGACTGCAAAATCTGATTCTTCCATTGTACTAAGCCAAGCATCCAGGGCAAACAAGGGGAGTCCAGATGGGCAGAGTATAAGTTATTCATCTTCATCTTACTTACAGGAATTCATCAGTTTGAACCGTCATTTCACAATCATTTAGTGAGCGTGTCTTAACACATTGCAGACAGATCACGAGAATTCTCGTGTTTTCATATTACACAGTGTTTTACAAAGTATCGTGCTTTAAAAAGATATTAGCTTGTAAGAACATGTAATAAATAACTTCAAAATGCAATAGGTATTTAATTTTAAGGCATGCCTTTAACATTTATGTAAAATGTTTTTCATATTCGTTCAATATAAACTTATCTGGCCACTGGGTAAAGCTAGCAATAAAACTACTGGTCCACAATGTTAAGGTGCAGGCACTGTGCTAGGCGCTGTGTTTGACGTAGCCATTGCAATTTTGGAATTCCTAAAGGGTTTATCATTACCTCTTCCTGGTAGGCCACTGCAAATGAGTGTTTTGGGGAAATAGTGACCCACCTAAGAGTGACTCTTGTCTTCCTGAATTTCCTGTTGTACCTGGTGCATATCGTGTACCTGAATAAGACAGAGGAGGTCCATTGCGGAATGAATCAATGAATGGATGCGTTTGCAACACCCCTAAGGAATATATAGGGCACCTGTCTGTGTGCCATTGTTCTCCACAAGCCAGTGCTGTGTCTCATCACTGTTTCCTCAGAGGCGGGCACAGCACCTGGCCCAGATCGGGGCTGGCCGAGTGAATGAGTGCAGGCATGAAAGGAGCGCTACCATTAGCACAGAATCAGAAATATAAGCAGAGTCAGGACGAGGATGAAGAAAGTGAAGTGCTAGCCTCGGGTGCAAAACTTAAGAGGACACAAAAAAAACTGAGAAATAAGATATATTTTAATGCAATATTTGAAGAAAATCAAGACGGCATCCCACAGGGCAGAGAGGAGGGTAAGGTGAAAGGCCAGATCCTGTCTTTGTCTAACCTGTTTCCTTTTGTCTTCCTGGATTCTTTTGTCATTGATTTTGACTTCTTAAAAATATTGAATGGAAGTGTTATGTGTCCTTATCACTGAGATTCGGATGCCCCTTAAGTTTTGTGACCAAGGTAAATAAATGCCTCCCTCGCCTCCCCCTGGCCCCGTAAAACCAATAGCAGTGACTACAATTCTCTGCTGTCATCCTATATAGCAATGATGGCGAACTTTTTGAGCTCGGTGTGTCAGCGTTTTGAAAAACCCTAACTTAACTCTGGTGCCGTGTCACATAGAGAAATTTTTTTATATTTGCAACCATAGTAAAACAAAGATTTATATTTTGGATATTTATTTTATATATTTAAATGCCATTTAACAAAGAAAAATCAACCCAAAAAATGAGTTCGCCTGTCACCTCTGATACGCGTGTCATAGTTTCGCCATCACTGCTATATAGGGAGGGCTTTATGGACGTAACTCACAGACAGCCCACAAAAGCGTCTCCTCAGAAAGGTGATGTCGGGACCACTGTTTACAGACAGGGTGGCTGAGACTGGAGGAGGCAACCCTACCTTCCTAGTGTCACAGGGAATCACGGGTGTGACCAGGACACACGAGCCCCAGACTGGCTGCCTCCAGCCAAGCCACCTCATGTGTGTACCCTGGTGTGCTTCACAAACACCCTATTCACTGACTCCCAAGGTCCCAGCCCTTATTAGAAACACTTACTTCATGTACCACCAAGATGACAGCGACTGGGAGGTGCAAACAATTGAAGACACATACCAACTTCAGAGATTTTATAAGAGGGGAGGGGAGGCCGGGGAATGGTGCCTCTTAAAATGGGATCAAAATACATTGTGATCATAACCCCAGTGACCATGGCATTGAAAATAGGCTGGGGAAACTCCATGGAGGCTGTACCCCCATGATAGACATAAAAGGACTGTAGTGTTCTGTGTGTCTCTGAATATTCAGTCATCCATTCACCACCCTCAGCTCATTGAAAGCTGTGCCACTCCCTCCACAAGGCAAACATGCAACTCGTGGAAAGACAGAAGGTCCCTAGGAAGCCTCCTGCTTCATTTGCACCCTGCAGAGATTTCCCCAAGAGAGAAAAGATTGCAGTATCCGTTGCCTGAGTCTCTCTTTCTTATATGGGTTAAGAATTTTCTCTACTTACACAATTATCTGGAGCCCCAGATTACAGAGGGAAGGGCTGGTCCAGTCCAGCTAATGTGAGACTTCAAATCTCTCCTTTTCTTAGCAGCTGACATTTAAAGTAAACCTGTGATGGGCTGCACAGATTCCCTCGAGGATGTGCAGAGCCTGGTAGAACGGTCCCAGGTGTATTACATAACACTGAATGGTCCATGCCATCGCACAATCCACTGGTCTGCCTCCCCTCCCCCTCCCCCCTTACCTCCCCCCCCCCCCCCCCCGGCAATTAGGAGCACACCTAATGTACTGCATTCCAAACTATTATATTAAAATTTATTTCGACTTAAAAACATCTGAGTCTGCCTACCCTTGATTGCCTTGTTTTTAACATTTCTACCAAGCACACAGACTTGGGTTGTAATAGCAAATTCACCGGCGTTAGAACTGTATGGTTTGCTTAAAAGGCTGGAAATTCTGCTATGTTTTATCAGAATTCCGAATCAGCTGGAGTGAAGAATAAACATCCTTGTTGCTGACGTTCAGGACAGGTGAGGGATTACTATGGAGAGGCATAGTCTGGAGACAGATTGCCCGGGTTTGAATCCAGCTCTGCCTCTTCTTGTACCTCAGTTTCTTTATTTATAAAATGGGGAAAATAACACTACCTGCCCCTTTAAGTTGTTATGAGGGTTTAATGAGTGATATTTGTAAAGCACTCAGAACATTGCACCACAGCTGGCATACAAGATTAGCTGGCATTTCCCACCACAGACAGCCCCCGGGGCAGGATTTTCACACACAGGTGTTCATCTGAGCCTGTTCCTTCACCCTGGGGGCGGGAACCTGTAGTACTGAGCCCTAAATGAGCGTGGATTTGCCTCTCGTCCTCTGTCCCTTCTCCTCCTCCTTCAACATTGAAAGCTGCCATCATCACCTTGAAGGTGGTTCTTATACAAGTTCCATGGCAAAGAAACCTGCAGGCAAACAGATTCTAGAAATAAAAATAAATAAATAATAAACAAACAAACAAACATCTGGCAAGTTCACCTCATCTCCTCTTGGTTTTTGTTGGACATTATACATATTCCCATTATTGTAATGATCTTATCGTGGCTTTGTCTACCTGATGGACAATGATGCGTCCTTACCTTATTCTTCTTTCTCTGCCCAGGACCTCACATCCTGAGCCCGGTGCCTACCTCCGGGCACTGCAGGTCCTGCATAAAGCTGTTAAATCAGGCAATGACCAGTGTCCCATCCTGGCGGTAGTTCTTTTCTGTCTGCTCCGTTCTCAGGGACTTCCTCCCTCCTTAGTCTGCTCCCTGGCAAAGCTGCTGGAGCAGCAGAGCTGCCCGCATTGGTCTTGCTGGGAATCAGGGAGGCCAGAGACATGCACCCTTTGAACATCCTCTGAATCTCCCTGGATAGAATGCCAGTATTGGGATCTGCACCCAAGGGCATTTTCCAAGGGGATAGGAGAAGCTTCAGATCATTTTTTAAATATCTAAGGTAATAAAACTAATAAATCTCATTTATGAAAATGGCAACCACCCTTTTTGTAGAATCTTACATCCCAGAGATGATAGAGCTTTGTGACTGAGAGCGTTGAATGGAAGAAAAGAAACTCACGTTTGAATCTACCAGAAATAACTGGTGGATAAGCAGTGGAAATGAAGTTATGGAGAATTTTAATAGCCTTGGGAGAAGAAATTTCTTTTCAATTCTAAATATGTTTCCATTGCAGTTGGATCTTCAGGAACTTTGGAGGTGGGGATATGAGGGAACAAAGGAATTTGTTGTTTGCTGCTGCATAAAATAATCATGCCAGTCAAGCCAGCATGGCTCAGTGGTTGAGTGTTGACCTATGAACCAGAAGGTCACAGTTCAATTCCAGTAGGGGGCATGCAGGAGGCAGCCCATCAATGACTCTCTCTCATCGATGTTTTTCTCTCCCTCTCTCCCTCTTCCTTCCTCTCTCTGAAATCAAATAAAAACATTTTTTAAAAATAATAATAATAATAAATCATGCCACAGCTCAGTGGCTTAACACAATGAATATTTATTATCACACAGTTTCTGTGGGTCAGACGTTTGGAAGCAGCTCTGTTGGGGTTCAGGTTCAGGGTTTCTCTGGTAGGTGAAGCCAGGATGTGGGCCAGAGCTGTAGTCATGCAAAGGTTTGACTGGGGTTGGAAGGTCAAGATGACTCACTCCCATGGCCATTGGCCAGTTGTCACCATGGGGGCCTCCCTATAGGCTATTGCATATCTTCATGACATGGCAGCTAACTTCCCCTAGAGTGAGAGATCCAAGTGAGAATGAGCCAAGAGGAAGCTGTAGTGCCTTTTATAACGTAGTCTCTAAAGTCATCCCAATCTGGTCTTCTAGAGCTGCCATAACAAAGTACCACAAATTGGGTGCCTAAAACTATAGAAAAGTATTCTCTCATACTTCTGGAGGTGAGAAGGTCAAAGTCAAGGTGTCATCAGGGACTGAAAACTCTAAGAGAGGACTCCTTCCTTGCCTCTCCCCAGCTTTTGGTAGCTGCCAGCAGCCCTTGGCATGCCTTGGCACCACTCCAGGCTCTGCCTCCATCTGAACACAGCTATCTTCCCTGTTTTTTTAGAAGGACACCAGTCATTGCATTAGGACCCACCCTAATCCACAATGACCTTATCTTAACTAATTGCATCTGCAAAGTTTTCATTTCCAAATAAGGTCAGGTTCTGAGGTTCTTGGTGGACATGAATTTTCTCTTTGGAGGAAGATATATTCCACTTCTGTTTTATTCTACTTGTTAGAAGCAAGTCCACCCACACCCAAGAAGAGATGAATTAGGCTTTGTCTTTTGAAGAGAGGAGCACTCAGAAATGTGTGGACATATTTTAACACCACCACAAGGACCAAGCTGTGCTTGTCTACCGCATGCTTTCTGCTGGGCACTTCCAGTCTCATATGCGATCATGTGGTCCAGTGAAAAGAAAACATGTACAGAAGTTCCGTCTTATTTAACATCAGAGATACCTGGCCATTTCTGTGAATTCTCTTAAAGTGGGGACCAAATTTCTTTTAAAATATTTTGTCTTAGATTTTATTATGAAAATAAGTGAGGTTTACTTAAATTTGAAAAATATAGGTTTTAAATATGACTGCACTAATTCTTAAATGAAGAATGAATTGTGTTTTGTGCCCCCCTCCCACCCCCCACCCCCCTGGTTTAATTTTTCCAACAAAATCACATGATTTCAGAGTATACCTCACATTAAGTTTGACTTTTTCAGCATAATAATGAAGAGGGTTATTTTTGCCATATTCAAGGGTTTTTATCAATATTCCTTGAGACCTTTGGTATGCATGGCATCTCTTCTGTAATGCCCAAGCCGAAATTCATAAGGATTTATTCTTCCTCAAATAGCCTAGTTATGTTTCTGCCACATCATCATCTATACAGTAGGTCCTTGGGTTACATCAGAGATCCATTCCTACGGCGGGACGTAACGTGATTTTCGCCGTAAGTTGGAACCCACCTACATAAGCACCTACATCATTCACATGGAGCACATACACAGCAGTAATGAAGTGAAACAGTAAAAAAAATTTAAAAGAAAGATAACAATTCCTGACCTTTATTGGAGTAAATAAATAATAAAAAACATAAAGCACATATGTACATATGTCAAAATGACGAAACTTTTTTTAAAAAAAAATAAATGGGAGATGGCGATGTAACCATGAAACTACATATGTCAAGTCCGATGTAACCCAAGGACTGTAATAATCTGCAATAATAAAAGGGTAATATGGTAATTAGACCGGACAGCCTAACAACCTTCTAGACATCTGGACATCCTTTAAGACAAAGCCGAGGCCTGTGGGAAGCCAGCTGGGTCCCAGGTGCCTGCTGGCAGCCGGAGGAAGGAAGCCCGGGTCCCGGGTGCCAGAGGGAAGCCAGTGCTGGTAGCTGGGGTAAGGAAGGCCTACTCTAGCATGAATTTTCATGCATCAGGCCTCTAGTTTACCAATAATTCTGCATGTGATTCAGTAGTTTTTCAACAGCTCTTTTTTTTAAAACTTTGTAAAATCTTCCATTTTTTGGAAAGTTTTAAAATTTATTTTATAATCAACTTACAAAGTATATTTATAAGACTGCATTTTACAAGAATCCACTAGAGATTTGCAATGATGTTGATAAAGATGCTAGCATTAAGTGGGGCCTGAATTTGAATGGGGACTGATTTTTCTAAGTGGTCAATTCAGTAATGAGTATGTTGGTACAATTGGGACTTCACTTCTCTCTAAAACCTGGCAACTCTGTGGAGACTCCAGTCATGAAAACCCAGATAATCAGGACTCTCTGACTTTTTCATTTTTCTACAACTGTACCCCCATCCTGCTAAAGATACCATAGAGATCTTTTCATCTTTTTTAAAGCAACACTGTAAAAAGTTAAATAACATTGGTGGAATCACTTCAGTATATTGAGTAGGGAAAGGATGATATATACAGCTGAAGAATGTTTCTAGGCCTGAGTTGCAGCAGAAACTTTTTTATTGAAGATGGACCCACATGTCTCAGATAACAGGGACAAAGGATAGTGCCTTGGCTCCTAAAAGACTTCATATGGGAAAAAAAGTAAACCAGTGTTGCATGATTCTCATTTAACCTCCCCTGGAGCAGAAATCTGGAATTTGTCCTTTAAAAGTCCCTTCCAAAAAAGGGGGGACATCTATAATACTCCCAACCATAAAGATTTAAAATAAAAAATAAAAACAAAGGCAACACAATAAGATGGCACTTCAAACCCATTAGGATGACTACTATCCAAAAAAAAAAGGAAAATAGTGTTGGAAAGACAGGGAAAAATTGACACCCTCCTGCCTTGCTGGTGGGAATGTAAAAATGATGCAGCCACTGTGGAAAAGTTTGGTGGGTTCTCAAAAAAATTAAACATAAAATTACCATATGATCCAGTCATTCCATTCCTAGGTATATATCCAAAATAATTGAAAGCAGGTGTTCAAACAAAAACCTATACACAGTGTCTATAGTCAACAATAATGTATTGTACACTTAAAATGTGTTAAGAGGATAGATCTCATGTCAAGTGTCCTTACCATAATAAAATATTTTTAAACCTAAAAATCTATAATAATAAAAGCATAATATGCTAATTAGACTGGATGTTCTTCTGGACGACCTTCCAGATGAAGCTGGGGCTACAAGGGAAGCCTGGGTCCCGGGTGCCAGAGGGAAGCTGGTGCTGGCAGCTGGGGAAAGGAAGGCCTACTCTTGCACAAATTTTGTGCATCAAGCCTCTAGTATAAAATAAAAGTCCCTTCCAGATGAAGTCTTGAACCAGTGTTGAAGACAATTGGAGTGACTAAATAAATAAGAGTCTGTCTTGTCTTGCAAATGCAATAGGTTAGTCAAAGGCTATGTGGTTAGAGAGTTATCAGTTAGTGAAGCTTCCTGAACCAGTGTTAGGGGCCCACACACATCATAACCTGTCCACCTCACTTTAAGTGAATGACTCCTTCCCATAGCAACTCACTCTACTTGCAATCTATCTACTAGGAATGTGCTAAATACCCAGAGTTTACCCAGTGACTTCAGGGAACAGACTGCTGCTACAGATGTCTCCATGGTTTCTTTCTTCTGCAGCTGGTTTTATACCTTCACTTTTCTCTGGGTGAATTTGGCTGCCCACCTCAGTATTCCCATCAGTCCCAGCTTCAGTGCAAAAACGATGGGTATTCAGCAGTGGATACAGTCATAGTACTTACTCTTTGTATGTAACTTAACAAAGCTGTGTATAAGCATTCCTCCGGCTTAATCTCTGGAGATAACCCATTGGCACCCCCCACTCTGCTCATTGTTCTGCAACAGAAATGCATTTTTGTTTGTCTCTCATAGGTTTGTGTGTAAAATCAGAAAGCCAGTCAAAGACAGGGTTTTGGGTTATAGGGTTTCATATACTGTTATTCTTCTCAGACTGAATGCTTACATTTTAATTACTTATTGATTTATTGATGTAATTTTTACTAAAAGCAAAAATGGTTTCAGATGCATGAAAAATAAGTGATTAGCGCTCTTTGTAAGTGCATATGTGAGAGTCTCATGCCGATGGTGCCATATCTTTTACAGGGATGTGTTTCCAACAAGGAAATCTAGGAGCCGCTCGCCAACCCTTCAAAACCACACATAGCGCAGAACACAGTGACTGTCATCCCTGACACTGCACACACTGCGAGAGCAGCACCGAGTTATGTGACGTGGCAGGGCTCAGTCACGCCAGTCATGTCTAATGGCTGCATGGAGATGTTTTGATATTTCTGCAGCTGCTAGCCCATGGGCAGCCAGCTCTTGAAATCTCCAAATTTTCTTTATAACTGTGTCACTCCGGCCGTCACCAAAGTTCCTTGCCCAGAAACAATCCTCTTTCTGAGCCTGGTCCTATTGTACAATAGCATGCTTTGTTTTCATTTTGGTTCTTTCTCTTTGAAAATAAAAAGTCTTATGTGCAGGGAGTGGCAGCAGCAGGCTCTGTTGACTACTCACGTAAAATCTGCTCTCTGCCTCTTCGATGATGCAGAACTAAATTTTTTCACGTAGCCTCTCTTGGGAACCGGGGGATGAGTCCCAAGGCGTGTAAGACCACCATGGTCATCTCCCACCCCTTAAAGGTGACTGGCGTAGAGCCAGACACATGGCCCTATTCAGGCCAGTGAGATGAGAAATTATTAGGGCACTGAAGGGAAATGTTCCCTTGCTGCTAAAAAGGGGCAGCCCCTTCTCTTTCCCTAGTCACGGGCATGCCTGCCTGTGATGTCTGGAACCGCTGATGAAGCAAAACCCCACAAAGGAAGGTAGGGTGACAGTGAAGTGGGGTCAGAGCCCTGCTGTACCCTGCCTGGAGCCTTGCCTACCCATGGACAGCTTGCGCTATGAGATAACAAATCTCCTTACATTTAAGCTGGTCGAGTCCAGGTTTTCTGCTACTTGCTGCCAAAGTGTTTTGACATAGTAGCCAAAATAATAAATCGACCCATGCTGTGTCCTTTGCTTGGAGGGAGCTTCTGCCCTTATTTACCTGGTGATTTTCAAGACTAGCCAAGGCGCCCACTCTTCACTGTGGAATGAACCACGGCCTCATCCAGTTCCCCACGAAACCTTGTATACAGATCCTGCCCTTTAACCTCTTTACGTGGGCTTCTTTGTGGATGAGTGTTCTCACACTCACATTAGAAGTTCCCCTCCAGAGGAGCCAGATCTGCACCAGAAGCAGTACCAGGAGCACCATTCAGTAAAGTGTTTACCAGCAGAGAAGGTACATTCTTGTGCACATTGGTGGCTTAGAAAATAGGCAGTCAGACTTAGAGACAATAACAGTCACGTGGGTATGTATGGAGGCCATGAAACCCAAAAGGGGGCCGTGAAATACAACTGTTGGTATATATATATAGGGGTAGGCAAAGGCACGTTTCTTGGTTGTTTGTATGGAAAACGACCTGCAGGTGGGTCGTTGGTTAAATTACCAGCCACCATTACCTAAAAGATACATAAGTAAGGAGATGAAAGAATAATAATAATAAAGATAAGAAGACAAAAATACCAATAAATAATACCATATATATATATGGTATATATATATATATATATATATATATATATATATATATATAGCTAATATGCAAAGTGTCCCCTCAGGAATTTGACTGGGAGACCGGGAGTTTGATTGATCGCTATGATGTGTGCTGACCACCAGGGGGTGGTGACAGTGGGGTGCTGAGGGAGCGAGGGAAGGAGGAGGTGGGGAGGCGGGGAACCTGATGGGTCCTGCTTGCTGGCCAGGCCTAGGGACCCCATCCATGCACAAATTTTGTGCACTGGGCCTCTAGTCATTAATAACTAAATAATAATAGAAGAATAAACTCTGTGTTTCTCATACTCACAACTGTAAGCCTACTTTTGCCCACACGGATAAGTCCCATGGAGGGCAAATATAAATGACACGTGACTGAAGACTTGGTGCTGGGGTGGGAGGGTGAAGCCTTGGCTTAGGCAGCTGCAGGAAAAGGAGAGGGGGAACCAAGAGCATGTCCTTCCTGAGGGCAGGCCAAGGGCTCTCTGTGTTACATAGAATCTGGTCCTCTCCAGGCGAGCAGGAGCCTGGCTGCTGAGAGTGAAGGCCATTACCATCTGTCTCTACTGCTCTCACTGAGGCCTTCAAATTTGACTTCAGTTCTGCTTCCAAGCAGCCACATGGGTCTCATGAAGTGGGCCCAGCCCTGTTTCGCATTCTGTTTCTTGACATAAACTGTGAGTTCATTCTCCCCAAGGCCTGCCTCTGCTGCTGCTTTGGTTTCGGTGTTGATCTGTGTTGTTTAAGGAATCTGGAGTAATCGCCATACATTTTTGCACTGTGGTACTGATGTTTTGCCTCCTTGCTCAAAAACTCCTGCCTTGTCCCGATTGTAGTCTGTTCCTGTTGACAATGCCTTTGGGAGGTCTTTCCCATTGGTAGTTTCCTCTACTTGTATGATCTCCAGGAACTCCGACACAGCAGGTCCCAAACTAAAGTCATCCTCCTGTCTTCAGGTGTAGAATTACTCTCCAACATCAAAAACATAGGAAAGAGCTCTAATTTACTCCTCCCTTTATCTGTCCTTTACTAGCTCATTATTCATTTTTATTATTATAGCCACAAGGAATTATTTTATTTATATTTATGTAAATACTAGATGCCTGATGCACGAAGAGATTCGTGCAATAGGCCTTCCCTTCCCTTGGCTGCTGGCACCAGTTTTCCTCTGGCACCCGGGACCCAGGCCTTCGCTCTGGCTGGGCTCTGGCCAGAGCCCCCCCACCCCACCCCCCAGCCGTCAGGCTTCACGGCTCTGCTGATCCCGGGGCCGTGAGGCCTCGCAGCTCCGCTGATCCGGGGCTGTGAGGCCTCTCGGCTCTGCTGATCCTGGGGCTGTGAGGCCTCGCGGCTCCGCTGATCCCGGGGGCGTGAGGCCTTGCTGCTTGGCCGGCTTCAGGTACGTTTGGCTTCGCTCCACCGCTTGGAGCCTACATATGCAAATTAACTGCCATCTTTGTTGGTGGTTAATTTGCATATCACCCTGATTAGCCAATGGGAAGCATAGCGAAGGTACAGTCAATTACCCTTTTTGTCTTTTATTAGATAGGATATATATATATATATATAGAGAGAGAGAGAGAGAGAGAGAGAGAGATAGGTAGGTAGATAGATAAGATTGGGTTCACAGTTCAAGTTGGGACAGAGATGCCTAAATAATGTGATCACAAGAGTTGTATTCTGCCTTTTGGACCATATCAGCTACCCAGTTAATGTCAAATCACTCATTTTGCCCAGAAAGGCAGAGAGCGTGTAAGAGCATGAGCTTTGGAATGAAGAAGACTGGCGGGAGGGGGCTGAGGGGTGGGGAGAAGCCTGCCTTGGCCCTGGCTGTGTGGTCTTGAACTAAAGAAAGAGTCAACCCTTCGTGGGTTCTATGTTGAACACTGTGCTGCTAATTAGTGCCTTCCCAGCCTCACCAGTGAGGTGGGTGCTGTTGTCCGCCCCGATTACAGGTGAAAATCCTGAGGCTTGCCACAATTTGTCCAAGGCCACACAGTTAAGTAATGGACCCCAGATCCATCTCTGCCAGATGCCAAAGCTGCTGGTTATCTCCTCGGTCCCAAGTTGGTATCTGTACAAGGAGGCCAGTGCTTACTTTCTGGGGTCAGTGTGAGGAATAAGTTACCCAGTAGAGGCCAGGCCCCTCCCACCCCGTCTGACCAGAACACTTCATCTACATGCTAAGGACCCCACTGCTCATCCAGTGCTTGTGTTGCTAATTCCCAGAATTGATTTGCATGTGGATTCCTCTACCAGAGTTGTATTTGTATACATGTTTTCAAAGTTTTCTGAGTTTCAGTCTTCCTTTCCATTTAGGCCCTTGGTGTGTTTTTTTTTTTTTACTTTCTCTCATTTTCTTTTATTGTCTAAAGTTTTACATATGTCTCCTTTTTCCCCAATTGACCTCCCTCCCCCCTTCCCCACCCAGCCATTCACACCCCGAGCAAGCTCCCACCGCCCCAGTGTCTGTGTCCATTGGTTATGCTAATATGCATGCATACAGATCCTTTGGTTGCTCTCTACCCCCCCTCCCCTACCATTTGTCTTTAGATCAATCTATTCTTGCTCATCAAATTATGTTGATCATCATATCCCACATATGAGTGAGATCATGTGATATTTATCTTTCTCCGACTGGCTTATTTCGCTTAGCCTAATGTTCTCCAGTTCCATCCATGTTGTTGCAAATGTTAAAAGTTCCTTCTTTTTTATAGCGGCATAGTATTCCATTGTGTAGATGTACCACAGTTTTTTAATCCACTCATCTGCTGATGGGCACTTAGGCTGCTTCCAAATCTTAGCTATTGCAAATTGTGCTGCTATGAACATAGGGATGCATATTTCCTTTCTGATTGGTGTTTCTAGTTTCTTGGGATATAGTCCTAGGAGTGGGATCACTGGGTCAAATGGGAGTTCCATTTTTAGTTTTTTGAGGATATTCCATACTGTGCTCCACAGTGGCTGCACCAGTCTGCATTCCCACCAGCAGTGCAGGAGGGTTCCTTTTTCTCCACATCCTCACCAGCACTTGTCCTTTGTTGATTTGGCCCTTGGTTTTCTTTAGTTACCTAATAATAGGCCAGCCTCTTCCTGCCAATCTGCTAAGTTCCTCCAGGACCCTGTCCTTCCTTTCATACCTAGTCATCAGCTAGTGCTTGGACCAGCCTGGGGACTGACCTAATATCTGAGGAGCCATCCCATGCTTTTCTTTCACATCACTGAAATGTCTACTTACCGCTTCTGTCAGGTAGAGCCTTTTGACCACAGAGCTCTGTGCGTGGGAGGAAAGCACTGGGTATATGTAAAGCCTGTTGCTTGTTGCTTCTTTTAGTCAATAATGAGCCAGGCGCCTGCTCTCTGTGCGCCCCGCCCCCTCCCCACAGGGTAACTGCCCCCTGCACTAGCTCCTCCCAGGCAGCCACTGGCTCCAGCCCCCACTGAGCATTGATTGGGTGGGACCCTTGGCTCCATTCTGAGTGGTGGAGAGTCACTGAGAGTCACTGGGGGCAAAGGGGCCAGTGAGGCCATTCTCCCGCATTGTGGGCAGAGGAGGCAGAGTCCAGGCACCAGAGGGGCTTTTGGAGACTTGAAGCGAGCATCCATCTGCACCTGAACTTGAAACCTGAACTTGAGACCCAGTGGAGCCCATCATGGCGCTGCTCTGTGGGCCAAGATGGTGCAGGGTGCTCCTCTCCCTCCTGGCATCTCTGCTCCTCTTTGGGGCCATGGAGAGCGCGACATCCACGACTTTTGCCGAGTTCCAAAGGTGGTGGGGAGATGCCTGGCCTCCCTCCACAGGTGGTGGCACAATGCCACCTGCTGCTCCTGCCAGCAGTTTGTATATGGAGGCTGCGGAAGGAACGGAATAACTACCTGACCAAGGAGAAGTGTCTGCAGAAGTGTGCTGATATCCCAGGGCACGCCATGGACGATGCGGCCACCAGCAGCAGCCCGGCAGATTCCTCTGGCCCGAGTGTCCCCAGAAGTCAGGGTTCTGATGGCCCCTCCAGCGATATTTTCAACTACGAAGAATACTTCGCTGCCAACGTGGCCACCGGGCCTTGCCACGCATCCTTCCCACGCTGGTACTTTGATGCCAAGAACAACTCCTGTGATCGATTTATCTATGGAGGGTGCTGGGGTAATAAAAACAACTACCTCTCTGAGGAGGCTTGCTTGAGCCACTGCCTTGGCCAGTGGTCCTACCCGGCCCGGCCCCACAGCATCGTCAAGGACCTGGCGGAGCAGATAGAGGTGATCCTCACCCTCTTGGTGGGTTACGGGCTGCTCTACCTGGTCGTGATGGGGTGGACACAGTTGGACCTCGCCTACAGCTCCAGGGACGATGAGGACCCCCTCTTGATAAAGAGAACCTGGGGAGGGAGTGGACAGACAGCTGCAGAAAGCCCAAATGGTGTTTAAAATAGATTGATTTATGTTGTTGCGATCATTAGGGCTTTCGCTCTGTTTGTTACTTCAGCAGTTAAGAAGGCTGCTTCCTGGGCCCCCCAGGCAGGTTCGCTTTGGAAACCCTCCCCAAGAAGGGCTCGGATCAGGGTTCACGTTGGGATGGCCTGGCCCCAGACCAGAGTGAGTGCCCCTTTGACTTCTTTCCTCCAGGTACAGTTTCCTTTGTTTATGGTGAAACTTTGCCCTTTCTTTCCTATCACAAAAGTGATGCTTTAATCATTTTCTTTGTTTTGTACATAAGCAGAAACAAAAGTTTGTGTTTTTTTATTAGAATTCGGAAAGGAAGAGAGTAAAGTGTAGACGTTTAATAAAAAGGGTGTCCCCTTTTAAAATTTAACAGAACAAAAACAATGAATGCATAATTAACCAAGGACTGTGAATCCCTGATTTCATACAGTGTGTCTTCCTCCAACAAACGTTTTTTGAATGCCTGCTGTTGTGCCAGGCACTGTGTTGGGTATCAAGGTTCCAAATGTTAATACAAAAAGAGTTCTGCTTTAGAAAAGACACAATTTAGTAGGGGCTAAAAAAAAATCAAGACATGAAAACAAGATAACTTTATTATTCATCGAGGTCTATACAGGGCACAATGGTGATGGATGGGCAAGAGGGATCCCGCCTTTGATGGGGAAAGTGGAGATGGGTCAGGCAGGAGCAAGGCCACAGAAGGTGCCAGAGAGCTTGTCCATAGACTGGCTTGAGCAGAATTGTGTTTTCCAACCATCTTCTGTCTGAGAAGTGCAGGGTGTGTCTGTAGAAATGTTCTCTGTCTAAAGATAGGGGGGTGACTTGCTCTGTTACGGAATGCTTCATTGAATTTCTATGAAAGTTTTGATAATGCATCAAGTCATTCCAGAAAGTAATTGTCAGTCTTTAAAGAAAATAAGAAACAAGGCTCTTTCACTCTGAGCAATAAATGCATTCAGCTCCTCCTGGCAATTAAGCAGTCCCATCCCCTGTCACTGAGTTAGTGCACAAGCCACTTGGTGGCAGTTCTCAGGAGTTCTGAAGCAACAGATTACTAACAGCCACATTTCCACGGCGGTTTGGAGGCAAGTGGGAGTTGATTTAAGAGGTACTGGTTCTACCAAGATCTTTCCTACAATAGAATAAATCAGCCAGTACATCAAGAATGTGTATCCAAAGGGCCTAGACTACAATTGAGATGCAGGCAAGACAATTTAGTGAGAAAATGCCCAAATTCAGATCCCAGAAGCCCAGATTCTAGCCTTTCATTAACTTAGAAGACTAGGAGGTTTATCAACTATCTCTCTGGAGCTTAGAATTTTAAAATCTGTGAATAAATATTTATAAAATGAATGAATAGATGGATGGATGTAAGATGAAGATGGTAATACCTGCAGCACCTTCTTCATACATGTTTTAAGCACAGTGGTTCATTATACTTTGATAAGATAAGATGATTCAAGAAACTTGCATTTCAATTTTTAAGTCAGTGGTGGTAAATATCTCTTGAAGGGTTTCAGAGTCTGAGAATATACATATTCTTTAATCATCCAAATTAGTCCTTGACCAGGAGAGAAGAAATAATAACTTGAAGAGCAGGTGTTATATTGCATGTCTGTTAGATAATTAGCTGGCTAGGATCTCCAAAAATCTAGCCTCCTGTGGACTAAACTCAAAAAAAAAAAAATTGGAAGTTGTAAACAATGGAAAGCCTTCAATAACAATGAAATAATGACAGTCTTAATCCTGTCTGTTAAAGTAATGGTGTTGGCTAATGCTTTCAGGGCAGCATTCTATAGTGGACAAAACTTACACATTGGAACAAAGAGGCCTGACTTATATCAGTTGCATGACCTTAGGCAAAATATTTTAAAAGTCCAAATCACTGTCCCGCCCTCGTGGCTCATTGGTTGAGCGTCAACTTATGAACCAGGACAGTGATGGCGAGCCTTTTGAGCTCGGCGTGTCAGCATTTTGAAAAACCCTACCTTAACTCTGGTGCCGTGTCACATATAGAAATTTTTTGATATTTGCAACCATAGTAAAACAAAGACTTATATTTTTGATATTTATTTTATATATTTAAATGCCATTTAACAAAGAAAAATCAACCAAAAAAATGAGTTCGCGTGTCATAGGTTCGCCATCACTGAACCAGGAGGTCATGGTTCAATTCCAGTCAAGGACACATGCACAGGTTGCAAGCTTGATCCCCAGTAGGGGGCACTCAGGAGGCAGCCAACCAATGATTCTCTCTCATCATTGATGTTTCTATCTCTCTCTCCCTTTTTCTTCCTCTCTAAAATCAAAATATATATATATATATACGTATATATATATATACACACACACACACACATATATATATATATATATATTTCTAGCCTTTCATACTGAACATTATAGGATGTCATAATAAATAAATGAAATTTTACATATACATAGCATCTGCCCAATGTTTGCATTCCTGTCCTCACCCCAGTTGACTTTATAGAGAAAGGTCCTCTCCATGTCAGGTGCTATGATAATGCTAAAAGAGGACACATATTTTCTAGAAACTCAACTTGCAAAGAAAAGTTTTACTAAGGTCTTCTCACCCTATTCTGCTTTCAATGATTCTTCCTTGAAGAATTTTCCTGAGGACTTGGACCTCATACAGCTCTAACCTGAATCTGTTCACTGACTTTCTCCCTAAGTGTGTGTGTGTGTGTGTGTGTGTGTGTGTGTGTGAGAGAGAGAGAGAGAGAGAAAAAGAGAGAGAGAGAGAGAGAGAGAGAGAGAGAGAGAGAGAGAGAGAGACAGGCATCTGACTTCAACCCAGAATTGTTTCATTTCTTTTTTTGTAAGAGAGAGAGAGGGAGAGGGAGAGAGGGAAACATCAATGTGAGAGGAACATTGATCAGCTGCCTCCTGCACGCCCCCTGCAGGGGACCAGCTCGCAAGCCAGGCATGTGCCCTGACTGGGTATTAAACCGGCAATCTCTTGTTGCATGGGACAATGCCCTGAGCCACACTGGCCAGGGCTATGTTCCATTTCTTATGACATCATAAATGTGTTCACACAATATTTCACTTCCCACCTCTTCTCCCAGCCTCACATCCCCCTTCCTTCCTTCATTGCCCTGGGTATTTTACTCCCTGGGTAACACCCTCCAATGGAAGGAACTAAATATATACAATGAGAATGAAAACATAAAATGGCTCCTCCTTCTCTCGCATACTCAAGTATGTTCACCTTTGAGGAGGATTTCCTGCACCTGTAACTCTCCCTGTCAATCCTCACCCCACAAGTTATCTCACTGCTTTGTGTCCCCACACTTTCATACCATCCCGCACACATAATATACTATTATTTGTTGCATGTCCATGTTCCTGATACAGTGGCAGATCCTTGACCATGGTGTCCACAGGCACTGCACATGATGAATGAACTGAACCGATGAATTTTTCTCCATTCTGAGTGTTTCACTACCTACTGGGAATGGGTACTCTGAGGAGCACCCTGCAGGCTAATGTGGAAAAGACCTAAGTCACTCATGTGACATGTGCCCTGTCTTTGTGCTGCCTCATCTCTGCCCTTCAACCACCTCTCCATGTCGGTCTCTGTCCTGTGAGCTCTGACTGCAAAGAAGGAACCCAGGGGACCCGACTTCTTTACAGCATCAGCTTTGCCCGTGTGCTAGATTCTGGTACCTTTT
Source organism: Myotis yumanensis (assembly GCF_028538775.1). Classification (NCBI taxonomy): domain Eukaryota; kingdom Metazoa; phylum Chordata; class Mammalia; order Chiroptera; family Vespertilionidae; genus Myotis; species Myotis yumanensis. The sequence continues at coordinate 24,920,199 of NW_027223767.1, read as the reverse complement.
TCAAGGTGCTTATGCGTAGAACATCTCACTGGATTTACGAAGGGGTTGTAAGATCTTGGGCAGACAGAAAGGCATTTTACCTTTATGGTATGTTTACCTTGGCAAGCAGGAATGACAGGGGAGAGAAGGAAAGCCAACCTGCAGACTAGAGAAAGGATGCCTTGCTTTTTGGCAATGCCAACAAAGTCTGTCGTGTTCCTGTTTGCTTCTTGCGGTCCCTTTTAAGTCAATAACAGAAATATATGTGTTGAAAACCTGCATGAGAGTTGTGTTGATGGTGCCTGGGAGTCTAAGTCTCTTACATCTTATTTCGCTTTTTTCCTTTCTACTCCTCCTCCTCTTTTCCTTCCTCCTTGGGTTTGATCACCATCATTCTCAAAGCATCATGGCTTTGTTTGTGCTCTTCCTCCCATCCCTCTTCTACCCGGCTAATCCTGACCCTTGTAGCTCCAATGTCCCCTCTTACCTTCCTCACAGCCCTTCTCTATGCTCCAGTAGCATTCTGTCTTTTACACCCTTATGGCACTTAATGCTAGCATTGCCCATTCAGTTGGCTAAGTGGCCGATTCTCCACCCAACTCCAAGGCAGGTATTATATGTTTGATATATTTTTATATAAAATTCATAAAGTACTTAGAGTACTGCCTGCAGGCAGTAAAACTCAATAACTATTAGGAGTTATTGTTGTGGGTAACCCCCTCCCACTGTTACATTCCCTGGCGCCTAGGAGGTACAAAGTGAATGCTTATTTTATTGAATTGAAAGATAACGACAACAAAAACGCCTTCCTCAGGAACCTAATCACATCTTGCCTCGTGTTAGTTTGATTTCAGTGCTGGTCCTGGACTCCTGGTGTGGCAGAGGAGGGAGCCTGAGAGCAGGTGGGAAGGGACAGGCCACAGTTCCACTTCTGAGGGGACCCGAGGTAAACCTTGACTCACAAAATAGATCATCAAAGGGAAGTGACCTCTCCTCTCAACCATGTAGTCCAAGGCGCAGCCTCAACCCAGGTTCAACCTCGCCACCTTCTCTTCTAAGAGCCTCTATGTCTCCAGCACTTGTTACTCCGGGTGATTGACTGTTTTCTCTTCCCCGGAGAGGGGCTTAGTTAGACTCCACGCAAGTTGGAGCTGACATCATCCCAGGAATAAACACCCCCTGAGAACCCAATGTCCAGCTGCACAATGCTTATCTACAACTCTCTTGAGACACTGCGGCACAAGACCACATTGTTTTTGGCACTATTTTGAGACCTCTCTCCCACTTTGCCTATAAAAGGATAGGGTATCAGAGGGGTGGGACCCATTTCCAGAGCAGAGCTTCACACTGTGTCCAGCCAACGTGTCCCTGTGGCAGAGGAGAGAATGGGGGACTAGTCTTGCTAGTAAATTTCTGCTTGTGAATTTCCCCAATTGAAGCTTTTGCAGGACAGTGAGATGCCTGCCATTACCTTCCGTCCCAACAACGACGACCTTTAATTTCCTGAAAAACCATATGTGATATGTTTTATCAGCCCCTTTTAGCAGTTGAGGAATCTGGAGCTCAACTAATTTAAAGTAACTTGCTCAGGGACTCACAGTAAGCGGAGAAGCAAGGATTCCAGGCCCAGCTTGTCTGACACCAAAGCCTTCGGGCCTTGGCTACCTGCCTTGGCTACCTGCCTTGTGAGCAGCTACCCCTCCCCCCATGAGGATGGGAGATGATGTATGGCTACAGGAAAGGATGCTGCTCACAGCTTCTGGCCAGCCCATGGACATAGATGCTGCTAGTCTCTCTGAATCTGCGCTTGAAAAGGAAGTGACACATGCGTGGCCCAACTGTATACTGATCACCTGGACAGCAAGCAGGATCCCTTTCTTCTGAATGATCGTTACTGCACCGATGGGGCTTTTCAGGAGCATGAGCAGAGCATCCGAGGAAGGAGGCAGCTCCAGGAGAAGCATCTGTTCTCTTCCCCTTTTTCCATGAAGACCTGGAAAGTGCTACGTGTGATCTCACATGATGAAATCGAAGCCTGGGATAACCTCTAAGTCGTTCTCATGCATCCTATGCTGTGTTTCAACGGGAAAGAATGTGCATTGAAGAGATGTGTTCAGTCTGAAGCCTGCCTCTGAGCATCTGAGATCAATGTGGAGGCTGATTAAGCTGTGCTCTATAGATTTCTGCAGTCAAGTTCATCGAGGCACCCATTTCTCTTCCTCTAATGATGCCGAACCCCAAGCTCTCCTCTGAAGTACTTTAATTTTCACTTGGTCACTGCGAGAAGACAGTGACTTAATGAACTGCAAACAGAAGAAGAAAGTTGCATAAATCATCTTTGCATCCTTTTCTGTGGTCTTATCGTGGCTCTTCCTTCATCATTGTGGTGCCTCCAGTGGCTTCTCTGTGCTCTGCGGTGGAAATTGAATTAGAAACCACATTTTCAGCAATGTAGCACACCAATAAAAACATAAAATGATTAGGATAAATAACAAAGATAAATTACTGTTAACATGCCACAATATTATTTTATCTTGTATTACAATAATGTTCTCCCAGCTAATTCTTGTTAGATCTTTTATTTATTTTATCTTTTTAGAATATTTAGAATATATATATATTTTTCTAAACGTTTGAGGACTATTATATATATATGTATATGTGTATATATATATATGTATATATATATGTATATATATATGTATATATATATATATTCCTCAAAAAGTGTATACACACTTAGAATAATTATAAAGGCAGTGTTTATTAAAATAAATTTCATTTTCAAAATTGAGCTAAAGTGTATGTGTATACACTTTAACAGTTGTTTAACAACTGTTAAAGTGTATTTACATTTTGGGGGGAATGTATATACCACTATTTATCAGGGCAGATTTTTACAAAGTAGACTTCCAGGAAGCAGTGACTACCCAGCACTCTTATTTTATTCTCTGGCACAATCCTGCCTTTGAAAATGATAAGATAACGAGTTTGAGGTTTCAACATAGCTCTCTGTGTCTTAAAAGTAGCATTGAAAATTAAAGTGACATATTAATTAAAGATTAATCAAAAGTGCTAGACCTCTAGTGAATCCAGTGCTTTTTGCTTCGTTCTGAATGGCCCGATTTGAAAGAGTATTTCAATTGAACTGGAATTTTAATCAGCTGGTTGAAAGTTGGGAGAACAAGAAAGAGAGGAAGAACAAGAAATAATCCTGAGGGTAAAGGCTTAACAACACATCAAAGGCTGTTGAAAACTAAGCTCTTACTCTGCGTCATGTTGGAGGGGAAGGATGTTGATAGGAGGAGGACTGGGTGCCTTGGTTTCTCCTGACCTCCAGGGTGTTGGCATCACTGGGACCCACCAATGAGAATGGGCAGCCTGCTAATGCCAAAGTGGAGAGCCGGAAACCCAAAACACTTCATGGCACCTTCCGGTAGAAACGCTAATGGAGGGGAAGAGGAATCAAACCTGTCTGACTCCAGATTGCCTGAGTTCAGCAGCTCTCCCTGTGAGAGGGTAGGTGTTACCACCCCAGAACCTCCCCAGAGGCAGGTTGCTCTGCCACTGTCGCTCACAAAATCTTGGATCTCAGAACTGAAAAGGCCTTCGGAATCATCCAGCCTCTGTCCAGAGCACGAGTCATTTCTAGAGAAGACCCATACTGCTTGATTGCCTCTAGCAGCAGGAAACTCACTTCTCACCGACGCCACGCATTCCGCTGTTGCGTAGCTCACACTGCATCTTCTTCCTTCAGTTGTTCAAAACTTCTCTCCAGTGATAGGATCCTTGTTTTCTGTCTCTGGAGCCTAAAAATGTAAGTGAGATGTAAGGTTGGTTGTCTCATGGTCATGGTCAGGAGGACTGTCTATCAATGCAGATTTTACAAATGTCCTTGGAAATGGAACCAGAATCTGCCAGGAAATGCTGTCCCTTGTGAAGTTGGAGTGATAATGGCAATGACTTCACTGGGCCGCTGTGAGAATGGGAATGCCAACCTGCCAATGAAAGCATCTAGCACAGTGGTTCTCAACCTTCCTAATGCCGCGACTCTTTAATACAGTTCCTCATGTTGTGGTGACCCCCAACCATAACATTATTTTCTTTGCTACTTCATAACTGTAATTTTGCTACTGTTATGAATCGTAATGTAAATAGCTGATATGCAGGATGTATTTTCATTGTTACAAATGGAACATAATTAAAGCATAGTGATGAATCACAAAAACAATATGTAATTATAGATGTGTTTTCCGATGGTCTTAGGCGACCCCTGTGAAAGGGTTGTTCGACCCCCAAAGGGATTGCGACCCACAGGTTGAGAACCGCTGATCTAGCACAAGGCCTTGTACCCAGTAGGCACCTGATCAGTTGCTAGTTCTCTTCTCCTTCCGTCCCGTGTGGTCCTTCTGGGGTTGCACTGGTTTACAATTGCCTGTGTCTCCCTCGTGACTCCTTTTCCTAAGTGTTATTAGCATCAAACATTTAAACAGAGCTCCTGGCTACTGCCTTTATTTGCATGGAGCTGATTTTGCAAGATGTCTCAAGAAGAATCCGTCGACCGCCCCCCCCCCCCCCCCCCCCCCCGCCAAATATCAACCACCTCAGCACCTCACTGCTCTTCCCAGCCCAGCCCCTGACAGTCAGCCCCACACATACAGAGCTGGAGTTTCTTGGGAGCAGAAATTGAGGCTTCAGCAATCATGTATATAACGAATGTGTGCAGACACCGAAGCTATAAACTTGGTAAAGAATTCAAACACTTTAAAAATTAAAGAGCCAACTGCAGGGAGGCTGCAATGGGCTGTTCGGAGGATTCAGAACACATCCGTGGGGGGCAGCCTATGAATAACACGAATCTCTCCTGCCTACAGTCTTCATTGCTGAGAAATCACTTAGACCCTCCAGCAGGGCTCTGTGTGTCAGGAGAATCTGGAAGAACCAAGAAGCGCTGCAGAGCAGTTCTTGAAAGGGGGCTTGTCGGGCCATGTGATAGGATCTGGGAGCTCTCCTGGGTCCTGTGCCATCAAGGCTCTCTAACTAGGGGGCTGCTACAGCCTTTTCTATTGGGCCCCCGCCAGCTGATACTGGCACAGAGCTTGTACTGTGCTCTGAGTCTGCAATTTTGCTCATTAAAAGCAATCATTGGATTCCTGGCCCAGTAGAACAGAGCTGATAGGAGGAGGAGCAGGAGAAACAGCAGCCTCTGAACTCCTAGGCTGAGTGAGGCACTGAACACCTAGACACACATTCTCCTGTGTCGTTCATGCACAAGGTAAGCCCTTAAGCAGGTGAATCCACAAGGGTCCCAGTAGGAAATGACAGCACACATTAGGGTAACTTGGGGAGGGTCTAGTGGAGGGACTGTGCACGTAGGTGTGTGCAGGGTGGAGAGAAAGCACAGGAAGAGTGCAGTGCCCAGCACTGGCTGTCACTGTCCTTAGACCTATGAGGACAAGTGAAGGACAGTGCCAGGTACAGAGGACTGCCTTCAGGGGAGGAGTCACCTCAGTTGAGGGACACAGTGACCCTAGAAGTGAGAGTGGGAGACGATGGGATAAATTCCCTGGCCTCATGCCTCTTCCTTGCTCCAGTCTCCTGCCAGGGACCCCACTGACTACACCCAACCAGAGGCCAGAGCAGGGAAGCTGACGATGAGCATAAGGATCAGCCTCACAGAGCAGAGGCAGGTGGGAAAGGATGGAGGCAGGACCTAAGGGTAAAGCAGAGCGTCCAACACAGTTGGGCTTTGAAGGATGCGAGACACGGATTGGCATGAGGAAACCCACCCAGGGAAAATGCACTCACTTCCTCGCCCCTCATTGCTTTAGAGCTTATGAAGCCTTTTCACACCTCCTTTCATCCGCTGCCTCAACAACCCCATGAGTCGTCGTCCATATTTTACATACAGTTACATACAAAGCTGCCTTCCCCACCTCCAGGCTTCCTAGGTCTGGTTGAGACTTGAAGGTGGAATTTCCTGGAACTAACCTGGTGCTCATCCCACCACGTGAATGACACACCTTGTTGGTGTCCCCGAAGGGTCATCTCTGCAACAGGACTCTCTGGTTAGTCACTTCCTGCTATGCTCTTCAGGAGGTAGTGCCTTCACTTCCTCCATGTTTATACAGCACTTTATGCTGCTTCCCATCCACTGTATGGGAAGGCCATGGGAAACCCACAGCATCCTTAGGTCTCCCAGGAGCTGTGAGGCCACCTGTCCCGGGAAGATCCCACTCCTCTGTCCCCACTTCAGCCTGCACTCGCTACTGTCTGTTCTGCTCATGCAAAGAGGGAATCCACACAATCGATTAAGGGAGATCCCATGTGTTAGAGTGAAAGGACAATCAAGTGCTTTCAGAGATGGAGAGAGAAATGCTGGGGGGCGTTCCGGGAAGGACAGAGTGCTTGTGGCATGTCAGTGAAGGCAACGTGGAAAGGTCGCTTTTCCTTTGGGCCTTGGCAAAGGCTAGGATTGGGGCCAACAAAGGTGCAAGAGGCTCCTGGGCAAGTGACTTACTTCTGGATGTAATGCTATGGAATTAAGAACAAAAATAAGTGAATATGTGCAAATGTAAAAATGCATGAAGTGCAATAGACTACATATCATATAAGAGGTTTGGTATACGAAAAGCTGGGATGCTGGAGTCAGACTCTCTGGGTTCACATTCTGTCTCTGACACTCGCTAGCTAATTTTGTGACCCTGGGCAAGTTTACTAGGCTTCTCTGTGCCTCAGTTTCCTCGCATATAATAGACAAGACAGGTAATATAAGTGCTTACCTCCTAGAATTGTTATGAGGATTATACGAGTTCTAAATGTAAAGAGCCTGGCATTGAGTCAATTCTAGATTAATAATTATAACAACATTGCAAAGATGTTCTCAGAACCAAAAAAAAATTAAGCATCAAAACCTGAGTAAACCGCCTTTTGACACACTCTTTGATAATATGTCTTTAGCATTTCTCACACATTCTCTAATCCTGTTCTTCCGCATGTGGACATGCTGTGGGTAGACAGGGCAGCAAGCCTCTGGTGGAGGCTGAGGAAGCATGCTTTTGGCATGTCAAATGGTTTCCATTTCTGATTCAATCCGATTAGATTGTAAGACTTACACTTCTAGACTCAGCTCTTTCATTTTTCTGCTTCCCACTGACGTTCACAAAATAACAAGGGAAAGGCAATGAAACAGTGCAATAATTGAAGAGCGTGGCAATGTGGACAGTGGTTCTGACACTCTGCCCTGGTGGCTGGAGTGATGCCAACACCCGCTTCCCTATGGCCATTGTTCAGCAAGATGGGGAAGTCGGAATCTGTGGAGTCAGAACGTGCGTGAGAGATGCCACACAGTGGTACGTGACCCATCTACTGTGGCTTAACAGAGACCTGTCAAACACACAAAAGTGTAAATGGGTCCAGAGACAAATATCCTCAGGTCCGGGAGCAGGTGCACAAAGGCCCAGAGGAAAAACATGCCTGAAGAATAAGTGATTCAGCACAGCACAGAACTGTGACTAGAGCTCAGGCAGGGGTCGGGAGAACATCAACATTTTAAATTAAGATGGATCAGTCCTGGGCTGCACCATGTGGGAGCCTGAGGCAGAAGGGGGAAAACACTAATACTGATACTTTATGTTTAATTTTGAAGTTTTGTTCACCATGGCTTTTTGACGTTAAATTTTTTTATTTTTTTTAATAGTGCATTAAAATATTTATTTTGATTACTGGTTTTTTTTGTGCCCCCCTTAAATTTTGCAGGGATAGGTACAACACTTGCCTTGCCCCAATCCCAGCCCTACTAGAGTATAGGTGCAAGGAAAGAATGCATTAAAAGACATGTCTTTGAAATCACCTGGCCTGGGATCAAATCCTGGCTCAGGTTACCCTCTGCCTCATCCTGAATATGTTGCCTTAGGTCAGTGGTTCTCAACCTTGGCTGCACATTAGAATCACTTGGGAATCTTTTTAAAATCCTGATTTCTGGGCCTCATCCTCCGGAAATTCTGTTTCTTTGTTACTAATGTTGTGGCCCCACCCCATATCAAAGAAACAGAATTTCCGGAGGATGAGGCCCAGAAATCAGGATTTTAAAAAGATTCTCAAGTGATTCTAATGTGCAGCCAAGGTTGAGAACCACTGCCTTTGATAATTTACTTTCCCTTTAAATGCTTGGTTTCTTCCTCAGTAAAAGGGTAGTCAGCCCTAACTCATGGATTTGCTTGTTTATCCACCAACAAATATTTATTGAGCACCTATTATGTGCTTGAGGTGTAAGAGATAGAGCGGTCATGAAAACAAAACAGGAGTTTCTGCTCTTCTGACATTTCATTTTACTTTGGGAGAGTAATGCCCAATAAAAATAAATACATAATAACCTCTAGCACAATGGTGGTAAGTACTTAGAAAAAACATAAAGCAGGCGAAGGGTGACTTAGAGTGATGGCAGCAGAAGGGGAAGAAAGAGAAGGGACTAGCTTAGAGAAGGGTTACTGAAATAAATAAAGGAGATAATTGTCTCTAAAGTGTAGCACAGTGCCTAAGAATCTAGTGCCTTAATAATTGATTGTTGTTTATCTCACTCAAGTAGAAAAAGATAAGTTTGGAGAGGCAGGTTGAGCCCATGGTCATGGCTATACATCCACCTTTGAAGGTGAGACTCCAGGATGTTGGACAATTCTACCACTATGTGCATGGACATAGCATTAAAATGTTGACAGCATCTTTATCATCTGGTTCAGCTCTGGGAGCATGGAGGTCTCAGGCCCTGAGGCTCAGAAGATACAATTATTGGAAAAAGTTTCACTTGCCCCTCCCTCCATAGGGAGCACACTTGGGCTTCACCCTGTTCCTTACTGAGAGAACAGAAGAGAAAGACCAGGTGTGCTGCCGAAGTAAAAAGGATGAGCAAACCAGAAAATAGCCCCTCAGTCCCTGGTACACCAAACTGAACATGATTCCTTTTTGTATATCCGAACATGGGCAGAAAACGTTGCCATTGGCTGGAGCTGGAGGGTCCACTCCAGGGTCTGGAACCATTCACCCAACTTCTGGCAGGTCGGCTGATCCGGCCTGGCCCGCATGGCCCTTTGCCAACACTCTGGATGTGACCGTCCTGGCATTTCACCAACTCATTTCATGGTGCTTGGGTTCCAGCAAAGCAGCATGTAAAGAAAGAAATGAAAGTTTTCTTTTCTTCACCTGGACTTTTTATGCCTGTTAAAAAAACAAACAAAACACAAGGAAAACAAAAGAAAATAAAGTGCTGCCCAGGTTGGAAAGAGCAGGGCTCAGGAAAGGGTTTTTAAAAACCTCTCAGTTAAGAAAACCTCTAGAGAATTATTATGAAACAAAAGAAGATGGGGCAAGGGAGGGGGAGTGGAGCTGAATCTCTTCCTTACGCTACTGTAGAAGGATTCTAGACTGCTTCCAATCTAGAACCACTTAAAGTGCCCCAAATGCATCAGACTCTCTCATTCCTTTGGGTCTTTGCATGTAATGTTTGGACCAGGGGTCCTCAAACTACAGCTCACGGGCCACATGCGGCCCACTGAAAACATTTATCCGGCCCGCCGGGTGTTTTTGCCGCCGCTGTGTGCATAGGAATTTGTTCATAGTTTTTTTTTCAACTATAGTCCGGCCCTCCAACGGTCTGAGGGACAGTGAACTGGCCCCCTGTTTAAAAAGTTTGAGGACCCCTGGTTTGGACCCTCCAGTGAATGCATTCTTTCCCCCAAGCCCCCTTTTACCTAGCCAATACCTTCCAATTCTTCCCAACTCAGGGCAAGTGGCATCTTCTCCAAAAGGGACTTGTGAGCCCTCCTTCTGCTCTCCCAAGTCCTGTGCGATATCCCTTCTCTGTGTTTCTGATGTGCCACCCTTTACATACTACCCATTTATATTTATTGAGTGCCTACTTTGTGCCAGGCATATATTAGCAAAACATCAGTGAACCAACAAACCATCATGGAGCTTCCCTTCTATGGGTGAAACACAATAAACACCTAAACAATTGAATATAGTATGAGCGGTAGCATTAAGTCCTTTGGAGACAAATTATGCAAGACAGTAATGATAATGGGAGAGTAAGGGTGTTATCTTATATACCAGTAGAGGGATCAAGAATGGGGTTTTTAATATGAGCTATGGCCTGAGGCCCGAAGAAAGTGAAGGAGCAAGCCACGTGAATACCTTGCAAAAAGAATATTTTAGGCCAGGATTAGTGGCAACGTATCAGTTCCATTAGCTCGGTAGCAGTTTCTTAATGAGGCTCATTAGCCCCAAGAAGCTCCCACCTCCACAGGGCTCTGCTGAGAGTGTGGCTGTGTGTAAACAAGCCAGCCTGTGACCTCGGTCAGTGGCTACAAGGTCTGCTTCCCTGGGCATCAACCTTATCAAAGCTTCATTCTTAAAGACATTTCACAGTTGGTAAGGGTTTGCGGAGGCCCTGGATCCAAAGCCACCAAGGGCTGGAGACCAGCGCTGCGGTCAGAAGGAGGCTGCCACCATGGGGATCCCATGTGCAAATTAAATCAAAGACCCAGGGTGCACTTGGCTGGGAAGAAAATTCCCCCGGGAGATTGACCTTCGGAGGTTCAAGTTGTTTATGGGTGATTTCCTCGGGACTCACACTCACTGACACCCGAACGTGAAATAAATATATACTTAAACTCCCATTTAGTGATATCGAGTGAGAGGCCTAAACTCACAGTGATTTTCTAGAATGCAATGATTCTCAGTCATAAAACTGGGCAGATAGCCATGGCCGCTAATGCCCTGTTTCTTTGCATCCTTTTCATGGGCCTCAGGATGACACATCACCGCCTCTTTCCTGCCCCATGAGAGATGGCACTAGGAGGTGCCTCATGGAGGGTCCTTCCTCGGGGCTGCTAGAACAATGACTGAAATAGTTAGCATTGATCGCGTCTTATTGTACACCAGGGACTTTATTATACATGCGTGTCTACATCATCTTATTTAACCTCTCACTACCCCGTGAAATAGGTACTATTTTACCCCTGCTTTCCAGGCAAGGAAGCGAATCTCTGCAGGAAGGGCAAGAAAGGAGCCCAAGTTTGTCAATGCCTGAGGCCCCATTCAAACCCACAGCGTCAAGCCAAAGCCGATGGGTTTAGCATTGCACGTCTTCCCCCCCCAACGAAAGGAACACATGGACGGTGACTTCTAAGCTTAAATAACCATCATCAAGGAACTGGAGGCTCTGAGCAGTTCCTGCTTCAAGAGTCAACAAAGAAATGTGGGGAACATAGGTCCCTAGGAATCAAAGACCAGAGCTGCCACCTCAGCTCACACTTGCCGGGCAACTCAAAGCAAATCACTCTGCCTCCCGGGACCCCTGTTTCCTCAACAGCGAATGGGAGGTTGGTTTAGAAAGATCTCTTATATCATTCTACAATGTGCCAAAGAAATGCAATCAAATAAGATGTATTTTAAATAAAAGGAATAGAGACAGATGCTAATTTTGGCAGCTGTCAGTCTTGTGAGTCTTTCCAAGAAAAACACTTTTTTTTCAGTGCTGAGACTAAAAGGAGGAAAATCTACCACACTAATTTATTTGCTTCCTTCCTTAAATGAAAGCTAAACTCCCCAGTGAGGTAGGATAAAGATTGTCATTCTGTTTTGACAGTTGAATGGACTGAGGCTCAGAGAGGTTAAGTGACTTACTTGGGGTCACATAGAAACTCAATAGCAGATGACAAACAAGAGTTGACCTGGTGTCAGGTGAAAGGCCACTCTGGGCTGGATTATGGCAGAGGCCTCGTACTCAGGAACCACATACACTGCACAAAAGTTCATTGATGACAGCGTTAGTGAGACGATGAAATGATGGCAGTGAAAATGATGGTAGAATGTAGTGTTGGGCAGTGTACGCTGTGCTGGGCATGGAACCAATCTGGATTAAAATCTCAGCCCAGGTGGTAAACACACAATGCAATAAATATACAGGTGATGTAGTATAGAACTGTATGCTTGAAACTGCTATAATTTTATTAACCAATGTCACCCCAATAAAGTCAATAACACATTTTTTTAATCCCAGTTCTGCCACTTAGTAATTGCATCATCTTGGGCAAACCCTGGGACTCTCCTGCCCCCCAATGCCTGCTTCTTCGTAGTAGGGTTTTAAGGAACAGTACATGATGATGGCAGGCACTTATGTGGTAGTTAGAACAATGGCTGAGGTCGAGTTAGCATTGATCGCATCTCACTGTAGGCCAGGGACTTTATTGTACATGAATAAATGGTAGTTCCCTTCTCATGATCCCTTCACTTCTTGTGACCCCGTTTCCTCATCTGTAAACTGGTTGGGATCATATCTTCACTGCTCCATACAGATCAGGTAGAAAGTTATACCACTGAAAGGACATGGAACTGCCCCCGCTCTCTGCCCCATGCCTGTCTTCCAGCTAAGAGGACATCAAAGGACACAGCTACATGTATGCTTCAATATATTGAATCAGTTCAAATCAATTCCAGAGGAGCCACCAGTTCTGGCTTGGAATCCATTCAGTTCCCTTAGAGGGTGGGCATGCTGAATGCATCCCAGTGCCCCAACCCAACCTCCCAATTGGATCTAAAGAGGATAGCATCTTCTCAGGCTCTTTATCCTAACAAGGAGCCTGAAACTCTTCTCTCCCGCCACCACCTAAATGGGAAAAGCGGGCCCAGGGCAGAGGTTGGCAAACTTTTTCTTACAGAGCTTATGTTAGTCTTGCAAGCCAGAGGTTCAAATATGCACATCCCCCATGATAACAGCCACAGGTAATACAGAAACTAACAGGTGGCCTGTGTTCCCGTAAGACAGTACTTACAAACACAGGTGGGTCGTCATTGGCTGACCCCTGGCTTAGGGGAAAACCGTCTTACTTGGTGATTCATATAAGCCCTCCATCTGTGGCACATTCCACGCACTTTCTCCCCTTCATTTCTCCCAGCCAACCTGGGAGCAGATGTGATTCTTTCCGAGAAGTTTGGAAGCCAGATTTAGAGCAGTTGGAAGGGTTACTTAGAGCAGTTGGAAGGGTTAATCAGTGTGGGTCAGTCAGAACAGCTGTAACAAACATCCCCCAATCTCAGAGGTTCCACACAAGAAAAGTTTATTCCTTGCTGATACTGTGGCCTAATGTGGGTTGGCAGGGCCTCACAGTGGGTGGGAAGATTCTGATGCATTCAGAGCGAGCGCAGTGGGTCCGAACCTTTTGTGCCATGAACCCCTTTGGCAGCCTGGTGCAGCCTATGGACCCGTCTCTGAAGAATGTTTGTAACTGAATAAAATACAATGCATAGGATTAAAAAGGAAGCCAATTTGAAATAGTTATCAAACTATTAAAATAAAAACCAAACTATCATATAGTAGGGTGTGTGCTATTTTATTAGTGTATTATTAAATTCAGACCTAGGAGTCACTCTGATAACTACTATAATTACAAAGTAGTGATGAGCCAAGTGATATTTTGAGATATTGACATAACAATTGCAATGTGATGTGAAAATACCTCTGAATTCTATTGGAAAAGCAGTCACAGGTAGCTTTAATGCTGCAGTGGTTTGGTGCTTGCCTTCATAATGGTTATGTGAGTTCTAGCACATATAGTTTAAACAAAATTAAGCAGATTGACTTACTGCAGCACTTATCAGTGCCTTTAATGTGCCATGCAATTTTCACTTCAAAATGGGGAATGTGGCCTGCTGAATTTCCCACTCAATTTTTTTTTTTTCACAGAGCACTGACAGGGGCTAATCCGCTCCCAGAATGCATTTTATAAAATGCTGCTGGAGTCTCTTCAGGTCTCAGTGTCTTCACTCTCACATCAGGGCCATGCTGTCGGCCTCACCGACCTTGCAGACCATTGGGAGAGAATGCTTGAGAAAGTGCTTTGTAAACTCTGAAGAGTTATAAAAGTTTAAGAGACCATTATTAATGCATATTTATTAATAATTTACTAGGGATAAAATCTTGCCTCATTTAGATGTTGAGATGATGAATGTGATCATTGAAATAACGGAGGCCCCGAGAGGTTAAGGTCTTGCCCAAGGTTGCGTGGCTAGCAATGGAACCTCAGCACAGATTCATTAAGCTGCCCAATACAGAAGCACTCTGAGCTCAGGAAAGCCCTGTCTGCAGTGTCAGTGGCTTTTGTGTTGGCTGGTTATTATTTTGACTGTCGTAGGCAGTCTGTCATGAGCCAACCAACATTTGGAAGTAATGGGGAAAGCCTGCTGGGCTGAGTTGGAAGTAGGCTTGTCCTCTTCTGCCATCTACCTGGCCTTTTTGAACTTTTGTTCTCCCCAGTCTACAAAGTGAGGGTTTTATGTAACACCTGCCTTCCAGAGCAGATGGAAGAATTGGAATATTCCATGGGGTATCGGGATCGGTGTAGCAGGACTATAGTGTGGGGGAGGAGGCCAGTGAGAGGAGAAAGCTTTCCCTCAGACCATGCAATCGCACACAGCTTTATGGAGAGTCCTCTATGCTACAATTCTGTGATGGGCAGCCATACGCAGGGGCAACAGGAACAAGAGGCATGACCCAGGTGAAACATGCCAATAACCATGCAGTACAACAGTGACCTGAGGGTGACCCATGGGGTAGAGTTACTGTGGTTCTGAGAAGGGCCTGGTGATCTATCAGGGCTCCATGCCGGAGGTGGGACTTGGACTTGGATGATGGCCTCCCACTTCACATGTAAGCGTAGGCCTATCGTCTCACACATCTCCAGCCCTCCCCTGGGCTATCTGGGTGAGCGGTCTGGGTATAGGGCAGGTCAGTACCTGATAAAAGCCAATGGATTTACGTCAAGACTGTGGTGCTAACATCTCTCATTTAAGAATCCCATTGTGAGCATGCATAATGAAGCTCCATGTCCTGGTATAATGGCACAATTATGTGTCAACATTGATGCAGTGCTTTATGCTTTTGAAGTGTTTTACAGCCATTAATTACCTGGACTATTAAGATGCCAGATAGTATCATTGGAGGAAGCCTCTTCCTTCTGAGCATCGTGCTCTTGTTCCTCTCCCAGCGGTGTAATTTTTAATCTGTTTATATATGACTCTCTTTTTCATCTTTTCTACACACCCCGTCCTTTTCTATGATCTGATTTAGTCTAAGTGAATCCATGCTGATTGAAAAGTTTTTAAAGTAAATAAACGTTTTGTATCTTTATTTCTGAGCCACCCCTGAAATACATTTAAGGCACATGTCGTGTTATTCTTAGTTGAGAATGATAAGCTACTTGGGAGATGGCTCAGCAAAGTCCTCTTATCCCAATGGCTCTTACCAGTGCTCTGAGGCCAGCAGGACTCCCCAGAGCTATTTCCTGCCTTTCCTGATAGCCAAGCCAAAGGCCAGAAATCAGCACGCGGGACCCAGGACGGTGTAAAGAGAATCAGGAAGGGATATCTTGTGCCTAAAGGTAGGCCTCCTTAGGCAAAGGAAACCCAAAACTTTATATTTTTCATATTAGAAGGTAAAGGAAAAATTCAGATAATCAATTTCTTTCTCTGTCAGCTTTCTTGTCACCTAAATAGTTCTTGAATTCCATGATCTTACAGCCTTGTAAGGGAAATGGATTCCTAACTAGATAATGAAGCTAAAATCTGAGACAGGTTATCTGTTCATTCAGATATCAGCCTCAGATTGTCACCTCAGTACAATCTGAAGTAGCCATTCTGTCATTTCCCACTGGTCTCCTGTCTGCTGTTATGCCTCTGAGCATGGCCGCAAGATTTGTTAATTAGGGTAAGAGTGGTATGCTGGTTTACCAGCCAGCTGGAAGAAGGAGAGAAGCCTTGATTTGTAGTTTTCCATGCTGGAAAATTCGAGCTAACAACAGGACATCACTAACCATGGAGATGGGAAGAGCTGCACATCAACACATCATATTTTTCTATTTCCACCATACAGATGAATGCTAATCATCCACAGAGCAGAGATAATAGTAAAATGCAACAAAAGAATTAGGAAGGTAATATGTTCTCAGGATGCATTACTATTCTTTCAATATAACCAAATGTATTTGATTGAAAATTTATATAATGTAATTATTAATAGTGATATGTTTAACAACCGGCTTGCAAAATTCACCAGTGGACATTTTTGTTATTTCCTTTTGGCTATCATGATGAAAGGTGCTATGGACATTTTTATATGTCTTCCTCTGCAAACAACAGATATAAGCTTTCAGGTGTTTTATAAATTAGTAGCAAGAACAGTAAAGCAAGAGCTACAGGACCTGAGTTCTTCTTGGAGCGCTGCCATTTCCTAGTTGTATCACTTCATGCAAATCATTTCATGTCTCTGGTTCTAAGTTCTCTCAACAAGAAAATGAATGAAGATGTTTCACGCTGAAAGTTCATGGCTTTCTGACTAAATACCTGTGTAACCTGGGGGGAAGTCATCTCATTATTCTGGGCCTCCCTTTCCTTACCTGTAAAATAGATCAGTCAAACCAAATGCCCCCTAAGGTCCATTCTGTCAATTCCATGTTTCAGAAGAGTCCAACGTGGTCTGCATCTCAGAGACAATCATTGCTTTCCATTGGGAAATGCCCAAGTGTCCCGGATGTGGCCGTTCAGCAAAGGGTCTTAGAGGCAGATGGCACAGGCTTGAATCTCAGCTGATATCTTAGTTGTGTACTTCAATCTGCCTTGGTTTCCTCATCTGTAAAATGGGGATAATGAGGTTTGTCTGCCTCCCAGCATCACCTATTGTAAGATACCATGGTCTTCAGTTTCCTCCAATAAGACCACACAGCTCCATGCAAGGAGACCCTTGTTGTCTTCTTCAAACCTATATCACCCACCAGCACCCAACACAGAGCCTGGTACACAGGATGTGCTCAGCAACTATTTTCTATATGATTGAAATTACTTTCAAAACTACACATTATTATACAAACGTTAGCTTTCATTATTATCACACATTGTATTCCATGTGCTGATGGAACCAAACCTCAAGGTAGATTTATTTATGCCGTGTGAAATTATGCATTGCCTATCTTGTGCACTAAATCATGCTGCTTGCTGAGCGGATTCAAAACGCGAGGCATGGTTTCGGCCCTTGAAGAATGTATCGTTCACTTCAACAAACATTTATTTCCCGAACACCTGTTACTGCACCAGGCAAAGCGCCAGGCGCTAGGAATGGAAGGATAAATAACACATGATTCTCTTTTTTCTCGTTTTTATTTGTTTGTTATATTTTATTAATTTATTTGGTGAGATTTTCTTCCCCCCATGAGATCCACCAAAGGCGTTCAGAGCCTACAGGGAAGACCGACAAGTAAACAGATATTAACAATCCCTTGTAATTGGTTTTTAATGGAAGCGTGAAACACTCATTTACTGTCTTAGTGTTTCTCCACCCAAAGCGAGAGCCTCCCAGAGCGGGTCACGTTCAGGCTGTAGTCACGTTCAGGCTGTAAAAGATGAGAAGTCCGCTGCGCAGAATAGCCTCCCAACCAGCTCCCTGCTTCCATCTTGTGCGCCTCTCAGATCTCGTCTCTGCAAAGCTACTAGGAATCTTTCAAAGGAGAATCACAGCATGCCACACTCCTACCGAAAACCCTCAGCGACCTCCTGTTGCTCTCAGAGGAAAACCCAATCTCCCCCCAGGCCATAAAGCCTGGAATGTTCTGGATCCTGGCTCCCTATTATGCTTATGCGCAGTGGCCTCCTTTTGGCTCCTGGGCCAAGCCAAGCTCTTCTCCTCTGAGCCTTTTCCTTTGCTGTTCCCTCTGCAAAGCATGCTCCTCCCCACACTCCTTGCATGGTTGGTTGATTCTCATCCTTTGGGTCTAGCTTAGCCACTCACTCCCCTCATTAACTCCATCTTAGCGTTTCTCCATTCAGACTGCATATTAAAACTACCTGGTGAATGAAACATCTAGGAAAGACAGGTCTATGGGAAATAGGTCAGGGGCTGCCTAGGGCTGGAGCGGGAATGGCGAGTTACTCCAAATGGGCAGGAGGGAACCTCTCAGGTGATGGGAATGCTCTAAAACGGAACTGTGGGCATGGATGCGCAACTCCATAGTTTACCAAAAATCACTGAAGCGTACACTTGCAAAGGTGAATTTATGGGATGCAAATTATACTTCAATAAAACTATTTTTAAACATTACCTGGGAAGCTTTTTTAAAATACTGGTATGTGGACCCCACTCCCAGAAATGGTGATTTAATTGATCTGGGGATAGAGTCTAAGCTCCTGCAGATATTTAAAGCTCTCCTGGCAATTCTGACGTACAGCCACGACTCAGAGGCACTGCTCTATGTCACCACCCAGCTTATTGCCTCCATAGCACTGTGCTTATCTTATTTTCTCAGTGTTTATTTGGGCTTTGTCCTAGTCACGTGTAATAAAAGCTCCCTTAAGGGAGAGACTTGTGCTGGATCACCTTTGAATCTCCAGCATCTAGCACATAATAGCTGCTTAGTGTATGTTTATTAAGTAGGTTACTAGAAAAGTAGAGGATAGAGGGAACACCCTTGCTAAGGCACAGAAACACGAAAGAGCACAGTTTGTTAACATGGCATGTTTACCAAAGAGCTGCCCAGAATGGCAGATGTATAGCTGGAACCAAGACATGCTGTGAGACTCATTCAGCCAGCCAGTGTTCAGAGGGACCCCTGAGACCAAGGATCCAATGAGATGGGCACTTAACCCTGCAGAGTAATGAGGAAAGACCCCAGACACAGGAAATAGAGGCATTCTGTTAAGACACCCAGAAATACAGAATGGGGAGTTCAGGGAAAGTACCATCTCTCTCCTTCCTAAGTCTACACCCTCAGAGGAGGAAATTTTGTAATTGAGGATTTTAAGACCTATGTCACTATCTCAAAGAGATATCTGCACTCCCATGTTCATTGCAGCATTATTCGCAGTAGCCAAGACATGGAAACAAATTCAGTCTCTGTTGGAAGATGCATGGATAGAGAAAATGTGAAATATAGACACAATGGAATATTGTTGGGCCATTAATAATAGAATGATGGAAATCCTGCCATTTAGGACAGAATATATGGACCTTGAGGGTGTTGTGCTAAGTAAAAATGAGTCAGACAGAGAAAGACAGATACTATATGACCTCACTCATATGTGGAATCTAAAAATCCAAACGCATAGGAATGAAGAACAGACTGGTGGTTAGAGGGGCAGTGGGTGAGGGGTGGGGGAAATGGGTGAAGTGGTCAAAGGGTATAAACTTCCAGTTATAAGATTAAAAAGTGCTTTTGATATAAAGCATAATATGGTGACTATATAATACAGTTAACAATACTGTATTGTATATTTAAAGTTGTTAAAAGAGTAGATTTATAAAGTTCCCACCACACACAAAAAAAATTGTAACTAAGTGAGGTGATGGATGTGTTAGCTAACCTAGGGTTATCATTTTGCAGTTTATACATATATAAAACCACTATATTATACACTTTGATGTTATACATTGTAATAAGTCAATTATCTATAATAATAAAAGTGTAATATGCTAATTAGACCGGACATCCTTCTGGAAGACCTTCCAGACAAAGCCGGGGCTGTTAGGGAAGCCCGGGTCCCAGGTGCCAGAGGAAAGCCGGTGCTGGCAGCCCGGGGAAGGAAGGCCTACCCTTGTATGAATTTCCTGCATCAGGCCTCTGGTATCTCAATAAAGCTGGAGGGGGAAAAAGAGACCTATGGCAAAAAATAAATAAAAAATTGTCATAACCGGTTTGGTTCAGTGGATAGAGCATCAGCCTGCGGACTCAAGGGTCCCGGGTTCGATTCCGGTCAAGGGCATGTACCTTGGTTGCGGGCACATCCCCAGTGGGGGGCGTGCAGGAGGCAGCTGATCGATGTTTCTCTCTCATAGATGTTTCTGGCTCTCTATCCCTCTCCCTTCCTCTCTGTAAAAAATCAATAAAATATATTTTTAAAAAAATTAAATAAAGTGCTCTCACCTATAAACCTTATGGAGTTTTTTGCATTCACTAAGATTAAACAACAGACAGATTACTAAGCAGTAAAATATAAATGGCATTGCATTCATATTTAATTCATAAAACTGGGCTAGAAGGTTTTAAGGCTCTCTTTCCTCCGTATCTAGGTAGATGTGTGTAACTTTATTTTGCACTGTTGCACACATTCTCCTAGGAGGGCAAATTTATTATTTTCTCCTTGGTGTTCCATCCAGGTTGGAAGAGTGAACTAAGCTAAATCTTGGGGAAGATGGAGAGGGCAGATAGAAGCAGGCTTATTTCCATAAGGAGAAACCACAATGTCCAACCTGAGGTCAGAAGTTAACCATGAACAGGCTGCAGGGGCAGACTTAAAGGAGAGCACTGAGTAGACAGAATTGAGAGTCTAAGGCTGG
This sequence comes from Myotis yumanensis, assembly GCF_028538775.1. Classification (NCBI taxonomy): domain Eukaryota; kingdom Metazoa; phylum Chordata; class Mammalia; order Chiroptera; family Vespertilionidae; genus Myotis; species Myotis yumanensis. The sequence continues at coordinate 24,899,846 of NW_027223767.1, read as the reverse complement.
AGGGATCCCAGGGAAATAGCGTGAGGTAAGCAAAATGGGAGAGAACTTGCCAGAGCTCAGCAAGAGAGTAGCTGCCTTTCTTTCCTGCATGTGCAATTGCCTTGTGGTACCCAATTTCCTGCCTTAAAAACATGCTTTGTGCGAGTTCTTGTTACTACAGATCACTTGGGCTGAAAATTCAGAAGGAGAGCAAAAAAGGTAGCTGATGACAAAGTGATCTGTTGAGCAGAGTTGATGAAAGAAATCCAGTTCTATTTTGGAGGATGTCTGTGACCAATAGGGAATTTAACTTTTAAGATAGTTGATAGTCAAGCAATCATCCGTGCAAAGATTTATGTAGCAAAACCATTGATTAGTTTCAGCAACTCCTGGTTTGTAACATCATAGAAGATGATGCTTCTAATTTCTGTGCCTGAGGAGTTCGCATGCAGATGACTGCAAAGCTATTTACCATCATAAATATGTAAGTCAAGAAGAGGTTCCCCACTACAGCCCTTTGTTACTAAATATAATGATCTGATTTCTCAAAGGAGGACACACAATGACCTCCTTTGAAATTGCCATGAAATGGAAATGAAATTGCGATGAAATGGAAATGAGAGAGACCAAGATGGCGGCGTAGGTAAACACCGGAGACCGCTGCCGCAAACAACCATTTCAAAAATACAACTAAAAGACTGAACGGACATCACCCAGAACCACAGGAAGGCTGGCTGAAGAGAGACTCTACAACTAGAAGGAAAGAGAACAGCAAATCGAGGCTCAGAGGCGGCGCAGTGTGGAAAATACAAAGGTACCGAGGTGCGCGCGCAAAGCGGGCTGGTGGCTGAGGGCGCGGTTGTCGTTTTCTGCCGGGAGTGAGTCTCAGACTCTGGGCTCCAGATCTGGGCGAGTCTCTAGGGACCCAGACTCAAACGGGAGAAGCGGGATTATCCGGCATCAGTTGGGACCTGAGGGCAGCTTTCTCTCCGAGGTTTGCAGCGGCTGCGGGGTTCTGAGAAGCAGAGCCTCTGGGAACGGGACTGAGCGTGGCCATAACTGCTCCCTCCGCCCGCCCTGTTGATCCCGCCCCGCCCAAAGCCTGCGCACAGCCATTTGCCGATCGCCTCAGGCAAAGGCTGGATTAGCACCTCCCCAGAAGGCACACGTTTTCCACACAGCTGATTTCCACAGCCAGCCGGCCTGGTGGTCAAACCCCTCTAGTGTTAACTACAACAATTAAGGCTTGGCTAGAACAAGACTGCGCACAGAGACCACAAGGGGGTGCACCAAGAAAGCATAAAAGATGCGGAGACAAAAAAACATGACAGAAATGGAGGATATGGAGCTAAGAATCGCAATTTTGAGGGCTTGCCATAAATTTGTGCAGAGCCTCACGAAAACTAATGAGACCCTCGATGCTACGATAAAGAAATTAGAAAGTAAGCATACACGGACTGAAATAAAGAATATTATACCCAATAGCAGACCAGAGGAGTACAATAATCAAACCAAAGATTCGACAAAAAACACCCAATTGGAAAAGCAAAATGAAAAAAGAATCCGAAAGTGTGAAGATAGTGTAAGGAGCCTCTGGGACAGCTTTAAGCGGTCTAATATCAGAGTCATTGGAGTGCCAGAAGATGAGAGACAGCAAGATATTGAAAACCTATTTCAAGAAATAATGGCAGAAAACTTCCCCCACCTGGTGAAAGAAATGGACTTACAGGTCCAAGAAGCGCAGAGAACCCCAAACAAAAGGAATCCAAAGAGGACCACACCAAGACACATCATCATTAAAATGCCAAGAGCAAAAGACAAAGAGAAAATCTTAAAAGCAGCAAGAGAAAGAGGCTCAATTACCTACAAGGGAATACCCATACGACTGTCAGCTGATTTCTCAACAGAAACTTTGCAGGCCAGAAGGGAATGGCAAGAAATATTCAAAGTGCTGAATACCAAGAACCTACAACCAAGATTACTTTATCCAGCAAAGCTATCATTCAGAATTGAAGGTCAGATAAAGAGCTTCACAGATAAGGAAAAGCTAAAGGAGTTCATCACCGCCAAACCAGTATTATATGAAATGCTGAAAGGTATCCTTTAAGAAGAGGAAGAAGAAGAAAAAGGTAAAGATACAAATTATGAACAACAAACATGCATCTATCAACAAATGAATCTAAGAATCAAGTGAATAAATAACCTGATGTACAGAATGAACTGGTGATTATAATAGAATCAGGGACATAGAAAGGGAATAGACTGACTATTCTTGGGGGAAAAAGGGGTGTGGGAGATGCGGGAAGTGACTGGACAAAAATCATGCACCTATGGATGAACACAGTGGGTGGGGAGTGAGGGTGGAGGGTGGGGTGGGAGCTGGAAGGAGGGGAGTTATGGGGGGAAAAAAGAGGAACAAATGTAATAATCTGAACAATAAAGATTTAATTTAAAAAAAAAAAAAAAAAGAAATGGAAATGAAATTGCGATGTAGATTTGTCTGTGTCATTAACTAGGAAACTATAGCTAAACTACACCTATACCAGACCAAGCTGGAGGCCAACAAAAGGTGAGTGAAAGGTACAGAGGTTTTGTGTTATTTTTGAAAAGTTTTCCACCAATAATAACAAGTGTAGCAACTACCAACAGAAGATTAACTTTGCCCAGAGAAAGCTTACTTGCTCCTCAAGATAAAGAACAGCCTGAGAAACCCTGGCCTGTAGTTTGTTAAGAACAAAATGAATCAAGTGTTGATGTTGTATACCTACAAGTTTGATGGGTTTGTGATATCCATCCAATTTCTAGAAGGGAGCAAAAAGATACCTTCCTTGAAGATGAATAAATTATAGGCTAAATCCATTCAGAGGGCAAATAGATTGGCAAAGGTCAAGTCTGCCAGTCAGAAATGACTTGAACTCTTCTGGAGGCCAAGGAGTCTTTACCTGTTAATTGGGTTGTGGTAAGTGGATTACCAAGCAAGCAGCACATTTACATCTAATGCTGGAAGGATGCCTCTTATTGGAAGACTGAGAAGGCAGCCAGGATTGCTGTCTGTGACTCTTCCCTCTACAAGGCCAGCGGTTGCTGGTGCTAGGCACTTTTAGGACCACGCGAGTTCCAATGTGCAAAGCCCTTTCAAACAGCGCTCTGCACCAAGCGAACAAGATACAAGAGACCACGATTGTTCTTGTCACTCCCACTTGCAAATGAGAAGATGGAGCTTCGGGGAGATTAAATAAGCTGTCCCACTGTCGTGTGACAAAAGGCAAAACCAGGGCTGGAAGCAGGTGTGCTGTCTCCCGGAGGGAAACTGATGAGGTGCATTGTGAGAGACAGACCCAGCCCTACCTCCTGCCCCTGCCAAGAGCACAGACAGGCGTGATCAATAATAATACACTTTTTCCTATCGAAATTCTGAAGCAGCCTCTGAGTCTCCCTCAGCATGCCATGCCAAGCAGCCACTTCCCATTACTTGGAATCCTGATGAAAAATGAAGCTATTTGCCATCCCTGAGTTGTGATACCCAATAGTTAGGCATCCAGACCCTGTGGACACACCTTTCAATCCTTCCCCCCATGAAGCTTCAGTGATTGCGGTCTACGTGGGTTGTTCCCTGAGCAGTAGGGCTGAAATTAAGACTTTAGAACAACAGACTCACATACTTCAAGTACAAGCCTTGCTCTGAGAATAACATACCTCAGACACCATGATCAAAGGCTTCGTGGTGTCACCGGGTTAGATACCTGTCATAAAGCATGGGTCATCGTGCACTAGACTACCTTTTTCTTATCTCGCTGTAATTTTTCTGACGTTATACTCTAAACCTGGAGTCATTCAGAACAAATGACAGCCTGGGAGAACTGTCACAGAGGAAACAAGGCATCCACAGTGCTTCTCGCCACTCTTTCTAGATTTCATTTCTGAGAAAGGTGGCTTCTGATCACTGTTTTTTCCTAGTTGCCTTTCCCTAGAACATTCAGAGCTCATGCAAGGTTCATGTATATGGAAGCTAGGACTGAAGAGTTTGTTTCTTTCCCCCTCCGGTGTGACCATGAGAAAGTATATTCATGCTATTAAGAAAGTGCATGAGACCCAGCCTGCCAACGATGGAGTTATTCTCCTCTCCATCCTAGATGAGACTAGTAAATTGCAAGAAGGAGAAAGAACTCTCCCCAGTCCCCAAGGGGGACTACAGATTGACTGACAACCAAAAGATAGATGGGTGGTGCTTTTATTCATTCCATTGGCCATCAGTCAACAGCTCTGACTGCTCATCACCCAAACAAAAGTGAACGTGTGTGTGGTTTTCACTCCCTCCTCAGTGGAAGCAGCCACGGGAGGCCAGATGTCTCTCACCACAACAAAACACTCTCCTTGTTTATCCCAGTCACATCCCATCATGGGGAAGAGAAAAGATGCCTGAAGAGCTTCAGAGGAAGAAATGGCCTGCAGTCCCTGAGGGAAAGACAGACTCATTCTATGCCCAGGCCTCCCTCCCAGCAGAGGGCCAAGAGATACTCAGGCAGACCAGGGCCTTCTAGGGCAGTGGCACTGACAGGGCTAGTTAGACCAAGAAGAGAGGGTGGGCACTTCACGTGGACACACCTGCTAAATTTGATGGAGACCAGGAGTCAAGAATGGATACTCAAAAAAAATTAATCTAGCAAAGACGTGTAAGCCTAAAATTTGAATCTGAAGACAGAATGATCTTTCTGTTGAATAGATTTCAGATGCTACTAACATTTCTTCAACATACGCCATATTTCATTGGTTCTAAGACACACATTTTCCCACATTTTAACTTCTCTGAAATTAGCATATATCTTATCATTGATCTATCACAGTTTACTTGACAGGGTTTTTTTTCTTTCTTGATGGTACATAAAATGAAGGTGCATCTTACAATCTACAGCATCGTTGATTGCATAGAGTATGATTGACATGGCCAAGTACAATGCTGGGTACCTTTATAGGAGTTATCTCATTTAATTTACTTTTTGTGGAAGCTTTTTGAGATGCCATACAATGTAAAGTGTAAAATTCAGTGTTTTTGTATATTCACAGAGTTGTGCAATCATCACCATAATCAATTTTAGAACATATTTGTCATTCAACTCCATTTCATCCCAATCCATCCAACCTTAGGTAACTGCCAACCTACTTTCTAGCCCTGTAGATTTGCCTGTTCTGGACATTTCATATAAATGAAATCATATTATGTGTGTTCCTTTGTGTCTGGATTCTTTCAGCTTCATCCATGTTATAATATGGTATAGTCCTTTATTCCTTTTTATGGATGAGTTATTCCATTGTAGGGGTGTACTACATTTTATTTATCCACTCAGCAATTGATGGACTCCTGGCTTGTTACCACCCTTTGCCTCTTCTGAATAATGATGCTATGGACATTTGTGTACAAGCTTTTTGGTGGACATGCTTTTATTTCTCTTGAGTATATGCCCAGTAATGAAATTGCTGTGTCAAATGGTAACTCTATGTTGAACTCCTTGAGGAACTGCCAGGTTATTTTCCAAAATGGCTGCACCAACATATTTCTGCAAGCAGTATCTGAGGGTTCCAATTTCTCCACAGCCTTGCCAACTTGTAATTCTCTGACTTTTGGGTGCTAGCCATCCCAGTAGGCTTGAAGGGACATTTCATTGTGGGTTCGATTTGTACTTCCCTGATGACTAATGTTAAGCATCTTTCCATTCTGCTTACTAGCCATTTATATATCTTCTTTGGAGAATATTCAACTCACTTTTTGCCACAAACTTTTCTTTTTAATTATTTAATTAATTTATTTTCCCATCACCATTTATCCCCCTCTACACTCTTCCATCTCCACCTCCCACCTACCCCCCTTGAAATTACAACACTATTGTCCATATCCATGAGTTCTATTGAGCCTTTACCATATTCCAGGCATATGGGAGACTGATTTCATTAATGGCCCCAATTCTTCACTCCTCTCTGTATCTCTATCCTTTGCCAAGTAACCTGGTAGTACTCTCTCACTCAGAGTCGGAACTTAGCTTCATGACTTGCTTTGTCCAATGAGATGTTAGGAGATGGTGCCCAAGCTAGCCTGCTGGAGGATGAGCTATGTGGTACAGGCTGAGTCACTTCATCATCCCAACCAAGACTATCCTAGGTCAGCCTAGAGTCAAGCAACTCTCAAACATGTGAGCAAACCCAGCAAGTTTCACAGAGCTGTCTAGATCAGCGGTCGCCAACCGGTGGTCCGCGAGGTCTGAAAGGTTGGCAACCACTGGTCTAGACCCGTGGTCAGCAAACTGCGGCTCGCGAGCCACATGCGGCTCTTTGGCCCCTTGAGTGTGGCTCTTCCTAAGCCTTAGGAGTACCCTAATTAAGTTAATAACAATGTACCTACCTATATAGCAGTGATTCCCAAAGTGGGCGCTACCGCCCCCCGGTGGGCGCTGCAGCGATCCAGGGGGGTGGTGATGGCCACAGGTGCATTTGGGGGCAATGAGTAACTGCTATTAAAATTTTTAAAAAATTAATTTCCAGGAGCTGAGTAATATTTTTTCTGGAAAGGGGGCGGTAGGCCAAATAAGTTTGGGAACCACTGCTATATAGTTTAAGTTTAAAAAATTTGGCTCTCAAAAGAAATTTCAATCGTTGTACTGTTGATATTTGGCTCTGTTGACTAATGAGTTTGCAGACCACTGGTCTAGACGACTTGCAGCTCATCACAGACACACGAGCAAATCCAACCCAGATCACCAGAACCCCAAAGATGCATGAACTAAATAAATGTTTATTGTTATCTGCCAGTGAGGGTTTGTGATTGTTTTGCAGCTATATTATGGGTCTAGGTAACTGATATAAGACAGTATCTTGAGTACTAAAGATAAAAGAGGAAAGACACAGTCCCTGCACTCAGGGCACCATGTTGAATTAGGGAAAGCAGAAAAGTACCAGAGAGTGATAATACAGTTCAGTCTGTGCTGAAAAAGACATTTGGATGGTCCCTTGACCGTGTAGCTATCACTGCCTGCGTTGCAGAAGAAGGAAGCTTCAAGAGCCTGAGTGACAAAGCTTCCCTGCTATTCCCACCAATTTCCCCACCTGGTGCATTTGACTGGCCCCCTTGATGTTCACTGCAGTGTATCGTGTACCCACACCATGTTCTTCCTGGAGCCATTAAAAATGTTTGGTGATGCGCAGAGTTAGCACAAAATTTTAATTATGAATCTTGGTTGCCCAAATTAGTGCACTAGCATAACTTTAATTAAAAATTACTGCCTCCTATTCCTCCCAAGTTCTGCCCTGATAAAATGGTTTATTATCCATCCAAGTCTGTGTCTTAAACCTTCTCTGGCTTCTCTTGCCTATCCTGGAATATTTGATTTGGCCATACTTTGGCTTCACATTAGTGACAGTGTAGCTTGAAGCCAACTTAAAAAATAATTCTCAAGTCACATTTGCTTTTATGATCGTGTCTTCCCTGTTGACACTTTATCAAACACTTTCACTGTGCTCAGCACAGCGAGATGTGCTCCAAACCAGAATGTTAAATAGAATCTGTAAAGTAGACTTATTTTCTTCTCTATTCTTTCTGTGTGTGTGTGTTTTTGTTCTTGTTTTTTTTTTAAGTTCTCAGCCATCTCTTTCAAAATGGTAGGCCAAGAAGCTCTTATTGGGCATACTATAAACCAGAGGTTTTAGCTATTTTAAGGATATAGATGATGCCTCTGAATATCTGATGAAAGCTATGAACCCTCTTCCAAAAAAAACAAGCACAGATGTGTGTGTGTGTGATGATATTCCTACATTTTCCGAGGCTCAGCTCTAAAGCCTCAGGGTCTCTCAACAGCCTTGTGGACCTGGACTAGATGTCTAGTGTAGAGGGAATGTGAGCTTCTAAAGGGTGGCAGGGTGAGATGAAATATTCTCTGGTCAATAGGTGTGGTTGCCTCGCCAAGTGTATGTGTGTGTTGTACAGGTGAACATGAGAAAAAGAGGAAGGCAGGCTTAGCCATTAATAAGGGCCAGGGTGGTGTACATTTGTGGGAAGGAGAAAGACATAAAAAAAGGTCATTAGCTTCTAGAACTTTCTCTGTCAGGGATGTGCCATGGGTTCAAAGCAGTCACTTTCTCTCCCAGGACTACTGTGTCCTCTTCAATAAAAATTTCAGGGTGAAGAGAGGGTATTTGAACTATAATCAGTGGCTACCCAAATGCTAGTCTGTGGCTACATGCTGGGCTGGCTACATCTAAATCATCTGGCAAGCTTGTTCAAATACAGATTTTTTTCATTAGCTTTACCTCTAGATCAGTGGTTCTCAACCTTCTGGCCCTTTAAATACAGTTCCTCATGTTGTGACCCAACCATAAAATTATTTTCGTTGCTACTTCATAACTGTAATGTTGCTACTGTTATGAATCATAATGTAAATATCTGATATGCAGGATGGTCTTAGGCGACCCCTGTGAAAGGGTCATTCGACCGCCAAAGGGGTCGCGACCCATAGGTTGAGGACCGCTGCTCTAGATATTGTGATTCGTGGGGTTAGGGAATAGGTGGGACACAGGAATCCGTGATTTTTAAAAGCTCCCCATATATAGCCAGCTGGTGTGGCTCAGTGGTTGAGCGTCGACCCATAAACCAAGAGGTCACCAATTCATTTCCATCCCTCTCCCTTTCTCTCTCTCTAAAAAAAAATAAATACATAAAAACCTATTTTAAAGAAACGAGCTCCCAAGGTGATTAGTATGGTCTGAAGTCATGGTCAAGTTATAGGAACCACTGGATTGAATGATCGCTTTCAGTACCACCACTCCATGAGTCAGTGTTCATGTGCACACACACACTGTGAATTAGGACAGAGTAGAGTTTGCAGCTTGAGCCTTGGAAATCCACAGTAACAGCAGCACTTTGCACAGTGTGGGCAAATACAAGTTTATTTCCATGCTGCCTGAATGCTCTCAGTAGCTATTCCATGCCCAGGTTGGTTGTGTCAGCCACCAGCAGCTGGGGCTGTTGGTGACAGGCTTGCCTGCTCCCTGATGCTGGAGATGCACTCCGGAGCTGTGCGGAGGCTCTCTGGGTCCATCCTCCACCGGATGGGCAGCTGTTCTAGCAGACACAGCTGGCAGATGGTCTGTGGTTAGGATCCTGTGTACCTGGGATGCTTCTGGGGGTGTTGGGGGAAAGATGTCTTTAAAGATGAGGATAATGACTGAATAATTTAGTGAGGTTACTATCCTCATCCTTAAAGACACACTCCATTCTATGTTTCATAGAAAAATTAGCACCAGTGTCTCTGACAGCTGTGGGAGCTGGCTTTTTAGTGACCTTCCCAAGCCTTGGTGGCTCGGGGGGAAGCAGCAGTGCTCTTGGCACAGATGCTGGAGGCCTTGGCAAAGGACAAGACTTCGGGGAGTTGGAGCAGAAGGAGATGGAATGACAGATGCTACATTGTAATTAGGGGCAGCTTCCCTGATCTGAAGTGTTCCAGGCAACAGGTAGGGTGAAGCCCAGAGCCACCCAGGTTTATGACTATTGTGAATTTAGCTTTAATCCAGGATTCATGAGTTTTGCTTGAATTATCTAAAAAGATTTAAACCAGGGGATAGTGGGTCTTCTTATCAGTTCTGTTGACTCGATCTCCTTCTAGTCTCCTACACCCCAAAGGATATAGTTTTCTCTGCATGGTGCCCTAGAATGTCCCCAGGACAGTGCAGGCACTGCACATGAACTTGCGGTTCCTGGGAGTGATGAGAGCATGTTGGTCCTCTTTGAAGTCTGGCTATCCGTAGAAAGGGCGTTGGGCCAGTGATAGGGGAGGTGAGCTCTGGTCAGGCTCTCTCACTAATTTCCATAAGATCCTGGGCACAGCACATTCCCTTTCTAGGCCTCAGTCTCCTCCTCCAAAGAGGAGTAGAATTGGAACAAGAAGTTTATAGGATGCCTTCATCTGTAACATCCAGCTCCATGTTAGTGGTCCATGGATGGCCCTAGGAAAGAAAGTCAAGAACCAGATCATCAGAGGGATGGTGGGAAGAACCTGAATGAAAAATTAGAAATCCTGGTCCCACTGCTGCCATTTCACTAGAAACCTCTGTGCCTTTCCAGACTGCAGCTTCTCATTCTATAGAATAAAGTTTCTAGATAAATCCCTCTGGCTTCCAGGGCTTATGGGGGTGGGAGGAAGTTTTAGGTTCATGGCAAAATTGAGAGGAAGGTACAGAATTTCCCATATTTCCCCTGCCCTCACACATGCATAGCCTTCCCCACTATCAGCATGCCCTACCAGGGGGGAGCATTTGTTTCCATTGATGAACCTGTCTATATGGACACACTATTATCCCCCAAAGTCCATAGTTTACATTAGGGTTAACTCAAAGGTTTGGTGTCATATATTCTTTGGGTTTGGACAAATGTATGATGACATGTATCCATCATTATAATATCATACAGACTATTTCACTGCCCTAAAAATTCTGTGTTCTGCTATTCATCTCTCTTGTCTCCATTCCACCCCTGCCAACCACTGATCTTTTTACTGTCTCCATAATTTTACCTTTTTTAGAATGCCCTATAGTTGGAATGTCATAGACTATGTAGCCTTTTCAAATTGGCTTCTTTCTAGGACTTTTTTATGCCAAGATTTCCGTGTGCTTTGAATTCCATCTCCCCCCACACACACACTCCCACCTACGCTCCAAATCCAGGTTGGGGAAGCAGGGGGGATTTGACACATTCACAAGTATCTGCATATATGCTCACCTGTGCCTTGTTACATCTGCCCGGCACAGCCCTGCCCTGTGGCCACCATGAGTGTGGCCTTGCGGAGGACACTGTGTCTCTCCGGGGTCAGCCCTGAGCTCTGTCAGCACTGGCCACATCCAGGAGAGGCTATTTTTAGGTAGGGCACTCAGGTCCTTTACCTCCTGGAGGAAGCTGATGCCAAACAGCACAGAGCTGCCTCCAAAGGCACCTTCGTGAGGTTAATAGGAAACAGAACCTCAATCATCCACAGTCATATAGCAGCCATGTTCTGGGTAGTTGACTTTGCCGGTTGACTTTTCCGATGGTGAAAAGTCATCTCTGTGTCCTTTCTGATGGCCAAGAGTTTTTCCAAAATGTCGAATTCCATTTTTCTCCTTTGGTAAGTGGCGTTATATTTCAAGAGAACGGAGCCCATCGGTGAGCGTGGCTGCGCTCCCCGGGGGCCCCCTCGCATCATTCCGATCCTCACTCTTCCACCTGATGAGGAAGACACGGCGCTGGGTCAGGATCACACCCAGGAAGGTCCTCAGGAGGACCAGGGACATTCACTGAGCAGATGCCGAGTGCAGACGCTGGGCCGGGCACTCCACACGCATGATGTCATCCTGTCCACATAGTGAGGCCCCACAGGAGCCACAGGAGATGAAACTGAGTGGTAGAAATGCTGAGGCTTCTGGGAAACGTGGATCGGGACCCAGACTCTTTCCAGATGCCATCCTGCCCGATATGCCCTATATTCTTCGTGGTTTGTCTCTTTCTCCCAAAACAGAACCAGCCATGAAGGTCTGAATCACTGAGAGTCCCAGAGAATGCCCTTCTAGTTAACCAAGTTTTCACTATAAATGCTATTCAAAGAGAGGATTTTTAGATGTGGTTTTTTTTAAGTATCAAGGATCTGGCCTTATATTCGTAGGTTAATCCTTCATTTCGCAGTAATGAATACATCGCCTGTGTTGTACTCTCTTCTTTTTTCTCCTCCAATTTTTCCTCTACTTTTTCACTCTATTATACATTTCTTTTATGTGTCATTGAAACTCAGTCTCTATTCCAGTGTTTGCCCAAAGGTCCTAATTAAATATTAGTTGAAAGAATGAGGAAATTTATTACACTGTGTATTATATTTGGTACATACATTATACATGATACTTATTTGGTTTTATTTGTTTGGTATCAATTTTTAAGTATCATGAAATTGAAATTAAGGTAGAAAAAAGAACCCTGTCTGAATAGGAAAGGATGTCTGGAAATTAAAATTAATATAATATAGCAGGATGACACCTGCCGACCCAGGGGTAAAATTACCTCGTCTCCACTTCCACCTCTGTCACCAATTAGCTACCTGACCTTGACCCCCGCATATGACCTCTCTCACCTCAGTGTCCTTTAGCTCTGACACCATATCTACACACGTGCGTGCCCAGGCAGCACAATGCCCTGTTTACATGCTCGCTTTTGTTAGTAATGGAACCAGAAACAAACTAAAAATACTCCTTTCTCCTCTTGTGATAGTGAGGAAATTCAAGGTGACTGGTATAATTAATGTCACTCCTTGGGCCTTGCAAGACCCAACAGAAACCCTGGCAGAAAAGCAGTTGTTCTAATTTGCAAATATCTGTACTGCCTAGTTCCATTCGGCCTCCTTCCAAACAGCTACCCAGCATCTGTTGACTTTGCAGAGGTGGGTCCCATGGTCACCGTTTGTTATTTGATGTATCATGGACAAAGAGAACGGGACCCTGAGAAGCAAATCCCCATCAGATTGCATCGGATGCCCAGAATCGGAGCCTGCACAGGCATTCCTAGGCAGATGGAGGCGCAGCAGGTGGATAAATGATAACTCTACACTAACGGACAGTTGGCAAAGAAAGGTCAAGAATGAGATGGTAAGGAAAGAAGGCACAAGGAACACCAAACATCTGTCTAAAGGGCACACAAGGGAAAAGAAATTGTCTTTCCTCCACAGATACCATGTGGGCCTGTATACTAATTTACCAATCAGCAGCTGTCCGGCACTTCCACTGTCCATTGTACAAGAGACAGGTTTATTACCATCTTACAGCAAATTTCCCTAAGCCCTACCGCTAGTTAAAAACCATTGGTTTCATCTTTGCATCTAGGCCAATCGTTTCAACTCAAGGCAAAACCTGGCTGCTTTGGCATAACCAGCCTTTCAAGGGCTATTGCAATAAACTTTGACCAAAGTGAAGATTACCAAGAATTATACCAAGATTCCAGCCTTGGCCCATTATTCCGATTTGTTGCAGTCGGTAGTTTTTTCTTTTATTTTTTCAGTCAGCAGTGATTTCTGGACTGTAGGTATGTGTCACGTGGCTAACCAATGGGGGCAGGCAAATAATCTTAGACCCACTCAACCACATGAAGCCGCAACCACGTGGTTTCCATAACAGACATCTTGGTTTTTGTTCCTTTGAGCCATCCCCCTGCCCCCAATGGCCAGGGATCCAAAGGAAGTTGTTAGAAAATCCTGGCTCTGTAGGAAGTTCATGGTCCAAAAATCTCTCTGCCCTCCCCTCTACCCCAAGTTTATTTTAAACCATGAAGCAGCATTTCCTGTTGCTCAAACTTAGGTGGGCTCAGAGGTAAGGTATGCCGGGTCCTCAGCAGCATGGGTCATGGAGAGGAAGGAAGATGGAACAGCATAAGATAGGAATAAAGTGACCGGAGTAATCAATTTCTCTCCAGGAACCTCACTATGTACAGCAAACCCTTGGAAAAGCAGTTCCTTGAAGGTCTGCATTCTCTTCTTTGCTTTTCTATTAACCCTTTGCACTCCGAACCATTCTGGACATTGGCTACCAGCTACTCGACACTACTTTGCGGCGGAAACGTGCATTTACAGACCCTCGTATTATTTAGTATAATTTTGGAACCAAGTAACGTATTATAATGATATTGGACTTATATGAATTGGGTGACATCGAGGAATGTATGTTTGCAAAAAAAAACAATATTTTATTGTTTATAATTTTGTACAGTATGATAAGTTTTGTAACACTCCCCAATATGCATTGCAGGCTGATTAGTGCATGTTTGACAGTAATAAGTGGTTTGACGCATGCCACCAGGTGTTTTCCTGTTAGAACACACAATGCAGTCCCGTTTTCTTTGTCCCACATCGGGAATATGTAGTTTATTGTTTAATCCGACACAAAACCCGCTGACATTTCTTGTATATATCTTAGTAATTTTACGATATTTTGATTTAATTTCTTGTGCCATTTCAAGATAAAACTTCAGGGAAACATGCATGTCTCAAAAAGTTGCGTTGAAATAACTCAATTCCCCGTAATCACTAATAAACTGCAATGTCCCCTGAGAGGGGACATCCGAGTGATATGCTAGAATTCCGATGTCCCCTGAGAGGGGACAGCGGAGTGCAAAGGGTTAACTATGGGCAACCTTGGGCAAAGTGCTTAAACCCTGAGCTTCTTCCTCACCTGTGAAATAGGGGTGACAGCACAAACCATATAATGTTTGAATTAACACTGAGGAGGGGGTTTGAGATTATGTTTCACCTACAAAGAGCTGCCTCCACATAAGATATTGTTTTAGTTGTCATAATAATGGTTGAGAGAGACACGGATCATTCCCAACGTTTACTCACACATGATTTATGGCTCCTATCTGCATAATCCAGACCAGCCTCGTCTTCGAGCTGTTGGTCCTGGTGCTTATTTTCCTATTTTTTCCAGATGCATAAAAACATAATTAATAGCTACCAGTCAATTTGCTTTTGATTTGATCCTAATTAACAGCATGCTATGATGATGGCCTTGCTCATGTCCTTTGGAGGCTGAGTTTCTACACTGAGCTTCATCCACTAATTCAATCTTTGCTTCCTATTTCGGTGAACTGGTTTCTCATAATGCAGTTATCCCGACGAACATGTGCTGTTGCCCACCTTCTACTAATCAAGTATTTTGAAGCCGTTAAATTGGATTTGATTGTTTAGCTACGACCACATACCCTCTCTGTTATTGGGTTTGTCAAGTCACAGTTCAACAATTACCGAGCTTGCGTCATGTGCAAAGCATTAGTAGGGACCTGGTCAAGTGGAAGAACAGGCTTTGAAACTACATAGACTTGGTCTCTATTTCCAGCTCCACTGTTTCCTGCCTTCATCAGTGGGATCACGTTGCTTAACTAACTCTCTGTGCCTGTTTTTCTCTTCGCTAAACTTGGGGAAGTCATCCCTGTCTCTCAGATGAAAGGCATCCATGATATGTATCAAGCACTTGGCATAACACCCGCAAGTCGGTATACCGTAGCACCTTTCCTTTGTCTTTATTTCTCTCTCCTCCCTTTCCAGCCCCACACATCATGCATGTTGTTTTCTCTGCTCAGAAACCAGCTGCTCTGCCCACTCATGCCCATCCCCACTCCTCTTCCACCTTGTGTTTCCCTATGCTTCCATGGGAAAGTCTTGCCTGACCCCCAGCCTGTAATGGCTCCTTATGCCTGTTTCACATGCTGAGCGCTCATACACAGGCAGTCATATACCAACATACTCAGAGGCAGAAGACGTGAGCTCAGGGAGCTGTAAACCATGCCACGTGGCAGGCGTATTCCATGCAAGGGCAGATCCAGGGGGTAGGTATATGCCAGGGCCTGTCTGCATTGAAGAAAATAATGGCAAACAGACCTAATTTATTCCTTTAAACTACAGGCCATAGTCTGTTAGCATAAAGTGAATTACAAGTGAACATAGCACTATGGGAAAAGTCTTTAATTAGCAAACTGTAGCTAGGAACCAAATTATATGACAAATACTATAAATGCCATTGAATTTCAGGGGAAAGAAGGTGGGAAACTAAACTTATTTAGCTATTCTGCAATTGTATAATCTCTCTAGAGGTATTAATACATGAGGTAGGCTTTTTATCCCAGGAGGAAATAAGCTTAGGGAGGTAGAGTAACTTGCCCAGAATCACACAGATAATTGGCAGCAGAGTCAGGACTTGAACCTGAGTCTTGACTTCTAAGCCCTGTTGAAGTGATCAGGGCAAGCGTCCTGGAGGAGGAGAGACGGGGTTCCATGGAAATGCTCCATGGTAGATTTTGTCCTGATCCCATGGAGAATGGAGAGATTAAAAAAAAAAAGTAAGCACAGCCTTTTCTTATCATAGAAGAATGTACCATACTTGATACCACTTACTATTGTTAAAGGGAAAATTCCAGTTCAATGGGCCTCGATTTCCATTTAATTGAGAAAGTGTCTCCACTAATGCTCTGCAGAGAGAATGCACTTCTGAGCTGTCCTGTCATCAGTGATTACAGCATCCAGGTGCTTGTGTGATGGATGGCAGGCTCGTATTTGCAGGCAGCTGTTATAATGCTGCTTAGCATATAAACAGAGAAAATATTTCCATTCTTGCCATATGTCAAAGGAGCAGTAATTCCCAAAGGCCAGAACGAGTTAGCAGTGCATTCTTTGGAACAATCCAGGTGACCATGGGACAAAGGTCTTTGCAAGTTAAGTCTCCAAGTATTTCATAAATGTCAGCTTTTCGACATTAGATCAGGAATTGAAAGAAAAAGTTATCAAAAGCACAATCTGGTTGGGGAAAGAAACTGACGTACATGGAGTCACCTGTAACATCAGAAGATGGTGCAGGAGCACTGCGTGTCATCCCGTGGCACGGCCTCAGGCTTTGGGATCAGACAAGCCTGGTTCAAATCCCAGTCCTGCCACTTACAAGCTGCAAAATTTGGAGCAAGTATTCTGAGCACTGGTTTCCCCATCTGTAAAGTAGGACTCATAATAATACCTACCTCACTGTTACATAATAGTGTTATATAACACCTACTCATATTATACAAGATATGAAATTATATACAAAAAGTGTTAAGGATACTGCCTGGCACATAATAAGAATTCAAATATATTATACATCATCTTTGTTATATGAGCAAAGGTCTATATGGCATAAGCATGAAGTGGGACTTAAAGAGAAGAGAAAGAAGGTGCCACACGCAGAAAGAGCAACAGACACAAAGTCATCTTCATGGAACATTGCATTCTGCTGTGTACCAGGTCCTGTGTCTCAGAGATGGGTGGTCCGCTTGCAAGAAGCTCACAGTCCGGCTGAGGGAGCTAACAAACAGCTTCCCGTTAGGATTCATATCTATAAGGCCAGATAATAAGAGACCATTTGACCTAGAGCCTTCAGGGAGAGATCCCATTGGAGACTTCTCCCCTGGACTTATGGCCAAACAGCGTCTCTCCTTGTTAATCTGCTGGAAAAAACAAGGCACCTTACTCGTTGAGTGTATTCTCAACCCATGCTAATTCAGCAGGCCCATCTGGAAACATGTCCTGTTTGTGGAGCAATAGCAGCTAACATTTTACCCGTATCGGTGAGAGTGGGGCCAAAGAATCTCTATGGTCAAACAGGCAAGTTTGGGAACCTAACTTAGGAGTCTGACTCCAAGTGTGGAGAGATAATGGTCTTAGCAAGTGGTGTGTGGTCTTAGCAAGTGGGATGTGGTCTGAGCAAAAGGGAATGACCATTATGAAGTGGCCTAAAGGTCAGTTCCCAAGGGAGGGGTATCCATTCAATTATTTGATCAAACCTTACACTAAGCCACAGAGGTTCATCACTGTTTGGGTGAAATAGGAACTCCATTTGTCAGCCAAGCAAAGGGTAACTTTGGAAAGCGCTTGCTGGTGGGAGGCATTCTTCCAGGCTTGCTGAGGTGCCTCCGGGTAGGGCTCATTTGCACACCTGCATGTTTTCCCCAATTTCCCAGCATAACCCTCTGTGAATAATTGCAGTTTTGCTAATTGAATCTGAGAGCACCTGTTTCTTAATCAATATTAATGCATCTCATGGACATAGAATTTATAATGAATTGTTCTAAGGGGGAATATGATTAATTTTTAAAGCATCCAGTGTTCATCTGCAGGCCAGGATCCTGTCTGGTGAGGTGGAGGGCAGAACGGGATTGCTACACAGGCACGGAACTCCGAGATGCCATGCCCACCCCACAGCAGGGCTCTCACTCTAGCCACTACTCTACCCACTTATCTTTTCCCGTGCATGGAAAAAGGGAAACATTGCCTGTAACCTACCAGCCCCCAAGCACCTGTGTCGTGGCTTCCATACAAGCTCCTCCCCGGCTCTGACCACTTATAAGTGTTCAGTTTCCCTCAACTCCAAGTCCTGCCCTTTCCACCCCTGACTCTCCCTTGATCTTGCTGTGGATCAAAAGATGTCCAGTCCAACCACCTTTGTATGGCAGAGCCTTCCAGGGGCAAGAAACTGGGTTCCATGATTTTAACTGAGAACGTGGGCCTCAGCGCTCCTGTTCCCTCAACAGTTTCACTTCAGAGGTGACTTTCTCCAGGAAAACTTTCCTGTCTCTCCTCCCTGCTCCACCTGAGCTAGACGCCTCATTTCTGTGATCCCCTCCATCATACCTTCTAGCACGTTCTACCCTGACTGTCTATGTATTGACTATCCCTCCTAGTGGGAGCAGAAACAGTGCCCTGCTCTGGGGCCTCTCCTAGCACACGACCTGGAAAATGTGAGCACTTGACAACTTCAAGTTGAACAAGTGATTAAACACTGGATTATTTCCTCTGTGTAAAGGTGGGATTTTATATCTACCAGGGCTATTCCCACCTGGTAAAAGTGTGTTTTCTGCAATCTCATCTAAGCTGATGGAACAGAGCCTCCTAACAAAGTGTGAAATCCTGTAAGACCTCACCATCTGGACCACCTAGAGTGGCCCTGACTTCAGGGCACCTGTGCAATGATCATGCCCCCGAACCAGCCGAAATCCTACCAGCCAGCTAGCCAAGCTTCACTTGCAAAACATGCGAATCTGAGGGACTTGCCATCTATGCCACTGGTCTGCCTTGGGTCCATCGCTGAGTCTTGGGAGAGCCACCTGTGTGCCTAGCACTGGATGTGCCCCATGGACCAGGACACTCAGAGTTGATGGGTCCTGGGGAGACTGGCCCAAGGCAAACAGATACCCACCCGGAAGGCGGTGTAACTCTGAAGCCTGCGGTTAGTATTTAGAATGGGGGCGCTCTTTCCATTGACGGCGCCCTTTATCCAAGACAGCTCTGTCCACTTTTTTGCCAGAAAAGGTGCTCAAAGTGCCTGAACTCAAGGCCAAGGCAAATATGCATTCCTGAAGGATTTTTTTTCTGCCCCAGCTGAGGAGCTGCATGAACCAATCCTGCCCCACAAAAAATGACACCCCCACCAATGGCCATATTCTAAAAATGTTAAAATCTGCAATTTTAGCCACTGTTCCATCTTGTGCTCAGCCTGGGAGCTATTTTATAATATTTAAGGTGACTTTACATATATATCTGATCATTACCATTATAGGCTGTTTCTGTTACTCAAGTGCTGAACTATCGTTCACTGTCCTCTCATCTTCCTTGATCTCTCAGCTAATGTATCCCAAAGCTACCTCCAACATCTCCACCTGGGTATTTCCCGGGAATTTCAAACTCAAATGTTTGAAACAAAATCGATGGTTTTATTCCCAAACCAAGGCCTCCTCTCATCTTCCGTACCTCAATAAATGCTACTGCTACCCACACAACTACAAGCCAGGAACTACAAATCATACTTGATTTCTTCCTCTCTCTCCTTCTCATTTTGCACAGCCTATAAACTGTTTCCAACCTCAGTCCTTTTGTAGCAGATTCATCCTTGCCCTGATCCACTTGGACTTTACATCAAGGTGCAATGACCACCCAACTACCAGCCACCTGGGCTTCCTCTAGTTGCCTTGCCAGAATTAACTCCACCCCAGCACAGGCAGGTGCCAGGTAGCTGGAGATTAACATGTCAGCTTTCTTAGTAATGAAAACTGTTAAAGGATGTGGCTCAGGTGTGTCACAAAGTGAATTTAAGAACATTGCCCACCCCATTGTCTGATATTGAACTTAACCTTCTAACCATAGGCCTGACCTCAGAGGGGACAAGTGTTTACCATGGAGATCCCACATGGCCAAGAAAACCAACCAGTACCCACTCAGAGGGCAGTTGTTCTGAGCTGAGAGCAAGGCACTGAGCTTGACAGGCCCACTTCTCCCTCTCAAACTCACCAACCAGAGGTCTGCCCCCTCTTCTTTGGGGAGGAGAGAGGAGGGGACAGAGGGACCAGAAGTGTTTGATCTGGGAGGAGTCCCTCCTCCTGAGTCTGGGCGTGGGAAACAAGGGTGCCCTCAAGGCCTAGAATATGCTTATGTGTCTGTCAGAGCATAAAAATTAAACCATTGTTGGGAAGGCCAGGTGAATCAGGGTATGTGTAGTAAGGTAATACATATGAAAAATACTTAGAAGAGTGTCTGATATTGTAATTACTTAACACACTTCAGGTACTAGTACTTAGTTACTACTAATACTTGGTTCTAGTATTACTATTAACTGCTACTACTATGATGCTCACACAACAACTAAAAACCACATAAAGAAATATGCAAATACATGCAAATGAGTATAAGCGCTTGCTTATAAAATGAAAGTGTTGAGTGACATGACGTAAAACAAAGTTTCCCAAGATTGGTTGTTTTTGATACACAGTTCTAAATGTTCATGTTTCAATAATTAAGGCTCCAAAGGGGACTAAAATATGGATTAAATCCTTAAGAAATTCACAAATAGGAAAGACAAAGAGGTAGACACAGACACAGGTGAGCAGGTTAAAATGAGGCGAGAACTAAAATTGTCAGAGGGGCAGGGAGGAGGAGGTGAGGGAAAAAGAGAGAAGTCATTTCTTTCTATTGGACCCATTAACGCAATCCCAAAATTTAATTTTAATCACTGTCACATGGGATAACAGGTGTTATCCCCATTTTCAAATGAGGACATGGAGATTCCAAGAGGTAACTTGTCCAGGTCACAGAATGGAATTTTAACACAGAGATATTACTCCAAAGCCCATGCTTTTTCTACCTTGCCAACAACAATGTCATAATCTGGGGAGAGTCATAGGGGAGTAGCTTTTGATTTCCTCCCTCTCTGGAACTCTAATTTACACACACGCTCGCTCACACAGCATGTATTGCGCTCTTTGCACACCTGACCTATCTATGCAATCAGCTGTAAGTTCCCTGAAGGCAGGGTCAGTGCTGTGGTTGCACAGTGCTTGACCTATCACCTTGTACATTGTCTATTGAATGGCCTGGGAGAGGGGAGAGATACTGCGATGTGCAAGATTGGGGAGGAGGCAAGGACTTCCATAAGCAAAGGCTACTTTTGTACCAAAGTAGAGCCAGAGTCCCTGGGACTATCCTCAGTGTGCAGCACCCCCTGGGAGCCAGGTCTGAGCTACAAACCCCCCTCACCTCCTGAGCACCGGTGGTGATTGGATAAGTCTAGATACTTTACTGAAGCTAGCGGTGGAGGTGGGGTTCAGATGCCTTTCTTACTGCCTTGGGGCTCCATCTAAGACAGTGGTTCTCAACCTGGGGGTCGAACGACCTTTTCACAGGGGTCGCCTAAGACCATCGGAAAACACATATATAATTACATATTGTTTTTGTGATTCATCACTATGCTTTAATTATGTTCAATTTGTAACAATGAAAATACATCCTGCATGTCAGATATTTACATTACGATTCATAACAGTAGCAAAATTACAGTTATGAAGTAGCATCGAAAATAATTTTATGGTTGGGGGTCACCACAACATGACTAACTGTATTAAAGGGTCATGGCACTAGGAAGGTTGAGAATCACTGATCTAGGAGATTCGCTCTGGGCCAGTCGTTTAGATAAAGGGATGCAAACTCAGGAACTGTGGGCTGGCCATCTTCTGCCTGAGAAGCCAGTAGAAGAATGAAGCAGAAATTCAGAGTGAAGCCATCCTCACAGCCTCACAAAGAAGTCGCTAGATTTCTGCAGAGGGTGCCTCTTGGGAGGAGCCCACTGGGTCTTTGGAGCCAGGCTGCTTGGATCTCAATCCTGGTTCTGCACCTGATAGTCAGTGTAACGGTGGGAACACTCGTTAGTCTTCCCATGCCTCAGTTTCTCCCTCTATCATATCAGGATGACAGTACCTTCCTCAGGATCCCATGTCACCTGCTTCCACACTGCATTGGACACATAATACACCCTCTTGGAACTGGAGCTGTCATTTTAAGGCTGTATCTCCATTTTATTCTGCTGGGTTTTCCATCTGTATGTTACTGGCATCTTGGATACTTTTTCTTCCTCATTTCAGAAAGCTCAGAAGCCCAATTGCTACTTGCAACACAAAGCAAATCAAAGCCCTCTTGGTTGCCAGCAGAGACCCGTCTCTGCAGCAGCCTCTGCCTGAGCATACTTATCAGCCACTAGCCAGAAACCCATACCTGTCTTCTCAGGAGTGACACCCCAGGCCCCACACGTGGTGAAGCACAGACTTCGCTCTCCTCCTGGGGAGAAGGGGCTCTGCTTGGCTGTTCTCTTTGAT
The DNA here is from genome assembly GCF_028538775.1 of Myotis yumanensis. Classification (NCBI taxonomy): domain Eukaryota; kingdom Metazoa; phylum Chordata; class Mammalia; order Chiroptera; family Vespertilionidae; genus Myotis; species Myotis yumanensis. Next base: position 24,877,657 of record NW_027223767.1, on the reverse strand, counting down.
TCTTGGGGTGTCTAATTAATGTGGTACAGGGCTGGGGATATTCATGTCCTCTTGTTGTCAAGAACATTCTCCAAAGTCATGAATAATCATGTTGTCGTGCCTGTGTGACTTAAAATACAAAAGGTGCAATTTCTGCAAGTTTGAGAGTTACTGTTTCAAAAGCGTCAACCAATGAAGCTGTCAGACTGTCGGAACATAAGCACCACACTGGGTCCTTGGTTGTTGCTTATGAATTTTCAAAGGATGTTAGCACATTTTTTTAATTGCAGTTTTTTCCCCCCTCCAGCCTGGGAATCAACATTTGGCTATTCCATTCTGTTGAGCGGGGTGGCAATGTACCACTGGGCTGCTGGGAGGGGGTGCGTGGAAAGCTCGCTTCACTCAAGGCTAACCTCTGGGTTCACGGCCAGGGGCCAGAGCTCAGGTTTCTCAGACAATGAATAATTTGTTCTTTTAAAGAAAGGCAGGAAAGAAAGTTGGGTGCCAGCTAGTCTAGGTGTGTGTGAGGGTTCTTAATAATAGCTTATATTTTCATAGCACTTACACATACCCTGATTCACCTGACCTGCCTACCATGGTTTCATTTTTATGCTCTGACAGATACAGAAGCAGATTCTAGGCCTTGGGGGCACCCTTGTTTCCCACGCCCAGACTCAGGAAGAGGGACTCTTCCAGAACAAACACTTCTGGCCCCTGTGTCCCCTCTTCTTTCCTCCCCAAAGAAGAGGGGGCAGATTTCTCTGATTGGTGAGTTTGAGAGGGAGCAGTGGGCCTGCCATGGGTCCTGAGATCTTATCTCAAGGGAAGCCATCCACCCATTTAAAAGACTATGAACAGGCTAAATGGTAGTCCTCCAAATACTATATTCTCATTGAGTTACCTGAACAAATGGCAAGAACAGATGGCATTCAAGATACGTTGTCATGATAAAAGTATGGAGATCTTATTTGTGGATTTTCTTTTAATGTTGAAAAGGAACCCGCACATCCCTGCAGACTGTTTGAAGAGCAGCCCTGGGAAAGCTGGTGTCGGGGAAGCACTGCGCTTTGATTTGTTCCTCTTCAGTCTGGCCATCTCTTCAGTTTTCATCGGTGGTCCTTTCCTTTCTGCAAACATGATAAGCTCTCCAAACTGAGCTCTGAGACAAGGTTGATCTTCTTTTGTTCTGGGAGGAAAGGAAGCAGTAACACAGATTCCACACCCCTGTGCCCAGGACAAGCTACAGGGTGGATTCACGGGCTCCCCTGGCCATGTGCTAATGCGCTGAGTGAAATCTTCCTATGAAGCCGAGGCAGCAACAATGAGAGAAGGTCGCTCTGATCAGTCTGGGTGTGATGTGGTGCCAGGAACTGAGATTCAGAGTCAGGGACCCTGACCTCATAAATGTCCCTACGTGTGTGAGCACATGACATACTCCTTGCAGGAAAGTCCTCACCAGCAGTTCTGGCTGGCGTGCCTTATTCAGAGCTGAGCCCTGAGATCAATAGAGCAATATTTTATGAAATTCAATTTATCAGAAGATTTGACGCCTTAAAGAGGATAGAATGTCTTACTTATTGGCAAATGTGGAAACTTCAGGAGTGTTTGGTGCAGTGAATGCTAAAGCCAGGAGTTGATTTGAAACTTCCTGTCCTTGGGAGAAGACAGTGATGGACTGTCGCTATGGAAGGCTGAGTCTCAATCCCAAACCTACCCAGCTCCGGTGCAAGCAAGCCAGGATTCCCAGCCGATAGGAAAGTGGCCTCTGAAATGAGTGTTAAGCATTGCTTCTATCAAGAGCGAATTCGACTACAAACAAACACAAAAACAAATAATGAGTCTCTCTTTATAAGCGCATACAGCCAACAGAATGTTAGCCTTTAACCTTGATCCCTATGGCAACCTTTTCTCAAATGAACTTGCCACAAATATCAGGTCAAAATTGTGAACCACTAAATGTAGTGTGGTCGCCCTAACTGGACCCTGGAACAGAAAGGGACACAAGTAGAAAAATAGATGAAATCCAAATCAAGTCTGTAAGTTTAGTTGAGAGTGATGTACAAGTGTTAATTCTTAGTTGTGATAGACATACAATGGTTGTGTAGGATGATAACATTAGGGGAAGCTGGGTGAGGGGGATACAGGCAATTCCTGGACTAGCTTTGCAATTTTTCTGTAAACCTAAAATTATTTCAAAGTATAAATTTTATGTAAAATATTTGAGATCAAACCCATAGGTCACTGAGGATGAGACATGAAGTACTAAAAAGAATGGGGGGGGGGGGCGTGAAACCCATTCAAAGGATGGGCTCCCCTCTCCTATTAGCTGCCCCTGTGGTTAAGTTCTTAACCTACCTGAACCTTAGTTTTCCCATCTCTAAAAACCCTCTTCATGCATATGAACATGATTAAATGACAGAATATATAAACATGCATTTGCAGGTAGTAAATGTTCTATGAACATTAGTTGAATTTAGTCAAAAGCCAAGACAAAGTAAGTGTCAAAAACCAAAGAAGAGAGTTTTTTTAATGCATGCATATAAGCCTAACCAATGGACACAGACACCAGGGGGGTGAGGGCATGAGTGGGGGCGGGAGGGGGCAATGGGGGGATAAGGACACATATATAATACCTTAATCAATAAAGAAAAAAAATTTTTTAATAGTGGAAAATCCTTACCAAGGTACCTCCTACAACTCCTGGGCCACCAGGGGTCTCATTTCAAGGACAGGTCAAACAGACGAGCATTGCCTGCCATTGCCCATCAGGGACCTCAGTTTGCAGAAGGTTGAACGTGGCACCACCCATGTCTCACCTCAAGTAAGCACTCCCTAATTAATGCATTATCCTCTCAGCCCTCTGACCCATGGGAGAATCCTCTTTTCACAAATGTATTGCCAAGTTACTCAAATGAGCAGAATCTTACTTTTGTAGCTAAGTCCCATTTTAGATAAGAATTGCTTTAAGGGAGAGAATCCTCATACTGTTTGAAACTTATTCCTCTTATCTCTGATGTTAGAGAAATAAAAAATAAGCAAAAGTAGGCAAACTGACATATTTACTTATCTTCCCATCTCTCTTGAAAAAGATAGATTGCCAGGCAAATTAAATGTCAGTTAAGGAAACTGCAGCTCAGAGAGTTAAGCAACCTGCCCAACACCACCCAGCAAAGAGCAGCGGGGTCAGAACTGGAACCAGACAGACTCCAGGAGCTGTCCTCCCTCCCGCTGCATTGCCTATCCACTTCTCTAGAATCAAGTTGAAGAATGCCAGTGGACCTCGTCTTCCCTTCAAAGCAGAGCTTCCCATCATGATTGGGTAACATATTAGAGGACCACCTGTTCCCGCATGGAGACTTGTGAAATTCATCCCATCTACCTCTGCCATTAAAAACAAAAGGTACCTTTCACTCTTGGGTGCAGATTATAGAATCAAGCAATTCCAACAAGCCTGACTATGGAGTCCTTGGTCTTACAGGAGGTGCCTCAAGGTGCAGCCTCTTAAAGAGACACCCATGGGCTGGCTGCCCTTGGGCCCCATCACTGCATAGGCAACCCTGAATCAGCATGAGTTCCCATCACCCTTGCTTGCTTCTGAGACTGGGTCCTACATGTTTCTGCTGCCCAGAACTCTCATTTTTTTCAACTGAGTCCTATCTGCTTTACCAAAGGACCTCTTGCCTTTTCGGTCTGGATTTCCACTTGGTACTGCTTCCCTGCTAGTCAGCTCAGCTTCTCTTTTCAGCTGTGATTTCAGGGCTCTCAGGCTATCTACTCCTGGCGTTTTCAGATATTCATCCATCTGGCTGGCTGGCCTGAGTCATCTCAGTCCTCCAGAACCTACCCCAGTGATCTCTCAGGTCCCTGACTATCCTGTTGGATTGCCTGAAACTCTCTCTCTCTCTCTCTCTCTCTCTCTCTCTCTCTCTCTCTCTCTCTCTCACACACACACACACACACACACACACACACACACACACACACACGGAGCTGCCTGACTTGCTAGCACTCATTAGCATTAAATGCCAAGTTGCAGGAATAACCCGCCTTCTTGGTTACAAGTAAATCGGAGATCGCTGCATTAATGCAGGAATGGAAATATAATGAAGGAATTTATTGTCCCTGAAAGACAATATCTGCCACACTAACCCCATGGGGAGTCTCCAGGCAGTGAGTTCAGCTCCACGCCGCTAATTCCTCTGGCCCATAATTATCTCAGGAGGCCCGTGACCCTGCCGTTCTCCCTATTAAAAGTGTATTTCCTTACAAAATGAACTGTGCTTTATTGAATTGCATCATTTTGATCACTGAAAATTGACATATTGGGCTCATTAGGCAGGAAGTTGGATAGTTAATTTATGAGGTTTTCTCGGAGCCTGTCCCAGACCACTCATAGAGAGAACTAAACAGCCCGCGATGAGATGGGAGGAAGTTACTCTGGTGGTTGCGTTATTTTTCTCTCATTACAGGGATAATGAACAGAAAACTTCCCTGGTGCAGCTATGGCTCCCCACCCCGACCCCGCCCCCACCTCAAAATGATTGTGCTTCATTGCAACCCGATGCCATTTGATGGGTACACGGTCTTATTCCGCTCATTAGCACCGTTTTCCGTTTAAAATGCTTCAACTGCTGAGATGAAAAGACGATCTGAGACTTTGCCTTTATCTTTAATATTTAAAACCGTTCGCACAACCTTTTAAAAATCAAATATTGATGCTGCTACCTGTTGTTCTTCAAAGTGGAGCAATTATACTGCAGGCCCTTCATGGCAAGCCTGTGTTTATTAGAAATGAGAATGTTCCGGAGATATTTCTTTCCCTCTCCACAGCTTCCCCCTTCTGCTCAAGATAGAAAGCTGGGAAGAGCGTTCAGCTCTTATGAAAGAAATGTGGTCAGGCAGCCACCCGAAAGCACCTAGTGGTAGGGGCTGGCAAGGGATACAGGGATTCAAGGAGCATCCTCAACATGGACTATGCAGAATGGTATGAACATCCTTGGAGCTATGTAGCCTCTAGGCTCTCAGCCAATTTGCCCACAGGAGGCCTGGCTTCCTTCAGCCTCTGCAACCTAGATTCCTGGGAAACAGCAGCTCTGGCCATGGAATGGTTCCACACTGCCCTCTAGTGGCTGTGCTCAGAGGCTATGAGCATCATGCAGTCTTCAGCTGTGTTCAGGAGTATCTATCAAGGGTGGGGAACGTCTGGCCCACGGGCCATATACAGCCCACAAAATCATTTGGTCTGGACCTACGAAGGCGTTAATAGTGAGTTAATTAAATGTTTTACCAAATGTAGCAGGCTAATTTATAAGTTGATAATTTTGTATGGCCCTCAAATGATGTTATAAATATCCAAATGGCCCTTGGTGGAAAAAAGGTTCCCCACCCCTGAATCTCACTGAGGACTTGCTATAGACCAGGGACAGAGATATTGAAGTGAAGGAGACATGTAGCCTGTCCTCAAATTCCTCATAGCCCTTGGAGGGAAAAACACATAGGCAGATAATCACAAAGTAATATGTAGGTATTATTCCACGTGAGAACGTTCAGAATGCCAAGAGAGCACAGGGAAGCATCGTCACCACACCTGTGGGGTCCCAAAGGACTCTGAGAAGGCGGTATGCAAGGGTGAGAAGAGATTTTCCAAGCGGAGGAAAAGGAGCTGTATGATAGGGCCCAATTGCAAAGGCCCTGCTGTGGCCCTTCAAGATTGTGGGAGAGACGATTACAAGGGTTTCGTTGAGATACTGTGTACCATCATTGTTTAAGATGCACAGTTTCCTTTTATGTTTTAACATATCTTGAGGATGCCTCCTACAAAAAATATTGTATCATCATTTTATTGGTAGCATTTTCTCTCGCTGGTGGGACAAAATTTGCCCATTTGACAGTCTGTGGCACCTGGGATTTGAGGAGATGCAATAATATAAGGGCTTAAATTGGGCAGTGGCTGGGGGATGGAGAGGAGAGGACAACATAAAATAACAGGGCAGAATAAGATTAAGTACTGGTTGTAGAGACAGAGAGAAGGGGACACATTATAGAGGCTTTCAGGTGGTGGCATTTTTATAATTGTCGAATGATTATATGTCAGAGACGAAGAAGAGAGTTTCGGTGAGTGTGTGTGTGTGTGTGTGTGTGTGTGTGTGTAGAGAGAGAGAGAGAGAGAAAATCAAGAAAGTAGTAAAAACAGGTTTTGCTGTATTTTAAATTCTTTGACCATAAAAAATGCAGGGGTGGGGGTTGACATAGCCAAAAGGTGCCATGCGAACACTTCATTGTATATAAAAAAAAAATCTGTCCAGGTTTTCAATGGGCTAGAATCGTGGTTGGCAAACTGCAGCTCCCAAGCCACATGCGGTTCTTTGGCCCCTTCAGTGTGGCCATGAAGTTTCAATCGCACTGTACGTGTGCGCCCGCACGTGGGATTTTGTGGAAGAGCCACACTCAAGGGGCCGCAGTTTGCCAACCACTGGGCTAGAATGATGGAATTAGGACAAGAGCGGGGTGTATGAAAGGATTAGAATCTAACCTTTCCGACTTCAGGGATCACCAGTGGTCCACGGACCACCGGTTGGCGACCGCTGGATTAGATGGTTTTTTGGACCCTCTGGGTTTAAGATTGTCTTCTGCTTGCAGGAAACAGGAGCACAACAGTGCATTTAATTTGCTCTGATTTATCTGGCATGTACGCTCTCATAACATCAGCTGAATCAATTGGACAAACAACTCTGGAGCCACTCAATACTTTTGTCATGGATGGAAGGGAAGAGTGCCATCTGCTGCCCCATACTGAACCCCCAGAAAGCTGATTGTAGGAACCTCAGCAAAGCATTCCCACAGCACACAGGCTCCCCTGCCTCCCCTCAGTAGGCATTTTACTATATAAGGTCATAAATTGGCTGATGTAACTGTTGCTTTGGATCCATGAAATGGAATATCAGTTGCATAAAACTGAGCCATGTATTTCTGAGATTTGGGTTATTGTGGTATTTATCTTCTCATCCCCAAGGGGAGATTCTAGCTGATGCTGTCAGCTACTTACTCATTGCGTTGGGCTTTTGTTGGTTGTTGATTTTTCAAGTTTGTTCCTATTATCAAAGACTGGGGAGGAGGGAGGAGAGGGGTGATGTGGGTGGTGATGGTGGAGGTGGTGATGATAGGCAGTAAGATAGGCAGCCGGCGGGGGCGCTCTCTGATATTGAACTGTGGAAAATGAGAATCGGTGTGGTGGGGCAGATTGTGCCAGCAGGAAGTTATTGGGGGGGTGGGGGGGACAGTATCCTTTTCTAATATTATATTGGAAAGAGTGGGGACAGGTATGACCTAGGTAAGTTATTTAACCTCTCAGAGTCCTGTGTTCATTTGTCACACAGAAATAGCAATACGCCCTACCTCACAGGTTTTGCTGAAAAGTAAATGAGATGAGCTATGTAAAGCACCATCAGGGAGTCCAGTACCTACCGTCTCAGTCACCTGTGCCACCCCACCCCTGGTTGCTCGTGTTTGAATTACTCCAGGGACACTGCCTAGTCACTTCTACCATTTTCTTTGCACGCCTTGCATTTTCCCATCCCCAGGTCTTTGCTGAGGCTACTCCCTAATCTAAGCATCTCTGGACATCTGCCAGCCCATGTCCAATGCCAGCCCCTTTGGGGAAACATCATTAGTGCTCCTGAATAGAATTCATCTCTCCCTCCTCAGAGCCAATAGAGCAGCTCAGTCTGCAGTCCACACAGGCTCTTTCCTGTCTATGGTCTCTGGCACTTATAGCTCTGTGACCTGTGTACCCTCACGGAGTCTCAGTTTCTTCATCGGAATGCTGGCAATAAAACTATCTGCTTCCTGGGCAGTGGCGAGGATCGAGTTGCTAATGCATGCACAGCGGCAGGCACATAGAGTACAATAGAGGCTAGTGATGTCAACGTGGTAGCAGCAGCAGTATATTTAGATGTGACCTCTACTCAGAAAATGTAATTCCCTTGGTTGCTTGCTTCTAGAAAGGATCCATGCTGTTTCTATAAATAAGTGTCTTTTTTTCACATTCACCCATCACTTGTTAAGGGCTGTAGTATTGAATAGCCACCAATGGTGACTCCAAAAAGATAAGTGTATCAGGGGTGGGGGTCCTGTTTGGATTTAGGTTGTGAATGATATTTATCCATTTAAGACCCTGAGCCTTCCTTCCAGGGCACAGGAAATGTTCATTACGCTGGAGGACCTCTGAGACGTGCACAGGGTGAAAAGTAGACAGCAATGTGAAATCTCAGCTGCACAGTCATGGGGGTGTCACATAATCCTCTGCGTGCCGTCCATTATCTCAGCTGGAACACGTGAAGATCACACCTACCTTACAGATTTTGTGTAGGGATTGTAGATGTTCGTAAAGCACCTAAGGAGACACAAGACAAATTATTACATTTTACTTAAATATTAAATTATTTAAATACTAGAGGCCCGATGTACAAAATTTGTGCAAGAGTAGGCCTTCCTTCCCCCTGGCTGCCGGCACCGGCTTCCCTCTGGCACCCGGGACTTGGACTTCCCTCCAGCTGCTGGCACCCAGGACCTGGGCTTCCCTCTGTCTGCCGGCAGGCATCCGGGACCCGGGCTTTCCTTGCAGTCCTGGCTTCGTCCGGAAGTTCTTCCGGAAGGATGTCCGGAAGGATGGTCTGTCTAATTAGCATATTACACTTTTATTATTATAGACTATTAAATTAATAGTAAAAATCATTGGTTGGTAGCGATGGCTTAATAGACAAGTAGTTCATGGGACTCACTCCTGGAAACCCATAATCCAGGACTATAAGGGGAAAACTCATTCCAAACACTTTTCTCTGGGGTTCCCCCCCACACCCTGGCCAGAGATTGGGCAAGGCTGAGGTATAGGTAAAGGGCTCAGTACCAACAACTGTGTTTGGTAAGAGCATGCCCAACTTAATGGCAGCCACCTGCCCAATGTCCCCTTGAGGAAGATGGAGGATGAAGAGATTCTCTTCACGTAGCCCACACCTTTGTGGACCAGGCCGTTTCTTTCATACCTGATCTTCGTTCCTCTGGTCATCACCACCAGCACCAATCATGGCAAGAGATGCTTCACTGCAGTGGTACTGCCTGGCATCCCTGTAGAGTTTGCAAAGAAATTATTTGTTGTTCGAAGAGTCAGTATTGCCATACATAGGTTCAATTTTATCTTCATAATCATAGGATTAATGTCAAAATAAGCAGCCCATGTGATCATTTCATCTGCTTTTTCAACGTTGACTCCAAAGTCTTAGTCTCTTTGCATAGGAAAAGCAGACTGACTCATACTGATGGGTTAGAGAAAGACTAGAATAAACTTGGCATTGCTAAGGAAGAGACCTCTATCCGCCCTCCAGGGTTAAGAGTGGTGGGTGAGATCTTGGAAGTACTTCTTCAACCCTCCTACACAACTCCATCTATGGCAACTCAAAGCAAGTCACTCTGGTGGGTTTTATTTTCTTCCTTACCCTCATCTCAGCCACTTTCTTCCTAACAGCTGCAACCCAAGAGCTCCAAATATTTATCTTCTGCTTTCTTTGAAAGCTGCATTACAAAAATGCCTTCTCCCACTGCTCCACATCCTTTACCCCCATCTCTCTCTTCAACATCTAATCCCCTCCAAGTCTAATCATTGCTCTGAAATTTCCATAGCATGAACATCTGGGTGAGTGCTGAGAAGAGCCCCAGACCCAAACGAATCATATCATGTAAATGCTATGACCAGATGTCAGGCTGAATTTTATTCTACTTTTCTATGGGTTATGGCATTCACATATACACACCCTTAGTACTAGAGCAGTTCTAACTCCCATGTCAGCCTGCTCTGTACCCTCAACATACAATAATTTAAAAGGGGAGAGAGGAATAAGAGAAAGGCGAAATGTGATTTCTAGTCTTGGGTCTGCCACTTACTTGTTGTACAATCCTAGACAAGTCTCTCTATCTCTCTGGGTGTCCGTTTCCTGGTTTATTGAGTAAGAGATTGGGCTTCGTTCTCTCTGAAGTCCTTTTAGCTCTAGAATCCACACTACCCTAATTTTGTCAATCCATGTATATGCTATGCTGCTGTGAGGCCAATCATTTGACTCCAGTTGTTTCTCCTGGCAGTGATGCCTCTGGAGTGTCCATGGGAGCAAGCAGCCCTCTGGCTCCTTGCATTCAGCCTTTACAAGTCAACCCCTTGGCATCTTGAGCTGCTCTGCAGGAGACCAGACTAAGTGCTGTTCTTAAATCTCTTAGGCTCACTAATTACATTCAAAGAAGGCCTATTACACACCTCAGCAGAGCAGTCAGAGACACATAATAGGAAACCTCGGTTGCAAAGAAAGGACACCTAATTTATATGACATGGTTGTCGGACCTTCTTCACTAACTCCTCTAGGCACTGAGCCAACATTATGGGCTCAGCCACCCAGTTGCTAATCCAGCACTAGGATAGGCAGGTATGTATGACCCATCTCTCAACTCCAGCAAGTGGGGACTGTATTCCCCTTGCTGTCCTGCATCTTGAAACCCCCAAGAGTACTGTGGCCAGGCCTGGCCAAATTTAACCCAAACTAGTACACCCACGGGCTTTAAGAGTTTAGCCCCAACCCCAGAAATTCCTTATGAACTATGTGATTTCCCTAACACTCTCTGCCTAATTCTGACTTCTCTTTCAAGAGCTGTAGAATGTGGAATCTGTCAGGCCTAGGCTGGAATTCTGATTCTGCTGACTTCTAACTGGAGCTTCGTGTAGAGTCATTTAATCTCTTTGAGCCTCATGTCTTTCCCTGTAGAATATGATAATAATCCCTTTCTCACATGGGCAGTGCAAGTATTAAATGAAGCTGCTAAGTACAAGGCCTGGAATATACCACAATCACTGTTACTCTTGTGGATGTCAGCCCATTGTGTTTCCTCAAATTATAGTCAAAGACAATCTGCTAAATAAGACAGTATCCTAAAGGCAAGAATGCCAGCACTCTTGTGTTGCAAGTGAGCAAGGCCTGTGCCAACTCTATATAGAAAAATAAATAAAAAGACCATTACTCAATGTCTGAATTTACAAAGTCACTGAGAAATGGAATGCAGCCTCTCTCTGGTGGCTTTGAAGTTGCTCTCTGAGACAGTGGAAGACCATGAACTTTGGCTCACAAAGACTTCTTTTGAGTGTCAGTCTCGTCACCTGCTCCCCTTTGAGTAGAGTTCTTAGCCTATGTGTACCTAGTTTCCTGACCTATAAAGTGACATGCTATCTGACACACAGTGAGTCCTCAGAATCTGTGGGTGCCTCCACCCTGCCTTTCCTACCCAACTGTGTTGAGAATGCAGGTAGCTCTTGTGCAAGTCAGATGACCAACTTTTTCTTTTACACAATTGGGATTCTGTTTCCTCTGCCCTGAATCTCCAGACTGGAGAAGAAATGAAAACCCCTGACATAGTTTCCATCTGAAATGAGCTGAGATACTTGCATTTGCTCATATCAGGCTCATTAGATGTAGAATCAGACACCCTACGTTTGCCTCACTGCCAACTGTGTGATCCAGGAAAAGTCGCTGAGCATTCATTCACCAATCGCACTTACTTCCCTCATTTGTAAAATGGACATCGCATACACCTCTCCCCTCATTTCACAGTGGATTGAAATATAACACAAAGGAGAACTGGGAGGCAGCCAGAGGCCACCTGGAGATCGGCTGTAGCATCAACTTCTCCATTCACTTTGTTTCCTGATCTGCATCATACAACTTTCTCAACGTGCTGTGCACCAACATAGTTCATTGGAAACACAGTAATTAGCATCACAGATGAAATGACACTGCTGCAATGTTAATTACTACAATGCAGATGCATCGTTAGATATCATACATAATGTTGTCAAGCCTTTATTTTTAAATTAAAGTGCAACAAACCATACCCAAGCTACACAGCTTTTTTTGATTAATACAAATTAATGTTATTTTGGTGTCTGGGGAAAGGGTGGGGATAAGGGGGTGTTGCATCTAATTATAAGAACACATAGGCAAGTGGTGGCATTTCAGATGGATTCCTCATCACTTCCTTCCCCCACTCTGGTCTCTACGTATTGAAGAGTGCGAGCTCCATGAGTGCAGGGAGCATGCCTGGTTTTACGCCACACAATTCCTAGCTCCTAGTGCATAGTCACATATATTGAATATTGTATGAATTGCTGACAATATAATGAATGAATGAATGAATGAATGAATATAGAGTCATGTAAGTAGAAGGGGTCTAGAAGTGGCGTTGAGAACTAGAAGGTGCAGTGTTTTATTCCTGGTGACCCTGGTTTTGTGTTTGCTTCATGGCCTGCAAAATGATCTTGAATGCAACTCACGCCTAGAGCTTTAAAATGCTAAATGGGAGACAAGTGACTCATCACAATGCAGAAGCCAATTAAAGTACTTCATTGTGATGCTCAGCAAGCAGCACTGGATCCCACCAGGCTCCAGGAAGTATGGGAGATCAGCATGGGTCCTTCAACATCAGCTAGGCACCCATGCAACACGTCAAAATTAAGGGAAGGGAGAGAATGAAAATAACACGTCTTATTTATTTCATTCTCACCACAACCTCATTGGGGACCTTTTTCCCAGTTTTATATGGTGGTAAAATACATATATAAAATGTACCATCCTAACCATTTTTACGTGTACACTTTAGCGGTATTAAGTACATTCAGGTTGTTGTGCAACCACCCATCTCCAGAACTCTTCATCTTGCAAAACTGAATATTTAAGCCTATTAAGCCATAACTCCCCATTTTTCCCTACCTCCAGCCCCTGGCAACCACCATTCTACTCCCTATCTCTACGATTTTGACTACTCTAGTTACCTCATATAAGTGGAATCATTTACATGTAAAGTAATTACTGATAAGGTGAGATTTACTTCTATCATTTTGACATTTGTTTTCTGCCTGCCTCATACCTTTTTTATCCCTTGTTTTCATGGGGGAAATTTTCTTATCTCTACCTCACAGTTAAGGAAAATGAAGCTGCAGAGTGAGTGGTTCAGTTGGTTGAGCATCGTTCTGTGCACCGAAAGGTCACCACTTTTATTCCCGGTCAGATCATATATCTGGGCTGCAAATTCAATCCCCAGTTGGGGCACATACAGAAGGCAACTGATTGATGTCTCTCTCTTTCTCTCTCTGTCTCCCCCCTCTCCCCCCCACACACACACCTTCCTCTCTCTCTAAGCATGTCCTCAGGTGAGAATCAAAAATAATAATAAATAAATAAAATAATTCACTGAAAGGTCACTGAGAGACAGATTTGGAATCTTTTGATTTAAGAGTCCTTGATTCTTCCATCAAATATTTGCCAATGTGTGTTCCTAAGTATTGCGAAATGCAGACAAGCGTACGACATTGTCACTGGCTTGATTCAGTGGACAACAGTTTTCTTAGGAACATGAAACAGACAGAGATGAAGGCACCACTAGAAGTGCAGGGAAGCCCAAGATATCTCTGCTGTGGGACAGAGCACATGTCCTATAAGAATTCAGAGCAGCTCCTCTTATGCTGCCTTGCAGACCAGAGGTGCCCATGGATGTTACAGGTTGAATCCTATGGTTCTGTTCTTCATGTCGTTTGAAGAGAATTAGAGAGATCCAGCCCTACTCTGTGGGATGTACTCTCCACCGCAGATGGAGGTGGCACTGGATAGTAAGCACAGTGATGATGTGTACACCATTACACCCAGAATTTGCCTAATGAAATAGCCCCGTTTTAGTAAAACTATTATTTATAAGGATGCTCATCGCATTATTTTTGTACAATAGTGAAAAAATGGAGAGAATGGAAAGATTCAACAATGAGTTATATATTTTTATAGAAGCATATTGTACAGTTATTGCAAAGTGTTATTACAGAAGAACAGTTAATAACCAGAAATATTCATGTTAGTAAAAATAATATGTAATATATTTATGCTATATATTAATATTACATTAATACATTATATATAATTGTATGTATTTATATATAGAATCATATATGTGAAAAATAATTTCTCTATGTACACATAAAATATTTTCATTAAAATATGAGTATATAGAGTTATGAGTGTGAAGAGTACATATACTAAAATATTAGTGGTGCTTATTGGGTAAGTGGTTCTGGATGATTTTTATTTTTTTGAGCTGCTCTAACCATAAGGCCTGTATATAAATTCTCATTATGTCATACTGACTAAATATGTATTTATCTGAGACTGGAGAACAGGAATGGGGTGCTTGACAGGGATCATTTGGTTGCAAGGAATAGATAACCTACAAAAAAGAATAATCTATTGGTAAATTATCTGACAAAGTACAGCTCAGGTCTCAAGAAGGAACTGGAATAAGGAGGTGCCAAGAGTTTCTGAAGGTCGGGCAGTTATTCTCTCCAGTTCCCTTTCTCTCTCTGCATGGTTTCCTCTGTCACTGTTGGCACGTCTGCTTTTCTTTTCTCTCTCTCAGATCTGACTCCAACTGCTTAGCAGATTGACTGTCTGGTCCCCATGTGACTTTCCAGTTCAGAACTCAGCAGAGACCATCCAGAATCTCTGTTGATAGTTCCAGATCACAGGAGAGAAGATGGTTGACATAGTGTGTATCCATTAACTTTTGCTACTTAACAAACAACCCCCAAAACTTAGGGACTTTCAACAACCAATTATTTCACTCCCAAGGCTCCAGGTCTGTGGGCCTGTCTTCTGGTCTGGACCAGCCTAAGCTGATTTGGCCAGGCCAGTCAGCTGGTGGATGATCCATAGAATGGCCAGTCAAGAATGGCTTCTCCTGGGGTGGCTCTCCTCACTCTGGTGTCAGCCTCCAGCAGGCTAGCTCAGGCTTGTTTGCATGGAGGTCTCAAGTTTCCAAGAAGGAGGGAGAAAGCATGTAAGGATCTACTACTCTCAGAAGTAGAATATTACATCGACTACATGTGATTGGTCAAGGCAAGTGACAAAGCTAGCCTAGATTCAAGGGGTGAAGAAATAGACCCCTATCTTCATGGGAACGGCTACAGAGTCACACGTAAGGAGTGCAGCTGCGGGGAGAGGAGGAGTTCTGGCCATTTTCTAATCTGCACATAATCTGCCAGAGACCCAGACTGACACAGGCTTCATCTTGTAGCTGCACCACATTTACATATTTCTACATCACCCACTTGGCTGATGCAGCAGGGAAAGAGAGAGACTGGAGAATCGTGCATAAGCTTTTCATGGTTTCAGCCTGGAAATGACACTTGTCATGTCCCTTCATAGCCCGTGACCAACACCATGGCCTCCACCTTATGGCAAGATGGTAGCATAATGAGTCAATGGAGTATTTGGCAAGCATCACTGTCTCTGCCACAGTGAGCACTGTACAGAACTAAACTAACCGATCATTTAAAAGGCTAGTGTAAGAAAAGTGGAAGAGCAGGTAAGGCTAGTGCTATAAAGGTATCAAAAGTTTTGTGAAGCTCTTAAGGAATCCATAGGGCTGGCCCAAAGGAGCCAGAGTAAACAGGAAGAAAATGCAAGTAGCTCTGCATCCAATAGCCTAGAACATTCCATCCAGACCCACTCAAAGTCTCCCTGAAGCTTTTGATCCCTCCTAGAGCAAAGTCAACCCAGAAGACTAAGACAGTAAACGTCAAAGGGAAGAATCAGTGTTCTAGAACCAAGTGTTGAGAGGTGCTAAGGTAATAGGAAAATGAAGCTGAACATCAAATTCCAAAAGGAAAGGAGTAACAGGACCACAAGCAATAAGGCTAGCCTTTTTCAGGGGCTGCAGCAAGTTGGACTTGGGAGTGAGGAATAAGTCTAGGAATCTTTGAAAAGGGGAAGCTTGTATGAATCTCTTTAGCTTCGCACTGAGGCCACCAGCTTTAAGGAAGGATCAGAGCTCTCATTCTGTTCAACATCTGGTTGCAGAGGTGAGAGAGGGACCTAACCAAGACACACTGGACTGGACACTTGAGATTGCAGACCTATGCCTTCAGTCTCCCACTAGGTTTTGTTCCTCTTCATCCATTTTGGCTTCCTTGTCTCTCATTCGGCCTTTGTAGCATCTCACCCCTACTAACCGCTTTCTCCAATTTCTCACACCTGAGACTTGAACTTTTGCAGCATTTCTACATCCCAAGTATTTATGGTAAGAAGACAAGGTAATGCTTTCTAAGGTGCAATGTCCAAAATATCAGTCATAGTTGATGAGGTCTCCTTTGAGTTTCTACCTCAAATTCCTAAATGATAATGTGGTTTATGCTGCACAGAAAGTATCTTAGAAGCCAGGTAGTGCAGGAATGCCCTCTGGGGAGCCTGCTGCTCCCCATTCCATGTGTGGGTTCAACCTAATGTCCTCCTATTAGGGGGAAGCAAAAGGCATAGGTCTAAGCACCGTGGTAGGTTTGGTGAGAAACGGAAGGAGGAGAGCTTTGCTTGACCTGTTGCCCGTTGCCTTGCAGGTCAGTGGGACCATGTACAATACTGGAAGACACGTGTCCCTGCGCCTGGACAAGGAGCACTTGGTCAACATATCAGGAGGGCCCATGACATACAGCCACCGGCTGGAGGAGATCCGGCTACACTTTGGGAGTGAAGACAGCCAAGGGTCAGAGCACCTCCTCAACGGACAAGCCTTCTCTGGGGAGGTAGGTGGGGCTGTTGGGGAACTAAGGTTAAGTGCAACTTAATAAGATTTGGTGCCTATTTATATCCATGGTGGGATGACAGGTGGAAAGATTTCTCTTGAATCTATGAAACAAGAAGGTCGGTACCTTCTTTCTCCCTCTGTCTTTTGCAAGTTGATGTGGAAGTCTATAATGAGCTTCCAGTGTTTACCAGGGAAGGCCACAATGAAACGGAATGTTTCCTTCCAAAACTTGGGTGCACCTCTCTTATGACTCATGCCCTAAGTTATCTCCAGAGCATTATTTCAACCCCAAGCCCTTACCTTTCAAGCGCATCTTCATTTTCTTCTATCTGGGTATTCAATCTCCCATAGGTTACATATGATAACATAGGTTCCATAATTCTCCATTCTGGGAGAATGGGTCTAATCTGCACAAAACTATAAGTTACTGTGAAATAAATGTCAGGCAACTAAATAGTCACCATTAATGGTGAGTCTCACTGTATGCCACCATCACCCCAGACAAAACTCAAGCCACAGCAGTGAGCCAAACCACAGTCTCAATTATAGGATGAGAGCTACAGTTGAAGCAGATGGCATCTGTGTTATGACACTTGAGAAGCAGGGTGTGTTTTATTTGACCTCTTTGACCTCTCTTGCACTTGAGGGTGGTTATCAACAAGGGGCCAGGGGTTTTACATGCTCAATATCCTGTAATGAGGTTTCTGTTTACGAGTCCTCAGTAACTGATGTCAAGACGGCTCTGAAATAACAAAAGTGTATACCTCATTATCAACTTGGTCTTTTTAAGTGGTTTTAATCAAGATCATGTTTAAAGTTAGCATTGTTTTTGATATCATAAGGCCATACACTGAGAAAGAAATGCACCATCTTGATGAGTCCAGTGGCCAGATTTTAATAATTGTTCAAAATGTATCAACTGAGAACCTTCCTAGGCATTCTGCTTATTACCAGGAATACAGGGATTAAAACAAATAAAACCATAGAGCTCCTATCACGGAGGAGCTCAAAGGGTGCCATATTCAAATCATTCAAGTATAATGTCATGCTATAATGGAGATGTACAAAGGCTCTGGCCAACTCAAAGAAGAATTGGCAAATTTTCCTTGAAGGGATCAGACAACGGCTCACCTTTAAACTGGGCTGAGAAGAAGAGCAATGCAGAACAATTTTAAAAGCATCTTGTTTGGAGTCACAGAACCTGAGTTTGTACCTCCTGCTTTGATACACACTAATTGTGTGATCTTGAGATGGCTATTTGATCTTTCTAAGGCTGGGTTAGATAGCTCTCCAGGTTACTTTGAAAATTAACAGGGATTCCAAATGTGAGGAGCACGGGTACTCAAAGGTTGATAGACAACAAAGATAAAGCAAGAAATGAGGGACAACAAAGGCACCAGATGAGTCAGAACACTGAGTATTGAGGAAGGTATGCATAGATTTCATACATCTTCAGTTAGTAATGGCTGCATAGAGGACAGGGTTGAGCAGGAATATGGGTCTCCTTCCAGAATGTGTAGCAGAAATTCTAGGATTGATTAGAGATGTCTGCCAAAGGCACTGTAATGCGAAAATCCCTAGTTGCAGATCTTAAACTAGAGTAGGGCAACAACTCATGAATTAAGAATGACTGGAGACTGCCAATCTGAATTAGAAAATATTCAAATTTAGATAAACTTATACTTTTAAAAACACATGTTATTTTAAGAGTTCTGATCATTTTATTTGTTGAGTTACTTGCTCATTTATTTTTTTGCTGTTATTTCTTTTTTTTCCTCCCTCACTGTACTGTTACATTCCAGTGCCTCTCACAAGATTCCATCAGAGTAAAGATGAATTTATTAAAGAATTTATTCAAAGAATGAATGAAAAAATATAGATGTTTATTTGGCTAAAATCTTTACATTGTAGAGTTCCTTAGAGTAGCTTGTTTCTTCAGTATATAATAAGGGGGCTCTGTAATTGATATATGAACTACAATTTTGGAGTAAATGAATGCTTCCAAAATCCTTAAGGAAAGCATATAACAATTTGATCTGTCAATGTGTTCATTTTCCTAGACCTACCCCAGACCACAGGTATCAGACACTCCAGGGAATTGTATTTTAAAAGTTCCCGGGAGAGTCTGATAATGAGATTTGTGAAGCACTCCCTCAATAGTGCATTCTTAAGCTTTCTCAATGAAGAAAGCATTTGCAAATCAGCATTAACTGGGAATCATTGTCAAAATATTTACATTTGAGTTCTTCTCCCACGGCAACTGAATCAGTCTCCAGGAGTGGGGTCCAGGTGTGCACATTTGTACAAATTCCCCCAAGAGATTTCGGTTAGTGACCCCTGTGCCAATTTCAGCTCAGGCTCCATCTGAATTGTCCCAGTTTTGTAAACAATGAGGACTTAAGAAAGCCATACAGCACAAAAAATGAAAAAGGAGCGCCCAGAGGTAATTGCCCTCTGGAAATAGCAAAGCTGTGTGCTTTCTAGACGGGTGGGATTTGGAGAACTGCTTCCCAATCATGGTAGCCACACACACATCCATTGACCCAAGGCACCCTTGAGCATCAGCCTCAGCAGAAGTACAGTTAGACCTTGCCCTCGGTAGACCACATGGGCTGTATCCCATTTCTTTCCGAGCCCCTCCATCTCAGTATGAGTTGGTCTGTGTATAGCTGGTCTGTAAACTGGTGTAGATTTAGGTGCCAGAAATCAGGATGTTGGAAGAACCAAAACAATGTCATATGGAAAGCAGTTGGATAGGCATTTGGCCTTTGAGAGATCTAAAGGGCTGTCATGAGCAGGAAGCGTTTGGCATCTTCTTTGTGGTATGAGGGAAAGAACTAGAGTCAATGGGTGAAAATTCCAGGAAAATGGATTTGGCTGAATATATGTTCTAAGTATGAGGACTTATCAATCAATGGAATGAGTTTACCTCTGACACTAGCGAATTCCCATCACCGTAATTATTAAGCATGGGATGGAATTTGAGAACTTCATAAAAGTGACTCACATCCTTTTAGCTTTAATGCGCCTTCTGATGCCGACATTCTACACAGTCCATGATTTCCTTAAAGAAAACGTTCTCCAATCCGATTCCACTGATGATCAGCCCCAGTTAAAGTAAATATATCCCATCCTGTAGGTTAACATTGTATTTGTATTTTGTGCTATCTCCATGGCCACCTTTGGCCTTTGTTTTTGGCTATCCACTGAGAGGACCCAGGTAAACCCTTCAAGCAACAAAGCATGTGTTTATTTTGTTGACAATGAATAATCACATTGCCATCTGCCCCATCTATCATTGCTGATTGTGATAAGTCCATTAACTCCGGCATTTTCCTTGGCACAGTGCAACAGTCGTTATCTGAAGAGCTGAGATTAATTGCCGTCTTGTCTAGTGAGGTTATTGTAATTGATGGTAATCATTTGCTTTGTTTTATAAAGCTGCGTGGATGTACGACACAGTCAGCAACTGCGTTTTTATAAAAATTATTCATGTCCTACATGGAGAACTCCTGAATGCCTTGTTGGGGGTTGGTGATAAATGAGCATATTCAGGGATTCAAATGTCTCAATGTTTTTAAGAAGGGAAAATTAACTGTTTTTAATAAGTAAGACCCTTAGCTTGCTAATCATGTCTAAGTGGTTAGATTAATGTCCAGTATAAAGTAGGGTGTTTATGAAAAGAAACAAATACATTAACCAGGCAGAAGATAATATTTGAAAAGAATCATGCCCGTGGATTAAGTTGCAGCAGTGAGGCCAGACAAGAAGAATCTTTCTTATTTGGGGGAAATTGGAAATATTCATTTTTAAAACCTCCCTTAAGTTCTTCTTTTCAGAGGGGTAAGGAGGGGCACTGGGAACTGCACCAGCCACCTCATGGGGTACCTGTGGCCTGAGCCCGCTGTTCATGTGATCCACTCTTCGCATGACAGTTGTGCTTCTGCCATGTGCTAAGCTCCACATCCCAGCTCCTGCCCAGAGAAGCATCCACTATGCAGGAAATAGACAGCTTGGCCACTGTTTCCATGCTTTGCAACTTACTTTCATTCATTTACTCATTCAGTTAACAAACACTAGTTGAGTGCCTACCACATGCTGTGCAGTGAATAAAATAAGGAAAAATCTGCCTGTAAGGTACTTTCAGGCCAGTGAGGGTAGACAAATAATAGACATGATAAATGATATGGTAAGTTAGAATAGGATAAATGCTATGGGAAAAGAAATAGGTCAGAGTAGAGGGTATCAGAGGATGAGAAATGGAGGTAGTAAGTTACAAGTGTAAATGGGGTGGTTGGTTTTAATCTCAATGAGAGGATGACACTTGTGAGGTTGTCATGGGGATGTCTAGGGGGAAGACATTGCCGGCAGAAGCAACAGCAAGGACCATGGCTTTGAAATGGGAAAGAGCTGTGAGCATTCTAGGAAAAGCAGGAGCAGCAAGAACACGTCTGTAGCAATAGGGTGTGAGAGGTCAGAGGTGACCAGGGCTGCTGCAGATCATATCCTCTTTGCATGGACTTTGTATGGACTTGGCTTTTACCCTGAATGAAATCTAAAAAACAATGATATATATTCTCCCAGTTAATCAGTAAACACTAGATCAGTGAGGTTGTCCTTAGTATTGTCTTCTTCTTACCTGGGGAAACTGAGGCCCAAGACCATCCAGACAATAAATATTTGAGGTTGGACTTATCTCAGGTCTTCAGATTTACAACTTTGCTTAGCATAGGCCAAGGTTTATCCACAAATCCCTTAATAATGACTGTTCACATATGCTGGGCCCTCGCTCAGTGGGGAAATAAAGACCTGTAGATCTTGGAGCCTGCCTTTAAGGAGTCAACAATCTAGCAGAGGATCCTGTCAGCCCAGACTGGTAACTCCCTATAGTCACAGAGTAGGCTGTGCTTTTTAATACTTTTCCATACATGTTTTACGCACTTGGTATATACATGTTTACGCACTTGGTTGAACAAAGAGATTGAATGAGTAAGGGGAGATAGTTTTGAAAGACTGTAGCTTTCAGAGTGCCTAAATTATGTCCAGTATATCAGTAATTAAATTATGTTGTCATAATGGCAAACCTAACCAAGTTAATGTCGATATTAACAAAAGTCCTAGGCATGTTATGTTAAATTATTTACAAATACAGTTAAGCAAATTCTTCAAGGTAGCTGGGAGGAGCAATGCAACAATTGATAGCTAGTGAACTAGAAAAATTCATTTAGATTCCTCATTTCCTGGAATGGCTCCAAGGGTCAGACCAGGGACCTGGTCTTTGCCAATGCTAAGAGCCAGAGTTCCGGATTCCGGGAGCCGGTCCTCCCCAGAGTGAGCAAACTGGCCTTCCAGAAGCAAAGTAAACAAGTCAGAAGCCCAGATGGTGGTAGGGCAGATTATGATGATACCAGTGAGCAGGTGATGACTCTGACCTAAGGATAGGAAGTGTTCCCTTTGGACATTTTTATAATTACTTCTGGAGAAGGACTGCTCGATCCAGTCAGCAGCTTCGTGCATTGCCAGTTTTAGATGGACACCGTGGGGCAGCCGAAGAGAGAAGACAGCTTGCTGAGGTCAGCTCATTATCCCGTTGACTTCATCCTAACCTGCATCATAGTGCTGACCTGGTCCCACGAGGATGGCATTATGACCAGCGCCATCCTCCTCCACTTGACTCTGACCTCCTCCTAGTGCTCACCCAAAGCAGGGAAGGAGGTGTTATATTACAGACAGTATTAAAGACAGGCATTAACTGGAACTTGATCAAGGCTCATCCTAGAACCTAACTGTTACCATGGAGACCATCACTGTTACAGCTTTACAGGTGTTGAATGGGTCTTCCTTTATTTAGTAACCAATGACACTGCAGTTAGGTACTGCTTCTAACACTTCTGTGAGCTAGCTGTACTTTATTTTTAATCCATTTCCAAAGCCACGGGAATAAAATCAAATCGGAAAAGAAGGTGTGAAGTAAGAATAATCCACTCACTATTACTCTGGCCAATGTCAGCAGTTCATTAAAATTTGTAGAGGTTCCCCCAAAGACCATATCTCCCACTTCAAGAAATAAACCTGCAATTGGAAAAAACAAGGCTGCTTGAAGCCTCCATCTGAAGTGTCAGTGCCGGAGGCCCCATTGAGGTCATCTCTTCCAACCCACTTACTGTACAAGAGGAAAAATCAGATTCCAGAAAAGGCAAGAGACCTGCCCAAGGTCACCGAGATTCAGTGGCAGAATTAGGACCAGAACCCAACTTTCCTGACTTTTGGTTTGGAATTTTTAATTTTTCAAATAAAAATTTTAAATTATATCAAATTCCAAGATTCAGAAGGCCGTTCTGGTCACCTGTTCTAGTTGCCTGGTAAAACAGGTGTCGCCTAATATTCAGATTTCCTGCCTTGGTGGGCAGAGCACCATCACAAGGGTGTTTATATAGACTCAAAAAACTAAAAGACATTGACGTAGTATTTTACACACATGGGCACTGATGAGCGTCCATGGGGGAGTGGACTTAGAAGTCACCAAAGCACCCCCAATCAAAAATACCACTAGTGAAAGAACCATAATAGTGCCTGATTGCAACAAATATGGAAATTAACGATTGGAAGACTAAGGTAGAAAGTAAAATGCCTTAAAAATCCTTTATTTGCTCTCAATATGAAAAGGCAAAATCATACTATTGTATTAAGGATCTAATATTATAAGCTCCTTTTCTATAGTTCGACTCTCCCCCCCCACCTCACTCTCCCCAATAATCATCTAGAACAGCTCAGTAATATTAAATATAAGTAATCTAGATAATAATATCGCAAAATTAAGTCATTAGATGTCTAGCCGCTCCATGGATGTGCTGCTGTACAATTCAAAATAAAGCCATTTAAAACCCCCAGATTCATTTGCTCCGACATATCGATAAACTTCTGCTGAAACAAAGCTAATCATCTCAATGGTGCCGGCTTAATTGCTCGCCAGTTGACGGATAATAAACAGACCTGAGGATTAAAATATGAACTAATTACTGTACTCAATTCCATTTACTTGATTTCATGTTCCATTAATTTTTTTGCATCATTTCTAGTGGAAGCCTGAGATTTATGATCGCCCCAAATGAATTATGCCACTTAGTTGCCTGTGGCATGCTCGTGTTCAGAATTCGTTGGAAAGGGCAGAATTCTGGGCAGTAAATATTTAGCTGAAGCAGCCTAGGATATAGTAAGTGAAGGTAATTATCCGTTCCCAAATACCAGCCAGAGTTGGCCTCTATAAATCTATGCCCATTTCAGCAGTTAAAGGGCAACTCTAGGACGGCTCTCATGGTTATTCATTGGATCAGCTTCTTAGAGGCAATCTCCAAGAGCAGTAGTTGAGTTGGCCTGGAAGAGGGCTGCAGGGAAATAGAGACAAGCACATCACAGGGATTGGATATTGGCCTCAGAGTCAGCCACTCGGCCACTGGGCAGGGATCAACATTTTGACTTAGAAGATCTGACTTTAAGACCCTGTTCTGTCTCTTGCTGGCTGTGTGATCTCAGTAAGACCAATGTGACCTCAGTGAGGGCAGAATTGGATAAGCCCTCCTAACGCTTTGAAACTGACATGGGACTAATAATGCCAATCTTATGTATGTGATAGGGTGATTGTGCAAAGAAAATGCTCCCGTGATTGGGCTTTTTTGAGCTATAAAGTGCTGGACAAGTCCGTTACTAGTCAGCCTAAACCTTGGAGTTCATCTAGTCCAAAGTCAGACTATACATGTAAAGATAACCACGATGTACTTACATGATTATTACCATCAGCTCTCATTTATTGAGCATGTACTATGTCTCAGGCATTGTGGTCAGTGCCTCATCACACCCAATATTCATAGAAACCTTATGAGCTAAAACTAATTAGTACCATTTTACACGTGAGGAAAGGGAACTTGGAGAAGCTAAAGAATAAGCCATTAGTCACATGGTTGGTATGGGGAAGAGCTAGGATTTGAACCCAGGTCTCTGACTCCAGCTAAGTGCTGAGTGACCTTAGATAAGTCACCTGACCTCTCTGGTTCTGCCTCTAAGTATCTGCTTAGAATGGGTAAGTCCATTCCCTCCCAGTTCTGCATGAACCTAATGAATGTGAACGGTGGCAGTGTGTACCTGCTGAGGACTGCAGCTTCATGGACCTTCTCCTCTCAGATGGAAGTTACATACCCAGCAGCTTTTTCTGTTACTTCTTTGAAGTGTAATAAGCAAGGTATGGTATATCTGTACATTTGCTTGCGTATGAACACATCTGTTTCCCTCTGCAAAGCGTGAGGAGCCATTTACCTTAGCTCAGAGGTAACTTGGGTGAATACATTTCCTTGCTCTGGGTCTATTTGCTGAGCTAGAAATTTCTGGATTGAGCCTTGAAAAATGAATCCTGCAGGAGCTATTTGGCAAAATGAGCTGAGCCGGGAGGTTTTAAATCACACTGCCAGCCGGGAAAAGAGGGCAGGCCCAGAGATCACCAGATCTCTGTGTCAAGACTCCATGCCCTGCACCAGTTTCTTTTTCAGATCAAATAATTGGGTCTGCTTCAGGAAAGACCCGTGATGGACCCAAATGGCGCCCCCAGACAACTGCTGTTTCTGTGAGGTCCTCTGTGGGGATCACGAATTTCCTGCCTATTGCACCTGCCCCGCGAGGGCTGATATGTCCCCCTGCCCAGGTGAGGAGCTGGGACCCACCAGCAAGAGCAGTGGTTAATTGCAGAGGTTAAGATCGCTCGTTACTTATTCCTGTATTTGCATCCTGGCTCCATCACTTATCGGCTATGTCCTTGAGCAAGTTACTCTACCTGCTTGTGTCTCAGTTTCCTCATTAATAGTGTAAAGCGCCCTGTCTTCTTGGTTGGCTAGCCTTCTCAATAAATGCCTTATATGATTCAACTCTGCCTTCATTTATTGGACACAGCGACAGGGAGCCCGAGCCCAACCAGGCGTTTCCCGGTAACAATAGGATGAGATTAACAGGGATGCCCATGCTATCAGGCCGTTTTCCTCAGCTTTATTGAGGAAAAGTTTCTATATAGTAAAATTCAGCAATTGTAACTGTTTTCATAAATATATAATCAGGTAACCACCTCTAGAACCATGACCTAGGACACTTTCATCACCCTGAAAAGTACCCCCGTACCCCTCAGCAGTCAGTGCCCCCAACCTGACCCCTGGCAACCACCGATCTGCTATCACTATAGTTTTGCTTTTTCTTACATTTCAATCAATGGACTCCTACAGTATGTAGTCTCTTTTTTTTTTTACTTTATCTCTTAAATTATCACACATTATAACTTTTCTCCTTTGGCATATGATTCTCTGAACGTATAACACATGTACAGATTTGCAGAACTATCATAGCGATCAGGATACAGCATGGTTCCCCGCCTGGGCTGTTTTGAGGGTTAAGAGGACCAATACACATAAAGTGCTCAGAACATGGCAGCTCTCCCGGCAGCAGCGTGCATCTTCCAGCTCCCTCTTCCAGGGTCAGCATTGCAGTCCTCCATCCACAGCGAACAAGAATCCAGAGTGGCGTCTATGCAAGGGTTGACATTCTTATACATCCCACCAGCCACTGTGAGTTGATTCCAAGTATCTTTACTACACAAAGATGAGCCTGGGCCCCTTTTCTGGTGGCCACTTTCTTATCATTGTCAATAATCCCTGGAGTAGGGCTGCCTGGAGGAAGTGTCCTTTTTGTTTGCAAAAGGCACCATCCACTGGTCAGAGTGTTTGTCCTCCGCAGAATGGCACCTTTTTTAATTAGTCACACAAGCACTGACACCGCCTAAAACTGTGGAGAAATCCATCAGCTTGAGCACATACAAGGAAGTTCACTCCCCTTCCTGGCCTCCGGGGAGCACCCTCCAGTCCCCAGATAACAGCTCCTTGCAAAGGGCACCAGCAAGTAGAGCATTTCCTCATTCCCTGTGAGTCTGGGCAAAGCCTTGAGCTGTCTGAATAGGATGCTCACATGCTCCAGTTTCCCTGGGACAATCCAGGTTGGACCTGTTGGTCCAGATGTCATTGTAAGGGCACCTCCTTTTACTCTCAAAAGTGCCCTCGTTGGCACAGTGAATCATAAGGTCATACTAGGTCCAGATGACCTTAAGCAAACAATGTAAGCTCTCTGGATCTCCTTCCCCTCATCCAGGAAAAAAAAAATGAAAGGATTGGAGTAGCTCAGTTAGGGCCCTTTTAGCACCAAGAGGCCCATGGAAGTAAAATATTTCCTGCATAATTTTATCATCACAGATGAACATTGGTTGAGGATCACTGTGCTATATCAGAAGAGTCAAAAACATTTATCTGCAAGGAAATCTTTTTTGTTATATTGAAGAGGTGCCCCAATGATGAAGTATCTATATATGTAAAAGCCTAAGTGACCCGTTGGTAGCTATGATGCACACTGACCACCAGGGAGCAGATGTTCAATGTAGGAGTGGAAGCCACAGGCATGGAATTATGGAACAAACTGATGAATCTCAAAGGGAAGAGGGGAGGGGAGGGGAGAGGGCAAGAAGAGATTAACCAAAGATCTTATATGCATACCAGAGGCCTGGTGCACAGATTCATGCACCAGTGGGGTTCTTTGGCCTGGCCTGCAGGGATCAGGGTGAAAACAGCTCTTCAACATTCCCCGAGGGGTCCCGGATTGCAAGAGGGCGAAGGCCAGGCCGAGGGACCCCACTGGTGCATGAATTCATGCCCTGGGCCTCTAGTATACTTATAAATAGCTGCCATCCTACCTCCTCTAGGATAAAAGCTTGGGAAAGTAAGTCCTTTGATGTGGTGCCACAATTAAAGCTCAGATTGCTCTGCTCACTTTGGGTAGACGACTCTGACTTGTTATGCTTAAAATATTGCACTTCCTACTCATGCCCCGCCACCACCAGCACACTACAGGCACACACACAGCCGTGCATCCTATCTCCATCCCTCCTTCAGCTACTTCCCAGGCAAAATGCTCCTGTGGTTAGTAAGGTGTTATACTAGAAACTGTGGTTCCCCTCGAACCATTTTGCTTTGGATATTTTAATTACAATGTGAGTGATTTCTGTACACTGAGCACCCCTAGGAAGAAACCCCAGGAATTATCATCATTAACCACTTAGGCTTTGTTTCAGTTCTGGTCTTCAGAGAGCCAGAATGCCAAGATGAATCTGTCACCTTGAACTCCTCCGCAAATCCCCCTTGTTGTGTGGGCGTTTAGCCTCCTTTGCCGTCAAACAAAAGGGAGAGTGTTTTGGCTCCTAAAAGCAGTTGTAAGCTTTGCTTTGAAAACCTTGGGGGCATCCACTCAGTCCCACCAAGCCCTAGTGCTGCTTCTGGAGTATTCATTTAGCTTGATTTGCATTATTTTAATTTCCTTAGGGGTGTTTTTACTAGCTGGAGGGTGATTTTCCCTTTAATGAAAGAGCAAGTTAATCCCAAAGCACACAGAACTAAACAAGCCCCTTTTATCCCGTCTAGCTTGTCACCCCCTCCTGCTGGCCTCTCTCTTCTGAGTGCCTGTCAGCTTTTCACCACACCTGCCTTGTCAAACCAGAGATGAGATGGAATGACAGCAAAGCATGGCCTGTCTTTCAATGGAATCAACCAGCCCTTGGCTTTAATTCATTTAATTTCCTGGAGCATATGACAACTGGGGGGGCGGATCGGGGAGTGTTATCTCTATCTCTCCGATAGAAAAGCTGTAGTCAGTGAGTACTATTCAACAAAAATTCATAGAATTAAGCCAAGAATCATGGAGCTGAGGGCTGCACAGATGAACAGACCCAGCCATAGTCTTCAAGGAACTCGAGTTCCCCAGGGCATCTTAGGTATATTGATTTGAGGTGCAAATAACAGAAACTCATTCAAGCTAGGTTAAGCTACAAGGGGAATTTTCTGCAAGGCCTCTGGGATATGTTACAGGACTCATGGGAGACTGGGCCAGCAAAGGGGCCAGAAGCCAGAACTGAAACAAGGTCACGACCCCAGGAAGTAGTTCTGCTCCGTTTCCTGTCTCTATGAGGCTGCTTTATTCTCACTCACTCCATAAGCTGACCTTCTGACTCTCTGTGCACAAGGAGGGCATAAGTAGCCCCCTCTTAGGCTCTCCAGTTTGTGTCCCTTTGGATCAAGATCATTCTGGACTGAGTGGCTGGCTGGCTCTTTATCCCATTCCAAATTCTCCAAAAAGGAGATTTGATTTTTTTCCAACCAAGATCTGATGTCCTCTCTGACCCAATCAACTATGCATGTGGCTGGGGTTGTAGAGATAAACAGGTCTTAGGGGACCTGTTCCTATGGTGAAGAGGGCAGTCATAGGGAGAAGGCAAGGCATTGTCTCGTGAACACCCCAAAAATGTCTGCCATGTTGGGGAAGATAGGTAGTTCTTTTCTGGTTAGCCTGACAAAATCTACAAGCTTCAGTGCTGTTGGCATATTTGGCTCAATGTTGTAAAAGGCTTTCTGACATGAGCAGGATCTTGAAAGAAAAATATGAACATGATGGAAATAGGGTGAGAGCATCCAAGACAAATAGAAATATCACTTGTTAATAGAAAGAATAACTGTAGTCAATCCATAATGTGCACTCAAAGAATTTAGCATCTTGTGATTGTCACAACAATCTTATTCATCGCAGGGACATCAGTGGCACATCTCAACCTTGGCATTCATCTTCCTGGCTGCTGGCACTGCGCACCCCCTCCTTTCTGCCAATGCATAAACCACAGGGTGGGCTCAGATAACTCGCTTAGGGGTTGGCATCAAGAAAATGCATTCAAATGCCAGCAGTGCCACTTGTTGTGTGCTCTCTAACAAATGAGAAAAATGGTGATAGCAATATCAACCTCAGAGGGCTCTTGTTTGGATACAATGAGAGAGTATGAGGTTGAGAATTTTAGCACCATGTCTGGCAAAAAGGATGTCAAGAATGTTTGCTTCCGGCCCCTTTCCTCTCCATCTGTTTTCTTCTCCAGTCACAGGCTAATAAGATGACGGACACACATGAAAAAATGTGAACCTGGAGGTAGATGTGGTTTAACATTGGAATAGAATAGTTAGAAAAAGACTCCCCCTGCAAAAAAAAAGGGAACATTTCTAACATCATCATTGGGCCTTTAGAGATATCCCTACCTCTTGTCTCACTGTCAATTTCTAGATCTCAGAGCAAAGAAAAAGATTTGTTTCTGTTGTTCATGATCACTCATTGACTAGGCACCATTGTTGCTTTCTCAGTATTAAACCTGTTGGTGTGAGCCATCCTGTGCGGCCAATCCCACCAGCTCCCTAGTGTCAGCCAGAGAGCATCTCCTATGAGCACAGGTGGTCAGTCTAGGACCACCTTTCCAAGGCACTGCAACACCCCAAAGACTTATTCTGTCCTTGTGTTGACTTAAGTTTTTCAGAATCTCAGATGTAGGACACTCTCCAAAAACCTTTTGAATATCAAAGTCTGGGATAGTCCCACTGGAGTAGTTCTCATTATTAATGTTTTGAAAATGCCAACAGGTTAGAAACACACAGCTTTCTGGGGCAGAGGCTGAGCTTGATCAACATTGCAGGTTATATTATTTAATTTTGGAGCTCGTTTTAATGATAAGTAAAGTTCAGTAACAGTGGACCTTTAATATTGAAGATGCATATTTTCCATACTGGCATGTATCCAATGTCTTTTTTAAAAGGAAAAGGAATGTTTGCTTGAGATAAGAGCTGGGGATCAGGGTTAAATTTATAAAACCACCATTTCCTTAGGTATAGTGTGATTCGCTTCATTGCAAATACACATTAATCCCTTTAACCTTGCTTAAGTCCCTGTTGGTTTTCTGGCCAGATTTACAAAACATTTCTACTAGGAAATAATGACCAACAAGTTCAGAAAGAGAATCTGACTCAGGAGAATATATCCTCCCATCAGAAGGCTTGACAAAGTCTACCCAGTGTGTCTAATAACAAAAGAATGACTAATCCAAAATAGTGAATAATCCCCCAACTCTGTTTAATGAATTCTGTTTATTCTTCATAGATACCGAGTTTCTGCTGTGCAGATTGCTTTGCCAGCCTTTGGGTTCAAATATGAGTAATGCACAGTCTCTGTCCTCAGGGAGCTTCTATTCCAGGAGAGAGATGCAGTCTCTGCCCTAATGCTGCTGGCATGGGATTATGAACACAGCCAGACCACATGGACTTAACTCTTGGCTCTACTACTGGCACTAGCCTTGGGCAAGTTATGGACCCATCTCTGCCTCCGTTTTCTCGTCCATAAAATGGAAATAATAATGGTACCAACTATGGCTCACTGATACATCTCCTGTCCTGATACTTTGGCCACTTGAGAGGGATGTCTAGTCAAGATTTATTTCTCCTTAAAGTTGTTTTCTGAAAAGAAATATCACCTCAGTATCCACATTATTGGAGAAGACAGACAGTTATGAGACTTAGCAGAAATGATATGATACAGAATAACACATGCCAGCTGCAGTTCTCCGTTCTCCTTTCTGGTCTGTAGAGGCATCCCTCTCTACCATTGCTGCATGGTGACTGACAGGTCAGGTTTGTCTGTCCCACTGGAATGCCCCCAGAGAGGCCTGCAGGGGGCTGGAGAGTTGATGGGTAAGCAAGAGGTGGACCAACATGTTGACTCTAAAGGAAGTGCTAGAAATCCTGAATTATATTTATTTTAGAAATACCGGAAACTTCCACTCACAATGTCAGTTTCTCCTCCAAATAGTTTTCTCATGCATAGGCTGGTGGGGGCATGAAGCAGATGCCTCTTCAGTCCCCAGCAAATGAAGACAGAGCATGAGAATTCACTCTTGCCTGAACTGTAGGTTGTGGTGTCTGAAGCAAGGGAAGAGGGTTGATTGCTTGGTAAACTTGGCAGTGATAACTGTCAATCAGAAAAAGGGGGGAAAAAAGCAGCTGTAAGGAGGTGGAAACCAGAGTCACACACAGTTGCCTATTGGCTTGCCATGCAGGCCTAGTTAGGTAAAGAAAATAAAATGCCCAAGTCATGATTATACACCAGGGACTTTCCTCTACTCAGGATGTTGACATTCTTATTGATGGGGCACCTACTTACTCACTGGGTCTGGTGTGTGTGTGTGTGTGTGTGTGTGTGTGTGTGTGTGTGTGAAGTTAAACTTAATGCAGAAAAGGAGAGCAGGTTAAGCAACTTGAAGGTACCAGCAGTGAGGGCATGCTGCTATTTTTAACAAGAAGGTCAAGGTAGACATCACTGAAAAGATGGCATTTGAGCAAAACCAAAAGGGTGAGGGAGCTGGCCCTGAAGGTAGGTGGAAGAAGAGAATTTCCCCAGAAGGAGCAGCCAGTGTCAAGGCCTGAGTAGGAAGTTTGCATTTGAGGTCGTCAGTGGGGTGGATGGGAAGGGGCGTGAGGTCAGAGGCAGGGTGGGGAAGGGCAGATCTTGCTGGTTTGCAGGGCCAGTATGAGGACTTTGGCTTTCTGGCTGGAGGAGGAGTCATTGGAAGGGAGTGACATGGTGTGATGACGACATGCTTGTTCCCGCATTAGAAGCTGTTCTCCCTTCCCCTTGGCCCTTTCACATCTGACTCCTTGTTACTCAGATCTTAGCTGGAAGTGTCCCTAACCACCCAGTCATTCACAATCATATCACCCTGTTTTAATTCTCTGCTCAGCATTTATCACTCACTGATCATTTTTCTTGTTTATCCATTAACTAGAATGTATTCTATGCCTTTTCATTAAAAAGCAACTCCACTAATTCCTCTTCTCTTGCGTGTGAGAAGGACTTGGTGACTTGCTTCCAAAGAATAGAGGATGGAAAGGGGAAATAGTAACTCAAGAGAGGAGAAACCTGAAACAAGTGATCAAGGTTAATATCACCAGGGATATCATGTGGATATTAGGTACCCAAATACTATATGATGAGAGGGTCACTTTACCTTTGTAATATGCATCCAAAAATCCATAATCCTACCATTATGAGAATACCAGACAAACCCAAATCGAGGGACATTGTACAAAATGTCTGAGAAGCGCCCTTCAAAAGTGTTAAGATTAAAACACACACACACACACACACACACACAAAACAACAACAACAAGGAAATAGACAATAGAGAAAACCAATGAAACTAAGAGCTAGTTCTTTGAAAAGACAAACAAAATTGGTTAGGACATTAGTTACTACTAAAAATTGAAAAGTGGCTTGCAGTTTCTCAGAATTTTCTATTGAGGAAAAAAAATGATCAGGAAAGAAAAGGAAAGACTGAAGAACTACCACAGATTAGAGGAGACTGCGGAGAGAACAATTAAATGAATATGGGATCCTGCCTGGGACAGAGAAAGGTCCACAGCAGAAAAATGGATAGAATCTCAGTATAGTCTCTCATTTAGTTAACAGTGTTGTGTTAATGATAAATGTTCAGTGTTGACAAAAGTACCACAGTTTATAAGATGTTTGCACTAAATGAAGATGGATGAAAAGTCTAAACATCCTGTGCTATCTTTCCAATGCTTCTGAAATTATTACAAAATTAAAAAAAAAATTCAAGGCAAACTCTGCAATATCAGGGACATTGACTTCTTTTTCACGGCTGTACCTCTATCTTTAGAATGGTAATAGGAGCTCAATAAACATTATTCAATAAGTAAATAAGATAGACACGTTGTCAACTCCATAAAGATGGCTTAAAAATAAATGTAGCAAATACAGTGTTTGCCAAGTGCAAAGTACTTTGCAAGTAGCTCTTTACAAATATTAGGGATTATCATCTCATTTTGACTTTTAAAATGAGGAAAGACTGCCCACTTCCTGGGGCATAGCTGCAAAAAGTAACAGCTTAGAAACCACTGTATGCGATCAGGCCATTCCTGGGCATCACCTGCAGCCAACCACTTTCGTGACGATTTTCCAACTCAAAGGCTGTGAGACAAGAGAAACTTCATTTAAAAGTTTTAAAAAAATCATTATCATTGTGACATCTCATTAATTTGGGTTCATTAAAAACGTGTAGGATACTCCTCCTCCTCCACAGCTGATTATTACTCTGAAAACACTTGCCAAAGACAAGGGGAAGACCTGTCCTTCTGAAGAATTGAAAGTGAAAGCAGGAGATGATGTGCCCTCCCCTCCCCTACCTTCCCTTCTCCCGGATGCCAGCTGCTCTGTGAGAGGTGTCATTTGCAGGCTCTGTTGGAAGATAGTCCATTGAGGATGAGTCTCAGCTTCTAGAAATAAAAGCCTCCCCTCCCCCTAAAGAGTGTGGGGGCACCAGAGAGAAGGGTGAAGAGGCCTAGCCAATGGCTGAAGAGGGGATGACATTGAGATAATGCTGCAATTGACGTATGTCACGTACCCATGATATCTATCCATCCATCCACCACCCATATATTCAACAAGACCCGGGTTCTAATCCCACCAAATGGTTTCATAAATATGGCTGATTCATTTCCTCTTTCTGGGCCTCTCATCTGTCAAACGAGGGCAGTTCTCTGGAAAATCACTAAGTCTTTTTCTGGCTCGTTCCTGGTACATACTAAATATTTCTCAGTACTCTGTGCTATGCTTCTCATCGTAAGGGAACAGAATATATGTAGGATATGCTCCGTGCTTTCCAAGAGCTAGCAGTATAGTTAGGAAAAATATAGGCATACATTGGAAAGCTAAGTAACACTACAAGGCACCAGATGTTTGTTTACATGTAGACAAATAAGTCTTTAGGGTTATTTCCAGAGGAGGCCAGGGTGTTTCCTGGAGCGGTCTAGGACAGCTTCTTCCATAAAGTGGACTTGTGCTGGACCTTAAAGGATGCATTGGGTTTACATAAACAGAAACCAAAAGAGGAGCTTGCCAGTCACTTCTCTGCAAACAACATATCCCTTTGCGTCTTTGGGCCTTTGCATAGCAGTTCACTTGAACCCCCTTGGCCTGCTTGTTTGCCTATCCAATCCTGCTTCTCCTTTGAGATGCCTTTCAGATGCCATGTCATCTCTGAAGACCCCTCTATGACCCCTGTCCCACCAGCATTACCACTTCCACTCCCACACAGGGTTAAAGGCGCCTTGGGGGGCTCCCACAGAAGGTGCCATTGTGTCCTTCCTGCACATCATGTTTATTTTTACACTCATCCCAAAATTGTTTTAATATCCCTGTCTTTTTTATCTCTCTTCAGCAAAGGACATAGTGCCCAGCAAAAGGTAGGCACGCTATAAATAATGAATGAATGAAAAAACAAACCAATGAATGAATGAGCAGGTACATGAAGAAAGACAGTAGAAACAAACTCTGAACCAGTTACAGCTAGCTGACCATCAGCATCTTCCTTCAACTCAAACCTAAGGGACAGGCATGCAGAATGAATAGGGAGAAACGATAGAGAAAGTTCAAGAGAGAAAGGATCCCTCCCGATGAGCAAACACACCCTCTTTGATGCTAGGGAAGGAGAGATAAAACAAAAGTCATTCTTCATCCCAGCAAGCGCCTACTGGGTACCTCCCATGAGTGTACTCCCACTTGCATGGACACACCCAGAAGGGCTGCGCTTCCGGCCTTGCGTGGGGAGCTCCTAAGAAAGCACTCCCCCACCTTGTTGATGTGCTGCACAGCAGTGCACATGTCCCTCCCTGAAAAAGCATGGCTCATGCTGATGAGACCTTGACATTTGGTGAAGCTCAGAAGGGGGAAGATGTGCATTCAATTAATGCATTTCCCAGAGCAATGGGAAACCTAATAAACTAGGCTGATTGACTGGTGCTTTCTCGTGAGTTGTTCAAAGACTCTTTTCAAAGGGGCTCTGGCCTGCACATGAATCCTTGGCCTGTCTGGGTGGGAACACAGAAGAGACATCGCTGGCCACATGCATCCTGCCCCTTGCAGAAGCCACTGTGATCTCCACATGGCGCAGGGCTCTTGGAGTCCAGGAAACCAGGAATCAAGTTCCATTCCTGTCTCTTACTTACTGTGTGGCCTTACTAACTGTGTGAAGTGAAGGACTTCATCTGTTTGAGCCTCAGCCTGACCATCTGTAAAATGGGATATAAGCCCTTCCTTGTTGGGTTGTCAGGAGGATCCAAGATGATGACTAAAACTGTTCCCCCCAGTGCTGGCTCCTGGTAGACACTCAACAGTGGAAATGGTTATAGTTATTACCAGCTATTCCTATGCCCTTTATCTTCGAATAATATTTACTGGGTGACCAGTAGGCTTATACCTGTGTGCCAGGCACTGAAGAGGCACAGAGATGTTTAACAGGAATTTCATGGAGGAGATGGAATTCTCTCTGGGTCTTCAGAGATAGGCATGATTTACTTTGATTCTCAAATGAAGAAGGAACAGCATGGGGCAAAAGTAGTTTTACATCTGTTCACATGGAAAATAGTGCAATAATTAATAAATAGTAATACAAGAGTAAACTCTGTGCTTCACATATTTACAACTGTAACCCTACTCTAGCCCCGCCCATATTCTACCTGACATTGTCTTTTCGATGGCAAGCCTTCGTTCTTGGAGAGAGCAGGTGATTGTTTGTCTGCATTACACAGATGTCATAATAATATTTTGGGGAAACAAAAGGAAGGGAAAATTCACCCACAATCCTTGACCCCAACACTTCAAACCTGTCTTGATTTCCCAGGTTCAGGGTGAGTGAAATTTCATTAGGCAAAGACAGAATTTGGGAATGGTGCTTAATCCAGATGCAGTGGGGCTTTTGTATCTCATCCAAACAGTGGGGATTTTAGTCTATCTTGTTGGCAATAGCCATTGTTGACAGAGAAAACTTCATTCCCTGTGTTCACCTTATTTAAAAGTGCATCTGGAAACAGCCTAAGCGCCCATCAACAGATGAATGGATTAGAAAACTGTGGTACATCTACACAATGGAATACTATGCTGCTATAAAAAAGAAGGAATTCGTACCATTTGCAACAGCATGGATGGAACTGGAGAGCATTATGCTAAGTGAAATAAGCCAGTCAATGAAAGAAAAATACCACATGATCTCACTCATTTACAGATCATTAAGACCATTATAAACTGATGAACAAAAATAGACACAGAGGCAGAGCAACATCGAACAGACTATAAAACTGCAGCAGGAAGTCCGGGGAGGGTTGCGGGGGTAGGGAGGGGCGTGTAAGAGATCAAACGAAGGACTTGTATGCATGCATATAAGCATAACCAATGGACACAAGACACTGGGGGGTAGGGAGGTCAGGGGAATGTCAAGTGGGGGGGGGAGACTTATGTAATACTCTTTGTAATACTTTAAGCAATAAAAAAATTTAAATTAAATTAAAAAAATAAAAATAAAAGTGCATACCTCACCTAGACCCTCCTGAGCATATACTATAGGGTGTCTCCCCAAAATTGTATACACACATTTTGAATAATTATAAAGGCAATGTTTGTTCAAACCCATTTCATTTTCAAAATTGAGCTATCAGCTGTTAAAGTGTGTATACATTTGGGGGGGGAGGGGGGAAACCCTGTATATGGAAAACAGTTTCCTAAAGTAGAAAGTAAGTAGGCAGGGACAGATAATCTCAACACATCCCCGACCCTAGAGGTGTCGTTTATTATGGCAATATTCTTTCATCGCGTATCAATTACAGAATGCATGAGACACGCAGCTAGGACAGCAGTATAGACTGCATTTATTGGAAGCTCTTTCTTGCATTTAGAGCAGCTGTTTATGCAACCTCTCCTCCTTTCAAATTCTACCCACCAAAACCTCATTCCTCTCCAGCCCCCTTCAAATTCTAAACTCCAGGCCACTTCATGCTCCTGGGAACTATTCACCAGGCCTGTCCATCTCAGTGGTTGTGCCCCAGGCCCATGCAGCCCTGGGGCACTGTTGGGAGCCAGGATTAGGGCAGGGGTGCCCAGGGCGATGCCGTCACCCTGTGGGCACCCAGTAAACACTGGCTGGCTGGCTGCAGTGGTGCCCAGCTAACAAGTGCCAGGCTTTTTATCGGTACTTAGAAATGTGAAGACAGATGGGGGAAGGAGGCAGGAGAGTTGGGGGGTGGGAGGGAAACAGCCTCACAAACCGAAGCCCAGAGAGCATTGCACCAGCATACTCATCAGACATAAAAGATTTTGATTTCAACAAAAGATAAAAGGGCCAGCAAACACCCCATATGAATGGCAAGTAGGCTTAAAAAAAAAGGTTTCTGTCTGATTCTGCTTTTCTCACATCAAAGGGAAGATGAACAGACTGGGTTTCAAAAAACTCCCCCAGAGACACAATAGGCAGGGGTAGGCAAAAGTAGGTTTACAGTTGTGAGTATACCCGAAATGGAGTTTAATCTTGTATGATTACTTATTCTTTTTTTGTATTATTTTCCATAAGAATAACTGTAAACCTACCTTTGCCCCAATGGACCTTGATGTTGGAGCAAAAAGTTGGACTAGTAGAATCAAAACAGTCACTGAAAGAGTTGGGAAGAAAATGAGCGAGAAGAAACATTTGTACAGTGTCTGTTGTATTCTAGTCACTCGGGGTGCGTTATTATTCGTTCAATCTTTGAAATAATGCCATGAAGGTGCAATTGGTTATCATCATTATTCTTGTTATTATAAATATTAGTATTATTATAATCATCTCAATGATAGAAAACCAGGGCTCAGAGATCACATGCTGATTATATTCCAGAGCTGAGAACCAAACTCCAGCCTGTCCGGTTTCCAAGCCCACTTCATTGCCTCCGGGGCTCCCCCTTGTCCCTGTCTTTTGATGGCTTTATCGTTTGATAGATTCAGACAACCCAAGTTCATCTTTATCTGCACATACCTAACCCCTTAAATCATGACGGAAAGATGCCTGCTGATGGGTCTTAGCCTCTCTTAGTCAGAAACAGCTCTCCTTCCCCATTTAGAAACATGCCAAAAACACTTACTGAGACCTACTAGGTGCTAGGGCTACAGGGGTAAACATAACAGGGGCCTTCAAGTCCCCAGTGACTCAACTTCCCAGTCTACTTTTCAGCAATAGGCTGAGTTCAGGTGTCACCTGAGTTCAATGGTGAGCAAAGTCGCTGTTGCACAACTTTTGTGAGGATCAGCTGAAAAGAAACAGAGGGGGAGCCATCTGGGCGTTTAACATTTCTAGCAGGGTACCAGGATCATCAGTTTGCAGGCAATGTCATGCCTCATTTGTGTGGGGGTTTTGGTGGCATTTATTTTATTCAAAGCCCATTTATCCTGGGCTTTTTCCAGTGCCACGTGAGAGTTTATGATTCATCCAATCCCTTTTCTCCATAATGTTGTTTTGCACACACGCTGACATGTGGCAGGCTCAGATGAGCTCTCAGAAGGGAATAGGAGACTGGAAAAAGGTGTGATCATTTGGGGGAAGCGCCCACTGTTTCAATTTACAATGCCATGGAAGAAACGGAGGTACAGAAGACTTCCTCACCAAGGTAGGTTTCCAAAGATGGTAGCAACCTGTTTCATACGTTACTCAAGTAACACTGTAATTCACTTATCCATGTCTGCACCCTACTTAAGATCTCCTTGCCTGCATAGTCAAAGCTTGAACGACCATAAATTGACGAGCAGATGCTGAGCCCACCGGGAGCCTGGTGAACCGTGGGCTTTCTGTTAGATGCAAAACCAGTTCCTTAGCAGCAGGCCTGAAGGCCGAAGGATGTATAAGAGAAAGGGTTTTATATTAAATTCAACATTTATTGAGGCCGACAATTCAGTGGAGGAGGCAAGCATATGATTCGTGCGAAGAGAGGCAAAATGAGGTTCCCAAGTTCATTTAGTAAGTGATGAGACAGTACTTAAACCACGGTACTGACTCACCGGTGGGGGCAGCCCTGCTGTTTACTCCAACCGGGGTTCAATCCTAGAGGGCTGAGGGGGAAAGAAGGGGAGGACAGAGAAAGGAGCCAAGGGATGGACATCTTGACATTATTGTTGTTTTCTTTTTCCTCTGAATAAATGTCCCTTTTCGGGGGGCATAAAAAAAGGAACTGTAAACATTTTAAACATCTTTGGTGGGGGAATGGTTTCTTAGCCCAGGTAAATTTCTTCTCCCCAAAATACACTAATCCAATTCCCTGACCTTGTCACCTCCAGGCCAGGGACTCTCCCCTTCTCCGAAACAAGTTCTTTTTCAAGGGGCCTATCATGTGTTACTCAGTATGATTTGCTGAATCAAATCTTGAGGGAGAGCCCCTGAGTGAAGTGACCGAGGGACCTTCCCCCGGGTGAGGAACAAGGGAGAAGAAATGATAGCCATTTTTACATTGTTTTTTTCAGACCCTACTCTTCTCATATGACTTACCATCACCAGTGCCCTCTGGGGCTCCCCCTTGTCCCTGTCTTTTGATGGCTTTATCGTTTGATGGGTTCAGACAACACAAGACTCTAATTGTCCTCTTATAACTGTCTGTTAGCCACCTATTCCCTCACTTTGGTCATGACCAAGTCAAATAATAGCCAAGCATAGGCTCTTTCCTCCTTCTGGCCATGCCTGAAGTCCAACCATTAGTCCAGTCCCTTAGTCAATGATGAACAATGTTCAGACCATTCAGTGGGCCTAAGAAAAGGTCATTTTGAGTGGCACTTCCCTAAAAATCGTAAAACAATAACTCTAAAATAGTAAAACACTTTCTTGAGTAGTCATCCAGTTGGACAAGTGTAGTCCTCTTGTTTTCAAATAATTAAAACCCTATTTCTGATTTATTGTTTGGCTGAGTCCTGTAGTGATCTTCTGTTCTGGACCTATGAACAGCTGCCCAGCAGGGACAGGAAAGGAGAGTCTGTGGAGGCCAAGATAGATCACCAGACAGCTGGAATACCAGAGGGCCTGCAGGACTGTGTCCTGTCCTGACAAGTACATTCATTTTCCCTTTGCTTTCTTGGCAAGTGGTAGGTAGTGTTTGTTTTTGGCAAAACCCAAAAAGGAGAAGTCGACCCACATTGTCAGAGAGGGAGTAGCAAGTGTTGTGCATAGTGACCTTGCAAATGGCCGATACACAGGAAACTCATGCTTTGCTTACAATTCACAATTTCTCTAGTTAAGAGTTCAGAGCCTGAGCTGCGAACTATGTTGGGAAATAAAACAATGAGATGTTTGTTCTAGTTCTGCGTCACTTTTATGTAGTAGCTTCATTCCTTAAAGTGTGTTTTATAGATCAATATCCACTTGTGGTGCCTATAGAGACTTACAGCATGGTTCCGGTATCACTTTATCTTTATAGAATACATTTTTATTACTAGAGGCTTCTTATTCCTTAGCTTTAAGTATCTCTATTCCTGATCTCCAGCCTTTCTGTCAAATAAACACATTTTGGGAGAAAAAGCCAAATTACTAAGCATTTTTATGTACCATTTCTCTTAATCCTCATCAGAGTCCTGTGGATCTGTATTTTTCCTACTTTAAAGATTGGACAGCTGAGGTTCAAAGCCACGTACTTAATGAGAAGCTATCCTAAGGCTCCAACCCATGTGTCCTGATGAAATGGAAGCTTCAGTAGCATATTATTGTTTTATCTCCAATGGGTATTTATGAAATGTTTGGAAAGAGCATGGAATCAGCTCCATGTCCCGTTGATACTGTAAGCGATCTGTTCACCATTAATTTAACACATATTTGTTGACTGACTCATTCATATGTTCAGGGGTGAACAAGACAGTATCTGAAGCCTGGAGTAGCTCACTCTTCAGAATGGGCTTGCTCTTACCTAAGATCATCCAATGATCTCTATGAGGCAGAAGTTTCTTGGTCCAGTAGAATAGACACCCTGCCCAGATCCCAAGTTCCTTGGTCCAGTAGAGTAGACACCCTGCCCAGATCCCATCTGGTAGCTGCTATACCCATTCCCCAGGGGCTGTGACTTTGTCATTGCACACCTTCTACCTGGGGAATTGCCTCCAGCTATGCCCAGGAGACTATGCCCCAAACACTCTCACCCATCCCCAGCAGAAGCCCACAGCCAATGGCTGATGTGCACAAGGTGGGTGGACATAACGGGCTAACCTCCTTGCCCCACGAGGGACTAATTTTGATACGTAATTTGTACTCCAGCCTTTCCCTAAGGGTTCAAACTGAAGCAATCTCCAGCTGAGTCCACATCCTTGCTTAGATATTTGCTCCTGCTCTGTCCTGCTTTCCTCTCTCCCTCTGTCTGGGGAACACATCCTCAGTAAGTCACTTGAACTAGACTCTTGATCTCAGGCTTTGTCTAAGGGAATGCAACCAAACACATTTAGTTTGACTTTATTTTGTAGCAGAAGTGTTACAAAATAGTGGTCTTTGAAAAAAAAAACCTGTATACTTTTTTCACTCATTCAGATTGTGGGACTCTAATATTAAATAAAATCAGCAAATTTGCATGGTTTTGTTTATATTCAGGGTAAAGAAACAATGGTCTCACAATACTCAGGACTATTTAAAAAAGCGCAAGGTCATTGCCAATTTCCCCCTAGTCTATCTCTAAACCAGTTCTTTGTGAGAACATCACATTCACAGATAGGAGTCATGAGCTTTTGCTTTTGAGTAATGGTGTTAAGTGTGAGCTGCATTGAAAATGAATGCGCTGCCTGATCGTTTCCACAGAGCTTTTGGTGAGGGTTGATGGTGAGTTTGTTGGATAATTATCTGGCTGGTTTTTTTTTTTTAATCTAAGCATCCTTTTATACATTGCGATTTCTGTTTGCGAGTTTAGCTTCAAGTTTACTGAACCATTTAATTAACTTAAGTGTTTAAACTTCTAGAGGTGTTGATTGATTCTAATCAGTATTTTCTGCTACCCTAATTGAAGGCTTTCTCTCATGGACTATTGTCAGTGAAGCAAAAAATAATAAATAAAGCAAAACGGTGTTTCATCTTTGGCATAATCTAACACAAATTTAGTTCAGCCTGTAATTGCAAAAACTTCAGGGAGACCAAATGGAGCCAATTTCTGTTTCCTTTGAAGTGGGAGAGCCAGCCCCTGGAAGGGAGAGCATGCAGCAGGCGCGGGGAGCAGAGTCTTACAACCTCTCACCAGGCCTCTGACTTCAAGCCAGAGCGCTTTCAGGTTTGGCAGATTTCACTTTCCGTGGAAGCTCAGTGGGGGGATGTTTTGCAGGGACACTTGCCACCCAGAGAAAGCAATGTTCTCTCTTAACAGCACTGCTTTTCCCAGAAAAAGCAAAAATTCACCCCCAATCTCCCACTTCCTGTAGTAACACCCCAGGCCAAAGCAAACCTAAGCCCTAGGACAGGAGCTGCCCAACATTGAAGAGGTCTTTCTGCTGCTGGGGAGGATGGAAGCTGGACTTCTACATTCCAGGTGTTCAGACAGCCCCTTGTCTGTGTTTATCTGCCCTTTAGAGCGCCCCCACGGGGAGCCAGAGGGGACAGGCATGTGGAAACAGCTCTGGGGCGTGACCAGGCCTGCAGGTACCTGAGACCTAGCCCCAAGACCACTCCCCAACTTTGGTTTTTGAAGACCAGGTTTCCTGTTGCCTTCAAAGAGCTTTTCTGGCAAGCTGCCCTGGGTCTCTCCTGAGACAATTCTGTTCTAGTTGACTTCCGTTCGGCACAAAATAATGTATTATGGATATTGCATTTCCCTGCTAAGAAAATGTCGGCTGCTAAACTAGATCAAACCGCCCTCCAGTTCTTCAGTGCTGACTCATTTTAATTATTGAACTTCTCTCCCTGGAAAGTACGCTCTGTGCTGTTTGCAGAGAAACTGGCAGTTTTAACACAGTTTGGAAACTTTTCATAGATTGATCACCCCAGGAAAACAGGCAGCTGCTGATCACCAGAGAAATGCTGCAGTGAAGGTTAGTTTGCTATTTGACGGCACTGAAGAAGTGGATGCGTGGGGTTTCCTCCCTACCATCCTCCCGGCCTCCCTGGATTCCTCTGCATGAACCCTTTTTTCCTATGTCCTTCAGGGGTCCAGTTCTAGAACTATGGCTTGATTCCCAATAGGGGGCATGCAGGAGGCAGCCAATCAATGATTCTCTTTCATCATTGATGTTTCTATCTCTCTCTCCCTCTCCCTTCGTCTCTGAAATCAGTAAAAATATTTTTTAAAAATATTAAGTATACACAGAAGGCATCCATACCCTAAGAACTGTGCTGACCACTCATTCATTTATATGTTCATACAATAAATATGCATGAAGCACCTAGCGTATTGCTTCTATGAGGATCTAACTACTGAAGCTACAACAGAAAAGAGAATGAAAGCTCCTTTGTAATGGAACTTAGTAGAGAAGACAGGCAATAGACGAATGTGTAAAATATGTAGTCACCAAATGGTGACCAGAGCTGTGGGGGAAGTAAAGTAGGAGATGGGTTATAGGGAAAGTGCTTGTTATGAGATGGGATTGCAATAATAAGTAAGGTGGCCAGGGAAGACCTTACTGAGAATGTGACATGTGAACAAAAACCTAAGAGGATGGGGAGGCCAGCTTGCATTCCCAGGTAGAGAGCTTCCAGGTGGGATGTGCCTGGTGTGCAGCAGGGAGGCCACTGCAGCTGGAAACAATGTGTTGGGGGAGAGCGGAGAGGACCAGAAGGTTGGCTGGGATCCATCATGAAGGTTTGAGAGTGAGATCTGGATTTGGGTTTTGTTCTAA
This sequence comes from Myotis yumanensis, assembly GCF_028538775.1. Classification (NCBI taxonomy): domain Eukaryota; kingdom Metazoa; phylum Chordata; class Mammalia; order Chiroptera; family Vespertilionidae; genus Myotis; species Myotis yumanensis. Next base: position 24,833,440 of record NW_027223767.1, on the reverse strand, counting down.
GTGTGATGGGGCCCGTGAGAGGTTTTCAAACAGAGGAGTGGCAGGATCCAATCTAGGTTTTAACAGGCTAGTTTGGGCTGTTGTGCCAGGAAAAGACAGGAGGGGAGGCAGGGAGACCAGTTCAGAGGCTGCTGCGATCATCTGGGTGAGAGATGCTGGCAGCTTAGACCAGAGTAGTAGCAGTGGAAGAGGAGAGAAAGAGTTGGATTCTGGTTACATGTTGAAAGTAGGGCCAACTCATAGCTGAGGGACTTGGTGTGCTGTGAAGAGAAGAGGAGTCAAAGTTTGGGACCAGAAAAGGGAGCCCATTTCTAGCAACTGGGTCTACTTAGGAATCAAATGCAGACCAGATGGACCCATAGTGAGCACAGAATCACGATGAAGGGAGTAACTGATCTCACTGCTAACAGCTTCCATTCCCAGAGCACCTAATCCCTGCCAGGCCCTGCTGAGCCTATGTAACTCCATCTCCTCTTCCAACAACCAGGGATAAACATACCATTGTCCTCACAGATGAGGACATTGAGGCTTGGAGCAAAGCGACTTGCCCAGTGCTGGGACCACAACTCCAGCCAGGCCTATCTGGCTTCCAGACTCATGCTCTCAACCACTGTGCTTGCTACCCAGAATCACATTCAAAATAGTTTTGAACCAAGTTCAAGAAAATTATGAATTGCTCATCTTCCTCTAAGGCTTTTGAAACTATCGAATTGAGTTTTCTGGACCGAGAACACCCCACCTTGGCCAGTGGTGGAGACCCCTTGTCATATTCTGACTCTGTTCCTCTGTGTGCATCCATTTCTACCCCCTTTCAGCAACTCAGCAGTGGCTTCACAGCTAGTGATGTGTCACAGGTTTCATAATCCCAGCTGCTGGGACACCCAATATGGTTCAGAGGAGTCCTCTCTCTCTTGAGATTTGAGAGACACCCTTAATCATTTGATGGGATTTGGACAGTAACTTGCTCTTACCTGCAGCAGGTTTACAACATATGGGTGGCTTTTTATTGAGGCAATTTTTTTTTCAGGTGAATTAACCCAAAGTGGATACCATTTCCTGGCCTCATTTCCAGGCACGGATGAATTCATATTTGTCAGCCTGTGACACTAACTATATTTTCATTATTATTCAGAAAAATAGGTATTGAGCACCCCCTATGTGCCAGCCAGACACTGCCTCAGGAATGCAGCTCTGAGCAAACTAGACCCAGTTCCCACTCTTATGAGGCTGACATTCTGGTGGGGGAGCCAGACACTAAACCAAAGGACCCCTTTGTTAGGGTTTAGGACAGGGGTAGGATTTGTGCCTTAAAGGGAAGAATCATGGTTCCGTGTGTGTGTGTGTGTGTGTGTGTGTGTGTGTGTGTGTATAACAAAGGAGCCAGGCCTTGCCTGGAGGCTGAGAGAAAGTGTCCTTGAAAAGATGGTAGGTAGGCTGCTACCTGAAGGATGAGTAGTTCTCCCTGGGGGAGGATGGGGAAAAACAAGTGGTCCAGAAAGAGGCCTTTGAACAGAAGGAACTGTGATGACTTTAAGGGGAAAAGAAGGAAAGTCAAGGCTTGATGCAAAATGAGATGAAGAATTAGGCCAAGCCACAAATGCCTCCCTAAGAATATTGATCTCACCCAGCCAGTGTGGCTCAGTGGTTGAGCATCAAACTGAGAGAACCAATATGTCACAGTTCAATTCCCAGTCAGGGCACATGCCTGGGTTGTGGGCTCGATCCCCAGTGTGGGATGTGTAGGAGGCAGCCGATCAATGGTTCTCTCTCATCATTGATGTTTCTATCTCTCCCTCTCCCTTCCTCTCTAAAATCAATTTTTTTTAAAAAAAAAATTTAAATGTTGATCTCTAACCTAAGAAGGACAGGAATCCATCCTAGGAGGGACAAATGAAAAGAGGAACGTGTTAGATCTGCTTTAGGAAGGACCAGGAAAGGACCATGAACTGCCTATAATTATAGGAGGTATATTGGAGGGGCAAGGTGGATAGAGGAGACCACGTACTACAGTATTGCAGTATCTGCAGTCACAAGGTGATCTAGTTTACACTGAATTTTCCTGGACATGGAACCTTAGCATATCTGACCTGGAAGAGATCTGAGAGAGCATTTCCCCACTCCAGCTGCATTATTTTATGGATGAGAAAATTGCCACAGAGAAAGATGACTTGCCCAAGAACATATGGCCACTTAAATTACAGAGTCAGCACTCAAACTTAGGCCTGCCTCCTAACTTAGACCCTGGGGCTCCTAACCATGGTGTTAGTTATCTGTATTTTCATGAAGTCTGAGCTCTATCAAAGTACTAGTTGTGTCATAGTTAATATTGTATCTCCAATGTTCGATAGAAGTAAGTACTCAGCATATGATGGATGGATGGAGAGAGGGGTGGGTGGGTGGGTGGGTGGGCAGATGGGTGGGTGGATGGATGGATGGATGGACATATGTAAGTATGAAAGGACAGATGGATGAGTGGATTTGGAAAGATACTCTTTCTTTTAGACTCCATAAACTTCCATAGCAACAGTTGAAAGAGTAATCCTTTTTCCCTTAGTAAGAACCATGCTTCATGATCTTCCATCCCCAAAAGCATGTCCTCTAGTCATGTCAACCACTCCTGGGCCATGACATGAGTGTGACCCCATAGGACACCCTTCCTTACGCAAGCCTGTGCCTGGGCAGCACGGGTTCCTGAGAGAAGCTGATAAGCCCACTCCAGTTGTTTGGGATGGCAAGCAGCCCAGGAACACTTGGGTCATCGCACTGACTCCTAATTCCTCCTGGAAAGGAGCCTGGCTTGCTAACTGTCCAAATTGAATTTTAAAAACTGTAATTAGGTCACTATAAAGACTTGTCTCTTTTAATGGCAGAAAGCCCGGGTTCGTAAGTGTTTCCTCAGGAGCTCATCCTTTCTCACCCCACTCCTCCTGTGAAGCCCACACCCCATTAAGGGAGGACTGAATTAAATACTCAGAAATATTATCTCAAATGACAGTGAGTATGGGGAGTCTCAGAAAGTGGCTCGGGGCTATTGCCAATATATATCCTTGACAAATATCCTCTCATTAGTCCTCATGAAAATACTGGAGGATGGGGCCTTGTTTTGATTTACAGCCTAGGAGAGTAAGACCGTAGGGTCTAATGGGCTTGCCTATCCCAGGGTCAATATTCGGACTCAGATCTACTAGGGGCGTGCCCCAATAATTATATTTCCAATGGGCTGACTTCCTACCTGTACTTATTTAGAGTGTGATCATGGTAACTGATCAACAGAGAAAATTTACATGTCATCAGCCAACATTTATTGATCACCTACTATACACAGGGTACCTAACCAGAGGTTATCTCAGCCCAATTGGATATTCCTCTTTGCCCTCAGAACACTAAACTTGGGACGTCATTCCAGCCCCTGGCCAACCACTTTCTCAACCACACATGATCTGGAGAACGGCATTTAACCCTTGGTCTCCTTCCCCACCATATGGGCACTGCAGTTTGTATACAATAAACCCCCAATAGGACACAGATGGCACACTGAAATTGGAAACACTGAGGGAAGTGTGTGCAAAGGGACCATTCGTTAACAGCGTGAGTGTGAGGAAGCCATTGGGGATAATACACTAACCCCAGGATAGAACATTCTATCTGTTACTACCCCGAGGTCCAAAGGGACAAAGGCAGGGAGCAGTTACCAGAAGCTGGCATGAGAGAGATTCTTGAGGGTTGGCAGTCCTGAAAGAGGCAGTGACCTTTGAAACACAGCCAGCTCGAGACAAGCTCACAGGGCAGGAACCAGGGGCATAAGGACCTGATATCCCCGGCTTCCTCCCTCCAATTTCCTCCCAGGGCTACTAGAGGGCACAGGGCCAGTCAAGGCAGAGCACACAGTCTACCAGGCTGAGTGGAGAAGAATAGAGAGGGAGTCAGGACGTACAAGTGGAAACCACTAGCCCTACTTGCACCAAAGTGACCTGATGAAATGTGTCCATGGAGAGAGGAAGAGCTGTCACCAGAAGGGGATAAGATTTAGTGTGCCACCAATAAGGGAATGAGAGCGATCTAAAAGAAGGATCTGCTGCCCTAGCCAGTTTGGCTCAGTGGATAGAGCATCAGCCTGTGGACCAAAGGGTCCCGGGTTCAATTCTGGTCAAGGGCACGTACCTTGGTTGCACATTCAATTGCTGATTGGGGCACACTCAGGAAGCAACCAATCGATGTTTCCCTCCCACATCAATGTTTCTCTCTCTCTCTCCTTTCCTTTCTCTCTAAAATCAATAAACATGTCCTCGGGTAAGGATAAAGAAAAAGAAAAAAATGAACCATAATACCCTCCTTACAGGGTGCTATGAGTTTAAAGGAAGATATAAAGGGAAACTCATACTGCCTGGCACTTAGTAGGTACTCAAGAAACATATTACAGAGTGAATGAGTGAATAATTTCTAAGATCCTGTCTGGCTCTCAGGAGATAGGGGTCTGATTCTCTAGACTGGTTGTCAGGTTGTGAGTAAGAACTCGTGACATCTGGGCAAGGTACCAAACCGAGGGCAAGAAGTAGGGCAGGTTGAGGGCTTGGAGGTCAGCATGCTGACTGCAAGGTCTGCAGAAAGAAGGGGCCCTGAGTGGAGATCGCACGTCCAAGAATTCCATCAAGTCTGCGGACTGCAGCAGCCTCTGGGAAAGGAATTTGAATATAAGCTGGAAACCTTGATAGAACATCCAATTTGTCAAATTAGGATTCTTCTGGCGGTACATTAGAAATGAGTATGAAATTACTTCTCAAATATGGGTGGATAATTGAGAATTAGCTATTATGAGACTTCCATTTGGGGATATAAATAATAGTAAAAGGATGCAGAACTTTGAAGGAAGGAAGCTGACATTTGGTGAATGTCTTGGGATCCAACCAGTGCATGTAGCAAAAGTCCCGGTCTTCACACAGATTGTCTAGCAGAAGGAAACACAACAAACAAGGAACATGATAAAAACAAATAAGTTATATAGTGTTGTGGATTGGATTATGTCTTCCAAAAATATATATTTAAGTCCTAAACCAGTGATGGCGAACCTATGACACGCGTGTCAGAGGTGACACGCAAACTCATTTTTTTGGTTGATTTTTCTTTGTCAAATGGCATTTAAATATACAAAATAGATATCAAAAATATCAGTCTTTGTTTTATTATGGTTGCAAATATCAAAAAATTTCTATATGTGATACGGCACCAGAGTTAAGTTAGGGTTTTTCAAAATGCTGACACGCCGAGCTCAAAAGGTTCGCCATCACTGGGTTTAGGACCTAAACCCTGATCCCTGTAAATGAGCCCTTATTTGGAAATGAGGTCTTTGCCGATGTAACCAATCACAGTAAGATGAGACCACTAGGGTGGGCCCTGAGCCAATGACTGGTCTCCTTAGAAGAAGAGGGAAATTTGGCCACCGACACAGACAGAAGATGGCCATGGGAAGACAGAGGCAGAGGTCGGAGGTATGCTGCCACAAGCCCAAGGTACGCCACAGGTCACCGAGAGCCCCCAGGAGCCCGGGGAGAGGCATGGGACAGATTGTACCTCAGAATCCCCAGAAAGCACTAACCCTGCCACACCTTGATTTTAGACTTGTAGCCACCAGAACTGTGAGGGAGTCCATTTCTGTTGTTTTAGGCAAGTGGTTCTCAACCTTCCTAATGCCGCGACCCTTTAATACAGTTCCTCATGTGGTGGTGACCCCCAATTTCATTGTTACAAATTGAACATAATTAAAGCACAGTGATTAATCACAAAAGCAATATGTAATTCTATATGTGTTTTCCGATGGTCTTAGGCGACCCCTGTGAAAGGGTCGTTCGACCCCCAAAGGGGTCTCGACCCACAGGTTGAGAACCGCTGTTTTAGGCGGCCTTGGGAAACTAACACATCATATCAAAAGATGGTAAGTGCTACCGAGAAAAAGGCATACACAGAACAGGGAGAGAAGGATAAGGAAGGAAGAAGGAGGGTGGGCAGGCAAGGGAGGTCTGGAGAAATTGGGACAGGCATCATCGAGAAGGTGACATTTGAGCAAAATTTGAAGGCAGGAGGGGAGAGAGCCAAGCAGAGATAAGGGGAAGAATGTAGCAGGCAAGGAAGCAGGGATATGGAGGCCCTGGGTGGAGTGTGTCCTGTTGGAGGGACACCTAGAAGGCCAATGTGGTAGGAATGTGAGCAAGCGGCAGGGAGGATAGCAGGAAGGTTAGCGAGGCCAGACCCTGGGAGGGCATGCCGGCCATGCCATCCATCACCAAAACTTGGGAGCTGTGGGAGTGTTTTGAGTGGTCAGTACATGGTCTGAAATAGAATTTAAACTGCTTGCTTTGGCTGCTGCACTGAAAACATGGAAGCAGGACAAGGACAGAAGCAAAGAGACCTGTTTTAGGGGCAACAGCAGCAAACCAGCTAAGAGCACTTCCTTGATGGGGACCTTCCCCAGGACATCTGCTGGGGAGGGGACAGAGCAGGATTCTTGGTCCGGGTCTCCCCTCCACATTGTACAGCCTGCAAACCCACCACCCACATGCAGGCCAGGCCACTAGCCACAGCCTGCTGCAAACTCACTCTGAGACCTTTCGGAGAAGGAAGGGAAGACCTTATGTGCCCTCCTGGGCTTCATTGCCCTCAACTCTAATGCCTACCTCAGAGGGATGCTGCAAGAATTGGATGAAGGAACAGCTGTGGAAGCATTTCTGAAAAAGCATAAAGCACTAGCTAAATGCATGCGATTGTAATTAATACTAATAACAGTCACCCCTCTTCATCCAGTAACCATTAGCCTATAAATACCACCCAAACAGCATCTTCATGAAGGGATGATCCCCACGTGGGGATGGGACTGGTGAACACATCTGCTGGGGAGCATTTTCCACGTCATAGGTTTCATTGTAACAAGGTCAGCGATGGCCCGTTACCCTGGGCCATCTGTTGGGGGTGTGAAAGTAGCCTCGTCATGCAGAACTGGACCTTCGGAGGAAACAGCAACCTAGCAACACACAGTAATTTGCGGCATTGGATTCTTCTATAATGCTGCTTTTCACGTGTCTTTCTAAGGATGGCTGATTTTGTTTCTGATGCTCTGGAGGACGCTGACTGAAGCTAAGATTGGGTCACCTGCCAGCAGACAGCACTTGCATGGATTGGGAGGCAGGGGGCGGGCATGTGTCTGGTTGAAGGAAGAGGGGGAAGGGAAGGTTGGTTCAAAGCAAGCCTGGAGCAAAGAGAGTGGCGAGCAGGTTGGTGTCTCTTCATCAGGTGCTGGTGCTAAGTAGAAGCTGAAAAGGATATCAGTGGGAACGCTTTGTAGAGTAGATGGTTGTCTACCCACTATGCTGCACCCCTGAACCTGATACAAAACAACATTGAATGTAACTGAAACTGAAAAAAAAATTTTTAATTTAAAAACAAAACTGAAAGGGACTGTTCTGCCTGGCAACCTTGACAGACTTAGAGGGGCACCAGCTGTTTTGCTTCAGGGTCCAGGTGAACCGTTGAAACAGAGGGCAGGGAAGAGGAGCATTTATTCCGGTTCAAGGGAGAACACAGCGACAGCAGAGCTGATGGTAGAGCAGCGGCAGCATCCAGCCATGGGACTGGGCAGTGGGCAGGCCCTTCTAGGATGGCCAGGAAAGGTGACCAAGAGGATGGAATCCTTGTTCTAGGTCTGGAAGGAACATTTCTGCAGGTTGATGGGGGGAAAAGAGGTAGGTTCAAGCAGAGAAAGCAGTACTGCAAATTCATGAAGGCGTGAAACAGCCCATAAAAAAACAATACAAAATAAGAATAATGATAACCAATATCATACATTACTATTAATAATACTTTTCATTTAATCTTCACAGCAACCTAAGAGGTAACCATGCGTATTATTCCCATTTTACAGACCAGAAAGTAAAGCTTTGAGAGGTTTAGTGCTAAAACAGGTCAGTGATACAAACCATGGTTCAAAACAGGTTAGAGCAATGCAAAGGTCTCCAGACTCTTGGATTTGTATGATCAATGTATTAGATATCCATTTCTGTATAGCAAATTATCCCAAAATGTAGTGGGTTAAAATAATAAACATTCATTATCTCACAGAGTGTCCATGGGCCAGGAACCTGGGGAATGGCTTAGCTGGGTTGTTCTGCAGGCTCGACTGGGGTGGGGAATCTAGTTCCAAGATGATGCACTCTATGGATGATGAGTTGGTGCTAGCTGATGGCTGGAGGCCTCAGTTTCTCACCACACACCCTCCTCCATAGAGCTTCTTGAGTGTCCTCGAGACATCGCAGCTTTTTCCCCAAGGCGAGTGACTCAAGAGTGACCTGAGAGGAAGCTGTGATATTTTATCTTGTAGACTCAGAAGTCACACACTGTCATTTACTCAATATCCTGTTAATTTCACAGTTCAACCCTATTCAATGTGAGAGCAGAGCTTCAGAAGTAAGGATAATTAGCTTGGATTTTATTCCACCTGGGATGGAAGCCAAGAGAGTTTTTTAAGCAGGGGTGTGACACAGCCTGATTTTAATTTTAAGATCGCTTTGGCTATCAGAGGGAGGGAGAATGGATTAGAGAGAAGCCAAATGTAAGCAAAGATTTGCGATGGTCCAGGCTAGACTTGATGGTAGGGTGATGCTGGATATTTCCAAGTTACTCTTGAAGAATTTGCTGCGGATTAAATGTAGGTACTGAGAAAGGAGGGGAAAACAAGAATAAAGCTTAGATGTGGGGCTTGAGCAGAAGACTGGTGAGGGCCCAGGGTGACATGGAGGAAATATTCAAGTTCGTTTGGCCGTCTTTAAGTTTGAGGCACCAAGTACACATCCAGGGGAGAGGTTAAGTAGGAAATTGGGAGAAGTCTAGAGCAGTAGTTCTCAAACGTGGCTCCACATTGGAATCACCTGTTGAGTTCAAACTGCTCTGTGGGCCCCACCCCCAGAGATGCTGACTAACTGGTCTATGGTATGGTCTGTGTATAGGGACTTCTTTTTTAATGTCCCACAGATCATTCTAATGTGTAGGAAACTCTGAGACCTGCTGATTTCTAGGGAAAGGTCAACTGGAGATTTAACTTTGGGTGTCATCAGGGTATAGCTGATAACTTAGAGCCAAGGGACTGATTGAGATTCTCTGGAGAGTCGGTGAAACTGGAGAAGTGAAGGCCAAGGTCCAAGCCCTGGGGCTCCCCCAAACCCTGAGGCACCCTCGAGTTTGGAGCGGCAGGAAAGGAGCCTGAGAAGCAGCAGCCAGCTCCTGACTCATAGCAGGGACCTCAGGCCACTCTTCCTTCCCTCTGTGGAGCATCAAGTGCCTGTAAGGCAGGTGCTCACCAGACCATCTCCTCCCGCTGACTTGTCTGGGGTGCTTTCCCTGCACTGGAGACCAGCTTCCCCAGCCTCTCTGTCGGCTCTTTGGCTGCTGCTCAGGGCTGTTTCTATTCCCTGGTCAGTGCAATGCAAACCAATTCATTTAGCAGCTGTTCCTCCTTCTGAGTGTTTGTTCCAAGACATATTATTCCACATTTGTCCGCATTAAACTGCATTTTATCACCCATTATCCCAAGTCCTTCAATGATCTGGGCCCCTCTGCGTTTGATTGCAGAGCTCAGTGATTTGTGGTGCCTGCAAAAGCTGTCATTTGCAGATTTGAAATCCTTCTTGCAGGGCCATTAGGGGGTTATTAGCATCAATAATGTGGCTTCGCAGAGACAGAAAGAGACAGGAGGGACATTGGGGGGGGCTCCTTGCCTGGGAGATACTGTGACCCTAGCTCACCCTCCTCCCCTCTCCCCACTCAGGGCTTCCCCTTCTATCCTGACACCCACACTCAGAGCGTCTCCAGTGATTTGCAGACTCCAACTCTAACTTCTCACGTCACCCTCCCTGGCATCCGTAGCCTCCAGAAATCTCAATAATTTAATAAACTGCTCCTACCAGCACGCCTCCGGCTATCTCTAATCAAGCTGACGGCGTTGTCCAACCATCCCTGGCCTAATTGTAAAGGACATTGCTGGAGATCAAACATATATTTGCATTTCCAGCTTGCAAGCCTCCATGCAGTTCTACCTGGTAAACAACTTGTTATGCCTGACACCCTCCTGTGATTCACCTTTGACCTGCACATGAGACCTAAAAGGATGTTGAAGGGGGCGTTGCCTGTCTAACTTTTGCAGTCAGGAATTCAAGGCTCACGGTGGCAGGTCAGAAACAAGACCCCAACCCCCTCATCCCTCCCACCTCCCATCCCTGGTGCCTGGGAATCTTTGTTTCTGCTCCTCTTAATGAGATTTTATTTCATTATTTTCAGCTTACCCTTTTTTATATGTTAAGGCATCATAAATCCTTCTGGGAGGCCTGAGAAATAATTAACTAAAGAACCTATTTCTTTTCTTCACAAATACTTTGAGAGCACCTGTTCTGGGTCAGGTGGTGAGCCCTGATGTGCAGGAGACACAGAAGCAGGAATGAGTTTCCAGTCCAGTGAGGAGCCAATAATGCTAGTGAGGACCATGGAGCTTTAAAGGTAGCTTTTACGTACTGCTTTCCTGAAGTCTGCTCCCCCAGCTCCTTTCCTCCCCTGATGCCCACCAATGCCATCCCCCACCCCAGAGCCTTTAGGAATGAGTGGGCAGGTACGGGGGTGGTCACAGTGACTAGGGAGGGAGGCTGGCATTTAGAACCTGCAAGACACTAGATCAGGGGTCCTCAAACTACGGCCCGCGGGCCACATGCAAATACAAATATTGTATTTGTTCCCGTTTTGTTTTTTTACTTCAAAATAAGATATGTGCAATGTGCATAGGAATTTGTTCATGGTTTTTTTTTTAACTATAGTCCGGCCCTCCAACGGTCTGAGGGACAGTGAACTGGCCCCCTGTTTTAAAAGTTTGAGGACTCCTGCACTAGATGCTCTGTGATGCTTGGGACCACTCACATGTCAACAGCACCCCACTGATAAACATGGGGAGAAGGGGTGTGTTAGCTTCCTGAGGCTGCTCTAACACATGACCACAAACTTACTGGCTTAAAACAACACTCATTTACTATCTTACAGTTCTAGTGGTCAGAAGTCCAAAATGGATTTTACGAAGGTCAGGCCCAGCCCGTGTGGCTTGGTGGTTGAGCATCAACCTATGAACCAGGAAGTCGAGGTTCGCTTCCCAGTCAGGACAGATGCCTGGGGTTGCGGGCTTGATCCCCAGTAGGAGGAGTGCAGGATTCTCAATGGTTCTCTCTCATCATTGATGTTTCTGTCTCTCTCTCTCACTCTCCATTCCTCTCCGAACACAGATATCTTTGGGGGCCATTATTCTACTTGTGACCAAGGGGGACAAATGTTTAGGTGTCTAAAGGTACACTGACAGCCTCAGTCACTAGAGGGCGACCTCACACGATGCGGGCAACACTCCATTATCTGCTACAGTGGTGGCCTGGTTAATTGAGTTATCCAAATGCTGCGATGTCAGGAGTTCCAGACCACATGTACAGATGCCCTTGAGGGAGCCTGCATGGAGTAGCAGCCTTTGATAGAGCGCACTATCCATGCCTTATTTCACCTGCCAATAAGCGTGAATGTCTTGGTCTCACGTTGACCACACAATGGGAAGTGATCCAAAGGTGAGAAAGAAAGTTTAGACCTTGACAAAAGACCTACACAGAATAGGAACTGGTTACACAGATAATTGGGCATCGACTTAATCAGGACTCCACAATATTAACACCGAACAGACGGCTTTTCCATTTGCTAAACTCTTTCACATCCATTATCTCATTCGCTCCACACAGTGAGTCTGGAGGCAGTTGGAGCAAGTATTATTTTTTTTATCACCATTTTACAGATGAAAAAACTGTGGCCAGGAGAGCGTTAGTAACTCGCCCAAGGTCACTGAGCTAATAAACTCCAGTGTGTAACTCAAGTCCTTGGACTCCCATCAGAGGTTTTGTCCTCTCCATCACACTGACTCTCCTAGCTCCAAGCAGCTGATATGCAGAGCAGAGACTCATGGTAAACCCATCGAGTCTTAATTGGACTGTCATTTCTAAAGAGGCAGCATGAAGCCATGACAAGGGTTTAGAATTAGGGGTCAGACAAAGCCCAGTTTCCACATCTGTAACTTAGAGATGGTCCATGATAGTTTACTGCTGTGTTTTCCAAACTAGCCTGATCTTTAGAACCCCCTGAGGTGACCGTTAACAATATAGATTTTCCTGTTTCCCCAGAGAACCAGTGCAGAAGGTCTAAGGGTGGGACTCAAATCTCTGGTTTTGTAATAAGCAGACCTGGTGGTTCTTCTAAGCAGGAAGTGTGGAGAGCATTGGCCCACAGGATTTTGTGTGAACGAAAGGAGGTGACGTATGTATCAAGCGCCTGGCCCAGAGCAGCCCTTTATAAACGTTGGGTTACCTCTCTTCTCCCACCTTCATCAGGAGGTGTTCTGTCTGTCATTTCTTTACTTTTGATTATTGGTGTTAAGAAGGCAAGATCCTGTTTCCAATGACAAAATTCCAAAGCTTTATCATCAAGAATATGGCCCTGGGTGGGTGGTGGTGGAGGTGGAAACGCCTTTGGGTGGTGGCAGTAACTGATCAGGCAAGGGGAGAATCCACTAAGTTTATTGAATTCCTTTGAATAACTGTTTCACCATCCCCTTCCACCTTTATGCAGTGAGCAGGAATAACTAGCCCAATGCATTTATTTTACTTAGCTGCTGATTTATAAAACCCACCTTCTGCCTTGAGCTCTGTGTGCATTACACAGAGATAAACAATACACCCCACATCATCAGTCTTGTCACCAGCCCACATCCCCTGAGATGAATCCAGTCTCCCTGCAGTGGGAAGGGGAACTTCTGTTTCACCAGCGGGTTCTGCCTGGGTCCGGGCCTGGGCCCAGCTTGCAGAGTGAACACTGGCGTAAACCACCCAGCTCTCACCTTCTCAGTCCAGTTGTCCCACCACGTGGTTTCCAGAGACCCAATGGCAGGCCCTGCCTGGGAAATGAATGGCCGCTTGGTGGCCTGAGTTTCTAGAACCTTCTTCCCCAGATGGAACTCTACAGAAACGGTTGTCCACTCCTGGAGAACAGGGGCATGCCTTGTTCCTGTCTGTCCCCAGGACCACTTCAGCGCCCTGAGTTAAAACATGGTATGTTGTGGCATGAATAGGCCATAGAGTTGGGAGGTTTATGGTCCGAATTTTTGCGTAGGCAAAAAAAATCCCACATTTCTCCCTTCATCAGAAACAACTGCCACTTATTTTTCTCTTCCCTTCAACCAGCAGTTCCCAGAGCAATTTTCCCTTCCAGGAGACAGCTTTGGTTGTCATGACCCGGAGTTGCTGCTGGCATCTAGGATGTAGGTAGATGCCAGGGATGCTGCTAAACACCCTAATATGTACACGGCTGCCCCACAACAAAGAATTACGCAGCCCCAAATGTCAGTACTGCCATGTGCCACGCTTGGCCAAGACTGGTTCCCCTCTAATTGCCCATGGGCCTATAATAGCAGAAATCAGTTTGTCTCATCGAAGCAAAGAGAGAAGGAAACACATTTCTACTGGGTACCACTAAGGGCCCCAATATTGTGCTAGGCACAGATTATCTTGATCAACCCTTACGAAAAAATCCCTCACCATACCCATTTCACAGATCAGGAAACTGAGGTTAAGAACATTTAAATCCATTGCCAGGAAGAGAAAAAGCCAGAACCATACCCAGCCCTTCCTGACTCCAAAGCCAGCCATCCAACCACCATGCAGATTAAGGCTAAAGAGTGGCTGTGGGTAAAGCGTAGTGATGGGCCTTTACCCACTCCCAAATCGTTTATTTCATGGGCACCATAAATATCTCCTGAAACATAGATTCTCTTTGGATTTTCATGTTACCCTGGCATTCTGGCTCTCTTGGAATCAGGGGTGGGGGGGAAGAGGAGAGGAGGGCAGTGGTAGAAGCCTTTCAGTCTAACTATTATGCATTAGCATCAATATACCCTCCTGCCTGCTCTCCATTCATCAGTATCTAAGCAGGTGCATTCCCTTCATCCAACCTCTCATTCCTCAGCGCATGCTCATTCTGTACCACAGAGGAATCCCTAGCCTGACGTTAATGGGGGTGCTACTGGCTTTGAGGAGGAGCCATTTGATATTGCCCAGAACTACGGTCCTCTGCTTCTCCCTGCAAATCCTTTTAACAGCCCTGACCCCTGAATAGTAAATCTCAGCATATGCTCCCCATTCATTGTGGCAACCCAGCCTGATATGTGTCCAAACACTCCCTGGAGCACAGTGTCGCTCCCCAACTTTGAGAACCAGTGGGTCCCCAACCCTCAGTCACATTTAATTAATGTTATGCCTGGGCTATGGCGTTGCTCAGAGATACATAGGTGGTTTGCCATCTACACGCCCAGCTGGTTTCATCCAGAGCTGGGAACAGGGCTTCTTTGTGTGGGGCTGTTTCTCTTTCCCATTCAGAGGGAAGCTTTGATGAGGCTTTTATATGGACACTAGAGGCCTGGTACATGAAAATTCATGCACTGGAGGGGGGTCTCTCAGCCCGGCCTGCCCCTTCTCACAGTCCGGGAGCCCTCAGGGGCAGGAGGTGACTCAGTGATCAGGGGAAGGTGACGCCCCCTTCACACCTCTGCTGTTGCCACTGCCAGCAGCGCAAGCCTCGGCCGGCCCTGGTTACCTGAGCCTCAGGCGACCCTGGGTGACTAGGCAGCCGCTATCTGAGGCTTGCCTGTGCCTCCGGCCGGCCCTGTGTGGCTGGGGGGCTGAGGGCGGGTCTGGTTGCACCATGCGTCTGCCGCCCCCTGGCTGGGCTGAAAGGACTGTGGCACTCTGGCCTGAGGGGACTGTGCGCTTCCATCTTTGTGATGGTGTGACTGTCAATTTGCATATTCACTCTTTATTAGATAGGATTCCAGGAACTGGCCTGGTTTGTTCATGGTTTTAAACCTAAAATATGCTTTCATATCCCAGGTTGTTCCCACTTCCAAGACTTTATACCTATTGTGTTTCCTTCTTCCCCAGAGGCTGCCGTTCAGTGCCTACCCACTGGTCAAGACACTCTCTTCCTCTGTGAGGTCTCCCCTGATTAACCAGCAGGAGGTGATCTCTCTTCCTCTCCTGAAAACCCTTATTATTTTATATCAGGGGTAGACAAGTTTCTCCTGTAAAGGGACAGCGGATAAATATTTTATGTTTTGCTGGCTATGTGGTTCCACTTTCAACAACTCAACTCCACCTTTGTAGTGAGAAGTCAGTCATAGATAATATGAAAGGAATGGGTATGTCTGTGTTCCAGTGAAACATTATTTCTGGACACTAAAATTTTATATCATTCTCAGATGGCATCAAATAGATTTCTTTTCATTTAAAAATGTATAACTGCCCTGGTTGTTATAACTCAGCTGGTTGGGCATCACCTCATGCACCTAAAGGTTGCCGGTTTGATTCCCAGTCAGGGCTCATGCCTGGTTTTGGGGCTCAAGCCCCAGTGGGGGGGCGTGCAGGAGGTGGGAGAGACACAGAGCGAGAAAGACAACTAGAATAGGTCCATAAACACGGCATGGACAACTGTGGCCCCTCTGGTCTCCTGTCTCTAGATGTGCATCATCCAAGTGCTCTGTCCTGGGAACTCTTTAACTCAGTGCTGGGCACAGGTAAGTGCTCAATTTAACATGCAGGAAAACAGCTTGGCAGTGCCTCAAAAGGTTAAACAAACAATTACCATACGACCCAGCAATTATGCTCCTTCGTGTATACCCAACAGAATTGAAAATAGGTACTCCAGCCAACACTTGTGCACACGTGTTCCTAAACCCCACTTGTATGGCCCTGGTCAATCTTATTTGTGCTGAAACCCCCAATAACTAGCCATCACCAACCTACCATTACTACGTAGGGCAGCTCCAAATGATAGTGTTTTATGTCCCTACGAGACACCTGTGGATCCTTCTAAAAAAGCAGAGTATTCCCAGAGGAGTGTGTATCACGTGTGAATGTCATGAAAGAAAATTTTAGAACCACTGGTCCAGACAGTTGGGAGATTTAGAGAGTTATAGATCCCACTCGCATCGCTCGGCCACGCAGGACTTATAACAATCATGCTAATTATTCCTGCAAACCCCGTGGGAGGTCAGGCGGACTGTGCTTACACCCAGGAAGGAAGCCAGCGATTCCCTCCCAGCAGCTGCCTCCATAGCAATGACCTCTGCAAAGCTACCTTCCTCACCTCCTTGCCTCTCCAGAGCACATCTTTTGTGAAGGAACCCGCAGCCTCCTCCAGGTGGCTGTCTGCTTACTTGAGGGAACTGGGGGGGCCAAAAGGCTGTGAGCCGAAGATGAAACAGGAGTCCTGTTAATTCCACGTTAATGACAGCAGAGCAATTTTCTTACAGGAAATAACGAGTTACCTTAATCATTTTAAGTAGTTATTAGCCGCAGCCTGAAAAGGATGGTTATGCTTATCACAATACACGCACAAAGGAAATGAAGACATGAATAACGGGACCTTAAGCAGATTCCTGGCATCTTCCTTCTGGGGAGTATTAAATGGTATTAATCTTTTTAACCGACTTCAATCCTGAGACCAGAGCCATGAGAGAAAATGTTAAGTGAACTGCTGGAAATAGAGGTGGTCCCGCCAGATTTATTGGGGCAATTTACCAACAGCAGAAGTGGGCCCCACCGCTGTGAGGAAGGCCATAGAGAAGGAAGAATGACAGGGAGATGTATGGATTAATTAATAAAATGCAGATAATAGCATCTTTCCCAATATTAACACTTCTTCAGAGGCTGCTCTATCTCTGTCCCTGGGAAAGAAAAAAAAAAGAAGCTACAATTATACCGTTTGTTGTTTCATCCCACACCACCCCTCCTCCAGATAACGATCAGAGTTTGGAAAATGAATAAAATTCAGGCAACTTCGGACTACAGCCACACAATCGTAAAGAAACTACAACAGAAGGAAAAAAGTGCTTGTACAAGGGTTTTCCTGGCATGTCGAGTCATTTCTTTCCTGAGTAAGAGGACACTTTTTCTTCCCTGTGATCAATTCTGCAAAGTCATCCATATCCACAAAGTGCAGTTAGTGCCTATGATGAGACAGAGGCGAGGCTAGTCACTGGGAAACAATTTCTCTAGGCCACAGTCCTGCCTTCCAGCCGCTCTCATTCTAGGCGGAGGTGCTCCTATGAGCAATAATTGTAACGTGGAGCCGTAAAGGCCTTCATAGAGGTATGTTGTAGATATGATGGTGGCGCACAGGAACACATGAGCGCTTCCACCTGGTGGGTAAAGACTGAGTAGGGTTTTGAAGGATGAGTAGGAGTTTGCCTGTTGGACACGGGGGTAAAGGACATTTCAGTCAGAGGGAAAGGCATATTCAAAGGTACCAATGTGCAAACAGTCAGGTCTGTACAAGAAATAGCAGTGGTAGGGGAGGCCAGGGGATTGTCAAGGGGGAGGGGGGGGGAAGGAGAAATATGTAATACTCTTTGTAATAATTTAAGCAATAAAAGAAAGAAGTAGCAGTGACTTGGCATGGCTGGCATGTGTGGTTTGATGGGAAAGTGAAAGGAGGAGGGGGAGGTCATGAAGGGCTCTCAGGTGATAAGATAGAGCCAAGACGTTTCCCGAAGGAGAGTGGGGTGCCACAGGAGTGTTCCCTAAGCAGGGGAGTGAAATGTTTAAACTGCTAACCTAAAAATGAAAGGTCTTTCGAAGTGAGAGTCAACAAGCATTTATTGAGATCAATAAGAATAGCTATTCCGGAGTCATTAATTCAGGCAGAAGTCCAAATAACATTTCTATTAGGAGACCAAAAGCAATGGATATTTCTGATAAGGGGAAGGGGGACAATTATATCAATAGAAGAAAGGTGTTTTTAGTGGAGCAGATAACATAACATAGTGATGTTAATTCTCACCAATGCTTTTAAGTTTCAGTCCCGTAGCCATATCTGATTTCTTGTTACCTTTGCACACAGTTCTTTGGGGGACAAGGTTGCTTAGGCTATTTTGCCCTGTTCTTGACATTCCAAGATTTGAGGTGTATGGCATGCCAGGCCGCTCCTTGGCATGGCAGCTCTGGCTCCATTTTAAAGTATCTCTGTTTACCTTATGGTTGACAAAGCTTAGAGTCATCACACAGACCGGTGTGCGGAGGCTGGGCTGGCGGGACAGGAGGCTGGAAGCAGCAGGGCCAGTTAGGAAACTGTGACATAATCCAGGTAAGATTAAGCAAGGCCCTGAACTGAAGTCGTGGCTCTGGGAATGAAGAGGGAGGGGACAGTTGCTGGAACCATCAGAAAGATGACTGAAATCCACAGGACTTAGTGGCTGATGGGATCCCAGGAATAAAGGAGACAAGAGTCTTCCTAGGTGCCCATGCTTACAAATGCAGTGCCGGGCGGATGATGACATTATTGGAGGGGATGCCAGAGGACCAGCTCTGAGGGAAGTTAAGGTGCTGGGATCACAAGCGTGGCTTGGGATAGGCTGAGATTTGAAGCGTAAAATTCCCTGTGAGGGCTCGTCTCCCTTGCCTAGACACAGTGATTGGCCACAGACAGTGGACGGCTGCGTGGCATTGCCTCGGGTCAGCGCTGTACCTCTGCCATCTGGGACTTCGGAGACCTGCTCTCCAAATGCCAAAGAAGGCGAATGAGCAGGAGAGGCTCTGGGGCTGGGACTGGGAGGCTGCGTTTGTTCCTCGCTGCTCTTCCCTGCTCTCCATGTGGGGACCTAGAAAGCCAAGAATGGCCCTTTCGGGCACCCATCCAATTCCACAGCCCTAAGGCTTAAGGCCATGACCTGTTCAACTCAGAATGAGCAGCAAGAGAGGTGTGTGTTTTGTGTCAGCCCAAGATGGAATTAAAGAGCCTCTGTCTCTGGGACAGGCATAGGACAGGCCTCAGGACAACTGAGTTGGTTGAAGTCCCCCCCACCCACTCCCCAGGCCCCCTCACCTGCAGAGTTCATGGAACTCTCCCCTCCTCCACGCCCTGAAAAGAGCCAGCCCTTGGGAACTCACTTTAGCTATTGAGGAACAAGGTGGGAGGGCATGGCGTCTGGCCTGGTGGAATTCATTCCTGTTCAGTTCAGCTCCACTGGGCAGAGCTGGGCCAATAGCTCTGGTGTGGGAATCGGGACATGAGCTTTATCTGGTTTCCTGCAGGATATCTGGGGTCCACTTTCATTTTGGCTTCTCGTCAAGAGCCAGGTGCTGGAATTGGGCTCTTGGGTTCAAATTCTAGCTGTTCAGCTCATTAGCAGAGAGAGAGATTGGGCAAGCTACTTCACTTCTTTAAGCCTTGCTTCCCCAGGCCTCTAGAAAGGGGGATGATGAAAACGTTGTCACCTGACTTCATAGGGCATCCATTGGGGGGATCAAAGAAGATAATGCTTGTGAAACACAAAGAAGATAATTGCAGGGCATGTAGTAGGAAACCAATAATTGTTAGCTCTGTTACCATAGTGAGGGCACCAGTCCCCAACGCAGGTGGTAGTTACCCCTGTAGGTAAAAACATTGTAAAACAATGACTTAAACAATGGGCTGCTAATGGACTTTACAGCTCCCACACGCCATGATCCCACAAACACTAGGCATCCAGCCATCTTCTTCGTGTTGGTGGTGATGGTGGTATTGGCAGTGTGTGTGTATAAGAGTATGTGTGTTTGGGGGAAGAGGTAATGAAAGTGGGGTAGAGAGGTAAACTAAGATTCGTGAGTACCTAGTACATATCTGGCCTGTGCCTATGTGTTTTACGTGCATTAATTTATATATTCCTTTGCTAATAAATTGAACAAGTGGAAAAATAAGGAAGCCCATTCATTGACATTCATCATCTCTTCCTGCTTCTTCAGTGTGGTGTCTTTGTGGCTCCCTCTCTCCCCTGTGGCATGTAAGAACCCTGAACCAGATCCCATTGTCCTCTGGCTTCAGTTTGACTTGCAATAATAGGCCAGAACCAATGTGGCCATTCCTGGGTCATTCAAATTGGTTCTTGACGTATTGCTTTTGTCCTTTTTCACATAAGTATGGGGCCTTTCTTGTCTTTTTTTTTTTTCCCTTTAGTTTCCAATAGTTGGGTGACCTGTATCTAATTTCTTGGAATAAGCTAATACTTTTCTCTGTTTGCCAAAAGTTGTTTTGCACTCTACTCATCTTTTATAATCTTCCTGAAGACTTTTTCTGATTTTTTGGAAGCCTGTTTGAGGGTCCCCCATTCCCTGTGTTCTGGATTGATATGTTGTTTTTTATTTTCTTTTTTCTTAGAAACAAAATCACTAAATAATTTGTAGTGCCTTTTATGATAAAAAAATGTATAGGCAGATATTCAAGTATTTGTTGAACACCATAACATGAGGTATGTTGTTGAATTTGAGTGATCTAGTCCCAGGGTTTGCAATCCGTGGCTCACTGAGAACCTGGGCAGTTACAGGAAGGGCAATACTAGGAGGAAGTTGGCAGGCGGCTGGCATTGTGATTCCTGGAAGAGTCAGACATCACAGTGAGCAAATGTGCTCTGGTAAAGAGTCTCTATAGTTTTTGGTTGAGTGATCTGTGCCAAATGCAAATCCGATGTTATCACCAGCCTATCCCCCTCCAATACACACCCTCTCCTTCCCCTGAAAACTTATGATTATTTTCCATTGTTCTTATGATCAAGGCATAGTTTTTAACCAAGGTCTCAAGACTGGGTTTGGCTTGGTCCCTACTTTTTTCTCCCAGGTCATCTTATCTTCATCCCCCTTACCTGTGGGCTACAGCTCTTTCTTCTTACACATGCCTGCATAATGCTTCAGGCCTTTGCACATGTACTTCCTTCTGCCTCTAAGATCTTCCCTCTTTTCATCTCCTCATGCCCAGTACAGTGCCTGGAGCATGGGAGGCACAAATAAGTGCTTATTGAAAGAATAAATGAATGAAGACATGGGAGTCCAGTCTCAGGTTTGGAATATTTGTTTTGTTTGGGTTTGATTTGGTTTGGCCTAAACACTGTCAAATGGAGAAAACAGAGGTCACAAACTGGCAGCCAGGATGCCCAGACACTAAGCTACACACATGTATTCTTTGGCCTTGATCCCTGCCTAGCCACCTTCTCTCACCTACACAACCTGCCCAGCCCCTGTTGTCATTCCATTTGCAACCCCAGGCTTAAACATCCTGTCCACTGACACTTTCATTTAAATATTTGGTTTCAATTCAAGGCAATTCAAGTGACTTTGATGGAAACTCAGGAGGCAACACCTTCTATACCCCCCACCAGTGTGCGTTTATTTTTTAGAAGAATCACAAAACCCTGCCCTTAAAATCTCATGTTTTCCAGACGAAGACTTGTACGTCTGAAAGGGAGTAGGGAGAGCCTCACTCAACTATCTGGGCAGAACTGTCCTTTAAAATCCAGTCCCTTTGACTGACAGCTCGGGGCTCTTTCTACTCCTCTTCCTCAGAATCAGTCCACCATGGATGGTGTTCGTGTATATTTAATGGCTTTGAAAGTATGTATTTCTAGTCATTAACTATCACACTTTAGGCAATTAATGTGTGCAGAATCAAGCCTAGTTCTATGAACGTTTTATCCAAATTGCTCTGCAGCTTGATTTACAAGAGGACAGAAAGCCCTCATCTCTTACCTAATAGATGCTGTGTTTATATTTCCATTAATATGACAGTTTGAAGGGTACTTGTCAAGAGTGACCCTTCTGAATGAGCAACCACTGAATATGGAGCTTTAGCAACTGAATATGGGGTGTGTGAGGATTTAATCTTTCCTTCCTCCGTGGTGGGTGTTCATGGCCTCTGCAGAAAGCAGACATGACGGAATAATACGTTCTAAAAGTCATAATAGAGTTTCTTGCTTGTAGAGTTGGAGTCTAAAAAAAATGAGGGCTGTTACTCTTGGTCCAGTGGTTCCTCTGTTCTGGTCTGAGAACCTGCAGTGACAGGTTCTGCCTCTGGAATTTGCCTAATTTAACCTCTGTTATTCCCTCCAAAGGGGTCTCACTATTCTTCAGATGAGTTGTGTTTTTTCTTCTAAAGAGATCACCCAAGTAGTCCCCCACCCCAGCTACTCCCACCTGTAAAAATTATTTATTGGAGTTCCAAAAAAACTGAGTATTGAGTATGCCAATTTTAAGTAAAAAAAAAAAAAAAGAAGAAGAAGAAGAGGAAGAAGAAGAAAATATATTTTTTTATTATACATATATAGCATTACAGTTTATAAAGAGTTTTATGCATGCCTTTGTTCATTCAAGTATTTAAGTACTTGGAATATGCCAGGCATCGAGCTGCATGGTGAAAATATAACCGGATGTATATCCACTATCTTTTCAAATCCTTCCCAAAGCCTAGAAGGCACAAAGTGGTTGGCCTCATGTTTCAGATCAGGAAACTGAAAGATGCTAGGTGATTACCTAAGTTCACTAAGCAAACAAGGAACAGAGCTTGGACCCAGTACTAGAACTTGAGTTTCTAAGACCCTCAAACAATTCAGTACCACACAGCTGCTTCTTATTAAAAGAGGAGTTGGGTTTCTACTCTGTTTCTCTGATTTGAGCTTAGCTAATCCTGGGATCGACTATGAACTGTAGCAAAGAAAAGCTTTCTCAGTCGGCCTTTGACTTTCACTGACTGCAGGGTACCTATTAATGGCCACTGCCCCTGGATATTTGACAAATCACATATCTCTTCAGTTTATTTACGAATGACTGTAAGAGGATAAAAACCTACGTGGTCCCCTGAAATGTCATTCATGTTGCACTCTGAGATCCACATTGCACTGTGGGTGCCAGCCTCTAGCGATGGAGAATGAAGTGTTCAGGACCATTCTCAGCCTCTCATGGACATGCTTGGGTCCAGATTATCACGTGATCATTTGGAGGCTACCTTCCTTGTTCATGGCATAGATCAGACCTCAGACAGAGGCATCCCAAGTGTCATATTGAAGCATTGGATTTTTTCCTTCTAAGTACAATTCAAAACAGAAGTCATTTAAACCTGAATCCTAAAACAGAAGTAACTTACTAACAGTTTCCAATGAGTCTAAGAGTGCAAGAGGTAGCCATCACCTCAGTGAAGTCAGATGTGAAAACCGTGTTCTCCGGCGGAAGCAAGAAGTAATTCCACTGAAATGGGCATGAATTGGGTATAGATGTAACTCAAGTATGGGTGGTCCCTACGGAGAAGTTAATGGTTCTTTTTCCCCACTTCTTTCAACTAAATCATAGTGGAAGATTTTTTTTTCAATGTTGACTTACTCTTGATTCCTGATATGAACTCTACTTGATTGTAATAAAATAATAAAAACAAAAATATATACAATAATAAATAATAAAGTAATAAAAAATAACTTTTAACAGCAATCATGTTATTTTTCATTAGCTCAATTCACTTGGGCTTCTTGGATATACGATTTAAGAGGCATTGGCCTAGCTGCCCCTTAAAAGTCTTCTGGAACATACTAATAAATCCATCGTGACCAAGCTTCTTTGTGGGTAGTAGAAGTAGGGAAAAGATTCTTGCCTTAACCAAAGGCACGGTATTGCATTACACCGCTGCAATGATTTAGAACAAAGTGAGCCTTCCTTAATACTACTTACATGGGCTCTGAAATACTTATTCAAAGAGCATTTAACAAAAGTGACCTGAACACAGCAGAACAGTGGTTTTCACCCAGAGGGTGATCATGAGATGAGGAGAGACAGTGCACAGGTCGTTTGAGACCATGTGCTCTATACATCTCCTGTTTCTGTAGCATGAACCACAGAGAGAAAAGACCAGAAAAAATCTCCTTGGCCATCCAGACAATAAGATGAAGTAAGATGCAACAGTGAGTGGTAAACAGATCCTGTCCTCAAGAAATACGATCGGGAAGTGCTTCCGCCTGGCTCTGCTGTTACCCTTGGAACGGAATAAGCTGCTCATCCTCTCATTTCCTTTATCTGAGCCCCAGCAGCCAGGCATCCCTAATAGTAATAATCACCACGGCCACTTAACGAGTGCTTGCTCTGTGCCAGGCACTGCGTCCGAATCCTGCTTCATCTCATTTATGCACTTCAGCTCATTTCTATGTCTTAGTTCTTTTAATCATTCCAGCAAGGCTTTGATGATTATGTCAGAGTCATAACTCTGCATGTGAAGATATCGAGGCTCTAAGAGACTCAATAACCCAGGACATTTGGCTGCAGAGCCAGTGAAGGATCTCCATTCGTGCCCTTCACAGGGAGGAGTTTGAGGTCATGGGCGTGTGGGGAGGAAGTGGGTGAATGCAGAGAAAGAGGGCAGGAGCAATGACACCTGGATTGCAGGATGCCAGTGAGGCAGAGAGTTCATTAAAGTCGCCCGGGTTCAAAAAGTGCCCACAGATTCCCAGTCGTCATGGCTCAATGGTTGAGCATCAACTCATGAGCCAGGAGGTCACAGTTGGATCTCCAGTCAGGGCACATGCCTGGGTTGCAGGTTAGGTCCCCAGTAGGGGCAAGCAGGTAGCAGCTGATGGATGATTCTCACTCATCATTGCTGTTTCTATCTCTCTCTCCCTCTCCCTTCCTCTCTCTGAAATTAATAAAAAACATATTTAAATATATATTTTTATTTTTTTTAAGTGTGCACAGAGCTCCCTTTAAATCCTGGCAGTTAGCAGCCACTGCTCAGAAGTCACATCTGAGAGAATCAAACCTCATTGCAGGAGGCATGTCCTGCTCTGGTTTTCTGCAGGATCATAGGAGGAAAGTTAGACTTCTACAAGAAGCATCTATTTCAAAATGTTCCAGAAAAAAAGAAAAACACATCTGGGGACATCCTTACTCAGTAGTTCTTGATAAAGGTGTGAGAAATATGTTTCCTTAGAGGAGAGAACTCTCTAGAAGATTCTTGGTCTATGGTTTGTTTTATGAAAATTTTTCAAGTCCAGAAATGGATAAGGAGGAAATACATTCAAACTTTACATCGTAGAAGGAAATATAAGGAACATTTGGTGTCTGCCTTTTATATGTGTGGTCATGTCACCCCATCTATTGCACTTGCTTGATTGTACCCTGACTAGTTCCTGGAAGACTGTGTGATGGATCATCTCATTTCATCCCCAGACGATCCTTAGATTCATCCCCACTTTACAGATGAAGAGACTGAGGCACAGAGGGGCTAAGCAGCCAGCCTGAGGTTACTTAGAAGAGACTAGGCTCAGATCCTTGCCTTTTCCAGCATCATCCTGCACCTAAACTCATCACTCCACACATGTACAAACCGCCGTGCACCCCCGTGAAAAGCACCATGCATTAAAATCCAAGTTTCATCTTCTGGGGGAAAAAATACCATATTTCACTCTGGTTTTCTAGGTTGCTGTGATAGCTGGACCACATTTGGGGGTCTTCAGTCAATGCAATTATAGGCACTTCTTTATTTTAAACCACAATTGCATTCCATGTCTTAAAATGCAGGAACGCATCAGTCACCAGGCAGACCAGTGATAATTGCCAAACCTTAGACTGACAATGTGGTGGTTGGTACATGTCAAACCGAGTTCTTCTCTGCAGAACTCTCCGTGTGCTCTTGCTCTTAAAGACAAACTTGTTAATGACTTTCTATAAATAAGTTCTAGCTTGTAATTATTGTTCCAGCAGCAGCTGCTGAAATGTGACCTCCCCTCAAATGTAAAACACCTTTTCTTTTCTCTTTACTTTCTTGTGGAAAGAAAACATTTGTACACAGGAAAGCAAGGTGGGCCAGGCTCCCTGTTTGGCTGTGTGACCTGGTAAGAGTTGCTTAGACTCTCCGTGCCTTCTTTTTACCCTTTGCCTATTGCAGGGACAAATGGGGTAATATGGGTGAGCTCCTCAAGGACACGGACTATGCAGCGTTTGTCTCTGGGCTCCTGGGGTCTAGCACATGATGGGCACTTGGGACTTGTGTGTTGACTGGAAATAAACTCACTTGAGTTGACTATGTCTTGCAAGGTTTAAAGGGCTGTAGAAATGTGAAATTGTAATCACTATCATTTGAACGAAAGAAGAGGTTAATACCTAGATCCTTTCACCGTGTGCTTCTTCTTATCACTTTAGAAGACATTCTAGAAAATGAATGGCCCTGAAGTTTTTTATTCATCTCTCAAATTTAAACTAGCAGTGTTGGCTAACTACGGACTGCCACCTATTTTTGTAAATAAAGTTTTATTGGAACCCAGCCACACCCATTCTTTCATATTTTGTCTATGGCTGCTTTCATACACAAGCAGAATTGGAGAAGTGTGACAGAGACCATACAGATAGCCCACAAGGCTGAAAATATAGGGTGTCCCAAAAAATGTATACACACTTTAACAGCTGATAACCCACTTAATTGTCACTCCTTTTCAGACTTAGCTGATTTGAAATAATGGGTGAAGCCAGACTAAGCTTGGAACAAAGAAAATTTATCGTGCCACTGGACTTTTTTTATGAGGATACATAAAAGATAAAGTTTACGGTACAAAACTGGCAACAGTCGATGAACTGAGGGCACACAAATACTGAACGAAATGATTTTTGATGTTTGCGATTCCATTGCTTCACGTTATTATGGTAGCAGTGCCTGGACTAGAACAGTTATCAGTTTGAAAACAAGTGTTGACAAAAAGAATTATTCGTTCCTGTAGATTCTTTTAAATTTTGAAAATGAACTACATGTTAATAAACACTGACTTTATAATAATTCAAAGTGTGCATACTTTTTTGGGGGGGGCACCCTGTATGTACTATCAGAGTCTTCACAGAAAAGCTTGCTGCCTTGTGAATTGTAAGGATGTGTTTCTCTCTACAAGCTCTAACCTCATCCAGTGCCTAGAATGTACATGTCTGAACAGGACAAGGCAACAGCTACAGGCAGTGTGGTTGCCCCGACAAAGACCTGGGAGATGGGTGGAGGGGAAGCAGCACCTTCTCACAGTGAAGCCCAGCTAGTGATGCTTGAACTGGTGCAAGTCCTCAAGCATCTTTCCGTCTTGCCTTTGATGCCAAAGTTGTATTCTGACGTGGGAACCAGAAGTGTGGCCATGGCCACGCTGCCTTCTGGAGTCTTCTGGATAATTTTGCTTCTTTCCCCCCAATTTGGATGCCTTTTATTTTGTTTTCTGGTCTAATTTTTCTGGCTGTGACTTCTAGGACTTTATTGAATAGAAGTGGCAACAGTGGGTATCCTTGCCTTGTACTGGATCTTAGAGGAAACTTTTTCAGTTCTTCCCCATTGATTATGATGGTAGCTGTGGGTTTTTCAGGTATTACCTTTATCGTGTTAAGTTCCTCTGTGCCTTTTTAAAATAGTTTTTATCGTGAATAAATAGTGAGTTTTGTCAAATGATTTTTGAGGTTATGTATTTTTTTATCATTATTCTGTTAATATGGTGTATCACATTGTTTTGTATATATTGAACCATCCTTGCATCCCAGGAATAAATCCCACTTGGCCATGGTGTATAATCCTTTTAATGTGCTGTTGAATTTGGCTTGCTAGTATTTTATTGAAGATTGTTGTGTCAGTGTTCATTAGGGATGTTGGCCTATAGTTTTCTTTTCTTGAAGTGTCTTTGTCTGGCTTTGATATCAGGATGATGCTGGCCTCATAAAATGAGTTTGGAAGTGTTCCCTCTTCTTCTATTTTTTTTTTAATAGTTTAAGGAAGATTGGTATGAATTCTTCTTTGAATGTTTGGTAAAAGTCACCTATGGAGCTATCTGGTCCATCTTTTCTTTATTGGAAGTTTTTGTAATGACTACTTCAATCTCCATATTTGTCTTCGTTTGTTCACGATTCTATTTTTTCTTGACTCAGTCTAGGTAGGTTATACATTTCTAGGAATTTACCCAAATATTTTAAGCTCTACAGGTGTATGTATGTGTAATTTAAAAGCACACAAAAATCTATAAAAATAAATTCTAAACTGTTAAAAGTCATATTGTTTGAGTTAGGATTAGACAAAGGTAGAGGAGGGGGCCTATCACTTTTTTTCTTCTCTATTTTTTATTTTGTTATAAAAATTATACTTCTGTACTGTTCAAAAATCTATTTTAAAACCACAGCCCTGCCCTAGACAGTTTGGCTCAGTAGATAGAGTGTCGGCCTGCAGACCAAAGGGTCCCAAGTTCGATTCTGGTCAAGGGCATGTACGTCGGTTGCAGGCTCCTCCCTGGCCCGGGCCCTGTTTGGGGCTTATGCAGGAGGCAACCAATCGATGTATTTCTCTCACATTGATGTTTCTCTCTGTCTTTCCCTCTCTCCTCCACTCTCCCTAAAAAGTCAATGGAAAAATATCCTTGGGTGAGGATTAACAAAAAAATGTTAAAAAAATAAAACCACAGCCCTAAGATGAGTCCAAGGAGAGATCATCATACCCACGGAGTGAGTCCCACGGAGGTGGGGTATTAGTCATGTGGCTCAAAATTGGGGGGCGGGGGGCAATTCATGTGACTATATATGTATACTGTGTTACACAATTTTTTAAAGAAGAGGTTTAAAAAAATATTAGTTAACAGAGGGAAACCTGTTTTGCTGGAACACAGTCCCAGAACTCCTTTTGCCCCCAGACAGCTGTTGCACAAGGTCCCAACAGGCACATTGCTGATCTTCTCGGAAGCACGAAGAAGTTGAGTCCTGCACAGTCAGATGACCTGGGATGGCTGGTGCATTGGGAGCCTAAGCCATCAGCTCTGTCTCCTTCAGGACCTGGCAGCTCCCTGCTCGCCCAGCAGCCTGAGGAGGATTTACTCGCTGCCAGTGGCAGCTGTCGGTGCAGGACGTGGGCCCCTGCAGGGCAGTTCCGCTCCTAATATGGGAAATTCACTTTATACGCACTTTAGGGGAAATGTCCTGAGATGGAGCCAGAGCCAGATGGGCAGTGAGCTGATGGAAAGCATGATTGTTACCAGAAAACATTTGCAAATATGGATGGGTGTTTTTGTATGTGTGTGCATATGTGTGTGTGTGCATGCATTTTACCCACACACACCTCCTCGAAATCCCTTCAGTTACAATATTGTCTTTCCAGTTGTTCTACAATATACTTTACAGTTTACCCTTATGTTGGGGGGATAGGCTGTGCCTCACACATTTTAATGCTCCACTGTTGTTCTCATTATTGTTTCTCCCTCCTTCCAGGTGCAGCTCATCCACTATAACCATGAGTTGTATACAAATGTCACAGAAGCTGCAAAGAGCCCAAATGGATTGGTGGTAGTTTCTATATTTATAAAAGTAAGTGTCTTGCATTCCTTTATTCTTCTCCTCTTGCCATTCCCACCGCAATCAGGATATCTTTCCACGGTCCTGCTGGATGTTAGACCTAGCACAATGGGTGGTGTGTGTGCCCAAGAAAACCTGCAGAGTGGTGATTTGACATCCATGAGATTTATGAAGAATGAGATCCCTCTCAGCGAGACACAACATGATGGGTTCCATTTCACAGCCCCGGGGCCTGTCCTAGAGAACAAAAACAGTGCTGGATCCAGGTCCCACGTTATGCAGAAAAATCAGAACCAAGTAATAGGAGGGGAAGGGGTAGCTCACTGACACCCCACAGGGTTAAAGCCCTGCCCATCCTTTGAAAAAAGAGATGCATGTGAGATGTCCCTCCCCTTGGGCGCTGCACTAAACAGCTCCCTCCAGTTTCCCCACTATAGCTCTGGACATCATCTTCCTCCCTCCCTTCCTTTCTCCCGCCCTCCCTCCCTCCCTCCCTCATAAGCATCCCCTGAAGAAAACTAAGCAAAGATCACCAGTGCTGACTTTCTGACACTCTCGGGAGGTGCCACATCCTCCTAGCAGTCAACAACAACAACAAATCTCCTACCAAGCCAGTTCTAATTTGTTAAAAGGTAATTACCATGAACATTTTTGACAGATGGAGAGAGAAAACAGGTATGCAAATTTAAAGGAAGAAAGAAAAAAAAGAAATTGTCTTTTCATTTGGGGGGAGGGGGGGGGGGAAGCAATGTGTGGCATTTCCAAAAGTTGGCCGTCACTGGGCCAACCCCTTGGGAAGTTTTGGCCGGATCGTTAGAGGAGGTGCCCCAATCTGAACTGGGAATCTGATGAAGATGATTCATTGTTTGCTACTCTGGGCTCTGAACAGAGTTCTGGTGAGTACATAGCATTGCTCAGAAGAATGGGCATGGGGGTGCCCCAGGTACCACTCCCTCACACCCCCTGAAAGCATCACCCTCTGGTCCTCCCTCTCAAGACTCCATGCCTCCCCCTTAATTCCTCTCCCTCCCTTCCTGGGTGATTGACAGCAAACTACTCCCTAGCCCCTGCTGAAAAGCCTTTGGTCCTTCATCAATCTCATGGATGTAAAATGGCCAGCTCTGGGTTTCTTGGGCACACACACCACCCTTTGCGTTATGTCTAAGATCCACCGAGATTACTGATGCAAGTCCTGGCTGCCTCACTGTGGGGTGTTGGGAGGAACTTGGGCTCCGGACCCTGAGGTCAGTGAAAGAGGGGCGCTAGCTCCTGTGTCTGTTCGGGCCAGTTTGGCCCTTAGGGTGCTTCCATTCTTCCCCTGAGCAAACCTGAAGCTTTCTGGTTAGACTTCAAAGTAAGCCACAGCATCCCTATCTTCGTTCATTATAATCAACTTCCAGATGTTCCATGAGTTATCCCAGCTGGGACTAGTCATTCACTCGCCCCAATGCACGGATCGAGTGTGGGACAGGGGCCAGCCCTGTGCTAGGCGCTCGAAATAGAAATAAAGCCCTCGGTCTCTAAGGGCACGCAACGTTACTAGGCCTCCCCTCCTTCTGATCTTTCCACCTCCCCTTCCCAGCTCCCTGCAGGGTAGGCAGGAACGAAAATGAGAGGCCCCACATCTAGGTCAGCTGAGCCCTAGAGATGTCACTGTGCCCAAAAGCTGAGCCGTAGAAGGGTTGGAGTTGTTGGCTAAAAATAAGAGCCTTGTTTATCTGTGGGTTTTACTTATCTCCGTCCCCTCCTCATCCCCCATCCTTCCCGTGACCACAGGGAGCTGAGATTTGGCTGTAATTGCTACTCAATCACACACCATTAACTTCCCACTTAAGCTCACTTATACCAAGTACATATTTTATCCTCTCACCCACGCAGCCAACACACTAGAGCCCACAAATCATCTGTGTGCACTTTGGAAATTTTTCAGTTACTTTTAATCAGCTCAAAAGGGCCCAGTCCCAATGTTAGCACTACCCAGACTCACCAGGTACCAGGAGCCCCTGCGCCTGACTGTGGGCCATGGCACATTCCTTTCCCGCCATGACATCACAGTTTGGCTCTCCTCCTTCAGAGGGTGCATCCGCCCAGCCGGTGGCTTCAGGCTATCTTTTAAATGGCCACAGAGGATGGCAAAGCAGCAGTTGGGTTTGGTCCTAACGCTTCTGGGGTACAGCAGTGTCTAAATGGGGACTTTCTTCTGTTTGTGAGCGGACTTTTACACA
Source organism: Myotis yumanensis (assembly GCF_028538775.1). Classification (NCBI taxonomy): domain Eukaryota; kingdom Metazoa; phylum Chordata; class Mammalia; order Chiroptera; family Vespertilionidae; genus Myotis; species Myotis yumanensis. The sequence goes on along the minus strand of NW_027223767.1, from coordinate 24,801,990 downwards.
CACCATTGAGCACTGTCACTCACCAAGCTTCCTTTGGTGTGTGTCTCAACACAACACACCCAGGAACAGTGGGAAATGAGAGACAGATGGCGGGAAAATAAACAGTCTGTGCTATTTCCAAACTACAAATTACCTGTTGTTTATCTAATAATAATAATCACCTGCTGAATTTTTCCAACCCTCAGAATAAAGCAGATTTAAAATGTTGATGTGTCACAACATCCGATTAGTAGCTGAGGCGTAAATTACAGAGCAGAGCTGAGCCAAGTGAGGTAGGAGATAAACTATTAGGATGAACAGTGCACCTCGGAAAAACTGAGTAAAAAGTGGGTGCTAAGAAAACAGTGTCCAAATGGTGGTCCCCTGGATCAAGCTCCTTGAACCTTACTTTTTCTCCCAAAGAAGGAATTTGGAGACCTAAAGGCATGGGCAACTGATCCCTAAACATCTGGTACAATGTTTGGCCCATAATGGATGCTTGGTAAATTTTTATTGAATATGTGAATGCATAGATGCATAGATGGTTGGATGGATGGATGGATGGATGGATGGATGAACAGATGGATACATAGATGCATGGATGGTTGCATGGATGGATACATGGATGGATGGGTGCCTGGATAGATGGATGAATGGATTATGCATGGATGGATGATTGAATGGCATAGTGTATGATATATTCAACTTATGCAATAAAGAGCAGTTACATAATAAGGTTCTCTATTACTCTTAGAGATTTGCTTTCATCTCCTGACTCCTCTGTTCTGTGTACTCTTTCTCACTCTCTACTTAGATTACTATCTCCTTCCTAACATGTCACTCCCTGACTCTTGCTTAAAACCCTTTGATGGTTCCCCATTCCTAGTTTAAATTCTCTAACATGATTTTCAAAACCTGGCATGAGCTAGCCTTTGCCTACCCTCTAGCTTCACCTCCCATACTCTCAGCTCCGTCTACACCGAAGTACATGCTTTAACATGGCTAGTTCTCCCATGTCCATGTATGAACAGGTCCTCTGTAAGTAATGTGTTTCCTTGCCCTTCCTTGTTTCCACACTTTACCACCAAAGCATTTTGTTAATTTCTACCCATCCTTCAAGACTCAGTTCAGATTTTAGCTCCCCAGATTCCCCAGGTTGGGTGATTCTCTCCTAGCACTGTTCATACAATATTATAGCCATTTATTTACTTATCTGTCTTCTTTCTCTAGACTGGGGTTTCTGAGAAATAGAGTATATTTTATCCCTGAATTTTCAGCCGTCATAGTGATTGGCATATGGTAGGCACTCAAGAAATGTGAATGAACAAGTGAATTCATGGAAGCAATGTTTATCCTGAGATAGCACTATCCAATCATTAAACTTTTCTTTTCTACCCTAGGTTTCTGATTCATCAAACCCATTTCTTAATCGAATGCTCAACAGAGATACTATCACAAGAATAACATATAAAAGTAAGTTTGGTTCCATTTCTTATACAACAGCTATTCTATAAAGGTTAGTTCCGTCTGAAGACAGAAAGCCAGAATCGATGATCTCCAAGGGCCCTTTTTAGCTTCATGATCCTTGGGTTCTGTAGAAAGTGACTCTGGAGAGTCACAGTTGGCTACGAAACAGCCCATTTCAATAAAAATTCCCTGGAGGGTCTTTGTCATCCACACCTGTCTAAGGCAATAATTATTATTATGAAGATGGTCATCGTTAACCCATGGATTGATAATGAACCGGGGCACTCTATTAGCTGACAAACTACAGCACGGCAGCTAGTCATATTTGGGGCTTCACCAATTCTGTGATGGAAAAAGCATTCACATGGTAGTTTGCATCCAACCTCAGCGCTTACAGAGCCCGACAGTGGGACCGAGTCTCCCTCTCTGTGTCGCTGGGTCTCCCTTTCAGGTAGAGGCCAGCTGGCCTCTTTCTTCTTCTCATGTATGACCCACTGAGCTAGAGGACTCTGTCCAGTTCCCTTGGGTTTCCAGGGTGTTCAGTCCCTAGAATCTTTATGCAGAAAAGAGAGAACAGTACAGCATTGGAAGGAGAAGAGGGAAATGGTGCTACTGTTGTCCACAGAAATTGCTGGATTTGGGAAAACTTATATGAAATAGTGCACATCAAGAGATGAAAGAAGTCCAGACAAAAATATATATCTTACCTGAAGCGGGATTAAATCCTGACTTTGTCCTGAAGCAAGGAGCTTTCTCATTTTGAGTCTGTTTCCTCATCACTAAAGTGAAGAAGTTGAATTTCAGGTGTCTGAGGCCCTTCTGGGATTCTGAATCAAGCAATAGGTAAATAATGATTTTCACAGAAGTTAAAAGCAGCATGCAAACATTCTAACACGCCACTTCCCCTTGGACATCACCTAGAAGAATGAATGATGTTGTCTCCATAGCCATCCCCCCCCTACCTCATCAGTACCCCGGTGGAGTCCTCTCTAAGCTAAGGAAGGGGTTGCTGATTTGTGTGGAAATAGCACATTTGATAACTGCCCATAAAAGATTTTATTAGTCTTTTAACTTTTTTGATTAAAAAAGCATGAAAATTAAATAAAATGTTTTCCAATAATCTTGAATTTGCAGTTTAGAGACCGTGAAAAACCGTGAAATCACACATTAAGCCCCAACACACAATCTAACAGATTGCCAGCTGCAGAATCAATCATTAGTGAGACTTTCCTCCCCGCCCCACCCCCGGCACTGGTCTGATTAATTTTGAGCGATGTGGCTGCAGCTGAAGAAGAAAGTATCCATGTGGGTGTGCGCTATGGGAAGGTGTATCGATTCAGGTACAAATAGGGACTGGAGAGCCAAGGTGTCGGGTCTTGTTGGGACCCATGATGGATGGCTGTTTCATGGCTGAGGGAGACTTCTGCTTCAGATGAGGCATCCCTGCTGACTGCCACCCCCATCCGGTCTGCCGGAACTGAGAAGGACACAAATTGGCAATAGCTGACGTGCAAAGTGATGTTAAAACCCAAGACCTTGATTCATTTGTTCACTCACTCACTCCGCACATATCTATGGAGTGGCTCCTGAGTGCCAAGATATAGAGAGATCAATATAAAGGACATGTCTGAAAAAAATATATAAAGGACATGTCTGTCCACAAGGTCTTCACTATTTAGTTGGGGAGACAGACTCTCATAGTGTCTGATAAAGATTTGTGTAGCAAGGTCAGTGTTAAAAATATGAAAAGAATGTTTTCAAATCGTAGAAGATCTGCGCAGAATTACATGGCAAGGTTGCACAAAGCAGGCGCCATTCAAATAAGGACTGAATAGATGAATAACTATTTGCTGGGGAAAGAGAAAAGAGAAGGAAAGAGAGGGAGGAAGATGCCAAAGCCGGTTTGGCTCAGTGGATAGAGCGTCGGCCTGCGGACTGAAGGGTCCCAGGTTCGATTCCGGTCAGGGGCATGTGCCTGGGTTGCGGGCACATCCCCCGTGGGAGATGTGCAGGAGGCAGCTGGTCGATGTTTCTCTCTCATCGATGTTTCTAACTCTCTATCTCTCTCTCCCTTCCTCTCTGTAAAAAAAATCAATAAAATATATAAAAAAAAAAAAAGAGAGGGAGGAAGAGAGAGAGTGGGTGGGGGAAAGGTGGGGGGAGAATGGAGGAAGGCGGCACATTCTAAGCCGTAAGAGCAGCATCTGCAGCAAAGACAGCATTAAAAGGATGATGAAGCCCAGCCGGCGTGGCTCAGTGGTTGAGGATGGACCTATGAACCAAGAGGTCATAGATCAATTCCTAGTCAGGGCATATGCCCGGGTTGTGGACTCCATCCCCAATGTGGGGCATGCAGGAGGCAACCGATCAATGATTCTCTCTCCTCATTTCTCTCTCTCTCTCTCTCTCTCTCTCTCTCTCTCTCTCTCTCTTCCTTCCTCTCTGAAATCAATAAAAAATGTATATTTTAAAAAGACGATGAAGAGTTCAAAGGGAGGATCTCTGTCCTCATCAGCTCTTCATCTAACAGTAAACCCTATAAACATTGGTGATGATCTGAATTAATGGAGGAATGAAGGCCCCCTGACATAGCAGTGACAGGGAGTGAGTGGCAGGAAGGATGGTTGGGAGCCAGATCTTGAATGGTCTTGATTCCAGGCTGAGGAATGTATGCAGAAGATGTATTTGAAGAAATGCCCTCAGCACCTCTCCAGACTCCCTTCTAGAAATGCAAATAGAAGAGAGCAGGAGCCCCTCCTCCTCTGTCCTTCATAATCTAGCTGTCAGAGCCAAGGGAAAAGAAAGTAGAACTAAGGAAGATAAAGAGACCCATGGGGAGAGGTAACTGCGTCAAGCCCCCTAATCACAGGTATTTGGTGCTCCAACATTCATTGGGGGATAATGGAGATGTTCCCAGTAGCACATTTATCATGCACCTGAAGGTTGGCACCCCAGGGATAATGATGGCCTGACCCATGGGAATGGCCTAGACATGCTATGCCGTGAACTCTGGCTTCAGGGATTGATTTGCTCAGCAGGAAAGCGCCAGCACTCTTCCCTCCAGCTAAACTCCCTGAGGCAGCCAGCCTGTGCAGCAAGCAGGGGAGTGTCTGAAACAAGTCATTCACTAGGACACAGCTGGTGGGTGGGAAACACAAGCCTGAAAGTCTCTCCAGAGACTCAGCAGGAGGCAGCAGGTGATGCTGGCGTCAGCCCATGAATTCCAGTCAAGATGGAGACAACGCCACCTGCTCAGGGGCACCACTCAGAATACTCTGCTTTCAAAGTAACTACAATGCTGATTCTTTCACATTCCATGAAATGCATGGGGGTTTTTCTCTTAATTCAAACTTGGGTTCAGTTTGAAGAGCTGTCTCTTTGCTTTTTGCATTTGTTTCCACTTGGAAGGGGCATAAGCTAACAGAGAACTTGGGGGAACTTTGAAAGTTCCAGCTCATACCATCCTAAGCTCTCTGCAACTCCTGCTGTCCACTGGCATGGAACAACCAGTGGAAATCAGTGTCATACTGAATGACATAGTGGCACTGCCATTATTGTCACATGTAGTAACCACGTAAGTTATGAGGTCTGTCTTCCTCATCAGCCTTCCCTTGGAGACCATTGTAATGAGAAGTCAACCTAAGACTCTGAGCAGAGAGTGACATGATCTGCTGACAAAGGGATCACTCTGTTTGCCTGATTGGGAATAGACTAGAGAGGAGCAAGGAGAAATGTTGGGAGATGATTGCAGCAATCCAAATGATGAGACATTGTAGATCGTGACCAGGCTAATGTGGAGGAGGTGGAAAGAAATGATTGGGTATATTTTGAAGACATTTCTTGATAGATCAGATGTGTGATATGAACAAGAAGAGTCAAGGATGACTAAGGTTTTTAGGCTGAGCAACTGGGAGGAAGATGTTTCCATCAAGTGAGATGGGAAGACTGTTGATGAAACATATGAGTAGTGAGTGGGAAGGGAACTAGAAGTTTCAAGCATGTTATGCTTGAGATGTCTACCGATAAGAGCTATGGAGTAGGCAGTTGAATATATGAGTCTAGATTTCAGGAGACAGAACTGAAGATATAAATGTGAAAATCATTGGGCTCCAGATGGCATTTTAACTGGGTGAAATCATGGGAGTGGGAATAGATAGAGAAAAGAGGCGGACATGTCCTCACTTTTAAAAGAGCAGCTCAAATCCTCATGACTAGGGATTGCAAATCATTTCTAAAAATATCTTTTAAATCCCACCCTCAAAGAGGCTCTTGTGTGTCTGTCTCATCAGCTGGCTGAGGAGGTGTGAGGAGGCTAGAACACCACGGAAGCATGCGGTGAAGTCACCACGAAATGGTAGCCAATAGGGACACCGTCCATTTGCTTAGTTTCATCATAGATTAAATGAGTAGGAGTGAAAAAGGAATTGTGCAAAATCATCCTCTTGAGCCAGTTAAGAAAATGAATGCCAGGCAATCCATAAAAAAAAAAAAAAAAAAAGAGGAAAGAAGGAGAATCTTGTCAAAGAACTGGGAATTTTAGAAGCCAGGTATAAGCTGGTGAAAGTCACCATACTTATGAGAAAAACTAGAGGCCCGGTGCATGAAATTTGTTCACTTGAGAGGGGATCCCTCAGCCCGGCCTGTGCCCTCTCACAGTCCGGGAGCCCTTGGGGGATGTCCTACTGACGGCTTACTCCCCACAGGGAGCAGGCCTAAGCTGGTAGTCAGACATCCTTAGCGCTGCTACTGAGATGGCTGCACTCGCCAGCCATGAGCTGGCTTCTGGCTGAGCAGCGCTCCCCCTGTGGGAGCACACTGACAACCAGGGGGCAGCTCCTGCATTGAGCGTCTGCCCCCTGGTGGTCAGTGCACGTCATAGTGAGCAGTTGAGCGGCTTTAGCATATCATTAGCATATTACACTCTGATTGGTTGAACGGATGACTGGATGACCAGATGACTGGACGACCAGACACTTAGCATATTAGGCTTTTATTATATAGGATGTGTTCTACTGAAGAGAGATGAAACTAGCAGACTTAGGCTCCTAGCTCTACCATTTCCATTGCTGTGTGGCTTCAGGCAAGTTTCTTAACATCTCTGAGATAACAATTTCATCATTGGTAAAATGAGTATATTAATACTGATATTGAGAAGGTTGGGGTGAGGATTAAGCAAGGTCATGAGTCAACTGCCTGGATAATGACTAGTATAAGTGCATAATTTTGTATGTTTCTAAATTGTCCTAAACTGCATGGTCATTAAAGCCAGCTTCCTGAAGAGTGAGAGGTAGGGTCACTATGATGCCAACTAAAAAATATGTTTAACATAAACACAATACAGGGCACACAGACAATAACTTGATCACTCTAAAATTCAGGGGTCCTCAAACTACGGCCCGCGGGCCACACGCAAATACAAAATTGTATTTGTTCCCGTTTTGTTTTTTTACTTCAAAATAAGATATGTGCAGTGTGCATAGGAATTTGTTCATAGTTTTTTTTTAAAACTTTAGTCCAGCCCTCCAATGGTCTGAGGGACAGTGGACTGGCCCCCTGTTTAAAAAGTTTGAGGACCCCTGCTCTAAATGAAGTTTCAAGTTCACAGTTCCCATGGGTGAACCCATGCAGTCGATGGTAATGGCCTAGTGAGGATCTGCCACTTTCCTTGGAAGTTTGGATTTCATATATCTGAGCAAATCTTACAAAACACTCTCCCTAACCCGGACCAACAATGGGAAAGACCAGCCTGAATTAATTGCAGGCTGAATTTAGACAGCCTTCTGAATGAAATCCATTTTATTAAAGTTAAATTCCCCTTCAACAGATTGGGGGTCAAGACTGAAATCATGACATTGAAAAGTAGACTGCCTGAATGGATTTTCTGGAGGAGATATTGGTCATTTACTCAAAGTATTGTAATTTTTTTAATGTGGTATTTTGGAAAGATGCCCGTATCCCTCCGTTTTCCTTGTGTTAATTAATTAGCAGGCACAGTGCCCCAATTATGTAAAACGTAACATTCCTATCGTTTTAATATCCACGTGACTTCATCAAGCTAGCATTTTTTCTTAATTTTATGGCATTTTAAAGTGGTGAAATTAGTGACTAATGGAGTGCAAAGAGCCTTCTTAAGTGGGTAAGAGGGAGTCATTATTAGGACATTACGTATAAATGAACTATTCCAATGTCCTAGGACAGTATAGCATTTTGGTAGCTTCATTCTCATTCAGTTACACACTCTCCATTCACTTCATACACAGTACTGTAAATACAATGGTGAACTTTAGTCCAAAAAGAATCCAGAAGATCACAGATCCCAAATTTGAAAGTGCCTGGCTGTTGTCTTAATGTATTTTCAACAAGGAAATGAAGACAGGACTGAAGGCGTTTAGAGGAGAGATTTTTAAGCATGGTGTTTTGACACACCATACAAGTCCCTTAAAACATCTTTTTCAGTCTTGCCTGTTTTTAACTTTGCTTTAGCCCCCAACCCCAACCCAGCTAAAAGATGAATGTTTAGGCAAGGGGAGACCAGCTTGTCACCGCCTTATATGTCTTAGTTCCTCGGGAAGTGTTTTTTCCCGCTCCTCAGAGGGACAGGATGTTAAATGTGATGAAATGTCACCAGAGAATTTAAGCATATTGTTCCTCGTGCCTTCCTCGGTACTTAATTGAACTTGTACTTTCATTTCAAAGAACAGCTTTGGGAAGGTTTTCGCAGAATACGAAATGCAACACACCCATTCGTGTTGCAATCTAAGTAGTAACTCAAGTCGGTGAGGAACGGAGAAGGAGCAGCTTACCTCCATGAATCCAATTCTCAGAGGCTCTTTCTTTCATTTGTTGTTTGTGTAGAACAAAAAAAAATCATATTACGTTATGCTTTAGTAATTGCCTTTTTTCATTTCAGTTGAATGTGCCTCAGATTACAAGAGTAACTGTCATTCCATATGAGAAAATTGCCAAATAGTTCCACACTGATCAGAAGGGAGTCCACTATTGATCTCTGGGACTGCCAAATCTTTTTCATTGGCATCGTTCTCTTTGGGGGTTTTTATTTTGTTTACGTATAATTTTATTGATTTCAGAGAGGAAGGGAGAGGGAGAGGAAGATACAAACATCAATGATGAGAGAGCGTCATTCATCGGCTGCCTCTTGCACGCCCCACACTGGGGATCGAGCCCACAACCCAGGCATGTGCCCCGACCGGGAATCAAAATGTGGCCTTCTGGTTTATAGGTTGATGCTCCACCATTGAGCCATGCCGGCCGGGCTGGCATCATTTTCTTTGAATGGGAACTTCATAATCTGGAAGGCAGGTGATGTTAAATCTCATCAGTGGTCCACATCAGTAAACACAATGCATTTAACAGAGGCTGCACTGTTGCTCAGACTAAGGCAAGATTCCCCCACTGTGCATTTCTAGGTGTTTTCATCATAGGTGCTTCTCTTAGGAAAAGAAGAAGAAAAAAAGTCAACTTGGGAATTGTGTCAATGACTAAGAACTCAGCATAACATAAATGATAGACTTGTCAAGAGCATGTCATAAAATCAAAAGTACAGCCACCAACTCCTACGGTAATTTGGAAGAATAACACTGGGCTATGAGCTGTGCATAAATATTTTATACCTATTGATTATGCAAGGGGTCTCCCTGTACTACAAAGATGTAGACAATACTGAAAAATTACAACATTGTCATACCAAAAATTTGACCTACTTAAGATACGTATCTATGTAAATTGTTTCTGTTGAATGACATTTTGAAGTCTATAGAATTCTTTTTTAATTGAAAAAGACTTTAGTAATGTTCAGAATAATCTGGATATTTCCCCCAAGTAAGAGATTACAATACTTAGCCATGAAGGAAAAATAAGTTATTGACAAAGCACACAATTAGAACTTAAACTTGAATTAAGACTCCTGCTTGAAGTCCAGAGCTTGTCCCATATAAGCTATATTCTCCTAAGATAGATAGATGGTGATGATGATAGACAGATAGGTGATAGATAGGTAAGGTAGATAGATCGATGAAATAAATAAGTGAAGAAAGAAAGAAAACCCCTCTATAAAACTATCCATGAAAATTTATTTGAACTCCTGCCATCACTTCTTCTCAGCAAATATCCTTAAAGCAAGCAGGGGCATGCATGATCACCCCACTGGCCTCGGAGACACCGCACATTTGTGTCTCTCTGCTCATAAGCAACTCTGACCTCTAGATCTTTGCCACTCTTACTAATGAATAGAGCCGTGAGAGCCTGAGGACCAGAAGCCACTTTCAGTGCATTAGTTCTTAGGCTCCTTTGGTCTACGATGCCCAGAGGATAACACTGACATGCACAGATTGAGTTTTTCTGCGGGCTGCTGCATGGATGCGATCGCCTGTGGGTAATAATAATTAGTTCTTGGCCTGGTCAGCAGTGGAAGGCGCCCCAGTGTTCCTTGACACTAGGGCTGAAAACTGCTGGGTGTGCTCATGTTCTTTGCTCGGGTTGAATTGCCTGTGTCCTGCCAAATACACCAAGCAAGTCTCTGTGGGGAGAGAAGAAGAGATGAAAGGGTAGCCTATAGTTCTCAAATTCCAATTTCTAAAAGAGGGAACACTGATTGAGTGTCAGCCTTTGAGGCAACATGGTAAGTGAAGTAGACAAGCATTGCATGTTAAATGCACACTAATTTCAGCAAGGCAAATATGCGGTTCGGGCATGTTTGGTGTAGAAACATGGTAAGACAACAGTCTCTGTCTCACCCTGATATCTTAGGATGTGATATGTAATGAGAGGGCTGGGCAGCACATACTTAAGTTAATGGTATAGACTGGAGCCTCCGAGAATTTTTCCCATCATCTGGCAGATGATGTTGCCTCTTCCTCCCTTAGTTTATGACCAGCACCACCAGCAGATGGAGCTGCTGGGCAGAAACCATTTCATTTATTCATTCATTCATTCATCCATTCAACCAATGTTTGTTGAGCACCCACTACGCAGTGGACCCCATACTGGGGCTTGGGATTAGAGATAAAAGATGGAAGCCCTTCTCCCAAAGGCTCACTCACAACTTAGTGGAGACAGTAAGTAACTATTGGCAAGCAAATTCAGCAAATATGGTGGAAATGGAAGGCACTACCCCAGCTGGGGACAGCCAGGAGGCCTCAGAAAGGCCAAGCAGTGGTTATCCTGGGGAAGCTGGGTGAGAACAGCCCAGGAAGGAAGGAGTGACATCATTGCTCCCCAGCATCGCTCAGTGCTTTCCATGGACCAGGCCCTGTGCCAAGTACTTGGAAAACTTGATCTCATTCGTTCCTCAGACAACTCTGTGAGGCAAGTGCTCTGTCTTCGTCAGTCCTGAGTGCTATAACAAAGTACCATATACACAACAGAAATTCACTTCACACAGTTCTAGAGGCTAAAAGTCCAAGATCAGGGCACCAGCATGTTAGGAATCTGGTGAGAAACCTCTCCTGGGTTGCAGAATTCTTGTTGCATCCTCACATGGTAGAAAAAGATGAGAGAGCTCTCTGGAGTTGCTTTGATGAGGGCACTAATCCCATTCATGTGGGCTCCACCTTCCAAAGGCCCTACCTCCAAATACCATCACAATTGGGGGTTAGGACTTCAACATATGAATTTGGGTGGGGAGGACACAAACATTCAGTCCACTGCCTATCCCAACCATCTGCGTACTACAGATGTGGAAACAGGCTCAGAAGTTGTCTGCATATCCATGGTCGCTTGGATGGTAAACAGCAAAGTCATCTCTCACACTCAGGTCTGAGTCCAGAGCTCACACTCTTCACACTGGGTCTTTCCAAGTTCTGTAGTGTGAGGAAATAAATAGGGCAAAAGGTAAAGTATGAGAATTAGGGAGATTCGTGGAAAGAACAAAGTTGGTGAATGAGGGTGGTGGGAGGGCAGAAGCTGCCTACCTTCTCTGACGACTGTTGCATTTCTCGAAGGCGATTTGGACAAAGAGGAAGCTCCTGGTGGGACCACAGTGGGTAGTCTGGAATACCATCATTACGCTGCTTTGGAAGCATTGTTACCTTGCTTTGTGGGTTAAATCCATGAACATGCCTCATTGTGCTTTTACCCCTTTCTCCCCCGCCCCCCACCGCACCTCCCCGCCCCCCACCACCACCACCACACACACACACACACACACCAATCCTTCCCTCAAATGTGAATGCAACACAGCCTGGTTGTGGTTTCAAAGAAACATAAATGTTCTTTTTTTTCCCCTCCAGTCATGCCTGGAATGCCCCTCATTCTACTGCCTCCTTCCTCCCCTCATTCCCACCACCAGGAATAAAATAAAATAATGGCAGCATGCTTGAGTCCCAATATGCTCCGAGGGCAAGCTTGGTTAAACAAATCACATTGACCTTTAATAAAGATGTGCCAAATGCTTCCTTCTCTCATTCAATATGTAAATCTTCAGCCAAAGCACTGTCAGAGCAAGCATCATTAAGTGCACATCTGATCACGCTACCCCCCTGCTTAAAACCCTTCAGTGGCTCTGCATTGCCTATGGGATGAAGCCCAAACTCGCAGCAGCACAGAGAAGGACCTTCAGGTGTGGCCCCAGCTGACCCTCCAGCCCCATTTCTCACAACACCCTTCCCCCTGCATCTCATCTACATGCTGGCTGTCCCTGGGTATGCACTGCTCTGTATGTCCTTAGCTCTTTCTCCAGCATGACTGTCTACAGTGCCCTTGACAGCCACCCCCCTGCCAGCCACACACTGATTAGCTCCTGTCATTCAAGATGCAATGCAGGTGAGCTTCTCAGCTAATCCTCTCCTGAGTCCCACCCCCAGGCAGAACTGACAGCTTCTCAATGTACTCAGTGCAGATACGCATCACTGTGTCTGCTGCTCCTTGATGCCTTCACTTAATTACATCCTGCTCTCCGACACCCAGCCTGACACGTACAAGGGGCTCAAGAAACAGAGCCAAGTGATGGACACTCACATGAGCTTGCTGTGTTGGCACCTGATCGAACTGCCAAGGTCCATCACGTCAGTGTGTGCTCTAGGCATCATGACTTTGTCATGGAAGCATATCACTCGAGCCAGGGTACAGACCAGCCCAGCCATGTACCAGTCCCTGTGTCTCTCTTGAACGTGTCCTGAATCTCTGATGTTTTGATGGAAAGGCAGAAACATTTAAATGGAAAGACAAAGGAAGTCCTTTCTCCTAGAGTTGGTCTCCAAATGCAGCTTGACCAATCTCTCTCTCTCTCTCTCTCTCTCTCTCTCTGTTGTCGAACTTAACTTTTTCAGTCTTGCGACTGGATTTGGCCTGATTACTTTTCTTTCTAAAAGTAGTTCTTAATGTTCTTTTCATTAAGCAATGTTCAGGAACAAGAATGGTGACGAGGCAACCTTTCCACAGAACCTGAAGCCTTCAAATGGGCATTTCATTGTGACTATAATACTATGATCCCAGGTCTCAGGGACCATAACCAAATATTTGGCTCTCCGTTGTGTCCTTGTCATAGACCAGGGGTGGGCAACCCTTGGCACGCGTGCCAAACATGGCACGCCAGTAACTTTTGCTGGCACACAAAACCCTCTCTTATAATCTTCCATTTACAATTTTTTTCTTAATACCGACTTTTTATTTTTCAGATAAATTCAGTGTAGGTACATCTTAGATAAATAAATAACTTTGCATAACAAATTATCTTAAAGGCCATAGACATGGATTGACAAGAGAGGGGAAGAGCAATTTCTATGCCTCTGCCTTAACTCTCCCTGCCTTCCTAGATCTGACCAGTGTTTTGGTTCAGCCTCAGATGCATCGGGTTTTCGTTGACAAGACAACCGCCTCACCTACTTATTCAAAATTTCACTCTATAAAAATGAAACCTTCTCTCTCACTTTGCCCACTGGTACTAATGAAAGGGGAATAAATTTCTATGTTTCTCTTGGCAGCAAAAGTCCCACTGATAATATCAAATGGAGTCATAAAGTTTTCTGTCAGACTATCAGTGTACATGTATACATTAAAAAATAAATGTATTTTTCATCATCATATACTGTGTTTTTGTCGCTCGAATGAATTTTATTATTTCTTCGAGGTTCTTCACATACATACACCTTAAGAGATATCAAGTAGGCATAACATGTTCTCAAAAAATTAGGGTTGGCACGCAGAAGAATTTTGAGTCAGAGATTTTGCTGGTTTTGGCAAGCACTCACAAAAAGGTTGCCCACCCCTGTCATAGACCACATTTCTTCTCGTCAATATTCAGTGTTGCATCCTGCAGGAAGAATGTGCTTCCTCGCATCTCTGATGTCAACCTTGGGCGTGTGATTTTTTTGGCTACCCAAATGTGCACAGGAGTAACATACACCACTTCTGGGATGGGCGCTTCTCCTCCTATCATTGCAACTCACCAAGGTCCAGAAGGCACCTATCCTAAGAGTTTAGACAGCAATGACATGGAGGAAGCCCTCAGCCAACCTAGAATGGACATGTATGTCAGCAAGAAATAAACCTTTGATGTTTGAAATGATTGAGATTTGGGGGACTGTTTGTTACTGCAGCCTATCCTGACAGATGCAATCTTCTGGAATCGGAGAAGGAAAAAATAATCAGGAATACCAGCACTTTCTCAAGAAACCTAATTCTTAAGTCTTTCTTATTTCCTTCTCTAGATGATGCGTATTTACTACAGGGACTTAATATAGAAGAACTGTATCCAGAGACCTCTAGTTTCATTACTTATGATGGGTCGATGACTATCCCACCCTGCTATGAGACGGCAAGTTGGATAATAATGAACAAGCCTGTCTATATAACAAGGATGCAGGTGAGCTTCTCTGTGTTTTTTAGCGAATGAGGAAGATGATGTGAAGACTGGCTGTGTTTGTGAAATACCTATTGTATTAGTTGGCTAGAAATGCTTTAATAAAGTACTGCAAACTTGGTGGCTTAAGGAGCAGAAATGTATTGTCTCACAGTTCTACAGGCTATAAATCCAAGATCGAGGTGTCAGTAGGATTGGTTCCTTCTGAGGGAGTGAGGAAGAATCTGTTGCATGCCTCTTCTCTGGTTTCTGGTGCTTTCTGGCAATCTTTGGCGTTCCTTGACTTGTAGAAGCATCACCCTCACTCTGCCTTCATCTTCACATGGTGTTCTCCCTATGTCTGTGTCTCTTTGTCCAAGTCCCCCCTTTTTTATAAGGACACCAGTCATATGGCATCAGGGGCCACCCAGTAACCTCATCTTAGCTAATTACATCCAAAATGACCTTATTTCTAAATAAGGTTGCATTCTGAGGTATTGGGGATTAGGACTTTAACTTATGAATTTTGGGGGTACACAATTCAATTAATCACACCTGTATTGAAAGAATCAGCATCTAAAAAGGCTTGGCATGAACTGATTGTAGAAGCATCCATTTGTCTGAGAAAGAACAGCAGAGTTAGTTCCCAAAGTGCTCTACAGCAATAGTGTTCAGAAAGCAAGTGAGCAAAATGGATGATATGGTCAAATCTGTTTGAAAATGCTGGATTAATAAAGAGTTAAATAGATTTCACTGTTCAGAGACTTCCCAGGCCTTTAAAATGATAATAATAATGTCAGTCACCAAGAGGAAGCGATAGGTTATGTAGCATTTCACAAACATATTTGAATGTGGAGTTCTTCAGAACATCTCATAGTATTTCTCGTAACGCTGGCTTGGATCCTTCAGAACTGGACGGGAACCAGGAGCTCTGGCCTCTGAGGCAAGCTTTGGTTCATTATGCGCTCATTATGTGCTCCTAGGGCTGTCACCCCCTCCTGTGAAATAAATACTGCTCTTTATGATGCGGGGGTAAATTACACAAGTCTGTTCCAGCTCTGACATGCTCTGATTCTGGGATCCTATGACAGCTCAGAGGAAAGATGAGCCAAGGAGGCAGGCTCCATTCTCCTTTACAGGATATGTACAGTTGACCTTTGAATAACTTGTCCACCTATATGCAGATTTTTTTAAATAAATGCTTGTGGTTGGGAGTCCACGGATACAGAGAGCTGACTCTATGCATTGTTCTATGCCATTTTATACAGGGGACTTGAGCATTAGTGGATTTTGGTATCCACTGGGGGGTGAGGGGGTCACTATAAGCAATCCCCGATGGATACCAAGGAACAACTATGTTTGGGGGGGAAGTCAAAAGTTATATGCAGATTTTCAACTGCACAGAAGGCCGGTACCCCTAACCCCCACATTGCTCAAGGATGAACTATACTTACAGCCCAAAAACAGTGTGAACAGTTTGAACTTTCTGATCCTGTATTGGTTAGGACTCTTAGTGACAAGCAACCTCCTCCAGATAAACTCAGAGAAAGTGTTTGTTCAGGAGATACTGGGCATCTTAAGGACTTTAATATCAGAAAGTGATGTCAGGAACTCGCTGGGGTCAGAACCCCAGATACCCTTTATCTCTGTTCTCTTCTGCTTCCTGCCACCCGTTCGCTTCATTCTTCTCTCCTGCTCAGAACTACTCCTTTGCTTCTCAGTCCTGGGGTGGAACTTGGCTGCAAACACTTCAGTCCAGCTCTTTGACTTCACAGAAAAGGAACCAAACTAATCCAGCTTAGTTTCGCTCTGGCCCCTGGACCAGTCACTGTAGTTTGGATAATGCCCATGTGCGGGAATAATTCCCTGAATTGTTGAGAATTATTGAACCATGGGCTATAAGAGAAAGAGACCCTGGAGGACAGCTAGTTGGATTTCCACCTTTGACAGAGAGTGTGTTTGAGGATAAAACAGAGTCATCGACTTGTTCAGAGGCATCCATGAGCTACTGAGCTACAAGCGAAGCTCACTCCACACATGGCAGCATCCGTGGGCCCCCAGCTCAGCTGAATCCACAGGGTCTCCAAGGGGCTCACATGGCCCTAGCCTGGTTTGGCCAGTCTACACAGTCTTCTTCCCGGGTGTATTTAAGAGGATGGGTGGATCTCACAGCTGTTTCTCTCTCCTCAGATGCATTCCTTACGCCTGCTCAGCCAGAATCAGCCATCTCAGATCTTTCTGAGCATGAGTGACAACTTCAGGCCCGTCCAGCCCCTCAACAACCGCTGTATCCGCACCAACATCAACTTCAGTTTACAGGGGAAGGACTGTCCCAACAACCGGGCCCAGAAGCTTCAGTATAGAGGTGAGTGCATGGCTCAGAGGGCACTGGGCCAGGCCAGAACTCAGTCCTCCTGCTTACACCTGTCCTTGAAGGCCTGGCGTTTTCTCCCATTATCAGAATCGTGATTATAAATTATAATATAGACCACCACCTTCCATGTGCATGGCGCTTTCCTGTTGATAAAGCCTATATATTAGAGATAGAGGTCAAACTTTAAATTCCTCTGTTTTGATTCTGGTTCAGGCAAAACAGCCTTTTCATTGCCATTGTACAGAAGAGCCAGAGAGGCTGATTTTGTTCAAGGTCATGTGTTAGAACAGACAGCTAGAAGCATTGAAGCTTTTATTTATGTGCATGATGAGCCCCTTTCTACTAAAAGGTGAGCAAATGCTCTGGATGCCAGGGCAATGGGGTACAAGGAGGTAATGTGTGTCAATACATCCTTTTCTGGTGCTATGTCCCTAGAAGTGACAATTATTCCTACTATGGGAGATATTCAAAACAACTCCCACCTCCTGTAACCCTCTGGTCCATACCAGCCCTCTCTCTTCCCTTCTGCACACTAAGTATATGTTTGATCATAGTGCTCAGCACTCAACATGGAAGGAAGAAGGCAGAGTGGTGTCGTGGAGACGCCTTTGACCCAGAGTCAGGACACCCAAGTTCCGGACCTGGTTCTGTCACTAACAAACTATGCAAACCCAGTCAAATCATTTACCCAGTAGACCTCACTTTTTTATGATAATCCCTATACTATCTACCTCACCACTTGTTGTGAGGAATGAACGAGAGCCTGGATGGTGAGGCCCTTAGTAGCAATAAAGTGCTGCTCAAATATGGGGCTATAGATATTACCAGACAGCTTCTCGAAGCAGCTACCACCACTGCCTTTGGCCCTCCCCACTTCATCTCTCCTACTTCCCCCACATTTTCCTCTTTCTTTTTTCTCAGACACATGTAGAGTGCCAAAACTATAATTTTCTGTTCCCTTCAAGCCAGAGCTACCGACAAATAAATACTCACCCCATTGATTAAGCCTTCTCTTTATTCAACCCTTATTTATTGTGCATCTACTATGTGCCAGGCACTTAGCTTGGTGACAAGGATACAGTGTGATGCAGACAGGTATGACCCCATCCATCCAGCACATACAGTCTACAGCAGGGTGTAGACTTTTTGGGACATACACCAGTCATACTGGATTAGGGCCCATCCCAGTAACCTCATGTTAGCTAATTATATCTGTAATTACCTTATTTCCAAATAAGGTTGCATTCTGAGGTATTAGGGGTTAGGACTTTAGTTTATGAATTTGGGGGGTATACAATTCATCTCATCACATCTATGTTTAAATAATCAGCATCTGAAAAGGCTTAGTATGAACTGATTGTAGAATTATCGACCTGTCTGAGAAAGAACCAGCAGGGTTAGTTCTCAAAATGCTCTACAGCGATAATGTTCAGAAAGCAAGTTGAGTAAAAGGGATGTTTGTCAACTATGTTTGGAAAATCTGGATTTAAAAAGGGTTAAATAGATTTTATCACTGGGAGACTTTCCAGGCCTTTATAATGATAATAATTATGCCAGTCTTCAAGAGGAAGCAATAGGATATATAGCATTTCACAAACCTATTTGAATGTGGAATTTTCTGCCACACTCTGATGTTATAGTGTGAAAGAGGCCATAGGTAATATGTAAATAAATGGTGTGGCTGTATTCCAATAAAACTTTATTTATAAAAACTGATATGGGCTGGATTTGACCTGTTGGCTGTCATTTGCCCAACCGTGGTCTAGAGCAAAACTTTCTGTGATGATAAACATGTTCTATATCTGCATTGTTCAACAGGGTAGCTACTAGCCACATGTAGCTATTGAACAGTTGAAGTGTGACTAGTAGAGTGAGGCAACTAAATTTTTTATTTAATTTTTCATTAATTTAAATTTATGGTAGCTGCATGTGACTGGTATGGGGACAATAATTTTGAATAGAGGTTCCTGGGGGAGTAGAGGGGTTGGTTCTAGGGATACATAAAAGAAGGCAGGCATTTACAGACCTTCTCCTTTGTAGTAAGTCCCCCAAATTCTGTGCCAACTAGTTCAACTATGCCTTGTTTTCACATTGTGTGTGTGTGCGTGCGTGTGTGTGTGTGTGTGTGTGTGTGTGTGTTTCTTTCTCTCTCTTTCCAGTAAATGAATGGCTCCTCAAGTAGGGAACTAGCCCAAGAAGAATTCCATCTCAGTGAAATCTACAACTGTGAACTGACGTAACCTGGAATGTCCCCTTCTTTCTTCTCGCTCCTTCCCTTTTCTCAAGCCTCATTCACTCTTTGGATTGGCCCCATCTTCATGAAAAGTGTCTGCAAAACCATGGCAGAAGACACACACGCACACATACATACGCACACACCTGCAAACATATCTACACACATACATGCACAGCCTTCAAGATGGGAAGTCAAGTTTTCAGAAACAAAAGGTTCATTCATAAGAGGTCTTAGAAGAAAATAACCAGTTAACCCGATTACAATTTTGATACTGTTTTCCTGAACTAATAAATCTACCCAATGAGACTTTTCAGCCTTTGTACATACAGAATTCTTCCAAAAGAGAGAGGAGGAAACATGGCTCTCACAGCATCAAGCAGACTTTGTGCTTTGCATCGAGTCATCTCAGATAGTGTCCTAGGATCCTTGGAGGGTGCTGGTGGCAGGTGAGCCAGGACAGAGGTGGCCAAGGACACTTATTTCTAGATTCCGATTCTTCTGTTTACTCAACAATTTAAAAAGAAAAAAAAAGGACAGACATTGAAGAGATACACATTGTATATATATATCACCGCAGACTATAAAGAAATTGAATTATTTCCCCTTTGTCACATATCTGTAGTAGGATTTGCCAAGATCAGATCCATTTGCTGTTTCTTGTTTTCCAAAGGTCATACATTGTGTTTGGTTATTGTTAACAGCTCAATAAATGGGTTTAACGACTTAATTTTATTTTTCTGGCTTTGGTCTGTTCTCCCTCCTTACAGGCTAAGCCCTGGCCCCATGCAGCTGCATTCTTTGGTTTCACTTGTTCCTTCATCTACGTGTTTTGTTCATTTGCAGCCCGTTTTTTACTGAGTTTGTGGCAATCAGGAATGCATTTGCTAAGCAAGTATAACTTTAATTACCCTCCGTGGCTCCATCATTCATACGAGGGGAGCTCCAGCCTGAGCTAGCAGGCTACCGATTCCTTGCGTTTTAAAACTGCCATCCCCCGCCCCCTGTGATGCTCCCTTGAAGGAATGCACTTTGCCTTGTAAATTCCTGGGGAAGGGGTGTCTTTTCTCTCCGGGTGCAGCTGGAACTCACAAAGTACAAACGAATGCCTTTCTTTCCTTGTTTATAATGGTCACTCACTGTGTTTGGTTACTGTCAAGAAATCAATAAATGTGTTTAACAAGTTACCCAGGACCCATGCCTGAGTTTATCAAAGGATGCTCCCCGCTGAGGCCCCGGAGTCCTGCTACGTTCCCAAGCAATTGCATTGTGGCCAGCAGGGCAGCCAGAGCCGCCAGAACCGCCTGTCCGGTCACTCCCAGAGCCAGGTAATTAACACCCTGTTGAGAAAACATATAGGCTTAGCTGCTGGAAGGGAAGGCTTGAGTGTTCCTCCGGTGGCCAGATTAAAAATAACTTTCACCTCTCCTTTTTAGCACAAGAGGGAAAGCACGGGTATGCAGGGTCTGTGCAAATGGGAACATTCACAAGCGTATGACAAACTTCAGCCAAGTGAGTAGGTATATTGACAATGAAAAGAAATCAATAGCCAGAAAATTCATATTTGAAATATATACTGAGTCCGTTTGGTGTGTGTGTGGTTTTTTTTACATTTTTCACCAATATTAGACGATGGGCTTGGCCATGATGACATATGCGCTTTTCTCTGAGCAATCGTATTTTTCCAGAAAACCAAATCTGTTTGCAAAGGTGTAGGCTGGGCAGCTGGCAGTCTTTCTTTGTGTGGCTTGCTGCTTCCTCTCTGAGTCTGAATCTTTCTTACCTGCAAGAGCAGGCAGCCATATAATATAATGGCTGGAGAACGTGGATGGTAAGTCAACTAGGCCTGGCTTCAGATCTTTACTCTGCCACTTACCTGTTTGCTGTGTGATCCTAGGCAAGTTGCTTTACTTCTCTGATCTACTGGTATATCGGGGATGCTAATAACTGCCTGCACGAGTTGTGAGGCCTAAATGCTCTATGGCTACTTAAAGCGGTTAAACCTGCCATGAATATTCTATAAATGGTGCCTATAGGGCATGTGTATGGCCTACCTATCACGGGTTATCTGGACTGGACCATACCATACCTCCCTCAGAGGGAGGGGCTAGCACGCATCACAACAGGGGCATCAAATTAATATCAAACGAAAGCAATAGGGTACCAGCAGACAGCACACAGGTAAATGCCTATGTGTGTCAGGGCAGAGAGGAAGGCATGCTAGAGAGGATGGAGGGAGGGGACTGGCTTTCTAGGCTCTGTTCTTTCACCAGCATCCTCTCTGACCTGGGCCAGTGTCCTTATCTAGAAATGACCCGGACATGACCTCCCCGGCCTCTCCACACCATCATTCCCTGTCTCACTCAGTTCTCCATCCAGGGAGGAAAAAAGAAAACCCAGGCTCTACCTGGGGGTTCCTGGGAATGGGCAGAATTTCACTCTGAACAGAACTTGAAATGGAGGAAACTGGCCTGTTCCCCACCTCCTGGGCCAATCCCAAATGTCCCTTCTCCCCACTCACTGGATCTCCCCTCCCAACTGTTACATGGAAGTAGGGCACTTTGCCCTCAAACTACGTGGACATGGAAAAGATTAGGTAGATTTGTGTGCTCTCAACAAGCACCCAGAAGCCCCTGAGAGTGCGTGGAGCCATCAAGGAACAAAAAATATTCATACATTTCAAGTCAGTGGGTGCTGGGGAGGGGCGGGCAGCTGTGTCGCTGGGTTCTGCTGTGGTGCAGTCCGGCTGGTTTTGCCTTTATAGTGCAGGCACCCGTGGGCTTCCCATCACCAGGGAAGGATAATGAGACCGAGAGGGGACATACATGCTGAGCCTCAGTTCCCTGCTCAGTGAAATGGGGGAGGGAAGTAACGACACACTGAAGAGGGTTCTGGGCAAATTACATGAGAAAAAGAAGACAGTGTGTGGAGATGCACAACCCCCCTCGCAAAGACACAACTTGTGGTTTCCAAGACGACTTGGGGCCTTGTTCCCACTTCCCTTGGTAGCAGTTTGGTTGCCAAGGCGACATCAGGACAACTACAACTCACTGCACTAAATGTGTCTGAATTGTGAGAGTGACATGGAGTTTGGGCAGAAGAGCACACTCAGTCCCAGCCCACAGCCACCGCTGTCGGGTGAAGAGTCTGACTGATGATCGTCAATGAACAAGAGCCAACACCTCCAGGCCGGGCCCTTACTCTGCTGGACCCCGGAGCACTTGTAGCTCATGAGGGCATCCCCGTTCCTATCCCAGAAAGCCTACAAGTAGGATGTCCAGGAGCAAAAACACACCATAACACCATTCACCAACTAGCACATTGAACACGAGGACAGATCTGCCAAGGCCCCAGCTGAGGAATTGTATGAATAAAGTCCACCACGGGTTGCACATCCCCTATGGGTCAAACCCTGTGCCAAGCAACTTACAAATACCATCTCCTTTGACCCACACAGCGACCAAGGAGGTCATCACCATTGCTGCCCCATGTTATAAATGCAGAAACTGGACTTGTTAGGATGAAGTGTCATGCTTAGGGTTACATGGCTCATAAGTAGTAAAGCCAGACCCAGCTCTTTTAAGCCAATGGTTCTCAAAGTGTGGCCCTGACTACCAGCATCACCGGGAAACTGGGTAGAAATGCAAATTCTTAGAGTGCACCTCGGACCTACTGGTGCTCCCGGGGTGGAGTCCAGCCAGCCGTGTTTTAGCAAGTCCTCCAGGTGAGTCCATGTGAGAACCCCTGCAAATCAACTGCTCGTTCCTATTAGAGGTTCCCAAACTTTGCCCAGTGCCAGGCTGGACCTCAACCACTGAAGTCAGAATGTCGGGTGGCAGCCAAGTGTCGGTGTTTTATAAGAATCCCCAGGTGATCCCCATGTGCAGCCCAGTTGGGAACCACATCTTTGTCTGAAGGCCCTTCTCCGAGGAGGGCTCACCTGTAAGATGGGTCCATGGGAGCCAGGAGGCCAGCGTTAGCCAACAGGTCTTGCCTTTTCAGAATCACATCCCTATCTCTGGACATAGTAACAATCTGAGGTGGTCTCTGAGTGTTCCCCGGCCGCTTTCTCCTTCCCCAGATCTTTCATTAACAGTCCAGGCTTGGAATAACACATCTTGCTTTTTTAAATACAGGAAGCATTTGTATTTGAAGTGATGACTTGGCACCAACATTCCAAAACCCACCCCAGGTCATCGTGCCTAATTACTCAGATTGTAATGTTTCCAAGACTTCAGATCATTAAGAACAAATGGGAAAAAAGCTATGAGTTAGGAGACCAGAAGTTCAGAAAGATAAGCTCGGTTCATAATTAAAAGTTATAGGCAAATTATAGCCCTGTCAGTTCTAACTTCATGGTGTCTCTTCCAGGCGGTGCTCCCTCCCCCAACCCAACAGCCCTGTGACAAGCCCTGGTCCCTGCCCTCATTATCTCAGGCCTATACCATAGCGATATCCAGCCAACAGGTCCTTCGGCCTCCAGTCTCCTGACTAGAGACAGACCCCAAGAGGGCTAAAGTACCCAGCCTCTGCTCTCAGATAACAGTAATTTGAGCCCACCCTTAAAAGTGATTGGAGGGCCCAACAAGCGTTGCTCAGTGGTTGAGCGCCCACCCATAAACCAGGAGATCACAGTTATATTCCTGCTCAGGGCACACGCCTGGGTTGTGGGCTCAATCCCCAGTAGGGGGCGTGCAGGAGGCAGCCAATCAATGATTCTCTCTCACCATTGATGTTTCTATCTCTCCCTCTCCCTTCCTCTCTCTGAAATCAATTTAAAAATGCTTTTTAAGTGATTGGAGGAATTTTAGGCTGGACTAGGGAGTGGGTGAGGGTAAATCTGAGACATTTTCCGGGGGAGAGGCCAAAACGCAAAGCTGAGCAGATTATCCGAAGGGACGGCACTCCATGGACTTGCTAGAGAAACAGCCTCCTGGAGCAGTGCGGAAAGAATTCCCTGAAGACAGAGATGATTTCGGCATCTATTGTATCTCTCCTTCCTATGCACAGAAAGAAGAACAGAAACATATCAGAATGCTTTTCAAATAGTGGGTATTCAAAAAAAGTTGGGGGATACCTGGAATTTTCCCGTGGGAGGGAGGATTTAATTCTTTCAATTCAGAGTTGTTGAGTACCTTCTGTGTATCAGGTAGATATTAGGCATGGTCCTGGGTTCTTTTATATATTTTCTACATGTACTTTTTTTAATTTATTGATTTGAGAGAGAGGGAGGGAGAGAGAGAGAAACATCAATTTGTTGTTCCACTTATTTCTGCATTCAGTGATTGGTGCTTGTATGTGCCCTGACCAGGGACAGATCCTGCAGCGTTGGCGCATGGGGATGACACTCCAGTCAACTGAGCTACCCAGCCTTGGCTTACACACTTTTTTAAAAAATATATTTCTTTATTGATCTCAGAGAGGAAGGGAGAGGGAGAGAGAGATAGAAACATCAATGATGAGAATCATTGATTGGCTGCCTCCTGTACTCCCGAGCCCACCACCCAGGAATGTGCCCGCCAGAATCGAACCCAGGACCCTTCAGTCCACAGGCCAACGCTCTGTCCACTGAGCCAAACCAACTAGGGCCACACCTTTTTTATTTGGTGCTCACAGCAGTTCTGCCAAGTAGTGCTTGGCTTAATATTATACATAAAGAAGTTAATCTGAGAGGTGAATAAACTTACCCAAGATCACACAGTTGTTGAGCATCAGCCAGAAAGTTACAAAAGAGGCAGAT
The DNA here is from genome assembly GCF_028538775.1 of Myotis yumanensis. Classification (NCBI taxonomy): domain Eukaryota; kingdom Metazoa; phylum Chordata; class Mammalia; order Chiroptera; family Vespertilionidae; genus Myotis; species Myotis yumanensis. The sequence goes on along the minus strand of NW_027223767.1, from coordinate 24,777,401 downwards.
ACTAGAGAAGCCTCCGGTGGACGTGCTCTTAGCTGCTGCTGGAATGAAAGGGCTCCGCCCGCGGAGACTGTGGTCATTTAGTCCTATTCTTTAGAGTGGGCCCCAGGTACAGGCTGCCCTTCCCAATTCCAGGCCAACTAAATTAAGAGTCTCTGAGTATGAGTCCAGGCCAACAGATTTTTTAAAGCCACAGGTGATTCAGCCCAGAGAACCATTCTCAAAATGTACTGCCCATGGAGTTATCCAGGGGAGCTTATAAAGCAGCGGTTCTCAACCTGTGGGTCGTGACCCCTTTGGTGGTCGAATGACCCTTCCACAGGGGTCGCCTAAGACCATCCTGCATATCAGATATTTACATTACGATTCATAACAGTAGCAACATTACAGTTATGAAGTAGCAACGAAAATAATTTTATGGTTGGGTCACAACATGAGGAACTGTATTTAAAGGGCCAGAAGGTTGAGAACCACTGTTATAAAGGCACCGAGCATTGGTAGTTCTAAAAGTTCCCAGGTGGCCTTGGCCAGTTTGGCTCAGTGCTTAGAGCGACCAAAGAGTCTCTGGTTCAATTCCTGGTCAGGAGCATGTACCTCAGTTGCAGGTTCCCCAGCCCGGATAGGGACAACCAACCAGTGTGTCTTTCCCATGTCAATGTTTCTCTCTCCCTCTCCCTCTCCCTCTCCCTCTTCCTCTTCCTTCTTCCCCTTCCCCCCTCCACTCTCTCTAGAAATCAATGGGGGGGAAAATACCCTCCAGTGAGGATTTAAATAAATAAATAAATAAATAAATAAATAAATAAGGTCCCCAGGTGAATCTAATGTCAACCAAGGCAGAGACCCACTGTTCCATCCCAAGATATTTGCCGGATGGTCCCAAATACATGGAGGCTACCTTGGAGCCTGCCCCTGGAAGAGATACTCAAATAGAATGGCAGAATGGAGAGTCGAAGAGAGGAAAGAATGATGCCTTTAGGACTGGGTCCTGACACATGAATCCAGAGATTTGTGCTCATGGAACTTTAGAATTGACAAGGATACTCCAACCTCTGGCCCCAGGACCTCAGGGCTCACACTCCGTGGGAATTCAGGATAATGAGCGCTTCACTTCAGGCAAGATGTCAGAGGATGAAACTAGAGCCAAAATGCCGCGGTGCCCTTGTGGTCATTGGAGCTCAGGACACCTGAGTGAGTGGCGGCCAGGTCCCTGTCACCAGTGAGATAAGATGTCTGCCTCCTGGACTTAAGGTGCCTTCTGAGTGAAATAGATATAATCATTTCTTTTCTCATATTCTAGAAGTTGTGAGAACAAAACCAGAGAGAGGTGAGAAAACGCTCGGGAAGGTGTTAAACAGTGTGAGGTACTGCTAATAGAATGGATGCAAATGCTTCCGCTGCGGTGCATAACAACGCCCAGCAGAAAAATGGGTGCAGCGGGGGACCCTGGATGACGTTGATTCAACAGCCATTGAATGAGTGAGGGCCTACTGTGTGCCAAGCCTAAACCCTGTCCTCAAAGAACCTAGTATAAGGGGAGAGGAGGCCCAGTGTAGTTTGGAATACATCTCCCTGATGCACACAGATTTTACAGATGAAAACTTGGCCTGTATCTTAAACATTTGTGAGAGTCCAGCTGGTGTTGCTCAGTGGTTGAGCATCGCCCCATGAACTAAGAGGTTACTGGTTTGATTCCTGGTCAGGGCACCTGCCCGGGTTATGGGCTCCATCCCCAGTAGGGGACGTACAGGAGGCAGCCCATTGATGATTCTTCTCTCTCATTGATATCTCTCTCTCTCTCTCTCTCTCTCTCTTTCTCCCACTCCCTTCCTCTCTAAAATCAATTTAAAATAACATTTGTGAGAGTCAGGGATGGTGGTTAGAAGGGAAAGACCATCTAGAGAATCGTAGGAGGGAGAAATTGATTCCGACAGAGGCTTCTGGGAAAGAAAGCTTCCCCAGGGAAGTGGCATTTGAGCCCCTTGATGAAGCACCAAGTGTGGTCGGGAGAATAGGGCAGGAGCCAGCCTTCCAGAGAGGAAGCAGCCTGGGGGAACAGGGGTGCTGGGTGGCTTCCCAAATCCATGAGGTGGTCATTGTGCCTGGGATGGGATAGAGGCCCAAGGTCTCCTGTGGATGTTACACCTCACCTGCCCGAGTTCTGCTGGGCCTCTTCAGAGCCCAGTCTGACACAGCACTTGCCCCAAGTCCCTTCATTAGCAGGACACTGAGGTCTCAGCTCTGGGCCAAGAAAAGTGGGGAACACTGAGTGCATATTGTGGTTCCTGCCCTCAAGAAGCGTAAAATCGAGTTGGGGGAAACAACGAATGAACGCGGGACTCGTGCAATCTATGTGGCTTCGGACGTTTTACACTCAGAAGACTATTTTCAAAACTGCTAGACAGGCAGGTTGGTCAAGTCCGGGTGCACAGTCCGAGTACTGCACGGAAGTGCCCTGCTGAGAGGATAACTGGGGCCATCTTTTTGCAATTCGTCGGCCTGGAGAGAATGAATGCCTTCTTGCAACTCACACAAAGACAATGCTTTTGCTCGCTGGGGCCAGAAGACAACAACTTTGAGAATGAGAGGGAGTCAGAAATGAAGTACCACCGCTTGATTGAAAGGCTCAGTGGGGAGGTTTCATAAAGGAAGCGGGTTGGAATCAGGCCTGCCAGGTGGCAGGATTGGAAGGCGGAGGCAGGATGGTATTCCAGATAAGCAGAACAGCTGGGGCTAAGATCCGGGGCCAGAGCAGCCTGGCGGGTTCTGTAGACGTGCTGAGGCTTCGTACAGATCCGATGAAAATGAAAGAAGGAAAAATCAGCTAGGTTTGGTGTTAGGAGGCCAGAGGAGGTGGCAATGTACAAACCAGAAGAAGAAAGTGCTCTGGGTCTGGCTAGCATGGCCAAACCTAAGCTCTGCAATTTACTCGCTGGTGACCATTGTGCCTCTGAGTCTAAGATTCCTCACCCATAAAAACGGAGAGCATTATGCTAAGTGAAACAAGCCAGTCAATGAAAGAAAAATACCACATGATCTCACTCATTTATGGATAATAAAGACCATTATAAACTGATGAAAAAAATAGATACAGAGGCAGAGCAGCCTCGAACAGACTGTCAAACTACAGCGGGAAGGCCGGGGAGGGTTGGGAGGAGAGGGTAAGAGATCAACCGAAGGACTTGTATGCATGCATATAAGCATAACCAATGGACATAAGACATGGGGGGGTAGGGGAGGCCGGGGGAATGTCAAGGTGTGAGGGAAGGAGGCATATGTAATACTCTTTGTAATACTTTAAGCAATAAAACAAAATTAAAAAAAAAAAAACAGAGGAGCCCGGCTGGCATGGCTCAGTGGTTGGGTGTAGACCTATGACTAAGAGGTCATGGTTGGATTCCCAGTCAGGGCACATGCCAGGGTTGCAGGCTCAATCCCCAGTAGAGGGTGTGTAGGAAGCAGCCAATCAGTGATTCTCTCTCATCAGTGATGTTTCTATCTCTCTCCCTCTCCCTTCCTCTCTGAAATCAATTTTTAAATTTAAAAAAAAAATAATAGAGGAGCTTCCAGGAGGAAGAGGGTAACGGTGGTTGCTAATGTTCACTAAGCACAGTGTTTGTGCCTTACAGGAACCAATCCATTTCATTATCACAATATATATAGATATAGATATAGATATAGATATAGATATAGATATAGGTATAGGTATAGGTATAGATATAGATATAGATATAGATATAGATATAGATAGATAGATAGATATGCCTAATATGTATACTGTCCCCCTGGGAGTTTGACCAAAAGACCGAGAGTTTGATCGCTTGCTATGATGTGCTCTCTCTCTCTCTCTTTCTCTCCCTTCCTCTCTCTAAGTATGTCCTCAGATGAGGATTTTTTTAAATATTTTGGAACTAGAGAGAGGTGGTAGTGTGGTGATTGTACAATGTTGTACATGCACTAAATGCCACGGAACTGTTCACTTTGAAATGGTTAACTTTGTGTTATGTGAATTTCACTTCAACCTGAAAATAATAATAAGTAACCATGGCTCTGAATAGGCAAGGCTAGGGATAGCGGCACCCGCTTGCGTGGAGCTGACCCTTTTTAATAGGGAGGAAAGTGTAGGTAAGGGGTTTGGAATTCAGGGGAAATGGTCAATCAGATAAAAGCTGCATTCAGTGATTTTCCCAGCATCCCTTCACCTGCTTACGGGTGATTCATTCTCTGCAGCACTTGCAGTCACTGCAGTCCTCCTGGGGCACAAAGGTCAAACTGCTTGCCTGTCTCCTGAAGCCAGGGCAGGCCCCATCACACATTCCAGTCCCTGGAACAATAGCTTTCTACAGGCATTAATTACCAAGCCTATTAACTATATAGCTAAAGCTACATTTTTTTAATTTCTTATGTTCCCCATCAATACTTCCCAGGCATTGTGCTAAGCACGTTACTGGCATTCTTTTATCTGATCCTCCCACAGTCGTCTGTGATGAAAACATGGATTGTCCCCAAGCACAGTGAGCCAAACAGAGGCTCGGAACCTTTGAGCAACTTGCCCCATAGCCTACTTTAAGTAAGTGGTGGAGCCAGGATTCAAACCCAGGTCACTCCGGCTGTTCAACACTACACCTTATTATACTCCATCCTTCTGCCCCTGAAGCTTCAGAGTCCCTCCGCACGCCAGGGTTACTCCGGGGCTAATGAGATCCCTCCTGGAGACATCCAGCAAGATTTTCCCCCCAGCTTGTCTCCATCCTTCTGGTGGTGGGAGAATAAGCTCCCCACCAAAGAGAAGTGAGCTTATTCTCTCACCAGCAGTGTGTACGAGGACTCCCTGCCTGAGAGCAGTTTGAACCAGGAGTAGGCAGCTCGGCCATGCCATTTCCAATTTTCTTTCCCAATCAGATATGGACAGAAGTCATTGGAGCCCAGAGCAATTGTTTTGTTTCCTGTAAATTTGGAAGGGGAAAACACTGTCAAACCATTTTATACTCTTGCTACAGAATTATTCAGAAGAGGAGTGTGTATGACAAAGATGCAAACCAATTATAAGGAGAAGCATGGCATCCGAGAGAACCCACTCCTTCCTGCGGTGTCCGAAAGTGTGGAAGTAACTGAGGATCTTTCAAACACTCACGCTGAGGCAGAGGATGAAAAGTGGATAATAAATCTTTTCAAGAGGAAACTGGGCACTAACGAGGAGAAAGCGGCAGAAACGGCCAATTCCCAGAACTCAGACAGCTTAACCTGCACTCAAGTGGACACAACCCAGTTTTCCTAGAAAATCCAGCATTGGGGAGAATTGATGACACTAAGAAAGGTAAAATTATGGTAGAATTTGATGGAAAAGAGGAGAAATCTGGTGAGTCTGGGCACCAGAAACCTCAAGAAATAACTAGTGACACACACACACACACACACACACACTTCTGTGTACGGCTACATCATGGGTTAGTTAAAAAATTGAGCAGGAATGATTCTAGACATTCTGACTAGAGATTGGCCACTTTCTAAGGGAACTTCAATTATCAGAAGAAAAAGAGTGTGGGCTTTGAGCATGGGTGCCATCCTAGAACTCCATCTTACTGGCCACATGACCTGGGCCTGGCACTCCACCTCTATGAGCCTCAGTCTTCTCATCTAAGAAAGCAGGGTACCCCAAAGCACTGAATCAAACGCATATAAGCACTCCTGTGTCCATTGAAGCATTATCTACAATAGCCAAGATATGGAAGCAACCCAAGTGCCCATCAATAGACAAATGGATAAAAAGGTGGTGGTACATATATGTAAAGGAATATTACTTGGCCATAAAAAATGAAATCTTAACCATTTGCAACAGCATGGATGGACCTAGAGGGTATTATGCTAAGGGAAGTTAGTGAGCCAGAGAAAAACAAATACCATATGATTTCACTGACATATGGAATCTAGAAAACAAAATAAATGACAAACAAAATTGATACAGACTCATAGATACAGAGAACAGACTGATGGTTGCCAGAGGGGAGGAGGTTTAGGGGACTGAGTGGAGATTAAGAACTACAAATAGGTAGTTACAAAATAGTCACATATAGTCAATAATATGTAGGGTGGCAGGGGGTTACTGGAAATAGTGGAGAACACTTTTTTAAATATATGATTATCTAACTACTATGCTGTACACCTGAAACTAATGCAAAATAATATTGAATGTAAACTGTAATTTTAAAAAATTTAAAGATTTTAAAAGAAGGCAAGGTATCATCTTTATTCTCTTACAAACATTTTTTTCACTGAGACTACATGAAGCAGAGGGTGTAAAACGTGGTGAGGCTGAATTTTCAGTCCTCCACTCTGGGTCGCCTCTGCATTAACAGACATGTCTTCCTTTCTTCACGTGACCTTGTTCTTCTTCATATGCCATTTGGAAAGTCTTATGTGGTTGCACCTGTGGGTTGCCTCTCTCCTCCAGATTATTAGTAAATTGATGGCTCCCAGCTGTGCAGATTTCACTTCTTTGAGCCGCAGTGTCTTGTTATGTAAATCAGGGAGAATAAATACTAAATGATATCTCACTATCATGATTTTGAGAGAATTAGAGGAATTAACATGTGTGAAAATGCCTAGCATATTATTTTTTTCTTTTTTTTTCTTAATATATTACATATGTGTCCTTATCCCATCATAACCCCCAACCTCCCCAACTCATGCCCTCACCCACCCCCCTCCGCCCCCGTTGTCTGTGTCCATTAGTTAGGTTTATATGCATGCATACAAGTCCTTTGGTTGGTCTTTCCCTCTTACCCCCACCTTCCCCTTCCTTCCCTCTGGGGTTTGACAGTCTGATCTATGCTTCTCTGCTTAGCATATTAAAAAATGCCTATAAATAATGCTGTTTCCATCTTTTCCTAAGAATGGAACCCCAAAAGAGAAGTGACATCTCCCCCCACATACTAGTAGATATTTTTCTCCATTTCAGGGCAAATGAGGCACACATGTGGGACATCATCAATAGGTATAGATGAGGGGGTATCTAGCCGGTGACTGGGAGGAGTAAGGTTAATTAAAGCTAGCTGCTATATTACTCACCCCCCAAATCCCCACATTTTCAAAAATCACGCACTTCTTGGATAGAAGAGGTAGCCATAGTTCATCTTCACTCAGTCTTGCATCATAAGGACAATTACAGCCTCTACCAACACTTGCTTGCTCAGGGTCCCACAGCAAATGGGGGATAGCCAGGATTCGTACCCAAGCAACTTGACTTCAGAGTGAGGTGTTCAAGCCCTACATGATAGCCTCCCAATACCACCATAGGCTCATCATTCCTAGGTCCCCAAAGACCTGACTCAGTTTCCCATTCTTGCCGTGAATTGCATGATGCTACCTGATCTCTTATAGTCAATGCCCTACCTGATCTCAAAAAGCCAGACCAGAAGACCTCCGATGGAGGCCTGGGGAAAGAACGCCTAAGGCAGAAGTGTGCGCCAGAGTGACACATGTAGGGCATGAAGTGGGCCTGCTGAGGACAGGGAGGGGCTGGGGCAAGGGTGTTGGTGGAGAGGGCCTGTGGTGAGCCGGCACAGCCATGGCATACTCAGCCCCAGGGAGCCTTATGTGCCATGCCAGCTCAGCCTGGTTCAGTGACCCTGAGTGGGGGCCGTGAAGGATTAAGAAAAGACAGACAAGAGAATGAAAGCTGGGTCTCAGTGGGACGCTGCCCTCTCTGATGCAGAGACAGTGACAGTGCCCACAAGCCATGTCTTTATTTTATAGCAGATGCCACGAGGGAAAGTATGGGCATGATCAAGATGTTTACAACATCTTGTGGGTTTCAATCCTACTGAACTACATGCACCTGAACTCTATCAAGCCCACGTCACTCAGGCACGTGGGGCCACGTGTTTGGACCATAGGTTCAAGCTTACAACAATAGCTGTTGGCTATAATTGTGCTGGGAGGACTCTGCCCTCCAAGCTGGGCCTTGCACGTGGCCATGAGAAGACTGTGCCCTCTCATTAGTCCAAGGCTTGAACCTGTCCAAACACTGTAGCCAGGCCCCACAAGGGCCAGCCTGGAAACTGCCAGAGGCCGGAGCCCAGAATAGGCATTGGAGAAAGTAAAATTCTCCAACCCACTTAGAACACTGTCCCCAAAGAGTCCCTTTATCTTTCCACCTGGCGCAAATTCCCGTAAGAAATCCACTAATTGTTTATTGTTTCTCAGAGAAAATGTCATCTAGGAGCTTGTGTCTCAGGAAAGCCTGAGCTAAAAACACCAGCAGAACTCCTAGACTCTGAGGCCCCTTGGATATTAGGACTGCATGATAAAATCTGCAGTTCCCGCATATGCCAGGCCCTGGGAGGAGTACTTGATATATATTCATCTAATTCTCACAACAACCATTCCTGCAAAGTAAGTAATATCATCCTGAGTTTTATGGCTAAACAACCTCAGGATCGGGAAGATTAATTAACTTGCCTAAGGCAACCAGTTGGTGTCCACGCTGGGGGGGTCAAGGCCATGTACATCTAAGCCCCTTCCTCTATGGCAGGGTCAGCCTGCTGCCAATTTTTGTACATAAAGTTTCACTGGAACACAGCCACCTTGGCTTGTTCTGTGCCTGCTAAGGGTGCCGCAAGGCCAAGTTGAGCAGTCGCCACGGAGACCATCTGCCCTGCAAAGCCTAAAATATTTTTACTCTCTGGGTGCGTTCAGGAAAAGTTTACCGACTCCTGCCTTAGACTTTGCTGCTTTGGAGAACTTATCATTCAACCTTTATTTTTTAAGATTATCCAAGTGATACCCAGATATGTGAAGTGATTTCTCTGTGGCCACACTAGCTCTCTCCTCTTACCTCACTGTTTTCATTCAATAAAGATTTACAGTCTTCACTGTGCTGTTCACTCTGAGGAACAGAAATTGGTTCCATCCCCAAGGAACTAAAAATATAGTTGCAAACACAGATGTACACACTAGAAAAAAATGTTGAACGCAAGTTTATATACACTGCACACCGCCCCCACGCATCTCTCCAGGCCACCTCCCCCCACCCTCTGCGCCCCTCACCGCCTTCCCTCTGTTCCCCAGCAGGTTGTGAAAGGTTGCAGGAGCCAGAAAACAAACCCTAGCTGCATCAGAAGCCAGGAAATCAAGACACCTGGGCACAGGTAGGAGAGTCAGTGTGAGCGGGTCGGGTGAGTGGCTCAGGATAAAGGCTGCGAAGCCTGTCGCGGTGGACTCGGAAGTGCGGGACCGAAGCAGACATCCCGAGTCAGGGGTCTGACAGCTGTGCTGCCCTCACTATGAAGGTGATGCTTCAGCTCTGCTTTTTACAGGACACTCCTTTTTCCGGGACAGGGATAGAGAAAGCTCAGGGCACAGCATCCTCTTGCTTGGTTGCGGTTTCCAGGTGCCTTATCTGATGTGAAAGGCCTGCCTGGGTTTCTCCCTGTAGACTAGAGAGCTAAGGTCATTTAGAATGATAATAGAAACTGCCAAGATGCCCACAGCACTTGTGCTGGGGCAGGGCCAGCCCCTAGTGCAGAAGCAGAAGCTGTCCAGTAGCAACCTGAGTGTCTGTAATGAGTATTTCTGCAAGGAGTAATTCTAAATGACCATATACTTGAACCCAGAAATTCCAATTTGAAATTTTGTTCTGGAGAAATACTTATGCACATGCACAAATATGAACAAGGATACTCATTGCAGATGTTCCATGAGCCCAATCATGGACTCCTGTGCCACTGAGCCCGTGCATGGCCCTTGAATCTCTGCCAATGAATGCAATGCTCCTGGTAGCAAATCTGAACAGACCAAAATTGGCCTACGAGAGGAAACCTGTTCACCACATCAGCTGTAAGACACATGTGCTGTATGTTTAAGGATGGCCCTGTCCAAAGAAACCTCCCCACCTCAGTCCTTGACCTCTAGGTAAATATCCCCGGGCTCCTCCAAAGTGCAGACACCAAGGGAACAGTCCCCGTCCTGGATCGGCCCTATGCTTCTAATACAAAATAGAGCGCAGTGCAAGGTTCCTTGGCCAATCCTCACTCTTTAGAAGAGGCTCATGTCTCCCTTCAGGTGTGGCTGCACAGGTGTAATGTTCCAGCTCTGTTGTTTGGCTTGTCCCAACATCCCTCCTGAACCAGGTGGGTCAGTTCACCTTTGGTTGTCAATCAAAAGCAATGACTTCTCTCTCCTTTTCAAGTAGAAATGGAGTTTATCCAAGGGAATCTCTTTGATACAAATAGCAATGCTATATACATGTAACTCCAAAGGTCCCTTCATATTAGAATAGTTTCTATCCAATGAATAATGTTCTGTCAGGTCTGTTCATGGCCCATTAGCTGGCATGGGCTGGCCCCGGTATCATAAGGCTGAATCTCTCTTTGCCTTGAACAATGTCTACAGCAGATAAGGTGTGGAGAGCAGCTACAGTGTTTGGACAGGTTCAAGCCTCAGACTAATGAGAGGGCACAGTCCTCTCATGGCCACGTGCAAGTCCCAGCTTGGAGGGCAAAGCCCTCCCAGCACAATTGTAGCCAACAGCTATTGTTGTAAGCTTGAACCTATGGTCCAAACACATGGCCCCATGTGCCTGAGTGATGTGGGTTTGATAGAGTTCAGGTGCACGTAATTGAGTAGGATCAAAACCCATGATAATGTTGTAAACATCTTTTTTTAAAAAAAATATATTCTATTGATTTTTTACAGAGAGGAAGGGAGAGGGATAGAGAGTTAGAAACATCGATGAGAGAGAAACATTGATCAGCTGCCTCCTGCACACCCCCTACTGGGGATGTGCCCGCAACCAAGATACATGCCCTTGACCGGAATCGAACCCGGGACCCTTGAGTCCGCAGTCTGATGCTCTATCCACTGAGCCAAACCGGCTAGAGCTGTTGTAAACATCTTAACCACGCCCTTACTTTGCCTCATGGAATCCGGCTATAAAATAAAGACACTGCTTGTAGTCCGTGGCGCTGTCGCTAGCTCTTCATCAGAGAGGACAGCGTCCCACTCAGACCCAGCTTTCTTCTCTTGTCTGTCTTTTCTAAATCCTTCACCGCCCCCTCTCAGGTTCCCCTTGGCCGTGCTGGTTCGGCACAATAAGGAATTAAGGAATGGAGGATGCGTGCTCTAAATCACAGAGCAAGCACACAGGGCCTTGGGAAGCTGACACTGGCCTCTTCTGTTTCCTAGGGAAAAGGTACACGATGATTGTGTCCTTCATGGGACACAGCCATCCAAAAAGTCTATGCACCATCTCCCCACTGACCCCCTGATCCCTTGTGCATTCCTCAATATTACAGCATTTACAGCCTTGTTCTATCGCTGTGTTTTCACTTATCTGTGAACTTCCTGACGGTAAGGGCGAGTCCATATTGTCATTTCTTTGCCTAAGTATTTGTCACAGTGACTGAAACTCTATAGCTACTCAGTAAATGTTATGGCATTAATGAATGAATGCTTATTGTGCCTACTCTTGACTGTGTAACTGCTCTGTGTCAGGCCCTGTGCTAAGGTCTTTACATACTTCATATACTTTAATCCTCACAACAACACTATGAAGTTTAAGTTATTATTCATATTTTACTGCTGCTGAAACTAGGAGTAAATGAAGTTAAATGAATCCCCTAAAATCAAATGGCTTGTAAGTGGCAGACTCAGAAATAATGCCAAGCTCGGCCTAACTCTGAAGCCCACTACTCTGACCCATTGCTCTGAATTACTCATTATCCATTCTCACCTGCCTCCAACCAAAGTCAGGTCCACAGCTCTAGGGGTAATGAACTGTCATATAATTGTCTTATAGGGAAAAGCATGACTACACTTTCCGTATATAAAATATACTGTATCTAAAAATGGGATTTAAAAAAATGTAAACAGACTCATAGACACAGAGAGCAAAGTGGTGGTTGCCAGAGGGGAGGAAGGTTGAGGGGGTGAAAGAGGCGAAGGGATTAAGAAGTACAAATTGGTAGTGACAAAATAGTCCCGGGGATGTAAGTAAAGCTTAGGGAATATACTCAGTAATATTTCGATAACTATGAATGGTGCCAGTTGGAATACTGGAAATATCTGGGGGAACACTTTGCAAAGTGTATGATTGTCTACCACTACGCTGTACACCTGAAACCAGTACAAAATAAAATTGTAAGCAAAAATAAATAAACAATAAAAATAGGATGTTTCCAGTATTACAAATGATGCTAAGATGAATATTCACTGACAAGAAGAATATTTATAATATATTACGTGGAAAAATAGCAATTTTAAAAGCAATATGCCCGGCACATATCTTCTTGCACCGAGCTCCCATTTCCCTGCCACTGTCTCCCTCACAAGGCTAATTTATTTCTGAAAAAGCACTTTTAAGTAAACAACAAATGCACAATTACGCAAAGAAAGATAAGAAGCTAGAAGGCAAAATAAGACAAAGGTTACCACACTAAGATCCTCAGGCGAAATCTGACCCCCTGCCTGTGTGTTGTCAATTAAGTTTTATTGGGACACAGCCCTTCCCATTCCTTTACGTGTTGTCATTGGCTGCTTCTGCACTACCATAGCGCAGGTGAGCCGTTGCCAAAGAGACTGTCTGGCCTGAGAAGCTGACAATTTTACTAGGTGATTCTTTAGAGAAAAAGTTTGCTGACCTGCTGATGTAAACCTCTAAGTCTACATCCCCCACCCCCACCCCAGGTGACGCTCATCAACAAAGACCATCAACCCATCGAAGCTGCAGAGGTGGCCCTGAAGGTCACAAGTCTGCACGGTCCCTCCCTCCAACCCCAGCAGGGGAGATACACACACACCCAGATCCACTCTCACATGGAAACATTCAGACAATGGCCTCACACTGAATGCTGGTAGTTTTCTTTCTTTCTTTCATTTTAATAAGAGGAAAGCACAAACCACTAAACTACAAGTAAAGGTCAATGAGACAGTGAAACAAGGGTGACGGGTCAAGTCACGAGAGAAACGCTGTCAGAGCCATCTTCAGGGTTCCGACCAATCAAACAGGGCGGGTGGGGAGCCGTGGGACAGCTGCAGGGCTGGAAAAGGTCAGGGAAGACTAGGCGGATGGTATTAAAAAGGAAATAAGGGAATCGGGGCAGGCAGAGTATTCATAAGCGGGGCAGGAGAGACAGATGGACTGTCACGAAGGGTAAATTGCTCTGAGAGACGATGAGAAATGTGCCAGGAGCCGAGAGAAAATCAAATCCTGGACCCACCGTACAAGGTGGGGGAAGGAATAATAAAGACAAGTCTGCAAGCAAAATGATGTACAAATGGTATTTTTTCCCCAGAAATAGACTAATAAAATGCAGATGAAGCCCATCAAATTGAAAAATGCTTTTCATCACTGGAAACACCGCAGAAGCCAGTTAGGAAGGGCTTTGGATTCTGGCTCCTTCACTTACTAGAACACCCATATCAAAATACATTTTACTAAGAAGTTCTACAACTGATCAGGCTGGCTTAGCGTGGCTCACTAAAGGCACCAGAATCTTGAGTGGCCCTGATATTTATATCAAGGGGAATATTCAGAATATCTACTGACAGCTATGGCACGGGTTCCAGCCAATCAGAACATGCCTGCTGGTGAGCCATACAGGGATGTCCCAGCTGAGTGTGAACCCTGACAGGCACAGAACTGCCCAGGTGGGTTTGTGACGAGTGGCTGGAGCCTCGCTCTGGAATAAGAACTACTTCCTATGTCCGGGTGTAGCAAGTGGACTGGAAGGAGACATGAATTTGGTGCCACGTCTACGCTTCCTTCTCAGGAAGGGCTGGTGGTCACTCGCAGCGCTGGTCTGGGATGGATCCTTCTTCCTTCAGGTTTTGGATATCTCCTCCATCCTTTCCCAAGTTGGCCTCTTACTAAGGGGCCTAATTACTAATCTCACCTGCTCAAAGAGAAGCCCCTAAGGCAGTGGTTCTCAACCTTGGCTGCACATTAGAATCACCTGGGAATCTTTTTAAAATCCTGATTCCTGGGCCTCATCCTCCGGAAATTCTGTTTCTTTGTTATGGGGTGGGGCCACAACATTTACTAAGGTCTACAAAGAAACAGAATTTCTGGAGGATGAGGCCCAGAAATCAGGATTTTAAAAAGTTTCCCAGGTGATTCTAATGTGCAGCCAAGGTTGAGAACCGCTGCCCTACGAATTTAGTTCTTTTTAATCGATTTCAATGGAAAGCCAGCCTTTCTTCTAATGTAACCTGACAAGCACAAAACGTTGGCTGTCTGTGTGTGTTCCTATCAATGAGAAACCTTCATATTTCTTCTGATTTTTTTCGACAGTCCCCACCCTGTAACAAAGGAAGAGAGTTTTCATTGCCTCGAATGGGAAGAAACATTTGCTAGTTGAGATCTGAGCTGACAGTGGATAGAGGCACGTCACTGTACCTTTCTGGGGTTCTGTTTCCTCACCTATCATTGTAACTGAATGAAGAAATTACTTTAGCGGCTGATACATGTTTGAGCCTGATAAAAACCTCTTTGATTAAAAAATGCCCACCCACCCCCAAAGAATGCCTGTGTCCCTCACTTTATCTGTAAGAAAAAAAACAATCAAACAAAACAAAAATGTAGTTTTAAGTCAATGTAGTAGGGTGGGGGGTGGGGAGGAAGCCACAGTCTGAAAGCCAAGTCCAGAGGCCCAGGCTTAAGTCACCCTTCTGGGGTTAACTGGCCACGTACCCTGGAAATGACTATGCCCCCACCTCCCAGTTTTAACCATCTGTCAAATGGAAAGTTCAGCTCTGGAACAATGTTTTCTCCGGGGCTCCAATGAGAGGCTGCAGAGGCTGCCTACAGAGAATGAGGCTAACCATTGGGATCCTGTCCTCTCCCCATCGGCAATCCAGCTCTACCTGAACAATTTGCCATCACCTGTTTTATATAGCATGTGCTCATATCATATTTCAGGTGATAAAAGGGGCCCATTATTTAAGGAGATGAAATGTTATTAAAAAAAAAACCATTAATATCCTATGCTTCTATTACTTGAGAGATTTTTTAAATCATTTTTGTCTGATAAAAATGTAATAGTGGAGAGTAAAATCCAAAGAAGACAGCAGGGAAAATATGGATGACTATGGTAGGTTAATTAATGCTAAGTTATTAAAATATTGTATTTAATGGAGAATAATGAAAGCTGATAAAAGTTTTCTCACTTCATAATAGGAATAAATACCTGGGGATTATTGGATTGATCCTATTTGTAATAAACTGCCTGTGCACCATGTCTTTTTGGAAGTGTTTATTCTGAAATCCATGTTACCTTGTTTTTCTGTCTGCAGCTCTGGGCAGGTCCACCAGAAAGCAAATAGCTTGCCTAAAAAGGCAGAGTATTCACTTCCTGCTATAACAAATTACCACCAATTTGGTGGCTTAAAAGAATGCAGATTTATTTTTATTTTTTTTTTTTTATTGATTTCAGAGAGGAAGGGAGAGGGAGAGAGAGATAGAAACATCAATGATGAGAGGGAATCATTGATTGGCTGCCTCCTGCATGCCTCCTCCGGGGAATGAGCTCGCAACCAGGGTATGTGCCCTTGACCGGAATCAAACCTGGGACCCTTCAGTCCACAGACCGATGCTCTATCCCCTGAGCTGTGGAGAGCAGCTACAGCGTTTGGACAGGTTCAAGCCTCAGACTAATGAGAGGGCACTGTCCTCTTGTGGCAAAGCCACCTGCAAGTCCCATCTTGGAGGGCAAAACCCTCCCAGCACAATTGTAGCCAGAGGCTATGGTTGTGAGCTTGACCTTATGGTCCGAACCTGTGGTCCCAGGTGACTGAATGATGTGGGCTGCGGGAGGTGCAGCAAGTGCTGCCAAAACAAAGCTTGATCAGGTGCATGTAATTGAGTAGATTGGAAACCCGAGAGAACATTGTGAACATCTTGACCACGCCCTTACTTTGCCTCGTGGGATCTGGCTATAAAATAAAGACTCGGCTTGCAGGCTGCGATGCTGTCTCTCCATCCAAGAGCAGCGTCCCATCTAGCTCCAGCTTTATTCTCTTGTCTGTCTTCTTTAATCCGTCACCGCCCTCTCTCAGGTTCACCCCTGGCGGTGCTGAGCAGGGCACACTGAGCCAAACCCGCTAGGGCAAGAATGTAGATTTATTATCTTGCAGTTTCGGAGGTCAGAAGTCTGAAAAAGGTCTCATCTGGTTAAAATCAAGATTTTTTTTCTGGAGGCTCTTGGGGAGAATCTGTTCCTTTGCCCTTTCTGGCTTCTAGAGGTTGCCTGCATTCCTTGGCTCATAGCCCCTTCCATCCTCAAAGCTAACAGTGGCCATTGGAGTCTCTTTTACATATGTCACTCTGATCCTGCTCTCCTACCTTCCTCTTTCCCTTATAGGGACATTGTGATTATATTGAGTTCACCCAGATAATCCAGGATAAATTCCCCCTCCAAGGTCAGCTGACTGGCAACCTTAATTCCCCTTTCCCATGGAACACGACATAGTCACAGGTTCTGGAAATCAGAACATGAACACCTTCGGGGATGGGAGAGTACACAGCCCTCTGCCTATCACAGGTGATTCACCTGAAAGGCGGTCTCGGGATCTTCCACAGCAGGAGGTGGGTGGGAGGTGATGGGAGAGTCATTACCAGGATTTGCAAGCAGTAAAATCAGGGTAGAAAGATGTACTGAAATCCAAGTCTCAGAAGACTGGGATACATGTTGAGTTCTCCGGTCAAGCAAGATGGTGTCAGACCTGGAAGCATTTAGCAGAGGTGAGAATGAAGAGACGACCTTTTCAAGGTCAGCAGTAAGGAGATGGTGTGGGCAGCAAGTCAGGATAATGCAGGACTGGTGCTGGGAAACCTGAGTCTCAAAAACACCAACAGCGATCACTGTGACTGCCTTTTATTGAGTGTTACGTCTCAAATATAATAGTGAGCACTTTGTAATCACTCTGATTCAATCCTTACAACAATCCTAGGAGATTTGTGTTGACTCCACTTTAAAGATGGAAAACTAAAGCTTAAAGAGAGGAAGTAACTTGCCCAAGGACACTCCATTTGAACAACGTTGTGGGATTCTAAGCCAGGTTTGTCTAACTCCAAAGCTCGCTAAAGCCCTGTAACCCCCATCACGCACGGCTTCTACCACCAAACTGACACGTTTGCCAGGCTGGGGAAAGGGTCTTACAAGAAATTTGCTACTCCATAACTTCAAACTTTTCATCTAAAAGGAGATCAAGGAGTCAAAACCAAATTTTAAGCAATTTTTAAACATTCCCAACCTGTAACTTTTTAAGGGTTTTTAATCACACTTTCTAATACCAGTAACTGAAGACCACCATGCATGGTACCTTAGGCGACATGTTTTGACAGTGTTTTCCTAACTGACAAGAATTTTACAGATGTCAGTTACACTTCTGTTTTAAAATCTCTGCCCCAGGAGTATCGTGCTTGGTGTTAGAATCCTGCCCGGGTTTCATCCCTTTTCTCGGTTCACTTCTCTTTCGCCCTAGAAGCTGTCCGTCCAAGTGTCTGGGCATGAGGCAAAGTATTCAGCTCACTGTAGCTGCCAGGAGAAAGAGGGCCAATCATTTAATTTTGTTTTCCAGAGTTTACTGGATAAATTCAAATTGGCATCGATTCACCTCCAGTAGAAAATTCACCTACAGAATGCCTTGACATTTGAGGCAAAGGCAGCCTTCCTTCTAATCTCAAGAGCAATAAAATAAAAAATACCTTTCAGGACTGGGTCCTCCAGCCACAGAGCCCCATTTGGACTCTGACATTATCTGTCCTTGATGTATCTCCTTCCATAACAGGCACTAGGGAAGCCTGGTGAGAATCTGGTCCACTGATAAGGAGACAAGGTGTTCTTCCAAATGGCAGCCCCCATATATCTGGCCAATGATGCCTAGTCAGGTCATAAGAGGTAGAGAAAATATGCAAGCATAGCAAGCTTTCCAAAATGAAGCCAGATCGTATCACCCTTCTTCGATTCTGCAATGATGCTCCCTCACCCATGGAACTCTTTCCAAACTATTTAGCAAAGAACAAAAGGTTCTTCACAACCTTGCCTCTGCTGACCCTTCCAGCCTCATTCCCAGGCCCTGTCCACCCTGCAGACAGATCCTACACTCTGGTCTTACCACACTACTCGGCTTTCAAGAGCACCGTTATCTTCAGGGATTCATACACGCTGTTCCTTCTGCCTGAAAAGCAAATTCTTCATCTCAACCTCTGCTCTGTTGGCTGAGCTAGACCACAGAGAGGAGCCATCCGGGAGTAGCCAAATGCACACACATTAAAAGCAAGAGGACTTTTAGCAATGAGAAGTTCTCTCCGATTTAAGTTTAGTACTAGCAGTTAATGCACTTGTATTTTTGAGGTCTGGGGAACTCTGCCATGTTTAGAGGAGCTACACAATGATATAAATTGATCAATAGTTGGATGGTTCCCAACATAGCTTGGCAACAAAACCGACTGCCTTATGCAACAAAGACTTTTCACACACACACACACACACACACACACACACACACACACACAGCATTATTCTCATCAGAAATCAACATTTTTCTCTAGCTTTTTCTATCCTCAGGAGACAAGTTAAGAAAACAGAGTGGGAAGGGCAGGAAATCTGAAATTAAGCACTCATGGGGTTTACCCCCCTCTGCAAAGGAAGATAAATGTTCAGAAAAGTGAGGAAAGCTGTCCTAAAACGTGCTCTTCTACCGACACCTTCAATAGAAACACCTAATGATGGACACAGAGGAAAGAAAAGGAGAGAGGAAAATGTCAAAGCAACCTTTCTTTAAACTTCCCCAAAGCAAAAATATTTCAAGTTGAAATTACTGCTGCTCCTTGGAGACTGGCGCATTTTTGCCTATCTCTGATGGATGTCCCCTTCTTGAATTGAGAATAAAAATTTGTATTTCCATCTCAATTAAGATAAAATCTTGTCCATGACTTTTAATGTGGGAAGCAAAGGGCAAAGGAACAGCATGGGTTTCTTGACTAACCTACCCATACTCTGAGTTTTACAGGAGATGCCAGGATTTACCAAGTCCTGCTCAGGGTCTTCCTTCATCCATAGGCGTTCCCTCTATGTAATACGCCTTTCAGTTTGGTGGTAGGTTTAACCTCGGGTGAAATTGAATAGGCCCAGTATTCTGCATTGTAACTATGTCCAAAGGACCCTCAGTTCTAACCTCATGGGTCTATTGAACAGGAAAGGACTGAGGGTTAGACCAAAATCAGAAGGTAAACTTGGAAGTGGTGGAGGCAGGGTCTTTAAATTTCATATTGGTGCCATCTTTGTTTCCCTGGCTTGGCATTAAGAGGCCATGGACACAGAAACTCAGCAAAACTAAGAACTATGCATGGATTTGGCTTCATTTCTCCCTCAAGCTTCTGTGAGTTGGCAGCTTGGTAGGGCTCCACAAGAATGGCTTGTGTCTGTTCCTTATGGTGTCGGCTGGGTTTACTTCTCTGTTTGTGGTCAGTTGGCCAGTTGGCTGGTGGCTGGCTGGTCCAGACGGCTTTACTCACACATCTGGCAGTTGCCTGGGGCTGTCAGCCAATGTTCCATGACTCTCCCTGCTTGGCCTTTCTTCTCCCAGTAATTATACCTGGCCTTTTACATGATGGCAGATGCATGACATAAGAATGGCAGTGGCAGCTGCCAGGCTCCTTAAGTCCAGGCCTCAGGAGTCTCAAAATGTCACTTCTGCCGCTTTCTATTAGTGAGAATAAGTCACAAGGCTGCACAGATTCAGAGAAGATGGATAAGTAGATTCCATCTCTGGATGAGAGGGGCAACAAAGTCACACTGCAAAGGGAAGACACAAGGAGGTGTGAATCATTGGGGGCCTTTATTCTAAGGAACAACTACAGTCCTCCCTCTTGCCCCAATGATTCACACAAAGTACATTAAGTACACTCCCTCCCAAGATTCCCAAGGTCTTATTTAGTCATAGCATCCAGCTCAAAGTCCATGAGCTCATGATCTGCATCAGGCTCTAACGTGGTCAAGGCTGTTTCAAGTGCTAGCTCCTCTTGATCCAGAGATATTTCTGTGGGTTAGAAATATGGGCAAGGCTCAGCTGGGATGGCTCCTCTCCACCTGCTGCAGTGTCAGTTGAGTTCATTCATGTTTTTGTGGTCAAGTGCAGGCCAGATGACCATTCGCATGTCTGGCAGTTGAATTCACCTGCTGACTGCAAAGCCTACTTTCTCTTTTATGTGGCTAATCATCCTCCATTGGTTATACCAGGCTTCCTATATAATAAAGAGCTAATATGCAAATGGTCATCACGCCCTCATGCCCTCACACCGTCACACCATCATGCTGTAATGGCTCAGACACTCAACACTGGGGGGAGAGGAATGGGGCACAAATGAGCTCACAAGAGAGGAATGGGGACCAGCCAGGCACAAATGAGGTCACGAGAGAGGAATGGGAACCAGCCAGGCTGTGGTCCGGGAGAGGGACAAGCCGCCTGCCCTGTGGTCCTGGGTGTCAGCAGCTGTGCCTGTGCCTATGGCCTGGGAGAGGAACAAGCCACACGCCCAACCGTCCTGGATGCCAGCGACTGGACCTTTGGCCTGGAAGAGGGACAATCCACTTGCCACAAAATCTCTGTGGCCCCAGGCACCAGCGGCTGCGCCTGCAGCCCGGGAGAGGAACCAGCCACCCACCCCATGGTCCTGGGCACCTGCGGCTGTGGCCCAGGTGAAGCCACCTGCCCATGGTCTCTGCAGCTGCAGCCAGCCCGGGCAAAGCCAGCCCAGGTCCTGGGTGTCTGCGGCCGGCCAGAGGAAGGGAATCCTGGATCCCGGGTACAGGGCAAGGCAGAGGCGGTTAGGGGAAATCAGGCCAGCAGGGGAGCAATTAGGGGCAACCAGGCATGCAGGCAGAGGGGTTAGGGGCAATCAGGCAGGCAGGCAGGCGAGCGGTTAGGAGCCAGCAGTCCTGGATTGAGAGAGGCAGTCGGACATCCCCCAAGGGGTCCCGGATTGGAGAGGGTGCAGGCTGGGCTGAGGGACCCCCCTCCCCCCTGCACGAATTTTGTGCACTGGGCCTCTAACATATATATATATATATATATATATGAGATCAGACAACCTCTTGACTGGATAGTCAACTCACATCATCCATGAGGGGCAGATAGCTATCAGGTGCCTCCAGATGTGATCCCTGGAGAGGGACACAGTATCACTTAGTATTCAAGCTGGGATGCATAATCTAACCATGAAGAAACATCAGAAAACCCCCGAAATGAGGAACTATCTATTAAAGACAAAAACAGGATTGTACCTTCAAAAGTGTCATAAATGACAAAGAAAGGCTGCAAAATACTCCAGATGAAAGGAGATTAAAGAGATGTGACAACTAAATGAAATACTTGAAACTACATGTGTTCCTATACTGGAGGAAGAAAAAGAAATGCTATCAAGAACATTATTGAGTCAATTGACAAAATTGAAATATGCATGGTAGGTTAGATAAAATATTGTATTGATGTTAAATTACTGAAGTTGACGTGTAAGAGAATATTCCTATTCTTAGCATTGAACTGTTTCAGAATAAAGGGGCATGATGTATGCAAACTAGTGTTGAAGAGTTCAGAAAAAAAACTGTGTGTGTGCGT
Organism: Myotis yumanensis; assembly: GCF_028538775.1. Lineage (NCBI taxonomy): Eukaryota > Metazoa > Chordata > Mammalia > Chiroptera > Vespertilionidae > Myotis > Myotis yumanensis. Next base: position 24,755,789 of record NW_027223767.1, on the reverse strand, counting down.
GTGTGTGTGTGTGAAAAAGAGAAAGAGAAAACAAATTATAAAGCAAATGGAGTTGCCATATGGGAAGGGGTTGGGGAGCTGGATGAAAAAGGTGAAGGATTAAGAAGTACAAATTGGTAATTATAAAATAGTCATGGGGATGTAAATTACAGAATAGGGAATATAACAAATCCTACAGCCCTATTGCCTCTGCAGGTCCATCTGCCACCTCTGCTCTCTTGGTCTCCTTGGTTCTCCCCTCTGCCCCACCTTCCACTCTCTGCAATGTTATAGCTTGAGCAATGTCGCCATTTAATCCCACCTTCTATAAAGCCACCCTAACTGGTTCCTTTACATGCTTCTTCGTATCAATTACCCTATGTGGTTCAGCTGTGCAGCCATTCCCCCACCTCCAATTCTTTCACATAATGGGCCTCCTAGTTTTCCCTGCCGCAGACAAGATCCTTTTTCACCTCTATCACTTAAACAGGATTACCCTATGTTTCATCCTAATAGCTTCTGTCTTAGCCTCTTTCTCCCTGGGCTTGCTTGGAAAACAAGACCACATTGCTCTGGTGCTCCCCATTCCTATCCGAGTCTCTTTGACAAGATTGAGGTTAGTGGGAACAGTGACCAAACCGTGTAGAGTTCTGGGGTTAGGGCTGCATTTAGTGGGACTCCTCAGAGTCAGGAGTTATGGCAGACAGAAGATGAATGTAAGTTAAGAGACAGCCAAGGGTTTAAATTACAATGATATCATTGGTTGCTAGGTCTGAGACAGAGCTTCTGAATCCAACCTTGGTGGCATATGAGGCTGAATAATTCTTATTGGGGGTGGAGGGTGGGTTCTATGCACTGGAGGGTGTTTATCAGCAACTCTGTCTTCTGCCTACTAGATGCCAGTAACACTCCCTCCAAATTGTGACAATCAAAAATGTGCCCCAGGTGGGGAGAAGCAAGATCATTCCCCATTGAGAACCACTGGCCCAGTGATTCTCTCTCATTGTTGATGTTTCTATCTCAATCTCCCTTTCTCTTTGAAGTCAATAACAATATTTTTTTTAAAAAACTTCAGGTTTTTTGTTATTTTTTATTATTTATAAGAACTAAATACTAGAAACAACCCTGTTGTTCATCAACGGGTGAGTGGATAAATACCAAAAAGAAGTAGAAAAGAAAAAGAAATGAAGAATGAAGTACTGATACAGGTTACAACATGGATGAACCTCAAAAACTTGTGAAAGAAGCCAAATGCAACACATTACGTATTATGTGATTCCTTTTACATGGAAGATGCAGTAAAGACAAATCTATAGAAACAGATAAATACTTGCCAAGAGCTAGGGATGGGCATGGGGAATGACTGTGGAGGAGTTGGAGAGAACTTTTTGGGAAATGAAAATCTTTTAAAACTGGATTGTTGTGATGGCTGCATACTTCTGTACATTTACTAAAAAGCATTTCATTGTACACTTAGATGTATTTTGTGGTATGCAAATCATACGACAAATGAACTTTATAGTGTGCAAATTATACTTTAAGAAAGCTATTTTTTTTTAAGAGAGGGGCCTCCTACGGTATCCATAACACTTAGAATAATCTTCTTCCTCTGGTTTACCAAGTCCTACCTGATGTGGCCCTGCCCACATTTCTGTCCTCATCATCTTCCAGTTTTTCTCTTCTCGTGCCCCAGTCATAGTGGCCTTTTTTCTGTCCCTTGAATATACCATGTTTGATCCCATCTTAGGACCCTTGTATTTCCCCGACCTCCTCATGACTGACCCCTGCTTGATATTCAGATATTGGCTTCTTAGAGTGACCTTCCCTGGCTATCCAATTCAAAATAGCTACCTGTTAACTACATTACCCTGCTTTCATTCTCTGCGTGGCTTTTTTTTTTCTTCAGAGAGGAAGGGAGAGGGAGAGGGAGAGGGAGATAGAAACATCAATGATGAGAGAGAAACATTGATCAGTTGCCTCCTGAATGCCCCCTACTGGGGATTGAGCCCGCAACATGGGCATGTGCCCTTGACCGGAATCTAACCAGGGACCCTTCAATCCGCAGGCTGGTGCTCTATCCACTGAGCCAAACCAGCTAGGGCTCTGCATTTCTTTTTGTCTACATCAGTGGTTCTCAACCTTCCTAATGCCGTGACCCTTTAATACAGTTCCTCATGTTGTGGTGACCCCCAACCATAACATTATTTTTGTTGCTACTTCATAGCTGTAATTTTGCTACTGTTATGAATCATAATGTAAATATCTGATCTGCAGGATGTATTTTCATTGTTACAAATTGAACATAATTAAAGCATAGTGATTAATCACAAAAACAATATGTAATTATATATGTGTTTTCCGATGGTCTTAGGTGACCCCTGTGAAAGGGTCGTTCGACCCTCAAAGGAGTCGTGACCCACAGGTTGAGAACCGCTGGTCTACATTATATTTTTCTTATAGTTTATTACACTATGTCATCATCCACTAGAATGTCCATGTGAACTGGAATCTTTCAATCGGATTTCCCAGTCCCAGCACATTTGTCAACTGATAGGTGATATCAATCGATATTCATTGAATGAATAAAAGATTGAATGGATAAATAATTTAGATAGCTGGAAAACCATGCAGATAAAAATGCTGAGACACCCATTCTCCTCAAGGAAGAAGGCGGAAGCTTCATGTGCTTGCCTTGAGCTGTGGAGATGATGCATCACAAAAAAATATTAGATGACTTCTCTTTGACCCAGATAGTACTAGTAACAAGACCCTCTGCTCCCTAGGGCCAAAGGAAACATAGGCCAGGGAAACCTCCTTAAAACACAGATGGTGTCTGAAATTAATGATGTGCTATTTGGAAGAATGCTGATTGCTCTGCTCAAGGAACATGCAGTGGGAAGGAACAAACCCTTTGCAAATGCCCCAGTAAAGGGGACTTTATTCTAAGTGTAAAAACAACAATTAGAAATCTAAGGCTTCATTAAGATGGAAACCACAGCTATGCTTTCTATCACTCAGGAGGTCTTTGGTTGTATTTTGATATCTCTTGGCTACCAGCAGCTTCGCTCCTGGTAGTTTTTCCATTTCCTTCACCAAGACCTCAGCCCTGAACAAATGTGACATGGGAGAGGTAAGAGTTCATGGGACAGGTCCTGAGGCCCGGAGGAGTGCTTGAATGGGGTTCCTGAAGGAATGAGTAGGGTACCTAAGACTATGGGCAGGTTAGTGTGAAAACCAGTGCATAAGGGAGAAAGAAGGAGGACTATAGGGAACGTAGAGCAAAACCGGGTGTGGGCAATTTCAGGTTATTGGCTGGGTCTAGAGGGGGAAAGAGGTCCATATATACACACGTGCTGCCATACAGGCTTGCACTGTACATGGTGAAAACAGCAGAGTTTCTGACCCCAAAGAGCTTATAGCCAAGCTCACCAGAATCCTCAACCTAATCTGTGCCTACCACTGGGATTCAGAGAACCCAGGCAAGTGAAGCAAACTGGTGGCAAAGACCCACATGAAGGCTTTTTAAATGAGGATCAAAAAAAAATAATCTCCTGACAAAGAATGTATCCAAAGGAAATAGAACCAGGAAAAAAGTCAAGACTCGTAAGGGATCCTTAGATTATTGAAAAAAAGAGATAGTTTGAGAGTCGGTATAATCTCAAACTCAGCTCCAACTGGAGTCCCAGCAACCTCCCTGCCCAAAGTGTGTATAAATCCGATGGAAGACTCAAGGCCTCTTTTGACTGTTCGGTTGGTTTTTAACAATAACTATGTATTTCTTTTACAGTAAAATAATAATAAGGTTTTCTTACAGAAAGAGGGGTTATGGTGGTGGTGGGCTGCAAGGTGAGAAGGGGCCCTTGGTGAAGATTCTCCTGGGACGCGGAACCTCTCCTCTTGTCAGCTGTCACCGTCTTGTGCTCCGTGGAGGCACCACATTCAAGCTTGGAAACAGCTGTTGTCATTCCACTCCCCACATTCTGCTCCCTCAGCGACATCCTCCACACGGGTGACAGCAGATGGCCGCCCCCATCACGATGGCAGCGTTGCCGTCTGTCAGTCTTCTGCAACAATTTGTGATCCTCAGACACTGGTGTTTTCCGTGCATGTGCGCTTGTTTTATGGCAAATCCCAATCCACACCCAGAGAAACACCAAGATGGCATCAGGGAGGACACAAGCCCACAGCAGAATGGCTCACTTATCACATACGTCAACTCAACGTGAGCCTGGTGGAGCAGCTGCAAGTGACTGGGAGAGAATGACATCCGGTCCAGGCTGGGTTACATGGGGAAGCAGCTTGTGGGTACAGAGTCAAAAAGCTGAGTAATGGGCACTTGGTAAGTCTAGAATCCAGGATAAGGTATAGAAATGCAAGACTGATTCAGGATAAAATCCAGGGCCCATGGTCAGGAGGTAAGAAAGATCCAAAATCAGGAGAATGAGAGAGAGCAGGGATTGGCAAGCTTTTTCTGTAAAAGGCCAAATAACACATAGCTTAGGCTTCATGAGCCATGTGGTCTCCGTTACCACAATTTAACTCTGCCGTTGCAACATGAAAGCAGCCATACACATATGTAAAAGAGTAAGTATAGCTGTGTCCCAATAAAGCCTTTTTTAGGGACACTGTAATTTGAATTTCGTGTACTTTTCATAGAATATTCTTCTTCTTGTGATTTTTTTTTCCAGTGATTTAAAGTGTAAACCCATTCTTAGCTCATAAACCATATAGAGCCAGGTAGAGGACCAGATGTGGCTCAGGAGCAGTTTGCCAGCCTCCAGTCTAGAGCTGCACTATCTAATGGAAATAAAAGGTGAGCCACAAACATGAGGCACACATGTAAATTTAATTTTTCTTGGAGTCTCCTTTTAAAAAGTAAAAAGAAACAGGTGATGAAGGAATTATCATCAACTCTTTGAGCCTCAGTTTCCTTAACTATTAAATAATGAGTAATAGAAACACAAGGGATTGTTGTAAAGATTAAATGACTCAAATGTGGCCTGCCCAGCCAGTGCCTACCACATAGTAAGTCCCCAATAAACTTAATTTCTTTGTTATCATTTCAAAAAAAAGGAACAGGTAAAGTTAATTTTAATACTATACTTTATTTAACACAACACATTCAAAATATTATTTCAATATGTAATCAATATAAGAAAATTATTGGGATATGTGCAGAGCGATTACAGCGATTGGACAGGTTCAAGCCTGGGACTAATGAGAGGGCACAATCCCCTAGTGGCAAAGCCACGTGCAAGTCCCAGCACAAGTATAGCCAAAGGCTACAGCTGTAAGCTTGAACCTATGGTCTGAACCTGTGGTCCCACGTGGCTGAGTGATATGGGCTGCGGGAGGTGCAGCAAGTAAACAAAGCTTGATCAGGTGCATGTATTTGAGTAGATTGGAAACCTGCAAGAATGTTGTAAACATCTTGATCACGCCCTTACTTTGCCTCAAGGAATCTGGCTATAAAATAAAGACTCGGCTTGCAGGCTGTGGCAGTCTCTCTCCATCAGAGTCCCACCTAGCGCCCAGCTTTCTTCTCTTGTCTGTCTTTTCTAAAGCCTTCCCCGCCCCCACTCAGGTTCACCCATGGCCGTGCCGGCTCGGCACAGAGATATTTTCCATTCATTTTTCATACGAAGTCTTTGAAAACCACTGTATAGTTTACTCTAATATCACATTTTAAGGGCTCAGTAGCCATATGTAGCTAATGGCTACATATAAGACATTGCAGATCTAAAATAAAGATGAACCCATGTATCAAACATCAAAGTCAGGCAATAGAGCAGATCCAGGTAGACCAGGAAGAAGCAGAATATATCACACAGGAAAGGTAAAGTCCAAGGTCAAGAAAGAAGGTACATTACAAGCACCCGGGCCAGTACCAGAGCAGACCATGGTCCAGGATGCAGGAGAACACCTGGGCAGCAGAGATAAGCTTTAGTACAACCATTTATTTAGGACCTTCTGGGCCAGGCACCACAGGAAGCATGTCACATTTATTCTCTCATTTAATCTTCACAACGGACTTGTGAGGAAAGAATTCTGACCCTCGTGTTAGGAGTGAGACTGAGAAGAAAACAAAATTGTAGTTGCTCAAATTCATACAGCTGGAGAGCAGTAGAGGTAGGACTTGAACCCATGTCTGTCTGGCTCCCACACCCACCCAGCCTCCTCATTATACTGCATCAGGGTAGCCCACTTTATTCCCAAGAAGGGGGTCTCATTGTGTCTGTCCTTCACTAAGGAACCCAAGCCAAGTCTTCCTCTGAAGCTGGGTTAGAGGGCATCTGAGTGTCACTGTCCATGCCACATCCAAAGTCTCTCTCCCAGTTAATAATCCATTTGATCTCAAGCCAGGAGGAAACTCACCTTCAAGGAGAAATTCTAACCAATTTCAAGAACTTCCCCTGCTCCAAAAAAAAAAAAGAACTTCCCCCAGGGGTAGATAATATACTTTGTCTCCCTCTGTCTGCTGGAGAAATTTGATTTTGGTTTCCCAAGATTCAAGCATCCTTTTCAAAGTATTCTTCTCCAGTATCCCAGAGGTCTATGAAATCCCCAGGTAAACAGTACTCCTGGCAGCATGTCCCATGGGAGCCAAAATCGCCACAGAAGCCAATGGACGGGGCTTCTCTCTCAAGCCCACACCACATAGAAAGAGTTATCCACACAAAAGAAAAGTTATAATTCATAATTTTTTATTAAAGATTAAATTAAGAAAAACCTAGAGCATTGGGTCTCAAAAGCAGCACGAGGCAATTTCTGAGTTAAATCTAGGAATGAGGCAATAGCCAGTTCAGAGGCCAAGAGGGCTGGCAGCAAGTCGCTATGGGATGTGTTGTCACAGGTGGCTCAGGAGCATGGCTGTGAATGGCGAGAAGGTGCTAGAAAGTGCATGTTTCCATGCAGCTGGCTGTGTGACCTGGGGCAGGCCCAGCCACCTAACGGGTCAGAATAAAGTCTGATAAGGCGGCCAGGGAGAGACAGGCCAGCTGGTCTCCCAATGGCCACGGATGTGATGGTTCAGAGTTTCTAGCTCCACGTCAAACTGAGTGGAGAGCCACTTCCTTTTCATGCCTGTGCGTACTGAGAGCTTTGTTTCAGAGCTGCCCTGGGAGACGGAAGAGCTGGGAGGGAGTTGGGGCAGGGGCACTTCAGATGAATTGGCAGCCCCTGGAGTTTGCCTTGATTGATGCTAATTAAATTCTAATTGAAACCATCCATCCAAGCCCCGAGTGCACCTGCTAGAAACTTCAATATCCGGAAGCCACACCCCAGAGAGTCTGCAAGCATCTCTCTCGTTGCACAATCCACCAAGTATGTTATTTGTCTATTAAACTTGATACACCTTTGGAGACGCCACAGACCAGCGGTTCTCAACCTGTGGGTCGCGACCCCTTTGGGGGTCGAAGGACCCTTTCACAGGGGTCGCCTAAGACCATCGGAAAACACATATATAATTACATATTGTTTTTGTGATTCATCACTATGCTTTAATTATGTTCAGTTTGTAACAATGAAAATACATCCTGCAGATCAGATATTTACATTATGATTCATAACAGTAGCAAAATTACAGTTATGAAGTAGCAACGAAAATAATGTTATGGTTGGGGGTCACCACAACATGAGGAACTGTATTAAAGGGTCTCGGCATTAGGAAGTGAGAACCACTGCCATAGGCTGTCCCGCTAAAGAAAAAAAGAGCGCAGCCTCTATTTGGGGCTGCCCTACAAAGCTGGGCTTTGACCTGATAAGACTAGTACAGTTCATTTAGCATCACTGCCATGCACCACCCTAATTAGGACTTGGGAACTCTTAAAATCATTAGGTTGTGCAATGTTTCGTCCCTAGTGTTTCAGCATCGTGGTCCAAATCCTTGTGAAATTTGTATTCAATGAATTAAGGGGGGCGGGGGCAGGAAAAGCATGGAGAGTTAAGGGAATAAGTTAAAGGTGAACAGGAATCTTACATTGGATCATAGGGTAAGCAGGCTCCTCAAGTAGCCTTTGTTCATTCATTCCACAAACATTTACTGAGCCCCTACTATGTGCAAGGCATTCATTAAATATTTCAGAACCTGGGGACACCAACTCACAAAAGTTCATATTTTAGTGGAGGGAGGCAGATACCAAACAAGTGAAAGTGAATAAATAAAACACTCTTAGACGCTCGGTGCAATGAAGAAACCAAAATAGGGCAATAAGGTAAACTGAAGAAAGAGGGGATGAGGTAGGGTTGATGGAAAAGGCCTCTCTACGGGGGTGAAGAGCTGAAGGATGGGAAAGGGGTCTGTGAAAAGATCTGGGGGAAGATTATTCTGGAGGAAGATGGCAAATATAAATAAATGAAGGCAAGAAAGAACTTGGCATGTTTGAAAGTCAGAAGGAAAGTCACTGTGAATGAATAAGGACAAACGAGAGATAGGTAAGACTGGAGAGGTCAGCAGGAGCCAGATGCTATAGGGCAGTGATTCTCAACCTTGGCTGCACATTAGAATCACCTGGGAATCTTTTGAAAATCCTCCGGAAATTCTGTTTCTTTGTTACTAATGTTGTGACCCCACCCCATCACGAAGAAACAGAATTTCCGGAGGATGAGGCCCAGAAATCAGGATTTTTAAAAGATTCCCAGGTGATTCTAATGTGCAGCCAAGGTTGAGAACCACTGCTATAGGGCCTTGTAGGTCATGGAACAGATTGTGTGGTGGGGGAGGGGTGTAGTTGAACCGAGTCTTTTACTGCCTTTCAGATCCTGAACTAAAAATCCATGTTCCAAAAAATCTTCCCTGTTTTCCAGTAAACATCCTCTACATCACTTGGTAACGGTAAAGTGATACTATATACCTGGCAGGAGAGTCATTGGGATTAAAGATGAAATATGAAGGGGGTTGGCACTTAGGTGCTCCTTCTTACTCTATTATTATTGTTATTATTATTATTATTGCTCTGGCCTTTATTACTATGGTGGTTATTAGTAGGGCATCAATCGCCAAAGGCTTTCTCAGACGTGGTTTTATTCATCCTGCTGCCTTCACCTTGAGATACATGGACCACAACAAAGAAGAAAAATAATGCAGATAACACTCATTTGCACACAAGTAGCCAAATCCTTGCTATAGCCTGCAATCTTGTAAAGCTCATTCACAATGCAAAGGTACAAGGAATGCCATCCACATCACAGCTCTCAATTTTCCCTAGCTCACTGCTCGGAGTCACACATTATAAATTGCCTTTTATGTTATCTCTCTATTCCAGCAAACCCTTCCTCTAATCCTTCTACCCTGCCAGAGCCCGAGCTCGGGGCTGTCTGCTCACCCGCAACCGGACCGGCTGCTCTTTGTAAAGCTATCGATCCCTATAAACTACTTTATTAGTGGTCATTATGCCTCTGTTTTCTAATCACTGCTTTAATTAAGGTTTTATCATCCACATTAAAGAGGGTATACGACTTTAAATAGGCTGGTCGGCTTACCTTCAGCCTTAAAGCTTTCCCATGTAATTGGCCAACAGAGCCCCAGTTTCAAGGACTTTCTGAAGCCCTTGTCCTTTCGGGGCACAGTGTGTTTACAGTGAGAATGGGGGGCAGGATGCCTGGGCAGAGACCCCTCCTAGGTAGCCCCCTTGTCTTTCTGACTCAGGGGCAGGAAGCGCCAAACTCGGCAGTCTCAGCGTCAGAACTGTCTATTCACAGTCCTGGAAGGACCACCTAACGTGCATGGTCTGTAAATGCAAAAGGGGTGTTAACTGAGACTCCAAAATTCCCTGCAAGTCCACATTTCTTATAAAACCCATTTTAGCTAAACCTTCTCCCCTCATGGGAGTCACCAAGATGAATAAATACCAAAATTTTAAACAAAGGCAAGGTCAGTAACAGTGCCAGGCCAAGCCACCTCAAAGCCTGAAGCAAAAGGACAAATCAGGAATACTGATCCTGTCTTTTTTAATTCATTTTTTGTTTTGTTTTTTTGCACTAGAGGCCCAGTGCATGAGATTTGGTCAAGAGTAGACCTTCCTTCCCCCGGCTGCCAGCACTGGCTTCCCTCTGGTACCCGGGACCCACGCTTTCCTCTGGCCACCGGCAGGCACCTGGGACCCGGGTTTCCCTCGCAGCCCCACCTTCATCTGGAAGGACGTCCAGAAGGTCATCTGGTCTAATTAGCATACTATGCTTTTATTATTATAGATTGTTTTATGTTTTTAAGTACTTAAATATGTCATTTATCTTAATTACTGAGGTTTAGGGCTCCCCTTTAAATTTAATTTCAACCCAGCCTTCATGGCTCAGTGGTTGAGCATCAACCTATGAACCAAGAGATAGATCATGGTTGGACTCCCGGTCAGGGCACATGCGGGGGTTGCAGGCTCGATCCCCAGTGGGGGGCGCCAGGCAGTTGATGAATGATTCTCTCTCATCATTGATGTTTCTATCTCTCACCCCCTCTCCCACTCTGAAATCAATAAAAATATTTTTTTTAATTTAATTTCAATGTACCTGGAACAGGGCAGGGTCTCAAGCAGTGTTGTCAAACTCAATTTCATTCCTCCAAGCACTCCTGGGAGAATATACAAACAAGTACATCCACTTGCACGTTCTCTCTCGTTTGCCTCCTGGTAAGTTCCACGGCAGCTTTATAGTTTTCTTTCCTTTTTTTCTTTTTCTTTTTCCAACGCAGGCTTTGTGGAGAGGTTAAGCTGCTTTTTAATCGAATGCATTTCCCTTGCAACCAGCTCCTCTCATCTTCTCTATCCAGCAGGTCACAGACTCCCGCCTGTAATTACCCCTTGTTCTCAGCTTTGCCAAGCCTTCACTGTGGAGTTCCTCTCCCATGGGTAATTTTCAGCTATTCTGTGAGCTCAAACCAATCCCCACCCCAAACCCCAACAACCTCTCATAAGCACTTCGCCGTTCACTCTTTTATTTCTTTAATTGGATTTTAATTTGTCTCACTAAAGCCAGATTTACTGGAAAATTCCTTATCCCATGTTGAAATTGCAAATTGAAATGACGCACGCTGCGCAAAAGGAAGAGCAACCAGGCTCTGGGCCAGGAAAATGATGGAAGGCAGAAACAGGACGGAAAAACAGAGAGGCGCAGAGACGACCGCCTGCTCGATTCTGGGCAATTCTTGCTCTAGGAAAATGTGTCAGAAAGCCCACCTCGCCTGCTAACAACCAAGGGGGCCTCTGGTGTGCCTTGGCTGGCCCAGGTGCAACAACCCAGCAACACTCACATTGAACGGGTCATGATGAGAAAATACCTTCCCTTGTGGGGGAGCGCGGAGCCGGGGGGGGGGGGGGGGGGGGGGGGCGGGGGGGGGACGCGGGGGGCGGGGGGCGGATTGGAGAAAGGTCATCAAAAGGTGCAAACTTCTGGTTATAAGTTAAACAAGTCCTGGGGCTGTAATGTCCAACAGGATGACTATAGTTAACACGGCTGTATGACAGTATGAAAGTTATTACAGAGTAAATCCTAAGAGTTCTCATCACCAGGAAAACAATTCTTTTTTTAGGTCTACCTTAGTTGGTCGATGTTAACTGAACTTATTGTGGTAATAATTTCATAATATATGTTAGTCAAATCATTAAGCTGTATCATATATATATATATATATATATATATATATATATATATCCTAAAAAATGTATACATACTTTAATAGCTGATTCTATTACATCTTGAAAATAAGCTGTATTTAATAAACACTGGCCTTGTATGTATTCAAAGTGTTTATACATTTTTTGGAACACCCTGTATATGCTTTTATGTGGTACTATGTCAATTATATCTTAATAAAACTAGAAAAAAGAAACAGGAAAATACTTCCTTCTATTATCAAATGGCCTTAATTACCAGGTGACCTCATTTAACCTAATCACCTCTTTAAAGGCACTATCTCCAAATACAGTCACATTTTAAGGTACTGGGAGTTAGGGTTTTAGCATGTAAATTGGGGGGACGACATAATTCATTCCATAACACCTCTCATTCCACATCCAACTGGAGTGTAGAGTGCTCCTCAACATGATGTGGGTTCTTGTTGGTAAAGAAATGGTGGGGAGCAAGAAGGGGAACTTCACCTCTTGGACTCCAAACTCCTACTTTCACCAAATTAAATCCTAGTGTTAATCTTGTCTCCATCCAGCATCTACACCTTCTGTCCCAGTTCCTGTTGACAGAGGAATGAGAGCCAGCCCTGGTGTTTTCCAGGATAAAGTCCTTCTCAGAAGCCCCTGGGATGTGTGTTAGATGCTACTAAGGAGTCCAAGAATAGAAGGGGTGGACCAGTCTCTATGGACAATTTCAAATTGAACACCAGACAGCCTGTTCTTAGGAGACCATCCTTACTACCTAGGACTCCTAATATCTATTCTCAACCAGTTAGAGCCCAGGGGGCAGGAGTGGTGGTCCCTCGATAGTTTATACCTCCACCCCTATAATAAGGTGTGACTACTGTATCACAGAGCAAACAAGGCAAGGGGTGAGATTCCATTCCGGAGGATTGGTCGCTGATCGCTGCTTCTTCCATGCTTCCAAGCCTAGCACATGTCATAGGCTCTTCTCTGTTGCTTAGCCTTCCCTGATTCCTCCTGCTCCTCACCCTATAGGATGGCTCCCGGAAACTCCAAATTCTTTTCACTCTGTTAGGGAGAGCCTTTCTCCAGCTCCCAACAACTAACTCTGCTCCAGACGGACTGAATAGCCAACCTTCGGGGGCTCGACGGGAGGGAAGGCCGTCTGCTGAACCAGCTCCACTTTCCCAGTTGTAGTTTTAAATAGCATTTGTGTCTTCATTACTCAGACAAATCCTAATGATGTTGATATTAGTGAAGATGAATTTTTACCGGCATGGGACTGAAGTGATAAAATTGCTAAATAAAGAATGAGGTCAGAGTCACTAAAATGCTTGAAGAGTGTCAGCTGGGATGGATAAAAGGGCACAGTGCTGATGAGTGACTTAGGAATATGAAATAGAAGCATCTGGGAGGGAAATTAGTGCTATGAGCTACAGTCCTAGGTGTGCATTTAGCTACCATCAATAATACAATTTAGTCCTGAAGCCACTGCTTATGACTTGGGGAGGTTGGGGAGAGTGGGGGAGGTCTGACTTTGGGGAGAGATGCTTAGAGAGAGAGAAATTAAGAAAGAAACAATGTTACCAAGTGGCTGCCTCCCCAATTAGCCACACAGACCCAAAGGAAATGAGTTTTGACTCATTGCATCCAGTGACTTATAAGCAGGAAAATAATTATAGTAAAAAGCCAAAATGTAGGGTTTATTTAAAAAGAAGACACTCTATGGGGATCACTTACAGTGCACAGAAATGTGTGCCCCCATTCTCAGCCTCCATGATAGCAGCGACCATTTATTGATTACCCCCAACTCTGTGCCAGGAATTGTCATAAACTGAAAACAACCAAATTTCCTTTAACAGGAGGATAAATAAACAAACCATGCTGCATCCATACATGGAAATATTACTTAGCAATAAAAGCAATGAACTAGTGATACACAGCAACTTGAATGAATCATAAAAGCATTGAGCTAAATAAAAGAAGCCAGTCCTAAAAGATTGAATGTTATATGATGCCATTTATCTGACCTTCTCAGAAAGTCAAAGCTATGGCGATAGAGAACAGAACGGTGGTGGCCAGGCATTAGGAGTGGGGGAGGGGTGATGATAAAGAGGCAACTGAGGAAAATGGTCTGTCTTTCCTTCATAGTAGTGGTTACACAAATCTATTCGTGTATTAAAACCCACAGAACCTCAACAGATCGATCTGACTGTATATTAATCTTTTAAATACTTTTTAAAACTATCAACATAAAGAATTCCAATACACACACCCAGGTGTGTGTGTGTGTGTGTGTGTGTGTGTGTGTGTGTATGTGATGTGATTCGATCTTTTGTGTCTCCAATCCTAAGGTTCCTCAGAAATGTCCCAAGGGCTGGAGCAGAGGTGTGGGGAAGGCCCAGCACACATGGCTTCTCGTCCCCCTTCAACTAGAATGTTCCATCCGTTTTGTATATTTCAGTTTCAAGGAACATTGCATTTAAAAAAAAAAAAGCTTCAACCACTGACATAATAAAACCTAATAATCGTTCATATTTATCAAGAGCTCACTGCATACCAAGCACCGTGTAAATGCTTTTTATATGCATCATCTCATCTATTGCTCCCTATACTCCCATGAGATGTGAATTATCTTGCTTTAGAGGTGAGGAAAGATGAGACTTAGAGAACTGACTTGATTTGCCCATAGTCACCCAGATAGTGAGGGGCAGAATAAGAATTGAACTGTGGCAGTACCTCTCAGATCCCTTACTCCTGGGCGGGTAATTGACCAATAGCCTAGATGCTGTGCTCTGAAATCCATCCCCACTTTCACACAAAGTGACATGTGCCTTGGGCTGTTCCTTGTCAATGACTGAGTGTGACAGGCCTGGTCCTGGGACATGCAGGACTCTTCTCAGGGCAACTTTGATTTGAGATTCCCCATCAGTCTGGCTGAAATGTTTTTAGAATTATACTGCAGCCTTCTTCCTCCCTTCCTTCCTACCTCTCTCCCTGCCTCTCTCCCATTGTCCCTTCCTTCCTTCCTTCCTTCCTTCCTTCCTTCCTTCCTTCCTTCCTTCTTTCCTTCCTTCCTTCCTTCCTTCCTTCCTTCCTTCCTTCCCTCTCTTCCTCATAGGGGTCACCACAGTCTAATGGCTCTCCCAGCCTTCTCTGGCTCCCTTCCCATTTTCCCTCATCAGGGTTTCCCCAGTGAGTCTCTTGCATGTCTAACTCACGTTGGTGTCTGCTTCTTGAAGGACCCAGGCTAACACATCTTACTCCAGAAGCAAAGTTCTTACAAGCTCTACAACAAGAGAGCAATCGGAGTCTTAGAGATGAACAAACCCAATGTATAGGGTTGTTTTAGGAATTCAACTTCCTGACACAGGTGCATGGCCATTGGACACCCCTCATCTGGCTTAGAGTGGATGCTCAACCGTCATTGGGGGAATTAAATGAAATAGAGTTTGTATGACCATTAGCTAGGAGGGACTTAACCAAGGCTTGTTCCCTGCTGTGTGTTAGAGAACAGGGAGAGAACAGAAAGCAGATTCCCTCCAGGCATCTGGCAGTCCCCACCTGAGTGTCCACACCACCACCAGCCTCTTCTTCCCTCCAAACCCAGCTGGACACAGGTCTGGCTGCTCTTCCCACCCCCATCAGCTTTTTCTACAAAGGAGAGTCTGCCTGCTGGCTTCCCAGATGGCCCCCCTACCCCATGAAAGGCACTTCCACAGGCGGAAAAATCTCACTCTGAAAGAATTACTCTCATAACGTGCTGTGAATTGGAGGCTGACCTGGAGCCAACCAGAGGAATTTTTCAATACCCACCTTTATATATAAAATTTGTAACCTTTCTCTTCTCATTGAAACAAGGTGGTATTGATTGAGCAGAAAATTCAGGGGAGTGTGTCTGGGGCTTAATAGGGGTGAGCCCGTGGTAATCGCGGCTACCCACAGTTCAATTAAGATTCCTAACCAAAAGGAGAAAATAAAATCAGAATCGATACTTCCACAGGCACACGGTTGAAGAACTGCGTGGTGGTTTGAGCAGAGTCTCCTTCCGCCACAGGGAGTTTTGGTTCCCACCACGGGCCTGTCTCTCCATCATTTTTCAATCGGAGGACAAAGAAGGGAGAAGTGAAGGGGGAATAGATGGAAGGTGATTCCAGCAGAGAGACAAGAAATCCATCCCGGCAAGAAAAAGAGGGTAGAACTAAGAACCAGCCAGAAAGCAAAATAAATGCCTCCATATAATAGAACACCAAGTCTTCCCTGTCAATAGGGCAAGGATCCTCGCCTCCAAAACTTGTGGAAAAATTAGAAATGTCAGGCCTGGAAGGGTTCAAAGGAATCTTGGTGTGCAAACAAAACAGAGGCTTAGATAGACAAAGCCACCTGCCCAAGATCTTGAAGAAACAGATGGAGAAAGGACTAGAGCCTGGCCGATGTGGCTAAGTGGTTGAGCATCGACCTATGAACCAGTTCAATTCCAGGTCAGGGCCTATGCCCGGGTTTTAAGCAGGGGCATGAGGAGAATCAGATTTGTATATTTTTAAAATATATTTGTATTCATTCCAGAGAGGAAGGGAGAGGGAGAGAGAGATGGAAACATCAATGATGAGAGAGAATCACTCCTGCACGCTACCTACTGGGGATCAAGCCCATAACCTGGGCATGTACCCTGACTGGGAATGGAACCGTTACCTCCTGGTTCATAGGTTGATGCTCACCCACTGAGCTATGCGAGAATCACAGATATTCTTTATTGGCTATCTGCTATGTGCTGAGTATTCTATTTATGGTATTGTCTTTAATCATCACAATGTCTGTGAATCTTAGATAACATCTCTATGTAAATAAACTTTTGATTTTAGAATAGTTTTAGATTTACAGAAAAGTTACAAAGATAGTACAGAGATTTCTAGAACAGCCCTCACCCAGTTTTCCCTGTTGTCAACCTTCTACATCAGCAGGGTGTATTTGTCAAAAATAAGCACCTGATATTGTTAGGTTACTAGTAACCGAATTTTTCCACTAATGTTCTTGTCTTAGCCCATTTGGGCTGCTGTGACAAAAATATTATAGATCATGTGACTTAATCGACAGAAATTTATTTCTCACAGTTGTGAAGGTTGGAAAGTTCAAGATCAAGATGTGGGCAGATTCACTGTCTGGTGAGAGCCCACTTTCTGGCTCATACACAGCTGTCTTCTCACTGTGTCCTCAACATGTAGAAGGGGCAAAGGAGCTCTCTGGAGTCTCTTTTATAAGGATACACAAACACACACACACACACACACACACACATCATGAGGGAATGGAAGTGTTGACTATCCTTATTGTGTATATACATTTATCTAACCATTACATTGCAGACCTTAAACTTACATATATTATATGTGAATAATATTGCAATAAAACTGGAAAATTAAAAATAAAATAAAACTTCTTCCCTGGTTAATGGACTATTGATAGTTTCTACTTCTTGAATCAATTATGATAATTTATATCAGGGGTCCTCAAACTTTTTAAACAGAGGGCCAGTTCACTGTCCCTCAGACAGTTGGAGGGCTGGACTATAGTTTAAAAAAAACTATCAACAAATTCCTATGCACACTGCACATATCTTATTTTGAAGTAAAAAAACAGAATGAGAACAAAGACAATATTTATATTTGCATGTGGCCCGTGGTCCATAGTTTGAGGACCCCTGATTTATATTCTCATAGAAAATCAGATAGTTCTTTGAATTTCAAATTTGTTTCTATGTAGTGGGATGTTATATTCCCTTTAATATCTGTTATTATATCCTCTTTCTAATTTCTCATTTTGTGTGCTTAGGTTTTCTCCTAATTCTTGATTGTAGGTGCTAGCAACTCATCTATTATATTACAAAATTAAGCTCTGCTATAAGTTTTGTTTGCTTTATATTAGGTATATTTTGTTTTCCTAATTATTGAATTTAATATTTGCATACAGTTTATTCCTTGTTTAAAAGTGAGGTATTAGGTGTAGAAGAAACCAAGATGGCGGCATAGGTTAACGCAGGAGTTTGCTGCCTCGAACAACCACTTCAAAAATACAACTAAAAGACGGAACGGACATCATCCAGAACCACAGGAAGGCTGGCTGAATGGAAGTTCTACAACTAGGAGGAACCGAGAATCAGAGGAGGCACAGTGCTGAAGTAAAATACTAAGGTGCGGAGTGCGCGCGGCAAGGGCTGGTGGCTGAGGGCGCGGTTGTCTGTTTCAATCCGGAGGGAGCCTCAGACTCAGAGCTCCAGATCCGGGCGAGTCTCTAGGGACCCAGACTCAAACAGGAGAAGCAGGACTGTCTGGCTACGGTCCCTCCGAGGTTTGCAGCTGTTGCTGGGACAGAGAGGCAGACAGGGGACGGACTGAGAGCAGCCATAACTGCTCCCTCCTCCGCCCTGTTGATCCCGTGGGACCCGCCCCGCCCAAGCCCTGCACAGAGCCATTTGCCGGATAGCCTCAGGCAAAGGCTAGATTAGCACAGCCAGTCGGCCTGGAGGTCAAATCCCTCTAGTATTAACTATAACAATCAAGGCTTAACTACAACAAGACTGCGCACAAAGACCACTAGGGGGTGTACCAAGAAAGTGTAAAAAATGCGGAGACAAAGAAACAGGACAAAACTATCAAGGGAGGATATTGAGTTCAGAACCACACTTTTGAGGTCTCTCAAGAGGCTTCTAGAGTCTGTCGATAAACTTGATGAGTTGTACAGGAAATCTAATGAGACCCTCGATGGTGTGATAAAGGACCAACTAGAAATTAAGCATACACTGACTGAAATAAAGAATATTATACAGACTCCCAACAGCAAACCAGAGGAGCGCAAGAATCAAGTCAAAGATTTGAAATGCAAAGAAGCGAGAAACACCCAACCGGAAAAGCAAAATGAAAAAAGAACCCAAAAATATGAAGATAGTGTAAGGAGCCTCTGGGACAGCTTCAAACGTACCAACATCAGAATTATAGGGGTACCAGAAGATGAGAGAGAGCAAGATATTGAAAATCTATTTGAAGAAATAATGACAGAAAACTTCCCCCACCTGGTGAAAGAAATAGACTTCCAAGTCCAGGAAGCGCAGAGAACCCCAAACAAAAGGAATCCAAAGAGGACCACACCAAGACACATCATAATTAAAATGCCAAGAGCAAAAGACAAAGAGAGAATCTTAAAAGCAGCAAGAGAAAGAAATTCAGTTACCTACAAGGGAATACCCATAGGACTGTCAGCTGATTTCTCAACAGAAACTTTGCAGGCCAGAAGGGAGTGGCAAGAAATATTCAAAGTGATGAATGCCAAGAACCTACAACCAAGATTACTTTATCCAGCAAAGCTATCATTCAGAATTGAAGGTCAGATAAAGAGCTTCACAGATAAGGAAAAGCTAAAGGAGTTCATCACCACCAAACCAGTATTATATGAAATGCTGAAAGGTATCCTTTAAGAAGAGGAAGAAGAAGAAAAAGGTAAAGATACAAATTATGAACAACAAATATGCATCTATCAACAAATGAATCTAAGAATCAAGTGAATAAATAATCTGATGTACAGAATGAACTGGTGATTATAATAGAATCAGGGACATAGAAAGGGAATGGACTGACTATTCTTGGGGGGAAAAGGGGTGTGGGAGATGCGGGAAGAGACTGGACAAAAATCGTGCACCTATGGATGAACACAGTGGGTGGGGAGTGAGGGCGGAGGGTGGGGTGGGAGCTGGAAGGAGGGGAGTTATGGGGGGAAAAAGAGGAACAAATGTAATAATCTGAACAATAAAGATTTAATAAAAAAAAATTTTTTTTAAATAAAATAAAAAAAAATAAAAGTGAGGTATTAAAAAATAAAAGAAGGTATTTAAGGCTATGCATTTTCTCAGGGTATAATTTTAGTCACGTCCTATAAGTTTTGATATGTAGTGTTCTCAATGTCATAATTAGCTAATTAGACTCTAATTGTACTTCTTACATCCTCCTTGACCTAAGAATTACTTAGGTGAATGTTTTGCATTTGTCTTGTTTTGTTTCATTTTCAATTGGTTGAGTTTTATTTCCACTTTTATTTATTAATGGTGTTATACTGGGAGAATATGACCTGTGCAATTTCCTTCCTTTGGAATTTGAGAGAGTTTTATAGCCCAGTTTTTAACCAGTCTTTCAGCGCTGAAGGGAAGAGAGATAAACTTTAGATTTACTGCAGAGACCCAGAGATCTGGCAGACACAGAGGGAGGAAGCTGACGCTGTAAGATACCACAGCAGAAGTTTCATCTCTGTGTTTACAACTTTCTTTGCAGCACCGGAGTGGCCGCCAAGAGTTGGCTGGGGAGTGCCCCCGTGTTTTGCCTGACAGAGACATCTGTGCCAAGTGCAATCTGTGATTAGGTACCAGCCTGGCACAGGATACCTAATGGGTTTCTCCTTGCAGGATCCAGCTGACTCTCCAACTGCCGGCAGCCCACCCTTGGCTCCAGCTGGCATCCCTCAGAATGAAGGGGTGTCACTGAATTCTGATGAAGTCTCTTCTACTCACCTCCCAGACAAGCTGGTGTTAGGCAGAAAAGGAGTCGTGAATCCAATCAGTTCTTCTTTCGATCCATTATTTAGCAGAAAGTCTATGCTTCTCCACATGTACCATGGCAGGCGGCCTTCCTAGTGTTCAATGCAAGTTTCTCCTTCCTTCTGTCCTCTTAGCCATTGCCATGAGATTCTCCAACGGTGGAAACAAGACCCAGCGGCTGTGATCACTGACTTGTGTAGAACCGCCCCTTGCCTTTTGTTGTTATTGTTAATCTTCACCAGAGGACATTTTCCCATTCATTTTCAGCGAGAGTGGATGGGAGGGGGAGAGACAGGGAGCGGAACATCGATGTGAGAGAAACACATCAATTGGTTGCCTCCCGCATGCACCCCAACCAGGGATCAAACCTGCAACCGAGGTATGTGCCCTGACCGGAATCGAACCCGGGACCCTTCAGTTCACAGGCTAATGCTCTATCCACTGAGCCAAACTGGCTAGGGCTGCCCCTTGCCTTTTTTCTTCCTTTCTTTCTTTCTTTTTTTTTTCCTTCCACTCAGAACAATAGTCTATTGGCAAAGTACTCATTATGATCGGTTAATATTTCCTCTTCAGACATGTACCCCCAATAGAAGGATATGAAACTGAAGGCATTAAAAAAACACCATTGCAGAATGTGCTTCACCTAAGAGCCTGATTTTAGCTGAGCTTCAAGATCACCCCTCACTCCTACAGGAACAGCAGATGTCCCCTAGTTACCAGAGCTCACTGTCAGTAATATCTTACATCTGAAAATAAATCCAGCTCTAGGCAGCTGACCACATTTGTGCCTCTGAAACTATGGCAACGGAAAGTCCTTTTACCTCTGTGTCCCAATTAAAAATCGACTGTTGGCTATAATTGCGATGTTTGGTCTCCAAAACGAATACATCATAGCAATCATGTAAGCCTCCAAAGTCACCATCACACAGATTGATATTTCTCATGCAGGCAGCTAATGAGTGGCCATACCAAAGAACATGTGATGGAGGTTTCGGAGAACAACTGGATAAATTCACTTTGGGATCCTTTTCTCCATGTCCTACCCCACCCACCCAAGGTTTGACAACAGATTGAATGTTGAGGTTGGGGGAGAAAAGATGGTAGCGATGTGAAGCCTGGATGCACAGGGGGACACAGGGGCTTTTCATAGAAATGGGGAGGAAATACTTGAAGAGTAAGTTTCATTGGATGAATGACACCTCATGAGAAATGTGTTTGATTTGACTCTATTAGGATAGCCAGGCGTCTGCATTTGAGTTTCCTGCCTGGTTAAAAAAAAAAAAAAGAAGAGGAGTTTAACTAGTGATGTGAAAGTCTCTTTTGATCATAATACTTTCAGAGTTGTTTTACCTTTGTTTCTGATTGATTCTTAATCAGCAATATCATGGAACAGCTCAGCTTTTAGTTTCTCCTCTGTTAAGTATGAAATGGTCTATAAACAAACACTTAAAAAGATGCAATTGAAAGGGATCCTATGATCCTTTTGTAATGTGAAAATTCCTCTGCTAATGTGGATAATTTTACCCTCTAGTCATCTGTTTGCTAACATATTCAGTGCTGCTTAATAATGCAAAAGGCTATTTTCTGGGGAATTTGAGTACATGACTATATAGATTCCTTTCTGGACACTGTTAGAGAATTATATCTGACAGCAACTAACAGAAAGATCAGTTTATAGTGACGTAATCAAGTCAGAAAGTAGGTGGTTGCTGACTGATTCAGCAGCTCAAGTGTGTCAAAGCCAAAGTCCATGCAGTTCTCTTGGTCTAAGAGTCATCTCACGGTGATGAGATACCTCTAATGTTGGCATTTAAATGCTAGACAAAAAAAAGAGTGTAAAGGGGAGACGACACATTAGCTGGGTCTTCCCTGCTAAAAGGGAAATTCCTTAGAGGCTCTACCCAGTGACATCCATTTATAGCTCACTGGCCAGAACTGTACATGTCATCCTATCTGCAAAGCACCTGGAAAATGTGGCCTTTTAATGGACATACCACTACCCTTTAGCTGGAGTTCTGTTAATAATGAAGGGAGAATGGACATTGAGTAAGCACCCATCATCTCCCCTCCTCATCCAACACACCTAGAAGGTCTTGGCATTTCTATGGCAACCATCGGGCAGCTTTCAATCTGGGGTTTTAAGAGGCCGGTCATGCCTGATGTATCATTAGAGCAAATGAATTCAAGTCAAAAGTCCTGGGATCAAGTTCTGGCTCTGCCACTAGCTCCGTGACCTTGGACAACTAAGTCATTTACTTCTGTTTCTCATCAGTAAAATGAGAGAGCTTAAATCAATCATTGCAAAGATCTTGGCAAGTGATACTTCCACTTTCAGCCTTACCTGGTGTATGTCCAAGTTACACGCTAATGCTTTCCAGGACCCCGTTCCCCACCCTTAGTTCCTGGCAGACAAGGATGCATTCCTGTAGTGGTCTTTTACCAAGAACCCTGAGCAGCATCGCTTCAGGAATCATATTGCTTTGGAGAAATAAAAATAGCTTCTTCCATCCCCTATAAAGACAAGGTTGGAAGGTCACGGTGGTTCCTAGGCTGTGCATGACCAGCACAGCTGTGTCTAAGGTGAGAGGTCACCCAAGAATCAAAGGTGAAATGATCTCCAAGAGGAACAAGAAAGACAGGAGCAACTTCTGCCTCCACTGCTGCAGGGAAAACTTCTGAAAGTAGATAAAAAGAAACGTGAGGAGAAAGGAAGAGTAAGAAAAGCTGAGAGAAACATGTGTAGTCTTGCTCAGATATACAACACTATGGTGTTTTCTTTCCTCCCACTCTCTCCATCCAGGAACTTCATCCTCACTTAGCTAACCCCGCTTTCCAACAAACTGGAAAAAGGAAGCGTGTTCTATTTGTGGTGTGCAAGAGGGACCTGCTACCCTCTGCATCAGCGCCCTGTTTTACTAGCTACATCACTGTGGGAAAACCCTGTTCAATGCAGAGAAATTTCACCCTCTACCTCTCTCTTTTGGCTCTGCCTACCCACCCTGTCACTGCATCAGAGTTACTGGCCAATAGAGACTTTCAGTAGCTGCCTCAAGTTGTCAGATTCTATTTAACATTTCTAGGTATTTTCTAATGGGAAGATTTTCAGACTACTGATACTATTATATTACTAGAAATGGAACCACATTAGATATATAATTCAATTTAATCCTCATCCCATTCCAGCAAGATGGATCATCATAGTTCCCGCTCACAAATGAGGAAATTGACACTCATAGAAATTAAATAATTTTCTCAAGGTCACACAACTAATCTTGACCTTGAAGAGCATGTTCTTTCCCCTATATCCTATTACCTCCCTGAAGAGCTAGCCTATTTCTTCTACTGTGTCTGAAAGTAGTCCAGAGATTGTAAAGAGTTTATACTGAGTTTGTGGAGAATTTATTCTCTTGGAAGAACATTCTTTAAAAAATATATATTTTCTGGCAAAGTTCCATTAATAATTATAAGGGTGAATGGTAAGCCAGAGAATTGTGAAGTCTGAATGTGGCATAACTTCACCTTTGGGGAAAACATCAAGAGTCATTGACTAGGCAGTGTCTGAGCATACGGACAGTGGGAGAGAGGCAGACCTTCTCTCTCCAGGCAGCCATCCTCATTTCATCCAAGGATGGATCAGCAGAAGGTCTGGAGGATTGGCTCTGCCCGAAATCTGCAGGAGAAAGTGGATGCAGGAGAGGTTCAAGTCCATGCCTCGGAATCATGGAACCAGTGAACACCTGGATCATCGGGTTAGAAACTGGCCCAAGGCCAAATTCAAAATATAGTCATAATTGGAGCCTTCCCAAGTAGAAAAAGGTTATTAGTGGAATCACATTAATCACAATGATTAATGCTGAAACCCAAGCTTTTTATTATGTAAAAAGCTCAGAAGAGTATATTGACAAGGGAATAAAAGGATTTCAATTGTGGAGAAAATAGCAAATCAAAGAGGAACAGTAAATAGCCAGATATGATTTGAAAACCAGGAACCTGGGTGAACTACACAAATCGTGCTTAAAAGCTGCTTATGCAAAGAAGTTTGCCAGGAAGCAAATGTGCCTACAGATGGCCCATCAGGAGACAGTTGGGTAGCCCCTGAGTGCTGCAAGGGCAGCCAGACCAAGGGACAGGACATGGGGGAGGATGGATGAACATGAGCCCAGAACAAGAATCTTGCCATCCACCGAAATCCACCTGCCAAAGGCTGTGCCAAGGGTTGATCATCTGGGAAGTCCAGAGCCTTTAAAATCTCCTACCCCACATAAGTAGGAACAGAGGGACGGTGCTGACCAGATGCAAAATAAGAGTCCAAGAAGAAATTGCAAGAAACAGTGCTGAATCCAAATGAAAGTCTGGAGACCAAAGCCTTGCCCCTGAATGCAAGCCAAGCTAGATGAGAGGTTGGTCACTGATGAAGGAGATGCAGAAGAATGAGGCCACTTGCAAAGGAAGAAGAAAGTTGTCCCTGTAGAAATTCTCTGGACTGGAATTAGATGCTCAGAAGTCTTTTGAGCTCTGGCTTGTTTGGCTCAGTGGAGAGAGTGTTGGCCTTCAGACTGAAGGGTCCTGGGTTCGATTCTAGTCAAGGGCACATGCCTGGGCTGCAGGCTCGATCCCCAGCGGGCGGCGTGCAGAAGGCAGCCAGTCAACGATCTTCTCTCATCATTGATGTTTCTACCTCTCTCCTCCATTCTTCTCTGAAATAAAAAAAATAAAAATAAATAATTTTTAAAAAGAAGCCTTTTGATGGTCCGATCATTATCACTTGTATGGGCGCAGGTTGTGTGTCTTTTTAAATTAATTTATAACATGACTATTTCCAAAAGGGTTTAGGGTAAGTCGCAATATTCAAGCACATGCACAAAGCAGTTAAGTAAAGATGCTTGGCCAAATCTGGCTCCCTCTTCATCAAACCCATTTCCTCTACTTCCTGGGCATAAACTAGACCACATTTCCCAGCCTTTCTTGCAATTAGGACTGACCTCCCATGCAAAATAGGAATGCCCGAGTTCTAGCCCATAAAATGTGAGCAGACATAAATGCCATTTCTCAGACTGACTCATGAACACCAGACATGACCATCCCCACTCCTTCTTCATCTTCTGGGTATACCCAGAGGACTCTGAAGCCCCCAAGGGGCATGACTCTAGGTTCCTGATCTCTGCTTGAGTGAGAACCGCCTGATGATTAAGAATATCCATTTCCATACCTACTTTACATGAGAAAGAAAGGAATTCCTATTGTGATGAGCCACTGAGATTTGAAGGCTTCTTTGTCAGAGCAGCCAGCATTGCTCCACTTAATACAGAAGTTGGTAACTTGAAGAGGAATACAAACATAATAAAAGACTCAGCATTGGCTTAGCAATCAAATGGCAGGATAAGAGGAATCTGTGAGGTCCATAATATTCCACAGCAAAACATTAGAACTGCCACCTGCCATAACTTGGCAGGCAGATCATTTGCCCACTGAGCCTGCAGCTCTAGGCAAGTGGTTGAAAAAAGACCCAGATTTTTTCCTGCTTTTAATGAGAAGAGAGAGGGAGGGAGTAGAAAGAAAGAGATTGAATTCGAGGCCTCTGGAGGGCCCAGACAGTAATAGATAAGAATGAAGGAAATTTTAAAGGAAAATGACCCAGCAAGACCCCACCCTGGGACAAAGATTAGATTAAGAGGCCTTCCTCCCAAAGCTTATTGTTGCAGATGGCATCAAATTGGCACCAGGATGCAAAGAAATAAACCAGATTTGAGAATTGTGGCTAGGAAAGGAATTAGAGCATGGTTCCTGGTCCTCAGAACTTCCTGAAATCAGAGGAATCAGAAGAGAACTGAGTTTTGGGCCCAAAGAAGCCTGTGACTGTCCAGATTTGTGTGACCAGATACCAGGACAGGAAAGCTCTACAGACCCCGAGAAGGGGCATCCTCTCAAAGCCCACTTCACAGGGCTGTGCAGGGAAGGGGACAAGGTAGAATCATGGAGGGCAGAGGAGGGTCACAGAGCGCAATGAACAGGGAAATTCTTCATCCAAAGCAGAGCCAGGTTAATGCAAGGAACTCCCCGTGCTCCGAGGACATGGGGACCTCATCCCACCTTCCTGATAAATATCCTATTGCTCTGCACCCACCACGTGTAGTTCCCATATTTCCCTTTTCTAAATGGGAGATTTTGTGCATTACCTGGTCCCTGCTATGCATTGCATTTGGGAGTTAGAAGAGCTCATGATGATCATCATCGTTTTAGTTCATCATTGTGGGCCACAGGAGCCATGTCCAGACCTGGTGGAGAGAAATACCTGCATCAGCCAGAGCTCCTGCACATGCAACCTGAAGACATGAATGTTTGAGGCTTTGGGTGGCCTCCCTTGAAGAAAGTGTCTTTGATTTGTGGGAAGAACTAAATGGTACTTAGTAACCAAAAGGAAAGTTATGGTTCATGTCTTCGTCAGCTCGGGCTCCTACAGCCTAATATCATAAATGGATGGCTTAAACAACAGAAATGTATTTCTCACAGTTCTGGACCAACTGGCAAGTCCAAGATCAAGGTGCAGGCCGATTTGGTTTTCCTGGTGGAAAGCTCTCTTCCGGGGTTGCAGAGCTCCATCTTCCTGCTGTATCCTCACATGGTAAAGAAGTGGGGAGTGAGAGAGCGAGAAAGCTCTGATCTCTTCTTATAAGAACACAAATCCCACTCTCATGACCTCATGTCAACCTAATTACTTCCCAAAGGCTCCTCCTAGTACTATCACATTGAGAGGTAAAGCTTTAACATATGAATTTTGGGAGGACACAAACATTCAGTCCATAACAGCAAATACTGACTAGCTTTTCACCAAGTAATGTTCCTTTTTCCCCCAATCCTCTATTTGTCTTCATTTCCTAGCTTCCTGTTTTTACGTGGAAGTGCAGGAGGTGATTGAAATCTAGCCAATGAAATGTGAGCAGAATTAAGTGTGCCACTTCCTGGTCTAGCCCATACACTATCCTCCATGTCTTTCCCCATCTGCTGCTAGAATTGAGAGGACTCCTAGGCCAACAAGAGGATGGACTCTCAAGAAGGAAGGGTTCTGGACTCCTAAATCACCATTTAAGATTTGGAATCAGGAATACCTGTGAACTTTATATGAGAAAAAGATATGTCCACTGTGGTTAAGCCCCTAATGTTTGGGGATTTACTTTTTAACAGCTAGCATTAGCCCTAACTAATTGAGACATAAAAGAAAAATTGGAGATTACTTGGAATTAGGAAATACATAAATGTACAAAAAAGAGAGTAAAGCATTATAGCAATTTAGCATTTGGCTCTGAGCTTCATGGAAGGCAGAACATATAAATAAGTCTAAACAAACAAAACCTCATGACAATATAGATCATGGTGCCTACGTCAGAAAGCATATAAATGTCATGTGGAGAGACAAACTTCTTGGCACTAAATTCAGGGAACATTTGTCACAGGAATCTATATCATTGGAAACTACAAAATGGACTTCTTCAACTACATTTTGGTAAATTATCTAGAGAAGGCTGACATCTCAAAGAGAACAATTCCAGAACAATAATAAGCTCTTAACATGTAAGCATTGTGTTGTTTTTTTAAATTATTTAACAAAAAAAGAGATGAACATTAAGAAAGGAAAGATAATAAAAGTAGGGAATCGATCCAAGAGCCCTAATATCTGCCTAATAGGAATTCCAAAAAAAGAGAACAAGAAAAGAAAATGATGAGGAAAATTTTTTTCCAAGAAATGCTACAAGTAAATGTCCTAGGTCTAAAGGACACAGTGGTTAGCTTGAAAGGACTCACCAAGTATGCAACATTCAGTGAATAAAAACACATCACTTGTGTTTTTATAATACCATGAAATTTCAGAATACCATGGATAAAAGGAAGATCTCAGAAGACGTTAAAAGCTTTCAAAGAGAAAAAAAAGTCACATACAAAAACTCAGAAGTGAGAATAGTATCCGATTTTTAAACAGCAATACTAGAAGCTATAAGAAAATAGAGCAATACCTTCCAAATGAGTGCAATGGTTTTCACATAAAATTCTATATCCATTTAAACTACCAGTCAATTTTGAAAGTAGAATAAGACTGACAGGATCTCAGACAATTAATCTTTCATGCTTACTTTTCTCAGAATACGACATGAGAATGTGCTCCACCAAAATGATGGAGTTAACTAAGAAAAAAAAGTACATGGGATCCAGAAAGTAGGAGACTCAACATGGAAGATAAGCAAAGGGAATGTTCAGTGTGGGAATCCATCCAGGGACCAAATAGTTATGACTGAAACAAGGGAAGGAGAACTCTAGGAGAGCAGACTCCAAGAAAGATTCAATATTAACTGATAGGTTATCTGACAAGTGTGTGCAGAAAATCGAACTGAGTGCAATTTTATAGGGAAGATGTGGGAAGATTTAGCCAGAAATTCTAAGAAGTAAAATAAATAAAAATAAATAAGATAATTATTAATTCTAGGAAAAACAACTTGTTCAAGTAGAAAATAGCACACTCAATTCAAGAGTGGGCAATATCAAATAATTATACTTAAAAAAGTAAATAATGACTTCACTATAGTTATGTAGTTCTCGAATTATATTGTCCGTATAAAGAGAGAGAAAGCAGTAGTAGAGTTTTTAAATTCTCATCTCCCCATAATAAGAATACAATAAATAATGTCTAAAGGTAACTAATCAACAGAGAAGAGTATATTTATATTATTTATAAATATGGAAGCAAATATCAGGATAAACAAGATTAAAGTGAAGAGGGATTGCTTCTGGATAGATGGAGGAGAGCTGTTAAGCAAGGGAAAGCTGGGTATTTTTAAAATAAGTCTTTTAGTGCTACTTGACTTTTCAAAATTATACACATGCACATTTTTAACAGAAATAAAAATAATCTGTTAAAAAGTAGGATTTCTTGCCTGACTGGTGTGGGTCAGTGGTTGAGCATCAACCCATGGACCAAGAGGTCCCTAGTTCAATTCCCAATCAGGGCACATGCCTGGGTTGCAGGCTCAATCCCCAGTAGGGGGCGTGCAGGAGGCAGCCAATCGATATTTTTCTCTCATTGATGTTTCCATCCCTGTATCCCTCTCCCTTCCTCTCTCTCTAAAAAACAAATAAAAACGTATTTTATAAAAGCAGGACTTCTCTGTAGGCTCTTTTTCTTCCCTCTAGTAATTTTTTAAATAATACATTATGTGAGATGATGAGAGCCTAAGGCACTAATGAGGAGTAGAAGGCATTATCACTATTTCCAAGGTGTTGTTGAAGCACAGAACAGACTCCCATAGCCTGAATAGTCAGTACCAAGGATGTATTTTGTAATTTCTGGCACGCAGTGCTGTTTGAATAGTCTCCCTGAGTTTAGGAAAGCTTCGGCCTAGAACCACCACTTCCCTCAGGGAGAAGTATCACCCTTGCTCTTTGCAGCCAGGACACAGGTATGACAATTCAGTATGAGAGAGAACATATCTCCAACATAGGGAAGAAAACTCCAAAATACAATCTCACTAACAGGCAGTAGTGCTCCTAATACTTGCAGAGGGACTTCATACCAAGCCTTAACGACAACTAGCAGCCAAATGTGAATGAAGTGAGAATGGACGTCCTCCCTGGTGCAGAATTCCATTCACTTCATCATGTCCATCAGCGTCCATATCTGGATGAGAGAGGGAAGCAAGTGTTGCCAGCGACCTGGTCAGCGTTCCTGAGGAGAATTCAGATGAGCAGCTGCTCCATCACTCCCTCAACTGCATGCTCATGAGTGGTCTTGTGTCCGCTTGGAAAAGTGCCCGCGTAATTGGAACCCACAAGCATCTGGACGGTCATCTGGAGGTCAGCGCCTCTAACCTTGTTCCCGGGCAAACGGGGCCCCCAATCAGGCTGGAATGGCAGGAGCATGCTGATGAGTGAGGGAGCAAGGTGGATCCACGTGGTGAGTGAACTGTAGAACAAAAGGAAGAAGAAGGCATGCCAAGGACACTTGGAAGCATGGAACCTTCTGAATCAACAGTTGTAAGGAAGCAAGCAGAGAGGCCAGCACAGCATCGAGGCTTAGAGATCCAGATGCCACAGGCAGGCTCGGAAGTCTGCCAAGAGGAGTCCCCTGGGCACCAGGGCACGGAGGAGGGAAACTTTTACGGAGCCCCTGAGATCTCACTCTTGAACAGGAAGAGCGTCGTTGAGGGTACTGAGTCACACAGGGGGATAGAGTTGCTGAAGAGGCAGCTGGCATCACTGTCATCACGAGTGGATTGAGTGCCAAAGCCCATATGGACCTCAGTGAAGTGGGTGGAGCGCACCAGCCTATGATCCAGGACAAGCTGGGCATTGAATAAACAGGTGCGGAACCCAACACGCGAGGTTTGCCACCGAAAAGCTGCTCGAAAACTGCTTTGTGGTTAGCCAAAGCTTTTGTTGAGTGGTTCGTTCTCTTTCTTTCTTTCTTTCTTTCTTTCTTCCTTTCTTTCTTTCTTCCTTTCTTTCTTTCTTTCTTCCTTCCTTTCCTTCCTTCCTTCCTTCTTTCCTTCCTTTCTTTCTTTCTTTCTTCCTTCCTTTCCTTCCTTCCTTCCTTTCTTCCTGCCTTCTTCCTTCCTTCCTTCCTTCCTTCCTTCCTTCCTTCCTTCCTTCCTTCCTTCCCCTTCCTTCCTTTCTTCCTTCCTTCCTTCCTTCTTTCTTCCTTCCTTCTTCCTTCCTTCCTTTCTTTCTTTCTTTTCTTTTCTTTATTGATTAAGGTATTACATTTGTGTCCTTATCGCCTCTTTGCCCCCCACCCCCCACCCCACTCATGCCCTCACCCCCCTGTTGTCTGTGTCCATTGGTTGGGCTTATATGCATGCATACAAGTCCTTTGGTTGATCTCTCCCCCTTACACCCACCCTCTGAGCAATGATTTTCAAAGGAACCTCTTGCAATGTAAATACTCTTTGGACTGTGTGTAACTTTCAACCTCTGGATTTTTGGACTTCTCGAAGCAAGTCAAACAAGTACACTCATAAAAAGGACAGCTTCCGGGGTTTGTACCGTCTCATTGGGAGGGCTCCCAGACAGGAAAGATTTTTAAAAACTCACTGAAGCAGACTCCTGCGAGGGCTGGAGGTCCTCTAATTTGGTTTTTATGGGGATAGGAGTCTTGACTAGAATAACTTTTTTTATTATTCACTCAGCTTGGTTATCTACATAAAATACCTAAAGAGATTGTTTTTAACTTGAAATTTTGTGAAAGTGACAAAATAATTTCTTGAGAATTCCTAGGTTCTTCCTCCATAGGAGGAACTGCTTGTCAATACACAACGAATGACAGAGGACATGCAGGGGGTTCTCCTGAGCTTTCATTTCCTATACACTTCGAAGCCAGTGGTCACCATCAACCAGCAGGCTCAGGGGCATTCCTATCTGCCCTTTGTTTATGCTTCAGGTTGCTCTTGATAAATGCTGCTTCTTACTTATCTTCTTCCTTTGCAGCCATTCAATATAGTTCAATTTT
This sequence comes from Myotis yumanensis, assembly GCF_028538775.1. Taxonomy (NCBI): domain Eukaryota; kingdom Metazoa; phylum Chordata; class Mammalia; order Chiroptera; family Vespertilionidae; genus Myotis; species Myotis yumanensis. Next base: position 24,724,162 of record NW_027223767.1, on the reverse strand, counting down.
TAAGTTCAGAAGACTTGTCACCTACAAGCCTTTTGGATTTAGCATTGACAGTTTTGACCAACCATGACTGGTACAGAAGGTCCATGGCATGTACTATTTTGTAGTATCTTTAAGACATCAATCTCAGTCCTATACTCTGCGGGATCAGTGGTCTGGACCAAGTTACCAGCTTAGCTAGTGAATAACGCTAATGAAACCCCTGTATCAACATCTCAACACGATTCGGTCACTCTCTTCTTTGTTGTCTTATCCATCAAAACTTATATGAAAAAAATGAAAGTTTTATTCCTGTATGAAAAGTGGCTCCCAAAAGGAAGTCAGCTACTGGTGCTGACGATAAAAATGAAGAAAAAGTGAGGAATGTCTGAGAAAATAATGGTTCTTACTAGAGAATCGAAACACTACATCCTGCAAGTTTGGCAGGATCTATAATCTAAAGGAAGCCATCATGCCTTCTATATAAAAACAATACAGACAATTTGTAAAAGTGCTCGGGGATGTGTTATAGCCAGAGTAAAAATTGCTCATTGAGTGAGCAATCAATCATTTTCATAAGAGTCACTTAAATTGTTCAGTTATACTTATGGGGGAAAGTATATGCTGTAATGGCGGGGGTTCTTGTTGCTCTTGAGACATACCTTGAATGGCAAAAACATATCTCAAACATCAAGTCTAGTCGGCCTTTAACTGGCAGCTGCAAACCGTTTTGGTTTCCCAGCCTGCTCTGCCATACGGTGGCCATGTCTGCCACGTGGCAGTTCTCAGTCTCTCTGACCTGAGGACTCTGTGCCGATGTCGCTCTTGCCAGTGATCACCCTCGTTTACTCAGGTGATGGGTGTCCTGGTTCACCCCGGCTTCTATAACAAATACCTTAAACAACAAAGTCTAAGATCAGGGTGCCAGCATGGTTGCGCTTTGGTGAGAGCTTTCTTCCTGGCTTGTAGACAGCTGTCCTCTTGCTGCATCCTGACAGATTATTTACTAACACTCTCCTTCCTCTACACAGGAAAGTCCTCTCTCTCTCTCAGGTCTCGGTTTATAAGGGCACTAATCTCACTCATGAGGGCTCCACCCTCATGATCTGATGACCTCCCCACAGCTCCACCTCCAAATTCCTTATCACTGGGGATTAGGGATTTAACATACGAATTTGGAGAAAATACAAACATTCACTTCACAACAGGGAGGATAGTCCCTTGGTCGGCAGTCTCTTCCTGCCTGGAGTTCCCTCTTGAGGCAGGAAAATGTATGTCCTGACACTCCCTGGCTAACAACAATGAAGAGCTCCCAGAATTAACAATGACTATCCAATCATTTCATTTGCTTGCTTAATATTTTTTCTTTTTGCATTAAGTCCTTAAAAAATAAAGAGTGTAGTTCTTCATCATCTTGAAAAGCACACCTCTGTAAATTATCGGCCATCTACGATTTGTGTACACATACATGTGTTATTACCTGGGGAAGGTAGAATCTGAGAACTTGCTGAGCTAATCTTAATTCTCTGAGACCCACCAAACGGCATAGATTTTCATCTCTCTCCAGAGGAAACTTTTTCCTCCTTTTCACTATTTCCCACTGGGCTGAGGTTCACTAGTGCCATTGTCTCTGATGAGAGTCATATTTAGCATATTTGGCACCTGGGGAAGATTATTTTATAAACCACCCCTCCCTCTAGACAAAAAAAATTATTTCCAGAATACTCATAAAATAAGATAAATAAAAGTAATGGCCAAGCAAATGCAGACAGCCATAAGTTTCTTCTGTGCATATGAATTCCATATGCATAAGTTTCTTCTTTTATGCATATGAATTCCATATGCATAAAGTCATATCAGTAAAATTAATAATGATAAATTGAATAAATATTACAGTATAAAAAAGGGGGGGAAGTAACAGACCATAGCTTTTTAATCACTTGTATGCCCCTTGCCAATCCCTGTGCCACCAAGGCTGAGAAAAGGAGCAAAGGGCCCGCAGAGGGGCATCGAGGCAAGCAGCTGTCTCGTCAAGATCATAAGCTATGCCCTAACCGGTTTGGCTCAGTGGATAGAGCGTCGGCCTGCAGACTGAAAGGTCCCAGGTTCAATTCCAGTCAAGGGCATGTACCTTGGTTGTGGGCACATCCCCAGTAGGTGGTGTGCAGGAGGCAGCTGATCGATGTTTCTCTCTCATCGATGTTTCTAACTCTCTATCCTGCTCCCTTCCTCTCTGTAAAAAATCAATAAAATATACATTTTTTTTTTTAAGAAAAAAAGATCATAAGCTAACTCTCTTTGGCCACATCATTCTTGATTCAGTTACAAAAGGGAATTCTGGCCTTCACATTTTTATCCTACTTCCTTTTTGCTCTCATGCAGAACATCTGATATGTTCAAAACTGTTTTTAGTGAACCGGTGCCCAAGATGTCTCCTAGGACCACACAATTGTCCTTCTGGTTCTTGCCTGCTTTTGGGCCAAATTCGTTCAGATTCCTATCTGGTTCTCAAGTTAGCATGGATAATTTCCTAGAAACATAATGGCTTATCAAATGTTCCCATAATGTGCTAGTCATTATCTTGGCTGTTTTATCTTTTTTGAAAGATGCCTGTGCATAGAATTAAGTCCTCAAGTCGGAAAAAAAATCCATGCACAATAATGATTGTGGGACACAGCCTCTTGGTCCATGCTTTCAGCTTCCCTCTCAGTCTGGGTCTTTAACTTGGTATGTTTTAAACAACTGTTGACATCTCTATTTCATATGCATTGCTATTCCTGGCTGGTAAAATTTGTCTCTTGCCAATTCATTTACTCAATAAATATTTACTGAGTCCTACTCTGTGCCAAACACAGGGAATATAAGAGTGAACCAAACACAGTCCCTGACTTGAAGGAACTTAACATCTAGTAAAGATTCCGACAGTAGTTAATTACAACACAGGAGCCCTTGATGAACTCTTGGCTCTTTGTCACAAGACAGTATGTCTTCCCTCTGTGAACTTGGTAAACATTCACTAGAAGACCAAAAGGCTAGTTAATATCTACAAATTACAGTGGAACAGTGAATAGATCCCTGTGAGAGCCATAGGCTTTCTTTTTTGAACTTGTTAATTTATAAAATCTCTGTTAGAGAATTTAGAAATGCCAACTCTCAGTACCCAAAAAGAGAAAGGAAGAGCAGCAATTGGATGTCATCCTTGCCAATCACCTTTGGTATAAAACAGGCAGATTACATGAAGGAGAAAAAGAAGGAGGAGGAGGAGGGACTGGGTTGTGTCAGCAGAGCTTGGTGGTAGACTTCCCTCCTTCTCTGTGCCCCTCACAAAGTGGACTGGGCTAGGGTGCTCTCCAGCCCTGTGCAAATTCTGCAAACAGATCATTTCAAAGAGAGAGATCTCATGCATAGAAAGCTGAAAGTGCACTGTTGCCAAATTCAGATGGTTCTTTAATGGTATCTTAAGTAGAAAGTGAAGGACGTGTTTCAAGGAAGTAATGAAAACCATGAACTACTTCTCATTAGAAACAGTGGAAGCCAGAGAACAATGGAATTACATATTTTAAATGCATAAAACAAACAAACAAAAAACTGTGAACTACATGCAGCAAAAATATGCTCCACAAATGAATGAAAAATGAAATTTCCACTTCCAAGAAGATCGAGTAGCCATATTTCCCCTATTTCTCCTGCTACATATATCTAAAAATAATATGCATTATGTCAATTAAACAAAAGGTTCTGAAAGGTGGGAAAAGGCCTGACTATCTAGGGATCTCAAGACCCGAGGAACCGCACAGTGATGAGTTCCCTGTTTTCTCTTTTTGCCTCATGTGTCTCAGACTTAGAACCAAATAACTGGCAACGCAGAAATGTCCACAGGCACCAACAACACAAACCCTAGCAAAAGCCTGACCTCTACCCAAAGGAAGAAGAAAGGGACCTCCTCGCATAGAGAAACCTTGTAGATAATTACCCTTCTACTTCAACCAGCACCACAGAAAAACACCTGTGGCCCTGCCCACCCACAACAGAAAAGGCCCGATGGAGAGCCTAGATTCCCACCCTCATGAGACTGTAACAAAACACTCCAATGCCCCTGCCAGGATAGGTCCGAAAAGGCCAAGTAGAAGGTAAAACTTTCATTCCTGACAAGTAGTAATAGGCTTCCTCCCAGCACAATGTCAGTGGGGACCATGTAGAAAGCTTGGACTTCCATCCCTACTCAGCAGTAACAAAGAGCTTGCCCGTCAGATGTCAACAGAGGTTAAGTGTGGAACTCAGCACCATACTTCCACCTGTTCATATGAGCTGGCACCTCCCCTTTCCCAGCCCAGGCAGTATCAGAGAAAGCCAGTTAAAATAGAGGGTTTAAATAAGACCCAGAGTCTTAGAACATAGTATATAAATGTCCATGGTGTTTTTTTTTAACATTTTTTAAATATTTTTATTGATTTTTTACAGAGAGGAAGGGAGAGGGACAGAGAGTTAGAAACATCGATGAGAGAGAAACATCGATCAGCTGCCTCCTGCACACTCCCCACTGGGGATGTGCCCGCAACCAAGGTACATGCCCTTGACCGGAATCGAACCTGGGACCCTTGAGTCCGCAGGCCGATGCTCTATCCACTGAGCCAAACCAGTTAGGGCATGTCCATGTTTTAATAGAAAAATTACTCATCAGACCAAGAATGAGAACTATCTCAGACAGAATTTTTTTAAGTAACAATAAATTCTAATGTTGAAATGATAGATGTTAGAATATAACCTGACAATGATTTTAATGCACCATGATTTAAAAATACTATCAACAAGCAATTATGCACATTTCAAAACTAAGAGGGGGGAAGGGGCGAGGAAAGCCTTAGCAAACATATAGAACATCTTAGCAGCCCAGCCAGCGTGGCTTAGTGGTTGAATGTCGATCTATGAACCAGGAGGTCATGGTTCGATTCCTGATCCCGGCACATGCACGGGTTGTCGGCTTGATCCCCAGTGTGGGGCGTGCAGGAGGCAGTCGATCAATGACTCTCTCTCATCACTGATGTTTCTACCTTTCTCTCCCTCTCCCTTCCTCTCTGAAATCAATAAAAATATTTTTTAAAAGGAAGTCTCATTAAAGAAACAGTAGACATAAAGAAGACCCTGATGGAAACTTTAGAATTAAAGAACATAGCAATGAAAATATAACTAACGCTCAGCCAAAGGCAGCAAAAGCAGAATAGAGAGAACTTTAAAAAATCAATGAAAAGAAAGATAGAACAATAGAAATTACACAATCTAAATAACAGAGAGAAAGAGACTGAAAAAAACATGAGCAGAACCTCAGGAACCTGTGGGACTCTAACAAAAGATCTAACCCGCATGTCATTGGAGTCCTGGACAGAGAAGAGAAAGAAGGCAGGGCTGAAAAAATGCTTAAAGAAACTTCCCAGATTTTTTCAGGGGACATAAGTCTACAGATTCAAAAAGTTGAGTGAATCCCAAAGAGAATAAACCCTAAGAAGTCCACTCTAAGACACATCATAATTAACCTGCTGAAAACCGAAGACCAACAAAAAAAGCAATACCTTGTCTACAGGGGAAAACCTCAAGTGACAGCAGATTTTTCATCAGAAGAATGGTCCCTTCTGGACTGGTATCACCTGGAAAGAGACAAAAGGGAACTTTATGGCGTGATGGAAATATTCTATATCTGAGGAGGAATATAGATAGAGGGCAACAGTGGGGGGGCGGGGGCGGCGGGATAGCAATCTGAATCTGTGCCAGTAACCAGTATCCCAATGAACATTCTTGTTGGCCTATAATTAAGTCACTGCCCCTTCCTTAGGCAATAATCTGTTTTCCTAAATACTCCCAGTTCACAAGGGCCACAAACCAAGAATTTAACAGCTTAGCCAGAGGGGAGGGCTGCAAAAGCCCGGAAGTTAGGAAACAAGGAATTTAGGAATATATATAAGGAGTAATCTCATTGTATAGGGGGTTCAGGCTGTGGATCTTCGAATCCCCTGAGCCAGCAGTGCTGCTTTGAATAAAGGTTTCTTTTTTTTCCTGAATCTTCTGAGTCCCCATTGTGAGTGTTCCGGTCACCTGGCAAATTTTTCAACATATCGTGATCTAGGTGATGACCACGTGGTAAAAATGCATTTAGCTGCGTGCTTAAAATGTGTGCAGTTTTGGTATGTAAATTTTTCCTCAACAAAGTACTGTTTAAAAAAGCAGATGATTAAATGTTAGCTTAGAACAAGAAGGAGAGACAGGGGAGGGGAGCTGTATTGCAGTGACTCCACAGTAGCATGACCTGGGATGGGTGTTCCACAACCTCTTCTCCCACCACTGAGCCTACTGGTGGAAGAACAAAATACAGCTGTCCATGCTAATAAGTCTGGCTGAATTTCAAATGGATCCCTTGCCATATTATGGTGGCCACTGATGCCATTTAATACCTTCTTTTTGTCATATAATTAATGAAAGGGCGAGGGCTACGCCCTCCATCTTGCCCCAGGGTAAGGGCTAGGCCCTCCATCTTACCTTGGCCATGTGCTTGGCAAGGAGCTTCTTCCTGGAATGCCGGAAGCCGGTCCATCCTTGCTGCTTGACACAGTCACTGCAGGAAAGAAACATCTGCACAGCATATGTTTCAATGGACCTGGCATATATAGCATACTGTTCTTAATATGTTTGCTCCCTTTAGCGCCATGTGTTTTAACCAAGGTCACCTCTCCGAGAAAGGTTGTTTCCCCAGGTGGGGATCTTTCCCTGAGGTTAGGGAGGGGATACAACCCCTTAATTAAGTGCCAGGCGGGTAGTTAAGCTACATAATCTTTACTCCCTAGAATGGAGATAAGAAACGCCCTAACCTTTGTAATAGAAATTGACAGGATTAAAATTGGCTGGTATAAATACGGATGTAACAAGACAATAAACATGAGAACCTCATCAGTTCCTAACCAGAGCTCCGACCAGAACTTTGGCTGGAAATCCTGGCTATAGGTCCTGACTAGGCTGCTGATCAACTGAAGGCTGTCTTCGTGTCATTCCTTCTTCGCCGACTCCGTCCACACCTTTGGGGACCCCTGGACCTGCTGGGATTGGACTCCAGCACTGGAAGTCTAAGACTCTGCTAGCCACACCCAGGAACAAGACACCGACTTGCGCCTGGCCAATCGGCAGAGCACAGTCCTTTCTCCTCCCCTTACTCCAACCCCCCCTATAAAACCCGTCTCTACACGGGGTTCTGTCTCTCTCAGCCACTTGGCTTGCCGTTGTGTCGGTGAGTGTGGTGGACGGGGAGCTCAAGCTAGCTTGAAATATAAAGGACTCTTTGCTTTTGCATCAGACTGGCTGGCTCCCTGTTGGTCTGCTGGGGATCTTGAAATCTGGGCATAACATTTAACTCCAGCCCTTGCCAGAACTAACCACTATTTTCAGAGCCCAGTAACTCTCGGCAAGATTCTCAATCCTAGTATGCATTAGACCTATCTGGGAAGTTTTAAATAAAAATTCCAATGGTCAGGCTCCATCACAAACCAATTAAATTAGAACCCTTGGGGTGTGTCCAGGTGCAGGATTTTTGTTCAGTTGCTTGTTTGTTTGTCTGTTTTAAATACTAATGAACAGAAGAGATGTATTTAAAAGCCATTGTCTTCAAATAAACTGCTTCATGCACCGCTTCTATGATGCAAATGTGCAGGCAGACCTTTCAATGTTTTTATTTTCAAGTTCACTTAACAAATGTTGGCCTGCTTCCTTTATTTTTCAGAAGAGATGTTTTCTTCATGCCCGTGTTAATTTTCTTATTATTTTAATTGCCAGATTATCTGCCAGCTCTCTCAGGGTAAGACTTAATAACAGCGTCCAGCTGGCTGCACTGCAGGATGTTTGCAAGTCAGGCGGATCCTGGGTTTTATGTGCACACGTTCCCGGGACATAAAAGGCTATAAAATCCTTGTCAAGACTGGGGACAGCCCCAGCATTCCCCAGACCCTCCCTGTACTCTAACATCAAGTTGACCATCTCTGCCCTGGCCCAGGAGGAGGAGCTGGGCGTAAGCCCTGAGTTCCTGCATTCACCCAAGATTCCAGCTTTTGCTTCTCATTCCCCCATCTCGAGCCCAACAACTTTGGCTGGGGCCCTGAATTCCAACACCTGCTACAACTTCAAATGTTTCATAGCCATTTCAGCATTGGGTGTTGGGGTTCTCAGCCACCCTTATTGAATCTATTCACTGTACCTTTGTCAGTACCCTTGTCTTCTATCCCCCCCTTTATACAGCTTTATTAAGATACATTTGAATATAATATTGTGTAAGATTAAGGTATACAACATGGCCCAGTGCTCAGGATTCGTGCACTGGTGGGGGGGGGGGGGGCATGGCCTGAGGGATGGGCTTTCGGGGATCAGCCTGCTGTGGGAGCGCTGCTCATCCCAGTCAGCCGAGCAGTGCTCCCACCGTGGTAGTGCACTGACCACCAGGGGGCAGCTCCTGCGTTAAGCGTCTGCCCCCTGGTGGTCAGTGTGCATCATAGCGACTGGTCGACCAGTCATTCTGATCATTCCACCGTTTGGTTGCTGGGCCCAGTGCACGAATTCATGCACAAGTGGGGTCCCTTGGCCTGGCCAGCAATCGGGGCCAACTGGGGCTGTCTCACCCAATCCCAATGGTGGCCAATTGGGTCCGGCCGGCTAGGGGGAGGGACCACAGGAGGTTGGTTGGCCACAGGAGATTGGCTGTGGGAGCACACTGACCACCAGGAGGAAGCTCTGGCATTGAGCATCTGCCCCCTGGTGGTCAGTGCACATCATAGCAACTGGTTGACTGGTCGTTCAGTCATTCAGTCGCTTAGGCTTTTATATATATAGATACAGCAAAATGATCACCATAATAAGGTTAGTTAATACATCTATCACCTCACAGTTTCTTTTTGTGTGTGTGGTGAAAACATTTAAATCTGATCTTTTAGTTACTTCCAATATACTAGTACAATACAGTGGTTAACTGTAGTCCCCATGCTATCCATGACACCCCCAGAACTTATCTTAAAACTGGAAGTTTGTCCACCTTTGACCACCATCACCCATTTCCTCCACACCTCTTACTAGTCCCTGGCAACCACTAATCTACTAGCTGTTCCTATGAGTTTGGTTTTTTTCAGATTCCACATATAATTAAAATTACACTATATTTGCATTTCTCTGTCAGACCTATTTCACTTAGCATAATGCTCTTAAGTTTCACTTCTGTTATTGCAAATGGCAGGACTTCCTTCTTTTTTATGGCTGAATAACATTCGTGTGTGTGTGTGTGTGTGTGTGTGTGTGTGTGTGTTACATCTGCATTTTCTATTTCTCCATCAACAGACACTTATGTTTTTCCATGTCTGAGCTATTGTAAATAATGCTGCAATGAAGATGGGGGTGCAGATATCTCCTTGAGATAGTGATTTTATTTCCTGTGGATATATACCCAGAAGTGGAATTATTGGATCATATGATAGTTCTAGTTTTAATTTGGAGGAACCCCCATATTGTTATCCCACTAACAGTGCACGAGGGTTCCCTTTCCTTCACATCCTCAGTATCTCTTGTCTTTGTGATAATAGCCATCCTAACTGGTGTGAGGGGGTGTCTCATTGAAATTTGTTTTACATAGAAAATAGCAAGCATTTAGTCAACTGAAGGGCTGGCCTGCAGGTTAATAATTACTTGACAGTGAAACCTGAGAGCAGAGCATTGAGAGCTCTCACTCAATGACCATGAGAGAGAAATTAGCTAAAATCTAAGCTCAGAGATGACTGTGTAAACAATGGTGAAATAAAACATCGGTTATGAGAATTCCATTGACTCTGAACTTTTCAGACCATGGCTCCTGAGGAGATAAATACATACTCAGATTGCAAGAGGGAAGAGACATAATAATTTATTTTTAGATCTTCATAAGGTGTGAAAATGATTCCTTTTGGTATACATGATTTATAAAGTTGCATATTACCTTTTTTTAGAAAGAAAAAATGAAGATTTTAAAGTGCGAGTATCGTTAGCCAGCAGTTTTGCTGGGGTTGATGGATAAGCCAGAAGTCACATGAAAATATTTAATAGGTCCATCTCCTACGAGAAGAAACCTCCAAGGGACTGTCCTCGTTGTAACCGAGGTGTAACGAGACATGCTGACATAAACAGTAAATCGAGGGAGGATATCCAGGGACTGGGACTTGATGGGCCTCTGTTTCTAGGAAGGAGTTAGAGGAGAGAGGGAAGGAGGGGGTGCTGGCCCTGAAGACTTAATAGCAGACTTCCTAGTGGCCATTGGACTCTGCTGGGCTGGCCCTGGCCATGGACCTGAGGCCAGGGTCCCAGATCCAGCTGCCTGCTCCTGGTCAAGTTCAGGTCTTACTATCACCTTTTGAATCCACAACGCAATCTATAGCCACAGCATCCTAGAAGAATAAAGATCCCCAAGAATAAATGAACAGGGGAGGGGAAGGGAGGGGAGGGGAGGGGAAGGGAGGGGTCCTACTTCCGTTGCCGCAAGAGCAGCAAATTAATATTTTTTTATGATCCAAGATACAACTTTACACTGATAAACATCAGGCATTGAAACTGTATTGGGATTTCCGTGTACACAAAGCTCACTGATTTTTTTTAATCTACTTTTTTTAATCAAAGAAGGCAAAACAAAATTATATCAATAATTCTTACAGACTGGAACTATACATCTATGTCAAGTGGCTGCCTTTGGCAATTTGTTTTTTATTTTTTTAACGGCGTAATTACAAACCTGTGAGATGCATGGTGTATAATGAAGTCGCTGATGTAACCCTCACCTGGCTCCGTGCTAATAGGTGTCTCTCTCACTTTGCAAATGATAACCTGCCAAGCGATGACATGCCTGGAAAGCAGGCATGGGGACCCGTGAAGCTAGGACCAAGAGTCAGAAAACGCCCATAAGAAGCCCTCACAGGCAGATTTATGATGCCATTAGACAATACACATGCGGCATTAATTATACCCTCCGCTCTTTGCTAGATTGCAGCCCCAGACAGTGCGACAGGTAGTAACACCCCATCCACCCTGTCTGTCAGCCACTTACCAGTGACATCTTGACATCTTTGTCAAACACAGTCTGCACACTAGAGCCCCAAGCCCAGGCCCACTGGACAAAGACTCTAAATGTTCCAGCCTGCCTCCACCTGGAGGGCAGGCAGGTGACGCTAAGCTAATGCAAAGAAAGCAGAACCACTCCCTCAAAAGAGACACCTCAAGATCAAAGGGGGCGGGGATGACTGAGGAGCTGGAACTAGGACAAGAGAAGAATGGAGAAGGATTTCAAATTGTTTAGCTAAGGCAAGAGAGGGCTAACAGTGGGAGCAAGGAAAGAGGTAGGGGAGAGGATGTTACTGTCTGTGTTTACTTCTTTTTTTTTAAATATATTTTACTGATTTTTTACAGAGAGGAAGGGAGAGAGATAAGAGTTAGAAACATCGATGAGAGAGAAACATCGATCAGTCGCCTCCTACACACCTCCTACTGAGGATGTGCCCGCAACCAAGGCACATGCCCTTGACCGGCATCGAACCTGGGACGCTTCAGTCCGCAGGCTGACGCTCTATCCACTGAGCCAAACCAGTTATGGCTGTGTTTACCTCTTGAATTACTGATCCTCATGACTATAAGAGACGTAAAACTTCCAGCCAACCTTTATCCTTAAGCCATGATTTAGCATCTCACCAAAAGACAATCCAGCCCCAGCTGAGTAGCTCAGTCGGTTAGAGCATTGCCCCAATATGCCAAGGTTGTGGGTTCGACCCCCATTCTTGGCACATAAAAAAATCAACCAATGAATATGTAAGTGGAACAACAAATCAATGTATCGCTCTCTCAAATAAACATTTACTTTTTTTAAAAAAAAAAAGACTGATGTGTGGGCCCAGCGGGAATTGAGGTGAGAGGCACATTGAACCTGAGGGGAGCCCCGTTGAACCTGAGTGACCAGAGGAGAAGAAAGTGACCCAACTTGAGCCCACACGGTGCTCTGGACACAAGGCAGGCGGCTGGCGGACATGTGATACCCTCTTATTTCTGAGCGGAACGCCTGGCAGGATGTCCCTGCAGCATGTGGAAGAAAGAGCAGAGGCTCGGATCCTAGAGGCTGCGTAAAGTCCTGGCCACCACGTCCCAGCCTGTGCCCTGGAGAGACCTCTGGTAATACAGCGACATAGCCACAGTGAAAAAGGCACCGGGGGCCCTGGAGCCTCCTGGGTTTGTGAAAATGGGGACCACGCACATCAGCTGCAGAGACCGTCCTGATTCCCAACCCAGGCTGAGGGAAGCACCGAGGCCTGGTTCTGACCTGTGAAATGGGAATGATGTGCTGGGCGGCAGGGATGACGCATGCCTTCTTCTGCAGTAACAGGAATAGGCCAGCAGAGGGCGACTGCCTCGCCGCCTCCCAAGGCAGGCAGCTGGGCTGGGCTGAAACCACACCTGGTTACCCTGCAAAAGGGGTAAGGGGGAGGCTGAAGGATGCCTTTGGGGCCAGGTGTGCACCCGGCTGCCCTGGGAGGCCTGTTGCGCCTGCCACTCTGCAGATGGGTCCCCTCTGGTGGCCGCACTGCATAGGCCGAGCCCTCCAGGAGCTGGACGTCAGCACAGAGTCAATGCTTACATCGTTTCCAGGGCGGGAGGGCTGGGGAGGAGGGACGGGGGGGGGGGGGGGGGGGGGGGGGCGGGGGGGGGGCCGAAGTGCACACCTGGTGGCTGCACCCCTCTGTCTAAGGGTTCAACCCACCGGCCCCTCCCAAACTGGTTTGAGGACCCTGTGGCTGCAGGCAGGACTGGGGGACTAGTGACAGGCTGGGGCCCTGGCTCAGCAGGTCCCTGCAGCTGCAGGGAAGCCCTGAGGGTGCTGGGCACTGAATGGGGGCTGGGAGATGAGAGATGCTGCCACGAAGGTGGGGTGGCACCAGGGACTTGGACAAGGCGGGCACCGGGGCAGAGGAAGTCAGCCAGTTTTCAGACCCCAAATCAATTTCTTTTTAAGGTAAAACAAAACCTGCCAGGGGAGGTAGATGGCGGAAGCCAGACACAGGAAAAATAATGGTACTTTGTACGCTAAGCCACAGACGGCAAGGGGAGGCGGGGCGTTCTCCATACTATGCCCCAATGCAGGGCGAGTCCGCCAAGGTTACCAGCTGGGAGAAACCTTGGGACAAAGAGCAGCCGCCCAGAGGCACTGGTGCAACAACAGGACCCCTGTCTGCTGGGAGTGGAGGGGGGTTCTGGGGAAAGGGAAGTCCATCAGAGCAAATGGCCACAGGGTGAGGGGCTGCCTACCCAGAGGACAAACGTGAAGGAGACACAGGCTGTGGGCAGCCCAGGCAGTAACGCCCCATCCGCCATGGGCAAAGGAAAAGCAAAGGTAAACCTGTGGGCAGCCCAGGGTTCCATTTTTAGCTCTGCCATTTTACTGCTGTGTGCCTTTGAGGAAGTTGCTCACCCTCTCTGTGCTGCAGTAGCCTCACCTGTACAAGGGGCCACAGCTGCTCCTCACTGGAGTGTAGGGTAATTGTGTGTGCGCCCCACTTGCCCTGAGGGCTTTTCGCTTCCTAGTCAGAACCCCCGCCCCGCCTCCACACCCTTCCCTCCCCCAGCCTTCCAGGGACTGCACAGGCCCCTCTGGGCCTCTTGCATAGACTGTGGATGGGCCTCTGCTCTCCGGTCTCCTTTTCAATCCCAGCTGTCACAATCCCAGCAGGAAAGAGCCGGCACACAGAGACGATTTTCTGGAAAAACTTTGGTAAAGCGACTGTTGACTGGTGTGAGAGTAGGGGCAGACAGCCAGCCAGGGAGGGTGGCACCCCGAAACAGAGGCCATCCAAGGTCTCAAGGGGGTGGGGCCACAGGATCACCGGAGACCAGGCACTTAAACAAGGGGGCGGAGTCAAGTGATCAAGCAGAAATGGGCACGTGATTAAGGGGGAAGGGCCACGTGATCAACCGGAAGTGGGCATGTGAACAAGGATTGCAGTGTTGGAGCCAGGAGACTCCAGGAGCCCCCAGAAGATAAAAAGGTAGGAAGGACCCTCCCCTGGAGCCCGTGGAGGGAGCACAGCCCCAGACACCCTGATTTCAGATTTTGGCCCCAGACGGGAGGGCACATGTTCCTGCTTGTTTAGGCCAGTCTGCAGTCATTGGAGCAGCAGCCTCAGAAAATACACCCCTCCTTGCCCCTCCTTTTGGGGCTTTGACCGGGTTCTGGGGACAGCAGAGCCCTGTGATCCGGCAGGGGAGACCCCTAGACCTCTCACTGCAGGGCTCACAGGGAGATTCTCCCCATGCCTGTGCCTCGGCCTGTCTCCCGCTCCCTCCCTCCCCCCAGGAGCTCCTCGGCAGTGACAGTGCAGTGGGCACCAGAGCAGGCTGCTTGGTGAGAAGTGCAGGCTACGTGGCTCAGGGAGCCCCCAACTGCAGGGTGATGCAGGGTACTCCCCAGCCCCGCCCTTACCTCCCAGGCCTCCCCCCTAATGAGTCCAGCCTGGGCCTCCGCTTCCTGGAGCACCTGGATTGACAGGAGCCAGCAACTGGGTCGCCATGCCCATATTCTAGATGCCAAAACTGAGGCTCCGAGAGGGAGAGCAGAGGTCCCTACCCCCAGCCCACCTCCCCCTCAACTCAGCCCAGCTTACTGGCGGCTCCCCCAGCTGCCAACCTCCCGCGGTCCCTCCCCCTGGCCAGCCTGCCTCAGTCGCGACTGGACGAGAGGGTCCTGATCTCTGTCTTCAGGCTCACATGGTGTCCTCCCTGTGAGCGTCTTTGTCCGAATTTCCCTTTGTATAAAGACACTGGTCACATTGGACCAAGGGCCCGCCCTCCTCCAGTATGGCCTCATCTTAACTAATTAAAAATAAATAATAATAATAAAAAGGTTCTATGTCTAAACAAGGTCACATTCTGAGGTCCCTGGGGATTAGGGCTTCGACATATGAATGGGGGGTGGGGCACACAATTCAACTGGGAACAGGCTTCGAAGCCCCCATCAAATCAGAATAAAATAACCTAAAAGGGGATGCTCCAGACAATATGTACTTTCCCACTGAAGCACAGATTTCCTTCCTACAGAGACACCCAGAGAGCTTTCATAAAACAGTTTCCGGAAATATTGGAAAAGTGATACCTGGAGGCCTGGATATTTAAAACTGGCCCTCAGTTCCTTTGTATGATTTGTCAAAAGAGTGTACATCCTGTCCTGCTGATCTTCCCCAGTAACCCACTGGGAAGAAGCAGCCACAACTCAAAAAGGCTGAGACAGTGCCTGCTTGCCTGAAAATCTTGTCTATCTAATTCATTGTTAACAGAAGCTGGTTAGATTGGGTTTTTTAAGAAGGAATCTCTGTTATGATAACAATTCATTGATATAGTGCTTTCATAATGTGATTCTCATGACCTTTTGAGGTAAGTCGTTTGGTTCCCAATTTATAAATGACAGTGCTGAAGTTCGGGGGGTTTAAATGGAGATCAGCTGGTGTGGCTCAGTGGTTGAGTGTCAACCCATGAATCAGGAAGTCATGGTTCCATTCCTGATCAGGGCACATGCCTGGGTGGCAGGCTCGATCCCCAGTAGGGGGCATGCAGGAGGCAGCCAATCAATGATTGTCTCTCATCATTGATGTTGATCTCTCTCTCCCTCTCCCTTCATCTCTGAAATCAATAAAAATAAATAAATAACTAAACAAAATGAACTCCCTGGAGCCAGAGAACTGTACATGGTATGTATGGCCAACATCCTTACTCAGCTCCATCTTCTTATCGCCTTGCCTTCTTCTCCCTCTGTCCAAATTTCCTTATCAATTATTTAAACTGTTGATTAGTATTTGTTTCTCATGCCACGTCCAACTGCTTTGTTGACATGGAGCAAAGAATAAATAAGTTAAAAGACCAATACGCAGGACTGAATGCAGTACTTCTGCTTCCATCAGCACGGATGCTAAGGATGATGAGTCCTGGTTCTCAGCCGCCACCACACCCCCTGCTCCTCTCTCCTCGGGTCTGGGGAACAGGACTGGTGGACAAAACTGGAGCTCAGAACCCTGGGAAAAAACTGGCAAGTGCCACAGATAGCAGCTTTAGGGAGTCAGGCTTTAGCTAAAAACATATAAAAATTGCAGCCCTCTGTAGCATCCTCATGTCAACAAGATCAGCGAACACGAGAAGTGTGGGGCCTCAGAACTGCAGAGTACCTGGATAGATCGTGGAGCAGGAACTGGCACCTGGCAGGTGCTCCACGAATATGAATTTGGTTCATTTCCTCCTTTCCGCCCCTTGGGTAAGACGAAACCCACACAGCTTGCACACTTAGCTCATCCCTTCAGAGCATATTTTCCTTGCATTTTCTGGAGTTCAAAACTAGAAGGGATATATGGAGTTTCAATTTTATAAGATGAAAAGTTCTGGGGACATGTTATACAACCATATGACTATATTTAACACAACTGAACTGTCCACTTAAAATGGTTAAGCTGAGCCCTGGCTGGTGTGGCTCAGTGGATGTAATTTCTGGACAATTCTCTCCTTTCCCCTGACTTGCTGAATTGGACCAAGTCATCTTTCTAAAATTTATTTTATTTTTCCCATCACCATTTATCCCCTCTATGCCCTCTTCTACCTCCCTCCACTCCCCTGCACCTTCCCTCCTCCACCCCCTGACCACCCCACCCTGCAATCACCACACTGTTGCAAGTCATCTTAAAACTACAAGTTCAAGGCCTGTCTCCTTGATAAAATAAACTCAAGAAATTGTGTCTTCTTCCCCCACCCGCCCCCCCCATTGTCACACCAGCATCTAAATACCAGGTACATCCAGGCTTTCCATAAACATTAGCTGCATAAATGAAGGAATGATCAATCTGAGTCCAAAACACTTCTTCTTTGGCCGTTATTCAAATAAACAAAAAAAGAAGGTAATAAAACAGAATAGATGAGAATGCATCACAGGCAAGTAATATTTCTTGCAGCTGTTGTCAGTTATGATATAAGATGTATTTCTTCCTCTGGGTCCCAGGCAGAGGAGTGTGGAAGTCCTCTATTAGGAAATGGAGATGTCCTTACCAGACACAGGAAATATGGGAAGATGGAGAGAGGCGTTGGGGACTGAGATGATAAATTGAATTTAGTACATGTTGTTTCTGTTGTGCAAATGAAGACACTCAGCAGCTAATTGACCTTGAGAATCTAACAACAGAAAGATGTCGGGCAGGGTCTACCCAGTGAGGGTGGTAAGAGGACAATAGAATAAATATCAAGGGCAGTGCTTATTTCAATGCCAAGTTAATCCCACGGTTGATAACAGCTATAGGAGACCGAGTGGGGAAGGACAGCTCGACTAGGGTAGAGAAGGAAGGTAAAATGAGAGCTAGCAAGAAGAAAAGATGCCCAGAGGCAGGGAAAACTTAACAGTGTTCAGAACAGTAAGGAAACCCCTTGCCTTGAGCAGAGAAGGTGGGGAAATGTAATACTGAAATATGACATTATCGGTACATTATTCCAGTAGATGTAGATGTTTGTGGGCCTGATGCGGCAAGAGCACTGGAAAGAATTAGAAAACCCAATCCTTTCTTTAAAAATCCAATTAATCAGCTTCTGTTAAGGTCTAGGTTCTGGACTAGCCCACTGGTGCTCAACCTTCACCGCACATTCAAATTCCTTGGGAAGGGTATTAGTTAGCTCTGGCCACATAACAAAGTGCCTCAGACTGGTGGCTTGAACAACAGAGTGTCATTTTCACCCAATTCCGGGTCCCAGAAGCCTGAGATCAAGGTGTTGGGAGTATCGGTTCCTTCTGAGGCTCTGTCCTTGGCTTGTAGGTGGCCTTCTTATGCTGCTGTCTTCACAAGGTCTCGATGGCCCATGACCCATGACTTAATCTCCTCTTCTAATAAGGACACTGGTCATACTGGATCAGGGCTCACCCTTACGGCCTCATTTTCACTTAATTACCTTTTTAAAGGCCCCCCTTCCTTCCCAAGACAGTTGCATGCTTTGGTATCAGCGTTTAGAACTTCAACATCTGAGTTTAGAGGGGGATAACTTCCACTCATAACAGGGAGCTTTGAAAAAATTATCCATGCTGGAGGCCCACCCAGAATCTGATTTAGTTGGTCCGGGTGACCTGACATTAGTACTTTTTTAAAGCTCCCAGGTGATTCTAATGGGTTTCCAGCATTAGGAACCGCTAATGAGGCCCTTAGTGGTGATTCTGGTCCTAGTTCAAGCTAAAAAAAAATAATAAATTTCCCACCCATAAAATGAGCCAGCTAGACAAAATAATCTTCAAGTCTGAAATTTCATAGCCCAGAGGAAAGAAAATAGTTCATAGCGTTAAGTCTTGTTTTCATCCCAGACACTGCTAACTTTTCACAGCATCTGGGGTTCAAGAGTAAATGTAAAGAAACTCAGAAAAGTTACAAGAGGATCAACTTCTAGCCCATGAGGTGCTCCCCGGGAATACAGCTGAGCAGGATGCTCAGGATGTTCTGCCCAAACGCTTTTGCAGCTGAAAGCTATTGGGAAAACATCAAGGGACCCTGTCATTAGCATCTCCACGTGGTGGCAATGGGACTTCTCAGAGCACCTTTACACAAAGAGTTGTAGTATGCTCATTAAAATGGAATTCTGTGTGGACACTTCACCTGTGGATTGATTAAATGCAATTGGCATCTGGGACAGAAAGGGCACTGTGGGAACGAGGCAGAGCGGGGTACTTTTTTGGGAAGAGTTAGGCTTTGGCTAGGGCGCTTAAGGGAGCTGACTCCACAATCTCCTTTGGGGCTCCACCACCATGATATGAAATCCACCAAAGCAGGTTGGGAGAATCCGCAAGGCCAGGACATTTGATAGATTTACTGGGTTCTTCAGTTTATGCCCTCCTTCTTTCTACTTCCTGTCTTGCTAACCACCATTAGAAGCATAATATAATAAAAGCAGATTGATACATGGCATGTTCGTTTGTAGCCAACTGGTAACTGGACAGCAAATGGCTTCCCATTGTCTTTAGGCCAGCTTCTTGCCTGGGCTCAGAGCTTCCCAAGATTTTAAATCAGCTGCCTTTCCTGTCTCCCACTGAACCCATCTGCAGCTTGGTCTCCAGTCACATGGTTTACCAGTCCCTAACTAGACAACACACCCTGCTCACTGGACTTTACATCTTTGTTCAAGCTGGAGTCTCTCTCTCTCCTCTTTTCCCCTCTCCCCTCCTCTTTCTTCATTCTCTAGCCTCCCTCCTTCCTCAGAATCAATGCACAGCTCCAACCTCCAAAGAGTTCTATCTTCATGTGTCAGCCATAAAGCCTCAACTAGTTGGCCCATCCCTGTGTTTCCTCCAATGATAGCCTTAGAATGAAAAATTCCAGGGGAAAAATCCCCTGATCCTCACTCCTCTGTTCTATTCTCAACCCCTGGAGGCCCCTTCCATCCTAGCTCTAAAGGGAGGGGCATGGGTAGGCGGGAGCCCATCTCCTTCCCAGCTTCTATGATTGAATGTGGGTTTTCCAAGCTCTGGTTCATCATCTCAGTGCTGAGAGGTTTATTGCCTGTTGTGTACAGGATTAAGAACACGGATTCCGGAGCGAGGGTGCTTCTTAGCTTCAACTCCTGGCTTTGCCACTTATCACAAGTACGACCTTGATTGAGCAAGTTACTTAACTTCTGTGCTTCAGCTGCCCCATTTGTAAAATGGGAGCAGTAATAGTACTGACTTATAGGGTTGTCGTGAGAATTAAATGGCTTAATATTTTAAGGTCCTTAGAAAACTATCTGCCACATGGTAAGCAGTTGTGTAAGTGCTTATTAAATAAATAGAGAGTCTTAGTGTGTGTTAACAAGCCATCTAATAGAGTGTAAACCCCCTCAGGGCGAAATAATGTGTATTTGTCTGGAGTAAATGCCCAAAATATATGTGAGTGCTGATAGCTGGCGGAAGTGGATTGGTACATTCTGGAGAACTGTTGGATATGTAACAACATTTTTAGCATGATTGCTCTTCGATCCAGTAATTCCACCTCTCACAATGTTTCCTATGAACGTAATTTAAAAATATGAAAAGATGCATCTACGATGCAGAGTCGTGTAGAGCAGGAAAAAATGGAAACAATCTTAATGTCAGTTATATCAACTATAGGACATATATACAATGGAATATCATGCATCTATGAAAAGATGGTGGTGCATATCTATATTTTGAGGACATGGAAAGAAGTCTAAGATTTATTATGCTTCAAAAGCAGGCTACACATCAAGAATAGTATAATCTCATGTTTTACACATCCACATATGTGTTTACATAAGACCAGAAGCACATCAGGAAGAATACATACCAAATGTTAAAAGTTATCACATCTAGACAGTGCTATTATGGGTAACTTGTACCTTTTTCATTTTTAAATTATAAAATGGCATATTTATGATTTGTATGTTTTTAATTGAAATAATGCTGAAGTCTAGAGAAAAAAGTGAAGGTTCCCTCAACTTCCCAGTCACTCACATAAAGTAATGCTCCCCAGATGTAGCTAAACAGTTTGGGCTGTTATGGCCTATTTCTTATCTATGTGCATCCAAGCATACACAGGGATGAGAAGAGGTTTCTCTAAGCTATCGGATTTAAGTAAATAAAGCCAGTATGGCTCAGTGGTTGAGCATCAACCCATGAACCAGGAGGTCAGGGTTCCATTCCCAGTCAGGGCACATGCCTGAGTTGTGGGATCGATCCCCAGTAGGAGGCATGCAGGAGGCAGTCCATCAGTGATTCTCATCATTAATGTTTCTATCTCTCTCTCCCTCTCCCTTCCTCTCTCTGAAATCAATTTTAAAAAACACATATTTAAATAAAATGGGCCCCAGTGCCTAGACCCACATCCTGTGGAAGTCTGATGCCCTCCCCAAGATTTCTATGACTCCCCAAAGATGAATGTTGTCATGACTGACCCCTGCTGGCTTTCAATCCCTGCTCTTACCAAATTCTCTGCCTCATTTATGAATTCCCTTCCCCAGCTTTTCTTTCCTCTACCTTCACCAATTCTAATGGGCAATAGAGTTCTTTTTCATGACCTTGCCCAAAGCCGCACCTCCAGCCATGTGTCTAGAAGAATTTACTGAGGGTTTGGTGCAACAGGTGGGGATTTATTTCAAAGAAAAACAGCTTGCAATTTAATAGTAAAAATCCCCATTCTTTGAAATCCTTTTCTCTCCCCTGTATCCTTCCACCCCCAAGCATTCTTACCACCTTTCTCTGGAACAGATTCCAGATTCTGGTCAGGTTCTTGAACTTTCTATACCTCCTAAGACCCTCCTCACATTTACTTTTGTATATTTGAGAATTCATGAACTCTGTTCAACTAAAGGTCATGTTCTCTGGATCTCATCCTTATGGTGACATACTGGGGACCCCAAAATAGGTTGCATTGCTGAAGCATCCACATACTTCTCCAGATGGCACCCCAGTGTGGAGGGGCCGGCTCCCCGAATTCCACAGAGCACTGACCCACATTCTGGGCTTCTAAAAATGAGTCTAGATAAAGGATGAGTTTCTAACTCACCTATGGGGACATCCTCGTTGTTTCATTACCTGTAGAGGGGTTTCTTCCTACCTCTGACAAAACATGTTCCTTTCACTGCACAGACACTATGGTTCAATCAACTGATCCAAGGGGCCCCAAACTTAGCTTCAGGCCACGGGGTGATCAGGAGGTAAAGTTCTACCTTCAAGGGTATCATCTGCCCCACTTTCAGACTCACTATCCACCCCACCTGCCTTTTTCCTCTCCATTTGGAATATCGTCCTAGGAATATCTCCCAACCATCAGAAGGAAGTTATGGAACTCTTTTGAGATCAACCTTACAATTTGGGGGTGGGTGCAGGTAAGCTGTCAGAGAGGCAGGCATGCATAGCATGAGGTCTAGAAATTTCCCTCGGGTAAAAGCAGTCAAGGAGGGCCCCTGGAAGCTGGTCGTGAAAATCCGCATCCATAGACACAGGATGTCTTTTAAAAGTTGAAGTCTTTTCTGGAAGACGCGCTTGAATGGATCAAGAATCTCTACCTGCCAAGGGCACAAGTCTGAGGGGACCGGCGTCTGCAATGCAGAAAGAAACTAAGGAGGCAATGAGCTCCCAAGTGGAAGCCACAGTGCTATGGGCACGGGGGCGGGGGGGTGGGGGTGGGGAGATGGAGGGGGCCAGGGGCGAGATTCTAAGGAAAGACAATGCAAGTCTGGAGAGGATCATTGCGATGTGTGGTTAGACACGCTCTGCAGGTGTTTTTACCAGCTGATCAGAAGTCCCCAAGTGCTCACATCAAAACCAGCGGCTGCCTCAAAACCTCAAAGGCCTGGGTCCCCAGGGCTGACTGCCTCACATTCAAACAGGTAGTTGGAAATGCAGAGGGAAGAGGGAATGACGTTTTGACTGTGTACCAACAGAAAGAAGAAAAGATCTCTTTCTAGGTGTGCGCCAAGAACAGAGGCTGGGGACAGCATGGGAATTCTGTGCTGGCTCAGGAGGGATAGAGCCAGGATCAATATTGGGCCACCAACAGAAATGGCTACAACCATGCTAGTTATTATCAATAATCAAATTATCTCCTGGGGTTGCAAAAACAATATGGCAGATATGGAAAAGGACGAAGAATGCCAGCAATCCAGGCCTTGGGGACCCAGGGTCTCTGAATGGTCTTGGAGTCCAGCAGATTTGGGTTCGAATCCTGGTTCTGCAGTGTGTTGTTCCAAGATTCGCCTCATCTCCCCGGGCTTCAGTTTCCTTTCTATAAAGTAAAATAATAAAATTATGCTGTAGGGTTGGCATGCAGATTAAATGAGAGAAGGCTTGATGGGGCCTGTCACCATACCTCCCCCACCAGGCCTTGCATGTGTGGTCGCTCCTTCCCCGCTGTCTAAGTGAGTCGAAGGGGAGGACCTCAGTGAGGGGGAATCCCTCCCACTCTCTGACCAGGCTCCTTGTTCAAACCCAAGTTTACACCCACGTGGCTTTGGGCCATCGCTCTTGGCTGAGCCGGCCTGTGCCTAGAGCTCTGCCAGCCTCCCCTCTGGCCTCAGCAGCAGATGGCTGCTCCCCGAGCCAGCTCCCCAACCGGAGAGCCAGCCCTCATCTCCCAAGCTGTGAGCAGGACAAAGCCACGAAGCCCATCTTCCCATCCTATCAGTGCGCCCAGACTAACTAAGTGGGGAAAGCTGCCGGGGATTCAGTACTTGCTGAAGGCAGTCTTGTTTTAACCCTGTTCACCTCCCTCCCTGCTCATCTTCCCCAAGCCTCGAAGTTCAGTAACTTAATGGGAAGGAGTCAAGCTAACAGGAAACCGAGCTGCCTGTTTGCAATAAACGCAACGAAATCTCACTTCATGAACAAATCCAGAAGCACCGGCTACGGCCCATGCCTACTGATGAAGCTGCCTCCCTCCCCGCCCGCAGCCGCAGCACCTTGCCCGAGACCAGGGGAGGATGCAGAGAAGACATGAATTCTGCGGCGCCTGTGTGATGCTGGCCGTCTGCCCAGCCTTCTCTCCCTCAGAAATCATCAGGGCCCAGCAAGTGCTTCAGGGGGCCTTGAGCAAGTTATTTAACGGCTCCGTGCCTCAATTCCTGGTTTGTAAAGTGGAGGTAATATTAGTATCCTACCAGGTAAGGTGGTTGTGAGGACTAAGTGAGTTCATTTATAAAGCGCTCCAGACATTATCTAGAACAGAAAAATGTGCTATATAAGCATGCACTGTGTTTATTATTATTATTATCATGCCCAGTCTCTGTTCCTAGTTGGTGTTTTTTTTTGGGGGGGGGGGGCACGAGACAGATGAAATCTGACCATGCTATGTGGCTGGTATTAATAATGCTGCAGAGGATACATTCTAAGACCCCAATGGATGCCTGAGGCCACAGGTAGCAGCAAACCCTAAATATGCTATGACTTTCCCTATACGTACACACCTATGGTAAAGTTTAATGTAATTAGGCATAGGAGGAGATTAACACAACTAATTATAAAATAGAACAATTATAACAATATATTGTAATAAATGCGAATGTGGTCTCTCTCAAAATACTTTATTACACGCACCCACCTTTTCACTTGGAGGAGGCATTTTACGGTTTCTCTTTGGCACATCCGAATTGCCAGCATCGCTGCTCTTGTGCTTGGGGCCATTATTTAAGTAAAATAAGGGTGACTTGCACATAAGCACTGCGGTACTGTGACAGTTGATAACTGAGATGGCCACTAAGTGACTAATGGATGTGGATACACTGGACAAAGGGATGCTTTAGTTCCAGGCAGGACGGTTTGAAATGTCATCTCGATAGTCAGAAAAACACTGCAATTTCAAACGTACAGGTTGTTTATTTCTGGAATTGCCATGAAATATTTTTGGACCACTGCATGAAAACTTTGGAAAGTGAAGCCACAGTTCAGCCTACCTCTCCTACCAGAACGCAAGCTCTAGGACATACACAGTCTTGTTGATCTTATTTGCTGCTGCATCACCAGGGGCACACAGTAGGCACTCAGCACAGTCTTGTTGTATGAGTAACTGTGATAGGTACCTCTGAGGTGGGCTCCATGGTCCCTCCCCCTGGTGTGCATGCCCTTATGCAATTTTCCCTCCTTGACTGTGGGCTGGACTGAGTGACTCAGTTCTAACCAATAGGATATGACGGAAGTGACGAAAAGTCAATCTCAAGGTTAGGTTACAAAAGACAGTGTTTGGGGAATGTGGACTGACTCCCTTTAGGATTACCAGTTGCCATGGAGTGAGGACACTGAGACAATTTATGGAGAAGCCCAGGTGGTAAAGAACTCTTATGAACTAAATTGTGTCCCCCAAAACTCATGTGTTGAAGCCCTAACCCCAGTTACTCCTATATTTGAAGATAGGGCCTTAAAGAGGTCATGGAAGTTAAATGAAGCCTTAACCCAATATGACTGCTATCCTTATAAAGAGACATAGGGACACCACGGATGCACAAAGAAAAGGCCATGTGAGGACACAGAGAGAAGGCTGCCATCTGCAAGCCAAGGAGAGAGGCCTCAAAGGAAACCAGACCTGCCAGCACCTTGATCTTGAACTTCCAGTCGGCAGAACTCTGAGAAAATGGACTCCTGTTATATGAGCCACCCAGCCTGTGGTGTTTTGTCACAGCAGCCCTAGCAGACTTAGATGGGAGCCAAGGGCCTGCGGGTGGTGTTGAAAGTGGATTCTCCAGCCCTGGCTGAGCCTTGAGACTACAGCCTTGGCCTACAGCATGAGGACAACCTCATGAGAGACCCAAAAATCCGACACCCAGCTAAACCAGGCCCAGATTCCTGACCAATAGAAATCCAGAGATAATAAAGATTAGTTGCTTTAAGCCACTAAGTTTTGGTATAATTTGTTATTGCAGCAATAGGTAACAATCACAATGAATGAACAATTCTTTGAGTTAGAGTATTGTCATTATCCTCTGTTTATGGGTGAGGAACTTAAGGCTCAAAGAAGCCAGCACCTTGCCTAAGGTCAAACAGCCTAGCAGACCCTCTCAAGGGAGAGTAGAGGAAGCCAAAGATAAGCATGGCCCCCACAAGTTTTGCCTTGGGCTACCGTTCCAGGCCTAGCCAGTTGGGCACAGCTGTATACAGACAACACTCTTGAGGTACACCAGAGTGCCACTTTAATGGTCTCTTGGGACTCTCTGTTGCCAAACAGAATTAGGGAGAACTGGTATTTTAACAGTCCACCTTACCCCATGCAGTAATGAGGCCCCTTGGACATGGTCTAAGAGAAATGCCTTCCTCACACCAAGCTGTGCGCTTTGGAGGGTCATGTTCGAAAGGACTCTGATGTGCGGGAGCTTATCAGAAATTATGACAGCAAAGACTTAAAGCGTTTGCTGTATTCTAGGCAGTGTTCTAGGCA
Source organism: Myotis yumanensis (assembly GCF_028538775.1). Classification (NCBI taxonomy): domain Eukaryota; kingdom Metazoa; phylum Chordata; class Mammalia; order Chiroptera; family Vespertilionidae; genus Myotis; species Myotis yumanensis. The sequence continues at coordinate 24,698,246 of NW_027223767.1, read as the reverse complement.
TTTTATTGTATTCATTCAATTCTGATACGATTCTGCTATTACCCCATTTTACAGAGAAGACAGAGGCACCAGAGGCTTGAGCGACCTGCCCAAAGTCACACAGCTTCAAGCGAGAGAACCAAGATTTAAACCCAGACATTTTAGCTCCAGAGTTAAGGCTTTGACCCATTTTTCTGTAGGCCTTTACTTTTTTTTTTAATATCCATGTGTTGTTGGCAAGTCTCTTTACCTCGTAGTCTTTCTAGTTTTAAAATATCAAAGTGAAAAATAATCACAGCGCCTGTAGGATTATCTTGTCTATCCTGTAGTGCCCCATGGCAACCCTTTCTGGGGCTCCCTGCTGCCTGCGGTGTGACTGGGGAGGCCCTCCAGGCTCTGGCTCCTGCTGAGCCCATGGCTCCCTCCTCCATTCATTCATGCAGCTACATTTCCTCTTTGGTGTAACCCAGGCGGCCAAGCCCCGGTGTGTCCCGGCCTTTGCACAGGTGAAAAGGGGCAGAAATAGAATGTTGGGGAACCAGCTAGTATTATAAGAAATATTAATCATGCTCTGTTAACCATGATTGTTCTATTCTGATTAAAGAAGGCACATTGTACCCTGGCTAGAGCTGACCTGGAGATGCAGCCCTTCCTCCCCATTTGGAGCTGCCTATTATCATGGAAAGATGAACAAAGATTTGTTATAGAAACCAGAATGGCCAGCCCTTTGAAGACCCACAGCACTTTTTGCATACCTGCAGGCCCTTGCAAACCTCCAGCCTGCTTACCTGTCAATTTTAGCACTCCCTTTGGCTATTTTGCCATGCAACCCCAGCCCTTACATATCACTAAGCCCTTTGAAGACCCCTAATCCTTTTGCCTATCTGTAAACTGCCCTTTTGCTATATAAGCAGCTGGCTTTTGGTGGGCTGCAGAGCAGACTTTTGTGGATAACCTGCTGCTCTCCCATACTGCCTGCAATATTGGAATAAATGCTCATATAAGATTCAACCCTGTCTCTGCCTCATTGGCTCGAGTAGTGACAGGCAGCACAGACCCATTGTTTGTCCGGTTACACAGGCTCTGCAGACATAACCCCTCTCACCCATTTCTCCTCCTGCTAAGCAATCCTCATCCTTCACCTCTTCTGGAAGTGTCGCTGTCGCCTTCACACCAGTCAGGAGCCTTGGCCCTCCCCCACCACACCGTGAATGCCCTGGCCCAGCACTGTGTCTCACCTCTTTTCTCCCCCTCTCCCCCTAGACCACAATTTTGCAGAAGCACAAATAGCTTGTCTGTATATCCCCAGTAATTAGCACAGCACCTGGCACCTATTAAGTACCAGTTTGTTGAATGAACACAAACCCTCCATAGAACCTAGCGACACGTTCAGCGACTCACTCCAACTGTCTACACTAGACAGTCCTGGAGCAGAGTCATACAGAAGTCACACAGGGCCCGACCAGCTGGCTCAGTGGTTGAGCATCGACCTATGAACCAGGAGGTGCTGGTTCGATTCCCGGTCGGGCACATGCAGGCTTGATCCTCAATGTGGGGTGTGCAGGAGGCAGCTGATCAATGATTCTCTCTCATCATTGATGTTTCTCTCTCTCTCTCCCTCTCCCTTCCTCTCTGAAATCAATTTTTAAAAAGCATATATTTTAAAAAGTCGCACTGGTAGGGCCCCAAGAGAGATCCTGGTTTAGACAGTCCCTTGAATGAACAGGTGAGGAAAATGAGTTCAGAGACACAATCAACATGTCTCCACTAAGAGCAGCCAGGGGAGCAGGGGGGCTTCAGTTTCCAGGTGTCTAAGTCCCCCTGCCCCCCAGATCTCAAAGCATTTGTATTAGCCTCCTATTGCCACTGGGCTAAATGATCATAAACCTAGTAGCTTAAGAACAATACATTTATTATCTTACAATTCTGGGGATGCGAAGTCAGGAATGAATCTCACGGGGCTAAAATCGAGGTGTCAGGTGTAGTGGATTCCTTCTGAGGCTCTAGGGGAGAATTGGTTCCTTGCCTTGTCCACCTTCTAAGAAGGCACCATGGCATCCCTTGACTTGTGACTCTTCCTGCTCCAAAGCCAGCAGTGTGGCATCTTCAGCTTTCCCTCCCCCCTGACCTCTGCCTCTGTCCTCTCCTCTCCTGCCTCCCTTTGTCACTCATGAGGACGCCCATGACAATCCAAGGTAATTGCCTCCTCTCAAGATCCTTAACTTATTCACGTCTGTAAAAACCCTTTTGTCACGTATAAAAAGGATTATTCACAGATTCTGGGGATTCTGATGTGAACATCTTTAAGGAACTGCTATTCCGTCTACCACAGCATCCTAATGTTTCTGATTAAAAAACAGATTCATGATCCGACAGCATCTTCTATGGAAAAAATGGCACGAAAGAAAGAAAGAAAGAAAGAAAGAAAGAAAGAAAGAAAGAAACCTTCACCGATGTTCAAACATATCTTGTTCTCTTTTTCCATTTCTAAATGTCTAGTTTTGAAGAACCAGTGGCAGAAGTGGTTCCCAATAGATTTATGTAATATGGTATTCTGTATTAAAAAACTATAATATACTCTATATTTTCTAATATTTTAATCCTTGTGGTTGATTCCTCACAGAATTGGGAATATCTAATTTGCAAAGAGGAGTGAAAGGAAATAATATTCAGTGAGTGTGGCCATGTGCCAGGCTCTCTGGGGTGTATTTAATTTAAACCTCACAATAGCCTTCTGAGCTTGGCTCTATTATCTCATGGTTCACAGATGAAAAAATTGACTCAGAGAGATGAGATAACTTATGTAACTCATAGAACCAGTAAGTGGCAGAATGGATTTGAAATCCATATTTATTTGGTTCCAGAACTCATGCTCTTTCCACTAGGTCTTGCTACTTCCTTTAAAAGTTCAACTTTTGCTCAGTGGATAGAGCATCAGCCTGCAGACTGAAGGGTCCCTGATTCAATTCCAGTCAAGGGCACATGCCTGGGCTCCATCCCCAGTAGGGGGTGGGCAGGAGGCAGCCGATCAATGATTCTCTCTCATCATTGATGTTTCTATCTCTCCCTCTCCCTTCCTCTCAGATATTTTTAAAAGTTCAACTTTTTTTGCCCTGGCCAGTGTGGCTCAGTTGGTTAGGTGGCATCCTGTGCACTGAAAGGTTGCTGGTTCACTTCCCAGTCAGGGCACAGGCCCGGGGTGCAGGCTCAATCCCCAGTAGGGGGCGCACAAGAAGCAGCCAATTGATGTTTCTCACATCAATGTTTCTCTCTCTCTCCCTCTCCTTTCTTCTCTAAAATCAATAAAAACATATTCTTTTACAAAAAAGTTCAACTTTTAGCTGCCAGGTTGATTGATTAATGTGGAGAAACAGAGAAAGCAGGGAAGGAAGAACAGAGAGAGATAGCAAGAGACCATCAGGATGGATAAATTTTGTTGGAAATTTTCGTGAACAAGCAACTTTAGGGGAACCCTCTGGAGGCAATAGAGATGCCCTGCACCAAAATCTGCAGTGAGGTCCAGGAGACTGCTGGTTGCTAGGCAACTCCATACCAATCTAATTAGCAGATGTCACCTGAATTCCAACAGTTGCTAGGTAATTCTCCAACTGGGGCCTTTTCCCCTCCCCACTAAGCCAATACTGATCCCAAAGGAAAAGGAAGGGGTGTTTGTAAAAAATTCACTGAAGATATTTCTATATATAAAATTCCCCTTGTGACTTCACTACTTGTATATCCACCAAGAATAAGCAAGTTCGGGAAATATCATTCTATGACACTGATATTATAAATAAATTAAAAAAGGGGGGCCATGATCTGGTAAATTGATTCTTCGGGGGCAAGAGACTATGGCACCACAAAATGCCAGAGATCAGGCAGAGCTATCTTGGGGAACCACTTCAGACAAGAACTCTTGTTAGAGAATCTGAAGGGACCGGTCCTTTGAGAGATCTTAGAGGAAAGGAGACTGAGTCTTATGGACCCCTGCCAAAGGGTTAGATGCTTTCACAAACAGCTCACTTAATCTTTGTAAAGTTCTGGTGAGCTGGAGCGCTGTTACCATCTACATTTTAGCGATGAGAAATTGCAGTTCAGAAGCAGTAAGTAATTTGATCATGATCCTTGCCCAAAGGAGCTGGGAGTTAAAGACAGGACAATCTAACTGAATTCCATGCACGATCTTTCCACTACCCCCTGCATGGGGCTATCTCCACAGGATAAGCAGTGTTGTCATTCATTGGCTATACCCTTAGTATAAAAACAGACAGCCGGCAACGAAAACACAAGCTGCAAAATATGAACTCTCTTCCCCTGTTCATTGCTGGGGATTTAACTCAAACTCAAGGCAGCAATTCTCAAACGTTTTGGTCCCAGGACCCCTTTACACTTTTAAAAATTAATGAGGACTCCAAAGAGCATTTATCTATGTAGGTTTTATCTATTCATATTTACCATATTAGAAATTAAAGCTGAGAAATGTTTAAAGTATTTATATATTAAGTAATCTCCAAAAGAACAGTAAAACCATTGCATGGTCAACATAAACGATTTGTTCTTATGTAAAATAACTACTTTCAAAAACAAACAAAAAAAAACTATAGTGAGAAGATGGCACTGTTTGACATTTTTGCAGACTTCTTCGATGTCTGGCTTCACAGAAGAGCTGGGTTCTCACACCTGCTTCTGCATTCAGCCTGTAGCATGATCACATGCCAGACGGTCTCTGGACCATTTCCCTCTCCTTCTCCACAGTGCAGTCATGAGACAATGAGCATGACATAAGCAAATAACATCCCGTATTAATAGGAAAATAGTTTTGACCTTGAGGAGCCTCTGAAAGGATCGCAGAGTCCTCCCAGGATCTCCAGACCACACTTTGAGAAACGCTGCCTTAAGGCATAGTAACTGGGATGCTCAGAATGCAATCAGAGTTTGACTGGATTCCTTCTGCTTTTCCAGTCAACTGTTTAATAATAGCCCACATCTTTCTTGCCTGTAGCAATTTATGGCCCCTTAGAACCCCAGACTACCTCCCCGGTATGCAATCTTTGCAATGCTATCTGTGAAAAATAAGGTAGAGACACTGGCTTCAGACTGACTGATATGGTTAGAAATATCAAAATACAGACTTTCTGTCTTCCAGTAGCCTCTCCCCCACCTCTTCCGGTAACTGGTGAGCAAAGAAGCACGAGACCTCTGTGATTGGTGGAAGGGATGGACATCAGACCCAGACAGGCCAATCAGAACCCTCCTCTGGCTTGCAATTTCTTTTTCTCTTGAGGTATTAGCATGTTATACTGGATCATCAACTTTATGCTGGTACTTTAGATTCATCCATCCTGCCCTCCCACCCCAACCCTACATTTACAATTTCACATGTTGGGGATTCTGCCAGATGATTTCTATTGGCTCTTTTAACACTGAGGTTCTGCTCCAGTTTTTCTTGCTGAACCCCTCATTGCCCTTGCGAAATCCCATGGTGGCTGTACTGCCACCACAGTCCATGGTGCTGAATTATTCCCCATGGCCTAGAACACGGATGCCCTTCCCTCTGATCTCTCTCACCCTCCCAGACACTTGCTCAAGCTCCTCTTTAGGGAGATGGAGTCTTCTCTGCTTTCACAGCAGGGGTGAAGGTGAAGCAGCCAGGATGTCCTACCACCTTCCAATGAAGTGAGTGCACCCATTTCAACACCCACATCACGGTCGGCCATGGGGTGGGTGCCCGGTGTCTTTGCATGAGCTATTCTCCCTGGCTGGGATTCAGCTCAATTCACTTCAGAAGCATTTACTGTGCATCTACTTGTGCCAGACACCTCACTGAGACTTCAGTAAAAAGGACTGGCCCCGCCCTCAAAGAGTTCACATCTAGCAGGGAAGATGAGGCATAGGCATTAACTACAAGAAGAGCTAGCTAGTGAGACTGATGTTTTAAAGAGGACTCTCACAGTACAGATCACAGTACAGCCACCCCAAACTGGCTTAAGCCATAAGGAGGATTATTGGCTCTCCTAACTGACCAATGTAGTTGGGTATCAGGCAGCTTGTACTGGTTTTCTCCATCTTTCTCCCCCACCCCAGATTCATTCTCTGCCCTTCTCTACCCGAGTCTGCATCTGGGAGTCTGACCTGTGACTTTGATTGTCTCCAGCCAATGCAGGTACCAGCAGAAGATTGGAAGGCATGGGGAGGGGAGGGCAGAGTATTCACTTCCCGCTAACCCATCACCACGGCCCCTCGCCCTGTCAATCTGGCAGTGGCTGCAGTCCTCTTCCACGGCTCCAGCCCTTGCCAGGCTCTGGTATCATTGTTCCCTCCCCCCACCCTTTCAAGACTAAGGGTACCAACAGTTACCCACTGTTACTAGTTTCTGGGCACTTCACCATGGTTTCTCAGGTCCCTTAATCTCCCCTGCGTCTTGGTAAATAGTCCTGACTGTAATCTCTCTTCATTTAAGCCTTTTTGAGTATTCCATATCCCCTCGCAGGGCAAAGTGGCTCCCGTAGTCTACTATCCCATCCTTCCAGCACTGAGGTCCAAGACAGCAGAGGGTGCCTCTTATCCTTGTGGCGCCCACTAAATCCTGGCGTGTGCCCACCCCTGAACCAATCACTGTGGCTAGAAGAATTCCATGCTCTGATTGGCCAGGTGTGCTCACATGATCCACCCAAAGCCAGCAACGGAACCACTCCATCCAAAGCTGTGGCCTGAGAGTGAGGGAGGAGGTGGCACCAGAAGGAAATTCTGGTGCTGTTACCAAAAAAAAAACAACAAACAAACAAATGGGCCTGAGTGGCCCCAAAACAAATTTCCACTTCAACAAGTGACGAGAGAGAGAACCAGATGACAGGTTGGTGGAGTTAGAGATGAGACAGGTCACCAGTGGCGGGGATTGTCATGCTTGGACTGTCATCCTTCAGATGCAGCCACCTACTCCACCCAAGCCCAGTTCCTCCCTGATCACCACACAACTATTTCCTATTTCCCCAGTTCCTCCCTGACCACCAGGGAGCTGTTTTCCTCATATGTCCTTCGTTAAAAGGATCACCACTCAGAGCTCGTCTCTCCATAGAAACCCAGAGAATAAATAGAAGCAGCAGGCTTTCAGTGGTTTCCACCCTGACTCCTTCAATTAAATAAGCCTCCACACAACTCTCCCATCAGCACGTGGGTGGAGAAGCCAGAGATGTCTCAATGACCTCGTTTCATGGTTCGCTTAGACCTTCCAATTATTTTTTAGCCAGCATCTCATCTCCTTGGCTGGTATTGTTACAAGTAACCTGTGCTGATGCCTGCGTGAAGAGATGTGGTTGGGACAAATCTGCTGTAACCTTCACATCTCTTTCAAGGGCTGAAATGATAACTATATTCTTTCTAAATCATGAAATTCTTTATCAAGTGCTTTTCTTCTTTCTCCCAGTGGGCTCTCTCTCCCCAATAAATGGCTTTTCTCTGTTGCCAGATCCTTGGACTTATAAAGTAAGTGAAATAGAAATAGGAACACTCGGTTCTAATGAGAATGTACCAAATATGGTGTGCATATTCAGAGCCCAAATCGTTATGTTGGGCACCCTAAACAAATACAATGTTATATGTCAATTATATCCCAATAAAACTTAAAAAAAGAAAACCCTTCCATTGACCATACAAAACCTCATGCAAAATGAAACCATGTATTTCCAGAGAAATACATATGTACATGCACAGAAGAAGGTCTGAAAGGTTAAACACCAAACTATTAACAGTAGATACCTTCCCGGAGGAAGAGAACTCACATCCCACCTTTTGCGAACATCTGCATCAGGCTCATTCTGATTTCCCCCACTCTGTGCAGCAGTCTTTGGCCTTTTCCATAAACATTGAACACCTTTCCTTTTACACGTGAAGATGATGTCCTCTGCCGCCTAGTACACACTTCCATGCACATGCATCCTGCTAGCAGGTGATTCTCAGACCCCGTCATCTACGTGCACCATCCTAAAGTATTATCTTATTTAACCTGAAATTGAGTCTGGCTTCTGAGTTCTATCAACTTAGAATCCCTTTACTGCCTACCACATCTTCCAAAGACCATTACTCCCAGTTCATTTGATCCTACTCATGCCCCCCACTTCAACCAGGTGAGTCCACACTTGGTCTTTTTCTAAACCAGGACTAGTCATTTAGGCCCCACGTGAGTAAATTAGTGCAGAAACTATAGAAAACAGTGGCTGAGTGTCCCATGCTTACCTGTACTCCTGCCTCTGTGGCCACATCAGCCTGCCTCGGCATCCTGGCCACCCCTACTGTGTTCAGGTTGCACTCAACTTCCACCAGGATTATTTCAAGAGATGTCTATGTGGTCTCCCTGCTTTTATCTAATCTACCATACACTCCACTCCAGGGAGAGTTCTCTAAACCACAGTCATCTCTGTTACCACTTAGAACTTTTCAGTGACTCTTGTCCCCTGAAGTGACAGCTGTCAGCTTTAGTGTACACCAGAATCACCCGAGAGCTTCTCTAAAATGCAGATTTCTGGGTGCCTCTCCAAAGGCTCTGATTCTGTAGACCCTGAATCTTAAACAAGCACCTAAGATGCACAGTATGAGGATCAAACTTTGGAAAACACTGCCTTAGGCAAACGGCAGTCCTAGTTCCTTAGGATGGAACACATTTCCTCCCAGCAACACTGTCAGGCTTCTTGTCACCCACTCGACTGTTTCGCCCTCCAATGCTGTTGTTCTCAGCTGTGCCCATAATGCTCTCCTTGCTCATCTGCCAACATGCTCATCTGGCTAATGCTGCACAGCCTTCAAAGCCCAGGTCAGGCAGTACCTCCCTCAGGAAACCTCCCCTGACACTCCCAGGTCAGGTTACATGCCCCCATCTTGTCCTTCTAATACCCAAGCTTTGTTAGAAAAAGCTCTTACTCCATTTCCTAAATATCCTGGATTCTGCGATCCTCATGGGAAGGCCATGTCTTATTCATCCCCAAATCTCCAGGAGTTACCACAGACCCCGGCACACTGTAGGCAGTTACACTGGTACATTGTAAACCATCAGACTAGTGCAATATAGGTAGTGACACAGGTACACTTAGGTAGTTTCACTGGTGCACTGTAGGCAGTTTGCTGGTGGTTGGATGGGCCACAGCAAAGGAAGGCTTTGTAGTTGACATTTCTCTGAAATTATAAGAGCAATTTGGTCAAGTGAAAATGCACATGCCCTCACCCCTCTTCAACATCCTTCAGTTAAAGGATGTTTTTGCCCAACCTAAGATTTGATCTTTTTTCCAACCCTATGGAAACAGAAAAAGGCTCTTACTCACTGTTTGCTAGCAGAAGCTTGGCTGCAAACATTCAATGTCCAAGGTGCCATTGCCACTTACACTGCTATCGAGAAAAAGGATTTTCGTTGGGTCCCTTCAGTAAAGCCGGCAGCCTCATACTGGGTACAGTCCTTGTTGATCCCACAACTTCCTTTGCCACCATTCCATCCCCTGACCACATCCTTACTACCAAATGATTTTTTAATTATGATAAGTACTCATAAAGATACTACTCCTTGGAGAGTAATGCCTACCCTTAGTGGGGAAAGTAAACAGCACATCCTTCCCTCGGTCCTTGCTCATACCTGGGCATGGAGGTCTTTGATGAGTGACTCCGTGGGTGTTAATCTCATTCCTGGAGGATTTGTGTTAATCATTATAACCCTGTTCAGCTCCAGATCACAATTCTTTTACTTGCTGTTATACACTGGGCATCTCTAAGGGGAGATAGGAAATGCATTTCCCAAACTTACTTCACAGATCATTTCACAGGCCTAGTGTTCCCTGAAATACATTTTGGTCAGTGTTGTTGGAGAAACTATCTTCAGATGTGCACAGGTACTCTGTATCCAAGTTTCTCAGACACATTGTCTCAAGATCCCATTTCAAGAGGAAGCTATGGATTTGTGGTAGGGGATTGACCTCATTGCATTGGGATGCTACCATTGCTCTGAGACTTCTGAAAGAATAGAGCCCCTCAGGAAAGGTGAAAACTAAGAGTTATGCGAGAGATTGTATCATCCAGCACTCTTGTTTCCCAGGACATAATTCAGGCTTAAGTCATTTGGATCAACTTAACTGCACTGTTCATTTTCTGAGCCAAAAAAAAAAAAAAGTGCTGTTGTCCACCCACTAAAATGATGGTATCAAAGCTTTCCTAAAGATGAAATTAAAGGCGTGTGGCATATGATTTGTCTCAAATCTTGGGGTCAGGAGCAAACATATCTGAGCTTGGCACATGAAGGGTCACAGTGCAGCCCAGCTGTTTGAAGATCATCCCGCGACACTCACAATGGCCACGAGAGAACAGCTTGCAAGGCAAGTGCTGTGTCAGGAGCAGATTTCTGCTGCGGCACCTGCAGATACCACTGAAGGGTCCAGCTGGTCATGTGCTCCTTCTGAAAGAATGAGCCATCCATCACTGACTGATGACTCAGTTCTTAAACCAACCAGGCAATAAATAAATAATGATCCCCATTATGGATCCGTAGAAAGTAAATTTACTGATCAATAAATATATGAATGTATTGAATGCGACATGTCTTCATGCAATAAATAGTTCCTGAGGACATGTCATTTGCAAGCAAAGAAGATGCATAAAACTAGGCTCCTGCTTGTAAGGGGTTCATGGTCCCAGAGGAGTAACAGACTGGAAAATGAGTCAGTACAATGAACTGTGATACCATAATAAAGCCCTTAGACATTTGCTTTTTCTCGTAAGCCTCAGGTTCCTCGTCTTTGAAATGTGGATTATTGTCTACTTATAGTAAATACTACTTATACTAGTAGTAACTACTTCATAGAGTTTGTGTAAGATCTTAAGGGGTATGCATATGAAGAGTTCAGAACAGGGTCTGGCACATAGAAAAACCTGATCAATGTTAACAATAGACGAAGTGCTGTGGGACCAAAGAGAGGGACTGGGACTTGTGTGGAACTAGGAAAGGCTTCCCAGGAGTGGTGACGGAAGAATAAGGAGATGCTCACATGCCCAAAGAAGCAGGGAAAGGCAAGTCTAAGCAGAAGAAATAGAAAGTTCAAAGACACAAAGATTTGAATTACAGAAACAATGCTATCTGTTCATCAAATCCATTCATTTCTTTATCTTCTTGGGCACACCTTTCCCAGACTGCTCTTCAATTAACTGTGGCCACGGGATTGAGTTCTAGCCAATGAAATGGAGCCAGTGATATAAGGTCTGACTCCTAACACTCCTAGCACTTTGATCCTCTCATCTGCTAGCTGGATGACTCCAGAATGAACCTGCAATCACTTTTAAGATGGAAAGAACTTGAATCTCTACATCATTGCTTGCAGGAGAGCTGACCAGGAAAGCCACCCAACCAGAAATATCACATCCAAGTATATATAATCAGCATATAAAATTTTATTGTGTTAAGACCGTGAGATTTTGAGGTTTATTTGTTACCTCGGCAGAGCATAGCATTACTTACCCTGACTAATATAGAATGAAACTTCATGTTAGGCTTGAATTAAAACTAGAAGTTATTTGCTAAAACTTGTATTTGTGGGGGAAAGGCTGAAAATATAAGTGGGGGTCAATTTGCAAAGGCCTAAATGCCTCACTAATGACTTTGGACATTGTCCTATGGGTAATGGGAAGTTATTAAAGGGTTTTAATTGGAGGAATAGCAGAATCAAATGTGTGCTTTCAAAAGAACACCCAGCAAACAGGGAAGAAGGAGAACCTGGGTGGAGGTGAGGCTGGACGTGGAAATCAGTTATTAAAGACCATTAGGTAGTGATCCTTGAAGGCAAAGACTATTGTGTTCAGCCTGCTGGCCCAGGGCTGAGCCAGTATATGGCACATGGCAGGTACTCAGTACAACTGGATGGGTGGATGGATGGATGGATGGATGGGCAGGCAGATGTTATTACCATAATCCTAGTGAGAGACAATGAGGCCTGAACTAGGATTGTGGCAATAGAGAGCGAGAGGGGAAAATGTATATTTAAGGAGTCAGAGTAGGCAGGGTTTGGGGACCAATTGGCTATAGACAATGATGAATTTCCAAGACACATCGCCTTCCAGTTCCTGAAGTCAGAGCCCAGAGGCAGGGAAGACAAATAATAGATGACAGCCCTGTTGCCAGCCAGGCTTTCGGAAGGACCATCTCGAGACCTAGCCTTTTGCCAGGCACTCAACAACTATTTTCTCATAATCTTTGCAAATGGCTTTGCATCCCCCGGAGAGACTAAGGAATTAAAGGCAGCAGATTTATCGATTTCCTAATATTTCCTGGCTAGTCTTTTGGGGCTATTACCAGGTCAGCTGAAGGATTATATGCTCCCTTGATTCTGCTCCCTTTGTTCCCCGGAAGCCAGTGTTTCCTCCCAAATCCTTCCCTTCTTCACTTTCCTGGTTCCTCGATTCCCCACTCTGAAATTCCTCCCACCTAAGAAGGCAACGACACTGTACACCAGGGATCAGCAAACTTTCTCTGTAAAGGGCCAGATGGTACATACGTTAGGTTTGGTGGGCCATGCAGGCTCAGCTCTGCTGTTGGGCCATAGACACATGTAAATGAATGAGCATGGCTGTTCTCCAATAAACTTTACCTATAAAAGCAGGTAGCAGGCCAGAGTTGGACCCATGGGCCATAGTTTGCCAATCCCCACTCTAGACTGACCCAAGGCCATATTGGAGTGGAAGCCACCGAAGGCAAGGTGAAGACCTGAGCCATGGTCATTTAACCAGTTCCCCTACTCTCGGACTCACTCTTCCTTTAATTACTTTAATATCCACCAATTTGAATACATTTTGGCCTGGGAACCATCGGGTCTCTTAATCCCTTGGCTGATTTTTAGTAGTCGTGCTCCCTACCTCCCCTATGGTTATACTGTGTCAACATGAGCAAAGCACGTCATCTCTCTGGATCCAAGTTCGGGGATAACAGGGATTCTGTCTGTTACTCCTATCCTCCCCGATATTGCAGACAAACAAGAACGAACTACTGATACATGCCAGCCAGGTGCCAGGAACTTTGCATTCCATTTTATTTCATCTCCAGAGGAACTCTGTAATGTATTAGTATGCCCACTCTCGGACAAGACAGGCAAGTCTCGGACAGGTTAACTAACAGCTCAACACACATTGCTAAGACATGACAGAGCTAGGTTTTGACTATACGTCCACCCAGTTCCAATTTCAGGCCCTTTCCAGCATATCACACTCTCTCCCAGGCAGCAATGTTGCCGGGGAAAGACCAGCTGACCAGCTCTAGCCAGAGACGGCCTCAGCCTCACCACCACATCCCTGGGTCCAGTCCTCAGCTTGCAGGCCCAAGACCTGATAGACCAATCGCTCCTGGATAGACTCCCATTAACCAAGCTCACAAGGGACCAGTTATAAACCAGATGCCAAAATGCCTGGTTCTCATGGGGGACATTGTCCCTCTTTTTTGTAACTAGAATGCTCTAGTCCCTAGACCAGCACAAAATCCTTCCTGCTATCAGGGCAAACAAGTTCAAATTAAAAATCCCAGTGAGGAACTCTTATTCCCTAACAGTCCACCAGACATGCGGGGTCCTTGACCTTGGGGGTAGGGGTGACAGTATCTATAGATGGGCTTGAAAGAGTTCATGAACTCCAAGAAATTGTATGCAGAACACACATGCGTATATATTTTGGAGGGAAGACCGGGTCCATAGTTTTCATCAGATCCTTAAAGTAAATAAATAGGAAAGCAGGGACCTTTGTAAGTCATGGGGGTGGGGGATGTCCACAGACATTGAGGGAGCATAAGGGCCAACTCAGAAGAATCTGTTTTGAATGAGATGGGAGGCCTAGTGGCAGAACTCTTACATCCCCACAGCATGGACCGTTCTTTCTAAATGCTATTCTTGCTAAATGTGAAAATGTAGCCCAGTATTTTGCAGACCAGCTGCAAATGGGATAAGCAACTGCAAAGAAGACATCAACATGTAATTGATCAAATAGTGCATATGAGCAATGGCTAAGCCTCCCTCCAGGAGGCAGCGCTTTGGATATGAATCTCCTGTCTCCTATACTTGCTGCAAGTAAATAAACTCCCTCATGGGGAAAAAATCCTAGTGAGTGTGGAGTCAGAGCCAGGGAAGTTGGGAAGCCAAGGTGAGGCCCAGCTCAGGATCCACCTCTGGACACAATAGAGCCTGGACTTCTCAAGGCCCTCAAATTCCGATCTCAATGACCAGGACACTGCTATACATTGCACCTTTTTATTCCCCCTTTTTCCGGGCTCGACACTAAATACCTCCCTTTGAATGGCTTCTCTTCCTTTAATACGTGTTTATTTTATTCCAACTACACGTTCATTATAGAAAACTTCTAACACACACTAAAGAAAAATATTCTAAATCATCCACAGTCCTCCCACCAAAATAACCACAGTCAATATTTTGGAATACAAACATCTAACCTTTTTTCTATACATGGTAATACGTATACATATAAATATACATATAGGTGCATACACATATATAAACATATGCCTTTATAAGAATGGGATCATGTTGTATATACTTTCTGGTGATGTTTTCTTCACTAAAGGATGTATAGCAGCCAACTTTTCATGTTGCCAATTACTCTTCTTGATCCTTCATTTCATGGTTGCCTGGTAGCCCATTATAAGCATGTGCCATAATTCATTTAACCAGGTCCCCTACTGTTGGACACAGTCTTCCTTGAGCTACTTTAATATCCACCAATTTGACTGTAGCTTGGCCTGGGAACCACTGGGTCTCTTAAATCCCTTGGCTTGTTTTTATTAGTCACACTTTCTGCCTCCCCTGTGTGAACCCAGGCCTCCCTCACAGCATGCTGTGAGATCTAAACGAGGTGTGTGTATTGAAGCCCTTTGTATGTAGATCAGGGTTCCCACGGAAGGGCTGATGGAACCTGCATAGGAGGAACCATAGGAGGTGGGGATTAGCACCCAGGAGAAAGGTGCCGTGGAGTGTGGGTAGAGGACGACCCTGAAAGCTGCCTCTGACTTCCCCCTGCAAAGTGATTCCAGAAACCCACCCTAAAGAACAAGTCAGTGGGATTGAACAGGCCAAGGCTCAGGTACCCAGCATCCTCCCCTGGGATGTTCCCGAGCTGACTGCAGCTGCCCTTGCAAACATGTATGCACACACACACACGCTCATATACGTGAAGAAGTCAGAGTGTACTGAGGACAAGAAGCCCCTCAATGTCAAAGTGAGAGTGTCCCCTTCTTCCTGTGGTTGCTGAAGAACCGTGAGAATCCAGGCTCTGGGCTCAAAGTGTCTGGGTTTGAATTCTCAGCTCACATCTTACCAAGTGTGGCCTTGGGGTCACTGCTTGGCTTCAACACGCCTCCGTTTTCTCACCTGTAAATTAGTGATTGAATGATGTCCATCTTGCAAGACAATTTGAGGAGCATGAACTAATGTGTTCAGTGGTAACATATGTGCCATTATTAGGCTTAGCGGGCACATAGGAAAGGTTGAGCAGGCATGAGCTATTCATTATTGTTGTTGCTGTTGTTGCTGTTGTTGTTGTATTTACAGAGGTTAGGTAATATCTCAGAGTCAGGAACCCGGGCGTTGATAAATTCCAGCTCACCTGGGGCCAGTAACAACTCCATTATCACAGCCATAAACCATGGGGGGCACCTTCAGCATGCTGGCTGATATAATGCTGTACTCTGGGTGACAGAGACCAGCCCATAAATAAATCAGACCGAACTTCAAAGCCAGGATACTCAGACTCTTAAAATTTAGTGGCTTCTCATCACAGCTTACACCACTTTCCCACCAGCAGGATCCTGTTTCCTGTCACCACTCTCTGGTCTGATTTAACAGGGAGGTGGTAAGGATGGTGGTGGAGGGAAGGGAGGACACAAGGAAGAGGGGACAGGTATTGGTGTGAATGTGTCCTGGGGATGCACAGACCCCGAGACAATCACGACCAGAGCCTTTACAAGGTAGACCTGTTGCTGTTCATGTCCTCTGCCATCTGAAACGAACAGTCCCTAAGCACAGCACGAGGGATACAAGTCAGACCTAGGGTGTAACTGTACGGCTGGAACAACAGTTAAAACAGTAGGCTGAGGCGTCAAAGTCACTTTAGCATACCTTTCCCCGGGCAGCATTAAAAAGGAAAACAGCTCAGTGGTTGAGCATCCGTCCTATGACAGTTCAATTCCCCGTCAGGGCACATGTCCAGGTTGCAGGCTCTATCCCCAGTAGGGGGCCTGCAGGAGACAACCAATCAATGATTCTCTCTCATCATTGATGTTTCTATCTCTCTCCATCTTCCTCTCTGAAATCAATCTTAAAAAAAACTAAAATTAAAAAAAAGAAACTGACTGGTTCCTATCTCAGGCCTGTCATCCCCAGGTGGGGAGAAGAGGGTGAGATGGGGGAGAGAAGGTAGCGAAAAATGTCAGGTGTATCTGCTCGTCAGTCTCACTCTGCTAGGAGATTCATTACATAACAAGTTTATATGCTCTAAAGTCAATCATGACATTAATTCCAAAACGAGATTTGTTTCCTCTCCTGAGTCCAAAGTCCCTATTGACACACACCTGCTGTTGGCACCCTTCTTGTAAATGAATGCCGCTGTCCACCAGGGTCTGCATGGTGATGAGAGCAGGTGGTTTTCAGCAGCAGAGTCAGGCCCCAGCTACATGGTGTGAACTTGAACTCCAGAGTGCAGCTTGATCCCAAGCAATTCCCTTGCCCCAGGCTGATGACACCCGCCCCACCCCCGCCCCCCGCCAGCCACACCCAGGAAAAGTGCTCCTTATTCTCTGCTTCCTACACTCACCCCTTCCTGAGCGAACAAGACAGAGTCCTGCCCTTAGGGTACTTGCATTCAAGTGGGCCCGGAGGAATACATTTTCAGCCAGAAATAGAGTTAATAAAGGGGATGTGCACATCCAAAGGGGTGCTTTGGAAATAAAAGTCCAAATACTCTCTGGGAACCAAGCAATGTTTTTACAGCCTTTCTGTGCCAATCTGTAGAGAACATCCGCATTAAAGAAACCAGCTTAATGATTTTAGAAAATTTCCTTGCATGTGGTACAATAAATCTTTTTAAGTTTAACTGAACACCAATAAGTTGTCCAATAAAATCTTCATAATCAGGTACTTGTGTCACCTTTCATGAGTTCCATATTTTTTTTATTCTCACCTGAAGATATGTTTTTATTGATTTTAGAAAGAGAGGAAGGGAGAGGAGAGAGAGAGAGAGAGAGAGGCATCAATGTGAGAGAGAAACATTGATCTGTTGCCTTCTGTACATACCCTGACCGGGGATCAAACGCGTAACCTGGGTGTGTGCCCCGCCCAGGAATCGAACCAGTGATCTTTCAGTGTACTAGACGACGCTCTGACTAAGTCACACCGGCCAAGGCAGTTCCATATTTTTTAAGTGATAATATTTGAATGCACTTTGCATATTATGGTACCTTCCACAAATAATATCTAAAGTTGATCATTTTTAGTGACAGCCTTTGTGTGAGTGTGTGTGCCATTTATTCATTTAGGTATTGAAGAAGCAATTGTTAACAGCCTGCTCAGTACCAGGCACGCAATGGTGAGGAAGACAAAGGCTTTGCCCTCAAGGGTCTATGGGACAGTGGGGACACAGAGAAGGAGCCGACAATGCCAATGCCACATGAAACAAGGCACTGAGTGGTGAAGAGGACCTGGACTTGAACATAAGGGAAGACTGCGTGAAGGAAGTGACATCTGAGCCTAGACCTGCAGAATGGATAGGAGCAGGCAATCAATCAGATTCTAAAATTAAAAACCTGCTATCACTTCTGGAAAAAAGCAGTCAACTCCAGATTTAGAGAAACCTAGGAAGGAATCCTAGCTGACCAGATGGCACTGTTGGGCAAATTCCTTCATTTATCTGCGCCTTTACTTCGCGATTTATGAGACGAGCGTAGTAACATTTACTTTGCAGGCTCCGTTTCAGGATTACTTGCAAATTGCCTGACACCGTGCCTGGCACATAGTAAGTGCTTAATAAATGGGAGCCATTGCTTTAATGTTAGTGGGAAGTCAATAAACATTCATTCAATGGCGCAGGAGTAACCCTGAATTGAGAGGCATGAGGCTGCCAGGGAAAATAAAATAAAAACATTGCCATATTTCCTCATTAAAACCTGGCTTCGCTTTGGATATGGGATGATTTTTCCTCCCTCTCTCTCATACGTGGTGATTAACTCACCTACTGCAAAGTGGGAGAGATGCCACTTTCCCCTTCAATAAATAATAAGGTGAAATTTTCCTACACGCTCCAGGCCACCCCCGGTCTCATCTCTGTGAGCCAGCAGGAAATCTCTCCAGAGTGCTGAGGGGGGCTGTAATTGAATCATTTGGCATGAAATCGGGGAATGCACCGTAATAAATCAGACCTACTCCTGCATCTTCAAAGAAGCAGGCACCTAAAGGCCCTGGTGCCAGATCTAACTGGGAGGGACCGGCCGCTGGGGCCGCAGCAGGTTACTGCACTTTTGCGCAATTGGCAAAAATATACTACCTGGCACTGTTGAAAGGAAAGATGTAGAGAGGCCATCCCACCTATCCTCCGGCTCCAGGTAGCCCTGCATTCACCTGCCGATGTGTTCAAAGATGTGCTTACGAAAGAAGATTCCTCAGGCAGCAAAATCAGCCAAGTAGTGAAAGATGAAGAGGCTCTGAGTCTGACAGTCTTGGGACCAAAGCTTTGTTCCATCTCTCACTTAGCTGTGTGTCCTTGGGCAAATTACTCAACCTCACTGAGCTCCCTTGTTTGTAAAAAATGGAGGTTATAAGAATACGACTGCGTTAGTGTCCTATTGCTCCTGTAACAAATTGTCACAATTTTAATACCTTAAAAAAAAAACACATGTTTACTCTTTTACAGTTTTGAAAGTCGGAAGTCTGAACTCCAATTCACTGGGCTAAAGTCAAGAAAGAAGACTGCTTCATTCTAGAGGTTCTGAGGGGAAGATCCTTTTTTTTTTTTTTTTTTTTGCTTTTTTTGCTTTTTTTCGGCTTCCAGTGGCTGCCTATATTCCTTGGCTTATGGCCCCTCCCTCCATCTTCAAAGCACATCCCCTCAACTTGTGCTTCATCACATTGCCTTCTCCTTGACTCTGACCCTTCTGCCTCCCTTCTAAGGACCCTTGTGATTACATTGGCTCACCTAGATAACCCAGGATAATCTCCATCTGGAGATTCTTCATCACATCTGCAAAGTCCCTTTTTCTATATAAAATTATATTCACAGGTTCTGGAGATTAAGGTGTGGGCATATTGTGGTGAGGGGGTGTGCAATATTCAACCTATCTCACATGCCCTGACCGAGGCCGGGGATTGAACCTGCAACCCAAGTACGTGCCCTTGACTGGGAATCAAACCCATGACCCTTCGGTGCATGGGCCAATGCTCTAACCACTGTGAAACACTGGCCAGAGCTACCCAATAATTGGTAACAATAGACTGCCTAACTATTTAAATGAAAACTCTGTGAATTGCTAATCATAAACTCCCACTGCCTTGCCCTACAGCTGACAGCCCAGTAGAGTAAAAGATACCACAGGGCCTAGAATCTAATGCTGCCAGCTGCTAAGAAGCAAAGCTGTTCATTTCCTCCAAAGGTCCATGAGGTTCAAAACATGCATGAGAGTGCCAATCTTAGGACTTTAGGAATGTGCTTCTATACTTTTGGGCCTAAGACAGTCATTGTCCAACAGGACAAGGAACCTAGCCCTGCTGTCTAAGCTTTCAATGATTAATGCAAAATTTGCTCATTTGAGTATTGACCTCAAAAAGCCAAGAATTAAAAGTCAGGCCGATAAAAAGAAAGAATCTAACCCATGGAAGACCTTAGCCACTCCCCAGAATCATGGCAGGTGGAGTCACCTTGTCCTCCTAGTATCTATCGGTGGTGTCATTTATCTCTAAGATCTTGTGGGCCTCACGACCACATGGCTGTCCTCCCAAGAGGGAGGTGAGACATTCCTGTGTAGGTAAGCCTTCCCCACTGGCCCCAGCCCAGGAAAGGTAGCCAAATAAACGTGAGCTTGCTCCCACCCAGGCCCTTCCAAGCCTCATCAGTTTCAAAAATACTGGAGAGATAGAGGGAGGTTAGGAGACTCTCAGTGGGAACAATGGACTCCTGGCCATCAGGAAGGAGAGAGGGGATCCTTCCAGGCCACAGTTAGCAGGGTCCTGCCTCTCTGCTGAGCCCAGTGTAACAGAACACAGAGAAAAGGAGAGTAGGATGCGTGCTGAGTATGTTTAGCAGCCTGTCTCCAAATCTGGGTCTGAAATCAAACAGCCAAGGATCTGCATGCTTTGAATTTTAATCTGTCCCTTTAGGGCAGTCACAGGTTACGAACACAGAGAGAAAGAGCTGGGTATAGTGAGCAGCTATGTACATACATATTTATCCCTTGTGCTTCCCTTTCCCGAGGCCTCAGCGTAGGGGTCCTAAGCTCTTATTTTAGCCAAAATTCTTGTGCCAACAAAAAACAAAGATAGAGAGATTTTTATTTCCATTCAATAAAGACCATCTGACTGTGCTCAGGAGGCGACAGGGTAGCTGAGGAAACCTCAGTTCCTCCCTCAAACAGTTATCTACTCTGACATCTCAGTCCCCGGGTGAGTGAGTTGGGAAAGGGCTTTGTTTATCGCTGGAGCTTGGCCACCACAAAAGTAGATTCTGTTTTCAAAAACCCTTCTCCATGGTGGCAAAAAAGAAACCAAATGTTTGTTCTCTGGGGTCTTGAAAGCAAAATGGAAGCTAAAATGAATATCAAAAAATAAAACATTAGAACTTTGTGTAGCCATTGATCTCAGATATTGTGAATTTATATATCCCTTTTATGCCGCCCTACATTATGAATGCCAATGTCTTTGGCCATGCTCTGCATTCTGAAAAGTTATATGTTGTCTATAGATGTTAGAGACAGAGTTCTAAGCTACAAGGAGGGGAAAATGACACATTTTCTAAGTAGGAAAAGATGATACCACAAGCAGCTCCTACGGTCCCTATTAATCAGACCACCTGACGCTCAACTTGGCCATGAGGAGATCTGACTCCCAGCCAAGTCTAAGTCTCCATACTTGGCAAGTGTAAAATAAATGGCTGATTGGGACTTAATCCTATTTAACTTGCAAATAGGAAAAGAGAAAGAAATTGAGATAAGTTTTTCCAAGACAAATTGGTTTTATTTTTGCAGAATCAAAGGGCAGTGCCGCTTTCCTTTCCCAGTTCAGACGCTATTCGAGACTTTGTTTAAATCTAATCAAAGGCTTCTTCTCTTGCATACTGCATCGGTGTTTCGGAAATTATGGCTGATCAACCACCATACAAGTCAAAAAAATATGAAACCGTGTTATTTCTCTTTAATGTAAGATCTGCTTTGATAAATGGGTTAAATTACTGAGGGAGCCCACAAACCTCATGTCAATTACACTTCCTCAGGGATTGGTAA
This sequence comes from Myotis yumanensis, assembly GCF_028538775.1. Classification (NCBI taxonomy): domain Eukaryota; kingdom Metazoa; phylum Chordata; class Mammalia; order Chiroptera; family Vespertilionidae; genus Myotis; species Myotis yumanensis. The sequence goes on along the minus strand of NW_027223767.1, from coordinate 24,676,774 downwards.
AGGAAAAAAAAAGACTCCGCCTTCTCCGGAGGGAAATCTTTGGCCATGGGCCATTTATGCAAACACAATTGTAGAAAAGAACCCTAATTTGCACACAGACATTTATCCTTGTACCTTTCCCACGTTAAATCGGTCTCAATGCTAAATGGACCCTTGCAGTTCATTGACTTCTTTCTCTGTTACCTTAAAGGACAAAATTTCCTAGAAACAGGGCTATAAACTCTGCAAAGTAGATGGAGAATAGCAAATATTCTCCCAGGGGTTAGGCAATAAAGCATTTTTCTGGAGCCAGGAGGGTAATCTCACTGGAAACTGAGAGAGGTACCCAGCAGCCTAAAATTCTAAGGACACATTTGACCTCTCTTTGCTCTGCCTCGAATGCCCTTCTTTAGCCTCTCCCTCATCTTTCTCAGCTGGAATAACTGCCCATCCTTCGAGGCCCAGCCACAATAATGCTGCCCCTCTAAACCTTGTTGGCTTTATTGGCCAGATAAGGATAACCTCAGAGAAAAGTTTTTTCCACGAGGATGGATGAGTAATGGTCTGAAATGGCGATGAGGATCAAGAGGAAGGCCAATAATCACTCTACACCCCATTGAACAGGACCACCAGACCTCTTTCACCCTTGCCCACTTGGCCATGTGTTCCCAAGGGCCAAGGATGTATTTCCAGGACCTCCCTCAGAGCCAGGGACATAATAAGCTCTCAGAAAGCTGTTGAATGGATGAATGATGGAGGCCATCTACCCTTAGACACAAAGAAAGATGGTCTTTGGTGTTCTCTAAATTAGGAGCCATTGAGCATGACCGGATCCAGAGGGATTCTGAAGGCAGGAAGCCCTACAAAGGGAAGTGCTGATTGACTCCATGGCTCAGCCACAAATCCTGTGGCATGAGCCACTCTTTGGCACCTAAAGTGTTTTTGACCTGCTTCTCAGAAATAGAGTCTTCTTTATTTTCTCTCTTACTAGTGTCTAGCTTCAGCCAAAATTGTGCACCCAAACAACTACCCCTAAAAAACCACCCACAACACAACTATTACAGTTGAAAACAAGACCATTAAAATCTGTTTGAGATGCTGACCCTTGACTGGCCTCATTATTGAAAAACCTTCAGTCATTGGTGAGTAAGCCTGTGGGACCTCCCTTGTCCCAGTCCTCAATGCACTTCACAGGCTTTGGGTGGCTCCAGCCTGAAACCAGTCTTCTGGACTTCCAGCTCTCTAACCCTATGGGAGAACTTGGACTGTAAAGTAAGAAAAACGAAAAGAAAAGAACGCTGGTTTTCACGGTCCCCACACTCCTCTCAGGAACTAATGTCCAAGGCAGTGGGGAGAGGAGCAGAAAGAAAAGAGTCTCCTACCGCTCAGCCCTCAGAATAGTTCCCTCCACCTTGTGAAGTCCTTCCCAACTCTTTCCTCTGCGCTCAACACACTTTCCTTCCACAGCCACTGCCCTGCCTCATACACACACACACACACACACACACACACACACACACACACCAATTCTTCGCAACTCCTCCCATCCAGTACTCCAGCCAGACAAATTCAGGGCTTCTGTAATGTGTCAGCTTATCTAGGCTCAAGTCAACTTCCCAAAATTCCCTTCCCTGTGTACTTCCAGGACAGAGTATAAGAGAGGCTGTTGTGGAAGACTGGAAGGGAAGGGAGCAGCAGCCACACTATGTTGTTCTACTTGGAAAGTTGGGGCAGAGTCACCAGCTCCTTTTGGAATTTAGCAGGTTAATTCCCTCCCACTTTAAATTCCTCTTCCCTTTCCTTTCTGGGGGTCAGGGCTCATGCCTGGGTCAGGGCTCATGCTGTGGTTGCAAGCTAGATCCCCAGGAGGGGGCATGCAGTAGGCAGCCAGTCAATGTTCTGCTCTCACATTGATGTTTCTCTTTCTCCTCTCCCTTCCTCTCTCTCTCTCTAAAAATTAATAAAAATATTTTTTAATGCGTAAGCCTTCATGGTGCAAGAATAAAAGCACCAAAATTAAAACCAAAGTTCAGATTCCATCTGTGTTCTTAACTGACTAAGTGACCTTGGTCTAGTCCCTTCCCATCTTAATTTGCCCATTTGTACAGGGAGAGAACTGGCTAGATGCTCTCTTTAGCTAGATTTTTCCAGGGTCACCAAATGCTGGTGTGCCAATGTGCCCCCAGATAACCTGCCAAGGTCTCCTCTTCTTGGATTCTAGCATTCAGGTTGGAGTTTTCTTGTGTTTGCCATTCTCAGTTTGAAAGCACGCCTTATGGCTACGTGCCCAATTCCTCCCTGGTGCTCCCAGTGTTCCTGGTCTTTAATTTTTCTAATCTTTAACTACTGTAACAGAAAAACATTTTGATAAATGACCAGGGTATCCCAGCTCCATACATTTTCTTTATCTATCCACAAATCTGAGCACTCATTCCATGCCAGCTATCTTAGGGGAGGAATCACATAGCCAAATACAGAGAACAGTGAGTCAATTCTTGGCTTTTGAACTGAAAAGCTCAAGTCCTGAGTGAATTTAGAGCATAGAAGATACATGACAAAGAGCAAAACTGGGCTGCCCAGCTGGAGATTTCCTGAAAAGACTTTTGATTCCCTCAATGATAAAGCAGAACTCTTTCTATCCCCTTCCCTTCTCAAAAATCGCGCCAAAATAACAAGAAGGGCAGGATACAGAAGCAAAACCTCCATATTAATGAGGCTGCAAGTGATCTGTAAAATCAAACCATGACATATAGAAATGGAGAAGGAAAAAGGCAGGAAAATGACATGGCAGAGAAAGGTCAACGCCGAGCACCCAGAGAAAAAGATCATGAGAAGCAAACCTGTTCATCCCCTCAGGCCCTCAGCAAGGCAAAAAAGATGAGCGGCAACAGATAGCTTGAAAAGTGGGGTGCTGGGAATGGACTTCTAGAAGATCTGTATAAAGGGAACATAGACCCTGTGATAACCAAGCTCAACAACGGCCCCCATGATCCCATCTCCTGCGGCTCACAGACTTGTGTTATTTCCTCCCACACTGCACCAGGGTCGGTCTGTGTGACCGATAGAACATGGCAGAAGCAATGTAAGTCATTCCCAAGATCAGATTGTAAAAGACATACTGCAGCTTCCATCTGTGTGTGTGTGTGTGTGTGTGTGTGTGTGTGTATGTGTGTCTTTTTCTCCTCCCCCCACACCCTTCCTCTCCCTCATCACTAGCTCTATGGGCTAGTTTAGGACTTAGCAGCAGCAATATGAAAGCCATACAACAATGAAGTAACCGCTTAGCATTCTGACTGAAAATTATTTTCAGCCTAAAGTTCTTGCCCTAACCAAGCTATCAATCAAGTGCAAGGCTAGAATAAAGACACTTTCAGACACTCGTGGACTCAAAAAGTTTACCACCGGGCCCCCCTATCTGAAGAAAATACCAGAATCTGTTCTCAGCCAACATGAGGAACTAAGTCATGAAAAACAGAGCCAAATTTTTTATTTTACTCAACTTTAATTAATTTAAATAGCTCTGCATGGTTAATGGCTACCATATTGGATGGCAGAGTAGAATGTCATTCCTTAAGTCAGCCTGTCATTCAATAAATACCCATGTGTGGTGATGCGGTTCCTGGCCTTGAGGTCCTGTCAGATGAGGAACCAAGTTATACTTGACCTTAAAGCAACAATATGGCTGAAAGTCAGAGAGAGACAGATGCCATCTATAAAAAGTTCTTCAAAAATGTTAAGCAGGCATCTGGCTTTATGTCCTGAGTTACTCTAAAAGAAGAGAAGATGGGCCATAACAGGTTTGGCTCAGTGGATAGAGCGTCGGCCTGCGGACTCAAGGGTCCCAGGTTCGATTCCGGTCAAGGGCATGTATCTTGGTTGCGGACATATCCCCAGTAGGGGGTGTGCAGGAGGCAGCTGGTCGATGTTTCTCTCTCATCGATGTTTCTAACTCTCTATCCCTCCCCCTTCTTCTCTGTAAAAAATCAATAAAATATATTTTAAAAAAAGAAGAGAAGCTGAGTCATCACTGGGGATGGTTCAATACATACAACCAAGTCCTGATGACTCTCGCCTTGCATGACTGTGGTCAGCTGACCAAGAGACATGAAACTGGTCAAGTTGCCTTGGCTGGTGTGGCTCAGTTGGTTGAGTGTCGCCCCATGCACCAAAAGGTTGCAGGTTCAATTCCAGGTCAGGGTACAAGCCAGGGTTTCAGGCTCGATACCCGGTAGAGGGTGTGCAGGAGGCAGCTGATCGATGGTTTGCTCTCACAATGATGTTTCTCTTTCCCTCTCCCTCTCCTTTTCTCTATCTTTAAAATAAAATCAATAATTTAAAAAATTGTTTAAAAAATAAACTGGCCAAGTTTATTGAAAAAGCAGCTACTTCTATGTAACTTCTTCCCAAATGTGTGCAAAATCCTACACACATCTTAGGTGCAATGTATTTTGAAGGTGGTTTACATTAACAAATTAAGTTGTAAATGTTTTCACCTTTACACAATGTTGTACACCTTTATAAAATGTTGTCCACATTTTATAAAATCAGTGCTTAAATACAAAATTATTTAGATAGATAGATAGATAGATAGATAGATAGATAGTTAGATATTGCAGATGCATGCATATTAAAGTAAAGGTTCTAATGGAAGCAACAACATCGCTTCAGCTCTACAGAAGTTGTCAGATGCAGCTACAATATTCACTGTCCGTTCTCCAGACTTCAATCTTTCCCTCCACCACAGGGACCATCGGTCTAGAATCTGATGAGCAGCGATCAGAGAGAATAACAGACCTTGACTCCTAAAATAAGATAATTCTTTTGACTCCTCCGAGAATATACCATCCGTTGGTCAAAAAGGTATGAAGTCCTCTAACTGTATTTCCACGACCCAGTGGGGGTTGATTTAATCACATTTGTTTTAAAGACTTGAAGAGGAGGGGATAAAAGGAGACTGCTGATGCCTAAACCCAGAAAAGTCATGGTTTTACTACTTGACTGCAGGCTAAGGCCACATTCATTTTATTTCAACTGTATGTAAAGAGAGGTTGTCGTGAAAGGTTTAAGTCTTAAATCAAATGTTCTTTGCAATAAGGTCATTAGTGACAGGCTGAAATGTTGCGAGGGATGTATTACATGATGGATGTTTGTCATTTAGTCAAAGGAAAAATGCTACAGTGTGCCGAAAGGGTCATTTCCCAAGCCATGAAGTATTCTCCAGGGCCAAAGCTGCCAAGTGATGAAATCCAGGTTGCCCCCCTCCCTCCTCTTGCCACCTTAATTACTCCCGCACTCTGCAAGGACAAGCCTCCTGCCAGCGCTCCACTGTCTCCCCGCGCTGCCTGGCTAAGGAACTTAGAGCAGCATGTTTGAACAGATGCTCTTCAGTAGATGCCCCAGGAAAGGGAGAAGAAGAGGAACCCTGTGTAGTCAGAGAGGTCCGGAGGCTTTTCCTCAACATGATCTTTATAGATATTTCTGGATAATTGTATTTGGGGATAACCAAGGTAACCAAGGGCCAAAGTTGGAGGTAGATTGAAATTCCACCAGTTGCTACAAGACCTGCCATTGGGCTCCAACAGCAGGGATGATCCAACATTTGCAGAAACCCTACATCTCTAGGAAAAATCAAAGGTTACACAAAGCAAAGTTCAAAAACCATGGGTGACTAAGTTGGTTGGAATGTCATCCTGTAAAGATTGCAGGTTCCATTCCCAGTCACACCTAAGTTGCAGGTTTGATCCCTGGTCAGAGCTCATATAGGGGGCAACCAATTGATGTTTCTCTCTCACACCAATGTTTCTCTCTCCCCCCTTCTTCTCTCTTTCTAAAATCAATAAAAGAAAAACATATCCTCAGGTGAGGATTAAAAAAACAACACTGGAGGGTTTATGTTTGCATGGGTGTAAGCAAGGTCAAAGCCAGACCCCACCACTTCCAAGCTAGGTGAGCATATATACATGGTGTAACCAAGTAAACAACCTTCCCCTAGAACCTCCCAGGTCCTCCCAGAATCTTCTCTTTCACCCCAGAGACTGATAGTATCCTCACTGATAAGTAATTATAATAATCAATAAGCAATAGTGGTTGCAATAAGCACAATAACTCATGGATAGATTTATAGAGAGAGATAGACATAGATATAGATATAGAACTTTACACTTTGCAAAGCATTTTCAATATGTTATCTCACACCCCCTCCTGACAATCTTACACGGGAGGGAAGGAGCACAGGGCTACCTCTGTATGTTGTAGAGCAAGAAGTAGAAGCTCAGAGACATGAAACAACTGACCCAAAACCACACAGCAAAGAAGGATACGTGCCAGGACTAAGACTGGGAGTTCCTGTCTCCAGCTCCAGTGTCCTCTTCCCTACGAGGTGCAGCCTCCTCACCCAGCACCGAGAAGTGCCCATCAGTTGGCACACACATGGGTACCTCACTGTGTACAGTCCTCCAAGAATCCTGCAGTCAGTCTGTGGTCCCAGGAAAAGTGGCAGACCATGCCACACAACTCCCTGGGCTGAGCTTTCTGAGGGCTAGAGAAGGTAGATTGGCTCTTGCATAATAGCCAACCCCAGTTCTTGAGTACTGCAAGCAAGCGTTCATGGATGTCCATAAAAATGGCCATGTTATGGTGATACTGCTGCTCTGGGTACCTCGGGTCACTATCTTTGACAACATTGGCTTTTCTGTCCTGAAACTACATGCAAAACTCATTATAAAAGGATAACTCTCCATACTCATAGATTGACAATAAGGACAAGTCATCTTTGATATCATATTCAAGTGGCATGTGGTATTGAAAAACTATTTGTAATTCACAGATCTTCCTGGACTGGCAGCTTCAAGCTATATTAACAAAGCACACAATCTGAGAGTCAAATAGCAGGGCAGACACAGAGAAAGCAGTCTCCCTGCCTGGGTCTTTCCAGGCCCCTGCATGCAGAGGGCGGCACCCCTGCTTTCTAGCAGTCTTGTAAGTGGTCGGCCTTGGCTGAGCTTTGGGGAACTCACGCTCCTTTCCCAGAAGACCCCAGGGCTTCCCTGCAAGGAGAGACCTTGGAGATGATCTTATCTTACAGCCTCTTCTTACAGATGAGAAAACCAAGGCCAAAAGAGTGGAAGCCCCTTGCCCAGAGGCAGTCAGCGACTTATGATCTGAACTAGGACACCGATAGAGAAGACACCGGATAAACCAACGCAGCAGGTGATGTTCCTAATCGACTGTGCGATAAGATAGTCAACCGTTCTAATTTTTCAGACTAAGCATGACTGCTTTGTACTGCCAGGCCACGCTCTGTGCCTCACGTGATCCTTCCATCGATAGAACCAAAGACACACATCACTAGCCTCCATGTATAGAGATGAGCACAGTTAGGCTGAGTTGTCCAAGGTCACTCAACTAGCAGGAAGCAGAACCAGAATCCAAGCGTGGTTTTGCCTGGCTCCAAAGCGCATGCTCCTTCTCCTTCTCACCTGTGGGGTCTTTAGAGGCACTGAGTTGGGTTGGTCTGGAGGCTGGAGCTCACCTGGATTTTGGAAGCGAAGTCCCAGGTAGGCTGCTGAGCACCTGGTCCTTGCTCTCACCACAAAGAACACTTTCTGCTTCGCTGTCAGTGGAGCCTGCAGCAGCTTGATGCTTACTGCTCCCCTGAAGATGCAGGGGCTCATTCTCCCGACAGTTGCCCAGAAGGTGCCTTTTATGAATGAGTAGCTCGGAGCCCCCACCTTTAACCTGTCACCACCATGCCTGAGCCCTAGGTGCACGCCCTGGCCTCCTCGGGCACTAGGAAACCAACCAACTTCAAAGATTTCTGTCAAAAGAAGCAGAAACCTCCTGAAGAACAGCACAAAGGTCTAGGAAGAGCATGCGACTCGCACCCACATGGCTCCTACCGCCACCTGGCATGAAGGCCTCCGGACCAGGCAGCACGCCTTCCGTGTGCCCCGGGCTCCACGCTTCAGTAGTCTGCCCACTCAGAGGAACGCAGGCTGCCTCTCTGTGCTGGTGGGGAAACGAAAGCAATTGATTTTGTTTGGGAGAATTTTATGTTAGTCCTTTTTATTATCTCAAGAAGGGTCATGAAATCCTCTAAAGCAAAATCAATTACAGACGTGCTCCGGGAGGCCAGAGCAGACCTTCGGCCTACGAGCACCAGGCAGGGTCTCCAGATGAGAACCCTCAGCCTGGGAGCAGCCGCTGGTCCTCTCCCTGCTGGCGGGACACATGTCACCCTCTGCCCTCTACAGAGCTGTTCTGTCAGCCTATGGGATGGCCCTGCCCCAGGCCTCTTGGTATGTGATGGGGCCAGATAATTAGTCCAACAGACACCCAGAGCCCTAAAATTTGCTGCCCCATGGATGTTTTCAATAACTGAGCCAAGAAATTCTTTTTTGGCTTAAGTTACTTTGAGTTGTATTCCATCACTTTTTTAAAAAATATGTTTCTATTGATTTCAGAGAGAGGAAGGGAGAGAAAGAGAAGGATAGAAACATCAATGATGAGAGGAAATCATTAATCAGCTGCCTCCTGCTTGCCCCACACTGGGATGGAGCCCGCAACCCGGGCATGTGCCCTGACCAGGAATTGAATCATGACCTCCTGGTTTATGGGCCTATTCTCAACCACTGAGCCACACCGACCAGGCTCCATCACTTTTATTTAAGATTCTTTCCTCGCAAGGAGGACAAAAGCTGGGACAAGGGAAGTCCCTGGTATCATGAAAGCTCATAGTAGGAGCATCTATCAGATCACAAGTTATATGAGGAACCTTGTCCTGTAATTCACATGTACGTTCTAGATTTCGGTGTTGACTATTGAACATTGCTGCTCAAACTGCTGTTGCTGAATATTACTACATTATGATTTCTAAAATCTTTCATGGCCATTGATGCTTGAGAAACATATACCACAACGTACGATTTCTAAGCCCTTGGAAACAGTCTGTAAGGGAGATGCTCCTGGGGCCTCTGTGTTGCCAGACCTTTGAGAGAACAGCCGGCTGGAGCCCGACAATGGTCCTGGGAGGCAGGAGGGACCCTCCGTCGCTGGCAGCTCTGAGGAGCCTGAATTGATCGTGAACATTTGGCATCCTGCATCACATCCTTCATCCCAGCAGGACTCCGGCTGGTTCCCTAGCAACCCTGCTCCCTTCCTGTCCACCCACCCAGAATAGCAGTCCATTCCTCCTCCGTAGACTACTGGGATCACTCCCTGAGGATCTGTTTCTCCAAGTCTCAGAGAAACTACCTCTTCCCTCCTTTACTTACCCTCCACATGTGACGCTTACACACAGCTCTCGCTGTTTATAACATGCTTCCACTTTTATTTCTTCATCAGACACTCGTTGCCACCCCATGAGGTGGGAACCATTCTCTCCATTTCACAGATGAGGAACCTGAGCCTCTCTGAGAAACTTGCCTAAGGTCACACAGCTAACAAGACAGTTGAAGAAGACACCACCTCATCACAACAGACTGCATTCCACATGATACTCATAGACCAAACACTCTGCTACCCTGGTTTCTGGACCTTTCCAGATCATTCTATCTTCAGCCTCATTGAAACTTTGTGCCTCCTGCTATTTTAACTGGCACGGTCCCTGATCCTGGATGGGGTTTCCATATTCTGCCTATCCCCTTCGCTTTTCCTTCTCACTTGTGGATACCTCAGGAGGTCACAGGGGCAGAGGCATAGGACAGCAGTTGAAAAGTACCAAATCCAGGAAGCCTTTTGACTAGAAGGTTTAGGTACCCGTCCCCCACCCCCACCCCACAAAGTTATAGCTAATATATAAGGTGACAATAGCAGCACACACCATAGTTCAGGGTGTGGCTGACATTTTCAAAATTACTGTGGGCTTTGCAGCAAAGAGAACTTGGCCCCAGCAGGACTCTGCCCTGGCTCCCTGGGATAGGCTGGGGGGCACATCCCACCAAAGCTGGGGGGTCTTTTGGAGAAACTAGAAGCGTAGTAGTTTCTCCAAAGAAGGCACCAAATAAGCAGAGGAGATCGTGCAAACTTGTTCAATTCAATTGGCGATTCCGAGAAAAACTCCTGGAGCCGGTTTGTCGATGACATCTGTTGATGACGTCTGTCGATGACGTCAGCCACCGCAGTTGTCTGCGGCAGGACTGGGTTTTCTGAGCCCATTTGCCAACCCCTAGTAACCAAAGTCGACCTGTGCCAGCAGTACATGTTTATGTGCAGGTGTCTACCTGTGCACGTGTGCAGTGTTCTAATCATGGCAGGTAACTCGCTGGTTCTGTAGGTCAATTTCACCTGGTTCGACTTGATTTTTGAAAAATTGGAAAACTCCATATCCGTGGATGATCTATTCACAACCCTCCTCTGAAGATTTGCTTTTCAGAACCAATAAGCAACCCAAGAGAACGATTTGGTGTTTATTTGACAGGGGCCTGGGAGAGGCGGGCCTCGGTCGCCATCGCACCCCGTACCTGTGGGCTCCTGCACCTGGCCTTGGCCCTCTCAAAGGCATCACCTGCTGGAATCAAGTCAGACCCTCCCGTGCGCTGCTCTGAACCCACGTGTCCCATCTGCTGGTGAGATGATCCTGTCCTCTGCTCTGTCTCCTGGTCATGGCCCTGGGTACTTCCTCAGCTTCCTGAAGACCTCCAGGATCTGACCGGCCCGACCTGAGTTCTCACACTGGACATGGCTTCCCTGGCTTCTCTCCCCTCCACAGACCCTCTCACCTCCCTCACCGCCCTGTTCTGCCCGACCCAGTGCCAGCACACCACAGGATGGCTTTAGAGAATGCTTTTCAATGTCTAGGAAACGTATCACAATGACAATGCTTGTCATGTTTATTCAGTCTGTTCTGCTAAAAATGTGGGCCGTCTTGAGAAAACCTCAGGAAGGCGGCCTGCTGGGAGCCTCGCGACCTTGTTGAGGACCCGGGGACACGGACCTGGGAGATGGCAACCCAGAGGGAGCAGAGTCAGCAGAAGAAGGGGCTGCTGAAGGCGGTGAGCCCTGGGAGGCACCAGGAAGAGTGTGCAGGGTCTGATTCACCCCCGGGGGGCTTTTCCAAGGGAAACACCGTGACGTTACACCGCCTGAGGTAGGCAATGCCACCCTGGGTTTGGACATCACTGTTGACCGTCCTACAGGAGGAAGGCAGGGCTGAGAAGAGGGAAAGGAGGTGGATGGACAGAGTCAGGAGACTAATTTTACTGGGCTTTGGTCCGAAGACAATAAGGGCTTATGCAACTCCCTCACTTCTTATGCAACAAGACGTTTCACCAAAACAAGGATCCTGAACTTGGTAGAGTTATGTAAAAGGTGCAATATTTGGGACATAGTTATACCAAAAAAAAAAGATTCATTGTTTACCTGAAATTCAAATTGAACTGGGATCCTGTATTTTATCTGGCACCCCTAGGAAGGTGGGAAGCTCCTAGGAAGGATACACACCCAACTGCCCAGCCTAGGAGATTTGTCCCCCCAACCCCACACTTCTCTCCCCAGATGTTAAACCCATACTACTCTTAGTCCAGATGAGGGACATGCTCACCCTTCCGAGGGAATGCCACGAAGATATCAGGATGGAGCCCAGCCGAAGTGACTCCATTGGTTGAAGGTGGTCCCATGAACCCAAAGGTCCTTGGTTCGATTCCTGATCAGTAGGGGGCGTGCAGGAAGCAGCCAATCAATGTTTCTCTCTCCCCCTCTCTCTCTCCCTTCTCTCTAAAATCAATAAAAACATATCTTTTAAAAAGGAAGATCCCAGTTGGATACCCAAAAGAAAAGTGTCAGCTTCCCTCCCAGGCCCCTGCCTCAGTGCTCCCCAGCTCCTCACACCCAGGCTGGGCTCCAGCCCAGCTCCCAAACTAAGGGCCTGGGCACTAGGGATTTTCAGTAGCTCCCACACCTCACCCATCCTTGCCAGGAGCTTGCGCACAGATTCAGAATTGCAGTTCTGGTCCCTTCAGCAGCCTTTTTTATGAACAACTGTTTCTTTTCATCTTGACTATGCAAATGATAGATGTGAATGATTATATGAGCGAGTCGCTGTAAAAATATGGAAAATAGAGAAAATTCTAAGCAAAAGAACATGACACAATGCTATTATGCTGATATGCTCTCTTGCAGTCTTTGTATAAACCTCTCAACTTCTTTTTACATAGAATATTCGAGGGGGTTTCTCGGTGTGTATTTTTTTTCACTCAAGTTGTTTTTTTTCATTTGACGTCACCCATTCCATTCTACTTGAGTCAATAAATATTTACCAAATGCCTACGATAGGCCCTGCACTGTGTGTAGAACAATAAACAAGCCTGGCATAATCTCTGCTCTGTGCAGCTAACAGTTCGGGATAGAGGTCAGACATTGAACTTGGGAGCTAATGAAATCGTCTCCTACAAAGTGTGCGCTATAATTCAATTGTAAATTTTGCTTTTGAGGAAACACGTTCCTAAAAATGCAGAAAGAATATTTTTTAAAGTTATATTTAGCTCGACTGGTGTGGCTCAGTGGTTGAGCGTCTACCTATGAACCAGAAGGTCACCATCCCTGGTCAAGGCACATGCCCAGATTTCGGGTTCAATCCCCAGTAGGAGGCATGCAGGAGGCAGCCAACTAATGATTTTCTCTCATCATTGATGTTTCTATCCCTCTCATCCTCTCTCTTCCTCTCTGAAATAAATAAAAATATATTTTAAAGGTTATATTTAAGTAAATATTTTGTGTATGACTCTAGTGGCAGAGCAGTGAAATAAAAATAGATGCCTTGACTCACATGGGACCTGGGGCTTCTACTTAATACAGCCCTATGATGGCTGTAGGGCCAAAAAACATCCTTCTACAGCACAATTTTTAGTGGCAGCATAGAATCCCTTTGTGTGAATAGGCCATAGATTCTCCCAGTGGTTCTCAACCTTCTGGCCCTTTAAATACAGTTCCTCATGTTGTGACCCAACCATAAAATTATTTTTGTTGCTACTTCATAACTGTAATGTTGCTACTGTTATGAATCGTAATGTAAATATCTGATATGCAGGATGGTCTTAGGCGACCCCTGTGAAAGGGTCGTTCAACTGCCAAAGGGGTTGCAACCCACAGGTTGAGAACCGCTCTAGTCTCTTATTGCTAAATATTTAAGTTGATCCAAAATATTTACTTTAACAATAACAGAGCAATGAACACCTTCATGCATGAATATCTGTGTGTGCAAATCTGATTATGTCTTTGGGATAAACTCTATAGTTTGACCACTCCAATAATAAGTCTTGGGGCAGAGACTGGCTAGTTATGCACAAAACCCTTTCCTTGTCCTCCTGGGCACATGCTAGACTACATCTCCCAGCATCCTTTGTAGTTAGGCATGACCATCTGACTCATTTCTGGCCAATGGAATGGAAGTGGGAGTAATGCCTCACACCTCTGGGGCCTGGTCCACAAAACCTCCCTGGCATGCTCTTCTATGAACTTTTTAAGAGCCCTTAGAAGCCACGTGTTGAAAACAGCAGAGTCACAAGACAGAAGGAGCCTGGGTCCCTGAATCACCACTTGAAGAAGAACGACCTGCTTCCTAGTCAGGATCACCCACTTTGAACATTAAGCCACTGAGATTTAAAGTTGCATCTATCATAACAGCTCATGTTAACTGATACAGAAATCCACCTCCACTTCCCACACCTGAAGCCAGTCCCTATTGGGCATCTCAGGTGGCAGAAATGCCATGTACCCTCCTACACACACACATACACATACACACACACACACACACACACACACACCAAGTTTCCCTCCTCAGTCACCTGTGCACTGCCCCAATTTCACCAGTCTTGTTTTTGGTCGTCTTCCTCCCTGGCCTAAAAGCTTGGCCTCAACTAAAGCTGCCCTACCCAGACACTCACCCAGAAAGACTCCGGGGAAGGCTGCCAGCTTCCTGTCCTGGGGTGTGCCTTGTAGCCTTTGCCCCTGGAAGGTCAAGCATCACCTTCTTCCCATGGAGCAAAAAGAATCTACCCATGTCACAGGATAGATAACCCCACAGATTACACACAGCCCGTTCTCCAGCCTCGCTGGCACTCATCCCATGCCTGGAAGCCTCTCTGCCACTTTATCTCTCTGTCTCTTTCTTCAGAAAGCAAAATGGATAATGCAGCCCTGTTCTGGGGAGAGCTGTGGGTTACTGCGAATGGAAGCATCTGAATGCGACTGCCCGGCTGCCTGGGGCTGGGGTCCTCGGGGGATGTCGCTTTGGTGTCTCTTTCTTAAAGCCCCTTCCTGCCACTGTGATGGGGAAGCACCTCTGCAGTAAGAAGCTGAGCTCAAGTGTTCTTTCTCTAGGCTGCAGGCGGGCCCATCACTATGCTGTGACTGCCATCTAGTGGCAGACAGAGGCGAGGCCGTGAAGTGCCCCTGGTAGGCATCAAGAGGACCCCCCAATCTTTCAGCCTCCAAAGAGCACCCGAAAATGATGGTCAAGATCAAAGTCGCTTTCCCCACTCCCGCTCAAAGCCCTTTCTTTTGCCTGGCCAAAAAAAGGAAAGGAAAGGAAAAAATCCCTGCTTCCTGTTTAGCCTCCTGTAAATCATTTTAGGGATTATCTGCAACTAGTTCTTCTTACTTCATTATTATGCAAATGATACAGGCACATCATTTAAAAATTAAAACACTGCTGAAGACTTTAAAGAAGTCAGTCACAAATGACCTTGAAGCCACCACTCAGGAACAGCCAGGGTTGGTACCTGAGAGAAGGCACTGCAGGCAAGTCCCCCATACCGGCCGCGGCAGAGAAGTAGCGTGGCTTCCGGTGGCTCAGGGCTTGGGCTTGAGCATCAGGCGGCAGGGCCTCCTGGCTGGCTCTGCCACTTCCTGGGGGAGTTACCAACCCTCTGCCGATTTCATTTGCTCGTCCTAAAGACAGGGGTAACAGTGTTACTGTGAGAACTCAGCTCTCAATGAGTTAGCACAGTGTCTGGCCTAAAAGCTTGGGTCCTGGTCCCTGTGGTGAAATCGGGGCAGTGCACAGGGGACCGGGGAGGGAAGCTCGGAGTGTGTGTGTGTGTGTGTGTGTGTGTGTGTACGTGTGCGCAGTATCTGGCACATGGAAAACCTTCGCAGTTAACCACTCTTAGAATAGATGGATGAGCAGGCAGATAGCAGATATATAGAGTAGATAACTATGCCTATTATGTTTTACATAAAAAAGGAGAACTAGCATATATATGATCCAGCTATTCCACTTTTGGGTGTTCATCCAAAAAAAAATGGAGAATTATGGACTGCCATGTTCATGGCAGCGTTACTTACAGTTTCCAAACTATGGAAACAACCCAAGTGGCCATCAACAGATGGATGGGTAAAGAAAATGTGTTATATATTATATACAATATAATATGATTCAGCCATAACAAAGAAGAAAGTCTTTGCATTTGTGCAGCATGGATGGATCTTGAGGGCATTATGCTAAGTGAATAAGTCAGACAAAGAATGGCAAATACTGTATGATTTCACTTATATGTGGACTCTACAACAAGCAAATAAACCAAACACATAGCGACAGAGAATACCACGGTGGCTGCTATGGGGGAAGGGGGGAGGAATGGGTGAAAGGGGATCAAAATGGCACAAATGTTGTTATAAAATAGTTAAGTCTTGGGGACAGATATTAACTAGATTTATTGTGGTGATCATGTCACAACGTATATAAATATTGAATCATTGTGTTGCCCACCCGAAACTAATATAATCTTATATGCCAATTATACTTCAATTTAAAAAAAAAAATGTATGGGCCATGAAAAGAAATGAGTTGGGGAGTCCATAATTGGAGAGACTAGAAACTGAGTAGTTAAATCCTCCTGGGTCCACGGGGACCTGGCTGGTCCTCAGGCCCCTGCTGCCAGCGTGCCCCCAGGGATGCTGCCCCAGCAGTAACAGTTCCCGCTTAAGCAGCTTCCCTCAGGAGGAGCCAGGGGTGCTAATAACCAACCAGGAAGAAACGGAATTTGGAGAGAAAGCCCATCCTGCTGCTGGCACCAGTCTGTGAGCCCCCTGGGAGAACCAGGTGAATTAGATGCCAAATTTCTGCCCCTTACCATACCCATATGTATGAACTTACAGGGATCACAAACTTCTCTGAGCCTGTTTTCTCATCTATAAAAACCAGGATCTCACTTATACTGATGCTATGCATTAAGTTGTGTCCCCCACCCAAAAAAATATTGAAGTCTAAACCCCTAGTACCAGAAAATGTTGACCTTATTTGGTAACCGCGTCATTGCAGATGTAACTAGTTAGAATGAGGTCATACTGGAGTGGGATGGACCCTTGATTCTATATGGTTGATGTCCTTAAAAGGAAAAACACAGGCACCCGAGGGGAGAAGGCCATGTGGCAAAGGAAGCGGAGATTGGAGTGACGGCTGTGAGCTGAGGTGCACCAAGCACTGCACTGAGACCACAAGGAGGGAGAAAGAGGACCGGCAGGATTCTCCCCTACAGGGTTCAGGGGGAGAGTGGCCTTATGTTACCCTAACTTCTATTGTTCTCACCCCTGCTCCCTCCTCCACCCCACCCCCACCCCTGCCCAGCTTTGTTACGGCTGCCCTGGGAATCAAATACAAAGGAGAGTTCCTACAAATAGGAGGAATGATAAAGGAGGGTTTCCATCTCCTGTACCCCAATTTCTGATCTCCCAGTCCTTTGTCAGCACTCAGAAGTGACAGCGTTCCAGCTTCAAGGAGCTCAGGGTCCCCTGGGAAGTGGCAGGGAAATTCCTTGCAGGGTGAACCATAAAGAAACTCCACGTTCTGGTGCCATGAGCAGCCAGGCAACAGCTCTCAAACCAGAGTGATGTGATGAAAGCCTAACTCTGCCTCTGCAGAGACAGCAGCGACAGTGACACCCCAGGCGGCCACAGCAGCTGTCAGCCCCCCAGAAGGAAGCCTGCACCCTCAGCGGCCGCTCCCCTCCTGCCCACACCGCCAAGGAAAAACACAAAGGCTGGTCAAAGAGAGCTGGTCAGGCTTGGAAAATAATTTCAGAAAAGTCATAAAATCTTAAAAGGAACTTTGGGCAATGCCCACTGGATAGGGTAAAAGAGGAAAGAGATGTGAAGGCAGGGCTATTTGAACATGAAGAGCAAAGAACTGCTCTGAGAGTGAGTGGAGAATCATCAGGCATTCTCAAGGAATGGGGACTCAAAAGCTCTCTCCCTGCCTGCACCCCTATGTTCATTTCAGCATCATTCACAATAGCAACCTACATGCTTGTTAATGGTGAATGGGTAAGAAAATGTGATTTTACACACACGATGAAATATTGTTCAGCAGAAGGAAATCCTGCCATTTACCACAACATGGATAGACCTCAAGGAAATTATGCTAAGTGAGGTGAGTCAGAGAAAGACAAATACTGTGTGATCTCATTTATATATGGAATCTACTAGAGCCAAACTCATAGGAACAGAGACTAGAATGGTGGTTACCAGTGGCTGGAGGTGGAGGAAATGGGGAGATGTTGGTCAGACTTCTGGGTTTAAGATAAATGAGTTATGAGGATCTAATGTGCAGCATAATGATTATATGTAATAATATTGTATTATACACCTAACTGTAACCCTAACCATTAAAAAAGGTCATTATGTGATGTGATAGAGGTGTTAGCAAAAGCTACAGTGATACTCATATTGCTATATAAGTATCAAATCAGCACCATGTACACCTTAACCTTACCAAATGTTATATGTCAATTGATATAGTGTTATATCGCAATAAATCTGGGGAAAAGTATTTTTTTAAATCGTCTTACATTTCACTGCTGAGAAGGCAAAGAGCTCGGAAATCATTTTACAAAATGGGGACTGAGGCCCAACGCCAGGACGCGCTGCCTGAAACTGTAGGTAAGTGCGTAACCGAAGCTGTCTTTCCCCAGGCTGTCACTCCTGTCACTCCCGTCACTCCCAACAAGTCTGAACCCAGTTCCTGGGCGGGTGCTGGGAGGACAGCCTCCGGGAAGCCCAAGAGCAGACCCTAGAAATAAGGGGGGTGGGGCGAGGATCCTCTACAAATTCATTGAGTCATTGTGTCTTCACCCAACACATTTTTCACATCGCTGGGTACCGTCTGGAATCCCGGTCCTCGATGGCATCCCAGGCCCCTGGCATCATAGCCTTGCTCTCAGAGGCCAGCCTGGCCGGCGCTGGATGGAACACTGTCTCTCTTATGATGCCAGAAAGAAGAGTGTGGCATCCCAGAACCCACTGGGGTGTACAGGGAAACATAGCCACATGGCCGAAAGAAACAGCAACAACAACAGCAAAAACAGTCACCGCACTACAAGAGGGCAAACGGAATCATTATGAATCTCGGGAACTATTAATGGAAGAGGAAACCAGATGAAAGAGAGATGGAAACCCTTTACACCTTTATCTGCCACCAGGTTCAAAATCAAGTTCAAACTCATCAATCAAACTCCTGGGAAGAGCCTGTGGCTGCAAGAAACCCTGCTGGAGTCACCCCGTCCTTCTCCTGCCTCATCTTCCCCGGAGCAGAGGCTCGCCTCAGCCGGGACCCATGGGCCTACCCCTGAGCCTTGCAGAAATACTCTATAAAATTAAAGGATGACTTTGGCAGGTCCCTTCTTTTCTTGTTTAGCGGTGCATGGCCAGAGGGGAGGCTAAGCTGCAACGGTCAGGTCCAGCGGCCCGCCCTCAGTCCGGGAAGTCTATGTGTGCGCCAGTGACTGGCAAATTTGTCCCTACAGCCAAGAGGTTCCTTGCAGCCCAGGGTAGAATGCCCAGGGAGGCATAGCCAGGGCAGCTGCCGCTCCTGCACATGCAGGCAGGAAGGAATGGACAGAGGAAGTGATCGTCTGCATTGAGTAGGGATGGCAGGGAGGCAGCATGAATGGGGCGAGTGAGACACACAAGTCTGGATTTGCATCTCTGTTCTGCCGGCTGGCACCTGTGTGCCCTTATAAGCAAGGTACCTCACTTCTCTGAACTTCCCCTCCTCGCCTACACAGAGGAATCCTGGTGCCTTTCTCCCCATGTTCTGTCAGGATTAAAGATTCTACGCGTAAAGGGGCTGTCCCGCAATCAGTGAAAGCTGTCATCATGGACATGGGACCCTGCCGGAAGGCTGATGCTGCACCCCTGCTCTGTACCCCAGTTTCAACCCTGCCCAAGCTGAGGCTTTGAACTCCCTGCAGGCTCTGTGCCTCCCTCACTCCCCCAAAAGGCAGCCCCAGGTTGAGAATGCAGCTCAGCACCCAGCCTTCCTTCCGGCTTTCCCACCCTCCTGGGGTTGCCCCGCATCAGAGGTGGACCTTGACCCTGGTATGCGCCTTGTTCTCACAAACCGCTCAGTGTTCTCACTGAAAGTTTACTGAGCACCTGCTGACTCAGGTTCCTCCTCACACAGACATCCTGCCTGGCTCCCTCCTGGCTCTGATGGCCCCTCTCCCAGAGGCAGAAGCCCCTGTTTGATGGCAGATGCTCTGCTATTCAGAGAGAGAGAGCGAGCTCCGTGCCAATCCTGCAGCTGGACTCAGCCCACTTCAACCTCCTTCACTTCACTCCAGCCCCACGCCTCTTTGGGGGGCCTGCCAGAGCTTGGCAGTCACCAGCCTCCCAAGTCTCCCCCTCTGCAGAGTGTGGCTTAGTGGAATAGACACAGACTGTAGAATCGACTGCCCCACACATCTCCTGTGTGACCTTAGGCAAGTTCCTTAACCTCTCTGAACCTCAGCTATAAAATGAGGAGAATAACAGCTCCCATGAGCCATGGAGGAAATTCAAGGGATGGTGTGAATCCTGAGCCTACCACAGTATCTGGCACATCGAATGCTTTCTAAAGGCCAGCTCCCTCCCTCCTGCCTCCTCCCACCCCAGGTGGCCTGTAACTAGTCTTACCTAGCTAAAGCCAAGGAAATGCCAGTGGTCATTAAAACACATTTGTCACTTGATTCTATAGCCAGGTGGCAGATGACAGCCATTAATTTCTCACATGAAAAATGGCTCTGCTAATTGAAAAACATCAAAAAGATTGAGGTTTACACAAATGTTCAGCTCTGTTTATTTTTTCTAATTTACTTTTCGGCAATCAGTAAGAACTTAATGACGCTCATTTCTGGCTTCCTCCCTCCTCATAGATATGAGTGCCTGCGGGGTTCGAGATGTATATACTGAGAGCATTCAGCCTGGGCTACACGGCCAGCAGGGAACAGTTACAACACCCTAGGGAATTCCAGGTTCCTCAAAAGCTTAGCTGACACACTCCCTGTTCATTAGGAAAACACCTCGGCTAGGACTTCACAGCGGCTGGGTTCTGTTTTCCTTTCCTTAGCACAGATTTCTCTGTCTTGGAAGTCTTTGTTATTGTTTCATTTGGTATTACGTAAAGATAGGCAACATTTATTGAGCAACTACTCTGTGCCAGGCACTTAGTATGCGCTTTAAGTGGATCATCTCCTTTCATGCCCGTCATGACACCATGGGGAAGGTACCATTATTAACCCTGCTCCAGACGAGGGAACTGAGACATGAAGGGGCAGGGGGCGTGTAGAAATGCAGACACTCAGACATCTGCATTGTGAAATGATTACTAAGGTGAAGATCATTAGCACATCTCAATCTTATGTTGCCAGCTGAACCTATGAGCTCATGCAACTCGGAAGTAGCTAAGGTCCAAGGGATGTGGTCCCAGACCCCCCTGGGGGGCGGGGGGGGGAGAGCTTTTCCAAGGCAGGGATATTAAAGCTGAGCCCTGAAAGGTGAGTGAGCAGGAGTTCGCTTGGGGAAGGGGCTGGTGATTGTTCCCTCCAGGAGAAGAAAGCACTTTCCAAGTCTTACAGTGAGAGAGCCTATGGTGTTGCCATTTGCCTCACAAACCCCCACTTACATGAATGGAGCTCCAGACAAGACTAAAACTCATTACATTTCCTGGAGGTATATTCCCTCCTCCAACTGAGAAAGAGAGAGAGAGAAGAAGGAGGAGGAGGAAGAGGAGGAGGAGGAGGAGGAGGAGGAGGAGGAGGAAGGAGAGGAGGAGGAGGAGGAGGAGGAGGAGGAGGAGGAGGAGGAGGAAGAGGGAATGAAGAGAAAGAAGAAGAGGGAGGAGGAGAAGGAATGAAGAGAAAGAAGAGGAGGAGGAGGGGAGGGAATGAGGCAAAGGAGGGCAGATTGAATCCTTCCCCTTTCCAATATTCCAAAATCCTGTTCTGCAGATCACTCACCATGAGAGACACGCTATAGAAATAGAGCTCTCAGAACAAATAAATTTGAGGAATGCTACATGCTACCTCCTCGTCTTGACAGTTCACACAGCTTTTTAACAATTTAAAGGCCTTGAAGAGTCCTGCGGTGAGGAACCTGGGTTCTCCACTCACTGACTACTTTTGCATGCAATACCTGTTTCACATTCCACAGCACCTACGTCAGGGAAAGACTGCCATCCATTAATTTCACAGCCACGTGGAAAGTGCTGACTCTGACATCAGCCCCAAGGACCGAAAGCTCTTTAATAGATCAGTCTATTGCTGCACGTTTCCTCTGCGGCCCCATGAGCATCGCCACCGCCCTGGTGAAGCCCCAGGCTTAAGGTTCCCAATCCCCAAGACGAGGGCCATGCGCAATGAAGCGCAGGCTCACGGTGTGATCCCTGGGAAGAAGGGGGAGGAGGCATGACGGGGGCTGGCTTAACAGAGATTTACTTCCCCGGCATCCTTTGGAATGGATATCCTGCATGATTGAGCCGGGCTTTGTTCAATTCTCAAAGCAATTTGCCAGGAGTGAGAAAGGAGTGCTTAGTAAAGCAAGTTGGTCAGTCCTGGATGATTACTTCTTATTCCAAAACAATTACTATAAAGGTAAAATGGCTTGTGTTGCTGTAAAAAAATATGACTCTCTCCAAACAGTGACATGAATTCCCAACCGGAGCCATCAAGGCCACGGCCAAAGGCAGGCCAGGCACGGGAAGATGTTTCTGCCCGGTCTCACAGTACTGGTTTCAAACAATTCAAAGGACAAGGGAGGGCTAGATAAGTGGAGGGGGTGGGGACTGATGGGGTGCCCTAGACAGGTACCTGCTTAGCAGTCTGAGCCCATCCCTAAAGAGAACACGGGAGGTAGCAATGACCTTGTCGCTGCCTTCTTTCACCTGGACCCCCATTTCCATCCACCCTCCTAAAGGAATAGTGCTAATCAGGGTTTCTCACCCTCGGCACTACTGACATGGGGAGGGGTGGTAATTCTGTGTTGTGGGGGCTGTCCTGTAGGATGCTTAGCACATCCCTGACCTCTGTCTACCCACTAGATGCCAGTACCAACCCCCCTCCTCCACCAAATTATGACAATCTAAACCAGTGGTTCTCAACCTTCCGAATGCCGCGACCCTTTAATACAGTTCCTCATGTTGTGGTGACCCCCAACAATAAAATTATTTTCGTTGCTACTTCATAACTGTAATTTTGCTACTGTTATGAATCATATTGTAAATATCTGATATGCAGGATGTATTTTCATTGTTACAAATTGAACATAATTAAAGCATAGTGATGAATCACAAAAACAATATGTAATTCTATATGTGTTTTCCGATGGTCTAAGGCGACCCCTGTAAAAGGGTCCTTCGACCCCCAAAGGGGTCGCGACCCACAGGCTGAGAACCGCTGATCTAAACTATCTCCAGACATTGTCGAAGGCGCCCAGGGGGTAGGAAGTGAGGCAAAATTACTCCTGGTTGAAAACCACCAGACTAAAGCACAATGAGCATGCAGGACAGGTCCCACCAGGCCCTGGACCCAGTACATCTCCAAGAGAGAACTGCTCTGGCTTGGCCTCTCCCAGGGAGCAAAGGGGAATGCATTCAGAAGCTGCTACTGTCGCCCTTTTGTGGGCACTGAGGAAGCAGGGTGGCCTGAGTGTCTGGGCCTGCTGCCCGGTGGCTGGCATCACAGTGATGGGCCTGCTCTGTAGAGGACACCAATATGGGGGACAGAAGCCAACAGACTTCAGGGAACCTCCCGACAAGCCCAGGAATCCATCAAGGCTTCTAGGCAGCCTCTCCACCTCCCCTTGCTGGCTCCCAACTGTTCCTCTGCTGTTTGAAGGAAGCTGACTTAAAATATAGAGTGTCCCAAAATTCACGCAAGATTTGAATTTTGCATTAACAACAACAACAACAAAAATAAAAGCCTCATTTTACTTGGTTTATTGAGTCAGATTCTAATATCTGTTGCCCTTTGATTTCAATCCCTTCAATTTGATAAGCATTACCAAGTACCAATTATGGCCCACGAGCAGGGACAATGAAGACCAATGAAGACCACAGCTGTGTGTATGTACCAGCAAAGCTGTGGAGGCCATTTACCCGATGTGCTATTCCATACATAACCCTATACTGTATACTTTATGAATTAATAAAAAATTTACAATTTTTAATTATAAACCTATGTTTTCTATCAAAATTACTTCTTGCGTGAATTTTGGGACACCCTATAGAAAGGTGTCTGGAGTGGCTCAGTGGTTGAGTATGGACTTATGAAGCAGAAGATCACAGTTTGATTCTCGGTCAGGGCACATGCCTGGGTTGTGGGCTCAATCCTCAGTGTGGGGCGTGCAGGAGGCAGTTGATCAGTGATTCTTTCTCATCATTGATGTTTCTGTCTTTCTCCCCTCATCTCTGAAATCAATAAAAATGTATTTTTAAAAAAATAGAAAGGTATCTTGTAAGACTCAGAGGCTGGTAGAGTTTAAGAACACTTCCTCAGTGTTCCTCCAGTGGCAACCAGCAGGTGCTGTTGCTATACAAGGACCCAAGTCTATATCCTGCAATTTATCAATAACCTCCATTGATACCCTCCCCCTATGGAGGGCAGAGCGGGGAGTGGGGGTGGGGGGAATGCCTGGCTTGGAGCTGGATGCTGTGGGATAGGCTCCCACGCTAACATCTGCTCAAGGTTGCTTCTCTCCTGTGGGCCCTGGTTTTCCCTCCACCAGAAAATGAAGACAATAGCAACACCCACCTCACCAGGTTGTTTCGAAGTTCGAAGAGGATAATGTTTACAGAAGCACCTTGCAAATGTAGAGCACCGGGCAGATGTTGGTTGTTTTTCTTCACTCAAGAAGAATCACAAAGGTTGCAAAGCAAATCAATTTTAATTCGCGAGAAGTCGTTGCCGCGCAGACGTTGCGGAGGAGGGGCCTGGGGAGGAATACCTGCTTTGAATTAGTGACTAAGCACAGCTAAGATGGGGGAGGAAACTAGGAAAGGGCTTTTAAGATTTTAAAAAAGTGAATATTAAAACACCTCTAATTCTTAGGTACATTGAGAAAAAACAGCATTGCTCTTCAACAAGGTCCTTTCTGTCTCTTTTTTTTCCAGTTCTTTAGACCTTGAGTTTCTGTCCCCCATCATCCATTCACCTCATTTCCATTGCTGCTCAGACCCCTCAAGTGCTCTTCTTTTTTAAATTAATTTTAGAGGAAAGGAGAGGGAGAGACAGATAGAAACATCAATGATCATTGATTGGCTACCTCCTGCATGCCTCACACTGGGGATGGAGCCCGCAACCTGGGCATGTGCCCTGACCAGGAATCAATCCGGCGACCTACTGCTTCAGAGGTCCACACTCAACCACTGAGCCACACCCGGCTGGGCTTAAGGACTCTGAATTGTCATTGCCAGTCTCATCCAGAGCCCCTACGAAGCATTTAACCGCTCGAGGCACCACACCAGCCACTGTACTGAGAAAAGTATTTACTATTGCTGTAGGAGGGAGAGAGGGAAAGAGCGGCAGAGGAAGAGGCGGAGGAGTGAACAGAAGGGGAAACTTGGCCTGACCTCTCTGGGGTTTTACATCTCAGACTGGACACACTGGCCTGGAAATGGAAAGGGGACCTAACATTGATTGGGGACCGGGGTGTCCAGGTGCTTCCCACAGCTCCTACCTCTAATCCCTGCAGCATCCTCAGGAGGGCAGGCAGCCTTTCCCAAAGTGTGTCCCATGCAATGCAAGTTCCTTCCTTGATTCATTCATTTAACCAATGTTTACTGTGTTTTCTCTACGTGCCAGACACTGGTCTCAGTAATAAGAAAAGCCAATATTGCCCGGTGTGGCTCAGTTGGTGAAGTGTTGTCCCATGCACCGACAGGTCACCGGTTCGATTCCCGGTCAGGGTCTTTATCTTCACCTCATCCCATGTTGCCCACACTTATCTGACCACAACTCTTTGTTCACGTGACAACCATAGCATCTTCCCAAACCAGGATTCCAAAGACGACACATTGGAAAGTTCTGAGACAGGCCTAATACCCTGTTCTGCAGAAGAGAAAAACTGAGACTCGGAAAGTGTAAGTAATTGTCAGAAGTCACACATGAAGGTGCTGAGCCTGGGCAGTGGACGTGAACTAGCCTGAGAAAGCATCACTCAGCTGAGCACCATGTGCTGCTTAAACCTCAGCCAATCAGCAAACAGCCAGCTCCACACCCAGAAGCATCAGCGCCCAGATGATGTCACTGGCACTATGGGAAAGAAGGAAGTCTCGTTCCCTGTGGCTACAACTGCAAAATGACTCTGGTGAGAAAGGATGGGTGGGAAGGCATGGCCTAGTGAGCAGGCAAGGGGTGCACCCTGGGCCCTGGCTGGTTTAGCTCAGTGGATAGAGCGTCGGCCTGCAGACTAAAGGGTCCCAGGTTCGATTCCGGTCAAGGGCATATACCTTGGTTGTGGGCACATCCCCAGTAGGGAGTGTGCAGGAGGCAGCTAAATTGATGTTTCTCTCTCATCAATGTTTCTAACTCTCTATCCCTCTCCTTTCTCTCCCTTTCTCTCTGTAAAAAATCAATAAAATATATATTTTTTAAAAAAGAGGTGCACCCTGGGACCTGCGCCTAGGCATATGCAATGACAACTCTCCTACATGCCTTACTCTGCCTGGTCCCAGGGTGTGGAGAGCAGCTACAGTGTTTGGACAGGTTCAAGCCTTGGACTAATTAGAGGGCATGGTCCTCTCACTGCTACATGCAAGTCCCAGCTTGGAGGACAAAGCCCTCCTAGCACAATTATAGCCAACAGCTATAGTTGTAAGCTTGAACCTATGGTCTGAACACGTGGCCCCACGTGCCTAAGCGATGTGGGCTTGATAGAGTTCAGGTGCATGTGATTGAGTAGGATCAACTAACGAGAATGTTGTAAACATCTTGACCACGCCCTTACTTTGCCTCGTGGAATCTGGTTATAAAATAAAGACACGGCTTGTAGTCCGTGGCACTGTCGCAGGCTCTCCATCAGGGAGGACAGTGTCCCACCCAGACCCAGCTTTCGTCTCTTTGACTTTTCTCAATCCTTCACCGCCCCCTCTCAGACTCACCGAACCTGGCTGAGCTGGCACCGCACATAAGGCGCCCTGGGGCTGACTATGCCATGGCCGTGCTGGCTCGCCACACAAGGGATCCTCTGGCCCTGAAGTGCTGCCCAGAAGAGACTAGAAGATCTGCTGTTCTCTTAGGCTCAGTGGCCGTCTAGAAGCAGTTCCTGTTTGAGGGCCTGATCCTTATTCCACCTAACTAGCTCCCCTTCTGAACAGACTCTGAAGAAAATGAGGGGACGGAGGGAGGAGCATTGCCAAGTGGCTACACTGTTCTGCGCTGACTGATGAGCCTACACTGTAGCATTTAATCCTCCTAACAACCTCCTCTCGTTCCACAGGTGAGAAAACCAAGGTTCACAAAGATAAGACATCTGCTCAAGGTAAGTACATAGAAGTTGGATAGAAATCCTTTTGCCTCCCTTTGCCTTTTACATGGAGGTGATAAAAAAAAAAAAATGGATGTTTTGGGAGCTTCCAGGGAACTAGCAACGCGAGAGGAAGACTCCCATCTCTTCAGCCTGGGAAACACTCAGCCCTTCCCATGTTCCAGAAAACCTGGGTGCTGAGAGCACTTCTAGAAAGGGAACATTTTTTAAATGTTTTATTCACTTACTGGGTTCCATATACCCAACAGTTCTTCAAACAAGTAACAACAGAAAGGGGACATTTGCCTCATCTGTGGGCAAATGTAGAAAAACACTCTTGGAGTTCGCCTAGGAAATGAGTTCTAGGTTTCCTTTTAATGGCCATTTTTATAAATAAAATGAAAGGAGCTCCCCTTCCTGAGATAGCAGAGAGGTGATTTTGTAACCAAGACGTCTCAGAAGCCTCGTGGCTCACACAGAGCCGTGTACATCCGAGGCATAGGTTCTGCCTTGTACAAGGCGTGATGTTGGTACACGGCTGGCATACCAACTGAGCGGGCGCCACAAACAGCCTGTTGTGCAGACAAGCTGTGAAAGCAGACATCTCCGTTAATATTCTGCCCGGCTGCTCCTGGCCTCACACTTCCTTCCGAATGTGTGTGCTCGAGCTTTGTAAGACTCAATCACCCCTAGATGGGTGAGTAACGATAAATCACTCCATCAATTCACTGAAGAACATGGAAGAGGAATTTGCATGTAATGAGTGACCCCCTCGACTTTGCACCAAGTGCATTAGCTTGTGTAAGGCTCAGCCTGAGAGCTGGGCCCTCACCCACCCGCCTTCCCCTGTTTACAGATGAGGAGAGGGAAGCTCTGAGAGGTTAAGCTACCTGTGCGGGACCACACAGCACATCCAGGGCCAAGCCAGGATCTAACCTTTGCTGCAAAACTTATGCTCATCCTCTGTACCATGCTACTTCCTAAAGCAGAGAGGACGGAAAAGGGGAGGGAGCAAACACTTAAGGGTCCCAGCCACAGGCACGGTGTCTATGCTGGCCACTTCACACATTCAATGCTTACAGAGACCCTGAAGGCAGATCTTATTATACTCACTTCACAGATGAGAATGAGAACGAGAAATTGTGCCCTGGCCGGGTGGCTCAGTTGAGTGAAGCATCGTCCTGTACACCAAAGGGTCTCGGGTCCGATTCCCGGTCAGGGCACATACCTGGGTTTCAGGTTTGATTCCCAGACAGGGTGTGTACAGAAGGCAACTGATCAATGTTTCTCTCTCACACCGATGTTTCTTTCTCTCTCTCTCTCTTCCTTCCTCGCTCTCTCTAAAGATCAATAAAAACATGTCCTCAGGTAAGGATTTTAAAAAATTAAAAAAGAATGCGAAATTGCTGCAAGATCAGTGGTGATCTGAACCAGGCTGTGTCTGATACCAAATCCTGGGAAATTTGCACCTCACCATCAATACTCATTGACACACTCTGGCCCTCTTTCTCCCCTCCCCCACCCCCACCCCACCTCTCTGCTCTCATCCCATCCCTCCCACCCGGCTCCTGATGCACTGCTCCAGGGAGGCAGGAAACAGGAACAGGAGCTAGACTGGTCCTTTGGACACCACTACACAGAGAGGGGTCGAAGGGTGAATGTTTGTCTCCACCAGCGGTGGTGAGAAATGATGGATTCCCAGCTACAGCAAGAACGCTTTTCATGTATGGAGTAGTATCTACACATTGGAGGAAAAGGGGGCTTGGGCTAAGGCAGTGGTTGGCAAACTGCGGCCCCTTGAGTGTGGCTCTTCCACAAAATACCACGTGCGGACGCACACGTACAGTGCGATTGAAACTTCGTGACCACACTCAAGGGGCCAAAGAGCCGCATGTGGCTCGCGAGCCGCAGTTTGCCGACCACTGGAAAAAGCATGTCTTTGTTGCCTCTGGCTTAGTAATTGTGGTCCTTAGCTTCAGTGGTCCCATCTGGAAAGGGTGGTCAACTCAACCAAGCATTCCTGAAGGCAATTAACCCTGGGAGGAGGTGCTCAAGTTGGAAAAGAGGTGGCTTCTAGGGAGAGCAGCACAGTGAGGCAAGCACCTGGAGTCCAAAGCCAAAAGCATCAAGCACCAAGTGGCCAAAGGACATTCACATTAGACTGTACAAGTTCATCTTTTATACTTGCCTGTCCTACTCCACCCTCCCTCCTCTCTGTTCTCAAAGAGCCATGAACGATGTCTTATAATTTCTAGTCTGTTTAGTTTTGCCTAGATAGGAACAAATTTGCTTTAATTTTTGTCAGATTATATTTTGTGATTCCCAGTTTCAGTTCTCTACATCTATTTAGGGAAGCATCTTTAGAATGATGAAACATGTGTCTAAGTAAGTGTTTCCAAAATGAGTCTTCATCTTCTTGCAAGAAGCAAGAGGTCTCAGCCTACCGTTCTGTCCCGGTCAGTTTTCCCCTGGATATGTGCACAGCAGGCTGCCTCGGGCCATGACCCCCTGTCACAGCAACCATCCATTTATTTGTTAATTCCCTCATTCACTAAAATGTGTTACTTAGTTATTTATTTAACAATCACCAAGTCACAGACTGTGTTGGTTGCTTGGGAAACACGGTCACGGATGAGCAAAAAATAGACAATGGCCTTCTCCCTGTAGAATGTAAAGTCTAGTGGAGGAGAAAGAAATTAATCACATGCAAAAATATTTACAATTAAAAACCATGGTAAAGGAACGGTCCATGATACTTTAAGAGCAAATAACACAAGGACCTGGTTTGCTGGGGTTCAACCCCAGCAGGTCCAGGGGTCCCCAAAGGTGTGGACGGAGTCGGCGAAGAAGGAATGACACGGCGGCAGCGTTCAGTTGATCAGCAGCCTAGCTAGGTTCTCTAGCCAGGATCTCCAGCCAAGTTCTGGTCAGGATCTCCAACCAAGTTCTGGTGCCATGTTCTCTCGCTAGGTTCTCCAGCCAGGTTCTATCCAGGTTCTTTTGCCATGTTTGTCTAGGTTCTCCAGCAAAGTTCTGTAGCCAGGTTCTGTCCAGGATCTTTTGCCATGTTCTCCTGCTAGGTTCTGTCTCTAGGTTCTGTTTCTAGGTTCTGTCTAGGATCTCCAGCCAAGTCCTGTCTCTAGGTTCTGTGTAGGATCTCCAGCCACGTCCTGTCTCTAGGTTCTGTGTAGGATCTCCAGCCAAGTCTTGTCTCTAGGTTCTGTGTAGGATCTCCAGCCAAGTCCTGTCTCTAGGTTCTGTCTCTCTCTAGGTTCTGTGTCTAGGTTCTGAGTCTAGATTCTGTGTTTTATTATCTTGTTACCTCTGTATTTATACCAGTTGATTTTAATCCTATCAATTTCTATTCCAAAGGTTAGGGCGTTTCTTATTCCAGGGAGTAAAGATTATGTAGCTTAAGCGGGATTGTTCTTAGTTAAAGTGATTAACTACCCACCTGGCACTTAGTTAAGGGGTTTTATTCCCTCCCTAACTTCAGGGAAAAATCCCTACCTGGGAAAACAACCTTTCTCAGAGAGGTGACCTTGGTTAAAACACATAGCGCTAAGGGGAGCAAACATATTAAGAACAGTATGCCATATACGCCAGGTTCCTTGAAACATATGCTGTGCAGATGTTTCTTCTCTGCAGCGACTGTGTCAAGCAGCAAGGATGGACCGGCTCCCGGCACTGGTTGAAGACAGTGATGTATGATATGCGATCTAAAGATGGGGTTGGAGTGGTTCCAGGACAGCTACATTTGCATTTCAAGAAGAACCCTGAATCCCGGGCCAGTGGTGTGGCCCAGTGGTTGAGCATTGACCTATGAACCAGGAGGTCACAGTTCAATTCCCGGTCAGGGCACAGGCCCAGGTTGCGGGCTCAATCCCCAGTGTGGGGCATGCAGGAGGCAGCAGATCAATGATTCTCTCATCATTGATGTTTCTATCTGTCTCTCCCTCTCCCTTCCTCTCTGAAATCAATAAAAATATATTATTTTTATAAAAAAACAGTGTCATGTCAAAAGGACTCAGGAACCAACATGAAGAAGCTTCCGCTAGCCAAAGATGGGACAAGTTGAGCTTCAATGATAATGACTGCAATAGATTAAAACCCATCTATATATGTAAATCCATAGGTTTGTAATGATATTTAAAAAAAAAAAAAAAAAGATTGGTCACCCTTAGAGGAGGATAGAAAGCTAACTTGTCATCTTGGAAACTGGTAGGTAAAGGGAAATAATCCAGCATTTATCCTGCCTTTCCTATAAGACTGTACCAGTGGGTAGTCAAATGATAAATGAGAGTATCTCTTCATAAAAGTATTCCAACTAATAAATAGGAAAATAATGGTAGAATTAGAATATTACTATTATGCAATCCCATGAAAAGAAAAGCCACCAGACATTATATACCTCCTAGAGTCATACCTAACATAATTTCTTGCATGAGAAATTATCCTTTGTAGAAAGTGCAGTAGTGTAAAAACTCATTAGTATCTTGTCAGTGATATCACATCTACCATAATAAAAACGGACAACCTTCGGACAAAGCCAGAGCTGCAAGGGAAGCCCGGGTCCCGGGGGCCAGAGGGAAGCCGGTGCCAGCAGCCAGGGAAAGGAAGGCCTACTCTTGCATGAATTTCGTGCATCAGGCCTTTAATATATATGTATTGATCTGAGGTCACAAATCCAGTAAATGGCAGTCAGAACCCCAGGTGTCCTGACTCTGAGTCCAGTGCTATATATATGTTACAATGCCTGTTATAAGAATTAAATGATTCTGCCTTTTCAAATGTATAAACTTAGGATACATCTTATTTCAAATGAGAGGGACTCAAAAATAATTGCACTCAATGGACAATAAAGTGAACGCCCAGCTGAAGGCTCAGGGCACCCACTGCACAGATGAACCGTGCAGCTTCCTGATCCCTCCAGAGACAGACCTGCATCCCCGCGGCATCTGAGCAACAGGGAGAGGTTTGGCCCATGGGTTTCAGGAGACTAGCACCAGGCAGAATTCTGGCAGGAGGAGGAGCAGCAGCAGGAAGGAGAGAATTTACAGACATGAAAGTCAATCTCAGTCGGGCAGATAGATTCCCAAGGGAAATACCATTCATTGCAGAGGCCACTCTGAGAGTGGAAGGAGCACTGGACTCAGAGTCAGGACACCTGGGGTTCTGACTGCCATTTACTGGATTTGTGACCTCAGATCAAGTCATTTAACATTTCTGAACTCAGCCTCCCCAGGGGCTTAAAAGGGTTAATAACACCTGCCCTGCCTACCTCCCAAGGCTGCTGTAGGGTCGGATGAGAAAATAATAACAGCTGGCATTTATCCAATGCTTGCCAGGTGTCGGAAATGGGCTACATGCTTTATATGCTGTAGTGCCTCTTAGTTCTCCATCAGCCCTTTGGGGTGGCCTCTATTATCCCTCTTTTATGGGGGAAGAAGCTGAGACTTAGAGAGCAGAATTTGTCCAAGTTAAAGCCAGCATTTAAAAGCAAGTAGCTTAAACTGCCGATAAACTTAGTGAGACCCTCAAGAAATCTAGTGAGACCCTCGAGGTTGTGAAAAAGGACCAACTAGAAATTAAGCATACACTGACTGAAATAAAGAATATTATACAGACTTCCAACAGCAGACTAGAGGACCGCAAGAATCAAGTCAAAGATTTGAAATGTGAAGAAGCAAAAAACACCCAACCGGAAAAGCAAAAAGAAAAAAGAATCCAAAAATACAAAGATAGTGTAAGGAGCCTCTGGGACAGCTTCAAGCGTACAAACATCCAAATTATATGGGAGCCAGAAGAAGAGAGACAGCAAGATATTGAAAACCTATTTGAAGAAATAATGACAGAAAACTTCCCCTACCTGGTGAAAGAAATAGGCTTACAAGTCCAGGAAGCACAGAGAACCCCCCAAACAAAAGGAATCCAAAGAGGACCACACCAAGACACATCATAATTAAAATGCCAAGAACAAAAGACAAAGAGAGAATCTTAAAAGCAGCAAGAGAAAGACAGTCAATTACCTACAAGGGAGTACCCATAGGACTGTCGGCTGATTTCTCAACAGAAACTTTGCAGGCCAGAAGGGAGTGGCAAGAAATATTAAAAGTGATGAATAGCAAGAACCTACAACCAAGATTACTTTACCCAGCAAAGCTATCATTCAGAATTGAAGGTCAGATAAAGAGCTTCACAGATAAGAAAAAGCTGAGAGACCAAGATGGCGGCATAGGTAAACACCGGAGACTGCCGCCGTAAACAACCACTTCAAAAATACAACTAAAAGACGGAACGGACATCACCCAGAACCACAGGAAGGCTGGCTGAGGAGAGACTCTTCAACTAGAAGGAAAGACAACAGCATACCGAGGCTCAGAGGAGGCGCAGTGTGGAAAATATAAAGGTGCAGTGGTGTGCGCGCAAAGCGGGCTGGTGGCTGAGGGCGTGGTTGTCATTTTCAATCAGGAGGGAGTCTCAGACTCTGAGCTCCAGATCCAGGCAAGTCTCTAGGGACTCAGACTCAAACAGGAGAAGCGGGATTGTCTGGCATCAGTTGGAACATGAGGGCAGCTTTCTCTCCGAGGTTTGCAGCAGTTGCTGGGGTTCTGAGAAGCAGAGCCTCTGGGAACGGGACTGAGAGCAGCCATAACTGCTCCCTCCACCCGCCCTGTTGATCCTGTGCGACCCGCCCTGCCCAAGCCCTGCGCAGAGCCATTTGCCGGATAGCCTCAGGCAAAGGCTAGATTAGCACCTCTCCAGAGGACAGAAGTTTTCCCAGGGCAGACACAGGTGATTCTCACAGCCAGTCAGCCTGGTGGTCAAATCCCTTTAGTATTAACTACAACAATCAAGGCTTAACTAGAACAAGACTGTGCACAAAGACCACAAGGGTGTGCACCAAGAAAGCATAAAAAATTCGGAGACAAAAAAACATGACAGAAATGGAGGATATAGAGCTAAAAAACGCAATTTTGAGGGCTTGCAATAGTGTGCTACAAGCTGCCAATAAACTTGATGAGAGCCTCACGAAATCTAATGAGACCCTCACGAAATCTAATGAGACCCTTGATGCTGTGATAAAGAACCAACTAGAAATTAAGCATACACTGACTGAAATAAAGAATATTATACAGACACCCAATAGCAGACCAGTGGAGCGCAAGAATCAAGTCAAAGATTTGAAATGCGAAGAAGCAAAAAACACCCAACCAGAAAAGCAAAATGAAAAAAGAATCCAAAAATACAAAGATAGTGTAAGGAGCCTCTGGGACAGCTTCAAGCGTACAAACATCAGAATAATAGGGGTGCCAGAAGATGAGAGACAGCAAGATATTGAAAACCTATTTGAAGAAATAATGGCAGAAAACTTCCCCCACCTGGTGAAAGAAATGGACTTACAGGTCCAGGAAGCGCAGAGAGCCCCAAACAAAAGGAATCCAAAGAGGACCACACCAAGACACATCATAATTAAAATGCCAAGAGCAAAAGACAAAGAGAGATTCTTAAAAGCAGCAAGAGAAAGAGTCTCAATTACCTACAAGGGAATACCCATACGACTGTCAGCTGATTTCTCAACAGAAACTTTGCAGGCCAGAAGGGAATGGCAAGAAATATTCAAAGTGCTGAATACCAAGAACCTACAACCAAGAGTACTTTATCCAGCAAAGCTATCATTCAGAATTGAAGGTCAGATAAAGAGCTTCACAGATAAGGAAAAGCTAAAGGAGTTCATCACCACTAGACCAGTATTATACGAAATGCTGAAAGGTATCCTTTAAGAAGAGGAAGAAGAAAAAGGTAAAGATACAAATTGTGAACAACAAACATGCATCTATCAACAAGTGAATCTAAGAATTAAGTGAATAAATAATCTGATGCACAGAATGAACTGGTGATTATAATAGAATCAGGGACATAGAAAGGGAATGGACTGACTATTCTTGGGGGGGAAAGGGGAATGGGAGATGCGGGAAGAGACTGGACAAAAATCGTGCACCTATGGATGAGGACAGTAGGTGGGGAGTGAGGGCGGAGGGTGGGGCAGGAACTGGGAGGAGGGGAGTTATGGGGGGAAAAAAAAGAGGAACAAATGTAATCTGAACAATAAAGATTTAATAAATAAAAAATAAAAAAATAAAAAGCTAAAGGAGGTCATCACCACCAAACCAGTATTATATGAAATGCTGAAAGGTATCCTTTAAGAAGAGGAAGAAGAAGAAAAAGGTAAAGATACAAATTATGAACAACAAATACACATCTATCAACAAGTGAATCTAGCCAAAGCCGGTTTGGCTCAGTGGATAGAGCGCCGGCCTGCGGACTGGGGGGTCCCGGGTTTGATTCCGGTCAAGGGCATGTGCCTGGGTTGCGGGCACACCCCCAGTGGGGGATGTGCAGGAGGCAGCTGATCGATGTTTCTCTGTCATCGATGTTTCTGACTCTCTGTCTCTCTCCCTTCCTCTCTGTAAAAAATCAATAAAATATATTGAAAAAAAAAAAAGTGAATCTAAAAATTAAGTGAATAAATAATCTGATGAACAGAATAAGCTGGTGAAATCATACACCTATGGATGAGGACAGTGGCAGGGTTATGGGCAGAGGGTGGGGTGGGAACCGGGTGGAGGGGAGCAATGGGAGGTGGGGAGAGGAACAACTATAATAATCTGAACAATAAAGATTTAACTTAAAAAAAACAAGCAAGAAAAGGGGGACGGGGAGGGGGATGAGGGGGGGACACTTTTAGCCTCAGCGCGCGAGGATTGGGCGCCCGGGGCTGCGGGTCCCGGGCCAGGAAACCTCCCTCTGACCTTAGAGGCTGCTCGTATTCACCCGGGGTTTACGGAGGGGGAAACTGAGGCTGACTGCAGATGAGTGTTGCCCGGAAGCGGGAGCGGCGGGATCCCGGGCCCGGAGCTGGAGAGAAGCAGGACCTTAGCTGAAAGTCCTTGCTTGGGGCAGGGAACTGGTTATTCTCTTATTTGTTAGTTCATTTATTTATTTTCATTCATTCAACATTTATGGAACACCAACCCTGTGCCTGGTACACCGGTCGCCTCGGGAACCGCTAACAAGGAGACCTACAAGATCCCGGCCACCCTCACGGAGCTCTCATTCTGCTGAGGGCTGAGGCTGCCAGGAGTTTGCCGCCCCTTGGCTTCGTATAATCATGGTTATTTAACGTAATAACCTTGATTAGGCCCCCACCAAGGGCCATGCCCTGTACTAACCATTCAACACGTTTCTCAAGGTGACTCGGAAAGGAGAACTGTCCCATTTTACAGATGAGGAACCCGAGGTCCGCAGGACACAAGTACCACAGCTCTCTTGTGATGGAGGCAGGATTTGAGGCCAGGCCTGCACCCAAGAAGGGAATCCAGTGAGAGGACACCGGGCCCTGTGGCCAGCTAGAGCCTGCAAGAAGGTCATTGTACCACAGCTGTACCATCTGCTCTCATATAGATGGCCTCTGGGTGGTGTCCCGGCGTCTGCTAAAATGAACATTCCGAAATCATATCCCCCAACATTTTATTGTGAAGATGTTCAAACATACAGAAAAGTTGAAAGAATTGTACAGTGAACAACCATGTTCCCAGCACCCAGCAGGTGGATGATGCCTGG
The DNA here is from genome assembly GCF_028538775.1 of Myotis yumanensis. Taxonomy (NCBI): domain Eukaryota; kingdom Metazoa; phylum Chordata; class Mammalia; order Chiroptera; family Vespertilionidae; genus Myotis; species Myotis yumanensis. The sequence goes on along the minus strand of NW_027223767.1, from coordinate 24,640,456 downwards.
TCCCAGCTGCCAGCAGCAGAAACGGACCCGGCTGATGTCAGCAGAAAAGAAATCTCCAGGAAGAACACTGGAAGACTCAGCCCCGGTTGACTATGGTCTGCAAAGTGGGCAGCAAATTCATGCCTGGAGCCTTCAGGTGAAAATGTCTGCTCCAGGATTGTACCAGGCGGCCGCTGGGCCTTCGTCGATCCCCACCGCGCCGCCAACCTATGAAGAGACGGTGGCCATTAACAGTTACTTCCCCACGCCTCCTGCGCCCATGCCTGGGCCAACCACGGGCCTCGTGACTGGCCCTGATGGGAAGGGCATGAACCCTCCTGGATACTACACCCAGCCCGCGTCCGTTCCCAACGCCAATCCAATTACCGTGCAGACGGTCTACGTGCAGCAGCCAGTCTCCTTTTTCGACCGCCCGGTCCAGATGTGTTGCCCTTCCTGCAACAAGATGATTGTGACCCAGCTGTCCTACAACGCCGGAGCCCTCACCTGGCTCTCCTGTGGTAGCCTGTGCCTGCTCGGGTGCATCTCGGGCTGCTGCTTCATCCCTTTCTGCGTGGACGCCCTGCAGGACGTGGACCATTACTGTCCCAACTGCAAAGCTCTCCTGGGCACCTACAAGCGTTTGTAGGACTCGACCGGACCTGGAGGGAGCCGTGCGTGGCAGGAAGTCCTTCCCGACTCTCACCCGCTCCACCCCCGACGGAGGGCCCACCTCGGTGGTCTCATCTCTCCGTCTCTTCGTGTCTTCTTTTTGGGGGGAAATATCGCAAAAGCAACACACTTCCCAGACCCCAGAAACTGCTGCTTGGAGTCGTGCACAGGACATGCAAAGACATTGATTTTGAGGACTGACTGGGTCAAGGGTTTCCCGCCTGCCCACGACCCAAGCCGTCCGTCTAACTGTGATGGTTGCCCTGCCTGAATACCTTCTGGTGATTGGCCTTGCCAGCTTCTTTCTCACCTCAGTGGGCCTTTCTGGTGGCGGCTCAGACCGAGAAGCCACAGGTGGCCTTATTTTTGAGACCATTCTGGCCTGAATAGGACTCAGCCAACCGGTGGTGCAGCCATCGCACCCATCTGATCGCATGTCCGACGGCAGAAATCTTGCCTTAAGGCCTCGGCTCTCAGATTCTGTAACTGCAGGCTTTCTGCTCGCACAAAAATTCACTTTCATTTTCTACTTCATTTTTAACGACCTGGAGGGACCCCTCACAGCCCCCAGACCCACACCCATGAGGTCATAGATGCGTGCTAGGGGTACGGAGCTGGCCCTCGTCACTGGGCAGCTTCCCTCGGTTCTGGGTGCCAGACCCTCAGCCACTTTTCATGAAGGGCTTTTTCTTGTGGAGAAATTATTTGTATTAACAGTTTTTATGACCTTTTGGCCTTAAACACTTTGGACCATAATTTTGACGGAAGGGATTTATAGAACCATTTTCCGTGACCATATCGTTGGTGTCATTTTCCCTTTTGCCAGGGCACTCCCATATGCATATTTTTTCCTTCATAGAAAAAGCAATGGGTAATCGCATCCCCTGCCTTTTCCTTGGGTTTTAGGGTGGTCCTTATGAACCTCTATCAGGGAACTCAGAGCGGGGCCCCTTTGGGGATCCTGGGGGTGTGTGTGGAAAGACAAGGAAAAGCATGTGTGAGCACGTCGGGTACCACGGTGCTGAAAAGCTTGGGACCTGAGTGATTGCAAAGGAATCTAAAGTCTGATTTTAGTTTTCAGAAATGGAATTTGTTGTATAACCTCGGGAGACATGATTTCTAGGACTCAAGCAGCAAGCCAGGGTTCTCGGGGGGCTGCTGTGTCACCTCTGAAATCAAGACAAAGCCGGACTCGACTTCCCAGGGTCCCCATTTTGATAACAAATAGGTTCAAGGAGTGCATGTGAATAATATTATTTAGAAATCAAGCCTTGTCCGTGAATGAAAATCTGTGTATCGGCTGAAAATTAGTCATAATCGTTGATTCAGTGTATCCGTTTGATGTCTTGAAAGTTTCAGTAATTATTTTCTCAACGAATGTGGATACTACATCGTACTTTGGTGTTTATCTGCTTTTAAAAAAATAAAGGCTTTGGTTCAAAAAAAAAAAAAAAAGCAAGCAAGTAGCTTGCTCCTCCATGCTACCTCAAAGGCAGCAGCCTCTGTCTCTCCTTTGATCTATTGACCTGCCTTTGACCTTCCTACACAGATTTCTTCCTAGGGCAGTGCTATCTCTGGCTCTCAATCCTGGGAGACAAAAGTTGATTGGATCTCTTCACTAGCCGATCAAGCCCTTCTAGCGCCACAAACCAGCTGCACTCACATTCCTAGGTTCTCCTTGACCCACCAGACACACATGTACCCTTGGAGACCATCCCTCAAAATCCCATCAATACATGACCCTAAAAGAAGAGTCTTTACACCCATTACCCCGTTACATACCAATAATAATATAGGGCTATTCTTCAAAGGAGGGATTGAGAAATTTTAGTGTTTAAAAATGATCAAAGTCAGTGTCTGTGGCAGATGGAATTTACACCCCTCTATCAAATAAACCACCCTAAATGTCTATTCCTAACAAAAGGCAAATCAAATTCCTCCCAGGGCGCTAAGAGGACCCTCCAAAGGTGAGAGTGTTTCTCTAGTAGGAAACCAAAAAAGTGGAGAGAAGGGATCTAGCTGCTCTCAACATGAGAATGGAAGCCTGTCTGAATGGGCAGGGCCAGTCTCAGCCCATAGGAAATTTATGTTCATAGTGGGCAAATCCTGTGAACTTTGAGAGCATCCATTCACCCAAGGAACTAACAAGGTTAGTCCCTTGAAAGTGAAGAACTGAGGTCAACTGAAAGTGAAGAACTCGAGTCCATCCTTGCTCACAGGTAGGAGTCCATTCCTACCAGGGGCCTGGGAGATTTGGCAGAGGCTGGGTGAAGGCTGAGCATAGAAGAAATTTCCCTTATGGAGTTCAGGGTCAAGTCAACGTACAGTCAATAACTCTGCTCTAGACTATAATAAAATACCATTCAACACTCACTAGGATGGCTATAATATTTTTTTTTTAAAAGCATTCATGGGAATGTTTAAAAATTGGACCCCTCGAACAATGCTGGCGGAAATGTAAAATAGCGGGGCCATGTTGGAAAACGTTTTTGGCAGTTCCTCAACATGCTAAGCATAGAGTTACCAGATGACTCAGAAGTTCCACTTCTAGGTACATACCCAAAAGAAATGGAAACATGTTCACACAAAAAAACTTGTACACAATGTTCATAGCAGCATTATTCATAAGAGCCTCAAACCGGAAGCAACCCAAATACTCAACAACTGATGAATGGGAAAACAAAATGTGGTATACCCATACACTAGAATATAGCATACATAAAACTTTAAAATGTTATGCTAAGTGAAAGAAGCCAGTCACAAAAGACCAGATATTATGACTGCATTCACAGTGAAATGTCCCCCCCCCCCCCCCCCTGCCACCCCAGCACCCTCCCATAGGCATATCCCTGGAGGCATATCCCTACAGAAAGCAGATTAGTGACTGCCTGGGGCTAGGGCGGGAGGACAGGGAGGGGGCACTGGGAAAGGGAGGCGACTGTTAATGGGCATGGGTTTAAAGTCCTACAATTGGCTCCTCTCTGAAGGGGCGTGGCTGGACTCTCGGGCGGTTGGGATGAGCCAGATTAAAGCCCGGCTGAGGAGCAGCAGCCCACACTGTGGTGGCTGTTACTCGTGGAGGTATGGAGAAGTGGGCTTGCTTCTGCAGCATGGGCTCTTCGCGGAGATGTCGGTTTCATCAGAAGCGCCAGCGCCCAGCTTTGATAGCAGGGGCCGAAAGCAAGCACAAGCGGTGTCGTCAGGAGTGCCAGCGCCCAGCTAAGGCAGCAGCTGATGGCAAACTGGCCCTGACCCCGGCAGAAAAACACGTCGAAGCGAGGTGCTGTGCGGGGAGTGGAGGAATCGCGAGCCCCATGCTGCCCCCCCGTTGCTCGCTGCAGGACCTGCCGGTGGAGATGCTGGTGGAAATCTTCGCCTCACTCCCCGGCACCGACCTGTCCAGCCTGGCCCAGGCCTGCACCAAATTCCACCACATCCTGCACATCGACAGCATCTGGAGACGGCGCTGCCGGGAGGAGTTTGGTTTTCGTGAAAACTTGCAGACCCTGGAGATGATCGGTATGTCTTACCGAGAAGTCTATGCGAAGCTGTTCCACCCATACAGACACACTTTGGGATTGTGGCAGCTAGATAATGACTATAGGACACTGCTGAATGTCGTGGTGGATGGCTTATGCATTACTGGTTCGACGTACAGGCCTTCCCTTAGCACCCATGTGGATGGCCCAATACATTTCAAGCCCTCGTTCAGAATTCGCCTGACGAAGAGGAAATCAGCCAGGGTGGAGTGCATGGCAGGCCTCCACATCAGGCCCCACCAGCGCCACATGCAGATTCGGAAGGACAGGTTCACCACCTGGTGCAAGACAAAGCACAGACTGTATTCACTAACGTGGCTTGGGGAAGAAGGGGGGCTGGTGCTGGAGGACAGACAGCGGTATGACTGCCTGACCTACCGCCGCCTCTACCTCCCGCCGAGTCACCCGGACGACCTCATCAGGCCAGGCCTCTTCCAATACAACTACGATGCCTTCGGCCTACAGATTGCCATGCTCAGCTTCCATGGGAAGTATGCCAGGGTCACGAGGGTCACCGGAACAGCCAAGGTGTTAGAGATCCACCTCATGCGCCGCATCCAGCTGCGAGATGGCGAGATCTTCCGCAACTTCGATGAGCTCTCGCGCGTGGTCCAGGAGATTGACGAGCAGGTGATCCGAGAGCAGCAGCAGCAAGAAGATGGGACTGAGGAAAGCGAGGGCCATGGCTGGCAGAGCCCTGCCCAGCCCAGCGTCGGGGAGTCCGGGGCTGCAGCTGCAGAGGAGCAGCCTGTCCCTTTTGTTCCGCCTGTGGGCATGCGCACAAGAGACCAGAACTACCCCCGAACCTGCAGGATGTGTTTCTATGGCGTGGACACTGTTACTGTTACCTTACGTGGCTTCGCCTTCACCAGGCGCTTACCTGGAGTCTTCATCCTGTTTGATGAGAACCACTTCGGGTTCATCTGGCTGGAGGCGAAATACTTCTTCCTGTTCGGCAGAGTCCAGAACACCTTCCAGAATGTGGAGGCACCATCCCCGCAGGCCTTACTGGAGATGCTCAAGAACATTCAGTCCATGCCCTAACCGGCTTGGCTCAGTGGATAGAGCATCGTCCTGCAGACTCAAGGGTCCCGGGTTTGATTCCGGTCAAGGGCATGTACCTTGGTTGCAGGCACAACCCCAGTGGGGAGTGTGCAGGAGGCAGCTGATCGATGTTTCTCTCTCATTCTAACTCTCTGTCCCTCTCCCTTCCTTTCTGTAAAAAATCAATAAAATATTATTTAAAAAAGAAGAAAAGAATATTCATGCGGGACCCCCTGGGAGGAGCAGCTTGCATGCACTTTGAAGATTTGACCTTCTGACCAGGTTACCCACCTTTGTTTGTTTTTTTTAATCCTCACCTGAGGATATTTTCCCATTGATGTTTAGAGAGAGTGGGGGAGAGAAGAATCACAGAAATATCGATGTGAGAGAAACACATCAGTTGGTTGCCTCCTGCCCAAGCCCAGACCAGGGCCAGGCTGGGTAGGAGCCAGCAACTGAGGTAGAAATAAACCTTAGACCAGTGGTCTCAACCTTCCTAATGCTGTGACCGTTTAATACAGTCCCTCATGTTGTGGTGACCCCCAATTTCATTGTTACCAATTGAACATAATTAAAGCATAGTGATTAATCACACACACACACACACACACACACACACACACACAAAGCAAATAGCTTGACTCTGGGTTCTGTGCTCTGAACGAGGATTCTGGACTGCCTCCTGGAGCATGTCGCTAAAAGGGCCCCATGTCCTTAAAACTGTACAACAGAAGATGCACAGTTGGTGCCAACTGGCACCTACAAGGCAAGGTCTCCACAAGCAAAGCAGAAAGGGGTGCTTCAAGGGCATCTCCAAGCAAAGACTGAGGGAGGTAGGGAGACTCAGGCACATAGGTCCTCCAAACCCTCAAGATAGGACAGACGGGAAGCTAGCAGGAGGAGGTATTGTATCCTCTTCCCCAACCCCTCTCTGAGAGACTGTCAGAGATGCTGCTTGGAGAGGAAAGAGTTCCTGGGAGATGCCAGGGTTGCAGGAAACAGCCCACTTTTTGCAGAGGAGATAAGAAGAGCTGAGAGCACAATCTCAAGGCCTTTGTCACCCTTCTGGTGATAAGAGACGGTGAGGGTCCCCACAGCAAGTGGAGAGCATGCAGACCTGTCGTAGAAAGAGTATTAATGTGCAAGTCAGGACATTTGGGTTCAAGTCCAAGGCCTGGATTTCAAGTCTAGCTCTGACACTGACAAGTTGTGTGACCTTGGACAAATCACTCCACTGTGGATGGCCTCTAAGTTCCCTACCAAGCATGATCCCTATGGTTCCTCCTCTGCCCAGCCCAGGCCAGGGCCCTGGAAGGGACCCAGCACTTGTGAAGTCCCTGTTATGTGCAACGTGCTGTCAGAGTCTTTTAAAAATAATAATTGTCACATAAACATATGTGAAGACTTTAGTCTGTTCTGGACCCAGTGCTGAAGTGCCTTATAAATATTACTAGTGGCCCAGTGCATGAAATTCACGCACAGGGGTGGGGGGAGGTGTCCCTCAGCCAAGCCTGTACCCTTTCCAATTTGGGACCCCTCAGGAGATGTCTGACAGGGATCAGGCCTAAACCTGCGGTCGGACATCCCTCTCACAATACGGGATTGCTGGCTCCTAACCGCTCACCTGCCTGCCTGCCTGATTGCCCTTAACCACTCTGCCTGCCAGCCTGCTTGCCCCCAACTGCCCCCCCACCGGCCTGATAACCTCCAATGGCCCCCCCACCCGGCCTGATCACCCATAATTGCCATCCCATCCTGGCCTGATCACCCACAACTGCCCTCCCCTCTGGCCCTTAACTGCCTCTACCTCAGCCCCACCACCATGGCTTTGTCCAGAAGAACATCCGGAAGGTCTCCTGGAAGATCTCCCAGTCTAATTAGCATATTACCCTTTTATTAGTATAGATGGTAAGAAAATTTACCTAAATCTTGGAAATGAGGCAAAATGATTTCTCCATGCCCTTTCAAAGTCCTATTAGAGGACTGCCGAAGAAGGGAGTGTCACTGTATTGTTCTCTCTCCCCCAAGCTGAGAGGGGGGAGGGGCTGGATGAGGCAGAGACATCAAGTGAAGAGCCAGGTCCACTGGAGACCCAGGAGTTTCAGAGAGGACCCAGGGTTCCAAATAAAGAGAAGCACTCAGAGAGATGCACAGGGCATTTGCACAGGCATATGCGTAACAGGATGGGTCACTTCAGACAGCATGGCAGAGGGCATGCCTCAGGGAGAAACGGGCGAGGTGGTAGGACAGACTGGGATGGGATACTCCTGGCTAACTCCTACTCACTCTTCTAAACTCAAATGAAAGGTGGTTTCCTCGGGGAGCCTTCCAGAACACTCTGGGCCAGGTCAAGTTTCCCTGTTCCCAAAGCTCTCTGCCCTTCCCGCACACAACACTTGTTGAACTATCTAATGTGTGACCTCCCCTCCATGAGGGGAGGGGCTGAATCCTGTTCAGGAGTTCTGGGAATCCAGCATGAGCAACATAGTAGCTGGCATACACAGGCACTCAATTGATATTCATTGGGTGGGTGGGTGGATGGATGGTGGATGCATGGATGGATGCATGGATGGATGGATGATTTGAAAACCCAGATAAGGGCAATAGGAGGAAGGTGTTACATCTGAGGAAGCAAGCAAGAGTTTGAGAGAGAACAGAAACATATAAAATATCAGTATATCATCTTATTGGAATTTCTGGGAATTTGATTTCATTGTACCATGCCTGATTTCTGAAGGAAAATCAGGACTTACAATGAGAGAATTTTATCACCAGTTAGCTGTCAATGAGAAAATGCATTTGCTGGCTGCTAGCTGACTCAAAGTTTCATGGTTTATTTTCAACTCATCATCTATTTTAAAAATGACTAACTTGAGTTTTGCCTCTGGCTGCCTACAGTTCATCTTTCCTTGTGCCTCACTCAGCGTTCCCTCCCAGGCTCTTCTTTACAATTTAACCTCCAAAATAGTCCCAATCCCAAATATTTTGACCTGCTATCTGTATAAGCCAGTGATGGCTAACCTTTTGAGCTCAGCATGTCAGCATTTTGAAAAACCCTAACTTAACTCTGGTGCCGTGTCACATATAGAAATTTTTTGATATTTGCAACCATAGTAAAACAAAGACTTATATTTTTGATATTTATTGTATATATTTAAATGTCATTTAACAAAGAAAAATCAACCAAAAAAATGAGTTTGCATGTCACCTCTGACACACATGTCATAGGTTCGCCATCACTGGTATAAGCCACCAAACTACCACAGAAGTCTGTCATTTCTACCTTCATGATGTACCTGAAGACTGTTGCTCAGACCTATGTATTTTAATTTTGGATTCAGAAAGTGTGCTCTTAGTTGTTAGCCCATAATTTAACCTTTGATTTCTCTGTTATCAAGTCAGTTCTTTTAAAATATATTTTTATTGATTTCAGAGACAAAGGGAGAGGGATAGAGAGATAGAATCAATATGAGAGAGAATCATGCAACAGCTGCCTCCTGCATGCCCCACCCTGGGGATCAAGACCACAACTCCAGCACATGCCTTGACCAGGAATCGAACCGTAACCTCCTAGATTATAGGTCGACGATCAACCACTGAGTCACACTGGTGGGGCAAGTCAGATTTTTTAAGCTCATAAAATTTTATATCTCTCGTATGTGGAGCAAGCATTAAACTAGATGCTGGAGGTAAAAAAATGAATAAAATACTAGCAAGAAAAGAAAATGTCAACCAATACTGTCAAGATTGGGAGGTGGAGGGTGATGGGAGGCTGCTTTCCCAGGGAAATGAGTATTAACTTCTCTTATGGAAAATGTGAATCATATAACTTCTGTTGTCCTTTTTTTCAATGGAAGGAATAAAAATTCGAGTACAACCAACTAAAAAGTAATAGATATCATTTTTCACTCGTTAGGTTATAAATAGTGCTATCTAGTGATGACATTTTGTCACTGCATAGCTGGCATGGCCTCTTTGAAGAACAATTTTTATCAAGTATTTTAATACAATTTTTCAATGTGTTTACCCAGCAATTCTACTTCCAGATATCTCCCTTGGAGAAATACACATGTGTACAAAGAGGCCTGTATAAGAAAGTTAATGGCCACATCCTCTATAATAGTAAAAGAAGGAAACCACCAGATACTATGCAATAGTAACAAAGAAAGAGCTAAATCTACATGTACTGCCCTATCTGCTGGATACGTGAAATTAAGTGAAAATACTGAGTTGGAGAATAATACAATTTCAACCCATTGCTGTTAAAAACTAAGACCAAGATAAATTTTTTTAATGTGCGCATGCACCTGTGGTAAGCACAGCTGGTTTTTCCCCACAGCCATTCCCTACTCCCCCTCCCTCCTTGCAAACAGAATGCCCAGAGTTTTTTCGAATAACAGCCAGATAGCTATGGGCTCAGGGCCAGCAGGCCCCTGGGATGAAGAGTAATTGGTTTTATGGAAAATTGGTTCTTTTTGCCAAGGAAACATGAGGGAAAGTCTGCAGGGTGACTTCTAGGACAGACTCGCTCCTTTGATCAAAAGGAAAAACCTTGCTTGGCAGGGGTGGCTCAGTGGTTGAGCATCAACTCATGAACCAAAGGTCATCGGTTTGATTCCCGGTCAGGGCACATTCCCTGGTTTGGGGCTTGATCCCCAGTAGAGGGTATGCAAGAGGCAGTCAATCCATGTCTCTCTCATGGATGTTTCTATCTCTCTCCCCCTCCTCTCTCTGAAATCAATAAAAACATTTAAAAGAAAATGTAATATTTAAAAATAAATAAATAAAAGGAAAAGCGCTGCCAGGAAAGAAGCTGCTCTTCCCCATCCCTTCCTTCCATGAGGAATGTCCCGTGTGTGTGAGGATGTGGGATTGAGGTGCAGCAGCCATCGGTAGCCATGAGGCACCGGCAAAGAGAACCGCAGACGCACAGACCAGAGGTGGTGCATTGTTGAGCCACAAATGGGTTCTGAAGCCAGTCAGCTACCTCTAGGCTTCTTAAGCAATAAATGTCCTTAAGATTTAAGTCATTATTCTTCAGGTTCTGTTTCTTGCTTCTGAACACATAATTGACTCAACAACAATGGGAGAGAGAGAAAAATACTAGCAAGATATGCATCAAATTGTTACTAGAGGGCCCATGGAGAAGGAAGGAAAAAGAGGACTTTCACTTTCTAAAAAGTACCTTTTCCCAAATACTATATTTGAGTATTGCTGAGGCCAAAAATGGGAGAGGGGGGACGGGCGGGAGGGGAATATACAGCTGAACTTCAGCGACCATGTATATGGCCTACGTATCTGGGTTCTAATTTCCCATTTTCCCCAGGCCCTGGTTCATGTGTATTTTCCCTTTTTACTGTGTTTTGGAAAGCCACTTCAAATCTTACATGGGAAGACGGCATAAGCAAACAATGCGACAAAGGGTATCAGCCCTATCACAGAAGTCCATCTCGGGCTTGCTAGATGTGCAGAGTTGGAGAGGCACAAAAAGCAAGGCAAGGAGGAAGCATCAGAAAAACAAAGGCGCGGGGAGCATTCACATAGCTCACTTTGTAAAGTGCATGGCTATCTAAAACTAATACAAAATGGCACAATGTAAACTGCAATTAAAAAATAAAGTTAAAAAGAGTATACACACCCTTCTTTGAGGACCACTCATCTTCAAAAGGATGATGACTTTAAGGTTGGGATGTTCAACCTCTCTGAACTTCGATTTACTTCCCTATAAAAAGGGGAAAAGAACAATGAGAATTTCCTGAGGTCCGTATATCATGATGTCAGCACAAGTGATATCACCAGGGGCTCAGAAATGCTGTCCCAGCCCCACATTCTCCCTCCTTCCCACCCCTCTGACCCCAGCCCCCACTTCCTCCAGATGAGAGTAACAGGACAGACAATGCTTTTTGTTGTGTGGGACGAATTTGGAAATCAATTCAAGTGACATCCCCAGTAGCTTAAGGGCTGACTGCAGGTGTAAGGAAGCACTTCATTTTCACAGGCATTTGCCTGCCTCCACCCCATCCCCAAGGTCAAGTGTGAAAATGCTGGTCACAAACCCTACAGCAGGTCACCTCACCCCATGCAGGCTTAGAAAGGCGTATGTATCCTCACCAGAAACACACACGCAGGAAGGCAAGAGGTGTCTCACCTGCAATTTGTTCAAAGAAAGTCCACAGACTAATAATCCTTTAGCTTAATGAATATTTATGGGAATGGGAGGATAAATGGTGGGATACACCCCACTTCAACTTGCCAATTCATTATCCAAATAAACCCAAGTATAGCCTGTGTGGCTCTGGATGGCAAAATATCACCTCACAGCTCAAGACAGTCTCTCTCTCTATCTCACATACACACACACACACACACACACACACACACAGATATGAGCTACATTCATGTTAACTTAGCAACTGCCAGTGGAGACTTGTGTAAAGGAGTTCACGATTGTGGTTCTCATCTCTTTGAAGAGTTAACTGAGCACTGGTTACAAAGAAAAGCAATAAGAACCTGACTCAAATTCCCAACTCCCCCAGAGAGTGAAAAAAAAAAACACTAAAAGACAAGACCCAGGATTGGTAGCATCTCTGCCTGTAGAACAAACAGCACGTTTATCTATCCAGGAGATTGAACTGGGGATTCTTGGCTCTGCCCCTAGGAGAGTATAAAAATAACCCAGAGATGTTCGAGTTAAAACTTAAACTCTGCTTCCATCGTTCTCTCTAGAATAACTTCCTGTAAATCTTTCAGCCTCTGGAAACCATATGCAGAATAAGCACATACAAGGCTTGGTGTCCATTTCTGAAACAAACAATGGTTTGGCAGAAGCTAAAGACAAAGTGGTAAAAATCTACAAAAAGCCTTCCTTCAGTTACTTCATAATCCAATGCTGCCCTCTAGCAACTCAAGAGCGAAATAACACTGACAAGCCAAACAGGAGTCGGGAATCTGAAAGGTTTAGGATTAGTATCTACTTTGGAAAATGTTGCTACAAGAGAAAGGGTCTCCACAATTGTACAGCAAGAGCCCATCTCAACAGAAAATTTCCTTTTAGAAAGATGCTGGGATATGTTAACACAATCCGCACCTACTGAGCTACTCTACAGACTGAAGAGGCCTTGAAGACACTGAAGATACCCGCCACTGACCTATTTGAATTTGTTACGTGGGATTTATTACTTCCCTGCGTAGAGCCAGTTTTTGTCCCTGGAAAATCTTCCTCCTCTCCCTTGACTTTTCCATGTTTTAGCAAGGAGGCGGGTTGAAAGCTCTTAGACCTGCTTGATACTTCTCACAACCAATACTTCATAAATACTTGGCATCGTGTCAGTTTTTCCTAAGAAATGTAGGGACTAGTCTAAAGCAAAGCTCTATTACCAAGGATTATGGAGTCAATTGCCAACCTTGGAACTCAAAGGAAACATTTAAATCTTGGTAAGGAATATTTCCAGGAAGGAGAGTGGAACTTAAAGGAAACGTTTAGTCAGGGTAGTGACTATTTCCAGGAAGGGGAGTGGCTAATAATTAGTAGGACAAGTGTAACAGGTTTCCATGTGCCTCCTCTCCCGTGAACAATCTCAACCACTTGAAGTGCTATGTCCAGAAAAGGCTTTTCATTCCACAATCTCTTTTCCAGGACCACTTGGAAGTTCGAAATTCATTCTATGAGATCTCATCGCTCTCATGTCAAGCCGATCAGAGCCTGTCAGTTGTTACCCTGAAACATGGAGAGACCTACGCTGGGAAAGGAGGACCTACTAATCAGGGCTGAGTGTGAAATAGGAGAACACCCGCCTATGTGACTTCTGGCTGCAGACAGGTGTTTCCAATTTCTCAGGTTTCCTCCTAAAAGAAATGCATCCAAGTTAGTGCGTCTGTGTGCAGGTGGAGAGGCAAGAACCACATACATTTTTAATATTTATTGTTGAAAGTATTACATATGTCCCCTTTTTCCCCTTCATTGACCCCTTCTAGCCTGCCCCTGCTCGCCCACATACATTTATTTTCAAACAAAAGTTGCCATGTGTTTATTATACATTTCTATTAAATATGCACAGCTGGCTCAAAAATCATGATCCATACATTAGCACACATTCTGGAAAGTTTCTCAGATCTATCAGGATGGGCTTCTCTTGTGACTCAACTGAATCTGAGGAAAGAACAGAAGAAATCACACACCTGATTTATAACTGCTGGTCATCAACAAACATGTGAAAAACAAAGAAACAACATGTACTGACAATGTAATTTTCAGTGGTAAGATAGCTGGAGTGCTTCCCCCTCCCCTGCCCCCCGGCTAATGTTTTGCTCAATACTATTCTACTTTCAAAAATTCTTCCCTCTATTTAAATCTATATGCACTGCCAATCTCTCCTCAACATGTATGAATCTCAAAGATCAAATCAATCAATTGCAATGAATAGGCCCACTGCAAAGCTCAGCCTCAGAATTAGCACCATGTCTCATTTCAAAGGTTAAGCCATGGGAGAAGCAGCATGTCCTACTGTCTTAAACTCTGGGCAGCAAAACTAATGACCAAACATTAACTAGGCCTTTGACAATCCACTATTAACTAGCTACAGGGCAAGCACTTAATAATCTCTCAAGAAAAAAAAAAAAAAAAAAATATATATATATATATATATATATATATATATACACTAGTAACAGCCTAAGCAACCGTTCAACTGGTAGCTATGACATGCATTGACCACCAGGGGACAGAGGCTCAACACACAGGCATAAAAACATGGAACAGACTAATGAATCTCAGAGGGAAGGGGGGAAGGGGGAGGGTGGGAAGAGATTAACCAAAGATCTTATATGCATACTAGAGGCCCAGTGCATAAATTCATGCACCAGTGGTGTCCCTTGGCCTAGCCTGTGCAGACCAGGCCAAGGGACCCCACCAGTGCACAAATCCATGCACTGGGCCTCTAGTATAGTATAAAATAAGAGGATTTGAAGCTGAGGAAAGCTTTCATTTTATCTGAAGATTAGAGGCCCGGTGCACAAAAATTTGTGCACTCGGGGGGCAGGGGGAGGGAGGTCCCCCAGCCCGGCCTGTGCCCTCTCGCAGTCTGGGACCCCTCGGGAGATAACGACCTGCTGGCTTAGGCCTGCTCCCGGGTGGCAGAGGGCATGCCCAATCCCTAAGTGCAGCCCCTGGTCAGGCTCAGAGCAGGGCCAATTGGGGAGTTGGGGTGCCGCCCCGTCATGCACAGAGCAGGGCGGATAGGGAGGTTGCGATGCCACCCTCAGTCACGCTCAGGGTAGGGCCAATTGGGGGGTTGGGGCACCGCCCCCTGTCACACTCAAGGCAGGGTCGATGGGGAGGTTGCAGCGCCACCCCCTGTCACACACAGAGCAGGGCGGATCAGGGGCTTGGGGCGCTGCACCCTGTCACACTCAGGGCAGGGCCGATGGAGAGGTTATGGCTCTACCCTGTCACACACAGAGCAGGGCCCGTTGGGGGGGGGGGGGCCACACCCTGTCACACACAGAGCAGGGCTGATCAGTGGGTTGGTGTGCTGCACCCTGTCAAACACAGAGTTGCAGGGCAATCAGGGGATTGTGGAGCTCCCCCCTATCAGGCACAGAGCAGGGCTGATCAGGGGGTTGGGACGCCTTCCCCTGTCATGAACAGAGCAGGGCGGATAGGGAGGTTGTGGCCCCGCCCCCTGTCACACACAGAGCCACAGGGCAATCAGGGGGTTTGGGCACTGCCCCCTGTCACGCTGATCCCGGTGCCGGGAGGCATATTACCCTTTTACTATATAGGATAGAGGCCTGGTGCATGGGTAGGGGCTGGCTGGTTTGCCCTGAAGGGTGTCCTGGATCAGGGTGGGGGTCCCCACTGGGGTGCCTGGCCAGTCTGGGTGAGGGGCTGAGGGCTGTTTTCCGGCTGGCGAGTGACTAAAGCTTCCAACCGCTCCTTGTTTTCTTTTTTTTTTTTTTATTCTGGGCCAGCTTTAGCTCTGAGGCCTCACTGCTGAAAACATCGATACAATGTTGCTAAAGCCCGGCTGAATGAAAGCCGGTTTCTGGTGTTTTGTTTAGCTTCTTATTTGCAACATAGTACATAGTTGCTTAGAGTTGCAGCTCAGAGCCCAGCAAGTGAGGCAGGGAACTTTGGAGTCCACAGCAAGCAAGCTTCATGTTCGCTTCCAGCTGCCTGGCTGCCGGCCGCCATCTTGGCTGACAGTTAATTTGCATATACTCACTGATTAGCCAATGGGAAGGGTAGCGGTCGTACACTAATTACCATGTTTCTCTTTTATTAGTGTAGATACTTATCTCTCACTGTTCAGTCTATTCTCCTTTGCAGATTAAATGTTCAGTAATTACAACATTAGAGAGCTGACTTCAGAAGAAAAGAACCAGATTGTTGTGATTTGGGATAAGAAATTCCCAAGGACGCTCTGCCAGTGTGGCTCAGGGGTTGAGCATCAACCTATGAATCGAGATCAAGGTTCAATTTCCAGTCAAAACACATACCTGGGTTTTAGGCTCAATCCCCAGTGTGGGGCATGCAGAAGGCAGCTGACCAATGATTCTCATCATTGATGTTTCTATGAAATCAACAAAAATATATTTTTAAAAAAAAGAAATTCCCAAGAAAGATTCAAGTCCAACCAGGTTCTTCCCAGTCTACCTTCCGTCCCACTCCCCTAAATGAATATATAGCAGCACAGGGGCAAAGAAACAAAGATCAGCTAATGTGGTCCCTCTGCCACTGACAGCAATGGGTGTAACCTTACAACCTGGAGAAGCATTTTAAAGGATTTTCTTACTTCAAATGCTTTCTTTAGAAGTCTGAGTAACGGTGCAACCTGAAAAAGTACAAGACAAATCATCTGAACAACTCTGTGATAACCCAGGGTATTGTCAGTCAGATCACAGAAGGGCACTTAGGGATATTTTAAGGGGGGTGAGGGGATGTATAGTCACAATCATTCTCACCAGGCAGCTAGGTTAAGACTTCTCAATCGGACATTCTGAAGGAGTCTAATGCTAATACCTCAGATTTTAGATAAAAGTCTTAAGCTTGTCCCAAAGCATCAAATTGGGGTCTAAGAAATACCTGACGAGCCATACCCCATAGAAATGTTGTCAGTCCAACCTGCTTGTTAGAAACTCTCACTGGAGAGCAACGCTCTGGTGAAAACGCTAATGGCCTGTGGGGCTTACTTCACGAAGAGCAAACTTCTGTTATAATAGACCAAAGCTTTGGAAGAGAATGTCTACGTGCAACAAGACTCCGTATTCTTTTATATAATCCAAACTGAAAGAATCACCAAAAATGATCTGAAATGAGAATGATGGACTATATCAATTTTCCAGGTATAACCCATTTTCCTTTCAAAGTAAGTTGAACTTGAAGCCATATTATTGTTTTCTATATTCGCTTTTCACAGTTATATCCTCAAAATCAATTTACATGCCTCCTTTTCTTCACTCCAGATTTCATTTTATTTCGAAAACAGACCTTCCCCAAAGCATATAAACATGAACACAGGCTTCTATGCAGCACCCACTACCAACACAAGGGAGCAAGGCGGCAGGGCTGTGATTTAAGTTGCAGGTTTCCAGCTCTTGGGTTCTCCCTGAAGAGCCACCTGTCACCTAAATCTCCTGGCAACAATGCAATTAGATTTCACTTGTTCCTGCTCTATAGCCAAGTGTACTGAGGGCAGAAAAGACCCTGGATAGAGCATAACTTTTGGATATCTTTATGGTTAATGTCCTTATTTGTAGCTTACAGCTGCAGGAAAACTTTTTTTTTAATTTAAATCTAATGGAGTAAATAGCAAATTGTGAAATCGACATAAGGCACAAGACAATGGCAATATTATTAAAGTGGCTACTTTTCCTCCATTTGGCATTCTCAAAATACAGCTTACTCAAAAATAAAATTAAAAAATCCCCAGGTGAACTTTTCTGCTAGTACTATTTTATGTTAGAAAAAAGCACATTTTGTTAGATAATAGAAATAAGATGTTAAGCTCTACACTCTACAATTTATTAATTAATAACTTATTATAACTGATTAGAAATTACAGATTTATTAGCATCTCTTCAGACTTTCAAAGGAAATTATAAATATTTGACTGTTATACATAAATAATACGCACCTATACAGTAGGGCCCTGCTCTTTTCATTCCCCAAAGCAAAATATCCACTTCTTGGAGAAAAATCCATGGTATGAACAAGAGAAGTATTCTTCTGCTTAAAGACTGAGAAGTTTGAAAAACTGTACAGGAAGGAAGGTGTACCTGTAGGAAATAATTAACAACTTTACATTTCAACAACTGGGAACTCAACTTTCTTACATTTTAATCGTCACTCTATCTTATAGCTGGAACAAAAAACTCATTTTGACAGTAGTACACATTAATGTAGCAAAATATTCCAAAATTATAATTTGATTTTCAAATTTGAGAGGGAAGGGAGGGAAGAGAAAAGAGCGTTTTCTTGATGTTTTTAAAGATGTATCGAGCATGGTGTCTGGGAGATTCAAATGCTTGCCAAATAGATGAATAAACGAAGTCAATAGAAATACCTGTTGATGCTCGAACTTAATGACCACAGTAAAGAATACGAAAATCTGTCACAGGGAATGGCTACTTTAAACATTATGAAGCGTCTGATTTTACATAACGGAAGCCTCGGCAAAGTCATGCCACGTATTCCAATAGCATGTAATTTTATTTTCTTGCTTTTCCTTTTCAACTATGCAACACATTCTTTGCCTTTTGCAATTTCTATGTGCAAAGTCCCCATTGTAATCTCTCACTGCATTAGCACATCTTTCCTCAGACCTATGGCCCATCAGTGGTCGGCAAACTGCGGCTCGCGAGCCACATACGGCTCTTTGGCCCCTTGAGTGTGGCTCTTCCACAAAATACCGACTTCTGCACATGGGCCACGAAGTTTCAATCGCACTGTACATGCACGCCCGCACGTAGTATTTTGTGGAAGAGCCACACTCAAGGGGCCAAAGAGCCGCATGTGGCTCGCGAGCCGCAGTTTGCCGACCACTGCCCTACCTGGTTAGAATGTGGCTGTGCTCTAACCTCTATGGTTACCTTTATTCAAAGATATAATTGAACTATTAATTAAAACCAAACTGCTTTACTTTAGAAAGTTCTCTTTATCTCCAAACACACTTCTGTCATTACAGTTAAGGGCCCAGATATCAAAATTCAACAAGTAAAGCTCACTCATCCTTAATTTAATAGATAAGAAGTTCTCCAACTTTCTACTACAGCCAAGATTACAGATATAATAACAATTTAACTTCCCGGTCTCTTAATGGCGCAACGCTTTAAATTTATATTCACTGTGCTTTACTGGGATAACAGAACTGTTTGGATCGTTATGAGAATGCATTTAACGATGCTAACATTGTTTCCCTGAGATATTCTGAAGTTGCTATGCCTGGCTTCTTTCCATTAGACATTATGGTTGACTAACACTTAAAAAATGGGATTTGGCTGTTCCTAATGAATTCCTTGTGTGATTTTACCACAATAAAACACCATAAATGCTCTTATGATCACTGAAGCAAACTAGGCAGAACTTACTAGGCATCTTGCAGAATATATTATATCCACATGAGGTAGGCCCCCTGGTTTTATAAAACAATTTACTACCACTGAAATGATCAATGATTAATATGTCCTAGTCCACCACTCCCATTGGAGGAGTGGAGATTTTAAAGCTGACTTGAATTAGAACCTTCTCGTTTACCAAATGATTCATTCAACAGAGGCAATAAAACAATGCTGTATTTTTTTCAAACATTTTATTCCAGCAGAATCCTTTCCTCCTCAAAGAAAGCGTTACACAGAATGCCAGTATGTACCAGGTAACAGTAAAGCTGCTCTATGTGATACAGGTGGGAGCTTGGCCTCCTTCTTGACCTCCATGCCATCTGAAGTCCTGCATACATTCTAGGACTCCGAGGAATTCAGTCAAGAAACAACTAAAGTGCTAGAAAAAATATGGACTCTAGAGGCACAGTTCTGCCCTTCACTAGCTGTGACTTTGAGTAAGTTAATCCTCTGAGAATTGTTATTTGACTCAAGATTCTTTGTAGAATTCTCTGTAAATCTTTGTAAACTATACACTATTATACAAAGCTGATGACGCATGCCAGACTCTTTGCTGAGTGAAAGATAAAAATGACAGTCTGTGAAGTGCTTTTCACCTGGTAATATACACATAACAGCACAATGCAATACCGCCATTCAAAGTTCTATGCCATCTGTATACCTAGTGCCTAGACTCTAGAGCAGTGGTCGGCAAACTCATTAGTCAATAGAACCAATAATCAACATTACAACGATTGAAATTTCTTTTGAGAGCCAATTTTTTTAAACTTAAACTATATAGGTAGCTACATTGTTATTAACTTAATTAGGGCACTCCTAAGGCTTAGGAAGAGCCACACTCAAGGGGCCAATGAGCCGCATGTGGCTCGCAAGCCGCAGTTTGCCAACCACGAGCCTAGAGCAAATAACCATTAAATGAGTGAAGAAACTGATTCTGCTTAAGGGGAAAGAAACTTCACAGAGATGCAGTGACCTGTCAGCTGAGCTCTGAGACTGGGCAGAAAAGAGTTAACAGAGGCCTGAGGCTACTCTCCTTAGAAAGGCCCACTGCCGGCAAGGGAGGCCCTGGGATGGTGTCTGGGAACTTGACTGGTACACAGTCCCCTACACTGATCTGAAACTTCCTCTAAGTGACCAGGGTGGCGCACTGTGCCTAAACCATGGATACAATGTGGTCTACCCTGAACACCACCTGCCTTTACTCCTGGGAGCCTAGAATTTAGTACATGCTGGGCAGAGGGTCCCTACATATGATCAACCCCAATAAAAACGTTGGCACTGAGTCTCTAATGAGCTTCACTAGAAAACACTTAACACTTACCATATGCTGTCACATGTCACTGGAGGAGTTACACGTGTCCGGTGATTCCACTGGGAGAGGACTGTTGAAGCCTGCGCCTGGTTTCCTCCGGACTTTGCCCCAGGCCGGTTTTGCTCTGTATCCTTTCCCTGTAACAACTCTTAGCCATAAGTACTACTATATACTGAGTCCTGTGGTTCCTCCTACAAAATCACCAAACCTGACTTAATCGGGTCAGAAGGTCACAGTTCAATTCTCAGTCAGGGCACATGCCCAGGCTGCTGGCTCAACCCCCGAGTAGGGCGCATGCAGGAGACAGCCAATCAATGATTCTCTCCCTCTCCCTACCTCTCTTAAATAAATTATATATATACATATATATATAAGAATGTGTGCATATGAGAGATCAGACAACCTCTTGACTAGATAGTCAGCTCACATCATCCATGAGGGGCAGATAGCTATCAGGTGCCTCCAGATGTGATCCCTGGAGAGGGACATGGTATCACTTAGTATTCAAGCTGGGAGGCATAATCTAACCATGAAGAAACATCAGAAAACCCCCGAAATGAGGAACTATCTATTAAACACAAAAACAGGATTGTACCTTCAAAAGTGTCACAAATGACAAAGAAAGGCTGCAAAATATTCCAGATGAAAGGAGATTAAAGAGATGTGACAACTAAATGAAATACTTGAACCTACATATGTTCCTATACTAGAGGAAGAAAAAGAAATGCTATAAATAACATTGAATCAATTGACAAAATTGGAATACAGTAGATTAGATAAAATATTGTGTTGGTGTTAAATTACTGAAGTTGACATGTAAGAGAATATTCCTATTCTTAGCATTGAACTGTTTCAAAATAAAGGGGCACGATGTGTGCAAACTAGTGCTGAAGAGTTCAGAAAAAAAACTGTGTGTGTGCGTGTGTGTGTGTGTGAAAAAGAGAAAGAGAAAACAAATTATAAAGCAAATGGGGTTGCCATATGGGAAGGGGTTAAAGGGCTGGGTGAAAAAGGTAAAGGATTAAGAAGTACAAATTGGTAATTACAAAATAGTCATGGGGATGTAAGAACAGGGAATATAGTAAATACTATTGTCATAACTATGTATGGTGCCTGATGGGTACTAGACTTATCAGGGGATCACCTTTTAAGCTATATAAATGTCTAACTATGCTGTACACCTGAAACTAATATAATATTGAATGTCAACTATAATTAAAAACTAAAAATAATAAATTTTAAAATAAAACATAAACAAATGGGGTAACATGTTAATAGTAGGTAACCTCGATAAAGAGTATATTGGTGAACTTTGTGCTATTCTATTTCTTGCAGCTTTTCTGGAAGTCTATTTCTAAATAAAATGAGGGGGGGGTGTTGTTGTTTTTCATGAGTTCTTATAGAGTTATGCGCTTCACTTATGCTGAATTTCACATGTAAGCACTCTGGAGATGTTCTTTCAAGATGAACTGAAGCAGCCAATAGCCTACGAAATTCAAGCATTAATGAGAGATAATAAACATCAGAGAAAACAGCAAAAGCCGTGCCATGCTCTCTTCTGCCTCCCTCATCAACCAAGTGCTTTTATGAACCCACACATTCAAGCACACACATATCAAACAAGAGGTCACCCTGCCCTCAGAGATTTTTTAACTGGTTCATTCCTCTATCCATGACCTTCCCAAGGTGTCTGAAAACTCTGAACTTCTTCATGCAAGTACCACCAAGAGGGTGACCTATTATTCGGATTGTCAGGGACTAAGGGACTTTCTGGGATATGGGTTTCCAGTGCTAAAACCAGGACAGTTCATGACAGTCACCCTTCCATTGAGGTTCTGAGTTCTGGGGCCAGAAGAAAGTCCGATTTCACTCCTGTCACCTACACCATCTCTCTT
Organism: Myotis yumanensis; assembly: GCF_028538775.1. NCBI lineage: Eukaryota > Metazoa > Chordata > Mammalia > Chiroptera > Vespertilionidae > Myotis > Myotis yumanensis. The sequence continues at coordinate 24,618,398 of NW_027223767.1, read as the reverse complement.
TTCTCTCCCCCTCACTGACGTGACCTGGAACTTGGCCCCTTTTTTGTGGGCCAACATGAACACTTCTCTCTCAAGGCAAGGCAACTAGGAACCTGCCCGCTCCACCAGGAAGCAATGGAGAGGACGAGGTTGGAAAAGACTCCTTGCAGAGAAATGGGGAAAAGTGTGTGCAGGTCCCTGCTCTCTTCTGCTTCTTGCTGCAGCCCAGCGCAGCCTTGGGAGCAGGGCTTCTTGCGTTACTTTGTTGAATGACTCTGACTCACCACCTGAGGCTTATTTTTGCTCTTTTTCCATTATAGAAACCTTATCTTGTGAGTCAGGGTGGAGAGAAAAACGTGAGCATCGAATGAGTGGGGGCTGGTCAGGGTTAAGACTGAGTGGGAAGCCCTAGCTGTTTTGGCTCAGTGGATAGAGCATCGGCATCGGCCTATGGACTGAAGGGTCCCGGTTCAATTCCGGCCAAGGGCACGTGCCCAGGTTGCGGGCTCGATCCCCAGTAGGTGGAGTGCAGGAGGCAGCCAATCAATGATTCCCTCTCATCATTGATGTTTCTATCTCTCTCTCCCTCTCCCTTCCTCTCTGAAATCAATAAAAATATATTAAAAAAATAAATAAAAGGCTGAGTGAGGAGAAGCAAAGGGGAGCATAAGCCCTTATAAACCCCCCACCTTTGCCTGAGAGGGCTTGGCTAGCCAGGAATATGGAGCCCTCTTCCCTCACTGTGGGCTGCAGGGGCAGAGGGAAGACAGAACCTCATCTGGGAAGGAAACTGCCTGCACAGCCCTGTGCCTGCACCAGGGTTGGTGGCTGCAGGTCCCTGGAGTCCCTCTAAACCCGCCCAAGTCCTTGAGTCCTGAATCAGATGGGCTGTTCTAAGGACAACTATAAATCCTATATAATAAAAGCCTAATATGCTAAGTGTCCAGTCAACTGGTCGGCTGTTCAACCAATCAAAGCATAATATGCTAATGATATGCTAAGGATGCTCAACTGCTTGCTATGACATGCACTGAACACCAGGGGGTAGACGCTCTAACTGGTAGGTTAGCTTGCTGCTTGGGGTCCCGCAGGGTAGGAACTGAGCAAGATGGGCCAAACACACCCTGGAACCCTCCCACTGTCCCTCCCGGCTGGCCAACCTCCTGCATCCTTCCCCGGCCCTGATCATGCACTGGTGGGGTCCCTCAGCCTGGCCTACACCCTCTCACAATCTGGGACACCTCGGGGGATGTCGGAGAGCTGATTTCATCCGGACCCCGCAGGCTAGGCTGAGGGACCCCACTGGTGCACAAATTTGTGCACAAGGCCTCTAGTTTCAAAATAAGAGGCTTAATTCTCCCCGGTGAGAGGAAGGGGGAAAGAGCTTCCCCCACTTCTCCCTTTTCTTTCAGAATTTCCTTCTTTGTCCTTTCCAAATGTACTTACATCTTTTTCATGGCCATATAAGTCACTTGCCAGTCTTACAACTCAGGACCGATTCCTCAAGGACCTGGGAGCCACCTAGTTGCAATGTAATCACTGAGGAAGATAACACTCTATCTCCCAGTTTCCTGGGAGCCGATGGCCTAAATTGTTACCTGACTCCACCTTGCGGAAACCTACCTAATGTAATCGATTTATTCGTGTAGCAGCATCAGAGCAAGATTGTTTTGTCTTTGCAGTCCCTTCAGCAGGTTGCCTGTGACACTCCTCTCACTCTGATTTAATGCTTGTTCAGTAACATAACTGGTTTCTTACTTTTCCATCTTTGTGGAGAGATTTGGGGGGTAGGCGTGGGTTTTATTTTCAATTATACTCCCCACACTTTGTACAGCACCAGGGACATGAATTTCATGTCAAGAACAAGTGGGAAAACATGGAAATCTCTCTTAGACCCAACAAAGGCAGTTCAGACCCAGTTCTCTGTGGCTTCTCTCCCAGATTCCTAGCCAGTGACTTTTTTATCTGTGGGCTTTGGATCTATGGGGTTTCATCTACAGGAACAGAATTTTGTAAGTAACCTGAGAGGGCTGCTGATGGTCCACATGCTTTGATGCCATCTTCAATTCCATCTCCAACCTGGGAGGCCAGGTGAATAGTATGATTCCTATGACCTGTGGGGGCCGAGGAGGCATCAAATCCCGTGTTCACGCCTCACTTTGCTGCCTGCCCCTGGCTGTGGCTGTCCTCCCACTCAGCAAGCCAACACAGTTAACGAGGCCTTCCCACTGCACAGGACAAGCATTACCTGCCCCAGGACACCCCCTCCCTTCTCACCTCACCCAGGAAGGCTCTGCAGGCACACTCACATCTTAACCTCTTTGCTTTTTTGCAAATGTCCACCAAGACCTCATGTTTTGAGATGGAGTTTATAAGGAGAAAGTGGGGACTAAAAAAGGGTGGATATGGAGAAAGTTATTTTAGAGCTGAGCATGTAAGTGGAGGGCCGCAGAGGTGGGGGGGGGGGGGGGGGAGAGATTTTAGGACATTCATGTGCCATGATGATTAGATGGGAGAGCCATCCATCCGTCTTCAGTAGGACGGCTGGGTCCTCCACCCTATTCTACTCTTCACCTTGATATTGGTGGTCCCCAATCTGTTACCCTTTGGGGGGCATACCTCCTGGGCGGCCAGGTTTTCCCCCATTGAGCGCTCAGGTCCCTGACTCGCCCCAGCCCTACCCGGCTTCGGACGCCGTGGGCGGGGCTCCGGGCGGGGGCGGGGCCTGCGGCTCTGGGGCAAGACCGCCGGGAAGCCGTTCCCGCCCCCCAGCCCCCGGTCCGCCCAGCGGGTCCTATAAAAGGGAGGCGACGGCCGTCCGCCTGGCCCGCCTGGCTGGCACCCCCTGGCCGCATCCGCCGACTGGAAGCTGCAGCAGAAGGAGGAGGCGGCCACCGCCCGGGCTCCAGCCTCCGAAGTCGCCCCGGCCCGAACCCCGGCCTCCGGCGCCGGCGCTGGGCCCCCCGGGGGACGAGCTGCACGCGGCGCTGGAGGACTACCAACCCGCCGAGCTGTGCCACGCGCTCGCCCTGTCGAGGGGGCACCCTGCCCCGCCCGAAGGCGCGTCCTCCCTCCGCCAGCTCCGAGGACCCCGCTCCGGTGCCCCTACCCCACCCAGGGTCCCTCCTCCTGACCTCAAGCCCACAACATCCCCACCTGTGCCTGCTGACCCCTGCACCCCCTGCTGACACCCAACACCCGCCGCTGAACCCCAATACCCGCTGCTGAACCCCAACACCCGCCGCTGAACCCCAATACCCGCTGCTGAACCCCAACACCCGCCGTTGAACCCCAATACCCGCCGCTGAACCCCAATACCCGCTGCTGAACCCCGACACCCGCCGCTGAACCCCAATACCCGCTGCTGAACCCCAACACCCGCCGCTGAACCCCAACATTCTGCTCAGGGTCCCCCCAGCCCTCCACTATGTCCCCCAGCCAGCAACCCCCATGCCAGGTCCAGAACCTGCGAGTCTCTCCGAAGGTGCCAACCCCTGGCCCCCGCAGCCCACACCTCCCCGCCGCCGGATCTTGGGGCCCTCCATTCCGCTCTGCCTCGCAGCCGCCCGGTCTCGCTCCTCTCCCTCCTGACCCCCCAGCACCCCCTTTTCCTCCTCATCCATCTGGCCGGCACCCCCCGCGCCCTGCCTCCCGGAGCCCAGGTGTCTCGAGACCCCTAGGAAGGAGCCCTCGCCCAGCTCCTGCGGTTGGAGCGGGGACCAGGCTGGGGTCCCGCCGCTCGCCCGGACCCCTGGAGGGTCCCGGGTGGAGAGGAAGGGGCGGGCGTGCAGAGTCCGTGAGCTCTCACCCCTCGGAGGGAACCCTGGATGTCTAAACTGGGGCTGCCCCTTGCCATGCGTCTGAGGTGCGGGGTGCGAGGTCACGGTGGCTCCCCGGACCTGGCTGGACCGGACGCGATGGGAGGGGTCCCAGGGTGCCCGTGGGGCAGGAAGGATGCGGGCCTCGCCTGCCCCCTGAGTCTCCCCTCCTCCGCGGGTTCTTCCTCTGGCCTGAGGAGGAGTTCCCAGAAAGAGGGGGAGGGGGGCACAAGACCCAGGTTAGGAGAGGGGGCTGGTGGCCTTTACTTGCTGGGTCCCCTCCTCCTCCCCGCCCTTGGCTCCCCTCACACAATGAACAGCTTGTTGAGAATTTGCGTTTTATGAAAATAGGGTGGAAAGACAAAGGGGTCTCCCTCCTATGCTGCCCAGTGCTTCCTCCCTGGCCCGTTTGGGAAGTGTCCCCACCCCTTAGGCCAATCTTTGGTTCTGGAGAAAGAGGGTGGGTCCCCTTATCTTCCTAGCCTCGGGGAGGCCTGTGAGGAGAGTTAACCAGGGCACCAACCAGGAAAACTGTAGGCTCTTTGGGCTCATGGGACAATGGCTGGTCTGAGACAGGGCTTCTCCCAAGGATCAATAATTTAGGGAGAGAGAGAGAGAGAGAGAAAGAAAGAGAGAGACTGCTCTAATTTCTCAAGGGCCGTAAAGAGGCAGGAACCCTCAGCTCTGTCATTCTCACTCCCCCCACCCCCCCCAAAAAAAGGAAAAATAAAAAGAACTCCCAATCTCTCTCCTAAGTATGATGAGACTTAAGGATACATTTGAGGGCTAAGATATTATTATTATTATTATTATTATTAGTCCCAGAAAGCGTCAAATGTATGGCAATGTCAAGAGGTCCAGGTTGAGCTAGGTACTGCTGGTCCCTGAAACAGTCTGTACTTTGGAGGAGGAGATTGGCCCCTCTGTCCCCTGTCTTCCCACAGTTGGGCTGGGATTGCCCGCCCTCCAGACCTGGGCCCTGAGCCCAGCTCCCCAGTGCAGAGAAACTAGGACTCTTGTGACAGGAGCATCAGTTAAGTAATTTCATATGTTCACTGTTGGGGGCAGCTGGCTGAAAGACTGCTTGGTGGATTAGACCTGGGCTTCCCTAGTCTAGGAAGGTTTTTCTGGAGGCAAAAGACCTTGACCATCCCTGCTTGTTGACTGTAATGTGAGCTCTTTAGGAAATCCTGGATCTTGTCACAGTGGCAAGGTGTGTTCCCTGATGCACTTGCTGGCCATGACAGAAAACCAGCCACTATAAGTTTGGTCCTGTTCCTAGCCTCTGCTGGGTATCAGCAGTCCTTATTAATTGGTTGGTGATTTTGTTTGATTCTAAAAACCTAGCCAACACAGCAGTTTTTCTTTGAATTCCTCAGCAGGTTAATACTGGAGCGTATTAGTTCAGGGAAGGTGAATAGTAGTAGTAGTCATAGTAATATTAACTAATACACATGCCCTTCTGAGCTCATCACTTACCTACATTAATTCATTAACTGCTCACATTTCCGTGAAGTCAGTACTGGTTTAGTCTTTACAGTTGGTTTACGTCACTTTTCCAGGGTTACTGGGTTGGTGGGACTCGAACTCACCCGACCTTCCTAACATTCAGTCTGGCTGTAGACTCTTGCTTGTAACATTTTTACTACCTTTCTTTAAAGGTCCCTGTTTTTTTCTCTGCCAGGGAAGCCTGGAATTGCTCATCGAGACTTAAAGTCGAAGAACATCCTAGTGAAGAAAAATGGCATGTGCGTCATTGCAGACCTGGGCCTGGCCGTCCGTCATGATGCAGTCACTGACACCATTGACATTGCCCCAAATCAGAGGGTGGGAACCAAACAGTAGGAAGGCCCTGGGCCTCTGCCTTTGCCCTCTACCTGTACTGAGTGGTCAATGTGTGTCCTTCCTTGTTGTGGGGAAGGAAGAGAAGAATTGTTTATCAGTTGAATCTCAGTGAATTTCACTAAATTGTTCTGCTTTTTCCCCCTCCCCTTTGACCTGAATGAATGAATGACACAGGCCCCAAATTGTAAGGCCTGAGGTGATCCCCTGATTTGTATCAAGTCGTATTAATTATCTGAGAGGGACTTTGATGACTATGTAGAATAATTTTCACATTATCTGCAGGATGAAGTTTAAGCTCAGCCCATCACTGGGGCTACATTTAATGAAGTCCAAGACCCCAGTAGCAACTAGATATTACATATTGTTAGTGCCCTGTGAGCCACGGTACAAATACCTCTGCCAAGAAATCAAAACAAACTAAAAATCAATCGTGGTGGTTAAAAAAGTAGAGGTACAAATAAGAGTAGCCTATGCTACTTCCCAAAGCTAGATTCAAATCCAAAACATGGGAGTTTGCAATAAAAGCATTGATCAGTTCCTCGTCCCCAAGGGGCTTTTTGGGGGTGGTACCCACATTCTGAGGGCTCCCGAGTCAATGCTTTGATTTAAGGAGAGAAGTCATCTTTTCCTACGCATGATCATGTTTCCTTTGCTGTTGCAGATACATAGCCCCTGAAGTGCTTGATGAAACCATTAACATGAAGCACTTTGACTCCTTTACTAGTAAATGTGCTCATATCCATGCCCTCGGGCTTGTATATTGGGAGATGGCTAGAAGATACATTTCTGGAGGTACTTTTCTCATCTGCCTTTTCTTGCTCCTGCCTCCCAGTCTAGGATGCTGGATCACCTGAGGATGCTGGTGTTCTACTGCCTCCTTTCTTTTTACAACCTGCCAGATGCCTAGTGACAGATTCCATCAATCGCAGCGTTCTCATCAAATATGAGGGAACCTTGGAGGTAGCTGTGCTAAGGGTGTGTTCACTCTTTGGACCAGCTTCTAAAGTAGTGCTTTACATTGTGATAAACATTCTGGAGGCCTATTTGGCTTTTTTAAATTTTTAAACAGATTCTTCTTGTTGGTCCCAGAGATTGCGAAAGTCCTGGCAGGAATAGCATGGGACTACTGCAGGGGTCTCCTTTATACTAATACAGGAGGCATTGTATGCGAACACACTGGCTCTCAAGCTGCGGCTCCTGGGGAACATGGGTTTCATTGACAAATTAATAGTGGTAAATTCTCAATTTGTAGGACAAAGCTTACCAGTGTGTAGGATTTTCTCAAAATGAGTTTTTCTCTTGTACTTTTGCTTCGATCTTTGGAATTTGCAACTGCTCACTCATGTCAGAATCCAGTAAAAGGTAGTATCAGATTTAGCAGAGAACATTTCTATCATCAGCTTAGTACATCAGTATTTTACAATGACTTTTAAGTATGCTGCCCTCAAGCTCAAGAACCACTGGAGCCCTGCCCTCAGCCATTTATCTTAAATGTAAGAAATTCCAGGTCGGGGGAATGAATTAAGTGAAATGAAATGAATTAAAAAGAACTGGTGAGTCTTCCAGCTAGACCCCTTTCTGTGTTACTGTCTTTTTCTATCTATGATATTTTTGGTAAGATCCAAATTGTGGAGAAGACACCCAGGTGTTATTCATAGAATTGTACATCTAAAATTTTGATCCTTACCTACCGAAAACAGATTAAGAAAGTCTGGCCACACAGATCTTAAACTGAGTAAGTTAATACATAGAGTGATGGGAGCACAGATAAGGTGCGGAGGGAAGGACAGGCCCCTGCCCTCCGGGGGCTCCCTGGCTGGAACGGAGTAGTAAATAAATAACGACCATGGACTGAGATAAGTGCTATGATAAGGGTAGACACAGAATGCTCTGGGAACACAGGACAAACAAGAGGTTGGGGTCAAGAGAGGCGACATCTCATCTATTGTGGAGCAGGCATTGGCCTGCTGATTAAGGAGAGGAGGGAGTTTTAGTCAAAATCAGTGTGACACCAAGAACCACAGATGTTCAGTATGGCTAGTGCTTGTACTAAAAATTAGTTAATAATCTTTAACACATTTTTCCTTTCTTTGTATTCTCATCTGATATTTATGAACGTGCATTAGTTTTTAATTACCCAATTAACACAGGTGCATGCTTGTAAAAGCTCAAAATTGCAAAGTATAGAAGGTAAAAGTTACATAGATGAGCACATGCTTCGTTTCTATAGAGTTGTAATTGTATGTGTGGCTTTATATTTCTATTTGTTTCGCTTATTTTGTAAGTATTTCCCTTATCTTTAATCGTCATTAGTTTCAATGACTACAAAAGTTCCAATTATTTTGTGTCATACTAATTTAGCTATTCCCCTTTAATTGTATGTTTTTTTCATTTTTAACTATTGTGTAATGTTGCTATAAATAGAATATGTATAGGTATATGAATATTTCTTCTTTGGAATTATTAGAATATATTTCATTGTAGTGATTTCTTTGCAGAGATGAACAGAATTATAAATTTACCATTCTATGGAATTTATTGTTTTGAGGATATGGTCTAAAAATGTTTGCAAATCACTGATTGGTTCATAACTCAGGAAAATTTTTTCTAAGCAGATTTTTGGAGACGGAGGAAGGGAGAGGGAGAGAGTGAAACATTGATCTACTGCCTCCTGCATGCTCCCTACCAGGGATAGAGACTGAACCCGGGCATGTACCCCAACCTGGAATCAAAGCAGCGACCCTTGGGTGAATGGGATGATGCCCAACCAACTGAGCCACACCAGCCAGGGCTCAGCAAAAATGTTAATGTCTCTATAGTGATTAAAAATTATATTAAATGCACCCTGGCCAGGTAGCTCAGCTGGTAGAGCATCATCCCGACACTCCAAGGTTGCAAGTTCGATCCCTGGTCAGGGCACATACAAGAATCAACCAATGAATGCATGGATGGGTGGAACAACAAACTGATGTCTCTCTCTCTCTCTCTCTCTCTCTCGCTCTTGCTCTCGCTCTCTCACTCTTTCTCTCAAATCAATAAATTAAAAAATTATATTAAATGCATTTTTGCCTTTCAGAGTTTATACCAATTTGGGTGGGCATGCTAGTCAATTTCCCCTTGGGGAGATAATGCAAGTCAGCAAATGAATTCCAAATTTTAAAATTCAGCTGTTAAGTTTATGTGAGCATGAACTACATGTTAAGCAGTGTGATAAATGCTTTACCTGCATTGTTTTACTTAATTCTCGAAAGAGCCCTAGACGATGATAGCTCCATTCTGCAGATGAAGTGAAGTTTTTTCAGAGGAGTTCTGTAACTTGCCCAGCGTTGCACAGCTAGCAAAGGATTGGAGATGAAATGCAGACTCCAGAGCCTGTGCTCTTAACCATTCAGGCTACTTATGGGGAGGATGGTCTGAGAGTCTTCTCAATATCAATTATCTCTTAACGGAGGGTATCTGTTTTACAAACTGTATCTGAAAAGAGCTTGAGAAAATGAAAAACAAAACTGGATACAACCTCATCAGGATGAGGCTCTTGTCTGGAGAAATTTCCTTTCAACATGGTTACTTATAACCAAATGCCTTTTAATAAGTAATTGTGCTGAGTGAGGTGCCTTCCAGCCAAGGGAACAGAATCTGTGTCCTCCAGAGACGAAGCCATGTGACTCTGCAGAGGACGTGGATGTTTGAACAGTGACCCAGGAACACATGCCTTAAAAGGCAAGATAAAATATTTACCCTGTGTCAAAGCACCGAACTTTTCTAGTCCACCAGAGTGAGCTTGGCAGGGAAGAGAAGTCTTCCTGGAATAAATGGGAGACCACAGGGAAGAATGGGCAGGTGATGGATGTTGCTTTGGGTTTAACTTGAGAGACCAAAGATAAATGGATCTGACACGTGGGACTGATGCCAACCCAAGTCTAATTTGGCCTCCTTCCCAGGACTGTGTCTAACTCACCAATCAGAGGGCAGCCTCTTGCTCCACCCAATGTCAGTCATTTAATATAGACATATCTTCTACCCAGCAGGCCTGCCCACTGGCCCTGGGTGTTCCACTGTCCTGAGACTCAGAGTGGCTATGTTGCAAGTTCCTCCTTTGATGGGCATAAAAGATGGATCCTCTTATCTCCTGGCAAAAGTCCTTTGTTCAGACCTCCCCATGTCCTTCCCATGTCCCCGTGTCAAGGAAGCATGAAGCCTGCCTTGTGATGGTAGAGCTCTTTCCTAGCAGCATTCTAGAGGAAAATTCCATCAATGCCTTTTAGATACCAATCTGTCCTCTTGGCTTTACCCAGTCTCCTTAATATACAGTAATCAATCTATAATATTCCAACAGTAAGTTCCACTGCCAACAACTCCGTTCTCTAGCTTATGTCTTGCTGCAGTGTGTGTAATCATGGGCTCTATTCTTAGGCTCAGAGAGGTGTACAAAAGTCACTTCCCTCGCAACTTACTATATTTATCCAACATTTATATAATCACTAACCATGGATCAGACACTATTTCCTATTATATGTTTTCCTATTATATTAACTCATTTCATCTTCGTAACAATCCCATGAGGTGTTATTTCCATTTGGCAGCTGAGGCTACAGAGAAGTTAAGCAATTTGCCTGATGATATACAGCTAGTAATTGGCAAAGCTGAGGTTCATACCAATGCAGGCAGACTCCAGAGTCCTGACTCTTAACCACGGAGCTATGCTGTCTTCCAGGAGAACTTCCTAGTGACCCCTGATGGACGTCTGTTATCATATGAGAAAGGCATAAAGCTCAAGGCAAGACAGGAGGTTACAGCTTCAGAAATACAGCTGATCCGGAGATAGAGAGGGGCTGTAAAAAGAAACTTGCATTGCCTGGGAGGTACACACTGCATGTTGGACACCCCCTCCCACTTTAGTGATAGCTGAGTTCAGTAGAGCAAATACTGTCAGTCTGGCACTGAACTAAATGCTTGGCATGCATTTTATTTATTCTTCCCAACCACAGGTAAGTATTCTTATCATTATTGCCATGTTACAAAAGAAGGGACAGGCTTGGAGAAGTACAAGACCTTACTCAGGATCACATAACTATTAGGTGATGGACTCTGGATTCAAACCCAATTTGTCAGTAGCTCTTAACTGCTGCACCAGACCACACGGGTTCTCCTAGAACAGTGGTTCTCAACCTTGGCTGCACATTAGAATCACCTGGGAATCTTTTTAAAATCCTGATTTCTGGGCCTCATCCTCCGGAAATTCTGTTTCTTTGTTATGGGGTGGAGCCACAACATTAGTAACAAGGAAACAGAATTTCCGGAGGATGAGGCCCAGAAATCAGGATTTTAAAAAGACTCCCAGGTGATTCTAATGTGCAGCCAAGGTTGAGAACCACTGTCCTAGAAAGAAGGGGGATTGGTATTGTATACATTTTATTTCCTTTTAAAATGTATTATGTAATATTTCAGATAGAAAAAAGGCACATTATGCGTGGATAGGCTTTATTCATTCTCCCCACCCCCTCCCCTGTGCATGTCCCGATGAGCACTGTTCTAACATTAGGGATGTAGCAACAAATTACTTCAGATGTAAAGGGGGTCAGGAGGAAATTAAGGCAGTGTTAGAAAAATCAGAACGAGTTTTTTTGTTTTTTGTTTGTTTTTTTTTTTTATCCAGTGCCACCTACGTGTGCAGCACTACGCTGGGCAAGCTCAACAAAGAGAAATATCAGAAGTCCCTACCTAAAGTAAACCATAGGAAGTCACTTAGTTTGTCTCAGGAACTAAGTTTGGCTTAGACCAAGGGGAAGTCACTTAGTTTGGCTACCAAAAAAAATGAACCTGTTTACACAGAGAGAGTAAAAGCATCTTATATAGAATCGTATTTGATAATGCAAAAGCTGCCAGGGTTTGGGAAGTGGAAAGGGCTCGATCCGGGAGCCATCATCCTTTACTCAATCAAGCATTACCTGAGGCCTATCTCCCATAAAGTGGGGATACAGCCGAAAATTTGGCAAACAGGTCGCTGCCTCCTGGAGTTTATAGTCTGGTGAGAATATTCCCGCCTTGAGTCACTGCCAACCTCCAGCTATGTTACTTTGGATAAGGAACTTCTCCGGCCCCTATTTTGTAAATTTACTGGGGTCAGACTAGCGGATCTGCCGCTCAAATTCCCAGCTCGAAACGTGATGCAAGCATCTGTGCCCAGTAGAGCGTGGGGGAGGCTCCCTAGCTCCCCGGCTCTGCGCCGCCGCCGCGGGGAGGCGGGAGCGCGGCTAAAGTTGGAGCGGCGTTCGCGTTCGCGTTCCGAAAGCACTTGTCCCTCGCGGCGCCCCGTCGACCCCCCCGCCGCCGCCGCTGCCGCCGCCGCTCGCGGAGCCGGAGGAGGCGGAGCTGGCTGTGTCCCGGCTCTGGAGCGGGTTAGCAGCGGAGAAGGCGGCGCGGCAGGCCCGGGTGGCCCAGGCTCGGGCGGGGCAGCGGGGGAGGCTGGCAGGCAGCGCGGGGAGAGCGGTGCCTTGGGGTGGGCGCTCCCAGCGAGAGGAGTCCGCTCCATGCATGCGGGCCGAGCCCGGCCCCTACGTGCCGCCGACATGAAGAAAGACGTGCGGATCCTGCTGGTGGGAGAACGTGAGTCCGCGCACCCGGGCTGGCGGCGGCACCGCAGCCCCTGCTGCCCCGGGCCTTCTCGCCCCTCGCCGCCACGCGCTCCTCCCTGCGCGCCCCCAATGCCCCGTGCACCTTCACGCTTCCCTTTGGGCTGTCTGCCGGAGGCTCTCCGCCCACTCCCTCCCCTGGGCCCTCCTGAGACCCCCTTCCCCTGCCCCCCGTTCGCCCTCCCAAGCCGTGTCCCCATTAGTCTCTGGCCGCCCGGCCTCATCCCTCCCAAGGTCCTCTCCGCCTTTTCCTCTGCGAATTCTCTCCTCCTGGGCCTCGGCGGTTCCAGGCCGCCTCCCTTCGGACCCGCTCGCCTTCCGCGAAGATTCCCTTGTCACCGCTAGGCAGGTGCTGGGACGGGCAGCCCGACCAATGGGGATGGCGGGAGCGGCTCCCGGGAAAGCTAGGGGGAGGGGTGCAGAACTATTCGACTGGTGGACAAGGTCAGGTTTCTGCCTTTCCCCCCCCCCCCCCCCCCCCCCACAAACGCCGTCTCTCTCTTTCAGCATAGACACGAAGATATGGAGCGTTTTTAGGGATTCTTTGTATTTTGCGTTGGCATAACTCTGGGTACACTTGCGCATTCCTCAAAAATGTACTCTCCAAGTTATACGAGGGCTCAATGAATGAATAATTCTCTAGGGAGGGTCCTTTAGTCGAGAGGATTATTGTTACCCGAAAACCTGCTTTCCCCGGTCTTTTTAAGCATTCTTTATTCCGTAGCTACTGGGTAATTGATTTATAAATAACGAAAGACACGCAGGAGACCCAGCGCACACACGTACACATGAGACCCTGCACCTTTTGAAGATCTAATGGAGGAGAAGTGTCTTCTGTCCCCGGCCTTGGGGACAGGACAGCAGAGACTTCTGATAACACTGTGCAAGTCCCATGACTCCGTTGGTAGGACTGAAAGAAGAGAGTGGGCTGGCGGGGCCGGGCTGCTCTTTTTCAAGCACATACACTGGTTAAAGCGTTGCCGTTGCTGTTTTGAAGCGTTCTGTTCTGAGCCCCACTCCCTTCTAGAGAAGCCCCTCCAGGTCCCTGCCACATTCTCCCAAGGAAGGAAGGACCCTCTTCTGCAGTGTGTTTTGCTGTTCGTTGAAATCTGCGTTCACCTGCTGTTTGGAGAAATCTTCCTTTATAATCAGAAGTTGGGAGTAAACATAGCCAGCTTACTTTTTGATTTGCAGTTGTGAATTTTAATCTTTAAAATAACTATGTCTTTTTTTTTTTTTCTTTTGAGAGAGAGAAACATCTCTCGAGGGCCCCGACTGGGGATGGAAGGGGTAACTGAGGTATATGTCCTGACCAAATCCATCCCATTGGTGAATGGGATGACGCTCAAACCAACTGAGCCACACTGGCCAGGGCTATAACCATATCTTAATCTGTATTTTGCATGGACTTCCTTGACAAAGTTCAGGAAGGTGTTATTTAACATGATTCATGCTGATGTATTTGGAAAAGCAAGGTAGGAAAAGGGCGTAGATGATCTGCTTAAAAACTGATCCTGAACTGTATCATCAAATGGTTTTATAGTATATTCATTTTTTTCTTTTCTATAATATATTCATTTTTAACACTAATTTTTAAAAAGCAAAAATCCCAAGTTTGATTAGTTTTAAGCATAGGAAACAGTTACATATAATCAATCTGTAAAACACCTAATAGGAATACTATACATATATAAAATATATTGTCAGCCTTAAGACATTTAAGTGAAAAAAGGAAGAACAATAACAAAACAAAATTTTAAAATACATTTAAGTTAAAATGTTAACAGTATTATTTATTTAGAAATACAGAAAATAATTAAACATTTGTTAGAAAAATTACAAGCTATGTTCTGCAGAAATGAAAGCAAATAAGAGAGTTGACAAAAGTATACGTGCAAGAGTTTTTTGATCAGAGGGAGAAACCTGACACAAGAAAGCCTTAGGTTTTGAGGAAGACATTTTTCTTAAAAAATGTGGTACCAAAAACTTCAGGCCAGCTACCATACCATATATATACTTTCTTTTCACATTTAAAAATATTAGAAAGAGGTATACTTATCTGAAACATTTAATTAGTTATTTTGAAGGGTAGTATTTGGGGGGGTTGGAAATGTTTGAAGCATTACTTTTTGAGATTTAATGTAAATATTTCATAGCTGTTAGCCTAGCTGTAGCACTTTAGATACTAGGCACATATAAGTGTGACCAAGACTATTTTAAATAGTACTGCTCTGAAATGTGGGTTTATCAGGAAAACCACTCTTTCAGGAAAAAGTCGTAGTAATTCAGATGCAGTTTTAAGATGTTAACTAAGGGGAATGGGAAAAAGCAAAGGAAGAGGGGCATCATATCTGATATTGTAAAGCCTATTTTTTTTTTCTATCACTTCAGCGCATTTTATTGCTGTTAGTGTGTGTCCCTGCACCACACAGCAGCAGGTTCATTCATTGAAGCTCCTAAATAGTTGTGAATGGTTTCAACACTCTCTTGACAAACCTTTACTGTCCTTGGGAGGTGAAATGGACCTTTTCTTGGCCCATCTGGATTCTGATCCCTCCAGGCTTTATTGGTAACTAATTGTTAATATTAATTTGGTGATTAGATCAGAGAAGTTAGGCTGAACATAAATTTTAAGGTGTTTATTTGCAGAGAAAGCCAAAGTGTTTCAAATATCATCTATCTTAATTATTGAACATATTAAATACCATTCAGGCCAAAGGAAAAGTTAATTAGCATCTTTAAACAAAACAAAATGTTAAAAATCTTTAAAAATGCGACCACACAAAACTTAGTTCTTCAGGTTATAGCTTTTCATGGTCAGATTTGTTGGCCAAAATTTGTATTTAACTAGATTTGCATGCTAAACAAATGTCCTTGTTACAATAAAATTAGCATGAGCCTTAGTACCCTTTATCTGAATTATGTAGCTACATTAAAAGTATACAAGGTAGTTTTAGTTTACTAAGGCCTTGCTTATAAATTAAATTGAGATGTAGTTGTTTTCTACTGATCAGATTATTAAGAGAGTAAAATTGTTATCCTCTTTTTAAATGAATCCAGTAGCTCTTGCCGGATTTGTCTGACTGATTAGTTTATCAGCGGAACCTTTGACAAACTAGTTCAAGCTTGGCCTAGGCCAGTGATGGCGAACCTATGACATGCGTGTCAGAGGTGACATGCGAACTCATTTTTTTGGTTGATTTTTCTTTGTTAAATGGCATTTAAATATATAAAAATAAATATCAAAAATATAAGTCTTTGTTTTACTATGGTTGCAAATATCAAAAAATTTCTATATGTGACACGGCACCAGAGTTAAGTTAGGGTTTTTCAAAATGCTGACACGCCGAGCTTAAAAGGTTCGCCATCACTGGCCTAGGCTTTTGTAATACTGTATCTCCTTAACTGGTCTCCCTGCTTCTAATTTCGTTCATTCTCCATGTAGCAGATAGCCTCATCATTAAAAAATATCTCAGATCCTGTTACCCATTTTTAAAATTCCCAGATGATGTCTGCTTTCACTTAGAATAAAGTCCAAACTTTTTAATGGAGGCTTAGAAAGTCCTTCACAATCTGGCCCTTGCTTTACTCTTGTTTCTTTTTTTTTCTTGTTTATTTCTTGTTTCCTTGGGCTAGAAAGTAAGCTTCATGAGGGCAGGGTATTTGCCTTGTTTATTTAGATATTCCCAGTGCCTCGAATAGACTTGGCACAAAGTAGGCACTCACATAGTTGTTGAAAGAATGAATGAGTTCAGGTTAGTTCCATTTATTTAGGCTTTCCTTGTTTTCCAAACCATTCCTCTCAGATATAAAAATTTGATCATTCTCCTTTTTTAAATCCAGTCTGCTGTGGTTATTGGTAGGATTTGAAGAGGCAGCATTCATCCAGTCTCTTGTCCCATGTCCTTAGCTCGGTTTTGTTTGGGAGATTCCTGTGTTCTGGCAATAAAGTAGACCAGTGACTTACACTGACAATGCATATCTGTTCCATGTCTTGGCTGCCAGGAATTACTGTCCTCGCCAAACGAAGTCAACTTCTCTTTGAAATGCCAGAGGTTCATCTTAGAGATTTGAAGTGGTTGGGGAATGATTCTTTAGGTATAGGCTAGGGATAAGAGTTAAAGAGACTTCAGGAATTAAGCCAATAGTTATTTTAGAAAAACAAAAAACTTTCTGTGGTCCTTTTAAAGCCATTCTGGTCTTTGTTAGAATGATATTTGAAGATTAAACTGCTCAGTTTCAAATAGACTATGTTTACTGCCTGATTTTCTGATCAAGGATGTTGAAGCATCCTTTCTCCACTGTCTCTTGTTCTTCTGGCACCATTGGGCCCTGGTGTTGATCGGGTATGAAGGAGAGGGATAGATCACAGCATTGGTCCTTCTGCAGGCCCGCATCATCTGCATATGGTCAATAATATTTTCCTCTGGAATGATGCTCGTCTATTTTCCCAAATGCTCAAGTTTTCCACTTCAAGATATACTTTCGTTGTCACCCTCCTCCTCCCTGTGTATTCTAATTACAATAACTTAGGAAGAGCCAACACGGCTTCTTAATAAAGACACAAATAAAAAATGAGGAGTAGTCCCTTTGAAGCATACAGTGTTTGTTATCAAGAAAAAATAGCCAGTATGGCTGGTAGGGTGGTAATTGGACCCAGAAAATGTTATTTCCGCTTCATGAATATTGGGAATTTGCCGTCATTTAGAACTGGATGTTCAAAAGATGTGATGAAACGACCAAGAAATTTTTAGCCTGGATAAATCTAGATAATTAGTTCTATAGTGATGAATGATGTTCCCATGGATGACCTACTTACTAGTAGATCATCTAGAAGCATGGAGTCTCAGACAGACTGTGGCATGTTGTGTTGAAGTGAATCAGAAGGCCTTCTGTCCTTGGGCATACTTGTGGCCATGCTTTTTGTTCTTATAGAATACTTCAATACTTCTCAGGCAAAATAAAGGAAAGAGAGATCATCAGATGACTGGCTAACAAAGGATAATATTTTTTGTCCTTCATATTAACATTTATATTAAATACTGTATACTTATCTTTTCATATATAATTTTAAATGAAATTTATTGATATTTATTTGTTATAAAACAATAGTATATAAAATAGACTTTATTTTATAGTAAATATAAAATTTAATTGGTACAGCAATTAGAGAAGAGCTTGGGATTTTGCCCCTTTTATGGAAATAATTTTTATTTTCTTATCAGTTAAAAATGTGTAGTGTTTATACTCATATCTGCCATTTTTAAGGGATTTTTTGAATGTAGACTTATATAAATGTTTTTTAAATATAAAATATTTTTAAATGTTTTCCTTATCTTCAAGGCACTCATTCATTTCTCAGTTAACTTGAAATTTTAATTTTAAACCTGCTTTATTATTATTATTGTTATTTTTTGGTAGTCTCACTCAAGATTAGGTAGGCAGGCACAAGGGGAGCAAAAAGCCCTAGATTAGTTTCACTTAAACATTTCTTAACTAAATCACATCTATGTAATCCTTTATTAGTTAAAGTATCTGTCATCTCACTGCTCTTCTGAAAGGAAACCCAAAATTATACTAATGAAGACATGCTCATTTTCTCCCAAGTTCACTAATCTGTCTCTTGTTCTGATTTTGAACTTATTTTTAAAAAGGAAATTGCCCTCGGGTTTTTATGAGGAAATGATTTATGTTCTTTGATTTTTAAAAGGCCTTTTATTATGCACTTACCTCTGAAACTAGATGGAATTGTTTTATTGTGAGTGCTAAACTGCCTTATATTCTCTACCTAATGAGACAAGATATGAATGGATAAATAAATTCACATTCTAAAAGATAATATTCAAATAAATAAATTGAAGTATTCCCACTCTTGGTACCATTGCCTTGTATGTCTAAACAAGCAAACATAAGAAAAGCCCTTTACTTGTAGTCTTTACAATACCTCCTGTCTTGCCAAGGTGTTTCCTTTCCCGTCTCTGGGGCCTGCCCTGTTGGAATAGACCTAGTGGCAGGTTTGTACTTTGGCAGGAGCCTGCTGCTGGGTAGGCAGCCAGAATTGCCTTGCTGAGCTGAGCTGTGAAGAAATTTGAATTTCCTTTGAATGTTGGTCTTTCTCTTCTGAGAATATCTCTGTGGGTATAGGGAGTCTGTGGAAAAACTGAAAGGGACTATGGCCAGGAAAGGGTGGCTCTGAGTTTTTAAGAAGAGAGATGAGGGAGCATTGTAAGGGTTATGGTGAAGGAGGGGACTTTAAGTTAACACAGAACACTTGTCAAAGGCCTGAATTTTGCTAAGGGATTCTCAGTGAGTCTGATTAAGGAGAACACGTCCTTAACTTTCTTGAACGCTAATAGGCTTTTTCATGTTCGTGATTGACTTAATTTCGATCATTTTGTTTTAACATTGTGAACTGTTAAAAGTTAGGTAGGCTTCTTCTAGTGAGGGCCTTGAAGTGGTGGGATGTAAGCGAAATTTTTAAATGGTAATTCTAAAAAGGGGATTATGAGAAGGATCAAAGGCTTAACGGTATTAGACAGAATTCTCAAGGACCAAGCAAGAGTGAGATTTGTTTTCCTTTTGATTACCAAGGAGCATCTGAGTTATTGAGTATCAAATTCATTTTTCCCACTCCTAAATTGGAAGATAAGGCTAAGAATATAGAGAGATATAAGGTATCCAGGAGAGTTCTTCAGAAATGGAAATGTTTCTGGGAACATCAGTGTTGGTGGGAGTTTTGTGACTTTGGAGACACTAGGGGAAAAATAGACATCTCCACTGTGGCCAGAAAAGCCCAGACGCTCAAAGGTCACAGGAATTGTGCAGCCATTGGATCTTCTAAAATGTTTGTTTTAAGCACCTGGAAGTTATGCTGCCTGCTAAAATAAATTGCATAAAGGACAAGGCCCCGTGGACTTGATTGGACTTCACAGCAGAGGCATTCTCCTGCCTGGTGATCCACAGAGAGCTCTGCAACCAGAGCCGTGATTACTCTTTGCAAGGAACCTTATTAGGGCTCCCTCCCAAATGTATTCTTCTTGCTCTGCAGCATCACTCGCTAAGAGAAAAAAATAGATAGGAGGTCCGAGTTCTAGGTTTCCTGATGCTGGATAATCGCTCATTTTAAATAAGATAACTTTTGCCTCCATTTTGCATAAAGATGTGGAATTAGGATAGACGACTATGGATGTTGAGGTAAATACTACCTTGAGCTAGTTGAAGGTTTGAGGTTGCAAAGACCCTAAACAAGACCAGGATGAAAGGACTTATTTAAGGAAAAAGTTATGAAACGCTGAATAAAAGTCAAGTTCTAGAAGTTCCTGGACCCCATATCGGCTTGGTCACACTTGGTCTTATAAATTAACAAGTGGCCCAGTGCACGGATTCGTGCACATTGAAAGGAAATTAATTAGAAGAAATATTTTAATATTGCTATGTGCCCTTTCTCTATAATAGGAGTGTCAACCAAATTCACAATCAACAATGACAGATGGAAACACATGTGTGCGATTGGTGCCAGCAAGAGCTTTATATGTATCGCGCATGTGCAAGTCAACTTAGCCTTTATAGATATAGAATAAACTTGCTTAATTAGACCTTTCTGATTTAGCTAAACTTTTCCAGCCCAGTGAAGCACCCCAACTTCTCTTTCAGGTAATTGTCAGCAACACAACTAAATATCAACACGAAGCAGATTATTATTGTACATCAGGCAGGGAGAACAAAGGGTAAAATATTTAACTGCAACAGTGTTTGACTATATTCTGTGCAGTGAGAAAACCTGAAGTCATTTTCAAGGTCCACCATTTCTTCTTTTCAGTAGGGTCAAGTTTCTAAGCTTTCTAAATCTTCATTTTTCCAGCTAATGAAAAGAAAATAGGATTCCATCGAGTCTCCTATCTACCTATTCCAGGACTTCTGTGAAGATCAAATGAAATGAGGCACATGAAAACATTTGGTTAAAGTGTGAAATGTTTCC
The DNA here is from genome assembly GCF_028538775.1 of Myotis yumanensis. Lineage (NCBI taxonomy): Eukaryota > Metazoa > Chordata > Mammalia > Chiroptera > Vespertilionidae > Myotis > Myotis yumanensis. The sequence goes on along the minus strand of NW_027223767.1, from coordinate 24,598,146 downwards.
ACCCGGCTATAAAGCAAGTCATGTTCCTGGGCTAAAGAAACTGCAAGAAGGCTAGTCATCGCTAGGGAGAGGAAGCCGGGCGTTGCTCCATGACGTCATTACCCGGATGGTCGGACACTTAGCATATTAGCCTTTTATATATATATAGATGTTTCTGCCAAATCACTTTCCCATACGCAATTAACCAGATAATGTACAATTTAGAGATCTGTCTGCCATTTCTAGGCTGTTATTGGGTCTGTGACCTAATATAACTTGTATTTTTTTTATCTATTATAGGCCTGTTTTCTAAGTGTACTACTATAGGATAGTTTATATTAATCATAGAATATAAGCATTGATACCATCTAATCTTTTTTTTTTTTTTAACTCATGAGGAAATTGAGGCCCAGAGAGAGTCAGTGACAACTCAGGGTCACAGTGTTAATGACAAAGCTGGTTCCCAAATCCACATTTTCTGGCCCATTCCAGTGCTCCCTTAACTCCTTTAATTCAAACTCATCATCATCATCACCACAATTACCATATGTGTGTCAGATATTGTCCTAAGCATTATACATCTGTCATCTTAATTCTCTTAACCAATTCAACGCAGCTTTTCAGCATCATATTTTATAGATGAACAAACTGAGGCTTGCCTTAGGAAACACAACTAGTAAGTGCTAGAACTAAGATTTCAGTCCAATTCTGTCTGATTCCAAAGGCTGTATGTATGTATGTATGTATGTATGTATTTATTTATTTATTTGGTGAAATATTTATTTAAAAGGTAGAAAGAATAATACAACAAATGCCCATCACCTGACTTCAGAAATAAAACATAACCAGTAAGGTGAAGCTCCCTCTCCATTGCATTTCCCTCTCTCCCTCAAAAGTAGCCAAACATAGAATTTCAAATCTGTGCCCTTAACCACTAGGCCATAGAACTCCATTTACTAAGTGCATTTGCTAGGAGCTAGGGATTCAACAGTAAACAAGAAAGACATGTTTCCTGTTATTTCCTGTGGGTGACAGAGAAATACTTGTTCCTTAGTCTTTTTGGAGATGCTAAGCAGCTGGTAGGAAATACCAGGTTTTCACCAAGGACAGCTAGGGAGTCCTTTGGGAAACCATTGGTGATATTCTGGAAGGTTGCCTAGGTATTACACAGGCACAATACTGTCTTAAGAACACACGTGCCTTAAGTGATTATTCATTTTAAATTCCCTGCTATGTTTCCAGACCTCTGGGAGAAGTAGATAATCCCTTCTTCTGAGCTTTCCTGCCCCCACTTCCTTTCTTTAAATAGAGTGATTGAACATAGCACTAGATCCATAACTCTTATGTGGCAATTTTGTCTATCTTGTTTAATACATTTTCCTTATTATCCCCACTTAAGTCTTGGTCCAAGTAGGTGGTAAATAAATCTGAGTAGAACTCACACTCTTGGATAGAAGATCTATTACAGTGCTTCTCAGTTTTTTGAGTCATCACTTTCTTTTATAAATACAAAACTCTCATGCCCACTGCATTCTAACAATTTTCAGACTCTATCTGGGTGTCCTACTATTCAATTCAATTTTTTAAAAATACATTTTTATTTCAGAGAGGAAGAAGGAGATAGAAACATCAATGATGAGAGAGAATTTTATTGATCGGCTGCCTCCTGCACGCCCCCTACTGGGGATTGAGCCCACAACCTGGGCATGTGCCCTTGACTGGAATCAAACCCAGGACCTTTCAGTCCGCAGGCTGATGCTCTATCCACTGAGCCAAACCAGCTAGGGCTCAATTCAATTTTGATACTAACTATCCTGAGCTAGCATCATATCCTACAAGTTAAAGGTCAGTGTTTCCAATAAGATTACCCTTATTTTATATTATTTTTTTGAATCCTCACTCAAGGAATTTTTTCCATTGATTTTTTTTTTTTTTTTTTTTTTTTTAGAGAGAGAGTAGAAGGGCGGGAGGGGAGGGGGAGAGGAAGAAACATAGAAATGAGAGAGACACATTGATTGGTTGCCTCCCGTTCATGCCCCTACCAGGATGGGGATCAAACCTGCAGTAAGGTGCGTGCCCTTGGTGGGGAATCAAACCTGTGATCCTTGGGTCTGAAGGCCATTGCTCTAACCACTGAGCAACCAGCCAGGGCAAGATTACCCTTACTTTAGACACCAGCTGCAAAGTGGGGTCCCCAGACTACCCACACTTCTTCCTGGATGACTACATATTTGGGGCTTCCCAAAACCCCCTCGGGTTCTATAATTCACTAGGATGACTCAGAACTTAGGAAAAGTCTATACTTAACGATTACACAAATGAACAGCCAGGTGAGGTGCACAGGACAAAGTCTGAAAGGGTACTGAGCACAGAAGCTTTTGTTCCTGTGGAGTCAGAGTGCACTACCTTCCTGGTACATCAATATTCACCAACTAGGCAGCTCCCCTGAGCTTGAATGTCCAGAGTTTTTATATGAGGCTTCATTATGTAGGCATGATTGGTTAAGTCATTGGCCATGTGACTTAATTCGAGCTCTAGCACCCACCCTTCCCCTGGAGGTTTTGGGGTAGAGCTGAAAGTTCCAACTCTGTAATAACATGGTTGGTTTTTCTAGCTGCCAGCCTCCATCCTGAAGCCATCTCAGCCCTCTCTTAGCCCCAGTGCATCATTCCATGGGGATAAACTCAAGTATGGTTGAAAGGGACTTACAAAAGACACTCCTATCATTGAGGCAATGCCAAGGGATTTTGAAGTTCTGTGCCAGGAACTGTGGATAAAGACCAAGTGTATTCTTTTTCTTTTTTAAAAAAATATATTTTTATTGATTTCAGAGGAAAGGAGAAGGAGAGAGAGAGAAACATCAATGATGAGAAAGAATCATGGATCAGCTGCCTCCTGCATGCCCCCTAGTAGGAATTGAGCCTGCAACCTGAGCATGTGCCCTGACCAGGAATCAAACCCTGACCTCCTGGTTCATAGGTCAGTGCTCAACCACTTAGCCACACTGGCCAGGCCAGGTGTATTCTTTATTGTATCACACCCTCCTTTAATATTGTTTGAAATTGCAACACTATTTAATTTTTACTAGAAACAAGTTGAACAAAGTAATTTTATAAATGAAATAACATTTTCTATACTACTCCCAGATCTTCATTTGCTCTTAAGAAAAGCTTTGAAAGGGAGAGTTCAGAAGCACAGAAGCTTCTAGGAGGTGGGACTAGTCTCCCCGGTGACAGTGCTGAAGCTTCCAAATACTGTTTGGGGAGGTGAAATCAAGTGAAACGTTCATTCTGGTCGATATGCTAGAGGTCCTTATCCCATGCATATAAAATCAAGAAAATTTGATTCATTATCTAGTGTTTCCAAATACATGGTTATTGTGTTAATGTAAATGCATACATGTTATGTACTTTATATTCGTAATAGTTTGATGCAAGTTATGTGTCACAGTTGTAGTTCAAAGGAAGATGGGGAGAGCTACAGTAGCCCTGGGATGTCTTTAGAGTTTAGATAGAATTTGAGATGTCCTTGAGCGATGGTTAATATTTGGAGCTGGAGAGGGAAGAGGGGGAATGGCATTTTAGGTGAAGAAAAGAAACAACCCAGTGGGGAAGCAGGATTCATCATGGCTTGTTTGTACTTATACAGAGCAGAATGGCCTATTTCCTCCTAAAAATGCAAATCGTGTATGTGGGGAATAGTGGGAAATGAGATTACATAGATGATCTGTGTTTAATTTTGTATGATTTTCAAAGGCAAGTAGAATAGTTTCACCTTGATGTGGTAGGTAATTGAGAGTTAAGAAGGCTTTTTTGATCAGGTGAGTTAGTAAGTGAAAAGAATGTGTGAAAAACATGGACCGGGATTTGTGTTGTAGATAAATTAATAAGGAGAGATAGGAGGAAGGGGTAGAAAGTTGGCAACTGGGAGGCGTTTCAGTAAAAGTACCATAGGGAAAGTGGGAACTGAGAAGAAAGAATGAATAAAAATTTCAAAGGAAAATTTGACATAATTTGAAGGCTAAGTGCAGAGGAAGTGTGAATCAAGATAGCCACAGTTTTTGAGTTGTGCTTTTTATGCTGATTTGTAGAAAGGGTGTTCTTTATTGGTGAAAAATTTATAAGTCTGTTGGATTATAATCTCCATGAAAGTTTAAAAAGTAGAGAAGACCTCGATGAATGGTACCCACAGTACCCGAGATAGTGCCTGGCAGAGAGAATTGCTGGAAATATTTATTGAAGGAATGAAAGCACGCATTTTACATGTCAACCTTTAGGTAAATTTCAGTTGCCATCTGTAAATTTAAAATATGCCAATTTTGACTACCAAAAGTGACATATAGTACTTGTTGACCTTTTTCTAGTAGCAAAAATTATTTTTATTTTAGAAAATTGGGAAATATATAGAAAAGCACAAAGAAGAAAGTTACAATCACATTTACTTCAGAGTGAACCACTGTTGGTATATATATCCTTCCTGGTGTATTTTTTCTATGCAAATACATATTTTAAAAATAAAATGGGATTGCTTTCCCTGCTGATAGCTCTTGCAGACATGGTGAACATTCCTAAAACCCACCGAACTTTCTGTAAGAAGTGTGGCAAGCATCAACCCCACAAAGTAACACAGTACAAGAAGGGCAAGGATTCTCTGTATGCTCAGGGAAAGCGGCGTTATGACAGGAAGCAAAGTGGCTATGGTGGGCAGACTAAGCCGATTTTCCGAAAAAAGGCTAAAACTACAAAGAAGATTGTGCTGAGGTTTGAATGCGTTGAGCCTAACTGCAGATCTAAGAGAATGCTGGCTATTAAGAGATGCAAGCATTTTGAATTGGGAGGAGATAAGAAGAGAAAGGGTCAAGTGATCCAGTCCTAAGCTTCATATTTTGTTTGATTATATTACAATAAAGTCATGGAAGGAGCTCTGTGATATGACAAGCAGGATTACAGGCCACTCCTTGACCCAGAGAATCAAGACTGATGGTGTAAGAACGAGGTCCACCAATCTCCTGCAGGTTTACCACAGCCACCGTCCAGGCTAACTTCGAGAGAGGGCGTTCCCATACCTCAATGCTATCTTCCTGAAAAGCAAGCCAAGAAAATAGGTGTGATAGCTTGGTAACTAGCAGTAAGCTGCCTTGTAGCATTCAGTCTTATTGTCAGAACTACCAAACACTTCTAGGAAAAATTAAAATTATCTTGTAGCATGTTTGGGAACTAAAGTAATGATTGTAGCAAAAAAGCTTCATTACTGATTATATTGAGATTAAAAAATATATTCTCAAAAAAATAAAAATAAAATAGGATCATGCTGATTTATACCTACATAAATGTCATTTTAAAAGTAAATTGGAACAATTGGAGCCCCCAAATAGTGACAGTAACAGCTTATAAACCATAGAATAATCCATGAGACCATGCTAATATGAATCAGAAGGCGAGTTTTTTTCTTACAGTAAAATGCAAAGTAATGTAGAAAGTTTGATAGAAACAAAATTTAAGCATCATGAATGACTGCTTAAACCAGTGGACAAAAGTTTGATGAGAAACAGGATATTAACATAGTTAATATCCTGTTTAAGGTACATATTAATTACAATAGGAAAAATAACTTTATAGTGGCAGGCACCACCTCCTCCAAGTGATGACAGCCAACATCACCAGTAATGGGACAAAATTGACACCATCAGTCTTGACCCAGGGAAGACTCCCTTCTGCTGTGATGCACTGAAGAGGGTGCAATATCACTTCTAGGATATTCCTGCCAAAAATGCAAAACCTGAACTTAATCATGAGATAACATCATACAAACCCAATTGAGGGATAGTGTACAAATTCAATGGCTTGTATTCTTCAAAAAGTTAAGGTCATGATAGATTGAGGAACTAAAGATTAAAGGGGACTAAAGAGACTGACAACCAATGACATTGATGACTAGGTTCTAGCAGTTCTGTGATGTTGGGCTCTGAGTTCACTGACACAGTCAGAACGCAGTGACAGTGTTTACTCTCAGCCACTTGGAAAAGACCCAAGTGTTCTCACACAGTCAGTTGAAAAGAACCGAGGAAATCAGAGCTAGAAGGCACCTGTTAGACCATCTAATTTGTCCCTCCACCAGCAGCCCTCACTTGTTCACAGCACACCCTCTATGTTTGGACCAGTACTCTCCAGCCATTCGTTATTTTTCCAGACTTGACTTGTGTTTTCAGTTCATCCTTTTTGTTTTTAGTCATTAAAAAAAAAAAAAAAAAAAGAATGTGACTTCTCTTAACTTTAAAATTTTCCAGTTATTTTATATTTAGACTTTACTTTTGGAAACTAATTTGCTATTATGGCAGAGATTAATAGGTAGTGGACTGTTTTCCTTGAGAATAACAAAAGGATTTAGTCAATAAGCAGTTGGATGTTTAATGATAGCAATTATATGATCAGAAAGGGAGGAGAATGCAAGGCACATTTCAGAATGAAAATAAAGATTTTTAAGTTTGTGCGTTAAAAAATTTTCTAGGTTAGAAAATGTAATGAGAAAGTTTCTTTGCTCTTATTAACCCCTTAAATATGATACCCTAAAAAAGAAAGAATGTAAGGGTGTACAGAAATATGCACTCTGACCTTTTATTGGTAAGGATGTAAATTGGTTTATTCTTTTTTGGAGGTAATTTAACAATATCTATTAAAAACATAAAAGATTATGCATGCTAACTTGAGTTCCACTTCTAGAAATTTATCCTTTAGAAATAATCATTGTAGCATTGTTTATAAAAGTAAAAACCTCAACAGTGTTCATTGTTTGATTATATTAATTATGACACATCATACAATGGATTCTTATACAACTATCCAAAATTAATGTAAGAAGCTTTCTAAATGTTAATATAAAATGGATTTATGATTGCTATTTTTTTTAAATTGTGATAAAATATACAAAACATAATATTTAATATTTTAACCATTTGTAAATGTACAATTTAGGAGCATTAAATACATTCACAATTTTGTGTAACCATCACCACTGTCTAGATCTAAAACTTTTTATCATACTTAATAAAAATTCTGTATCCATTAAGTAATACAGAATTCCTTCCCTCTCCCAGGGGATTTTTATATACGACATGGAATACTACCCAAATACATAATTAAATAAAAAAGGAAGATTGTAAAATAGTATGAATACTGTGATTCCACTGTGGTAAATTATTATATTAACTTGAGTGTAGGAAAAATCTGGGAGACTGTCTATATTAAATTGTTAATGACATTATGGGAGAATTTTACTTACATATAATAAATTTTGATAATTTTTTGTTTTAAACAATGAGTATGTGTAACTTTCTAAGCAGAAGAAAAAGAGATATACTTGAAGTATTGTAATAAAATGTGGTAATTTGGATGCCTCTGATTTTAGCTAACAAATAACAGACTTTCTATGTGGTTGCTGAATTATGAGCTTATGAACCTGAACACTCTATTAAAGTAATGATTTTTCTTTTCACAGCTAGAGTTGGGAAGACATCACTGATTATGTCTCTGGTCAGTGAAGAATTTCCAGAGGAGGTAAACGTTTTAATTTCTTTTGCTATTTTTAAAATGTTTTAAATTTCTCAAAATTGAGCTAAAATGAAACAAATTCTGCCTTTTTTGCGTGTGCTTCCTTTCTGACAGTTGTGATTTTTGAAAAGGCTCATATTATTTTACACAAGACATCCCTGAAATACGGTGTAGGAGAAAGAGTCACCCTAGATCTGAGTTCACCTCAGTCCTTTGCATTTCCTATACTTTTTATCTTGGCTGGGATATTGTCATCTCTGTGCCTTATTAGTCTCATATGTAAAATGGGAGCTGAAAGGGATATTAGAAGTCATCTAATCTGTGTAATCCTTTCATTTTGTGTGTGTGTGTGTGTGTGTGTGTGTGTGTGTGTGTGTGTAATTGTTTCTTAAACATAAAATGTTGCTCATAAACCCAAAACATAAAACAGATGCGTATTCCTTTCGTTGAAGTTAGGGCGAAAGGGCTGAATCCCCACCTGACACCCCCTAGTCTTTGAGGCATTAGAACTACTAGGATTCTGACACACATATTTAAAACCCTTTAATATTACCCACCTCCATCATTTTACATATAGAGAAACTAATTCATTCTGCCTTTGCCTACTTACCTGAAAGGATTGTTGTGGGTCTCAAATGAGATAAGCTTAATGGGAGTGCTACTAAAAGTAAAGTGGTTTTATTATTACTGGCAATATATTTGTTTACATTTTGGAAGTTCCAGTATGGGGATTGCTGGTTAAGGCCTTACGTAAAATCAGGATATTGTTATGGGGAATGGGATCAGTGCAAATGGGATGAAAATCATTTCTTTTTATTTTCTTTATTCACATTGCAGGTGTTATTAGTGCCACAATTTACATTTGACCCCCCCCCCCCTTCTTTTACTCTTACTTTAGTAGGAATATCTGTATAATTTCATTATTTAGACAGGAATATGATGTATGATATAATAGTGTTTTCAACAGTGGCCATATGACCATTCATTGTTTCTTTCACTTTTTTTCCCTCTTAAGTAACATGGTTAAATAACTACTGCTTAATTTATGAACTGAAGTGTATTTTCCTTTGTGGTTTATAGAATTAGCAACACTAATTATGATCACCCAGGATGTAATACCTCAAAGTTTTCTATGATAGTTTAACTTAGTTTAGAATTGTCATTTTAGCATAGTCCTCTTGAGTGTGATTTTTAATCAATTAAAAATCATCCAGTATTTCTAAAAAATGGGATCATTAAACATAAGGCTTATTATGTTGCCAATTAGTTATCTTCCAGAAGAAATGAATTTTGATAACATTGTTTTATTTGAGGATTATTTTAGATTAACACAGCTCTTCATTTGTAGAGTATGTCAAGCTTTCAACAAAATAAAATGAAAACTACATTAGATTTTACAATGTACAATTTAGGCGCATTAAATACATTCACAGTTTTGTGTAGCCAACATCACTTTCTACATCTAAAACTTTTTTATCATCCTCAACATTTAAAAACCTAATGTTTAAAACACCAAATTAATTTAAGTACTGTGTTAGGCTACATCAGATCTGAAGTATTCTTATCATGTCCGGTGCCCACACAGGTAGAAATGAGTTTTTTTTTTTAAGTGATTTATCATATACCATTAATATATATTTGCATTTGTAGTAAAACACAAAAATAAGCATTTAAAAGTACAACAACAAATATCTGTAAGAATAGATATGGATGAAAGGGGCTAATATATAGATACATTTACATAATCTGTTAACAGTTTTAATCTATCATATCCAAAGGTGGCCTATTTTTCTTCTATATTTGTTTTCAAATGAAGGTTCCTCCTCGGGCAGAAGAAATCACTATTCCAGCTGACGTCACCCCTGAGAGAGTTCCAACCCACATCGTAGATTACTCAGGTAATGAATGACCTATTGTAGGTGAACCTGTAGGGTTAGTTCAGTAATCTGAAAAAAGGTACTTACTGAGGTTTAAAAAATATTAAACAGGAGTGGCCCTTTTTCTCTAGCAATAAATGATCATTTACCATTCTTGTTTCATTTATATCTTCCTGCCAGTCCCCACCCCAGACCCACCTAAAGCCTCCATCTTGCAGTTCTCTTCCCTAATTTACTAAGGTGGGTTCCATAATGATGAAAAGGAAGGAGGAATGGTAAATGACAAGAAGTAGATAAGTCATTACCCTCCTTGAATTGTCATGTTTGCAGAGAGAAATTCTGGGATAATTTGTTATCAGGCGTGCTCTGATGATTTGGAAAGCGCTCTAAATTTCAGAATTTGTTGATTTCTAAATTTGTTCTTTAATTTTTCAGCCTTTGTCTTAAATAAAATAATAGTTAAAACAGTTGTCAAGTTGCTTACATTATATGATAATAGAAGCACATCCGTATTGCTTCTTATAATTGAAATTTTTTTCTATACACTACTACTTCTTTTTAATCATTAAATTATTGTGCTTTGTTCTGGAACTTTTTTTTTAAGGGTCAGTTGTAACATGTACCACTCTGATGGGTGATGTTGACAGTAGGGGAAGCTATATGGAGGCAGGAGGTAGATGGGAAATCTCTGTACCCTTTACTCAGTTTTGCTGAGAACCTAAAACTGGTCTAAACAATAAAATCTATTTTTTTAAATGGTTATAACTACATTGTAATACTTTGTTTTGCCAAACTGGTATCTCATATAGCCTAAAAAATAAGTGTTAGCACTGTGCAGTCAGAAACATGTGACTATGGGAACACTTGAAGTGTGGCTAGTCTAAATTGAAGTGTGCCCTAAGTGTACAATACAGTGCATTTAGAAGATTTAGTATGAAGCCAGAATATAAAATAGCTCATTAGTACTTTTTCTGAGTATATATTGAAATTTTAATATTTTTGATGTTTTGGGTTAAGTAAAAGAGTAATTTTACCTGTTACTTTTCTTAAGGTGACTACTAGCAAATTAAAAATTACATATATATGCTTGCATTGTATTTCTATTGGACAGCACTGTGCTATATTAGAAGCTGAGGGGAGTGGATGCTTTCTGCTACAGTCTCATAACTGTACCTTAACTTATAGAATCATTTTTTTAGATAAGTGTAGCCATATAATTAGATTCACTTCAATATTAGAATTGGAGCCAAAACCCATTATTACTGAACGTATGAAAAGATATTAAAAATGGCCAGTTATTTTAGCATAGTGTAAAGTGCAATTGAACTTACATATGATATTAGTTTGTATGTCAGAAATAACAGGCATTTTGGGGGAAAACATTTAATATAAGATGATCTGAATTAATATATCAATAATGGCTTTGCTCTTCATTTGTGTGCTTCCTCCTACCTACATCATGCATCTCTCGTGTACCTTGGGGTTATAGGCACAACTCCCCATTGATACCAGTTCTGGCCAGAGATACGCATTAGAGAGGGAATTTTTGACTCATCATTATCATGCTCTAGTTTTGCTTCTGGGGCCTGGTTAATATTACTCATATCTGCTATCTAGATCGTAAGCTTGTATTGCCCAGATTCTCATGTGGCCTTTTAACCTTGTGTGGATAGACGCTTTGTCTGGGCTTCTGACTTTTCAGCACCCAGTCTTCTAGCTTGGGTTTCTGATCTCTTTTGCCTGACCCTTCTCAACTCTGGGTCATATGCCGGCCTAGATTTATAACACAGTTCCTTTTGCTCTTCTGTGTCTGAGTTATCCTCTTGTAAACCTGTCTTTCAGTGCCAGCCAGCTTCCTTATCACCCTTCCCTTCCCCTGCCCTGCCCTTGTCTTTGCCACCTAGTCTGGCACTATACCATGACTTAAGGAATAAGGGATGTTTAGAGGGATGTTAGATGGGTGTTGCATAGATTTTAGCCTGGCCATTCGTTTTTATGGACATGTGTAAAGTATGAAACTATTTTTTACTTTGTCATTTGTAGAAGCAGAACAGAGTGATGAACAACTTCATCAAGAAATATCACAGGTTAGTGACCTGGCCTGTGTGGGTCAGTGGTTAGAGCGTCGGCCCCGGTACTGAAGCGTTGCAGGTTCGATTCCGATCAAGGACGTGTACCTGGGTTGTAGGTTTGATCCCCGGCCCTGATCGGGGCACACGCAGGAGGCAACCAATCGATGTGTCTATTTCTCCCACCCTCCCTCCCTCCTTTCCACTCTCTCTAAAAATCAATGGAAAAAAATATCTTCAGGTGAGGATTAACCAAAAAACCCCAAAATCACAGATGAGTTAAAAAATAGTAATAGGTTTTTATGGGAAAACAGTGATGATTCTAAGTCTTATTTTTTTATTCTCTAACTTATTTTGTTGTTATTGCTGAGTTTGAGTATCTATTTTTGCTGTAAGTCCTTAGGAACTTTTTCCTCTTAGAGGCGTACTAAGTTTTTCTTATTATTACAAAAATACTATTAATTTGTTCATTTTTCTTGTAGGCTAATGTCATCTGCATAGTTTATGCTGTTAACAACAAGCATTCTATTGATAAGGTAGGACTCTATGACTTTTTTTATCATATTTAGTTAAATTTCAGTGGGGGCACTTTCAAAATTGATCCCCAGTTTAGAATTATAGGGGTCTTAGGTCGGGTATTTTTCTAAGAAGATCCTCATGTGGCTTAGCTCTTGTTAATTTTCATTTTAGGTAACAAGTCGATGGATTCCTCTCATAAATGAAAGAACAGACAAAGACAGCAGGTATTTTCTCTCTCCAACTTTGTATATTGAAAAATTTCAAACTTACAGGAAAGTTGCAAGAAGTAGTATAATGAACATCTATAAACACTTCACTTAAATCCACCAGTTGTTAACATTTTGCCACATTTGTTTTATCTATAGGTCTATCTACCTGTTTGCATACACACTCCTTTTTTGGAAGAAATGATTTGAGGCAACACAAATATTTGAGAACAAAGTACAGAATAGAGCTGTGATTCATAATTTCAGACATTAAGTATTTTGATAATTATTCTTGCATTTCTCTTTCTCAAACCACTGCTTGAAAAGTCTCAGCTTTAGAATTCCTCTTCAACTGCACTGTATGTGCCCTCTCACTTAGATGCACATTTGATGATACTCTCCCTTGTCATTGATTGCTCATTGTGTGGGTATGTAAGAGCATACGACTTGGAGGAAAGTGAACGACCTTTGAAACCTGGTTTGGCTGCTTATGAGCTTTAAGACTGACTTCAGCTCTGGCTGACATTGGTCAGTGGGTAGAGCGTCAGCCTGTGCACCATAGGGTCTTGTGTCCAATTCCTAGTCAAGGGCACATACCTGGATTGCAGATTTGATCCTGGCTTCCTGCGGGAGGCAACCAGTTTGATGTGTCTTTTTCCCATGGGTGTTTCTCTCTCTCTCCTCTCTCTCTCTCTCTCTCTCTCTCTCCCTTCCACTCTCTCTAAAAATCAGTGGAGAAAATATCCTGGGGTGAGGATTAACAAAACAAAACAAAAAAGACTTTGACTTCATTGAGCCTGTTTCCTCAACTTAAGCAGAAATGAGGATAATACTTGTGGTTATTTTAAGAATCCAATGAAATAATGCATATGTGAGTGCTTTATAAGTTCTCTGAAAAACTACGGATCTTCATTTATAATTTATACAGAGAGATTTCTTTGAAATTCTTTGGAAGATATTTTCCCATTGATTTTTAGAGTGGAAAGGAGGGGAAGAGACAGAGAGAAATATCAATGTGAGAGAGACACATTGATTGGTTGCTTCCCACAAGTGCCCCAACCAGGGCCAGGGACCAAGCCTGCAACCGAGGCACTTGCCCTTGATTGGAATTGAACTCTCAGGCTGACGCTCTGTCCATTGAAACCAAACTGGCTAGGGCTCTGCTTCTTAAAGAATGCTTTTAGTCTTTTCTGTCTCAGGAGATCTACCCATTTTATCTAGCTAAAAACCTATGTATTTTTTTTTTTTTTTTGCCTTTTCCTCAACCTCGATATCTAATCTAACAGCAGAATCATACCATATCACCCTATAAATATTTCACTGTGTATCTCTAAAGATAACAAATGACTGCATTTTAAAAGGTCCATCATATCATGCCATTACCCCAGTAGCTTCCCATTTTATATTTACAATAAAACCTGCTCTCCTTACTACATCTATAAGTCCTTATGTGTCTGATCTTTGCTCCTCTCCCTCACCCCATTTCATACCTCTTTTGCTCCGGACTCTCCAGCCACTCTTGCATTTTTTTTGCTTTTTGGACTAAACAAGATGTTTTTTAATTTGGGGTCTTTGTACATGCTGTCCCTTCATACCGCCCAGCTCTTCATATGGCAGATTCCATTTCATCCTTCACTCCTTGACTCAACTGCCACCTTGTCAGAAAGATTTTCCCTGATTATCACATATAATTAGTTCCCTTTCATTACTCTAGCTCATATCCCCCTATTTATTTTCTTCATAGTGCTTAACAGAATTAGAAATTGTCTTGTTTGTTTATTTGCTTATTGTCCATTTCCTATTTACACTATTAGAATGGGGATGGACTTTCCCTATGTCCTTAATGCCTACAACAGTACCTGGCTTATCATAGGTACTCAATAAGTATTTGTTGAATATGCTTTCTAGTGGGCTTGAGCTGACTACAGTAGAGGGTTCATATTGGGGAGATTAAGTATATCTTATTAGTTAGAATGGGTTAATGTACATTAAAATATAAATCTAACGTCTGTTGTCTTCCTTAGTATTACAATGTGCCCTGTTTATTTCAGGTTGCCTTTGATATTGGTTGGGAACAAATCTGATCTAGTGGAATATAGCAGTATGGAGACCATCCTTCCTATTATGAACCAGTACACTGAAATAGAAACCTGTGTGGAGGTATGCCTTATTTGATTTTGAAATTTACTGTTGGTGAATTCTCACTAATTGAGGTTGGGAATAGAAGGCTGAGGAGATATGGGATGGAATAAATTTCCTGCTGTTTGTGAAGTCATGTAAACCAAATAAAATAGAGAATTTGAAGTTGGCCTCTGGGCTCTTTGTAGACAACCATCTTGTGATATCCACTAAGAAAAATGCATTTTCAGTTTCTTCAAGGAATCTTATTACCTTATTTTCGTGGTTTTAACTCTCATAATTGCTTTCAGAGTGTAAAATTTTAAACTTTTTTTTTTTTTTTTAGTGTTCAGCAAAAAATCTGAAGAACATATCAGAGCTCTTTTATTATGCCCAGAAAGCTGTTCTTCATCCTACAGGGCCCTTGTACTGCCCAGAGGAGAAAGAGGTAACCGCCCCCCGCCAGCTCCCCAGTTTGTGTTAGTATGGGCTGGAATGTATAGGTACTAACTCTAATGTGGTAGTGATTTTTAGTAACTCTTAAGTATTGTTGTAAACTTCTGCAATTTAAATTTATTGTTTATTATACTTACATTTTCTAGGTATTTTTCTTCAAAGATATTCACATTAAATACTCAGAAAAGTATTCCATATCAAATACTATTTCAGGAAATGTCATTTGAACAAACAGGAGAATTGGCAATAATAACAGCAAGAAGTCCAAAGACTTAGCTGCTTGCTTTGCTACTATAAAGTCCATAAACTTAAAAACATACACAAAGAAAAAACTTGTGTAGTTATTTGACATGGATAAAACATGTAATAAAACTTGAATACTCCCTTTTGTTTCATAGCTAAGAAACACAGTAATTTCTTAATGAAATATCTAAAATTGAATAATATTTTGCCATATACTTTTTAAATTAATTATTTTTTATTTAAAATTCACATACCATAAAATTTACCCTTTTAAAGTGTGCAATTCGGTGCTTTTAGTATATTCACACAGTTGTATGTTCATCACCACTGCCTAATTCCAGAATATTTCATTACCTCAAAAAGAAACCCTGTACCTATTAGTAGTTACCCCCATTCCTCCAACCTTGGGCAACCAGTAATCTACTTTCTGTCTGTATGGATTTGCTTTTTGTGGACATTTCATATAAATGGACTCATACAACATGTGGTCTTTCTGTTGGCTTCTTTCACATAGCATAGTAATGTTTTCAGGGTACATCCATGTTGTAGCATGTATTAGCATTTCATTTCTTTAATGGCTAAACAATACTTTATTGTATGGCTATATTTCACATTTTGTTTATCCACTTATCTATTGATGGACTTTTGGGTTGTTTTACATTTTATGGCTATCTACCTATATATATATAAAAGCCTAAGCAACAGGTCGTCTGGTAGCTATGATGTGCACTGACCACCAGGGGGCAGACACTCAACGCAGGAGCTGCCCCCTGGTGGTCAGTGCACTCCCACAGCGAGAGGGCTGCTCAGCTGACCAACGGACATGGGGTTCATGGCTCCTGGTCCTGGCATCAGGACTGACTGGGTGCGAGGAGCGAGGCTGCGATAACAAGCAGTGGTTGTGCAATCATGGGTATGCCGGTATCACCCTACGACGGGTGCACGGAGACTGCAGCAAAGCAGCAGCCAGCCTACTGGGCAGCGGTGGCAGGCGCAGTGGGGCCGGGATGAGCAGGAGCGGCACGGTGCCTGGCCCCAGCTCGGGCTCCTCCCTGGCCACCTGTCACTTCTCGCACTACTTCGTGCTGTGCAGGATCAACAAGGACAGTGGGCTGAAGCCCGACAAGCTGGCGGGTAAGGCTGGGCTGCAGCGGTGCAGAAGTCCACTGATCCCCGCAGGCCAGACGAAGGGACCCCACTGGTGCATGAATCCATGCACCAGGCCTCTAATTGTGAATGTAACTGCTATAAACATTAACACACAAGTTTGAACATCTGTTTTCAATTCCTTTGTATAATTAGGAATGAAGTTACTAGATCACATGGTAATTCTATGTTTAACTTATTGAGGAACCACTAAATTGTATGAAGGTTCCAGTTTCTTCACCTCTTTGCCAATACTTGTTATTCCTTCCCCTCCACCCACTTTTTTTATATATTATTACTAGAGGCCCGGTGCATGAAATTCGTGCACTTGGGGTTGGGGGTAGGTCGTCCCTCAGCCCGGCCTGTGCCCTCTTGCAATCTGGGAGCCCTCAGAGGATGTCTTACTGACGGCTTAGGCCTGCTCCCCACCACCGCCACTGCGCTCGCCAGCCGTGAGCCTGAATTCTGGCTGAGCAGCTCTCCCTCTATGGGAGCGCACTGACCACCAGGGAGCAGCTCCTGCGTTGAGCATCTACTCCCTGGTAGTCAGTGCACATCATAGCAACCAGTCGTTCCCCCATTCAGTCAATTTGCATATTAGCCTTTTATTATATAGGATAGCCATAGTGGATGTGAATGGTATCTCACTATTGTTTTGATTTGCATTTCCCTGTTGGGTAATGATGTTGTTCAGCTTTTCTTGTGGTTATTTTGCCATTTGTATATCTTCTTTGGAGAAATGTCAGTTTAATTCTTTTGGCTATTTCTTGAGTTGTCTTTTTACTGTTGAGTATTTAAGAAATAAAAAGTTGTAGATATTTTCAGGAAAAGTTTATAGTATAGGTAAGTGGTTGGCTGCTTTGACCAGTGAGTCACATTTGGTCTGGCCACTTGTTTTTTGTATAGCCTATGAGCTGAGAATACATTTTATATTTTTATTATTTCTCTCTTTTTTTTTCTTTTTGGTTTTTAAATATATATTTTATTGATTTTTTTACAGAGAGGAAGGGAGAGGGATAGAGAGTTAGAAACATCGATCAGCAGCCTCTTGCACACCCCCCACTGGGAATGTGCCCACAGCCAAGGTACATGCCCTTGACTGGAATCGAACCCGGGACCCTTCAGTCCACAGGCCGACGCTCTATCCACTGAGCCAAACCGGTTAGGGCTTTTCTTTTTGGTTTTTAGAGAGAATGGAAGGGAAGGGGAGAGACAGAGTGAGAGAAACATCAATGTGAGAGAGATGCATTGATTGCTTGCCTTCCTGGCCAATGCTCTAACCACTGAGCAACTGGCCAGGGCCAGAGCTGCATTTTTAAATGACTGGAAAAAGTTCAAAAGGAGTAATATTTTGTGATATGGGAAAATTATGTGACATTTAGAATTTATCATTCATGAATAATGTTTTATTGCAACACAGCCATCCTCATTCCTTTATGTTTACTGGGGCTGCTTTCCTGCCACAAAGGCAGAATTGAGTAGTTGCAGCAGAGTTTGTATGTGGTACTCACACTTCTCAGTGCTGAGTGCTGCTTGGCGCACTGCTAATTGCACTGGCACAGCTATAACTTGACAGTGTTTTAGTACCACGTGTATCACTCTACTGTGATGTTTTATTTTGTTATCAGTGCTTTACCTATCCTGCCAAAACAAGAAAAGAAAAAAGTCAGTTTTTAGTTGGAAAAGCAGCTGTATGTTCTAAGCTCAAATTATTTTGGGGGAGGGGGATGGTTACCTCAGTGCAAGCACGAAAGAAATTTCCACATTTCATACTTCATTTGACTCTGCAGTTGAGGAGCTTCCACCCAACCTTCAATCAGGACTCACTAAGCTGCAGTATAATGACATGCTAGCAGCAAAAATCAAGAAAAAAATCTAATATAATTCTGCAAATGCTTTCCAAGCAATGAATGTGCCCAATTAAAATTATATGTGTATGGATCTGTATCAGTACTGGCAGTATGTAACTGTACAAAAAGACATATTTCAAAGATAAAGTATGTAAAATTTTACAGATAAACATTGCAATCAATTTTTATGATAGGGAACACTAATTTTGAACCCCAACTTAGCAAAATGTTAACTCTCTTAGAAGATTTTCATTCTTCTCATTAGTAGACCTGTATAGCAAATTCATACTGTTTTTATTATATTTTGAATTTCATCAATAAAAATGTTGTGGAAATTTTATTCTCTCTTGCTATATAAGTACTTCCATGACATTCTTGATTTTTCCTGTTGGTTATTTGCTTTGTAGCCCTTTACAGAAGAAGTGCTGACCTCTGGTATAAATAATTAATCTGAGTTACCCCTTAATCTGACCCTGATTTACTTTCCCTTAATCCTGGTTTACTGTTTCTTAATTGGAATGCTTCTTTCTAATTTACTCTTAATCCAGAATTTCCCAAATTCGCT
Source organism: Myotis yumanensis (assembly GCF_028538775.1). Taxonomy (NCBI): domain Eukaryota; kingdom Metazoa; phylum Chordata; class Mammalia; order Chiroptera; family Vespertilionidae; genus Myotis; species Myotis yumanensis. The sequence goes on along the minus strand of NW_027223767.1, from coordinate 24,579,571 downwards.
TGATCATAGTCACTAGACATACTTGTTAAAAACACAGACTACCTTCTGATTCAGCCAGGAAATTTGATCTTATGATCAAGAAAATTTGGGAAGCAGTCTCATGCTATAGAGATTTACCTCTGAGCCCTTAGCCTACTGGTACATTAAATTGCCTCTGTTAGTTCTCAATTCTTTAATTGCTTTTTACTTAGGGCTATTATTAGTTCTGCTAATCACCCCACCCCTGCCCCTTCCCCAATCACCTGAATAAAATACTACCATCTGTTATTCATTTCGTAGGTGGACCTGCTTGAAGTAAAATCTGCAAATTTGGAGACTATCCTTTGTTTTACACAAGAACAAGCACTGAGTCTAAGCTATACCAGAAGCTTTTATTTAGACAATAACAGCCTTTAACACAGATTGGGATCAACAAAAAGATCATATTAAAAATTAAGCCTGCCCCTGGCCAGGTGGCTCAGTTGGTTGGAGCATCGTTGGTACCCCAAAGGGTTGTGAGCTGGATTCCTGGTCAGGGCACATACAGAGATTGCAGGTTTGATTTTAGTCGCATAGGGGAGGCAACCTTCTGTGGCCCCTCCCCGCAGCCAGCCCTGTCCCTGACCAGCCCCTCACCCCCACCCCAATGGGGGCCGGGCTGGCCAGCCAACCTCCCGCGGCCCCTCCCCTTGGCCAGGCCAGCCGGATCCCACCAGTGCATGAATTCGTGCACCAGGCCTCTAGTATGTAGATATGACTAGAAGAATGAATATTCTCTAAAGATGTACTTCTCTTGCCTATCCTTGGAGGATTTGTGGTCATGCGGGGGGCATTTGATCATTCCAAATATTGGTCCTCATTTACTTAAAAAGGTTTGAGTATAAAAATAAATGGCTTTGCTTTAGTTAATTTTTCACGCTGGTTGTATTTGCTGTTACGTATTTGATGGTGAGAACAATCAGAATTACTCTTAGCCTTATGAAAATCATATTTAAAAATCTAAGCTATTTTAATTAAAACAATTGTTTCTTTTCTCATTGATATCTAGATGAAGCCAGCCTGTATAAAAGCCCTTACTCGTATATTTAAAATATCTGATCAAGATAATGATGGCACTCTCAATGATGCTGAGCTCAACTTCTTTCAGGTAACCTTCCTCTTTTTCTGACGTTTGTATACCTTGTTGTGTTTTTTTGGGGGGCGATGGGACTGAGAAAAGCTATTAGAATTTATTAGCTTAAACAGTGATATGTTGATAAATTTGAGTCTGTTTCATGTAAAAATTATCTTTCATATCAAGCTATTTAAGTCTTTGCCTAGGGTATAAAACTCTCTTATGCATAGGAATCAAGGAGACTCTTTGATAGCATTATTTCATGGTACACAATGGATGTGTATTTAGGATGATGAAGACTGAACTCTGAGTTATTTTTCTTTCTTGGTTTTGTATAACATAGCTTCACAAAGAGCCCTGTGTTTTAGAAATGTGATGGGGAGAGTAGGGAAGGTTTCTTTCCTTCTAAGTATGACATGTTTTACATAAATAATACAAGGCAGAGACCATCCTAATTTATAATTTGTTTCTTTTGGTTGCAACTCATTGATTTAATATTGCTTTGTAGACTAATGTTTTTATATATTTATATTTAATGCTGATTTTTGTTGGTGTTTTTTTTTTGTATTTTGGTTTTTTGTTTTGTTTTTTTGCTAGAGAATTTGTTTCAACACTCCATTAGCTCCTCAGGCTCTAGAAGATGTCAAGAATGTAGTCAGAAAACATATAAGTGATGGTGTGGCTGACAGTGGATTGACACTGAAAGGTAGGTGAATGGTGTTCTTTCCCTTTTTTAACTCAATAATTTCAAAATTTGGTATAAGGTCTTTATAGCATTATTTATACTTTAAGGAAATGTTAGTTTTACTCATATGTCTGAAATCTAACTTGGACATGTAGGAGTTGGAAGAGACAGGCAATTTCGAGGGGATAGTTATATTCACTGTCAGCGTAAATTAGAGGAAGGGAAATTGGTGGGATCTCAGGAATGCTGACGTCCACCTGAAGGAAAAAGATTTCTGGAACAAACAAATTTATCTTAAAGGTCTTCTGATTCATAAGCATCCTTTAAGTAGAAATTATTTTTAGGGGAGACATTTTGCCTCTCTATCAGATTTACCAAGTATACAGTGTTCCCTGTAGAATGTGTGATAGAACCACAGTAAAATAAGAAATGAAATTGAAAACCAGAACTTTTCGTTATAAAGCACAAAGATCTATAACACAATGTCCTTTGTTTTTATCACCTAACTTTGTGAATGTCAGTGTATTCCTTGGGATATGTTTTGGCCCTTTCTTCTGGTGCCATCTCTTGCTGACCTGGGTATATATATATGAAATGATTCTGAAATCAGCTCTGTTTTTATTGAGACACTTGTGAATTTTGTTTTGATTTGACCTTCAGTATGCAAAACTATTAAGCGTAGGTTCATGAATGTAGTGCTTGCCATTTTGTGTTGCATGCTTTTCTCCCATGTGAGTCTGTGCCCTTTTTCACATCAGCTGTGTTTACTAATTCATTTTATTTCAGGTTTTCTTTTTTTACACACACTTTTTATCCAGAGAGGGAGACATGAAACTACTTGGACTGTGCTTCGACGATTTGGTTATGATGATGACCTGGATTTGACACCTGAGTATTTATTCCCCTTGTATGTACCCTTGGCTTTCTAATTGATTTTACTTGCCAAGTATTTTAAAGTTTTATTTAGCACATAGGTAGGCTTTGGGGTACTCAGGAATAATTTAGATTTATAGAGAGATTTGAAACAGGGTTTCTCAACCTCGGCTCTATTGACATTTTGGTCTGGATGATTCTTTGCTGTAGAGTCTGTCCCATGCATTGTAAGATTTTTAGCACATCCTTAGATGCCAGTAACACCTCCTCCCCCAACTGTAACAAGTGAAAATGTCTAGCATCTCTACAAGTCACCAAATGTTCCCTCAGGAGTGAAGTCATCCCCAGTGGAGAGCCACTGATTTATAGAATGGCTCAGACTTTTCCTTTTCTTCTCGTGGAAAATACAAGTGTTTTTATTTTTTTTAAATATATCTTTATTGATTTCAGAGAGGAAGGGGAAGGGGGAGAGAGAGATATATAAACATCAATGGTTAGAGAGAATCATTGTCCAGCTGCCTCCTGAACGCCACACACTGGGGATCGAGCCCGCAACCCGGGCATGTGCCCTGACCGGAAATCAAACTGTGACCTCCTGGTTCTTAGGTGGACGCTCAACGACTGAGCCACGCCGGCCAGGCTACAAGTATTTTTAAAAATTTATTCTACTGAGAAAAAAGATAAAAGATGCTAGACAAACTGTTTTTGAAGTCAATAGATGAGAAGTATATTGGTTAACTTTTTTTTTTTTTTCATTAGTCCTTCTCCTTCCTAAGGTTTATAGCCTGTTCTTAGCTCAGGATAAAATAAGTATTTTTTCCTAAACAAGCAGTCTATTTGTGGTTATTTTTCCTGAAATAGTGCAGTGTTTACATTCTGTTTGTTTAAAAATGGACCCAGCCCATCTGGAGTGACTCAGTCGGTTGAGCATCATCCCATGCACCAAAAGGTTGCCAGTTCGATTCCTGGTCAGGGCATATATCTGGGTTGCGGTGTGGTCCCCAGTTGGGGCATATATGGAAAGGCAACTGATCGATGTTTCTCTCTCTCTCTCCCCTACCGCCTCTTCCTCTCTTTAAGCATGTCCTTGGGAGAGGATTAAAAATGATAAATAAATAAAAATGAACCCAATGTCACCCCAAAACAGGAGACTGCCTTGCTGTAGGATGCCACTACTGTAACAAGGAAGTGACTTCCCAAGATCTGGCCTTCAAAGCTTTGGCCTTTCTTCTTCACTTGTTCAGCATCATGTAATCTTCATGTTGTCTTTTATTTTAGCATAGCACCCCTATGCTAAAATAAAATATGCAGAACTAGTATGTAAGGGTTCAGAAGGACTTTGTCATTTGTTTCTTCCCCTATGATTGAGGAAGCAAAGTTCTTTCTGGTTGGATTCCTGGTGCATTAATCAGTCCTAACTTGAAACCTCTCTTGTCAAAGTTATTAAATTAAATTTTGGCTCCAGTAATTTTCCAGCTTTTTCAATAAATCTATATTGAATGATTGAATGAATTTGTCCATGACGTTTTCGTCAAAATTTCTTTTCTGTACCATTTATGTGGGTAGATAAATTCTACAAGGGGTTGCTTATTGCTTTCTTAAGTATGACAGTGAGAAAACTCCCATCTCTTATGGCTCTGTGGCTCTATTATCTCTTTCACTGTCTTTATTTCTCTGCCTTGAATTTTCTGCAGAATAGCCGCTTAGAGCCACCACTTGAATTTTTCTAGCTTTCCTATTAAACTCTGCCTCTGTCCTTCACACTTGCTAGATTGAATAGATATATAAATACAGATGTGACCTTGGCACTTCCCTTCAAGACAGGATAAAGCCCAAGCTTCTTAACATGGTACATGAGGTCATTCATGATCCGATCATGCTCACTCCCTGCCTTCATTCTAGAAGTAAATCCGAAACTATTTATAGTCCACCAATCACATTTTCTCCCCCTGGTATTTCCACTCCCTCCCTCCCTGTCCCCTCAACCTAATTAATTCCTCTTATCTTTCAAGTCTCAATTCATCTGACAGTGTCTCGCAGCAGGGCTGACACCTTCCCATCCCCAGGCCAGAGACGTTCCAATTCACGTGGGCTTCCCGAGCATCCTTAGCTTGCCCATACTTGTCCCATTCTGTTGCGATAGTGAATTATCTGTGGTCCATCTCCCACTTGAATGCGTTTTCTTAGAGCAGAGAAGCCTGTCTTGTTTTTGTGTCCCTAGCACCTAGCTCAGTGCATTTGATAAATGTTTATTGAGCTAAATTTAGGGTGAATCAAAAAGGTCAAATCAGGCAGAAATAACATCTCTTTACATCATTTTCAACTCATTACCATGTTGACATAATTATGACTCACAATTTGTTTATAGAGGAAGAACAAACCCGTTATGGTTTAATCGGTATTATTTATAAAAAATTTTATTTCAACCTGCCCTTCAGATATTTAAGAACACTTTACATGTCAACTCGAATGAGCATTATTTTGACCCTGAGGCTTGCCAGGCCACTCTAGTGACTTTCCCTGGGAAAGTCCACCTAGCTCCAGCAAGGATATTGTATGAGTGGTATTATCCCACAAAAAGACTTGTTGCAGTTTTATATTCATTTCTTAAATTAAATTTCAATATTTGATTAATGATTTGTTTTACTCTTAAATTTTTTCATCAACAGGCTAAAAATACCTCCTGATTGCACTACTGAATTAAATCATCATGCGTATTTGTTTCTCCAAAGCACCTTTGACAAACATGATTTGGTAAGCTCTTAGCTGTAATTTTCCATGATAAAATATTTTTCAGTGAGTGATTTTACTCTGTTCTCTTAGCTTTGAGGTACTCATGTAATGTAGCCAAAAATTGCTTAAACTCTCTTAAGTTAAACTAGCAAAAATACTCTTATTTTTATTGTTTTCTCAAGATGAAAAAGTCTAGTTTATAGACTCTTGTGTAAGTTTTCTTATAAACATGTAAGACATTTTCTTGATAAAATGTAAAATTTCTTTTCATATGTTAGTTTTTAGAAGCATAGTTTTACTAGATGAGGGGCTTTCGTGTTTGGGAATTACTTTCTTAGATATCTAAACATTATATATACTTCCTTGTGTATCTTCAGGATAGAGACTGTGCTTTGTCACCTGATGAGCTTAAAGATTTGTTTAAAGTTTTCCCTTACATACCTTGGGGGCCAGATGTGAATAACACAGTTTGTACTAATGAAAGAGGCTGGATAACCTACCAGGGATTCCTTTCCCAGTGGACGTGAGTATAGAGCTCACCTGTTAGCTCTAGAATTGTCACTACTTTAAAATTATGTTGCATTACGTTAATCATTTTGTAAGTTTTTCTCTTACTAAGTGTTTCAATCATAATAAGCAGGATTGATAATGAAGGGATCTGTTTGCTTTTGGATGATGTAGATGGATGGAAACAGTAATAAGTCTTATATCAAAAGTGAGCTAAATTTTAATCCATTTTTTATTAAGAGAATTGGAAACATCATTGCTATTGCAGAATTCTTTACACCTTTAGGATATGGGAAGAGCATATTTTACTTGGCACTGAAGACTTAAGGGTTTTTATTGTTTGTCACGCACTCTTAGTGAGGGTTTGTCTACAGTCTGGGTATAGCCTAGTAAACATTGTATTTAGGGTGCTAAGGAAATCCTCTGGTCATATATGAGGACATAATTACTTTAATCTTGGGGTGACTAACTTTTAATACCAGAATCTATTCTTTTTTTCAAATCATAAAGACTACCTAATTTCCAGTAATTAGGTAAGGATGTTGTGGGAGTGGTGATATCCCACAAAAAGACTTGTACCTTTTAGTTATTTTTGCTCCATTCACAAACCTTTTCAGATTAATTATCATCAAGTTCTCAACTAGCCAGTATTTGCAGTGTACTATGTAACTTGGGAAGCAAATTATTTTCAAAAATCCCTGCTCTAGATTTACCAGCAGCTCACTGCTCATCTATGTGACCTTGCTCTCTCTGGGCAGGTGAGATATGGAATCCCCCCACATCTTGCATTCTCCTCCCTTCTCTGTCTTAAGATGCATTGTAGAAAGAGCCATGGTTGGGCGCATGGGAAATTAAAGCAGCCTGACAAAACTCATCTGCATCTGGTGGTAAAATTATTTGAGCTGTTGGAATTTTTTTTCCTATAAATGTTCATTGAGGAACTTTTCACATTTTTACTCTTCTATTTCTTAGGCTCACGACCTATTTAGATGTACAGCGGTGCCTGGAGTATTTGGGCTACTTAGGCTATTCAATATTGACTGAACAAGAGTCTCAAGCTTCAGCCATTACAGGTAAGTAAATAAAATTAGTAAAAAAAGTTAGAAACATTTTTAAGGTTCCACTTTCATATGTAAAAAGAGTGAACATAAATATATCTTTGCTGGTCTTCCATGTCTATACTCTTACTTGTTTTTCCTATGATTTGATCATTTCTTTTGAGTTAAGATGCTTGATTTTATTGTTTATCAACAAAGAAAGCATAGGTTTTATTCTAGTTTACCCCTGAGGCTATTCCACTGATGAAAATCAGGGGGAGCCATGGGCATTAAAAGTATAGTTTGTCCTGTGTTTTAATTTTCTTTGAACATTAAAACAATGCATATTAACACATGAACCTGATATTGAACTGATTGTACATCTCTCGGCTTTGTAACCATTTTCCACATTCATAAATTTTTCACAAATCTTATCATTCTTGCCAAGCAATGTCCTTCACTTAAAGAAAACCCATAGGAATGAAAATAACACATTAGGGAACTGATATTTCAAGAGTTTCTTATATCCCAGTTGTGGGGGAGGGGGAGAATGCCGTATCTTACAGGAAGCCCCAGCACAAGAAGACAGCCAATCTTAAATTGACGGACCTTTAACGTCCTTAACTAACAGTATTTTAGTTCATCCTCAAAGAGTAAGGAACTAATTGCTAACCAGCATGAGGTTTTTTTCATGCAACAAAATACTGTGGACATCTTTCTGTATCACTAATCGACTTTTATATATCTTTGATGCTAAATAATGTGTCATCATATGGAAGTTCTATAACTTATTTAACCCATAACTATTGTGGGTTTTTTTTTTTTTATCATTTTCAGTTTTTTACCTCTGGTGAGCTTGTTGCAATTGAATCTTTAGCTATAGCTTAAGGTCTCTTTACCTCAAGAAGAGATGCCCCCTTTCTCTGCTGATACAGCATTGCTCCCTGGACTGCCTCTTTTACAGATTTACATTGGAAAGGCCAGTTAACCCCAGAGTGCATATCCCTTTACCATTCATAGATCCAAGAGAATGCAGATTCCAGAGACCATCTTTTAGCTTGTAACTCGTTATGACAATAACTTATCACAGAAAAAAAAAATAGGTGAGATGTAATGGTGGCTATATTTATTGTAATTTTAATTCATTTTTAAGATATTTTCCTTATGAAATGTATTATTTTATTATTAAATAAATTTCACTTGGTTACTAGAAGTTCACTTTGCAGCCAACTTTTCAGAAATGCATCTTTCCCACTAAGTGAGGCCCTTCTGTATCATATTTAGTACTTTATTTCACACACAGCTTGACTGTTGTACAGTATGTTTATTTATTGATAAGAGATAAGTAGCAATACCCTATTCTGCAGAAGGTAAATTAGGTTCAGTGAGTCTAAGTGGTACATAATTAGTGTTTTTTCTTTTTAGTAACAAGAGATAAAAAGATAGACCTTCAGAAAAAACAGACTCAAAGAAATGTGTTCAGATGTAATGTAATTGGGATGAAAAACTGTGGGAAAAGTGGAGTTCTTCAGGCTCTTCTTGGAAGAAACTTAATGGTGAGAAAAATGCAATTTTATCCTGAAAGTTTTTATAGTCATGAGTTTACATAATTTTTATAGCTATTAACTTTTTTAGATAATTATATAACTCAGTGACCTATGTATATTAGTATAATCTAAAATGTAACAATAATCCTATTGAACTGGCTTTATCTTCGCTTGTTTATTTATGTATTTATTTTCACTATTCTTTACCTACTGTGTACTCTTTTTTATTGAATTTATTGGGGTGAGATTGGTTAATACAATTATATAGGTTTCAGGTGTACAATTCTATATAATATGTTTTCTGTATATTGTATTATGTGTTCACTACCCTATCTTTGTTTTTTTATGTTGGCTATCATTTTTCTTTTTTAAAAACCAGTGTTTAGCCCTAGCCGGTTTGGCTCACTGGATAGAGCGTCGGCCTGCAGACTCAAGGGTCCCAGGTTCGATTCCGGTCAAGGGCATGTACCTTGGTTGCGGGCACATCCCCAGTAGGGAGTGTGCAGGAGGCAGCTGATTGATGTTTCTCTCTCAATGATGTTTCTAACTCTCTGTCCCTCTCCCTTGCTCTCTGTAAAAAATCAATAAAATATATTTTTAAAAAAACAAAAAAAAAACAGTGTTCAGATGAGAATTAAATGAATACACTTGTGAAAGTCATAACAGTGCTTGGCATGAAGTAAATATACAATAAAAGACTTAGAAGGGAATGCTGAAATCCCATTCTGACTGCTTCTTTGAGTAAGGAGATTGACGTATTTTCAGATGAGTCTCAAATCAGATAAAATTATAGTATAATGAGAATTGCCAGCAGGCGGCTCTGGAATACAGTTTCAATAATGTAGTTTACTTCCTTTTCGGTCACTGCCTTCACTTAGTGCTGAGCAAGTGCATCTTTTGTTTTAGACCTTAAGAACTAAGAAACAAAGTCAATACCTCCTTTGTACTGAAAAAGAATACATAGTGTAGGGAAGAATGCCCTTTTATTTGACAGTCCCATGGGTATACGTACTGATGGCAACTAGTTGCTGTGATATCTTACTATAAATATTAAAATTTTTGGTTGTTTTCAGAGACAGAAGAAAATTCGTGATGATCATAAATCCTACTATGCGATTAACACTGTTTATGTATATGGACAAGAGAAATACTTGTTGGTAAGAAGTTTTCTGGTATATAAAGATTATTAATTATTAGGTATATTTTTTAAAGACTCATTGGAAACTAATTGGGTTTAATTTAATGGCTGTATGTGGAACTTTCATGTGATTTTTCCCCCCACCTGGCTTATTCATTGGAATTAATTTTAATTCCCTTGATATGTATGGTGATTACATGGGTATAGCTCTAAGTAAAAATTCATCTATTTGTGTGTTTAATTGTATGTTATACTACAATAAGAAAGTAAAAATGTTAACTCTTCTTTACTTTTTCTTGCCCTTTTATTTAAAAAAATTATCCTCTACTGTTAATTAGAAATTGATATGAAAATCTTAGTGCAGGTGCTTGATAGTGTATCTGTAATCAGAATTTTTTTATCTATTTAGCAGGGAAGGAGTGTACTTAACAAATGTGTGAGCCTAAGAAAAATGAATGAAATAAGGGTATAACTGAAAAGATACTATGAAATGCAGTAGAAAGAGATTATATGTTCTCTTTTGACCCAGTCAGATTTCATTTTGAATGCTGGTTGACCATTGATTAGCTGTGTTACCTCAGGCAAGTCACTTACTCTCTCTGAGCCTCAGTTTCTCAAGTTAGCTAATATGAGAAACTGCTAACAGGTTCTTCCAGACAAATGATCACTTGAATTTTACTCTTTATGATAAAAGGTTTTTGTCAGTTTCTTATTAAACCTTATTTATCTCCTATTCTTTACCTACTGTGTATTCAGTAAATATTGCTGACTGTTAATTTTCCTGTTTTTATTCTTACAGTATTTATAAATTAACATGTTTCACGTCTGAATATTCATGTTATAATAGTGTTTTATTTGGAATATATTGAGTCACTTCTGACTCTACACTTCCCCTTTCTTCTCCTCAACAAAGAGGCACTATCTTATATAACTCAGTCCTGAATTTTACTTTGTTGAATTATTATCATATCATAGATGAGATATTTCTTTAGAAGTTTTATAGTTAACATTGTAATACTTTAAGCAATAAAATAAAATTTTTTAAAAAGTGTAGGCAATAAAGTAGAACAAGTGGAGCATAGTGTGAAAAGTTCTTTGCTTTGTGTTTTTGATTGGTAGGGAGAAAAGGTAGTATGGTAGAATGAAAATCGACTTTGAATCATATCTGTGTTGAAATTTTGGTGTAATGATTTGTTAGATGTGTTATTTTAAGCAGTTGACTTAATCTCATAGCCTGTCATCTTATCTATAAAATGTAGAGAATGTAGGTAAAGGGTCTGCCCACTACACTTTAGTCACTCAGTAAATGTTAGCTTTTGTAAATCCTAATCACCATTTTTAATTCACAAAATCAGAAAATACTTATCTGCACTTCCCACTTCTAAAAATGGTCTGAAAATTTATGCGTAACTAGTATCTTTTAATTAGGAAGTTAAGTTAAACAAATAGTAAAACATAATGACTTTAATTATTCATTGATATTATGATATTTATGTTTTTCATTATTTTTTTCTTTTTACAAGATGCATGATATCTCAGAATCGGAGTTTCTAACGGAGGCTGAGATCTTTTGTGATGTTGTATGCCTTGTATATGATGTCAGTAATCCCAAATCCTTTGAATACTGTGCCAGGATTTTTAAGGTTTGTTGCTCTTTTGGTGTATAACTAATTTTAACTTTATATGGAGTTTAATGGAATTGTAATGTGGTGTTTTCTAACCAAGAAAATCATTTGTGGGGCTTTAAAAAAGTATATACATCTGTGTCCTGTCCCTAAAGGTTCTGGTTTTGTTCTGAGGTGGTAAGGTCCCAGACATCTGTATTTTAAAAAACATTTTTTCCCATGCATGACTCTGATGTGCATTCCTGGGTAAGACCCCCTGTATTAATGGAAGGTCTTCTTGGCTGTTAGGGATGCCCATGGATTGTATATTGCCAGGTCCATCATGAATAATAATAGAATAAGGGGGAAAACCAGAGGCTTGAAAAGTTATTAGTCACTTTGAGATTTTAACAAGATTTAATTCCTTTGTACATAAAACTGTATGTACAAAGGAATTTATTCTAGCATTATTTTTAACTAGAGGCCCAGTGCAAGATCGGGGCCAGGGAGGGACGCGGGAGGTTGGCCAGCCAGGGAGGGACCACAGGAGGGCCTGATCGGCCAGACCCCAGCAGCAAGCTCACTTACCGGTTGGAGCATCTGCCCCCTGGTGGTCAGTGCACGTCATAGCGACTGGCCAACCAGTCGACTGCCCCCAGTGGTCAGTACATGTCATAGCAAGCAGTTGAGCAGCTTTAGCATATCATTAACATATTACACTTTGATTGGTTGAATGGACGACTGGACACTTAGCTTATTAGGCTTTTATTATATAGAATAGCAAAAAACTAGAAATAATTCAGATGTGTAAGAATAGGAGAGGATACTTTACCAAATTAAGATAAAATAATCCAGTGGTCTATTAAACAGCCGTTAAAAACAATGGTTTTGAATTCTGAAAACATGGGAGATTCTGTATAATATATTTTTAAATGTTTATATCCAGCATGACGGCCACTAAATATATATATAAACATTAGTATATAAATGTATGTGCTTAAGGACTGAAGGTAATACGAAAAAAGAAAATAGTGTGCTTTAGGATAGAGGACTTTATATAGATTTCTTTTTATTTCAAAATATCATGTCTTTTTCATAAAAATTTTTTTCAAATTCGATGAATCTGAAGAAGCATTACAGGTTTATATTGTTACCAGCATTAGAAAAGTGGCCCTGGTAGTATTACAAGACTGACCTGGACCACTATTGTTGCTTTGCCTATCCAGAGAAAAATTTTAGTACACATTTAATTAAACAGAGTAATTTTTGAACTTGTCATCAGATTTTTGTTTCATTTTTTATTCCACAGCAACACTTTATGGACAGCAGAATACCTTGCTTAATCATAGCTGCAAAATCAGACCTGCATGAAGTTAAACAGGAATATAGTATTTCACCTGCTGATTTCTGCAGGAAACACAAAATGCCTCCACCACAAGCCTTCACTTGCAATACCACTGAGGCACCCAGTAAAGATATCTTTGTTAAATTGACAACAATGGCCATGTACCCGTAAGTACTTACTCTGTCATCATTTTCATGTTGCATGGTTCATAACGACATTGCATGCCATTATTAGCCATGAGAGTGGAACCTTTGTCCATAGAAGTTGTTCAGCAACAGAAAGAGATTATAATGAGAAGGTACAAATTTGAGAAAATGCAAGTTTGGTTTGGGTGCCATAATAAATTTATATAAACAGTGCTGACAGTATTGGTATAGATTTGAACGTGCTGTAACTATCTTAATAGGGTAGTATAATAAAACTAAGCTCCCCACCCAGCATTAGAAAAACAACAGTCTTACTGCAATAAAGTGGGGTTGGCACATGTTGCTTTATGCTTGTAAGGTATTTCCATATGAACAAAAAGTTCATTTTTATATTTTTCTGTTGATTAATTGATCTTGAGTATGTGAAGGATGCTAAAATCTTTTATGTAATTAAATTACGGGTATATTTGAGTTCAGGATGTGATGTCTTTTTTAAGTGCTGTAAAAAGTAGTTGTAATTGGAATTCCTGCTATATAAATGTTTTACATTGTGTTATACCACAAGTTTTATGTACATTTATTGTATAGCTATATATGCATATGCACAAGCACATAACTGTGGTCATCTTCATAGTGTACTAACTGCCTTAAAATTGCATGGTTCTTAATGGCATTCTCCTTGAGCACTATGTATAAATTCTGTTTTGTAACAAGATAGTTTTCAGGCAGTGCGTTTCTCGGGACTTTATAGTTTATTCTATTTATAATTATGCTATTCTCTAAATTATTATTCTTATGAAAACTACGGTATGAAATAGAGTAATCAAATGTTGCTATAAACTGAGTTTTTTCCGAAAGTTGTTCATTTGTTACAGATTTTTCCAGTCAGAATTCACTTTACTGCTATTTCATTAACTAATTAATACTTGCTTTAAAATGCAGTAAACCCTTGCAGTTCTATTTATATTGGAAGACAAGGCATTTCTATTACTATAAGATAAGCACAGCCTTATTTATGTTTTACCTTTGCTTTAAAACTCTCATGTATGTATCTACAGAGAGGATCATTACAGAGACAGACTCTCCCGAGACACGGGCAACACTGATAGAATAGAGAATTTGAGAAAAGTCTGGGTCTTTCTAAAAACTGCTTTGTAAGTTACTTTTTCTTTATGGCTTCTGTGGGATTTTGTTGACATTTTCTTATAGATGAGCAAGTCTCCTTTCTTGCCATAATTAACATTCAGTAATTATCCAGAAACGCACTGCTTGGTCAGGCTTACTGCCTAACTGTGTATTATGGTGTCTTTTGTTTACTGTGTAAATGCACTATTTTAATCTTGTAAATAACTGCAACTGTGTTTTTAGATCTGTACCTTTTAATATTTTACTGCACTTTGTGTGTATGTGTATGTGTGTATGATAAATGTACATACTTGGACACTTGTTTATATGGTTAACCCCAAACTCCTTCTCATGAAGCATCTCCCTGTTGCTAAGCATACTTTGCACCCCTCCTTTTTGGTGGGTGGAGCCGGTGTATATTGAACAGTCGGACTCACTTTATAAAATAAAAGATGGATTCCAGTATGACAGCTGGCAGTGACTTAGTAGCAGTGATATGTTCATCATCACAAGTCAAGTTTTAAATTAATTCTTGTTTTTCTTCATGTTGGGATTTAGGCATTATTGGGATGCTGCTAAATCTCCACAACCATGCCACTGTGCCCTGTGGTCTCATCCGATCTCACAAGCTAAGCCAACTCAGATTGGGCCAGTCCTTTGACTGAGAAGCCTTGCAAAAAATGTTCAGGTGTTACAGGAAGTGATGGCATTGGTTCATCAGGTGGCGCTCTTCTGTGGGGGTTCTGCACCAGTACCTCTTCAGGGTAGTGTGATTCAGGCTTTGTGTGTCTGAGTGGCTCTGACCACTGAGCAGTCATTGGAGACCCCTACTTTGGTTGTTAGGGCGGAGGTGAAATGGGTTGCCCCATGTGCCTGTACCAACTAGTACAACTCCACTCAACCAGAAAGGAGTCAGAAAGCCTCCCTAAATTTCATATCTAATACCAGTTGGATCATTGTTGGTTTTTACATCCTTACCCAGCGTTTCATAGTAGCAGATGAAATTAACCCTCTATTTTGTTCAAAATGCAGCTCTTTGATTTCCTTTGGGAATCAAAGTGCTTGATATTTCAAAGATGATGTTCATATCTCCTCAGGGTTTGAATATACTCGTCTTTTGATTTTTGTGTGTATTTGTCACTCTTCTTCTTCCTGGTTTTCAGGCATGTGTGTATGCTGAGGGAAGAGGAGGAGGAGGAGGGAATGGTTATTTAAATGTTAGTAAATTTTGTCTATTTGGTGGGTGCTATGGCTTACTCAGTTTTTCTTTTTATTAATTTAGATGAGGGTGCCAGCTATTGCTGTGCATATTTATTCCACTAAAACTCCTGTAATAATAATTCCATCTCCCTTGTCCTTAGATTTTCTATAGGGAGGGAGGAGGGAGCCAAAGCTGTTTACTGTATTTTTTATATATGTGGAATTCTGCACAACTTTAGCATGCCCCACACTATCCTTTTCCTTAGTGTTGCTTATGCCTAATTTTTTTTTAACTTGGCACACCCTGACTTGTGCCATATTTGTAAGTAAGAACTCAACTCCTGTCCTTCTGTGTGTTTTCGCAGCCATGCCCGGTTACGCTGTATGTGCACCTGCAACAGGTGTACATTTTGCATCTGTCAGAACTTCCTCAACTCAGAGTTGCTGCAATCTATAAAGAACAAAATCTTCACTGCAATTCTTAACAGGTTCTTAACTTTATTTACTGGGTACCAGGCATTCTGTTAAAATACAAAAGGAAAAAGTGGATAACTATTTATTACACTTATACTTACTTACAAAGACAATGAGCTGACTGATGCCCAGCTAACTTCCATTAAAATTCTCACTGTGGTGACAGTATTTAGATTTGGAATCATTCTTAGTAATGTCTCTAAATTCATAGATATATTTAGGGGACTATAAAATTTGGGGTTTGTTTTTGTTTGTTTTTTCATTAAGGAAGCTAAAGCATCTTTCATATTAGAGGATAATATGTGTAAGGAGATTAAAAGCTTTTGGCTGAGAGTTGTAGAAATAAATTGGGACATTCATAGGAAGGAAAAGACACATTGATCCCAAGTGTCATAATGTATTTAGCGTACATTCAAATAATACAACTTGTTAAACCCATACCAATGTGAACAATGTCTTGGGTTTGAACAAATTATCTATTTTAAGTGCCTGGAATGTTTATTTGAAAGAGCATCGTTTCTGGAAATGAGGATAGTAACCAACTTTAAGGATTCAAAGGAATATGGAGAAGAAAAAGAGATCTATAGTACTAGTTTTTGAGGTCTTTATAAATGAGTCCAAAACATGACATATGCCTAGAAAGTAATATGTTTTGAAAAACGAAAGAAAAATAGGATATATACCTTCCCTCAAAGCAATGAATTTGGGGGGTTATATTCTTATTCTGGTCATGCTATCTTTGTTCAGATTTATTTTACATTTTGTGAGCATTTAAGAGCCTATGTAATATTAATTTATATCTAATGTTAAATTTTTATGTGTCTAAGGATGAATTAGGATTTTGAACTCATTCAAATGTCATTGGGAACTGGCCTTGATTAAGACAGATGATCAAGCTCAGTAGACTTGGATGAGAAATGGGTCAGTTAATTTGTTTACCATTGGACTTTTGCTGAGGGCTAGGCTCTGACTATACCAGATGAGCAGGATAGTTTGTGTCTACCAGCAATATAGTAGGTGTGGCTATGAAACAGGGAGACTGTAGCTTATGTGAGCCAGAAACAGACTTTGAAATCTTTCTAAATGAGCTTTGGGGAGGCTTTGAGCACCGGCAGCTCTGAGTAAGAATGCAGCCATCTCAGAAATGCATTTGAAGGGATCCCCACACCCATTTGATGGTCAAGTTCTGCTCTGTCCCGTGAATGGCACCTCCTAAAGTAGCAGTGCAGATTCTCTCGTTGCGCCTGTCTGAGGAGCTGCAGGCTAGTTTAAACCTCAACGTTCAGGAGCTCTGATTTGGACATGGTAGAGGTGGAAGGGATTCTAACATTCTTCTGGCCTAACCTCCCATTAGAATGCCTTTCTACAAGTCTTCCTGAGAGTGTGCTGTTTGTCTGCTGGTGGCTTTCCTCGTTGGAGAGGGCTTTTTGTTTTTTATTTTATTTTGTTTTTAACTAAAATGATTTCCCTATAACTTTCTTTCCTTTAGTTTTAGTTCTGCCCTTTAGAACAACATACGACTATTCTACTCCCTCTTCAACATAGCAATCCTTCAGACATTTGAAGACGACCATCATGTCTCCCCTAATTTTCTCTTCTCCAGGTAGAACATCCCCATTTCTTTCAGCCTTTTCTTAAATTAGATGGTTTAGTGACTTCATCATTCCTGGTTGTCCTCATCTCAAAGCCCCTTAGGTTTTTAGAGTACCTCTTAAAAGGTGCCGCTGAGAATGGGGACCTGTGCTCCAGGTGTGACCTGACTAGTCCAGAACAGTGGTCAGACGTGTTCCATGGTTAAGACAGCACCTGTCTACTGCATGAGTTAACGTTTTAGCAGCCCCATCCCACTGTTGATGCATTTTAATCTTGGGGTTAATTGAAATCAGATTTTTTTTTTTCATATGAAGTGCTATTAAGGCAGTGTCCACTCCTCGCTAATTGTGTATTTGCCATTTTTAGTTGACTCTTTGAATCTAATTGCAGGTACATATGTATCTCTATTAAATGTCATATTCTTTTTTATCCATTTGTTCTAGCTCAGTCATTTCAAACATTATTTTGTCATTTGTCCCACTATATATCTCTCTCAACATTGTGTTATTTGCAAATATGTCTTCTTTATCTTTCCAGTTGTTGATAAAAAATAATGTCCAATACCCAGAGATTGGAGAGAGCGCTAAAAAAAAAAAAAAAAAAAAAAAAAAAGCGTGCAAACCCTATAGCACTCCACTAGAGGACTCTTCTCAGCAACATAGGTTCAGAATTCTTGGAGAAAGATTATTTTGTCAGTTAAAAATATTTGATTATCCAGTCTATAGTTTATCTTATTACCTTATGAGAGAGTTCATGGAGGGCTTTTTAAAAATAAACATATACTCTCTACCACATTCCTTTCATCTACCAGCATGGTAATTTCATCTAAATAGGAAGTGACATCTATTTGGTGTTTTATTCTTGGTGAACCTACCTTGGCACCTAGTAATTGCTGATCACAAACCATCTATTTTATTTATTCTAGAAATCCTTGATTGTCCAGAATTGCAGATTAATTTATTGTCTGCTCCTTAATGACAATTTTATTCTTAGATCAGCTTCCAAATGAAATAGGTTGGGTGTGCATTATTGGATAAGCTTGCTCATAGTATATTATTCTATACAGTGATCCTCGAGCAGAAATCAGTACATTTTTTCATATTTATTTATAAGAAATAATTTAATGGTGATGTTGCAATACATCATTGATACCTGATAATCAAGAATGGAAGGAATGGAAAAGAAGAGGAGGGAAACCTTTAAAGAACTCCTTCCTGATCCCTGATAGTATTTCAATAATTTATTTCATAGAAATTTAAAAGTTGTATATTAAAGTTTCTCCTGGTTTAGAAAAGGATGTAAATAAAGTTGGTGGGAGTAGAGGCCCAAATGAAGTGCCTACAGGATCTAGATAGAAAATGTAAATGAATGAAGGTGACCAAGTTTAAAAAATAAGAGAGGTGGGGACTATGACAGGCCCCGTCCAAAAGAGGCCCCCACAACTCAGCTCTGGACTTTTGTTATTGGTGTTGCCAGGTGTTCTGATTCTATGAGACTAGAAATCAGGGTTTTTATGTCAAGTTTTCTGTTAATCAGAAAGAAAAAAAAAACAAAACCTGTTTACAGGCCACAAGTTTGCAACCTCTGTCTTAAGATATGACTTAGTTGTAAAAATGAAGGTATACACACAACAAAGTACATCTAAGAAATGAAAATGTCTCTTAACCCTCCTTCCCCTTCCCCATTTTACTCCTTTCTCCTGTAAAATTTGAAGAAGTTGCAGGGCGATGGGGTGAGAATGGAATCACCTTATCCTAGTATTTCTCAGGTTTTGGCATCTTTGGTGGTTGGTCACCATTGGTTTGCCAGGCTAGGTATATCTTAATGTTAAATAATGATTAATTGAATACAAGTCATTTAAGAACTTTTCACTGTAATTTAGTAGGGATTCTCACTCAATACTAACTCTTAAGTCTTTGGTTTTATAAATCTGCCATGCCTAGTTTTTTATTTGGAACTTTAAAAGGGTAGTTTTAAATTTTTGATTTAAGCAAAAAGTTTCATCAAATTTCTGCAAAAAAATTGATAGACAAATATTGGTACATATAGGTTGATCTCAAATTAGCACAGTTTTATTGTGCATATAAAAATTTCGATCCCTGAACTAGAAATAACTTCCACAGATAACGCATGTTTGAGACCACATACTCCCTTTATCTCAAACCCTTCCCTTTTATTTATTTAAATACTTAATTTAAGTACCTGCTTTGGATAGGATCTGCTGTGAGCTGGGGCAAAATATGAAGAAGAAGAAGATAATGGACCTACCCTTAAGTACCTTTCTAAATATTATGTTGTTCAAAATTTTTTTCTTATACTTTGGTTATATTTTCAGTGACTATAGTCCAATGCCAAAAAAGGAAGTGCTAGAACCTCACCATAAGAGGATTTAAGCCTATTAATTATTTTATACTTACGCAAGTTTAATAGATTCATTTCTGAAATTGTCCATCTTTTCCCTAGCTATGTGTTTTTGACCAGTAAAGATTGTCTTTTTTGGACCTTATTAACTGGCAGTACAGATTTTAAGTAGAAAATAGTAATGAAAATTTTTTTCCCAATTTAATTGAATGTATAGTGATTTCAACATGTGAGACAAGTGTTAAACTATGTGTTTCACATGTAACTTTGGTAATTACAGGCTCACCCTTCAGGTCTGGATAAGTTTATGTTTTTCTTTAGAATAATTTATGAATAACTAGAATTATTTTGATTTAAATACATTTGGAGCATGATTAATGTGGTCAGATTATTTTAATCTTTGGTAATGCTTTCATATCAGTGTAAATCATGTTATTGGGGGAAAATATCTTTTGATTACATTTTTATTTTTAAATACCTTTTTAATGTGAAAGTATTAAATGATTATGTAGGGGTGAGCTTGATTGTTGGTTTGAACTACCCAGGATTTTACTTTATTATTTATTATTCTGACTTCAGACACTCCTACTTAGTATGAAGATGTTACTATACTATGGAGTGCTCTGAACTTTAATGTGTCCCTTCCTTTAGGTGTTCATTTTCATTTGTTTGTCGGTGCCATTTAGTCATTTTTTAACTCCTCTCAATCTCTTTCCCAGCTAGTTTTCTGTCTGTACCCACTCATCCTACCCTATAATTCAACCAAAGTGGTTTATTTTACAATTTATTATTTTGGTGAGATTTTCTTTGATATTTACTTTGGATTTAGGATTTCTTTTATTCCATTTTATTATTTGCACTAGCCATCTAAATTATTTTAAGTATATTTTTATTGATTTCAGAGAGGGAGAAGGAGAGAGAAATGGAAACATCAATGATGAGAGAGGATCATTGATAGGCTGCCTCCTGCACGCCCCCTACTAGGGAGCGAGCCCGCAACCCAGGCATGTGCCCTTGACTGGAATCGAACCAGGGACCCTTCATTCCACAGGCCAACACTCTATTCACTGAGTCAAACCAGCTAGGCTCATGTTACTTCTTAAGCTCAGTAGCAGCATTTTACTTTAGCAACCACGTGGATAGTTCACACTATTTCCAGAGACTCAAAGATATGACGGACAGTCATATCCATTGTATTTTTTGCCCTTTTTTTTAATGTATTTTTAAAATTGGATGTATATGACACTTAAGCCATTCGTTAATGACTTACTTCATTTGCCCATATTGCTTTAATAATCACCTAATTTCAATTTCCTCTTTTATATAATTTAAATTATGTTATTTAATGTGAGAGCCCCCCCTTTTTAAGAAATAATTTTACTTTCATCATACCAAAATTAACTACCTTTTCATAGGATTGCTTTATGAAGAGGATAGGTTCCTAGAAATCTTAATGTTGTAGAGATTCTGTTGGAACTGTAAGAATTCTTAGGATATTATGTTATAGTAACATGTTGTATGAAAGGAAGTCTGTCCTGCATTTAGTTTTATATGAAACTTCCATATTCCTTTGTGTGAAAGTCCTTACAAGGCTTTTCTTTGGATTTGGATACTTTTCATAGTTTAAAATTATACAGGAGATCGTGTTGTAGATTCTCATTAAGTATGCTGCTGCTGCTGCATATAAATTAAAATATTTTTGCCATTTGGTTAGTATATCAAAGAGCACATAAGGTGGAGTTTGCCTATACTAATCTTTAAGTATCTGTAGTTATCCTATATATTATGTTTCCCATGGCATATTCCCATGTACCTATGATCATCTAAATTTTTATTCTAATGCTTGGTAAAGCATTTTCTGACATTGATACACACCTATGTCCTTTTCCAAAGTGTGTTACTACTAAGGCATGCTCAGTTAACAGTTTTCTTATGACTTTTGTGTTATAATTCATCTTTGTTGGATACATACTATATTTTGATTTTTTAACCTATTTTGAGAAATATCTTATTAGAATATTCATGCCTACTAATTCAATCAGGAAAATTGTCATTATTAAAATTATTATTAACAATAAAAGCATTTTTATTAGAAATAAATATTTAAAAAATACTTCACCAGGAAGAAGCATTGAGAGGAATAAAAGCAGGGAGGTTTGGAATTTTTTTTATGTGACTTATTAAAAACAGAAAACTTAATTATAGTTTTGGTGACCTCAATACAGTTTTTAACTTGGGTGAGGTAATTGAAATAGCAAAAAGCTATATACGATACGTATGAGCCCTAGTAACTTTAGGTTACATGCATGACCATTATATAGGCTGTTTCAAAGTATTAACTTAAAACTCCATACCTGAGATACTTAGATGGATAGAATTATAAAATTAGAAGATCATTCACATTAGTGCATTTGTACACCTCTGAGTTGTGTTTGGAAAGGATAAAATGATGAGTGACAAAAATTAAAAATAGGAAATTCAAATTTGTTTCTGACAAGCTTTAGGGGAGGCCTGATAAAAAGTCTGGGTAGAACTACTCTTCCTACAGTGTCTTAGCTTTGTCGCTTTTCAGTATGTCCTACTATACTGTTCTGTCCTCTGCATAATAGTTTGCAACCCAAGACATGGTTAATCGATATCTGATCTCACTGAATTCTCCCCCTTCCTCACATTCTAATTTTTGCAGATTTTTAGATCTCTTTAATATAGTTTCCATATTCCAGATATATAAAGTCCTGTGACACATAAAAACAATTAAACATACCCTATGAGAGTAGCTAAAATGGGTTTAATGCCATTGAACCCTTTGGGATTTGATTATTTTATGTTTCTAAATATTGCAATTGATAACATTTCCTTTTTTATTATTTGTTCAATACATTTAACCAATAAAGATTTTGAGTCTTTTTCTTATATTCACCACAAATTGCAGAGTTAATCAAAAGCATCTTGTATGCCTGCTTTAAGGCATTCTGTGCAGAGGTACTTGGGAATTTTGGTCACTCTGTTATATGCCTGGTGTGACTCTTCACAAAGAGAATTCTTTTTTTTTTTTTTTCACCCGAGGATATTTTTTCCATTGATCTTTTAGAGAGAGTGGAAGAGAGAGGGAAAAACAGAGAGAAACATCAATGTGAGAGAAACCCATCAATTGGTTGCCTCCTGCACATGCCCCAACCAGGGCCCGGGCCAGGGAGGAGCCTTCAACCAAGGTGCATGCCCTTAATTGGAATTGAACCCAGGACCCTTGGTCCACTGAGCCAAACCTAGGCTCAGTGCCACAAAGAAAATCCTGGCTAGGGCCACAAAGAAAATTCTTAATTTAACTCTTTATTGCCTGAATTTTGAAACATTTCCTTCTCTCTGCCTTATTAAGTAGCAGCCTTAATAATACCCAAGCCCAAATATAGTGATCGGCTCCCACATCTGTGTCAAGAAGTGTTTGTCATCTGATGGACATATGTGCCTTCAGCACTTCTCAGATACAAAGCCAGCATCCACCTACGAACTTGAAAGCTCTGATAAGCTTCAAATGATTGATTAAAGTTATATTTCAGCAGTTAGTCATCATTTCTTCTGTTCTAAAAGAGATACTGCTGAACTAAATGATCTTATTCCAAATAGAGTAGGAAAATGTAATGATTCTGGCATAGCAATAGATTTTTTTTTTTAAAGAACCTTTATACACACACTTGCACACACACATTTTTTAACCCTGTAATATTCATCTTGGGAAACTATCCTAAATATAGAGAGAAATCTTATGTAGAAAGTTATTCATCACTTTACTTATAGTCACCAGTAAATCGATAATAGCCACCATTAGGATAATGGAATATAATGTAGCTATTTAAAATTATGTTTCTATAATATATGGTAAAGTCCTTACATAATAGTTTTTTTTAAGGATATAACATTATATAAACTATACACATTGTGTTTGCAGCTGTATAAGAAATACATAGAGCCTGGCTGGCATGGCCCAGTGGTTGAGTCTCCATCTATGAATCAGGAGGTCACGGTCCAATTCCTGGACAGGGCATATGCCCAGGTTGCAGGCTCAATCCCCAGTGTGGGGTGTGCTGGAGGCAGCCGATCAATGATTCTCACCATTGATGTTTCTCTCTCCCCCTCTCCCTTCCTCTCTGAAATCAATAAAAATATATTTTTTTAAAAAAGAAATACATAGAAAAAGTCTAAAAAGAAATGCCCCAAATTTTAATTAGTTGCCTTAGGACTCCATGGTCGGCAAACTGCAGCTCGCGAGCTACATGCGGCTCTTTGGCCCCTTGAGTGTGGCTCTTCCTAAGCCTTAGGAGCACCCTAATTAAGTTAATAACAATGTACCTACCTATATAGTTTAAGTTTAAAAAATTTGGCTCTCAAAAGAAATTTCAGTCGTTGTACTGTTGATATTTGGCTCTGTTGACTAATGAGTTTGCCAACCAGTTCCTTAACTGATAGGACTGTCGTTGATTTTTTCCCCTACTTTATTTTGCACATATCTTACAATGAGCATATATTACCTTTTTAATACTAAAATACTTTAAGAAGAAAGAAAAAGTATGCAATAAGACACGATATATTATAATTCTAAGATGATATTTTATGTGAGTCATTTTGAAAGAATTATACTTTTGAATTATGGAAGAATTATTTTTGCTTGAATTTAGAAATGAATTGGGAGGCAGTTTTATGAAACTGTTATTCTGCTTCTACTTGAGACCTAAAATGAGAAGCATGACTCAATTCTTAATACTTATGAAATACAATTAAGATGGCACTCTTCTTTTTTTGTTTGTTTTTTCAAATGTTAATCCTCACCCAAGGATATATTTTTCATTGATGAGAGAGAGAGAGAGAATCATCAATGTGAGAAAAAATCATCCATCGGTTGCCTCACATACACACCTCGAACAGGGATCGAACCTGCGACCCTTCGGTTCACAGGATGACACTAACCAGTGAGCACGCCAGCCAGCGCAAGATGGCACTATTCTTTATTCAGATGTTTCAGTTACCTAAGCAACAACAAATGTGCCATCCATTAGAAATGCTTTCTGTTCTGTAAATAGAGCCTTGTTGGTGCTGATTTTAAATGCACATGGCAAAGGCATGAAATAGTTCTCCAAGTAGCTTTCTGTGTCTAGAAGTGTGATTTTCCATGTCTAAAAGTGCCTGAAACAACTACTGTAACATTAATGGAATCATTAAAATATATTTTGAGTTAATAGTTGCCTTCAATTTTTAACTAGCTATATCTTGAGCATGTATCTATGTTGTTTGTATATAAATATGAACTGTTTGCCTATTGAAGGTTGGGGAAAATAATTACTATCTGAAAATGCAAAAGAAAACTAAGCAATAAAGTCAGTCAGAATACATTATTTTTTTTAATGGTATTACTTTCTTAAAATACAACAAAAGGAGCTATGTTCATAAGCTTCTATACTTGAATATTTATGAGAAATTATTTTGACTGATGTTAATGTGATTGCAGCTAGCTTTAATCTTAACCCCTTTCTCTCCCTAAGTTAAAAAATAAATGTAAAAAATTTTAGAAAAATCCTCCATCAGTGAAAATGCACAAAAAATCACACAAACACCAAAGCTTGAAGCAAAAGCTCTAATGCACATTTAACCTATGTTCTCACTTTAAATTCTGTACATCTCTATTGACTTGGAATTGTAAACTTTGAAACCTTCATCATAGGATCATAACAGTCTATGAATTTGGAATGTTGAACTCAATTTTTCACAGATGTATTTTGTAGGTTTTGGTAGCCTGTAATTAGAAACATCTATAAACCTTCTGATTAATAGTTGTTAGCCTCGTTTTGAATGAATACTTATGGCCACCACATGTTGTCAGGTACTGCTTAGGGCAGCGGTTGCCAACCTTTCAGACCTCACGGATCACCAGTTGGTGACTGCTGGCTTAGGGTATTGGTTTCAAGGGCTTCCCTTAGTGTTTTGGATATACCAAGATCAGCCTCTGAGGGATATGTAGAGAATATATATTACAGCCTTAGGTTTCCTTGCCTATTATGTGAGTATTTTAAAGAGTACATATAGATAGTTTTTTTTAAGTTTTGCAATTTGCTATAGAATACATTTATTTTAAATATAGAAAGCATAAGATGTATCATATAAGGTGGCAACTCAATTTCTGTGTGGGCTGTTTAATTGAGAGACGTTATTTTCAGTCTCCCTCTTTTGTGAGCTCTGCTGTGAACCGCAAACTGTGTGCATGTGTATAAAAGGTTAAGAGCCCGGGTAGCTGAGTGGGGTGCCATGCTGTTAGCAGACGACGAAGGCAGTATTACTCACCAGGTGCACGCCGTCAGCTCTGTTGAAGATTCCATCTTCATGGAGTCATCTCATGGTCCACTTTTTCTTGAAGCCAGGTAACATTTCCCACAAGCAGTGGGTTGTTGGCCTTGTTGGAGTTTTTCCAGCTGGAAAAACTCAAACCTAAGTAGTCTCCTCCCTAACTTTAAACAAACAAATCAATAAATAAAACATTGCCTGTTGAAAGGACTAATTCAAAAGGTGGAATGAATCTGTGTTATCACTTTGCTTTGCAAAATAATAATTATGTAAGGAGTGATTTTTTTTTTTTAATAGAAACTGGGGAGGATAAGAAACCGGAGTGCTGAGTGTTGTTTTGCAGGGTGCCAAGCATGGAGCGCTCTGGATTGTAGTATAGTCTTGTTTCCAGGAATGTGCAGATTGCATTTTATGATAACTAATCTGATCACTCTTTGTCTTTTACTGAGGCACAGTAGTTTTACACAATTTCTATTCTTGGCTCTTAACTCTTTTGCATGTAACAGTGTCTTGGTCTTTTGATGATGTATGATTTTTGCTTCAAACCTGTTTGTTTAACTTAGTTGTAAAATAACCTGAACTAGACAGTCTCTCTAAGCTCTTAATTCTACATCACCTCAATTGTGTTCACTTAACTAAAACTTCAGTGACGCTTGAATAAAATGTTCCAACCTTTGCTTTAAAGCTTTATCCTCTTCATGGTAAGCTGTCATACTTGAGACTCTTGAGGGTGCTTAGCAGTGTTATTAACTGAGCATGCTCACAAACTCAGTTTGTGGTACAGGCTGTCCCTGTTCTTGTCATGCATAATATGGCTTTTTTTTTTTTTTACATCATTTACTTTTCATTCCATCATGTTACACTATGTCCTTTAGTTGATATCATTGTCACTGCCTGTCTGACTAATACCAGAGTTTGTTTGTTTGTTTTCCTTTCTTTAATCAGCATTAACCAAATTAATGCAAACTGGTAAATCTTCCCCACCCCCTTTGCTATTTTTTGGGCAAATTTTTATGGGGCTCAGTATTTCCAAAGTTGACTTTAAGCATTGCTCTTAGAAAAGTATTGTCACTTGTCGCTTAACTGCTTACAAGATAGCTTTCAATTCCTGGGGACTCAAAATTGCACATTAAGTTCCTTTCATTTTGAAGGACCATGGTGGTATTAAAAAGTGGTACATGATTTGTCTAAGTTCTCCATTTCCCATGTGAAGAAAATGTATAAAAATTTAAATGTTGTTTACTCTCAAATCATAATTCATTGTAAAGACAGTTATTTTTATTGATGTCCACATTGCAAGATAATGATCAACTAAGCAATGTACATGTGGCTATACTGATAAATGTTTTTGGTTAAGCATTACCGTATGCAATTAGCCTGACAAGTGTGCTAATACTTCCCTAAAAGTAGACTGTTAATACTGGTGTTTTCATACTAATCATGTTTTCAACATTAATTATATTTTCTGACTACAGGCACGTGACACAAGCTGACCTCAAGAGTTCCACGTTTTGGCTTCGAGCAAGTTTTGGTGCTACTGTTTTTGCCGTTTTGGGCTTTGCCATGTACAAAGCATTATTGAAACAGCGATGATTTAAAACAAAAAAAATACTGGCCCCTACCAAAAACAAATACTTTTATGTACATTCTGAATGCTTTAAATTCTGCTAGAAATATTGACATATTTATACATGCAGAGTTACTTTATTAATTATTTGTAATTCGTGCATAAGAGTATTTTAACGATAGTTGTAACTGCAGTATTGGCTAGCATATGGAAAGAAACAGCTTAACAGCCAGACTAAAGTGGCTAAATTCCAGAGGCCAAAAGGGAATGTTTTGTAAATAATGTACATATTCAGGCAAGATATGGTCTCCCAAACTGAGTTCTAGAAATGATATTTCTAGATGTTTCTACATGATATTGTTAGTGCTCAGTTGGCTCACTCTCCTAGGCTTAAGTCAGTTCAGAGATTGTATTTACTCATGGATCACTTATTTATTTACATTTACTCCGAATGATCTTTGGGTCCTTCAAGTACCAGAGGCACAATTTACCACTTTCTCTCCGTTTGTAAAAACAAACAAGTCATTGTCAGCTTACCATCACAACCTTCTTTCAGTCACTTGGGTAGGCCAGCCTGGAAGCCACCGGGCTAGCTAGACAATTGTATAACTGAGTGTGAGGAGCTTTAAGGAAGGAGGAGCTAAAGGCAATTAGAGGTGTTACCTGCGCGATTATGTTGCTTCCTTTGTCAGGATGTTGAATTTTATAGCCCTTTCAATCAAATGAGAAAAAAGATTTGTATATTATCAATGTTTTTAGTTCAAATAAACAGTCACCACTGCAACAATTGAATTTCCTCCCAAAGTGTAAATCATTCTACAAGGGCTGTGTCTGTCCTAGTGATTCAGCAGCTGCATGTATCATGAAGTGTTCTATGTCTGTCTGGGATAACCTAGAAGCAGCACTTTTTTAAATGGTAAAATAAGTCTAATGAATATAAACTCTCATGATAAACCTATTTTTTCCATCATTGACCTTTTCAAGTATTTAAATAAATGACCACTGTGTACTGTGATCCTGGGTTTTGTGTCTTACAAAGTAAATATTCCTGTATAGATGTAAGTGAAATCCTGTGCTTTCTATCTTCCTACCTTGAAAGTACTCATTATATATAAAAATATAATACTCATTAGGAAAAAAGACAAGTATGATTTGTGTGTATAATAGGAAATCAAAGACTAGATTGTTGTTTTCCTCTGCACACATTTCACTAGTGTTGTTTCTACTATAATTCACACGTTTATTTTCTCCTTTAGCGTGGACTTTCCCCCTTTGCTCTTCTGAGAAATGTTTTCTCATAAGATCACACTTCTCTTTTTTTTTAATCTTTATTATTGAAAGTATCACATAGGTCTAGGGTCCTCCTTTTCCCCCCATTAACCTCCCCCAGGCCCTCACCACCCCTTTGTCTGTGTCCACAGGTTATGCATATATGCATACAAGTTCATTGATCTCTTCCCACTCACCCTCCCTTGCCTTCCCTCTGAAGGACACACTTCTTGAGCAGCTACTAGCAGCATAATTTACTGGCTGTAGCCTTGTAAATAATATGTGCCCATGTACTTGTGTACTCCCCTCCCCCATTTTATTCCCAACTTGAGGAAAAGGAAAATTAAGTAAAATCTGGCAACTCCTCAGTTGCATTATTTTCTGAGAGAATTCCATTTACCAAATAAATTTGTCAGTTACACAGCTTCCAATGACAGTTAATTCTTCCCTTCCAAGTTCTTCCCTCTTCAGACTAAACCATGAATATTCCTTATAAATTGTTGCATTTGTGAGAAACAGGGGCAAGAAGGTAGTTTGCCAAGAGGTAGAAAGTGTTGTATTACTTATTTAGATTTTTCTCTCTTAGTCTTTTTATTTGAAAGTTTAAATGTCCGATTCACAGAAGACAGACAGGCAGTGCCCTAGGTCTCCCCGCTCAGCCTAGCAGCCTCCTCTGCTTCAGTGAGGCCAGACAGGGCAGGTTTGCAGAGGGAATGCTCACCAGTGTCTCCTCTTTAACCTACAGGCTCATGCGGATATTTTTCATTTCACATCCACTTTAGAGACTCGGTAATGCAGGGAGTTACGTGAATAAATGCAGTAATAGGATTCTCCCAGCTTTAACATTTACTCAGAGTATGCAAGCCGTAGGAGTACTAAGGAAATGGAAACTTGAAGATAGGACATCTTTCACTTTGCACCAATTACGTTATCTTTGAAATGGACAATTCTGAGGCTGTTTGCTATAACATTTTAATGGATAGTGAGGCAGTCACGTGAAGAAACATCGCTTTGCAGGTTTGCAGTCCTGTGGCATAATGGAATAGCTTAGCTTTACTGAGCACATCAAAGTCTGCCGTTTCTTCCCATTCATACAGCTTTCTCTTTCACATTTGACCAAAAACAGCAATAGCCCACATTGTGGGCTTAGAAATGCTGCAATGGGAGTAGGTTCTCCTGTCAGAGGCTTGGGGAGCACATAACCATTCTGACACGGCCTCTGAAGGAAGCGGGAGGAGGGCTGCGCACGTATGTGCATCACCTGTCGGGGGCAGGCACCAAAATGACAGTGGACTGATGGGCCAGTTTTCTGACCTCAGGGAGGGCGACTGAACAATGAATAGCAGGGGGAAACAGGTAAGGGCTCAGACTCTGGGTGGAGCATAAATCTTCCTTAAGTAGTCCTCAGAATGGACCTGGTGTTAGCTTTGATGCCCTTTTGTTTGATTTGACCTAATAATAGTCAATATAAAAATATGCACAACTCTTCAAAATGAGTATGTGACCTAGTTTTCAAAAACATTTATTTGGCATTGTTCTTTCATTTTTATTTTTTATTTCATTTTTTTATTGGTTGATTTTAGGAAGAGAAACATGGATTTTTGTTGTTCCACTTATTGATGCATTCATTGGTTGGTTCTCATCCCATAAAATTTTTTAAAATATACTTTTATTTTTACTGATTTCAGAGAGGAAGGGAGAAAGAGCTAGAAACATCCATGATGAGAGAGAATCATTGATTGGCTGTATCCTGTGCACCCTCTGTTGGGGATCAAGCCCACAACCCGGGCATGTGCCCTTGACTGAAATTGAACCCAGGACCCTTCAGTCCACAGGCTGATGCTCTATCCACTGAGCAAACCCGGGTAGGGCCCATCCTTTAATTTTTAATAGTCCCATGTGTTTTGTAGGAAGTTCATTGGGGGCTAGATACTTTTTGAGAAATATCACATGTCAAGAAACTAAATTTATGTTTAGAGTATGAGAATGCTCCACACAGGTAGCCTCACTCCAAAAACCTTAACCCCTCCCCTCCCCCCAGATTCACAGCCCCAATAGCCCACTTATTAAAACATCTAAGCTTAGCAAGTAATTCTTATAACGCAATCAAAAGTCTCCATCGGTGAGAGCAAATGTCTGTTAACCTGTCTGGCCCTCCGCTCTATGGAAGTCTCCACCTGTGAGTATCACAGTAGTGTATGTCAGGTTCCTGTATGTCCCAAATTCAAACACTGTCCCTTCGGCCCCATGGTACACCCACACTTGTCAGACCATTTGTTCCAGTTATTTTCGATTCAGAAAGTGTGAGCACCTTATGAGAAGGCGAGATTTTGACATCCTTAGGAAACACTAACTGCACAGGGCCGTCTGGTTCTAGCTGTATTTTCCAATGATAGTGTTTGGTCTGTTGGTTTCATTTTCTCCTTCAGCAGAGACACTTGGAGAAGTCAGACAGTGAAACAGGCATTGTCATTCCTTCTGGGTTTGGAAGCTGCATATTGATGCACACCCAAGAGGAATTGCCAGTGTTGTCTTCATACACTGAAGAACCCAGATGCCACCAGGACACGTTTTCCTCCCCCAGCGTTTTCCTGTTCCTGGCTTACATATAAGTATTTTATAATCCTTGCAAGTGTTTATTGAAATGATATGGGTGTATATGCTGTAATGTAACTTACGGGTTGCGGACTTTCTCTGTAAAGGGTCAGATAGTAAACATTAGAGACTTGCAGCTACTCAATTCTGTCCGTGGGAAAGGAGTCACAGACACCATGTCAGCAAATAAGTCTGGCTGCATTTCTTTTTTTTAATTGGATTTTTTTAATTTTTATTTTTTTTAAATTCTTTATTGTTGAAAGTATTACATATGTCCCTTTTTCCCCCCATTCACCTCCAGCCTGCCCCCTTTTTAATTGATTTTTAGAGAGAGAGGAAGGGAAAGGGAGAGCGAAACATCGATCGGCTGCCTCCTGCATCCTGGGCATGTACCCGGACTGGGAATCAAACCGGCAACATTTCAGTGCACAGGACGACACCCAGCCAACTGAGCCAAACCAGCACCTGACTGCATGTCAATACAACTTTACTTATAAGCACTGAAATTTGAATGTCATGTAATTTCCACTTGTCACAGTATAGTCTTATTTTGATTTTTTTGAAATATATTTTTATTGATTTCAGAGAGGAAGGGAGAGAGAGGAACATCAATGATGAGAGAGAATCATTGATCAGCTGCCTCCTGCATGCCCCCTGCTGGAGATCAAGCCCACAGCCTGGGGAATGTGCCCTGACCGGGAATGGAACTGTGACCTCCTGGTTCATAGGTCAATGCCCAACCACTGAGTCACACAGCTGGGCCATAAGTATAATTTTTATTTTTTTTTTAAAAGAACTAATGTCTTTCCTTTCTACTTGTAAATCTTTCAATTTTATTCAAATCTTTCAATTTTATTATATGTGCTGCCAAAGCCAGCACCAAAATTTAAATCTTAAGGTGGTTTACCAGACCCTGCAGACCTGGCCCCAGAATTTCTTTGTCGCCATATCTGCACTCTCCCATATACTACACTCTAGTCAAGTCCTTCAGCCCTAAAGATGCACCTTGTTCACTGTTGAGCGCTTTGTAGATGCTCCCTTGCTCTTAAACCCTCTCCTCTGAGTCTCAGGAGATCAAGGCCAGGCTGCCAGTTTCCAGGAACTGCATCTTGGTGTTGAGGCTGCACCTGTCCGCTTCCTGCCCCTGTCCTCAGCATGGCATTCCTGCCCTCACCTGTGCTTTGTCCAGAGACCATCTTCTTGACTCTAGAGATTCCGTTAAAGGTTTGTAAGTAGAAGATTGACATACAACACAGGTCTTGGCAAACTGCCCTTTCCCCTGTCCCTGAGAAATTGAACCTAGGGTAGCCGACCAGTCTCCATCCTGCCTGGCTGTGCCTTACTGAGGCTCAGATCTTTGCCCCACCTGCCACACTCCTGCCTCAAGGACCCAGGGCGGGTACATAGCTATCTTGCTTGTGTCTAACTTGATTTTTCTTGATTTATGCAACCCTTTCTTGAGAAGCAACTGGACTCAGTCACTGCAGCCATTGTGGAAACACTGGCTAGCAGCCCTGAAAACTAAGTGATCTCTTAGAGGTATTGGGAATTCACTGAGTTATAGGTAGAGTAGAAACACATGGACTTAAGAGCTAAAACCCAAGTTTGAATCCCAACTTGGCCACATTCACTGTGAAAATTACTTGCTTTTTTTCTGGCTCTGTTTTTCTCTCTCTAGAATGAAGAGTAGGATCATTGAGCACATTCACTGAGCTCTGTCCTTGGAGGGTGTTATTTCACCTTCCTCCTTCCCCCAGTAGGAAATCTTTGTCCCACCGCAAGCACCACAGGGTGGCAAGCTTCTACCCCTTCTACACTTGAGCAGAGCTGCACCATTGCATCCGGGCAAGCTGGAGAGGCATGGGTGACAGCCAGGGTTTTCTTTTCCCCAGGTGTTTGGAAAAAATGCCTTGATTAAGCTGTCTTGAGTATTGGGGCCAATAAAATGTCCCTCACCCCATTGTCTTGGCAGGCAGCACAAGTCGCTGAATTTCCTATCCTGCTGCCTACTTTCTCAGTCTCTTCCTGGCTGTTCTACCTCCGCTCAACCTATGAAGTGTCGGCACATCCCAAGGTTCTGTCCTGAGTTTCCTCTATTTTTATTTTTATTGATTTCAGACAGGAAGGGAGAAGGAGAGAGAGAATGAAACATCAATGATGAGAAAGAATCATTGATTGGCTGCCTCCTGCACGCCCCCTACTGGGGATCGAGCCCACCACCTGGGCATGTGCCCTTGACCAGAATGGAACCTGGGACCCTTCAGTCCGCGGGCCAACGCTCTATCCATTGAGCCAAACCAGATAGGGCTTGACTATTACAAATCATGCAGTGAACATGGGGGTGCATATATATTTTCAAGTTAGTGGTTTTATTTTCTTTGGATAAATACCCAGAAGTGGAATTAATATAGATATAGATAGATATAGATATATAGATAGATATAAAAATTTTTTAATTTATTTCAGAGAGGAAGGGAGAGGGAGAGAGAGAGAAGCATCAATGATGAGAGAGAATCTTAGATCGGCTGCCTCATGCATGCCCCCTACTGGAGATCGAGCTCGCCACCTGGGCATGTGCCCTTTACCAGAATCGAACCGGGACTCTTCAGTCTGCAGGCCAACGCTCTATCCACTGAACCACACCAGCCAGGGCCCCAGAAGTAGAGTTTCTAGACCATGTGGTAGTTCTAATTTGAATTTATTAAGGAACCTCCTTACTGTTTTCCATAGTAGCTGCACCATTTACAGTCCCACCATCAATATACTAGTACAAGGATTCCCTTTTCTCCACTTCCTTGCCAACATTTGTTATTTCTTATCTTTTTTATATTAGCCATTCTAATAGATGTGAGGTGATATCTCATTGAGGTCTTGATTTGTATTTTCCTGATGATTAGTGAAATTGAGTATCTTTTCATGTACCTGTTGGCCATATGTATGTCCTCTTTGGAAGAATGTTTGTTCAGATCTTCTGCTCTTTTTTAAATTAGTGTTTGTGGAGTTTTTTGTTTTTGTTTGTTTTTGCTGTTGAATTACATGGGTTCTTCATATATTTTGGATATTAACCCCTTATAAGATACATGATTTACAAAGATTTTCCCCCATTCATTGGGTTGCCTTTTCATTTTCTTGGTGATTTTTTGTTGTTGCTCTGCAGAAAGTTTTTAGTTTGATGTAGTCCCACTTGCTTGTTTTTGCTTTGTTGCCTTTCATTTTGGTATCGGGTTAAAAAATCCTCACCAAGACTAATGACAGGTATCTTATTCCTCTGTACTCAGTGCCTAGAGCAATACTTGGCATATAGTTGGTGCTCAAATATTTTTGAATGAATGAATGAATGAACAGGCAAATAAATGAACTTAAGGTTATTTGTCTTAAAACTCTATGGAAATCAGTGCAACTTATTGGACTGAGTGAGGATATACTAATAAAACTCAAGTGAAACCCAAATATTCTGTAATGAGATACCTCTTGACAGCTGAGCTATGGCCTCAGCAAAATCAACTGCAGAATGATAGGGACTACGATAATTCTAAGATCATAGGCCTCTGAACTTTCTTCTAGTCATCTGGTCGACAGGACTCTTTGGTCTGAAGTCAATGGTCTCTTTCCTACTGCTACTAAGGAGGATTCTATACTGCTTGGTCATTCAGAAATGCGTATTTGGAAGCACAAGTGCTGGGCTGGGTGTCATGAGAAATAAAAATGAAATAGTTATGGTAGGGGAGTATGCTATATCTATATAGGAAGATTTTTATCTTCTAAGAGGTAATATGTAAATAAGTGTCTACTATTTAGGTGGAAAAAGATAAGAACTATAAGAGGTGAAATCAAATATAATGGAAAATCAAGCAAAGGGCAATGATCTCAGATTGAGGAACTCCCAAAAAGCTTTATGGAAGAGTTTCTATTCAACTTGGACCTCGAACAATTCATACATAATTATTTAGTTAGTTTCCTTTGAAGGAATTCAGGTGCTTGTGTGCCTTGTACTACTGTGGCTGGAGATCAGCAATCACCTCTTCGAAGGAATTTCCTCCAGCGTGGTGTGCAAACACTTAGACACACACTTCCATAAAAAAACGTCAAAGTAGGCCCTAGCTGGTTTGGCTCAGTGGATAGAGCATCGACCTGTGGACTGAAGAGTTCTGGGTTCGATTCTGGTCAAGGGGGAACATGCCCAGGTTGTGGGCTCGATCCCCAGTAGGGGGCGTGCAGGAGGCAGCTAATTAATGGTTCTCTCATTGATGTTTCTATCTCTCTCCCTCTCCCTTCCTCTCTGAAATCAATAAAAATATTTTTTTAAATGTCAAAGTAGCAGCTGAATTTGAAATGGACTTAGAATAGGGGTTCATCTCAAGCAGCATGAAATCTGTGTTCACCTGTTAGGTAGCAGTGGCTGTGGAAACATGTACCCAATTATAAGCCGAATGCAGATACAGCATCTTACATCGCAATCTAGGACCCTGCAACATTTTGGGATTCACATTTTGGGAGTGAGAGT
Organism: Myotis yumanensis; assembly: GCF_028538775.1. Classification (NCBI taxonomy): domain Eukaryota; kingdom Metazoa; phylum Chordata; class Mammalia; order Chiroptera; family Vespertilionidae; genus Myotis; species Myotis yumanensis. The sequence continues at coordinate 24,543,845 of NW_027223767.1, read as the reverse complement.
TACTGTTTACCAGAAGTGACTTTCAAAACCCAAATGAAGAAGCTCTGCCTGCCCAGCAGTCGGTGAGAAAGAATTAAGAGAAGCATGTCACTGGCCAGAGAGAGCTTTTCTATGTGGCCAGGGCGGTGGAGATCCCACAACAAGGGACCTGGGAAGCCGGCCAAGGCCGCTCGCCCTCAGGTGTCTCCTGGCTGGTCTCTCTCTGCCAGGGGAGCCGCTTATCTTTAGAGCGCCCTGCCGCACTGACTTGGCTGAGCTTATATTTGTGCTGGATCAAATTTTTAAACGTCGTTTCTCTTTGTGAATCATACCTTTTAGGACAGAACGTGTGGTTCTGGAAGGCATGAGAGGCAGGGACAGCTGCCGTTGTTGCTTCACTGGGTGCTCCTTTAGAGAAGGAAGGCACTGTCTTTCGGTCACCAACCCAACATGGTTTCTGGTCTTTAAGCTGCATTCCTGGAAGGATTAGTGCTCACCTGCTGTGTCCTGGGAACAGTCCAAGTGCTGCTTACAGTGTATTTTCACTAAAGATTTCAAGAACATAAAAGACCCCTGGCTGGGTAGGTGAGTTGGTTGGAGTGTTATACCGATATGCCAAGGTAGCGGATTCGAGCCCTGGTCCAGGCACATATAAGAATCAACCAATGAATGCATAAGTGGGTGGAACAACAAATTGATGTTTCTCCATTTTCTCTCTCTCTTTATGTCTCTTCCTCTCTCTCTTTCTCTCCCTCCCTCCCTCTCTGAAATTCATTTTTAAAAATTAAAAAAAAAAGGACATAAAGGAAATCCCTAGATTCTGACACTACAAGCAAATCTAGGTCTGGGGCATTGACAAATAAGGATTTAGGGGAGCAGGCACTCACCTCAGGTCAGTTCACAAGTGCAGGGGTGCTTGGTGGGGTGGTAGCCATTTCCTCTTTGTATGAGATTTCAGAGGTGCTTTACCCACTTAGCCATATTCATTCTTAATGCCCTAGCTGGTTTGGCTCAGTGGATAGAGCATCAGCCTGCAGACTGAAGGATCCCAGGTTTGATTCTGGTCAAGGGCACATGCCTGGGTTATGGGCTCGATCCCCAGTAGGGGGCAGGAGGCAGCCGATCAATGATTCTCTCTCATCATTGATGTTTCTATCACTCTCTCCTTCTCCCCTCCTCTCTGAAATCAATTAAAAAAAATTTTTTTTAATTCCCAGCCAGCAGCTTGAACTCCCATTTATTTCGTAGGCAGGATGGCTCTATTAGGGTGCCCCTTCTCAAAAAATTGAAACAACAAAAAAGGTAACAAATCCGAGAGAGGGCATGGGGTTATAGCAGACAAGGGTAGAATGCTTGTCACAAAAATAACCTATTTTGCTTATTAATGAGTCACCTGTCCTTTGACTTCTCAAGGTCAGGGAGTAACAGGAGCCTGGCTGGCAGTGAGCTGGGGGTTTGGGGGAGCCCTACATGTGCTTCAAGCAGTGAGCAGTTTGGGATGGAGGCCAAGGTAGTGATCCCTTGGTTAAGAAATGATTCCTGCCCTAGCTGGTTTGGCTCAGTGGATAGAGCATTGGCCTGTGGACTGAAGGAACCCAGGTTTGATTCCGGTCACCAGGTTGCAGGCTTACTTCCCAGTAGGGGAAGTATAGGAAGCAGCTAATCAATAATTCTCTCATCGTTGATGTTTCTGTCTCTGTCTCTCCCTTCCTCTTTGGAATCAATAAAAATATTTTTTTTAAAAAAAAAAGAAAATAAGCATAGCCCTGTTTTCCCCAGTATGCCTCTCTAAAATAAACAAAATCTTAAAAAAAAAAAAAAAAGAAAAAAGAAAGAAAGAAAGAAAGAGAGAGAGAGAGAAAGAAAAAGAAAAGGAAGAAAGGAAGAAAAGAAGTGAATCCTGGTAGAGAAGGGTAAAGGGGAATAAATGGTGACGGAGGGAGACTTGACTTGGGGTGGTGACTGTATAATACAATATACTGATGATGTATTATAGACTTGTACACCTGAAACCTGTATCATTTTATTAACCAATAAATTCAAATAAAGGTAAAAAATAAAAGAGGAAGAAAGAAGGGGAGGGGAGGGGAGGAAAAGGGAAGGGAAATTATTCCCGAGCCCTTGCAGAGGGCAGTACAGCCCAGGAAATCCTGGTTTGCGAGATGAAAGGTCTGTGTGCCCGTGTGCTTCTGCCTTTAGGGTACAGTCCGAGGCCCTCGGGGGAGGGGAGTCCTCAAGCTTTTTTTTTTTTTTAATATACTTTATTGATTTTTTACAGAGAGGAAGGGAGAGGGATAGAGAGTTAGAAACATCGATGAGAGAGAAACATCGATCAGCTGCCTCCTGCACACCCCCTACTGGGGATGTGCCCGCAACCAAGGTACATGCCCTTGACTGGAATAGAACCTGGAACCCTTGATGCTCTATCCACTGAGCCAAACCGGTTAGGGCTCCTCAAGCTTTTTGACCTCTTGCCAGGACAATGGAGAAGTGTTTAGAAGCACCAGGATTTGCTAGGTGTCAGGTTTCCCTGCCCCATATCAAAGCCCCAGAAGGAAAGAGCAACTTAATTAGCCCCTACCAGCAATACTGAAGAATACTCCCCAATACACACACACCTCAGGCTTACCCTCCTGCAGCCTCTATGGGAATCCTGACCCTCGGAGAAAAACTGCTGACCTACAACTACGCCCATTCCCCCAGAATGCAGCTCTGATGAAACGAATCAATCCTTTCTTTGGGACCTGTTCTTCCAGCTCCATTTTCCTTCCATTCCTCTATTTCTAGAATCCTGAGAGCTGCACTGTTCACTGTTTCTACCCATCATTATTAAGGGAGCGAGCGATATGGAAACATTCCCATGGTAACAGTTTCATCTCAAAATATCTGAATGCTATTAGCTGCCTCCCCGCTCCAGGGAAAAGTCCTCACCCGTTGACAGGTCCTCTCCTCGCTGCAGGAGGCCTGCCCAGATCAGGAGCAGAGATGGGAGAGCCAGGTGTGTTTCTTAGCTGACTTCACTTTCCAAAGTGGAAACATTTCAAAGATGTTAAAGGATAGGACTCTCACACTGAGCAGCTGGAAGCCCCGAGGATTTCTCTGGAGGAATCGTCCCATGAGCTGGGCCAGCACAGACGGTTCCGAGCCCGAATGCCGCACTCTTACTGCAGAGCAACGCGGTTCGAGCAAATTCAGATGTGTGCGCTGATCACCGCTGGCAGGCAGGGAGAGACCATGGGACAGGGAGGCATTGTGCTTTATATTCGTGGTGTGGTGTGCGTTGTGGCTGGCAGGGGCCTTTTCATAATGAAATGGGTGTGGCTCAGTGGTTGAGCGTCGACCTATGAACCGGGAGGTCACAGTTCAATTCCCGGTCAGGGCACATGCCCAGGTTGTGGGCTCGATCCCCAGTGTGGGGCCTGCAGGAGGCAGCCGATCAATGATTCTCTCTCATCATTGATGTTTCTATCTCTCTCTTTCTCTCTACAATCAATAAAAATATATTTTTTAAAAAAGAAATGGGAAGATGGGGGGATAGGACACATTTGTCTCACACGGGTGTATTATCTCATGGTTTTGGTGGGTCAGAAATTTGGGGGCAGTTTAGTTGGGTGGTTCTGATTCAGGGTCTCTGATTAGGTTGCAGCCAAACTGCCAGCCACGGCTACAGTCGTCTGAAAACTTGACCAGGGCTTGAGGGTCCCTCTCCGAGATGGCTCGCTCGCTCACATGGCCTGTTGGCTGGGGGCCTCGGTTCTCCCCACCGGGGCCTCTCCCCACCGGGCTGCTTGAGTGGCATGCAGTTCCCTTCACCCCAGAGATGGAGGACAAGGAGGAAGCCGCATTGTCTTTTATGTCCTAACTCAGAGGACACACATTGCTTCTGCTATATTCTATCTGTTAGAAGTGAGTCACGCCTTGGCCGGGTGGCTCAGTTGGTTGGAGTGTGGTCTCATGCACCAAAAGTTTGCAGGTTTGGTTCCGAGTCAGGGAGCTTATGGGAGGCAACTGGTTGACATTTCTCTCTTTTTCTCTCTTTCTCATTTTCCCTTCCCTTCTCTCTAAAATAAATAAAAACATATCCTCAGATGAAGATTAAGGGGGGAAAAAATGAATCACTAAATCCAGCCCATACTTAAGGGGGAGAGAGTTAAACTCCACCTCTTTTTTTAAATATATATATAGATATATATAGATATATTTTTTTATTGATTTCAGAGAGGAAGGGAGAGGGAGAGAGGTAGAACATCAATGATGAGAGTTAATCATCCATCGGCTGCCTCCCAAACACCCCCCACCCAGCAGATTCAGGCCCAAAACCCGGGCTCATGCCCCAACTGGAATCAAACCGGCAACCCTTCAATGCACAGGACAACGCTCAACCACCTGAGCCACACCAGCCGGGGCAACTTGGCCATCATTTCCCACTCATCAGGAGCATTTGGCACATTTGCTTCCTTCTTGAACACACTCTCTTCTTGGCTCCTACACTCTTTTTTTTTTTTTTTAATATATTTTATTGATTTTTTACAGAGAGGAAGGGAGAGAGATAGAGAGTTAGAAACATCGATGAAAGAGAAACATCGGTCAGCTGCCTCCTGCACACTCCCTACTGGAGATGTGCCCGCAACCAAGGTACATGCCCTTGACCGGAATCGAACCCGGGACCTTTCAGTCCACAGGCCGACGCTCTATCCACTGAGCCAAACCAGTTACGGCGGCTCCTACACTCTTTAATTTTCTTTCTGCCTCACTGGCCACTCTCTCCTTTGTTGGATTCTCCTCCTCTATCCCATCATTTAATAACAGGGCTCCAGGGTTGTGTCCTTGATATTTTTTCTACCTTTTCTCAGACTTTTTGGTGATTTCATTTCTTCCCTGAATTTAAACACCAGCTGTACGCTGAAGACTCTCAAATTCGGATTCTCTCTGTTTATCTCTGGATTCATATGTCTACTGTCTACTGGACAACGTCACATGGATGTTGAATGCACATCTCAAACTTATCTCCAAAAGCAAAGTTTTGATCTGTCCCACCAAAACCTGCTGCTCCCACAATCTTCCCCATCACTGTGAACTGCAACTGTATCCTTCCAGTTGCTCAGACCAAAAATCTTGGAGTCATCCTTCTTAGCTCCTTTCCTTCTCTCCCTCCCTCCCCATTCCCTGGCCTTTCTCCAGCTGGGATTGTTGTAACAGCTTCTGACTGATCTCCCTGCCTCCCCCTTGCCTACCTTCAGTGTGTTCTCGACACAGCAACCACCTGAGAGTTTTATCGTGAACAGATGTTGAATTTTGTCAGATGATTTTCTGCATCTATTTGAGATTATTATTTATTTTTCTTTTTTTGTCTAGTAACGTGGTAAAATGACATTGATTGTCAAATGTTAGACCAGCTTTGTCTTCCTGGGATTAACCTCATTTGGTCATGATGCATTATCCTTCTCATATATGTTAGAGTTGATTTGCCAACATTTTAAGAATGGGCCAACCTGCCCTGGTGGTGTATTCAGTGGTTAGAGCGTTGATCTACACACAGAAGGATTGCAGGTTCAATCCCTGGCCCTGGTTGGGGTACATGCTAGAGGCAACCAGTTGATGTGTCTCTTTCACATCAGTGTTTCTCTCTCTCTCCTTCTCTCTCTCTCTCTCTCTCTCTCTCTCTCCCTCCCTTTCTCCCTCCCTTCCACTCTCTCTAAAGAGCAATGGAAAAATGTCCTCTGGTGAGGATTGACAACAACAATAAAAATGTGCGGCCCTGACTGGTTTGGCTCAGTGGATAGAGCGTCGGCCTGCGGACTGAGGGGTCCCAGGTTCGATTCTGGTCGGGGGCATGTGCCTTGGTTGTGGGCACATGCCCAGTAGGTGTGCAGGAGGCGGCTGATCAATGTTTCTCTCTCATCGATGTTTCGGACTCTCTGTCCCTCTCCCTTCCTCTCTTTAAGAAATCAATAAAACATATTTAAAAAAATAAAATAAATAAATAAAAATAAAAATGTGCGAACCTATATTCTTGAAGGATATTGGTGTATAATTTTTTTTCTTACAATTTCTTTTTCTGGTTTTGGTCAGGGTAATGCTGAGCTCTTAGAATTAGTTGAACAGTGTTCCCTCCTCTTCAATTATCTGAAAAGAAAATATGTAGAATTGATATTTACTTTTTTTTTTTTAATATATTTTATTGATTTTTTTACAGAGAGGAAGGGAGAGAGATAGAGAGTTGGAAACATCGATGAGAGAGAAACATCGATCAGCTGCCTCCTGCACATCTCCTACTGGGGATGTGCCCGCAACCCAGGTACATGCCCTTGACAGGAATCGAACCTGGGACCTTTCAGTCCGCAGGCCGACGCTCTATTCGCTGAGCCAAACCGGTTTTGGCTTGATATTTACTTTTAGCCTACCTTTATATTTGAAGTAAATTTCTTATAGAGAGCATATAATTGGGTTGTAGGTTTTTTATCAAATCTAACAATATCTCTTTGCTTTATTTTACTGGTTGCTTTAGGCTTTATAGTATATACAGTGGGGCCTTGACTTACGAGTTTAATTCGTTCCGAGACCGAGCTCGTTAAGGAGCTCATTAACTCAAATTACTCTATCAACTCAATGCAAAAAATCGGCCGAGAGACAGCTGGTATCTCAAAAAACTAGTTAGTCGGGACACTCGTAAGTCAAGGCCCCACTGTATCTCTAGCTTATCTGCATCTGTCTTCAAGTGATATTATATACCACTTCACATATTATATTATACTAGAGGCCCTGGCTGACGATCAGGGCGGATCTGTGAGGTGACTGGCGGGGGGATCGGGGGGTCCCCCTACTGGCACCTGCCTTAGCCAGCCTGGCATTGCCTGCTCACCGGCCCCACACCCTGCCACCGCTGCCGGTCGCCTCCCTCTGCAGGGCGACCGGCAGGTGATGGGGGGGCCCCCCGCTGGCACCTGCCTTGGCTGGCCTGGGGCCTGCGGGCTGGGGGCAGCTCTTGCATTGACCATCTGCCCCCTGGTGGTCAATGCACATCGTAACCATTCCGCCGGGGTCGTTCCGCCGGTGGTTGTTCCGCCGTTCAGGCACTTTGCATATTAGGCTTTTATTATATAGGATAAGAGTCTTACAATTGTATACTTCCATTTCTCCCCTCCCGGCCTTTGGGCTATTGTCATCATATATTTTACTTTCACATGTAATAAGCCTCATGATTCATTATTATTATTTTTGTTTTAAGAGATTGATTATCTTTTAAAGGTATTTAAATAAGAAAAAAGACCCATACTTAAGTACCCATCTATTATTCCTGGTGTTCTCTGTCCCTTTGTATAAGAGCCATATTTCTGTTTGATATCATTCTCCTTCTGTCTGAATGTCTTCTTTAACATGTCCCAGGATGCAGGTCTGCTGGTGATGAATTCTTTCAGCTTTTGTATGTCTGGAAAGTCTTTATGTCGCCTTCTGTTCTAGTGTCACAGTGTGTGTGTTTTTCAGCGTTGTAAAGATCTTGCTCCACCACCTCCTGGTTCGCACTATTTCTGTTTATAACTGCTGTCGTCTTATTTTTATTTCAATGTACATAATGTGTCCTTTCCCGCAGGCTGCTTTTATGATTTTCTCTTTATAACTAGTTTCAATTTATCTGACTAGGAAGTACCTTTGTGTCTTTTTCTTCATATTTCTTGCACTTGGGATTCATTGAGGTTCTTGTGCATTTACAGTTTTCAACAAATTTAGAATTTTGACCATTATTCCTTCCAATATTTTTTCTGTTCCCCACTTTTCCTGAGACTACATATGCTTGATGTTTTTCCACTTCCCCCTGATACTCTATTAATGTTTTCATTTTCCCCTCTGTATTTCATTTTAGCTCCTATTCCTGTCTTCAAGTTCAGTCATTTTTTTTCTTTTTCTTCTGTTAATCCTATCCGGTGTATTGCTCATCTAGACATTGTAGTTTTCATCTCTAGAATTAAAATTCAGGATGTGTGTGTGTGTGTGTGTGTGTGTGTTTTATATCTTCAAAGCCTCCCTTCTTTCACCTTTGCCCATCTTGAGGCTTTTTCAACACAGCCAGACTGGTTCTATTAAAATGTCACATGCTATTCCCTGGCTCAGAACTTTCCAAGGGCTTCTCATCTCATTCAGATAAAAAGCCATAGTTTTAAAAAAGACTGACAAGTCCCTGCATGACTTCATCCATTACTTCTCTGGTTTTATCTCCTACCCTCGCTTCTCTCTATCTACTGTGATATCCTTCTGTTCCTGGAATGTATGTGGTATGCTTCTAACCCAGGGCCTTTGCACTTGCTTTTAACTCTTCCAGAAATGCTCATCTCCCACATAACCACATGCCTTACCCCTCATCTCCTTCAGGGTCTTACTCCAATGTCACCTTCTCAATGAGGCCTTCCCTTTTACCGTATTTAAAACTTCCATTTCTGCTCATACAGGTACTTCCTATCCTGCATCCTTGCTTTAATTTTCTCTACAGCTCTTATCACCATCTTACATACTGTACTCTTTTCTATAATCACTTTTGTTGTCCTTAGTCTCTTCAACACTGTGAGCTCTATGAGGGCAGAATTTTGGTCTGTTCTTTTTCACTGCTTTGCTCTTAGCTCTTAGCTCTTAGCGGAGTACCTGGCACATGGTAACCACTCAGATATTGGTTGAGGGATTGCATAAGTAAGAGCCTGTAGGTGGGTGGGAGAGTATAATAAAAAAGGGGGAAATCAGCTCATTTTATAGAGCCATTTCCAAAGTCCCTTTCACATATTTAATGACCTTAACCAAAACGTGTGGTATGGCCATCATTCCCATTTTAAATATAACAACTATGGCTAAAGGAGTTTGAATAACCAGCCACAGGCCCGCTAAGTAGCAGGAGTGAGACTTGAACCCATGCCCTCTGCCAGATGCCATGATTGAGGTTAGTACTCAGTCAGCAACGGCCTTAAGGGACAGACCTTAAGCTCCTTTCAGCTTTGATTTTGCTTATGACCATTTCCCCGAGGGACAGAGAGGAGCCTCTGCCGCAGACTCGGTGCAAGCAACCCCACCTTTCTGAGTTAGAGCATCCTAAGAAAACTCCAGCACACCACCTGCAGATGCCCAGGAGAGCCTGGGACTTATTTTTAGCCAGAAAGGGAAAAGTGCCGCATATCTTCTAGAAGAGTTGGCAGCTGGCGGGCTGCTGATGCAGCTGTGCTTATGTAAGCGGTGGCAGAGGAGAGCACGAGGTTAGAAAGGAGGCAGGAGGTGCTGAGTCCACCTATGCACTTGCTGATGCTCTCCGATGTCCAAAGCCTTCTGTTGGGAAGTTGTGAGTCAGCAGGTATTGGTAAGGAGAGAGGTCGTGCAGACGGTGTGGAGATCGCAGAGAGCATGGGAGCAAAGGAATCCCCCGAGTCAAAGTGGTCCCTTAGAAGATCTGCCCACTAGTTCTTGGCCTCTTCCCACCCTACTATCTAGGAATAAAGAAAAGCACACAAGCTCATTCAAATGGTACAGCTGTAAAGCCATATTCATCTGATTGGGCCGTATTGCTCAGGTGTGCCAGTGAACACAGTCTCTGACACGTCTTACTACAGAAGTTGTCGAGTCATGGGATCCTGTTTTCTCATAAAGGCAACAGAATTTGTTTGTTTGTTTGTTTGTTTGTTTGTTTTTAATCCTCACTCGAGGATATTTTTTCCACTGATTTTTAGAGAAACTGGGGGATAGAGAGGAGGGAGAGAGAGACAAGGAGAGAGAGAGAGAAAACATCAAAGTGAGAGAGACACATTGATTGGTTGCCTCACTCATGCCCCCCCGACCGGGGATGGGGATTGAACTTGCAACCCAGGTATGGGAATGGAACCCAAGAAAGACCCTTTGGTTCACGGGCTGATGCTCTAACCATTGAGTCACCAGCCAAGGCAGAATAAAGCTTTCAGAGGAGTCAGCTGTGGGCTCTCTTGAGAACCAAGTTAAAACTTTTTCTAGGAGAGATTTTTTTTTTACATTTAATTATTAAATTTAAAATATAAGCAAAAGTAAAGCCCTTAGCATGAGTCCTCATGTGCCCATCCCCCAGCTTCAACAGTGCTGTTTCATCTGCTCCCCCACCCACTAAAATTATTTTGAAATCTTAGCACATCATTTCATTTGAAAATAATTTAGTGCATGCCTCTAAGATAGAGGGATTCTTTATAAAATTAACAATCATAATATTATCTTCACAGTAAAAAAAAAATTTCTTAAGGTCAAATATACAGTGTTCAGATTTTCCTGATTGCCTAAACAAGTGTTTTTTCCCCTCTTCATTTAAATCAGGATTCAAAAGAAAGTTTATCTCTTCCCCTCTCTCCTTGGCAATTTATCGCTGAAGAAACCGGTCATTTGTCTTGTAGAGTTTTCCACAGTCTGGATTTTTCTAATCGCATCCCTGCAGTGTTGCTCAACATATTCCTCTATAAATTTATTTCTGTGTTAACCAGTACCAATTTGTGTCCTGTAAATTGGTGGTTAGATCTAGAGAATTAATCGGACTCAGTTTCAAGTCTTTGACAAAAATACTTCATCGCTGGTCTGTGTACTTCCCTCGGAGGTGGTGAATGCCTGGTTTCTCTTTGTGATGTTAGCGGCCTGAGATCATTGCCTAGACCCCATTAATGGGCTGATGCCTAATGAATTTCAAGAAACAAATGTGGCTGCCATGGCTAACACATTCAGAAAAGCATTTCTTGAAAAGTGTATTGTTTGTTATTTCCCAGTCATGACCACAGCCCTGGAAGTTTGCCCTGGTGGCTGCACCCTGGGCTGGTCCAGGGCACTTCAGGGAACTTGTGCCCCCTGGGCTTTGTGTTTCTGGCAGCGCTGAAGGGTGTTGTGGCGGTTATTGACCACTAGAGGACACTGTGGCTCCAGAACTTCATGTGGTTCCCAGCCAGTCCTGCAACTCCAAGGCCTCTCAAAAGGCCAAGCCTTCCTTGTGCATTAAGGCGCCAACTGTGTGCCTCTTAATATGGAGGGGAACGATGAAACAGGTCACATACAAAGTCCAGTGCTGCCACTGCTTCCCAAGGGCGTTTCTTTGTATTTTCCTTTAAAAATCAATAGAGGTCCTCCTCCAACTGTTGGAAACCATGTTAGCCTCCTGTTGCAAACAGCAAATTTGGTTATTTGGTGTTAGATTTTTTTTTTTTAACCACAACTGCAATATTTGGGCCTTTTGGAATGTGAATGTATCCAAGAAAGATGCCAAAGTGTATTCATTTCTGAACTAATTTATTCATTTATTCAACACTGAATATCCAGGGGAAAAGGGAGGGGAACTGATATTTACCCAAAGCTACTCTCTGCCAGGCACCGTCCCATCCTTTCACCCACATCCTAGCAAGATGTGTCATAATTACCCTCATGTAAATCCAAGGAAACTGAGTCTCGTTGAGCCTAAGTGGGCTAACTTACTGAAAGTTATCTTGTCAGTGGCAAATGGAGGTCTGCATGAGTAAATATGTGTGTTTTCCACTAAACCCTCCATGCCACGCTGACAGCATGGTCCTAGGAAATGGAGGAAGTGAGGCGATTACAGAGGCATCCTATCCTTATGGAGGTCATGACGTGACACGGAAGTTTCAACACACGGACGGATAATTACAGGCCCCCTACTGAGTGGGCACCCGCAGGACACACAGTCTGCTGCTGCCACTGGGATGCTGTCCCTCGGCAGGGCAGGGGGCTCTGACCACTAGTAACAGGGCATCACCGGGGCTCTGCAGGAGCGGTATCTTTATGTTGACTGTCCACTCCCCCTCACCCTACCTGCCCTATGACCAAGGCTTTTAGGGGCATCTGGGTGGCTCAGGCTATGACCACCAATCGACCTGGAGTCCGTGGCAAAGCCAAGCCAGACGTAGCCCCCACCACTCACAATCTGTGGTTTCCAGGAGGAAGACACAGGCAGACACGCTGGTTGTCAGGCAAAAACAATGACTTGTTGAAAATTCTGTAGCAAATAATTTAAATGCCCTTCCAGTTATTTATATTTTCAAACCCACTTAACCACTCCCTGCCTCCTTCCTATTGCCTCCTCGCTCAGCCCTGGGGGCACAATAGCATGCCCATAAGAGCCCACGCTGTATAATTGACTAAGTGCGGTCAGTTACATTCAGGAGAGAGAGTGACAGCTGGCAGCTGGGAGAACGGACTAATCGGCTTCAGCTGGAAAAGAAGACACAGGTGGCAGGTGTCCAAAGAAGCAAAGCTGGGAGTGTTTGGGGAGATCCAATCCTGAACGCCACTTCAACCTCAGGCAATCACAGCGTCAAGGTTCTGGGAAGAGGACAGGCGTGGGAGGGTGTGCTTCAAGCCACCACCCTCCTCCCAAAGAGCCCAGGATAATGAATTAGCCTTCAGCTGGCGGCTTTCCTCTCCAGTGAGAGGCCCTCCCCCAGCAGACCATCCCTCTGCAAATACAGTCATGCCCCGAGAGCCATCTGACAAATGTGACCGTCCTTTCAGCATTTCTGGTATTTTCCTGACTCGCAGCCCCTTTTTCCGGGATATAAATTGTTGCAGCAAGCCAAGCCAGCAGAAAGCTACTGGCACCTCACAGGCTTTCCCTGAGCCTGGTTAACCCCATGGTTCTCAGCCTATGAGACTGCTCACAGCTAATGGATGTCTTGGATGTATGCTTCTCCTCTCTGCTGTTCACGTGCATATTGGAGTATGCAGAGCAGGCGTGTGGGCTGCAGACCAGAGCTGCAGCAACCACATGGAGAGGCCGGGGGAAAGCACATTTCCGTTGCAGGGCGTCCTTCACGGAGAAGGGACAGGTTAACTCCATTTCTCTGCAGAGGACTTGGACAGCTCCCCGAGGAGCCACACGGGCCGCCACAGCTGTAGGAGAGACCACGTGTCTGACCACACGCAGGAGGATGCCCAGCAAACCCAGACTGCCCACGCCAGCCAGCCGGCCGCTGGACCCCCTCCTGCACAAAGCCACGTTCCTCCTCTGACTCAGCCTGATGGTGTACAAGGCTGGAGAATGTGGGGTCACCTTGAGGTGACCTGAGACAGCCCTTGATTTCCAGACTGCTTCACTGATTCTAACTCAGAGAACAGATAAAGGCAGGAGATGGGAAGGGAGACACCTGTTAGTCTCTCATCTGCTTGGTGATATGCTCTATGGACAGGGAGGCCAGGAAGAGCCATCAACCATCAGCTCCCTTACCTCCTTCTGGGGAGAACTGGATTACTCCTAAGGAGTGGGAGAGGAAGCAGTCAGTGCAAAGACCCCCGATTGTCACCATCGCCCTAACAAGGCACAGGCACACAATTCCCGCTTCCATGCCTAAGTACATGCAGCTCCCTCTGACTTGAACACATGAAGCCTCATCCACCTGGTGAACCCCTACTTGGTCTTTTAGGATTCAGCTCCAGCACCAACTACTTGGACCCCCGTCTCTGCCATATACTTTGCATACATCTCTACTCAACTCAGAGCCTATCATATTGTACCTGCAGGGAGTTTTTATTTTTATTTTGTATTGATTTCAGAGAGGAAGGGAGAGGGAGAGATAGAAATATCCATGATGAGAGGGAATCATTGATCGGCTGCCTCCTGCACACCCCACACTAGGGATCGAGCCCACAACCCAGGCATGTGCCCTGGCCGGGAATCGAACCATGACCTCCTGGTTCATAGGTCAGTGCTCAAACACTGAGCCACGCCGGCTGGGCTACCTGCAGGTTTTTAAAGCATGTCTCCACCTGACTTAGAGCTCACCGAGGGCAGAGACTGTGTCTCATTCATCTCAGTCCGTAAAGATGTTTATCGGCAGTGTTTGGGAAGGGAAGATTGGAGATCGTGGGATTTAGAGATGGGTCTCCTACTGAAATCTCCTAGTCCCACCTAGTTTCATACAAGACAGAACTGAGGTTAGGAAACAGTGCCTTCCCCAGGATCACACGGCTAAATTGTGGCGGAGCTTGGACAGGGTCCCAGGTCTGACATCCTGGTCTGGTTCCCCAGTCCAGCCTCAGTGGAAGGGCTGATGGGAAACGAATGGGCTCTGGGCCAGAGGCAGGAAGGAGAAGGGTCAGAGTGATGCCAAGGGGTGTTAGAGCTGGAGGAGATGTCTCGGCCATCTAGTCCAACCTCTGCATTTGCAGGTGAGAAAACGGAGGCCCAGAGGGATGAGGTACTTTGCCCAAGGTCACACAGCAAGCGGGGGGCAGAATGAGGCCTCCTAATTCCCTAGAAAGGTGATGGCCAGGTCCTCCTGACCAGCTGCTATCAGAGGAGCAGGTCCCTGGAGTCCTGACTCTTCCAGGCTTCTCTTTCCCTCTCCTGGTAGCATTTAAGTACGGTGCCTTCTGCATCAATAATAAAGCGTGTTTCCCTCCCAGGGAGGAAGGCCGCATCTGGGCAGGCGGTGTGACAGATGGTATTTACAATGTGCACCCAGAAGTTCTCACAGCCTCGCTCGGGCCGTGTGGCTGGGAGATGGAGGTAGCAGATTTGAGTGCCCGCTGCCTCACTCCTCTGCCTGGCGCTCCCAGGCAGCTGCTGCTGCTGTTGCTCCTGCTGCCGCACTCTGCTCAGGACTGGCTCCCTGGCGCTGGTTGCCACTTGCCACACTGGAGATGGAGCTTCAGGATGCTTGCTGCTGCGTGTCCTCCTCGTCTGAAAGCCTGCCTCGGGGACCCCTAGGCATTCTTCCCCGTAGCCCCTCACCGGAGCAGGTGCTAGATTAACCGACATTCTTCCCCAAATGGAGGCCCCAAGGAAGCCCTATCCGGCAAGACGCTGGGCAGGCTTCCCAGGAATTCTGACCTCTGGGAGGCCTTCCCTGGGCCTGGAGAAGGAGGAACAGAACAGTTTTGTTCACCAAGCAACCACTATTTGGGAACCTTCCGTGTGCCAAGAATGGTCCTAGGAGTCAAAGACACTGCTGTAGGCAAACAAAACCGAGGCACTGCCCTCATGGAGTGTCCATTCTAGAGGAAAGGCTAACCAGGAGCCTCGTGGCAGGTTGCCCATGGCCCTCCCAGACGCTCTCTGGTTCTTTCATTCCACACGGCTTTGTGATCACCCTCGTGCAGGGCCCCAAAGTGGTGAATGAAAGCTAACTGTTCACCCTCCTTCTAGGGTCACTGATTGCACAGGTAGCTAAAGAGAAATAAAGCAAATAAACAGACTGAAGCCAGAGACAGGCCCCGCCTTCCGGCTCACACCAGTCTGCAGTGGGCACCCCCACTTGGGGGCTCCGGTTTAGCCTGCAGGTTACCCAGGGAGAAAGCCGCTGCAGGCCGTGCTCAGGGCCACGGGCACTCACGCATCAGAGACTGTTGTCTTTCACCCTTAAGATAAGAAATTTGATGACAACAATGGAGAGTCACGCCTCCTCTGGGCCCAGGGAGTTCAGTGTCCCCGTTTGTAACACGAAGACAATTGTACCTATTCTACAAGCCTCACAGAGGCGGGCTTTTTGAGGATGAGCTGCAATGTCAAGCGGAAGTGCTTTGTAATAAAGACAGCAGGCGCACAGTCGTATTGTGTTTTTATTATGCAGAAGAACCCTGTCTCTGTAACGTGAAACTTGTTTCTTGCAAGGGGCCAAAAGTAATAACTATGTAATTAGACTTCATGTCGGATCAAGAGACAATGCTCTGTTTTTCATGAAACAGACATTTATTCAGCTCCTGTGAGTATTACCGTGGATGCAAAATCGAATAGGCCAACCCTGGCCGGTAAGGCTCATTGTTAGAGTGTCAGCCCGTGGACTAAAGGGTCCCGGGTTTGATTCCAGTCAAGGGCACGTACCTCGGTTGCAGGCTCTGTCCCCAGCCCTGGTCAGGCCCTTCGGGGAGGCAACCAATCGATGTGTCTCTCTCACATCAATGTTTGTGTCTCTCCCCTTCCCTTCCACTCTTTCTAAAAATCTATTGAAAAATATCCTCAGGTGAGGATTAACAAAAAAAATTTTTTTGAATAGGCCATATCCTCTCCTCCTAGGCATATACATTCTCATCTAAGGGATCTAAAACTTAGATAATGCAAGGTCAAATGAAAATAGTGATCAGAGGTAGGCGTGGTCTCTGGAGTGGAGAGTTGAGGGAAGGCTTGGCGGAGGAGTAGGGCTTAGCAGAGTGATGCGCACGATCTAACAGACTGTTTACTGAGGAGACAGGACCTACCTGTAGCATAGCCCAAGATCGCAGAGTGTTGGAGGATCCAAACGTGAGACCCTGCGGACCAGCCAAGCCCCAGGGAGATGACAGAGAAGGAAGATGAGACCCAGCAAAACAGCTGATAGTTTCCCAGAACATGTGATTGGCTCCACCCTGAACCTGGGAACGGTTCCTCTGTACTTTCCTGAGCTGCTTTTTTGGGTGCCCACGCCTCTCTTTGAAAGGGTTTGGTGTCTGTGAACCTAGACGTCTCTCAGTCATGATTTAAGTTACTCAGAAAATTGGGGGCCCTGGGGTGACAAAGGAAGAGACGAAAGGAAGGGGGGATGTTCTGTTCAGCAGCGTGTGCCGTTTGATCTTGAAGACAGTGAGTGGGGAGAATGGAGGAATGCCGGGGCTGGGCATGGAGGCTGGTTGGATTCCAAGAGCGGTCTCCTCCGCTGTTTGGACTTGCAGACTTCAAACATGACTGGGGATTCCTGGAAGACAAAAGAATTCAGGGCCGAGGCTTGGATCTCAGTCAAAAATAGCTCATGTCTTCATCTCAGGCCGGCGAGGCGGCAGCTTAGGGCTGTTTGCTTGCTTCTTGGGGGGCTGTTTGCAGGCTTCTCGAAGACTGGAGCTCCACGAGGGGAGAGGGGACTGTAAGGGTCAGTTTAGGGTTTGCTTCAGGGAGAGAAAGGGCCCTGAAGGGTGTGGGCCAGGCTGAGGGAGACATCAGAATGGGATACTCTTGTTGAAAAAGGACCAAAAGGGAGAGATTCTGGAGGAAATGTGTGCATCTCTCTCTCTCTCTCTCTCTCTCTCACACACACACACACACACACACACACACACCACTGTTCAGGGAGCCATAATTACAGCCCTTAATGTTTCTTCCCTGGCTTCTCATTAGCTCACATTGTCCACAAACAAACTCCTCCGCTCCCCTCACCACCCCCTCCCTCTCCCAGCGGCTCCTTCTGGCTTTCCTTTTCCTGGTTCACCAATGGCAGCCCCCAGGTTCAGAACATCAGATCCTAAACAAAAAAAACAAAAAACACAAAACCCACTCTGTACTGTGGTGGGTGCATCTTAGAGACTCAGCCCCCAAACAGCTGGCCCCTCCCGCCCTGCCTCCCACTGGACTGGAATTAGAGGATTATCTCATTTTCTCCCCAGAGGCCAGGGCCTGGGTCTCACTATCCTTTGTATTCTCAGCCCCTCAGCCAGGGGCTGGCAAATAATGGGCACTCGCAATGTGTTAGTTAAATTGCACTCCTGAGCCACTGCCAACTTAATCTTCCTAAAATGCTGCTCCGGTGAGAAGCTGTCGCTCCTCCATCGCCCACCAAGTGAGGTCCAGTCTCCTGAGACAGGCACTCAAGGACTTTGGCAACACGGTCCTTATCCACTAGGCCATCTCCACTTTTGCTCACCCACTTCGCTGTTCCCACCCCAGTCGGCGGCTGTCCTATCTTGGTGCCCTTGCTGCGGTGTTTCCCTCCACCCAGAAACCCCTCCACACTCTCCACACAGCTCCTGTCTTTTAAGATAGATTCATGCTCCTGCACCACCCCCACCCCCCCCGCCCCCACCCCACCCCCCTGCCACCTGACTGCGTTTGACCCTTCGGAGTTTGGACTGCTCTTCCAGGCTCTTGGTCTGCATTGATTTAGAGTGTCTTGTCAGGAACTTTCAAAGAGGTCAAGGGTGAGAGCGCCTACATAATGAAGAGCAGGGTATAAATGCCAATCAACCCTTGCTAGCTGTCCCTCCCACTACCAGTGGTTCTCAACCTTCCTAATGCCGCGCGACCCTTGAATACAGTTCCTCATGTTGTGGTGACCCCCAACCATAAAATTATTTTCGTTGCTACTTCATAACTGTAATTTTGCTACTGTTATGAATCGTAATGTAAATATCTGATATGCAGGCTGTATTTTCATTGTTCGCGACCCACAGGTTGAGAACCGCTGCACTAGACCCAGGGTTCTCTGGATGCATAGCCCGTGAACAGTCACCCGAGGGCACCACAACTGAGGGTGAGGAGGCTCCATGCCCATTCCCTCCTCTGTCCTCTGTCTCGGAAATGGCACAGAACAGCTGATCCGCAGGTTGTCTTAGGTTGGAGTGGGACCAAAGCTATCCGACAGCCTGGCCACTTGGGTGCCAGGCCCCAGGCCCTACTGCCTGCTGGGGAGTGGGTTGTGCTGCAAATTCCCCAGAAGCCCGAAGGGTGGGAAGAGGCTGAGGCAGACACTGAAAGCAGAAGGTGAGAGTGTGGCCTCAGGGTCATGGAGAATGTTGGCTATCACAACTGTCTCCGAGTCCAGATGGCCTCCCCTCCCAGCAGGAGCCAGAGAAAGGGGTGTAGTCTGCTGAACAGAGGCTTCTGTGAGAGGCTGGGAATTCTTTCCTAGGAGACTGGTGGAAACACTGTCTGCCAAGGCGGGGTGAGATATTCCTACGAGATAGCCTCCTGGATGCTTCTCAGATCCTCCCTCACTCTTTATTCCAACTGCTGCTGCCCTGGTGATCTCTTACTTGGACGGCATCTCCGTCTCCCTATGCTCAGGCCAGCCTCCCTCCTCTCTATCTCCTGCACTACAGCCCAAGGGATCTTCTTAAATATTACTCTCTTACTCACAATCCTTCGATGGCTCCCCATTGCCCTTGGAGTAAAGTCCAAGCTCTGCTCGTGAAACTCTTCCAGCCCTCCCTCCAGGCTGGGCTCTGTCCATGGAGCGCCTTGCTCTAGTTTCTAGCCACTAGCCATGCCAAATTGCTTGGAGCCCTCTTCCACCCCACCCTGCTGCACAAGCCGAGCCTCTGCCCATGCCATTCTCTACGTGGAATGCCTCCCTTCCAGCTTCCCCACTTGGCCTGGTTCTGGGGGCATATCCTTTAGGAAGTCTTCTTGGACCTGCAGGGACCCCCTCCTTTGGGTTCCTCTAGGCCTGGGCTTTCCTGGCCATCACCCCCGATTAAACAGTGTCTACAGGGCAGGGCGCGGACCTTATCCACCTCTGTATTCCCAAAGCTCTGTCACTGGGACTTCGTAGGAGCACAGTACATGTTCAGGGACTGAACGGAGCCTGCTGAGGTCCCCTCCACCAGAGGGATGACAGAAGGGGAGGTGTGGATAGAGCTACCCCTGGGCTGGAGAAGAGGCAGAATCTAAAGGGCAGCTGGGGCCCTAGCCGGTTTGGCTCAGTGGATAGCACATCAGCCTGCGGACTAAAGGGTCCCGGGTTCGATTCTGGTCAAGGGCACATGCCCGGGTTGTGGGCTCGATCCTCAACAGGGGGCATGCAGGAGGCAGCCAGTCAATGATTCTCTCTCATCATTGATGTTTCTATCTCTCTCTCCCTCTCCCTTCCTCTCTGAAATCAATTAAAATATATTTTAAAAAATAATAAAATAAAGTGCAGCTGGGGTCAGAACACCAACCCCTCTCAGAGCCCTTCTTCCCCCTCCCCTGCAACCACCCACCCCTTGGCCCACTTCTCCAGCCAGCACCCCAGGGGCCACACACATGGTATCAGGAAGTGGGGGGGGAGGCAGTGACAGGACCAGGGCCCCAGGCTGCCTCTCCTCTTTTGGGGCTTCACTCCCCAAAGGAGTCAGCCTCTCTTCTGTCCCCCGAAGGCTGTTTTCAAAATCACACCCTAAGCAGACAGTTTTATTTACAAGGAAAATCTTGGCAGGATCTTGACTTGTTAGTAGAGTAGAGATGGGGGAGGGTGGTGAGAAACAAAAATAGTTGAGATGATCACACTTGCTGAAACCGAGATGAAAACGGGTGTCTGTAGCAAACTCACCTAATTAGAACGAAGTTAATTTCCTTTTCGTGTTTCTGGGGAGCAGTCATTGTCAGGGAGATGGTCACAGGTTGGATGTGGGGCTGCTGGAGTTATGTGTTTGCTTTGGGGACATGAGTGCATTAATTGCAATTTTCATTATTGGAGAAGAGCCTGTTTCTGAGAGGGAGCAAGGCCGGAGTGAGTGGGTGGGTGGGTGGTGAGAAAAAGAAGGAAGAGGAGTGGAAGGGGACAGCCTCCGTGTGGGCTGGGGGCGGACTGTGAGACATCACCAGGAGTCAGTCCTCCTGGGAGAAGTGGGCACGGTCCCAGCCAGCACTGGCCCCTGGCACGGTTTCCAGGCAGAGCCTCTGCTTGGGGGAGACAGTCTCTCCTGGCAGGTCTTTCCTGCAGAGGAAACAGCACCAATTTTTTTTTCTTTAAAATATCCACTGTTCCTTTGCTCTAACTTCATTCCTGCTTGCTTTAGTCTACCTCCCCTTTCCCGGTTGGTCAAATGAAGCCAGGGCACTGTCATATAGCTCTGGCTGGAGGGAGGGCAAGGCTTAGGGTGGGGGTCCGGGGCTTCCCCGTCTGACTTCTCCCATCCCTAAATGATGGGCCTACCTGGCCTCCCCAGTCTGAGCCCTCGGTGAAGAGAGATGGCAGGGTGACGGGATCGCCTCCTCGCAGCATCCGTCCCCAGTTCACTTTCAGTTAACCCTGGCGTTGCCAACTTAGCGAAACCTCCTGCCTCCTTCACGCATCTACTGCCTCCAACTAACCGTTAGCCCGGTGGGTCTAGGGAAGCGGGCACTGCACCCGGCCCCGGCCCCGTGCAGAGTCGAACCCGACCAGGGGTGGAGGCGGGCGGTGAGGGGCCCAGGGACAGAGCAGCCCCATCCCCGCCCCGGGAGGTGCAGCCACTGCCGGCCAACCCCGCCGCCGCCGCCGCAGCCTTCCGCCCTCCCGCGCTGCGGCGCTCTAACCGATTTGGCCCGGGTGGCGGCGTCCAGGGGCGGGGGTGGGCGACGGCGGTCCCGGGAGCAGCCCCGCCCCCGCCTGCGCACCGCCCGCGAGGAGTCCGTGGGGAGGAGGAGACTCCGGCGCAGAGCGGGGGCCGCGGGAAACGGGAAGGGAGCGCGGGGAGCCGCGGGCTGGGCCGGCCCAAGGGCGCCCTCGCTTCGTAGCCTGGCGTGGGGGCCGGGGCGGAGGCCGGCGGGCCGCCAGCGCGGAGAAGTTTGGCCGCCGAGGGGCGGGCGTTCCGGGTCGCCAGGCGGCGGTGCGGGGGCCATGCGGGCGGGGGCGGGCGCGGGCGCGGAGGCGGCGCGGCGCGCACCGAGTCCCCGGAGCGGCGCGGCCGCCGCGGCGCAAAGTTAGCCTGGCGCCCGGGACGAAGCCACAGCCGCCAGCCGCCCCCGGGCCCCGCTCCGGCATGGGCGAGCACCCCAGCCCGGGCCCCGCGGTGGCCGCCGGCGCCGAGGCGGAGCGCATCGAGGAGCTCGGACCCGAGGCCGACGAGCGGCCGCCCGCGGCGCCCGAGGACGTGAGTGCCCCCTCCCCTGCCCGGGCAAACTTTCTGGGGGGCGCTCGGAGGAGAGCTGCCCCGACTCGCCTCCGTGGGGCAACTTGGAGGTTTCAAGGTGACGCGGGAGCGCCCCGGATTGGCCGGGTCCCCGCGGGCGGGAGGGGCGGAGGGACCGGTCTCCCCCAAAGCGCGAGCGCCACCCCCTCTCGGGCTCTCGCGGCTTCCCTGCGGGACGCAGCCCGCGCCGCTGCGCTGGGGACCGTGGGCCGCCGGGGCCCCTTCCCCGCGGCTGGTGCAGTGCCCGGGACGCGGCGTTTTCCCGCAGAGGCGGCCGCGTCACGGCAGTGACTCCCCCTCCCCTCCCACTCGCGACCTGCGGGTTCTCCGGGCCCGGGAAGGGGCGGGCGCCGCGGGGTCCCCGGAACCCGGCACCGCTAGCGGGTGTGCGGACCCCCTGGTTCGCCCACGGATCAGCCCCTGCCCGCACCTGCGGTGTCGCGACACTGATTGAAATTCAAACTGGCCCCGTCCCCGCACCGCGAGGAGGGAGAGGAGTGCGGGGAGCCGGTCGCTCCAGAAGGGGGCTCCGGAGTCCGGGACGCGTCGGTACCAGGACGGTCCCTGGCGGGGTTTCGGAGGGGCTTCCCCAAGGGCTTCCCCGCATCTGCAGCTCCAGCCTCCTCCCCTGGGTCCCGGAAGTCATCTGCGTAGCCGGCACTGGGGGGTCCTGGGAACTGGGGTTTCCTAAGCTTCTTCCTCCCAGGTTGACCTGCACCTAGAGAGGCAGACCTTCGGCCCTGCCCCGTCACTCAGGGTTGGGGAGACGGGACTGAAGCCAGGCCCCCTCCCAACCTACCAAACCGAAGCCGAAAGTCTGGATGTGCGGGGGGCGGGGGGGGGGCAGGTAGAGCATAACACCTTCCCCCCCTTCGGCTCCTATAGTTAAGCCTCTCACTTGCTTCTGGCCCCAAAGCCCGGGTAGAATCCCGCGTCCTCACCACTGGGACTCAGCCTGGAAGACACGGGGTGAATTTCAGCACATGGGGGAGCCCCTTCCTCCCAACCCGCAGGCAGAATGTTAGCGCTTGTGCGGGGGGGGGGGGGGGGGGGGGGGGGGTTGGTTCCTGAGTAAGGGGTCTCTGCCCCCAGCAGGTGGAGGCCATGGCCACTGGTCTGATGGAAGGGCACTGGGTATGCATTCCCTGGCCGGGGAGCAGAAGGGGGTACAAGAGTTATAGTTACTAGAAGTTATTGGAGGCCCTTGGGCAGAGTCCGACGCCTTTATTGTCATCCTGGAAAATCCCCCTTGTTCTGCGCATCCCGCTGCCTGGCTGTCTGGGAAGAGGGACCCTCCCCCACCCCCCCCCACCCCCGCCTCCCTCTCCTGAGTTCCTTCTCTTTGCTCAGTACCGACTCACCTGGGAAGCTCTTCCCAGGTTTTCGCTGGTCTCCTGTGGTGGGTCCCTGAACCTGGGGAGCAGCTGGGAGGCTATTTCAGAAATATTAGGGGCCTTCCAAAGCCTTGGTGATAAGTGTGTTTCTTTCTTTCTCTCCTCTTCCTCCTCTCCTGCATGGCCTTCCTCTCTACCAGCCCTGGAAAGTCCTGTTTGATCAGGTATGTGAGCAGTTAAATTCCCCCTCTTCCTTCCAGCCCTCCCCCAAATCAGAACTGAAGATGGTGACGTGGGGGGGGGGGGGGGGTGACCTAGTGCATTTCTGGGACTGAAGACACTGCTCCCCTGATTTCAGGAGGAGGGGGGCTCCCCTGAGACAACCTTCCCTCCCTCCCTCCCTCCTCTCAGCTCACTTCATCGGAGCTGGGTCTATACTATGTAGAGACTGGACAATACATACTGAAAGTCAGCGATGGTGTCTGTATGCCAGGGGATTGCAGTTGGTCCTGGGGAGGCGGGGGAAAGGCTTAGGTTAACATCCCCTCCTCTTCTCTAACCCACTATCAAAGCTCTGTGGCCACCAATGAAGTCAAATCTCTCCCATCCTTGGAGCGCAACTCCCAATACGGGCTCTTTTGAAAGCTAACTCTGATTTTCTGGCAGGAATGGAGGGAGGGGTGTTGGGAGAATAGTATGTGATTGTTGCAACTCCTGGAGTCTAGGCCTGGGGAATGGAATGGGGTTGAGGAGGCCAACCAGAGATGGACAGCTGACCTTCGGCCAGGATATGGTTCTTTGCTTGGTACTTATGTTGGGTGCTATTGATGGCCCTTCTCCCTCTTTGTGCCGTGAAGCAGCAGGAGAGGAGGCAAGAGCTGTCCCAGTGTTGGGGGAACAGTGAGCACCGCAGTCCTGGGGTGAGATGACTGAGCCATGAACCTTGTGTGGGAATATGTTTTGTTGGGGAGGGAGACAGCTGAAAGAGTAGCTTGGACCAGACCATGTCCTGTTGCAGGCAGGGGAAGCCTTTGAGCGTTTTTTGGCAGGTTTGTTACGGGATCCAAGCCATGCTTTGGGAAGATTCTGCGTGACAGTGGGGTGGTGGTGGGTGGACTGCAGGGGTGAGTGATGCTATGAGGAGCCTGCTGCCGTGCATGGACGCAGGCATTGACTTGGAGGAAGACAGTAAGAATGAAAAGGAGGAGGGACATGGTGATGGGAGACTTGGCCGGCCTCACTACACTGAACAGATGAGGTGAACCACATATATAACTTTGACATTCTGAATTGAGGGGGAAAAGGGAAAGTCAGGGTTGGGATTGGGGGGAGTGGGGTTGGGAAGAAAGGACAATTTTGGTTTCGGACAAGTTCAATTTGAAGAGCCAGCTAAATGCAGATGCCCAGGAGGGAGCAAAGACATGGGATTGCAGCTTGAAAGACATGGCGGGCCTGGGGTGGGGACATGGGGTGTCGTCCACGTTAACACGAGGCCTGGCTGTGGTTTGAGGAGCGTCTAGTAGCTCCTGTCCCCGTGGGGTAGCACATCTCTCCCTCTGCTCCTAAGTGCCACCCACTCTCCCTCCGGCTCCTAAGAGTACAGCAGCTGCTGGCCCGATGCCCTGAGGCAGGAGGGAGCCGCTTGCTGCCACTAGTACCCGACCAGCAAGCTGCCAGCCCTTCACACTTCTTGTCAGATTTAGAATCAGAACCTAGAACACGGTGTATCATTCTGTTTGGCTCTGTCTGTGTCTTTCTCATTTGATTAATCTCCTTTGCTGGTCCCTGGGTGTGTGTTTACACTATAAAACAAACTATTTGGGTGAATGGAGGAAAACTTTTAGTAGGAGGAATTTGGAACTGGAGGGAGCAGGGAGAATGTGTAGGACCTGATATTAGTGGGTGGTCTATGCAATTCAGTTTCTGCCGCTGGAGGGAGGTCCTGAGTGTCACAAAGACCATCCCCCTGCTTCGCGGAAGGCCCCCCCAGAGTCCACTCTGGACAGGCAAAATTATCCTGGGAGAGAAACTCCCAAAATGTACTCTGGGCAAACAATTTTTTTCTCACAAGTTCTGCCTATCTACTCCCATCCCTCATGTGGCATTGGAGGCCAATTTTTGTCATCCTTCCTAATGGTGCTTTTTAAACATTTTTTAAATGTATTTTTATTTATTTCAAAGAGGAAGGGAGAGGGAGGGAGATAGAAACATCAATGATGAGAGAGAAGCATTGACTGGCTGCCTCCTGCATGCCCCACACTGGGGATCGAGCCCACAACCCAGGCATGTGCCCTGACCGGGAATCCACTGTGACCTCCTGGTTCATAGGTCAATGCTCAACCACTGAGTCATGCTGGCCGGGCCTGTCGGTGCTTTGTGTTGAAGGACAGGGTTTGACCTCTGGCACATACCCAGTCCCTCTGCGTTCGTCCCCTTGCTTTGCAAGGCCAACCCTGGACCATTCCCCTGATAGGGCTAAATGAAGAGTAGGTCTGCAGCTCCACAAACGGACACCTGTTTCAGAAGGATGCCAGTTTATTCAGAACGCTGAAGTGTTTTATTCTTCCTGCCTCTCCTCTGGGCCTGCTTAAAGGCAGGATTTGGTGAGGGTGCACTTGGTGCCCGTAGGAAAGAACATTGGCTGGGGATGGCAGGCACCCTCCCTGCCGTCTCTTAGCCCCAACGGGTCAGCCTCTGGTGAATGGGGTGGGGGGAACTCACACCACACCTGTCAGAGTTCCTGCAAGCTGATGTGGCCCTACAGTTCATTCCTCAGAGGTCAATGGGATGAGAGGCTGGCCAGTCAGCTGGATTAAGGGGATACCAGTGGTCAGCTGGTTTCAAACTGGGATCTGCTGGGACCTTTTCCAGGTATTAGGAATGGAATTGGACCAGTTCTTCTATGCTGTCTAGTTCTTCAGCACATAGAGTAGCTTTGACTCAGCATGAAACTAATTGGACCTCAAAGGCTGGAAACCATGACCTTGGCCTTTTGGTCTTACGTGGTTACCCCTCAAGTAAATGGCCAGAATGCCTTTTGTGGGAGCTGGAGGTGAAGGAAACAGGTGAACCCAGATCCTTGGAAGTTTATCCAATTGCCCTCTACCCTCGACATTCTGGGCATTTGTCTGGCCTGCTCAATCTGGCTTGTTGCATGATATCCATCTTCACCCCTTCCTCAGTTTTTCCCATCGATCCCAGAAGTTACAGCCATCAGGATGCCTGAAGATCATCACCCCCTCCCCACTACCTCCCACATGTCCCATGTTTTTGTTTCCTATTTTAACTTCTGCTTGAAGGAATTGTCTTCTCATATCCTTGCAATCTTAATGGTTCTCCTAGATACTAGGTTTTAAAGTTACCATAAATATTAATCTGTTGTTATAGTATCACTAGAGGCCCAGTGCATGGGGGTGGGGGGGTTTTCCCTCAGTTCAGCCTGCGCCCTCTCACAGTCCAGGACCCCTCGCTCCTTACCACCTGCCTGCAGAGCTCACCAGCCGCGAGCCTGCTCAGCCAGAAGCTGGGCTCGCTGCTCCCTAGTGCTGCCTTGGAGGCAGGAGAGGCTCCTGCCACCACTGCTGCGCTCGCCAGCCTTGAGACCAGCCTCTGGCTAAGTGGTGCTCCCCATGTGGGAGCACACTGACCACCAGGGAGCAGCTCCTGCGTTGAGCATCTGCCCATTGGTGGTCAGTGTGCGTCATAGCAACTGGTCATTCTGCCGTTCAGTCAATTTGCGTATTAGGGTTTTATTTATAGGATATTAGGGTTTTATTATATAGGATGATAAAAAATGTCTCATTTTTCTATAGTTGAATCTGTTGGACTTTTGCTTCACAATTCCTTCTATTGCTTCGGGCCTGAGACAGTTTTCATCCCTTTTCAGATTTCATAAATATATGCTGCTATTTCTTACTTCTTCTATGATTTAGAAAAAATATTATCCAACCCTCTACTCTATCCATATCTTATTCCTGTCCAGTTATACCAACATCACCTACTAAGAAACACTTCCTGGCCCGGCCGGCGTAACTCAGCGGTTGAGTGTCAACCTATGAACCAGGAGGTCACGGTTTGGTTCCCGGTCGGGTCACATGCCCAGGTTGTGGGCTTAATTCCCAGTGTGGGGCGTGCAGGAGGCAGCCGATCAATGATTCTCTCTCATCATTGATATTTCTCTCTCTTCCTTCTCCCTTCCTCTCTGAAATCAATAAAAGTATTTTTTTAGCCCTAACCGGTTTGGCTCAGTGGATAGAGCGTCAGCCTGCGGACTCAAGGGTCCCAGGTTCGATTCCGGTCAAGGGCATGTACCTGGGTTGCGGGCACATCCCCAGTGGGGAGTGTGCAGGAGGCAGCTGATTGATGTTTCTCTCTCATTGATGTTTCTAACTCTCTATCCCTCTCCCTTCCTCTCTGTAAAAAATCAATAAAATATATTTTAAAAATATATATTTTTTAAAAAAAAGAAACACTCCTGCCCTGGTCAGCGTTGCTGAGTGGTTTGAGTGTCAGCCCATGCACCGAAGGGTTTCGGGTTCGATTCCTGGTCAAGGGCACGTACCTGGGCTGCAGGTTCGAGCCCAGTTCAGGAGGCAACCAGTCGATGTGTCTCTTTCACACTGATGTCTCTCTCTCCCTCTTCCTCTTCCTTTCCCTCCCCCTCTCCTTCTCCCTCTCCCTTCCTTTCCTTACCTCCCTCCCTTCCACTCTTTAAAAATCAATGGAAAAATATCCTCAGGTTAGAAATTAAAAAAAAAGAAGAAGAAGAAGAAACACTTCCTTTATACATTGTTTGAGAAATGTTATCATTTGGAAAATTTCTTTAGGTGGTTGGGTATATTTCAGCTTTTTCTCTGTTCCACTGATATTCACAATTTCTCTCAGGTAATGTACCTTTTTGTTATTGCTTTATATGTGTCCTGTAGCTTTCCTACGAGCTCTTTTTGATAGTCTTACTCCAGTCCCTTCCTGAACTCCAGGGAGGTGCCCTCAAGGATCCAAGGTCAAATAGCAGGTCAGTGGCAGATGTGGGACCAGAGCCCAGTAAACCCCCAAAGGGCTTCTGGAGTTGGAAAACCATTTCCAGTTACCCTTAAAAGTGCTTTCAAGATCTGAAAGTGTTTAATGAGCAGAAGGGTTCGTAGCAGAGTTCTGTTAATTCACACAACACAATTGCTTTCAAGCTCAAACAAGCAAGAGGCAAAAGGAAGAATTGAAAGTGACTTGATTGTGTCTCTCTTTTTCCCTTCCCATGGGGAGCATGCATTTCCCAGACCCCCCAAAAAGACTCCCAACTTTGCTGATTTCCCAGAAGGATAGTGGGCCAGTCTTAATTATCCCACCACAATTACAAATCTATGTATTTATACTATACTATATACCCTAGTTTGCAAATAGAACAGGGGAACAAACGAACAACCAGTCACTATGACGTGTGATGACCACCAGGGGGCGCGTGCAGAACATTGGCCACAGCAGGATGGTGGGGCAGGTGAGCAGGGGCACCAGACCAAGGCAAGGTGCGGGTCGCTGTCATCAGGGCGAGCCTCTGGTGGTTACTGAAAATTCTTTGCTCCAGCGTACCACGGTCCTGCCCAGCACTTCCACCTTGCTGCCTGTGCCAGCGCCGCGCCATCAGCAGGTGTGAACAGCGGCTGCCGGCCCCAATCACCCCTCAGGACTTCTCCACCTCCCCCTGCTCCTGAGGGGCCAACGGGGCTGGCAGCCACCTCTTGCACCAGCTGCCACAACGGCCCCGCTTGCACCTGCTGCCAGTGCCGGAGACGCCACTCGCACCCACTGTTGGCGCGCACCCACTGTTGGCGCCCGGTGCCAGTCCCAATCGCTCGGCACCATCAGCTGGTGCGAGCAGTGGCTGCCGGCCCCGATCGCCCCTGAGGGCTTCTCCACCTCCTCCTGCTCCTGAGGGGCGATCAGGGCAGCAGGTGCCACTTGGGCCCCCATTGCACTATCATCAGGTGCAAGCAGGGCGGGGCCAGCACCATCAGCAAGTGGGAGCAGTGGTGGCGGGAGTGGGGCTACTGGCAGACAGGCCACTGGAGGCCGCAGCAGGAGGGGCTGGGCAGAGGCACAGAGGATGGGCCGAGACCCACCCCTATGCCCATAGCAGCCTCGCGGCCCACAGTTCCTTTCAAGGTGCACGAATTCGTGCACTGGGCCCCTAGTGTGAATTATAAATGTGTAACTACCAGAGCACAGTGCTGCTTAGATGGGCTGCCCGGGACAGAGCCCTGGATTTGGAGTCAGGTAGTCCTGAGTTCAGGCCTTACTGACTTTGTGTTGGGAGAAAATGACATTAGCTCTCTGAGCCTCCGTTTCCTCTCCTTAAATGGAGACGATCATCTTTAACTCCCGGGCGACTGTGGGAATTAAGAGAAAGCTGAAATTCTCTTCCCAATGCCTGATAACCAGTAGTCAGCCCCTCACACCCACTTCCCCCTCTCCCTGCCTGCTGCTCCCCCGGGACTCCTGCATTATGGCTGTGACTCGGCTTCAGTCCCCAGGCAGCTGGGACATGTGACGGCTGGCCCTGGATGAGTCAGCGTGGGCATTATTACAGCTGCTCTTAGCGACCCAAGAGGCCTGGCTTTAAGTCACAGCCCCCAGCTGTCATCTCAGAGTCTGAACCTCGAGGGCTTCTGTGGGGAGAGGACTCTGAAGGAGGACAAGCAGGGTGGAGAGGGACAGCTTGGTGGAAAGGTGGCCCCCTCCCCATTGCCCACCCTACCCCAACTTCCTGTATTCCAGGGGAAGTCTGAGCTCTTCTTCCCCTCGAGGCCCAGGTGTGGAAAGAGCTGGGGAGCCTGAATGTCCAGCTGCTCAGCCTGAATTCAGGTCAGGATGCTTGATTCTCTGCTGAAGGAAGGGGGTTCTAGCTTCTCCCCTTCTGGGAGAAGCTCCTTGAGAGGTATGAGCTGCCTCCCTGCAGACTCCTCACGTGGCTGAGAGAACAGAAATAATGTAGCTGGGAATCCTGGAATCACCATTCCCAGCCCCAGCTGGGAGCAGGCCAGGTGGTGCCCCATTCTACTCTCCGGGAGTGCCTTTGGGCAAGTCACTGATCTCTGCCCACCTCAGTTTCTGTATCTGTTAAATGGGACTAATCACATTTACTGTAGGATTGGTGTGAGAATAGAAGTGATAAAATACGAGCCCTAGCCAGTTTGGCTCAGTGGACAGAGAGTCGGCCTGTGGACTAAAGGGTCCCGATTCGATTCCGGTCAAGTGAATGTACCTCTGTTGCAGAATCCTTCCTGGCCCAGGCCTAGGCCCTGGTCAGGGCGCATGCAGGAGGCAACCAATCAATGTTTCTCTCTGTCTTTCCCTCTCTCTTCCACTCTCTCTGAAAATTAATGGAAAAATGAGGATTAAAAAAATAAAAATACTTGTGAAAATCAGTATTTCTGAATCAGGGGGAATGGTGGGAAGTGGTTTGCTCTCAGAGGTGAATTATGATCCTCATTGGCAAGGAAGGAAAACTGCAAGAGAAAGGGGCTAGTCCCATAACCTCGCCTCCTGACCCCTGACCCCGGCAGCTGCAGGCCTGGACGTCATTTATGGGGCTGTAAATATCCGTGAATGGGCTGGAGTTCCCTGGTGGGCTCTGGCTGCTGGGTGGGATGCTCTGCTGAGCCATAAACCCCTGGGCAGCCTCGTTAATTCTGCTCTGCTCAGAAGCCGGCTAATGAGGCAAGGAGCCAGCAGATGAGCCACAGTGACCCCCACCCCAAGTGGGGAGGGCAGCTGCCTGCACCTTGCCCTGTCCCAACACACATGCCCTGGGGTCATTTCCTAGGGCTCGTTCTGGTTCTGTCCTGGTGGACAGAGGAGAGAGAGTGTGGCTGCGGATGGGAGCCTTCTGAGGCTCTAGGTCCCAACCTTCCAGACCCAAGACTCCTTTGCCATGATGGCACCGCAGGTGCTGCCTTTGGGGTCCTTGAAAGTGCCCACACCCCTCATTCAGATCGAGGGCCTCTCTAGGTGCCGGACAGGGAGAGGGTCCCCCCAGGAGAGAGACGGGAATTCAAGTGTTGGGAGCTGGGACCGGACGTATCGTTGTCCTGGGAATGCACTTTGGGTACATCACACATGCAGGAGAGATATAAAATAGATGTGTTCCTTTCTCCTGCTGCTGGGTATATTCTAAAGCCTTGGCGGGACTTGCTGGCCTGTGGCGGGAGGGGAGGCTGTGCCGCTGTCCCGGGTGCTGAGCAGGCAGATCCCAGCTGGTGCGGGCTGTTCTCTGGGAGCTGATCAGCGGCCTATTCGGCCAGTCCAGGCAGTCGGGCAGTCGCTGATTCCTCGGCCTCTCCTGGGGCTGGCATTCCCCTCCACCCTCTGGCTGGGACCGGGGTCTAACTGCTGGAGGAGCCCAGACACAGTGTCAGCTGCTGTGAGGGCCTGTACCACTCGGGAGATGGAGGCAGAGGCTGATTTGGAACCACCAGCCAAGGGGCCAAGTGCATAAAAGGGGGAAATGCCTCGACTGTGGACGCATGCATTTCCCCAGAGTGCTCCATGGAGTGTTGCTGTGAAAAAAATGCTGTGATCCAGTACGTTTGGGAAATGCCGGGCTGAGCAAAATCAGACAGGTTTCCCCATTGCAAACCTTCCAGAGCCCTTGGTTTGGTTTCTGCATCATGCCCTTCCAAGAGGGTTTCCCAAACTTACGGAGCCACAGAACCCTTATTTCATGCACCATCTGGGGCCTGGTGTTCCACAAAACACACATTGGGAAACCCTGAGCCAGTTGTACTTCATATAACTGAACAGGGCAGAGAAAAGCTAGGAAGAGCAAGGCTGGAACCCCCAACCCCAAGGAGGAACCTGAACTGTCTTCAGGTTGAGCAGTAACTTGCTTTGTGATGTTGAGCTCGTTTCTGTTGCCCTCTGCTCTGGTGTGCCCATCCATAGCTTGAGCGTGATGCATGGCATGTAGTCAGTTCCTAGTATCTGTGAAATGAACGAACGAGAGGATTGAACTGGGGGTCCCCCAAACTCTTTAGCTGCAAAGCCCTAAGGATGGGACAGTGCAGCCTCTGGGCCCCTGCACCTGGGTGTCCGTCCATCTACATGTCCCGCTGTCCACACTTGGCCACTCAGCTCTCCATGCCCCGTTTTTCTTCTCTGTGAAATGGAGCCCACAATAGCATCTACCTCATAGGGCTGTTGAGGGTTTTAATGGAGGGACTATATAATTTATCATCCAGATTGGGGCCATTTTGAGAGGGAAAGGGGCTCTGTGAACAGTCATGCTCAGACAGTAGGGACAAGCCAGGACTGTCCCAGGCCCACCAGGACACTGGTGAGGCAAGGGTGCGATGAGGCGGTGCCTGTTGTCTAGCGGGCATTCCATATGCACAGCGCTGCCTGTGCTGTCCAACCAGGAGGCATGCAGGAGGCCAGCACACAAAACACTCACAGTGGGGCTGCCCTAGCTGGGAGGGGGCTGCTCAGAACCCCTTTTCCAGTCCTCTGTGCCTCAGAGGTCCTACAGCCCCAGAACCCTGCAGAGTAGCTTGAAAACTCCCTGGATCAGGGATGAGGAGTGGGTCCTCCAGGGAGACAGAAGGAAATTCAAGTGCAGACAGAGTTGTCCTGGAAATGCAGTTTGTGCAGCTCACACACAGGAAGGTTCTTTTCAGCCCTCCTGGACCATGGCTTATGGTTCCCTGACCTGCTGCCCCTCTCCCCAGTGTCACCAGGTGACAACACAGACCTCATCCACGCCCCTGCCTGGTCCTAATTCCAAATTTCCTATCACCCCTGACTGAGCAAGGATGCAGAATAGATCAGCTGCCCCTATGGGCTGGATGGGGTGGGATGGGCCCCCTACATCTGGAGAAGGCAGAGCTCCTACCACATGACCAATGGAGAAGCGGAGGCAGTGTGCCTAGGGACCTGCCCAAGATGGCACAGCGCGGGAGGAGGGGTTCCTTCTGGGACTCGCCCCACCCCTTGCCCCAGAGAGGGGGACAGACCCCAAAGTGTCAGCAGTACAGAGGGAGCCCTAGCCGGTTTGGCTCAGTGGATAGAGTGTCAGCCTGCAGACTGAAGAGTCCCAGGTTCGATTCCAGCCGAGGGCACATGCCTGGGTTGTGGGCTCGATCCCCAATAGGGGGCCTGTAGAAGGCAGCCAATCAATGATTCTCATCATTGATGTTTCTAGCTCACTCTCCCTCTCCCTTCCTCTCTGAAGTCAATAATAATAATAATGCAGAGGGAATTTGGTGGGTCCTTTTCCCAGCCTAAGTCGTAAGTGCACTAGGAAGGGGTCCAGGTGGGAGTTGGGATGCACAGCAGGCACAGCCTGTGCGAGGCCCCCGGCTGGGGAAAACTGGCGACTTAGAGGATTAAGGGGCCAGAGGGCTGGGTGCTGGTGGGATTAAAGTCCCCTGGAGCCTCTCCCCACAGCAGCTCTTTTCAAGGCTGAGGCAGGTGGGAGGGGCCCCTCACTGTCTTTCTCCCTCCACCGGCCAGCATCCTCCACTCAGGCTGAACGTGGGCTTGGCCTCCCCCGCCCCCCACAGCACTGGGCCCTATTCAGGAGGCAGCTGCCAGGATGCTCCCCACTCCCGACTCCCCGCTGGGCCCCTGCCTGCGGTCCATTCACAGCCTCATTCACCAGCCCATCAGGCTGCCTCCAACCCACTCAGCCCAGACTCATCCCGAGAGCACCCCGCTGCCAAAAGTGGGTGAATGCAGGGCCTGGGACTCCCGGGACAGAGAGCTTTGGGGCCTTGAGCGCACTCTTAACAAGGAAATTTCATTTGTAGGGTTTGTATCCCCAAAAGCTCCAAGCCACGGGACTGGTATGTTCTCATCACCCATAGCTTGCCTTGAAGGAAGGGTGCTCCCTGCTTTGCTGTGAATGGGGCAGTTAGAGCTGGACATCGAGTCCCTGTGACCCTGGGTCCTGGAGAGGGTTGGCCTGCGTTTGCGAGGGGATGTGACCCTGCTTGACAGACAGGTGATTGTGGCTCCAGCAGGTTACCCTAAAGTACACAAACCGGTTAGTGGCAGAGAAAAGAGTGGGATTTTGCCTTGCACCTTGCAGACTCCTAAGAAGCTCGGAGCTGCCTTCCTGGGCAATGGGATCTACCTCCTTCCTTTACACGTCCTCTCTCAGGCTTTCCCTGTGTCTCTTCTCCCTTCGTCTCCCTCTCTCTGCCTCCCACCTGCCCCTGTGCCCCCTGCCGACTGTCAGCCTCTGCTCTTGTCCTCATCGTCCCTGGTTCTTGGTGGGGGGCGGGGGTGGGGGAGTTGGAAGGTGCTCTGTGTACATTTGTGGAGCCCAGGCAGCCACCCCACCCCTGCCTCTCCCTCCCCACTAGTGAGCCTCCTGCATCCCCGAGGCCTCATTATTAGGGTAGTGATGACCCCATTGTCTGGCCTGTCTGGCCCTGGCACTGAAAGGTAGGGTTTTGGCAGAGAAGGGAGGCTGGGCCTGATTCCAGCTCATCCTCTGCAGTCTGGAGCCTGTAATGTGCTTGGGGCAGGACTGGCAGGCCTTGGTGGGGGGTGGGGGCTTGGGGAGCCCTAGGGCAGCCCCTGTCACTAGGACAACAGCAGGGAGCCCTGGAGGGGGAGGGGGAGAGGGAGCAGGTGGTCCTTTGTCTGGAGCTGGAACGAAGGAGAGAGGCCCTTGTCTGATCTCAGCCCCTTCACCCCACTGCCCCCACCCCCAAGCCTATAGGCAGCCCCTGAGAAGGGGCTGGTATCTCTGCTCCCATGAAATGCAAGGCCATTGGGCTTCCTCCCCCTCAGCTGCAGCAGGAGACTCCATGCTGTGTGCAGGCCACTGCCCCCCTGCAAGTGCTCATGGGGTGGGAGTGGAGGATGGATTTTCCCAGGACGCAGGCCTGCTTCTGAACCCCGCTGTCATCCCGCATCAGCCCACCCAGCGTGGGAGCCATGTGGAGCCAGGCCAGGCTGGCCAAGGAGGCCCTCCCTGGCCGACACTGCCACTTCGCCTCTCCAAGCTTTACTTTCCTGTCTGAGCAATAAGAAAGTCAGAACTGTTACTTTTGTTAATATATTTTTATTGATTTCAGAGAGGAAGGGCGAGGGTGAGAGAGATAGAAACATCAATGATGAGAGAGAATCATTAATCAGCTGCCTCCTACACACCCTCCCCCACTAGGGATCAAGTTCATAACCCCGGGCATGTGCCCTGACCTGGAATTGAACCGTGACCTCCTGGTTCCTAGGTCGATGCTCCACCACAGAGCCACGCCAGGCCTGGAAGAACTTGCTTTTTGAGGCTCCTTCCTGCCTTAAAAGTCTCTGTTTAGGGTGGGCCTGTGAGACTCCTAGAGCCCCTCCCCTCCTGGGTCAGCACTCACCTCTTTGATCCTTAAATGTTGCTTCTGAGCAGCAGGGCAGCTCTGGGGGTTGAAGGTCATTGGCGACCAGTGGTGAATAGAGGCAGCACAAAGCTGCCTGGGTGTGGAGCCCTGGCTCTGCTGGCTGCTGGCACTGTGCTCATTTTCCCGTGCCTCTGTTTCCTCATCTGTAATATGGGGATGATAATAGAACCTATTTCATACAGTTGTTGTAGGAAGTCCAAGAAATGATATACATAAAGTGCTTACAGCTGTATTTGGCCCCATGAAAACATTCAACACATATTAGGTATGTTTATTCTTTTCCTTTAAATTGATTTTAGAGAGAAAAGCATCGGTGTGTCGTTCCACTTATTTATACATTCACTGGTTGGTTGTTGAACGTGCCCTGACCGGGAGATTGAACCCGAAACCTTGGCAGTCATTCTAACCAACTGAGCTACGTGGCCCGGGCCTAGGTATTTTTATTCTTAAAGGTCTTTATGGGGCTGGGGTAGCTGAGTTTTCCGCAATGCTCTCTCGTGCGAACCACATTGTGTCATCTCTGAAAGCTGGTGTTTGGGGTTGAGGGTGGGGACCCGCACTGTTAGGTAGGCCTCCTTAGGCAGGGCCTCTCTCATTGAGTTCTGGGGGGACTGAACTAGCCCATGACTTGTGACTCTTGCCTATTTCTCCTGGATTGCCTGAGAAATGCTGCACTGAGAAGCAGCCTTCCTAAGATAGTAGTCATTGACCTTACCTAGAAAAGGGGGAAACGTGGATCTGCTCTTCTGGGTTCCTCTCTCTCTCTCTCTCTCTCTCTCCACACACACACACACCTCGGAGTCTGATTGCCTTCAGCAATCTCAGTAACCCTTGCAGCATCTCCAGGATGCAGTGAGCTCATGTGGGGAGGCGCTTGGGAACAGGCAAGCTGTCAGCAGAGTTAGCGTCAGTTCCTAGCAGGGTGTGTGCTGTGGGGGGGACACTGGGTGGGTTCTTTGAGGAAAGGGGGGCTATGGAAGAGGGGCAGAAAGGTTATCGGATTCTCCGGGAGAGATGAATAAGATCCTTTTCTAACTGAACTGATGGGACTGTCCTTGGGAAATTGGCACCCATCTCTCCATCCAGACCTCCCCTGTGCATTCACCGCACAAATCTTTATTGAGTGCAATTCCGCCGGCTCGATGCTAAGCACGGGGCTATGTTGTGACGCTGCCGTCAGGGAACCGGCAGTCCGGGAAGGAGTCGAAAGGAGACGATTACAGAGCTGTGCGGGGTGGGCGCTGGAGGTCTGTCCCAGGTGCAGACGTGTCTAAGAGGAGCCTTTCCGGAGAGGGGACATCCAGTGAGCTGGGAAGGGTGAGTGGGAGGCTCTCCGGGAGACGAGGGAGAAAGGAATCCTGGGCGGAGGGATCCACGTGTGCAAAGCTGCAGAGAGCAAAAGGGTGATGCCAACAAACAAATCACAGAGCACAGTGCCTTTGGGGAGCCCTGCCCTGGCCTGAGGGGGGAGGGGGGTGACACAGAGGGAGCCAGCAGTCACATGCAGGGTTGGCAGGCTGTGCTCCCTGCTCCCAGGCCTCGAGCATTCCCCACTGGAGTCCCTCTGGCCCAGGCCCCAGAAGTTCCTCATCTTCCTCTGCTCATCTCCTTTTCATTCCTGCTTTCCTCATGTCTAGAGTCAGAAGTAAAGGCGGAGAGAAGGGAGTTTAACCTCTCTGAGCCTCAGATTCCTTGTCCACACACCAGATGCTTGGATTAGTGGATCTCGAAGGTCTCCAGGGCCTTCTAGGATTTTCCGTGACTGTCCAAGCTTTGTGTGGATGTTTCCCTCGGGGGCCCTGGAAACATCCCAGACCCCGCCCCGGCCTCTGTTGGCAGAGGTCTGGGGACAGGAGCCGGGGAGTGGTGCACCTGTGGCAGAGCGAGAGGGGGCCAGAGCCTACTGACACGCCCCCCCCCCCCCCCCCCGGCCCCCCGGCTTGTCTGTGCTTCTCCTGTAGTGTGACCCTGGGAACACCGGCTACATCAGCTCAGGCAAGTTCCGCAGCCTCCTGGAGAGCCACAGCTCCAAGCTGGACCCGCACAAAAGGGAGGTGCTCCTGGCTCTGGCCGACAGCCACACCGATGGGCAGATCTGCTACCAGGACTTTGTCAACCTGGTGAGCACTCTGGGGCCCTTGCTGTTGGGAGGGGCCTGTCCAGGGGTTGTGGTTTAGCCGACCCTTTTGGACAATTAAAGGGATCTCTTGGCCCAGAGCACTGAAAAAGCCCAGGCTTCAGCCGGTATCACCCAGGACCTGGTTTCTCTGTGCCTCTCAGCTCTGCCTTCTCATCCTCTGAGAAGCCGCTGGCAATTCCAGCCCCTCCCATTGAGGCAGCGAAGTGGCTGCCGCTGTTCTAGCGCTCACACCCTCAGGCCTCACCATGCAGGAGAAGAGAGGGACTCCTGGTGGCAGCTCCCACACAAGGGGTTTATTTCCTCCCTCCCATGGGCCCAGATTGGCTCAGTGGGGATGTGTTGACTGACTCGAACCAATCAGTGCCCACCTCTGGAGCTGGGAGTGGGCTCCCTGCCACTGAAACCAAGTGCTGGGAGTGGGCGGCAGGAGGTCGTTGTGGCAGGAGAGGAGCTGGGGAGCAGGTGTCGGAGGCTCAAGCCAGACCTCTCCAGGAGCAGTTGGGCACAGGAGCTCGTCAGACCTGCTGGCAGACGCCCTGGCTTGTGGGGGGGACTGGGGACAGGAGCCCGTGAATCCTGCCCACTGCTCTGACTGAGAGTAGGGACTCCCTCCTCTCTGCGGGTTACTGCTGTGTTATTACTGGGGTGAGATTGGAATGGGGTCCAGTGGGGTTAAGCAGGAAGCATGTTACCTGCCACGGGATGGTTGGAATGTCAGTTGACTCTACATGAACTAACAGGATGAATCCAAGGCTGGAGTCTGGCCTTGGTTTCCCTATTGAAATGGGTGGGGACCGTCACCTCTCTTCTGTCACTCATGGAGGGGTGAGACAGTGTCCTCTCTTCTGTCACCCGCTGGTGTCAGTGCTGGGGGAGCCAGTCCCACTCAGATCTGTCCTGTGCCAGATGGGCTCCCTGATGTGGACACCCAGCTTTGGACCTGTTTTAATTGCCTCTCGGCTGAGGGCCTACCTTTGTCCAGCGATTACAGGGAGCAGCAGTAGGGCTTTTGGGTTCCACTGCTGTTCAGAATGGACCCAGGGAGCAGGCCTTGTAGAGGGCAGGGGTCAGAGCTGAGCTACAGGAAGAGGGGCAGCCGGGATTCATGGAGCAGGCGGTGGAGGTGAGCCCTGGGACTTAGAGCCCAGCTGTGCCACCAAAGACCAAGCCCAGGGTCTGGAGTCAGGCAAACCTGGGTCCCTCTCCTGGCTCTGCCTGTGCCACTCACTGGGAAAGATCTTCTGAGCCTGGATTTTACCTCCTTCGGGGTCATTGCAAGGATTCAATGAGGTGAAATATATGAAAGACTTTGTTGTCTGTAGTATTCTTCCAGCAGGTAAACTCTGCCTCCTTCCTGAGCCCTTCCTCATCCCAACCCCCACAGTGCTTTGCCAGGTCTCTCTTGATTGATTGATTGATTGATTGAATGAAGAGAGAAACATCGACCTGCTGTTCCACTTATTTATACATTCATTGGTTGATTCTTGTATGTGCCCTGACCGGGCATTGAACCCACAACCTTGGCTTATGGGGACGATGCTCCAACAAAGTGACCTACCCGGCCAGGGCGCCAGGCTTCTCTTATAGCACAGACCACATTACATCCCAGCTGAGTGGCCAGGGTGGTCACGTGAGGATGTGCAGGTTGTGTTCTGTACAGGATGCCTGGCAAAGGGGTAAGTGGGGCCTGGAATCTGGCATGGGCTTTGCTCCCCCAGGCCTGGAAGGGGTGCAGCCACCTGGAGGGAACAGATCCCTATCTCCTTGGCAGGAAAGTGCCAATTACCTGGATTCCAGAGGCAGGCAGATCTGGATGTGAATCCTGACTCTGATTTCCTAACGATGGGTCTTTGAGAAATTACTCTCCAAGCTCTGGTCCCCATCTTTATGACGTGGGGATAATCCTAGGCACCAGATAACTAAGATGACACCCTCTTTTGCTGCTGTTTATACATCTGTCTCTCCTTATAAGTTCCGTGAGGCCCAAGACCGTGGTTCCTCCTGCGCCCAGCACAGTGCTAGGCACGCCAGGGGAGCCGGTGAGGGGAGTATGTGCTCACTGTGCTGCTGTGCTCATGCTGAGCCCGACCCCGCACGGGTCGTCAGGGTGTGACTGCGGGTGTGTTTGTGAGTGTGCATGCAGTGCACGCCCACGTGCATGTTCCCACTCGGAGACTGAAAGAGAGGATGGTAAGTGTGGCTACAAAATACTGCACGCTGGGATCCTGTCTTGGGCTTACCATGTACCTGGAGCCCCAAGCCCTGCCTGCATTTACAGAACTCCTGAGCCAGTAGGAAGGACCACACCCGAGCTTTGTAGGTATGGAGGGGAGGAGAATAGGGAATCTTTGGAAGGGCTTCCTCTGGGAAGGCCTGCTGGGGCTTTAAGCCAGACTTTAAAAGTAGAGGCAGCAGAATCCAGGAGGGAAAAGGCTGCAGAGGGAGGCTCATTCCACCGTTTGGTCTGAATGCAGATCCTCCCAGCTTCCTTCCCCCGACAGGGCTTCAAACCCCTGTGCCTTGGTCTGCCTGGTGCACCTGGCCAGCCCTGAGTGGACTCCTGCCTCCGGGTTCAGCCTCTTGTCCACCGCCGGGCCCACAGTCCCAGGAATATGCTGCTAATCCCCACACCAGCTGCTGTGGAACAGCCACCCAGGCGGTGCTGTGGGCTCTGGGGTTGGGAGGACTTCGTTTCTAGGACATCTCCCCGTAATCAAGGTCTAGAATGTGGTCGTGGAGGGCAGATGGGAAGCAACAGAGGCCTTGGGGCTGGACGTCAGCAGGCTGCTCTGATCTCTGGGAGTCAGGCTGACTGCCGGGTGAGCAGCCAGGGCTCTACTGTGTTGGGCAGCCTCAGACTGCCAAGGCAGGGTCAGCCCTTAGGCAGGGTTCCATGGCCAGTCACCTGAAGGTACTCAGGAGTGGTGACCTTCCACAGGCACAGCTTTGGGTTCTGGGAGAGTCAGCAAGGGCTGCCCAACCCTTCCCACGCTAATGTTTATGAGGACGCTAAGTCCTTCTCACCCTCCAGCTCTCACTCAGATATCACCTCCTCCAGGAAGCACTCCCTGACCACCTCGAGACCAGGTTGGGCTCCCTCCCGTGTGCTCCTGCAGCAGCCCTGACTCTGAACTGTGATTGCTGGTTACTTATCTGTCTCGAGCACCACTGTATCCCCTGTGCCTGGCAATGTGCCTAGTAGTTGCTCAGGAAATTGTGATGGATGGATGAGAGATAGGGGGATGGAAGGAAGGTACTGTGAATACATGAATACAGGCGCAGGAGCCTTACAGGGTGTGAACTTGATGGGTCCTAAAAACTCTCTGTGCTTTGGTTTCCACATCGAGCAAAATGGGGATATTCATAGGCCTTGTGTAACAGGTAGACTGGCTGTAGCAGATGAACCAACAAATTGTGAAGTGCTTAGAACAGCCCCTGACATGTAAGAGCTCAGTGAACAGTGCTTCTGGTGAGCTATTGTAGAACAGTAAGAAAGGTGGGGTCAGGCCTGGTTACGTCTAAGGATTGTGCTGGCTGGGAAATGGGTCGGGGCTCCCAAGACCCTGCTTCTGACCCTGCCCCCCCCCCCCCCACCCTGTTTCCTGTGCAGATGAGCAACAAGCGGTCCAACAGCTTCCGCCAGGCCATCCTGCAGGGGAACCGCCGGCTCTGCAGCAAGGCCCTGCTGGAGGAGAAAGGGCTGAACCTCTCCCAGCGGCTCATCCGCCACGTGGCCTACGAGACCCTGCCCCGGGAGATTGACCGGAAGTGGTACTACGACAGCTACACCTGCTGCCCCCCACCCTGGTTCATGATCACCATCACCCTGCTGGAGGCAAGGACAGGGATGGGGAAGGGCCGCTCGGCCTCAGCACAGCCAGGGCGAGGGGATGTCTGAGATCGTGAGGGGCCGGGCAGCATCTTCTCCACCAAAAGCCAATGGTTGAGGGAGGAGCCAGTAGCAGTTGTCATTGCAAGTCCAGCCCCAGTAGAGGGCTTGCAGTGTAGTCCTATTTCCTGGACCCCAAAGATATTCCAAAGATTCTTACTTCAAGCAGTAGTCACTGCAGCAAAATCCCCATGTGACCAGCCCAGCTAAACAGTAACAACAAAAACGATGTGATAAGTTCACTGATTTGGGGGAGTTAGTCAGGCTAACTCACGAAAACCAATTTATTTTAGTTCCTCCCTGAGTGAGTGATGTGGACAGGTCATTTGCCCCCCTGGGACTCCATCCTCCGCCTGGGAAGCAGAAATAAGCAGGCCTGCCCTCCTTCTCCCCTAGGCCCCCTCAGGAGCCAGAGAATGGAACACAAAAGCCTCCCGCAAATGCCTATGGGAGGGAATGTTTCTGAACAGGTAAATGTGGACTTAACACATTTTGAAAGAACAGCCTCCCCTTAGGGAATCATCCAGACCCATTGTTATTCTGAAAGTCTCCTGCTTCGATATCAACGGAATCCAAAGGTACCCTTTTCTGAACCAGGGCCCATGCGTTCGTGAGGAACTCTGAATTCTGTGGGCGTTCAGCCTGAGAACCCGTGGGCCCCCCCACCCCTAAATGGATGCTCGGCTTCCCTTTGACGTTTTATAATCTTCACCGGTTTCTCTTCCAGAGCCATGGGCCTAATTACCACCCCAGTGTATGTTCTTGCAAAGTTCCTAATCAGACGGCAGGATCGTTAAGCTTCATGGCATTCTTCTTTTTTCCTAAATGAGAATAGCTGGTCTGCAGGCCCAAGGCTTCTTCCAAGTTCACGTTGAAATTGAGATTTTTTTCTGAGATATTCTTGGACTCCTTCTCCAAATGCTTACTGTGTCGGTCTATTTATTAACTTCTATTTGAGGACCAATAATAACGAGCTGCCTTGGAAGCTGTATTTGTTGCCAGGCCACCCGCATCCTGTTAGGTGGACAGAACGGCTCCCCAGAGAGCCCAGGGGAGTCCAGCTGCTGGTGGGCCTGAGCCAGTCCAGGCTCCACCCAGGAAGCCCTAACCCGACGTTAATTACAGCTGCCTTCCCGAATCGCATGCCGGGCACCCGGCGGGGCCTCCTGTATTTTATCTCTAAGCCAGTGGTTCTCAACCTTCTGGCCCTTTAAATACAGTCCCTCATGTTGTGACCCAACCATAAAATTATTTTCGTTGCTACTTCATAAATGTAATGTTGCTACTGTTATGAATCGTAATGTAAATATCTGATATGCAGGATGGTCTTAGGCGACCCCTGTGAAAGGGTCGTTCGACCGCCAAAGGGGTCGCGACCCAGAGGTTGAGAACCGCTGCTCCAAGCCTCATCACTACCCTGGAAGTGTAAGCATTCATATCCCCATTTCCAGGTCAGGGAATCGAGAACCAGAAAATTCAACTCATTTGTCCAAGGTTACCCAGAGAAGCCAGATTTTGTGTCCAGATTGGTTTCGAATTTCCCGAAGCCTCAGCTATGTAAACTTAAACCACCATCCTAGAAGAAAATGTTGAAATAACTGTTTCAGAGTCCTTGTACAAAAGCCCAAGGCTTTTTGTTTTAAATACAGTTCTAGATGCCCAGTTTTCTTATTCTATAACAAAGAAAATAGAAGGGACCCACTATTAGCCAGCAATAAAAAGTAAGAACCTGACCTGGCTGGTTGCAGGCTCCATCCCCAGTAGGGGGTGTGGAGGAGGCAGCCAATCAACGATTCCCTCTCATCATTGATGTTTCTATTCCTCTCTCCCTCTCCCTCTCCCTTT
This sequence comes from Myotis yumanensis, assembly GCF_028538775.1. Taxonomy (NCBI): domain Eukaryota; kingdom Metazoa; phylum Chordata; class Mammalia; order Chiroptera; family Vespertilionidae; genus Myotis; species Myotis yumanensis. The sequence continues at coordinate 24,500,729 of NW_027223767.1, read as the reverse complement.
CTCTCTCTGAAATCAATTTTAAAAAGATTTAAAAGTAGACCTGTGTCTTTTTTTGTTGTTGTTCGTTTGTTTTTTGTTAATCCTCGCCTGAGGATATTTTTCCATTGATTTTTAAGGAGAGTGGAAGAGAAAGGGAAAGACAGAAAGAAACATCAATGTGAGAGACATCGATTGGTTGCCTCCTGCATGAGCCCTGACCAGGGCCCAGGCCAGGAAGGAATCAAACCCAGGACCCTTTGGTCTGCAGGCTGACGCTCTACCCAATGAGCCAAACTGGCGAGGGCTAGCCCTGAGTCTTAAAGACAAGAATTGAGGGCCATTTAGTTGTAGGAGGGAAGCCCCATCAATTGCTGGAGAAGACATCACTCCCGGTGCCCAGCTCTGTACCTGAGGCATCCTTAAGAGATTATGCACATACCTGATTAAGAACATAGGGACACGATTGATGCATTTTAGAAAGAGTTCCAGAAAAAAAATAGTTAAATACCCTTTTAGGGCTTACGTTAGTGTGCTGTAATCATTTGCATAGTCTGCTTATGCAGGGTGGTGGTGAGGATGCAGAGAAATTGGGACCCTTGTGCCCTGTTGGCGGGAGTATAAAATGGTGCAGCCGCTATGGGAAACAGTATGGCGATTACTCAGAAAATTAAACAGAATTACCACGTGATCCAGCAATCCCACTTCTGTGTATATACTCAAAATAAATTGAAAGCAGGGACTCAAGAAGATATTTGTACACCCATGTTCATAACAGCATTATTCACAGTAGTTAAAATGTGAAGCAACCCAAATGTTCATCAACAGATGAATGATAAGCAAAATGTGGCTTACTCATACAATGGGAACGTTACTCATCCTCAGGAAAGGAAGGACATTTTGGCCTAATCAACAGCATGGATGAACCTTGGTGACATTATCCTAAGTGAAATAAGCAGAAGTCGAGCTACCTAGAGTAGCCAAATTCATAGAGACAGGAAGTAGAATGGTAGTTGCCAGCGATGGGGAAAGGAGAATGGGAAGCTAATGCTAAATGGCTACGGAGTTTCAGTTTTCCAAGGTGAAAAGACTCCTGAGGGCGGATGGTGGTGATGGTTGCCTAACAATTTAAATGAACTTCATGCCCCTGAACTGTACACTTAAAAGTGATTTAGACGGTAACTTGTATTTCTATGTATTTTACCATAGGTTTTTTTAAAATATATATTTTATTGATTTTTTTACAGAGAGGAAGGGAGAGGGATAGAGAGTTAGAAACATCGATGAGAGAGAAACATCGATCAGCTGCCTCCTGCACACTCCCCACTGGGGATGTGCCTGCAACCAAGGTACATGCCCTTGACCGGAATCAAACCTGGGACCCTTGAATCTGCAGGCCGACGCTCTATCCACTGAGCCAAACCAGTCAGGGCTACCATAGGATGTTTTTTTTAAAATCAACTTGTGTGGCATTGCCTTATCCCCCAGATGGGTATGTTCTTTATTATTGGGATTAAAGTTTAAAATCCTCCAAACCCTTCCTGCTTAGCCCCAAGGAAGTGTGGGCCGAGATCATGTGACCATGTTGTGAATAGCTGAGGCAAAATAATCAAACAGAAGTGGGGTGGAGATGGTTGAAGGCGAGGCTGAGCGCTGGCCGCGGGGGAGTCCCTCATTCTCTGAGAAGGAAAGATGACAGCTTCCAGCAAGGATTCCAAGTGTTAGCACCAGAGGGTTCCTGGGCAGTTTTGCACTTAGTAATGGGCCCCCTCTGTCCTGTGCTTCCACCCAGGTGGCCTTTTTCCTCTACAACGGAGTGTCACTGGATCAGTTTGTGCTGCAGGTGACCCATCCCCGGTACCTGCAGAACGCACTGGTTTACCACCCACAGCTCCGAGCACAGGCGTGGCGCTACCTGACGTACATCTTCATGCACGCGGGGTGAGTACCTGTCTTCTTTCCCTCTATCAAGAGTCCCTATGGAAGAAGAAGTAGCCCCTATCGCCTGGATTGAAATATATTTTTTAGTTTGTCTCCCTGGACACAGGATTTGAGGTGACTTCTTGAAACTCATCTAATACCAAAGTATATGAGTTAATGGGAGTGTATGGGAAAGGGGAAATACAGAGAGTAAAATGCTCACATCCCACAGTGAAATCAGCACAAACATCCATAGCATGTGAGTCTATGTACCTGCTAGAGGCAGGTTATAAACTTCTTCTGAGCTTCCTAGTGGCCAAAGCAAAGAGGGAAATGTGGTCAGCTGCCAGGTTCATTGTCCGTAAACTGTTGTGTGTGAGTGCCCCCATCAGTGAATCAAGGACAGATTTCTTGAAACTGCCGTCTTCCCTGAGTGCTCTCCATGCGTGGTGAGGGTCTTCCTGAGGAATTTGGCAACACTTACTGTCCTTTTTACAGAGCCTTGTGGCCTCGTTAGGGCTGGAGTGCGGTCCGTTCTCACTGGTGCCTCTTACCCAGGATCAGGCCGGGTGACTACCCAGGTCCAATTCCCTTAAAAAGCACTATCTTGGCTGGAGACCTTTTTTACGTAGTAGAAATGCTGAGTTGGAAAAGCGGAGTCCATGGACCCCCGGCCTCTATGGTGTCTTCCACAGCCTCTCCAGGGAGAGAAGCAAAAGGGCTCACTGTTAGTCTGGGGCAGCCCTGCGGGGTGCCTGTCCCTGGGGTTGGACATGGGAAGAGGATCACTCTGGCCCCCGAGGCTCCATCATTCTTGTTCCTCGGCAGAAAGACCCACAGTGGCCAAGAGGGAGCCCCGCTGTGAGCCTCTCTTCCTGCTGAGCCTCTAAATGGCACGAATGCCAACCCCTAATTGGCTGCACCTGCTGGGGAGGGCTTGGGTGAGGAGACGTTCTGATGGTTCCGATGAACGCCTCCACGCTGAGCCAGAGGGGACTGTGCCACAGCTGTTTGTCTTGCCTGCTGTCCCAGGCTTTGATCTCACAGGGCTAAGGAGCAGAGGGAGGGAGGCGTGTCATGTATCAGTCTTCTCTTGAGTCAAGATTTGGAGGCAACAGGAAGCAGGGACTTCCCTGGCCAGGCCCAAGCCCGTGGGTGCATGTGGGTTGAGACTATCTGCCTTATTTGCAGGACTGCCCTCTGGCCTCCCCTGATCCTGTGAGGTAAGGAGGGAGAATGGACAATGTCTCCAAGGCCTCCTTGTCCACTTTGCCTCCAAGAGCTGAAAGGCCGGAGTGGCCAGAGCACAGATGCTCCCCCCGGAGGCACAGGGGTGGCCTCGAGCCTTTCTCTGGCCGTTGCTTCTCCTGGAGCTATGCCTGTCCGGAAGAGCCCTGGGAGGATTCTCCAGGCCTGTGACCTTGAGGGAGGGGCTCCTGGCTGGTGCCACAGGAGACAGGAGATAGGGGGAGCTGGCCAGCATCTAGGGAAAGCCCGCAGGGTGACTGACCCATTACTCAGGGACACACTCCAGCCCGTGAATTCAGAAGTCACTGTGGTTGAGCCTGGCTGGCATGGCTCAGTGGTTGAGCGTTGACCTGTGAACCAGGAGGTCATGGTTTGATTCTCCGTCAGGGAACATGCCCGGGTTGCAGGCTCGATCCCCAGTGTGGGGCGTGCAGGAGGCAGCCGATCAATGCTCTCTCATCATTGACGTTTCTATCACTCTGTCCCTCTCCCTTCCTTTCTGAAATCAATAAAAATACACTTTTAAAAAAAGAAATCACTGTGGTTGAGAAGAAAGAGGTCGGATTGGGAGGCAGGAGCTCTGGGTTCTCCTCACCTGGCCTCTTCTAGTCTCAAGTTCTAGGCTGTAAACCAAGGAGACAGGAGCAGAAAACCTCTGAGGTCTCTCTGTCTGTGAGTCTGAGGCTACCACCCAGCTCCTTTTCAGTAAATTTTTCTGACATTTCTAATCTAGGGTCCTTTGGCTGGCACAGTCGGGGGGTCGGGTGGGGAGCCAGAAGATTGCAGGGATGGTGGGAATTTGGGACAGATCCTGACCTGAGTCATGTGCTGCCTCACAGGCACACTCCGGGATCGGCAGATACCCGAGCCTGCAGGCCAGGCAGCATCCAGACCCCTTGTTACATGCTCTGTTACCCTATAACTTACGCTTCCCCAGGGAGCTGTCCAGCTGCTCAGTTTATATGAGATAATGGATGTTAAAGTGCTTTGTAAACTTGAAAGCACACACCAATGTAATAATAGTAATGTTACGATATTTTCTAGTAACATGCACTCAGCTGGACACTATTTAGCAACAAGATCTGGTCACATGATAGCATAAAAAAGAAGGCATTTTCAGGGCAAGAAACCCCAACCCTGGGAGTTTCAGGCAGAATGGGTCCCCCCCACCAGGAGGGAGAGGCCTCTCCCTTGAGATGTTAAGTGATAACTGAACTACTAAGCTCTGAGATGCATCTCTCTAACACTTGCACTTGTTTTGAAAACATCTCTCTCTTTATTTTTATTTTTAAATGTATTTTTCATTGATTTCAGAGAGGAAGGGAGAGGAAGAGATAGAAACGTCAATGATGAGAGAGAATCATTGATGTGCTGCCTCCTGCACACCCCACACTGGGGATCGAACCTGCAACCCAGGCATGTGCCCTGACCATCGGGAATCGAACCGTGACCTCCTGGTTCATAGATCGATGCTCAACCACTGAGCCACGCCGGCCGGGCAACATCTTTCTCTTTAAATATCAGTAGCTCTTACAGATACAATAGCAAGCCAGCGTGCCCTCTGGACCTGGTGAATGGAGCAGGGCCTGCACATCAGAGACCTGGGCTGTGCTACCAGCCTGGCCACGAACCAGCTGAGTGACTCTAAACTGGTCAGTGCCCCTCTCTGAGCCTTGGCTTTTCATGTGTCAGCCAATGGGGTTGCTGGGTCTTGACCACAGTTAGCCTCTCACTGTGGCCAGTGCAGACACTGCCAGTTACCGCCCAGGCCCTGCACGTGTTCTCGCCTCAGGTGTCGGGAAAGGTGTAGAAAGAACGCTCTTTCCAAGACGATCTGTCTCTTTTGTGACTCCGGCCCGCACCATCCCAGACCATGAGTTCCTCAAAGGCAGGTATAGGGTCTTGCTCACTGCTGGACCCCCAGCATCTTGGCACATAGTGTTTGTCGAATAAACAAATGGGTGACTGGATGAATGAATGGGGTGTGGTCTCTCCATACAGGATAGAACACCTGGGCCTCAATGTGGTGCTGCAGCTCCTGGTGGGGGTGCCCTTGGAGATGGTGCACGGAGCAACACGCATTGGGCTGGTCTACGTGGCTGGTGTGGTGGCAGGTAGGCAGGCGGGCCCTCTGACTATAGGAGAAACCTCCCCAGGGTGGCTGGGACTCCCCATGGGGTCAGGCAAGCCCCAGGCTTTCAGGGGGCCCAGGACCCTCATCACCAAAGCTCCTGACTATTAGGCTTGCTCTCCAGGCAAACCTCCCCACCTCCTTGGGGAATCTAGAAAGGGAACTGCCACCCAGAGAAGGAGGCATGTGATGGCAAAGGAGAGGAGAGCACAGGATTTGGAACACCGTGTTGCAGCTGTGTGAGGTTGGGGAAATTCCTTCACCTCTCTGGCCCCATTAAGCATTAAGCGTGAACTAATAAGATCTGCCTGCAGGGCGTTAGGAGTGAGGTGACACATGGAGTGACAGTGTTACATAAACTGTGCAAGGGCACAGTGAGATCCCTGTAGGGACATCCAAGGTGTGGGGGAAGCCAGGTGCCACCCTGGCCAGGCCAGTCCCTGTCCCCAAAGGGAGATCTTGCCTCTGCTCAGCTGGCCACTGTCCCCTTGATTGACTCACCACTGACAGGAGAGAGTCTGGTCTGAAAGGTGGTAAGCATCCGTGCCAGCCCAGCCGGAGGAGTCTGGGCCCCCGCTGACTTGGCTCACGTGGCAGGTGATCGTGGCCTTGAGCACAGGGCAGCCTGAATGCCCCCTTCCCTCCGCAGTGGGGGGTGAGGCAGGCCGGGGTGAGCTGAGGAGAGCAGAGCAGGCTGTGCAGGAAGAATCTGCACCAGCCGGGCCTCCGAACAGAGCAATCTCTCCCATGATGTTTCCAACTTCATTGCCGGATTTTTTATAACAAGGTTTGCCGCCTCAGCTCTTCACCTTGACAGCTGAACCCAAGGGAGCTTTGTGTGTGTGTGTTTAAGTAAGATCTTAATCCTTCCTGAGGAGCATTAAGCTTGTCATCAGGAGAGTGGGGCACCGTCAGCCTTGTAAACAACAGGCAGGCAGGGACTCCCAGAATAACTGAAGTGGCTTCAGGCATTGAAAGGGGAAGGGTCTCACGCCTGCCAGGCAGGGCAAGTCTGCCGATTCCTGAACCCTCAGCCTGGATGTTGGTCCAGTGCCGGCTCCTTCACTCCTCTGTGGGCTGAGGTGAAAGCTGTGAGTACCTTGGACAGCAACCACGCCCGCTTGTCCCAGAATCTGGCACCTCCCACATCCTTGTGCGAAGGTCTAATGAGCACCTCTGTGCTCTGTGCTAGACTCACTCAGCCACCCACGCACCCCCCAAGCCTTGACATCTGGGGATTTATAGCCACACTTTCCAGACCTAGTGTTCAGAGACCCAGATGGTTAATGATGAGGAACAGGAAAGACACTCAGACACTCACAGTCAGTAGTCGAGATGGGAGAGCCAATAACCCAGAAGACAGAAATAAGATTGCAAATGACTCAGGCCCCACCAAGACTAGACGACGCACAGCGGGGAGACAGTGCAGGTATCTTCGCAGCGATGCCCGTGCAGAGCGGGACAGTACACAGACAGAAGGGGAGCTTGCCAGCTAAATACGAGGGTGTGGGGCTGTCACCAAGCAATGATGAGTGCTGTTCTGAGTCATCACTCAGGCTCAAGGGCACTCACGTCACAACACGGCATGCTATTTATCTCCTAGATTGAGTTGACTGATCTGCCTGCACCCCTCCCTTCCTCTCTGCTCAGAAAGGGGACCCATTCACAGACAGCTAGACCCTGACTGGACAGCCAGTAATCAAGCGCCTGCCCTACAGGCCATATTTTATTCAATCCTCACAAAAACTCCATGAGGCAGGTACTATTACTCTTCGCCTGTTACAGATACAGAAACCAAGGCTTAGAAAGCCTAAGTGACTTGCCCAGAAGACACAGGAGGAAGTGGTGGAGCTGGGCTCCAACCCAAGTGGTCTAACCCCCAAGGCTGTGCTCAAAACCAGAGCCACCTTACAAGAACCAAAAGGCATGCATTCTCCTTTGTGCAGGTAATTTAATTGTCAGAACCCAAGGAAGGTCTTTATAGACATTGGGCCCTGCTCTTTCATTCCTGCCCAATGAAAATATTCTAAATCCAAGGCTGGCACAGTTTGTAACAAGGAGAGCTTACCCGTGCTGAGCACGTTGGGTTCCGGGCATGCAATAAAGGGTTCACACAAGCTCTTTGCTGTATCCATCACAACCATCCAGAGGGGGGCACTGTCTCCCCCCAACATGTTGCAGACACTTCAGAAACGTGGAGTGACTTGTGCCATTTGCTTAGCTAGGAAGGGCTAGACCTGGGGTAGAGGTTCTTCTCTGCCCTGTGCTTCCGGCCAATACTGGAGGCCCATGTCTGTTTTACTCTGGTTAACAATTAAATGGCCAACCCTTTCAACACTGTAAAAACTAGTATCTCCAATGTTCCACCAAGCTTTTATTATAGACTAGAGGCCTGGTGCACAGAATTGTGCACCGGTGGGGTCCCTGGCCTGCACCCTTTTGCAATCCGGGACCCCTTGGAGGATGTCAGAGAGCTGGTTTCAGCTCGATCCCTGCAGGCCAGGCCGAGGGACCCCACCAGTGCACGATCAGGGCCAGGGAGGGACCACAGGAGGGCTCCAGGGCTTGTCTTGCCTGTCTCGCACAGTCCCGATCGCTGGACCTCAGCAGCAAGCTAACCTACTGGTCAGAGCATCTGCCCCCTGGTGGTCAGTGCACGTCATAGCGACTGGTCGAACAGTCGAATGAATGGGTCTGACACTTAGCATATTAGACTTTTATTATATAGGATTATATAAATTATAAGTCATGTGTGCATCCCCAGAGCCCAATGCAGGGATTGGCACATGTTAAGCAACAAGTATCTGTGGAATAAATGAAAGAGTACATAAATAAATAAAGTTACATTATTTAAAGGGAGATGTTCTGCCCATTTTTATTTGGATATTTTTAATGGCCGAGGGAGAAGTGGGAGAACACCTGCTTTAAGTTTTCCAGGATAATATTATCCAAGCTGTGGATTATGGCAAAGTCACCAACTTACCTGTGTGCTGGCATGGACCCAGAATTTGGGGGGTGATGGGGCGGGATTTGTAGCCCCAACTAGATTTTGGTCTGCTGCTGTGCAGAGGTGTGGCTTGCCACACTCTCCCCATCCCGTGCCCCTGTGGAATGAATGACCTCCGTGGAATTAATACTGGCCTTATTGAACAATTTACTCCTTGGTGGAACCTGCCCTGCCCAGGCTTCCTGCCCTGAGCTGGCTCTGCTACTGTACTGATAAGCATGCATGCCCCTGTTTGCATTTGGTCTCTCCAAGTCCTTTTTGTCCAGGGCTAATCTGTAGTCCCTGGAGAAGTCAGTGCCACAAAGGGAGGGTAGGTGGGTCCAGACTTGTGACCTTCAAGATGCTAGAACCTCCCAGTTGGCATGGCTCAGTGATTGAGCGTCAGCCTATGAACCAGGAGGTCATGGTTTGATTCCTGGTCAGGGCACATGCCCGGGTTGTGTGCTCCATCCCCAGTGTGGGGCGTGCAGGGGGGCAGCTCATCAGTGATTCTCTCCCATCATTGATGTTTCTAGCTCTCTCTCTCTCTCTCTCTCTCTCTCTCTCCCCCCCCCTCTAAAATCAATAAAAATATAATTTTTTAAAAATATGCTAGAACCAGGGTCTGAGACTCGAATTACTGAATTTCTCATCTGAAAGGGACCTTTAAGGCCCCCTCCCGTGGGCAGCAAACTTTGCTCCCCAGGCCCCACCCCCATTCAGCTGCCATCTGCGCTCTGCTCCTTGGTGTAGGATGTGGGTAAGGTTTCCTTTGAAAAAAGGGTTTCACTGCTCAAAAGTTGGAAAGCCTGAGACCTCCTCATCTCAACAAATATTTGTGACGTGAAAACCGAAGCCCAAAGAATTCAGGGTCTGTGTCCAAGTCACACAGCTAGCCAGCCACACCCCCATTCCATGCTCCTTCCACAGTCCCAGGATGACCCCTGGCCCTGGGGTCAGGACTCTGATCCACGGGTAGGGTGAGGGAAAGGTCAGTGAGGGGCTCCCTGGGGGCCCCGCTGATGTCTGCGTCCCTGGTGGACCACACTGGGGAGGCCGAGAGAGCAGAAGCTGGCGGGTTTGTAGGGACTTGTGCTGAGGGAAGAGGCCAGCCCAGGGAGGCTCTCTCTGTCCCTGCGGTAATTAATGAGGAGCAAGCTGAAGAGCAGGGCGGCTTGGGCAGCCAGCCCTCGCTGCCCTGCAATGCAGCCTTGTCAGCCAGCCCAGCAGGAGAGCGTGGGAATCCTTTGTCATGCAGATCCTGCCGCCTGTCTGTTTGCCACCCTGAGATTTTTTTCCCCCTGTTCTATATGGGTGACCCTGTGGCTAGGCAGTACCAAAAAAAAAAAAGTTATCTGACAATAGATCAATACCTAATTAAAGCCTGAGGGAAGGCATGAAAGAGGAGAGGAGAGATTTATAGCTGCCCTGGGAGGGCAGAAGGACTTGGGAGTTCTCAGTTTATAGTTTGTGTTTCCCTGGGAAATTACATCCCCCTTGAGACCAAGAACCTGTCGTGGGGATCCCTTCTTTGGAGGAGCTCAGTGAGCCCAGGAGCCTTGAGAGGGGTGGGGCGGGTACCTGGGGAGAAAGGGATGATGTTACAGGGGCTCTCCGAGCCCAAGGTATCAGGTGCTCCGGTTCCTGGTTCCCGGCTGGGCTCAGCCACCTCCTAAATAGTGGGCCCTCCACCCCTATGGAACCTGCAGAATTTGGCCTTCTGCCTGTCCCTCCTCTCTCCTCCATGGCAGCGGCTAATTGGCTCATGAGCCCGCAGGCATTTTCCAGTGGTGATTTCTGCACACTTCCCAGGCCAGCTACCTCTCATCCTCCAGGCCCTGGGCTCTACCTCCCAGTTATTTTTAGTCTCCGTGCCCTTCCCTCGAAGCCAAAGCATTGATCACACTTAAATGAGACCAGAACAATACATTTCCCAGCTCTTCTCCCCCAGCTTTCCTCCCAGGACAAAAGTTAGTCATCCCCCTGACCAAGAGCCCATGCCTGTCTTTCCCCCAGAGGCTGTGACATCATCTCTCTCTTCCTGGAGACTTTTCAAGGGCATTTTTTTTCCCTCCAAAGATGCCCCATTTGCTCTGGAAACTTGTTGGCCTTCTGTGATTTCCCTCAGCTGGAGGGAGGTTGGAGGTGACCTAAGCAGGTTTCTAGATGCCACTGAGCAGAGAGAGTGATGGTAGAGGGTGGAGGTTAACTTCTGGACCAGTGTGGGGAGTGGCCACTATCAAGGCTAAGACCTGGACTCAAATGCAGGTTCCGGTTCTTCCCACCAGGTGAGCCATGAGGCTACTAGCACCTTTCTCAAAGGGCTGTCTTGAGGGTTCAAGGGGAGAATGAATGTATGTAAAACGCTTGGCCGGTGTTTGACACACAGTGCCCCGTAGGCGGTACCTGTTTCTGCAGTAACTACCTCTGTAATTTTTTTTAAATGTATTTTTATTGATTTTAGAGAGAAAGGGAGAGGGAGAGAGAGCTAGAAACATCAATGAAGAGGGAAAATCATTGATCAGCTGCCTCCTGCACGCCCCCTACTGGGGATTGGGCCCGCAACTCGGGCAGGTGCCCTTCAGCCCGCAGGCTGATGCTCTATCCACTGAGCCAAACCAGCTGGGCTACCCCTGTAGTTTTTGTTATTGCTCCAGAACCCCGAGACGGCACATTGGAAGGCAGAGGTTGGATTGAGAGGCAAATATTTGCTTTCCTTTTTTGAGCCTTTGTTTCCCTGACTGTAAAACAGTGGTTCTCAACCTTCCTAATGCCGTGACCCTTTAATACTATGATTAAGCATAGTGATTAATCACAAAACAATATGTAATTATATATGTGTTTTCTGATGGTCTTAGGTGACCCCTGTGAAAGGGTCGTTCGACCCCCAAAGGGGCGCGACCCACAGGTTGAAAACCGCTGCTGTAAAAGGAAAAGTTGGAATCAAATGGTTCTTTCAGCCCTAAATGAATCCTTAGGGAGCTCCAAGGTAACATGGAATCGAAGGAGGAAGAGAAGGAGCCTTTTGCTCTGGAGTCTTACCCCCAAGGCTGAGGCATCTGAGGGTCTGAAATGGGGATGAGGAGCCGCCGCCAGCATTCTTGAATTCTCACTCTCTCTGCCCCAGGATCCTTGGCGGTGTCTGTGGCTGACATGACCGCGCCCGTCGTGGGCTCCTCTGGAGGGGTGTACGCGCTTGTCTCTGCCCATCTGGCCAACATCGTGATGGTGAGCACCTCGGCCCCAGCATGCCTTCTGTGGCCTCCCCTTACCTGTCTCCAGGCCCAGGTGTGAATAGGGTGGGGCCGGGTTGGGGAACCTCATCCGCGCTCCAGCGCAGACCCCTCAACTGCTGGGCAGACCTGGCTGGTAGCAGAGTTCCCAGAGACTCTCACCCTCTGCAGGCCTGTTGCAAACGGGGCCCCTCAGGATACGATTCGTATCTACTCCAGTTATGGCTTTGCTGAGGAATCGGCTGTCTCCCTCTTCCGCCTCTTTCCCACTCGGTGACTTTAAAAAGCGTTAAAATTCTTGACCACTGGCACACGTCCTAATTGTAATTCGTTGTTTGCCATAGATTGCTAAAAATAAAGGGACCTTAGAGGTCATCACATCAAAATTCTCCAATTAAAAAGAAGGCTCTGAGTCCTGGCTGGTGTGTCTAAGTGGTTAGAGGGCCAGTCTGGGCAATGGGGGTTCCAGGTTCAATTCCAAGTCAAGGGCATGTACCTTGGTTGTGGATTCGCTCCCCGCCCCAGGTCGAGGCACATGTGGGAGGCAACCAGTCGATGTGTCTCTCTCACATCAATGTTTCTCTCTTTCTCCCTCCTCCTCCTCTCTTCCTCCCCCCCTTCATCCCTCCCTTTTACTCTCTCTGAAAAACAATGGAAAAAAATCCTCACCCTGGCCTCATGGCTCAGTGGTTGAGCCTCGACCTATGAACCTGGAGGTCATGCTTCAATTCCCAGTCAGGGCACATGCCCAGGTTGCGGCTGAATCCCCAATGTGGGGTGTGCAGGAGGCAGCCAATCAATTATTCTCTCTCATCATTGATGTTTCTATCTCTCTCTCCCTCTCCCTCTCTGAAATCAATAAAAATATATTTAAGAGAAAAGGAAAAAAAATCCTCAGGTGAGGATTAAAAAAAAAAAAAGAAGGCTCTGATATATTATGGGATTTATCCAAAGTCACAGTCAGCCATTCCATTTCTCACTCTCTGCTTTGCCTTTTCCTGAATTGCCGTATCGTTTAATGCAGCGGTTCTCAACCTGTGGGTCCCAACCCTTTTGGGGGTTGAACGACCCTTTCACAGGGGTCGCCTAAATACATCCTGCATATCAGATATTTACATTACAATTCATAACAGTAGCAACATTACAGTTATGAAGTAGCAACGAAAATAATTTTATGCTTGGGGGTCACCACAACATGAGGAACTGTATTAACGGGTCGCGGCATTAGAAAGGTTGAGAACCACTGGTAATGGTTAACAGCGTGGGCTATGGAGTGAGGCAGCCTAGATCTGAATCCCAGCCACTCACTTCCTAAAGAGTGACCTTGGGCATATGACTTCACTGCCTCAGTTTCTACATCTGCGAAATGGGATGCTATGTGATAAGTGGGGTAAAGTGAGCCCTCGCCCGTTTGGCTCAGAGGATAGAGCATTGGCCTGCGGACTGAAGGGTCCCGAGTCCGATTCTGGTCAAGGGCACATGCCCGAGTTTGGGGCTCGATCCCCAGTAGGGGGCATACAGGAGGCAGCCAGTCAATGATTCCCTCTCATCATGGATGTTTCTAGCTCTCTCTCCCTCTCCCTTCCTCCCTGAAATCAGTAAAAATATATTTTAAAAAATAAAAGTAAATGGGATAAAGGGAAAATAACCATTCAGTATAAGTGCTAACCTAATTCCCTGATCCTCACAAAAGACACCAGGGTAGAAATAAGAATTCACCTGATAGTTTCAGAGGAGGTCAAGGAAGACTGCACCTTGTTTTAGACGGAGTCTGAAGTTTAGAGGCCGAAGGAGGCGTCACTGGCAGTGGTTGGCCCACCCTGGCTAATGGCCCTGCTGGCCTGGGAGCCTCCGGGCAGGTCCCAGGTCTTACGCATCTGTTTCCCCAGTGCCTGGGGCAGGACTGGACACGTGGTAGATAATGCTACTAATTTCACTGAATGAGGAATGAATGAATGAATGAACGAACGAACGAACGAACACTGTCCAGAAAAGGCATCGCTTCTCTTTGGGGTCCTCCAGCCCTTGCCCCCCTCCTCCAGCACTATCCCCACCACGTGGTAGGTGTGAATACTCAGTTACAATCATTTTTGGAGTCCCCCAATTCCCCCATTTCACCTTTGTCATTGCCACTCTCACCTGCCCGACTCCTCAGCACTATCCCTGTACTTTTCACCGAAGTCCCCTTTGCACATCGAGAGAGAGTGTGAAAGGGAGAAAGGAGAGAAAAGAAGAGAGAGGGGAAGAGAGACACACAGACCGACACTGACTCTACTTGCTACTTGCCTGAATTTTGTTAACTGCAAGTGAGCACTTGGAGAACTACAGCAGGCTCGGGAAAGCCCGTGTGCATGTGCGTCTGTGCATGTGTGTTTACTCACGTGCATACACGCACACACACGCACACACACGGCTTGACCTGCTGAGAACCTGGAGCACGGTGCCGGTGCCGCGTCTCGTGCCCCTCCTAAATGGGCCATGCGGTATCAGTGCCACCACTTTCCCCAGACACAGCTTTTCCTCTGAGTCCCGCCTCCTCCACTCCCCCCTCCTCCTGCCCCAATTCCTTCTGTCTGGGAAGGAAATGCTAACCACCCCCTCCTCTTCCCCCCAAGATATGTCTGTGTGAAAGGGGAATGAACAGGCACCACTAAGAGAACACGGGAGAGAAGAAACAGACAGGAGCTCATAAAGATGCCTGGCTCCTGCCCCTTCCCCACCGCCTGGGAAACAGCCCTGATGCCCTGGGAGTTCCCATGGTGAGGGCAGACCACCCTGAGACCAGAGGGGTAGGGCGCGAGGTTGAGGAGGGAGGCATGAAAGCAGTTTTGTTCCAGTTCACGCTTCTCTCTGGCAAGGAGCCCGTGCCTGTGGCGGTGGTGAGCAGCCGGAGCCCAGAACCCATTGCCCTTCCAGAAGGACACGGCTCTGCCCGGCCAGCGGGGAGCTTCGCAGTCCCCAGAGCATGACTCGCGGCGGCCTCTCCCTAGAAAGTTGTGTGGTGCTTATTTGACAGTGAAAAACAATCTCATTTTAAAAGGTTGGTTTCCTTTCGTCCAGAGGCCACCTGTACCCAAATTAGCTCGGCGCCCAGCATTTCAGAGATGCATTGGGTCCAACCATATGAAGTTGCCGTTTCTGTGGGTCAGAAGCACTTAAATATCAGCAATTTCCTGTGGTTCAGCCGAATAAATATACCATTGATTTTAATTCCAAAATGAAGGTTGGTCTGTGTGTGCGCACACAGTTAAACACCTCGTCAGAACAGAAAGGAGAAAAAGCGTGGACTTGACAGACAGAAAATCTGGATTTGAGTAGGAGCGTCGCTGTTGTAATAGCTGTGAGTTCCTTAACTTTTTAGGGCCTCAGTTCTCTTACCTGTAATCCCTTCTTCACAAGGTAGAGAAAGACATGAAAAAATAGATGAGAAAATGCTTTCCACTGGCAAGTCTCCACATAGCTGGGAGGTCCTGTATGTGTGTGTGTTTATATATATATGTGTACACGTACAATTAAAAAAAAAAAAGAGGGAGAGGGAGAGAGAGAAACATCGATGTGAAAGAGAAACATGGTCGATTGCTTCCGGTATACACCCAGACTGGATACCGAACCTGAAACCTGGGCATGTGCCCTGATCAGGAATCGAACCAGCGACCTCCTGGTGCACAGGATGACCCTCAACCAACTGAGCCACACCAACCAAGGCCAGTCTTTTATCTGAATAAATTCTGCCTGTATCTGCACAGAGGAAAATCAGAAAATGTGTCCCTTTGGCTCTAGATACATAATAGAAAAATGTTTGACACTTGTGTTCTCAGGACTGCCTGATTAAATGAGAGGTTTCGCCTTAAATCAAAGCCTGTCTTATTTTACATAAAAACACGTTGAGTTTCAGAAAGCTTGCAGTTTACACCCGTGGATTAAACTCAGAAACTGTTTCAACAAAAGGTCTGGATGCCACAATCCAGACTTCTCATTTTAAACACCGGAAGCATGGAGATGCACATAATTGAATAATTTATTAATTGCCTTTTGCTGAGGGCTCTAGGCCAGATTTCCATTTTTGAATATGCCAGATATTTGCTCACACTTTGCTCCATGTGATAGATGTTTTCCTTAAATGTGGGAGGCCTGAATTTTCACGAATTGAATCATATTGTCAAAGCACAGGGCAAGACTGTTGTCAAAATGTCACCAACAAATTCTGTGTCGTAAGGTTCACTTTATTAAGTAAAACTCCTATTGTAGGACAGATACTCACTCCCTAATTTATCTGTGTCATGCTTTCCCGTCTCCTGTGTTGGTTTTTCTTGAAGTCATTAAACAAGAAACTGTTTCTGCTCGGGATATGGAACGGAAGCTCCCTGCCTGGGTGTCAGCCTCTGAGCTCTTAACCGGGTGGGTAAGCAAGGTGCCCAGGGTACCGGTGACTGCCTTGGGTGCCATCGCACCTACAGGGCTCTGGGAGAGAGTGAAATTAAAAGGTTTGTATTCCCCAGGGATCCACAGGCTTTTCAACATTTATCGCAGCAGGAGTGCTGGCTCTGTGTGTGTGAGATGGTTTTTCTTCTCTCCTGTTGTTTAACTGCACTCATTTTATTAGAGGGAATAATGGGTCGGGAAAATGAGGCAGCTGGTGGGAAGGGGTGGCTTTCTAGCTTAACCCCTCAGCTGCTGGGAGACTGGTCATTTATATGACATTTGCTCAGCTTTGGAGGAAACTGAGGCAGCCAGCAGGGACAGACAGACAGAACATGGCCCCGGCCCAGAAGTGTGGGCAGACAGCCCTGCACCGGGAATCCTTTCAATCTCGCCATGAACTCACTGTGTATGACCTTGAACTAGCCCTCCTGGACCCTCAGTCTCTTCTCAGTTAAAGTGCAGGACAGAGGGTGTGACTGGGTCAGCATGGCAAACCCCAGGGCCTTCGGGGACCAGGCAGGTTTTGTACAGGAAGCTGGCCTGGGGAGCACTGTACCAAAACCAGGGCTCCCGGGCTCTCCACTTAAGGTCATTGGGGTTCAGAAGTTTTCATGCCATTGTGCAGGGCACACTCGCCATCTTTGCCTCAGATCTAGATACTAGTATCAGGCAGTGGCGTGTACTATGTGCCAGGCATGTTTTTTGTGCTTTATATGTGTCAACTCACTTCACCTTCACAGCAACCCAGTGAGGTTGGTAATAGACATGGGCACTATGGTTACTGTTTTTGCAAACTTACAAAGGAGGGACACGAGCAAAAAAGGAGTTCTGAGCCACCCCTCCCCCCATGGTCTTCCCAGGCCCAGAATATGAATGGTGCTTCCTAAGACAGATCCCAGATGGCGAGATGGGGCATGGACCTCAGCGGACCAGAGAGCAGCCAGTACTAGACTTACTTTGCTTGACGTTATCACCCAGAACTCAGTGAAAGAGACACTGTGTTCAGGTAAAATATTCAGAGGTTTTTATAAGGAAAAGCGATGCTAGAAGCTGTATCACTTTTGTTTTGTGGTTTTTTTAAACATATTTTTATTGATTTCAGAGAGGAAGGGATAGGGAGAGAGATATAGAAACATCAGTGATGAGAATCATTGATCAGCTGCCTCTTGCGCGCCCCCTACTGGGGATTGAGCCCACAACCAGGTCATGTGCCCTGACCAGGAATCGAACCTTGACCTCCTGGTTCATGGGTCGACGCTCAACTACTGAGCCACACCCGTTGGGCTCACTTTTGTTTTTAATTGTGGTAAATATACATAAATTATAATGTACCATCTTAACCATTTTCAAGTGCGCATTCAGTGGTGCTAAGTACATTCACGTCATTGTGCAACCATCACCACCATCCGTCCACAAAACTCTTTTCATCTTGCAAAACTGATACTCTGTAACAGGGGTCCTCAAACTTTTTAAACAGGGGGCCAGTTCACTGTCCCTCAGACCGTTGGAGGGCCGGACTATAGTTTAAAAAAAAAACTATGAACAAATTCTTATGCACACTGCACATATCTTATTTTGAAGTAAAAAAAAACAAAACGGGAACAAATACAATATTTGTATTTGCATGTGGCCCGCGGGCCGTAGTTTGAGGACCCCTGCTCTATAACCATAAAACACTCCCCATTCCTCCCTCCTCCCAGCCCGTGGCAACCATTATTCTACTTTCTGTTTCTATGAATTTGGCTATTCTAAGTGCCTCATATAAGTGGAATCATACAATATTTGTCTTTTTGTGACTGGCTCCTTTCATTTAGCATAATCTGCTCACTGTCCATTGAAGTTTATAGTATGTATCAGAATTTTTCTTTCTTTTTAAGGCTGAATAATACTCCACTTGGATGGATAGACCACATTTTGTTTCTCCATTTACCTGTTGATGGACACTTGGCTGTTGTGAATAATACTGCTATGAACATGAGTGTCACTTTTAAGGGAGAATTAAGACCCCTGGGTGGATGGTTATCACAGAGAGGCAAAGCCTGGCCAGACAGTAGCAGGAAGAGCTCTTCAGTGATTAGTTCACAGGCTGCCCAGGGGGTGGTGAGCTCCCTGTCGCAGGCCATTTGTTGGCAGCTTGGCAGCGGGTGTACCATTTAGGAGAAGATGGTCCATCGGGTGACTCCCAAGGCTGGCTGCCCAGCATCCGCTAACTGAGCTAGTTCCCAACGGGTTGCCAGGTCAGTGGAGGGCACCGATTCGTTTGGTTCCCTGTCTCCTGGGGAGGGGACAACGTTGTCCTGCCATCTGCTTCTTAGCATAGAGCCTGTCAGTGAGCGAAGGTTAGACTTTCCCCACCTAAAAGGGGCCGTGTGTTGCCCGCCTTGCCTTTTGTGAAGCAGGGCTTGCCGGTCAGTGAGGAATACGGGGGGAAAGGGGGTGATGGGCAAGAAGCCCAATGCCCAGGGATTTCTCCCTCTTTTTGGCAGCTTCCCTGCATCCCGCTTACTCCCCCGAAGCTCCCATAGACACTATTGTATGTGCCAGTGTTCAGGGCCTCTGTGAAGTTTAACACGTGTCCCCCACTGTCAAAGGAGTGCGAGACGTGCCCCTCAGCTGGGCCTGGGCCAGGCCGCAAAGGAGGCAGAGTGGGTGGGGAGGGAACAGAAGCCCCTGGCTGTAGCCAGTGGCCTCCTTCCCTCGGTCTGATGTGTTCCCCAAGACCCCGGCTCCTCTCTGTGTCTGCGCGTCACGCTTTGGTAAATGGAGTAGAGCTTTGAATGCACCGCAGGAGTGCCCCTCACAGGAACCCTGTGGCGAAGGCTTTTGTGAAGTGAAAAATCCTTTTGTAAGGTGAATAATTGTACTCCGTTCTTCGCCTGTGGAGGTTCGGCGTGTTCGGAGATTCTCAGGGGAAAGGGATTTGTTTGAAGGCCGTCTGGCCCACCTCCTCCCGATGCCCAATGCTAGAGCATCCCCTTCAAGTGATGGGAAGCCCCATGTGAACCCCTCAATGATGGGAAACTCACCATCCCCCCAAGATGGATCAATCCATCTTTGGGCAGCTCTGCTTAGTAGAAATGGAAACTTACCCTGAGCTAAAAAAAAAATCTTTGTGTGAATCGATCTGACTGTCACTGCCTGCCTTCACTCCATCTGAAGATGATGGGAGACGGACATCTAGAAGTCTTCTTGACTGCCTGCCTCCTTACTCAGAAACAGAGGTTATAGTCTCCTCCAATCACTAACCTTTGCTTTTCTTCTGCTTCCATAGAGATAGATGCCTCTCATGAAATACCTGATAGCTTGCACTGTAGGCCTACCTTTGGGAGCCCACTGCATCACCGCCTCCTGAAATGGGACACAACGGTTTAACGGGACTACCTCCTCCAGACTGAGACTGGTTTAATGAGATACAGAACAGTCTACCCTGGGGTAGGAAGAGAGCAAAGGGACCACTCGGTCTCTCACTCGGTCCTCAGAACACAGCAGAGGAGTGGTCTGATCTGGAACTAATGGAACTCTCTCCTCTTTTTCAACTTCTGGAATGTGAAACTTCCAGGGAAGTCTCAGAGGAGGGAACTATGGGGGTTCAGAATGAGTCACCCCAAGATGGGCCTCTGAGGTATGCAGATTCCTTTGAGCTAAAAGCAACTTTAGCTGTGGGCTGAAGAGAAACTTATGCTCCTCCCTTAACTACCTAGAAGAACCTGAATGAGGGACCTTGCCCATAATAAGAGATCATCAGAGATAACCTCCTTGGATCTATCTATAGGGCAGGACACACTTCTGTTTATCACCTGCAATGACCCTTTGAAGCCCCCAAGCCACCTGACCTCATTCTGGCTTAGGACATCTTACGCACCCATGTGCCTTTCCTATCTTTGAACCTCTTGTGCATGTGGGGGGTCTCTGACTCTCATGTATGCTGGGTTCCCGTTCATATGTTGTTTCAAATTTGGTTATTTTCTCTTGCTAAAAAAAAAAAAATCTCACCAAAGTTTTCATCCATTGAGTCTTCTGCTTGCAGGTTACACTGAATGCGCCCTTTCCTTGTGTTGACTCACTCACTTGACACCTGACAACAGTGAACTTAACCTCTGAGTCTTCTCTTCAATCCTTCCTCACATGCAGGATTTTGAGTTCTCTGATCATCTTGATGGTTCTGCTTGGACTTTGCTTGGTTTGCTGTCCTGCATCCCTTTGCAACCCCAGACCTGTTTGTGTAAGCAGCAGGAGCGGCACCAGTTGTATGACCGGTGGGGTCAGACCAAACCTGGGTTCAGCAACCTCGGTACTTGGGTTCTGGCAAGGAAAGAATTCAGATCCAAGACCCAAACTGTAAGAGAACATGTATTGGGTAAATTACAGAGGGAGAAAAAGTAATTCCTGGAAGCAATGGGTTTAGGATTTGAGTTATGGAGGTAAAGGAAGGGCCCTTGGAGCTTGGGAGTGAGGAAGCTAATGGTTCTGTGCTGTGTCTGGGGAAGGGAGGGGGAGGGGAAAGGGAAAGGCACCTGCATGCTCCTTGGAGGGAGAGCACGCTGGGTCCTCCCTCTTCAGGGTTTAAGGGCGGAGATTTTAGGGGAGGTTCCAGGGAAATATCCTAATAGAACATTCAGCAGTTTTCCAGGCGGGTCCTTTCAGGGTTGTGGTCCCCACTGATTGATTGGCCAGCACCAGGACAGGGGGTCATTATTCAGTGCAGCTGGTCCCGACACCAGTCAGGCAGCCATGGCTGGTTTGGTTGCTTATCTGGGCCTGGAGTTGAAATACAACTGAGGCCTAGATGTTATCTCTAGAGAGGAAAGGTCAGGGGTTCCAAACCTCGTGACCATGGATATGGTAGGGGAAGAAAAGTCATCCTAGGAGCAGGTCCCACCCTACAATTGGTTGTCCATTGCTAGGCACTGGGACTTTCCACTCTGGTGACCTTCTGTACCTGGCCCATATCTATCCTTGCTCTGCTCACGTCTGTCTAACTGCCTCCCACAGACCCAGCAATTAATGAACTCTCAGGTGGTGTCTGTGTGCCTGGAGGAGACAGAGACTCTCAGTTCCCTCTGTCTATGCCCTGCAGGTGCGGCTCCAGAGCTTTCTGACAGTAATATGCTTACCATTGTCTAAAGTCTTAAAGCCACACTGGTGTGATCTGTGACTAAGCCACAACCCCTCACTCAGGACTTAATGGAGATGACTTATTTATTTATTTATTTTTAAATGTATTTTTATTGATTTCAGAGAGGAAGGGAGAGGGAGAAAAACATCAATGAAGAGAGAGAATCATTGATTGGCTGCCTCCTGCACGCCCCCAGTTGGGGATGGAGCTGGAAACCTGGGCATGTGTCCTGACTGGGAATCGAACCGTGACCGCCTGGTTCATAGGTCTATGCTCAACCACTGGGCCACGCCGACCGAGCGGAGATGACTTTTTTAAGTGTCAGGTTTTCTTAAGCGAGACACTTCTACAGAGGAGAGGTCCAATCTGGAACTAATAGAACTCTCTCCTCTTTTCCCAGAACTGGTCAGGCATGAAGTGCCAATTCAAGCTGCTGCGGATGGGTGTGGCCTTGATCTGTAGTAAGTACTGACCGGCCGGCTGGGAGGAGGGAGCCCTGGCCTGGGCCTGGGGATCTAAAGACAGCACAGTCCCTGCCCTTCAGGGGCTTATGGTCAAGAAAAAGAGGTGAGGGGCTGTCAATAATGTGCAACAAAGTGGAGTGTTATGAGAGAAGTCTGGCCCGCTCTGCTATTGCTTAACCTTTCTTAATCTTTTTATTGACATGTGATATGCAAACGGAAAAGTGCACGCAGAGTAAGTGTCTAGCTCAATGACCGGCATCCAGGTCAAGCAAAATAACTTCTTAATAACCTTTTGGGTCACAGAGTCAATCCTTTAAGATCTCCTGTTGGAAGCTAGAGACCCCATCCCCGGAAAAACGCACGTATGTGTGTGTGCATTTGCACTAAAACTACTAGTTTTAGCAGGTTTACCAACTGTAACCCATGCACCCCCAGGAACAGGCTGTGGGCCCTCGTCAGGGGAGGTCCGTTCTACCTGCGGGGGTCATGTTGACCAAGAGAGGCAGGTGGTCACCGTGTAGCCAAGGTGTGAGCGGGCATTGCAGGCAAAAGTGCAGCCTGAACCAAGACACAGGCCATGAGGGGTCATGGCCTGCAAGTCGGTTGCAAATTCGACCTTTGAGGTTTGAGACTGTGTGATTGTGATAAGAGATAATAGGCGTCAGCTCATGAAGGGCTTTAAATGCAAAAAGGAAGATCCTTCCATCTCACCCTCATACACTAGGAAACCACTGGAAGGTTTTAAACAAGATTTACTGACAGATTCGGGTTTAGGAGACCAGTCAGGCTGCACTGTGGAGAAGGAGTTGCGCGTCGGGGGATGAGACCAGAGGCCAAGAGGCTCATTCTGAGATAGAAAGAGAGAATAGTCTGAACAGAGTGAAGTGGGTAGGAAGAAAACAACAGTAACACACAGTCTCTCACTCAGTCCTCAGACCACAGCGGTGAAGAGGATATTTTTAGGCTTAATTTTCAGGGGTGCACCCGAGGCTCAGAGTTCCTTGCCCTGGGCCCCCAGCCAGAGGTGGTGGAGCCGAATTCAGAGCCAGCCTGTGCCTTTTCTAATGTCCACACTTCAGCCAGGCTGGGCAGGAGCACCTGGACGGTCTCTGCCTGGGTCAGCCACCTACCTGGTGGGGAAGAGGAAGACTGGGCCAGAAAAGTCATGGCGAGGAGGGGCCTGTGTGGGCTCCACTTGATCCATGTCTTTCAGGACTCTCTGGTCTCAGTGTCCAGTTGGAGGATCTCCACTTCCAGAGAGGAATTCCCAGCCCTAAAGCGCAGACTCTGAGCCAGGGCAGTGGGGGAAGTGGAGGGGAGAGGGCAGGGGTGAGCACAGCTTCCCTGTCTGCTCAGACTCTCAGCTTGTCTATTTGCAAGGAAGGGAAGAGAAGTATGACTCTTACTGTTTAAAAAATAACAGCTCTAGCTGGTGTGTCTCAGTGGATAGAGTGTCAGCCTGCGGACTGAAGGGTCTCAGGTTCGATTCCGGTCAAGGGCACATGCCTGGGTTGTGGTCTTGATCCCATTGTAGGGCATGCAGGAGGCAGCCGATCAATGATTCATGTTTCTATCTCTTTCTCCCTCTCTGAAATCAATAAAAATATATTTTAAAAAAATAAAAAACAACAACTCTAAGGATCATCAAAACTAAAATGCTATTTAGAGTGGGGGACCATGTCTTTCAAACCTCCCCTGTGGAACCCAGGGCCTGCTAAGCAAAGGCCGGACGATGCCCCAGGGCCTGGGGAGGAGTGGGGAGGACACAGTGCCTGTCCCTGGCTGCACCTTTTCCGCCATCTGTCGGCCATCCTTGGAGTTGCAGGGCCCATGCCAGAAGGTGAGGCAATCCCAGGAGGTGCTGGCACCCCTGGAGTGGTTAGGGTGGAGACAGGCCCACTGGTGCATTAAATGGTAACTGAACACGGACACAATTCCCTTCACAGGGTTTTCTTTCCATCTGTCAAATTCGCCTTGGTTTCCTCATCTGTAAAATGGGGTAAGAGTATCTGCCCTAAGTGTCCTTGAATGGTGGGTTTCCCAGCAACTATTATTTCAAGAGAGTACATCCCCATTGGATTGGCCAATCCAAGAAGTTCATGCAAGAAGGATGGGTTGGAGAGTGGGTGGGGGCATTTTAGAATCTGTTAGAAACTCCAGCACTTTGCTGGGACCATTTATTTCCATTCCTTCTTTGCCCTTCTCCCCCTTCATCTCTTCCCTCCAAGCACATACGCACTGGTTCTGAGGGTTTTGAAATGATACATACAAACACTTTATAAACTGTAAAGTGCTAGCACATCTTGCTTGTTATTCATGTCCCGGCAGTGTAGCCTGGTACACGGAGGCTGAGACTTTATACAGATGAGGAGGCTGAGCCTCCGGGACATGTGACAGCAGGGATTCGAGGGCCTGTGGGCTTCTGCATGAGCTGTCCCCTCTGCCTGAAATGCTCTTCACTTGATAGTCACATCTCAGCTCAAATGTCACCTCTTTTAAAAATCTATTATTTCATTTTATTTTTATTTTTTTAGAGAAAGTGGAAGAGAAAGAGAGAGAGAGAAACACTGATGTGAGAGAGACACATCGATTGGTTGCCTCCCCAATCAGGGCTGGGAGCCTGCAACCGAGGTACATGCCCTTGACCAGAATCAACCCCAGGATCCTTCAGTCCGCAGGCCAACGCTCTATCCACTGAACCAAACCAACTAGGACAAAAAAATATTTTTTAATTGATTTCAGAGAGGGAGAGAGAGATAGAAACATAAATGATGAGAGAGAATCAATGATAGGCTGCCTCCTGCACACCCCACACGGGATCGAGCCCACAACCCAGGCATATACCCTGACCAGGAATCGAACCGTGAATTCCTGGTTCATAGGTCAACGCTCAACCACTGAGCATGCTGGCTGAGCAAACATCACCTCTTTAGGGAGATCTTGCCTGATTCTCCAAACTAAAGAATCACCCTCCTTACACCCAGCGTTGACTTTAAATCACTTATATTTGTTTCCCATAGAATTCCTCTTACTGAACTGATCTCGTGTATGTGATGCCAGTGGGTTGCCAGGTCCTATAAGCTCTGGGAGAACAAAGGCTTGTCTGTCTGCTTCACTACCATGTCCCCAGTGCGCAGAACAAACAGAGCTTGGTCTGTGGCGAGTGGATTAACGGGTGGATGGCTGGGTGGGTGGCTGGGTGGGTGGCTTGCAAGGCCTCTGCCTCAGCCCCTGCCCAGGGGCCTCCCGTGACTTCTCTGTGCTTCCTCCCCTTGCAGTGAGCATGGAGTTCGGGCGGGCCGTGTGGCTCCGGTTCCACCCGTCGGCCTATCCCCCGTGCCCTCACCCGAGCTTCGTGGCACACTTGGGTGGCGTGGCCGTGGGCATCACCCTGGGCGTGGTGGTCCTGAGGAACTATGAGCAGAGGCTGCAGGACCAGTCGCTGTGGTGGATCTTTGTGGCCATGTACACCATCTTTGTGCTGTTTGCTGTCTTCTGGAATATCTTTGCCTACACCCTGCTGGACCTAAAGCTGCCCCCGCCCCCCTGACGGCTGGAGGACCAGAGGTCGGGGAGGGCAGGGAGAAGCGGCATCAGAAAGGAGCATCTGGATTCTGTTTTCTCATCACCAGCTCAGGGAGGCCGGGAGGAGAGGACGAGAGACGCTGGGCAGACAGTGGAGGCTCTGTTCCAAAAGGCACCTGCTGGGGAAGTTGGATTGGCTACTGTTGTTTTTCTAGACTCTTCCAAAGACATTGGGCCAGCAAAGGCCTGAGGGGGCTGGAGTGGCTGTCCCTTTTGGGTGGGCTGAGAGCAGCCTCATCCTCCACCCTGCGAGACCATAGAGCAGGGGTGGGGAACCTTCTTACTGCCAACGGCCATTTGGGTATTTATAACATCATTCTCCGGCCATACAAAATCATCAACTTAAACATCAGCCTGCTAGATTTGGTCAAACATTTAACTCACCTGTAATGCCTTGGCAGGGCCAGACCCAATGTTTTCCCAGGCCTTACATGGCCCTCGGGCCGGACATTCCCCACCCCTGCCATAGAGTGTAAGGAAGGCCTGAGGGGGCAGTAGCCAGGCAGGCCCTTGTCCAGCCCAGAGATAATGGCGGGCCAGGAAGTGTCCCCTCTGGAGCTCTGGGAGTGGGGGAGGGCCTGGTGCCGGACATGCGGACTAGGCCCAGGGAGCCCCCGGTGCCTTCCTGTGCCTATCAGTGGGCACTGGGGTGTGGCCTCTAACACCTGCGGTGGGCAGAGGAGGGAGCTTCTGTAACTCCCTGCCCTTGCCATGGGGTACCCAGCAAGAGGAACCCCAGCAAGAGGGAATTCATCCCACGTTCCCTCTGGGGGAAGGCCCTGCTTTGGACTTCTCCCTCCCTCTCTCCCCGAATGCTGGCCTCTCACGCCAGGGCCCACGCCCCGCCCCGTGCCCTGCCTTGTCTTTAGGGCCCTGCCCTGCCCCCCCATTGCCCTGACCCTCCATCGTGCCTCTCCTTTGGTTGTGGAGACTGTTCTGATGGTGAGCACATGGTTTGGTGGGTGGAGATGCCCGTGTGATGGGACAAACAATGTGAGGCGAGTCGGAGTCCGCAGGGGAAGGCTGCAAGGGGCAGTGGGCGCCTGTGGAGGCGTCTGCGTGAGAGGAAGGAAGGGCTGAGAGGTGGGCTACTGTGGTTCCTGAGGACCCTGGCCTTTAGCAAAGCCTGCCTCTTCTTTTCCACTCCCCGTCCCTTCCAGGCGTCTCCCTGGGAATCGCTGACGGTGGGAGAGTGGTCCCTGGTGGGAGGGCGGCCCCTCAGGATGCTGAGGTTTCCTCGCCTTTGCCAGCTCCTGCTCTGGTTCCCTCTGGAGTGGCCTTCATGCTGAAAAGATTCTGTCCTGTCTCCCTTTGGAGGGGAGGAGTTTGGGGGGTGCAACAGAGGCTGGGCAGGAATATGGCGGCCACGTGACTTTTGAGTTCAGGGGGACGGGAGGTTGCAGCAAAAGGAATTCCAGTTTAGGTGGAGACCTGCTTCTAGAGAAGAATTGTTGGGGTGTGGATGCGTGTCAGAGGTGAAGCAGCCGTAGCTCGGGTTCTCAGAGCGAGGAGGGAGCCGGGAGGTGTTCGAGTCCATCCCTACGCCCATTTCACAAGGGAATCGCCTCCTGGCGGCAGCTGGTGCAGGCCCCAGGGAGGGTGGGAGGGTGGCTTTTGACAAAATGGCATTCCTTTATATCGCTCTTGCGACTCCCAACCACTGACAGCCCCGAAGGAGGAAGAACCCAGGGTTAGGTTCATGCAGGAACAAGGGCAGGAGTGCAGGGACTGCCTCCGCCAGCCACTGGCCCATGAGAGCCACACCGAGGTTCGAAGTCAGCCGGGCCGGACGTTTGGGCGTCTTGGGCCACAGTGGCTTCCATCCCCAGTCATCACACATGAATGGGCAGTTCCCCACACCCAGCCCTTCCCGCCTTTGCCCACTGCTAACTAGACTGTCCATCAGGCTGCACTTGCGCCAACTCTGCCCGCTGAGGTGGGTGGGCCAGGTCTGCGCTGCGCTGCGTTGCCCTGAGGCACCTTCTCTGTGCCCTGCCAGCCATTCTCTGCCTCCCGAGGGAAAGGTGTAGCTGGAAGAGTCAGCTCTTTGGGAGAGGAGACTGAGCTGGGGCGGGGAGCGGGGGGGGGGGGGTGAGGAGATGGGTAAGGATGGCTACTGCTAACCCTGTGTGCCTGGGGCTGACCCTCTCTGGAGCGGCAGAGGCAGCTGTCGCCCTGCTGGGGGCTGGGAGCAGGGCTCTCTGCCAGACCCTCTCCTGGCCCCTGGAGGTTCTGGGTTGTAGTTTGAGGGAGCAGAGAGCTACCCCTGCCCCTGCCTTTGTCTGGTGTGGCTTGGAGAGGGGCCTTCCTCTCTCTAGAAAGCCCTCCGAGAGGCATCCAGTTCCCTGGGGCTTAGGATGGAAGCTGTTCAGGAGGACTGCCCAAGGTGGAAGTCCCACCCACCATCCTGTATGTCTGTCCTCTGAGGCCTGGAGCGGCTCAGATTGCCCCATCCTCACCCCTCATCCACACCCCCATCCTTACCCCTATCCTCACCCCCTATCCTCACCCCCATCCTCACCGTAGGCCCCCAGCCCAGCTGCGTGTCAGCTGCTCCCTGTCCACTGAGTGTCCAAGGGCAACTCAGAAGTTCTCTGGTCTGCTTAACAGCCACCTCACCAGCCTCTCCCAGCCATCACTTCTAAGCAGGGCCATCCGGTGGTGATGACCGTCACTTCCCACTGCCCAGGTCTCTAACCCAGGGCCAGAGCCTATTTTCTAGTGAGAAAGGTTTCATTTTGGTGTAGGGCTTTCTCCTCAGCAGGCCCCTTTGGTCCCTGGCTCCCAGCACCCTGCCAGCAGCATGTCCCCTTCCTCCCTCCTTCCTCATCCACTGTTGGCCTCCTGGCCAGTGCGCCGAAAAGTGAGGGTGGTATGAGCCTTCAGGCCTTGGAGCGAAGTCGGATTCTCATCTGCCTGATGCAGAAATTGAAACCTGGGGACTCTCTAAACAGCAGCCACGGACTCACTCACTCGTTAAACGGAAGAGGAATCACAGAAGCTCGGGAAAGGAAAACAAACCTTCAAAGGAGAAATTTCGCTTTAATGACACCATTAATCATTCGTTTTTTAATTAGGAAAAGCTCCCTAATGAGGCGTAATCGGACTCTCAATTTCCATGAGAACTACTCTTGCCCAGGGGATTAGGAGAGTCATTGCTCACCATGCCCAGCCTTTCCCCAGCGTCCAATTTCATTTGCAAATAATGCAGGTTCCCCAGGTGCCCCGAAGCCCTTTCCTGGCACCGGTCACGGTCACGGTCACGGTCACGTTGCTCCCAGGGCTGGCTGGAAAGCACGGATACTCCTCTGCCTTAAAAAACGGTGCCCAACGCTGAACTCTGCCCTCCCCACCCCCCAAGGAAGTGAGTGGAAAACAAACCAAGCAACAATGCTTGTTTCTAAATATTTTTGTATTGTGTACATTCTGTATATTTTTGTTGTAACATATTATTTGACCACAGATTCCATTAAAGATTTTTTTAAAGCCATCCATTATTCAGAAAGTGACCTGAAGGGCCTGGCCTGTTTCATCTCGGCCTGGATCATGGCGTGCGGCCAGGGGGAGCAGGTAAGGGAGGGCAGCCATGGTGATGGGTCTGTGATTTATATAATCAGATGGGGGTTGTTTCTTGGTGCTGGGGTTTCTGGTTTGGTGGTTCTTAACCTTTCTTGAATTACTGAACTCCCTTTGAGCAGTTGATGAAATCTATGATTTTTCTTTCCATAAAAATAGCACAGACGGACAATTTTTAAAAATATTTTTATTTATTTCAGAGAGAGGAAGGGAGAGGGAGAGAGATAGAAACATCAATGATGAGAGGAAATCATCAATCAGATGCCTCCTGCACGCCCCACACCGGGGATCGAGCCCGCAACCCTGACAGGGGAATTGAACCGTGACCTCCTGGTTCATAGGGTGAAGCTCAACCACCGATCCACACTGGTTGGGCCATAGATAGACAATTTTGTGTACAATTTGGGTGGGGCTGGCTGTGTATAAGGAAACCGGTGCCAGGTTTGTGGTAGGTGCCCCGCCTTCCCCTTCCACTCTTACTCTATACTCTGATGAGAGATTAATGTTTTGACTAATATTATTGGAAGAATCTTCTTTGAAATTTCTTAGGCATTTCCTTCTTTCCCTAGTAGCCTAGTCTTTAGGTCTTTCTGAGGACTGTGGACACCCTGATCTTTTGGAAGGGATAGGGATGTTCTCAGAGTGAAAGGGAAACTTCCCAGTTCACAAAGGAAAAATAAGAGCCTACATGTAACGGTAACGTCTGTGCTTGGTAAGTTTAAGGGCCAAGTGGGCTTTGCATGGATGCAGCCTGAGAAAGTGAAGGTTTCCCCCCGTTTTTCTAAGCCATTGGCAGTGCATGTAGTTTGCTATTCATAACTGTTAAATTTTGTTTGAGGATGAAAGTACCCTGTTCAGTTCATCATGGGAGTTTCCCGTAATGCTCTTTCCCAACAGTTTCCTGTGTGTCATTTAAAAATATTTCTAAATGCTGCCGAGGTCATCCCAGAACAAACTGTAGAATACCGTTCAGGCCTAAGGTCTAAGAACCCACTTCTGTTTGGAGTGTGAACTGACTTCTCTGTAAGGGAAGTTGGGACCCAGTGTGAGCACCAGTGTTCCCCTGGGTCAGTTCTGGGCTCCCACACCTGAGGCATTTAAAAGCCAGCTCCCTGGACAGACAAAAGCTGTCTAGTTAGCTTTGCCTCTTGCCTCCTCTCACTTCCCTCGTTCCTCCTTCTGCCAGATTCTCCTTCTTCCAATAACTTAATGTTTGCTGCTAATATGAACACAATTTACTGAGTACGTACTAGGTGCTAGGCACTGGATGAAACATTTTCAATATATCATTCTCTTTCATTGCACAGCTCCTTGGTGTGACGTGGATATAAATGCCCCCATAGTTACACATGAGGGAAAGACAGGGAAATTTAGTAACTTCCCATAGCGTGTGGCCTGTCTGCATTCATACCCTGAACTGCCTGCCTGTAGAACTCACGCTCTCAGCCCTCTGGTGCTCATATAGGACTTCCACACTAAACGTGTAGAAGAGTCAGGGTGTTTGTGTCAAGGTTGTCTCTGTATCAGGGCCATCCAGGAACAGCAGTGAACCTTGGAATATACACTCCGTGTTCTAACAGAATCTCCCTCTCCCAAGTAGTTTACAAGAAAATCTACAGCTGTCAATTCATGACTGCTCCCGATCACCCCCTCCCCCAATGTCCAGAATCTAGCATTACGCCAACTCAAAGATTTAAAGTCTGAGGGTCCTATTTAGGAAGTTTAGCCATTACAGGACTGGAGCTGCCTTCCTAGGCCTCCAAGGCTTTGAGGAAGCCAGCAGGGCTTTCGTTACCGAGAAGACATGGTTAGGAAAGTGTAGTCCTAGTCACTGAATCTCATTTTCCAGATGCCTGCAGGCTTTTCTGGCATCTGGTCTAAGGGATCCTCTGGTAAAGGACAGGCACCTGTCAGGGTGAATAATGAATGAGAGGAAAGGGAAGTGGCCTGGGTGATGGAGTTCTACAGGTGACGCTACTGGACGGTGAGTAAAATATTGCATGGAAATTCCTTACGCCCTGCCTGATGCCTCTTGCAAGATGCAGAAAGATGTGTTCCAGCAGATGATTCGATTTTCTTCAACAAATTCCTTAGCATAACAATTATAATTTCCCCATAAACTTTTGGTGAGTTAATAAGAATGTCAGGCCTGAGAGAATCGAGCTCATTAAATAAAAATGACTATGTTGGTGAGAAGCTAAGTTGTTTTATTATTATTATTATTATTATTATTACAAATATAATTACAACAGAAAAAGAAAGAAAAAAATAATTACAGATAAACTGAAACCATTTTTGATACGACATACATTTCCTGTGTGTATGTGGCACACAAATAATACATAAATGTATTCCATCCTGAACAAATCCTTTTTAAAACCTTAAAAAATTAATACATTAGCTTATTAAGATTTGAATACAGTACAGGTTTCTGGTCACGAGTTCTTTGAGTTTCTTTTCATGGCCAACAAGACATTCAATTCTATGTCACCATTTTCCTTGTCTACAGTAGTGATATATAGTCTGTTACAGACGTTTAAAATAAGACTATTGTATACAACTGTGTAATGTAGTGAGCCCACATCACAAATTATATATAAAAGTACATATAGCCCTGGGCCAGTGTGCTAAGTGGTTAGAGCCAAAAAAAAAAAGGGTCGCAGATTCGATTCCTGGTCAAAGGCAGGTCCCTGGGTTGCAGGTTCAATCCCCAGCTCTGGGGCATGTGCAGGAGACACAAATCATCTTAATGTTTCTCACATCGATGTTTCTCTCTCCCTCTCCCCCTCCCTCCTTTCCTTCCTTCCACTGTCTGTAGAAATCAATGGAAAAAATATCCTCGGGTGAGAATTAACAACAACAAAAAAGTAATATAAAGAATATATACTTATACCTTGGCTATTCTTAAGTGACTTGAAGCAGACAATACATTTACTTTTAAATGCCATTTACAGCATGAATTCTTGAATGACATGTGAATTTGAAAATGAAAAATGTTTTCCAGACTCAAAATGTTGATAATTTCCAAGTGGACAACCAAGTACATTAGAATAAGTTGGGTTCCAGGGAAGTGCCATAAAATTGCTTACTTCCCAGTCATTCTGAATTTAATGCTATAAAAATGCTACTTGGATTTTTTTTTCTGCACTGCCTACAATCCAAGTTATTAAAGTTTAAAACCATATGAAAGCCTTTATGAAGATCCTGAATTGTATTTCTCATTAAAGGAAAAGAAATGGCTGGGTGAGTCATGTCCCTCGACTTCTGTAGAAGACAAAGCAGGCCAATGTCAGTCATTTTGAAAGTTAACACTCGGGACTTAATGTGAATTTATATGAGTTTAGGAGACGATTTTTACGAACTTGTGTCCCTCCAAGCATCCTGAGGGCAGTGAGAACACAAGACTTCCGATCATCTAAACAAAAATCATTATCAAATGGATTTATTAAAGAGCTATGCAGAACAAAGGGCAATGTGTGTAGCTACAACTGGCTTCCATGGGAATTAGAAATGATTCTAGCTGAGGGCATTTTTAACTGATTCAGAATAAAACAATGAGGCTTGAAAACAAACTACAAAAAACTAAAAATCAGTGGGTAACTCTGATATGAAGAATCTGTGTTCTTTAAATTATAGTTTGCATGTAAAATGTATGTACATTGTTTCTTTGTTAACACTCTGTTTAAAAACTTCAGCATTTTCATATGTAAGAAAAAAGAAAATACAGGCTCTTGGCTAATACCTGTGAACAAATGAAAAGTGATGGGGGCCACCTCTCCAGTAGCTTTCCATCAGAGATAATGTTTGATCTTGAAGCTAGTGCATTTGTTTTTAAAGCTCGTTTAATTTTTTACACACTTAAAATTTATTTGCATATCGACTTAAAAGCTGGCTTCATCGTCCATGCCATTATCAATCAGACAAAAAATTATCAAGCACCCATTGAATGCAGAGATTTCTTTGAAACAGTGTCATGGTGCTAATCTGCCCTAAGACAAGGTGTACATTTTGAGAAAGAAGTATTAATATTTTTCTGAGAGCAAAGGTTGCTAAATACTGCAGCACACTCCTGAGAAAAGCACAAAATCACCTCTGACGTTTTTTAAGCAACAACTCCCTGAAGTCTAGAATTTATGGGACCAGCAATGTACTAAAAGTTCACAACTCTCAACACACATCTATCTAGGATTCAATGAAGACATTCCTCAGATTTTCATGTCGAATTATGTTAAATTTTAAAAATACAAAATGAAAAAACGCAATGCATTTCAAATCATCTTAAATAGCAATCCTATGACAATTTATAACAACTGTAATTTCAAACACCAGCGCTGGAATATGCTTCACAATCCAGTTATCTCAAAATGCGATCAAAAACTTTGGGCAGGAGCTTCTTTCATAAATTCTTCGAGGACGGCTACCACATTTTTGGTTTCGGGCATTTCTTCATGTTCCACTTTAACGATCTTCAAAAGGATATCTCCACTACCACAGTTCTTTAGGAACATGTAACATTTAAACAAAGCATAATGATTCATTTCTGCCTGTCGGATAAATCTCTTCAAATTATTTGTGTCTTGTATGGCCTAGAAAAAGATTACCCAGTTAAATATGTGTTTCATGAGATGAAAATGATGCCTAAAAACACTTCATATCCATCCAGCTGAAAACATTTCATATGTTGCAGAGATGTTTACTTTTTATTTTAAATATTCCCATCATTGTTATTACTAATATGCTATACCCTGGTACAACAAAATCTCTTATACTCGTATAAAGTAAAAATAGTTTTTAAATCTGCTAAAAATACTTTTAAAAGGTGACAACACTCCTCCCAACAAGAAATTTTGAACCCTTAGGCACTAAGCCACTTTTTTTGTGCTTTCCAATTATATGTCACAAATTATAAGGTTGATAATAACTGAGATATAAGCAAGCATTCAATCCAATTAACTGGAAATGCAATGATATGTATGTAGAAGCCACTGAAAACATAAATAAAGTAAATGCCTTCTGAAGATTCTAGTTTTGAGAAGGTCCTATTTAATAGACATCACAGCTAGAAAGCAGATTTGTTCCTCTGTCACTGGACCTAATTAAAATTCAGACAAAGTTATATTTGGCACTTGGCACACAATTAATTACCTTTAGTTTAAAGTTCTCCAGTACTTGTCGAAAAAGAAAAGGGTTACCTCCTTCAGCACCATTCAAAAAAGCCTGCATCCAATCCTCACAAAATCGGTTGCTTCCTATAAAGTATTTTAGAAAAATTAAACAACAATGAAATTCTATAAAGCCCAAACATCTATTCTTTTTTCTTTCTTTCTGTTTATTTACTTTAAAATATGGGTGCAGCAGAGTTGCGCAGCAGAAGCGAGCTGGGCCCATAAAATATGGGTTTTTAAATTTTTTATTGTATTTTTTTTTAATTTGGGGGGGTTTATTGATTTCAGAGAGAGGAAGGGAAAGAATGAGAGAGAATCATCCCTTGACTGCTTTCTGCATGCCTCGTACTGGGGATCAAGCCATGCAATCCAGGCACATGCCCTACCTGGAATCAAACCATGACCTCCTGGTTCATAGGTCAACACTCAGCCATTGAACAACACTGGCCGGGCTCTATTTATTTACTTTAAATTGAGGTATACATGGCATATAACATTACATTAGTTTCAAGTGTACAACATAATGATTTGATATTTGTATACATTGTGATATTCTTTATTTCTTTATTAAATAAAACACTTATAATGAATTATATAAGACTTCTATAATGGTCTAAGAAAACTGTACTCACTACCTAGCTAAAAACACCAAAATAGCTGAAGCCCTTCTTCTCAACTGCATTCCCCCTTCTTTCCCATTAGAAAGGTTATCATTCCCATGTATTCCTTTAAACCAGCCGTGGGCAAACTACGGCCCGTGGGCCGGATCTGGCCCGTTTGAAATGAATAAAACTAAAAAAAAAAAAAAGACCATACCCTTTTATGTAATGATGTTTACTTTGAATTTATATTAGTTCACACAAACACTCCATCCATGCTTTTGTTCCGGCCCTCCGGTCCAGTTTAAGAACCCATTGTGGCCCTCGAGTCAAAAAGTTTGCCCACCCCTGCTTTAAACTCTTGTCACGACTTTTGTATCTCTAAGCTCTATATAGTATTATTTTGTATATGTCAAAACTTTTATGTATTTTTCTTTTTTAAATTTTTTTATTGTGGACAATATTACAGATGTCCCCTAATCCCCCACTGACCCCCTCCACCCAGTCTATGTATTTTTCTTTTTTTCATATTGAAAGGAAAATAGTTTAAGATTTAAGATTCACGTTATGATAAATGATAATTTTAATACACCGTTTAAATTTACTATGTATTTTTTTTTAATGGCTGTTTCACTAGTATGTTTGTGAGCTATATGGAGACATGTAGCTCTAGTTCATACATTTTCACTGGTATATTCCATTGCATGAATATAGCAGTTTATCAGATAATTTTCCTGTCGATGGAAGCATTTAAGTTGCCTCCAATTCTTTGCTATTTCAAACAATGCCTTTATGAACATTTTTGTATTTGTCTCCTTGTATAAATATATAAGAGTTTTTGCCCAACCGGCATGGCTCAGTGGTTAAGTATCGACCTATGAACCTAGAGGTCACGTTCAACTCCCAGTCAGGGCACATGTCTGGTGGAGGCCATCCAGGGGGCAACTAATCAATGATTCTCTCTCATCATTGATATTTCTATCTCTCCCTCTCCCGTTCTCTCTGAAATCAGTAAAAATATATTAATATATATACACACAAGAGTTTTTCTATATACTTAGGAATGGAATTGCTAGGCATGACATGATTTTCCATGTTTTTAGAATTGCTATTGTTTGCGGTGAGTCAGGATAAACTTGTAAAGATGCACAGGGCAGGAAGGATAAGTTTGTACTATCTGTTCAGAGTACAAAAACAGAGACAGACTCACAAGAGCCACGGGATGGCTGCTTCAGAGGTCGTGACTCACCTGCGTTGTAGAACTGAGGCTGGGAACTACTGCAGTCAATGACCACAGACTTATGCTGCTCCTCCGTCATGGCCATGCACAAAGATGTCATGGTGCCTTCGTGAATAAGGCCTTGAAGACTGGCCACACTCAGAAACCTGCCACACACACAGTCCTTTACCACAAATAATACTGCAGGATGGGAGGGAGAAAGCAAATTCATTCTGCACTATGGGAAATTTAAAAACATATCAGGCCCTGGCCAGGTAGCTCAGTTGGAGCGTCATCCCAAGGTTGCAGGTTCGATCCCCAGTCAGGGCATGTACAAGAAGCAACCAATGAATGCATAAATAAGTGGAGCAACAAATCGATGTTTCTCTCTAACATCAATCAAAAAAATATTTTAATGTTCTTTAAAAAAAAAAAAAATATATATATATATATATATATATATATATATATATGAACATAAATATCAGGCTTGCTGTGTAAAAGGTTCTTCTCTTTGCAAAACTATTCTTTACCTGTTAATGTCTCTCTTTGTTTTTTCATCTGATTCTTTAACCTCAACAGGAGTATAACTCAGAGCCTACGAGAGAAAAATAAAGCCTAAGTGATACAGGTATTCCAGTTTTCCTTATTGAGCAGCTACTGTGACTAAGTGTCACCCTCCCCCAAACGACCACCTGCTTGATGGGGATTGCCCAGGAGCTCTCCTGAGCCTCGTGCAGCTGCTGCTCACTAACAGTCTGAAACTGGCTTTCCCACCTGGTCGCATGGGACCATCCAGTCTCAGTTGCATCTACCACCACAAATTTAAATGAAAAAACTGGCCATTTACTCAAGCCTTCCCAGTGTCTGGATATTTTAGTGAATTTTCATTTTTTTCCTGAATATTTTCATATACTTAAAACACTTTGGATTTCTGTTTTCCTTCTCAAATTATTTGGAAATTACACCTCTCCCAGATCATCTGAAAAAGTAATTATTTTAAATTGTTTTATCCTATTAGGAAGACCCCCTATTTGCAATTCCACCTTAATAAAGTACCTTTCTAGATCCAAGTGAATAGAGTGCAAACATTGCTTGAGTAATATTCGGGGAGGGGGGAGAGTAATATTAAAGAAAATGAGTAAGTCTTTAAATAATCCAAACTCTGCTCAACTGATTCTCAGTTAAGAAAATGCTTTTGTTGGGCCACACTTACAGCATGTAGCAAAAAGGTAAGCTTCTCCTGAAAGAGAAGAACCACCCTCTGGATCGGGCACACGACATCCTCAAACCAGCTACTCAGGTAAGACTTGACGTGGTTCTCCAGGCCCCTTTCCTAGATCGAGAGAGAATGTCATTGCTTTAACATGAGCCTTTACCTTAGTGGACTTAACATTTTCTTCACGATATTCTTGACAGTGAAAGAACTGCGGACAAACACCTCTTTTTTTAAGCTAACACCCATTAAAAAAAAAAAAAGGAATTCTGATATAAAACACACTGAGAAATACATTATATAAAATGAAAGACTGAAAAAAAAAAAAAAGAAAGACTGGATAGGGCTCTATGCTATCTCTTCACTGGGAGGAGTTGTGCATTACATGTCCATCTCCCCACAGTATACTCATTGGAGATACGCTCCTAACAATACGCTCCTGGTACAGTGTCTGACACATGTATGTATTAGCTTACAAAGAGCCACTTGAATGCCTGAAAGAATGTAGGCAGTTCATTCACACTGTGAATAGGGAAGAATACAAGTTAACTTGTCAAAACACTCGATCCCACTCCATTTGTCAGACGTGCTGCCAAGCGCACATCTGGCTTCCTGGGCTGCGCTGCTCTCTGGGGACTAGAGGAATCGCTCCAGTCGGAGAGCAGCTCCCCCAGACTCAAATCCCTGGCTCACTCCTATGCTACCCTTTTCTGCAGTGTCTTTTAAGTGCAGGATAAGTAAAAGGAGATATTACCTTATGTAATGGGTAGTGAATTTATAAGAGTTATGACTTTAAAAACTGCTATAAGCTGAATGGATAGTTTTTTAAAAGGTATAAATAAATTAAAAGATGTGGATATATATAATTCATAAAAGATCAATGAATGAAAAATAGAACATTTCTAAAAATCTTTGATGTTGAGTTCAAGGACAGTCGCTACCATTGCAAAGCATGTCTCTGGTGCCAGAGGCTTCATGGACCATTAGTTCTGACCATAATACTAATATAAATCTTATGTGCCTAGAAATCAGGAGAAGAGCACCTCTTCCTCACTTGGCATGTCACCATATACCATTGAATTTAATGGACTGAATTTTTCATGGATACAAAACATCAGAGGCAGACCTGTGAAACTTACAGCACTTACAGGACTATATTCCCTGCTTCCCTTAACAAATACCTTCCAACTAGCCCTCCAAGCAGTGCATTTTTAGAATTTAGGTGTCATTGTGTCTACCTGTATAATTTGACAAGTATAGAAGTTATAGTATGTTAATCACCTCAGTCTCAAAAAAACTATTGACTCAGTCGTCTTACCTCACAGCTCATGTTATTTTTCAGCCCTTGAATGTACTTGTCCAATTCAAGCCTGAAAGTATGTTCTTAAGGAAGTAACAATGAATGAATCAAGAAGTGTTTTATCTCTCAATAGGAAATATAAAATCTTGCAAATAAAACAAACTGTACATTAAAACAAGCCAAGACAAACTGGTCATATAAAGGTATGAAATCCAAGTAAATATAAGGGGTAGGAAAGCCTTTTAGAGTAGTAAGACCCCTTCTCTTGCCTCCCCACGATTTCCTTCCTGATATCCTCAAAGACCAAAGAAAGGATATAGCTCAAGTCCTTTTTCAGACCCTCCTAAAAAACAGACCACGTACTCTGAAGGGTTATGTTCAGAGTCCATTGCTGTTTCAGGAAGCAGTTTTTCTTGCTGGAAAAGGCAGTAGTAACAACCGACCCGGTAACCTGGAATTCTAGAAAAGAAAAAGTTCTATGTATTATTCTGATAACTCATGCATCTAATTTTATGGGCTGTTCTGAACCCTGGTCATCTTGATCTAGCAATACTGTTATATTGCTAACTAGGTCAGAACTTTCAAGACTTCTCCTTGGTTTACTCATAACAGCAGAGGAAAATGAATGTATACCACAATGGGTTTCAGCTAAAGCAGCACCTAACAAACATGGAATTTCTTTGAATTCACCTGTTTTATGGGAAAAATGCATGTAAATTTCACTCTCGTTCATAATACATGTCTACATAAATATTAGCATGTTCTCTCCCTCCCCGAAACCTTCACCAATCACTGGAGCTCCAGGCAGATGTGACATGTTTACCCTGTGGCCTTACCTTTGACCTATGACCTCACATTCCTGAGGGGACTTGATGCCAACATCATAGTCTGAAGTGAACTACAATCAAG
The DNA here is from genome assembly GCF_028538775.1 of Myotis yumanensis. NCBI lineage: Eukaryota > Metazoa > Chordata > Mammalia > Chiroptera > Vespertilionidae > Myotis > Myotis yumanensis. The sequence goes on along the minus strand of NW_027223767.1, from coordinate 24,461,664 downwards.
GTGTGCAATAGAAAGACGGCTGGAATTCACCTGAGGACACCTATATTTAAGCCTGAATGCCATGAATGTGACCAGCCTTGTGACATGAACGTCTCTGAATTTATTTCCTCATCTGAAAACGTAAGTGAGGGTATCTGTTCTATTGCCCCTTTTTAGAGACAATGGCATCATACTTTGTGAAAGCACTTCACAAACTGTGCAGTGCGCAATTTTGGTGATTTACTCTTTTCTCCCAAGTCCAAGACTAAATCAGTACACTTCGGCGGGAAAGTCTCTGCTGTTCAATTAATTCCATCCCACAAATGTTTACGTGTAAGGCCCAGTGCTCAAGCCGGCAGAGAACAAGGATGGATTTTGCAGGTCGAGTGGGAGTTGATCTTTCCGAGTTTCTCATCACTTCTCATGTTTAGCTCAGAAATAAAAACTCGGGACACAGCACATTTTACACTTACCTCAGCTCCACAGATGCAACATTACCCAGCCCTTCAAAGACGGCTCCCTTAGAAAGACGCTTAGCAATGAAACTGCGCAGCTCTGGCTCCACTTCAGATGGTAGATTAGTGTCCGCCAGGGAGAGGCTTGACAAAAGAAAGACACACAGTGCTTATCAGTGGCCTACTGCATTCACGCCCCGCAAGTCAGACAGATTAGTACTAAAAGCCAGAGTCCCTTTAAGGACTTGAAAAAACTTTCTGACTACTAGTGAGGCTGATAGGAGTGCGTGTCACCAAGTATGAGCTACCTCATCAAAGAGTTTAAAATTATACTATCTTTTCACCTCATTCTGTCTAGTGTGATGACTCCATTGGGACCCCCCAGTCCACCGGCCTTACCTTTATTCCATAGTCCCTCAAGTTTCTTATCTCACTTCCCTGTCCATGGCCAGTCATTATAATCAGACCCCTGCACACAAGTCTCATTCAACCCTTTATTTTCATCTCGCTGTACTTGCTTAGCAAAACTTCAGCCCTGATAGTCCAGCTCTCTATTTACTCTGCACGTGCATCTCTGCAGTGGAATCTAGTTGGACAAAACAAAAGTAATGATCACTAGCCTCAAGTGGGCCCAGCTCTAACTACATTTCCTGGCTCACTCATTCATTTTTCTACTCGCTAGGTCACTATTTCACGCCTCCTCTTTTTTCCTCAATCCTCCATCTACCTCTTACCCATGAATAAACACTCTAGCTTAGCAATCCCTCAGGAGCTAAAAATAAAAATTTTAGTTTGGTTTAGGTTAGAACATAAAGTCTATAATTTGAAGATGCAGGAAGAAAAGGTCTTCTATCACCAAACTTCCCAATAGATAATATGAACCCAATATTTCTCAAGGTTCTTTTGTTTTATATTATGGAAAATACATATACAAAGTAGGGAGAATAGTATAATGAACTCACATATACCCACCACCCAGTTTTAACAATTATCAGCTTATGGCCAATTTTTTTTTATTTTTAGAGAGAGAGGCAGAGGGATAGAGAGATAAAAACATTGATGAGAGAGACATCCATTGGCTGCCTCCTGCACGCCCCCCACCAAGGATCGAGCTTGCAATCCAGGTGTGTGCTCTGACCCGGAATCCAACTGGGGACCTCTTGGTTCATGGGTCAACACTCAACCACTGAACCACACCAGCCAGGTATGGCCAATTTTGTGTCATCTGTACCCCCATGCTTGTCTGTACCCTTCCACCTTCCAGACTTATTTTGAAGCAAGTCTCTGGCATCATATCATATCATTTCAATCATAAATTTATCACTAGGGTATCTCTACTTTGCATCAAGTGTTACGGTTCATTCATTCATTCACTTAATAAATATGTATTAAATGAACAAAAGAGAGCAATCCCTCCTGTCCTGGGGTTTATGTTTTAGTGTGCAGCAGAGGCGCTATGAAAGGGGGTATGCCAAGGGTAAAAAAGGAGGATTTTAAATGTTTTGGTAACCATACGATGTTGACTATTTACTGGAGTTCCTTTCAAGAAACTCAGAATACGCGTCTCTGGCTAACCACCTTGGTCACTATCGGTATTTGGCTCTGTCCCAGCCTTGAATGCATGAGCCAATGCGGAAATCAAGGTGAAGTTCCGAGGACACAGGTGGGCTTGATGGTTGGACTCAGGGACAGCTGAGTGGGGACAGGGTCCCCACGGACACCTCGAGGATTCACGCACAGGCATGAGCGATGGCCAAGCTGTTTTTACCTGAAGTCGTCACCAGAGGGCGTTTCTGCATTTGTGCCACTTGGGCTTCCGTCATCGCTGTCCCCTCGCGGCGGTGCCGACCTACGCGCCACAAATGCAAGACAACTGTCAGTGATGGGCTGCAACTCAAACGGAACTCGGGGCGCCCCCGAGCCCCCCTCTCGGCAAACAGGGGAGGGGCGAGCAGTCAGCTGACACGCTGCCAGGAAGAAGTGCCTGTCCTCACGCCCAGGCAACTCCACGACCCAGTGCTGATGGCCCCTTCTCTCCAGGCCACATCAGGGGGAGGAAGTTTCATATCCAGAAGGGCCAAGGAATAAATCCTCTCTGAAAACCAGACGCTAAAGGGCCACGGGAGCCCAGGAGAGTCGTCCGGGCGGAGGGAAAGGAGGCAGCCAGGGCAGAGGATGACCGGGGAGGGGGGCGGAGGGGAGGAAGCGTGGGGGAAATGGAAGACAGCGGGGCGGTAACGGCAGGAAGGACGGGGGTGGAAGCTGACATGACTGGACATGCAGGCGGGGCACCGCGCTAAACAAAGGCCGCGGCGACGAGAAGGGGCGAGGACAGGACAGAGCCGGGCCGGGGGGAGCGCGGGCGTCGCAGCAGCCGGCACAGGAGTCCCGGATCGGGGCCCGGACGGACGGCGTGGGGCGAGGAGGGCCCTCAGGGCAGAACCCTCCGCCCGGGGAGAAGGGGCGTTTGCGAGCAGCCAGGCCGCCGGGCCCGGGTGCGAGGCGGCGCCGGGGCGGGGCCGCGGGGAGGCCGGGCGCCGCACCTGCTTCCGCGGTAGCTGTAGAGACAGTAGTGGCTGCTGGGCGGCGGCTCGGGTCTCCGCTCCTCCGCGGAGCCTCCCTCCTCGCTGCTCTCCAGCTCCTTCTCCTCCCCATCCAGCGAGTCCTGCAAGGACGGGAGCATCGCGGCGGCTCCGAGCGGCCCTGTGTCCCCGCCAAACCGCTCCCCCGCGGCCGGACAGTCCTCGGCGGCCGGGCTCGTCCGGCTCCCGGCCCTCGCGCACCTGAGTTCCGCTGGTGGCGCTGGGCTCTCAGGTGAGGAAGCCGGCCTGGAAGGCTTCTCCCCGCGGGGACTAGGGGGCGCACTGAATCACCTATTATATCCGGAAAGCCGTTCACCGGTTCTGTTTTAACTCCTTTTTCACCTCTGGGTACCTTAGGACGTCTAGGAGACAAGACGGTACAACTAGCAGGACACATGGAAAAGAAAAAGCTGCCCTCCGATCGCCTTTCAGGCACGTGAACACACAGCCGTTAGATCAAAGATTTCAAAATGTAAAGGGACGCTCCTCCCTTTAAAAAAGAAAAGGTGACCATATGGGAGAATTTTGTAAATGCTTGAAGAAGGCCTTTCTACACTGTGGACAAGAAGGGGACACATGCTAACCTGACTAACGCAGGGAAGGACTGCCTGGCAAACTAAACTCAGACACCTAAAAGGATGTCTGAAATTAAGACTTTTTCCATTAAAAAGCAGTTTATAGCCCTAGCTTGGCTCAGTGGATGGAGCGTCGGCCTGTGGACTGAAGGGTCCCGGGTTCGATTCTGGCGAGGGGCACATGCTTGGGTTGCGGGGCTCAGTCCCCAGTGGGGGGTGTGCGGGAGGCGACCAATCGGTGATTCTCTCTCATCATTGATGTTTCTATCTCTGTCTCCTTCTCCCGTCCTCTCTGAAATCAATAAAGAAATATATTTTTAAAAAAATAAAAATAAAAAGCAGTTTATAGTAGATAGTCCTGTCCTGGGCCAGTATCTTCCCTGACAAAGACCAACTTTGATATTAACCGAGCCTATTGTCTTTTTGCATCTGCGATAATATACCTTCTGAATGTCAGGGTAACATTACTTCCCTTTTTCCAGGTCCCTCGGGGCACAACCAATGCGCCAGGGCAGAGACCACAAATTCCCTCATTGTTATTGTGTGATTGTTATCCTTTGAATTATTGACTGTTAGCTATCCAGTACCCACCACTTTGCTTTCTCCCACCTCCTTAATCTATAACCAATGGGTTTCTGTAATCCACTTAAGTCTCCTCCTTTGATGGTAAGTTATAAAACTAGGTGAAAAACCCATCATTCTCTAGAGCATTATCTCAATATGTTGAGATTCTGCTTCCTGGCAATTGTTGACAATTTGGTTCAAATAAACTCACAAAAATTCTTTACAGGTTTGAATGTTCCTTATCTTAACAAACTATAACGGAACACTTAGAAGCCATACAAGAGAAGATTAATAAATCTGACCACGTAAAAACTAAACATTTCTGTGTAGCCTGAAGTCAAAAACACAAATGACAAAGTAGGAAAATATTTGCAATATATGTAATAGAAGAAGGGCTGTCATTTGTCAATGAACAAAACAAAACAAAAAGACAATGAGCAGTTCACAGAAGAATTAAAAGAGAATACATAAATAAACTGCTTAATTTCAAATACAATTTATGGTATATTGTACTACTTTTCACCCAGCAGATTAGCAGAAATTTTAAAGTGTGAGAGGCTGGGGGAGAGAAGGAGGTCCTAATATATGGTGATAGGAGAAGATTTGACTTTGGGTAGTGAGCACATGGTGCAATACACAGATCTTGTAACATAGAAACCCACACCTGAAACCTATATGTTCATGGTGACCAATGTCACCCCAATTTAATTTAAAAATAAAGTTTCATAACAACCTGTGTTGGGGTGTGCAAGGAAGTGATCATTTCCATAAATAGTTGAGAGTAATAAGATTAATGCACATGCTTGGAGAGAAATTTGAATATATCCGTCAGTGTTTTCAATGCACATGCCATTTGACTATCAAAGAAACACCGGGACATCATCAAATAGATACACTCACATAAGTGCAAAAATATGAGTCCACATATTTCTTGCAGCATGGCTTGTAATGATGACAAACTAGACACAATCTGAATGTTGGTCAATAGAGGAGTGATTAAATAAGTTATGGTACATGTGGTGGTAGGCAGAATAATGACTCCCAAAAAATGACCACATCCTAATCTCTGAAACCTGAAATCAAGTTACCTTATGTAGCAAAAGGAACTTTGCAGATGTGATTAAATTAAAGATCTTGAAATGGGAAGATTATTTTAGATTATGCAAGTGTGCCCAATGTAACTACATGTACAAGAGTCTTTATAAGGGAGACAGGAGACCAGAGGAAAAGGCAATTATGATACCTAAAGCGGAGATTGGAGTGATTTGGCACCACAAGCCAAGGAATTCATACAAGCTCTAGAAGCTAGAAAAGGCCACCAATGGATCTTCTGATCTTTCAGAAGAAACACAGCCCTGCCTACCCATTTCAAATGTCTGTAATATAATAACTGTGTTGCTTTAAGTCACTACATTTGTGATAATTTGTTACCGCAGCAATAGCAAACTAACACCTGTATCCGAAGACTATACAACTATTAAAAAGAATGAATTAGAATATGTGCACATATAGAAAGACAATCCAATATTTGTTTTTGTCCCAAAGGAGCTGACAACACAACTGAAGAGAGAAAGCATGCACATGGGGAAGGGCAGAATGTGATTACTGCCAAGAAAGTAATGGGGACAGTTAGGGTGATCTTAGGAATCTTATTACTGGCCTCTTGAACTTTACCATCTATGAGCATAATCTGAGGACATTAGACTCTGCAAGTTGGTCTATTAACTACCAACAGCAATAATAATAGCAATATAGCATTTGTAAAGAATAAAAAATGTAGCATTTGTAGTTTAACAATGGCTATTTATTTAGCAGTAACTAGGAGTCAGGATATTTACCTATTTTATTGCATTTATACTTGGACCATCTCTGTAACAGAGAGGTTTATCCTTATTTTATAGATGAAGAAACTGAGGCTCAGTCAATATAAGTGATCAAACTATGTTTATCTGACTTCCAAATCCATACTCTTATCTGTTGTTTCTTAATAATGTAATAATTTTATTGAAGAGAACCAATATGGAGGCATAGGTTAATGCCGGAGTTTGCTGCCTCGAACAACCACTTCAAAAATACAACTAAAAGACGGAACGGACATCATCCAGAACCACAGGAAGGCTGGCTGAGTGGAAGTTCTACAACTAGGAGGAAAGAGGAAACCATACGAGTCTCAGAGGAGGCGCAGTGGCAGTGCTGAAGTGAAATACTAAGGTGCAGAGTGCATGTGGAGCGGGCCAGCGGTGGAGGGTGCAGTTGCTGTTTTCAATCGGGAGGGAGTTTCAGACTCTGAGCTCCAGATCCGGGCGAGTCTCTAGGGACCCAGACTCAAACGGGAAAAGCGGGAAGGCAGCTTTCTCTCCCAGGTTTGCAGCGGTTGCAGAGCCGCTGGGGACGGAACTGAGAGCAGCCATAACTGCTCGCCCGCCCGCCCTGTAGATCCTCTGGGACCCACCCTGCCCAAGCCCTGCACCGAGGCATTTGCCGGATAGCCTCAGGCAAAGGCTAGATTAGCACTGCCCTATAGATTCATCACAGAAGCTCTCCCACTGCAGACACAGCTGACTCTCATAGCCAGTTAGCCTGGAGGTCAATTCACCCCTAGTATTGCCGACAATTAAGGCTTAACTACAACAAGACTGCGCACAAAGACCACAAGGGGGTGTACCAAGAAAGCATAAAAAATTCGGAGACAAAAAAACATGACAGAAATCGAGGATATAGAGCTAAAAAACGCACTTTTTAGGGCTTTCAATAATTTGCTAGAAACTGCCGATAAACTTGATGAGAGCCTCAAGAAATCTAATGAGACCCTCGATGTTGTGATAAAGAACCAACTAGAAATTAAGCATACACTGACTGAAATAAAGAATATTATACAGACACCCAACAGCAGACCAGAGGAGGGCAAGAATCAAGTCAAAGATTTGAAATGTGAAGAAGCAAAAAACACCCAACCAGAAAAGCAACATGAAAAAAGAATCCGAAAATACGAAGATAGTGTAAGGAGCCTCTGGGACAGCTTCAAACGCACCATCAGAATTATAGGGGTACCAGAAAATGAGAGACAGCAAGATATTGAAAACCTATTTGAAGAAATAATGACAGAAAACTTCCCCTACCTGGTGAAAGAAATGGACTTACAGGTCCAAGAAGCGCAGAGAACCCCAAACAAAAGGAATCCAAAGAGGACCACACCAAGACACATCATAATTAAAATGCCAAGAGCAAAAGACAAAGAGAGAATCTTAAAAGCAGCAAGAGAAAGAGACTCAATTACCTACAAGGGAATACCCATACGACTGTCAGCTGATTTCTCAACAGAAACTTTGCAGGCCAGAAGGGAATGGCAAGAAATATTCAAAGTGATGAATACCAAGAACCTACAACCAAGAATACTTTATCCAGCAAAGCTATCATTCAGAATTGAAGGTCAGATAAAGAGCTTCACAGATAAGGAAAAGCTAAAGGAGTTCATCACCACTAAACCAGTATTATACAAAATGCTGAAAGGTATCCTTTAAGAAGAGGAAGAAGAAGAAAAAGGTAAAGATACAAATTATGAACAACAAACATGCATCTATCAACAAGTGAATCTAAGAATCAAGTGAATAAATAATCTGGTGTACAGAATGAACTGGTGATTATAATAGAATCAGGGACATAGAAAGGGAATGGACTGACTATTCTTGGGGGGGAAGGGGGAGTGGGAGATGCAGGAAGAGACTGGACAAAAATCGTGCACCTATGGATGAGGACAGAGGGCGGAGGGTGGGGTGGGAACTGGGAGGAGGGGAGTTATGGGGGGGAAAAAAGAGGAACAAATATAATCTGAACAATAAAGATTTAATTAAAAAAAATAATAATTTTATTGAGAGAGAATCATTGATCGGTTGCCTCCTGCACGCCCCACAGCAGGGATTGAGCCCACAACCTGGGCATGTGCCCCTGACCAGAATTGAACCCAGGTCCCTTCAGTCGCAGGCTTATGCTCTATCCACTGAGTCAAACCAGCTAGGGCAGTGGTTCTCAACCTTTCTAATGCCTCGACCCTTTAATACAGTTCCTCATGTTGTGGTGACCCTCAATTTCATTGTTACAAACTGAACATAATTAAAGCATAGTGATTAATCACAAAAACAATATGTAATTATATATGTGTTTTCCGATGGTCTTAGGCGACCCCTGTGAAAGGGTCATTAGACCCCCAAAGGGCTCGAGACCCACAGGTTGAGAACCGCTGAGCTAGGGCTTAACTGTTGTTGTTTTTTTATATTATAGTCACTTGCTTTGGTCTTAGAAACAACCTTGAGAATCATGCTCCAAATAGTGTGGCCTATAGGAGCCTTGTTCCAATAGTGTGGCCTACAGGAGCCTTCATAATCTAGCTTCTACCCCCCCTCTGACTTCCTATCCATCTCTCTTGCTCACACTGGTGTTTCTCAAACACTCCAATTTTGTTCCAGGTTATTAGTCTTTTAATTTGCTCTTCTGCCTGGAATGCCCCCAGATAGTTGTCTTCTTTCTTTACATCATTCAGTTCTCTGCACAAATGTCACCTCCTCAGAGACCTTCTCTGGCTGTCCTACGTAAAAGGATATCCCACACACACCTCTACTGCTATCCCATCAGTCTATATCCTATCTTCATCACACTTACCACACTTGACAGTATTTATTGTCTGCTCCCCACTAGCATGTCAGCTTATTCAATGACCTATCCTCTATCCTAGCACATGGCCTACGGTGCTCAAGAACTCTTTGCTGAATTAAAGATTTTGCAACCCCTCGGCATCATTTTCTTGCATGTTTCGCCTTACACCATATTAAAGATATTAAAGCACACCTGCATTCCATGTTAACTTTATAGAAAAATAATGGTTAACATTGATAGAGTATTTGCTGTGAATGAGGACTCTTTCAAGTGCTTTACATATACCAGTGATGGCCAACCTTTTGAGCTCGGCGTGCCGGCATTTTGAAAAACCCTAACTTAACTCTGGTGCCGTGTCACATATAGAAATTTTTTGATATTTGCAACCATAGTAAAACAAAGACTTATTTTTAAAAAATATATATATTTTATTGATTTTTTAAAATATATTTTATTGATTTTTCACAGAGAGGAAGGGAGAGAGATAGAGAGTTAGAAACATCGATGAGAGAGAAACATCGATCAGCTGCCTCCTGCACATCTCCTACTAGGGATATGCCCGCAACCAAGGTACATGCCCTTGACCGGAATCGAACCTGGGACCTTTCAGTCCGCAGGCCGACGCTCTATCCACTGAGCCAAACCGGTTTCGGTTTTATAGAGTTTTTACAGAGAGGAAGGGAGAGGGATAGAGAGTTAGAAACATCAATGAGAGAGAAACACCGACAGCTGCCTCCTACACACCTCCTACTGGGGATGTGTCCGCAACCAAGGTACATGCCCTTGACTGGAATCAAACCTGGGACCCTTCAGTCCGCAGGCCGATGCCCCATCCACTGAACCAAACTGGTTAGGGCCAAAGACTTATTTTTTGATATTTATTTTACATATTTAAATGCCATTTAACAAAGAAAAATCAACCAAAAAAATGAGTTTGCATGTCACCTCTGACATGCGTGTCATAGGGTTAACATTAGTGATGAGAGAGAATCATTGATTGGCTGCCTCCTGCATCACTCATTTAATTCTCACAATCCCATGAGATTGATATTATTATTATCCCACTTTACAGATGAGTAAGCCAAGGCCAGTTATTTTTGTCCATGGTAAAATAGCTAATAAATGGCAAAGGTGCATTCAAACCCAAATACTCTGGCTCTAGAACTCTTTATTTTTTATCGATTTCAGAGGGGAAGAGAGAGGGAATGATGAGAGAATCATTGATTGGCTGCCTCCTGCATGCCCCACACTGGGGATCGAGCCCACAACCTGGGCACATGCCCTGACTGGGAATCGAACCGTGACCTCCCAGTTCATAGGTTTATGCTCAACCACTGAGCCACACAGGCCAGACTCTAGAACTCTTAATACCACAAAACTGAGTTGAGGATGACTTGACCTAAAGTTATGTTTTGTAACCATTTAATCAAACAGTTAATTTCAAATGTTTTGTTTTCACTTATTTCGATATTTAGTTTCTTAAAATATATTTTAGTTTTGAACTTCTACATTTTATTCTTTTTGAAGCTATTATAAATGGAATTGTTTTCTTAATTTCATTTTCAGATTGTGTACTGCTAGTGTATAAAAGTACAATTGGACCCCTCCCCTCTTGCATTCCCCTCCCCTCCCCTCCACCTTATGCTCTCCTCCACCTCTACTCCCTTCCCAGCACCCTCTACCTCTCCCCCCCACCTCCCCCTCGCCCCTCTCCCCTTCCCCGCTTCCCTACTCTCTTCTCCCCTCCTGCCCCTTCCCTCCCGCCAGTGCACCCGAAAAAAAAATAAACAAACAAAACAAAACAAAACAAAAAGTACAATTGAATTTTGTATTTTGATCTTGTACTGTGAACTTTATTGAACTCTTAGTAGGTCTAGATTTATTTCTTTTTACGGATTCCTTAGGATTTCCTAAGTACAAGTGTGTTTGTTTGTTAAGTCTGTCATACAAAGTACTATAGACTGAGCACTTTAAGCAACAAAAAAATGTATTGTCTCACAATTCTAGAGGCTAGAAGTCCAAAATCAAGGTGTCAGCAGGGTTTATTCCTTGATAAGATAGTGGTCTTCCTTTTATGCATTATCTGTGTTCAAATTTCCTTTTTGTTTGTTAATCCTCATCTGAGGATACTTTTCCATTGATTTATGGAGAGTGGAAGGGAGGGGGAGAGACAGAGAGAAACATCAATGTGAGAGACACAGCTATTGGAGGCTACAATGGAGGTAGGTGCCCTTGACTGGAATGGACCCTTCAGTCTGAGGGCCAGTGCTCTATCCACTGAGCAACCCGGCTAGGGCAAATGTCCTCTTTTTATTTATTTATTTATTTAAATATATTTTTAATTGATTTCAAAGAGGAAGGGAGAGGGAGAGGGAGAGAGAAATAGAAACATCAATGATGAGAGAGAATCATTGATTGGCTGCCTCCTGCATGCCCCCTATTAGGGATCAAGCCTGAGCACGTGCCCTTGACCGGAATCGAACCTGGGACCCTTCAGTCCGACAGTCTATCCACTGAGCCAAACCAACTAGGGCAAATTTCCTCTTTTTATAAAGGCAGCAGTCATATGAAATAGGGTCCACCCTATTGACCTCATCTTAGCTTCATCACCTCTGTAATCAGTAGGACCATATAAGGTCATATTCTGAGGTACTGGAGATTAGTACTTCAACTCAATTTTCCTTTGTGTGTGTGGAGAGACACAATGGCCCAATTCTCCCCCTAACAAGATCATGCCATCTGTGAATAGAGATGCTTCTGTTAGGGGCAGAAATATTAATCATGCTCTTTAAACCGTGATTGCTGTTCTGGTTAGAGAAAGCACATTCCAACCTGGCTGAGAGCTGTAGTCCAGGAAGTGGGAGTTAACCTGGGAATGCAGTCCATCCTCCTCTTCCTGGAACTGCCTGTCATCATAAAAAGATTAACAACTTGGTAGCCAAAAAGAATAGAGCACAGGCCCATTGCAAGCCCCAGCTTGCAACCTGTAACCATTATACCCATTCTTATTCCTTTTGCCTTCCTCTCCATGTAATCTGTGCTTCTACCCAATATAAGCAGCTGGCTATGGAGGGGAGCTGAGCAGGTTTTCATGGATGACCTGCTGCCCTCCCATACTGTGGGGAGCCGATATAGGGTTAAGCCTCGGACTGACCTGTTGACAAAGTCATAAACAGGTCTTCTGAGTCTTAAACAACCCAATCAGAGAGGTGGCCGCTGATTTACACATGCTATCCTTTAAAAAATAAAAAAGGGGGAATTTGCCGGAAGCTGGTCCATCCTTGCTGCTTGACACAGTCACTGCAGGGAAAAAACATCTGCACAGCATATGTTTCAAGGGACCTGGGGTATATGACATACTGTTCTTAATATGTTTGCTCCCCTTCTTAGTGCTATGTGTTTTAACCAAGGTCACCTCTCCGAGAAAGGTTGTTTCCCCAGGTGGGATTTTTCCCTGGAGTTAGAGATTAACAGGACTAAGGAAGGGAATAAAACCCCTTAACTAAGTGCCAGGCGGGTAATTAATCACTTTAACTACAAACAATCACTTAGGATAATCTCCTTCAGTTACTTTCTTGTAGCTTAACAGAATAATAGAGTAGTGACTTTGGAATGGAGATAACAAACGCCCTAAACCTTTGGAATAGAATGGATAGGATTAAAATCAACTGGTATAAATACAGATGTAACAGGACAATAAAGACAGAACCTGGCAAAAGAACCTCGCTATGCTGATCAACTGAACGCTGCCTCCCTGTCGTTCATTCTTCGCCGACTCTGTCCACATCTTTGGGAACCCCTGGACCTGCTGGGGCTGGACCCCAACACCATACTGCTGGCATTATTGGAATAAATGCTCATACGTGACTCATCCCTGTCTCTGCTGAACTGGCTCAAGTAGTGACAGGCAGCCCTGACCCATTGGTTGTCCAGTTCAGTTTTACTCCTTCCATTCCAATCTGATTCTTTTTCTTTTTTTTTCTTGCCTGATCACCCTGGCTAGACCACCAGTACAATGTTATATAGAAGAGACTAGGTGGACACCCTTACCGTGTCCCCGACCTGTTTTTCATTTTTGTTTCTGGTAGAGCACTGAGCACTGAAATGAATTTGCTTGCTTCCTTACATTAGGAGGAATGAATAAATGACTTCCTGCTCCCACTATCCTACTTCAGGTCAGTTTCTTCTCTCACCCAGATTACTGTCCGGTTCTGGGTCTGGCCTCTTAGTCTCTGCCAACCCAGTGGCCACAGTGGTTTTTCTGAAACTCAAATCTAATTCAGCTCCATACTTACTACTTGTGACCTTGACTAAATGACTTCAACTCTGGTAAGCCTCTTCTGGTGTGTGTGTGTGTGTGTGTGTGTGTGTGTATTATTGATTTCAGAGAGTAAGGGAGAGGGAGAGATAGAAATATCAATGAATCATAAATCGGCTGCCTCCTGCTCACCCCCTCCTGGGGATGGAGCTGCAACCCAGGCATGTGCCCTTGACCTGAATCGAACCCAGGACCCTTCAGTCTGCAGGACGACGCTCTATCCACTGAGCCAACCAGCCAGGGCTAAGCCTCTTTTTGTCTCTAGTAAGAGGGTGATAAAAAGCACCTCCACCCCAGGCTGGTGGAGACAAGTCATGTACAACTCACCTCCATGCCTGGCACACAGTAAGGGCTTCAGGGATGTCTGCTCTGTATGAGTCTTCCTTTCAATAGTAACATAAAACTTACACTAATCCCTACGTCTATGGGCCACACTGTGCCGAGCGCAGCGGAGGGAGCTCACCTGGTTGGCCCAGTCATGCAGGTCGGCCGTGGCCCCGACTCTGAACCACCTACCCTCTCCCTTCAACTTGCACGAAGCCAAGCCTCCAGCGCGAAGCCCCCGGCCCCCGCGGCCCCCGGGCCTTCGGAAGTCCCCGCTGCCCGCCGGTGCCCCTCGGGCCTCTCCCGCCAGCCCGTCCTCTGAGCTTCCTCGGAGCTCGTGCTCAGCCCGAGGCTGGGCTCGCTGCTCCCTCAGGGAGCCGCGCTCCTCCACCTCTAGTTCCCATGGCCCTTCAGGAAACCTTTCTTTCTTATTTAAAATAAATAAATAAATAAATATAAATAAATAAATATATATATATATATACACACACACACACATATATATATATGATGGTTGATCTTGAGCCTGCAGGGAGCAAGCTGGCTCCAGACTTCTAAGTCCACATTTCTTTGCCTCAAATTCTTACGTGTCCAAAGACAGGGAACCCCAGACACGCCTTTGTAAGGTTAAACAAATTTTTTTTTATTGATTTCGGAGGAAAGGAGAAGAGGGAGAGAGAGAAACATCAGCGATGAGAATCATGGACGGGCTGCCTCCTGCACGCCCCACACTGGGGACCCCCAGCTGTGTTCCCTGACCAAGAGCCGTGACCTCCCGGTTCAAAGGTCGATGCTCAGCCACCAGCCCCCCCGCCCCCCCGCCCCCCCCCCCCCCCCCCCCGGCGCTGGGCCCGGACACCTTTCTGACCACCGACTGCGGCCACGTGGACGGGTCTTCTCCGGAGGCCTCGCAGCATCTCCTGTTTCCCTGTCACCGCGCTCGCTCATCTGTCGCCAAGCTGTGGCTGCGCCTTCTTTGTCTCAACATTGAAGTAAGCAAATGCCCAACACTTACTACAGAAAGGATTAATCCGGGCACTGAAAACAGAACTGAAAACTGGGCGCTGTCTCAACGAATCTTTATTTGTAGTCTGCCTTTAATGACGCGGGTAATGTTTTCAGTCCCGCCCCCCAGATTCCCCCCTCAATTCGCGAGTTTCTCGGCATACTCAGGCAGCCGGCGCCTTTACAAAGAAACCCGAGGGGATCTGCACGCACCGCCAGCGACATCGGGCGGCCAGCGAAACAGACAAGATGGCGGCCGCCTCTCGGGCTGCGAGTCCCCACCCACTCAGGGCGGAGGGCGGTGTCATGTGACCCGGCCCCGCCTGGCCCCGCCCCCTTCCGCAGTGCCTGACGGGAGGCAGAGCAGCGAGCGAGGGCGTCGGCCATTTTGTGTCAGTTTCCTGTGGGACGTGGTGGTGGCGGTTGGGTCTGAAGAGTGAGCGCTTTTCGCCTCGATTTTCCTGCTTACTTTCGCCTCCGTTTTCACTTCGTCCGTGGAGCGCAGTGATGGGTCGCAAGAAGAAGAAGCAGCTGAAGCCGTGGTGCTGGTATCCTTTGTCAGTGGGGAGTCGCGGCCGCGCTGCCGCGCCGGTTGGTGGGGACGGGGACGGGGAGGCCTGGCGTTGGCCTATGGCGGCGAGTGTCTGGGATCTAGGCCTGGGGTGGGTAACTTGGCGGCTCGAGTCAGATTTGCGAGGTCTTCTAGGAAAATGGGGCCTCTAGGGCGAGAGGCTCTGGCAGTTTCGGGGCGTTGGACTCCGTGACTCAGGAGATTCCGGGTTTGGGGCGAGCGTGGACCCGCGGGGAGGCGGCCTGGACCCCTCCGTCAAGGACGGTGTCCCCGAAGGGCTGTGCTGCTCTACCCCGGGGTTGTGATGACCATTCAACAAAGGGATTTTCTTCAAGTAAAAGACTCTTGATTGAGGATATGGCGGATTAGGGGAAAGCTTCCGGAGCCAGTCAGCCACTTTTTTCCAAAGTGTTTTTATTTTTAAAGAATCGATGGTTTAGTCAACTCGGACTTCAAATCCCGCCCCCCCGCGCCCTTTTTTCTTCTTTTTTTTGCGCGCGGGGTGGGGGTGGGGGGTGGGGAAGAACTAGCTTCCGCGTCTCGCTAACTGGCGCCTTTAGTCTTCAAGAAGAGTTATCTTTCAGGGTGGAGATTTTTGTATCTATTTAGCTTTGTAGGGTCAAAAAAAAAAAATAAGGCCTCTTATGCCTCAAAACTGTTTGTTACAGAACTGCATTTATATAATAGTTGAACGGTCACGGATTTTGTAATGTCCTTTTAGGGAAATCTTACTACTATTGAGGTAATTCTGCTTTATGGATGTAACTCTTTGAGTTTAAATACGTCCCTTGGCAACATAAGTTCATAGGGAATTGCAAACAACTTTATGGGTTAAGTTGTGTCATTCACTATGAACTTATTTTTAGATTCTAAAAAGAAACAAATTATCAACATTAGGTAAATCCTCATTTTTAATTATCTAATGAGTGAATTCTATTTCTAAATCTCTCTTGAGATGAAGTTGGGGATTTTTTTTTTACATTGAACCCCTCTAATCTACACTATGCATTTGTAAATGTTGAAATAGTGAACAAAAGAAGAGTTAATTTCATATAAATATCTGTTAAACACAAAAATTAAAAAAACTATGTTGAAATGTGTTTAGGGGTGATGAAGAGAGTATGGGCTTCCAGGAAATCCCATGGCAAGTTAATCCCTAATTGTATAATATCAAAGACAAAGTTTCTGTAAAGCGACTTTTTGCTTTTAGCTATTTCTGTATTTTAATGTTATTGCTATTTGTTTATCATAGGGCAGGGTTTTTTTTACTAGGCAGTGTTATTGTGTTATTTTTGTGCCTTAACAGTCTTGATCAGGTATTGTAATAGAGATTTTGATGATGAGAAGATCCTTATACAGCACCAAAAAGCAAAACATTTTAAATGCCATATATGTCATAAGAAGTTGTACACAGGACCTGGCTTGGCTATACATTGCATGCAGGTAAGGATTTTACTCCTGTATTTAATTTTTACTTGTAGTATGGAAACAACATTGGGAAATTATGAATGTTTATTTCTTTGACAGTTGTAGTATATTTTTGTTGTTTATTGCAAAAGATCATATTAAATGACAAGTCAGCTTAAGAAAACACACCTGTGTTGTTTTTTAATTGATTTCAGAGAGGAAGGGAGAGGGAGAGATAGATAGAAATATCAATATCAATGATGAGAGAGAATCACTGATTGACTGCCTCCTGCACTCCCCACACTGGGGATTGAGCCTGCAACCCCGGGCATGTGCCCTGACTGGGATTTGCACTCGGGACTGACACTGTCCACTGAGCCAAACCAGCTAGGGCAGCACACCTGTTCTTTAGCCATTTAGAAGAGAAACGATTTCTTTATGTTTAGAGTTTTATTGGTATACTAGAGGCCTGGTGTGCAAAAATTCATGCACTGGGGGGGGGGGGGGGGGGGGGGTGGCTTCTCTCAGCCCGGCCTGCATCCTCTCTCAGTCCAGGAGCCCTCGGCGGGTGTCCACCTGCCAGCTTAGGCCCACTCCCCATGGGGAGCAAGCCATTAGTCAGACATCTTTAGCACTGCTGCAGAGGTGGGAGAGGCTCCTGCCACTACTGCTGCGTTGGCCAGCCATGAGCCAGCTTCTGGCTGAGTGGCGCTCCCCCTGTGGAAGCGCACTGACCACCAGGGGGCAGTTCCTGTATTGAGCTTCTGCCCCCCCCCCCCCCCCCCCACCTCAGTGTGCATCATAGCGACCAGTTGTTCTGCCTAGGAGGACTAGAGGCCCGATGCACAAAATTTGTGCAAGGAGCTCGGCCCTCACAGCCCTGGCTTTGTCCAGACAACCTTCTGGATGGTCATTCTGCTGTTCAGTCTAATTAGCATATTAGCTCATTATTATATATGATTATTATATATGATAGGATATTTTTAAATTATTATCTTTCATTCTAGGTTAGATTGGTAACAGGTTGAGATCACAAGATATATCTCAGCACTTGCGTTAAAAAAGCAGGGATCAATGATTTAAATTTGTGGGCAGTCTCACCAGTTCTCATCCCATAAGAATTAGTACATAATTAGCTGCCATTACTGCCATTGAAGGATTTGTTATAATCTGTTGCGTGGGGCCAGGTTTATATCAAGAATTTATTCCCGCATCTCTTTGGGAGTGGTATTATTTCATTTAATAGTTTCTTGAATCCTTTTACTAGTAGGTAAGGAGAACTTTGTAATTTTTAAAAGATCTCATGAGTACCATTATGTGTTCTACTTTTGCCAGTTTTAGAGCTGCCTGAATTTTTGCCTAATTGGACCTTAGAAAGTTCTGAGATGAGCAAATCTCTGTTTATTGAAAAATACTGTTGGTAGGAAGCAGGGAGATAAAATAGGATGTTGCTCTCCTGAGTTTAAAAAAAATAAGTTTATATAGCTCCTCTTCGCCCTAGTTACATCACTACAACAGTTTAACATCTATTCAGAAATATTTGAGAGCCTACTACATACTTAGACAGTCACTAAGTCCTATGTAGCTATTCAAAAAACTAAAATTCCTCCATTTGCCATGGCCAGTTTAGCCTAATGGTTAGAGCATTGGCCCACAGACCAAAGAGTCAAGGGTTCAATTTCCGGTCACGGTTGCAGGTTCAATCCCCAATGGTTGCAGCAGGAGTGCACCAATTGATGTGTGTCATCATCCCCCCCCCCCGCCTTTCTTTCTTAAAAAATATATTTTATTAATTTTTTACAGAGAGGAAGGGAGAGAGAGAGTTAGAAACATCAATGAGAAAGAAACATCGATCAGCTGCCTCCTGCACACCTCCTACTGGGGATGTGCCCGCAACCAAGGTACATGCCCTTGACCGGAATCGAACCTGGGACCCTTCAGTCCAAAGGCCAACACTCTATCCACTGAGCCAAACCGGTTACGGTGTCCCCCCTCCCCCCTTTCTAAAAAAATATCCTCACTCCTTAGGTGAGGATTTAAAAAAAAAAAAATTCCTGTCACATAGCTTTTTTTTTTCCCCTCCTTTTTTGAGAGAGAGAGAGAAAAAGAGAAAGAAACATTGATCAGTTGCCTCCGTACGTACCCTGATCTGGTGCATGGGATGATGCTCTACCAACTGAACAACACTGACCAGGACTGGTACACCTTTTTTTTTAAAAATATATTTTATTGGTATTTTACAGAGGAAGGGAGAAGGATAGAGAATTAGAAACATCGATGAGAGGGAAACATCAATCAGCTGCCTCCTGCACACCTCCCACTGGGGATGTGCCCACAACCAAGGTACATGCCCTTGATCAGAATCAAACCTGGGACCCTTCAGTCCTCAGGCCAATGCTCTATCCACTGAGCCAAACCAGTTAGGGCGGTACACCTTTTTAAAGGATCATTTTGGCTGCAAGATTGAGAATAGACTACAGAGTGCAGTGAGGCCACTTAGGAGACAAGAGTATTGTAGATGAAAGATGATGGTGACAGAGCCAGAATTTGCTGATGGATTAGATGTGGAATATGAGAGAAAGTGAGGAGTGAAGGATGATCTGAAGGTTTTTGACTTGAGCAATGTGAAAAATGATGCTACCACATACTGAGATGTAGAAAGCTGCAGGAAGACTAGGCATAGGGATAAAGATACCAAGTTTTTTTTTGATATATTTTTATTGATTTCGGAGAGGAAGTGAGAGGGGGAGAGAGGTAGAAATGGCAATGATGAGTGAGAATCACCCACCTGGGCATGTGCCTTTTGACTGGAATCAAACCCGGGACCCTTCAGTCTACAGGCCGACACTTTATCCACTGAGCCAAATCAGCTAGGACTTTAATGTGTTTTATTGATTTTAGAGGAAAGGAGAGGGAGAGAAACATCAACACTTGGGAAAAGATGGGCTGCCTCCTGCACATCCCCTCCTGGGAATTGAGCCCGCAACTTGGGCATGTGCCCTGACTCAGAATCAAACCAGCAACCTCTCAGTGCAGGGGATGATCTGAGCCACTCGAGTGGCCAGGGCCCAAGATTGTTTTTATGTTAATTTTGGGTGTGGGTATGTTAGTTTTGAAAAGATCCATTGACTATCCAGATGGAGATGTCACATAAGCAGTTGGATCTACAAGTCTGGAGTTCAGAGGGGTTGGAAGGGGAAATAGAAATTTGGAAGGATACAGGATAAGGATGGCTATTTGAAGCCATGTCTTTTCTTCTTAGGGAATCCTATGTAATAAAAGTGTAATATGCAAATAGACCGAACTGCAGAACAAACCAGTCAGGGGTCGGGCCAGCAAGCAGCAGCGCCAAGCTAGCCAAGGGGTGTGCCAGCAGGCAGAAGGAGGGGATGGCAATGGGGGGGGGGGGTGTGCAGCAGCGACCAGTGGACCAGTGGCTGCGGAGGGCCAATGGGCCAATGGGGGGGGGGGGGGGGCGGGGGCGCGCCGGTCGATTGGCCGCCTGGTCACCTCCCACAAGGAGAGGCCAGACTGCACAAGGAGTGGGCCTAAGCGGTCAGTAGGACATCCCCTGAGGGCTCCCAGACTGTGAGAGGGTGCAGGCCCGGCTGAGGGACGACACACACACACACACACACACACACACACACACACACCACCACCACCACCACCCCCAGTGCATGAATTTTTGTGCACCAGGCCTCCAGTCTCCAGTAGAATATAAATAGAAAAATGCAAGGACTCCATGTTGGGTCACTCCCAGCATTTAGAGGTCAGAAGTTTTAAAGAAGTCAAGGAGAGTGAAAGGGTAGGAACACCAAGACAGTAAGTACCCTAGAAGCCAAATGAAGTGTTTTTAAAGAGTGAGTTACTTTGACTGTCAAATGCTTGTGGTAAGCCAAGTAAGAACAGGACTAAGATTGGATTAATCAAAGTGGAGGTAATTGTTCCACTTTCCGAGAGTGATTTCCTAGAATGATGATGAAAGCTTGATTGGAGCGCTTTCAAAAGAATATGATGGCTGCAGCCATATTACCCTGAATACCCAGATCTCGTAAGCTAATCAGGGTCAGACCTGGTTAGTACTTGGATGATGGGAAGCTGCCTGGGAATGCTGGGTACTGTAGGCTTAAAAAAGAGAGAGAGAGAATGAGAGCTGCCATCTTGTGTCCTAGAGAGTGTGCACTTATTCTTATCCTAAGCAGCTATCCTAGTCTCCCTTGTAGCCCCATTTCCTCTCCAACAAGATGAAAGAAACTATCATGAACCAGGAAAAACTGGCCAAACTGCAGGCACAAAGTGTGTAATGGTGGGGAAGGAACTGTTTGCAGAAGGCGGTTCACATACAGCTATAGCAGATGAGAAAAAGACTTTAGTTTTCCTTAAAGAAGGTAGGGTATTGAGGAGATGAGTGTTCACAAACCAAGGAACAGTGATCCATTTTAACAGCCTTAAAGATCTGGCAGCGAACACTTTTCACTATTACAGGGCATGCTGAGACAAATTGCTGACACAATGCTACCTAGCATCTTAATTTAGCATGGTGCAGACCTCCAACTAGTGTAAGGAGCTCTGCCCAAACAATTGGGATGGAAAAGCACCGCTTGCTACCAGAGCAGTAGATGAAGTTCCAGATCTTCTGGAGAATTTTGATGAGGCTTCTAAGAAAGAAGCATACTGAATTGCGTCAACTTCTGAAAAAGATTAACCCCCAGAGTGCCGGGAACGCTATCGCGCTCCTCCTTCAGTGTCACTATTAGATGCTAGTAGTTCACTCTTTATTGACAGATAGCACCTAAGTGCAGATTACTTTTGATGCCGAATGTTTGTAGTTCTAAAATTGACCACTGGCATTTATCTGCCTAATTTTTTAAAGGTACTATAATTTTGTGAAGTTTACTCAGATTTTGTAGCCCTAAAGCTTCGAAATAGCGTCCGGTTCTAAGTCTGCTTTTATTAGTGATGATGATATTGCTAAATATGTCACTTCTTGCTGTGAAGATGACAATTTTGTGGAAGATACTGTGGAAGATTTTTGAATATGTAACTTCATTTACTTGCGATTCATAATTTTTTTTCTAAACTGCTGTAAAATCAGTAAAAATGCCTTGGCAGTTTTACCATAGTTCCTAGGATATTGGTTGGCACTCAAAGGGTTAAACTTCTGAAGAAGTTACTGTGAAGCTGCTGTTTTATATTATGACTGCTTTTTCAAATTTTATTTATGCATCTGTTAAAATCTAGAGTGCTAATATTTTTAAGCCCACACACCTTGGACACTGCAGCTCTTTTCCGTTTTTGCTTATACACAAATTGTTCTTTGCCTAGTTTACAAAAAGGAGAAAATGGGAAAATAGAAGAGGCATTCTTTCAAGGAGTTGTACTATAGAGAAGATCAGATAAAATGTAGGGGAAGCTGGCAGGAGATTAGTTGAGAAATTATTAGTAGCATCTTTGACTAAGTAATTCTGTTTCTATATAGTCTTACGGTAATTTCAGAGCAACCTGTGAGATGAGTATGTCAGTTAAATCAGACATCCTCCAATTTTATAGATGCTAAACTATCACTTAGAAATGTAGTGAAGACTAGTTAATGTGCTTGAGGATGTAATTGCATTTCTTTTAAAATATATATATTTTTTTATTTCAGAGAGGAAGGGAGAGGGTGAGAGCTAGAAACATCAGTGATGAGAGAGACTCATTGATCGGCTGCCTCCTGCACTCCCCCTACTGAGAAGCGCACAACCTGGGCATGTGCCCTTGACCAGAATTGAACCCAGGCTGACGCTCTATCCACTGAACCAAACCAGCTAGGGCTAGAACCAGTCACTCTTAACCAACATACTAAATGGCCTCTTGAGTAATTTGAAATTACTCTCTGAAATACTTTTATGAGACACTTTTACCTATCTGATGGAGGTTTTTGTTTGTTTTTTAATGTTAGGTGCATAAAGAGACAATAGATGCTGTACCAAATGCAATACCTGGGAGAACAGACATAGAGTTGGAAATATATGGTATGGAAGGTATTCCAGAAAAAGACATGGATGAAAGAAGACGACTTCTTGAACAGAAAACACAGGGTAACTATTAATATATGCTTTTTCTTAAAATAGCTTCACTAGTGAGAGTATTGCTACTTTAAAGTATAAATTTAATGGTAGATGTTAGATTTATTCAGTTATATTTGTCTTATGTTTGAAATTGTGTATTGATTTTTATATATATTTTCTATCCTATATAATAAAAGGTTAATAGGCAAATTGTCCCCTCATTCAGGAGTTCAACCAGGGGGTAGGGCCGGCCGCCAAACCGCCTGCAGGGCCACACCTCCCTCCCCCTCACGGCCCAGGCTGATCACCCCCCCATCTGTGCATGAATTTGTGCACTAGGCCTCTAGTCTATAATAATAAAAGCATAATATGCTAATTAGACCGGACATCCTTCTGGACAACCTTCCCGGATGAAGCTGAGGCTGCAAGGGAAGCCTGAGTCCTGGGTACCAGAGGGAAGCCGGTGCAGGCACCTGGGGGAAGGAAGGCTACTCTTGCACGAATTTCATGCATTGGGCCTCTAGTATATATATAACTAAATAATACTGTTTGGATCATTTCAAATATTCATAACTGAATTCCAAGTAGAATTATCAAGTGCTGAGGCCTTTGAAAATAAAGGTAGTTTGTATTTGTTTTTAATTGATTTGAGAGCAAGAGAGACATCAGTTTTGTTCTACTTATGCATTCACTGATTGATTCTTATGTACCCTGACCAGGGATAGAACCCCCAACCTTGGCTTGTGGGATGATGCTCTAACCAACTGAGCTCCCTGGCCTTGGCAAAGATAGCTTGTTTTGATTTATGTAACCACTAGTTGTATACATTTTTTAAAATTTTGACATTGAAGCCACATACTATCCAGTTGATAGGAGCTGTTATTAATCACCTATGGAACTTTTAGTTTTGAAAAGTATTGCAGAGAGGTCAGGCCTCTTTACCGTAGTTTACCTTTTTGGATGGAATAGAAAGCTGTTTTTTAAAAATAAAACTGACTTAGAATTATTTTTACCTGTCATAGAATGGGTAATTGCTTAATATAGGTTGAAAACACATTTGAAGAGTAAAGAATAATATTAACTGAAATATTTTTAGAAGAAAATTTTTATGAGCTAGTTGCACTGAAATAATTTTTGTAAATGTTGAATGTCTTAAACTTGCTTTGGTTCCCTGTCCCCCCTTCTCTATGGGAAAATTAAAACTTTTCTAACAGAGAGTCAAAAAAAGAAGCAGCAAGATGATTCTGATGAATATGATGATGACGACTCTGCAGCTTCAACTTCATTTCAACCACAGCCTGTTCAACCCCAACAAGGCTATATACCCCCAATGGCACAGCCAGGACTACCGCCAGTTCCGGGAGCACCAGGAATGCCTCCAGGTAGCATATAGAGTTTCTTAAAATTTAACACTCAAGATATTATTGATACAGTGTTAGAAGTATTATATTCTTCATCCTAACCCTTTAATATTAATTTGATTTTTTTGTTGTTGAAATTGATTGCAGGCATACCTCCATTAATGCCAGGTGTTCCTCCTCTGATGCCAGGAATGCCACCAGTTATGCCAGGCATGCCACCTGGGTAAGAAAACTCTTTTTAAATGGTTTGTGGACTTATGCCTAGTAATGATCTTTCAACTTGAGTGTTTATGAATTAAATGTGACTTTGCATTTTTTCTTTCTAAAAGGTATGGGCTCTATAAATATTAAAATTGTCTAATAACGGGATCTACCAATAAATTTGTCTCTGAAGAGAATAGATTTTTGTGTTTTAGGATGTATTTAGGCAGCCATCTGCTTTAATTGCATCTGGTGTAATTAAAGTAGTTGGTTGTAGAGTTGAGTTTCTGAGATTCAGAACTGTCCATGACACTTGGTTGTGACAGGCAAATTCTGTAAATGATTTAAGTATTTGTCAGATCATCAAAAACTAAAAATAATAGGAGGTGCTTGTGCCCATCACTTTTACTTAAATGTTGTTGGATGTGACAGGTAAATAATACACTTTCCCACTGTATTTTGAAAATCACAGTTAGATTTTGATTTTGTCATACATTTTCACAGATTGCATCATCAGAGAAAATACACCCAGTCATTTTGCGGTGAAAACATGTAAGCATCTCATTCATGATGTAATTCAGGAGGTATAATCATAATGTCATTTTCTTGTGTGTTTAATGGGATCTATTCAATTGACTTCAGAAATTTTCTAACCTTCCTCACTAAAACTTCGTACAACTTGCAAACTGGTTGACACAAGTCTCTGAAAGGAGGGATATAAAACATCTTTGAGGAATAGTAATAAATCCGTATATAAAATAAGTATTTTCTAAACGTGTAGGTATTTTCTCCTAACTGCTAAAAGTAATGGGATTTAGTAAAAAGAATTGGTATTTAAGAAAAAATATATAATCTTTTACCAAATTATATGCGTTATTATTATAGAAGATAATCAAACTTTTCCTAATGAACTCAATATATAGAAGTTAATATTCTGATAAAAGTCCTAAATCAAGAGTTTACAAACTTAAAATTTTTTAAGTGCACTGGACATTGGTATTTGAAGATGAGCTCTTTAAGGGGAAGAGAAAAAAAATAGAGGTTTTGTTTTTAAGTCATGCTATAGTGTTAGGTAGCCAATCTAAGTAAAAATTAGGCAATCTGAGTTTACTTTTGACTGTCTTTAATATTGGTGATAGTTTTTCTGTGCTCCTCCAAAAAAAAATTATCTCCACAATGTACATTCAGTATTTTCCTTTTGAAAAATCTGTTGACTCTAAAATAGAGATTTCTTCTTTTTTATTTATATTCTGTGTGGATATTTTCCAAGTGAGACAAAAGGTGATTTTGCTTCCCAGTTGCACATATTTTAGATGAGGCCTCTTATATATATCGAGAATAGCATATAATATTATTCCTGATGACTTTAAATGTATTAAATTGTTTTGTGGTTTGTTTGTTTACTTATTGCAAAGACTGACTCCACTCCTCCCCCATCTTACTGGTAAACCCAAGAGTTTGCTCGTTTTTAGAGGACTTATTTTGATAGGATTGTTTCTAGTGTGGTGTGTGTTCTTTCAGCTTGATTTCAATA
This sequence comes from Myotis yumanensis, assembly GCF_028538775.1. NCBI lineage: Eukaryota > Metazoa > Chordata > Mammalia > Chiroptera > Vespertilionidae > Myotis > Myotis yumanensis. The sequence goes on along the minus strand of NW_027223767.1, from coordinate 24,436,085 downwards.
TTAGGGGTCAAATTCAAGTCTTATCTATTGTTTCAGGATTTAGCCAAAATATTTTCTACGGTTTATACTGTTAGTTAACTTTAGTTGTTTCTTGAAATTTGCTTTCTGACAGAATGATGCCAATGGGTGGAATGATGCCACCTGGACCAGGAATACCACCTCTAATGCCTGGTATGCCACCAGGTAAGAATGTTAGACAATTTCTTTTTTTCTTTTATTTAATATATATATATATACACACACACACACACATATGTATATATTTTTATTATTGATTTCAGAGAGGAAGGGAGAGGGAGAGAGACATAGAAACATCAATGATGAGAACCATTGATCGGCTGCCTCCTGCATGCCCCCTACTAGGGATCAAACCCACAACCTAGGCATGTTCCATTGACCGGAATTGAACCCGGGACCCTTTGATCCGTAGGCTGATACTCTACCCACTGAGCCAAACCAGCTAGGGTGACATTTCCTCTTTGTGACTGGCACGATTTAATTCTTTTTTTAAAAAATACATTTTTATTGATTTCAAAGAGGGAGAAACATCAATGATGAGAGGGAATCATTGATTGGCTGCCTCCTGCACTACTGGGGATCGAGCCCAAAGCCTGGGCATATGCCCTTGACTGGAATGGAACCCAGGACCCTCCAGTCCTCAGGCCGATGCTCTGTCCACTAAGCCAAACCGGTTAGGGCCGCTTTGATTCTTTTAAGTAATTTAGACAATAGATTTGTGGGCACTGGTGCAATGTAATTTAAAATTTCTGTAGGTTGGTGACTTTCTTATGTGTGTGTTTTTATTAACTCTCACCCAGAGCGGGCGGGAGAGAGGGGTTGGGGGAGAGAGAGAGACAAACATTGATGTGAGGGCGACACATAGATTGGTTGCCTCCCACATGTACCCTTGACTAGAAATCTGAACCCAGAACCCTTTGGTAAGCAGTCAGACACTAACCACTGAGTGACTGGCCAGAGCAGGTTGGTGACTTGTAAAAATTACCATGAGAAGGACTTTTTTAAAAAAAATATTTTTTTATTGATTATGGAGAGATAGAAACATCAATGATGAGAGAGAATCATTGATTGGCTGCCTCCTGCACGCCCCCTACTGGGGGATCGAGTCCACAACCCCAGCATGTGACTTTGGCCAGAATGGAACCCGGGACCCTTCGGTCCACAGACCGACACTCTATTTGCTGAGCCAAACCAGCTAGGGCACCGTGAAAAGTCTTACGATGGATTCCCCCCCCCCCCCCCCCCTTATTTATTTATATTTTGAGTTTTAAAGTAGTAAAAATTGGATTCAAAGCAGCCAAAATGAGTCACAGAGCCTATGCACTGACGGTCATATGCTTAAGAGTTGTTATACTTATTAGGAATATTTTAGATAACCAATAAGACTCTTAAAGTAATATAGAACTCAAACTAACTGTATTAAGCAATGTAGACATTTATTATCTCAACAAAAAGAAAAGTGGTAGATTCAGTGGCTTTTAAAATTTTCCACTTTGTTAACCTTAGCTTTTTTCCCTCAACCATGTCACTCAGCGGTAACAAGATGACAGGGGCAAGAAATGGTGTTAACAGCAATGCTCTCCTTTTTTCTTTTATTAGAGAGCGAAGTAGCTTTCCTGGAGACTCCTTAGCCCCTTCTATGTCTTGGCCAGAAATAGGTCTAATGGACCCTCTTGCTGCAAAGGGAGTGTGGGAAATAAAATGTTTTGACGTTGTAGATTATAATATGGGGAAAGGGATTTTGTTAGCCAAATAAGTGTGCCGCAGAGACCTTTAAGTTTGGGTTATCATCCATGGCAGGTTTAGAAGTACTTAAGTGATAGTTGATATATAAAAGTAACTAGGAAAATAAAACTGCAGCAAAATTGCAAGCATCACCAGTGTAGCCATTAATTTATAGGCAACAACTCAACATACGTAATGCTCTAAGATAATTTTGGGCATTTAAAGTGTTAAAGAAGCCCTAGCTCGTTTGGCTCAGTGGATAGAGCATTAGCTTGCGGACTGAAGGGTTCAATTCCAATCAAGGGCACATTGGTTCCCACTCAGGGCACATGCCCAGGTTGTGGGCTCGATCCCCACTGTAGAGCATGCAGGAGGCAGCCGATCAATGATTCTCTCATCATTAATGTTTCTATCTCTCCCTCTCCTTCTCTGAAATAAAAATGTATTTTTAAAAAGTAAAATATTAAAGAATAATAACCAGTGTTCATTTGATAATCTGTAGTGAAAGTTTTAAGTTTAAGTTAATGTTGAAGTTTAAAGAATGCAATAGTGATACATTTTAGGAAAATTTGTTTAAAGGAATAACTTAGTTTTTTGGAAAATTCATGGGTATGTGATTTAATCACCTTTTTACTCTATGTAATTTGTATTAGAGTTCAGAGAATTCTAGTTGATGCAATTCTCTATATGTTTAAAGAATTGGTTTGCTAAGTCAATATCAGTTAAGCTTAATTGCCTGCTTTGCCAACATAGGGTTTCTAGTGGTATCTTCCATTCCACAAAATTCTGGAGACAAGTTTGTTTGAGGCACGATTATTTCAAGGGACAAATGCCTAAGTTCTTTGGATTTCATCGCGTTCAGAAGTCAATTGTTAGTAACTTTGTAATATGGAAGCATTTTTAATATGGTATATTGTAACAGCAAAGTTTTGGGGAAATATTTTTTTCTGAACTAAACGCTTCCAACAACTGAGTCCTCCCAACATTTTTTCTTTACAGGTATGCCCCCTCCTGTTCCACGTCCTGGAATTCCTCCAATGACTCAAGCACAGGCTGTTTCAGCACCAGGTATTCTTAATAGACCACCTGCACCAACAGCAACAGTTCCTGCTCCACAGCCTCCAGTTACTAAGCCTCTTTTCCCCAGTGCCGGACAGGTAAGGTGAAATTCCTGAAAAGGAATGCACTCATATTTAAAGGTAAAATTTAGTTGTTTACAAAAATTTTTGAAATTGTCAAAGGTCAGTTTTTGTTTATGGTTTTAGTATAATTTATTAAGCATACTAAGAAGTGGTCTGTTTTCTTTCATGTTTGCATATATTGATTTTGTCAACTCATAAAAGATTGACTGGAGCCAGGGATAGTATAGTATGTTATTTTTTCATTGCTGTGAACTCTGGTTATTCTAGCTTTAGTTAGAAATGAAATTTAATTTCTGGGGATTTAAATATGTGGTAATGTTTAGTGGTCCTCCTTTACCTATTGAATTATGAGTGGAATGAAAGCAAAGCCAAAGATAAAAATCCTAAGACCTTAGCAAATCATTTGTTGGGCTCTTCTGGTCTACAACAGTGACAAACTACAATGCTGCATACTTGCTGAAAGGGCACCATTTAATTGCTCTTGACTTAGTTGCACTTAATTTCCTACTGATTTTGTCTCCAGAACTCAGAAGCGCAAAAGGTGCTTCTGTTATATTTGTTGTGTCTATAGTGATTATTACTTTTTTCCCCAGTTTCATTCAGAATTAAGCAGATGTATTTAATTTAGAAAATCAGGGTTATGTTCTTTTATTTTTCACTTTAAGATTGTCCCTAAGAAGTTTCTTTTTTAAACTTTTTTCCTATTTGTAGTTGCTAAATTAAAAACATTTTTAAAATGCTTTTGAAGCACATTAGCTTACACTTTTGAGGTGAGTAGGTGTTTTGTTTATTAAGAGGTGTTAAACTTAGCAAAAAATTTTTGTTGTGTCATTGATAGAGAATTGGACTACAGTGTCAATCTTTACTCTGTTTAAGGTATTTTTGAAATATTTCATTGCAAAACAGTTTAGAAAAGAAACTGGTTAACTAGGTTTATTGGTATAGAATTAAATCTTTTTGAGGCTCATACTGTCACTTTATTATAAATGCATTAACTGCCTGCCTCATTAAATAAATCAGACTTGATTGCATTATACTTTGCATTTACAAATATGCAATCTATGCTAGAAAAAAAAGTCTACCACATGGCTTATTTTCACCCATTTGTTTGGAGACTTTTCATTGTTTCCTTTCTTTTATGCTACAGATGGGGACACCTGTAACAAGCTCAAGTACAGCTTCATCCAATTCAGAAAGTCTGTCTGCATCTTCTAAAGCTCTGTTTCCTAGCACAGCACAAGTACGCAGGAAGTTGCAGTTTAAAGTTGTTAAAATGGCTTTATAACTTAACCCTTTGGACCCTACTTTTAAACAAAATCTTTTCCCTAAAAATATACTATGTAATTTTTATTAAGTAAGATTAATGGAGAACAAATCAATCGTATTTGAAAATTGAACTCAGAAAAAAATGAACCCCAAATTTCTATGGTTCTAAAGGGTTAAAAGCATGTAAGCAGTAAATGCCTTCTAGTAGCCAATGGTTAGCCTGATGCATGATTAAGCTATTTTGATTTATGCTGTTTAATGCATCACCTATCATGTAAGGAAATTTGGCTCCAAAGTTGTCCTGTCTACATGTTTTAGATGTTGGATATTACAAAAAAGTAACACATTAATTACTGGTAATTTTATACTTAAAAGATCCTTCTACACCATTTTGATCATGATAATCATCCAGCCATTGTTAATTGGGAGGACATTTTATTATATAACTAATACCTTTGAAGGACATTTTTAATATGTCACGATTTATATTAATTATGCTTAGTAACTGAAATTTATCCAAGCATTTGTATTTTGTAATTTCTAACCTTTTGGGGTTTTTTTAATTACTTGGTAGATTAATTAAACAAATAATTTAGAATAGTAAAAGTAGAACATATGCTATTTTATTAGATATAATACTATATTTCATCAACCTGGAATAAATACAAAGTTTTGTAAATGAAAGAACTTGGTTGAGGAGGTAGATGACACCTGAGAAGTTAAATATTCAGTATTACCTTTTTGTTGTTCCAATGCTGTGTGTTAGATGTGATCGTGACCCAGCATATTTTGATATTCTTAGTTATTTCTTGGTTTTTGTGGAGCATTTATCATGTTAATTTTGTTTTAATTTCATTTAGAGTTTGGTCCTTTATTGAATGTTGGTGTCTTATTTTTAAGTTGGTAGTAGATGTACTCAGTTTTGGGTTTTGTTGATGAAAAATTGTGTTTTACAGGCTCAGGCAGCTGTCCAAGGACCTGTTGGTACAGATTTCAAGCCCTTAAGTAGTACCCCTGCAACAACTACAGAACCCCCGAAGCCTACATTCCCTGCTTATACACAGTCTACAGCTTCAACCACTAGTACAACAAATAGCACTGCAGCTAAACCAGCGGCATCAATAACAAGTAAGCCTGCTACTCTTACGACAACCAGTGCAACCAGTAAGTTGATCCATCCAGATGAGGATATATCGTTGGTAAGTTGTTTACAGGTTTTTTTTGCTAGCAGAATTTGATTGAATATCATTGTAGTAGCTTGTCCCATTTGAAAAGTGTTAATATGTAAAATGATGGTCTTATTAATCTGATTTAATGCTTACCATTCTGATTTTTCTTTTTGTTACCCTCACCGGAGGATATTTTTCCCATTGATTTTTAGAGACAGTGGAAGGGTGAAGGGAGAAATATGGGTGCGCACGTGTGCGCGCGCGTGCGCACACACACACACACATCGATTGGTTGCCTCCCACACACACCAAGGCTGGGAATCGAACCCGCCACCCTTCTGTGCGTGGGCCAATGCTCTGTCCATTGAGCCACACCCACCAGGCCCTGCCATTCTGATTTTTTTAAAAGCAATCTCCTTTTGCCTTTTTAAATCTATTTTTATTGATTTCTTTTATTGAAGTGAGAAGGAGGGAGGGAGGGAGAGAAACACCAGTGATGAGAGAATCATTGCTTGGCTACCTCATCCATGCCCCTTACTAGGGATCGAGCTACAATGTGGGCGTATGCCCAGACTGGGAATCAAACCAGGACCTCCTGGCTCAACCACTGAGCCACGCTGGCTGGCCCATTCTGATTTTTAAGAACCATAGAGTAAAATGAATAGTGCATGTTTTGATCTTAGATGAATTCCCTCCCACCAGATTATTTCTGAAAGAAGACAATAAGTTCTTACTCTTAAAATTCATTTTAGTTAGACATAAATTTGTAAATTAATTGAAAAAAGTGAAGTGTGAGGTAGAAGACCATATACCTTGAAGACCATGTCTTCTTCACAAGACACTTTATCACAGAAACAATTTATAAATCCTAAAGTCATTATCTGTGCTTCAAATACAAAAATAGATGGGTAGTTCTTAAAGAATTGGTATTTTAAGTAGTTGAACTGGTTTGTGGGGCAAAAGTAATTGGTTGGGAAATGATACATTTTTTAAAACTTACTCTATAAATAAGGTCTTAGATGCTTGCATTTATGCTTAATGAGTCTCTGTATTCAGGTGTTTAACATTGTGCTTATTTTTTATTTTTAGGAAGAAAGAAGGGCACAGTTACCTAAATATCAACGTAACCTTCCTCGTCCAGGACAGACTCCCATTGGTAATCCACCAGTTGGACCAATTGGAGCTATGATGCCACCACAGCCAGGAATCCCACAACAACAAGGAATGAGACCCCCAATGCCACCTCATGGTATTTCTTTTTACGTTTATTGTTTTTAGCAGATTTTTTGAATCTACACATAAAATAAGTGTATCTGCAAAAGATACTATTGTAAAAGCACAATGCTCGAACCAACTCAATCTGTTTTTTGTATTTTAAATGTGTTTTTTAGGTCAGTATGGTGGCCATCATCAAGGCATGCCAGGTTACCTTCCTGGTGCTATGCCGCCATATGGGCAGGGACCGCCAATGGTGCCCCCTTATCAAGGTGGGCCTCCTCGACCTCCGATGGGAATGAGACCTCCTGTAATGTCGCAAGGTGGCCGTTACTGATCTCGCTTCATCCAATCTAATAGGTTTGGAGATTAAACCTTTTCTCAACTTGTGCTGTTTATATAGCCAAGCTTCCGTCAATAAGGCTTCATTGTGACTTTAACATTATCTTCCCACATACCAGGAACTATTGGACATTTATTTTACATGGGAAAATTATTTGGAATAATAAAGCAGGAATTTTTCCTGAAGTTGCAATTTATACTGTATGGCTTCTTTTTCATGTTTCATCTAGGTTTTTAGAAGTGAAGTATAGTAAATTTGGTTCGTTATATTGTGAAGGCGCTGGAATTTCATGAACATACCACCTTAATAAAGGCAAGTTCTGTAAGCTTACATTGCTATTTGTAAAGTTATGCCTTCACAGCATTTCAGATGCTGTTGGACTTCATGTCCCCAACCTAGCTTGGTGAGGGCTGTAACTATTTCCAAGTACCTGTACATTGGAAGTCTGATTGTGTAACAATATTTAATGTGTTTAGAGTTCCTCATGTTGCAGGGTTTACGAAATCTGACCCACTAAGGTCATGTGACTTTTTCTGTACTGTTAAACTTCATTGTAATAAAATGAGAGAAAAATTTATGCCTTTTTAATCATAACCCAGCTGTGGACCACTGCCTGCAAGGTTTGTACAGATGCATGCCACATTAGATGTCCACATAATAAAATTCATAGTTGCCAATGCAGTTTTGATATATCATTGGATTCTGTCTTTGAATTATAGGTTGTTCTTAGCTGCATGTTTTAAACTGGACAATATATATAGAATTGTATGTTAGTGCTTTAGTTAACAGAAAACGTTAGATAGGTACGAGTCATTACATAATGGGTATGAAATCTTTATACTGTGTCACCTTTTTACCACCATGATGTCAATACTTGTTAGGTGTCTTAGAGATTTAAAATGTAATCCTTAATATTTCCTGCTTCCTGCTGATATTTAGAGCCTAGTGCCAGACCATTCATTTCCTTCTGATTGTTTTTGAGACTGCAGTACTGCGTGGACCTCAGAAGCTTTTCAGGTGCAAACTTCTAGAAGCGTGGCTGCAAGCAGTAATTACTTATTGTGCTGTTAATGGATTAGTATATATTCTAAGTGTAATGCCGAGAATCTAAATATGCCTGTTAGGATGGTTAATGGGGATTTGAAATTTTTTATTTTATTATAGTATTTGGAGAACTATTATGTAGAAGTGACTGCTATTTAGTTTTTTGTGTTGCAAGTGTCATAATGATACCTCCTATTGACCTCTTTTGGCATCCAGTGTTTTTATTGTTTAAGGGTAGATTTATGCTTATTTAAATATCAGTGACCTGTACAAAGTATTAATATAAGGACCTGAAGTTGAGGTTTTCCTCAATATAAAGTTAAGAATTCTTAGAAAATGGTAACCTTTCTTTTTAACCTTTATGTGAAGGTATAGGTATAAGACATGTATCAGCAAGAATACATTTAATCTTTGTTCTATTAACTGAGCCTTATATATTGCTCCCCCTCCAGTTGCCTGCCTACTGAAATAGTTTTGGAATTTGGCAGCACATCATTTATACTGCCAAAGAAAAACATGTGTTGAAAAATCTTTGAGGTAAAAATGATACGAACTTTCAAAAATTATGCAAAACTTTATTTGCATTTAATGCAAAGAGAACATTTTATGTCACTATTGCTTTTTGAGGTCTGAAGGGAGAAAATATTTTAAGTAAGTAGTATAATTCTCATTAAAACACTTAAAACTTAAGAACACCATCTCTTGTGTTCTGTAGGTATATTGCTCAGATAGTGCTCACTTGATATATTCAAAGTGTAATTTGTGCTTGCATTAAAGCATAATTAAGCTTCTAGAAAATACCATTTACCTAACTGCTTCTGGGGTCCATAGTGTGGTTAAATCATGAGTGGAACAAATTACGTTGAAATAATTCTTTTTTTGACACATGCTTCCTTAATAATAGTGGTGAATTGAAGTAAAATTCATCTTACCTCATAAGAGACAACTTTTGGGACTTGCTATTTTCAGGCAGGCATTGTAATTGCCATAATTTAGGAAGTTGCAATATTAATGAGGCTGCCAGCTTTGGCTCTGCCTTGCATCCACTCTTAATCGCCTTTTTTTAACAAAACAAAAATGATGAACATTTGTCTGGCACTAGTTTCTATTGTATAGATATTACTACTGTATGGCAGTAACAAGATCAGCAGGTGAGGAACAACTTTTGAGTTGTTACTGGAATTATTTGATTTGAGTACTTATTATTTTAGTAATATCTCACACATTTACTATTCGGATTGGGGAAAATAACTCTTAGTGTGCTTCCATTCCACTGATAAGTTACATACTGAACTTAAACTCAGCTTAATTAAACAGGTGTGTTGGGGGGAAATCCCAAAAAATAACTATGGTCTCAGAGTAGAATTATAGTGGGCAATAGTGGGGGGTTTTTTTGTTTTGTTTTTTTAAGAGCTACTTTTTCCCCCTTTGCTTGCTAGATCATTGGGATCTTTTAAAAATGCATGTCTTTTACATTAATTGGGTAATGTTTTTCTAAAATTAAAATTTTTTTCTTCCTATAGCCCTGCCATAGGACAGGCTGAGGCTGAGTCTCAGTGTTGCCCTGTTCAGTCTGAGGCAAGTGGGATTTATTTTATTCCTTATAGGGGCTTTCACAGCTTGATGGCTGTTGGATATTTATGTCCCCAAACTTGCAGCAAGTTTGGTGAAGGCCCCTACATTTAATTAAACGTAGGATTTTTATACTCTTTTGGCAGAGAAGGCTCTATATTAATATTCACGTTTAACTGTGGTGTTAATAAAAATAAATAAAAAGCATTGGATATACGTAATTTGTGTTACATTATACTTAAAAGCCTCAGTAAAGCTGGCATTGCAATATTGCAGTTTTGTAAATTGAAAAAATTTGACATTTTTGATTTGGAGGCATGAAATATTTCAAACAAATTTTCCACTTTCAATTTTTAGGAAAATCATACTGGTTATTTTCTCTTGAAACTATTAAATTTAACCTCAAGGATAAGTTTGATTATTGGAAATGCTACTGGGTACTGAAATACACATTCTTAATCCCAACGTTATGCATTGAGCATTAAGGTTGAAAGGTCATCTGGAAATGCTTGTGGTTTTTAATATTTTTCAAACCTCACCACATTAGAGCAAATGTTAATGTAGAGCCCTGGGACAAGCGGGAAGGTGGTATGTGTGTGGTATGTATGCGTATACACTACACATTGGAGATAGTGAAAGTTTGGGTATAACAGACCTGTCAGTATGGCTAGATTACTAATTTTCAGGTAGCCAAGTGAAAATCGTATCGTGGTAAAATCAGTATATTGAAACGTGGACTCGAAAAAATTATTTTGAGGTTCATTTTCAGTCTTAGTGAACAATATTTTATACAAACTACATACAAGAGAAGTATCCATGTTTGTTTCCCAACTAAAGTTTGCTTTAAGTTGGTGGGAAAAGATGAGTTTATGCTTGTATATTGTAGGAGATAAAAAGGGAACTGGAAGAGAGGCCAAAACACAAACCTGGGTTTTGTTTCTTCCTGTGTTTGAGACACCATTCTATCCAGATAGCATTTTCGTCTGAACAGTAACAATTCACATATAGTACAACGTTTTTCACAAACCTGGTATTGTGTTTCTATGTGGTTTTAATTCAAAGCATAAAGAAAAAAAAAATGCATTAAATGAATTCCAAGTTTTCACCTGGTTAATTAACTTTCATATGCTTTTCTCTGTGACTGAATCATGGGGGAATAGATTTAAATGTTTGAATAGGAGAATTTTGTCGTGAAAGTATTACACTGAAATATTTTATAATCTACTCAATAATTATACATTTTAAGACTCCATATTTGGAGTTGTTTTCTGTTGCACCACCATTTCCCAATATACTGAAATATTTTAAGAGCAAAGCTGCTTGTTCTGATAGTGGTAATTGAAATAATTATAATTCAAATAGGCTCTTACATACTTGTAGCAGAGGTAAGAAGGGTTTTCTTAAGGGTGGCATAATGATATCTCTGTAGTTCTGTGACTCAAATACGATTTTAATAATTACATAACTTTCGAGTGTTTATTACGTTCACTGGTAAAACTTGATAAATAAAAGGAAATGTTGAAGTTACCTCTTTATTGAGATAAAATATACACTTGTGTTGGTTAGGAGATTCTAAAAAATTCAACATGTACCCTAAAAATTGTATAAATCAGGCATGTCTTTTTTAAAAGGTGGTATTTACCTGTTTGTAATACCAAAATGAAACCTGTTTTATCTCACTGTAATTATGGAAGTCTTCTAAAACGAGGGAGGGGTTCAGTTCTAAAACTATTGACTATAAAGCAGATTTTTGTAAGTAAACATTTCCCCAGTTATATTTCTGCTTGCTGTCTCATGGCTTGAATATTAGTGAAGGGTACTGCTTTTTTTTTAACCCTTAGTATTTTGTCATCTGAATCATTTTAATAAATAACCTTTTGTTTTTCTAGCATAGAAACCATTGAAGTTTTCTGTGTGGTATTTATTGGCAAAATAAGAGTTGCTTTAGTGATGTATTTATAGTGTTGTAAACATGGGGATTTCACAATTTTGTAATGTTGACTTTTCAGAACTATTAATATCTTAGATCTAGATATTCCCTATTATGGATTTAATTAAAAATAATTACACAGGATGTAGGGAAAACAGGACGTTGACCTCCCTAATCTTCGACCTTTCCAAGTATGTTCATATTCTTGACATTTTTGTTGGAAAATAAGTTTTAAAAGTAACATTTTTAAAAAAACTAGATTTCTTTAGTAAGGCTCAGAAGATAGTTAATTGTATTTTATTAGTATTGTCTTTCTTCCCTCGGCTGTATACATTCTGCTTGCATAATTTGGCCATAAAAGAAAGAGCTTCCCATTTTACCAACTCTGGAAAAATAACTTAAAACTAATAGTTTCAGATTTTTTGAACCATCTCTAAATCTCTTCCATTAGTATATATCCTCAGGGGAAAATATATTTTAATAAGTAAGATATAGAAGTTATATTGAGCAGAAATTGGAGACCTGAAGGAGATCTTCACTGAAGCCAATTTGAACCATTTCTTTTTCAAGCAAATTGGACATTATAAATTAAGACTGTTTCATGTTAGGTTCTTTAGGAGGCATGTAATCACCAGGTATATTGTGAGAATATGTTTGTGTATATGTTTATTTTGATGAAATTAACTACATAGAAGATACATGTGAGTAAACTTGTAATGATTGGTTATTTGGACCCTACCCATTAATACTAAGAAGTGTAAAGTGGTGAGATGGCACAGCTTCAGTAGCGTTCTGTGTATTTGGTCAGGGTTTGTATAATGCTGTGTTTGTAAAAAGGGGAAGTCCTTTATTGGAATTCTTCAAGCCCTTTGGCATTCTTATGTGTCCGGGATTTTTTAAAGAATCTGTATGCTTTCACCTTTGGTTAATTTTTAGCAACTGACAATGAAATTCATTGATGCCCATCGTTGATAAAAATGAAGAATGTTATGTCCTCCTCAGTGTACTGCACACAGGCTAATAGTGATTATTTGGGAGAGAGACCATTGTGTAGTTTTGCTAGACTTAAGAACTTAAAATGTAATGAAAGGTAATAGCATTTCTGCTCTTGTTTTGCATTTATTATAATACTTTCACCAAATCATGTTATAATGTAGCTCATTCTCAATATTTTATTTATCAATAGTCAGAGTGAAAATATTTGCAGCATTATTTCCCAGTCTCTACTCATAAAACAACGCTGCTTAACTACCCAAGTGATCCAACAGAAGAGTTAATAAAGTTCTGTAAGTTTGAATTAAAAACATAAAAGGGTGTGTAGTGAGTGAGCAAAGCCTCCCTTTTAGCTATTAGTTCTGTGTACTTCCAGGAGAAGCAATAGAATTTACTTTTGAGCCCATATCATTTAAAATCTTTAAGTTTAACATAAAGTGAAATCAATTTTTTGAAAAATTGAATTAGTGTTAAATTGCCTCTGTGGGGTGTGTCTACATATACCTAAATTAAGAAATTACATTTAAGAAATCTCCCCCCCACCACCACCGCTGGATATAGGCCCCTCCCCCTTTTAGAATAAGAAAAATTTGCACATAATACACAATATGTTTTATTAAAATTCAGCTGTGTCCAAGAAATAGTGTTATTAATTCATTCTCTTAAGGTCACTACATTGAATAGCCAATGTAAGATAATTTTTGTAAGATGTAGGGAAAATTTTTTTTAATGTATTAATGTCAGGGTCTGAGGAAATTTAATGCACATTGACTTTTTAAAGTATGGGTTGAACTCCTCAGTTTAATACAATTTGTGTTTTTGTTAACTAGCAGCAGAATTTCAGCATTTGCTACTTACTGGTAGAGAAGAAAAACCCCACAGCCCTGCCAGTACAGGTTAGTTTAATCTGTAAGTACCTGATATTCCTATTTTTTTTTCCAAACATATCCACATAACCCACACAAGGAAGAAAGCTGCAGTTGCTTAAATGTGAGTATGACTAATAATAGACCCATTGGACACTTTCAAACACTCTACTTGGGCAAACTATTAGCTTTAGGTTTGCTAACCTCCGTTGTAATAAAGGGTAATACTCTTCCTTTATTATTTGGTTGTGGTTGAACCTAAATAGATATATTGTACATAAAAGGAAAAGACAGTGAAAGTTTCTATTAGCTATATGCTCATTTTGGTATGTCATATGGAATGCAGGGCTTGGGTCCAGGGTCTTTTACTTAAGTCACTTCTGTGGTGGTATTTTATTTACCTTTCAACTTTTTACAGTATGAATCAACCCAAAAAGTTTCCTCACCTTTAGCAATGATAAGTGGTGGGTTTTTTAGCTCGTAAAAAGTTTTAGTAATTTGGTGTAAATAAGTACTAATTTTGTTCATTTTTTGTAAACTAGAACCTATTCTGTTGGTGCACCACCATGATGGGTTTATTTTACTTTGAACCAAAAATAACAAACCTTACTTTTTAAATATTCAAATGAAAGCTGACTACCCATCAAGAAATCTAGATGGATTCTCCATATGTTTCTTTTGAGGAGCAGAGATGTGATGGATTGTAAAAGATGTTTAAGTTTTTATTATTGTTTTCATTGGTCTACCATAGTTTATTGTTGCCTTGAACCATCAATGAGAAATATCCTTTAACCTTTAAATACTATACTCTTATGTTGATAAAAATTTAAAATACCAAGATGAAGACTAAAGCATGCAGCTTAGCTTTTATGAAAGCCTGAACCATCCTTCCAGTTTGTAGCATTGACAGATTCATGGCTTCCTCCTTTATACCGAAGTGTAATGTCTAATTTGATTGAGACAGTTCACCCATAAAAGCAACTAGGAGGGTGATGAACATTCAGTTAAATTTTTTTAAAGCCTCAATTTATCAACTGATGAAAAAATATATATTTTATAAGGTATCCACTTGGTTTTTAATACAAAATTACCTAAGGGCTTAAGTTTCATTGCCTTTCACAGTTAAAACTGTATAAGAAATGGTGTAGATGCAGTGGAAATGGTTTTCCTTAAAACCATCTCTTTAAAGCTGCCATTCTGGTGAGTACTATTTTATACTTTTGTATATCATAGTTTTTCCTTTTAAATTTTACCAAAAGGGGAAACTTCAAAGAGTGGGCAATCTGAATTTCTGCACTCTTTATTATTTACTTATTTGTTTCTTTAAAGTATATTTTGTTGTTGATTTCAGAGAAGGGAGAGGGAGAGATGGAAACATCAATGATGAGAGAATCATTGATTGATTGCCTCCTGCATACCCCACATTAGGGATCGAGCCTGCAACTCGGGATGTGCCCTTAACCAGACAGAATGACCAGACAGAATCAAACCCAGGACCAATAAGTCCACAGGTCAATGCTCTATCCACTGAGCCAAACCGGCTAGGGCTGCACTCTAGATATTACCTGAATTGAGAATGTTAAGAAGGTGATTTTTTTTACCTCTTGACATTTCTGCAGTAATCTGGGTTCATTTTTTGGTGTTTTTTTCTGAACTTCACTTAACAGACTAACCACAAAAACTTTTTACACAAATTATTTCCTTTTGGTGAAATGGAAAAAAGGGTTTTTGTTCAAAACTATCTAGCATTTATAATTTTAAGCTTTTGATTTTTTTTTTAGTTGACAACCAAAATTTCTTTTGGTTCTCACTTTGAATAGGTGTAAAATTTAAATACCAGAATTCCTATCTGTTCTTGAAACTGTTGTTGTAGTGATTTGTGAGCAATTAAGCGGAGGGTAAGGTTGAAGGAGGCTGGCCTGAAATATGGTAATGTTGGTTAATTGATTCTCTTTGAGTGAGGCTAATTGATTCATTTTGACTGAGACTTCAAAATTTCCAATGTGTTCTTAAATAGCTAACCTTGCATGAAAAACTTGGGTTAGAAATAGTGGTTTCTGGGACTGTAAACCATGAAAATTAGCCTCTGTATATTTTTAGTTAATTGATACCCCGTTTAATACCTTCCCCTCTAGTCTTGAGCCACAAGCTAGGTAATGTAAATATATACTAAGGATGTTTTTACTTTGTATCTCCTGCTGATCTTTGTAAACTTAAAATGAACAATCAACTCTTAATGCTTTTTAGTATGAACAATGATAGTTTTCTAAAATCTGAAAAATGGTACCTGAGTATGTGATAATGGTGATGCATTCTTCTAGGTAAAGTACTAAACAATGTATGGACCCTTAATTTATGTCTTTAAGATTTAAAGTGAAGTAAATTTCTAAGGAACTCTGTCCTTTCCTAGCAAGGATAAGCAGACATTGAAAATTTGGTAAGTATTTAACTTTAAATGCATGTGATAGTGATGAAAGAAAGCCAAATTTCCATAGTTTAAGATAATATGTAGACATGAACAAGAATTCTTGGATCTCCATTGCGACCTAATGTCTGCGTGTCTTGCCAGCAGTTTTATAAACTGGTGTTCACAATGATTAAATTGAAATGTACCTTACGCCTTGTCTGGTTTGTTTTCTTTTTCTTTTGTATAGTGCTTTCAAATACTAATTTTATATTTCAAGCTTTTTTAAAGGTTATCTTCAAGAGGTGTTACTCAGATGTCCCTATTTTTAAACCCAATGGCAACTTTCAATTTACAAACATTTGTTTTCTAGCTCCAATGAAAAATAGGCAGCTGATTATTAAAATGGGGGGGGGGATATTTGTGCTCTTTTTGGAATATTTATAGGGATCAATATATTACAGTATATTACGGTAAAATATTAACTGCCAAGGTTTCAGGTTCAGTCCTGGGTCAGGGCACATACAGGAATCAACCAATGAATCCATGAAGTAGAACAACAAACCTGTGTGTAAAAAAAAGAAGAACAAGATAGCCCTGGCCAGTGTGGCTCAGTTGACAGAAGCATCATCCCTTGCACCAGAGTTTGTGGGTTTGATTTCCCGGCCAGGGGCATACAGGAGGCAACCAGTCGATGTATCTCACATCAGTGCTCTATGTCTCTATCTCTTTATCTTCCTTCCTCCCCAAAATCAATTTTCCTTAAAGGTATAAGTTTAAAAAAAAGGACGGTATATGGAAGTTAAAATTTAATTGCTTCACCAGGGAAGGTGATTTATTTCTTCTGAGTAGTATGTTCATTTCTTTCCAAAATAGTATGCCATTAATTTTTGAAGTGCCACAAGATCCCAATGTATTATAGGAAAGAGGGCCCTCCCCTCAGTTTAGTCTCCAGGCTTCACTCCAGCATTGTACTGGCATGGAGGGAAATGAAGAGCAAGGCATACAAGAGAGATGATGGTAAGAGGGACCTGAACAAAACAAGGGAAGAAGATGAATGGCTAGATCATGTGTGTGATTAAGTGGTCTAGCTAAACAAACAAATGTGAATGGTGGCATAATTTTTAATGTAAGAAAAGGAAATCACTGATAGAAAGGTAATTAAATACTACCTTAAAATTAACATTCAAACTCTGGCAATTAATAATTGCACTTTGTGGGCATTTATTTTTAAATAAAAACTTCTAACACAAATTATAGTTCCTTTTGTCATTTTGATTTATCACCTGGGAGGTAGTGCAAAAGATAAATGATCACATTTATAGTGTTTTACTTACGTTAAATTTTAGTCTATTTGTGTCTTTTGGTGGGAAGAAATGTTTCAGTTTCTGGCACCATATAATAAACTGGAACTCACAAAGGGCTCTGAAGTTTTCTTTTGTCCTTTGAAGTGCTCCAGGGGTGTTTGCTGGGCTTTGAACTAGGTCTTGAGGGATTGTTGGGATTTGGACAAATTGCAAAAAAGCGTTCGCCCTAACTGGTTTGGCTCAATGGATAGAGCATCAGCCTGTGGACTCAAAGGTCCCGGGTTCGATTCCAGTCAAGGGCATGTACTTTGGTTGCGGGCACATCCCCAGTGGGGAGTGTGCAGGAGGCAACTGATCGATGTTTCTCTCAATGATGTTTCTAACTATCCCTCTCCCTTCCTCTCTGTAAAAAAGTCAATAAAATATATTTTTAAAAAAGAAAAAGTGTTCAAGGAAAGACTGGAAAATTCAACAATATAAAGGTATGTGAATGAAAGTTGTAGAGAATGGGATAAGATGATTTGAGGCTAATGTAAAGGTCTAAATACATTAGCAATACATGTTTTCTCTAGGAATTGGAGTGCCTTTAGTTTTTAGCATAAAATAACATTACTAGAGCTGTGGCTTTGCACTCCAGAAGCACCCACAATATGCAAATCACCAAAGGCTGTCACCCTTTTCTCATCACTATTGGCCTAGTGATGTGGAGTGGTAGAATTCAGGAACCATAATTGGTCCTGACTTGGTATAAATAACAATTTTTCTGCTATTTTCTCCTGGTTGTAAGATATTGTTTCCCTCCCTAAAGTTGTAATGCACACAAGTGTTATTTCATATAACTTAACTGAATCCTCTGTTTTATTTATTGGGGGGGGGGGTGGGGGTGGTTAATCCTCACCTAAGGATATTTTTCTATTGATTTTTTAGAGTGGAGAGAGGGAGCGAGACACAGATTGGTTGCTTCATGACACCCTGACCAGAGTCAGGGATGGAGCCTACAACTGAAGTATGTGCCCTTGACCGGTATCAAATCCAGGACCCTTTAGTCTGGCCAACATTTTATCTACTGATAGAACCGGCATGGTCTCTATCTGTATTCTTCATAGAACCTTCCTGATAACTGGCTCTCTACAAAGTTACAGTTTCTAGTAGTTGTGTGAAGTGACTGCTATTCATTCTTTCAGATTATTTTTTAATGGCTTGAGAGGATCAGTGAGTTGCTCATTACCCAAAACAAGCCATTTATAATTACACTAGAGGCTTGGTGCATGACATTTGTGCACTTTGGGGAGGAGGGTCCCTTCAGCCCAGCCTACACCCTTTAGCACTCTGGGAGCCCTTGGGGGATGTCTGACAGAGTCAGGAGAGGCTCCTGCCACTGCCCTCAGCCTGTGGGAGAGCACTGACCACCAGGGGGCAGTTCCTGCTTTGAGCGTCTGCCCCCTGGTGGTCAGTGCGTATCATAGCGACCAGTTCTTCCATTTGGTCTATTTGCATATTACTCTTACATAGGATAGGATTTGGCCTCATAACATCTTTCACCCATCTGCTTAATCCGACTCCTACAAGTTCCCTTCATGGAAGCCTTTTTTTTTTTTTTTTTTTTTTAATTTTAGAGAGAGAAACATCCTTGATGAGAGAATCATGGATCGGCTGCCTCCTGCACGCCCCTTACTGGGAATTGAGCCCACAGCCCGGGCATGTGCCCTTGACCAGAATCAAACCCAAGAGCCTTTAATCCTCAGGCTCACGTTTTTTATCCACAGCCAAATCAGCTAGGGCTCACTGAAGTCTCTGGCACACTACTTACATTGTAGGTACTGAATAAATTTTTGAATGAATGTTTTTTTCTCCCTGAATATTGCTTGTAGTGGCATAATACTGAATGCTGTCCTACAACCTTGCAAATTGGCATCTCTAATGATATATAATCATTATCAAGGTATAACGTGTTACTGTACATTTCGACCTTTGTTGAGTTTATGGTACTGCAAAGCATATATAAAACCGTAATATGCAAATCGACTGGACAGCGGAATGACAGGTAGCTATGGTGCGCACTGATCAACAGGGGGCAGATGCTCAATGCAGGAGCTGCCCCCAGCCTGCTGGCTTCGATTGCCAATCAGTGCCTGAAGCCAACCTCATAGTTCCTCCCCCTGGCCAGTATGCTCTGATCGCCCAATGGGGAATAGGCAACTGGGTGTGGGAGGGGGGTGGCAGCAGACAGTGGCGCCAGGCCAAGGTGGGTGTAAGTGGGGCCCTGGTCACCCCACACAGGGCGACTGGCGGCAGGAGATGGGGCCGGCAGCCACGGAAGATTGGCCCTGAATGTAAGCCAGGCCTAAGGACCTTACCCATGCATGAAATTTTGTGTGCAGGGCCTCTAGTTTTTCCTAGGAGTATGGTCCATTTCCACTCATTTGTTCCACCTCTTCAAATCTGTTCTCTTGCATTATTCCCTGCCAGCACACTTGGCTGGTGACTTCGCTTTCTAATTAATAAAAATAGTAAAAGCCAAGGCCTTTCACAGCTACAGACATGTATTCACACTTTTTAATCCTCACCTGGGGATATTTTTTCAATTGATTTTTAATAAGGGCACAAGGGAGAGAGAGAGGAACATCAATGTGTGAGAGACATCAGTTGCCTCCCTCATGCCCCATGTTGAGCGGGGATTCAACCTGCAACCCAGATATGTGCCCTTGATTGGGAATCCCATGACCCTTTGGAGTGCAGGCTGATATTCTAACCATTTATCAACACCAGCCAGGCTGTATTTGCACTCAGTGCTTTGGATTAGGTTGCGTGTGTGTGTGTGTTTTTATAGAGGGAAAGAAAGGAATTAATTATCAATCAGCTGCCTCTTTCAAGCCCCCCATTGGGGGTTGAAAGAGGTTATTCTACCTCTGGTTTAAAGTGCCTGGCACATAGTGGGCAATAAATGTTTGTTATAGTATGTTCACCTCTGTTGGCTATGATAACAGCCAAGAAAGCAATGACCTCGGTTATATTTTCAGTCAGCAAATAGTGGTGAGACAAAAAAAGTATTTAACTCTAGTATTTCATAATTACTAAGCACATAATATTTTGCCTAGTCCCTAGAAATTTATATGAAGTTTATACAGTTCCTTTTCTGAAATGTAGGTTTCTATTTAAAGTATTGCATATTGGTTTAGAAAACCTAATGAGGATCAAATTGAAAAAGCAGTAGCTCCGCCGGGCCGGTGTGGCTCAGTAGTTGAGCGTTGACCTATGAACCAGGAGGTCATGGTTCAATTCCCTGTCAGGCAGTCGATCAATGATTCTCTCATCATTGATGTATCTTTCCTTCTCCTCTCTGAAATTTTATAAAAATATATATATTTAAAGGCAGTAGTTCTGCCCTGGCTAGGTAGTCAATTGGTTAGAGGATTGTCCCCATACACAGTTGTGGGTTTAGGGGTACATACAAGAATCAACCAATGAATACATAAGTTAGAGAAGCAAGTAGAGGTGTCTCTCCCTTTCTCTAAAATAAAAAAATTCTTTAAATAAACTTGTCTGAGTTTTTGCTAGAAAGTGTTCTTATGAAATATGAGACTTTCTCTGAGGTTGATAATTGCTGAAAAATTTATATAACAATTTATTACATTAATTGATATTGTGCAAGTAGTAAGGCTTAGCTCTGACACAAGATAATTTTGAAATTTAGAATTTTATTTTCAATATATATACCTATTCACAGAACCCCTTCACAATTTGAAAATGAAATACATTGTGTATGTAGGACTTTAGCAATGTAATATGCCTCTTAAAATTGGTGGTACAGCCAAAACCGGTTTGGCTCAGTGGATAGAGCGTCGGCCTGCGGACTGAAAGGTCCCAGGTTCGGCCTGCGGACTGAAAGGTCCCAGGTTCGATTCCGGTCAAGGGCATGTACCTGGGGTTGCGGGCACATCCCCAGTAGGAGATGTGCAGGAGGCAGCTGATCAATGTTTCTCTCTCATCGATGTTTCTAACTCTCTCTCTCCCTTCCTCTCTGTAAAAAATCAATAAAATATATTTTTAAAAAAATTGGTGGTACAGAAAGAGACTTCCTCTGTAATAAATACGGTGTATTATATAAATTTCATCAAACTAATTATGCTTTTACATAAAAATAAGATCAAATTCTAGAACAATATATTGTTGGCCACCTGCCTTCAGGCCAATTGCATTACTGAAAATTTTTTTTCTACGATCTCTATTTTAGGAACATAGATACAATTCTGATATTCCTTTCAAAATATTTAAGAGCCCCTTTGCACAGATAAAAAGTAAATTTGAGGTATTTTGAAAGGATAGAAGTATTAGAAGAGGTGATATCTACAAAATGAAATCTTCGTTAGGAAATGTACTTGGATATTCATCCAGATTGCTTCTGTTTTGCTCTTCTCTTCACTTATGACCTCTTTGGATTGCTTCTTTGACTCAGACTTGGCATTTCTCTTTGGAATGAGGCTTTGGTAAGAAAAACTCTACTCTTGTGGTGGGAAAACCATAGTCATGGGAAACCCAAAAAAGAGGGAGAAACAGGTGGCTTGCATTTTGGGTTAATCCTAGCAGAACTAAAATTTTTACATTTGAGATCAGAACTACTTTATCTGGTTTGAGAATTGGAATTTTTATTATCCTACTTACAATTACTGTCTTTGTAGAGTTAAAAGATATTAGAACTAGAAGGTACCTTAAAAGTCTAGTCAAACCTCATTTTACAGGGACTCAGAACTGCTAGAAGCAGTTGTGGGATAAGGCACATTAGAACCTGTTACTCAAATTGGCAGCAAGTGCTTAGTTCTTTAAAACTTGACATTTTGCCTTATCCAGTTTGGCTCAATGGATAGAGAGTCGACCTGTGGACTGAAAGGTCCCAGGTTCAATTCCAGTCAAGGGCACGTGCCCAGGTTGTGGGCTTGATCCCCAGTAGGAGGTGTGCAGGAGGCAGCCAATCAATGATTCTCTATCATCATTAATGTTTCTATCTCTTCCTGTCTGAAATCAATAAAAATATATATATTTTAAAAAACGACATTTTGCCCTAACTGGTTTGGCTCAGTGGATAGAGCATCAGCCTCGGGACTGAAGGGTCCTAGGTTCGATTCCGGTCAAGGGCATATACCTTGGTTGTGGGCACATCCTCAGTAAGGAGTGTGCAAGTGGCAGCTGAATTGATGTTTCTCTCTCATTGATGTTTCTAACTCTCTATCCCTCTCCCTTCCTCTCTGTAAAAAATCAATAAAATACATTTTTAAAAACATAACATTTTATTTATTTTTGTTAATCCTCCCCCAAGAATATTTTCCATTGATTTTTAGAGAGAGTGGAAGGGAAGGGGAGAAATAGAGAGAAACATTGATTGCCTGCCTCATGCACACCAACCAGGGCCGTGGATCGAGCCTGCAACCCAAGTATGTGCCCTTGACCATGAATCAAACCTGAGACACTTTGGTGCTCAGGCTGACAGTAACCATTTTGCAAACCGGCCAGGGGTTGGCTATTTTTAAACAATGGTAATTTAGGGTCCTGAAAATATAAAGGAAAGTTTGGTTTGGGGTAGGGTTCGGAGCATTTGCAGGGCTCTAAAGTACTGAGGAATTTTCAGGAGTATGAGAGTAGGAGGGATAGTCCCTATGAATCTGCATGGGGAATTTACTTCATGGCTCTATTTTCTGGACCTTTAGACATTTTATTCGTACTTAAAGGCCTCTTTCAGTCACCATTTCCTCCTGAAGTCTTCCCCACTCTTTCTACTAGCTTTTTAAAAAATGTGTTTTTATGGATTTCAGAGAGAGAGAGGAAGAAAGAGAAACATCAATCAGAGAGAAACAGCCTCTCACACACCCCTTACTAGGGTTCCAGCCCACAATCTGGGCATGTGCCCTGACAGGTGACCTGGTGCATGGAGTGATGCTCAATCAACTGAGCCACATCTGCTGGGCTCTACTAGCTATTAAAAATCCTTTCTCTCTCTCTCTCTCTCTTTTTAAATCCTCACCCGAGATATTTTTCCAATGATTTTTAGAGAAAGGGAAAGACAGACAGAAATATCCATGTGAGAGATATTGGTTGCCTCCTGTATGCACCCCAACCAGGGCCAGAGCCAGGAAGGAGCCTGCAACTGAGATATGTAACCTTGACCCCGGGACTCTTCAATTCTCAGGCCAATGCTCTATCCACTGAGCCAAACCAGCTAGGGCAAGAATCCTTTCTCCTTATACTAGATATAGCTCTGATCTTTCCTAGCAGTGTGTCTTTTTGTCATATAATATCTATTTGTATAGAGTTGTTAGGAGGATTAAATGGAAAAAAACATCTACAGTACCTTTCATCATTTGCCCATCTGCAAACTACAATCTAATGGCATAGAATTTCTGTTCTTTGCTGTCTGCTAAGACTTCTAAGGAGGTGTTTGGGAAAGAAAATTTTACAGATCCAAAAACCCAGGTGTACAAGGAGTCATGTCTAAGATCTCTGTCTTTTAATCTGATTGAACTGATGAACAAAGAGAAACTATATGATATCAGGAAAAGCTGTCAGTCACTCAGGTAATAAATACATTTATTTATTTTATTTATTTATTTTAAATATATTTTTATTGATTTTTTACAGTGAGGAAGGGAGAGAGATAGTTAGAAACATCGATGAGAGAGAAACATCGACCAGCTGCCTCCTGCACATCTCCCACTGGGGATGTGCCCGCAACCCAGGTACATGCCCTTGACCGGAATCGAACCCGGGACCCTTCAGTCCGCAGGCCGACGCTCCATCCACTGAGCCAAACCGGCTTCGGCAATACATTTATGATATACATAATACATGGGTGGACAAGGAAGCTTTATAGTTGTGAGTACTCAAAACAGTTTATTCTTGTATTGTTTATTATCATATTATTTATTTGTATAACAACTGTAAACTTACTTTTGCCCACTCCTGTGTAATGGAAATGCTACCACCATTTGTACTAGAAGCAATTTCTACTTGGAAAATTCATTCTGATAACACAAAACTCTTGTTCAAAATTTGGGCAGATATGCCCAGCCAGTGTTGCTCAGTGGTTGAGCATCTACCTAGGAATCAGGAGGTCCCAGTTCAATTCTAGGTCAGGGCACATGCCCAGGTTGCAGGCTCAATCCCCAGCGATTCTCTCTCATCATTATTGTTTCTATCTCTCTCCCCCTCTCCCTTCCTCTCTGAAATTTAAAAAAAACAAAAACAAACACCCAACATTCAGGCAGATATCTGAATTAGGCAAGTGAGAAGACATTCTTAAAAATGTACCTGTTGCCTTAGCTGGTTTGTCTCAGTGGATAGAGCGTTGGCCTGTGGACTAAAGGGTCCCAGGTACGATTCCAATCAAGGGCACATGCCTGGGTTTCGGGCTTGATCCCCAGTAGAGGGCATCAGTGCATGAGGCAGCCTATCAATGATTCTCATCATTGATGTTTCTATCTTTCCCTCTCCCTTCTTCTCTGAAATTTATAAAAATATATTAAAAAGGCCCTAACCAGTTTGGCTCAGTGGATAGAGCATCAGCCTGTGGACTCAAGGGTCCCAGGTTCCATTCCAGCCAAGGGCATGTACCTTAGTTGCAGGCACATCCCCAGTAGGGGATGTGCAGGAGGCAGCTGATCAATGTTTCTAACTCTCTATCCCTCTCCCTCTCTGTAAAAAATCAAAAAATATTTTTAAATCTATACTAATAAAAGAGAAACATGCAAAAAAAAAAAAAAAAAAAAAAAAAAAAAAAAAAAAAAGAGGGAGAGCCCTAACCGGTTTGACTCAGTGGATAGAGCGTCAGCCTGCGGACTCAAGGGTTCGATTCCAGTCAAGGGCATGTACCTTGGTTGTGGGCACATCCCCAGTAGGGGGTGTGCAAGAGGCAGCTGATCAATGTTTTTCTCTTATCGATGTTTGTAACTCTCTATCTCCCTTCCTCTCTGTAAAAAAAAAATATTTTTTTTTAAAAAAAGAGAGAAACATGCAAATTGTGTCACTCCACTACATCCACCAGCCAATCAGAGTGACTATGCAAATTAACCCAATGGCGGTTAATTTGTATACACAGGCACAGAGAGAAGACTGAAGGCTCCGGCCGGAGTGAAGACTGAAGACTAAAGAGACTTGGCTTCTCTGCTGTGGCCAGACCAAAGCCCTGGGTCCTGGGTGCCAGAGGAAAACCGGTGCCAGCAGCCAGGGGAAGGAAGGCCTATTGCACGAATCTTCATGCAGCAGGCTTCTAGTATATAATCTACACTAATAAAAGACAAAGATGCTAATTGACTGTACCTTCACTATACCCCAAGCCACGCCCACCAGCCAATCAGAGTGACTATATGCAAATTAACCCAACCAAGATGGTGGCCGGCAGCCATGGAGCTGGAGCAAGCGGGAGGCTTGATTGCCCCGGTGATGGAGGAAGCCAAGCTTCATGCCAGCAGCTGTGTACTCTGCTCAAGGCAACAAAGTTTCAATTATAGAAGATACATAAATCCCAGATACCTGCTTCCAGCCAGCCTCCACTGGAAGCTTGGGTGCATGGGGACCGTGGCCAGCCTGCAAACAGCCATCAGCCCCTCACCCAGGCTAACCAGGGACCCCAGTGGGGACCCTCACCCTGAAGGGGCTATGACCAGCCTGCAAACAGCCATCAGCCACTCACCCAGGCTGGCCACACCCTCATGGGTGAGGGTCCCCGCTGGGGGGCTTGTTCAGCCTGCAAACAGCCACCAGCCACTCACCCATGCTGGCCACATCTTCATTGGGTGAGGGTGCCCACTGGGGGCCTTGGCCCGCCTGCAAACAGCCATCATCCCCTCACCCAGGCTGGCCAGGCACCCCAGGGAGGACCCCTACACTGAAGGGACTGTGGCCAGCCTGCAAACAGCCATCAGCCCCTCACCCAGCCTGGCCAGGTACCGCAGCAAGACCCCCTTCCCTGAAGGGGGTGTGGCCAGCCTGAAAACAGCCCTCAACCCCTCACCCAGGCTGGCCAGGCACTCCAGTGGGACCCCTACCCTGATCTGAGACAAACCAGGGCAAACCAGCCAGCCCTGACTCCTGCACCAGGCCTCTATCCTATATAATAAAAGGGTAATATGCAAACTGACCCTAACAGCAGAACGACTGGGTATGACTGGTCACTATGACACACACTGACCAACAGGGGGCAGACACTCAATGCAGGAGTTGCCCCCTGGTGGTCAGTGCCCTCCCACAGGGAGATCTCTGCTCAGCCACAAGCCAGGCTGATGGCTGCCAGCACAGTGGTGGTGGTGGGAAACTCTCCCGCCTCCTCAGCAGCTCTAAGGATGTCTGACTGCAGCTTAGGCCTGCTCCCCACTGGCAAGTGGACATCCCCCGAGGACTCCTGGGCTGCCAAAGGGATGTCTGATAGCCAGCTTAGGCCCAATCCCCCAGAGAGTGGGCCTAAGCCAGCAGGTGTTCATCCCCTGAGGGGTCCTAGACTGTTAGAGGGCACAGGCCAGGCTGAGGGACCCCCCCCCCAGTGTACAAATTTT
This sequence comes from Myotis yumanensis, assembly GCF_028538775.1. Taxonomy (NCBI): domain Eukaryota; kingdom Metazoa; phylum Chordata; class Mammalia; order Chiroptera; family Vespertilionidae; genus Myotis; species Myotis yumanensis. Next base: position 24,409,552 of record NW_027223767.1, on the reverse strand, counting down.
TGTGCACCAGGCCTCTAGTCAATATGTATAAAAGCCTAAGTGACCGAATGACTGGTTGACTGGTCGCTATGATGCACACTGACCACCAGGGGGCAGACACTCAATGCAGGAGCTGCCCCCTAGTGGTCAGTGCCCTCCCACAGCAGGAGTGCCACTCAGCTGACCGTACCAACCTGTCGAAGTGGCCCACCAGCCCTATGGCAGCCACTCACTCCCTCAGTAGTCCTAAAAGTCCAGTCTCCAGAGAACGGCCCAGGTACTGATGGACCAGCACCGCCAGCACGATCCTGACAGAGCTGCCAAGCCTCCTGGAAGTTGGCCTCGGACACTGCAGCTGCTTCCCCTCCCTAGATGCTCCGCAAGGAAGAAACAATACAAAAGTGTCCACCAGGTGGCTCCCGACAATCGGCATGAAAAGCAGCTGGATGGATCTGGATCCCGGGTCAGCAAGGGTATCCCACCACCTGCCCAGAGGGCCAATTGTGTCCCGGTCCCCGCTCCACCCTTCTGGGGACAGGCACCAGGCGCAGGGCTCATGGTTGGCAAGTTCCACCGCAGCCACATGAGCCTCTCCCCATCAGGACTGACTGAGGGGGAGCCCACCGCACCCATGGCAGATGCAGCGGGGCTGGGATGAGCAGGAGCAGCAGGCAGTGTTGGACTGTGGGTTTCAGCCCAATCCCCACAGGCCATGCCGAGGGACCCCACCTATGCACAAAGTCATGCACTGGACCTCTAGTAATCTATAATAAAAGCATAATATGCTAATTAGGCTGGACGACCTTCCGGGCAACGTTGGGGCTGCAAGGGAAGCCCAGGTCCCAGGTGCCTGCCGGAGGGAAGCCGGGGTCCTGGGTGCCAGAGGGAAGGCGGTGCCAGCAGCCGGGGGAAGGAAGGCCTACTCTTGCAAGAATTTCATGCATTGGGCCTCTAGTAAAATAAAAATGTAGCTTTGGTTTATCTAACTTAATGAGAACTGCTTATTTGTCTTGTAACTGTGAAGCTCCATCAAGATTTTACACATAATATGTCACAGTCATCTATATAAGATGTAGTGTGGCCCTGGCCAGTGTGGCTCAGTTGGTTGAGTGTCATCCCGTACACTGAGAGGTCATTGGTTTCCTTCCCAGTCAGGGCACACTCAGGTTTCACCTTGATACCTGGTAGGGGGTGTGCAATAGGCAGCTGGTTGATGTTTCTCTCTCTCATTGATGTTTCTCTCTCTCCCTTTCCCTTCCCCCTCAAATCAATAAAAACTTAAAAAAAAAAAAAAGATGCAGTGTGGATTAATGCAAAGTGAGCCTGGACTAGAAGTCAGAGGAACTGGACTCAAGCTCTGATTTTATCTGGGGAGGGATCTCTATTATATAGGTTTTGTTACTGTAGCAAAGACAATGGTAAAATACAGGCTGATCAGAAGCATTGTGCACAGCAAACCCTTACAACTTTGTGTATATCAGTGTATTGGAGGGGGGATGAGTTACTAAAAAAGGCTAAGACTGACTAAACAGTAACATCTAATCTGTAAAAAAAAATAGCACACTCCCTGTAATTCCTTAAAATATATGTGGGGCTCTGGCCAGTTTGGCTCAGTGATTAGACTGTCGGCCTACAGACCAAAGGGTCTCGAATTTGATTCCAGGTCAGGGGCGCTTACCCCGGTTGCAGGTTGGATCCCTAGCCCTGGCTGGGGCACGTGTGGGAGGCAACCAGTCCATGTGTCTCTCATCAATGTTTCTCTCTCTCTCTCTCTTTCTCTCTCTCTCTCCCTTTCCTCCATCCTACTCTCCCTGGAAGGATCAATGGAGAAGAATATCCTCAAGTGAGGAGATAGATAGATAGATAGATAGATAGATAGATAGATAAAAAATAAATAAATGTTGGTTGGAGTGACCCTCCCTAAGATACATAATACCCTGACTAGACATCACAGATCTAATTATATGCTGGTAATTCTGAAGAAATGTTTGTCAGGTCTGAGAAGCAAAGGCAGGCTAAGTAAGAGGTCCCTGGAATTTAGTAGGTTGTGCCAGACCCTAAGGTGAAGATGAGAAAATGATTTGAGAAGACTCTTCAAAAAAGGACAGTGGGCTAAAACCGGTTTGGCTCAGTGGATAGGGCGTCGGCCTGCGGACTGAAGGGTCCCGGGTTCGATTCCGGTCAAGGGCATGTACCTGGGTTGCGGGCACATCCCCAGTGGGAGATGTGCAGGAGGCAGCTGATCAATGTTTCAATCTCATTGATGTTTCTAACTATCTCTCTCCCTTCCTCTCTGTAAAAAATCAATAAAATATATATTTTTTAAAAAGGACAGTGGAATATTCTTCTGATGAATACAGGTAATAAAAAGGCCAAGAAACAAAAAATGTCTCTGAAAAAAAAAATCAAGGCGAAATGGTAACTTTCAGAAAAGGTAAAGCTACCAAATGCCTGTGTACGGAGATGACGGCCAAGACCATGGGCATTGGATGGTGGCCTCTGAGTGAGTGGCTTTGTCTGTTGGAATTGTCCTGTTGGAGGTAAGTTTATGTCTTCTCACTCTCTTTGATCTTGGTCTAATTCCCTACAGTGACTCCACCATTTCCTAATTGTGGGTTCTTGGCAAGTTCATTAGCTTCTCTAAGCTAGCCTCAGTTTCCCCAACTGTAAAACACAGATCGCTAGTACCTGCTGTTTTAAGGATCAGGTGAAGTAATTTATGTGACCATTTCACTCTCAGCTACTATGTAAGCTCCCCGTGCTGAGGAGCTCTTCCAGGGATGGGCAGAGCCGAGCTGCTTCACTGCTGGCCTCTAGCAACCACAGGAGCACCTCCAGCCCTGTTCTTACTTGTGGTTCCTAATTTTCAATCATCTGACTTCTACCAAGTGGAGGAAGAACAAATGGAGCAAACTGTGGACATTGTGAAGCCCTGTATAAAGGGTGTGATCCTGAAAAATTCCCCTGTTCTTGCACGAGATGGGTTTCCAAACAAGCCTTCCTAGTATAGAGTGTAAATTCAGGAGCCCAAGGAAAAGCCTGGATACTCCTCACAAAGAGGCACATGTGTAAGCCACCAGCTCCTCCTTTTTTTTTTTAAACAGCTTTATGGAAATACTAGAGGCCCTGTGCACGAATTCATGCACAGGTGGGGTCCCTCAGCCTGGCCAGTGATCACGGTCGATTGGGGCCATCTTGCCCAGGCCATTCAGGGCTGGCCAGTGGGGGGAGGGACCATGGGAAGTTGGCCAGCTACGGAAAGTTGGCTGTGGGAACGCACTGACCACCAGGGGGCAGCTCCTGCATTGAGCATCTGTCCCCTGGTGGTCAGTGGGCATCATAGCAACAGGTTGACTGCTCGCTCGGTCGCTTAGGCTTTTATAGATATAGATATAGATATAGATATAGATATATATAGATAATTTACATATCATACAATTCACCCATTTAAAGTTTAAAGTTCAGCCTTGGCCGGTTTGGCTCAGTGGATAGAGCGTTGGCCTGTGGACTCAAGGGTCCTGGGTTCAATTCCGGTCAAGGGCACATGCCCAGGTTGCGGGCTTCGTCCCCAGTAGGGGGTGTGCAGGAGGCAGCCAATCAATGATTCTCTCTCATCATTGATGTTTCTATCTCTTCCTTTCCGTTCCTCTCTGAAATCAATAAAAAATATATTAAAAAAAATTTTTAAGTTCAATAGTTTGTACTACATTTACAGAGTTGCACAACCATCACCACAATCAGTTTTAGAACATTTTCATTATTGCAAAACAGAAACCCTGTAACCATGATCAGTCACACCCCATTTTCCTCCAAAGGCCCTAGCCCTAGGCAAAATGAATTTACTTTTTGTCACATAAATGGAATCATAAATTATGTGGTCCTTTGTGGCTGGCTTTTTTCATTTAGTATAATGTTGTCAAGGTTAATCCATATTGTAGCATATATCAGTACTTCATTTTTAATGTCAAATGTCAAATAATAATCTATTGTATGGGTAGACCACGTTTTATTTATCCATTCATCAGTTATTGGTCACTTGGACCAGTTCCTTCTGAAATTTCTCTCTTGCATTTGATCTTCATAGAGACTTTCAGAAGAGTGACTTTATTGCACTTATAACTTAACTGTAAAAGCCCCGATATAGGTGTTTCCCATCTGTACATATTTAATTAATGTTATTACCTAAACTAAAATATGAAGATTCAACCACTCCTATTTGAAAAGATCAATACTTTTTAACTCTTCTAGTATATTTCATGGTACTATTGAACTATTTACCCACCTTGATGTCTCTCAATTTTGAATTAGTCACCATTTAAACTTTTTGTTAAAAATATAAATGCAGGTACCCAGTTGAAATTGGGAAATACAAAATGAAAAATTAACTGTAATCCCAACACTCACAACCTTAGCATGCTTTTAAGAATAAATTTCTTTGTAAAAATGTTATATGTTTATTATAAATGCAGAAAATGCAGCAAAGTACAAGTTAGAAAGGAAATCACTCTGAATCCCAGAAATAACTATTTAAATATTAAGTTAAAAGCCTTCCAGACATCTCCTCTTTTATGTATATATTAGAGGCCTGGTGCACAAATTCATGCATGGGTGGGGTTCCTCGACCTGGTTGTCGATCAGGCCAATGGGGGAGGGCGTGGCTGGCTCGGGGGAGAGACCGGGCGAGGTTAGCCAGCCACCCCCATTTAGGGCTGATCGGGAGGCTGGCAGCCAGGGGGAGGGACCGCAGGAGGTTTGCTGTGGGAGCACACTGACCACCAGGGGGCAGCTCCTGTGTTGAGTGTCTGCCCCCTGGTGGTCAGTGCATGTCATAGCAACCAGTCATTCAGTCACTTAGGCTTTTATATATATACAGTGGGGCCTTGACTTACGAGTTTAATTCGTTCTGTGACGGAGCTCGTAACTCAAATTACTCATATGTCAAATCAAAAAGTGAACGAGTGAGACATGTGATGCTGGGCTGATGTTGTGGCGTTCACTGTGATGTTCGCTGCGCCAACTAGTGGTGGGGTATCTGAAGCTGGTTCATAACCCGAATTTTAGCTCGCAACTCAAAGCAAAAAATCGACCGAGAGACAGCTCATATCTCGAAAAACTCGTTAGTCGGGACACTCGTAAGTCAAGGCCCCACTGTATATAGATACAGATAGGACAGATGGATGACCAGATAGAAAAATACAAATTAAATATAAATGATGATTTTTGCCCTGGCCGGTGTGGCTCAGTTGGTTGAGTGGCATCCTGTGCACTGAAAGGTCACCAGTTCAAGGTCAAGGCACATACCCACATTGCAGTTTCCATCCCCAGTCAAGTCAGAGGAGGCAGCCAATGGATGTCTCTCTCCTCTCTCCTCCTCCCGTCCTCTTTCTCTAAACTCAATGAATATATATATATGATATATATATATATGATATATATATGATATATATATATATGATTTTTAACAAAAACAATATTTTACTTGAATTTTACAGAAGAGTTCCTGGTCCAAAATGGTGACTGAGCACATCCCACACTTTCTGTCCTTTTCCCGGGACTCTAGAAATGATGGGGGGGAGGCGTGGAGAATGCATTTAATATATTCATACATGTGCTCTAAAACAAGATGAGTTATCAGAGATTGTGAGAAGTTCCTGATGGGATTGAATGAAAGAGGATGGTGACAGTCCATGTGCCTGTGGGAATCCTCCTGTGCTACTCCCACAAGAGGCAGGAGTTCCGTTCTCCTGTGGGAGGTGGGGGAAGCCTCGCTGTGGGAGCCAGGCAGTACAGTGGCAGCCTCCAGGCCTATCTTTCCTGCATCCCACTCCATCCTCCTTTCCGGAGGTCATACAAGTGTTACCTCTATCTCCTGGCAGGAGCAGTGGTTCAGAACTAGAGCAGTGTCTCCAGTGGCTCAATATCAGGGAGACAGAAGGAGTGCTTAAAGCTCCAGCAATCCAATCTGCATCCCTCAACTACACCCCAAGTTGAGAAAATTTCAGTTTAGGAGGGATCTGAGAGAAAAAAAAAAAAAAGGCCCATGGTAAAGAATCTCCAATTACTTGAGTAGCACCTTGAAATAGAGTAAAAAAATAAATAAATAAAAAATTTAAAAACAGAAGAATTTTACTTGAGGGAACATAGCTAATGGAGTTGAAACAAACCCTTAGAATAAGCATTATTAATATAATCAGAGAGATGCAAGGCTATTGCATCCATGAATCGAGAATAGGTATTATAAAGATGAATTAAACTGGAGAACTTGACAATCTAAAGCATAATGTTTGAAATAAAACACTCAGTAGATGGGTTGAATGGCAGAATCGATACACTGAAGAGTGAACAGTGCACTGGAAGATTAGCTGTAGAGATTCTCTCAGATGCAGTAAGAAAATGGAAGTATGAAAGCCATGGAAGGTCGAGCAGGAAGTGCAAACATCAGTCTGATAGCAGTGACAGGAGAAAGTGGAGACCTGGAGGGCAGATATGGCAATGTTCTCTGTTATTTCAGCAACTGCACTTCTCCAGCCCTTCTTCCTGTTGCACAGCCTGTCTCCCATGATGGAGGCTGAAAATGCTCACACATTGCTTTTCCGGCCACTCTCGCAGCTGGGGCCTGGCTGTGTGACCCAGTCCTGATCATGGGGACCTGACAGGACCTAGCAGAAAGGTATTTCTCCACAATACCAGAGATGCATAAGGAACAACTGCTTTCCTGTGCAGGTGTGTGAGGAGAAACCCCCAGAAGCCACAGTGGCCCTCTTGCAACCACAGAGAGACAAAAGCAATGCTGAAAGAAAGATGACCCTCGAGTCCTTGTATTTTTATAAAAATATACTTTTACTTATTTCAGAGAGGAAGGGAGAGAGGGAGAGAGACAGAAACATCATTGCCCCTTGCATGTCCCCTACTGGGGATCAAGCCCCCAACCTGGGCACTGAGCCCCCAACCTGGGCACCGAGCCCCCAACCTGGGCACGTGCCCTGACCAGGAATCAACTGTGACCTCCTGGTTCATAGGTTGATACTCGACCACTGAGCCACGCAGGCCAGGCCTTGTATGTTTGGATGTTAATCCCCTATATGTTTTAGACATTGAAAATACCTCCTTCCATCCTGTAACCTATTAACTTTGTTTATGTGGTATCTTGCAGGGATAGAAATAGTTTTCATGCAATCAAATCTTGTTTGTTCTCCCGTTTGGTTTGTGTTTTTGGAGTTGTAAATTCTTCCCTACTCTAGGTCACAAAGTTCATCCTACATTTTGTTCAGTCAGCTTTGTAGTTTCCCTTTCACATTTAGTTTCTTAACTCGTCTGAAGTTCACTCTTATTGATGATGTTAGGTAGTGATCCAGTTTTTCCTACTTCACCTAAGAAGTGATCTATTGCCATTGTATGGAAGGTGCCTATATGTAAATGGGTCCTTCTTAGAGTTCTCTATTTTTGTTCCATTTGTCTTTTGCAAATTATGGCTTTGCAATATGTCTCAATATCTGGTATAGCAAGCCTCCTTTTCCCCAATTATTTTTCTTTCTTTTTTTTTAATCCTCACTTGGTGATATTTTTTCCATTGATTTTTTTAGAGACTGGAAGGGAGGGAGGGAGGGGAGAAAGAGAGAAAGAGAAACATCCATGTGAGAGAGACACATCGATTGGTTGCCTCCCATAGGCGCCCCGACAGGGAGCAACCCAGGGCCAACACTCTAATCACTGACCCACACCAGCCAGGGCCAATTACTCTTCTTTTTTAAGGTTATGTAAACCATTCATTTTCCTTAATATATATTTTAGAGTATTTTTATTCTTTTTTTAAAACTTGAATTTTGTTTGCACTTATAGATTTGGAGACAAGTGCTGAACAGAATAAATAAGAAAAAAAACAAAAACAGCTCTGGCTGGTGTGGCTTAGTTGGTTGAGCATCGATCGTCCTGTGCACCTAGGGGTCACCAGTTTTGATTCCTGGTCAGGGCACATACCCAGATTGTGGGTGCAATCCCTGGTAGCGGAGTGTACAGGAGGCAACTGACCGATGTTTCTCTCTCTCCCTCTCTCTCTAAAATCAATAAAAACATATGTTAAAAAAAGAAAAACAAACAAACAAAATAATGTAATAATGACATTTCAGAGCATCAAAAATAAAAAAACATCCTTAAGGTTATCAGAGAGAAAAGCAGATTACTGAGAAAAGAATAAGAATCAGATTGCCATCTGACTTTCATCTGCAACAGCAGACATGAGAAACAGTAGAACATATGGAAAAAAACAGAGCATCAGTGTGTGTTCTTGTTTCAGAAAACTTCAGGATGTATTTTTAAACTCAAGCTTGATACCTCAGGGAGACCAGAAAACTGAACTGTTCTCCTTGCCTCATTTTACAAGTTATCCATACAGTTGGCCCTCTGCTAAGTGTCCACATGTGTCACATTTGAGGATTCAACCAACCCAACCAATCGCAGATTGAAAATATTTGGCGGGGGGCGGGGTGGGGGGTGGGGTGTGGGGGGGGGGGAGGGAGGGAAAGAAAGTTACATTGTTGCTGACATGTACTATGTAGTTAGGCCTACCATGGTTAGAATGGTTATATCTGTACTGAACATGTACAGACTATTTTTCTTGTCATTATTCCCTAAACAATACCAAGGGATGGTGCTACATTGGAGCGAAAATCAGAGAAAAAGCATAAATAATTGAGACCATTTATAATTTGGGTGAGTAGTAATAGGCATATGTTATAAACTAATATTTCTTTTTAAAATTTAAATTAAATTTATTTCCATCACCATGTATCCCCTCTATGCTCTCTTGGACCAATATTTCTTACTTTTGATGTTTTGATTTTATTCAATTCTTTAAAACATAGTTTATAAGCTTTGGAGTTAACACTGGGATAAGGGGATTTTATTTCACATGTTGAGGAAAAAAGATTTTACATAAGATATTTTGATATCTCAAGGATATACTATCTCCGCCAAGAAGCAGAGCAAGGAGGGCTATAACTTATGGTATCAAAAGAACATATCAAATTTAACTTGAGACTTTTTACTCTGCTTGATCAAGGCTCTTTCTTTAGCTGGCTGAGTTGTAAATATGTATTCTATATCTTTGCATTTCTTATCGCTTTAGAGGATGGCAAACCACGTTATAAATCCTGTATAATCAAAGTATTTTTAGGTGCACAGATTGCTTCCTTCAACAAGAGACTTATCTTTTTTTGTGTCACATCTCTCTTATTTAAGACAGAATTATGCTTTCCAGTTTTACAAACACTTTCCTCAAAGTGCTGAAAGAAAACTAAATGTGACAACTAGAAATTCTATTCCAGCCAAACCACTTCTCAAATTTGGGGAGTAAGTATAAATAATTAGAGGCACACCAAAGCCTAGAAAATTTGCCACCCATAGACTCACTCTGAAATAACTACTTTTTAGTTCTTTTAGTTAGATTTCCTGGGGACAAGAGTCCAGGGTCTGTTTTATCCAGAAGTGAAACATCTGCCTGGCCCTAGGAACACTCCAACAACCTAGGTGCATGCGAAGGATGCGCCTATGGACTACGTCCATTTTCAGTCGTTTTTTTTTTTTTTTTTTGATAGAATACATGCTCTACGAAGAGAAATGAAAGAAAATGAGGTACAAGAAGAAATAGCGAGTAAATAAATTAGTGAAAATTACTGTCTAAATATTAATTGGATTAAAATTTTGAGAGCGTGGATGGGAGGGAGGGGGCGAGAGAGAGAAAGAGAGAGAGAGAGAGAGATAATGCATTGATGTGAAACACATCGTTTGGTTGCCTCCCGCAGGACCCCGGACAGGGGCTGATCTCGAACCTACAACTCGGGTAGCTGCCCTTCACCAGGAATCCAGCGCGCACCCTTCAGTACGCGGGGGCGACGCTCTACCCATTGAGCCACACCAGCCAGGGCCGCTTTTTCTTTGTTGAGCTGGGGAATTTGGGTAGCTGTTAGGCTTCGGTGTGACTCCCGCGAGGAAATTATTTGGTGCGTGGGGGCAAAGATGATATTTCACTTTCTGACATCACTGTTCTCCAACACTGGTGGATTTAATCACAGGCTGGCCAGCATTCTGTAGGATTCTAGCCCGGAAAGTGTGTGTGCGCGCGCGCGTGTGCCTCCCACAAGTGTCGTTAGACCCTTGAACGAATTTGAATGGTGCTGTTCTTTGTGAGCCACATGTGAGCACTTTATAAGATTGTTTATGGCCCTGAGCGAATGATTAAACCTAGAAGCTGCAAAGAAAGCGAAAAGAGTTTTCAATGGATACCAAGCCCGGTGCTCAAATACCCCTCTCAAGGGCGATGGGGGGGAATCGGGGCTGAGACCTTTTTTGGGTGGTTGGGGACTCACTGGCCTTGAGCTCCCATTGCTAGGCACGTCCTCTTTTACTCGCCGGCAGGCCGCTAGGCGGTGTCGGGGAGCCATCCGCCCACCGCCGAGCAGCCCCGCTCTCAGCCTCACCCTTCACCCCTCTCGCCGGGCGTAGAGACTACAACTCCCGTGGTGCTCTGGGAGGGGAGGAGGGGGAGCCACCTGGGGGGAGGGGCACGGAGGCGGGTCTTCCGGGAGTGTGTTTCCGGCGTCGGCCGCGGCCCGGACAGTGTGAGAGCTGTAAGATGGCGGCGGCGGCGGTGGTAGAGTTCCAGAGAGCCCAGTCTCTACTCAGCACCGACCGGGAGGCCTCCATCGACATCCTCCACTCCATAGGTAAAGGCAGCCGCGCCCCCTCCCGGGCCCTGCTGTCCCCGCGCGGCCGGTGTCGGGCGGCGGCGGCGGAGCGGGGCCGGGCGAGCCGGTTCTGGCGCTGCTGACTCACTGTGTGTGTGAGGGGGGCCGGGCCGGGGGCACAGGCCGCTCGGGGCTCCCTGGAGCCCCCGGGGTCCCACGCCGGCGGGAAGCCCCGAGACAGCCCCGGCGTCCGCTGGCGGGCTGCTGACTCACCGTGGGCTCCGCGCGGGGTGGGAGAGCGGGCCGAGCCGGGGCCGCACCACTCCCTGGACTTGTCTCCCGCTCCGGCCCGAGCGAGCCGCCGGGACCCGGGGCAGCGCCGGCGGCGTGCTTGCTGCCGCCCGGCCGCCCGATCGGAGACCCTCCAGGGGAAGGGCCCGGGCGAGACCCGCTGTGGACGGGCATTTCCCGCCGTCGTTATCAGCACCGCCAGGTCCGGGTGGGAGCGGGAGCGCGAGCGCTTGCTCTTCTTCGGAGTTTCCTTGCACGGGACGCTGGGAGCTGCCGCTGCTCCCCGGACCCGCGGCGGAAGGCTCCGCGGGAGAGGGGGGCCTCCTCCTGCTGGGGGGAGTCCCGAGGGGGCACACGCCGCGGGCTGGCACCGGGGGTGAGGCGGTGGCCGCCGCGATCCTTGGCCCCCGGGTGGGGTGTAAAGAGCGCGATGTTGGGGTGGCACCGTCGGGCCGGAGGAGGTGACTCATCGCCCTCCTCTCCCCTGTAAAGGCTGGAAGTGAGTTGGGGAGTTAGTTGTGCGCCGCGGAGTTCAGGGAACTCGGGGGCCGGCCGGCTGCCCGTCGCTGGGAGAATGGAAGGAAAATTCCTGAGCACGCGGCATAGTGAGTGGTCGTACACTTGGCACACGGCGGGGAGACTGCAGTGGGAGCCCCGGCCAGCCCCTTCCGACAGGCTTCTACTAGGCTTCAGGTGTGAACAGAGACAAATGCATGATGACAGAGAATGCTTTTCATGTGCAGTCATGACGGGTTCAGCTAGGACTAGGGCCTGAGCCAGCTCTGCACGGCGCACGCAGGAGTGTGATCTTGTAACGTACCCGGAGCGGGTTTGATGCGGATCAACAAGTAGTAGGAGAATGCACGTGTCTGTGGGACCTCCAGGAGGCTGGCTTTTCTGTTGACGGACTGGTCTGAAATTTGGTATTCCTACTGCTTGGAGGAAGGACAGTGGCAAGGTCTTGATGTCTTTATCCTTGGGGGTTCTGGAGACAGAGGGGGCCTCCTCCGGGGAGCTAAGGTGCCTTTGTGAGTGGATGGTACTGGTAAATATAGGGTGTTTCCTTTGGAAGTTCTGATCTTGACTTATCGGTTGCAGTTGCAGAGCCAGAGCCATTGCAACCCCTGTTGCATATGTATTTTTATTCTGTGGACACACACTCACATTGAGAACTACTGTGAGCAGCACAGGTTTGAATTTTTTCGTGCCCAGCGTTTTGTCTTTTATGAAGTGGGAATTACGGTAAACTGTAAGGGGAGGATCTCTTGCTTGCCCACTACCCAGGAGAGAGTTCCCTGAAAGCGTCCCTGTCAGAGCTGGAGTCAGGATGGTTGACAGCCCTACTTTTCCCGGACTCCATGATGGAGTAGCAAAGTCTTGGTTTCTGTCAAGTCATGACGCTTGTAAGACAAGTGGTAACTGGTGATGCTCACTCAAATTACCTCTACACATTTGGAGAGGCTGTTCAGTGTTCCGGATGTAGACTAGTTATGAGCAGTCAAAGGTGGAACAGATAGCAGAAAGTTATTTTAACAGGTCCTGAGTCCATTAGGAAGCGGCATCCCTCCTACCGATCACACTGGAGCTTTGAGAGGGTTGTTTTTCCTGAATGGCTTTGTAGAGCTGCATACCCCTAGTACCCCTCAGCAGAGGCTTTTGCGGGCCTAAAGTTTACTGGGAGACTGTTTATCCTCACCTGAGGATATTTTTTCCATTGATTTCTTTTTTTTTTTGGAGAGTGGGAAGGGGGCGAGGGAGGAAGAGAAAACGAAGGGGGGGGGAGGGGAGAGAGAGAGAAATCGATTGCTTCCTGCACATGTCCCAACCTGGGTTGGGGATCAAACCTGCAACCCAGGTATGTGCCCTTGACCAGGAATGAAACCAAACACTCTGATGTGCGGGCTGATGCTCTAACCACTGAGCACGCCAGTCGGGTGGTTTATTGAAAGACTTTTGACTTTATAGTCATTAGTAACGTGGTCATTTGATTTTAGTTTGTGGCAGGTAAATGCACAGATATGTTGAATATTTTCACAAAACAGTGCCTAGCCTAGGGCTTACTACCACGAGTATGAAGAACTTGTTTTGTTTGAATTTTGTCTTAACCAAATGACTGCAACAGAAATCTCAGTGTATGTGGGCAAGGAAAGTCTGATAGAATGAAAGGCACATTTAAAATAAAAGAGAAGAGTCTATTATGATGTACATGATTTTTCTACTTTTTTTTAAGCTTTCGAATTTGTCTTTTGGTAACTGAGTTTGTAATTGGCCTTGTGAGGGTGAAATTTCCTTTAGTCTGCATGTTTTGTCAGAATTTTAAGAGGTTTTGATTTTCTTCTCCCAGTGAAGCGTGACATCCAGGAGAATGATGAGGAGGCAGTGCAGGTCAAAGAGCAGAGCATCCTGGAACTGGGGTCTCTCCTGGCGAAGACTGGACAAGCTGCAGGTAAGTGCTACACATGGATTGCTTTCTCCTTTTACCTGTAATGCTGGGTGAAGTTGCAATTTTTTGTTGGAATGAAGGAACATAAGAGTTTCACTTTTTTAGCAAGAGGTTAATTTAAGTGGCCTTCAAATTCAGTTCTTTCATGGGAGAGTTTTGTTCTGCAGCTGCAGGAAAAGCTGTTCCTCTTAGATTTAATGATCTGGGATTAGTTTGTGGTTTGAATTTTAGCTGTATTCCCATTCATACAGGCAGCAGCAATAGCAGAGCAGTCTTCGATGATTTCACTGAGCAGCTCTGATTTATTTAAGGTGGGTAGTGACTTTAGGCTCCCAGTGTGGAAATGATTAGGGATTTTGCATGTAAGTAAGTAACTTAATGTCCTTTTTTTCCTGCTACAGGATGGGTCACACATTAAATGGGAAGAGCCTTCCCAAGATTTCTTAATTGATACCTAGGTCTTTGTGCATGTCATTGCCCAAACATTTTAGTTGTGATTGAACCATTGACTTTCTAGGCTTCAAATGGTGATGGGTATGTCCTTAGAATAAGATTCTTGTTGACCATGAAGGGCCTTTGACTAGTGAAGTGGTAATAGTAGTCAGAGAAGCCTGCTTAAACTTAAAATGGATGATTTTTGGTGACCTTACAGTGAATTTAGAGTTTATCTGATTAGAATGGATTAAGCTCTGGTAGGTGACCTCATGAATTACTTTCCCCCAAATTATGTTGTTATCCAAGAGAATGTTAGGTGTAAGATTGCAAAACTTCTTGAACTTGAGAACTAAGATCTTTCCCAGTTAAGGATGACAAATTATTAGGCTAAATCAATAGAAAGTTGTGTGAAATTGGGAGGATATGTTTCTGTGGGTCTTTATCTTACTTAAAATATCTATAATAAGAAAAATAGCCTTAGCCGGTTTGGCTCAGTGTATAGAGCATCGACCTGCAGACTGAAGGGTCCTGGGTTCGATTCTGGTCAAGGGCACATCCCCAGGTTGTAGGCTCGATCCCCAGTAGAGGGCGTGCAGGAGGCAGGTGATTAGTGATTCTCTCTTATCATTGATGTTTCAATCTCTCTCTTTCTCTGTCTCTCTCTCTCTCTCTTCCCCTTCCTCTCTGAAATCAATAAAAATATATTTAAAAAAAGGAAAAAGAAAACAGTGAAAATGACCAAAAGTCTTTTAAAAAAATACACACAAAACAGTTTTTGAGTGCTTACTATGACCTACTTACTGGTTATTTTATTTTATTTATTTATTTTTAAGCCTCACCCAAAGATTTTTTTTTAAAATATATTTTATTGATTTTTTACAGAGAGGAAGGGAGAGGGATAGAGAGTTAGAAACATCGATGAGAGTGAGAGAGAAACACCGATCAGCTGCGTCCTCCTCCTCCTGCACACTCCCCACTGGGGGTGCGCCCGCAACCAAGGTACATGCCCTTGACCGGAATCGAACCTGGGACCCTTGAGTCTGCACGCTGATGTTCTATCCACTGAGCCAAACCGGTTAGGGCCCAAAGATATTTTTCCATTGATTTTAGAGAGAGTGGAACAGAGAGGGAAAGACAGAAATATCGATGTGAGAAAAACACATCGATTGCTTGCCTCCTGCATGCGCCCTGACCAGGGCTGGCTGTCAGGGCCAGGGAGAAGCCTGCAACAGGTATATGCCCTTGATTGAAATTGAACCTGGGATCCTTTGGTCTGCAGGCCAACCCTCTGCTCACTGAGCCAGACCAGCTAGGGCTAGTTACTGTTTTAAGCACAAACATGGTTTAGCTTATTGAATCCTTGAAACAACTCCATAAGGTAGATTCTCTTATCTATTTACACCTGAGGAAACTGAGCACAGGAAAGTTACTGTCTTACTTAAGGTCTATCAGCTAGTATGTGAGAGAGCCAGGATTTGAGCCCATGGAGTCCTATTACAGAGTTCATGGCCTCATGGTATAATGGTTTGTGCTCCTCATAGTTATCCCCTTATGGATTATCAGTGGTGGGTGGTGTGTTTTTTTATTTTATGTTGACTTCCCTCCTATTTAACACAGGTATGGATTCTTCTTGCCTGTCAGTTAATGTGAGCTTTGGAGTTAGAGAACAGTTTTGATAATTAGTCCATACAAAATATTATTAACAAGGTCATTTTCTTGAAAGAATTATAGAACCAAGTGAAATGATTTTAAGATTTTTCTGTTACTGAAACATCCAAATGTCTTTCCCTGCAGTAGCATAGATAATTAGAAACGGCATGTAGTATATAGTCAGTGCTTCAGAAAATTTATCCCAAAATGTTAATTGTTTTACTTGAAATTTCCTTTTTCATGCTTTACTCTCTTCTTATTCCTTGCCCTCCCTTCCTTGTAACCCATACCTGAGAAGTTTAGAAGTGTACTGTTAATCCTATTGGAATTTAACAGGTGAATCATAAGAACTTTTAAAAACTTATTTTCTAAGGAAGAGTGAGAATATAGGTATATACAGTAGAAACCCTAAGGAAGTCTTGGGGCCTGCATTCATTTACCTTATTTAGCTATTAATAATTAATAGGCTTGTATTGTTTTCTTTGATTTGGAGATTTCTGAGAACAGAAAATATGTGTTTCATGAATCTTCAATTTTTATGCGTTTAATACATGGCTAAAACTGTGCTAAGTACTCTATTCAAAAGGTTTAAGATAGGGTCCCTGACTGACAGCACTCATTTTGGGACTTAGTGAATCAGACTGTGTCCTGTGCAAAGTCGTGATGGAAAGTATTGCTGAATATTATCAGACATGGTGCCTAGGTGCAGGGTCTGCAGATTTCATAGCCTGAGACTATGAAATTATGTTGAGTTCTGTGAGGTTTTAAAAGGGAAGTTCTGATCATACAATTGCAAATAATCTCAGAATAGGAGGAAGGAGTTATATGATTCTGTGGAAATTAAAAAATTTAATTTAGTATATGTGAAACTGGAAAGAAACAGGGAATATAACTAAGAATGAATAAGAAACAATAGTAGGCTAAAATAAAAAATGAATTGAGTCTTTTGGCAACTAAGAGGTCATTTGTTTCTCTGTTAGTGTGAAGAGAATAACACACTCAGTGCTTGGAGAAAATACTGTCATTCTAGCAGGTGCTAAAGAGAAGGCACACTGCTTAGCCCATGTTTTGCTTCTGCCTTTTCCAGGAAGGAAAATGGTTTTCAAAAAAGAAAAAGATAGAAATAATATCAGAAAGAATTAAAGCCAAGGTAGGTGAGAGAAGAGAGAGCAGCAGATAGTCTCTTTAAATAAGTTCTAGGCTCTGACATTTTCTGTCTTTTAGTATCAAAAGAATAGTTCTAATAGATATATTTATAGAGCCACTGTTGTTATTTTGAGAAAAATCATGGAGGATGGAGAGATATAAGAAAACAGTATGGATGAACATTATTCCACTTTTCAAAAAGGCAATAAAAAAATACTAGACACGATAAACTGGTAATCATCAGTAAAGTTCTGGGACATTATTTGATAAGTATGTTTTAATCACTTAGAACTGTGGGTTTATTAAGATTATTCCAAATTCACTCTTGGTTTTCTTGGTTAGCCTTATTAGACCGTGGATATGCAGGGCTCCTCCACAGACAGTGGCTGGACAGCTGTTTTTATAAATAAGGTTTTGTTGAACATAGCCATACCTACTTATTTACATACTAGACGCCCAGTGCACGAATTTGTGCACGGGTGGGGTTGGGCCGGCCTGCCCTGATCCGGCCCATCGGGCCAGGCCGGCTGGGTTGTGTGTGTGTGGGGGCAACGCGGGAGGTTGGCTAGCTGGCTCCAACCCCGATTGGGGGAAGGACTGGCTGGGGGGAGGGGCCACGGCAATTGGCCTGCTGACCCCGCCCCCTGGTCGAACTCCCAGTAAGTCGAACTCCTGCCCAAGGGGACAATGTGCATATTAGCCTTTTATTATATAGGACTAGAAGCCCCGTGCACAAAAATTTGTGCACTGGCAGGGGGCGTTCCTCAGCCCAACCTGTGCCCTCTCACAGTCTGGGACCCCTCGGGAGATAACCACCTGCTGGCTTAGGCCCGCTCTCCTGGTGGCAGATGGCACGCCCAATCCCGCGGTGTCTGCCCCGTCTCTCCCGGTTGCAGATGACAGGCCCGGATCCCTCGCTGGGGCGAGTGGCGGCTCGGGATCACGCTGCCGCCCACCCCGCCCCACACACGGCAGGCCAGGATCTCGTGCTGGGGCGGTCAGCGGCTCGGGATCACACTGCTGCCAGCCCCAGGTGGGCGGCGCAGCAGGATCTGCCTGCAGTATGCAAATTAGCCATCATCTTTGTTGGCAGTTAATTTACATATCTCACTGATTAGCCAATGGGAGGTGTAGCGAAGGTATGGTCAATTACCATGTTTGTTTATTATTAGATAGGATTACCTATGACTGCTTTGCATTACAGTTAGGTTGAGTTGAGTACCTGACCCTAAAACCTTATAGCCAAAGCTGAAAATATTTACTATCTGACCCTTTACAGAAAAAGTTGGTCAACCCCTAGGTGAGGGGAATGATAAAGACTACATATCTGATATATCAGAGTATTTGAAGATTTGCCATAATAACAGGTATAGGTTATGAATTTATGATGACAAATGGATCATTTGTCAGCCTGAAGGAAAGTCTCTAGCATCATGGCATAGGTATTTGTTCTTGTTCTTCTGGTCAGCATCTGATGGCTGAAGCCATTTCAGAAGGTGTGCTTATTTTTGTAGATGACTCAGTACAGGACAGAATTAAGATTTAGAGTTATTGTCAGAGCCAGCAAGATTAAATTCAGTGTGCTAAGAATAAAGTTATATACTTAAAGTATTTATCAAAACAGAGGAAGGTGGGGAATTACCTGTCTCTGCAAAAAGACCTTCATGGATTCATTGAACCAAGAGTGCTGTTAGAAAAAGCGAAACACGCTATTTGTGTTACATATGGTGGCTAGGTGAAAAGAATTAAGACACGATTCAACTGGTTGCACCCTACCTGGAGCACTGTTTTCAGTTCTGGGTATTACAAGTGGTATATCTACAAACTAGAGTTTATTCAGAAAAGGGCAACTAAGGTGACAAGGAATCTGGGAACCAGGACATTGGAGGGACAGTTGAAACAGGTAAAGATGTTTAGCTTGGAGAAAGGGAAAGTTAGGGAGATATAAACGTAGTTGTCATCAAATCTCTGAAGCCACTTGGAAGGAGGGTATATAGACTCATGTTCCAAAAAAATTTAGTTTGACCAACATTGGAGTAGTTTGCTTTCTGAACATTTCTGTCACTCAAGATCAGGGGTCCTCAAACTACGGCCCGCAGGCCACATGCAAATACAAATATTGTATTTGTTCCCGTTTTGTTTTTTTTTACTTCAAAATAAGATATGTGCAGTGTGCATAGGAATTTGTTCATAGTTTTTTTTTAAACTATAGTCCGGCCCTCCAACGGTCTGAGGGACAGTGAACTGGCCCCCTGTTTAAAAAGTTTGAGGACCCCTGCTCAAGATTATTCAGAATTGTTCAAGCATAGTAGGTAATGCTGTGGGAGAAGAGACACCGCACTAGACTGCTTTTAAAAGCTATGATTATATAATTGGAATTTGCATAAATGCAGAGTGATTTTGAGGGGGAGAAATCAGTGTAGTCTGGAGTTGGCTTGGAAGACTTACCAGGACTTTAGTTGGACCTAAAGAGATATGTGATTCACCTAGGTTAAGAGGATGAGAAATTCCAGATGGGAATGCAGCATGAGTGAAGCATGAGAGCAGGCGTGCGAATGGGGGAAAAATCTTAGACAGTAGAAATCAAAGGTCAGTATTGGCAAGAGAAAGATGAACCTTTCCACTCTGTGTAAGGTTCCTTTTGTACCTGACACAGTCCCATGCATCCCGTGACTTTTCAGGCAGATGAAGATTTCAGGACCCTGAATTAGCGTTCTCAGGAGGGTGAAGTTTGCTTGCCCTGATTTAGAGTTCTCAGGAGGGTGAGTCTACAATTGGAGAATAATAAAGAGGCAATGGCATTATAGTAATTTTAACCTACATTTCAGAAGCACTTCCTTATTTGTCACTTGAAATATTCTCTAATTTTTAGAAACTCCTGATAATGATGTTCCCTTAGAATTACTGTATCACTTCTTTCCTTATACAGGGGGAAACCTTTATGGTGGGCCCCTTTTTTGATCATAGTTTAAGACTTACATTTTGAAGATTAATGAGGAATATTAAAAGGGAAAAACACCCTAACTTTTATGTAAAAAGTTTATTCAAAAGAGTGCCTGGGAACTGATATTGCTAAAAGGCTAAGCTGGGGAGTATTTGGGGAAGGGAGGAAAAAGGGAACCTGGAATTGGAAATCTCTGTTCAGGGGGAACTGCTAAGGCTGGTTTGAAAATTAAAAACAAACAACTCCTATAACCTGTCCAAGGTAGCAGAGGCACAGCATATTCTGTGTTCTAGCAAACTTGTCTCTGGGAGTATGAGTACTTTGCTGTTTATCTTTCATTAAAATGGATAAGTGAGGCAGAGAAATGAGCTTTTCCCAAGGCCCTTATAGTAATCCATTGGTTGAGTGGGGAATAGAACAGTACAAATTTGGTATATGTTGTTAGCTTATTTTTGCTACTCCTACTTGTAAGAGTGCTTTAAATTCCTACTAACTTTCATTTAGACTGATTCCAGTGACGTAAGTACTAATTTTATAATCTTGGGTTATCTTTTAAATGGGTGTTTTGTTCCTAATATTGATGTTTACTTTTTTCCTTTCTGAATTGCCTTCATTCAGAGCTTGGAGGACTCCTGAAGTATGTGCGACCCTTTTTGAATTCCATCAGCAAGGCTAAAGCAGCTCGTCTCGTCAGATCTCTTCTGGATCTGTTTCTTGATATGGAAGCAGCTACAGGGCAGGAGGTAAGATGTTTTAATGACAGAAGGTAGACATTATTTTAAAAAAGTCTGTTTTGGTGAAAGCAGTGCCTGACTGCACTGTGGTTCTCATATAGAAGGGACAGCTGGGAGAACAGCTCAGGACTTATCATGTCAGTTTCTCTTTGTTCCAGGGCATTTGATACTTTGGGTCTGTTCCATGCTTTGCTTTGTAAGTGGAGATTGTTAGTGGTCCCTGGAATCCTCATTACATCAGGGTCACAAACTGATTCTTGCTTTTGAGGTATTGTATTGCCACACTTTTGTAATGTTTTCTGTGTCTATGGTACCTTTCATTCTGTGTCACAAAGCTTGTGAGCATTAATTAAGTCTTGAGGCATCCCTTCTTAGCATGTTTTGTACCGAGTATATGTCTTTCTTGAGGGGTGAGTATCCATCTGTTTGTGTGTCGTGTGCGGAAGGCACTGGTGTATCTATACATGTCCTCTACAAGTTCAGACTTACACCCTGACCTGTGTTTGAAGAGTGCCTCTTTGGATTCACTGAGCCTCTTCCAACCTTTTCAAAGATAGCTGTATTTACTGCAATTTAGGGGAAGGAGACACTATCAAAGTTAAAACTTATTCTGTAAAAAGTGGCAGATTCAAGCAGAGTATATTGTGGTTACTTGAATCTGTAGGAATAATTGTTTGCTGTGGCCTCTGGGTGTAAAGCTAAAAGGTATGAAAGGGCATAGTAGCATATTGAGTAAATAATGAGGCATTTCAGAAACCTAGGACATTTAGATTCCACTTTGAAATCATGTCTTTTAAATGACATAAACTAACTTTATTTGTAGAGAAATCTTCATATTAATTTGTTTCTGGCAGAACTATGTTCTTTTTAAATTGTACTTTGTGCCCAGCTGGTGTAGCTCAGTGGTTGAGCATTGACCCATGAACCAAAAGGTCACTGGATTGATTCCCAGTCAGGGCACATACCCAGGTTTTGGCCTTGATCCCCAGGAGGGAGTGTGCAGGAGGCAGCCCATTGATGTTTCTATTTCTATCCTTCCTTCCTTTCTCTCTCTCTCAAATCAATAAAAAATAAATAAAATAAATTGTACTTTGTTCTCATGAGAAAGTGGCACCATCTTTTGTTTGAAATAGGGTGCCTTTAGAATGGGCTGACTAAATGATAGCTTGAAACAAACCCATAAATGTTAGTTGGAACTTTTTAGGCAGAAAAAGATAATTATCCAAGCCACTCCTTTGTACACTGGTTCCTGGAATTTGTCCCTTCCCATAATATAGAGCTGACTTAGTGGCTAGAACTGCATTAACAGTCAGTTCTCCTACTTCTTTATGGAAATCTTTCCAAATCATAATTTAGTACTCGCCTATCATTGTCTGATGCGATTTACTGGCCTTTATATCATATGGCTCCATGTCTGGTAAGGCTCTCCCTTAACTGTGTTTGTACATTGCTGCTGTTTATTTGTATATTACATTTTTGTCAAGTAGAACGCTTTCTTCCTTTTCCTAGGGTGAAAGGAAACACTCTTAGGTATTAGGTCATTATGCCATTTTAGTGCTAAGTATCGGCTGATTTTTTTGGGGGGTGGGGATGATTATCATTATAGCTTTTTATTGAGAGCTGGTCTTCATCCATGTAGCAGGACTTTTTTTAAAAAATAGATTTTTATTGATTTCAGAGAGGGAGAGGGAGAGAAAGAGATAAAAACATCAATGATGAGAAAGAATCATGGATTAGCTGCCTCCTGCATGCCCCACACTAGGGATTGAGCCCACAACCCCGGCGTATGCCTTGACTAGGAATTGAACCATGACCTCTTGGTTCATAGGTTGATGTTTAACCACTGAGCCATGCCGGCTGGGCTGTAGCAGGACTGTTTTTTAAAAATATATTTTTATTGATTTTAGAGAGGAAGGGAGAGGGAGAGGAAGAGATAGAAACATCAATGATGAGAGAGAATCATTGATTGGCTGCCTTCTGCACGCCCCCTACTGGGGATCGAGCCCACAACCTGAGCATGTGCCCTTGATCAGAATCAAACCCAGGACCTTTCAGTTTGCAGGCTGACACTCAATTCACTGAGCCAAACCTGCTAGAGCTTTGTTACTACATTTATTTAGGTGACTACAGGTCTCTGACTTGGATATAATCTTCATCTTAGAAAATTCTTTGATTGAGTGATGGTAAAGGATAGAGGAGCGAGTCAGGTGGATTGCTCTCATAGTAGTATTGAAGCCTGAGACAAAATAGGAAGTTTTAGAACACTTTTATGGGAGCTAAGACTTTTGTGTTGGGGAGTTTGGAACCAAGAGTATGGGGGAGGGGCTTTTCCTTGCTTTTTTTCTATTTGGGAACTAACCATAAGTTAGATAGATCTGCAGAACAGTCTGCAGCTTGCTCTTTTCTGAAAGCTGATACGATTCAGATTAGGTTTGGGTCAATTTCCGTACTAAGGTTTAGAGCTTAGAAAATGAGGATATATGTATTGGATTTGGGGATTGGGCAGGGGAGTGGGAGTGGGGTGGTTGGTAAGGGGAGGGGAGTAGAAAATTGGGTTGAGGAGGAGAGAAAGGAAACTGAACCAAAATCCTTGCCAAATAATGAACTGAAATCCCAGAATTTACCTTAACTTCCAGGGCTTTCTAGGAAATTGCCTATGGGAAGCTATTTTATTTTATTTTTTTTTGCTATAGTATAACTCAGTGGTCAGCAAACTCATTAGTCAATAGAGCCAAATATCAACAGTACAATGATTGAAATTTCTTTCGAGAGCCAATTTTTTTTTTTTTTAAATATATTTTATTGATTTTTTACAGAGAGGAAGGGGGAGAGATAGAGAGTTAGAAACATCGATGAGAGAGAAACATCGATCAGCTGCCTCCTGCACACTCCCTACTGGAGATGTGCCCGCAACCAAGGTACATGCCCTTGACCGGAATCGAACCCGGGACCTTTCAGTCCACAGGTTGACGCTCTATCCACTGAGCCAAACCGGTTACGGCGAGAGAGCCAAATTTTTTAAACTTAAACTATATAGGTAGGTACATTGTTATTAACTTAATTAGGGTACTCCTAAGGCTTAGGAAGAGCCACACTCAAGGGGCCAAAGAGCCGCATGTGGCTCGCAAGCCGCAGTTTGCCAACCACGGGTCTAACTGAAACAAATAGTACATTTTAAGAAACCTTACATCAAAAATCCTATTATTG
Organism: Myotis yumanensis; assembly: GCF_028538775.1. NCBI lineage: Eukaryota > Metazoa > Chordata > Mammalia > Chiroptera > Vespertilionidae > Myotis > Myotis yumanensis. The sequence continues at coordinate 24,386,041 of NW_027223767.1, read as the reverse complement.
AAACAGTTATTTTAATGGAAAAAAAGAGTGTGTGCTAGAGAGAGTTTTAGACTTAGAACAGTAATTTTCCCCCATAGGAATTTAGTTAACAGAATTTAAAAAAATAGTTAAATATATTGATTTAAAACTTAAATATCTAATTTTGACCACCTCAAGCTTTTGTACTCAAGTAAGGGTTGACTTCCTCCAGAAGCACGGGTGTGCATTCTTAGCCCCTTTATCAATCATGGTTAGCATGAACAAAGCACAAAGCCTCAGACAAAATAGCTGTGGCACAAGGGCCTTTATTTTATTCCCTTAGAACTGAAGCACCAATTATAGTCCTAAACAATGCAAATCATGTACCTGTAATGGGTAACAGACATGCAGTTCATGTTCATGTGTACAAAAGTCTGTGCTCTAGAAGAAATGTTTGTACTGACCTGAGTTTTTTAAGGCTGGTTTGACATAGAACGAGCACTAGAGATAGGGTCCAGGTCTGATCCCAATGCTGATATGTAATCTTGGGTGAGTCACTCAACATCTGGACTGTCAGGGAAATGGGGACAGGTGAGATTTTGGAGTAGAATTCAGTGTTTGTTTGTTTTTAACTAGGAATATGCATCAGTGGCCAAGCTCTACTGAATCAGGAGCCTAGGTATTATTCATTTTTTGTGTTGTTTGAAAAAGCTCCTTGGTTAAAATTGATGGTAAGCTTTTTGTAGCCCCTTCAAGATGTATAGTACAAAAGACTATTGTATTTTTGTTGCTAAATTATACAGTAAAATATTTTTAGTTCTATTCATGTCATGAACAGAAATCTTACTTTGAGTTTGACCTTTTAGAACATAACTCAAAACTCTGAAATTGTGATTGGCTTGGTTTTATTTTAGTTTTTGTAGAATTTTTATGAGGTCAGTTGTGTTTAGGGTTGGAGATTAAAGTAGCCACCAGAGGGCTCCAATGAGTTGTAAAGGTTTCATTGAATCTCAGTGTTGAATCCTCTAAATAACCATTTAATGTCAGCCATCCATTTATTTATTGAATTTTGACTTAGGGTTTAAAGGCAGAAGATGAGTCAGTTTGGACTGTCCATTTGCTTTTCTCTCCTTACAACATCTCTTAAGAGTACTTTGAATTTCCATGAAAAACCTGTTGTGCCCTAGCCAGTTTGGCTCAGTGGATAGTGTGTCAGCCTGTGTACTGAAGGGTCCTGTGTTTGATTCTGGTTAAGGGCACATGCCCAGGTTGCGAGCTCGATCCTCAGTGCAGGAGGCAGCTGATCAATGATTCCAATCATTGATGTTTCTCTCCCTCTTCCTTTCTCTCTGAAATAAATTAAAAAATATATAGTTAAAAAAAGAAAAACAATAGTAACAGCAAAAACCTGTTGTATTAGTAATTCTCCAGAAAGTTCAATTTCATTTTATATTATGCTCTGATTAGGATTTTAATACAAAACTTGTAGTAACAGAAGTAATGTAAGGCAGCAGTACTTAATAAGTACTTTGTCAAAGCTAATATGTCAAGGATACCTGATGGCATTTAGACCATCTAGCATAGATCCCTACTTTAAGTCAGTTACTTTGCACATTACATCACTGCTTAGGTGGCAGATAGAACTGGGGATTCAGAGTACCTATAAATAAAGCTTAAAAGCCTGTTTAAGTGTTCGTTTCATTCTAAGTTCTATTTGCTCCCTTTAATAAAAGCTAAAGTTTGCTGGGCTAGATGAATTTGTTAGTTGCACTTATTAGAATTTGAAAGGGAAGAGCCAGCTGGGCCCTTTGAGTCTTACAAGCAACTGTTAGGAACAAGGCATTTGTGTTTAGGCTGAGAATTTCTCCCCTTTATTACCAGTGTATTCACATTAAAACATTATTGTTACTGTTTGCAACTATTTGGGGGGAAATTTCTGACTTAAAAATTTCTCAGTCATCATAGAATACTACATTCCAGGGCTACATATATTGGAAATGCTGGGTCTCTGCTGGGAAAGGTGGAAGAGGAATCTCAACAGTGAGACTCTTCCAGAGGAGCACAGTCTAAGCATCAAGATACTTCAGGTGTAAAAAGCCTAGTTGGTTCTCTATTATAATATAACCATTACACATTGAGATCTGTGTATCAAGGCATGTCCCCTGAGACATTATATAGAGCAACATGGGTAATATGTAAGGTGGAAATTAAAGCTATTCTCTAAAGCAAAGTTTGTGGGAGAAATATGAGGACATAATGTTGCATGTACTGTCTCTTCCCTGTTGCAGGTTGAGTTGTGTTTAGAGTGCATCGAATGGGCCAAATCAGAGAAAAGAACATTCTTACGCCAAGCTTTGGAGGTATGTGCCTACATTAGTATTGTTTTTAGGTCTCTATGCATTAGTCAGACTATGAGTGTAAGTAATACCATCTTGATAAAAGTATTTTCTGCAACTTTGTGTTATCTAGGCACCCAAAGATTATTGCTAGTAGTCTCACTCATGAGAATTGCTCTGGTTGAAGTTTTATGACAGACCTGCTAACTTAGAGAAGTAAGCTGTAACATCGTAAAGTTAATAGTCACTGCCCATAGTAAGAGATAATACTATGGGCTAGATAAATATTTTTGGACTGAATTTGATGCTATCATCAGGACTTGAATATTTAACAGTAACAGTACTGTGACTATCAATCTTTGATTTCTTTCTTTCATCAGTCAATGCCTTTTCTCTTTTCTAGGCAAGACTAGTGTCTTTGTACTTTGATACCAAGAGGTACCAGGAAGCATTGCATTTGGGTAAGTAGCTGGTAGTAATTAATAAGGACTCCTAGCTGGCTAAATGAATGTATTTTAGAGCCTGACTACTCTTATTAGTTATGCATTAATAATTCTTCTTCTAAGAAGGCTTAACCTTCTTTTTTTTTTTTAAAAGATGTCCTGTAATGGGCTTATCAATAGACCAGATACAACAAAGGAAATAATCAGTAAATCTAAAGAAACTTCCAATATTTCTAATGCCAAAATCCATATTCTTTCCCTTACAATATTATTTTAATATATTTTGTTGATTTTTTACAGAGAAGAAGGGTGAGGGATAGAGAGTTGGAAACATCAATGAGAGAGAAAGATCGATCAGCTGCCTCCTGCACACTCCCCGCTAGGTATGTCCCCACAACAAAGGTACATGCCCTTGACTGGAATCGAACCCGGGACCCCTGAGTCTGCAGGCCGACGCTCTATCCACTGAGCCAAACCAGTCAGGGCTTAACCTTTTTTATTTACTGAATCTGTCATGGAAAAAATGCCATTTGGAAGTTCTAAGAAACTAACTAGAACTAATTTTTTAAATTTAGAGAATAGAAAGGTCAAATTGCAAAGTGTTTTACTGTCTTAACACATTTACACATCTGTTTATAATTATACTTAAAATCTATTTTTAAGAAGAAATTATAAAAAAGTTTAAAAAAGAAATTAATTAGATGTGAATATATATAGAAGTTGGAGTGGGCCATCTAAAGGCTTTCTCCTGTGTGGTATTTAAACACCCTGAAATCTTTGCGTGCTGCTGTGTTTTTGTTTTTGTTTTTTTAATTAATAGGTAGATCCTGGATTATTTTTCCCATATGGAAGACCATGGCTTTTGTAATCTATTAAGTTGAAGAAATTGCTAATATTCAATTTTTATCCTGCAAAAATGACAATTTCATATGGTTCTAACAAATAATAGCATGTAAAAAAAAAAGTTTTGCCGAAACCGGTTTGGCTCAGTGGATAGAGCGTCGGCCTGTGGACTGAAAGGTCCCGGGTTCGATTCCGGTCAAGGGCATGTACCTGGGTTGCGGGCACATCCCGCGGTGGGGGATGTGCAGGAGGCAGCTGATCGATGTTTCTCTCTCATCGATGTTTCTGATTCTCTATCTCTCTCCCTTCCTCTCTGTAAAAAATCAATAAAAAAATATATTAAAAAAAAAAAAAGTTTTATTGCGATATAGTTAACAGACCATAAAATTCATCCTTTAAAAGTGTACAAACCATGCCCTGGCCGGTTTGGCTAGGCGGGTAGAGCGTCGGCCTGTGGACTCAAGGGTCCCAGGTTCGAGTCCACTCAAGGGCATGTACCTTGGTTGTGGGCACATCCCCAGTGGGGAGTGTGCAGGAGGCAGCTGATCAAAGTTCCTCTCTCATCGATGTTTCTGGCTCTCTATTCCTCTCCCCTCCTCTCTAAAAAATCAATAAAATATATTTAAAAAAAAAGTGTACAAACCAGTGGTTTTTAGTATATTCACAAAGTTATGCAACCAGTAAGCCACTATCTGATTTTCTGGACATTTTTATTACCCCAGATATAAATCTTGGACTCATTAGTTATCACTTCCCATTAATCCCTGATCCATCACCTCCCCCACTCACCAGGCAGTCACTAATCTATTTTCTTTGTAGATTTGCCTGTTCTGGACATCCTTTATAATTAAAGGGTAATATGCAAATTGACCCTAACGGCGGTATGACCGGTTGCTATGACGTCCACTGACCACCAGGGGGTAGACACTCAACGCAGGAGCTGCCCCCTGGTGGTCAGTGTGCTCTCATAGGGGGAGCGCCGCTCAGCCAGAAGCCAGGCTCACGGGTGGCGAACGCAGTGGCAGTGGTGGGAGCCTTTCCCACTTCCTCTGCAGCGCTAAGGATGTCCGACTGCGACTTAGGGGACTGGGCCTAAGCCGCAGTCAGACATCCCCCGAGGGCTCCTGGGCTGCCAGAGGGATGTCTGACTGCCAGCTTAGGCCCGATACCCTGGGGAGTGGGCCTAAGCCTGCAGGTGGACATCCCCCAAGGGGTCCCAGACTGCGAGAGGGCGCAGGCCAGGCTGAGGGACCCCCCTCTCCCCAAGTTCATGAATTTTCGTGCATCGGGCCTCTAGTTTCATATAAATGGAATTATATAATATATGGTATTTGTGATTGTCTTCTTTCACTTAGGATAATGTTTTCAGGGTTTATCCATGTTATAGCATATGGCAGCCCTTCATTCCCTTTTTAAAAAATAATACTTTTATTTATTTTTTAAAATATATTTTTATCGATTTCAAAGAGGAAAGTAGAGAGAGAGATAGAAACATCAATGAGAGAGAATCATTGATCGGCTGCCTCCTGTACGCCCCTTCCCCCCCAGGAATTGAGCCCGCAACCTGGGCATGTGCCCTTGACTGGAATGGAACCTAGGACCCTTCAGTCGGGAGGCCAATGCTGTATCCACTGAGCCAAACCAGCTAGGGCTGTCTTTTTTATTTTAGCCATCTAGTGGGTGTGATGTGGTATCTCATTGTGGTTTTGATTTGCATTTCCCTAATGACTAATAATGTTAAGCATTTTTTCATGTACTTATTGGCCATTTGTATGTTTTGAAGAAATGTCAATTCAAATCCTTTGCTATTTTTTAATTGGATTATTTGTGTTTTTATTCTGGATACCAGTCCCTTACCAGATAAATGATTTGCAGATATATTTTTCCCACCCTATGAGTTGTTTTTTCACTTTCTTGGTGGTTTTCTTTGAAGCACAATTTAATTTGGATTAAATCCCATTTTTCTTTTGTTACTTATGATTTTGGTATCATTGCTAAGAGATCATTGTCTAATCCAAGATCACGACGATTTTACTCCTATATTTTATAGGTTTAGATCTTACATTTAGGTCTTTGACTCGTTTTAAGTTAATTTTTGTGTCTGATGCAAATCTGTTTGGATTTGATTTTTCACATCTGAGATGGGGAAGAAGGTAAGGTGTATTTGGAGAACATTGGTATATCCAGAACTCCTTCCTTCTTCCACCAACCCTAGTGCCTGGTATTTTTATGTAGTCTGTGATTGCTGGGCAGAAAGAGAGTGAGTGAGATCATTGGATAACTAGCTTCAGCGTTTTCTGGGTGGAGATTTCAAAATTTAGAAGTAAGTTCATAGAGCTCTTGGCTCTAATGTTCTCCTTAGAATACAGAAAGTTTCCAAGAGATTTGTGTTTCTCTTTTGGAGGAAAGCACATTTAACAGAAAATTTAATTCTTGTAAGTAGGTAAACCTCTTTTTGGGTTCAGGCAGGTTTCTGGTTTCTTTATCCTGAGTGTTCTTATGAGGGTGGGAGAGGGTGATACTATGGGATGAAGATATTAAGATTATGGCTTAGAAAGGGGCATAATATTTTTCCCCCTCCAGGTTCTCAGCTGTTGCGGGAGTTGAAAAAGATGGATGACAAAGCCCTTTTGGTGGAAGTACAGCTTTTAGAAAGCAAAACATACCATGCCCTCAGCAACTTGCCGAAAGCCCGAGCTGCCTTAACCTCTGCTCGAACCACAGCAAATGCCATCTACTGCCCCCCTAAATTGCAGGCCACGTTGGATATGCAGTCAGGTAATACCTGTAGCTACTCATGGGATTTTTTTCTTAAAACTCATCTTATTTCACAGGTGGAAGGAATGGGGGATTGGGGCTGGGGAATAAAATTGGCTGATTTGGCTTGAGCCTTCTTCAGAGAAACCAATTAGAAGGTTTTCTCTAACTAGCTGCCCCCTTCTATTAACTTGCTATTAACTGCCTAAAATATATTAATAACATGTTTATCCATGGTTGCCCAGGCAACCTGATTTTTAGAGCCAAGACCTTAGAGAGCTCTCACTTAGGTTTAAAAAGCTCCCTTAATTTCCTTCTTTGTCACTACTCAGGCTGGTGGCAGCTCTTTCTAACATTGATTAATCCAAGTCTGTTGTCACTTGGAGATCTTTGTAAAGCATGTTGGGCTTTTCCAAGTGGCCTCAGAACAGGGCTAAGAAAAGACACCCCCACTCCCGAATTTCTGTTGAGTTTAGTGGATAGCTTTCTGATGGAGTGTGTGAATGTTGGGGTTAGGAGGCCATGGGCAGTAGAATACTTGAAGTCGGCAGCTTTTATTAGTTATACTTTATTATTACTGAAGGAGCACTGGAATTAAAGGCAGAAGACTAGTTTAAGCCCTTACCTTTCTGTAGTCTTAATTTCCATGTCTGTAACAGAGAGAATACCTGCCCTACTTGCCTCTTGAGTATTTTGAGTATCAGATGGCATGTTTTGTCATTCAGAGGTTAAGAGCAATAGCTCTAGAAACCGACTTTTCTAGGTTGACATTTTAGTTCTGCCAAATTCTAGTTAGTTAATTTATCTTTGGGCAAGTTACGTAATTTATCTGTAACTCATCTGTAAATTGTACCTCTTCATAGGATTGTAGTGGGGATTAAATTATGATGAATGTAGTTTTTATCATAGTACCTTGCCTTGACCAATTTGGCACTTTCTTTAAACCCCTGCTCTTTTATTATGCCCTTCCTTCATGGTCAAGACATGAACTTGCATCTGATTTCTCAGAGGAAATGGAGGCCATTTTAATGTAAACCCTCTTGTTTTTCCTTGCCAGAATTTGTCACTAAACATTTGTAACCTTTATCAAGAATGATCCTTCTACTTGTCCTTTTGTTCCATTCTAAATCTGTAGTCTTTCTTCTTCTCCATGTGGCTCTGCAGCTCAGTCTTTGAACCACCCCAGCTGAAAAAACACTGTCCTTTCTCCTTTTTAAATTGCTGTCCTCTCCTTTGCTTGGCAAGCTTCTTGAAAGTGTTGAAAGACTATCCTTATTTTCTTATCTCTCTTGACTCCTCTGATGGGGAAGGGGGGTGGTGTGCAGGGGCATGGTGGAGATTTTGACCCTGTTGAATTCTCTAGGTTTCTTTTTCTTCCTTCCTTTCTTTCTCTTTTTTTGGTTAATCCTCACCCAAGGATATTTTTTCTATTGATTTTTAGAGAGAGAGAGTGAAAGGGATGGGAGGAGGGAGGGAGGAAGGGTGGATGGTTGAGAGAGAAAGAGAGAGAGAGATGCATTTATGTGAGGCACATGGATTGTTTGCCTCCCAGACACGCCCTAACCGGGGCCAAGGATCAAACCTGCAACCCAGGGGTGTGCCCTTGGCTGGAAATTGAACCGTCGACCCTTTAGTGCGTGAGCCCCCACTCCAATCGCTGAGCCACTTGGCCAGGGCTAGGCTTCTTTGACATCACTGTCTTTCTGGTTCTCCTCCCTTGAATAATTATCCTTGGTCACACTTTGCTGTGTTCCTCAGTGTTGTTTTCTCAGTTCTTTTTCTCTTCTTGTTCTCCCTGTTTCCTCTCTAATCCCATGTTTTGCCCATGCTTTAGTCGCCATATAACACTAATGGTCTCCTCATCTGAATCTCCAGTAACTTCCTCCTAAATTCCAGATCCAGATTTTCAGCTGCATAATGGACATACATACTATATCTCAATCTCAACATGTTGAAAACCAACATTATTTAACCCTCCCCCTTAAACTGTTCTTTTCTGCCTCTCCTATTTTAGTTAGTGGCATCATCATTGACTTAGTTGCTCAAGCTGTTGTCTTTGGAGTAATTTTGACCCCTTCCTCTCCTTCACCCCTCATGTCCATACTCAGTTGCCAGATCAGGTTGAGTCTGTCTCCACATCAGCCCTTTCTTTTCCATCTACATTCACTGCTCTAATTGATGCCTAGACCACTGGAGTCTTTTACTGTTCTAACTGTCCCTAGTCACTTTTCTCAGTCCATCTTTCTTACTGGTCCAAAGTCATTTTTCTGAAACACAAATCTGATCATGCAACTTCTTTGTTTAAAATTTTCCAGTAGTTCCCTGTAATCTCCAGGCTAAATTATACTTTAACGAAAGGAAGGCATCCTGCCCTGGTCGGGTGGCTCAGTTGGTTGGAGTGTTGTCCCATACACCAAAAGGTTGTGGGTTTAATCCCCACTTGGGGTGAGTACGGAAGGCAACTGATATATGTTTCTCTCTCCCCATCTCTCTCTAAAATCAGTAAACTATATTCTTGGGTGAGGGTTAAAAAAAAGGAAGGCATCCTTCTCATTATCACCTTTGGTTTTCATTCCTATTCATCAAATGACTTCATGTGCTTCTGCTTCTGGGCCTTTATATATTTTGTCAACTCTGCTTCAAAATTCCCCTTTTCGTCTTGTCCCCATGGCAAACTCCTTTTTATCCTTCTAGATCCAGGTTAGATGTCTTCTCTATAAACCCTCTCCAGTAAGTCTTCTTTACTTCAGACTTCCCTATGAAAGGTATATTCTTTGTACATGTTAAGGTACTAACCTTGTTTCTGTTTTGGTGACCATCTTTCCCACTGTGAGACTGAGCTCCTTGAGGACCTCATTTGTATTTATTTCCTCCATAGTAGCTATATCAGTGCTTGGCACAGGGGAAGCTCTCATTAATATTTGTGTTGAATGAGTGACAGTCTAGTTCTTTTTAAACAATACAGTACACCTCACACCAACCATGATGCTCATAGTCCTAATGTCCTAATGTGGCTCCTATTTACTAATGAGTTTGGGAAAACCATATACCATCTTGGGGTGGGGGTGTATTTTACTTTTTTTTTTTCTGACTAGTCTTAGTTTGGGCCTGGTCTGTTCTCCTCTAGCTCTGCACTGGGAGGTATGGGAAAATGGAGATTTGTCTTACCTAGTTTTAGCAGGGTTAATAGTTTGTTGGCTGTTCTTTAGGGAGCTCTCCTTGGCCTCAGAGAAGAGGGGTTTTCTCCAGGCCTCTGTGTTTAAGAATAGTAGAAGGAGGATCTGATTCCTTCAGCCTCAGAGGGGAAGGCTTTTTAGGTAGGATAAAGTGCTGGGGAAGTTCCCAGCTGGGGTGCCAGACACACAGGTATGTAACAGGTAGGTTAGAAGTGTGCTGAAACATTGATACCTTGGGGTCACATGTCAGTAGTTTCATCTTTTTACTCCAGCATGCTGAATACTCTCTACTACATGTACCTTGATTTGAAGAATGTTGGAAAGCCCTGTGGTAAATAAATGGATGGGGCTGAGGCAGAGTTAGAACTGATATATAGACTCTTAGGACTTAGGTGCTCCCAAACTAAAAAGTACTATTATGCCAGGTCATGGCGTAGGTTGGAAATGGTAGCAGGTTCAATCAAAGTTAGGCTCATTGGGAGCAACCCAACCTCTAAGAAGTAGAGAATTAGATGACTGTGATATGTCAGTCTAAATAAATACTGTTTGACTGTGTGCATTTAAGTTCATGGATTTGGCATTATGTGAAATCTATGTACTGTTGCAACTCACTACTGGGCTAAAGTACATCCATAAATGAGAAATATTTCAAATGAGGATATAAGAGATTGGATTTTTTTTTCTCCCCCATGAAAGCTGCTTACATATAAAAATGTCAAGCTTAGAAAAGCTATCTTAATGAAATGGTTAATATTATTAAAATCAGTCATTCGGGCAGTGCAGGGATGTTTGGGTCAACTTCCTGTCTTATGAAAGTGATGTAATGGAGGATGTTCTTTCCTAGTGGCTGCAAAAGATAGGACTGCATGCAGTAAGGGTGAGAAGCATGCAGAAGATGTTACAGTTTGCAGGCTTTAGGATCTTCTTTGAATTGGGTCTTAACTCCTTTAGAATTTATATTAGCAAGATGGCATTGAACTGGGAAGCCAAAGAAAGACATGGGTTCTAATCCGAGCTTTGCCACTAGCTGATAATGACTTTGGACAGGTCCTTTATCCTTTCCTGACCTCAGGAATAAGTGGATGGGGTTGGGATAGGTTTCTGAGGCCCTTCCCAGCTCTGATCTTGTGTGGTTCTCATGTGGTTCTTCCACCTTTCTTTTCAATGCTTAGGTATTATTCACGCAGCAGAGGAGAAGGACTGGAAAACTGCATACTCATATTTCTATGAGGCATTTGAGGGTTATGACTCCATTGATAGCCCCAAGGCCATCACCTCTCTGAAGTACATGTTGTTGTGCAAAATCATGCTCAACAGGTAGGTGCACATTAATTAACTCTGGGATATGAGAATTCAGATTTTTAACTAAGTTTTCTGCTGTGTCAGAAATGGCTTGGCAGGGACTGGACAGTCACAGAAGCTATAGCTAGTGGAAGTAGATGGGAAGCCTCCTTGAAGTATCCTGCAATTATTCTTTCCAAAGAGTAATAATGGGCCAGAGGGCCAGAAAATAACTTACAGACTAACAGGGGGTAGATTAAGGAAGAGGTTAGGGAGAGGTTTGAAAAAGGGGACAACGGAAGTATGACAGATCTTTATAAAGAATAATACATAATTTATCCATATTTTGGGGTAGTAAATGAGATATTTACTGGGATTCTTTTTGGATCTTCTTTATTTTATAAAGATTTTTTTTGTTGATTTCAGAGAGGAGTGGAGAGGGAGAGAGAGAGATAGAAACATCAATGATGAATCATTAATTGGCTGCTTCCTGCACACTCCCTACTGGGGATCAAGCCCACAACCGGGCATGTGCCCTGCCTGGGAATCTAACCTTGACCTTCTGGTTCAGGGGTCCTCAAACTTTTTAAACAGGGGGCCAGTTCACTGTCCCTCAGACCGTTGGAGGGCCGGACTATAGTTTAAAAAAAAACTATGAACAAATTCCTAAGCACACTGCACATATCTTATTTTGAAGTAAAAAAACAAATGTTTTCGGCGGGCCGCATGTGGCCCGCGGGCCGTAGTTTGAGGACCCCTGACTGGTTCATAGGTTGACATTCAACCACTGAGCCATGCTGGGCCGGTTTTTTGGATCTTATGTTGGGATTTGACTTACACTTATTATTCTGCCTGTTGGTTCTATTACTTTTGGTAGGTTCATTGTTGCTTTCTTTTTAATGCTGGAGTTTTTCTGCTCTTCACTGTTGATTTTTGTCCCAGAGTGTAGGAATTCAGACTGGCTTCTGCAGTGTGAGGGGCATATGGGTTTAGGGGTGGGGCTGATTCTCAGTAGAATTCTGAGAAAAGGAAATTCGCCTAAGCCTATACTTAAAAGCATGATGTTCTGGAGCAATTGACCAAGTATGTCTTTTTTTCTAGCCCAGAAGATGTCCAGGCTCTGGTGAGCGGGAAGCTTGCACTGCGGTATGCGGGGAGGCAGGTAGGGGACACCATGACTGCAGTTCTGATCTCTACTTACTCTGAGGCCAGCATATTGTGTCAGACATGATGTTTGGTGAGACTAGTGCTCTTCAAGTCTCCATTCTACATTTTTATCCTCTCCCCCCACCCCTTTTCCTTAAGCCCATTCAGTATATTTCTTGTGCTTTTAAATTTGTGATCTAAAAAGTCAGTGTTTGGTGCTCTTATGGACATCAGATGGTTTGAAGGAGTGAATTTTAGCATTTGTATTGAGTTAGGTTGCATTTAGCATTGACCAGGAAATTTATCCGAGCCTGACTTGCAAATTTGACATGTGCAGAACATGAAATCTTGATTCTCCTAGTTGAAGCCCAGTAAGGCCTGGTGCACATGTATGTGCTTTAAGGAGATCAGATTGCTTGGTGCAGAAACTAGGTTTTGATGACTCACCTGAGTGCTTCTTATATTAGCACTTTGCACTCATGTCCTGAGTTTTGGATGTGGTGCAAGAAGAGTTCTTTTTTTCTAAAAAATGTATTGATTTCAGAGAGGAAGGGTGAGGGAGAGAGAGATAGAAATATCAATGATGAGAGAGAATCATTCATTGATCAGCTGCCTCCTGCACACCCCCTACTGGGGATCGAGCCTGCAACCCGGACATGTGCCCTGACCAGGAATTGAACCGTAATCTCCTGGTTCATGGGTCGACGCTTAACCACCAAGCCACACTGGTTGGGCCAGTAGCTCTTTTTGTGGTACCTTTTGTGCCTATATAGCTATGAGTATGACCTGTGTAAAGATGACGTCTCAGATGTCTTCACTATCTCTTCTTTGTACTTTGTTTAAATATCATTACTAAAGTAAAAGTGATCTTTGTAGATTCAAAGATTTGTCTCTAAACAACAGGCACATTGGCTATCTCACTGTATCTTTAGAGGAATGGCCACAAGATGATTTCTTCCTTCTCCAAAAGTGGCCCTAATTGGCTTTTTATCAGAAAAAGTTTCAGATCAGCGTCTAATTTTGACCAAAAGAATACTGGTTATTGCTAAAGTGAATACTTGTTATTGTCTAGAAGTAGAGTTGAGGAGATGGGCTAAGAGAGATCAGGTGTCCAGAACAAGATCAGGTAAACTAACTGGTAGTGGTGGAGCCAGACTTTGAACTTGGGTTATCTTGCTCTAAGTTCCAGGCTTTTCTCATTATGATATTTCTTCTGTCTATAGGACAAATGCTGAGAACACTTTGCACTATTTTAAAAAAATATATTTTTACTAATTTTTAGAGGGAAGAAGGAGAAAGAGAGAGAAAAATTGATCTGCTGCCTCGGGTTGAGCCTGCAATCTGAGCATGTGCCTTGACTGGGAATTGAACTGGCAACGTCCTGGTTCATGGGATGACACCCAGCCAATTGAGCCACAGGGACCAGAGCCTTGGCTCTATTTTTAAAGCCTGCTGTATAAGACACACCATCCTTATTTAAGTACACAGGCTGGTACAGGAGGAGCTCCTGGTCCTGTGTACCTTAATGACAGCTTTTGAGCAGGAGTCAGACCGTTCTCCTAAAAAGACTGATGTTGTAGATTTCTTGCTGATCGAAGGGGACTTGATAGCTTGGGCAGGTGCCTTTTCTAACTGGGTTAGAAGGTGCCCTGAACCATTGATTGTACCTTCATAACTCTGGGGTTTTAACGTGCAGTGTAATATGTAAAATTGTGATGCCTCAACCCTAATGAAAGTAGACGTTGGTCTGCACACTGTAATAAACCTAGCAGAATGAATCTTCATGACGCAAAGGTCTTATCAGGCGGGAAGGAAGGAATCAGGGGTGTTACAGGGATAGGGAGTCTTGGAAAGAAATCAGTTCTCTGGTCATTTTCCCTTTTAACATGTCATCTTCGGAGAATGCTGTGTCAGGGTTTTTTTTTGCGGGGGCGGGGGGGGGGGGAACTAGCTATTTTCTAGTATTTTTAATTTATTTCAGATTTCAAAGGGAAACTGGCTGGCACACAGTGGCATTCTTTTTGTTTTCCTTCCTGATTTTCCCAAGGTGTTTATTCAGGCAGACCAGGGGACAGGGAGGCCCTACATCTAAAAGGTGTTGGAGCCCTGGCTGATTTTGTTCAGTGGTTGGAGCATCGAAGGTCTTGGGTTTGATTCCTGGTCAAGAGCACGTACCTGGGTTGCAGACTCAATCTCCGACCCTGGTCGGGCGCATGTAGAAGGCAACCAATTGATGTGTCTCTCATGTCAATGTTTCTCTTTCTCTCTCCACCTCCCTTCCTTCATTCCATTCTCTCTAAAAATCAATGGAAAAAATGTCCTCAGATGAGGATTAACAAAAAAAAAGGTGTTGGGCCTTTTGGTGGTGAAGTGTGCTAGTGATGAAGGACGGGGGGGTGGGGGGGGGGACAGCAGGAATTGATCGTGGAACTGCTTAACTGCCATGCCAGTTGGCGGCACTTGTTGACCGAGATCTCCTCCACCTTTATGATCTGGATTGAGTGAGCACAGACATGGTGCCGGGCCCTCATGTCTCAGTCTGCGGGGAATAGGAGGGGCCAGGTCAATGGGTCTCTGGGTGTTCCCCCAGATCTCATCAGGTGCCTGCTTTGGGGACCCCAGTCTCTGGCCACCATGAATGTAGAACCTCCCAATTCACTTTGCAGGCACAGCCACAGTTCTCTCAGTGGTCTTATTGCAGCTTTTCTTCCCAGGCCTCAAGAACAGCTGTGGGCCTGCTGCTTCCCTGCCACCAGAAGTTGTTGGGACGTAGCATACTGCTTATGAGACTTGTGTGTGGGATGTGGGTGTGCAGAACAGATCACTTTGACTACTTTTCTCTTTATTTTTAGACAGAAGCATTAAAATGTGTGGCCCAGGCTAGCAAGAACAGGTCACTCGCAGATTTTGAAAAGGTAAGCATGGTGTTGGGTTGGTAGGGAATGGGTGGAAAAGAGGGGCATTTAAGTACTTTTTAAAAACATAACACTATTTTAAAATAATTATCGTTTCATAAGAAGTTACAAAGATAGTACAGAATTATTCCTTACTAGAGGCCCGGTACACGGATTCATGCACTGGTGGGGTCCCTCAGCCTGGTCTTCTGGGATCAGTGGATCTCTGCGCCACTGCAGCCTGGCCTTACCTGCCATCTCGACGGGCTCCAGTCCGCTGTCCGCATCAATCCCGCACAGCATGAAGTAGTGCACAATGCGGCAGGCGGCCAGGGAGGAGCCCGAACCCCGGCTGGGTGCTGCACTGCTCCCGCTTATCCCAGCCCTGCTGTGCCTGCTACCCGCTGCAGCTCAGGCGCACAAGGGGGATTGTCCGAGGGAGAGGCCCCTGAGCCTGGCGTCTTGCGCCCTTCTGTCAGCTGAGTGGTGCTCCTCCATTAAGCATCTGCCCCCTCGTGGTCAGCGCGCGTCATAGCTACCTGCTGGTTGCCTGGTCGCTTAGGCTTTTATATATATAGCTACTATTAACCAGTTTTCCTCACTGGTTACATTTTTAAAAAATACATATATATATATATGTGTGTGTGTGTGTGTGTGTGTGTGTGTGTGTGTGTGTGTGTGTATTGATTTCAGAGAAGGAGAGAGAAACATCAATTATGAAAGAGAATCATTTTTCAGTTCCCTCCTGCATGGTCCTTATTGGGGATTGAGCCCACAACCTGGGCTTGTGCCCTGACTGGGAATCGAACCTTGACCTCCAGGTTCATAGGTTGATGCTCAACCACTGAGTAACACCAGCAGGGTATTTACTTCTTTACTTTGTATAATTTTTTTCCTTCCCTTAACACTTTATAGCACAGCTGACACGAGCTAGGATACTGAGATCATTACTAAAGGTCAATAAATCACAGACATGAATGCCAGACATGAATGCACAGTCTAGATCAGTGATGGCGAACCTATGACATGCCTGTCAGAGGTGACACGCGAACTCATTTTTTTGGTTGATTTTTCTTTGTTAAATGGCATTTATAAATATATAAAATAAATATCAAAAATAGAAATCTTTATTTTACTATGGTTGCAAATATCAAAAAATTTCTATATGTGACACGGCACCAGAGTTAAGTTAGGGTTTTCAAAATGCTGACACGCCGAACTCAAAAGGTTCGCCATCACTGGTCTAGATCCTTTTATCCCAAAGTTTAGGATGCTTGATGGAACACTTCTGTTAGGGGTTCCTTGGAAAAGAGGTCTGTGAGCAGATATTTGGAAAACAGTAGGGCTAAACCAGTGTTTAATTAGAAAGGAGCTAACTGCAGAGCTGTGCTGTGCTGATTGATGTTCCTTGAAGAATTCCAAGAGCTAGCTCTGGAATTCATCAGCTCCCATTACTTAACCTGAGAGTTCTTTTTTTCCCCCATAGAGACCCTATTTGTTCTTTGGATATACATGTTGAAAACTAGTGTGTGTAGTGAATTTGGCTTACAAACTGAACCACTCTTGGCTTACATGATTTGAGTTTTCAGACAAAGATGGTGCCTGGGGTGGCTCCATCTTTAAATTTTTTTAAAAATTCATTTTAAATATATTTTATTGATTTTTAAAAAAAATATATTTTATTGATTTTTTTACAGAGAAGAAGGGAGAGGGATAGAGAGTTAGAAACATAGATGAGCTACCTC
Source organism: Myotis yumanensis (assembly GCF_028538775.1). Taxonomy (NCBI): domain Eukaryota; kingdom Metazoa; phylum Chordata; class Mammalia; order Chiroptera; family Vespertilionidae; genus Myotis; species Myotis yumanensis. The sequence goes on along the minus strand of NW_027223767.1, from coordinate 24,369,462 downwards.
CTGCACACCCCCTACTGGGGATGTGCCCGCAACCAAGGTACATGCCCTTGACTGGGATCGAACCTGGGACCCTTCAGTCCTCAGGCCGACACTCTATCCACTGAGCCAAACCGGTTAGGGCTTTATTGTGTTTTTTACAGAGAGGAAGGGAGAGGGATAGAAAGTTAAAAACATCGATGAGAGAGAAACATTGATCAGCTGCCTCCTGCACAGCCCCTACTGGGAATGTACCCACAACCAAGGTACATGCCCTTGAGTGGACTCAAACCTGGAACCCTTCAGTTCGCAGGCTGACGCTCTATCCACTGAGCCAAACTGGTCGGTCAGGGCATAAATCTTTTTTTTTTTTGTAATAAATTTTATTGATTTTTTTACAGAGAGGAAGGGAGAGGGATAGAGAGTTAGAAACATCAATGAGAGAGAAACATTGATTCAGCTGCCTCCTGCACGCCTCCTACTGGGTATGTGCCCGCAACCAAGGTACATGCCCTTGATCAGAATCGAACCTGGGACCCTTTAGTCTGCAGGCCGACGCTCTATCCACTGAGCCAAACTGGTTAGGGCAAATTTTTAATTCTTGATGTTCCTTTTCTTCTGCCTTCTGCCATAACTGTTCTTTCATCTCCCCCAATCCTCCAGAACTGCAGTCAACCATGCAGTTGCAAGGGCCAGCACACTACTTAGGAAGCTAGGCATAGTGTGACTTTCAAGTGCAACTCTGTGCCAATCTTTTGGCAGGCCCTGACAGATTACCGGGCAGAGCTCCGGGATGACCCAATCATCAACACACACTTGGCCAAGCTGTATGATAACTTACTGGAACAGAATCTGATCCGAGTCATTGAGCCTTTTTCCCGAGTACAGGTAAGAACCCTCCTGGGGACTCGAGCCCCTCTCTGGCTAGGCATTGCCATTGCAGCCCCTCCTTCCCCACACCTGTCCACAACAGGAACTCACTTCAAGGATGTGCCTGGTGGGCAGAGACCACCAAGAGGTTGGGATTCTTTTTTAAGAAATTTTACTTACTGATTTTTGACAAAGAGAGAAAAGCATCTACTTGTTCCACTTATTTATGCATTCATTGGTTGATTCTTTTTTTTAAAAAATATATTTTATTGATTTTTTACAGAGAGGAAGGGAGAGGGACAGAGAGTTAGAAACATTGATGAGAGAGAAACATCAATCAGCTGCCTCTTGCACACCCCCTACTGGGGATGTGCCCGCAACCAAGGTACATGCCCTTGACCAGAATCGAACCTGGGACCCTTCAGTCCGCAGACCAACGCTCTATCCACTGAGCCAAACCAGTTAGGGCCATTGGTTGATTCTTTTATGTGTCCTGACCGGGGATTGAACCTGCAACCTTGGCATATTGGGACGACACTCTAACCAACTGAGCAACCTGGCCAGGGCCTGGGACTCATGATGGAACAAGAATCCAGGAGAGAGTCTGTTGAGATTGCCGCTGCCTGTATTCAGTGCAGTCTCCTTGCTTTTGTAGTGAGCACCATGTGGTGAATGTTTTCTGAGTGTGTGGGGTAGGAGTGTGTTTATTGTCTGTGTGATGAAGGCAGATGGACAGAGCACAGGTGTGGCCAAAGGGAATTTGGCCCTATGGCCACTCAGCAATCCCCACCCCCCAACCCCTATATGAGAGGCAGAGGTTAAACTTTCAGTGTTGGTGTCTCTCTGCCTTTCCTTTTAGATTGAACACATATCTAGCCTCATCAAACTCTCCAAGGTAAGGAGTCCTGAGCTTGTCTTGGGGGTAAGGATGGGAAAGGGGTTTGTGGGGGGCTGGCATTACACTCAGTGGGCCTTGTTGGAAGGCTCCCAAGCTCCTCAGTGGGGCATGGGGACCATGGGCTCAGAGCTGGAGTTGCCTTGTTGCCGTTTTGTTTTCAGTTCATCTGCCCTAAGTTCCTTTTATGTATAAAGGCTTTCATGTCGGTGTGATCTCTGACTAGTGGAAATTGGCTCCTTTAATCAAGTGCTTTGATTTTAGGCCGATGTGGAAAGGAAATTATCACAGATGATTCTTGACAAGAAATTTCATGGTGAGTAACACTCATATAGGAGGGGGGCTGGTGGTGGGGATGAAATGGTTGAAGAGGCATCGTGTTCTTGTTTACCTTGAAAAAAGATAATTTCATTGTTTTACCTGGTAGTTCCTTGGGATCCTTGCCCCTCATCCTCCAGGGTGAGAGTGTCTAGTAAACACGTATACATGGAACAGGGAGATAGGTGGGTTCTGCTTCCTCTCCTCTCTGGAGAGATGAGGCAGCTGGGGAGTGGGTGTGTCTGAAATGTGCTTGTGTCTAATCCCATCTCTTACATGGATTGCCCTTGTGTTTCCTGCAGGGATCTTGGACCAGGGGGAGGGTGTTTTGATTATTTTCGATGAACCCCCAGTAGATAAAACTTATGAAGCTGCTCTGGAAACAATTCAGAACATGAGTAAAGTAGTGGATTCTCTCTACAACAAAGCCAAGAAACTGACATAGGTGAGTGCTGGCTCCAGGACCGGCCGGCAGCTCTGTCCTCTGCCTGTCGAGACTGAAAGCCTGCGGTGGCTCTCGGCCCCTGATTGACACTGCTCTGTCTTCTCTTACAGAGTTGGATCTGTAGCGGTCCTTTGGCGAGTGTGTGTGGCGGGAGAGTGAAACCTTTGGGGAAAATGCTAGGAGATTCTTTTTTCTTTTTGTTCTACTTTTCGCTCGGAAAGTTTTTAAATCCTCATTTGGTGCATCTGTATTCCAGCCGATAGGTGTGCCAGTTTTCATGTAATCTTTACTGGCCCAACTTGGGAGTGGGGACATTGCTTACAAAAAAAAGAAAAAGAAAAAAAAGATTATTCTAAATAAAAGGAAAAGGCTTACACTACCTAAAGCTGTGCTCTCTGCCTCCTGGGAGAGGGCTGCCAAGCCAGGCGCTCCGCCAGCCACCGGGCTCCCAATCCACCCGCTGGCGGCACCTCTCCTCTTCAGAATTGGGTGTTTGCCTGACCATCAAAGCAACGACTTTTTATTCTGTTTGTACTGAACCAAAACAAACAACTGTGGATAGACTGCTGTTTTCTTTTTTATTTGAAACGAGGCGTTTCCGTGTTCTTTCCCCTGTCATACGGCTGTCCACCCACCTTCCCTCCACAAAGGCTCCAGCAGACCGGCTGAAGGTCCTGCCACCGCCCCAGCAGCAGCAGCAGCTCCGCTCGGACCTGGGAAGGACGGGACGAGGCCAGGAGCTAGTGTCCACCACGGCCACACGGGAGCATGTGGGCCCTCGCGGGGCCTGCTGTGCATGTGGCTCTTTTTAACACAGTAAACTAGATTAGACGTCAATGTTTTAATTGCCCCTCTCCTCTGCTCTTTCTCTTCCTTCCCTTCTCCCCTCTCAGCCAGGAGACCATCACGTGTCTCTTCTTCCTCCTTCCCCCTCGGGAAGGCGGGCTGTTGGACGTCCATTAGCTTTCCTACCTGTCCCACTCCTCTCCTGCCGGCCGATGGATTTATTCCGTTTCAAAACAGTGAACATCGGAAATGAGACTGGGGGGTGTGTTTTTATTTTTGTTGTTGGGTTTTCGAGCAACCTCATGTCCCCTTCCCAGGGAGCCTCTTTCCTTTCTTAGAACTGGAAGGGGGGAGGTGAGCCTGCGTACCGCATGCTTTGTCTGTGGCGAGGTCACACAGTGGATGCCACTGGCAGGTGAGCTTCGCGCCTCTGGGTGCTCAGCTCCCTCTTCCTCCTCCAGCTCTTGTCTTCTCCCTCCCTCTCCCTCCTGCTTCCTTCCTGCTGGCCTCCTTTTGTTTTTCTTTCCCTTTCTCAGATTATCCTTCCAGGTTTTCGTAATAAATTTATATTTTGTAAAAGGATTTTGTTGTACCAGGTTTTGCATCCTCACTGAATCTGACTGGCTCTTATTTTCCTCTCCAAAATCAGGTTTTTATTCTCAACATCTCTCCCCATCATGTCCAGTCACTGTTTTGGTTTTGGCACCATCAATATCAAATGTACAAACGGTTCTTGCTAACCAACACCAGGTATATCTGATGTTCAGATGAGTTCCAATAAAAACAATTTTTTTTTCAAAAGTGTCTTTTCTTGAGTGCTGGAGGGCTTCCCGTGAATGCAGGCAGCTCTGTGGAGCCCTCTAGACTGGCCACAGGTGCACTATCATCTGCTTCCTGGGAGACCCATAGACGGTGCTGTACTGAGGGGTCTGGGTAAGAGAGTTGGTCCGTGAAGCCTGAAATGGGGAATGGTGCTCAGGTATCTTTTCTGTTTTTCCAAGGCACCGTGGACATGGGGTTTGGGTGTATATATGTAATATCCTGAGCCTACTTCCTCTGCACGATGCGGATGGCACCTCCGTGGTGGGTAACTGTGGTTTGAGGGTTCTATGAAGTCATGGAAATGCAAGTGCCCGAAGAGGCCTGACAACTCGTGGTGGTTTTGTTTCCATTTGGAATCTTCAAGAGCGGTGATTGCCTCATACACCTCAGACCTGGGGATGGTCCTGAGGGCTCGGGCCCATGGGAGGGAGGGGAGCTCTAGCTGCCAACTCTACTTCCGTGTGAGCAATTGCTATTCTCAATTTTCAGTGCTGTGTCTCTAGTTTTGCTTGCAGGAAGAGTTTTGCTTCAATAAAGAACTTTAAAAAGAGATTCCAAAGGTATCTTCAGAGCTGGAGCATAGGGGAGGGTTACCCATGCCCCGGGCAGCCCCGACTGGCAGCAGCCTGTCCTCAGCCCCCTTTGCAGGTCGCTCCAAGGGGAACCACGAGCCACGTGGCTGTTGAGCTCCTGCAGCGGGGCTAGATGGAGTTGCGATGCACTGCACATGTAAACCTAAGACGTAGCATGAAAAGAATGTAAAATAGCTCAGCCTTTTTATATGTCGAAATATTTGAGCATTATTGGGTAAATAAAATATATTATTAAAATTCACCCGTTTCTTTTTACTCTTTTAACATGACTATTAGAAAAGTACCTATGTGGCTTGCATTTGTGGCTTGTGTTACTTTTTCGTGTGGACAGTGCTGCTCTAGACTGAGCACTGCTTCCCATCCAGGCTCAAATAAGCTGGGTCTCGGCACAGCTGAGAGGGTGGCCTAGGCCCGCTCACTCACCTGGGACCCTTTGTGGCACCAGCCTTCTTGGTACCGGGACTTGCTTGTGTGAATGAGATGTGATGGTGTTGGCAGCAAAGGCCGAGGCTGATGAGCAGGCTACTGCTGGTTATGTAACCTGTGCTGCCCAGAAGGGCCACTAGGGGCTGCTATGAGATCCCTGGAAGAACAAAGCCGACTTCCTCAGGGTTAGCCGGGCTTTATTTGGAACCTTTTCTGGAAGCCAGCCGGCTAGGTCCTTGGCCTCCCTCGGGGCGATATGAGAAGAGGGCATGTAGAGGGCAGGGACTCTCCTGTGATACACGGGCAGCCCAGCTCAGCGGTGCAGATGACAAGCAGGCTGGCCCAGCCGGCAGCAAGAGATAGGCTATAGGATAAATGAGCTGATTGATGGGGGTGGGATTTGGAGATCTTCCCTGCAGTTCTTTGGAAGAAAACAGCTCCGCATCATTCAGCTGGGTCTGCCTCCTCCCGGGTCCTTGATTCTGCCATTTCTGGCAGATTACTGCCCTTTCTTCCTTACCTCGAAGTTGGAGCGGTGATGGAAGCTTGATGGTGGTGGTGGGTTGAGTGAGCAGAGGAGCCGTTTGGTGCCTTGAGACAGGCAGAGCTTGACTGGACGGGTTCCGGACAGCCTCTCCCCAGTCACAACAGCAGGTGGGCTGGCGACACTACCCCATTCATGCTCTGCCTGCTGCAAATACATCTTTGTCTTTGACAAGTGTGAGGAGGCTGGGGTAATGCTGCTAAGGGCTCTTTTTGAAGGTGCCGTGGAAAGGCAAAAGGACAGAGTCTGGCCAGGCTGGAACCAGTCCAGGCAAATGCATGCTTCCTTGGTTTGGAAAAGGGAGTGTGATGAAGTGGAGCTCGGTGCTGCCACCATTAGTCGGAATTGCTAGAATTAAATTTGTAGGGACAGGTAACAGGGTGGATCCTAATGGTTCTAAGGGGTGGGTTACAGCCTTATAATTCTAGGCATATTTTGGGAAATGAGAACCATTTAACCTTTGCTTAACACCAGAATCTGAAGGGGACCTGAGACACAGAAAAGGCACGGTGGACGTGGGCCACCTCGGGAGCTGGGTTTCTTCCCAAGGGGTGATGACGACAAGGCTGGGCCCAGCTTTGTCTGAGTCACTGGGGAGTCAGTGGCCAGAGGACGGGAAGCTTAGGTCTTAGAGCTTCTAACTATAGAAAAGGGTTGAAGAGACTTCCATTTGAAAAGCAGGTGGGAGTTGTACCCTGGAACATTCAGAGGGAGGGGCACATTGAGCTAAGGGGCCTGCCTTCAGACTACGCTGACAGCTTCTGTGGATGTTTCTGAAGGGCTGTGGAGGCATCTTCTACTGTATAGTCATCATGCTCTGTAAGCATTCAGTTGCCACTATTGATAGATCTCTGGGTAGCACATAGGCAGATTCTAGTACTTTGTGATGTGGCATTGTTCTAAATGGTACCAGATTTCTGTTCTGCTTAAGGCAGTCGTTAGAGCTGGCCCAGGCCGACAGCCTGGCGTGCTGGAGTGGGCTGGTGTCAGGGAATTCGATATCCTCTTTTCTGTGTGGCCACTTCCTCGTCACTGGGTCCAGAGGTGGTAATTTGAAGATATGTTTCCCAGGTTTGTGGTCAAATCTAAATCAATCTCCAGAACCAAACTAAAAGAGTAACAAATGAAGGATCTGGATTCTTGTCTGTGAAGGTAACAGTTCTTATTAGAACCAGAATTTCATTCAGAATTAAAAATTTTTACCTACACCAAATCTTCAAATTACAATCAGAGGCTGGTTGGAGAAGCAGATGCTTCAGTTTTTACTGTGAGAGGAGGGGGCGGGAAATTTCGAGGTCACATATGTGATGGGCTTAGTATTGGCTCATCTTTGGGGCAAGGGCCCAGCCAGTGGCCTCAGGGACCAGTCACAGGTGTGGTGGGGAAAGGCCAGTCGCTGTTTGTGGAACGGCCGAGCTGCCCACGCCTCCTTAGCCTGGATTTCTAAGACCCGCCCGGGCCTGAGCATTGACCTGGGTGACTGAACGGAGGTCCTGAAGGGGAAGGAAATAAAGGCAACGGGGCAGTCCACTTGGGATGCACATGGCACCCAGGTGGCCTCTGCCAAGGCTTCGCGTTCCTCCCACATTGTTTTCCGGGGAAAGAGGATGTTAAATGGCAGGAGGGGCTCGGGGCCCGGGCCTCCGTGGATGGCTTCTCGTGCGGCTCGGGTGGCAGCCTCGGCCAGGGCAGGCCCCGAGTCGCCAGGGCGGGGATGAGGCGGAGAGCGTGCCCCAGGCCCGCAGCTGCCGGCGCCGCGGCGGGAACAAAGGCAGCACGTGTCTGGGCGGCGCGGCGGGCGGGTCCGTCCTCGCCCCACCCCGCTCCGCCCCGCCCCGCCGTTCCCCACGGCCCGAGCTCGGCTGCGCGGGGCGCCCGGGACTCACGCGGGCGGCTGCTGCTGCTGCTAGACCGGCAGCGCGGAGCGGGCGGAGAGCTGTGCGGGAGGGGACGCCCCGGGGCGGGCGGTGCCGGCACTGCGAGTCCCGCCGCCGCCGGAGTCCGGGTCCTCGCTGGGCGCGGTGAGTAGAGACGCCTCGGGTTCGCGGCCGCGGCCCCGCCAGCCCTGCGCGCGGCTCGTGCTGAGGACGGCGGCGGCCCCGGCTCCCGGGCAACACCAGGCCCGACCGCGCCGGCGCGGGAGCCGCGCGCGCTCGAGAGGGAAACGGCGGAGGTGCGCGCCGGGGCGGGAGCGGGAGCGGGAGCGCGGCGGCGGCGAGCGGGGGCGGGGCCGCGCCTGCAGAACCTTGGACAGTAGCTCCGGAGCCGCCGCCGCCGAGCGCGAGCCCCGCCGAGCCCCGCCGAGCGCAGCGCCGGGACCGCGGCGCGCAGTGCGGAGGGCGCGGAGCGCAGGAGCCGCCGCCTGCCGGGTGAGCCTGCGCCTCTGCCCAGGGAGCCTGGGCCGGGGTCGGGGCTGCGGGCGGGGTCCAGGCGGGGTCCCCTCCCGCGGCATCCGGAGCTTGGCGGGCGCGGCGGGCGGGGTGCCGCAGTGGAGGCGGCCGGGCTGCGGCGCGGGGCGCGGGCGGGGCCGCGGAGCCCGGGGAGGCTCTGGTGGAGCCGGGGGTCGGGTCCGCGGGGTCCGCGAGACAGGGGCGGAGGAGCGCCTGGTGCTGAGAACCATCTTGTTTTCCACGCAGATTCGAAGGGCAGCACGCGCCCCCGGGAGCGCCCCCGCCTCCTCCCCGGGGCCGCCGCGGGCTCGGTGAGCCGTTTCTCCCCGCGGGCCGGCAGTCTGGGCGCGCAGGGGCGTGGGCCCCCGCCCGGCGCGCAGCGGCACCATGGGCACCGTGCTGTCCCTGTCCCCCAGCTACCGCAAGGCCACGCTGTTTGAGGATGGCGCGGCCACGGTGGGCCACTACACGGCCGTGCAGAATAGCAAGAACGCCAAGGACAAGAACCTGAAGCGGCACTCCATCATCTCCGTGCTGCCCTGGAAGAGGATCGTGGCCGTGTCGGCCAAGAAGAAGAACTCCAAGAAGGTGCAGCCCAACGGCAGCTACCAGAACAACATCACGCACCTCAACAATGAGAACCTGAAGAAGTCGCTGTCGTGCGCCAACCTGTCCACGTTCGCCCAGCCCCCACCGGCCCAGCCGCCTGCCCCCCCTGCCAGCCAGCTCTCGGGATCCCAGACCGGGGTCTCCTCCTCGGTCAAGAAGGCCCCGCACCCTGCCATCACCTCTGCAGGGACACCCAAACGGGTCATCGTCCAGGCGTCCACCAGCGAGCTGCTGCGCTGCCTGGGCGAGTTCCTGTGCCGCCGGTGCTACCGCCTGAAGCACCTGTCCCCCACGGACCCCGTGCTCTGGCTGCGCAGCGTGGACCGCTCGCTGCTCCTGCAGGGCTGGCAGGACCAGGGCTTCATCACGCCGGCCAACGTGGTTTTCCTCTACATGCTCTGCAGGGACGTGATCTCCTCCGAGGTGGGCTCTGACCACGAGCTCCAGGCCGTGCTGCTCACCTGCCTGTACCTCTCCTACTCCTACATGGGCAACGAGATCTCCTACCCGCTCAAGCCCTTCCTGGTGGAGAGCTGCAAGGAGGCCTTTTGGGACCGCTGCCTCTCCGTCATCAACCTCATGAGCTCCAAGATGCTGCAGATCAACGCGGACCCGCACTACTTCACACAGGTGTTCTCCGACCTGAAGAACGAGAGTGGCCAGGAGGACAAGAAGCGGCTCCTGCTAGGGCTGGATCGGTGAGCCCCGTAGCATGCATCACGGCTCAAGGATTCAATTCATTTTTAAAAATTTATTATTAAACAAATCAGATTTTATGTACAGTATGTGTCTAGCAAAGCCACCAAGGGCCGATCCCGGCCCACCTTCATCCCTGCCAGGGCTTTTCTTCAGCTCTGCCAAGAACTCTGGGCGCGTTTGAACTCCTGGACCGTGTGCAAAACCCAGAAGATGTGTTCAGAGCCACCCAGGCCCCCGACCTTCGACTTTGGGGGATTCCAAGGACTGACTTGCCTCTGTCGCCTGCGCCCTTGCTGGACCAGGGCAGGTGAGGCTGTCGGTCGCTCCCTGCGCGGGAGCTGGAGAGGGGCCTCTGGCCAGGTGACCCCGGGAGGATTTGGCGCCTCTAGTGGGGGGCCCTTTTCTGGCTCCAGTTTTGGGTGGTCCATTCTCCCAGAGGCTCCTGGAGCCGCCATCCTGACTGAGCTGCATGTGGGGTTGCGAGGCAAGCTATGCCTCTTCGATCTAGGAGAAGCCAGCCTGGTGCAAAGGTTGTGTCCTGTTGTTTGGCCGTGCACAACCCTCGTTTGCTCTTTTTTCTTTTTTAGGGAGAAGGGCTTTCCTTTAGTGGAGACACGGAACTTGCCCCTCAGTCCCCTTGTCCCCTGCTCCCGGCCATGTCGGCAGTGTTGGTTAATGAGCTGGTTTGACCCATGAAGTTCTTTTATTGTGGGTCCCAGCTCAAGAGGTGGGGTGAAGCTGGGGACACTCCTTTCCTGGGTGAGTGTTTCACTTGGGTCATGTCGCTTAGTCACCCCGTGGTGAAGGCCAGGACAGCTGCGGTGCCCATGACCACCCACCCGCCTGCCTCTGGCAGGGGGCGTGCCAGGCCTGAGACCAAGCCAGAGCCCACCTACGGGCTGAGGCCTCTTCTTGCCGGTGCACATGCTGTTCTGCAGAGCTGGGGTGTGGGGGCTGGTAAGGATGTACCCCTACCCCCCACTCCTACCCCTTTTCATTTAAAGCTGTTTCCAGACAGTTCGGTTTCTTCTGAAGACGAAGCCTTGCCCTGCAAGGCCCAGGGAGACAGCTGGATCTCAGAGACAATTACAGGCCGGGGTAGGACTCCCGGTTGCTTTGTGAGCCTGCTGATTCTACAACTGATCATTTGCAGCTGCTGGTTTTGGTTTCCACTTTAGTGGCTGTGAAAACACAGGATATGTACTTAATCAATTTTCTTTCTAATTCTCCCAGATTGGTGGCTTGGGACTTGGGAGAGGACCAGGAGAAGGGACAGAGTCTTCCTCCATGGCCCATCGCCCTGGCTTTGGGGAACAAAGAGCAGTGTGAAGGCTCCAGAGAATTCGCTCTTCCCAGCCCCCCAGGGAGTGCTGGAATGGGGGGTGGGTGGGGAGCCGAGGCTCATGTTACATAGGATTAGGTCCCAGGTGGCTGCCATCTCAGCACAAGCACTACTGAAAATCACGTTAAAAAGAGCAAGCTGTGAAATTGAGGTCGGCCCTAAGAGCCCGCGGCCTTCGGCCAGCCCGCATGTGCGGACGAGGGCCTGCCCATGCGCGAGAGCATTTGCCCCAGCTGCGCCTCCAGGCCCACGCCGAGCCGTTCCGGGGCCGCCAGAGAAGCTGATGCAGGGCTGGGAGGACCCTCGGCCGCTGGCACAGACTTCACTGCAGCACCTCTTTCTTCTCCGCTGGATTGTCACCGGCCTGTCTGTTCAGATCTGCTGCCACGTGTGACCTGAGGTAGGAGGCCCTAGAGGGCAGCGGGCCCTGGTGGCATGGAAGAGGGTGGTTCGATGCCGAGTCTCCAGAGGAGGGGCCCGTGTTTGCAGCCACTTGTTCGGCGGGCTGAACCTGGCCTGAAACTGCTCAGTCACATCCACAGGATTCCTGTTTTGTGTGTTTCCTTCTCTTTCTCCATATTTATTTTTCTTATGTTCTGGAGGAGGTGTAGAGGTCAGGAGTGGTCGGGGGCTAAGGACGTAACTCTAGTTCCATCCATGTGAAAGCCTGGCGCGTCCTCCTCCCTCCCCTTGCACTGGTCATCAGTATTGTGTAAAGGAACTGATACACTTGAGTGTGCAAGCAATGAACCCGTTTGACATGCTGACATGCTGCTATGAAGACTACTTTTAGAACAACATAAAAAAAATACAGAAAAAAAACTGACAAAAAAAAAAACCACCACCACCACCACCCCTTTATTCTTTCATTGTTGCTTTTACAGTGATATTGTGCATGCCGACAAGGAGCATTTTGTGTCTTAAGAAAAATAATCTTAGAACAGATGGCTGTGAAATTTACACCCGTGCACAGAACAAGTCACAGGAATACTCGTTCAGGATTTGGTTTTTCTCTTTCTTGTAAAGCTGAAGGGTTGATATATTCTTTAAATGCAGTTATTAGGAGTTAGTTTCGTTCCAACAGTTGTTAAACTTGCAATGAAAAGAAAATGTGCCATTTTTTTTCACTCGGAATCTTTTCATAGCTGTATATTTGAAACTGCTAATTACACAACGTGCGATGTATGTTGGTTTTTTTAGTGCAATTTCTTCTGTAGCTATTCTTTGACCAAACTGTGGGTATTGTTAATATTAATTTATATTTGTCTCATTTCGTATGTATGTGTAGTGTGTTTGTAAGTATGTGTGGTTTATAATCTGACAAGGTCATGAAGCTCAGTTTGGCTGTAATTTAATTCCCCTTCCCTTATTTTTATTTATTTTTGTACCGTGCTGATTAAATAAAATGCACTGACCATCCATTACATAGACCTCTTTCGTGGGCACATCATTCACGAGCAGGCCAGGCGGCTTTTTATAAACGATTCCTGCACTCAGGATATAATTGGATTTGTGTCATGGGGGAGGGGAAGGGTGGTGGGAGAAGGGAGGGGCCGGGTTAGGGGAGAGGGCTTAACCAGCAGAGCACGTGGATGTGAAGGTGATTAAGGAAGAAGCACAGGTTAAGTCGACTCGGGTTGAGCTGCTGGGCGGGGCAGGAGTGGCTCTCTTGGCTTGATCAGGCCCAGGCACGGCCTGGTGACCGCTGGCTGGTGGTCCTGCAGGGACCCGATTGTGGAGCTTGGCTCCAAGGCTGTGGCCCCATATGTTGTGGGCCTGGCTCTGTTCAGCACCCACTGTTCAGAGGCACTCAGACCAGCTGGAGGAGTGGTGTCCATGTGGCCCAGCCTTGGGGCGTCCAGTAAGCCCATAATTGTGCAAGGGTGGGGTCCCCTCTGGCTGGACCCGCATTGCTCAGAGGTACTGTGGTTCGGCCCCAGACCACCATAAACAAGGGAGCAGTGCAGTAAAGCAAGCCGTAATCTTTTTGCTGGTGGAGGGTCTTGTTAAAAATGCAACATCTGTGAGCGCAATAAAATGAGGTGTGCCCGTGTTGCCAGTGGTCTCTGTCCTCATGCCCCCAGCCCAAGCCTCAGGGACTAGGGCTCTGACCTACCCAGGCCCTGCGCCTGTGGTTGCTGCCCCTGGGCACCAGGAAGGCTGTTCTGCTTAGGTTGCAACTTGGGGGCTATCAGGCCCCCCCTCCGCCCCCCCTCCCCGTGGTCTGAGTCCCAGAGGCCGCACTGCATGTTCTTTCCTGTGATGACGGGGTGGCCCCCTGTAGCTGCAGGGCCGTGGGTGCCGGGGCCTGCAGCTTCCCCCACCCTGAGAAGTCCTGGTCCTTCTGCCACCCTCAGCCAGCCAGCCTCGGATCCCTCCCCAGGCTGCAGCCATAGGAATCGAGCCTTTCCTTCATAGATGCATGCTTCAGTTTCAGTGACCTCGAAAGCACTGAACTTGGAGTCAGCAATCAGGCCTCAAAATGGCACAGAAAGTGTTTGGATTGAACCCCACTGCCTTCCCCCTATTACTCCTTTCCACAGCTTTCTTCTCACCATGTGTTTTATATATATATATATATGTGTTTTATTTATATATATTTTCATTGTTAAAAGTATTACATATGCCCCCCTTTCCCTCCCAATGACCTCTTCTGCCCCTGCCTCCCAGGCCTTCCCCACCCTGTGGTCTGTGTCCATGGGTTATGCATATATGCACACAAGGTCTTTGGTTGATCTCTTCCACTCTCCCTCTGAGACTCCTCAGTCTCCCTGCTCCCATGTCTCTGGATCTATTTTGTTCATCAGTTTACTTTGTTCATTAGACTCCACATATGAGTGAGGTCATGTGATGCTTGTCTTTCCCTGCCTGGCTTATTGGCTTAGCATAACCTCTCCAGGTCCCTCCATGCTGCCTCAGAGGGTAAGAGGTCTTTTTCCCACCACGCAGTATTTGTGTTTAGGAGGCTCAGGTGCCTTACCCTGCATTTTACAGTATTTGTGCTGAATGAGCCCTCCCTTCCTCGGGGTAAGAGCGGGCTGTGTAGAAGCGAAAAGTTCACAATCACGGGTGGAGTTTCCAATGAAAGGTAAGCAGAACACCTTTAAAATAAGATTTAACGCTTTATTGCTCTTGATGGTAAATCAAAATATGCTTTAGAAATAGAGTTAATTTAATGGAAAATAGGAATATATGCACCAAACCTTACATTGCATTTAATTAAATCAAGAGAAACACTTCATTGCGTACAATCACTGTGTCCTGCTTCCCCCTTGCCCTACATTCCTGATCCTCCCTCAGTCCCACACCAACTTCTCTTAGGACGTGATGCAAGTGCCCATGGCCACTGGTGGCCCTCAGCCTGGAGGCCCTGGGCTGGGCTGAGGCTCCGGGCCACGCAGAGGCGGAGGGAGGCCAGGCCGCCAGCTCCCGCTCCCCCCGGCCTCTGAAAGGCACTCATTTGGCAGGTTCCACTTTGGTGTGTCTGGGACAGACACTGCATGTATCCTGTAGAAAGCGACAGGTCGGGGGGATAAGCGGATGGAGAGGCGGCGGTCCACTTCAGGTGGTTCCGCTAGCGGCCAGGTGCTTGGCAAAAGGACGCGTGTCGCTGAGCCTGGCTGGTGGCTCTCTGTGCGGCGTGGGCAGCTGGCCGGGCTTCGGGAGGGAGAATGGCTCCCAAGGACAGGCTGCCCGGTGGATTCTTTGTTGCAAACTGCACAGGTGCCAGTGTTGGCCAGCCCTGCGAAGCAGGCGGGGGTGCGGCTGAGACCAGGCTGCCGGGACCACCTGGGGACCCTGGGTGAGGCACCGGAGTCTGCATCAGGCACTTGGTGTGCTGTGCGGGGCCAGGGTGGCAGGACGGGAGCGTGGGGGTGGGTGGGGAGCAGGGAGCAGGGGTCTTCACACCTTGCCAGGCTCCTCCTGCGGCCTGGGCTCACCTTCAGCCCCTTCGCAGGGTGCCGAGTCCCCTTCCAAGGCTCCAGCAGGGGCGAGGGGGGCTTATGCTGCCCAGAGGGCCAGGCGCCCCCTTCAGCTGAGACATGGTAGGGGGTGGGCTCAGGCAGACACCTGAAGGCACGTGCTGGGCACAGACAGGCAAGATGGTGCTGTTCTCCGGGCCTGAGGGCTGCGTGCCCGCGGCGGGTGGACATGCTGGCCTGGCCTGCAGTGTCAGGACTCTGCCTTTTCTATTTCCCCCGCCCCCACGGTTCCCGTGTGCTCTGAACCTCCTGTCCCAGCCCTAGTTCTCCACGAGCGTGAAGGGGCCCACGGGGGGCCCCGCCCCTGCGACTCCACTTTACTAGTGTTCCTGACCCGAGTGGGTGCAGCGGACACGGTATCCGACGAGCAGCCCTGCGAACTGCAGAAATACGTGAAGGCAACCGCGGGCACAGGCGCGTGGTGAAGAGGATCCTGGGAGCATCCCTCCCCCCTGCTCTCGGCAGAGAGGTGGCCAGGAGGCCGGGCGGGGCAGACCCGGGCAGGCCGGCTGCCAGCGGGGCATGGCTGTCCTGCCAGCCACTGCTCCTGGGCTGAGGGGCTGGTCCTACAGGTGAACCTGCTCACCTGGTGGCTTTGGCTGCTGCTGGGAGAACGGGGTCCACGGTGGAGCTGAGAAACAGCCACGGGGACCTTGGCCCCCTGGGGGCGAGGCGGGGGCAGGATGGGCTCACAGAGGGAGCAGGGGACTCCCACCCCACCTCCTACAGGGCCAGCAGGGGGTCCTGGGCCAGAGTGCTGACCCCACCTGGCCCGTCCAGGGACACCCTCACCAACTGAAGGCACCTTTGAGCTGCCTCTGAGGTGAGGCTGGGGGGAGCCCGCCCGGGGCTCTGGGACGGGGCACCGGGCTCTTTGGTTTGTTGATGGGGCTGGGGACGGTTGGGGCAGAGGGAGGCGTGACCGAAGGCAGGAGGCGAAGAGATCTCAGGGGAGGGGCCTGCAAGGAGGCAGAGGGGCCGCGCCCCCCTCAAGGCCCTGGAGCTGATTTCTAGCGGGGTAGCAGGGATCGGATCGGCAATGAGACGGGGACCAGGATGCCGAGTGCGCCCGGCTGGGGAGCCTCAGTTCCCGGGCACGCTGAGGGTGAAGCCCGAGCGGTTCTTGGTGAAGTCGGGCTGTGGCTGGTTGAGCCGCGTCTCCACGGAAACGGTGCACTTCTTGCCGTGCAGGCTGCACTGCACGGGGTTGGTGACGTTGACTTGAAGGTGGCGCTTCTCACTGCGAGAACCAAGAGACAGACAGACGGGCAGTTAGCAGGCAGCCAGGGTGGGTGATTCCCAGGCCACCCAGGGCCTGCCTCTGGCCAAGCTCCCGTGGGCCCCCCAGATGCCCCAGGGGCTCGGGCACTGGAGGCCGCCTCGGAGGCCTGGAGAAGCCCCAGGAGGCTGGTGGGGTGGGGCGGCCTCCAACCAGAGCCTCCGAGAGCAGGGGGCTGACCTTCTGACCTCGGCCGCAGCCTGGCTCCGCGCACCAGAACCAGCGTGTTGAGCTGGACCAGAGGGGGAAGCGGTGAACCTCAGCCACCAACTCCCCGGCCCTCAGGCCCGAGGCCCGGGGCTCTAGGAGTCAGCAGGGGGTCTGACACAGGGGCGGGGGGGGGGGGGGGCGGCAAGCTTCCTTCCAATCATTTCTCAGGAATCGGATTGCAGCAGGGAGCCCTGGGCGGTGTCCTGCACACCCCCCTGGGGAGCCGCTCACCCTGCGGGCACGGGGTCCAGCTGTGGGAACGGGTCTGACTGCAGTGTCCCCGGGAGCCTCTGGGGCTTTGACTCGGCTTTGCCACCGAGCCCGCTCTGCTGCTGGACCCACCGCGGTAGGGAGGTCGGCCACGGGAAGACCGTGCAGTGGCCGCGCACGCTCCGCCCTGGGAGCCTGTGCCGCTGCCGCCTGGAGGGGCTCAGCCGGGGCCCCGAGGGGGGTCGACGCCCAGGAGGCCCGAGGGGGGGGGTCAGTGAGGCTGGTGCACCTGCAGAGTAGCCGCAGCCTCCCTCCCCTCCTCACACCCCGGATACGCTGCAGAGCGGCTTATTTTAAGACGCGAGACCGTCTCTGAAGAGGCTGGACCTCACGTCGGCTCACACGTGCGGCACAGCCACACGGAACCCCGGCTTGTGCCGCGGCAGCTCCCTGTGCGCTGGGCGGTGAGAGGAGGAAGACCCCGCGGCCTGGGTCCTCAGGCGTCAGGCTGGCCCCCTATCGCTCTGCTGGGCTCCCCGGGCTGCGACCCTCCTGGTGTCCGCCCCGCAGGGGAGTGGGGCCGAGGCCGCAGGCGCTCCCTCCCGCCCAGCCTTACGCGCCTCCCCGCGCCCAGGTGAGCAGGAGGCGCTTTCCAGGCACAATCACTGACGCAGCTCCTCTTGCCCGGGCCCTGAGCAGCCGTCCTGGCCGCAGACAGCGCTCAGGTGACGGGTGCTGCCGGCCTCCAGCCGAGCACCCGCCGGGCTCGCTTCCCGGGTGCCCCGCGCACATGCCCACAGCCGGCCCCACAGCGGGGAGCACGCGGGGTGTCCTCAGGCCTGTCCCTCCGCGCGCTCTCATTAACCTGTCGTAGAGGCAGAAACGGGCACCGGAGGAGACCCAGGGCTGTCGCTTGTGGGCCTCGGGTCTCTTAATGTCTTGTCAGCTGCAGCTGAAACCTGGCTTAGCCGCTATTTTTAATCAGCCTGGGCATAAAAATAGCAGCGCCCATCAGGCAGTGACGCAGGCCCTTCTCACCCCTGCGGGAGCCGGGCCTGCTGTGCGGGGCAGGTGCGGGGCCAGGCTGCGGGCGGCCGGGTCCCTGTGGGGCCCCGTGGCCAGGAGCACGCGATGTCCAGCACTGCAGCCCTGCCTGCGGCAGACCTGCCTCCAGGACAGGGCTTCCTCCCCGCCGACCCCCTGCCGTCCCCCCGCTTGGGCGGCCTCCCTGCCGCCTGTCAGCCCAGCACGGCCTCTGGGTCCCTCAGGCTGGACTCCCAGCCTGTGGAAGCCTCGACCGGACCCTCTAAGAGGCCTTCCCTGGCCCTTGCCGCCTGCGGGGCGTGTCCCCTTCCTTTACGGCCGAGCACAGGCTCTGTCCCCCACGGCCTGCGTCTTCTCTTCCCGTCTGTGGAGGCTGGTACACTTGTGCACATCCGGTGGGGTCCAGAACCACCTGGGGACTCGGTCTTGGGGAAAAGGTTCTGAAAGAGTCCATTCCAAGTGGGCTAGAAAAATCTAACCAAGGAAACGTGAATCCCTAGCACCCCCCCCTGTGCACACAGTCAGAACAGGCTGCTCTCAGCGCAGCCCTTCCCTCAGGGCCACGAGTTCACGGCCAGCAGAGAGCACCCCTGACGCCCCCGCCCCTGCTCTAGGCCCCTGTGCACCTCCAGTATCTGCTCTACAGTCCTCGTGCAGGGCTTGTGCTGGGGGGAAAACGAGGAGCAAATGGCTATTACAGATGGCACCCCAGGATCACAAGGGCACAACTTCACCTTGAAATGGAGCCCACGGGTGGGGGTTGCAGGATAGAAAAAGCAGTGGACAACCACAGCTCCAGACTCCTCTCCCCACTGGGCTGGGCTGAAAGCTTCCCTGCCACCTGTTCTTGTGTCCCAGTCAGTGAGCCTGAGAGTAATTACTGCTGGGGGAGGAGTGGATGGGGGAGGAGGCCCAGCCCCCTCCCCAGGGAAAGGAGGGAAAGCAGGGACCAAGCCCGTAAGACACAAGTAACTATCATTTATGTATTAGAAATACTTTAAACGTTTCAATTACAGGTGACCTACAATATGTGTTGTAGGGTAGAACAGTGGTTCCCAACCTCTGGCCCTTTAAATACAGTTCCTCATGTTGTGACCCAACCATAAAATTCTTTTCGTTGCTACTTCCTAACTGTAATGTTGCTACTGTTATGAATCGTAATGTAAATTATCTGATATGCAGGATGGTCTTAGGCAACCCCTGTGAAAGGGTCGTTCGACTGCCAAAGGGGTCGCGACCCACAAGTTGAGAACCGCTGGTGTAGAACATAGTGATTAGACATTTACATAACTTACAAAGTGGTCCTTTAGTAAGTCTAGTGCCCTTTTGGCACTATACATCGTTATTAAATATATTACTGTCTATATTCCTTCTGCTGTACTTGACATCCCTGTGACTGTTTTTATAATTGGCAACTTGTACTTCTTAATTCCTTCGCCTTTTTCACCCATCCCCCTTCCCATCCCGCAACCATCAAGTTGTTCTCTGTATGTATGAGTTTGTGGTTTAGTTTTTTAGATCCCACATATAAATGACATCATACAATTTTTGTTCTTCTCTGACTTATATTTCACTCGGCATAATTCCCTCTAGGTCCGTCCATGTTGTTGCGATGGCCAGATTTCATTCTTTCCTCTTTACTGCTGAGTGACAGTCTATTGCATATTTGTACCATGTCTTCTTCACCCACTCGTCTATTGGTGGACACCTAGGTTGTGTCCATACCTTGGCTATTGTAAATAATGCTGCAGTGAACATAGAGGTGCAGATACCTTTTAAAATTTATCTTTAGATAAATGCCCAGAAGTGGAATGCTGAGTCATGTGGTAGTTTTTAAGAAACCTCCATCCTGTTTTCTATGCCTGCACCAATTTACAGTCACTGAGGATAGCCATTCTAACAGGTGCGAGGTGTTATCTCATTGTGGTTTTAATTTGCATTTCCCTGATGATTAGTGTTGAGATCTTGGCCATTTGTATGTCCTCTTGGGAGAAATGTCTATTGGGGTCCTCTGCCCATTTTTTAAAAAATTAATCCTCACCCAAGGATATTTTTTTCCATTAAGTTTTTTTTTTTTTAGAGAGTGAAAAAGAGAAAGGGAGGGCGGGAGGAAGTCTTGGGGAGAGGAAGGGAGAGAAAGAAACACTGACATGAGGGAGACAAGTCGAGTGGTTGCCTCCCACAGGCACCAGGGAACAATCCTGCAATCCAGGTGCATGCCCTTGGCCGGAAATCGAACCCTTGGGACTTTGATCTATACGCCAGTACCAGGCTGTTTTGATTACAGTGGCTTTGTAGTATAACTTGATAACCAGTATTGTGATTCCTCCAACTTTGTTCTTCTTTCTCAAGATTGATTTGGCTATTTGAAGTTTTTTATGGTTCTACAAAAATGTTAGGATTATTTTAGTTCTGTGAAAAATGCCGTTCGTATTTTCATAGGGACTGCAATGAATCTGTAGATTGCTTTGGGTAGTATGGGCATTTTAATGATGTTAATTCTTATCTATGAGCATGATATATGTTCCTGTTTATTTGTATCTTCTTTAATTTCTTCAGTGTCTTTCTTTTTAAAAAAAATCTTTTTTATTGATTTTTTACAGAGAGGAAGGGAGAGGGATAGAGAGTTAGAAACATCAATCAGCTGCCTCCTGCACACTCCCCACTGGGTATGTGCCCACAACCAAGGTACATGCCCTTGACTGGAATTGAACCTGGGACCCTTGAGTCCACAGGCTGACGCTCTATCCATTGAGCCAAACCGGTTAGGGCTTTCTCCAGTGTCTTATAGTTTTCTGAGTACAGGTCTTTTTACTTGCTTGGTTAAATTTATTCCTAGATATTTATCCTTTGTATGCAATTGTAAATAGAATTATTTTTTTAAAAATTACTCTTTCTGGTAGTTTGTTATTGGTATATAACTTGCAACCAATTTCTGAATATGAATTTTGTACCTGCTATTACTTTATTGAATTCATTTATTAGTTCTAATAGTTTTTTGTGTGTATAGTTTTATAGTTTCTGTATCTGGTGTGTCATCTGCAAACAACAGTTTTGGATGCCTTTTATGTCTTTTTCTTATCTGATGGTTGTAACTAGGACTTCCAATGATATGTTGAGTAAAACTGTTGAGAGTGGACATCCTTTCTCTTAAAGAGAAAACTTACAGCTTTTCACCACTGAGTATGTTAGCTGTGGGTTTGTCATATATGGCCTTCATTATGTTGAGGTATGTTTCCTCTATCCCCAATTTGCTGAAAGTATTTATCATAAATAGATATTGGATTTTGACAAATGGCTTTTCTGCTTCTATAGATAAGATCATTGATTTTTATCCTTCATTTTGTTTATGTGGTGTATCACATTAATTGATTTGTGGATTTTGAACCAGCCTTGAATCTCAAGAATAAATCCCACTTGATCATAGTGTCTGACCTTTCAATGTATTGCTGGATCTGGTTTGCTAATATTTTGTTGAGGATTTTAGTACAGTGGTTCTCAACCTTGGCTGCACATTAGAATCACCTGGGAATCTTTTTAAAATCCTGATTTCTGGGCCCCATCCTCTGGAAATTCTGTTTCTTTGTTATGGGGTGGGGCCACAACATTAGTAACAAAGAAACAATTTCCGGAGGATGAGGCCCAGAAATCAGGATTTTAAAAAGATTCCCAGGTAATTCTAATGTGCAGCCAAGATTGAGAACCACTGTTTTAGTATCTATGTTTATCAGGGACATTGGCATATAATTTTCCTCCCTCCCTCCCTCCCTCCCTCCCTCCCTCCCTCCCCTCTGTCCATTTTGTCTGGTTTTAGTATCAGGGTAATGCTGGCCTCATAAAATGAGCTTGGGAGCCTTCCCTTCTCTTGAATTTCTTGGGATAGTTTGAGAAGGACAGGTGTTAGTTCTTCTTTGAATGTTTGGTTCACCTGTGAAGCCATTGGTCCAGGGCTTGTTTTTTGGGAGTTTTCTAATTACTGATTCTATTTCATTCATAGTAATCAGTCTGTTCAGATTTTCTGTTTCTTCTTGATTCATTCTTGGAAGATTGTATGTTTCTAGGAATTTATCCATTTCTTCCAGGTTGTCCAATTTGTTGACATATAATTGTTCATAATATTTCCTTATAATCCTTTGTTATTTCTGTGGTATCTCTTGCCACTTCTCTTTCATTTCTGATTTTATTTACTTGGATGCTCTCCTCTTTTATCTTAAAGTCTGGCTAAAAGTTTATCAATTTTGTTTATAATTTTAAAGAACTAGATCTTGGCCCTAACTGGTTTGGCTCAGTGGATAGAGTGTTGGCCTGTGGACCAAAGGGTCCCGGGTTCAATTCCGGTCAAGGGGCATGTGCCTTAGTTGCAGGCTCCTCCCTGGCATAGGCCCTGGTGGGGGCTTGTGAAGGAGGCAACCAATCAATGTGTTTCTCTCACATCATGTTTCTCTCTGTCTTTCCTTCTCTCTTCCACTTTCCCTAAAAATCAATGGAAAAATATCCTCAGGTGAGGATTAACAAAAAAAGAAAAAAAAAAAAGAACCAGATCTTGGTTTTATTGATTTTTTTTTCTATTCATTTTTAGACTCAATTTTGTTGATTTATACTCTGATCTTTATTATTTCCTCCCTTCTGTTCCCTTTGTGTTTTGTTTGTTCTTTTTCTAGTTCTTTTAGGCATAAGGTTAGATTCTTAAATTTATTGAGACTTGTTTTGGGGCCTAACATGTGGTCTATCTTGTAAAATGTTCCATGTGCCCTTGAAAACAATGTATATTTTGCTATTTTTGGGTGAAATGTCCTAAAAATATCAATTAAGTCCATCTGGTTTAAAGTATCATTTAAGTCCCCTGTTTCCTTGTTGATTTTCTGTCTGAAGGACCTATCCATTGATATCAGTGGGGTGTTAAAGTCCCCTACTATAACTATATTACTGATAATCTCTCCCTTTATGTGCATCAATATTTGCTGTATATATTTAGGTGCTCCTGTGTAGATGTTATTTAGAGTTATAGCCTCTTGTTGGATTGGTCCCTTTATCATTATGAAATGCCCTTCTTTGCTTCTTGTTATAGCCCTTGTTTGAAGTCTTATAGCCCTTGTTAAAAGTCTTATTTTATGTGATATAAGTATTGCTACCCTAGCTATTTTTATTTCCATTTTCATGAAATGTCTTTTTCTACCCCTTTATGTCTGTGTGTGGCTTTCAATCTGAGGTGGGTCTCTTGTAGGCAGCTTATATATGGGTCTTTTTATTTTATTTATTTTAAAATTATTTATTAAAAAAAATCTTTATTGTTGAAAGTATTACATATGTCCCCCCCCCCCCATCCAGCCCACCCCCGCCCCCAACCCCAGACTCTCACCACCCCCATTGTCTATGTCCAGGGGTTATGCATTACATATGGGTCTTTTTATTTATTTATTTATTTATTTATTTATTTCAAATATTTTATTGAATTCTTACAGAGAGGAAGGGAGAGAGACAGAGAGTTAGAAACATCGATGAGAGAGAAACATCGATCAGCTGCCTCCTGCACACCCCCCACTGGGGATGTGCCCGCAACCCCAGGTACATGCCCTTGACCGGAATCGAACCCGGGACCCTTCAGTCCGCAGGCGCTCCATCCACTGAGCCAAACCGGCCTTGGCAAGGGTCTTTTTATTTTTAAAAAATATATTTTTATTGATTTCAGAGAGGAAAGTAGAGGGGAGATAGAAACATCAATGATGGGAGAGAATCATTGATCAGCTGCCTCCTGCACGCCCCCCACTAGGGATTGAGCCCGAAACCAGGGCATGCGCCCTTGACCAGAATTGAACCCAGGACCCTTCAGTCTGCAGGCGGACGCTCTATCCACCGAGCCAAACCAGCTAGGGCTATATGGGTCTTTAAAAAAAAAATCCATTTAGTCACCCTGTGTCTTTGGTTGGAACAATTAATACATTTACACTTAAAGTAATTACTGATAGTTATAGAATTATTGACATTTTATTCATTGTGTTTGTAATTCCTCCCTGTTCCTTTTTTATTCTCTTGCACAGTGACAACTTTCTAGTGTTGTGTTTAGATTCTTTTTATTTCTTGTATATCTCTTGCAGATTTTTGGTTTGTGGTTACCATGCTCTCCATATATACCACACTATGTTTACAGCAGTCTATTTTAAGTTAACGGTCACTTAACTTGGAACACATTTTAAAATCACCACTTTATACTCACCCTCTCCACATTTATTTTTGTCATTACTTTTAAAACCTTTTTTTTGAGAGTGTTTGTATATGTCCCTTAATTTATTGTTGTAATCACACACGATCTTACTTTTATCTTTTAATTTTTGTACTAGCTTTATAGTTGGTTGATCCCTTGGTTTTACTAAATGTTTGCCTTTACCGAGTGGGAATCTTTTTCTTTCCTATTTTGTTTCTTCAATCCTTACCCGAGGATATTTTTTCCAATGATTTCCAGAGCGATTGAGTGGGAGAGAGGGAGGAGGGGAGGGAGGGAGAGGAACATTGATTTGAGAGACACTCATCAATTGGTTGCCTCCTGCACACACCCAGACTGGGGCTGGGAAACCAGCAACCGAGGTCCGTGCCCTTGACCAGGAATTGAACCGGAGACCCTTTTGTCCATGGGCCAATGCTCTACCCACTGAGTCAAACCGGCCAGGATTCTGGGCTTGGAGGCGGCTATGCTATGAACTGAGGCCAAACGCCAGTTGTGTTGGGCTGCGTTTATAACAACAGTGAGGGCAGGAAGAACCAGCCTTCTGCTGGTCTAAAGAGCCGGACGAAGCAACTCTGGTCGGTGTCGTCCACACACTGCCCTCGACAGACAACACAGACAGCGTGGTGGGTGGAGTTTGGTGGTTCCTCACTGAGTTAAATGTAGAATTAGCACCCCAGCAATTCCACTCCTGGACACATGCCCCAAAGAAGTGAAAACAGGTCTTCAAACAGAAGCGTGTACAGGAGTGTTTATAGCAGCATCATTTGCAATAAACAAAAAGTAGAAACAGTCCAAACATCTATCAACTGATGAGTGGATAAGCAAAATGTGGTGCACCCATTTAATGAAATATTATTCAGCCGTACAAAGAAATGAAGCACTTTCAACAATAAAGATTAAAAAAAAGAAAGAAATGAAGCACTGATACTTGCTACATGGGTGAACCTTAAAAACATTATGTGGTGCCCTAGCTGGTTTGGCTCAGTGGATAAAGCGTTGGCCTGCGGACTGAAGGATCCCGGGTTCGATTCCGGTCAAGGGCACATACCCAGACTGTGGGCTCGATCCCCAGTAGGGGGTGTGCAGGAGGCAGCCGATCAATGATTCTCTCTCATCATTGATGTTTCCATCTCTCTCTCCCTCTCCCTTCCTCTCTGATATCAATAAAAATATATTAAAAAACATTATGTGACATTAAAGGAGTCAGACACAACAAGGCATGTATCACGTAATCCCACTGATATGAAATGTCCAGAACAGGCACCTCTATGGAGAGAAACAGTACAGCAGCTGGGATGTGGAGGAACTGGCAAGGTGTATGGGGTCCTTAGGGGTGACGGAATATTCCAGAACGAGACAGAGGTGATGGTTGCACAACAGTATGCATGCACGAAACGTGACTGTATGTTTTGTGTATTTTAAAAAGTAGATGGATCATAACGGAGAAATAAGAAGTTGCCCTCAAACCGCGTTTTCTTTGCCCATCTCAAGTTCAACCGGCAAGGTTTTGACACCAGCAAGGGTTGCTCTGCCGAGTGAGGGGAGTGAAGGGTTTGAGTGGCAGCAGGCCCAGCAGCGGACAGTGCAGGTCAGGGACGCCTCTGCCTGCAAACTTTGGAGCCGAGCACCTTCCTTATGCTCTAAAGCAGCGGTTCTCAACCTGTGGGTCACGACCCCTTTGGGGGTCGAACGACCCTTTCACAGGGGTCGCCTAAGACCATCGGAAAACACATCTATAATTACATATTGTTTTGGTGATTAATCACTATGCTTTAATTATGTTCAATTTGTAACAATGAAAATACATCTGCATATCAGATATTTACATTACGATTCATAACAGTAGCAAAATTACAGTTATGAAGTAGCAACGAAAATAATTTTATGGTTGGGGGTCACCACAACATGAGGAACTGTATTAAAGGGTCGCGGCATTAGGAAGGTTGAGAACCACTGCTCTAAAGGAAAGAAAGGAGACTTCACAGACAAGGCAGGGTGTCTCTCTGATGGTGTGCCAGGCCAGAGGACAGCTGCGTGGAGGCCGGCAGCTGAGGGAGGGGCCACCCTCCCCCCATCTTCTGTTACAGGATTTATTGGCTCAGCAAACTGTGGAATTCGGGGACTTTCACCTGTTCCAAGCCATCACTGCAGGCAAATGGCCTTTATCAGATTACTTTCCCTCGTTTTTCATTCAGACGCCTGTCCTCTGCTGATCAGAGACATCCGTGGGTAAATGCATTGGAGGCAGCAATGGGAGGTCCCGAGCAGCCGTGCATTTATACATCCTGCAGGAATGGGGGCTCTCCGGTCTCTCCAGGAGCTGAATCAGCCCAGAAAATGTCCCCTGGGGCCCAGACGCCTGGTGAGCTGGGACCAGGAGACCTTCACCCATGGGCTTGCCCTCCGTAGACCAGGACTTGGGGGATGGAGTGAACACTCTCTCCTCTCCATGGCTCTCCCTGCTGGAGCCGTGGTAGTCCTGGGTCTAACTAATGATCTTGGAAGGGAACGGAATGGGAGTGCGTGAAGGGGTTCTCAGGTTCAATTCCTGGTCAAAGGCACGGACCTCGGTTGCAGGTTCCCAGCCCCAGTCCGGGTGCGTGCAGGAGGCAACCAATTGATGTGTCTCTCTCACATCAATGTTCCTCTCTCTCCCTCCCTCCTTCACTCACCGGGACTGTGTTCTCTGGGGGCCTGGCAAGGAGTTCCTGAATGCGAGGGTCAGGCAGTGGTTCTCCCGTGCTGGGTCACAGGATGTGGGGGGAGGAAGTCGCTGGGCGCCAGACGCAGGCAGGCAGTACAGAGAGGCTTTTCGAAGTGATGATTAATGTGGTGGGTGTTTCAGGACAAACCCTAGAGCCATGAAGACAGGCTGCAGGTGCGTGTGCTCTCAGTGGGGCCTAGAGCTCGGGTCGCAGCTGTTCCCAGCGCGTTTCATTTCCTGCGAGAGGCAAGTCCCTCTGCTCAGATCACACCGCAGCGGGCGGGTCTCCACACCCTGCTTTGGGAAATGCTGCTTCTGTTTCTGTCAGGGTCGGACGAGCCTTTTACTTCCGTTCCTTCTAAAGCGAGTGTAAGAGCCCATGCAGTTTTGAGAGTGGGGGTGTCATGTCTCCGGTCTAATGAGTCTTTCTGGGTTTGCAGTTGGTGAAGGATGTAGGGGAGAACCCATTAAGAAGTTATACACACACACACACAGACACGTATGTATATGAAGGGAGAAGGAGAGAGACATCAATGATGAGAGAGAATCATTGATTGGCCGCCTCCTGCACGCCCCACACTGGGGATCGAGCCCGCAAGCCAGGCATGTGCCCTGACCAGGAATCCAACCGTGACCTCCTGGTTCATAGGTCGATGCTCAACCACGGAGCCATGCTGGCCGGGAGGGAAACCACTTTCATTTAGAAAATAAAACTCTTGTCACTAAACAGCTCTGGGCAGGCAGTGCATGCTGAGGCCCCGGCGCAGGCTGGCGTCGGCACTGGGCACAGCCTCACTCACCCTGGAGGCCCACCCAGCCAGCGCCCTTCCCCACGGCTCTCTCTCCCCGACCACCATCACCATTTCTCCCCAACCTGCACTCCTTTCCTATTTACCGAGCCCACACGGTGGCTGGGCCCCATCCAGAGAAAGAGGACACAGCATTAGTGGGACGCAGGCCCCCAGCTCAAGGCCTTCCCGTCCTTACCGGCAGGTGGGAGAACGTTAGCGCCGTGCCACACACTCAGGCCACCTGGAGGAAGGCCACCTAAGCGGGGTGGCTTCCAGAGGGAGTAACGTCCAGACTGAGTCTCCAGAGATAGGAATCCTGTGGGAGTACTTATTTTATTTATTTCAGAGGGGAAGGGAGAGAGAGAGAGAAACATCAATCATGCGAGAGGATCATTGATTGGCTGCCTCCTGCACGCCCCCTCCTGGGGATCAAGCCGGCAACCTGGGCATGTGCCCTTGACCAGAATTGAACCTGGGACCCTTTAGTCCGCAGGCCGACGACGCTCCATCCACTGAGCCAAACCAGCTGGGGTGCAGAGGTATGTCTGTTTCTTTTTTCCTTAATATACTGTTCTGTCACCCACGCCTGTGATTTCAGTGACCCAGTCAGCGACCTTATCCTAGCATGAGGCCCAAGCCACCTACTGGACAAAGCCCTGCCCGTCCCTCGGACAGCTGAGTCTTCGTGTGTCCAACACTGAGCTCATCCCTTGGCCCCTTCCCCAAACGGCATCCCTCTCCCCGCCGAGTCCGTGTCAGTGGGAGGGTACCATCCACCCAGTCACGGAGGCCCCTCCTCTCCCTCCAGTGCCCACACCCAGTCACCACCACCTATTGAATTCACCTTCTCAATCTCTGGCCACAGCCCAGGACCTCAGCCCCTCCCCCTGGTGACTGATGCAGCTCCTGCCTTCGGGTGGCCCCACACCCCGCCTCAAACGTATCCTCCACATTGTCACCAGACAGATCCTCTAAAGGCACAAAAAGAACCTGTCACTCCGCTGCCAAAATCCCGTTAGTCATTCCCCAGAGCTCTGGAGAGCCACCTGCCCCCGCCTCCCCCGGGCTGGGCTGGGTGTCCATCTGTGGCCCTGTTCTTTCTTTCTTTATTTTTTTATGTTGTTAATTCTTACCCAAGAGACAGAGAGAGAAACATCGATGTGAGCGAGACACATCGACTGGTTGCCTCCTGCATGCAGCCCTGGGGATCGAGCCTGCAACCGAGGTAAGTGCCCTTGGGCGGAATTGAACCCGGAACCCTTTAGTCTGCAGGCCGATATTCTATCTATTGAGCCAAACTGGCTAGGGCGATAATTATTTTCTTTATCAAAGAGTAGTTCACCAGGAAGACAGCTCCAGAAAATAAAAGTTAAGTCACCTGTGTGAGATTTGCAACGACACAGTAGTCCCACCGACTCAGCCACACGGTCACCTTCTGAGGTTCCAATTACCTACCGTCAACCACGAAGAAACATGACCTTGCTTGGTAAAACCAAACCTTCTCATGTGTGGTGCTCCCTCATTGCTAATGAAGTTCCCAGGGAAAATGAAAACGCGGGGTAGGATGACCAACATGTGGGCTGATGGAAACATTGGAAGGGTACGGAAATCCTTGAATTACATCAATGAACATGTCACCTATTTTTCTGAGGTGGAAGGGAGATGAGCAGACAGCGGCTCCATGTGAAGTTCTCAGCAGTATCCTGAGTAATGTGGGCGGGCATTTCTGATGACCACGCCTCTGTTTGCTGGCTGTGGCTGGTGCTACTTAGCAGCGCCTGGCGTAGTGGAAAGGGTCTTGGATGGGGGTGGGGAGGCTGAAAATCCTCCTCCTCCCTCTATGGAGAACCTACCATGGACTGGGCACTGTGTTAAACATCTCACACGCATCATCGTGTGTAATTCTGCCCCCAGCTTTGGAGGCGCTGTCCTTATGCCCACAGGACAGGTGAGGACACAGATGCCGAGGAAGGTCGAGGGTAGCTCACAGCGGGAGAGGGTGAGGCTAGGATCTGGGCCCACAGTGTCCATCTCTTGAGCGACGTGTTGAACCTCCCATTCTATTCAGTCCCCGCGTTGGGGTGCTTTTCTGGCTCTCCTGTGGGGCATCGCCTTGCAGCGTGGGAACACTTTAGTTCTCGGAGAAGAAGGCATTTGGAATCCGTGTGATGACGCTATGGTCTGGGCGTTCTGACCCCTACCCCATGTCCCTGCGTGGTCACCGCTTGTCGATTTCTCTTCCTGGGTATTCGCTTCTTTACTCCTTGACCAGGAGACAACACTGCTGTCTCCAGGTCTGGCCGATCCCAGGCTGGCAGAGAACGGCCGCTTTCCTGGCGCTGGGAGGTTCTGCGCACGTTTTGACTATTTCCCTGCACATACTGGTCTCTCGATTGCCCAGCTGAAGCCCCGAGGAGGACTGCTGTTGCTCCGTGGAGGCTGCTGGTTCTGTTTCTGTCAGTCAGAGGGCACCTGCTCTGTGTGTCCGCAGCCCTCCCCAGGCAAGCTGGGCCGGGCCGGCCTGGGGGTGGAGGCGGCTGGTGGGGCTCGCCCTCACGGCCTCAGGACTGCCGCCTGCTCTCTGACTTCTTTCCCCTCCGCCGACATCAGAGACCGAGGTGGTGAGAATGCTCCATTTTGCTTTTATATTTGGAATCTGGACGCTTTAAAGGTTACATTCCTCTGTCCCTCCCAAAATGTCCAAATGAATGCTTTACGCCGGGGATAATGAAACCCTTCGAAACCCAAACGAAAAGAACACCACCTCAAGTATGAGAAAAGGCCAAAAAACAAGCAACAAGGCAACACGAACCAAACCCAACCCCTGTCACAGAACAAACGGACGGCAGCTGTCAGCAGGCTGCACACAGGGCCGGAGCGGGGTCCCTTCCTCTCGCACAAGAGGGCTGGGGAGGGCTCTGGGCCTCCGGTCCTGGTCCTCTGACATCCATCCACAGGCCCCCTTCCTCTTCACAGCTCCGCCTTCTTTCTCTCCCTTTGACTTCGCACCTCAGTGCTCTTTGCTCTAGTGTCTTTGGGTTTATTTTATCACATAAAAAAGTGTTTGAGAGACTTTCTCCTTTTCCTATGTTGAGCCTTTTTTTTTTTACATCTTTGCTGTTTCCTGCTTACATTTCTATTTCTCCTCCCTTGACACTTCTGCTAACAGCACCTCCAAAGTTAGCACCATCTGTGAACATGGGTGTTTATTTTCTATTCGCGTCATTAATGAAGGTGCTAAATAAGACCGGACTGAACATGTACGGGACCCACGTGGTCTGTGCACAGATGATTTCTGGTGGTTTGTCAGCAACACTGTTCTATATTTGCCTTTCATCTCATTATCTAGAAGCATTTGAGCCTGGTTTGTGTGGCTCAGTGGTTGAGCGTCGACCTATAAACCAGGAGGTCACAGTTCGATTCCCAGTCAGGGCAAATGCCCAGGTTTCGGGCTCAATTCCCAGTGTGGGGCATGCAAGAGGCAGCCGATCAATGATCCTCTCTCATCATTGATATTTCTATCTCTCTCCCTCTCCCTCTCCCTCTCCCTGTCCCTTCCTCTCTGAAATCAATTAAAAAATATATATATAAAAAGCATCTGAGCACAGCTGGAGTGGCTCAGCTGGTGGAGTATCATCTGTGCACCAAAAGGTTGCCAGTGAGATTCCTGGTCAGGGAATATCTGGGTTGTGTGTTTGATCCCCATTTGATCCCCAGTCAGGGAGGGTATGGACGGCAACATCACAGTGTCTCTATCTATTTATCTCTCCATCTCTCCCTTCCTCTCTCTAAGCATGTCCTTGGGTGAGGATTAAAAAAAAGCATCTGAGCTTATATTTGTGTGTGGCCATGGGTCACTCTACAGAGGAGCTAACAGGATCCAGACCCCGCCTTCCGAGAAATGAACATTTAAGCTGGTTGACAGCTGCACATGAACACACTGGGGACACACATACTAAAAAGAGAGTCATCAAAAGAATGCCTGAGGAAGAGTACAGCAAACCCTTGGTTTTCCGGACCTCGATTTAACAGACAAAATTTCTGGTCCGAATATCATATGTGACAACACCTTTGTTTAAAATGTTTTTAATCAAGATTTTCTTATAAATTACTAGGTTATCTTTTATTATTATTTCACTGTTACTTTTTTATTTATTTTTGTTAATCCTCACCTGAGGATATTTTCCTCATTGGTTTATTGACTTCAGAGAGGAAGGGAGAGGGACAGAGAGATAGAAACATCAATGATTGGCTGCGGCCTCCTGCACACCCAACACTGGGGATGGAGCCTGCAACCCAGGCATGTGCCCTGACTGGGAATCAAACCGTGATCTCGTGGTTCATAGGTCGACGCTCAACCACTGAGCCACGCCCAGCATTTCTAACTTTTTATTCAATGTTATTCTGCTGTTGTTTTACACTTCCCCCACCGTTCTTTCTAGCAATATTTATCTCAAAACGTCCAAACTTTTAAAGCAGTATTCCCAGGAGCGGTGATGCAAATTACAAAGTGGAGGGGGAGAAAGGTCTCATCCTTGCTTTGCAAATAGAAGCTCACATTCTCTAAAATTGTGGTGACTTGAAGGAATTTGGAAACTGGTCAATGTCCAAAAGCAATCAACAGGTTATGGTTTCCCGCGTGGTTAAGGTCCCCATTGAGGGGCTGCTAGCACAGTGAACTGCTTGCTGAGCCCGGGCACAGTGACTTCTCTCGGACCCTGAGCAGTCGTCTGGAGCTCTGGCTATAACATCCCAGCTGGCAGCGCAGCAGGGACGAGATAGGGGGCTGGGGCTTCCAGGTTCTCTGCGTTTCTAGGAATGTCGCCTAACCAAGGGAGGGGACAACGGGGCATGGCGGAGAACATGCAGTCTGGAACCAGCCATCGAGGGTTCAAGTCCAGCTGTATGGATCTGCGTGATTACTTCATCCATAGAAGCTTCGTTTCCCTAACGGGGCTAATTGACAGTGGTAGGGCTCTCTCCCCCAGCGTGCTGGTGAGCGCTAACGAAGACCCCTGCACAGTGGCGAGTGCAGTGCCTGGCGCTCAGCAAGTGCCCATTTAGGGTTTGTCAGTGGAGTAGAGTGCTTTAATGAAGGAGGCTCTTATGTTTAGGATGTTGGTTAAACAAGTGATAAGACTGAAAGGATCCCTTGCCATTGCCTGTCAGGGCCTCTTTGCTTGACCTCAAGTAATCCTTTAAGACACAACTCGGGTCCTAGCCAGTATGGCTCAGTGGATAGAGCGTTGGCTTGTGGACTGAAGGGTCCCAGGTTTGATTCCAGTCAAGGGCACATGCCTGGGTTGTGGGTTCAATCCCCAGTAGGGGGTGTGCAGGAGGCAACCAATCAATGATTCTCTCTCATCAATGATGTTTCTCTCTCTCTCTCTCTCTCTCTCTCTCTCCTTTCCTCTCTGAAACCAATAAAAATATATTTAAAAGAAAGAAAGAATGAACGAACGAACTCAGCCCTGGCCGGGTAGCTCAGTTGGTTAGAGAGTTGTCCTGACAGGCCAAGGTTGCAAGTTCGATCCCTAGTCAGGGCACATACAAGAATCAACCAATGAATGCATAAATAAGTGGAACAACAAATCAATCTCTCCTTCCCTCTCTCTCACCCTTCCTTTCTCTCTCTAAAAAAGAAAAAAAAGGAAAAACAACCCCACCCCCTCCCTTGGCCATACTGGTGAAAAGGCTGTGAGTTCCAGAGGGCCCTTTTAACTCGTTTTGGGGGCATCTGAAAATCTCATGGAAGCTGACAAAGGATGCTGCTTTCTTCTGGGGGCCGATGACACAGTTCTTTTTATACATGTTTCTGCCTCACTCTCATGAAACCTTGCTGCCCATTCAGGCAACTGCAACCCACGGGGAAGAATATCTGATGAGGTAGCGAGTACCTGGGGATTTTTTGTTCTGAGGGGAATTCAAAGAGGTTAAAACAGAAGTGACGAGCTCATAAACCAACCCCGGAACCCTGAGATGAAAAGAAACAAGTTGCCTACTTTCTACCACCTGTTTGAGAGCAGGAAAATTTGCAGCACTCAGTCATGAGAGCTAAAAAACCTGCCCTTGTCTCATCGCAGTACAGGAGTCTTTACAGCACAAATGCTTTTCAATGGAACTCCTCTCCTCCCCACCCCTCCCCCTGCGATACACAACTTTCAGGCTGGTAATAATGGAGGCGAAGCAGGCCTTTCTATCAATATGCTCTCCACACTTCCTAGCGGCTCTGCTTCTTCTATGCCGCGTTTGCTATTTTAAGTGAGGACATAATGCATCAATTTCCAGACTCTTACTCGGTGCCACTGCCACAGAACTGAGCACTCGGTAATCTTGTCAGGCAGCTCGGAACAATATTCCAACAGATGAAACATTCCACGCAGCCTCATTTCCCTTTTCCCGGGACGGGGCGTCTATTTCTGGTCCCATAATGAGAGAGGAGCCGGTGGCGGTGGTTGGGCCCTGCGCGCCCCGGATCCCACATCACAGGAGCCACTCTGCATGTGGCCGCCGCTGGGGGACACACCTCAGAGGCTCCGTGGGGCTCACGTCCACTCGGAGGCTTGCTTATTTTTTTATTTTAAGTTTCCCAGAAATGGGTTGTTTGGTTCAGGTTGGTGCTTACTGGCTGGGAATGAGTGTGGGTTCTCTCCTGCCTGCCACAAAGGGTTCCCACTCCTTCTGAGATCACGAACTTGATTTAAGAGCCCAAGAGGGGCCTTTATTTCCCTGCCCCCCCCTCTGCCCCCCGCCCCCTAAGCGATTTCTATGTGAAGTGTCCCCACATGGCTTCTTGATAAATCTGTCTTGACCTCGAGTGCAGACACCTTCTAGCAGAAAGTTAATTGCATCTGACATCTCGGTGGGCAGCTTGGGCAGATCTCCCCGCTCTGTGTGTTCACAGCTTTCGCGGCCGCGTCCCTCTAACACAGGCCTTATTTACTGCCTGCCGGCGTACCTGGGGGAGACAGCCAGCGGTAGCTGCCACAGCCTCTGGTTCCAGAATGGGTTAGTCACATTCCCCAAAGATTCACTCTTGATAAAAACTGGCTGGGATAAATGGGCTGGGCCACTTCCACCAAGCCCTCCAGGCTCTGCTCATTTTACCTCCTGTCAATTAAAAATGGCACAACCAATTAGACTGTGCGCATGGCGATTCTGTTGAAAAGCGAATAATCCCATAATATCTCGACACCCCTGCTTTCTTTCTCGCAAGAAGGGATTCACAGCATCCAACGATTCGGCCATCCCCCACGCCATCCCCCACGGAGCCCTCGCATTACTGGCTCGACTTCATTAGCATGAAAACAATCAAAGCAAATGCAGGGTTCCTCTGGGCTGGAAGTCAGACACCCTGAGTAATATTTAGGTCACTGCTGCCCGGGCAAGGCTGAAAAATGGTTCGTGCCCTGATTAGACAGTTACGTATTTGTTTTAAATGACTGTCACGGGGAAGGACCTGGACCTGCAGGCTTTATTATTATTTTTTTGGCACAGAGAGGTTCTAGGAGCAGTATGGGGGCAGTCTGAAGTGTGCTGACGCAAGAGCGTTAGCACCAGCATTTCAGCTGGGACTTATGCTGGCCTTTTCTACTCTTGGGGAAACTGAGGAGCATTTTCTTGAGGAAGTGATATGACACCTGAATATCACATTTTACTTTTAAAAGTGAGTAATCAACGCCCATGGTGTGCTATCCACAGGCGCCAGGGTACGTACAGGGGAATGCACGTTTTCCCTCCGCACTCTCCTCTGGCCTCCCAGATCCCTTCCCTACACGCAGCCCAGTCCCACTTCCCGTGCATCAGTGCAGACACTGTCCTGTGTGAACATGGGGTGCGGATCCCATACACTCTCACACACACACACACCTACAATGAGGGGGTGTGACTCTACAGCGAAAACCTTGGCTTTATCCATCTTAAAGACACACCTCTCATTTCGACGTAGGAACGACAGCGATGGGACTATGGTTTTTATGGAAGAGGGTGCTGGAGAGCCACTGGTTCAGGACCGTCAGGAGAGTGGTCCAAGGTTTCTGGCTGTTAATGTGTTTTATCGTTTAAACATTAAGCGTGGCCTTCAGA
The DNA here is from genome assembly GCF_028538775.1 of Myotis yumanensis. Taxonomy (NCBI): domain Eukaryota; kingdom Metazoa; phylum Chordata; class Mammalia; order Chiroptera; family Vespertilionidae; genus Myotis; species Myotis yumanensis. The sequence goes on along the minus strand of NW_027223767.1, from coordinate 24,334,218 downwards.
ACATGGAAGAGGTTCATTCTAAAACACACCATTAAAGCAAATGTCTAACTGTGTTAGATAGAAGTGGTGTCTAGAAAATGTTACGTTTTATTATTTAAATAGAATGAGATCATCGTGTACCCCTTTGTATAGACGTGCTAATAGGAATGGCACAAATCTGTTTTCTTTGTGCATTTTTTTTCCCCAAGAAAGACGGCATCAGCTAGAACATTCTAAACCAGTGCCGTCAGAGCTGCGAGGCTGCCCAGGGCAAAGCTGCATGGCGGGTTGTGGGTTGTGTGGGGGGGTCATTATTGTGGCCCCAGCACCCTTCCCTACAGGGTATGGTGAATGCTAGCAGCAGCACATACGCTTACATAGCACCCCACCCCCATGAGAAGAGTTCAAGGCCTGGGGGCGCTAGGAACTCTGGTCTGGGGAGCAATCCCATGTGGATGAGGCACTGCTGTGGGCGAGGCCCTCTCCCGCCCGGATGTGGTGAGTTTCCATGATTGACAGCTGCCTGTCCTCTGGGGTGAGGCGGGCAGCACCTCCTGCCCGATGACCGAGCCAGAGAGCCTGACAGCTAGGGGAGAAGGACCAGGTGAGGGGAGAACAGTTCCTGTTCTCTTAATTCTCTTTTTAAAAGACTGGTTTCAAGTGAGGTATTGAGGGGGGGGGGGCGGCAAGAATGACAAGTGGGTGGGGGCCTCTCTAACGCGGGCAGGTGTGGGAATCCTCGCCCAGGGCTGGGGCCATCTCGTCGCGGGTCTGGGCACCTGGACCTCGGGCGGCTCGGGAAGGGCCGCTGCCCTGGGCACCGGGGCGGGGTGACAAAGGAAAGGCGGGCGGGTGGAGAGCACCGCGAGACAAAGAGTGTGCACCCGCTCAGGGTGGGCTGCGGCGGGGGAGGCGGCGCCCGGCGGAGGCAGCCGCTTTTAGCTCTGCCGCTCCTGGGGTCGCCATGGCAACGCGGGCATTAGCGATTCCATCTGACATTAAAATGCCTCCGCCGCACCGGCGGCGGAGGGGGGGTCGGGGGGAGAGGCGGGTGGAAAATGTGCTCAAACACACGCGTGCCCACCGAGGGGCCGGGCAAGGCTGGCTCCTTTGAGATGCTGGTTTTTCCGGCATCACTAATAGGGCCCCACTCCGCCCGCCCTCCTGCCAGCTGTTACTGTTTGTCTTTCTAGAGAAGGTGATGACTGGGCGTACTGATGAGCTCCCTGGGTTGTGAGAGAGAGTGGGTATATGGATTCGGATCAGCTGAGGGTATCTGACTAGTTTAAGACAAAAACATAAAGACATGGAGTATTTAGGGAATTAGCCTTTGTTTCCTTTAGAACCAGGGATATATATATCAACCAGAAATGGTTAAAGGGAAAGGGAGGGGAAGGGGTACCCCAACAGACATGTGGAACAGGATTAGGGGAACCCTGAAGACAGGCTGCATGAACCCCCCTGCCGGAGTTTGCCCCCTGTGACCATTTTCCTGCTCAGATTCCTGCTCCAGAAAAAGAAAATCAATCTGTGCACCTTTTGTTTCATTTTTTTCTTTTTGTACTTTAACCCCAACACCGTGGTACTATCCACCTCATGGTATTCCAGCAGAAGCAGGGAAAAGCTGGGGAAACTGCTCCTGGAGGGAGGGCACTCACTCATCTGTGACTGCTGAGCACCCCCCCCCCCCCCCAGCGGGGAGTGGCCTGGCCACTGCGCACAAGTCTGCAGAGAGGCCTCCCCAGGTCGCTGTCTGAATGCAACAGGGACTGAGCCCAGAGCATCCTATTAGTACAGATGCCTCGCTGTGAAGTCCAACAAGGCCCAAGGGGTGTGGCCGGGAAGTTTCTGAAAACTCAGTGAATAGCACACGGTGGGCATGCACACATGCCTTTGTGACACATCCCGTCCGGTCTGCAGCGTCATATTCATAAGAACATAAAGAGGCCTGTTGATGAATAATAGGCGTGTGACAGGGTGGTGAGGGCTGCTCTCGCCTGTGCTGCTCTCACTGCTGTGGAGAGCTGTGGGATTCCCAGGAATCCGGGGGCACTGTGTCTGCCTGCACTGCTCTTTCCTGACCCGAAGAACTGGGTCTCTCTACCTAGACCAGTGGTTCTCAACCTTCCTAATGTCGCGACCCTTTAATACAGTTCCTCATGTTGTGGTGACCCCCAACCATAAAATTATTTTTGTTGCTACTTTATAACTGTAATTTTGCTACTGTTAGGAATCGTAATGTAAATATCTGATATGCAGGATGTATTTTCATTGTTACCAATTGAACATAATGAAAGCATAGTGATTAATCACAAAAACAATATGTAATTATATATGTGTTTTCCGATGGCCTGAGGCGACCCCTGTGAAAGGGTCGTTCGACTCCCAAAGGGGTCGCGACCCACAGGTTGAGAACCCCTGATCTAGACAGTCCTCAGTGCTCTAGGGTGACCTGGGAAGCCACTCTGGTATGCCAGTGTAGGGAAGGATTCTTTTCAACCAGGCCTCGCCACCGCCAGGGGCAGAACAACTGTGAATAAAAAAAATACTGAATGCCAACTGCTATTAGCCCTGCCACCAGAATTCTACCCTGCCCATATTCAAAGACAACAGGCAAAGTTCATCTTCCTGGCAGGTGGAAAGGCAGGGGGTGGGGGGCGAGCAGGGAGCGGGAGCACGAAGATGCTGAGATCATGGGGGCAGGAGTCAGCCCCCTTCAATCAGCAAAGCACTTTCTTCCCATAGGTTTCCCGAAAAGACCAAACCCTTAAAATCCCAGAACTGGGACCGAGTTCCGCTTCACGCGGGGAGACACCGAACACATTCTGGCTAGAAGCCCGTCCGTTTATTTCCTAAGCACCCCTCCCTTAGGGACAGATGGCCGGTGCCTCCCTCTAGTATTAGTGCACCCCGACACTGAAGAAGTCCTTCTAAAACCATGACAACCAACCTACTCCTTAGAAACACACCCAAAATAGGGATGAGAAGGCCCAACGACGCACATCGCCTCTGGAGCCAAAAAGGAGTGTTCTGAGAGCGAGCCTTAAGCAGCCTTCCTTTAGAGGCCGCTGTGTGTGATACAAGCCCCTAAATGCCCACGCGATCACGAACAAGCTGAAAGGAACTCGGGGGACGTGAGAGGAGGAGGGGTGTTCAGGGGCTCATAGACATGGCTCCTATACCCAGTACCCAGAGCCTTAAGGAATATTTATGCGCAGATACTAGAGAAATTAACGACCGATAATTTCAAATGATTGGGGAAAACATTAATTTGCTGAGACATGGTCCATGGAGCCCGCCCCGGCCAACCTGGATGTTCTAAACCTCACTTTCCTGAGACTCTCCAAACAGTCATGTCTAACAAATGTACATGTCCTCTAGGAGCAAACAGGTTTATATTCTATGGTTATAGGAAAAATTAACTAAAAATGATAAAAGTATCAAGTATCACTCCCACTCCGACTCCCATCCTGAAGGCCTGGCATTATCTCCTGGTCATGAGCAGAAACCTCTGAACTTGGAAAGCCTTAGATCCAGATAGGTTCCCCGTTTGTGGTCAGATGAGTTAAAACATCCTAGTGCTCGGAAGGGATACTTGGTGAACGTAATAGGAAGATGAGACACACCGTTTCTAAACACACAGCAGAGTCCCGAAGGGATGGGAGACGGAGCCGGTAAGATGTGATGTTCGGATGAGGAGGGGCAGGAGGAGGGTGGGATGACCTGGTACAAAGGGGGTGGGGATATGAAACTAAGGGCTGGTACGGGGTCACTGGGGACAGGGAAACCAAGCAAAACCAGCAGGGAAAGAGGTCCCAAAGCCAAGACCGATTTCTGCTACACTTTTGAGGCCAGCTCTGCCTGTGCATTTTTTAAAAAATGTAATATATTTCAGAGAGGAAGGAAGAGGGGGAGAGAGATAGAAACATCAGTGATGAGAGAGAATCACTGATTGGCTGCTTCCTGCGTACTCCACACTGGGGAATCGAGCCCTCAACCCGGATACATGCCCTGACCAGGAATTGAACCGTGACCTCCTGGTTCATAGGTTGATCCTGGGCTGCCTGTGCATTCCTGTCCCTCTCCTCACTACCTTCCTGTCCTCCAAGCTTCTTAGTCAACAGTGCCCTCTCCTACCACATCCCTTGCCTGCCTACATAGAAGAAAAATGCCTAGAGACCAGGGGGAGGGAGGGCCCGAGGGCCTGCCAGTGGCCGGGAAGAGAAGGAAGGAAAAGAGACGGGAGGACGGAAGGGCAGAGAGAAAGGAAGATGCTCAGCACAGGAGCGGACCTTCCTTATAGTCCTACAACTTCATCTGACAGAGAAGGAACGGGGCCCGAAGGGGCTGTGAGCCGTGCGAGATCACTTAGGCGTCCGTGGGGGAAGCGAAACGCCCCCTCGACTTCAGATTTCCGAGGCCGTGTCCACTCATCTGGTTTACGAGGGGAAGGGAAAGGGAAGAAGAACTGAATGCCACCAATAACGAAAGAGCAAAATGCAAACGAGGAACAGAAGCATTCTCCCCAGGAAGCGCAGAAGACTCTGAACATCAGTCCAGAAAGTCTTTTGTGACGAAACGAGGAACCGAGACAAGGTCGCACCGAGAGCGCCCCTTCTGGAGCGAGACCAAGTCCTGACTTTTCCACCGACAGGCGGCCAGCCTCCCAGGGCCTCAGTTTCCTCCCTCGTGAAACGTGGGGAACAGCTGTCACCCACAGATTCTGTGCAGATGGAAAAGGCAGGCTCCACGGCAAAGAGCTTTGTCAGCAGAGTGCGTGGAGCTCATGTGCATCGTAAGCATGTGCCGTTAGGACGATGACTACAGAGCTACTAGGACCAGGGAGAAATCGGCTTCTTCTCACTAGGAAAATGCAGTGGAAATGTTGATACTTTTCTAAGCATGGAAAAGCACATCGATTCTCTTTGGCACCAAATGAGTGTATATATATCTTTTAGAATTTCCCATAATGAAAAAAAACCAAACACATCCTTTTCCTTTTGTCTGTGGCGGGGCATGCTTCCTTCTGACGCCAACTTACTTTATTTCTTCTCTTGGTGAGAAAGTCCCCGTCTCAGTTTCGCAACTAAAAAAGGGTTGCTTCTTAGCAGAGCGTCACAAACTCCCCACGCGACTCGGCTCAGGCATGTGAAACAGTGGAGAAGTTTCATATTTGCAATTACTTTTCTTTTCCTTGCGAAATCAATTGGACTTAGATTATAGCGAGATTAGGGATTCTCAGTCTGAAAGAGTTCTGGTGCCAACATACTCTCCCCTCACCCCTCCCGCTTTCACCAGCTGTAAAATGGGTACCACTCGAGATTCAATTAATTAATATGAATGAGAACTACAGGCTCCTGGTGCTGTTTCCTCATCCTCCCAGGTAATAGTCGTCTGACCACGGATCCAGTGGCCGGAAGACAAACCTCCCCTGCCCCCCACTCCCCCAGGTGGGTTTCTGTGACTACCTCACCCAGGAACCCCGCTCCTGAGGAGCTACCCATTCGTGGGTATTTTTAGCCTCATTTACTCTAGCCGGTTCCAAGGCGGCCACCACGCGGTCGGCAGCTGTGAGAAGCAGCTGCCGTGGTTTGATTTCCAGTCGGTAGCACTTGGTATTTCTTGTCAGGTAATTTCTAAAATTCCTTGTATTTTTGTCAGGGGATCTCAAGCACTATTTTCTCTCTCCCAGAATCTAAGGTGTAACCTCGGAGCTGTGCATCAGAGAGCCTGCTCCAGGTTGGGGATGAAGCCAGAACCCTGCTGGAAAGGAAGACGTATTTCAACTTTCAGGACCCAAATTCCTCGGGCCCACAACTGCCAGGTTCTGATGTCAGACTCTCAGAGACAGTGTGCTGGGCTCTGGTCTTGACAGCTTCCAGAAGGCCCTCCCTCTAGTTCTCCAGTTGGATTTAGGAGCCCCGCCCTCGGTCTCCTGGGGAAAAAGCAGAGAGGATGAAGGGGCTGGCTGGCTGCTGGGGACCTACCTGCAGTGACCACGGCTGAAAGGTACAGGAGGTAGTTACTCAGCCAGGGGAAGACTGGATGGGGCCCAGGGCCGCCTCCTGCTCCCCTGCCATCCTTTCTGTCCTCCACACGCTTCACTGTCTCTTTAGGGCAGGGGTGGGGAACCCTGATTGATTTATTCCTGCCCAGGGCCATTTGGATAATTATAACATCATTCGAGGGCCATACAAAATTATCAACTTAAACATTAGCCTGTTCTATGTGGTCAAACGTTTCATGAACTCAACCCAATTGGGTCTTGGCAGGGCCAGACCCAATGGTTTCGCAGGCCTTATATGGCCCGCGGGCCACAGGTTCCCCACCCCTGCTCTAGGTCATTCGGCTGTTAAGTCTCTTGGTTCACCCGCATACACCTGTCTACCACGGTGCTTTAATCTTCAGGCCTTTCACACGCAGTTCCCACCTGGAAGACTCTGGTCCCTTTTCCAGACCCACTGCTATTTGTCATTTGAGTCTCAACAGCGACATTACTCTCAGGAGCCTTTCCTGATCCCCCGAGGCAGGTCAGCTGTCCCCTGGATGCACTTAACATATCGGATGTAATCGCCTACTTGCTCACCCAGTCCCCCCTAGACTGGAAACTCCTGGGTCGGGTCTGGGTCTTATTCACCACTGCATCCCTCTTTCCTAGCCCAGTGTTTGGCCCAGCACATAGTAGGTGCTCTGCAAATATTTGTTGAATAATGTTCCAGACTCATCAAGAACTCTCTCCATTTTTTTTTTTTGCCTCCTTTGTAGTCTTTTTGCCTCCTGTATCAAACTCTTTTTCCTCGAATCATCTCCAAACCTTCTACTTTATCACAAAATCTATTCAAGCAAAGTCCTTTGTTACTTCTGAGTTTGAAAAGAACCTTCTTCAATTGTGCATGTAGGTATGAAAATGCGACACTACAGGCTCCTAGACAGTGTCTGTGTCTGAGATAAATACACAAATGACAAGTGAAAATTCTGGCCGGGTCACTGAAAAGAACTGAGACTGTTCATCTGTATCCTGGTCATTCTTTTTCATGAAACGGCCTTTTTTTTTTTTGTGGGCGGGAAAGTTTGGGCCCCTATTTCCAAGGCATAGTTATTCCTGACGAGGAGAAAGCATCAGTTTCCAACCAAGAAAAATCTCCCATTGACCACCTGGAACTGTTTTCCTTTCCTTTCAAGAGAACTCTCCTTACAGTTGAGAGGAAATTTTCAGTCACAGGCAGTTTCCACTAACGTCCCTTCACCCCACACCCACCTTCTGCTGTAAGCAGATAGGAACGAATACCAAGAGTGGCCATGATCAGCAGCTCCACGCAGCCCCTCTGCTGGTCTCTCTACAGCTGCTTTTCATTCTTTTCACAATGGGTGTCTCTCCCAGACTCACCATCAAGTGGTCTTTTATGCAGTGGTGTCCGCGGTGTGTAGGATAACAACACGGGCCTCATATAAGGGCAACACCGTATCTGGCACAGGATTCAACTCTTTGCCCAGTGGCATCTGAGGCTGTGCCCGGTGCTGCACAACCCACCCTGGATGCTGGCAGGACGACTGGCTGGTGGTGGCCAACCACAGGAGGGAGGGTCCGTGTGGCTGTCCCGGGGGTATGTGCACAGAGACGATTGGTAACTGTGTGTCGAGTCCATGGAGAGAGACACTGCCAGGCACAGTGGACTCTATGCCAAAGACCTGCTCTCTGTCCTCATGGATTTTACATCCTGGAGATCCTGACGGAAAGGCAGAGGCAAGACGACTCCTGCCCTAGTCAGAGCTAAACAAAAGCAACACAGCTTGATTTCTGCATCAATAGAACTGGTATACCCGGGATCGATCCGAGTAAGGCTCGCACCTCTCCTGTCCCACAGGACCAATGGTTTGCGGAAGAAGGTGGCCTGATCAGAGGGTCTGGCCTCCTCTGCCCACTGGAGAGCTGATGGTAAGACACCATGGACCCTGTTGCCACTGCAGGTGGCAGCAAGCCAGAAGGTAGAAATCACAAGCGCAGCGAACGTCTCCCGAGATTCAGGAAGTTGACAGGGAGAGGAACCAACCCTGACCTAGAACGTGGGGGCAGGTGTATGGGAATTACGGGGAGGGTAGTGTGGTAGGCTGAATAATGGCCCCACAAAAGATAACCACATCCGAATTCCCGGAACATGATACGGCAAAAAAAGGGATGCTGTGGATGTGACTGCATAGGCTCGTGCGATGGGGAGATGATCCCGATGGTCCAAGTGGACCACAGATGCAGCCACAGGCGTCCTTTGAGAGAGAGTGGAGGAGACCTGACACAGAGAGAAGAGAAGGCAATGTGATCACAGCGGCAGAGACTGGCGTGATGTGGCTACCAGCCAAGGAGTGCTGGCAGCCCCCAGAAGCTCGTGGCGACGCGGAGCACACCCTCCCCTGGAGCCCCCAGAAGGAGCACAGTCCTGCCAACCCTTTGACCTTGGGGCAAAACGGAATCAGCGATACTGACTTTGGACCGCTGGCCTCCAGAACTGAGAAAAATTTCTGTTGTCTCTGCCACCAAGTTTATGGTGATTTGTTACAGAAGCCATGGGGAGTGAACAGACAGGTAGGTGTACCCTTTGATGAGACTTCAGATTTGGTGCCAACAAGCATTAGATGGTAGGACTAATAAGAGAGAAAAGCAAACAGCTCATGTTACTATATTCAGCAGGTTCAGCCAGTACGAAACCCTAAACACACACACACACCCTCTCCTGGATCTGACTCAGTAACGGTTCTTATCGAGCTTTGCAGGGCTAGGTCACCTCTGAGAGTAACTCATGGAAAGTCGGAACAGGTACTCATGAAATGAGGAAAAGAACCATGAAACAAGCTCCTCCAGCTTAGTCAGGGTGGGTCCCGGGAGGCATCGCAGACGCACAGTGGAGACAACAGTGGGGAGCAGCAGAAGGTAAGCCGTCGCTTAGCGAGGGGTGAGCAGCCTGGACAGAAGGGCGAGGGGCACGCCCGCCAGACCCAGGGACGGGGAAGGACCTGTTTTATAGCTCGAAGAAGCTGCTCCCCGAGGAAGGGTACGAGAGCTCTTCCTTAGGAATAAATGCATCTTCTTGGGTGTTTGACCAACTTTTAAAAAGAGGAATGTAGGGAGCTTGAACTGCGGGGTGTGCTGCCTGTGGCCTTTTGCTTACAGAATGGCTTCAGGCTGAGGACAATAAAGTGTTTCTATGGCCTCTCAGATGGGAGCTGGGAAAGGGGCCCAGGAGGTGAGAAACCCCCAAGCACGCTTCGCAGCCTTGGCAGCGTTCCAAGGGGCTCTCCAGAGACAAGACTCCTCACACTGCGAGAGGTCTTGTGCTGACTTCCGACCTGAAACCAAGGTGGGGACCACACAGTCTTCCCACCGGGCACTGGCTATATCGACCTCGAGCAACAGCATCCTAAACCCTGCCTTCATGACCGGCCAGCAGCACTAACTGAACGTTCACAGTCCCCACAGCACGGAGCAAGTTTCATGGGGGTTTGTAGTAAAAGCAGATGGCACAGTCTCAGTTCTCCAGGGAGAAACAAAGAACTGACGCCCAAACCAAGACCAAAACTAAACACGCAGGTGACAGATATCTAAGGCAGTGACACCCAGAGGAGCTAGCAAAGGGGCGAAGATCTGATTTCGTGATGCCCCCAGCTAGACTGTGTCTGAGGCTTTGGGGAAGTCACAGAGCCCATCTACTTTCGTCCATCTGTAAAACAGGTTTACTATAATCACGCAGGACTCAGATGATTGTAAGAATTAAATGAGATTATGTGAAAGCACTTTTAAAACTCTAACAATTATATCTCAAAATATAATGTACAGCATAAGGAAATATAAGGAATAATAAAAAAAATTACAGGGATGAAAAAAAATGAAGGGTAGAAAAAATATGGCCTGTTGGTCTAATTCCAAGACTATAATTTGTGGTGACTCATAAGGATACTCTGGGGTAATCACGAGAGCGATCGTTCACGAGAAGAGAACATCTTGATATTGAACACAGCCTATGTTGGTTTTTGCCTGCCCCCTTCTTCAGTGCTCTGCCTTCATTCCCTTTGGAGAGCGGATCCACCCCACTCCAACCACGGCCGTGCTGCCCATCACAGGGCCACACTCCCACCCTCAGGGACGGGCACAGCATCTGGGCCCTGTTCCCTGGCCTTGGTGCTGCAGCCTGGATGGAGGGCATGTGAGCTAATCAGAGCTCGTCCTTGGGATTCATCTATTTTGAAGTAGGAAAGGCTTTTCTCTTCCTTCAGGTTGCTCTGCTGGCACAGTGCAAGCCTGGAGCTGCCCGGGCCGATTTTCCCAGTGCAGAGCCTGGAGTAGGCCAGGGTGAGGGGAGCGGAGAAAGAGAGCGGGGTTGGAGGGAGAAAGTGGGTCTTGTTTATGATCAAGTCCTTGGTTCTAGCGCTTAAGTCTCCAGGGTCCTACAACTCTGAGTTCCTTCCAGGACGTTCAATTCTGGGTTTAAACGGATCATTTCACCTGAAAGAGTTCTGGTCATACGGTAAGCTTACCCTGCAATGCTGAACGACCTTGAGGAGGGCAAATAAGAATGTTGTTGGAAAAAGACTCTGCAAAGGCCATTGCTTTTCCTTAAAAAAACAAACAAACCACAAAAAACACAAAACAAAACCAACAACAACACAAACAAACCATAAAACAACAACCAAGGGTGGGGACCAGCTCAGCACTTAGAAACATTCGTCCTCAATTTCCTAAGCCTGGCTCAGCAGGAACCACCGCTGCACTGATTGCACAGCAAGACCCTGGGCACGCCTGACGATGAGTGCAGGGAGGGCGTTCAGAGAAGGTCTGGCTAGATCACCCCGACACCTGACAGGCATGATCAGCCAGGAAAGCGCAGTCAAAATATACACAGACAATAACGCTGGAACGTGAAGAGGCAACAGGGAAGCTTCCTAAGGATGAAGCGCCAGATGTTGTTTACAATAATTTGTTTACTGGGCAGGAACAACTCATGTCTCAACAGGAATCGCACAACGGTACTGTCTCAGAGGCCACTGCCCTTTAAGCATAAACTCGATCTTAATGGCTGTCTCGATCTGGCTACAAACCACAGTACCAAGCAGCTGATCCACGGGCTCCTACAGGATGAGAACAGCTCAGGTCCTGGAATGCACCACTCTGGTTCTGATGGGGAGACTGAGGATGCCACTGGCCACGCCCCGGTGAGCGAGGAGAAGCCAGAGACAAAGGAATGATAAAAATGCACATCCATCTGTGACTCCTCTGATCTCCATCTCCCAACCAGATAGGATCTGCCTTCTTCGGAGCCTCTACACAAGCTTACATCTGCGACAGATGGCGCCTACGCCAAGGCACGAATTCAGAAAAAAAGAGATTGTGGTGGATGAAACAGTGTCGTGCCAGCATCTTAGGGTGACCTATGGCCTCCCAAGAGGTTCCCCTCAGTGGGGTATCTGGATTAATTCGTCTGAGGAGCACACGTGGGGAATGTTAAAAGTGGATGCGAGCCAGTATCACGTGGACAGTCTCACTGAAAACCTGACGCAGGTATTAACACATTTCCTGCCGCTCAGGAGTTTTCTCGTGTTTCGCGAGCCATCTGTTAAGGACCGCTCACGAGTGTTCTCGTTTTTCACGCCCATGGAAAAAGGAGCGAATCTAGATACTTATGTAAATTTTGTTTGGTCCCTCTTCATAGAGGAAAATGTTTTACGCAGTACCATACGTTAAAAAAATACTAGGAACTTTAATTGTTTAATTGTTTTTGTAAATAAAGATGTTATAATTATTGAAAAACAACACCGAAAGGGCATTATGATGATTTAAATAACGTGCAGTTTGCCCAAAAACGTGCGGTCCCTGGCGTATGTCTTAGAGATTTCTATGCGGTACGCAATGTGTTAAGAGTCCAAGAGACTGATGCGCCCGTGTCGCTGCAGCAGAGCCGAGGCCCTCCTGTCCCACTGTTGGGTGAGAAACGATCCCATGTAGCTTTATCTACATGAGTTATCTTGCTGGGTGGTTACAAAATGAACGAGACATATCCGCTTTAAGAAGCCGGACTTCGTTACCGCACCCGGCTTCCCTGGGTTTCCTACGGCACTGAGCTCAGTCAGTAGTCGGCGATTTGCCGTGGTTTTTGCTCCTTGACCTCCCTGGTGGCCGTAGAGCACTCTCTGTGGTCCAGCACGTTCTGTCTTCCTACTTTGTTTTTTAAACTTCGTCTGAGGATATTTTTTCTACTGATTTTTAAAAAAATATATATTTTATTGATTTTTTACAGAGAGGAAGGGAGAGGGATAGAGAGTTAGAAATATCGATGAGAGAGAAACATCGATCAGCTGCCTCCTGCACACCCCCCACTGGGGACGTGCCTGCAACCAAGGTACATGCCCTTGTCCGGAATCGAACCTGGGACCTTTAAGTCCGCAGGCCAACGCTCTATCCACTGAGCCAAACCGGTTAGGGCTGATTTTTTTTTTAAGAGAGTAAAGGGGAGAGTGGGGGCGAGATAGACACTCATTGATTGGTTGTCTCCTGCACGTACCCCAATTGTACGTGCCCCAACAGGACCTGGGATGGAACCTGCAACCGAGGTATGTGCCCTTGACCGGGAATCGAACCGGAGACCCTTCGTTCTGCAGGCTGAAGCTGTAACCACTGAGCAAACCAGCTAGGGCTTGTCTTCCTACTTTTTAATCATCTTCTGTCCCTTCCTCTTCCCTCCACTTCCATGACTTTAGGTCGTTTCTATATGCTGGTAACTCCCAAATCCATACCTCCAGTCACTTGAACCCCAAACCTTAGATTCAACAACCCCTGTGCATCTCCACTTGGTGGGGAGGCAGCTGGGTGTGCTGTCCAGCCACCCCTCAGCTAGAAGCCTGCCTGCAGGTCCTCCCTGACGCGGCCTTTCCTCTCCCGCTAGGCAGCATCCATCAGCAAGTCCTGTGATGTTACCTTTTAAATCTCTCCCTTCATCCTTTCATCCCCACTGCCACCTCACTCTCATCATGTCTCTCCTCAATTGCTGCTCACAGCATCCTCTCTGGTATCCCTGTCCCCCTGCCCCTAACTCTTCAAGCTGAACCAGAATGACCTTAGTAAAAGGTAAATAAGTAAGTTACAAATCTGGTCTCTAGCTTAAAACCCTCCTTGAATCCCTCACTGCCCTGGGGGGCTGGTGTGTGTGTGTGTGTGTGTGTGTGTGTGTGTGTGAGTCCAAATGCTTCCTGGCGCCTCCGTGATCTGCTCACCTCTCCCGTTCCTGCCTCTCCCTCCCTCCCGCTTCCTGCCTCCAGCCCCTCCAGCGATCTCAGGCCTCCAGGTGCCATGCTTCCTGCTGCCCTTTCAAACCGCTTTTCTGTTTGCTACACCGCGCTCTCCTCCTCCCCCTCCCCCATTCGGAGTTTCTCCTAAGGAAGTAATCGGAAGCACCAACAAAGATGGATCACAGGATGCTCATCACAGCACAAATTAGAATAAAAAATGTAAAAACCACCAAAATGTCCAACAAACATTTTTTTTTGATTTAAGAATGTTTTTAAACTTATCTTTACGACAAACATTTTTAAGTTAAAGTTAGTTAATCCTCACCAGAGGATATTTTTTTTCATTGCCTTTCCAGAGGAAGCGGGAAGAGAGAGAGAGAGAGAGACACTGATTGGTTGCCTCCCACACGGGCCCTAGTGGAACCTGCAACCCAGGTACATGCCCTCGGCTGAGAATCGAACCTACAGCCCTTCGGCGCGTGGACCGACGTTCTAACCACTGAGCACACCAGCCAGGGTCCACAAACCTACTTTCTAAAGGACAGCATGCAGGTCTGTGTTCGTGGGCAACCCCACACAGTGTATCTGAGGAGAAAACCAAGGTATCAAACGTCTTTCCATCACGTCAGATACTAAACTAGGAGGGGCACTTATTTCTGCATGACCAAGTTCTAGGGGACTTTAATTTTTTTCTTTTGACTTTTCTATACTTTCCCCATGAGCATGCAGTCATTATTTTCATAATTAGGAAAACAAACAACAACCAATACTTAAAAAAAAAAATTACATATTTTTTAAAGACGACCATCCCTGGGCAAGGTAACACAGGGCTGACGTAAACAGGGAAGAGCCTATTTCTCAGGGAGGACTGCTTTGTAGGGAAGGTTTAAATGCTTAACGGGTGTGATATCAAAGCTCGCCAGGGCGTCCGGAGATAATCTGCGGCCACGGGTGAAGGGAACAGCTGAAGAGGGTGGGGGGCGTCTCCATGGGTGCTCCACTAACAAATGCCAGGGCTAATCTTAACTCCTCATTTTGGGGATGTGTTTTCACTCCCGACTAAATCCTCCCTCCTATCTCTCCTCGGCCCCTCCGTGGATCTGGGCACACATTTTGGTCTTGTTCACCCAGGTAGGGGGCACAAGAAGAAATGGAGTTGAGTGAGTGAAATATGGTTAATTCTTCCTCCCCCCACCCCCCCAGCTGCTGCACGTCACTCAGCAGGGAACAGCAGGTGTCACCCTGCCAGTCCGGGGCCTGAGAGAGTGGAAAGTGAGCACACAAAGGTTTTGTTCTCCGGAAAAATGAAAATCATGCAGCTAAGCCCATACAGCTGTATCCAGTGGCCATTTGGGCTACGTTAGTCTTTGCAAAGTAACAGGAGACATGGAGAGCGCGCCTGAGAATTTTACACAGTGGGGTTTGGGGGGGTGGGGTGGGGTGGTTTGCCTCCTGAACGGAGCACAGATGCTCTTTCCGTTAAAGGTTCTTTTCTGTCTTAATTAAATTTGAAGTTCAATCCATAAGCAGTGTTAGAAGGGTATACTTTTGGGAAAACAAGATCACACTTGTAGCCTACACAAAAAGGTCCTTTTAAAGCATAAAATTGGAAATATAGCCTCATTTAAGTATGATTGCTGATTAAGTTTTCACTTTATGACACAGAACATAGCATTTGTTGCAAAGCATATATTAAAATAATTAAGCGATTAATTGAAAAACATACTTTTTGAAACAAAGATTTCAGCCCCGGCCTGGCAGCTCAGGTGGTTGGAGCATTGTCCTGTACACCAAAAAGATTTCGGGTTCAATTCCTGGTCAGGGCACAAGTATAGGTTGCGGGTTCAAGCCTTGGTTGGGGCACATATGAGAGGCAGCTGATTGATGTTTCTGTCTCTCTCTCTCCCCCCTTTCCTGTCTAAAACCAATAAAACATATTCTTGGGTGAGGATTGAAAAAATACTTGTCTCTCTGAAGAGAAATATTAGCTTGCACTTATATACTAGAGGCCCAGTGTACGAATCCGTGCATGGGTGGGGTCCCTCTGGGTGGCCTGCAGGGATTGGGCCCAAACCCGCAGTCCAACGCCGCCTGCAGCTCCTACCTGCTGCTCCCGTTCATCCTGGCCTCACTGTGCCTGCCGTGGGCTCATGCCCAATCACTCCCGATCGGGAGAGGCTCACACTACCGCAGCAGCGCTCACCAGCCATGAGCCCCATGTCTGGTGCCCTCCCAAGGGGAGTGGCCTGTGGGATCAGGCTGAAACCGGCTCTCCAACATTGCCTGAGGGGTTCTGGATTGCGAGAGGGTGCAGGCCAAGGTGAGGGACCCCACCAGTGCACGACTGGGCCGAGGAGGGACCGCGGGAGGGCTCCAGGGCATGTCCGGCTCATCTTGCTCAGTCCTGATCAGCCAGACCCCAGCAGCAAGCTAACCTACCGGTTGGAGCATCTGCCCCCTGGTGGTCAGTCCACGTCATAGCAAGCAGTTGAGCAGCCTTAGCATATCATTATCATATTACACTTCGATTGGCTGTTCAGTTGTTCTGCCGTCCAGTCTATTTGCATATTACCCTTTTATTATATAGGAGGATTGACAGACAACACAGGAACAATTAGGTAATATCTTTGAAGATCTCAGAGTGTCTTCCCTACAGAAACAAGACTGTAGCAATCTGAGGGAGAAGGACATACTTTTCTCATACTTAACTCTATTCCTGAGGAGAGTGTTGGTACTCAAAGTCATGAGGCAGAACATATTGAGAGACAAGGGAGCAGGAAAGAGTTACGGGTCCAAGGGCTACAGACTCTGATTCTGTTAGTTCCTAGGGCTAGAAGAAAGTGAGCCAGCGAGAAGTCACCAGTCATCTCTGGATGAGGGAAAACAAAAGAAGATCAGTTAAAGCTCTGAAGGGGCTTTTAGTGTTACAGCTGGATAGAGTGGGTTCCTAGTAGTTTAGATATTAAAATGACCCATTAATAGGGCTGTTTGGGTTAAATGAGTGATGAGGCTTACTTATGTGCTGACTGAATTTCCTTGATTTTCAAACGGCTAGTTCTAAAGGGAAGGCCAATTTATTAGAACCACACTAGAATTACTATTCTCAGAATTACATGTAAGGCGGAAAAAAATGAGAGTATGAATAAGAAAATATTAGGCAGTATGTATTTCATCCTGAGGTTTGGATTGTTTCTTGGAATCGGATCTGGTCTGATCTGTAGACTTTTCCACTTGACACCCTTAAACACTGGGAGTATTCTAGCAATTGTTACCGACTCCTTGAAGCTTCATTGCCCAGGGTTTCATGTTGGTGGTTTGGAATAAAGTCCCATGAATTGCATCCTTTCACAGTTAGAAATCGAAGGGGGGAACACACTTCTTGTCAGCAGGAAGTGGAGGTTGGGAAGGATTCTATTTTTGAGGTTGAAAGGCCACCTTTGACCCAGAAATGTGCGGCCGCATGAAAGACATTTCTCTGTTCTGTCTTAGTTGATTTACCCAAGGAATGGAGAAACACACACGGGTGCAACTTAGCAGCTGGTTTCCTCCTGGGGTCCTGAGATAATCCCTATTAACCGCATCTCAAGATTTTTAGATTTTCAGGTGTTTAAATTATCTTGTGTGACCCATGCATGTCCACAGTCACTTTAAATTTAGATTATTCAAAACCTTTCAAATTGAAATCTTGATTGTATTCTAAGATAGGAGGGTCAGAATTTATTCTTCTGGACCAGGGGATGGGAAACTAAGGCCTAAATCTGGCTTACTGCCTGCTTTTGTAAATAAAGTTTTATTGGAACACAGCCATATCCATTTATTTACATATTGTCTCTGGATGCTTTTGTGCCATAATGGAAGAGCTGAATACTTGCAACAGAGGTCATATAGCCCTAAAGGGGTCCCCAGAGAAAACAATGCATCCATAGAGAAGAAAATGTAATCCTCCCATACTGTCGGCTCTGAAGGAAACCAAGTTTATAAAATTATAGTAACAGAAATGCTAGTTACTGGTTTTGATTTAGAGTCAATCATCAAAGTATAAAACAATGTAAATATTAACAATGTAAAAAAAAAAAGCGAGAGTTGGGGGAAGTTCAAGGGGCACGTATATTTATTCCGCTTAGGGGTGACTCACAAGATGGCAACTGAAGTTGATGGGGCATAAATTTTTTTTTTTTTATTATTTCACTGATTCTAAGCTCACATTTTAAAAAATCCTTTAATATCTTTGAAACTGGGATGCTTCTTACTTTTAAAAAAAAAATATTTTTATTGATTTCAGAGAGGAAGGGAGAAGGAGAGAGAGATGGAAACATTAATGATGAGAAAGAATCATTGATTGGCTGCCTCTTGCACACCCACTACTGGGGATTGAGCCCGAAACCCTGGCATGTGTCCTTGACTGGAATTGAACCCATGACCCTTCAGTCCGCAGGCTGACGCTCTACCCACTGAGCCAAACCAGCTAGGGCGCTCCTCACTCTTGATGATACTCTAATAATATAATTGGCAGTGTGTTTTCTCTTAGCGCAGTGGTTCTCAACCTGTGGGTCGCGACCCCTTTGGGGGTCGAACGACCCTTTCACAGGGGTCGCCTAAGACCATTGGAAAACACATATATAATTACATATTGTTTTTGTGATTAATCACTATGCTTTAATTATTTTTAATTTGTAACAATGAAAATACATCCTGCATATCAGATATTTACATTACGATTCATAACAGTAGCAACATTACAGTTATGAAGTAGCAACGAAAATAATTTTATGGTTGGGGGTCACCACAACATGAGGAACTGTATTAAAGGGTCGCGGCATTAGGAAGGTTGAGAACCACTGCCTTAGTGGAATATAAAATAACAGGGCATCTTAAAATAGATGGCACCTTAGATCTGATGATGCAGTATTTTGCGTTGGAAAAGTAACCGATAGTAGGTAAGTACAGGGAGCTGTGGTGGCACGGAGCCTGGGGGATGGGGGAGGAGAGGAAGCATGGCAGGTTGAGGAAGAGGACCGATCCCCTCCTTCCTCAGGTCGTAAGAAGCTGGCCTGGTGCAACAAAGAACTTAAAGCAATGGAGGAGTGGAAGGTGAGGAGGAGGGAGTCCTACGACTTTCAGTGCCCACTCTACGCAGGCTGCTAATGCCCCCCAAAAGGCCATTCCAGTGAGTCAAAAGACAGGCTTTTCAAATCCAGCATCACAGTCAACTCCAGTGACCAAAGCAAAAAGGAGTGAGGAGAGAAAAGAAGCCTCGGGGTGGAGCTGGAAAAGGTGCTCAGCATTCCCTTCACACTGAGGTCTGGGGGGGTCCGGAGGGGGCGGGGCTGCTGGGCCTTGTGGACGATTTCCACTCTGGAAAACTTCAAGCGTCGGAAGGGAACCTTCCACCGAGCAGATGGAGCATGTTCGGGGAAAGCAGGAGAAATGAGCTCGCTTGAACCTGGAGCTCTGTGGGGAGTCAGAGGAACTTCCTGAGGATACGAGGGAAACAGCTAGAGCCTCTGTCTGGCGAGGCTTCCGTCGGGTTTAGAAGAACAGAATCCATCCCGGCAAAAGCTCCGTCTGGCAGGTGCATAAGATGCTCCCAGTACTTCTAGCAGCTGAAATGAAACGCAGTGGCTTCCCTGTGGTTTGAAGAAAAGCAGCATTCTTTACTTTCCCAGCTGAACCCATAGCAGAGTCATCTCCCACGACGAGGAATGAAAGTCATGAAGCGCAAATGCCACGGCTGTTTTCACATGCTGCCTTCAGCACGCGTGACTGGCCGTACTTCACCGTCACCGGAGGCTGGCCCTGGTCAGAGGCTTCGTCAGGACCGTGACACACGGGTTACTGTTGCCTTCTGGGTTATGCACGGTGCTCCGTGCTGTGGACGGGCTGAGGGGTTCATCCTTCCTGAGCGCAGCTAATTTCTTCTGCTGTTGGTCCCACGTTGGAGATGCTTGGGCGGCATCCCAGCTTCTGTTTACGTTGGACACTCAGTACACACACTGATGTGTTTTCCAATGGCCAGCGTTATCAATGTGTTATATTAATATTTGTGAAATTTGCTATTTCTAATAAAGTGATTTTTTTAAGTAACCAGTAAATCATCAATAATGAAAAAACTAACAATAATTGGGAGGGAGGGAGAGACTAAAGGCAGCTAAATAAACCATCATCCCTTATAGTCAAAGGTCAATAGATAATGTCCAAAGCAGTAGCAGAAGCATGTTGTTTATCTTTTCATTATAAACTTTCTCCATTTGATTAAAAAAAAAAAAAAAAGACTCAGAGGCTCTCGGGTTCCCGGCTGCTTCCAGTGTCTGGTGGCTGCATTCCTCCAAGCTCTCCCTCCACCGCCTTCTCTGTGTGTCAAACCTCCCTTTGCCTTTCCCTCTCCTCTAAGCGCACGTGTGGTGGCCGTGAGGACTCACCTGGATAATCCAGGAGAATCTCCTAATTGCAAGAACCTTAATTTAATGATATCCACAAAGACCTTTTCTCCAAATAAGTAACATTCACTGGCTCTAGGGATTAGAATATGGACATGCCTTTGGGAGCCATTATCAGCCAACCCATGCATTAGTTTGATTAAAAAAAAAAAAAACATATCTTAAGTCATTCTACAACTTGAATCCCTTCAGTGCCTATCCATAAGTCCCAGGATCAAGTTCAACTGATCTCTAAACCGAAGCACAAGAAACAAAAGAAAAATTGAATAGATACATTGGACTTCAAGATTAAAAACTTTTGAACTTCCAAGAACACCATCAAGAACATGAAAAGCTAAGCCACAGAATGGGAGAAATATTTGCAAATCATATATCTGATACCTCTTAGAATGCAATAAAAACACAACACAACTAAGAAAACTGGCAAAGGATCTAAATAGGCATTTTTTGAAGATATAAAAATAGCCAATAAACACATGACAAGATGCTCTACATCGTTCATCATCGGGGAGCTAAAAATCAAAACCACAAGGAGATACCACTTCATACCAACTGGGCTGACTATACTAAAAAAGGCAGATAACAACTATTAGTAGCAAGGATCAGAGAAATTGGAAAATAATCTGGCAGCCCCTCAAAGAGTTAAACATGGAGTTACCATATGAGCCAGCAATTTCAGTCCTAGGAATATATCCAAGAAGAATGAAAACAAGTCCACATAAAAACTTATACATGAATGTTCACTGTAGCATTACTCATAGTAGCCCAACTCAGAAACAACCCAAATGTTCATCAGCTGACAAAGAGATAAACAAAATGCTGCATGAACCCATAATGGAATATTATTTGGCAGTAAAAAGGAATGAATTATGGATACCTACTATGACTTAGATGAACCTTGAGAATATTGAGCTAAGTGAGAGATGCCAGTCACAGAGGACCACATATGATATGATTCCATTATGTGAATTGTCCAGAATAGGCACATATATATGACAGAAAGGAGATTAGCTGAGTAGCAGTTTAAAGGGAATGGTGGTGGAGGGGTGACTGCTAAAGGGTGTGAGGTTTTTCTTTGGGGTGATGAGAATGTTCTAGGTTGATTGTGGTGATGATCACACAACTCTGACTATACTAAATACCACTGAATTGTAGGCTTTACATGGGTGAATTGTATGGTATGTGAATTATCTTACCTAATAGACAAACACGTAAATTAACCGTCCATCCGTTACGCTCACCAGCCAATCAGGAGAGCATGCAAATTAACCCAACAAAGATGGCAGTTAATTTGCATACGTAGGGGCGAAGTGGCGGAGCGAAGACTGAAGGCTCCGTCCGGAGCTGCAAAGACTGAAGTCTCCAACCAGAGCCACGAAGACCTGGGTCCTGGGTGCCGAAGGAAAACCGGTGCCGGCAGCCAGGGGAAAGGAAGGCCTATTGCACGAATCTCTTCGTGCAACAGGCCTCTAGTCTATAATAATAATAAAAGTGTAATATGCTAATTACACTTCTGGACGAAGCCGGGGCTGTGAGGGAAGCCCAGGTCCCAGGTGCCTGCTGGAGGCCAGAGGGAAGCCTGGGTCCCGGGTGCCAGAGGGAAGCCGGTGCCGGCAGCCGAGGGAAGGAAGGCCTACTCTTGCATTAATTTTGTGCATTGGGCTTCTAGTATTCCAATAAAGCTCTTTATACACAGACTAGAGGCCCGATGCATGAAATTCGTGTAAGAGTAGGCCTTCACAGCTGTGGCAGCTGCCTCAATCGCCCCCTCGCAGTCTCAGTGGTTGCTTTGATCCTGCGGCTGCAGCCCAGCTTCATCCAGAAGGTCGTCTGGAAGGACGCCCGGATGACTGTTTGGTCGATTTGCATATTATGCTTTTATTATTATAGATTATTATAGATTATTATAGATAGTCTATAGAATCAGAGAGTCTTTTAAAAAAATATTTTTATTGGTTTCAGAGAGGAAGAGAAAGGAAGAGAGATAGAAACATCAATGATGAGACAGAACCATTGATTGGCTGCCTCTTGTATGCCCTCCCACCCCCCACTGGGAATTAAGCCCACAACCTGGGCATGTGCCCTTGGCCGGAATTGAACCCAGAACCCTTCAGTCCGCAGGCTGACCTCTATCCACTGAGCCAAGCCAGCTAGGGCAAATCAGAGAGTCTCTGGCCCAGTTTTAGTTCCGAGAGAATACGCAGATGGATGGGAGAATACATGCATGTCAACAGGCTTAGCAGGGTCCCCGGCAGGTGGCAGATCCCCTGCACCTGGGCACACTGCTATTACCTACCCGGCATCTGAAGGCACTTGGCCCCTGCCTATTGTTGGCCCCTTGTCATCACTTTAACCCTCTGTTCAGGGCAGTCTCCTCCGCAGCCCCTCCCACCTCACAGGCAGCGGTACTCGACTCTCAGAGTGCCCTGACCTGGCTTCAGCATGCCCTGCTTTTCTAGAAGACGGTCTCTTTCTCCCCTGCCTTCAGCCTGGCTCATTCCCCTTCCTGCCCCCTTCTGGGTTTCCTGAGCGCTATCTCTTCCAGGACGCTTCCCCTGGCTCTGAAGACTGCCCTGCCCTTCCCACTGGGCCGCTGTTCCTCCTGGGAGCTCCCACAGCTGCCTGCTCACTCCTATCACAGCACTGACCATTCCCGATGGCATCTGCCTGCTTGCCTCATGTGTTACCCATCTTTATATAAAGATGCCCAGCAGAGGGGCAAAGAGTAAGAAATGCACCTGCTAAGCAACCGCTGGCCCTACTACTGGGGTCAGCAGTAGAGTAACATCTCCCCAGGGAAAAGAAGAGATTTTTCCTCTTGTATCCAGACTAAAGCACTTCTGTTCCCCTGGGCCCCCGAGCCTGGCAGGTGGCTCTGGTCCTTACCTTCCCTGCGTGCGTGCGTGTGCAGACCTGCCCCGCTGCCTGCTTCCCGCCGCGTGACCCGGGACAGGCACGCTGCGTCTCTGTGACGCAGGTCAGGCCCTGCTTCAGCGGTGGCCCCGTCTGTTTATTAGCACTTTACTGACGCACAGGTTCAGACACGTGTGCTTTGCGGGAAGGGGCATCTAAAGAGCAAAGGCAGCATGAGGTTCACACCTGGCAGCATTTGGAAAATGCATTTGCAGGCCCCGTGGGAGGTGATGCTCAGAGAGAGCCAGCAGTGTGAGCACGAGAAGGAATGGCTGCTTTCTAAATGCCGCCCCCCTCTCCCCGCCCCGGCCCCGATCCTAAGCTCAGTCAGTGATCAACCCAGGGAGAGGCCTGTGGGAAACGCCCTGTGACCTCAGAGGTCGAGAGTGTCCTAACCCAGGGTATCCAAGACAGGGCGGCAGGACTTGGGAGCCAGAGATCTTGAGCTCCACTCCAGTGATTATTTATAATCCACATGTCTGCGAACCCGGTGAGAGTGGTTTTAAAGATAAAGGCTGCCACACTGCATCACTCCAGGCGCCCTCGCTAGCAGTAAGGCCTTGCTTATTTTTTTAAAAAATAAGAACACTGGCCTTTAAAAAAAAGTACTATCCAAAATGTACGCATAACTTAATGAAACGATGGATTTTTTTTTTTCTCTGCAACTTTTAAAAAAATGTATTTACTTTTGTTAATCCTCACCTGAGGATATTTTCCCATTGATTTTTAGAGAGCGTGGAAGGGAATGAGACAGAGAGAAACATCAATGTGAGAGAGACACATTAATTGGTTGCCTCCACACGCCCCGACCAGGGCCAGGGATCGAGCCTGTAACAAGGTATGTGCCCTTGACTGGAATCAAACCTGGGACCCTTGAGTCCGAGGGCTGATGCTCTATCCACTGAGCAAAACTGGCTAGGGCTACTCTGCAACTTTTTAATATTCCAAAGCTATCCCTATACATCTGTAGAAATAAATCTCTTTTTTTCTAAGTTCTTTAACACCCACAAATAATCTTACACAAACAGAATTATATATATATATATATATATATATATATATATATATATATATATATATATATATTTGGTTCAGTCTTCTTTTTCCTTTTCAGTGATATATTTAAAAAATTTAGCCCTAACCGGTTTGGCTCAGTGGATAGAGCGTCGGCCTGCGGACTGAAGGGTCCTGGGTTTGATTCCGGTCAAGGGCATGTACCTTGGTTGCGGGCGCATCCCCAGTAGGGGGTGTGCAGGAGGCAGCTGATCGATGTTTCTCTCTCATCATCGATGTTTCTAACTCTCTATCCCTCTCCCTTCCTCTCTGTAAAAAAATCAATAAAATATATTTAAAAAAATTTATAT
Organism: Myotis yumanensis; assembly: GCF_028538775.1. Taxonomy (NCBI): domain Eukaryota; kingdom Metazoa; phylum Chordata; class Mammalia; order Chiroptera; family Vespertilionidae; genus Myotis; species Myotis yumanensis. Next base: position 24,310,256 of record NW_027223767.1, on the reverse strand, counting down.
TTTAGAGTTTATATCCAAACATGAGGACGACTGAGTAGGGAGAAATTTCGTTATTAGCCACATCGTGGGCAATGCTCTTAGCAAATACTAGCAACCTTTCTCTTGTCTTGTCCCCAGTGCATCTTACTGATTAGGTTTAGAAAAACAAAGGCCGGCAGCTCTCCCGGGTCCCAGGAAAACACGCCAGATGGCAATTCTCAAAGTCAGTACATTCACATGGAGAAAATGAGACTCAATGACATACTCTTCAGAGGCTTCCTAGCATCAGCAATTACTTTTCCTTCCCTTTATTAAGGCCGAAAAGGAGCAACACTGGCACGTGCCCACTCCCCGCCCCCCAACCCTGACCTCCTACGCATATGTGTCTATATACACACATGTACATATACAGGGTGGGACAAAAGTAGGTTTACAGTCGTTCCTATGGAGAATAACACAATAATAAGTAATAATATAAGAATAAAACCCAAGTTTCACATACAACTATAAATCTACGTTTGCCCCATCCTATATAAATGCGTATGCAAATTAGCCAGATTTCCTACCTCATTAGTTGATCTGGTAAAATATCTGATAGAGGATAAACATGAGTACTTTGAGCTCTCTGTGACTTTTCCTTCTCTGAGTTTCCTCTCTTCCTTGTAAGTGAGCACAGACCTGGCCCACCTGCGTTCCAGCACCTGCATGGGGTCAATGGAGGAGCGAGGAATGTGCCCACCTGCCACGCGCCCTCACGGAGCCCCCCTCTCCTGACCCTTCCTCCCCAGCACCTGTGGCTTGGAGTGTGCCCCTCTCCTTAGGCAGACTGGACAGTGACGTGGGCGGAGGAGCCAGAGGGCACTGAGCTGAAATCCTGACTCGCCGCTTACCAGCCGTGGCTGCTGGCGGCAAGGGACAAGCATCTCTGGGTCCCAGTTTCCCATCTGGAAAACGGGAGGAACATCACTCCACTTCCTACTCATGAGCTGCTCTGAAGAATGGTGACCACTGCCTCTCTCCTGCCCCTGTCTGGCCCCTGGGTAACTGATCAGACTAAGGCTCTATTACTCTGCTGGGCAGGCGGCAGATTCTCATGAACATTGACAGCGAGGTGGGAAAAGTTAGTTGTTATACAGTCTTATTGTGGTACAGAACCTCTCAGCTCAAATTTTACCCATGCAATCACCCATGTAAATGACATCTTTTTTTCCGAACGTGTCCAGATGATTTTTTAAAAACATTCTCACCCAAGGATATTTTTTCCATTGCTTTTTTTAGAGAGTAGAAGGGAGGAAGGGCAGGAGGGAAGAGGAGAGAGAGAAACACTGATTGGTTGCCTCCCGCATGCAACCCAATTGGGCCAGGGATTGAGCCTGCAACCCAAGTCCGTGCCCTTGACCTGGAATTGAACCCGTGACCTTTCAGTGCATGGGCTGATGTTCTAACAGCCAGGTGATTTTTTTGGTTCCATAATAAGTGTCTCTCTGCTCTACACTGGAGAACAGAAGTAGGCTGACATCCTTTCCCCCTTTGCTTCTGTTTTACACTAATAGAATTTAAGATGTTTCTCTTTTCTGGGTTTTTTTTTTAAAGGACCTGGGGTACTTGGGGGTATGCATCCGCAGCGTTGGGCGGGACTGCGGTGACAATGAATCTCATTGGGTCTCAATAGGGCAGGCGTATGGTGGAGACTCCTAGCAAACAGGAACCGAGGCCTTCACACACCAGGTGGTGCAGAGTCAGCGGATTCCCTTCCTTTGACCCGCCTGCCCCGCGTCCCCAGGCTGCCCTGTGACAGCCGGCTGTGAGCACGTACCCATCCCTATGCTGCACTAAAGAAGCTGGCTGTCCACTGTGGACTTAGAACACTCTGAGGGCTGAACAGTAGCTCACCCACTCTCGGGTTTTCCTTTGAAATTCAGTAATGAACTCATTAAATCACCAACTTGTTGTGACAGGAAGTCATTCAGATGCTGATGTTATTGCCATGGAAACCATCCCTCTGCCTAAGCTCTGAGCTCTGTCTGTCTTTGCCCAGGAGCACCCTGGCTCCGTAATCACTGTCATCCCCAAATAACACAGAGCCATCGCGGCTCCAGCAAATCCAGAAGCAGGGGGCATACAGAGTCTCTTCTGCCTGCAGATGAATCCTGGGTTTTAGTATTTTTAGCACACATCTCTGATCTGTACCGGCGGTCTTTTAAATTCCGACACGCTGGCTGCTTTCCAGCGCCCTTCCTAGAGCAGCAGACAAAGGATTTTTGGGGAGATCACTGCCAGGGATCCTGTTTAAAGAGAACCTACTGCTTCCCCAAATCTTTGTACATTCACAGACGGACAAATGAGTTCTCCTGCCTTTTAGGAGAGACCCCAAGAGAGGACGCCAAATTCCACTGTCGTTCATATCCTATAAAACCTTAAGGTTTACTGGACAGATCAGCAATGCCCCAATGCAAGTTCAAAGTGATATCTGCTTATTTTGTGAGCATCATCTAGACCCGGGGTGGGGAACCTTTTCTCTGCCAAGGCCCTCTATCCAAGGGCCATTTGGATATTTATAACATCATTTGTGGGCCATATGAAATTATCACCTTAAAAATTAGCCAGTTATATTTGTTCAAACATTGAATTAACTCACCCCTAGCGCCTTGGCAGGGCCAGACCCAATGATTTCTTAGGCTTTATATGGCCCTCGGGTCGGGCGTTCCCTACCCCTGACCTAGACCAGTCAGAAAGGAGGAACGCATCGCACGCGCAGCAGCCATCAGCCTTCTTTGTACTTGTTACGGCACCTGTTAGTCAGTGAGTCCGTAACTGTACCCTTCAGTTACTTAGCACCTGACACACACTGTACCAGGCATTTTACATTCTGTTTCATGATTTAAATTAACCTACAGGAAAAGCCCACGAGGCAGCTATTTTTATCCCAATTTAACAGCTAAGGAGTGTGCAGGGCAAAGCAATGAGGTGACTTAAATGAATGCCGCGCTTTCCCACACTGCATAGGGGCCACCGCGTCCTACCTCCTGTGTCCAGAGGCATCCAGGTGACTTCCGCTGCCTTAGAATCACAGATGCTTGGACCAAGCCTTCCATGATTCTCTTTCCAACCCACCAGCACCTTCTAGGTCTCGGACATCCCAGGTGAACATCTGGTCTCAGCTGTGGTCTTCCATCTCCAGGGGAGGGAAGCTTACAGCCTGCATCTGGACAGCCTCGTTTAAAAGCCCCTCTTACTCTGTTCGTAACGCTGATGAACAGCAATCATTGCTGGAGCTTGTACTGAGCCCCAAACGGAGGGAATGTGGTGTTGGCCCAAAGCTTGCCCTCTAGAATATCCAGGTGCGAACGGGAGAAGAGGGAAATGAGGAAGGGGCCTAGGAAGAAGTGACGGCCAGGGCAGGATCTGTCTGGGCCCAGCAAGAGGCTCTCAGCAGCTCGCTGACTCTGACACTCTGTCCTGTGGGGAAGAAACGTGCACCCCAGGACCAGTGGGAAGCTAAGCTGCCTTTCTTTTCTTTTTTTAAAAAAATATATTTTTATTGATTTCAGAGAAGGGAGAGGGAGAGAGAGATAGAAACAACAATGATGACAGAGAATCATTGATTGGCTGCCTCCTGCAGGCCCCACAGTGGGGATTGAGCCCTTAACCCAGGCATGTACCCTAACCAGAAATCAAACCCATGACCTCCTGGTTCAAGCACAGAGCTAAGCCAGCTAGGTTAAGCTGCCTTTCTGAACGAGACGAGAGAGAGAGAGAAAGAGAGAGAGAGAGAGAGAGAGAGAGAGAGAGAGAGAGAGAATATTTTGATTGGTTCCTCCTATACACGTACCCCAACCACAGATTAAACCCGAAACCTAAGTATGTGCCCTGACCAGGACTCGAACCCACCATCTTTTTGGTGTATGGGATGATGCTCCAACCAATAGAGCAGAATGGCCAGGGCTGTTATCACTTTTTATTTCTCTCTTTCTTTCTCTCTTTCTTTCTCTCTCTCTCTCTCTCTCTCTCTCTCTCTCTCTCTCTCTCTCTCTCTCTCCACAAACTGCATGAATTTTATGGCTATAAACACTACCATGTAAAGATGGGCAGTGAGCGGTGCCCCCGGGGCCACCTTCTGCGAATGTTAGGAGGGTCTCAGGCAGAGCATGCGCGGACCTTCCCACTGGATGAAGCTCTGCGTGTAGTGGTGTGAAACTTCTGCTGGTGGGAATGAGATTTATCTTACTGCTCATTTGCTTCTGCCCTGGACTATGAACTCTTTGGTGGCAGGTCTGTGATATATGCAGGCGTCTACTATCTCTATCACTTGGGGCAAGTCTCCTTCATCCAAATGCTTCAGTTTCCTCATCTGTCACACGAAGGATACTGTTACCTCCATTATCTACCTTCCAGGGGAATTGTGAGGTGAAAATGCAGTGTGGAAACCCTGGGAAAAGGACTGAATCCACAAAAAGGTGCCTAACTCAGGATTCTGTGGTAGCGAATACTTACATATAAATAATTTAATTTAAAGCTCATTATCTATGTTATATCAAGTCTATTTACAAGTACCATGAAAACAAAATGATTTTCTGAGCTTTCAGCACTGATTAACTTGAAGCAATATTCAATATAAAAATGTTTCTAGTCCAAAGTTATGATTTTTGGTTATTTTTTTTGTGATTTTTGTCTCGTGATCTAACCTCTGGCAAAGATTAAAGCAAAACTTTTCAGTTAATATCAGAGGATTAGCAAGGCCTCCATAATACTGCATCATTAAAAACGAGCAGCTCACCAACTCAGAGTCCAACGTTTTCAGTCTTTAAAAATTTGTTTTCTAAGTAATTAGAAAACTTACTTGTGACTATACTCTGCCTACCTCTAAAAATACTTGGGGATAGCTTACAATACAAGGAACAGACATAATCAAAGTAAAGTAATTTAAAAATAATCTTTTCATCTAATTCACAGCCATTTCTTAAGAACATCTGTGGAATAGAATTAATCTAGAGTTACAAATGAGGTCTTCTGTAGTCTCTGACACTGAAGATATTTTATTCTCCGGAACTAAACGCGGAGCTGCCGATATCTGGAAATAAATGACTTCTGGGGGTGGGGGCCTGTGAAAATGTGGATTCGGAATGAACATTAATACAATTTATGAAGTAGATTAAAAATCAACATGTAGCCCATGCTCAGATCACATGTTTTATTGCCATGTGCATGTAACAGCTAGTCTTATGCAGAATATGTTAAGAAAACCACACAAAAAAGGGGAAATGACTCACAAAAAACTAGAGAAGCTCAGGCTAACTGGCTAGACAGGGACTCAACCACGCCCTTTGTCCACCTCAATATATCCTAAAGGCACCACCTTGTATGAATCACGGGAGAGAAATGTTTTTGGCAACTACATACTGGACACCTCCAGCTTTACTAGTACTCTTCTCCATGTGAGACAGACACACACACACCCAGGAGGCACTGGAATGCATGTGGCGCTTTTCCCCAGCAGTCTTACTTCCATAATTATGTTTGACCTAGACAAACATTTAAATATTCTGCTCTTCCTAAGAAGGCAGTAATCAGCACGAGGTTACATCTCCTCTTGGGTGGAAGCCCACTGTCCTTTCTCTCTCTCCTATATTCCCACTAGGATGAAAGCCCTGCCACAGGAGCTCTGCCATGCTCACTCCCTGGTACAGTACCTGGCACACTGCTGGCACTCAATGAATATTTCTTGAGTGAGTGGAGTGAATATTTTAAGTCTTTCCTCCACTGGCTACCTGCTTTTTCCTCAGCCTATAAGCATGTTCAGGTCTCCCCCAAGAAATAAAAGACCCAAAAGCTCACCCATTCTTTTCTCCCCACCAGCCACAAAAATTTCCTTGAATTAAAATAAGCTGTCCACAATGCCAGTGCCCTTCTAGCTGCTGCTTTCCCTCATCTCACCTTAGTCAAGCTTCTTAAGAGAGTAGTTTATATGCATTGTCTTTGCTTCTGTACTGCTTATGCTTTAACCTTTACAACCCATCCATCCACTCATCCATCATCCATCCATCCATCATCTATCCATCCACCTACCCATTCATCATCCATCCGTCCATCCACCCACTCACCCTTCACCCCCTCCCATCCATCTGCTCTTCTGTCCACCTACCCTTTTCCTCCCTCCTTTCCTTCCATTCATTCACCTGTTCTTCCATCCTCTTCCATCCTCCCTCCTTCCTCTGCTTCTGTAAATATCTATCAGTGCCTTCTCTGTGCTGGGCACTGGGGACAGCCTTTGTGGTGGAAAGGGTTCTGATCTGGTGAGAGAGACATGTCTAGGGGTTCGGTTCCCTCAGTACTTGGCCGTGTGCTACAGTAAGCGAAGCCACAGAACAAACGTAGAGGGTCTTCCTGGAGAATCAGCTTTACTCCATGGAAGTGACGGGAAGCCTTTAGCACTCAATGAAATGAAAACCAATATTTTGAATGGAAGAAAAAAAGCACTAATTGTTAAAATAAACACAGGACTTCAAAAGAAATATTCATTGAGTGCCAGGGAATCTTGAGTTAACTTTTCTGTTGCTTAGGGGACTTCCATTAAAAAAGCCTGAAAGGCACACATAAGTAGATAACTACCACCCAAGGAGATGCACCACCTAGAGGAAGAACTGTAGTTCCAAATCTCTAAGAATACGTGTACTATTCCGGGGAGGGGTGGGCAGGATTCCCGTTACAGAGGAGGGGACACCCCAGGGAGCTTCTGAAAGAGGAGTGGCTCACCAGGGGGAGGGGGATAGTCACTGTGGGCAGAGGCAGCAGTGTGCACACTATCAGCTGTGGATGGAGCCGGCATATGAGGAGTCTAGCAGCAGCTGAAGAAAGAGGTAGGTTTTGACAGCAAAGAGCCAGGTATCATGCTAGAAAGTTCCAGAAATCATTTGCTCTCCTTGAAACTCTTTTTCTCTTGCTTCCCCTGTATTCTGGTTCTCCTTCTTCTTCTTTCTTTTAAAAAAAATTATATTTCTTTATTGATTTCAGAGAGGAAGGGAGATAGAAACATCAATAAGAGAGAATCATTGATTGGCTGCCTCCTGCACACTCACTATTGGGGATCGAGCCTGCAACCCAGGCATCTGCCCTTGGCCGGAATCAAACCTGGGACCCTTTAGTCTGCAGGCCGACGCTCTAGCCACTGAGCCAAACCAGCTAGGGCGGTTCTCCTACTTCTTTGACAATTTCTTCTAATAGTTCCTTTGCTTATTTTTCCTCTGCAACATTCCCCCTGCCCCGAATTTTAGTGTTCCCCAGCATTCCTTCTTGGCCATGTTTTTCTTGTTCTCCACACATGTTTTGTTTCCTTCACTCCTACTGCTTCAACTTCCTTTAGGCAGATGGCTTCCAACCTCCGGGCTCCTGACTCCCGTTCTCATTGCATGGATCTCTCATCTGGAATTGACCTATAGCCTTTCAAAACGAATAGTCCTAAGTTGCCTCCATCACCTTCCAGCCTTCTGCCTCCTTTCTGAGGCTCTGTCTCCGCCATTCCTTCCAGTCCAGGTTAATGGAACCACCCAAATACAAACCCGAGATCTCCTGTTACTTTGCTCATCACACCTAGAGCCAATCAATGGCTGACCCTGTCAGCACCCCTCTCTGTTTTAAACCTCTGTTAAATACATCTTTTCCTTTAAATCTCCACCAGGGGTTCTCAACCAAGCCAGGAGTTCTACTGCCTTCATCCCAGCTGAGAATCACTGTCCACAAGGAGAGATTTCACTGCTGATGGGCGTATGCTGTGCAACTGGACTGTGTGAGGGCAGAAAAAGGTTAGACTCATTGGCCTGTCCATATCCCTCTTAGCCAACTGCAATAGCTAGTTAACTGGTCTCCCTCTAAAACCCGCTCCACAATTCTGCAGTTATCTTTTTAATATAGACGTCTGATTCAAAATGTCAAATGATTAAAATTTATAAGACAAAACTATTTCAGGATGAGAAGGAAAAATAAGTGAATATTTATCCAATCTTGGGGTGGGTAAGACTTATTTAATTTCAAACAGGAAAGGAGAGGGAGAGAGAGAAACATCAATGATGAGAGAGAATCATACATTGGCTGCCTCCTGCATGCCCCCCCACTGGGGATTGAGCCTGCAAACCCCAGCATGTGCCCTGGCTGGGAATTGAACTGTGATCTCCTGGTTCATAGGTTGACAATCAATCACTGAGCCATGCCAGCCAGGCAGTAAGACTTTTTAAAAGCATGCGTGCAAAGGCTGAAGGAAAAGGAAGATTGGACTTCATAAAATGCAAAACTTCTGAAGAAAAAAATAATGCAATTTAAAAAGAGGAATTGGGAAAATACTTGCAACACACATAAGGGTTTAATAGTTCTAATATACAAAGAGCTCTTAATAACAAAATTAATAACCAAATGATGAAGGCATCAAAAAACAAAAAGAGGCAAAGGATATGAACAATTTTGCAACATGTGACAGATGACAAGCAGAACATGGGAGAAAGGGTTCCATTTCATTTAAGAAATGTAGATGAAAACAATGAATATCAAAGTTTTTTCTCTGTCCAATTGAATGAAATCCAGTGCTGACTAATTTGGCACATGAGACATGCTTGTACTTGGCTGATAAGGGTGTAAATTGGCACAACTTTTAGAACGCTAACCTAGAAATATGTATCAAAAGCCTTGAACAAATAGACACCCGTTGAACCCACAATTGCATTTTTAGGAATTCCTAAGGACACAATCATGGATATGAATAACTACACCTCTCTAAGGGAAATTATTACAGCACTGCTTATAATGCTGAAAACAAAACATTCAAGATGCTCAACCATAAGGCTTGACAATTAAATGATAAAAATAAATTTGTTTGTTTTTAGTACGTGATACCGTACAGGTATTAAAAGTTGTTCTGAAAAAGAATACTTGGTGACACAGAAAGACATTTTCAGAATGTCTGCTCTATACTGTTACGTGAAACAGCAATTATAAAATAGAAAGTATCTGAAAAATCTCACTTTTAGAAAACTATTTACCTGTATGCAGAGAAGATAGAAAAATGTTAACAATGGTTTGAAAGTTGTGTGCTTACAGGTTTTTTTCAATGTCCTTGTGTACATTTTCCAAAACTTCTACATATAGAGTTGCCTTTGTTATCAGAAAAAATACTGTGAACTAGAAACACAAAATTCCTGTTTTGGCTGCCTGTTGTCTTCGAGAGGAATCCCAATCCATCCCTTTGCCCGATATGTGAGGCCTTCAGTCTGGCTCCTCCTTTCCAGCCTGCTCTTCCCGCCTAGAGTCCCATGTCTGTGGCCTACCCCATGCGCCCGTCCTCCAACAAGCCTGTGGTCAGACCTTCGCCTGCACAGCCACGCCCCTCCTTCCTCCCCACCACAGACTTCTAAACGCCCCCTCTCTCCAATTCCCGGTCTTCTTTCAATTCCAAAGGCCTTTGTCTGCCTCAGGGCCTTTGCATCAACTGTTGTTATTGTTGTTGTTTTTTTCCCCTGCCTGTATTGGTCTTCGTAAGACCTGCTCCTTTTAATCTTTCTCACCTTAAATGTCACCTCTTCATGTGTCCTTCTCCAACCACTCTATCCAAAATAGCTCAGCTTCTTCAAGTCTCAGTCTTAGACCCCTGTGTATTTCTCCTCAGCACTCACTACCGTACAGAACTATTTCTATTCACTTGGTTTTTGTGTGTTTGCCCCACGTCAACATAAGCTCCAGGAGGGCAGGGGCTGTGATCTATGTAACCCAGGCTCTCCCACGTGGTGGATGCACATGGATATTTATGGGAAACAGACAATCGAAAGACCCACTGTTCCGTCAAGCCTTCCTCCGTGTTCCCGTGGGACTCTGTACTCTCGTCTCCAGCGACCTGCCTCGACCTATGTATACGTTTTACTTCTAACACAATAGTTTCTTTACAACTGTTCTCTGAAACAGGCTGTAGGTGCTCTGAGATGGAGACTGGGTGCAGCCTCACGGCCTGGTGCCTTGTGGGTGCTCGACAAGTGTGTGCTGGGATGGCTGCGTGATGGGGCTCCGGAGGGGCTCCACGTGGGTGGAGGGAACCATTCCGGGAATGAGTGGCTGCTGCCACTCACACGGGTGATGAGGTGCTACCTGTGGGTTCATGTCAGCTCACATCACTCTGTGGCTACAAAAGGTTTTAACTACATTTTAGTAATTGGTAACTAATTCCTAAGCTTCAGACAAAAAAAAAAGTGAACTATAGCAAATCTAATATTGAGACCACAGAATTAAAAGGGAAAATAGGAAAATTAGAGTGGGTCTGTCAGAAAGTGAGTTGCTCTAAATTCCTTAACCTAAAGAATTTACAGGCTCCCCGTGGAACCCTTAAGTGAATGCTTGTTTCTTTCCCAATGTGCTCCCAGAGACTTCACATATTTTACAGACAGACAGACAGTGCAGGGAAACCACTGCAATGAAGGCAGCTTAAGAATGAAATGGTCCAACTTAAGGATGATGAATGTAGAGATGGTTAGTGACCCGAGATAGAATTAAATCCGAGGATCCTGCAGTCCAGTTACTCAGTGTAACAACATGAGCCCTTCGCCGACAGCCTTAACCCAGTGGTTCTCAACCTTCTGGCCCTTTAAATACAGTTCTTCATGTTGTGACCCAACCATAAAATTATTTTCGTTGCTACTTCATAACTGTAATGTTGCTACTGTTATGAATCGTCATGTAAATATCTGATATGCAGGATGGTCTTAGGCGACCCCTGTGAAAGGGTCGTTTGACCGCCAAAGGGGTCGCGACCCACAGGTGGAGAACCCCTGCCTTAACCTATCTTTGCAAAAAGTCTCCAAGCTGGACAGAGCCGGAAACACTTTGTTGCAATGAGTCAGGGGCCAGCAACATTTTTCCGTGAAGGGGCAGAGAGTAAATATTTCAGCCTAGAAGACCATATGGTTTGTGTGGCAATTACTCCACTTGGCCATGGCAGTGTGGATGTAAATGAATGGGCATGGCTGCCTTCCCCTACAATTTTGTGGATAATGGATTTGATTTTATATAATGTTCAGGAGTCACAAAATAGCATCCTTCTTTTGATTCCCACCCTCCCCCAACCATTTATTTATTTATTTATTTATTATTTTTTAAATATATGTTTTTATTGATTTCAGAGAGGAAGGGGGGAGGGAGGGAGAGACACAGACATCAATGATGAGAGAGAATCATTGATTGGCTGCCTCCTGCATGCCACACACTGGGGCAGTGAGCCTGCAACCTGGGCATGTGCCCTGACTGGGAATTGAACTGGGACCTCCCGGTTCAGGGGTCAACACTCAACCACTGAGCCATGCCAGCCGGGCTCCCCCAACCATTTAAAGTTGCAAAACCATCTTGGTGGTAGGCCAGATGGGGCCTGTGGGCCAGTCTGCCGACCTCTGGGCTAGTTCATGGCAGCTGATCTGTACGGGCAGCTGTGGGACAGAAACATGCTGAGGCAGGCCCTGAGCTCAGAAGAGCAAGTCTACCCCACCGAGTGCCCAGGCCCCTTAGACACAATTTACTGCTGAGCACGACCAGACTAGCAAATAACCTCGGGCACTAGGTGGCCAACACTGAGTTCAAGATGGAGCAACACGGGAGAAAGACTGCTCTGCAAGTGAGCCGTGTGTGTTAAGTTTGATTAAATGCGCGGAAGCGCATTATATTATAAACAGAAAGCAGGTAATGAATGTGCTGCTGGCCTCTCGTGCCCGCCCCTGTGGTCTGAAACAGCAACTGAGCGACTCTCCATTCAAGGGCTCCCTGTGGGATGACAATCGCCGGCTGGAGGGCCCAGAGATGCCGTCCTTTCCCAGAGAAAAGGGCTTCCTCCACAGTCCTCACTGGTTTGGCTAGAGAACGAATTCCCAGGGAGATGAGAGAAAAAAGAGGTCATTTATCGGGTCCCTCTCTCCTGCCCTGCTCATTTTCTATTTTGAAATGTGCTTCTGTTCTAAATATCCCTCTTCCTGCTTTGAGTAACGCCAGTGCCTCACATCTGAGAGGCAGAACCTGTGGTACAGGACGCAGTGGGGTGCAGACTCCGGAGCCTGTCCGCCCAAGCGCCTGTCCACCGCTAATTAGCTGTGAGAGTGAGTTACCGCGCCTCTCCGTGCCTCAGTTTCTTCAGTTATAAAATGGGGAGAAAAGAACTCACCTTCTAGACGTGTCAGGTTGATATGAATCAGCATATGTACAGTGCCCGGTATGGAGTAAAGATTGGTAATTGCTAACTCTTTGTATTATCTTCATGCATGTGCAAACACATGAACACACACACACACACACACACACACACATTTTAATTGGATCCTCAAGCTGGCCAGGCATTACTCCCTTTCTATGTGGAGCTAGGTCTAGAATCCCTTCTTTATGTGAAAATATGCTAATTGATTCATCTGGCCATGGTAGGTAGTTGTTTTTTTCTTTCAAATTTTCCTTATCAAGCAATATATGCTTATTGAAATTAAGTCAAAAAGCACAGAGAAGTTGAAAGAAAAACGAAAGCACCTTGAATTAGTCATTTTGGTCTATTTTCTTCTACTTTCTTTTTATGCAGGTTTTCTTTTCGAAGTTGTGACCACAATTTGGACAATATATTACATACTTAAAAACCATATAAGCGTGTCCTTTGACAATAAAAAGTTTCTAAAAATGAGTTTTCATGGCTGTAAAAAATTTCATCACATGGCTACACAAGTTTCTTTAGATATCCCTCTAATGTTTAGGTTGTTTCCAGTTTTTCACTATTTATAGATCACTGCTCTGTGCATCTTGACATATAAAACTTTGCTCACATTTCTCATTACTTTCGAAGGACATATTTGGGGATCGTGAGGACAAAAGATATGAGCATTAATAAATTACGCATGTTTATTTCTTCCTCTGACTCTAAAGGTACAACACGATCCTTGAAATAACCGAAACAGAGAAATGCTGGCCTCTCTGACTGCGTCCTGTTCTAGCCTGCTTTGTCCCATGGCCTTCAGGTAACTGAAGAGCTTCCTGCATAGAGAGATGCTAATCGTTACAGGAATGCTGTTTGCAAAGATAACCCCTCACCTGACAGTACCTCTCCGGAGGAGATGAGGGACTTACGCATTATTTATCCAAGATTTAAAGGCACATTAACTAGGGGCAACAGACTGGGCACAAGCTTCCTCCCACCCCTGCTGGTGCCCAGATGTGTGTGGTCGTCAACCACCGCCCGCTCCTTCTATTTGCTCTTTCTTTGACATAAAAGAAGCCTAAACTCTGTCCTTTCTCACGATGGACTTGAGGATTAGGTCTCCCATCTTCTTAGTCAAACACACGGACTTTCTGCGGGTAACGTAACTGCTACTAACATTTTTTTTCCTTGTGGCCTTTTTTAAGGGCGGGAACCTCTTAACGACTTTTGATTCATGCTTTCAAATGGTTTTCCCGATTTGTATCAATGACCTCTTTCAGCAGCAATAAATCAATGCAGAATCTTACTGCATTCTTGCTAATGTAGACTGTTACCATTAAAATAAGCTACACTGACTGGAAGAAAAAAATGGTATCTTATTGTTATGCTAACACATTTTTGATTACTAATGACGTTGAAATTTTAAAAAATGTTTACTAACCATTTGTATAGCTCGATGTTTTTTTTGTGTGTGTGTGTGTGTGTGTGAATTGTTCATTTTCTTTGCTATAGTGCATCAATGGAGGATAAGGCTACCCCAAGACTCTGCGTTTGAATACCAGTGGGAATGGCTTCCAAAGGAGTAATAGGAGGTCTGCTTTACGCAGGAGGAGCTGCTCTCTCTGCTCCTCTTAGTGCCTCCACTGCACACATGACATTCAGTCTTAACATGCTACGTATCGGTTTAGGATGAGCCACTAAAATGCCCTAGCCAGTTTTGCTCAATGGTTAGCGCGTTAGCCCGGGGACTGACGGGTCCTGGGTTCGATTCCAGTCAAGGGCACATACCTTGTACCTCAGTAGTAGGCTTGATCCCAGGCCCTGGCCAGGGTGCATATGTGAGGCAACCAATTGATGGGTCTCTCTCACATTGATGTTTCTCAATGTCTCTTCCCCTCTCTTCCATTCTCTCTAAAAATCCATGGGAAAAATATCCTCTGGTAAGGATTAACAAAAACCCCCCACAAAAAACAAACGAAAAGATGAGCCACTAAGTATTTGACTTCACATATTTGGTGTTTTAAACCTTACTTGATTTCTATGATGCTCATTTTGGTTCACTATGATTCTTGCTGGGCTAAAGGCTACACCGAGAATATAAAAGTAGTAAGAGATGGTGAAATGTATCAATGATTGATTGCCTCAAATCTGCGTTGCTGGAAGTCTGTTTGCAGCCTCCAACCTGCCATGGACCACTAGGAGATCATTTGTAGAAGCACTTCCCGAGATACAATACCGGCTTCCCATGACCTGCGTGGAGGCCTTACCGCCACGGGGGGTGGGGCTCTGGCATGGAGGCGGTGAGCAGAGCGCAGGCACAAGAGCTGTGGATCCTCCCACCTCTCCACGCGCCCCCTTCATAACTTCGTCCAAATGAGCTGAGAAGGGGCTGTCAGCTCCCAGGTGGATTTTCCTTACCTGGCTCTGCAGTTTCTAAGTACTCACACCCAGCTGGGTATGAGGCTGACACCAACGTGCAGTAGTCACTTAGGAAAATCTCGGTCAGCACGCGTTCCCTCTCCTTCCTAAGCCCACACCCTGTACTTAGCAGTGATTGTGAAGTGGCGACACTGTCAGTGCTGTGGTGTGGTGGACAACCCGGGGTGAATTCCACATCCTCCCTCCCTCAACTGAGCCACCCACCCACCTGCTTTCTCCTTTGATATGTATTTACTGCTTCCTGTGCTAGGTGCAAGGGTGATTCAAATATACACATGACATAGTCCCTGTTCTCTGTGAACTTGGAGTTCTCTGGGGTGACAGATCAAGCACACAGCTAACTATAAAATGAGTGACCATGGAGATCACAGATAAAGAGCCCCAGAGGTCCTCCCCATGGCTCCGTGGACAGCCCTTCCACTGAGGACTCACCCGAGAGGCACAGCCCCGCTGCGTCCTGGGGGTAGAGCACAGAAGGGGGCCCACAAGGCTGCCTGCATTCTGCTGTCACTGTCACGAAGGGGATTTCAAGATCATTCTGGAGACAACATGCTCCTCAATCGCACCATGAAGCAAACAGCCCATCAGGACGGCGGCAGCGTTTCCCGTCTTGTGGTGTGTAGAACTAGAAATCGTCTTCTTATCTAGAAAACACTGTCTTGTGCTAAACCTGTTCCATAAAGAAAGGATTTTCCTTTGTAGCAATGGAAGGCATCCTGGCAGCATCCACTGTACAATGCGGTTCCCACCTCAGTCCCTCTACCACCTCACCCTGCCTTAGGGCAGAACTGATTCAGTAATAATCATGGCGACAATAATAATCCAATGAGCCACCACCAGTTGAGCACCTACTATATGCACACCTGAGCTGGGTGCTTGGCTAGACCAAACCCAACAACGTGTGAAGCAGGCATGGTTCCCTTAATGCGCTGACGAGGAAGGACAAGGGATCTAGAGGTCAAACCAAGCATCCAAACACTGGTCCACAGATGGGCTCCAGTGCGGTCTCGGTCCAAAGCCTGTGCTCTGCCTGCCTGTCTCGCTGCTTCTCAACACAAACACGCGGGGCTTCATGCTGTCACCCTGCTCAGTCTCCGAGGCCAAGCAGCCCAGGGCCAGGAGGAAGCGTATGTGCGCCAGCAGGTGGGGGGACCACAGCAGCACGCCTACAAGGTGCGTTTACCGACAGTGACCTGTGTGACGGGCTGTGCCCAGTTGGGTCAGTCGTGCAAATGAGGCCACCGACACGGGCTGGGCCTCCCTGGCTTAGAGACACACCCCGGTCCGAGTCATCTAGTTCAGAGACGCAGTCACTGGTTTCAGAAGAGGCAGCTGAGAAGTGTGGGTGACTTGGTAAAACCTGTTTGTAAGAGTAGGAAAGCAACGTAAAAGGCATGTCACGATCCTGGTCAGGAGCAGCTTCCTAGAAAAAGGTCACGCAGCCTTCTAGTCCAAACTCGGGTGATTAGGGCTCCTCTCCATGGCTCAGGCCTTTCTCCAAAAAAGTCCTAAGACCCCCGCCCCCACCCCCCTGTAATTCTCAGAATCTTCTTTACATCTCTGTGATGTTGTGTGTGTGTTTTAAATATATTTTTTTATTGATTTCCAAGAGGGAGAGAGAGATAGAAACATCAATGATGAGAGAGAAACATTGATTAGCTGCCTCCTGCACACCCCACACTAGGGATTGAGCCTGCAACCCTGGCGTGTGTCTTGACTGGGAATCGAACTGTGACCTCCCAGTTCATAGGTTGACGCTCAACCACTGAGCCACACCGTCTAGGCTTGTGTTTTTTTGTGTTTGTTCAAAGGCAGGCTGGTAGATCACTAGCTAGTATTATTTCAGAAAATTCTCAAGAACGTAAAAGACTAACACACATTCGGAACACCCATGCAACTTTCATGCTGTTCAAAAATTATCACTGGAGACAGAGGTATTCTTATAATCAATACTTAGGCAAGTTTGTGTTCAGACTATGGTTAAGAATACAGTTAGCTTTCAAGGCAAGCGGTATCTAAGGCCACTTCTCTCAGTGGAGAAGTTCTCTCCACCTCTAGTCTCTTCCTTCTACAAACTGTCCTCTCATGGCTCTGGGATCACCTTTCCGAGCAGATATCTGATTCGTTGGCACAGTGTGTAGTCAGGTGGCCTCGTCATCTCTCACTGTCAGGGACACTCCTGAGAGTTAAAGGTGGCGGCTCATTAATTATCCAGGCGTAAAGCAGAGTTGCCCCCCGCAAGCTGCAACCTAGGCTCAGCCCGCCGAGGTGCCCGACAAGCTGCCTTGCCCCTCCCCTGCCCAGGTCAGCCTCTGAGCAGCGCCTGCCCTTCCTGAGCGGCGGGCTCTGCACCTGGGCCCTGCCCTGCGTCTCTGCTGGATGAGGGCACGCTTCCAGACCAGGTCCGTCTCTGAGGCAGTGCTGGGGGTCCGGCCTCTTTCCCAGGCACTTTTTAGCACCTCACTTCCTGGATCATCAGCATTTGTTTTCCACGTATATTGTCTTCTGTAGACTGTGAGCTCCTTGAGGTCAGGGGGTTTAAATCCTCCTTGTGGGGACTGCCAATGTGTAGAGGGTGTTTCCTATGTCGTAAGTACTCCGTAAAAATTAGCTGATAATGAACAGATAAATTAGAGAATCTGTGTTGTGAATAAATGTTTATGACGCCAATGTTTTCTTATGGACCCGCTGACTGTCTGGGTATCACAGAAACTTCAGTCTGATTGCCACCTGAGTGATCCTACAGAAAAATAATCCTCTGTGAGCAATGTGTTTTCTCAGTGGTGAAGATGTTAACAAGCATATTTCACTTCCATTGTTCATGGGGGAGAGCATTGCTCAGGCCAAATGCTCTGCCCGAGAAGCAGTGACTCATCTCAGAAGTGTACTGAGTTGCGCTGGGTCCAAAATCTCAGACCCCACACTTGAACTCACCTGGGGTGCTTTCAGACCCGTAGGGCAAAGCCTGTATCATTATCTGCTGTTGAGAAGACTCTGTGTGAAATTCCTGGGTGGCTCTTCCCTACCTAACCTGTTTCTTACAAGGGTGCACACCCGAAGGAAGTGAAAGGAAGTTCCCCAGACGGACGGAGAACGCCCCCTCCCACTGGGTGAGCAATGAGTGCACGCCCAGTAGCGTGAATTCCCTGTCTCAGTAAGGTTTTCCCTCTCCCCAAGCCTTAATCTCTGAGTGATGAGCAATGATCGGTACATCTTCCTAAATCAGAACGTCCAGTGACTTTGGGAGAGTGACGAAGTGAACGCAACAGCGTCACCCCAATATGACGGCCTTTCCTCTGTTGTGATGTTCAGCACACATAACTAAATAGAATAGCCAGGAAATAGGATCCGTGATTGATGGAGAGATACAAGTGCAGAGGATGAGTATATGAAGGTACACCAGGGTAAGTCTCAGATAGTGACAGCTGTTCCCACAGCCCTGAGAACTAGAAGGATCCACAGCACAGGGAACTGGTTTAGAAACAGGATCACAATCCCTGCATGGATGTTTAAGGTCATGAAATACATCACCAAGAGAGCTATGGAATAGATTCCTCCGGAGGTCTCTAAGGACAGAGCCGGGGGGGTGGGGGGGGAGCAGTCAGGGATGAGTTTTGTTTAAATTCAGCCGTAACTGGCAGGAAACTTTAAGCCCCTCCCAACCCTGCAGTCTCAGGATTCGACATCCATTGCCAGTGAAAGATGAGCCGAACCCAGGACCAGAGGGGCCTCAAGAAGTTATCTGAGCTGCTTCCCGTCAACGGCATAAGACTTCTAATTTTAGGTCCCACTCAGGATGAGAAGCAGTAATACCGGGAGTCTTCTATCATCTAACCCGCCTCCGACAGTCAAAAGCCTGCCCTTATGTTCAAACTTCCTTGGTGTCAGATGGAAAACAAGATGGTTCCCTCATATCAACCCTCATATCCAGTCAGCTAAGGTTATCATGCTTGTTAAGGCTCTTCTAGCATTCTTCATGCTTTCAAAGCTGCTGCTGTAAAGTTCAAGAAAATCTCAAAGACTGTGTGGCATCCTAGTATGTCACGAGTACTCTGCAGAGATGGATTCCCTAGCACCAAGTGTTGGGGGCCGAGGCATTCAACGAAATGGGAAGGAGTTAGGGATGGAGCCTGGATGGAGTTTTTTAAAAAACTGATTTTGGAGAGAGAGAGGGAGGGAGAGAGAGAAACATTGATGAGAGATGATCGGCTGCCTCCTGCTTGCCCTCTACTGGGGATCGAGCACACAACCCCGGCATGCGGTCCCTATCTTTTGACTGTCACAAACCGTTGACCACTCAGTTCCTGGGAGGACACTCAACCAACTGAGCCACAGCAGCCAGGGCAGAGCCTGGATGGAATTTTAACACAACCTTTCTGCTCCTAACACACTCATATCCTAAAGGTGTCTATTAATGCCATCACCAATCTTCCATGAATATGAGCCACTGAGCACACATGACTGTTGTTGGGGAAGAAAGAAGTAACAGATGAGAAAGGCCAGGCTAGAGAAAGGGCTGGCTCCGGTGAGGAAGGGGTCTGGGAAGAAAGGGTGGGACAAAAGGAGAACCCAAAGTCACAACAACAAGTGGGCTTACAGGGCGGAGGGATAAGGAAATAAAAACAGGCAGAAGAGAATTTCTCCTCACGGAATGTATCTCAAAACATCACCTGAAAGAGGCCTTCACCGGGTCTTCCTCCGGGTCACGCTAGGGCAGGTGAGTCAGTAGGAAGTGTGCCCAGGGCTTGCTGGCAGGAGAGAGACCACAATGCAGCGAGGGGGGAGAAGCAGGCGAGAGCAGGGGCGACAGTGAAGGCAGGTGGGTGGGTGAAGAAAATTTTGTTTATTGGTAAGTGGCCAATGAACTGGCGACAAATTTCTAAAATATATCCTTGCAACCCTCTCTAAGACCCTCTCCTCAGCGGTCACTTTTATTTTTTTAAAATATATTTTATTGACTTTTTACAGAGAGGGAGAGGGATAGAGAGTTAGAAACATCCATGAGAGAGAAACATCCGTCAGCTGCCTCCTGCACACCCCCCACTGGGGATGTGCCCGCAACCAAGGTACATGCCCTTGACCAGAATCGAAACTGGGACCCTTCAGTCCGCAGGCTGACCCTCTATCCACTGAGCCAAACTGGTCAGGGCTTCAGTGGTCACTTTTAAAGTATCTCTTTCTGTTGTTGCCACTCCTCTGCTCCTAGGGACGGTGCTGTGCTGAGCCTGTCTGCCTCTCCGGGAGCTCTCGGTTCCATCAGGTTTGCCAAGTGGCCCGGGAAACCTGTAAATTCTGGGCGGGGCTGGGATGCTTCTCTACAAGGTGGTAGAGGCCATGGGACAATTAAAATGGGTAATTCAACGAAATGAGAAACGTTGAAACTTCTCCAGGTCAGGAGGGGAACTGACAGCTAATTTCCTTGGGGCACGTGGTAGCATCCCCCAACCACCTTCTAGCAAATTTTAAAATGAAAAAAATCTTATTCTTTTGAAGAAGTAAGACTTTGAACACCCCACACCACCACCACCATTCAACTAGCTTGGGGAAATCAAAAGCACTTCCAATCCACATGCAGAAAATCGGCTTTTGTTGAGGCAATTACGAACATTACTCTTTTATTCTGTAAGAAACCGACCCACACAGCGGGCTGAGAAAAAGCAAAGGCAATGAATGGTCCCTTGACCCTGGGGCTCCCTGCTTTCCTGCTTGCTTTAAATTGCTTCTGTTTTTAGTTCTTTTGATGGTTGACTTCAATCACTCAACAATATGCTTACACTGCTTATCCATTTTAGCTAGTTATGCACTGACTTCCTTTCATGACAGATCTGCATGAAGTCATAACCCCCTCTCATCTTCATCGAAAACGTAATCTAGTTCTGATTATCTTGATCACATTAGACAACACGTGCATCCTCTCTCTTGTTCCATCAACGAGAAACCAGAGTCTTCTTTGCCCAGTGGATGAGGCGAGGCTGTCAGCATCCCTTCCTTCCCTTGAGCACTTCTCCCTACGCCCACCTCCCGTCGGCCGTATTTTTACATCCTCCAGGTTGTGAACTCCTGATTTTTCCTCCAAAAGGTGCTCCTATACCAAGTATCCTGATCTCAGTCACCACCAACCAACCCACCTACCGGGTGTTCCGGCCAGAAGAGAATCCTCTCCTCCCCTCTCACCCCATCCAAGTCCTGCCATCACTTCCTCTAGAATATATTCTCGCCATCTCCAGTGCCAGCTGCCAGTGCAGGTCCTCCCCTCTCTTTCCAGGACCAGCCACTCATTCTGCAAGAGAATCTATCCACTACAGAATGGCCAGAGGGACTTTTCTGAAATAGAAACATTCTGAAGGACTGATCAGATCACATCACTCCCCTTGCTAATAGATGGTTGCTCACTGCAGCCCCTGGACCATTGCCCACAAGGCCTTGAATGATCTATCCCTCATTTCCATTCTCCTACATCCTCCCCCTCATTCGCTCTGCTCCAGCCGGACCGGTCCCTATCTTTTGACTGTCACAGCTAATTCCTGTTTTAGGGCCTTTGTTCCTCTGCTTGGAAACACCCCAGATCTTTTCCTTCTTCTGAACCTTCGAATCCTAACCGAAGTGTCACTCCCTCTGAGAGGTCTCCCATGGAGCCCTCTACGCTCCATCATGTTATCCTATTTCATCTTCTCCATCGCACCCCAGACATCACCTTTCTTATGTGTATGTGTCACTGTGCACCTCCTTTCTAGAATGTGAGCACTGAGAGCTATTTTGTGCACGGCCCATATCCCCATCGCCTGGAACAGTGCCTGGAACATAGAAGGCATTAAAAACAATACTGACTATTATCAACTCAGTGTTCCGTAACGTGAGTAAGGCTTCTATGCTTTGACTAAGATTAACGCCAGAAGTCGGAAATAAAGCAGTGTTTTATTACTGCAACCATGTAATTATTATTCACTACTTAAATATATTCTCTCTTGAGTGCTCCCCCACCTCCAGGAATTTACAATTACCTTTTCTCTATCATGGTCTAGCTTTTAAAGGATAGAATAAAACTCCTTGAGTTTCTCAGGCACCATTCATGGAAACCCTCTATCTTCTTGTTCGGATCTGGCCTAACTGCTCACTAAGTCTGTATCACAAATTTTATTTCCCTCCTGATTTATATCTAGTACCTCTTGGCTCTCATGTCTTCCTCTTTCTTTTACCTTAGTCGGCAGGAATATATCCCCGGAAAACTTCCTAGGAGAAGGTGTATGAAAGGCCTCTGCTTGTCTGACCATTTTTTCCCTCCTTGCTTATTATTATTATTTTTAAATTTTTTTATTGATTTGTAGAGAGAGAGGAAGGGAGAGGAATAGAGAGATAGAAACATCGATGAGAGAGGAACATCATCAATCAGCTGCCTCCTGCACGGCCCCTGCTAGGGATTCAGCCTGCAACCGAGGTATGTGCCCTTGACCAGAATCAAACCTGGAACCCTTCAGTCTGCAGGCAGATGCTCTATCCACAGAGCCAAACCGGCTAGGGGGCTTATTATTTTTTTTAACGTCACACTCGACTGATACTTTGGCTGGATGAAGAATTACAGGTTTACAATACCTTCTGCTCAGTGCTTTAAAGAAAATTTTCCATTGTCATTTAAAGAAAATTTTCCATTGTCATTTGGCATCTAGTATCAATAAAGAACATTCACATTCATGCACATTTTTAGGTATACTCTCAATCTCAATGGGGACTTTCCATGAAAGACATTTACAGTAGAGAAAAGAAGCACACAAAAATAAAAAATAAGAATAAATAGAGAGAAAGGAAGCACAACTGTGTCATTACTGGCCAAGACTACTCATGCTGATGCACACAAGAAGACATTTTGGAAAGCTAGCTTACTTAAATTAACTGAATTAGGTTGAATTGTAGTATGCTGGGTAAAGAAATCCAATGTTATTTCTCCCAAACACAGTGTTTCTACAAATTCTTCTCTTACTTGGGCTCAGTACTTTTTTGCAAGACTTTTCCTAATAATTTCCTTAGCAAACCTCTTACTCACAGCACTCCACAGTTCACCTTCATGGTTCTCAGCACAACTGTAATTGCCTCTCACTGTCTATTTGTAAACTCTGTGTAAGGGACAGTGTCTTGCTCACGGCTGTGTCTCTGGCATCTGGCTTATACAGAAGTCCTGGCACTTCGGAGTTGGGGCTCACTCGACAGGTTGAGGAAATGAAAGCAAAGGCATACAAGGGTGAGGTACAGCTGAACCACTCTGAGGGTCAAGAAGGAGATCCCTTTTAGTTTTTTAGGCTTCCAGTCTTAACAGAAAGACAAGGGCTTTCAGAGATCATGAGCTTTGGAGCCAGAGAACTTGGGTTTGAATCTGAGTCTACTCTGTCACCGATTAGCTATGTGATGGGGAAAATCATTGATAGGATCTGCATCCCAATTTCTTCACCTGTAAAATGGACGTAAGAATGTCTACTTGGCGGCAGAGTGACTTTGAAGATTAAAGCAGATAACTTATGTAAATAAACTGACAAATAGTAGGATCTTGAAAGTAGTTATTAATAAAAGCACGAAAAGGTAGATATCTAATTAAACCTAAAGCACTCATTTTGATGGGGAAAAAAAAATCCAGAAATTATATCCCGTTTTGCATGATGAAAATATTCTACAGTGAAAGTGAAATAATTAACAAGTTTCCAAATGTGAGGCTCCTTGAGGTCTAGGTACGTCCTTCCTACCTCCCGAAGTTGGTTCCACTACCACCACCTTCGACTGACCTTGCTACACAGCTCAATCCATTAAAAAATCATTAGGGGCCTCAAGCTACAGTCTGACATCCAATTTCTTCTGTGTCCTTCCACTCACTGATGAAAAATTTGAATGACTAAAAGAGAAATTAGTAAGGTTTTCCTAGAAGTTTTACATCTATACTACATTTTGTTTGGTTAAATAACATCAAATATACATGTGGTGTGATAAAATACAGCAAGGAAAGGGATGTTTGGGGTGACTTACAGACGTCAATCTTGTTATTTCAGCCCCATGAAATGCAGTGAGTTCTCTGCTGGGGGCAGGGGGGGGGGGGGAGGTGCTCCCTTTTTCCCTTATGCCATAGCCTTCCCTCACCATCCCCTCTGGGGTGGGCTTCTCCTAACTTTGTTTTGCCTCCATTATCTTGTAAGGATTCGTGTTCCTTTTCTTTGGCACTTGCCTGGATGACCACCCTTCAGAGAAATGAGAGCTAGACTGAGGGTCGGGAAACAATTCCCCCTACAGACTTCAGAACTCCCAGGACGATTCGCTGCTCAGCCACCTCCAGTGGCAGTCCGTCCACAGCGTTCCGCATGCCCACAGCAGTGGAAAAGAAAATAGGGCTTTTTACAAGGAAGGCTCCTTCTTTCAAAGGCAAGGTTAACAGCAAGAGAGCATTTTCTGTTTTGGTTTGTGGTCAATCAATGCCCTCCTCTGAGAGACAGTTGACAACAGCAGGGGAGCCGGAACCAGGCAGACAGGAACCTCAAAGCCACAAAAAGCCTTACATTTGGTTCCTTTTTACCTACGAAAGGGAATCCACTAATAGAATCTGGGAACAAAACTGCAATAAATTTAGCTCACTGCTCGGGAGATCAGGGGAGTCAGGTGGAAGGAGAGGAAGCATGTCAAAGCATCTATCTTCCCCAATGTGCAAGACAAAGAACACCCCAGAACTGACAAGCTTGCTGCTCCGCCCTATTTGCTATTAACGGATGGCAAGGTTTTTTGTTTTTTTAAAAAAATATTTTTATTGATTTCAAGGAGGAAGGGAGAGGGAGAGAGAGAGAAACATCAATGATGAGATAGAATCATTGATCAGCTGCCCCCTGCACGGCCCCTACTGGGGATTGAGCCCGCATCCTGGGCATGTGCCCTTGACCAGAATTGAACCCGGGACCCTTCAGTCCGTAGGCTGGTGCTCTATCCACTGAACCAAACGGGCTAGGGCCAGATGGCAAGTTTTTAAAACCACGAGGATTTATATTTAAAGGAACCTGGGTCTCCTGACCTTCTTATGCCTCCACCCAGGGTGGAAGCAACAAAGGACGGCACATTTAGGAACACGCATTAAAGTCACCGGCCAAGGCCTTGCGAGGACAGCTGTGACTTCCTAACTCTCATCTTTCATAAAAGGTGAAAAAGTTTTCTAAAGAGCACAAAACCCCAAAGAAAACTCTGTATTACATATCAAGAACACTTCACGCACTGCTCTGGACTGAAGGATATGAAGGGTAGTCCCTGTGCCTATGAAATGTGCTTCTGTGAACGGATACTCAGATTTTCTCGATCTGATGAACACTGGCTCTGATTTGTGACTGGCTCTCTTTTAAAAAGGACACGTGACTTAGACTGGAGACAAGGTGGAGGGTCTAACAATTAATCAAGGTTTGTCAGGAGCCCAGATGTTTCGTTTTATGCCTTTCCTTCTGCTGAAGGTGTTCTTTCAGGCGTGAGTTCTGCTCTCCTGAACGGACGGCTATCGCTGATCTAACCACAAGGCTGACTTTATTTCCCAAGGACTCACAGTCCAGTCGCAAAGCAGTGAACATGACTTAGCTCCCACTAGTGACAGCTGGAAAGAGCGTCCAAGTAAGAATTCAAACAGATGGAACCTTCAAGAATCAGAAACCAGTTTCAAAGAGACCCTAGAGTTAGCCAACAGTGTTGGGTTTGGTTCTGGTCAAGGGCACATGCCCGGGTTGCGGGCTCAATCCCCGGGGTGGGGGGAAGCATGCAGGAGACAGCCAATCAATGGTTCTCTCTCATCATTGATGTTCTATTTCTCTCTCCTTTCCTCTCCGAAATCAATTAAAAAAATGCTTAGGTTTACAAAACAGAGCAAACGGTTGGCAGAAATTGTATATAAGAATGTAGCAGAATATGGCTTCTGTAAAACAAGTTACTCGGTAAAAAATATTTCCCTTTGCCCTGGTTGGTGTGGCTCAGTTGGTTGGGCACTGCCCCATGCATCGAAAGGTTGCCAGTTCAATTCCCGGTCGGGGCGCATGCCTGGGTTTCAGGCTCCATCCCCGGTAGGGGGTGTGCTGGAGGCAGCAGATAGATGTTTCACTCTCACATCAAGTTTCTCTCTCCTCACTCTCTCCTTTCCTCTCTCTAACAAAATCAATGGAAAATATCCTCAGGTGAGGATTAAACAAACAAACAAAAGAACCCAACAAAAACAACAACAGTGCTTAGAATGAGCGATGGATCTTTCTGGGACAAGCAGAGGTGGTGGACAGAATCTTGGTCCTATATAATTTTATCTGTCGAGTCTCATCTATTTTCTAATCTCCACCCCTCCTTTTCTCTGAAACTCAGCCCATTCACTCCTCACGCCCCACACTGTGGATCAAGCCCACAAAGCAGGCTTGTGCCCTGACCAGAAATTGAACTGCGACCTCCTGGTTCATAGGTTGACGCTCAACCACTGAGCCATGCCGGCCAGGCCCGACAGACCCTTTTTTTTTTTAATTAAAAAAAATTTTTTTTATTGTTTTACAGAGAGGAAGGGAGAGGGATAGAGAGTTAGAAACATCCATGAGAAGAAACATCCATCAGCTGCCTCCTGCACACCCCCTACTGGGGATGTGCCCGCAACCAAGGTACATGCCCTTGACCGGAATCAAACCTGGGACTCTTCAGTCCACAAGCCGACGCTCTAGCCACTGAGCCAAACTGGTCAGGGCCCGGCAGACATTCTTAAACTCTTTTCATATCAGTTCTATTTTCTGCAATACCAACTGTGTCATTTCCACACTTTAAGGATGATTTATATTCTTTAATATCTTTACTTACTTTATGCAAATCAGCGAACTTTTTAATTTCTCAACCAGCCCCTCTTCATCTCGGTCTGTCATGTGATCTTTGGTATTCTTCTATACTGTCTTGAATTTTATTTAGAATGCAGACAGCTTCTACAATGTGGATTTCCTGTGATAGTCCCTTTTAGAAACAGGCTTTTCTTTTCCTTTTAAGTCTACAGCCTGCACCTTTCTCACTGCTACTTTTTTTTCTTTCTAGGCCTCATAACTAAGGAGACGTCTCTTCAGTCCTGGGGTTCTCACACAAAAGGGGCGCGTGGATTCTTCTGGGTTTCTTCTTACAGCCCACCTCTTTGCAGTTAGAATCCATTTCTCAGCTTTCAACCTGGAGAGCTGGCTCATGAGCACAGCCTCTAGTTGTGGTTTTGAAGCCTTTTACTTATTATGAAGCTGCTGATCTGAGAAGTCCCTACATCTTGCTTCCTTGTCAGCTTAATGACAAGGAGAGTCTGGAATTATTTCTAATTCTTTTTTTTTAAAAAAAGAAATGAAAAACTGCAACCCCTAGCATACAACATACCCATGGCTCTTCAAGCCTATAGCTCTTGTAACGGCTGATTTAATATCTTAAAATACCTATTCACTTCTGTCCCTAGATGTATTAAATCAACACAAGATGAGGTATTCATAAAGGGGAGGAAACTGTAAGAGTTCTTTCATGCAGAAGGAGGACTGAGTTACTACTATCTTTTGGGGGGCAAGATGCACATTATTTGGTGGGGAAGGACTAGAAGTATTCCACGGCCAGTGGGCCCCATCGGCCGGCTTCGGTATTCAACCATTGTCCACTGAGAGCTTTCCGAGTACCCGGCACTGACCTGAACACTATGGAAACTACAGTGAACAACAGAAATAAAGTCCTTGCTAAGATGGGGCTTATATTCTAGTTGGAACATATGTGATAAAGAAACAAATAGGTACGGGTGCAGCGTCAGATGGAGCTGAGAGCCCATGTGGGAAAAGGGAGCAGGGCAGAGGGCAGGGAGTGCTGGCTGGGAACTGCTATGCTCTACAGGACGTTTAGGGAAGGCCTGATGAGGTGACCTGTGAGCAGAGGCGGAGGACGTCCTCTCAGGGGACCTCTTCCTGTGTGCCAAGAACTATAGACTTGAAGAGCCATGGGTATGTTCTATGCTAGGGGGGGACCTCTGCTTCCATCTCTATGAAAAGTTGGCACCTCTTTCTGTGTTTTCATGTGTACCTCTACTGGGAGGCAGAGGAAGGTGAATTGCTGTCACCATAAATCAGATGCCTTCAATAATTACAATTTTAGCCCAGCCGGTGTGGCTCAGTGGTTGAGCATTGATTTATGAACCAGAAGATCATGGTTTGATTCCTGATCAGGGCACATGCCGGGTTGTGGCCTTGATCCCCAGTGAGGGGTGTGCAGGAGGCAGCCGATCAATGATTCTCTCTCATCATTAACGTTTCTCTCTCTCTCCTTTCCCCTTCCTCTCTGAAATCAATAAAAATATATTTTTTTAAAAAAGAAAAAAATTATAATTTTAAATGGTTCAAATACCCCATTAAGGAGATGGACCATAATTTAATGAACCAAACCTCTACCATTGACTGCCTACATTATTTTCAGCCTATCCTTATTTTACTTCTATATTTTCAGCTGGAATTTAAGCTATGATTAGTAGCCAGGCATTCAAGGAGAGCAGTTTGGGACTACAGATGGAGGGCTGTGGAAACCTGCATTCAGGGTCAGGGACAGAGGAGCGGAGACCCACATGGCAGCGGCAGGAAGGGGGAGAGAGCAGCGGTGCTGGGGAGGGGGACGGGGGAGGGGGGCAGGAGCAGAGGCCTTTGGGAGGTGTCTCCCTCCTCTGCTTCCTCAACCGCTGGCCAGGAAACCTCTTCTCCCCTGACCTCTGTATTCTCCCGGCTGCAACCAATGGCTGGCTTATCGATCTGCGTCTACCCGTGAGTTAAAAAGAACATTAGCAAAATATAACAGAGAAACAGGTCAAGTGTTCAGTTAAACTCAGTAATGGGGCTCCTTTCACTAAGCAGATATTCAGGAAACTGCCTACGAAAAACAAGAAGCAGATGGCACTGACTTCTGGCTTTCCTCCACAGACACAGAACAGGAAAAATAAGTTCCAATGCCCAAGACTGGGGCTATGCTGAGGTTTCCAGCATCCAGACAGGCAAATGCCTGGGCAGCTGCAGAAGGCAGATGGGTCCTTTGACAGCCGAATATCGCAGTTTCTGGTGACTCCCTCGTTAGGGCAGCCAGTGTCAGCCCATCTGGTTGCTAATGGGCAGGAAAGCTCATTACCAGCAGGTAGTCACTGCTGGGAGGCGATACAAAAGTCAAGGCAGCCATTTCGGAACCTCTGCAAAGCACACTGGCCCGGCAGACCGCTGGCCTGACCACCCCGGGAAGGAAACCCGCTCGGCCCCGCGTGCCGTGCACAATGGGACCATACAGAACAGTGATATTCCAGGAGGCTTTGCTTGGCTTTATATCAAGGTATTCGAATGCCATGCGACGGATCATTCAGTTAGAAAGCGCTTTTGTTCTCTGCTGCTTTTCTACACAGGAGAGGAAAATAACCCTGACTTTAAAGCCATCAATAATAGGCCGCAAAACTAGCTGCCATTTGTTTACCGTTAAAATGAAAAAAAATTTCGATAAGTAACATATATTCACTGCAAAACACTTACAGTGAAAAATAAATAAATCTCCCTCCTACCTCTTTGTCCCAGCACCCCATCTCCCCAATCCCTCTCCAGAGACAAACACTGTTACCCATTTCATGCATATTTTTCCAGAAATAGTGTATAATATGCACAATCATATGTGTGTCCCAAAATATGTATACACACTTTTAATAATTATAAAGGCAGTGTTTATTAAAATACATTTCATTTTCAAAATGTAATAGAATCAGTTGTTAAAGTGTATATATATATATATTTTTGGCACTATATATACTCACTCTATATATATGTGTGTGTGTGTGTGTGTGTGTGTGTGTGTATGGGTATGTGTGTGTGTATACATACACACACAAGTACATATCCTTATTGTTATATTTAAAACAAACAGAGGCATATCAAAGGCTCTGAGAATTACTGCAGTAAAGAAACCTATTTAACTTCATTAATATATCCTTACTTATAAGGAGTATTAAGTTTTATCAAATAGTATTTTTGGGTTTTTTTGAGAACTATTATATATGAATAGATTAATACAGCTTTCTAATGGATAGCCATCCTTATATTCTTAGAATACAGCCTCACTGGTCGTGATACATTTTCCTTTTAAAAAACTCTTAGATCCAATTTTTGGGCATTTTATTTAGGATTAAAAAAAAATCTCTGCACTGACATGAGATTGGACTACAATTTTCTTTTCTTGTATCATCTTTACCTGTTTTAGATATAGTGTTGTGCTGGTCTAAACTCGTTTCCAAACTTTTTACTTCTCCTCTTCTCTCTGAAACTTGGCAGAAATTTCACTCATAGACTTTATGTCCTAATCCTTGTCCTTTATAATTTTTCAAGACAATGACTCCTT
Source organism: Myotis yumanensis (assembly GCF_028538775.1). Lineage (NCBI taxonomy): Eukaryota > Metazoa > Chordata > Mammalia > Chiroptera > Vespertilionidae > Myotis > Myotis yumanensis. The sequence goes on along the minus strand of NW_027223767.1, from coordinate 24,280,270 downwards.
TTCACATCTAGTCTATCAATAGCATGTTTTATTTTGAGCCCTTTCCTCATAACTTCTAACTAGAGAAGTTCTCGGAATGTACTTTAAGGAAATTATCTGAAAGATAAAGGATTGATCTGAAATTAGATCCATCTCTCCTTTGGATTTCCATAATTAACCCACAGATAAATATGATTCTGTGCCACCTCCTTATGCTTGTAAAACACAATCTGTTTCTCGAAGTCAAACCAATGACATGATAGTTGACAATAAAGGAAAGTAGAAAAAAAATCAAATTAACCTTTCCTCAAGAAGAAGTCAATAGCAAGTTGATGACTCTAACCCTCAGTCAAAATGCCAAGCCTGAATTTTCTGGGGGCAGGAAGGAGGGTTTTGATCTCTTATTGGTATTTGACCTCTTAATTCATAGGTCAAAAATCTATTTATATAAAAGGCTAATATGCAAAGTGTCCCCTCGGGAGTTCGATCACTCACTATGACCACCAGGGGGCGGCGCGGAACATGGCGGGAAACCAGTGGCGGTGGCGGGGCCTGAGGGAGCGAGGGAAGGAAGAGGCAGGGCGGCGGGAAACCTGATCGGCCTTGATCGCCAGCCAGGCCTAGGGAACCTACCCGTGCACAAAACTATAAAAAAAAATAAACAACTCAACAACCTTTTCTTTCTTCCATTTATAACTTTTAAAGACACTCAAATTTCTTACATATACAGGGTGGGGCAAAAGTAGGTTAACAGTAATGAGTACAGAGTTTATTCTTGCATTACTTATTTATTATTATTGTATTATTTTCTAAATGAACAACTGTAAACCTACTTTTGCCCCCCCTGTATTAAAGATTTGAGGGAATGCAACTAGAGATACATTTGAGAATGCATATGCTGGGGAAAGGAAGCAATGATGGATTCAAGGACCAGATTCACATGTAACATGTAGAGGCATGTACCAGGGGTTGGAATTTGCTAAACAAGATCCAGATTGAGCAAAAATACTTCAATTCCCCAGGAAAAACTACTTATTAGTACAGGCATCCAAATTAAAATCCCTTTAATTGTCCATCTTTTGCCATAACTAAATATTAGGAGGAAAATGAGCCTGCTTATTTGAGTTATAAATTTTATTGTAGAGATGCCTTCTCCATCCTAAACGCTTCAGTATTCCCCTTAGCTTTATGACTATTTGGTAGATGAAAGGGAGTTTTTCAAAGGTCCATATGTTTATTATTATTTTTTGATATTTCCTTATTTAGATTCTTATTTTTCCCCCAGATAATCATTGAATGTTATTTTAGTCATAGCATTAAGAAGCATTTAACTGTATAAGATACTTAAAGATCTACTTTGATCTAGAATACAAGGTTTAATAACATAAAAGAAATGGTCTTTGCAGCCCACTTCTAAAATTATACTCCATACATTTACCAATGAAAGTTAATACAGCAGAATTAGACGTGTGGACATCGGATTGTAAATATGCCTTTGCTTAGACAAAGAAGTCATGTCTAAACGTAAGAATGAACAATCCTCATAAGGAATACTCGGTTCCTTCTGGCAACTCAGGAAACATCTTTTAGGAGGAAAAGGAACGGGACATTGGGCTCATGTCTCAGTCGCCGAGCTTTGAGGAACGGCCTCCCAGCATCAATGTGGTGGGGAGGTAGAGACAGTCTGCCACCGTGGGAAGAACACCTGACTTTGGAGTTAGCGAAGCACCCGCCCTAAATACCCCATGGCCTCCTCTGGGAAGAAAAACACGTCTAAAACAACTCCAATAAAGAACCAGACAACACCACCACTCCCTGATTAAAATTACCACTTCACTGGTCCCCATCACCCTCAGGATCGGCTCCCTGTTTATATTTCTCACGTCATTGTCACAACACACACACACACACACACACACACACACACACACACACCCAGATACATCGACGTTTTACTACAAAGTTCTCAGAAGATGCCATGTCCCATCACAACGCCACGTTTCTGTCGAGGTTACTGCCTCTCTCAGGGATTCCTTCAGTTGTCATGGACCTACATGTCCCTCTAAACCTACCTTCTACTTCGTTTATATTCACAGTAGACACACCCGCTGATCGTATTTGGGGTAAGCGAGAAGCTGTGACAAAAAGTCGTTTTTCTATCTTTTTTGATTTAATTACATTTGGATTGGCAGTGATGAAATCACCGTTAGGGAACCCTCTCGTTGTTGGTAGAGCCGGAGGATGGAAAAGTAAAGATCATTCCTAGTCTTGAAATTAAGCCTGGATGCTCATTTTGCCTTCTGGGAAACAGGTGATTTAAGTGGTCTTTATGAAGAAAAAGAGCTCAATACACTAAAATGGGCACACGAGTTCAGTGAGAATCATGATTAAAGAGTTCACATATTTGAAACTTGTCGTAGTTACAAAAATCAAATGTTACCTCTTGAAATGATTCACCAGGACTCCAACAAGTTCTCCGATTCGGTTCTCGTGGGTCGGCTGTTTGCTGAAGAGGCAGACGATGAGGTCCTTGTTGTCTTTCGTATGGAACACCACAAGCTGGTCCTTTCCATTGGAGACGCTCAGGCCCGTCAACTGCGAAGAGACAAATATGGAAAACGATTAGGTTGGTTCTCAAAGGAACACATTTAAAAATACATCTTGTAATTTAATAATACATTTTTTGGTCAGCATCCCGGATGACTTTAATTTTTGTCAAGTTTCATGGAACAAGCAGATGGAAGGCAATAATAAAGAATGAAAGTTAATAAAATTGAAAACAGAAAAACAATCGAAAAAAAAATCAATGAAACAAAGAGGTGATCCTTTCAAAAGATCAATAAAATTGCTAAACCTCTAGTCTGAAAGAATAAAAGGGAGAAGATCTAATTACCAATATGAGGAATGAAAGAGGGGAAGAATATCACTACAGACCACCTAAACCAAGTAATTCTTTGAAAGCCACAAACTACCAAGACTCACCCCAAAAGAAGTAGATAACCTGAATACTGCTATATCTATTAAAGGAGTTAAATTTATAGTTAAAGATCTTTTGAAAAAGAAAATTTCAGGTTCAGATGTTCCCACTGGTGAATTCAACCATATGTTTAAAGAAGAAATAACACCGATTCTCCATATCTCTTTTTAAAAACAGGAGGGGAGGGAACACTTCCTAATTCATCTATGAGGCCTGCACTGTCCTGGTTCCAAAAATAGACAAAGGCAGTAACAAGAAAACCACAAACCAATATCCGATATCCTTCATGAACATGGAGGTAAGAATGGCTAATAAAATATTAGCAAATCGAATCCAATAATGCACAGAAACAATAACCCCTGACCATGTGGCGTTGATCTAAGAAATGCAAAGCTAGTGCAGTATTTAAAAATCATTCAATGTAATCCACCATAGCAACGGGATAAAAAAGAAAGCCACATGATCCTATCAATGGATGCATAAAAAGCACGTTACAAGTCAACATCCATTCGTGATAAAAATCTCGCAGCAAACTGGATTAGAAGAAGACTTAGACCAGTGGTCGGCAAACCGGCTCGAGAGCCACATGTGGCTCCTTGGCCCCTTGAGTGTGGCTCTTCCACAAAATACCACGTGATTGAAACTTCGTGGCCCATGCACAGAAGTCTATGCATTGGAATGCTATTCAGCAGTAACAAGGAATGAACTAATGATATACATGATTGATATCAATAACATGGATATGTTTCAAAGGCATTTTGCTGAGCCAAGCAGTCAGTCTAACAAGGTTACTGCAGGACTCCGCTTAAGTGATGGTGTCTGGAAGACAGAACTCTAAGGATGGAAAACAGATCAGTAGTTGTCACGGTTTGGGATCAGGGGAGTTAGATACTTGGGTTTTGGGGGTGATGGATGACTCTGTATCCTGACTATGGTGGCTGTTACACAAATCTATGCATGTGTCAAGACCCATAAACCTGTATACCGTCACCACTACCAAAAGTCAACCTTATTTATTACGTGTAAGTATAAAAAACATAGATCCCTGATTGACTCCTAGATATTCTATTTTGGTCAGCAAAGCAAAAACCAGAGTGATTTCTCATTCTGTGGTTTGTTCTTCAATTGCAGAAAATACCAAAGTGCCACCTCCTGGCCGCCACAGGTGCTGTCAGCTTTGTCTGGCAATCAGCACTGTCAGGGTACCCGCTGGGGGCAATGCAGAGGGCCAGGCTGCCGGGGAAGGGGGAGGCGGGGGTACCTTAAGAGGCTGAAGGTATAGCCCCTGATCTAGGGGGATTCATAACCCAGTGGAAAAGATGAATATCAAACAATGTTAACAGTTCACACATTTGGAAGGCCACTGAGTTCCAAGCCCACACTTTACAGATAAGGAAACTGAGGCGCAATGAGGTTAGCTGATAAGCTGTATAAGTAAGTATTCCTAAACACCAAGTGAATACATTTTCATAGGAGGTGAGCTTTTTAATTGTTTTTAAAGAATGCCAGGGTTAGTGCTTAATGGAAAGAAGAGAAAATATTCAAGGAGTTAGAAGTCAGTGCACAAATCTATGTAGATCCTGGGCTTTCTGAGGCCACTGGCAAGAGAATAAATCAATCTTTCTGCCACTTAGATGTATCCCATCCAGCTGATTTTTAGGTGATTAAATTAAAAGTATAATTTTCATTTTAAAAAACATTTTATGTCGGTGGTGCTTCACTCTCATTTGATTATCTCATATACAAAATTCAAAATTGAATTTATGTGGCACTTCGCTGGAGAGCTTGATTAAAGTTTAATAAAATGAGAATTCTAACAGCAGTAGCCCTGCCAGCATGTCCCAGGAGCATCAGCTGCAGGGGTTCAAGGACGGTCAGCAGTGAACGCCAAGGGCATCCAGAGAGAGGGTCCCCGCCGAGGTGCTGTCTGGGCCAGCGGGGAGGAGCTGCTGACTCTTATCCCAGCCACCCTCCCACCTGGGATTGTGGACTTCCCTATGCCAGCCTGTCTGGGTGGCTTTAGACCGCTGTCCACGGGAATTCTTCATGTGTTGGCTCAGGCCAGAGGAAAAAACAGCACCTCATATCTCCTGCTACACAAATAAAGATGAAGCCCCTGCCATCACCAAGGCAGGACAAACAGCATCTACAATGTCTCCTTTTGTTCTGGGAGACAGGATGGAAAGTGGGGAAAAGCAGTGGAGTAAGGGATGACCTGGATTAAAAAAAAAAATGTTTTTATTGGTTTCAGAGAGAGAAAGGGAGAGGGAGAGAGACACAGAAACATCAAAGATGAGAATCATTGATTGGCTGCCTCCTGCACACCCCTCACTGGGGATCAAGCCTGCCACCTGGGCATGGTCCCTGACTGGGAATCGAACCCTGACCTCTTGGTTCATAGGTCAATGCTCAACCACTGAGCCACACCAGCCGGGCATAACCTGGATGTTAACCCCAATTCAGGCAGGTGATCCTGAATGAGTCATTTAACTTCCTGGGCACCTCTCTCCTTTTCTGCAAAATAAAGATCACGCCAGATGCCTGGTCTACCTTAGAAAAGTGTGGTGAGGATCAAAAAGCAGCAACTCAGGGTGTAAAAAGATAAATAAGCAAAACCCCTCTGCTTTACGGGTTTTTACACTCAAATCAAAAAGAGGATGTGATAGCAATATCTGAAAACTTCATGCTTGCACCATGGGAAGGGGAGGTATTGTGTGGAAATACACTGGTTAGGGAAGGGGTCACTTCCTCAGTTATCTCTGAGCAGCCACAACACGCAAATATTTCTCTGAACAGAAGTGAAACTCCTTATCAAGGCTTTTACCTATTAGTCGCCTTATTTCTCACAATCTGTGGGCTCTTGATGCTATGATAAATCCAAGACTACTTCCTCTTTGGCCTTGAAGATTTGGGACTCTCTGAGGATAACTTTGACCTCAATTCTCAGAGCTTCCTCAGTCAGGAGGACCCATCAGTGAACACAACTGGGCTGTTTGGAAGCAAGAGGCTACTCTAGGATTCGGAGCAGAGGCCCTCCTTTGCCATGGAGTAGGTGCAAGAAAGCAGAGAGAACCAGAAAAGAAAATCCCGACTTTGCATTCTCATCTATGAAACAAGGGTGAAACAGACCAGTATTAGGAGGTGAAGTCATTCTGAAACATAAACATGACAAATTGACAATACAATGGAAGCAGTAAGGGACAGAATAGATACTGCAGAAAATCAAAGAAGAGTTGAATGAAATTTCTCAATGTTAAAGATTTGAGTCTTCAGATAGGAGCCACAGGTACCAGCCCAATTTAATTAACAGAGAATCACATGGAGATGTAGCCCAGAGAAAGTTTCGAGTTTCTAGAATACAGGGAAAGAAATCTTCAAGTATCTAGGCATAGAAAATAAGTTATCTACACAGGAAAATAACATTCAGGTTTAAATACTTTTTAAAAAAGGTGCTCCTTCTGTCTGAAAATGTAGGAAGGTATAGGAAGAAGAGAGGAAAAAAAACATTAATTTTGTCATTATTCATAGGAGGATGTAAGTAAATCTGATTTATTCTTGGTATTGATTAGAGAGATCAGTTTAAACATTTAACAGTAACCATTATTAGAATTAAAAAGAATGTATAGAGAAAACCAAGATGGCGGCATAGGTTAACGCCGGAGTTTGCTGCCTTGAACAACCACTTCAAAAATACAACTAAAAAGCTGAAACCGGTTTGGCTCAGTGGATAGAGCGTCGGCCTGCGGACTGAGAGGTCCCGGGTTCGATTCCGGTCAAGGGCATGTGCCTGGGTTGCGGGCACATCCCTGGTGGGGGATGTGCAGGAGGCAGCTGATCGATGTTTCTCTTTCATCGATGTTTCTAACTCTCTCTGTCTCTCTCCCTTCCTCTCTGTGAAAAATCAATAAAATATATTAAAAAAAAACAACAACTAAAAGACGGAACGGACATCATCCAGAACCACAGGAAGGCTGGCTGAGTGGAAGTTCTACAACTAGGAGGAACCGAGAATCAGAGGAGGCGCAGCGCTGAAGTAAAATACTAAGGTGCGGAGTGCGCACAGCGCGGGCTGGTGGCTGAGGGCTCGGTTGTCTGTTTCAATCCGGAGGGAGCCTCAGACTCTGAGCTCCAGATCCGGGCGAGTCTCTAGGGACCCAGACTCAAACGGGAGAAGCGGGACTGTCTGGCTTCGGTCCCTCCGAGGTTTGCAGCGGTTGCTGGGACAGAGAGGCAGAGCCCCTGGGGATGGACTGAGAGCAGCCATAACTGCTCCCTCCTCTGCCCTGTTGATCCCGTGGGACCCGCCCCGCCCAAGCCATTTGCCGAATAGCCTCAGGCAAAAGCTAGATTAGCACCTCCCTAAAGGACAGAAGTTCTCCCACTGCAAACACAGCTGATTCTCACAGCCAGTTGGCCTGGAGGTCAAGTAGTAATTACCTACAACAATCAAGGCTTGACTACAACAAGACTGCTCACAGAGACCACAAGGGGGTGCACCAAGAGTGTCTACCTCAGGTAATTGGGACACTTAACACGGAAAGCCACTCTATTGACACAGGGAAGCATAAAAAAATGCCAAGACAAAGACACAGGCCACAAAGGACAGAAATGGAGGAAAGCAGGCTACTGGATATAGAATTCAAAACCACACTTTTGCGGTCTCTCAAGAGGCTTCTAGAGGCTGTCGATAAACTTGATGAGATGTACAGGAAATCTAATGAGACCCTCGATGTTGTGATAAAGGACCAACTAGAAAGTAAGCATACCCTGACTGAAATAAAGAATGCTATACAGACTCCCAACAGCAGACCAGAGGAGCGCAAGAATCAAGTCAAAGATTTGAAATGCGAGGAAGCAAAAAACACCCAACTGGAAAAGCAAAATGAAAAAAGAATCCGAAAATACGAAGATAGTGTAAGGAGCCTCTGGGACAGCTACAAGCGTACCAACATCAGAATTATAGGGGTGCCAGAAGATGAGAGAGAGCAAGATATTGAAAACCTATTTGAAGAAATAATGGCAGAAAACTTCCCCCACCTGGTGAAAGAAATGGACTTACAGGTCCAAGAAGCGAAGAGAACCCCAAACAAAAGGAACCCAAAGAGGACCACACCAAGACACATCATAATTAAAATGCCAAGAGCAAAAGACAAAGAGAGAATCTTAAAAGCAGCAAGAGAAAGAAACTCAGTTACCTACAAGGGAATACCCATACGACTGTCAGCTGATTTCTCAACAGAAACTTTGCAGGCCAGAAGAGAATGGCAAGAAATATTCAAAGTGATGAATACCAAGAACCTACAACCAAGAATACTTTATCCAGCAAAGCTATCATTCAGAATTGAAGGTCAGATAAAGAGCTTCACAGATAAGGAAAAGCTAAAGGAGTTCATCACCACCAAACCAGTATTATATGAAATGCTGGAAGGTATCCTTTAAGAAAAGGAAGAAGAAGAAAAAGGTAAAGATACAAATTATGAACAACAAATACGCATCTATCAACAAGTGAATCTAAGAATCAAGTGAATAAATAATCTGATGAACAGAATGAACTGGTGATTATAATAGAATCAGGGACATAGAAAGGGAATGGACTGACTATGCTTGGGGGGGAAAGGGGTGTGGGAGATGCGGGAAGAGACTGGACAAAAATCATGCACCTATGGATGAGGACAGTGAGTGGGGAGTGAGGGCGGAGGGTGGGGTGGGAACTGGGAGGAGGGAAGTTATGGGGGGGAAAAAGAGGAACAAATGTAATAATCTGAACAATAAAGATTTAATTATTAAAAAAAATAAAAAAAATAAAAAGAATGTATAAGTTTATAATTTTTAGTAAAAAGGAAATAAATAAAAAGTGACCGCCCAGCCTGTGTGGCTCAGTGGTTGAGTGTGGACCATGCATCAAGAGGTCACCGGTTCAACTCCCATTCAGGGCACATGCTAGGGTTGCAGGCTCTATCCTCAGTAGAGGGCGTGCAGGAGGCAGCCAATCAATGTTTCTCTCTCATTGATGTTTCTATCTCTCTCTCTCCCTTTCCCTTCCTCTCTCTCTCAAATCAATAAAAGCATATTTTAAAAAACTTGATCAACACTGCAACTCGAAAAAAGAAAGGAAATAGCAAGGAATAATTAAAAAGCATTTACATAACATTATTAAATTGAAGAAAAAAAATCATCAGTTTCTGTAAGAAGTGCAAAAGGGATACAATTGCTTTATTGGATAAAGAAGGTTCACAGATTAGGTCAAAAGCAAAATTTAACTATACGCTGTTAAAGATGCATCTAAAACAAAAAGACAGCAGATAAAAAAAGAAAGGACAAAGATGTACCAGAAAGAAAGTTGGGATGAGAATAATAAAGTAAAATCCAAGGCAAAAACCACATGACAGACTAACAGTGAAATAAAACCTGTTACACAAAATATGGGCCATGAGCAGTCACCAAAAAATTGTCTGAAAGCCAGGATATTGACTTTATTATACACAAGCACCTAGTTAGGGGACTAGTACTATTGATTGATATTATTCAGGTCAATGAAAGTAATTGTAATCAACGGACTAAAGGGCTAACTTTACATCTTTGATTGACAAGGGCTTTCAACTCTTGATTTTAACAGCTGCATGAAAACGTGGTAAAACTCTTTAACAAGTTTCCAAAGCTAAGCCATCTTACCTGCACCGAACAAATAACATCTCCACACGGAACTTCCACTTCTTCTGAATATTCCACACCCTGACAGGGATTAAGGGCACCACCAAGCAGGAAATTTACAACCTAGATAACGTTCTCATCACAAATGAACGTCGCACTTTACAAAATCACATATAAGCTCCTTTGGAGAGGAAGCGAGGCCTGCCACGGCCTCCTTCTTAATTCAAATGCTGGGTCCTAGTAGTCAAGTTATTCTTTTGCAAAGCTAATTGTTTTACTAATCGAATTGTGTTTTATATTAATCCATTTTAAATTTCCTTTTCTCTCTCTCTTAAAATACCAACCTAATTAAGTTGCTTTCCCAATTGGTCTTCCAATTGAAATTTTTTTTGCCCTTTGTTGCAAGTACCTGATTTGTCCTTTCATTTGTTTTCTTCTACTTTAGATTAAATTTGTCAAATTCCTTACGAGAAAGGTGGTTAGAACCTACCAGTTCATGGGTATCAGCCCAATGGTGAATTGTTTTCTTTTTTTAAAAAAAAACAACCCTAAAAAACAAAAAAACAAACAAAAAAAACATTCCAGACAGGCAGGCCTATTGGAGGTCTCTCTCCAAAAATATCTGGCGGTTTGATTTCATGGGTTTGTCTTCTTGCAACCTGGAGTTCAGGGATTTCACGCAAAGTTGAACTTTAATTCCAGAAATACGGCTCTGAGGAAATAGCTCAAGAAATCACTTCAACGAGTTTTAATACCAAGCCATCCAGTGGCACTGAGCGAAGTCTCCTCTGAGTCGCCCTGCACTTTACGCTTTCATATATTGCAACTATCAATATGTCTGCCTGTAAGAGGCCGACTCCCTTTTAATTACACCTTCGTATTTACTGCTGTGGGCTTGGGGGACAGATCATCAGATCCATCGCAAGGATGCATGAAGCAAGACAAACGGCCCAATAGGGCGCTCCTTTAGAAGGAGCGTGCAAAATTTAGTGTATAAACCTCGCCATCTCTATTTGGACGATTCAGAAGATATAAAATACCCCCCCATTTACGTCCTACTTATCACCTACGGTTGACTTCGCCAATGGCTATCAACTCTGGCTGCGTCACGGAATCACTGGGGACGCTCTGATTTATTTGGTCTGGGATCTGGCTGGGCATCAGTACTTTTAAAAAGCTCCCCAAGTGATTCTAATCGCACACAACCACCGATTTAGATAAAACTACCAAATAACTGGGTCCTAACAGTTAGATTATTATTTTACAAAGCTAATTGTTTTACTAATTGAACTGCGTTTTATATTATTCAATTAAAATTTATTTTTTTCCCTCTCTCTTAAAATACCAAACTAATTAAGTTGCTTTCCTAATTGGTCTTTCAATTGAATTTTTTTTTAAACCATACAAATGAATAATCCTCTCAATGTAAAAAGATTATTCACTCGATTTTTAAGTTTCCTTCCCTTACCCTGTTTGTCAACAAGCAGAATACGTGCACGCTAATGCCTCTCTCTTCTAGGGAGCATGAGCGATCTTCGATTATAACCCGGTCATTTTGGGTATTGTGTTATCAGACTCTGGATCCAGTGAAAATTGTCCATTTTTGCAGGTTCCTAATACACGTGGATCAGTAGGGGAAGGGGGCAGCAATGCTTTACTGCTGGTGGGAGGCGCCTTGGAAACACCAAGAGGGGGTGGAAGCCTAAGCTCCTTCCTCAGCCTCCCCTGATGCTGTTCAGCGGACCTCCCTTCCCTGGGGTGGGGCCAGGAAGTCCAGGCTCCCCTGTGGGCCCTTTGACACCACCCCGCGGGTAAGGAATAAAGGTCTAGGCCAGTGGCTGGCAAACTCATTAGTCAACAGAGCCAAATATCAACAGTACAACGATTGAAATTTCTTTTGAGAGCCAAATTGTTTAAACTTAAACTATATAGGTAGGTACATTGTTATTCACTTAATTAGGGTACTCCTAAGGCTTAGGAAGAGCCACACTCAAGGGGCCAAAGAGCCGCATGTGGCTCGCGAGCCGCAGTTTGCCGACCACTGGTCTAGGCTCTCCTGGTGAGAGCTCTAGGCTCTCCACTAGGCCCTAGCTGACTGCAATTGGGGGGCCGGCAATTCCCACCCCCTGGTGTTTTTCTGGAGAAGAGGATTTACTGACAAAAAGGTTTCTGTTCTGCGAGGCTGCCCATTTCCTAGTCCTTTGGCAAGCGAGAGCGAGCTTTTCTTGCCTGTGTCTATTGGTGTTTCTGTGTCGGGGCTTTGCCAGCTCCCAGTCCAGGGTATGGAGGAGGCCAAAGGAAACCTAGGGAGCTTCCGGGCATACTGCTTCACGGGTGTGCCCTGGGGTCCCTAGCTGTCCACCTTCTCTCCACCTGTCAGTCTTCCTATATAACACAATCAGTGTGTTTTATACTGTAACATTGTTTTTAGCTGCCTTTAGGGAGAAGGAAAGGGAGAAATGCATCCATCCCGTCTTGTTCAGAACAGCAAGTTCCCACTCTCCCTTCCAGATGACGTGTGCAAATGGTTAAGGAAAGCAGCTTTCTCCTTAGGGAGCTTCCAGTACAGCCGAGGAGCCAGGAGGCACACACCACAGGAGTGGACGACACAAGCCGTCTTGTGTGGGGAGAGAGGGCTGCAAGTTTCCCTCTTTAAAATATTGATGACTCTCACCCTAGCTGGTATGGCTCAGTGGATAGAGCATCGGCCTGCGGACTGAAAGGTCCCGGGTTCAGTTCCAGTCAGGGGCACATGCCCAGGTTGCGGGCTTGATCCCCAGTGGGGGGCGTCCAGGAGGCAGCCGATCGGTGATTCTCTCTCATCATTGATGTTTCTATTCCTCTCTCCCTCTCTCTTCCTCTCTGAAATCAATAAACATATATTAAAAAAAATAAAATACTGATGACTTTCAAATGTGAATGTCAGGCTTAGACCTTTCTCTGGGCCTCCAGATGGGTAGACAGACAGGGGACCCTTGGAGCGCCCATGGGACCACCCCTCTGGCCTGGCCAAATGAAACTCACCTCCTTGCCCTCCACACTCTCCGTCTCAGGGCCTTATTTCAACGAAGGGCCACCAGGTACACTGCGTCCCAAGCCCAAAGAGTTCTCTTCAATTCTCCCCACTCACCCATCCTCAACTGGGAGGCAGCACAGGGCAGGCAGGGCACAGGCTCGGGGCCACCCTGCCTGGGCCCAAATCTGGGCACTGCCACTCGATGCCCATGGGTAAACCTGATCTGTGCTCCGTGCATCAGATTCTTCACCGTAAATGGGGTTAATAATATTACCCACCTCCTAGGGAAGATGAAAACAGTATCTACATAAATGCATGTAGAACATGAAACTAGTGCCTGGCGCATAGAAAATCTTTTTGAAAAGTTAACTTTAAGAGTAATGCAATATGGCTTGACTCTTTTATCTCTGGTGCCATTGTTTCCATTGAGATGATTCTGAGACCCCCTGAACTGGTATTTATTACACCAGCTTCTTCCCACTTCCGGCCATACTTTGTAATGCTGTCAGAATTAGTTTCCTAAGAAATAAACCTCACCCTGCCACCTAAAATCTGTTGGTCTGGCCCAGTCAGTGTGGCTCAGTGGTTGAGTGTCAACCCATGACATGAACCAAGAGGTCCCCAGTTCGATTCCCAGTCAGAGCACATGCCCGGGTTCTGGGCTTGATCTCCAGTAAGGGGCGTGCAGGAGGCAGCCAATCCATTGATGTTTCTCTCTCTATTCCTTTCCTTTCCCCTCTCTCTAAAAAATCAATAAAAACATATTAAAAAAAATTCTGTATTGCCCAAAACAGTAATTCACACATCTCTTTAAGAATCTGAAAAAAAGCTACAGGTGCCCAAGCGTAGAGAAATGCACCAGTGTTTGCATGGACACATGAACCCCTGAAACTCTTCCTCAGTAGACTCACTTGGGGAGCTATAAAACATGCTGGTGCTTAGGCCTACCTGCAGAGATTTGATTTCATGGGCCTGGGGTGTGGCCTGAGTATCTGAATAAAAACAAACCAAAACACCCCAGGCTAGTCCAATGTGCAGCCAAGGTTTGAGGACCTATGAGTTAGAAGCTACTAACATTTTTTTTTTTTATTTTTTTATTTTTCGCTTAAAGTATTACAAAGGGTATTACATAAGTATCCTTTCCCCCCCCCCCCCCCTTGACAAACCCCTACCCTCCCTTACCCCCCAGTGTCTTATGTCCATTAGTTATGCTTATATGCATGCATACAAGTCCTTCGGTTGATCTCTTACTCCCCTCCCTCCTGTCCCCCAACTCTCTCTGGCCTTCCCACTGCAGTTTGACAATCAGTTTGAGGCAGCTCTGCCTCTGTATCTATTATTGTTCAAAAGTTTGTAATGGTCTTTATTATCCATGAATGAGTGAGATCATGTGGTATTTTTCCTTCATTGACTGGCTTGTTTCACTTAGCATAATGCTCTCCAGTTCCATCCATGATGTTGCAAATGGTAGGAGTTCCTTCTTTTTAACAGCAGCATAGTATTCCATCGTGTAGATGTACCACAGCTTTCTAATCCATTCATCTACTGATGGGCACTTAGGCTGTTTCCAGATCTTAGCTATGGTGAATTGTGCTGCTATGAACATCTGGGTGCATATATCCTTTCTGATTGGTGTTTCTGGTTTCTTGGGATATATTCCTAGGAGTGGGATCACAGGGTCAAATGGGAGTTCCATTTCCAATTTTTTGAGGAACCTCCATACTGCCTTCCATAGTGGCTGCACCAGTCTGCATTCCCACCAGCAGTGCACAAGTGTTCCTTTTTCTCCACATCCTCTCCAGCACTTGTCGTTTGTTGATTTGTTGATGATGGCCATTCTGACAGGTGTGAGATGGTACCTCATTGTTGTTTTGATTTGCATCTCTCGGATGATTAGTGACTTTGAGCATGTTTTCATATGTCTCTTGGCTTTCTGAATGTCCTCTTTTGAAAGGTGTCTATTTAGATCCTTTGCCCATTTTTTGATTGGATTGTTTATCTTCTTTTTGTTAAGTTGTATGAGTTCCCTATAAATTTTGGAGATTAAGCCCTTATCAGATATGACGTTGGCAAATATGTTTTCCCACGAGGTGGGTTTTCTTGTTGTTTTGTTGATGGTTTCTTTTGCTGTGCAGAAGCTTTTTATTTTGATGTAGTCCCATTTGTTCAGTTTCTCTTTAGTTTCAACTGCCCTAGGAGCTGTATCAGTGAAGAAATTGTTTTGGCATATGTCTGAGATTTTGTTGCCTTTGTATTCTTCTAGAATTTTTATGGTTTCCTGTCGTACATTTAAGTCCTTTATCCATTTTGAGTTTATTCTTGTGTATGGTGTAAGTTGGTGGTCTAGTTTCATTTTCTTGCATATGTCTGTCCAATTTTCCCAACACCATTTATTGAAGAGACTATCTTGGCTCCATTGTATGTTCATGCCTCCTTTGTCAAAAATTAATTGAGCATATTGGTTCGGGCTAATTTCTGGACTCTCTATTCTATTCCACTGATCTATATGCCTGTTCTTGTGCCAGTACCAGGCAGTTTTGAGAACAGTGGCTTTGTAATACAGCTTGATATCTGGCATTGAGATCCCACCTACTTTGTTCTTTCTCAGGATCGTTGCAGCTATTCTGGGTCTTTTTTTATTCCAGATGAATTTTTGGAGAGTTCGTTCTAGATCTGTGAAGAAGGCCATTGGTATTTTAATGGGAAGTGCGTTGAATGTATAGATTGCTTTGGGTAGTATGGACATTTTAATGATGTTGATTCTACCAATCCAAGAACATGGTATGTTCTTCCATCTGTTTATGTCTTCCTCTATCTCTTTTTTCAACGTCCTGTAGTTTTCTGAGTAGAGGTTTTTAACCTCTTTAGTTAAGTTTATTCCTAGGTATCTTAATTTTTTTGGTGCGATGGTAAATGGGATTGTTTTTCTGATCTCCCTTTCTGAAAGTTCACTATTGGTGTATAGAAATGCCTCAGATTTCTTGGGGTTAATTTTGTATCCTGCTACATTGCCAAATTCATGTATTAAGTCTAGTAGCTTTTTGATGGAGTCTCTAGGGTTTTGTATGTATAATATCATGTCATCTGCAAATAAGGACAGTTTTACTTCCTCTTTTCCAATTTGGATGCCTTTTATTCCTTCTTCTTGCCGAATTGCAATGGCTAATACTTCCAGTACTATGTTGAACAGGAGTGGTGAGAGTGGGCATCCCTGTCTTGTTCCTGTTCTTAGGGGAAATGGTGTTAGTTTTTGTCCATTGAGTATGATGTTGGCTGTGGGCCTGTCATATATGGCTTTTATTATGTTGAGGTATGATCCTTCTATTCCCACCTTTCTGAGAGTTTTTATCAAAAATGGGTGTTGGATTTTGTCGAATGCTTTTTCTGCATCAATTGATATGACCATGTGGTTTTTTTCTTTCAATTTGTTTATGTGATGTATCACATTTATTGATTTACGGATGTTGTACCATCCTTGCATCTCTGGGATGAATCCTACTTGGTCATGGTGTATGATCCTTCTGATGTACTGCTGGATCCGATTTGCTAAGATTTTGTTGAGGATTTTGGCATCTATGTTCATGAGGGATATTGGCCTGTAATTCTCTTTCATTGTGATGTCTTTACCTGGTTTTGGTATTAGGGTGATGCTGGCTTCATAGAATGAGCTTGGAAGCGTTCCTTCCTCTTGAATTTTTTGTAGTAGTCTGAGGAGGGTAGGTTTTAGTTCTTCCTTGAATGTTTGGTAGAACTCCCCTGTGAAGCCGTCTGGCCCTGGGCTTTTGTTTGCTGGAAGCTTTCTGATGACTGCTTCAATTTCTTCCATAGTTATTGGCCTATTGAGGTTTTTAGATTCTTCCTGATTGAGTTTTGGAATGTTGTATTTTTCTAGGAATTTGTCCATTTCCTCCAGGTTGTCCAGTTTGTTGGAGTAGAGTTGCTCGTAGTATTGTTTAACAATCATTTGTATTTCTGTGGGGTCTGTTGTTATTTCGCCTCTATCATTTCTGATTTGGTTTATTTGGGACCTTTCTCTTTGCTTCTTGGTGAGCCTGGCTAGGGGTTTGTCAATCTTGTTTATCCTTTCAAAGAACCAGCTCTTGGTTTCATTGATTTTCTGTATTGTTTTTTGGTCTCTATTTCATTGATTTCTGCTCTAATCTTTATTATCTCCTTCCTTCTGCTCACTCTGGGGTTTTCTTGTTGCTCTCTTTCTAATTCTTTGAGTTGTAGAGTTAGATGATTGACTACCATTTTTTCTTGTTTTTTGAGATAGGCCTGTAGAGCTATAAACTTTCCTCTCAGGACTGCTTTCATTGTGTCCCAGAGGTTTTGGATTGTTGTGTTTTCATTGTCATTAGTGTCCAGGATGTTTTTAATTTCTTCTTTGATGTCATCGGTAACCCAATCAATATTTAATAACATGCTATTCAGCTTCCAAGTGTTTGAGTATTTTGGGTTGGTTTTATTGTAGTTTATTTCTAACATTATGCCATCGTGGTCTGAGAAGAAGCTTTTTATGATTTCAATCTTCTTGAATTTGTGGAGACTTTGCTTGTGACCCAATATGTGGTCTATTTTTGAATATGTCCTATGAGCACCTGAGAGGAATGTATATTCCGCAGCTGTGGGGTGAAGTGTTCTGAAGATGTCAATTAAGTCCATCTGATCTAGTGAGTCATTTAGGATTGCTGTTTCTTTGCTGAGTTTTTGTCTAGTGGATTTATCCAGTGATGTCAGTGGTGTATTAAAGTCCCCTACTATGATTGTATTGTTGTCGATCTCTCCCCTGATATCTTCCAGAAGTTTTCTTATGTATGTGGGTGCTCCTGCATTGGGTGCATATATGTTTACCAGGGTTATATCTTCTTGTTGTATTGATCCCTTTAGTATTATGAAGTGGCCTTCCTTATCTCTGGTTATGGCCTTCACTTTGAGATGTATTTTGTCAGATATAAGTATTGCTACCCCAGCTTTCTTTTCCTTTCCATTTGCGTGAAAGATATTTTTCCATCCCTTCACTTTCAGTCTGTGTGAGTCCCTTCTAATGAGGTGGGTCTCTTGTAGACAGCAGATGTATGGGTCATGTTTTTTTATCCATTCAGCCACTCGATGTCTTTTGGTTGGAGCATTTAGTCCATTTACATTTAAAGTTATTATTGAAAGGTATTTGTTTGTAGCCATTTCTTTTTTGTGTGTGTGTATGTGGCTGTTTTCTTTCTGAGCTTGATATTTCTTCTTTTTACACCAGTCCCTTTAGCATTTCTTGCATGGCTGGCTTGGTGGTGATAAACTCCCTTAGCCCTTTTTTGTCTGTGAAGCTTCTTATTTCCCCTTCAATTTTGAATGATAGCCTTGCTGGATAGAGTATTCTTGGATTCAGTCCTTTGCTTTGCATCACTTTGTAGATTTCCGTCCATTCTTTTCTGGCCTGATGTGTTTCTGTTGAGAAATCATTTGATAATCTAATGGGAGATCCCTTGTATGTTACTTTCCGTCTCTCTCTTGCAGCCTGTAAGATTCTCTCTTTATCCTGAACATTTGCCATGGTAATTATGATGTGTCTTGGTGTGGGTCTTTTCGGGTTCACCTTGTTTGGAACTCTCTGGGCTTGTGTGACTTTTTTCTTCCCCACCTCAGGGAAGTTTTCTGATATTATTTCTTCGAATAGGTTTTCTAATCCATGTTCGTCTTTCTGTTGTTCTGGCACCCCTATTATTCGTATGTTGTTTCGTTTCATGTTGTCCCAAAGCTCCCTTAGGCTCTCCTCCTGTCTTTTAATTTTTTTCTCCATTTGCCGTACAGTTTGAGTGTGTTTTGCTTCCTTGTCTTCTAATTCACTAATTCGGTCCTCCGCTTCTCCCAGTCTACTGTTGATACTTTCAATGGAGTTTTTTATTGAAGCTATGTCACTCTTCATTTCTTCTTGGGACTTACTTAAGTTGTTGATTTTTTCATCTGTTTCTTCTAGCTTCTTGCATAAGTAGTTGAGTTTTTCATCTGTTTCTTCTTGCTTCTTGAACATGTGGTGCATGTACTCTAGGAACCTTATTCTGAATTCTTTTTCCGTCATGTTGCATATCTCTGTCTCACTTAGCTGCTTTTCTGGGGAGTCCTCCTTTTCTTTCCTTTGGGGGTTTCTTTGCCTACCCATGTTTGATCTCGCTGACATATGTAGATGTTGAGATGTTCAGTGGCTGCTCCCTGGGTGGCAGGGGCTCCTTGGGTTGTGGTTGCTGCTCAGATGGTTGCGGTAGCAGCTGCTTTCCAGTTGGCAGCAGCTCCTCTGGTGGGTGTTGTTCACAGCTGTGTTGGCTCTTCTGGCTGGTAGGGGGAGGCTTCAAGTACAGTTGCTGTTCCACAGACAGAGGGTGTGGTGATCAGGAGGCTGTGGTGATCAGGAGGCTGCGGTGCTCAGGGGGCTGCTGTTGCTTGGATCTGCTGCGTTGATTTAAAGGCACAAAATACAACAGAGCAAGGCACAACGTACCAGGCACGGTCTGGGAAACGCTCCTCTCTTATGGGCACTGCATGGTCTGATCAGTTCCTCAGGATGCCCCCTTTAGTCTCAGTTCTCCGCAATCACAAAATCCAAATCTCAAATCTCCTGGCGCCAGCAAACCCGCGGAACTCCTTACCCTGGTCAGGGTCTGTGTCTGTCCCAAGAGACGCGGCTGTCTGCCATGCGGTCTCCCTCCGACCCTCTGGGCTCAGGTCTGGCAAACTTTCCTGCCCAGATCCCTGGTTTTTAACCTTTCCAGGGGAGGTCTGCCCTTCCAGGCTGCAAGCCGTCTCACCAGCTGAGTAAATTTGCCAATTCGGGGTGGGTGTTATTAGTTTCAGCTGCTTACTCCGTTTGCTCCGGGACAAGACCTGGGACGCGTCTGCCTATATCGCCGCCATCTTCCAACCGCCCGACTCCAGGATTCAGCTACTAACATTTTTGACTTGGGTTTTAAAAGTGGAAACTAAATCATATCCAATTCAAATCCCCAAAGAATCCAGTTAGCAGGGAAAGGAGCACATTTTTCCTGGCCCACCTGAGACTGTGGTACCTTTTCCTACATGTTCCTTCTCCGAGACGAAGGGCTGCAGTTAAGAGAGAAACAGCTGTGCAAATGGAAGTACAATGTGGCCGCTGTCTTCAAGAGGCTGCTTTTTCCCTTTTTCCGACAGAAATGAAGCCCATTTCTGTTTTCTTTTTCCTTTTCTGTATCCCAAGGGGCCATGCTGGAGAGCCCTTGACCTGCGGGGCGTGACTAGGACAGAAGCTAGTCTTGATGAGGCAGCTTCCTACAGGATCCCAGGGCGCACAGGCCACTTGTTCTCAAAAGGTTAAGATGAAATATTTTAGAAAGCAATTATTATGCTCAGAAAGACTTACGCAAATAAACGAAGGGAATGGGAGGGAGAAAAAGAGTGTTTTCTAGGCAACTCAGCTAGAAGGCTCCCTTGGGCTCTGGTGTGCAAAAAACCTGCCCTGGAGTCCTGCCCCAGTGGCTAACATCTGAGAACTGGTTTCTTCACTGATAAAAGGATATTTAACTTCCTGCACAGGATTCTTATAAAGATGGAGCGGTCGTCTATTTAAGCCATCTAAAGCCTGGTACTGGGCTTGCGACAAATATTACTCTTGTTATTTTTTCCCCTCCTCTTAAGATAGGATTTGACTCATATGTGCTACTTTTAAAAAAAATATAGTTTACTGGTTTTTTACAGAGAGGAAGGGAGAGGGATAGAGAGTTAGAAACACCCATGAGAGAGAAACATCCATCAGCTGCCTCCTGCACACTCCCTACTGGGTATGTGCCCGCAACCAAGGTACATGCCCTTGACTGGAATTGAACCTGGGACCCTTGAGTACGCAGGCCGATGCTCTACCCACGGGGCCAAACCAGTCAGGGCTCGTATGTGCTACTTGTCATGGGAGGGAGGCAGCAGCAGGAGGTCACCGCCAGAGCTTCCCAGGGCTCCGTTCCCTGTGAGCTTTGTAGCCTTGGGCAGATGCTGTATTTTTCTGAGGGACAGTTTCCTCTTGAGAGAGAGGTGCCTGTAATGTGCACTCACGTGGCCGCCACAGGCCTGTGCCATGAGGCCTGTGGGCAGAGACTGTGGGGTGCACGCACTATTCTATCGCTACTGTGGGCAAACGCACAGCATGCCATAGGTGCTCAAAAGTTTTTACTGCATAAAAGGGGCTCTGTCTTGGCTTAGTGACATCTATTTCTGCACACCCAGAGATCTTTTTTTTTTTTTTTCGTGGGGAGGGGGGATGCTTAATCCTCACCTGAGGATATTTTTTCCATTGATTTTTAGAGAGTGGAAGAGAGGGGGAGACAGAGAAATATCGATGAGACAGACACATGGATGGGTCGCCACACACACACACACACACACACACACACACACACACACACACACCGACAATGGCCAGGGATTGAGCCTGCAACTGAGGTTCTTGCCCTTGACCGGAATTGAACCTGGGACCCTTCAGTCTGCAGACCAATGCTCTATCCACTGCGCCAAACCGGCCAGGGGCGAAGAGGTCTTTTTATGTCCATGCCTCCATTTAGGGCTTTGTTTTAAAAGGACCTTGTTTCTAGGAATCTGACCTCTGGACAAATGTGGTGGTGTCACACTAATTTTCTTATACCTCAGCTTTTAAAAAGGCTTTGTGTTTCTTTAACAAGATAGCTTCTTAAAGGGGTCATAAATTAGCTCTAACACTTGTCCCTTTCAAACACTGGTTTGGTACAGCTTTTACATTTATAATTGAATTTCCAAGTACAGTACGGATGAAAATGGACTCTACCTCCTGCCAGTAAGTGCTGACTTCTGACATTTATAAATCAGTTTGCTTAGTACTGTTTAACATAAACTGTGGTCTCTAACTGGTATGACAAAAGGCATTTACTTCTACACACGTCAGGAAAACAATCAATCGCTTAGCTCTGGGATTCTCACTTATTTCTCTTACCGAAAGAGAGAGAGAGAACAAAAAAAAGAGAACATGGCTAGACATTTTTCTTAGAAGTATTTAAACCCACATGGATCACTCAAATCCAATAATGAAATCGAATGCTAAATAAAAAATTAGAAGGAGAGTGGGAAGACTGTCTCATTGCCAAAGCCATCAGAGCAAGAAGAGATTTTTAGAAAATTAAACTAAAACCTTAACAACTGCATCTTTAAAAATTATAGAGTCAGCACTTTCCCCCCTCAGAACAGGGGCTTCCGAACATCTAACGTTGGTAAGCGTCTCTCTTTGTTATAACAGGCAAACATATGAACTTTTGCACCAGGTGTTCAAAACAATACAGCTTCCGGGACCTGCTGAGGATCAATTAGGAAGGTAAATTTATCACCTAAGCAAATAAATAAATAAACCCGAGTGCCACTCGGCATCTGACATTAAGGGGTTATCTCCTTTCCATTAAAGAGGACTAATAAATACAGTTTAAAGGCTCCAGGGAGGAGGGAGGGGAGAGGGCTGGCGCACACCAGCTCAGGCAGGCAGTGCCAGACATCAGCTGACTGCTGCCCCCGAGATTACCATGGAAACACCTTCTCCTGCGACTGGGCCATGAGGGTAGGGGGACTTAGAAATGGTGATGGGGAGCAGAGCTGGCGGCCCGGGGATTGCAGTAGGGTTCACCCCTGGACGCATTACAAGGAAAATCCATCTTCCAAACGAAACATTATCTTTCTAGCAAGTCACGTTAGATCGAGTAATGAAGCCTGAAGCCCGGCATAATTACAGTCCATTCGCTGGGACAACACAGTCACATCGGTTCAGATAAGCGTCTCTGTTCTCTCCCCAGCTTGCTTGGTGTTCTCCACAGAACGGAAGGATGTGTTTGTGTAATTAACTGGTGGCGTCCTTGGCCATTGAGCCCAGACTGATAAAAAAGGGACTATATCAAACAGCATTCCTGGGCAGAGCCAACTCATCGGGCACAGCTCTCCAACAAAAGGAGAAGGCGGGTTCCGGCTGAGGTCAGGTTAAATGCTTCAGTTTATGCCATTTCACTCGAAACCAGTGAACAGATTTCATGTTTATGCAAATTAAACTCAATCTTGGCAACCAGCTCCCCGGGTGCTAGCTGGGGTGAGCCCGTGTCCACACGGCTCCAGTGGCAGAAACACGCGGATTCAAGCAGTGTGCGCCGGCCACGGGGTGCGACCTTCCTCGCCAATCTACCGTGATCTCCAGGGTGATTCCCAGAGTCAAAGGGGTGGCGACCCCAGTTTTGGATACAATATTACTAGATGCGTGTTTTCCTGCCTGCCTTTGTTCTCCACATCAAGTCGAAGCAACCACAGTCTCCCTCCCAGCTCCGCAAATCCTTCCAATTCTTATCCCACTAACCCCTAAAGGTAAACATTTTGACGTTTCTGGACAACTGTATTGGAATTAATGCTTTAATTTGATATCACAGCTCACAAATATAATGCAGACAGTGACTCAGGGGGATGACACCAACGACAATGACACAGATTCCAGCCGGCAGGAGCCCTACCCATAACCAGGCAGTATTTGCACATGGGAAGTCTCTCTGTGGCTAATGAGGGGCCACCTATAACCCGAATGCTTCATTCTCAGGCTGTTGTTGACAATTACCTGACTAATATTTAATGACAATTACCTGACTAACATTTGCAAGAACAATGTTGACTGAAAATACTCTCCAAAACCTAGCGTGACTTCCCATTTTCATCTTCCCTGTGAAGAGTGACTGGAATCATTGTTCAATGATAGAATACTTCTGCTAATGGGAGGGGGGAAAAGGTGCCCGGTTTTTCTTTTAGTTATATTTTGCTTAGTTTTACAGAAAGATCAGCCTTTATCTCCTGAGCACAAAAGCCAGGCGCTGACAGAGTGTGGAGAGCTATGCTTTTAGTGAAAGATGAACTGAGATACCAGCGGGTGCTGAGTTATGCAGTTTAGGGTCAGAGAAAAATACATGCCGCCACCACACACCTGTCAGAACGGCTACATTTTTACAAAAACTGAGAATACCAGCAACAACGAGGATGTGGAGCAACAGGAACTCTCATTAGCTGCTAGTGGGAGTGCAAAATGGCCCGGTCTCTTGGGCAGATGATTTGGCAGTTCTTATAAAGCCAAGCTTAGTGTGAGCTCACGACCTAGCAATTTTGCTCATAGCTACGTACCCAAAGGATTTGAAAACGTGTGTCCATACGAAAACCCGCATGGGGATGCTTATAGCTGCTTTATTCAGAACTGCCAAACACTGGGAGCAACCAAGATGTCCTTCAATAGGCAGATGGACAGACTACGGTATATCCACACAACAGAGTATTACTCAGTGAAGAGAAAAAAACGAGGCATTAAGTCATGGAAAGACACGAAAGAACCTCAAATACCTATTGCCAAGTGACAGAAGCCAGTCTGCAAAGGCCATACGCTGTGGGAGCACAATTATAAGACGTCCTAGAAAACGCACAACTAGAGAGAGTAACATGCTCAGTGGTGGTCACGAGTCCAGGGGCGAGAGAACGGTTGTAGAAATTTATAAGAACTATCCTAGGCAGCCTTTCCTCTCTAGCTACTTCAGGACCGACTGTCATTATGGATGACCACAGGGGCCAGGGATTGAACCTGCAACCCAGGCACATGCCCTGGACCAGGAATGGAACCTATAACCCTTTGGTCCATGGGCTGATGCTCTAACCACTCAGTGCAACACTGTTCAGGGCTGAATTTTGTTTTTTAAAAACAGGTGAACAAAAGACATTCTTTGAACAATTGAGGAAATGTGAGTAGTGTTGGATATTAAATATTATGGAAATAATCATTTTTTAGATACGAAAAGAGTACTGTGGTAATGAAGGAGAATGCCCTTATTCTTAGGAGAATGCACACAGGGCCATTTTAGTGGCAAAGTGTCATGAGAGAGAGAAAACAAATATGGCAAAAAAAACCACCCAAACACTTATAAGCTGCAGGGACAGGAGTAACAGTGAACTCCGAGGGGGTAGAAAGTTCCCCAGGCAGGAAAGACACCTCTATCAAAGAGTCCCTTCATCCCTTCGCTTTCTCACTGAAGTAGAAACCATTCTTCTAAAGCCGACACCCTGTTGGTTTTTTCTAAGTGAGGAATGGGTCATGTCTGTTTGGCATGGAGGAGGCCAAGGAGTATGGCAGTGGTTCTCAACCTTCTGGCCCTTTAAATACAGTTCCTCATGTTGTGACCCAACCATAAAATTATTTTCGTTGCTACTTCATTACTGTAATGTTGCTACTGTTATGAATCGTCATGTAAATATCTGATATGCAGGATGGTCTTAGGCGACCCCTGTGAAAGGGTCGTTCGACCGCCAAAGGGGTCGCGACCCACAGGTTGAGAACGGCTGGAATATGGTTACTGCTCCTGTAGAATAACAAATGACAAGCAGAGACCTTTCAACATAGGATTAGCAAATGGCGGCCTGTGGGCTGAGTGTCGCCCCAGACACACTTTGTTTGGCTTGCATGGCTTTTAATAATCAGGGGATTTTACAGGAAATACAGACGTCAGCTTTTTCTAGGTGAGTCAAAGATCTGGCACACTGGACGCAGGAACGGCCACAACGATGATAGTTGCACGCACATACATGTACCATAAGTTGCTACACATGTAGCACGTTTTAAATTCTGCTTGAGAAAGACTGGGCTTCTGGCAATTGGAAGGGGGGTAGGTGGGCAGACTCCAAGGACTCCAGGATGCCTGATGAACTTGGCCTATTTGAAGCTCTTCTCTCCCACTGATCCTTTCCCCACTGGGAAAACCTAATGACCCACCCCAGTACTCAGCATGATTTGTGACCCAGATCCAAATGGGACTTGGGACTAAGGACAACAGTCAAAAACTGCAGAGGGAAGAGATCAATTGTACTCAAAAGGAACTGTAATAATTGCCCATGCTATATATGGTATACTAGGAAAAGTCAGGGAAGGCTATGCATAGAATTGCAAGTACTTGACAAGGAGCTAAAATACCAATTTGGCTCATGCAGAATTGGTTGCTATGGTGAGGCCTGATCTGAGACACTGTGTTCAATATGTTAGTATAGGACGAACTCTAATGGTGTGCTGGGCTGGCTGATTTAGACCTGAGCCTAGTGCTGGCCTATGCTGCAAAGAAAAGTAACTGACAGTAAAAAGACACACACAGAGAGAGAGAGAGGCAGAGACGGAGAGAATGGCCAAAACTTCGACTATCTAAGCCTTCATGCTGCTGAGGGCCGCAGGGTAACACAGTCCCTGAGAACTGCTCTGAAGCCTGGGTTGGGGTGTGTCCTGGGTCTCCCTCAGGCTCCTCCCCCTTACTTCCACCTGTAACCTTACTGGAAACACGGCGGAGTGTTCCTTAGGACAGTTTATGGTCATAATCTGTTCCCGGGAGCCAAGGAAAAGCAGAGCATGAGAGGAGAGGAGCGTGGCACACTTAGCTCTTTGCTTTTATCGATTACTCTTATTTCTGAAAACTTTCCAATCTGCTTCTGAAACATGGTGCTCTCATCGTTCTTTTCTTTCCTAGAATAATCCATAACCAGATGGAACTGAAGAAACATGAGAGCTTGTTTAGCACATTAAAAGAGAGTTGAGCCTGGCTGGCGGGGCTCAGTGGTTGAGCGTCGACCTATGAACCAGGGGATCACGGTTCAATTCCCATTCAGGACACATGCCCGGGTTGCAGGCTCAATCCCAGTGTGGGGCGTGCAGGAGGCAGCAAATCAATGATAATCTCTCTCTGTCCCTCTCCCTTTCCCTCTGAAATCAATAAAAATATATTTTAAAAAAAGAGTTGAGAAAATGGAGGGCCATAGAGAAGAGATTTCCTTATTTCATTCCCATCAGCGATTCTCTCTTTCCCACCATGTAATGGATGGATGTTCTTGAATAATCTGCCCCCTTCCTCCCTCTAGACCAGTGGTTCTCAACCTTCCTAATGCCACGACCCTTCAATATAGTTCCTCATGTTGTGGTGACCCCCAACCATAAAATTATTTTCGTTGCTACTTCATAACTGTAATTTTGCTACTGTTTTGCATCGTAATGTAAATATCTGATATGCAGAATGTATTTTCATTGTTACAAATGGAACATAATTAAAGCATAGTGATCAGTCTGTCCATCTGCCTATTGAAGGATAGTTCTTATAATTACCTTTCACAATATGTAATTATATATGTGTTTTCCGATGGTCTTAGGTGACCCCTGTGAAAGGGTCGTTTGACCCACAAAGGGGTCGCGACCCACAGGTTGTGAACTGCTGCTCTAGACTCATAATTTCAGCCTCCAGCTGTACACACATCTGCTTTTAAATTTTTATCGTAAGTGCTGAATTCTTCCCCTCCCTACAATACGAGACCTTCGACTACCTATGAAATGCATACCTGTGAGTTTCACGACACCTGAAACTCAACATGGTTAACATGAAAATCGTTCTCCTTCACCTCCTCTCAGTGGCTTCATCACTATGATCAGCATTATCATTTCTAAGGGTTCCCTGTCTTAAACCGTGTTTTTAATTTCAAAATATTTCAAGCATACAAAAGGTGTAAAGAATAAAATAACATATACCCACGTCCCTATTATCTGGACTTAATATGTTGCCACATTTGCTTTGGACTTTAAAACATTTTTACCAACCCAGGTGGGCAGTCCCCTATCCCATTCGACTTGCTCCCTCCTAGCCACCACCCTGAAGTTGGCTCCTCCCAGAGCACACCCTGGGACAAAGGCTGATGGGCACACAGAGCTGACTTGGGAGGTGCAGAGACACTGGCAAGGGGGTGGAGAGAGGTTCAGGCAAGGGGAGGCAGCCAGGACGGCCCATCAGGTTCCACCGTGGGCAGCTGCCGCTTACTCCTGCAGGGCAGGTCTAGGAAACGGTAGAAAACACACCTCAGAACGGCTTCGGTCAATGGTCACGGTGTTGGAGTATTTATCCCCCGACATCTATGAGTCATTGGATGGCATTTCCAGTCCTTTGTGCATGGGGCAAAGTGGGTCTGGCAGCATAGCCTTTTGACAAAGATGTTGGCTGCTGGAAGTTAGGCTGGTGTGCTCGAAAATAAGGGGGTACAAGGGGATATGGGCCGAGTACTGAGAGCACCTGCGACCATGTGCATCCATCCTGCTGACACTGTTTAACATTTGCCACAATTGTTAAACATCATTCATTTTGATGACACTGGGAACATGAATTGTAATCATGTGAAAAGGGGAACCGTGAATATAAATATACACCAGTTGACATAAAAAAGGAAGGTAGGTTGGGAAAATAACTTCAGGTCAAAGAGTTGTTTAGCTACTGAATTTATATTCTGTGCCAGAGTGATCTCCACTTAACAGAAAATAAGAAAAAGAAATAAAATGCATACCACAATTTATGTTTGCTTGGTTCCACACTTCATTAGACTTAGGCAAAATCTGATCCGACCCCCTTATCTCCCTTCACCTCCTACTTTAAGACGGCAGGGTTATTAGGCTTCAACTGTGACTGGTATATAAGATTACAAGTCTTTGCTAAGAATATATGCAATCAAGAATGTCTTAGAAGAGCATTTTCTTAGCTGCAATCCATTAGCCTTCTCCTGAAAGGGAGAAAGGTATGTGTGTGTGTGTGTGTGTGTGTGTGTGTGTGTGTGTGTGTGTGTGAGAGAGAGACAGAGAGAGAGAGAGAGAGAGAGAGGTGCATAATGCAGACAAATCTCAACCTGGGCAATGATTTCGGCAATCGTCCGCAGTGATGTTCTACATCATTTAACAAAACCAGGAATGATTTGCTTTCTCTGTACCTCACAACCAATGAGACTCCTGATTTAACGAAATACAGCTACAAAACAACGTCCTTCCTACTCCCTTTTGCAGAGACTGAAAGGATTTAAAAGACTCTTTAATAATATTCCTCATACAGTCTACCATGGGACCGGCACAGACCTCCCTCATTAAGAACTAACAGACAGAGAAAATCACCTTTCACATGAAGAGATCTGGGGTCTGGTAGGATCTTTCTGAAGAATTAGAACAAACAGTCACTTGTTAAGCAGACCTCAGACAGCAGGGGGAAAAAATGAAAAAGAAATCTCGTATTGAAATTCAAAGAGACACCTACCAAATTTCTCATTTCAAATAAGGAGCTGATTCCAGAATCTGGAAAGCCCGTGGAGACAGTAAGCCACTGAGTGGGTTTAGATCAGAGGTAAAATATATTGGTGGAAAGAACTTCTGGGAGCAGCATACATTTTACATTTAAAAGAGAGGTAATGCTTTCATAAAGTAATTCTCTACTGTTTCTCTATCCGATTCCATTTCCAAATGGAAAAACACGCCTTATGAAAATAAATAAAATATATTAGGTGTCACCACATTGAAGCAATGAGCAGGATTAGGCATAGAGAAAGAACAACCCTTATGAAAATAAATGAGAAAACATATTGTGTATCACAACAGTGAAGCCGTGAGTAGAATGAAGACCAGAGAAAGATCACACAGAATGCAGAGTCTTTACGCTTAAAAACAAAAAAGCTTTCGTTAATCTACTGGAAGCCTTGGATCCTCCTGGGAGAAAATTGTACATCTGTATAAAACGTAAGATGGGCATAACATCCAAGGGTTCACAGGCTTCCCAAAGCCCCGAAGGTTTCAGTGACCAGACTGTCAGCCCACAAGTGGCTCCCGAACCCCAGGCTGGTACTCCTTTGCTCGGAGAGAAGCGGAGAACACTTACGTTGTACAGAGGGATGGTCTTCATCACCTTGTACTGCTTCGTGGGGTCCATCTTATACAGGTGACGATCAGTGACAAAAATGGCGCGGTCTTCCACCTTGCTGAACCGATTGACCTGTAAGAAAACCAACCAACAATTTTATCATCTCATGAAGCATGAAGCCGAACGATCTGCGAGGAAAACGTCGAGGGGCAGAGGTGGCTGGCTGTGGAGACGCAGCCTTTAACAGACGGCCACTCTACTGGACACAGCAGAGATGCAGAAGCAGGAGCAGTGTCCAGGTTTGTGGAATTTTACAATTTAAACTCCATGATTTTACAACTTAACGGGAAAAAAACAAACAAAAAAAGACACCCCATAATGATTAAAAGACTGAAACCATGTAACCCAGACACTATAAAGAAAATGAAAAGATAACCCACCTAGGAGAAAATGTGTACAAATCATATACCGGATAAGGGACTCGTATTTAAAACATATAAAGAATAAAATGTATATTGTATTTGGAATACAGAACTCAATAAAAGGACAAAAAAAAACAAACAATGAAAAATGGGTTTTTCCCGGTGAGGTTGAATCGGCCCTGGTGAAGTCGGGACGGCCCCGGTGAGGTTGAAACGGCCCCCGTGAGGTAGGAACGACCCCGGTGAGGTTGAAACAGCCCCCGTGAGGTAGGGACGACCCCGGTCTGGTAGGGACAACCCCGGTGAGGTCGAAACGGCCCCGGTGTGGTAGAGACAACCCCGGTCAGGTTGAAACGGCCCCGGTGTGGTAGAGACAACCCCG
Source organism: Myotis yumanensis (assembly GCF_028538775.1). Lineage (NCBI taxonomy): Eukaryota > Metazoa > Chordata > Mammalia > Chiroptera > Vespertilionidae > Myotis > Myotis yumanensis. Next base: position 24,250,119 of record NW_027223767.1, on the reverse strand, counting down.
GTCAGGTCGAAACGGCCCCGGTGTGGTAGAGACAACCCCGGTCAGGTTGAAACGGCCCCGGTGTGGTAGGGACGACCCCGGTGAGGTTGAAACGGCCCCCGTGAGGTAGGGACGACCCCGGTGAGGTTGAAACGGCCCCCGTGAGGTAGGGACGACCCTGGTCAGGTCGAAACGGCCTCGGTGTGGTAGGGACAACCCCGGTCAGGTTGAAACAGCCCCGGTGTGGTAGGGACAACCCCGGTGAGGTTGAATCGGCCCTGGTGAAGTCGGGACGGCCCCGGTGAGGTTGAAACGGCCCCCGTGAGGTAGGGACGACCCCGGTCTGGTAGGGACAACCCCGGTCAGGTCGAAACGGCCCCGGTGTGGTAGAGACAACCCCGGTCAGGTTGAAACGGCCCCGGTGTGGTAGGGACGACCCCGGTGAGGTTGAAACGGCCCCCGTGAGGTAGGGACGACCCCGGTGAGGGTGAAACGGCCCCCGTGAGGTAGGGACGGCCCCGGTGAGGTTGAAACGGCCCTGGTGAGGTTGAGACTACTCCAGTGAGGTTGGGACAAATAAAGGGGACCAGTATGGACTGATGTACAGGGGTAGATACAGAAGCAGAGCAACATTGAACAGAATGTTAAACTACAGTGAGAAGCCTGGGGAGGGTTGGGGGGGGATTAAGAGACCAACTGAAGGACTTATATGCATGCATATAAGATTAACCAATGGACACAAGACACGGGGCGGGGGGGGGGCGGGGGGTAGGGGCCGGGGGAATGTCAAGGGGGGGAAAAAATGAGACATATGTAATACTCTTTGTAATACTTTAAGAAATAAAAATTATTAAAATAAAAAAAAATGGGTTTTTAATTGTGAATACACATTTCTCCAGAGAAGACATACAAATAGCCAATAAGCTCATGAACACATGCCTGATACCACCAGCCACCAGGAAATGTCAATCGGAACCACAGTGAGATGCCACTTCACGCCCACTGGGATGGTAACAATAAAGAGGACGGACAGTAACAAGTGCTGGTCAGGATGTGGAAACACTGGAGCCCTCACCACCACTGGCGGGAATATAAAGTGATGCGGTCACTTTGGAAAACAGTCTGGCAGTTCCTCAGCCAGATAAACAGAGAATTACCGTATGACCCAGAAATTTCACTCTTAGGGGTATATATCACGGGAATTGACAATATAATCACATAAAAACTTGTGCCTGAATATTCACAGCAGCATTTATCATAATAGCCAAAAAAGTAGAGACAACCCAATGTCACCCAACTGACATTGGACTGGATAAATGTGATATATTCACACAATGGAATATAAATTGGCAATAGAAAGTGAACTACTGATACATGCTATAACATGGATGAACCTTAAAAACATGTTAAGTAATGTAAGCCAGTCACATAGTACCACATACGGTATGATTCCATTTATATGAATGGAATTTGCTAAATTCCATTTAGCAAATGGATAGAAACGGGATGTAGATCAGTAGTTACATAGGGCTGGGGGAGATGAGAGGTTCGGAGGGATGATGGCTAAGGAGTGTGGGCTTTCTTTTTGGGGTAATAAAAAACGTTCAAAAATTGATTGTGGTAATGGACCCAACTGTGAATATACTAATAACTATTGGATTGTGTGATTTAAAATGGTGCATAGGATGCTGTATGAATTATATCTCAATGAAGCTGTAAAAGAAAAAGGTAACCCCTATATGAAACAACTCATTCTGGCCCTTTCCTAATGCACAGATTAAATTCCCTAGAGTATAATGACAGTATGCCATTAAATACATATGTTCAAAAAGGGACAGTGCCTGCTTGCCTAGAGCACAAATAACTGTCTCCTCATTATGACTATCCATAAAAAGAATGGGCCCTATGAGAAGGCAGTACGTGCCCCACGTAGGATTCAAGCGGAAGCTCAGTGGATATCTGATGTGGGTGTGGGAGAGGGGGTTTGTGCTGCAATAGGAAATCTAGGAATTCCTAAGGCCCCCTTTCTTCAGATTCTATGATTCTTTTACCGACTTCCAAGCTTCCCTATCGCCATTATTCCACTTATTCATTTCTTCTGCTCCTGTGTGATGTTATGTTCTCTCTCTCTGTTTCTGATTTCCTCCTTCCTTTTTCTTTTTATCTATGTGTATTTCAAGATTTTGCTTAAGTTTTCATTCCATTATAAAACCTTTTCAATTCCTATAGTGAAAAGCGATCGCTGTTTTTTCTGAACTTCTTTCCACAGTTGTAGGAGAAATAGAATATAAGTAGAATCAAGAATGGAATTTAAAAATTAACATTGATATAAAGGGCACAAGGTTCTTCTTTTAAAGCAGGATACCTGAGAATAGGAGGAGCACTGGCGTGGGTGCTTTTGCTAATGTAAAACACTGGATCCATCATTACTCTTTGTTCCGCAAGAAAGATAGGAAAGAAGGTTGGCCAATACGTCCAAATACCAACACAATCAAGTTACATCCATCCTTAGTCTGTAGGTTCTCCTTACGAAGTCGAACTATTCTCTACATCTGTCTATTAAAAGCGCAAATCTTTCATTTAATAATTGGAAAGCTTGAATAATTTCAAGGACAGCTGACTTGTAATTTTTAGACCATGGATGCTTGTTATAAGAAATAAACTTGTTAAAATAGCAGTGTAGAACACCGTGTTTCTTTAAACCTACAGTTGAAGCTATGTTTGGCAAGAGGTTGGTGTTACTTATTAACCTTGAGATAATTAATCGAATGACTATAACTCACTAATCTAGGTCTAATGAATTCAGTCAATATGAGAGATTATACAGATGGTTTTAAGTTGGAAGTATATATAAAAAAGCTGCTTTCCTTGTAAAACTGCTACAGATGTCATAAAAATAGTTATAAAAAGACTAACAAGTTCACTTCAAAACAAAGTAAAAATCTTACATAAAACTGTATGATTTCTTTTTTAATGAAGGTCAAGAAACAGCAAAACAGATGCATGGTAAAGGAGATGAGAACAGTGGCTGCCTCTGGTGGGGGTGGGACACAGCTGGGAAGGGGCATGAGGAGCTTTTTAGGGTGATAGAAACGCTCTGTATCTCGACAGGGTTTAAATTTACATGGGTGTAGGTACTAGTCCAAACTCACTCACCTGTACACTTCAGATAATGAGTATTTACCTGTATATAAACTATCTACCTCAATACAAAGACAAAACCAAACCAACGTAGAATCCCAACTATCCATGACAGATTTTTATTTACTGCCTTCTTATTTCATCAACAGTAAGTTAGCTCCTTGCGGGTCATGATCTTATGGTGCCTTTTGTCTTGTACTTCCCAGCCCCCAACAGAGAAATGGGCAACCTACAGAGTAATACTACATCCCTTCTCATCCGTTGGTTATGAGAGTCCTTTAAATCAACGGTCAACAATCGGTGGTCCGTGAGGTCCGAAAGTTGGCAACCGCTGCTTTAAATCCCACAGGATAATTTCAAGAACTCTCCTTCCCCACATGGGCCAATGGGTGTTGATATGGGAACCGTCAGACGGGAAAACAGGGGGAGAGGCTGCAGCACGTGGGAGGCTGCATAACGTAAGAACAAAATCCCCAAGTACAAATAAAAGCACAGGTGCTCAATAGCGTAATCCCCATTGCCCAGTTTGGTCCTGGAAAACCGTGACTTCTGCACTGAAAAAGGAACTGTGGGAGGCTTGCTTTTATGTACCTGGGGCTGCGTGCCCTTTATGGGTAAGCCACCTCTTTAATAAAAAGCTCTCTAATGCTGCAGGCACTATGGAAGCACACAGATCGCTGATTTGAAATTATTCATTCTCCTGGCTGGAATGGTTGAGATTTATTTGTATATTGTCATTTCTCATAAAGAGTTTTTTTTCCCAATGAGTTTAATTTTTCCCGTCAGAGTCTTTTCTTTAAATTTAAATTTTTTATTGATTAAAGTATTACATATGCCTCCTTTTCCTCCCATTGACCTCTCCCCAGACGCTCCCACCCCTCAGCACATGCTCTCGTCCCCCTACTGTCTGTGTCCATTGGTTATGCTTATATGCATGTATACAAGTCCTTTGATCTCTTACCCTCCCCCTCCTCCCACCCTCCCCTGCCTTTCCTCTGAGGTTTGACAGTCTGGTCGATACCTCTATGTCTCTGGATCTATTTTTGTTCATCAGTTTATGTTGTTCATTATATTCCACAAATGCCATCAGAGTCTTAAGTTCCACGGCCGGCCATCACGACAAGGCCATGCACACAGAGTGCTGGCAGCCAGACGGACTGTCCTGAGTGAGATGTGCCTACAGAAATGGATCTGTGCCTGTGTTTGCCGTGAGCATTACTTGATAATAGCTACCCTTAAAAAATCTTTAGACTCACAATTTTGTTGTGAGACTGGAACTGAATTAATTTTTCTACATTTGTTAATCCAGTATACAACACCTATTAACTTTAAAAAATTATACTGGTAAATATTTACTTGAATTAAGTGATTTGATAGATTTTTTTCTTCCCCCAAATTTACAGTGTGCATTTTCAAGTACTTATAAGTTGCTGATGATATACAAAGGAATGACAGAAAGCCCTTGGTTATGGTACAAATCTGAGATTAGTACAACAGATGGAGATGAGACAGATAAGAAGGTTGTAAGTTGAAAATAATTTCATACACTGTATAAAGAAAATAAAATTAGATAATGGGATTGGGAGGAAATGTACACGTGTGCGATTCTGTAGAGCGCTAATTTACTAGCGAGTCAGAAATGCTCACATTTGTAGGCACATCTTTTACTAACAGACTAATGAAGGGACACTGTATAAAACCAGCAGGTTTTAATTTTAGATTTGGGTAATATTTAAATCAAGGTATTGAACACTAAAAATTTCTGAGGAACACCCTGGCTGGGTAGCTCAGTTGGTCAGAGCGTTGTCTGGATACACTAAGGTTGCAGGTTCGATCCCCTGTCAGGGCACATACAAGAATAAAGCAGTGAATGCATAAATAACTGGAACAACAAATCTCTCTCCACCTTTCTCTCTCTCTAATATCAATAAATTTAAAAAAATTTTAATTTCAAAAAAAAATTCTGAGGAATTACAAGGCCATGTTTCTCAGTGATTAGGAGGAAAAGCAAAGCAAAACAAAACAACAAAAAAGGCCACTAAAAACCCTCCACTAACTAGAACAGAAGGCACAGTTGTGATATATAACCCTCCATCTCTGATTCCAAGATCTTATTTTTAAGATACAACAAAGAAGTTAAGAGATTCATTTGAAAACATCGACAGCGTTGGTAGGATACACACCTGAGTAAATTACGACAGGTGGATGGGACACAGGAGATATATTGCCATAGGTAAAAGATAGCAAACTAAAATTCAAGTTTCAGTTTGAATTTTATTCAGTCTTCTCCCTTTCGCCTCATAGCTTTAGTTATCAGTCAATTCTCTAAACATATCCTTATAACCAAAGTATATTTTTTAGTCTTGACAAAAATGAAGAGCAATAAATAGTAAAATAGAGCCCAGCTGGTGTGTCTCAGTGGTTATGCACTGACCTATGAACCCAGAGGTCACGGTTTGATTCCCAGTCAGGCTCGATCCCCAGTGTGGGGCGTGTAGGAGCCAGCTGATGAGTGATCCTCTCATCACGATGTTTCTATTTCTCTCTCCTTCTCCCTTCCTCTCTGAAATCAATAAAAACATATTTTAAAAAATAGTAAAATAGAGTGTATGTGGTGAAATAGTAACTACTCTTTGTGGTGCTTATTCACTGCACACGGCAACAGTGTTTGCCATGAAAGCGAATTGGCCCTCGTCAGAGACTTGAAACGAGAGACAGCAGAGCGGGGACATCAGCCTCTTCTAGGTTGTTTTGCACAACACTAGCCTCGTGTGATGCTTTCTGCAAGAAAGGGGTCCAAGTCAAGCTGGATTGAGGAACAATGCAAACCACATCCTTCCCTGGGATGCTCATAACCCACGAGTCCATTCAAGGCTCCGAGAATGCTGCACACAGAGAGCATGTTCAACATTAAACTTGGGGTCCTTTCTAAAAACACACTCAGATTCAGCAGAAACCCATGTTGGAGAACACTCATCATTTGTAGCCATCTTAGAATACGGAGACAAGAGAACATCAAAGACAAAATCTAAATAATTAGCCAAAGTAGTGTTCCTCATCTTTTGCGAACGCGTATTGAAAAATATGAGTGTTACAAAAAAGTATGAAAAGATGCTTTTGCATAATTTCATAAGGTATGCAAGAGTCACAAACAATAGGCCACAGTGGTCAAGTGGAGAGTATTGTCCTTTCTACGCTATGTCCATGAATTAATCTGGAAACTGACAAACAAAAACCTCAAAGCAGCAATTTTACTGACAATGTTTAGAAATATTACATTCTTTTTTTAATGTAAAAATGTAATTCCTAAAGTGAACAGGTCATAAATCTTTACCTTCTGTCTTAGCAACTCAAATCGTCCTTAAAACATGGATCGAGTGGGAGGGATGTCATGCAACTCAGTGAGAGCTTTTAGTGGTATAACTCAGCTAAATCAAAATGGAAAGAAAAACTTAAAAAATATTTTTATTGATTTTAGAGAGAGGAAGGGAGAAGGATAGAGAGGTAGAAACATCAATGAGAGAGAAACATGGTCGGTTGCCTCCTGTACGCCTCCTATTGGGGATCGAGCCCACAACCCAGGCTTGTACCCTGACCGGAATGGAACCTTGACCTCCTGGTTCATGGGCTGACACTCAACCACTGACCCACACCAGCCGGGCAAGAAAAACTTGTTCTATACATATGTAAATCTGTAAATTCAAACTAAATTGAAATAATTATGGCATAGGAACACTAATTTTCTTCCACGTAAATCCATAAAGTAATAGAAAAACTGGATTGCAGGCTCAATATTAGATAAGATCTCATCTTATTTCTTCTTTTACCCAAACTAAAATCCTCAACTAAAGAAAAAAATCCCTGTCATCTTGCTTTTGCCTAAACACTTCTAAGGATCTGTTTACAGGTTTAGTCAGCACCACAGGGGGCCAGAGAGAAAGATTCCCTGGAGAGTCAGACTTATTATGAGAGTGAGAGCAGCTATCTGCAGAAGTCTCCCACTTTAAAGGACAGTTTATGATGGTAGTTAATACAAAGTGGCTGCTTCATAAAAAAGTCAAGGCATAAAGAAGAGGGCTTTACTGAAATCAAGTCAAGTTCATCTTGGTACGTCTTTGGGATTAAAAAGATTCTAAAGAGGACATAATCTAATCTATAGTATGAAGAAATATTATTCTGCATTGAACTTAGAAATACAGGAGCCTGGCTCAGTGGTTGAGCGTTGACCTATGAACCAGGAGATCACGGTTTGATTCCGGTCAGGGCATTTACCCAGGTTGCAGACTCGATCCCCAGTGTGGCGTGTGCAGGAGGCAGCTGATCAATGATTCTCTCTCATCATTGATGTTTCTCTCTCTCTCCCTCTCCCTTCCTCTCTGAAATCAATAAAAATACATTGAAAAATTACAGGAGCATGGCTAAGAATTTTTCAGTTTTTATCCAGGAGGAGCCAGGAAGAGACATGCCATTAGACATCCCATTGTCACTCCTGGAGAGAAAGAATCAGAGGCACCAGGCTTTTCCAGAGTAGAGGATGACTGTCAACACCACCTAACGGTCTTTGATCACTTGTCCTGATTACTAATGTGACTTCATAGCTACCATGATTCTAGAGAGGAAGTATCCGATATAGTAGAAATGAGGACTCGCGGAAATGGCTGGAATGGTACATTCCTTGGTTAAATTCACTAACTGGCATTAGGGCTTATACTTTTTTTGTGCGGGTCAATGAAATCTGGTTAGCAAAAGTCATTTCCTGATTTGGGCTGATCAATCCTAGGTATACTTATAAACTAGGGGTTCTGAATTCAGCTCAGAATTAGACTCGGGACTTTGGTAGCCACTCTGAGATACCAGCAAACTTTCCTTGGTGATATTTATTTCATTCTAAGTTCAAAACCGACTGCTTCCTATTTTGTTAAAAGTTTATATTACATTGAATTGAATGTCTCAACGCTAGCAGTTATTTTTTTTAAACTTCATGAATAGTTGAATCTCCTTCTTCTATTATAGTATTTGGTCAGTCCGACTAAAGATGTATCAAAACCAAAACTTTTGGTTTTGTTGTTTTATCTCCTATTATTTTTATATTCTCTATTTTATTGATTTCTGCTCTAATCTTTACTATTTTATTTTCCTGCTTGCTTTGGGTTAGCTTTTTTTTTTTTTTTTTTTTTTTTTTTTTTTTTTTTTTAGCAGTGTCTTAAGGTAGAAGATTAGGCTATTGATATGAGATCTGTCATCTCTTCTATTATAGGCATTACAATTCCCTCTAAGACGCTTTCACTACCTCCCATAAGTTTTGCTATGTTGTATCTTCTTTTCCAAATGTTCTGATTTTCCTGTGATTTCTTTTTTGACCACTGGTTGCTCAGGAGTGTGTCACTTAATTTCTACCTATCTGTGCATCCCCTAAATTGATTTCTGTTCTTGTTTCCTAATTTTACTCCATTATTGTCAGAGAATATACTTTGTACGATTTTAATCCTTTTAAATGTACTGAGGCTTGTTTTATGACCTAGCAACAGTGTTTCTCTAAACTCTTGCAAACGCTAGTTGTTATTAACATTTTAAAGTTTCTCATATTTATATAGAAAAATATCATTTCATTATTTTGATCTGAATAACACTGTAATTATGTATTTTTTGAAAATGTGAAACAAAAGACCTCTAAAATCACCTAAACCTGAACCTTTGTTGTGAGGTAACTCTTTGATATTTTCTTAATTCCTCCTGCGAATATTGGTGTATTTATAACAAAATCTCTCTTGGGGTTAATCTAGGCAATGTTTTTCTTAAGTCCATCCACTTAATTAACATTTTAAAATTTATTTGCATAATTTTACAAAATGTTCTTTTATAGTCATTTTAATTTCCTCTCTCTCTTTTTCTAAACAAATGTTTTTAAAAAACCAACTATGTCCCTTGCCTTCCACTATCCAACTTCCACCTGTTCCACTCGCCCAGCTGCTCTCATCTCCAGGTAAATAACGGTCCACACATATCCTGCTCCAGGTGAGCAAATATATCCCTAGCACATAATCTTTCCCCCTCCCTTCCGAATCTCACTATGTCCTTCTCACTTTTCCAAACTACATTCTTCCTCCCTCTCCCTGGCGTGGCTCAGTGGTTGAGCACTGAGCTATGAACAAGGAGGTCACGGGTCCGATTCCTGGGCAAGGCACATGCCTGTGTTGTGGGCTCAATCCCCAGTGGGGGGTGTGCAGGAGGCAGCTGATCAATGATTCTGTCATCACTGATGTTTCTATCTCTTTCTCCCTCTCCCTGCCTCTCTGAAATCAATAAATTAAAAAAAAACAACAACCCAGCAATAAAACATGTATAAAAAAGTACTCAATGACCATTAAATACAGGCAGACTAGTATGTGTTTGAAAGATAGATATTCAGTAAAATACAAATCCTTGACCTCTAGGAGGTGCCCCCTCTCCTGTTTTAAGAAGAATGGTTGCTAAAAATATCCACTTCCCTTATGAAGCCGATAGCCTGACTCGGACACTGCAGTCTCCCCCGCCCTTCCAACCATGCCTCCCTCGGACAGGCACAGCCTCCTGAGGACAGAGCCAGCGGTGCGCCTATCGCTATGTTTCACAGAAGGCGTGTCTCAGGGCGCTGCATCGAAAGCAGCCTCTTCCTTCCGAGGAGGTCTATCTCAGCATCGCCTTACCTTACGGACGTGACAGGAGAAGAGGACGTTCATGTACTTGTCCTTCCGTTTCAGTTCATTGGCGACGGGGACGAAAGTGCCTGAGGTCTGAGGTGTATCTGGCTTCTGAAAGAGACAGGAAGTGTGATCGAATGATGATCCTTAGCATTTCAGATGAAAAGGTGAGCTTTTAGGGCACGGCTTTATTGCTAAGCTCATGACGTAGCACACACTTACTTTTTACCTCCCCATCCCAGGTGGTAAGCTACTAAAGGGCTGCTTTAACAACAAAAGTCCTATAAAAATTTAAAATAAGGGATCTGAGAGGGGATGGAACAGAGCTTTGGGAATAACTGATATAAAGGTGATAGTTAAAAATAGCTGCTGAGTTATGTAAGGGAAGGTTTAAATGGTCAAAGCCATGGTATAGCGTGTACCTAATACACACAGATAGGAGACAGAACACCCTTTTTTACGTGGGGGAAACATCACCTGTTGTACACTTGGAAGCAATAAAACTTTTAGTTTAGTGTTGCTCATAGGATTTAGTTTCTGAAGGTGTCAGTTTTTCTATAAATTCTTGGAGAAAAATTCTCCTTTTTTTTTTGTATGTTAAGGGAGCAGGAGTGAACCCACTTAAGTTCTCCTGCACTTACCGAAGCAAGATAGTTGCCCTCCCAGGCTCTTTGGAGCCCAAGGTCAGCCCTTTGACCCTTCAGCATCTCCATGGCCGCAACCTTTGCCCTGACCTGGGGCAGGTCTGAAGCAGGGATGGTCTTGATGAGCTGAGATGCTCGCCATCTACGAGTAAATAAACACAATGTATTCGACTGCAGAAACACAAGACCATTCATTCTCAAACACAAGAAGCTGCCATTAAGTAGAATGAACCCAGACGGCTTGCATGCTACCCTAAAAACAGTAAAATGCCTCCAAAATATATACTATCTGGCTCTTTACAGAAAAAGTTTCCCTTTGGACTAGATTAATACAACTAGCAAAATTCATTCACTCAGAGAGAGAGGAGACAAGTCAATAAACTGATCAGGCGCAGTCTTTTCAAAATGCTCATTGACTGCAAGCCCTAAGATGCCTGGGACCGTCGTTTGCATCTTGGCTGTTTGTCACCATATACCTGGAACCTAGGTCAGTGCCTGTGGCACAGCAGGTGCTGAGTGTATATTGCCACTAAATTTTACAAAAACTAATCAATTCTAGGCCATACATAAAACCTCAAAAATCTAAGGAAGACTGTACAGGTCACAGAGCAACATAATCGAAACCAATAATTCTTTGCATCCATTAAAAATATTACTCAGATCTTTATTTGTTGTCATGCACAGGTCTTCAAGACTTATTTCTAAGTCAAGTCATATAACCATACTTATAATCTCGCTTGTGTAAAAGAGGGGAAAAATTCCAAATTATATGTGACTCTAGATGCATATGCACTCATAGTATGAGCAAATGCTTTATATACGTATTTACTCCTAATTCTTTCAACAACCCTATGAGCAGGTTCTATTGTTACTGTCCTTTTACAAATAAGGAAGTGGAGGCACAGAGAGGTTAACGAATTTGCCCAAGGTTACACAGCTGTTCAGTGGCAGGGCTAGAATATGAACCCAGGCTCCAGGGTTTGTGTTCCTAACCATTACATCATGCTGTCTCTTACGTGTGTGTGTTTGTAAGTGCAAGGACAAAGATTTAGAAGGATATAAACTAATTGTTAACGAGTGGTTATTTCAGGGGAAAGAAATAAAATGGGGAGAGACAAGAGGAGATGTGGAGGATTTCAACTTTATATCCTATATATTTTTATGTTATTTCACTTTTTAAAAAATGAGCATGTAGTCATGTATCACTTATTACGTTTTATATTATTATGTAAAAAATGCAGGTTGCAGAGAATACAATTCATGAAGAAACACTTATCCGTGCATTAAAAAGACTGCCAAGACTACAACTAACATTGATAGCATTACACCTGAGAGTTTAGGTACTTTTGCTTTCAATAAATCTGCACTGTTTGATTTTTTTCTTTTTATGAGCAGTCATTCTTTTTCTTGTAAAGCAAATGAGATATGTAATATAAGATTTTCTTCCCATGCACTTTTTTGTCTTCTGACATCTGCCACCAATTTACATCCAATCGCTCAATGACTTCAGTTTTCCACGTGGACCATTATGCCACCAAATGACCGCATTTGAGGACCATTAGCTTAGCTTATGGGACTAGGCAGCTGCACCTAAGACAAAGCTAAACGTATCTGGTGCACACTGGCAACAAATAAGCTCAAACAATCAGGAGCAAGGAGTTATAAATAACTAAACACTCAGATTCAGGGCAGTTTAAAAAAATGAAGACTGGATGGAAAGGTATCAAATTTTACATAGGCGCTTGTTTATTTAAAAAATACTGCGTGCTCTAAAACAGTTGTTTCCTCCCTTGTAATTTAAAATCTCCTGGGAAACTTTAAAAAGGACCTCTGATCAGGCCCCCACGCCCCAGCTCCATTAGACAGGTATTTCTGGAGGTGGGACTTGGGCAGTGGCATGTATTTTAAAATCCTCGTGAATTTAAGGTAAGCAGGACAGACAACCACCGTGCAGAAAGGATGGACAGAAATCCTAGTTTGAGTTATTTGCGGTGACTTTAATAGCTATTTTTTGCTACGAGAAGAAAGTAGAGTCTGCATGCCAATAGCATCTTCAATATGGCTTGATCCAGGGGTGGCAGCATGCTGCTGTCTATATGGCTACAGAAAAAAAAAATCAATGGACAGTTCTGCTATTTTGAGAGGGGAACAGATGCCTTGTGAAATCGAAGTTTACAAAATTGGAGACATATTCGAACAGCAAATAGCTGAGCCAGTCTCCTGGTCGAAGAACTGTGATTTTTATATGACACATTAAGTGTGCTGCCATAAACGGAGGCAGCACATACGAACAAGTTCTCACCTATTAAAAATGGCCTGTAGGGCCTCCTCGAAGCGGCGAAGAACTTTGGGAGGGGTTGGCCACTTCACGTGCTTCCCGTGGTCTCTCATGGTCTTGACGCCGTGGAAGCGCCGGGCCACCTCGTGGATGTAGGACTTCACCTTGTAGTGCCGGTAGTATCTGATGATGGTCAGGGCTGCCTTGGTCCTCTTGTACCGCATACGGGCCAGCGTGCCCCGCCACACCTTCACGACAGAGAAAAGAAAAAGAAAAGTGTTGCTGGCTGCCTGAGTAGTAGGTCACTTTGAAATCATAGAAGCTCCTCTGCTTATAAACTCAACGGGAGAGCTTGCATGTGCCACTCAAATCAGCCAGAGCCAAAGCATGTCAATTCTGCCAGCCACCAACAGGTGGCAGTGGGGAGTTCGGCCCGTCATTCTGGTCCAACTGTCCATCCCAGCACTGTCTACACTGGAGTGCCTGCTGAGTTTGAAGCAGAATCCTGTTTTAACTTTATGGGCATGAACAGAAGAACGCCAAACTACAAATAATGTTGGATAAATGTTGAAAGGAAACAAGATGAGTCAGAAAACCAAAAGCCATCAACATCTGTAGTTCTCTTATGAAGCCTGGCTTTACACAGATTAAGTACGCTGGCCACTAGGGCAATGCCACACTGCATTTACAAACTGACTTATACGCAGCCCCTCTCCAGGTGCTGTGTAAACCCCCTAGGATTTAGATGTGTTCCTGCAGGAAGGGCAAAACAGATGACCAGTATCTCTCATCAGTGATGTTTCTTTCTCCCTCTCCCTTCTTCTCCAAAATCAATAAAAACATATTTAGAAAATAAAAAAACATAAAACAGATGACCAATACCATATGAATCGTTGTTAAAATCTTTTCAGTGCTCAGAAATCAGACAATATATAAATGTCTCAATGCCAGCTTTTTAATTTTTTTAATTTTTAGACAGAGAGAAGACGGGGGAGAGAGGGAGGGAGAGAGAGATGTATATATATAGACACACACACACACACCAATTGGTTCTCCCACTAATTTCTGCATTCATTGGTTGATTCTCGTATGTGCCCTGACTGGAGACCAAACCCGCAACCTTGGCATATGGGGACGATGTTCTAACCAACTGGGTTACCCGGCCAGGGCTCAATGCCAGCTTTATTCAAGCATGGGGAAGTTGGAAATATATATACTTATATGTTTTTATTGATTTCAGAGAGAAGAAGGGAGAGGGAGACGGGGATAGAAACAACGATGAGAGAGAGTCACTGATCAGCTGCCTCCTGCACATCCCCTAGTGGGGATCGAGCCCACAACCCGAGAATGTGCCCTGACTGGGAATTGAACCATGACCTCCTGGTTCATGGGTCAATGTTTCACCACTGAGCCGCACCAGCCAGGCAGAGATACTTATATATTTTTTAGGTTCCCATACTTCTCAATCTCTCGAGCAAAGAGAAAGCTGGTGTAATCTTCATCAATGGCTCTTTCCCTATATATGCTCTCCACCACCACCCCAAGTCTTGCTTCCACAATATTTCTAGCACAAACCCTTCTTCTCCTTTCTGCTACCACAGACTGCAACAGCTCAAACGACTCTAACTGCTTTCTTTGACAATAAACTCCTGTGTACACCACCATCATGTTCCAGTTATTGACTGCTGCTTCTTAAGTGACCACCCCAATTCTCAGGCCGGGGGTGTCATCTCCCTGCCTGTCTCTGGCCTCTGAAGACCAAGATTTGCAACCTCTAGTTCAAAGCCCACCGTATGGGTTCCCCAGGTTCCATTTATTCTTAAATCCCCAACTGTGCCCACCAGTTTCTCTCAGAAAAACTCATGCAACGCCTCTTTTATTCAGTCATCTTGGGTCTCTTGGTGCAGACTCCTAAATTGGCACCATGTGTTTGCAATGTTCTCCCTTTTCAGCCTGCTGCACAATAGATCTGTTTGCTTGCTCCATGCGAGGAGGTCATCAGGGGACCCCAAAGAGGAACCAACAGGTCCAGGAAAACCATGATGTGGAAGGAAAACATGATGAGGAGCAATCTGTGGTAGGAACCCCGAGTTCACATATAAACAGAATATATAGACAATGGGGCAATGGAAACTCACTCTGTGGCCTTGGTACAGAAACCCTTTTTAGTCAAAAGGGCCCCCTGCTCTGTAGCCGAATCCATCCCACAAATGGCTTTGTTACGCCTCCACCCAGGCACTAAAATAAAGGTTCCTTCTTTAGTATCTTGAAAAACCAAAAGAACACAATTACAGGGTGGACGTCTGTGATTCAATTTCTTAAAGAAAACACATTTTTAAAGTTTCATACTGTTCGTTGCCTTTCTTTTAAGAGGAAGGAAAGTAAGACTCCCTGGAGCTACATCTATATATAAAAAAATATTTAATTTCCAAGAAGTGTTTTATAGAGCTTCTTATTAAAATGTTTTTGGTTAGATGCTTTAGCAATTTGGAAAAAAAACATTTTATAAGTAAGTGCTTTTTAAGGCATAGGTTTTTTTGTTTTTTTTTACAACCTTTAAAATGTCGTCTGTATTCTTGGTTTAGTCTAGTTGAAAAAATCAAGTAATACAGAAATGCTACAGAAAAAAGACAATAGCTCTTCCCCTTGCCCACCTAACCCCACCTCGAAGTCCCATTCCACATAAACCACTTTAACCGCTTCTTCTGGTATTTACTAATATCACGCACACTATTATTTCTTGGTTGATCCTTTCAGACATACCCAAATTACAGAAGTTGGTGATGTAGCTCTCTCGCCATCACTCGAACCTCTCCTTTATCATCCCCATAATAATTACATTTAAAAATTTAAAGTCGACAGTGTTTATATTATTGTTAGATAGTACAATTTAAATACTATATTCATATTCCATATTAATTTGATTCACCACTATATAATAAGACTTCCCTCTCATTACTATGTCAGGGAAAGTTGTTTTAACTTGTTGTTAACAGCTGCCTTATTTTAAAAGTCTGCTTTATTTACTATACTAGAGGCCCGGTGCACGAATTTTCATGCACTTGGGGGAGGGGGGTCCCTCAGCCTGGCCTGTGCCTCCCACAGCCTGGGAGCCCTCGGGGGATGTCTCCTGGGGAGCGGGCCTAAGCCACAGTCAGACATCCTTAGCGCTGCCGAGGAGGTGGGAGAGGCTCCCGTCACCGCTGCTGCACTCGCAGCTGTCAGCCCAGCTTGTGGCTGAGCAGAGCTCCCCCTGTGGGAGTGCACTGACCACCAGGGGGGCAGCTCCTGCGTTGAGCGTCTGCCCCCTGGTGGCCAGTGTGCATCATAGTGACTGGTCATTCTGTCGTTAGGGTCAATTTGTATATTACCCTTTCATTATATAGGACACCTACGGTTAATGCCAAATGCTCTAATAGACCCATCAAATAGTCAACAATAATTTTTCCAGCTGTCAAGCCCATCAATCGAACCTTTCTCTTTCACATTCCTCTTCAGGCCACTGCACTCTTCCTGTTGGATTCCCGATTCCTGAGCGCAAGTGTTTCTTTTTCTTGGTTTTCCTCCCTCCAGAAGCTTTCAAGAAAGGGTGCATGGCCAGTGAATTTCTATTCTCTTTAACCTGAGAGTACAAAGCAGGTGCCTACAATGTTGTGTGTTTCGTGACAGAGAAGAGCAGAGCAGATGAGAACAGGCCCTGGACTCAGACTGCCTGTGTTCAAGTCCTGACCCCCCTCTTACCAGCTGGTTTAACTTGGGCAAGCTCCTAACCTAGTTTTATCTGTAAACATGGGGATGATAACGATGCTTACCTTGTAGTGCTATTATGAGGACTAAAGGAGACAATGCACACCAAATAGTGCCTGGTGGGGAGCTGGAACCCTATATACATTGGTTGTTATGAGTATTTGAATTTTTGTCTCCTTTGGTATATGCAGAATTTGTTTGCATTAGTCATATGTCAATATGACCTGAAATCTTTCCTTCTCAGCATTCCATCTACCCCAAATAGTTTCCCATTGGGTCTGATTTTATTCTTCCATGGATCACATGAACGGGATGTCCATGATTTATATGCCTCATCCCATCTTTCATCTGCTCAAGCAGAGTGAACAGAGAGCTGGGGCTCAGGGGTCATTGAGTTCCTTCCCTGATACAAATAAAAGGAGAGCATCAGAGGTCTGCTCCGCCGCCTGGGGGTACCGTAGGCTCCTGACCTCTATTTGCTATGTCTTGTGGAGCTTTTTCTTGTGGCTGTAATAATTATTCCTAGCAGATGCGTCCCCTATTCCTTGTCCATGTAGTGATGCATCAGAGGCAGGAAGGATGGTAAACTTCCTTGACTTTTCTTGCCTAAGGGAAGACGTTTTCTTGATGGAAGAAAGGGTCCCCAGTGAAGGTGTAGGTTGTTCTAAGTCATCCCTCTGGTATATCTTTATACTAAAAGCCGGAGCCCTGAAAAGCAGCAAAGCTTCTCAGAATTCCCTCCTGTGCTTCACCATGTTCCAGTCTTTTCTTTGGCAAACATATTGATTGTTTTTTGTGTTTTTTTTTTTTAGCACCTCCTTTCAATTGGTCCAAGTTTTTATTTTTGGATGACACTTCTCAAAGTTTATGGTATAAAGTTGAGATCTCTTTTTGGTTTCAGGGTTGATGACATGATTTGTTATTTTTCCACTTTTGTTAATTTCAGGAAATTTGGGGGAAGAAATTTTGTGAACCTGCAGTTTTATTTTTTTTAAATCCTCACCCAAGGATATACCTTTTTTATTGTGTGTGTGTGTGTGTGTGTGTGTGTGTGTGTGAGAGAGAGAGAGAGAGAGAGAGAGCGAGAGAGCCAACAATGTAAGAGAGAAACATTGATCAGTCACCTTCCATACACACTCTGACCCCTGATCGAACCCACAACCTAGTTATGTGCCCTGACCAGGAATCAAACCTGCAACCTTTTGGTGTATGGGACAATTTTTTAACCAACTGAGCCAGCTGGCCAGGGCATGAACCTGTAGCTTTATCGTCAACCTGCTCCTGGAGCTCTACTCCTTACCCCTACCGGGTCCCTCCCACTCCTGAGTCTTTCCAGAGCCCTGTGGCCAGGTAAACTGGCTCTCTTGTCTGCCTTCTCTGCAGGCACTTAGATCTCAGCTTCTCCACCTGCTTGGGAGAGTAACTAACCACACATCCATTTACTTCCAAAACCAGGCAGATGCCTCTTGTCTGCTGCTGTTTCCCCATGGTTCCATCTGTCCTTGTGGGTTTCTCCAGTTCTCACCCCTTCCTGCTCAGTGAGGGCTTCTGAGAGAGAGAGAGTGGCTGTAAATACCATCTGTCATGTCTAACCAGAGGTTTCATAGTGCCGCCTTAACCCTGCCATGCTTTCCCCTGGTGCACACTTCCTCCGTGGTCAGGCACGGCAAAGCCACATCTGGCAGTCATTAAAGTACGAGATGTACTTTGCAAGAGATGAAGGATTCTAGTTTACACTCTATGAAGAAGTAGGTCAATTACATATCTTCAGTTTAGTCTCAGAAATAAACACAGGCCAGCTCTCCTTTTTTTCTAGCTCTCCATGTTTCCACCTCCCCCCTCATTTAATATGTACCGAGAAGAAAATAAAATCCAGTGGGTATAATTGGTAGGTTCTTAGCATAGTTCTTGACATGCTATTCCTTAGTTTTATAGATAGAAATAGCATTTTGAGATGATCTAGGGAAAATTAAGAAGTAATGAAATGACCAAATCTTTAGTCAATCAACAAATTAAAACCATTAAAATAAAGACAGAGACAAAAAAAACATGCATCCCCTATAACAACAACAAAAAAGCGAAGTGCATGTGAGCTTGATCCTTATAAGCCCTGCTGGTGAACTTAACTGTGTGTGTGTGCGTGTGTGTGTGTGTGTGTGCGCGCGCGCGTGCGCGCGCACCTCTCGGAATGTAATTTAGAAACGCCCACCCCTGAGCTGCTTCATCTGGATCTGGTAGGCTCACTTGCCCAGTTAGCCAACCTGTGAACCTTCTTGTAGGACTCATACATTTTCTATGTGGCCTTGTCCAGATCCATTAGCCTAGCAATTCTTTAGTGCATACAACTGTTGCCCATGAATGATTTCTTTACTACGACGATGCCATATCTGACAACCCCTTGGTAACTGTAACTTCAAGAAGCAATTGAATCTCTTGGTCAATTACAGTCAGAAGCCCAGCTTAACATGAACCCTAGCAACACCCAAGTTATAACTGTTTTGAAGACAAATTATACTAAAATTACTCCAGTCAACAGGTCAGGTCAATCTGACGGGCCCTTCGGGAGCCAGACTTGCTCAAAAGCTAACCCTCGGGGGAGCTGTACTGAAGAGGCTGCTTTCTTTATAGTTTGGTTAGTTTTCTTTAAAAATGAGGTACCCAACGGATAATTCATCGTCAAAATTTCTCAGGTTAAGGCTTTCTCAAAGTTGCTTCTTGACCCAGAACTACAGGGTTCTGGTCAAGTGTCTGGGCATTTGAGCAGATACAATGAGGTGTCTGGGGACGTTTCAAATTTGTCTGAAGGTGTGTACCACCTTGTCAGCCCCAGACCCACCTCCATCTCATGTCAAAGTGGCTCACCATCTGGTCAGGGACAGCAGGGCTTTTACCTTGTGGCACCAATGTGCTGACTTTTCTTCCTTTATGCCTAGCATCTAAAGCAGTGGTTCTCAACCTTCCTAATGCCGTGACCCTTTAATATAGTTCCTCATGTTGTGGTGACCCCCAACCATAAAATTATTTTCGTTGCTACTTCATAACTGTAGTTTTGCTACTGTTATGAATCGTAATGTAAATATCTGATATGCAGGATGTATTTTCGTTGTTATAAATTGAACATAATTAAAGCATAGTGATTAATCACAAAAACAATATGTAATTATATATGTGTTTTCCGATGGTCTTAGGTGACCCCTGTGAAAGGGTCGTTCGACCCCCAAAGGGGTCTCGACCCACAGGTTGAGAACCGCTGATCTAAAGCATGCAGCACTCCTTAAAAAAATACCCAGCACACCTCTGCTGCAGGTGCTTACAAATGATCTTAATTCGAATGTTTCCTTAGGTCACTCAAAAAACTCAGATAACAACTGTTATTTGAAAGCACCAGCCAAAGGTGCATCCTAACATTCATTTCTGAAGAGTTCCAGATGAATTCCGGGACACAGGGCCTTTGAAATGCTCCCTGAAAAGGGGGTTCCATTCTTAGTGAGTTTGGGAAAGATGCTTACTGCGATTCCTTTTTGGAGATTCACATTGGCATATGAAAAGTTTGGAGACGTTCCATGTAAATAAACTTTGTTTAACAGAATTTTAAAAACATATTTGACTGTAGAATCCTTTGTACACAGACTACTCATTCATTTTGAAGGGGGTCAAGATATGCCATCCCCAAATATGCCACTTTGGCATAAGCATTCTCTGGAGTGTTTGCTTATTCTACAAGAATTTCCCAAATTCCTGGGACATTTTGGGTTTCCCCTTTTTCAGGGAGCATTTCAAAGGCCCTGTGTCCCGGAATTCATCTGGAACTCTTCAGAAATGAATGTTAGGATGCACCTTTGGCTGGTGCTTTCAAATAACAGTTGTTATCTGAGTTTTTTGAGTGACCTAAGGAAACATTCGAATTAAGATCATTTGTAAGCACCTGCAGCAGAGGTGTGCTGGGTATTTTTTTAAGGAGTGCTGCATGCTTTAGATCAGCGGTTCTCAACCTGTGATCTAGTTGTCTGGGTGGTTTCTCTGGGGAATCCGAAGGAAAACAGGAAATACCTATGATGTCCTAGGAAAACCCAAAATGTCCATGAGATAGTTGGGTAACAACTACAACTAATGTCTTAAAAAGTAAGATATGGTCAAATGCCCCATCGACGCAAACCTCTGTGCAACGAAGCTTGAATTCCTCCACCACAGCCAGGTTGTAGCGAGCAGTCCAGCACCGCTTAGCGGACAGCTCCCTGGCTGGCATTGTGGGGCTGGAGTGCAGAGAGTCCTTCCCTGGAGGGAGAGGCCCGCATTCCCCAAGGGCTACGGGGGTGGGGGGTGGGGAATCAGGCCAACCTAGGCAGGCTTCAGGTTTTTTACCTGTGAAGCAAACGAAGATTACACTAGGTGATTTATTAGAGCACCCACTCGAATATTCTCTCAGAACAGCTACTGACACTGAGCAAAAATTTAAAAGTGTTATTTCAAAGGTTCTTTTTGATCCAAAGCGCACAAGAAACTGACAACCCCTATCTCTGACTTCTGATTACTGTTATTACCCTTAAGGGAAGGGAGGGAAAACACTATTTCACTATTGTTTGCCAGGCCTTGTGCTGGACACCTGACATACATTATAAATAGGTGCTTTAAAAACATTTTTTTCTTTTAATCCTCACATAAGGATATTTTTGCATTGATTTTTAAAGAGAGTGGAAGAGAGAGGGAAAGACAGAGAGAAATATTGATGTGAGAGAAACACATCAATTGGTTGCCTCCTGCACATGCCCCAACCAGGGCCCGGGCTGGGGAGGAGCCTGCAACCAAGGTATATACCCTTGACCAGAATAGAACCTGGGACTCTTCCGTCCACAGGCCGACGCTCTATCCACTGAGCCAAACTGGCTAGGGCCTTGATGTATTATTTGTATTGTGCTGGTATATGTTTCTCTTACTAATAATTCACCATAGGGAAAGAAGGGAATACATTTGATGTAAGTTTCTTTAAGTCACACATTAATATGTTTTGCTGGCAAATGCTTGGCTTTGAGAAATGATCCTTTTTCAGACCTGGGAACCCTGCTTCTACAGAGGAATGCGCCTAACCACACACAGCTCCTGCTAGCAGCCTGGCTCTGGTAGTGGGCAGGGGGCTTAGACCAGTGCTCCTCAACAAATTCCTGAACCCCAACATGCCACCAGTTACGGGTGCTCCCTGTGATGGTGGTACCGAGTGAAGATGTGCCCTGAGTCTTGGGGGAAGGGAATAATCTGGAAAAAGGCCCTTGTATTTCTGAGGGTAAACATCAAATATGCTTTCGTTTTCTTGCCTTAGGTTGTAATTAATGGAGGAATGGCAAAATAAGTAAGGTCAGATACCTATTCTATAGTTCAAGTTTACACAGCACAAGTAGAACATAATATGATTAATATGAAGACCATCACTGGTCATAGCTCAATTACAAAAAGAAAAACCACAACTGTGCTGTTTGGATACATGATTTCTCATACTAATAGGTGATACATGTGATCAGAGTACTAAGTAGGTCATGGTAGAATAATGTTGTGCTGATACAGAAAGAAATGCTACTATTTACAGAAAAATATAGATAAGATAAAATGCCAGATTTGCTCAGCAAAGTTTAGGTTTTATATCTGTACCCATAGTTATAACTATTTTTATTACTGACAATTTTAACAGAAGCATAACCTTGTACTTGTAAATCTAAAATATCCTGCTACCTAACCTATTTCTTCCCCAAGAAATGTTTTATAACACAATATTGGAAAACTGAGGTTTCTTTGTCATATATCAATCAAGTCAGAACAGATTTAAAATGGATGTCAACAGGAATATGATTAATTTTTCAACTAACTTCCCTAGAATCTATTTTGAAAAATTTATATTTTTATCAGTCATTTGTAATTCTTTTTAGGTAAACTTTTAAAAATACGTTTTCTTTGGGTTGGCTTTTTTATTGGTTTGTATGAGATCTTTATAAATTAAAATATCACCCTTTTGTCACTGGTGTTTTCAATATTTTTTCCAATATGTCAATGACCTTTTGATACTGTTTAAGGTATACTGCCATATGGAAGTTGTTTAAAAATGTATGTAACCATTTTTCTTTTATGATTGTATACATATTTTATACAAAACTGAGATCAAATAATAACCATAAAGTGCTCAATGGGGGGAGGAAGGGAGACACGTGTAATACTTTCAACAATAAAGATAAAAAGTAAAAAAGATCATAATAATCAAAGATAATAATCATAAAGTGCTTTGCAATGCTTTTATTTGATATACCAGGCCCCTTTTCTCATGGGATCAGGTATCCTCCCATAAAGTGATTCTGAACGGCCTCACAGTACTAAGATAGATGCATGTAATTCAGTTAAACAACCCCATAGTATGAGGTATTTTTAGTATCATTGTTAATAAATCCCCCGCACACAAATGACTTATGGCAAAGTTTTAGAAACAGAATCGCTGTTGTGATCCATTTATGTTTTCAATTGCTACATTAAAGTACCCATTTCCAAACTCTACCATGTGAATAGTTAAAAAGAATTAACTCAACTGATCGCATAATATACTGTTGCTATGATTAAATTGCTTTGTTATACAACTTTCCAAAAATTCACTAGCTATTTGAGTATTTCCTTTTGTGAATTCTCTCTTCGTTTCTTTTTTTGTCTATTCATAATTTCATATAATGATTTGTAAGGGCTTTTCACTACATGAAATAAGCTAGCCTTTTATTATATTTACAAAGATTGCTTAGCATTTTGCCTTTTACCAAATCCTGGCCATGGTTATTTGGTTCAGGTCAATGAAACATGAGAATAGTTTTGCTAGGTGTTTCTGAGCAAGAAAATGTTCTCTCTTTTCTGAGAGAATGTCCAAGGACTTTCTAGGAGTGACTCCTGGAACAAGGAGAAAAAACATGTGGCTGCTGAAATCCTGAGCAGCCACTGTGCAACCACTAGGGGGAGCCACACTTAGAATGAAGATGATCCAAAAGAAAGACTAATAAATACTAGTAGGCTTCCTGCTTTATGAACAAAATCCCTGCTATATTCTATGCCAGTTTAATTGCATTTTCTTTCCTTTTTTTGTGGGGGGGGGGGGGCGAGGGCGTAACTGAATATGCTGTGATACAATGGTATTTTTGGAGAAACAGAAGTTTTAAATGTTTATGCAAGGACACCTATCAATCTTTGCACTTATGAATTTTCTTTTTGCTGCTGCTATACAGTGGGGCCTTGACTTACGAGTTTAATTTGTTCTGTGATGGAGCTCATAACTCAAATTACTCATATGTCAAATCAAAAAGTGAACGAGTGAGACACGTGATGTTGGGCTGATGTTGTGGCGTTCACTGTGACGTTCGCTGTGCCAACTAGCGGTGGGGTATCTGAAGCTGGCTCGTAACCCGAATTTTAGCTCGCAACTCAAAGCAAAAAATCGGCCGAGAGACGGCTTGTATCTCGAAAAACTCGTTAGTCGGGACACTCATAAGTCAAGGCCCCACTGTACTTAGAAAGGCCTTCTTTACTTTAAAATCAAGTATGTGCCTGTCAAATGAATTTGTTTTGTTAAAACGTAAGCTCCATGGGGCATGAGGGAGACTCAATCACAAGTAGGAGAGAGCCTTTATGTTACAACCACTCCATGAATGGCAGATTACTAGTATGTTCATTCCAGTAGATCATCCAGATTTAAAGGTGCATGAAATGACCACTAAAAACTGTATTTTTTGAAATACTAATGAGTTAGCAGATACAGCCAGTGGATATGACAGGAGAAATGTATTATTTGCATCCAACTCACATGAATGGACTGAATCTAAGTCAGCTCCTACCTGGTCAGGCAGTGAGAAGAGTTAATGCCGGAAACCTTTCTAAGGGTGTCTCCTCTGAAACAATGGTGCAGAAAGCCATTGGGAAGCCATCGGGGGGAATATATGCATGCACGCACATACAGAATGACTCGTGTGCAAAAGGCATGAGCTACAGTGAGAAGGGTACATGCTATAGGTTTTAATATCAGTCACAATAAATCAACCCTTTTATGCAAGGTCGGAGCAGGCATCTCCTGAATTCAGAGAATAAGTCAGACTGCTTTTCAACGAAACGCCAGCATGAGATGCCTAAACAGTGCTTTCTGTTGGAGAAACTTGGAAATCTTTTAGGATCATCAAAATCTACCCTTCATGTGGGTCTTTTTCATTCATTTTGACTAGCGTGTGATCTATGTTTCATGGGACTCTTCCACAGCTAGCTGCCCTCCGGATGGCCTTCTTGGAAACCGAAGCCCGAGTTCCAGCTGAACGCTTGTGCAGACATGAACCCTGCGGCAGGGAACCTTGAAGAAATGGGAGTGCACGGGCGGAAAAGGTGACAGAGCACAGACACGGCAGTGACACTGCTCACAATGCCTTCCAGGTGGCCAAGCCCTTTCCTGCCGCAGCCTCTTTACTCAGGTTATTTCCCTCTGCAAATCTCCTCTCCCTGAAGTTGTCCTGGAGTCCGTGCCTTCTCATTCTTTAGCTCTCAGCTTGAGGCCACCTCCTCAGAGAAGTCTTCCCTGACCAGCCAGTCTTAAAATACATTCCCCTTGTCCTCTGAATGCCCCAATCAGCTCTTCCTTTCCTTCATGACTGTGACACAATTTGTCATTGTTGACTTACTTTTGTCTCACTTGGCTAGAATGTTTGCTCCATGAGGACAAAACGATTTCTATTATACTCATCACTCTATTTCCAAAGAGTGCCTAGCAATAAACAGCGTTTTTTTGAATGGACACTTATCAGCTTGAATAAATGAAATATCCGTAAAAAAAATAAAAAGGCCCTTCAGACTGTTTTATATGCAAGGGGGGCACAGGAATCCTAGAGTTTTTAAGTGCTCACTTGAAAGAAAGAGACAGCTAGCTTGTCCTGTTACACAACTGTGAAGATGCACCAAGCAAATTACAAACGTTCAAGAAGAAACACACGGCAGCTGCCACACAGCTCTCGAGTCTCAACGGAATTTCAAAACCAACGTTCATAATTCTGGAGCAATCTAGCGGGAACAAGCATCACCTTGAAAACATGTTGCCAGGTTGCCAATGAGTAACATGCTGCATGAGAGTCTGGTTTTCAGTGAGTATTCCTTTTACATGGAAAGAATTTCTCGAAAAGTGTAAAATCTTTACCTTAAACAAGCCGGTCCTGTTATAGCTATAAAAATGTGGATATCTTAAAGTGCCTACTTTACTGTTCAGCTACAGGGCTTTTCACGAAACTACTGCCCTTTTGACAAAAGCCAACACCTCAGTGTCACTGCATCTTCTCAAGTGATCAAGGAAAACGTGACAATGCCTCCGCATTCTCTCTCTCTAAGTCACTGAGACTAAGAAAAAGCCCATAAAGTCTACTGTGCATTTTTCCTTTTCCCAGTGGGCCTGTGAAAATGATGTAAGTCCTCTATTACTGGAATGAGAAGAAAGAAGAAAAGAAGAAACTAGGTTGGGAAATTCTTTCAAATATACAAATACTGTCTACTGGTTCTCAAATGAACAAATGCCAGATTCTGATTACTGTACAAGAAACCAACTCTTGGGTAGATTACTTAACTGAACTAGCCATTCAAACTCATCGGCCACAGAAAACATGATACGATACATCAATTAATGTACCTCTGGCTCGAACTCAGCAGCTCCCGTGCACTTCTCTCCGTGAGAGGCGATCTGTTTTCCCACAGGGGCAGAAAACCCTTGCTTCTTTTCCACGCCTTCACCGACTCCACTGTGTCACTAAGTTTGGCAAAAGGAGCTATGCAGCCCCAAAGAGTCTCAGAGTTTCCATGTCTGTAAAGGCTTATTCCCTACATAAAAGCCATGAAACCAGTTTCCTAGGATCATGGCACTCAGGAATGTATTTACTTGACCAGAGTATGACCACTATAGACATAGCCCTTTGACTTACTCATCAGATAATAATGATAGAAAACCATCTTATTACTAGGTAACTGCTTTAAATTCTGGATTTTCTTCCTCTACCAAATTAGTCCACAGATTGCTCACTTAGCTTTAAGTTACTGTCATTTACAGAGAACCCTATGCCAGGGTACAGTGTTGTAGCCAATATTCATGCTTTCCCTCTTGACCTACGTGGGTCACCCCCTTGATGTGATCTGCTTTGGCCCATAGGATATAAATGCATGTGACCTGCCCTAACCGGTTTTGCTCAGTGGGTAGAGCATCAGCTTGCAGACAGAAGGGTCCCAGGTTCGATTCTGGTAAAGGGCATGTACCTTGGTTGCGGGCACATCCCCAGTAGGAGGTGTGCAGGAGGCAGCTGATCTATGTTTCTAGCTCTCTATCCCTCTCCCCTCCTCTCTGTAAAAAATCAATAATATACTTAAAAAAAATAAATGCATGTGACCCGAGAAGTGTGGGACATGCTTGTGTGGTCGGCCTTGCCCTCTTAGGCTTTTGCTAGTAACATGAGAAGAACATGCCCAGGGGTCCACCGACTTTAGAAAAAATTAGCAACATGTGAAGCCAACTTATATCCAACCCCTGGCCTGGATGGGGTTAGCCAAGAATGGCCAAACCCCAGGTGCACGAGGAAGAGATAAATTCTGACTGCTACATCCATTACGTGTCAGTGTGGTAAACTAAATATGTCCCCTGAAAGGCAGCTACCTCCTAACCCCTGGAACCTACACATGTTACCTCATGTGGCAAAAAAGGACTTTGCAGACATGATTGGGTTAAGGATCTTGAGATGGGTAGATTACCCTGAATTATCTGGTTGGACCTTCAAGGCAATCACATATACACACTTAGGAGAGGGAGGTAGTGGGAGATATGAAGACCGAAGGGAAGGCACTGCCCCTGGAGGCAGCAATTGGAGCCACAGGCCATGGAATCTGGCAGCTCCCAGAAGCTGGAAGAGCAAGGAAGGGATTTTTCTCTGGAGCCACAGGGGGGTGGCCTGTGACAACACCTTGACTTTGGCCCAGAGGAACTGATTTCAGACTTCTGGCCTCCAGAGCTGTGTCAGAATAAATGGTGTTTTAAGCCACCAAGTTTGTGATACTTTTAAAAAATACGTATTTTTTTTTTTTTATTGATTTCAGAGAGGAAGGGAGAGGGAGAGAGAGATTGAAACATTAATGATGACAGAGAATCATTGATCAGCTGCCTCCTGCATGCACCCTATTGGGGATTGAGCGTGCAACCCGGGCATGTGCCCTTGACCGGAATCAAACCCGGGACCCGTCAGTCCGCAGGCTGATGCTCTATCCACTGAGCCAAACTGGCTAGGGCTTGTGATATTTTTTTTACAGCAGCCACAGGAAACTAAGACGGGTGGTCTGTGGCACAACTGTGGCAACAGTTAACTGATACAAATTCAAACCAAATACTAGTATTAATAATATCAATGTTAATAATAATAGCAAACACATGGGACTTACCATGTGCTTACCATGAACTCCTTTAACACAATCATACTATAAGGTGTGTGTGCTGACACTCTAACCACTTAGGCACACCGGCCAGGGCTCGCAAACATTTTTTTTTCACTAGCAAAACTTGATAGCCCAAGTAGAATGTTTAAGTTTGCCATGGCAAAGAATATGAGCAATTTCCCGATATACTTATATTCCTTGGTAATAGTTACATACATTTGGTGTCGTCAGAAAAAGCATACAATACTCCCCAACACAGTAGCGCTGACACTTAAGCCACATATAGTCTGTTGTAGACCTAATTTGGTAAACACGACATAGTCTGTCATCCAGAAAGGGTTTTAGCTTAATGAAATATGTGGTACTTAAGAAAAGCCCTTTACAACGTCAGTTTTAAAAATTATCCTTTTTGGGGTGATATTTTACATGAGATGTCAGTGCTGCCACTGTAGTGAATGGCCATGACAATAAAATATTTCCGTCACTGCTTTTAATATTTATTACCCAATTATTTCTGAAGGGATCAGAGGGAATTTACATGGAAGTGACATGGACAATGCAGGCCTCCAAGTCAGGTAACAGGAGGACAGGGAGGCCGGCCGTGGGAGCAAGGCTGGCTGGCGGTGGGAGGTAGGCAGTCCCACTCAAAATCCCAGATGAGAGTGCTTCCTGGGTTTGAGTACAAACCTGGGTCCTGAGCTATCTGGCAGCTACAGAAAATGGGAAATGTAATGAGTTACACGGATCTCATTATTTAATAAGGTTGGTAATTAAATACCCCCCACACCCAAAATGCTCTTTTTTTCTTTTTAAACACAGTCGTTTTTGTTGAGGAAGACAAATTCATTGCTCTGCAGCTTTTGCTCGGACACCTACCTGTAAGATCTTTGATTTGCGTCTTTGAACAGCAATCCTCACTGTTCAGAAGTTTCTAATTTAATGCATACATCTATTCTGGAATCACTTCCCCTTCACTAATTAATTCCTTATAAAGAGTAATCTCTTGAGCTTCCAATAATTAAAAAAGAGAACTGCAATGAAAATGTAGCCATGGGTTTCTTTCCTTTCATTTTTTTCCCCTATCACCACTTATAGGGCCCAGAAAGTGTTGTCATGGAGACAACAGCTGCTGGGTTATGAGTGACAGGTCTCAAGAGAGAAGTGTCTTGGAACGGGAACATCTCAAGTTAAGGAAAAAAAAAGAAGTGGCGAGGGAGAAACCAATGCAAGCTGCGTTACCAAGCATAGCAGGGGAGCTCGGCTAAAAGGTGTATTTCAGCTAGCGAAGAATAAAGGCATTATTTTCCCTTTTCTCTCATCTAACATGGGAAATGTTTTCCTTCCAAAGGGGAACAGATTTCTTTTAAGCACGTTGCAAGCATATGTACACATCTTGGCATAATTACATTTTAAAACTGGGATTCACACTGATGCACCAAATTGGTTGCCTTAGTAATGAGATATCACCCGGGCAACAGATCGTCTGTTTCCAACTTACAGGGAAGTGGGCTGGGGAAGGGGTGGCAGGAGTTTCTTATTAGCAGTATCTGAGAGGAGATAAATAGGAAACAAATTATTTGTGATAAGTCGCCATTATTTTCCAAATATGCTTTTATCTTTTTTATTCACCAGTGGGTGGGAGAAAGGAAAAGGGAGGGAGATAGAGAGGGAGGGGGAGAGGGAGAGAGAGAGAGAGAGAGAGAGAGAGAGAGAGAGAGAGAGAGAGAGAGAAGAAAGGATGCTCTGTTATTCCAATGCTAATTTTTTGCTGAGGCATTTTTTTTGTTCTAAAAGGGCTGTGCACTTATTTGCCAATATGTGAATCTAAACGGTACCCGTTAGATTATAATATAAGTCATCAGAAAAATTTTCACAGGAGTAAAAACAGTGACTTGCGCACAGTGATGTTATTCATGTTCCTGTAACAGCACTGCTGAGTAACATGCCGGGGTGGAAGGGAAGGGCTTCAATGTTCAGTGACCATTTACCTTGGTTTCCTCATGAAGAACAGACATCCTATAGCTGTTCTCACGACCATGATTCACAAAGAAACAGTCAGTATACGTTCTCGCTGGGGGATTCTGGTACCTGGCTTGTCCCCCCCCCTCACCCCCCCCCCTGCACTCTGCTTTCCTCTCCATCAGCGTTAACCTGCTAGTTATTAATAAACCAGTAATGCCCTAACTGCCAGAGGAAGTGGGCGCTTTTCACTCTGTATTTGGTTTCTATGCTTGATACTTGCTGGAAGCCGGTCCATCCTTGCTGCTTGACACAGTCGCTGCAGGAAAGAAACATCTGCACAGCATATGTTTCAATGGACCTGGCGTATATAGCATACTGTTCTTAATATATGTTTGCTCTCCTTAGTGCCATGTGTTTTAACCAAGGTCACCTCTCCGAGAAAGGTTGTTTCCCCAGGTGGGGATCTTTCCCTGAGGTTAGGGAGGGGATACAACCCCTAAATTAAGTGCCAGGTGGGTAGTTAAGCTACATAATCTTTACTCCCTGGAATGGAGATAAGAAACGCCCTAACCTTTGTAATAGAAATTGACAGGATTAAAATCGGCTGGTATAAATACAGATGTAACAAGACAATAAACATCAGATCCTCATCAGAACCTCATCAGTTCCTAACCAGAACTCCGACCAGAACTTTGGCTGGAGATCCTGGCTAGAGGTCCTGACTAGGCTGCTGATCAACTGAAGGCTGTCTTCGTGTCATTCCTTCTTCGCCAACTCCGTCCACACCTTTGGGGACCCCTGGACCCGCTGGGATTGGACCCCAGCAGATACTACTGGCTATTCCTTCTGATTTGAAATGTGCTACTTCCTTTGCTTCCCTGACTCATATGTCCAACGACTTGCCGGTCACCTTGACTCCCACGTCTCAAACGACTGAAGACATCATGCCCCAAATTATTAATTTCCTCCAAACCAGCCATCTTACTTCCTGTCTTCCCTTGATACAGATCTATTTTTTGTTGTTGTTGACCCTCACCCAAGGTTATTCTTTCTATTAATCTTACTTTAGAGAGAGTGGAAGGGAGGAGGGGAAAGAGAGTGAGAGAGAGAGAAAGGGAGAAACATCAATGTGAGAGACACACATCAATTGGTTGCCTCCCATATGCACCCTGACCAGGGCTGGGGATTGAACTGCAACCCAGGTACGTGCCCATGACCGGGAATTGAACCTGCAACCCTTTAGTCAGTTGCCCGATGCTCTAACCACTTAGCAACACAGGCAGGGCAATATAGATCTATTTAAAAAGTGAAAACTGACCACATCACTTCTCGCTCTTAAATCTTTCGATGGGACTTCTGCTGGATCTGGTAGGCATGTGGCAGAATAGATAACCTGAATTCCTGCCGCAAGAAAAATTTAACAAACGCCCTGACGCACAGCTGAATGCTAAGGGAAGTGAAGGACATACCTGGTCACCGTGTAAAAGTCTGACAATTCACATTGTTGACAGTGATGTGGAATGATAAAAACTCTCATTTCAGTACAAGAGTAAGTGGATAGTATTACTTTGGAAAGCAACTGGGCAATCCCAGTCAACTTACACATGGGCAGACTCTATAAAACCTCACATTTGCAATCTGCGGAGTATGCCCCAGAGCAGCCGTTCTCCAGGTGTGGCCTGGGAACCCTGAGCTTTGCTGAGACCCTTTCAGCGGACCCTCAAGATAAAAACTCATTTCATAATAACGACAGGTCACTTGCCTTTTTAACTCTCCTCCTATCACGCGTCTGCAGTGCAGTTTTCCACAGGCCACATCACATGTGATGACATACTCTGACAGCCAACACACACACACACACACATTTTGTATATTCTTGAACTTTGTAGAATTTTCAAAGATGAGCTCTTTGGGGGGTTGTGGGGTCTTCAAAACTTAAGAATAGTTGCCCCACAGATACTTATTAACTTACAGACAAGGAAACATATGAAAATGTTCATCGTAGCATCGTGACCCTTGGGTGAGGGTCAAATGTTCAGGAATGACTAAAAAAAATGGAAACACTAACTGTTGTCAGGAAAATAAGTAATGGTTTTTTAACAATGAAAGAGCAAAAAGAAGTAAAGGTCAATCAACTAGCCCTACACTTAGGGGCATTTAAAAACATACTGTGTGACAAGCGCGCTGAGTGAGAAGACCAAGCTGCAGAAGACTGTGCAGGCCAGTGTGGGAACGGAGCACTGAGTCACGAGAGGGCTACACTCAGACCAGAGGCCGTCGGCCCTCGGCAGCGGCTACAGAGGAACCCGGACAGAACGGGAGCGTGTTGGCCGGGTGCTCTAAGAAGACAAGTCCTCAGCTAGCTCTTTACATCTTGTTAGGTAAGTAATGGAAAGGTCAGTGAGTCTTCATATGCTTGCTATAAAATTGAAGTTAAACCTAAATTAAACTCTGACATCATGTTATACCACTGCCATGTATGTTTGCTTCCTAACTATCCATATGCCTGTTTTTTGTTTGTTTGTCTAATCCTTACCTGAGGATACGTTCATTGATTTTGGAGTGGAAGGGAGAGTGAGAGAAACATTGATCCGTTGGCTCTTGCACGTGCCTTGACCAGGGATCAAACCCACAACCCAGGTATGTGTCCCGAACAGGAACCGAACCCACGACCTTTCATTGTACTGGACGCTGCTCCAACTACAAGGGCCATGTGGCTGTTTTCTAAGAAGGGCAAAGAACTTTCCAGTAACATTGAAAGGGCTGTTTTTGTGATGCCAAGGCCTAGGATTAGTCTATGACATTTGTTTGAATATTTTTGTAGAAAACCTTGTTCCATGTATTTGTCATTAGATGTCTACCAAGGTCATTGCATGAAGAAATTTTGCCAAATCTCATTCTTTTTCTCTCTCTGAGCATGAGGCCATCATTACCTTGGCGGTCGGTTTTATAACCTTTTCTTCAATAGTGGGAGTCCTAACTGTTTTTCCTATAAGGAGGGCACTTTGGAGGATGCCACTGTGGTATAAGTGAGCAGGGGTTAAAAGAGTGTGTGCAGAAGGCTGGACTGCTGGGTACAAATCCCACTTCTGACATCTGTGTGACCTCCAGCAAATGACCCAGTCATCTGTGGCTTTAGTTCCCTTTCCTAATAAGTGAAAATAGTAACGGACACTCATTTTCTAGGTTCCTGCAAAGATTTAGTTAATATATGTAAAGTGCCCAGAATAGTGCCTGTCACTCAGTAAAAATTGGAAGTTTTTTGGGGTTTTTTTTTTTGGCTTTACTTTAAGGGCAAAAGTAATTGATTTATATGAAAGATAATTATTTTGCTTTTAGTCTGAGAAATACAACAATTGATTGGTTTCACAAAGAAGTCAGGGAGCTTTGTTTGAAAATGATGTGAAAGGCCCCCCTGGTTTTATGCCACTGCTTGACAAAGTTTTGCAATCAATGATACATCAGTGACTAGAAGAAGCCAATGAATAACTAACCCAATAAAATCCAATTTTCAGATAATGACTCTATTCACACTTTTTCTCTGGCTGGTTTATTACAAAATTAGTATACTCAGGTCTATATTAATCGTGGAGACTTCCTGTAATTAATAGTTATGGTATCATTCTCAGTTTTAGATTTTACTATTTCACTATCTGTTTATGCTTAAGGAGTCACTTTAAATCTGCCCTTTGATTAGGATTATAATATAATCCAACAACTTCAAGTATAAATTTAACAAATTCATACAAGAACATACTAATAATATTCACTTTTTAATTAGGACAAACCAACCAGGGCAGTCCTTAGGGTGATACCTTTGTAACATACAATTTTTAAGGATAAAATGATATGTCATTGAAAAATCAAAATTAATAAAAGAAAGACCAATGTGTTCCATTCTCAAAGGTGCCACAGCCCCACAGGTGATGGGAGCTCCAC
The DNA here is from genome assembly GCF_028538775.1 of Myotis yumanensis. NCBI lineage: Eukaryota > Metazoa > Chordata > Mammalia > Chiroptera > Vespertilionidae > Myotis > Myotis yumanensis. The sequence continues at coordinate 24,216,301 of NW_027223767.1, read as the reverse complement.
CCCTAAACATCTGCGGAATGATGTTTCTAAGTCAACTGGGAATACTGAACAGAAACCCCATATTAGGTAATTAATAATGGTGAGGCATTACTAATTCCATCTGGTCTGAAAATGAAAATTAAAGCCCTTATCTGTAGTGATTACACGGGTATGTAAGGGCGAAGTGATAATACATCTGGGATTTCCTCTTTAAAACCCCGCACAGAACAAACACGAGGTGAGAACTAGATAAAGTAGGAAAGGCCAAATGTTGGTAATTGTTGAAGCCGGGAGATGGGAACATGGGGACTCATTCTATTCTTGCTCCTTTTGTAAATATTCACAACTTGTCATAATAAAAAATATCAAAAGCAAGAGAAAATACCTCTTTTTTCCCCCAAGATACACTAAAAAAAAAAAGATTTATACCATGTCCTCAAAATGCAATCAATTCCAGAAACTAGAAATAGTACACTTAACATTCTGTGATCGCAATGCAATAAAATTAAGAATTGATAACAAAAGCGGAAAATGAAACCAAACATACCCACAAAACATGGATCACCTGGAAACAATTTAAATTTCCAAAGGGCTGGCAGCCCTGGCTGCTGTGGAATTCGTGAGCTGCAATTGTGATCTGAGAGTATCCACAAATTGCTTGAAGGAAGATGATTAGAGCCTTAAAGATGTTCTTTTGGGAAAGAATGTCTTGTGTTTAGTAGTCTCCCGGGTGTGAATAGAAAGGCTGTAACCTCCCAGCCACACTGTGGCTCACTATAAAGAAAATTCCATCCCTGGAGCTGGGACAAAAACTGTGCAACCTGAAATGATCCAAGTATATGGCATGGTGACCAATTACAACATCTATCTATAATCAGTTACGATGCTTTTTCAGAAAGAACTAATTCCTCCCAAATAAAGACATAATTCACAAAAGCACGTACTGGTTACACAGGTGGGTCAAGAAAGCCACTCTTCAAATCCACCTATTCCAAAGTTGTTGCTATTAGCAACAAAAAAGGTAACCGTCCCCAACACCTTTCCATCTCCCTTTGAGAATCCATTTTCAATTCAATGACAATTTTGATTTTGACCAACAGATTGCCTAGAATGAGAACGTACTTTTAGAACTATACATGCACCCCCCCCAAAAAAGGGAGTTTTTTGAGTGGTTCCATATCCCATTCCTCTTCCAAGATAACAAAATATTTTAAACTAAGTGGGTACAGAGTATTAGCGAGTCACCGCTCTTTCAAATGCATTTGGTGCAGCATTTTCCCTCAGAGTTAGAACTATTTCTTTCAGGATCCCCCCAACCACAAACAAAAAAGTACCCTATTTTCTGGGAATTAATGAATATGATACACTGAAGACAAATGATAAATCAAAACCAGAAAGCTCCTGGTTGAAGAAGAAAAAAGAAAGCTAAAGCAACAAAATTACCCAGGACAGATGTGCCTCACAACATACTTAGTAGCAATCATTATACACTTGAACTCAGCCCCGAGTGTTAGCTGCCAGACCTTACTCAACCCATCTTTCAAACATCTCCTTGCTTAAAGCTTCAATTCTAAAACGCTAAATAGTTCCTTCATTGCCATCGGGAAATACCATCTCATTTGATTCCTCATTCAAGTGAGATGTAAAAGAACACACACACAAAGGTAAAGGGTAAGTGGGTAAGTGAAGCAATTACGTATTGTGGAAGGAAGAGACGAGTGACCTAGGTTACACTGATTCATTTTTCTTAATGATGCAAAGATTTGTAGATGACAATTAGGCTTTTTTCAATGTTCAGGGGAAACATTCAGGCTTTAGGTCATTCGGAAAAAGTGTTTATAAGAATGAAAATATCCAGCACTTCACTGAGACAAGATCTCTCATGCATCAGTTAGTGGGAGCATAACTTGGTACAGCCTTTCTGGAAGCCACTGGATAATGAGTACAGAAAATCTTAAAAGTGCCTTTCTTTTAAGCCCACATTTTAGTGCCTCTGACTTTAGTGAGGGGTGTGTTTATGGGTCTTTGGGATTGCCTCTTCTGGTACTTGTTTTTCATATCCTTGGCCCATTTTTCTACTGGGTTGTTTGTCTTTTTCTTATGAATCTGTAGGAGCTACCGGCATATAATATGTATTAACTTGATGTATTGCAATTATTTTTCCCAAGCTATCACTTGTCATTTGACTCTGTTCGTGGCACACTCTTCAACATGAAAATTTTCACTTAATATAATAAAATGTGTCTTCTTTTTTCCTTTACAGCTTTTGGGTTTCTCCAAAAAATGTATAGGTCTGGGGCTTACTTATTTTTCCACATGGTATAAGATAGGAGAGCAATGCTGTTTTATCCTAGGTAAATAACCAGCTATTCTAATTCTATTTAATAAAACATTCCTGTGTTCCCTCCTCCCCCACCCACCAAATTGAAATTCTGCCTTTGTCTACCATTAAATTCCCACATATACTTAAATCTATTTCAGGACTCACTATTATATTCCACAGTCAATTCCTATGCCAATATCATACTGTGTTTATTACAGCACATCATAATAGGTTTTAGCCTGTGAGGACCTGGTTTCCAGTGTATATTCATATATTTTTCTGTGCCTTTCAATGGCAAGTTGGAAGAGGAAGAATTAGGAATGTTTACTAAAACCGGAACCTCCCAAACGGACTGTTCTTAAATTTTTATTTATTGATTGATTTTTAGAGAGGGAGGGGGAGAGAGAAAAAGAAAGAAATTTCCCACTTAATTATAAATTCATTGGTTGCCTCTTACATGTGCCCTGACTGGGGACACAACTGATCGCTCTTAAAGGAATAAAGAGCACTGCGGCAAATAAAATTTAGAGAAAAGAGTTCACTTACAGGGTGAGCAGAAATGTGAATTGTTAACATCTAGTATGATTACAAACATATATACCTTTTTGGTTGTTGTTGGTTAATCCTCACCCAAGGATATTTTTTTCCCATTGATCTTTAGAGAGAGTGGAAGGGAGGGAGGAAGGAGGGGAGAGTGTAACATAGCAGGCCTGAGACTCCACCCTTCGGCCTGCTGGCGAGGTTGGTTGGTCCTCGGCTGGTGTCTGTCCGTTTCCCACACTGATATCAAACTTTCCCTAAATGGCAGTGGTTTAATGTGCTTCAACTGCTTGCACAAAGGACAAGGTCTATGCTGAATGCCTGAGTCTCTATGGGAGCCTGGGATTGTGGTACATCCTAAGCAGGCGCTGCCTACATGAACAGCCCCCAACAAAACTCTGGGCACCGAGGCCCAATAAGCTTCCTGGACGATACCACTGGACGCATGTCACAACTCACTGGGCGGGACTCGGCATATTCCGAGGGTCTCCACGGGGAGAGGACTCGTGGAAGCTGGCTCCTGGTTTCCTCTGGACCTCACCCCATGCGCCTTTTCCCTTCGCTGACCGGCTCTGCGTCCTTTGGGGTAATACATTTCACTCATGAGCACAACTATATACTGGGTCCTGGGGGTCCTTTCAGTGAATCACTGAGACTGGGAGTGGTCTTGCGGATCCTGGACACGGGAGGTAGGAGAAGTTGTGGGCGCAGAAGGTAGTAAATATTGTAGAAAAAGAGAAAGGTGCGTCGATAAAATCGCCACATGAGCTCTGAGCTCATTTCTATTCTGGCATCTCTGCTTGGATACATGCACAGAAAGACATCGCGAAGGATGGTGACCCCGATGTTCGTGGTGTTACCTCGGGATGGTGGGATTTTAGGTGGTTTCTCCCAGTTCCCTGATACTTTCCTGTGTGGTCTGAACTTGTTTTTACAGTGAGCCATACTTTAATTAGATAATCAGAAAAAAAGATAAGGCTATTTTTTTTCATGAAAAAGGAAATAAAAACTGATGGTTGGAGATTCTTGTTTAAAAATAGCATCTTTGATGCTGTCTCTCTTAACTTTCCATTAAATCCTTACAAAAATAGAGAGAAAGTGAAAACATCCCGTGGGAAGTTAGGTGGCTGGTAGCCTATTCCCAGAAGCTGACAGAAATTTCCACTAATTTTACGGCTTGAGGAGTTGTTTAAAGAACACAATCAGTAGATTGTATAAATTAAGCCCCAGAGTGGTCTTGCCTGAGGCCTGGGAGGAAGCTCCCTGCTCCTATTGCACTGCCTTCTGGTTAGGAATCGCCAGATCTTCATCCCAAGAGGACTGGAGAAGCTTGCCCTCCAGGGCATCAGTGTTGGTTTCTGGGACAGCTGTCCCTTTTCTTTTAGAATCTCTCCTCTGGGTAGAAATTCTAATTTCTCATCAGAAAGGAAGCAGAGGTGCTGTAGAGAGGACTTTCAAAGGAAGAATCCTCGTAGGTGGGTATAGCTGAATTATAATTTTTTTGGGGGGGTGGTTCTTTTAATTGGTGAGAGAGAGAGAGAAACATCAATGTGAGAGGGAAACACTGACCAGTTGCCTTCCGCATGCATCCTGACGAGGGATCGAACCTATAACCGAACCTATAACCGTGTATGTGCCCTGACTGGGAATCCAACCCATGACCCTTTTGGTGTATGGGATGATGTTCTAACCAACTGAGCCAGCCGGGCAGGGCTGGAATGACAATATTTATGTAAGGCTTGGCTGCGGGGTGGGAGGGAGAGGAGTGAGTCCTATTTATGGCTAGCAGAGCTGTAATAGACTCAAGTCTGTGGGACGCTGACAACTTGGTTTAAGAAGAGGATTCTACCAGCCACCACACGACAGAAAGTTCAGGGGACGGTGACTCTTCGGTGTATTATCCATACTGGGACAGTTTCGAGAGCGAAGGGGTACTGCTAAGAGTTACAACAGACAACAGTCACAAACCAGGACTGTCCCAAGCAAACTGAGACGTATGGTTACGCTGGTTCAGGTGCACCCTAAGCTGAGTCAACCTCTCGGACAGGTATAAAGAAGAAAAAGTATCAGACCTGTAAAACAACAACAACAGCATCACTGGAAAATACTGAAGAACTGGTATATAAAAATAATGCACCAGGGCAGACAGAAAACAGAGACCCAAACCTGTCAATGTACTAGCAGTAAACTGGGAGAGAAAACAGAACTGAGTAAAAGCAATATAAAAACACACACCAATTAACAGGAGGAAACTGTTTCAGGATGCAACGGAATTTAGTATTTCACCCCAAGTTCTTCCGAATTCTAGGCAAAATAAATGAAAGAGACCAACACTTAAGAACATCTTGGCAACTGGGAAGAGAAAACGTCCATTATTTGCACATGACAGAATCATCTGCCCAGGAAAACTAACAGAATCAGCAAATATAAGTCAAGAAAGGTTTCATCGGGATACAGGTCCACCAATAAAAGCCAACATTATTTCTGTGTGTCAACTCTGTCATGTAGAAAATACAATAAAAAAAAATCACCACAGTAACAGAAACAATAAAATATCTAGAATGAACCAGGAATTCATAAGGAGTCTCTAAGTCAAAGGTGAAAGCCTAGTTTATACCCTTAAATGATTTATTATTGTAAAAATGTGAATCCTTTCAAATTTCAATGCAGTCCTAGGAAAAAGTATTGTTGAATTTAATGAACACGATAAACACACATTAAAATGTATACTGCAAAATAAAAGTCTATATACAGGTTAATTGACTTTAATAAAGAAGAGTAGAGAAGATGGAGTATCCTATGATACACTAAGACATGCTATAATAAAAACTGATTGGCATTAATGCAAAAACAGGCAGATATAAAAACAGAACAGAGCACTCAGAAACAGAATATACATATTTACCATATAATAAAATCAGTGGTAAAGGACAGGTTGTTTAGTAGATGGTGTTGAAAAAACCTGCTCACCATACAGAAGAAAATGAAACTGGGTTTCTATCTAAAACCACACATACAGGTGGATTATAAACGATTAAAGACCTACATGTGAAAGGTAAAGGTACACAGTTCACAGAAGAAAATATAGGACAGTATCTTTGTGACTTGGAAACAGGGAGAGCACTCTCTCTCTTTTTAAAAATATATTCCTATTGATTTCAGAGAGGAAGGGATAGGCAGGGAGAGAGATAGAAACATCACCGATGAGAGAATCATGGATCGGCCGCCTCCCATACACCCCTCAGTGCAGATCGAGCCTGCGACCCATGGATATGCCCTTGACTGGAATCAAACCCGGGACCCTTCGGTCCGCAGGCCGGCGCTCTATCCACTGAGCCAAACCAGCTAGGGCTGGGGAAAGCCCTCTTACACAAAATTCCAAAGCACAAAATATAAGATGAAATCCTGAAGAATTTGATTATGTCAAAATTAAGAATTCTCTTCCCAGTATGGAGTTTCCTCAAAAAATTGGAAATGGAACTCCCATTTGACCCTGTGATCCCACTTCTAGGAATATATCCCAAGAAACCAGAAACACCAATCAGAAAGGATATATGCACCCCTATGTTCATAGCAGCACAATTCACCATAGCTAAGATCTGGAAACAGCCTAAGTGCCCATCAGTAGATGAATGGATTAGAAAACTGTGGTACATCTACACGATGGAATACTATGCTGCTGTAAAAAAGAAGGAACTCTTACCATTTGCAACAGCATGGATGGAACTGGAGAGCATTATGCTAAGTGAAACAAGCCAGTCAATGAAGGAAAAATACCACATGATCTCACTCATTCATGGATAATAAAGACCACTACAAACTTTTGAATAATAGATACAGAGGCAGAGCCGCCTCAAACTGACTGTCAAACTGCAGTGGGAAGGCCAGGGAGGGTTGGGGGACAGGAGGGAGAGTAAGAGATCAACCGAAGGACTTGTATGCATCTACATAAGCATAACTAATGGACATAAGACACTGGGGGGTAAGGGAGGGCAGGGGTTTGTCAAGGGAGGGGGGGGGTAAAAAAAAAGAATTCTCTTCCACAAAGCATATTATGAAAACATCAGGATGCATACAGAATAAGAGGATATATTTACAATGTCTAAAGTGAATATAAGATTTATGTATGAAGTATTCATAAAATTCCTGATAATCAACAAGAAAATAATACCAACTCCAGTAGACAAAGGGACAAAGGATATGAACAAGCAGTTTATAGAAAACCCCAAAAGCAAATGAGTATTCAATGAGATGCTCAAATGCAACGGTAAATGGAGAAATGAAAAGTGCAACAGCGAGATATCATACCACCTACCATTCTGGCAAAATGTATAGGCAGCTGGATGATACTGTAAGGATGTGGGCACACAGCAACGCCCATGTACAGCTGGTGGTGGTGCAGACTGGCAGAGGCATTTTGGAGAGGAACCTGGCACGCCTTATATCAATTAGGTTTGCACCTACCCAATGACCTAGGCCCTTTTCTCCAGGTATATATGCCGGGACATTCTCCCAGAGACATAGGATTTCTTTTTATGTACACATATAATATTTTACACTAAAAAAGGGTTCATATGGAAGGTCTGAAAATAGGTGTAAGGAAATGAAAAGAAATACATGAATGAGTGAATGAAATGAGAAGGGGCCCTGTAAGGTCAATGGGGATGGGTACCAGGATCTGAAGAGCATCCTGATGCCAACCTTGCACACCTCAGTCACTGCAGGTGGTGGGTAATGAAGGGTGAAGGAGGTTGTTTCAAACATCTGGGCAAAACTTTTGAATGACAAAATAAAATTAAAAAAGTTCCTCATGCAGTTCAGCTGAGGGAAACACCTCAGTTAACAGAAGAGACAAAAACAGGCTGTTTCAGGCATCTCTCCAACTTTAAATACCAGATGACAAAATGTCTCCAGCATTTTGAGGCTAAAATAATTTGGAGCTAAGACAGCCAAATAAGTTTTCCTTGTGTGAAAGGTAAGAGAAAGCACTCCAAGGTATGTGTAGATACCAAAAAATATACCGTCACGAACATTTCTTGAATCAAAGAACAGGTTCCACAGATTTTTGAGAAGGTACCGGCAAGGCCTCCTCCGTGTCTGTAAAATGTACAATTACCTTTTGGAGAAATAGGATGATCCTCAGGAGCATCTGGGCGCGGAGCTCCTCCAAGGTAAACAGCGTGCGGGGTGTGCGGATGAAAATCTTGGTCTTCCCGTAAGCCACGTCTTCCTGAAAGCCACACTGTTCGATCAGTTTCTTCACAGCCTCTTTGTCTGAGGGGAGGTCGTGGTTGGGCCAGGTGAATTCCGAGATCATCTTGTACCTGGTGAACCAAGAACAGGGCACGGATGAAGGGAGGAAAACCACGTGGTCTCAATAGCCGCGGAAAAACCATTCCTTAAAATTCAAGATGCTCCACAGAAAATAAAAAAAAGAAAACAAAACTTCTTTGGAAATTAGGAATAGAAATAAATGTCATAGCCTGATAAGAGATGTGGGAAAAAACCTCCACTGAGATCCAACACTCCATGATAACACCCCTTCCTGACGCAGGGATTGAAGGGGCCTTCCTGAATTTAATAAAGGCGCTGCGCCAAGAACTTACAGCCGATATCATTTGTAAAGAGGCAACATTGGAAGCGTTCTCTTCACCGATAGAAACAAGACAGGGTTGCCGCTATCACAGGTTTTCTCACCAGCACAGTGAGACTAATAAACGAACAGGTAAGTGATTAGGGAAAGTGCACAACTGACATTATTTATGCACAATATACTTGCTTCAGAGGAAACCAAGCAGATAAACTATTATCACGGAAAGAAAACTAAGCCGCATTCTGCAGAGAAGATGAATAGACAAAAATCAACTGTGCTCCTATGTGCAAGTGGCCAACACTTCTTGGCCCTGTGGCCCTCTCACAGGGCAGCTCCCTACACACCAACTTCACGACAGTGTGAGTGTGAGCAAGATGGAAGGCACAGAGTCACAGCCCTTTGCAGCCTAATCCCACAAGTGACATCCTATCATGTTTCCCATATTCCATTTTGCTAGCAGCAGATCACCAGGCCCAGGCCACCCTAGAGGGAAGGGGACTAGACAGGGTGAATTCCAGGAGGTGGAGATCTTGGGACCAGCTTGGAAGGCTGCTTACCCCTGGGCTCCCCCTGACCCAAGTGCAAACTTGTAATACATGGAGTCAATTTAGTCATGTTCACACTCTGCATCCGAATTTTAAGTCACAGCGAGAAAGGCTTTGCCCACTCTCATTAGTCTGTGGGTATCAGGAAGGCAGGGACTGTGTTTTGCTCCCCACTATATATATACCATGTTGCCTGCCATCTGATGAGGAAATAGATTTGTTGAGTGAAACAAACAAACAAAAAACACCCAGAAGGAAATACATCTAAAAGCTTACTCAGTTGCCAGAGAGGGACAGAAATAGAAGCCCAATGAAAGAATTCTATTATGAAGAGAGAAGTAACATTACACAACATCATGTGGAAAAAGGAAACAAAATCAGAAACCTTACGAATCCTATATAATAAAAGGCTAATATGCAAATTGAACGAACTGTGGAATGACGGGTCACTATGACGCACACTGACCACCAGGGGGCAGACGCTCAACACAGTAGCTGCCCCCCTGGTGGTCAGTGCACTCCCACAGGGGGAGCGCCACTCAGCCAGAAGCTGGGCTCACAGCTGGCGAGTGCAGTGGCAGTGGCAGGATCCTATCTGGACTCGGTGGCAGTACTAAGGACCCCTTGGGGGGTGTCCGCCTGCAGCTTCCTCAACTCTATTGTTCATTCACCAGATAGTCAGATGCTCACGCACGGTCCCACATGGGGAAGCCTAGGACTCCATAATTCTCAGTGTACTAGCAGGTTTCTTTGTTGAGACCATTCTCACCTGTGCAGAAACTTCTCGTACGCCTGGCGGAAGGCAAATCCTGCCCGTCGCACCCTCACGTTTTCCAATAGTCCAAGGTACTCAACCTGATGCCGGCAGCGCTCATCATCAAATACCTGCGGGGATTTCTTGTCATTGGGTTTGATGCAACGTACATAGTAAGGTTCCTAAAGAAATGAATCAGCAAATGGTGAGTTTTAGAAAAACCACAGGCCAACGGCACTAATACGCTAGTCTAATTTTAAAGAGTAAAACGATTTAAAGCTGAACTATGGTTCCTGTGACAGACTGCCTACCTCTGATTCACCTTTATTGCTATGGCAGCCTTTTGGGACCCTAACCCAAAGTGAGAGGGGTTAACCCCTGACCTCCTCCTTTTCAAGCCCTAGTGTCTGTGTCTGTCTCACTAGCCCAGCTGTGGGCAAACTACGGCCCGTTTGAAATGAATAAAACTAAAAAAAAAAAAAAAAAAAAAAAAAAAAAAAAGACCGTACCCTTTTATGTAATGATGTTTACTTTGAATTTATATTAGTTCACACAAACACTCCATCCATGCTTTTGTTCCGGCCCTCCGGTCCAGTTTAAGAACCCATTGTGGCCCTCGAGTCAAAAAGTTTGCCCACCCCTGCACTAGCCCCATGTGGTTGTCAGAACCACTACTCAAATCCCATCCACTTGCTCTGCAGTTGGCAAATTCCCCTCAGAGAAAGGAGGTCTCAAACCTGGGCTCTTCCCCATGGCTTCCAGCCCAGGAGTTCTCCACTATCTTGTTATCTCTCCAGTGTCTTTAAGCAAAGGTTTTGCATATTTTATTTGCGTTTCCTACATGTCCCCAGCATGGATGTGGGTTTAAATTACCTAGTCTGTGATTATTAAAGTAAAAGCCCTAATGTCCTCATTTCATATATCAGATGCCCAGAGACAACACCAGACCTGGACCATGTTAAACTAAATTGCTGGCCTGAACTTTTTCAGGCTACCCAGGTAGTGAGAATGTGGACTGCAAACCTCATAAAAAACTACCTTATGATGATAAATTCTCAAGGGATGTTCATCTACCCCACTGCAATTTCTCTCTTTTTTATTTTTTATTTTTTTATCTTTATTGTTCAAATTATTACAGTTGTTCCTTTTTCCCCCCATAGCTCCCCTCCACCTGGTTCCCACCCCACCCCCTGCCCTTACCCCCCCACACTGTCCTCATCCATAGGTGTACGATTTTTGTCCAGTCTCTTCCCGCACCCCCTATACCCGCATCCCCCCGAGAATTGTCAGTTCACTCCCTTTCTATGCTCCTGATTCTATTCTATTCACCAGTTTATTTATTCTGTTCGTCAGATTTTTTATTCACTTGATTTTTAAAAAAAATATATTTTATTGATTTTTCACAGAGAGGAAGGGAAGGGGATAGAGAGTTAGAAACATCAATGAGAGAGAAACATCGATCAGCTGCCTCTTGCATACCCCTGACTGGGGATGTGCCCGCAACCAAGGTACATGCCCTTGGCCAGAATCGAACCCAGGACCCTTCAGCCCGCAGGGCGACGCTCTAGCCACTGAGCCAAACTGGTCAGGGCTCACTTGATTTTTAGATTCACTTGTTGATAGATATGTATTTGTTGTCACTTTGTTGTTCATAATTTTTATCTTTATCTTTTGTTTCTTCTTCCTCTTCTTAAAGAATACCCTTCAGCATTTCATATAATACTGGTTTGGTGGTGATGAACTCCTTTAGTTTTTTCTAATCTGTGAAGCTCTTTATCTAACCTTCAATTCTGAATGATAGCTTTGCTGGGCAGAGTAATCTTGGTTGTAGTTTCTTGCTATTCATCACTTTGAATATTTCTTGCCACTCCCTTCTGGCCTGCATAGTTTCTGTTGAGAAATCAGCTGACAGTCGTATGGGTACTCCCTTGTGGGTAACTTAACTGTTTTTCTCTTGCTGCTTTTAAGATTCTCTCTTTGTCTTTTGCCCTTGGCATTTTAATTATGATGTGTCTGGGTGTGGTCCTTTTTGGATTCCTTTGGTTTGGGGTTCTCTGCGCTTCCTGGACTTGTAAGTCTATTTCTTTCACCAGGTAGGAGAAGTTTTCTGTCATTACTTCTTCAAATAGGTTTTCAATATCTTGCTCTCTCTCTTCTTCTGGCACCTCTATAATTCGGATGTTGGTATGTTTGAAGTTGTCCCAGAGGCTCCTTGCACTATCTTTATATTTTTGTATTCTTTTTTCTTTTGCTTTTCTGGTTGGGTGTTTTTTGCTTCTTCATATTTCAAATCTTTGACTTGATTCTTGGGATCCTCTAGTCTGCTGTTGGATCTCTGTATATTATTACTTCAGTCAGTGTATGCTTAATTTCTAGTTGGTCTTTTTTCATAGCCTTGAGGGTCTCACTATATTTCTTGGAGGTTTCTAGAAGATTCTTGAGTAACCTTATAACCATGGTTTTGAACTCTATATCCAGTAGTTCGCTTTCCTCCATTTCTTTCATTTGTAACCTGTTTCTTTGTCTCCGCATTTTGGCTGCTTCCCTGTGTTGATAGAGTGGCTTTGTGTGCCAGGTGTCCTATAGGGCCCAGTGGCTCAGCCTCCCTAATTACCTGAGGTGGACACTCTTGGTGCACCCCTTTGTGGGCTGTGTGCACAGCCTTGTAGTTAAGCCTTGATTGCTGTTGGTATCACTGATAGGAACTGACCTCCAGGTCAATTGGCTGTGAGGACCAGTTGTGTCTACAATGAGAGAACTTCTGTGCTGGAGACACCCTTATGGGGCAGGACTTGCTTTAGTGGGGCTTTGTCGCTCACTGAGTCTGCCCCCTGAGTGTGTCTCTTATGGATGTGAAGAGCTGTAATCTGGATGGTCTCACTCTGACCACTGGGTAGATTGGCTCTTGGATCTCCAAGGAGGTGCAAAGTCAGCCACTGCCTGAGGCCACCCAGCAGGAGCTACAGAGAGATCTACAGATTCCTCCTCTTTGTTTGGGGTTTGGAGGTGCCCAGATGAGGTGCAGCTGTGAAGCAATGCAGGCTGCTGACGAGCCTTAGGCCTTCTTTTGGAAGCTCTGGGGTTCTCTGACTGAGCTACAGTTTGACAGGTTTTCAGGCAGAGAAAGGCCAGGCCATTCGTATGCAAAAGCCTCTGTGCACAGCTTGGGTGGGGTTGTAAATTGGGTAGAGTGAGGTCTCAAGGAATCACCAGGGTGGAGAAAACCACAATGGCTGCCAGTCTGCTCTGCCTCCGGGGTCTGTGTCCCGTGGCCCTGTGCAGGAACAATGAACGCTGCAAGCACCTCTGCAAGAAAGCCGCTCTCATGTTCCGGCCCAATGCCAGACAGTCCAGTTTCTCTCCATATGAGTCTGGGTGCCCAAATTCTCATTCTGAACTGGAGTTCAGAGCAGTTGGGAGCTTGTATCTCCCTCCCGATTGAAAAAGACAACAGTGTACCTAGCTGCCAGCCCCTTTCACGCTCGCCTCCGTTAACTCCACACTTCCATACCTCTGCACCTCCTACCAGACTCAATGCACTTTTCTCTTTCCTTCTAGGGATCGAACCTGCAACCTTGGTGTATCAGGGGACACTGTAGCCAACTGAGCTACCTGGCCAGGACAAAGCTTCTGCCTTCTTACTAAGGTTTTGTCCCAGCTCCCATGTCTATCAGTTTGGGGTAGATTTGGTTTGAAATCTCTCGCTAGGACTGTGTACTTGTGCATTTTTCTTTTAAAAAATGTCAGGTTCCTTTGCTTTATAGAGTTCATGCATAATCATGGCTATGTTATTTGGCACCTAGTTCAAAATGACTTTACTGTCTTGCATACCTTCATTTTATTATCAGTCTCTTTATCTGTGTTAATACTTGTTTTTCGTAAATTCCATGTTCTCTCACATTAATATTGCTTTTAACCAGTTTTTTTTTTTAAATCTACCTCTTTGTTTATAATATTCATGCATAGTGTTAATTAGGTATTTCCACCTATCTACTCTGTTTAGTCTATTTACATTCCTGGTGAGTACCAACTATATAGATTTATTTCTATCACACTATTTTGTATTTTCTAAATGTAATCCACATGTTCCCGTTTCTGCCCCGGCCATCTTCCTGCCTTCTATTGTCTATATTCTTTTGCTTATCCCTGCTCTCTCCCTCATCCCCCATCTCCATAAACATCCAGATTGGGAAGCTGTAGCAAAGACTGTGAGGGTAGTTGCCTACCTCACATCCAGTATCTTTCTCCTACTTTGAAACAGAATAGTTATTTTTAGCTGGGTGTGCTGCTGACTAGAATAAAAATGCACTTCCCAGCTCCCCTGTCAACGAGGTACAGCAAGTGAGATGTAGCTGAAGGGCTGTGGGAGACTTCCAGGAAGTCTCTTTCTTCTTTTTTTTTTAATATATTTTTATTGATTTCAGAGAGGAAGGGAAAGAGAGAGAGAAACATCAATAATGAGACAGAATCACTGATCAGCTGCCTCCTGCAAGCCCCACACTGGGATCGAGGCCGCAACCCGGGCCTGTACCCTGAACCAGAAATCGAACTGTGACCTCTTGGTTCATAGGTTGACGCTCAACCACTGAGCCACACCAGCTGTGCGGGAAGTCTCTTTAAAAGGGAGGTAGCTTGCAGTACAGCCATCCTGGGCCAGGAGGATATATGACAAGCACAAGGATGGTGGAGCAGAAAGACCAAGGAGCCTGGGTCTCGGATCACCTTAGAGCTGCCGTACCAGTCCCGGGTACCGTCTCCTATACTTCATTTACAGGAGAGAGAACACATGTCTCTCAAGGATAAGCTATGAACTGGGGTCTCTTTTATTAGCAGCTGAATGCAATTCCTGACACAGACACCATAGACGGTTCTAGTATTTTAATTTTTTTAAAAATGCACATTTAACTACTGATTTTAGAAACGTGGTTCTTTTCTAGTTAATTAAATAAATCTAATATATTTTATAAAATCCTCTGTTCAACTCTAGTTCCTGTGTTGCATGCTTTCCCGTGAGGTTTGCCTCCCTTCTTGCTGGGTGAGGCAGGTTGAAGCTGACATGCAGAGAAGCCGAGAGACAAGAGAAAGCGTTCTAATGAATTCTAGTCTTTACCCCTCCTGTTCCAGAGGTTTAATTATATTAACCAACAAATTGCACTTATTTGTTGTCACTTGAGGCCAAAGAATCCTGATGAAAATAAATAGAAAGCACCCTAGCCGGTTTGGCTCAGTGGATAGAGTCTCAGACCAAGGACTGAAGGGTCCCCGGTTCAATTCCGGTCAAGGGCATGCACCTCACTTGCAGGCTGCGGAAGGCAACCATTGATGTGCCTCTCTCACATCGATGTTTCTCTCTCTCTGTCTCTCCCCGTCCCTCCACTGTCTCTAAAAACCAATGAAAAAATATCCTCAGGTGAGGATTAACAAAAGACAAAAACCAGAAAGCCACTGAACAGACATGTTCTTGTGGCATTTGCCTAATTCATCCACAGGGAAGGCACCAGAAATGGAACAGATTTAAATTCTTAGAGAGGAAGTTGATTTTTTTAAAAAAAGGATAATAATGAAGAAATGACACAGGAAAAGCACCAGAAGAGAAAGATAAAAAAGAAGGAATTAAAAATAATGAGTCCCAGAATGCTGCCTAATTTATCAAAGTTGTCAGCAGCAGTAGTTGAAAGCAAAAATATGTTCTTTACAAAAAAACAGACTAAAGTTAACCAACAGGATTAGATCTCACAGGAGTAATAAAAAGCAGACCTAATGGTCAATAACACATCTTTTTATTTCAACTATTTAAAACAACCCGAGGATAATACTTAAGTACCAAACCTCCTCTTAAAACTCTATCTGGTCATTTTGTATTCAGATATAATATACAGATGGTGTATTACAATTTAGTTCAAGATTTTTTTTAAAAAAGCCAGCCATTGGTGTCAGCCCAGGGCAGAAGTTCAGGCATATGTTATAATTTATAATTAAAAACAATTTTACCTGGGACACAAACAACTGTTTTACCTAGCCCCATTAACAACAACAATTTGATTTACTATAATTACCTAAAATCCACACACCAGGAATAAAAATTCTATTACAACATTTGCTTTAAATATCTATTCTTCAATTTGATTTACTATCATTACCTAAAAAGCAAGCCATACCTACATTCTCGCTAACATATATCATGGGCAGCCAGAAAAGAAAAGGATTACCTTCGATGCAAGGTTGTCCACTAAGGCGATCATAGAATTCTTAAATAAGGTGGCAGCGGTCAGAGGGCGCTTGGTCACCTCCGTGATGCTCAGTTTGCCTTCGGGCCACATATTCTTCAGCACAGGATTTGAACTGAGAAGCACAGGAAGAGCAATTCAAACAGGCTGAACAAGAACTGCTAAGCAATCCTGCCGGACGTACCCTGGGAGGCACGAACTCACAAGGCCTAATTGGAGAAACAGTTCCATCCAGAAAATGATGCTGAAAGATGTGTCCAAACTGTACTGCGTTAAAAAAAAACCCTCTTTGAAGTGACATCTATATTATTATGATCTAGTACCCTCAAGGAGTTAACATAGGTCTTACAATCTACACATAAAATAAAATAGTCTGGGTGGTAGTTATGGGAATGAGTGCAAACCACTAGCAGGGAAATGACTCTCAATGTTATGGTAGAAAACATGAACACCAAAGTATCTTCTGATTGAAACAAATGTTCACGCAGAATAGGTGACACCACAAACAGGCAGGTCTTTCCAAAAGTACAGCGAGGAAGGTAAAATAACCATCCTCACACCGTCTTCTAGAAAGTCCCTCGCCTGCAGTTGGATTGATGAGCCACTTACAGGTAGCACTGGCGGCTAAAATCTGTCACTGAGGTGACACCAAGACGGCTGTGATCCAATTCTTGAAAGTGCGCTTCAGGCCAGCGTTCGAGCTCACCACGGAATAGTCATTACGTGGCTCCGTGGGGATATTTTTAAAAACCCGTGGGGTGGTCTCAACTCGGATTTTCTTCCTGTTTCATTTCGGGTGCTTTTGATTTTCAAAGATTGAAATGTGAAACCTTGCTGGCTTCCTGGAAACTTTTCTCTTGTCAGATTTTTTCTTTTCTTTTTTTAAACTGGGGTTTGAGACTAGAAAAGAATTAACATGGGCATTTTTTTTGCTAATGGTGTTTACGACTGCCATCATTTTCCCCACTTTTCTTCTCCTGGTATAAAATTGAGAAAATTGAGTTGGTTTCCCAAATATCTAGTAAATTTCTATACAGAGCAGCTCAAAATAATTGCTGCAAACATGCTAAGGACAGATGAGGTGAGGGGAAGATTTACCGAGTCTCTGAGTGAAGACAGAGCCACACTGTGACCCTCCCTGCCGCTCGCAAGAAAGTGACTATAAAATAATGCACTGATCTGCGGCTTATGGACCCAGTTTTTTCACTTTCTAGTTTTATTCCATAATTTTCCAATGATATGAACATCAATAAAAATAACCACATCAACGAACATGGTTTGCCCTTAACTTTCCCATTGTAATCTTTAGCAGAGAGAGAACTTAAAGTAGTGGTTCTCGACATTTAGTACACACGAGTGCGGGATGCCTTCCTAACAGCTACTGAATACAATTTCCTGAAATCAGAGCAGGTGTCCTTTGAAAATTCTGGTGTGAGCAGTTTCTACTTTGATCTAAGCAGTTTCTACCCCAAATATCACCTTACTCACTGCTGGCCATTTATAGAGACTCTTGTACTACCTTGTCAGTTAGGGAGGGGTGCTGAAAATGAAGGAACTAAGACATTTATTATAATGGGACCCATGCACTATTGCTGGGAATGAAGACTGGTGCAGCCACTATGAAAAACAGTATGGAGTTTCCTCAAAAAATGAGAAATGGAACTGCTTTATGACCCAGTATTTCCACTTCTGGGTATATATCTGAAGAAACCCAAAATACTAATTCAAAAGAATATATGCACTCCTATGTTTATTGCAGCATTATTTATAATAACCAAGACATGGAAGCAACCCAAGTGCCCATGAATATAGATGAGTGGATAAAAACAGCTCTGGTACATATATACAATGGAATATTACTCAGCCATAAACATGAACGAAATCTTACCATTTGTAACAGCATGGATGGACTTAGAAGGTTTTATGCTAAGTGAAATAAGCCAGACAGAGAAAGACAAATACTATATGATTTCACTTGTTTGTGGAAGCTAAAGAACAAAATAAATGAACAAACAAAACTGAAACAGACACATAGACACAGAGAACAGACTGATGGTTGCCAGATGGGTGGGGCATTGGGGGGGATGGGTGAAAAAGGTGAAGGGATTACGAAGTACAAATTGTAGTTACATAACAGTCACGGGGATATGAAGTACAGCATAGGGAATATAGTCAATAATATTGCAGTGACTATATATGGCGTCAGGTGGATACTGGAAATTTCAGGGGGAACACTTTGTCAAGTATATGATAACCTAACCCAGGGGTGGACAAACTTTTTGACTCGAGGGCCACAATGGGTTCTTAAACTGGACTGGAGGGCCGGAACAAAAGCGTGGATGGAGTGTTTGTGTGAACTAATATAAATTCAAAGTAAACATCATTACATAAAAGGGTACGGTCTTTTTTTTTTTTAGTTTTATTCATTTCAAACAGGCCGGATCCGGCCCGCGGGCCGTAGTTTGCCCATGGCTGACCTAACCACTAGGCAGTACACCTGACACTAATACAAAATAATATTGACTGTAAACTGTAATGGGGGAAAAAAAGGCATTGCTCCCTATAGCTCAAAATAAATAAGTAAATGAATGGACTAAAAGAACCCTTTCTTTAAAAGGGAAACTTAGTTATCCAGAAACCCAGTACCTAAGGCAAGGCAGAACTTATCTGGCTAAGAAAACAGAAGTGATGAGCAAAGTCTGTGCACCTGGCCTGCCACTGGTTTGCTTTCTTCCTCCTTTCATTTACACACACACACACACACACACACACTCAGACATATGCACACACACACACACTAACATGCATGTATACTCTGAAGGTCTACAGAACTGGAGATCCAAGTTCCTTTAAATATATAAAAAGGAAAAAAGGATGGAAATTTGGGAGGCTATTTAGCCATGGAAGCACTGACGTGTCCAGAGGCAAAGGTAGCCCATCCACGCACCACCCAGGAGGATGGTTTTTGCCTGAACAATTTCAAGACTTCCCACCCCACTGGCAAGGCCTTTCCTCTGATGGATATCTGTACAATAAGTTGCAGTCAACAGATGTTTAATCTTTTTGCAATTCTGACAAGATCATCCCTATTGTGAAATGAACTCATCTTCGCTAGACGCCTTTAATTGTTGGATTTATCGAAGTTCCTTTGTTCCGACTCTGTGTTTCCCAAGCGATTAAACATTTTGGACTTTATGAGTAATGTTTTTCAGTCAATTAATAAACTAGAGTTCTCACTGCTGTTTTGACTTCCCTAGTGGGTTTTCCAATAGGAAAAAAAAAATAGCTTGTCATACCAACGCAAGTATTCCATTCCACATGACCATTAGATATTCCTCTGGAAATAATCCACAGGCTGTTCCGTTTCTTCATTTGTCCTGTGAGCTCAGAGTTACGTGAAACCACCCCTGGGAGGTGGAGCTGTTCCCGGGGAGCTGAACTTGGGGCCATGATGAATTCCCGAAGGTAAGGAATGCCACCTGGGGCAGTCTCTTGGTACACAGCCTGGCTCTGCCTTCTTTCCTTAGCAACAAACCCACAGACATTGCCACTGGCCAATGAAGGCCATTTTTTCTAATTTGAGTTTTTGACATTTTCTACACAGAGCTATGCCAGACTCTGTCCTTTGTCCCTCTTACCTGATAAGTTACGTACTGAAACTCCTTTTTCTGAAAGTCCCTTTTCCCCATGGCCAGCTCTTACAGGGGTCCCCTCTACCTGTAACATCCTAACGGCACAGCTCCATCAGCACTCCTGGTGGCATGCACGCAGATGAACCATTTCACAGCAAAACTGCTGGAAACAACAGTCTAAACACATCGCCACATTCTCATTTTCTCCGTTCCCTGGAGCCCACTTCCATCACACACTGGCCTTCCACAACTCCACCGGTGCTGTCAAGAGTCCCACTGATGTTCATGTCAGCAAACCCAACAGTGCATCTCGGTCCTCACATCACTCTGCTCTGGACAGATTTTTGACACGGTTTATACCTTTTTCTTCTCAACGCACTTTTTCCTTGGCCTGGCCTCGCTGACACCAGATTCGGGTTTTCTTCCTGCCTCACTGACACGCTCAGTGTCCTTTGCTAGTTCCTCCTTTCTTTCTTGACTCTAAATGCTGGAGCGTCTCAGGGGTTCTTTTTTTTTTTTTTTACCTCTCCTCTCTCTTATTTTTTAAATCTGTGTTCCCCCTAAAACCTCATCCAGTCTTAAGACTTTAAATACTATTAATGAATTGATACCCCTAGCCCCACCTTTACCCTGAGTCCCAGAGGCATACATGCGATTGCCTATTTGGCATTTTCAACTGGATGTTCAATATAATATGCACCTCCGGCATAAAATATCCTAGACAAAGCTCACCAGATTAGCTCCTCCTCTTGTCTTCCCCCATCAAGCATCCCTTCTGCACTGCTCAGGCATCGGCTTGGATTTCTGTTTTTCTCTCGCATCACACATCCCATTCATCAACAAGTCTTGTTAGCTCTACTTACCATCACCCACTCTGACCACCTTGCATCATCTCTGTCACTACCATCACAATCTCAGACTAGTCCCCTAACTGGTCTCCCCAGTTCTACTCTTGCCCTCAACAGTGTGTGCTTTATAAGGTAGCCCTAGTGATTTAATGTATAAATCACATTGTATCATTAATTCCAATGGCTGCCCTTCATTCTTCCTCCTTACCTCGGCTCACAGACTCTTCATAACCCAGGCCCCATTGACCTCTGTAAATACTCATTCCTTGTCACTCTCCCCATCCCTCTTTTTTACACCACAATGACCTTCTGGCTGTTCTCCATGCTCCCAAACTCATTCTTACCTTAGCACCTTGGTACTAGCTGTTCTCTCTACCTGAAATGCTCTTCTTCCCCACTGTTCACGGCTCACTCCCCCACTCTATTCAGGTCTCTGCTCAAATGTCACCTCTTTTAAGAAGACTTTCCCACCACCCTATTTACAATGTCTCCCCTGCCCTTCCTTGCCTGCACGCTTCAATCTGTTTGTTTTTTTTTAAGCCTTGTCAAAACAAGACCACCAGAAATTTTGGTTGCCTCCCCCCACCAAAAAAATTGGAAGAGAGAGAGAGTGATCATCCTTCACTCTTTTACCTACTTTATTTTTCTTCACAGCACTTGTCACTACCTGAAAGTTAGCTGTCTTTTTGTTTACTGACTGCCCCCTCTACTAGAATATAAGACACAAGGGGGCAGGGACTTGTCTAAATTTCTCCCACAGCTGTACCCCAGAGTGTGGAAGAACATGTGACTCAGAGGTGCTCAGTACATCTTTGATGATCCACTGACCCACTGATTGAGGAGACTTGATAAATGAGTGTCTACAGTTCTCTAACCCCAAAGCAGCAGCTGGCTGAGCATCCTTCTTTCTTCATGGACCTTCTTTCCAAAGAATCATGCTGGGTTTGAAATTGGTTCTTCCCCTTTTCTGGGATTATGAGAAGGTTCTGTCCACTCAGGATCTACCATCACCCATTCCAGCTGCTACTCGGACAGCAGAGGGACCTCTTCGTCGGAGGCAAAGTCACTAAAGTGGGAATCGGAGCGTGAAGTTTTCAGCTATGCCAGAGGTTATCTGACGCCGTCCATTTGCCACTGGCCCAGCCAGGGACTCCTCCTGAATATTCTGGTAGGGGGTGCCAGAAGGATGGCAGCCGTAAACAGAGAAACTGAGGCCACCCAAGGGCAATCAGAGAAAATCATATTCATAGCAGGTCCCTGTCCTAAATCTATTGATTGTTATAATTACAGAGTAATATTTTATAAAGTCTGATCAAGCAGAACTAGAGAATTTACCAAAAAAAATCTTAAAGTTGTCACGTAAAAATAATCGTGTGCATATATACTGTGCGATATATGTCAAAGTGTTTAATATAAAGATAGTAAAATTTAACCCTACCTGTTATACATCAGGCGCTTGAAATCTTGAAATAAAGTGTCTTTATTTTTGTCAATAAAACCGATGACAGAATAGCTAATGGAGGAAAAAACATAGAAAATGTTCATTACTCACCAAGCAAGAGCCACATGTAAAGCTTTTCTAGAAATCTACAGCACCCTCCCACTGTTAATTATGCAATCAGTTTATGAGGCTGATTCTGTCCTCGATGTCCTGTGGTAAGGAACATCACATTTTACCTCTTAAATAAAGGAGCTATTGTTTCTATTCTTCAAAAGCAGAGCAAACATCATTACCATAATTGCAATTAAGATCATTTTCTACTGGCGTACTGCTTACCTCAAAAAGATGACTCTTAAAATACAGACAGCTGTATTTATCATCCAGCATTACTAAGATAAAAGCAAACCAGCGACACACAGGAACTAAGGGCCTCATCCGTAGGGAGGTCAAGGGGCTTGCCTAAGGTTCGCTCAGCGTGTTCAGGGTGGGATAAAAGAATCCAAGGAGAACCGCAAAGGATGGTAAGAGCTGGATAAGCAGAGGAGAAAGCAGAAGGCAGATCACACAGGGAAATAGATTATTAAACAAAGGGAAGGAAGCAGGCACATGCATGACATTCTTGAAAGAAAACGAGGAGGCCAGTGTTCATGGTCTGGAGCAGTGGTTCTCAACCTTCTGGCCCTTTAAATACAGTTTCTCATGTTGTGACCCAACCATAAAATCATTTTCGTTGCTACTTCATAACTGTAATGTTGCTACTGTTATGAATCGTAATGTAAATATCTGATATGCAGGATGGTCTCAGGCGAACCCTGTGAAAGGGCCGTTCGACTGCCAAAGGGGTCACAAACCACAGGTTGAGAACCGCTGGTCTGGAGGAAGGGAGATGAGTAAGGTCTTGAAAGCCCAGTAGTTGGTGAGAAAGGTGGGAATGGGACCTGTTCTGCTGCAGTGACGGGCATGGCCTCTAGGTGGCGCACACTCAGGGCTGGGGGTATAAAAGTCATGGAAGATTCTGGGTGATGGTAACTCTAGATGCAGCTGCTTCTTACAGCTCTGTTTTCTCACCTGTCTACATGTCCCCTCAACAATCACGTCAATGCACACAGTTCTCAGATCTCTAACCCCGAACCCTCGCCAATATTTCAGCCTTGCATACTTAATTCTGCAAGAAAGTCCCATCATGCTATGCAGCCCATGGGGGTGGGGGGCACGTGCCTCCCCCACTCTAGGTCTTCTTCCTAATACCTTCAAGCCATATTTGACTGAACCCTCGAAGTCACCTGACTCAATCTATCATGTAACCCATAAAACTCAAACTTCCAAGCCCTTATTTTGGGCTTTGAAGATTCATTATGATTTGATCTGAATCTATTTTTCTAGGCATTTCTTCTTGTCTTTGCTACAAAAAGGACACACTCCTGTCAAATGGAGCCAGTAGCTATTTCCTAAATGTTTAGCACTCTTCCCACTTGTTCCTATAAAAATATAGTCCAGCATCCAAGGACTACATCAAGGACCCGAGGCAGCATTGGCTTCCCTGGGTGTATTACACACAGCTAGAAGGATGATATCATTTCCTTATTCTGAATCCTGACAACAAGTCCATATGGCAACTATTTCAGACCATCTTTTATTGTATCAATGTAAGCATGTAAATGTGTGTGTATATATATGTGTGTAAGTATTTATATAGATAATATAAAAATGTATGTGTATAAATACATACACACACCACCATATGTGCATGTATGCATCTTACGTGGAAAGCTCTTTGTGGGCAGGGGCCACACTTTAGAAAGCACCATGCACACAGAAGATGTCCAGTAAAAACCTAAAAAAGGACTGGAGGGCTCAGCATCGAGGCAGGTGAGATTTAACACAGACACACCCAATAGGAGGAGGCAATGTGACCGCAGAGGATACACTTCAACCAAATGGGCCTAGTTGCTGAAAAGACATCTGGCCACAAAGCCTCACACACCCCCTTTTTTCTAGCTCCTAATCCTATCACTGCTCCATCCCCAGCTCCTTCCCTCTTCTGCACTCAGGGAGGTTGGCTGGAGTTCTGGAGGTCAGGAAACCTACTTATTGTCTCAGCTCTCCCATGAACATGCTGTGTAACCCTGGGTATGACTTTTACACTCTCTGCGTAGGTTTCCTCATCTGTAAAATGAAAGGGCTGGCCTGGTGGTCTCTAAGGCCTCTCTGTCCAGCCCTGCTTCTATGCCACTGCGAGCGAGATGAAAGCACCCAGTAAGCGAGGTCTGGGTTTTCAGTGGGAGACAGCTGTGCGGTGCTGATCTTCCCTCCTCAGTATTCTGGAACCTGGGAACAGGACCAGAAAAAGAGGAAAATGGTGCCATACCAGCCCTAATGGCTAGTGTGACAGATGGGGTGATAATTTCGAGCCATATTATTTTATATGATTCCAGAGTTTTAATTTAAATCAGGAACAGCTATTAAAATTTCTTCAGATGTCTTTTCAGCATGTAGAGATCATCATTTGCCTTTTTATAGTTGTTTCATCTCTTCCTATCATGGGTTTTATGAATATAAACAGAATTCCTAATGTAAACCATAAGGAGAAAGAACAAGAGAGGCCTTTACACAGTAAGGAGCAGTGTTCAGTGGACAAAGCTTACTAAGTACAGTGGGCTGGAAAATGCCCCCTGAACAGCATCCATGCCTAACTCCTCAGACCCTATGAATGTTGACCTTATACGATAAAAGGTGTGGTTATGTGAGGGATGATGAGAGGAGCAGCTTATATGGTATTACCCAGGAGGTGCCTTAATGCCTTCACAAGTGTAGTTTTAGCTTAGAAGCAGATGAGATTTAACACAGACACACCCAAGAGGAGGCAGCAATGTGACCACAGAGGCAGAGCCTGGAGCGATGGGGCCACAAGCCAAGGAATGCTTGCGGCTGCCAGAAGCTGAAAAAATGCTCTTCTCTAGAGTCTTTAGAGTGTGGCCTTGCCGACACCTCGATTTCAAACTCCTGGCCTGCTGAACTGTGAAAGAATAAATTTCTCCTGTTTCAAGCCATCAATTGAAGGTAATTTGTTACAGCAGCCCTAGGAGACTAAAATGCTAAGGTAGTTATATTTTTTTTAGTTATATTTTCTTGTCAATTTCTACTTTTATTGTAATCAGAAAATGTGCCTCCTGCAAATTTTACTTTTCAAAAAATATTTGATAAATAAAATGGCAAAACTGGTCATGATGGGTGACTCTCACTTCAGGGCCTGTGTGTCTGCTGCCTCTTCTGCTTGGAACTCCCTCGCTTCTCCCTCCTCTCTTCCTAGTTCTTTGCCCTGATTAAACTCTTTTACTTTTAGGACTCAGCTTGGGTATCACTTCCTTCAGCAAGACTTCTCTATACTCCACTCTGGGTTAAGCATTCCTGCTCAGTGTTCCCATAATGCCTGTGCTTTCTGCCTCCCATTCATCCTTCTTTATAGTGACCTACAATGTATCTGCTTATAACTTCCTTTACACTAGTGGTTCTCAACCTTCTGGCCCTTTAAATACAGTTCCTCATGTTGTGACCCAACCATAAAATTATTTTCGTTGCTACTTCATAACTGTAATGTTGCTACTGTTATGAATCATAATGTAAATATCTGATATGCAGGATGGTCTTAGGCGACCCCTGTGAAAGGGTCATTTGACCGCCAAAGGGTTCGCGACCCACAGGTTGAGAACCGCTGCTCTACACTATTACCTTCTTCGGAGAAAGGCCCATCTCATCTATTGTTCTATCCTAGTCCTTAACTTGGTTTATTTATCCATCTGTTGATTTTGACTGACGAACAACTATGCCAGGAGCTGTGCATGGCCACACAGTGTGTGCTCAATAAATGTTTGAAAAGCAAGGAATGCATGAAGCGATGCCAATTTTTATTTTTAAGTGGAAAGATTAAAGGAGGCCTATAAAATGACTGAAAATAATGCAAATGAACAGGAAAACAACCTATATTTCCCCCTGGTTATAATTTCTGAAGTGAGGTTGCATGCAAACATCACGTTAGGTGCCAAAGTAAGATACTCACACTACATCCCCTGCGTAATGTCGAATTCGGAAGTCCCGATCAAACTCCAGGATTTTGTCTGAGGCACAGAGCTAAGAAATCAAGAAGGAGATTATTTTTAAAACAGCCATTTACACTTTCCTAAAAATATATTCCAATTTCATTGAAGAAGATAATTTTATTACAAAATCGTGATATCATTGTGAATGAAATCACACTGTGTGAGGCTTGATTTAAATATTCTGCTTGTGTGGTAACCACTGGGAGCTTTCACTAGAAACCCACACAGCACCCTCTGCTGTTGAATATGGGCGAATGACCAAGTTCTGGACAATGGAAGGAGTGGAAGTGAGGTGAGGCTGTTCCAGGCCAAAGCTGGTAAGAAATGGACAATCGTCTTCTGTACTTTCTTTTCTCCTCCCACTAGCTGGATGCAAAGAAGGACACGGGGGATGGAAGAGGCAGAAGATGAAAGAAGTGTGGGTCCCTGGAAGAGAAATAGACTTCTATTGTCTATGATACTTAAATCTTGGCTGCTATCATATACCCTATATAATTAAGAACTAATATGCTAATTAGACCGAACAGCAGAATGACCGTCCGGACGACCTTCACATGAAGCCGGGGCTGCGAGGGCGGAGCCCCTTGCAGGAATTTCATGCATCGGGTCTCTAGTATCCTATATAATAAAAGGCTAATATGCAAACTGACTGAACGGTGGAACGACCGATCGCTATGATGTGCACTGACCACCAGGGGGCAGACGCTCAATGCAGGAGCTGACCCCTGGTGGTCAGTGTGCTCCCACAGGGGGAGCACCAATCAGCCAGAAGCCAGGCTCATGGCTGGCAAGCACAGCAGCAGTGGTGGGAGCCTCTCCCGCCTCCATGGCAGCGCTAAGGACCCCTCGGGGGATGTCTGACTGCTAGATGTTGTGCACTGGGCCACGAGTATATATATATTTAAGAATAGTTTATTGATTTTTAGAGAGAGAGGAAGGGAGAGAGAAACATCAATGTGAGAGTACAACATTAATCAGCTGCCTCCTGCATGCCCACTACTGGGGATTAAGCATACAACCTGGGCATGTGCCCTTGACTGGGAATCAAACCAGACCTCCTGGGGCATGGTAAGATGCCCAACCAACTGAGACAGGGCTCTTGGCAGCCAGCCTACCCTGACTGATATGGTTTCATTCTCCATGTTCCACTTAAGGAGGGCATTTAAGTGCTTGCTGTCTGCCAGGCATGTACATCTTTCAATCCTCACAAGTGATATTTAAAGTAAGTATCATGAGCTTTCCTTTTCACACAAGGAAACTAAGGCTCAAAGAAGTCAGGCAATTGGCAGAAGGTCACACAACCATTAACTGGTAGCTCTGGGAAGGATCCCTGGGACCAAATGTAATGTCTGTGCTTCCCATGCACACAGTAGCCTGGCTTATCTGCCTTCTGCTAAGCTGGGACCCCAGTTCAGGCCTGTCATTGCTTAGATATCAACCTTGATCCTCTCTCTCTTATTAACCTCTTGCTTTTTTTTAAGTCCTCATTCAAGGATATGTTTTTTATTTTTTATTTTTTGAGAGAGAGACATCATTAGCTCTCTCTCGTATGTACCCCGACCAGGGATGGGACCTGCAACCTAGGTATGTGCTCCAACTGGGGATTAACCCACAAAATTTTTAGAGTATGGGACAACACTCCAACCAACTTTTATAAAACCCTTTTATTTATAAAATCCCCAAAGGAAAGGGACCCAAGATATGTCTGTACCAATTAAATATTCTTACATTTGGATTCACAGTGATGAAAATATTCTGACAGCTTGGTTATTTCACTTCTTTCCTTCATTAGGCAAAAATCCCAGAAAATAACACATTTAAAAATTCCCCATCTTAGTGGTTGTCTGGGGGATGATGCTGGAGGAAGGAGCCACCTGGCCCAAGAGATGGCCAAACCCAGGCTCCCACGTTTAAAAAAGGAGAAAGAGAAACAGAAAGAGGGAGAGGGAAGGAGGGAGGGAGGAAGGGAGGGAGGAAAGAAAGAGAGGAGAGGGAATCCCATCTCTACAGATTAATAACTGTTCAACATTTCCAATCAAATCAGTAGTAACTGCTTAAATGCACTATGTACAGTTGCTACCTTAAGAATAAGATTATATTTCAAAATACTTGGTTGACACATTTAATTCATGTGTATAAATGGCCAAGGTAACACATATAAAAAATGAGGTGATTTCTCATGGGAGCGTCACAGTTATTTTTTAAAATGAAATAGAGCCTTGCATGTGTTAATTGAAAATTCAATATTCTGTAAGATTTATTTGGTATGACCAATTCATTTCAAATTTGACAAACACTGATGGTCTATCATCTGGTAGACACAATTCTAGGCGAGTCTCCAAAACCTGAACAGTGATTACAAAGGACATTTTTAACCCAGTCCTCCAAAACGGGGCCCGCGTAATCATGCCATCTCTAACAACATCATGCTAAAGGATTTAGGTTGCTTCTAACTTTGCTCACTGCTCTGTCCCCAGCACCCAGGATTGTACCTGAAAAATGAGAGGCACTTAGTAAGCATTTGCATTATAAATGGGGAACAACTAAAGGGATAGTAGTATGTGAAAATCGACTTGTAGTAGGGCTGCAAGTCATTCCTCAGTAGCAGACCAAGGAGAATATTTTAGCAATAAACTGTCCTAAAATAAATATCAGCTAGTAATCTGCATCTGGGTGGTTTGTGCTTTGTCTAGTTAACTGTGGAATCTTCCTATCCTGATTACATAATTTCAAAGGGGATGAAGCTAGAGAACATATTTCTTCGTGCTGAACAATGGAATGCATCCTAGATTTACATGGATGACGGAGGAGCAGAAATGTGTGCCCCTTTTCTGTGGAAGTGAGGAAGAATGGGGACTGGTTTTCCTCTAGCTTATGGCTGCTAGACAAGCCTGCATTTGTAGGAAACACTTGGGGATGATGGTGTACCCCCTCCTAGGACAAATATTAATGGTATACTACCATGCAAGGCAGAGCACAAAGGTCTGACAACTACAACTGCCACCAATGATTCAGAAATAGGATCTATAGCTAAGACTTTTTTTTTAGAATGTGAAAAATGGGGGGAGGGGGTGGTTAAAAAATATACCCATGCATATAAGGAACGACTTTCCTGGCAACAACTAGAATTACAGCTAGAATTTCTCTGTTTTTAAGAAAGTCACATAGTCTGGCAAAGCACACATACCACATCGGCTAGCTGAGGGCTATAGTAAAAAGTCGAGGACAAAAGCTATTTTCAGTGCCAGAATGATGATCAGGGCTGCGGGAGCAAAATCGAGCACATGCACAAGGACTCTGTACCTATTGGTTAGCAATGACATCATCCCTTTTCCTATTTCTAGTCAATTGAGCAGTCTGGAGCGCCCTCTCCTGGATGATGTGAGTTTTATCAACCTTGTCCTCCTATAAATCAGAGAAGGCAGAATTTATCCGCAGCAATCAATCCTTCACTGGATGCTTATGGCCTGTGTAGATGGGACACACGGTTGTGATAACCTAACATAGGAAGTCATTTAAGTCTGCCACACAATGCGGAAAACCTCACGCACGAACGCGAGAGGACGTTCTCAGTACACACGTTACCTTGCGGCTGGAGAAGTGCCCATGTTTGCCCAGCTTGCTGTTCAGTGCTTCGAGGAACATTGCGTCGGTGACCTTGCCGACGTTCATGCAGGCGTCGTCCAGGATGGCGATGATCCCCTTGTGCTGCTGCTCCACCAGGTCCACGATGATCTGATTGTTCAAGTAGTCGATCTGCGGGACACAGCACAGAGGCAATGCCCAAGGGGGCAGGGGCCGGACGCGGAAACACCAGTGCCCCGTGTGCATCAGTTACGTCAAGCTCCCTCCATGGTAAACATGTGAATGACACCTGTGAGGTCTGACACTCGAATTCCCTCAGAGGCTTCTTTGCAACAGGAGACACTGTCTTCGATGAGAACAGGTCCAGGCAAAAATTATAAAGTGGGTAACGTTTCTCCCATCACTACCTGCTGTTTTAATCTTGCCTCCGCCTCCTGCACCTGACCCTGTTCCTTCAGACTCTCAATCCCCTAATCTGCTTGCCATTAACCACAAGACCCAGAGTGCACTAAGTGCCAGCCAATAACCTTAAAGTATCATTTGACATGTAATTTGACGAAGTGAAGGTATTACGCAGAACTTGCATTCTATGGACCTGGATTAAAACCCAAAGGAACATTCCCCTCCAATTTCCCAAAGTTAACAAGCCTATATGGGTATAAGAGTTTTGAGGTTTTTCAGGATATCTACCATAAAGAATGTAATGCTGAGATTAAGTATCTATAAGAGGTAAGAATGAGCTTTTCATTTACTTCCATGAGCTGAATAAAGTTATAAGTAACTCCTGGCTTTCTGGCAACTTCAATACACACAGGGTTTATACCAGCGGTCGCCAACCTTTCGGACCTCATGGACCACCGGTGGTCCGTGGACCACCGGTTGGCGACAGCTGGCTTATACAACAATTCTCTCCTACACCTGTTCATTCTGATGCCCTGCAGCTTACACATCACCTGCAGCTCACAGAGAGCACAGGGGCCTGGCCGGGTGAGCTGTGCCTCATGTGAGGATGGGCGGCTGATTGTCTTACATTTTAATCTGTGTGTTAATGTGCTCCATCTCATTGACAAGATGGCTGAACTGAGAGCTGTCTCTATTAACTTCTGTAAGATCCATAACTCAAAATAGATCATTAAAGTGCCTCAGTATTCCTGTTCCGTGCTATTTAAAATCAAGGACTCATGCCGGTTATTTGTCTGTGGCTTTCAGCTCCATTCCTAGTCTTTCAATTTCTTTTCTATTTTACAGACACAAAGTCTCAAAATGGGTGGCTTTTACTTTCTTTTTTGTACTCTTCTGGTTTGTCTAAATCAGTGGTTCTCAATAGAGGGTGACTTAGAGCCCTGGGGATATTTGGCAACCTAATGTCTGCTGACATTTAAAACAATTTCCCCCCCAATTTTTATTGATTTCAGAGAGGAAAGGAGAGGGAGAGAGAGATAGAAACATCAATGATGAGAGAGAATCATTGATCGGCTGCCTCCTGCACGCCCCACACTTGGGATCGAGCCCACAACGTGGGCATGTGCCCTGACTGGGAATCAAACCATGACCTCCTGGTTCATAGGTCGATGCTCAACCACCGAGCACACCAGCTGGGCTGTCTGCTGACATTTGTAATGGTCACATCTAGAGAGTGTTATGGGCCTCCAGTGGGAAGAGGCCAGGGATGCTGCTAAATAAACATCCTACAGTGCACAGGACAGGCTCACATCAAAGATAGGTCTGGTCCAAATGTCGCTAGTAGAGCGACGGAGAAGTCCTGGCCTAAATATTTACCTTTCTTGTGGCATTTATTACATTTCTAATTAGGGAGAAAAGTTATTTCCACCTTTTGGAAAAATATCCTTAAAATACTCAAAAAGCAAGAACTGTATATTAATGAATAGCTGAAATTTTAGACTTTGGGATGGGGGAGTTAGAGACTAAGTCTTTTGTCCCAGGGACAAAGAAGTAGGTTCCCTACAATTCTAATGATATAAACCAAAAGTGACTCATCTTTGTTAAAGAGTCCAGTAACTGTTAGTTCGTAAGTTTCATGCTGCTTAAAGTAGTGGCTTCCAAACCAGTTTCTTCCAGCAACTGGCATCTCCAGGAGGTTTCTTAGGGGCCCAGGGGCACACAGAGATGTGGGGGGCAGGCTCTGGGCCCCCCAGTACCAGTCCAAGTTAAGCAGCTTTGTGCTGAGAGTCAAGTTCTCAACAGCGAAAGGTGACCTGCAAACTACGGCACCAAAGGCTTTTAAAATGGAATCACTTAGACAACCAGACATGTGTGCCTCCCCGTGAGAGTTCACACACCATCGGTAGAAAAACACTGGCCCCTGAACCTGGTCGAGATTCTAGATCTAACAACCAAGGACATACAAAAAACAGAGAAACATAGTCGATGACAGCTCAGGAATCTGATCAGCAAAATCCAGACTCGGGAAACACAACGAAACAAAGGACCCGTAATCTTCAACAAAAGATTATAAGGAAAAAGAGAGAGAGAGGGAGAGAGAGAGAGAGAGAGAGAAAGGCAGACAGACACTGGGTGAAGAAAATCTACAGATATGTGAGAGACCTATTAGCCAACCACAGTATAGGAGCTTTATTTGGATCCAAATTCAAACAGACTGTAAAAACAAAACAAAAGAACTCTAAGACAATTGAGAAAAATGTGAAATCTGAACATTGACTGAACATGTGACACTAAGGAATTACTGTTAATATTTTAGGTGTGATAATGGTATTGTGCTTATGGTTTTTAGAGAAATACACTGAAATATTTACAGATGAAATAAGTCACATTATTGTCACATCACAGTCTGAGACTTGCTTCAAAAGCTCTGGGGATGGGTGGGTATAGTCCACTGATGACTGTTAAAGTGGGGTGATGCGTACATTAAGTTTATTATATTATGATCTCTGCTTTTAGATCATATATTTGAAATTTCTGTAAAAAAAAAAAAAAAAAAAAAAGAATGAATCACTATGTTCAGAAGTCTGGGGTTCTTAAAGGAAATACTTGCCCAGAATAGTGATTCTCATCTAGGGGGAGCTGGCATAGGGTCAGGCTTCTGCTCTCCTGAGGTCACATATTTCTTGGTTTATTTCGCTAAAAATTTTTGCGTGTTCAGTGCTTTTGCTCCCTTTTCAGATGTTTGAAATCGCTTCCTCCAATTGTTGACTTTTCTCTTTATCAACCATGTCGGTGGAATTTGATACTCTGATGATTAAAGGATATTTTTGACCAGTATCTCTGAATCACATCTGGGTAGCAAGTTTTATGATTCAATTTGCTATAAAAACCTAAGCCTCAGTTTTAATTGGGTGTTGTACAACACATTCATTCTGAGAACGCTGCATATAAACTCCACTGAGTTACATCTGAATTGTGTTGTAAGAGTTCACTCCTTAAATCAAAATGGTAGGTAATAATTATAAAGTCATAGCACACTTTGGTTTATTTGAAATAGGCAAAATTTATACTGATATACTTGGAGAAAATTTTACGGCATTCTAATGTTTAACAAATGCAAGGCAAAGAGGCAATCTGAGACAGGGACGCTAGCATTGCTTCCTTTTTCCAAATGAGAGGAGAGGGACAGTGGGAAGGTAAAAAGGAATATAAAAGTAATTAAAATAGGGCCTTTCGAATAGTTTTTTTACTGCTATCATGTTGAATATCACAAAATAAATACTGACTTTATTTTTATTGTCTCTACTCTTTGACAAGAGGATAAACACAGTTTTATAAACACAGAAACTCAGGGACGCTCCGATGCTTTTGCATGGCTCAAGTCTGTTCTTAAAATTGTTTAAAACAAAAATTCAAAAGAAAAATTACTAGGTCTCATTTCCATCATGATTGTCATGCTTTTTAGCGGTGATCTCTGGATTTGCACCTGAGACCAGGCCTGCGTTCTGGTGACGTTATTACCAGGCTAGTGTGACTCTGACAAATATTACAGTTCACAAAGAGCCATGAAAAGAGAGGTGAGAGTGGAACTGTGACATGCAGGAAAGAAACGGAAATGAACTGAATGTAAGTGTTTCACGCAGGGATTTCAGAGAAGAGGAATAACATCCACTGAGGACAATACCATGTCATGTAGCTAACAAAGCCGAGAAGGAGGAAAAATAAAAAAGGAGTAACAGGAGAAAAAGAAAGAAAAAGAGGAAGGAGAAGAAACTAAACCTGGAAGCAAAGTTCAGCCAATTTAAGGCAAAAGTTGCTGCTCTGAATAACTTATAAATGATGCTGAACTCTTAACAGACATATGTGAACCAGAAAACCCATGTGGTTCCCGCCATAAAGTGGAGATGTTAAGGTTACTGATTAAAACTCAGCATTTTCTGGGCACCAACAAGGGAGTCTTTTAAATTAGGAAAAACCCATCTACCTACCCTGAAAATGAAATGTATTTACACATCCCCAAAAGAAAAGCTGAAATGTTGTTGTTTCATGTACCCAGACAGATTTTTAAAAATGCCTTTTAAAAAATGGTAGGATTTGGCATTATCATCATGTGTGACGGGCCTGGACATTGTCCCCAGAGGTGCACTCACGTGCTTCCAGGGGATCCCTTCTCGCTGGTACTCCTCTTGTTCTTGCTTCAGAACCAGCTGAATAAATAGCTGCTGCAGTTTCTCGTTGCAGTAATTGATGCAGAACTGCTCAAAGCTGCAAGAAAGGAATACATTATGTTTAAACAAATAAAAAGCAAACAGCAGACCCTCGCTGGTTTGGCTCAGTGGATAGAGCATCGGCCTGCAGACTGAAGGGTCCTGGGTTCGATTCTGGTCAAGGGCACTGGCCGGGTTGCAGGCTCCATCCCCGGAGGGGTGGGGGGTGTGTGTGCAGGAGGCAGCCAATCAATGATTCTCTCTCATCATTGATGTTTCTATCTCTCCCTTCCTCTCTGAAATCAATAAAAATATTTGAGAAAAGAAAAAAAAGTAAACAGCAAGGTTTTTTGGTTAATCCTCACCTGAAGATATTTTTTAAATATGTATTTTTATTGATTTCAGAGAGAGGAAGGGAGAGGAAGAGAAAGAAACATCAATGATGAGAATCATTGATTGGCCTTCTGCACGCCCCCTACTGGGAAATGAGCCTGCAACCTGGGCATGTGTCCTGAAGGTGAATCGAACCATGACCTCATGGTTCATAAGTCAATGCTCAACCACTGAGCACACCAGGTGGGCCTGAAGATATTTTTCCATTGATTTTTTTAGATGGGGAGGGAGTGAGAGGGAGCGAGAGAGAAGGGGAGGGAGAAAGAGAGAGAAAGAGAGAGAAATATCAATGTGAGGAACACATTGATTGGCTGGCTTGCACACCAATCCCGATTGGGGGTAGAGGTCGAACCTGCAATCCAGGTATGTGCCTTTGACTGGGAATCGAACACGAGTCCCTTTGGTGCACAGGCTGACCCTCCAACCACTTACCCACACTGGACAGGTCAAAAGTACACAATAGAGTTGTAAGTATTTAACCTGTTTACCTGTTGTTGTCGAAGATTTCAAAGCCATAAATATCCAATACGCCAATAACAGTGTTTTTCCCATGCACTGTGGTGTCATAGTTCTTGACCTCAATAATATCATTGATGCGAGTCACAATCCAACAAAAAAGACGCTCGTATATTGCCTGTGAGGAAAACAACATCATAAATTCTTGCTGGTTTGGGATTGAGTCTCTGTTTTGGTTGTGATATGTTTTAAATTCCTCTCCTTCTTAACATTTAGCATAGCTGTTATTACCCGAAGCAGAACAATACAAAATGCAGATTGTCTGATAAAAAAAGCAATGTAATGGATGCAAAACTAAATGGTTTGAGTTTTTAAGATTATTATCAGTATTATGCTTATTGTATTCCAACAACATTCCCCAGGTACATTTCCATACTCAGCTATTTCAATAATTTGCCTACTCCCCCAGGTAAGTCACTTCCTTGCTTTGTTTTGAATCTAAAAAGTGGGAAAGCAACGAGTTAATAACTACGTTCTGCGAAAGCTCTGTAAATTTGAAAAATGCAAATATTGATTTATAATGCTACATAAAGACCTGGGCTAAAGGCCACAGTTTGACATTCCCTGAGAATCAAACACATATCCAATACACAAGGATATACAAGCCAAGTCATACGTGGACAAAGGCACTGCACACATGAACAGAGAGCCATATCCTGGTACAAACATGCTCTGCAATGTCACATCCTTAGAAAGCCTTTCCTTACCAGCTCCTCCAGCCACCTCCCTCTCTACTGGTCCACATCTATACACACTGCTCCACTCATCACCATCCCTTCTCTCTGTAATCCACTCATGTCTTCACTTAGCTCCCACTACTCCACCGAGACGGATCATCAAGGACCCCGAGCATCCCTAGAGACACCCTTTCTTGTCCCATTAGAAGGTCATCTCATTCAGATACTCAGCACTCCTCACCCGAGTGCCCCATTCTTCTGGAAAACTCCTCCTCCCTGGGATCCAGGATACCACACTTCCCTAGTTTTGTTATTTCACTGGCTGCTCCTTCTTGGGGACCTTTTTAGGTCCTCCTCCACCTGACCCCTGAAGGTGGGCATTCCCCCTGGCCCTCTTCTCTTCACTCTCTAACACCTTTCAAGTGGTTTCACCCAAAATTAAACAGCAGATATACACTACTCCCAAATGTCTTATCCCAACGCAGACCTCTCCTCCGAGCTCTACAT
Source organism: Myotis yumanensis (assembly GCF_028538775.1). NCBI lineage: Eukaryota > Metazoa > Chordata > Mammalia > Chiroptera > Vespertilionidae > Myotis > Myotis yumanensis. The sequence continues at coordinate 24,180,034 of NW_027223767.1, read as the reverse complement.
GCCTATGCGTGACCTGACGCCATCATCTCTCCACCCCCCAAAACTGCTCCTACCCTACTTTTAACCATGAATAAATGGCAAGAGAAACGTAGGAATTTATTCATTCAGTCAACAAATAGTTGCTGAGGACTTGCTATGTGCAGTTTGTTGACGATACGGTGCTAAGCAAGTATAGACATGGTCTTCTCCAAGGAGCTCAAGGAGCCAGGTGAAGGGAAAATCACACACACACACACACACACACTGACTCACTCTAAAGGACAGGTGTGTGAGATCTGAGGAGAACTGAGCCTGTTCAGTGTTCAGAGAGGCCAGGGAAGGCTTCCCTGAGACAGTGGGCTGAGATCAGGATGAGTGAGAGTTACCAGGTGAGAGAGGAGCGAAGAACCATTAGAGCAGAGGAAACCGCACGTGCAGGGCCCTGTGGCCGAAGGAGAAAGGGATGAAGACAACGTGTAAGGTCTTAGAGAAGGCTCATGTGCGGGAGTGAAGAACGGAGGCAGGAGAGGTAGGCTGGAGCCAGACCACGTTAAGGAATTCCCTTGATTTTTTCATTCTCCAGACAAATAGGTCCTGTGAATATTATTTTCCAAACACAGTTGGTCTCAACTCACCCTCTTCTCCCCACTGCCACTGCTGCCTTCCTAGGCCAGGCTGTCGCTGTCTCTCTCCTAGATTATTGTAACGTCCCCTTTTAATTGGTCTCTTTGCTACCATTCTTGCCCTCCCCCCTTCCCTCCTCCCCTAAGATTCTCCATACTGAGGTCAGAATGATCATTTTAAAAATTCAAATTTGATGGCACTGTCCCACCTTCAAATCCTCCACTCTCCATTGCACTGAGATGCATTCAAATTCTTCCCAAGACTAAAAACCACACCCGAGACTTACACAAATAAAAAGTGGAACAGAAAGCAATCTCATCAACCAGCAAAACAGAAAAGAAAATGTTAGACTTGAAAAAAATAAAATGTTTGCCACGCAGAAAACAGACCAAGGGTTAAAGTGACCAGCTTTTACAAACGGACGATAAAAAGGTAACAGCCCCAAAGACACCTGCACAAAGGATAGAGCCAGGCAATGCTCAGAGTAGATTTAAATACCTCCTATGACAAGATGCTCAGATACACTATTCATGAAAATTAAAGAAAGAATGAGCTATAACTATGTACCCATAAAAATCAGTAAATTTAACATTTAAAATCAGCATGTCCTTTGGTCTGGCAAGCTCATTCCTGGGCGTCCATCCAACTGAAATAAAAGCACTTGTGCGTAGAGAGAGAGAGATGTACGGGGCCAACTGCAGCATTGTTTGCAGTGGCAACGAAGGAAACAAGGTGAATGCCTTAGGAGGAGGACGGCTAATACATGATGGAACCATCACCGCACACTGGTACACAGACAAACAGAATGGAGCAGACGCCATCCGTGGACTTGAAGGGGCCTTCCACGAAGCATTATTGAGTGAGAGAAGCAAAATGGGGGGTGTGAGAGGGGACCATCTGAGCGAGGGACCCCCAAAGCAAGTGCCCTGGGCTTGCCAGTCGGTCGGTCAGCTTTGCTTTTCTCAGATCATTTTCGAACAGAGATGCTCACAGTCAGGGGTGTTGATGTAGACTGTGATGGCCAAAAAGGATCATGACCAAAGTCTCTAAAAGCCTGAAGCTACTTTCAAGGGACCTCTGAACACATCCTCACAGCAATTCACTAAAACTGCAACTGAGCCTGGCGGGCACAGCACAGTGGTTGAGTGTAAACCTATGAACCAGGAGGTCACGGTTCAATTCCGGTCGGGGCTCGTGCCCGGCTGTGGGCTCCATCCCCAGGAGGGGGTGTGCAGGAGGCAGGCAATCAATGAGTCTCTCTCATCACTGATGTTTCTCTCTCTCCCCCTCATCCTTCCTCTCTGAAATCAATAAAAATATATTTTTTTAAAAAGTAAATAAGATAAAATGAAACTGAGACCCACACCAGGCCCAGAGAACACGAGCTGAAATCCCACCTTCGCGAAGGCGTCCCTGCCGTAGCACGCTTCCTGCTCCGTGTGCTGCTTGTCAATGATGTCACGCCCTGTGGCCACAGTCCGGTAAAGAAGGGCTTTCTCAACCATGTCCGTCTTGGTGGAGAGCAATTCTGCTATGATGGATACGACCTTGCCGTTTTCAATGAGAGGCGTGTCACCATCCACTACAAACTTTAAATTTCCCTATACCAGGAGTGAAGAAATGAGACACACCATTGCCAATGAGATTCTGAAACAGTATGTCAGGGATACAGTTATATAATGCAAAGTGACTTTGTCTGTAGCACATATTTTCCTAAATAGCCTATCTCATAAAAGAGTAATATGCAAATTAACCATCACTCCAACACAAAGATGGCGGCGCCCAGTCCTCTCAGCCCCACTGGAGTCCTCTGGTCCTGGGGGGTGGCCACTGAGAGCAGGGCCTGCTTGGCCGGCACCCCAGTGACCCGGGAGCGGTCAAGCGGGCCCTGCAGACAGCAGAGAACCACGGGGAGCGGGCCTAAGCCATCAGTAGGACATCCCCTGAGGGCTCCCGAATTGGGGAGGGTATAGGTCGGGCTGAGTGACCCCCCCCCCCCTCTGCCCCCGTGCATGAATTTCATGCACCGGGCCTTTGGTATGACATATAAATACCTAGTGCTTCATCCATTATTTTTCCTCTCTTCTCCAGAAACCTGTCTCTTTTAACTTTCAGTATATGTTTTTGATGGGTAGATGTTTTATATTTTGATGTAGTCAAATCTATGCATCTTTTGCTTATGAATCTTTCTTGTGTGTCATACTCAGACCATCTGTACTCCAAAGATTTTATAAGTATTCAATATTTTCTTCTAGTAGTTGAACAGTTTTTTCGTACATTTAAGCTTTTAATCCACCTAGAATTTGTCTGTATGCAGGGTAAAGTAAGAGTCTAACCTTGTTTTTTTCTGATAGTTTGTTAGTTGCTCCAATAATACTTATTGAATGTTCAGCTTTTCGTCCTGATTTGAAATGTTACCTCTATTATATATTAAATCCTCTCCAAGTTGTTGAGTCTATTTATATTCCATTCATTCAAGAAACACTTACTAACCAAGTGTCCAGCACATCAGCTAATCGGTTGATTAAGCTGGTGAATTTTGCAACAAGTTTTAAGGTTTTATAGCTTTTATTATCATTTAAAATCTGGTAAAAATTAGTCATGTTTCCTCTCCCCCCTTCCTCCTACTCTACTCTTCTTCTTTAATACATTTTTATTTGCTCCTCTTACATGTTTACTGTTCCAGGTAAATTCTACAACGATTATGGCAACTTCAAAACAAAATTTCTATTTGGATTCCGGAGGATACTGTTTTAACTATATTTATAAAGTAGTTTTAGGAATGAGACAATTTATCACATTAAAGTCTCCCAGTCAGAAACATAAGGTATCATTTACATTGCTGCAAAGTATTTTTATATAGGTCCTGATTCATTTAGAGTTAAATCTTATGGTAAAGTGCAAGGTGATTTTTATTCCATATTTGAATTCATGCTGTCGCTCATTTATTGTAAGGTTGCGTGTTCATTATGTTTTAAACATGTCCAAATATACAGGGGCGGGCAAACGTTGGTTGACAGTTGTTTGCATGGAAAAAGACCCGCAGGCTATGATGATTACAACAGCTGAATTAACCCAAAAGAATGTCACAGTGCAACTGTGAACCTACTTTTGCCCACCCCTGCACAGATGGTTAATGAAAGAAATCTAACCCAGGGTTCCTCCCTTCCTCTGGGTTTGGTGTGGGGTCGTGGGAAACAACTGGACCATAATGCGGCCAGCGTGGTCCATGGTGCTGGCGGCCGTGAACTCTGTGCCTCTGACCCAGTCATGCTGCCCCCCGTTGGGCTCATCCCCGAACCTGCAAAACGAAACCATCAAAACTCCGGTTCCAATAATCTATGGCTCCAATGTTTCCAATGCTGTTAGGAATTTATTCTGTCCAAAAGTTTTCAGTCACATCGTTGCTGAATTCTTTCATTCTTGAGATGAACCACTTCAAAGTCAGACATACCAATGGGATAATTAAGTCAAGCCACAGTCTCAAATCCTATCGTGGCTTGGAAAATATTATTATATGGTGGAGAGAACTCTTGATGGAGAAATTTCTTCAAAACATTACTTCTGAAATCTATAGGGGGGGAAAAAACCACACCCAAACTCTTCTGAAAGAGCATCCTACCTCCACAGGGAGGTGACAGATTCTGAGAGACGTCCCTACTCACCAAGTGAAGAATAGTCGCCAAAATTTTATACACCGTCTGAATCTCCTCAGGTTTGAAGCCAATTACTTTCATGGCATCGGCTACCACTTTGAATTCGGCGGCATCATTGATAGAAGACTAGGAATGAAAATGGAAAAGTTAAGTCACAGGCATTTCACATGAGCATTAAAACAATGATGAGACGAAATTTAAGTTTAGTCAAGGTCTTGATGCTTGTGTCGTACGTCATTGAGAACGCAGAGAAAATAAAAATGACTTCCAGGGCAGAAACGTCCTGCAGCACCAACAACGCCCACTGTGTGTGAGAGCTGCTGTCACTCCTGGACCCTCCAGGGAGGGAGCAAGTCCTGAGATGACTCAGCGAAGCCGATTGCTGCTCTGGGATGAAGGAAGGAAACAGCAGGGGATGTGAGCTCCAAAGGGAAACCCTGGCTGTGGAGCCTCCAAGACACACGCATGCTTGGCACCGTCTCCTGGGCCTTTGGTCCCTCACTCGGTCTTGCCGAGGCTGGAAACAGCACTCCCTCTCCTGCACGGCCAGGCTTTCTATTTCACAGGTGAGGAAAAGAAGACCCTCAACGCAAAGCAACCTGCCTCAATCATTCAGTGAAGCTAGTAGTCAACAGTCTGGGCCTATAATTTCACCTTTTCACAGACATTCAGTGCCTCTGACCTTCTAACTGGTTCGGGGGGTTTGCTGTAGATGAAATGTCTGTGTCCGCGCAGAATTCCCAAGTTGAAATCCTAACCCCAAAGGCGATGATTTTAGGAGGCAGGGCCTTCGGGAAGCGATGAGGTCATGAGGGTGGAGCCCTCACAATGGGGTTAGTGCCCTTTTATCAAAGAGGCACAGAGATTAGTTGTCCCTCCTGCCCTGTGAGGAGGCGCCATCTATAAACCAGGAAGCGGGCCTTCACCAGACACTGAGTCTGCAGGCACCTTGATCATGGACTTGCCAGCCTGTGAGAAATAAAGATCTGTTGTGTATTATAAGCCACCCAGCTTATGGTATTTTTGTTGTAGCAGCCGACTGGACTAAGCCTTGAGGAGCTGTAGCCAGCAGGTTAGTGTATTAACAGAAATTCACAAGGAAGCAATGGCAACTGCCTATCTTTGAAGTTCTCTTAAAGCAGCACCCAATGGGCTTGACTGGCCCTATCCCTGGCAAGTTTCTCACCTGCTGAGAAAGGGCACAGGAAGGGGTCCTCCAGTGTCTGGGCCACAAACACGCAAGGTCCTCCACCCACCTGTTCTTTGACCCTGGGCAAGACACTTTACCTCACTGAGTCTCAATTTCCTCATGGGTAAAATGGACATAATAACATATTTCTTACAGGACTGCTGTGAAAACTGAATGAGAATTCATAGAAAGCACCTGCTTAGTTTTTAACACATAAAAAAAAACTGGACAAGTATCAGAGGTTACTGGATGGTAGGCTTCAGAATATTTTGTTTCCTTTAGGTTAATCTTTTTTAAGAAGACACTATGACCATGTATATAAGTCTTTGTTTTTATTAGAGAGGAAGAAATAAAAAGGAGGAATGGAAAACTTTGATGAAAAGGGAACCTAAACTAAATTTAGCTTAGAGAGAAGGTTAAATGTTCATTTAATTCTTGCTTTCTCGGGGGGGAGGGGCGGAGGAGGGGAGACAGTTGGGGAAGGGGCTCTGCATGACCTGGCCAAAAGTAATTTGGTCAATAAGACAATTTGATAAAAAGGAATGTTTTTTAAGTGTTGGATGTACAGTCCTTTATGCATCTTTAGTACCTCTGGCCTATCTCAGAAGCTGGAGTGTTGTCCTCTAATGTTTTGTTTTTAATTAATTTCTGGCCAAATACCCTGTTCTCTGATGAATATAAAAGTAAAAAAAAAAATCATGCAACTTAAATGTCCAATGATGGAAAATTAATTGCAAAACCCTAAATATAATTTATTTCTATGCACGGCAATAAAAATACAGGTAAACTAGTAATGGAGGTATCATTAGCTTAAGATGAATAATAAACATTTCGAAATAAAAAGAACACCTCCCACATCTTAGATCCCTGCCTTTTATAAATTCTTTTATTTTTCCCCCAATGCATTCTTTTTTTTTTTTTTAAGTATATTTTATTGATTTTTTACAGAGAGGAAGGGAGAGGGATAGAGAGTTAGAAACATCGATGAGAGAGGAACATCGATCAGCTGCCTCCTGCACACCCCCCACTGGGGATATGTCCGCAACCAAGGTATATGCTCTTGACTGGAATCGAACCTGGGACCCTTCGGTCCGTAGGCCGACGCTATATCCACTGTGCCAAAGCGGTCAGGGCCCCCAATGCATTCTTAATTATAAAGACATTTAAAATATGGAAAAGCAGAACACAAATATCTGTAATACCATCAATCCAGAATAAACTATTAAAATGTTGATCTATTTCTCTCTATATCATATTTTATGTATTTGTAAAACAGTACCTTCCCCCAACAAATTAGGATAATACTGTGACTATTGTTTCATATCCTACCATCAACAAACTATTATTAGGGTTAGCTGAAAAATGACCAGCGGAAAACCAACTAAAATAAAAGCAAAAAGTACCTGCATTGCGTGCAAGGACTCGTATGCAAGGGAAGGGGAAAAAAAAGGGTAAAACGTCAAAGCTAAACGGAAATGCTGCAAGGGTCACAAAACTACTGCTAGGCTACATCAATAGCTGAAAAAATAGTGAATGGAGAACTTTGATAGTCATTTCAACCAAAATGCTCTTAAATTTTCTCTTGTCTTAACAACTTGCCTTTGGCCAAATCACATGGTATTTTCTTTTGAGGTGGATTTCCTAATCATACAGTAACATTTTTATAGTGTCAAAATAAAAGAAGAGGATTAAAAATGAAAAGAAACCACAAGATCACAGGAGAGAAACTTCCTGTCAGATGGTGATGAGATAAAGTAATGGGTTATTAGGCAAAGTTGTCGAGTCAATCATGCGTTGCCTCTCTGCCCCTGAGAATTTTAATAAGGGAAGAGCCATTCATTTGCCTAAAGGCAGCAGGCTGGACCCGATAATCATTTAATGTCCCCTCCCATCCTCTGATTCTGTATCTGAACAATCTCAAAGAGGACACGCTCACCTTTAACTGAGCTCCGACATGGATGTAGTTGTAGGATGAAAGGGATTTCTGGAGATGCAGAGAGCGGAGCATCTGTTCAGAACCTCCTTGGAGTAGCTGAAAAATAACGCAAAGTAAATGAGCAAAACATACTAAACCAAATATACCAGATGTTCTGACAATGGCAATCGAGCTTTTATTCATTTTCTGGGCTTCATTTACTGAGGTCCTCCTGTTTCCAGCTTTAAAATTTTCTTTTGTTTCATTTTTTGTTTTTTGTTTTTTTACCTACTGAACGTAAACGGCTTCAGTAGTTATCAGTCTTGGAGAATGTTATACAATCATGAAGAAAATAACTTTGAAAGTCTTAGGTCTTTCACAACAAAACTGGCATGAAAGGTTTTTGCTTTTCCTCTGGTTATTTGTAAAGCAGAAGCCCAGGCTCTATGCTGGTTACTTGCTTAGCAGCCTCAATACCCAGACAGGTTAGAGTTGTGTTTGAGAATTCAGAAAAGTCAATATTGCTGTGGAAGTAAGAGGTACCCGCAGGCAGTCATAGACTGAATCACAATGGAAAAAACCAGCTTTTCCTCATCCATCTCTGGGTCTCAGGCAAGGAGGACAACTGGATAACTGTGAAAGTTTACACGTGGAAATCAATCTTAGTGATTTATAATTTTATTTTATAAAAATCCAAGATGGTATTGTTTAATTTGGTCACCCAGTTTATTTATAAGCACTGGTTTGTATTACATTGGGCTCTAAAAAAGTATGATAAAGTATCAGACTTGTTTTCTCAGTAGAAAGACTTGCCAACAGGAGGGCTATTCTAAAAGATTCTGTCTTAGTCGCTAAGAGCATTCCCAAAAGAGGTATTCATAGTTTTTTTTTTTCCCAAAGCAATCACAGCTTTGATAGGGTAAAGACAACAATTCTCTTGAATCATGAATTCATTTTTTAAGTACTCATAGCGCTTTATAGTCTCCAAGAGCAAAATAAATGGAGTTTGTGCTCCCACCTCTAAGTTTCCAAATTGAACAGCTTCAATTCAAAATAAAACAAAATTAATTTAACATATTCAGGATGTCCCACTTCAAAAGCTTTTACAAGTCATTTAACTGTTAGCTACACTGCAAAGAAATGCAGGCGCTGCTCAACCAAGGCAGTCACCTGGCTGGTTACCCACCTGGCAGCTCTGTCTCATAGTCATGTTACTCAAATCTCTGAGGACGCACATGGGGTAGGATGTGCGCATGCGTGTGCTGTGTCACGGGCCAATGGAGGCAAGGGAGGCAGAGGACAGGGGAGAACCCCAACATAAACACATTCATTTCCTGCACAACTGAGCAAAGGATCAATTATCTGCACCACAGATGACTAACCTGATAGAAAGAATGAAAGCTCCTTTCTCCTGGCTGTTGCACAATCACGCGAGACTAAGAAACAAACAAATTAAAATTGTTAATTTGAGAATGTACCCCTGAAACAAAACAGGAGCCACCCTCTCAGGGAGTCCTGTACCAACAGTGAGTGTAAATGTCCTGAGGATCCCATGGACAGTACCCATCGAACGAGGTCTCCTTTATGGGGTTTTCTGTGCAATTTGTTGGTAATTCTTTTTACTGCTTAAAACAGAGTTCTTGACCCTAAACATGAATTTTTTTTTGTTGTTGTTTGGAGGAAAAATTGGAAGTGGAGAGAATAGGAAGGAGCAATTAGGAATGAATAGCCTCAACATTCCCTTCCCCAGGGCCTGCTGGGATTGCAAAGCGCAATGCCTTATATTCTGTAATAAAGTCAGTTGAGTAAGATCAGTCTACAGAGACCCCTGCCTGACGTGGTTCCCAAAAGACTGCTATGAAGAGGCTGCTACTATGAAAATGCATGTTCATTCACAGGGGCCCCCTTGACAGAATATGTACATGAAGTGAAGCCATGAAACATTTGGAAAAACCCTTATAATACCTGGCATTTCCTGTCCTTTTTAAACTGCCTCTGATAGAAACACATAATTTCCTTATTAGTCTGACTTCAATTTCACAAACAAAAATGGACTATACTGCATTGTACTGCCATAAAGAGTGCTACAAATAGAAACGAGATGAAAATGAGATTTCAAATTAATCAGAAGTAAAACATATGGAAGTAGGAAAGCAATACGTTGTATACCTTAAACCTATGTACAATGCTATATGGCAGTTATATCTCAATTTAAAAAAAAAGAGTATGAACATGATTGTTTGAAAAGAGTGTCATTCAGGGAATGAACATGATAGCTCTTCTGCAATGCATTAAAAACAAACAAACAAACCAAAAAACCCCAAAACATATGGGAGGTGGTGATTTATAAAAAGGGTAGAACTGATTAGTCCTCAATTGGTGTTTGGTTAAAACTTACCCAAAAGTGGGCACACACGCACAGACTACCCACCCCTCCCACTCACATATCTAAATCTTTACCTACAAAATCTGTAACTTTGTTGAACTTCCTATTGTAAATGCTAATAAAAGAACATGAAAAGAGAATATCCTGTCACAGAAAGCTAACTGAGGAGCAGGAAGAGAGGGAGAATTAGATTAAAAGCTACTTTGACGCAATTAAAGAAATTCTCTAATTAGGTTTATAAAAACAACCTTCAGCACTTATGTTCCCCTGAGAGATCAAGCCCATTTTACCTTCTCCAGTAAGTAGTTACTGATATGTCCGCCAATAGGGTCCCCCTTGAAATCAAAGTTGATATCCATGTATTTCCCAAACCTGCTTGAGTTGTCATTACGGTTGGTTTTGGCATTTCCGAAAGCTTCCAGGACACAGTTGGACTTAAGTAGCATATTCTTCACCCTTGAACACAGACACATCAAAGCCTTTATAAAAAGTTTTAAAGGCTGGGCCTTAAAAAAAACTAGATTTCATTAAAAAGCATCCAAATATTCATACAAAGATGTTTACAACAGCACTGTTTGCTAATCAATGTACACGCCTGCCCCCCAACACAACCTAAATGTCTACCAATAGGGACGAATAGAAATAAATTACTGTTTCCCAGTATAATATATACTGATATAGAAAAATGTCCAGAATATATTAATGAGAAATTAAGTTGCAATATAATATGTATTGCAGGATCTGTGTGTGTGTGTGTGTGTACAGTCCAGGGGTGGGCAAACTTTTTGACTCGAGGGCCACAATGGGTTCTTAAACTGGACCGGAGGGCCGGAACAAAAGCATGGATGGAGTGTTTGTGTGAACTAATATAAATTCAAAGTAAACATCATTACATAAAAGGGTACGGTCTTTTTTTTTTTTTTTTTTTTTTTTAGTTTTATTCATTTCAAACGGGCCGGATCCGGCTCGCAGGCCGTAGTTTGCCCACGGCTGGTGTACACATATGTGAGTGAATGTGCTCATGCACATGTGTTAGTAAATGCTTTTAAAAAATCTAGAGGGAACAGTACACTTCACTATGGTTACCTAGGCTGATGGGGTAGGTAGGGTGGGATTTCAGGAAAAGTTCACCTCCAATGTAATGCTGTAATTTTTAGTTTTTCTTTTAAATAAACATGTTTTATTTACATAAAGAATAATCTTAAAATAGTGTGCTCTGAAAAGAAAGGGTGAAACAGAAAATGAGACAACTTCTAAAAGTACTTGCTTATAAAGCCTAGAATTGTGAAATTAATTGCACTTACTTATATGTCATCAGTGTGGTTTTTATTGTTTTACAAATTGCTCATCATTTCATTTGAAGCTCTATGGCATCTCTCTTGTATCAGTTAATTCATTTTTCAAAATATATATACTTTTATTGATTTCAGAGAGGAAGGGAGAAGGAGAGAGATAGAAACAACAATGATGAGAGAGAATCCTTGACTGGCTGCCTCCTGCACGACCCCTACTGGAGATTGAGCCGTGACCTCCTGGTTCATAGGCTGATGTTCAACCACTGACCCATGCTGGCTGCGCAGTTAATTCATTGTTTTGTTTTGTTTTTTAATATATTTTATTGATTTTTCACAGAAAGGAAGGGAGAGAGACAGAGAGCCAGAAACATCGATGAGAGGGAAACATCGATCAGCTGCCTCCCGCACATCTCCCACTGGCGATGTGCCCCCAACCCAGGCACATGCCCCTGACCGGAATCGAACCCGGGATCCCCCAGTCCGCAGGCCGACACTCCATCCACTGAGCCAAACCGGCTTCGGCTAATTCATTGTTTAATGATTGCTATCCTTTTACAGAGCAGTCTCTCCTGGTGGACATATTTTAACTTCGTCCTACTACTTATGTCTTTTTTATTTCACTGACAGAATTCATCTCATATGAACATACCTGCAGGAGTAACCGGGGAAGGGAGGACCCAGCTGGCAGCCGGAAGGAAGGCCCTGGCTGGCAGCCAGAAGGCCCCGATTGGCTCTGATCACCAGCCAGGCCTAGGGACCCTACCCGTGCGTGAATTTCATGCACCGGGCCTCCAGTATGCCATATTCCACTACACCAACTGGGTTTAGTTATAAAATCAATTTTGTTCTCAGCCAGTTATTCTCCGGAGCTCTTAAGGAAATTTTAAAAACTTACTCATATTTTTGTCTTATTTAGATTGCAAAGACAGAATGAGAAGTGGGAAATGTGTCACAAAGAACAAAAATATATCTTCTGCCCTGACCATCCAGCCCAATTGCAACAAAAAGAAGAAAGCCCACATCGGGTAGTGTACTCTAAATTCTCTTCTCTCACATCAAACCAGCATCCCTTCTTTCTATTCATAAAATTGAAGATGGAGATATGTTTATGGAGTGTTGCTCTTCAGTGAGGGAATATTGAGTTTCAAAGTAGCAACTCTGAAAAAATCCTTTTTTCTCTTCAAAAAGTCCACACCACATAAGAAAGTTGAGTCATGTTGCTTTATAGCCACATTTCTTCCTTTCTTTTAAAATAAACCCATCTAGCCCTGGCCAGTGTGGCTCAGTTGGCCCCATGTACCACAGGATTGCTTTGATTCCCGGGTGGGGCACATACCCAGGTTGTGGGTTTGATCCCTGTTGAGGTACATACAGGAGGCAACTGATCGCTGTTTCTCTCTCACATCAATGTTTTTCTCTCTCTCACTCCCTCTCCTTTCTTCTCTCTTTAAAATAAAATAAAAACACCATATTTTTATTTTAAAAAACAAACAAAAACTAAATGAAAAACCCATCCATTCATTCCTTACACATTTACAATGTAAATACTATGTGCCAGTCACTGTGGTAACTGCGGGGCCCCAGGCAGTGCCCGGGAGCTCTATTACTCATCTTGCAGTGAGTGGCACCCTGGGGTGGCTGAAACCCTTTCAGAAAATAAATCATACTTAGAACCTCTACATTCAGGAGTTCTAGTTGTAATAATGATGGCATGGATCTGCCTCCCAGAGCCCCTGCACACTCAGGGACCTAGGGCTCCTCAGAACACCACTTTTAAAAGACAGAAATAGAAAGAGCAAGAAACCTGGGCGCATTTGCACCGTAAAAACCGCCAGTGTGAATTATAATGTCTTTGCTGACCACATACAACAATTAAGGAAGCAGTTATAAACTAGAAAAGAAACACTTTCATCTGTTTCAGAATAATCTTATTTTATCTTTATGTAAAGCTTATACCACAGTAGTCAGCTTTTTTTCCTATTAAAAACAAATATAGAGCCCGGCTGGCATGGCTCAGTGGTTGAGCGTCGACCTATGAATCAGGAGGTCAAGGTTCGATTCCCTATCAGGGCACATGCCCTAGTTGCAGGCTTGATCCCCAGTAGGGGACATGCAGGAGGCAGCCAATCAATGATTCTCTCTCATCATTGATGTTTCTCTCTCTCTCTGAAATCAATAATATATTTAAAAATAAAAACAAATATAGAAATAGAGTGATATAAATACAAGTAGAGACAGCATGTGATATGAGAATCAAAGCAGTTTATCATCAATAAATAGTTGATACATATCAGAGTTTAGGTCTAGCCGATTCTATGTAGAAAGTAAAGCTCTAATCAGAATTTCTCTCCATTAGGAGGTTGCCCTTACCTTTCGATCTCGGCTCTCTGGCTGGGGTTGGTGATGGCCGCAATGTACTGCATGATGTACTTACTGGCTTCGGTTTTGCCAGCTCCACTCTCCCCTGGGGGAAAATTGTGCCAGGCTTAAGCAAGCTCATTTTTAATGGGGTAATTTAAAATTGTCATGTTAGTTACTTATTTAAAATCCCTATGTTTTAATGTTTGCCTTTTTTGGAGTTTTGTCATCCTGTCTTGATGTGGTATTGGTTCTAGCCAAGTTGAAAAAAATAAGACTATTGTAGAAGTAAAGAAACATATAGATTACAAATCAAGATATATTTAGTAAAAAAATCATGAACTAAAATGTGATAAACTAGTTCCTAAGACTAGTCTTAGCCCTTTGCAGTGATTCTTGTCTCGTAGGAAAAAAGTAAGTTAATGATTCAAACAAGTAGCCACAACTAAATGAATAGTACCTTTTTTCTATAACAGTATTTCTTTTCATTTTACTGGGGACAAAATAATTCTTTCAGAAAATGAAAATTAGAGCAATTTTGGTAAAAAACAACAACAAAAAACAGGCAGCAAGCAAGCTTCAGACACATGGTATCACAGAAAAAGCATGACAACTGGTAAAAGGGGGAAGAAAAGGTCAATTTTGAATTACCTACCCCAATTTTTAAATGTTTATACCTTCTGACCCCAAAATTCTACCTGTAAATATTTATACTGTGGAAATAATAAAATACTAGTATAGTAATAGTCATCGTACTTTTCAAAAGGCTTTTTGCTGGCTACATATCATAGCTAAAATCTGAAAATAATATGCTCATAAATAGAGGATAGGGGAAATAAACTATGATTTGGTAGACTACTACACAATTATCTGATGAAAAGGTGTCCATTATATTCTGTTAAGTGAAAAAAACAAGGTATGTAATAGCAGCTATAACATAATTCTATAATTGTGCATTTACGACATAATTATATATGCATGTGTAACTATATGTATTTGTACATGAAAGAAAAGGTATAAAAGGATAAACACTATTGTTCATAGTGCTACTGCTGAAATTATTCTTTTTTGGGGGAGGGGGAGAGAGATAGTCTAAGGGAACGGACTTTTTGTGTTCACTTAATACAATCAGGCAATATTGCTTAACATAGTTTGTTTTCATAGAATGTAGTCCTAGGCTATCATTCTCTAACTCCTAACTCTTCTGACCCTTGAAGTAGAAACACAACTGCTTTACCTACCACTCAGAGCTGTTGCAATAATCAAAATGGAATAAAGATCATAAAAATGTTTTCAAAAGTATAAAGACACTCATTCAAAATGTGAGGTGCCAGTAGCACCAGAAGAAGTTTCCACAGTTTGGGGGAAGCCCTCCTGGGTCAGCTCCCCTCCTTGGGCCTTTGGGGTCCGTCTCCCTCCTGGTGGCGCACCCCCAGCTCTCTGGGCCTATTTCGGGGCCCCCTCAACACTAGCTCCCTTTCACCACTCTGACTGAGCTCATTCTTTCATTCTTGGTACCAGGATTTCATTTTCTCGGTTTCGCCCTGTCATTACCTAAAATAACTTTTGTTACAATTTGTCCGGTGCTTTTATGTGTTTGAGATGGAAGGAATTTCCATGGCAGCTCAGTCTACAAAACTGTCTAGAGGCCCATCCAAACGTAACATGTATTTTGTAAATGAACCAAGACTAGAGGGTGGTGGGAAATGATATAAATAATTTTGTATGTTCGTCACATTTTTTTTTTCTTCTAAAAATTGCTTACGTTTCTAACTTCAAAAAAAGATCTAATGAAACATTTGGATCCTTGAGTGCCTAATAAATGAAATACAGTCTAACCTTGGAAGTACAGGGGAGCCCCTCCCTAAAATACCTGATATCACAATACAAGTGTCTTTGGATCTCCGCTTCATGGCCTTGTAGGCGGCATCGGCAATAGCAAACAGGTGAGGCGGCCTCTCGTACAGCTCCCGGCCTTTATACTGCTCAATCGTCTCTCGCCCATAGATGTTCAGCGACTTGTAGGGATTTACAGAAACGACAACTTCTCCGATGAATGTGTAGATGCGCCCCTTTTCAAACCTGTGCAGAAGTAAAAGAAACGGAAGACGTAGACGAGGTTACACAGAGATGCTATTTCTTTTTTTCCTGTGCATCTCTTCTCTCCAAGAAAATCCAAACGCCACAGGCACAAAGTTTCTGAACTGCTGTCTCCTTGGTTCTGAGTTTGCAGTTTAGAGATGACCGTTTGAGGCTGGGCTGAGAGGCTGCTGCTGGGAAGGCCCAGTAGGTGTCAGAAGCCAAGAAAGAAGAAAGAATCTAATTCTGTGAGGGGCAGGGGATTCCTAATTTCCAAAACAGAGAAGGTACAGTAAGAGGGGGAAGGAGGGACAGCTGGAGACAACCTAAGCGCTCTAGGAAGAAAAATTAAGTTAAACCAGGTCTTGCATCAACTGAGCCAGATTTTCAATTATACAGAAAAAGGTCCAAATACATGTATTTCTCTTCCCTCTTGAAACCCCACTCAAATGTCAGAAAAGGGACAAAAAACGGTGAATCCATAACAGAGAGGATGGCAGAGGAGACGTTTCTGGCATAAGTCAAATCCATTTTTTGAATGGCTGCCTAAAATCCCATGGGGTGGGTAGTCATTATTTATTTAACCACCCCCCTTCCTTCCTGCTATTTTGAATAACACTGTAGAAAACACTCCTGACACAAAACCTTACAAATCAGGCCTAGCTGATTTGGCTCAGTGGATAGAGCGTCAGCCTGCAGACTGAAGGGTCTTGGGTTTGATTCTGGTCAAGGGCACATGCCTCGGTTGTGGGCTCCATCCCTAGTAGGGGGAGTGCAGGAGGCAGTCAATCAATGATTCTCTCTCATCACTGATGTTTCTCTCTCTCTCTCCCCCTCTCCCTTCCTCTCTGAAATCAATAAAAATATATTTAAAAAACAAATAAGAAAAACCCTACGAATCAGTGCTTTTATTTCTATTGGACAGATCACCAGAATGGGATAACTGGTCTTAAGGTTTATGGGTTTTAAAAAGTTTTTATAATATGATCCTACCTTTTTACCATAAAAGGCTAACAAGCCACCCCATATATGATTGGCATATGTAACTGCACATAGATATATTTTATACATGATTACAAAAGCATGAAAAATATTGAAGACTGCATGCCATGTCTTATGTATCCTTTATACATATAATAGGGTAAAGAGGAGGAAGGCCATGTGGGGAGTTGGAAGAAGCCATAGGAACAAAGAAAAAAAGAGTAACACCCCCCCCCCAAACAAAACCCAATGCCTAGCATACGTGTCTACATTTACAAAGAAAAGATTTTTAAATTTAGAAAGCCCAGACACAGTCACTATGTACATATCAACTCACACATATAAACATATATGAACCGGAGCTAGGCCAACACCCAAGTGGACAAGTGATTGCCACCATCACACTCCACCTGCCGAGACCACAGGCAGACACACACGTCACTTCCCGAGAGCAGCCTGCAGGGAGCGCCACGATGGGCAGAACGCTGACCTGGGCAGCAGCCGTGTCTCCAGCACGCTTGCTGTGGGGCCAGTGCGGCAGGGCAAGAACCTTAAGCCTTTGGGACCACAAGGCCAAAAAGTACCTTCAACTTCCTTCGCATGACAACGAAGGCTGTGGCTATAATTAGGAGTGGAAACAAACAGATGTTGATAATGTCAACAGTAAATTAAAACCAAGATTTCTATCAAGTGGTGGCGTATATTTAAATAGGAGCTATGAACCGCACCAGGGTTTTCTGTGCCTTTTTCTGCAGTGGTTTTCCTGTGCATCCTCCGACTGTGAGCAAGTTTAAGGGTGGCTGCAAGTCCTCTGCATCTGGGTCTGAATGCTCACATTGCAAACTTATTAACCTTAACCATGAGACCTCGGGAAAGCTACTTAGCCTCCAGGTGTTTCAGCTTCTTCATCTGTGAGATGGTGATAATTACACCCCTCTCCCCCTGGCACTGTGCAAGGACTTTAAAAAAGAGGCAATTAATTTTATGTTTCCAATTATGTTATGCAGGAAGGAGATTTTTAATAAATGCTTTCATTTTATTATCATTGCTACTTAAATCACAGCAATCCCAACACACAAGGAATTAATCCGGTGATCATTCGCTTGCGCCAATAAACCAGTGGCTAGTCACAAGCAAAATGTCTACACAGCTCATGCTCAAAGACACACAAAAGTAATAAAAAGCGAAGGCTCACTACCCAGCCTGTCTAGCTTAACCTTCAAATTTGCATGACATGCTCAACAGCTGTCTTCAAGGATAAGAGTCAAAAACAAATCAAAACAGGATTCTTTTAGTTTTACAAAACACTGTCCACACAGGAAAAAAGGAAGAGAGAAAAGGAGAGAGAGAGAGAGAGAGAGAAGAGAAGAGAAGAGAAGAGAAGAGAAGAGAAGAGAAGAGAAAAGAATATTAGAAAAAATTACCTCATGAGTGTGGAACTTGGTGACTAAGAGGTACAGCAAATAACACATGAGATTAGAATGTTCTAAGAGTCCAGGTCTGTCTAATCATGACTTTCCCCAAAATTCACTTTATTTCAAATTAAATGATTTTGTTAATTAAAAGTTCTAGGTGACATGGAAAACACACGGACAGAACGATCACAGGCATAATTATTAACTTGGAGAGAGAGTCAAAGGTTCATCCAAATACGGTATTAAATACAAAGCTTCACCCCTTACAAAACATCCCAGGCGTATCTTATTTGAAACCATGGTTATCAAAGACGAAATTTTAATTTGCTTAGGCTGAAAACGACCGCTAGAGGGTGCCAGCAGACGCATGAACACCAATCCAAGGTTTCAATTTGCTCTGGAAAGTCTTCGGGGATGAAGTCAGCTTCCCGGAGGTAATGTGGTCACCTGCCCCGTTTGCCTCCAGGGGCAAATGCTGTAATGATCCATGGGAAGATGCCACCGCTTACAAGAGACCAAGATCGACTTTGTACCAGACACTGGGGCCTGGACTCTGGGATTTAAGAAAAGAAAAAGAACAGGGAAGTACTGCAAATAGATAATAACAGCAGAGTATGACAGGTAAGATAATGAAAGCATGTACTGCCGTGGCCAAGATGACCGCACGCCCTTTCAATGAGGAGCCCTAAAGAGAAGTCTGTGAACTCCAGAGCAGAGTACAAGGTCTTCTGTGTTCTGGTCTTAGGTTCTCTTCACGTGACTCTCCTAATTACCCATCAACACCTCCCCGTCTCCTCTTTCTCTACCAAGCTCACCTCCACATTAATGAGCTGTTTATAGTTCCCACGAGCACCATGACTTCATGGTTTGCTCCTGGGGTTCATTCTGTCCTTTCCCCACCTGGTCTCTTCCTCCCCCAGCTGCTTGGCAGGTTCTCAATTCTTCAAAAGCCTCCACATCAGCTCCTCTAGGAAGCCGGTCTTGATACCCCATGTCGAACGCCAAGACCCCATCAAGAACGCCAGGATGACGGTATTTGCTCTGTTCAGACATTTTCTTGGGAACTCCCCCAAAGAGTTCAAATAAGCTGAACAGCCATTGATGTTGAAAGCTGAATTTCTTTTAAGAAGTTCAAAACTATTTATCGAATGGGCCAGCTGTTTTCCACTGGCTTCTGAATGAAAAACGAGGTTCCAAAAGGGTTTTGAATTAATGAGTGGCAACAGAGAAAATGTAAGAATGCCTCCGGAG
Organism: Myotis yumanensis; assembly: GCF_028538775.1. Taxonomy (NCBI): domain Eukaryota; kingdom Metazoa; phylum Chordata; class Mammalia; order Chiroptera; family Vespertilionidae; genus Myotis; species Myotis yumanensis. The sequence goes on along the minus strand of NW_027223767.1, from coordinate 24,160,906 downwards.
GAGGACAACAGTCTTTTTGTACAAGAATTTGGAAACATTTATTTAAACAACAGCCACTAGAAGGACTCTGTTTCCAGGAGTAGAGAGCACTGACAGCCCAGGGTGTGAGCTGGCCACGGAGAAATGTGAACGATCTGCAGTGGATACTCCTCACCGGCCTCTTATACGGAGCCAGGAGCTGGGTGACTGTGTGTATGACACTTCAGAACATTTTTGGAAAACTAACAAAACACGGTGTTCCCCAAAATATGTATACACACTGTAACAGCTGAGAGCTCAATTTCGAAAAGGAAATGTATTTTAATAAACGTGCCTTTATGATTATTCAAAATGTGTGTATACATTTTGGGGGGATACCCTGTGTATGAGGTAGGCTGGTAGCTCCTACCGTTGCTGAACAAAGTGGTGAATGTAATGGATGAGGTTAGGGATTCAAATCCCCACCTCCAGTGCCACGAAGTGACCTGAAAACGTTTGCGGGTGCCCTGAAGGAGAGAGCCTGGTCTCCCACACCTGGGGCTGAGATCCCCGGCGAGCACAGCGCCTCCTTTTGGGCTGCAGTGAGAAGGACACAGCAATCACTGCTGTAGTGTCTATCCAACAGCATAGAACCTGAGTCCAATCAGGAGGGAGCCTAAGACAAACCTACACTGAAGCACATGCTACAAAAGAACTGAAAAGTTTTGCAGTCAAGAAAACAGAGAAAGGGGCTGAATAATATTCCAGATTATAAGAAGTCAGAGACATAACCGCTAAGCACAAGGCCTGCTCCAAGGAAGTTTCTGGTGGTATTCTTGCAATTTTTCAGTACATCTGAAATTATATCAGAATTAAAAGTTGCTCACAAAAATCCAATTTCCAAGCTTCTTTATGCAGTAGGATTAAAATTTTATTCATCTTGAATAGACAACACAGACTTGGGAATAGATTCAAAAGACAAAAATGAAGAGCTAGTGACAAGTGTTTCATCTTTTACACAGCTTCCCTCATCACAGAACTTTGACCCCTCTCTTTCCCGAGGCACCGAACTTTTGCAATGTTCCTGAGCAAACTGCCAAGTTTCAATTCGGTTCAGTTCACCTCATCTAGAAGAGTTTCCTGTGAACTCTTCTAGAAATAGTTTATTCATACACGCGCATATGCACACACACAGTTTTTTACACAAGTGACCTTTTTCTCTCTAATTAAAATAGCTATCTAGGTTTAAAATTTATGTATTTCTTATTTCATATAAAGAGAACAGTTTCATTTTTTTATGCCTGCAATAGTATTTAATTTCATATCATATAATATAACCAAGCCTTAATGGATGAACATTTAGGCCGCAAACAATGTTTTGGTACTAGGAACAATGCAACTATAATATAATGGCATATATTTCTTTATATATATATATATATATATATATATATATATATATATATATATATATATATATATATCTGTAGCAAACATTTCTACACTTAAAGTTGCTGGTTCAAAGGGTATGTGCAATTTAAAGTTAGGAATGACTATCATACTATTCTCCAAAGAAGTTGCCGCAATTGAAACTTCCACTGATGACGTGTGAGTTTCTGTCTCCTGGGTGTGGTTAGCCAAAGATGCTGGCCCATGTCGAAAGGGCACCCTATATTGCAGTTTTACTTTCAAAGTACACAGAACTTTGACCCCTTTCTTTCCCGAGGCACCGAACTTTTGCAATGTTCATGAGCAAACTGCCAAGTTTCAATTCGGTTCAGTTCACCTTCCCTGGTTCTTAGATGAGGATCTCTCAAAAGGGTGAAGGCATCTTGCTTCTGGCAAAATCACCGTCTCCATGGGACGGACTCGACCTGTTTTACCCCCTTTGTTAGACTGCACGTTCCTGAGCTGGGCAGGGACTGTGTGTCAGAGAGATTATGAGCTTTTTCGTCCCACAGCCCCGCGGCGCCGGGTTTGAATCCTGGCTCTGCTAGTTACTGATTGTGTATATTCATAAACATCTGAGTAACTAATAAGTGCCAGGCACGAGGCCAAGAGCCCGAGTTACGGAGAAGAATAAGGCATTGCATTATTATACTCGAAGGTCTGCATACACAGTGCTGTATAGTTCAAATTTCACAGGATAGATGGTTTAAAATTTACATATTTTTTATTTATCATTCTCCTCTTACACTCATTCTCTCTCTCTCTCTCTGTCTCGCTCTCTCACACACACACCATTACACTGTTTCGGAAAAGATTTAAGATAACAACAAAGATAGAAAGGATGCTATGGAATCTTCAGAGAAAGGATACCTCACCCAGCTTTAGAAGTGGGAGGCTGGTTCAAAGCCAGCATCCTAAAATAGAAGTTATTTGACATCTGAACTAGTTCTGTGATTACACAATCTCCATATAGGTAGCTCTAGGCACTCCTCGGCTTCCACTGCCTTAAGAACACCTAGAAGAGGACACTTTATTTTGACTTTTTTTTTTTTTTTTAACATACTGAATCTTGGAAGAGAATGCTGGGGAAACACCTCACTGCCCCCCAGTGGAGCACATGGTATCCCTGGTCCCTCCCCAACAGGGGACAGAAAGGGTGCCTTAAGAAGTGCACCTCGAATCCTAGCCCTAGCCCTAGCCCTAGCCCTAGCCCTAACTCTAGCCCTAACCCTAACCCTAAAAAAAAAAAAAAGAAGTGCACCTCATCACCTGCAGTCAGCACTAACTAGCTCTATGACTGTGTGTACGTTACTTAACCTTTCTGGGTCCCACTTTCTCTTTCTTTTAGATTTATTTCTCAATCACAGTGGACAATGTTATATTAGTGTCAGATGTATAACATTCTGTGCCCCACTCTCTTCATCTGAAAAGTAGGGCAGTAGGAGCGGTGACCTCACAGCACTGTCATAGGAAACGAGATACCCCACGCGCTGGAACGCTCGGCACACTACCGGTGGTAAGAGGGCAATAACACGAAGTCCTGTTCTCATTCTAAGCAATACTGCGGGCTGGGCTGTCTGAACGGCAGGAGCCGTCTTCCTACGCCCAGGTCCCTGGGCCAGCGCGCGGCCTCTGGGCTGTGTTGTTTATCCTCACAGCAAGGGTGGCTTCTGTTATCACGATGAATCACGGGCCCGCTTGGCATCGTGGCGGGCAAGTGTACTAGCGGTTCCTAAGGACCCCCTAAAGCCAACAGCCCCTCCACAGACATAGGCAACCAGTGAGGGCGCTGGCGGTGGTTTTACTGACTTCCTGAGTTCAGGTCTTGGTTTCCTTCTCGAGACCAACACCTCTTCACGTGGGCAGCACGAAAGGTATTAGCCAGAACGTGTGGTCAGCAGACGCCCGGCTGAATGTGGTTTACATTTTGTCTGTATGTGTGTAAATGGAGGAAAATGTATTTTTGATAAATACATTTCAAGATAAGGATTACTCTTTCAAAACACATTTCTGTCATTTACTAAGGCATGCCTTGTAGAAACATCGTCACTCTAAATGTGTTTGACTGCTGTCTTTCATTTTATTTGTGTTTATTTGTTCATTCATTCAATACATAGCTACTCGGGCCCACATTCCAAGCCCTGTGTGTGCTGGGAGCCACGGGGAGAGGGGGAACAGGCCATGTGCTGTCTCCGCCACATGGCAAGGTAACGAGAGGGACAGACACTCAATGAGAGGCGAAGGGACATGCACCCCACGGGGGGTGGGAGGGGACCAGTGTCTGAGGAACCAGAGCAGGACAATGGGGCTGCTCCACAGCACAGACAGCAAGGTGTGTGCGGGGAGAGGGTGGAATGTGCATCAGGCCTTGCAGGGGGTTTGGCCTTGATTCTAAGGGCAGAGTTGTTGTTGTTTTTTATTACTGATTTCAGAGAGGAAGGGAGAAGGAGAGATAGAAACATCACTGATGAGAGAGAATCATTGACTGGCTGCTTCCTGCACGCCTCACACTGGGGATCGAGCCCGCAACCCAGGCATGCGCCCTGACCGGGAATCGAACTGTGACCTCCTGGTTCATAGGTCTACGCTCAACCACTGAGCCACGCCAGCTGGGCCAAGGGCAGTGCTTTAAGTACTGATCACAGTGGCTTTTTTGCAAGCCCCCTCTGACCGCAGGGTGGGAAGGAGAGAGCAGAGAGGAGGCTACGGAGTCGTTAGTCCCAGGACGGGCAGATTGCCGTGTGGGCTGGGATGGAGCAGTGGAGATGGAGAAGGGACTGTCTTTAAGAGAGGAAGCAGAATTGATGAGCCCGGATAACTTGCGGGATGTGAGAGGCGAGAAAGAGGGAGGTGTCAGGGCTTCTCACGGGAGCCACGGAGCAGGCCACAGAGCTGTGTACTGAGAACAGGGACAGGAGAAGAAAAGCAGAGTTTTAGGAGGTGGCCGTGGTTTGGACAGGCTGTGTTGAGTCGGAATTATCTGAGAGCTATCCAGTCGAGATGTCTTTCACTTTTCTTTCTCTCACAATCGAATGAAACCCTTGGACACAAAAGGAAAACCACCCAGGACAGCAAACACAGGGAGGGCAACCAATAACAAGCACCAGGCAAGGTGGGCAAATGCTGCAGGGAGACCACATGCAACGGAAAAGCAAGAAAAGCATCTTAAAGCGGTAGGACACATACCGGGGTTCTATTTTAAAGTTTTTTTAGTAACTAAATTGGATCATGTCAAGTCGCTTGGTGGCTCCATATTCCTATTGTAAGAAAACAGTAGAAACAAATACAACCCTTTCTCCCCAGAAAGGCTCTGTACTAAGGTCCCAGGCAATTTGGTTAAAAAATTAAATAAATAAATAAATAGATAGATAGACAGACAGATAAATAAATAAATAGCTAGCCCTCAGAACACTGTCTAAATGATTCTCTTGACTATGAAAGATACTTTTACCAACTCATTCACTTGGCAAGAGGAAACAGAACATTTTATCATAATATGTCAATGAAAACGAGACAATTCTCAACAATACAAAGTGATCCGTCAAATGTGGCACAGCAAACCATGCCCGCAGCTAAGCAGGCTGGGCTGACATCTGTGAATACATGGCTTTTCAGGTTTTGTTGTTTTGTCGGCTGGAGCGTCTGAAAAGGGTCCAAATTTCAAGTCTTTCACTAGGAGGGGAAGGATATTGGGAAATCTCACAGGGCACCCAGTCAGCCAATCACCTTACAATGGACAGTCTCCATGACTGCTGGTGTGAGGACATTTCCACGCTGGGCAGAGGTCATTGTTAGGTCAGAGCACCTGCAACTTCAACCCAGGGAATCCTGAAATGGTTCTGCTTTGATCGTGCAAGAAAAGCTGTCCTTTTCATGAGATTATAAAAGGTTTATAGCGTACCAAAACCATATCAGGGGATGCAAATGGTTTTGACCAACCATCCTTTGCCACCCTACAGCTTTTAAACACTATTTAATCAACTGATCAATTTGGCTAAAATCCTAATAGAGGAAACGCAGGGACCAATGAACTGGACCGCAGTGAAGCCACTAGAAGGGCCTGTAAGAGTCCTAAGGAACTACAGACCCTCAGACCAATAGACGGACATTTAAATATTCACACGCCATTAAAGTGAGTAGCAAACAAACACACCACAAGCAAGATATTATATATTTTACACTGTCAGCCTATGAATAAATTACAATAGTGTTATCGATCGCTGAAATGCCGAATGCCTAATAACGACAGGCAGGAAGATTTAGACCAAAACATAAAAATGAAACTTTCCTATTAGTAAGATGACACTATATTTTCTCTTCTGATGCACAAGTAATAAATATAATTTCTCTAACATGGGGCTCAAGTTATGCATTTATTCCATTCCATCCATTTCATTTAAAAGAGGACTTCTATTACAGTAACCATTTGGCTAGTAGGAATGCCTAGGGGAGTAGTTAACTGGAATTTGCCTTAACCAAGGAGTTAGCCTATTTATAAATCAACACTGCCCAGGAAGAAGCAGGATACCTGGATCTAAGTCAGAAAACCCTTTGGCAGGAATGCACAATTATGTGAGTTGATAACAATATGCATTTTAAATAAGACCATAAACCACTTATACTATTGTACCGAACACTCTTTTTAAAAACAAACAAACAGCCCTGACTGGTTTGGCTCAGTGGATAGAGCGTCGGCCTGCGGACTGAAGGGTCCCAGGTTTGATTCAGGTCAAGGGCATGTACCTTGGTTGTGGGCATATCCCTGGTAGGGGTTGTGCAGGAGGCAGCTGATCGATGTTTCTCTCATCGATGTTTCTAACTCTCTATCCCTCTCCCTTCCTCTGTAAAAAAAATCCATAAAATATGTTAAAAAACAAAAACAAAATAAAAAACGAACAATCTCACAGATATCTGAGGACTGAAAATAAAAAGGATAAATGTAGGAAGAGTCTTAGCCCATCCCACCCTCACATTCATACTCATCAGAAGCCTCTTTGCCTTACACTGTACTTAGGCATTCCACGCCCTGGTGCTCTCCGGGTTACAGCTAACCTAACAGGTACACACTGTCACTTTTTAACAACTATGCCTAATTTAGTAAATGACCGAAAACCTAATCAGTCTACTACATCACTTTTGCATAACATGTGATGGCTTTGATGTATTTAGAGCAAGGTTTTTCCAGGTGTTATTGAATCTACTCAGTTTTGGGTACAATCTGAGTAGTCATTGTGGCTGAAGAGAAATAAACGCTCAAGTAGTCAGTGATCGAGTTATTTCCATTTCAGTTACTGTGACAACACCTGTGGTAAGTTCAATAAAGAAAGACACACTGAACTGATATTTACTGTGCACTTACTGTGCCAAGAACCACCTCAGCTGTTTTTCACATATGTTGCTAATTATGTTTGTTAAATATTAATAGAAAACCTTCCAAAACCTCCTTTTGTTGGCACCATACACCCAGTTACAGGTAAGAAGAAAATGACCATACATTTAACCAACCACCTAATTATCACCTCTGCTTGGAGAAGTCTGAATGACAAAGCAACGCTTCCCACGGACCGGCCTGGAAGGGAGATGTATTTCTACCACAGAATGGATTACATAAGAGTAGGGGAAACCCTGAATGTTTCACACATGCACCAAAGTTATGTGGTCAGGCTATTGTTTCTGTTGCGCCACCATAGAATTGAGCAGGGGATGTTAAAACCAGCAAAAATATTTATTGAATGACTGACTGACGGGCCAGCAATGTTGTCAGCAGCTCTTCTTGGCTCTGCTTGTCAGACGTCTGTAACACCCATTAAGGCCACATTTCCTCTGTAAAGCATTAAAAAAAAAATAATAACATTCCTTGTGTCTAAGGTAGAGCGAGGGGTTAACTTCTTTTCCCCTATCAGCAGTGTAGAACCTATGTCGTGTAGGTGGCCTTGCCTTTGGACTGTGGACAGTAGCCCTGGGGAGGGAGGGAGGTTAAACGGGCACACTCAGTATTCCAGCTGGGAGTGTCTGCAGGCCCAGAGCCCTTCCCAGGGCCAGTGGCAATACTGTCCCGTCTCTGAGGTCCACGACCCCTAAGGGGAAATGAAGAACATCAGACGGCATCCCCAAGTGACATACCAAATGCTGCTGAGAAAAGGATGATGTCCATAAGTTACTAAAAATCAAGTTGGTGAAGGTATGAGGACATGATTCCATCCTTGCTTTAACTAGCCTGGGACGGACACTTTTGGGTCTTCCAGTGCATCGATACCTGGAGGCTTGTAAATACGAGAGATAATCCAGGAAAGAATCTTCAGGTAAAGACCTTGGGAGAGAAGGTTTCCCTGCACAGACCACCTGACAGCCATTACCCAGACAGGCCACTGGACATCTGGAAGGTAACCACCTCAGACCAAACCAGAGGCGACGAACACAGGACTGATTCATCTCAAAAATGTACTGTTTACGATACGAGCTCTCCACGTTTTCTTTGGGACACCTGGCGGTGTTTACCGACTTGCAAATCCTAAGGCCCTTGGATAAAATTTTGCCATTTCTAATTTTAGCTAAAGCCTCCTAACTCTTCTATGCTCTTTTGACACTGCTCATGGGGTCTCCTCGATAATGGCTGTTCGTTTGGGGGTTGAGTTTTTATAGTAAAAAGGAGGCAGCTGAATTAGGAGGAATTTAAAGAGGACAGAAAAGGTGAAAGACATCAACTATTCCAGTCTGCAGAGACTTTTCATTTAAAATATATTTTTATTGATATTTAGAGAGAGAGATGAAGGGAGAGGGAGATAAACATAATAAACTGACTGCCTCCTGCACACTTCCTACTGGGGATCTAGCCCGAAACCTGGGTGTGTGCCCTGACCAGGAATTGAATCAGTAACCTTTTGGTGCACAGGTTAGGGTGGCAGCTTTCATTTTTAAATGATATTTGAGATGCTGCATTTTACAGCTTATTCCTATATTGTAATTGCGTTTCCTAAGAAATGGTGAGCCATATTTCTTTTTAATTTATTATTATTCATTCCTAGTACACCGCTGTGGGATCCAAGGGAATATTTACTAAAGAAGGAGAGACCTGGAACCATTAAGAGATTCATTAGGAAAAAAAAAAGAAAACAAACACAAAAAAAACCTTCAAAGTATTAAATGGGCCCATATTCAATTTCAAAAAAAATCAACACATTCCAAAGACAAACATGATAATCTACCACTCTTCATTATCCAGTCAGTCCTCCACTTGTGAAAATAACGAAGTGTGGTCTGTGCTCAGGAATACCAGACACCAGGAAGTGAACTAAGAGAATAAGAATGTGGTGGCAAAGAAAAGAGTCAAAAACTAAAAACAGATCAAATACATCAGGAAATGGAAAAAACAAATAATTTTCCCTAATTTTTTTTGTAGTTCCTAAAGCAGAAATTAAATCATTTTTATTGCTAGATCAAACCGAGAAAGGAATGTAAGTAGATGGGTTGCCAATTTAAGAAAATACTCTAATATTTATTTTTTGTTTACGTGTCACCCCAACGACGACGATAATTGTGAATCCAGAGCTCCATAGACCAAGAAGGAAAGTGTCAGCTGCCCTCAGAAAGTGGCTGTCCTCCAGCTCAGCCTTGCTCATTTTAGCAGCAAGCAGTTTCTCTACGCTCTACCCGCCTGGTGATATTACGTCTCAAGAAGTAAGAGGAAACCTAAGCCTACTTATAAATACCAATACTTCCAAATCTTTACTAAGGTTCCACTGTCCTCTGTGAATAAGAATGGAAACTAACCCGTGTCAAATAGCTAAAACTATTAATATTCTTATTTTATAATTTCAGGAAATACTTTGTCTCAAATTTTTGCTTATAATTCGTCCAAGTTTAAAAAGTCAAGGATTTGGCCAGCGTGGCCAGCACGTCTGGCGGATCTGGGGCCGAGGATTCTGCTGGCTCAGCCCACCTGTGTGGTGGGGCCAGGGTCGGGATTGCACTGGTGCCGCTGGGGTGTCCGGCAGGGTAGGGGGTGAGGAGGTGGCCCAGGTGGTGGGGAAATCAGTTACATACAAGGAGACTGAGAACATGAGCGGATGTGCTGAGGATGATGGGAGGCAGGCTTCTCACGACTGCAGAAGGAAATGGCAGCTATGGGAGGGAGAAGGCTAAAAGCAACCCCATGGTGCTGGAATGAAATGAGGGATGTCAATGTGAACTTGTGGTATTTAATATAAATAGACAAAGAAAGAGAAACACCCACACGTGCGTCTGTGTGTGCGAGTGTGCGTATTTCCCCACACCCCCAGCTCTGTTTGCTGACAAAGTCTAAAAGCAGTAACACACCAGGAGCAACAACCACGCCTACTACCCAGGTCTTGCTTTCCACATCCCACACCAAGGCTTTTTGGAGAAATGGCTGATTTCTTCACTGGGACAGGGAAGGCCCAAGATAAGCCTGGAATTGTAGTGAGCCAGAAAGTAAGGAAGTTCTCAAAGAATGACAGGGACATGGCAGAAGGATACCACAGCTAGACCCAAGGGGCTTCCACTCTCCAAACCTGGGGCAAGTAGGTCTGCTTATTTGGGAAAACTCGGAGAATGAACATCAGTGTTAACGAGTATTTATCTCTGTCCTTCGTGGGTGCGTGGACCACAGCTTTTACCTTTTAGCTGCCAAGAGACGCAGACCACAGATTAGACCAAAGCGTGGGGTTAAACTGGCATAAATCCATCACCACAAATACACAAACAGCTCAGCTCTGTGCTCTGTTGACAATATGGTGGCTTTTAAAAAATATCTACTATGCAGATGCCTACACTTCAGCAGATATCTATACAGGTTGCTAATAAGGCCCTTCTCTGGGTACAGTGAGGCAATGCACTTATTTATACTCTGAGCGCACTCTTATGTCAGGGTACTAGCAATCAGATGCAGAGACAAATGGTTTTGGTTGTTAATGCATACAAAAAATATTTTTCTAAGTTGTAGCCTTAATATCTACTAGAAGAAAACATTTTTTCCCCTTGAAAAATAATTTGTAAGACATGGTATCAATTAGGTTGGCTTTAAATGCTCCCTTTCCTCAAATTCTGACTAAAAGATTAATCACTTGGGGAGGAAAAAAAATAACCTTTCTCGCTGTTGACAATCTGTGGTTGAGATTTAGCTTTGATTTTTAAAAAATATTTGTATATTCAAACATAAAAGTTGTAAGAACAGCATTAAAAAAAACTCCCAAATATCCTTCACTCAGATGATTTCAAACATATTTGTTAGTCTCACATGTATATGTATGCACACATTTTATTTATGCAGATTATAATAATCTGTTTCTGAGATCAATCAACTTATTTCAGCCACAGAACTATACATCATTTTGTTCTTCAAACAATACCTAATTCAAGTTAGGAAAGGTAACTGATGGTGCTGGGATAGCTGCAGGCTTTGTTTTGTCATGGCTTTAGATTTGGTGGGTAAATCATACCACTACACAGGAGCCCAATAATCAAACCAAGCTCTCTATGGAAGCCAGGCCACCAGATGAGTGAAGCAGAAAGGAGATAAGTCCTTGTGACATGGTGGGATGGACAAGCATGTGCCCTACATAAAGGGAGCACCTTGTTTACAATACCTAATAGATAATTCTTATTTTGAAATGTGGACCAAGTTGTGCCAGAACTGATTTTTCAAAAGAAGATAGAAATCGTGGATTTTTAATTTATTGACTGATTTTAGAGAGAGTGAGGAAGGGAAGGAGGGAGGTTGAGAGGGCGAAGGGGGAGGATGGAGAACCGAGAGAGAAAGAGACATGGATTTGTCGTTCTACTTACTTATGCTTTCATTGGTTGATTCTTGCATGTGCCCTGACCTGGGATCAAATGCTCTCACTAAGTGAGCTACTCAGCCAGGACCTACAAACAGTGGATTTTTAAGTGTTATTATCTAATTTAAAAATGGGACTAATGTTTAAAAATAATAAAACTAGTTCAGGAAAAAAAAAAAAAAAAGGTTCATCTGTGACTTGTATATAGCACACTAAACACTACCAGAGGCCAGGTGGAATGTTAATTCCCATTAAATATCTGGTGATGACTAACAGCAAGTTCTAATACCATAAATAGGTAACAGACACTGTGTAAAACAATGACCCGACCCCAGGATCCTGGAGTCATTCTCCTGCAGAGGAAGTGAGGCCATCGAGACGACACAGTGCTCATGAAAAAGGAAGATGGAGCTGGCAAGGCTGATCCCTACCGCAAAGCAACATCTGTGAAACAGCTTTTTAAAGGAACCTGACCGAGGGCTCCCTCTCATAAAGAAGCTGGTTCAAACACGGCAATTACCAAGAGACCAGTCAGGACTCAAAAGAACAAAGACTTTTCATTTGAAACTTTTAAAATTTAATTTTTAAAATCAGAGCATAAGCAGTGCCGGGGGGATGGGGGGGGGGCACCACTTTGTAAAGTATATGGTTGTCTAACCACTATGCTGTACACCTGAAACTAATATGAAATCATATCGAATGTCAACTGTAATTAGAAAAAAAAGACAAGCAAGGAAGTTCCCTTTGCAGCCAAACGTTGACCTTAAGATTTACGTCGTAAAATCAGTATTTACGTATTACTAATTAGTATGACGAATGTTTGTTTACTTTTGGCTTATGTAGCTCAAGTCACTAATTAGATAATCAAGATACTACAATTACTCATAAAATAAGATGGATCCAATTTATATTTTTAAACATCTACCATCGCTTAATAAATCATGCAGTTGCCCCTGTGTGCTCTGCATGAGGCTCTCCTGGGCACCTCTGTCTGTCAAGCCCGAATGACCTCTCGCTCTGCTGGCCCTTGACGATGTTAACCTCTCTACAACTTGTCAATTATTCGGGTGCTGCACTGGGGATATCTCTTCTACCACCCTTTAAGCTATGGAATTCTGTATTGCTATTTAATATTTCAAGTGTTTCCCCGTTTCTTTATGTTCTCCAATAGTTCCTAGAACAGTGTTACTCCAAGTGGTCCAGCTGCAAATTGTTGCTTGGCCGTGGTAAGTATGGAAATAGCACTTAGAAGCGCTTAGGGCAATTTGACGTTACAGTGAACAGCCAAGAGCGAGACCAGTGAACTCACTTTGTTAACACTATCATGGTGAGGTGCACGCTGGTGTTAGTCATACACAGTTGGACCATGTTATAATGCGGAATACTCAAGAACAGTTTATCAACTCTAACTCAAAAGTACATAAAAATCTCAGGAAACATAAGCATTTATTTGTTTTTATTGCTAATGTTTACAATCATTTAAATTTTAATTAAGGTCTGTTTTCAAATTTATAGTTCAGCACTCTTAGCCACACCAGGAAAGCAAAATTTTTAGTACTTATTTTTAATCCAATTTAACTTAATGCCTAATCCTTTACAAGACAAGCTTCACAGACATTTTTTGTCCAGGAAAGACACATCTTTTCGAATGTAGCACTTATTGTGAACCAGATTATGATGATGGAAGCAGGTCCAGAGAAACCAAGACCCAAAGAGTTTGTTGTAGGTTTCACTTGGCGTTGTGATGCCCTCATAATAACTGAGTCTAGTTTTAGGGCTAAAACCTATGATGAGGTGTGTTATTGGCAGAGATGACTAATAAAACCATCAAAATGAGGCAGCATTTATACACGAAATATCAAGGAATAACCTCAAAACCAAAAGAATTCTTTGAAAGAAAAAGTACTAACTTAAAAAGTCAACATTTACAGGAGAGTCGAAGCCGGTCTGGGCAGCCGGTAAGGACATCAAGATCGGAGTTGATGCTCCAAAGAACCCTTGACCTTGGACCTGATCCTGGAAGAGCTGATCCTGTCTGAGGCTGCACGTTCTCTCTCCTGGGGCTTTAGAGACCCTTCCAGAGTCTCTAACCACAATCTCTAACCACATCCTTCTCCGGCAATATCCAACTTCAGGGATGACACTGTCCTCTGAGGGTTGGATGAAAGGTAGAAGAGCATGATTGCAAAAGTAACTTTTCCACCACCACACCTCAGGGGTAAGGCTGTTTTGTTTTCTTTCCGATTAGAGTTTAAATGTATCTTTACTGTATATTTCATACAGACCCCATCTGTAAACGAGAATGCCTGGCTTTGTAAAAAGGGTGCATTAAGTTGTAAAAGTGAGCCTTCGTATGTGAATGCCTAAAGAGATGAATATACTTTCTAGATACTTCTCCTAGGAGTCGGGATTGTGTCATCTGTTACTGTATTTTTTGCTGTTGTTGTTGTTACTGTATTTTTGTAGCTCACTGGGTGTTTGGCTTCCAAAGGCGATACTCGTCAGTTCACCGCTTGTTCACTATGAATGAATTGCTTATTTCTTTGCCTGCCCTTTAGCACCAGCACATTCAGGAAAGGAGTGGTGCTGAGTAAATGGTGAATGGCATTTCCCATGTTTTAACACTGGCAACATGCAAGGCTTAACTAAATAACAGAAGGAAGTGCAAGTATAGGCAGATTTTGCTATTCTGTCTACTGTATACATATTATATATATACTAGAGGCCCGGTGCATGACATTCATGCACTGGGGGAAGAGGGGGAGTCCCTCAGCCCAGCCTGCACCCTCTTGCAGTCCGGGAACCCTCGGGGGATGTCCTTAGTGCTGCTGTGGAGGCAGGAGAGGCTCCCGCCACTACCGCTGCGCTCACCAGCCATGAGCCCGGCTTCTGGATAAGCAGTGCACCCCCTGCGTTGAGCATTTGCCCCCTGGTGGTCAGTGCACGTCATAGCAACCAGTCATTCTGCCGTTAGGTCAATTTGCATATTAGGGTTTTATTATATAGGACACACAGAGAAGAGGAGTACATTAATTTTATTTAAGGAACATTATCAGCTGTACAATTCTGATTTCTCAAAATTGATTTTTTTTTCCCACAAAGGATTTCATGGAGTCAATTTAAACCAGGTGGAAAAAAACCACATGAAAATGAACATGCATTAATTCTACCATCTTCACATATATTAATAGAAGGTAGAAAGTAAACTATACTGTTAAGGGTAGCCTTAGACCCACTCTCTAGAGGTCCCTCTTGTTAATAACGTCTTATGTATCTTTTCAGAAAACTTTCTGTGCCAATCGTCCATGCATGCACACTTATTTTAAAAACATAAAATTATATATACATATATGCATACATATATAGGGTGTCCCCAAAAATGTACACACACTTCGAATAATTATTAATTCCAAATGTGTCTTTCTTTTCAGATTTAACCCACTGGAATTAATAATTATTCAAAGTGTGTATACACTTTTTGGAGTTACCTTTGTATATATATACACGCATACATATATCATATAATCTGATCTATACGTTGCTGTTTTTATATATATATATTTTTTATTGATTTTTTACAGAGAGGAAGGGAGAGGGATAGAGAGTTAGAAACATGGATCAGCTGCCTCCTGCACACCCCCTACTGGGAATGTGCCCGCAACTAAGGTACATGCCCTTGACCAGAATCAAACCTGGAACTCTTCAGTCCGCAGGCCGACGCTCTATACACTGAGCCAAACCGGTTAGGGCTATATGTTGCTTTTTTTAATACCTTAAATAATATGGGCAAAGAGTTTGTACCCCAAACATTCCATCTATCTACTACCACACTTCAATCCCTTCTCGCAGTTAGGCAGGGCCATGTTATTAGTTATTAGGGCCACGTTATTAGTTATTAGAGCCATGCTATTAGTTATTAGGGCCATGTTATAATGGGCTGTGGGACACACATACTCCTTGACCAAAACACAGAAAAGCTGGCATGCACACTGTGCTGGTATACAGGACTACTCTCCAACCAACCAAGTCACCCGCCCAGGGCCTTTAATATGTCTTTAAATAACCTGTTCACTTACCGCAATTTCCTGGGCTTGGGGGTAGAAGTATTTTAGTCTGAGAGTTTTGTTTTTTTGAAATGTAAGTTTTTATGGGCCTTTAAACAAGTAGGTCAAATACATTATTTGGCTCCGTACATTCTGAATTACTTTGAACAGGCGATGGTTACTTGACTCACACCATCCCATTGATGCCTTGGCACACACACAGACAGTGGTTGAAGAGATGGGTTCACCAGAGATAGTGGGTTCCTTCAGAAGAAAGGGGGAAGGCTGTTGACCCTGACAGGCCATCAACGAGGAGGAGTGCTCACCTGGCCGACGTGGCTCAGTGGTTGAGCGTCGACCTGTGAACCAGGAGGTCACAGTTCGATTCTGGTCAGGGCACATGCCCAGGTTGTGGGCTTGATCCCCACTGTGGGGCATGCAGGAGGCAGCCAATCAATGATTCTCTCTCATCACTGATATTTCTATCTCTTTCTCCCTCTCCCTTCCTCTCTGAAATCAATAAAAGTATTTAAAGAAAGAAAAAAAAAGAAATAGGAGGGCTCAAAGGAGACTGGGAAATAGCATCAGAATAAAGAAACGGGCAGGGGCGGGACTCCTGAGGGCAAACGAGCATCTTCTTAAGGTTGGACATTTCTTCCAACTGCCCTTGAACTATTTCCACTGGGATGTCTCACAGGCATTTCAGACTCAACCTGTGTAACATTTAACTCAATTAACACCCCACCTATTAACCCTACTCATCCTGTTGTCGTCCTCACATCCAGGAAGGGCTATCTACTTAGCCAATAACAGCCTAGAAACCAAATGAGGCTCTTCTTCCAGCCCCTCCACCCGGTCCCTGAGGATGCCACAGCTGCATCTCTCCCATCCACCCCCTCTGCTTCGGCCCCGCTCCTCGGTCTGACTTGATCTTCTACAATATCCACTACCTAGCTTTCCTGACTTCTGTGGGACTCCCAACTCTTCTTCATTGTTTATTTTTTTACTTCTAATTGTGAAATAATTCTTTTTTCATTTTTATTTATTATTGAATTTATTGGGGTTACAGTGGTTAATGAAATTATGTAGGTTGAAGGTGTACAATTCTATAATATGTCATCTGTATATTGGAGTGTGTTTCACCACCCCAAGTCATGTCTCTTTCTATCACCCTTTATTCCTCCTCTACCCTCTCCTGCCTCCCTCACCCCCATTTCCTTCTGGTAAAGACCATACTGTTGTCTGGCTACAAGGTTTTGTTTTTGTTTTTTCTTAATCCTTTCACCTTTTTCACCAGCCACCATCCCTTGCCCCCCGGCCTTCTGACAGCTGTGAGTCTGATTTCACTTACATGTGGAATCTAATGAACAAAAGAATTGTGAAATATTTCAAACACTGCAGCAGACACTGTATGCCCTCTACCCAAAGTCATCCCCCAACCCTCCTTCTTTGCCAGCAGACCTCTGATTCTGCTCAGGTGTTCACTCTCCCCCAGCACATACACACAGTCATTTACTCAGGAATGGACGCTGGCTAGTCTAAGCTAAAATTGGGAATTCTAGTCTCCTTGATTAGATTAGGACAGTTTCCTAGATCTGTGTGAAGATGTGGGGGAGGGGGGCGGGGACGGGGGAGGATTCTTTAAGGGAGCTGCCATATGCACACGTTGCCTTAATTTTTGTCTTGAGGTGAGGGGAGCCAGCCTAAAAGGACAAGTGAAAAATGCTGAGGGGATGGGAAGGAGCTGGGTCCTTGAGGAGACACAACTGAGCAAATGGATTACGAAACCTCAGATCCACCGTACCTTTGGGCTTCTTGTTATCAGAGAGAGATAACTTTCTTTGTTGTTTAAGCCACTTTTATTTGGGTTTTCTGCTACTTGTAGCCAAAGCATTCTGCTGCCATGAGAGAAGCTGATAAGCTTAGTGTTGAATACTGAGTTTGAGTTTACGGTGGACATCAGAGCAGAAACACGATCACAGAGCAGGTCAGAGGAGAGGAGTGCAGAGATGCGGGACTCAGCACCGAAGTGACATGCAGAGTCAGCTGAAGTCACCAGGTATGACCATGACTACTTGATGGCTAACACTTACTCAGTGCCCTTCACGTGCTACGCACCATTCCAAACGTATTAAAAGAATTAGCTCCTTTATCCTCACAGCTTTAACAGTTTCCAATCCCAGTTTACACATGGCAAGAAGGAGGACTACGGAGGTTTAGTAACTTGACAAAGGTTACCCACGGCTTAAACCCTGCAGGCTGACAATAGAGTAAACATTATGTTTTGTTACCAAATGCTTACATCATAGGCAAAGTAAACAGTGGGGCCATAAATTGCAATATTCAGAGAAGTAAAGGCAAACTAAAAATCCTAAAGGGAAAAAATAAAGGAGCAGCCCTGGCCGGTGTGGCTCAGTGTGCTGGGCATCATCCCATACACCAAAAGGCTGCCAGCTCGATCCCTGGTCAGGGCACATGTCCATGTTGTGGGCTTGATCCCTGGTAGGGTGTGCAGGAGGCAGCTGATCGATGTTTCGCTTTCACATCGATGTTTCCCCGCCTCTCTCCCTCTAATCTTTCCTCTCTAAATATCAATTAAAACATTTTTTTAACAACAAAAAAATAAAGGATCAGCTTCCATTGAGGAAAAGAACGAGGCATAATAGTAATAAAGTCTGACACTCACGGAGCCGGAGAAACATCTAGAGGGCTGGGCAGGGGAGAGACCCTGACCCCGAGACAGCGGGCAGGTTCTGCGCTGGACAAGGGATGGGGCTACAGAAGCGCAGGCGGAGGCGGACACCAACTTCGCCCGCTTCAGTTTTGCTTAGGAGCAGTATGCTCTAATAGTGCATTTAGCTTCCTGGTCTTAACAAGATACTAAGTCACCCACAGATAGGAAAATACTACTTATTGAGTACAGACAAAACGTCAAACGCTAGGCTAGGTTGGAACTTCATATGTATGTTATGACATCTACTCTTCACAATAACCTTAACCATCACTGCGACATTATCTTCTCATGAACACTTTCACCAAGCAAATATAACTTCTAAGCATGCACTCTTTCACATCCACCAGCAAGTCCTGTTAGTTCTTCAACCTTTAAACTATATCCAGAACTCAGTCATTTCTCCTGTAAATGGCTGTCAGCACAGACCATTTCTCAATATTTGGAAAGATATCCTGGTAATGACCTTAGTCTTCCTATGAATATCCTCAAGTATCACTTCACAGACAAAATTAAAAAGACTGGGTTCTGACACATCCTGCTACTCCTCACTGTCCAGGACGGGTCTGTCATGCCAGGCGCTGTGCTAAGGCAGTGACTGCCAACCCTCTTCATTCCATGGTTCACATTAACTAATCACACCAAAAAAAAAAAAAAATCATTTGCTGATCTGACCGAATATATTTTTTTGCTGAAAAAAATTGGTATAGTTTTCATTTATTCACACTGGATGGCTATTATTGTGTTGGCTGTTTTTTTTTTTAATTTTTTTATTTGACAATCTAAAGGAAAAGAGGTCATTGCCCCTGACTAAATAGGTATTGCATGTTTTAAAATTCTTGCAGCTCACCAGCTGAAAATTGCTGTGCTGGTAACCAATATATAATCACTACTGGCCCGGTGCATGAATTTGTGCACATTGAAAGGGAATTAATTAGAAGAAATATTTTAATATCACTGCTTGCCCTTTCTCTGTAATAGAAGTGTCAACCGAATTCACAATCGACAAGGACAGATCGAAACACACGTGTGCGATTGGCACCAGTGAGAGCTTTATATGTATTGCGCATGTGCGAGTTAACTTAGCCTTTTATAGATATAGAATAAAATTGCTTAATTAGGCCTGCTTTCTGATTTAGCTAAACTTTTTTCTAGCCTAGTGAAGCACCCTAACTTCTCTTTCAGGTAACTGTCAGCAACACAGCAGTAAATATCAACACAAAGCAGATTATTATTGTAGATCATGCAAGGAGAATGAAGGGTAAAATATTCAACTGTAGCAGTGTTTGACTATATTCTGTGCAGTGAGAAAACCTGAAGTCATTTTCAAGTTCAACCATTTCCTACTTCTTTTCAGTTGGGTCAAGTTTCTAAGCTTTCTAAATCTCCGTTTTCTGGCCAATGAAAAGAAAATAAAATTCCACCAAGTCTCCTATCTACCTACTGCAGGACTTCTGTGAGGATCAAATGAGATGAGGCACGGGAAAACACTTCACAGGCATTTGATTACAGTTCTAAAAAGCCCAGTTCCTGGGCTAAAGAAACTGCAAGGGGCTGGTCGCTAGGGAGAGGAAGCCGGGTATTGCTACATCATTACCCAGAGAGACACTTAGCATATTAGCCTTTTATATAATATACTAGTGGCCTGGTGCAAGAAATTCGTGCATGGGGGGAGGTGGTGTCCCTCAGCCCAGCTGCACTCTCTCCCATCTGGAACCCCTCGGGGGATGTCCGACTGCCGATTTAGGCCCGACCCACAGTCCCGACAATCTGGGACGGCTAGCTCCTAACTGCTCACCTGCCTGCCTGCCTGATCACCCCTAACTGCCCCCGCCTTGCTGACCTGATCACCCCCAACTGTCCCTCTGCTGGCCTGATATCACCCCCAATGGCCCCCCCCTGCCAGCCTGATCGCCCCTAACTGCCTCTGCCTCGGCCCTGCCACCATGGCTTTATCTGGAAGGTCTCCCAGAAGGTCTCCCGGTCAAATTAGCATATTACCCTTTTATTCGTATAGATAGATGGTCTGAGATCCTTCCAAACAGCCCACTGGGAGGTACAGACAAGCAATCAGGAAAATACAGCACAACAGCCTCTGTGATAGAGGAAGTGCAGTGCGACACTGGAGTATAAATCAAGGGCAGCTGACCAGACCTGAGGGAGCTGAGAAGGTGGGAAAGAGGCATGTTCCACAGCTGGAACAAAGATTGAGGAGCTGAAGGAAGAGTAAGGTGTCTTTAAAGAATGGTTCAGTGAGGCTGGAGGATAGACCACAGAAAAGACAGTGCAGGTGAAGGGAAGACATGATAGAAAATAGAGGCATTCCTCGTTGATGATGCAGGGTCTTGCGAGCCACTTGAAGAAGTTTAGGCTTTATGCCAAAAGCAAGGGAGACTCAGGGGAGCATTTCAAAGCAAAGGCATGAGGTGTTGAGTTTTGTGTTTTGGAAAGTGCGTTCTGGCTACAGCATGGAAGGATTAAGACTGGAGCCAGGGAGACCCGTTAGGAGACAGCTGCATCCATGGAACCCTTAGCAGACACCTCAACTGGAAATGGTGACAGTCAGATTCAAAAGCGATTAAGGAGACTGAATTTACCTCATCTGGTGACTGACCCGGTGAGGCTGGAGATGATGTAGAGAAAGATGAATCGAGGACAACTAGATCTCTGGCACGGGCACGAGGCGGCAGGCCGAGCACAGAGCCGCTTGTACATGTTGGTAAATTTCTCAAAGCAGCCACACTTTTTCGAAAAGCAACCTGCCAGAGTCTTGGTCAGCCCCATAAAAAATACCTTTGTGTTGACATTTTAAATTTATTCCTTCTCTTTTCCCTACTGCACCTCTAAATAAGAGTAAATGCTCTCTGGATTGGTAAACACAGAATGTGGCCTTATAAAACGGTGTGGGAGGAAGAAGGATAAACAAAGGGCCTACTTAACCGGAGTAGCTATTAGCTGGCTGTTGGCTGTTGTCGGGAAGAGCCAAGTAACTTGGAATGATGAAAGCAAGACAAAGGATTAGCGGACTATTTCAAATGAAATCATTGTTTCTTCTAAGTGGGACACATTACCAATTAAGACGCACGTTAATCATTCTTGAAAATTTAAATATTTACTCTGGAATTGCTATTTTAGCTAGTAAATGCTGCTTTTGGGGTCACGCTCCTTGCAATGACAAACTCCGAACGTTCAGTGGCTGAACGCGAGACGTGTTGTTTGTTACTCACATGTTAGTCCAAGACAAATGTTTCTGGGGGAGGGAGGGAGCCTTTGTTCCAGACAGTCATTTAGTGACCAGCCTGACAGAAACTCTTCCATCTGCAACACACGACTTCCTGGTTACCTCGGCCACTGATAACCAGCCAGCAAAAGGGGGCTGAGGGTGGAGGATCACACGTGGGAGGCTTTTCTGAGCTAGACCTGGGAGTGGCTAGACTTCAGAAATTCCACTGGCAAGTCCTCAGTTACATAACACAGAGAGCTTCAAGGAAGTGTGTGCCCACCAGAGAGAGGAAGCAAGTTTTGGTGAGTAGTTAGCAGTCTCTGTTATACATGGGAAATTCTAAGGGCAACATATATAACTTACTCATCTTTGCAAAGCCTAACTGTATCACTAAGAAAACAGGAATTAAAATACTCAAATGTAATTCTGTTGAAAAACATAACTTATGAAAAATAATGCCTTGTAAGAGATCTATTTTATGGATAAACTAGTGCGAAAAGGTTAATTGTAGAATATATAAACTGAAGGAATGTAAAAAAAAAATTGAAGCTTTCTAAAATCTTGATTTAGAGAAGTTGTTCATTTCAACCTGGATTTTCCTTATTCACCAGGAAGATACCAAAAATATTATGAAGAAACCATTCCAAACTTGTGGCTCAATAAGAACCATGAATACTATTTCTAAAGTACTACAAAATCCCCGCGTTAGTGGATAGTAATTACTCACATGTTTTAAATTTTCATCTGTTGGCTGTTACTCTCATAATTTTTATACAAAGCATAGTTATTATTTCAGGTAGTTCAAGCTCAGGGAAACAAATAAGATCCAAACATGGAGATTTTCCCCAGGAACCAACCTCCATATTTGTAATTTGTGTCTCTGAATGTATAAACCAAGAGAGAGTTCTCAATTTATTAATCAGGATAATAGTAGGTTGTGCTGTGGTAACAAATAAGCCACGGAACTCTTGATGGCTAACACACAAAGGTTTGTTTCTTGCTCATGTAAGTTCAATCCTGGCCAGGTAGTCCTCCTCCAATTTGTAGATTTGCCAACTACAACATGTGGCCCACGAAGTGACACGGCAAAGGAGAAAGAAATGGAGAGAGCAAAGCAGCTCTTAACTACCATGGCCCCAAAGTGACACATATCACTTCTGCTCAGAGTTAACTGGCCAGTACTAGTCATGTGGTCCCAAGATGGCCAGCTAGGCTAGGACATGTGGAGGAGTGCATACAAGGCTCTCCCATGATTATGGTCTGGCTTAACTGGTACAGACCATAAATCCCAGTTCTTAGCTACATTTCCTACTCTACATTTAAAAGCTGGATTTTGGCATACAAATTAGCTTCCTGTAATGTTTCCTAGTACCAGTGAAACAGATAATAAAAATGATCAAATTAAACTTCTGGGCTTGCAAACCTAAACAAATCCTTTATTCTTGGTGACAATTAACATGATCTGAGGCCCTACGGGAAGCAGTCAGTTGATTCCTCTGAACATCTCTTAGCCACAACACCCTAAACAAGGAATCCATTCATCCATCCGTCAATAATATTGGTTGTGGATGTCTATGTGTCTAGCATGATGCCTGACACTAAGGAAACAGCATGAAAAAGACATGTGTGGTTCCTGCCCGGACAGAACTTATAGTTAAGTAAGGGACACGGCTTTTTAAAAAAATTACCAACCACCCTATTATTACAATCCAGATAAACTGGAGACATGAAGGAGAGGGGAATGCTAACATGGCACTTTGAGACTTCACTGGTTTGGGGAAGGTTGCTGAGACAAAAGTAGGGCCCTGAAGGATAAAAAAGGATTAGGCCTAACTGGTTTGGCTCAGTGGATAGAGCGTCGGCCTGTGGACTGAAGGGTCCCAGGTTCGATTCTGGTCAAGGGCGTACCTTGGTTGCGGGCACATCCCCAGTAGGGAGTGTGCAGGAAGCAGCTGATTGATGTTTCTGACTCTCTATCCCTCTCCCTTCCTCTCTGTAAAAAATCAATAAAATATATTTAAAAAAAGAAAAGAAAGGGTTAGATAAGGTGAAAAGGTAGGGTTAAGAATGTTTCAGACCAAGGGAATGGGACAGGCTGTGGTGAGAAGGACTGGAAACAGTTCAATATTAATTATTACTTCTGGTCTTGAGCTTTGAAATAGTTTTAATAATTCTTTCAGTTTCTCTCCACTTGACTGCTATAACACTATTAAAACTGAATTTTAAAGAATTCAATTTGATGCTAACCAACCAGGTGTGTAATAGGCTGCAATTCTTTTTTTTGTTAATCTTCACCCGAGGATATTTTTCCATTGATTTTTTTTAGGGAGAGTGGAAGAGAGAGGGAAAGACAGAAACATTGATGTGAGAGAAACACATTGGTTGGTTGCCTCCTGCACAAGCCCCAACCAAGGTACATGCCCTTGACTGGAATCGAACCCGGGACCCTTTGGTCCACAAGCCAATGCTCTATCCACTGAGCCAAACCGGCTAAGGCTAGACTGCAATTCTTTAACAATGTCTTCAAATATTAGGGGAGGGAAGAAAATTGAATACAACTTTCCTTTGAAAAATATGCTATTTATTTGCAATTAGTGAACCATGTGTTAGTTCTTTGTTTTACATTTTTTTTTTTAATTTAAAAAGTGGTCTACATTGTGTAAGATGGATGCTCAATGCAATTGTAGATATTGCAGAAAATTAATTCCTGGGTGAAACATTAAATTTAAAATTCAATACCAAAACCTGAATCCTTCTTTATTCCAAAACAGAATTTAGTCTTTCTTCTTCAAATACAATATACTTTCATTTGTGGGAATTTTTAAAAATAACTTTTAAAACTAGCATTTTTAGCCTAAAAGAGGAAAGACACATGGAAAGAGAAGCCACATCGTGAAAACTTTTTGGATAGAAAAAATTATAATTCATCTGTGTAACTTATGGAAGTAACTTTGTGCCTCAGTTATCTATTTAATGAGGAACTAGTCTAGAATAATCTCTAAATTCCCGTCAGGGTCAACCTCTGTGATTCCAAATGCACATGGTATTTCTTATACCCCCAAATGCCCACCTGTCAAACTTATGCATAATTCTGTCCAAAACAATCACCTAATAATAAAACACACATTACTGTATTTTGTCAGTTTATACCAGGGGGTGGGCAAACTTTTTGACTCGAGGGCCACAATGGGTTCTTAAACTGGACCAGAGGGCTGGAACAAAAGCATGGATAGAGTGTTTGTGTGAACTACTATAAATTCAAGGTAAACATCATTACATAAAAAGGTACGGTCTTTTTTTTTTTTAGTTTTATTCATTTCAAACGGGCCGTAGTTTGCCCACGGCTGGTTTATACCATATATGTACATATACACAATATGTGCACACTGGCACAATTTACATAACAATTGGTAATACACTGCAAACCAAGATCTCCATGGTGCATGGAAATGTCTAGGAAACATGAAAAATCAATATGGGCCTATGACAAATCATACAGTCTATGAGAACAAACATACCTGAAAATTATTCATCTAGGTAGTGAAGCAGAAGACAATTGTGACATTATTTAAAGTTAAATATTGATATAGTGCTGCAAATAAAATAAAAACCATATTCATCTGCTAAGTACTTCACAGTAATGTTATAAAAATGCAGGAAAAAAAATCTATAAAACTTTTTGTAGTCCCAGAAGGTAGAGGGGCTGAAGTGTCTTTATTCTGCTGTGGAACAGGAAAACAGTTATTATTTAGTCGTTTAACAACTAAACAACTCGGAACAAGAACATATTTCCACCTCTCTGCATTGTAGTCATAAAATGTAGAGACATTTAATGCGTTTTGAAGCTAATATTTTATACTATAAAATGCCTGCAGTTTTAAAAACTGATCTCCTCAGCTAAACACGGGAGTTATCCATTTCAAGGAAAGTAAGCCTTCTCAGCTCTAAAAGCCTATAAAGTTACAACTTAAGTTTGAAAACTTTAAAAAAAAAAGTTAACCAAAGTAAAAGAGAGTTCTAACAGGAGGCGGTGTTACTTCTCCCTTGCTGTTTCTCCATTTTCAAGTAGGATAATAACAATCCACATTTACTGAGCGTTCCGATGCCAGGCAATACTATGTCATGAGATTACTTTTAATCCTCACCACAATCCAATGTATCACATACTTCTTTATATTCCAGATAAAGAAACCAAGACTTCAAGAGGGAGTGAGTTCTTGCCCAAGGTCACTCAAGTATTAAACACAACCGCTGAGGTTCACCCACGCTGTCTACTTCTACAGCCGGTGCTCTTCACCGCTCCTCCCTCCTGCGGATACTCTGTCAACAACTATTATTTATGCCACCGACCAACTGTGGATCCACCCACCCCAGCAGCACCGGGCTGCGGTTCCATGGGACAGCCTCTGTACGGAAGGCATGTTGGCTAAATATCCAACAGCAGTTCCAACTCAGTGGGAAGCGTTGTAATTGGTTGCTGTTACTCTGCAATGGATGCAGATATTCAATGGAGTCAAGACCTTTCTAGGCTCAAAGATCAAAAAGCAAAGCTCACACACACCTGGCCCCCTTTCCAAGAAAGCATGTTGAAAGAAAGACCACGTTGAGGGGAAGAAATAGAAAATCAAAGGCTCCCTCTTTTCTAGCCTGAGTTTTGGAGGCCATGGAGGCATGACACCATATGCTTTGTAGTCAGAAAGACCTGGGTTCTAATCCTAGTTCCACCATGTGCAGTATCTTTGATCTCGGGTAAGGAGTTAGTCTCTCTAAGCCCATTTTCTCACCTGTAAAGTCAGGGTATTATACCACATAAGGTGCTTGTGAGTACTAACGAGATAGAGTATGCAATATTGATACTAGGGGTGGGGAGTGGGGACAGGTCCAGTTTCCTTTATTTCTGAAAAGAAAAAAAAAATTGTGGGACAAGAAAAATGTTTAAGCCTTTCCAGCTATAAAATCTTGCAAAGCCCTTTCTGCCTCATTTTCAGTTCGAAACGTTAAGAGACTGACCAAAATAAAAAAGAATTCCGCTAGAGAGGTTGCTTTTTCCTTAAACTGGAATATTTTTTAAAAATCGGATAGGCCTGGGAGGTGTTCGACCAACAGAAAAGGAAGTCAGCAGTCACTGAAGCCGCGGCAGCGGGCCATTTGCTTTACTCTGAAAGCACCGGCTGCTGATAGGATCACATCGCAGGAAAATGTCAGGGTGTTGGCTGAAAGAAATCTGCAGGGACACAGCGACAATTCCTCATCATGTAAACGTCAGCTTCATCACTGATTCTGTCTGGCTAATTTGGCTGCCAGATGTGAGGGCTTTGCCAGCTTGGTTAGGTCCAGGGAAGTGGGGAGATAAGCAGGGATCTGGGAGGAGTTCTGGGGTAGAAACTGCTGGCCCTGGGCCGGGACCCGAGGCACTGCCTCAGGCTTCTGTTCCTCTCTCCTCCTTCAGGCCTTTCTCCTCATGTTATGAAAGGGCTGCCTCTGCTTGGATGAGTTTCTGTTCTTTCAGAAATCTCATTGCACATGGTTTTTCCGCTTTCAACCTTGATTTTGTGTGTGCTCACATATATGCACATAGACTTCTCTGCAGGGAAGTGTCCATACTTCCATCAGATTCCTCAGGGAAGCAATGACCCCCCCCCCCCCCAAAGGAGTAAGAACCACTGCTGTTTTATCTCAGTACCTTCCCGCTTTAGTTTCTATTGGGAACTCTCACAGTCATTCAACTTCCTAATTCCCAACTCCCAATAGAAGAGTAACAGTAATGCTACCATTGACGGAGCTTTGAGTGGGAGTCAGACACTGTTGGAAAGACTTTATGTGGATTAACTATGTTTTGATTCTCAAAACGACATTATAAAGGATCTACTATTTTACAGAAAGGAAACTGGGGCATAGTGAACTTTGAGTAACTTGCTGGGCTTGAATTTAACTAGACAATGTACATAGTGGTTAAAACAGGTTGAGTTAAACTTTCTGAATCAAGCCACAGGTTGTTGATAAAACCGTAGGTTGGCTGTCTGGGTCAAGCCCTGGCCCAGCTGTAGCGGGGTGAGGGTGGAGGGGGACAGGGGGATCAGATGGTTTAAAATACAGCCACTCCTCAGTGAGCCCACAGCAGGGTGGTTTCTCTTAAAAAGGGTGTAGGTGGTGGGCAGACATACTTAATAATTAATTGTTTAATATAACCATGACTTTAATTGTCTATCTTCTACGTATATTTCAAAATCAACAAACTAACTAATAATTAACTAAAACTTATGTTTAAGAAATACAAGTAAGAAAAGTAAGGGGTGGCCAGGAGCCTGTCAGCTGAAGAAAACTAAATCACCCACATACATAAACATACACAAAGTCAGACAGACACCCCTGATGGACGTGAGGCTTCCCTATGGATTTAGGGAGATCCAGTCCTGGCTTACAACTGAACTTTCACGGACAGCTCGAAACTCCAACCACCAGCTATGTTAGTTTGTTCCCCCAGTCTTTAGCCCACACTAACAGCATGTTAGGGAGAAACTCCTCTTACTTATGAACAAATACAGGATTATATTTTAAAAAATGACTGCAGAGAGAGAATGAATGAGACTGAATACGGGAAATAAAAAAAGAATATATATCAAGATAAATTTGCCAGCCCAGATAAAAATTATGCCCCAAAACATAGAAAGATGAAG
Organism: Myotis yumanensis; assembly: GCF_028538775.1. NCBI lineage: Eukaryota > Metazoa > Chordata > Mammalia > Chiroptera > Vespertilionidae > Myotis > Myotis yumanensis. The sequence goes on along the minus strand of NW_027223767.1, from coordinate 24,133,028 downwards.
ACACTCCAAAATATAATTCAAGAAGTCATTTTAAATGGTCTTAATGAAGGGCTACACTAGAAATATCCCATATTTGTTCTAAGGTAAACTGATAGAGATGAATGAACACCCAGATATATCCTAAGACTAAACATATCTGTCATATCAATATATTGTGATTTAAACTCATTAAATTGTGTGCCGAATATGAGACACATCTGGAAAAAAGCCACTCTGAAAGCTGACATCAATTCTCCCCAAACTGAACTTACATAAACTGAATGCAGTCACTCTAGAAATCTTAGGGAACTTTCATTTTGGAAATCGAGAGGCTGGTGTTCAAGTTCAACTTCAGCAAAGTAAAGAACAATGGAGAGATTTCTGGCCTTTCACACAGCAAAACACAACACAAAGGGTCAGCGATCACAGTTCTAATTACAGCAGTCACAGTAAGACCAACAGTCTACTGTTTGTCCAGTGCTTGGCACATGCCAACCACGGCCCCACATGCTTTACACCTTTCATCTCACCTTGATCCTCACAACCCTGCAGCCCTAACCGGTTTGGCTCAGTGGATAGAGCGTCAGCCTGCAAACTCAAGGGTCCCAGGTTTGATTCCAGTCAAGGGCATGTACCTTGGTTGCTGGCACATCCCCAGTAGGGGGCGTGCAGGAGGTGACTGATCGATGTTTCTCTCTCATTGATGTTTCTGACTCTATCCCTCCCCCTTCCTCTCTGTAAAAAATCAATAAAAAATATATTTTTTAAAAAGGAGCCAGTGTGGTGCCTCCATTTTAGAGATGAAAAATTGGGACTTGGGAAGGCGGCATCATGGTCCAAGGTCACATAGCTAGTAAGGGAAGGCTCAGTTTGGCTCAGGGCCTCTTCCTTCAGAGCTGGTGTCTGGTCTCACTCACTAGACAAAACCGCCTCTCAGCAACAGAGAGGACAGCTCCATGAAACAGAATATGAAGAGCACCTGACAAAGGTGCTATTCCTATATAATAAAGATGTAAGATGCAAACGGTCATTACACCGTGAAGCATGACGACTGACTGTGCAATGACCGGATCACGGATCAGCAGGAGGGTGGGGCAGCAAGCTACAAGCAGGTGGCAGAGAGCTATTGGAGGGGCAGGGCAGCAAGCTATGGGGGGGCGGGGGGAGCTACAGGAGGGCAGCAGCGAGCTACTGGTGAGCTACTGGTGCATGGATTCGTGAGCAGGGCTACTAGTTTCTAAATATGAGTAAAAGACAGATTATTCAATATATTGCTTTGGGACAAGTGAACCTCTCTGCTGAGATAAGTAAAATGAGCTCTCTACCATTGTATCATACACAAAAATGAATTCCAAATGCATTCAAAATTTAACATAATACACATATAGAGGCAGGTGAATAGTTTCATAATCTTGGATTTGGAGGGTCTTTATCATCATAATCCCAGAGGCCATTAAAAAAAAATAACAAACTTAACAGATTTGACTATATAAAAATTAGAAACTTTTATTTGGCCAAAGTTACTACAAAGTTAAAAGAACAAAATGATAAATATTTACAACTTACATAGTAGAAAGGAGTAATATTTATAAAGTTATTAAAATCAATAAGATCCTGACAAATACGCTAATAAAAATAGGCACTTTGGGGCATATACATGACTAATACATCTAGGAAAAGACATTCAAGCTCACTAACAATCCAAGAATGTACAACAAAATAATGACATACCATTTTTCACCCATTAGACTGGCAAAGGCTGCTTATAATAGCAAAATCTATTGTTAAAGGGATAAGGTAAATAGGTACAAGCACTCGTGAGAGCGATTTGGTAACATGTACCAAAGGGCCTTAAAATGATGAGTATAGTTGTATACTCATCATTGGGTACCCTTGGGTATTCTTGGGAAGATTGGTTCTAGGGCCTGCCTCGGATGCTAAAATTGGAGGATGCAGAAGTCCTTTCAATAAAAATGGCATCAAATAATGCAAACAATTGGCTGTCTGCATCGGATTCCCAAGGGTGGATCAAAAATACTGTTTTTGATCTGCAGTTGGTTGAATCCTTGGATTCCAGACCAGCAGATAAGGTGGGTTAATTGCATGTGCATGAGCAAATGGCTCAGCAATCACATTTCTAGGGACCTGCCTTGCAGAAAGACCAGTCCGTGTGCGAAAATACATATATGAGGATATTCACTGAAGTACGCTTGTAATGCAGTATTTGTGAAGAGGAAATTGATGACATCCAAACAATGACATTAGGCAGTTATTGGAAAGAGTGAGGCAGCATTTAATTATACTGACAAGAAGAGAGGTTAAGGTCATATAGTACTAAATGGGAAAATAAACCATACTATAGAACACTATTAAGGCATGGCCCCTTTTATTTTTTAATTTGAACTATGTGTATATACATGTGTGCGTATATACACACACACACACACACTCACATGATCCCTCTCCCTCTCCTCTTCTTCCTCACTCTCCCCCTTCTCTTATATATCTAACTAGTTGGTTGTCCAAATGCTTCCATGTTCTGGAAAGAGACACCCTAAAAGCTCGGTATTTACTCTTGGGGAGTAGGAGGGTGCATGGGAAGAGAGTGAAGACATTGCTCTCTTTTTACTTCATTTACTTTGGATTGTTTGACTGTTACTACCATGTTTTTCTTTGGTAATTAAAAAAATAAGGATTAAAAAGTAAACCAAGTTAAAAGTAACTAAGATTAATTAAAACAGGTTTTATACAAAGAACAGTATGTCTTTGTTATCTCAGCTGGAGCTTATTTGAAAATTATGACATTAGAAATCCTTGTTGAGCTTATTCAGCTTTGTGTGGGACATCTGCACAACCCAAACAAGTGCTATTAAAACAAAAATGCCCATACTACATTACTTTATAACACAGGCTGTTGCTTATTTCAGGATGAATTTTCTTTAAGGAAGGAAATGTGCTCATATTCAGAGTTTTGAAACGCTATTGGTATTTTTAATTGCCTGGGCATGATGGAAGTTAATTGCTGCTTCCTTAACCAAATACTACTATATCACAAAACTATAATAATTAAAACAGTATGATACTGGCATAAAAACATATACATAGATCAATGGAACAAATACAGAGCCCAGAAATAAACCCACGTTTACATGGTCAATTAATTTAAAACAAAGGAGCCAAGAATATACAGTGAGGAGAGGACAGTCTCTTCAGTAAATGGTAATCGGAAACAAGGACAGCCACATGCAAAAGAATGAAACTGGACCACTATTTTATACCATAGACAGAAATCAGCTCAAAATGATTAAAGATTTTAATGTAAGACTTGAAACCATAAAACTCATAGAAGAAAATACAGGGAGAAGCTCTTGGACACTGGTCTTAGCAATCATTTTTAAAATTTGATACTAAAAAAAATTTGTTAAAGCAAAAATAAATCAGTTGGACGACATCCAACTAAAATGCTTCTTCACAGCAAAGGAAACCATTAACAACATGAAAAGGCAACCTATGGAATGGGAGAAAATATTTGCAAATCATGTATCTCTTAAAGGGTTAATATCCAAAATATATGTATTTTTAAAACCTCATCTAACTCAATAGAAAAAAATCTGATTTTAAAATGGGCAGAGCACCTGAATAGACATTTCCCCCAAGACATACAAATAGCCAACAGGTACATGAAAAGGTGCACCACATCACTAACCATTAGAGAAATATAAATCAAAACCACACACCTGTTGGAATGGCTATCAAAAAAACAAGCGATAACAAATTTGGGGGAGGATGTGAAAAAAGTGGAACCCTTGTGAAAATGTAAATGGATGCAACCACTATGCAAAAAAGCATGACGCTTCCTCAAAAAAATTTAAAAACAGAACTACCATCTGACCGAGGAATTCATTCCACTCCTGTGTATATATCCGAAGGAAATAAAATCACCATCTAGAAGAGAGATCTCCCATGTTCACTGTGGCATTATTTACAAGAGTCAAGACATGAAAGCATCCTAAGTGTCCATTAATGAGTGAAAGATAAAGAAAATGTGATACATGTAATGGAATATTACTCAGCCATAAAAAGAAGGAAATCCCGCCATTGTGACAACACAGCTGGACTCTGAGAGCACTGTACTAAGTGAAATAAGTCAGACAGAGAGACAAATACCCTATGAGCTCACTTATATGTAAAACCTAAAAAAACCCCACAAAAAACTGAACTCAGAAACAGATTACAGATTCGGTGGTTGCTGGAGGTGGGGGCTTGGCAGTGGGTGAAGGAGGTGAAAAGGTATAAACTTCCAGCTATAAGATAATTAACTTCTGGGGATATAATGTACAGCAGGGGTCCTCAAACTGCGGCCTGCCGAAAACATTTATCCGGCCCCACCGGGTGTTTTTGCCGCCGCTGTGTGCATAGGAATTTGTTCATAGTTTTTTTTTTAAACTATAGTCCAGCCCTCCAACGGTCTGAGGGACAGTGAACTGGCCCCCTGTTTAAAAAGTTTGAGGACCCCTGATGTACAGTATGGTGACTATAGTTAACAATTCAGTATTATATATTTGAAAGTTACTAAGAGGCTATATATTTGAAAGTCACTAAGAATATAGCTCTCTGCCGAAACCGGTTTGGCTCAGTGGATAGAACGTCGGCCTGTGGACTGAAAGGTCCCGGGTTCGATTCCGGTCAAGGGCATGTACCTGGGTTGCGGGCACATCCCCAGTGGGAGATGTGCAGGAGGCAGCTGATCGATGTTTCTCTCTCATCGATGTTTCTAACTATCTCTCTCCCTTCCTCTCTGTAAAAAATCAATAAAATATATTAAAAAAAAAAAAAAGAATATAGCTCTAGCTGGTTTGGCTCAGCGGATAGAGCGTCGGCCTGCGGACTCGGGGGTCCCAGGTTCGATTCCGGTCAGGGGCATGTACCTGGGTTGAGGGCACATCCCCAGTAAGGGGCGTGCAAGAGGCAGCTGAATCGATGTTTCTCTCTCATTGATGTTTCTAATTTGCTATCCCTCTCCCTCTCCCTTCCTCTCTGTAAAAAAATCAATAAAATATATTTTTTAAAAAAGAATATATATTAAAAGCTGTCAAACGGGGAAAAACTGTAACTATGTGAGGTGGTAGATGTTAACTAAATTTATTGGTGTAATCATTTTTCAATATATTTCAAATCATTCTGCTTTATACATTAAACTGATATAATGTAAGTCAATTTTATCCTAATAAAACTGGGAAAATTTTTCCATAATATATTACTTTATAATACAAATGATCTCTTATTTCAGGATGCATTTTCTTAAAGTACGGTAGCATACCCACATTCATAGCATTTCGAAACTTTAATGGTATTTTTCATTGCCAGGCATGATGGAAGCTAATTGCCTGCCTCCTTAACAGAACTCTCACTGCACAAATGAGAGATGATGTTAAAATGCTGTAACATTTTTATTACGACTTTATCTGGAGTCCGCTACTCTAGGGAGTATGCATTTCCTGGAGAATCGGGGGTATTTTGGAGATCTTGATGATATATTCTTCTCTCCTGTCCAAATCTTAGCCTGCCGGGACCCATCGACTCCCAAAACACTCTGTTCTTCCCCCTCTTCCACAGCACTTACCACATTCCACTGGACTTGCCTCAACATCTCCCTCTGACCCACTGAGCACAGAGCCTGGCACACAAGGTCAGGTCAATATGTGTGTTGACTTGAATGACTAAACCAGTGGTTCTCAACCTTCTGGCCCTTTAAATACAGTTCCTCATGTTGTGACCTAACCATAAAATTATTTTCGTTGCTACTTCATAACTGTAATGTTGCTACTGTTAGGAATTGTAATGTAAATATCGGATACGCAGGATGGTCTTAGGCGACCCCTGTGAAAGGGTCGTTCGGCCGCCAAAGGGGTCGCGACCCTCAGGTTGAGAACCGCTGGACTAAAAGCTTTAGACGCACATGGAAAAACTGTATAGGGATACATTCGTAGCAGCAGCCAGAGGCAAAGGTTCTTTGCTTGACCACACTTTAGTCAGGCTCCTGAACCTTCTCCTAGGCCCATCTGTCCATCTGTGCACTTGCTTGTAAAATCTAGTTTTTGCAAGAACCCTTCTAAGCCAGTTTAACCACAAACCCCAACCCTCAATATCTGATCATCTTTCATATCTGCTCAGGTTCCTCACCTTCCACCCCACACCTTCCCTCCAACCCCTAGGGGCTATCTGATCACACTGGCCTGTCTTCAAGCAAGAATCCTGTTCGGTTGGTTTGACCAGAATCCCCTTGACCTGGGATGTGTCCTTTTAGTGATTTTCCACCTGCTGACCACCACCCTGCTCCTTGGCTATAAATTCCCACTGGGATTGGGAGTTGGGCCCAGTCTCTCTTCCCCACTGTACGATCCCAACACCTTGCAAGATAGCCCTCAACCTGGAATAAAGTCTTCCTTATCAGGCTTTTGACAAGTGTTATGAAATATTTTTTTAAATATATTTTATTGATTTTTTACAGAGAGGTAGGGAAAGGGATAGAGAGCTAGAAACATCGATGAGAGAGAAACATCGATCAGCTGCCGCCTGCACACTCCCCACTGCCCGCAACCAAGGCACATGTCCCTGACAGGAATCAAACCAGGGACCCTTGAGTCCGCAGGCCGACGCTCCATCCACTGAGCCGAACCGGTTAGGCTGAAATATTTTTTCTTTAACACCAGCTAACATTACCTTAGGAAGAACAGGAGTTTAAATATTTAGTGGCAAATGTATGGCTTGAAACATTATCTGTAGAAAAATTACATCCCTTCTGTAATTTCTAGTTGTTACCATTGAAATCTGAAATCTAACAAACCTAAAGGTTAATGTAATCTACAAAGGTGACACCACGCACCAAAAATCCTGTCCTGATTTAGAACACGGTAAACGCTAGATCTCCCACATGCTTGTGATAGAGAAAATGTCTATTTGAACAGAAAACAACTCATACTAATAGTTCACTATTTAGATGGACATAACATTATCATGAGAAAACATGAAAAAGCGCATTATTTACTTACGCATTTCTCATGCTGTTTTATGTTTTCCTGCTAAATTATGATATAAGCATTGTTTGAAAGGTATATATGCAAAATTCTTTTAGAAAATGTATATATAAATTTATTAGAAAGCATGGGAATGTAAAATGATATAGCCAACTGTGAAAGACGGTATGGCTGTTCCTCAAAAAATTTAACACAGCCCTGGCTGGTGTGGCTCATTTGGTTGAGCATCATCCCATGCACCAAGAGGTCGCAGGTTTGATTCCCAGGGCACGTGCCTGGGGTTTTGGGCTCAATCCCTAGTAGAGGGCATGCAGTAGGCAGCTGATCCATGTTTCTCTCTCATCAATGTTTCTATCTCTATCTAGAATCAATTTTTGAAAACCTATTTAAAAAATTAAACACAGAATTACCATATGATCCAGCAATTCCACCTCTACGTATACAACCAGAAGAATTGAAAGCAGGGCTCCAACAGAAATTTGCACACCAGTGTTTATAGTGGCATTATTCACAAACCAAAAGGTAGAAACAACGCAAATGCCCATTGATGGGTGAATGGATAAACAAAATGTGGTCTATACATACAGTGGAGTATTACTCAACCTTAAAAAGAAGTGGAATTCTGACACTTGCTATAGCATGGATAAACCTTGAAAACATTATTCTGAGTGAAGTAAGTCAAAACAAAAGAACAAATATGGTATGATTCCCACATACAATAAGGTAACATAAATTACCTAGAATAGTCAAATCATAGAAACAGAAAGCAGAATAATGGTTACGGGGTGGGGGGGGGGGGGTGATGGGAGTGGTGGGGGCAGGGGGAGTCAGTTGGGGGAGGGGGAATGCAGAGTTTTAGTTTGGGGTGATAAAAAAGTTCCAGAGACGGATGATGGTGATAGTTGACTGAAATGTACATTCAAAAAGGGTTAAATTGGCAAATTTTATGTTATGTTTATTTTACCATAATAAAAAATTAGTAGAAAGTATTTCATTATATTTAAAAAACAAAGTTTTTACTTATTTGTTTGTATTTCCAACCTCCAATCTATTCAACTAACACATATTCCCCCAAAAAAGGCAGGAAAAAAGAGACATCATTAAGTGTAAAGACAAACTTTCTAGAATCTATAGCCCACAAAACAGATGGCCGGTGACTATGTACACAAGGAATTATCTTTTATGCCAAAGCAAGGAGGGAAAAGTGAGCTTAAAAAAACAACTCCCACTTAAGCAGACAAATACTTTCTGAAATCTGGTTTGCAGGTAAATTATAATGTCTATCCTTCTTTATTTTTTCATTGAATTTTTTTTAGAGGGAGAGGGAGGAGGAAATGGGGGAGGGAGGAAACGGGGGGGAGGGAGAGAGAGGGAAAAGGAGAGGAGAGGGAGAGGGAGAGGGAGAGGGAGAGGGAGAGGGAGAGGGATGAGAGAGAGGGAGAGGGATGAGAGGGAAACATCGATCCTCCTGAGTGTCCTACAACCCGGGCATGTGCCCTGACCGGGAATTGAACTGGCAAACTGACATCCTTTCGGTGCATGCGACGCCACCAAACAAACTGAGCCACACTGGCCAGAGCTATCCTTACTTATCGACTACATTTCCACTGAGGAAAAAGGGATAACCCTGCATAGCATCAAGGAATCACTCTTACCACGTCAGAACCACACCACTGGGAAAAAGCGCATGATCACTAACCCCTAAGTACCAGGCAAAGAACAAAACACAGAACATGAGAGAGACTAAAACTCACTGAACAACACATCCAGTGAAGGCCTCGCGGATCCAGCTGACATGGAAGCAGGGATACAAATGGCAGGAACTGTTTTCCAGAAAGGCTCTGGGTAAGAGCTCATTGTTTTACAAAGTCAATCAGACTGTTTTCATTCTTCTGTGTTATGAGAAGGAGAAGACAGGAAACAGGTGCGTATGTGGAGGAGTCAATCAGAGGATGGCTAGGCTCTTGGCAGTGATATGCCATGTTCCAATGTTCCCTTTAATTCTGTCTCCAAGTGCAGGTAAGGGTGGGGATGGAGGGGAGAAGGGGGGAGAATATGCAGTGTAACCCACTGGGAAAAATCAATTGCTTCATATTTAACGCTAGGGCCCAGTGCACGAATTCGTGCACCTTGAAAGGAACTGTGGGCCACAAGGCTGCGGTGGGCACAGGGGTGGGTCTCAGTCCATCCTCTGTGCCCCAGCCCAGTCCCTCCCACCGTGGCCCCCGGTCCCCTGTCTCCCAGCAGCCCTGCTCCTACCGCTGCTGCTCCCATGCACTGATGGTGCCGGCCCCACTTGCAACCGCTGACTGCGCAGAGTGGTTGGGGCTGGCGCCAGCAGCAGGTACAAGCAGGGCCGGCACTGTCAGCGGGTGTGAGCTGCGGCCGCTGCCCCAATCACCCCTCAGGAGCAGGGGGAGGTGGAGAAGCCCGCAGGGGCAATTGGAGCTGGCAGCAGCCACTCACACCCGCTGACAGTGCCAAGCGATCAGGACCAGCACGGGTACCGGCAGCAGGTGAGAGCCTCGGGTCTGGCGTCGGCTGCAAGTGTGAACAGGGCTGTTGCTGGCAGCAGGTAGGAGAGGTGGCTGCCAGCCCCGATCGCCCCTCAGGAGCAGTGGGAAGTGGAGAAGCCCTGAGGCAGCAGGTGCGAGTGTCTGGTGGGACCGTAGCGCACAGGAGCAAAGAATTTTCAGTAACCACCAGAGGCTCGCCCTGATGACAATGACTGGTGCCCTGCCTTAGTCTGGTGCCCCTGCTCACCTGCTCCATCATCCCACCATGCCCAACGCCTGCCATGTTCTGCGCATGCCCCCCCGATGGTCAGCACATATCATAGCGACTGGTTGTTTAGTTGTTCTGCCGTTCGGTCTATTTGCATATTAGGATTTATATATATAGATAATAAAAAGGGTGTAAGAGCTAAATTTTGAGTTCCTGCTTTGTGCTGAGAGGCAAGGTGCCACTTTCTATGCACTTTTCTTGGGGAAACGTCACAACAACCCTATGGGGTTGTATTCGGTATTATTGGTTCTGCTGATTCTGCATTGTTATATTCCTGTTTTTTGCCGTGGAAACTGAGGCGCATACCAGTAGGGTAAACTTGCCGGAAGCCACACTATTAGTAAGTGATGAGATTGGGACACACACCTTGGGCCTGACTCCAGCACTCAGGACACCCTGAGTTACACCACCCCAGTCCCACAGGGGCAGGAGAAAATAAGTTAGGAATGAAAATGGAAATGACAGGGAAAAAATGCAATGGCAGATGCCAAAGTAAACTACAAAACATTTACTTTTAAGATGAGATCTTAAAATAGTAGCAAGTGAGCTAACCGAGAGAAACCGAGCAGGCATTGGAACGGGGTAAATAGATACAGTTGGCATGTTCGAGTAAGGTCTTCTCAGGGCACCATAATTCCATTTTGGGGGGCAGGTATTTCTCAGAACATCAGACATACCCATTTTCAAATGAATGGACAAAATCATGTACCCATATCGAAAGTGTTGTTTTTTTTTACTTTTACACACACACCTCTGCATGAATCCTAGAAACATGAGCTTTGAAAGTCATTTCTTAGGTCAGACCCTAGTTCTCGCACTTGCTAGGAGTGGGACCTTGAGTCTCATGTTGTTGTTGTTTTTTGTTGTTTTTGTGTTTTTTTCTTTCTTTCTTTTTTTTTTTATTGCTTAAAGTATTACAAAGGGTATTACATATGTGTCTTTTTTCCCCCCCCGCCCTTGACAATCCCCTGGCCTTGTTTTTTTTTTTTTTTTTTTTTAATATAGTTTATTGATTTTTTACAGAGAGGAAGGGAGAGGGATAGAGAGTTAGAAACATCGATGAGCGAGAAACATCGATCAGCTGCCTCCTGCACACCCCGCACTGGGGATGTGCCCGAAACCAAGGTACATGCCCTTGACCGGAATCGAACCTGGGACCCTTGAGTCCGCAGGCCGACGATGCTCTATCCACTGAGCCAAACCGGTTTGGGCCTGGCCTTGTTTTTTTTAAACAAATGGGGAATTAAGGAAAGAGACAGAAGCACAGACACAATGGAATACAAAAGTATCTAGCACAGGACCTATTATAAAAGGTCTCTCCCTTACCATTAACCAAGTAACCATTTCTTCCAAGAATGAAAGAGTTGACCTAATAGGTTCAGTCATTTAAATTAGGATAGCATTATTTTTTTGAGGCAATTGAAACTTAGCCCTAGAGCAGGGGTGGGGCACACCGGGCCCAAGGGCCGTATAAGGCCCATAAAATCATTTGGTCTGGCCCTGCCAAGGCATGAGGGGTGAGTTAATTAAATGTTTGACCAGACAGACTAATTTTTAAGCTGATAATTTTGTATGGCCTGTGAATGATGTTATAAATATTCAAATGGCCCCTGGCAGAAAAAAGGTTCCCCACCCCTGGTCTAGAGCCACATCTAAAGTTAGAGGGAAAAAGAGCTCCAAGTGAAGGCTGAAACAGTCTCCTATGACAAAGTGAATCTTTTACTATATTTTAGCTTTTGCATGAAATCGATTTTACTTTTTGCCTCAACTGTGTTCTGAATAAGTGGGGTAAGAAAGTATTAACGTTTAAATCAAAGCAAGAGTCCCCCATCCAATGAAAATAGCATCTATCACAATACAATGATCATTACATATAACACTAAAAATGTATGACTGCTTAGAACCCCCCCAGGAGCTGCTATCACTGGATTAAAGTGGGGATGATGAAAACATGACTTTGAGATACTGTATAGTGGAACATGAAGCTGATAAAAATAATGCTACAGAGATATTATCTATTGACCTTGAAGTACGGTAGCAATCATCTCAGGTAGAAACTATAGTTTACCTTTAACCCTGCTGTTTGGTTTATGTACCTATTTGCTTTGTTTAACAACAGACAGGTTATTTTGATTTTCTGAATTATATAAATCATCCCATTCGATTAAATACCCTATTGATTGTAATGTGAAATCCCATTTGTAGTAGTCATACTAGTCTTAGAAAGCACATTTTCCCTTACCTGGGAAGGACAGCACAGTTATCCTAAAGTCAGAGGGCTCCAGTTAAGTGTCCCTGTTGACTCAGACTTCTGGAGACTCAAAACAAAAACTGTAATTTAGATAACATGCCTAAATTTAATCCAGGTTCCTCATTCCAGACCCGAGGGCTCTAGATAATGTGTTTCTGTCAATTCAGTGTCCCCGAGACCCAAAACTAAAATTAACATGCTGTTTCTGCTTCTGTAAACTGCTTTTTTGCAAACCAGATTCCTCATTCCAAACCTTGAGATGTAATCAATACCTTTGTGATCTTTGCCTATATTAAGTCTGGCTTTGCCACCATCTTATGTCTATGAGATTTGGGAAAGTAAAATGGCCCCTCATAGTCCCGGATTGCAATAAATGTGACTCTTTAATTCAACTTCTTGAGGCGTCCTTCTGTGATTCACAGGGTACATTACAACAACCTGAAAATGTTTTTAAAAACAGTAAGCCAGAGAAACCTTTGTACCTATTTATGGTGTGAATTCATTTTTATTTGTATAAATCATGTAGGCATTTATCTTACCTCTATATCTATACCTATATTGGAAAAATAGCCTGGGAGGATAAATACAAAATATTAAGAATGATTATCACTAAATTGAATGCTTACAGTTTTCTTTTCTTTTCCTGACACACTTTCTAATTTTTTCTACAACAAAATTAAAAGGTTTTAAATGATACATGAGGTATATGAATGCAAAAAAAGGGGAAAAGATAAGGTTTTTAGAAATATATTACTGACTGTGATCAACAGAATAAACAGTGTCACAGATTAAAAAGAAAATGGAATTCAGCTCAGTACTAAGCAGCAATTTTCATAATGTGCTTTCCAATCAGAAAAATGCTTTCAAAATTCTGCTGAGAAAGAGAAGAGAATGACATTTTTTTCAAAGCACATGATATTTACTCAGAGGAAAAAGAAATAGCTTTTTGCTATTTTTTGCTGTGTTAGACCATGCTGGGGTTTAACTGCAGGAAACCTATAAAAAACACCCTCTACTAATGGTACCCAGATACATCCTCTCAGAAGGAATTTATTTCACTTTTGTTCTCACTGATTAATGAACACTACTTAGAACCCATGCTGACAGAGCAATAAGTGCTTTCACATAATGAAATAATAATCCCATTAAAATACAGGTTTAAAGAGGAATGTGGTCATCAGGCTTCCACTAAATTGTTCTGAAAATGAAGGCTTAGGATCTATTACAAAGGAACACATGCTCAAATCTAAATAAACAAGGTGAAAACAATGTAATTAATTATTAATGCACCACAAAGTAATAACAGAACTGTGTGCAGTAAAAACACTGTGTTGCATTTATTAACTCATTTTGTGCGCGCCCCCCCCCCGCCCCCCCCCCCCCCCCCCCGCCTGAGAATTTGATTACTTTTCTACACAACTTATGTTGCAGTATTTGGACTTGGGTTTACGTATGATTCTTAAACAAATATTTACAGAAGTTCACACTGGCCTGCTGCTTTCTTTTCCTGAAATGCGAATGGCCTGATCTGGTCACGAGGCGTGCCTTTGTCATTACATGTAAGTGCGAGGCATTTTCCACCACCTCACTTTTTCTAGGTAAGGCCATGCAGCAGCACACACTTTGAGTCTTGGCTCAGCCACTTCCTAGCTGTGTGACTGTGGGTAATGACCGCGCTAAGCTTTACAGCCTCATGTATAAATAGAAGTTACTGTCCTATACAGGGGGTTACAAAGACTCATTAGATAAATGTCTATAAAACACTCAGCACAGTGCTTGGAGGAAGACGTTCTCAAAAAAGTGATACCTACCTAGGTCAAATGCTGGCTCTACCACTCATTAGCTGTGTGAACTTGAGTTAAGTTCCACCTCTTGTATCTCCATTTCCCCAAGTTCAAAATAGAGATCATTGGAGTACCTATCTCGGGAGGGCTGTGCTGCAGCGTTGATACAGGTGAGGTGCTTAAACTGTGCTTGTCACATCGTGTTTACAGGAACGTGGGCTCCTGTCACTTCGTCAAGGAGGTGGAGCTGAATGGGACCCTCTGCTGCCGCCTCCCTGTGCTTCTTGATTCCGTTTTCCTCTAAGTCAGAGGACTTAGACTGTGTTCCACGGCCTTCCAGACTGTCTTTAGTTTCTCCACCTCTAACAGATAGCAGATGACATGACATGTGTGAAACAGAGGAGGGTCTCCGCAAATGCTTCTCAGAAGAAAGAATGAATCAAGTTCTACCCTTTCACCAACGGCAGCTCTGTCTGTCCTTTCCTTTTTCAGGTGGTTCCTGAGGCAACTGCCCCAGCCCCAACATGGCCAAGTGCTTTCCACAAAATATCTATATATATAAAAGCCTAAGCAACTGGCCGACTGGCCAGTAGCTATGACGCACACTGACCAACAGGGAACAGACGCTCAATGTAGGAGCTGCTGAGCTGCGGTCACTTGGCAGCGGCGGTTCTCAGGTGACACACCCGGAACCAGAGAGCAGGGAGCCCAATTCCGGGGTGCGTGACCTGAGAACCGCCCTCCCGCAATCCAGGACCCCTCAAGGGATGTCGCAGAGCCGGTTTCTGCCCAATTCCTGCAGGCCAGGCTGAGGGATCCCACTGGTGCACGAATCCATGCACCAGGCCTCTACTACTCAATAAATGCCAATTAATTGTGCATGTAAAGCTAAATATTAAGAAAAGGAAAAGATTTCACTAATAAACAAATCCCCATTTCATACCCTTGTATCAAGATGGCTATTTTCCATAATTTCTTACTGAAGTAAATAGCACTCAGGGCCTTGAAAGCAATAGTATAGTAAATAGAATATCGGTAGTTATAATGTTTAGCTATAAAAAATGCTTAAAGATGTCTTATAGCTCCCAATCTTCTCATAGCCATCATTCTATTAATCAGGAATTATGTCTGGTATACTCTGCATTATTTCCTAATTATATTTTGTATTTGTTAAAATTAACTCAGTCTGTGAACACACACTAATGAGAAGGGCTGGGCAAACGAAGAAAGGAACTGATGTTTAGAGCAGCGGTTGCCAATCACTGCTCCGTGGACCACTGGTGGTCCGTGAGGTCCGAAAGGTTGGCGACTGCTGGTTTAGAGTAAAGGCAGCTGCATTAAAAACTGTCAATGTCACCAATTTTATTGACATGAGTAAGAGCATGTTTTATTTTGAAGTAAAACTAAAAAATGAATGTAAAACATAGACATTATTATGTATTAAGTCTCCCCCGTCCTTTAAAATGCAAATAACTTTTAACTTGGGTACAAGTTAGCAGCTTAATTTATCAACCTCTCAGATGTTTTTGCGCCTATAAAACATAATCTGAACTCTTCCCACGGGACCTTAACATGATTCCCGAGTAGAGTTGGTTATAGCACCCTTGGGTGTTCAAATCATAAACCACACACACACAATAACAAGTCCCTCTGAACTGAATTCTTCCTCCAGCCTGGACTCCTCCCCTGAACCTCTGCACTGGATGTCTGTTGGGCGTTTCAAACATATAATGTTCAAACTGAGCTCCTGATATTGCCCGCAGGCCTGCTCCACCTGCTCTCTGCACCCTACATCTCGCCTGCCAGCAAGGCCTACCTTCAAACGATTTCCAGGGCCCGCCTTCCCACCACCTTTGCTGCTGCCACCCTGGTCCGAGCCACCACATCCTTCTCACCTGGATTACTGTACAGCTTCCCATCTGGTGTCCCGGCCTCTGCCCCTGCTTCCTCTTTAGTTTACGTCTCTAAAGAGCAGCCGGAGTGATTCTGTTACTATGTAAGTCAGATCACGTCACGCCTCTGCTCAGACTCTCCAAGGCGTTCAGGAAAATGCCAAATCTTTCCATCAGCCTTCCTGACTCCAATCCACCCACACCTATGACAGCGTCTCTCTCTACTCCCCACTCCCTGTGCTCCAGCCTCCCTGGCTTCTCCATTGTTCTTCTACACACACCAAGCAAGTCCCCACCTGACAGGTCTCTGCATTGGCATTTCCTTCCACTTGGAATTCTCTCCTCCTAGACTAATTAGCAGCTCACTACAACTGCATGGCGCACTTCCTCACTTCTTCCCAGTGTCCCCTTCTGGGCAAACCATATACTCCTCTCCCCACTCTGTGCTCTTCCTTCATAGCACTTCTTCCACCTAATGCACAGCATTATTTGCTCCTTTATATATGTATGTGTGTATGTGTGTGTGTGTGTGTGTGTGTGTGTGTATAAATAAATAATATATGTTTTTATTGCTTTCAGAGAGGAAGGGAGAGAGAGAGAGAGAAACATCAATGATGAGAGAGCATCATTGATTGGCTGCCTCCTGCACGTCCCCTACTGGGGATCAAGCCCACAACCTGGGCATATGCCCTTGACCGGAATCGAACCCGGGACCCTTCAGTCCGCAGGCCGACACTCTATCTACTGAGCCAATCTGGCCAGGGCTTATTTGCTTCTTTACTAGGATTTTTATTGTCTGTCTCTCCTCCCTAAAATAAAAACTCCACTAAGGAGCCCTGGCAGGTGTGGCTCAGTTGGGTTGGGCGGAGTCCCATGCACAAGGGGTCACCGGTTCAATTCCCATCAGTGCACATGCCACGGTTGTGGGCTCGATCCCCAATGTGAGGCGTGCAGGAGGTAGCCCATTGATGTTTCTCTCCCTCTCCCTCTCTAAAATCAATAAAAACATATTTTTAAAAACTCCATGAAGGAATGGATTGTTTATCTTTTTTGTCTTCTTTTTGGTTTGTTTTCTCCAGAGCCAGGAACAGTCCCTGGCATATAGTAGGCACTTGATAAGTATCTGCTGAATGAACACATGAGTTAACTTCTCCAAAATTTAATAATATTTGATATCATGTTTAACCTGATTAATATTAATTAAATATAAAAAACAGAAGCCCCAGAATTGCCATCAAATTAGTAGGACACTTTGGGAGGATGGCCAATTGTTCATTCACTCACTGTCCCAGTCACTTAGAAAATGGCAGTGAGCAAGCAGATATGGTGCCTGCCCTCACAGCCGCGACCACAAGGTTCCTGGGGAAGGTCAGGATCAGCAGGCCCCCAGTTTACCAAGCAGCAACCCGTGAACCACCCTCAATTCTTTCTTCTCCCTTACCTCCTACACAATGAACCATGTGTCGGCAAGGCCTCCTGAGTGGAAGTCAGGAATAGGTCTTAGGCAGTCAAACCTCCTAACTCCACCATCGATTCCCCAGCCTCCTCATCCGCCACCGGAGAATGATGGGTACTCCCTACCGAGCATCTGGCTACCAGTCTCTTCCCATCCAGTCTGCTTTACACACTGCGGCTGTAGTTGCACCCCCCAAAAAACAAACACACATATTCCCTTTCCTAAGTGTCTTCCTACTGACCACACAGGACAAAGTCCCGAACACTCTTGTCCCAAACATACCTTCACAGGTTCATTAAACAGAGCTTTGTTCCCCCAACACACACACACACACACACACACACACACACCCATCCCCCAGATACCAGTCCCTGCCTGGCTGGTTGGCAAACACTGATTAATCCATCATTCAATATTCAACAAAAATGTTACCTCCTCCAATTTCCTGCAGAAGAGGATGTTTCCTCTTCTGGGCTCTCATAACACTCTATTCATACTTGTTATTTTTTAAAATGTATATATTTTCATTGATTTCAGAGAGGAAGGGAGAGGGAGAGAGAGTGTGAGAGAGAGAAACATCAACGATGAGAGAAACATTGATTGGCTGCCTCCTGCACTCCCCACACTGGGGATCAAGCCTGAAACCCAGGCATGTGCCCCGACTGGGAATCAAACCGTGACCTCCTGGATCATAGAGAGACGCTCAACCATTGAGCCATGCCGGCCGGGCTCTGTTCATACTTGTATCATGGCTTTGAAACATTATATTACTGTCATAGCTTCCTTCCTCGCTACTACAGAAGGGCACGTAACCAGTGTTTTGAATAATTGCGTGAACAGCACTGCCACAGTTTCCTTACACAGCCTGAAACTGGCTTCCGGGAATGGCTTCTACCTTCTGGTGCTGGTTCTGCTTGAGACCACAGAGAGCACAACAAACTCCTTATCGCAGGAATGCGTTTCTCACCTGAAAGCAGCCATCACATCCTTCTGGATACTTCTTCTGACAGACATCTGAACTCATTTCTCCTGAGTACATACCTAGGAGGGGTACTGGGTCATAGGCTAGGTGTGTAGTTATTTATCTTTGAAAAAATACTGCCAAAGAGCTTTCCAAAGTGGCTGAGTTAATTTATATTCTCCCTGGCAATAGCTAACTGTTCCAATTGCTTCATATCCTAGCCAACATTTGATTTTTGTCAGTCCTTTTAATTTTAGCCACTCTGATGAATGTATAACGTTATCTCGTGGTTTTCAGCTTGCATTTCCCTGATATGCAATGATATTGTGGACTTTTAAAATGTTTATTGATCATTTGGTTATCTTTTAAGTGCCTGCCTATTTTTTTTTAATTGGGCTATTCTTTTTGGGGGGGAAAGGGGTAAGTGGGATGGGTAGGAATTCTATAAATATTGTGAACATCTTTTTCCAGGTGTGGCTCATATTAATTTTTAATAGTTATGTATTATTCTACCCGTTACATACTAGTATGTCATCATTTAATTATTTTCCTACTGCTATTATTAAATTATTTTTAATTTTTTGCTGTCATTAAACACTTGGATGACCAACTTTTAAAGTTTTATCTGTTATCTAAAAAGTTTCCTTAACCTAGATTCACAGAAGTAGAATTACTGAATCAATGTATATGACCACCTGGAATTGATATAACTGTTTCAGAAAGAATTCTATCAACTGATATTGGTACTCAACAATGCATGGGAATACACCATGTCCTCCCCGATGCTGGCTTTTTAAAAATGATACCACTTATCAAATAAATATTCCTTTACTCTTTGGATTTATGATGCATACTTCATTACTTATTAAATTTTCATACAGGCAACAGTCTCCTTTTGGTCTCTCCTTTCAGTTCCATCAATTTGTCTATTTTTACAACACCATCACATCGTTCCCATTCTCAGAGCCTCATAATTATTTCACTGCAGCAATATTCACTGGGCACCTGCATTGTGTTGGATTCCAGGGTAAAAAGTGTGAGCCAGGCACACCTGGTCCCTGTCCTTCTGGCACTTGCAGCTGGAAAGAGGATGGAGAGAAGTCCCCAGGCAGTGACAACACAGTGTGGTACCTTTGCTAGGAGATGCACAGGGGGCTAAGAGGCCTCTAACCTGGACTTGGAAATGGGGAACGGTTTCTGGAGGCTGTGATGTTGTAGGGCTGAGAAGAAAGCATGCTGAAAAAGATGTGGAAGTGGAAGAGAAAAGGGAGCCCTTGGCGGAGCCCAAGAGCATGTCACCCCGATGGGAGTGCAGAATGGAAGGGGAATGTGGCAAGAGCTGAGGCTGGAGGCAGAGCACGGGTGCGCTCATGAAGGGCCTTGAAAATGAGTTTGTGCTTCTCCTGTGGGCAAGGTATAAGCCACTGAAGAGTTGAATCCTGGAGCAAATCCTCGGATATGCACTTTAGAAAGGCCACTTTGGCTGTTAGAGGACGGGAAATAATGTAATGGGGGAAGGCAAGAGTACCACCGAGGAACCCACTTGGGTGCCAGGAGTAAGCTTACGTCTTTACTCGGAACTCCTCTTTCTCAAACTTTTCAATGCTACTATCACATATTTTCCCAGATTAATCATGAAACTATTTAGCCAAATTTTCTCTTATAACACCAGATTCCAACCCAACTGTGACTTTATTTGAAACGGCTTAAATGTTTAAATTAACTCATGAAGAATTACGACGTTGTTGATCATTTTCTCTAAGGTTATGGAATAACTGCTGCTTATATTTTTGCAAAGGTAACTGGTTGTGAGCTAAACAAAAATTGAAGGGGAAAAAGGCAGGGTAGGAGAGTCTTCATCTTGACCAAAAGTACAGGAAATGTGAAAAACAAAGGGGAAGCAGAAGCAAACAGGACTAAGTGGAAGCCAAGAAGGCAGAACGAGCTGCTGGAGAGAGCCAGGTGGACAGTTGGTAAATTTAGAGTTAAACAGAGGTACGTTGAGGCCCCGATGAAGAAAGAACCTTACTTTTCCAAAAGTCAAGAAGTGAATAAGTGAAAATCTTCGACCAGAATTCAGAGCAAGCTGGCTGCAAGGTTTCTGAGACAGTTCATCTCAACAGTGTCTCAGTGGACGGGGGTCACTCGGGACTCTTATGGTTCAGATGGACACTAAATTGATGGTGTTTCTGAACTATTCTTGGTCAGAAATAGTCGCTATTCCTCAAAGTCTTTACATTGCTTCTCCTTCTCCCTCTTTCTCTAAGCTATCTGCATTCTTTCTTGCGTCAGGTGATCTACTCCAATCAGAGATGTTGCTGGCACTCAACCTTCCACCCATAGTGTTTCACGTGCCCTCCCCCAACTCTCATTTAGAATGCACTTCCTGCTCTATGTGCCCAGACTACAAGATCTCACCAACTTCAAAATCCAGGTAAGTATGCAATTTCTTCTAGGAAGCTCTGCAAGGTTCTACCTAACCTAAATCATTCTTTCTGTCAATACACAGGTGTGGTA
The DNA here is from genome assembly GCF_028538775.1 of Myotis yumanensis. Lineage (NCBI taxonomy): Eukaryota > Metazoa > Chordata > Mammalia > Chiroptera > Vespertilionidae > Myotis > Myotis yumanensis. The sequence continues at coordinate 24,112,367 of NW_027223767.1, read as the reverse complement.
TGTTGTGGTGTGTTTTTTTAAATTTCGTATGGTTATATTGTCACTTGTTTTATTTCTAATTCTCTTTAAGGACAGAAATTCTTAAATTCAAGTTTTAATCCAAAATGTGTATGTGTGTGTTTGTGTGTGTGAGTAGTTGGTGCTTATGATTGAATACAGATGGACCTGGAGAGCATTATGCTCAGCGAAATACCACATGATCTCACTCATTTGTGGAATATAATAAACAATATAAACTGATGAACAAAAATGGAGTCAGAGAAAGAATATTTTAGAAAATAATAAAAGCAATCCTATTATTTGCAGATTTTTAATATTTCCCACAACTTTTGTGATATTATACTATGTTAGTACAGTTTTGGTGATATTATATTTAAGATCTTTTTTTCTTGAAATATTAATGTTTATTGCATGTAACATTATTATACTTAAAATCATTTTTCTTGAGATATTAATGATTATTGCATGTAACATTCTAAAAAATAAAATTAAAAAATAAAGCATATAGAACAGAAAAAAAGGAAGTATTCAGCCAACCAAAGAAGCGGACAACCATCTTCTTATTCTAAAGCTCCCACAGCACACTGAGTATCTACAGAGAACAAACTCCTGTGACCAAACAGAAAATGGAGAAGTGTGTTTATATAAAATGTATTTAAAGCTGCACAACCACCAGCTAAATTAGTAATGGAATGTTGAATGAATCAAATGGAATGCTTAGCACTGACGACCAGCCTTAGGTCTCTTAGTCACTAAATCATGTGTTCTATGTGGTATGCCAAGGAAATCCAAAGTCACCAATTTTTCTTCTTTTACCCTACCTTTGAGGAACAGAAGAGATTAAACTAAGGGAGAAAGAAGTACAGTCATAGGAATCCAGACTGAAGAAAAGGCAGTGGGTTCATCAATGTACTACAGGCAAAATGTGAGATCTACAATTCCCTAAGGATGAGTACACATAAACTCATCCAGTTATTTTTCAGACAAGGATCAACACAAAGAAAATCCATTAACAACAATAAAACGTATTCTCCTCAAATGAATATGGCAATACCCATGTTGAATACACGTCCATGCTCTGTTAAATTCGTGTCACTTGCTACCGAACAATCTAGTAATGGATGTAAAAATGTTAGCCCTGGCATGTGTGGCTCAGTTGGTTGAGTGTCTTCCTGTACAGTGAGAGAACACCAGTTCAATTCCCAGTCAGGGCACATGCAGGAGGCAGTTGATGGATGTTTCTCTCTCTTTCTCTCTCCCTCTCCCTTCCTCTCTCTCTCAAAAGTCAATGAAAACATATTTTTTAAAAAGAAAAAGAAAAAGTTAAATGTACACACACTATGACCTCTATTTTACTTTTAGGAATCTATACTAAGAAAAACTCACACACACACATTCATTAGCATAATCATATCTTTATTAATGAAAAACTGAAATCAGCTCACCATTTAAATTGATTAAATAACCTGTATGGAATACAGTAAATAATGTTCTATATTATAAAAACCTAATATGCAAATCGACCGAACGGCAGAATGACTGGTTGCTACGATGTGCACTGACCACCAGGGGGCAGTCGCTCAATGCAGGAGCTGCCCTCTGGTGGTCAGTGCTCTCCCACAGGGGGAGTAACGCTCAGGCAGAAGCCGGGCTCATGGCTGAAGAGCACAGAGGTGTAGGCAGGAGCCTTTCCTCACTCTGTGGCAGCGCTAGGGACGCCTCAGGGGATGTCCAACTGCCGGCTTAGGCCCACAAGAGGGCGCAGGTCGGGCTGAGGGACCACTCCTCTCCCCCTCCAGTGCATGTGCACTAGGCCTCTAATATAAAATAAATGTATAAACCATATGCTGCTAAGTGAAAAAGGCAAGTTTAAGATGAGTATAGTGTAGTATAGTTTTTATAAAAATAAAATTTAAAATAACATTAATATGTACATACACATGTATGTGTGTATATCAGGATAGAATAAATATACACCAACAATTATGTGAAGGGGATGCAAATTCTGGGAATTTCTCTTTGTACATTTTATATGTATGCAATGCTTGAATTTTTAACTTTGTATAACTTTGTTATTATGTTTGTAATTAGAAACCTATAGATATTTTAAAGTAGATGTATATCTATTGACATGTAAAAATATCACTAATACATTTTTTCAAGTGAAAAATGCAGGCTAAAGCAGCAAGTTCCCATATTTGTGTAAGAAAGTTACACTTATACAAGAAAAGGACCCTAGTAGGGCACACCAAAACACTGAAAATCGCTATCCCGGTGGAGAGATTTTTGTGTGTTTTTTGCTTTCCTCTTTATAACTTCCTGTCTTGATTCCTTTTTTAAAAAATAAGGACCATTTTTATAAGTAAAGTTTTCACTTGAAAAAAATCTGTCTTTGCCCTAGCTGGTTTGGCTCAATGGACAGAGTGTCGGCCTGTGATCTGAAGGTCCCAGGTTTGATTCCAGGGCACATGCTCGGGTTGTGGGCTCGATCCCCAGTGGGAGGCATGCAGGAGGCAGCTGATCAATGATTCTCTCTCTCATCACTGATGTTTCTATCTCTCTCTTCTCCCTTCCTCTAAAATAAAGAAAAAAATTTTTTAAAAATCTGTCTTCAATTTTCACTTTCAAACTTGTTTAAGAGCTACTATCAGGTTCAATAATAGTTCATAATAAATTGTTTTCATCTTACTGCCTCTCCCTATTTATCCTATTATTTTAATTTTGCTTTCTTTCCCCACTTACACAATAGACTCTAGGTCAGTGGTTCTCAACCTTTCTAATGCCAAAACCCTTTAATACAGTTCCTCATGTTGTGGTGACCCCCAATTTCATTGTTACATAATTAAAGCACAGTGATTAATTATGTAATTAATTGTAAACAATATGTAATTATATATGTGTTTTCCAATGGTCTTAGGTGAGGAGTGCTGAGTATTTGAATGAGATGACCTTCTAATGCAGAGGTTCTCAACCTGTGGGTTGTGACCCTTTCACAGGGGTCGCCTAAAACCATTGGAAAACTCCCAAAGGGTTCGCGACCCACAGGTTGAGAACCACTGCTCTAGGTTTATTCCCGCTAAAAGAAATAATCAGCCATAGAACAGGAGAAATAATAGGACTGAGGTAAACAACCAAAAGTGGCTGCTTCTAGCTTTGCTATGAAAAGAGACAGGGGTAGCAAAATATTGATAATGTCATTTTATATTTTCAATGTATGATCTGCAAAGAGCTTTTATATCTACACTGTTATCTGGTTCTCAAGTCTCTGTGACAGGCAGGGGAAGTATAATTCTCATGTTCAGGTGAGTAGCCTGAGTTAAGAGGGGTGGAGGGATATGCCCGGAGTCGCAGACGGGTGAGTGTTAGTGCTGGCTTGCACAATCCAATGTGGTAGACATGGACCACATCTGGTGATGTCAACTTAAGTTAATGAAAATGATGTAAAATGTAAAGTTCAGCTCCTCAGTTGCACTCGTCACATTTCAAGGGCTCGACAGCCACCTGTGGTTAGTGGATACTCTATTAGATTGTGGCAGATACAGAATATTTCCATCACCACAGAAATGATGGGATTTCCGCTCCAACAACATTTTCCACTCATGTGGTAGCTTTCTACACCCATGCTTTGCCCTTTGAAAGAAAGGAAAATATTATTTGATGAGCTTACTGTACAAGACGTGAACCTCTGAAAAATTTTAGGCCAAAAAACTGTGCTGAATTCGGATAACTGAAAGGTTGTTGGTGCAGAGAGGACTGAGTGGCCGGAGAGGGACATACAGAGATCCGTGTGAAGGGTTGCAGAGTGAACTCTGGAGGTTGCCTACCTGGCACCTATTCGCTCTCATCTTCTTCTGCAATAGAACTGAGACTTTAGGTCTGCCCCAGCCCCACACAGCCTTTGTGCCTCACAATTCAGGAATTGGCCTGCAATGCAACTTGGGCTTAATAAATCAAACAAGATGAGGAATTAGCTGATAGGGTGACACCATGTGGCTTTGGTCTTCACTCTGGAAAGATGAAGAGCAGAAGACCTAGTTCAACATCATCTCAGGCATCACCCAAAAAGTGCACATACATAATGCGATCACACACATTACTCATCAGCAGAGCAGATCAACAAATACGGTGTCATTCAGATTCACTAATACAGGTCACCGATAGGTAAGTATCTAGATATATCTTGGTGTGAAAAGCCTAACTTGGGGCTTTATGAAATAAAAATACATTCTTACAAAAGTAAATTAAAATAGTGATAGTAATGAAACTTGTATGTACAAAAACTATCAAAAATTTTCAATTCATTAAATAAAAAGGTTAAGACTGACAAGATAAATATTAAGAAAGCACACTCCTAGGTAAACTTTGGGAAGAACAAAAGAAGAAAAGGAAAAGAAAAAACTTTGGGAAGAACATTAGAACCTTTTGTAGTCAAACATTTATAAAAATGTCAATAATCAAGACAGAATACAGAGATTCGATGATAGTATAAGTCTCATCTTTGTAGAACCAAAACATTAAACAAAATAACCCTTTCAAAACTGTACTGGATTTCTTAGTTATTTGATTCCATTTAGGCCCTACCTCTATTAAGAGAAACCTCAAATAGGGAATTCTTCCTATCTTTGTGGGATGAATGGAAGCAGAATTTCCATACTGCTACCCTTTCATAGAAGGAAACATCAGTATAGAAAACTGCTGTGCAATTTTCTTTCTTTTTTAAAAATAATATATTTTTATTGATTTCAGAGAGGAAGGGAGGAGGGAGAAATGGAAGCATCAATGATGAGAGAGAATCATTGATCAGCTGCCCCCTGCATGCCCCACACTGGGGACCAAGCCCACAACCCAGGCATGTGCCCTGATTGGGAATCGAACTGTGACTTCCTGGTGCCTAGGTCGACACTCAACCACTGAGCCACGCTGGCCAGGCTGCGGTGCAATTTTCAACGGAACAAACATGAGGAAGGTTAGAAGTGCTTTTGAAATCACAAGCATATGCTGTTTGTCCACGTAATCCAGAGAATAATTATAGCCTAGTGAAGAGAAAGTGAACCGCTGGCCTTGAGCAAAGGGACGGTGGCCACTTGTCCTCTTTCCTCAGCTAAAGATAAGCTGCAGGACATACTTTGGAACTGTCTCAGCAGAACCTACACTCAACATTCCCATGGGATGAAAGAGCAGCTAGCGCAGGCTAGGAAAGACAGGCTTGAACAAAAGAAAGCTTCGTACTGTAGTCTGCACACGACTGAGTAAGGACCAATGGTCGCCCGGTCAGAAAGGAACTCGTCTGCTGGAAAAGGTAGCAACTGAGAAGCCATGAAGTTCAAGTATGTCCTACGTGGTACCTGCTATTAAAAAATCCAACTTTCTGTTTCAGAGAAGATGCTAAAGTTGATATGCATGCAATAAAAGCATGCAATGAAAAGTGTGTCTCCCTCCATTTCACTTAAAACAGGTCATTCGTTTAAGATTAAAAGAGATGAAAGAGAAATGATATGGATCCCGGACCAGGAAGTACACTGCTATAAAAGACATTATTGGAGGCAATTGGCAAAACCTAAGTATGGACTTTGGTACAAGACTATTATCTAATCCAAAGTAAAATTTCCTGCTTCTGATATTGGTCCTGTGGTTATGTAAGAGGCTCTCCTTGTCCTTAGGAAGTGAACACTGACGCATGAGGGGTAGAGGGGCTTGATGTCTGCAGTTACTCTCTAATGTAGAGGAGGAGATGATAGAGCAAATGCCAAACTATGGGTGAATCTGAGTGAAAAGTGTATGGGAATTCCTGTACCTTTTCAGACACTTTAAAGTACGTCAAAGTAAAAAGTTACCCAGAAAGTTAATTCATTTCTCTTTTAAAAAAAAAAAAATATTTTTTTTTTATTGATTTCAGAGAGGAAGGGAGAGGGAGAGCATGATAGAAACATCAATGATGACAGAGAATCATTGATTGGCTGCCTCCTGCACGCCCCCTACTGAGGATCAAGCCCTCAATCCAGGCATGTACCCTGACCGGGAATCGAACTGTGATCTCCTGGTTCATAGGTCGACACTCAACCACTGAGCCGCACCGGTGGGGCTCATCTCTCTCTTTACATTCCTATAAGAAAACAAGTGGTTCCGTGGCAGTCGCGTCTCAGAGAGATCAAGGAAACGGAATGTTCCGAATGTTGCAGAGGTCTGCTTTGCTTGACGAGTCACTGTCCTCTGTCGTTAGCTCCCTGACAGTCATGCTGGGCCTAAAATGGATTCGCTCCCGACAGAACACTCTTGTTTAGGGTGGTATCAGTCAGTGACTACCTGCAGTTTGAACTATCGGTGCAGGTGCTATCTAACCACAGTCTCCCATGCCCTCACTGTAAAGATGTGTCACTAAGCTCATTCAACACAAAAGTCCCCAAAGTCCTATCTGTTCCTTAAAACATATGCTTTAAGGGAATAGCCCTATCATAAAGAGGCTCTTAGGTGACCATTTCAAAGACAATACCAAGTTCCCTAACATTTCCATGCACCCAAGTTATGTAAATATATATTATGACATAGGAGAAGGAACACATTGTTAGAAGTAAACATTAGGTAGTAAGATGTATACACCTGGAACAAGCAGTCCCTTAACAATCAAGTGTGCTCATCGTACAGCTGTGAAAACACACTGAAGACCAGGCTGCGGCGTTGCGTGTACTTTCTTCAGTTTAGAACAAAACACAGAAGGAAACACACTTTACCATCATGATGTGTCATCCTCAAATTACATGTCTAACCCTTGAGCTTATTTTAGAAATGCTCCTCACTAATTTGCCTGTGCTTTTGAATAGCAAGTAATATGTTTTCAATCATGAAAGGTTACCGGGAAATTCTTGCGGTAAGAACTGGCCTTCCCCTGGCATAAAAATCGGCGGTCTCACTGCAGGCCTTTGGGAAGTAATATTTTTTTTTCATCATTGTCAAGCAGCTTTCAAACCAATTTAATAGCTACTGTTCCCGAGAATGGTTGTTTACAAAGCCATTTGAAAACTGATGTCACTCAAAACCATATAAACGGAAAAAAAGAATAGTAAATTGGGTAAAGAAATTATTTCTTTATAATCATTTAGGAGAGAATCAAACTGTATGAACTTTTCTCATAAAAATAATAATTATCCACGGATGTAAAAAAGGACAACGGTCCATCCCTAATACATCATACAGTTACTGCTCTGGTACCATTTGTACAGCACTATTATCAAAGACCTTGGCCATTTTCTTTGGGACAAACTTGTCTTTGTGTTAATTTTTTAAATATATTTTTATTGATTTCAGAGAGAAAGAAAGAGGGAGAGAGAGACAGAAACATCAATGAGGAGAGAGAAACATTGATCAGCTGCTGCCTGCATTCCCCACACTGGGGATCGAGCCCGCAACCCGGGCATGTGCCCTGACTGGGAATTGAACCATGACCTCCTGGTTCATAGGTTGACACTCAACCACTGCACCACGCCGGCCAGGCCACACATTTTGGTTTATTACTTTTTAAACTATTCACATCTTTTAACCAAGTGATTCTACCTCTAGGAGTCTGTGTGCTAAGAAAACATTGTAATCATAAATAAAAGAATAATCCTTGTACAGAAATGTTAAATGCAATGTTTTTTATAATTTTAATAAGATGATACTAGGTTTGAACTAATGTTAAATGGGAAAAATAGGACACAAAATTGTCTATACAGTGGTATTGAAACTGAGTAGAAAGCATATGCAAAGGGAAAAAGTCTGAAAGGAGATACTCCAAAATGTTAACAGTGATTTTCTGAGGAAATGAGAACTGAATTATGGGTGAATCTTACTGTCTTTATATATTTCTGTACTTTCCAAGTTTTCCACAAGGATCATTTACATATTGAAACGGGGGGGGGGGGTGCATATATGAGAAACAAATTCAATGTGAGGCCAAAACTCTTTTTGAAAGCTTCCCTTTACTCCCCCTGCCCCCACCCCCCAACACTCTTATGAGTTCCTGCAGCCTGCCATCCATCTCTCTATCACAGCATGGATCACACTGCTGTAATTATGTCCATGTCTGTCCTTCCTTCCCAGTTTAGGTTAAATGCGGGCATGGACTGCATTCTATTCTTCTCTGTATCTCCTAAACGTAGCATATCGTTGGTGAATAATTAAATGTACTAAATGCTTAAATGAATGAATGGTTTAGTTCACAAACAAAAAAAGTACAGGATGGATGAACAAGTTATGGATTTTCCCCCCACACAACTGAAACAATACTCTAAGAACTAATACATGCAACATGGTAAGTTTACCCAATGAAGTACTGAAACAGTAAGTTCCACATTATGAAGTGTGGTATCTGCCTTAAGTTTACATAGTTATTTTGCAGTGATGCTTAAAGTATGCAAGTTTTTAATTTAGTTCATAAGAATTCCCCCCCCCCCCCAGCTTTTTTTTTCTTCTCTTTGTGAGGCACGCTTTCGAAAGTCACCTTTCATGGCCACTGATTTCAAATATAGGCAAAAATCACCTTCGTTCCCTAAAAAGACAAAAAAAGTCAAATACTCTTTTTGCTGGCAATGTCAACTACTGGAACCAGTCCAAACTAAAGAAAAATAAAATCTCATTTTCACCTAATGCAGAGTTTCTTTTCCATTCACTCCAAACACATGGGAATTTTAGTTTCTTAATCAGAATTATCATGAGAATCTAACTCATAAGGGATTAGGAAGAGACAAAAATGAATCCCGACAGAGCACAGACTATTGAAAATTTATAAAACTTTGAAAAACAGGTCTCTGCCTTGCTTAACTATTTAAAATTCCTCACAAGTGAGTCACCATTCTCCAAAAAAAAAGCCAAGTTCCACCTGAGATAAACCTGAAGATGAAGAACTTGCACATGTAAGGAAATCAACTTCAGTATCTTCTGGCCTAAAGGAGGAAATCCTTGATGTAGCCAATAGCAAACAACCAATTATCCACAAATAACTCTTGCTTCACTTTGGGACACAGTATCTACTTTATGCAGTGGTGAAAGACTGCATTTTATTTGACAAACTCATAGCAGAATTTGTTTGCACTTCTTGAACACAAACCAACTGAGCTAGTTATGCACAACCTGGGGTTAAAAACATCTTATAAACGTGCAAATCTTGAGGGCATCTGAGACGCAACATGAAATCAGAAAGTGATCTGGAGAGAGGTTGAACAGGCACAAGAAAGTCTATAACCATAGCTACTGAACACAGGAACCGGAGGCAGGGAGGTGGGGTACTTGGCTGGGTCTGAGTGCACTGCCCGAATCCACACGCTGTACCGAGGAACTATGAGATGCCCACGCATGATATGCAAGTGTGTATGTACTTGGGTGCAAACGTTGCTCCCCACGCGTACGTATATCCCATATTTGGCAGTTGCTCTTCCAGTCTCTGCAGATCCGCTGAAGGGATGACGTACCTTCAGCAGGTATTGGCTGCCCTGAAGTTTATGATGGCATTCCTAAGGTCAAAGGACTTCCACCAGCTCTTAATTGCTTGCTGATTTTTCCACTGCTTCCTCAACCATTTCTTTGAAGGCTCCCCGATGTCTTTTTTATTTGAAAACCCATCTTGCTGAAGTATGCTATCCGCACATAAAAAAAGCTGATCAGTTACCGAAGTGCACACACCTGCATGACACGCCTGTGTGAAGCAGACCACTCCCAACAGCCCGGAAGCCCTCCTCCAGCCCCCTCCTCCTCGCTGCTCCGTCTCTCCTCTCCAAAATTTAACCATTCTCCTGGCCTCTAACACCACAGATTAGTGCTGCTTGTTTTTTAATTTATATAGACGGAAGCATAGAGTAGGTATTGTTTCTGCGTCTCCCTTCTTTGGCTCAGTGTTATGATTGTGAGATGAATTCAGGCTGACACATGTAGCTGGAGTTCATGGGTTTTTGTTATCTAGTTATTCTATTGTATGAACACCGCAATTTATTTTTCCATCCTGCTACTGATGGAAACTTGTGTTCTTCCCAAGTTTCGGCTCTGACTCCAGACTGCATTTTAATATCTAACGCTCTTGCTTTATTTCTATACTGCAGGTCTAGCAGTATTCTTTTTTTTCATGCTTCATACCATTCATTCAAACACACTTTTTGGTCAACTATTACAGATCAAAACAGTTCTTCAGAACTCAAACTAAATAACCGAAAAGAAGGCCATGACAGAGAAAACACCACAAACATTCAGCTCCGCAGAGTGCAGCAGAGTTCTTCGAATGAGGCTAAGGCACTGACACTCCGTGGCCCATGCTCCGGGGGTCTGTGCGGCCGCTTGCATTGCCTGAGAGTGTATTCGTTCTCATCCCCTCGTGCTCCTTAGGGACACCTCTTCATCTGCATCTCCCTCGGCCTCTCTGTAGTGCTCAACTCTGCCGACTATACGCCTCCTCTCTTAACTTTTGTGATACCACACTCTCCCATGGTCTTCCAACTTCTCTGGATGTTCCTCTTCATGGTCCCATCAGTGTGCTTCTTCTGACTGTCCCTTCAATACAGATGTCCCTCAGGATTCAGTCCTTGGCCCTTTCCTCAGACTTCATGCTCTTTTCTGGTAACCTACCTCGCACAGGCACATCTCCTGGGCACCTCCATCTCAACAGGAGGGAAGGTGTTGAGAGACATTCTCCTTTTCCCGATATTCTATGCATACAGTCAAGGCCCCCAGTCTCTATCACTGCCCTCTAACTCCTTCCAGGCCGAAAAAGCAGCCGGGGTAGTAGAAATGGGCTTGGAAGTCATGCCAGTCTGGTTCCAAATTCAAACTGCCTCTTCATTAGCTACGTATGCAACTTTGACAAAGTCATTTTCCCTCTGAATACATGTTTCCCTTTCAATCACGTAAGATTGAATAGATTCAGCCCAGCTGGCGTGACTCAGTGGTTGAACGTCGACCTATGAACCTGGAGATCACGGTTCAATTCTTGGTCAGGGTACATGCCCAGGTTGCAAGCTCATCCCTAGTGTGGGGTGTGCAGGAGGCAGCCGATCAATGATTCTCTATCATTGATGTTTCTCTCTCTTCCTTTCCCTTCCTCTCTGAAATCAATTAAAAATATATATAGAAAGACTGAATAGATTCAAAGAGAAGAATGAATGAATGAATGAATGAATGAACTTGATTAGTTAAAACCCATCTAACACAGTGCTTGATGGCTGGTAGCTGTCCCAGGCATCAGTATCCTCTCCATTTTCTCTTTATGGGAACTAGTGCCATCTCCCCAACCATACAACCGTGAAAGCAGAACTCTATGTGAAACCTCCAAACCTGTCAGACTGGTCTTCTGACTGTCCCTGGACACATCCTGCCCATTTGTGGAGGCTCGTGTGCATGTAATGCTCTCCCCTGCCATTCTTACTTCACACATACCTATGTCTTACTCATCTCCAACACCCAACCCAATACTCTCCCTCTATAAGGCCCTCCTCAATCACTGAAACTTACAGAAACATCCTCCTGGTCTGAACCATAGAGCACTGGTACCAATGACCTGACACTATATACTACCTTATGGGGCGGGGGGGGGGGGGGGGGGGGGGGACGGTCATATACTTCGTCAATGCCCCTTTTACCCAATTACATTATTAACTTCTTATAGAGAGTGATATACAGACCTTAGTATACACAGTCTCTAGAGACAGTTTTAACTAACACCCGTTGACTGCTATGAGAGGCCAATCTCCACTGATTTGTACAAACTGAAGGCATACACATCATTTAATAAATTCAATGATTACTTTAAAATATGTAACCAGACATGCAGAATCTAAGAATTTGGGACTTAGAACGTCATGAAGACCAGTCTTCTAGGTGCACAGCACTCCTTTAAACACGAGACGTTTCTTCTAGGGCAGTGGTTCTCGACCTTCCGAATGCCGCGACCCTTTAATACAGTTCCTCATGTTGTGGTGACCCCCAACCATAAAATTATTTTCGTTGCTACTTCATAACTGTAATTTTACTACTGTTATGAATTGTAATGTAAATATCTGATATGCAGGATGTATTTTCATTGTTACCAATTGAACATAATTAAAGCATAGTGATTAATCACAAAAACAATATGTAATTATATGTGTTTTCCGATGGTCTTAGGCAACCCCTGTGAAAGGGTCATTCGACCCCCAAAGGGGTCGCGACCCACAAGTTGAGAACCGCTGTTCTAGGGGCTTCCTGAGAAAGAACCCTAGCTCAGTGAGGGAACTCTCAACTCTGTTGCCATAAGTCCCCACGACCAGAGACTCACTGTATCCTTGGGGGACCCATCTGATGTCTAGGTAGCAGCTGCTTTGCTTTTGAAACAATCTCAAACTTACAACAAAAGTTGCAAGTACTTTCTTTCTCCCTGAACCACCTGAGACTCCTAACTCGCTGACCTGAAGCCCTACCACCCATTTGTGTGTATTTCCTACAAATGAGGACATTCTCCGACACAACCACAACACAATCATCACATCAGGAAACAGACAGCCGATACTTCACTAACAATGGATTCACAAACCCCATTCAAACTCCACCAAATGTCTCAATCAGGTCCCTTACAGCGAAAGAATCCAGGTCAGAGTCATGCTTTACCTTTCGTTACGTCTCTCTACCCTCCTTCATTCTAGAATCTTCCCTAGATTTTCATGAACTCGACATTTCTGACAACCAGTTATTTGGTAGACTGTCCTTCGATGTGAATTTGGCAGATGTTTCCTCTGATTGGTTCCGGGTTACACATCTTTAGCGGGAATGTCACAGAAGTGACGCTGTGTTCTCGCTGCGTCTAGTCACCTGGTGTGTGTTCTGGTTTGTCCCATTACTGACACTGCTCCTTTTGATCCCTTAGTAAGGTAGTGTCTGCCTGTCTTCTCCACTGCAACAATATCTCTTTCTTTCCCAATGATATTAATGGATGAGCATTTTGTGGGCAGGTACTAAGTAAATATCTCAGTCCTCAATCAAATTTCAAGTTATTCATTTATTAGTTTATGTAAAGAGGACCCTGGTTACCTATTTCAATTTGATGCTCAGACTGACCCAGAGGTAGCTAAGTGGGAGCTCCTTCAAGCTGGTGTCTGTGCCTTCCATACCCCTTCCTCCATTCCTTGAGGACTTCCTGTCTTCCTGGCACAGTTCGATGCCCCTGGATTTTCTTGTCCTTTGTCTTAAAGCAGGGAAGAATGTCACTCACCTCTCTACTTACAAACATGGAATTATACAACCTATTTCTTGAAACAGATCCTATATCCTGGCATACATACAGAGCCTTTTTCCTACAGTTTGACTTATACTATCCCGGGATGATTCCAGACCTCGGCCTATGTACCTCTTCATCTGGCTGTTTGTCTGGACCCTTTATAATACTCTCTCTAACCAACTGGTAAACATAAGCAAATGTGTCTATCTGTGAGCCACTCTAGCAAATTAACCAAACCTGAGGAAGGGGTCATGGGCGCCTCCAATATAGAGCTGGCTGGTCAGAAGCGCAGGTGACAGCCCAGACTTGTGACTGGTGCCTGAATCAGGGGCGGTACTGTGGGACTGAGCTCTTGACCTGTGGGCTCTGACACTATTTCCTCGTGGATAATACCAGAATTGTGCATATCCCTGTGTAGGAAACAGTTGGTGTCCACTGAGAACTGGAGAACTGCTTGGTGGCACTGGAAAACACACCTGAGTCATCATGTCCTATGTCTTGACCCTTCAGTCATTAAGTGAACAGTTTCAAGTGCCCTCAGTACACAGCATTCTTTTCTGAATGGACACATGCTGTTTCCAAAGCTTGTTTTTTTTTTTAAAGTATATATATAAATAGATCACATATTTATCTATATACGTACATATAGATATAGATATACTAGTAGATATAGAGAGAGATAGAGATATCACTCTAATACAGTATTCTGCCCCTAAAATTCACCCCTCCCTAAAAAAATCAGGTTTTGTTCAGGTTATCTACTCATAGTCATGTTGCTTCCACATATTCATGTGCTTCAGGAAAAGGGAACTCCATCCTCAGCTCTTGACTATTCTAAATCAATCAAGATAACCAAGGTTTAGTCATTTGCATGTGACCAAACGCTGACCAATGAAACGTGAGGAAGTCTTCCAGGGGCTTCCTAAGAAAGAAGCACCAGACAAGCAGGTGGCTCCCTCTCCTCCCTGGGGAGGTGACTGTGTTGGGAGGGATGCACAGGCTGTGACTACCCGCCAGTAGCCTGAGGGAACCAGCACAAAGGCAGGGCCAAGATACTGATCATAGACCCGAGGAGCCTTCAGGACTGGCCAGAGCCGCCCTTACCTGGAGATAATACCTTTCCTTTTTATTTGGTCAATTGTTCATTCTTTTAGGTGCAGCCAACAGCATTCTAACCAATACGGTGGAATGGGAACTGTTCACCCCTCCAGGAGAGGTGGGATGAGTCTGAGTAGAACTTCCAAACCCATAGTTCTTGATAGAGACCAGGTTGATGCATAATACAGTCTACTAACACCCTCCTCTTTGGCCCCCCTGCAGTGTGAGTTTGAGCTTACATTGTTGCCCTTCAGTTGCCCTTAGAAAACTAGATATTTGTTTGTTTATTGTTAACATTGTTAGCTTTTCCATTGTTTCAACCTGTTCAGGTCTTTTTAAGTAAGTTTGTTTTGAGTAGGGGGATAATAGAGGAAGTTGTAGACTTGCTACTTGATTTCAAAGCAATTTTACAGCTAACAAGAGAGGAAAAAAGTAAAAGAAAAAAATACAGAGCTAAGAGATGGGAGATTTTTTTTTTTTTAATCCAGTAATAACTGTGCCACTAAACCAATGAAGAATCCTGGACAAACCACATACTCACTGTGTCCCTAACTTCATGCATCTGTACATCGGCGAGATAACTAACTCCAAGGTTCCTTTCTGGCATTAAACTTTTATGACTCAGAGCCGTCCTTAGAGAATGTATGACTCAGAATTCTTCTTTTATTGCTTGAAGCATAAAATCAGAAAAATAAGTGCCCCCGAAAATCAGTGGAAGTCCATTGGTCATTATAGAGATTGACTTAGTTCAAATCAACACAACACTGCTCTTGGGCTGCCTACTCCCAGAAATAACTTGGCTACGCTACAGATCAAGAAAGAACTATTCGTACATATTATCGTTAAAGGAAACGCATAGGAAGTAACTGCCAAGTCCACACTCCACCCACCAACTTGATAAAAACAAACACTCCAAAGAGCACCACACCTGAGGAATTCTGGCAGCTCAATGAAAGGAAGCCCAGATACTGAAAAGTATGCTATCACTCTGAAGCGACTGCAAGATGTGTGGTGTGTAAAGGCCTTCAATCACTTCCCAGGGTTCTTAAAGTCTGAATCGTCCATTTCCCAAGACCCTTTGCAAAGCTGTCCCTGGCCAGCCCTCCATCATCACCTGTCCCCACTCTGCCTGGAGACTCCAACCTTACGGGATGCTCTTCAGTTTCTGAAACACAGCAAGCATCCGTCTGTCTGTCTATCAACATCTCCCTCCTTCCTCCCTCTCTCATGATTCGGCCTGGCCTGTACCACCCTTTTCTATCGGATTCCCCCACCCCCCACCTGCCTCCTCCCATCCCCCACCGATTCCTTATCCTTCTCATCTCAAAGCCAACTTCCTCATCAAATGCCTTCTCGGTGGCAGGCACACACACAGCACACACACCGCAGCCATTTCCCCGATGAGGAACTCTGCTCTTTCCCTTCATACACTTATTCCTACTTGTAATTATTCTTTCCTTGTTTACCAGAGTTTTGTGTCTCGCCCCAGCTGCTTCCGCAGTTCAATGGGAGCAGAAACCTCGTCTGTCTGGGTTGTCCCTGCACACCCAGACAAGAATACAGACGTGGTTGCCATCAAAATTTCCAAGGCAACTCGATGACATGGAGAAATGCTTCTTAAGCCACTATGTTATATGAGGAAACTATTCATAAAATTGTATCTCGTATAAGCAGGAAGATTCCAAATTTTAAAGTATGTCCAGTTATAAATGTGTAAAAGATTATAAGGACATATATTAAAGTATTAACAAGGATGATGATACCTTTTCGCGTGGAGAAATCTGGTGACAGAAATAACCTAAAGTATGCTGCACAATATAATATACGGGTGATGGATGTATCATAGAATTGTACCCCTGAAACCTATATGATTTTATTAACCAATGTCAACCCAGTAAGTTCAACAAAAATTTAATTTAAAAAATAATGGAAAAAAGGAAATAATATCAAGTATGCTAAAAGTGCCCAACTATAACCAAAAGTGGAAAGAACAGAAAACACGTTGTAAGGATGAAGAACAAATAAGTAAACTGGCTTAATGATCATAACAGAACTAAGAACACTGACTATTTGGGTAAGTTATGATTCATTTGTTAACATACCGGTCAGCTCACATGACAGTCACACCCCATTGAGCTTGAACAGAACACACCTGTGGAGTGAAAAACCATTAGCGGAGGATGCTGGTGGTGCCTAACCCGGCTGCAGATGAGAATCACCGGGGCTCTTAGGAGGCTTAACTACCTCAGACTCTCCAGAGGTCGGGCCCAGGGAACCTTATGTTTTTTAAGCTGGGCAATGCTGATACAGCACCAAAGGTGAGAGCCCTCCCCCTAGGATAAATCAAGACGGTAAGAGAAGAGGTTCCTTTTCAGTAAAGGTTTCGGATAAAACAGGAGCCTCAGAGGCAGGGATGCAAACAGTAATCGCTTCTGCCAATAGCAGCTGCCCACCGCACAGCACCAAGCCATCACAGAGTGTGCACGGGGCGGAAAAATCCACTCAGCATGCTTTGGTTTGTTCCAACCACACAAATAATTCAAATACCAAGGGGAGCGATACGCGTTAGAGGAGCACCTTTCCTACTCAGAACTCAGCCTCGGCCTACATGCTTTGCCAGCCGAACCTATCAAAGCAATCGAAAAATACCTCTGAGCAGAGAAGAGAAAAAAACAGACATCTCAGAACTCCTGTCCTATGCCTGAGACGCCCCAGACAACCCCTGACTTCCTCACGCTCCCCCAGAGCCAGCCAGATTTGTACACTAAGAGGGGAGAGAGCATTCACAGGGAGGTGCCCTGAAAGAGACAATAGAAAGTCACCCAGATGCTTTAAAACTTTAAACTGTTAAACTGTTCAGATCAATTCGGTGTGGAACAAAACCTTTCCCATAACCCATAAATCCCAAGCGCATGAAAAGAATTGTTCAGAACTTCGGTCATGATGATCTAAGTCATTTAAGAAGAAAATTAAATTATATTCTTCACATTCTACTTAAGGAGTAGACCGGAGGGAGCATTACATTTGAGTATACCCTCGATGTGTTACGAACAATAAACAATGCACTTATCATCTCATTTAATGAAATCACCTTGTAATGGGACCAGTTCCATTTTACGATGGGGCGATAGAGGCTCAGAGAAGTGAAGTAAATTGTTTTAAGTCGCACAATAGGTGGTACCGCCATGTTGAAGTCTGGGTAACTGAACGATTTCCTTCGCTCATTATGTCAGACTGCACTGCCAGTGTTCACATTATTTTGGTTGGAAATATTTCCCTGTATGTGTTTACAAGGGTCAAAGCCAGCTGGAAAACCATTACCTAGAACAGTGGTTTTTCAAGCTGGTTTTTGTTTTGTGTTTTTCCCAACATGATAGCATTTTTTTCTGAACAAAAAATTTCCTGGCACCCCAATATGTAGAAGCACAGCTGCTTGATTAAAAGCAGTAGTCAGCATAAGTCATCCCATTCGATCAAATGCCTTATTGATTGTAATGTGAATATCCCATGGGTTGTGGTTATACTAGTCTTAGAAAGCACATTTTCCTTTACCTGGGAAGGACAGCACAGTTATCCCAAGGTCAGAGGGCTCCAGTCAACTTATCCTTGTTGACTCAGTGTTCCAGAGACCCAAAACTGTAATTTAGATAACATGCCTAAGTTTAACCCAGGTTCCTCATTCCAGACCCGAGGGCTCTAGATAATGTGTTTCTGTCAATTCAGTGACCCCGAGACCCAAAACTATAATTACCTTTGTGATTTTTTGCCTATATAACCCTGGAGCTGCGACCATCTTGTTACAATGAGATTTGGGAAAGCAAAATGGCCCCTCATAGTCCCGGATTGCAATAAATGTGACTCTTTAATTCGGGGGTAAAAAAAAAAAGCAGTAGTCAGCAGGGGGCCAGAAGCCCTGCTCCACCCCACCTAGAATCCTCAGGTACCCGGGACACCACAGAATAAATACAGATTAAGAAAACAGCACCCATCTAAATATGTACAGTCATTGGATTGGCTGTATAAAAACATGTCCCTTAGAGATAGTCAACAAAGGATACAAAGCTATACAAAAGCATCTCGATGCTGGTAAAAAGAATGTGGTCAAACGCTAAGGTAAGCAACAACAGGACACAAGCAAGAGTCCAGTGCCACTAAAGTCTGTTTTCTCCCTGGTATATCAGGCATCCTGTCTGAGTTCTACAGGTCTTTTAAAAGAAAAAGTCCACCACTTCCCAAAGACTCCAAATATATGTTAGTATTCCCTCTCCCGCTCCAAGAGTAATGGTAGTTTCACTATCCTACCTTCCCAAAGACGGTAGGTACAACAGAAAAATCAGAGTATATAATGATGTCCAATACATACATAAAATACACAGTTCAGGCAGGAATCAGAGAGGCAGAGATATTATGTATCTACTTATTCATTCACTGGTGGAGGCGAAAACATTTTGCCCGCAATGCCTGGAAATAAGCCTTCAGAGATAAAGACTTGGCCCTTGCCCTCGGGGCCAGAAACTAGAGGTTAGGACACAAATGGGAACTGACAGGACAGGTTGAATGCAATGAGAAGCTCCTCACAGTTCACTTACTGACATTTAAACCACTCTAGAGATGTTGGTTTTAAGGGCTTTTTAAAATTATTATTTTTTGAAATTCTTCTTAATTATAGGAACATAGGCTAAAAAGGCACATCGGGCAAACTTAACCTCTCTCTTGAGAACTACGTTTATCATAAACTTAAAACAACTAAGATGTCTATAAAAGCCAAAACAATCAATTTAGGGTTCTCCAAAATAAACGTAAGGTTTTTAATGGAGTTCGACTTTTTTTTTTAATTGACTATAAATTTTTTCTTGACTTTATATTGAACACAAAGCAGTGGTCTGAGACGGAGCCCTTCGGGATCACCCTGACCCAGAGACGGACGAGCCTCTATTGTACAAGTTACTCAAAGCAGACTTTGTGGTCAGAGGGGAAAAAATGGTTTGAATTTCTCTTGGTGTTTGCTTCATTGTTTCAGATGAAGCCATTTTTAGAATAATTCATTTGCTTCTAGAAGTAATGGGACCCTTGAATATACATAATAGTAGTAATTCTGCCCCCCCCCCCCCCAAAGTGTTAGTAGTATGATTGTGGGAGATACATGGAGAGAAACAAAAGCAAAGTTGTTCCTTGATATATCTTTTTATTTTTATTTTATTGTTTAAAGTATTACAAATAGTAGTACATATGTCTCCTTTTTTTCCCCATTGACTTTCCCCTGGCCTCCGCTACCGCCCCGGCACCTGCCCTCACCCCCGCACCCCCCCCCCCCCCAGTGTCTTGTGTCCATTGGTTATGCTTATATGCATGTATACAAGTCCTTCGGTTCATCTCTTACCTCCCCATCCCCCAACCCTCCCCTGCCTTCCCCGCTGTAATTTGAGTCTGTTTGATGCTTCTCTGCCTCTGTATCTATCTTTTTGTTCATCAGGTTGTAATGTTCATTATCCATAAACTATGGTACATCTACACAATGGAATACTATGCTGCTATAAAAAAGAAGGAATTCTTACCATTTGCAGCAGCATGGATGGAACTGGAGAGCATCATGCTACGTGAAATAAGCCAGTCAGTGAAAGAAAAATACCACATGATCTCTCTCATTTGTGGATATATCTTTTTCATCTATTCCATTTGGGTTTTTTACTTTTATTTTTTAAATATATATTGTTATTCACTTCAGAGAGGAATTGAGAGGGGCAGAGAGATAGAAACATCAATGATGAGAGAGAATCATTGATTGGCTGCCTCCTGCACACCCCCTGCTGAGGATCAAGCCAACAACCAGGACATATGCCCTGACCAGGAATTGAACCATGACCTTCTGGTTCATAGGTTGATGCTCAACCACTGAGCCACGCTGGCTGGCAAGCTGGCCGGCTGGTGAACCCATTTTTTTTTTAAGAACTCTAAATTGGCTCATGACTCTTTTAAAAACTATTGTCAGCAGTAAGCAATCTTATTAGAGCAAAGTCGCTTTACTAGAGTTAACACTTTCTCTCACTAAGGTGAAGTCATTTCTATACTGCGCACCAGGGAGACAAAACGTGGGGGGAAGGAGGAGGTCTCGTTCAGCCTTAACAGTAACTTCTCCCACAGGAGCGGACGTGCCTGGAAACTTTAATATCTTCAAGGGCAAGGCTGGGACAATGAGGAGACTGAAAGGTGGGCAAAGTCTCAAGAGGGACCAGCTGATGCTCTCGAATCCCTTCTCCATCCAATGAAATCACTTATAAGAACCCTTTACTTTAAAATGATCTCCTTCCGAAAAGCAGATCATCCCCATTTCACCAATTAGGCATCCGAAAATTTCCATTTTCTTTTCTAGGCCCGAAGGCAAGACACACTTTTTTAACTGAGCCAAGTTTTTCTCTGACCCTGTCTCTCCCGTCATCAGGGCCTGCCTCCCCAAGAATAAACGGAGCTCGAACTATATCCCCCCCACCCCTTCCCACCTGAGTTCCCTTCTCCATCTCAGGTATACCTCATCCCTGAACAGTTACACACTGCCAAATTACTTCTCAACAATGACAGCCTCAGCCCCTCCTTCTGACTGATCTCATCGAGGCACGAGAAAGAAGGGATCGAGCTAATTTACATGAATGCATCTGTGCTGCAGTAGAAGTATTTGGCTTTTTGAACTCTAGTTGGGAGGATATGGGGCAGCATTAGACAGGAATGACAAAAAGTGCAGACGGTGCCGAGGGAAATATTTTTGAGCAATGGAAGCTGGCTAGCAGCATGGCCAGCCCCCTCATGCTGAGAGTGGGTGAGGAGAGAGAAGAAAAGGTGAGGACGGGGGGAGGGAGGGTCACTGGGCAGTGGAGGCCGAGTGAAGGGGACTGCTTCCAAATGAGAGACCATCTACTTCCAACAAGGGTCTGCTCAGGTTCTACCCCCTCACAGAGCCCTTTCCACCGACTCCCAATTCCATTCTCTCTTTTCCTGAAATTCCCTCAGAACTCTAGTACATAACATACATACAGCTCAATTATATTGTCACCAGTCCTCGTATTTATTTTTATTTAAAAAAATATTTTTATTGATTTCAGAGAGGAAGGGAGATGGAGAGATAGAAACATCAATGAGGAGACAGAATCATTGGTCAGCTGCCTCCTGCATGCCCCCTACTGGGAATCAAGCCCGCAACCCGGGCATGTGCCTTGACCGGGAATCGAACAAAGACCTCCTCACCACAGTACCCAACACAACGTTAAGCACACAAGCAAGAATTCAAGTATGTAGTTGCTAACTTTAAAGCCAGGAGATTATATTACAAATACAGGCCTATAATTTAATAAGGAAACAAGTTACATATTAAAACAAACAAAATGACTTTCTCCTTTAAGTTCCTCACCCAGCTACAATTCGTGGTGACTAACGTCGCCAGCCTTTGTGAAAGCAGAGAACAGTGTGACTTGCAGAATAAAATATTTTGGAAATTTTTAATATGAATAGCAGATTTCCTTTTCCAAAGAGGTGAAAACAATTTTCAGAGATTAGACCAGCCGTGGGCAAACTACGGCCCGCGGGCCAGATCCGGCCCGTTTGAAATGAATAAAACTAAAAAAAAAAAAAAGACCGTACCCTTTTATGTAATGATGTTTACTTTGAATTTATATTAGTTCACACAAACACTCCATCCATGCTTTTGTTCCGGCCCTCCGGTCCAGTTTAAGAATCCATTGTGGCCCTCGAGTCAAAAAGTTTTCGCACCCCTGGATTAGACGGTGGTGCCTCTGGAGGGAGCAGGAGTATGAGTACGTGTGGGGTGATAGGTATGCAGAGAATTGAGAATGGCAAAGGAACTTGGTCGACAGGACTGGGGACAGCGGGCCACCAACCGAGCACCTGCTCTGCTACAGATACCATGTTGCGTGTAGTACAGGTGCTATAACTGAGTCTTCACAATAACACATCATCTTTACAGATGAAGACACAGAGGCTCAGGGAGGCAAACTTACTTGTCCAAGGCCACAAAGGTGGTAGTAAGTGGACAGAAACAGGATACGGTCCCGATTTGTCCATCTCCAATGATCTTGCTCTCTCCACTAGGTAACCACAAGCCCTTCCACAACATTTTTCATCCTTGCCTTCCAAACAAACCAAAGCAAACAGATCTGTCTTCATGAGGAAGGAAGAAGTGAAAGTAAACCTCCAGCAACAACAGGATCAGGGCAGGGAGGTGAGGCCATTTGGGAAGGATTCAGGAAGATAATTAACATTAGTTGGGTGGGCATTATGTACCAAGCACTGACCACATCATGTGATTTCATCCCAATAATCCTGAAAAGCAATCATTTTATATAGTACTAGTGGCCCAGTGCATGGATTTGTGCACATTGAAAGGGAATCTGGTGCTGGTGAACCAGATTTGGGGCCAACAGGGCCCCAGCAGCAACCTAACCTACGGGTCGGAGCATTTGCCCCCTGGTGGTCACTGCATGTCATAGCTACAGGTCCAACAGTCGAATGGTCGCTTAGGCTTTTATATAGAGAGATAAGGAAACTGAGATTTAGGCACGTTAACTTACCCTAAGTCTTAAAGCAAAAAAAGAATAGAAGTGGCCCAGCTGGCCTGACTCAGGAGGTCACAGTTTGATTCCTGGTCAGGGCATATGCCCAGGTTGTGGGCTTGATCCCCAGTGGGGGGCGTGCAGGAGGCAGCCGATCAATGATTCCCTCTCATCACTGATGTTTCTATCTCTCTCTCCCTCTCCCTGCCTCTCTGAAAACAATAAAAATATATTTTAGAAAAAGAGTAGAAGTGAAGCTGGGTTTTGAACTTGGTCAGTTAGGTCTCAAAGACTGTGCTCTTTCCACTGCTCCCTGTTGCAAGCATGCTCTCCCCCCCTCTTCTTCCCATAAACGCCCAAAACTAACGTTTGGGGAAACTGTTCTATTAAGAGATCTAACCAGTAATTATATGGCAGTTGAACCGAAAGGAGCCTGCTTCCCACAGGAAATAAAACTGTCATCTCCACCCGAGGAATGTAACAGACAAGGAGAGAGAGGCATCCAATGTATATTTTAAAATGCTGTTACCCTCTGAACCCATTCATGGATGGAGCTGACGTTTTTATAGGCCCTGTCAGGGAGGCTCATCAACAGCTCATCGACCCCGCGGGGCTGAACTACCACGGACAGCAGTTTCCAGCTCGCTCCACTGAGCAGGGCCAGTGATCCTATCCAGTCCAACAGCAACCCAGCGATGGGTGCCAGAGAATGGCCATAAAAGAGGACCAGTCCTGGAGAGAGGGGCCTTTTGGCTGCGCTGGCTCCGACGTAGGTGACAATGTCAACAAACAGCTCTCCGCATTAGGGTAAGAATCCACAGGGCAGACAACTTACACAGAGGTCATTAAATAAACACATCTCTGTCCATATACCGGAGGCACCATCTCTGTCTCCACATTAAGCAAAAAGGTCAAAGCTCATCTCTTGAATGCAGAAGTAGAACCCTTCCAAAATCTGCCATGAAACGCACCAGTGGCGGCTCCTGACGGCTTGCCTCCACCCACATCTGGCTCTATTTGGGAGCTAAATTCAGCAGAAGTCTCCAGGGTCAACAAATGACCCCGAGTAAAAATAGTCTTGGAAATCTGTCATGGAGGGAGCAGGAAAGGAAACGAGACGGCAGGGTGATTCACTCCAAGTGGCAGCTCCCAAAACCAAAAGCTCATTTCTCTGTCCCAATCCGAAGCCAATGTGCAAAACAGGCACAGCGCACGCTGTCCTTTTCCGAAGGCCTCTGAAAGGGGCTGCCAAAGAATTTCACAGGGAAGCCAAAAAGATTTAGTGTGCCATTCACCCCTCCTATAAATCTAACCAGGGCCACTTCGAACCAACACTCTGAACCAATTGCAGGTTTATCCTTGCTTGAAGACCACCCAGAGTAGCTAAGGCTTTGCCCCTGGCAAGCAAGAGGGATCCTTCATCCCACCAAATTTTCCAAATGACCAAAGAGTTGCCGAGAAAGAGGACGGAGATTGTGCGGTGTGTGTGCCCGCGCGCGCAAGCACGCCTGTTCGCTGCCTTTCTAATTCTACACCTCACTCCTCCCACCACCACAGTTAAGATGTATTAAAATAAGTATAATATATTTTAGAAGATTATATGCTTTTTCAAATTAAGGATTCTACTGGTTGAAAAAGAATCAGCCTATACTTAACTGCTCGGGTAACTCATTTTAAGATGCAGGGAAGACCTAGGTGCCCGATTTTGCAACACAAAGGGAGAGGTGTGTTGGCATCACAGCCACTCACCTGCACTGTCCCTTTAAAGCCCTGTACCTGATGCTGCGTTCATAATTTATGCTCTTTTCCTTAAAGATGGCTCCCCACCTCCTCAACTGTAAGGAGTTTCAAAGGACCACGAGGCCTGGACCCACCTCTGGGCAGGCTCTCTGTCTTCGAAGAGCTCGCAATCTGGTGGGCAGGCAGGCGTGCGGAGAACACCATCATCCTATGATACATCCTCTCTAACAGCAGGACCAAGTGTCCACGTATCCTGGGCGCACAGGTAAGAGTGAAACGAACCCTGACGTGGAGGACTGGGAGAGACGTCTCAGAACTGGTCTCTAAGAATGAGTAAGAGTGTGACAGGCAGGGAGGGCAGAGTCGAGGGAAGGAGAACATTCCGAGAGACTGAGAACAGCCCAGGCCTGTGGCTCTCCAACGGGTACTATGTCCCCTCGCCCCAACGGGTATTTAGCAATATCTGGAGACATCCTGGTGGTGTAAATGGGAGGGGAGGGGTACTACTGGCGTCTGGGGGATAGAGGCCAAGGATGCTGCTAACATCCTCCAGTGCCCAGGACAGCCCCCCACAACAAAGCAGTCTCCAAAGGCCAACAGTGCCAAGGCTGAGACACCCTGGTCCAAGCAAAGGTATAAAAGACAGTGTGTGTTAGCTCAAAAGTGAGACGTTGCCTGCAGCTTTGGCAAACAGAGTGCTGTAAATGACCGCTTTTATGGCAGAGAAAAGCCAATAAGAAGAGAGGGGAGGAAACATTAAATTTCCAAGGAGCCAAGATAGAAGGCTGAGCCGATCCCTTATTCCTAAACAGAAACCACCACCAACAAAGTTAGGAAACGGGCCTCCTGGGAGCCTAAGGTGTATTCTTCGTCCTGTGCCATGAGAAGCAGGGGTCTCGGGGACCCTGTGCTCGGCTCCAGGCCACTCCAGAGCCGCAGTCTGCATTCTTCCCCTCACGGGCGGCTAAGTGAGGAGCAAGGAGCAGGGTTGTTCTGTGTGGCTCGCCCTGGCGGGACGCTCACGTGGAGAGAGGGTGCAACGCTGCTGTGAATGCTGGGAAAACTACAGGACAGGAACGGCCCATGCAAAGGGGGCTTCAGGTCCAGAAACGGAGTGGCTCCGAGGAAAGCAGAATATGGTGGGGAAGCCACGGCTGGAGCTTCAAGTGGTCATGAGGGTTGCTGGCAGGAGCCATGCCTGACCGTGAAGGCAGGAGGTGCCTGGGGAGGGATCTTACTCCTGGACACAGACCCTTGAAAATGGAGTGAGGAGCTTACCATGGCAGCCAAAACCACCTCCACCTCCACCTCCATGGAAAGTAAAATCAAACAGAACAAACCTCCCCTAGCAAGAGACTTCTAGCAGGGAAAGGCGGCGGCCCTCGAGCTACTGGCAGTTTGGGGCATGAGGGTAAAATATAAAAATTGAAACTCCTCTGATATAGGAACTGACTCGCACGAATCCACATCACCCTTCCATCTTGCCTCCTGCAGACTCACATGCACAGACACACACCTACGTCAATTTTTAAAAATAGAAACACTAAGGGGAAAGTTGCATCAATTGTAGCGGATGTCTAAAAGTCAAGCGTTAGTTCCAACAGGAAAAGAAAAGGCCAGCGCGGTAGCAAAATAAGAAGATAACTCTAAATGGACAATGTCATAAAAGGGTCCAAAAAGGAAAGTGAAACATTCATGTTTTTTTCTCTAGATGAAAAACACTGTCACAGAATGTGCCCACCAGTGTGCTGGGTGCTGCTGTTGGAAAAATTAAAATCGAGTTCGGATGACACAGGCCCCCTGAAACAACTGCAGCCTGGGGGGGGCCTCTCTGTACGTCACAGACCAAACATCCTGAAGAGGGCCTTGCAGAAGCCAGGTGGGGAGCAGGGGACAGGACATTCCACCGGAGTGAGAGAAGCCCAGGTCGGGAAGGCAGGAACGATGGGGCACATGCACATGCACACTTATTACAGGGAGATGACATAATCTCAAATCTCGCCTGGATCCAGCCATAAATATACA
This sequence comes from Myotis yumanensis, assembly GCF_028538775.1. Classification (NCBI taxonomy): domain Eukaryota; kingdom Metazoa; phylum Chordata; class Mammalia; order Chiroptera; family Vespertilionidae; genus Myotis; species Myotis yumanensis. The sequence goes on along the minus strand of NW_027223767.1, from coordinate 24,085,739 downwards.
CATGGTATGGCCCAACCACCCATGTCCTGGGAGATGAAAACACTATCACCTCACACAAGAGCACCTATACCTGCAGTGGGTTTCTGGTCTCCTTCTGCAAAGAACAAGTGTCCCAGGAGCTCAAGCAGCTACACACTGAAACAGTCTGCAGGGGTATCAGGGTGACAAGAAATTCAGACTACCAGAGAGAGGACTGCTTTCCACCTGGGTCTTCAGGGTTCACAGCCGGGGAGGAGGGTAAGGGCACTGCTCCCCTTTGCTGGGATTGTGTTTACAGCTACGGGGAACAAACCGCTGGCAACGTGTAAGTAAATCGTGAACAATCGCCGAATCTGTACGATGGGAATTGCAGCCAATTCTAAGAGTTGTCAAGTACTCACACAGATCACACACACACATACACGCAGGTCTGAACATCCAGAATCTTGACTGACCTGGTGACCTAGAGTGAAGGCAGACCTAGAACCCTGGGCATTAGCCAAAGGTCGTGCTAATGAGAGCTGGGGGGATTCCTCCCACAACTCCTTCCCCTCCAGATAACGTATTCACTATCACCCAGAGTAGGTTTTCCTGCCTCTACACCTCTGCTCATGCTACTCTAGCCTCCTAGACCAGCGGTTCTCAACCTGCGGGTTGAGGCCCCTTTGGGGGTCGAATGACCCTTTCACAGGGGTCGCCTAAGACCATCAGAAAACACATATATAATTACATACTGTTTTTGTGATTAATCACTATGCTTTCATTATGTTCAATTTGTAACAATGAAAATACATCCTGCATATCAGATTATTTACATTACGATTCATAACAGTAGCAAAATTACAGTTATGAATTAGCAACGAAAATAATTTTATGGTTGGGTCACAACATGAGGAAGGGTCGCGGCATTAGGAAGGTTGAGAACCACTGTCCTAGACAAATCCTATGCATCCTCTACTACTCAACTTCTCTCATCCTCTATAATATAGTATATCAAGCACGTCAAATTCACAGGCCACATGCCTCGTTTAGTTGGCCCGTGTTAGTCTTTGGGTTTGACATGCTTGCTCTATATGGTGCTCTAAGCCAGCCTCAAGCATCTACCTCTTCAACACTTTCAGAACAATTAACTTGTACAAGTACTTAGCAAAGAATCACCTAAGCTCTATAAGGCTTAATTAGCTCTTCTGTTGTTTTCTTCACCTATTATTTAAATCAAAAGCCATTTTCACCTTTCTCCCTGTCTTCATTGATTGACAGGACCCCTCTCTGAGAGATGTGGAGCACATTTTGTAGATCTTTGGATCCTCCCACCCTATCTCCTCGAGTGCCTTATACAAATGTGGAACTAAACTGCAAAGTTCTCTTCTGCGCACATAGTTAAATTTGCCTCACATTAACCACTGAGAAAACCCGCAACCACCCAGGTGGCGTGCCTCAGTGGTTGAGCATCAACCTATGAACCAGGTTACTGGTTCGATTCCTGGTCAGGGCACATGCCTGGAGTTGCGAGCTCAATCCCCAGTATGGCGTGCAGGAGGCCGCCGATCAATGATTCTCTCTCATCATTGATGTTTCTCTCTCTCTCTCCCTTTCCCTTCATCTCTGAAATCAATAAAAATAAATAAATAAACAAACAAACAAATAAATAAATAAAACACCTCTGCAACCAATGCTATATGAAAGCAAAAAGAGAATATAATTAAGCGCTGAAAAATCTTGTAAGTCCTCATTATTGTACAAATGAGGAAACTCACACAGGTGTGTGTGTGTTTGTAATAGGCAGGTGTAGAAAATTAGGTCTGTGCCCTCAGGGACACAAGGGAATCTGGCCAGGAGCAGATGAAGACTCTATGGGGGTTTGCAATTGCCATGGTTAAAAAAGGTTTTCAAATTTAAATGGAGACCAGCAGGGGCAATTAATACTGAGATGTGGGGTTAGTTAAACACCAAAACCTAGATCATGATTTTCACTTCCTAAGCTCATGGTGTGATATTTAACATAAGCCTGGTCAGAACTTCCAGGAAACGCACACAGACCAAAATTCGGTTATTTTGAGACTCTATTTACTGTAATGGTTTGGGTTTTTTTTTTAAAAAAACTACTTTAAAGCTCTGCTTACATATTCTTCTATCAAAAGAGAAAGAATCACATGAAGACGACTTTCTAAAAATAAATTCGTCTTTGGAAGCTCATTTGGGGGTACTGAGTTGGGACTGCATTTTCAAGGATGTCAATCACACAAGGGCCCCATCCATAACTCCTTGAGAAAAAAAAAACAAACTGAAACCATGAACGCCTTGTCAAATTCAGACAGTTTATCTTGGCACTGGCAAGCCGAGCAGTCTCTTCGATGTCTGGAAACGTGTCTAATTACGTTTCGAGAGTAACTATAAAAAATAGCCCGGGTCCTGGAGCAGACAGCTCAGGGACCACTCCAGAGCATCCTGCACGACGCGATGGAGCCACGCCAGGGAGGGGAGAGTGGGGAGGAGGAGGGAAGAGAAAAAGAAAAGCAGCAAGTGTGAAACCGGGATGCGCCCCTAGCTCCTCTCAGCAACCTCGAGTCTTCCCAGGACTTCGGGCCGCAGCGACGCTCCCTAAAGTTACTTTCCTTTACTTTTGTTTCCATGAGGTCACCCGGCCCGCCCACATCACCTACCTGGGGGAGCACACTCGCCTGCTCGGCCCCCAGCGCTGCCCGCAGCTCCGCACAGCCCTCACGCCTCCCACCCGCCCCGGCCCCCGCGTCCGGACAGCACCCGGGCACCCCCTCCCGGGAAGGCGCAGCCCTCCAGCTCAGCACGCCCCTTACACGCCGAGGCAGCCGCGCCCGGGGCGTCCTTTCTCGGCCAAGAGCCCGGGATACCCCGCTCCGGTGGCACTCCATCCCTTGAGCTCGGGGCGCCCCCGCACCCACAACCCGGCCGCACCGCGGGGGCGCCCCCTCTCGGGGACGCGCAGGCTCGCGCCAGGGCGCCCGGCCGCTCCGCCCTCACCTGAGTCGGAGGTTGGCCATGAACTCGGGCATGGAGACGGTGTCCATCAGCACGAAGTCCGCCTTGCCGAACTCCAGGCTCTCCTGCTCCGCCATGGCGCCGGCGAACGGGCTGAGGTGGGCGCCGCCGGGCTCAGGTGGGCGCGCTGGGGTCGCGGGAGCCGGTCCAGGGGCGCGCGGCGAGCTCGGGCGGGGCCGGGGCGGGGCCGCGGGCTGGGGGTTCCGGGCGAGGGGGCGCCGGGCTCCGCTCGGAGGGTCTGGGCCGGACAGAGGCCGCCCCGCTGCTCCTCGGCGCGCTCTCGGTCCGCGCGGCGCACCCGGCAGTTTCCGCTTCTCCCGCGGCGGCTGCCTGGCGCTGTGGGGGACGGGACACCGAGACGGAGACGGCGGCGGCTGGTCCCGCCTCTGGCCTGGGTCTGGCCACGGCCCCGCGGTCTCGCGCCCCGCCCCGCCCCGCCCCGCCCCGGCTTCTCGGGCTCCGCCTGGCCCCGCCCCGCCGCTGAGATCCCGCCCCGCGGCGGCCCAGGCCTCCGCCTCCTCACCTGGGCGGCGCGCTCGCGCCGGGCGGGCGGCGGGGGCGCGCGCGGGGCCGGGCTGGGCGCGGGGCGGCAGCGCCCTCTGGGGACGGGCGCTGGGACCTCGCGGGGCGGGGCCGAGGAGTGCGGACGTAGGAGGGTGGGTGGGATCAAGTGTCCAGGGTGGCCGCCTCTCGCCCTCGCTTGTTGAATGCCAACCAAGTCACAAAAGTAGCCTGCGGAGCTTTTGGCGAGGATAATTCTTAATGATTCCGTCACCAGGCCGCGAAGCCCCCTTCGGCTTCTCTGCTCACATCCTCTCCTTGAAAGGATGTTTTGCGCTCAGACTGAAAGAATAACAGCTAACATGTTGGTAACAATGAAAGTGACCAGAGCTTCCAAGCACCTTAGAGAACTTAAGTAACTTGCCACATGGCTAGGAAGTGGGGAAGCTGCATTTTCATCCAGGCCATTTGGCTTATGAGCCCCAGCGGTTAGCCACATGGCAGACTGCTTTCCTGTCCCAATGTTCCATAATCCACCTTTCTCTTCCCCTCCTCTGAGCATATCATCAAACATCCCCTTATAGCCCTAACGGGTTTGGCTCAGTGGATAGACCGTCGGCCTGCGGATTCAAGGGTCCCAGGTTTGATTCTGGGCAAGGGCATGTACCTTGGTTGTGGGCACATACCCAGTAGGGAGTGTGCAGGAGGCAGCTGATTGATGTTTCTCTCTCATCGATGTTTCTAACTTTCTATCCCTCTCCCTTCTTCTCTGTAAAAAATCAATAAAATATATTTTTTTAAAAATCCCCTTATATTAAGTTTTTTTTAAAAAATATATTTTATTGATTTTTTACAGAGAGGAAGGGAGAGAGATAGAGAGTTAGAAACATCGATGAGAGAGAAACATTGATCAGCTGCCTCCTGCACATCTACTGGGGATGTGCCCGAAACCCAGGTACATGCCCCCGACCGGAATCGAACCTGGGACCCTTCAGTCCGCAAGCTGACGCTCTATCCACTGAGCCAAACCGGTTTCGGCAAGTTTTTAATATATGTATGGATCATCTCCCTGCGATTATTTGAGGCTACCTTAGCGTGGGTCCATGCCCTAAATGTCCCGATATCCCCCTTGGCACCCCCCAAGTCCTATTGTACTGCCTTGCACCTGTAGCTATGAAATCCACAGTGGTTGAATGGAATAGAATAAGCTTCGGTGGTCTCCCATTTATAGATACATTGGTTGAGCTTGGAAAATTCTTTGGGAGCTTCGACTGCATTTCCCAATGAAAATATTTTATAAATGGCTTTCTAAGGCAGCTCCTCTTCTGCCTGGTGTTCCCATGAGGACCATTTTCTGTTCCAAAATCTACTAGGGAATCTGGAAGCCCCCAAAGACCTCGATAGGCCCCAACTCGGTGGGTGAATTTGACTGCGCAAACCAGCCTGAATTCAGGACCCTGCTCACAGCCTGCTTCAGCTGCCAAAACCCACCCTGGCCGAGAGAGCGGGGGAGGCAGCTTGGTCACCTCCCCCAAGAGCACCTCTGCCTTCCAAAAGCTGCCCCACCCCTTGCCCAGGCCAAGCTGCAGTCTGACCTCCACTGGCAGCTCTCCTTCCTCCAAAGAAACCCCTGTGGATCTCAGTGTCCTCATTTGTGGAGTAAGACCTGTGGGCTAGACACTGTCCAAGGTAGGACTGTCCTTTACGTGGGCCATTTGTGTAGGCCAGCCAGTGGCTAAACAGGTGATTGCATAGAGTATAGTATAATGATAAAAGGTTGGTGTTGGTATGTTTTAACAGAAGTAGAACTGAATTTCGAAAAGAAAAGCAAGAAATCTCAAATGGTGTTCTATTTGGAGCAATCAGGGACCACCCTCAATGACCTATTAGTAAATGGATGGGTGTATATTTCCTGAGCCCTGGGTTACTAGAACAAAAGAGATTGTATAGTGGGTATGAGTTATACAGTAGTATACAGCTGTGGTTTTCAAATGGCCAAAGCAAGGGAACTCTCATTTCAATCAATATCTCATACAGGAGCCCAATTTATATAACATATACAGAACATATGCAAAGGGTATATTATAAGCCGAGATTAGTATAAAACCAGGCATTGAGACAAACGAGGCTCTTTTGACGAACCCAGATCTGTGTAGCAGGGATCATTGTCACCTTACATCGGCCTCAGGATCCCAATTTTCTTTTGCACGTTGTTTTGGTTGTACAGTATCAAGACAATTCTGATTTGCATGGGTAAGCAGTAATTTTTTACTCCTACAGTTTTACATCCAGCCTTTTTAAAGGCCAAAACACAGCTGCAATCTTATGAATCAATGACCCATTTACAGGAAGTTAACAATATGTGCAGAGATAGCCAGAGAAACTAGACACTGAAGTCTGCATTCAAACAAGGAACTGTAGAGCAGGTTAGCTCATTAGTCTCTTTTGTGATAAAATTTGTATATAAACACATTTGGATATGTATGTGTGTGTGTTATACTTGAAAATGTACCCAAAACCAAAATAAAAATGAACATCACCAATAATGAGATACACTGATCTCATGAGTGATGTGATCTCCTAAAACAGACATAACGTCACTCACCTCCTGGATATGCATCACCTGAATCTAATCATGAAGAAATACCAGATAAACCCACATTAGGGGGCATTCTACAAATCAACCGATCCGTACTCTTCAAAAACATCAGTGGCATGAAAGACAAAGAAAGGCTGGGCCAGGTTACAGGACCCCAGAGAGACACCACAGCTAAAGGCAATGTGTGACCTGGACTGGATCTCATACTAGAAAAAGGTAAAAGATGTTATTGGGAGAATTGGTGGAATTTGAATACAGACTGTGTATTAGTTTTCCTGAATTTGATCATTGTGCTGTGGTTCCGGACCAAAATGTCTTTGTTCTTAGGAGATACACTCCAAAGTATTTAGGTCTAAAGGGTATGGTGGCTCAAGTTGTTTGGCAAAGATAATAATAATGTGTTGGATATACCCATAGGTAGACAGATGGATAAAGCAAATGTAAACAATTGGTGAATATATAGTTAAAGAATATATGGGAGCTTTTTTATGGTTTTGTAACTTTTCTTTAAGTTTTAAGTTATTTCAAAATATAGAGTTAAAATCAAATAATGGTCTAAAACTGTTTAAAAACTTTAAAAACGTTATTTAAAATAATCTTTGAGAAATCAAATAATACTTAAACATGAAAGTCGCAGCAGGCGTTTACAGAACTGCAAAACCAGAACACACTTTGAAAACTGATAGAGAATATGTGTTAGCTCTGGTTGCCATTGCTGTGCTAGGAGATTGTAAACACTGAGGGAACAATCCTAAAACACAAATAATGTAATGTTTGCTTTAGTTGTCAAATACAGCCATATGCCCCAGACAGGGTACATCCTGCTCTCTGCCTGAAATTCTTTCCTGCTGTCAGCCTTCACTGCTGTGGCCTAGCTAACTTCTGCTCATCCCTTAGCTCTCAGCCTCAACATCACCTCCTCCAAGAAGGCTTCCATGATCTCTTAAGTCAGGGTTGGCTGTCCCTCCTCTGTGCCCCCACAGCACCCTGGAAGTGTCACTCCTATTACAGCCCATTGTCCATCTCTCATTAGACTGAGAGGGCCATGAGAGCTGGACGCGGTGTCTGTTCTGTTTTCGGATGTAACTCTGGCACCTAGTAGCACAGTGCCTAGTGTATGAAGCTCTTAATAAACACCTGTTTGATAAATGAGTATGGGATGGTCTCTGATGTGTGGTTTATGTGATGTGAGGTTGTAAATCTGCCCCCTTGGTTGATCTTCTGCATTGAAATCAGTCTTTGTGCAGCATTTATCTCCTTCTCGTCTCCTGCCCCTAGAAGCAGGTCTCAGGGCTGTGCTCACTTCTCCCCTGGGGCCAGGCCTGCACACTCTATGTTCACATTGAGCAGAAGCTGCTGTTGGGAAAACACTTCTGTAGTTGACGGCTGCTGTAGAGGATCTGCTCCGGGTTATCCATGAAAATCAACACTGAATCTTCCACTGCAAATATTTGCCCCCGCTCTACCTTCCCAGCATGCTTCTGGGCTGCCCCACCCTCCCTCTCTTTACCAGGTGCTCTGCATCCAGGAAGACAGCTCATCGCAGCCTGAGTCCTGCCAGACCCAGGCAGGAAAGTCAGGAAAAGCAGTCACATTGTTAGCCCCAGTTATGCCAGAGCAGAAGTAAGAGGGCACTTTTATGTTGCAGAGTAACTTCATGATGCACTCAAGGCCTTATAGCCATGAAATGGAACTCTCTGCCTTAGATATTATTCAAAACATACTTTCTCCTCTTTCATGCCTATGGCTGGGTTTGAACTAAGAATGACTCATTCAAGGTATGTTCTCTATGGTTAAAGGAGCCTACATTTTTTAAAGTAAAAACAGACTCAACCGTTGCCTCCCTGTTGTCAATATATTGCCCTCCTGTGGACTGCTCCCCGACTCCACCTCTGGCTCCCCCACCCTTGCCTTTTACAGTATAGACATCCTATATGACACAGGAAAGGGCATTTTCATAGCAGGGATCATGGGCATTAACCACCCTGAAAATCCAGGAATTGGCTTAAGAATTTCATCTTCTGCCGAAACCGGTTTGGCTCAGTGGATAGAGCGTCGGCCTGCGGACTGAAAGGTCCCAGGTTCAATTCCGGTCAAGGGCATGTACCTGGGTTGCAGGCACATCCCCAGTGGGAGATGTGCAGGAGGCAGCTGGTCGATGTTTCTCTCTCATCGATGTTTCTAATTCTCTATCTCTCTCCCTTCCTCTCTGTAAAAAATCAATAAAATATATATTTAAAAAAAAAAAGAAAAAAAAAAGAATTTCATCTTCTCACCTCTAGTTATTAAAGACAGAAGATCAGCCAGCCAGTGACTGATCCAGGGTGCTGTGGGGGCACAGAGGAGGGCACAGACCTGGTTCTGGGTTCCAGGGATCTCTGTCCCTGTGGCCCAGCTGCGCTTACCTGTGACAGTGTTGAGTTGGGGACAAGGATCTTCCCTTAGCTCTTTGGAATGGCTGATACTTGCAGGCAGAGCTCCTTTTAATATAATCAAACTAAGCACAGAGGAAGTTGGGAGATGCCCGCGAAGAGGGTGAGGAGATGGAGGAGGAAGGAGAGAAGGAAGGGCTGCCTCTGCCAGGGTCGCAGGGCAGCAGGTGAACAGTAACAAGCACTGGTTCTCAATGTTTAGGTTTCGCCAGCCTTTGATGATAACGTGTGGACTTTGGCTCCCAAGACAAATGTATCAAGGGCAAACACAAAGCAATTTGCACGTGGGCTCCTCCCCATACCCCCTCCCCCCCACCAGCTTCCACCCCACCCCCCACCCAGAATAACCTGTCTAAGCCCAAGTTAAGAACCCCTGGGCTAAGGGAAGGGTCACACCCCGGGTCCTTGTCATTGAGGAGAGGAGAAGAATGTAAGCGTGTCATCACTGTCATTATCCTGTGAGTCACCAGACAGGGACCGTCCCAAGAGCACATCCTCCTCTGTGGGCAGAGGAGCCACTGATTTAAGGCCACAGGAAAGACAGGATCGGATGGCGCAGGCGGACACAGCCTGGGGCTGCCGTCAGAATTGTTCCTGCCTAGGACAACAGTTCCTGACTATAGACATGTCACTGGAATGTATCCTCTGATAATTCCATAAGCTCTTATCACACTGAGTTGGAGTTGGCTGTCTAGGCGTGTCCCTAAACTCTCCAGGACAGGACCATGCCCTGGTCATCCTTTTCAAGCTGTGCCTGGTGCCCCTTAGGTATTTCTTCGCTAGAGTAGGTGAATTCATTGTGGGTTAATGTACTAGTAAGTGGGTGGGCATCGCTGTAATATTATATTGTAAGGAGCGTGGGGCATTTCTCTGAGCCCCAAGCCAGAAAACCACTAAGTCTCAAACTAGAGCTAGAAAATGCGGAAGTGTGAGAGGAACTCATGAAAGGGACAACAAAAAGGCACATCCACAGCTGACGCCTGGGGTGATGCTGTCTTAAGGCAGGATGTCTCCCACTTTAAAGTGCATAAGAATCACTTGGAGCCTGTCCGGCGTGGCTCAGTGGTTGAGCATCATCCTACGAACCAGGAGGTCACAGTTAGATTCTGGGTCAGGGCACATGCCCAGGAAGGGGCATGCAGGAGGCAACCAGTGATTCTCTCTCATCATTGATGTTTCTATCTCTCTCTCCCCTTCCTTTCCCCTCTCTGAAATATATATATATATATAGAATATATTGCTGGGATTGAGAAAAATTTCAGTTCCTTTCTTCCCTTCACCAGACAAAGTAGCACGTATTTAGTACTAACATCATCTACCATTAATATTGGGTTAGTGTCTACAGAACTGACATTCCAGGAGGAATGTGACATCATGTTCCAGGTGACATTTCCTAACCTGCCTCCCCAACCCGCTCTCCTCCGGCCAGTCACCCAAGCTTCCCAGCTGGTGGTGGGCAGCACCCGCCTCTTAGAGTTAAGATCATGCAATCAGATGACATTAAAATGCACAGAGTGGGTCTCTGACTTTTTCCAATTAACTGGATTAATTCCTCAGACTATCTAGAGGTAGAAATAGTATGAGCAGTATTTTCATCCAAATTCTGACAACCTAAGCCTAAAGAAATGAGACAAGGGGAAAGTTTCATTTGATTTAAAAGTAGAATCCAGCCCACCTGGTGTGGCTCAGTGGTAGGGCATTGATCTATGAACCAGGAGGTCACAGTTCAATTCCCAGTCAGGGCATATGCTGGGTTGACTCGATCCCCAGTGGGGGGCATGCAGGAGGCAGCTGATCAATGATTCTCTCTCATCATTGATGATTCTATCTCTCCCTCTTCCTTCCTCTCTGAAATCAATTAAATATTTTTTTAAAAGTAAAAGCAGAATCCACAGAATCTAGGAGACCTCAGAGGCCGTGCAATCCAATATCCCACCCAAGGCCTGAATCCCCTCTACAATGTGCCTGGACTGGCCTGGACCATTTGACTCATTAGGCCACCCCCAACCCCACCCCCTGCAGGTGTCTCCACAAAAAACAGATTCCAACACCCTTTCACTCAGTTTGACTCCTGAATCACTGCCCAGACTCACTGCATGCCCTATATGCCAACCAGCTCCCAACCGTCCTATCTTCTGCTCTTGTTACTCATTATCCCTATTTACGAGCTTGGGATGGCCTTCGGGTCTAATGTTCCACTGAGATAGGACCAGGGTCAAGTGCATCATAATCCAGGAGGGCCGCCAAGGTCATCGCCAGTTAAGGAAGAGCCTCCCATTTTTCTTGAGTTGACCTGCCTTTTAGAGTTGCTATCCACAGAATCCTGAATCTCTTTTATCTGACCTCTTGGAAGTCTGCCTTCTCCATGTCTAAGGTCTGTGTCCGGCTGTGCTTATCTCTCAGCCACATCACAGTCACTTTCTCCTGGTGTTCCCATTCTTGCCAAGTCTCTAATTAGCTCTTCTGAATAGGATTCGGTTCAGGGTGGCATTTTCCCATACAGAGGTGGTCCATTGGCACCTAGACTTTAGGAACCTGTAGCAGAGGCTTCGGATGGGGCTTGGGCATCTTTGTTTTAATAAGTAGCCCAGGAGATTCTGCTGAAGGTGGGCAGGGGGCCTACCTGGGAGATATATCAGTGGAAATTTTGGTGTCAGAGTTTAATTCCTAGCTCTTCAACTCACTACTTATGTGACCTTGAACAAATTTGTTCATCTGTACAATAAGCCTGTTTCCCTGTCTTTATTAAAGAGCTGATAAAATCCATCTCTGAGTATTAAAACCATGAAATGATGACTCTAAAGTGGCTCAAGGAATCCAAGGCAGGTAGTGAGCACTGAATACACACTAGCATTGCCATCGGTGAAATGGCTTCCTTTGGCTTCAGGGCAAGGAAATTATTAGCAGGTAATAAGTTATCAATGCCCTTTTTAGCAGACTAAGATTTTTTTAAATTATGTTTTTATTGATTTCAGAGAGAAAGGGAGAAGGAGAGAGAGATAGAAACATCAATGATGAGAATCATTGATTGGCTGCCTCCTGCACACCCCCTACTGGGGATCGAGCCCGCAACCCGGGCACGTGCCCTTGACTGGAATCGAACCTGGGGCCCTTCAGTCCACAGGCCAACGCTCTATCCACTGAGCCAAACCAGCCAGGGCAGACTAAGATTTCTAATATCTGCCTGTGAATCTTCTAATCGTCCTATGATTTTCCTCTGTGTGACCTGTAGTTCCTATTGGGAATTTATTACCATTTCTATGCATAGCCATGGGCTTTGCACTTAGTAGGGGATCAACATTTGCTGGATATTTTTGAATAAGTGAATGCCACCTGGCTTGGCCTTCTGTGCTACCCTTCCCCCACCCCCCCAACACACACACCTGCTCTTCTGCCCCTCCTCCAATTCTCTCCAGCATCCTCTTTTTAAAAAAATATATGTTTTATTGATTTTTTTTTACAGAGAGGAAGGGAGAGGGATAGAGAGTTAGTAATATCGATCAGCTGCCTCCTGCACACCTCCTACTGGGGATAGGTCCGCAACCAAGGTACATGCCCTTGACCGGAATCGAACCTGGGACCCTTCAGTCCGCAGGCCGACGCTCTACCCACTGAGCCAAACCAGTTAGGGCTCCAGCATCCTCTTAACATCAGTTCCCTCCTGGCCTGACCCTTCCGGTGGCCCCAGGCCAGCGAAGTGCGCCATCCCATGGAGCCTTGGCGATACCTGCCAGTTGGAATTTATGTCTTTGTATGAAAACTTCCAATTCACTTCATCATGTGCTCTTTGCACATATTCCATTATTTTTAAATAGAGAGATAATGAGAGATGGAGCTGGTGAAATAAGAGGAGTGGGGTGGTGGGTGTGACATGGCTTTGACAACCAGGTAACAGGAACCTCTTTTTCTTTCACAGAAGCATTCGGTTTAGCTTCTGCAGTTTTTATCAAAGGATTAATTTAGAAGAATTGAGCCTACACCATGGATAAGTTCCATTCAAAGTTCTCCAGCAGGGAGTAGATACGTGTAGCAGCTGTGGACTAAGCGTGTGTATAACTACAAGAATGGTGGGGCTGTAGTGTTCAGGTTTGGGAGGTGGTAGAGGGTGGGGTTGGAAGCAAAGGTTCAGGGACTGGTTCTGACCCATATGCACTGTATGTGGCCTGGGCAGGTCACTTAAGTCTTCCGAGACTCAGTTTCCTCTTCTGTAAAGTGAGGGTAATACTGGTATCCTCCCTCATAATGTTGCTCTGATAATTAAATGCGGCAAAGTACGTTAAGCACATAGCATGGGGTCTGGGTCATAGTTAGGGCTAGAAAATATGGGAGTGTGGTAGGATGAAATGATCCACCCAGACCCCCCAGCCTGGCTTTGATGGGCTCATAATTAGATGAGGGAGCAAAGGGTGTCTGGTTCTTCTCTTCCTTTGACACCCTGGTTCTCTTGTGTCCTCTGATCTGTTGGTTCGTGTCAGACTGGCCACTTCCTGGAGGTTGAGTTGATATCGTAATTACAGGGAGTTCGTGGCCTCTCTGTCTACAATTGCTCAACGTTCATTCTAGAAGGGACAGCGACTTTCTGTCCTTCCAAGTCATGCTCTGTCCCCATGTTCCTGATGGCTATTGCATGACCAGGTATGTCCTTGCCTTTCAGGAGATACATACATTTCTTCCCCAATGCAGATACGAACACGCAGGGCGTAAGCATGATGTCCGTGAAGAGCTGCTCCTCCACACCACTCCCAATCTTGTGTCTTTGGGAAGGTCTTACAGAACCATGGATCCCAAATCTGGCTGGTCATTGGATTGACCTGGGATGCTTTAGAAACACACAGCTTCCAGGATTCCACCCCCAGGCCTCCTGAGTTCTTCGTGGCTAAGAGCCACTGTAATGAGGACACCCAGAGTTAGACACATAAAAAGACTAACTCCCGAGACTAGGGTTGCCTGGGAAACCGTGGCCATTACATCAAAGTGGCTGCTTTCTCTGTCACAGAAGAGAGCCTACAATTTTGAGTTTCCCGCCTCACACTCCTCCTTTCAGGAACGTAACACCAGCCTGCTTTTGGCTCTACACCCTAGCATCCCTGAAGGATTCCGAGAGCACTCATCTCTTGCAGGTGCAATCGCCAGTCCCTTGTTTTATTGGGAAAGAGTGCGTTCCAGCTCTCCCTGTGAAATCTCTGGAGAGCACACACGTGCCTGCAGGCAGGGCTCTGAGCTAAGAGGGTAAGGATTATACCTCCCACATGCACTTCCATTGCTGATGTGGCCAAAGGTTCCCTAAGAGAAACACATATTCCAGCCGAAAAGGTGGGCCAGCTCAGCCGGTGGGAAGACCAGGGGAAAGAAAAAGGAGGCCAAGTTTGGTGATCTGGGGAAAATCCTAAAACAAGAGAGTTGGGACTCCGTGAAATGTTCTAATGGCCAAGGCAGGTGTCATGTTCGGGGCCCTGGGTGTGCTCTCTACTCCAGCCAGTTCTGACACAGGAGTCCTTCTTCACACGCTGAGCTCCGGGAGAGGCGCGTGCCGGTGGCTTCTGTTCCCTGGATCTGCCGCCGGCTGCTATCATCTCCCCTTGGCTTCCTTTCTGTTGGCAAATACTCTGCACACCTGAGCTCTCGGTGTCTCCCTCTCTTGTATCTGTTGACAGGCAATCTGTAAATTGATTCTTTTTTTTTTTTTAATCCTCGTCGCAGGATACTTTTTCCATTGATTTTTTAGAGAGAGTGAAAGGGAGGGGAGAGACAGAGAGAGAAACATTGAAGGGGGAGAGACACATCGATGGGCTGCCTCCTGCATGTGCCCCGACTGGGGCTGGGGATTGAGCCTTTTACCGAGGTACATGCCCTTGACCAGAATTGAACCCGAGACCCTACAGTCTGCGGGCCAATGCTCTAACCACTGAGCAACCAGCCAAGGCTGTAAATTGTTTCTTTTTTGAAAAAAAATATTTTTATTGATTTCAGAGAAAGGGAGAGAGAGAGAGAGAGAGAGAGAGAGAGAGAGAAACATCAATGATGAGAGAGAATCACTGATAGGCTGCCTCCTGCACACCCCACACTGGGGATCAAGCTGGCAACCCAGGCATGTGCCCTGACCAGGATTTGAACCGTGATCTCCTGGTTCATAGGTGGATACTCAGCCACTGAGCCACGCCAGCTGAGCTGTAAATTGATTCTTAAATGCTTTCCTCTTTTCATGTAGGGGGGTATTCACCATCTAATCTGTCCCACACTGGGAAGAGCTGCACAGATCAGGTTTTCGTTCCATGGTGCCCTGTACTTAGAATGTGCCTAAAGTGGGAAGACCCCTTTATTCCCTTTCCCTGCCCACCAGCCTCACCCATAGCAGACACCTTATAGAAAACAAAATTGGGCAAGTCTTCCCCTCCAAAAGCAGCTGTGGGGAAGAGAGGAAAGGGGTTCTGTGAAACACGGGCTCAGGCCCGATCTTAGACTTTACTTCTTCATGATAAGGAAGCGAGGCTGAGCGTTCATGTATGTTATTGTGCCAAAGTCCCCGGTACTCCAGGAGTCTCCTTTGGAACCTGCTGCTTGTCCTGGGAGAAGGGGGAAATGGGATTGAGGGAAGATGGAAGGAAAGGAGGCGCATGACACAGGGCAGGGTTTCTGAACCACAGCACTGTTGACATTTGGGGGCGGGATGATTCTTTGTTGGCAGGGAGCTGTCCTGTGCATTGTAGGATGATGCCCAGCATTCCTGGCCTCTACCCACCAAATGCCAGTGGCACCCCCCTCCTGCACAGCCACAAATGTCCACAGACATCGCCCCCTATTCCCTGGAGGAGGGCAAAAGCACCCCAGTTGAGACCCACTGCTGGAGAGCCTGCATCGGGTGGAAGGGCCCTCTGTGGGAGCGCGTGGACGGAACAGTCTCCCAGTCTTTTAAAAATATATAATTTATTGATTTTTAGAACGAGAGGAAGGGATAGGGACACAGAGAGAGAAACATCACATGAAGTGCAGCATCAGTCAGCTGCCTCCTGGACAGCCCCTCCCCAGGGATCGAGAGCCCACAACCCGGGCATGTGCCTTTGAACGGGAATCGAACCGACACCCTTTTGGTGCATGGGACGACGTCCAACCAGCTACAGCCTTTAGATCTTAGTCTCTCCTTGGCCTGTCCTACCGGGCGGCTCTGCTTCTCCGGGCCTCCAAAGGGCCAGGTCGGTCCCTGGGTCAGCCTCTCAGGGCGAGGTGAGGATAAAACAGGGTGTTGCTTGGATAAGTGCATAGAGTGTGTAAGTGCAAGCCAGTCTGCCGCGGGAGCTGAGGCAAAGGATGCTATAAAGGGGCTCACAAGCCTGCAGTGCAGGGGGCGGGGGTGGGGGGGGTGGGCGGGGGCGGCTTGAGGGAATACTTGTGCATTGTTAGAACCAGGAGAAACTTTCTGAGTCCCGCTGTAAGCTTTTCCTTTCGCAAAAAGGAAACCGAATCCCAGTGTGAGAAGAGGACTTGCTTCCAGGACGTCCCATGTCTAGACAGAGTTAGCATGAGAGCTCATGGGTGGGTGACTCCCAGCGCAGCCTTCTTTTGACTGTTCCCGCTGCCTCTCTCACTTTAGCCAAGAACACTAACAACATAGCGGCGTGATGGTGATAAGGGCTCAGAGACCACAAAGTGCTCTGGGCCTCGGTGGTCAGAGGGACTCAGTAATGTGTGGAATGTAGATAAGCAGGAGGTGGCACCTGGGGAGGAGCCTTAAAGGACAGATAGGTTGAACGTTGGAGTCGGGTATAGGTAGGCATGCTAGGTAGGGGTGACGGATAAACGGTGGCGGTGGCGTGGAGACTGGAAAACACAGGGACACATCCATCTGAGGAAGAGCAAGCTCCCCCCCCCCCCCCCCCCCCAGCCTCCGCCCGCCCGCTTGGCTGGAGAGCTGGTGGGTGGGGGAAGTAGCTGGGAATTGAGAAGTGCCAAAGTATATTTCATGCTAAGATGAAACATACAGCGTGAGCGTGCACTCTTAACTAAGACTGTATTTTCCAACCTCAGAAGGTGGCAGATGTTAACTCAGCTTCTGGTAGGAAAAACAGAGGCACAAAAAGTTAACACACGGGTTAACCTACCAGGTACAAATTCTTCCTCTCTCCCTTCCTCAGAGACAGCTGATAGGTATAATGGCCTGATATTTACAAATTGATTTTAGGGGGAGGGAGGGAGAGAAAGTGGGTGGCGGACATCAATTTGTTGTTTCACTTACTGATGCATCCATTGGTTGATTCTTGTCTGTGTCCTGACTGGGGATCGAACCGGCAACCTCGAACCAACTGAACTACCCGGCCAGGGCCTGATTTCTCTCACCACATTCCTACCATTGTCCCTTTGGGTCCTTCATGTGGTTCGACGTATGCACAAACCCACAGAAGCCATGGGTGCTGGGTTAGAGCAAAAGTTGCTCACTCTGGGAAGCCTTCGCTTCTCTGTCTCCCCCTGTGCCGTGTCTCCCCCAGACCCACCCAGACCTCCGTGGCTGCCTCTGGGTCTCAGAGGCCCCGGGCTCTGCTGGAGGATTGGCGACTGGAGCCGTTGGCCAGGAGGCGCTTAGCTGTCCCACAGAGACCCTGGAGGCAGTCAAGCAGAGAGATCCTCTCGGAAGAGCTTTTGAATAAATGAAGTGGTTCTGAATGGCCCTGTTGTCGAAATGATTGCACTTGTCAAAACAAATTGGTGTGTCAGTGAGCTGCGTTGGAAGACACGATATCTGAGAGGTACCGGAGTCTTGGTGCTACGTATCTGGACCCTGGGTCCTGTGGTTTTAGCCTGACTTAATTTGTAAATAAAATAAAATAAAATAAAATAAAGGAAAGGCATTTTCTCTTGTTGTATGTGTCTTATTTTTGTTGGCGATGAAAAGATGAGGAAGTTAGCACTTATTTTTTTCTGGGTTTTTTTTGGAATGAAACAAAAGTTTCACCTGCAAGTAGAGAAGGGGCCTGGGAGGTTTGAAGATAAGATGTGAAGCCGCTGTCGAAGGGATAGGAGAGTAAGACTCGGGTAGTTAGGGACAGACTGCTTAGCAGGAATGAGTGCCTGTTCAGGTCAGTGACTCTGAATCGAGAGCAAAGCCAGTTTTGCTGTGTGACGTTCTCCGGCCGCATGTGTCTGCCGTGGGGAATGCAGAGGTTGAGTTCTGTTGAGCGAGCGTGGAAGGAGAGGGGGGGCAGGGAGCAACTCCACGATGGACCATGCACTCTGCGATGCTCACGGGAGACACAGATGTCAGCAACGGGGATTTCTCTCTCCAGCCCCCTTCAGTGTTAGCTGAGCGCGAAGGCGCTTGCCCAAGCAGCAGTGGTGACACCCAGTGACCACTCCTTGAAGTGTAGCCTCTTGGTTATAGGTGGTGAGCAGACCCTGAAGCAGCCTGGTGTGAAATAACCAGGGGGTGTTCTGCTCCACCCGGGAGGCACTCAGCCCTCCCTGGTTCCCTCCACAGTTGTCTCTCGCAGGATTCTGTCCCGCTGGCCCTGAACTCTCTATGGGGATGGAGAGGCTGCTGCTCACTGGGTCACTGGAAGCGGAGGTCGGGCACAGAAGGCAATCTGGGGGCTGTTAGCTCAGACCTGGGCTTCTCGGCTCGATTTCTGCTGTTGTGGGGTCTAGGACAAGCAACCTAGGATGGTTTTGGGCACTAGGATGGGTTTTTAAAAATACATTTTCATTACTGATTTCAGAGAGGAAGGGAGAGGGAGAGAGATATAGAAACATCAGTGATGAGCCCAGATGGCATGGCTCAGTGGTTGAGCATCAACCTATGAACCAGGAGGTCAGGGTCGATTCCTAGTCAGGGCACATACCCTGGTTGCGGGCTCAATCCCCCATGTGGGGCGTGCAGGAGGCAGCTGATCAATGATTTCTCTCATCATTGATGTTTCTCTCTCTCCCCACGCCTCCCCCCCCCCCCCCGCCTCCCTTCCTCTCTGAAATCAATAAAAATATATATTAACAAAATAATGTGCATGAGAATGTTTCTTACTCTGACACAGTGCTTGGTTTCAGGGGTTAGTATTAGATATTTACACTAAGGTAGACTTCATACATTTTAAGGAGAAAGAAAAGAATTTTAATGGCAATGAAATTCCATCAGAGGCAGGGAACTCCTGGTCACTGGGGGCTCCACCAAAGGCAAGGCAACAGTCGATGTCCTTTCCTGGGCTGAGGGTGCAGAGGGAGGAGGGTGTAAGGAGCACACAGCCGGGGCTTGGAGTCTGACAGACTTAGTGTCACACCAGCTCTGCCAGTTACTAGCTGTGGCTCCTCTGGCAGGTCGCTGAACCTCCCAGACCCTCCGTGTACCTGCATGAAGTGCCAATAACTCCTACCTCCCAGAGCTGGTGAGACCCCTGGGACATAGTAAAACTCATTAATTCAAGTCATTCAAAACCAAATATTTGGGGCACATAGTCTGGGCGAGGCACTGTGCTAGGTGCTGGGTGACATTGCAGACGTTCAGGCAGACAGTTCTAGTTCAGACCCCACTTACTAGCTGTAGAAACGTATTTTACTGCTTTGAGCCCCAGCGGCCTCATAGGTCAAGCAAGGGAGAAGAACGCCTGTACTAAGGGATTATTGTCATAATTATGGGCTCCATACAAAGTACTCAGCATAGTACTCCCGGCACATAAAAAGTCTAAGAAGTGGCAGTAACTGTGATGAATACAACCATGTTGAAACATTAAAAGGAGGGGATGCTGGTGGGCCTCATTTAAAGCTGGAGACCGAAATGACTTTTCCTTATTGAGAACATTAAATCCATTCTTGAAATAGCCTCACCTGCATTAAATAAAATATGGGATGCTCTGGCCTGGTGGCTAAGTTGGTTGGAGCGTTGTCCTGTACACCGAAAGGTTGTGGGTTCAGTTCCAGGTCAGGGCACATATCCCAGGTTGCAGGTTTGATCCCCGGTTGGGGTGTGTACAGGAGGCAACCGATCGATTTTTCTCTCTCATATCAATGTCTCCCTCTCTCCCTCTTCCTCTTTCTCTAAATAAATAAAATAAAATAAATGGAAACATAGCCTCTGGTGAGGATTTAAATGAATGAATGAATGAATGAATGAATAAATAAATTATGGGATGTTACTTTCCCTTATACACACCTGCTCACTACTCCCTAAATACTTAATGCAAGAGGGGCTCTGAAGAGGGGTGGTAAACTAGAATGGGCAAGACAGGAAGGCTGGGAACACTGTCTTTAGAACTCTTTCAGAAGCCTTTTGAAGATACTGTCTTTTTTCGAAAGTATAGTTTCCCTTGCTCTCCCTGATTGCCCAGGTGTAGGCACCCCCAATGTCCCCTGGGGAAATCCCTGTTTATGGTCTCTGTGTCCATTGGATCAGCTGCCTCGACTAGAGGAAATGCAAACTTGACCTTTGTCCCCAGTAGGGATCCTGGCCCCGCCCTGAGCTGCTAGCTGCAGCCCTTCTCTGGCCTTCTGTCTCCCAGCTTCCTGGTCTTGCCCCTCGCTCAGGCCAGACTCAGCCAGTTCTGAGAGTTCGCTGGCTTTCGCTCCAGCAAGGGGGACTGGCTTCCCGTGGTCTCTGTCTACACCCACAGCTCTGAGAAGGCTTGCCGGCCTGCCACAACCCTCCCCAGCTGGCCTCTCACCTTGGAAAGCCAAGCACTAGCCCCAAAAAGGGCCCGAACACAAAACAAGCACGCACTCACGGGCAAATCGGGGATTCAAAAATGTGTCTCTTCCATTCAGGTCAACCTTCCTTTCTTTCCAATGCGGGTGCCCTATGCCTTGCCCTCGCAGCGTTTCTCCAGGAGCTTAACCCTCCGCCTCAGGCCTCCCGTGGCTGCCACACCCCAGCAGGCTTCCGGGTGCTGGGAATGGGTCTAGAGGTTTTATCCCCACTGTAGAATGACGGTAAAACAAAACTAAGCTTTATTGTCACTTCTTTCACAAATGTTTAATGAGCACTTACTAAGTACCAGGCACTGTTCTAGATACTGCGGGTCCCTGTCCTCATGGAACTTATATTCAAGAAGAGGAGAAGGAATAAACAAACATGTAGTGCATTTTCAGGTGGTGATAATGGCGGTTAAAAAACACACCTGAGGGCCAGGGGCCTGTGGATCACGGAGGTGCCGGGGTGATCAGGGAAGACGTCTCTGAGGAGGTGACTTTTAAGCAGGTACCTGAGCAAAGGGAGGGAGGGAGCCATAGGAATAATGGTGGCAAGGATTCCAGACAGAGGGCACAGCATGGCCCTGAGGTAGGGGGAGCTGGGCATGTTTGAGGAACGTCAAGGAAGCCCCCCTTTTTTTCTGTGTCATACTGTAACGAGTACTTTGAAATTTTAATTGTGAGGGAATAGACATAACATAAACGTTACCATTTTAGCCACTTTAAAGTATACCGTTCACCCACATTAAGTCTATGTGCAACCATCACCACCATCCATCTCCAGCCCTTTTTTCCTCTTCCCAAACATAAACTCTGAACCCATTAAAACTAACTCCCCATCCCCCTCTTCCTAGCCCCTGGCAGCCAACGTTCTACTTTCTCTGGGATGAGCACTTTAAATGCGTCATCTCATTGAATCCTCAAAACCACTGTAGGCCATAGGTGTTACTGCCGTGCCCATTCCACAGATGGGGAAAC
This sequence comes from Myotis yumanensis, assembly GCF_028538775.1. Lineage (NCBI taxonomy): Eukaryota > Metazoa > Chordata > Mammalia > Chiroptera > Vespertilionidae > Myotis > Myotis yumanensis. The sequence continues at coordinate 24,064,571 of NW_027223767.1, read as the reverse complement.
TCAGGCGGAGGGAACTGCCAGAGGTCCCTCAGCTCCTCTGTGGAGGAGGCGGACCTTCAATGGTTTTCCTGGCTCAGGCTCCTACCCGTAACCGCCCACCTGGAGGGGGTGAAGGATGCCACTCTGCTGCCCCTCTGGCAGCCCAGAGGTGGCCCGGAGGGGTTAGCAAGGGTTATGAGCCGGTGAGAAGCTTTTCGTGCTGGAGCAGGAAGGTTTGTTGCACCTGACCGGCCCTATCTGTCCGGAAGGAAGGAAGGGACTGCTGCCCAGAGAGGGGGTGGGGGTGGAGCTAGCAGTTTCCTGGCCTGCGGGTGATGGGCTTGGGTGCCAGGGAGTCCACTCCCTCCCTCACCACTTACAAACTGAGAGCTCGGTAAGTTCGCCTTCAAGCCGATTTCCTTCCTTGCAAACATCATCACGCTGACTGTCCAGGGTGGGTGAGAGGATCACATGAGATAAGGCACGTCAGACACCTAATCAGTGTCTGGGACATAGTAGGTGCTCAACAAATGTTCACTCCTTGCCTGGACAGAGCAATGCACACTGGCCAGGAACCAGACTCTTCGCTCTTCCCTCCGGGCCATGCATGCATCCTGTTATCCCACTCAGAGGATGCTTACAGGCAGTCATCTCATTTTACAGACGAAGAAACCAAGGCACAAGGACGTGAAAAAACCGCCCACAGCTAGCGAGCGCGGCAGAGCCAGGATTTAAACCAGACAGTATGTAGCAAAGACGAGTCACACTGTGGAAACGGCTCGTGCTCCCCAGCCCCCGCTGGATGGCCAGCCTGGGTGGGGGCTGGAGGAGGCAGGGACCCTCCCCCTTCCCTCCAATCCGCCCGCCGGGGCCTGGCCTCCCCGGGGGCGCGAGGACCGCTTGTTGGGTCTCACGGTGACTGCCTCCAGCCGCCCCAACCCCCGGGCCGCCGGGGGGCCTGGCGGCGACAGCGGCGCCTGGCAGCGGGGGATTTGGACGCGGCCGCGTCTCCCCCTCCCTCTGCGCCGCCGGGGGCTTGGCCGCGCCGGGGGACTTATCTCCATTCCCTAGGACAGCCCCGCTCCTTCCCGGCATGCCCCGCTCCCAGGAGCCGCCCGGAGTCCCGCGCCCGGACTTTGCCATCGGCGGGGGGCCAGCCCTGGGAGCGCCCGGAATGCGTCCTGCAGCCGCAGCCTGAGGTGGGTGCGCCCGCCGCCCGAGCTGCGGGAGAGGGGCCCCGGGCGGGCCGCCCAGCCCCTGGGGAGAGGGGGCGCCCGGCCGGCGGGCAGGGTGTGGGGGATCGGGATCGGGATCGGGATCGGGATCGGGGCGCCGCCTGGGGGTGGGGAGCCCGCCTGGCCGCTGCTTTGTTGCGGCCACGGTGCTCGCGCGGGCCCGGCGCCGGCGCCGACGACTTGGAGAAAGTTGGAGCTGCGCGCCGGGTAGCCCCGCGCGGTGCGCGCCCAGGGATGTTCGGGGTGGCCGCCGGAGGGAAGGAGGTAGGGGCTTGGGTCTGTTATATCCTTGTGGGTTTAGCACTCAACAGCGGGGAAGGGACAGAGAGAAAGAGACAGACAGACACTGGGAACTACCCAAGCTATACAAAGGAAGAGAAAAACTCCTGAAACACAGAGAATGCACAAAAAGGAACACACACAAAGAAACACCCATACAGACAGAGCCCCGAGAAACACGGCAAAAACTCACGAAGTCATACACATTCACAGAAACACACTCAAACGCACAGGCACAGAGGAACAAAGCGGGTGGTCTTGGAGGCCATGAGCAGGGGGAGGGGAAAGGAAATTCGGAGAAGAGGAGAGACGGAGGGAGGGGGAACCGGAGCGGGGAATGGAGAGACAGAGAGAAATGAGAGAAGGGAAGAATAAGACTAAAGGAGATAGTACTTTAGGAGGGACAGTATAGACACACATCTAGAGAAACTGAGGCAGACGCTGAGAATTAGCCCCCACCCCCCAACATATAAATCCGAAATACAGAGATGGAAGAGACCCCAGCCATCTCACCCTTGTGGGCAAGTGAGTTCCGGTGGGAGAGTAGCTATGTGAGAGCTCCGAGAAAGGCCTCCTTGGCACTATTGAGCCACTCAAGTCTCCACCTTGTCCACCTGGTAAACTCCTATTCATCCTTCAAAACCCAGCTCTAGCATCACCTGCCTTGTGAAGAAGGCTTACTCAGAAAAATGTCACGCAATCACAGTTACTCTTTTCCGTGTATTTCTGCATATGGCACAGGCATGTGGAGTTGAAATGGTTTGTTGGTCTGTCTACCTCTTCCCCTGGCTCTTCAATTTTTGAGGTCCATGTCTTAGTTTATTTCCAGTTTCCAGAATCCAGCCTCGTGCTTGGTACATAGTAGATGGTCAATAAATACTTATTAAATGACAAACAGGAGCATTTGGACCCTTTAAGACAGGGAACACAGAATTAAATCCAAACAGAGGACTCATAGAGACTCCCAGGTCAAAGCATCCTTTTTTTGTCAATGAAGGCGTTAAAACCAGAGAGGGGAGAAGACTTGGGGACACAGGCAGGAAAAGACCATTGTGAATACATACTAGTACTTCGAGACTTCCTTGTTCCTCCAGCCTATGAGTTTAAAATCGGTGTGAAGGAACTGCCTGAATGAAAACAACCAATAGGCAACAAACAGTGTAATACCAGCTGTAAGTTTCCAACACTGAAACTGACCATCAAAACTTCTAGAATATTTAGACTTCTCTTTACTGTGAAAGGAAAAGGGAGGTGAATGTTCACCTCCGCTTACGTGGCTGGCTTCCTGCCTCCTGACTGTATAAACTTGCACAAATGTCTTAACCCCCCTGAACCTCAGTTTCTTCAACTATAAATGGGGATACGGACACCTGTCTCATAGGTTAGAAGACTTAACACCCGACGTGCCTAGCACGGAGGATGCCTTCAGTATAGACACTCGTGCCCTTCTCTTTCCGAAGTGGGCAATCTTCCATGCACCGGTTGTAAATGAAGACAACAGTGCTGGTGAAAATGTTTCCTTTTGTCCCAGGACAGAAGCCCAGCCTGGTCCAACTGGGGAGCACACTCTTTTTATAATAGAAAAGGCAAATCTGGGGCATGGCATAAAATGCATCTTGATTCTATGGAGGCCTTCAGGTCTCTGCAGGTGACTTGGGGCACCCTAACCACCCCCCCACCATCCCCTCCTCCCCCAGCAGGTAAGACCCCACTGCTCCATCCTTTTTTTTGCACCTTCCTTACCAGGCCTGCTCTGCCCTGTGTCGTTCAAGCTTTAGCCCTTGCAGGGAATGTGACTGGGACTGAGGGGCCACCACAAGCATGGAGACGGTGGTGATCGTTGCCATAGGCGTGCTGGCCACCATCTTTCTGGCCTCGTTCGCAGCCTTGGTGGTGGTTTGCAGGCAGCGGTACTGCCGACCTCGACCCCGGGACCTGCTGCAGCGCTATGATTCCAAGTGAGTGCACCCGGGCAGGGGAGGGGGGAGGTGGGCTGTGCCCTGGGGCTCCCACAAAAGAAAAAGCAGCTTGGTTCTGGGCAACTGGCTCAGCTTTTTGTCTCTGCAATGGTACCTGAAGGCTCTCCTTCCCAATAAAGACCTCAGAGCTTGAGAATGTTCCTGAGCCCCCAGCATCCCGAGCCACCTCTGACTCTGTCCCTGAACGAACGAGAAAGCAACTCCACATGGTCACCTAGCGCAGTGGTCGGCAAACTCATTAGTCAACAGAGCCAAATATCAACAGTACAACGATTGAAATTTCTTTTGAGAGCCAAATTTTTTAAACTTAAACTATATAGGTAGGTACCTTGTTATTAACTTAATTAGGGTACTCCTAAGCTGGCCTTTGCTAAAAACAATCTCAGGGGTCGACCTCAGCGAACGTACCCCCACTTTTTCTAACGCCACTTCTTCAGAATAGACTCGCCCAGGCCGAAAACCGACTTCTGCGCATGGGCCACGAAGTTTCAATCGCACTGTACGTGCGCTCCCTCACGTGGTCTTTTGTGGAAGAGCCACACTCAAGGGGCCAAAGAGCCGCATGTTGCTCGCGAGCCGCGGTTTGCCGACCACTGGCCTAGCATAACGGTGGTACCGGCTGCACAAAACGGCCACCTCACTCAGCATTTGGACAAGCCACATTCCTTTCCAAACAAACTCATAGGAAGAGAAATCCGATGCCCGCGGACACTTGGTGTTGTGAAATCCCAGCATAGGCCTATCTCTCTCTCTGCTCAGATTTCTTTTTTTTTTTTTTTTTTTTAGTATATTTTTTATTGACTTCAGAGAGGAAGGGAGAGGGAGAGAGAGATAGATACATCAGTGAGGAGAGAGAATCATTGATTGGCTGCCTCCTGCATGCCCCACACTGGGGATCAAGCCCACAACCCAGGTATGTGCTCTGACCGGGACTCGAACTGTGACTTCCTGGTTCAGAGGTTGACGCTTAACCACTGAACCACACTGGCCGGGCTCTGTAACTTTTCTCTTGTTGTTTTCGTGCCTTGCTTGCTCCTTGATTCACTGTCGAGCCACGTACCCTGCCCGTGACTGCAGTCCCATTAGCTCAGGTTTGGATCCAGGACAAAGTGGTCCTGCTTTATTATTCACGCCTGTCAGCCTTTGGGGGGTATGTGGGCCTCTGTGCGGAGGGGTCAGCCGCTGTCGTCTATCCTGAAGCCGCTTCCCTGGGCTCTTCCTTCCAGGCCCATTGTGGACCTCATCGGTGCCATGGAGACCCAGTCTGAGCCTTCTGAGCTGGAACTGGACGATGTCGTCATCACCAACCCCCACATCGAGGCCATTCTGGAGAACGAAGACTGGATCGAGGATGCCTCGTAAGGCCTTGGGGATGGCCTGCCTTCATGGAGCCCCTGGGGATGGTTGGAGGGACTCCCTTGCGCTCTTTCCTGGCTTCCTGTGCCTGAACACGTGACTGGGCATCCAGGAGCCCTGTGCCCGTTGCTGCTCTTTCTCTGCTCTCATGAGGAGGGAAATCAGAATATGACATAAGAGTGTTTGTCCGGGACTCACCCCCGCCCCTCATGTTGCAGACCTGAACACTGGGCTTCATAGATATACTCCAGAAGTTGTTATAAAGTCCGCCCTGAGGTGCTTGGTTATCCTTGGGGTGCCCTTGAATCTGACAGGCAGGCTCTGGGGGTGCAGCCTTTGTCCTCAGTGTCCTCAGGGATCTCTCCATCCCACAGGAGCCACTCCATTCCCCCATCATTTAGTCATTCACTCACTGGGCAGATGTCTGTCTGTGAGGCAGTGTGTGCAGGGCCCTGGGCCCGGCACCGCAGGTATTAAACTGGCGGTGGAGACGGAATTCTACTAAGTACAGTATCTCAGAGATGATAGGGGTCTCTGTGCACAGCCCAGTGGGTGCACGGCAGAGGCGGTGTCTGTGGTTGCCTGGGGTGGGGAGGTGGGGGTGGAAGGAACGGTGGCGACAGCATCTCAGAGCACGACTTGATTGGTAGGGAGTCGTGTTGACAAAGCGTTGATTAGGTGGGGGTGGGAGGAGAAGGGTAAGGACAGAGGGGCTTCGTCATTAGCTCCTGGACTTGTTCATTTGAACATGACGAGGCATCGCTGCTCTTAGGTGGTGCCCAGGTGTGCAGAGCTAGGTGAGGAGCTAGGTGAGGAGCAGCGGTGGGGGCTGGGGGGAGGTGGGCCTCTGAAGATCAGCACTGACACGCTCTTCTTGTCTCCCCAGGGGTCTCATGTCCCACTGCATTGCCATCTTGAAGGTAATACTCTCTGACCGCCCCAGGCGATAAAGGGGGTCGTCATCAGAGCACCCCGGTGCACAGCTGGTTAGAGTTGAAAGCAGCCTTAGGAAGGGCACGGAACCCTTGCTGGAGGCCTTTTTAACCTGCCTGAAGCTTGGAGTTTCAACAGTTCGCTTCCACTCCTACAGGGACGGTCTGTCATACTGCAGAGGCTTGGTTGCACCTGGTCCTCATAGCACAGTGACCTGTGGGAAAGACCACCTGGGTAGTCACCAGCCACATTGTCACCGACCGTGGACACAGCTGTGTGCCCGAGAAGGTGTAGCTGCTGAGGGGGAAACAGGGCTTCCCACCTTCCCCCTGGGCACTTTCTTTCATTCACAGAGAGCTCCGCCCTGTAGAGTGGGTTGGGTTCTGTATGTGGGCTTCTCCAATGCTAGAAAGCCCGTCACCGGCCCTCTTTGGCGGTGACAGCAGTCAGCCAAGTGGGACAGTCAGTGTTAAAAAATCCAAACCACGAGTTCTTCAAATTGAAGACAGATTTTTTTTTTTTCCTCCTTAAATGTCTGCAGCCTCCAGGACTGGGTGAAAAATTGCACCCAGTTTGCATTTGGGGCCATTTTTATAGTTTCAGCATTTGTTTTTCAATGTTTGCCAGACACGATCCTGCCTAATAGAATCATAGTAATATTGAAACACTTGGCCATTGGTAAATAGTGTTGGTGTCTTCATATCTGTAACCTGGGAAACCACACATTTATCTTTATCTAGGACTTATTCAGAATTTCAAAGCAAATAGCTTCATCTTCGCTTCAGCGTCTTGCAGTGTAAGATATTAAACACCTTTCCTCCCGCCTCTTCTCCCGCTGTCTCTCTTGGGGGACAACGAAATGCCTAGTAGGACATTGTTGTCACCGAGTCCTGGCTTTTTATATAATTCCAAGAAGCTCTCTGGGTATAGATGCGGTTGTAGACAGCGATAGAGCAGTAAGGGCATATTCCATCTCTCTTTCCCCGGCTGGGGCGTGTCCTGGCCCTGGCGTTTGTCCCTTCCCTTGTCTATTAGAGGAGGAGGACAGTGGCCCCTGAAGGAGAGGATGAGTCAGCCGGAAGGAGTCTTTTGTTTATTTATTTATTATTTATTTTCATTCTTTATTGTTTGAAGTATTACATATGTTTCCTTTTTCCCCCACCAACCCCTCCCCAGCCACTCCCACCCCCCAGCACATGCCTCCCCCCCCCCCCCCAGTGTCCGTGTCCATTGGTCATGCTCATATGCATGCATACAAGTCCTTTGGTTGATCTCTTACCCCTTCCTTTCACCCCCGCCCCCCCACCTTCCCTCTGAGGTTTGACGGTCTGTTCTATGTTTCTTTGTCTCTGGATCTATTTTTGTTCATCAGTTTACGTTGTTAACGATATTCCACAAATGAGTGAGACCATGTGATACTTATCTTTCTCCGGCTGGCGTATTTCGCTTAGCATACGGAAGGCGTCTTAGTGGGTTGGGATCAATGGTCCACCTTGGGACCTCAGATCAAAGGAGAGGCTCTCACCTTCCTGTTGAGATCCCGAGGTCATTTTGCTGTGGCCACCTGCCCTTGAGTCCCTGTGTGTGTGTGGGGGGGCCTCCTGGGTTCTCTCCTGGGTGGGCCCCTGGGCTCCTTGGTGCCCCCTCTTTTGCAGCCCCAACATAAGGCAGGCGATGGAACTTCTTTAGAACCATCCAGGTTCTAACATCAGGGAGGTGTGGGAGGGGAGACCGGGACTTTGGGGGTGCCCAGCGGAGTTGGCGGATGATGAGAAAGGCACGAGTCTTATGCCTATTTCCTGCGTTTTCCCAAGGCTCTGGCATCACCATCCAGACAAACGTGCTAATGTAGTCCCCTGGAAAATTGTTGAGATAAGTGGCACTTTTGGAGGATGTGCTGCAAGGGAGCAGGTGTCCCTTGTCCAGCCAGGTTCCCGAGGGTGCCCTGTGGGCGGTGGAAGACTAAACCGGGAGGTGAAGGAATAGAAAGAGAAAGTGGGTTTCCCTTTACGCGAGACGGTGAAATGAGAGCACATGATTTTCCTTAGACAGATTATTTCAGTTTAGACTTCTCTACGCTGAACCCTGACCCCGATCTGAGGTTCCTGCCCCTCCCTCCTCACCCGGCCGTGTTCTCAGCATCGGCCTCTTCTACCTCATTTCCTCTCATTTCTGTGTACTTTTCACTTCAGTTTGACCATGTGGATTAGGGGGCCCAGCTGTGGGATGGGACCCAAGGCGGGGGTCCTGTTTGTCTTTGTGGGGATGGCAGAAGCCCCTCGGGAGCTGGGTCACCCCTCATCACCTCTGTCCTCCTTGCTGCCTTAGATCTGTCACACTCTGACAGAAAAACTTGTTGCCATGACGATGGGCTCAGGGGCCAAGATGAAGACTTCGGCCAGCGTCAGCGACATCATCGTGGTGGCCAAGCGGATCAGCCCCAGGTGAGCGGCCAGGGCTTTGGCCCCCACACTCCACGGGGGCAGGGAGGGCCAGACGCTGAGTTGACAGGTGGGGCCAGGCTCCTCCGGGAAACTACACAGACCACGTTAATGATTTATGTCCCGAACACCCCCAGGGCATCCAGCAGGGGTTGGGTGGGGAGACTTTCAAGCTAAGATGTTTCACACCGTCCCCCCACCTCCAGGGGGCTTTTTGGGAAATTCCAACATATGACGAGTACTGACTCTTCTATTCCACACATCCCGCTGTGGCTGCCCCTCCTTTTTTTTTTTTTTCCTTTTAATGTTTTTTATAGATTTTCAGAAAAAGAGGAAGAAAGAGGGATAGAGAGGTAGAAACATCGATGAGAAAGAAACTTCATCGATTGGCTACCTCCTGCACGCTCCCTACTGGGGATTGAGCCTGCAACCTGGGCATATGCCCTGACCGGGAATCGAACCAGTGACCTCTTGGTTCCTGGATCGACTCTCAATCACTGAGCCACACCGGCCGGGCTACCCCCTCCTTCTCAGGCCCATTCCAGCTGGGGCTGCTTTCCTCCTCTTTGCCTTTGCCCCAGGCTTCGGGTCAGTAAGCACATTTCACCCCCATCTTCTGTGAACTCGTGGCCATGTCCTGTCTCCCACCCATATCTGTCCTGGAGACTAATTCGGGGGTGGCTGGCACCCACTGCTCCATCCATGGCCCAGCCAGCAGCCTCCAGGGCGGAGTGGGAGGTGAAGCCGTACATCACTGGGCTCTCCCAAATTCCAGGCATCTGCGAAATCCCGTGTGGGAGGCACCAGCAGATTGCAGTCAACAGCTACACCCCCTCCTGTGGGCTCAATTTGGTGAAGAAAAATAAAGCCCTTTTCTTAGAGAGAAGGGCTGTGCTCAGTTTGTGCTGCCATCTGGCGGCTGGCATGAGGATGTGCCTGAGTGGGGTGTTGTCCCTGTCCAGCCACAGCCCTGGTGGGAAAATCCCCCCCCCCCCCCCGGAATTCCAGGGGCCCTTGCTCTCCTGGTGGCTGTGGCCTCGGGTGGATCACGAGGAGCCAGCCCTCTGAGGGCATAGTAAAGAGTTGGTGCACTTGAACTCTGTCCAGGGAGTTCAGTGTGTTGAGAGAGTGGGAGGGACTCCACCCAGAACCGTTGTTGGCTTTCTGTGGAGCTCTCCCCCGTGGGTGCGGTCCCATGATTTATACCAGCCGAGGTCGGCCCCTGGCCTGAAGGGCCCTCCAACCAGGCTCTGGGCGAGCCCCAGCCCGTCCTCTGGCCGCTCATTATCAACAGAGACTCCTCATTGCTCATACTTGCTGGACCTCCATCGTGTGACCTGTCACTCCTAAGGGCCACCCCAGGGGGCCTGACGGATTCACGTGGAACCGGGTTATGAGGCAGCGTTGCCAGGAGGGGTCGGAGGAGGAAAGAGATGGAGGTTTCTGAGGATGAGTCCAGGGCTGGGTGGTCAGGATTCGCAGTGGTGCTAGGGTGTGGGTGTGGCGTTGCTCAGAGGGCGGGCTTGACCTGGTGCCCACTGGCCCATCCTGCGGAACACCTCAGACTGCTTCCAGAACATTCCCGCCAGAATTCAATCTGCATCCTTGCTTTGTCTTGTTGTCCTCGTACGTCATTCTCCTCTGGCCGGTTCTGTCCTGTTGTTTTTCTTGCTCCATTTATTCCACGTGGTGTGTTGGTAGCATCTTAGTTTCCAGGGGCATGGCGTCAGCTCCTCTGCATGTTCTCACCAGCCCCGCAGCCCCGAGACTAGAGCATTTGAGGACATCTATTTTCAAGTGTGTTTAGAAATCAAATAGTACATTGTTACTTTTTTCTTCTTGATTATCACATGGTCAAGAGCAAAAATTTGGAGCAAGACCTTGTACCATGCAAATCAGAATGAATAGTTTTTTTTTTCTGAACTAGATTAAAAAAAAATTAACCACAAGCTATACCATGTGTTAAAAAGAAATACAGTGGAGCTGTTTGCCCCCAAATTAAACTTGTAAGGGTTTTTTTTTTAGTGTTCTATATAACCTTTAGCCATGTTTTTTATTTTCAAACACAAAAATAATAAATAACTGTAAAAAGAAAAACATTGCAGATACGGGTTATCTAGAAAGTGAAGTATCCCCTAGTTCTACCCCTTCCCAGTTCCTGGGGGTCACCGCTATTGAATAGTGAGTATCACTCCAGACTATTCTTCTCTGCATTTCATGGCTTTTATTTTATTTTTATGCAAATGGGACCCATCAAACTTTACATATGTTGGGCAGTGTATCTTGAACATCATCTCAGATGTTGGACCATGTACTACTCAAATCATTGGAACTAAAACCAAACCAGAAAACAAAATACTCTCTAAACTGAACCTGAAGTCTTCCTACGTCTCAGGCGGAGAATGCAAAAGCCGTTAGAGAAAACCACTAAAGACTCGGGCCTGGATATTAAAAAAGAATTGGGCTAAGAAAAGGTAGAAAGGAGGGAGGGCGTGAAGGAGCTAAGGAGAGTGAAATACTGAAAGCCCCGTGCCTCCCCTCAGAGTGGACGATGTTGTGAAATCGATGTACCCGCCGCTGGACCCGAAGCTCCTGGATGCACGGTGAGATGGCCGCCCCTCCCTCCATGCTGCTGGCTCCCGGCTTGATCAGATCTGTGAGGTCCACTGTTTGGGTTGGTGGGGAGAAGGCCATGCTGCTGGATTCCTGGGCTGTCCTGGGCCTTGGGTACCATTCAGTGCAGTGTGAATGGTCAGCCAACCAGTGAGCCTCTGAATCAACAAGGATGCCCGAGGTGGGGCGTGGATATCCCATCTCTGAGTGGGTAGCAGTGGGATGTGCTCATCCAATTGGCTAGATGCACCACGTTGTCCCATAACACTCTCTTCTGGAGGCTTTCCACTGTGAGCAGCAGACAGTGGGCACCACAGTCTTAAATAAGCTAATGAGACGTGGCGTATTATATTCTCATTAAAGGCTCTGAAAAGGCTTCAGGTAACCTTGTTTAAATTAGCCGTTCCCAAATTTGTTTGGAGCATCTGTAAATTGCATGCTCACCCACCTCCTAGGGAAGGGGCTCCGGTCTGGGGAACAGACTATAGACTTTAGACCAGTTGGGCTTTGGCACGAAGTTCCTTCTTCCTGGGGGGACCTGATCCTGTTGTTGTTTTTTCTAGGACAACGGCCCTGCTCCTGTCTGTCAGTCACCTGGTGCTGGTGACCAGGAATGCCTGCCACCTGACCGGGGGCCTGGATTGGGTAGACCAGTCGCTGTCCGCTGCTGAGGAGCACTTGCAAGTCCTTCGAGAAGCGGCCTTGGCCTCTGAGCCAGAGAAAGGCCTCCCAGGCCCTGAGGGCTTCCTGCAGGAGCAGTCAGCCATCTAGTGCCGGCTGGCCAGCCGCTGACCACAAGGGCCAGCCTGCTGCTGTCTGCGGGCGGCCCGGCTGAGCCTTCCACTTTTCCTGTTGTTAGTTCCGCACGGCTCGGGGTCCAGCCGTGTGCATCATAAATCAGGAGAGCCCGTGGGTTGATGCCTCTGTTGCAGTTGCAGATGGTGGCTGGCGAGTGGCAGTCTGACACCACAGTTAGGGGAGACGCCATTCACCGTCTGCGCGGCAGCCCTCTGAGCACCGGTGAACTCTAACCTTTATTCGGCTCACCTGGTGCTTTCAGGGAAACTGAGCCACCACCTGAGAATCAGGAGGTTTCTCAGCACAATCAGCATTTCTGGCTTCCCTTGAACAATCAGAAGGTGAGGCAACTCTGACCTGCATTTTCCAAAAAGGACAATCAATTGGAACTAATTAGGAGTAGCCTTTTTTTTTTTTTTAATCCTCACCTGAGGATACTTTTCCATTATTTTTAGAGAGAGATACAGAGATTTGAGAGAGACACACAGAGAGAAGCATCCATCTGCGAGAGACACATAGATTGGTTGCTTCCTGCACACGCTCTGACCGGGGCCAGGAATGGAGCCTGCAACAGAGGTACATGCCCCTGACCGGAATCGAACCCGGGACCCTTCAGTCCACAGGCTGAAGCTCTATCCACTGAGCCAAACCGGCTAGGGTGGGGTTGCCTCTTTTTGCAAGACTTGTCCTCTCTCACCTGGTCTGTTTCATCGATTTGTGTTATCTGCCCGATCCCTGAGGCATCTGAGTCCCTCCTCCCCTTCACAGGTGTGAGTTTGAAGGTGAGCACCTCAGAGTTGATTATTCCCTTTTCATCTTTATGCCTGTATTTGACCTAGTTACCACTACGTGGATAGTAAATGCATACTTAGGTTTTTCTCAAGTGTGTGGTTATTGAGTCCAATTCAAATGCGTGGGGGACATATGTGTCCGAGAACTGAGGGTGGAAGGAGAGCGCCTAGGAATCCTCAGAATGCTTTGTGCGTGTGACTCAGTGAAACACTTAGATGCCCTGAGTTCAGGTGGAGGTGAAGATGCCACCCCTAAAGTAGTTCCATGTTAGCAGTGACGTCCATGAAGGACGTCCTCCGCGTTCTTTAGACATCGGTGTGTTTTGTAAATATTGGAAGCTGAGGGGCATTTTTATGACTTGAGACCTTTGTGAGACCGAGAATCCCAGCTGCTCAACCCAGACACACATCCTGATTGCGTCATTTCCAGCAGGAATGCCTCAAGTACTTTGCTTCCTCCCAGGTTCTCAGGGCCAGTCTGGCTCGGGGGGCAGGGCCTGGCTTGGGGGCTGCCTTGGTTCACGTCTGATGCGGATAAGCATGTTCGGAGCTCCGCATCGGTTCTCATTTAACGTTCTCTGCTCTGACTCACGTCAGCAAATCCCTCAGCCTGATTCCGGACAACCAGGAACCCATATCCCCAAGCCCAAGATTTGGGCCTTGCTTGTCATTGAGAAGTGTCATTGGGCCCATTTCATCCTCCCCTGGAGAGCAGGATGCGTGTAACCAGCACAGAGTGCACCAGTTCCCACCTGGGGAGGTGGCATCGGGGGAGGGAAGCTGGACCTCCACTCTCATGGACTGAAGGACGGATTCTTTTTGTTGTTGTTAATCCTTACTTTTTTTTCCCCATTGATTTTTAGAGGGAGAAGCATCGATTGGTTGCCTTCTGCACAAGCCCTAACCAGGGCCTGGGCGGGGGAGGAGACTGCAACTGAGGTACATGCCCTTGACCGGAATTGAACCTGGGACACTTTGGTCTGCAGGCCAGTGCTCTATCCACTGAGCCAAACCGGCGAGGGCGAAGGATGGATTCTTGATTACAGGGGACACCTTACTGGATGGTCCACTCCCATCGACTCTGACTGCATGCCAGGTAGTTACCGTTCCTGTCCTGCTGGTGAGCTGCGAGTGGGAAATGTCCACAGAGCCACTTGGACACTTCTATTTGTGGCCTCCATAAATAGACACCCATAGTCCTCCTGGTTTTGTCCTTTTTTCCTCTCTTTCAAAACCTGCTTTCATAACCAGGCTGGGAACTCATTCATACTAGACTTGCAGTGGCTGCCACCGTTGTAAATGTCCCCTGCGCTTAACCTGGACCAGAGCCCTAAGCCACAGAGAAGCAACCCGGAGTTGACCTCTCAAATACCATCCACCAGATGTGGGGGTGGAGGTGGAGAAGTTTCCCCTGAAGTGACCCCTGCTGTCACGTCTGAGCCCTGGCGGGTCCCAGCACACCTGCTTCCTGAGGCCCTGAGCTGCTGCCCTTTGCGTGGTGAGGAGAGCTTGCTGAAGACAGGAAGTGTCTGTTAGATGGCAGGACCTCTGCTTCCGCTGCTCTGTAGTTTTTTCTTTCATCTCCAGTGCAGGGCAAATTAAAGGTCACTGGATAAGGGTGGTGTTGCGGTGGAGCTGATGGCTGAGGTGGAGCACCAACTGCTCTTTGGGAGTTGGCAGAAGTTACTTCCTCCCTTGGGAAGGGCTGGTTGGGGAGCACGAGGGATCTAGCCAGGAGGTTTCCCGGAGGACAGACACATACCAAGTTCCTAGTTCACTAGTGCCTACGGGCATGGTGGTAGATGTTTTCTTCCATGACCCCCACCCCCTCCTACCCTGGAGTAGGAGCATCAGACTCAAATTCTAAATGAGGAAGGAATTAGGGGTAGGATTTGAGTGTGAGAAGAGTAAAATCTTTGAAGTCGGGCAGAATTAGGTTCAAATCTGGGCTCGGTCATTTACTGTGGGAGCTTGAATTAGCTACTTACCCTCTCTGGTCCTGGGCTCTTCTCACCTGGAAAATCAAAGCTACTGCCTCATTGGGTTGGTATGTGAATCAATGAAATGGCTTATGAGAAATGTCCCATTGTGTGCCTGGTACTGATTAACCAACATTAACCCCTCTTTCCACCCCACCCCCGCCCCCGCCCTGGGCCCAATGCAGCTGACCCAGACCTATCACCTCGATTACCATGGCTCTGTCCAAGCAGGGGCTTTGCGGCCCAGTAGCCAAAAAACCTGGAATCACTGCAGTAGGGAGAGTGGTCCAGCGTGTCCCTGCCCCGCCCCACGTTCAGGACAGACAAGAAAAGCTCTTAGCCTCTTATCAGGGTTCCCAGGGTTGATTGCTCAAGTTGCATTCCTGCAGCGCAGGGCCCGGGAGCCTCCTCCAGCTTGTGAAACCTGCCCAATGAGCGGCATTCAGCTCACTCAGTGCTCACCCTGACCTGCCTCGTTCCAGGAGCGGCTCTGCAGGGACTCTGTGTGCCCTCAGGAGCTTGATCTTTAGAGAAGAACTTACAGTCCAAAGCCCCTGAGTTGTTTTATGACCTTACACATTTTGGGAAGATGGCAGATGACGAATTCCCATTCATTTCCTCCTTCGGTCCCTCTCTCCTCTCCCTCCCTTCGCAACTCCTTCTCCCTCCCCCCTCCCTCCCACAAATATGTACTCTTTGCTTACTCTAGGAGGAAGTGTTGTGCTAGGTGCTGGGAATATAGAACAAAAGGCACAAGCCCTGTCCCTAAGCAGCAAAAGAGACAAGGGAGCAGCTGTGGTCAGTGTAGTGAGAGGGCTGTGAGGGCATAGGGTGGGGGGTGGTGGCGGTGTCCATAGGGAAGGCACTTGGAAGGAGCTGATGCTTGCGTTGAAGCGTGACAGAGGGTCAGAGAGGTGACCAGACATAGTGGGAAAGGTCCGAGGCCAGGAGAGCATGCTCATTTGAGAAACGCAGGTGACTGGGGAGGGCCGGAGTGTGGGATGTAAAGGTCGGACAGGTTGGCCGGCCAACAGATCATGGAGGATTTTATAGGTCATATCAGGGAGTTGACGCTTCATTCTGAGCATAATGGGGACCATAGAAAGGCTTTACCCAGGGGAGTGACTTGGTCAGAATTGCCATTTAGAAAGACACTCATTTGCTTCACACCCTATCATGTTAGGCTCCAGGATCCATAAATCTGCGCGACGCCTCTGAGTGCCTTTCCTCCCTGAATCTGAGAGGCTCATGACTCAGTCACGGCGTAAAGTCAGGGTGGGCAACTGGGTGGGAAGGGAGTAAGCGAGGAGCTAGGCATCAGGACAGAACGTGCGGGGGTGGGGGTGGGGGGAGAATTAGGTTGCGCCAGGCCTGCCTCTGGTGGGTAACCGTCTCTGTACCAGAAATGCTGAGGAGCAGAGCTCTGAGGATTTGAGGCATAACTGGGTTCTTTCTGTTTCATTCCCTCTGAATTTTCATCACCCCCATTTACAAAGCCTACGGAGGTCAGTGACTTTCCTGGAGTCATTATGAGTCAGAACAGGGATTTCAGCTCCCCAGCTAGTGTTCCGTCACCACCACTCCTGCCCACTAGGGGGCGGTGCGTGGGGGAAATCTACAGTGAAGGAAACAGCCCATATGAGTCATCCTATTCCTTCTAGTTCTACTATTTTTCATTAAAAAAAAAAAAAAAATGGTGGTCCTGACCAATAAGTTAATTTCATGGCCAACAGTCGGTTATAACACCTAGGGTGATAGAATATGAGCAGTAAAATGAGGGCTGGGGCATGGGTGAGGCATTCTCTCTCCATCCAAAATGACTTAATTTGTTCTGTTTTAAGGAAAACGTGCTTTTACCAGAATAGTCACAAAAATTTATGGTGCAAAATGGAATAATTAATTTATTACGTGATTGATTAGTTCAAGTCATCTGTGGAGCATCCACACTGGGCAAACCCTGGGGTATATTGGAGAGAATAAAAAGATAATGCCTCTCTTGGGGCACATGTAATCTAAGGTGGAAAGAAACCCATAAAGAATGATTTGCGATACAATACGTAAGTGCTAAGTAAGGGAACATGTGTGTAACGGGAGCACAGAGCGGGGCACCAAACCCAGTCTAGCAGAGTTTCCAGAAAACAGGATGTCTCAGAATTGTCCAGGAGGCGTAGGTGTGAGGTGGGAGGAGGTAGAGGTGGAGGAGGACAGAGGATCCGGGCAGGGCAGTTGTGCAGTGTGACACCCCATACTGTGCACTTGTCAGATGGGAGGTGAGGTGGTGGGAGAGGCTTCGAGGGAAGAGGAAGGCAAGGACTAGACGCAGGACTTTTCCTCCAGGTGGTAGGGAGTGATTGGAAAAGCACTTATTTTTTCTTATAAACTATTAAATAATCTCTGCACCCTCCCCAGTCTTTAATGTTACCCTCACCTGATAGGTGAACAATGATTTGGCATTGTGTTAATTTGCATTAACCTGACTGCTGGTGAAGTTAAACATTTTTCATGTGTTTATTAGTGCTGTACTTATTCATGTCCTTTGTCCATTTTCCTCCTGGGACTGTAATATGTTTCTTACCGATTTATATGAGCTCTTTATATATTAAGGATAACAAACCTTTGTCATATCTACTGCATATATTTTCCCCAGCCTTTGTCATTTGCCTTCTAGTTTTGTTTGGGCGTTAGGATGTTAGAATGTTCCTGACATCCAGAAGTTTTAATTCTGGTTTCGTCAAATCTATTGATTTTCTTTCCCTCAGTGATTTCTTCCATTGCTTTTATGATTAGAAAATCCTCTCTCATCCAGAGAACAAATAAATATCATTGAAATGTTTGAAGCAGCAAAGTGCCATGGGTGGATGATTAATAATAATATTCACAGGTTAGATGTAGTGGCAGAAAAAAAACCCCAAGCAACCAGAGTCGAAAAAAATCAAACTTTGCTTTATCCACCCCAAACCTAGCCAAAGAATAGGGGTGGGAATAGTTAGGGATCAAAGAGATGGATGAGGGAGACGAGGAGAGGCGGGGAGTCTTGAAGGACTAGTAGGAAGAGGTCAGGTAGACAGAGTGGGTGGGAGTGTGTGGAGAGAAAGCTATCTGTCCCAAGGTAAGATATGAAGGGACGTCATATATTTGGTTAGAGTCTTAGATGAGAAGCAGCAGTTCTGGGTGAGGGGATTGGAAAGACTCAGGGCCCGTAAATCATGTTAAGAACTTTATTCTGAGAGCAATGGTGAACCGTTGAAGATACAGCTCAAATTATTCTTGGTGCCTCATGGAACCAGTCTCTGCATAGTTTCACTCAGGAAGCACTGTCTGGCAGCCCAGACCACTGACAAAATTCCATGGACAACGGCACTGTCTGCCCTCTCTTAGAGCATAGCCTGTCTTCATCTGGACCGGATGGTGGGGAGATAATGTCCTTGTTTATCCTTTCTTTCCCTCTAGTCCTTGGTGCTGGGAAAGAGCCTGGGCTCTGGAGGGAGACAGATCCGGGTTGGAATCCTGACTCTACTACTCCCTAGCCATCTCCTTTCTCACCTGCCTGCTTTCCTTCCTTCTGCAAATTCCACTGGACACCTGTTACGTGCCACGCATTGTCTAAGTGCTGGGGATATAGGGCAGAGATAAACCACACAGTTTCTGCTCTCACAGGATTATAAACTAGTGAGGAAAGACAGATATTAAGCAAATGATTGCTCAAGTGCATATAAAATTAAAAGCTTATAAAGTGTTTTAAGAGGAGAGATACAATCTTATAAAAGATGGTTAGGATAATTAACCTACCAAGGAAGGCTTCCATTAAAAGGGCTCTGCTCTCTGGGGGTAAGTAGCAGTTCTGAGGTGGATGAGTGGGGATGCAAGGAATAGACCATGCAAAGGTCCTGTAGCAAGAACTGAGACAAGGCCAGTGTGACTGGAGAGTAGACAAAGGGGACGGTGAGACCGGCCATGGGACGGACTTGGGTTTTGATGTGAAGAGTGAGGTGATTTCATTCACATGGTTTATTCTCAGTGGTCGAGTGGGTTGGCGGTAAAGACACAATCAGATTTGTGTTTTGAAAAAACTCCTTTAGGCCTCTATGTGGAGAACCAGTTGGAGAAGGCCAGAGTAGGGAGGGGAGACCCAGTGCTACTGCATCAGTCTGGGCAAGAGAAGATGGTAGCTTGGCCTGGGCGGGGAGAGGGAGTTGGAAAGTCAGGGGAGTGGATACATTTGAGAGGATATTTCGAAAGTAAAATACTTAAGACTTGGGTAGACTGGACATGGGACAGTGATGCAAGGTAACGGGGTGTCAAGAAAGGTTTGCATGCCTCCGTGGGGATGACAGTTTGGGGACAGGGATCATTGGTACAGCAAACACCAGAAGAGGACGCAGTTTGGGCGAGAGGTTGAAACCATCTGTCTTGGACTTGAGTTTGAGACGCAGTTGAGACACCTGCGTTGAGTTAGATCAAACGGTTGAAGCTCAGAGTAGAGTGGGCTGGAGATTTTTCATGGATCGTTATTATTAGAGTATGGCTATGGGTGTGATGCTCTGGAAAGAGTAAGGAGTGGAAGCAGAAGGGCCATGGAAACCCTAACATCTGATATGATCTTGGGCCAGTCTAAGGTCTTGTAGGGTTATTTTGATGGTTAAACGAAGTACCATATGCCCAGTGCCTGGTGCACAGTAGGCACTCAATAAATGTTAGCTACATCTCCCCTCTCGCCTTTAACCACTCATCTCCCTTTGTTTTATTCCTTTCTGTCTTCTGGCTGTATGCACTGCAGCTGTTGATGAAAACCTAATTCTCCCAACTTGAGACGGCTCTAGGGTGCCTCGTGCAAGTACCAGGCAAGCACTGCTCTTGCCCGGGTCCCGCCCGGAGAGCCCACCTTCTGAGAGCTCTCTGTCACTGGACTCAGGCTACTTGGGCCCAATGCCTACACTTGGAGAGCTAACTTTCTTAGCCCGCACAGCAACATCGACCCCAGGATGACAAGCGTGCCACCTCGCATTGTTCCCGGAGAAATGAGCCGGCCAGATTTCCCCGTCCCATGTGGGAGTGGGGCTCTTGGGGGTACCACCGAAATAAGCACTTTCAGAAGCCACCATGGGAGAATGAGATGTGGTCAAAGGTTTTATATGCATGGAGTTACATTCCTCGGGTTCCAAAGTCCCCTGCCCCTTAACCCAGTCCTGAAAAGGGTGCAGCTGGGGGTCCAGTAGAGCCAAAAGCAGGGCCAGCACCCACCTTTCCATGGTGGAGCTGGGTCCGGCAGAGCATCAGACTAAAGCCCATGAGTCCTTAGTGTGGAGTCCACCTGGCCGTGGGCCATGTAGGCGAACGCAGGGGAACGCACCCCCTGCAGCAGCATTTCTAGAACATTTTGTATTTTTTTCCAGCGGATTTTCACAGTGATTATCTCAGTTGCTCATCACAGAACTTCTCATCGTAAATGCATTTGCATATTTTAGTTACCTCTAGTCCTTTTCCCACCGCTAAAACAATAGCATTTTGAGCAAATACGCATACGATGCCAGGAATTCACTCTGCTCTTATTCTGAAGCTTGCTTTCTCCTTTTAGTTTAAATCATGAATTTTATCTTCCTTGTCATATTTTTTCCCCACACGTTTCAGTGATTCTCAAAATCACAATTCTCCTCTTTTTTTTTTTTTGGCACTTGCTCTCTTCATCTCCTCAGTACTGAGGGTTCTGGCCCCCAAAGCCCATTGTGCCGGCACATTCAGAAACTCACATTTTTGACTTCTCTTCACCTCATTTCTCTTGGAAGCAGATGCTGTTTATTCTGCATTGAAGCTTCAAATTAGCTTTAACTGGAGATTTGTTATGCAAGACAACCTCACATCACAGCCTCAGCCAGGTCCTTCCTGTGCCCCTGGCTTCTAAAGATTCTCTCTGCTTCTCAGTCTCAAATCACCCCCCTCCTCACTCTCCTCCCTCTTCTGCATAATACTTATATGTTTTTGCTTTCTGTATTCTTGATCTCCATCTTCTGTTATCTGTGCTCGTCCTCTCCTTAGAGATGTGTCAGGCACCTACTATGAATCACACTTTGCTGGGCTCTGAGGACTCCAATACTCACGACCTGGTCCTTGACCTTGAAGTGCCCCCAGGCTGCAACACTGGGTCTCAAACCTGAGGGCACATTCGAATCATCCCCCAAAGAGTTTAAAAAAATATATGAATGCCAAAGTCCTAGTCCTGGAGATTCTGATTTATTTGGTCTTGAGCGGGACCCAGGCATTGCTACTTTTTTATTTTTTATTTTTCCCCTCCCTTTCCTCCCCCCCCCCCCCCCCCCCATTGATCTCTTCTAGCCTTCCCCCACACCTCACCCCAGGCCATCACCACCTTATTGTGTGTGTCCCTGGGTTATCCATATATGCATACAAGTTCTTTGGTTGATCTCTTCCCACCCACTGACCCTCCCCTGCCTTCCCTCTGAGATTCCATAGTCTGTTCTATGCTTCTGCGTCTATTTTGTTCATCAGTTTATTTTGTTCATTTGATTCCACATATGAGTGAGATCATGTGATACTTTTCTTCCTCTGACTGGCTTATTTCATTTGGCATAATACTCTCCAGGTCCCTCTATGCTGTCTTAAAGGGTAAGAGATTCTTCTTTTTTACTGCTGCACAGTATTCCATAGTGTTATTTAAAATAAAAGAAAGAGATTCTAATGTTCAGCCAGGGATGAGACTCACTCACGGATCTAATGAATGAGGCCTACGTGCAAGCAAATAATTTGAATACAATGCAAAGAGAGAAGCAAGCATAGGGGCTGGAGGCGAGTGGGAGAGCAGCTCCTCATTCTGCCCAGAGCACAGGGCCCCATCCCATTCCAGGGAACCTTTCCTCAGAGCCCTCCCTTCCTTCCATTTCCTGTGGATGGGCGAAGTGGGAGTCAGCCTGAATGGGATCCAATCCCAGCGCTGCCACTTACTAGCTGGGTGGCCTTAGGCAAATTGCTTAACCACTCTTAAATCTTAATGCTCTTGTCAAAGTGTGTGTGTGTGTGTGTGTGTGTGTGTGTGTGTGTGAATTGTGGGCGCTAACGTATGTAATATGCCTAGCCCACTGCCTTACACCCAGTAGGTGCTCAAAAATGGAAGGTATGTCCACTCTGATGTACCTCACGCCCACCGATGTTCTCAATGTTTCTTCTTCCAGCAGCAAGTACTCACAGGACCTCTGTGTTGAGCAACATTTCTCCTTTTTACTGCTTTTTGAGATTCCATTCAGACCTCCTTTCCTGTGACGGAGGCGTGTGAGGGTAGGTGAGGTGCCTCTCTCCGTAGCCCTCTCTGCTCCTGCTGAGGAAGAGGGTGTAGACTGGCTGGACAGAGGCTGATATCCATGGGGTCCCCTTTTACTGGTGGGCAGGGCTCCTGGGACTCAGGACCAGGACCAGGCCAGCGGCTTCCTCTCCGACTCCCCGCCCTCCTCAGGGAGCGCTGCATCTCTTACTGTCTCAGCGTGGAGCACATTTGGTTCCACCTGGCTACCTTCCGGAAGGTTGCACCCTTGTCTGTGTCCCGGAGCAGAGCTCCCTCTGTAGGCCTGGCCACATCCCTGCAGGCGAGCTTTGGTGCGTGTGGGGGACGTGCCCTCACATCTAGATTTGGGAGTTAGGAAGTCCCACTTGTATCCCTGGTGTTGATCTGAATTCTTCAACCCAGATCAGAGGGTAGACATACCATAGCAGATGAATAGACTAGGTATGTGTCTCCCATTTGGCATATGATGCTTGTGTGTCCATGTCATTGATCAGATCTCAGTGGAGCTTGGAGGAGAGGCCCCTGATATCTGTCATGAAGCGAAAGTTGTGATAAGAAGTCATAAAAGCATAAACAGTATGAAAAGTTCAAAGGTAAACTCATTAAGTTTAGAAGCATAACATATCCTTAGGACCAGAGAGAGAGAGATAGAGAGAGAGAGACCTAACTGGTTTGGCTCAGTGGATAGAGCATCTGCCTGCGGACTGAAGGGTCCCAGGTTCGATTCAGGTCAAGGGCATGTACCTTGGTTGCGGGCACATCCCCAGTAGGGAGTGTGCAGGAGGCTGCTGATCGATGTTTCTCTCTCATCGATGTTTCTAACTCTCTATCCCTTTCCCTTCCTCTCTGTAAAAATCAATAAAATATAAATAAATAAATAAATAAATAAATAAATAAATAAATAAGAGAGGGAGAGAGAGAGAGAGAGAGAGAGGTGTCATCTAAGCACCCAAGGGACTGTGAACGCTGAGAGGGGCTTCGGAGACAGGGGGCCTCCTAGGAATGGGGTCCCCACAGCCCGTCAGGAGCTGCTTAAACGCCTTGCCTATCTTCACAGCAGAAGAACAACCTCATGAGATGGGTATGAGTGCTCCCACCGACCCGAGGCTCAGAGAGGTGGAGGCACTGGCCCACAGAATGAGTCAGCAGCACATCTGGGCTGAGAACCCAGGTCCCCAAGTCCATTGGCAGGTGCTTGCCTCCATGTCCTGGTGTGCCCGCTCTCATAAAGGCCGGACCTGCATGTGGTCCCTGAGACAGTGAGGTGCTCCTGCCTGGGAGGGGTTGGCACTGGGCAGGACAGCCCTGTCCCTCAGGCCTCTGCTGGCTGCAGTGCCCTGGCCAGATGGCCCCGTGGGTGTGACCCGCTGTACTAGTCCCTTCCTTAAGCACACAGAGCAGACACTTTTCCAGATCGGGGACAAAGTTCAGAAGGCGGGGCTGGTGCTGCAGTGCCGGCCGGCTGCCAAATATGAATAACAAGGTAGAGCACCTGGGACACAGGTGTGAGGGGCCGAGGCAGCACCAGGTGCCAAGTTCACGTCCTTCTTGCTGGAGGTCGGGCTGCTCCCTGTCTCATGCTCCCAGAGCCACGGAGGACTCACAGCTGGGAATCAGAATGTGTCACTCTTCCCTTCCAGTAAAATTTGAGATTCATGTCTCTGTCTTTCATTCTCAGCGGTTGACTTGAGGCCTATTCAAAATAAATATGTGTCTAGTGGGGATCTGCCCAGGCTGGGGCCCTGCTGAATACTGGGGTTGGAGAGAGACTCATGATTCTTGATCAGCCCTTAAGACTTGACTCAGCCGTGTCCTCCTTCCGGCTTTGCACTGGGCTGTCCCTCTGCCCGGAACACTCTCTCTGTCTTCAGTTCTTCCTCAAGGCCTGTCCAGCTGTTGCCTAAAAGGATCACAGCTAACACTTAATATACTAATACGGCCTTCCAGGCACTGTTCCAACATTTTATGTTCATTCATTTCATTTAGTCCTCTCCACACCCCTATGACATAGGTGTTATTATTCACATTTGGCAGATGAGTAAAATGAGGCACAGAGAGGTCAGGGGCTTGTCCAAGGTTACCCTGCTAGTAGGTGGCAAACCTGGGATTGCATTTGGGTCTGTTTCCAAATTCAGATGGACAGCTAGTTTTAAGGAAAGAGCGTGGATCCAGTTCAAATCCTGGACTCACCCCTTAAAGCTGTGTGAGTCTGGGAGGTGGCTGAGCCTCTTGGAGCCTCAATTTTCTCATCTCTAAAGGGGACTATACATCCAACATCGAACAGATGCTTCTGAGGTTTAAGAGTGAAATTGTCAATCGTTCACCATAAATACGAACTCCCTTCACTTGGCCTCTCCTGACTTTGGAATCAATGGATTACATAAATACAAAACTTGAGCATAGAAAAGAATGTCAGCTCTGGAAAGGATCTTAGCTATGATTCAGTCCGATGCATCGACTGAAGGGTGAGGAAGTGACAGCACCTGCTCCAGGTGACATGCTAAGCTGGTGACAGTGGCAGATTGCAAGCTGTCTTCCCTAATACCTGTTCTAACATCTTCTTCCCTATGGTAATAGAGCTGCTGGTTTTTAGCTGGTTCTCAGCTTCTCACAAAAAGACTACATTTCCCAGCTTTCATTGGAGTAGTTGTGGCCGTTTGACCATGTTCTAGCCAATCAGATGTTGGATACTTTCTGGAAAACTCCTTAAAACTGATCCTTCCTCCTCACTACCCCCAGTTGTCTACCCCTGGATTTATTTCACATGGGACAGAAATGACTTCTGTCTTGTTTTAAGCCACTCTTATCTGAGTCTCCTGTTACTTCCAGTCCAACCTAATCCCTATGGAAAGCATTCAATACAGACAAGAACGAAGGCCAGTCAATGTTTGCTGAGTTGATACTGGGTCCCCCAGAGAGGGCTGGCTGTCTTTTTTCATCTCTGCAGGGAGTGGTGCATGAACCTGGAGTTTTCACATCTCGAGGCCCCGAGATGACGTCTGGTGCCTGTGGGGTGGGCAGCTGCCTCCGGAAAGGGGGTTGTGGCTGGAACGAGGTTCTCAGGTCTGGGTGTCTGGCCTCAGTCAGCCTTCCTTCTCCAGCCACAGGGAAAAAAACCATGGGCAGAGACATCCTTTGGCTTTGAACGTGGATCTCTGGGTCAGGCTCGCCCCGGGTTCTGAGCTGGTGAGCTGGGAGCCCGAGGAAGCCCAGAAGAACCCTGCGGGAGGACAGATGCACCGTTCTGCTGTTCCTGTCGCTGCCACCGCAGGTCTTCAAGATGATGGCTTATTTTCTTCCTTAAAGAACGCTTCTCTTTTTGAATTAATTTTTTCATCGTGAAATGTTTCAAAGATGAGACAAGAATAGAAAGGACCATCACGAGGACCTGTTTACCCACCATTAAGTTTTATCCCATCATGCCATGTTTGCATCAGACCTCGTGTAAAGGAATAAAACATTACCAATATAACGGAAGCTACCAGTGTGTTCCACTCCCATCCCCGTCCTCCCGCCTCCTCAGAGGTGACTGTTACCAGGAATCCAGGGTTGATCATTCCTCTATTGCTAAGATCAGAGACTCAGTGTGCAGTCGCTGCTCACGGAGAGGCCGTCTGGGGCCAGGGAAGGATGCACGCTGGGCCCCCAGGTTGGACACCACCTCTGTGTGTGGTTGCTAGGACTCGCTGATAATTAGAGTCTCCGGGTTGCTAGGCGACCTGGGTTGCTAAGAATCTCAGTTTATTATCTGTCTTGACTTGTCAGAAGCCCCGGGTTATTTAGTTTTTCAATTTATTAAAGGTTTGATGGTTCTCAAAGGCCCCAAGTTATTAGAGACCTCAATGATTAGGGGCCCCTGCTCTTAGGGCCTGTGGAGTCGTCAGGTTGTTGAGGCACATTTGGGTTATGTTCATGTTCTAATCATTTACCCTCTAGCCCAGCGGTTCTCAACCTGTGGGTCAAGACCCCTTTGGCGGTCGAACGACCCTTTCACAGGGGTCGTCTAAGACCATCCTGCATATCAGATATTTACATTACGATTCATAACAGTAGCAACATTACAGTTATGAAGTAGCAACGAAAATAATTTTATGGTTGGGTCACAACATGAGGAACTGTATTTAAAGGGCCAGAAGGTTGAGAACCACTGTTCTAGGCAGACAAGTCTGGGAAGCCCAGGGGGTGGTATCCACGGGGAGCAGTGCTGGGAGCGGAGGCTGGAGGACTGGGGAGAGGACAGACTGTGGAGGACCCGCCGGCTGCTGGACTGAACCAGCTGACCTAGTCCTGCAAGTGACAGAGACCCATTGAAAGGTTTAAAAATGGGGACGGGCACATTCAGCTGTGTCACATCCACGGAGAAGGATGAGTTAGGAAATGACTGCAGTCCCAGCTAAGATACGCTGAGAGCACCCACCGGAGTGGTGGGGACAGAGGTGGAAGAACCATTTTGACCTCAGAGGGACATCAGGCTGGGGTGGGGGAGTGTGACAGGGATGAGCACACACTTTTTCCTTTATTTATTTATTTTTTAAATATATATTTTTTATTGATTTTTTACAGAGAGGAAGGGAGAGGGATAGAGAGTTAGAAATATCGATGAGAGAGAAACATCGATTAGCTGCTTCCTGCACACCTCCTACTGGGGATGTGCCTGCAACCAAGGTACATGCCCTTGACCGGAATCGAACCTGGGACCTTTCAGTCCACAGGCCGACGCTCCATCCACTGAGCCAAACCGATTAGGGCCCTTTATTTGTTTTAAAGGCTGTATTTGTTTCCCTGAGGGTGCATCCCTACGATGTAAGTCCAAGGGGAATGCTAGCTGCATAATTCCCTGCTTATCCACAGATCTCCTGACTTCAGGGAGGGCCAAGACAGCAGCAAGTTGGGTAAAGAAAGGCCTCTGACCTGTTAAAACAAGTCATGCTTTTCCTTTGCCGTATCCTTCAGGCCGTGTGTGTGTGTGTGTGTGTGTGTGTGTGTGTGTGTGTTTTGACAACTCAAGGGAGGTTCTCAAAAGTTTGGTTACTTGGTTCCCTCTTCCTTATAATAACAGTAATTAAAAACTACCTTAAAAAAAAAACTACCTTAAACGGAGCGGCATGTCTGCTTGGTGCCTGGTTCTGTGTAGGATGCACGGTCTGTTCTCCAGTTAATCCCCTTCACAACCCACAGAGGCTGGTTCTTCTCATTTTCCCAGTGAGGGTGATGAGGCTCAGCAAGACTAACTACCCGCCAAGGTCATAGAGGTAGAGAGTCCACCACATCAGGACTCCAGTCCAGGTCTTGCTGCTCTCAGCTGGCGGCCCTGTACTGTCTGAGCCACAGATGGTATGAGGGAAGGGAAGGAGGTCAGCTAGTAGTGGCACCGGGGCAAGGAAGGGAATAACTTGGGTTGAGGAACCTGATGACTGTTAAAGTGTTTTCTACCAACTTCACACAGAGAGTGGATCAGTTAGGGCTCTCCCCAGAAACAGAACTAAAAGGATATGTGTGTGTATATAGATACTCACACATACACACACACACAAATACAGGGGACTTTAAAAAGTTTGGCTAGAAGGCTGGAGATTATATATTTATAATTTACTAGAGGCCCGGTGCACCAATGTGTACACAGGTGGGGTCCCTCGGCCTGGCCGGCAATCGGGGCCGATGGGGAGGGAGGAGGGCGGCTGGCTGGGGGAGGTTGACTGTGGGAGTGCACTGATCATCAGGGGGCAGCTCCTGCATTGAACATCTGCTCCCCCCCCCCCCCCGCCCCCCGATGGTCAGTGCGTGTCATAGCAACCGGTTGACCAGTCATTCGGTTGTTTGGTCGCTTAGGCTCTTATATACATAGATGATAAGGCTCGTGCAATGATGGAGGATGAGTTGGCAAGCTGGAGACCCAGACAACCAATGTGCAGTTCCTGTCCAAAGGCTGGCAGGCCCCAGGCCCAGGAAGAGCTGATATTTCAGTGGAGGCCACAGGCAGGAAGAAAGCCCATGTCTCAGTTTGAACAAGGTCAGGCAGGAGGGATTCCCTTTTGTTTGGGGAGGATCAGCCTTTTTATTCTTTTCAGACCTTCAGCTGATTGGGCTAGGCCCACCCACATTAGGGAGGACAATCTGCTTACAATCCACTTTACTCTTCTATTGATTTTACTGTTAATCTGATCTAATGAACAGTACAGTGAATATAGATGACATTACTGTATTATAATCATCAAACTTGCTAAGACACGAGACCTTAACTATTCCAACCACTAAAGGCATCATGTAATGTGGTAGAGGTGCTACTTCTCCCTGTGATGGCAATCATATTACGTACAGTATATACATGGATCAAATTAGCCTGTTCACCTTAAGTGTATACATTATATGTCTCCTTCCCTTCCTCTCTCTCTAAAAACAAACAAACAAACAACCACAGAGGAATTGAGCTGGCTTTGGGGAAACAGGAAATACTCCTACAGAGCTCAGCAGAGACGTACAGACCTGCACATTCCCAACTGGGGCCTTTGTCTGCCCTCATACCTGTGCCTCTTGAGCTGCTGTTTCTTATTCCCATTTAAAAGTGAAAGTCAGGTGGGAAATAACAAAACACGCAATAAAATAAAATCAGCCAAAAGATGACTCAATAAAAAGAAGCGATAAAATGGTAAAAGCAGGCCGATGCAGTAAAAACTCCAAAACTCAACCAGACAGAATCACCACCGAGGGACCAGGCGATAAAAACAATAGTGAAAATGGGTTGATCTAAGTCAGCGGTTCTCAACCTGTGGGTCGTGACCCTTTCATAGGGGTCGCCTAAATACATCCTGCATATCAGATATTTACATTACGATTCATAACAGTAGCAACATTACAGTTATGAAGTAGAAATGAAAATTATTTTATGGTTGGGGGTCACCACAACATGAGGAACTGTATTAAAGGGTCACGGCATTAGGAAGGTTGAGAACCACTGACTTAGATCAACCTGTCTAAGTGGTCACGGAGACAGCAAGGGAGGATTATTTCCATTTTACAGACGAGCAAAATGAGGCTTGGGAACTGAGAACCAGGGTTCCAGGGGCCAGGACTGAGCCCCAACTCCATTCCATAGATGAATAAATGGAGGTTCACGCCTCAAGATTAAATAGCCAGGCAGGGGTCAAGCGAGACAGTGAACTTGGGTTTATCTAACTCAAGTCCAGAGCTCTTTCCCCTGAATAAAGGCTCAGGCCTGGCCGCACACTGGAGGCATCTGGGAGCTTTTAAGTAATTCTGGTGCCGAGTAGACATTTTTCCAAAGAAGACGTGACAATGGCCGACAGGTACATGGAAAGAGATGCCTAGCATCACCAGTCAATAGAGAAATGCAAATCAAAACCACAGTGCGTATCTCACAGTACCCAAGACACAACAAGGATTGGCAAGGATGTGGAGAAGCTCAAAGTCTTGCGAATGTTGGTGGGACTGCAAAATGGTGCAGCCACTATGGAAAACTGAGTGGAGGGTCCTTAAACCATCAAAAATAGAACCACCGAATGATCCAGCAATCCCACTTCTGGGCATTTATCCAAAAGATTTGAAATCAGGATCTCGAAGAGATATTAGCACTCCTGTGTTCATTGCAGCACTATTCATAATAGGCAAGATGTGGAAACAATCGAATGCCCACGGACCGATGACTGGATAAAGAAGTTGTATATGTTGTATACACAATGGAATACTCGTCAGCCTTAAAAAAGGAAATTCTGCAATACACGACAACATGGATGACCCTTGAGGATACTGTGCTCAGTGAAATAAGCCAGTGACAGAAAGACAAATACTGCATGATTTCACTTATATGAGGGATCTAAAATAGTCACACTCAGAGACTCCGTGGAATGGTGGTTGCCAGGGGCTGGGGAGGGGGGTTGGAAAGTTACTAATCCATGGGCAGAAAGTTTTAGGAGAGCAAGATGAATCAGCCATGAGACCTGTTGTACAACACTGTACCCTATAGCCAGTGGTACTGTATTAGACACTTAGAAATTTCTTGAGGCTAGAGCTCATGTTAAGTGTTTGTACCACAATAAAATTTTTAAAGAAAAAAGAAATTGTGTCCCAGCCATTTTGGCTCAGTGGATAGAGTATCAGCCTGCAGACTGAAGGGTCCCGGGTTCAGTTCTGGTCAAGGGCACATGCCTGGGTTTCGGGCTCGATAGGCAGGAGGCAGCTGATCAATGATTCTCTCTCATCATTGATGTTTCTCTCTCTCTCCTTCTCCCTTCCTCTCTGAAATAAATAAAAATATATTAAAAAAAAAATAAAAGGAAGCATACAAAATTAAAAAAATTGTGACTGTGGCTGCACCAATTCTCAGTTCTAACCTGGTCAGTCAGGCAGAGAGGAGGCACCTGGTGCAACTGAACCCGTTTATGGCTATGCTGAGCTCTTAGTAGTAACTGTGCGGTGTATTGAGCACTCTGAGTACTAAGTACTAAGAACTGAGTACTTTAAGTACTAAGCATCTATACAGATGTTCCAGGAGCTGTTATTCCTACTTGAGAATTGAGGAAACTGAGAGGTTGAGTCACTTTTCTGGGTCACCCAACTGGTAGCCACCAGCACCTGTGTTCCTGCCCAGCTCAGCCTGACTCCAGAGCCCATGCCTCCCTGCTGTGCCACACAGCTCCCAGCAGGGCCTCTGCGGGCACAGACATGGTGGCCGCATGCCCTTCCACGTCACTTCTGTGTCCCCCAAGCTTTAGGGTCCACAGCGTCATCTTTGTTCCAAGCTTGTCCACACTGAAGAGTCATCATCCAGATGGAGAAGGGGGGTGGTGTGTGGCTCAGCATTCTAGAACTTTCAGCCAATTAGAGGGGTTCGGCGGTGGGAGAGGCTACCTGGGGAGACAGTGGGCACCTACTGACATTGCTGGGTAATCAATCACTGGAAGGGTCTGTTAGGAGGAGAAGGGTCATCCTTCAAATTAGTGTGTGTGGCCCGGCCAGCGTAGCTCAGTGGTTGAGCATCGGCCTATGAACCAGTAGGTCACAGTTGGATTCCTAGTCAGGGCACATGTCCGGGTTGTGGGCTCAATCCCCAGTAGGGGGCGTGCAGGAGGCAGCCAATCAATGATTCTCTCTCATTGACATTTTTATCTCCCTCTCCCTACCTCTCTGAAATCAATAAAAATATATTAACCGCCCCCCCCAAAGTAGTGTGTGTGTGTATGTATGTGTGTGTGTGTGTGTGTGTGTGTAGAGATGGGCAAGGGAAGTTGCATTTAAATATCCTCATATGTCCCCAAGGCTCTGCAATTGAGGGGCTTAGGGGGACTGGTTGAACGTCAGTGGGAGAGAGATGGTTCTAGAAGATGAGCTCACAGAACTGGGGAGTTCCAGAAGGCCCCATGTGAGTTTAAAGACCACCTGGGCACCTGGGGACCCGGCACTGTCACAGGCGTGGTCCTCACCTGAAGTGGCGTCTTGGCACCATCACTGCTGCGTCAGCCTTGGTGGGAACCACACCTGCTCAGTGAGCCCCCTGCCCCTCTTCCTGCAGCTGTTAACGAGGTCCCTGGGCTGGGCTGGCCAGGGAGGGGCGTGGAGTGAGAAGGGGGGTGGTCAGAGATTGAGGCATCCTGGGCTGGGAGGTGGTGAGTTGAGAGAGAGAGAGAAAGAGAGAGAGAGAGAGACCCACACTGGCAGGTCTCTGGTCTCTGAGTCAGCAGACCTGCCTCCTTGTGCCTCTACTAGTAGACCTGCTGTGAAATGCTCCCGATAAAATGACTTGTAAGTCACTTTGCTGCAAAAATTCAAAAACAGTCTCTGAAGAGCAGTCACTTTGGTTTCTTTGTCTATAAAATGGGGATCATAACCCTGTCCCGCGTGGATTGTTGAGAGGATTAGATGAGATTAAGTTGGAAGGCATCCGGAAAAGGCTGGGCACCGTGTCTGCCAGGTGTGAACTCAGGTTAATCGTCTTCCCTTTCTTTCCTGCACTTTGATGGGAAGCGCTCATACTTTTGTGGGCACCACTTCAGGATATTCCCACTTAAGAAGCATCCATTGAACAGCCACTCCATAACAGCAGCTCTGCCTGACCCCTAGGATGTAAGATGAATAAGACAGCTACTGTTCTTTGCAAGTTTACCTGGTGGTGGGAAAGACTAACACATACTCCAGTCCAGTGGGACAGAGGAGGGCAGAAGCACAGGGTGCTTTGGGGTGTTGGGGAGCAGTGGCCTACCGGGAAAGTCTTGCTGGAGAAGTCATCTCTGATGGGACCCTTGATGTCTGAGTAAGAGTTAGTCATGTGAAGGAAAGGAGAGACTTTCTGTCCTAGACAGCAGGACCATCTTGAATACAGTGTTACTGGAACTTCAAGCTTGAGAGAGGAGGGGTCCTCGGGCTGGATCCTGAGGGGCCCCGTAGATCCTGTTTAGGAGCAGTGATGAAGGGAGCTATCAAAGGCTGTCACAGGCTTTATGTTTCAAAGGTTTATTCTGGTAAATATGCGTCAAACACGTTGGAAGAAGAGACAGGATTGGGTACAAGGAGGCCATCCTCACACCAGGATGGTGCTCTGAACCAGGGGCAGGAAGGCTGGGAGGGACAGTAGCATCAACAGCACCTCGGGATTGATCGGTTGGGATGGGTGAAGGATGGAGTGATGGAGAGAAGGAGTGAAGAACAACGTCTATATTTCTAGTTTGGAAAAACATCCTGGGTTTACAACCGAGAATGTTTTCAACCACAATAGGGAAGAGCAGCTGTTGGTGGGAACGTGCGTTCCGTTGTAGGCGAGCTTGGCTTGAGATGACTGGGATGTGCAGGCGGAGAGGTCCAGGTCTGTTGCCCTGGGAAGATGTAATAAGTCATCAGCCTCCAGCAGAGGTGACAGCAGGGCTGCCGAGGGTCTCCTGAAGTGGAGGAGAAGAGGCCTGAGAAGGCGGCCTCCAGGGTGGAGGGCTTTGGCAAGGTGATGGTTTGGAAGGGGCGGTGGGCGTGCCGGAGCGTTTCAGTACGGCCTTGGGACCTGTGTGGGCGGGAGAAAGAACAGTTTCCACTTAGAGGCTGCAGGTGACCTTGCTTCAGTTCAGGCCAGGGAGGGAGTTTCCTTGGCAGTTGGGCTCAGGGACTGATTTACACCCATGACACTGCCCGGCCCGGCCCCTCTGGGAACATCCTCTCATGGCCATACCCCAGTGGGACTTTGGATTCATAGAAACTTTGGTCTCCATCCAAACGGTGCTCCTTCCTAGTTATAAAATCTCAGGCCTCAGGATTCAGTACTGCCTGGCATATCGTATGGGACTCAAAATAGGGCTGTTTTCTCCCCCAAGTCTCTGCCTCTTCTCCTAGCTTCTGGGACAGGGTGGTGTCAAGCAGGATTGGAAGCAAGAGATTCGGGCCTCAGGAAACCCTCTCCGGGATCTTGGGAGAGTGGCTGATGCCTCATCAGGGCTGGGTTGGCAGTATGGAGCCTTCTCCCATTTCCAGGTCCACTCAGGCCCTGTTTCTCTCCTTCTTCTAAGGGTTAGACTCCTGTGAGAGGACGGCCAGGGCTGTGGAGCTGCCTGCTGTCTCAAAGCCCAGCTCTGAGCCGGCGTGGTGGGGGCTCCATCTCTGCGTCCTGCATGGAAGCCAGGGGCTGGGCTCCCAGAAGGCAGCTGTGCCCACCTGGGATCCTGTTGCTGGCCGTTGCTTCTCTGCTAAGCTGTCTGCTCACCTGCGGCCAAGCCAAGGTCTACAGTCGCTGCGAGCTGTTCCGAGTGCTCCAGGAATTCGGCCTGGAGGGATACCGCGGCCACAGCCTGGCTGACTGTGAGCACCCCTCTTCCTGGCTGGCCCTGTCCCCCTCCATCCATCCTTTTCTTCCCTCTCCTCTCCCTCCTCCTCCTACCCCTCCTCACTCAAGGGGTGTGTCCTCAGGAGCTTTCTGAGCCTCAGTTCTCATTTGTAAAACAAGAATTATGTGAGATCACAGGTAGAGAACACCCAGCACGGAGTTCAATATATAGCAGGCAGGCAACAGGCAGTCAAATCTTAATGGCCCCTTCATGGTCCCCACTGCTAAAGTCAACAGAATAGTTTATATCTTAATCTTAGTCTTGGCATGAAGATAAGACATTCCCACTGAGGTTTAGGGCAAACTGAATATACCAGCAATGCAAGCTAGTGGTGGCTTGAGAAGCTGTGGAGTACAGCCACCCCTCATGTTCCTCTAGGTGTAGCCCCTCTACAGGTTTCACCTGCATCCTTCTAATCTTGCCTCTAAGGATTTTGTTCTTATTCCTTCATCCCTCAAACATTTCTTGGACTTGACTATGTGTAGCACAATGAGATAATAAGATTGCTGGCCTAGCGGCAAGAGGTCTGAGGTCCAGTCTTGACTTGCTCTTTGGTAGCTGTATGTAACCTTGAGTAAGTCACTTGGCCTTCTGAGGCTCGGTGGATTCCTCTGTTAAGTGGGAGGGAGGGCCTCTGCCCTGATCACCTCGAAGCAGGAGTCGAGGCTCCAAGGAGCTAACGTTGAGATCTGCACTGTGAGCACTCTGGTCTGGGGTGGCCTTGACCATGGAACCCTTTGGTCTGTGTCTCCACCCTGTACAGGGCTTTGTCTTGCTTATTACACAAGTGGCTTTGACTCAGCTGCTGTGGACCATGAAGCTGATGGAAGCACCAACAACGGCATCTTCCAGATCAACAGTCGGAAGTGGTGCAAGACTCTCAAGGAATACAGCACCAAGGGGTGCAATATGTACTGCACCGGTAGGCGGGCCTGCGCCTGGGCTGTCGGGGGCCAGGCCACCGTACTAGCCTTTGCTTCTCTTCGGTTTTGTTTGCTCCTCTTGCCTTTATCTCTGAGTGGGGATCCCCTTACATGGTGTTGGTCCTACCAAGGCGAGCATGATGGGGCAAGTGATGGGGGTGGATCCTCCATGAATCTGACTTGGGCTCCCTGATGGGAGATTGTCCTGAGAACTATCAGAATGAAACAGGGATTGCTTCTGATCAGAGACAAAAGTGATACCTGTGCTTCCAGAGGGGCCAGGCGACAGGGCTGAGCTTAGGATGGAAGTGTGTGTGTGTGTGTGTGTGTGTGAGAGAGAGAGAGAGAGAGAGAGAGAGAGAGAGCCATTCTCCATGTATGTCCAGCTCTGCCCCTGCTCCCTCATTCTGTTTCTCTGCCTCCCACCCCAGAGTTATTGGATCCTGACCTCAAGAATGCTGTTATCTGCGCCATGAAGATAAGTCAACAGCCCCAGGGGCTGGGCAGCTGGTAAGTAACTTGGGCTGGAGCCCCCAAGGGCATGTGGCCAGGACTGGTGGACAGCAGCAGGGAACTGGCCTTTTCTGAGAGCCCGCTTCGACCCAGGCATCCTTCCCCAGCTCCACACTCTGACCCACCCCCCTTTTGGTGGTAGGGATTACCACCACTGACGTCCTCACAGACAGCACCTGCGTGTCAGGGAGGATAAGCAGTTCACTGGAGGCCATGGAGCACAGCCTGGCTCTTTCCAGACTTGCCTATATTGAGATGCCTGCCTCCAGGTCCACTAGATCTGGGTCTAGTAAATATTTTTGAACCATGGCATCTTTGTCTAAACTAACTTTTATATAAAGACCCACGATGTACGACAGATGAAATAATAGATTCCTGCCCGAGCAGGGTGGGCTCTCTGGGGCCTCAGCCTGTCAGCCTTCGCCTTTCCCACTCCTTTCCCACATGATTGGAAGCCCTGCTCACAGGCACGGGGGTGGGATGGGCGTTAGGCTAGATCTTTGGTTCACAGGTCATCGGACGCAGTGGCCCAACAGCTTCCCAGCCTCTTCTGATGGGAGCTTCACTTAGCCTGCAGTGGTTCTCAACCTCCTGGCCCTTTAAATACAGTTCCTCATGTGGTGACCCAACCAAAAAATTATTTTCGTTGCTACTTCATAACTGTAATGTTGCTACTGTTAGGAATCGCAATGTAAATATCTGATATGCAGGATGGTCTTAGGCGACCCCTGTGAAAGGGTCGTTCGACCGCCGAAGGGGTCGCGACCCACAGGTTGAGAACCGCTGTTCTAGGGGGTTCTTTGACAGTTAACACAGTTTGCTTTCTTCTCTTTTCCTTGCTAGCCCCTGTCCCCACCTAATTCCTGGTTTAGAGCCTACGCTCCTTCCTGTTCTTCTCTGAACAGGGACTGAGGCTGTCTCTGATTGGGCCTCTCCTCTCCCCCACTCTCCATCCCCAGGGAGGCCTGGAAGCATCACTGCCTGGGCAAGGACCTCAGCGACTGGGTGGACGGCTGTACCTTCTAGGGTCCTCTCGGGACGGACTGGGCCATGCACAGCAGGCGGGGGGGGGGGGGGGGGGGGGGGCGTGGTGGGGGTCCTGCCCAGGAAGGAGCACACGGCAATTGATAAAGAATCGTTTAACACACGTGTGTTTCTCAGCTGTCACTGTGATTTCAGGTGGCCTGTTGGAGCCAGAGCATCTCGGGGTTTCTTCACCTGTCCACTTGGGGCTGGGCTTAAGCGAGGCTCCAAAAAGCCTACATGGAAGGCTGGCTCGCATTCCTGGGGGGGCTGGGGGCTCAGTGTCTCCCAGACCACACCTAGCAGAGTTTCCTAGACCCTTTCCCTGAATCTAGGTTTGCCAGATTTATCAAAACAAGCAAGCAAACAAACAAACAAACAAACCAAATGATAACAAAAACAGGAAGCCTGATGCCCTGGCTGGTTTTGCTCAGTGGTTGCCCAGGAGCAGGTGGAGATGGAAGAGGAGTACCCAGGGGAGAGAGTCCTGGCCAAAGCCAGGCAGCCCTCACTTGTGCATGAGGGTGGACGGTCTCTGGGCCCACCTGGAAGTCCCAGGTGCTGGTGATGGGCTCAGGTTGGTTAGAGAAACCAGGCTGTGTCCTGGAGTCTCCCTGCTTCCACGTCACTCTCTCCCCACATTCCACTGGTCACTATGTTCTATTTTACTTTAAAAAAATATATCTGGAGCCTGACCTTCCTTCCCATCCCAGATACCCCTGCGTTGCATCAAGGCCCGTCACTTTTCCCTAGGACCACTGCTGTGGCCTTGCAGGGGATCCCTCGCCATCGACCAGGCCCTCAGCGTGAGCTCTCCACCTCTTACTGCCTTGCATCCTGGCCCAGCGGCTTTTCTCACTTTCAGGTTAAAGGCCGAGTTCCTCGGCTTGGCACCCCAGTTCTTTCCTGACCTAGGGTCATGCAGAGTCATTTCGCAACTGCTGAGAACATTTGCTCGAGCTGGTTTGTATCCCTGCCTTTGGTTCCCTGAGGGTAGCATGCTGCTTCCTACCTTTCCCCACCAACTACCATTCCCCGCTCACTGCACTTCAGCGAATAAACTCGCCCCTCCCATCCGCCATCCTCAGAGCTGTGAATGGCTATTCCTTTTTCTTCAGGCAGGTCTTGTCTCAATTTTGCCTCCTCACAGTGACTTCTCACAGTGACTTTTCCCACCAACCCTAAGTCCTCCTCTGCCTCCAAGCCTTTGCTCAGGAATCTCTTCTGCAAGCCTGCCTGCCAGGCAGCTTCCACCATCTCTCAAGGCTGGAGCCCAAACCTGCTCTGCCTTAGCCCGGCAGACAGTCGCTCTTCTCCTGTGGGTGTGGTGGGCCTTGTGCACCTCCACCCTCACAGTCTTGTGCGCGTGTCGTTGCCCTCCTCTGCCTGACTAGACTCTGAGCTCCCCTGAGGTTCTGTCTTCTGAATCTATGAACCCTCAGTGCCTAGCACAGTGCCTGCCACACAGTGGGCACACGGAAAATGCTCGTGGAGTGAGTCTGGCCAGAGACCCCCGTCCCCACCACCCGGCATTGGGAAGTCTTCTTCCAGTGGCTTCCTGACACTCTTCCCTCTAAAGTGGGTTGAGCTGGGTATTCTTTTTAAAATATATATATTTTTATTGATTTTAGAGAGGAAGGGAGAGGGGGAAGGAGACAGAAACTGTGCTGCGCTCAGCACAGCCAGGGGTGAACCTGAGAGAGGACCGTGAAGGATTAAAGACAGACAAGAGAATAAAGCTGGAGCTAGATGGGGCACTGCTCTAGAAGGGAGAGACAGTGACATAGCCTGCAAGCCGAGTCTTTATTTTATAGCCAGATCCCACGAGGCAAAGTAAGGGCGTGGTCAAGATGTTCACAATGTTCTCGAGGGTTTCCAATCTACTCAATTACATGCACCTCATCAAGCTTTGTTTTGGCAGCACTTGCTGCACCTCCCGCAGCCCATATCACTCAGCCACCTGGGACCACAGGTTCGGACCATAAGGTCAAGCTTACAACCATAGCCTTTGGCTATACAGTAACTGTGCTGGGAGGGCTTTGCCCTCCAAGCTGGGACTTGCACGTGGCTTTACCACGAGAGGACTGTGCCCTCTCATTAGTCCGAGGCTTGAACCTGTCCAAACGCTGTAGCCGCTCTCCGTAAGAAACATTAATGATGAGAGAGAATCACTGATCGGCTGCCTCCTGCACACCCCACACTGGGGATCGAGCCCACAACCAGGGCATGTGCCCTGACCAGGAATCAAGCCGTGACCTCCTGGTTCATAGGTCGACGATGAACCATTGAGCCACGCTAGCCAGGCGAGCTGGGTATTCTTTGGTGCCCACCAATCACTTGTGTTGGGCTTCTTTAACTTGGATGTAATTCCTTTAGAAAGGAAGCCCTGATGTCTGAATTACACTAAAGACAAATGGCCATATGGTGATAAGTTAGCCAATGAGCCACCTCCTTCAGAGACGTGGCGTGAAGACCAGCTTCAAGGAGGCTAGACGTCCAAATTCCCCACCCCAAGGCTTTGCCGCGTCAGCACGGCCAAGGGTGAACCTGAGAGGGGGCAGTGAAGGATTTAGAAAAGACAGACAAGAGAAGAAAGCTGGGTCTGGGTGGGACGCCGCCCGCTCTGATGGAGAGAGACAGTGCCACAGCCCGTAAGCCGTCTCTTTACTTCATAGCCAGATTCCACGAGGCAAAGTAAGGGTGTGGTTACAACATTCTCGTGGGTTTCGAATCTACTCAATTACATGCACCTGAACTCTCTTAAGCCCACATCACTCAGACACGTGGGGCCACGTGTTTGGACCATAGGTTCAAGCTTACAACTATAGCCTCTGGTTATAATTGTGCTGGGAGGGCTTTGCCCTCCAAGCTGGGACTTGCACGTGGCAATGAGAGGACTGTAACCTCTCATTAGTCTGAGGCTTGAACCTGTCCAAACACTGTAGCCGCTCTCCACACAAGGTGTCACAGCCATTGCCAGGAGGTAGTTTTTTCTTTCTTCTTTCCTTTTTTCCTCCCTCCCTCCCTCCCTCCCTCCCTCTCTCCCTCTCTTCCTCTCTCTCTCTCTTTCTCTCTCTCTCTCTCTCTCGCTCTTTCTTAAAAAAAAAAAAAAGAGCCTCATTGCAGTTCTGCTCAGAAATGAATGAGATGTCAACAGTGGTGCATGTCCGGGGGCTCAGCGGCAGCCAGAGGACATTATGCATGCATTTCCCGTGTGCAGGGCACACGTGGTCTTATTCCTTAAGAACCAGGCCACAGGGATGTTTGCAAAGCGAGGCTGCAGTTGCTTTCCGTCTGCAGGTCTCCTCAGCCCTCCCAATCAGCACATGAATAAGGTAATTTTACAAAATCACAGCTCTAAGTTTCTCGGTTCACATCCATTTTCTGCTCATTCATCTCGCCACCTGTGAGCTCTCAGTGCACAAGCTGCAGTAGGTGACAAAGGTTTAAAAAAATGATGGGAGGGAAATCTTGAAATTGATCAAATCCTGCCTGTCACTCCCCCCCGCCCCTCCTGTGAATTGAAAAATGGCAGTCATTAGGGCATATTAGGGGAAACATCGGTGCTCCTCGTGGTACCGTGGTGATCTTCGGGAGGAGAGGTTAATACTTTTGGGACCAGGCGGCAAGGCTGGGCATCCGTGCGTCCCTCAGGGATCATACATAGGCTCTGGGGCTCCATCCTCCTCCTCAGATAGAGTGCACGTTTTATGATTATCTATGTGACCCTGGGAGAAAGTTCATAGCTTTCACCTTGTTTGTTTTTTTTAAAATATATTTTATTGATTTTTTACAGAGAGGAAAGGAGAGAGATAGTTAGAAACATCGATGAGAGAGAAACATCGATCAGCTGCCTCCTGCACACCCCCCTCTGGGGATGGGCCCGCAACCCAGGTACATGCCCTTGACCGGAATCGAACCCAGGACCTTTCAGTCCGCAGACTGATGCTCTATCCACTGAGCCAAACCGGTTTCGGCAACTTTCACCTTGTTTTTAATCCATACAAGTATCCAAGTGAGATCAGTATTTTACTGGAAGAAAGAAAGAAAATAAGAAAAGATAGAAAGTATATACCTTAGCTCATTTGACCCCATATTAACCCTGAAAACTAGGCACCCTCATCACCCTCATCTCGTATAGGTGGGAAATAGAGGCTAGAAGCAGGGAATGAAATAGCTGCTTAGGTACCTGACCCCATCCTCCACTTAGACTCAGAGACTGTTAGAGTTGACGCACCAAAGAGATTTGCTGTTTATTTTCCATCCCCTTTCATTATTTTTTATTTTTGTTAATCCTCACCTGAGGATATTTTCCACTGATTTTTAGAGAGAGTGGAAGAAAGGGAGAGAGACACACACAGAGAGAGAAACATCTGATTTTTAGAGAATGGAGGGAGGGGGAGAGACACACAGAGAGAAACATCGATGTGAGAGAGCACATCGATCAGCTACCTACTGCATACACCCCGACCAGGGCTGGCATACAACTGAGGTACATGCCCTTGACCAGAATCAAACTCAGGACCCTTCAGTCCACAGGCCGATGTTCTATCCACTGAGCCAAACCGGCTAGGGTTTTCCTCTCCTTTTATAAAGGAGGGAACTTAGGCCCAGAAAAATGAAGTAAATTGTCCAGAGGTATATGAGTAGTTTACAACAGAAATGGGTTAGAAATGCTGTTTTTCGAGACTCTGTCAAAAGCCTTTACTAACCTATTGCTCCTACAAAGGCCGAGAGCACAGGTTTTACTGAATGTTAAATTGGATTCGTAAGCAGCTCTCCTCTCACCTGTCTTCAGGTGGGTGCTGCCTGCTGCCCTGGGTTACAGTCCCCTGAACAGCACGGCCCCAAACACGTTCCACCTACTAGCCTTAGGAGAACACAGATGATGCACGAAGTGCTTCCACATGCCAGGATCCTCACAGGAGCGGGGAGAAAGCCTTTAGCTAAAGAAATCAACCTTTGCTTTGGGAAACATCACAGACCCTGGGAGATCAGAGGAAGGGACTCGCAGGACTTCAGCTCTGATGCACCCTCAGCGTGCTGAAACCGCCCTTCATCCGGGGCACCTGCCACTCTCTCAGCGGTCACTTTGGACACTCCCTTTGACTTCTATGCTTGGGTGCCCTGGACCTCTGCGCAGTCCCTGGGCTGTGTATTTTCCACGCCCTCCTCCCCATCCCCCGCACCCCTGCCTCCCAGGCTTTGCATGTGCCGCTGACTCACTCTCCTTCGACCACAAAACTCCGATTCATCTTTCCTAGCTGTCTGTTTCCTGGAGGACTCACATGATCATTCCTGGAAGGCAGGTGCCCAGTACAGACTGGGCAAACAATCAAGAGGAGTGGAATGAATGGCGAGGCTGTGTCTTGTCTCCCCTTCCTATGTCGCCCTGCTGCCTTCCCAGCGGTGCCAGGAAATGTGCTCTGTGCGTCCCAGGGCCTGCTGGCTCGGTGTGGGTCTGGCCTGGTGACAGTCCCCGTGGAAGCGCGTTCTTGGCTCTCGAGCCTCCCTGGCGTCTCTGTAACAGGGAGCATATTCACCGGCACTTTCTGGAGGCCCTTCCCCCTGCAGTGAGTTCGGGTCTCACGATGGAACGGAAATCTCTGAGTGTGTGCAGGAAGAGCTCCCAGGCCTCTCAGGCTGAGCTGAGCTTTACCTGCGGGGAAGCCTGCCTCGGACCCCTCCTTCCCAGCTCACCAAGCACCTTTCTCCGGACCCCCTCTCAGGGCCCTTTCTCACAAAGGGGGTTCATGGTTAAGACTCTTAGAAGGACAGGGATTAGAGTGTCGTTCCCAATACGCCAAGGTTGCAGGTTTGATCCCCGGTCTGGGCACATGCAAGAATCAACCAATGAGTGCATAAATAAGTGGAACAGCAAATCGATGTTTCTCTCTCGCTCTTTCCCTTCTTCTATCACCCCCTCTCTCCCATCCCCTCTTTCTAAAATCAATCAATAAATTAAAAAAATAGCTGCAGCTGGAAAGGGGAACACAAATGACCTCTGGCCTCTCTTTGCCAAAAACGACAAAGCAGGAGCGTGTAAGCAGTGGCCAGGTCTGGGGTGGCTGCTCACAGAAGTGCTTCGTCCTTTCTCTCTCCCCAACTGCAGACTCTGCTGCGTCTGTTTCTGGGGTCAGGTGCCACCATTTTATTTATTTATTGATTGATTGATCTCACCCTTTAAGGCAGCGGTTCTCAACCTGTGGGTCGCGACCCCTTTGGCTGTCGAATGACCCTTTCACAGGGGTCGCCTAAGACCATCCTGCATATCAGATATTTATATTACGATTCCTAACAGTAGCAACATTACAGTTATGAAGTAGCAATGAAAATAATTTTATGGTTGGGTCACCACATGAGGAACTGTATTTAAAGGGCCAGAAGGTTGAGAACCACTGCTTTAAGGTCACTGATAATCCATCATTGACGTTCCGGCTGGTGCTTGGTTCAGACTGCTGGCTGTTTGTCGTCCTTGGGGTCACTCTCAAAATGGGACACATCCCCGTGTCTCCTCTGTGCACAGACCCCCCAGGCCTCCACGAAGGAAATGATTGCAAAAATGGTTATTTGTGAGGATAATAAAAAACACCCGGCCACTCCCAGGAGTTCAGGCAGGCAACTAGGTCGTTGGTTAACAACTAGTCAATAATAATCAGTAGTTGGCTATTGACTTGCTATCTTGAATTTCCTGCCTTTTCCCCTTTAAGCAGGTTAAGCCTGTAGACCTGCTCCAAGGTGAGCAAAGCCAGAATCCCCCAATCAGAAGGAGCAGATAACGTATGGGAGGCCGGAAGCAATGCAAACCCGCTCGAATATTCTTTGCTCCACCTCACATTGATCTGAGGTTGTTTGTGTGCGCGTGTGCTTTTTAAAGGAAGCCAGAAATCCAACGAAGCAGGTGGAATTGCAACTTAATCTATAGATTTTTAAAAATTTATGAAACTGTTAAACTGGGACAAAGCTGAGCATCTGATAGTTTCCAAACTCACTGAATAGGCATGTCGTTTGGCTCCTGGCTCTGATGGGAGCGCCCGAGGACACTATGCTCTTCTGCCTCCGACCCTCTGGGCACCAGCAGGATATCTTCCAGCCTGAAGCAGTGAGGAGTGACTTTGTCTCAGGAGAGGGATGCCCATGCCCTGGCAGCATCTGGAGAAATGATTGCACAAGGATTCTGCCTGAACAGCAAGCTCTCTTTTGCCACCCAGAGCTGGAAAGAGCAGCCCCCCTGCAGCCTAAAGGCCCCTCCCCACCTCCTTTCCCATCTGGACAACCTCTGAGGACTTATGAGGAGCGAGGCCGAATGCAAAGGTGACCCCTACAGGGACAAGCAGTCTGTGTGATGGGTGAAGAGCTGAGGCGCAGAGAGGGTCCTGGAGAGCTGGTGTGTGGGAGGGAGGCCACGCTGGGCCTGTGTGCAGCCCAAGTTCACTGACGGGGTCAGGAGTCAGGACGGAAGGTGGAGAGCAGAAGGCGTGAAGGCCTCCTCTATGGTTTTTGTGTCTGGGCGCGTTCTCCGCCTTCCCTCTTCACGCCATGGTCCAGGCGTGTCATTCAGACCCTGGGCTATGACCCGTCTGTGAGTGGGTCCTGACGTCATTTACAAGGTCACGATCAGTAGTTGTTAAAGATTAGTAAGTGTTGCTGCACAAAACTTGACAGAACTTGTGGTCTTTGGCCTGGGAGGTCTGGCCCTTTCCTAGGTGCGTGGGGAGAGAGAGAACTGAGGGTGGGAGGAGGCAGACACCGTGGAGCCACTTCCACAAGACCAGCTTTAATATGACCGTGACGGGAAGCACGAATAAATAAACGCCAGAGAAAATGGGAAAACCAAACCGAACTCAGAACAGCAAACCCAAAGATCAGAAAACAAAACCAAACGGACCTCTGACAGACAGTAAACCCCCCAAAGACAGAATCGGACTGTACAAGCCATGTCACAGGGAGGGCAGAACGCGTGGGAGCCACGGACACGGGCCGGAGTCACCAGGCCACAGGCCTCCGTCACAGGCGCTGGGGTTGGAGGGGCTCGGCCCGGTCCCCCGGCAGGGAGGGTCGGCTGGGGCGGGAAGGGGACTGTGGGCAGGTTAAGGACCTTCACGAACCACACAAGGACCGGACGTAGCCGACAGTTCTGCGGTTTCCCTCGATTGTGCAGCTGCGATTCCAGCCGTGGCCTCGCGGTGACTGGGGGCCGGAATCCGGTCCCACCGCGGGGGAACCGTGCAGCGGAGCGTCTCGTACACAGACAGACGTGGAGGTGGCGCCGTGAGAAGTCTGAGCATGCAGGTGCTTTCTACATCTGGCAGTGAGATGTGATGGCAGGTTGGTCCTTGGACTGTTCCAGAATGTGTCTCATGTCTCCTAAGAGGGACGCACGGCGGGGACCGAGGACGGGCCGTGTCCACGTGGCCGCAGCGAGGTTTTGGCAGAGAGTTTGCTATGTGTGCATAGGGGGCTCT
This sequence comes from Myotis yumanensis, assembly GCF_028538775.1. Lineage (NCBI taxonomy): Eukaryota > Metazoa > Chordata > Mammalia > Chiroptera > Vespertilionidae > Myotis > Myotis yumanensis. Next base: position 24,020,157 of record NW_027223767.1, on the reverse strand, counting down.
TGCTGCTTTCCGTCATCGGGGGCCATCCCGCCTGAGCCTGCTGTCCCCTGTCCCGGGTCTTGGGCCTCAGGGTCTGCTTGGGGGTGCCGGGCGCTCCGAGGGCTGTCAGCAGGCGATCTCCTCCAAGGTCCCCAGGGCCGTCTGCAGGGGCACAGTCACAGTGTGGCTGATGGTTTCAGAGTGGTTTGGCATCGTCTCACAGGTGCTCTGGAGGGAGGGGAAGGTGGTGCTTGTTTATTTATTTATTTATTTATTTATTTATTTATTTATATCAATATTTTTATTGACTTCAGAGAGGGAGGGAGAAGGAGAGAGAGATAGAAACATCAATGATGAGAGGGAATCATTGATTGGCTGCCTCCTGCACACCTCACACTGGGGATCGAGCCCACAGCTGGGGCATATGCCCTGACTGGGAATCGGACCATGACCTCCTGAGCCACACCAGCCGTGCAAAGGGGGTGTTTATACTCAAAACTTCATCAGGTGCCACTGGCAGCCCTGGGGACCACGCTCCTCACTTGTGGGCTCCCCGGGGCACTGCTGCTTCTGCCCTAGAGACCCCATGCACTGGTTTGGCATCTGTGGCATGAGGCTGAAGGGCCTCCCTGCCTTCAGAACCCTCGCCACTGCCCCCCTAGGTGCCCCCGGCGCGGGGAGAGGACTCTCTGGTGATGGGGTGTGGCCTTTCCTCCTAGAAGTCCCCCGATGTGCCACCTGAAGCTACATCTGAGTGACGCCTGGCTGTGGACTGGATAGCCCATCCCACCCTTGGCCTCGGGGGCCTCCTTGGGGCCTAGCTGGGGTGAGGAGGTGCAGCCTGGGGCTAGGCCTGGGGCAGGGGGTGCTGATTGATCGCTGAGGCCAAGCTGTAAGGGCGGAGGCCTCAAAGGCCAGAACCAGAGCTGGTCACAGCTGCCCAAAGGACCTTCAGGGTTAGACCGCACACAGGGAATAGTCATCCTGGGTCCCTGGGCAGGGTGTGGCCGAGAGACTGAGGATCTTCCAGGAGACCCCCAGGCTGTCCCACAGCGAGGGCTGGGAGCAGAGATCGGCCAGGAGGCCATGCTAAGAATTTGGAGAGATTCGATAAGGACACTACTGCATGAGGGGGAAGGATAGAGGGGGAACCTATGACTAAGACATTTCGGAGGCTGGAGGGAAGTGGGGGAACCTGAACTTGCTGACCACTTACTATAAACTAGGCATGCTGCCCGGCCAGTGTGGCTCAATGGTTGAGCATCGACCTGTGAACCCGGAGGTCAAGGTTCGATTCCCAGTCAGGACACATGCCTAGGTTGTGGCAGCTGGATCCTCAGTAGGGGGTGTGCAGGAGGCAGCGGTTCAATGGTCCTCTCTCATCATTAATGTTTCCATCTCTCTCTCCCTCTCCCTTCCTCTCTGAAATCAATAAAAGTATATTAAAAAACCCACTAGGCATGCTGATTGTTTCATAGGCTGGTCTCCCTCATCTGAATGACACCCCTCCACCCCGCCCCAACCCGCTTCCATCCCCAGTTCCCTGCGAAGAGGCAGATGCTCAGGGAGATAGGGACCTGTCCCCAGGCACACATCTCAGAAGCAGGGACCTGGGACCCAGCCAGGACAGCTCCGTCGGGAGCCTGGGTCCCTTCCACTCCGCCCCTCCTGCTCTGGCACCGTATCTGGTTTCACATCGCCTGTACAGACCAGAGGAGCTAATCGACCTCCAGCCCACAAGCGGCCCTTACCACGTTCTCGTCGGGGCTCCCTTCATCCTCTTCTTTGCCCAGCAGGTCTAATAGTTTCTCTTTGATCAGCTGCAAGAGAGGCCGGAAGGGAGTGGTCAGGCTGGGGGAAGGGGCAAAGGCAAGAGGCCTCCCTGCCCTGGGTTCCCCGGGGGAGCCACCGCGGCAGCTGCCTGGGCTGTGGCCAGACAAATGGTGGCAGGACCCCCGCCGGGCAGGAGCCTCCGCCCCCTCCCTGGGCTGCCAAGGGATTCCGGTGCAGGGGCCAGAGCTTGGAGAGGTCACTGAGGGCCCTGTCGCAGTGCGGACCGCTTTCTCCTGTGGATGGACAGTGTGGAGAAGCGACATGTGCTGGCATGCTGGCTCCCCATCTGCCCTCAGGAGCACCCTGGGCCCCTTTCTGAGTCCAGGTCTGGGGGACAAGATAGCTAATTAGGCCCGTCTCCCCACAGTTCATAAGTTCAGGGCACACTCGAGTCCGTAACATTTTATTCTTAGCAGCAGAGGGTAGTTATCAAATATGTTCCCAGTGTGATTCAATTTCCCTAACTTTGTACAGCTTCTCACAAAATTAAGAAACAAAGGGGAATAAAATCTGGCCATGGGGCGTGGTTTTGGCGTGTGGAACAAGGTTTCCCGGCTGAAAGGCAGGGCGGGACGCCGGGAACGCTGGCCACAGGGCCCTCCTGCCCCACAGTGGCTCCTAGAGAGCAACCTTCGGCCACGGCCAGCCCTCTCTGGGGCAGACCCTGCTCGAAGGCACTGTTTGCTGGGCCCAGACCCGGTGCTCCCGGGGTCTGCAAGGGCCTGGGCGTACCCGAGGGGTCCTGGAGCCCTGCAGACAGCTGGTCTGGGGAGATGGGTGGGAAGGCTGAGGACTGTTTGGGAAGCTCTCAGATGCTTGGTTCCTGCTGCCCCCAAGGGAGACATCTCCACAGACCATCAGCAGCCAGAGGCAGTGGGTGTGGCCTTGCTCTTCTCAGGACCGAGGAGGCTGCTGGGAAATGCCCCTTACCGCAGTCTCCCTGACCGTGACGGTACCACTCAGGTGACCAGCCACCCAGAGGGCAGGTGTGTGTGTGTGTGTGTGTGTGTGTGTGTGTGTGCGCATTTGTGAGTAATGTGTTAAGTGTGGTATAGTGTGTGTGTGAGAGTGGTGTGTGTGGTGTATGTGTGTGTATGGTGCGTGTGCATTTGTGAGTAATGTGTAAGGGTGGTATAAGTGTGTGTGTGTGTGTGTGTATGGCCAGGCTAGCTGTGGGAGGGGCTCAGAACTGGCCTCAGCCCAGTCTCATCTCCTCCCTTCTCCTCCCTCCCTGCTCCTGTAGACAGCCCACGGCTTTTCCTCCACAGGACTGTGGCTTCCCCTTCCTTACATTCATCCCTCCCATCTGATACCTAGGGCTTGGTGACAGACAATAGCCATGGGCAGGAGGAGGGTGCAGGCTCTGGCGGAGATGAGGTGCTTCGGTTCTGGACATGGGGGCAGGATGAGGGCACCCGCATGTGGTCATTTCCCCAAGAGGGATCCCAAATCTTACCTCATAAATGTAATCAAAGAGCTCTAGTATTGTGAGGATACTAGCACCAATGAACAACCCCATCTGGCCACCAATGTCACCTGAAGAGAGACAGAAAAGACCAAAGGTTTGGTTTCACTCTCGGAACTCAGAACCCAGACCTTCTGAGTACCCCCCCGCCCCCCGCCCCCCTCCATGGGAGCCCGGGCTTGTCACTGAAAGGCAGGCCTTTGACAAGTCCCCCCCCTCGATGCACAGCTCTGAGAGCTGATAGGTGCAGCACCTAGTGAGGATGCGAACTAACCCGAATGCTTATTGGAGGTTCCAGAATAGACCTCATAGGCTGACAGGCTTGCCAATTACATTAGAAACCGCACTGATTGGGCCTCGCTTTGGCTCTGGGCTGAGAACAGAGATAAGACACATGTGGTCCTTGCCCTGGGCAAGGGCACAGACTAGCCCAGGGGTGGGCAAACTTTTTGACTCGAGGGCCACAATGGGTTCTTAAACTGGACCGGAGGGCCGGAACAAAAGCATGGATGGAGTGTTTGTGTGAACTAATATAAATTCAAAGTAAACATCATTACATAAAAGGGTACGGTCTTTTTTTTTAGTTTAGTTTTATTCATTTCAAACGGGCCGGATCCGGCCCGAGGGTCGTAGTTTGCCCACGGCTGGTCTAGCCTGAGACACAAGTGTCAGGTGCCCTGAGTGGGGGTTGTGGGAGTGGTGTCGCAAGAGGCCTCCTCGCCTATGCCTTTAATCATGACATGACCTTCAGGGTCACCTTGGGGCACCTCTCACTCTGGGGATGAGGCCCTTGGACGCATCTTCTATCTCCCTTACCCAAAGGTAAATGTTCGATTGGGTCTCTCTAGAGCAGAGGTTCTTACCCTGGGGCGGATGGGCCCCTTGACCAAAGCTATTCTGGACTGGCCTTCAGATCCCTGCCCCTCCTCCCCCCCGCCCCCCGCCCCGCATCAAACTCCGGGGAGTCTTGTAGTCAGTGCAGACGCCTGGACCTACCCCAGGCTACATGTCAGATCTGGGGGTCAGGATTTGTCCGTTCCCCAGGGGGTCCTCTGGCCCACCAGAGTTTGAAAACCCCTCTCCTGTGGGCCCTTCAGATGGCTGGCGATCCTCCGAAATGAATGGAAACACTCAGCGTGGGCACCCGGCTTTTGTAGTGGGAGAGTTTATATATGAGAGGCTATGAGCCCATTCTCCAAGGGCTGTGATCCCCCAGAAGCCCACGGTGCTTTGCCCCATTGCTCTCTGGGGCTCCAGGCTTGGAGTGGCCACCAGCTTCCTGTGTGGCTTTGATAAGCCCTGACCCTCTCAGGAGCTGTGCCTTCAAAGCACCCTTGGTGGTGGAGGCCTTCGGGAGGGGGCTTGGAGGAGATGAGCTGTGAAGTCCTTCCCAGCTGTAATCTCTAAGCCTGGGCTGGGAGAGTGCTGGGAATGGGGGTGCTGTTGGGGTGGGCACACAGTCCTCCTGGAACCTCCAGGATGACCTCTTGGTCTGAGAACTTTCTGATGGGTACATCTGCCCACTCCTCCCTGATCACAGCTGGGAGGAGCCCAACAGCCACATCCTGAACAAGCCGAGATCGTGGGGAGGGGGTTCTTCTTGGTGGGACTTGGTGCTGAGCTCAAAAGGCTCCCTGCAGGCCTCTCCCCTGTCACGCTCACTCTAATACCCTCAGTGGAGGTGTATCAGGGAGTGTGCACGTCAGGTGTGAGTGTGTGTCTGTATGTGTCTGAACTGTGACTGAGTGTGGGGGTATGTGCCAGGGTCCCGTGTGTGTGCAGTGTCTGTATAGAAATAGGCAGTGCATCTGGCTGTTGATGACTTTATGTAGGTAGCGATCTAGGTCTAGGGTAGGTAGATTGTCTAAGTGTGTGAGTGGCTTCGTGGAGGTGGCCCGTGAGCATGCACGAGTGAGCATGTGCAGGTGTGAGCGTGTTTGTGTGCATGGGCAGTTGTAGGTAAGAGTGTGAGTGCAGGCATGCAGTGCGTGTGCACTCGGGTCTGTGCAGGTGAACGCCTGTGTGTGTAGCTCTCCATGGAGCTTGTGTGGCCACAGGGAGCAGTGGGCACTGAGGTGAGGGCGTGGGACGTGTGGCAGTGAGAGAGGGGCCTGACAGCCTGTGGCTGACGGTTCACAGTGGCACACGCTCCCATCACGAGGCTGCAGATGGCCCCATGCTTTTCTCAGCGGCTATTCTGGGAGGGAACACGATGCTAGGAACGTTCATCCTCATATCTGATGCAGAGACGAGCTGTCCCTCCTGACGGATCTGAGCTCGGGCCCTCCCCGCTGAGTGTGTGTGTGTGTGTGTGACTGTGAGCTTATGTGGGGGTGGGGAGGAGTCATGTCCTGAGTCCATTTAGGAAATGAAGGTGGCAAGGACAGGGGAGGAGCCTACATCTCCGGCCCAGGGCACACGTCTCTAGGCTCAGCCCCTTTGGCCACAGGGGCCTGAGAGGCCCGAGTGACAGCCACCTTAACCCTGCTGGGACCCAGCCTCCTGGGAGAGGTGCAGAAAGGCCCGATGGCGCTTGGAAACACCAGCCGGGTCCTGGTCCCTGGCACGGAGACTGTCCAGGGGCCAGAAATGATATTAATGGACCTTCTGTGGGCTCTACCACATTTAACCATCACAGGCACACATAGAGTGGGTTTCATTAGTCCCATTTTACAGATGAGGGACCTGAGGCCAGTGAGGAGAAGCCACTGGCCTACATTCTCACAGGTGGTCTTTGCTTTATACTCTCAGGTAGACGATGCCCCCTCACCTGGCTCAGCTCACAGAAGCAACAACGGCTACTTTTCCTTGCAGATCCCTTCTTGAGAGTGAGGGGGAGTTGGCAGGAGCCCCCAAGGGGCAGGTCTGTCTGCCTCAGGGGTCTTGTGCATGTTGTATTGGGCTGGGGCAGGGTTGAAATGAACTCCCTGCATCCATTATGTGCCTACGGGGCCAGGGCAACTTGTGTGGGGGTGGCAGTCAGGTCTGTAGATACCTGAGGACAAATGGCCCTTCTTTTGTGTTTGACAAAGGACCCAGCGCAGAGGGACCACCTGGCCTTCTCAATGCAGCAATGCTGCTTTCAGAGGGGCTCCACTGGGGACCCTCACTGTGTCCACCGCCTGGGGACCCTCCACAGCTCGGTCTTCCCGGCATCTGACAGCTCTTTCTTCTTGGCCCACCCCAAGTCTCTGACACCAACCTGGGGGCAGAGAACCATGGAATCCAAGAGGGCAGCTCTGGAAAGGCCCTGAGAGATCTTCCGCCCACCCGCCTCTCTGTGTTGATGGGGAAACTGAGGCAGAGAGTGCATGAACTGGCCTAGAACCTGCACTACACTGGAGGTCTTCGCGTTCTGGGGCAGGAGCCGTACAAGGATGGAGGGAACAATGAGCGGGCATAGAGCTAGACTTGTCAGGAGGCATATAGCTCGACTTGCCCGCCTGCTGCCCACCTGCTGCCCGCCTGCTGCCCGCCTGCCACCCCCTCCCTCTCACCTCCCATAAGATGTGCAAATTTGTGCAGCAGACGCTTCGACTTACCAAGTAAGGCAGCAACTTCATACGCCTTCTTTTGTTCAATTGTCTCGTAATTGAGAGCTTCAAAAAATATATCCAGAACAAGGATGTTCTCGCTGCGGAGGGAACGTTCAGTACGTACATGGGTGGACCCGCCAGGATCCACAGCCATCATCTAACAGCTTTCCCTTGGACAGATGGAGAAACGGAGGCCGGGGAAGTGCCACCACCGCCCAACGTTTGAGCTGGTTAGTGGCAGAGCTGGGCCTTGAAACCGGGAGCCCTGACTCCACTCCATGCTCTTCACAGGCCTGGGGGCTGAACCTGGAGGCACCTATCAGCGACCCCCCTTTTGCCCCGAGTTCTCTTCCCCACTCTGCACACTGCCTCGCCTCCCAGTTCTCTGGTCCCTAAGGGAGTCCGCCCAGGTCCTTCCCTGCAGGCGAGCTCAGGACTCTTTTGACGAGGCTTGCCTGCCCAGCTGACCCCCCTACCCACTCCTGAGAGTCCCCGAGTTCCTACTGGGATTTACAACAAGCTTCTAGTTAGAGGCCCCGCCCTGGCATTATCAAGTCAGCTGCCAGAGCTGGAGTGGCTTTTTAGGGCACAAACCTATATGGGGCGGGCGGGGGCACCTTGGTTCCCTCTGTTCCTTTAGGCAGATGTGTTAATGAGACACATCTTGGCAGGAGGCCCCGTTGCTGCCTGCAGAATGTCTGCTCAGCAGCAGGAGCTGGCACCTCCTACGATTCCCATCTCCTTCGGTGCTGCGCACAATGCCCTCAATGCCAGTCCCCAACCCCCCGAACAGAAGCAGTCTGCTTTGTAGACACACGCCCAGGATGGGCTCTGACAATGGTGCTGGCAGGAGGGAGTGGCTGGGGAGAGGAGCAAACCCCTCTCTCCACGCAGGGCTCTCCGAGGTGCCAAAGCAGCACCAACTCTTGCCTGGTTTATGGTGACAACCTCCTAACTGGCTCCCTTTGCCCACCCGGCTTCCCATCCATCCTCTAAGCGAATGCCCAAAGGGTCTTTCTAAAACTGCTCAACAAGTTCAAATTACATAAAATTACAGTTCAGTTCCCAAGTCACTCAAGCTATGTTTAATAATAAAAGAGAAACATGGTAATTAGTGTACGACCGCTACCCTTCCCATTGGCTAATCAGCGTATCCTTATGCAAATTAACTGTCAGCCAAGATGGCGGCCGGCAGCCATGCACTGAAGCGAGCAGGGAGGCTTGCTTCCTCCAGGGACTGCGGTTCCCCGCCTCACTTGCCGGACTCTCAACTGTAACTCTAAGCAACTATTACTATGTTGCAAATAAGAAGCTAAACAAAACCGGCTGTCAGTCAGCCCCGGACCGCAACATTGTATCCATGTTTTCAGCAGCGAGGCCTCAGAGCTAAAGCTGGCCCAGAATAAAAAAAAAAAAAAAAAAGAAAACAAGCAGCGGTTGGGAGCTTTTAGTCAACTGCCAGCGGGAAAACAGCCCTCAGCCCCTCAGCCAGCCTGGCTAGGTACCCCAGTGGGGACCCCCACCCTGATCCAGGACACCCTTCAGGGCAAACCAGCCGGCTCCCACCTGTGCACCAGGCCTCTATCCTATATAGTAAAAGGGTAATATGCCTCCCGGCTCCGGGATCAGCGGAGCAGCGAGGCTCCCGGCACCGGCATCAGCGTGACAGGGGGCAGCGCCCAAACCCCCTGATCAGCCCTGCTCTGTGCCTGATGGGGGGGAGCTCCCCAATCCCCCGATTGCCCTGCGGCTCTGTGTGTGACAGGGTGCAGCACACCAACCCCCTGATCGGCCCTGCTCTGTGTGTGACAGGGTAGAACCATAACCTCTCCATCGGCCCTGCCCTGAGTGTGACAGGGTGCAGCACCCCAACCCCCTGATCCGCCCTGCTCTGTGTGTGACAGGGGGCGGTGCCCCAACTCCCCTATCGGCCCTACTCTGTGAGTGACAGGGGGGAGCTCCTCAACCCCCTGATGGGCCCTGCTCTGTGAGTGACAGGGGGCAGTGCCCCAACCCCCTGATCGGCCCTGCTCTGTGCGTGACAGGGGTGGCACCGCAACCTCCCCATCGACCCTGCCTTGAGTGTAACAGGGGGCGGTGCCCCAACCCCCCAATCAGTCTACCCTGAGCATGACTGAGGGTGGCATTGCAACCTCCCGATCCGCCCTGCTCTGTGCATGACGGGGCGGCGCCCCAACTCCCCAATCGGCCCTGCTCTGAGCCTGACCAGGGGCTGCACTTAGGGATTGGGCCTGCCCTCTGCCACCCGGGAGCAGGCCTAAGCCAGCAGGTCGTTATCTCCCGAGGGGTCCCAGACTGCGAGAGGGCACAGGCCGGGCTGGGGAATGCCCCACCCCCCCAGTGCACAAATTTTTGTGCACCGGGCCTCTAGTATACATATATATATATCTCCTATCTAATAAAAGAGTAATATGCAAATCGACCATCACTCCAATGCACAAGGTTGCCGCCCCCATGTAGATACAAGATGGCCGGCAGGAGAGGGCAGTTGGGGGCAACCAGGCCTGCAGGGGAGGGCAGTTGCGGGGGACCAGGCCTGTAGGAGAGGGCAGTTTGGGGGACCAGGCCTACAGGGGAGGGCAGTTTGGGGGACCAGGCCTGCAGGGGAGGACAGTTAAGGGCAATTGGGCCAGCAGGAGAGCAGTTAGGCATTGATCAGGCTGGCAGGGGAGTGGTTAGGGGGTGATCAGGCTGGCAGACAGAAGCGGTTAGGGGCAATCAGGCAGGCAGGCAGGCGAGTGATTGGGAGCCAGCAGTCCTGGATTGTGAGAGGGATGTCTCAGATTGGGGAAGGTGCAGGCTGGGCTAAGGGACCGCCCCCCCCATGTACGAATTTCGTGCACCAGGCCTCTAAAAAAAAAGAATATATATATATATATATATATATATTCCCCTATTGATTTCAGAGAGGAAGGGAGAGAGAGAGAGAGATAGGAACATCAATGATGACAGAGAATCATTGATTGGCTGCCTCCTGCACACCCCCTACTGGAGATCGGGCCCGCAACCCAGGCATCTGCCCTTGACCAGAATCGAACCCGGGACCCTTCAGTCTGCAGGCTGATGCTCTATCCACTGAGCAAAACCGGCTAGGGCTCAAGCTATGTTTAAAATGCTCAATGCCGGCAGACTGAGGTGATGAAGTTGAAATGAACACCCGCACCATGAGGGACCAGTCAGGTGAAGAGTGAGAGGAAAAGCATTCTGGGAAGAGGGAACAGAATGTGCAAAGCCTGCCTGGAAAACTCCTATGCATCATTTAAAAAATCTCTTGACGCGTTCCTTGGCAGCATCCCCATGTGAGGTGCAGTCAACTACCTCCCTGTATCTCTGAGGCCTGGATCAGCCTTTGTCACATTCAGTTGTCTGCTTGTCACCCTGCAGGACTATAAGCTCCTTAAAGGCAGGGACTGCATCTTAATCATCTTTGTCTTCATAGTCTGAGTGCTGAGCACATACCTTGCCACACAGTAGGTGCTCAATTAATGTCTGCTAAATGGAACTAATTGCTTACCTTTGCCCTCTTCCTTGATTGCCCCTAATTTCCTCCTGATCCATACCAACCCCCCTCCTCCCCAGTCCACATGCCCCTGAGCTTACGAGATATATTTTTCTGATTTGTTAAACTTCTTCTCGAGGTACTTGGCTGACGTCTTGCTGGGGATCTTCACCATGGAGAGCTCTTTGTTGTAGCGGGTCAGGTTGCAGGGTGTCCTGCAGAGACAGTAATTGCTGTCCTTTTCCGCCAGCAGACCTGCAGGGGAGAGGAAGGGGGCTTAGTCCACTGTGGGGACTGGGACCTCTGGGCCAGGGCAGCAGGTCCAGCAGGAGAGAAAGGAGCTGAGAAGAGGTGCCCTCCCTGGTGAGTGAGGGTTGGGGAGAGAAGGGAAGCTGGGCTGCTGCTCTAGGTTGAGGGTGTGAGTGCTTATGAAAAAGTGCCCACTCTTTCTAGGTTACTTTTGGTCCCGTGTTCCTTCTGCGTCTCTCACTGTTATGTGGCCCTTTAAAAACTGTTGAAAAGGCACTGCTTTTGGAGAATAGGCTCTGAGGGAGTCCTGGCCCCTTCTACTTCCCCGGCCTTCATCTCTGCTCCTAGCCTCAGTGTTCTCATCCACAAAGTGGGCAAAGGCACATGTGGGAGACCATTGCACCTGAAAGCTGGGCTCTGCGGATTCCCTCTGGGGCTGGCTCCCCATAGCCAATGCCCACCTCTTGTGCCCACTGGGTTAGGACACAGGCCAAGATTTGCATGCCTTTCTCTAGAGCAGCGGTTCTCAACCTGTGGGTTGCGACCCCTTTGGCGGTTGAACGACCCTTTCACAGGGGTCGCCTAAGACCATCCTGCATATCAGATATTTACATTACGATTCATAACAGTAGCAACATTACAGTTATGAAGTAGCAACGAAAATAATTTTATGGTTGGGTCACAACATGAGGAACTGTATTTAAAGGGCCAGAAGGTTGAGAACCACTGCCCTAGAGGTAAACTCCCCGCATCCAGGTTCATCTAGTCCAGTGGTTCTCAACCTTGGCTGCACATTAGAATCACCTGGGAATCTTTTTAAAATCCTGATTTCTGGGCCTCATCCTCCGGAAATTCTGTTTCTTTGCTATGGGGTGGGGTCACAACATTAGTAACAAAGAAACAGAATTTCCGGAGGATGAGGCCCAGAAATCAGGTTTTTAAAAAGATTCCCAGGTGATTCTAATGTGCAGCCAAGGTTAAGAACCACTGATCTAGTCTCTCCTCCCTCCCCCACCCCTTCCCTCCCCTCCTCTCCCTCTTCTCCATTTATGACCGGGTGGTTAAAGACAACATTTCCCTCCCTCTTTCCTCTAACCATCTCAGTGTTTCTGGCTGCCCATGGGTTTTGTTGATTCCTCACTCCAAGGAGAGACTGAGTCTTTGCACACATCAGAAGTCACTGCCTGTCCTCTCACCAGCACATCCCTCGTCTCCAGTCCTGGAAGCTCTGGCAGTGTGAGTCAAGAGCTGCCCCTACTTAACTCCAGCAAGTGCAGCTGCCCAAGGCACTCAAGTCCATGCATACTCGACCTTACCTCTGCCCCACCTCCTTGGGTACACCTGCTTTGGGTTAACCTTGGTGGCCTAGCTTTGTGAGCTACTAGCATGTGTGTGTGTGTGTGTGTGTGTGTGTGTGTGTGTGATACTGTCACACTCCTTCTGTGCCCCCACACCTGTTGTGCATCCTCTCTCGTCTCTGCCCCTCATCTGCATTCCTCAGCACCCCCACCCCCTGACATTCACTGCTCTCTGTCCACCTCTCTGCCTCCTTTCTCTCCCCAGCCCTCATCCACTCACATCAATTCCCTCCCACCTGCTCTCCACCTCCCTCTCCTGCAGCCATTCCACTCCACCCAGCCTCTCCCCTCACCCTTCCCATTCCCCCTCCCACCTACACCCAGGAGAGCCCCGTCTCAGGCCCTACCCAGCATTCCACGTGTCCCCAGTACTGACCGAGCGCAGGCTCTGCACACTCCTTGTGCTGCTCGGGGGTACAGAAAGGGGCGTCCCCTGCAAAGAAGAAACACAGGGAGGTACAAAGGCCGCAACACCTCCCCTCCCGGGGCTGGGGGTGGGGGGCAGGCAGTGCACCCCTTACAGGCAGGGGCAGCCGTCTGCCACTGGCCAGTCCAAAGGGAGCCCTGGACCAGGGCAGCCTGGGGGCATCGGGAGCAGTGCACCCAGAGCCGGAAGACTGGGTTCCCATCTGCCCTGTGACCGTGGGCAGGGGCTAGGGGGACCCTCCCGATGGCTGCACTGGTGATGGGTGAGAAAACCTTGCTGGCTGATCTGCTAGTCGGGGGAGGCGGTAAGCACCTCCTAAGTCCTGGGCGTGGGTCACTTCCTCCTGATCCTGAGGCGGGGGCTCTTCCCACCACACACAGCACTGGGAGAAGGGCTGCTCTGTAAGCGCCTCTCGCTGCACCCTGCATCCCCACCAGTAATTGAGAGGTTAGGGCCAGTGTCCTGGGTGGAATGACTGCTTGCTTTCAGCTCAGGTTCCCTGAGGCAAACCTCAGTCTGAGCAGCAGGCAGGTAACACTAACTATTGCTCAGCTGTCCTTCCTGGCATCTCTTTGTAGAAGTCCAGGGTCCACTGTTTTCTCTTTTCCCAAGGGCTACAGTGAATGTCCACCTTGATATCTTTCCTCACTATTTCCCCAAACACCCTTTTTCAAGAGCTGAGGGGCTGTTATGCTCTCTCCTTTCATTTATATATATATATATATTCTCACCTGAGGATATTTTTCCATTGATTTTTTAGAGAGAGTGGAAGAGAAAGGGAAAGACAGAGAGAAATATCTATGTGAGAGAAACACATCGATTGGTTGCCTCCTGCATGCATCCCAACCAGGGAGGAGCCTGCACCCAAGGCACATGCCCTTGACCGGAATCAAACCGGGGACCCTTTGGTCCACAGGCTGATGCTCTATCCACCAAGCCAAACCAGCTAGGGCTCCGATAATAATAATTTAATTGATAGTTTTCCTTTTTGCTCTGTCTTCTAGGCAGCTCAGAGGCAATTTTATTTTTAATTTACTTATAACATTTTTATTTATTGATTTTGAGAGAGAGAGAGAGAGAGAGAGAGAGGCATTGACTTGTTGTTCCACTTATTGATGCAGTCATTGGTTGATTCCTATATGTGCCCTCACCAGGGATCAAACCCACAACCTTGGCACATTTGGGATGATGCTCTAACCAACTGAACTACCCGGCCAGGGCCTCAGAGGCAATTTTAAAAATCAATAATTCTAACCTTAGATTACTAAATAAATTACTGATTATTAATGAAATGATTCAGAAATTAATTGTGAGGATGTTCATTTCAGCATTGGTTATATTAAAAAACAATTGGTAATGAACTAAATGCCTAATATAAGGATTTCATTAAATACACTTAAATAAAGCATGCTATAAACATGAAATAGTAGCTGTTAAATACACGAGCAAAATTCCTGGCACATAGTAGGTCTTCAGTCCACAGGATTTTTGGTTCCTCCTCCCATATGCTAACACAACAACCACTGACTTCTGCAGTTTTAAAAGCATTTTTATGTCTTAGCCTAATTTTTTTTTTTTTTTACTTTAAAGATAACGAAGCTGAGAACAGAGAGGTTTAGAAACTTGGGCCAGGACACAAAGCAGGTGAGTGGAGGAACCTGAATTAGAAGCCAAGGCCTCCAGCCCCTGTCCTCCTCGCTGCCCTCTCCAGCCCCACTCCCTCTGCAAGGCCGCCTCTGACAAGCTGACCGCCTCTGATGAGATGGCCACAAGCACTGTAAGTCTGACACCAGAAATATCAGCACCGGCATGTGCAGGCGGGCTGGTGGACGTTTGCTTCATTTGAAAGAGTGCTGGACTTTTGGGTTCAGGAAGGGGAATATCTGGATGAAATCATCACACATCAGGATGTGTGAACATGGACCACACGAGGAACGATTGCAAGCCTCCAAATATCTGGACACAGCAAACAGTTAGCAAACATCTCAAACACTGGGAGGAATGTTCTCCAAACATCTGGATGCTTCAGGACCCCAGGGAGCTGCCTCAGTTGCTAGAGTGGATGTTTCTGCCTGCTCGCTACATGTCTGGGCACCAAATAACACCCCTTTGGATGCTCGTGGAGCTCTCATTAGGGTGAGAAACGCAAAGAAGGCCCCAGGCGGTCCCCTGTGGCCGCCCCTCCCCTGGCACTGACCTGGCATGTGGACCATGCGGCAGTTGCAATTCTCCACGATGTAGCGGGTCTCACAGTCGATCCTACAGGCGGTGATGCTGTAAACAGGAAAGAAGTCGAGTCCCATCTCTGAGGATCGGCACTCGCCCCACGGAGGCGGCAGGTATGTGAGCTGCAAGACAGGAAGAGGGGGCAGCAGTCAGCCCTGGAGGTTCAGCCTTGATGGACTCAGAGCCTCCTTCATTCACTTACTCAATCAACCAATTATTGAGCAACTAATTCATGACAATCTAGACTCCACTGACCTCACATGCCTTCAACATCTGGCTCTAACATTAGTATTTTTATCTCCTCTCTTATGAACCTTCCCAGAAATTCGGATCTTCACAGAGCCTTTTACACATGCTGCATCTTGTCACTTCCACACTTTGTCATCTCCCATCTCTTGGAAATTCTACCCTCCAGACTAGGGACCTGAGACCTCGAGCTGGAGGAGGGTTTGGGATGAAATGGCCTTCGGCATACACAGTGTTGTTTATGATCCTTGGCCCTGGCTAGAGCAGCTCTCCAGTGCCAGCTGTGGACAAACTCCTTTGGGGAATGTGTCACTTATTCTCAGAGGCCCAATGACTGCAAACTGTTCCAACACCTATGGCACTTGCCTGCTGGGGATGAAGAGAGTGAAGGATGAAGGAACTAATGGTTGGTGAGCACTTACTGTGTGTTAAGCCCCAAAGCCAAGTCCTTTACGTCTTAAAAAAATTTTAAGAATAAAAAATACAATAAAATGCACACATGTCCAGCGCACAGTTCAACAAATTCTGAAAAATCTACACATCTATGTAACTGCCACTTCAAGCAAGAATAAGACATTTTTGCCCTGGGTTAGAGCATCGTTCTGATAAGCCAAGGTTGTAGGTTCGATCTCTGGTCAGGGCACATAGAAGTATCAACCAATGAATGCATAAACAAGTGGAACAGGGGTCCTCAAACTTTTTAAACAGGGGGCCAGTTCACTGTCCCTCAGACCGTTGGAGGGCCGGACTATAGTTTAAAAAAAACTATGAACAAATTCCTATGCACACTGCACATATCTTATTTTGAAGTAAAAAAACAAAACGGGAACAAATACAATATTTGTATTTGCATGTGGCCCGCGGGCCATAGTTTGAGGACCCCTGAAGTGGAACAACAAATGGAAGTTTCTCTCTCTCTCTCAAATCAATAAATTAAAAAAGATATAGGATATTTTTAATTACCTTAGAAAGTTCCTTCCTGTCCCTTTCCAATCAGCCCCCACCTGCCCGGGCAATCGCTGTTAGGGATTCTATCACCATAGCTTGGCTTTGCCTCTTTTCAAATTTCATATAGAGGAAGACTTACACTATGTGCTCTTTTGTGTCTGGCTTCTTTAGCTCAACAAAATGTCTTTCACACAAAGTAAACTTCAAGACAAAGATACTGCATGAGATAGAAAGGGTTATTTTCATAGTAACAGGCTCAACCATCAAGGGGACATAATCATTCTAAATATGTATTGCCCAATGATAAGTCTCGAAAATACGTGAAGCCCTGGCCAGTGTCTTCAAGTCTGTGTTCATTTATTGTGTCCTACCCAATGGTTTTAAATTCCAGGTCATTTCATTTTTCAGTTTCAGGTTGACTTCTTAAAAAAAGTTTCCATATCTTGCCCCCGCCCCCCCAATCTCTCATTATTTACATCTCTTTCTGCAATTATTTAACATGTTTATCATTGTTATGTTAAAGCTGTTGTTTTTTAAATTCCAAATTGGGTTATATGTGGCTCTGTTTTTACTAGTTGTTTATTTTTCTCTTCACATCTTGCCTCTTTCTTCATGTGTAGAGTAGGTTTTGATGGTATGGCGAAGGACATGGTCATTTTTTGTTGTATGCTGGACACAGTAGATAACTATAGTGGCTCCAGGTCAGTTATCTTCCGCTGAACAGCACTGAGTGAATCGCTTTGATTTTGTGAAGGTGTTGTTCAGGCTTTGTATAAAATGGGTATAATATTTTTGTTTTTTCCCTTAGTCCTGGGCTATAGCCCTTAGTCGTGGAATGTGATGTTAACTCCTAAGGCCTGACACTTCTGGGATTTGAATGGAAAGCCTGAGATGGATGCTTATCAAGTGTAACTTGGTGGGACTTGAATGACAAAGTCTGTCTTCCCTGCATTGGCAGCTGCTGAGATTACTGCCCAGCTCTGTCACCTGTAGTCCTGGGCTCCTTGGAGTGCCACCCCTCTCCATATGAAGTTCAAGGTTCAGCCTATGATTTTAGGGAAGTTTATAGAAGCATTTTGGAGCTCCCCCTCTGTGGGTCCCACCTTTCTAGGATCTTTCTTCCCCCAAATTTTCAACCTTTCTGGCAATCATGAACCAGGAACTCTGTCTTGTGCCTTTTAAAAAGATTATGTTTTTATTGATTTTTTTAGAGAGAGAGGAAGGGAAAGGGAGAGATAGAAACATCGATCTGAGAGAGAAACATTGACCGACTGCCTTCTGCACACCCCGTACTTGGGATCACGCCTGCACACTGGGCATGTGCTCTGACCGGGAATCAAACTATGACCTCTTGGTGCATGGGATGACGCTCAATCCACTCAGCCACAGCAGCCAGGCAGACTTGTGCCTTTTTAAACGTAATGACTGCTACTTTCTGCTCGAGCTCTACTCCAGTATTCCCTTAGAACCTGCCCTGCCCTCCAGGGAGAAGTCAGATAAATAAATATGTATTTCACCCAGTGCAGGCCCCTATCCTCAAGGGCTGAATACCCTCCAGGTCCTGCCTGCTTTAGTCACATCAAATAGCATTTTAAAATATCTTGTCCAAAGTTTATAATTCCTATTTCCAGGAGGCTTAGTCTGATATAAGCTATCCCACCATTACGGAGAACCCCAAGTCTCCACACTCATTTAGCATTCATAGGGCTCCTTGGAGGGAGATGTTCCTGTGCTCGTTT
This sequence comes from Myotis yumanensis, assembly GCF_028538775.1. Lineage (NCBI taxonomy): Eukaryota > Metazoa > Chordata > Mammalia > Chiroptera > Vespertilionidae > Myotis > Myotis yumanensis. The sequence goes on along the minus strand of NW_027223767.1, from coordinate 24,002,631 downwards.
TATTAACGAGGCACCTGAGTAACAGAAAGGTTAAGTAGCCTGTTCAAGATCACACACCTTGTCAGTGGCAGAGCCAGCATATGGTCCCGGGGATTTCTGACTCCAACCTTGCGCCTGTCACACGATACTACATTGTCTCTGCAGGAAATCGGTGGGAGGGAGGGAGAAGCACGCCAGGGAGGACTTCTCAGAGCTCTGCTCTTTTGTTTTGATCTAATGGCTGCTTTCTTCTTCCTTTTTCCCCTTGTAGATTTGCTTTACTATCTCCTCTTTCTTTGGAGTGCATAAGTTGACCAGGCCTTTGCCCAGATTTCCTGTATGACTTTAGATAATTCACTGCTCTTCTGGGAATCTCAGTTTCCCCACCTCTAAATAGGAAGAACTTAAGGGTAGATGTTCGATGATTAGAATGCATTAGGTCTCCTACCCTGCTCAATACTGGATCCATAAACACACTAATTGGATTTGGGAAGGACCAACAGTGACTTTTGGCAAAGCCGGAGTGTGTGTGTATGTGTCTAAAATGATGAATATTAACTGTGAGGGCTACTCATTTCTTTTTCTTCCACGAAAACAGGTTCCCACAGTGGGTGGACCAAGCATGGTGCTGCTGGTGAGGCTCTGGTGATGAGCCAAGGTCTGTTCAGGGTCAACGACTTCCCTTTTTCTGGCTGGGGTCATGATTCAGAGCCCAGGACCACCCTGCTGTGGCTGGCTCGTCACTTGTCCCATCAGCTTTTCTGAAGCCTCACACACCACAGCAGCCAGGAAATCGCAGCGTGCACAGTATCGACTTGTGCTTGCCAGTGAGTGTCTGAAAGCAGGTTGGAGTATTTGTTTATCCAGGGCCAGCAATGCCTCCGGGGGACCCTGCAGCACTGTCTTCAAATATCCGAAGGGCTGTCTCGGGGAAGAAGAATTCCATTTGTTTCCGGGCACCCCAAGGGAAAGACAGACTCAGAATCATTGCAATCAGGGAAGTGGGGAGCACGATAGCGTTTACTGATGCTGCAGGTGCCGGGACAGGCACATTACACGCATGACCGTACTTAATCTTAAAGAAGGAACAACTCAGGCTCAACTTTCTAACTTCCCGCATGATTCCATAATAAAAGCATCGTCTCGAGAGTAAGTTCCCCATCAGGAGGGGTGGTGTTCAAGCAGAAGCTGCCAACTACCTGGCTGGGATGGGAAGAGAGAGAGATTCAAGCATTGGGTACCCAGGGGATGAAATGACTTCTAAAGTCGTTTAAGCCCCGTATGCTTAATCATAGACCTTAAATTTATTATTTGATTTAAGAACTAGAGGCAGTGGAATGAGCCAGACAGAACCCCCCCTCCATTCTTTCATGAACTATCTGTGTGACTTTGGGTAAATGTCACAGCCCCCTCCCCCATCCCCAGCATTTAGTCTTATCTGATTAAATAAATTCAGTGCCCAGCAGCGAGTAGGTGCTCACCAAGTCTGAGCTCCCATCCCCTTCCTCAAATAAACTCTTTCATGTTTCCCCACCCTTTCAGTCATGCAACAAATAGCACAGCTCCACCTCTGCTCTCCTCACAAGTTGGTTCTACAGACCAGCAAATCTCTGCCTTGTTTGGCAGCAAGTTACTTTGACTTGGGTCTATTATGAGAAGGATTCCTATTAATTCAGGCGTCCAAGATGGCACCAGGCAGCTGGATCTTGGGGTCGAGCTGGGAGAGACCTGGGCTAGAGATGGACGTGTGGGGAGCTTCGGTGCATAATGAAGCTGTGGGTGGCGGAGCTACCCAGGGAGAGAGGGGAGATGCCCAGGATTGAGCCTTGACAGGTGCCTGCGTTTGCTTGACAGCTTGTCCTCCCTTACCTGTTTTTTCTATTGTGCTGTGGAACTGGTTGGTGGCTTTCGATAATTGCTTAAATTTATGAACTGAGTAAAGAACGCAGAACTTTTGTGACTGAGTACTCCGGCGCTTGCCTTTCATTGCTCCACTGTCTTGAGGCTTCTCTCTACAGTCCTTTTCACTTTATCACTAGAAGCTGGGGTTTGCTTCCTTGGCATCCTATGCTGGTCCTCAGCCACCGGCTCTCCCAGCCTCTCCCAGCCCACAGATCCTGAGGCCGGCCAGCAGGTGGCGCTGCAGTTAGCATAGCTGCCCAAGGCCTGTCTGCAGTCTGAGCTGCCCCAAGGGAGGAAGCCATAGGCCCTTGCCAAGCTCACTTGGCCTTTTCCTTGTGTCTGCAGCCCACTCTCGGAGGCCTTTGGCTGGCTGCTGCTGCTGCTGCTGTGTGGGGTGATGCTGAGAAGATGATGAAACTGCATGAGAATATATTCATTCTGCTCCTGGAAAGGCTAGGAAAGGCATGAGGGAGACAAGGAGAGATGCCCACCTATCTCACCTGATGCCCACCTGGCTCTTTTGTGATAGCAGCCACTTGGCCTCTTGCTTCAGTGATGGCACAAGGTGCCCACCTGGACCCAATCACTTTAGGCTCCGGGGTACTCCTGCAGGCTCCTTCCTGGGCCAGGTCAGGGTCTTTGTCCAGGTCTGCCTGGCTTCCTCCTCTTCCTCACTTACCCACCTGGCCGAGATCCTGGCCCCTGTGTGCCGAGAGCAGCCAGGCTAGGAGCACATGCTCTGTGGTCAGACCCAGCTGGGTTCCAATCCTGGCTCTGCCACTTACTTAGCGGGGGACCTGGAGCAGGTGGCTGCGCCTCTCCGAACCCTTCTCTCTGCATGAGAATCGCCCCGAGGTATTCGCTACTTCAGAGGCTACTAGTTTTGAACTTGAGGTCTGTGTGACCCAGCGGTCACCCTTGGCTGACACCTTCCGGCCTCTGTTTGGTCATGGGGACAGACTGTGAGATCAGGCCATTGTTAAGCTCCACAGAAAGCCTCTTGCCCGAGGCCTTAGGACACATGGAAGATGCCAGAAAGCATTGGAGAGGGTCTGCATCAGAGCACAACCCCCTTGCCTTGCCCAGTCCTAGTCCCTCTCCCCCTTTCGCTCTCCTCATGGCTTTGCTACCTTTTCCAGAATCGACATCTTCTCAAGTATTTTCCCAAGGGAAGGCAGTTCTAGAGGAACCGTCATTTTTGTGCCCACGGGCTCTGTACTGAGGAGGGCTCAGCACAGAAACCCATGAGTCCCGGACCAGCTGAGGGCTGGGTTTTCCTGTGCGATGTTGGGCATGCCACGTAACATCTCTGGGCTTCTCTGTCCCACCTGTAAGGGGTGGGGTCCGAAGGGTACTGTGCTCTGAGAGGCCCCAGGTTCCCCTCTGAGGTCCCCCTGCTGTGTCCTGGGATCCCTCCCACTCACCCCATTTTCCCACCTTCCACTGCAATGCAAACTTCTGCCTCGCCCGCCCCGCTGGACGGGAAATCAGAGCCTGCTTTTTAAGCCATAATTTTCAGTTTGATGTTTTTATTGCATCCTGCCGAGTGATTTAAGCAGGTTCACAAATGATTATATTGTGCTGTTTTTAAACAATGTTAAAATCAAATCAAATCCTAAAGTCAAACCCACAAATCCGTTGGTAACACAGGCAGCAAAGGAGTCTCAGGGGAGACATGTCCTTGTAGGTCGCACAGAAACAGAGAAGCGCCCCCTCCCCCCTTCCCCTTCCCGTCTCTGCCAGCTTCAGGGAGAGTTCAACCCACAAGGTCAAAGCAGAAGAGAAGGCATCAGGAAGAAGCTCAGGTCATCGTAAAAGACTGAAATATGGCCCCTTTCAGTCCCCACAAGGGCCCTGAGAGAATAGGACCACTTGCCCTAAAGACGGGCTGTGGACTGATTGAGGGCATAGACGCGGCTGGTGTTTACTGACCCTTAGCAAGTACTGTGTGTGCTCTATGTCCTTGATCCTCACAACCACCCCAGGGGCTGGCACTTCTAGGATCTCCATTGTGTGTCTGGGAGCCTGGGGCATTGAAGCGACTCTGGTCATGGAAGAGCTGGATGGGAACCCAGCAGACTACACCTTTAATAACTACCTACACTGCCAGCACGAAAGAATCTATAACGGGTTGTGGTTCGCAGAAAGCAGAGGGGATTACTGGGTGGGAGGGAGAGATAGGAACATGTGTTCTTCAGACCCTGATATGGGAAATACTAGTCCTACACAGGTTCATGGAACAGTTTATCCTCATGACAACCTTGCCAGTTAAATATTATTACCCCGTTTTATTGATGAGCAAACCTTGGTAACTTGCCCAACACCACATGGCTAAGAAGCAGGAGAGGCAGGATTCTAACCTGGTTCTGTCCAGCTGCAAGGCTCCTGATGGGGCTCAGGAGATGATCTTCCTTCCTTCCTTCCTTTTCTTCTCCTCCTCCTCCTTTCTCTTCTCCTCCTCCTCCTCCTCCTCCTCCTCCTCCTCCTCCTCCTTTTCTTCTTTCTCTTCCTCCTCCTCCTCTTCCTCCTCTTCATCTTCTTCTTCCCCCTCTTCTTCTTTAATTCTTTATTGTTGAAAATTTTACATGTCTCCTTTTCCCTCCATTGACCTCTCCCACCCACTCCCGCCCCCCAGCACATGCCCCCACCCCCCTATTGTCTGTGTCCATTGGTCATGCTCATATGCATGGATACAAGTCCTTTGGTTGATCTCTTACCCCACCTCCCGACCCTCCCCTGCCTTTCCTCTGAGGTTTGACAGTCTGTTTGATGCTTCTGTGTCTCTGGATCTATTTTTGTTCATCAGTTTATGTTCATTATATTCCACAAATGAGTAAGATCATGTGATATTTATCTTTCTCTGACTGGCTTATTTTGCTTAGCATAATGCTCTCTAGGTCCATCCATGCTGTTGCAAATGGTAAGAGTTCTTTCTTTTTTACAGCAGTGTAGTATTCCATTATGTAGATATACCACAGTTTTTGAATCCACTCATCTGCTGATGGGCACTTAGGCTGTTTCCAAATCTTAGCTATTATAAATTGTGCTGCTATGAACATAGGGGTACATACATTCTTTCTGATTGGTGTTTCTGATTTCTTGTGATATATTCCTAGAAGTGGGATTGCTGGGTCAAATGGCAGTTCCATTTTTAATTTTTTGAGGAAACTCCATACTGTTTTCCACAGTGGCTGCACCAGTCTGCATTCCCACCAGCAGTGCACGAGGGGTCCTTTTTCTCCACATCCTCACCAGCACTTGTCGTTTGTTGATTTGCTTATGATAGACATTTTGACAGGTATGAGGTGGTACCTCATTGTCGTTTTGATTTGCATCTGATGATTAGTGACTTTGAGCATGTTTTCATATGTCTCTTGGCCTTCTGTATGTCCACTTTGGAAAAGTGTCTATTTAGGTCCTTTGCCCATTTTTTTTGATTGGATTTTTATCTTCCTTTTGCTAAGTTGTATGAGTTCCCTATAAATTTTGGAGATAAAACCCTTACTGGATATAACATTGGCAAATGTGTTCTCCCATGCAGTGGGCTCTCTTGTTTTGTTGATGGTTTCTTTCCCTGTGCAGAAGCTTTTTATTTTGATGTAGTCCCATTTGTTTATTTTCTCCTTAGTTTCCTTTGCCCTGTATCAGTAAAGATATTGCTATGATAAATGTCTCATATTTTGCTGCCTATGGATTCTTCTAAGATTTTTATGGTTTCCCGTCTCACTAAGTCTTTTATCCATTTTGAATTTAGTTTTGTGTATGGTGTAAGTTGGTGGTCTAGTTTCATTTTTTTTGCATGTATCTGTCCAATTTTCCCAACACCATTTATTGAAGAGACTGTCTTGACTCTGTTGTATGCTTTTGCCTCCTTTGTCAAATATTAATTGAGCCGTAATGGCTTGGGTCGATTTCTGGGGTCTCTGTTCTGTTCAGGAGGTGTTCTATCTCAGCTCTGTTGTTACCCCCGCTGTCCTCTTTAGGGGACTCAGCTTTTTCATCGGCAGCATCTGGGTTCAGACTAGATAACCTTCAGAAGTGGTGTAATGTAGTGTAGGTGGTGGTCTATAAGGCAAACCAGGTGACTGCTCCTCCTGCCCCAATTCTGGGCACATGGCAGACATCACCAGTCAATCACAGATTATGGTCTTAGACATATCTAAATACTGCCATTTGCTTGAAATTGAAATGCATTTTGGGAGGCCTCATCTGTAGAACCCATTAAACTAGACATGCTTAAATATTCACATATGCCAGATAAAAATGATGATGTACTAATACAGACTATGACTGCCTGGCAAGAACAGCAACCCAACCTGCCCCCGTGTGTGGGAGCATCTGAGACTGGTGTTGGCACCATCTGGATTTACCCAATCAGGATTCTGTGCTGAGATCACAGACAGAGTTGCTTGTTGTGCTGGCTGGACACTAAGTAGTAGTAGCTGATGCAGCACTTTAACAAGCAACGGAAATCAATTTAAAAAGTGAATTACCCATGGTTTGTGACTAATAATAAAATAATTAGGTTATATCCAATGCAGTAAGGTCCATGAATGGAGAGAATATAACAAGAACAGAAAATGTTTATACAAAAGAGCAACAGGATTTTTTTTGAAAGGCTAAGCCTTCCTCATTCTATCATGACTTTCACTTGAGGCCTTGCTGGATCCAGGTATTGAAGCTCTACAAGAACCCTTCCAGTTTTGGTGTCATGGGGCAGCCTTTGCAGCTTTATTTCCATTCACCCATCCATCCACCCACCATCATCCATCCATCCATCCATCCACCCACCATCCATCCATCCATCCATCCATCCATCCATCCATCTATCTATCCATCTATCCATTTACCCATTTATCCATCCACCCATCCATCTATCCATTCATCTATCCATCCATTCATCCATCCATTCACCCACCCATCCATCCAACCACCATCCACCATCCATCCACCCATCCATCTATCCATTCACCCATCTACCACCCACTCATCCACTATACACTCACCCACCTCCCATGTCCAATAAACATTTATTTAGCACCCAATCTGTTCTAGGAACACTGCTAGGAACTGAGGCTATGCAGATGAATAAGATGTGGTTCCTACAACCACAAACGGGGCTTTCTGTCTAGAAAGAACAGGCATGTACACAACAAAGCGAGTGCTCTAATGGGGTAACCAGGTACAGGATGGGGGGCACTGAGGAAGCCTGGCCAGACCAACTTGGTGTGTGTGTGTGTGTGTGTGTGTGGGGGGGGGGGAATCAGAAAATACTTCTTTAATGGAGGGTGGTCACCTTTCAGCTGAGTCTAGAATGACAATGTCATTCATTTCATTAGGCAGATCAGGTGTGGGAAGGGTGTTCTGGATGGAAGGAACTGCTGGGGCAAAGATGTGGAGGTAAAGAGTGGCCTGGCCTGGAGGGGGAGCCTCTGGCAGCACAGAAAGATAGGCATATGGTGAGTGGCGGGCTAGGTGCAGTGCTCCGTGTGTAGGGAGCAGCCCCAGGTGACTGAAGAATCTTCTGTGATTGTGATCGTGACATCTGCACTTGCGGCAAATATACATCCCCCGCAGGAAACAGCCCTGCTAACCTCCTGCCCGCCCCCATCCCCGCCCCTGCCCAGCGGAAGGCTGCCTTGCGGGAGTTTTTAGCGTGTCTGTGCATGCCGACGCATCATTATAATCACATCTCCATCCGGACACAATTTCTTGGGCAAGTGTTGGCGGCGCTGCTGGCGGCATGTTCTCAGCAAATTGCCTGGGTGTGTGATTTGTTGGTGGAAACAGGGAGAAGGAAGTGTTGCAGAGATGCTGGTGGGGAGGCGGCCTCACGCCCGGGAATGAACTTGGAGTCACGCGGTCCTAGCTTGGCCGCTTACTCACAGGCTGATGTGGCCAGGCACTGCGCGGTTTTCTTCACTCCTTCCAGCCCTGCGCCAGCCTCTCCCTTTGTCTTTTCCTGTCCAGGGCCCAGGCAGGTTCTCCTCCTGACTTGTCAGTCCTGTGGGGGCCCTCATGATAAGGTGCTGGGGACGACATTCACACTTTAGTCAGAGTGAGTGGAGCTTCTGGCTGTTGGTCACTCTACACCCTGCACAGCTGTGCACAGCAGCTCCGAAATGATTCAATAGCATAGAGAGAGGTCAGTCCTGCGGCCCTTTTCAGACTCTTCAATCGATGATGCCCAGGAGTAGACCAAGGGATTTTCTTAGAAATGCAACCAGAAGGAGAAGAAAAAAGGAGGAAGAGGAGGGAAGGAAGGGCAGGCAGAGATGCAGTCTAGAACCCGAATGGCCCCTTTCCAGCTGGCAGAGCTGAAAGTATGGGTCAGAGAAAGGGACCAGGGTGTGGCCATCAGGTACTTTCCCTGAGTCGTGGGGGCAGCACTTTAACAATTTCAAGCCCAACCCTCCACCAGGGGCCTCTGGAAGCCCAGTGAGGGCATTGGAAGGAGGCACAGAGTCCTCTTCCCCTGGGAATCCCCTGCTGCGGCAGGAGGCCCGCGGAGCAGACCCCACTCGGAGCCCACATCCAGGAGCCAGATGAACTTGCTACCTGGGCTGGTGACACTGTTGCAGCCCCCTGAGCCTGAGATGGCTCAGCATGGGGGCCCTGTGCGCACGGAGCAGTTGCCACACCATGCATCTTTTATGAGCCCCTTCCTGTTGGTTTTCAGTGGGGATGGCAGTGGCATAAAATGTGTGGATTCTGGAAGGGTAAGATGCAGAATTGGACAGAGAACCGACTGATGATTCCAGAGGGAAGAGAGATTGTGGGACTGGGTGAAGGGGTTCAGAAGTTCAGACTGGTGGTAACAGAATAGTCATGGGGATGCAAAGTACATCATAGAGAGCATCTATCTATATAAAACCCTAATATGCAAATAGACCGGACAGTGGAAACAACCGGCGGAACGACTGGCCGAACAACCAGTCGCTATGACGCTCACTGACCACCAGGGGGCAGATGCTCAATGCAGGAGCAGCCCCCAGCCCACAGGCTCTGACTGGTGGTGGCGGCAGTGGGGGGCGGGGCTGGTGAGTGGGCAGTGCCAGGCCAGCCAAGGTGGGGATGAGCAGGGGCCCCACAAATCGGCCCTGATTGCCGGCCAGGCCTAGGGACCCTACCTGTGCACGAATTTCATGCACCAGGCCTCTAGTAGTCAATAATAACTATGAATGGTGCCAGGTGGGCACTGGAAATATCGGGGGGAACACTTTGTAAAGTATAGGATTCTCTAACCACTAGGTTGTACACCTGAAACTAATACACAATAATACTGAGTATAAACTGTAATTGAAAAAAAAAATATGTGGCATTGAATGTTTATGCTCTTGGGCCACTTAGTTCTCAGAGGTGAGGGAGAGTTCTCAGGTGTGATCCTCCTGTCTCAGCCCTGAGCCAGCTGAGCCACACTTAATGGGATCTTACATCATTTTCCAAAGGAAGGTAACTGCTTTGTACCTACACTGTTTGTGACACCACACTGTGACCCATAATTCTCTAAATCACTAATATTCATGGGGGGGGGGGCTCATTATAATTGTGAAAGCCCCTCGATCACTTCCTATATTATCCTTCAGTCTGTTGGTTCCTTTCCACCGTCCCTAGAAATGCCACCATTGTCAGCACACTGGACCACGTTTCTTACACAGGCTAGTGTTTTATAACCTTAAAACACCATTATTTCACATTAAATGGTTCCAATTTTGAATGGCGGAGCTGGTGGTCTTATGTGGCTCCCAGGGATTGTTACAAGTCTACAAGGTGCCTCCCTTCGAAGGGGGCTGGGCAGACGGTGCCCTTTGGTAGACGTAATCTCAAATGTTTGACCCTTCGGAAGGACTGCAATGGAAAGATCAATACGCCGCCGGCCTCGGGAGTTCACCGTCATGTGCACCTGTTACAGACTGAGCTGTGTCCCCTCCAAATCCGTATGTTGAAGCCTTAACCCACAATGTGACTGTATTTGGAGCTAGGACCTGTAAGGGGACAGTCAAGGTCAAACAAGGTTATTATGGGTGGAGGCCCTATCCTGATTGGATTACTATCCTTAACAGAAGAGGAAGAGTGCCCTGGCTGGTGTGGCTCAGTTGGTTGGGTGTCATCCCATGCACCAAAAGGTTGTCGGTTCAATTCCTGGTCAGGGCACATGCTGGGGTTGTGGGCTTGATCCCCTGTCGGGGGAGGAGGGTACAGGAAGCAGCCGATCAATGTTTCTCTCTTTCTCTCTCCCTCTCCCTTCCTCTCTCTCTAAAAATCAGTGAAAAATTAAAAAAAAAAAAAAGAAGAGGAAGAGACACCAGAGTTCTCTCTCCACATGCACAGAGGAAAGGCCACATGAGGACACGGGTCCCGCCCCACAGGTCTGCTGTGGAGGTGGAAGGAGACGTCAGCTGGCTGGAACAGAGCAGGTTCTGAGTCAACACCCAGGGGGCACTGTCTGGCTAAAAGACTGGGCTGTGGGCTCAGGTAGACCGGAGTTTGGGTCCTAGCCCTGTTACTTACTGTTTCCCCATCTGTAAATGGTGAGTAATAATACATATTTCTCTGCTGTGAGAATATCTGTGTTTTATTGGTTATGAAATACACATTTTCTCACACCCTAACATCAGGGCCTCTGAGCATTGTGTTATAGTTTAATAAGTAGTGGTTTTCTTTCTTACTGGCACATAACATAATGCTGACCCTGATAGTTGCCGTTGTCTTAGATTTGATGAGATATAGCAAATCAGATCATGTTCGAAAGGGCTCAGCAAAGCACCCGGCAAAGAGCAGTTGCTCAATAAGTGGCCACTGTTGCTATGATTTCCTTTGGAGCCATGGCAAGTCTTAACATATCTGTTAGCCTCAATTTTCTCAGCTGCACAATGGGAATAAGCATCTCTACATTATAGGGCTTGAGGGAGTATTAAATGAGATAACACGCAGACTGAGACATCTACCACGGCGTTTGGCATATGACAGGAGCTCTAGGAATGCCCCCCCCCCCCCCCCCCCCCGCACCCCAGCCTGGGACTCTACCTGGGGCAAACCTCCCCATGGTGGAGTTTTGGCACAGGTGGGGTGAGGAAGGGGGAGGATTCCTTAGGCCTGAGCACCTTGGCCTTGCTGGATAAGGTTTCTTTCTGCTCACTGCTATCCTCTGGAGGTCCTAAGGATTGGGGCAAGGCTACTTGAACAAGATGGGAAGGATAGAGAAGAAAATGGTGGCAGGCTACCCTGCTTGGTGAGACGAAGACCTCCATTGAGATCCAAGCCCATTCAGGGACTGTGACTAAGAAGATGTAAATGACACTCTACATCCTTGGCTGAGGTTGTTTTTACACTGGATGTGGCTGCTGGGAAAATGGCCCAGATCACACATCTAAACCCTTGATTCCCTCCTGCCTCCCAGCAGAACACACTTCTGGGCTGGAGACATAGGATTCGAGAGGGCAGCCCTTGCCTGGTCATATGGGCTGGCAGCATCCCTTCTCTGGCTTTTCCCAGAGGCCACAGTCTGGATTGGGATCAATCAGACCTAGTGTCAAATCCTGGCTCTGGATGATCGCGGGCACATGCCACTTCCCAACGGGTCTCAGATCTGCCAAGTCAATGTGTATGCAGGCTCTGTCACATTGCTGCTACTCAAAATGTTACCCAGCCTGTCCCCCTTCCCTCCTCCCCAACTCTGATGATGAGCATCGGAAGAAATCATAAGCAATGCGGACATAACTACGAAATACTCAGATGTATATTCCCTGTTGCTCTGATAAAATGGTCTTTGAAGCAAACCTTCCCCTGCAAGTCTGGAGCATCTCAGATGAGCAGATGCAAACTGTCAGACCACAAGGAAGTCCCAGGCACTTGCCTTCCCAAGAGGAGCAAATAACCTCTGTTCATGCTCTTTGCTGGCTCCTTGAGATTGTTCCATGGCCCTCAGGCCTCCTGTTTGGTGGTGGGGAGACTGGCATATCCAAGAGAGGGAGAGAGGGTGGGTGGAGGGAGGAGGCCTGGACAGACACACCCTTTTTTTGGTCCTGGCACTTTGCATAGATTAAGTATGAGGTAGGTGCTATTGTGGTTCCTGTGATAGAGATGAGGTAACTGAGGCACAGATGTGCAGAAGCTTGCCCAAGACCTCACTGCTGGTAAGTGGTAGAGTCAGGATTCAGACTTGGACAGGCTGATGCTGAAGCCCTACGCCACTATCCTAGGCTCCTCTCTCCCAGGTACTCCAAGTTATGTAATCCCAGGGGATGCCCACTGCCCCAGAAAGAAGCCATTCATGATCGGAGACTTACTAAGAGATTCCTGCGTGTCTCAGGATGTGCCACTGATGGCTTCTTCTCTTCTTCCCCCCTCACCGTAGGACAGCCACATCATCACCATTTTACAGATGATAAGACTGAGGTTCACAGAGGCAAAATGATTTGCCTGAGGTGATCTAGCAAGTCAAGGACAGGGTTTGGATAGGAACCCATATCTTTGGACTCCTGGTCCTGCCCACACTGAACCAGTTGTCTCATCTTCCCTTGCCCTGTCCTGTCCTGTCCTCTTCCTGGGGCACTGCCCAGCCATCTATGAGGGGCAGCATGATCCACACACAGAGCTGACCATCACACTGTCCTGTGGATTCAAAGCTTTGTCCTTTCCTAGGACCTTCTTAAAAAATATGAATCCATGGATGTATCTCTGGGATAAGCCCACAGGCAGACACCTTACTTGGGGATTGTGTTCTGAGTGGCAAGAATTAGAAAGAATTTGGAGTCAGACATGCTGTGCTTAGAGCTCAGCTTTACCACCTAAGCTTGGTGACTTTGGGCAAATTATTGATCTCTTTGAGTATCAGTTACCTCTGTGTGAGAGAGGAGTATCACTCTATCTTGAAAAGTTTTTAATGAGATAATATCTTATATAATAAAAGCCTACTATGCAAATGGACCGAATGGCAGAATGACCAGTGGAATGACCGGTTGCTATGATATGCACTGACCACCAGGGGGCAGGCACTCAACTCAGGAGCTGCTTCCAGCCCACAGGCCCCAGGCCAGCCAAGGCGGGTGCCAGCGGGGGCCCCCTGATTACCCAGCTGGTCACCCCACAGATTGGTCCTGATTGCTGGCTAGGCCTAGGAACCCTACCTGTGCACAAATTTTGTGCACTGGGCCTCTAGTATGAACATAATGCAGCATATTGTTATGACACATAGCAGGTGCTCAATACAGTGGAGGTTTTGTCCTTTGTCCTTGGCAAAGAGTCCAGAAAATTTGTTTGCTTTAAGAAAATCCAGTTTGTAAAATTCACCCAATAGTTATTTTAATTATTCCAGGATCCCTGATGTTCACAAAGGGCTTAGCCAGGTGCTTTTCCTTTACATGGCAGCTACATGTGTATACTTCCCTGCCCATTTACGAATCTTCAGCTACTTGACAGTGACATTAGTTGGGGGAGAGCCATGTTGTGGGAAGCCAGAGCTACGAGCCATTACCTGCTAGCAATCAAGTAGGATTGGAGGGAGAAAGTAGGTCTGAAAGAGCAACCTAAGGAAAAGACTTCAGTGATTAATATCTATCTCACCCTCTTCCCAGGAACCCATCCTTTAGTTGTTTAAAGCAAGATGTAAATGCAGAGTCAGACACCCTCAAATGTTTCCCCTTAACTTTAAAAGCCTGGTGACAGGTGACTGGAATGAGCCTTCCCAATCTAAGATGCCAAGGTTATAATTGTTCATTCTTCTGGCTGTAATTTATCCTGCTATCCCTTTGGGTAGCTAAACAGCTCTGATCACGAGTTGCCCAATTGGCTTATAAGTCTTCTTGATGAATCACTCTCATTCTCTCAGTCCTTTCTCTGGGCTGCAGTAATTTTTGACAACTGTCTTAGAGCCTCTGTCTCCTGTGGGTGCGAAAGACAAGAGCCATCCATTAGGAAGAACACGTGGAGGACAGGAAGCTCCTGGCATTGAGGTGGTAGGCAGGTGGAGGGCCAAGGGCACAGGATGCAGCACACGATCTGTGCTCAGTCACCTCCAGAGTATGAGGCACCCTTGCCTGCTTGAGGTCTTTGGATCAGGAGTGGCTGGGCAAATCCTGCCCACTGAGCTCCACTGAGTGTCTAGGACAGTGGTTCTCAACCTTCCTAATGCCGTGACCCTTTAATACAGTTCCTCATGTTGTGGTGACCCCCAACCATAAAATTATTTTCGTTGCTACTTCATAACCGTAATTTTGCTACTGTTATGAATCGTAATGTAAATATCTGATATGCAGGATGTATTTTCATTGTTACAAATTGAACGTAATGAAAGCATAGTGATTAATCACAAAAACAATATGTAATTATAGATGTGTTTTCCGATGGTCTTAGATGACCCCTGTGAAAGGGTCATTTGACCCCCAAAGAGGTCGCGACCCACAGGTTGAGAACCGCTGGTCTAGAACATCTTCATTAAGAAAATGCCATGTGCTCAACGGTGAATCCACGACACAGATAAATTCAGGCAGCATGGCAAAGATCACAAGTGCTCCAGTGCTAGAGTTCTCATCTTCTTGGGCTGGTTGGTTTCCCCACCCCCCTTTGCCTCTAGGTGTGGCATGTGACTAGTTCTCACCAATGAGATGTGGGAAGAAGTGGTGTGGTCAACAGATGTCCTAGAGCCGTGGTCAGCAAACTGCGGCTCGCGAGCCACATGGGCTCTTTGGCCCCTTGAGTGTGGCTCTTCCACAAAATACCACGTGGGGGCGCGTACGTACAGTGCGACTGAAACTTCATTGCCCATGCGCAGAAGTCGGTATTTTGTGGAAGAGCTGGTATTTTGTGGAAGAGCCACACTCAAGGGGCCAAAGAGCCGTATGTGGCTTGAGAGCCACGGTTTGCCGAGCCGCAGTTTGCCGACCACTGTTAGAGGACAGAGCTGCAGGATGGGAGGGACCTGGATCCCTGAATGGCCAAATGGAGCAGAGCTGCACTGCCCATTGCACTGGGCTGGGACATGAGTGAAGAATAAAAGTTTATTGTGACAAAGCACTCAGATTTAAAGGTTGATTGTTATAGCAGTTAGCCTCTCTTGCCTACAACAAACAATACTTTCTTTAACAGGACTCGAACATTCACACTTAAGGAACTCCCTGTGGGCAGAGTATTCTGAGTTAGCAGGGTGGCTTCTACTAACTAGATAGTACAGTGTAACTCACCTAAGATAGCCTTTGTGTGGACATTCACTTATAACTTGAAGAGCATTGGATGTATGGGCTCTTAATGATTAGATCTGATAAGTTGCTCTTGTTGGGGGTTGGATGGAAGAACCTTGACCCCTCCTGGATGGGTGAGCAAGTCAGATTCCATCTCCTCTTCTTGACACGTTGAGAATGCGATCAGCTCCCTCCTGGGCTATTGCCACCGTCTTCTCTGTGCCCTACCCCCTGCTTCCCATGTACCCCCTCCAAGCTGGTCCCCCACCTCATTTTCCGAAAATGCAGACTCAACCATGTCACCGCCTTCCCTTGAATGAAAACCCAAGCTCCTTTTCTTCAGAAGACCCGGGGTGATCTGCCTCCCTGTCTCTCTTCTCATCTTTCCCCATCTGTGCTCATCTGCCTCCCTGCCTGGAGGCTTCTTCCTGCTTCTCAGCCTGCAACCACCTACCCAGCTTTTAAGACTTAGTTTGTGTTCCTCTGCCAAGGAGCCCTCTCTTCTCCATCATCCCTTCCACCGTTAGACCTGGTGTCCTGGCTCACGTCTTACCCCGGCACCTGCAGAACCTATTGTACTTATTGGCTGACATGCCTTCAAGCTTTCTGGGAGCAGGGTTGTGGGGGCCCGGTTTCTCTTCCCCAGGCTGGCACACAGCTGGAGCTCATCTGCCTAAACTCCCAGCTCTGTTGCAGCCACGCCAGTTCCCAAGGCAACCTTCCCTCCCTGGGCCTCAGTTTCTCCAGAAACAAAATCTGAAGGTTGCTTGGCCAGGCTGGTCCTTGATGTCCCCCGGGCTTTTCCGGCTTCCGTGCTCCAGGACTCTATGATTTTACCGCTAACATAGTGCAGTTATGGGAGGGAAATCAATACTGAAATTTTTCCTGAGCCATGCGTGAGCTGCAATCCTTCAGAAGACTGTCCTCGGGGGTGCCGGTGGCGCTTGGCTTTGCCTGACGCCAGAGAGGATTTATCATCGCAGAAAAGCTTATGCGGCAGGTTTAGCAAATGTGGCGTCGCAGGTGCTCCAGCGCTTCATTTATCGAGCAAACACCGCTTCCCCACACGGGTTTCTGTCACTGGGATCGTACACGGGCACTCAGATAGAAAACCGGGCTAAGATGTCCTCTGTCACAGGCTCCGAGGAGAAACGGACATGACCCACGATGCCCTGGCCTGGGAGGAAAGGCCATTGCAGGTTTGCCACTTGCTACATAGAGCCCTGACTTTAGACATCAGGGCACGTGTAGGGTGGGCAGAAGGAGTTCTCAGCACACTTCATGCCATGCCATCAGCGGGCTTGGGGGGCTCTGCCGCCATTGGCCATGTGGCTTTGGGCAAGCTCCCTCCCTCCACTGGGCCCAGGTTAGCCTTGGGGATCCTGTTGAAATGCAGCTTCTGATTCAGCAGGCCTGGGATGGGTCCGAGACTGTCTGTCTGACCGGCCGGTGTTTCTGATGCTTGGTCTTGCTGATGCTGCTGGTCCCTGGACAATAACACTGAAGGGCACAAAGCTAATTGAATCGGTGTCTCTCTACCAGGCACGATGAATATACGCTTTGAAGGCCAAGATGATCTGGAAGGAAGGCCACGGAGTCTTGAGATCATGGCATTTTTAGGATGTTTCAGTTGGGAGGGACCAAAGATATGACCACATTTTACTGTTGTTTGCTACCCATTCCCCAGATGCCAGCTCTTGGAAGATGCACCGTTACTTTGCATTAAGAGTATCTGCCAGTTAATGAATAGAGGCCACCAACTGTAACCCACCTCGATTTTACAGATGTTAAATGCGTGACTTAGAATTGATGGAATAGGATATCCATTTAACTCCCCCCAGCCCCATTTCACAGAGGAAGAGATGAGGTGCTGAGAGGAGGGACTTAACCGGGTGCACGGCCAGCACGAGGCTGAACCAGGACTTGGTGCAGTTTCATTACTGACAGCACCATTGGCCCAGAGGGAGGCAGGGAGGTGTCCCTGTGATCGCTACATGGCCATGGCTCCTGCGAGACCCCCAGCTCATCCTGCGCGCCAGGCGGCCCCTGCGGAGAAGAATCCCTTCTTTCCCTTGGCAGAGCATTTCTGCTAAGAAACCTCAAGCGGAGGGCTTCTGTTGTCTAATTTTATATTCAGAGCATCACTTGCTTTCTATTCAGGAAATTCCTAAGTGCAATTGCATCTCAGATGGCACAGTGTCAGCTGTTCCGCCCTTGGCCTCGCTTCATGGGAATTAGAAGAAAAGCAGCTATTTCATCGTCTCTCTCTTCATCTCATCTCCTCCATGATAAATGGTGGAATCAACTGAATAGCAGAACTGGACCGCCCAGGGCAGTGTGATCCCGCCACCCTGCGCAGGATCCCTGGGGGTGCTCGAATAAAGCTCAGGCGCCCGGGCTCACCTGGTATTAGGATTCCTTGTTCCGGTATAGGGCCCACATAGCAGTATTTTTCAAAAGCGGCCTAGAGGGTTCTCATCCTGTGGCTAGGTTGAGATCCATTCATCTAGTCCAGCCTATTTGACAGATGGGAAAACTGAGGTCCAGAAAAGCCAAGTGATTTGCCTGGGGACCCGGCTTCAGGTCTCTGGGTTATGCCTGGATTCCTCATTCAAAGCTCGAACTAGCCTGTCACACTAAGCCTTTACTGTAGGTGACGGGCTCCACTGGCACACAGCTGTGTGTATGAGAAAGACAGAGAGACAGGGAGACAGGGAGACAGAGAGGGAGGGAGGAGGGAGGGAGGGAGAGAGAGAGAGAGAGAGAGGGAGAGGGAGATTCACTCTCCTTTGGAAAATTCATGCAGAGCTTGGAAGGAGCTGAAGGTAAAAGATCTCAAGTTAGACATGGACATGCTTGATGCAGTTTGCCTGGTTATCATGGCTGACAGCGCAGGGTAGGGTGTCTAACCTCTCCCCAGCTCCCCAGGTGGAATACAGCCTCTTTGGGGAAACAGGCACATCACCAGGGCTCACAGACCCTCTTTCCCAGCCCCGAAGGCATGCGAGGGGCTCTCTGTGGGCCCTCTCCAAGTGCCTCACGCCCCCATATCAGAGAGCCCGCCGTCCGCCCATCAGGGGCAGGCTGTTCAGGGCTGGGTGGCCTGGGCTGCTCTATAAAGTTTACTGTCCATGGAATGTAATCGATGTAGTTCCCATCAGAGATTGCCCTGAGGATGAAATTAATAGGAAGAATAAGCTGTTAAATGATGCAGAAATGAAACACCCCATTGAGCTGGTGACTCCAAGCAGGTGAGTGCTGTCCCTGGAAGGAGCTGAGTGTGCCCGGCTGCCCAGGAGTTCCTTCCGAAGCCAGGCTTCTCCTAAGGCTGCTGACCACCTGCCGAGACGCCCAGGATTTGTTCACTCACCTCCACGCCGACAGGCTCATGTGAATGTGCTGGTGTGCGTGTGTAAGGAGGTGGACGGGAGGGGAGGCAGTGCCAGGGAGGAGCCAAGGTAGGGCTCTCAGAATGTCAGCAGCATCACTTGGCGCTCTGGCCATTGAATGGCAATCCGGAGTTTTCCAACTTTGGGGTGCATCTGTATTCCTGGGGGGCTTGTTAGAAAGTCTGATTCCTGGGCCCTACCTTCAGGGAGTCTGATGTAGTAGGTTAGGTCTAGAAGCATGCATTTAACTCACTTCCTATCTGCTTCTGACACACATTGAAGTTAAAGAAAGACCAGCTTTGGAAAACTTCATTCTCAATATTGAGGTGATGGGGGGACGTTGGAACCTGCTATCTCAGCTGTAAATCAAGAGGAAGACCTGGATGACAGCTCTATGCACCTGTTGTTTCCCCACCAGCCCATGGAGGTGCACATGAGCATGGGAGCTGGAAGCCGAGATGAAAGAGGCGTGAAAGCTTAAAATGCGGTCCCATCTGTGCTCCTGGCAGGGTTGGCTGCATTGTAACGCCTGATGGCCAAACCCCAGTCATTGATCAGCTGCCTCCTGCACGACCCCTACTGGAGATTGAGCCCACAACCTGGGCATGTGCCCTGACCGGTAATCAAACCATGACCTCCTACTTCATAGGTCGATGTTCAACCACTGAGCCACGCCAGCTGGCAAATCCTCTATGGTTTCTCTGGTTGGAGGATCAGACACCTTTCTGGATAATCCTCTGGAGGAGAGTGGAAGAAAAATCACTTTCAAGCAGTGGGGCCCAGGGGTGCTGGGCGGGAGTGAGTGGATGGCTGGCGTGTGCCTTGGCTCCAGGGCTGGCTCAGGGTTGGGGGCTCTGGAGGGGTCATGGCTGTGGTCCTCAGTGTGGCCACGCAGCCCAGGCACACAGATGTGGGCAGCTCAGCTCCAGGGGGCTGGGGAGGCAGCACAGTCTTATCCGGCATTGGAGGTGGGGGCACGGGACAGACAGAGGCGGTACCTGCCCAGACTGAGAAAGAAGACATGTGCTGTGCTTTATAGAATCTGAGTTTTCCAGTAAAGTTACGCAGACCTCCTTCTGATGAATTGATATAAGCCTACTTGAAAGGAACTACATAACGTTTATTGGCATATTAAAACGTTTGGAGAAACGATTCTGGGATGCCTTCTGCAGAGCCAGGAAGGTCCTTGCACTATGAATGATAATTAATAGGAAATTAATCCTTGACCGGCAGATCGTATAAGTGATTGAAGTTTTACAAAGGAGTGTCATACACACGAGCGAATTTAGCCTCATAAGAAGCCCTGGGAGGTAAGTCAGGCGCTTGCAGACCGCATGCAGGGTGGCCAGCAGGTGGCACAGCTGCCAGCGCCAGACCTGTCGTGGGAACCTGGTGTGGCAGGCTGGGAAAGGCTGCGAGAATTGTTCAATTAGAACAGGGGTCCTCAAACTTTTTAAACAGGGGGCCAGTTCACTGTCCCTCAGACCGTTGGAGGGCTGGACTATAGTTTTTTAAAAAAAACTATGAACAAATTCCTATGCACACTGCACATATCTTATTTTGAAGTAAAAAGACAAAACGGGAACAAATACAATATTTGTATGTGGCCTGCGGGCCGTAGTTTGAGGACCCCTGAATTAGAGTATATTTCCATGCGTCACTTTTAAACATATATATTTTTTTTATTGATTTCAGAGAGAAAGGGAGAGGGAGAGAGAGAAACATCAATGATGAGAGAGAATCATTGATTGGTTGCCTCCTGCATGCCCCGCACTGGGGGTTGAGCCCGAAATCCAGGCACGTGACCTGATCAGGAATTGAACCGTGACCTCCTGGTTCATAGGTCGATGATCCACCACTGAGCTATGTCGGCTGGGCCATGTCTTTTTTTTTTTTTTTTTAGCAAGCACACCTATTGTGCTTTTAGAGCGATTGAAAATATCTTTATTTGACTTGTCCACATGCAGTATTTATATCTGTTCTTTTTCCTCCAGAGAAGTAAGAAAACGTCTTTTTGATTCTTGCCATAGCTTCTCTTTGACATAACCCCGTCCATGATAAAGCTTTACTGCTGGCAGCCCCTGTTTTTCTTGTCTGTGGCTGTCAGCTCTCTAGTCACCATCTATCTTCCTTTGGTCCTCTACTCCCTCTTTTTCTTTGATACGCGAACATCTTTGGGGAAATATTTTTCAAGAGCCTTACAAATGCTAATTTTCCTGGACCCCAGTAATCTCATCCTTCTAAAGACGAGTCCAAGGAGAGAATTAATATTAGCCTAAAAGTGATGTAGGCTCTGAGCACAGAGATGTTCGGCAGAGTGTTAGTTACAGGAGCAAGAACAGATGAGGCAATCCAAGTGTTCAACACCAGGGGGAGGGTAGCTGCCCTGTGATGGGCCCACTGAACAGAAATGTCATGCAGCCATAAAAATGATGGCTATGGAGAATACGTAAGAACAAGGAGAAAATGTTTTCAACACAATGTTAAGTGAGGACACACACCTGCTTCTACCATATAACAGCAATTTTCAACCTTTTCACCTCATGGCACACATAAGCTAATTATTAAAATTCTACGGCACACCAAAAATACATTTTTGCCAATCTGACAAAACGATAGGTATAATTTTGATTCACTCACACCAGAAGGCTATTGTTGTGTTGCCTGCTGTCTTAAAATTTTTAAAAAAAATTTGACAAGCTAAGGGAAAAGAGGCCAGTGCCCCTGACTAAATAGTCAGCTATTGTATGTTTTAAAAATTCTTGCAGCTCACTGGTTAACAATCGCTGCTGTATAATTATGGCTCTAAAACAAAAAACAAGAACAATGAAAAAATCTACAACCACCACCACCACCACCACAGAAAATGAACCCACCCCAAATCCATGAAATCTATAGGCTGAAAAAGAAACCTGAACAAATATTCCAAAGTGTTAAAACTCAGGATGTCATTGGTGGTTAATTTTTTAAAAAAATTGATTTCAGATAAAAAAGGAGAGGGAGAGAGAAATAGAAACATCAATGATGAGAGAGAATCCTTGATCAGCTGCCTCCTGCACACCCCCTACTGAGGATCAAGCCCTCAATCCAGGCATGTGCCCTTGACCGGAATCAAACCCGGGGCCCTTCAGTCCGCAGGCTGACGCTCTATCCACGGAGCCAAACCCGCTGGGGTGGTGGTTAAGTTTTCATGCTTTCAATTTTTCTGTCTTTTCCGAGTCTACAGTGACGCATGTGTATAACGTCTGAAGAGAAAGATGACAGAGCCTTTGCGTGGCACCGTGGGGAGTGGTTAGGACTGTGGATTTAGGGAAGGACTTGGGCTTGATTCAGAGCCCGGTCACTTCCAGGGTTTGTGGGTAAGTCCTCTCAGTGTTAGTTTCTCGGGTGGAAAATGGGGACACATCCTACTGAATGGACTGGACATGCTTGTTTGGGGTTAGCTTACGAAAAGTAATGGCACATGGTAAGGGCTCTAGATCTGTTGAAAACGACTGAATGACTTCTGACTCAAATGACACCTCACCTTCCAGGTATGAGCAGATATTTGTTCATTCATCCACGTATATTTATGAAGTGTCTCCCATGTGTAAGAAATAGTGGTAAGGACGGTTTCTGTGTCACTAACATCAGCCTCATTTGACATAAGCTAAGGAGAGAAAACCCAAATGGGAGGATCAGGCTATGCAACTGAAAGAATAAAAAGTGGAGTTAAGCCCGGCTGGCGTGGCTCAGTGGTTGAGCATTGACTTATGAACCGGGAGGTCACGGTTTGATTCCTGGTCAGGGCACATGCCCGGGTTGTGGGCTCGATCCCCAGTGTGGGATCATGCAGGAGGCAGCCAATAACGATTCTCTCATCATTGATGTTTCTATCTCTCTCTCCCTCTCCCTTCCTGTCTGAAATCAATAAAAACATCTTTTTAAAAAGTGGAGCTCAATGAAAAAGAAAACCCCTCTCTGTCAGGTTTTTAGAGCATTTATTTCATTTAACCTTCACGACAGCCCTTTGAGGTGGGAACGCTTTTCATTCTACGCTGACAGAAGAGGCCTGAGAGGTCAAGGCCCTTGTTTGAGCTGCCACAGCGGTGAGGGTGGCACTGGGATTCCATCCAGGCAGTGGGGACGCTGGAGCACACGCTAAGTCACCTCCCACCTTACAACAGAGGGGCTCTCTCTCCCTGGTCCTTCCCCACCACGGCAGGACACAGGGCCATCCTTCCAATCAGACTTTCCTCTGGGGCCTTGGGAACCCACTTCCTGTAGTCCTTTCCCTGTGTCCTCTCTCTGAAGGGCATGACTTTATTGCTCTGGGGCAGTAAAGAACTTCTGGAGTTGGGGACTTACTAGTGAGCCTTGAGGGGGAGAAAGACAACTCGGAGCACATTCAGGTAGCGCATAGGGGAAGGATGGTTGGTCACCCTTGATGCAGTGCCTGCAGAAAGTGACTGTGAATTTGAATCATTACAGCCCCCCTCAAGCCCTAAGCTGCTAAAGTTATTAAATTTTCTCTAATTACCCTTTTCTACCTACAGATTCTGTTCTGAGGTCACCTCTCTCCTTCCTAACACCTCATGTTTTTCTCTTTTTTTTTTCTTGATCATTATAGCTACAGGTTTATTAATCTTATTAATCATCTCAAGAAATCTTTGGGCTTTCTTGTTTTTCTCTATTTTTATAATTCACTGATTTCTATTCTGATCTTAATTATTTCCTTTCTTGTGTCTACTTTTGGTTTAATTTGCTCTTCTTTTTTGCTAGTTCCTTAAGGTGCAAGCTGAGGTCATTGGTTTGATACTTTCTTCTTCGCTTAATACAGGCATTTAATTCTATAAATTTCCTTTTTAGTACTGCTCCAGTAGCATCCACAAATTTTCATTTTTATTCAGCTCAAAATGCTTTCCAATCTGTCTCTTGGTTTCTCCTTTCACCTGTGGATTATTTGGAAGTATGTTATTTAGCTTCTGAATATTTGGGGATTTTCCAGATATCTTTCTGTGATTGATTTCTAATTTAATTCCATTATGATCAGAGAACATACTTTGCATAACTTGAACCCTTTTAACTGCACTAAAATTTGTTTTGTGGCCGAGAATATGTTCTATTTTGGCAATTGTCCTTTGCGTACTTGAGAAGAATGTTTATTTTGCCATTGTTGCAGGGAGTGCAAATGTCTATGAGGTCAACATGGTGGATAGCGTGGTTCAAATCTTCTATTTCCTTGCTGGTTTTCTGTCTATGGGTCCTAACATTTATTAAGAGAGAGGTTTAAAATCCCCAGCTATACTAGTAACTGTGGGTTTGTCTACTTTTCTTTGCAGTTCTATCAATGTTTTGCTTTATGTATTTTTGAAGCTTTGTATTAGGTGCATAAATATTTAGGATTTTCATGTCTTCGTGATGAATTGGCCCTTTCATCATTATGTAATGTCCTTCTTTATCTGCGGTGATACTATTGGCTCTGAAATCTACTTTGATAGGAGTTCAGCCATTCCAACTTTCTTTTGGTTAGTCCAGGATGATATATATGTTTCCATTCTTTTCTTTGAACTCTGTATCTTTCTATTTAAAATGCATGTTCTTGGTAGCCAGCACAGTGTTGGGACTTGCTTTTTTTATCCAGTCTGACAATCTGTCCTTTAATTGTCGCGCTGAAACCATTTTCGTTTTATGTGAATGTTGATGTGTTAGATTTAAGTCTACCGTGTTGCTACGTGTGGTCTGTTGGGTCTACTTGGTCTCCCTTCTCCTTTCCCTCATTTTCTGCCTTTCAACATTCAGAACTCTTGAAAATGATCGTTTCATGTATTTTGACTTTTTTTTGGTGGTGGTTTTGTGTGAGAGGATAAACCCACTCTGTTACTATATGTTGGCTAGAAGCAGGAGTCGGAGCCTCTGCAGCCACCACCAGTCCAAGCCATGTCAACACCAGGCTCACTTTCATACCAGCAGTTAAATGCTTGTCCCAGGTAAGAGCAGAATGGAATCAGGGATGCCTGGCTCCACCGTGTGTCTTTGTCTCTCTATCCAGAAACGAGTGATGGAGCCACTTCACAATCAAAGTACTTGCACAGTCATTACTAAATCTGATTCTCACAAGAGCCATGTGAGATAAATAGGCATTATTAGCCCATTTGACAGGTAGGGAGTCTGAGGCCCAAAGAGTGTATAGTGAACTGCCCTGGCTACATGGAGAGCGAATGGCAGAGTCAGGACATTCACCAAGGCTCTGTCCTCCACTCCTGGCTGCATTTGCTGCTTCCTCTCCCCCTCATAGCAAAGCAGCAGGCAGGGAGCTCAGCTGTCATTCCCGATCGTAATGACAAATGGATTCCCCCGCTGGGAAGAGGACGAACAGTCCGGTCTCCTGCTAGAAAACATGTGGAAAAGCAGTGCCACAGGGAACGCAGTCCCAGGAGGGCCGCTGCGCTGCCCGGATGCGTGACATGTACCGTACAATCCTGTCTTTTGACCGTTGCCATGGTGTGTGGACATAATGGGAGTGTGTTTCCTTGGAAAATTTCTACAGTGACTCATCCTCATTTCTACTAGAAGCAATGGAAGAACTGGGTAAGCCTCGGGGAATAGCTAGAATAATAGCAATGTTTGCTACCTATCAGCTTTCTATCATTAAGTGGCTTCTTAAAAGCTTGTAAAATAAAGCAACATCAATCACATTTGAAGAGGAGTTGGTATTAGAAAGATGTGGAGCTCTGTCTGTCTGGCGTGGCTCAGTGGTTGAGCATCGACCTATGAACCAGGAGGTCAGGGTTCGATTCCCGGGCAGGTCACATGCCTGGATTGCAGGCTTAATCCCCAGTAGGGGGCATGCAGGAGGCAGCTGATCAATGATTCTCTCTCATCACTGATGTGTCCATTTCTCTCTTCCTCTCTCCTCCTCTCTGAAATCAATAAAAATATATTTTTTAAAAAAGAAAGAAAGATGTGGAGCTCTGAAATGGATCCTCTTTCATTGAAGGTCTTCTCTCCATTGGTGACCAGGGATTCTGCCACGTAGCTGTCGGAGGCCCTGGCCTCTGGTGGCCTGTGAGCTCAGACCCAGGATGGGATGGTGGAAAGAACACAGGCTTTGGAAGCTGCAAGGTCTGGGTCTGAATTCCGTCTCTCCACTTGCAAGCCTTAGCTTCCCCAGGTGTAAGATGGGCCCGGGAAAGCCTGTCTTGGAGGCAGTAGCGATGAGGCACTACTGGGCTAAGTAGCTAGGGAGGAGGCTGTCCTGGCTGGAGGCAGCAGGCCCCATCTTTACGAGAGCCTGTCAGACGCTGGGTCCAAACTATAAGCATATTTGTAAATAGCTGCGTTATGCACACCCTTAAACATTTGCACAATGATAAATACACAAATTCATTCTTATTATAAATATTCCAGAAAAGTAAAAAGTCTCACACACTCAATTCTGCCCCCCCCCCCCCCCCACAACCCTCGCCCCGCCCACCCAGCCGCTCTCAGTATGGCATGCTCCTCTCCAGTTCTCTGTGTGCTACTGGGCACATATGCGCATTTATAAACATATCGCTTAGTTTAGCCTGTGGGTATTTTGAACACAAATGGGACTGCACTGATTGCATTGTTCTGTAATTTGCTTTTTTTTTTTAACTTACTAATATATCCTGGAGAATTCCCCCTAGGGACTTCCAGGTTTTCCTACCCTGGTTTACCTGCTGTAGGGGCGGTGGGGGATTCATGCGCATTTGCCCTCCTTTATTTAATCGTCCCCCATTGAACAATGAAGTTGTTTCTAAATGTTTGCTCTCACAAGCAGGGCTGCAGAAAAGATCTTTGTCCATGCTTCTTGGGGCACGTTTGTAAGTATTTCTCCAGAAGAGATTCCAAGAAGTGAAACGGCTAGATTGAAGCGAATGCCTGCTTTTGTATTTTAATGGGTCCTCCCATGTCCCCACCCAACGACTCTCTAGTCCAAAGGTGCTCCCAGTTTACACTCCCCTCAGCTGCCTCGTCTGCCCTCTCCCGGGATGGAGGGCTTCTTTGCTGGGGTCTCGCCCCTCTTCTGTGTGTTCCTTTCGCAGTCCTCTAGGCTCTCCCTATAGCCTTGGCCCAATGCCATCTTCCTGGTCTTTGCCACCCAATTGAGACAAAGGTACCATTTTAAGGATGCTGAGAGCTGTCTCAAAACATAAAGCAGATAAACCAGGGAGCGATGACTCCCATTTCAGAATGACTTTTTGTTCCACAAAAGAATCTGCTGCAGGGTGTATTGCAATCCACGAACCAATACTGATTAAGTCTGCAATTCATTCATTCACCCATTCATTCATTCTCTGATTTACAGTGTTAGGCTCTGTGCTTGCTGTTTTGGAGTCCTCGCGTTCAAACAAAGGTCATACTTTCATTGCATAGAGCAAGACGTGCCAATAACTTATTAGGTAAGCGTGTATTAATAATTGGCTGGCTGTTAAAAAGCTTTAAATGCTAAAAAAAGGAGAGATCTCAGTAGGTGAGAGACCACAGATGCGTGGGGGATAGAGCAGTCTAACAGATTAGCACTAAGATCTACTAGTGCCCAGCGGATGATGACTGGGGCTATCCAGCCAGTTTGTCACCCCAGAAACAATGCAGGGACTTCTCTATCCCTGGGCAACAGTTGTTTTCAAGTGTGAAGGAGAAGGAGGGAAATAGAAAAGAGATGCCTTTACCAGGCCCCCTTCCTGTGCCCTAGCCAAGGGATTATGACAGTCAGCGGGACCATTCATACCGTCCTTCCCTCCCTCCCTCCTTCCTTCTTTCCTTTTTCTTTCATATTAATATTTCTATAAGATTTGTTTGTAATTATTTAACCTTCCCAGTTGGCAGGGAAAAAAGATGAAACAGCTTTCTGTCTGCATATGGAAATGTCCTTTACAGATATATCTTGTCCCTTATTAAAAAATAAAACCCATCAGACTCCAAGGCCACCCTGTTCAGACTTCAGATAGCGAGCTGCTCATGAATCAAAAGATAATGTGGTACTGGGTAGCAGGACCCAACCAGAAAATGTTCTGATGGATTAACTTGTCTCCTGAGTAAGATAAAGGTGATGAGTGAATGGACATTAAGCCTACTTTCTTCTTCTTTTTAAAAAAATATGTTTTTTTTAAATTGATTTTTAGAGAGCTAGGAAGGGAGAGGGTTAGAGAGATAGAAACATCGATGAGAAACATCATTGATTGGCTGCCTCGTGCACGCCCCCACTGGGGATCGAGCCCACAATCTGGGCATGTGCCCCAATTGGGAATCGAACCAGTGACCTCTTGGTTCATGGGTTCACTCAACCACTGAGTCACACTGGCCGGGCCAGGCCAGGCCTCCTCTCTTCTGCCTCCTGGGTTTGAGGAGGAAATAGCCACTGAGAGATAAACAACTGGCTTCGGATGTCAGAGCCAGTGCCGAGAGGGTCCAGGAGAAGTTCTGCCCTGATGGGTGCTGGTGAGTGTGGGCACCCCACATTGGACCAGAGTGGAGCTTCCCCGTCAGTTAGTACAACTTACAGCTTAGCCCGCACCCCCCACTTTTTTTTGCACTCAGTAAAGGGATTTTTTTTAGTTTCTAGTGGTAAAGACTGTTTAATTCAGTTACATCATATCTGAAGGCTAAGTAGAGCTTACACGAACTGTAAATTATTGAACTCAGCCCTCAGAGATCATTCTACAACATTCTATCCATCTATCTGTCTATCTAAGAATTGTAAGACTTAATATTTTCTCTTAAGAAATTTGCAGTAGATGGGGCACATTACAAAGCCACATATAGCTCTTACTCTGTGATTCACTGATTGTCTGCCTTTCCTGCTCTAGACTGTGAGCTCTGAGAACCAGGTCAGTCCTGTTCACGGGTAGCTCCCTCATGCCTAACACAGTGCCTGACACATAGTAGATGCTCAATAAATAAATGAGTCAGCAGGAAACGCTCCAGGAATGGGGCAGGAAGGCTCCAGGCCTGTGTGTGGGGCAGTGTGGGAATCAGAGGGGGGCTGCTGAAGAGCAGTGGGATATAATCACTGGGAATGGCGATAATTGAAGTCAGGATGTGGAATTTGGGCTTTTTTCTCTGGGTTGGGAAAGATACTAATGAGTCCCAAGCAGGAGCGTGACATGATAAATGAGGCTCTTTCTCTCTCTTTCATTTATTTATTCATCCCACTTAATACAATTTGTCAAGCATCTTCTATGTGTAGATGCTGAGATATAAAAAACAGAAATAAGATAGGGTCATATCTTCACAGAGCCCACAATCTGGTAGGGAAGAAAGATAAATAAACAGATGGTCATCGTGTGTAAATTTTATGTGAGAATCACACAGAATACTCTCGGATGGCCTTCTGGAGGAGGTTGCGTTGGAGCTGAGTCTCCGAGGGCACGTGTGAATGAGATAGAGAATGGGTGGGAAGGGTGTTGTTGGCAAGGAGAGAGAGGGGAGGAGCTTGCGATGCTTGGGAATGACTGCGCACCGTTCAGTAAGCCTGGTGCCTGTGTGGGAGGCCGGGAGCAGACAGAGATGAGGCAGAAAAGGTAGGCAGGAGCCAGAGCAGAAAGACCCACGGGGATATTCCTGGACTCCATCCTGTGGGTAAAGAGGGAGGGGATGTTCAGATATGTCTTTTAGGAAGAGCATGTTGATGCAGAAAATGGATTGGAGAAGGGCAAGATGGGCAGCAGGGAGATGAGCGAGGTGGCTGTTGTTCTTACCCAGGTGAAGAACCATGAAGGACTGAATTTAAGTAGTGCCCAGGGTGATATAATAATAATAGTTAGGGTGAGCCTATATAATAAAAGATTAATATGCTAAGTGTCCAATTGACCTGTTGGCCATTCAACCAATCAAAGTGAAATATGCTAATGATAAGGCCGCTCAACTGCTGGCTATGATGTGCACTGACCACCAGGGGGCAGATGCTCTAACCAGTAGGTTAGCTTGCTGCTGGGGTCTGGCTGATCAGGACTGAGTGAGACAGGCTGGATACACCCTGGAGCCCTCCCGTGGCCCCTCCCCAGCTGGCCAACCTCCCACATCTCTCTGTGGCCCCAATTGTGCACCGATGGGGTCCTTCGGCCTGGCCTGCACCCTCTCGCAATCCTGGATCCCTCAGGGGATATTGGAGAGCCAGTTTTGGCCGGATCCTGCAGGCCAGGCTAAGGGACCCCACTGGTGCACGAATTCGTGCACTGGGCCTCTAGTATAATAATAATAGCTAGCATTTACTGAGCACTTACTACAGGCCAAGAGCTATTCTACATGAATGCATTAACTCACTGAGTCCTCTAGTCACCCACTGAATGTAACTGTCTTTATTCCTATTTTACAGGTGAGGAGAATGAGGCACAAGGTCACACACATCTAAAGAATGCAGATCTGTACTCAGGTTGTTTATGGGGTTGGGGAAGCAGCAATTCTAGGGTGCAGGTGTGGAATCACAGGAAGAGGATGAGCCCAGTTTAGACTGTTCCTTTGTGGTGCCCGTGGGACTCTGAGAGGAGGCGTTCGGCAGCACCTGTAGTGCTGGGTCTAGAGCTCTGGAAAGAGATCTGGGCTGGGGGTAGCAACCTGAACGTCACGGTCAAGGCCAAACTCATTCAAGGACAATGCAGACTGGGAGAGGCCAGAAACAGCATCCGGAGTGCCCATCCTCTCAGGGATGAACAGGAAAAGAGCTGCTTACGAAGAGGACTAAGAGGAGCAGGCAGAGAGGTGAGAAAAAAACCAGAGCAGGGTGGAGAAGAGTGTCACAGGGAGGCGTGGTTACGTCCACATGCTGCCGAGAAACCCGGTGGGATGAAGCCTGAGAAGTGAGCAGCATCCTTATCAACAGAGATTGGGTTTAGTCGTGAAGACTCCATGGGTGACCTTGACAAAGAAGAGTTTCAGTGGTGTGCTACAGGTGGGCTGGGACATGAAAGGAAGGTGAGGAGGTAGAGACCAGTAAGTCTAGAGAACTCTCTGGAGACTCTTTGTTGGAAGGAAAGGAGAGAGGAGGCAGGATAGAGCAATATTACCTCCGTCTAAGACTTGAGCATATTGTATTTGCGCGCCCCCCCCCCCCCCCCCCCCCCCCCGCCCCAGAGCTGAGCACATTGCCTTATCCTAGTCAATCACAGTTCTTCTCCTCCCTCCTCCCTCCTCCCCTCCTCACCATCCCTCCACCTTCATAAAAACAAGTTCTCATTGTGTAGGAAAAAAATGGCGAAAACCCAACTATTGTTAAAACCATGTGGCGATCTGAAGATATTTCTACTCTGAGTGGTAACAAGTGATGAAGCAGCTAAGCTAGTAGAGGCCTAATTGATTTCTATTTTCATCTGTTTACGGGAAACCATGTCCTTTGTTGATCATGGAGTGAATGGCCACACAACGGGGTATTCCGGCTTCCGACGCCTCCCTGTTGCTTTCTGGAACAGAGCTGGATGCTGCCGTATGGAGGAGGCTTCTGCTTTGGCAGTCTGAATGTTGCTCAAGGCATGTGTGACAAATTCTCTGCCCTGGCTTGAAAACTGGGAAAACCTCCATTTCTAAGGGGGCCCATGGAGACACTGATATTAAGGATCACGTAGTTGGGTGCCAGATTGACAATGAGCCTCTCTTGTGAAAGGCACTCAGGAAGATGTGTCGGGGAGCGTGAGGGGAGCTGCCCAAAGCAGGCAGGGGAGAGGCAGCTGGGCCTTTTTGTCTGAGGTGGGGGATACTGTTTCTTGTGGTGAGCCATGGAGCGATTCCCTCCAGATATTGGAAATCTGGTCTAACCTACGTCAAAGGCAAAGGCATAGGCTTCTGCAGGGGCCAACTGGGCTCCGGCATCCTGCTAATGACCTCATTGACAACATATCCTCAGGTGAAGATAAAAAAATTTGATGAATACATGGATAAACATTTAGAAAGCAGGACCCACGTGTTAGTGTCTGCCTTCATTTACAGCCCTGACCAGGCCAGTGGGCAGCTGCTCGATGCAGGGTGTGGTGAGACGATGGGCTTTCTCATGGAACTTTGGATACAGCTCCAGTGAGGAACCAACCCGGAGTCCAGGCTGTGGAATTGCGATCCTTCTCATCCCAAAGGTTCCAGCTGGTAGTGGAAAGGGTTCTTGGTGAGAATGAGACACCTCTGGGTAGTTATTTCCAATCCCGAACCCCCAAGGTATGTCTGACACCCTCAAATATAAACCCAGGGCCATGTGTTCCAGAGAATGTCCTGAACGATGAAGCTGGTGGCCAACCAACAACCAGGATCTCCAGGTTCATTCGCAGGCCTACCAAGAAGCATAGGCAGGGTCAAGGTGTGGATTAAATATTTGATGAGCCCTGGCTGGGTGACTCAATTGGTTGGAGCTTCATCCCATACACCAAATGGTTTCAAGTTTGATTCTTGGTCAGGGTACATACCTAGGTTGTAGGTTTGATTCCCAGTCAGGGTGTGTATGGGAGCAACAGATCAATATTTCTCTCACACCTTTCCTTCTTTTCTTTTCTTTTCTTTTCTTTTCTCTTCTCTTCTCTTCTCTTCTGTCTCTCTCTCTCTCTCTCTCTCTCTCTCTCTCTCTCTCTCTCTCTCTCTCCCTCCATCCCTCCCTCCCTCACTCCCCCCGTTCCTCTCTCTCTCAAATCAATAAACAACATATCCTCAGGTGAAGATAAAAAAATTTGATGAATACATGGATAAACATTTAGAAAACAAGAATCTCCACCCGGGTATTTGAACAGGGGGTTGGCGAGAGATGATAAATCTTTTAACATCAAATCACAATTGGGAGTCCCACCAATGTTAGCAATCTTCTTAAACTAGGGGCAGAGTCTGACTGGCAATGTCAAAACCAAAGACCGTTTGTATTGTGCTCTTACCATGTGACGGCCTCAGATTTGCACTTGCCCAGATAGTCACTTACTCGTGTAATTCTTCCCACATCCCAGAGTTATGTCCTGGCCTTCGTGTCTGCTCCACTTACTCTCCTGTACACAGATGGCTTCCAGATCTACTATATCTCTAGCCCCAACTCCTTTCATAAGCTCTTGGTTTGATTAGGGTCTCTAAGTGTGCAGCCAGAAAGGATACAGACATCACCATCCATCACAGGCAGGCTTAACAGCCTCAGGGAGATGGAGGGCCCTCAGGGCAGATTCTAGTGGGCGTTTTGGCAGGGGAGGGTGGTGGAGACAGGGAGAGCACTACAGTGCAGCATCTGAGTGCTGTTTGAGCATAGAGTGCAGATTGGAGCATTCGAGTGCGTTTATTGTTTCAACAATGCACATTTCCCGAGCTCACATATAAGCAAGGCCCTGGGGATGTACAATCTGACAGACACAAGCCTTGCTCTCAGGGAGCTGTCAGTCTCTAGTGAGACAAGGCTGAGGGAGGTTAAAGCAGCAAGTTCCTAAGAGGCAGGTGTAAGGAGCAGTGACGCGTAAGGGAAAGCAAGTCCTTTAAGGAGAGTTTTGTGTCTCTTAGAGGCCCACTTCAGCCCGTGAGCTCTCCAAGGCTGGGCCAGGTCTTGCCCGTCTTCATATTCCCTGCACAGTCGCTGCTCAGTGAGCATTTGCAGAAGGAATAAAGGAAGGCACAACGTGTTGTAAGGAGCTCCTCGGATGGAGGGGAAGGTCTTCTTAGGGATCATGCTCTTTGAACAGTATTTGGAAATAGGAAGAGACCTTCGCCAGGCAGACAAGACAAATAAGGGGTTCTGGGCAGAAGGAACAGTGGGTGCAAATGCACCCAGGCAGACATCCAAGGGCGTGGGGTATTTGGTGGATGGGTCTCCGTTCTGGAATGTAGGGTACACGATGGTCAACCACAGGCAGATAATGGGGCTTAAAGCGGGCCTGGGGCCGGTGGAAGAGGGTCTCAGAAGCCATTCTAAAGGGCTGGCATTTTGGAAATTAGAGTAAACCCGGGAGTGTAAGGGTTTTAGGCAGGGTAGCGATGTGACCACTATGTATGGGGCTGAAGAATGGGCACCAACAAGGAGCATGCTCAGAGCCTCCCTTCTAATGTCAGGGCTGCTATTTACTCCAGCTCCTGCGGAGCAGGGAGCAGGTGCCAAACTCCCAGGTGACAGCTGTGTGCTCGAGGGACACAGGCAGGGGCTCCCAGGCTGTTCATGCTGGAGGCCCTTTGAAGCCACTTAACCCAGTCCTCCCGTTCTATGGATGGGAAACCTGAGGCCCAGGGTTGTAGTCTGGCTTTCTCCCCACAGACAGACCTGGCTCAAAGCTGAGCCTTGCTACTCCCCTGGCCATGTGACCTCAAGCGAGCTACTTAACTATGTTTCTGTCATCTGGACCGTGGAGGTAACACTATTCCCCTTTCGGGGTTGTGGGACTAAATGAGATAACGCACGACAAGTGTCTCCTCAGCTTAGTGTCGGGCAGGCAGTGTGTGCTCAGTTAGCAGTAACTTTTTGTCTAATCTCCAGGGTTCTGCTTCTGCTTCCAGCACACTATCCCAATGCCTGTCTCCGGGGGAGTTGGTCCTGGGGTCTCGCAGGGGCTTCTGTAGTGGCTGAGCTAGTCCGGGAGGGACGGGAACATTTCTCAGGTTGCCCACAAAGGCATACCTTGGCTTAATTGGTGTTAGGGCAAACACTGAGTTTAAAAAGGCAATTTGGTCTGGATTAAGGAGAAAATGAGAACATATTGAAAGGAGTGCATGTGTGATTTTGCGCGGGTGGGATGAGTTTCCCATGTGGAAGGACTTTTCCATTTGCATAAAGCTCATGGCAGGGTTCCTTTAAGTCACCGGTTCCTCCTACGGCTCACTCAGGAGTCAGTTTCCCTAGCATGATTCACAGCAATTTTCCAAGGGAGAGCTTTCTGCTCCCCACAGTCTTGTCACCCCTCCTGACCTCCTTTCAGACTCCCTTGAACTTTGACCTCAAACAAGGGAATCCTGGAATGGGATCCATGTAGACCCCATAGACTGTGGGATGCACCATGATCTTTTGTGCCACCAAGAAAGAAAAAAGCACTGCCGATGGGACCTGTGGGATGCAGCTCATTGGGGAACAAGCCCTGGTTTCAGAAATGTTACAACATGAAAAAACAGGCATCTTAGAAGCAATGAAACACAGTGTTTGAGCATCAAGGTCAGCTGGGTAGGCTAGGCCGGTACTCATGGCAGGATGGAAATGTACAAAGGGGGGCCGGCCCCCAAATTACACTTGGCTTCCCATTATTTAATTACTGTCTTTTCTTTATGAGAAAAAACAGGACTACAAAGGCTCTATGAGGACAGACCCTGGCTCTGCTGTGTTCACCGTGGTGTCCCCAGCACTTCATGCATAATAGGTGCTCAACAAATATTTGCTGAATGAGAAGCCAAGCAAAGCCACATTATACAACACAAGGAAAAACCCAGAAAAGAAAATAAATCATTCATCATCGCCCCACTGTGGGTCTTTTGGCTTCTTTCCTTCAAGTCTTATTTCCTATGAATACGCTCTTTCATATACATGTAAACATAACAGATTATCAGATTTAGCTCCGGGATGTGTTTTTGTATTTCTCTATTAATATGAATGAAATGATCAAATGAGATGATGCGGAAATGCTTTGAAGACTGTAAAATGTTTAACGAAATATATTAGTATTAGTTATAATTACCATGGCGATACAGATCTGAATGAGGCTGATTTTCTGCGACTATACTTCAAAGCAAATAATGAATTTGCCCTCCGAAGCTGGGAATGTGTCTGCTCCCACCCACTGTGGGGAGTCCCTCTGCTTCAGACCAGGGAGGGGAAGCAACGGAAGGATTCGTGGAAGTCATTAGCTCCACCTTCCCACCCAGCCCAGACATTTCCTTTCACTTATTTATTTATTTACTTATTATTTTTTAATTTATTGAATTGATTGGGGTGACATTGTTCAACACGAACATATAGGTTTCATGGGTGGATTTCTACATTACAAGACCTGCATAGAAATGTCTTCAGTGTCACTGATGCAGGGGAAGTGGGGATGGGGGAGGGATATGTGCATCTCTCAGGCCAAAGAAATGGCCATCTGCAAAGAGCTTCCTTCTCTCTGACCTTTGACCTTCGCTAGTGGCCAGAGTGACCCTGTGGGTTCAGGGAATGCTACTCGCTTGCCCTCATGCTGATAGCAATGTGGACAGAGATGTCAGCCCAGGTAAGTCACTCACGACAGGTGTGGCAGTTACAGTGAACAGCCCACAAAGTCCGATTTACCCTGGGAAACGGGTCAGAAACTCACCTTTAGAGTCAAAGAATCATGCACACAGTGAGTAACTGTCTAAGCCACGCCTGGGTCTTTGAGGGGAAGAGAGCTTGCTCACATAACACGCAGAAGGAGGGACTGGCCAAGATTCTCTCCTGGACCAAACTCTAGCCTCAAGGTTGGCCTACAAAGACCTGAACAAACACTACCATGGTCTCTGACAGCTCAGAGCTACATCCTGAGGCCGAGCCTAGCCCCCTACTCCCTTAGAGTCCCCGCCGAGAAAACTCAAAGCTGCCCAAAGAATTGACTATTTGTTCCTGCCAACCCCTGAAGATGGGCCTCTGTCTCCCCGTGTGTACGGGAGGGTGGGGGCCTAACTTGGATGCATGCCAGCTGGACACTCAGGCGTGTTTCAAGTGGACCAACCTCTCCTCCACACTCTGTAATGTTCCACTTCCCTGCCTGCCATAGTCACCTCTGGACAAATCGAAGTTGAGTTCAGTTCATGCCGAACCCTCTTTCTAGTTGCAATGAGTGTGCTACTGGTTCAAGTCTGCCCTTGGCGCTTTGACAAGGGTCCAGCTTGGCAGTACTCAGAGGTGAGTTGTCACACCTTGGCTCATCTCTTGGGCTCTGGTGCACCCAGAATGCCCGTGCATCTGCATGCCTCGACTTGTTAGTCTGCATTTTTACTCTTAATTTTTTGTTGTTGTTGTTGTTAATCCTCGCTCAAGGATATTTTTTTACATTGATTTTTAGAGATTAGGAGTCGGGGGGAGAGAGAGAAACATTGATGTGAGAGAGACACATTGATTGGTTGCCTCCCACACTTGCCCTGACTGGGGCCAGAAATTGAACCTGCAACCCAGGTACATGCCCTTGACTGGGAATCGAACGCTTTGATGCATGGGGCCATGTTCTAATCATTGAACACACTGGCCAGGACTCTCACTCTTTTAAAAAATTCTTTCAATTACTGTTGACAGCCAATATTCTATTAGTTTCAGGTGTACAGCACAGAGGTTAGACATTTATATAACGTATGAAGCGATCACCCCCAATAAGTCTGGTACCCACCTGGCACCACACATAGTTATTACAATAGCATTGACTGTATTCCCTAGGCTGTACTTTACATCACCGAGGCTATTTTTCTGACTCAAATCCTCAGCCCTAAACGTGGCTCCCTGCTGTCTGGTTCATGCCCGCCTTCTTTGTCCTTAAGGGGGAGGTTTCCTAGGGACTCAGCTCACTCCCACCTCGCGCACGCTCTCACACACTCCATTTCTGCTCCCATCACCCGTCTCAGTCCCTGGGCCTGGAAGGCCGGGCCAACTCCCAGCCTCCTCTGCCCCGGCCTCAAAGCTGCCGCCCACCCCCTCTGTGTTGCAATGGAGGCTGGACTTGGCCTTCAACAACTGCCCAGGCATTAAGTACACCTGAATCCTACACCATCAATTTCCCCCCAGAGATTCAGAACTACAGCTCGCTTACAGATTTAAACCCAGTTTCTAAGACAGAATACTGTTTTATAAAATGGCTAAAGAACTCTGGTCAGTACTACATAAGAGACAACATTTGAGTTACATTTTAAAAACAAGCTGAACCTGTAAGTTCTACGTGCACCTCTTTGCTGATCACTCCTTCATGTTCTCCCGGATTCTTCTTTTCTGACTCACAACAGTGGTGTCCCCACCACTCACTGCCCTCACTCCTTGCCCCAGGCCTCCCAGGGCGAACTGCCTCATCTGATCTGGTTTAGGACTTCCATTCTCCCGCGTTTATTGCAGGCACACCAGGGACAAGAGAAAGAAAGAGTCCTTGCAACTCTCCGAAGTCCTGCCTCCCGACTGAGAATTTGTGAAGTTCCCCGAGACACTTCCCTTAAAATGGAATTGAGAATTTCCCTTCTAAGATGTGAAACCCATGTCAGACATGAGGCTGGGCCAGTCCTCACTCCGCTGACATGCAGGGTGGATGCAGCAGTCCTGGTTGGCTGGTAGGGGCCCTCCCCTGGCACTAAATCCAGAGAGCAGGCAGGAGCCCATGCAAGAGGCTTCCTTCCACTTAATTCTATTACGAGAGTGACACCCCATTCCTTCACCTTTGTGTAGGCAATTTTGAATTATATTAACACAAGTGATGCAACATACCAAATCCTGGTTAGCAGTTTCTCAGATCATCTACTGTTCCCCCCACCCCTCTCCCAATAGTTCCCCCACCCAGAATGGTTGGGTATAAAAAAAAAAACCCAACCAATTCAGTGAAAAAGACAATAAGCTGGGTTTCCTTCACACCCACTTTTGGGAACTGACGTGTGGTTCCTGAGGATTGGGTCACGAAGTTTAGTCGACACCTTCTCCACTTCCAGGGGGAGTCCCTTTACCAACCCCAACTGTCCTCCAGCCTCCTGGTGGATTCAGAACCTTCCAGAAGTGGGAATCCCATTTCTCTTCCTCCTCCCCTCTCTGCAGGCAGCCTGAGAGGAGGAGAACCCCTGACCGAGGGAGCCCAGGAACTTACCCTCTGCTCCTGCGTGGCCACGAAAGTCTGGAACCCTGGTGCCACCCCAAAGCCCAGCTCTTGGATAAAAGGCGGCTCAGACTGACTGTGGATCTGAACTTTCACTCCTGCTTCAAACGTCGTTTCCTCTGGAAGAACAAAATGGGACAGAACCGTGGGTCAGAAACAACAGGTGCTATGGAGCCCTGAGACTGACACGCTCAAAGGGACACTAGAGAGGCCATGTGGTTGGCAGACTAAAAGCCCTCAAAGTTGATCCCCACCTTATTCCTGGAAACTGTCAATAGGTTACCTTCCCTGGCACAGGGACAGTACAGAGACGATGAGTTAGGGATCTTGAGGTGGGAGAATATCCGGGACTCTCCGTGGGTTCCAGTGTGATCACAGGGTCCTTGCAAGAGGGAGGCAGGAGGAGCAGAGTCAGAGAGAGAATGGGAACACGCTGTGCTACTGGCTCTGAAGATGGAGGGAGGAGCCGCAAGCCAAGGGATGGAGGCAGCTTCCAGAAGCTGGAAAAGGGAAGGGATTTTCCCTGCAGCCTCCAGAAGGAACGCAGCCCTGCCAACACCTAGATGCTAGCCTAGAGAAACCCCTTCTGAACTTCTGGCTTCCGGAACTGTCAGACAATACATTTATATTGTTTGAAGCCCAGAAATCCGCATTTCTGGAAATTCTGCTATGGTGTGTTTGAGGCCAAACACATTTGGGTAAGCAGTGATCTAGTCCAGAGAGGGCAACTGACTCACCCAAGGTCACAGAGTGAACCAAGAGCAGGGCAGGGCTAGAAGCCAGGTCACCTGACTTACAATCCACCACTCTTTTTACCCCCTGTGGTGTGGTTTATTTCATGCCAGCAGGTGCCCTGCTTCATGGCTCTGGGGTTCTGAGTGAGCGCTGGAGAAAGGCAACAGGCCTTCACTGTCATACTCCTTCCAGCCCAGCGCCTGGAATGGAGCAGAGCTCAGTAATGGTTGAATGCAGCAAATGAGTGAGAAGTGTCCTCGGCTGAGCCTACTGTTTTCTGCCCTTGGACCAGCTATGAGCCTGCTCAGGGTCTGACTGGACACTGGGAAACACCACACCACACGCTGCCCAGCGACAGGCTCCCTCCCATGTCTCAGCCTCGGGAGGTCTCACCTGCTGAGATGCAGATGGGCCGCTCACCAAACAACCGCGGCGACAACAGTAGCAGCAGCCAGGACTACCCAGACAACTTTTGGGTCCCCATGTCAAATGAAAACATCACTGGGTGTTAAGACAGCCGTAGCAGAACATGAAACCCTTCTGAGCATGGGGACCTGCGACTATATGGGTCACACATCCAGGAAGCCAGCCCCGCAATAACCCGATTGGTGCTGGACCGAAGTATTCACATTCTCACATTCCTCTCACCACTAAATGATTCAACACGGAGCTGGCCCAGTGCGGTGAAGGATTTGTTTACACATCAGGAATACCAGGATTCAAAGCCCCAGGGAGCGAGCGAGAGCACAGACAACGGGGAAGTTACTACACACACAGTGTTAGGAACCCTGGTTAATTGGGACCAGGCTGACACCCAGACAGCTTAACATGAAAGATGATGTTGAATCAGGAGGAGGGCGGTGGAGCTTGTTCAACCTGCAGAGGCTGGGCCTCTCTTTCATTTTTCAGGAGCGCGGCCACGGTGGCGGGAGGCGAGGTCTACCTGCGGTGTTTTCTGCTCATGCAGAGAGGCGAGGGCTCTGCGGGGGGAGATGGGGAGATGGGGCCCGATGGGCAGAATGCATAATAGGGCAGGGGAAGTACATCGCAATAAAAGAAGCTTAAATCTTTCATCTTTGCAAATTACAGGAAACACGCCGAGGAAATAAACACTGGGGAGAAGTGGGAAGGGAAGCTGCTCGGAAAATCCGGAGACATTTTCTAGGCTGAGGCAGGGTGGTGTCTGATACAGAGCAATTTTATGCTGGACGAGGCTGGCTTTGTAACAGTGGCTGGGATGGCCAGCTCGGAAGGAGAAGGTGGGGAGGGAGGCCGGCCGTGTGGTGGTGGGTGTCGTCTGTGCAGGATCGCTTCCGTTTGTCCGTCCCCTGGCCAGTCCTCTCCACTGTGCTCTCCCTGGAAGCCGCCCTGGCAGAGACTGTACTGATGGGCTCCCTCACCCTCTGCTTCTGGTTGGGTTCAGTCTCTGGTGGCCCAGGTAGGAGACCAGTGTGTGTGTGTGTGTGTGCGTGTGTAAGAGAGAGAGAGAGAGAGAGAGAGAGAGAGAGAGAGAGAGAGAGTAAAATAAAGGGCAGGCCCAGGCCTGGGGTCTGTGATTCATGGATGCATGGAATTTTGGAGCTAGGAGAGCCCTTGACGCTTTTTAAATTCAACTAATCTCTCATCTTTCAGGTGAGAACACTGAGGCTCACATAGAAGACAGTGGCCACTGGCCACCTGACAAGTGGGGCCTGAGCAGAGCCCAGAAGCCAGGTCCCTTGACCCCTGACCCTCCTTGCCCTTTGCCAGTTGGCTAGAAGAGGCAGTGGTCCCGACGACAAACCAATAAGGCTCCAAGCTGGACAGGGACGGAGGAGGCAGAGTAGTTGAATTTATATTGGGCTTAGCAGCCTGTGCTCTCTCATCTCCGAGTTCAGGGCACCGCTCACTGAGCATGTGGCAGCGACAATGATAGGGACCAAGGCCCCAGCCCTAGCCCTTGAGAGTCCTTATGGGAAGGGTATGCCACACGCTGCTCGGGTGGTCAACGAGGGGCCCGTCTCGGTCCCTCATGCTCTCTGGGCTCTTACAGAGAAACCCAAGCGGGCTAAGGTGGGGCCTGGGAGGAGGACCAAGGAAATACAGGCTCTGAGAGCACAGCCCTGGGTTTAATTCACAGCCCACTGCGGAACAGCTGTGTGACTTCGAACACATTATACTGCCTCTCTGTCCTCTTTGCTAACATGAAGGTGTGCTATCTCTCTGTTTTCAGCTCTAAAATTCCGTGAGCTGGGGATCATGCACCAGTCTCCGAACCTCACTGCCTCTCATTTGAATTTCCTGAAAAAGAGATTTCTGAACAAAAGACATGCTGTTCAGCACTCACATCAATTCAGAAGAGGCTGAATTTTCCAAAGGCCACCAAAGAATCCACACATTGCTGCCTGGCTCAAACTGGGCGATGTGTGTCCTGCCCTCCCTGTCCACCCCTCCCCTGCCAGACAGGCCCAGCTGAACAGCTTGCCTAGGTAAGAACACCCGGACCTGGCACAGGGATGGGCACGCTCACGCTTGATTGCCCACAGGTGCCATTTAGACGCCAGAGGAGCTTCTGGAAGAAATAAAATAAACATCGTGTCCCCATGCTGGATGGGATGCAATTATGTCTGTTCCGGGCAGCAGCTCGGTGTAGCTGAGTGTTCCCACCAACAGCTCCTGATCCAGATGTTATCAAATGGCTACGGAAGTTGGGTGAGGGCTGCAAACCCCAGCCCCTCCTGCAGAGCCTCAAAGCACACTGGCATTTTAAAGGCCTTACGACACGCTGCAGCAGAAACATGCTACCCTCCATTATACCAAGTGCTGCCCAAGGCAACCCTTTTTGTTTTGTTTTGTTTTAATTTTCTTTAAAATATTTTTAAAATTGATTTCAGAGCAGAAGGGAGAGAGAGAGAGAGATATTAACATCAATGAAGAGAGAGGATCATTGATCGGCTGCCTCCTGCAGGCCCCCTACTTGGGATCGAGCCCGCAACCCGGGCATGTGCCCTGACTGGGAATTGAACTGTGACCTCCTGGTTCAAAGGGTGATGCCCACCCACTGGGGCCAGGCTCTGTTTTAATTTTTAAGCAACCCTAGCTCTTGGTGGAAAGAGTCAAGGGCCAAATCAGAAGCTATGGATGGAAGCCGAGTTCCAATACTTCCAATGATAGCCATGGGGTCGTGGGAGAGTCATTCAGCGTCCAGAGGCTTGCTTACCACATCTGTTAAATGGGCTACTCTGTTAAATGAAGAACTGCTCTATGTCCTAAGAGTGTATGTGTAAGGACCAGAAGATAGAATGCAGGGGAAGCACCTTATATACTGCAGAGGGATGTACTCGTGTTGCGGAAGGGGGACAGTTGATGGCAGAACTTAGCTATTTAACAGAGAAGAGTGGCTACACGTAACACACGCCTCTTAAATAGAATATTTATAAAACATACATTAGTGAAGGCAACCCGGGTGGAGTTGGGTCTGATCTCATTACAGAAAGATTTATTCCAAGGATTCTTTAAATGAGTTTTTCTGGTGCATTCAGGCTCAGAGATTATAAATTACTTGTGAAGAAGGCTGATAAGTCCGGGTGGACGACTGGCATGCAGGAGACACCACCCTTGAAAAGCCGCCAGGGAGAGCCCTGTCTCTGAAATTATAGGGGAAGTTGGTGGATGATTAAGATTCTATTCATAAAAATCCTGTTCACACACACCGGTAGCGGGAATAAGGTATAAATAAGCAGATGGCCGAACAGATCGTGTAGATAGATTGCGATGTGATTATAGAATTCAAAACCATTCAAAGCATTACCGAACTCATAGCGACTTCTTGTTACTATGTTCTCAGTCAATGAATATAGAGAAGCATGGCAGTGTTTGTGCGGAGGTGACGTGGGAGAAATATCCAGATGTTAAAAAGTCATTTGTATTTCCAAGGGGTAGAAACAGTGGTTCAGCTCAGAGCTTCCCATGCTAGAATGTGAGCCACCTGGAGACCACTGGTTACAGTGCAGATTCTGGGTGGGGCCCGAGAGTCTGCATTTCTGACAAGCTCCCAGGGGACAATGCTGCTGCTGGTTGGAGGATCACACTCCGGGTAGAAGGACTCACAGGAGAACATCTGTGTGTTAGCAGAACCCACTAGGGCCATGGTGATCTGGCCTCTGCCCACCTCGGTAGCCCTGGGGCCCATCCTGAGATCCAGCCACTGCAGGATGCCCTGGGATGTTCTTGGCCTTCACTCCTGACTCCCCTCTCTCTCCCTGGCATCTTACCTGCCATGGCCTACACCTTCTTTAATTCCCACCACTGCCTAGCCACCTGGGAAAGAGGCCGGAGACTAAGAGCAAAGGTCGTCTCCCCTCTGAAGCCTCCCCTGAGATACCCTTTCCTCCCTTCCAGAACCTACTGTCCCCTCCTTTGTGCTCCATCTATCCTCTGTCATAGCACTTGGTGACATTTAATTGTTCACATGTCCCCTGACCAGACTGCAAATGCCTGGCACTCCTTAGGCACTTTACATGAGGGCTACTGGACCAATGAATATCCATCTGCTACATAAATGGAGCCTCAACATGGTCCCTAGATGGTGAACAATTTGAAAGCCTGGCCTGGGCCTTTTTATCTGTATCCCTGTGTGCCTGGCACACAGTAGGTGCTCTTGGCAACTTACTGGCTAGGCAGACATGAATGCTGAGGTGGGTCTGTTTCACCCACCTCTGAGATGTTCCCCTCAGCCCTTCACCTGCCTGGCTGGGAGTTTTATTTTTTATTTATTTTTATTTTATTTTTTTGTTAATCCACACCCGAGGATATTTTTCCACCGATTTTTAGAGAGAGTAGAAGGGAGGGGGAGAGACAGAGAGAAACATCACTGTAGAGAGACAAATCGACTGGTTGCCTCCAGCATGCTCCCTGACCAAGGCCAGGGATTCAAGCTGCAACCGGTATGTGCCCTTGACTGGAATCGAACCCGGGACACTTTAGTCTGCAGG
The DNA here is from genome assembly GCF_028538775.1 of Myotis yumanensis. Taxonomy (NCBI): domain Eukaryota; kingdom Metazoa; phylum Chordata; class Mammalia; order Chiroptera; family Vespertilionidae; genus Myotis; species Myotis yumanensis. The sequence continues at coordinate 23,958,766 of NW_027223767.1, read as the reverse complement.
CTGATGCTCTATCCACTGAGCTAAATCAGCTAAGGCCTGGTTGGGAGTTTTAACTGGAGTACATATACTTTCTGCCTAGCACTTAGCAGGTCTTCTCAAAATGATGCAAGTCAGGTTTCTTCTGGCTGTGCCATGGCTGCTGACTCCAGTGCGGGTTCTGACTTACAGCATCATCTCTCCAGGCACCTGTAGAGACCCACCATGCAGCACAGAGGCTGCTCTGCTGCATGGCCTTGTGCTCAGGACTCTCCAAGTTCAGGTCACAGCCTGCAGCTGTACTTCTAGGGAGGCCCTCCGCACCAGGTGTCAAGGCCAGAGTTTTCCCTGGGGAGCAGCTGTTGGAGAAACCATAGCAACCATCTGCATCCGCTCTTGCTGGGATGAGGAAAAGGGAATGGGCTACCCTTGATAGTTGCTCAGGCCTTCCAGCTACATGGAAAATTCATGATTATTTTAAATTTAATTTTTACCAAAGCAATACATGTGCATAATTTTACAAGCCAAATGGGCCGCAAGACTGCCAATGACAAGGCAGTGCCCTGCTCCAGCTCTCCCCACGCCCCGAGTCCCACTCCTCAGAGGCAGCTGTTCCTTCTGGTATTTCCTTTCATGTGTTCATGGACATCAACCGCTTGACAGTTATTTCCTGGTTTATATATTCTCTATTGAAGTCCTACCGTAGATATGAGGATGTAGGCTTCTTACCTGAAGTGTCCCGCCATATTTACATCCCTTTTACATCGTTTTATGACATTTCGTTTAAGTTGTGTCCAGCTCTTACATGATTACGACTGGGACCATCCCCCCCAGCTCTGTGGTAGGTTCTGCTGCTTCTTTCTTTCTTGTGTAACTATTTTTACTGTTTCTTTCTCTTTGTTTGGCTTGCGAGGTATCGTGTCACAGAAATGACAGAGAAAAAGTCGAACTTATAGAAACAGAGCATAGAAAAATGGTTGCCAGGGGCTGGGGAGAAATAGGGAGAAAGAAGGAAGTAGGGAGAGGCTAGTACAAGGTACAAACTTTCAGTGAGAAAGTGAATAAGATCAGAGGATCTAATGTGAAATACGTGTCTGTTGTTGCTAACACTGTATTGTATAATTGAAATTTGCTAAGAGAGCAGAACTTAAATTTCTCATCAAAAACTATATTTGTGAATATATTTAAATATGTTTGAATATTGGAATATATTTGAAACCAAATTCTACCTTCACACTTCATTTGTAGCTTGCTGGATACAGAATTCTATGTTAGCTCATCCGGGAAATGCAAAATGAGATACGACCTCACACCAGTCAGAATGGTTATTATAAAAAAGTCAGCTGGTAACATGTGCTGGCGAGGGTGTGGAGAAGAGGAAACCCTTGTGCACTGGTGGTGGGACTACAAGTTGGTGGAGCAACGATGGAAAACACTCAAAATTACTCAAAAACTAACAATTGATCTACCATATGACCCAGCAATTCCACTTCTGGATATTTATCTGAAGAAAACGAAAACACTAATTGGAAAAGATGTATGCACCCCCACGTTCATTGCAGCATTATTTACAAAAGCCAACATATGAAAGCAACCTAAGTGTCCATTATAGATGAATGGATAAAGATGTGGTATATATACACAATGAAATATTACGCAGCAATAAAAAGGAATGAAACCTTGACATTTTTTGACAACATGGATGAACTTAGAGGATATTATGCTAAGTGAAATAAGTCAAACAGGGAAGGGCACTTATAAGTGGACTATAAGAAGAAAAAACAAATGAACAAACAAACCAAAATAAAAACAGACTCATAGAAACAGAGCAAAGGGATGGTTATCAGAAGGGAGAAGGGTGGAGGAATGGGGGGAAAAAGATGAAGGGGAATATAGTCAGTGATACTGTGGTAAGTTTCCATGGTGACAGATGGTTACTAGAATGGGGGAGGGGAGACCACATTGTAAGGTATAAAAATGCTGACTCACTATATTGTACACCTGAAACTAATATAACTAATACAATATAATATATCCCCAACTATACTTAAATAAAAAATAATTCTATCCTAGAATAGCAAGTCCTCCTCCCTTTCCCCACCTCCAATTTGAAAGCACTGTGCTGTTGTCGTCTGGCTTAAACTCTGTTGGGAAATCCCAGGCCATTCTGATTCTAGATCCTAGGTATGTGACTTGTTTATTTTCTTTCCAGAAACTTTTAAGGGTTTCTGCTTATCTCTGTTAGCCTGAATTTTTCAAGGATGCATCTTAGTCTGATTGTTTTGCTACTTCCTGTAGACGGGACTTGTCTCGCCACTTACTGCAGACAGGTGAATTCTTTTGATATGGAAAATCACGTACTTCAGCTGGGAATTTTTCTTATGTTATTTCTTTGGCAACATCCTCTTCTCCATCTCTCAGTTTTGTTGTTCTAGAACTCTTAACAGTAGGAAGTTGGACTTCTTGGGTTTACCCTCTCATTTTCATATTTTTTCTCCTCCCATTTCCCATCTGTTTGTCTTACTTTTCAGGAGGTTTCCTCAATTTTAATCCTTCTGTGAGTTTGAAAAAAAATGTTTGCAGTCATATTTTTAATTTCAAGTTTTTAAAACTTCTTTTTTGAATGTTACTTTTTCATAGCAACCTATTTTAATAGCTCATGTTTATGGATGCAGTACCATCTCTTATCTCTTGAGAATTTTAATTAAAACAGTTTGATGTTCTTTCTGTTCCCTGCATTTATGTTTTTCATTTACCAAACACACAGTGCCTACTATTATGAAGACACTTTTCTTAGAACTTCACAAATATTAACTCATTTCAGTCTTCCTCACAACATTACAGAGCAGACAATAACGTTATTGTCATTTTACGGGTGGTGGAAACGAAGCCCAGAGAAGTTAAGTAACTGGCCCAAGGTTACACAGCTGGCAAATTGTATAGCCGGGATTTGAACCCAGGCTCTAGTCTGGCTCTACAGCTCGTGCCATTAACTATTATCTCTGTTTCTTTCTTTCTCTTTTTATTTTTTATTTATTTATTTTTTTAAACTATTTGATCATTTTATTTTATTTTTTTTAAATTAAATCTTTATTGTTCAGATTACATTTGTTCCTCTTTCCCCCCCCCGCCCCATAACTCCCCTCCTTCCAGTTCCCACCCCACCCTCCGCCCTCACTCCCCACCCACTGTCCTCATCCATAGGTGCACGATTTTTGTCCAGTCTCTTCCCGCATCTCCCATTCCCCTTTCCCCCACAAGAATAGTCAGTCCATTCCCTTTCTATGTCCCTGATTCATTATAATCACCAGTTCATTCTGTACATCAGATTATTTATTCACTTGATTCTTAGATTCACTTGTTGATAGATGCATGTTTGTTGTTCACAATTTGTATCTTTACCTTTTTCTTCTTCCTCTTCTTAAAGGATACCGTTCAGCATTTCGTATAATACTGGTTTAGTGGTGATGAACTCCTTTAGCTTTTCCTTATCTGTAAAGCTCTTTATCTGACCTTCAATTCTGAATGATAGCTTTGCTGGATAAAGTAATCTTGGTTGTAGGTTCTTGGTATTCAGCACTTTGAATATTTCTTGCCATTCCCTTCTGGCCTGCAAAGTTTCTGTTGAGAAATCAGCTGACAGTCGTATGGGTATTCCCTTATAGGTAATTGAGTCTCTTTCTCTTGCTGCTTTTAAGATTCTCTCTTTGTCTTTTGCTCTTGGCATTTTAATGATGATGTGTCTTGGTGTGGTCCTCTTTGGATTCCTTTTGTTTGGGGTTCTCTGCGCTTCTTGGACCTGTAAGTCCATTTCTTTCACCAGGTGGGGGAAGTTCTCTGCCATTATTTCTTCAAATAGGTTTTCAATATCTTGCTGTCTCTCATCTTCTGGCACTCCTATTATTCTGATGTTGGTACGCTTGTAGCTGTCCCAGAGGCTCCTTACACTATCTTCACACTTTCGGATTCTTTTTTCATTTTGCTTTTCCAGTTGGGTGTTTTTTGCTTCTTCGGTTTGATTCTTGTGCTCATCTGGTCTGCTATTGGGTATAATATTCTTTATTTCAGACCATGTATGCTTACTTTCTAGTTTCTTTATCATAGCATCGAGGGTCTCATTAGTTTTCATGAGGCTCTGCTCAAGTTTATTGCAGGCCCTCAAAATTGCGATTTTTAGCTCCATATCCTCCATTTCTGTCATGTTTTTTTGTCTCTGCATCTTTTATGCTTTCTTGGTGCACCCCCTTGTGGTCTTTGTGCACAGTCTTGTTCTAGTTAAGCCTTAATTGTTGTAGTTAATACTAGAGGGATTTGACCACCAGGCCGACTGGCTGTGAGAATCAGCTGTGGGAAAACTTCAGTCCTCTTGGGAGGTGCTAATCTAGCCTTTGCCTGAGGCGATCCGGCAAATGGCTCTGCGCAGGGCTTGGGCGGGGGGCGGGATCAACAGGGCGGGCGAAGGGAGCAGCTATGGCTGCTCTCAGTCCGTCCCCAGGGGCTCTGCCTCTCTGTCCCAGCAACCGCTGCAAACCTCGGAGGGACCGTAGCCAGACAGTCCTGCTTCTCCCGTTTGAGTCTGGGTCCCTAGAGACTCGCCCGGATCTGTAGCCCAGAGTCTGAGACTCCCTCCTGATTGAAAACGACAACCGCGCCCTCAGCCACCAGCCCGCTTTGCTCGCGCACCACCGCACCACCGTACCTTTAAATTTTCCACACTGTGCCTCCTCTGAGCCTCCGAATGCTGTTGTTTTTCCTTCTAGTTGAAGAGTCTCTCCTCAGCCAGCCTTCCTGTGGTTCTGGTTGATGTCCGTTCCGTCTTTTAGTTGTATTTTTGAAGTGGTTGTTTGCGGCAGCGGTCTCCGGTGTTTACCTATGCCGCCATCTTCAATTCTCCCTCTGTTTCTTTCTTAAGTGGTTTGTTTTAGTTCCTTTTCCTCAAATGTCTGGCTTTTTGGCTGTCCATAGTGAAGAGGTTCTTCAAAGCGGCAGCCATTCCCTATGTGTGGGACGACTTATCAAGGGGCCGCACTCTGGAGTGAGCTAACCAGGCTGTTTTGTTTGGAGATTCCTGACGGCCATTCTGTGGGGGTCATTTCTCTTGAGCTTGTTAGTGTCTCCAGGAAGGGATTCCCCCAGAATACCATTTGGGGGTGAGGGTACATTAGCCTGGCTGGAGGTCTCACTACTCAGTAAGCCGAACTTCAGCTCATCTCCGTGTTTTCTGTACGGCACCTCACTCATGCCCTCAGCTTGGCCCGGTTTTCCCAAACCCAGAGCCTGTCTGTTTCAATCTTATTTTCAGCTCCAGGTAGAGAGAGATTTGTCCAGCTGCTTTGGGCCATGGGAGGCTATCTGGAGGACTTAACAGCTTCTCTTACAGATTTTAAATTAATCCTCCCCATTTTAACTCCAACTCTCATCCCTATCTTCAGGAGAATCTGATGCCTCCAACCCCTGATCCTTGCTTGAGCTTCTGTGCTGAGAATTGATTGGCTTTAGTTGGTTTCCCAGTGCCGACTGCTATCGTCAGCCTCGTCTGCTCTGTGAGCCAGATACCATCTGCTTTCCATCTTCTACACATTTGCTGACATCTACTGTTATCTCCTCTCCCATCCACTTTGCCCTTAAAAAATGAATGCTTCATTGCCATTTAGGTGGGTTTGGGGAGGGAGCGTCCATAAACACTGATGTCCAACCAGAAGTTTAGACCGTCAACTTCCCCGAGGCTCTGGAGCTCAGCAGACCCATCATGGGCTCCCTTCACCATCCGGGGAGAAGGGGAAAGATGCTGCAAGGTGGTCTCCGTGAGGTATACAGCCACAGAACCAACCAACTCTGCTTGCATCCCAACAACTTCAGTCTATCCAATGGCTTTCACACTGGGATCCTTGGAGCCTGGGCTTTTCCTCAGGGAATGTCCACAGCCACCCCAGTGAACATGGAGAACACAGTGAACATGGAGAAATCAAACTGGGCTCCCACCTCCAATGGAACTGGAGTGGCTCTGCCTTCTTCTGTTTTATACATTGAGGCTGTGCTAAAGCGTTTGTTCAACACAAGGATTCTGCTATTGCAAAAAGCAAAAACAAAACACAGAACAAAATAAGAAAAGAACATCAACAGGCCTATCATTACGGGCCATTCTCTCTTCAGAGGTGTCACTGAACCTTTTCTTCCCCTGAGCTACTTTCACGGAGTGCCTTTACAATCACATTTTGAACATGAAAGGAATGTAGTGAGAGGAGAATTGCCTTTGGGTTCCCAAGTGGATTTTCCGCTTGGTTCCACTACTTAACGAGGTGTGTGTTCTTAGAAAGCTTATGCAACCTCTCTGGGCTCCAGTTTCTCTGTCTTTCAAGGGATTATAACCCTTGACAGCAGGGTAATTGGGAGGATTCATGGGATAGGATATTCAGGGCACACAGTAGCTCCTCATTAAAGTTAGTGTCTCCCTCATCCTGGCCCCATCAGTGTACACAGAAATCTTTTTCTCTCTCAACAAAATATATATTTATTAACCTGGTGTATGTAAGAGAGCCAGACATCCAAGATATCTAACTTCTAGAGCATATGTTTTAGTAAAAGGGGAGAGACAAGAGAAAATAAGTAAATCATATGGTATACTTGAAGGTGACACATGCCATAGAACAGATGAAGAGAGGTGAGGAGTGGAGTGGAGTGCAATTTTCAATAAGGCGGTCAAGGTAGGCCTCATGGAGCAAAGACTTGATGGAGATGAGGCAATTAGCCACATGGGTCTGAGCGAAGAGAATTCTAGGTGGAAGGAATGGAGAATGCAGATGTCTAAAAGTGACAGCGTTCCTGGAATGTCCCAGAAGCCACAGGGAAGCCAGTGTGGCTAGACCCAAGTAAACAAGGGAACGAAATAGGAGGTGATGAGGCAGAGGAGAATAATAAGGGGGCAGATATATACTTCTATTAGAGCATAGACTCTCAAAAGTCACACCTTTGTTCAAACATATAATAGCAAATTTTTCTACAATACTAGGATTTGGAGAAAACAAGGAGATAATATTTGATAAAAAATATATTTTGCCAAGGGGTGAATGAAGGATAGAGGGAGATGAGAGAGGGAGGGGCCCTATTGGAGCCTATCTATCCAGAAATTGAGTTCACTAAAGAGCTCCCTGTACAGAACCTGGGCAGGTAACTCAATTGGTTAGAGCACCAGGAAGATACACCAAGGTTTCGGGTTCAATCCCTGGTCAGGAACACATACAAGAATCAACCAGTGAATGCATAAATAAGTAAAACTACAAATCAATGTTTCTTTCCCTTTAAAAATTAATTAAACAAAGAAAAAAAAAAGAAGTCTATTAAAAAAAATAGAGCTCCCTGTACACCGATTCTAGTTTCCTCAGGTGTAACCCACCACCACCCCCACCTTCACCCTCACCCCAATTCCTACCTCCCCCAGCATGGCCATTCGTGAGGCACTCTCTTGGAAACTACCATCTCCCCAGCTTCCTTAGGGCTCCCATGTCCTTCCATGAACTCACTGCCTGGTCACTGATTGGTCCAGGGGCGGGCATCAGACTGAGCTGGGGCAATGATTCCCTCCCCTGTTTGTTTGTTTGTTTTTTAATAGGGGATCAGCGACTCAGAACAGTCTCTTGCTGGTGGTAGGGTGTGTAAAGTGTAAAACTACTGGGAACCATGTGTGAAAAAAAACATGTATGAAAAAAGCCTGTTTCTGGTGAGGGAGAAATGAAGGGATTCAGAGAGAGGAGAGGCCAGAGAAGGAGGGAGACATGGGAGAGGGCCTGAGCCCTCCGTTCCAGTGGTTTCAGAATTTGCCTCCTTGCCCTCCCGCTGTTTGGTTGTTGAAGTTTGCCTTGGATTCTGGGGCAACACAATTCCTTTTATGCCTAAACTCGTTTGAATCTGGTTTCTTTCATGCGCATCCTAGACAACCCACTGCCGAAGGGTCTTTGAAGTTTCTCCGAGGCATCCACAGAGTTTCACTTTTAACAACCTCCCACCTGCCTTCAGTTTAATTTCCTTTAGGAAATGCTGGCCATGAAAGCCACATGTCCACAGTCTAGGACAGCTTTTCCGTCCTTTTTCTATTTTGTGAGCTCTTCCATGAGAACAGAGGTTTTCGCTCAAAGGCATCTGGGAAATAAGTGCGGCATGCAATCCTGCTATCTTGGAGGAGTCATGGGAGCGTGTGAAAGCCTTCCTGCAACGCATACCCGTGTTTACCTTGTCTGAGCAGAGTTTCCCAGGGCTTTTTCATTCTCGGAGCACGTACTATCCCAAAGGCCTGCCATCCCACAGGGCCCGCCTGGGGGCACCCTGACTAGGCCCGTGTGTGACCGAGCCTGTCTTCTTCAAAAGGGCATATTCCCAGGGTGCCCTGCACAAGGAGGTTTGACCCAGGGGCATCCTAGTGGTGGATGCTGTCAGCCCAGAGAAAAGGACACTTTTGATAATTTTCATAGTCGCTCCCTCTATTCGCTAAGCATGAGCCCATTGGGCTGGGTCAACCCCATGAGGGTGCCTTTTCCTAATCTACCTATGGGTGCCCAAGGTCCCTTCTATGTCAGGATTACACCCAGAGGGGTGGTTCCCCCACTGCCTCCTTAAATTGCGGAGAGATGAAGCTGTCCACGAGGCAAGGTGAGAATTAGCAGAGACTGCTTTGAGCAGATGACACCCAGATGTTGAGGTGGTTTAGGCCCTCTTTACAGCTGCCAGACATTGGCGATGCTCTCTGCCTCTGGGGCCGTGTGACTGTCCCCCCAGCTGTGGGTGGTCATGATCATGCTTCTCCTGTTCACACGTGGCCGAGAGCTCGCATTTGGTCCTTCAGCCATCTTGTCAAGGGGATGGGTTCTGTTTGCTTTATTGATCTCTACTTCATGGATGAGGCAACTGAGGCTCATTCCCGCATCCTCAGCCACACCGAGAGCAATGCGAGAGCTGCAGGTGGATCCCAGGTCTGTCTCTCTGATGCTACTCTCCCGACCCATGACCCTGCCTCGGTCACCAAGCCCTATGTGGCCACTCCCTCCATAGACACATTTCCAATAATTTCTTCTCTATCACCACCCCAATATCTCCTGTGAGGACTTAGGCTCCTTTCTCCGGGGATTGCGAGGAGGTAGGAATGCCAAAGAACCAAGATATCATCTGTGGGGCTATGCAGCCTGGCGGGCAGGTCGGGGCCTGTCTCCTGTGTCCGAGGTGGGCTAGGCCTGGCCGTGTCACCAACCTTGGGAGCAGGACTCACTTTTATGGCCTCATCTCTCTCCCTTTCCACAGGAAATTCAATAAGCAAATATGTTCTGGTATTTACAAGGCAGGGTCTCTCTCTGGACCAGGATCCAGCTCCCAGGACCCAGGGCTCTCAGACGCAGGCTGGCCTCCGGGATGTTCTGGAGAGCCGGGCTCCGCTGGTCGGCAGTCAGAGCTTAGTGGGAACACACACTTTCATCCCCCTTCCGGAGGGGAGGGGCACTGCATGTAGAAGAGTGGGCGGTATGGACTATGTGCCCCTGAGCAATAGCAGGTGGTGTTTGGAGGCCTGGAGCAGGGGGAGCTGACAGGAGGCGTTACTGGAATGACGCGTGTGGTGGCCATTGTACCTTTCAGTGGAAGGAGCAGGAGAACTAACCAGTGTGAGGTGAGTGGTCACACTCAGCTCTCCCCAGCAGGCTCAAGCAAGGATGCCAGGAGGAAGGGAGAGCATGGTGGTGGGGAGAGAGCTCGGAGCTTGCGGCCAGTGAGCCCTGGGGTGGGAGCCTTTGCTGCCTCAGAAGCCTGGAAGGCCCGGGCATGGCGAGGGATGAGCCTCACAATGGGAAGGATCGGCTGCAGGACCACAGGTTGGGGGCTGCGGGAAGTGAGACCTGGGCTGCTTGGCCTCCATGCTCCCCCCTACTCCTCAGCTCCAACCTGAGGGTCCAGGCCTTCCTCCTGCTGGAGGCTTCTCTCCCCTCCACCTTCCCTGTGGCCCCTCCTCAGGTCCATCCCATGAGCCCCTTCCCCACCCCTAACCTTTATGCCCTGAACACAGCATCAGTCTTATTTGGGTCTCTTGTATCCACAGTCCCACTCCTGGGCACCTCTTTACTTTCTCCACCTGGTGGAATTCCAGGTGAGGCCAGCATCCCTGGGCTACTGGCTGCATCACTCCATCTCTGCTTCTGCCTTCGCATCGCCCTCTCCTCTGTCTACACCCCTCTTATGAGAACCCAGGACAATCCCAAGACCCCGTTAGAAGCTGCATGCACTAGGATGCTTTCCCTGAACCTTTCTCTCCCCTCTATTCCAACCCTCCCACCTCCCCCGTCCAGGCAGAGGCCACAGCACCAGCAATACTGGGGTCACAATGGGCTACAATAGTGTGTCTCCTCTTCCAGTTTGTGATCAAGGAGTCAGTCTTTATACCTTAATGTCCTGACTTTGGTGCAAAGCCTGAGGTAGTATATACGGTAAATGAATTTGTTGAATAAATAAATGAATAAAGCTTTGAAACCTACACACACACAGGCCCCCAGGAGTTCCCACAGGTGTGGTGCCGGGTCCCTGAGTCCCTAACCTTTGGATGTCCAACACGCACAGCCCCTCCACCTTCCTCCAGAGAAAGAAGCCTGCTTTCTTTCCCATTGGGCCTCCTGGCTGGGTCGGGAAATACAATATGGCTGGGAGAAGGAGGGGCTGCTCTATCCCTTCCTCTTCCTGAAATCAAGCCAGTCACCTCCCAACCATTCTTGTTGACTCAAACCTTCCTCCATGCCCCCTCCCAACACCACTTCTCACCCTACCTGCTTCCCAACACTCCCATCATCTACCCCTCTCCCATCTGGTGAGATCCAAAGAAACTCATCCCAGCCCATGCCAGGGGCACCCCTATCACTCACCGGCATGCCTCCAACCCCTTGGCAGAGATCAGTCCCTCACAGGTGGGCCGAGACAGCCCACCTGAAGCAAACCAGTCATTCAAAGTCCTGCTCCCCTCCGCCATCCCCCACGGCCCAGGTCCACGTGCCCAGCTCACCTGTCTCTCCCCAGATGGGCAGGTACTCATCTTGCTGAATGTCCAGCATGATCTCCAGCCCGTTGCCTGTCCCCCCCTTGACCGTGGTGAGCAGAGGTTTGCCATCCTCGCCTGAGTTAAACATGTAACACTTCCCATATTTTGTAAACACCTGAAGGAGAGAAGAGAGAGAGAGAAGCACATGGGTGACTTCAGACTGGGCTCCAGAGACAGGTGAGACCCCAGAAATCCAACAACAGGCCAGAGTCCCCACAGCCCATCACAATCAACCCGTCAGGGACCAAGGATTCCTCGCCCTGACTAATGGCCTGACTTTGCCACATGGGATTCTGGCATGAAAGAACAAAGCTGGACACCCTCTGGGTGTGTGGCAATGGGATCTGCTCTCTTCTCCCTCTGAATGGTCCTTCTGTCCACATGTTAGTCAGCTCTTAACCTTCCAGTCCGCACCTCTGGCCCTGAGAGCTTTCCTGGGCTCCAGACACACTGATCTCACTGCCTAATAAGCATGACCACCAGGAAACCACAGACTCTGGACCAGGGGTCCTCAAACTACGGCCCGCGGGCCACATGCAAATAGAAATATTGTATTTGTTCCCATTTTGTTTTTTTACTTCAAAATAAGATATGTGCAGTGTGCATAGGAATTTGTTCATAGTTTTTTTTTAAACTATAGTCAGGCCCTCCAACGGTCTGAGGGTCAGTGAACTGGCCCCCTGTTTAAAAAGTTTGAGGACCCCTGCTCTGGACACTCACATGTCCCAGTGGGAACAAATCTTCCTCAGGCTCCCCCCACAGCCATGGTTCCCCCGCATTCTTATTCCCGGAAACAGCACCACTATCTGCCAAGGGGTCATATCCTCTTCCTTTTGGCCTGGCTTTTTCTGTCACATGCATGTGGCCCTACTATGAGCAAGGATTTGGGGGAGGCAAAGAAGCACAAGCCCTACCACCCGCCTTCACAGTCTACAGGAAGGGTCAGCGAAACGACAGATTCCTCATGTTCCTCCGCTGTACGAAATGGCTCCGAGTCCCTCCCTGGCAGGTGAACTATTTCAAAACAGACAGGCCCTACTCTCTCGCCTCCGTGGTGGAGACGGCCGGAACACGATTTTTGAAAGAGCTGAGCTTTATCATCATTACTGTATGTAGCCACTGAACTTGGCTAACGAACTTGTCCCCCAGAGAGATGCTCTTAGGGATCGCTATGATGAATGGACGAGAGCGTTTTACAGGGAGCACGTCCACCGCCGGGTTGAACACATCCAGAGTGACTTCGGGGGTGCGCCAACAGAGGTTTCCTTTGTAGACCCACCAATAACCTCTTTGGTTCCAAATCTGTTCATAATATGAATTTTCCTGTCTATCTAATGGGATTTGTAAGTAGAAGTACACTGCAGCTTAGCACCAGATCACTGGAAATCCTAGCCCCCACTCCCCCTCCATTTGCCACTTGAACTTCAGAATACCGGGCTGGGGCTAGAATATGCTGTCTACTCCTGGAGTCACCTGTGCTCCCGGCCCTGCCACAGACATGCTGCGTGGCACTGATAAAAGAAATCGACCCTCTTTGAGCTTCCGAGGGTGAGGACAAGGTATGAGAGCTAAAAGGGGACTCAGAGATGATCTCGCCCACCTGCCTGACTTCACAGGTAAGGAAATAGAGGCCTGGGAGAGATGGAGGGACCTGCCCAAGGCTATGCAGCAAGGACGTATCCATCTGGGACACAGACTCCTAGTTCAACCCGATCTTGCCTTTATACCAGCCTCCCTTAGTTTCCCCACTTGCAAGAGGAGATGGAGGACCTGGGGCATTGCTACCTCCAGTGGATCACTGCCTGAGTGCCTGTGCTGTGCCGGGCACTGGGCTGGCTGCATCAGCGCCTCATGAATCAGCCTTTCCCCGTAGAGGAGGGAGCAGACAGGTCCTTGGTGCCCCTTTCCAGGCCTGGCACTCATCCCGGGCCCAGGTGGCAGCTCCTGCAGCTGCCTCAGTGTCAGTGCCATCTTTCCTGCTCCCTGCTCCTGGGGGCGGGTGCTGGGGCAAATGCACAAAGTTGCCAGGTGTGGACTGACGCAGAAGACAGTGGCAGGGCAGGGGGCTCAAGGGTGACTGCAGCTGTGTCTGAGAGATGGCCGGGGACAATCTACAACAGCCAAGTTCCTTATCAAGTCAGGACCGCCATAAAGAGGCCTAACACCCTTCGGTGGCTTCCTGGTGCATTTAAGATAAAGGCCCAAATCCTCACTGGGCCTCCCAGGGCTCAGCAGGGGCTCCCTCTCTCTCCTCTCTCACGTGTCACACACACGGGCCTCTTCAGCTCCTGGGATGTGCATCCAGCTCACCCCCCACGGGCCCTTCCTATATACTGTCTCTTCTGCCTGGAGTGTTCTCCCCACACCCTTTGCCTGGCCAACTTGTGTCAAGCCTTGGATTAAATGCCACATCCCCAGAGGCACCCAGCCCCTGCTCCCAGCCTCCATTTAAACTGGGCTCCTTGTATATGACCTCGCACCCCTGCTTTTCCCTTTTAGAGTAACATATCAAAGTACGCAACTGATTATTAGTTGGACGTGTCTTACACTGAACTGTAAGCTCCTAGAGAGCAGGGACTGTGTCTGTTTTGTCACATGAACGAATGAATGGGCTCCAAGGTGCTGCTACGCCCCATCCTCTTGCCCACCTCTGGGAGGCGCCCTCTGGTGCTGGCCAGACAGCCGGCCTGGTTCTGGCGGAAGCTCAGGCTGACACCTCCTCTCCTTTCCTCTGCTCTGGCCTTCTCAGCTTCCCACTTAATTTTACTGAAGTATTTTCCTTGTGCTTCTCTGTGAAGGTGTTAGAGGAAATGATCCTTTCAGGAACTAAAGACAGTTTACCTTGGTAGGGGCAGGAGAAGGGGCTCAGACCCAGCAGGGCACCCTCATCTGGCCCCCCTGCCCGCCCGCTGAGCCCTCTGTTCCACCCAGCTTTTCTGAGAGGATTATTTTCCTCTCTGCTCAACATCAAAGGCCCGAGGGCTATTTACACGCAGTGCGGTTTTGCTATAAACTTGGGACACAATGCAGCTCTCTTCCCCATCTCAGGGCATAATGATGTGTAAGAATAACACACGCTTGGAATTTATGCCTTATCACCCCCAGCCAAGACCCACAATTTATTTAAGTCCAGATTGTCAGTTGGGTGAGCTCACTGCTTCTTCAGACCTGCCAATCTCCAGGGCCCATCTCTCTGCCCCGCGTTGCTGACAGATCAGTCGTGGCTGGCGGGGCTGGGTTTGCAGAGCTGCTAAGAGTCTAGAATTGCTCTTAGTTGGATAGATTGGTAAGAATTCATGGTGGATGTTTCCAACCTGGATGTCTAGGAGGGATGGGGGGGATCCTGAGATTAAAAAGGGGCCATGACTATCATCTCCAATGCTAACACTTTGCAGGGCGCATGACAATTTAGAGACGAACAGCCCCATGAAGTTAAGAGAAGAAATGGACAATCCCTGAGCCTCTGCTTTTCCTCATCTGCAAACTGGGCATGATAATCTTGCCGTGTGGGTGTAGGGCCTAAATGAGAGAATGAAAGTAGATTTGTTAGGAAGATTACACAACAGATATCTTTACTAGTTATGAACCCATACTCGGGGTGGGGGGTGGAATTACTGTTTCTCTTTCTCAGCAGAAGACAGATACATTTTTTGGGTGATGGGGGAAGGTCAGAGATGAAGTAAAGAATGAGGGGGATTGTCCCATGTGCTTATGTCTCCACAGTAGCAAGCTCCTCTTGAAGTAGTTAGAGGGGATGAAAACCACTGGGTGCCACTAATGGCTTATCTATGTATATAAAAGGCTAATATGCAAAGTGTCCCCTTGGGAGTTCGACTGGGAGACCAGAGTTCGCTCGCTCGGTGTGACATGCGCTGACCACCAGGGGGCGGCGTGGAACGAAGGAAGGCCCTGGTCGGCAGCCAGAAGGCCCTGATTGGCCCTGATGGCCAGCAGGGCCTAGGGACCCTACCAGTGCACGAATTTCCTGCACTGGGCCTTTAATTCCTTAATAATGTTAAGTCTGTTGCTAGAAGCCCAGGGTGACCAATGAGATCTGGAGACCATGGAATTCTGTAGGAGGCAGATGCATTGATGCTTACAACTCATTTTGAAAATCTATATTTAAATCCCAACAACCAAATTGCATCCAATTATGGGTACAGTGGATAGACACCCCCAATCTGAAACTGACCCTATTCTAAGTCAAAGAGCATTGTATGTGGGGACAGGGAGAGGGTCTCGCTGCCTTCCAGTAGCTCTTCGAGTAGGTCTTAAGTCACCGACTGGCTCTGCTGCTCTCCCTGGACTGCCATTCACTTTATATTTGCTGTCACTAATTTGTGCAACAGCCCTGTCAGGTTGTTATCATCACTCCCATTTTACAGATGAGAAAACTGAGGCCCCGAAAGGCTGAGCCAGGTCACGGAGCTGATAAGTGGAGAATCCAGGGTAAATCCATCTTTGCCTAATTCCAAAGCCTGTGCTCTTTGCTCTCTGGTCCCTACAGCTTACACCCACACACCCTCCCAACCAGCTCTGTTCCCAGCAGGTGAGTCTGGTGCTTTGCTAACACTAGGGCTCTCCCATTTGGTAATGGGGGAGGTGCATCTCAAAGGCACGGAATCCTGGGGACATGCAGGCAACAAAAATATTATTGCCCAAACATCTAATTTTTCACATGGAGAGTCTAAGGCCCAGAGAGGTGACATGATCTGCCCTAGGTCACACAGCTAGTTTGGGGGCAGAGTTGAGGTCTGACCTGGGTTTCATGGCTTGGGTCTGTGCTCTTCCTCTCAAGCCATCTGTTTGCACATGCCATGGGTCGGAGATAATGGCTAGGCTCCCCGTCCCAGCGCATTGCATCCAGGAATAAGAGAAAGATTGGCAGCTGCTGCTGGCCCAGGTGCCAGTATCCAGGCTCAGCGTGATCTGTAGGGGCACCCTGCCTTAGAGTCCGGGAAATGCAAAGTGGAGCCCTTGCCGGGAAATTTAGGAAAAGCTGGTACTCATGAAGACATAGTTTCCTGGTCCAATTAAGAGTGCAACCAACATATCTACACCACGTACCTATTTAAGAAAATAAATTATGTATCAGTTCCCTGAAGGGCCGCTGAAATATCCACTTACCGGCACGCAACTGGGCCTACAAGCTTCAAACCTTCCGACCCATTCATTAATCCTGACCTTTAGGGCTGCTCCTAGGCAGTGGGCTTCTTGTCTCTTCTCGCTTACTACACTTGCAGGAAATGAAATTGTACTGCTCCAAATGCCTCTAAAATCAACCTCCCCCGCCCCTTGAGTTGACTGAGCTTTCTTCTCAATGAGTGACTGAAGTTTCTCATTACGCTGTTTGCAAAATAACATGCATGTTAAAGCCAACCATTTAGTTTCATTTGTTTTGTTTTTCTCTAACTCCTCAAACACATTTCACACATTGGGGGAGTGAGAAAGTCTTCAAATGGGTTATCAGGCTTCCAATACACAAAATGAATCTGCCTTTTGTTTTCTGAAGTTGCAATTAATGTGTCTGAAAATTAAGTAGAGCCGAGGGATGTATGCAAGGAGGCGGTCATAGACGGCCAGCTCTTGAACGGCAAAGACTGTATCATTAAAAAAATCTGCTCCCTCAATCATCTGTTCCTGCCCCAGGGATTTCTGACCACCTATTATTATGTTCCAGGGACTGTTGCCTGATTCTGCCCCACAATGAGATGACAAAGGCAATTTCAACAAACACCCAGAAAAGCACCTCCATGGTGTAGGTGCTGTCCCTGGGAATGAAGGAGATGAGGGACACACGGTCCCTTTGCAACAACTTGTCCCTTCTTCCCAACCAGGGGGCCACCATCTCTCTTAGGACATTGCTAATATCCCTAGGCTACTTTTCTGGGGGGGGGGTGGGGGGGAGAGAAGAATGAGCCATCACTGAGCATTGACCATGAGTCAGGAATGGTGCTGATTGCTTCATACACCTCCTCTCTTTTAAGGCCCATTGATATAGGTGTTATTCTCCCCAATTTGCGGATGAGGAAACTGAGGCTCTTCAAGGCTAACCGCCTTGTCCAAGGTCTTGCAGCGCGAGAGTGGTTCTCCTGACTTTCCCTTTATATGTTTGGGTTGTCAGAAGAACAGTTAGTGTTATTTGAATGTAAGATATGGTAATGGGCCCCCCTTCTTCATGCCCCTGACCCCATCTGCTGGGATGTGACGTTTCCTGTGCCAGTTTCAGTACAGGACTCTGGTCTCTTCTCTCCCAGCCCGAGGCACAGCGCAGGCCTTTCCTGCTGGGCAGCTGTCCAGAGAGCTGCAGCCGGAGCGGGAGCGGGAGAGGTGTGAGCGCCACACCAGAGAAAGGGGCTGCGAGTGACTGCAGATCTCTGGTGGCCAGGAAAGCAGCACCGGGCTCCGGGGAACCCCAAGTGCTCGCCTTCCACACAAACATTTTGCAAGCAAAGGTTCTCTTGGTGGAGGCTTGGGGAGGCAGAGGGGCACCTGAAGGCAGTCGGTCCAGCTGTTCATCTGGCAAGTTGTTCAAATGGCCAGACCTCCGCTGATGAATCGCTCCCAACACCTCCTGGGAGAACCCGAAAGTGGGCCCAACTTGAGGCGATGAAGTGGGATGTGGGGAACCAACTTTGAAGTTGGATAGCAGCTTGGCTGGTGGGAGTCTGGGCTTGATGGAAGCTACAGATGGGACGCAGCGACGGTGTGGTTGCTCTTTCTGCTGAGGCCCTCACGGTCCGGCTCCTGTGCAGAGAATTCTCATCTCAGGATTCCCATACCTGGCCCTCTACCTGGCCCCCTAGAGGGCACTTAGTGGGAGGAGTCGGGGCAAGAGAAAAAGTCAGGCGTGGAATTGGGTACCGGGCAGCCCCAGCGTCCGGTGCCGGCTCTTCACTGATTTGGGGGAGACATTTCATCCCCTTTGGATCTTGCTCCCTCATCTTAGAAACGCTGGTAAAAGCACCTTCCCACTGAATTGCCGTAAAGATCAAAAGGGCTGTAACGTGTCTGAAAGCATTTTGGAGAAAAAACAGTCTTCAGCCCAGGTGGAGAGCATGGCTGCTGGTGGTTTGCATCAAGCCGGAGCCCCACTGGAGCAGGGGAGGGAGAGCGCTGTCGCTTGGCTGCAGAAACGGAATCTGAGATGCCGTCCATCTGGGACCGCATTTGTGGCTCATCCATTCATTCGCGTGGTGAACATCTATGGACACCTCTTGTGTTTTAGGCACCGTCCCAGGCGTTGGGGATGCAGAGATGAGTCAATCCGTGAGGAACTAGCGCGTAGGGAGGGTGGCCCGGCAGACTGATGCTGGCTGGCGCCAGGTGCTGTGGGAATGCACAGAAGGAAGCTGCCTGGTGGGCAGTAATGGGGAGGATGTGGGAGGCTGTTGCAGAATCCTCCCTAGTGGGCACCACCAATGGTATTTAGCATTTTGTGACACATCCCTCAGATGGGCTTCTGGTCTTAGCAGGGCCATGTGGATGCTGACAGGGGGCCCGCCTGCTGAGCCCCGCCTATCTGCCCACCATGCTAGCTCTCTTCCGCTTCCAGAACCTAATACCCCCAGCGAGACACCTATGGGTTCTACTAACAGCAGGCAGGGTTTTTGGAAGAACACAGTCTTTGGAGTCCCATTATCTTGGCTGAACACCTACTGTGTGCCAGACACCGTGCACAATGACTAATGCAGCTTAGCTGTCAGAGAGTAGATGCTTATTAAGACAGAGATGCGGTGACTGAGAGGAGGTCCAAGAAAAGCCATGTCAGTTCTAGAGGCACCTGCCCCAACCCCCGAGCCTGGGTCTCTGATTTGCTCACTCTCAATAGGGCCAGGGCACATCCTATCTAATAAAAGAGAAACATGGTAATTAGCTGTACAGCCGCTACCCTTTCCATTGGCTAATCAGGGAGATATGCAAATTAACTGCCAACCAAGATGGCGGCCGGCAGCCAGACAGCTGATGCGAACAGGGAGGCTTGCTTGCTTCAGTGACGGAGGAAGCCAAGCTTCCCCGCCTGCCTTGCCGGCCTCTGAGCTGCAACTCTAAGAAACATTGTAACAAATATAGAAGTTAAACCAAACCCCAGAAACCTGCTTTAGTCAGCCAGGCTTCAGCCAGCAGGACCGCAACATTGTTTCAAATACAGAAGGTAAACAAAGGCCAGAAACCTGCTTTCAGCAGCCGAGGCCTGAGAGCTGGGGCTGAGCCTCAAAGCTAAGGCTGGCCCAGAATAAAAAAAAAAAAGAAAAAAAGGACAGGTTGGGAGCTTCAGTCACCTGCCAGCCTGAAAAGGGCCCTCAGCCCCTCATCCAGGCTGGCCAGGCACCCCAGTGGGGACCCCCACCCTGAACCAGGACACCCTTCAGGGCAAACCAGCTGGCCCCCACCCGTGCACCAGGCCTCTATTCTATATAGTAAAAGGGTAATATGCCTCCCGGCACCGGGATCAGTGTGACAGGGGGCAGCGACCAAACCCTCTGATCACCCTGTGGCTCTGTGTGTGACAGGGGGGCGGGGCCACAACCTCCCTATCTGCCCTGCTCTGTTTGTGACAGGGCAAGGTGCCCCAACCCCCTGATCGGCCCTGCTCTGTGTGTGACAGGGTGCGGCGCCCCAACCGCCCCCACGGGCCCTGCTCTGTGTGTGACGGGGTAGAGCCATAACCTCCCCATCGGCCCTGCCCTGAGTGTGACAGTGGTGGTGCCCCAACCCCCTGATCCGCCCTGCTCTGTGTGTGACAGGGGGCGGTGCCCCAACTCCCCTATTGGCCCTACTCTGTGAGTGACGGGGGGGAGCTCCTCAACCCCCTGATCGGCCCTGCTCTGTGCGTGACAGGGGGGAGCTCCCCAACCCCCTGATTGGCCCTGCTCTGTGTGTGACAGGGGGTGGCGCCACAACTTCCCTATCGACCCTGCCTTGAGTGTGACAGGGGGCAGTGTCCCAACCCCCAATCGGCCGTACCCTGAGCGTGACTAGGGGTGGCATTGCAACCTCCGGATCTGCCCTGCTCTGTGCATGACAGGGGGCGGCGCCCCAACTCCCCAATCGGCCCTGCTCTGAGCCTGACCAGGGGCTGCACCTAGGGATTGGGCCTGCCCTCTGCCACCCAGGAGCAGACCTAAGCCAGCAGGTCATTATCTCTCGAGGCGACCCAGACTGCGAGAGGGCACAGGCCGGGCTGAGGGACCCCCTCTCCCCCCCGAGTGCACAAATTTTTGTGCACCGGGCCTCTAGTGGATTAATAAAAAGAGAACTTGCCCAGCTGATGTGGGAACCAGGAGGTCATGGTTCGATTCTGGTCAAGGGCACATGCATGGGTTGCAGACTTGATCCCCAGTGGGGGGTGTACTGGAGGCAGCTGATCCATGATTCTCTCTCATCACTGATATTTCTATCTCTCTCTCTCTCTCTCCTCCTCTCTGAAGTCAATACAAATATATATTTAAAAATAAAAATAAAAAGAGCACATTTCTAGCCCGCCAAGGCTGACCCTGAGGAGTGAACACTTAGCTGTGGGAACCGGACTCAGGAGGGGTTCCCTGCCTTCAAGGAGGGCAGACGCTCAGAAGAAGTGAAGGAGAAAGTGTGGCCGAAAACTGCCCACAGTCCCATTACCCCTCCTTCTGCTGGCCCCACTCCCTCCCTCTAACCCTGCTGCTATTCCTGCTGCCGGCTTGTTCCAATTCCCAGGCAAAGCAGACTGGGGGCGGGGTGTGTCCAAGGCACAGCTGCCCAGACGTCCTGGGGAGGTGGCACCGAGCCCTGCCACACCTGGCTGTTTGGAGGATTCTGCAACAGCCCCCCACAGCCTCCCCATCGCTGCCCACCAGGCAGCTTCCTTCCGTGCGTTCCCACAGTACTGGGCACCACCCAGCATCAATCTGCCGGGCCACCCTCCCTACGAGCTGGTTCAAGTGGGGCACGTCTTAGTCTATGTTCTGAATACTCATGAGATGATGACAGTGCCAGGCCGAGGGTATTCACTTAATAAAGTTAGCGAATGTAATTATTATTAGTAGGGACTCTGCACCCGAGTTCTGGAATCTGAGCTTCTACAGGATGTGGTTTCTGGGTTCATGGCCCCCGGGACACGTCCTTTTCACAGTTGCTGGCCTGACCCTGTGACTACAGTCTTACGTCCACCTCTAACTGTGACCCACTGGACCTACAGGAATCTGTGCTCATGTGGTTTTTCTGTGGCGTGCCCAGATCCTTTCTGGAACATTCCTTGGGTATTCCTGTCAGAATATTCCTGGATATTTCTGTTGGTCTGAACTTCATGTCTCCTGCGGGTTTCCAGCACCTATCCCAGGGGCTCAGGTGGGCTTCACGCTCCCCAGTGAGTGTATTATACCCGGATAACCAACCCTGAGATAAGACACGGGCCACTCCTTGCACCTGCCCCACTACACACCTTCTGGGGATCGCCCTTCTTTGGAGCAGGTGTGAGACAGGGAGGCAGAAGGGAGGGGACTAGAAATGTGTGCTGTTGTGTTTCTGGCTTAATTTCGCATTATTCTACAGGGCTGCATTGAGAACGATGCATCAGTCAAAACCAAATGGTGGCTTATGATGTTGACAGAGGAAAAGCAGATGTTCCAATTAATGCCAAGGCTAAAAGCAGACTCCAGGCAGGCGGATTCTAAAAGCTGATCAAGAAAAAGGTCAAATGAGTAACTACCCACGGGGCACTGAAATCCTCACGCCACATTCTGACCCATTTCATGTTTGCGCACTTGGAAGACATTTCATCTTCTTCAGGGACCCCTCTGAGGATGCCACTGTCTCCCAGTTCTTCCCCAGGGGAGGGCTAGAGGGGCCGTGGCATGTAATTTTAGCAGCAAAGCTTGTGGGATGAGTGGTAAGAACCATCGCAGATCCACAGACACGGAGGGTTCTCAGCAGTGGATTCAGATTGCTTTCCTGGCATTTGGAATTGAGGCCCGGCTGGCAGCCCCCAGCATGCACGATGCCACTCCCCTTCCTCAGTCCTCAGTAAACGTGATCAATGGACCTCAATACCCTTTCCCTCTGGGTCTTGTGGTTTCTTTCAGCCCCACAATTCTGGTTGACACTATGAGCGAGATGAATCCCATTTGCCATCCTTGTGCTGGAAGAATGTAAACCCTGCTGGTTGTGCCAGTGTTTCTGTACTAAGGGACAATGCCTGAAAGTGGGGGAAGGGTTGGGCAGGTGCCCCAGGACAATAGGAGGGGTACTATTTGAGGGGATTTAGGTAGCAGGGACTCTAGCTGGTGACTGAGACAGAGAAAGGACTTTGTATATTTCAAATATATATCCTATATAATCTATAATAATAAAAGCATAATATGCTAATTAGACTGGACAGCCGAATGGGTCATCTTTCCAGACGTCCTTCTGGACGAAGCCACAGTAGTGGGGGCCGAGGCAGAGGCAGTTAGGGGTGATCAGGCAGGCAGACGAGCAGTTAGGGGCATCAGACAGGCAGGCAGAGTGGTTAGGGGCGATCAGGCAGGCAGGCAGGCGAGCAGTTAGGAGCCAGTGGTCCTGGATTGCGAGAGGGTGCAGCCCGGTCTGAGGGACCCCTCTCCCCTTGCCCCACCCTTCCCCATGCACGAATTTCATGCACTGGGCCTCTAGTAAAAGCATAATATGCTAAGTGTCCGACTGATGGGTCAACTGTTTGGTCGACCGCTCAACCAGTCGCTATGATGTGCACTGACCATCAGGGGGCAGACGCTCTGACAGGTAGGTTAGCTTGCTGCTGGGGTCCGGCTGATCAGGACTGGGCAAGAAGGCTGGGCATGCCCTGGAGCCCTCCTGCGTTCCCTCCTCTGCCAGCCGGCCCCATCGTCCCTGATCAGGACTGGGCAAGATGGCCCTGATTGGCCTTGATCACTGGCCAGGCTGAGGGACCCCACCTATGCATGAATTTGTGCACTGGGCCTCTAGTGTGTGTGTGTGTGTGTGTGTGTGTGTGTGTGCGTGTGTATTTTTTTCTTCAGACTTGGGCCCTGCACTAGAGTGGAGCAAGTGTAACCTTAGGAACCAAATCCTGATTCTGCCATTTATTAGCTTTTAAAATCGGGCTAATATTGGTTGCGTGTCCCTATGCTTTCCTGCCTCAGTTTGCTGGCCTGGCCTCCCAGGAGACTAATTTTCCTTGTACCACAGTTCCAGGACTGATGACCAATGTTTCAAAGGGCTAAGATGATGAAAGGTTTGCAAAATGAAAAACAAAGCATTCTTTAGTTCATTCACCATCTAAGGAGCAAGCATCCCATGTCTAATGCCCGGCTAGGTTCCGGGAACACAAAGATAACTAGATGTGGACACTGCCCTCAGGTACCACATGAGCTGTCCGGGCAGAGCAGCTGTGAGACCATCACTGACATATGTCCATCGATGTATAGAACTCAGCTCTTGGGGAAGAATTCCACAAGCAAGCCCGCCCTTTGCTGCGGGGGAGCCGTGTGCCTCCGCAGCAGGGCCTGCTGTCAGCTCCTGCTTGTACACCAGCATGGCACACGGCCTGCCTTTCCTGTCCCCTCCACACTCCCCAGCCCCACTTGCGCCTCCTCACCTCCAAGTCAGGGCTTGGACCAGGAGGAGGCAGGTGAGGTGCCCAGGGAGAGGAATTTAAGGAGACCCTCACTTCTGGGGGCTGCACTCACACTCACTGGAGAGGGAGATCTTCCTTAAATGTTATACCCTCCTGGGAGATACCCAGTGTGCAGGGGGGCGGGGGTGCCTCGCTTGCCTCGCCCTAGTCTGGGCCACAAAGCCAGATGCAGACAGGAAGGGGTAGAGACAGCTGTGATGAAAATGATACAACAAGCTTGCAACAGAGACTCTATTGTTCCATTTGCAGGTGAGGAAACTGAGGCTCAGAGAGGGTGAGTGACTTGCAGAGGCATCACGGGGTGAAGAGAGATTGCAGGCTTTTTACTGGGACAGATCCAAGTGGGGATCCCGGTCCCATCAGGCCCGAGTCACGTGAGCTTGGGCTGGTGACTTAAGTTCCCTGAACTTCTGATGCCTCATCTGAGGAAAGGGGATAGTCACACCCTCGGGGATGGGTGGCCCTGCAGAGCTGTTTTGTGTTGAGACAAGGGAGCAGCTACTGTGCCCACTGAATTTGGACTATCCCTGAGGAGAGGATAGCACTCAGGGCCAGGGACCCCTCCACACTAGAGGTGCCAACGTTGCAAATGACTGGGTGGGCGAGAGCCAGTCCTGCGCGGTGAGTCTATCCTGGCTCCATCCCCAAACCGTGGGATTATGTCCTGTTTACCCAAGTGCTCTATGCAGAGACTAGCTTAGCATAGGTACTCCATGGAAGTTGGCTGAATAAATAATTTAAATGAAAAGAGAATGCCTGCAAGACATTACGCTGCAATTTGTTTTATGAAGAAAGATAAATTTGCACACAACTTAGCTGTTCCCAGGCTGCATAAAGCGAGTACATCTGCATGGCCCACCCCCTGAGCCAGCCGTCTTCAAAGTAGAACCTTAGCAAGTGGACAAGACCTCCCATAACAGCAGCCCCCACTGGAGGGTCCCATTTCTGGGCCATGGCTAGGGGAGGGGTGTCTGAATGGGTCAGCCTGGCTTAAAAGACAGGGAAAAAAATCGACAAAAGATCCTTCCATTGATAAAAGTCCAGGATTCTAGAGGAATCTCAAGCAATTCTGATGTGTAACCTCTGGGCCCTTGTGCCCCAGGTCATTCCCATGGCTCATAGAGGTACTTGGTGCTGGAGAGGTGTGTGTCCACGTTGCAAAGGCACAGTTTCACCCTGGTGGCCCTCACTGCCCCTGGACCCACTCGGCTGCAGCTGTGACCTCTTCCCCCAACCCCCGACCCTGAGCTAGTCTGGACCAGGTCCTGGGTCACACACAGTGAAGCTGCAAGCGTAGGAAAGGCATCTCTTTTATCTCTCTGTCTCCAGCTCTGATGTTCAAGCTGTATGTGGAGACAGGGACAGTCGGCAGGCTGTCTACTCCGGGACTTATGTCCCCGCAAGGGGGGCTGTGAGGATGGGGGGACAGCCCGCCTTCCCCCAGCTGGGCCCATAGAGACCCAAGAGGCCTGCTGGCACCCCTGGCAGCAGGCAGCGCTCCCAGCAGATGGCGGTGGCCTCTTTATTTCCCCAAACGGTTCGGAGCACCAGCATGGCCACCTACCGAACATACTATACATCAGATGCCTAATGGTGCATTTTAGAAAGTAAGTGGTAACCACCAAATGAGACCCAGGAAGGGAATTAGAGCCAGATGCACAGCGGGGAGGGAAAAAAAAATCAAGAGGAGCCCCGGAGGAAATGAGGCCAGATGCAATCATCCCGAGACGGGAGAAACCATCTCCCAGAACCTACAGGCCAGGGGATCCATTGACTTTAAAGTTGGCGCCCTCTACGGAGAGCTGGGCTGGATGCTGGGCCCTCTCCACCCGTGATGCCAGACCCGGCCCTGACCATAGAGAGCATCCTAAAGGTTCTGTGAGCTTCTCCTGGCCACTTATTCCGGTTTTCATTCAACAAATGTGTTTGCGCACCTACTGCGTGGCACGAGGTCATGTATATAGCATTGAAGCTCACAGGTTCACAGTCAGAATGCCTGCTTCAAATACTGGGTCCACCCTGAGTCGGGGACTAAGTTAACTTCCCCGGCCTCAGTGCGTCCTTGAAATACCCTCCACCGTACAAGGCTGTCATGAGGCTAAAGAGGACAGGATGGAGAAGGTGCTCAGAGCAGCAGTGACACTGTCCCCAAGGGTCTCTGCCTCCTGAGGATGCACTCTGCATTCGAGTAGAGGGAGGGGACAGTGGGCCAGGTCCCCTGTGTCCAGCTAGGGACTTGTACACAGACGCATTCAGGTCATTTATCTGAACTGAGAAGAGCACTACACACATGCATGCACACACACAGGCACATGTGAATACACAGGCACACATGCACACACAGGAACACACACACACACACAAAGGCACACACACATCTATACGCACAGGGCTATTCCTGGGTCCTGGCTTCATGCGGGCTTGGGTTTTCAGGGCCTCTCATTCCTGATACTTGGCATTTCCCTTTCTCTGAGCTTGGCTCTGAACTAACATTTTTTAAAAATTTCACTTTGTTCTGCATGTCTGGGTGCATTAGTGGAAGATAGGTTTGCATTGGCTCAGTTCATCATGGAGATGAAACTAGAATCATGACCAAAATTTAAATTTATTTGCTCATGCCCTACCTCGTTTCACAAACTTTCTAAGGTCATTAATGATACAGAGATGAACAAGATAAGGCTCCCCCTCAAGGGCCCCACGGTCCCTTTGGGGGACGGGAGAGTAAGCAAATAGGCACAATAAACAGTGGCAGCATGTGGTAAGTGGGGGGCCAGTTAGACACACTGGGGAGACTCAGAGAGAAGTGGCCAGTTCTGACCTGAAGGATCCGAAGAGGCTTTGGGAAGGGCTGGGCTTTGCGCCGTAGCTGGTGGAGGAGGAGGGTTTCAGGACACCAAGGTGGAGAGGGGCAGAGGGAACAGCACGTTAGAGATAGAGGCGTGAGTGGAGGGGACGAAGGGGTGAGCTGGGAGCAGTGAGCCTGCGGGCGGGGTTTGAGGGGAAGAAAGCAGTGGATGAGATGGGAAAGGTGGGTGGGACCAGACTGTGGAGTCCTTGGTGCTGGGTGAAGGCCAAGTATGGCCGAGACAGCTTCCATAGTATGTATTTCACCCTCATACTGGTCTGACGTGTTATTATGCCCCCGTTAGGAGTGGGAAACAGACTCTGGGAGGTCACAGGGCCTTCCACCACAAGCAAATGATCACCCCAAACTCAGCCCAGAAGCAGGGCCAGCATCCAAACACAGATCCACAGATCCTAAGTCCACGTGTACTGCGTGTACCCACGTGTACCACTGCCCTGAGGCGGTTCAGGAAGCAGTGAGGGACTCTGGGAAATACAAAGGCAGGGTACGGTCTCTATCGATCTTCCAGGAGAGGCACTGAAACAAAGACGAAGACCCGCCCCTGGCCCCATCACCACCACCAACAAGATAGAAAGAAAGAACCAAAAAGCTGAATGGTGGTTAAAAGAGGGAGAGCAGAAGTACGGAGAAAAATCAATACAACGACTCTGAGACGGCACTGGGTGGGGCTGGAAAAAGAAACGAACCCTCCACCCACAATAGAGGAGCCACAGAATCCTCAGAATGTCTCGGCTCATTCAACAGAAGAGGGAACTGGGGTGCAGAGACGAGCCCCCACTTCTGCTTCGGAGCTTGACTAACGCATCCATTTGTTTGTGCATTCAACACCCCAGCTCCTCTGTGCCAGCACCGAGCACTGTGGGATTGCCAGAGGCAAGGGAACACACACTGAGAACGTAGCATGTTAGGTACTTAATGCCGCACCTCCTTTGCTTCTCTGAGCAACTCCTATGGAAGGTGGAACGACTCCCATTTTTCAGACAGGAAAGCTGAGCTCAGTCAGGCACCCAAGGTCTGGGATCGACACCCAGTGCAGTGCCATACCAGAGCCTGCTGTTTCCCTAGTGCACACCGACGCTCCCCGGCTCTCAAACCACCCCCAAAAGCTTAATGGTCAGGGTGATTACAGCCTTATTGCCCCAATGAAGCTACTTTAAATTTTTTTTCATTGATTTCAGGGAAGAAGGGAGAGGGAGAGAGAGAAACATCAATGATGGGAGAGAATTACTGATTGGCTGCCTCCTGTACGCCCCCTACTGGGGATCGAGCCTGCAACCCAGGCATGTGCCCTGACCAGGAATCGAACCATGACCTCCTGGTTCATAGGTGGACGCTCAACCACAGAGCCACACTGGCTGGGCTGAAGACACTTTTGAATTTGTTCTTGTTCATCTCTGTTTTGAGAGTGAAAGGCATACGCTAGCACTATCCAGGGCAAATGGGTTTATAGGGTCACCTCATACCAAAGGTGAATGTTTATACATGCACAGGGCTTTATTGTTTTGCAAAGTATGTCCCCACTTTTAGTCATGCCTCGTGTATATCATGCAATGAGAAAATCTCCCAGGTACTAAAGTTCATCCTTTGAAACACTGACATTTCAAACATCCGGATGAGTCTGGATGGTAAAACTTTAAAATGCAGCCCAGGTTACCTGCCTGCGTTGAGGGCACCTCGCCTGTGTTGCGCCCACGCTGGCCTTGCTCTCCCACTCCGCTGGGGCGTTCCAGTGCATTCCTTGCCCCAAGAGGAGGACAGGCACCCCCCATCAGGCCACCTCGGATTCTCAGGCCACCACAGCTCCCCACTGGGCTCTCTGTGGCCGGCTTCTTTCAAACTCACTCAAACCAGCACCAATCAAGTCAGGGACTTAGAAGAGCAGAGCAGTGTCACCTCGATGAAGGTAAAAAGGCCCGCGGATGAGAGAAGCTCTTTGAGCTCAGTGAGTTCAAACTCTTCATGTTTCGGATGAAGATGCTGTGACTCCGAGAAGGACAATGACTTGCCCAGAGTCGCACTGCCAGTGAGTGGCAAAGGTGGGACAGGAATGACCTTCTGGGCTGGAGGTCACTCCTCTGAGCCCCACTGCCCTCATGGGCACCCTGTCTTCCCTTCTCCACCCCAACACAGGGACCTCTGGCAAATGCCTGGATACCCTCCTAGCCTCCGGGCCTTTGCACCTGCTGTTCCACCTGCCTGGCACACCCTTCCTGGAGTACCCTGCCTGGCAAACTCTTCACCCCTCCCAGAGGAAGTGGAAGCAGCCTTACCCGAACACTGTGCCTCACTGGATGGTGTTCGCGGGTTAATTTTTGGTAGCTGTTACATTGTGGATCACTCCATTTGATTTCAGGCTCCCAGAGGGCAGAGATTTGTTCTTGTTCATCTCTGTATCCCTGCACCCGGCGCAGGGCCTGGTGTAGAGCAAGCTTTCAATCAATGTTATTGCATTAAATTGAAATGCCTTTGGGGGGAAGGGAGCTATGATGAGAGAGACTGATGAGAAGGGGCAGAAGATGGGGGCCGGGCAGGGGCCAGGCACTGATGGCTCCTCAGTTGTCATGGGGTGCTGCAGTGTGCAGAAGTGGTGTAGCACAGGCCTGAGGGTGCGGAGGGGAGGGGGGAGGAGAGCAAGGGGAGCCGGCAGTCCCCACCCTGCATCTGTCTGCCAGAGTCAGTCTCTGGAAAAGTACCAGTGAATTAAAGCCCAATAAAAAAGTCAATTAAATTCAAACTCGTTTATGCCTTAAGCTCCCCCAAACCAGTGAGCCAGAATGCAAGCTGGGCCGATATTTCTCCCTTTCCCTCCCCGTCTCTGTTGGTCTGCAGTGAAGCAGCTGTGACACATTTTATTTCAACTATAATTGGGGCAGATCGACAGAGAGCTAAGTGAGGCTGCTGGGGCTCTCCTGTCTGTGGGCGTGATGTCCACGTCCTGACCTTGGGCTCTGGACGGGGCACTGGGGTCTGCACATAGGTGTGTTCCCATGTGCACGTGTGTTTGCATGCTCGTACGGGGGGCGGGGTCTGTGGGCTTGTAGGGTGGGGCAAAAGTAGGTTTAAAATTGTTCATAAGGAAAGTAATACAATAATCAATCAAGAAAAATACAAGAATAAACTCTGTGTGTCACATACTCACAACTGGAAACCTACTTTTGCCCCACCCAATATGTGTGTGTGTGACTCTCGTTTGCTACAATAGTGCAACTTGCATACTTGCGGGTGATGCATCCATCTATCCCACATAGTTATGGAGTGCCTGCTGTCTGATGGACGCTGTGCTAGCCTCTGGGGTTCTCCTGCTGAAAGAGAGCGTCTCAGCCCTTACCCTTGTGGGTCATACAGTCCAGAGGTCTAGAATGGTAATAACAATAAAGTGAATTAAATGTTATAAGGATGCCGGCATGTGTACGCACGCTTGCATATATGTATCTGAGGGCATGCCTGTCTGGAAATCTATGGACGTGTGTGTGAATAAAGTGTTGTGTGTTGTTTAAGTCTCCAGCTGACCCAGGCCCTGTAAAACATCCCTTGAGAGTGATTTCAGGCCACTGATAGCAAATGTGAGGCGATCCGTGTGTGTGTGTATGTATGTATGTGTGTGTGTGTGTCGGGGCACCAGGATCAGAACGAGGGACATGACTCCTATAGAGGGTGCCCACTGTAGCCTTGCCATTCCCATAGCCTTGCCACTTCCCTCCCATTTCCCTTGGCTTTCATGCAGCCCTTGCTCACCCACAGGAACCCTCACCGACTAGGACGATGGGAACATGGATGCTATTGCTAGTCCTGCTGCTCACTAGGATAGCCATGGTAAAGGGGCATGGAGTCAGCAGCCCTGAATCTGCCACTTACTAGCTCTAGAACCTAGAGCACGTCCCTCTGTCTCACTGGGTCTGTTTCCTTATCTGTAGAGTGAATATAAGAGTACTGTCTCTGTTCACCATCACAGGGTGGCTGTGACAATGTATGAGTCCTAAAACACCCATACAAAAGTGGCATGCAGCTAACACTGCCAACAGTTATGTTCCTACCACGGGCAAGGCATTGCCCACTGGGTCTGTCTAAAGCAAGGCTCCAGGCCCTAGCCGGTTTGGCTCTGTGGCGAGAGCGTTGGCCTGTGGACTGCAGGATCCCGGGTTCAATTCTGGTCAAGGGCACATGCCCGGGTTGTGGGCTTGATCCTCAGTGGGAGCCCTGCAGGAGGCAGACAATCAATGACTTTCATCGTTGATGTTTCTGTCTCCCTCCTTTTCCCTCCCTCTCTGAAATCAATAAAAATATATTAAAAAAAAATAAAGCAAGGCTCCAGTTGTGCCTAATTGTCTGCAGAGCATTTTACAAAGAAAACACGATTTCTATGAGATGCTTAAGGGAAGTAAACACTTTGTGGCCAATAGGTTAGACATGCTGGGCTAAACAGTTAAACATGCTTTATTTATTTATTTATTTATTTATTTATTTATTTATTTATTTAGCAGGACTGCCAGAGCCTTTAATATGCGTTGTGAACCTGCAAGAGGGGCAGATTATACACCATTTCTGTCTTGGGCTGGATCCTTCCAGAGGTAGGGGTATACTTGGGAGTGACTCCAGGAAGTCCCAGTAGGAAGGTAAAGAAGTGAGGCAGGGCAGTAAGGCAACCTGCTGTGGTGACTGGGGTTTAGGCCCCAGGGGACCTCCTGGGATGGTGAAGAACACACCACAGGGCTGTCATACCAGAGGGGGAGGAAGCTGGCCATTCATTGCTCACACTACTTCTCCTGGGCTGAGAGCTGCCCCTGGAGTGTTAACACCCCAGCACTTCCCATGTGCCTCCTGCTCAGGCCTGGGATGTCCCTGTGCCCAGAGAACCTCCCAGGCAGACAGTCACAGTTGTTTGCAGAAAGGGTCTGACTGCAGGAGGGCCCTGGCAGCACCTGCCCAGGTTCCTTACCTGGCCAGACCTCCAAGGCCGCCATGGGATCCATGTCTGCTGTATGGGATTATGGTCCCATGGACTTCTCTTTGGGTGACACTGGCTGACATGATAACGTACAAAATCCTTCCGCAGATTGGCCCTCATCTCTTTTTCCGATCTTACCCATTTTTCTACTTCCTTGTGGCCTAAACGACAGGCTATGTGGATTACTCCTGTGGGAGGGGAGTTGGACTAGGTCAGTGGTCGGCAAACTCATTAGTCAACAGAGCCAAATATCAACAGTACAATGATTGAAATTTCTTTTGAGAGCCAAATTTTTTAAACTTAAACTATATAGGTAGGTACATTGTTATTAAATTAATTAGGGTACTCCTAAGGCTTAGGAAGAGCCACACTCAAGGGGCCAAAGAGCCGCATGTGGCTCTCGAGCCGCAGTTTGCTGACCACGGGACTAGGTGAATGCTAACATCTCTCCCAACTTGGACTTTGCTGGAAAACAGAGAATTCTTGTGCACAAATGTGTGCTTGATACACCTCAGGGCACAGGGCCTGGGACGCAGTATAGGGCAGAGGCTCCAAGGGCAGGAACAGAAGGTCCCGGGAGGTGGTGAGCCAAGGGTCTGGCCCCAGGAAGGCCAGTATGCTTGCTGGGAGGTGCCGAGATGGAGGCTGGTGAGCCAGAGCCAACGTGTAGGTAAAGCATCAGTGAGGAACATTGCGGGGGCGGGGGTGGGGGGGTGGGGGAGAGAGTGTCGAGGCAGCCAGCATTCGCCCAAACGTCCTTTCTAGGAGGCACTAGTTCAGGGACTGCTCAATGGCTTAAGGGAGACACAAAAAGAATGTCAGAGCTGGGGTGAGAGCTCTGGAGATCATCCAACTCCAAACATGTACTTTACATATAAGGAAAATCGAGGGCTAGAAGGTGATGTCCCCAATGTCACCCAGCAATTTGCGAGCAGGGCTGATTAGAATTCACTAGTGAGCCCTTCATTTTGGATTCTTTAACTAATAGGCTCCTTCTTGCCAAGAATTCGAATATTGCCCGTGTGCTTCCTGGTGAGAAAAACCCCAAGCGATTTCCCTTTGCTCCAGCCCCTGCCCGCCCCTCGCCTTCAGCCTGGGCCATGGCCTCCCCTCTCACTCGTGTGCTCCTCGGCGGGCTCCCCATCACCTCAGCTCCTAATAACATTTCCGATTTTAGACATGTCCGCAGGCCTGGGCAGACAGCGTGAGGGGCACACATGCTAATTCCTCCACCTGGGATTATGTTAAGACGCTCTCCTGACCTGACATTTTAAAAACTGCATATTTTATGTGGTGCCTCTTCCCCCTCCAAGTCCAGGATCGGAGAGGATTTAGTAAGTGGGACAGTGGAGGCTGTTGGAGAGATGCCCCCGGCTGGAAGGAGTGGTGGCCTGGGGGTTGGAAGCCCCTAGTCCCGAGGCCTTGGGCAGGTGACTTCTCATGGCTGGGCCTCACTTTTCTCACCTAGAAGCGAGGGTGGAGGACTTGACAATCCCTCAGGCTCCGTTCAGCTTAACCTTTCATGGCTGTTGAGCTGCCAGAGTCTCCCCAAAGCTCTTGCCTTCTTCCATCACCTTTCCCTGAAGGCTAGGGCCACGCGCAAAGCCATCGCTGTCTGATTTTATTTTTTCATTTAAAAAATATGTTTTTACTGATTTGAGAGAGAGAGAGATCCAGGAGAAACATCATTGATTGGCTGCCTCCTGCACGCCCCCTACTGGGAATCAAGCCCACAACCAGGGCATGCGCTCTGACTGAGAATCAAACCA
Source organism: Myotis yumanensis (assembly GCF_028538775.1). Lineage (NCBI taxonomy): Eukaryota > Metazoa > Chordata > Mammalia > Chiroptera > Vespertilionidae > Myotis > Myotis yumanensis. The sequence goes on along the minus strand of NW_027223767.1, from coordinate 23,925,538 downwards.
TGACCTCTGGGTTCATGGGTTGAAACTCAACCACTGAGTCACACCGGCCAGGCTGACCTGGGTTTTATTTATTTATTTGTATAATATATTTTATTGATTTCAGAGAGGAAGGGAGAGGGAGAGAGAGATAGAAACATCAATGATGAGAGAGAATCATTGATTGGCTGCTTCCTGCACGCCCCCTACTGAGGATCGAGCCTATAACCCTGGCATGTGTCCCGACTGGGAATCAAACTGTGACCTCCTGGTTTATAGGTCGATGCTCTACCACTGAGCCACACCGGCCAGGCTGACCTGGGTTTTAAGTAGGACTCCCTGGTGAGTCTTATGAGCCCTGATGCTTAAGGATCACTGGCTTATTTTTTATGTCTGAACCCCCCAGATTGCACACTCAACTTTCCCTTTAGCTACTTGGGTCCACTGAGCATGCTCTGAAGGGTTATCACGTGCTTAGTGTCTGGATGGTTTCCCTCCCACTCCCCCCAACTCCAGGGGATTTTTTGAGTACATCCAAGAGGCATCATGGAATAGGGGATAGAGCAGGAACTTTGGACTTAGGCTGTGGTTATCTCAGGGTTACAGGTAGGATTACAGGAAGTAAGTTAATATAGAAAGCGTAGCTGCCACGTTGAACAGGCTCAGAAAAACAACTTCCTTTCACCCAAGGGGCTGGAGACCTGCCTTGGTTTGTGTAAGGGGGGTGTCACGTCACATGGTATGTTTGGACTCATGGAGGACCTGCTTCTGAGAACCTGGCAGCTGCTGCAAAACTTCTGCTGAATTCCCCAGAGCCTGAGCCCTGAACTGCATGAGACCCGCTGCGTCCTGGGCAGGACATTAAAGTTTAATTAGCAGCTCTGTGAGGTGTGCATTATTAACACCCTGCTGGGCTGGCTGTTGCACCCACCAGGGCTGCCTCCCGTGAATGGGGCTCGCCTGGGGCAGGTGCCAGGCCATGGGGATGGGGAGAGCCTTTGCTCTGGGTAGGGCTGCAAAGCTTGGGCACATCAGCACAGTGGCCTCCTGCAGAGCTCTGTGGCCATAGATCTGTGCTGAGCTTGGCAATGGCTCTGAGCTGCAGCTTTTCATCTGCAAAGAAAGACAGCCACCTGTCTCCCTCACTGGACTGCGCACTCTCTCTGGACAGAGCTTTGCCTGTCTCATCAGATTAGGATTCTCCAGGGCAGGGCTGCGTCTCTCCTGTCAGACCGGGGCCCCAATGAGGGCAGAAATGTGTTCTCCCCATCAGACTATGAGGTGACCTGGACTACGAGTCTCCCAAAGGGTGAGGCTCTTGCTGGCCTTTGTCCCAGAGACTGTCTAGAGAGCCCTGTTTATCCTTGACCTGAAACTCCCATTGCCCGGGGTCTCTGCCCTTCGCTTTGTAAGCAGTAATAACAGAGGCAGCCAGCTTTCTTTTACAGGTTGTTGGTTTTTAAGTAAAGAGAGTTAAGATAATTTCTATTTTGCTCTGGGGAAAACTGGGGAGAGGAAGGAGGGGTAGGTTTTCCTGGCAAGGAAAAGCAGCATGAAACGTCCTGCTAAATGCTCACCTGGCGGCCTCCATTCCTTTAAGTGCAGAGCAAACACCGGGGTTTAAGCGGAGCTTCTGAGATGGGTTAGCGCTAGACCTGCGGCCCCAGATTTGACCCAAATGCTTTGGGGTTGGAGTCGGGCTTCCCAGAAGACAGAGGAGAGTAGGAGAGCTGGCTCCCAGGCGAGGAGAGGAGGGTGCTGGAGAGATAGAGGTAGCTCCCAATGACCACTTCTTGGATATCAATTTATTCACTAATTTATATTCTGAGCTCTAGAGAAGGAGCCGGACTAGAAGGTCAGGACCTTGGTTTCTCCCAGCTACTAACCACCTATGTTATCATTCTCACTACGCTCTGTCACTAATGGCCCTAACATTCCAGAATCCTCATTCTAAGTCATTCTGTTAAGCATCTCGTAGACTTCTGAGCTTTTTGTTAACCCAGTTTGTAATTATATGGTGTGCCCATGAAGCCTAGAAACACAGATGACTCTACCTCCTCGGTTTGTTAAAAATAAAATACTCCTTGTTTCCAGGCCTTATTGGTATGTGTCTATGGGTATAAGATTATTTGATAAATACCTGTTTCCTCCATGAAGGCAAGACAAGGAGTTTGCTCCCTGTTGCCTCTTTGGGACTTTTCACCGTGCTTCACATACACTGAGCACTCAGTAAATACTAATTAAAGAAATTAACAAAGAAGTGAATGGTAAGGCTTATCTTGAGAACGAGGAGATCAATGAAATAAAGTGAAGACTCAAAAAGTAGGCTTTGAGAGCACATGCTCAGGTGTTGGACACCCAACTCATTAACTGAGCCTTCTATGGAGTCTACAGGTTAGAATTTCCACCCAGAGGATTCGGTTGTGGAAAAAAACACACACATGAACCAGATAGGGAGCTAAGAGCCAGCATGCAGAGATGAATCTATTATAGCTCAGCTTCTTCTGAACATTTATAGATCCTTTCTTTGTCTTCAAAGGATAGCCATATCCTTTGATAAGGGATTATACTCCTGCCTGGAAAATCTGGACTCACACCCAGTCTGGAGTCCTCAGAGATGTAGGGCAGGCTGTCTCTCTGGGTGGACAGTGAGAGCAAGAGAGACTGGTACTGGGCCTTGGGGCCCTTGTGGGATCTTTGTACATGTTGCTTCTCTTGCCTGGAATGTCCAGCCCCTCCTAGTCCACTTGGTCTCATCTTTCAAGACTAAAGTCAATGACTACACCCTTAACGCAGGTAGAACTGTCCTCGTCTTTCTTTGGACATCACCAGAAAAATAGATATTTTATTATGTATCATCATTTACTAGCAATAAACCATTGATTAGGTTATTCATCAGTGTCCCCAGATTTGGTGACCATCCTATATGTGTAAACTCTCTGTAGGTGGTAAACTCATTGAGTTGCTGGTGTGTATACTGTTGGTGTGGCCAGGTTAAAGTGTCTGTCTCCAACAGACTGATGAACTTCAGAGGGAAGGTGGCGGTGGGCAGGTGGGTGAGGAGTGATTAACTGCATAGCCCATGGACACAGATAATAGAATGGTGAAGGCCTGAGAGGGGTGGGTGTGGCGTGGAGGAGGTCAATGGAAAAAACAAACAAACAAACAAACAAACAAACAAACAAACGGGACACCTGTAATACTTTCAACAATAAAGACAAATTAAAAAAAATGATAAAGTGTCTGGCTCGTCACACACTGGGCATGCCGCTGTCCATGGTCCTGAAGGTCAGGGCCTTGTGTATCTCTGACCCTTGGAATAAAAGTGCTTCCATTTCCTTTTCCACATATAAACTAAAAAGCTTAATAAGGGCTTGGTGTTGGGCTGGGAGAAGAAGCATGTTGTCTAGTGGGAGGAGAAATAATTAGTTCTACATATTCTGTGTGACTCCAGGGCCTGCCAGCACGCTACCTGGGGGCAGTCAGACCCTGAGATAGCAGTGCAGGGGGATGGCTCAGACCTCTGACCCTTCCCTAGTTCATGGGTGCTGGATAGTTAGTTAGGAGAAGCTTTTCTCTGAGATGGAGATATCTCAGGTAGACAACATTTAGAGACGGCAGTGGGCTAAGGTCTCTCGCATTCTATGAGGCTGTGAATGGTCTATTTTGACCTGTATTAATCTCATGATAAAAAGTGACTACTATACCCATCAAAACATTTAAGATACAATATAAAAAGTACAATTTGTAGAAAACTTACTACATTCCAGGCCCCGTAATGGTTGGTTTCACTTTTTATATATCCTCCCTACTCCTCCAAATAACCCAGTTAGGAAAACTATGTTTATCCTATTTTTGGAAGAACAGAGAATGGTCAGAATGGTTGAACAACCTTCCCAAGGTCACAAAGCCGGTTAAAAGCTGAGCTAACTCCAGATTGTTGGCTCTATAGACAGACTGTGTCTTTTTACTAGTCTTCACTACCTAAATTTATTTTTTTACCAATTGCCTAGCAACAGAAAAAACAGTTTCCATGGCAACAGCTATAAAATCAGTGTTGGTATTTGGATAATCTAATTTTTAAAGACCCACATAAACTCGAAGCCACATTCCACATCTGGAAAGGTCTATAAAGAAAACAATTCTAACTATGGAAAATATATTTATGCACAAAGAAATACACTGAAGCATTATTCATAATCTCAAAAGCGTAGCAATAAGAAATGTCCAACAGGGAGACAATTAAGTGGGGTGTGGTTCCATCGTCCAGCGTAATCTACATGCTCTGATGTAATATGGTCCCACTGGTTGTCCACCCATCTCTGTTTCTAGGAACTGCCCCAATCTCTGGGAACCGACTACCCCTGGGCAGAAGTCGTTTATGTGACCCTGCGCCAGTGATGGCGAACCTATGACACTCGTGTCAGAGGTGACACACGAACTCATTTTTTTGGTTGATTTTTCTTTGTTAAATGGCATTTAAATATATAAAATAAATATCAAAAATATAAGTCTTTGTTTTACTATGGTTGCAAATATCAAAAAATGTCTATATGTGACACGGCTCCAGAGTTAAGTTAGGGTTTTTCATAATGCTGACACGCCGAGCTCAAAAGGTTCGCCATCACTGCCCTGTGTCCTCATCTGTGGGGCCATAGCTTCTGGCTGGATTCCCTGGAGCAGCCTTGGTCTAGGCCAGTGGTCGGCAAACTGTGGCTCGGCAGACTGAGGCTCAAGAGCCACATGCGGCTCTTTGGCCCCTTGAGTGTGGCTCTTCCACAAAATACCGACTTCTGCGCATGGGCCACAAAGTTTCAATCGCACTGTACGTGCGTGCCTGCACGTGGTATTTTTTGGAAGAGCCACACTCAAGGGGCCAAAGAGCCGCATGTGGCTCTCGAGCCGCGGTTTGCCGACCACGGGTCTAGGCTGGAAAGGAGGGGAGGGGAGAAGGCATTTGAAGGATCTAGAAGTCTACATGAAAAACTCCAGGGGTGTGAGGCTAACCGGCTGGGAGCTCTGGCCACTCAGTGGCTCTCAGGGGAAACTGGCCCACAGCAAAGCCAACCTGGGGGTCCTCCTGTGTTGATAACCACTGATGGGTCCAGGTGACTCCTGTTTTCACTGCTGCTCTCTCTGTTTTGCTCCTTGGTGTCTCTCAAAGAACTCCACCTCCTACTCTGAGAATGTGCTTATTTAAAAAAATATTTTTATTTATTTCAGAGAGGGGATAGGAAGAGAGAGATAGAAACATCAATGATGAGACAGAACCACTGATTGGCTGCTCCTGCATGGCTCTCACCGGGGATCAAGCCCACAACCCAGGCATGTGCCCTGACCGGGAATCGAACCGTGACCTCCTGGATCCTAGGTCGATGCTCAACCACTGAGCCACGTCTGGGCAAAATGTGCTTATTTGCATCTCCCATTTGAAGTAAGAGTTTGGTAACATCTCAAGCCTGGGTAAGGTTAGGTGAACTGGATAATATCACAGGGATGGGGTAGATGGGAGGAGTGCTATTATTTGTATCACTGTAGAGAATTTGAGGAAATTTAAGTATTTCAGAATATATAAAGTGAACAGTAAAAATGACTCCCCCCCACCCCCAAAAAAGAGGCACATTTAAAAGCAAGTAAGAGGACAGAGAAGCGAGTTGAAGCAAACATTTGAAATGAGTTAGCAAATGCAGGGGAACTATGAACTCCGATCTGAAAGGAGAAACAATTTTCACTGTTGATAAAAGACACCGTCTGGGTTCAGCTGGAAGGACAGATGGGCTGATGACATCCCACAGACCGCGACACGATCTCACTAATAAACACCTCTGTCTGGGCCACGGGAAGTGTGTCCTCTGACACGTTTCAATTCACTGTAACTTTTTTATTACATTTAATGAGACACAGCAGGATCGTACTAAAGCAATGGTGGCGTACTGGCACGGAGGAGGCAACGTAATCTCACTGTTATTTCCACCACAGGTTTTGATTGAGGAAGGAGCTGCTAATGATTTCTCTAATGAGCAAAAATGACCCCACAGTCAAATCCAGGGCCAGTGCCAGCTCGACTCGGCTGGTGTGCAGGGGAAGGGAGGGATTCATGTTGTCTGAGCACAGGGCACCATCCTCACTTTTACCAGTAAATGCTCTCAACAAGAGCTGGACCCGAATCCAGCTCAGAGTCAGTGGGGTCTCTCTCCCAGTGGCAGCTGCCTGCTTGGGGCACTGGTTTGCGTCATAGATTGGAGGACCCGGAATGTCCAGGGCTGTGTGCTCACCTGGAACCCTGCGGTGCCCAGGTTGGGGGAACTCTGCAGGTCCTTCTACTGAACAGATGGGGAGGCGCCGAGACAAGACTAGGGCCAGGCCTCTCACTGAAGTCAACAGGAAAGCCACACATACGTGAAACGTGAAATAATAGTAACGATTACTTGTCAGTGTACAGGACGCCCACAGTTTACAGGATGCTTGCATACTGCTGTGCCATTCCATCCGCCCCACCGCCCCGTGAGGTTGGCGGGGAGATAACCAGACCTTATGTTTGCAGACAATGCCGTACTGTGTAAAGAAACATTGACACATGTCACATACTCCCTATGTAGCCCAGGGCAGGGATTATTAAGCTCATTCCACAGATGATGACATTGGGGTTCAGAAAAGCAGACGTGAATTACCCAAGGACTTAAATCAAGGTCACCCGACTTCACACATGGGTCTTGTTCAGTCTTACCATCCTGCTCTCCACATACACACTGGGGCGAACTACAAGCAGTGCACTAGATGCCAACACACCACTGAAACAATGTGTCACGATTCTGGTCCTTGGGTCTGAGGTCAAACTGCCTGTGTTCAAACTCCAGTTCTGCCACTCCCAGGGCTGTGCCATGTACTTACCCTTACTGTGCCTCAGTTTTCTTATCTATAAAATGGGGATAATAATAGTACCTTCATGATGGCTTTATTGAGGGAATTAAACACCCAAGTCTGAAATCTTTCAGAGCAATGTCCTACTCGGCCCTCAGTAAATACTGGCTAACAGTAGTTTTTTATTATAAAACTAATAATAAGGTAGTAATAATAAAAAATTAAGAAGTTGACCCATATCTTTCTTGATATTTCAGCATCAGATTGACACTTTGTTTTGTAGAAAAATGGAAAATATCTATAATAATAAAAGCGTAATGTGCTAATTAGACCGGATGTCCTTCCAGACATCCTTCTGGACAACTTTCTAGATGAAGCTGGGGCTGCGAGGGAAACCGGGTCCCCGGTGCCAGAAGGAAGCTGGTGCCGGCAGCCGGGGGAAGGAAGGCCTACTCTTGCACAAATTTTGTGCATCAGGCCTCTAGTAGAAATATAAAAGAGAAAATAAGAATCACTGTAATCCCAACACAGCAATAACCACAATGTTTTGATATTTTTCCAGCCACCTTTTTCTAAACACATCTAGAACTACTAGTACATTGAGAGTGTTTATCCTGCCTTTCAAATTTAGCATCATAACATGGGCATTTCCTTATGCTATTAACTCGTTTTTTAAAATTGAGCTTTTAGTCATTACAAAATTATGTAGCCATTCAACAGGTGAACCATAATTGATGTACCCATCACAGAATGGTTGTAGCAGTTGGCTACTCATTCATTCTTGGTTGAAGAGGCTCTCTCTGGTCTATGGCTGACTGCCTAACCCTGGCGCATGCTTTGTACATGATAGATGCTCCATGAATATTTGGATGAATGAAAACTCATGTTTTGATAGGAAGTTCCAGAGAGTTTCTAATAATTTATATTCCTACATTTATTGTAAGAGTATCTTTCTTATTCCAATCTCACCAGCATTTGGCTTTAAAATTAAAAAAAACAAAAAAACGTTACCAAAAAGGAACCTTCATTCACTGCTGGTGAAATGTAAACTGGTACAGCCACTGTGGAAAACAGTATGGAGGTTCCTCAAAAAATTAAGAATAGAGTCGCCATATGACCCAGCAATCCCTCTCCTGGGTAGCTACCCGAAAAATTTGAAAATAATTATTTGCAAAGATATATGCACCCCTATGTTCACTGCAGCATTATTCATGCTGGCCAAGACATGGAAACAACCAAAGTGCCCTTTGATAGAAGAGTGGATAAAGAAGGTATGATACATAAACACAATGGAATATTACTCGGCCATAAGAAGAGATGAAATACTTCCATTTGTGACAACATGGATGAACCTTGAGAATGTTATGCTAAGTGAAACAAGTCAGTCCGGAAAAGCTAAGAACCATGTAATTTCACTCCTGTATGGGACATAAAACTGAAACTCATGGACACAGACAACAGTGTGCTGATTGCCAGAGTGAAGGGGGCGGGGGATAGCAAAGGGTAAAGGGGGTGAAATATATGGTGACAGAAGATGATTTGACTTTGGGTGGTGGGCACACAATGCAATATACAGATCATGTAGCATAGAAATGTACACTTGAACCCTCTATAATTTTATTAACCATGTCACCCTGATACATTCAATTAAAAAATAAAAAAAAATCTTTACCGATTTGCTAAATAAAATATGGAATCCTATTGTCTCAATTTTTTGTTTATTTCATTGACATTGATATATGAAAGTTTATTCATCTCTTAATTAGCTACCTGTTTTGTATTTTGCCTCTTTCCATTTCTTCCTTTTTTTCTTTTCATCTTTCTCACCGTCCTTGGAAAGGAGCCATTTTTGAAGAACTAGGGACCAGCCCAGTAGTCTTGATGCACTTCCTGTGGATACCTCCACATTGCCAGGCAATCTATGGGGTTCATCACAATGAGCTGGGTGCCTGCTAATTACTCTAATGTAACTGCATTAATAAGTTCACAGTCATTAATTCTGAGGAAGCCCTGACAGCTCTCAGGTATTAATGAACTTCTCACTCAAGTTTAGGGAGCTGGCAGCTGACACACAGCTTTCCTGACATTTCGGCTTCTGATTGCCATTCTGTTTTCCTGTAATTCCACGCACACCTGATTAAAGTTCAATCATGGTGTTGGAGGGACCTTAATGTAAGGCATTAGCATCCCGTTAATTACTGAGAAGTGACGGCAATCGAAGAAAAATGGGTTTTATTTCCTAGCATGACAACATATTCCCTCCCACCCACCTGCCCAGTACAGGTGCATATTTCTTTGGCACAGATGTCCTGCCTGCTGCTCAGAAAATCAGAGAGAGAGAGAGACACACACACACAGAACAGTCCAGAACTGGAGATGTCAGGAGATTTGATCCTTCACCTCCAGGTGAATGTCCAAATCCTCCTGGAAAGACGTTCATTTGCTTCTTGGAACGTCTTTGGAAAGCACAGCCTCCCATCCACCTGTCATCAATCATTCCATGGTCTTATCACCGATGAGAAGACTTTCTTTCGTTAACCAGAGTGAAGTCATTCCTGCTTTAATTTCTGCCACTTACTCATATGTGACCTTGGAAAGCCCTCTTGTTGTGGCTTTCTCATTTCTAGAATGATGGTCCCAGAGCAACGGCTCTGCCAAGTCATAATTCTGCAGCCCAAGATGTTGAGTCAAGTGCGTCACACAGGAGTCTGCTTAGTAAATGCCGTTTCCCTGCTGCAGTGCCTTTTGTTTCCACAAGGGGCAGAAGGGAGCCAGCGCTGATCAATGGGTCTACCATTGAATGGCATTGCATCTGGGGATCATTTCTTATATCATCTACTTTAACACTCACAGCCATCCTGGGGAGTAGATGCTATTTTTTATCTTTATTTTACAGCTGGTGTTCAGAGGGTAGAGTTCTCGTTCAAGGTCACACAGGTTTGGTGGTACACTTGCTCTGCCCACTGCCCAGTGGAGAACTACTAGGTCATACGATGTAGGGAGGGGTGGTCTAGGGAAAGGGGTGGCGGGACACAGGAGAAGCCTACACTCCCACCGGAAGACTCAGAGCTCCTTCACTACATGCCTAACACCGCAAAGTCGTGAGGCTAAATGTGCTGGTGTTGCACAGATGGACCCAATCCCTGCAGATGGAGGCAGTGGAGAAGCCTGCAAGGAGGAGGCAGGTCTGGGTTTGGTCGCAAAGGATGTGAGGATTCAGATAAACAGCAAATCAGGGCAAGCGGGAGGAAGAAATAAGGACCAAGGCAGACGTAGGACTGAGCCTGGAGGAATGAGTGAGGAGACGGAGCAAAAAGTTTGCACAGTGCAGTGGGAGAGAGAGTGTTGGACAGGGAGGTTGTCCTATGGATCAGGCAGGGTTTCCCAGTCAAGTTAAGGGATTTGGATTTATTCTTGAGACTTGGCTTCCCCAGGAGGAAAGATGGAAGCAGTAGTCCCTGCATTCCACCCTTTCTCGAGGGAGGGGCGTAGCCTGGCTTCCCTTACTGCAGGGGGTAGTGCATGGGAGAAGGAGGATCCTGGGTTCACAAATTTGGGGGCAACACGATCGCAAGCGAAGCAGGAAAACTCGAGGGAACGGGTTTATTATTTTCTGAGTGCTTGCTATGGTCTCTGTCTGCCCTCATGAACACATCTAACCTGTGGTTGGGTGGTAGAGGGATTTCTTGGATGTGGTAACGAATGGCAGGTTTTCATTTTCTATTTTGGATGACAGGGTGGCAGGGTGTATACTTGCACAGCTGGTGTGATGTATGTTTTCCAGGTAACGGGGTTGGTTTCATGTCTATGATGGACACTAATGCCCTGCCTCTTCCCCCTCCAGGGAAAGACCTGTGGCCCACGGCTGGGAGAACTATCAGCTGAGACCTCCAGCGTCAGCCCCTGTAGGGGAGCTGAACCTGCACTCTCCCCCATCCCAAGGCAGCCTGCATCCTGGGACTCATCCCTGAGGGCCACGCAGGCCCAATGAAGGGCTGTTCTCAGGTGACAATTAGCTGTGAGTGCCTGTTGGGTCTACCTCACAATTTAAAGGCTTACCCCTGGCTCTGTCCTGCTTTTTCCCTCCTCTGGTCCCAAGAGTGCCCCCTAATGGACACTAAACTCCATCTCAAGGTCTGCTTTCCAGTGTGCACCCCCCCCCCACCCCCCATGTGAGACTTTCAGTGCTAAAACCAAGACCATCCTGGGCACACGAAGACACTCAACCTCAGGTGATCAATAATTAATTTTCATTCTTTAACAAGCTGGCAGAGGGGCATGTGCCACCCCCCTTTCACTCTTCCTAACAATCTCATGAGTCTTGGGGAGGCAGGTTATCATCTCTCTAGGGAAATTGGGGGTCGGAGAGGCTAAGAAACTTTTCTCAGGCTACACACCTGGGGAGTAACCATGTGGGATTCAAACCCAGGCCTGCTGAGCCCAACCTGCACTCTACCCCGCAGTGATGTTTGGCTTTAAGACGCGTACCTTGGCTGTCCGTTACAAACACAGCTGCAGGTAACTATGGATGCAGTTACCATATGGATGCAGGGAAGAGCGCTTACAGAATCCCAACATGCTCAGAACTTTCTGAAAAATAAAATCACATCCCATTCCTTGCCTGCCCTCCTCCCCATGCAGACCCAGTTCTAAGCATCTGAACTGTCTGTTAATTACTGCCCTATTAATTAAAAAACAAATCCCCTTTAATTTCATAACAGGTGGCTTGTGAGGCTGGAAGAAAAGTTGAAGCGTATGTGGCTTATTTGCATTTCTAATTGCTTTGCAGGACACCGAGGGCCGAGCTTCCATCTCCCCGCTGTCTCTCACCTGCACCTGCTGCGCCAACTGCTGGCGGCAACTTCTTTCCTGCAGGTGCCACCTGTGAGGGTTTCGGCTCCAGCTGGAGTCTCAGGGCTTCCAATCAACAGGGAGAGCCGCAGGGCTGGGGCCTGCCCACCAAGGACCTGAGTGCCCAACCTTAAGTCCGGCACATGCCGGTGCCCAATAAATGTGGGCTGACCACGGGTGGTCCCTAAACTAACCCTCACCTTGCTTATCCGGCCCCAACACTGAGGCCTGGCAGCTGTGGCCCTGATGCAAGGACTGTTTGATGTGCCCACAGACGTGCCCACAGACGTGTCTCAGCAGTGTGCTGAATCCATTTCCCCTCTAACTTCTTTAAAAAAATGATATATTCTTATTGATTTCAGAGGAGAAGGGAGAGGGGGAGAGAGAGAGAGAGAGAAACATTAATGATGAGACAGAATCATTGACTGGTTGCCTCCTGCAAGCCCCACACTAGGGATCAAGCCCATAACCTGGGCATGTGCCCTGATTGGGAATCAAACCATGACCTCCTGTTTCATAGGTCAATGTTCAACCACTGAGCCACGCGGCCGGGCTCCCCTTCTAATGTCTGACTCGTGCCAAATACTTGCTATTATGGACATGGATTATAATACATGTCAGGGGCTTCCTGATGCTTAAGATATAAATTTCTTTGGCCATTCCTGGCCCCCCAGCTCTATCTGGAAAAGAATTAACAAACCACAGAAGCGAACTTACAACTATTATAGACACTTTCCACTGAAGGCTGCAGCGAAATGTGGTAGAAAGACGCCAGGTTTTGGAATCAGAGCTACCAGGGTTTGAATTCTGGCTCTACGACCACTTAGCCAGAGATCCTGGAAAAGCCACATGACCTCTGCAGTTCTCAGAGTTTTGTGTCTGTAAAAGGGACAACATTGTAACTCGGTTCAGTGTTTCTTAACGGTAGCCATAGTTTGGAACCACCTGGGGAGCTTTAAAAAATGACCAGTCCTTGCGCTGCACTTAAAGTTGAATAAATCAGATGGGAGTGTGGAGGGGCTCGGACAGTCGAGTTTAAAAAGCTACTCCGGTGATTTTGTTGTGTGGCAATGGCTGGGAACCACTGCCTGGCCCCCTGGCTTCACTCCTCCCCTTCCTTCGCCCTGGGGACCGGTGCCTGACCACAGATGGTCTGGGAGGAGCAGGGGACCTGGGAAGGTTTGTGGAGACTGAGATCTCACCCCTGGAGAGAGGATGGAGACCCACTATGTGCTAGCCCATGAGGTGGGGCTCGGTCAAGGCAAAAAGCCAGCAGTCCCATCCTCTCCGTGGCCAAGGAAAATGACAGTTCATTATTTCAGTGGTTCTTCCAACCCCAGGAGCCCCCAGTCAATCAACGGAGTGAGGGGCTGTAATAGAAATGAAGGCCCGGAATGATGTCCTTGAGAAAATGGCACCAAATTTTAGTTTGGGGCAGCCTTACTTTCCTTATCTCATCACAACCCTGTAAGGTGGGCACTGTAATGCCCATTCATGTGCAAGAGCTGAAGCTCTGCAAGGCGAGGTGACTGTGTCCTTTCAGCAGCGGAGCCATGAGTCAAACCCAGTTTGTCTTTTAGTTCATCTTTCTCCTATGCACGTGGCTTTCCCTATATTAGTAAATGGCTCATTATAAGCTCCATCCTGTCACGTCTGACTCCTGTTTCCCTCACAGCCCACATGTAACCCATTGGGACATCCCACTGGGTCTACCTTCACCATATACCCAGGGTCCAGGCACGTCCCACCTCCTGCCACCACAGTGTTTCCAAGCACTCCCATCTCTCACCGGCCTCTGCCCTTGCCCACACTCTGTAGCACAGAGACAGACTGACTGGTAAGATGTTTCCAGACATTGCCCTCCACTGGCTTCCATCCCACTCTGGGTCAATGCCAACGTCCTGGCATGGCCTGCACTGCTCTCCCCGCCAAATGCCCCCCCCCGCCCCCTCCAGTCTCCTCTCTGAGCTCATCTACCTTCTCCCCACCCACAGGCTCTGGTTCCGCCTAATTCTCCCTGCACGCCCTGCCTCGGGTTTCTGCATTTGCTATTCCCTCTGTCTGGAATGTTTCCCCCAGGGTCCATGAAGTTTGCTCCTTTTCCAGGTTTTGCTCAATTGTCACCCTGTTGAAAAGTGACACAAACACAAGGGCACACCCCTTTCTCTCCACAGCGCTCACTGCCATCTGGTACACTGCCCATGTGAACTTCACTGATCTGTTTACTATCTGCCTTCCGCTACCAGGTATTCATCCGTTTTGTTCACTGCTCCATCCCCTGTGCCGAGAACAATGCTTACACTTAGGAGATGTTCAGTAAGTACTTGGTGAATGAATGAATGAATGAATGCAGCCCCTACCTCTTGGGAAAGGTGTGATCCCCCCTGCATAGTGGCACGTGAAAAGACCGGTGACCGTGTCAGGGAAGAGTGGGCCCCAGTAGTCCGTTGGGTTTCCCCTCCTTGGTGTTGGAGCTGAGGGGACATGAGCTTGACAGTGAAGAACAGATGGTTCCACCCTACGGCTCACCATGTTTAAGGAGCTCAGCAGCTGTGCTGTCTTCTCCTGTCCACCAGGCTCCGGACCCCACTCCGTGCTGTGTCTCTCAGCTCCTCTGGTCCTACCTGTATGTCCTTACCTTGCCCTGCCCCCACCTTGCATCACTGTCATCATCCCCACCATCATCCCCATCCCCACCAGAATTAATAGTTATCCCATGTCCCAGATACTATGTAAGCCCAGTACATGCCCCTAGGTCACACAAAAGACCACGTGTGGGCGCGCATGTACAGTGTGATTGAAACTTTGTGGCCCATGAGCAGAAGTCAGTATTTTGTGGAAGAGCCACACTCAAGGGGCCAAAGAGCCACATGTGGCTCTCGAGCCGCAGTCTGCCGAGCCTCAGTTTGCTGACCACTGCCCTAGGTCATCAAAACCTCACGACGACTCTCCAGCATTTGTTCTACCCCAAAAGTCCGATGCCAAGCCACATGGGGCACTGGCCACACCTGGGCACAGCCGACAGTTAGGGAGGGAATGTGGTTATCAGCGACGTCAGCAGTGCTGTCTAGAGCCAGTGCAGCGGTCCAATGGCCACTGATCTTGCTTTTTAATTGCAAATTACCATTCATTCAGTTTCATCATTCCAATTTAGTTTGTTGTGGGTTGTTTGCTTAACAACAGTAATTTGGGCTTATGCTTTCTCAGTGGCTGGGCTTTAAGGCACGTGTGCATTGTGGTTCAACTATGAATCATCTAGCGCCCATTCTTAAAGCAAGTCTGTCGCCGAAACCGGTTTGGCTCAGTGGATAGAGCGTCGGCCTGCGGACTGAAGGGTCCCAGGTTCGATTCCGGTCAAGGGCATGTACCTGGGTTGCGGGCACATCCCCAGTGGGGAGTGTGCAGGAGGCAGCTGATCGATGTTTCTCTCTCATCGATGTTTCTGACTCTCTATCTCTCCCCCTTCCTCTCTGTGAAAAATCAATAAAATATATTTAAAAAAAAAAAAATAAAGCAAGTCTGTCTCCAGCCTTTCCCCTAAACTGCCTGCATCGTAACTTTCGTATTCTCTCTGAGTTCCTTTCCTCAGGACACGTGGGGACAGGTGGGGCAGGCGGCTGTGGGTTTTCCTTTAACCTTGCCTAGGTGGACTAGAGTATAAAAGGATGAAAGACACTGTTCTAGATCAATCTTCCCTCTCCCTCCTGTTTTATAAATGGGGAAACTGAGGCCTGTTTATAGAACAGGTGAAGGGTCAGAGGTCACTCATAGTCACAACAATCTAGTCCCAGGCTTCTTCCACTCACCAGGACCCCTTCCTCTACAGAGTCTCTGGGGCCCCATAGAGGTGGGAGATATCCCAGTTCTGGGTTACGGCTCCCCTGGATCTCCGCATAGGGTGCTGGTCTGCAGTAATAAGAGGTTATGTGGTGTGTGAGGGGCGGGGCTCTGCAGGCAGACTGCTTTCCAGCTGTGTGACTTGGACAAATTATTTCGTCTCCCTGTGCCTCAGTTTC
The DNA here is from genome assembly GCF_028538775.1 of Myotis yumanensis. NCBI lineage: Eukaryota > Metazoa > Chordata > Mammalia > Chiroptera > Vespertilionidae > Myotis > Myotis yumanensis. The sequence goes on along the minus strand of NW_027223767.1, from coordinate 23,909,834 downwards.
CTCGACTGAAACATAAGAATAATGCTAGCACCCACCTCCTAGGTTTGGAAGAATCTGATCCGACAGTTCATGCCCTGTGCCTTAGTTCAGGGCCTGGCGCACAGAAAATGTTCAGTGGATGATGGTCATTGTTAATATTTTTAGATATCAACGATGCCCCATGCCCACCTGGAGCCTCCCAGGAGACAGGAACATTTATAAAGCTTTCAATTCTACAGAGTAACTTCATTTGCCGTATTTCATTGGAGCCTCAAAACAACTCCGGGCAAGGATTATTATGCCCATTTCAGAGATAGGAAAACTGAGCCTCAGTGATATCTGGACTCTGAACTCCAGTGTGTGTCGCTTTACGACCAGAGCCCCTTCCACTCCCGACCCTGCCTTCAGAGTTCACCCCAGCATCCCTGGACTCACTCTGCCTCGACGCTGCCTCCTCACAGATGCTCGGCTCTGTAGACAGATGGCCCCAAACTGCTGTCTGGCTGTTTGTGGGCGACTTGGCGATCATTTCCCCTCGTCTGCACCGGGAGAGCGTCGCATCAAACTAGATGCACGTGCAAGGAGGGTTGTGTTGCAGAGACTGCCTGCTACGTCTTTAAAACACATCAAAGCGAGGAGTGGGAATGCCCCTCTGATAGGTCCCATCTGCCTGGCTGATGGCTGAGGTCTGGGATGGGGTCTGGTGGGAGCGGCTGACAGGTTCCAAACAGCCTGGCGCCTCCCCCGTGGACTGTGAGCTGTGGATGCTGCTCCTCAGGCATCTCTCTCTGGAGCCTGGGCCTGGCCCAGCAAACGTGCTCAGAATGAACATGACCAAGGCAAGGACAGGAAACACCCTCCTCTGGAAAGGTCGCTGAGAAAAAGGCATAGAGGAGGGGAGATGAAGCCATCGGCGGCAGAGTCCCGGTCTCAGGGACAGCTTGTACCTGGGCTGCTGCAGAGCTGAGGGGGTCTCCCAGATCTCATCGCAAGCCTGGAATGCAGTTACACCAGAGTAGTAACGTCCACAGTGACCGTGCAAGACAGGGCCTGCTCCAGAACGAGGGGGTCGGGATTCGGCTGTCTCTTGTGGGAGGGAGGGCTGGGCAGCCAGCTGACATGAGCATTCACTCTTTACCGCCAGAGTGGGGAAGAGGACCCACGTGTATGAAGTGCCTACTGTGTGTCAGGCACTGTGCCAGGCCTCTATCTTGCCTTTCTTTATGTGCTCCAGTCACAGTAACCTTTCTTTCCTCTCACACCCAGCTGTTCCTACCACCTGCCGCTCTTCCTGTTTCTTCTCCTTGCTCTTTGCACGGATGTCTCCCGAATGCCATTTTAGTTTTAGTTTGAAGTTTGTCTCCTCTAACCCCGATTAAAGCCCTCATTCCACCCTGCCCACCATCACACTCTTTCCCATCAGCCTACTTTATCCCGTGTAATGCACTTCCCCATACCATTTTATTGGTTTGCTTGTTATCTGCTCCCCACCCCTAACATGCAAACTCTTGGGAGATTCTGTTGGTGTTGTTCATGACTGTGTGTCCATGGTCTGTGCCTGGCACATAGTAGGTGCTCAACGAATCTCTCTTCCTACCCGAGGCTGGGTCCTTTTCCCATGGAGTTTTATGTGAACCTCCACGCACCCTGGGAGGTGGTATAACAGAGAATCCCGGGGCACGAGGGACTTGTCCGGCTAATAAGTGAGACAGCTAAGACCTGAACTAGCACTTCGACTTCAAAGCTGTATCTTTAGATGCACCACACGGCTCCCCAGGGACCTCAGGTCGGCATAATGTAATGACACTGGCTGTTCGCATTCCCAAGGTGCCTCAGTTCCCACAAGCAACCTTCTGTCCCCACCCGGCTTTCTACAGAGAGTGTGCTGAGAGAGGAAGGTGCCAGCCATCTGGCGTGAATATTTCATGTTGCCTGGCGGTTCTCTCTCCCAGGGAAGGTTAATCCCTGGGTATTTCTATCTACCAGCCAGCCTTCTGTAAGAGCTTGGTTTACGCGCATCCCCACCCTGCCCTGCCCCTGCCCCTGCCCCTGCCCCACGAGTCTGTCTTCTCCTGGGGGTATGGATATAATCGGCTCCTGATCACGCTCGGCTGAGAAGCAGGGCCTGCAGCCACGCCAGGGAGGCCGGGTGGCTGCCAGTGAGCGAGGCACACTCCGGAGGCATTTGCTTCAGCACTTCGGGCCAAATAGCATTGCAACACACACCTCCTCGCACAAACCTCGCCCCGAGCCCAGAGGTGGCCCATTTCTTTCAAGTGATACCAGACGGAACAAAATTCCTAGAAGAGCAAAGGATCGGAACATTGCCCGGAAGCTGGCTGTTGTACCGGCTCGTCCGGCTTCGCGCCCCTCTCAGCCCCCTCCTGTCTACAAGGGAAGCCATGGGCCCACCCCACCTACAGCTGAGTCCCAACCTGGGCCCGAGGACAAGCCTGCCTCCCCTCAGGTCCAGTTCTAATGGTTGGCTAATCCGTCTCACACACCCGCACTCTGCGTGCTACTGAATCCCAGGCCTGGTGACAGGACACTCACCCCACACATTGCTATTTCTTTGGGTGTCTAAGGCAAGTGGAGTGGGGATGGGAGCAGTGGCCTCCTGGTTCCCTGCCTTCCAGGTAGCAGCTCCCCCAAAGGGCCACTTGTGGGGTTATTTTGAGAGTCAGGTAGACATCCAACTGAAAGCCCCTCCTTCATCTGCCGGCAATTTTGTAAGCACCCAATTTCCTTCCACACCTACAATGATCCTGGTTGTTTCTCTTGCCTGCACTGACCCACACTAGGTGCCTGGTCTTGGGCTATGCTCTGGGGATAGAGGGGCAAATAAGACACAGTCCTGCCTCCAAGGAGCTGAGCCCAGCAGGGCAGGAGTTGAGCGTGGGTGTGAGCATATAGGCAACCCCTGGAGAGACTTCTGACAGGCGAAGCCCGGAGGCGTAGGCCATGGAGGGGTATGTGGGTATGAACGACGGCTCCGCAGGACAAGGAGCCTTTCTTAAGGCAGAGAAAGAAGGCACAGCCTTCTTGGTGGAGAATGACCCCATGCAAAGTTTTTCCAGAAGCCTGTGTCCTACTGCGTACCTACCCTCCAAGAGGAGGCCTCACTTCCTGCAGGCTGACTTCTCGGACCCATCTCTCTGTGTGCCTGGCGCTGCCCACGATGACCTGCGGGGCCTGCTCCAGCCCCCACCTGCTCGTTGAGACCCTCCCGTGTTACCTGACGTGCATGAGGCTGACCACCTGCCATATGTCATCTGCTTCCTGCCTGCCGCCAAGCATGCAGTGCCGAGTGATGCCCACATGCCACCTCGTTCCCTCATCCATGCTCCCGCCCATACATTCATCCAACATGTATGTATTGAATACCTACTGGTTCCTGGGTACAGTCATAGGCATGGCAGATACAGCACTGAACCAAACAGACGTGAGCCCGATGAATATTATGGAGAAAAAAGGTGCTATGGAAACACATGCTAAGGAGGGAAGGGGACCCAGGAATGCCAGGGCTGGTCACAGTCTTAAATAGGTGGTCAGGACGGCCTCACTCCCAGATCAGAGCAGATCAAGGGGGTGGAGGAACTAGACATTCAGACACCACGGGGAACAGCACGGGCAGAGGGAACAGCAAGGCCAAAACCTCAGGTGGAGGACCCTTGCGTATTCAACTTGTTGTTCATGACTGTGTGCTCATGGACAGTGCCTGGCACATAGTAGGTGCTCAACAACTATCTCTTCCTACCTGGAAGCTGAGTCCTTTTTCCCATGGTGTTTTACATGAACCTCCAGCACTCCGGGAGGTGGTGTAACTATTCCATTGCGCACGTGAAGAAACAGAATCACGGGGCATGAGGGACTTGTCCAGCTAATAAGTGAGACAGCTAAGACCTGAACTAGCACTTTGATTCCTTTAGATACACTACACGGCTTTAGATACCCTAAAGTATGGTTGACCTCACTTTACAAGTCAGGAAGCCAGGGCCTTGGCCAAGCTCACATAAGCAGAATCTGTAAGCACAAAGCCCACATTGTCACATGGGCTGCACATTCCCGCCAGGCGTTTCCCCCACCTGTGGCCTGGCCCAGGCCTATTTGAACACTGTAGGTGTGTCTTGTCACCAGTCCTGTCCTTTTCCCCCTGGCCCACCCCGTGCTGCAGCTGACACGGAGCTTGCCTCACTTCTGGCAGGACAGCAGTTCCTATATTTAGGGGACTCAAGAATATTTCTGGGATTCTGATGAGGTGATTTCGTCCTGGGCTCTCACTGGAGTCCCCCTCCCCTGGGATTCAGACATGAAGACCCGCTGAGATCTTTCCCATAGGAGTGACCGACCGGGGCAGAACTGACCCAATCCCTGCAGAGACGGCAGCGGATTGGTGGGGAGGACCACTGACCAGGCTCTCTAGAAAGAGCTGTCCCCAAACCATAAATACACAAACACGCAATTAACACACATACACACAATCACACACACACACACACACACACACACACACACAGACACAGACATGTCCCCTCCTGATTGTTGGCAGGGGTTTGCTCAAGGTTCGGGGCTTCCCGGCAGCCATGTCTTGTAATGAGGCCTTTGCAATGATAACCCATCTGTCAAGAATCTTTTGGCGGCAGGAACTTCCCTGGAACCTGAGGGTGACCTTCAAGGCAAGGACTTCAGTGACCCTTGCCTTTTCCATACGTACATTTCCCCAGCGCTCCATCGTCATCAGGAGGCGGTCATTTGGGTGTTCTTTCCCCCTGACCCTTTCCTAACCTCCAGTGCAGGACCCCAGCCCCACTGTCCCCTCAGCGTGCTCTTGTCACCTTCACCTTGGTAAGTCCCCTTCTCCTACACTTACTATGTGCATTGTGACTCTTTTCAGTACCTCTGTCATCTCCAATGCACCAAAAAGCCATCTCTGAGACCTATGAACAACAGAGATGCATGGCTAGGGTGGTTCAGTGGTTGAGCATCAACCTATGAACCAGGAGGTCACAGTTCAATTCCTGGTCAGGGCACATGCCCGGGGTTGTGGGCTCAATCCCCAGTGTGGGCGCGTGCAGGAGGCAGCCAATCAATAATTCTCTTTCATCGTTGATGTTTCTCTCTCTCCCTTTCCCTTCCTCTCTGAAATCAATTAAAAATACAGTATATAAAAAAGAAAAAGAAAAAGAATAACAGAGCCAAAGTGAATACCTGGCACAGATATGGCAGCTGGTCCGAGGCCTCACTCATCTCTAGGCTCCTCCATAAACCTGCTCTGAACCGGAGCTCCTATAGTAGTGCTCCCTGTGCCAGGAGACCTGTGCCCAAGGGAGCCAGTGAGCCCACCCTCCCCTCTGTCAGCTCTGGCATCTGGGGAGGCGGAGGAGGGGCTGAAATCTTGCTCTGCCATGTGGGGATTCACAGGGCCCCGGGCCTGGCAGGCGCGCAGACTCGGGCCACTCCAATCGTCTCAACATGGAGGAAACTAACATGTGCCCGACATGGACAGTCACAGAATGGCTCAGTGTTGGGCCAAGCTGTCTTCTAAGATGCATGTGTGTATTTGTGAACACATAAGCTGCAGGGGCCTTTGTGGGTGTGTCACAGCCAGTTGTGAGGGGTCTGGTGGAGGTGGGAAACCTGGTTAATCTATAAGTGGGCCCAGCCCAGGAATCAGCCGTCTGGGTTCCCGGATTCCTGGTGCCACTCGGACTGAGTGCTTTCTAGCCCAGTTAAGAAACTCAGTTCCAGAGAGAGAGACACACAGACGCATCTCCATTTAGTGCCTCTGCCAAGATTCTCAGCCACTTTTTGAAGAGAGGAGCAGGGACAGTAAAAGACAGGGGAGGGTTTACCTTTTCATACAGGGGCTTATCTGTGGGAGGTGCTCCCTGCAGAGTGGTGAGATATCCGAGCGCTGTGGGAGGGTGCGGGCGGGTCAAGGATATCAATGAAAGGATAAAGGGCTTAACGATTTGGAGAGCTGCTTCGGAATTGCTGGAGTGGACACTGTAATGCCCTAAGGGCTTAGATGGGCATGGACGCTGGACTCAGTCCAACTGGACTGAACTCCGGGTGCGAGTCCTTGAACAAGACAGTCCATCGTAATCGCTATGATTTATAGGGCACTTGTGCCAGGCACTGGTCCAAGCACCTCTCCTGAGTTGACTCAGTGGCTTTAATCTTTAATTTCTTCATCTGGAAAATGGGGGTGATAATCCTTTTCTCACTGGGCTGTTACACAAATGAGTAGCTATAAAGTGACATAGGTTGACCCCTATGCTGCTTATGAGATGTTCCTTCCTTTCTTCTCTGCTCTCAAGTAGCTCACCGTTTAGAGGGAGAAATAACCTAAGAGTGTAGATAATGAAGGTAAAGTTGAGAGTCAAGTTCCAAAGGACAGTTGTGACCAAGTGCAATGGGGGTCCAGAAGGGCGAGGAGTTCCCGTTAGCTGGGAAAAGGACACAATGTTTGGTCTCAACTTGTTTCTGGGTTCCCTGGACCCTGTCCTCCATTCCCAGCTGCAGGTGTCCCTGGGGTCCGGGTGTGCCTCATGCTCCAGGTCCCCTGAATGAAGGTGGGTCCTGCTTCCCCAGGACCTTCAGGAAAGCCCACCCTCCTGGCCTCATCCCTGCAGTAACTGGAGGGAGATGGGCTGCAGGGAAATGCGGTGACAGCCCAGACAGCAGGCAGAGCCAGGGCCCGAGCGCACTCCCTGCTCCCCTGCACGGAGGAGCCGCAGTGCTGCACCACGGCAGCTCTGCACAGCGCATCTCCACGGCTCCTCGGAGAACGTCAATTTCAGCTAAAGTGTTAGCAGTGACAGGGATTTGTTTGTTGCTTCGGAGGAGCTCAAAAGAGGCAGGGTTTTGACTTGCTTCTAATGAAAACAGCATGATTTGGGAACAGACTGGAACCACAGAATCAATATCTTAGGCTGGGAGAGAGAGCAACGCCTGTCTCCTAGGCAGGTTGTGACGATTAAAGAAGCCAGTGTGTATAACGTTTCGAATACAAGCTTTGGCACATAGTAGGTGCACACTGTCTGATGAGGTGACCCAACCCGTTGTTGTAAAGATGAAGTGTCAGGCCAGCACGTGACACTTAATAGGTTCCAAGCTACTTCTGTCATCGGCACCTCCTCCTCCGCAGGACCCTGGTGCCATCAAACCAACATGTCCTCTCCTATCTGCCTTTTCTCTTGGTGGCACCGCACCCCCCAAGTGAGCCCGTCATCACCAAAGCCTCGCAGGCAGCTGGGACTCCTCTCTTGACTTCTATTCAGTCGCCTGACAAGGTGCAGGGGTTCCACTCCCACAGTGGCCCCCTGTTCTGCTTCTGGCTTCTTAGCCCTGCAGCCTCCACCCTAGTGAGTGCCTTGTAGTTTCTCACCTGGATCATTGTTGCTGCCTCAGAATAGTCCCCCAACATCCTACCTCCAGTTTTTGTGTCTCTGATCCAAGCAATTCTACCCAGGATGCCAAATGGGTTTTCCCAAAGGCAGCTCTGCTCTTACCCCTTCATTCAAAAACCTTCCATGGCTCCCCATTGCCTCTTGCATTAGGTACAAACTCCTCACTTTGGCATTCAAGGCCTGAGCCCACAGTGCCTTGGGACGGCTTCCCCAGCCTTCTTTCATCATCTCTCCTGGGTGAATACTATGCTCAGCAAGACCACATCATCTGCCATTTCCAAGACGTGAACTTTCGTGCCCACCTCAGAGTCCTGCCTGACACGCTCTCTTCAATCTCTGTGCGCGCACAAATCCAGCCCATCCTTCAAATGCCATTTCCTTTAGAAAGAACTTCCTCTCATCTCCAACCATTATCATTTTCCCTGTGAATTTACAGAACATGACGGCTTGGACCTGTCCTGAGACACTCCCTCCTGTGGACCCTGCATTATGGACATTTGCCCTTTTTCTGTTCTTCTCCGACCTTTTTCATCCTGCTGGTCCCTGCTCCTCCTCTGAGAGGTGTCCACTTTCAACCTTTTCCGGCTGGACAGAGGGTAGGTATCCTGCGGACTTCCCTAGAGTGCCGTGTGCTTGCCCCGTTGCCTTGAAACTGATCAGTTGTCTGTCTCCCGGCCCCCCCCCAACCCCCCCCCCCCCCCCCCCCCGTTAGATTGGGAGCTCTTTGAAGGCGGGGCTTATAGCTCATTTCCCTTTGTACTCCCAGAGCCTGGCACATGGTAGGCGATCAGTAAGTACTTGTTGAATATGAGTGGAAGAATCTATTATGTCATTTAATCTTGACGACAATTCAGGCCGAGCAAGAATTAGCCTCAATTTCACAGGTGAGGAAACGGAGGCTCAGAGACACACAGTGTAGAAGACGACAGCCCAGCAGAGGAGGCCCCATGTGTGTGCATGTGCCTGCACATAGACGAACGTGAGTTAGCAGACCAGCTCATCTCAGCGTGAACCCCGCTTCCCCTCCAGCCTCCCTGCCGCAGCGCCCAGAGCCATCACCGGGGGTTGCTATGCCCAAGGCACTACTGACGTTTCTTCCTTGATCCCAGTCCAGAACCCATCCTGAGAGAGGGCCTTCTCTTATCTTTCTCCACACTGGCCAGAATTACAAGTGTGTTAGAAATGGAAGCTCATTGGCGGCTCAGATACTGAAGGGTCCCCATTCCATATAGCTTCAGTGCCTTTGTGCATTGCCATCGGTGGGGACGGGGACAGGGGACCCAGTGTGTGGCTGTCAGCCCAGCTACCTCTTCTTGGAGCTCGATGCGTTTTTCACCTGCAAGACGTCGCTCCATTTTAATGGAAGGAAACCGGTTCCTGCCTCCCCTCAGTTTCCTGGCACGTTGAATGCCCTCTGCGATATGTTTGGCACATTTGTTGCTGGCAGTAAGAGGACGTTTTGTAACTAGCACAAAACAACCATTCAGTAAAAAATAAAATAAATAAAAAGAGATCCTTTCCTGGGTAGAAAAGAATTCAAACATGTCTGGTTTGGAAAAATTACTGTCAGTTAGTAAGCATATGGGTTCCTGAAAAGTTGGGCAGAAATCACAATATTGTTGAAAGGATCCCTCAAATGCATCCCATTCTACCTGGCAGGCTCTTATTTTTTCCCTTCAGAACCTGCTTAAATGGTCCCTCATTTATGGTCCCTTTTCTGGACCCCTTCGAGCAGAAGGAGACAGATTTTTGTTGCATCTCTACCATGTGCTGGGGGCTGGGATACATGTTATATTATCTGAAACCATCCCCTCAACAACCCCATAGATAGGGAGCAGTGCCATTTCACAGGTGAAGAAACTGAGGCTGCAAAGCTAAAAAGCTCATAAGAGGTCCGGCAGCACTTGGGTGATGAGGACAGAAGCTGAAACGAGGTTGGCTGATGCTAAAGTTCATTCTATGTTCATACAAAAAGCTGCAGAGTCAGTCCTCTGCTGGAAGGACCCTCTCATTCTGACTTTCAGAACGGCTCACTCCAATTTTCATCTGCTGACTGGTTCTCCCCCTCCATTCGGCGGCCTTCCCAGGGTTGAGTGTGCCTCGAACACACACAGGGAGTATTTGTGGACTGAAAGTCGGAGCTGATTACAGATTCTTTCGGAGATGCTTTGTCTGCAGCCATTCTCCACCTGTAATTCTTTCTTAGATTTCTTTGCTTCTCTCCTGTGGCTTCCTAGACGAACAGTAAGGCCACCTCCACTTTAAGGGCTGGAGCCTCCCCTCAAACCCTTGAAGGAATAACACGACTGGAAAGGAGTGGCCAGGAAGCTATGGAAAGAGTGACTACCGGATCTTGACCCCAAATTCTAATTCACTGAAAACAGGATTTCGCCAACAATGGTTCCAACTTTCAGAAACGTAACGTGAGATCACTGAGCAGTTGATCAAGATACAAAAGTCCTGCACACTTGCTTTTTCTCCTGTTTCCCCATCATCATCCCAACTACTCGTCTTGGTCCTCCACCTGGGCAGGTGTTCTCTATGCCATGGCTTTCCCTTCCCCTTTCCCTTTTCCCCTTCCTTCCTTCCTTCCTTCCTTCCTTCCTTCCTTCCTTCCTTCCTTCCTTCCTTCCTTCCTTCCTCCCTCCCTCCCTCCCTCCCTCCCTCCCTCCCTCCCTCTCTCCCTTCCTTCCTTCCTTCCTTTCTTGGTGGGGAGAGGTGGCAGGAGATTTAGGCAGAAGCAGGTTCGGATTGTCAGTCTTCAGAAAGCTCTTCCACCCAGCCCACAACCCCTTTCATAGATCTACTCACAATAATAAATGATAAGATTAAATGCCAATACTTACTGAGTACTTGTTACATGCCTGGTACTACATGCTTTCTATGAATTAACTCACCCAGTCGTCTCTACAAAGATCATTTTACAGCTCAGGAGACAGAGGCATGGAGCTGTGAAGAGATTTTGCTCTTAACAGAGTACCAAGTGGCAGCGCTGGTATTTAAACCAGGCAGGCTGAGTCCAGGATGTGCACGTTTAACTACTCTGTAATAAGATCTTACCATAGGCTCTGGAGCATCCCAGGACCACCCACCCCCATCCAAACCACCTCTTAGTCACCAACTGTTCTGCCCACTGCGCCTCGCGCCTGTCCTCCTCATTTCAGCTTCGGAACTTGCCTCAGACGGCGGCTTAGAACTGTTTCCTGCTTGTCTCAGGCGCTCTCCTCAGGATGCAGTCGTACTTTGGCCCTCAAGTCCCACACACTGGGCTTCTGGATTACAGGCCCACCCAGCCCCGTTGCTCCACCAGGACAGGGTGATCTGACTCCACCTGCCAATCAAGCAAGATTCCCTGGCATGTAGCCAGTTCTCCCAACGAGGTGCACTTTTCTTGCAAGATGCCCTCAGTTAGAGAAGGTATTTTATTAGCAGTAATGTTAGTGGCCAGAGCTCAGCAAATCCCTGCACCTACCCCAGGCCCCTCGCAGGTGGGGGAGGGAGCATGATCTGAATACAGTGACCCAGTGGTGCGTTGGGGAGGCATCATGGGGGTGGGAGGGTCTCCTTGCATTCCTGCTGGTTCCCTCCCCACCACTGGGTTCCTCTGCCCCCAGCATGCTCTGCATGGAAGCCAGAAGCCAGTGTCCCCTGAGGAGCACTGACACCCCGTCCTGGGACCCAGTGCTCAGGAGGCAGGTGGAGGGAGTCATTTCATTTGAAAGCTTTCCTCACTCCATATTCCACCAACACCTCAGCCCCAACCCGGCCCAGAGTGCCAGTAAGTCCTTGGCAGTGATTTGGGGCTTGTGGATTTACAGGGAACATTTCTACAGGAAAACAGGACTGGGAGACTCATTCCGCTATTTGGAGATCCCCTGAGGTTTAGAAACCAGGCTTCTTAAAGCGACTTGCTCATGGACCCGAGTCCTAACTCTAGAGAACATCAGGGCGCACTGCCCACTCCCTGAGCCTGTGTGTGTGGTTCTGTGAAGTGGCGGCTCCCAGATGTCTGTGCATGCCCAGGGGAGATGGGGGTCCCGTCTGGTGGCCTAAACCCTCAGTTCCTTCTGATGTCTGTGGGCAAACTCAAAGGTCACCAGGGCGATCTCCTTTTCACACCTGGAATGCTTACTTTAGCAGTTCGCAGAACCTTTGTTGAAAAGCATATGGCCAATTCAAAGAACATTAGGAGCTGGAATAGACTTAATTGAGATGCCCATCAGCCAGGTGCCATCTGCCGTCAAAATGCCAGGCAGCCTGGCAGAACCTGGAGCCGTAATATGGGAGTTCTGATGCCTGATCCACCATTTGGCAGGTGTGAGCTCTTTTGGAGGAGTCAGCAGCTTCTCAGTGCTTTGACTTCATTGTCTGTAAAAGGATAATGCTAACAGCGAACACCTATAGAGCTACGTACAATAAAGCTCGTTATATAGACAGAATCATTCAGTTCTTTCCATAACCCTGTGGCATTCGTTTCCTGTAGCTGGCTGAACAAATGATTCCAAACTTGGTGGCTTAAAGCGACAGAAGTTTATTCTCTCACAGCTCCGGAGGCTGGAAGTCTGAAATCTAGGTGTCGGCAGGGCCCCACTCCCTCTGGGGGATCTAGTGGGAGTTCATCTTTACCTCTTCCCACCTGGTGGCTCCTGACATTCCTTGGTTTGTGGCAGCATCACTGCAATCTCTGCCCCCCCCCTCCCCCCCCCCGCCGCGAGGGCTTTCCTCCCTGTGTCTCACATCTCCCTGTCCTTTCTCTCGAGGACACCAGTCATTGCACTAGGATCCACCCTAAATCCATGACGATACCATGCTGAGATCTGGGACTCAATCACATCCGCAAGTACTATTTCCAAACAAGGCCCACTCCCAGGTCCCAGGGGTTAGGACTGGGACACATCTTTTAGCGACACACTTCAACTCATTACACCTGTGAAATAGGTACTTCTATTATCCACACTTTACAGGTGAGGAGACTGTCAGGGTCACACACTAAGTGGCAGATCTGACATGCAAACCCATATGGTCTGTTTCCAGGACTTATTAAAAAAATTACTATATTACACAAATATTAATGGAGCCAGATATAGTGCTAGGTGCTAGAGACACAACAGTGGGGGGGAAAACAACAAGAAAACAAACCCACAACAGACCTCAAACCTATTCTAGGAACAGCAACAAAGCAGTGGACTGAAGCCCTGACAGGGAGTGGGCAGGCCGGTTGGAGGAGCTGAGATCGGAAGGTAACCGTGACCAGGTTGTGTAGAACCCTCTAGTGATTTCGATGTTCAAACCGAATGAGATGGGAAACTATTCGATGGTTTTGAGCAAAGAAGTGACTGGATCTGCTTTGGGTTTGATAGGATTCCAGAGTGGCTACTGGGTTGAGAACGGACTATGGTGGGCCCGAGGTATAAACAGAATTTTGTTCAATAAATACTGCAGATATATTTTCTCTTCCTTATGATTTTCTTAACATTTTTTCTTACTTTTTTTTTTTATAAAAGAATACAGTGTATAATGCATATACAAAATATGTGTTAATTGACTGTTTATGTTATTGGTAAGTAGATAATGCAGCCCAGGGCAGGGGGAGGCCAGGGAAGATAGAGTCTGGGCATATTTTGAAGAAACAGCTTACAGGATTTCCTGGCAGGTTGGGTGTGGGATTTATGACAAAGAGGAAGCTCATTTTTAAAAAAGTTATCTTTATCGTTGAAAGTATTAAAGATGTCCCCTTCCCCCTCCCTGCAAAGGTCCCCTTCACCCTGCTCCCATCACCTCCCTGCCAAGCGTTCACCACACTATTGTCTGTGTGCATGGGCTATGCATATATGCATGAGTTCTGTGGTTAATCTCTTCCTGCCCCTCTCCCTGCTTCTCTCAGATCCTCAGTGAGGAAGCCAAGATCTTTGAGCTTAGACTCCTGCTTTCTTTGGGGGGCTCTCCTGAGAAGCAAATGAGACAAGAGGGACAGCGCTGTGTGACCAGGAAACACTGCCCAGCGCCCTCAGTTGCTGTTGTTGTTGTTGTTATTATTATTATTGTTATTATTCTGTGATCGGAAACCTTTTCCAGCTCTACCTTACCAGGAGGTGCCAGGCTGGGCTGAACCACTTGTCAAGAAAATCAGTGCCACCACGATGAGAGAAGAATTAGCCGAAAATTTTAATGTGCCCTTCCTCTCTTTCTGCCTGTGCTGAGAACACATTTGATATTCAAGGAGCCTCTCTCTATCATAATGAATAAGACAATATCAATAGACACAGCAACAAAGGAAACAGTGGAAATTCTGGAATGATCTCCTTGAGATCCCTGTTATTTTTTTCTTCCTGAGCCATTGAATTTAAATGGGTGAGTTGCAATGAGGGGTATACAATGACAGGCTACTGCTCTAGAAGCGATACATTTATTCCCTTCCAATTTTCTCAGGTTTCCAGAAACATTCTTATCCATGTGACAGTTTCATGTTGATTTTTTTCCTCAAAGGAGAGTGTTGGTGAATTTTCACTGCTTCTTCGGTTCATTCATTCAGACATTTCACAACTTTTATGAACAACGAGGTCGCTGTTATTTTTATCATCCCTATTTTATAGATCAAAAACCTAATGCTCAGGGAGGTGAAACGAACTAACATGCTCAAGACCACACAGCTGGTAAGAAGCAAAGCTCAGACTTGAAGCCCTCTTGCCTCCTCACTCCAAAGTGTAACCACCACACAGGACAGTGGGTTTTCAAAGTACCATTAGCCCTTGGATAACATGAGGTTGAACTGAGAGGGTCAACTTATATGGGGATTTTGTTCAATAAATACTGTAGATGTCTTTTCTCTTCCTTATGATTTTCTTACCATTTTTTTAAAGCTTACTTTGTAGTAAGAATACAGCACATAATACAAATACAAAATACGTGTTAATTGACTGCTTATGTTATTGGTAAGGATTTTGGACAATAGTAGGCCATTAGTAGTTCAACTCTGGGGAAGTCAAAAGTTAAATGTGTGTGGAAGGTTGGCATCCCTAACCCCTGCCGCCTTATTCAAGGGTCAACTGCACCTGGTTTTACAGAAACTAACTTTTATTTTCTCCTCCTTTGCACAACAGTTTTAATGAACCTTAGTGAAATGTTGGAATTACAGAATGATTTTAATGAAAAACAGTTTTATTGCTTTCAAATGTTATATAAATGATCAACTAAGATATAATAAAGTGCAAGTAATGAATATGAAGGGAGTTAATGAAAAAATTATCATTCACAATAAGCCTGCAGAATGCAAGGGTGCATCATAAACATAAAAGACCTTTAATGTTATAAGAATTAATTGCTGGACTCTGAAGTTGCTGATGCATGAAAGCAACGCTTAATTTGAGAGCCTTTAATTTTAGGAAAAGGACACTGATTTTAAATAGATTTCCCTTAACTACTGAGACCCCCCCAAAGTTTTCAGTAGCAGAGGTAATTTTAAACTATCTACTCAAAAAAAGACCAGGAACACTCTATTAGTTTTTATATCAAAATCTGAATGCATAGGATTCAAATGAAAAAGCATTTATTGGATCTATGATCATCTTGCATCGGCGGTTCTCCATCAAGCCCTGATTAGAGCAGTGGTCTGTTTCCTGTGGCTTATGTCAGATTTCAAGATTTGCATTCTAACTGCATAGGCTCAGTCAAACTTTGCAGAATTATAACTGGTTAGAAGTAGGAGGGAGCCTACGGCTTTGGAGTTGAGACCTGCCATGGAGTCCCGGCTCTCTCACCTCCTCGCTGTGCAAATTTAGGCACCTCCTTAAACTCTCTGAGCTTCAGTTTCTTCATCAGACAAATGAAGCTGCTCTGTCACAGGCTATTTTGAGGATTTGGGGCATTGTATGTGAAATGTCTGTGATGGCAACTGGCACATTAAAGAGTGCTGAGTTGAAGGAGCCTATGGCTACGATTGAGCCATTCGGTCCAACCCCTTTATTTTAGAGAGCAGGAATTAATGTATCAGGACGTTAAAGTGACTTGACCAAATCCACCTGGCTAGCTAGTGACCCAGATGCTATTAGAGCAGAATCAAGGTGTCCTGCTTCCAAGCTCAACACCTCGTCAACCAATATGCTAAACTGAAGAACACTTCCTCCTAAGTAGCCATCATAAAAACTCCTCATCTGGAACCTATCAGTCTAGAAAGGCATTGCCTGTGAGTGAACATGCTAGAAGAGGGTAAGTCATGAATGCCCTACATTTCCTAAAAATGCTGCTGTCCGACACTTTGGAGGGGAGGACCCGAGCCCCCAGTCCTTTGCCTTTAAGACAGAACTTTCTCCATAACATGTGGTCAGCCCCCAGACCCATCAAATTTCTGGTCCTCTGTGTCCTTCACAATGGACATGCCAAATGTGACTACCCAACTTGCTTCTTGATCACTGTGACCTTTGACCCTGTGCTCTGTTGACCTGTGGCCTTGCTGGGTTTGCTCCACTTCAACAGAAAGTTTAGGACATTAAAAGGCAGTTGTATTTCAAATAGAGAGTATAAAGCTTCTAGAACTTATTACCATCTGGGAGGTAGTATAAATTTACATGAACTGGAACACCTGCTTGCTATAAGCAAATGCAGTCAATTCATTAGGCCTAGAACCTTTATTAGAAATCTCAGGAGCAATCAACTTCCACCACGCCTTTCACAGTGTTAAATAACAGAGAAATTTGCCCCAAAGATTTATTCAGTTCTAGTTCACTGCCACCTTCTCTGCAATCTCTTATTAAAACAAAACAACAATAACAAAAGTCTAAGTGTAAAAATTGACTGTTATTTTGAAATATTCCCTTCCTAGAGCAGTATGCTGTTTTTTGGTTTTTGAATGGGTTTTGTTTGTTTATTCCACCATCTCTTTCATGACATGGCTTTCCAGGGTTCAACCACAAAACTGGCAGCCCAGCCTCTTGGGTGACTATGTCAGTTAGGGAGTCTGGGCTGCACATGAGAGAAAAACCGACTCCATCTGGCTCAAACAGTAAGTACACATAAGAAGCCTAGGGCATTTTTCAGACCTTGGACAACAGTCAATACAGCACAGCACTCCCTGACAGAAGTGCACAAGGTGAGTCCCACAATTGCCCTGAATTGCTGCCAAGAGAGTTTCCAGATTGTGGTCAAGGGAGGAAGAACCCTAACAGACCATGTCAGTCTTCCTGAACAGAGCGGATAGAGTTGAAAATTCAGGAAGGGCAAACAGCCAGAATTCACAGGGTTGAAAACCTAAAAGATAAAGGCTACAGAGAGAGAGAGAGAGAGTTCCCAAGTTCTGCAGAAAGTCTCCCTTGAGTCTTCATTGAGAGCATGTGTATGAGGGAACTATTCAGGCTGAGAGAGAGAGAGAGAACCACTGCAGGCTGAAGAAGCCCCGGAGATCAAACGAACAGGAATATGGGTTTCTACCAGCCAGAGTGCAATAACTGCAATAAACCAGGCATCAAGTCGAGTCCTCAAAACAGTATCGCTTCAGTCGTAGAGACAAATTTGCCATAGACTAGGGCTGTCCTGGGCACACCTAATAAAGCTTAAAAGCAAGCTTCTGAAGCAGAGGTCAGCAGACAATTTCTGTAAAGGGCCAGAGGGTAAATACTTTAGACTCTGGAGGCCATATGGTCTCTGTCTTAATGATTTAAGTGTCCTGCTGTCATGCAAAAGTAGCCACAGACCATACATAAATGCATGGATGGAGCTGGTGACTGTTCCATTAAGACTGCATTTATGAAAACAGAAAGTGGGCTGGATTTTGCAGGCTGAAAGTAGTTTGCTGGTCCCTGTTTTAATGCACCCAAATTGTTTCCAAGTAATTTAACTGCATCCCAGAAAGGGGCCCCAGATATTTAAAGGAATTGGAAAAAATTCAGCACCCAACACCATAAAATTCACAATGCCTGACATCCAATAAAAACTTATCATGCATTCATAAAAACAGACCCAATTATGACCTATTATAATGAGAAAAATATCCAAATATGAAAAAGGTGATCAGATTAGTAGATAAGGACATTAGAACATTGTTATAAACATACCATTTGTTCAAGAAGGTAGAGGAAAGTAAGCATGATAAGGAAAGACATGGAAGATGTCAAGAAGATCCAAAGCAAAATTTTAGTGATAAAAATATATCTTTGATGAAAAATACAGTGGCTGGAATTCATACTAGATTAGACACTGCTGAAGAAAAGATAAGTGAACCTAAAGACATAGTAATAAAAACTATCCTGAATGAAACACAGAGAAGAAAAAAAACCCCAAATACAAATAATAGAGTATCAGTGAGCTGTGGGATGATATCAACTTTTTACATAGCATTTACATTGTTTTAGGTGTTAAAAGTAATCTAGACATGATTTGAAGTACATGGGAAGTTGTGCATAGGTTATATGTAAATCCTGTGCCATTTTATAAAAGGGACTTGAGCATCTGCAGATTTTGGTATCCATGGGGGTCCTGGAATCAATACCCCATAGATACTGAGGGACAACTGAATTTTCTCAATTGTACTGATGGGTTCACAGGTGTATATATAGATGAATATATTGACCTACAATGGAGTTATGCCCTGATAAACCCATCAGAAGTTGAAAATATTGTACGTTGAAAATGCATTTAATACACCTAACCTACTGAACATAAGAGCTTAGCCTAGCCTACCTAAAACATGCTCAGAACACTTACTTTAACCTATGGTTCAGTGAAATTGTTTAAGACAATGAACATACTGTAGGAGTGTCAGTGGTTAACCCTCATGATTGCATGGCTGACTAGGTTTTTTTCATTTGTTTGTTTGTTTTTTATATTGCCATAAGAGTCACTATGGCTATTTTGGGGAGAGGAGAACAAACCTTTGCCCATACATACTTTTTCTTTTTCTTGACTTGGCCTTTGTTCTAGAAGGATTGTGGTCTACAAGGCAGGAGTTCGCTAAGCAACTGAAGAGTTCACCCTAGGTTTCAGGGAAATATATAACCTGCCTGTTAGAACTAACCCATCTGAAAGCCCCTTACTGGTATCCATTTACATGTTAATGTTCCAATTACAAATACGTTTTATCTGTTTATTTAAAGAAGGGAAACCCTACTTAACACTACTGAGCACCCTTTGTTAACACCTGGTAAGTGTCAGAAGCAGTAACACTTTCCATGGGGGAATTTGAAGATGAGCGGACCTTTTCTCCAGAGTCTCTATACCCTCCCAGTCTGACTGCCTAAAAGATTTAGACCTCAAGGATGTAGACCTGCATCTGTACTTGCATTGGGCTGGTTGGATGACCAAACCCTATACGTCTCTGCTCACATACCCTGGAGCCTTCCTTCTCTATTTTCCTGCACATGGCTCCTAGCCTTTGTTGGGTGGGAGTCAGGGCGGGGGGACGGTGTGGAGGAGGGGGGTGTCCTCTGCCTGCTGGAATCTGCACCTACCACATGGAAAGCCAGCAGTACCTGGGAATTTACATCCTTCTGGAGAGCAACCCTTAACCACTGACTGACAGGTGCAGGGTGTGTATGAATACTTCAGTTCCTCAGGTTTACGCTGTTTCCAACGCCTGGTGGATGGAGTCAAGTCTGCATCGTGGGGACTCTGTTTGGTCTTCTTGCTTGGCTTGGTCATCTTCCAGGTCCTGATTCACTACTGATTTTTCCTGAGAATACTTCCTAATAAATCACTGTATAGATGGAGATGCAAACAAACCCAACTTCATCTGTGTCCTGGATTTAAGTTTCATGCTGTGTGTGACCAGCCTCACTGTCCCTAGCAAACATATCAAAGCCTTCTAGTTGATGATTATCTGTGTTCCTTGAAATGTAGTCTTAGATAAATATATATATTTAGCAATAGCCAGAATGGCATGACAACCAAGATAAATATCAAACCGGTAATAGTGTTGACTATAAGCTATCATCTGTCACAAGACCACTAGGAAGTATGGCCCCTGGCGCTTCTGCATTCTTTGTTCCTTTGTCTTGTCAATCATTAGTACCTGAGTTATACTATAAAAAAAAGTACTGTAGCAGGGGTCTGGCAGCAGAGAATACTCTTTACAAAACTGCTGGGTCGTCTCTTCCATTCTGACCCAATCTTCCCGTAAGTAAATTGCCCTATAATAAATTCTATTACATCCTATGGAGTTGCCGGCTTTATTTGTCAGTCTTAAGATAACTCGTTCCAGCGGCCATCACACCTTTGCTGGGCTGTTGGGTAATCACAGCCACAAGAATCCTTGTCTCAGGGTTTGCATCTGGGGAGCCCACCCTAATAAATGCCTTGGCAGGTAGAAGGCCCACTGTGACTGGGCACCAGTCTCTATTCCCCAAACCAAGGCACACCACAACTTTGCAAGGCTCCTGACTTCTACTCATGCTGTTCCATGAAGCTTAGATTATTACTTCCACTTCTCTGCATGCTCCTCATTTTTCAAAACTCATGTTTAATGCCATTCTTACCACGAAGCTGTTCCTGATCTCCGAGTCAGAATCAGCCTCTCCTCCCCTTAGGTTTTCATCAAATGTTTTGCTTTTGCCTTGGTTTCCTCATCCAAATAATGGGTATATCGATACTTGCCCTTATCACTGTCATGGAATTGTGATGATCAAATGAGAGGAGAAATGTGAAATTCCTCACTAAGCTGATGAGGTTCACGTGAAAGCCAGCTGTGATGACGATGGTTATTATACAGGAAAAAAAACACAGCACCTCTGAGTTTTCCTAAAATAGTTTTTTTTTTTGTATCTACACAAGAAATCTTGAATTTAAGCAATGGAAAGTAGGGAACATATTTATTATGTACAAACCTAAGCCTTAAAGTTTTCAGATTGGGGTAGAAATTGCCCATTTGGGAGCTCCCGCTGTTAACTGGTAATGCTCCAGTCCAACATATTACACCCTGCAAAGCCAAGACAAAGGTCAAAGGGGGCCGAGTTCCAGGGGTAGAATATGTGGTGGAATCAGTGTCTGGGGTGTGTCAGCAGGGCACTCAGGGCCATCAGCTGTCCCCCCCCACCCTGACAGCACGCCAGGCTGCGAAGCCCATCAGGGTAGGCTGACTGGAAACTTTTGGGAAAGACAGAAAGTTCATGTTCGCCACTTCTCAGGGGAGGATGACAGCACAGGGCAGAGCTCCCTGGGGCTCAGCAGGATGTGTGAAGACCGGACGGAGAGAGAGGCAGGAAGACGAATGTGGGAACCAGCTGAGGCGGGCTTCGAGCTTGACAAATTATTATTCAGCTGGCTTGCCTGAGTCGTGACATATTATTTATTAAAATGGAAAGAAAATTTAAAAACGGAGACGTCAGTCACCACCCGACCTTCCTGAGCACAGGCAGCAGGCATAAGGCAGCCTCTGCACAGCTTTCCACCCCAAAGGATAGCAGTGCGGGAGGAAATCACGGAGCTTATGGGGAAACACACGGGTGCAGGTGCGGGTGTGACTCAGCCGCTCAGTCCTCTATGACCTTGGAGTAACCCCACAGCTCCTTCTTACTGTAAAATGAGATAATCACACAGAAGAAGGCCATTGTCTGGATTCAGGGGGCGTATGGATGGAATAGCCTCTTGCCAATGACTTCATTCTGACTATTATTCTGACTAGCATTCTGACTATTATTATGAATGATGATCGTGATGGTGGTTGGGTTGATATCTTACAGTTTTAAAGTATTTCCAAAACATATATTAAATGGCAACTTTTTTACATTAATGAATAAACCCTGTCCTTAGGGAGTCGGTAGGCTATCAGAGAAGACAGACTTAAAAACCCAGTAACTGAGAGATATTATTTTGGTTCAGAACACACACATGAACATCTTCATTATACAGAAAGGGAACTTGGTGCTCAGAAAGTCAAATGAATAGCTCAAGGTCATGCAGCTAGGAAGGTGGACCATAGCTCTGGCCTCGTGGGCTGACCCTACGCTATACCTCAAGGATGGCCACCCTCACCTCCTCACCCTCTTGGGACTTGGTGAGGGGACTCTGAGATTAATGTTCTGGAGGGGACGAGGGACAGGAAGAAGGCTTTTGATATAAGTCCTGCCAAAATCTTACTGGATCTGGCACTTAAATGCATAAAATAATCCATGAGATGAAGCAGTGGATTATTGCTTGGAGAGGAGTCGGCTGCCTGGCAACATTTGGCAGGAAGGTGGGGGTCGGGGGTTGGGAGGATCCTGGCTGGGACTCTCAACTGTCCAATTTCAGGCTCCCATAATTCAGGTTGTCACCTACCCACACACCTTATCAGCCCGGCTGCTTTCCTGGGGCAGGGATGTCTGCTCTCTCTGGGGGTGAATGAAGAGACTCCTGAAACTGTGGCCAAGCCTCTCAGGTGTAGGTAGGTCCTGGCACCACAGCTTACCTGCTGGCAGAGCCTAGGCAGTCTGTTTCCTCCTTTGAGGAAATGTGGCACTTACACATGCCCTGCCTTCCAGCATGCATTGCATGCTGTGTGTAGATACCATGCTGGTTGCTTACATATACCCAAGGGGTTAAGGAAACAACGGGGCCCTGAGTGGGTGCTCCTATAAGCAGGTGAGCAGCTCATTTCATCTTTACCATAATTCCTTTGCCATCCCCCTTTTACAAATGGGAAAACTGGCCATGGAATCCAGACCATGCAGCTATTAAGAGGCAGAACTTAGATACGGATCTTGTGGCTTCAAAGTACATGAGAGGATGATGTCAGGAGAAGAATGTCAGTGTGACCTGCAGCAAAAGATGCTCAGCCTTCTCAGCCCGCCAGGAAGGGCCCGAGCATACAGGGACCCTGCAGATATCTCCCGGAGCCTCCCACAAGCCCAGGCCGGGGTGTGGAGCACCCTGAGGAGTAGAAATACAATTGCAAGTGGCTTTTCTTGGTGGAAGCAACGTGTCATTGTCAGAAGCAATAAGCTCCAGTGTGAGGGCCTGAGTTCCCTGGGTCTGGGACTGTTTGTCCTGCTTAATTCCGATCAGGAAACACCTAATCTTGGTGGCAGAGTCTGATGTCATGAACAACTCAAGTGACACGAGTGCTCCTGTGGGCTTGCGACAGTGAGGAACCGAGCAAGAGGCTGGCATTCAATGCTAGCGGGTGGGAAGCAGTTGGATATAAATATTTTAAGGCAACAAATATGATTCAGAAGGCTAATTGGAACACACTGACACCACCCAGGGCTCCGGGCAGCATGACACACAGGTGGGGGTAGGAACCTCCGCCTCAGCATGAGAACACATATAGTAAACTGCATGGAGAGAGCTGTCCCCTGCAAGGACCCACATCCAAGTCCTGGGTAGAAAGCTGGCAGGTGGGGTGGGGAGAGGCAGGGGGAACAGGCCTGTCCTTTTAAAAAATACATATGTTATTGATTTCAGAGAGGAAGGGAGAGGGAGAGAGAGAAAGAAACATCAATGATGAGAGAGAATCATTGATCGGCTGCCTCCTGCACATCCCCTACTGGGGATCGAGCCCATAACCCGGCCGTATGCCCTGAACGAGAATCAAACTGTAACCTCCTGGTTCATAGGTTGACACTCAACCAGCCAGGCCGGCCTATCTTTTTGTCTGTCTTCTTGAGAAAGTCACTTAACCTTTCTGAGCCTCAGTTTCCTTATCTACAAAATGGGTGGAGAGTGAAAATGCGAGTGGACAGGGGTTAGCCTGGATGTTCTTTAAAAGACCTCGCTCTCTCCTTGCTCAATCACGTGGGGTTCTGGAAATCTATATCCACCACCTGATTTTATGCTCTGCTGTTGAGGAAGAACATAGCTTGGGGTTCAGCACCTGGACTCAGGAGACAGACAGCTGGGTTCAAGCTTCAGCGGCCCCTGGACTCGCTCTGGGCCCACACTCTAGAGCTGTGGGCCAGGGATGGCTCCCCCTGGGCCATTGGTTCTGGTCTGGAACTCCAAGGAGTGTGAGAATTCCGAATGCAAATTTGGCTTTCCAGTCATGACACAGGCTTATTTGCCAAAAAGGATGACAGAACATTCCTTTATTAATAATTTGTTGGCTGGACTCATCACTCTCTAATATTTAGACATGTGGTCTATTATTTCTCTTGTCCTGGGATCCACAGGTTTTAACCAGGAGCCCAGACCCTCGGGACATAGCTTAACTTCTTGGTACTGGGTTTCCTCAACAGTGAACTAGAAATAATATTAGAACTAACCTTACAGAATTGGCATCTGGGCCAATGAGTTGACACATGGAAATCACAGTGAGCCTTCAGTAAAATGTTAGCTTGTTATTTTGTCACCTGGGGCCTGGGGTTCTACCCTCCTCCCACCACGCCCTGCAGACTTCTTTGCCTCCCATTAGAATGGCTTCCCCATGTCACCCCTGTCCTGCCACCTGGCACACGGTAGCCCGGCCACCACACTGCCTGCATATTGTTAGCCCTGGCGGTTACTGTCAGTTCGGGGAGCCCCTGTCAGCCTGGAGGGACCTTCTCTGTCCTCTCCCGGAATCTCTCCACCTAAAGCCAGCAAACAAGATGTGCACCAAGCTGTCTGTGGCAAAACGGAAATGGCCAAGAGAGGCTTCCTTAAATGTCAGCACCCGAGCTGGGAAAGATGCATGGGGCACTCACATGCATGATCCCTCTTCTAAAGGGCAAATACCTAAGTCTGAATTCAGGTCTCAGGCCTTGGCCATGTCATGAACTGGCTGTTTGGAGACATGGCTCATGAGAACAAGCCAGGGGGAGGGACTGCTCTTTCCATTGAACTTTCTATCAGGAAATAGACTTTTGCGTTTCCTCTGATAATCCTTATTTTATTTTTCTGACATCATGCCAGTTAAAAGTAGGATAAACGATATGTCTGTTAACGAATAGCTCAGTCAATTTTGTGGCAGAGGGTGTAGAGGAGGGAGCAGGTGGGAACAACCCTACATCATGGGCTCATAATCATTTTGAGCATCAAATATTTATTAAGGACCAATAATAGAAGTCCCCACGATGGTGTGATGGCTCATTCTAAGTGCTTCCTGCTAATAAAATGTGCATTGATGTGAAAGACAACATTTACATGCTATCCATAGTATGTCAAGGCGAGAACAACTGCCGATGAGGCGTGAGAACCACTCAGCCAATGTGTTTAATCCTCAGATGCCCGGCAAAAGGTGTGGTCTTGACAGGTGGCAATGTTCGATAGGAAATGCTTCATCGGGGGGAGCACCCACAGACCTTGGCTCAGATCCTGGCTCCCCACATTTGCCTTGAGTGACTTTGGACTTGATACATAAACTTCATTGTCTACTGCAGAAAATGGAGCCATTCACGTCTCTCTCATGTGTGGTTTGGGTGTTACAAAGATGATGGACATATAGTAACGTAGCGGCATTGAGCTCCCGCCCCCTGCCCTTGACCCTGAACATGGCCCTGATCTGGGAAAGCACACCTCTGGCTTCAGGACAGTTACTGGGCCATGGACAAAGCAGCAGGCTCAGAAATGGACATCTCCTCTCCCCAGTAAAGAGCTGCTTCATGTAAATGCCTTGGCCACCATCACCAACCTGGATACGCCTCACATGTCCCAGATCCTGATTGTTAAAGGAAACTTGACTGTGACATTCTCATGGGTATAGTCTTTCAGCAGCCCTTCCCCTGTTCATTTCAGGACAAAGTCTACACTCCACAGCATTACATCCGAGACCTGCCTTCATACCCCTTCCCCTAGCCTCACCACTTCCCTCGCTCTTCCTCAGGAATTTCCGTTCCAGCCCCAGGCTCTATGCCAACTTCCTGCCTTTGCACATGCGGTTCCCTCTTCCTGGATTACCTTTCCACCATCTCTGCTGAATAACTCCTTTTACCTTTATGGGGAGCTCAGGGGTTCTCCTCTTCAGAAGACCTTCCCTGACATCCCCAGCCCATTCAGAGTTAGCCTTCTCTATAACTCCTGAGCTTCCCGCCACCAGCAACGATCACATTCCTTTCACATTGCTGCCCGTCCCTTCCCCTCCCCAACCTCCCTTCAGCTCCTTCTCTCAGACCTGGAGGTGAGTCTCATCACTGTATGTCAAGGAGCCATTTCAGTGCCTGGCATAGAGGCAACAAATGACGAGGCATGAGGCATGAGGCATGAGGCATGAGGCATGATTATAAGGCCCCACACCATTGGCTCAGCTTTCTATCCTTAGGGAATCTTGTCTCATCTCAGATTTTAAAACTATCTACACGCTGAGGACTCACCAATGACCCTGGCCCGGCCCACTCCCTGAACCTCCGCACTCATACTCCCAGCTGCCCACGGATAAAGCTCTCGGAGTCCAAGCTCGCCCAGAGCTCAGCTCCTCATGGGAAGACTGTCTTTCGTTGCTCAGAACAAAAGCTCCAGTGCCCTCCAGCTCCTTGTACTGCTCTTCACCGCATACCTGGTCCGGCTGTGCTCTGTTGCTCCACCTTTGAAAGGGATTCTGAATCTGACTCCTCGCCACCCCACCACTGTGGCCTAAGCCATTAGAGGTCTCACCTGGATTATTCCAACAGCCCTGTTTGCGTCCACTCTCGCCCCCTTAAGATTATTCCCAGAATAGCCCTCAGAGTGATCCTGTGAAATGACATCCCTCTTCTGCTCAAAACCTTCCAAAGGCTCCCCATCACATTCAGGGTAAATGCCAAAGTCCTTGCCCTGATTACCAGGCCCTGCACCATCTGGGCCCTGAAACCTGCCAAGCTCATCTCGGTGGTTCTTGGACACCCCCGGCGAGCGTCCATCCCAAGGCCTCTGCAATTCTCTTCTCTGTCTGGAGTGCCCTCCCCAGATCCCTACAGCCAGCTTCCGGACGTCCTCCAGGCCTTCCCCACACATCGCCTTCTCGGGGAGGCCTTCTCCGGCCCCCTTACCAAACACTCCACCTCTGTCACAGATCCTTTGCCTGAATGGTCTTTTCTTCTGAGCACTTACCATTCCCCAGGCTTTACACGTTACTGACTTAACCTTGTTTATTTTCTGTTTCCTCCCAGCAGTGAGGGCATGGATTTTGGTCTGTTTTGTTAATGAATGTGTCCTCTGTGCCTACAGCAGGGCCTGACTCATAGAAGGTGTCTGTTAGACATTAGTTGGTTGAATGAATGAATGAATGAATGAATGAAAATCTTCAGGGAGAAGTGGCCCAGCAGCCCTCCAGCGCTGCAGCACCAGCAGGATGATTGCACAGTGAGGGGTGAGTAGCTTAGGCCACCGCTGCAATAACAAAGCGCTGACTGACTCCCCGCAGGGACAGTCGTGGATTCCTTAGGCGCAGTGAGCTATGCAAGGAGATGATGGGCTGTTTGGGGTCACTGGGCTGCGAGAAGCAGCGATGGGTTTCTCTCTAGGGAATATTCTGAATTGGATTTGAGAGCAGGAAGAAATTACGTGTGAGATGGAGGGCACTGTGTGCAGGGGCCGGACACCTCACCCATCCTGAGCGACTGTGCCCCCATCTGGGCGGCCGGGGTGTAGCCTGAAGGTCAGTGCCCCCTTTGGGTACCACTCAGAGGGGCAGCAGGGCTCCAGTTAAACTTGGCAGCCAGCCTAGACTTAAAACATAAAGCGAACTGTGCACCCATTTATCCATTAACTTAAGTATTTGAGAAAAATTAGTTATGCATTTCTTGGGAAAGAAAACGTGACTGCAAGAAATGACTGCAGTTCCCTGGCTACCTTCCTAAATGAGGCAGTTATTTACATTTCTCCTTCCAGTTTTATTTAGCATAATCCTTGCGTTTGGGGCTTGCTCCCTGAGGCCTCCCCAGGAGGATTAGTGAGAGAGGAAAAAAAGCCAAGAATAGCGCTGGATTCCATGAGCAAGGGTGGCACACGGTGCCTGCTCTGATGAGCTTGAACCTTCAGCGGCTAAACCAGAGAACACACTGGCTTCTTCTGGCCAAAGAACCGGGAAAGACAGCTGTTGGCGAAAGCCAAGGCCAGAGGGCGTGGGGAGCACTTTCTGACAGCTGGGCAACTGTGCACTGACGCCACAGGAGGGGGAGGCGGCCTGGCCAGGACAGGGGGGAAGCTCAGGGGACAGGAGAGCACACCTGGACAGGACCCGTGTGGTCCAGAGGTGTGGTGCCTGGCCTCCAGGCCTGAGCTCTTGTCTTGGCTCCTTTCTGAGGTCCTTCTCTGGCTCAACCACTGAGGCACAGGGCCCCTTGCTCTCTGCAGCCACAGCCCTGTCCTTACCCAGAGCTCCCCAGCACGTGGGTCATGCTGCGTTCGAATCAATGGTTTCCCTGTCTGCCTTCTGCTCAAGACTGCAAGCACCGTAGGGTAGGGACCTCATCCAGTGGATTATGGTCCCAAGGCTTAGCTCAGTATTGCACACGCACGTGCGTGCGCAAACATACACACACACACACACACACACGCACACACATACACACTTGTATCTACAGGCTGTCCTCAAAAATGTATACACACTTTAACAGCTGATAATTCAATTTGGAAAATGAAATGTTTCTTTTAAAAAACCATTTTTATTGATTTCAAAGAGGAAGGGAGAGGGAGAGACAGAAACATCAATGATGAGAGAGAATCATTGATCAGCTGCCTCCTGCATGCCCCCTACTGGGGATTGAGCCTGCAACCTGGGCATATGCCCTGGACCGGAATCAAACCCGAGACCCTTCAGTCTGTAGGCTGAT
This sequence comes from Myotis yumanensis, assembly GCF_028538775.1. Taxonomy (NCBI): domain Eukaryota; kingdom Metazoa; phylum Chordata; class Mammalia; order Chiroptera; family Vespertilionidae; genus Myotis; species Myotis yumanensis. The sequence continues at coordinate 23,881,816 of NW_027223767.1, read as the reverse complement.
GCCACATCCACTGAGCCAAACCAGCTAGGGCTGAAATGTATTTTAATAAGCACTGCCTTTATAATTATTCAAAGCATGTGTATACATTTTGGGGGGTGCCCTATATATGTGTCTGTGGGTGTATCCACGTGCCTGTTCAAATAATAGTTTTCTGGTTTTTCTGGGTAACGAATTCTCTAATCCCGCCAGGCCCAAACTGCAGCTCGCAAGCCACATGCAGCTCTTTGGCCGCTTCAGTGTGGCTCTTCCCCAAAATACCGACTTCTGCACATGGGCCACAAAGTTTTAATGGCACTGTACGTGCGCGCCCGCACAGGGTATTTTGTGGAAGAACCACACTGAAGGGGCCAAAGAGCCGCATGTGGCTTGTGAGCCGCGGTTTGCGGACCATGGGTCTAGGCCACAGGCCGGAGGGCTGACTGGAGCCACCTGAGAAGAAACTCGACCTGTTTAAATGATGGGAGGAAACGGCTTCCTTCTCTCCCACATGCCCACTCCGTCCTAGAGGAGGGGACTTCCACACACATCTGCCCTCTTGGAGACCATTGAGGATGAGCCCGTTTTTAGCTCCACCCAATCGGAGAGAGGCGGCTTCTCTCTCTGGTCATTCCCCACCAACCCTTCCCTGTGTGGCTCTGGTCACTGTGTTCTTGTTTCCTACAGGCTCAGCCCTTCTCTAGCCCCTAAGTCAGCAAGAGGCCCGCCTGGCGCAGTATGAGGAGCCTGCATTGGGGCAGGAGGTGAAGGCAGCTGCTGCCGTCCCTGGGGTCACCAGAAAGACGGCCTGCGTGTCACTCCCGGGGTCTACTGTCCGACACGCATCCACCCTCCTGGGAACTAGTCCAGGGGGACTTTTCCCTCTTGGGGAATCACCTCCTCCACCCGCCCCATGTGCTTCAGATGAAGGAGACTCTACCCAGATTCCAAGGGTGGCAGCCATGGCTGAGGCGAAGCCTCCTGGTGAATTTCATCCCCTGGTACAGCTGGATCAGAGGTGAGAATGTGATCCAAACCAGGGTGATTTTAGCCAAGAAAACTCAATGTGTGTGTGTGTGTGTGTGTGTGTGTGTGTGTATGTGTGTGAGTCCATGTGTGCCCTACTGGAGAAGCTACCTTTCATTTCCATTGGATGTGAAGCTGGCAGGATGGAGAACTGGGCCTCTGAGAGGAGCCCATCTGGCCGAGAATGGAGCCAACACTGAGTAAGCAGAGTGAGGATGGTGAGAAACCCCCCTTGTCCTGGTGACAGCACTGGACCCCTGGGCTGAGCCCCCTGGACCAATAAGCTCTCCAGTTTCCTTAACCACAGTTCACTGGGGTTTTCTCCCTGGCAAACCAAAGTGTCCTCACTGATTCAAAGCATCAGTCCCCACCAGTCACTGTTCAGTAGCCTCTCTCCCAATCCTTGCACTGTGGGGTCCTCAGCCTTCTCTCCAGCCTCAGTCAGCAGTGGTCCACTGGGACCCCTGGAGCCTGGCTCCGCAGACCAGATGCTCACCCGGGCCCCGGTCCTGTAACAGGTCCTCCTCAGCCTTCTCTCAACGCCTGGTCCTCAGGGTCTCACCACCACCTGACCCTGAGAACAGCACCACGTGCAGCTCCTGCCCGCACCCCTTGGGAATGCCGCCAGTTCGAGGCAGTGTTTCCCAAAATACGTTCTGGGGAATGCCGGTCCCATCAGCTCTCTTTTTGGAGATTAAAGAAACAAAAACAAATGTGAGTAATGTTAAAAAGTTGGCAAAGCCCTGTATTTCACATTCCTCTCTTGGACAGCCACAAGCACGTGTGCTTGTGAAAGACTCTGACAAGTACTGCAGTCAGCAGCAGTGTTGGGCACATCATAACCCAGCATTTGGAAACCCGTGTGACTACTGAGCACATATGTTGGAAAACCTTGACTGGAATCTGCAGGTCTGAGACCTGGCATTGTGCACAACTGGCCCCTTCCTGGCGGGGCTGGCCCTTCAGTCCTGGCTGGGGGGTCCTGACACCTCTCTCCTGGCCTGGTGATACTGACATCATTCTCTGCTGTTGTATCTCCCAGCATGCCGCAGGGCTGGGCCACACAGTCTGTAATGTTTCTTGTCACAGCATCCCCACGACGACGGCAGGAGGAGACAGATTGGGCTGACAGCATCCATGCCTTTCTGGGCCATGTGGGACTCCCTAATACCTCATTCCGAGACCACGGTTCCGATTTGGCAACTAGAGTGTCTGCAGCTACTCGCAAACAGGGAGCTCAGCACTAAACTGTGATTGATGTTTCGAATCAAAGGCTCTCAGGGTCAGGATAGCAGATGAGATTCCAGGAATCAGGGCCTGTCATGAAACCCACCCGGGTCATAAAAATGCAGGACGGCCACCGGAGGCCTCCTGGAGACTCGAACCTGGATGACAGGAAGAGAGCTACATTTTAATGTATATATTTTTCCCTTTCAAAACAGCAGTGCTGTGCTTCCCAGGAAGCAGAAATGCTCGCTTGGTATTGCCTCGTAAATTCTCACGGCCTGTGAGGAGGTGGGGGAGCCAGCAGCCCAGGCATAATTAGTTCTGGGATTGGTGGGGAAGGAAGGGAGAAGGGGGACCACCATTTGTTTACTACCTACTATGTGCCAGGCTCCACGTAGGTGCTCTGTATTCATGATCTTTCTTAATCTTCACGAAACCCAGCGAGGTGAATGGTGTTGATGTTGTGCTGTGGGGGAAACTACGGTGCAGAAGAATAAAGTCTCTTGTCTAATGGAGCACTGGGATTTGAACCCAGGTCTGACAGCCACCCAGAGCTCCCCAGGGAGGGATTTCTCACTGGGGTGTTATGTAGAGAAATCTCAGACTTGGTCTGTCTGTCGACTCTCCTTGGCGGGGTAGTGTTGTTGTTCTCCACTTTCTACCCCTTGACCACCCCTCCTCTGAGTGTCCCAATCAAGGCAGAAGATCCTTCCATGGGTTCTGCCTCTCTGATGGGGGGAGGTGAGACTGGGAGGGGATGCAAGTAGACCGGATCCAGGGTGCAAATCCAAGGAGATCCAGATACCTCCAGATTGGAGACACTACCATCAGACTGACCCTGGATAGGTTACTAGTGATCAGTATTGCGGAGAGCCAGAAGGGTGGTTTGCTATAGGAAACATCCACATTTTTTTTTGGGGGGGGGTGTATCCTCAAACAGTCATTCTAATGGGTGGTAATGAAGAGTTCACTGGATTGAAAGCAAGGCATCATGGATCCTAGTCTTGCCTCTGCCCCCTTCTAGCAGCATGACTCTACCTCCCTCTCTGAGCCTCAGTTTCCTCATCTGTAAACTGGGTTTAATAACTCCTTCCCTGCCCACTCACAGTGACGACAGAGGTGGCATTTGACTCAACCCCACCAGGACTTACTGAGCAACTACTATGTACCGGGCGCTCCACGGGGTCTGAGGAGAGGCTCACAAAGGTGGGTCAGGTGAGATCCCCGTCCTGTTGTGTCATTTGGTGCCAGCAAAGAGGATGGAGGCAGTGGTGAGCAGTGGCTCACACCTCAATAGCGTTCTAGTGAATTCTCGTTCACCTCATGTGATGGCTGGCTGAGGCTGGCAGAGCGAATATTCTCATTTGCCAGATGGAGGGCACTAAGGTTAAAGAAAGCAAAGTGACTTGCTGAGGGGTGACAATCACATCTAATCCACAGGTCATTTGCACAGGGTTTTCATATGTGGTGTGTCATCGAATCTTCGAAACATCCCTGTGCGGTAGGGGCCAAGGGCTTGAATAGACAATTCTCCACATACATGAAGATGGCCAACCGCATATGGACAAATGGCCAACATCACCAATCATCAGGGAAATGCAAATCAAAACCACAATGAAATATCACCTCATACCTGCCAAGATGGCTGAGAGGGATGGAGGGATGGAGGGATGGAGGGTAGGAGGGAGGGAGAGAGAGGAAGGGAGGAAGGGAGGGAAGGAGGGAGGGAGGGAGGGGGAGAGAGAGAGAGAGAGAGAGAGAGCGAGAGAGAGAGAGATGTGTGTGAAATGGTGCAGCCACTATGGAAAACAGTATTGGATATTCCTCAAAACTTAAAAATAGAACTACCACTTAACCCAGCAATCCCACGTCTGGGAATTTATCCGGAAGAATTGAAGTCAGGATCTTAAACAGAAATTAGCACTCCCATGTTCACCGCAGCATTATTCAAAGTAGCCAAGATGTAACAACCTAAGGGTCCCTCAGTGGATGAGTAGATAAAGGAAATGTGGTTTGTACACACAGTGGAATACTCTTCAACCTTTGGAAGGAAGGAAATTCTGCAATCCATGGCAGCATGGATGACCCTGGAGGACATGATGCTAAGTGAAATCAGTCAGTCACGGAAAGATAAATACCTCCCTCAAACAGTCACATTCATGGAATCAAATTGTGGAATGGTGGTTGCCAGGGCCCGGGGCAGGGGACATGGGTAGTTACTCATCAAAGGGCAAAAAGCTTTGGATAAGCAAGATGCATGCATCGTAGAGGTCTGCACAACGTTGGACGGTAGCCAATGGTGCTGTACTGTCAAGGGCTTCTCATGTTAAGTGTTTTTACCACAATAAAATAAAATAAAATTAAGTGCTAAGAAAAACCTGGCTATAGCACATACTTAATATTATATATTGATTTTAGAGAGAGAGGGAGGGATAGAGAGAAAACTTACACACCTGATTGCCCTGGAACACATGGAGCTCCTGCCCCTTGGAATTCACGCTGGCACTTGGCCTAGAACAGTGGTTCTCAACCTTCTGGTCCTTTAAATACAGTTCCTCATGTTGTGACCCAACCATAAAATTATTTTCGTTGCTACTTCATAACTGTAATGTTGCTACTGTTATGAATCGTCATGTAAATATCTGATATGCAGGATGGTCTTAGGCGACCCCTGTGAAAGGGTCGTTTGACCGCCAAAGGGGTCGCGACCCACAGGTTGAGAACCGCTGGCCTGGAAGGATCATTCACCCAGAGCTCTGCCTGGCTCACCTTTCCCTTTTCCTTTAGGTTTCAACTTAAAAGTGACGTCCTTAGAGAGAGGCCAACCAACTTAGTCACTCCTTATCCTATCCCCTCATTCTATTTTCATCATAAAATCTGTATCTGGAATACTTTATTGTTACTATTAATAACTTGTTCTCTGTATAAAATGCAGGTTCTGTGAGAGACCTTGTTTGTTCTGCTCACCGGGGCAGCCTCAGCCTTTGTAACGGGGCCTGGTGCATAGTAGGTGATCGATGAATATTAATGAGTGAATAGAAGAATGAATGGTAGATTAATGAGAAGACAGCAGTGGCAGAGAGGTCTGGAGGAATTCTGGAGTGTAAGGGTCACTGCCTTTGGTGCCTTTCAATGACCTTGGTAGATACTTATTTGGTCCACCTGGATGTCTTTAAAGGACCACAGGCAACCAAGAGGGTGATGGGAATGGCTCAGCATCACTCATGTAGGGGTAGGAGAGTCAGATCCCGAACTTGGGGTCCTGACCACAAAGCCTGTGCTCAGGCATCCTCTCCGGGTCCCCCGACAGGCCCGAAACAAGACCTTCTGACCGTGTAGCCCAGTCTCCTACCACGTGGCATAGACAGATGATGTTATTCTTGCTGTGAGATTCCAACTTTATTTAGAAATTGTCCCAGTTTTATCTTTTATGAGCAAATATATAGGTCAGCCATACAAATTAGTGCCCTTACAAACATGTCACACAAAAAGGAATGCATCCCCCTAAAGCTCTAGACCAGTGGTTCTCAACCTTCCTAACGCTGCGACCCTTTAATACAGTTCCTCATGTTGTGGTGATCCCCAATTTCGTTGTTACAAATTGAATATAATTAAAGCAGAGTGATTAATCACAAAAACAATATGTAATTATATATGTGTTTTCTGATGGTCTTAGGCAACCCCTGTGAAGGGTCATTCGACGCCCAAAGGGGTCGCGACCCACAGGTTGAGAACCGCTGCTCTAGACCATGCTTTTCACCCTCAGTGCTGACATTCTGAGGTGGCTCCTTCTTTGCGGTGTGGGTGGGCCTGCCCTGTGCATTTTAGGATGTTTGCAGCATCCCTGACAACCAAAAATGTGTGCAGACACTGCCAACTGTTCCCTGGGAGACAAAACTGCCCCCATTGAAGAACCACTGCCCCGAGCTCTCAGAGGGCAGGGACTTTGTCTGTTTTGCGGATGCCTGTGCTGTCCGTGCTGGGCCCGAGTTAAGTGCCCCGTAAATACCTGTTGGAAGAAAGGATAAGTCCATGTGTGATCAAGTGAACGAACAAACGCCTGACTCCAGCCAGTGTGCTTGGGCCGAGTTTGCTGAACAAACCGAGTTCCGCAGCTCCCCACTCCTCCCGCCTTCCTGCCCTCACCTTGGCTGCAGCCTCACTGACCGGCCTCCGGGAGGCAGAGTTAGCTCTTCTGGCTCCCCATAAGCTACCTCCACACAGGCAGCCGCTCCCAAATGGACCTGTCTCAGCCTTGTGCACAGAATCCAGAAACATCTAACCTCAACCTTCAAGTGAAGCAGGGAAAGCAGCAGGCAGAGCCCAGGGGTACATGCAACAGACGCCCCCATCCGTCGGGGTGTCATTCATATGCTTTGGGAGGAAGCTATGGAGCTGCTACTTCCCTGCCCGCCCCCCCCCCCCCCAAACCTCCTCATATTTCTCTTTCTCACAGACACCGGGAGAGCGAACATCCATCAGGGAACATTACACTGTATAATGAGGCAACTGCATTCAGATCGCAAATAAGAAGATGGGAGGCTTCTATCAGACTTTAAGCTGCTCGAGCTCACTGAGCCTCTGCTAATGAAAATATGAGCGGCAGCGGAGGCCGAACCTGCTCCCTCACGTGGTCTGGTAAATATCTTAATATCTGCAGATCCCTCTCTGCCTTCTAAATTGTGTGCATCACTTCTGACATTTACGAGTTCTCTGTGATGCTTGAAAGATTGAGCCGCCATGAAAACCCACCATCCGCACTCATTCCCATTCCCCCTCCCTCCCTCCCCAGCCCAGGCTGAGCTGGAACCTCAGACTGTTAAAGCGCATCCCATATGGGTGAGATGGGAGGCCCGCTGCAGACCTTTTAGGACACATTCCCCACTTCACCCCCACCTGCCCCCGCCCCCCGCCACCCCCCGGCCCCGTCTCTATTTGTAATTGCACGTGTTTGGAGATTTCATCTCATTTCAACAAGTCCTGGCTGAGCGAGAGCCTTCTGAGTCCCCGGAAAGTGCAGGTAGGTGACGGGAATGAGACCCGGTCCTGCCCTCTGAGGAAAGGCCTCCCCACTTATGGAGCACCTACTGTGTGCACTCTGTACAGGTCCTCGCAGTAAGTCCTCAACTGAAATGGGGTGCGGGGTGGTAGCCTCGTGTCACAGTCAAGAATCTCATGTGTTCTGAGTCTCAGAGCTACTAAGGGGATTCGACTTAGGCCACTGTCTTCCCAAAGCCAGGTGACCGGGAAAGAGGCTTAGCTGTGCACGACAAGGCAGCATGAAAAAAAAAATGCCAAATAAAGGTAGAAGGAGTATTCTGTGGGGATGCAGAGAAAGGGAGGATTAATTCACTCGAAGGACTTAATGCGTCCAGGCTTGAGGAACAAATATAACTCTGATGGAAGATGGAAAGGATTGAGGACTGAAGGGTAGAGCGTGCAAACTCACAGGAGTGCGTGCCCCTTCGGTGGGGAGGGGTGTGTGGAGAGCGATGCCAGTGGAGGGATGCGGGCGCAGGTGGTGCAGCGGGCGCGGAACCAGCCTGCATCAGCTCATCAGCCCACTGCTCATCCTGCTCAGCTCAGTGTTCAGCAAGGTCGGGCTGGCAGCTTGGAATCAGCCACGGTGGGAACATTTACACCATGGAAATGAGCAATCAGGACCCCCTTCCCGAAATCCACTTGTTAAACCTTTACTAGCGCATACGGAGGACCAGAGGGGCACCACCTCCAAGGTCTCATAAAGCAGCAGGCTGGTGAGGCTGCTAATGAAAGTGAGGGCTCCGGGAAGGTGGCGCTAATGGCTGGAAATTCAGATCTGCAGTTTAGAAAACCAGAAGTGACTGCTTCCTCTTTCTCTTTTCCTTTTCCCTGCAAAGTGGGAATGCCCCGTTAAAGAGAAGTAAACATCTCCTTTAATGAAAAAAAAAAAAAAATCAAAGTGAGGATCTGACCAGGGAGGCAGGCAGAGCACATTCATTACAGATGTGACATGATCCCAAACTCATTTATTCAGAAGTCTCTTGCCATAGATCAGCGCTCTGCCTCCTCCATTACTCGCTAATCCAAATGGACCCGGTGCAAACTAAATTTCAAGGATAATGGAGGACCAATCTGTGTGTACGATCGGCTGGCTCTTGCTTCCTTATAGCATTTGCTGACTCCTCAGAATCACAAGGCTGCGGCCGACCAGCAGACCCTTCTGTGAGTGAAGAAGCGGAGTACAGAGTCCCCAGCACCCTGGCTCCCTACATCAGATACCCACAGTGCACCTGCTACAGTGGTGGTTGTTTAATGAAAATTGTACTTGATCCTCACAACAGCCCCAAAAGGGAGATAATGTGACTTTCATTTTGCAGAAAAAGAAACAGGAGTCCCAGAAAGGCTGGAAAATGTTTGCAAGGTCTCACAGTTAGGTGACCCCACATTTGTTTCTAAGGCTTTTAGACTTTTAACTAGATCTGGTGACTACCTATAGTCAGCTGAATAATGGCCCCCATCGATATCCACATCCTAATCTCTGGAACCTGTGACTGTTACCTTGCCTGGCAAAGAGAACTTGGCCGGTGTGATCAAGTTAAGGTTCTTGAGATGGGGACATTACCATGGGCCCAATGTAATTGCCAGGGTCCTTAGAAGAGGCAAGCAGAGGGAGAGCTGAGCACAGAAGAAATGAGGGCAATGTGATGATGGGAGCAGAGGTTGGAGTGATGTGGCCACAAGCCAAGGAATGCCGCCGGAAGCTGGAAGAGGCAAAGAATGAGAACAAATTCTCCCCTGGAGCTTCCGGAAGGCACCAGCCCTGATGACACCTTGATTGTAGCTCTGTAAGGCTCATTTGGAACTTCTGGCCCCCAGAACTATGAGAAAATACATTCTGTTATTTTGAGCACTAGTTTGAGGTCATTTGTTATAGCTTCAACAGGAAACTCATACACTTCCCAAAGCAGGAGGAAGAGAACAGAGGGAAGATGCCAAGGCAGGAAAGGAAAGAGATGAGGCTGGGTGTCCAGGGGTCCTCCCCTTCCTGTCATCCCACCCCCTTTAGCCACACTGACCTCAATCGGGAGCTGCAATCTGTAATAAAGACAAGCATCCCACGACCCCTACAGAAAGGGAAGGAGGCAGCTGAGTGACAGGGGATAGCACACTGGGCTCCATCAATCCCGTTCTGTCTCGACTCTGGCAGCCACTTGTTATGTCATCCTGGCTGAAGCGCTTTATGTCTCTCAACTTCTGAAGATGTCAGGATTTCTCAGATGCAGCTCTAAAATTTTTATCTCTATGTGCTCAGCAAACTAATTCTGTAAGCTCAAGTTGGATAAAATATGGAGTTCACCAAAGGAGCATCCAAAACAGGCTCCCTGCTGATTATTCTTATTCATCTTTTCTGCAAACAGTTTCCCCAGGCTCCCTGGGGAGGCCTCTCCAAGTTGGAGGCTGAGAAACCATCCCTCAGGGAGACACTCCAATGCATATTAATTTGGAAAGATTTCTCCGGCTGCCACGGCCAGAGAGAGGGCACAGAGTGGTCCTATAAGCCTGATTGGAAAGACTAGAAGCAATTTTTGGAAGTCTGCAGATGTGAAGGCTCTTAATGCGGTGGCTGGGCCTGGCAACAGTGCTGAGCTTAGGCCTGGGTGTAAAGCTCAGTGGCTATCGCCTGACTTAACTGAAAACCAGGAACTAGGATTCTGAAGGCCTAGGCCCTATTTCAAGTCCTGTTACCATCCTTACTTGAGACTTTGAGTGTCTTAAATTTTCAACTTCAGTTTCCTGACCTGTCAGTTGGGTGAGTGTTAAGAGCTTTCTGGATCTAGAAAGCAGCAACCCCACTCCCTCACCCCTGGCAGGCCAGGTGTTCTAGCTGCCAATCTCTCTGAGCCTTAGTTTACTCAACCGGAAAATGGGGTTCCTCGTCAGAAGGTTGATGGGAGGTTCGGTGAGAGAGGATACCTAAGTGGCATAGGCCCTGGCACGCTGCCCCTGCAGGCTTTCTCACAGGCTGAGAGAGTAATGAGACACGACAGGATGACAGATGTGAGGTGCCCCTGCTATTCTTTTTGAGGGGCTGGACCTACGCTGCAGGTGACGTTTGGCCGGAAAGTGTGCTCACCTCCCCATGCCTGACCAGCTTCCCTTCTGCCATATTCAGAGCAAAGTTCCCCTGCTTCTCTCACTCCCCCTGTCCTCCCCCCCCCCCCCCCCCCCCCGTAAGCCTGGCCTGCACAGGAGTGTGGCCTCAATGACCCGGGGCCTGCTCTCCAAGCTCTGAAGCATCCCCAACGCCTGTCTGAGCCTCTGCACAAATGACAATGGCAACATGGTACAGGGTCAGGTTGCTACATCCTGTTGAGTCTGCAACCTCTCACCTGCACCCCTGGTCAACTTCCTGGTGATGGAGTCCTCACTCAGGCAGAAACACAACACTGAGCTGCCAGCTAAGGGCTATCTTCTGGAGATAGCACCCTGCCAGGCCGACTGCTTAGGGCAGTGGTTCTTAACCTGTGGGTCGCAACCCCTTTGGGGGTCAAATGACCCTTTCACAGGGGTCACCTAAGATCATTGGAAAACACATATATAATTACATATTGTTTTTGTGATTAATCACTATGCTTTAATTATGTTCAATTTGTAACAATGAAAATACATCCTGCATATCAGATATCTACATTACGATTCATAACAGTAGCAAAATTACAGTTATGAAGTAGCAACGAAAATAATTTTATGGTTGGGGGTCACCACAACATGAGGAACTGTATTAAAGCCTCGCGGCATTAGGAAGGTTGAGAACCACTGGCTTAGGGGATGGGGTAATCTGTTCGCCCGCTGTTCTCTGGGGCTGGCAGAGGCTGTGAGGATGGGGTGTGTGTCAGCGTTTCCAGGCACCAGCCTCACGATCTAACCCTTCTTCCCTGAGTGGGTACTGGTTGTTGTGCCTGGGGAACATACCCATCACCCTCAAAGCTGGAAGTCTCAACCAGGAATCCTCAAACTTGACTGTGTGTATAAACTAGACCTTGTTAAAATGCACATTCGGATGCAATAGGTCTGGCTGTAGCCCAAGAATCTGTATTTCTAACAAGTTCCCAGGGGATGCTGGTGCGGTTGCTCTCCAGGTAGCAGGGGCCTACAAGGTCACCTTGAGGCAATGACAAAAAGCTCCCAAAGAAGGAAAAGGGGAACTACAGTTGCATGTCTGCTGCGTGGCAGCGGCGGGCCAGGCGAGTGAAAGTTGCTCCCTCTTTCATCCTCACATCAAATTTGCAGGATGAGATTAGAATCCTAATTTCACAGACAAGGACAAGAAGCTGAGGGAGCTACAAGCATGCACCCAGAGTCACATGGCTGGCACGGGAGCCAGCACTGAGTTTGGGCATCTGGCTCATGCTCGCTCTGTCTACGAAGGTGTTTCCCTATAAATGAAGATGAAGCTCTATTGCAATTCACAAATGAGGAAATATATCTCGTGAGTAAACATAGGGAACATCCTGGGTCTCATTCTTCATCCAAATGGTACAAAGCCAAATGGTGTGAAATGATTTCTCGCCAGTCAAAGTATAATAGATGTTTTAAAGTAATAATTGCATGTAGGGCACGGTGTAGGAAAATGGGGATTCTTATGTACTTCTGGGGAGTGTGTGTATCGGGAAAACTGATTGGACAACAGATAACATTTATCAAGTGCCTGAGAAATGTTTTAGCAAGAAAAAAAAGAAGAAAGAACTGTTCCCAGCCTTTGACTCAGTAATTCTGCCCCTGGGAATCTGCCCTAACAAAGTCTTGAAATATGGGTGTCCCAGGACAAGAAACTAGTAGGAACAATGCAAACATCTAGCAGTAGAGGAAAGAGACATGACCGTGGAATGTCCAGCAATGGAGCTGCATGTACTCATTGCATGCTGTGTCTAATACCATGAACATGCTAATGTCATAAGGGGGAAAAGTGGTTTGCAATATGATGCATAGAAAATAATTGAACATTGATATTTAAAAATCCCCTTAAACCTATATAGATAAAAAAGAATGAAAGGAAGTAAGCCAACATGTTAGTGGTTAGGTTTGGGTTGTGAGGTTATGGGTGATTATGTATTTTCTAAAATGTGCATGTGGCTTTTATAGTGATTTTGCAAAAATGTCCTTTCAAATGAATATAGATTTATTGCCCTTAATCCCAGTCAAATGTACCCTTAAGTTTTATAAATTACTAGAGGCCTGGTGCACGAAATTCATGCACAGGTAGGGTCCCTAGGCCTGGCCAGCGATCAGGGCCGATCTGTGGGGTGAGAGAGAATACCTAAGTGGCATAGGCCCTTGTGCTGTCAGAGTCCTGTATAATAGGGGTGATGGAGGGGGCGGGGCCTGACACTTGCCTTGGCTGGCCTGGGGCCTGCGGGCTGGGGGCAACTCCTGCATTGAGCGTCTGCCCCCTGGTGGTCAGTGCGCATCATAGCGACCAGTTGTTCCACAGGTTGTTCTGCTGTTAGTTTGATTTGAATATTAGGCTTTTATTGTATAGGATTCCTTATTTCCTCATTGACTCACATGATGATTTCAGAGACAAGAACTTCACTTCTGATTGATCATCGATGGGTGCAGCTGCAGTCTGTCTGCCTGTCCCAAGATCCTATGAGTAAATATGTCACCATGTCTAAGTCATCAGGAGGGTCAGACCTATGTGTGGTCATTGATTCCTTCAACAGACTGGGCTCTACAGATGCTGAGGTGAAAGAGTTTGTGAGGGGCATAGAGTCTGGAAGCAGAGAGAAGCAGATCAATGATTATGGTCCTGTGAGAGCAGATGTTCAGGGCCGATTCACACAGGGCATGGTGGAGAGGATGTCAAGAGGGCCCTTCTGCAGATGATGAGGAGGAGCTAGGCAAAGGACACAGAAGACACTCTGAGCAGTGTTTGCAAAGACTTAAAGGGGAGACATGAAGAACATGGTTGGGTTTAAGGGGCCACCAAAGTGTGGCCTGGCCTAAGGTTGGCATGCTTGGGTGGGGAGGAAGAGATTTGTTGGGAATGCCTGGGATCATCAAAGGCTATAGATACCATGCTGTGGGGTTTAGAGTTTATTGAGAAGGTTATGGAAACCCCAGGAGGGTTTTAGAGAGGGGAGGATCATGACCAGCTGGGACAGTAATGAAGATCATGCGTGTCAAGCCGACCGTGTGGGTTGGGGAGTAAGAAGCTGTCCGGGGATGTTTCAATAATTTATGTGAGAAACAGTGAGGGGGTGGCAGGGGGATGGAGAGAGCTGGACAGCTGGGAAGGAGGTTTAGGAGGTAAATCAATAGCTGCAGGCCTTGCAAATTAATTGGTTTGGAGGGTTAGGGGGAGAGAGGAACTCCCAGGTTTCTGGCTTGGACAACTGGGTCGACTGTCAGCACATTCATAATTGCTCACTTGTGTATTTTTTGCAGGCTCACTTTTCAGGGTAAATGAAAAGGCAATCTGATTGAACAAAATATGATTTAGTCACAACCTTTTAGGAATACATAGAGCTCCTGAGAACGTAGGTACATGCCCAGACCAAAGGCCCGCATCTTCTCTGCCAGCCACTGTGAAGATGCGGAGGCCCAGTCCTTTCTGGAGCCTGTGGAGGCCCTCAGCCAGCACTTAGATGCCTTCTATGGGTGGGAGTGGGAGTGGGAGTAGGGGGTTCTGGCACAGCCCAGCCGCTGGCTCCACGAACCAAGAGCTCCTGCTCTTCTTACACAGCAAAGGGCACTGCTGTGCAGAGGCGTTTCCGTTTGACTGATGGCTCCCCCAGATCGAGGCGGGGTATGGAGAATGGAAAGCGAGAAAGTTGCAAAGGTACCGTGGTTTCTGGGAAGCTGCCAGATGGCTAAGGCAGGGCTTCTTTCTGCAGGTCACCTTCCCTCGCAAAGCAGAAAGGAATCATGCGTTTGTGATTGGCTCTCACATGTTTGTGAAATGCACGAACACACACACACACACACACACACACACACACACCACGTGTGCACATACTTCATAGATGAGCATTGTTGTACCTGAATAGTGTTTTGCAGCATGATGCTTGCTACGGCCAGTCAGGCCAGAGTCTGAGTGTCCAGCTGCTGGTTGCTCATCCTTTCCCACCTGCCACATTGACCGTGTTTAAACATTCGCGTCGGTGCCACTCCCCCAGAGCACTGTGGGACCTACAGCTTGGTGTCAGGGAAAGAGCCCAGATTCTGACTCCAGGCACGGCTGGGTCTGGAAGAGAGGGACCCTTAGATTCCTCTCCTGTAAAACAGGGTGACAGCATCGCCGTGGAGGCTTGCTGCGAGGCGTAAATGAGATCATGCAGGTAAAGCACTGGGCACATAGTAGGGCTCACTGCCTGCTCCAGAGCTGGGAGGGACACGCTCGGGCCGAGGGTGCGCTGAGTAGCAGCTTGCCCTCTGGATCTTGGCAGAGGGGACTCGAGATGGGTCTGTAGATACAGGTGCCTACACAGAGGCGCTGTGGGATTATCTTTTGCTGTCCGAGTCCAGTATAATAGGGCAATTTCTGCAGCAAAACTTCCTGTTTGCTAGACAGTGCAACTCGTGCTTTTACATGCTTTTGTTTAAGATAAATTAGCTGTGCTGTTGACTCTGGTGTGGAACCACGGCTGAGCTCTCAGGGCGCCTCCCTGCACCCCAGGCGTCTCTGAGTGCAGTTTGCATACATCTCATCCTGGGGAGCCCGGGAGCTGGTGCAAAGGCAGCTTCCCGGTGCTGCAGGCGGGCACAGGTCTGGGGTGCAGAGAGCCAGACTCACACCCTTGCTCACACTGCTTGCTTGTGACCTTGGAAAGTCACTGACCGCCACGCTCAACTGAGAGCCTGTGTTCTCTGCGCCTGTCCAGCCCCCAGCACAGAGGGGGCCCAGAGCCCTTTGGGTGAATGAAGGAAGGAACAAGTCTCTACTGCACCTTTCGTGAGAAGTGGATAAGGAGCCTTCCTCTGAAGAACTGTATTAGATACAAAATAGAAACTGCCGAGTACTGAGCACTGTGCTTAGTATGTGGGAGCTGACGGCACTATTCTTAGCATTCTCCGTTGAGAACTGCCTCACAATTGGGTAACTGTTTCCACCACCGTATCTGGCAGGGTGCCTCACACATAGTAGGTGTGTTCAGTCAACGATGTTGGATTTTTAAAACGTATTTTCCCGTTTGCTTCCAGCGTGGACTGGAAATGTGACCGGGTTGCTCAGAGCCCCTCTCCTCCCTCCTCCTTCCCTCCTGACCCTTCCCCCCTCACCCCTTCCAGGGACGTAGTGATAAGTGGGGGCTACCGCCCTGAGGACTCTGGAGCTGCTACGAATATTTCCCAGCCCCGCCCAAGTAAGGCAGCGCCAAACCGGGCCCAGGGAATTATTTTCGGTGTTTTCTCCAGCTATTCTCATCTTTAACGTTATGCAGTGGGTGGCTAGAGCTGGTGATTTTTCTTGCTTTTGTGCAAAGCAGACCAGAATAGACGGCACGGGGTGAGTCACTTCAGACTCTCAGCACTTCAATTACTTAAAAACTCAAGGGCCTGACGAAGCTTAGAATGTCACCTTCTCCCAACAGCCATAAGCAGATGGCAAAGGCTCCCTATTCCAGGCAGTCTGTTGCTAGCTAGCTCCTAGCGCCCAGAGAGGAGAGGCAGGACGAGAGGCAAGCCAGCCTTAAGAAGGCACCCCGGATGCCGAGCACGTGGCACACGTTATTTCATATCTCACTTCACTTCATCTTCACAATGACCTTATGAGGTAATACGCTTACCGCCTACGAGGTAATAACTACCAGCCCCGTATATCTATTTCCCGCCCACGGAGGTGTGGGGTCCCCTCTCTGCACCTTATATCCATTATATCTGTCGCCTCCACCCAAATACATGGTCCTGTTGTCTTTGTCTCATAGATGAGAAAACTGAAGCTCAGAGCAGTGACTGGGGAGTAAAAACTGAACCCGAGTCTGTGTTCATAAAGCCCATAGTTGTAAAGTCCTGTGTTTCCCAAACTGTGTCCCAAGCAACCTTGGGGCCTCTTGAGATGCTAATAGATAATTATCAGAGGGGAAAAAAGATTCTGTGGTCCAAGCGGTTTGGGAATTTTTGCTTACACTCTCCCCTGCCCCCTGCCCTTTAGAGTCAGCACACGTGTTGCTTATTAAAAGCTCTGAGAGGTCTGTGTTAAAGAAATGTGTGGAGCCCTGGCCAGTGTTCTCAGTGGTTAGAGCGTTGGCCTGTGCACAGGACGGTGATGGGATTCGATTCCTCGTCAAGGGCAGGTACCTGGGTTGCAGGTCAGATTCCCTCCCTGGTGTGGGAGGCTACCGATCCATGTGTCTCTGTCACATTGATGCATCACTCTCCCTCTCCCTCCCCCCTCCCTTCCACTTTCTCTAAAAAGGAATGGAAAAAATATCCTCACTTCTTGGGTGAGGATTAAAACAAATTAACAACAACAACAAAAAAGAAATGAGTTGTTCTTCCACTGATCCTGAAATAATGAGAAACCTAGCTGATTAGACTCTGAGTAAAGACTTTGGCTTCCAGGTTCTGCTCCTACTTGGCACTGAAAAGCCCCAAAGTTATTTAAGATGCTTATTTTAAAGAGGGGCAAGTAAAATAAATTCACTTCTTTTAGATTTGACTTTGTAAAATAGCCATAATGCGTATTACGAAGCCTCCATTAAGTTGTTTTTTTTTTGTTTTGACCATAGAATATATTTATTTATTGGAGCTTTGAAATGCAGACACTATACAGGAAGATCATAAGACTCCCACTCCCCCCCCCCCCCCCCGCCTCGAAAGTTCATCTTAAAGATGATAATTTAGAATTCATTTCCCCACGCAAGCAAAGTTGTAAATGGTGGGCAGGTTCTCAGGCGAGCCCCATAGAGGCTCATTTAACCCACTCACATTTAAACTTCCCTTTTGAAGTGAATTATATCTTTTTTTAACGATTAAAAAAAAATTTTTTATCGATTTTTTTTTTTTTTTTGAGAGTGAGAGAGGAAGGGAGAGGAAACAAGAGAGAGAGGTACATGGGTGTGAGAGTGAAACATCAATCAGCTGCCTGCTGCACACCCCCTACTGGGGATAGAGACAGCTACCTGGGCATGTGCCCTGATGGGGAATCGAACTGGCAACCTTTCCGTGCATGGGACGATGCCCAACCAACAGAGCCACACCAACCAGGGTGAAATGATTTATGTCTTAATGCCTTATACGGGCTACCCAACATTTGGAGTCTCTATTATGGATTGAATATGTTTTGGGGATATCTTGGGCTATCCCTAGGATAAGTAGATTCTCTGTAGCGCTGCACAGAGAGAAAGTGGTGGCATAAAGGACATGGGCGATGCTCTCTGCAGTTAAAAAGAAACGTGCTGACGAAAGGAATTCCTTTTCCTCTGGTCACAACTTCATGGCTTCCCATCCACTCTGGCAAACATGAAGTTAGAAAACCCAATGAATGGATTAAAAAATGTCATATATCCATGCAGCAGAACATTATTTGCCAATAAACAGGAAGGAAGTACTGACACATGCTACGATCTGGACGAACCTTGACAACATTAGGCTTTAGGCTAAGCATCCAGTCCCAAGGACCACATACTTTATGATTCCGTTTGTATGAAATGTCCGGGAGCAGCAAGTCTATGGAAACAGAGACCAGGCTGGTGGTTGCTCAAGGCTGGGAGAGTAGGGAGTGACAGCAATGGGTAGGTACCGGTTTATCTTGTGGGGGCATACATGTTCCAAAGGCCGATTATGTTCTAAAGGGTCACGGTGGCACACCCCTGTTGAATACACCAAAACACATTGCATTGCTCACTTTCAAGGGATAAATTGTATAACATTTGAATTATATGTCAATAAAGCTGTTTCTTTTTTTAAAGAAATAGGATTAAGCAAAGCAATTGAAGGAATATTTCTCTCTTTCCTGTGCTCCAAAGAGAGCTTTCTCCACTCCCCTGGCTCTGTGCTGTTCACATAAATATATGGGAATGTCTGTAACGAGGGGATTTGTAATTTAGGCATATATTTCAATATGTCTCTTAAGAGAGAATGCATTTTCCAAAATATTATCCAATGAAGCTACCATCTAGCAGCATTCATTCACTCACTCATTCATTCATTCATTCATTCATTCCTATCCTACAGAAACCCTTTCCTGATCACCAATTCTGTCCCAGAGAGTCAAGTTCACACCAGGAAGCCATGGCAGCAGGAGGGAGCCAGCTTCTCACCAGGGAGCCAGGTTCACACCAGGGAACTAGGTTCTCATCAGGGAATGAGATTCTCACCAAGGAGCCAGGTTCACACCAAGCAGCCATGTTAAAAACAAAACAAAATGCTTAGATGTGCTAAAAGCCCTAATTATCCCTATTTTGCATTCCAACCTGCATCTCACAGAACTGAACCAAAATACAACCCACCTTCCCTTTCTTCAAATGTTTGCCCTTTAACAGCAGATTCTTTTTAAGGGGTGAAACAAACATCCAACACGTGAGGTATTCAACTAAATCAATCAATGTGCTTCATAAAGCGATTTCCAGCATGGCGCCGAAGAGGGAGCTACATGGCATATTTACATCTTTCTTTACAGAATATTTGGATCAGACAGGAACGCTCTAGGACAAAGAATTGCCCAGAACTGAAATATGTTCAAGGCAGCCACCCATCAGCGCTCTCTCAGAACCGGGGAGCCAGCGATTCTGAAAAGATAACATGAGGTGCAGCCCCAAATCTTCCTGGGGGCCTCCTCTGGGCCGAAAGGATGCTGTGCTAAGATCTAGGTGGGGCTGGGGTCCCACATGACCCTCTGTCTCGGAAGGTCAGAGTTTAAGGCGAGAAGATCAGTCAAGGGCAAAGAAGATTCTGGTCGTAGACACCTGCTTTTGCACAGGACATTCTAAGGAACAGCGGTCTGGGTATTTCTGCAGGTGGCTGTCTCATTTCTTTTCAAGGATTTTTACTAATAGACTGGCTTCGGGAAAGGGCTCCTTTACTGTGGATGAGATGAGGCTCGGACACATTGTCTCAATATGGAAAGTAACTTCAAATGCAAGCCAAGAACTCCGGGTCAGGTGTTATGCATTTAAACTTGGCAACAGTTGGTCATAAAACCAATGGGGCCTGTGTTGGCACTGGACACCCCGCTCCACCTCATGTTAATTACTATGCCCTGGCTTTCTGGGCCCTGAATTATTCACGAGGCCAGATATAAAACAGGATGATGATGGGGCATCGCCAGCTGTGGTACCCGAATGTGCAGATGTGGCATCTGTTTCCAGGAAACACAGACTGGGCTGAGGAACTCACATGTCTTAGGGCAGTGATGGCGAACCTTTTGAGCTCGGCGTGTCAGCATTTTGAAAAACCCTAACTTAACTCTGGTGCCATGTCACATATAGAAATTTTTTGATATTTGCAACCACAGTAAAACAAAGACTTATATTTTTGATATTTATTTTATATACTTAAATGCCATTTAACAAAGAAAAATCAACCAAAAAAATGAGTTCGTGCGTAACCTCTGACACGCGTGTCATAGGTTTGCCATCACTGTCTTAGGGCTTTGGGGGAGCAGGAGGTGGCAGGGAGAGGAAGAGGGAGGCCAGAGAACACAGAGAAAGGTAAAGCAATGTTGTTCTCAGAGAAGGTGGAAGCGAGCTGACAACCTATGGGTTATAATATGGGGGAGCAAGAGAACAGATCCAACTAAAAGAAAGTGCTGGATAAAGGTCAGGTGAATGAATGAATGATAGAAGTTTACGCTTGAACAGAGGAGGGAGAACGTTGGCCTGTGCGGGGTGCCTCCTCTGACTCATTTATTTGTCACTGCCATTACATGAGGTGAGGTGCATGTGGACACACACCTGTTCCGTTTAACCCCAGGACCCTGCGATAGGAGTGTCAGTGTCGCTGCTCTACACTGCTGGAAGCTGGGGTACTTGAGGCCGGCACTCACTGGCGAGCAGTGGGGACTTCAGGCCATGCTGTCTGGTGCCCACTGGCCAGATGCTGATCTGAGGGATCAGTGGGCAAAGCTATGAGCATCAGGTGCTGTGGGCAGAGGGCTGTCAAGGCCTTCCCTCCTGGGAGGAGCAGCTCTGCGGGGAACCTGCCTCGCTGGGCCCCTGAGCCTGAGTCTGATGGGGAATTGATAGCCTTTCAGGTCCTCTCCACCCACAGCCTCCCCTGCTGCTCTGTGGGGACCTCCCATAGGAAGGGCACCTCCTGAGTGGAAACAGGGCAGCCTTTTCGGAGAGCAACTTGGCACTTTCTAAATGCAACAAGCCCGGGCACCTCACACTCGGCAGCCCCGAGGGGAATACTTGCACGTGTACAAAATGAAGCATGGTGATGTTGGTTACAGCAAGAAACCAAAAGCAACCCGAGTGTGTGCACCAACACGGGGATGATTGCATACAGTGCTCTGTACAGAGAGGCATGGTTACATGTCAGCATATTGATCCCAGCTCTGCTACTCACCGTCTGTGATTTGAGTCAAGTTATAACTTTTCTGTGTCTCAGTTTTCCCATCTGTACAATGGGAGATAATAGCAGTACGTACAGGGTCCTTGCAAGGATTAGAAAAATTAATACGAATAAAGTGCTCAGAACTGTGCCTGGCATATAGTCAGGAGCTAATACATTGCAATAATTAACGGTACTCCATAAATATGGAAATCATTGATAAGACTCCCTCTCCTCCCTGCCCTCTGCCCCACCCCAGCTCTCTGAGACTCAGGACTTTCCCTCTGGCCAGGTAACCACCTAGCCAGTCTGGTCCCAAGACACAGCTGATCCCTTGGAGCAAGGGGCTGGGACTGTGTCCAATCCTAAACCTCAGAGAGTGAAAGGAGTGACCAGTATAGTCCAGTAATGAGCAGTCGGCCGTGGCTTCAGGGGGAGCTGGACCATGCAGCCAGCCTGCTCCGGCTCCTAGGCTAAGGCAACCCTGGCCACAGGGTCAGCCAGCCGTAGCCAGGAGAGGTGAGGAGGTTCAGGGTGTGTGCTTCTTGGTGCTGGAAGGGAGCAAGAAAGGAACTTCTATAGCCCCAGTCACTCATGGGTTTACTAAGACCCTCCCCAACAACATCACACCAGACTTTGTCCTTCCTCCTTCACTTTTCAAGCAGTCATCAAGGATTTATGTGCCAGGTGGCATCATAAGGCAACGGAGGCTCCTGTTTCTGGAGGAGCTGGTGGTCCCGTGGGAGAGAGAGCCAACCAGGCAAGTAATTCCAGGACAACTGTGAGCTCATGTGACAAGGACTTCCCCTACTTTATCACTGACTCCCAGCTTCTGGGAAAGTGCCCAGTACGTAGTCAGCTCACACTAACATTTATGGGACAGGCATGCACAACATCATCTGTGCAAGTACAGAAGCAGCACACACCAACTCAGTGGTGGAGCCAAGAAAGTCTTAGTGAGAAGGGACACGTGAGCAGGGTTTTGGAGGATGACCAGGAGTTTGCAGGATGGACACAGCATGCACTCTAACATGTCTATGTCATAGCTGCAGTGATAAATTCCGAGGCCTCAGGAAACAGTATGGCGCATGTTGTCCTATCAGCAAGGGCGGGAGAAAGCAGGGCTGAGAGGTGCTGGGCAGCATTGCTCCCTTTCACCCACATTTGCTCCCTCTCAGGGTCGGCACCCCCGTCATGCACAGCCCCTTGTCCCCTCTGTATGGCGACAGCATTCCCAGGCCCCTTCTCCAGTGCCTTCCCCAGTCCTGCCTGCAGCTCTGGGGACGCCCACCATCCCAATGAGGGACCAAACCTGCCTGGGAGCCTCTAACAGGTGAGCATGAGTGCATCACATGGGAGAAGCACAGCGAGGGGGGCTGCGACACGTGCACATGAACTGGAGCCAGTAAAGTTTCAATACCCCCTCCTCCTACACTTATTATAGTCTGTATCCACTATCCTTCCCTCCTCTGGAGCCAAGGCCTGTCTGACCCCCCACCTTGTCCATGCCCTCCTGTGCCTCCATCACATGAATGAGACATACCTGCATCCACACTCCCCTTTATGCTCCAGGGGCTGGATCCCAGATGGACCGATGCAGAACCCAAGAGGCTAGGGAAGAGAAGGCCCCAGGGTGGGCTCACCAATTGTGCAGGGGGCTAGAAGGTTCATCCACAGGGGAAGCCACTCAGGAAGGGGCACAACTCGCCATGACATTTCCCTTGAACTTGGTAAGAGAGCAAGAAAGGTTGCTTCCAGCTGGGCGACCGGAGAGTCAGAGATCAGAGGAGCATAAAGACATGGAGTCCAGGGTGCCCAGTGCTCTGAACTGTGCCAGCGCCAGTGCCTGGGGCACAGAGATGGGGAGCACTTCTAACTGTGGGGGGAAGGCCTCAGGCAGGAGGAGAAAATACTCGTGCTGGGCCCTGAAAGGCAGGTGTGTTGCCCATGCAGGTGGGAGATACAATTCAAAGGGCAATTGGGAGTGGGGGAGGGGGGGAGGCAAAGACAAGGAGATGTGACACAGCGTGGCTCATGCCAGGAAGTGAGATGGGACTGGAGCAGGGGGCCTGCGGGAGGCGGGAGACAGACCTCTCCCTGCTGTCAGGCTAGCTGGATGTCCTTGCAACGAGCTGTTTCATCGATGTTGGAAGTATCTCCATCTGTGCAATGAGCATATCAGATCAGATGACTCTCCGGGGGCTTTCCAGCTCTGGCTGCTCCTAGAGGCAGTGAGCTCCCCATCACTCAAGGTATTCAAGCAGAGGGTAGGTGTCACTGGGTGAGGTTCGAGCCTTTGGTAGGCATTGGGACCAGATGACCTTGAAGGTCCTTTTTCCAGCCCGGAGCTGCCCTGATTCTGCGACCCAGATGGGGCCTGAGGAGCTGAGCCAGGCGGCCGAGGATGGTCATGCAGGACATCTGTCCCTTCTCTGGGTCCAGGTGGGACCCATGCTGGCTGGTGACACACAGACAGGCCATTGAATGACTCATCTTCTGGGGTGAGGCGGTACCCTTCACTTCCGCCTAATAAACTGTCAGAAGGCCCCTCGGGGCCCAAAGCTGGCAGCTGTCCACTTGAAAACGACAGCGGACAGCTGTGAGCTCCAGCTCCTGCCCTTTAACTCAACAAGCATCAGAGCCCCCGCTTTCCCAGGCTCAGAAATCTCTCTAGACTCAGAGAGACTGTCCCTCTTCGGTGGAAGCTGATGCTCAGCGACAGGTTAGAAACTATCTATGTGAAAGGGAAGGTCACAGAGAGCCCTGCCCCCTGGTCCAGAGGCCATGCCTGGGGAGACAAGGGCTGCTCCTTCCATCCTGTTGTGGCCAGTGGTGTGAGGCCTGGAGCAGGGCTGTGAACTCGGTGGGGCTCCCAGCTCAGCCCTGCCGTGTCCTCAGCTGGCTGGTCTGGGGGAGCCACGTCCTCCCCATGACTCTCTGTCTTCCCTGCTGTATAATGTCCACAGGCACCAAATACTCTCCTGGGGTGAGGTGCAAGGGGTACTGTGCGAGCTGTCACACAGGGTGGGCGCTGAGGTTAATGGGAAGGTCCCCAATCCAGGGGATGTGGCAATGAAAGCAAACGTGCTCCAAGGAGATGCAGGTGGTTTTGATATATGAGCATATACGTATTACATGATATTATGAGTGTTACCTAATTTAAAAATGATCCATTCATGGATGAATTTTCACAGATCTATCTCTTGCTTATACCACAGAAGAGATGTAAGGCAGTATATATGCGAATTCACCCATTTCTTACACAACTCAGTTTGTGGGGGGCATCCTCCCATGCTCCGGGGAATCGCTGGGCCACAGAGGTTGGTCTTAGGAACATCCAGATTCTGGGTGGCTCAGGCCATTTCCCTGGAAGGCCAGCAGTTCTCCTTCCGCAGCCAGTCATGGAAGCCACAAACACCTGGGCAAGGGCTTTGGCATCAGAGCCTGTCTAAGCCACAGTTCCCTCATCTATAAAACGGGACATAACGCTGCCAGGCTTACGGTGCTGTAAGGATTAGCAGCAAGCGGCGCAGCACCTACACAGTGCCTGGCACAGAGTGGATACTCCATGAAAGTGGTGATCGCCTTGATTAAAGAGTGAGACACGTCACGCACAGGAGGGGCCCTGGGTTTTGCTGAATGAGATATTACAGAGAACAGCCACGCATCAACCTAAACCAGCCATTTCCTGTGTGGGCCAAGGACATGCATCTTCTCATAGTTAATACCAAGGAACTATTTATCAAACGCCTGCTTTGAGCTCAGTACCATGCCAGGTGCCTTGTGGGAGAGAAATAGAAGATGCCTCTATTGAACAAAGAGGCCCACAGCTTTGGGAGCCTAAGGCAGGGCTCTCTGGCCCTTAGGTAGCTTAGCATTCAGGTGGAGGACATACTGGACAGGGGAGTCCACTTAGGGCCAAAGGCCACCTGTGTGCCAAGCTTCTGGGCACTTGCTGGCTTCACGATTGGGACATGGCATCATCATGCAGACACTCGTCCTCTTGCCTCTAGGACAGTGATGGCGAACCTTTTGAGCTCGGCGTGTCAGCATTTTGAAAAACCCTAACTTAACTCTGGTGCCGTGTCACATATAGAAATTTTTTGATATTTGCAACCATAGTAAAACAAAGACTTATGTTTTTGATATTTATTTTATATATTTAAATGGCATTTAACAAAGAAAAATCAACCAAAAAAATGAGTTCACATGTCACCTCTGACACGTGTGTCATAGGTTCGCCATCACTGCCCTAGGAGAACACACATCCCCACACCTGCCCAGGCCTATCCCTAATGTGTGGGAGGTGTGGTGCTCTTTGGGAACGGAGTTCCAGGAGCCAGGGGCCTGAAGAAGGGTCCCTTGGCCCAAGGACTTCTCATTCTACAGGAGGTACCTGGCTGGCCAAGAGCCAGAATGGGGCCCTCTAAGGCATAGGGCCTGGCTCTGAGGGTATCCTGCTGCCCAGCTGGTGTCAGCTCCATCTCCTCATGACGGTCCCTGTTGCCCGGTCCTGGGGCAGTAGCTGGAGTCCTATCCCAGACGTGATGGGCCGCTGCTGTGGGTCCAAGCCCCAGATCTCTGCCTCAGGTACTGACCTTGATGCCTGTTGGATCCAGGCCCAATGGCCATTTTGGGCACCATGATCAGGGCCCTGGAACTGTCCCTGGACCCCGATATTTCTCAGGCTTAGAAATGCTCCTCGCAGCCTGCTTCTGTGGCTAGAACTCTGTCTCGTTTCACTGTTTCTCAACAATGAAGTCTCCTGTTTTGCAGGTATCACTCAGCAAATACCTGATAACGACATCTGCAGAAAACTAATAAGATGAGAAATGGGGAGAGAGGCAAGCAGGCGGGCACTGGGTAGGATTCGGGACACCTGTGTGCTACCCAACTCTGACACTAATTTACTTTTGCTATGGTAAAATAGTCATAACATGAAATTTGCCATTTTAAGTATTTTTAAGTGTACAATTGAGTGCTGCTTTTTAAAAACAAATTACATGTCCTTTGCCTCCTCAGTCTCCTCATCCATATTCATTCTTTTTTTTTTCATCCTACAAATATTTATTATGTAGTACATCTCTAACACCATGCTAGGTACTTGATTAGTTTTGCTATCATACTCCTGAAATAAATTTGAAAAACTATTAACCACCTAAAACATTTAAAAGCAGCAACTGAATATAATTTATTTTGTATATGTGTTTTACATACATTTTCACTGAAGCCTTGGGCTGTGATTTTTGCTCATTGAATTTATGTAAAATGCCCAGCCTACCACCTGCAGGGGAGGAAAACATTTTACTCAACCCTCTTTGGGTCCCTGGCTGGGTCTGAAAGTTAAAGTGATAAAGATTAATGGGAGAAAAGTGTACACACTTAGTTGAATTTTCATATGTACTTGGGAGCTTTCACAGGAGAATAAGGACCCAAAGAAGCAGCTAGAGCAGGGACCCTTTATACCTTTAAGAAATAATAAATTTGTGAGAGAACTGATAAGAAAAATGGTTTTGGGGCGAGGGCAATAAGTGGTGAAGAAGTAACTAGAGTGATAAGGGTTAATTTGACAAGGTTTGTTTATACAGCCTCTTGGGCCCTAAATTCCCAGTCTCTGGGTCTCTGGTGATAAGAATATCATCTTTCCTCCTGGTGCAGAGAGGACACCTTTCATTTGGGAGTTTTATGACCTGTTTTGGGGAGGAAGGGTGAGGCGGGGAGGCCAGTGTGACCTTCCTGCTTCTGCTATTTTCTCAAATTCCTTCAGCTTAAGTTACTAGATATGCCATCAGTCTGTTCTCCGTATCTATGAGTCTGTTTCTATTTTGCTTGCTCATTTATGTTGTTATTTAGATTCCACATGTAAGTGAAATCATATGACATTTGTCTTTTGTCTAATTTCACTTACCATAATACCCTTCGTAGTCACAGGGATGTAATAATTATTTTTGGTGCCAGGTGGTTACTGGAAATATCGGGGGGATCACTTTGTAAAGTATATAATTGTCTAACCACTGAAACTAATACAAAATAACATTGAATGTAAATTGTAATTAAGACATAAAATAAAAAAATATTCGATAGGTAAACACGGGAGTTTGCTGCCTCGAACAACCACTTCAAAAATACAACTAAAAGACGGAACGGACATCATCCAGAACCACAGGAAAGCTGGCTGAGTGGATGTTCTACAACTAGGAGGAAAGAGAAAAGCATACCGAGGCTCAGAGGAGGCGCAGTGCTGAAGTAAAATACTAAGGTTCGGAGTGCATGTGGAGCGGGCTGGAGGCTGAGGGCGCGGTTGTTTTCAATCGGGAGGGAGTCTCAGGCTCTGAGCTCCAGTTCCGGGCGAGTCTCTAAGGACCCAGACTCATACGGGAGAAGCGGGACTGTCTGGCATCGCTCAGAACCCTAGGGCAGCTTTCTCTCCGTGGGGCTTGCAGCGACTACTGGGACACTGAGAAGCAGAGCCTCTGAGGGCAAGACTGAGAGCAGCCATAATTGCTAACCCCGCCCTGTTGATCCCGTGGGACCCGCCCCGCCCAAGCCCTGCAGGGAGGCTTTTGCTGGATAGCCTCAGGCAAAGGCTAGATTAGCACCTCCCTAGAGATCCAGGAGCCAGGAAGCCCAGAGGTCAGAGTGGGACCATCCAGCTTTAAGCTCCGTGGAACCATAAAAGACACACTCAGGAGGCAGACTCAGTGAGCACCAAAGCCCCATCGAAGCAAGTCTAGCCCCAGAGGGGTGTCTCCAGCACAGAAGTTCTCCCACCGCAGACACAGCTGATTCTCACAGCCAATTGACCTGGAGGTCAATTCCTCACAGTGATAACTACAACAATCAAGGCTTAACCACAACAAGACTGTGCACAAAGCCCACAAGGGGGTGCACCAAGAGTGTCTACCTTAGGTAATTGGGACACTTAGCACAGAAAGGCACTCTATCGACACAGCGAAGCATAAAAAAATGCCGAGACAAAGAAACAGGACACAAACGACAGAATTGGAGGAAAGCAAACTGTTGGATATAGAGTTCAAAACCACACTTTTAAGGTCTTTAAAGAACTGTTTAGAAGCCCTCGAAAAGACTGGTAAGACCGCCGATAAATGTAGTGAGATCCTCAAGAAATCTAATGAGACCCTCGATGTTGTGATAAAGGACCAACTAGAAATTAAGCATACACTGACTGAAATAAAGAATATTATACAGACTCCCAACAGCAGACCAGAGGGTCGCAAGGATCAAGTCAAAGATTTGAAATACGAAGAAGCAAAAAACACCCAACCGGAAAAGCAAAATGAAAAAAGAATCCGAAAATATGAAGATAGTGTAAGGAGCCTCTGGGACAGCTTCAAGCGTACCAACATGCGAATTATAGGGGTGCCAGAAGATGAGAGAGAGCAAGATATTGAAAACCTATTTGAAGAAATAATGACAGAAAACTTCCCCTACCTGGTGAAAGGAATAGACTTCCAAGTCCAGGAAGTGCAGAGAACCCCAAACAAAAGGACTCCAAAGAGGACCACACCAAGACACATCATAATTAAAATGCCAAGAGCAAAAGACAAAGAGAGAATCCTAAAAGCAGCAAGAGAAAGAAAGTCAGTTACCTACAAGGGAGTACCCATACGACTGTCAGCTGATTTCTCAACAGAAACTTTGCAGGCCAGAAGGGAATGGCAAGAAATATTCAAAGTGATGAATACCAAGAACCTACAACCAAGACTACTTTATCCAGCAAAGCTATCATTCAGAAGTGAAGGCCAGATAAAGAGCTTCACAGATAAGAAAAAGCTAAAGGAGTTCATCACCACCAAACCAGTATTATATGAAATGCTGAAAGGTATCCTGTAAGAAGAGGAAGAAGAAGAAAAAGGTAAAGATACAAATTATGAACAACAAATACACATCTATCAACAAGTGAATCTAAAAATCAAGTGAATAAATAATCTGATGAACTGGTGATTGTAATAGAATCAGGGACATAGAAAGGGAATGGACTGACTATTCTTGGGGGGGGGAGAAAGGGGTGTGGGGGTGAGTGAAGAGATTAGACAACAATCGTGCACCTATGGATGAGGACAGTGGGTGGGGAGTGAGGGCAGAGGGTGGGGTTGGAACTGGGTGGAGGGGAGTTATGGTGGGAAAAAAGAGTAACTAATGTAATAATCTGAACAATAAAGATTTAATTAAAAAAAAATATTCAGTATGCCAGTTACCTTATTTGGGGGTAGCATGTCCTGAACCCCATAAAACCTCAATGGCTAAGCATCCTTATTGTCAAATCCATCAGCCAAATCAATTTACTTTCAGGCAAGAGTCTGACATCATTTTTCAATTCAAATAAGCCCATGAACACACATTTCCATGGCCACTTCCGAATGCCGAGAGAGATGAAGATGGATGATGGAGAAGGCGGACGAAGGCACGGGAGAGCCTTTGACTCCTGGCTGCCTACTTCACCACTCCTTACGGAAACCCCCTTTGCTTTGTCTTCAGGGACTTCTCCCTTCAGAGCTGCACATTCTTGAATTGTCCCTTTGATTAAGCCAGGAGATTTGCACCCCCCAGGGCAATGCATCTAGAAAGTGTAAGGCTTGCATTTCATCAGGAAAGTGGGGGAAGATGGGTTAGGACAGGGGAGCTGAGAAGAGCATCATGGCAGATTCCAGGCACATTCCTAGGCAGACCAGGTGGAAGTTGAGAATCTGGAAATTGATTCTTTTACCACTTTCTCTGCCTGTGCACCCCCTGTGTAGTCTTCCTGTATTCATTCCTTCAGTGGTCTGGGTAGCTCGGTTTGAACACAGCTGTACTAGATGAAGCTCAATCCTAACATTCCAGGATCCATGTCTTGAAGACAGCTACACTAGATGGATCTCAATCCCAGTATTCCAGGATCCATGTCTTGGGGAAACCCCTGTATTGAGGCTCCACCTAAGTTGCAAGTCCTCCCTTTCCCACCCCTGCCCATCCAGGCTGCTCCAACAGGGCCCTGAGCAGACAGCCCTCATGCCATTTCCCTAGGAGCTGGATGGTAGCAGAATATACCACTCCAAAATGTATGTGACTACACGAATTCAGGACATGCCACCCCAAAATGTGCCATGTTGATGTCTTGATTATTTTGAGCTGTAGGCACTTGAAAAACATCAAATGTTCTTAACTCACCTTATCTGTCTCAAGATAAATCCTTCAAAAGGAACTCAACTATCATACCCCCTCCCCCCCACCTCCCCGCAGGAGTTTTATCTTTCAGGGAGGACTGATTCACAGGAAAAGAGACCAGAAGGCAACTCTACATCCAGACAAATGGTCACAAACTATCATAGTTCCCATCTATTCTCCTAATCATTTACCATCCCTTAAGAGGCCTGCATCCCCGCCCCCTCTCTGTTCCCTATTAAGATGGTATTTAAGCTTTCGTTCTAAAGCTACCTTTTGGGTTACTCACATTTTCCTGGTGTCTCCCATGTATATATGAGGTACACATGTTACACAGGTGTCAGACAGGGTGCATTCATCTCCTTATGTTGCAGAGCACAGCGTACAAAGAACTGGGCCAGACTCCGAGGCAGGAGGAGCGCAAACTGGCGGAAGAAACACCCATCACTGAAGATGTGCAGACGACACCATCTTCCTGGCAGAAAGTAGCAATGATTTGACTTCCGATGAAAGTGCAAGACACAAGTGCCAAAGCAGGACTGAATTGAAACGTCAAGCCAAAAATCATGGCTACAGAAGAAATACGCAACTTCAACATGCACATCGAAGACATCGAAAGCGTTGAAGGTTTTGCTTACCTTGGTTCAGTCATCCATTCAAATGGAGACCACGGCCAAAAAATGAATGGAAGGCTGAGACTCGAAAGGACAGCCCAGGAAGAGTTAGGAAAGAGCCCCAAGAACAAAGATATGTCATGTAAGATCATCCACACCCTCATATTCCCAGTTACTGTGCACAGATGCAAAAGGTAGACAGTGAAGAAGGCTGGCAGGAAAAAAAAGGAAGATTCATTTGAAATATGGTGTTGGCAGAGAGCTCTACAGATACCCGATCTGCCACAAAGATGAACAAGTGGGTCCTAGCACAAATCAAGCCTGAGACATCAATGGAGGAGAAAACGACAAAACTGAGGCTGTCCTCGTTTGGGCCAGGCTCATGAGAAGGCAGAGGTTTGTTTGTTTTTTTGGAAAAGACAATAATAATGTGGGAGAAAGAGAAGGCCGCAGAAGACCAATTGTGAGATGGATGGACTCCATAAAGGGGACCACAGGTGTGAGTCTACCGGAGCCGAGCAGGGCTGCCGAGGACAGGACACCGGATATAATTCATTCATACGGCTGCCTGGAGTCGGAGCCGGCTTCCCGGCACACAGCACACACACACACGCACATTCATACGCCGTTCTTATTCACATGTCTTTCATGACAGGGGTCTCAGCTAAGACCTCAGAAGGAGAAGGAACATGCTTTTTCCTCCCCTACAGAGATTTTTCCCTCCAGACACAGAAAACTCACATGGTAAGTACACGCCGTGCATGTTATTTTGAGTTGAAATTTACTACTTGACTTGATTCATACGCACAGGAACTCTTACCAGGATTTCAAAACTGAAATGAGACTTTTGGATTGAATTGACAATTAAACACACACACTTTTATTTTATTTTTTGATAAAACACATTGTCAAGAGACCCCCCTCCTTGCACACGCTTACCAAGCTGGAAACTGAGTTGTAAAGGGGAAGGGAGGTCATGGCCACAGGCGGGCAGTTCTCAGCATAAATCCGAGGTGGGGAGATAACACCTGTCACAAGGAAGCAGCCACGTGGGCATCCACAGGACCACATGACCTCCTCATCCCAGGTTGAAACACAACCCGAGTTCCTAGGGAATGCATTTTCTTACCACCACCAAAATGCCTAGAGCAGTTTCTATTTCCTTTGAAGTTAGCAGCTTTTTAAGGGGAAGCTGAAGTTCATAAAAAGCCCTGAATGCTATACAACTACACCATCCATCTTTTATGAGGTTTGGGGCAGGCTCAGTGCCTCCCTGTAATCGACTGCAAATGGGGCCGAGAGGCTGCCAGCTCCTCCCAGGTCTCTCTTGGCCTCGGGAACGGCTGGAATCGCTGAGTTGGTGAAGCGAGGGTGAAGCAAGGGTGTGGTGGTTTGTTGAGCGGGGTCCTTCGGTAGGAGGGGAGTGGGTTCAGGGTGGGTCTGGGCTGCTGCTCACAGTCCCCCGATTCATCCATATCGAGGGTCCCAGTCTTCGATGCTATCTATAACGCATGCTTCTGACTCCCTCGTGGGATCAGGCCGAGGCCACACACAAAGCTGTGACCACATCCTTGCCTGCCTCCTTCAGTCCCTTTCTCCCGAGGGCACGTGACTCTGACCACATGTTCTCCTCCCGATGGCACTTTTCTGTTCTTGAAAAGCAAGGTCACTGCTGGGACCTGGGGCTGGGAAAATGTAAGTAATTAGGATTCAAACCCAGCAGGCCCGGGTGATTCCAGGGCTGCGGCTGCTTAGCGCCATAATAAAGGCCTCTGGTGCTTTCATGCTCACAGGTTTTGGGTTTGTGGAGAGCTCCTTCCATTGATTCCATTGCCACCAGGCCCGACCTCCCTCCCCTGCCGGCTGGTGTGGTTGTGAAGAACCCTTCAGGTGAAATGCAAAAGGCGGTGAAGAAAGCTGGAGGGCGTCCCCCCTGCCCATCCTGTGACTCACTCACCCTGGGAGAGGAGGCGGCCGTGGGACTCTGCCAGGAGGCAGGCAGCATGGCCCAAGGCAATGCTGAGGCTCTGGCTGCAGGGTGCCGCCTCCTCACTGGCCTCCCTGCCTCCTCCGTTCCCTCCCTGCAGGCTATGCTTGACACTAGTGCCTTCAAATGTAACCCTCTGCTGCTCTGCTCAAAACCGGCCTGCTTTTCCCATTTCACTCCCTGGAAAGCGCATGCTCACTGTGGCCTGTCTGCCATCGATGGGCTCCGACCTCACCCCCTCCTCCATCTCTCGTGCCCACTTAGCCTGGACTGCGCTGACCTCCCTGCTCGACCGGAACATTCCAGGTCCGCTCCTGCCTCGGGGCCTTTGCACTGGCTATTCCCTCTTCCTGGAGTATTCTTTCCCCAGAGATTCACAAGGCATACAGACACCCCTTTCAAGTCTTTGCTCAAATATGAGGCCTTTTCTGAGCACCCTAATTAAAGGTGGGACCCCCATGCCCACACTCCGCCCCAGCAATGCCTGTTCCCTGCTCTGCTCTAGTTTCCTCCATGGCACTGGTCCCATCTGACACGCCATATACTTCACTTACATATTTGTTTATCCCTTATGTCCACCGCAGCTGAGCGAAAGCTCTGCGGAGCAAGGAGTTTTACCTGGTTGCTCACTGATGTACAGTCTGTTGCCTACCACATGTTCAAGTTCGCGGTAAGCACACAATAACTATGTGTCCAGTGAATGAAGGAGCACATGAGAATTTTTAAGATGCTATCTGGCATGGCACATGGTACGTGCTCAGGAAATAGTACTATCCTCTCTCCCTCCCAAGATGATTACAAATTCAGAAGAAAGGTTGCTGAGATCTGGGACACAGCTGTGGAGACATTTGTAAACCCCCCTAGATGTGAGTACTGCGTAGTGTTCAGTACCAACCCACAGTCAGCACTGTGCTTGCCCCCTCCATACGCTCTCTCCTCTCTAGTGTCCAGGCCTTTGCATGTGCTGTTCTCTAAACGTCCCTTCCTCCGGGAAACCCACCCTGACTCCCAGACTAGGTCAGACCTTTCTCCTTGGTGATCCCCAGCATAG
The DNA here is from genome assembly GCF_028538775.1 of Myotis yumanensis. Classification (NCBI taxonomy): domain Eukaryota; kingdom Metazoa; phylum Chordata; class Mammalia; order Chiroptera; family Vespertilionidae; genus Myotis; species Myotis yumanensis. The sequence continues at coordinate 23,848,293 of NW_027223767.1, read as the reverse complement.
CATTTCCCAGACTGTACCACATCTGCTTGTTAATTTGCCTGCCTATCCTACTAGGCTGTAGGAGAAGCACCAACTTTGGACCTGGCACATAGTAGGTGCAAACTGTCTTGGTGAAAACAGGTGATTATCCAGAAAATAATGCCTCCCCTCCCACCCCCACCTCTTGTGTCTCTCCTGATATAGAGGTTCAGGGCAGAGCAGCTTCTCACACCAGGCCCAGGGCCAGCAGACTTCACTCAGGGCCCAGCTCATTCGAGAGGATTCTGTTCAGACCTGCTCTTGTTGGTCTTTCTCTTCCAGACCCTGCACCCAGGTGCCTGCCCTAGGATGAGGCCGGGAGAGAAAAGCTTCGCACAGGAAGCAGCCTGCCAGGGAGATGGGAGATGTTTGGTGCGAGGCATCTGGTCAGGAAGCAAATACTGGCCTCGCCTCCAGGGCCTACCAGGCTCAGAGCAGCTCAGGCCTGGAGTTCTTTGTCTGGGAGAGAGTTTCCATTTCACTAGAGGCCCCACCTGATCTGCCTGTGGGACTATGGGAGGCGCATGGACACTGTCAGCCTCAGGCAGCCTGGAGCAGGAAGGAGCTGCGGGGTCTCCCACCTCCCATTCCTGCCAGGTCCCTGCCCGGTCAGTGTCCTCCCTCCACAGATAGGGATACTCAGGAGCCATGTTCTTTGTCCCCGTCATGGCCAGCCCTCTCAAGAAAAAGCATTGAAATCAGGACTTTGGCACACCAGTATCCGGGGATTTTAGCTCCTCAGTGAACGTTCCCACTTACAGAGCATCTACTCTGTCCTACCAATGAGGAGTCTGGGCACCTGCATTATCTCATTCATCTCCCCGATCAGCCCTGGGGCATAGGGTTCATGGGCCTTCTTTATAGATTAGGAGACGGAAGCTCAGGTTCAAGGTCACTCCCCTGGCAAGAGGCAGAGTCGTACTGAAGTCCCTCCTTCCACCTTCTTCATACTGAAACCAGGCTGTTTCTCTTGTTTTACACGTAGGGTAAGGGGGCATTGTGTGCTTAATGAATGACCCAAAGGGTGCTGGTGCTTGGAGAGAAGTAGAGGCAGGAAAAAAATTAAACACATTCGTCCGGTCCTTCCTCTTTCTCTGCTGCTTCCTCACGTTGCAGTGGCCTCCTTCATGCATGGCTCAGCTCTTCCCCTGGACCTGAGTTCGGGCCCCTCCTGGCCTCCCTGTGGGCCCACCACCGGGCAGCCTTCTCAGGCCTGCGCTACCCGACTAGGGGTGAGTCTGTGCCTGTCCAGCCTTCAGCATTTGTCTCCGAAGTTATTTTCCCACAGATATAAACCATCCCTCATCTAGACCTCATTGGTCACCCGGGAAACACTGCGGCCTCTATCTTGTTTACTCTTTTCCCTTATTTTTCCAAATGGCTCAGAAGCAGGTCAGGAAGAGGGCTGTATTTACTGGGCGTTCTGGACCCTGGCAGTCCTGTGATCTAATTCCTTTCGATTCAATCCCAGACACCTGCTCTGCGAATCCAACATGCACAGAGGTGGTGCCGGTGCCAGGGAGCTCTCTGAAGAGGCAGCAGAAGGCAAGCTCCCGGTTCTCCTGGGCGTCTCAACCAGGCAGGGGAGGCGCAGTGGAGCCACAAGACACTGACTCCAAGGCAATGCCCTGGACCGCCTTCAGCACGCCATCAGGCAGCCATGGAGTGCTCCGTTTAAATCACTGTCCCCGATGACAGCTGCAGTATGTAAATGGAAAATGCAATTTCAAAATATTGGAAGGCAATAATCTATATTCTCCACTTGAACTCTGAACCTAAACCAAAGGAACTGATTCTTTCTTCAATGAATCCCAAGGTCTTTCACGGATTCAGGGAATTCACAATGGTCTGCGTGGTACAGCCTGTGGCTCTGGCCAGTTCTTTCTTAGTTCATCTTCCACGCTCCCTGTACCGGAGGTTTTATCATCCCCATTCCACAGATGAAGAAAATGAGGCTCCCTGGACTTCAGCAACTTCTCGAGGTGACTTAAAGTGGATTTAAAGCCAGTCTGTGTGGTTCCAAAGCCACGTCCATCCGAGCACACCACGCTGCCTCTCGCTAAACATGCAGCATTAAACCTTGACATTCATGAGAGTGATCCCAAGACCTCCGGGAGCTCCCAATTGACAAATTCTATGTTAGCAGGTAGTCAGCTCTATAGAACATCTATTTTCTAGCCAAGGGCCATCCCTTCTAGGTCCTACGTCCATCACCAGTGGGCGGTTGAGGCTCACTTTGTAGGTTGGGTGAGGGTTGCTGTCCAAGGTGCTGGGCAAGAACAAGTGTGCTGAAAGGTGACTGCCAGATGTCTGCTTAGCTTCCCTGCAAGCTGCACACTCACTGGAACATGATGTGCCTGTTGCAGGGGTCAGATGGCCGGGCCCTGCTGCAGAAAACACACACGTGTGCACACACCTCCCATTCTGGGCAGATTCTGGGCAGAGACACTACACAGGGCTGATCCCCAGAGATTGGCTGCAGGCAACAGCGTCCTTCAGCACAGTCTGCACTGAGATTTCAAGTTGTACATCAATAGACGTTCTGACTCTGAAGTAACTAGGCATGTTATAATGACCGTTAGAATCAGTGTAACTAGTACCTCAAACCCAGGTTTCATACATAACACGGCCCATTTCCCATTGATAGCAACGGCATGCAGTTTTCTCTGAAAATATACTGAAGTAAATAAAATGAGCCAGTTCAAAGGTAAGGATTGAGCAGATGGTAGCGCTGGGTCCTTGGTGATGGCGAAAACCCTGAAGATGGTCGGCAGGGGAGTGAAATTGGGGATATCCTGGGCACGAGGGCTTGGTGAGGACAGATGGGAGAGACGCAGGTTGGGAAGAAGCCTGAGGCCACCCCAGGGGTCTGGAGCTTCAGAGACAGGATGGCTTGCATTCTGGCTGGACAGAAGGAAAACAACAACAAGAAGAGGAACAAAAGACCAAGCCCCTGCTTCACCATTAGTCATTATGTGTAGAACAGACTGTGTTACGTGGAGGACATTCAAAGTGCAGGAAAGATCCCTTCGGGAAGAATTCGTTGAAGAGGCAAATATAAAAACAGGACCCCCTCCTGCTATAATCAGACACTCTCGTAAGGTTTTTTAAAAGAAATTATTTTGTAAGGAATATTTCAAACATAAGCAAAATTAGAGAGAATAGTCTAAAACATTCCATACACCCATCCCCAGCTTCTTCCCAGTCATTTTTATTTTATTTTTATTTTTTATATTTTATTGATTTTTTTACAGAGAGGAAGGGAGAGGGATAGAGAGTTAGAAACATTGATGAGAGAGAAACATCGACCAGCTGCCTCCTGCACACCCCCTACTGGGGATGTGCCCACAGCCAAGGTACATGCCCTTGACCGGAATCGAACCTGGGACCTTTCAGTCGGAAGGCCGACGCTCTATCCATTCAGCCAAACCGGTTAGGGCTTCCCAGTCATTTTTAACCCTCTGAAAAAAAGGATCACCTAAATGGGAGTTGGGAGAAATGAGTTCTAGGGATGGCTCTGCCACAGTTAGCTGTGTGGCCTTGGAAAAGTCACTTAACCTCTCTGAGGCTGTTTCCTCTTAGGTTACATGAAGGGGATGGACCAGGCAATCGCTCAGGAACCTCCTGTCACCACAACTCACTTCTATAGGTTCATAAACAGCAATAAATAACGCACAGTTCTAGGCTAAGTGTGGTGTGAGCATTTTAAACTGGCCAGATCTTTCTACCCTTTTCTTCCTGGTGTCACCTTTCCCATGGGCCAAGTAGGTCTAAGGCAGTATGGGGACGTGCTAAGTGGTCCTGTTAGGACAGACATTCACACTGGGTCAAACATACTGTCCTCATCTGCAATGAAGGAAAACGCTGAACAAAATTCTCTTATCTGAAATGATATATAGGGGGTCCCCAAAAATGGATACACATATATTTTTCAATTGATGTTTCTTTCTTTTCAGATTTAACCCATTGGAATTAAGAATTATTCAAAGCGTGTATACATTTTTGGGGACAGCTGTGGAATAATAGTGGATTTGTTTTGGCAGTGTTTGGGGACAACTGTGTATTTGCTTACAATTCCTACTGGGAAGGCAGGTTAGGCGACCACCCATCGATGTAACAAAACCGTGTGGGCCACCAGACTAGAAAACAAGGCCCCCGGGAAGCCTGGGAAATTCTGATTTACACAGTTGGGCGGCCTTTGTTGGTCAAATTGATCAGATCATTGTTTACAGGAGCGAACACATATAAAATGCTTAGCACAGTGCCTGGCGTGAGATGTATTAGACATAATTCTGGTAATTTCTATTTTCCATGTGTACATTTAACTGAAGTGTACACATAGCATACAGCTCACACAACACGATCAACTTTGGTAACAAAAAGGCAAACGAAGTTATAACAATCTGCTTGGCAGGGATCATCTATCCGTATGCCCTAAACAGCACTGCAGGGAAGTCAGCAGCCCACCATCTCAGAGACTCACACCTGCTGTCCCTGCACACCTTGCCTGCCCCCCCAGCTCCCGCCCCCCCTCCCCGCACCCCCCCCCCCCCCCCCGTGAGCTCTCAGACGGGCCTTGCAGATGGAGTGCCTTCAGCACTGACGACAGTGAGCAGCCCTCCCACCAATCCTGCCTTTCTCACGGGCTCAGCATCTCTGCTCAGGTGAGAATGCAGGGGAGAGAGATGAGATGGTACAGGTTGGTAGCAAGAAGGAGAAGAAAGAACGGGACAGGGAGTGAGTGGCCCTGAGTTTGGTCTTGGTTCTGCCAACCATGTGAACTTGGGCATGACCCTCTCCCAGAGTTCTGTCTCAGGCACTTGACAAAAGGGTTCCGTGAGATTATGGGGGCATTTTTAGCATGAACACGGTCTATTCTATCATAATTATGAAATAAGTATTATATTACTACAGATCATAACTGTAGCAATTGATAGGAATAATCACATGCATTATAAAGACTCCCAATCAGGCCCTTAATCCTGGGACTGCTTCACCATAAGCGCTATTTCCTCCTCAATTGTGTTTTCACAGGGCTAGATGCTGGGACAGGGGCATCTTTGAAAGCTCCTGGGGGGAAGCTACCAGGAGAGACAATGAAACATCAATCAAAGTGCTATTGCGGCGATGAGAACAGGTGCTGGAGGAGCCCAGAGGAGGCGGCTACAGTCCTAAAGGGGCTGGAATTTTAGCTCATCTTGGGTTAAACATCTGCTTTGCCACACTGAGTCAATATGGAAATCCTGATTCATTCAACAACTGTTTGCTGGACTTCTACAGAGCCCAGGTGCTGTGCGGCCGCTCTGAGCATGCCCTCTCGGAGTTACTGATGCCTCGGAGGCAGGCATTACACAAGGACAGGAGGGAGAAGGTGGGTTCCACACTGTGTGTGGAGAGATGAAGGAGGCTCAGAAATGATATGAGAGAATGACAGGGACAGAGGTACCTTAGAGATCTGGGGAGGCCTCCTTAAAGAGGTGACTGCTGAGCTGGCAGCCGAGGGTAAGATGGAGCGTACCAGTGAGGAGTCGGGGGAAGAGCATTGGAGGCAGCGTGGGCAAAGGTGCAAAGAGCTGCAGGGGGGGTGGGGGGGGGGGAGCGGGGAGCTCAAGACACTGGAGACTGAGTGAGAGGGCACATGGGGAGGAATGAGGCCCAAGGGTGAGGCGGGCACTGTGCAAGGAGTTCAGGAAGAAGCACTGAAGGGGAGGGCAGGGGTTGGTTGAACAGATCTGCTTTACGTTTTAAAATGCATGCTGGGCCCGGCTGGTGTGGCTCAGTGGTTGAACCTGACCTCTGAACCTGGAGGTCATGGTTCCATTCCTGCTCAGGGCACATGCCCGGTTTGTGGGCTCGATCCCCAGAAGAGGGCATGCTAATCAATAATTCTCTCTCATCATTGATGTTTCTGTCTCTCTCTCCCTCTCCTTTCCTCTCTGAAATCAATAAAAATATATTTTTTTAAAGTACGCTGGATCCTATTAGGCCCTATTAGGGGATGGGAGAAGGCGGACCCTTTAAACATGATAAATGATGTTTAAAACAGATGGGAGAACAGCGGGAAGGCCAGTTCAGAGGCGGCCATACCATCCTCCTGGTGAGAGGTGACAGTAACAGAGAAGATGGAGAGAGGGGGGTAGACTTGGGGTGCATGGTGAAGGTAGGCTTGGTTGAGGACTAAGACGTGGGGGCGGGAAGAGGGAAAGGAGAGAGTAAAGCGGCTCCCAGGCTCCTGGCTTGAGGTCTGAGGCAGACAGAGGGGCCGTGCGCTGAGAGGGTGAAGACAGGAAGAGAAACAACACTTCTGGGCTCACAGGCTTCTACGAGGATGAAATGAAATGGTGTGTCAAAAACACCTAGCACCCAAGAAGTGTCTGCCCCTTCAATGCAATGGGCAGCATGACTAAAACCTAGGCAGGCCGGCAGCCAAACCAGCGGGCAGAATGGGGTCAGGATGCAACTGGGCAAACAGTAGGTGCTGTGCCAGGGAGTGGTGCCGGGGAGCTTGGCCGACTCCGGCTCAGGAGGAAATGAGGCACACCTCCACACCTGGCCCAGGGGGGTCAGCCAGTGCGGCTGGTGAACCATCGCATCGAGAGCGGATGTATATCGCTTTACTGATCCCATCTGATTCCTACATGGAAGCAGAGCCATAATCACAAGTCCAGGCTCAGGGAGGCTCAGGCTGAGAGTGCGTTCGGGACTGACTTGTTCAAGCTCACACAGTCCACCAGGGAAAGCCCGGGCCTTTCCGATCCCCACGGAGGGTTCCCCAGCAAGGCCAGTCTATCCATCGGCCACCATGACGCAGGCCCTGGGACCTAGGTTTTCAAGAGCCTACAAAACACAAAATTGGGGCCTGAAAGAAAAAAACACACATACTGGCTCTAAAACCCAAAAGGAAAAGGGCAGAAATGAAATAAATGAATGTTTAATGAAATGTCTCCAAAATGTAATGTCATCTCAACTTCACGAATTGTTCCATGGAGCACGCATAAAGGTTTCATTAGGTTGAGAAATAACATGCAGGCTCGATTTTCCTCCTCTGTGGGAACTCCCAGGTGTACAGGATGGGGGTTAAGAAATCACAGCCACGCCCTGGCCAGGGATCTACTTCCCTAGGAAGTAATGAGATATAGTAATCCCCCTTTATCCATTGGGGATATGTTCTAAGACCTCCAGCAGATGCCTAAAACTGTGGATAATGGGAGACTGCTGTACCGTATTTAAGCTACAAGGCACATCAGAGATGTTCAAACAATTTTAGTTTTCGTCCTCCAACACCCACCCAAAGGGAGATGTCTTTTTTCAGAGGATCAGGAGGTGCAGGCAGCCGGCCTGTGGACTTGGAGGCCAGGACCAGGAGTCCATTCCTCATGCGGGGCAACAGGCCTCCTGTCTCAACTGCACAGGCCAGCCCAGCACAGCCCAGCCACCTCACAAACCCATGTCCGGGGAGGCCAGGGGAGTCCTGGGGTGGTCAGGTGGAATGCTCACAGAACAAGAAAAGGCCTGGTGCTCGAGTCCTGCTTCCAGTCCCACTATTCTCACACCCCTCCTACCCCACCGCCCCACAGTGTCCTCAGCAAGTCACCATTCCTCTATAAGCTTCAGTTTTCAACTTGTAAGATGAGGGGTTTGAACTACATTTCAACTACACTGGTTTGCACATTTTCGCTTTCGAGCAGAAACACATTTTAATTTCTTTTTAAAGTTTTGCATGATAAATGATGTTTAAAACAGATTAAAGAAGCCCTGATTAAAGGGGGGAAGGGGGCTCAGAACCCCCCATATCCCACCAAGGTAGTGCCAGGCACCTCCATGGACCCCGTAGCTCTAAGGAACAGACTGGAAAATTCTGACTAACGGCAACATTTGCTAGCGCTTCTGAATTTAAAGCTGTATGTGACCGGAGTCAGAGGAATTGGTGCTGATGAATATGTATTGCAAATAGTTATGTATAAGAATGTATTGTGTGTATGCTTTACTTCCATTTTTAACCTGCAGATAGCCAGCCAGATTCTTACTGTCTTATGCCCACTTGTTACTTTCTTGATGTCAAATTTGTTGCATGGTTATATTCTGATGAGGGGGCTGACTTAGTATTTGTAGTCAGTTAAAAATGCTCTGACTGTAAGACAGAAATAGAGAGACAGATCCTGAGCTAAGTATTCTAAGGTCTCTCCAAGCTCAAAAAAAAAAAAAAAAAAAAATCTCAAAAAGGATAACTTTTTCTGGTGGTAAGTCTCTATAGTTTCTTGAAGCGGGTTCTGGGTTACCAAGAAATAAGGGCAAATGCTTTTGTTCAAGAGTCAGGGCAGGAAGGAGAGAGTAAAACCAGTTTCAGCTGAGCACCTACTGTGTGCCAAGTACCGTCTTATATCTTACGTTAGTTAATTCTTTGACCAGTGTGACAAGAGTGAAAATATCATTACTCCCATTTCACATGCAGGAAACTGAGGCCCAGAGAGGCAGAGTGACGTATCCAAAGGCTATATGGCTAATAGGTTCAGGATTTGAACTCAGATCTGCGTGCAAAGTCTGTGCTCTCCCCACCCCACGTTGTTCCTACGGGCAAAAGGTCTGTCTGATTTTAGCAGTCATTGAATTAAAAGCAACCCCCTTTATTAATCTGAAAATTCTTGGTTCAGCTCCAGCTCCCCCATCTACTTTACTAATGTTGATCTTCCATAAACCCTGCGAAGTAAGCAGGCCAGGTACCATCGTGCCCATTTCTCAGATAGGAAAACTGAGGTTTGGAGAGAGGGAGTGAGTTGCCTAGGGTCATGATAAGTGTGGGGAGAACCGGGGCTTTGTTATTCCCTTCTGAACCTTCTCCCCATCAAGAGTATGTGCCATGAACTACAGGGCTACCTTGCTAAGGGGGAAGTTCATGCCCACCTCTTTAGCAGAACCTGTTTTGTTTACAAAGTGCTCCAAACTTCCCATCACTGCAGGCTTTTCATTTATTAGGCATTCACTTTCCCTTCCGTTCATCATTTATTTGCTTCTGCTTTCATATTTTTAACAGGGGAAGGAAATGCAAATGAGCAAATGAATGTCATGCATAATACAGCCAGCCCTGATACAAACAGCCTTTGTCACAGTCCGCTCTGTTCTAGGACAAATCGGTCTACAAGGACCTGACACACCTCTCCGGCGGCGTGTTGACACAGACCCAGCCTGGAGACCAGACTTCCTGCCCGGGGCCTGCTGGGAGAGAACAATGGCGAACGTGTGTTTCTGTTTGCTCTGCCATTCCCAAGGTGAATACACTGGGAAAAGTCAGGCGCATGGTTTCCCTGAGCAGCAGGAAAACATGTTTGCAGAGCCCAGTGACGGCAGCACAGATGTTCAGTGCTGCTCACAGTGTCGCCTGGTGTGGACCCCTCGTTCCTGGACTCAGCTCCTGACCTGCTGTGTCCCTTATACTTCAATGCTTCTCGGCTCTCCTGGCTGGACTTCTGCTGTCCTACCCCCTCCCCCCAGTATGTCTTTGCCCAGATCATTGGCTCATTATATGTTCCCTTTCCTCCTTTCAAGAACTTGGCTCTTTGCTGGGCCAAGTTCATCTTGAAGTCTGGGGGCATGAACTTCCTCAGCAAGGTTCATCTGTTCATTTTAAGAACACCCTCCAGGCTGCCTGGGCCTCTTAAACTTACTGAGGACCCTCCTGCCCTCTACACTCTGCCTCGACTTGGTCTGACTTGTTCTGTGCAGGGAGCTCAGCCACACCTGGGTCTCTCCATGCTCACATGATGAGCAGCATCAGAATAACAGTTACCATTGATTGCACGCCGGGTGCTGAGTTAGTCTTTTTGTCGGCTAGCCAGTACTCACACCCCTGTGAGATCATTATTACAGTACTAGAGGCCCACCACACGATTGAAATCGTGTAAGGAGGCACCCCGTGGTCGCCATGGGAGTCAGGCCTGACTGGTGCCATGGGTGGCCGGGACCCACACCCGACTTCTGCCCCAGGCCTCTCCTGCCCCCCTGCCTATGTCCGCTCCGGGCTGCTGGAGCCGCCACGCCGGCTCAGGCAGGCATCCCTGTCTCTGTCTCTGTCTCCGCTCCGGGCCTCACCTGCACACGCAACCTCCTCCTGTTCGGTTGTGACCCGTTATGGCATCTGGCCTAATTAGCATATTACCTCTTTTTATATATAGATTCCCACTTTGCAAATCAAGAAATGAGCCTTAGAAAAGGTATACAACTCCCAAAGGTCTCACAGCTCACAGAGGACAGAGCCGGGCGTTCAAATGCAGGTCCACATGGTTTTAGCAACATGTAGTCCTGCCTCCCAAACTGACAGTATGCTTATCCTCATGAACTCAAAACCAAACAGATATTTCTGACTGTGGTTTCTAGCTTCATTTTAGACCTGAGTATACTCAGATGCGAGCATGCGTGCGTGCGTACATACGCGTGTACGCACACGAATATACCACCCCTCATCTGTATCACTGGGAGTTATATGAATTAGACCCAGCGTTGAAAATGAAAAATTACCACCAAGTCAGTATTATTAATGCCTCATGGCAAACATTCCACTTGTAGACAATTAGGCTGATGGATATTCTTGCATTTTTCTCTTTCTTTACTTAATACTACAGATGTTTACAAGAAGAAAAATAAGGTGCCTGCCTAGGCAGCGTGGATTGGCGTTCACTGGCCGATATGATCCTCTTGGGATGGGCCAGTCAGCCAGGAGCCTCAGGGCTGGGGTGGGGCTCAGGTTGGGGAAAACAGGTGAGCATCCAACCCTGGAGACTCTAGTTTTCATAAAAAGAAGAGCAGAGTGAGGACTGATTGAGAAGAGGATTTTTAAAATAAGTGAGACATCCAAGAGCCATGGGTCTCCCAAAGGTAACATGTGGAAGGTGGCCTGTTCCCTGGGGAGGTCTCAGGGCCATGATGCTGAGGATGGGGCTGGGGTCAGCAGGTGAGAAAGCATGTTCAAACTCAGCCCTGGTTCATGCAACTCAACCTTCTGTTGGTTTCCATTACTATGTGGGACCCCACGACCTGTTTCCCCTGAATCTCGTTTTATGAACTATAGTTCATGGAGGGCAACTATAGGAGAGAGAAACAAGATTTTTTTGGGAGCAAGTTTTCCAAAACCATTTGTGCCAAATTGTTAATGGTTCCCCTAACAGGTGCTCTGGGCCTTGGAGGCGACGTCCACCAGCTGAAAACATCACAGTTATCAGGAAAAATTAAGAAAACTGTCCCAGAAGTAGCATGGGCTTGCAGGGGAGAGGGAGGGCTGGCTGGGTGATTTTTTTGGATGTCAGTCTATAGAGGCCGGGGAACAAGGGTTCTGGAATTTCTGGGAAACCTTTAACCCTCTCCCTAGTCCTGCCCCTACACCGTCACCAGTGTGACGATCCTAAAATGCAAATCTCAAACATGATCATACCATCTTCCCTTCCCTTCCTGGATGAAATCTGTCCACAGGTCTCCTTGGCCATCAAGACAAAATTCAAGTTCCCTAAATCTAGCCCAAACCTTTCTGAGAGCTGGCCCTTGTCTCCCACCCCAACCCATCCATTCAACCTCACGAAAAGTGGCATTTGCCCCAAACGTGTCAGTTCTCGGGCATCTCAGAGCTGACAGTTTTAAACCACCAAAGGCATTGAAATAAAAACAGCCCCTTTCTAAATGCAACATCCTATTTGGTAAGGATATACGAGGCCTCCATCTCGGTGGCACTATCTTATACAGCGACATAATGCATTGTTATAATTCATGCCATCGGTCTGCAACACCAGGGTCATAAAACCCTGTAATTTAGAACAGAACCCTGCAAACCTATGTATTGTATATGTGTGGATATCATCGCCTGTCATTCTCTATGCAGTAACCACTTGGTTTAGAAGTTAGGCCCAAAGCCGCTCCCTGAACCCGTTCCCTCAAGCCCTGTAGGCCCAGGGCTCACAGACAAGGTGGGGCATGCACATTACTGCCAGAATCCACAGGTGGAGGAGTCAGTTAAGCAACAGGAAGACAAAGTCACTAAAACAGCAGGACTGGGTGGAAAGAACAGGGAGTGACAGTCTGGAGACCCAGATGTGAGTCTGGGCTTGATCATTTATTTCAGGGTCCTACCAGGCCATCTGATCTTACGGTCCCTCTCCCACATCCTGCTCGGAGCTGAGGACAGGGATGGATGCAAGACACGAGTCTCCTTCTAGGACAGTGTTGATCAAACCTCAAGGTGCATACACATCCCTGGATCCTGTCAGGCCACACGTGCTGGGCTCCCCCCGCCCCCGCCCATAGTTTCTGATCTGGGTGTGGGGCCTGACAACTTGCATTTTTAACATGCCCTCAGGTGCTGCTGCTGCTGCTGGTCTTGGGTCCCCACGTTGGGTCCTTCCAGGGGGCTCTGGAGGCCACCATACAAAAGCTACAGAGAGAGAAACAATCTACCCACGTCATCAAGCAGAATGGGGCAGAGCTGCAGGTAAAGCCAGGTTTCCTGGGCCCGGAGGCTGGTGCTCTTCCACTGGCTGATGCTGACATACCTCCCTCTCCCCATGCCCTGCCTGTCTCCTGACTCTGTCCCCAAGCATCCTCCAACCATGGGAGCCACAGCTGTCAGGGGAAGCCACAAGGATGCCAACCAGAGGCACGTGGCTCGCAGCAGCAGCTGCCCGCACATTAGCTCTGCGGGGGCCGGTGGAGCACTTGGCAGAGGCCACTCTGAGTTTCCCGGGGCTCCTGGAAGGTCAGGTGGAATCATCTAATGGCTTCTTGAAAGGAAAATGATGGTCTGATGTTTTTTTCCTGCGGAACCTCATCACCTCCAACAGCCACGCGGTAGACCGCTGCCACCAGGAGGCCCAGGATTCAGGTCTGGGCTGCACTGCAAGGCGGGAGGCTTTTTTAAGAGAGGTTGTAAGTGACTTATGGGGTCATGGGAGCAGGTGGGGATGCCATGCCATGCGGGGCCCTGCAGGCAGAAATGCTGACATACCTCCCTCTCCCATGCCAGTGCCTGCGGTCCCTGCCTGCTTCCTCAGGGTGACCTTCACCACCACCCCTCACCGGCTCCCTCCCTGCGCAGTGCAGGTCCTGGCCCCTGGGCGCCTGCATGTAAATGAGCTTGGGCAGACCAAATGCTGGCCTCCCACGGTGGCCTGGCCTCCTCCTCCCATGACTTAAAGATGCTTCATTGCCACTTGATTGCTCTTCCTGGGGAACCTCCTCTTCAAAACACTTTTAAAGCCTTTCCGACAAACATGTTGATTTCATTCCGTAATGCCCTGATCTGACGGCAGATCCCCACGCTCCCGATTTGACTGCAGACTTAGAAATAAATACCCAAGTGTGCCCTACTCAGAGGACCATTTTTGCCAAATAAAAAATTCACTAGGGACCCAAACAGTATCCTGGTCCTCCATCACTGGTTTCAGCAACTTGGTTCCCAGCGCTGCCGGCTTCCCCCCTATTATTTCCTCACCTGGTTATTACAATGATGACCTACCCTCCTGAGCAAGACAGGATACTGAGGAATGACCATTGTCTCCCGCCTTCCCCTCATCTTCGGCATCACAGCATCATCGGTTCTCATCCCCCTGTCAATCATTTATTCAACAACTGTTCTCTGAGCTGCCGCTAGATGCCTAGGGGTGGGTGCTGGGCCCTGGTCCTCATGGAGCCTCCGGGGTTATGGGAGAAATAGCAAGGAAATGGGGAACTGGGCTTTGTCATGAATCTCCTGGTGACCTGGAGAAAGTCAATTAACTTTGGCTGAGTGAGCCAGGCCTGGTCCCTGCCCCTGAGAGAGAGGCAGGCATCCAGATCATTGCAATAATGGTAACTGTCCAGATGCTCTGAGCACTGACCACAGCCAAGCACTTTATGCACGTTGGCTCGTTTAATGCTCATCACTGTCCTAGGACGTGAGCACTGTCGTTATATTATCCACATTTTTAACCCAGAAGTGACCTATACGCGGCAGAGTGAGGATGTGAACTCAGGACGTCGGCCCGGAGTTCATGCTTTCAACTCGGCAGTCACAGCCATGCGTGTGATGGCGGTGCGTGTGGGGACTGGCGGCTGCCTTCACTCGGGAGGTGCTTCCCATCCCCGGGGAAGCCTGCTGGCGGCCGAGGCCCTCTCTGCAGCCAGCAGGGTGCCGTGGCCTCTCCCTGCCAAGGCAGTGTCTGCAGACGGGAGTCGTGAAGGGGAGCTGGTGCATGGCCAGGCTGTCAGGCGGGGGACTAAACAGTTCATGTGCGAGGAACTAGCCTGCAAGTCCATGTGGGCTCCGGTGGAAACTTGTGACCCTCCCAATGCCTGCTGGGAAGACACCCCCATGAGTGACTCCCCAGCCCCAGGGACCAGGTTTACCAAAACTCACTGGCCAGCCTCCATATTCACTGACCCTGTGTATCCCCCAAGGGTCTCCTTCTTTTTTCTCTTATTTTTCAGTGACTAGAAGAAGGAAGAAAAAGAGAGAGGGGGAGGGTGGGAAGAGGAAAAGAAGAAAGGGAGGGAGGATGATAAAAAGTCTATAGCTGCTCAAATGCCTTACAGCGGTTCTCAACCTGTGGGTCGTGGCCCCTGAAAATACATCCTGCATATCAGATATTTACATTACGATTCATAACAGTAGCAAAATTACAGTCATGAAGTGGCAATGAAAATAATTTTATGGTTGGGGGTCACCACAACATGAGGAACTGTATTAAAGGGTCTCGGCATTAGGAAGGTTGAGAACCACTGCGGGCTTATCATGTGAATCCTCCTGTCATTCAAACCCCCTCCCCTAGATTCTGAACCTCAACCACTTTCCAAACTGACCTATCCCAATCTCCCAAAGACCACTCATGAATTTAAAATTAATCTATGTGTCCGGTGGGAGACAGATGCTCCGCTAGCCCCTGGCTAAACACCATGAGTACAACGGACCGGCCCTGATTGCTGATAGGCATTCAAGAAATAAATACACAAAGAAATGTGTGATCCCACACTGTGCAGAGTGCTACGGGGGAAAATGAGGAGCCTCGAGAGGGGAAGCCAGGGTGGGGGGCAGAGAAGCCTTTCTGGTGTGCAGGGGAGGAGTCTGGGATAAGGGTTAAGGCTGCCTGCAGTGGTGACGACACCCAGGCCTCAGCCAGGCAGGAGGTGCCCAAGGCTAATGCCAGAGACTCGAAAGGACTTTAAAGCAAGTCATGGCTGTTTGCTCTGTAAACGAGCTATTAAGGGGAGTGTTATGGATGCCCTTCAGCCCATCAAGTAGACAGTGAGCTCCCTGAGGGAAGGGCATCAGCTTGTTACTCATTGGGGTGCTTTCTGGCCTAGCTGAGTGCTTTGTATTTACTAATTCAAACAGACACCACCTCGTTATACAAAGTGTCAGCCGTGGCCTCTACAGCACAGGTGGCGAGGGAAGCGTGTTCACTCTGCACACCCCACCCGCTGTCCCTCGGAGCCATGAAGATAACCCACGTGAGAAAGACTGTGCCGTAGGCCTGGGCTGTGAGTCCAGCGGCCTCCCCGTCAACTGCAATTGTTGGCTTTCTGTGTTTGGGTTAGTAAATGCTTTTCTCCAAAGAAAATCTTGGGTGTAAGTCCACCCCGTGAAACAGACTAAAGCAGAGACACTCCGGCTGAGCTGAGCGGGGGAGGGAGGGCTGAGGGGCGCTGGGGCCCACACCACACAAAAAGG
The DNA here is from genome assembly GCF_028538775.1 of Myotis yumanensis. NCBI lineage: Eukaryota > Metazoa > Chordata > Mammalia > Chiroptera > Vespertilionidae > Myotis > Myotis yumanensis. The sequence continues at coordinate 23,832,593 of NW_027223767.1, read as the reverse complement.
CTGGAACCTAATCGGTCCTCCCACCACGCACTTCTGGGGAGCCCAGTTTGACACCCCTGGCCTAGCTGTTCTCTGAGGTGGGGCCTCCCCTGTCGGGCCCCGTGAACACCAGGCTGCCGCCTGCTCCTGTTCTGACCAGGGTCTGCCCTTCAGAGAAGGAGCACTGCAGAGTCAGGAGTCACTTGATAGCAGGAGCCCACGCGCCCATCACCCAGCCTGGATGCACCGGGCTGCACAGGTCTTAGTGTGTGGAAGGGGGTCTTCCCACGGCAGAACTCTGCCTGCAAGAGGAAGACATATGGCACATTGCAGGGGTCCTCTCCAGGCTCGTCTCTTCATAGGACAAAAAAGGGGGGCTGCTGCAGGCAGAGGGTGAGGGCTGGTGAGTCTCAATGACACCAGTCGAGTAGCAACAGGTCCCCGAGTTGCCAGGCAGGGAGCCTGGACAGAAGACAGGCGGCAAGAGGAGAAAGGGCAAGTGCTCTGGGCTAGCATCCCGCCCTGCCTCTCGCCAGCCCTGTGACCTTGGGCAAGTGACCGAACCACGCTGGGCCTCTCTCTCTCCATCTATAAAATCCATCCCATAATGTTTTTGTGATGATTGAGTGAGATAATGTGAGTGCAATAAATCGGCAAGAGGCTCGAGGCGCAGGCCAAGCGTTTGTAAAGCACTCCCTGAGCGGTAACATCACCATTGGGATGAGATGTGGAAAGCACCCAGAATGGAGCCTGGCACACACGTGCCAGCTGCCTGACTCTGAACTGGAGCTCGGAACCAGGTTACCACTGAGCCCCCCACCGCGCACCACCTGGACCTCTCAAGGCACACACTGGAGGTGACTGCCAGAAGTGGGTCTTCTCCGATCTGACCTCACCCCGGACGAGGCCGCCGTTTTCTGGAACAATGCCCCATCAGGGGCCACGAGGTCAGCGCTGGTCCCAGTGTGCCCACCTGGAGCTCTGTGGCTTCCTTAGCTCAGCTCCCTTCTCCACGCTCCACTTTCCCCATTATAACATCATGGACAGGGGGAGGGTGTTAGTGGCATGAAATCTGGACCCTGTTGGCTTTAGGGTGCAAGTCTAGGATTCGAACAGTTACTGGGAAGAGCAATAGTTGGGGAAAAGTGAGAGGCAAGTCAGAATCACCTGCCCCTGGGGGAAAAAGCACTCCCAGCCTGGCTGGACGGATGTGAACTCTGCCAGGTCCGAGCACCAGCCCAGCTCACCTAATGCTACGAGTACCTGGTCATAGTCACCTTAACCCTGACGAATAAAGAAGGAGGTAAAACCAAACAAACATCTGTATACCGTGTGACCTTCACTGGGTCATGTGACCCCAGTCCCACAGACCCCCTGTTACTCCCCAGATGTGCCATTTTCTGTTGGGGCTCCTTGAGCCAGGCTGAATGTTCTCTTTGGCAGTGCTTATCTGACTGGGCAATCCCTTCTCATCAACCCTCCAGATTCAGCACGGGCCTTCTCTTCCAGAAAGTCTTCCTGGATTAAGCACCTGAACTCTGGTTCCCATCATCTTGGGCTCACCTCTGCCCCAGGATGCACCAGGAGGTCATCACCTGTTCTTTCATTTGTCTCCACACATAGCAGTGAGCCCCTGAGGCAGGCGCATTCATTAACTGCTATCTTTCCCAGCATCTAGCATGGAGCCGGGCATGGAGGAGGAGCACAGGGCAGGAGAACAAAAGTGGGGTTCATTCTCTCTAATGTGAGACTTCTATGGCCCAACTCTGTCACTGCTCTCCTTCATCTCATCACAGCTTCCCATCCCATAGAGGTTGAAATTCAACACCCCCTACCTGGGCCACCTGGGCCAACACCCCCCTCACTTGCTGCCCTGTGGCCACCATGGTCCTCTCTCTGGTCCCCGAGCACACCCAGCTCCTTCCCACCTGAGCCTTTACACTAACTTTTCTCTGCCAGGAGTGCTCGCCCAGGGAATGTCATAAGATTGGCTCCTGGTCACTTAAACCTCAGCTAAAAGCCACTCCCCAGAGAGACCCACCTTGGCCATGCAACCAGCGCAGTCACCCGGTCACCCAGTTTTAGTCCTACACCCAGCACATGTGTTTTCATCCGTTCCCCACTATGGAACCTGAGCCCCATGGGAGTGGGAGCCGGTCTGTCCTTTTCTCCCTCGTATCCACAGCGCTGAGAGCAACGCACGATTCAGAGCGCATGTTCACTAAATACCTGCCTTCCGAGAGACAGAAAACTACCTGTGATTAATGAGCAACAACCAACTCTCCCTTTTCATTTGCACTGAAAAGAAAGGCTGCTCTTGCTTTCAGTTCACAGAAGCAGAAGAAGGTAGAAATGCTTTCTTTTTTTTCTGGGGGACACTGCGGGGTCAGGAACTGCCTCCCGCCCCCGGCTGCAGTGCTGCAGCAGAACCGACACCCGGAGGTCTCCGTTCTGACCCAGATCTGTCCCCCATCTGCTCACCCACGTCCGCCTCCTCAAACATGCTTCCCGACATCTGGAACCAGACACTAAGTGGATGATCGCCATGATTAAACCGCCTTTTAATTATTCAATGAGATGTCAGTGGCGCACGCCATTGTGACATTCTAATGGACTCTGACTCCCTCGCAAACGTCGAGAAAGGCAGGGGGCCATTACCTTGTCAAAATGTTCGCTCCCTGTGACTTTATTTCCAGTGCACCAACTGATGCTTCAAGCAGCTCAGAACGGCGGAGTGAGGCGGGTGGTTGACAAGGGCTCCTGCTCGGAGTGATTTTGGTGACACAAGGATTCGGTTGATTCTGTCCAAACACAACAAAATATCTACTTTTTGAAATGTGTTGACTCTCAACATAAATGAAGTTTGGGGGGTATGCAATCAGCATGTCTCGGCTGCTCAGTGGCAAAGGGCCTTGAGGTGAGCAGAGCTTGAGCAAGGATGGGGCGGGAATGAGAGAGAGCACATGGGGGCATCCTCACAGGGCTCTGCGCGCTTTGCAACCACTGATGGATGATTACTATGCTAAATACAGTACCAGGCTGGGCCAACTCAGAGAGGTGGGACACACGCACGTGCGCACACACACACACACACACACACGTACACAAAGGCACGTACACCAAGGCAGCAGAGTTGGGAATAATAAGAGCTCGTCTCCAGGCCTGGAACTGTCTCTGACCAGTTGTGCAACTTCGGATAAGACCGCTCTTTTGATTCAACTCTCCAAGAGGTTTGGCTAGACTCGTTCTAAAGACCGGATGATGTAGCTGACGACTCCATGCCACACTCCCTCATTGATCACTGATCGGCATGCATTCATTGGTCACTGATTCCGAACCCAACACTGTGCTAAGACCACGGGGAGTATCAGGCCAGTTTGACAAGATTTCTACTTTCGGAAAACTTGGAGGGAGCCCACACCCTGCAGGGAGCCCACACCCCACACAGGCTGGGGTGAAGGACAGTTCTGGGGCTTGCTGATGGCAAGGGCCACTGGAGTTCAGGGAAAGCAGCAATCGGCGTGGGCTTGGGAAGCTGCAAGGGCTCCTCAAGCAGGTAGGAAGTAACTGTGCTTTACAAGGGGGAGGGAGGATGCGCAGAGGTGGAGGGGAGCCAGCAGGCCTGGTGGGGGGAGAATGAAGGGTGAGTAGAGGCATGAAGGGGATGAGTGTTGGGGGCCAACGAAGACACAAGTCACTGGTGCTGCCACCACTCACTGAACACACATGTCACTAGGTGGTGGGACACAGAGCCCCCAGCAGCCATTCTCTCTTCTTTTGGCCTCAATTTCCTGTTGGCAAGTTAGCTGTGCACACAGGCTTAGGGTGGGGTTCATGCATCAAGGAACAAGTGACCCAAGGTACAACGACTGGATTCTCTCCCCAGGACTGTGACTTGAATGCAATTAGGTCTGGGCATGAACAATGCCTGCTGTTCCTTTATCCAGACACAGGGTGCTGATCTGACCGAGAGGTAATTATTGCTGCCTTTTAACCCAGCAGCTCCTCAGTCCCTGCCTTTTCCTCAGCCTGGTTTTCCAGTACTTCTCTCTGTATGTGCACCTGTGTGCATGCATGGTGCTTATGTGTGTCCCACCTCTCTAACTGGGTTCTATCCTGGTACCATATTTAGTATAGGAAAACCTCATTCAGTGGTTGTTTAATTAAACAAACCCTTTCAGGACTATTGATTCTAATATAATCCCTTTTGCTTAATTTAGCCAGGATCAGCTTCTATTGCTGACCAACAAACCCTAACTGATATAAATTTATTCACCCATCCATCCACCCACCCACCTATTCACTCATCCATTCATCCATCTATCCACTCATCCATCCATCTGTCCACCCACCTATCCACTCATCTATCCATCCACCCCCCAGTCTTTTATTAGAGTGTTGAAGACTAGAGAAAATCAGAATAGACAAGGAGCACAAAGATACAGGGAACTGAGAAAGCCAGAAGGAGTTTAAAAATTAATCTTATAATAACAAGCAAATCAGTGCAAAGTAATAGCACACAGATGGTCTGCTAGATAAAGAAGCACCAGGGCCAGCTGGCTTAAGGGAGGACTCTTCAGAGAAGGGATTTTTTTAAGACCAAAGTTTAAAGGAACCAACACCTATAAAGCAGATAGCATCAGAATATAGAATCTTTCTAAATACTTTTACTGAAGTGATCGCCTTTATTTCCCAACCACCCTACAAAGTAGGTGTCAGCAGCCCCATTTTCTGGAAACTGAGGCTCAGAACGTTTGGGCAGCTTGACCTAGGTCACACCTATTCAATGGCAGAACCAAGATTCAAACTCAGCTTTTACTATTTCTTTTTGTTATTGTTGTTTTAAATGTTTTGTTTGTTTTTAGAGGGAGAGGAAGGGAGAGACAGAAACATCAATGAGAATTAGCTGCCTCCTGCATGCCCCCTACTGGGGATCAAGAGGGGTTGCCTCCTGCACACCCCCTACTGGAGATCAAGTCCACAACCCAGGCATGTGCCCTGACTGGGAATCGAACTGGTGGCCTCTTGGTGCACGGGACCACACACAATCCACTGGGAACACCGGCCGTGCTCAGGTCTTACTACTTCCACCACCCTTGGTCCTTCCATTATCCCACACTGCCTAATGTTAACACTGTGTGACCTGGGCTAGGTTGACGTACCTCCCTGGGACTTGGTTTCCATCTTACCTATCCCTTTCCTTCCTCCCTCCCTCCCTCCCTCCCTTCCTTCGTATTTAAACACATTGGGAATGGTGGTAGAAACATTTTCTATGTCTGGAGCAGCAGGGAGTCCTGGTCAGCTTGGGCTGCCTCGTTGCCCAAAGTTCCACTACTCATTAATTCTTTACAGAGAGCGGAGGACCGTTTCCGATCTGAGCACGCTCACTCGGTCCCACAGGCTCTATGGTCCAGGCCAGAGCCCCTCCTCTCCAGCCTAACGAGGGGAAGCCTGGGACCCCTGCCCTTAATTTCCACTCTAACCAGACACTGATCTCATTTACAACTTTTACTGTCCACAGAGAGTGGTTTTTTAAATCGATAAACTAATTCCTTGCAAAATCAATCGGTTAAAAAACAACAACCTTACTTTTATCCTCAACCACCCACTCAAACCCACAGGTTGGCAGGTTACTTCCATTAAAAGGAAGAAAACCCTTTAATTGTATAATCATCTTTGCGGTTTTTCAGACAACAGGGCTGCATACTGATTATGCAGCTAATTATGTTATAATGAGCCATTTCCTCACCCCGATTCTCCTTTCACATGAGAACGGGGCTTCCTGGCTCCTTTCCCTGAGGGTAACCAGACCCCAAGACCCACACCCCTTCCACCCTCCCTGGGCACTGCTTCCAGGACAGTCTTTCTGAAATGCAAATCTGAGCCAATCAATCTGTTTAAGATGCTTCTCTGGTGCATCATCACCGTAATTACAGGGGTCGCAAACCCAGGTCAGAACTGGGCCTCTCTGAAGAGGTTTTGTTTGGCCCACATGGGACTTGAAACATTCTAATTAGAACATCTGTAGGCAGGATGCAGCTGGCCAGTGGCCTTGCTTTTCCTAACTGCTTCCACCAGGCTATTTCTTATATGACCCGTCTGAGCCTTCAAGACAACTTCATCTCCAACCCTGAATGAAGGCTGGATTGCCCAAGTGGAACCTTCCCTTCATAACTTGGGCACCTCGGCAGCACCCTTGACTAATAAAAACCCTACCCTACTGAACAGGTTTGAAGAAAATACAACTGCCTTCTGTTTATTGAGCACCTACTATATGCCAGGCCCAGCACGAAGCACTTTACAGACATTAACGCCTTCAAGCTGCACAGTAATGCCATGCACAGGAGGATGCCAAGGGCCAGGAGGCTAAGGCCTGCCCAAGGCCTGAGTACTAAGAAGTGGCAGTGTCAGACCTGGGTTCAGGGGCCTCTGGTTCCAAAGCCTATGCTTACAGCCGCTACACTGTACAGCCTTTCATTTCCAAGTACGGGAGACGCCTGCCCTTTGCTGCTGCTCATTGCTGTGCAGTGAGGACCACCCTTCTCTCTTGAATCCATGACGCCTAGGCTTCTGTTAGCTGTCTCCTGGTTTCCCTCCCACTTCCCTGACTGCTTCCTCTCACACTCCTTTGCCAGCCACTCTGCTTCCTCACCTCTGAATGTTGGCCTGCCCAGTGCTCGGCTCACTGCTCATCTCGGTCTACACACTCTCCATCCAGTCCATGCCACCGAATCCCATCATTCCACCGATGACTCCCCAATCCCCATACCCTGTCCTGACCTCTCCACGAGCACCAGGGTCATCTGTCCAACTGTCTACTAGGATGCCCATTAGTTATTTCAATCTCAACATGTCCAGAATGTTGAGTTCTACCTGCCCCCGCTACACTCATATATCTCCCGTCCCCCACATCTACTCTCCCCAGCCCTCCCTTTGTTGGTGCATGATACCAGCATCAGCCCAGTTACTCAGACCACAGCCTGCGAGTTACTCTTGAGTCCTCCCTTTATGACACTCCACACCCAATCCAACATCCAGTCTCACTGGATCCACCTTTACCACAGCCCACACTGAGCCACTCTCACTACCTCCATCATCAAAACCCTGGTCCAATCCACCAGCATCTCTCATCCCAAATATTGCATCGCATGCTGACTTGTTTCCTGCCTCCATTCTTATCCAATTTCTGAAGCCAGAATGATCTTCTTGAAGAGTATATTAATTCACGGTGTTCTAGACCTTTGAAACCTCCCGCAGGTCTCTCACTGCCCTGAGAGTAATCTCCAAATTCAGCCCTGTTTATAAGGTTTGCCACAACTTAGCCTGTGCCTACTTCTCCAACATCAGCTCAATCCACTCGCTGCCTCCTCCTCTCTGCTCAAGACACACAGATCTTCTTTTTATCTCTCATACAGCCAAGTTCATTCTCAACTCAAAGCCTCTGCATTGTGTCCCTTCTACCGGGGACTCTCTGCTCCCGGATCTCCCCCTGGTTACATCCTTCCATCATTTTGGCCTCAGTTGAAATGTCACCTCTTCACACAGGCCTTCCTGAGTACACAAGTCAAAAGGGTCTTGCCAACACCTCTATCCATCACTCTATATCCTATTGTCACAACTTATTGTCTTCAGAGTCTTTATCACCATCTGGAATTATTATCTGCCCAGATGATTACCATCTATCTCCATCAGCCCACTCTAACATCTTCTAGACAATATGCCCCATGAGAGCAGGGACTGTGCCTGTTTTGTTTGTTCCCCGTGGTCCAGTGCTAACGGGTTCTGGCACACAGTAGGCACACAATAATATTTGCTGAGCAAATGACTGAAACATCTAAGAGGTGAACTGAGTTCTGAAATATGAAGTTGATTTTAGGTAGATGATTCTTGACTGAACACCTATTTTGTATACACAGAAAGGTACAAGGCTCTGAGGAAAATCCTCGTCTCATCACATAAACCTATAGGCTCTACCCTGCACATGGCAGTATCACTATCATCACCATCACCACCACCACCATGATCACCACTGCTAACACCACCACCATCATCATCACCAGTAACAATAATCTCCAACAGGTTTACAGTACTTTACATTGAGTGAAACAATTTTTTATACATTATCTCTTTGCATTCTCAGAACATTTCAGTGAGGGAGATCAGCCCCTGATTTTTGTCCACATTTTACAGACAAGGAAACAGCCCCGTGAGCAAAGTTTCTTGCCTGGAATCACTCAGCTCCAAAGTTAAAGAGATGTGACTCGAATCCATCACTTGAGCTGCATGCCCAGCTCTGACTGAACTGCCTCCCTCTGTGCCACCCTCCTTGGCCACCTGGAGGCAGGTGAGGCAAGCCACGCCCAGTACTCACTCCTATTTTAACAACATCTAATTAAGAGTCTGTGCATTATCATCCTGGCAATGCAGGAAAGGGGATAGCGTTTACATTATAATCCCTGGTGACATTTTATGAATACTAAAGGAAAAAAAACAAAAGCTTAGGGCCAGTTTAGGAGGACTTTTTGGCTGGTTAAGGAAAAAAAATTACAAAATTAAAAGAGTGGAAAAAAATAAATTACTAGTGACTATTTTTACTGCATGAGCTTACAAGCTGGAGTGGGGAATTAAAAAGTTATATAGCTGAGGTTTCTAACCATGACTTATCACAGGCGAATCCTTCATAGTTATAGCTTTTTCCTTTTTTCCACCTCAAGATAGTAAGCAATCCCCTGATATAGGGCTGCCTCTCTCTGCCAGGAACCCCGGGGGCCTTGTGTGCTCAGCAGAGCTGTCGTGGCTGAGAACACAGTCAGCAAGTGAGGACTTGGGAAGCTGTGCTTGTTTACTGTCCCTCTGCTTTGGGTAGGGGGGACCACTCCCCAGATCACTCAACAACCACTGGGGGCAAGGAGGGCAGAGTAGTCCTCTGTGCCAGGGCCCAGTGAGGAGAAGGAAGACTCTAAGTAGTAGAACAGTAACAGCCAATACTCTATGCCAGAACCTGTTCTCCCAAGGCATTTGGTTCTCACAACTGTAAATACCATGAATATACCCATTTTACAGATGGAGAGACTGAGGTCCAGAGAGATTAAACAACTCGCCCAAGGTCATGCAGAGTCAATTGATTCTCAGGGTCCCAGTCCTTAAGGAGTTTAAAAACCAGCAAGGGGAAAGGAAGGAATAAGGAGAATGGGAGAAATCATGGCGGTAGGAAGGGAGGGAGAAAGGAAACATTAATTGAGCATCTGCTTAGTGCCAGGCTCCACAGGATTTTTATCTGGTTATCTTCCTTCTTACAATCGTACTCTGGAAATGGGTAGCATTCATGTCCATTTTACAGATGAAACTGAGGCACAGAAAAATAAATCAAGTAGTCAATGTTGGTTTGGAAGCTGCATTGCTGGGGTTTGAACTGATGTCTGCCTGCTTCCACCCTTTTCCTGGCTGGATGGCCTTGGGTAAGTTACCTGACCATGTGGAGCCTCTGTCTCCTTATCTAAGAAATAGGAGCAGTCTTCTCCACTATCAGGCTGCCTGCTCAGGCACCGGATGGGAACACCCCCTGTAAACCAGATGGCGATGCGACACTAAGTCTGGCCCAACCCCTGCTCACAGGCAGGTGGAGCTGAGCTGCTATCTCATCATCTAGGGAGAAGGAGACTGAGGCCCAGGGACCCTAAGGGGACTGACCCATGGCCACAGAGCTGAGCTTCCTGCCTCCAGATGCAGTTCCCCAACGCTCACTGGCAGAGGGAACCTCACTGGGGAGAAGATGAGACAGGAGCAGGTCCAAATTACTGACAGCAATAATCTAGACATGGAATCAAGTCACCTTGAATCTCAAGGTCACTGACTTGACTTTTTTTGCTGACACAGGCTCCTAGAATGCCCATCCTAAGGAAGGCCGCATAGATCAGTTTAGTCCAGGGACGATCTAAAAACTACCCATGTCTGGGCTCTACCTCAAAGCCAGTGAAATCAGAATCTTCGGGGGTTTTGCTTGTGGTGTTAGTAATTGTTTTGTTTTAAAAGTTCCCTCAGGTTATTCTAATGTGCAGCCAGAGTTGAGAAATAGTGACATGATTTCCTTTATTTTTCCAGATAGAGCCCAGCAGCCCAGAGAGGGACAGCTAAGGGCTCAGTGCTGCTCAGCAGTCAGTGGCAGACAACACATTCTAGTCTCCTGGCTCCTAGTTTGGGACTCTTTCTCCACTTACTTCACTCTGGTCACAGGGACCCTGATGCCTGAGAGATGAACACCCTAGTCCCCCAGTCTCCCAATTCCCTACCCCCTCCAGCATCTCATGTTCCAGAGAGAGCCCTGGGCACCTGGGAGCCTAAGCTGAATCACATCCTACAAGTCTGCACCTGGGCTGGTCCACACACCGCAAAATGAAGTGGAGAACCGAGGCAATTATCCAATGTATTAGCAAGCCTGTCCCTGCGGCACTCTTGTGAGCCAAAGTAATAAATACAAAATGGTAATTTCTCTCTGGAAGCCTGGCTCCGGCCTCCCACTCAATTCCCCTCCTACCCAGAAGTCATATACCACTGCCTGGTTGTCCTGCATGGAGTGGCAGTAACTTGAGAGTTATTTAAATATCTTGGGCAAAACTTGCTTTTCAAAACCTGAATCATCATACAATAACCTCAGCTCCCCTCGGTGGCTTACTTGTCTGGCCAGAGCAGATTCTTCTGCGGAAAGCAATGAAAACGCCCGACAGGTATTAATGAGCGGCTCCCCGTGGCTAACCTCTTTGTGCATGCTGCAGACCAGCCTCAGCCCTGAGAGGAGCTAAGTTGTAGTTAAGACTTGGCTTCTTCTTCTCTTTGTGACCTTGAGCAAGTCACTCCACTTGCCTGGGGTTGGCAGCCCTTCTACCTGCCCTGAGAGCTGTCATGCAAATCCAAATGGAGAATGAATGTGAAACTGGGTGGACTCCAGTGATCTCTCTCCATGGTCATACAACTAGCACTTGGGAAAGCCAAGATTTGAACCCTTCCTCTTAACCACTGTGTGCTAGACTGTCTCAAGGCCTCGTTGGCTCTATGCAGCCCAGGAGAGGGAGGGCCTAATTGCATTAGCATGGAGGCATAGGGAAGGGGCGAAGATGACAAAGCCGAGGATGGAAGGATGAGAAGAGTTTCCCAAGGACAGGTGGGGGCTGCAGGACATTGCAAACGAAGGGAACAGCATGTGCAAAGGCTCGGGAGAGCATGCAGATGCAAGGAACTGAGGCAGCTCAACATGCAGAAGGCATGGTGTGTGGGGTGAGAGTCTGGAGCTTACCTGGCTGCTTGGCCTTATCTTGTCCTGGGGAACCACGTGCTGACTTTAAACAGGACAGATTCTCAGAGCACAGATAACAAATGGCCGGCTCAGGTTTTCAGCACCCACCTGAAGAGGCCGTTCAGGCATATGGACTGTTGCTGCCTATAGGATATACCGGGGTGAGGAGACTGAATTGATGACTTAGAATGGATTTACTTTGATATCCCTAGAGCCCATCACAATACTTGGTATATACAAAGCACTCGATACATGAATGAATTAGTAGATGAATCTGAGAGTCATAAATGAGCAAAGTAATGGATGACCGAAATAGCAAGGAGGGCATGAATGAGAGAATCAAATGAACAGCCCCAGGCATGGCTTGCGAGCAGCCTTAGCAATTCTAACTAATGGCCTTGCAGCAACAAACGCACAGGCTTCTGGCTGTATTACCTAGAAATGCCCTGCTATTGGCACGGCTCCCTCAAATTGAAGTCTTCGCCCGCTCAGGAGCGGCACGCTGCACAAAGACTGATCACTGTGATCAAGCTAGAAGCCATCCTTTCTGGACTGACACCGCTCTCGGATGTGTCCACTGACATGCACAAAATCAGGTAAGTGTGCGGAAATACCCAGTGTCGGCTCCTCATTTTGGAGGTATGCGACTCCATTGCCATTTTCCCCATTCACACGGTCTCCCTAAATGCCTAGTCATTTCAGTATCATATAAAGACAAAGGAAAGAGTTATCCTTAACAGAGACTTCGCCAGGACTGTGCCCTCTGCATTTTAAGCAGCCGCCGCCTGAAAGCTAGCCTGGAAGAAGCGGCTTGGCGTCTCAGGGCAGGGGCGGGACAAGGTGGTTCCTCCTGGAACTCCATCCATGACGGATGGTTGTTTTAGCACAGAATCAAGCGTCAGGGTTGCTATGCAACCAGGTCCTATCCAGGACCAGAGGCCCTTCCTTTTCTCAGACTCCTTGCTGCCTTATCCTCCTGCCTTGTAGATCCTTGATACTTAAAATGTGGTTCGTGCAGCAGCGGCATTGGTGTTATTTGGGAGCTTCTCGGAAATGCAGAATCTCAGGCCCCGCCTACTGAACTAGAGCCTGCATTTTCGCAGTGCCCACCGGTGAGTCTCGTGCTTGGAAAGTTACTGAAGTTGAAGAAACTCTGGAGGGAAACACCTTTGAACCAAGGATTCAACTCCTTGACCAGGTTTCACAAAGCCCTCCCGGGACACCAAGGCAGACTTCCCAGAGGAGGTGACAGGAACAATGAGACTTGCAGAAGGGCACGGATTTTGTCTCCTGGTGGCGACTCACTGCCACGGGCGGGGGGAGAACTGAGCTGCCTCTGGCACTACTTGGGTGACATAGGGCAAGTCAATTCTCCTTTCCGAGCCTTAGTTGTCCCATCTGTAAAATGGGAAGGATACCATTTGCTTCTTTGTCACGTGGTTCTCATGAAGATGAAGAGACGATGAAAAGTTTGCAAGTTCCCCCTGAAACACAAAAGCCAGGCCAAGGGGCCTGTTTTCAGTGTGAACAACCGGCCATCCTGAGCCAACGCTTCAGAAGATGAATAAGGAAAATCCACTTGCACGTTAAAGGGGTAAGGCCCCACCCTCGTGAATATTAAGCAGCAGTGGGACGGGGTGCAGAATAACCAGGATGAAGCACTCGGCCACACCAGTCTCACTGAGCTGCCCTTGCACAGGGATCTGCAACCAGCTTCCTGGGACAGCAGGGTTTTCCGCTCACTTGCAGTTATTTTCGAGAGGAGCGTTCAGCCTCAGGACCTCAGGCTCCATCACATTAGCATTCCGAAGGTCAGTATTTCCAGAACTGCCAGAATCATGTTCTCTCAAGTGTGTGGGTGAGAGGGGCAGCCACGTTCTGGAAGGAGCCAAATGCACTCGCAATACAAAGACCAGGAGAACTGAGCTACCGAAGCTGAATTTCCAGGGTCGGAAGGAAGGAGAATTTCTCTCCCTCCCTCCCTCGCTGCCGTCGCCACCACGCAACCCAGGGCCGTCAGCTTGCTGTTCCCTGTCGGGAATGCTTTTCCCTGGATCCCCCCACGGCTTCCCCTTCTCACTTTCCAGGTGTCTCAGCAAAGATGTCACCTGCCCAGGGAATCAGTCCTTCCCTCCTCCCATCTTCAAGTAGCCTCCTGCCATTCTCCATCGCCTGCCCTTAATCTTTTGCCTTCACTGATTAATACTGGAGCCACTCTTGTTCATGTGTTTGTTCATTTGTAGATTATCTATGTCACCGGCAACACAGAATGTTCTAAAACCCTCGGTCACCTGGGGGTTGCATGTTAAAAACAGATCGATGGTCCTCTCCCCCATAAACTCTGATTCAGTAGTTCTGGGTCCGGGCCAGGGATGTTTAAACACTGATTCCGATCGGCACGCAGATCATTCATCGAGCTCCAGCATGTGCGCTCCGTGAGGGAAGGGCCGGATGTACCCACTTCCCTCTACTCGCCACGCCTAGCAGAATGCGGGCACACGCAACTCGTCACTGAATGAATTCATGCACCACTGAACGAGCCCACATATATTTTGGTGGCAACAATCCCTTTTCCTGTTTTGGCAGTTCAGTACGGTATTCAGATCGAGCCCTTGGTACTTATGAGGAATGGCAGTAGGTCCTGGGGTGCCAGAAGGTGGAGCCAGGCATGGCCCTGCCCTCAGGAAGGGGATGGTCTGATGAGGGTTGTAATAAAAGGGCCAGATCAGAGGGGCCTATGCAGAGTGAGCCTTGGGTGGCTGAAGGGATGAGACCTCTACTTGCCAGACGGTTTCCATGGAGAAGTGGCTGGAGACAGCCTCAGAAGAGACGGCATTTGTTCGGAGCGTACTTTCGTTTTGTTTCGTGTGTTTGTTTAGTATAAGTTACACACACACACATGGTTGAAAAATTCAAGCCATAGGAAAAGGTGCAGAATAAGATGCTAGGCTCCTTCCCACCCACCCTGCCGCATCCTCTCAGGCCCCTCCTGGGGGGCAGCCTGTTATCACACCCCAGGCACACTTCCAGGCATAGTGTGTGCATATACAAGCACAGGGCTGTGTAGAGGAGAGGGGGCTTAATCCCGGGGAAGGGGACCAGCTGAGCAAGGGCATGGACGCTGAAAAATTCCTTGAAAAAAGAGCTGCTCCTAAGAGACTTGGCTGGGTGACTCAGGACCATGAGCCCCTGACACCAGGAAAGTGGGGAGAGTAATAGGTAGTTTCCTACCTCACTGGCTGGTTGAGATCCTCGGAGCAGGGGTCAGAGGAGGGAAGGGACTGGGAAGGAGGGAGCCAGAGGTCAATAGCCAGAAAATTAAATATTCAAATGTAGTAGCATCAGATGCAGGTTCCTCATCGCACCACTTCCCACATTAACCCTATAAGCCTTGGTTTCCACATCTGTTAAATGGGCACGACAGCACTGTCCCCACGAGTACCGTCCTGAGGGCTGAAGAAGACAAGTGTGAGGAACAGAGCAGAGCAGGTGGGCCTCCATCCTGTGCCCACTGTCCCCACCCACCTCTTGACACCAACCAACCATTGTAGGCGAGAGGCCAGAAATGCCTTGGTGGAGCCCTGAGCTGGCCCCAGCTCCAACACTTATTAGAAATGTCACATTTAGCAAGTTTCGGCCTGTCTGCCCTCTGGGCCTCTGCTTTCTCGTGGAGGCTGGGGTGGGGCCATAGGGAGGGTAGCTGGGATGATGTTCCAGACTGCCTGGCTCCTGCCACACAGGGGCACCCACTGTCCCTGCCTGTTCCCTTCTTCCCTCAGCATCACAGCTCTCCTGACTCCACTGCGCAGCCACAGCCCAAGGGGCGTGGCTCTTGCCTTTCCAAAGGCAAGGTAAGAGGGGTTTGCAGCCTGAGCCACTTACCCAGGCCGGAATTTTAAAAACGAAACCACTTGGATGTAAAACATGCAGCCGTGTCTCCCTGGCTACTTAAAATATCTGATGCTCATCGAATATTCAACAACAGAAAAGACTCTCACTCCGCATACTGTCAGAAATGTAATGTAATTATAGCCACGTTAACTATCCCCAGCTGTTCTGAGACTTCTGAATCCTAAATCAAGCCTGCCTGTGCGATCCCGGGGTTGCAGCTGGAGACCCGCACTGAGGACCGCAAAAAAACGCAGAGCTGGGGCAATGCAAGCAAGAACTCTGGGCCACAGTCTTCGAGCCTGTTTGTCACATCTGGGCTTCACCCCAACACCGGCATAAGGACCCCAAACCCAAGCTATTGGCGGGATGGCCAACGGGAGCCATGCTTCTCAACAGGGCTGTGCAGACTGGCTGGGCATACGCATCTATCCAAATAGTCTGTCGAATCCATGTGCAGGGAGCGTAAAGAGATAGTGTAAAATAAACGGTAATAAAGTGAATAAACACGCGTCTCACTCCGGAGCCTTTGAGGTGCTTCTATAAATCAAATTCTTGCCATAATTTGCTCTGTGAGGCTGTGCTGAGACGCCGAATCGGACCTCATCTGCTTTCCCGAGCAGCAGGCTTAGATTTATAGATGTGATTCACCGTGGATGCCCATGCCATTTCAAAGCAGGAAAATAATTTTCCTTGGGAGGGGTTCCAAGAGAAGATTAAACCCTTCACTTTCAGAGCAGCGACGATGGTCAGAACAGACCCGCCACTGGAACCAGAAGGGATGGCCAGCATGCATGTTTCAGAAAAGGGTGAGTTCACAGAGGAAGAAGCAGACCCTGCAGCAATGTAAAAACATCTTCTGTGGGCTTGAGCTCAGAGTGCACCTCAAGCTTCCCAGTGGCTTTTAAAAAATTTTTTTAGTTTATTGATTTGAGAGAGAGAAACATTGATTTGTTGTTCTACTTATTTATGTATTCATTGGTTGATTGTTGTATGTGCCCTGACCAGGGATTAAACCCGAAACCTTGGTGTTATCAGGGCAATGCCCAGTGACTTTTGAGTGACCTTGAATAACTCAATCTCCATCTCTGATTTTTATTTTGGTCAGGGTACTGGATGGAGGAAGAAACCCTAAAAGGCTCTGCCCTACCCATAGAGTGTGCTATGAAAACTACATGATGGTTCCTGGTTAGACTTGTGACAATAGACAGAAGGCCACCATGAATGCACTACTCTTCCAGGGCCCAGAAGTCTTCCTGGACAGAAGTGAGAGGTGTCTCCTATTAATAATGGTGAGGAGGATGGCAGTGATAGCTCACTTTCTGGCACCTAGATGTCTGTGCCTTTATAGTCCAGAGAGCAGGGATGCTTTCTCTATGTATACCCATCTTTTGTCAACCAAGACTATAGCACGGGTGGCCATCAATAAATAATTTAAAAATTTATCTATTTATTTATTTACTTATTTTAGAGAGAGAAGGAGAGAGAGAGAGAGAGAGAGAGAGAGAGAGAGAGAGAGATTTTTTCCCACTTATTTATGCATTTATTGGTTGCTTCATGTATGTATGTGCCCTGATTGGGAATCAAACCTGAAACTTTAGCATATTGGGTTGACACTATAACCAGCTGAGATACCCGGCCAGGGCCTCAATAAATAATTTTAATGGGTTAATATATTATCTTTAAGTTTCACAAGAACCTTGTAAGAAAGGCATACTCTCTGATTTATAAATAAGAAAACAGTCTTAATGAAGGTAAGCAACTCCCCAATAGCCACCCAGTTCATACCTGGCGGACCTGGGATTTGAACTTGAGTCTCTGACTCCTGAAGCCACCTTCTTCCTATTCCTTCAACCACCTCCCTTTTAAGTTAGTGGGGTCTAAATTCCCAATCTTGCATGAATGTAAGCATGATTAAAACACTCCCACATTGACTATTTTTAAACCTAACTTAAGCATGTTTGTTATGGATTCTTCTATTTTCTTGGTTTTGGGACAGACCCTGATCCAAACCTACACAGCCTGGCTATGTAAAATCAGGTGTGTAGAAGAGAGTGTTTTATATGTCAGATGAGGCTCATAGTAGTTTTCTGTTGATGCGATAACAAATTACCACAAACTTAGTAGCTTCAAGCAACACAAATGTACTAGCTTCAAGTTCTGGAGGTCAGAAGGCTAAATCAGGTGCTCGGCAAGGCCGTGTTCCTTCTGGGGGCTCTTGGGGAGAATGTTTTCTTGCTTTTTCCAGCTTCTAGAAGCTGCCTGCTTTCCTTGACTTACGGCCCCTTCCTCCACTTCAAAGCCAGTAATGCAGTGTCTTCAAATCTCTCTGACCTCTGTTTCTGTGGCTACACCTCCTTCTCTGATATGATTCTCCTGCCTCCTTATAAGGACCTTTGTGCTGACGTGGGACCCACTAGATGACCCAGGACAATCTCCCCAGCTCAAAGCCTTAACTTAAGCACACTGCAAAGTCCCTTTTGCTATGTAAGGCAATGTATTCACAGGGTCTTGGGATGAGGACATGGCTACCGTTGAGGGGCCACTATTCAGTCTACCAGATGACCTTAGCATTTTGGTTTGATTGACACTCTAGCTAGGCCCATGGCCCCTCTGTAGACCCTGCTTTGATGTGGTATGAAGGCTGCCCCCAGAACGGTGATGCCTGTTATGCCCACCCTCCCGGTTTCACTGGGGAGCCCAGCACTCCTCCCCCATGTGCCATTCCTTGCTTCATTCTAGGATGCTCATTTCACCTGTACTTGTACAGAACCAGTGAATCAGACATGACTGAGCGAGGCTATGGATCCTTTCTCAGCATTCATGGAACTTTAAGGA
This sequence comes from Myotis yumanensis, assembly GCF_028538775.1. Taxonomy (NCBI): domain Eukaryota; kingdom Metazoa; phylum Chordata; class Mammalia; order Chiroptera; family Vespertilionidae; genus Myotis; species Myotis yumanensis. The sequence continues at coordinate 23,814,598 of NW_027223767.1, read as the reverse complement.
GCCCACAGCTTTGCCTCCCCCAGGGTGGCCCATGGACCAGCAGCATCTGCCTCATGGGGGAGCTTTTAGAAATGCAAATCTCAGGCCAGTTCCAGAACTACTGAGTCAGGAACTCCCTGGTGGGCCCAGGAAACTAGGAATGGTAACATTTGAGAAGCATTCCTGCCAGGCCAAGCGGAGTGTGCCCGAACAGACCTGCTTAGGAAGGAGGGCAGGTCTCTGGGCAAAGATCAAGAAGGAGCTCAACATTTGCCTCAGTGCCTCTTCTCAGCAGTCAGTTTTAGCACTGACTCTGTTCTGCAAGGAACTCAGAAGCCTGTTGCTTCTGCCTTAAGAAAACCTCCCAGGGCAGGTAAAATCCCTCCAGCCCATACTGAGCAGGAACAGAGGAGCTGCAGGGGAAAAAAAGGTATATGGGAGCCTTAAGAGGCCTGACTCCAAATTCCAGCTGTCTGCTGTTCCCATGCCATGTGACTCATGGATCCTGCCTCTCTGAAGGTAGGCAGACAATGGAGTTCAATAACCACCCTCCACTGTTGTCGGGACAGAATGAGGTGATGCACACTGTAATAATTAACACTCTACTGCACTGGGATTTCTCTGCATAATAACTGTGATGCAATGCAAAGAGCTCTGACTTTGCAACCCTAAGATTGGGGTTTCTGTCCATGACCTTGGGCGAGTCACTGCACCAGTCTGCCCATCAGCTTCCTCACGGGTACCAGGAACAAAAGAATACCGTCCTCTTGCTGTCGGGCTGAAATAAACTAATGAACGTGAAGTGCCTGACGGAGAGCAGGAGCTCAATAAATGTGTGTGAAATCAGAGAAAACAATTTACTGAGCAATTTAATAGTCTAAACAGTGGTGTCAGGGGAGATATTTGACATGCTCAGGAGAACAAACCTGCCCAGTATGTTAGCGGCCTCTATTTGTTTTATCAACAATTCATGTTCCAATTACGAGTGAGTCATCTATTTCTTAGCTCAGGCCTGAGCTGGATTTCAATTTGGAAACATTTCCTTAGCCAGGACTTAAGTTACCAATGTCCTTGAAAGAAGGGAAATGGTCATTTAGCTCAGATGATGGCTGAATTAAAACTTCCACAGCTCTTGAGTAGACTCCCCTTCGCAGGTCTACTTCTACCCAGCTGTTTGGCGGATGGAGCAGGAGGGACATGTCTATCATTGATCTTGTCGTCTTAGGAACGGCCTTTCCTTCTTCAATTTGTAGGCCTTGGAATCCAAATGCCTTCCTATACCAAAGTGCAGTGAAAGAAACTGTGAGTTCAGATGCAAATAATGTGAGGGACGCCCTCAAGGGAAGGGTTTGTTCACCAGAATCACTGAGTGTTGGCAGAATGGTGTCACAGAAAAGAACATTGGCTTTGGAGCTGGACTGGTCTTCGGTTGAATCGTCACTGCCCCTAAGCTACGACTTTATATCTTCCTGAGCCTTGCTTTCCTCATCTGTAAAATGGGTTCCTAACACCCATTCGATTCTGGTGAAATTGATGTGACTGTTTACTTAACAGGTGTCCTGTACAAATCCTAGGTGGGCCCTATGCCCAGTAGGATGGGCAGCTCCTGATAGATCCAGTCACCGGCCGAAGCACAATGACCTTTACAAGCCTATTTACCAGAAACAGAGAGAATTTATGGTTGTCTCCGTGGCCCAGTGCCTGGCACACAGTAGCCGCTCAATGAGCACTGGTTGATTGAATCTCCGAGTAGCTGATCCAAGCAAATCACTCAGGAGAATCAAAGCAACCGAAGCACGAAGCAAATAGCCTCCTCATTCTTCCAGCCCTTCTCGACTGGGCAGACATCTGACGGATGCCTTCCTGGCCAGCCACCGTGGCCCCCAAATAGCCACTATTCGAATCAGCCTGGCGCTGGTCCATTTGGATAACTGCAGACCTGAGCAGAGTTTACATTTGATTCCCTAGGCTAATTTCCCCGAAGTCACATAATGGGTGCAGGTCCTTTCACGTTCCACGTACAAATGTCTATTTAATCACCATCCTGTCTCTAGCACTTCAATAACTTGTACATTCCCCCCCCTCAGTCACGGTTTCAGGAGGGCAAAGGAAAGAAATGGATGGCTGAAGAGCTCGGGCCATCGGTAGGAGTGAAGGCCTATTTCCCCCTGACTGCTTACTTGGACAGAGAACTTCTGAGCTGAGTCCCATTGATCATTGATCATTCAGCTCATGTCCTCATTTCACAGAGGAAGATCCTGAAGCCAAGTCACATGGCTGGTCAGGGCAGGACTGAGACTGGATTGGTCCTCCCAGCACACGTCCCGCCTCCCATCAATGCCCGTCCTTCCTCATCCAGCTGTGCAGCTGTGCATCCAGCTGCACACCCCTTTGCCATCATGAGGACCTGGGTTCAAACCCCAGCTTCGTCGCCGGTTGGCTCTGTGACTACGGGCAGATTACAGACTCTCCTAATCCGTGATTCTCTCATCTGTAACATGTGGATAATCACACAAGCATTTAAGGCTATTGGGAGAGTTGACATGGCATGGAACATGCCCAGCCTGGGTCTGGCCCAACAGCCGCCCAGTGCTATTTGCTCCGGTCCTTCACTGGAAATGCTCACTGCAAGTAATGATAACAGAAATACTTCACTTTTATTGAGTCTTTGCTTGTTGCCAGGAAAGGCTGTAAGTACTTTACATGTATTAGCTCGTTTACTCGTCTTTCTCTAAAGGCAAAAGTATCTTTCTTGCCCCCTTAAAGACATCCATCCTCACAACTGCTGCAATTCTTGAGCTAGCACCGTTTCAACAGAATTTGCTGACTGGAAGCATAGTATGCTGCTGAAATGATGTCTTGTTTTCTGTCACTGGCTCGAACCAGCCAGCCTACTTGCTGTGACAAGGTATGATGAAACCAAGCGCCGTTCCCTTGTCTTTAACGTATGACTAGTCCAAAATCTGTACTCCAGGTTGACCCCTGCAAATGGGGGTAGGAGAAGGGAGAAAGGTGTAGGGAGGAGTGGCCTCTGATGGAGTGAGGCATGGGGGTGGCAGTTGGGGGCCTGGGATATAGATGAGGTCTCTCCTTCCACAGCTCATAACAGCCAGTAGAAGGAAGTCAGAGCTTTGGCTACAAAGTTTAAAAGCTCCATTTGGCTTCCAGGTGTCCATCCTAGCATTCATTATTATCCCTCAACTCCACCCACCTCAGCACACCCAGTCCTCCCTCCCGCTGCCCTGAACTACCCTCTGGGCCTAGAAAGCTGTGTTCACCCTCATTGTTCCAGGCCCCTGTAGTTATTGGCACGTGCTGTCCCCTCTCCCTGAAGTCTCTTTCCCTCCTTCTCCACCTTGCAGCTACTATTGATACTTCAAGACTCAGGTCCAGTGTCACCTCTTCAAGAAGCCACCAGAGTTCCCCATCTGATCTGGGGACCCCTCTGAGCCTACAGAGCACCTGTGAACTCCTGGCAACTGTTCACACATCTCGTTCCTCAATAATACTATGTACCACACCAAGCCTTATTGGATTTTACATTCCCAGTGGCTAGTAGGAAGCTTAACATATAGTTGACACTCAATAGACCAGTGATGGCGAACCTATGACATGCATGTCAGAGGTGACACGCGAACTCATTTTTTTTTATTTTTCTTTGTTAAATGGCATTTAAATATATAAAATAAATATCAAAAATATAAGTCTTTGTTTTACTATGGTGGCAAATATCAAAAAGTTTCTATATGTGACACGGCACCAGAGTTAAGTTAGGGTTTTTCAAAACGCTGACATGCCAAGCTCAAAAGGTTCGCCATCACTGATTGATTGAATAAATCAGCGATTCTCAACCTGTGGGTCGCGACCCCTTTGGCGGTCGAACGACCCTTTCACAGGGGTCGCCTAAGACCATCCTGCATATCAGATATTTACATTACGATTCATAACAGTAGCAACATTACAGTTATGAAGTAGCAACGAAAATAATTTTATGGTTGGGTCACAACATGAGGAACTGTATTTAAAGGGCCAGAAGGTTGAGAACCACTGGAAATGAACCAGGAAATGAGCATATCCCCATTTAGGTCATGACAAGATACAATAATTATACTGATAGCAGTGATTAATAACTGCTACCACCAGATGCAAAGACTGTTTCTGTGTCGATCTCTTTCTTCAAATTATAATAGCTCTTAAATATCAAGCACCTACTGCTATGCAGGCATGGGCTGGTCACTGTATACATGTTATCTTCTTCCCAGCTCTCTGAGGCTTGGAGAGTTAAGTGTCTACCCAGGGCTAGTAAGGGGCAGAGCTATAGCCCTGAACCAGGTCTGCCTGACACTTTCCTCTGAACATGCCTCGTCCCAGAGAGGGGCACTGCTCTTGTTCTCACAGTGGACACTGCTTGGCCTCTGTTGGCCCATCCCCACCTCAGTCCCTCTTCCAAGGCCCCAGTGCCCAGATAGAATGGCCTCACAGCTCTGCATCCTGCCCAATTATTGGGAAGACTGCCCTCCTTTGCCCCCCAGAAAACCCGGAAGGGCCAGTGTGCAGAGCCCGAGTTCCAGGGCTGATACTAGGGAAACAACACGGGCATTCAGAGGTGGAGCTGCTTGTCTGAGTACTGAGTGATTAGCCCTTGTGTGCCAAGCTGGAACGACAATGGGTGAACCTGCAGTTCCCTGAACTCAGGCCCCTGTTCCCCATACTCAGCCCCACGTTGGGCACCATATGTGCCACGCCAGCACAACCAGGTTCAGTGAGCCTGAGAGGGGGCGGTGAAGGATTAAGAAGAGACAGACAAGAGAAGAAAGCTGGGGCTGGGTGGGATACTGCCCTCTCTGATGGAGAGTCAGCACCCCGGCCTTCAAGCCGAGTCTTTATTTTATAGCCAGATTCCACGAGGCAAAGTAAGGGTGTGGTCAAGATGTTGACAACGTTCTCATGGGTTTCGAATCTTCTCAATTACATACACCTGATCAAGCTTTGTTTACTTGCTGCACCTCCCACAGCCCGTATCACTCAGCCATGTGAGACCACAGGTTCTGACCATAAGGTCAAGCTTACAACCATAGTCTTTGGCTATAATTGTGCTAGGGCTTGCACGTGGCTTTGCCACAAGAGGATCATGCCCTCTCATTAGTCCCAGGCTTGAACCTGTCCAAACGCTGTAGCCGCTCTCCACTCCCTTGCACAGCTGCAACACACAGGAGCTGCATGGAAACCCACCCTGAGCTGGCCTGGTCAATAAAACTCAGCAGATGCCTCTCCAAGATACTCTTCTCTCTTCCTGCTGAGTTTATTTCCAGACCACGAGTCTACTGAATGGAGTGAGATCTTGGGGAGAGCTGGCACATTCCCCCAAAGGTGTCCCCTGGGAGCCCATTCCTCACCTGTTGCACTAGTCCTCTTAGGGCTTGGGAAGCACAGGTGTTTGGGGCATTGCTTGGCATCTTGTTCCCCCTTTGTCCCAAAAAGCAATAAATGCCCCCAAATTGTTTGGGCGTTTACTCAATAGAAATGCATCCACTGCTATTTCCTAGAGAAATTAAGCCACAAGCGTTGGAGCAGATGACTCAGGACAACAGGAAGTCCTGGGGGTACCTGGTGAAGATATTCATTCCCCAGAGCTTTACCGAGCACTTAGAATCAGACTCTGCTAGCTGGGTCTGGAGGTGGAGACAGACACAGGCCAGCAGGTGTGATGACATACACACATGTGAGGACTGACACCTAAACAGGGCGCTGGAGGGTGAAAGGAGGAAGGCATCCATTGTTTGGTGATGAGGGCAGAAGGGAAGGGTGGTCAGGAAACATACCCAGGGCTGGGTGTTGAAGTAAGTGTCCCCAGGTTGACAAAGCAGCAGAAGTGGGGGGCAGAGAGTCTGGAGGAGCGGGTCCAGCTGCTGTAAGCCGTCTGCAGAGCTTGAGTATGTGTATGAGACAGGGCACAGCAAGAGAAACGGCAGGGCCTAGGTGCAGGGCCCCTGAAATTGGGCCTCATCCTGAGGACAGGTGAGTCACTGACGGGTTTAAAAAACAGATGACATGCTCAGAGTGGAGCTTTAGAAAGACCACTCTGTCAATAGTGTGGAGGATGGAGGCAGATTGCAGAGTACCAAGCTGGAGGCCAAAGGTCAGATAGGAGGCCAGTGCCTTTAAAGGCAACATTTTTATGGGGGCCCAGCACAGTATACACACCTATCTACTATATCTACACACACACACACACACACACACACACACCCCTAATATGGTGCATCTACTATTGCTACCTCCACTAGATGGAGCAGACACTAAAGAACAGAGAGATCAAGTCACTTGTCCAAGGACACACAGCATGTGGCAGTCTCAGCATTTGAAACATCAGGGCAGCTTGAGCATTCATTCAGCTCTTACCCACTACACTATAGTGCCACTCCACCAAAGATGACAAAGGCTTGAGACAGGGTGGTGCGGTTAGAGAAAAGTATTCTTCATGGGTCCACTCTGTATTTAGGGCTCTCCTGAAATGGCTGCTTCCAAAGAGAGAGGGGTACAGCCTTTTATTCTGAGGCCCTTGGGAAAAAGCCTACAGCATGACACGTTAAGGGGCGGGAAACTCCCAGGACAAGGCCATGATAGGAAACCAGTAGGGGTCACTTGAGCCCCCAGAAACACATACCTTTGGGGAATGGAGGTAGTACTTTGCTTGGTTGGGTGTGTGCCTGCTGACTCTTCAAATGCAGGAAAGCAGAACACAGGGAGGGAAGAAAAGGGCCTGCACAGTGGGAAGAGCCCTGCTTTCTTCACCTCGTGGCCATACCTGCACCTGCGGGGGAGGCTGAGGCCAGGCAGCTCCTGTAGGTGCTGTGTGCTTTTTGCAGGGCTGAGTTAGGCCCGGGGAACAGGTGGCCAAGGACACGACCGCCTAGACCCGTGGTCAGCAAACTGTGGCTCGAGATCCACATGTGTCTCTTTTTCGCCCCTTGAGTGTGGCTCTCCCTAAGCATTAGGAGTACCCTAATTAAGTTAATAACAATGTACCTACCTATATAGTTTAAGTTTAAAAAATTTGGCTCTCAAAAGAAATTTCAATCGTTGTACTGTTGATATTTGGCTCTGTTGACTAATGAGTTTGCCGACCACTGGCCTAGACCCCTGGAGCAGTTCCCGTTTCAATGCTCCCAGCCACGCTCCTAGGAGGGATGAGATTTGGTGGGGATGGGGGAGGGCAGAGAGTCCCACTTAGGGGCCCGCTAATAGGAGACAAGCCCAGGGCCAGAGAGGAAGGTTACATGTGGCTTCTATAGCATGGATTTGATGGTATGCAAAGCTGGACTTTGAACTTGTTGGCTCTGAGCTTTGGACAGCGTTTGAGAGGCTCATCTTCAAATGGGAATAAAACTCATTTCGAACGCAGGGTGGTGGTGAATGTCACGGTGAATACTGGCTGTGAGCACGCGATCCTGCTCATCTGGTGAAACCACCACCAGGGGCGCAGAATTGTGTTTGGTGGGCCACGCTGCGTAACTCGGAGCTGGAGCTGCTATTTGAATGTAACATTGAACTTCAATATAACTCTAGGGGCTGCTAGTTAGAGGTCAGACAAACAACAATAAACCAAAGGGCATCACTACGTAGCCTCATTCCTTCATCTCTGTGGAACTCAGAATTGTGTGTGACGTTTGAAAGAAGTCATTTAGAAGCAAATATTCACGACATCTCCTGCTTCCTAAGGTAGGCACCAGGTAGGTATTCTTTAAAGGCAAACTGAAAAAGCCCAGGAAACAATAATTCAGGGTTGCTCTACAAACAGGCTGAAAGCGAGGCAAGGAGGGCACGACTGAAGCCAGGGTTACCATTCTAGACAAGGACCAGTCTGATCAGCCAATCAGAGGCCTGGCCTGACTTGCCAACACCTGTTGGAATGGTGGTCTCTCTTTACCATGCCAGAAAAGGCCTTGTCAGAAACGCTACTGTCAGAAGTGATGCATTAGGGCTGGCAGCACTACAAATAAATACACACGCCAACATTCCCTGCGTTTGTGGGAAAGCAGAAACCCACCTAAGAGGCATTAACACACAAATAGCTGCACAGGCTCGCTCCATGCTGGGGCTTGGCACCCAAACTCCTCCCATGCAAGCAGCACAAGGCAGATACCTTCTGTGCAACAGCTGCATTATCCAGACCCACAGCATGGGGGAACCAGCACAGCAAACGGCTTGCAAACCCTAAGCAGAGCTTCTCCTGGCCCCAGCCGTTCCAGCCATACCTCTGCGCCCCCCTGCTTTCTCCACTGCAGGGCTTTGGCTCCTCTAGGGCAGAAGACCCTTAGTCACACCTGCTGGGGGCAAGAGCCCGCCAGTGCCCGCCACTGCTCAACTCCTTTGAATGCTGAAGACACAAGCCATTTTTAAAAGTAGCGGAAGGGACTGCTGTCTCCCCCACCAAACTGGCTACAGCTTCCGTGTTAATATTCTGGGAGTTTTCTCCCTGATTGGAAGGGTCTTGGAACTCTGAAGCCATAGCTCTTAGATGGGTAAGCTAGGGCCTCGGCGCGCCCCTGCCCATTTTGGAAGAACTTCCGGTTGGTTTTCCCAAAGACAACAAGCCCACACTTAAGACATGCTTCTCTTTCCTCTCATCCATGCTTCGACCCCGTACAGTTGCCTGGAGTCCTGTGGATGGGGTAGCGGGAGTTGGGGAGGTGGGGGGAGAGCCGGGTGAGGCCCTGAAGAAAGAGGCCTGCTATTCCCAAAAAGGGCCATAAGGAGCAGAGTTGAGGACTTGGGGGTGGATAGTGGAAAGAGAGAAGCAGGTGCAGAAGAGTAGGCGACTTCTCCTACAGCTGTGTTCAACTTCCCACCCCCTGGAGGAGAAGGCACAGGGGACCCAAGAGTGGGTCACGGAATGGTGTCACCACAAGGGGCCTAGTATCCAGCCCCCACCCCCGGCCCCCTGGAGTGGGGACCTTCTGACTCTTGGGGAAGCAGAGGGAGCGGTTCGCGCGGAGGGTTGGCAACTCACGGAGGAGAAGTTGTGCGGGCCGCAGAGCTCGCCCCGGTACTTGCAGGAGAGCAGCATGTCCTCCAGCTGGTGGCCGAGGCGGTCCATGAAGGCGGCGCTGATGCCCTCGAAGTGGCGCGGCGGCAGGAAGAGGCGGAAGTCGGCCAGCTTGCGGAACCACTGGCGGCGCGGTTCGTCGCCCCGCAGCAGCTCGCTCACCAGCGGGCGCGCCGTGCGGTTGGGCAGCAGCAGCCCCAGCCAGTGGCCGGCGTAGTAGAGGTCCCCCTTGGAGAGGCGCGGGAAGCGCAGCGGGTTGTTGTTGCACACGGTGACGGCGGGGAAAGGCAGCTGGCGGCTCCACTCGCGGTGCACCCGCGTGTGCGACGGGAAGCTGAGCCAGTAGAGCAGGCGGTTCGAGGACCAGGACAGCAGCAAGCCGAGGGACGTGCAGAAGGCCAGCACCCACAGCGCCCGCCGCTGGAAGGAGCCCCCCGCCGCCGCGCGCCCGGCGCACATGTGCCGCAGCCCGTGCAGTTTAGTGCGGCTCAGCGACGGCCGCCCCCTGCGGGCGACCCCTGGCCCCTGCAGCGCCCGCTCGCGCGCGCCGCCCCTGCCGCTCCCGGGCTGCCCGGCCGCCGCCACCGCCGCCGGCGCCGGCTCCTCGCGGGCCATGCGGAAGCGTCCCGGGCCGGTGAGCGCGGCCGGGGGCAGCCCGGCTCCACCGCTCCGGCTCATTCATTCAGTCCTCGGCTGGCGGCAGCGGCGGCCCCGACCGGGCGGAGCCGCCATGGGAGTCCGCAGCAGCAGTGGGAGCAGCAGCAGCAGCCGCCGCGCGCAGCCCGCGCTAGGGAAGCGTGCGCCCGAGAGGAGCTCCGCTGGCGCGGCATGCCCGCCCGGCGCCGCCGCTGCCGCCTCCGCGGGCGCCCGCCCGGGGCTGAGCGCCGCCGCGGCCCGCCGCCCCTGGCCTCTCCCGAGTGCCTCCCTAGACTTCCCGGCCCCCGTGTTCCTGAAGGAAGCCCGACGCCGGTCACTACCTCCGCCTGGTCCCCCACCGGGCGCCGCCTTTCCAATCCCCGGGTGCTGCGCCCGCCTCCCTGCGTCCTGTCTCTCGGGGGACCCTGAACTGAGCCCCCGCTGCTTCGCCTAACCCCAGCTTTGACGCTGGTCCCGGGAGAGCAGCCACTCGGCCACCATGGCCGATCTGGACGTTCCCAAGGACCCCACCAGCCCGGTCCGTATCCCAGTAGTGCTGGGACACGGGAGAGAAGTCTCCAGGGAATGAGCGCCCCGAGGCTCGCGCGGCCCCTGGCTCGGCGGCTGGGATGGGTGTGTACTGGGGTGAGTGGTCGCTCAGTTGGCTGCTGCCCTCTTTCCCTTCCCTCCAGGACCCTTCTCACTGCTCCTCCGGCTGCGCTCCACCGAGAGTGGCTGAGGCTCCCGCAAGTCCCGCGCCCGAGCCCTGCGTTGCGTGTGCCCCCTCCCGCCTGGGGCTGGGGGCTCTCAGGGCGTCCTGCTAGGGCTGCTGGCCGCTGGCCCCCGTCGAAGAGGCTGGCCAGAGGGACGTGTCGTTTCTGCAGCCTGCTCTCCGGGGTGCCTCGAGTCTCTCCGAACGCGGGTCTCAGTGTCCGCTGCCTCTTCTTCCTGCCCCAGCGGCACCAGGTGCCAGGGACTGCGGAGCCCCGCTTACACCTCCTGGGGGTGACCCCAACTCGCTGCTCCTCGAGCCCTTCTCCTCTCAAGACTCCAACCCCGCGGTGGCGGCGGCGCCGGCTGCCTTCCTCTCCCGCCTGCCCGGCCCTCCTCGGGCCCCGGGCGAACTTGGGCAGCGGCCGCGCGACGCCGGCGCGGCTGGGCTTCCAGCACCTGCTCCTCCGCGCACTGGCCCCGCGGCTCCGGGCGGGCGGGGCGGCGGTGGCGAGCGCCGTGCGCTCCAGGAGACGCGGTGCTGACGCGCCCGGCTCCTCCTCGCTGCATTTTAATTCCTGGCCACTGTGGCCGCTGCACACCGAGCAGGAAGCCGCTTGCCGGAGTCGCCGGGTGGGGGACGCACTGTACAGATGTGCTGGGGTGTGCGGGCTGGTGGGAGAGGCATGGAGTAGATACAGGCTGTTTACGGGGGGCCGTGTGCAGATAAGTGTGAGAGCCCTTCTGACTGTGTGAGGTGGGCTGTGAGAGTGTGCCACTGGCTATGTGGGCATTTGCACAAGTATTTGAGTGGGTGTCCTGCCCTGAGTGTGGGTGGGATGTGCACGTGTCTGTGGCAACAGGCATTTCTGTGTATCTCACACATGTGAACTTGTTTGTACATGCTGTACTGTGGCCATTTGAGTAGTGTGGTGTGTGTAGGATAGAATGATGGTGTGTATGTTCTATGTGTGTGCGCATGTGTGCACTTAGTGGGTGGTAGGTACCAATGGATGTGTTGATGTGAGGTGCACAGGTCTACCCCTACTTCCCAAATACTTGACTCACTGAGGTCTCACAGGGATAGGTAACACTTCCAGCCCCATGACTCCATGGGATAAAGGAGTTTTCCAGACATTTCCAAGAGAGATCTTGATGGGGGTGGGGGGTGGTGGCAGGTGGGAGTAGGGTGGGAGGGCATTCGGGCAGATCTGTTAAATGAGCAGCTGGTGTCTGAGAGGCGCTGGGTGGGCTTTCCCTCCCTCCCTACCTGGAGGGCATCCTGTCAGCATCTCAATTCCCTGCCTCTGGTCTCCAGAGAAGAGGACATCTGAGCTCTACACATCCCCACTCACCCACACATATACATATGTAAACACAACACACATGCATATAACACACACACATATGCACAACCCCTGGAGCCCCTTCTCATTCACCTGGGGCACAAGCTATGGAAGTTGGGCTTTGCTGAAATTCTGCTTTGGATTCGGTTCTTTGAAGATGTCTGTTGCGGGCTTTGGGGGACAGAGGGCTCTGAATCTGCCAGTTTTATGGGACCCCTAAAAATGGCTCACACACCAATGCTCTCAGCCAGGTCCCAACAGTCCTGGGAGGTACCACACCCACACGTATCCCAGCCAAGGTGGGACAAGCTTGTGAGCTCCATGCAGTTCCTGATGAACCAGCAGGGCACGCACGGGCCATCTTCCAGCATCTGGGCTCCGGGTGGCACCATGCTCTGTCTTCTAGAACCCTTTAGGGCATTTTATGTTTCTGATTTGTTCAGCGAGCGTAGGCTTTTTCTTTCTTGGAAATTTCCTCATGGAAACGTACACATGCTGCTTGGTCTCCTGGGTGTCTTCTCTGCCATGGGTGTTCCTGTTAATTCTCGGGTGGTGGCTTCCCCAGAGGGGAAGAGGTGCCCGGCACGGGCTCCAGGGGTCTTGGCCCGGAAATCCAGAGGCAGACTGAGAGACGAATGGTGACCCCAAGCTATGACCAGTGGCTCTCTTTATGGCAAAGGTATATAGTGTGTTCCCTGCCCAGCCCAAAATGCCCCCACCTCCTCCCTGACCAATACTTTGACCAACTCAGTGAAGTTCAACTCTTTCTTTAAATATTGCCTACTAGGTAACTTCCCTCATAGCCCTTGTAGCACCTTATCATTGCTTGTGTCCAGGCCTTTCTTCTGGATGCGAGTCCTTTGAGGACAGGGACTACCTCTCATTCACATTTATGTTCCTACCTCTTAGCACAGCACCCTGGCACAGTGACAAAGAGGGGGAAGGAACTAAGATTGCTTGAATATTTCGATATGCCAGGCACTAAACTGTACACATAAACATATTGTATTTAATTTCTCATTCCAACCCTGCAGGGGGGATTTTTGTTTGTTTGTTTTACAGTTGTTAAACCAAGGGGCTTGGAGAGCAGGAATTGAACTCATCTCCAACTCATTCCAAAGTCCAAGATTTTCCCTCTCCATCATGTTTTTCTTTAAAGAGATAGCCCTGATAGCCCTGGTCCGGTGGCTCAGTTGGTTGGAGCATCGTCCCTGTACACCAAAAGCTTGCAGGTTTTATTCCTGGTCAGGGCACATACTTGGGTTTCAGGTTCGCTCCTGGTCAGGGCACGGACAGGAGTCAACTGATCGATGTTTTGCTCTCCCCCCACCCCCCCTTCCTCTCTCTTTGAAACCATTAAAAACATATTCTGGGGTGAGGATTAAAAAAGTATTATGATAACAATAATAATAACAACAATAATATAATTAGAAATGTAGTATTTCCTAAGCACTAGGTCCTGTTCTAAGTGACTTACACTAAATGTGTCATCACCGTTGTAAATGTTCAATCCTCAAAACAATCCTATGGGTAGATAATTATTTTCTCTACTTCGGAGAGGAGGAATCCCTACCAGAGAGAGGTTGAGCCACTCTCCCTAAGCCCCACAGCCCCTAAGCAGGAACGCAGCCTTGGACCCCAGGCAGCCTGGCTCCATCCCCTGTGCCCTCAACCCCTACCCCACACTATCTCTGCTCTTGCAGCCACGCTGACATGACAGCTCATGTGAATTAGCTTTCCCAGCCTGGCAGACTCACTTGGCCGGAAAGACAAATTCACAGGGCAGTGCGTGAGCTGACCCACATAACCTGTCCACCAAGAAATTAGGATTTAGCGTGGTGGTTTGCCAATAATAAGCTTTTAAGAACATTTCCCTTTTCTTGTTTATCTCCAAAACATCTGTTGCTCCACACCTGGCATCCTGGCATTCTGTGCGGTGCTTCTGTGCAGTGGCAGAAGGGCCAGTGGCCAGCCAGTCCACATTCTGCCGTGTGACCACCACCATTAATAATAAGCTCTTTCTCCCATGAAATGAGTTTCTTGGGAGAAAGAGGTCCATTGAAGTCAATGCGCTTTTTAAAAAAAATAATGTTTTTATAATCTCATTTTATGAGCTGACACTTTTGTTGGCTGGATCAGGCTTCACTGGAGCCGCCCATGTTCCTATTGCCCCCAAGCCCTACTATTCGGGGGTCTGGCGCTGGAAAGTATCCGAGGTACCACCTGACCCTGCTCCCAACCTGCTGCAGGCAAACCCCTCTGCACACCCTCTCAGGGTCAGTCCACCAGCCTATTCTGGAACACCTGGCAGTGCTTAAAGCTTCATCCTGTCATCAAATTGGAATCTGTCTCCTTGTGACTTTCTCTAATTGACCCATCAGGAGCTGCACCAAAGAGCTTGATCTTTCTTTCGCATGAGAACCCTTCGAAATGCTTTATGGGATCAGAGCATATCACTGCTAAAAGGGGCTCCCGTGGTCCATCTAATAAGATGGTCTTCTGTTCTCTGGGCTAAACGTTCAACTGTTTCTCCTGTATGTGCTGCTCTTGGGATGGGATCTCTGATTTCAACATCCTTAAAAAGGGACCCTCCAGCCCTGTGGAGGAGAAGCCCACCAAGCCTGTTACGCTGGGCCTGGTCCTTGCAGCCCCCGATCTTACTGCTGATGGTCACGGGTTCTTATTAGTCCTCTTACCCCTGGGGTTTAATTGAGGGGGTGGGTGAGGAGAGGGGACATTAATGATGGGTTCTTGGTGTCCCTGCTTAGAATGCATAGTGCACTTTTTTTAAATCCTCACCTGAGGACATTTTTTCCCCATTGATTCTAGAGAGAGTGGAAGGGGGGGGGGGGGTAAGAGAAACAATGATATGAGAGAGACACGTTGATTGGCTGCCTCCCACACGCACCCCAACCAGGGTGGGGATGAACCATCAACCAGGGTACATGCTCTTGACAACCAGAGTAATTGAACCCAAGACCCTTTGGTCTGCGGGAAGACGCTCTAACCACTGAGCAACCGGCCAGGGCATAGTGCACTTTGTTTTAGGACTTTGCTGCTCATAGTGATGAGTCAACGCTACTTTTAACATTCAAGTTCATTGATATGATGGGAGAGGTGGTCTTCTATGGGTCTGCCTGTGAATCTCATTATCTCTCTTTTTCTTCTCCTTTCTCCATCTTTCTTTTCCTGTCTCTGTGCTGCCCAAGGCTCTCTCTCACCCTATCTCCCTCTTTCTTCTTTCCCTTTCCGTTCTCCTCTCCCCAACCTCTGCCTGAAGCCTAGTGGTCCTCTCTGACACTCCCTTCGCCTGTACTACCAGTGGCCTCTGGGGTCATAGAAGTGGCTGCAGTGTCACAGGCCCTGAGCACATGTCTCATCGTCACGGTGGGGGTGCCAGTATTGGTGAATGACAGCAAGGAGGACCTCCCCACTATGGGCTTAGCTCATCACACACTCATTTTTTCCACCTGTCCCATGGTGGGGTTGGCACTGGAGAAACTGTTCCATCCTATCTTTTCACAAGCTTCAGCGTCTCTACTGCTTTTCCTCTCACTTCAAGTCTATTGCACTTGGCCTCTCCTAGTTTTCTCTTCTGGGCTCTTTCTTAGACTCGTCAGATATGTTTGCCCTTTTGATCATCCCCATCCTCCACCAGCACTAAATTCCAGGGGTAAACAGGAGCCCCCGAGCACCATAGAAAAGATTAAAGGCTGCAAGGACCAGGTCTGGGATCGAGGGCTGGTGGGCTCGCGCACCCCAGAGCTGGAGGGAGCTCTGCTGAAGCACTGTGCTCCCTGTTGAGTGGCAAACCCCGAGAGGTGGGAGCTGGACATAAGAGCTAATTTTACTCTCAGGGGAGGAAGTTGAGGTCCAGGGAATTTGCTCTAAATTCACACAGATTGATACTGAGTGACAGAACTAGAATCCAGGTTCCAACTTCTGGTTCATTCTCTGATCACCCAATGAAATAACTTTTTAAAAATCCATTTTGCAATCAGTAATGTATTTACATGGTCCAAAAAGGACACAAGGGGGAAAAATTTAGGAAATTTTACTACATCTTTCCTCCCTACAGGCAACAAATGCTATCAATTTGTTGTATAATCTAATAGTGATGCTTTATGAATATATATGTGTGTATAGTCACCATATGTCCCTTTTTTTTATACAAATGGTTGCGTTCCGTGAATACCATTTACTAGAGCAATTGTAGTCCATATTCTTCACACCTTTCCCTTGTATTTTCAGCTATTTTATGCTTGCCTTCCTCTGGCACCTCATTCTAACTTCTGTTATTTTTCTCAACTTCTCATTTCACATTGTCCTGCTCTCCCATCCAAAAAGGACAGTGGGTACTATGATAAGCTGGTACACAGAGCTTGGCATTTTATTATCAGATTTTTTGTTAACTCTTTGGTAGATACACTGATGGATGGAAGCTCTCATGTGGAGAATCTCAAAGAGCAGGTAATGCAAAGTTATTTCCTCTCTGCCTCTGAAGACTATTACACGATGCATTTGCATAGGTTTTAATTTTCTGGTCATATTTTCCTTAGGCTAATTATAATGCACACATGCAGTTGAGTGCTCTGAGCACACAGCTCTTGTTGGTTTGGGAAGGTGGTCCAAATATGCATTGACTGGCAGAGAAAGCCAGGCTGGGATTCAGCAGTTTCTGTAATTAATTTAGATAGAGTGTCACACATACCACAGAGATAACCAGAAGGTACCAATGCCAAAAGTGATCTGAGTGAAGCATGTAATTGAACTTAGAAAATTGATGCACACAGTTTAGTGACTTGCATCTGGTCAGTGGGAAGTTGGTCTGATGATGGTACTGATGGTGATGATGATGGTGATGATGGTAATGCTGGTAAGGATGATATGATGGTGGTGATGGTGATAGTGATGATGATGATGATGGTAATGATGATGATGATGGTATTAATGATAGTGATAATGATGATGATGATGATGATAATGCTATTTGATAACTGACATTGAGCACTAACTCAGGCACTGTGCTCAATTAATATGCATTAACTCATTTAATCCTTACAACAACCCTATGAGATATGCACTACCATTATAGCTCTTCTACACAGGAAGAAACTGAGGCAGAGATTTACAAGAGTAATTATAGTCCATACCAGCACATTCCCTCCATCAGCATACAAGTATCTTGTCCAATAGCTGGATTCAAACCCAAGTATGTTGGCTCTAGAGTATAGGGTCTTAAGTTGGTTGTCATTAGCTGAAAGTAGTGACTGTAGCGGATATTTATGGAGCATCTAGGTTATGTCAGGCACTGTCCTTGGCACTGGAAATGCAACGTCTACTCAGATATGGTCCCTGCCTTAGTTTACAGTCCAGTGGGAGACCTGGGTAAAAAGAGAGATACATTTCATAATGCCTGAGAAATGTTATGCCAAAGTGAGCACAGCGTGTTGAGAGGGGCCAAAGGAGCACACTCCCTTGAACAGCCTGACAGCTGTGGCCATCCATGCTCTCTGCTTTCCTCAGAAGGTCTCCATTCACTTTCATTTTCACCCCAGCTCATGGAGAACTGTGTGGCCTCTCCCACGAGGACCAACCTTAGAGCCATGATCTGAGACAAAGCAATGTCAGCACAGCCCCACGTCAGGAGGCCTTGATCCTCGTGGTCCCGGACATCTCCATCCATGTCCTCTTCCTGATGTGGGGTTTTGTGTCCCCAGTGCTGTCTTGTTGACCTGTGACATATACTCTCTATGTTCAGGCCATATCCACAATCTGTCCTCCTCCCCTAGCACAGCTTTGCTTATCACTGACTTATTCTGGGTCTACGCTTGAATAACTGGGTCTTGGTCATAACTTGGGCTATGAAGTTAGCAGAGAGATGGAGCTTTGCACGCTTTTCTACCCAATTTCCTCTCCCATACCCATAACAAAACTCTCATTAAAATAGTTAAGCACATCACCTTCTCCAGCACTGACCATCCACTCAGATGACGAAAAGGCATCCGGTTAAAATAGGATTTAATGAAATATACAACTCTAGGCACAATTAAGAATTTATTCACAATTCCTTGACTGTCCCAACTGTTTTCAGCCATGACTTCATCGTGCCCTGGCTCTCACCTCCGCGTGGGGGAGCATTAACTAACCAGCCCTGAATCTGTCCGGCAGACAGGCCCTCTGCAGTGACACAGAGATTTAAGGCCAGGTTGATTGGTCTAATGCCTCCATCCGGGCTGCTTTCCTCTGAGCCACAGCTCTCCTGTCTCAGCCACTGGAGGTTTGTTTACTCTCTTTTCCTTATAAACGACCTGACCATACCACTGCCACGGATCTCCCTGCTCCCAGTTTATCTTGCCTGTCCACCCACAGAGGGAGCAGAAAGGGAGGGATTTAGTACATTCTTTTCCAGTGGTGATGATCCCAACAGAAGACAGGAAGAGAAGGGCAGGGCGGGGAAGGTAGAAGGGAAAGGAAAGGATGGGTAGGGAAGGCAGAGGAGGAGAGAGAAGCACAATAGCAGAGTCCCACTAGGTACCTGCCACGTTCTGTTACATGCACCAGTAATGACTCCTCATGACAACCCTCCCGGTGAGTAATATTGTCCCCATTTTACAGATGGGGACCAAGAAACTTTATCTAATTTTATTATCTCTTCTGTGGATTTAAGCACAGCTTAAACCACAATAACAGCCATGATCACATAATGCAATCAATCATTCACTGAGCTAGATGTCAGGCACTGAGTGAAGCCTCATTGTCCAAATGAAGGAAACGAGGCTCAGAGAGGTGAAGTAACTTGCCTAGGGTCACACAGGGTATGACACAGTATCAAGAGCCAGGATTCTGACCCAGGTCTGACTCCAATGTATTGGCACTTATTAGATAGACAAAAAATTGGGAGTTCAGCAAGAGAAAAGACAAAGTGGGTGGCAGCATAATTCGGAGTTTTGCAAAAACCCTTGGGAAGATGAAGGAAGTGAAAACAGAAGCAAGACTCTCAGTATCTGCTGTGCATCTGGAGTTCTGCTCTTCCAGCTCTGGTGTGATGCCATCATGGCAGAGCTAAAAATATACATGCGCAGGGGTAGGGAAGAAGTTCGGGGAAGCACCCATGGGTACAGTGCCAGGCTGGGCTAAGTAAGCTAGAGAGGACCACACAAAATATTTCCTCTCTCAACATCTAAGTCACCCATACACCGAGTGCCATCACATGGCCACAGAGTGGGAACCTACCATTACAAACCACAGGTTTTCAGCCTATCCTTCCCTGCCTTCTTTCTTCCCTTCTTCCCTCCTTCCCATTTCCTCCCTCCCTCCCTCCCTCTCTCCCTCCCTCCCTCCCTCCATCCCTTCCTCCTTTCTAATCGGTGCTTCTTTAGCCCAACAGTGCTTATGTTGACTCATCTAATATTCCCCAGCAGCCTGCAGCACTAACATACAACATTAGATTTGAAACAGTTTTCTGAAAGTGCTTGGAGTTATAAAGGCGAGTTCATAAGCTTAATATGTAGTAACTAGAGGCCTGGTGCACGAAATTCATGCCCTTGGGCAAGGGGGGGGGTGCTCCTCAGCTTGGCCTGTGCCCTCTCGCAGTCTGGGAGCCCTCGGGCATCCTCAGCGCTGCTGCTGGAGGTGGGAGAGGCTCCTGACACCACCGCTGCGCTCGCCAGGTGTTAGCCCGGCTTCTGGCTTCTGGCTTCTCGGGGCTCCTCCTGTGGGAGCACACTGACCACCAGGGGGCAGCTCCTGCATTGAGCGTCTGCCCCCTGGTGGTCAGTGTGTATCATAGCAACTGGTCGTTCCACCAATAGGTCGATTTGCATATTAGCCTTTTATTATATAGGCTAATAGCATGAAACACTTCATAGCCTTTGACCTTGTAATTCCACGCCATTGTAGGTTCCCCAAGGAAATAACCCCAAAACAAAGAAAAAGTACAAAGATATCCATGGTGAAGCTTTTCATGATAGAGGTGGAAAAAGAAAGAGAAACAAAAAAAAAAACACATTAAATACAGTTCACATGCCCAACACTAGGGGAATGGCCAAGCAAATGATGGTGATACTGTGTCACTGGAAAATTAGATCATTTTTAAAGATGAACAGGACAAGGATGCCAGTGTGTTGACTCATATATAAAATAACAGTGAGTAATCTGAGTACCAAGGCACAGGAGCCTGACCTCTCTCTTTGTATATGAGTGAAGATGGCCAGAGGGGAATTAGGAGGGACAGGGTTTACTGACAAGTAGTTAAGCCACGCTTGGAAAGCGGGCACATTGGAAGCAGAAGGTATTCTGTCTCTATGAAGTGGCATCACTGGCTTATGGGCCACTGCAGCCTTGAACCTCTTGGCCAACCTTATCATCCTCCCCTCACCCCGGATGCTGCCCACCAACTGATGACCATGAGCCACAGATGTTGCCCTGATGTGGCTGTCTTTAGCAATTACCCCGAACCGTGCCCACTCTGAACCATGTTCCCCCCGCCCTGCATTATCAGGCCTCCCACCTTCGTCTCAATCCCTCAGCAATGACTCATGAGATAGATGCTCTGTGACCAAATAGTGAACCATAATGAAAACTGACTCAGAGGCTAAACTGTTCCCAATAAGGGGAAATTGTTATTTGCCTCTGAGGTGATATTTTCCTTGTGTCCTTTCTGCTTGTTGCCTCTCTATTATCTGTCCCCAGTCTCTGCCTGGAAACCTTACTCTGACTTGTAATTCAATTTTTGACTGGGAGACTTGGTTTGGTGCACTTGACCCTGGTCGGACCTCAACAGCATGAAGGACCTGAGCACTCTCCCCAGCTACAGCCGTGCTTCCATCTCAAACTACAGCTGGAATTGCCCTTGGTCTTGGCACCCATAATACTTTCTTTCCAGCTTAGAGGTGGTGCAAGCAGATAAGGAAAAATACCATTTGAGCAGTCACAATGCATGTCACAAAATCCATAACAACAACAACAATAATAATAGCAATAATTAATTGAGGATAGTCATGTGGCAGGCATGCTGGGAACTTTGCATGCATTAACCTATTTAATCCCCACAGTAAAGCTAATGGAATAGATGTTATTCTTTCTATTTGTGCCAAGGAGGAATCTGAGGCTGAGAGATAGCAAGTGGATTATTTAAGGTCAAATTCAGGTTTTGCTGATGTCAAGTCCTCTCTGTCCCGGCTCCTCCCCATTATTTGATCCCAGACACTGAAGATCCCATTGCATACTTTAAGCATGAGTGAGCCCTTGCCTTTCACAGAGCCTGCCTTACTCCTACTCTGTGTACAATCCTGATAACGCGCTGGGCTATTTGTTTTTCAGGCTCCGAGCAGAATAGAAATGATGCATGTTATGAAAAGAAACAAGCAGGCTTAAGATGCAAGAGTAGCGATAGGCAGAAACGATAGCCAGAGCCCGACAGCAAAGGAGAAGACAAAATCCACTGTAAAAACAGATAAAGGGACTAAAGAAAAAAAAAAAAAAAGGATGCGGTTTCATGTTGGGAAAACTCCACACATTAAAAAAAAAAAGTCTGAAGTCCAAAATTATAGTTGGAACCTCCAATGATGGCCTTGAGTCACCACGGTTGCATTTTGTTCTGTATCATTTGCATAAGAATATAGGAAAGGATGGGATATATTTCAGAAGGTGTTTTAGCCAAATGGTTCCATTTTTTAAAAAAAGTTGGTGCTTAAAGGAACCCATAAATCCTGGAAACACTGGCTATTCAGGAAAATGACTTACTTCTTTGGGAGAGAAAGTCTAAATAAGGAAGGTTTGACTCTCTCTTCGAGCCATTGTTCTAGCCACCACCTTGAACCAAAGTTGTCATTTTGTATGATGGCCAAACAGTGACTTGGGACAGGACTTCCCATTCCCCATTGGCTACCTTGCTGCCAGTGGGGTTTGTCTTGTGGGTAGTTAGTCGTTCCATAAAAGTAAGTTTTAAATGTTTTGATCACTTTTCTGTTTCTTCAAATAAAAACGACAACAGACCAATTTTTATCACAGTTTTTGTCCTGCAGGAAGAAACAATAAAGGAAAATGGCATTTTATTTGAGCAAACAGTTCTAAGTGTCCCCATCAGAAGCATTTTAGGGTTTTGTTCTGTAGACTGGGAGGTCTTGTGCAGTAGGAGACAGCCAACTTCTGACCAATAGAGGGGCGCCCCAGGAGCTCAGCATTAGGGTCCTGAAGGCAAACTTCCCCTGGAGCTTTTTTTTCTGTGTGTGTGCATGTGTGTGCACATGTGTGCACATGTGTGTGTGCATGTGTTTCCCTTTCGCACACTCACTCATTGGCTGATACAGAGAAACGTGCAATGTCTGTGCTGCTCTGTGAAGTATTGACAGCATTATCCTTTTAAATTGGGGCTGAAATTTTACCCAGGAGAAGAGACATTTCAGTTATAAATTCTGTCTCTAGAAATCTTGGAAGTATTCTCAACTAAGCCCTCACCCCACCACATTCCATCCATCACCAAAGGCTGTGGAATCTGCCTCCTAAATCATTTCCAAGCCCCTTGTCTTTGACCCTTGGTCACTGTCACCTTGGCTGGGGCCTCCTGGTCCACAGCTGACAGCTTACCCTGGTATGGAAAGCTCTGAACTGGGCCCGGCCTTTAACTGCCTCCCTCTCCAATCCTTTCCCTACTCTGCCTTTTTGACTGTGTCCTTCCTCTACCTGAAATCCTGCAATGGCTCCCAGTGCTGACTGCAGAGCTCACAGCTTGAGTTCTGGGTCCCACAATGCGTTACAGGGAGTTCAATACTGATGCTCGCAGCTCTGGGGGCAACAGGGCAGGCTTGGGGCAGCAGGAGCCCCAGGAGCTGCTCAGGACCACAGCCATGTCCATTTGCCCCAGGGTGCTGTAGAGATATCTACTTTATTCTTGAAAAATATTCCAGGAAGTTTTGGAAAAGCCTAGCTTATAAAGCCCTTCTTCAACCTGGCTCCCTCTGCCCCACCAGCCTCTCATGCTACCTCCTACCCTCAAAACCCTTTGCCCCGGCTAGCTAAGCCCTTGCTTTTCCACTTCTACATCACTTTTTTTGCAACGTTAAGCCTTGCGAATGGTGGCCCAAAAGGCATCCCCCATTTTCCTGTGCCTGGTGAACTTGCACGCTCACTTTTGAGACCCCGTCCAACACTGCCCTCTCTGGAGCTCTCCCCTGTTCTGCAAACAGGATTAAGCACTGTCTCCATTCTGCTCCAGTGCAAGCCAGCAAGGGGAAACTGGGCGAGTTCCTCACACTCTGAGTCTTAATTCTCTCATTTGAAAAATGGAGATAATAATATCTGCCTTGCAGGGTGAGCGTGAAGATTAAATAAAATAACATATGTAAAGCATTTAGCACAGAGCGTGGCATATAGAAAACACTCGGTAAATATGTGTTGAATAATAAATGGTAGTTGCTATCATTAACCACCAAGTTTCTGCCAGTGCACGGATCCCACTATTGCGCAGCGGTTGTTAACTCTTTTTAAGACTTTCTTGTTCATCGGGGTGAACAGATTCTCCTCTGCTAGGAGGTCAGCTCTGTGAAGACATGGATCTGGGGGCTATGAACCAGGAGCAGTGACCTATGAACCAGGAGGTCATGGTTCCATTCCCAGTCAGGGCACATGCCCAGGTTGTGGGCTCAATCCCCAGTAAGGGGCATGCAGGAGGCAGCTGATCAATGATTCTCCCTCATCATTGATGTTTCTCTCTCTCCCTCCTCTCCCTTCCTCTCTGAAATCAATAAAAATATATTTAAAAAAAATAAAGAAATGGATCTGGGGTTTGCCCACTGGTGTACTGTGCACCTCCTCAGCAGAGCCTGGCGCACAGTAGCCCTCAGCCATATGTGTTGGTGGCTCGCTTTCCTCGTTTGGCTCTTCGAAGGTCAAATGTGATGATGCATGTGAGAGACGTTGAAGGTATAAACATCTCACACATCTTATAAATCTAGGAATCGTCCTTTCATTGAGACTTTTTGTCTCAAGGCGGATGCTCAGGTTGAGCTGTCAGCACACAAATCTGCTCCCACTCATGTTCCCTGGTGTGGCATGCAAGCTTTAGGGACATCTGGTGCTCACATAAAATGCCAGCACCTTTGCTATATAGAGGTAAGCAAGGCGGGATTCTAATTGGCATCATTACCTTCCAAAATAGATGCCTGGACAGAAGAGCCATTTATGGCTCTGTCAGCTTCAGTTCCTATGCCTCTAATGTAGATGCGGTTCCAGATGTTTTGTACACTGAGTCCAGTTACTCTCCTTCTCCAGACCAGGGTGTGAATGCTCTTATCCAGGAGCCACCTTGGGAAGGGCAGGTGAGGGAGGCTCTAGGGTGGATCGCACTTCACTGGAGAGCCAGCAGCAATCAGCTGGTCCACTCTCCTCGGTCCAATTTATAGATAAGGAAACTGAGGCCCAGAGAGAGTCAGTGCCTTGTCTCAGGTCACACAGCCAGATTAAGCATTCCTTCCTTCCATCTTACCACAAGGTTTCTATGACAGGAGGAGAAGGCAATACCTGAAAAATACTGGGAAAATGAAATCTACTTAAAGGTTCCATTCATATATATTTGGTAGCTCAGGTCTGTGAACAGAGTCGGGGAAGTTAAAATTCTCTATACATGCAGGTGGTGAACATAATAGGTAAGGCACAAAGATGGCTTGGTGTGTGTCTGAATGTCCCTCTGTCTGTGTATTTTATTATTTAGATAATGAAGATGATTTTATTTTTTTATTTCATTTGCAGGAAATTGGAGTGGGGAAATATCTATACTAATAAAAGGGTAATATGCTAATTAGACCGGGTCAACCAGACATCTTCTGGTCATCCAGTCCTCCTTCTGGAACAAAGCCACAGTGGGAAGACAGAAGCGGTTAGGGGCGATCAGGCCAGCAGGGGAGCAGTTAGGGGTGATAAGGCCAGCAGGGGAGGGTGGTTAGGGGTGATCAGACCAGCAGGCAGAGGGGTTAGGGGAGATCAGGCAGACAGGCAGAGGTGGTTAGGGGTGATCAGGCAGGCAGTCAGAGGGGTTAGGGGTGAGCAGGCAGGCAGGCAGGTGAGCAGTTAGGAGCCAGTAGTCCCGGATTGTGAGAGGGATGTCTGACTGCTGGTTTAGGCCCGATCCCACAGGGATCCCAGATTGGAGAGGGTGCAGGCCGGGCTGAGGGAACCCTCCCCACCCCCCCACTCTCCCGCCGTGCACAAATTTCATGCACCGGGGCTCTAGTAAGTAATAAAAACCTTTTAGAAAAGTACTTTCTCAACAGGTATTAGGATGTATTAGAGGTTGGAAGAAGAGAAGTCAGGGAGACAATTGCAACCTTCTCTGCTTACACTGATGAGCCTGAGTATGATGGCGATGGTGGGAATGGGAAGAAATGTTTCCATGGAAATAAAGCATGAAGGGATACACGTGAGAGACACAGGGAAGAAAGAGTCAACGTGAGAACTTCTTAAGGAAGAAGTGGTAACAATTAATCAGGTGTCAAGGTGATGAAGTGGAAGTCAGACAGGTAACAAGACTGATGGGAACCTCCCTTAAAATCTTAGGGGCCAACAAAACCAGGGAATCTCATTTATGCAAACAAACTTGAGCTTGAATAAGAGGGATTTCTTGCCTGGGATAGAGAACCAGGCTCATTAGGGAAGGAATGACTCAGTGGCTTTCAGCTTAATTATTGAAGATATCTCTAAATTTGTTTTCTTTCAGTGAGATGAAAGAAATGTACTCAAATTATAACAGCCATGCATGGTTCCACTGCCTCCTCTCCTCTCCTCCTCCCTCAAGGGAGGCAAGTCTTTCAAGGCCCAGGTTCCAGACAGTGGGTGTATTCCATGTTACTCACAGGATTTCCTATGCTATGATCCTGGCTCTTCCACATCTTTTCTCACATCAACCAAGTCATTTGGATTTGACTTTGATATTTCCTGCCTTTATGATTTTTAAGACCCCATAGGGTTACCTTACTTAAACACCTCTTCTGGGATTGCTATCGCCAGCCCAGCCAGGCTCATGGTCATAAACCAAACCCTAGTTATAGAGCCTTGCCCAGTAGCTGGCATACTGTAGGTATGAATGAATGAAAAAATGATTCATGAATGAAAACAGGAAGGAAGAGAGGAGGATAGAAGAACCAAAGGAGCAATTTTATTCCACTGACAGATTTAACCTATAGGATGCCAACAAAAACTTGGTTCAGCTGGTTTATTTCTGGTAAAAGTCAGTACCACCCACATATAAAAACCCATTATGAATCATCTACATAATTTAGGTAAGAGCCTTTAAAAAATATTTATATTGATTTCAGGGAGGAAGGGAGAGGGAGAAAGAGACAGAAACATCAATGAGAAAGAATCATTGATTGGCTGCCTCCTGCATGCCCCTTACTGGGGATTGAGCCCACAACATGGGCATGTGCTCTGACCAGTAATCAAACCATAATCTCCTGGTTCATAGGTCGATGCTCAATCACTGAGCCCCAGTGGCTGGGCAAGAGTATTTTTTTACTGAAAAAAACAAAACAAAAAACGATTGTCTAGGTAGCTTCAGTGAACTGGTAAACCCATTCAGTGATAACCATCTATCCTTTGGCAAATTGACAGGGTCTGAGCTGACTGGACCATAGATGATTTTGCTATTTAGGTAGCCACCAACTCTATATGTTGAAAGGATCCCACTGATTTCGGGTGGATACATTCTTACCATATTGCAAATGAGGATATGGAAGTGGCTGACCACTTCATTGAATCAGTCCCTTCCATTGCACCGTCTCCTGATTCTCCTGCTACATCCCACATTTTTTCTCAGTTCCCTGCTCTGCCCTGCCTCCTTATTTTCTTCTTCCCTCCTCTCCCTCTTTCTCTTCCTCCTCCCCCTCCTCTGCTGACTGCTCAGATACTGACTTTTGAAACTCCTGGTGAATTGTCTGCAGACATACATCTTTTACCTCCATCCACTCTGTTTAAATAATAATCAAGTAAGAAAAAGGGAGACTACTTTCAAAGACAAAGCGGAGACATCAGTGGATTGGATATTTCGATCCATCTCTGAAAGGCGTGATGCACATGGCAGAACAGAGCAGCGATGAACTGAAGTGCCGGCAGAGAGGGGAGCCCATAGCAGTGAGTCCGAGCTGGTTCCCCCGACAGAATCCCTGGAACTTCCTTGCTTCCCAGGCTGCTCGAACTTAGTGTGTCCCAAACTGCATTCCTCATCTCCCTTCTCCTCTTCCTCTACCACTTGCATCATCACCACTACCAGCCTCCCTCCTCTGCTCCCCTCAGCACATCCTCTGTCCCCCACTGCCATCCTCCTCCCAAAGGATGGCACCATGACCATGCAAACTGGAGCACCCCCTTTTCCAACACCCTCTGTATTGACTTCTTTCGTGACACAAAATCGTTTCACAATGAATGCCAAAATGTGCTCTTAAATCTATTTTCCCATCAGACCGTGAGACCTTAGAGACCATTTCGTTCTTGACAGTAATCTCAAAATTGAGCACATGCTCGACATATTTGTGCCTATTTATTTAGGCATCCAATAGAAACTTAGTGAAGAATCCCTAACTCTGGAAGATATTTGTACCCAGAATCCAATCCCTCTTTCTCCACTCCATGGAGCCAAGTAAGACGCTGCCTTTATCAGTCAAAAGTGGTTTTAAAATTGAGGCACAGAATCATATGCTATGAAAGAATATTATATCCCTCTGACATTCAGACTCAATGTCATGGTAATGCTGCTGTTTGATGCCTGTCCATGGCAGCCTGGATGTTTTGATCCCTATGACATCCCTTAAGGCCTTTGATGTCTTTCCGCATGCCCGATCTGTGAGGGTGAAAAATGATATTTATATTCAGCAAAGGCAGGTGGTACGTGGGAGTCATGAACTCTGGGTCCGCGGCCCAGATCTGCCACTGACCTACCCCCTGCCTTTAGGAAAGTCACTTCCTCCCTCAGGGAGTAGGTCTTTCATCTTGAAGATGACGTAGTTGGACTAGATGACCTCTAGGATTTGTGTTTCTCTAAGACTTGTATCCACCCCTGAGCTGATCATTAACCTGAGGCTACCGAAGCCCCAGGCTTGTCTTCAGAGCATCCCGCCTTCTTAACTGAAGGGACTAATGCGTATCAAAAAGCACAGAGGTTAGGGACTGCAGTGCTGATCTGAGGGAACAGCCAGGACTTTCATCCTCGGGCGCAGAACCTGTGTAAAAATGCATTTGAAGAAGCTGGACACTGGCTGTGCGTGGGTTTGATCCTTACCTTGTATCCTCTGCTGTTCTTTCTTTTTATGTTTTTCCAGAAGGAGAAACTACTCAAATAGGGTCCACGAGACAGAGTCTTCCCTTGGAATCTGCACCTGGGGCCTTCAGTGATGTTTGCTGTACACAAGATCGCTTGGGGCTGCAAGGAAAACTTTTCTTATTCCTTATATACACAGGAAAAGTTGTGCTTTTTCCCTTAGAATTATTTATGTGATCCAGGGGTGAGCTTTCTTGGGAACCATGGAGCCCGATTTCCCAGCCTCCAGCTAGAGAGGCAGACAGGTAAACACAGACCTACCAGAGCCCTCTCTAAGTTCAAAAGACCTGGGGAGGACTGGATGAAGCCAGACTGCATGGCTTTGGCTCCATCCTAGACTGGGGAGAGCAAGAGGAGGAAGGCTGGCAGCTGTGTGCAAGGTGTTGCCCTCACTACGTTGCATCTCACCGGACCTTGGCAACCAGGCTCCTAGGTCTCCAGGGAGGATTACCCACCTCATAGCTATGAGAACTGACACTTGGACATTTGAAATAACTTGCTCAAATTTCCACATGAAACTTGGGATTTGAGTCTAGGTCTGTTTGACTCTGAAGACTGTGCCTTTTCTACTAGGTAATACACTTCCCTATTCACACGTTGCTGCTGGTGTGTGTGTGTGTGTGTGTGTGTGTGTGTGTGTGTGTGTGTGTTTGCAGGGAGAAGGTGGTAGGAGAATGCAAGGCAGCCCAGCACAGATTTATCTTCGGAACACAGATTTATCTCATTGGCGGGAAACTACTGATTCATCATGTCTCTGCTAGAAGCAGAGAATCTAGGAGTTTGGGAGACGGAGAGAGAATTCCTTCTCAGCCATGCTTGAGCAGCTCAGCTCTAGTGGAACCCTGAGGTGCAGGCAGTATTGGGGAGGTAGGTAACCCAGAGACTGGGAGGAGAGCGTGAGGCTTTCATCTGAACACAGAGAGGAGACGAGTCCCTGCCATCAGCTACATCTCCAGGCTTCCCTCTCCATCCCACTTCTTAGTCTATGTGTTTGTTTGTTTTTCTTGAAGAATTATTTACTTTCCTGGCTTCAACTCATGGATGAGCCCATGACTTCTTAACCTACAACTTGTGCCAAACGTTGCTTCTGAATGCTAGGCCTGTGTATGCAACTCATTAGAGGTTCCTCAGACGCTTGAAATGCAGCATGACCAACCTTCAGCTCCTCATCTTTCCTTCTCAACATCTTCCTCTTAAGTTTCTCACCTCGGTGAATGCACCACCATCCATCCAACTGCCCAGGTCAGAAACCCAGATGTCATACTTGATTTCCTCCTCTGTCCATCCCCAAGCCTTGTTGATCCAAACTCTAAGTTTCTCAAACCTATGTAACTTTCTCCCACTATATCCACTCTCAGTCATGTTCTCAAGACTCCTATCATCTGGAATCCTGCTACAGTCTCCATCTGTTCTCCACTCCCACCCCCTCTCATCCATTCCCCATGCTGCTGCCAAGTCAGAACGCCTCACTAGTCTTCTCTAGACCTTGTAGGGATCCCCTTGGCCTTCAGAATAATGTTCAAACCCCACAGTGGTCTGTAGAACTGCTGTCAAGCACGGGGGTGGGGGCAATAAGGATGATGCGTAGGGACCTAGGTTTCAATACCAACTCTGCAATGTACCTGTTTCCTTATCTTTTCTGTGGAGCGAATAGCAAGGGTACTGCAGATTTTTTTTCCCTGAAAACTGAATCAAATGACAGCAAACCTGCTCAACAAGGCCTGACGTGTAGTCACTTTGAATGGTAGTTGTTCTTTTTTTCCCCTTTTCTTTCTTTCTTTTTTTTTTTTTTTTTTTTTTTTTTTTTTAGTTTTATTGATTTTAGAGAGGGAGAGAGGAAAAGAGAGAGAGAAACATTGATGTGTTGTTCCACTTATTTATGCTTTCATTGGTTGATTCTTGTATGTGCCTTGACCAGGGAATCAAAC
The DNA here is from genome assembly GCF_028538775.1 of Myotis yumanensis. Classification (NCBI taxonomy): domain Eukaryota; kingdom Metazoa; phylum Chordata; class Mammalia; order Chiroptera; family Vespertilionidae; genus Myotis; species Myotis yumanensis. The sequence continues at coordinate 23,784,640 of NW_027223767.1, read as the reverse complement.
CCGAAACCTTGGTGGTCTAACCAACCGAACTACCCGGCCAGGGCTGAATGGCAGTTGTTCTTAGATGGCAACATTCTAAGGTGTGTTGTCAGTGGGACTTTTAATGGTGTCACATAGGAAGTGCCATGGTGTCCAGGTTTCTACCTACTGGGGGAACTGCATTTCCTCATGGGCTCCAAGGTTGGAAGTGACTTTTCTGCCAAATGTAGTACATCGTGCCCTCTCAATGCACAGCAGAGACAGTATCATGGAACCGGCCCATGAGACAACATGGTGGGCATCAGGAAGGACCCAGGTGACAACACTTAGATCAGCAACATCAAATGCAGCAGGACCATCTAGCCACCCCATGACTAAGGAGAGCAGCGGCAGCAAGGATTGCACATACTTAGTCTTTTGGAGAGTAGATATATCTAGAACAATCACTGTGAAAAAAATCAGTGAAGAATGACAGGCCAAAATATTGGGATTTTCCATTATTGGTAGGCAAGGACCCAAGACAAAACATAAATGTCAGGTGAGACCGTGTGTCCTGAGAGCAGCCCTGCACACCTGTGGAGGAATCAGAGGACTCAACTGTTTTCCTCACCACAGGGGTCACAGCTTATTCTTATTCTTAAGACTTTTATCCCTTGTTTATCATTTGGTATCATAATCCACCGTATGGCTTACTGTCTATAATGATAGCTAGTAAATGTTTATCTTTTTGATCACAGGAGTGTAAACTTCATCATTTTCAACAAATCCCCGTGTTTGCTTCACAAAGTCCAGAGCTTTAAAAACATCTCCTTTCTAGTTATTGTGGCTTGTGGATACCTGGGTGGGGGCTCCTGTTAAGAAATCCTTTCTCTGGGATGCTCTTAGAAGAATCTCTGCTCTCCTGTTTTCTCTCTTGTACTTGCACATTTCATATGCTCTTTGAAGGAATCCAATCACTTCTGGGCTGAGTTTGGGGAGAGAGAGACTTGTCTCCATAGGAGCTAAGAGGGAGAGGCCAATCTAAGAGCCACACAACATGGTGACCAGCAGTCTCTACGCAGGCATCACTGGTGCGAGGAGAGCAAGCAGAAGGCAGGGACAGCACTTACTGGTGACCCCTTCCTGCAGGGAATTCTCCCACAGGGGACATGCTATTCCTTCCTGGTGGGTTATTCAGGGTTTTGCTTCATTTGTGGTTACCTGTGGGAGGCAGTGTCATGTGAAGGAAAAGCAATGGGATCCGAAGCTGGGAGGTGCTGGCTGGGCTTTGGGGCTCCAGTCTTGGCTCTCGGGGATGACCTGGGCCATGTTACTACTCAGACCCCAGCTTCCTCACTGATGCCTTGTTGAAAGGCTGCGGAGATGACGAAGGGAGCCAGCAGAATAAGCCCTCAGCGCTGTCTTGGGTACAATAGGGGTGATTTCCTTCTCCCATGCTCTTTCCTTCCATTCCAGACCAGGAGAGGGGGCTCTGAATGGTACTAGACAAGTCTGCTGGGCTTTCCCAAGGACACAGTTCCTTCTTGCTTGAGCAGTATATTTCCAGAGTCTTGAACTTTTTGAGATGGTGATTCCAGACGAGAACCCACAGTTCTGCCTCCACTCCCCACCCCCACCCCCACCACAGTGGACAGTAAGAGGCCCATCAGCATACAGAAGAATTTCTCGTACTTCAGTTCTGCAATGGTCCTGCTGAAATCTGCCCTTCTGGAGAGGGCTGGAGAGAAAGAGGCCCATTATGTAACATGGATTTGATGTTAGCATTTGCACATTGAGTTTCATTACAGCCTCATAGAAAGCAGAAGAGCTTGGTGGAAAAGATTTAAAAATTTTTTTAACAAAGACAGACGAGTCAGGGGGTCTGACACATTCTCCATTCTGTGTTCTTAAGGACAAAGATAATGGAAGAGAAAGGTTCTATTTTTATGATTTGAAAGCACTTACTTTTGGTCAGGGAAATAGCCAATCCGGATATTTAGTCCCTGTCAATATAGCTTGGGCCAGATCCTTCTCTTTTCTTTTCCTTTTTATTAATTGGAGGAGCTGAGAGGGTAGAGAGATGGGGAGGTCACATGAGACATACAATCTTGCCAACTCACAAAGAGATTAAGGAAACTGGGTCTCCTTCAGCAGAGGAAAAAGCAAACAGGCTTCAGCATCAAAGACCTCAATTCAATCTCACTTCCGCCCCTTACGATCTGTGTAATCCTGGGCAAGTCATTTAAGGGCTCTGCACCTCAGTTTTCTCATCTGTATAATGGGGGTAACAGTGACTACCTTGCATGTTAGAGTAATTAAAGGTGACACAGTTATGTAACAACACCGTGTCTGATACCTAGGGGGTACTAAAGATGAAGCAGATACATGAAGTCCACACCAAGAATGTGCAGAGCATCATGGTGCGGGTAGACCCATGAACCAGGGTCATGGTTTGATTCCCGGACAGGGCATATGTCCCAGTTTCAGGCTCGATCCCCAGTAGGGTGCGTGCAGGAGGCAGCCAATTGATGTTTTTCTCAAATCGATATTTCTATCTCTCTCTCTCTCTCCCTTTCTCTCTCTGAAATAACAAGAAGAACAATGTTGCTCTCCAGGAGCACGCTGGGAATAGAACCCAGGGAGGGAGGACCCACAGGCCTGCACACTGTAGGGATCATTCTGAGATTTGTTCAGAGTAAAGATGGAGAGAACCAGGTAGGTAGAAAATACATCTTGTAGTTACTTCTATACATTCTCCAGTTTCATATCAAAACGCTTGGCGGTACCTTAAAGTATATGAATGCAATAAAATAGGAAATTCTATAAAAACTTAAAAGGTTGGGAGATCATATATTGTAATTACTTTGGCTGACATGGTTATTGAGTTTAAACACTGATTTTGGAGCTTTCTGCTAGCAGGCCGAGAGGAAGAAAGGAATGGATTCAATGATTCTCATCATCTGAGATAGCGCACAATCCCACTGTTTAAGGGAGGAAACATTACCTTGGTATTTCATTTCCAAAGGAATCCACAAATCCCTAAGGCACTTATAACCATGCACCTCAGACGTCATGCACAGAGCTAAGTGAGGAACGCCTTAGGGTCTCACCGTGACCCTCCTGCAGTGTCTTCCATTTGGCCCCTGCCTAGGGAAGCCAAGGTAGGGAACAAATCATGGCTTTGACATCTAATAGACTTGGGTTCGAATCCTAGTTCAATCACTTTGTAATCGTGTGACCTTGTGAATCCACTTACCCATCCCACCCCACCCCCAGCGGAATTTTCCCCTTTTGCAATATGGAGCTCCTTACATCCCCCTCCCCGTCCCATGGTATCCTAGTGAGCACTGAGTGGGCAGACAGGTGTATGATACCCAGCTTGGAGTCTGGCACAGAGTAGGTGCTTCATAAACTAGATCAGTTTCCTTCCTCTGTAACCTGGGGTGTGTGTGTGGGGGGGGGGGGGTGTCTAAGCTCATGAGCTAACTCATTCCCAAGCCTTACTGTGTTATGATTCTTAATCCTCCACTTGGCACCACAGAGATGGTTCTAAAATACAGACCTCAATATGTCTCTCCCTGCTGCACCCTCTCCAGTGTGTCTCAGCTGTCTGCAAAACAGAGTGCAGATGCCTCTGCTGGGCGTTCAGAACCCTTCACCCTGGGGCCTCTGTGTCTTCAGATACCGCTCTCCAATCAGTCCTCTAAATCCCAGGCCTCTTAAACTATTGACCTGTCCCGGAGTTCTATGCCTTTGTACAAGCTTCTCCCGGCGCCTGAAGCAGTCTTCCCACCCCTTCCCCCTTCGCCCCCCTCCTGGCCAGCATGGCACACAAGCTTATCCATTCTCCAAGATCATTCAAGTAGCGCCTTTTTCATCAGGCCATCGATTGCTGCCCAGTTAGTGTCCCCGCCTCTGGATGCCCCTGCCAACTCCTTCACATTCTCTTGCAACATTCTCTTTCATTCTTTAGCCAGACAGTGGGCTCTTTGAGGTGGGGGATGGTGCCTTTCTTCTAGGCAGGCCAGCATCCCCGTTAGTGCCTAACTTGGGGCCAGTGTCTACTGCCAGGGGTGCCTCCCGGTACCTGTACACAACCCGACTGCACCTCTGTGACTCTGACCACCGCACTGGCTCATGTGACACCTTTCCCTGCTGGATATCGAATCTTTGAAAGCAAGAACCTTTCCTCCTTCAGTTTGGCATCTTTCATGCCTGCCACCTGCCCATGGTGGGGCTGCCGTGCCCTTGGCTTATTCAAGGAGCGGTGATTTTCAAATTTTCATAAAGAAGGTTTTAATGGTAAAATTCAAATCTCACCACTGAAGCATGTTGAGTAAATAAATGCAAAGCATCCCGTTCGTGCCTGATGCCTCCATCCCACTCTCCGATGTAACTACAAACTGTTAACTGGTTAGTACATGTCCTTTTAGATGCATTTCAAGCACAAATACTCAAACACCCATAAACATTCCCACAGTGGTTTTGTATTATTCCTTTAAAAATGCTATTGCTGCCTACAGTCTGTTAGGTGTTCCCTCATTCGGTAATATATCACGCAGCCTTTGCATGCCTGGCTTGTGCACCTGATATATCTCTACATGAAGGAAGCCCCTTTCAACACCCATGATGGGGAGACCACTAAGACCAAAGCTTGATATTCTAAGAAAGCTTTTCTTCCACCCTACTTAGTCTATTAGCCCCAGTGAACTAGAAATTAAAGATTTATGTTCTTAATTATTATTATTTCTTAAATAAAAATTTAAGGGCAAAGCTTGGCTGGAAACAGACAGGGTAATTGTGTTTACCGATCATCAGCCCTCCCGAGCAGCAATGCATGGCATAAAAACTCCAGTAATTAGAACAATAAGCCCAGGTTAATTAAAATAGTGGGCAACACCGGGCCAGGAATAAAGCCCATGCTGGAGAGCTTCCAGGCCCACATTCGTGTTGCAGGCACTTCCTTCACCCTGGGAGCTGGTGCTGACAAGGTGCGAGCTGGGTGCTCGTCAGTGCTGGTCTGTGGTGGATCGCGCCCTGCGCATTGCTCTCCTCTGGCTCCGGGACCAGCGTCAGAGAGCTGGGTCCGCCGCTGGGAGAACAATGCTGCTGTTGTTTAGGCCTAATCTTGGGTCCCATTCTTGTGTTATTATCATCCATGCCACTTCCTTTAATGGTTACAGGCTGGCAGGCTGGCTAATTAAAGCAATTAATCAAGCCCCGAGAAGTTTGAATGCTGTCGAGTTTCTTCTGCCTTTGTCCTCCATCCAGTGCGGGGCCTGGTGCCCTTGGAACGCTGCGTCCCCACGCCCGGTTGGAGGGCTAGGGTTGCTCGACTCGTGCCTCCTGCCGCAATGAAGGAGTCCTCCAGGCTCTGAGGGGAGACCTTCAAGGTCACTCCTCTAAAATGCTCTTCTGGGCAGAACCTGCCCCAGGTTGGGTGAGCAGTCCTTCCGTCACTCTTCATTGAGCACAATGCATTTGTCAATTTTCCAATATATCTCTCTGAGCTCCACGAGGGCAGGCCTGTGGGGTTTTTTTGTTTGTTTTGTATTTGCAGAGCTTTCCAAGGCCTGCCTGCATATAGGGAGCACCCAGTCAAAATCCCTTCACCCCCTCCACGGTTCCTTTCCACCCAATGACTTTCGATTTAGGAGAATCATCAATGCAACTGATATTTATGGAGGACCCCCCCCCCACCCCCCTTTGGGCCAGGGACTGCTGTGGACACTGTGAGGAATCTGAGATAAAGAAGACATGCCTCTTACTTGCAAAGGGTTGACAAGCTGGTTGGGGGGATGAAACACATGCACAACAGCGGTCAAACATGAGTCCCACCGTGAAAGTCAAAGAAGGTGCCACCAGCTCTGGAAGACAGAGAAGAACACTGCTGTTTAGGGAGATTCCGAAGGGCTTCATGGAGGAGGTGGCATTTTGGCCAGGTGATTTTTATGAAAGTGATTTTGATGTATAAAGATGTGTGTGAGAGAGAAAGAGAGAAAGAGAGAAAGAGAGAAAGAGAGAGAAAGAGAGAGAGAGAGAGAGAGAGAGAGAGAGAGAGAGAGAGAGAGAGAGAGAGATGGTAGGTGGGGCAAGAAGAGACTGAGATGCTTCCAGGGTTAAAACCTCCAGCATTTGCAAAGGCACGAATTTGTCCGGAGTCTCACATTCATCACAGAGAAGACTTTGTTGGGCCGCAGCTGGCAGCCCAGGAAGCGCTGGGGTCAGGATGGCCCTCTGCTGCATGATGGGGCAGGTGAGTTTGGAAACCAGCCTCTCCCTGCTGCCTTCTCTTTCCCTTTGAGGGCATGCCCCTCCCCTTTCCTCCCCATTTCCAGACATGCTCTCTGTGCTCTGGACCTTCCTGCCCTCTCTTCCCTTCCTTAACAACGCCCAGTCTCAGGGAGAGAGCCACAGTCCCTGCCCCATAGGGGTGCGGGTTCCAGGCTGCCCATTACCACTGAGTCTGCTTTTAGCCCGGGGTGGGTTTCGCCTGCTGCAGAGCTGCGAGGAGGACTTGGTACCAAAATAAGGTCCAACCGTGCACTAGGCTTTCTCCCACCCCGAGAACTGAGGAGGGGAGGAGGGCTCCCCTCCCTGCTGCCCGCCTCACTCGGCCTACACATCACCATCGCAAATTTAAGCCATTTTCCAGGGGAGCAGCTCCCTCCCTTCTGCCCATGGAGCACCTGGTTTTACTTCTCATTACTTTAATTAATGGAGTCAATAAATAGAGCAGGATGCCTTGCTAGGATAGAACTTTCATTTTCTGTCTCGGCTCTAATGAGGGTCCCTTTGATCATCACTAGGAAGGTAAGGCCCCTGAGGCTCCTTGGGGGCCAAGTTAGAGGCACCAGAGAGCGACAGGGTAGCTTCCTCTCCCTCGGGAGGGTAGTGAGATACTGGGCTGAGCAGGAAGGGGAAATAATAAGGCCCTTTTTGTTTTGAAGTTTAAAAGAGAAAAAGATGTTCACTTGAGGGGGTGAGGGGTGATGCTGATCGTCAGGGAAGGAAAGTGGATGGTGACCAGGAACACATTTGGGCAACCAGAAATTTGGAGAAAGACTGTGGGAAGGACTGAAAGGGCTGACTCTTAAGATCTACAATTCTGTGCATCTGGTCGGGTGGTTTGGACATGCTCAGCACCCACAAAATGGCTTTTCCTCCTTCAAGGGCCCCCAGTGTCCCACTTGGGGTTGGGGGACAAACAGCTGCCCGGGATTATCTGTTTGGCTGCCAGGGACCAGCTGATCATGGTCACACTACACAGGACATGCAGATGTGGTCAGGGACCAGTCCAGGGGTCCCCTGTGTTAATGTGGACTCTGACCGCTCCCTTTCTCCATCTATGGAAATGCTGAGATTTGGAAAAATTTCAAGGGGGAGGAGTTGAAAACAACCAACCAAACTAGGAACCCAAGCAAGATAATTCCTTTGTGACCTGGAATGTAACCGACCCCGGGGCTTCCCCAGCAGTTGACGGAGCTGTAAAAAGCAGGCCTGAGGCCCAGCTGGTGTAGCTCAGTGGTTGAGTGTCGACCTATGAACCAGGAGGTCACAATTCAATTCCCAGTTAGGGCGCATGTCCAGGTTTCGGGCTAGATACCCAGTAGGGGGCGTGCAGGAGGCAGCCGATCAATGATTCTCTGTCGTCATTGATGTTTCTCTTTCTCCCTCTTTCTTCCTCTCTGAAAGCAATAATATACATATATTTTTGGGGTGGCTTCTGAGAGTCATCACACACCTCCCAGCCCTGAGTCTGCGAAAGCCTTGTGATGAAACCAGAAGTGGAACATCTTACAGATACTCCCTCCTTCAGCAGGTTTCTCCGTAAAATCCCCTCATAAATCGTGAGCCTGCTTTCTTCCAAAGGGGGAGCTCTGTGGCTGTGTTTTTGTAAATGTGAGTTGGTGGAGACATTCATTATTTCACTAGGTGGGTTTACAGCAGCGAGTCATTCAAGCTTTCAAAGGTCTCACTTTTATGGGGACAGCTCTTGTTGTGTCATAATCATTACAAGCCTCGAGATGCCCTGAGTAGTAAGGGCCTTTCCAGATCATGCAGCCCCCCACTGTACCCCCACCTTACAGAGGAGGAGCTGAGACCCAGGGAAGTTAATGAACTTGCCCAAAGTCAGGGAGCCGGCAGAAGACAGGGCAGGCCCTGGGCCAGGCCAGGCCAGACCTGAGCTGGACTGTCACCCTGTGTGAGAGTTTTGTAGTTGCAAACACATCACTGTATGAACTCATTCTGGGCTTAAAGTTGGCTAGATTCCGGAAGTAATTCGCTTTTGCATGTGGAACCCGTGTCATGATGTGTCTGTCCTCTGACCTCCCAACACCCATCTTCTTCCTCCTTTCTCTTCTCGGCGATGTGTCCGGCACATGTGAAAACCTTCTGCTGCTGCCACCCCACAAGCGTTCATGGCCCTCTGCTGGTGCCCACGGCACTCTTGGACCTGTTTTGTTAGTGGATCTCATGAAGGTCCTGACATCTGTGCTCTACCTGAACTCCTTAGAGGCAGGGTCAGAGCTTGTATTTCTGTGTCCCAGCACCTAGCACACAGTAGGCATAAAGGCGGTTGAATAAATACGGGTGCCCTGGTTTTCTTGGGTCTAAGTCCTTTACATTTAATAGATTATTATTATTTTTTAATTAAATTGATTAGGGTGACATTGGTCAACATGAACATACAGGTTTCAGGTGTAGATTTCTATGTTATAAGATCTGTGGATTGCATCACAGTACTCACTACCCCAAGTCAAATCTTCTCCTGCCACCATATATTAGTACCCCTTCTCCCCCCGCCCTTCCCTCTGGCAACCACCACACTGCTGTTTGTGTTCACGAGTTTCAGTTTTATATCCCACATATGAGTGAAATCATACGGTTCTTAGCTTTTTCTGACGGACTTATTTCACTTAATGTTGGAACATACGCACAATGGGATACTACTCAGCCATAAAAAAGGATGAAGCAGCGCCTTTTGCACCAACATGATGGACCTTGAGAACGTTATGTTAAATAGATGTGGGATTAGGTTTTATCACACAGCTAAGAAAACTTCATCTTTCAGTTCTTAGCGCATCAGCAATGAAGGGGGCCGTTTTACAAATGTGGAACCGGAGGTCCAGAAAGGGAGTTGCCTGATGCAAGGATGCACAGCATTTCCGTGTCAGAACTAAAATGAAAACCAGGCCTCTGTGAAAAGACAAAGGCCTGCTCATTGTTCCTGTGCCGTGGTTTAAAAGGTTTGTTAAGTTGCATTAAAACACACACACACACACACACACACATACACCTTTCTACAAAATTCCCTTGGGCATAAGGAAAGATTAAAGATTGTGTTTCTAGCATTTCTTCTTCTTATTGTGATTTTGTTCCTTTCTAACAAAAACCATTTTGCTTCTTGCTGGAGGTAAGAGCAGAAATGGCCATTTCTCAGTCTTTAGGGGAATCAATTCATAATTACTCTCCATCACATTTTTGGTGGGAATGATTCCTTCTTTCTTGGGGAGAAGGTATCTACTGAACTTTCATTACACATTTTCTTTTCACTGAGTTTACAGCCCTCTTGATGGGAAGCGTGGCAGCAGTTTAAGTAGAGCATTGAAAATGTGCTGTTCCCTCCACACCAGCAGCAGATGGCGGACACCAGGCTTCCCACCGTGTCTCACGGTGCTGGAAGCTAAGCAATAGGAGGAAGGGTGGTGGCCATTTGGGGTCTGTCTGTCCAGGACCTCATGGCTTCCTGTCTGCTGTCTGGAGCCCAGGAAGGACCACCTTGGATCCATACTCTGCTTTCCACTCTAAGAGTGACATAAGCCCAACCGGCATGGCTCAGTGGTTGAGCGTCAACCTATGTACCAGGAGGTCAGGGTTCAATTCCCCATTAGGGCACATGCCTGGGTTGTGGGCTCGATCTCCAGTGTGGGGTGTACAGGAGGCAGCTGATCAATGATTCTCTCTCATCATTGATGTTTCTCTCTCTCCCCCTCTCTTCCTCTTTGAAATCAATAAAAATATATTAAAAAAGAAGAGTGACATAACAGGAGAGGGCTAGACCCAGAATTAGCCAACAGCAAGGGCCCTCTCTGTGAATCTGCTCCCAAGGATTTGGGGGTGGAGGAGGTGAGTTGGTCTTTATTGCCATCGCTGCAACCCTGGCTTCTGAACTTCAGTTCTTAGGAGATCAGAGTTGGAGCTAGGCTGAAAGTGGGACAAAGTCAGCTCTGTGTGGGGGTAGGAAATGAGTCTGAACCACCTCACTCTGCCTCCTACATGACAAGGGAAAAGCCAGTGGGAGGTATGATCCAAATGTTGTCAAAATCCAGCCAGAGTGAGAGCCCTGTCTGCCCAGCCAGCCCTGCTCTTGTGGTTTTCAAGAAGAGCCTGCCCGCCCTGGCTGAGTAGCTCAGTTGGTTAGAGCACCGTCCTGATACACCAAGGTCGAGGGTTTGATCCCCAGTCAAGGCACACACAAGAATCAACCAATGAATGCATAAATAAGGTGAACAACAAATCAATGTTTCTTTCTCTCTCTCCATCCCTTCTTCTCTCTCTAAAATCAGTCAATAATATTTTTAAAGAGTCTTCCCTTAAGCAACTAGAGGTGTTGACTTGTAATTCATGCTAACTTTTTGTAGCAAGCTTCTATTAAATACCTGCTGTATGCTCAATTAGTCCACTGGAGTAATATAAGAGAAGTCTTGACCCCTGCCTTCAATGAACTTACCGATTAGTAGGAAAATGCATTCATTCATTCATTCACTCAATATTTTCTAAAGCCTACCTTGTGCTTACACACTATTAAGTACTGAAGGCAGAGACAGTTGAAACACAATAGCTCTCATCAAGAATGCCACTGTCTGACGGACTGATGGAGGAGGTGGGTGCTTACAAAATGAGTGAGAAGGACTGGGAGAGCAGGAAGAACAGACTGTGTAGAAGAAAAAGGAGGTGGGGGGGGGGGGGGTTCCCTCACCTAGCCCAGGTACAGGATAGAGGAGGTGATCATGAAAGAGAAACATGAAGGCTGAGCGAGAGTTAGTGAGGAAATAAGATGACTTGTGTACCGTGTACATTTAGGAGTTGTCCTCCCCTATTAGAATTTAGGGGTTGATTTAATCTTCATGAGAATAAAGGACTAACGTATTTGATAGTAATGTAAATTACTATCTCTGCTGGTAATGTTCTAGGTCTTACTTTGGGCCTTGGTAACGTGGAGGTGTTCCCTCTGTGAGAATTCAGTGAGTGGCACACTCATAAGAGTTCTTAGTCTTATATGGGTATTATCCTTCAATATGGGCTTGAAAGCCACGTGTAATCCAGGGCGAGATTGCAGGCCAGAGGAGGCCTGTACGGGCTGTGGGAAAATGGAGTGCAGGAAAGGTCGCTGGTGAATTGGGTACTTCTGGGTCCCTCGAGGGAAGAGAGGGCACTCCTGGGAGGCTCGGTGCCCTCATGTCATTAAATCAAGCACTTCATCTTCCCTCCAAGGAGGCCTCATCCCATTCACTGAGCTTCTGCAGCAGATGCTGCTTCAGAAGGCAGAATGGGGCTGTGCATGGAGCAAGAGTTTTTGCACCCGGTTGAGTCTGTCCATCCATTTCCACATCAGGCGAATGGGTAACCATCTGGGGCCGTTGCTCTGACAGAGCTGCTGCTATGATTCTCTCCTAACCCCATCCATCACAGGCCTGCTCGCCTCCGGCAGGATGAAGAATGGGACAGGCCCAGACAAAGGTCGGTGGTTGTATTCTGACCCAGGGGGCTAGGAGGCTAGGGGTTGCCTGACCCATTTGGGGATGCTGGGCATTAAAATTAGAATATAAAACCTGAGTGCCTGGTGCATCCATAGGTAGCCTTCCATTGACATGTCACTGCTCTCTTTCAGCATTTCATGTTGCCCCTGACAACTGGCCACGCCACTATAACCACCTTTATGTTCTTTCTCTCCCATTAAGATGGGAGCCCAAGCCCAGCCGGCATGGCTCAGTGGTTGAGTGTTGACCTATGAACCAGGAAGTCATGGTTAGATTCCTAGTCAGGGCACATGCCCGGGTTGTGGGCTTCATCCCCAGTAGGGGACATGCAGGAGGCAGCCGGTCAGTGATTCTCTCTCATCATTGATGCTGTTATCTCTCCCTCTCCTTTCCTCTCTGAAATCAATAAAAATATATTTAAAAAAAAGACAGGAGCCCCGGGATCAGTGGTTCTAGCAGCCTTCTCACAGCACAAGGCCACTTCTCTCTGTTCTGGAGAAGAAAACCAAGGGACAGGCATGTGAAGCTGATGCTAATCATTCCCCCAGGCTCCCGACCTGCCTACTCTCCTCCTCACTCCAGTCACTAGGAATGTCACAGAAAACTATCCTGGAAAGAGATATGACATAACCTACCATTGTCCCCGACAGCCAGGGTTCTCAGCGTGGCCCAGAGCTACCGTGGAGAGAGAAGAGGAGAGAGACTATGGGCTGCATGCATGGAGCACAGCACCTAGCAGAAAGCAAGCACTCAGTTCTCATTGGACAAGAAGCTGCTCCTGAGTATGCACTTCTCAACCCAAACAGCCCCATTCCCTGGAGGAAAAGCAGCAGCTCCCTGACCAGCACGTTCCCAAAGGGCCTCCTATGAGCTCTATCCCTGTCCCCTTAGGACTCTGAGCAGTTTCCCTCCCTCCTGCCCCGGCCCTGCTGCCAGAGTCAGTCAGTGGCTGCGTCTTGCCAATTCTTCCTCCACAATCCCTCTCTCCGTGCTCCTTTCTTCCCCATCCCCAACACCGCTCCGTCAGATCCCATTTCCTTTTGCCTGGCCTATCACAATAACTATCGCTCATCTCCCAAGTGCTTGCCCACGCTGTGTTTTCTCATTGTCTGCACAATACACCCGGACCTCTTCATCAGCGGGCCGGGAATCTTTATACCAGTAGTCGCATCACTCTCTTTCACAAACTCACCTCCCAGTGCTAGTCCACAGGGAGCTTTCCCTCCAACCAAAAAAGCCAACTCGTGGTCTCCCAAGGTCTGGCTCGCCATCCCTCTACCACCCCTCTGACCGCATTGTTCCTCATGCCCGGCACACCTCCCTCTCTCTCCTTTCATTTCTTTAAGCAAACACTCGTCTCACCTCCCTCATGAAGCCTCCTGATTCGTAAGGCAAGAATTTCTTCTATTGATTCTCAAAGCTCTTACTGCATTTTCTCAGCCTTGAAGGCTGGGGTGGCTTCTTATTCACATGGTAGCCAGAATGCCCAGCATAGCCCCCTACACAGGGTATGATCAGGAGCTTTGAATAGTCCTATGTATACAGTGGTTATTTGGTATATATGCTTCAAGTCAGGGAAAACCCAAGAAAGGCATTCAGATATCCTTTGTTTAGTTAACCACAACACAAGTGGATTGTCTACCTACTGTGTGCACCTGCGATGCTGGGAATTCCAGAAATGAATGAGACCATTCTGTGCTGTCACGGAGCTGAATGAATGGAAGACGGCAGGTCAATGGACACTCACCTTCAGTGTGACACATGCTGTGTGACACAGACAGGATTCTAAGCTCGTTCATGAGAAAAGCCATGCCCCCGACTCTATAATGTGGCAAGGATGGGGGTGTCATGGGCAGAATTGTGTCTCCTGAGAAGATATGTTGAACTCCTAACCCCCAGCATCTGTTAATGTGACCATATTTGGACACAGTCTTTGCAGATGTAATGAAGCTCAGATGAAATCAGATGAAGTGAAATTAATTTTCAAAACACATTTTATCTAATCCAATACATAAAAATATCATTTCAACATGTAATCAGTATAAAAATAATGAGATACTTTACATTCTTTTGTGTGTGTGTGTGTGTGTGTGCGTGTGCGTGTGTGTGTGTATCAAGTCTGAGAAATCTGGTGTGTACTTCATCTGCATAGCACATCTTAGATTGAAATAGCCTCATCCAACTGCTGGATAGCTCCATGTGGCCATAATGGCTAATGTATTGGACTGTCCCTCTCTGAACCATTTTCTCTGGCCCTTGGTTCCTCTCCCAAGGTCTCAGATCCATACAGAAGCGATAGCAGTATCCCCAAGAGAGGCCTTCCCTCATTGAAGTTTTGTGGCCTTCTAGGTACCAATCTGTCTCATTACCTATACAGCATCTGTTCAATCTACAATAATCAATTTCTGCTCTCCCAGATGTCCAATGATCACCACCATAGCATTAGCTACTACCTCCTTCCCGTCACATAACGACCATTTCTTTTTTGCAGGGAGAACATTTAAGATTTGGTCTCTTAGCAACTCTCACCTACTGACTCTTTCAGAAGAGAGTCAGCCTTGGGGATGGAACTTCACCTGGCCAGATGGGAGAACGCCAGCCATCTTTTCGTCATCCTCCTCCCTTTGTATGTTTTTACAAAGTGAAATGTCTTGAGAATTAATTTGATGATATGGATCAGGAGAGAGAGAAAAATATCCATCCCCTTTACCAACTAATTTCCCAAGGAAACAATCTGAAATATGGAGAAAGTTTCAGGCTTAGAGATGCTTGTCAGGGCCTTGTTTATACTCTAAAATAACTGGGAACGATGTCCAATGCTAGCACAGTACTTCCAGTCTGCACCACTTCTAAAGGGTGAGCGATCATGCAGCCATTGAAAATAATATCAGAGCCCTGGCCAGGAGGCTCAGTTGGTTGGAGCGTCGTCCTGTACATCAAATAGTTGTGGGTTCCATTCCTGGTCAGGGCACATACCTAGGCTGTGGGTTCAATCCCTGATCAATGTTCTCTCTCTCTCCGTTTCTCATTCTCAAAAAAAAAAAAAAAGAGAAAAAAATTAATAAAGTAATCCTTGGGTAAGGATTTTAGAAAAAGTTATTTTTAAAAAAGAAAATAATAAAATAATACCAGAGATTTAGCATAACAGGGTTTCTGGAGTTAAAATATGAAGGGGGAAAAGTTAGAATCAAATTTTCTATGCAGAATTTAAGTATGTAAAAATATCTCAACACAACAAAATGACAGAAAGAGAATCCACCAAGGAATTGTAAAGTAGTTATCTTTTGGTGGTAGGATGATGGGCAATTTTTCCCTTCCTTTTTCCCACTTATCTGTATCTTTTGAAATACAGTGAGTTCATATTTCTTTCATAATAAAATAGGTTTTATTACACCAAGTACACAAAGTTAAGGGGGAAAAAATAACTTTCAAAAGCAATTAAAAGTTTCTGCCGTGGCACGGTAGAAAATCATTTAGCTGTGCCTATGGGCTCTGGAGAGGGGAGTGAGGAGAGAGGGGGATTGTGGGTGTCGCGCGCCTCTCCTGCCAGAGAGATTTGCATTCTGCATGCTGATGCATCATTTCTGACACTTTGGGAAGTCTCTCCCTAGAGCCTTGGACTGGGGCTGCCCCTCAAACACAAAGCTGGTTTGTGAGCGAGCCCCTCTTTAGTGATGTTGACACAACAAAGTCTTTCTTCAGCCCCGAGCCACAAAATGGACACATTCATGCCCCCAGGAAGAGCCTGGACAAGGAAGCTGCTCAGTGGCTTTAAGTCAAAAATGAAGTGTCTGAGAAGCACAACTCTTTTCCTAATCCCCTGGGCAGCAGAGTCCCTGTCCCTGGGCACTGAGTTTGAAACCCTGAGGCCGTTCTGAGTCCGCACATTCCAAAAGGGAGCCACATAAGCTTTCTTTATCCCAAAGTAAGCTTGGGGGAGGGAGATTCACTGAGGCCTCTCAGGAGGAAGGTGTTTATGTACCCACTGCATGGATGATAACACTGAGGTGCAGAGAGGGTGGAGAAAGCCACAGAGTGAGGGGCACCTCTGGCGTTCAAATTCAGGTCTATCTGGCTCCTAAGATCAGGCACTTCCCGACCTTCCTCTTCTCTTCTGCTCTGCTCTGCAGGGGCTATCCAGGAGGGGGGCACGCCCTGGAAGGTGGAAACTTGGCCGTTTGGTGGGCTGCTGGCTCTGACCAATCACATTTACCCATTCTTGGGTTCTCACAGTTTAAAGTAAAAATGGGTAACAGAGTTGTCCTCCAATGACCACAGCCCTATAGCCAGTCACAAACAGACCCCATTGGCAATCATCCCAGCTGTGTGTAATCCTAGAAGTTGAAAGGAAGTTTGACCAAACAGGACATTCTTACACAAAGGGAGTATCTTGAGCCCTCAGAGCACCAGGGGAGACAGGGTGTATCATTTGTAGGGGGTATTTAGAATGCAGGCAACTGCCTCTTCTCCCCAGATGAGCAACCCAACCCCAGGCCGGGAGGGCTCGTGTGTCATCCTCTTCTGACAAGGACTGACAAAGGGCCCTCTGTATTCGGCAGGTGACGGGGGTCGTCTTCCCGCAGGCAAGCGCAAGACGAATGATGCTTTCAGCGGAAGATGGAGGAATAACTCAGGCAAGCCGCAAACATGCCGGCTGTCAGTGTGATTCACGGAGTAATTACGGAACAATACAGTGTAAACTATTAGGAGATAATAACAGTAAGTCAGGACTGACTCATTGCTTGGAAAACTTGGGGCTGACAAACCTGCCAATTATTTGCCAGTTCTCAAAGTCTGTAAAATGTGTAATGTGAGCCAAGCCTGGCAGCTGGATTTAAAGGACACAGATCTATTATCCCTTTTTACATTAAACTGTGAGAATCCAGCGATGGAAAAACATAAATGTAAGCAGTTAGGCTAATCCCAGCGCCAGCATCCAGGTAAAATAATTGCCAGGTGCCTAAAACCCCTACTTAGTTCCCTGAAAGCTGAAAATATAGCCAAGACATGAGGCCAAACATGCCTTATCCTAAGTACAAGGAAAACAAAAATAACAGTAATAACGAAGGCTACAATTACTGGAGCACCTACTATGTGCCAGGTAATTTTCACACATTCCATTCATGTGAATTCCCACAAATTAGCAGATGGGAAAGCTTAGTCTTATTTTTTGGGTTGAAGAATCTGGTTTAGCTAAAGTAAGTAGCGCAGACAATGTGACAGTAAGTGGGGAAGATGGGCTTCAAACTCAGATATGATGGGTTTCAAAGTCCAGGCGTTCAAGGTCCCAGGAGCTATCAGGGTGGGGTCAGTGAAAGCCTAAGCCTGGTTGACAAGCGCCTCTACTCCTTAGGGGCTGCCAAGGGAATATGGCATGCCCTGTGCTGCCACCAGGGTTAGTCAAGGGCATCGCAGAGCAGGTCTAAGCACAAGAGGGACCAGCCAAGGGGCTGTACCCACATTACATGAATGTGAGGGTATCCAAAGTCAGAGTTTGTGTGTGTGTGTTTCATCCTTATCCGAGGATATTTTTCCTACCTCCACTTTTTGACCTTGTACAAACCCAAGGCTGGGATGGCTCCCCAGCTCCTGAAGGTAAGAGACACAGCTCTCTGAGATCATTTTTGCTGCATCAAGAGGAGACAGGGCCAAATTTGGCAGCGGTGACACTAGAATGGCTACCCGATATTTTGCTGTAGGTCATCTGTTAGCAAAATCCGCTCCCTCCACATGCACGCCCTGCATTTCATGGCTTTGATTCATTAACTCCAACTGCTGGAATTGCAGGTAACCCTCCGAGTTGCATCTTAAGCAGGCAAGGATGACTGCGTTAAAATTGGCCCCTCTAAAAAGGTTAATATTATAAATGCATCTTAAATGCCTAATGCATAACCACATGCCACAAATACGGAAATGTCACCAGCGTTAAAACTCCCTCCCCCCTCAAAACTGCTCACTTTTGTTCTCTGCTCTATTTACGAAGGTCTATGCTTCTAGGTCAGGCTGTACTGGGCTGTAGACACGCCTTCAGTTCCCCTTTCGACCAGTGGACCATGCCTGAGAGCTGGGGCGGGCCAGAAGAGAAAGGACCAAACTCCCCTTTCAGGGAATGGGGAGGATCACAGTCAGGGGTGGGTCTCATTACTTGCCAGAGTATTGGGTTTCCTCAGATACAAAAGAGATGATGATAAATTTTCTTGCTCACATTACCTAGAAAGTTCAGAAAGTTCTTAAGTAACTAAGAATCCCACCGTCCATGTGGGACACGGCTATTTTTTCTAGGTCAGTGCTTGGTTCATAGTGGATGCTTAGTAAATGTTCACTGAATAAATGTTTCTTCTCTTTCCGTTCATCTTTCTACTTCCCAAGGTCTATAAGGCCTCAAGATTGGCTAACGTTAATTTAGATGAATGTTAAAATTTCAGGTATGACCTCCCCCCGGTGTACTTGTGTTTTCTGGAAGGTGATATCAGAGAGAAACTTCCCTAAGATTTGAAGGAAAAAAATGTCTAAGAATGGAATTTCAAGTATATTAATAGTCCAGAGAGGGAGGTATTCATGGTCCTCAAATTAGACTGCAGAGGAGGATTCTGCCTCATCAAACTAGTTCTGCATAGTGAGTGTGTGGGGGTGGGGGAGGTGGGCTGTGTGAGCAGGTACCTGTGTGTGAATGAATATGTGCAAGTATGTATGCTTGGAGAAGCCAGGGCCAGGACCATGGAGCATCATTTAAGGAGGCACTCACTCTCAGGTGCTGACCCTGCACTTGCACGACCTCAGGAGTGGGTGCCTCCTTAAACACATATTGTGTCTTGTGCCTCATGCTGCCTCACCCTAGTCCAAGCCTTGTAAAATTCATGTCTGTGTAGGAAGAGTCATGTCCTTGTCCGAAAGAGTCTTCCAAACCAAGGATAGATGTCCTCAAATTTTGGGTTTGGGGGGACTCTGTAAGGTCATCCAATGCAGTGGCAATCAAATGTTAAAGTACATCAGAATCGCCTGGGAAGAGCTGTAGACCCTAGATTCCAAGGCCCCACCCCCAAGATTAATGTTTAATATGCACACACATTCCCCATATTAGGTGACTCGGATGTGGGTGGTCCAGGTGTACCCACTGAGAACTCTTATTATTTGGGGGAACATGCAATTCATCATCCAAACCAGGCCACTTTGAGAATGAAAGGAATTTGTAAAAGTTTAAACCCGAGGGTGATGAACTCTGCCTGATTTTGTAAAGTTTTACTAGGACACATCCATGCCCGTTTGTCTATGTATCATCTAGTGCAGGGGTCCTCAAACTACGGCCCACGGGCCACATGCAAATACAAGTATTGTATTTGTTCCCGTTTTGTTTTTTTTACTTCAAAATAAGATATGTGCAGTGTGCATAGGAATTTGTTCATAGTTTTTTTTAAACTATAGTCCGGCCCTCCAACGGTCTGAGGGACAGTGAACTGGCCCCCTGTTTAAAAAGTTTGAGGACCCCTGATCTCATGGCTGCTTTTAAATGACAATGGCAGCTTTGAGGAGTTACAACAGAGACCGCATCACCTGCAAAGCCTAACATATTTACTATCTGATTCTTTAAAGAAACAGTTTCCAATGCCTGGTTTCCAATGTCATAGTTATTGTTCAGCAAAACTGTATACGCCATAGGCTTGCGCTGTGGGGCATGCTCCCTTGCTCTTCTCTCATTTCTATGAGAGAATATGTCCTATCTAGCCTGCTGGTCCATGGGGAATGAAAGACACGTGGGGCAGGCCCAGACCCAACTCACTGTGTGAAGCCATGCCCACAGAGCCCACCAGCCTCAGCCAGTCCACAGACCCAAGAGCAAGCATCACTGATGGCTGTTTTAAGGTCTAACAGCATTATGAGGATAACTGCCTGATACAGACACTATTAATAATTACTCCAGGTTTGCAGGAGTCATCTGCACGTGGTGACCTTAACTATAGTTTAATAATTCCCCTTTCACTTATAGAAGGAAGCTGAGGCCCACAGGGGTTAGGGTTTGTCCAAGTAAGTTTTGGGCCATGCCCAGATATTCGATTGCTTTGCCTTTTTCGATATCAGGTGTGGATACACAGCCCTGAACCCTTACAGAGCGGTCCTTGGGCTCAGGGGGAGGCGGCTTAAGCTGGGGCCTTGCCCTGGCTTCTGGTGCCTCTTTGCTGCGGTGCTGAGTAGAGGCCTGCCTTAGGCTGCCGTTTCTTGAAATGAATACCCACGTCTAATCCCGAACAAATAAATAGCAAGAAAAATGCAACCAGAGAGAAGTAGCAGCAAGAATAATTACATAGTAGGCACATATTTTGATTCAAACTTAATGTTGCTTAGCAGAAGAAAATGTGTTGTGAGTAAACGGAGATCAATTCATGCCACCGCCAAGTGGCAGGCGACATTAGCAGAAGATGGCCTTAAATCCAACAACTCCCTCCAACGTGCAGCAGGACGGGCCCTCCCCAGGGTTCCCTGCGAGGAAGTTAGCAGAATAGAGGGGCTGCCTGTGAACTCCTTACTCTGGGGCTAGGGCTTGAAACTGCAGAGTGGCTTTCTGTGGAGAAGTGTGTGCATGGGCTCGTATGCACAGGCACATGCATGTGTGTGTATGTGTCTGTGTGTGCCTATGCATGTGTGTATGTTTATGGGCACCTTTGAACAAGTCTATGTATGAGCTTGTGTTTTGTAAGTGTGCGGTTCTTATGTGTTCACATGTACATACGTGTGTGTGTGTGTTCCCTGTTGTCTGACCTTGTTGAGGTTCCTCTGCTTGCCGGCTGCCCTATACCTGTAGCTTGGCGCTCCTGCTCTCCATGGACTGGTTAAATCTACCTCAGGACTTCAGTGATCACTAACCCTCAACTCAGCCTTTCCACCAGAAGCACCACGTTGCTGGTTTGGGGGCTTGTAGGACACGGAGGTGATTGTCCGTGATGCAGCCCCGTCCCATCAGTTCTGCTTATCTGAGGTCGCAGAGCTTCTGGGCAGAGCTCAGATCCTCTCCACGCTCCCCCTCCTGCACCTGCTCACTAATTCCAGACTGAGTCTGCCTGGATGGCTTATACCCATGTTGCTCTTCCATCATCCCCGTCTTGGGGACCAGGACAAAGCTGGGTGGGCTGGGCAGGACAGGGTCCTGGAGGGAGAGCCCAAGATGCTACTCAGAGAGACCAAAGTTCATCTATCCAAGGGGCCAAAATGTAGGCAAATAAGTGAGCCAAGGTCAGATTCAGAAGTAGCTTCAAGCAGCAGGACTGAGGGGTAACAGGGGGGCTGAGACTGGCCCGGGACTCATCTGTGAGCAATTCAAATTCAAGCAGCAAAGAGAGTAAGCAGGTGAGACAAAAGGCTGTGAATACCTCAGAGGGGCCAGAGTCTAGAACAGGGGTGGGCAAACTTTTTGACTCGAGGGCCACAATGGGTTCTTAAACTGGACCGGAGGGCCGGAACAAAAGCATGGATGGAGTGTTGTGTGAACTAATATAAATTCAAAGTAAACATGATTACATAAAAGGGTACGGTCTTTTTTTTTTTTTAGTTTTATTCATTTCAAATGGGCCGGATCCGGCCCGCAGGCCATAGTTTGCCCACGGCTGGTCTAGATGATTCCTGTGCAATGACTGAGGCCAGCTGGGCTACGAACACGTCCAGCGCTGGACCAGGCAGACCGTGAAGGGCCCCTCATCCAAGAAGCTTTCCCTGGATGGCCCACGGGTTCTTCAGCTGCTCATAGAATCCCTGTCCTCCTCCCCAAAACTCTCCAATGTCTCCTGTGATTCTGAACAGATTCCACTGACTACTCCAAGAATTTGTTCAACTTGCCTGGACATTGAATTTCCTCCAGACATTACTAAGCCACTCCCTGACACTTGTCATCGACTGCCTCACCACATTACCGATTTCTGCATGTGTCCAAATCCTCTCTCTCCGGCCAGACTGAAAGCTTCCCTGGCAAAAGACGGTGCCTGCTGTTTCCCTCTCTCTCTGTGCTGTACACTTGTATGTATTTAAGCCATCTCTTCCGTCTGGTGGATCGACGAGGCTGTCACTCTCATAACGCCTTTTGTACAGGAGAGGCATTTGTCCTCAGCTGTGTTTCCTTCCTCTGCATTCTCTAGTGTCCAAATTCTGTGCCCACCTCCACCCACGGCCCATGGGCTCAGCACTGCCTCGTTCTCAAGCCAACTGAGGCCCCTCCCCTCATCAGCACCAGCTCCACTATCCCCAGATGTGCACATCCAGATGTGATCAGGACTGTCCTCTGTGTAAAAGTCATGGATGGATTCCTATGGAGTCCCCTGAAGAGCCACTGTGCCTTGGCCAACACTTTCCCCTCTATACCTGGACTGCCCTTTACCCTTCTCTGATTTGCAAATATTCATTACTCAAGGCTTGGATTGGCCATCACCTCCTCTGTGAAGCCTCCCCTGATTCCTCCGGGCTGACTCTTATGTTCCAGCCTCTGTCTGCCCATGGGGGCTTGTTCACACCTCATAATAGCAATTAGCACTTTATGGTATCAAAATCAGGTTAGATGTCCAACTTTCCCACCAGACAATTAGTTCTTCAAGGGTAGGGACTATGTCGAAATAATCTTTATAGCTCCCCATCACTCATTTCCCAGTGCCACATCCACAGTGGGTTCTCAGTAAAGCTTTTAAATGACTCCCTTGACCAGTTGCTAGAGAAGCAGGAAGGCCCCTGAGGCAGGTAGAGCAGGGCGAGAGAGAAGTAGGTGCCGGCTATCAGGTGATCAGGGGCAGGAATGTGCAGCATTGGACAACGAGGACTATTTCTGTAGTAGCATCAGGCACACGCTGGCCATCGGCTGAGTCACTATTACCTGGCAGGCAGGTAGCACCAGGAAGGTCTGGACCAGATAACAGGCTCCTGGGGGCAGCTGTAGTGGGGAGAGCACCTGGTCAGAACTGAATTAGAATCCTGATCTGGCCACTTACCACCACATGACCCTGAGCCAAGACTTTGATCTTCCTGGGCCTCAGTTTCTTTGTCTATAAGTTGGGGATAAAAATCCCTGTTTCATAGGGTTGGGCTGAAGGTTAATATGTTTATGCAGTGATCACAGGGCTTCCTTGACTATCGACCACTCTGTGGTCTTGTTCCCACCTAACCCTATTCACACATGCTACTTAAAGAATGTATTTATTTATGTCTGTTTGGTGAGTAGACTGGAAATTATTGAGAACAGAGACCAAGTATCAGCTCTGTATTCTTGGTACCTGCACATATGGGTGCCAACATGCACTTGAATGAGTGAAATGAATGAATAAGTATGAATTCTTAGTTGGGTGAGTCATGCCTCTATATATGCAGCAAAACTTTATTTCATTAGGGCTGAGGACAGCAGCTTGAATTAGAACACCACAAGAAGATTTTATATATATATGGACTTCAGAGAGGAAGGAAGAGGGAGAGAGAGAGAGAAACATCAATAATGAGAGAGAATTATTGATCGGCTGCCTTCTGCACACTCTACACTGGGGATCAAGCCTGCAACCCGGGCTTGTACCCGGATCGGGAATTGAACCCTGACCTGGTTCATAGGTTGATGTTCAACCACTGAGCCACGCCAGCTGGGCCACAAGAAGACTTTTAAAGCATAACAAAAAAAGTTTAAAAAAGAACTTTCCAATTAATAAACCACCAGAACTCCTGTCTACGTGTTCCCGACAGAGGTTTTGCCAGGGAGACTCTGTATAGATGAGGCTCATTTGTAATTAGTGAGTGTCCATTTGTATTCCAGTGCAGTAAGGTTCTCAAGTTCCGAAAAAGAATCTGTTTCCTGGAGAAGGTGAAACATTATCCTTGCAATCTTGGAGACTGGCAATTTTTTTCTTGGTAACCTTTTTTTTTTCTTACCGTGCATTCCTTCAACAAATATTTATTAAGCTCTTATTCTGTGCCGGGTCCTATTTTAGGCACTGAGAATACAGCAGTCAGTGAGGTAAGGGGCCCTGTTCTCATATATATTATGATCTAGTGAGGGGAAATGGTCAATAACTAAGTGAATAAAAGAAATAGGAATGGTAAATATGGAACAGAGATTTAAAGCAGGGTGATGTGCTTAGAGGCAATTGGGTGACAACTTTTGATTGGACAGCTATAGGCACCTTTAAAAATAACTTTTTGAATTGACTTCAGAGAGAGGAAGGGAAAGGGAAAGAGAGATAGAAACATCCATGATGAGAGAGAATCACTGACTGGCTGCCTCCTGCATGCCCCCTACTGGGGATCGAGCCCACAACCCAGGCATATGCCCTTGATCGGAATCAAACCTAGGACCCTTCAGTCCACAGGCTGACGCTCTATCCACTGAACCAAACCAGCTGGGGCTAGGCACCTTTTTTTTTCAAAAGGAAGTTTTGCTGAGAAGAACAGAGAGGTAGAGCAGTGGCTAAACAATGAAATGGGAGCTTGTGTGCTGTGGGTAAAAGATTTGAGAACAAGTTTACGTATTAAGGGAAATGATGTTAGTGGAAGGGAAAAGTGGGGGGGGGGGGGGGTGCAAAGGAGGTGGATTAAAGAGAGATGAATGGGACCCAGAGCTCAAGAGGAGGAGTGGCCTTTGAAAGTGGGGTAGCTCATCAGGGACACTTCATCTATAGAAACACGAGGGAAGACAGAGAAGAGGGGTTCTGAGCAGCATCCTTTTCAGAATGGAAATTAGTTGCATCTAATTGCATTCAGGCATGAGATAAGAACAGGGACCTTAACTTGGCTATTGTGCATGAATGTGTGTGTGTGTGGGGGGGGGGGGGGAGGAGGGTGTAGGAGTTTTGAGTAGAGAGTAGAAGGTGTGAAACAACTGTTTGAAAAACAGGCTCATGAACTTGGAGAGTATGGTAGGATTGCCAGGCAACGCCGAGTGCCAGTTTGAGATTTCTGGCCATGGGTTTAAAGTTGGACCAGTCATCCTATGAATGTGTGTTTTTTCATTGGTAACTTGGAGCAGGTGAAGGGTCATATCCAGTCACCCTCAGGGCTTGCCCTGGGAGGTAAAAAGAGTCGGAGGAGGCAAAGGAATGAAAGGTGTTTGATAGATTATAATGACAAAGAATGTGATGGAAGAAAGATCAGGAGGGTCCTGAGCACCTGAGGGGATGACTGGGGCATGGAGAGAAGGGGGAGGGGTCATTTGTTTAGCAGCCTCAATGAGGTCACAGAATTTCTAGGGTTGGAGCACAGCTGTGGGGGAGCCAATAGGATAATAAGTCCTCGGAGGGGATACTTACAGTCAAGATTCTCAAAGTGATGCAGCCATGGGTGATAATGAGGTCAAGATCATGACTATGGAGCTGGGTAGCTAAATCAGGGTGGGTAAAAAGTGGATTATTGCAAATGAGGTAAAGAAACGGAGAGGACAAGGTGCTGGATGAGCTGCCCATGGGGGTTCTGCAGTGACTGTGAGTGATGACAGAAATGATAGGACACAGAGAGGCAGGTGAACGGGGGCTGAGTGTGGTAGGGGCAACAAGGAGGGCTAGCAGGTGCTAAAGACTGCACTGACCTCCAAGGAGGTAGGGTGTGTGTGTGTGTGTGTGTGTGTGAGTTGAGCATCTATATGGTTAGAAGGCAGTACTTGGGAGCAAGAAGGAGAAGAGCTACCCCACTTTCAGCCCTTATGTGTAGGTAGAGGTACAAGTGAAAGTGTGGAAATGGGCTACAGTTAGGGGGAGAAGGTGAAGAGCATATTCAGAGAAGGGTTGCAGTTGTCTGGGTGTCTTCTGCCCATAGATTGTGAGCTCTGGAGGGTACCACACAAGGGTGGGGAGGGCTGGGAAGCAGGGTGAGATTAGAAGATACACAGGGCAGTGTGGGGAGAAGGTTCTGTGACGAGGACACCGACTTTAAAAATCAGAAGAGAAGGCAATGTGAGCCTTCATTCTCCTATGACAATAGGTACAGATGGACAAAAGCTGCTGCCTTTAGCAGACCGTGGACTCCCCAGTCCTCACCACTCCCAGTGTGGTCCGTGGACCAGCAGCATGAGCATTACCTGGAGCTTGTTAGAAGTGCCCACCCTGAGGCTCCACCGGAGACCCACCCAATCAGAATCTTCATTTCAACATGATCCCAGATGCCTCATTTGTATATCACAGACTGAGAAGCTCCAATCTGGTTCCCCTCCAGTTCTGGTCCAGCCTGTTTCTCTTGTTTACCTCTGTAGCCTGGCCTGGGGACACATGACATGCCTGCTCTAGATCTAGGTCATTCTAACACAAGGTACCACCTAAACCAGCTCCCTGACCACCACCGTGAAACCTCAGGAGAGGAGAGTCCAGCTTGAACCCATCTCCTCCCAGGAGGCCATTAGGCCAATTCTATCAGGCCCATACCCTTTGTAAAGTCATCCCATTTAAAAATATTGATAAATAATCAAAAATTTTGTAAAACACTGGTGGGTCACACCAAACCTTGGATTAAGGCACATCAACGTGTGCTACCTGATGGAGAGGAATTGGGGCAGGATGGGGGTGGGGGAGCGCTGGACTGGAGTCAGCTATTCGGGGTCATAGAATTGGCTCTTCCCCTGTCACTATGGGTTGCCACTCTGTCCCAGCCGGGCTGTGCTCTCTCACCTCTACAAAAAGTTGTCCTTTCCGCTCCCCTCATCCAGAACGCCCTCCAGCTGCCCCCGCCCCACCTCCCCATCCATCCTCCTGCTGCTAAAGTGGTTTAGGTGATGGAGCGCCGGGAAGTCTCCGTTTTCTTTGTGAAATGCCATGAAATATTGACATATTTAATTCTATCACTCAGGCCTGAAACCATTTTTCTCACAGGAAATATGGCCGTATTATATGTACGCAGGCCTCTGCAACTCAGGAAAAGAATAATCACACATAAAATATTTGGAGGAAAACACAGTCCTGGTTTCCCATTAGCATTTATTTCCACTTGTTCATTCTCTGTGTCACCTACAGCACTCACTAGGAGGCAAGTGTGGTAGCAGGCACCCTAAGTTTAACAACAGTTTATTTTACTTTATTTATGTATTTTAATCCTCACCTGAGGATATGTTTATATTGATTTTTAGAAAGAGAGGAAGAGAGAGATGGATAGATAGAAACATGGATGGAGAAAGAAACATCGATTGGTTACCTCCTATATGTGCCTCAACCAGAGAGTATAAACCTGCAACCCAGGTATGTGCCTTGACCAGGAATGGAACCCACAGCCTTTTGGTGCGTGGGACAATGCTCCAACCAATTAAGCCACCCGGCCAGGGCTAGCAGTTTATATAAAAACTCTTGCCCTGGCCAGTGTGGTTCAGTTGGTTGGCCAACATCCTGTGCACTGAGAGGTTGCTGGTTCCATTCCTGGCCAGGGCACATGCTCAGATATTGGGCTTCGTCCCCAGTGGGGGAGGGGGTGTGTGTTCAGGAGGCAACTGATGGATGTTTCTCTCTCCCTTCCTCTTTCTCTCAAATAACCCCAAAAAGCAACAATAAAAAAACCTTAAAAATAAAAACCACTCAATATCGAGAACATTCTATCCATTAAGGCAATGTGTTCTTGGAACGGAAATGTCTGTTGCTGTACTTGAGCGGGGAAAGCTGTCCACCGAACAGGATGTAGTGTTCCAAGTGAGAGTGGGCTGCGAGTTTGCTCAATCCCATTCATTCTTCAAAGCCAAGGGGAAGACCCCCTTCTACTGTGTCTCCTTGAGTGCTGCCTGCTCCTCTTCATCACCCTCATCGCTGGGGTGCTGCGGCCAAAACCTACAGCCAACTCCCAGTGCCGAACGGGTCTGTCCTGCTGCCTAGTCATAAGCTCATGCAGCTGGGACTGGGGCTTGAACCTCTGCTGAGCCAGCAAAGAGCAGCCTCAAGAAAGAGTGAATCACTAACTTTTCTCTGCATCTCAGAACCTTGGCAACCCCTCACCGCCTATGAGTCACAGAAACGAAGAATCTGACACTATTATAGCTCCTCTCTGTAAAAAACTGCCCATCCATACAAGATTTCACCATAACATGGGGCGGGGGGTTGTTCTTCAAACTCCCCGATTCTCCCTTGCTCCTACTAGAAGGACTCTACTTCCCTTGTAGTGTTGAAAACAGCATAGACTTTGGTGCCAGAAAGCCGTGGGTTCAAATCTTGATCCCGTGACTTATTTACTATATGATCTGACAAGGTACTCGAGTCTTTAAGCCTCAGTATCTATATCAGGAAAATGAAACAAAGGCCCCATCACAGGGCTAGCCTGGGGGGAGTCAATGATAGTTAGTCCTCCTCCTCCCCTCTCCTCTCCTCTCTGCCTGCGTGCCCCTCCCACTTCTAAGGACCCACTGGCTATTGGCGGCTGTCTGTGTGTTTGGACATCATGACTGGCCCCACTGCACAGGGAAAGGCCAGGAGGCTGAAGCTGGCCTTGCACACTCCCTCCCAAGTGCCTATCTCTTCTTAGGCTGCCATACTAAGCAATTTAGAAAAACCAAGGCCCAGGTCCAGCCGCTTTTGCACAGGTCTAATGATTTTCCATCCTCTCCTCATCAGCGTGTCCCTGTTTACACGGCCCCCAGCTGAGGTACAAAGCTCGCTTTTCTCCCCAGGGGATGCTTCTCCAAGCAACCTCCACCTCTCAGCCTCGCTCTGACATGTGTTGAAGGCTCCTGCTTCCCCGCCTCCAAGCTCTCCCCCTGATTACAAAGTGTGTGATTGTGCAGCCTGTCGAAATGCATTCATAATGCAACTTTATTTCCCCGAGAAAATCTCCATGGGAAACCAACGTCTCAGGAGGGCTGGCATCCGGCATTTATTATGATCTTTGGACATTTTACAATTTTTCCAAAAGGATCGTTACCCTTGCACTCAGCAGGGGGGAGGGGACTCTGGGGTGGCATGGGGTGCCGAGGGTGACTGAGGAAGTGGGGCACCTGGGATCTGGACCTGCTCTTCATCAGCTGAGTGACCCTGTGACCAGAAGCAAGTTAGCGGATCATTGGGTCCTTAAAACCGTCTTCCTTCTGCTGCGCCTTTCTGGAGCCTCCTCCTTGGTCTCCTTAGGTTCTCCCTCTAGGCTTCATCCTGGGCCCTCACCTCTTCTCTTTCCTCCCTGCGTTAGCTCCTTCTCTTCCATGGCTCCCACTGCCTTTCCTCCAAGGGCAGCTCCTCAGTCTCTATCTGTAGCTGAAACGTCCAGCTTTATCCACCCAAACCTCCAACTTCACTTCCTTGTGGACATCTTGCAGGTATGCACACCCAGAACTGAGCACACAATCTTCCCTGCAGCCCACTCTTTTTCCTGGGTTACCCAGCCCCTAGAGTTTCAGCCCCCACCTTGTTCTCAGGAACAATAGGCCAGAAGTCTTGGAAATGTCAATCAGCCCCTGCCATCGCTGTCTAACCCACACACACTGGACTAGAGGGTGAGATGCCTTGGTGTCTGCCCACTGAGCTCCCAACCATTGCCTGGCCCCAGGGAGGCCCTTCTTACCCTTGGCCTGGACCCTTCCAGAACCCCCCTCTCTAATCTCTTCTACCCACTGCAGCCAGCTTCCCCCATCGCCCACTCACACTAATATGAGAACTTGGATGAGTAACAGGACTCTCCCTGCTTCCATAAAATGGGAAGATTTAGAGATGATCTCGTAAGACCCTTCTGACCTTGTCAGTCTTTGATTTAATTATTGTTTGTCTAACTCCACTGTTCAAAACCCTGCCATAGAGCCTCGCCTCTGGATTCTTTCCTCTTCTCCAAACCATCCTCCCAGCCATTTCCAGAGGGAACTTTCCAAGATGGGAGACCTCCAATGTCCTCCATGACTGATCGCTACTTGTCTCCCTCGCTGGCCTTAGCCCCTCTCCACGTGCTCTCAGTTCAGGTACATGGAATGCTCGGCAGTTCCTCACACTACCAGGTGCTTTTCAGGGCTCCGTGCTGTGTATTTTCTATTCTAGCTGTTGGAATTTCTTTTCTCCCTTCCTTTCCTACTCTTTCCCCCATTACCCTTTATCTTCTCGTTCCTCGAGTCTGTCTGGTGAACTTATCCTTATTCTTCAAGGACCAGATCAAACCTCACTCTTCCTCCAAAGTTGAACTCCTGGCATTTACACATCTGCCCCCAACCCTTACACATCAGCCTCCCCACTGGATTCTGAGCAACTTAAAAGTCCTGATATTGCATTCCCAGAGTTCAGCATGATGTTGACACGAAAGACAGGTTGAATAACTATATTGTGATTGAATGGCTCCCAAAATCCATGAGATAACATCCATTATCCCTTTTTGGGCATTTAAGACTCTTTTCTTTCTAGATCTATCCACAGTTAGCCATTTCCTTTAAAGCATTTAAGCCAAGGGTACCATTTACCCTTCTATAATCATGCCCTGAACATGCTCATCACCCTCCACCCCCTCTCATGTCTACTAATATACCTTATCTCTCCTTTAAGGCTCAGCCAAATGCCACTTCTTGCTTTTCCTTATTCCCAAGCCAGGAGTGACCTTTTCTTCTAGGAGTCCATAAGTCGTTGAACCACTTTTTTATGATTCTTAGCAATTTTGGCCTTATCATAGAGTGATGTGGTCAATTTAATTTCCCTGTTAATTACTTGCTCTTCCGGACATTCTGACCAAGTCCAGGGTCCTTATCAAGGTTATACTCATCATGTGTATGATGGGAGAGTTCAAGACTATACCAGTGATAGCTCATGAGCGTCTTTAAATCCATTCGTCCCCATCTCTCTATCTCCACCTCATTTCTCTAGTGAAGACCACTCCATCTCTCACCTGAATGACAGTAAGAGCCTCCAACAAGTCCTCTTGGTATCATTGCAGCCAGTGTGAACTCTTATCTGTGCAAATTTGACCAAGTCACCCCCTGCTAAAAATCCTCAGTGACTTCCCATTGCTCTTGGGATAAAGCATCACACCCTCTATCTACACTGTGAACTGAGGCACCGTATCCCCAGCTTTCTCAGATCCCCTACCAGACCCCACAATCAGAGCTGAACTCTTCATTCCTCATGTGCACAGGGTTTACAGTGAGCTTCACCACAATTTAATGAGGTGGGGAGGACAGGGTGGTTATTCTTATTTTTCAGATTAAGACGCTGAGGCCCAAGTTCCCATGGAAATAGTAGAGCTGGGTCTAAAAACCTAGGTCTTCTGTTGCCTGTTGCAACAGCTCACCAGGCATACATTTGCACAGGCAAGTCTTCAGCAGTTCTTTCCTTTTAGTGTAGGAGCTGGGGACCACTAATTAGGCATCAAAGTCTATGTTCTTCTATTCCTCCTGGGCACCCAGCTAGACCACATCTCCAAGCCTTTTTCTAGTTGAGTAATCACCAATGTCTTCCCAGTGAAATGGAATGGCAATGATGCACAGCTCTTCCAGGCCTGGCCCATAATAACCTCCCCTCCCACATACTGGGAGCCTAATGCTTGATCTCCCCCTGCTTATGAATGTCAACTTCCAGGGTGACTTTGGAACTCATGAGAATCTGGGGTCCTGAATGTGTGTGTGCAGCAGTGTCATCCACGAGTTGAATAACTACTCAGAACTCCATGTAATGAACTTATGTTGTATTAAACCACTACGATTCTGGAGTCCATTTGTTTTGGCTGTCTAACCTTCTTTCCTTAACATGGTTAGTTTTTTCATAGCACGATCTGAGGACTGCCTGCAGCAGAATCCTTGCTTTCTAAAATTGCAGGTTTCTATGGCTCACCCCATCCCTACTGAAATGGGTTCCTGGGCTGCAGAGCCTGGCAATCTGTGTGTGAGAGTTGGTCCCAGCTGGTTCTTACACACACTAAAGTTTGTCAACCGTAGTCCAGATCTGAATTGGCAAGCTGTGGTCCAGGGCTGAATGTGACCACCACCTGTTCTTATACAGCCCATGCGCTGAGACTGGGTTTTATATGTCTAGATGGTTAAATGAATCAAAAGGAGAATAATAGAATGATATGTTGTGACATGTGAAAAGCTGTATTGGAGCACAGCTTTGGTCATTTGTTTATAGACTTCCTTTGGCTGTTCTTGTGCTCCTTGTGGCAGCTGATAGTTGCAACAGGGACCGTGTGGCTGGCAGAGTCTAAAATATTTACTATCTGGTCCTTTACAGGAAAAGCTTGCTGATGCATGTTCCAGTTCCTAAAACTCCCCTTTCCAAGGGGCCTCCTGATGAATGGTCATATGTAGCGATGGCATCGTGACCTATGGACTTAGAGTCCTTGTGGCATAGACAAATGGGAACGAATGTTATCACTCACTCATTCATTTCTTCATTCTTTTAGTAAACATTTATTGGATGCTGGGCCTTGAGTTGCAAAAGAGAGCATGATAGGTGAATAATACATAAGCTTGGCAATTATGCGTTTCTCATTATGAAACTCATTATTAAATAAAAGGCTAAACACTAACTAATCTCTAATTACTGTATAACAGTGTTACATATTATTGCAGAGGGATTTTTGCAAAAGGCATTAATAGAAAAGGTTCGCACTAGGAGATAACTGGACATATTAAAGGTCCTTAATTTTACAGGAACAGAAAATAACAAAGACTAAACTGGAAGCAATTGCAGGCACAGGGTCAGGGAACTCTATTTTTTTTGCAACATGGAACAGCACGCGCCAGCAGGAGAGGCAGAAATGTCTCAGTGGACAACACCCAAGGTCACCAGAGGAAGAGGAGAGAGTTGGGAACTCCAGAAGGCCATATGGGGGAGAGAGGCGTGATTGGATATATTTGAAGAGCATGGCTCTGACCCGCAAGCTTGATGGCAAAGGGGAACAAGTGGGCCAGCCAGAGAAGACCAAATAGAATTCATTTGATGCTAAGGGCAGAGAAAGGGGAAAAGCTAATTCCAATATAATCTGAACAGAAATTAATGTCTGACGGTCTAGCCTGGGGTTGGAGTACAGGCAAGTTGGAAGGGGTTTCTAAGTAGCACGGATTCTTGATATCAGGTAGGGTCCAGATTTTAGGTCAAGAAGGTACATCCTTGACCTAAAATGAAGTGAGTTCCTGAAGCAGAATCCCATTTTAGGAGAAAAAGTCAGATGAAAACAAAGCAATAGTACTATGCCACCACCACTTATCTGGTCTAGGGTTCAGGGCCAAGCCCTAGTTTTGGTGGGGGCGGCCAAAAGTCAAGGGTAGAACCAGGGCAGAAGTCCAGACAAGCACTGGAGGACAAGTAGGGAGGCTTAGGGCTCAAGAGGTACCCAGTACCTGATTCTCACCCATGAAGCAAAACTGCTCCCTTGAAGCTTGAGGTCTAGCCAGGCATCTGAGAAAGTTCTGGCCCAAAAGATGTAAGAGAAATCACTGGAAGCACTGGTAGGAAAGCTCCTGGAAGGCAGCTGAGTTAAAGGGACTCTCTGTTTTTGCCCTGCCTTCCCTTCCTGCTGCCTCCCAGGACACAGGTGTAATGGTGATGCTACAGCAGCCATCCTGGGCCATGAGGTGACTTTGATAATTGTTCTGCTAGGATAGTGTTGCTGAACAATAGGAGTCTGGGTCTCTAATGACCCTGGAGCAGCTACGCCAGGCTTTGGATTGTCTATCTCCAGATTTCTTTTATATTAGATGAAAATAACTTTCTATTTTGTTTAGGCCTGTTATTTGGGGCTTTCCATTATGTAATGTCAAACTTACTCCTAACTGGTATTTCCATCCATCCAGTAGCAGGTCCCAACATGTGGTGTATGTGTCACTGACAGCACAGACACTTTTATTAGATAATATTAACTCAGATAAGCAGGGATCTATGATTATATGTTTATTTATTTACTTATTTTTAATCCTCACCTGAAGATATGTTCTGACGGGGAATCAAACCCACAACCGTTTGGTGTATGGAACAACATTCCAACCAACTGAGCCACCTGGACAGGGCAATCTGTTTATTTTAATACATACTAGAGAAAACAGAGCCAGAACTTCAAATTTGTGATTTCATGGATATGACTCAGGTTGGTACTTACATTTAAAAAGTAAGTCAATTTAAATGATATGGCTGAATAAACAATAGCACAACCAGCCTGAAGCAATGGCAACAATCATGAAGGTAGCAAGCGGGCCACAGAGAACGATGCTGACACTGGACTTGTCTCGTTTGGGCAATCCAGTGCTTCCCTTGCTCACAGCAAATGCTCAATAAATGTCTGTGGAATGAATGACGATGTACACAACTGTCTCCCAGAAAGGTCTCCAGCTTTTCCCAGCACGTCCTTTGCCTCCCCTATGCTGCCCCGCTCCACGGGATGAAAGACCCTAAGCCCCATCCTGGTATGTTGTTTCCAATCTTCTGATTGGCAATTTCTCATTTCGGAGCACAAGAAGGCAACCTGCTCGGAGGGTTTTTATTTTTCAGGTTTTATTAAACAGGGCTCTGAGCCTCAGCCATTTTACAACTCTGTGCTGATCTCCTTCTCACACCGGCTCATTGGTTGGGCCCCGATTCATGTGGCTGAAATAAAAAGAAACTGCCTCCCCTACAGAAGATCTATGGCGGCTTGTTTCTCTTGAGCATAAGTGTATTTATCACCTGTGGTCAGAGGAGCCCGAAGCAGAACTTGTCTCCTGGGGATGGGAGGAAAGAGGAATCCCCTCGCTTTCAAGCAGCTCAGCTCACCCCAGAGCCTTTCAGCATAAACGCCCCATAGTCACCAGGCTGCCCCGAGTCCTGGGTGTGCAGATCTCTCAGATGACGCTCTGCTTGCCCAAGGACACCGGGACACCTTGTCCTCAGCTCTGAAGGCCTAGGAGGGAGGACCATGGTCTCCTGCTCATGGCCATTGCCCAAAGGCTGGGAGAAACATGTAGATAAGGAGGCCTACGCTTATGGGGACACATGGAACACTCCAGCTTATGGGGACACATGGAACACTCCAGCTTATGGGACACATGGAACACTCCAGCTTATGGGGACACATGGAACACTCAAGGAGAGGTGGTGACATGTTGGGTTCACATTGAGAGGAACCACACCATGACAGACACTGGGATGGAGAGGAAATGGGAAGCCCCCATGGGAATGGTGGGGTGATGGAGAGAGAGGAATAGTGTAAAGGACAACACAAACGCAAAGGCCTTGGGTGGGAGGGCTGAGGCCACTGGGAACCAGCTGGGGCAGGTGAGGGATGAGGCTTGCACCAAGTGTCCTGAGGGTGAGAGGTGGGACTGTGGTTGGGGGTGTGATATGCAAATTGCTTTCTGAGTCTGCAACCTGAGGTTAGCTCTGTTGGCACACAGAAATGGGAGACACCAACAACTCCCTTCTAAAAATCTGCTTTCTAAAGTTGCGATCTGTCAGTATGGGCTCTGTTGGTGGTAATGCCCCGCTTTAGTAATACCAGCATCATATCTGAGGTAGGGCCAGGATGATGCCCCCATTTTACAGATGAAGTAACTGCGGCTCAGAGCCTCACCCCAGGGCTTACTGATGAGGAACAGCAGCATCTAGTCCAGATGCCAGTCCCCAGGCCCAAGTCCAGGGCCCTGTCCCTCACCCCAGTGCCTCTGCAATCTGTGACTCACAAAGTAAGGCATTTGGAACAGATTCTGGAACATAAAAGGTGCTCGAAGGTGTTTGCTGATGAACTGATTGAGCTGTGACCTTGAGAAGGTCATTTTACTCCTTCTCCTCTAACTCCTGCCCCTTTGGCTTTCCTCTGTGTGGCCGGCATCTCCAGAGGGTCCATGTCTACTTGAATCTTCTCTTCTCCTTGACCTTCACTTTGCTTTTGATCCCTCCAATTACTCTTCATTCTCCCTTCACCTTCCAGACCAATTTCCTTAAGAGCAGGTTTGGGTGTTGGCTGCAGGTCTGCTATGTATTCTACTCCACATGGTAGAACTAGTTGGACATGGAAGCCGGGCGTCCTTTCTGCCTGTATCTACCAGCTGAGAGCAAGGCCCTGTGGAGGAAGCAAGAGGAAGTAGGCACAGCTACCTGGGGGCACATGTGTAGTAATTCTCGACTCTGCATGGGCTTTGGCTCCCTTGGAGAATCTGATGAATGATCTAGCTTCAATTCCCTCAAAACGCACACGTCCCCTTCCCACCAAAACTTGGCATGAAATTATAGGGATTCTGAAACTCACTGAAGTCTCTCTGTAAACACTCTCCCGGTTCAGGAACCCGTGGTTAAGAAGTAGTGGTGATGGGGGCTACACATGAGCAAACAGGCTGTGGCAC
This sequence comes from Myotis yumanensis, assembly GCF_028538775.1. Lineage (NCBI taxonomy): Eukaryota > Metazoa > Chordata > Mammalia > Chiroptera > Vespertilionidae > Myotis > Myotis yumanensis. The sequence continues at coordinate 23,748,742 of NW_027223767.1, read as the reverse complement.
TGTAACCCAATCAGGTGTGGAGAAGAAGACAAGGCAGGAGCTGGAAGGGGGATGGCTGCTGCCCATCTGAAGCCAGGGAGGGCGGGGCCGTGGGGCAAGTGTGGCAGTGCTGGGCAATACAGCCTGGAGGGGAAGGCGGGAGTCCAACCTGGGCCAGGCAGGGACCCTGCTGGGGAGACAGCACTTGACCTCAGGAGTGTCCGTCCTTTCCCCCTGAAATGGCAATAATAACACTTTCCTCACCGGGCCTTGGAAGGCTGCAAAGACAATGGGTGGGGAGCCTTACTCCTGGGCTGTCTCCCTGGATCGTGCCCTCCTCTAGGGCAGGGACCTCACTTGTTATCACTACATCCCTGGTATCCAACACAGTGTCTGATACAGATCAGGTGCCCCTTAAATGCATGTGAATAACAGTCACCGGAGTTGGCACTGTTGGAGCATCTTGGAATAAATAAGTCAGGGAGGCAAGGAGGGAGGCAGAGAGGGAGGAAGTGGCTTGATACTATCCCAAGGGGGTGACATATCAGCTTTGGAATTGCCCACCTTTTAGTCTTCCTAAAACTATCGGTGTGTAAATTGAAGTCTGATAAGAAAAAAATCCTCTTCTCCTAATGACTTTGATAATAATTTCAGAGACTCTTTGCTTCCATTTCCTCTTGATTTAAAATGGGCATTTGTCTAGTAGATTGGCCCCTAAAGCATTTTTCCCCATAAAGGAAGAAATGTTCAGAAAATCAGTTCTTAAATGCCCAGATAATGTTGGGGGTGGGTGAGGGGGAGGGGTGGAGGGAGAGAAATAGGATTACTGGCAAACCTTTACATTTCAAAAGACTCTGTCATTTCCCAAGCAGAGACCCCTCACACATCCCCACATGACACTCTGAGGCAGGGGAGGAGCCGGAGAGCACTGCCTCCAGGCTCCTGAATTGAATTATTGGCTCATTTCATGGTTTAGGAAAGCACAGCCTGGAAAGATTAAATGACCTGCCCAAGGTTACACCACAAGTTCACTGTGGAGTAGAAAGCAGTGACCTTTCCGTTGCGGCTACAAATGACTGTTAGGAAAAAGCGGTGGTTTTATAAGACCAGGTGGCTTATCACGTAAAAATCTCCCTTTCCAAGCTTTGCTGCGAGGATGGATGGCAGCAGCAGGACATACCTGGGTTAAAACCCCAGCCCTGCATTCTAACCACTAATGCCTCTGTCCCCCAACCCACCCCTGCGCCCAGCCTGGTCGCCTGGGCTCCACTTGTAGGTCAGTCGGGCCCTGCTCCTCCGGCTCAGTGCTGGGAAAAGAGGAAAACCCAGAGAAAAGTTGCCAAGGCAACAGGGGAGCAGTGGTGGCTGCTCTGGAAGGCAATCTATGAGTCAGAGGGTTTGCCTGTTTGCTTCCTATCTGGGCCCTCCAGGCTTCTGGGTGTGCATGGGGGATGTAAATGCCAGTCCCTCCCTGCGCTCACTCTTTCCTGGGGCGGCCTCCTGGGCTCTGGGCACCACTGGCTGTCATACTCCCCTAGCAAGTGGCCAGAGACAGCCTAGGGCGCTGCTGGGTTTTCATCTTCTTTCCTCTCTGGGTCATAAAAACATCACATTGCAGAGCTGGAAGGAGTCACAGGGATCTTTTGGGCCCAATACTCTGCTTTGACACATAGAGAAACTGAGGCCCAGGAAGGACAGATATTTATTAAAAAAAAAAAACACTCTGAATATGGTGTCCTAGTCTGTGTGGGCTACCACAACAAACTATCATAGTCTGAGTGGCTTAAACAACAGATATTTATTTCTCAACGTTTTGGAGTCTGGGAAGTCCAAGATCAAGATCCTGGCAGATTCAGTTCCTTGTGGGGGATGGGAGGGGACGGGTGGAGGGTGGCTCTTCTCTGTATGCAGGTGCCTGCCTTCTCTCTGCCCTCACAGGGCCCTTTCTCAGTGTCGGCAGGCGGAGAAGGTGTGAGCTCTCTGGGGTCTCTTCTTATAAGTACACTAATCCCATCACGGGGCCCACCCTCAAGATCTCATCTAACCCTAATTATCCCCCAAAGTCCCCATCTCCAAATGCCAACCCACTGGGGCTTAGGGCTTCAATATATGAATTCTGGGGGACACATACAACTAGTCCATAAAAGTGAGGAAGGACCAGAACTGGAACTCACAGTCCATACTGCTTCTGCGATGCAAGCCAGAGGGCTATGTAGAGGCCAGTTACCACAACTGGGTGACCTTGGCTAAGTCATTTCTCTCTGGGCCTCAGTTTCCCATTCTGATAAATGAGGGGGTTGGTCTTAATGATCTATGATCCTCAGCTTCATTCATTGAAATGACATAACCTTTTTGATGACTCAGAAATGGGTCGAAATGAGATTCCCAAACCATACCCTATGTTCCCGCTGACTTTTCTTGGCATCTACACAGAAGTCATGGCAGTTTTAAGGAGCAAATCAATGACTTAGCCATGAGAACTCCTTCTCTATAGTGTCCAAATCCTGCCCTCCTAACAAGTGCTCCTGCCTCCAGCCTAACTCCCCGGTCAAACTTCTGGTTTTATCTTCCTAAAACCCACATCTGACCAGGCCGCTCTCCTCCCCTCCTGGAATGGATATGGGGCCCGGCCTCAATGCAGCATCACACCAGCCCCCTTTGTCACCACTGTTCTGCTTCCATGTGACCAGGATGTTTCTGGACACATGGATGTCTCCGACTTCATACACACGGATTGCCCCACCCCTCCTTTACACGCCTGTCCTAATTCCCACTCATTCTCCAAGATCCTGAATTTCCTGACACTCAGAAGTCCCTTGTGCTCTCTGGGTCCCCTTTGGAGCTCTTTTCACGCTGCATAATTATTGTTTGTTACCCGCCTATTTCACTAGGACACAGGCTCCTCTGTGGGAAGCAGGTCTTATTTTCTGTTGGTTCCCTCATGTCTCCTGTAGAGCCCGATGCAGAGCAGGTACTTAGCAGGTACTTGTTGAGTGAATGAGTAAATCCGACTTTACAAGGTTCGGTCCATTATGGAGTACTGGCGAGCTGTCTAAACAACTTCCCAGGCTCAAGTGAGTGTCTGTCACCCACTGTGTTTACCAGCCTGTCGATTCCTGTTACGAAGAGGCCATCTATGAGCTGTTTGCTGGCCTGAGAAGACCCTCCAATGAGTTTTTATTCTGGGGAAGTCATTTCTCCTTCCTGGCATTAGCTATAATGAGAGGTTTGGGCATGATAATCTCTGAAGAGCCTTTTATCTTTAATTGCCCATACTTCCAAGATATCTAATCAGTAGTCAACAGATAGCAAGTATAGCAGCTGAGGTTAAAATGGGAAGAAAAAAAATCCTACTGATTTATAGTTTAATTACAGCTGAACTTTGGGAACAAAGGCAGTGACATGGTAGGACTTGCCCAGAAGGGCCCCAAACAACCGTCCAGCTAAGCAGGAAAGGGCAGGCAGATATGACAGGTCAAGTTCAGGTTGATAAGCTAAGGCAGTTTGGAGCAGACACATGGGGCCTAGAGATCAAGGTAAATGACTAGGTTAGCAAGGCTTACCTAAGAGCAGAGGCTGTCTGCTTCCTGCTACTGACCCTCCTATGATGGTATAGGGAGTATTAATCAGTCAAGAGGTTAGCCCTGCTCTTGACTGATACCTGGACAACTTCGTCATTATTTCCCCTTGGTGGTAATTTTGTGAATGTGAACTCCTTGACTTTATGTGAATTAAATTCCTAGTTTTAAGCTAATTTCGTGACTTTGTAATTCTAAAGAAAGACCAAACTCTTCAGTACGCCACTGAAGGCTCTTCACTCTCTCTTTTTCTTCTGCTGCATCTCCTTGCCCTCCCACCCCCTTCCTTACACTCTCTTCAGAAACTCTGAGCTCCTCTCTGTTCCTTGCAGGTACCAATCTTACTGAAGCAAAACACAAAACGCTTGCCTTGGTATCTGCACATGTGTGTCCCACCTCTCATATTCCCCTGGCCAACTCTTACTCATGGCTTAAAATTCAGCTCAGGTGTCACCTCCTCCAGGAAGCTTTCTTAGATACCACCTTCCTCAAAGCTAGATTATCTTCCTATTATATGCTCCCATAGCTCCCAGTATTCACTCCTATAACAGCCACTAAAATGTTTGTTTCATTGCTGTCCCATTAGGAACATGAGTTCCTCAAGGGCAGGGACTCTTATCTGTTTATCTTCAAGGCCAACCACAGTGCAATAATCAATGAATATTTTTGGAGTGAATGAATGGATGACAAATACAAAATGGAATATACCTTTCAAGGTCCAATTATAGTGTTTCTATCAGCACAGGACAAGAACGGAATTGGGATTTAAGTCCTTGAGAACCTTGTACACTCTATTAATAAATAATGAGAAATATTTACCATGAGGATACTCTCGGTGGGAAATGCTGTAGGTGGCATATATGTTCATTTTCAGTGTTTTATGGACCAAACATTCCCAGTGCTCAGGCAGTTTAGCAATCATTGTGCCTGTCCTGTGCACCAGGTGCTGTGGGGAATGCTAGGACTCAGCTGGACAAAGGGTCTCCACCAGGACCTTCTGAATTAGCATCTGTGCGTGGTAATGGAGAGTGTCTGTGTGCTCCTTCATGCTGGCATTTCCTCTGGGAACTTCCTTTGAGGAAATGCATTCTTTGAGAGTTCAGTTGAGCAGGGAGGAGGCCAGAGGGTCAAAGGTGGTATGTGGGGCAGGGCAGCTAAGATGTACAGAGGGTGAAAGTGTGTGATGTACAGAGGATTCTGGTGTGAGGATGACAGTCGCTCCAGTGCCAGGGCTCTTCCCCTCTGGCATTTCACCTCTTTCTTGAGGTGCTCCCACTTTGATCTTTCCCTGCCTCTATCTGTAAGGGAATCTTACTGAAGCAAAATACAAAACGCTCCAGGGCTGAGCTGAGACATGCTGTCCAGAGGGAGTTAGGGTGGGAGGGGCTGTGTATCTGTAGTCCTGAGCTTGCCTCCTGCTGGTACCTGGCCTGGTTCATGACTGCACTGTCCTGGGGACAGGCTCCTCCTCGTCTCTGACTTAACCAGGAGCAAACTCAGAGCCTTCCTTTGGTTTTTCTCAGCATCATAAACATGGGCTCAATTTTCAGAAAGATCTTTGCCAAAACGAAGGGACATTGACAAAGGAGACTTCTGCCATCGCTAACAACCACCACAAAACAAAACGGTGACATGACTGAGACAGAAGAGCAAAGAACTCCTGTCCATTATATCCAGGTCTCCGGAACGGCTTCATTCTCCTCTAAAGGAATATGCCAAGCACCCCCTAAGTCTCAGCCTTGGGTATTCTCATCTCTAGTCCCATCCTTTCAAGGTGAGACCCACTGTCTGTTGACCCACCCAAGTTCACCACTGCTTGGACAAAGTGGCTGATTATATTTTCCAAGATGGCTTCACAGGTGTTTATCCCATCCCCCAGGCACTCCTCCATCATGGAGTGAGAGCTATGTGCATCCTCTTGAACCCGATGGACCTTTGGAACAGCCTTGACTGGTAGGACATGGTGGTAGGGCACTGCATGACTTCTGAGCCTGGGTCATAAAAAGTGATATGACTTCTGCCTGGTGTCAACATCTCATTGGGTGCCCTGAGCAGACATGTCAGAAGCCTGGCTACCCTAAGCCTGCCAGGCTCGAGAGGCCACATGGAGAGGCCACATAGAAACAGAAAGAAATTCCCACAGAGCCCCAGCGGCCAGCTGTTTGAGTCTTCCCAGCATTAACCACTAGTGAATGAGCCTTCAGACGACTCTAGCATCTAGTCCTGAAGGTTTCCAACTGATGGCCCAGACATCAAGGATCAGACAAGCCTTTCCTGATGTGCCCTATTATATGCTCCCATAGCTCCCAGTATTCACTCCTATAACAGCCACTAAAATGTTTGTTTCATTGCTTTCCCATTAGAAACATGAGTTCCTCAAGGGCAAGGACTCTAATCAGTTTATCTTCAAGGCCAAACCCCCTGCCCCCAAATCCATAAGCATGATAGGTGGTTGTTTGATGCTCATTAGGTTTGGGGGCAATTTGTAACACAGCATTAGGGAATCAGAGCAAATAAAGAGAGCACTTTCCACAGCCTCAGAATTGAGTAGCATGTTTCACCTCCATCGCTATCTACTTTCCAACTTACTGTTGGCCCTTTGCACCTTTCACCCCTTAATTCTTCCCCCATTCAAGGCTCCATCTCGGCCCTTTATTTGAACGTTGCTTCTTTGGCCACCTCCTTTACTTTCCCTCGCTGGTGATGGAGCTTCTGTTGGCTTTATTCCTCTGCCCTCTCTCTTCCATCTTAGCTCAGGATCCTCCACCATGGCACAGATTTTCCACAGGAGTCCCTGGGGGAGGGGCCTGGGTACCAGGCACTGGACAGTCTTGGAAGGCAATGTTCTCTGTGGTTGTCTTAGTCAGCTCTGGCTGCTATAACAGAATACTGTAGACTGGGTGGCTGGAACAACTTTTAACTCTCACAGTTCTAGAGGATAAGTCCAAGATCCATGTGCTGGCAGATCTGATTCCTGGCGAGAGTGCTCTTCCTAGCTGGCAGCCTCCTTGCTGTGTCCTCATATGGCAGAGATGGTGAGCTCTAGTCTCTTCCTTTTCCTATAAGGACACTAATCCCATCATGGGGCCCCATACTCATGACCCCCTCTAAATCTAATACCTCCCAAGCCCCTACCATCAAATACCATCATGTTAGGACTTGAACATATGAAAGGGAGTACAAACATTTAATTCATAGCACTGGTGAACCTTCCCTTCTCAGGTGACATTCACCTAGACTTACACTGTCCAGACATTACCCCACACCTTTCTTGTTCTTTGGAGAAAAGGAGACTGGAGGTGCAGAGAACCAAGGCCCTCTGCTTCCCATTGAAGACCACCCTTTCTGTGGGGGAGTCAAATGCAAAAAGACCCCATGGAACCAAAATAATCAAAGGGCAGTAAGTGTCCCAACCACAAGTCCCAAATAGCTGAGGTCTCCAGGAGCATTGGTGAGAGCCAGCCACAGAACCCCCTTTCCCAGGAGCATGGGCCTGACACGTGAGGGCTAGGAAGAGTGCAAAGCACAGGATGTCTCTAGTACCTGACCCTAGTCTGAGAATGAGCTAGATGCTTTAGCAAGACAATGGATGAGCCTGAGTCACCTGACCGGAAAGAATCCAGAGATAGTCCTTGCTCTTCCCCTGATTGCTCTACCTCCTTGAGGTGCCCTTTCTGTGTGAATGGGAGTAACTGCAGCATGCCCTGTCTTCCCAGGGCTGATGTGAAGATCAAATGACAAAATGCCAACCACAGTGCAGGAAGATGCTTTCACTGACTACCTAGTGTGTGCTGTGCTGTGTGCTGGGCACCCACTTTGCTATCTCACTTATTCCTCATAACCATCCTACAGCGTACGAATCACCACCCTATGGTCCAGCTGAGGAAACAAGGCAGAGGGGCCACACAATTCACCCAAGATCACATGGTTAAGAGGCAGATCTAGGCCCTGACCTGGTAGGACAGTTGGTTAGAGCCTTGTCCTGATATGCCAAGGTTGCGGGTTCAATCCAGGTCAGGGCACATACAGGAATTGACAAATGAATGCATAGATGGGTGGAACAACAAATCGATGTCTCTCTCTCCCTCCCTCCTTCTTTTCTCTCTCTCTAACAAAAGGCAGATCTGACATTCCAGCTCAGATTTGCCTCTGCTGAAATCAACGTTATTTCCATTGGAACACGATTACCGCCATTGTTGTTGTTATTACTGATTTTATGCCTCTTCTATAATCCATCTTGCAAGTATATTCTTAGTAGAAGGCACATGGGGTGCCGGGGCATCATGAAAGGGTACCTGGCTGTCCCCAAGTTCCCTCACTTTTTTAAAATCCTCACCCAAGGATACGTTTTCATTTATTTTTTTAGAGAGAGAGAGAGAGAGAGAAATGTCAATGTGAAATAAACACTGACCAATTGCTTCCCATACTTGCCCTGACTGGGGATCAAACTTGCAGCCTAGGTGTGTGCCCTGACCGGGAATTAAAAGTGCTCCTCTTTGGTGTATGGTATGATGAGCCACCTGGCCAGGGTAAATTCCCTAACTTTTGACCCCATGGATCACATTCCAATGGAATTAATCAGGTTTCTGCAGTGCTGTCTCCCAAGGAGGGCTTGATTTCTAATACCAAGATCCTAGGGCAGTGGTCGGCAAACTGCGGCTCGCGAGCCACATGCGGCTCTTTGGCCCCTTGAGTGCGGCTCTTCCACAAAATACCACGTGCGGGCGTGCACGTACAGTGCGATTGAAACTTTGTGGCCCATGCGCAGAAGTTGGTATTTTGTGGAAGAGCCACACTCAAGGGGCTAAAAAGCCGCATGTGGCTCGCGAGCCACAGTTTGCCGACCACTGTCCTAGGGGAATGTGGGACCAGAAATGATGCTCCAAAGATGTTGATGGGAAGAGGTCTACATATGCCAGCCCCTGCAGGGGGCCTAAGTGAGGTGAAACATCCTCCTCCTAGACATTCACTCTGGGGACGGCTTATGGGAGGCTCAGTTCCTGAAACCTACAGGAGGCAAAAAAAGGGAGCCCACAATGCAGGCAAATGCAACCTTGATAAGCTTCCTGGACTGGACTGAGCTTCCACTCACAATGTTCCATAATTAACCTTTTCTGCCAAAGAACAAAACCCCCAAATGGGCAGTCTGGTAGCACAGGCAAAATGAGCAGCTAGGAGTGCATGCCATGCTCTGAGTTCCGACAAGTCAGCTTAGAATGTGTGGATTCTGACTAAAGAGAGTCAACATAAGGGAAAATGGAAATGGAAATGCAAGGCTTATTAGGGCAGCTCTCCTGCTGGGTGGGGGTGGGGGGGGAGGGGAGGGAGCTCTGGTTCCTTAGCTATCAAAACCAAGGCAGGGCAATGCCATTCAGAGACCCTGATTCATTTCTGCAAGCAGGTTGGCGGGAGGGGTGGGAGGGGTTCCACACTTCCCAGCTGGAGAACCTCAGAAAGTACAAAGGAGATCCTGTGGGTAGTGTTGGGAAATCCATCTCCCGGAACTAGCTGGTTCCCAGAGTCCCCACCGGGCTCCTCTCTTTAGCACAGAATGGCAGATAGGAGAGCCTCCCAGCTTTGCTATTTAGGAGCCTGCCACTTGGGCAAATTCCTGGCGTGCACTTATGCGCGTGCTCTCTCTCTCTCCCTCTCTCTCAGAAGTAAGCATTGCTAAATGCAAGAGGATCACAGGGAGGGGCTACACCATACAGCAAACAACTAAGAAGATACAACAAAAAGTTGTAGTTGGCCTTTCTGAAACCCATGCCAATCTTATTAAAACCCGCCCTTCCTCCTGCAGATGTGGTTTCCACATCTTTTTAGAAAATATATATTTTATTGATTTTTTACAGAGAGGAAGGGACAGAGATAGAGTTAGAAACATCTATCAGCTGCCTCCTGCACACCCCCTACTGGGGTGTGCCCGAAACCAAGGTACATGCCCTTGACCGGAATCAAACCTGGGACCCTTCAGTGCGCAGGCCGATGCTCTATCCACTGAGCCAAACCGGTTAGGGCAGTTTCCACATCTTGACACCACTTGCTCATCCCTGTGACTTAGCTGTGCTATTTGTGTTCTCTGCACTTTGCTTTCTCCATCTGTGAAATGGGCATCATCACAGGTTCATGGGGCCTAGGGAGGGACTCAAAATAGTGTGTGAAAAGCACTTGCAAACTATAAATACGCTTTAGGATTTGTTTTTGATGGGAGAGGGTGAACATAAACAGCAGAGAAAAACAAATTTCAAAGCAGTGTGTGTTTCCTCTTTGGGGGAATGAGGTCTACTGGGGCTTTAATCCTCAGAGATTGTGCTGCAGGGTTCTGGGAAGATTGGTTTCAGAGCCTCTGAAATGAATCGGAAATTGAAAACAAAGCTAAAGCTTGTGTGTTTATTTGAGTGGGGCGTGGGAGCCGATAGGGGAGAAGGGTCGATCTCTGCATTCTCCCAGGGAGAGGTCAGTGGGAGAGGTGGAGAGGGTGGTCATTCCGCTGGGAGGGTGGAGGCCCCAGACAATAACCTGAGTCCCAGGAGAAATGGGACCAGAAAGAACACACATGGGAGGAAGTCCCCCCTCGCCCAAAGCTGACACTCTCCACCTCTCTTAAAGCTGGAGCCAAACCAGATGGGATTGTGCAGGGGCCGAGCCAGCTCCAATGCTGCCTGCCTGCAGGATCTATTTTTTGGGGGGAAAACTCTAGCAGGGCTGAGTGCGTGGCGGGGTCAGGTGCCGGGGAGGCCATAGTCACGTCGGAGTTGAGGAGTGTGGGCACCTACTGTCAGGACAGAAGTACCCTGGGGCTTCTAGCCCTATTTCCCACGCAGGAGAGAGCCCCTTCTTCTCCGCAGTGTATTCGAGTGAGGGCCTGGGGGCCGGCTGATCAGGGGCACTATTAGAGCGCTGGTGCCAACCGACCCCAATGGGTGGGGAAGAAGGCGGCTGAGGGTCAGTGAGAGGGAGTGGCTCTGAACCGTCAGAGGAGAGCTAAGGACCACTGGCTCTGAGCAGACCTGGTCCCTGCCACACAGGAAACCTGGGGAAAGGTCAGCTTGCCCCTAGACCCTGTGGCACGCATTTGAAATGGGGTCCATGGGCATGTGGTGGCATTGGACGCTAGGAAATACTTCAGATGCTAAGGAAGGAGGAGGATGGATGGTGACAGACAGTAATAGATTCAGAACATGTGAGAGTACAATTATATGGGCCTGTGGCGGAGCCTCAACCAGGATTCCAGGGAATGGGTTTGAGTCCCAGTGTTGAGCCCCCGAGTCAATCTTTTGCTGATAGAGGCGTCTCCCCATGGTTAAGCACCTTCTCTGTGTTTGACAGGGGTCTAACCACAGCCTTGAGAGATCTGAGACATTCCCTCTGTTTTACAGATGAGGAAAAGTCTCTGCTGGGCCCGAGAATCTGTATTCGAAGAAATCTATAGTTTTAAATGCTCCTTAGGCAATTCTGAGCCAAATGAAATCATTAATTATTCATTCAATCATTTATTCAACAGATATTATTGAGTGTCTCTCATGTTCCAGGCACTGTTGAGATTACAGACACAAAACAGCCCCCACGGAGTGTTTATATTTTACTGAAGGAAGACACACAATGAAGAAATACGTAAATACATAGTCAGATGATGGTGAGTGCTGTATTGAAAACTAAGGCAGGTTAAGGGTGCAGAGAGCGCCGTGGTAAAGATGTCTGCTCTTTTATCAAGGTTGGGCAGGCAAGGCCCCACTGATAAGGTGACATTTGAGCAGAGGCTGATGAACACAAGGGAGTGAACCATGTGGTTCTCAGAGGAAACAATATGTGAAAAGGCCCCAAGGCAGGAATGTGCTAGCGTGTTCAAAGAGGAGCAAGTTGGCCTGTGTGACTGGTGTGGGAGAGCGAGAGGAAGTGGCAGGAGATGACGTCAAGGAGGAAACAGGGCAGACCCTGTGGGGCCTTGCTGGCCTTTGTGAAGATTTGATCTCTCACAGTGAATGAGATGAGAAGCCACTAAAAGGTTGGGAGCAGCTAAGCGCCATGATATGGCTCATGTTTTGAAAGGATCGCTCTGGCCGCTGTATTGGGAGTGGACTCTAGGGAGTGCCAGGAAAGAAGCAGGGAGACCAGCTGGAAGGCGCTGAAATAATCCAAATAACGGTGGCTTGAACCCTGGTGAGAAGCAACCACATTCTGGAAATATATTTGATGGTAGAGCTATTTGCAAATGAAGTAAATGTGAAGATCTGAAAAAGGAGACAAATAAAAGGTGAATCCAAAGTTTGGATCTGAGAAACTGAAAGTGTTAAGTAGCAATTTGATGAGATGGAGGAGAATGAAGGACTATGTTTTATCGATTTTAGAGAGAGAGGAAGGGAGAGGGATAGGAAGACAGAAGCATTGATGAGAGAGAAACATCGATCGGCTGTCTCCTGCACACCCCCTACTGGGGATCCAGCCTGCAACATGGGCATGTACCCTGACCAGGAATCGAACTGATGACCTCTTGGTTCATAGGTCGATGCTCGACCACTGAGCAACACTGGGCATGCTTTCTGTGAAGTTTTTAAAAGTGCCTTCTGCAGGGTGAGTATCTCCATGCAGGGTCCCACCGAAATTTGTCTTCCCCTCTATGAACGCTCTTATCGCATAGATTCAATTACTTGATTACTCATCTTTTTCTTTCACTAGACAGCTTAAGGGCTAGGTCATGTCAGAATTGCCTTTGTGCCCCGGATGTACAAATAAGAACAGGAAAACCAGGCATACTAACTCGTCTTCACGGAAATATTCCTCAAGCATATTCACTTCTTTTTCATTTGAAAACAGTATGTGCAGCTCCTACCTCCTGAGAGTACAGGGTGCTTCCCAGGTTGCTGATGCGAGGAAATGGATGCATAGGGAACTGTCACGGAGTGACTGGCAATTGCAGGCCTTGTGGCAGAAACACATCCCAATATCAATAGTAAATTGACCTTTTGACTCATGCTTTGCCCTTTCGTGAGATTGACGCAGTGGGTCAATTCTCCCATGTATCAATGTCTAGACATCTGGGAGAAAATTTAGCCAGCACCGGGGCCCCACCCCAGGCCTCTGTTCTCGGCCTGACAAACCCATGTTTCTGACAACGACTCAGAAGAATACAATGAGGTTTTGCTCATCAAATTTGCAGATGATAAGACAGCAGCAGGGATGGCAATTATGTCAGATGACAGGAACAGGATCCAAAATGATTGCAATAAGCTGGAACAAAGGGTCAACTCATTGAGCGGAGACTAATATTGGGTCCCGAAACTGCGCAGGGATGGGAAGGGAGTGGCGTGACTTAGCGGAAGCGTGTGGGGGACAGGCTTGTTAGGGAGCGAGTTCGATATGAGCCAGAGAGCAGTGTGGCTGTTGGGAACGGAAGCCGAGTGTGCATTATTAAGGTGGAGGTTCTAGAAGGAAGGAGGTGATGGTGCCGCTGGACTTGTCTTTGTCTGACAGAACCTGGCCTGTGAGGCTCACACCTGGCCACTGCCTTTTGGTGAGGCATTGACAACATGGCCCTGTGTCCCAAGAAAAGTGACCAATACTAAGAACACTGACATCCAAGACTCTGAGGGGCTGTCACCCTGTGGAGTGGGCGCTGAAGGAGAAACATGACCACCCTTTAAAATAGCCAATGTGATCACACTGAAGAATGATTCTGTAGGGCTAATGGACAGGATCGATGTTAATTGGTAAAAGTGTCAGGCAGACATATTTCGCCTTTACATAGAAATAATGTTCTAATAAGTCAGCACTCTTCAGCAGGAGAACGAGCTGCCCCGTGATGCGGGAACTCTCCTTACTTGAACTATTCGTCAGGGGTGTTTGTTACGGGAGGAATTACGACACTGGAGGAAGGTATCCACTTCCAGGTGCCACCCACCCTTGAGAGGCTAAAATTCCAATTTAGACTCGAATCACCTGGGTTTCCCCAGACTGTCCCGGCCCAAGGGGTGGGGAGGACAGTTGACAAGAGGGCATGTTAGAGATGCACACCAGGCTGCGTCTGTCCTCCAAGGTCAGGCCATTGACCTTGACCGAAGGACTTGCCTCTCAGTTCTCTCTGTGCTCAGGGCAAGTTCCTTTCTGAAAGACACCTTGCTCTCTGGTGCCCACAGACTCAGTCCTGAGGAATGTCCCACCAGATCTGAACGCCGAAGTCCTGACTCTGAGACCCCCGGGCTGGGACCTACACTCCTTTGATAACTGGATTGCTTGCATTTGAAATCCATAAGTCTTTCTCATACTCCCAGTGTCATTGTAAATCCCTGGAGGGCAGGGCCTGGTCTGTGGTGACATTAAGGGCTTTCCCCCATGCTAGCAGGGGTGGGGAACATCCGGCCTGAGGGCCATATAAGGTCTGAGAAATCATTTGGTCTGGCCCGGCCAAGACATTAGGGCTGAGTTAACTCAATGTCTGACCAAATACAGCAGGCTAATTTTTAAGTTGATAATTTTGTATGGCCCTCAAATGATGTGATAAATATCCAAATGGGCCTGGGCAGAAAAAAGGTTCCCCACCCCTGCCCCATAGCATAATGGTTAGGAGCACATGCTCTGAAGTCAGACAGATAGGGGTTCAAAGTCCAAATCCCACATGTAGCCTTTACTAGCTGTGGGAGTTGGGCAAGGTGTGAGCCTCTCTGGAGCTCAGTTTCCTTGTCTGTAAAATGGGGGTGATAGCATTACCTATTTCATAGGTTGTCATAAGGATCAAGTACAACGTGCAAGTGGAGAACTTGGTAAAACGGTAGGTAACACGTGGTAAGCAATGAACGTATATTAGCCACCTTACTCTACAGTGAGGACAAGACTGAATAGCCCGTCTTCTGAGGAGTTTTCCAGGTCTCTGCCTCCATCCTCACCCAGCTCCTGTGGCCTTTTCTCTGGGTTACACCAGGGACTGTTTTCAGCACGCTGGCTTCCTCTTAGGCGAGGGCCACCACTTTAAGCAGTAACTGTTGTCCCTGCATCCCCTCAACCCTTGTGGCCTGTCACTCATTTTCCTCCCGCACGGAATTGTTCCAATGGTTACTTTCACATTTCTCTTATTTCCGGGGGAAAGCTGTTCTCTCGTATGCCTTGCATTTTAACGACTTTTATTGCTATTGCTCATTTTGATCTGTTTAATAACACGTTTTATACAAATCCCTTGTAATAAAAGGATTTCATTACTAATGGAGACAGCTGCGAAATGCAGCTAGTTGATTACTTTCATTTTCCCATGAGGCCAGCTCGAGTCAAAAGTTTGGCAACTCTGCAAAGTCTTGGTGAGGAGTGTGGCCTGGGGAAGCTGAGGAGAAGGGGGCTTCTGGGGACAGATCCACAGGCTGTGTAAGAATGGACTTTGTGTTTGCAAAGACTGGGTGGGTGGAAAGGGCAGAAGAATCCACCGCATGGCTGGTTGATGACTGTGAGGATGAACCCAAAGTCTTAAGGAAGACAAGATATTGCACCGTGAGCAAGGGGTCCTATGATGGTGATGGGCCAGGGCTTATGGATCCTACCTGCCTCGACTGCCTCTCGGAGACGCTCACAGTCTCCTCTCTACCTTGGCAGGTGCCTGTTACTGTATTTACCACACTGTAACTAATTATCTAACAGACCCAAGGCAGGCTGCCTTATTCGTCTTTGTATTCCCAGTATCTAGACAGACTTGGCACGAGAAAGGTGTTTGCTAAACAAAAATACATTCTTTTCTCCTTTCATCCCCCTCTCCCCCCAGGTGCTCTCTCCCATAGCTTCGATTTCTTCGACAGTCAAATCTAAGCTGATGACAGAAACTTCCATCTCCACTTCTGACGTCTAACAATCCACCTGTACCTCCCAGTACCTGCCTATCCTCTCTACGTGGCTGCCTCATAGTCTCCTTCACTTTAATCTGTTTAAAGCTGGAAGTGTCCCCTTCCCCTACATTCCCACCCTCTTACCACACCTGGTGCTTTTCAGGTGTCACTTATTCCAGCGGATGTCACCACTGTGCTACTGTTCTCTCAATTGAGGACCCAGGAGTTGTATCTTGATATCTCTGCACCGTATGCTGTGATCTCATCAATCACCACGTTTTGTTGATTTTATCTACTAAGTATAGTTGGGATCCGTCCACTTCTCTCCATCGGCTCTGCCACCATCTTCATCCAAGCTGCACTCTAACCTGCACCCACCGCCACACCATTCTCCAACCAGGAGCCAGAACGCTCCCTGATTAGGCCACTCCTGCTCTATGCCCTTGACCTTAAGAACAATCCTGACAACATCCGTAAGGTCTGGGTCCCTGGAAAGCGCGAGCCCGTTCTGATCTCTGTGGTCTCATTTCATGCAATTTTTTGTGTAGCTCTCTGATGTTCTGTCACAGTCTTGATTTTAGCTCCTCCAACACAGGCTACTTCTATGGGGGCCACTGCCTCTGCTTGTCCATGAAGACTTCTGAGAGTTTAACATGTGACAGGCACTGTGCATTGACATGAAGTCTTTTTTTTTTAAAATTTCACAATAGAGCAATGAAACAGGTCCTATTCTAATCCCTATTCATTCGTGAAGAAACAGAGGTTCAGAAGGCACTGAACTGAAGGATCCAGCTCTGACTCCAAGTCCTCCTGGAACACAGTAGATCGGTGACAGGACAGTATCTCAGCTCCTTTCCCTCCCAGCCACCCCAGCCAGCAAAGGCACCTTCCTCCCAAACCTGGGTCCCGACCCCAGGGACAGACACTGGGGAGGGAAAGGATATGAGCCTTTATAACTTTCATCACTGTACAACCTCTTCCTCATTGTTCTGCATCAGACCCTCTTCTCCTCACCAGGTGTAGCAGAGCAGGCTAAACGGTGCCTCCCCATACAGGTATCAGCACCTGTAAAAGTTCCCTTATATTCAAAGCCTTTGTAGGTATGATTAATGTAAGAATCTTGAAAGGAAGATATTAACTTGGACTATCCAGCTGAACTCCTCTAAATGCAATCTTGAGTATCTTTGTAGGAGGGAGGTTTGACTACAGACAGAAGAGAAGGCAATGTAGTCACTGAGGCAGCCAATGGAGTCATGTGACCAGGAGCTGAGGAATGCCTGCAGCCACCAGAAGCTGAAGAGGCAGGGAACGGATTCTCCCCTAGAGCCTCCGGAGGGAGCGTGGTCCTGCCAACACCTTGACTTTGGCCTTGTAATAGTGCCTTTGGACTTCTGGCCTCCACAGCTGTGAAGGAAGAGATATCTATTGTTTGAAGCCACTGGCTAACTATAAGGATGGCCCCCAGGCTGCAGGCAGCACTTGATGTGACTTTGCAGAAAAACTGAGTGATGCCCACACCAGAGAGAAGCAGAGAAGAAAGGTGGACAGAGAGAGACCTGATGTGGGGGTGCCTAGTTCCAGCCATCCCTGAAGCTAATTACTTACTGTTCCTCCCTACTCCACATACACATATTCTTCTGGTGGTCTTTTCACCTTTCATTGTGGCAATCACTCATTCACCAGGGATGGCTCAGACTACATCTCCAGAGATTTTCAGCCCAGAGCTGCCTCCTATAGCAACTGGCTGGTTAATCACATGGCAAGGGGAGGATGAGTGCACTGCGCTCCGGGGTCCCTTAGTCAGTACAAGCTGGGCTATGCTGTGGTGATAAGTAAACCCTCAAGTTTCTGCGACTTAATTTGGCGAACACTCATTTCTTGCCCATACAAAGCCCAGGGTAGGGTGGCTGTTCTTCACGTGGTAACTCAGCAATGCAGGCTGTTTCCATCTTATAATTCTTCCATTTCAACTCACGGTCTCCGTGAGCACCTCAGCAGGGAAATAGAGGCCACGAAGACTCCACTCCCACTCTTAACTGCCCTCACACAGATGGGGCAACACATCTCTTCTGTTTATAGCTCATTGACCAGAACCAGTCACCCAAGTCCCGATTTCACTGCCAAGGAGGCTGGGGAGTCTTGATATAAACACTGGATGAGGAGAAAGTAGACGTGGTGAGATTTCCTAATCTCTACTACAGGGAGGTCACCCTACCTCTGCTTGTGGATTCTAGGCTCAAAGGGAAATCTCGTCGTAGGTGAAAAATTGCTTGGCAGGCTGTCAGCAAATATGTCAGCAGAGGAAAGATAAAATGAAGAGACTATGAAGCTAGTTCTTATCAATGATGCTGGGTGGGAAATTAATGCTAGCTCTCCCAGGACTAAGACACCTAGCCCATTAGTTAAATCTGTCTGCAGAAGGAGGAGGTGTGGGGAGAACATACCACAACAGCTCCTGACAAGATGATGCTTGTCTGTCTTCATGCATGCCAATCAGTAAGCCTGGCTTACATTCCTGAAACTCCTAAGAGACTCTACAAATACTGATGAACAAGAATAATGCAATGAGTTTGGGTAAATGAGAGTTGAATACAATAAAATTGTGGGGAGGTGATGATGATGAGTTTACCAGGATGAACTTCATGAAGCAAGTATAGAGACCAATTCTGTGCTGGGCTCTGTGTGGGGGCTCAAAAATCCCAGCACACTGACCCAACCCAAGACTGGCCCGTGTCACTTCTTTGCCCTGGAATGCTAGTCCTGCTCTTGTCTTTTCTTCCTCTAGTTAATGCTGTCTCTTCTTTAAGACATAACTCAGCTGTCCTCTTTACAGTCACGTAATTTGTAATTATGTATTATGTACACCCCCCCCCCCCCATTTAGTGGCTTAATAAGCCAAATGTTTATCATAGGGCTTCTGTGGAATTTAACAACAGCCTAGTTGGGTGCCTCTGCCTCAAGGTTTTGGCAAGGCTGCGAAGTGTCTGCCAGAGCTGTGATCCCATCTGAAAGCTCAGGTGGGGGGACACCTGTTAGCAGGATTCATTCTCTCATGGACAACGGGCTCCTCACTCACTGCTGGCTGGGGGCCTCCCTTGGTTCTTTGCCGAGAGGACCTCTCCACAGGGTAGCTTACAACATGACAGCTGGCTTTCCTCAGGGTGACTGAGAAAGCTTGAGAGAACATGCAGCATGAAAGCCACAGTCTCTTTGTAAGCTCAGAAGTGATGTCATATTTTATTAATTAGAATCAAGTCACTAAGAGCCAGCCCACCACACTGAAGGAGAGAGGATTACACAAAGGTATGAATTCAGGAGGTGGAGATAATTGGGGGCCAACTCAGAGGCTGCCTGCCACATGTTCCTTCCTCCAGCAAGTAGCAGTTGGCTAGATAGAGAAGGACAAAGGACATGGTCTAGGCTTAGCTACATCTTCAGCACATCTTCCCTAATTCTCTCCCCACAACATCCCACACTCTGGTCTGCTGCTTAGAATCTGAGAGTTAGAAAGGAATTTAGGAATCATGTCTAATAGCCTCATTTTATAGATGAGGAAAAGACATCAAAGAGGTGTGTGGCCCTCCCAAAAGGATGGAAATATTTGTAGAATGGGGTCTCAGGTTACTTGCTTTTCCCAAATTGTCTTCCTCCACCCACTCTCTCTCTCTCCCCTACTCTCCTTCTAATCTTCTACAACTTTATTGTTCTAGTCATTCCAGAGAAATCATTTTCTCAAAGGTCACCTAGAAACTTCTTGGTATTTGATCCTGACCTACTTTTTGAGTTGTCATCTCCTTGGTTTCTGTGAGACCAACAGATCTGGTCTTGCCGTCTCTCTCAGTGGCCAGCTCTTAGTCCTCCCTGCACCAAGCAAAATTACAATATCCCAGAGACTTGGTCCTTAGCCTCTGCCTTTTTCCTGCCATCTAGGTCCCTTGATGGAGTTACCTGGACTCAGGGCTTTGAGGATTACCTCCTCTTGCTTTGACCTTGAGTTACATTCCAGTTCTCCCGTATTGAGCTGCCTGGTGGGCATTCTCACTGACATGTCATTCATACCTAAACTCAGCCATGATTATAAGAATAACCTCAACTATTACTTATGATATATGAGCCAGTTGCTATGCTAAGTGCCCTATTTATATTTTCTTATTTAATCCTTTTAAGAACACTGTACCGTAAGTAATACAACTCACCTTTTGTAAATGAGAAAACTAGGCTCAGAGAGGTAAAGTGACTTGTCTGATATTTCGTAACTTGGAACAGATCCACGTCCTTTTGATCCTAAAATCTGGGCGTTTACTACACTCATGTTCTTGTCCCTGAAACAGCTCCCTCTGGACTCTACTTTTGTTCTGCCCTTCTCCAATTTATTCAGCATATCATTTTGGAGTTTCAAAGACGCCATGCCATGGAACACCTCTATGCCTTTGTTGGTGCTGTTCTCTCTCCCTGATCATCAGTATGGTCAAAGCAGCCCCTCCTTGTCACCACACCTCGGAGGTCAGTGCTTCCTCCTTTGTGTCACATGGCTGGGCCATGCACAGTGAGCTTAAAATTGCCCTAATTGGCTAGGTCTTTGCCATGGGAACCAAGGCACTCCAATGCTGAAAGGGTGTCTGAGGATGCCTCTGCTATAGCAGCTTTCACCTGAACTGAACGACTTGTTTACTGTGAGTACCCCCGTCTGCACAGTACACTTTACAGCAGCAGGGACTGTGAGTGTTACCTTTGCAGCTCCTGTCCTGGCAGCAGACCTGATGGCTAATGAGTCATCTCTGATGCATCTCATTCCTTTAATCCCTTTAGCTAATCAGTCGACAGATTTTCTGTTAGGTCTCTCCAATGTCTTCCTCATTTCCCATTTTCCCAGTCATCATCCCAACTCTGTGTCTCCTGCCCTCTCCTGTGGCCCCACTGCAATCACCTCCAAATTCATGTCCTGGCTCCCTCCTTGCTGCCCCGTCCAGTTCATCGTGATGATTTCTACTCTATTAACACCGCTTTGTACACATCGCTTGTCTGCTCAATGGTTCCCTGATGCCTACATAATAAAGCCCAAGCTTCTTGGCGGGGCTTTCAATAACCTTCCCAATATGCCCTACTGCACCCTCCAATCTCACAGTCACTGCGGCACTATATAAATTACCTGCTCCAGCTAAAGTGTGCTATTCGCCGCGCCTTTAATGCTCCATTGAGTCCCACTGAGTCCCACTTCCACGCCATTGCTCGCACTGCTCCTCTTGCTCGACATGCCCTCCCTGCTTCCCTCCACATACCTGAACCCTACCCCGTCTTCACATCTCCACTGGTCTCCTCTGATTACTGACCCATAGCAACTGTTCTCATCTGGTGTGGAGGGAAAGGCTTGGGCTTTACTGAGAGATAGGAGTTGGAATTTCAACGACTGATCAGCTGTGTGGCCTTGGGTAAGTTATACAACCTCACATGCTCGGTAAAATGGGACATAATAATACATGTCCTGGGATTGGAGAGAGGATGAAATTTGGGCATGTTGTGCCCCAAAGAGGTTCCAATTGGTGACCTCAGCTGTGCTAGTTTAGGGTTCAGACAGAGCCAGGCACACCTGGAGGAACCGTGGAGGAGACTTGCCATGCCACCATTTGTGCCAAGAGGAAAAACACACCCAGGGTGTCTAAGACTCCAGGTGACCCGACGTGACTGAAACAATACCTCGGTGACAGAGACCAGGCACAGCAGTGAGACATCTGGGCCTGGGGCCACGCGTCTGCCCTGGAACTCCAACTCCTCCCCTGCTGAGCCCAGGGATCTCAGGTAGGTTCCTTCAACTCTCTATGCCTCTCTTACCTCATTTCCAATATGGGGACTGAATATGGAACCCGCTTCCTAGGGTTAATGTGACAATAAGTGAAGTACCCTTACGGATTAAAGCAGGACTCTGGTAGACCAGAGCCTCTAATAAATGCTAACAATTACATGTGTTTTTTTTTGAGTCTGTGGACTTGTCTTCATCCAAGAGCACAGAGAATGTGAGTACAAAGGGAAAGGGATGTTTCACTAATCAACCCTGGAAGAGCCCGGTGGGAGCAGAGGGAAGCCTGCTCTGTAACATCTGTTACAGACGGTAGCACAGGTGAGAATTATGCAGAGAAAACAGCTCAAAACTGGGTCACCCATCAGGAGGGGCAGAGCACTGGCTCTCAGCCCTGAAGGCAAGTTGGAGTGGAGGGTGTTCAACAAATGCTGGGGCCTGGGCCCCACCACGAAGTTTCTGATTCCATTTGTTGGGCTGGGCCCATATATGGGTGTGTGTGTTTTAAGTCTTTCATATGATTCTATTGTGCAGCCAGGAACTAGGCTAAAGAAAGACATAGGTCAAGGTCAGGATAATGACCTTGGAAGAAAGGGGAAGGGTGAGGGAATAGAGCAGAACCGAGGGGGAAATGACCCTGGAGGCAGGGTGAGGCAAGGCAGATATCTAGGGAGGAAAAATTGATGGAGAATAAATGCTTCTTTAAATGTTGTGTCCTAGGCACCCCATTCGCTTCACCTAAAACAGTCCTCTCTGGAGACTATACTGGGGCTCACAGCAATGTTTCCCTCCTTACTTGTATAGGTGGGCCTGTCTTTTTAGAAGCAGATATACCACAAGGAAAAGACTAAATTCCTATTCTCAGCATGCTCCCATCTATTCATCAGTTCACTTAGTTATTTATTTACTTAAATTTTTAATACAAATATATTGAGGGTCTAATATGCATAGACACCTGGTTCGCTCTCCAATTTGCTGTCCTTCACCCTCACAGGTATAATGTGCATATGTTCAGGGTTCCATCTCTGGTCTTAATTATGATGAGATTGTTTCAAGCTCTGGAACCAGGGTCTGAAGTTAGATGGGCTGGGTGAGTGTTGATGTGGGTGAAGGTAATGGTACTCGAGCTTTATTCATCAGAGGTCCAATACTTTGGAGGAAAAAGCACTGGCTGTAGCACTTAGTAGATTTACGGTAAGTGTGCATAACGAAGGCCAGAGAAGTTGTGAAGGGAATCAGTGCAACTTTTGAATCGCTTACAGGCTTTCGTTTTTCACTTTGCAATCAATTGGAGGAGAACAGCAGATTCCCCCACTTAAGCAGATCCCTTAATTATAATTTGAGATAAGAAGAAACATAAACATCATCTAGTCCAATTCCCTCATCTTACAATGAAAGATAGAGGACCAGAGAGGGGCAGTGCCTTGGCCAAGGCTGCAGAGTAAGGCACTGGCTCATGGGGTTGGAAGAAACGTGGGATATTTACTCCCAGTTCTCATCTCATTCATCACCCAGGCGTAGATGCACCCCTGACTTCTGCTGAACAGAAAATTATTTTAACATTTATGGCTCTGAAGCTGGCATTGATAGAACAGAAACAAGAGTCAACATTTCACATTTCTTGAGCATCTACTACGTACGAGGCACATATATTCACATAGTCACATTCAGTGTTTACAATAGTTACACTTATTTTCTCTATTTTACAGATGTGGGAAGTTGGGTCTCAAAAAAATTAAGTGATTTTCCCAGGGGTTCATAGCTGGAAAGTGTGGTGCTGGGCTTCAGTCCAGGTTTTGTGACTTCATATCTCATACTTTCTGTGCTTTACCTCATTGCCTTGCTGCCCGCCCCCCCCCCCCCCCCCCCCCGCAAATACTTTATAGATATTTATGTGTCCAGGGCTGGCCTTGGATCACACACCTGGGGCTAAGGTGGAAGATGACAGCATTTCTCATCACAGGGACACAATTAGACTACCTCTCTAACAATCTCACACTGCTGAAAATATATCAGGGGAAACTTCAGTGAGGGGGAGACATTGGAAAGTCACCTACCATACTTCTCTGCTCCTTTAATGCCTGAAATTCCACCATTAGTGGTTTATTCTTTTGGCTGATTTGTGGCTCTCATCCTGGTTAGCTGAGCGTGAGAGGATGAAGGCACAGCAAGTTCTGATAGCTCAGCATGAGTGAGTTTACTCTTCCATCTCTCACCTCTTGATCTCTGACTCATCTTTGAAGGCCCAGCACAAATTTCATGGAACACAGGAACTTATAAAATATTCAGAGTCATGACCCTGTGCTGTGGGCTAAGGAAGCACAGGTCCTGCCTAGAACACTCACTGCTTGGGGAGGTCAGCTGAGAAAATGCACAAATAACAATGCAAAGTGGAAAGGAGGCAAGTGCAAGCTAACATAGGGTGGGTCAGAGGGGACGCCAACACTGGAGAGGGCAGAGTCAGGGACTATGTCTATTGCTAAATTTCCTTGGAAGGTAGTTCCTATACCCACAGTGCTCACCTAGCACTTTGCACCATTCCTGTCAAAGCACGAATCTTGGCCACTTGTGAAGATTTATTCACTTGTCTATCTTGGAATGTGAGCTTCTTAGGCTGGGCCCTGTGTCACTTGACTCTGTAGTCCCTGTGGTGAGCATGGGGCCTGGCACACAGTAGGTGCTCAGTAAGTGTTAGTGGAGGTAAAATGGGTGAAAATATGAGGATAGCTAAAGGTAAGAGATAACAGGGGTGGCAGGAGAACAAGGAAACTGGAGGAGAGACACACACACATGAGGTCAGGGAGGTGGCACTACGGCTCACCTAAAGCACATGGGACCTACTTTCTATTTGACAAGAGCTGGACCTGGGGGTCTCAGTCAGGGCAGAGGACAAGGGACAACCCTTGGAGCCCTGAAGGAGCCGATCATCCTTCCATCACTCCCTTTGCACTTTGCTCCCCCCGGCTCCCCGGCACCCTCGCACGCCGCCTCAACCCCGGCTCCCCGGCGTCCATGAGCCCTGCCCCACCCCCAGCTCCCCGGCACCCGTGCGCGTGCAAGCTCCCGCCCCGATCCATCTCCCTGGCACCTGTGCATGCGCAAGTGGCTGCAGGGCCGGAACTTCCCCAGCATCGCCATGGCGACACAGGGGAAGTACCTGCCCCGCCCCCACTCCTCATTGGTTGGTGGGCGTGGCTGGTGGGCATGGCTTGGGCGTAGCAAAGGGATGGTTAATTTGCATGTTTCTCTTTTATTATATAGGATTGTTTATTTCCCCCTCCCACAGTAGAATATAAGCTCCCTGAGGAAACAAGGGGAATTGCATGCGAGCTTTTAAGTGCTTCTACCCAGAAGAGAGACATGTCACTTCTGCTCTTATTTAATTGACCAAAGGAAGTCACATGGTCATGCCTAACTTTGTGGAGTCAGGGAGTATACTTTCGCCTTGTGTTTGGAAGAAGAGAAGAATGAGAACTATTGGTGAGCATTACCTCACCTCCTGTAATCCACCTCCCTAATTCCTTTCTTCCCTTCTTCCCTCCCTGACCTTCTATCTGAACTCCATTCTTTGACCCCTTAGCCAATGTTCCCCCCTTCCATTCCTTCCTCTCCATGCCCTTCTCTCTAACTCTACTGTCTCCCTTCCTGTCCTTCTGTCCCCACCAGTCCCTCCCTGATGATTGGTCACACCTCTACCACTTGGCTGCTTTGGAGAAACGTGACTGAGCACAACCTCCAACTCTAACTTCACACGTTTCCTTTGCCCCTAATTGAGCTTAATGATTTATGTCTTGTAATGCACACAAATGGGCAAGAATTCCTGGATCTCATTAATAATTTTAAGCATGCCAGAAGAAAGATTTTAAATCCTAAGCAAAAATTAAATGACCATAAAAATCTTTGTTCGCTTCCCAGGAGACAACCCCATTTCAACTTGACAGCTTAATTAAAAGCCCAGTAAATTGGACGCAACACTTTTAATAAACAGGACTTGGCAGACCTGGCAAAGAGATAGAAGGGAGGTGAGAGTGGGCAAAATGAAGCCCACGATGTAACAAGAGGAAATTGAGTTATGGGAGCTCCCTCTTCTGTCAGGTGACCTTTCTGGGAGCTTCAGATACAACATGACTGACCCAGAAGGTTCTGAGAGAATTGACTCTCTTTTCTGACTCTAATTTTCTCCTGGCCTGTATTAGTCCACAGAGCAAGCAAGCTTTTGTCTAGGAATGCTCTCGGAAGATCTTTGCACCCTTTCAGTTTTGGGTCTAGGTTTGACTCCTTCTAGACCAATCTGCTTGCAAGTCTCAAGTCCGCTGGGAGAGCTGCTAGTAGGCTGGGGCCAGGGGGCTAAATCTGAGAGTCCACATCACATGATGGGCTCCATGAATACTCTCATTTTTAGCCCCATCTTTTCTCCGCTTTATGGTCTGGCCGTACCCTCAGACCTCCTTTTTGGCCATCTGTACTAAGATTTAAATTCTCCTCTGGCTCTGCTGCCTTTTCCTGTTGTAGGTAAAGCAGCTCTGAAGTCCAGTCTGGGACCTGCTGCAGAGCCCAGCATCAATGACCATGCAGGGCTCACTCCGAGTTCCTGGATGGACTCAGACAGAGCCCATGAGAAGTTTCCTGGTTACCAGGCTCAGCATCCTTGGCAGAACACAGGTGTCTCATTATATTAATACGCTTACTATATAGACTACTAGAGGCCCGGTGCACAAAATTTTGTGCACTGGGGGTGGGGGGGGGGGGGGGGAAGGGGCAGCCCGGCCTGTGCCCTCTCGCCATCTGGGACCCCTTGGGAGATAACGACCTGCTGGCTTAGGCCTGCTCCTGGGTGGCAGAGGGCACGCCCAATACCTAGGTGCAGCCCCTGGTCAGGCTCAGAGCAGGGCCAATTGGGGAGTTGGGGTGCCGCCCCGTCATGCACAGAGCAGGGCGGATCGGGAGGTTGCAATGCCACCCTCAGTCACGCTCAGGGTAGGGCCGATTGGAGGGTTGGGGCACCGCCCCCTGTCACACTCAAGGCAGGGTCAATGGGGAGGTTGCGGCACCACCCCCTGTCACGCACAGAGCAGGGCCGATCAGGGGGTTGGGGCGCTGCCACCTGTCACGCACAGAGCAGGGCCCATCAGGGGGTTGGGGCGCTGCCCCCTGTCACGCACAGAGCAGGGCCCATCAGGGGGTTGGGGCACTGCCCCCTGTCACTCACAGAGCAGGGCCCATCAGGGGGTTGAGGAGCTCCCCCATGTCACTCACAGAGTAGGGCCGATAGGGGAGTTGGGGCACCGCCCCCTGTCACACACAGAGCAGGGCAGATCAAGGGGTTGGGACGCTGCACCCTGTCACACTCAGGGCAGGGCCAATGGGGAGGTTATGGCTCTATCCTGTCACACACAGAGCAAGGCCCGTGGAGGGGGGTTAGGGCACCACCCTCTATCACCCACAGAGCAGGGCCGATCAGGGGGTTGGGGCACCGCCACTGTCACACTCAGGGCAGGGCCGATGGAGAGGTTATGGCTCTACCATGTCACACACAGAGCAGGGCCCATGGGGGGGGCGGGGGGTTGGGGCGCCGCACCCTGTCACACACAGAGCAGGGCCGATCAGGGGGTTGGTGCACCGCACCCTGTCAAACACAGAGCCGCAGGGCAATCGGGGGATTGGGGAGCTCCCCCCCATCAGGCACAGAGCAGGGCTGATCAGGGGGTTTGGGCGTTGCCCCCTGTCACGCTGATCCCGGTGCCAGGAGCCTCGCTGCTCCGCTGATCCCGGTGCCGGGAGGCATATTACCCTTTTACTATATAGAATAGAGGCCTGGTGCCCGGGTGGGGGCCAGCTGGTTTGCCCTGAAGGGTGTCCTGGATCAGGGTGGGGGTCCCCACTGGGGTGCCTGGCCAGGCTGGCTGAGGGGCTGAGGGCTGTTTTCCCGCTGGCAATTGACTAAAAGCTCCCAACTGCTCCTTGTTTTCTTTTTTTTTTTTTATTCTGGGCCAGCTTTAGCTCTGAGGCCTCGCTGCTGAAAACATGGATACAATGTCGCGGTCCGGGGCTGACTGAAAGCCGGTTTTGTTTAGCTTCTTATTTGCAACATAGTAATAGTTGCTTAGAGTTGCAGTTGAGAGGCCAGGAAGTGAGGTGGGAACGTTGGAGTCAGCAGTCCCTGGAGGAAGCAAACCTCCCTGCTCACTTCAGTGCATGGCTGACAGTTAATTTGCATAAGGATACGCTGATTAGCCAATGGGAAGGGTAGCGGTTGTACGCCAATTACCATGTTTCTCTTTTATTAGTGTAGATAAAGATCTGGACTAGAAAATAAGTAGGCACATAGTTTCCCACCTCTACTCCCCAGGACCCTTTCAGAAGGTACCACTTTTCCATTTACGTTTCCAAGGTCACATCTCTCGCCCATCAGCTGTCTAGTTGGGTTGATCTTATCTTTGCATTCAACAGTAATGTATTTATGTTTAGCTGCCACACGCTGCTTTGGTTAAAATAAGATTGCCTATCTCTCATGCCC
This sequence comes from Myotis yumanensis, assembly GCF_028538775.1. NCBI lineage: Eukaryota > Metazoa > Chordata > Mammalia > Chiroptera > Vespertilionidae > Myotis > Myotis yumanensis. The sequence continues at coordinate 23,721,073 of NW_027223767.1, read as the reverse complement.
AGAAAAAAAATGTTTTAAACAAAGAAAAAAAAAACTACAATGTGTCTAAACAAACGTATTTTATTCCCCAGTGAAAAGCCTCACCTGGAGGAAGTGGTCACAGCACCTGGATAGGTGACTGATCTCAGGGCGGGAGGGGGGATTTGCTGCCCTTTAAACAAGGAGCGTAGAAAAAGAGAACAACCTTCATCATCATGTGTGGACCCTTGACTTTTCTTTTAATATATATATTTTTATTGATTTTAGAAAGAGAGGAAGGGAGTGGGAGGGAAAGAAACATCAATGTCAGAGAGAAACATTAATCAGTTGCCTCCTGCACGCCCCCTACTGGGGATCGAGCTGGAAACCCAGGCATGTGCCCCAACCAGGAATCAAACCAGTGACCTTCTGGTGCTTGGGATAACACTCAACCAACTGAACCACCGGCCAGTGCTGGGCCCTTTTCACTTCCATTAAAGAATCCTGGCCTGGTCAGTTATTAACCATATTTCCCTCCTTTCTGTATTCTTTCTGGCATTTGTGACCTCACTGACTGGGAAGAGACTGCCCCACTGAAGGCTAGTAAATTCTTAGAGATGGCAAAGGCTTGGGAGCACACCTTTCATATGTAACTAACCAATCCCAAGCCCAAACTCTGAGCCGCTTCCTCTATCTGGCTCTTACTTTTCAGGAGGCAATATTCCTCTGCCCTAAATCATGCTAGGGATAGGTACAAACAAGAGACCACCCCTGTAGCCCAGGGGCTTGGCTGTAGTATTCAAACTAGCCAGTCCTAACCTGTTGCCCCTTCCTTGCCTTTCCCGTGGAAAACACAATCCAGGCGGTGGGCCATGCATTCTCCTCACCTCCTTCTGCCTCCTCTTAAACCTGGTACTTCCCCCAGTACTGCCCCCTCTTCTTAGGAAGTGTAAGTAATAGAAATCATCTTTCAATGGTATTGGACTCTCTGTGTCATCACTCAGTCACCCCCACGGATTAAAAGCCTGTGGGTACAATTGATACAAGTATGGAAAGCTTGATGGGTGACTGGAATTTTCCAGGTGGACAGGCATTCCAGAAGTAGAATGAACTTGTGCATTGGCCCACAGACTTGGTGCGATGGGACCATTAGGGCGCTGTGTCTGATGTATATTTTTAGCCCTTTAAAGGCCATCTGTTAACATTCCTTTTGCAATGGGGGTGGGGCATAAATTATAAATAATAGTGTCTGGGCCAAGTCTTATCTGTACAAGATTGAATTTTCCTCAAGGTCGAGTTCTGACTGTTCTTTCTTTTGTTAACCACAGAACATAGCCCAATGCGGACTTCAAATCCTGATTCTATCTCTTATTGGCTGTGTGTCCCTCTTTCACGTCTTAACCTTTCTGTGCTCCAGTTTCCTCATTTATAAGTTGGAATAATACCATCAGCCTCCTCAGAGAACTGTGTACAAATTACATGGGTAAATATCTGCAAAACACTTAGACAGTGGCTGACACATGGTAAGGGCTATGTAAGCATTTGCTAATTATTTTCTGACTCCTGTTGTGGGAAGGGTACTGTGCTAAGGCTTTGGAATCTATAAAGATGTGGAATGTATGCTCCTACTCTTAAATAATTTACACGTATAATGAGAGCCTAGAGCATTCTGGAAGATCAAAGGGCTGCTTTGGAAATTGCATTTGCATGAGATGCTGAAAAGTTGAAGGTGGTAATAGACTACTATTTTGGCCATAAACACTTTCAAATAGAAAATGGAGAAGAGAAAGGGAAATGTCATCCAATCAGCACTGGGTTTTGAGCCTGACAGACCTGGGGTTCAAGGTCTGGGAAAACTGGCTTCCCAGCTCTGCCATTTCCAGCCATGTGAACCAGTTAGTTAATTTCTCTGAGTCTTAGTTTTCTCACTTGAATGGTGCACTGTAGCAGATGGGAACAAAAGAAATAACAACAATAGCTGACACTGACCGAGCACTTGCTATATATGCCAGGCACTGTACTAAGATTCATGAGGAAGTTGGCCTAGAGGAAGGTCAGGAACTCAGTGCCCAAGGTCACTCAGTAAAAAGTGGCTGAGCTGGGATTTGAACCCAGACAGCTTGATTCCAGAATCTGATCTAATAATAACTGTTATTTTATGCTAAAACTCTCAGAGCTGTGCTGGAGCCAGCAGGCACTCAAATAATGACAACCACTTGTTATTATTAACTGTATAGCAACCTTGATCGGTTTGTTTAATAGCCACTGATCATTTAAGACTCTCTCCAAGTGTTATATTTTCTTCTCATCCTCAGAATTAGCCTGGGAATACTCCCATGATGCATCGCGCTGAGCAAGCATAGGACCAATTCTCCTGAAATTCTCAACCTTATATTTTCTTTAAGTGATGAAGAAAAAAGCAAAAGCCTTTTTTTATCAGGTCCCAGGCCCATTAATCAAAAATTAATCCAATAAAGATACTAGTGAAGTAGTCCGATTAGAGAAATAGTCCGATTAGAAAAACTGCAGGCTTTTGCAGGTTTTGGAACATTAGGTCAGATAAATAATTTACTCTAAATGGATTTAATGCAGAAGCATCAGGACCTGCATGCCAAGCAAGCGCAAGGAATTCTGGGAGCCAACTTGGGATTGGCTTGGCCTGGTAGCCGATGGGAGGCCTGGTGGACCTACAGTCTACAGCCAGGTCAACTTAGGGACTGGATCAAATGCCAGGCCAGGACAATGAGAGTTCTGGCTGGAAATGCAACTCCTCAGAAAGTTTCTAATTGCGTCTGATGTCAGCATAATGATGTCACTTCCAAATCCTTCCTGTTCAAGGTGAAAAGCAAACTCAGATCTCAACACAGTTCAAGATCTGTGACTCCCACCCCTTACAAAAACAGTAACATGTGTGGTGGCAGCCCCAGGGAATGGCTTCCCAGCAGCTTCCTTTCTTGCTCAGATTCGGGGCAGAGTTTAACATGCAGAAGGCACTGCCTGAGCCCCTGCACATAAATCAATTTGACTGAATTATGTTAAAAAAAAAAAAGGCGAAAATAGCTTAATTCAATAACCAACCTTTGTCTCATTTGTAGCTTTCCTTTTCTGTTTTGACTAATTTTCATTCCCCAATAAATGTCATAGCAATGTGGTAGACTGGTGGGAACACCAGGAAACAGGAGGACCTGGGCCCATCTCTGGGCTGTGGCTGTAGGTGATGGGTGGCGAGGAGAGTAGAACCCTTCAGTGCAGTGTGAAGAGAAGAAGCCAGATCAGGCTTATGCTAAAACTCAGTACTTCTTAGCTATGCGAGTCTCAGTTTGCTCATATTTAAAATGTGGGATAGCCTGCTGGCGTGGCTCAGTGCTTGAGCATTGACCTATGAACCAGGAGATCACGGTTGGGATCCTGGTTAGAGCACATGCCTGGATTGTGGGCTCGATCCCCAGTACGGGGCATGCAGGAGGCAGCCAATCAATGATTCTCTCTCATCACTGATGTTTCTATCTTTCCCTCTCTCTTTTTCTCTGAAATCAATAAAAAATATTTTAAAAAATAAATAAAATGTAGTTTAAATATGAGGTTAGAAGAACAAGCCATATGTAAAATAATGGTAGAGTAGAACACTCAATTACAAAAATTATTTAGTACTTATTAGATACTTGATAGCACACTTACAATAATGAATGCCCTTTTTCCCTCTGTCTTCACAGAAAGTCAACAATGCCTTTATCCTCCATGCCCTAAATGAAAACTGGAATAACAGACAAATGGATGAATGGTTAGATGGATGGATGGGTGGATGGTAGGGCTTAGAGAAGTCCAGAAACTACAGAGCACCAATTCAATCTTTGTAGAACAATCAAGAAAGCCTTCCTGGCATCCCAGTGGGAAGGCAGGAAGGTGGGAAAGCCACGTGAGTGGGGGAGATGGGAACAAACAGAATGCAACATGAGAGAGGACAGGGAAATGCCCAAGAATGCCCAGAGAGCCAGGGAAGATAGTGTGTATGGAATGTTCTGGTCCTGAATATCCAGAAGCCATCAACCCTAATATTCAGGGCATGGGCTCCTGAAACAAGGTAAGAGGTGTGTGCAGTTGGGGCATCAGCGTGGAAACTGAAGTGACCCTCTCTGTGGACCCCTATTCTCCCCCAATTTGGGAGGGACTAGGGGTGGAACTTAACACCTTGTCTGAACAAACTCCAAGGCTAACCCTAACACTAATCTTAAAACTGATGTCAGGAGTTTGGTCAGAATTGGGGAGAGTTGTAGAGATGCTCAAAGTCAGTATCAACCTTCTCTCAGCCACAGTCATTGCACCCCCATTCTCTTATTTTCCCCAACCCCTCCACCAATTACCCCACCCAGATCACAAGGGATTGTGGCTAGGAGATTAAAGTTTGCATCAGGTGGCAGTATTTGCTGAAGCTCTGATACAAGATGAATCTTGGGGAGGAGGTGGCAGAGGGAGCTGGACTATTGGGCTTATTCTTGAGGGCTGGGATACGGGCCACAGAACCTCAGCTGAAGAGCCTTAGGGATGTATTTGAGTCAGGTTTCATGAGAAACTGACCCTCCAGGTCCTGGCCCAGTGTGGGTGACCTCCTGGTCATGCTTGTTCTATTCTAGCACTGCTTGCCTCCATTCAGCTCAGCCCAGTTTCCACTAGTCCAAGTCTACTTAGTGCATTCAGCTCAGCCCAGCCTGCACCATCCAAAGCAGCTCAGAGAAGTTCACTCTAGCACCACTCAGTGGGGCCCCATCTCTTCAGTGTAGCTACAATGACCAGCACTTAATCGTTCCCAACCACTGATGATAGACAGATACATTGGCAAATGTCCTGCCTCAGGGTCAGCTTCAGAGAAGATGATGAGGCTGCTGTCACAAGGCAGACCTGAGGAGCTGTACCCATCTGAGATGGTCAGTAATGAGGGATCTAGCACTGGAATGCCAGAACCCGGCTGTTCTAGGCAAACGCGATGAGGGGCCCCAGCACCCAGATGCCACGGGGCTCTGGACCACGCACCTGAAAACGATGAACACATAGTCTGTGCTTAATTGAATACTTTCTCATACTAGACCCTGGTCTAGGTGAGTAAGAGACACTAATGGTTTAGAAACATATATGAGATAAGAAAAATATTAATTGAGAGAACCCTATCCTTTAGCTTATTATTTTCCTAAGTTGAGAAAAATTATCAACAATCCAGGTTAGCTCAGCAACACATTTTTTTCCTATTGGTTGGGGTTTGAGAACTATTGTTTTCAAGGGATGTACTTACCTGGGACTCAAGACCCCTGAGTAAGTACCAACCCCTCTGTGCCTCTGACTCGCCTCCAGCCTCCATCACGTCCTCATCAGATCAGGTTGTGGTCCCAGTGTTTGTCCCCATCACGGGGCTTTTATGTCTGTTCTTCCCTCCATTGCTTACTCCCTTGTGCCAATCTTGGACCCTTGTCTTGCTGAGAGCCTTCCTCTGGACATCCCTCCCTTGCTCCATGCCTGTCTTACTGTGTCATCTTTGTGGAATGGGTACAGATATCCACATAGTACTTTTTCCTGGGCAGCTCTTCTAGGGCTGCAGAGGGTTTTGTAAACTCTGCAAGAGCAGCAGTTTCCTTTGCATCGGCAAGGGATGTCTAGGATTGAAGTGCATGCCAGCAGATACTAACAGGAGCTGTGTCTGGCACAGAGATGTTCATAAAATATTTGTTGGATGAATGAATGTGTGAGTGAATAAATGAAAGAGCAGGAGAGCAGAATAAATGAATGAAGGACAAGTCAACAAATGCGTAAGAAAATGAAAGCATGAATAACATTAGAATAGGTGAAAGAATGTGTGAAAAAATGAGTGAGTGAAATGAATGAATGCATGAATGAATGGTCACAGTCAGGTTGACATTGCCGACCACAATGCATACAGGCTGCTTCCCGGGTGGCCAACCCAGCCTGGGCTCTCATGTGTGGTCTCAACAGAAATCCTCCTCAGAACTGTCATTAGAATAGCAATTTTCCACCCAATTGTTTCAAGTTTAGATTGTATGATTGTTATCATTTGTCCTCAAATGATCAGAAAAACTTTGAGGTGGTTAAAAAAGAGCTTCTCTAATTGTGAGTCACCAAATGAACATCAGTGCAGCTGGGCCATTCCAGCGCTGGTCTGTCATTATGTCAATCTGATGTCCATTAAAATGGTAACTGGGTGAGAGTTTTCAAAGATCGCCCTCAATGGTCAAGTGAGGCTTCCCACTAGGCTGATTTTGGAGGGAAGGAGAGGAAGGTACTCTGGGTTCTTCTAGGCCTGGAGGTAACCCATGCATCTACCTGCTTCAGTGGGCTTCAGAGCCAGAGGACAGGTTGGTTTTACTCTGAGTCAGTGGCTTATGAACCAGGAGGCAGTAGGAAGAAAAAATTAAATTAAAAAAAGGAGGAGGAAGGGATGGAGGGGAAAGGGGGAGAGGATAAGCAGGAAGAGGGGAGGAGGAGGAGGAGGATGAGGAGCAGGTGGAGGAGGAGGAGGAAGAGAAGGAGATGAGTCTTGGCATTTGCTGCCCCAGGTTTGAGAACTGGCTTTACCATAGACCCATTATGAGGCTTTAAGCAAGTCTCTTGACTGCTATGAGCCCCAGTTTCCTCATCTATGAAATGGGATAATGACACCCACCTTAACTACAGCGTTGCTTGAATGAGATACAAGAGGCTTCACCAATCTAGAGTGTGGTACAGAAAGGAGGTCACAATCGTGAGTGACTATCCAAGGAGGGCTGGGTAGGGCTTGAACAAGCCTGTGAGTGCCATTGTTTGATTTGAATTTCAAGGAAATACAAATGAACTCTACGCTGCATTCAGGCACTGGCTCCTCCTGCTTGTTTATGATTCCTTCAGCCAAGCCTTGTTTGGGCCACTTTTCAGCTCTCCCTGGTCCTATTGCTCCCTCCCCAGCTGAAAAGAAGGGAGGTGAGAAATTCACCACTGGGAGCACAGACCCCACAACTTCTGTGGGGCAGGGAATGCTGTGCATAACCCAGGTACCATGGGTGATGATCCTGAGCTGCCTTCTGTGGCTCGTGGTGGCTGCAGAGAGGAAGGAGAGGGGAGCACTCACTTAATGAGAGCCTCCTACGGGCTAGACATTTCCCTAGCAAAACGATCAGTCATTGAGGTTGGCATTAATTTTTCTTCACAGAGAGGCAGGCCCACAGAGGTCAGATCATTTTCCAAGGTCAGAGTCGGAATGAAAATCCTTGTATCAATAAGGCCAAAGTTATGAAATATCCATTCACTGGAGCAATGGTTCTGTTTTTCCTGTGGTCTCTGGGCTGCTTATAGGCCATGGGTCTGGGGTTGGGGTGGGCTAGTGTGGGCTTAGAGGAATGCTGCCTGGATCATCTTTGCTGCTTCTGGGAATGTGAGAAGAATAATGCAAAGAGGGAGAGAAGGCAGTGCCCTGTGATAGGTCCAAGCCCAGAGAGCAAAAAAGAACCATGAATTTGGATGCAAAAAATGGGCTCAATGTGACTAGCAGTAGGTCAAGGCGTGGGGCTGTGCTAGGGACAGGGGGGCAACAAGGCAGCTGAGGGCTACTGGAGGTGAGGAGAGTGTGTAGAGTCCCTCCAACTTGCTGCCTTCAGCATGGTATCAGATAAGGTGCTATGGGCAAGTCCCTCTCTATTCTTACTTGTTCCCCATGACATGCTTCTGTCCCCATGCCTTAAAGGCGCTTGGCTTCTGAGACTGGGGTTGGTGACCAGGGTTTTCTGGAGATAGAAACACAGGAGGCATGCACCTGGGAAATGCCATGCTGTTCCCTGGGGTGCTGTGTTTCCAAGGTTCTCAAAATGAAGGGGAGGGGGACACAGCCCCAAAGCAAGAGCTCTCACGCAGGGTTAAGGTCCCAAATGTCCGCACCCATGACTGAGTGCCCCAACGGGGAAGAGGATTAGCAAATTTACTCAGTAAGGGCCCATTGACACTTCCATTATAAAGACTAATCATTTGTTTTTATTGAGATCTGTTCCCTTGATTAAGCCCATTAGCACCAATGAGTAACCATGGATCAATCAACAAGCCTTCTTAAAAGCCCTCAACTAGGTCCTAAATGCAGCATGGATCCAGTCAATATTACCTCTGAAGCATCTCTCCAAGCTGCCCACTAATCTCGCCCTCCATAGCTGCCACTCTGGTCCGAGCCCCCCCACTTTCTCACCAGGACTATCCTGATAGCCTTTGGGCTGGACTCACTGTATCACTTCCTGGCCAGCTAAAGCACTGTCTGGCCCCATTTCCCTCCCCAACTTCATCTTATGCTACACTCATTCCTTTGGGTTGGTTTTTTTTCATACATATCCACCCCCTTCTGCTGTGGATTTTTACCTGCTATTCCTTCTGCCCTCAGTCTTGACCCACCCCTTTCCAGCCTTCACCTCATTAGACCCCACTTGTTCTTCAGCTCTCAGCCCAATATCATTCCTCAGCACAGTCTTCCATTTCCCTCCACCCCCAAACTGGGTCAGGCCCCACCTGCTGTACATTAGCACCCTGACCCATTCCTTCCCGACACTGGTCCAGTTTGTTTGGATTGTTTGATTCAGTCCATCTCTTCCTGGCAGGTCAGCTCTGAGGCAGACACCATTGTCTTAGTCACACTTGGCTTAGGGGTGATGAGTCAGGGAAGCACCCTTTAAGGAGGCCCTCACTCTCAGGCTGACCTTGACCTTGTGGGAGCTTGAGTGTGAGTGCCTCCGAAATCTTGCTCCTGGGATAAGTCACTCACCCATGCCAGTCCCAGCCCTGCTTGGTTCTCCACCCGTCTGGGACTCTACAGGTGAAAGGTGCATTCCACAGGTACTTCTAGAATGAATGCATTGGAGACAGAAAGGTGCAAGAAAGGGAGCTAGCTGGGGGTGGGTGGGGGTGTGGGAGGGGGGACTGTAGCTAGATCAAAGAGAAGGGAATTGAGGAGGTTAAACCATCAGCTGTAGGAGGCCTCATATTACATCCTGGAGGGAAATCTGAGACAGGGATCAAGAAAGAGAGACAAAGAAAGAGGGACAGACACAGGGAGACACTTAAGAATAATAGAGCAAAGGGAGGGAAGCTGGTGAAAGACAAAAAGGATGCTGATCACATTTTGTCCCCATGACACTGAGGTTGAACATCTTTTGGGAAGTTGATGGAAAGCCTAGGATGTTGCCTGCTCCAGCTGGAACCTGTGGGCCCTGTGGGCTGAGCTGCATCAGAAAAGGAAGATTATTTCCATGTGGCACAAGCCCAGGTCTAGCTAATGCACAGAGTAGGGAGCAGCGGTCCATGCCGCTCTATCAGGCAGAATCTCAGGGGCTCGCTGTGCATCTGTGGATGGGACACCTTTGGCCTTGCACTTGCGGTCAGCACAGGAGGGTCTGCTGGGCCCGGCTCCTGGGTCCCACCCATGCCTGCATTTGGAGATATCATTGTTCTGGAGGTAACTCACATACCCATTTTATGAGGCCAAATCAAGGCAGGACTTGGAGGTCTTCAGAGAAGCATGATTGATTCATTTCCTCACTGAACAAATCAACCAAGCCGGGACCATTCATCAGAGCGGTGGACATGCTCACTTATTCTTTTTCCCATTTGCACTCTGGGGTCTTTGCCAGGGAGCAACTGGCTCTTGGCATGGCCTGTCTCCACCTTCTCCCATGGGCCTCCGCCTTTGCTGTTTGATCATTCTGTTTTCATTTTTGAGGGCCTCGTGACTCCTGGAGGACAGCCTCCCTCAGGGTGATAGAGTTGGAAACTAAGCCAGACTTTGCTGCCTGGACCGAGCTGCTAATTACTGCAGGTGCCCGTCTGTGTGCCCCGTCGAGTGCCTTGCCCACACAGGCAGCTGAGGCTGGTGGCCTGTGCAGTTGCAGGGAGATGGCAATGGTTTTTTAATAGCTGGGGGTCCCCCTCATTCATCTGTGCGTGCTGAGTTTATTTTGCCATTTGTCAAATTCTGACTCCAGGGGACCTGTGTTCGGCGTGGTCTGGGCTTCAAGATTGATGACCTGGGTGAATGCCGGGTCCCCTTTCTCCTCAAAATAGTTGGCACCGCCAATAGGAAGCCCCACAGCCTGCTCACCTCTGAAAGGCCCATTTCTCTATCTCTGCAGAGGCCAGAGATAAAATATTTACTTGGGATCTAACCAATGTGCTGCAGCTGTCTCCCCGCCTGTGCTAGATTGAGCAAGCAAGCTCCTGAGCGAGCAGACAGCTTAGCTTTGCCAAGGGGAAGAAAGGAAGGAAGGAAGGAAGGAAGGAAGGAAGGAAGGAAGGAAGGAAGGAAGGAAGGAAGGAAGGAAGGAAGGAAGAAAGGGAGGGAGGGAGGAAAAAAGGTTCCAGGTCTCTGTTTGGAGCATGGATGTTCCCTGGGTTAAATACCAGCTCTCTACTGGGGCATGCAGTTCCCCTGGCTGCCACAGATAGGCCTAGAACACACTCAGGCTCCAGGAGGGTGCTGAGGAAACAGGTTATTTCCATGGCATGTAGCATGATCATCTAGGCAGGAAGGATCATTTCATAGAATCATTCATTCTCAGGGGTTGTGAAATCTTTAAAGTTCACCCAGTCCAGACCTCTAATCCTTGCATCCCTGCCAGAACATTTGCCCCTGTATTTGAACGCTTCCAGTGATGGGGAAATTGTGACTTCTCAAAGCAGATGATTCCCTATTTGGAATCATCTGTCCATTGAAAGCATTGCTTATGTTGAATTGACATCTATCTCTCTGTACCTTTGACCCACTGGGTCAAGATCATTCTTAGAAATACACAGAACAGCTGGGCCAGCATGGCTCAGTGGTTGAGCGTCAACCTATAAATCACGATTCGATTCCTGGTCAGGGCACATGCCCAGGTTGCGGGCTTGATCCCCAGTGTGGGAAGTGCAGGAGGCAGCAGATCAAAGGTACTCTCTCTCATCATTGATGTTTCTCTCTCTCTCCCCCCTTCTGAAATCAATACAAATATCTTTACAAAAAGAAACACACAGAACACATCCATCCCCTCTTCTCCTTAATGGCCTCCCACAGAGGAAGCGACCTGTTCTCTTTGAGACTTTTCTCCGGGCTGTGTCCTCCGAGGGCTCTTTTGTGCCAGACACTGAGCTGCAGTGATAAATAGGCCAACTGAGATCAGCAGTGTATGCCTCATAAGACACACTTTCAAATCCCGTTCACCATGCTGTTGTTGAGGAGGTGGTCCGCCATGCCTGTGCCAACACCTCCAACCCGCTGCTCACTGCCATCCTAACTTACATCCAAGAGGGAAGGGTTGATAGCTCGGGGTTTAGGACAATCATTAGGCCATGTTCGACTCGTGGGTAGGGCCCTGTGGGTGAAGAGTTCACAGCATGTGTGGTCTCCCCTTTGCCATTTGTCCACTAGGCAGTACGGAAGCCAGGCAGGGCTGACTTCCTCCGGACAGGCTCTAGCCTGCTGCTATACCTCTTCTGTGCTTACAGCCAGGTCAAGCCTACTTTGCTGACTCAGCCCCTGTATTTGAATGCTTCCAGTGATGGGGAAATTAGAATCAGAAATCATTGGGGCGTGGCTGTGCGTGAATGCATGTGTGCATGTGTGTGTGTGCAAGTTTGTGTGGTGTGTGTGTTCAGACATGTCCTATGTCAGACTAATTGAGGACTTTCCCAGCTCTGAAAAGAAGTCCCTACATCAAAATAAAAAGCTCCTGCTCAGCAAAAGAAACCATCAACAAAATGAAAAGGGAGCCCACTGAATGGGAGAACATATTTGGCAATGATACATCTGATAAGAGGTTAATATAAAAAATATATAAGGAACTCATTCAACTTAACTAAAGGAAGACAGCCTGATTAAAAAAATGGGCAAAGAACCTGAGTAGACACTTCTCCAAAGTGGACATACAGTTGGCCAAGACACATATGAAAAAATGCTCAAAGTTACTGATCAACAGAGAAATGCAAATTAAAATGACAATGAGGTATCCCTTCACACCTGTCAGAATGGCTACCATCAACAAATCAACAAATAATAAGTGCTGGTGAGTATGTGGAGAAAAGAGAATCCTAGTACACTGCTGGTAGGAATGCAGATTGGTGCAGCCACTATGGAAAACAGTATGAAGTTTCCTCAAAAAATTAAACATGAAACTGCCATTTGACCCAGTGATCCCCTTCTAGGAATATATCCTAAGAAACCCAAAAGACCAATCAGAAAGAGCGTATGCATCCCTATGTTCATAGCAGCGCAATTAACAATAGCTAAGATCTGGAAACAGCCCAAGTGCCCATCAGTAGATGAGTGGATAAAAAGCTGTGGTACATTTACAACATGGAATACTATGCAGCTGTAAAAAAGAAGGATCTCTTACCCTTTGAGACAGCATGGAGGGACCTGGAGAGTATTATGCTAAATGAAATAAACCAGTCATATAAAGACAAGTATCACAGAATCTCACTCATATGTGGAATCTAATAAACAAAATAAACATGAGCAAAACAGATCCAGAGACATACAAGAATGGAACAGACTGTCGAATCTCAAGGGAACGTGCGGGTGAGTGGGTAGAAAAAGATTAACCAGGGAACTTATAAGCATAACCCATGGACACAGACAATAGTATGGTGAAGGGCTGAGGGGGGGGATGTAGCGAGAGGGTAATGGTGGAAAGAGGGGGGGCATCTATAATGCTTTTAACAATAAAGATAAATTAAAAAAAATAATTTCCCTTGTTTATCTTGCTGTTTTTCTTTGGGCATAATTCCCTAGTTTGAAACCTGACAGTGCAGAGGGGATACCAGGAGGGCAGAATTCTGTAATTCCTGAGCCTCTGGCTTCCACCACCTGGATAGCACCAAATGTTCCACTTCCCTATGCCTCCTGAAGTGTGATGTTCAGAAGTAAACTGAAGAACTACCTTAGAAAATAAAGATGTAAAAAAGGCAGGGACATTGGAAACAGAAGGGGCCCATGCCTTGCCTGTGAGAGGTTTGGGAAGCATTGCTTGCACCCACTGGTCTCTCTCCTCCTTGCCCTGGAGAGAGTGGCGAAGAGGAGTGGTGGCCACGTTCGGGTCTCCTCCCTATCTTGACTACTGATCTAAGAGCAATGATGGGAAGCAGCTCAGAGAGACTGAACTGGGCATGCTCAAAGAAATCGCATCAAGAGGTTCCCCTGCTGAGGCTGAGGCCCTTGTTCATCGGAGGGATGAGTGATTCGCTCAGCACCAGCTGTGGCAGCACAAAGGTGGCCGCTCTGTCACCCGGTTGCTCCATGGATGACTGTGAAAATAACGACAGTGGTTTCTCATGCCAGAAAAGGTGGAAGTGAGCAATGGGTAAGAAGAAAGAAGCAGATAAAGGCTGCTAGAGAGAGAACAGCTTTCGGATCTCTATGTGTTTGGAAGAAAATGCAGCAATATCTATCAAAGTTAAAACCAGGCCTACTCCTTGATGCAGAAATTCCAGTTTTAGGTTTTCCTGCAGATACACTTGTACATGTGGGCAAAGAGGTGGATATGTAGATATACTTGCCACATTCTTGGCAATTCCCAAGACAGGTAGGAACTTATACTTCCATCAGCAGTGAACTGGTTACATAAAGTATGATCCATCTATACAATGGACCACCACCCAGCCTTGAAGAAGAATGAGGTTGTGCTGAGATGGAACGATCCTTGAGCCACTTCAGAAAGAAACCCTGCAGACCAGTGTGCTTCCATTTGTGCAAAATCAAAAGGTCTCTGCACAGACAGATGTGCTTGTGCATCTGAAGGCCATTTCCGGAAGGATCCACATAAAACTGGTGACACCATTTAACTTTGGGAGTGGCGATGAGAGAATAAGGAATGGGGTTGTGTGTGGGGGGGGGGGGGGAGGCTCGTTTTTCTTTCTACACAGTTTTGCATTATTTAAATGCATTTCATACGCTTACACTCCCTTCCCAACAAATATGGTTCCTCATAAAAAGGAAGCACGTCTTCTGCACATCTGCCAAATGCTGCACTTCTCTTGACCCAGATATTTACCGAACACCCATTGTTTGCAGGATATAGCGCCTGCCTGATTGGGGGAGGAAACAGAAGATACAGCTCATGCTTTCGGGGAACCCGCTGTCCAGATGGGGAGAAAGATGTATTCTACAAATTGGAGGGGAAATTTAATCTTGATGAGGGTGCTGGAGATTTTTATAGAGCTGGTTTGTAAAGTATTAGCAGAATTGTGAGACCTGAAGATGAATGACTGGAGTGCAAATTCCAGGGGGAGAGAACAACATGAACCAAAGATATGGAATGGGCAACGGAAACCATGTCGTGTCACCTCCCCACGTGCTTGCTGTGCTATTGGAAATGCTTCCTTGTGGAATAAGGTATCGTTTGCTTTTAGGAGTCTTTGTGAGAATGCAGACTCTTGCTTCTCAGGAAGATATGAGGGGATGGATTCAGCGAGGGTGCTAGTAAACCAGTTTCCCCCTCCCCCCACACACAAAGGATTGGATTGTAACATTTGTCAATTTCTATGGTGTAAGTACTCCTACCATGGCTGACTTAAAGCTGTCCATACAGCAAGGAAGTTGGGAGGCGACACGCCTAATGGACTCTCTTAAGCCTGAAAGAGCCCGCTCTGGCACTCCATGAGAAAAAGTAGAATCCCAGACTATCAGAGCTAAAAGGAATTTAAAGAGGTTCAAAATAAACCCTAGCTACACACAAAGAAATTAAGGTGCTTGTACAATGCAGAAGAGGCAGAGTGTGGATATTATCTTCTAGTTCTTAGAGTAGTGAAATTCCTGGTTCTCCTTGGAAATCACTCATACAATAGACAGGATGGACCGTGAGACCATGTGGTTTTGAAGGCACAAGAGGCTACCAAGAAAAGCAGGGCGGTTTCTCTGATGGAGCACAGATAGGTAGAGTTCCAGAAGGGGTCTTGGTCAAGAGGACGGTTCTATGCACTGCAGGGGGGGGGGGGGGGGGCGAGGTTAAGAAAGGAATAGACAGCATCCGAAGAGATTTCAGGAGGGCTTAGAAGACCAAATTCCCAACTGCACAGTCTTGTCTGGGATTGACTTTTCTTCCTGGAGCAGGAGCAGAATGAGCTGATCTGATATGTGAAAAAGAAGAACCGGGCTGGTCCCATCAGGTCCTGGATGACTTGTGTGCACTCGGGCAAGTCACTTCCTCTCTACAGAGGTCAAAGCCTTTCTCCTCAAAGTGGGGCGGGGACCCTCCAGTGCGGCAGTCTCCCTGCCTGTGAGTCAGTGAAGAGGCCCCGGCAACCGTCAATGTCAGAAGTGAGGGGAGAATCGGTGCAGCAGGTGGGTTTATTATCGATGCCCAATCTGAGGCGGACAAAGAGAAATCGGAGCAGCAGGAGGCAAAAGCGAGGCTTGTTTTGTGAGTGGATGATGGGGCTGGGGAATGGAGGATGGGTTAGGGGGAAACAGGACAGAGACACCCTTTTATCATGTCAGACGTTAAAAAATCTCACCACCGTGCTGAAGACAGCTTCTCAGTGGGGAGGCCTTTGCCTCTGGGAAGGGCCATTATCTGCCCTTGTCTATCTTTCCTCTCCTGAGTCCCCCGACCCAGCTCTGCAACACCCAGGGAGGCTATGGGAGTACCTACTGCTTGTTAACACTGCAGGTTCGGGGCCTCAGCCTTGGCTCAGACCTCTCCCTGAATGTTCTTCCCCATCATATCAGCCCTGCCTCCAGACAGATAACCACTTCCTCACACATGCCAGAGCTGCTCCCCCACATATGCCATTGCAATGGCAATAGGGCAATTTCATCACAAGTTTCTGTTTTTATTTTCCCCCGTTTCCCTGTGAGCCTTGTGAAGGCAGGAAACTCTGTCTTGGTTCCGGAGGTGGAACTGGTCGCTGACTCCCAGGCACTGGGAACGCCAGGTGGAGAGAAGAAAGCTGCTCCTGTCGTCCCAGAGCTCCACCTTGGGAGAGAAAGGCTGGAGTGCCCGCCCCACTGCTGCAAACTTTTGCTGAAGGCCAACTGGGAGCGCTGATCCACCAAGTCCCTTAAGTGGTTTTTAGCTGAGCCCCTGAGGGGAATTGCACAAAGCTCCCAGTGGAGCAGGAGGTTGTAATGCTGTTGTAGAACGAGGTAAATGAAAGCCTTGTTCAAGGCTGAGCTCCAATAAAGTCATTCTATTTCTCTGGGGAGGAGGATCCTTCCTCAGCCCCCACACAAATCCTCCCCACTGCTAAGGGTGGACGTGGGTGCCGTGACGTGCCACCCAGGCCCCCTTCAGCACTGAAGGACTGACTCCGGACCTCCCTTCCCTTCCATCGGTGCAGATCTCCAGAGCATGCCCTGCTCATCTCCACCCCAGAGGAACTCAATCGACAAGGATGATACCGGCTGCTGCTGAGGGCTGTGGATATTAGCAGACTGGCTCCCGTTGGGAGACCTGATGACAGTGGTAGGAGCTGAGACTACAGGCAGGAGGGTGATGTCCACGGGGCAACCGGGAGAGCCACAGGATCAACAGATGTCAGCAGCGTGGTGCTCAGCCCTGGCCACCAAGCAGCAGGCTGCCATGACCAAGTGGAATGAGTCAGCAGCAGTGGGGAGGTGCCAGTGGGAGGGGTCACCTCTGATCTCACACTGGCGGGGGCTCTCACCAGCCTGGGGCAGTCCCTGCTCCTAAGCATGGCTACACACTAGGTTCACTTCAAAAATACTGATTGCAGTGCTCAGCCTTAAGAGATTGTGATTTCATTGCTCTGCAGTGAGGCCTGGCCCTTAGTATGTTTCAAATGCTCACTGGGGTTAGATGGGAAGATCGTCGTACGTAAGCTCCGAAATCAGACAGAATTAGGGTTGAGTACTGGTCCATTAGTGGCTAGGCAGTTTTAGGGTGTAATTAGTTTTTCTGAGCTTCCATTTGTCATCTATAAAATCATGCAAATCGCATATAGTTCATGGAAATACCAAAAGGGCAACATGTTACTCATCATGGATTAATAGCCTTCAATCCATGGAGCTATTACTATTTGTATTCATACTTGGCCTTCTGCCCCTCCTTCCCCAGGGTATAGCAATCTATGGTAGACTTGCCTTCCTTAGCCCCTGCTCCATTGTGGGGGAGACCTATCTCCTACCTAGACTGTGGCTGTAGCAGCTAAATGGAAAACCAATGACTCCTCGGGGGTTGACCAGATGACCAAATGCTGGCATCCATTACACCCCTGTTCAAACCTAGAGTAACACATGCCACAGTCAGCCCTTCAAGATGACACTGGCAGGTATGCAGCTGCTACTCAGGAAACTAAACAGGGTAGGTTTTGCTCATACACGGGCAGCCGTAAGGCCCAAGGTACTTAAATGACTTCCTCAGAATTGCAACAGTTATAATGTGGCTTTGGACAAGTCCTTTCTCCTCTCTGTGCCTCAGTTGCTTACTCTGTAAGATATGGGTGGCTCATCTGGATAAATGACAATTCTGTTCAGTTTGGTGCTGCTGGTTTGTCAATACCCTTCCCCCGGATATGCCTTGGGGCACTGACCTCATCTCCACCTTTTCCCACAGAGGCCAGGGCTCTGAGAGATGCCACTTTGGAGCAAGGGACCCCAGAGTCTGCCGTGGCTGCTCCCTACACCGCTGCCCCCTGCGGTTGTGAGTGACCCATTCCTCCTCCTGCCAGATGGAACTTTAAATAACCTCCAGCCCACTGTGTGGCTGCCAGAAGTTGTAATTAAATAATGTCCAGCCGTCAGAAAAGCTGTTACAAATGGTCCTTTTGTCTGCACCGCTGTCTGGAAAGCCAGGACGCAGAGAAGCGAGGGGGTCATAAATATGAAGGGCAGAAGTTCAGCGGGAATCCTGGGAGCAATCGCTTTCGGGGACCCTGAAAACCACTGGAAGTTGTTTTCTTTTTTAAATGTGTCACGATCCCAGGGGAGAGCACCTAGCCCTGGCTCTGTGGCTGGGACCGCACACGGGATAACCTGAAAAGGACTAGGGACCTGGGGTCCTTACCTGGAGCTGGCTGTCCCAGGCTGCACCCCCTTTGAAGTGCACACAGGAAAGTACAAGGGGCAGGTGAGTGCTGACAGCCCGCGACAGTGCCCAGATGAGCACTCATCATTCCCTCCCTCCTTTCCTTCCTCCTCATCCTTTTTCTCTCTCTTTTCAACAAACACCCTTGAATCTCTATTATGTTGGAGAGTCCTCTCTGCAGGAGGAACAAGGGGAAGAAATGCACACTCACTGAGCATGTATTTAGTGTTCGATGTTTTCTGTACATGACTCCATTTAATTAGTACAACACACCTGGGAGATGGTTATTATAAAACTCAATATTGTAGATAAGGAAACTGAGGCTCTTAGACATTAAGCAATTAAGAGGTTGGGGATTAGCACTCTAGCCTGTAAACCCATCAGCTCAGAGGCTGCGTGTCTTTGCACATCGCCTTGCTGGGTGAAGCATGGGACCTGGCACAGAGAAAGCTTCAGAAATACGATGGAAGGAAGGGAGGAGGGGGAGAACAAAGAGGGAACTGACTCAGTCTGCCAGACATCAAAACCAGTGATCTTTCTATCAGTGCACGTTGGGTCTGGAGAGTATAGACAGGCAGCTGCATATCAGATAAATGTATACAATCGTTGGGGGAAAGAACTGTTAAGATATGTGCAAAAAGAGCATGTTTAGGAAGCAGAAAGTTGGTTTCAAGAGTCATGGAGGAGGGGGAGCCAAAGTGTATGGGTGGTCAGAGAAGTTAATTTCCATTTGCAAGAACAAGGGGGCTTCATGGAGAATTGGAGACGGAAGGATGAGTAGGATTTGGACCCTGATGGAGGACAGGGAAGGCTGATCAGACAGAAGGGGTGGCGGAGAATCGTAATTATCCTACAATTGTAAATAACCTACCACCTAGGGGATAGGCCAACGTTCAGGGCATGTGGGAGCTGCCTGGACTAGAACGTGCGAGCCTATATAGTGTGCTGGTGAGGTTCCTGGGGACTAATCAGGCAACACAGTCCCCTCCCAGGGTGGGTGAGAGCTGTTCAGGGTGAAGGCAATCACAAGTGAGCCTGAATGTGTGTGTGTGTGTATGAGTGTGTATGTGAGTGTGTTTGGGTGTGAGTGTGTGAGAGAGTGTGTGTATATGAGTGTGTGTGAGTGTGTCTGTGTATGAGTGTGTATGAGTGTATTGGTGTGAGTGTGTATGTGAGCGTGTGTGTGTATGTGCATGTGAGTGTGCATGTGTGTGTGTGTGAGTGCTGAGGTGGGTGGCTAGTACTTTCTTCTGAGCTTTGCTATGAGGCCCAAGTGGAAATGTGTTTGTTTCCTGGGTCTGCCGGGTGCAGAGCAGCCTGCACTTCCACCCGGGCCTTCACGGAGATCTGCTGGCAGGTTCTGCAGCAGTGAGAAAGGTGGGCATATTCTGTTGGGTTGAGGATTTAGACCCCGGCCTCCCTATAGGGCCAGGGGTGGCACCAATATTGGTGATTTGGGGAACTGGAGGGAGTTAATCAAAGGTAAGGGCTCTGACTGCCCTTCTGCTCTTCACCTGTCCCCAGCCCCTCCACCTGCCACCCAGCAGCGCCGAGCAGCTGCCCGTGCACGGGGCAGTGAGGCTCGTGGAAGCTGTCACTGAGCTGCCCCTCACTTCTGCCCGACACACTCTGAGAGCAGCAAGAACACATGTCACAGGAACAAACAGCTCAGTGGTTTGGGGATCATGAAGAATTACATCCCGGGCATTTCGCTTTGTGGACAGGCTGCCGGCAGCATCCCCAAAGGCCAAGTGGAAACTCACAGGGCTGTTTCAAGAGACAGGGAAGCTCAGAATGAGAAGGCCTGCAGTGGAAATATCAGGGCTACCTTGATAAGAGCTGTTTCCTTCCAG
Source organism: Myotis yumanensis (assembly GCF_028538775.1). Lineage (NCBI taxonomy): Eukaryota > Metazoa > Chordata > Mammalia > Chiroptera > Vespertilionidae > Myotis > Myotis yumanensis. The sequence continues at coordinate 23,701,239 of NW_027223767.1, read as the reverse complement.
CACAGCACAAGAGCCCAGTCAAAAGCTACCATCACACGGTTACCCTTTGACCGCCACAGAAACCTGACTGTTCCATTGGTGGGGAGCCCTTGGAGCCAGCTGTAGAGCAGGTGGTGCACACAATTCGACAGGATGGGATTCCAGGGACAGGATGGACTCTAGGTGTGGGGTGGGATTCTGAATTGAGTACTTCTGCCATCAGGATCCCAGGAGGAATCCTGCTACCTGCCTAGGGCATGTCTCTGGGCCTTGGTTTTCTATTCACAGTCATTCAGCAAGCACCTAGAGAGCACCTAGTGTATGCCAAGTGTTCTGTTAGGTGCCGAGGGCCAGGCAGCCGAGAACACTACATGGTCTCTGCCCCCATGAAGCTGCCCGTCTAGAGGAAAGAAGTCATTGGACACATGAGTGCACTGGTGCACACTGCAGTGAATGACCGCAGGGGAAGGACAGGGCTGCGGGATCAGGGAAGGCCTCTGAGGAAGAGACTGGGAACCGATTCCTGAAGGGTCAGTTCGAGTTACCTGAGTCAGGCTTGGAGGAAGAGTTTGTGCAAAGGCCCTGGGGAGGGGAACAGAATGGTATGTTTTAGGCGCTGAAGGTAACCTGTGCAGCCTGAATGCAGTGAGCAGGAAGCAGAGCGGATGATAGGAAGCGAGTCTGACATGCTTGGACTAGAGAGTTGGGTAGAGTGTCAATATAGCAGGACTTAGGTTCCGGGTATGGCCTCAGTTTTCAGAGTTGGAACTTGGTTTACGCTGAGGCTTCTATTCTGGGTGAAGGCCAAAGCCCAGTTTGTGGATCAGAGCAGCCCAGGGTCTCTGTGGGTATAGTTAGGTTGAGTTAGATTTCACAGTCTCTGACCATGGAGTCCCTGAATTTCTCTAAAAGCACAAGCTTATGAAGAAAATCAGTGGCCTTAGCTGAGGGGAGAAGGGAGCCCAGTGCCAGGCAGGCAAATCTACTTTCTACAGACAATAGCTTTGACCTATGAATGGCCCCTGCAGCTCTGCACCTTGAGGATGCAGGTGTGCAGGACACCCGGCTCTCCACGGACGAACAGCCCTCCTGCTTCCTCCCACTTGCCATTGTTTCCTATCCAGACCACGTTTCTGCCTCTGAATGTGATCTTTGAAACTTATGAGCAACGATGACAACTGATTCTGAAAACCTTTATATGTCCTCGAATTGCCATGGCTAATGGGACATTCTTCCCATCTCTGAACAATAACTCAGGAGGCCCGGCTGTCTCTTTGCCCTTTGCTCTCCCTCATGTTATCTCCCTGATGAAATCTGCAATAAAATAATTAAAATGATGATAGCAGGTGAAAGATGCTAATGGGATTGTTGGACGCTGCGAGCTCCCCAGCCTCTCTCAGCTCTGCATGTCAGGGTGAGTTGACTGGTCGCTTGTGACCCTCTTATGAATGGGCACCAGTACGGCCTGCACATCTCTGTGTGATATATATGATTTGAGAAGCATTTATATTTGTTTGAGCACCTGTTGAGACAGGCCAGTAAACCAGAACAAGTGGAACAGGGAAACTGAGACAGACAGCTGAACTGGCTGAGCGATTTACAGCAGATACAGAAGCTCACCTCCGTAGAGATAACATCTAGGCCTCAGTTGTATTTCAGCTCCAGACCCAGAAAAGCAGCAAAACCAGGTGGGTGATGCCAGGCCAGCTTCAATGACTAAGGACCCCCTGCCCTGGCACTGACCTACCGGTAGTGACCACGGCCCTGGGAAACTGATGAATATTCTGCTGAAACCTCCCCTATATTCCCTCCTTCAAGAGAGAGATAAAACCCTTCAAAACAAAGGACCCACACGTGCTCTCCTTCTGGGGAGCCCATCTATGCCACTCCCTTTCCCCACCCCCAAGGTGTGCATCTTCTAAACTCTAAGGGGCCCCATGAGACTTGCAACCAGGGGAGCAATGGGCAGTGGCAACCCATCCCAGGCTGACCCCCTGAACCTGTCCCCAAGGCCCACATTTTCTCTGGCTTCCAAGTGAGCTAAAGCAGCCCAGCCTAGGCTCTCCTGTTGCTTCTTCTATGCCTAATCCCTTCCTTGTTTCACTGTCCCCAGCTTTAATAAACGTATCTTCATAGTCACCTGGACTTGTGTTGTGAAATATTTCCTGCATGAAGTCATGGGGTGGGAGACAATTTGAAAACAGCAGCTAAAACTGGAAAGGTTCTTTCCAGTCCACTAGTGGGTGAGTACAAGGGGTTTGTGGCAAAGTTTGAAGGAATGGAGAGGTCCAAACCCTATAAACACTCAAAATGGCCAGTACAGGCATCCCCAACCCAGGGTCCCCATACTGCTGGTTTGGGATCACAATTAAGTAGAATATGAATCATAGGCTCAAAAAGAAAGAGGTCCCTAAAAAAATGGATAGGGGAAGAGAGCCAGGAAATCTCAGAAGGTGAGCTACTATATTTTAAATATTACCCCAAAACAACCAAAGAAGAAGCTCCGTGAAGTTGGAAAAACTACCCTGAACTAGGCTTCCTTCGCAAAGTTCAGGAAAATTGTATGCACATAAAAATAAAAGCCATAAAAATATTGAGAAAAAACTCATACAAATTATTATAAGAACAAAGAGAATAAGGTACAGAATAAATTCTTTATAGACAGTGAAAGTATGCCAGAAAGATATACCCTCAAGACTGTGACCTAGTGAACTAAAATGATGTAACCAAAATGAGCTAAAAGACATTAAATGATATCATCATCATAAATGATAATAATAATAAAACTTCAGAAATTATATGACAACTCACAGGAAGAAATTAGAAGGGAAAAAAATAAAGATTAAAACTGCAAAGAACACTAAATATGATAAATAATACCTTAATAACAGAAGGTAAAAAGGAGAACATTTTTAAAAATAAAAAAGAAGTGAAGTGAAGAGAGAGAGAGAGAGAGAGAGAGAGAGAGGGAGAGAAGGAATCTGAGAGAAAGTTAAAATATTGAGTAGAAGCATGGAATATCTTAAATGTAGCAATATGGGTCCCTGAAAAAGAAAACCAAAGTAAGGCTACAGAGCTGATGCTAGAAATTATAATTTAAGGAAACACTCCTGAAATAATAATAAAAGATCTGAACCTACATATTGAAAGAACACAAGTATACAGAGTGTACCTAAAAAATTGAGCCTGAACAGCAACACATAGTCTGGTAAAATTACTGTACTTTAAGAAGAAAAAAAGATTTTTTTAAAGCAGAAGAAAATTATTTAGGTGTCTAGCCAAAAAGAGGAAATAGCTTACAAGGGAAAGAAAAATTAGGTTACCATCAGACTTTCTGACAATAATACTTTAAGCTAGAAGAAAATGAAATGACATTTTAAGATACTTAAGTAAAGAAAATATAATTCAAGAGGTTTATATTCAGGAAAAGGGACTTTCATGTACAAAGAGCACAGGTAACTATTATCAACAAGCACAAACTCAAGGAATATTATTCGTATGAGTTCTTCTTGAGGGATTTGGTAGATAAGCTTTAGATAAGCAAAATCACCAAAGAGACGTGGATATTGAGGACTGATAGTGAGCATTAAATACTAGCTACTTATAAAATTGAGACTTAAAAGGGAGAGCACATAGTATGCAGTCACTACATGATCTGAAAATATAGTTCATAGGGCAACTATAAAAATTTAGGGGACAAGGAGGAGAACATATGCAGATATATTTTTCTAATTATTTTCAGTAATGAAAAGAGTATTTGCATCATTTTTCTGAGACTGTGGAGTAATGTGAGACAAAGCAAATGACTGATCCTGGGAAGTTCCAATCTTATTATCTCCTGCATTCTCAGTTTGGAAGGGAGGAGACACAGATATAACAGGAGATTAGGTAATAGTTCTGAATTTGAATGGAAAGTATCAGTATCTGTACACCTGAAACTAATATATGTTAACTGTAATTGAAAAATAAAAATGATTTAAAACTGTAAAATAACCTTGTAATAGCTATGCATGGTGTTAGATGGGTACTAGACTCATGGTGATCACTTAGAACTGTATATACATATCTAATCACTATGTTGTACACCTAAAACTCATATAAAATTATATGTCAAAAAAAGAGAACATATCAGTACCTGTACAGTACATGTATTTTCTAGCTCTGTCCACTGAAAAGGACTGGACAATGACCACACCAGGAGCAATAAGCATCCCTGGTCCACAGATTGTGGTCTTGACATACCATTTCCCACCAGAAGGAATCAGGGCTTCCTGAGAAATGTCAGATTTCAGATCTGAGGCTGGAAGAGTACAAGGTAAGTCTGGAATATTTTGTCATACTAGACAGCAAAAAGGTTATCAGAGAACACTAGAATCATGTCAAAGGGTACAGGAACCAACTTAAGGAGCTCCCACTGGCCAAAGATGAGGCCATTTGAACTTTAATAAGAATAATAATTAAAATGGGTTAAAACCCACCATGTATGTTTAAATACTGTGTTCATAATCATATTTATATATTTATAAATCTATATTTATTTTATTATATATTATATTTATTATAATAAGTATACGCTTTTTATTTTTATAAATCTATATTTAAAAATAAAATAGATTTATTTATAAAAGTAAATATAGATTTATAAATATATAAATGGTGTCCCCCCAAAAATGTTTACATACACTTTTTTCTGATAGCTCAATTGATGTTTCTTTCTTTTCAGATTTAACCCATTGGAATTAATAATGATTCCAATAGGAAGAAAGCAAGGGGGAGGCCAGACATTATAAGCATGGTCACCTGGGCAGCTTCACCAGGAAGCTGCAACTTTGCACTCCCCAGGAAACCAGCGGTCCATTCCCTGCAGATCACTGGGGAAAGGGATCAAACAAAGGGGATATGGATGCATGCACAGTGAAGTTGGGGTGACGTAGGTAAGGTGCTTGCTATCAGTCTAGCCTGAGGAACAATGATCACTGGCTAGGAGAGCAAACCACTGCAAGTGCATGAAATCCCGAAGGTTTAATTGGTTAAACTCCTAATTGTAACCCAGAAACAAAGAGTTCTTGCTCTTTTGCTTGGTCTGCTCTTGCTTGCTTGCTTGCTTGCGCTCCTGTTTCTCACTGGCTCTGTGACCCGCACTCACCCGTGCTTCCTCCATAGCCATGTGGCTCTAGACGCTGCATGGCCCATGGCCATACAGGCCCCACAAGCAATAGCCTGCAGCTGGGAACACAAGCTAAGTTAGCCAGATGCTGGGCTGGACTGTGTTTTAATATGGAACAAAGACTCTGCTGAAAACAAGATGGGACTTTTTCCATGGCAAGACGGAGGGATCTTGGGTCTTGGAGGGGAACCTCCTTAATGTTACCTCATCAATAAACCTTTCCATGCTACCTCGTCCTCCTGTGCAGAGCTCAGGAAATTCTTGTTCCTGAGGCACCCCAAGAGCTACACGCCCACCAGTAACACGTGGGGACACAGAAGGCACCCCACTGATAACACATTTGCAGGAAATACAGGAGACAGCAGAACTTGTTGACCAGTATCACAAGTGAGCAATCAGCAAAACCCAGACAGTAGGAAATTTAGGTGAAATGATGCAGATTCTTCAACAGATACATTATAAGAGAAAGAAAGGGATGGAGAACAACCTGAAGTGCCTTAAAATGCATGGCAACTATTTTACTTTATTTTATATTCTTTTATATTATTTTTTATTGATTTCAGAGAGGAAGGGAGAGGGAGAGAGAGAGAGAAACATCAATGATGAGAGAGAATCATCAATCCGCTGCCTCCTGCAATGCCCCCTACTGGGGGTCGAGCCCGAAACCCAGGCATGTGACCTTGACAGAAATCAAACCGGGGATCCTTCAGTCCGCAAGCCAACGCTCCATCCTATCAAACCAGCTAGGGCAAAATGCATGGCAACTTTTTTAGATGGGCAAGACTATAGTCACTAGGAATGCACTCTTGAGGGATAAAACTGTACAGAAAACACAAAGAATTGTTCACTATTGTGGATGAAAAGGGGCTACATACTAAACCTGACAAGCTCAGGAGAGGGCTGCATGGTGGGCCTTACAAACTCAGAGACCTAAAGTAACCACATAGGATGGTCTGAACGTAAAAATTCCTAACTAAAACCAACCCGTGGTGGTTAGTCATATCCTAGATCCATAGCTTCCCTGGAAAAGGTCAATCTTTACCTTAAGTGAGAGTATTTATTTTCTTTTTGCATCTAAAATAACCTACCTGTGGAATGTTTGAGTAACCCCTTTTTTTCAAACCCCTTTTCAAACAACCTTTCACCAGAGCAAGAGACCACAAAACCCCTCATTATTATCTTGTTGCCCAAATACTACTTCTATGTGCTGCAAATGTTAACTATTCTATACCCACCATGTAAAAGAAGTATGCATCTTTCTGCTTTACTTTTTATCCAATCTCAGAGATTTTCCACTTTGCTTTCTCCTGTTCCCTTAAACTATAGCAAATGGATTTCATGCAACCCCTCTTACGTCTCCTTCTTTGATTGTAACATATAAAATAAGCCGTAAAACTGCCATTCTCCGGAGTACTTCTCATTCCCTTGAGAATTTGATTCCCAGCAATTGTCATCAGTTTGGCTCAAATAAACTATTACTATATGACCTTTTCTTAGGCTGGATGTTCTTTTGTCAACACTACAAAAGTAAGAATATAATTACTTTGGGGAGAAGGAGGTTGTGACTAGAAAGGGGAATAGGAAAGGACTTTTGGGGTAACTGGCAAAATTCCATTTCTTGACCTGGGTGGTATTAACAATGTCTTCAAGCTAAACATTTATTTTGGTTTAGCGTATTTGTTGTATTTTAAAATAAAAAGCTTTTTTAATGCACATATTTAGGTAGGTCAAAGACAACATATTGACAAGGCTACTTTGTTCATTAAGACATACAGGTTCAGCCCTTGCTGGTTTGGCTCAGTGGATAGAGCGTCAGCCTACAGACTGAATGGTCCCAGGTTCGATTCTAGTCAAGGGCACATGACTGGGTTGCAGGCTCGATCTCCAGTAGGGGGCGTTCAGGAGGCAGCCAATCAATGATTTCTCTCTCATCATTGATGTTTCTATCTCTCTCTCCCTCTACCTTCCTCTCTGAAATCAATAAAAATATTTTTTTAAAAGACACAGAGATTCAAATTCTGCCAAGTGAGTGTTGGCTCTGACATGGACTCCCAACTGCATGTTTTCTCTGGCTTACAGCACTTAAAAGATTATCCAATGAACAAGGAGAGGTCATCAAAGTAAGCTACAGGCTTTTATTAGGAGCCAAGAGTGAGCTGAGTAATAAAATATAACTTGGTCCAGAGTAGAGGGCTCCCTGCATTTGACATTTCTACTTTATTTTAGCCAGAAGCCTTCTGGGCTCAAAGTTCCAGAAAATGTCATGAGAAATGCATATTTATAACGGTGGCTCAATATTGCTAGGCAAATTCTAACTTAACAACATCTAATTTGTGAAATTTCATGGTAATTATGATATTTCTAGATGCTTCCCTTTAAAGAAGGCTTTGGCACCAACATTCCTTTAAACAGTAGCTTGCAGGATGAGGTAAACACTTGTTTACTGAACTGTAAGTGCTTCACAGGGTGGAGGGGGCTATGGACTGTCCCATGATTGTCCAGCGCCGGCAAACAAGGTATAGTTACACACACGAGATCCATGGTTTGGACAAAACAATGCAAAGAACTGGGGACTGCCAGTCATTTCCTACTCCCCAGGCCAAACCCCCAACTTTTCTTTTTCATGAGCATGGAGCTTCACACAATAGGGCAGAACTAATGCTAAGAACATGAGTGATTTCTGAATCATTTTGTTGAGCATGCTGGGTTACCCATTTACCTAAGTAATTATTCAGATTAGTCATAAAGGCTGATTTTGCTCTTTGGGGGCTCGTTAGTGAGGGGGAAGAAGAAAATGGACTCTCCAAATGTGCCTTATGGGCATGTGGATTTCCAGCTGAAGACATTCAAGGCCCAAGACGCAGGAAAGAGCTGTTTATCTTCCCCTTAACTGCCTTAAAAACTTTAGCTGGAGGTCCTCAAAAAAGACAACGACGCTGCTTGAGGCCACAGGGCAGGCTAGGGCACAGGGCGAGTACAGGTCACTGAGCAAGAGAGCGTGACAGCGAGCAAAAGCTCAAGAGAGGGGGAACCCTTTGGGGATGTTAGCCTTTCAAGATTTCATGCGCTTGCAGTGGCTCCAGTCTTCTAGCCAATGACCTTTTCCCCAGCCGCTAGAGACTGACAGGCAAGCACCTTTCCTACATCACCCCGACTTCACTGTACATGTGCCCACCTCCCCCTTTGTTCAACCCCTTCCCCCAGTGACGTGCAGGCAATAAACCAGTGGTTCCCTCAGGAACGTGAGGCTGTAGCTTCTGGTGAAGCTGAGCAGATGACCATGCTTATCATGTCTGGCCTTCCATTTGCTCTCTTCTTGTATTAATGCTGACTAGCTAATTACGACAATAACAGCTTCTTTTCTTTAGCGTGATGCTTTTAAGGTTCTTCCATGAGGTAGCACATATCAGTAGTTAACTCATTTTTGTTATTGGATAGTACGCCATTGTGTGTACATATTTAGTTTATTTACTGGGCAAGAATATATAATGAGGAATAAGCAGTCTCTTCAACAGAGAGTGTTGGGAAAACTAGACAATCACATGTTTACGAATGAAATTAGACCACTATTTTACACCACACAAAAAGTTAACTCAAAATAGTTTCAAGACTTGCAACAGCTGAAACCATTAAACTCCTAGAAGGAAAGATGGGCAGCAAGTTCCTTGACAGAGGTCTTGGCGATGATATTTTAAATCTGACACAAAAAGTAGAAGCAACAAAGAACATAAACAAGTGGGTCCACATCAAAATAAAAAAGCATCTGCATAGCAAAGGAAACCAACAAAATAAAAAGGCAACCTATGGAATGAGAGAATATGTTTGCAACCATCTATCTGATAAGGGGTTGTATAAATATAAATATCAGGGGGAACACTTTGTAAAATATATGATTGTCTAACCACTATGCTGTACACCAGAAACTAAAGCAAAATAACGGCGAGTGTAAAATGTAATTGGAATTTTTTTAAAATTAAAAAACCAAAATATATAAAGGAGCCATACAACTAAATAGCAAAAACACAAACAATCCAATTATAAAAAAATGGGAAGAAGTTCTGAATAGATGTTTTTCTAACGAAGACAAATGACTAACAGGTACACGGAAACAAGCTCAGCATCATTACTTATCAGGAAAATGCAATCAAAACCATAATCAGATATCAACTCACACCTGTTAGAATAGCTCTTATTAAAAAAGGTAAGAAATAACAAGTGTCGGCAAGAATGTGGAGAAAAGGGAACCCTCATGTACTGTTGGTGGAAACGTAAATTGGTGCAGCCGCACATGTCAAGATACCTCCAAAAATTAAAACTAGAACTAGCATATGATCCAGCCATTTCAATTCTGGGTATCTTCTATATAGTATATAAAAAGACCAAAACAACCAGAGACCAGAACACCATGGCCCCTCGCCCAGGATTTACCCCCCCCAGGGAGCGGTTAGGGACGCCCCTCGGCAACCCGATTGGGTGCGAGTTTGATGGGGGAAAGTAAAGCAATAGGGCGGAAGGTCTAAGGGTCTGCGGGGTTGGGGTGGTCGGCCTGGGGCAGGTTTGGATTGTGCTGGGGAAGGAAGAGGAAGACCCGACTGGAAAACGGCCCAGCACAGTACCTTTCTCATTGCGAACCAGGACGGCGCCAGCCGTGGACCGAATGGGCGGTGTTTTCATGAGTGCGCGTGGGACCGACATGTTCACGGCAGCGGCAGGACTCCCGAAACCTCACTGATTCCAAATAGTAAACAGCTATCAACGCCAAAACAGAAAAATCCTCTCCAACTAGCGGCCCTGGACATTGCAATGAAACTGAAGGAAACACCACTTGAGGAGGAGCTAGAAAGACCGGAAGTGTGCGACCAGAGGATTGTGGGATTGTGGAGGACGCCTGGGCGCCTAGAGGATTGTGGGATTGTGGAGGACGCCTGGGCACCCAGAGGATTGTGGGATTGTGGAGGACGCCTGGGCGCCTAGAGGAGGTGAAGCGCACTGCAGTCGAAGCCTTCAATGAAACCATCAAGATCTTCGAAGAGCAGAGCCAGACTCAAGAGAAGTGCAGCAAGGAGTACCTGGAGCGCTTTGGGCGTGAGGACAATGAAAACGAGATGCAGAGGATCCTGCTGAGCTCAGAACGGCTCAAGTGCCGCATCGCTGAGATCCATGAGAGCCGAATGAAACTGGAACAGGAGCTGTGGACACAGGCCTTGGACAACCGGGAGATCGATAAGCGCATGAATAGCCTGAAGCCAGACCTCATGCAGCTGCACAAGATCCGAGACCAGTACCTGGTATGGCTCACCCAGAAAGGCGCCCAGAAGAAGAAAATCAGCGAGTGGTTGGGAATCAAAAATGAGCCTGAAGAGCAGTATGCACTGACGGAGGATGAGGATGACATCCCCCACCATGAGGAATGAACCTGGTGTGTGGGCAAGATCAACCGCACGCAGGCTGAGGACATGCTGAATAGCTAGCGGGATGGTACCTTCCTCATGCGTGAGAGCAGCCAGCCGGGCTGCTGTGCCTGCTCTGTGGTGGTGGATGGCGATACCAAGCACTGTGTCATCTACCGCACGGCCACTGGCTTGGGTTTTGCGGAGCCCTACAACCTGTATGGGTCTCTGGAGGAGCTGGTGCTGCATTACCAGCACACTTCCCTCCTGCAACACAACAATGCACTTACCATCACACTGGCACATCCCGTGCCAGTCCCGGGCCATTCCCTCCCCCCCGCCCCCCACACACACACACGCGCCCTCGCACACACACAGCCTGCTGACTCATACAGAGCAGGACTCCATCTTTCTGTCTGTCTCTCTTCTTTGTGAATCTTTCTCTTTCTCAATCTCTCTTGCTTTCTCTGAGTCTCTCTCTTCCTGTCACTCTTTCTATCCCCATCTCTGTCCTCTCTGTCTCTCTTAGTCTCTGTACCTCTAAATCTGTTAGAGGAGCATACCTCCTCCACCCCATGCCCCCTTCCCCATGGGCACTGCTCTCCCCTGGCTCTGGCTGCCCCCACCAGTTCCTACAGTTCCCCCAAGCTCCCCCTGCCTGTATCTATCATGTTTACAAAGGCCCCTGGGGTACTCAGCTACAGCCTGGTGCCCTGACTTTTAAGCCATAGATCTGGGATCCCGGCAGGAAGAAGGCAGGAAGGAACTTCCCTGGGCCACTTCCAAGAACCTCAGCTGTGACATTTGGGGGCGGATGGTCCCACCCCACAGACCCAACTTCCCCTCCAAACCCTGAAGTGAAACCCGCACTGGTTACCCCCACATGGAGCTGCTGCCCAGAAGCCCTTCTCCCCCAAAAGCAAAATTATTAAAAATAACCTCAAGAGCTGGGCCCTCTCTGACCCCAGGCTTCCCATGAACCAAGGCTGCTGCAGGTACTGCTGGGCCAGCCGAGATGCACTGCTGCCCATAGCACCTCGGCTTGATGCAGTTTCAAGGCTTCTCCTTTATCATGTTGGGTTCTGATTCTGTTTCCTGACTGTAAGCCCATTTTCTCTTCTTTTGAGACAAGAACACTGGTTTTCTATGCTGCCATGGACCCCCCTCCTGCCTGCCCAGTTAGGCTGGCAGGTGGGTTTTGTATGGTACGTTGATACCGATGTAGATATAAAACATTGGACTCAAAAAAAAAAAAAAGAAAGAAAGAAAAGGAAAATGGGATAATGATGGATAAGAAACTTTGGAGATAGTGAAGGACAGTTTGTCCAGACTGTTGAGAGCTAAGAATTAGAGTTTAATTAGGACAGAAATCCTGCTAATAACACCTGATGCCTGAAATCTGAGCACTCTACCTTTAGGTTTTCCAATTCAAGTGTGTGGAGGCTGCCTATTAAAACATTCCTGGTTGGAAAGTGTTTGTATAGAAGCTCATAAGTATTAAGTATTTGCTGTGTTGACCATGCTTAGCTCTCTGTAAGGAATACGGAATAATGTTAAATGCCTCATGTTCTCAAGAAGCTTGATTTAAAATAAAAAATAAAGAATAAATATAAGTATTAAAAATAAAAAAAGAAGAAGCTTGAGTTTTAGGGGCAATCAGGCAGACAGGAGAGTGGGTAGGAGCCAGCGGTCCTGGATTGTGCGGGTCTGACTACCGGCAATCGGACATCCCCTGAAAGGTCCCAGATTTTGAGAGGGTGCAGGCCGGCAGATGGACTCCCCGCACCATGCACGAATTTTGTGCACTGGGCCTCCAGTTTATCTATAAGAAAATAAAAACATTAACTCCAATAAATATATGCATCTCCATGTTCAATGTAACGCTATTTACAATAACCATGACATGGATGGGTGAATGGATAAAGAAATTGTGATACACATAAACTCAAATATTATTCAGCCTTAAAAGAAAGATGAAAGCTTGCCATTTGCAACAACATGGATATACCTCAAGGGAATTAGAGAAAGACAAATACCATATGATCTCTCCTATATGTGGAATCTAAAACAAAATACAAAAACAAAAACAAAACCCAAACAGGTAACTAGATACAGAGAACAGATTAGTGGTTTCCAGAGGTGGGGGGTGGGAGGTTGTGGGGTGGGGGTGGGAGAAATGGGTGAAGAGAATAAAAAATTTAAAAAGGAAAATAATTTATAAAGCTCTTTAATTTACAATGATGGCGACTCACTAGAAAAGAAATAAAAAAACAATGGGCAATTGGATTGTTTCCACATTTTGACTATTATGAGTAATGCTGCTATAAACATCTGCACACAAGTCTGTGTGTGAACATATGCTTTCATTCTCTTGGGCAGATACATAGGAATTGCTGGGTCACATGGGAATCCTATGTTTAACCTGTGGAAGAATTGCCAAACTGTTTTTCTAATGTGGCAATACCATTTCACATTCCCAGCAGCAATGAATGAGGGTTACAGTTTCTTTACAGGCTCACTAGCACCAACTATTGCCAGTGTTTTTGATAAAAACCATTTTAGTAGGTATGTAGTGGTATCTCATTGTGGTTTCCATTTGCATTTCCCTAAGGCTAATGGCATGGAGTATCTTTTCATGAGCTTATTCATCATTCATGCAGTTTCTTCAGGGAAATCTCTATTTAAATCTCTTGCCCATTTAAAATCAATAGGTTGTTTATCTCCTTATAATTGAGTTATGAGTTATTTACATGTTCTTGATACAAGTCCTTTAAATTATTTGCAAATATTTATATTACTTGCAATATTTATATTACTTACAAATAGTCTCCCCTACTTGCAGCTTACCTTTTCATTTTCTTCATGGTGTCTGTTGAAAAACATTTTTTTATTTAGACAAGATCTAATGTATCAATTTTTTTTCATTTATGGACTATATTTTTGGAGTCATATCTACAAAGTTTTCCCTAATGCAAAGTCGGAAAGATTTTCTCCTGTAAAAATGCTTTATAGATTTTGCTTTCACATTTAGGTCTATGACCTACTTTGAGTTAATTTTTGTGGATAATATGAGGTAAGGGTGTGTGTGTGTGTGTGTGTACTGATATCTTAGGGGTCCTAGCATCATTGGTTAAACAGATCATTCTTTCCCACTGAGTTGACTTGGCACCTTTGTCAAAAATTAATTGAACATGAATAAAAGGATTTATTTCTGGACCCTCAGTTCTGTTCCATTGATCTGTATGTCTATTCTTATGCCAGTACTACACTTTCTTGAATTCTGTAGCTTTATAGTAGGTTTTGAAATTGGGTCTTTTATGTCTTCCAAACTGCTCTTTTACAAAACAGTTTTGGTGATTTTAGATCCTTTGCATTTCCATATAGATTTATAATCAGCTTGTCAGTTTCCTACAAATGCCTGTTGGGATTTCCAGTGGTCTTGAGTTGACTCTATAGATCAATTTTGAAAGAAAATTGAGTCCTCCAATCCGTGAACATGAACTATTTCTCCATTTATTTGGATACTCTTTCATTTCTCTCGGCAATGTTTTATAGTTTTCAGCAATCGGGTTTGCACTCTTTTTGTTAAATTTATTCTTAAATATTTATTCTTTTTGATACCATTGTAAATGGAATTATTTCCCCTAATTTCACTTTTGGATTGTTTATTGCCAGCATGTGAATATACAATTGATTTTGAAATACTGATCCTGTACCTTGCACTTTTGCAATCTGTCCGTTAGTTGTAGTAGTTTTTTTTTTTATAAGTTCCAGAGACTTTTCCACATAAAGGATCATGTTGTAAGAGAATGAAAACAGTTCTACTTCTTCCTTTCCTATCCATGTGCCATTGATTTATTTTTCTTTTACCTGGTTGCACTGATTAGAACTCCCCATATAATGTTGAATAGGAGTAGTAAGAGTTGTCATCCTTGCCTGGCTGGTGTTGCTCAGTGGTTGAGCGTTGACCTATAAACCAAGAGGTCACTGGTTCAATTCCCAGTCAGGGCACATGCCTCGGTCGCGGGCTCGATCCCCAGTAGGGGGCGTGCAGGAGGCAGCCGATCAATGATTCTCTCTCATCATCGGTGGTTCTCAACCTTCCTAATGCCGCGACCCTTTAATACAGTTCCTCATGTTGTGGTGACCCCCAATCATAAAATTATTTTCGTTGCTACTTCATAACTGTAATTTTGCTACTGTTATGAATCGTAATGTAAATATCTGATATGCAGGATGTATTTTCATTGTTACAAATTGAACATAATGAAAGCATAGTGATTAATCACAAAAACAATATGTAATTATATATGTGTTTTCCGATGGTCTTAGGCGACCCCTGTGAAAGGGTCATTCGACCCCCAAAGGGGTCTCGACCCACAGGTTGAGAACCGCTGCTCATCATTGATGTTTCTATCTCTTTCTGTCCCTCTCCCTTCGCCTCTGAAATCAATAAAATATATATTAAAAAGAGTTGACATTATTGCCTTTTTCCTCATCTTCAGGGGGAAACAATCAGTCTTTCATCATTAAGTGTTATATAAACTGTAGGGTTTTCATAGATACCTTTTATCCAACTGAGGGAGTTTCCTACTATTTTTAGTCTGTTGGAAAAATTTTATCGTGAATGGATGTTGCACTTTGTGCAGCGGTGTTTTTTTCTGCACCTATTTTGATTATGTGGCTTTTGCTCTCTATTCTATTAATATGGTATATTACACAAATTGATTGTCAGGTGTTAAACCTATCTTGCATCCTGAGACAAATCCCACTTGGTTAGGGTGTATAATCCTTTTTATATATTGATTCATATAGTTTGCTAATATGTAAGAAATTTAGCATCTATGTCTCTAAGAGATATTGATCCAAAGGTCTCCTTTCTTGAGATGTCTTTGTCTTTGGTTTCATACTGATGTTATCTATTGAGTTGGGAAGTTTTCCTTCCTCCTCTATTTCTTACATGAGTTTTTGGAGGATTGGTATTATTTATTCTTTTAAAAAATGGTAGAACTCATCTGAGCTTTGTGTGTGTGTGGAGTGGGGGAGGGGGGGCATGAAGGAGTGAGATTTCTAATTAATTCAATTCCTTTACTTGTTAGAGGCCTATTCAGATTTTTCTACCCCGTCTTGAGTCAGTTCTGGTCATCTGTGCTCATTTGTCTGAACATAATCTGCAGAATCTATCCCTCTGTGCTGTGTAGCTGTTTACATCTCTGCTCTGTTTCTTAAAGTTTTCTTATTTTTATGTTTTGGTTCAGCTTCTGAAGGCCTACCCCGATTTCTACCAAGTGGATAGCCAATTACTAGGAAGAGCTTATGTTCAAACACCTGTAGCCAACAGGGCTTCCGCCCTCTGTGGGTGGACCTGTGTGTGGGCTGGGTGAGCATTCAAAGTTCAGACAGTCTTCCCATCTGCCATGACTTTTACTTTCTACCGGGCGCCCTGAGGTCTCTGCATGTCTGGCCAGGCATGTTTGTGTGGAGAGCTTACCACTCCCCCTCCCTGGAGTCACTCATTTCCAGGATCTCTCTGTTAAATTTCTGGCTGGTTCTCTGGTTTTGGCTCACCTCACCAGGATCTCAACCTGAGGCCAGGAGAGCAGGACTGGCACAGGCTTTTCCCTCCTCTCTTAATAAAGCCAGTAAAGTCAGCCCTGCAGGCAGTGAAGCTGACGGTTTTGTGGCAAGCAAGGAGGCCCTAGATTCAAGTTGTTCTTACCTGAAGCTCCAAAGTTTCTCACAAATAAGCAATTCTCATTTTGTTGTTTGCCTTTGGCCAATTTCCAGAGCCTTGAAATGACTGTTTTTTTGACAATTTTGTCTGGTTTTATATTTGTTTTTTGTAGGGAAGATTTGTCACCTTCTACATTCCTTTCGTCTTATTAAAATGCTGGGGCGTGTGACCTGTCTTCTTGTTTTTATGGTGCTGCTGGTCATTTGGAATCCAAAGAGTATAAGCTGCATTTGTAAAAGTCAGGACTAGACATGGTGCCTGGGAAGAGGATCTGGGCACTGGAGAGACTGAGAGGTGGGTGGAGACCAGAGGGGATGGAGATAGTGAGCAGGTGTGCGATAGGGACTAGAGGTGGAGGCGAGAACTAAATGTACAGTCTATGGGGAAATGTGAAATTAAAAAAATTAAAAGCCCACCTTCCCATCCCTCAATGTCACCAACCTAGCAGCTACTGTCTCTGTGAGTGTTTCCTCCCAGGCACCTGGTTTGAACGTCCAGTCCTCTGGGGAGTGGGCAGGTATTAGGGTGGGGATGTGAGTGCACTGGCTATGCCACAAGGAAGGTAGGCTGATAGGAGATCACATACTCCTGGGAAGTGGAAATGGCCTGAACTTCAGTGTTAGCTAGGGGGTCTAGAGTCACGACCTCTAGCTCAGCTCTATGTTTCACATAAAAATTTGGCCCTGATACCTTAAAGCAGGGGTTGGTAAATTATAACATCCAGTCTGAATTCAGTTTGTCATCCATTTTTGTAAATAAAGTTTTATTGGTACTCATCCACACCCATTTGTTTCCAGAATATCTATAGCTGCTTTTGTGCTACGTGGACCACAATGAGTAGTTGTAGCAGAGACTGCATGGCCTACAGGCCTAACATATTTAATAGCTTGCCTTTTATAGAAAAAGTTAGCCAATCCCTGTGATTTTTTAAAAAATTCTCGCCTAAAGATATTTTTTCCACTGACTTTTATAGAGAGTGAAAGGGAGGGGTGGGGAGAGAGAGAGAGAAACATTGATGTGAGAGAGACACATGGACTGGTTGCCTCCCACACCCAGGGATCGAACCTGTAACTGAGGTACATGCCTTTGGCTGGGTATCGAACCTGAGACCCTTCAGTCCAGGGTGGACACTAATCACTGAGCCAAACCTGCCAGGGCCCCTGTTTTAAATTAAAACTACAGCAGCTAAAGCCCTTGCAATGTGGATAGAGTATCACATATAAAATCAGAAGATAGGGGACCAAGCCTGGGGAATGGTCAGTGGATAGAGCATCATAGGAGACAGGGGGTCAAGCCTGGGCACTGCTACATATTAGCAGTGACACCCACAGCAAGCCATTGGCACAAGTCCACTGTGAAATGGGAGTCAGGTGGCCTATTTTGTCATTTGGGATTGTTGTTCCAACAGACCTGCTGAATGAGAAAGCATGTTGTGAACCATGTAGCACTGTGCATACTGCTGTTCATTTTGACATTTACAGAACACCCGAGTAGACCTTCTAATGGGATCCATTTTTCTTATAGATCAAATATTACCTATGTACCTTTCATGGGAAGTATGCAATCTAGCATTTCCTTAGGTACTTTCCCTTGGTTTGAAGGCGGAGCAGGAGACCGTTTCTATCACAGAGCAGAGAAAGACGGGATGAGAGAACGCTATGAAAACAACCCACCCTGTGAGACAGGCATGCTGGTCCACAGCAGAGGAGTGGTTTGAGGGCCACTGTGTCCCTGCTGGAGAGGATATCATGTGAGGCTCAATCTTATGAATTATTCTGTTCCCATGAAGAGTCTGAGCATGGTAAAGCTTACTACAACAGTAAGGATAACTCAATGGTTGACATGACACTGAAATTTGGGTGAGAGTTTATTAATAATTGTAACACTGAGGCCCTAGCTGGTTTGGCTCAGTGGATAGAGCATTGGCCTGAAGACTGAAGGACTCCAGGTTCGATTGCAGTCAAGGGCACATGCCCGGGTTGTGGGCTCGATCCCCAATTTGAGGCAGCCAATCAATGATTCTCTCTCATCATTGATATTTCTATCTCTCTCTCCCTCTCCCTTCTTCTCTGAAATCAATAGAAATATATATATTTTTAAATAATTGTAACACTGAGTCTGGAATTCCCAGCAAGGAAACATGAATCTTAGGGCTGTTGACCAAATTAGAAAGTCTCCAGCTGGCTGAGGTTAGAACTCAGTGTGGACTCCTGACCCCAGTGCGGAGGTCATCTGTAATGCCCTGGGAGGCCTTCTCAGTGGGGGATGTGATGGTCTTCAAGCCCAGGGACAAAGGCCTCATTGTCTCCCCCACCTCGGTGTCTGTGGCTGAACAACCTGCAGAACAAGCTGTGATCGCTGCTCACTCTCTGCCTGCCCCTGTGACTTCAGGTCCTGGCATGTGAATGCACAGGCCCAGGGGGTGTTGATTACATGTAATTGCCTGCAATCACACGGCAGGAAAGGACTTCTGAGAGCCCGATGGGGCCAGAGAGGCTAAGGCTAAGTGCATCTGAAGAGAAGCAGAGTCAGAGTCTGTCCCTGGTGGCAGATGGATCCCGATGGCAGATGTGTCCCAGATGTCAAGGGGCTCTGTCAAGAAGGCTGCGTTGCTTGTTTTAACTACTTGTCTGAGTACTACCAGAAATGAAGTCGGAAGTTGGAACTCAGTGGCTAGAGACATGAGTGAGTGGTCAGTTCTTATGATGAGAGGAATTAGGGAGAGGGAAGGACAGAGATGAGTGCGGCTCACTAAGGGAGAGGAAATCAACAGAAGCCGTTGTGAGTGGGTGAGGCAGGATTGCTCAGAGCCAGGCCTGTGATCACAGGTGTGAATAGCTAGCTCCCTTTCCATCCTATATAATAAAGAGGTAATATGCAAATTGACCGTCACACCATCACAAGATGGAGGCGCCCAGAGCAGGGACGGGGCCAGCTGCTCCTCGCGCCTGCCGCTGGAGTCCCCTCAGCCCTGCTGGGGGCCTTGGGTCCTCCTGCACCCCCCACTGACTGAGGCTCAGGCAAGCCGCAGATGGCGGCGGCTGCTGCCCAGGGCTGGCCTGAGGCTCAGGTAACCAGGGCTGGCCAAGGCTTGCACTGCTGGCAGTGGCAGCAGCAGAAATGTGATGGGGGCATAGCCTTCCCCTGATTGCCGGGTTGCCTCCCGCCCCTGAGGGCTCCTGGACTGTGGGAGGGGGCAGGATGGGCTGAGGGACACCCCCCCCACACACACACAAGTCCATGAATTTTCATGCACTGGGCCTCTAATTGAAAAATAACAGACACCGATTCTGCTTGCATCAAGAGAGGAGTAAAAAGAGGTTGGGCAGTTATGGAAGCGTTACTTGAGGTATCTTGTAGAACTGAAGGACTGAGATGCCTGCTGAGGGGGAAGTAGAACCGGGAGTTGGATTCCCATGGAGAAACAGGCATTTTTGTAAATGTCATCGTAAGTGTCCTTGTGCAGAGAACCAGAGGGTGATTAGACACACAGAGGAGAAGGCAATGTGAGGACAGAGGCAAGTGCTGGAGTGATGTGGCTGTGAGTCAAGGAATGCGGGCAGTTGCCAGAAGCTGGAAGAGGCAAGGAATGGACTCTCCCTTGGAGCCTCTGGCGGAAGTGTATTCTGCTAACACCCTGGAACGGATTTTGGACTTCTGTGAGATCATTATAACACGGAGTTATCACCCAGAGCCTGGAACTCCCAGCCTCTGTGGCTACAGCAAGGAAACACGAATCCTTAGGCAGTGAGCAGCTTAGATAGAAAGTCTCCAGCTGGCTGAGATTAGAACGGTCAGTGCGGATAACTGTGAGATAATAAATGTCTGTTATTTTAAGCCACCAAGCTTGTGGTAATTTGTTACAGCAGCTATAGGACATAATACAGGCAGGCACTGTGTCTTTTCATCCCAGAACCTGTACAGACACACAATATTAGTAGACTAGGTATGCAATACAGAGTTGTTGGAAGAATGAGCCCTTTGGAAGGCAATCTTTGAACCCAGTCAAAAGAGCATATATGAGGAGACCCCCACGGCACTCTATGTTTTTCCTTCGTAGTACTTTTCATAATTATAATCAGAGTAATTCGTGTGCACATTCATTGACTATGCATCTCCCCTCTAAGTCTGTGATGGTGGGGACTTTGGAGGTATTAATCTCTGAAGTATCCTCGGAACCTATTCAGCATCGATTACACAGTAGGTGCTCAGCACACATTTGTTAGATGAATGAATATGTGATGAATGAATGCATCTCCTCCAGTGAGCAGATTTTAATCAGCTGTGAAATAAAAACCTGGACTGCTGCTCAAGCTGTATGTAAATTAAAAGCAAACAAACAAAAAACCACCAACCGCCGACCTGTTTGTTCAGATTGTGTACCATCTACCTGCTTACAGGTGCTGCGGACTGATGGAAGGAACTTCACCTTGGACGCCATGCTGATCTCGACACCGGCTCTGGCCCTGTCCCTCCCTGGTTGTGGTAAAGCTTGGGCTTGTTCTTGGCTTCTTTGAGCCTCAGTTTCCTCATCTACAAACTGAATACATTAACACCACTTAAGGGGCTCTTCCAATCACTTTGCCTGGTGGCTTGGTCCAGAGCAGGGGTGGGGAAACTTTTTGACTCGAGGGCCACAATGGGTTCTTAAACTGGACCGGAGGGCCTGAACAAAAGCATGGATGGAGTGTTTGTGTGAACTAATACAAATTCAAAGTAAACATCATCACATAAAAGGGTACGGTCTTTTTTTTTTTTTTAGTTTTAAACTACGGCCCGCAGGCCGTAGTTTGCCCACGGCTGGTCCAGAGGGTCATACATCCTCAGGTTGCCCCACTTCCTCAAGAAATTGACCTGCTCAAAAGCTAGAGACACAGAGAACTGGATCATCACAGCTTCTGTCCGGCCTCTGAGTCGCAGCTGAGGGGTACTTCTCAGGAGGTGGATGGCACTGTTTCCCAAGTGTTCCTGGGACAGCTGTGCCAGGAACAGTGGAGCTGGCCTTTACAGGCTGCTGCCTCTGAGAACTGGTGTTTTCTTAGGAGAGGTGGTGGTGATGGTGGTGGTGGTGGTGGTGGTGGTGGTGTGTGTGTGCACGTGCACACGGTGACTTATACAGCAAGGGAGAACCAGGAAGCCCACCCGTGTGGTACACGTGTAGGAGCTCAGGTGTGCTGGGCCTGAACGCAATGGAGACATTTTTGCCAAAACCCCAAAACCGTCACACTCTTTATTAAGTGAGACAGCTCTACGTGCCAGTGTGTACCACAAGAAAGGCAAAGTCTCATGAAATGACAGGACCTTCACATCTTCCTGCGCAAGTACCTGACTCCTTTCCAGTGGCTGTTGTTAGCACCCCTTTTAAACAGCCTCAGGAAAGGTCTCTAACTTATGCCTTTGGCTTTTGCCTTGCTTTCCCTGCTGAGTATGGCTCAGTCTTCTCTCCCTCCTGCAATTCTCAGGGTGTGTGGATGAGAGTTTGGGGAGGGGATCATAGGTCACACTCAGGCGTAAAGGAAGGCCTGCAGCTTTGTCTGTGGTGGGGCGCAGGGGCATGGGGGTTTCTAGCCTTTGAAGGGGACAACCCTCTTCTTCCTTCTTGCAAAGCAGTTTCAAGTGGATAAAAAGGGCTGATTTTACATTCTGAGTCTGTGAATTTATTTTTCCACAATAGCTCACATTTTGGAAAATATTCCTGTCCCACAGATTTCTCTGAGGGAGGTGATGGAATCTAGGGCCATCCCCCACCCCTTAAGAACAGGGGAGGACTTATTGAAAGGAGGTGTGGGGCCCAGGTGGGGTGGGAGGTGCTCTCAGAAGAAAAGAGAGCAGAGCATGTACCCATGAGGGCACCCCCAACTCCTTATGAAGGTTTTCAAATTTTTTATTTTTCTCTTGGCCTGTGTTGACAATTATAGGACACATGCAGGTTTTTTTTTTTTAAAGCTTTATCAAGGTAAAGTTGAGTTATGATCATCTCTACATGTATAAAGAGTGCCATGCAATGCATATGGACATATGTATACACCTGGGAGACCATCATCACAGTCAAGATAATACCCATCATCCCCATGCTCCCTTGTAATTCACAATATCTCACATTTTGGAAAATATTCCTGTCCCACAGATTTCCTCCTACACACACACCTAAACAACCAGGGAATCTGCTTCCCAGCACTATAACTTAGTTTGCACTTTCTAGAAGTGTATATAAATGGAATCATGCAGCATATGATTTTTTTGGTCTGACTCCTTTCACTCAGTATAATTATTTTGAGGTTCATTTATATCATTGCATGCATCCATAGCTCATTCCTCCCGCCCCTCTCCCCCATATGGATATACCACAGTTTGTTTATCCATTTGCCTGTTGATGGGCACTTGGGTTGTTTCCAATGGCTGCTTATTACAAATAAATCTGTGATGAGCCTTTTTGTATAAGCCGTTGTGTGACTGTATACTAAAATATACAGTCTAAGTGTTACACCCCCTTGTGATATTTCTTTTGCCGTCCCCAACCTCTGCAAAGCCTGACACGGCCGGCCAGTCTCACATGGCGGAGTGGGAAATAAAAGGACAGGAAGGGGCGGTGTGGGTCTCCCCTTCACCGTCCACCGAGCTGGTTCCGTGTGGCGCCGGGCAGCAGAGAGCAAGTGGCACCGCAGGACTGAAAGTGGCTCAGAGAAGTGGCTACACCAAGGGCTTGGCTCAGGAACAGCTCTGAGGAGAGGCCCCTATGCCCCAGGAAGACTTGTTGGTGGGGACACACTGGCGTGTGAGATGCATGTAAAAGAGGTGACGCCCATTGCAAACTCACAGCGTATCTAAATTCCTTCTGCTGTGTTTGCTTTCCTGATCGCTGTGCTTGCAGGGTCTAGGAGATTTTCCTGACAGTTGGTGATTATCGATAAATAACCTTTGGGTAAGGGAGGCATTACTGTGTTATTCTTTAAAAACCTCAGGCCACCTATTGACATTCTGATATATATCAGTCTTGTGTCTGGGAGGTCTCAGGGTGTCCTTCTGACTCCTAAGCCCACCTTCTGGGGAGGACTTTTATTGTCTTATAGAATGAGCACTGGGCCTCCTTTCATTTTTTTTCTTTTCCTTTCTACCTTTATTGAGATGTTATTGACATATAGTGTAAGTTTAAGGCGTATCCAGTGAGGGTTTGATGATGTATATACTGCAAAGTGATTACCCCACTAGGGTTAGTTAACACCTCCATCCTCTCACATAATTACCATTTGTGTGTGAGTGTGTGTGGTGCTAACGTATGAATGCCATAGCTTCCCTTTCAAATAGCGTCTTTGATGGCTGCTAACTTATGTCTATGGGTTTCCCTCATCATCAATTTCCTATTCCCTCCAGAAGGCAAAGGAACAGTGAAACTCAAGCCGGTGGGGTTCACTTACATCCCACAAGCACCCAGAAAACTTGGGAACATCCGGAGGACTGACTAAACATGCTCACTTTCATCTAATTGCTCGGGGCTATCCTCAGGCAGCCAGCTAGCCTTTGGTACAATCCTTTCTCGCAGACTGTCAGAACTGGAGGGGCCATGGCAGGCCCTGGTATCCGACTGTGCCGTTTCTAAGAGGAGCAGAAGCCGGCTGCAGCTCAGAGAGGTGAGGCGCCCTGCCCAGAGCCACAGAGCTTCTGCGTGGCCATGGTGGGGCTGGACCAGGAACCCAGCCTCCAGGCTCCCACCCACTGCTCTCACCCACTGCTCTCGACTCCCCCCCAGCCTTCAACTCTCATTTAGTTTTCCTGTGCTTAATATGTTTTCCTTGAATTGATTTTTCTCCTCTGCCTCATCCATTACCTTCAAGGTTATTTCTGGTGCTCCTCTCTGCCTCTTTCATTTCGCAGGCTGATTTCCCAGGCTTCGCTGAGGTTGGCGGCACTTCCCACCCCGGGGTCTCTGGCTTTCATTAATGTTCTGCTTCCTCCCACCCCCACTTTATTGTCTTCCCCGGGCCCGTATAACAGATCATCCCCCAAGACTCCTTCACCCCATCTTCCCTCCCTCCTTCCTGCCCCCCAGATGCTGCTATTTCCCATCAGGCACTCTCCCTACCCCGTTCAGTCTATTCCCAGCTTGCAAAATCTACTCGTAATGACAACCCTCGGAGCTCATCCTTCAGTGAT
Source organism: Myotis yumanensis (assembly GCF_028538775.1). Lineage (NCBI taxonomy): Eukaryota > Metazoa > Chordata > Mammalia > Chiroptera > Vespertilionidae > Myotis > Myotis yumanensis. The sequence goes on along the minus strand of NW_027223767.1, from coordinate 23,676,818 downwards.
AATTCAAGGCTGCGCCAGCCACTGGGTGGTGACTACCGATACATCTTTCTGATGGCATTCACTTCTTTCCTCCGCCGGGTCTTCATTGTGTGGACATGTGTCTAGCCGGGATGATTCCTTCTCTCTTAACTATGGGGTAGGTGGGGTCTGCTTGGTACTTGCCAGTAATGGTTGCTGGAGCATGGATGGCTTGGGATTATGCGTGGAGATGGGAAGAGAGCCGCACTGAGCATCACTCCAAAACCAGATGTCTAGTTCCGGACCCAGGAGTAATGTGCTCCAAGCCGCACATCTCCTGGGCAGCAGAGTTAGATCTCAGACTCAAGTCTGATTGGTGTCAAAGACCTTGCCTGCAACCACTAGGCACTGCCCTTCCATGACCAATTATAATGGAGGAAAGAGTCCCGAAAATGCTGTGATAGGGGACACGTGCTATGGGGGAGGGGGCAGGAGCTTCCTGACCCTGAAGAGGCGATGGCTGAGGTCTTCCCAGCTGAGGCAACCTCAGGGCTGGGTCTACAAGGATAAGGGGAGATCTACAGTAAGGAATGGAGTCAAAGGAGACTCTGGATGGAGGGAATAGCCTGGCCCATACAAAGAGGCCCCCAATTCTGGTGAGGCTGGGGAGCAAGAGGGGGTGGTGTGGTCGGAGGGAGGGGAAGTACAGCAGAGAGGGGTGCAATCGGGGGGGGGGGGTCTGAGAGGCTGAGCTTGTGAGGTGCAGCACAGAGGCGAGGCAGCCTTGTGCTACTTGCTTTATTTTGTCAGCTTAAGGAAATCATTCCAGGATCCACAGGGAAAGGTATTTTTTTTTTTTTTTCATTTTGCTTTCTGGAGCTTTCTCACATGTTTAACCTGGGAGCCAGGAGAATTAGGTTTTATCGACAAAAGACTAAATTAGGTTTTATTTTAAAGACTAAATTAGGCTTTATTTTAAAGGCTAAATTAGGTTTTATTTCAAAGGCTAAAACCATAATGGGCTCTGAGATCGACCCCACCCTCAAGTCCCTCCCCCAGTTTGAATCCTATCTGTATCACTTCCTGGCTCTAGGATTTGGGGGCATGTTAGTTAACCCTTCTGAGCCTCAGTCTCCTCCTCTACAAAGTGGGTTTGTTGAGAGGCTCGAACAGATTGACATAGAACATTTAGAACAATGCCCGGTACTAAACTATCACTCAGAAAGCGTTATCATTATTAGTCATGGGTAAGAATGGTCGGCCACGTGACTTTCCCTGAGCCTCTAAATCTTTATCCAGTAATGAAGGGACTGCAAAATTAGTTCTGCGATCTCTTCTGGCCTAAGTAATGTAATCCCAAATGGCTCCTTTGGTGAAAAAGTTTAAGAGCGTAATTTTAGAACTTCCCTTTCCTGCTAAAATGAAGAACTAGAATAGCTCAAGGCGCTCAGGAGTTCTGTCCACCAAGCCTTCCCGGAGCTGGAACTCCCTGCGGCTGCTGCCTCCTCAGTGGAGAGAGACAGCACCTCCTCTGGTTGGACAAATGAAACAATCTGTCAATTCCAGTGACCTCATTACCTTAACTTTTTTGTTGGTTTGGGTCTTTTTGACCAAGGTCCATTACCTAAGTGTTTTGATCAAGACTCAGTTCTGTCTCTGCTAAGTCTCTTGCTTGCATGGCTGCTGCAGGGTCGGCCACGAGCGATTCACCGCCTGCGCCCTGGCCACGTCCCCACGGGGCTGCGCTCCCACTGGGTGTCTGGCGTGCGGCCCCCAGGTGCTGTGTCCGAGGCACATCCTGCCGCTGAGAGGCCGCCTCCCAGGAGACGCACACAGGATCAGTGTCACCTAATTCATCCAGTGACTATTTAGCTCATTAAACAGCAATAGATTCACACAGAAAAATGAAACGCAGTACACCATTAGCGCTAAATATGCTCCCTTCCTTTGTCTTCGCTTTATTTTCTGGAGGGAAATGCGAGGAGCTCTGCATACTGAGTGGCTCATTGCTGGAGCAGAGGCGAGACGCGGGAAGCATCCAGGCAGAGAGATAAAAGGAGATTGGCTCCCAGCAACATCCCCGTCGCAGGAAGCGAGTGGTGGCGAATCCATATTTCTACATAATAAGCTTTTCTGTGGGGGCCGGAGAGTCCCTCCATCAGCGCAGAGGAGAGTGTCAGGCAGGGCTGGCCGTGCCTGTGGGGGTGAGGTCACCGGCCCTGCTGGTCTCCGGGGCAGCAGCTGGCCGGCCAGCGTGGCCCCTGCAGGTGACTTCCCTTTGCCCCTCCAGCCTGGGCTGAGACAGCGGTGTGGGCTGGGAGCTGGGAAGTGACTAGCTTTTGGAGAATGAAGCTTCTCTCCTTTACAGTGTAAGGATGTTAATTGGCACCAAGTTTATTTAGTCCTTGGTTTGTGGTTAGATTCTTCACGACCCAGAAGTCTTCTGGGAACTGGGAAATGATTTTTTAAAAATCCCAGGCTTTTTACTGTCTTCCAGAGTCTTATTCAGATTTCTGTGTTTGAGAGCCCAGCTAATAACTTACACTCTAGTAGGCTTTATTTTTTTTTTCTTGCCTCAAACATACATATTCCCCACTTAGTTCTGTCCACAATGTCAAGATTTATTTTGGAGGAACCACATCCCCCTAGCACTAGCCATGGGTACCAACTCCAATCTCAAATCTAGGGTGAGCTTGGATTGGCTTGGGCCAATCAGTATGTTCCAGCACCAGGCATGCGACACAGTTTGAATAATGATGCACAATGCACCAATGAGGTGATCCACCCTTCCCCATCCACCTTTTCGGGATGGTGTACCCCGAGGCCATGAGGTTGGGATCAGTGCAGACCTTTTGGCTTCCTTGACGCGGGGCATGCTGAGGGTGACGCTGGCACGCAAAGGAGGCCAGGTTGGAGAGAACTAGGGCTGGCTCCCTGATGATAAATCTCTAGAAGAAACCACAAATGAAGGCAGAACCACTTCTGAATTCAACATGTGTGTTAGCCAAGTGCTCTGTTTCACTTTGGACCAGTTTCCTCCTTAATTACAAAGGGAAGTTGTGGAATAATAGTTCCATCAACCACAGAAATGGGGAAAACCAATGGCCAAGAATACTTGATTTGGTCTCATCAAACCACCATATTCCTTTCTGTTTCAGCACTGCAGATTCTGTAAAAGCTAATGTTTATGAAAAAGATGTGCCAGAAGCTAACTCACATGCTAAGATTTATTTACCCTCCCACCCGCAATGACCAATGAGGTGTGTATTGTCATTAACTCCACTGTAGAGATGAGGAAACAGGTACACAGATATTAAGTAGTTTGCCTAAGGTCACAGCAACAGTAAATGGCAAAGCCATGGTCTAATCTAACATCAGACTCCTCATATCCCCTACAATTCTGGTGTTTCATAACTCTACAGTTTCCAGAAACAGCCAATGACTCTTCCACTGGGGACTATCTACCATCTAGCCAATTTCCTTGCCCAGAGATTTCTCAGCTTTTCTCAATTCCATCTCCTTTGCCCAACTTCTCTGTTGCATCCTCAAATCCTCCTGCCTCCTCCTCCAAGTCTGACACGCCGGCTGCTGGAACATCTCTCTCCATAGCGCTTTATCAGAATGCAACCAGCCCACCCTCACCTGCCTTTCAATCCTTGCTTTTCCAGAATAGTCCCAGAGGCAAGTCTGACAGCCCTCGGCAGCCCTTGGTTAGAGTCCTTGGAAATGAACACTAACATTCCCCCAGGTTTAGATCCACAAGTTGAAATCTTGTTCAGTTTGTGACATGCTGGTTTTGCCCAGGTCCTGAGGGAAGGGGGGAGTTGTGGGATGTTTCCTCACTGCCCCTCTCTATCTGTCAATTCCAATCTCCAGGCACAATCTTAACTCTATAAAGAGCCACTCCCTCAGTTCCCCAGAGGCCCTCCAGATTCTCACATTCTGCCTTCCCACACTTCGATATTCCCCAGGGTGCTGCTACATGGTTCTGTCCAAACTCTCCTGGCTCTGACCCACCCCTTATGTAATGCAGAGAAAAGGATTTGAGATGGATTCTGCCGGGCATGATCAGGGCATTAAGAGAGTCATGAAGAAGGGCACACATTGGCAAGCATTGGGGGCACTGCCCAAAGCATCATATCTCTGAGAGTAAACTGATAACCAGGCTGTCCAGAGGGATCACCATCCTCTAGAATCTACTGACAAACACATGAGAAGGGTGTGTGTGTGTGTGTGTGTGCATGTGTGTGTGTGCGTGTGTGTGTGTGTGTCATGTACCCCAGCCATCCTGTCTCTTATCTATCCCATCCATATTCAGACATTGGCTTATCTCTTTGAATAAACGCATACATATGATTATACATGAGAGGGTCACTTTTATAAATCACATAAAGAAACCTTCAGACCCTTAACTGTACCGGTTATACCCTCGTTCCATTTACTCACCAATTGAATAATGTTTTGACCCACCCATCACACATTCATCTAACAAAACCTTATTGAACACCCACAGGTGCTACTGTGTCAGGTAAGCATGTCAAACTCCGGGCTAGGGGGGCCTCGAGTTTGACATGCTTGGTGTAAGGCAGTGAGAATATAAAGATGAAAAACACATATTTTTTTGTCCTTATAGTTCAAACTTTAGTGGAAGAGAGATAGAGTATTTCAGTCCATTTAGGCCAGCATTTTGACAGATAACAGATAACCATAGGGTATCATAAGAGCACAGGTGAAGGGCCAGGCTTTGGGAATCAGAAAAGACTTCCTAGCAATGGTGACAGTTAGGATTAACAGCTGAGAATCACTGTGGGAATATTAATAATTACTTCCCAGTATCTTCCTCCTGGTAATAGAACCCACCAGGCTTTAACTGGGCACAAGGGCAAAAGGATCATTTCCAGTCTCTCTTATTTCCTGGTGTAGCCGTGAGACTAAATTCTACTCAGTCAATAGGATATGAGTGGAAGGAATGTGTATGTTTGGTTACAGCCTCAAAACAAGGTACCTTGCCCTTTGCTTCCTCTCTCCCACTCTCCTTGGGTTGGAATGTGGAGACGATAGAAGTGACCTAGCTCTGACCATATGGATAAGGCCCTAATGCAGCGGTTCTCCATCTGTGGGTCGCAACCCCTTTAGGGGTTGAACGACCCTTTCACAGGTGTCGCCTAAGACCATGATAAAACACATATTGAATATACAATTACATATTGTTTTTGTGATTAATCACTATGCTTTCATTATGTTCAATTTGTAACAATGAAAATACATCCTGCATATCAGATATTTACATTACGATTCATAACAGTAGCAAAATTACAGTTACGAAGTAGCAACTAAAATAATTTTATGGTTGGGGGTCACCACAACATGAGGAACTGTATTAAAGGGTCGCAGCATTAGGAAGGTTGAGAACCACTGCCCTAGTGGATGACACAGCTATGAGATAGAAGAAAATGGGGTCTCTGGATGACTCTATGAAGCACAGTCACCCACCAATCCTGGTCCTTCAGCCACTGCACACAGGTGCCCCCTTATACTAGTAATAGCAGCTTAACCTGGACCTTTACAAAATAACCAGCCACCCACAGGCTCAGCTCTACACAAGAAATTCAGCCTGATTAGATATGACTTATAAATAGTTGGTGGCCCACTTCTACTTCTGCAACTTTCTAAATAAACTTTTGCTTGTATTTGAGTCTTGGCTCTGAATTCTTTCTTAGCCAGAACTCAAGTACTGAGGTCTAACATCTGTTGCCATTCACCACTAACACTTTGAATTTAAGATAGAGCCTTCGATTCTCATAGTTCTTGATCCTGCTTGCTCAATGACTTCCGGGATCTTCGGTGAAGTATGCCCCATTTCTGGCCAGATTCTATGAAGCCTCTATCGAGCCCCAGACCCGCCTTGGGGTGGTGGGACAGTGATCTGGGTAATATAATATTTGAACCCACATGAAGGGCTACTTGTTAGTGATATTTGGGGAAGATAATCAGATAAGGAAATTTCAATGAAAAGATCCTCATCCTTGATTTCACACTCCTCAAGGATTCTACCTTTTCTTCCTTTCTCACCGACTTCTCCCTTTAATGTTTTTATGACATTAGCAGGGATCTGGACATTAACTCTCCTACTGGACTCATTAACTGAAACTTCACACTGAACCCTCAAATACCCCCTCCTTCCAAGCATTTGGACAAAGCATCTCTAGGCCCCCTGAATCACCAGATCCTCTGAGTCATGACTTTCCACAAAAGTCCTAAGACTTTTTTTCTGCCGAGGAAGAAACTTCTGCCTTTAAATGTTTTGTTTGCCCTCAAGTCCATTTGAATACAAAGATACAGTGGAATCCCATTAAAATAATGTCTGGGGCAGGAGATACCCAGATAAAAGGCAGGAAATGGCCCTGTTCTTTATGCCAAGCTCGGCTTGGAGCTGACAGTTCCTGGGTAACTTTGGGAAGCAGGCTGTTAAGAAAGCGAGTGGCCCATATTTCATGCGGCCTCCAGCCTCCCCTGGCTGTTTTTATTAGGGGCTTGTTAGAGCGAGAACACACCAGGACAGTTTATAGTGCTTTCCCCCACATGCTGAATTTTCATAATTGTTCAACAGGAAAATCGTTTCTTGGGCTGAAAAATGTAAATTCTCAAGTCACTTCTGGAAAGGTAGTAGGTGAGGGATCTTAGAGGGTGAGCTTTGATGCTAAGTAAGCATGTAAGTTCCAGAGTTGGAAAGTTCTGGTCTCTCACTGGAGATAGGAATGATCTGGGACACAGAGAGGAAAAGGGATGAAGGCCCAACCTTACAGGAAGTGGTGGCTGAGGCAGGACCAGAAGCTGGACTCCTGACTCTGGTCCCCATGCTGTCCCCCCTCGGTCATGCCTGACTTGGGTGGGGATGTGTAGGAAGGTTCTACACCAAAGTATTCTTGTTGCTGTTGGAGTCAAATCTTAAAGACGATACGTTCTTTGACCAGACAAAGAAAGTATCTTCAGGCTGAAGCCAGGGAGGATGTAATCAGACATATGAAAGAATTTCTTGAGAATGAGGGCATCGACATGCAGGGTTTAACGTAATGTTTAAAAACGAGGGTAAATTTGGAAAGGATTATCAAAGTGATAAAACATATGGAGAATAGGTGACATGAGGGACATCTTTCTGAAAGTTTTAAAGGTCAGAAAACCAAGAACTATCTTGGGTTAAGTCAAATACCCCAAAAGGTGGGAAGTCTGGACCAGAGAGCTGGTCTATGATTCTAGACTTACTAGATGAGTCTTGAGTCTTCCTAAGTTCTCAGGATTGATGACTCAAAGGTATGACTTTTTAAAATATATATATACAGAGGCTGTGTCCTGGAGAACTAGAGATGCTAATTAGTATCTATTAGTAACTCAGAGGAAGCTCTGGGCAGGGGTGACCCAGAGACTGATGCTTATGAATTGCCTGAGTAGCTCTGAGCCAGACCCCAGCCAGAGACGGGACTGCAGTGCAGCGAGCAGGCCCCAGCCCCAGGGGGCCCAGACTGCGGTACACAAGGCACAGCCTGTGGGCCTAGGCCAGGTGGGTTGGGGCTCAGGGCAGGAAGCCAAGCCAAGCAGAAGGGGAGAGAGCATTAGGAGCTGGGGCAGCAGGCGGGGCTGCCACCCCGACCTGGGCAGCTGGGTCTAAGGCCCTGCAGATCCCCCAGCACAGCCCGGTCTGCACAGAGACCATCATAACGTTTTTCCCGAGCCCCACCCTCTGAGTTTCCCATCAGGAAGAGGACATTGGGGTACAGGCAAGACTACAGCAGGAACTATGAGTCATCTGAGGGGGCTCTCTGTAGGCAGCAACGGGACACAGTGAGCTGTTTGGAGACAGGTGGTGGTGGTGGTTAGAGTCACAGCTCTGGACTCCAGATTCTCACTGGTCAGCTGTGGCCTTGAACTGGGCACATGATCTCGCTGAACAATATGGTGATAATAACACCCTCCTTTCCTTTCAGGGTTAGGGGAAGCATCTGACCTGAGACCATGAACAAAAGTGCGCAAGGAAGCCCTTGCTTCCTTTTAAGTAAGAAAATATGGTCACCTCTCTGTTGTCTACTTAACTCTGAGGGTGGAGAAGGAGAATTGGATGTTTCAACATTTTTAATGCAACAGCTAAGGCACTGTGTATCTGCAGGGTGTCAGGCACTGTGCCAAGCGTTGCAGGAAAACAAGGATGCCTCAAAGGTTGCGCTTTGAAGGGCAGGGCTGGGCGCTAACGTCTAGTCAGGGAGATACATGCACAACCAGTTATAATGCAAGATGCAAGGCGGAATGGAATGAGAGCTGAGGGAGCACAGGTCCGGAGTGGCTGCAGGGACTCAGAGGGAGGAACGATTCAATTTGACCAGGGAGCTTCAGGAAGGGGCTCACGGCGCAACTGGTATGTGAGCGAGATCATGGAGGAGAGCTGTAATTGAGAATTCAGCAGAATCCAGCCGAGAGACCATCAACCATGGGTTCCAGTCTTAAACCAACTTATAAGGCGCTAACTAATGCTTCCAAACCAAGACTGTACATCTGAAGCACCCACAGATCATAGAAGTCGTTTGCAAAAAACCAAATCTCTTTCAGACTTCCTGTTTCAGGAGCCCTGAGAGCAGGGCCTGAGTGTTTGCATAATTATTGATGTCCCCAACCCCAGGTGATTCTGATGAGCATCTCTGGTTAAGAGCCAATGCCCCAAACCAGTCCCCGGTTTTAGTGTGCTTAAAGATTTCCTGGAGATCTTGTTAAAATACAGATTCCTCGGCCCTTCCCTCTAACATCCTGATTCAAGGGGCCTGGGATTCTGCATTTCCACTCTGGGGGTGCTGTTGGGGCTGCAGGTGTGTGGACCACACCGAGTAACATGGCTCTACATCAGCGGGTCTCAACCTGTGGGTCACGACCCCTTTGGCACTCGAATGACCCTTTCACAGGGGTCGCCTAAGACCATCCTGCATATCAGATATTTACATTACGATTCATAACAGTAGCAACATTACAGTTATGAAGTAGAAACGAAAATAATTTTATGGTTGGGGGTCACAACATGAGGAACTGTATTTAAAGGGCCAGAAGGTTGAGAACCACTGAACCAAAGGGTCAGAGATGGTGTAGAGCAGGTTGAGAACCGCTGCTTTGGTTCTTACTGGGATGGGCGGACCCAGAGTTAAGAGATCCCTTTAATCAGGAAATGCTTTTGAAAGCAAAATGCATGCTTCTCCATCCTGGACCTTTAAGAAGTCGCACACACCTGATCACCTTGAAACTACCTGCCTATGCAGGTGAAATAAGGACACCCTTGTGGGGTTCAAGGCGCCCACCTGTGGCCCCTGTACTTGCTTCCCTGCCTCTATTTCCCCTCTGGCTCCTGTTTCTCATGTTCTTGTGTTCCTGTTTTTACACATGATCTGCAGAACTCCTGGGTCTTGTCCATTCCTCCTCTGCTCAGGGATTTCAAGACTATGTTCTGGATCTTTCCATGGCCTGTTCACCGGAAGCTCAGCAAAGAGATGGTTTGGTTGCACCAGACAAGCTTGGAGAACATCTGAGGGCCGGGGGTGCCCTGCATTCCTTTTTTTGACACTCGTCCTGAAAAGACTGGCACAATAACTTCCGGTCATATTTGTCCTTTCCATGTGCTTGAAAAATATTTTTGAAAAGTATTGTTCACTGGAACAATCTTTGAAATATATTGTTCATGGGAGCAATTTGTGATCATTAGTGTGAGAGACCTGTTCAAAGCCCTTTGTGTGTGAGGAGAATTACCTGGAGGGATTGTTGCACTAGCTCACCGACTCGGGGATTCAGTCATGTGGACAAGTTAGCTGTTGACAGGTGTCACCTCCCTTTTAGAAATTTGGCAAAATAGGCCTCGCTTTGTGGGTTCTGTTGACACAGTGGGTCTTGGCTGGTTCCCTCCTTCCAGCCCTGGGGGAAAGACTTAATCTCGCCAGAGCTGCCTTTCAGAAGCAACTTACACATGCATTTCAATGACTTCTACAGACTATTTTTTCTTTTTAAAATTTTCTCTCCCTTTTTTTTTTTTAAATCAAGTCTTTTGTGTTGGGAACAGGACTAGATGAGAAGCTGGAAATGGAGAGATCAATGAGACTGGATCATCTGCATTTAGGTTGCTTAATGAGAGGGGGGTGACATTTACACACATGTTCTATCTACAGTACCATGTGCTGTTAGAGAGGTACCATGTACAGTGGACATAAGGAAAAGCGAGAGCTCATCTGTGGTTTAAGATAACAAGGAAGCTTCTGAAAACAAAGAGATTCTGGCCCTGGCTATGTGGCTCAGTGGGTTAGAGCATTGTCCCATATACCAAAGGGTGGCAGGTTTGATTCCCAGTCAAGCCAAAGGGAAGCGGGTTCAATTCCCAGTCAGGGCACATACCCAGGTTGCAGGTTCAATCCCGGGCAGGACTGGTGTGGGAGACAACAAATCTCTCTCTCTCTCTCTCCCTCTCTCTCTCTCTCTCTCTCTCTCCCCTTTCCTCTCTCCAAAGTCAATTAAAAAGAAAAAATAGAAACTACCACTGCTTGAGAAAAAAGAAAATATCTGCCTTTCTCATAGGAATGGTCAGACTTTGAGAGGATAACAATATCTGAATACAACACAAGAAACATATGGTAATTAAGAGAACGAAGAGAATGTAAATGTATCACATCTCTTAGATAACCACAATAAAGGTTTGGATAATACTAATTATAGCAACAACAAATGTCTTTTGAATACTTGATGCCAATCATTGTGTTAAATAATTTATATGTGTTATCTAGTTTAATGAAATCCTCCCAACTAGCCTACTAAGTAAGTAATCTATTTCCCCACTTCTCAGATAAGTGAACTGAGGCTTAGAGAGATTGGGTAATTTGCTCAAGGTCTTACGGTGCTGGAATTTGAACCCAGACATGTAAACCAGTGACAATTAATGGCTCTTATTTTTTGAACACCTGCCGTGCACCCTGCACTTTGCATAAGTCATCCTTTTCATCTTTAAAACAACCCTGGAAAGCAAGTATTGCAGTGCTGTTTTGCATGGGAGGAGGTGTGTGCGTTTTGCTCATTTAGACAGTCATTAAGTGGAAGGACTGGAATTAGAGACCAGGTCAGTCTGAGCTCCAAAGCTCATCTGCTTTTGACTTTGCCAGATTCTTGCTCCTTCAATAAATCCTTGAATGTCTTAACCCAAAGGGGTGGCAGTAAACATGGGTGTTCCAAGACAGGCTGCCTGGGTAAGCCACTTTTGTAATGAAATGATTGCTCCACATTTGCTTAGGGCTGGAGATGCACGTTGACTGCCTGGAGGAGAGAAATAGGGAATTTGGGGGCTCTAGTGGGGCTGGTAAGGAGGTGAGACGTTGAGGCTAGCTGGTAAATGATAAGAGATGGTTTTGGGAAAGTGGTGGGGTGAGCTGTAGGCAGCCTGGGGCTCTGGAGTCCAGCCATCCCAGGCTCTAATTCTGGGTGACCTTGACCTATTTACTACCCCTTTCAGAGCCTCAGTTTTCTCAACTGTAGAATGGAAATATCGATACCTCCTCTGTAGGGATGTGGTGAAGAATAAATGAGTGCAGAGTCCGGCCCTGGGCATGCAATAATCAGTAAGTACCTGCTTGCTGCCCTGTTTACTTTTGCTCCTGCTGGCTCTGATCGGGCTAGATAGAAAAAAGAGGCTAATTTTTTTGGGTAGGCAGGATCTGATGCCAGCAGGGTGGCCTCAGGGCACAAACTGGCATGGGAGATTCTGGCATAATATCCATCTGTTTGCTTCTTTCTGCAGGCCAATATGCTAGTTTCAGGAGCCTTCATCCAAGCACTAATTCCACCTAATTGGTTTGAAAAGCACCGGATGGATAAACATCCGTCAGCCTACCACTGTAATAACACCAGTGACATTTATGCCTAAGATGAAAGAGGCAGAATGAATGGCAATCAGACCTCAGGTCCCCGGCCACGAATGACAGCCCAGACAAGGCAACCCCTAAGCCAGGAAGTGTCAGCCCCTGGGGGCAGGCCTGCGGGTGCAGCAGGCAAGGATGAGCGACACCTGGGCCTTCTGGACACTTAATGAAATGCTTGCAAGCACACTTAAGAAGTGGACTAGATTTGCCCCTGCCATGGAGAAGTGATAAGAACACAGGATGAAGTGATAAGAACACAGGACACCATGCTAGGCAAGTAACTTAACCTCTCTCAACCTCTGGTTTCTGCCTGTGAGATGAGCACCATGATGTTTTGGGCACGAAGCTAGAGGAATAAATGAAGAACCTGGCATAGTTCATCAACTTTCTAGAGCTCCAGAAATGCTACATTTCCCTCCTCCATTTATATTTTTCCTTTCTCCTGGAATCACCATTTTCTTTGTCCAAAGAGCCCAAGACCTATCTGTGTATGGCCTATTTACAAGCCCAGGAGCACACTCCATTCATCCATCCATTCATTCATACCATTTGCTCATTCATGCATGAACTATGTTCTGGTCACCGAAAAAGTGCCAGGTCCTGGTGGAGGAGCTGCATACAAAAATAATGAGACCTCTTCCCTGCCCTTGAGTTGGTCAGAGGTGAATGGAGGACTTGCATTGTATCAGACAGGATCCCAACAAGAAGCAGATGGCACATTCGGATGAAGATAACTCAAGGGAGGTGTATTTACAAAGGGACTCGTTATAAAGCCATGGGTGGAGGCCCAGCAGCACAGCTGCCACCACCTCCAGGGCCAGTGGTGAAGGAAGGGAATGGGTCCTGGAACCCAGCAGGTGAGAGTTATCACAGCAGGTCACCTTGGGAGGAGCAGTAGCCTTCTTTCTGTCAAGGGACACAGGCAGCCAAGGCAACACCTCAGGGAGAGAGCCCAACTCATGGGCTTGTCTTCTCCTCCCCATTAGCTGACATGATCAGAAGCTAAGGGCAACTAGCCTGTCCATTGGGTCCACAGTGGCCAGCCTGCCAGGGTGGAGAGTCAGGCTGAGAAGGGTGGAGAGTGGCTCTGGAGGGGCAAACACAAGATGCCCAGCATATCCAGTGCAACTGATTCCCAGGGGCTGTGACCTAGAACGGTGAGGGTGAGAACAGGGAGCCTTAGAAGGAAGTGAGTCATTCCCCCATTCCTTCCATTTCATTCTATTGCCCCTCATTCCCTAATTCACAGGGGAGAGGAGTGGTTGGGCAGCTGACTTCCCTGCCTCAGATCTGTGTCCTGTGGCAGCAGTGATCCCTTTAACACACACATCTGGCTGCCTTTCCAGCCCCCTCCCCCTCCCCGTCCCCCTCCCCCTCCCTTTCCCCTCCCCCTCCCCCCACCTCATTCTCCCACCTCCACCAACACTAAAACTCCCTTTGGGTCTTTGAACCATTTCTCACCGTTGCTCAGACCCCAACCTGAAACATTTTTCCTCCTCCTTCTTCTTTGCCTAACTCTTAGCTGACCTTAAGAAAACATGACCTAGCTGGTTTGGCTCAGTGGATAGAGCATTGGCCTGTGGACCTAAGGGTCCCAGGTTCAATTCCTCTCAAGGGCACATGCCTGGGTTGTGGGCTTGATCCCCAGTAGGGGGCATTCAGGAAACAGCTAATCAAGGATTCTCTCTTATCATTGATGTTTCTATCTCTCCCTCTCCCTTCCTCTCTGAAATCAACAAAAATATATATTTAAAAAAAGAAATCTTGACCTACTTAAACATTTAGAAAGGTTTAAAGAATAAAAATCAGATTCCCCCCCAAAAAATCAGACACCCACGTAGCTACCACCTGTATTTATTAAATGTTGAAATTTTGCCACTTTTGCTTCAGATCTTTTTTTAAAGAAATGAAACATCCCAGATACCACGGAAGCATCTATTATACTTCTCTTCCTGGAACAGTATTTTGAGGTTACAGCATCCTACCCATCAATGTTCTTAATTGTTTGCTAGATAGCTCTGCTTTTAAAAGGTATATAATTATAGACATCCTTCTGTTACTTGCTTTTTCCACTCAACATGATGTGGGCGTTTTGTTGTTTTGGTTTGTTGATTTGGACATAATCTTAAGAGACTTTATTGGCAGATGGATTCCCTCTAATGACGAGGGTCAAGTAATGATGTCTGGTTCACATGGGATTTAAAAAGAGTGGCTTTCACTGAGATTTCATAAGATTTCACCAGAAATTACAGGATCTTTCGATCTCCTTGCAGCTCCTCACCTTCCCCCTGTGTGACTGCCCACCTCCTGGTAATCACGTGGTTGGGGGGGGCAGGGAGGACCACCTGAGAAAGAAGGGGCAAAGGTGCTGCTGTAGCCTTCACCCCCTCACCTGGCAGGGCTCCTGCTCTCCCAGGGGACCACCTGACCATCTCCACCAGCTGCCCATAAATACTAGACATTCTCTTGCAGTTTTGGTCCCTTTTTCATATTTAGCATCATGATTTTTATCAAATTTTCCTGACTTGTATAGATACCACCTCACCTCTCAATGAGCGAAGAGGTAGAAAGCTGGGAAGCTATAATTTGGTAGCTCTGTTCACAGAATAAAGAAAAACATGAATCCATCACCAAATTATCACCTAGTCCTGGAGCTTACTTAAGTACCTTTAAGTATATGTCCCAGAGCACTCTGCTGGTTCCACAGAAGCCATTCTCACACGCACCTAACTGCAGGTTTATCTTATATCCTGTCAGGAGGGCCTCTCCTACCATCAGTCCCAGGGACCTTAGGAATATGTCAGTACCACCAGCACACTTATAATCAACTCTATGAATTGAGCTGTGGTGACATCTGTAAATCTACTTCATTGATTCTAGTCGCTAAATCACATTCCATTGTATGAATATATCAGAACGTATTTATCCATTTTCTATTGATGGACATCTACACTTTTAAATCTTTTGATTTAATCAGCAAATGCTGCAATAAAAAATTCTTTGAGCTCATTTTAAAAGAATATTCTGCAGGATATATGTACTAAGTAGAATTGCTGGATCACACGGTATGTATGTGTGTGTGTGTGTGTGTGTAAATTTGTATCTGGATGGAGCCTGTAGAGGAGCAGAATGTGTGGAGGCCTGAAGGAGAAGGGGGATTCATGAATATGGAACCGAGAAAAGTCCTTGTGGTGCTGGAGTGTAGCAACAGGAAAGCAAGAAAGAAAGGGATGTAATTGGAGAGGGAGGTCAGGCACAGGTCATGGGTCTAAGAGCAGGCGAAGAGCTGGGCTTTTACCACGGGCAATGGGAAAAGGTGACCACTGACCACCTCTTTCCTTCCCATGAATGTCTCCTGGTCATGTCATATGGAGGGTTTAGGCATCGACTCAATCTGCCTCTCCATCCCACACCCAGCCGTCCTCCGGAAGGACTGTAGGAACTTTCAGCTCCGAAGACTGCCCTCAGCCCCACTTCAGCTCCCCATTCCCGAGGACACACATGGACCTGGCCATCACCAGGAAAGGCTCTGCCCATAGAGACTTACGTCCACACCTCCCTCTCTACCATTGCAGCTTTCCCCGACTCCTTCTTCCTGATCCCTCACTCCGTTCTCTTCCAAGGTTGCTCTTTGACCTCCTCAAAACCCAAGTCTGCCGAAACCGGTTTGGCTCAGTGGATGGAGCATCGGCCTGCGGACTGAAGGGTCCCAGGTTCGATTCCGGTCAAGGCATGTACCTGGGTTTCAGGCACGTCCTCAGTGGGAGATGTGCAGGAGGCAGCTGATCAATGTTTCTCTCTCATTGATGTTTCTGACTCGCTATCTCTCTCCCTTCCTCTCTGTAAAAAATCAATAAAATATATTAAAAAAAAAAAACACACCCAAGGCTTTGCCTTCTCAGCCATTCTCTGCCCTGTGGTTTTCAACTCCTTTTCTCTGGCCTCAGTGACTCCATTCCATCAGCCATCAACCTTGCCTCATCCATGCCCTTCAAACTCCAATTGTGAATGCTGTGCATCTCCCTTCAGGCCTGTGCTGAGGCGAGTGCTGCAGGCGGTCCCTTTGTGGATTCATGACTTCCAATGCTGATGATGCCTCGGGTGCTGCCTGTTCCGACTGCCCTGGCCACCCCTTTCTCCCAATCTTGCTCATTCTTCTGAGTAGCTACTCCACATCTTCAGTCCTCTCCGGCAGACTTCCCCTTCCTGTCCTCCCACTGAAGTCTCAACAGAGGACCTGCTTCCTGCTTCACAGTGAAAATAAAAGCCATCGGACAAGAACTCTCTCCTCACCTGCCACAGTACCTACCCACTGACTAGTATTTGTGCTCTTTTCCGCCTTCCCTGCAGCAGCTGATCCTGGACCTGGTCCCCGAATCCCCAAGTTTCCTCCCTTCATGAGGAGGCTGCTCCGTGGATTACCCATTCTGAAGAAGAAAGAAGCTCATGTCCCCTGGGCCTAAAGAGTACTGAGCCCATAAAGGGGGTCTGAAAAATATTTGTTGGATAATTTCTGTCTTCTCTGCCTTCAGCCTTTGTTTCTCTCTACTGATTCATGGCACCAGCACTTATACCTGTTCAGGGCTTGTCACCACTTAAAACTGAAACCGAACCACAGCGAGCAGCTCTTGTCCTGGCGAACCTGTCCCTCTGGCTGCAGCTCTGTGTCACCTCCCCTCCCCAGCACACACTGGATTGACCTGCCAAGCCCCTGTCAGGGCTCATGCCTTCTCCCATTCACCCCTTGGTCTCCCACCACTTGGCTTCACCCACTCACAGAAATTCTTCTCCCTCTGATGAGTTCATTTTTGCCATGCACAACACACACTTTTCCTCTTGGCCATGGTCAACCCTGCTGCCCTCTCTTTCCTTTGAAACACTCTCTTCTCCTGACTTCTGTGACCACGCTCTCTCAACCCTTCACCACTCTGGTCTCCCCCCTGGCTGTTCCCTCCTCCGACCCACCATGCGCTGCAGCCAGTCAGCTCTCTCTAATGCAAGTCGAAGCACGACACTCCCCTCGAGCCTCTCCATCCTTCTGCTGTCCTCTGGATGACATCCAAATTCCTCCCTGCGGTTGTCAGACTCCCAGCCAGGCCTCGCCACGCTGGTCCTGAGCCTCCTCGCCCTCAGCGTCTGTGCCATCGACTAGATGCCTCTCGCCCT
Organism: Myotis yumanensis; assembly: GCF_028538775.1. NCBI lineage: Eukaryota > Metazoa > Chordata > Mammalia > Chiroptera > Vespertilionidae > Myotis > Myotis yumanensis. The sequence continues at coordinate 23,659,770 of NW_027223767.1, read as the reverse complement.
TGGCCCACACTCTCTGTGCCTTCTGCTTATTTGACCCTCTATCACTTTCTCCCAGCCGCTTCCTCGGTTTGGGGACCACAATCCTACCTCCACCCTAAGCACTTCAGACCTCCGCTGTCCAGGCCTCATGTTGAGTTTGGATCAATTTTGCCTTCCCAATCTTTGACCAACTCTGTAATATCACTTATTCTTCAGATCTACTTTATGGTTTGCAAAGTATATTCCCGTTCATTTTCCCATCTGATTCTCTCAACGACCCTGTGAGACGGGCATAGCCACTGTGACCTCCATTCCACAGAGAAGGAGAATGAAGGTCAGGGAGTTTCAGTGACCTGCCCAAGGTCACACAATGATAGAGACTGGATCTAGGACTTGAACCCAGATCTTGTGACTCCTCACCCTGTCTGTTACCACATTCCCTCACTGCGCCCAGGCCCAACCTCGCTGAGTGGGACCTGCTCCCAAGACCAGCTGAGGGCGCTGACCTCGAGATTCCAGACCCATGTGCTCTCGGAGGGCTGCCTGCCAGCCATCTCCTTGCACCCCCACATTGAGGATGGGCCCGGAGCTGAGCACAGAGAGTGAACAGACGGTGGGAATGCGCCACAACAAACCTCCTGTTCCTGAGGATGAAATGTTTTCCTTTCCCTGACTCCACTTCCCCAGTGACCAGTGGCCCTTCTGCCGACAAGAATGAAAATAAGAGACTAGGAAGGATGGTAGTGAGTGGGGCGGGAGTCCGTGGTGGGACGGCGAAGAGGCAGAGCGGGGGACGTCTTCAGGCTGAAGGAAGACCTGTCAGAGAAGAGCTACCGCTGAGCAGGGCCTCCGTGTCCCCGAGCCACACACATCCTCGCAGCCTCCCGCCGCCTCGAGCCCAAGTTGCTTCCTTTGTGCCTGATTAATAAAACCGGCATCACAGGGCCCGGCACGTGTGAGCGCAGTGTGGGCTCCATCCAGCCCACCATCTGCTTTGAGCCACTTTTTAGCAGCCCCTTTGATTGCGGTTTTGCCTGAGTCTTGTCAGGATGGGTCCCCTGACACAGCCACACATCTGGGCTGCTTCCAAAGGAGCTGGAGGGCCATCCGCCTGAAGATGGTCTGCGAGAGTGCAAGGTCAGACAAGGTCACTGAGTATCGCTACGTTTGCAAAGAAGGGAGTGGGCAGAACCACTGTGGGGTTCTGTGCCAGCAGGGGCTGTGGCTTCTGTCCAGAGTGAGCTCTGCTGCTGGGGGAGCTCACCCAAGTTGCTAAACCTCTCTGGGTCTTTGCTGCCTCGTCCACATGAAGACTGGGATTACAGACTTTACTGTCCCGAAGTCAGGAAGCCAATAGTATATCCTTTCATTTTTCTCTCTAGGGCCAGGACCCTTGGTGCTATGGTCTGGTGGCTATTTGTGGCCCACCTTATGATTTATAAACCGGAGGCTGGAATGAACCAGGCAGGCGTGTTAGGCTGAAGAATGGCCCCTGAGATGTCCCCAGAACCTATAAGTATGACTTTCTATGACAAAAGGAGCTTTGCAAGTGTGATAAAGTTACGAATTTTGAGGTGGGAATGTTTCCTAGATTATCCAGGCGGGCCCAGTGTAATCCCGGGGATTCTTGGACGAGGGAGGCAGGAGGTCAGAGAGGAAGAAGCAATAGGATTACAAAAGCCAGAGAATGCAGTGATGTGACTTGAACATGGAGGAAGGGGCAAGCCAGAGAGTACAGGCAAATGCCGGGGCTGAAAAGGCAAGGAACCAGATCCTCTTCTCAGAGCTTCTAGAAAAAGCCCGTCCTGCCAACATGTAGACTCGAGCCCAGTGAATCTCACTTAGAGTTCCAACCTCTAGAACAGTGGTTCTCAACCTTGGCTGCACATTAGAATCACCTGGGAATCTTTTTTAAAATCCTGATTTCTGGGTCTCATCCTCCGGAAATTCTGTTTCTTTGTTATGGGGCGGGGTCACATTAGTAACAAAGAAACAGAATTTCCGGAGGATGAGGCCCAGAAATCAGGATTTTAAAAAAGATTCCCAGGTGATTCTAATGTGCAACCAAGGTTGAGAACCACTGCTCTAGAACCATAAGAGCATGAATCTGTGTTGGTTGAAGCCACGAAGTGTGTGGTAATTTGTTAATGGCAACACTAGGGAACCGATATGGCAGGACTAACCTTACCCATCAGCATGGAGAAAGCCCAGTAGAGATATTTTTTGGACCATGCAATTCCCCCCTCATAAAAATGCATTCCCCTCAGTGGCAGCACCGGCCAGCAGAAACAGAATGAAGCCATGGAGGTAACTAAAACGTTCCTAGTAGCCTCTCTAGAAAGACGAAAAGCAGGAAAAATTCATTTGAACAATATAACTTAGTAAATCCAATGCACCCAGATATTATCATTTCAATTATCATTAATAGAAAACATTTTCCGGAAACTGTTTGTTGTTGCTGTATTAGGTCTTTGCAATCGAGTGTGTATTTTACATGCACAGCACATCTCAGCGTGGACCGGCCACCCGGGGCTCTGGTTTGATTGTGGGTCCAATCAGCACAGTTCTGAAAGGGTAAGACTGTCAACTGTTAAGAGCTGATGAGTTCATCGGGCTCTTTCTAACTGACCGGGAGGTTCTAACTGACCCCGAGGGGACCAGGGCCTGGGGAAGGTAATGGCTATGAAAGGTCTGGGTGAAATGTACAAGAGACACTATTGTGAATGGTACCCAGGGGCAAGCCAGTCACTGGTGAGCCTCAGGGTTGGAATTCAAGGGTGCTAGCCCCCTGGCCAGAGGTGGGAGGGGTGAGTGAGGCTGAGCAGGACAGCTAAGCTCCTGCTGTGTACACTGTTCTGTAACCTGGTTTAGCTACTCAGGAATGTATACTAACTGTTAATATGCTCCATACCCTTCAGTATTCTTCAAGTACCTAAACTGAAATGATATTAAAATTGTGTGTATCTTTTCTTATTAGTATTAGCATCAGGGCCACCTCTATCAAACTTGGTAAAAGGTGTTTTTCGAAATTCAGAAAAGCATTGATTGTTATGCATTGTATTTGCAAGCCCGAAAATGTGTTTATTTCAGTACTTAATGTTCGTTTGCTACCTTTCGTGAACGTACGGATGCATTTTATTTTTAATCTTGGTAAAATACGCATACCAAAATTTACTGTCTTCCCCATTTTTGCGTGTAGAATAAAAGATTCTTCCATAACCCCACCGCATCCCTGAAACTCACACCCAAGCTCACAGAGCCTCTAGCCGAGGCCAGCCCCGCCCACCGTGAGGTCTGGTGCCTCATCCCTCCTCAGAGTGAATGTCCCAGGCCCTCCAGCCTCTATTTCTCAGTCCAGGCATCTGCTCAGTCCCTCGATGGGGTGACCTTGACACAGGTAGACCTGGCATTTGACGTGTAGTTTTTTTTTCCTTGGATCTGACACTGAGTCCCCCTGAGGTCCTTCACTTCCGGTTGGTTTGGGGACATCTCTATTAGGTCTGACCCAGAAGCGGGTCACCGCCTTATCCCATGCCCGATTAGACAATGCCCTCGGCCACTGTGTCCACTGTCTCCCAGCCTCTCCAGCGAAAAGAGCGCATGCTGTTCTCACGGTGCAGAGCTAGGCCCCTATTGAAGCCACACTGACTGGCCCCATCGGACTCGTGGGCATGTGCAGCCGTGTGGGGCAGCCCCCTCTAGCTCTGACTCTATTACCCAGATGCCACCATTACTAAAGCCTCCTCTGAGCCAGTCCCCGTGATCTTATTGCTCTGAACAACCCTGCAGGGTGGGTTTTGCCTCCCCATGATACACATGTGGAAACAGAGGCCCAAAGAAGTAAAAGGACAATGACACTGAGCTGGTGAGCAGAGCAGCCAGAGGTAAGCCAGTGCTGCCAACCGGAATGGAACCATCCCTGCTCTCCGCTTCAGCCTTCCCCCTCCTCACCTCCCAGGGCATCTATCAAAGCCTAGCCCCCAGCCTGAGGTTTTCATCCCAGGTTCCGCCTGAGGTAGCTCACTGGCCCCAGACACTGGGGGGCAGCCATGGGTTCTCACCACTGCGTCTCCAGCACGTGGGATCCTCAGCTAAAGTGAACAAAGCCTCAGGTCTGACTCCAGCTGAAACTGGGTGTGTGCTCCACCTGCAGACAAACCCGGGCTCCCAGGTCAGGGCAGGGCCCAGCCTTCCTGGGTGTTCACTGACTCACCAAGCATTCACTGAGAAACCTCAGGGCCGTACCATGATCGGAAATGGGAATTTGGGCCCCTGCACACCCAGTCCTTGGAGGGTATGTGTGAGTCCTGAGTGCTCAGGTAACCGGAGGGTGTGGGCTTCACCCCCAAATCAGAAAGAGAACCCACTCTACCTCCACTGTCTTTACCCATTCCAGGTTTGACTATTTCTGCCATTCAAATCTCTATTTTATGTAGTTGTAATCATAATGAGTATATAACTTCCTGGTTTCTTTTGTGATTTAAAACAGCTCTTTGGACCTGGTCAGCGTGGCTCAGTGGATAGAGCGTTGGCCTGCGGACTGAAGGGTCCCAGGTTCGATTCTGGTCAAGGGCGCATGCCCGGGTTGCGGGCTTGATCCCTGGTAGGGGGTGTGCAGGAGGCAGTCAATCAATAATTCTCCCTTATCATTGATGTTTCTATCTTTCTTTCTCTCTCTCTCCCTTCCTCTCTAAAATCAATAAATATGTATATAAAACAAAAACAAAACTTAAAAAAAAAATAAAACAGCTCTTTGGCCAAATCCAGCCCACTACCTGTTTTTGTAAATAAAGTTTTATTGGAACACAGTCACACCTATTTGTTTATATACTATCTGTGGCTGCTTTCGCAGACAGAGTTGGGTAGTTGCAACCAAGACTCTCTGGCCTGCAAAGCCAAAAATATTTACTATCTGGCTCTGTACAGAAAAACATTGGCAATCCTTGATTCGGAGAATTATGAAAAGGTTCCCATATTATCAGACAGTCTTGCTGGTTATAATAATTAATGGCCACACAACGCTCCACTGCGTGGCCTGTGATTTATCACTCGGCACTTCCCCCAGTGGTCAGATACATTTGCTAGCCTGGATAATTTGCAATAAAGAGCTTTGTGCTTCTGCTGAACGATTTCCTTAGGAACAATTCCCACGTGGCTTCTTAGGTCACACCATCTGACATGACCGCCAGAAGTGGTCGAAATTCTGTCTCTGTTGTGTTTGTCTGCTTTGACCCTTTCCTAGAAATTGACTTTCCTGACCCTTGACCCACTCACCGGGGCTCCAGCTGGATTCAGAATCTCCCTGCTGGATTTCTGTTCAGTTGAGCCCTCCTTCTCAGTTCACCAGAGGCTGCTCTTCAGCACTTGCCCCAACCAGACGTGCATCCCCCTCCCTCTTCTTCCTCCACTTCTGTTCCCCGGGCCCTCCTCTGCCAACCCCTTTGGACACAATACTTCTCCTTCGTCTTATGTCCCCACTCATCTCTCATTTGCATTCCCACACCCCCAAAGGCATCCAGCATCCAGAATAGATCTCCTTGTGAGCCACAGAGAGGGGCTCGGGCTGGAATGCCCACCCTGATCCCAGGGAAGGCGGAGATCCATCACGGGACTCCTCCCCTCGGTCCAGCACGAAGCTGGGCACCCGGGCCCAAGGGCTGCTTGTCAAGAGGATTTACGCGTCTCTGCCCACAGCCTCCCTGTTGTCTCAGCCTACAATTCATCTCCACGTTTTCTGGGTCCTTGGCTCCTCGGGAACTTTCCACATATTGCCCTCTGATTTACTGCACGCATAGACTATTTCTGTGGGAGAGCGGCTAATAAGAAAGGAAAAACTCTAAAAATGGATTTCTGCCCAACACTGCTTGCCAATGAGTTTCTTTAATTGCAGCGTTAGGGACATATGCAATTACTTTCATCGAGCTGGTCTGACATAGCAATTTGGACCCTCGGGGAGGCCAGATCGTTCTGGAAGGTCAGGCCCCAGTGGTTTGGAGCGTCTGGTCAGTGACGCCATCCCCCCAGGGCCTGATGGGCAAGTTCCTCTCTTGGCAGCCCGGCCTGAACCTGGAGGCTGGAGGGTCCCCGCCTGACACGTTGGTCCCCTGAGAGCACCGTTGACCACGACCACCTGCTCAGCTTATAAGAGAAGGGGAATGGAAGCAGAAACGCCTCTTCAGGGAGTTTATGCCTGGAAAGGTCTGCCTTAATGAGGAGCTTAAAGCTCATCCCCTTCATTTTCCCCTATTGGCCCTAATTTTGCCTTCCGGAAAGTGCTGAACAAGACCTGTCTTTTTCGTAGCCGAGTTTGCATTGTGAAGGATTAAGATCCTGTGTCCCTGTAATATTTTCCTTTCAGCCTAAGTTTTTCTAGTCCTTTAATCACTTTTGGTCCCTAGGTCCCTTGCCAAAATAAAGCTTTGCTAGAAGTTGCAATACTTAATGGAACAATAATACAGCCAGTGTATTAAGTGTGCCCTACACAGTGAGTTTCAAGTACATTATGTCCAGTAAACATTTAATCTTGGTGGCTGTCCCACCAGGCAAGTGCCGTTATTGTCCCATTTTACAGATGACAGACTGAGCTTGGGTATAAACAGTTCAAGGAGTGTGAGTTGAGTTCCGGCGCAGCTGCTTGCTAGCTTGGGCTGTTCATGGAGTCATTTAGCCTCATTTTCTCCATCTATCGAATGGGATGGCGAGTCCTATGCCCTAGAGATGCCGTGAGGGTTCTAAGAGAAAGTGTCCCTATGGCGCGGAGGAGGTCAGTCCTTTCTCCGGAAGGACTGCCCTTCCATGGGACATTCTCCTTCCCACAGAGACACTCAGAAAAGCAGACTCTCAATCTCCTTTCTCCTTCCTGTTGCTCAAGGTCACACTCCCCTTGTTAGGCGTACACAACTTTCCTCTCTTTGTCCCATTCAAAAATGTGGCCCTAATTGGAGTCCAGTGCAAGCCTGAGGAAGGATTCTGGGGATGTGGCCTTGGACTTGGGTTTGCTTTGAACAGTGGTCGGCAAACTCATTAGTCAACAGAGCCAAATATCAACAGTACAACGATTGAAATTTCTTTTGAGAGCCAAATTTTTTAAACTTAAACTATATAGGTAGGTACATTGTTATTAACTTAATCAGGGTACTCCTAAGGCTTAGGAAGAGCCACACTCAAGGGGCCAAAGAGCCACATGTGGCTCTCGAGCCGCAGTTTGCCGACTACGGGCTTTGAACATTGGCACTGGAGAGGCAGTGGAGTAGAGGGGCCATCCCTGTGGGTCACACTGTGATCCACTTCACACCTGACAGTGAACGATTCCCCTCCCCACTGCCCCAGCCTCAACCTTTGCCGCAATTGTCTGTTCCTTCAGGAGAGGGTGGGGGGTTAGTGGAATGTGGAATGTGGCAACGCAGCCCGGATAACTGCTTGATGCACTTCTCTCCCCCTGTGTGTGGCCGGGACAGATGTGGGTCTGGGTCCCACCAGCATACCAGCCACACGCAGCTGAATTCTCCCCAGCACCTTTATGTCGGAGCTACAGTCAGCCTCGTTTTCTAAATGAGGAGCTACTGAAACACAAAATGAGCTGCTAATTTAGTAGCGACTGATTTCTTTAAATAAACACTTCAGAGGTATAAACACACAGTAGAGCACTGGGGACACATACAGTCATTGGACCAAGCGATTACAGGTGGGTCTGGCTTCCCTGGCCCCCTGGGTGGATGCTGGGCGAGGCCCACCCATGGCTGGGCCTCAGCTTCACTTTGATTTGCACTGGGCTGTACGTTCTCAAAGGGCAGCTCTACCTTCTCTGGACTTCTTGTCCCTCTTGTCATATATCCGCAGGTATGGGCCCCTGATAAATTTTATTTTAAACATTTCATTTTGAGGTAATTATAGATGCATATGCCGTTGTTGGAAAAAAACTGAGAGACTCAGTATTTCCTTCCCTCAGTTTTCCCCAATGCACTCCCCCCCCTCCCCTCACCTTGTATAACTTGAGTGAAATGTCAAAACCAGAAATTGACTTGACCACGGATACTTTTTGACCCTCGGCAGCGGCTGTAACATTTTTTTTTCTCTAGCTTCTTCTCCTCCCCTTCATTCTCTTTTCTTCCCTCTGGTCTCTCTGGTTTCCTCACCAACTCCTTCTTCCACGTTCCCTTTCTTCTGTGGTCCTTCCCTCAAGTTTTACCAGAACCAGTGCTCTGGTCCAGCTCTGATCCTAGCTCTGTCCCTGGAGGGCCAGGATGGCTGTGCCCAGCACTGCTGGAAGCTTGCCAGCCTTCCTCCAAGATAAACCTTCCCTTCCCCCTGCCCCCGCCCCCCCAGGGCGAGTCTTAGCTACAGAAATGCTTCCAGCTCACTAACCCTCAAGGACGACCAGGAGAGCTAGGAGCAGGGTTTACCCATCTGATTGGCACCAACAGCACTGACCCAACGATCCCCCACACACCGCCCTTCCATCACCCACTGTAGAAGTCACTATAGCCAAGGCTACCGGATTTCGCTTTCTCTTGGATGACATTCCCCTCTCACAGCTTTTGTAGTTTGGGAAACTGAGGCTCTGAAGGGAAAGGTGTGCCTAGGACTCATGGCCAGGAAGAAGAGAGCTGGGACCAGGAACTAGCTTTCTGGTTCCTTATCCAGCGCTCCTCTCACTCACAGATGCCAGCCTTTCCCCAGCCAGCACCCAAGAGAGGAGCCCAACAGAGTCTTGGAGACCTGAGAAATGCCAGCAGCAGCTCGTTCACCATCGTGCCCCCGTACCCAGCATTTTCTCCACCCACTGTGGGGTTTTAATATATATACACGCTGAGTGAACAGATGACCTCTTCCCCCAACCTTCCCTGAAATGCCATCTGGCTCTGGGCAAAGCTTCCTGGCTGTTGGCGATTCTCATGGGCCCCTCGATGAGTCCTTGGAGAAAGGCTTCAAAGAGCTACTTCCAACGAGGGCCCCCTTTATCTTACTCCATGCAGGGGTCACCTTGGAACATACAAGTAGTTGGCAATTTTCTTGATGCAACTTGTTTTTCTCATTTTTTTTTTTACAAGAATGGGAGGCCAGGGGAAGGCCCCCGAGGGGACATTTGAAGGCCCTCTAAGGATAAGCCTTGCAAATGAATCAGCAAAAATAGACTTTTCATGCAGTGCTCCGAAATAGCAGCAGGATCACTCAGAGGTCTGGTTCTTACCTAAATACTCTCTGCTTCCCTTCTTCTGAGGAGCCTGTCCCGCCTCCAGCTGGGGGAGTGAAGAAAAGGGGGCAGGAAGGCACCGTTCTGCAGGGCCCACAACACATTTCGCAAATCACATTCTACACGGCTCCAGAACAGCCCTGGAAGGAAGGGTCTTCAACTCCCTTTTGCAGGTAAAGCAAACGAGGCGCAGAGAGGTTAAGTGACTTGCCCACGGTCACACAGAAAAACAAAACAGCATAAGGCCAAGTATAAGTACCCCATTTTTCCACAGGAGCCCCCCACAAGCTCTCAACAGAGGGAATGCAATTAGCAATCATAAAGGAATAAGGGAGTGATCACAGGGGGTTGGCTGCAGCCAAGGAAAGTTCCTTAGAGTTCTCATTGACAGAGTTTTGACTTATATAGTTTAACAAAGAATGAAAGAGAGAAAGAAAGAAAAAAGAAAGAAAGAAAGAAAGAAAGAAAGAAAGGAAGAAAGAAAGAAAGAAAGAAAGAAAAAAAGAAAGGGAGGAAGGACGGGAGGAAGGAAGAAAGAAAGAGGTTTTCCTGGAAAGAGCCTGAGATTGTGTGCAAATAAAAGGAAGAAAGAGCTATAGGAAGCATGGCAGCTCCAGAAACCTTGGCAACCATAACTAGGAATGCACTCTGTTGTCACCTTTCTCTCTCTCATCATTTTTTGAGTTTTCTTCATGTGACAGCAACATGGCAGGCAACACAGGGATGCTGTGCCAACGTGACATGATCCGGCCAACATGGCAGCAGCTACTAATCTACAATCGCATCCTTAGCGTCCCAATCAAGAATCCAGAACGTTTAAAAAATCCGAGGGCAGGGTTTTGGTTGGACGGCTCCTGATTGTCACAATGGTCCTCAGACCAGCTCCTCCTCATCTCTGGAGCCCGGGACTTGGCCTAGGAGCTCCCTAGAATCCACTCCAGGTCTGACATTGATTCCTCTTGCAGGAAACAGTAGTTCCATAGGCCTTGGAAAGGTGTTCAGACCAAAGGACTCGATGGACAAATACATTTGGGAAACCTTAGATGAGCCAGTTGGGCAGGTTTCCTGTAGGACTTCTCAGAGCCTTTTAACAGGCTGATGTTGGCTGAGAATCCCAGGAGTAGGGGGATATATATGCTACATTTCTGAAATTCATCTGATGCTAAAACACCTTATTTCCTGAGTATCTAAAGGACTGGTATTCCTTAGAACATAATCTGAGGGAAAACTTTACCCCATAATGGTAGGGGCTGTTTTTTCTTCCTTTTTCTTTCCCTCTCTGTGTCTAGAACCATCTATTGACCATAGAAGATACTCAAAGGAATAGAAGCTCAGTGTTGGAAGAGGCCTCAAAATTCAACTGGCCCAATGTTCATGTGACACATGAATGTGTTTGATGGTTCCCCCCCCACCACCCCAACTCTCTCTCTTCTTGCCATATCCGCCCTAATTTAGTTATTGCAGGGTCACGGTTGTGCCCCAGAGTGTCCTGGGTGAGACCAGGACTCTGACACCTCTACAAGGTGTCAGGACTGGAGTGGACCCTAGGGAGCTTCTAAGCCAAGCCCCAGGCCTCACAGAGAAGGAGGGGCCATTCTACGGACCATGATGATGACCAGGAGGGGGCCAACCAAAACCCTGCCCTTGATTTTTGGAACTGCCTCTGGATTCTTCATTGGGACTCCAATGATGCGATTTGGTAGCTTCCCTATTGGCTGTGTCAGGTCACACTGGCAAGGCATCCATGCACTGCCTGCTATGGCTTCTGCGAGGCCACCTGATCTGCATGGATGCTGGTGGCACCTGCATCCCCATTGGGATCCCCTTGGCCTGGCAGTCCCAGTGGAGTGTCTGTCACTGGCTACATGTTTTGCTCAGCCCCGGGGGATTCTGAGCTCTCTGAACGGCTGTGTGATGTCAGCTACATAAAAATGACTTTCAACACTTAGAAAGCATCCCAGCCACTCATATAGGCACCCACTGTGTCTCATTGTGTTTGGATCTTGTCAGCTCCGCACTGTTCCCAATCTCTAGCACCTTTGCTGCCCTCGCACCAGGATGCGGAGGATACAGATGAGGGAAACGCAGATGTCAGACGGGATGCCAGGGACCATCTCACCCACCTCCTACCTCACTTTTTGTTTTTACAGATGAAGAAACTCAGGCCCAGAGAGGGAAGTGACTTGCCTGAAGCCACACCGCCAATTAGTGGTAGTGTCAAACTTATCCAAGTTAGTACCCAGGAAGGAGTTAAATAAATGCTTCCTAAATTGTGTTTATGGAGAATATTGGTCTTTGAGGACAGCCATGTATGTGCTGGAAACAGTGTATTCAATATTCTTTGCTTGGAGAGCACATTGAAATTCTGCAGTAATGATTCCTGCTGAACTTCGGTTTAACCCTGTGTTTTCCAAGTTCATCTGACCAGAGAACTACTAGTACACTGCCCTTTCTGCGGAAGGCCATCCTGCAGAATTACTTCCTCTGGACTTCTGTTTTAAGGGCTGGGCTTTGGGTTTGTCTGTGGAATGTGGCACTGGGGAGGGTGGTGGGGCAGGCAGGCAGGTGGGGAGTGGGGAGTGGGTAAGAGGCTCCGAGGTAGAGACAGAAACATGGACACTGGGATAGTCCTGACTCTTTGTTGCTTTGCCTGTTTGCAAACCGAGTGGAGAGTATGAGGCCAGAGAAGAGGAACCCTTGGGACGGATACTGACCCCAAGACAGGAAGACCAAATGGAGGTTTGGCCAATCCAGCAAGTCCCAGGCTATTGTCAAGATTGAGGTGGGGGGCAAGGACGTCCAAAGGGGAGGGGCAAGATAGAACCATGAACTGCAGGGCCCTACCTTCCGTGAGCACAGATACTCTACAAAAAAGGAGCAGAGCAGAGCAGGGAAACAGGACCTACTTCCCGAGAAACGGGGTGGGTGTCACCCTAGAAAGGCAGTGGGAGCATTAAGTCAGTGTTCCTTCTTTGCCTCAGTCACCAGTTTGAACCTGTTACCAGGGCCCTGGGGGACACAGAGACGCCCTAGGATCCCCGGAGGTATGGGATGAGGTGGAGTAATTACTAGTAAATAAATGCCCACCGTCTGTCTGGGGTACACCTGTGAAGGTGGCATTGGAAGGTTCAGTGGAGCTGTCTGCTGGCTTGGAGCAAAGGTGGTTTCCAAACTCTAGACAGAGGGCAAGGGCAATTAGCTGGTCCTTTAGCACTGCCAGGGGCATGGAAGGTTATAGCCCAGATTTCTGAACACTCAGTGCCTACGCCCGCAGTGAGCCAGACTCCAGGCTCACGGCATGGCGGCAACCCAGAGACCCAGGGAACACTCCCAACCATGCCACGAAGGGCTCTACACTCCTACAGAAAGAGCCCCTTTCTCAGGGTCCCAGTGAGGACATCTTTACAAGGAGCTGACCTCACTCATTTCTTTATTTCCTTCTATGACTTTTCAATTCCCTGGCTCTGCAGTGGAGTCCCCTGGGCTGACTTCGTCTGCTTGTGTCCCAGGTTCCACACATCCCTCTCGCTTGTTCTTTGCAGCTCTAAGGTGAGTCTCACGTCTTAGAACTGTGAAAACAGGCAGTTGCAGTTCTGTCAGGAACTTACTTTATAGCTCGGGGAAGGTGCAGTTAAGAAATACATCTTTCCCGAGGGAGCAGAACCAACCGATAATATCTTGCGAGTCAGCCGGACCTGGTTTGAGCTCAGCCAGACCCTGCAGCCTCCCCGGGCATCAGCGTCTCCATGGGCAACCTCACAGGTAATTGGGACGCCAGGAGAGACCACGGGAAGGCAAGTGGTGTATGAAGTATCCACCCTATTGTGTGCTGTGCACAGGGAAGGCGGTTGGGGATGAGAAAATAGTGATGAGGATAATGAATTGCTGGATTCTTGAGGGGAAACGTGGTGCTGAAAAAAGAAGTAGGGTCATGAAAGGCAAAACTTGGCCTCTTTTATTTAATACCTGGCCTGGGGCTGTTGCTGTTGGAGCTCAAAGCAGTGATGCCCCCAAGGGAGCTGGGCAGGGGAGGGGGATGGGCTTACGCTGACCATGGGCGGGCCCTGTCTCCTCTGCAGGCAGCAGGAGGGGGGATCAAGGGTTTTCCTGGGAGCCCATGCTGGCTCACTTCTCTCCAGTAACAAAGGCCCCTCTGTTGATAAAAGGCAGAGCCTTTGGGTACAGGCTGCCCTTGATCTGTGTGCTCTGTTGCTGGCCCACAGAGCCTATCCACGCTGCCTTAAAAATATATATTTAAAACCCTGTGAGTGGGAAGCCAGTGAGTGGTTGGGGAGGAGGAAAGAGACCAGAAGGCAGTTTGGAAAGGGCTGGGTGGATGGCAGTTCTAATCCTTAGCCCTGCTGCCAACGAGCTCAGTGACCTTAGCGAGCCACGGTCCTCGTGGGAGTCACAGTTCCCTTATCTGGGAAACACAGGGTTCGACCCTAAGGACACGACCAGATCCCCATTCCAGGATTAGCTGAGAAGTGAGGAGAGAAACCACAGCAGACTCCCCACCTTGTCCCCCAGCTCAGAGAGCTTGAGATGAAAGGACCCTATTTCCGCAACAGCTCCCAGGCCACAGCCCCGATGGAAGAATGGGTTAGGGTCAGTTAAGGAGGAGCAGGTGGATGCTAGGCTGTCATGGCTCAGTGGTTGAGCATAGACCTATGAACCAGGAGGTCATAGTTTGACTCCTGGTCAGGGCACATCCCCAGGTTGCGGACTCGATCCCTAGTATGCGGCGTGCAGGAGGCAGTTGATCCATGGTTCTCTCTCATCACTGATGTTTCTATCTTTCTTTCCCTCTCCCTTCCTCTCTGAAATGAATGAAAATATGTATTTTGAAGAGGAAGAAGAAGAAGAACAACAACAACAACAACAATAGCTAGGTTGGAGATTTTGCACTTTCCAACAGGCACAACCTCCAAGGTTGATTCCTGTTACTTCCTCAGATTCACCTTTGGCCCCATCCATCCCAAATGAATTTCAATCAGGTCATGCCAGCTGCCCAGCCTTAGCACATTCTGACCCCTCTGGCTGCACTGCCCACTAACTCTCCTCTCTTTGCCTGTGGACTCTTCCACCCTGGGGTCACTTCCTTAGGGAAGCCCTCTTGGAGCCCAAGGTCCAAAGCCTGAGCTACCCCAACATGAGGGCTGGCAGGTGTTATACTCTTTTTTAAAAATATATTTTTATTGATTTTTTACAGAGAGGAAGGGAGAGGGATAGAGAGTTAGAAACATCGATGAGAGAGAAACATCAATCAGCTGCCTCCTGCACACCCCCTAACTGGGGATGTGCCTGCAACCAAGGTACATGCCCTTGACCGGAATCGAACCTGGGACCCTTGAGTCCACAGGCCAACGCTCTATCCACTGAGTCAAACCAGTTAGGGCAGGTAGGTATTATACTCTTGACATCCGCTCATCACCCTGAATCTTATCAGACAGTTTATCTACCTGTCACTAGATGGCCAAGTGCCTTGACAGAGAGATTAACTTTTGTTTATTTCTACATATAATATGTAATCCATAGGTTTGTGATAAAATGGAAATGGATATTAAGGTTTCCAACCACACAGTCTAGGGTTAGAGCAGGGTCCCAGGATGTTGGGGTCTAGAAGTATAAGACAGATCTGAGACTGAACCCCGCCAAAAAAAACCCAAAAAAACCTGAGACTCTGTGTGTGTGTGTGTGACAGAGAGAGAGAGACAGATTATAAAACAAATTAGGCTTGAGACCACTAACCCAGGAGTTACTGTTTCTGCTACCTTATAGCTCTGTGCCTTTGGGTAAGCTCATTGGTCTCTCTGAGCCTCGGTTGTGTCATATGTTGCACAGGGACACTGATGTCTGGCTCTGAGGTCATGGAAATAAGAACCCACCTCACCCAGTGCCTGGCCTGCAGCAGGTTTTCAATGCATAGCACGCACGTGGTGATCTTGCTTGTTAGGCCAAGGAAATGAAAGTCAGCCAGACAGAACAACCTTCCCCGAAGGAGTCCAGTTGTCACCAAACGCCCCTTTAGTAAGTTAGATCGAAGGAGGATACGGGGTCTCGACAGCCAGACCCAGGAAGGGCTCATCCAGGAGTCCTCACTGCACAGCTGGTGAAGGGGCCTGGGACCCCTGGGCCAGCTGCTCAGGGCCTCCCCTGCCCTCCTGGGTTGGATCTCACCCCCAGGATCCACTCTCCACAGTGTTTGCATCAGTCCCAAGAAACTCAGGCTTTATAGTACAGGCAGGCAGGCACAGCTTCTGAGACCTCGCTTTATCTTCCGTTAGCTGCTTTTGAAACGCGTGCCTTCCTCTGGAGAGGCCCCAGAGACCGTGCTGAGAGGCGCAGCCTAGCTGGCTCCGCAGGGCCCTGAATAAATAATCACTCTGGTGGCCCAGATCCTGGGGATGCGACTCACCTCGCATCATGTTTAAGCTTCCAAGGTTTGATATTTTCTGATTTCCTACCCAGATTCTGAAGTGCGTGCACTCTCTTTGCAGAATGAACATTCTCTTTCATTCGCTGTTCATGCGCGCATAGGTCCATGATGGCGTCCTCTCACGCCAGGGGTCAGCAGCCTTTCTCCAGGAAACCCCAGAGGGTAAATATTTTAGACTTTGGGACGCCTATGGTCTGTGTCACATATTCTTTGACAAAAATTTCTGCAACCTTTTAAAATGTTAGCTTGGAGCTACACACACACACACACACACACACACACACACACATGCAAACAAACAAAAATAACAGCCCATGGTCTGGATATGACCCCAAACCAGACAGCCATGGCTTGCTGACCCCTGCCTCACACCATTCACTAAATAAATGCATCCAGAAATATATTTCTGGCTCCCTCTCTCCTTTCCTCCCTCCCTCCTCCTTTCATCCCTTCCTTCTGCTTCTTTTTCTTCCATGTCCCTCCTCCTCCCTTCCTCCCTCTCTCCTCTTCACCCCCAACGTTTACAAAGCATTTACTAAGCGTTGGATGCTGTGCTGGGGCCAGAGTCATAAAAACGAGTAAAACAAGCCTCCTCTTCTTGGGAGTTTCCAGTATTTGAGGTGATCGAGCCTGTTGCAGTAGCTGGCAAAGTGCACTAACACGGATGGCAGCCTGTTGTCATTGACAGGTGAGGCAGGAGTGCAGCAGGGGTCATTACCTGGTGGGCTGAGTGTTATCTTAGGCCAGCACGCAGCAGGCCCGGGAGCCAGGAGGGGAGACAGAAAAGAGGGCAGATCCAGGGAGATTGGGTTGGAAATTGAGCCTCAAGTAAGATTCTGCTTAGCGGTGCTTTCCAAGCCGGAGCAAGGTTTAAGCAGAGAGGTGAAGACAAGGAAGGATGTGACTTTCTGAGGAGAACTCATAGGAAGTCAGGTGGGGTCCAGACATTCTTGGAGATGGGATGATGTGGCAGGTAAGACCACAATCTCTGGAGCCAGAGTTCATTCAAATCTCAACTCTCTCCTCACTAGTGGGGTCTTCAGGCCAGTTCTTCAAGCAACCTAAGCTTGTTTTTATTTTTTATTCTCTAGATAATGTACCTCTTTTAGAGGAATGTTGAGGGGAATGTGTGAGTGAATGAGTGTAAAGCGCCTAGCACAGTGCCTGGCACACAGCCAGTGTTCAGTAAATGCCAGCTGCCCTCACCGAGAGAAGGGAGGGAGGCAGTGCAGGGTCTGGTGTTGGCCCCAGATCACACCTGTCTGACCTGACTTTAACATACAGGCAATGGGACCCTTTGAAGATTTTAAGGTCGGGCACCAGGATCGGTCTGTCTCAGGCTCTCATTTCCTTTCTGACCATGGACATTGAAGTTTAGAGTGTGTGTGATGAGTCCTGCTTCCCCATGGAGAAAGCGAGGCTGAGAGAACTTCAATGACCTCTTCCTCAAGGTCAACCGGCTCCAAAGAGCAGCCCTGAGCCTGGTCTCCTGAACCTGAAGTTCTGTGCTGTGCGCCTCCCACACTGCTCGCTCACCGCCTGGTGGCACCATGCCAGCCTCGCCCCGGCTCCAATTAGCAGACAAATCAGAAGTGGCTGGCGGGGCTCCATGCCTGCTGCAGTTCTGTTTATCATTCATCAGTGGGGAGAGGCGAGGGGCCAGGCCAGTGAGTCAGACCCCGTGGAGAGAAGATTTAAGGTGATGCGTCCCAGGGCTGGTCCTAGGGACTATAATTTGGATTGTCGACTATGCTTAGGAACAGAATATTTCAACAACTCGCTGCAAGCTGAATATAGCCCTCGCCCAGGGAGAGCTTCGGGTACTTAAGGAGCCGCTAAAAGCCAGGCTAGGCTGGGGGTCTGGAGGCCTGGGTTCTGCTCCCAGCCCAGCCATTGCACAAGTGGGGAAGCACATCTTGTTTTTATTTCTGGGATTCAGTCTCCTCCTGTGTAAAATGAGGAGCCGGGGAAAATTCAGTTTAGCAGCAGTAGGCAGTGTTATAGGGAGGTGATGGGAAAATTCAGATCTTCCCTCTTAAGCAGACTTCCCGCAAGAGGGAGTAGCTGCGGCGCAGTAGAGAGCAGTGGAGAGTCGGCATTTGAGGCTGGACTTGACCCGTAACTCACTGTGTGACCTCGGGCTTTCCCAGTCCGGTCTCTGAACCTGAGTTTTTGCATCTGTGTGTCCAGCGGCTTAGACTCAGCAGAGATTCCCTAACTGCTGAGCTGGGGGCTGAAGCTGACTCATGGATGAGATTTATCTGGTTCTTACACGGATCTATCTTCTAATTATCTTCCATCTTGTTAGCGAGCCAATGCTGAAGAACTGGGAGGTTTCACATCCAATTCTGGATTCCTACGTTGTCCTGAAAACATGGAAGGCCTCGCCACACCGAGTCCTGTTCATACCAGAGACACATCATATGTGGGCAATGACCGCTCCCCTTGGACTGGCGTCCACTGCCAGTCCCAGCGTTACACCCAGCCTCCTGGACTCATTCATGTCACCTGCCTCCGGAAGCCCCTGTGTGTGCCACCCCTGGACAAGGGCCCATTAACCCCCTGCCTACAGGCACACAGGCACCCCCTTCCTACAGGCGCACAGATAACACTCTGCTCCCACAGGCTGACACCCAGCCCCTCTGCTGTCTGCTTGGATGACTGTATTATAACACGCAGGAGTTAATGTCATTTTCCACAGAATGAATGTATATGAGCAGAATGAACATACCTTTCCAAACTCCTGTGCCCTCTCGGAAATGCTGTAGTGCTCCCCTAAGACACTCGAGACTTCTCACAGCCGGGTCCCTACCCCTCCCACTCCACACAAGGTCCTTGCAGTCCTATCACTCCGGGACTCTGTGGCCATCTCCCCGAGTCTTCGGTTCATCAGCTGTACTTGGAGACTTGAATATGCATATAAAGGCAGGGGAAGGGGAGGCCAAAACTGTAAGCAATCCTCTCAAAGAGGGGATGTTTCCTTTAATGAGCACTGCTTTTACTTCTGTCTCCCGCACAGCCTTCTCTCTTCCCTACCTCTGTCCTTGTTCCTTTGCCACTCGCCCTCATTTGGATAAACGGCACCTCCCAGTCGCCCAAGCCAGAAGGTCAGATCCATCTTGACTTTGTATCCCTCACACTTCCTAGCAGCTAGAAAAATACCACACGTGGGCGCGCACGTACAGTGAGATTGAAATTTCGTGGCCCATGCGCAGAAGTCGGTATTTTGTGGAAGAGCCGGTATTTTGTGGAAGAGGCACACTCAAGGGGCCAAAGAGCCGCATGTGGCTTGCGAGCCGCAATTTGCCGACCACTGTCCTAGCCCATCACAAGCCAAGCTGTCCTGACTCCATACATTGCACACATTCCGTTCCCTGAACGTGTCACTTCTTTCTAGTTTTACTGCCCACATCCAAGTCCAGGGCACCAGTGTCTCTTGCCTGGATCCTGCATAGCCTCCTAACTTGGTCTCTTTGGTCCACTTTACTACCCTCCAATCACCCCCATTCCACCTGCCAGAGTGGTCTTAGGAAGACCTGAACCTGATCACAGCACGCCTCTCTGTAAGACCTTTCCAGGACTTGGACGGGCTTGAGAATAAAGCTTCAAATCTCTCACGAGGCCTATATGCTTCTGCAGGATCTGGGCCCTCCGTATGCAGTGGGCATGGAGGAGCCTCCCTTCTTGCAAAGCTCACACTCATCCAAATAGCTGAGCTGGGGCTTCCAGGCAGTGGCTCATGGAGCTGGAGGGAACCAAGACACAGTGACCAGGGCTCACCTGGGGCTCCATTGGTAAAACGGGAATGCGTCATTATTTTGACTTGAGAATGAACAGAGGCTTTCCCGCCTCCCAGATTCCAAGGCCAGCGGTCACAGCTACAGACAGCCTGACCCCTGGCCAGTGGCCTCTGATCTTAGAGCCTTAAGGCTGAAGATCAGAACACCTCTTCCTACGTATTATCATTGTCCCTGACCAGTACCAAGCCTGCAGAGTTGTAACTTCAAGATAGACAAGCTTTTAGAAAAGTTAAAGGAGAAAAGGATAGATGAGTGAGTCCAGGAGGATGTGACGAAATCCACCAGATTATAAGAGAGCCCAAGGTCCTGGCTGCACTCCCTGCTCGCTCCAGCCCAGGCTCACACCCTAAGGTGCTCCACGCTGTCTTCAGTGTCTACATCTACCCTTCCAACCTGGTGCTCCCTCTCAGGCCAACCTTCTGCAATGCAGCCCACTAGGACAGCTATCATTACTCACCACCACCACCACTCAAAAAAGAGTCCACCTGCATTTACCCACAAAGGGGGACCTCTTTCTTCTGAAGAGATTTGGCAGTGCATGAAATGTAGTTGACAACTATCAGTGCCAACAGGTAGCCCAGCCTCTACCTGTGCAAGTGGAAACCTGAGGGCCAGGGAGGGGAAGTGATAATTATGGGCTTGGCTCCAGAACCAGGTATTCCTGTTGTGAAGTCTAGTGCTTATTGGATTATATCAAATAGTTTTATTAAATCAATGCTACACAGTAAAGAAATGCATCTCATTGATATCAATTTTCACCTAAACTTTTACATGAGACTCTTAGAAGTGGATGTAAGTGAAGAGGGTGCTGGCAATGTGGGGCTGCTGTGGGAAGAAGAAAAACTATTCAGAACAAAAGTGGAATACTATTGTTGTTTTCCATTGCATTAATTTTAGCTTTTAATTTCATTAAATCCAAACTCCTGTGCTGTTTTTCATTTATTTTATGGCTCTTCATCTAATTTCTGAGATTGAATACTTAGTGCCATTATTTTCAGCTTTTCACAAAAAAGTGACAAAAACATTTAAGGCTATAAAATGTCCTCTGAGCACAGCTTTAGCTAGTCCCAGAGGCTTTGATATGGAGTGTTCTCCTCTTTGTTACTTTCTAGATAATATATAATTTCTGGTTTTATTTCCTCTTTGAGCCAAGGATTATTTAGAAAGTATTTCTTAATTTCAAAATAGTTAAGGGCTTTTTTGGTAGGTTTTTAAAAATAATTTCTAAAATAAAATACCCATTAATATTGCTGCCTAGAGACAGAATGAAGAGGAGTTGGCTCCAAGGAGGAGATAAGCAATTATAACCAACTTTTCAACTCTGGCTGGTATCAGCTGGGTTAGGTATTTTGGTTTTATCTCCACCGATTTAGGGGAGGAGGAAGCACAAGGAAGTTGGGGAGCAGAACCCCATAATGTCCTCAGCTCAGTGTATGTTCTCTGGCCTGCTTTCCAGGCTGTGACTCAGAGTACTGCTTCCCTCTCTGCCCCTACATTAGCTCCCCCGTTTGTCCAACCCTAGGAGGCATCTCTGGAAGTCAGGTCTCGCATGGAACTGTCTGGAGGCTGACTGCCCTTGATGAATGAGCCCCTTGCCCATGAGAATGTCTGTGGCCACCACTCCTCTCCTGGCAAGAAAGCTGTTCCCTTTTCCATCCCTCCTCAGGGGCACCCTCAGAGATCATCAAGGGTAAAGGAAGGGAACCACCATTGACCTCACCTCCTGATATCAATTAATATGGGGCACTCAGTGTGTTAGACATCTGCTGGGTGCCTGACATGTGGGACCTCACATACTCCCTGGGCGGATGTCATTACCATGTGGCAGAGGTAGAAACTGAGTCCTAACAGGCTGTGCACAATTTTCTCAGGTTATCCAGCTGGGACCTGGGTATAAACACAGATTTCTCAGGCTCCATGCCTTCACGCTGTACTACTCTAGTCTAATCCTGATGCCTCCCCACTCCTGCTGCCACTCAGAATCTTCAGATGTGGAAACGGAGGCTCTGACTTACAAGGGATCTAGACATAACCACGAAGTGAGTGCATGGCACAGAAGGGCCCAGACAAAGTTGGAATTAAAACCAGCGAGAACACATGTTCATCCTTCTGGCCTCCTGATTCTCTCCTCGCTCCATCTCCCCCTCTTCCCCCCACATCTCCCACACCCTCATCCCAGTCCCTGGGTTCTAACTGGGAAAACTGAGCAGTGTGGCGAGGGTGGTAGGAATTAGGGGCAGGCAGATGGGGAGGGGGGTGTAGAGGGAAAGCCTTGTTTGGGGGCAGGAGACTGACAAGAGGAGTGGACTCTTCCATGCCGAGCCTTTCCCAGCCACCCCCTGGACCTTTGTGCCACCCGTATCGATCTTTCTAGGGCATTTATTTACCCAAAGGCCAAGAATTATGGATTTTTTTGGTAATGGAATCCCATATCATTACAATAGATCACTTAAAGAGTTTTATGACCTTGCTGCTGGGAACTGGGATATTAAAGCCAAAACAGGTCATGTGGTCTTGGAAAGGCCACACTGCCTCTCTCTTACCCTGTGGGTTGCTCCCTCCTCTTCCCGACTCACCCTCCTCTCCTTCCAGGCCTTTTATTATCGTCCTCTCCAACTACAAACACATATTCACCTCTCCTCTGTGCGGGAAACAGTGCAAGAACTGAATTTCATCCTGGCCTGTTTGGGGAGAAGGGCTAAAGGAATCATGCTCCCCTGGCCCTTAGTCCCAAACTCCTAACTAATGCCCAGACTCTCTGTAGAGAATGAATGAATTGAGACCCAGGGGTAAACCTGAAGTTTCAAATGTCTCCAGAGTGGAAACTTTTTAAAAGCCCAATGGGAGTGGGAGTGGAGCACAGACTGGGGAATGCTGCCCAGGGGGCTCTGAAGGGGAGGGGAGTGGGCTGGTGGAAAGCCACCCTCGGATCTGCCCTTTAGACGTGCCTGGGAGAGGGTGCCTGGGAGAGGGTGTGACAGGAGACAGGCCATCACAGGCCAACCCTGGGGTCCCTGGAGCCCACACTCCGAGGGAGGCAGCAGGCATGCTCCCTATGGAAAGGAGTGGACGCCGAGCTCAGTCAGATCAGCATAGGCTCCATGGCTGCTTCCACCCACGTGACCTCCAGCAGTTCTTCCCTGGGGCCTCAGTTTCCCCATCTGTAAAATGAGCTCATTAGACTAATATACAGGGTGGGCAAAAGGAGGTTTACAGTTTATTCTCGGATTATGTATTCATTAGTGTATTACTCATTTGTATTATGTGGGTTTTTTCCCCCATAGGAACAATTATAAACCTACTTTTGCCCATCCCTGTATCACTTAGACTGTTTTTTAAATAGTGGCACATTCATTTTCCAATGAGACAACTACAGTATTACTGCCTCATTATGATATCTAAATAGACAATATCGTAACAGCTACTATGCACTCATGCTTAGCATGTTTTTAATGCTGTTCTTAAATGCTTCGCACGCATTAACTCATTTCATCCCCACAGTGGCTCTGTGAGCTCTCTATTCTTTTTAAAATCATAATCCTATTGTATGGAAGTGGAGGCTGAAGAACAGAGAGGAGAGGTAATAGGCTCAGGGTCACACAGCTTGTACATGGCTTGAACTCACGCAGGGAGGCCCCAGGGCCTTGCTCTTGGCTCTTCTGCTGAACAAACCGAAGCATAACTGCTCCATGGGGAGTGAGGGAGGAGACTGGGAGTCCTCTGCTTAGCCCTCTCTCTCCCTCTTCTGCCCCTGATGTCCCCAAGCACAGCTATAGACCCCCAGTGCTTGTGGGCTTTGCCCTCTGACTCTGACCCTCCATGAACTACAATCATATTCTTGTAAGTGGGCCCTGCCGACACCTGCCCCGGACCTTCTGGGATGCTTATTAAAATACAGACTTCTAGGCCCCCTTCCAGGTCCACAGGATTGGAATGTGGGAATGTGAGCCCAGGCACGTTGATGCTAACAAGCCCACAGGTGGGTCTCAGGCTCACGGACCAGGAAGGTCTGCAGCATCCTGAGGGACCGTGGTCAGTTTGATCACAAGCCATTTGGCTTAAAAAAAAAGGCTTGGAGTTAGCAATTTCCTCAAGGAGGGAGAAGACCAGCGTCTGACAGCCCAGCCAGGGAGCAAACCTATCTGGGTCTCCAGGTGGGGGCACTGTTAGACCATCTGTCAAACATGACCTCCCCTCGGGCCACCCACCTGGGTCACCGTAACCCAGAGTGAGGAGGAACTGTGCGCGGCCGATAGCAAAGCCTGTGGCTTGGTCATTATGACACTGGAGGCCACCGTTAATCAGCACACCTGTGAGCACACCAGGTGACACAAGAACATTTTTATGCTCGGAGAGAAAGCAATCTTCATTACCGTTCCGCACAGCCTGGGAGCCAGGGAAACAAATGGTGTTCAACACTCATGTGTTAATTATTGTTATTCCTGGAGATTGTTACCACCCAAGTGCTGATTACAAGCTCCACTGCAGAGAGCGCCTTGGCAAGAAGAAATCTGGCATCTTACGGCCTCTCCCGGGGCCTTCGTGGCTGATAGATTTGGAGGAAGGTCGTTAATAAAGGTATTGCGGTCAAAGGGCAACTGTGCCGGGATCATGAGCATAGCTCTTCCCCAGGAAAGAAACGCTGCCCAAGCAGAAAGGGGTGGGCAAGGAGAGGGGACAGAAAGACAGGGAAAGTGGAGACACAGGAAAATCTCTCCCACGTTCATCCCTGTGTCTGGACCAGGAGAAAGTGCCCTCTTCTGTCACGAAGTCCTAGGCATGCCACGCGGTAGCGTTTTCTGAGGAAGCGACACCCCCAGCGGTTCTCAGGCTACCTGGGCAGTTCTATTAATGAATGTGCCCAACCCCATTCAGCAAGGAGTCAACCTACCCTCCGGGAGGGGCAGTGCACTCCGGTGGCCACTGGAGGGAAAGGAAGCGGTGAGTCCATATTCTGGCGAATCCCTTGATACCTGGGTGGGTGGACAGGGCCCCTCTCAAGGCCCTGACAGGTACAGGAGCAAGTGAGAGACCTGGCAGCTTGAGCTTTACTTGCTTCACACAAATGGGCCTTTGGGTCTCCCTTTGCTTTTATCTTGGAGTTCTGAGACCGAAGGGAGCCCTGTTTCCTGGAGGCTGCCCGCTCCCCAGGGAGAAATTACAGGGTGCGTTTTAGAACTGACATTCAGGCCCTGGGGTTCAGCCTGTGGAACCAAGAAGGTAGAGGATTCTTGCCGCATCTTTTGGGTGTGTGGGTCCTGGAATGATAGTGGCCTACTTTTGAAAAAAACACACAACACTTTATCTAGAAGTAGGAGAGAGTCAGAGAGAAGGTGTCAAAGTTGGCACACTGGCTTATGCCAGCCAGGAGGTTGAATAATAATATTCATCACTAACCTCATTATCAAGGCAGCTGGCACTTGCACGCTTGCCATGGGCCAGACGCTACCTTGCAGGCAGGCTTTGCACAGATGAGGAGGGTCAGTAGCGCCAACACAGTCACATGGCCCAGTGGCAGCGTGAATGTGGGGACCCAGGTCTGGCTGAGTCCACACGACACTTTGCTTCCTGGGTGGGACGTAGAGAACAAAGTCCCGGAGAACTTAGTGAGGGCACAACATCTCAGTCAGCTAAGGGATATTTTTTAAGGAATAAAAATCAGGTGGCATTGAATGAGTCCTTGTGTCCGAGTGAGGAGGTAGGAAGTAAGAAAGGCCCCTGGCTAATGAGCCCTGACACTTGGAACGAAACTCACTGACAGTACTCATCCCTGATATGGTCCTCGGGACACAAGAGGTGCGGTAGCCATGGTGACTGCAGAGGCAGGGAAGACCCAGTTCCATCGAGGTAAGGCAACAATGGCCCCACCTGGCCTCCAGCCTCCTGGAGACTGAAGGATACATACAACCAATGAGTCAGTCCCTCCACACAAGGGCGGCCATGGGGACAGAATGTTAAGAGGGTGGCAGAGTTGGGTGAGGATGTTGGACCGGACTCTCAGCTGGAGGGGGTCTTGGAGAATCTTCTAGTCCAGGCTCTCCACAAATTGGGTGGGGAACACGTCTGGGAGGAGAAGGGACTGCTCACATCACATAACCTGTTGATGGCACCGCAGGGATCCCAACTCTCCTGTCCGCAGTGTTACAACCTACTCTCAACATCTGCTCACTGCACCTCACAAAACCTGCATCTTATCACAACTCCTCACAGCCCTGCTACCTGGCCTCTGAAGATGTTGGGCAAGAAAGTGCCCAGGCTGCTGCTCTGGGTGGGTCCAGCAGGCAGACCCCCTTTCCCCATCAGCTGGCTCTCTGCTGGGAGAGATGCCTGTTGGTACCTTGGGCTGTGTGGTTAGGCCTGGGCTAGGGCGCCCTCTGCTGGGAGGCCACTACCTGACCTGAAGGAAGCAGGGGAATGGCAGGGAGCTGAGTGAAGACAGCTGAATGGGTTGAGGTCTGGAGACTGGCACAGGTGAGCATCCTTTTAAGCAGGTCCAGCGATGGCAACATTGTGGCCTGTGCCACCTGTCTCACGGGTGTTCCTTTCTGTCACTGTGGTCTCTGCCAGCAGCCTGTGCCCTCTGCTTGGGACCCCTGCCTGGGGCTTCTTCTCTAGGCCCCTAACTCTCTGGTACTTGCTGTTCTCTTCCATTTTATGTCCTGCTAATATGACATGTACTTCTCATCTTCGGGCAAAGTCTCAAGAGACTGAGTGAATCCTCCTTTCTCTAAATCAACTGTTCAGCGACCCCTCAGCCTTCTTGTCTCTGTTCAACAATCCTCACCTGGAGCAGCCTCTGACCTCCCAGCTCCTGTCAGCTTAGAGCTCATCGTCCTTTAACTGCCAGGACTGACTCTGGTAGCCCAGGGCCAATGCCCACCTGTGCCAGCAGCACCTCTGTGGCGTCAGACCCACGCTGGGCTCAGGGATCCCCCTGAGCTTCCATCCAGCTCTTGCTGATACCTCCTCCCTCAGCCCTGCCTCTTAGGAATGCACTGGAACGGACAGGTGTGGGTACCTTATACGCAGGCACTTTACATACGACCCCCTTCTAGTCCTCCCAACACACCTCTGGGGTAAGTATTATGATTCCCATTCACAGATGAGGAAATGAAGGCTCAGAGAGATTGGGTGACTTGCCCAAGGTCACCCAGCCAGCAAATTGAAGCCTGATCAGTTTGATTCAGGATGAGAGAATGAGTAGAAGGAGGTCTCCCACGTGCGTACGAAAGAGATGTGAATTTATGCAAAACAAAACAAGTGAGCGCTTGCCGCCATTGTTTCTATTTGTTCTGGGTTAAGGGTTAAAGCACGGGTACGCATGACATGTTGAGGACATGTCAGAGCTCCTTGGAATTTATGTCACTCAAACCACTAGGCAGCCCCCTAATGGCTGTCAAGAAGGGCGGTGGGAGATGCTGGCTGGAGAGGCAGATTGACGGCGCTGGGTCAGAGCAACGAAACTTAGTCCATCGTGGTGTAATTCCACCTCCGACTCATGGTGGATCCTGGCTTATCCTCACTGTCCCTCCCTTTACCTCTGTTTTCCCTTCTCTACCTCCTGCCTTTCCCACATTGACATCTAGCATCGGACATAAAGACCACAAGACCTCAGCCTCGAGGAGACTCACTGCCCAGCTTCCTCACCAGAGAGGAAGGCCAGATCCCTGTAACAGATCCCTTGCTATTTCTATCTCCTAGTGGCTTTACTTTTCTTACTCAACTTTAACTGACATTGGGTCCAATGTGTGGAAGTTGATGGTGGCCTATGATTCCTATCTCCCTGCAGAGCCCAGGGCAGCTCTCACCTCCTCCAGGAGGCCTTCCAGGCCCCACCTGTCATCAGTATGCACTTCCCCCTTCAGAGCTCTTACAGCACCTACTCCTTGCCCTGTGTGAAGTTGTAAGTTACCTGTCCACCAGTGAGGTCTTACTGCCCTTGGTCAAGGTTTCTTACACTTCATGGAT
Organism: Myotis yumanensis; assembly: GCF_028538775.1. Taxonomy (NCBI): domain Eukaryota; kingdom Metazoa; phylum Chordata; class Mammalia; order Chiroptera; family Vespertilionidae; genus Myotis; species Myotis yumanensis. The sequence goes on along the minus strand of NW_027223767.1, from coordinate 23,632,391 downwards.
CACACAAATCTTGAGTCCCTCCCTGACAGACTTTAATTTTGTGAGCCTTCACACCTAGAACACAAATATGATGATCAAGAAATCTGAGAAACTCAGCCTTGAGTACAGTGTGAGCCCTAAGATGACAGGACCCAAGTCTTGATTGATGTAACAGCGGCTGCTCTGGCCACCAAAGACAATAGTAGATTTGGAGGGAGGGTGTCCAAACCAGCCTATTTGGGGGTGACATCCTGGCTTAGAATTCCCACTGGGCCAGATTTCCCAGGTTTCTTTCCCTCTCCGTGCAGAGGAGCAGGGCGTCAAAGCCCTAGACCTCGGGTGCGGGGAATGTCACTCATTCCTGTGATCCTGAGCAGGCTAATTCTTCCTCGTCACTTGTCCCTCACTGATCCCAGCCGCTCCAGGACTCCAGTCCCCTCCACACCTCTGCAGAGTGGCCTGTTCTCTCCCACCACCCACCCAGGAGCCACCCCCCTTCTCCCAGGCCCTTATTTCTTTTTGCTCCCACTCTCCCGCTTCTGAACCCCCAGGCCTGAGACTGACAGACTCCGGTTTGGCCTCTTCTCCGTTGCAGCTTTCTCTCCACTTGTTTCTCCAGCATTTTCTAGACCAACCCTTTGCCAAACGCAGAGTAGGCACTCAATAAACACAGGGGCCAGGCTGCCCTCCTGTCAGGGCCAGGTGTGCCCTACTGTGCAGGGGCGATGGGAGCAGTAGATGCTCCATATGGGAGGCACCGCTGGGCACGCTGCTGCCGGGTCCTGCTTGCCTGATGCCTGTGAGCGAGCCGGGGTGCCCAACTCTCTCCTCTCCATAAAGCCTCGGCCTCCCCCCATGGTCAGTTCTGTGGCCGTGTCTGCAGGGAAGGCTAGTTTTGATGGCCATGGTGGAAGCTTTTGTGTGACTCCCTCACCAGGGACACGTCTGTTTCCTAATCAACGCACAGGCAGTTTTCTCGTGCTGGGCCCTAATTTGCTGAACTCCTGCATCATGCAACAGTTACCAACAATCTCCAGCTAGATAATTTGCCACTGACTCTTTCAGGAGGGATGGTGGGCCCGCCCTGCTGCTGCCAGGGAAGCCACCACCCACCTCCCCTAGGGAGGGCCGGGTGGCCTTCACTCCTGCCCCCCGAGGAGAACACAGATGCCACCTTGTGCAGGAAGGAAGGACTCCTGTTCTTCAGCAGATGTGAGAGCCGGGGCGGAGGCACTGGCAGTGGGGTAGGCTCTCCAGAGGCAGACCCAAGAGAGGAGAGTTTCACACCTGAGTCTTAGGCGAAAGCCAGAATCAGGGCCCCGAACCTTCACAAGAGGCAAGAAACTGGAGACGATTTTAAACTCCCAACTGGACTCTCAGTCGGAGCTGGAACCAAGGGGACACTGGTTTGGATTGACTGTTGAGCTAGAAGCCCAATAACCCTGGGCTGGGAGGCAGGGCCAGGATGCAGAGGAGGGCGTTCAGGTGGGACCAGGAGTGGAGTGCCAGGGCCCCACTTTATGGAAATCGTATTGGCAAAAGGAATCAGCTTTCACTGAGGGAGTCCTGTGAATGACACATCTTCCTAAGGAACACTCTTTAAGGAGCACCCCCTCTTGTGTGCCTGGCATCTGTGGGGACCAGAGTTGGTTCTCTCTCATTTTAGGGTCACGTGCATAGAATGGAGTATGCCTGTCAATCAGGACAAAGGGAGGCTCTGTGGGGAGGGGAAAGGTCTAGATGGGATCAGGAAGCCGGCTCTGCCCCTCCCACTGTCCCACTGTAGGCCTTGGACCCAGTGGCCAGAGGAAAGGCTGGATGAGGTGGTCTCTGAGGGCACTTCCTGCTGTGGCATTTTCTGCAGGAACAGAAGGAAGGAGGACAGACCTTCCCGGAGGCCCTACTGTGTGCCAGGTGTTCATTTCATATCATGCCTGAGTCCTCCCAGGAGGGGAGCAGTGTTATAGTCCACGGACCAGGGAGCCGGTGTTCAATCTGCAAAGTAATGCGCCCAAGGTGACAAGTGGGCCCTTTCGGCTCCAGCACTGGGAGATGGCAGGTGCGATCGGAACCCACACCTGGCAGACCCCACGTGGGTGTCCTTTCACGTGTGTGCCTGTCCCATCGCCATCCTGCAGGTTGGAGAGGCCCATGGGGCTTGCGGCACCGATTCCCTTTCAAATCCAGACAAAGCTTCGGGCCACCTCTGGGGCTTATAATGGGGAAAGGGAGGCCCGTCTATTTAATTAACACCCCACTGGGCCTCTGGGATCTTTCCTCCAGCCACAGCTGCCGCCCAAGGGGGAGGGAGCCTCGGTGACCCTGATAGCATCTGGGTAGCTCCAACACAAAACTTTAAGCAATGCATTTTCTACACTTAGAAATAAGTCAATAAAAAAGATGTTCAACATGATTTCCCCAGAGAACAGAAGGAGGAAAAGGCACGAATTGGAAACTCCTATTATCTTCTGTTGCCTTTTCTCCGATGACAGATAATGGCGAGTGGTGAGGGAGACTGGAGGGGTGTGGGGGGAGAATAATGTTTGCGTAAACATTGCCTTTCAAATGTGTCATCATGCATCTGACTCAAAAAAGGGGCAAAAAGACAGCAGAGCAAGGCCAGCTATGCTTCCTCTCCAGGCCTCGCTCCCATCCACAGGTGGCCAGGTGGCAGCCCCTGACATATGAGAAGCTGTGGTTGAATTGCCCCCTTGGTTTTTGCCTCCCTTCTTCGCTTTCAGAGAGCTGATGCATTGGTCCCATACAATGAAGGTCTTAATTAAGGAAGAAATCGCTACCTTGTGAGTTCCTGGGGAATTGACAGCCCTGGGGACGTCTCCTCCACGTCTCCTCCGGCTGCCGCTCAGGGGATGGTGAGGAAGGAGGACAGAGGCAGGCTCTGAATCCTCAGGATTGAACATGAGAGCAGAGCTGCAGACTCCACGCCTGGGGGACAGCCCGGGAGGAAGCGTAATAGAGAGTCTGGCCAAGTGATTCAGGCTGCACGGCTGAGCGGAATGGGCCCGGGGCTCCCCACCAGGGTGGTGAACATGTGGAGCATCTGGGGATTGGCCTGAACTTCGATGATTTGGTTGAAAGAAGTAAAAAACTATAGCAGTTGTATTCAATGCTGATTGCCTCATGGAATCATCTGGGAGCTTTTAAAACACAGTAAGCCCAGAACCTCACCCAAGTCAAATCAGAATCTCTAAACCAGTGTGAGAGTCACTGAAGCATTTTAAAAGCTCCCCAGGTGATTCCGGGGTACCCGCAGGGCTGAGCCGCTGGTCCCCACGGCGCTGTGGACCCCCTTCCTTCTCCAAGTGTGCGCCACAGACCAGCAGTCACAGTACCATCTGGGAGACCCCACCCCAGATCCGCTGAAGTGGAATCCACAATGTACCTGAGTCATTCGGACGCACACCCAAGCGTGGGAAGGAAGCGATGGTTTAGACACCAGATTGTTCTGGCTTCTATGCGGCCAGCATCAAGGCAAGTTCCCTCACTGCTCTGAGGCTGTTTTACTCCACGTAAAGTGAGAAGAATGAGTTGACCATGGCAGGACCATCAGAAGAAGGCGATGGTGTCATTTCTGCAAAGCACCAACCCAGTGCCCAGCCCACAGCACCTTCTCAATAGATGCCGGGTCCTTTCCCCTCTAAATGAGGATTCAGTGAAATCAGTCACGCAAGGCATTTGGAAGAAAGAGTGCTTACATGTAGTCAGCTATGAGCTGCTTTCTCTGTGCCAACCCCACATCCCCAGCAGACAGGCCCCTGGGCAGAAAGAGCACTTGGGAGTCAATCACATGGGTCCCAGTCTTCTCTCTGCCTCTAGAGAGAAGTTGGACCTTGCAGAGGCCCTCAGCTCTCACCACCTGGGGGTTAGGGCCTGATGGCCACTCAGGTCTCTGAGAATTAGGTTGGCTGGATTCCTTGAGCTGTGGGGCTCGTGCATCCCTGGAGGTGCTGCTCAGAATTCTGCAAATTGCAGGGAACCCAATGGTTAGAGCAGCAGTTCGCAACCTGTGGGTCGCGACCCAGTTGGCGGTCGAACGACCCTTTCACAGGGGTCGCATAAGACCATCCTGCATATCAGATATTTACATTACGATTCATAATAGTAGCAACATTACAGTTATGAAGTAGCAACGAAAATAATTTTATGGTTGGGTCACAACATGAGGAACTGTATTTAAAGGGCCAGAAGGTTGAGAACCACTGGGTTAGAAGCTTGCCCTCTGCACTCTGGGCAGCATACACACAGGTCCACCCACCTCTAATCTGGCCACTTGGCCACAGGCTGGTCATACTGCCAATGACAGAGGTCCTTCTTTCCTTCTTCCTCTGCTTCCCCCCAAGCCCCATTTCCTTTCCCTGTGACTTGGGGATGCTGGAAACATCTCTCAAGTTTCTAACAGTGGGATGCTTAAGGTGGTGAGGCATTACCTTGACTGTCCCCCAAATGGAAGCAATCACATGGTCTGCCCATCCCAGCCCTCTGTCCTCCCCTTACTGGTAGCCTCACCTCAGTGTTCCAGGTGAGAACAGGGGCCATCTGGGAGGGGAAAAGGTATTACTGTGAAAGGCATGCCCACGAGGTGTGTAAGGAAGGGGTTGAAGGATCGTGAGGGAAATGTCAGGCCCTTTCTCACCTGTCTACTGCTTCTCCCCTACTCTTTCTTGCTTCCTACTTATGGGGAGGTAGGTCTGCGCTGATTGCTAGACAGTGATGGAAGCCAGAGCCAACACCCAGCCTATCCTTCAGCCCAGTGGGTGGGGGCTGGGGGTTAGGGTGAGGGTTAGATCCAGTCCACCAAGCTGGATGCCCCACAGCTTCTCTTAGCAAGTGTGTGATGCCCAACCAGCCTAACCCACGATGCCCAGGCACACTCATTTATTCATTCAGCACATTTTCCCAAGTCTCTACTCCATGTCAGGCACTACACTGGGCTCTGGGAATACAGCAAAGAAAGTGACCCCCATGGTCCCTGCTCAAAGAATGAACAATCCTGTGCTAAAAAAGGGTAGCAAATGAATAATGACACAAATCATGATAAAATCAGAATGCCTTCATGCATCAGCTCCTGACCGCTCTCTCCTTTCAGGACTGACTGGGTATGATCAAAACTGAGACAGCTATGGATGGGCCAGTGGAGCATGTTGGAGGTGAAATGTAGTCCCAAATCTCTTGTCATTCCCTGGCTCCTGGGACAGCAGAGCGAACACCCAGCCTATCCTTTGACATCAAAGAGAAAAGAAGAAGGTGCTATGAACAGGTGGTGTGGAGCCTGAAGGGGCTATGACAAGGGATGGACAAACTACCTTGTCAATTCCATCTCCTCCACGTCACTGACTTGGTCCCCTCTATCCTGTCCCAGTTCAGACCCTCATCACTTTTCCCCTGGACAGCTGCAGCTTGTCTTGCTCCTGGCCTGCACAATGCATTCTCCATAGAGGAGAGCAGAGAACCTCTCTCTGTCCAGAGCAGCATCTCAACCTTGGCGCTAGTGACATCATGGGCTGCACAACTCTTTGTCGCTTGAAGCTGGCCTGTGCAATGCAGGTGTTTAGCAGCAACCCTGTCATCAGTGACAATCAAAAATGTATCCAAAGACTGTCAAATTTCCACTGGGAGGCAAGATCAGCCCTGGTTGGGAGGCAAGATCAGCCCTGGTTGAGAGCCACTGGAGAAGAAAGATTACGCCTTTGAACTTGATGACCCAGGCTCTCCATGACCTGTTCTAAACCGCCTTTTCCCACATCCTTTAATGTAGCCACAATCACGTGCACAGCATTTCCAGACAGTGCCCTGCCCCAGTCTTCCCTTTGGCCATGCTCTCTGCTTGGAGTGTCCTTCTCCCTTCTCTGTCTATTAAAGAAAAGTCTACTTATGTCACAAGATTCAGATCAAAAGCCACTTCTGAGAAGGCCCTCCAGATAGTTGAATTTTCGGTTTTCTCATCTGCCAAATAAGGATAAAAAGCACGTCCCATGAATTGCACAGAATCACAGAGCTGTAAGAGACCTGGGGAATCACCAGCATTTTCTTTTGGGGAGGCAGACGGAAGTACAGAGAGATAGAGTGTCTTGCCTGAAGTTCTGCAGCCAGTTGGAGACTGAGCTGGGCCTAGAAACTGGGGCCCTAAATCCCTAGTTCAAAATGCTAATCCCGCACATCAGCTTTTGCAAGAAGGCACCATCTAATCAATGGGAAAGTTAGCTCTGTGTCCAGTAAACAAAACCCCTCACACTCCAATGTTCCTCTCGGTAGGAGAGGCTAATTCAGATGCTTTCCATACGTCATTCTCTGCTGCTTTATTCCATTATGACTATCTTTTTATTTTTTGAGAAAAAGTCATCCAAATGTAAGGTATTCTCATTATTAATACTTCCCCAATCCATCGACCATGTCAACATTGAACCCCAGAGCTAACTCCCGAGAAGGTTAACATAACGGTTCTGCTGCTGATCATAACAACCCTTCACATCACTCCCCGGCATCATTCTTCAAATTCAAACATGAACCAGAAGTGACAAATGATTCTTGTAATATGCTCTCTGACACAAATCATTTCTGATTGCTTGGGACCCCGGACAACCTTGAGCGTGCAGAAGCAGGACGGGAGGGAGAAGGCTTGGGAAATGAACAGCTTTGACTTCTTATGACGAGAGCCCTCTGCTCACGGGGGTGGCAGCATTATGTGCTGATTACCAAACAGGTCATTTTGAAATCGAGGCAAATCTGTGGTTGGGAGGTGGGTCTGTGCGGTGGTGTGTCTTCTCTCACTGCATCCTAAGCAGCCTTCAAAGTGTTTTCACTTTGGTGAGAAGTGACAGATGTTCACACGTAAGGGCCCACATACGAGCACTTGGGCATATGTCTTACTTCATCCTCCCGAGGAGCTTGGATATTTATTATCACCACCCTCTACAAAGAAGGGAAGGGAACCCCAGGGAATTCCAACAACTCGCCAAAGAACTCAATGTGTTGCTGTTAGATCTAGGACTAGAATTCCAGTCCCTTGGCTTCAAAGTCAGTACTGCGCACACAGGGGCACACTGCAGTGCCCTTAAGGGTTCCTCTAAGGCTATAAAGTTCTTTCAAAATGCTTCAGTTATTTGGCCTCATTCTCTGCATTGTGGATGAAAGCTTGGGATCGAGAGCAAGTACATTGATGTGAGGTAGGCTTGTCTGGAAAATGAGGAGGTTGGGCTGGGTGATCATAAATAGCCCAGTGCCTTATAGACATTATTTCTTTCAGCTGCACAGGATCCCTATGCGATAAGTACTAGGATTGAGGAAACTGAGACTCTGAGTAGTTAAATAACTTGCCCAAGACAGAGCGGGGATGGGGGCCTGAGGCAGAGAGAGATAAGTGACTGGCCACCAAGGATTTGTGCTCCCTTTCAAACTGTGAAGCAGCTGCTGAGAAATGGTTGCCCGGGTAAGAACTGCACTTCTCATCTCTCCTGTGATAGATGAGGCCACAATGACCAGTTCCTAGCAAAGGATACGGTAGAAATAAAGATGTCACTTCTTGGTAGCAGTGGTTCCAAAGCTGATGTGCCTTCTCATCTCCCTCTTTCTCCTCCTGTCAGTGGCCATTGATCTCTAGACTGATGTTGGTAGCTATGTGTTTTAGGTGGCAGAGTGTCTGTCAGCCTGGATCCCTGAATGACAGTGTGGAACAGAGTTGTCACCTCTACTTCAGCCTCCCACACACTGTTGTTTGTGTGTTCCATAAGAAAGACATACACTTAAATTGAATTTAGTCATTGAGATTTCAGGAGTTATTTGTTGTAGCAGCTAGCATTACCCTGACTAATATGAAGACAAAAAAGAAAAAAAACAGTCTTGGTTTCAGATGTGCATGCTCATAACTGCTATACTCTAGACGGCCCTAGGACTGTTCCTATTTATGAAGAGTGTAGAAACTTTTCTCCTTATCCCCAAACCCAAGAGTAAAAGCATAGTCATATTATTTCCCTCTGTTTAGCCTGGAGAGTACATTGGAGGGACATTTGTGATTGTGAGCCCCTTCCCAAACCGACTGCTTTTCTCAGTCTTCCCATCTCAGTAAATGATACCAAATGGTACTCAATAGACTATCAGTTATCCTGGAGTTCTCTTTCCCTTGCCTCCCATATCTTAACTATCAATGAGTCCTGTAGGCTCTACCTTCAATATTTAACCAGTGGTGTGTTGGAGCTGGCTCATACCCATGATGAGAGCTGATTGACAAATTGTCAGAAATGTTGCAAGCTAGTTGCCATCTTATTGGGAGCTTGAAGCAGCTTACAGTGGGGCTGTCTACACCAGTGGAATTGGCAAATGCTACCAACCTGGGTTCCCTGAAAGGAACTGATTATTAATAGGAAATGGGACTGACAGGAGAAGTGTTGGACTGACTTATGGCCAAGGAGCATGGAGCAAAACAGGAACTAAGGGAAGAACCTAGACAGAGCAGAAAATTCTAAAGGGCACACAGAAGAATGGTGAAAACTGGGTCCCGGGTGACATCCATCAATGAAGGGCCAGAACAAGTGGGTTTAGGAAGAGCAATTGGATAGAATCTGGATAGACTTATCTAAGGCCCCTTTGTTGGGGCATCAGAAAGAACCAATTCCTATCTATAACTTTCTAGCTGTATGACTTTGGGGAAGTTACTTAACCTCTCTGAACTTCAGTTTCAGCTGCAGAAAAAATCAATGATATCCTTCCATGGCTGCTATGATCACTAAAGGAATAGATGTTATGAATGCCTTCAGCACAATGATTGGCTCAAAAACTACTAATTTCCATACCCTTTCTTGACTTTCTTGCCTGTGAGTAAACACTCCTTTTATGGTGTGCATTCTTTAGTTGGACCTTAGAACCAGGGACTGTAGGTTATCAAATCTAGAAGGGACTTAGAGACAAAAATCTCTAGACATAGGGACTCATCATACCACCCAGTTGGCAAAGATTGGATTAGTGATGAGAAGAGGGCAGGAGGCATCCAAATCTCCATACAGACATGGCCTTTGGGAGGACCTGGGAGGCTCAGATCGATGTATAAATTAGAGCTGTGGAATTCATGTCTCATCATGAATGTTTGCGGGAAGCAGAAATGAAAGTCTCTAATACCTGTAATGTACTTCTTACCTTACAAAGCCCATTCAAACCCTGGTTTTCACTCACAACCTCCAACAAACAAGCCTGTGGAGTGGGCTCAAAAAGAGTACTTCCCCCATTGGCAGATAAGACCGAGGCACAGAGAGGGAAAATGGCTACCTCTAATGAGCCATGTGGCCTTCAGCTAGTCTGAGGGGCAGTGACTAGTGGTTTCTGTAGGACACACTCCTGTCACCTGAAGATGGAGCCTGCAAATTCCCGAAAGCAGATAATTTCTGACTAGCAGATTCCTTCTCAGACACCCAGCAGGTGACTTGCATTTTAATGGGCCCTGGATGCTTACTGCTTGCAAAGAGGTCAGGTTTGGAAATGGACAGCCAGATGGAGAGGCCTTCTGGACTTTCCCTGGGGCTGGGTGAGGCTGCTCCTGCCCTTGGCTCTGCTTTCCTCACCCTAGAATGGTTTCCACCGCCTTCGATGCTAATAGCTTACTCCTCCTGGGCCCCTTCAGGGCTCTCCGGCTGGACTCCAAAGCGGAGGGCAGACAGGCAGAAACACAAGCCAGGCGGCTCCAAATGCGAACATCTTAAGGCCCAAATGCAAATTCCTTTTTCCTGTCTGCCAAGAAAACACACAGACAACTTTAATATGCAGAGCCCTGCAAAAGCGCCGCAGTGGGGAGCGCTGCATAGCCAATCCAGTCTTGGTTATGATACTGATAATAAACACCCAGTCCATGTGCCCGGGGCCCTACGGCTTGCAAACTACAGCCACAATCACCCTCTTACTTGACTCTCATAGGAAGTGCAGCTCAGCATGAGGGTGTGTATGGCACAACATGAGACCTACATAGTGCTCTGGGAATGTGTGGCAAGGGACTTCACTCTAGAAAGTGACATCTAGCTAGGGAGGAGTTAGCCCGGTGAAGGGGCAGGCAAAGAAGCGTGTTCCAGGCAGAGGGAATAGAAGATGTGAGGGCCTAGAACGGAACGAACTCAGGCTTTCATTAGTTTCACGATGAAGAACCACCAGCTGGGTGGCTTCAGCAACAGAAATGTGCCATCTCATAATTCTAGAGGCTGGAAGTCCAAAATCAAGGTGTCAGCAGGGGTGGTTCTTGCTGTTCCAGGCCTCCCTCCTGGTTTCCGGTGGCCTCAGGTCTCCCTTGATGGCGTTTTCCCTGTGTCTTCACATCATCTTCCCTCTGTGTGTTTCTGTTTCCCCCTTTTATAAGGACTCAGTCATATTGGATTAGCAGTCACCCGAATGACATCATCTCAATTTGACAATCTGCAAAGACCTTATTTCCAAATAAGGTCATATTCACAGGTACTAGGAATTAGGGCTTTGACTTTGTTTGGGGGGATATAATTCAACTCAGAACAGTGCTGCCCAAAGGACTGCACGTGGTGTAGAGATTGAAGAGGAGGAGGGAAAGGAGAGAAGAGGCTAGTTGTGTCTACCAAGGTCCATGGAGGGAGGACTCATCAACGATGGTGAAGACTCTGCCATTTATCACAAGGGCAAAGGGACCCAGTCTTCCTTGTCATCACAGAGTTAGTCACTCCTTTGGGTTCTCAAGTCTGACACAGCTCCCAGGAGCATGGTCCTGGTGGGTGGATGTAGGTTTCTCCACTCCATGGTGAATTATTTGAGGGCAGGGACCAAGTCTTGTCCACTGGGACCCCCAGCAGAGTGATCAGCACATGGAACATGCTTAATAAATGCTTGTTAACTGAACAAATGCAGTTCCATTCTTTTTTCAGCTGAGTGCAATCTCGCCTCTCCATGTACATGTGTTCTTCATACGTTTTACATCATGGTTGCAATCATACACAATCCCTTTTGTACTTCCTTATGTGTGTGTCATTCTCTTAAAAGTATAATCCTTCGTCATGTTCTCCCAGACTCCTAAATCCTATAATATGCGGTTTGCAAAACAGATCTAACTGGGTGTTTTGCTATTTGTCTTAAAAAAAAAAAATCAATATGTTATTTGTGCACCTTCAATGTTGAGGGAAATAACAGATTCAGTTTGCCACCTTAAGGATGACAAGTTAACACTTACCAGTAAAATGGTGTTGATTCAACCGCCACGTTGTTAGAGGTTGTAAGTTTGATGATCTATTTCTAGAATTTAAGATTTTGCCTATGTATTTAACTCTTTCTCTTTAAAAAAAAATTGGCTCCTACAGATTTGTTCAGAGAGAAGCAATATTTTGTGGTTCTGGCCACAATCTTTGGACTTCTAAATATAGGGGGCTTGGGGGTCCCAGAACACCGCCTCAAATCAGAGTGATCGCATGGCTGACAAACCAGTTGCCACATAAACAGGAAGTGTAGCTCACTCTATTGCAGCATCCAAACTGGAAAAGAGCCCAGAGAACTGCTAGGTCTGCCCACCCACCAATTACAGATGGGGAGAGTGAGGCTCAGAGAGGAATGGGCACTCACCTGAGCAGAGCCAGCAGGTAATAACAGACCAGGAAGAGATCCTCGTAGAAGCGCAGGGCATTGCTGCAAAGTGCATTACCTGCAGCAAGGGGAGACTGCATTGTCAAGACTTCCTCTTTGTCAGGACTTTGGAGCTTATTGTCCCCCTGAAAAGCATCATGGGAAAGGGTGAGCATCCTTACAGGATTTCCCAGGACTGCTTTCAATGAGGGAGAAAGAATACAAAGGTAGCTGGGCCCCAAAGCATAGCACATGCTGGGCCGGGGACCTCCAGACTCTACCTAGCTCCCGAGACTCTAATGCAAATACTGCTTCCCCAAGTAGCCCTTTCTCCAGCACACATGCCCACGCACTGCATGTCCAGGTGCTGAACCCGGGCACTCTGCTCCAGACATCTGGGCCTCGCCCTGGTTCCTGGATTCTTCACTTGGTCATGTATTGTTAAGACCCACTAGGCCAGGACATTAGGGCTTGAATCTAGGCTCTGCCCCTAACTACTGTGACCTTGGATAAGTGCCTTTATCTCTCTCAGTCTGTTTCCTCATCAGTGTCATGAGAACAATCATAGTTTCTATGTCATAGGGTTCTTGCAGAGACTAAATGAGACCAATGAATGCAAAATGTTTAACTCAATCGCAATTATATACAAAATAGTTCATTCATTTTGCTCTGTGAAGATGATTGAAAATTAATGGGTAGCAAAAGCCCATTCAAATCAATCAATCCCCCTTGTGTGCCAGGGACTGTGCTCAGCCTCCCAGGCATCTTTGGGACTCTTGCTCAAAATAACTTTCCCCCAGCACTCTCTCCCTTTCCGGAAAGTTTCTGAGTGAGATGGATAGTGTGAGCGGAGGCACTGAAGGCTTGAATGAGCAGACTGTAAATGGTTCAGGCCGCATCTCCCTGAAGTCCTGATTTCAACATTGTTTTCATCAGAATGATGGTTTCGGCCACAAACCATCGATTGGCCTATACAATTCTGTCATTCCAATAACAGATTAATTCCTCAGTAATGAAGCTGCCTGTGATCCCTACGAGCATGCAAGCTCCCATCATTGAGCATTTACTCCTGGACAAGTTCTCCAAGTACTTTACACATGTTTCTCAGTTCTCCCCACAAAGCCCCATGCAGCAGGCCTCTGTGTATGGGGGGGAACGTGGGGTCAGTTCAGAGAGGTTAAATAAGCTACGCAGGCCACAGCTAGCAAGAGGGGGAGCTGGAATTTGAACTCAGGTCTTTTTCAATCTTTCAGCCACTTTTTAAAAAATGAGGTTTACTGAGGTATAAACTCACATGCAATAAAGTTTATACTTTTAAAGCAGACAGTTCAGTAAGTTTTGACAAATTAATGTCTAATCACTGTTGCACACCTGAAACTAATATGTCTACTTTAATTGAAAAAATAAAAAATTCTTTAAAAATTAAAAGGAAAAGTTTTGACACATGTATAGTTGTTTAACCACCATATAATCTTTTTTCCAAAATTTGAGTTTCTGTCGTGCTCTATTTTTTAATGTCCCCCCACCCCCAAATCCTTGTCACAGACAACAGAAACATCTGCTCCATCTTCAACTCCTCCCGCCTCCCAACCACATCCTATCAATGATTCTCCCCTCCTTACCCACTCCTGTCTTTTTCATTCCACATCCTCTTCTCTCTCCCTTAACCTATTGCAAAAGCCTCCTTACTTAACTACTTGCCTTCTAGCAATTTTTTCTCCTTCAATTCTATTCATTACCCCTATTGTGATCTTTCTACTTCACAAATTTGAAATAGGCCTTCCCAATACTCTTCCCTGGATCCCCATTATTTAAAGAATAAACTCTTTAGCTTGACATTCAGCTTCTCCCATATTCGGCGCCCTATCTATTGGCTCAGTATTATCTTCATCACATTCCACTCCGGGCACATCTGACTGGTGTTCTCCAAAAGTGCCTTGGACTTGTCCCCCTAGGTCCTCCGTGCTCGGCAAACTGCGGCTCGAGAGCCACATGTGGCTCTTTGGCCCCTTGAGTGTGGCTCTTCCTAAGCCTTAGGAGTATCCTAATTAAGTTAATAACAATGTACCTACCTATATAGTTTAAGTTTAAAAAATTTGGCTCTCAAAAGAAATTTCAATCATTGTACTGTTGATATTTGGCTCTGTTGACTAATGAATTTGCCGACCACTGCCCTAGGACTTTCCTCCTCTGAGATCCTGCATATGATTTTTCTACAAAATCTTTCTCCTCTTACTCCTACTGAAGACTCTTCATAGGAGTGGAGCATCATGCTCATTTGGCCATACGGTGCATTTATGGGTAAAGTTTTCTCTTCTTTCTGTGTTGTCTATAATGAGTTCATATGCATGTGTATATATACACATATGTACAATGTATGTATATATACATATACGCACATGAATAGACATACACAGACAAGGACATATGTACACTCCCCCTATTCATTCTTAATTGTCACATCCTCTAAGGCAGTGGTTCTCAACCTGTGGGTCGTGACCCCTTTGGGGGTCCAACGACCCTTTCACAGGGGTCGCCTAAGACCATCGGAAAACACATATATAATTACACTAGAGGCCCGATGCACGGAATTCCCGCAAGGGGCTTGGCCCTTGCAGCTGTGGTGGCTGCCCTTGTAGCCTTGGTTTCCTCTGGAAGGTCATTTGGCTATCTGGTCTAATTAGCATATTATGCTTTTATTATTATAGATATTGTTTTTGTGATTAATCACTATGCTTTAATTATGTTCAATTGTAACAATGAAAATACATCCTGCATATCAGATATTTACATTATGATTCATAACAGTAGCAAAATTACAGTTATGAAATAGCAATGAAAATAATTGGATGGTTGGAGGTCACCACAACATGAGGAACTGTGTTAAAGGGTCACGGCATTAGGAAGGTTGCGAACCACTGCTCTAAGGAATCTTCTTTGTGCTCTTTGATCAGCATCCTTCCTCCTTTATGTTTTCTCATCACCAGCCTGTACCTTCACTTGTACTATCTCTCACTGTAAATGGATATACAAGGGCTACACAGGCCTATTTCAAGAATCAAAAATTCAATTACATGGTCTGAGAGTGCTGGCATTTTGGAGACATCTGAGTGTAATAATCAGACCTAGAATCGGCACCAGGCGATCCGGGGTCAAGCTGCGGCTCTGTCACTTACTGCCTTGGCGAGGTATGTGGCCTCTCTGACTTCAGTTTCCTGATGGTCCTGAGGCAAGGTGAGCCCCAGGCACTTGATAGAAGCCCCTTCTCCAGCAGAGAAGCATGCTGGGAAACCTGCTACTTGTTTTCCTGGGTTCCTTGACAATTCTGCCAGCTCCTTTCCTCCTCAGGCCCCTGGTACATGCTTCGTGGCATGAAAAATTCTTTTCTTTTGTTCCACATTGTGTGCTTATAGCGGGGAGGATGCTAGCCGGCATGGGTCCTCATGCCCAGCCCTCTTTACAGCTCAGCGTGCCCATGTGACTAGTTCTTACTGAGGCAGTGCTGGTGGGAGGGATGCGTGCCACGCTGCAGTCAAGGCTCTGAATCTTCAGGTGCCTCATCCACGCTCTCTTTTTTCTTTTTCTGGATGCAGATGGCAACCAGGTCCTAGACCGGGGGTTCCCAAATTCATACGTGCATCGGAACCCACTAGACAGCTGGTTAAAACACAGTTTGCTGGTCTCCTCACCCAGCATTTCTGATCCAGTAGGCCCAGAGAAGGGCCTGTGCAAGGCGTTTCTAACAAGTCCCCGGGTGAGAAGCCAATGCTGCTGGCATGGGGACCACACTTTCAGAAGCGCTGTCCTAGGCGATGGCAGAGCTGCAACATGGAAAGAGTCTGGGGATCTAAGTGACCTTGGAGGATGGACAGAGCAGCCCTGTCAGAGAGCTACATCCACCTCTGACTATTAAATGAACAAGAAATACACTTGTATTGTGTTTGAGAGTTTATAGATTTTGTGAGTCTATGTATATTGAAGCAGGTTCATCTATTCTTAAAAGCATCATTCTAAATATTCATGGGGCAGGGCCCAAACCCATTGTTTGGCTGCTGTCCATCTCTCCCCCTCGTCTGGACCCAACTTTGGAATCAAGTATCTTATCTGATCACAACTGTGCCATTGCTCAGAGACCGAGTCCCATCTTCTACAAGCCTTCCTGCTCCCTGGCACCTAATGTATGGACAGTCACACCATCCTGCAGAAACCTAGAGCTCCCTCCCTCCCTCCCACTGGACTTAGTAATAAGAGCTTCTGGCCTTGGCTTGGCTGGAGCAGCTCATCCCTTCAGTTCTAATTAATTGCTTCTGGTTGCTGCCCTGGGCAGCTTCTGACCATCTCCCTCCTGTGTTTGGGGACCCCTGCCTCCGTGTAGTAGGGACACAATTTGAGAGCAGGTGCTCATCCACTGTACACTAGATTTTTCAGTCCTCGGAACAGCTCCTTGCACAGAGCAGGTGCTCAATGCCTAACATCAAAGCCACAGTGACCAATTTTGAGGAAGAGGTAGGGACAAGATGCAGAGTAAGGAATGACAGGTGGCAGGGGGTGCAATCTACCCGGTCAGTGTTCACAGCCAAGAATAAAATGCAGGGCAAGCATTTCCCCAGCCAAGTTCGTGGAGACCTGTCTTGTTAGAATGCATTCTCTCAGATATAACAGGGCAATTGTGTGATAATTGTATATAAAAAAAGTACAGCCAGTATTAAGAGATCACTAGTTCAATAATCATGTGAAAGCTCAAAGCAGGATTCATGCCATTAACTCAAATTACATGAGCTGTAAGTCTGATATTGCTTTCTTTTTAACCAGCACATCAAGGAAAACAGGGGCTTTCATTAGACTATGAAAAGGATTTAATTAGCATGGAATATTTCACATGAAGACAACCTATGACAAAATAATTAAAATAAAGTTTGAAATGCACATTAGGTATGTAAATGTGGTACTCGAATCCTTCCACAACCACATCAAAATTACAACTAACTACAGAACAACCATCATTCAGAACTGCCTGAAGTCTAGCTGAATGGAAATCCTACAACTAGGGAAATAAAGAAGAAGCCACATTGAGACTGGTAGGAGGGGCAGAGATGCAGTACGTTCTGATCACACACACAGATGTGGTAGATAAATATCGTGTAATATCTCAGCTGCAGAGGTTCTCCTCCCACCCTGAGGATTGAGGGGTTCCAGCCCCATACCAGAACCCTCAGCCCAGGGTTGCAGTGCCAAGAAGAGAACATCCCATACCTTCTCACTGTAAAACCAGTGGGGATTGTGACTGAGCAATACAGAGGGCACCTGGACTCCCAGGTAGTTCCTCTTAAATAGCCACACACAGACTTACTGCCTCTGAGCTCCAACACAGGGAAGCAGCTTGGAAGGCACCAGAGACATATGGGGAGGAACTAAATTGTCTGGCATCAGGATGAGAACTAAGGAGCAGCTTTCTCTCAGAAGGAAGGACTGGCAGAGGCCATTGTTCCTTTTCTGAGACTCCTTCCCCCCACACAGAGAGCTGGAGGGTGGGTGCCATATCTAAGTCTCCATCAACCTGGCTCACACTGTTCACCTCAGCCTAATGATTTCCTGAGACTCAGCCCCACCCAACTTGCAGGCCCACCCAAGCTATTTCCAGTGGCTTTTCCATACAAATGGCCTCTCTTGCCTTAAGCTTTGGACTTTCCTCAAATCTCTCAAATAAGCAGCATTTGGCCTCTGCATGACCTGTACCTCTTGCTAAGTGGCCCCAGGCCCAGCACTAGTAGCAGCCACCCTTGGCTCACAGCTTAGCCTCTCCTGGGAACCTCCAAGCCTAGCACAAGTAGCAGCCATCTACAGATCACTCTGTAGATCATGCTGGGCAGCCATGAGCAGAACACAGGCTGACCTTGTACCTTGTGGGAGGTTCCAGAGCCAATGTATCCAGTGGACAGTTTCAGACCACATCAATTACAATGCTCCCATCTCTACAAGTGACACACTCAAGGGTAGACTTGGTGAGCACCAAAGCCCCACTGAAGTAAGTCCTGCTCTGTGGGGTCAGTTCCTGCACAGCAGCTCCTCTGCTATAGTCACAGCTGGTCCTTGCAATTGATGGGACTGGGGTCAATCCCTCTCAGTGATGCCAACAGCAATCAAGGTTCAAACTACAACAGGACAGCACACAGCCCTCATGTGGGCACACCTGGAGCACCCAGCTTGGGTGACAGGGGAGCCTGTGCCACTGGGCCCCCCAGGACACCTACTATACAAAACCACTCTACCGAGTCCAGGAGATGTAACACCTCTACCTAATGCATAGAAGCAAACACATGGAGACAAAGAAACAGGTCCCAAATGAAAGGATAGGAGAACTCTCCAGAAAAAGAACTAAATGAAATGGAACTAAAAGCAAACTACCAGATACAGAGTTCAAAACAATGGTTATATAGATGCTCAAGGAACTTAGTGAGAACTTCAACAGCATGAAAAATTATATAGAAACCATAAAAAAAGAACGAGTCAGAAATGAAGGATACACTAACTGAAATGAAGAATTTAAGGGATTGACAGTAGAGCAGATGAAGCCAAGAATCAAATCATGGATTTGGAATATAAGAGAGAAAAATATACTCAATCAGAACAGCAAAAAGAAAAAAGAATTCAAAAATATGAAGATAGTGTAAGGAGCCTCTGGGACAACTTCAAGCATACCAACATTTGTATCATGGGGGTGCCAGAAAGAGAAGAGAGAGAGCATGGAATTGAAAACCTATTTGAAAAAATATTGACTGAAAACTTCCCTAACCTGGTGAAGAAAACAGACATAGGAGCTCAGGAAGTATAGAGATTCCCAAACAAGATGAACCTGAAGAGGCCCACACCAAGACACATCATAATTAAAATGCAAAAGGTTAAAGACAAAGAGAGAATCTCAAAAGCAGCAAGAGAAAAGCAGTTAGTTACAGACAAGGGAACTTCCATTAAGACTGTTAGCTGATTTCTCAGAAACTTTGCAGGCCAGAAGGCAGTGGCAAAAAATATTCAAAGTGATGAAAGGCAAGGACCTACAACCAAGATTACACAGCAACATTATCACTTAGAATTGAAGGACATATAAAGAGCTTCCCAAATGAGAAAAAGCTGAAGGAGTTCATCACCACAAAACCAGTAATACATGAAATGTTAAAGGTCTTCTTTAAGAAGAAAAAAAAACCATTAAAATTACGAACAATAAAATGGCAATAAATACATATCAACAATTAAATCTAAAAAAAGAATAAACAAATAAGCAGAATAGATACAGACTCATAAATATGCAGAGAATACTTTTATGGTTGTTAGATGGGAGGAGGATGGTAGACGGGTGACAATGGTGAACGAGTTAAGTACAAATTGGTTGTTTCAGAATAGTCATAGGATATAAAGTATAGCAAAGGGAATACAGTTCATAATATTCTAATAACTATCTGTGGTGTCAGATGGGTATGAGATTTATTGGGATAATCACTTAGTAAGTTGTTATATAATGTCTAATCACTGGGTTGTACACCTGAAACTAATATAATATTGTATGTCAACTGTAATTGAAAATTTAAAAATGATTACAAAAATAAGAAATGAACAGTAATTGGTTACCAATTATCATGCTTTGTTCCTCCTTAAGGGATGAAGATATGCTCAGGAAGAGACATTGCTCTATGCAGAAGCACATCTCCCTGCTCATTTGGCTCAGTATTTAATTAGAAGGAAGGACAAAGTCCATCACTCTGTGATTCTAGTAAACTGGAGTGGAAATCAGAGGGAGCAAGTGAGGCTATCACTGCACACTGGGCTTGCAGGATAGTGGGGGGAGCACTAGACTTGGAGTCTATAGGCCTGGCACTCCTCTCCAGCTCTACTCTCATTTCACTCTGTGCATTTCCCCTGCTACTGACTCCCCTTACCATTATAAATCTCCAAATTCTTGCTAGGTGATAAGTATGGTCAGGCCCTTGACTATCTTCCCAAGATTCTCAACCTTGCCCAATCCACTCCAGCTGTGCTGAACTTCCTGCTGTCCCTTGAACAAATTAAGTCTGTAATCACCCCAGGATCTTTGCACTTGCCATTCCCTTAGCCTGAAATCTCTTTCCCTGAATCTTCATATAGGGCTTCTTCCCATCACTCACATCTCAGTTTATACGACTCCGCAGAGGCCTTCCCTGACCACCCAATCTAGAGGGCTAAAATGTCTGACATGGATGTGGTAGGCCTAATCAGGGTGGACAATTGCAGTGATGTGAAGGGACCCTCATAGTTAACACCCACACTGAAACACTTCTTACTTACAGCTTGGGACAGGTAGCAGCTATATGAAAGCTCTAGTGCATCCTAGTTAAATAACAAAGACTCTAGAGCCAGATAGCCTGGTTGGGTCCTGGCCATATCCCCTACTGGCTACTACTGGGTGTTGGTTTCCTCATCTAGAGATGGGAGACACTGCATCCCTCATAACCTAGTGGAGATGAGGTGAGGGGAGAATATTAGCAAGTACTGTGAGCCCAGAGAGAAGGAGGCAATAACTTCTGGGTGAGGGGATTAAGGTCTACTAGAGAAAGTACATTTGAAGTGGGCCTCAAAGGATGACTAGAAGTTCAATAGGCAGAAAAAGCTATGGTGAGGATGGGGGTGTAGGTAGTAGAGAAAATGATGGTGGTGATGAGGGAAGGGGGTTACATTTTAGGCAGGGAACAGCATGTGTGAAGCCTCTGTCTGGCGGCCTGTGAACTGGAGCACAATAAGACCATTAAAAGATAGCTTAAAGCTCTCGATGAGTTTAATGCAAGGCTAAGGAATTTGGGCTTCATTCTATGCAGAAGGATTTCTTAACATTTTTAGATGATATTTTTATATGTAGAAAAAGAAACACTATTTATCTTAAGCTCAGTGCAGAAAACTTGAATACCAAGAAAATGCAAAGGGAAAACAATCCATGTGTACACCCACAACACAAAATAATTACTGCTAACATTTGTTCTTGTGTCTTTTCAGCACTTTGTGTGACAAATATGTATGCTAGTCTAGCTTTATAAAAATGCCATCAAAGGGTGATTTTTAACAGGACACTATCATAATCAGGCTTACATTCTGGAAAGGTCCCTGTGGCGGCCACAGGGAGGTGGCCTGGCAGAGGCTGCAGCCTGAGGTCAGGATGCTGTTGGGCCACGCTCTGATCCAGGGAACATGAAGAGGGCCTGGGCCAGGGCAGTGCCCGTGGGGCTGTGGAGAACGGGATGGACCCCTTCCCAGGCAGAAATGCTCCAAGAGAGAAAACTGCTACCATAGTGACGTCAAAACTGAGGTCCATGACTTCATCGATGACCAGTCAATGACGGCTACGATTCTCTTCTGCAGGCCCGTGGCCCACTTCCTGATCACTCACACAGTGCGGTCCTTCATCCTGGAAAATGCTCTTCTCCTCAATAACAATTAGATTACAGACCTCCTCTCCTGGCACCTCCAGACCCCCCGCTCCCCTCCTCTACCCCACAAAACTCAATCGCACCCCTTTCAGAACTTTGTGGACGTGCAGACTGTTGGCCTGAGATGTCACAGCCATCGGAACCCCTTTGATGTATAAAGCAGACACTGTCCTCACAAGGAAGCTTCAAGGCTATCTCGACTTTGGTCTCTCCATCCTCAGCCACAGAGAAGACAGCCATCATTGCCTTCCCCCCCCCCCCCGCTCCCCCCCCCCCCCCCGCCCCTCCTATCACCAGCGGCCTCTGCCTCTGCCACCAAGCTGTGCGCAGAAAATGAAGGTTATCACAGAGGAGCCCCAGGCTGGTCTGAGAAATGAGATGTGCTGTGGCGATGGTGGAAGATGGAGAGACCGGATAATTGAGGTCTAAGCACAAGGCTCTGCAGACAGCCGGGATGGGACTCACAGCGTGGACCACATTAAAATCCCATCACCCTCCGCTTCCCCACGGCCGCACTTCAAGTGCTATTTCCCAAGCAGTGTTTTCCGGAGAGTTAACAACTCTGGAGGGGCCCCGGGAGGGAAGGGGCCTCCACCGAATAGCTTTTCTCTTCCCAGAGGAAATGAGAGATGGTTTGCCTTGTAACCCAATTTCAAAGCCTATGATTACACAGCATCGAGAAGGTCTGCCTCCCGCCAGACTGCGCAGGGGCTGGGCCTGCTGACGGAGCTGAGAGATCAGTGGGCCATTGCTGGGTCAGGGAGGATGATCAAGAGGATGGGGTCAGCACCATCTCCTCTCAGTGACCTTCCAGCAAAGGCCTTTCGCCAACTTGCGTGTTTTGCTC
Source organism: Myotis yumanensis (assembly GCF_028538775.1). Taxonomy (NCBI): domain Eukaryota; kingdom Metazoa; phylum Chordata; class Mammalia; order Chiroptera; family Vespertilionidae; genus Myotis; species Myotis yumanensis. The sequence continues at coordinate 23,610,545 of NW_027223767.1, read as the reverse complement.
TGATTTTCTTCCATGAAACCGAGAACTGGGAGGTGGCATGGTAGCAGGGGCCTGCTGTCCCCCAGCCCTGGGTCCAGGCCCAGTTTGGCCACTCTCCTACCCACCACCTGGCCTGCAGTTTCCCCTTCTGGAAAGGAAGGACTGTGCCTGCTGGAGGCAGAAGGGAGGCGGTGTGTGCAGAGCACCTGGTACACGTGTAGGCCTCAGCAGATTGAGTTCTACTCTCCTCTTGTCCATCATGGGTCCCGAAAACATTGTTCAGCCGAAGATCAACCAGTGTGGTTTGTTCCCTTTTTAAGGTAATCATTTTAGGGCGGGACGTGACAGAAGTCATCTAGTGAGTTCTTGACAAGGCTGGGAGCTAGGTGGCCAGAGGAATGCCCTGGCAGGTGCCCACTGTAAGGTGGGCATGGTGTTGACTGTAGAAATGCTGCCCCGGGAAGGGCTGCCGGGCACCCTCAGACTGCCGAGAGCTGGGAGGGGAGAGGCATTAACCAGGTGTCTCTTCTGCCTCCACAGCCTGTGTCCTGGGCCCACTGGACAGCATCTCCCACAGAGGGCGCTAAGAGCAGGGGCATTCAAGTCACCTGCTCTTGAGGCTTGGGGCTGCTCAGGAGAAAGACACTCCAAGAGCTCTTGCAACCCCGCCCTACCCCGGAGGGGCAGAGGTCACGGTGGAATCAGGGCTCTGTCAGGGGAACACCAAAACCACATAGTAGAGGTTCTGCATATGACCCGTAGGGCAGGGGCCTGGGTGCAGACCTCACTAAGCTGGCATAGAGCAGGTGGTAATTGAATATGTACTAGTAGCTTATCTGTGGCTCTAGAATAAGAAGTCATAAAAATAATCACCAATGAAACCTTTCCTGCTTCAGAGCCTTCAGAGGCCCCAAAACAACAATGTTACCACTTAGTGAGGGGTAAGCCTACCATGGAGGTCCTGCAAAAGGAGGTGGGAGGGACTGCTTCAGAGCTCTTGACCTCCTCACCCCTGATAAAGGAGATTTGGGGGAGAGAGATCCTTTAATACCACCGAACATTTATTTATTGAGCTCCTTCCACATACCAGACATGGTTTTCTGTACTTTGTATACTTAACCCAATGAACTCTCATAAGATTATGAAGTAGTAGATTAGTATTAGTATTAGTATTAGTATTAGTATTAGTATTAGTATTAGTATTAGTGTTAGTGTCAGTGTTAGTGTCAGTGTTAGTATTAGCATTAGTATTATTCCTATTTTGGTGGTGGAGAAAGCTAAGCTAACAGAGATAAAAGAACTCATGCTCAGGCCTCAGATGTACTTGTGAGGCGTAAGTGAGTGTCTGAATCACTCTGGAGAGGGAGAAGGACCCACTGAAGGGTTCTGTTTGCTGTTCGCAAGAAGCAGGTGGGAGTGAGTCCTCCTGGCACGTTTCCTGCAATTGAATTCTCATTTCAAGCACAATGTGAGCTTCCAGCAGCACAGAGCTACCCAGTAATAGAGAACGTGGGCAGCAGGGCTGTCGGGCAGTAAGGGCTTCGGGGGGATGATCGGGGTGGCTGCGAAGACCCAATGCAATGACCGCAATGACCATGCCTGAGGAGGCACTTCCCAAATTGGAGGCTGAGGCTTTCAATTGCCTTGAAGAGTTTCCTATGGGTGGAACTGTGCTGTTTCGAAAGTGGTTATAGCTGGAGGCAGTATTATTTGGTTGAGTGTGTTTCCACACAAGGATGGTACGGTCTCCATTCTAAGTGAGTTTACAGTTTCAGGAAAGGGTAGCATGGGGAAAGAGTTATGAAATAAAATAGTAATTAGCATGAATATGTGTGCATGTGCCTCTGTGTGTGTGTGTGTGTGTGTGTGTGTGTGTGTGTGTTAGGGAGCGATTGAAAGGAGTGACTATGGAAGGCTGGGCTGTTATACAATGAATTTATCCACCTTGTAGGTAAGATACATTTAGGGGAGATGACATTCCAACAAGTGGGAACAGTGTATAGAAAGACGTGAAATGGCCTTGGGTTGCTAATTCGAACACCTTCAACCTAAGACATGGAACTGTGGACCAAAGGGGCCACATGCTAACTTACAAGGTCAGGGAAGGCCTGCATGGCGGTCTTGCAAACTTAAAGACCTACAGTAACCACAAAGGAAGGTCTGAAATTAAACTTTAACTAAAAGCAGTTATGGTGGGTAGTCGTGTCCTAGGCCAGTATTTTCCCTGACAAGGTCTATTTTTACCTTAACTGAGCCTATTGTCTTTTTGCATCTAAGATAACATATCCTTGAAATGTCAGAATAACTTGTAACACCCCCCCCCCCCCCCACTCCCGAGGCACAACCAAAGGTGCCTGGACTCCAGGACAGAGACCAAAAATTCCTTCATTGTTATTGTTATCATGTTAATTGTTGACTGTCAACTATCCTGTACCCACTTAAGTAATGTGTCTATCATTTTACTTTTTATCCAATCCCAGACGTTTCCCTACTTTGCTTTCTCCCACCTCCCTAATCTATCACCAATGGATTTCCTGGAACCCACTTATGTCTCCTCCTTTGACGCACTGTATAAAAATAGGTGAAAACCTGCCATTCTCCAGAGCATTATCCCAACCCATTGAGATTCTGCTTCCCTGCAACTGTCGACAGTTTGGCTCAAATGAACTCACAAAAATTCTTTACAGGTTTGAAGGCTTTTATGTTAACAGAACTCTCCTGAAATCTGCATCGGGGATCATTTTCACTTGGATCCTCTATCCTCTGTGCTTTATGTGGAGGGAGTTGATGGGCAAAGAAGGTAGGGTCTGAAAGGAAGGAATGAGCAACCTGGCTAAACACAGGAAATACCACCAGAAGGTATACCCCCCAACCCCAGGGAGGAGTCCATCCCCGAGGCTGGCCAGGGACTGGGCTGGTGGAAAGTGAGCCTGAGTGATACTTCAGACCTAGCCTCACTGAGAAGTACCACCAATGGGACTTCTGAGACTGAAACCCCTCTGAAAGGCACTAGCAGGCGCTGACGGCCTTGAATGAAAGGGATGGAGCTTATTACTGGTCAGGCAGGGGCTGGGGGTTTTAAGTACTTTCTTATCCTGATGCTCTCAAAGACGCTGCGGACTACCTCTTAATCTCTCCATTTCTCAGATTATCAGGAAGAGGCAGATTTGAAGATCAAATCCAGGTCTTTCTGGCTCTAATGTCTGCTTCTAAGCTCTTCTAACTTCCTAAGACTTAAATTTCAAAATCCGCTGTGGATGTTGTTGAGGCTTATTATTAGGCTTTAATAGAGCTGGTCTAGAATAATCTTTATTCTAGGGTCACGTTCAGAAAACGTTTTCATAAGGGCCAGACAGTAACTATTTTTAGGCTTGTTGGCCAATATGGTCTTTGTAGCAAATAACCAACTCTGCCATTATAGCCTGAATGCACAGGAATGGGCACGACTGTGTCCCACTAAAACTTTATTTACTAACAGAGGTGGCTATGCTTTATACATTATTCTTGTGATTATAAATTGATTATTATAGGAGCCACTATTTGGGGACCCTGCTACAGGACATGGTTGTTACTCTAAGGTGTGGCCTTTTCTGATGTCCTTACTGGATCCCCAGGTGCTAAAAAGACGTCTACACTCTGGTTGGGCCAGAATTCCAACACCTCCCAGAACTCGACCTCTACATTTCTGGTCCACTTTCACCCTTGTAACAGCGCCTCCTGGTAGGCCTTTGTGCAGCCCCACCCTGTGCATGTGCAGCCCATTCCTCCTGCCACAGAGTTCTGGGGACCCCCTCTGCACAGCTCCCTCCTCTGTGACCACCTGCCTCACAGATCCCAGGCGCCTCAGCAGTTCCAAAACCTGGTCCCTGTCTGCCCAGGTCCATGGGAGCATCGTGCTCTATCTGGGCTCCGCCTCCCCGCTTCACAGTTAGGAAACTGTCCCCAGATGGAGACCTGGGGAATCTGATTTTCTCTGTTTCAGGGACCATGGTCTTGTGCTGTCCCTCACCACTCCCAGACAGCAGTTTGCTTATAGACTCAGTCCAGGTATGTAGTGACTTATGGCCAAGGGTGACTCTAGTGCCAGTTTTTCTATCATGGGCAAAAGCAGAAATCCCCACACTCACACCCGTCCTCTTCCATCTATTCTTCACCCTGCAGCCAAAATGCTCTTTCCCCTCTGATCATCCAGTCATCTTCAGTGCCTGCCCGAAGATGGCTCAGTGTTTCCTTATTGCTCTTAAGATAACATGTAAGGGACAGACTCTGTTTTGCCCATCAGTGAATTCCCAACACACAGCATGACACCTACCCTATAATAGGCTTGTAAATACATATTTTTCATCAAAGGCATGAATGTATGAGAAATGACATTTTGGGCAGAAAGAACAACATGAACAGAGGCAGGGAAGCATAAGACATAGCACGGGGAACAGTGAATTATTCAGTAAAATTCCAACTCAAGGTGTTGACTACAAATGATTCCATGGCTTCATGTGTAAAAAATATGACCATTAAAGATCATAGTACCAAAGGCCTGCAACCATTTCCTCAGCACGAAGCTCTTAAGATGGATAGGCCTGTCTAGACAAGGCAAAGCAAGCTTTCCTTGGCATCTGGGGTGGCTGTGTCCAACAGAAAGACAGATGGACACGTGTACAGGCAGAAGGAATCATCCATTTGCTAAAAATAAAACCCCAACCAGTTTCTCACAGAAATCTTAAAATCAGAGAAAACAGATCGATAGCAAGCACACCATTTGTGTAACACTGACGTCCTCCCCACATCAGAGAACAGCAATCACCTTGGAGACCAAGTTCTTTCTCCGACAGGAGAGGAAGTGACGAAGGGAACTGCTACTCTGGAAGCAGGCAAGGCCCCAGAGGATTCGTGAGCTGATTAATGCATGTGATGGCAAGTCTTAGATACAGAAAATTAGCATTTGTGATCATCGGGTTTGGGCAGAAATATCCTAATGACCATTTGGAAGGTAGAGTTCAAAGCTCAGTCTGTGGCGTGAGGCTCCGGAAGGAGGAGCTCAGAGGGATCAGAAGTTCTCTAAGGTGTGTTTTAACTGTACCCTAGCGAGCACTCTCAGGGTGAAAGAAGCAGTCGATGTGACAGAGGATGGAGAGAGGCTGCCCCTAACGAGGCCAGAAGGACAGAAGAGGCACATGCACTGAGTACCCTTGGATGGGGGCACTGCTCGGGGACTACATGAGTTATCCTGTGGTCTTCATAATAACTCTGTAAGGTAGATCCCATTATTTCTCTTTTAAAAATATATTTTATTGGTTTCAGAAAGGAAGGGAGAGGGAGAAAGAGAGATAGAAACATTAATGGTGAGAGAATAACTGATTGGCTGCCTCTTGCATGCCCCCTACTGGGGATCAATCGAGCTGGCAACCCGGGCATGTGCACTGACTGGGGATCAAACTGAGACCTCCTGGTTCATAGGTCAATGCTCAACCACTGAGCCACACCAGTGGGGCTGGTCCTATGATTTCTATTTCAGAAGTGAAGAAACTGAGGCTTAGGTATCTGAAAGTATCTGTCAGAAGTCAGCAGGATTGCAATTTGGACCCAGATTTGTCTAATCCCAAAGCCCACAGTCCTTCCCAAATACCAAATGGTGTCCTGATATGCAGTAGATGGCGCATTGGTGGGCAGGCAACATTTCCAGGGGCCAGGTATTTCTGCTTCCTGAGTCATAGGGTTTTGCCATGCCATGGACCAGAGGGAGTTTCATAATGATTGTATTGGTGTCAGATACCAGGTCAAATACTCATTTACTGATAAGAATCCCTTCCGTTTCCCTACTGTGAGCGACAACATTAGAATTTATGTATGTAGGTCATGGCCAAAGTCTAATTCTGGCTACACCAGGGGGTCCTGAAGGAACAGCACACGCCCATGCAGGTGTGTGCATGCTTGGCATCACACTTGGGTCTTAAAGACCAATTAAAGAGAGGCGTTGGTCCAACATAGAGCTGATAGCACTTGAAGGTGCTCCCTGAGCTTAGCTCCTTACTGTGCAATGCAACCTTTATACGATTCATTCCCACCTGCAGCAAGGCAGGCCCACTTCTCATGCTGGGGTTCTCAGTGAGGCCAAGAGTTTGCTTTCACCATCAGCCCTGGAAACAGAAGACCAGACAGAGCAAAATGTGGGAACTCGGGGACTCTGCTTCCATGGTCCACACTGTTTGGAGAGCCGCAGTTTGCAAGACATTGTCCTTACACGCCGGCGTTTTTATTCAGAAAGACGTGGGGTGTCAGCTGGAACATATGTTGGTAGTTTGCGTGTTCATGCTGAGAGGAGAGAAGGCAGGAGCCGGGAAAAAACACGTGCAAACCTGGCAGGGAGCAGACACCCAGCAGGGATGGCTGGTTTCCTAGCAATCGATGACCAATTTCCCTCAGAGGATATTCCCAGGAGCAGAGCAGATATTTTACAAATAGAAGCTGGTCTTGGCTGTTATCGACTTTGTCCTACCCAGGGCTGCGCACCTCCTGCCTGCCCCCCACCGCGCCCCAGGAAGATCTAAAAATCTTGGATTCGGGTTTGCATGTTCACCTTCCTGGGGCTCCTTTTAGTAGTTTGCTCCTGTTTTGTCAGAATCTTCGGGGTTTATCTCAGGGCAGCGGCTCCAACCCAAGGTGATTTAAGGATTTCTCCCCCTGTGACTCAAAGAGGGGCAATTGCTATTCTCAGGAGAGTCAGCGGCATTCTCGGAGACCCAGGTCAAAGTTCACTCCTTTGTGAAACCCTCTCTCACTTGCCTGGGCCAAATGCCCTCCTATCTTCTTCCTCTGTGCTCCTAGTCTGACCTGTTCTAAGAGCAAGTTTTTTTCTAGTAACCATTCTTGTGCACATGCCCAGTGCAGACCTGGTATTATAACAGGTGCTCAGTGATGCTTGTGAAATGACTGAGTGAGAAGAGGGAGGCCCAGGGGTTTCCCGGCTTCCCTCTAGCTGCCCTCCCCATCCCTTGTCATTGGCCCCACCTTCTCCTCCTGGAAGAAAGCAGACAGAAAGACCACTGTGCAAGATGGTTGATGTCACCGCTGCGTTAGCATAGAAACATGGCTCTGTCCTGAAGGGCCACGAACAGGAACAGGAGAGAGCAAGGCAGGCCCTTGTGTGTTACAGTGGGTCTTGCCTGAAAGGGGACATCATTCCTGGCACCAATTGCTTGGGGACCAGGAGCCTCTCAGACCAGAGCTGGAGTCTGTGAGTGTGTGTGTGTGTGTGTGTGTGTGTGTGTGTGTGTGTGTTTGTGGGGGGCGGGTGCCTATAGGAATGGGACTCTCCAAACTTGGCTTCCAGGGGTTGAAATACCATGAGGCCGATTCTGGATGAGGTGGTATCATGTATCTGGAGTCAATCCAGAAGCTGGGAGGTAGGCATCAGGCAAGGGGCTGGGCTGGGTGGCTGCTTCAGGGGCGTGTGGACCCCCTGCTGAAAGCAAGGAGTAGCTGAGTCTCAGTGTTGCTCTCTTTGCTCATTCTCTGCCCTCCCTTAGGGTTCAGTCAACTGCCCTGCGTACTGCAGCGCGTCCCAGCTGCTGGGAGGGAGAGCCACAGGCTTGGTGGAGGCCAGCTCGGGCCGGTGGGCTCGAAGAAGAGCTGTTACAGGGAGGGAGCTCAAGGGGATGGTAACTCTGGAGCCAGATGGACCCACAGTTGCACAGCCAGCTGCCCTTCACACCTTGAAGCTTCCGTCCAAAGCTTAAACTCTCTGGGTTTGTGCTACTTAACATGATCAGGTTGCTCTGCTGCCCAGAGCTCGGACTTTCTGGGCAGTGGCAGGTAGTGATACTCCCACTAGCATTTCAGTATTTGGCCTTCATCAGGCATTTTACATACTTATCTGGGGCTCTAATCCACCCTGTGATACAGATACGGCTTTTCTCATCGATGGTAGATGAAACCGAGGCCTAGAAGGAAACGTCTGCTCATAGGACAACAGCGCATCAGAAGTGAGAATTCGATCCAGGCCTCCACAGTCCCAATCTTGGCTCCTTCTGTTTCCGGCATTTGAGTTTCCACAAAATGCATCACAGAGCTCTCCCCCGGGTCTGGCCTCCGGCGCATCCCTGGAGCACTTTTCACTAAGTGCAAAAGGCACATTTTGACCTTCCCCTCCTCCTGTCTTTATCAGTCTGCTCTGAGTGAGTCCACCCAGACCCTCCAGGGTGTACCATGCTGAGTGAGAAAATGCTTAATCCTGTAGCCACAGCTCCCAACCAAAGAACCAAAGAGAAGCTGAACTTCAAGGGACTGCAGAGACCATCTGGCAGAACCCATTACTTTGACACTGGAAAACCAAGGCCAGGGAGAAAAGTGAGCTGTCCAAGGCCATACGTGGTGATCTAGATGGGTGGGGCGCTGGGCCCAGGCTCCCCGATCCTAGCCATCTGCCTCAGTTCTTGGATGCTTTAGCCAGGAGAAATCCAGGGCTTTCTTCCACTGACTCCATTTGGAGAGTGAAGCCCAGCGTGTGGCGGCAGACGGGCAGACCTAACCCTGGAACCGTAATCTTCTTTAAGAGATTAGATGGCTCAGGTCCAAATCAAAGGTATTAGGCCTGACACTGCCTTACTTTGGAGAGCAGTGTTGCTCCAGCTCCCCGGCAGGTGCGGCCGGGCTGATGCCAGTGCAGAAGCTGTGCAGTCGCGCTAAGATTAACTGGATAAAGGCATGGAGCTGCCGGACACAACACACGCTGCCTCGTGTCTGTCTGCCTTTTGCTTTCATTGTAAAGCCTGTGTCTCTATAGCCAAGCCAGCAATCCAATTAACTGAGACTTTTGAGCAAAGCCTCAGAATTGAAAAAATAAAACCTCTATTAGGAAGGTCTGTCCTGCCTCAGTAATCCACTGGTCAGTTTTCGACGGCTTGTGTGGCGTTAGTTTCTCACCGTGTCCAGCGAGTTTTTAGAATGGTGATTTAAGGGGACCGAGCCCTCAATTTTGGAGATAAAGATCTCTGCCGGTGGTCCCTGGGTGGGCAGAAAGCCACAGAAAGTACACAATCCTGCTTGAATTAATCATCTTTGTTATTGGGCGTCTTTCTGCAAACAGGCATATCCAAGGGTAGAGAAGGGCATTGATGCCCCTGAGGAGCACTGCCTGCCATTTACACCTCGAGGTGCCAGCAAGCCACCCAGCATCACCGCTTTACTTCCTGTGCCATATCTGTCTTCATGGCTTTGTCTCTGTTGTTTTCCGGGATGATCTTTAGAGGTGAAGGGGACACTCGTGGGCTTCCTTCCCAGCACCCACACACGTCCAACCTTCCTTCCCAGAGAGCCCAGAACCTGTTCAGATATCCCTCCCTCCCCAGTGGAGCCACCGTTTCAGAGGAAGATGGCCCCACTCCTGGACTGATCTACAGGCAATCTCATTCCCCTTGGCAATGGGAAGGGTCCTGTGACCAGTTCTCGTTCAAGCAATCTTTTGGGAAATCTCTCCTCTTTTCTAAGAGTCATGGGAGAAGTTCCTCTTCTTCCCTGGATGTTGTAGACACCCAGAACTGCAGCGGCCATCCTGCTACCAGCATGAAGATGAAACCGGTGCTGAGGGTTGCTGACCCCTGAGCAGAGAGAACATAGGGTGTGGGCTCTTGGTGGAGCGGCACATGCTGACTGTCACAACCCTGGGGCCCAGCTTCACTCTGGACTCCCTGTTCTGTGAACTCCCAAAGGCCCTTACTGTTGAAGCCAGTGCTGGCGGAGCTCTCTCAGAGCCAGGACCAGCTTCCCTGCCCTCCCTGCAGTGCCTGTGGGCATACTGAGGCCTTGCACACTCAGGGCCCGCCTCCTCTATGCCTGCCTCTGCAGGAGCCTCACTGGTTACACTAAAGGAGGAACTTGAAGTTGAGAGTACATGGGGACTCTCCCAAGCTCAGCAAATACTTGGAAGAATTGAGACGATTGCTACTTTGCTTTTAATTTTAGGATTACTGTGTTTTCTGGCCATGTATGCAGTGCCAGACAGCCCTTGGGTGGTGGGTCTTCCTACTCTTACAGAAGGAACTGCCCCACATGGTCCCTGCTGGGGCAGGAGGGCCAAGCAGCCAAGTTCATGTCTGTGAACTTCTTTGTAGTCAGGCTGCATCTGATCGAATCAGACAGGAACATGGGACTCAGGAGAGACCCATCCTGGCTGCCTGCTGGCCTATAAAGCATGGACTCTCTTAGCAGAGAAAACATGAGTCAATCACATATCTTTTTGTCTGAAGAATCTGAACTAAAGACACAGAACAAAGTCTTTGGTCAATTGAATGACAGAGATATGCAGACCTGGGAGAGGGTGTGGGCAGTGCAGTCCTGTCACTTGTTGAATTACAGCAGTCGTAATAGGAAAGTTTGCCAGCTCGTCTGAGACACCTTAAACCCAAAGGTCTTTCTGCTCTAGGCTCAGCAACTCTATTTCCAGGATTCCCTTTGCCACCCCTTGCAGTAGCCTGCCACTGTCTGAGATGTCTTCCTGCAGCTGCCCACCCACTGCCTGGCACGATGCACAGAGCCCTTGAGATCTGCCCTGCCTTGCATCCCACCACTGTCTCCTAGGCACCCCTGAGCCTTCTCACTGAGTTGCCGCCACTCCCTTATATGTGCCATGTTCCTCTGCATCTTTCTGCCTTGCTTTGTCTTATTCCCTCTGCTTAGAATGTCCTCATTCTTTGTCCACCTGGTGAGATCATATTCATCTCCCAGAACCCCGGCAGATGTTTCCTGTTTCCCTGGTATTTCTCTTGCATGAATTCATTCAAACACCAGATAGTGTCTGCTGTATGCACTGTGTCATTGCTCTGAAAAACAGCTGGGTGAGGAAAGAGGTGTGTGTGGCTATTTTAGCAACGGCCCTCAGAGAAGCAGAGTGTGGATATGGGAAGGGAGTGAGCTTGTGTAGCTCTGAGAGAAGAGTGGGTATAGCAGAGGGAACAGCAGAGCCAAGCCCCTGGGGTGGGAGTAAGTCTGGTGGGAGAGAGAAGAATGGCTGGAGTGTAGTGGATGAGGGTGAGAGCAGTGGTTAAAAGATGGGCAGGGGTGGCCCAGCCGGAGTGGCTCAGTGATTGAGTGTCAACCCATAAACCAGGAAGTCAACTGTTCGATTCCCAGTCAGGGCACATGCCCAAGTTGTGGGCTTCATCCCCAGTAGAGGGCATGCAGGAGGCAGTCGATCAATGATTCTCTCTCATCATTGATATTTCTCTCTCTGCCTCTCTCTTCCTCTCTGAAATCAATAAAAAATATTTTTTTAAAAATGGGCAGGGGTAAAGTGGTATGAACTTAGTAGCCTCAGTGGCCCCTGCAAAAGTTTGGATTTTGGTCTGAGCATGAAGGGAAACTCTGTGGGGGAGGAGCTGAGAGGAGGGGGTGCCGTGGTCTGATCTGCATTTTATTTTTTTTTAAATATATTTTATTGATTTTTTACAGAGAGGAAGGGAGAGAGATAGAGAGTTAGAAACATTGATGAGAGAGAAACATCGATCAGCTGCCTCCTGCACATCTCCTACTGGGGATGTGCCCGCAACCCAGGTACATGCCCTTGACCGGAATCGAACCTGGGACCTCAGTCCGCAGGCCGACGCGCTATCCACTGAGCCAAACCGGTTTCGGCTGATCTGCATTTTAAAGAGGTCAATCTGGCTGCTGGATCATGAGAAGTTGAGTATGGAAGCAGCACTCCAGGCAGAGATGACAGTGGTGGGTGTGGAGGGGTGAGGAGCTACAGGACTGGGATCTCCTTGGCAGAAAGAGCCAACAGGTCTCCTTGATGGACTAGATGCGGGAGGGGAGGGTGAGGGAAAGAGTGGAATTAAATTTCAGATTGGGGCCGGAGCAATCTGGTGAATGGAGGCACCATTTAGCTAGATGGAAAGGAGTGGAGGAAATGAATGCATTTGAGGGTGGGTTTGGACCTAGTTCTTATCAACAGTATCGTTAGACTTTGTTATAAATCTCAGACTCCTTGAGGGGAGGGTCTATGCAATTTTTTGCCTCTATCGCCCTCATTCTGCTTAGCACAGGTTTCCACAAACAGTAGATACTTAGTCCATTGTTGACGAATGCTTTGATGTTAGTGTCTTTACTCTAAAAAATTACAAATGGTACCCAAGTGACCTTTCTTTCATTAGATCACTTGATCACCACCAAGTGATTCTTATTTTTGATGGCTTCAAATGATAGTGACCATCAACCTTTAGTCCCAAGTCTGTCTGACCTCCTCCCTTATCTATACCTTCCATCATTCCTTTCACAGTCAAACAAAAGTCAAATGGGTACCTGGGTGCATATCCATCCATCCATCCATCCATCCATCCATCCATTTGAGGGGGAAACCTCACATTAATGACTCACTTTGCTAGGCTGGCTATTAGCATGTCATGGTTCAGGGAGGTGCTATGGTCTGTCCCACTGAGTTGTGCCCAAGTGGCCAATCACCATGCAGATCAAGAGCATCCTCTGTGACAAGCCCTAGCATTTGCCCCCACTTTGCAGCTTACAAAGCATTAGACTTGTGCAACCAACCTCTGAATTCACAGGGCAGATCTCTAGATATTGAATTTGCTATTTCACTTCAACTTTCTTCACTTGTAACCGAAGGTCTTAACTAAGACCGTTCCCTCACCTGAAGTGTCCTGCCCTTCTTTTTGGCCTTGGAAACTTCCACTTAACCTTCCAGAATAAGCTTAAATATGAAACAACACCTTCCCTGACCCACAGGCAGAGTGAATCCCTCACCCCTTCCTCCTCTGTGTTACCTGGGCCATGTGGATGTGCCTACCTTTTTAGTCATTGTGCTGTAATATGAGTAGGAGATGCACAAGCACCAGCTTCCCCAATAGAGAGTATTCTCCTTGAGGGAAGGGAATGTATCTCATTCATCTCAGGGGTCTAAGGCTTGATAGAGTCTCTTACACATAGATAGCAAACAATAAATGAATGACCATATGAATATTTTAAAACTTTAAGGTCATATTGTGGGGGACTGTGCATATTTTGCTAAGGAATATGGACTTCAGCGTGTAGGCAAAAAAAAGAGCCCATAGAAGCTTGATTTATATCACAAAAGGCAGATGGCAGGCTCATTTCATAGAATTTATTTCCCTGAAAGCTGATGAGGTCTGATTTATGTCTTCCCTTGAAGGTCAGGTTACAGACTGTTCAATTCACTCTGTCTTTTTCTCTAACAAGGGGATGGTGTCAGTTACACATAGACTGTTTCTTTGTCCCATCCAGGGAACTTCAGGAAATTTCAACTCATCAAATTTTCACTGAGCATTTACTATGTGCCTGGCACTGTGCTCGATGCTGTGAGAAGGCAAGGCGGTTGGGAGCCCCCTTTGCCAAAACTCTGGAGGTGGGGCCTCCAAGGCTCGCAGAAGAGTGACATTCCTGGGTCTCCAGTCTTCCATCCTTCATCCCGTGCTGCTGTGATCTGCTCCCAGAGGAGCTGGAGCCTGGCTGGGATCGATGAGCTCCTGTCACCCTCATGACACCCTCTCCTAAACCATTTCACAACACTCAGGCGAGCCTGCAGGAAGGGGCCGATGGGATGGGCCCTGGGGAGTGGGGCAGTGGAAAGCAGCAGCCATGATGAATGAAGTGTCAGAGCTGCTCCCCAGAAGACTTAATTGACTTCCTCGGGCTCTTCCTTTGGCCACATATTCATCCAGTCATCCATCTACCCATGCATCTATCCACACATGCATTCATTCATGTACCCATTCAGATCTTTATCTTTAAAGTGTGTATCTGTGTGTATTCATAGATACATATTCATCCATCTATCCTTTCATCCACTGATTCATATATTTGTTTAAGGCACATATATGCCTATCCTTATTGATGCATATCTCCATCTACCTATCCATCTATCCGCCCACCCATCTGTCCATCCATCCATCCATTTAAACATTTATCTTTAAAGCACATATCATTTCCTTACTCAAAAACCCAGAGGGTCTCTCATGTGGCACGACCTAGAAGCAAAGTTATTTATCTTAGCATTCACAAGTACCTTTATTTCCTGATCATCTAGATGGGCTCTCTCTTAGCCATTTGGGTCTGCTTGTCTTCCCCTGGCAAGCTGGATCTTGCCCTCTCTCCTTTTCTCCCATCCCATCTTCTCCCTTCCTCAGTGTCCCTCTCCATCACTTCTATCCACTTCTGTTGGTTGCAGTCCAACTCTTCATTCATTCAAATCTCCACCTCCTCATGAGACTGTCGACTTACTCCTTCACTATGTGTTTATCACCTGAGTGATCCATCACTTCTCTAAACTCCTAAAACTCTCAGTAACAGACCCACCCTTTGGGTATCTGACTCGTGTGCCCTTTTATTGACCTTCTTCCAAATGTGGTCTTTCTCCCAAGAGGTCTGCCCTTACTCAGTGTTGCTGAAGACTAATTCCTTTGATGCTTTCCCACCTAGTCGTTGAGCCCATTAGGACTCAGAGAGAGGGGTCAGGAATGAGTCTTGGCACTTCAAGCCTTGGGCCCACTATCCTCAGCCTGAGTCCTGGGCTGCTGTGAACCTCTGCCCTGAACAAAATCTGATTAGCATATTTATGAACTGACTGGCCCCAGAGAACCATGCCTCTGCTGCATGTGTGTCTTTCAGGGCTACCTTCTGTGTTAGTTATTGTTGCATCACCACTTCCTAGCTTACTGTTTCTCTTGATTCTATGGGTTGGCTGGGTCTTGCCTAGCTTCATTCAGGTTACTACAATAAAGGCTGGAGCATCCTAGATGGCTCCACCCACATGTCTGGGGCCTCAGGTAGGGTGGCTGGAATGGCCACTCATCCTCTCATGGCCTCTCTCCCTTCCCATGTGGTCTCTCTTACTGGAAGAGGCCAGACTGAGCTTCTTCAGCATGTGGCTGTCTCAAGATTCCAGGAGTGTCCAAACAGAAGATTCATGACCTCTTGAAATCCTGGCTCTGGAACTTACCCAGTATCTCTTCCAACAAACACATTCTATTGGCCAGCCCAGTGCAGAAAGAGATTACATTTCTTGAGGAGAGGAGCTCTAAAATATCAGGGCCAGAGCTTTCAATCTATTCACCCATCTACCCTGGCCCACCCACCAGATTGATCTCCCCTGGGTAGTAAGTAGTACATGTTCAGGTTAAACTAGAGTTCACCACTTTTGGAGATGGTATATAACACCTTAGGCTACTACCTCAGGGTCACCCCTCCAGCTGAGTCAATTAGAGCATCTTCCCATTATCCTAGTCCCAGCTAGAGTATATGAGCTAGGATGGCAGGGACTATGTCTGGGCTCCAGTCACCCTCTACATACTATCCTATTGGATATTTTTCACAACAGTCATCACTGTCTAAACTCTACCATTTGTTATTGTGTTTTGTTTTATATGGTTTATTTGTGCATGTTGATCTCTTACTGAAATGAGACCTTCATCTAGAATCTTTGTTCTTCCACTGACACATTACCAGTGACTAGAGGCATATTTATCACATAGTAGGTGCTCAGTAAATATTTTCTGAATGAATGAAAGCTCCCTGAAGCCTGTGATCAGACCTTAAACCCAGTCATAGCCCAGCTCCTACTGATAGAACATACCTATAAACATCTATGTTTTGAGGATAGTTCATTCATTTATTTTACGTAGTATAAAACATTGCGAAGGTTGCAGAGGTCCTCTTTGTGCCAATTTTATAAATGTTTCTAAAAGTCTTCTGTGTGTCCAGAGAGGTTTCTGGTCTTTGGAAGTATATAAGCTCTTTGGCAAGACAAACTTTGAACATATAGAAAAACAAAAGGATGTTTTGTTTCATTCAAATTCCTTCACATAAATTCATCTCAATCATTCAGATGTGTGCTGGGTGGACATGGAAAATAAAAAGTAAACACCCCACCACCACTGTGACCTCTCACCAAGGGATTTACCAGCAATCTCTCAAGACTTCCCAGTTAGTTCAGTTGAGGTGTTCATTGAGGCCAAGTTCCAGGTTACGGGAGACATTGCATGGGATAGATTTCTGGTATCTTCTTTGGCAGGGGCTGGAGACTGTGCTCTGTTCCTTCTCTGAAGCTGGAAAATCCAGTGCCAATTGACCATATTGAGCAATGTGTTAATTTCACACCAGCCAAGAGATGGATGGGCTTGCTATTCGCATATATTAGCAGGTTTTGGCTGGCAGCCACTTGCCACCCTTGTTGACTGTGGCTTCCTCACCCATGACCTTGTATGGAATCACTTACCCCTATTGGCTCACTGCCCAGAAGGCCTCAGAGACACCCTTAGACGATCAACCTGACAGACTCCTGGCTTTCAGGGCAAAGGTCTCTGTGCATCCTATTGCCAGGGCCCCACCTCGGCAGTGTGGCTTCCATGTCAGGCAGTGGCAGGCAGACCTCTAGCTGTCTTCAGAATCTAGGCCACATTGGCTCCCCCAAGCATGGTAATGGATGGGACACTCAGTGAGTCTATGAACCTTATCACATCCCACTCCCGGCCATGAGTAGAAACGTTCTTAAACTGAGGGTGGGGAGCTCCTGACTTCAGATCCAAGTGATGGTAGGATCCTGAATTTCAGGTTTATCTGTAGATCACACCTTATTATTCCATGTTCAGCTGTCTACATGAACTGAGGCTGGTCAGTGTGAGGGGAAAATACCCATGAGCACTCCCAAGAAAATCACAGGACCCGCTTACAGAGATGCTGTAGGAGTGGTCGGCACTGTCCACATACCTGATCTATGCTTTCCAGGAACTGGCCTACCTCGAAGCACACAGCTGCCATCTCTGAGAACACTCCTATTCCCTCCCCTCCCGCTTTCAGCCATCTGCACTGCCTGTGCCCACGATGGGCCCACTCCAGCTGTCGCCACTGTCCCCAGGGATTATCACAAACATCTGCCTCTTAGATCTTGAAGGTGACTATGGAATGATCTTCTTCCAGAAAAAAAAAATGTCGCTTTCAGAGTCTGAAACTGAGAACTTCCAAAACCATGTAGATCCCAATCCTCAGAGGGACTGTATGACTCATGAAGGTAAAATATGGGCTTCGTGGCCCATGTTTGCATAGATGAGCCATGGTCATGGGAGGGCTGCAGAGCAAGATGGACAGCAGTTCTCCCCTCAGGACCTCTCTCAGATATCCTGCTCCAATCTGAGTCCCATGGGACCACTAGACATTCAGAAGACCCTGCTGTTTTTCTGTGGCATTTCATTTCCTTTGTATTAGTAAATACAGAGAACAATAGAGAAAAATATAGAGAATAAACAAAGCAAATATCCACCACCCACCTTGGGAAATGAAACATTATAAATATAACAGAAACCCTCCTAGATATTATTCCTGCCTTCCCCGGAGAGAAATGAATATTCCCACGCTAGATTTGATGCTTTTAGTACATGTGTGATAGTAAATATCAGCCTTGGCAACAGTTTGGTTTGCCAGTTTAGATAAGCATAAAGACTATCTTCAGGATCCATTGGTACCTTTTTCTTTCCTCTCGTTTTCACCATTTAACCACATTGATGCATGCTCAATCGTTTCATCATCGCCTTCCCTTCGATGGACTGTTAGGTTGTGCTAATATTTCACTTCTGGAGGGGCTGCCTTTAGCTTTCTTGCTTGTATTTCTCTCTGTACCCAGAGGGTGATTTCTCTAGGGTAGCATTGCTCGGCTTGGTTAGGTGTGTCTTCCATTTAACCAGGTATTGTCAAATCGCTCTCCAAAGTGGTTGTACCTGCATTAGCATGAGTTCCCATTACTCTATAACCTGACCAGCACCAGACCTACTCTCGCACTGTTTAATTCCTGCCGACTGGACAGTGGGAAATGGCCCCTTCGTTTTGCTTTCATTTGCATTCCCCCAATAACCAGTGAGGCAGGGCAGGGTTCCCTGCTCCGGGACCATTTCTGTTCCCACTTCCTTATCTTACCTCTCCAAATCTTTTGTCCATTTTTCTATTGAATTGATCTTTTTTCATGTTGATTTATGGCTGGGTTTCATAACAGCATCGCTATTGACATTTTGGACGGATGGTTCTTCCTCGTGGAGGACTGTTCTGCAATCGGAGGACTTTTAGCAGCATCCCTGGCCTCCTCTCACCAGAGGCAGGAGCAAATCCCTGCTCCTAGCCCAGGTGTGACAAGCATGCCTCCAGGCATCACCAAATCACCCTCAGTCAAGAGCCACTGATTCATAGAAACACTTTATTTCTCATGCATGTTAATCTGTTGTCAGTTACACAGATTGCACCAATCTTCACAAAGACAGTGTGGGATAGTCAATAGTTCTGGTTCTTCTCCATTTCAAAAGCTTTCTTTAGAGCAGGGGTGGGAAACCTTTTTTTCTGCCTAGGGCCATTAACTTAGAAATCAGCCTGATATATTTAGTCAAACAATGAATTAATTCACCCCTAATGCCTTGCCGGGGCCACACCAAAAGATTTTGCGGGCTGGATGCCGCCCCCCTCCCTCCCCCCCACCCCCTTACTTTAGAGAGAGAAAGAAAGAACAGTCTATTTATTACGTCCGAAGTGCTGGGTACAATCTATTCCTGATTGTACAAGGACCGATGATCTGCATCGCCAGTTGTCCCCAGCACACTTGCTCCTAAATTATTGATGAGATTCTCACTTGCCCTGCCTAAGTCCGTTTTGGCATGAATAGTTCTTACCGTGCACTCAGACGGCCCTATATTAGAACTGTTTATGTGCAGCCATTCCTCTACCTGTCTCCTCACCTAGAGGAGAAAGTCCTTCAGAGGGGCCCCCGGTGATCTGTCAAAGTGAGTTTAACGTTTATGCCCCAACCATGACCTGCCTTCAGGTATGGGGAAGAGGGAGCAGCTCATTATAGCCATGTCTGTATTCAAGATCAAGCGTCAGGACTCACACCCCAGCACAGCACCTGCCCTTGCTTAGGACGACACTCCCATCTGCATCTGGGACAAGGTCCAGAGTAAATCTGCTGAGGGGGAGAGGACCAGGACCCTCTACAGCGGTTCTCAACCTGTGGGTCGCGACCCCTTTGGTGGTCGAACGACCCTTTCACAGGGGTCACCTAAGACCATCCTGAATATCAGATATTTACATTACGATTCATAACAGTAGCAAAATTACAGTTATGAAGTAGCAACAAAAATAATTCTATGGTTGGGTCACAACATGAGGAACTGTATTTAAAGGGCCAGAAGGTTGAGAACCGCTGCTCTAGGAGCTGTTTAGGCTTTCACCTCCTCCCGCATCGGGTCTTCGGGATGCTGCTTCCCGAGCATGTCTGGGATACCATGAGCACACACCAGTGTTCAAGGGGAAGCACTCAGCCGCTTGTGAAGTCCCCTGTAAATCAGGCCAATGGCGCTCGGCTGACACTTGGCGGCTTTCCTTAACCACAGCATGGACAATGACAAATAAAGTGCCTTTGGTTTCTCTGTGGCTGAGAACGGATCTTGCTGAGACCCCATCCTGGGGCCGAGCTTGTGGGTCCCAGGCAGGTGTGTCTGGGCTCCTGGAGCTGAGGGTGGGCTGGAGGGAGTCCCTGTTTGGGTTGAGCCCAGTGCAACAATGAGTTCCTTTCCCTTCCCTTGCCCCGGCCCTGAACCCTTGGCAAGGTGCGGGAATCTGCTTCCATAAAACCAATTTATTTTTCCATTTATTTGATTAATTGAAATTGTTAATACTCTGGCCTCCAGGTCATAAACACTAGGTAATAAAACCCCTCTTACATCTGCCCAGTGCTTTAGTGTTCCTTAAGCACTTTCACATCCATTATCCGATGTGACCCTTCGAACAGTCCTGCGAGGTAGGCAGGGAAGGGATTACAGTCCTTAGTTTATGGAGAGGGAGACGTGTGTTGCCTGTGGTTACATGGGTGGCACGGAGCAGAGCTGGCACTGAAGCTGATTCTTATAATTTAAGTCCCATTCTCTTGCAGGGTGACCAACCCTTCTGATTCCCCCAGGCCTGAGGGGGTTCCCAGCACCTTGGAGGAGCTGGTCACCCTCCGTCAGGTGCCCAGGCTACCTCTCGTGATGGAGCCCTGCCATCCCCACCAGGTTCAGCTGAGGGAGGTGTCGTCTGACCTGGTACAGGTGAGGCTGATGGCACGTCTGGACCAGTCTGCCAGGGCTGCAAGCTGAGAAGAGTCCACTGTGACTGCCTGAGATGATCTCATGCTGGGGGGGGGGGGGGGGGGGTGGGAGGGAGGCTTGGAGGGATAGGAGGTAGGGCCTGGGCAGCTGAGTGACACCTCCTGCCTGGGCTGCTTATGGAGACAGTTGACCAAAGAAGTGTTCTGAGAGCCTGTGGGTGCTGAGCCAGAGAGGAGACATTCTCGGGAACTGCCTGGTCAGAAGGACCCAAGATGGAGACACCGATGGCCCGAAGACAAAGTCAGGGCAGAGCCACACGGGTCCATGGGAGAATGGAGGAGGGAGGGAAAGGGTTGGAGGGGAAGTGGGCAGAGAGAGGAGTGCATATGAGATAGTCTTAGCCAGAGACGAGTCCTCTGGCAGTCAGCTGTCAGCCACAGCTTCTCTCTCCTCTGACCCCTCCAGCCTAGAGGTCAACTCTTTCCCGATTAACTAGCCAATGCCACTTGGCTGGGGAGGGAGAAGAGGGGGAAGGATTTGCCCACAGTGGCCTACGCCTGAGCAGAATATTGAGCTCTTGGGTCCTGCTTGATGAGCATTTAGCCTTGAACCCAAGCAGGAGCCAAGCTGGCCCCCACTGCCTTATTTCCATCTCTGAGCCCCTAGTTAGCTTCCCTCTGGCCTCGATATACTCCCAGCACCTCTGGCCGGGAGCCCAACTGCCTTCCCCTGTCACTTCAGGATGGAAATCTCAGCGTTTGGTTCCGTTTGCCTTGCTGGTTAGCATTTTGACTTTAGTAATGTGAAGAAATTCAAATCTGATTGGGAAATCATTAAGCTAAACCAAGCCCAGAAGAAAGCAATTGAGTAGAAAATTGTGAATACCAGTCGCAGTGTCTCCTCCGTGCCCAGAGAAGGAGAAGCACCATTTCTGAGGTCACCTCAGAGCCAGGCGGGGAGACAGGGGCCCTCCTCATGGGCACCGCACAGGTGCATGGCGATCACCGCGTAGCTGGCAGGCAAGGCCCCAGGGTGGGAGTAAATAATGCTGGAGGGGATGTACATAGACAGTAGGAATCAGTGCACAGATGGGGTTTCCTGACCTATCAGTGATGGCAACCATGTAGGACAGTGATGGCGAACCTGTGACACCTCTGACACGCGAACTCATTTTTTTGGTTGATTTTTCTTAGTTAAATGGCATTTAAATATATAAAATAAATATCAAAAATATAAATCTTTGTTTTACTATGGTTGCAAATATCAAAAAATTTCTATATGTGACATGGCACCAGAGTTAAGTTAGGGTTTTTCAAAATGCTGACACGCCGAACTCAAAAGGTTCGCCATCACTGATGTAGGATGTGCTAACCTGCATTTTGGCTTTCTCTTCTGCTTGCTGGTCTCGATTTTTTACCTGATTTGTATTAGTTTTGATATCTTTAATTTCTTCTATTTTATTACACGTATTTTCTTGAAAGTAGCCTCCAATCCTCTGTGGGACAAAGTGAGGGATACATACACAATCCGACCAGTACAGCGCTGGGGGGGGGGGGGGGGGGGGGCGGTGGCGGGGGAGACTCAGTAACCGAAGCAGAATGGCAGAGACGGGAGTGCATGCCTCACTGATCCCCGCCCCCAGCCTGGCTGCAGCTGTGAGCCCTGCCACGCCTTCCTCTTCTCAGGAGGACCCAGCGTGACCCAGCAGTGTGCAAGCTTCCCTCTGAGCTGCTGAGTGTTGGAGAGGTGCCAGGCAACCTTGTCTCAGGGCCTTAAGTGAACTGTGTCTTACTGAATATCTCCATAGAGAAGCCAGTTTATCTTTCTGGAACTTCCTGTCTGGAGCTTCGAAGTTCCCAGGTTTCTTCCGCTCAGCCCAACACAACCAGAGGGACCCTGCTGTGTCCACAATGGAAGTGAGTTGAGATAACCCTTTATACACCTCTTGGGCTGTTGAGATAGCTTCCAAAGGACCTCTCTGCTTCGCTCCTCCCTCTCGCCACCCATGGATCAGTCGGGTTGACCATCTAAAAGTGCACATCGGTGCTCTGCCACAGCCCTCTGTGGAATCCTATGTTGCTCTTGGTTTTTCTCAGGCCTGCCAGGCCCCTCCTGCTGGCCCCTGCCTGCTTCTTTCTCCCTTATCCGTTCTTTCCCTGCCGCCCTGTGGCTTCCCGAGTATGTCAAATCTAGTCCTGCCCTTAAGTGTTGGCATTTTCAGTTCCTGTTGCCTTTTCTTCATGTAGCAAGTTCCTTCTCATCCCTTAGCTCTCAAATGTCATGCTCCTCTCACCAACCCATTTAAACTAGGCCTGTCTCCACAGCTCTGCCAACCTCAAAACTGTCTATCACAGTGGTTGGCAAACTGTGGCCCCTTGAGTGTGGCTCTTCCACAAAATACCACGTGCGTGTGCGCACGTACAGTGCGATTGAAACTTCGTGGCCATAGTCAAGGGGCCAAAGAGTCGCATGTGGCTCGCGAGCCACAGTTTGCCCACCATGGTCTATCACATCATTCGGCTCCTACCACAGCACGCATCACAGTCTGCACTTAATGTTCTTTACTTGGTCATTTGTTTCTGATGAGTCTCCCTGAGCAGTGCATATGCTTTGCAGGGCACAGACCTGGTATACTTTGATTCCTACATTATCTCCAGCACCTAGACAGTAACTGGAACATAGGAGCTTCTTAGTAAATATCTGAGAGATGAATGTATCAATGACTTAAATCAGGAGTTCCCAAACTATGGCCTGTGGACCGAAGCTGGTATGTGGCCAGTTTGCATAAATAAAGTCTTATTGAAATGTAGTCAAATCATGTACATATTGTCTATGGCTATTTTGATGCTACAATGCTGGACACTAAGGACTTGCGACAGAGATCATGTAGCCCACAAAGCTGAAAATATTTACCACCTGACCCTTTGCTGGTGGGGAGAAAGCGGTGGAGAGGGTAAAAGATGAAAGATCAGGTCTACCTGAAAGCGAGACAAAGGAAGAAGAGTACTAATGTGCCCGTCTGTTTCTAATTCTGCCAAGGGGAGAGAGTGAACACACTTCAGTCCTTAATCACAACCATGGTCAGTGTGAAGACATGGGTGTGCTTCATCCATACATGCTGGTAGGCAGCTCCCTTCTTCTCCACGTACTACAGGCACTGTACCCCACCTCAAGGCATGAATCATGACTGGTCTTTCCCTTTAGCAGTGATAGGTCTAGCAGTGAGCATGTGACCCAGGTCTAGGCCATAAAACACAAGGAGACCCCTTTCCCCAGCTGCTGGAAGAGTGCTCGGTTCTTCCGAGGAAGCTAAGGCCGAGTTGGGGTGAGGCCCTCACTTCATCCGGAGACTAGCACTGCTCCCGGCAGCGCTTGCCCAGCACTCACCCTCGCCATGGCCTCTGTCTCGGAGCTTGCCTGCATCTACTCGGCCCTGATCCTGCACGATGATGAAGTGACGGTGACGGAGGGTAAGATCAACACCCTCATTAAAGCAGCTGGTGTAAATGTTGAACCTTTCTGGCCAGGCTTGTTTGCAAAGGCTCTGGCCAATGTCAACATTGGGAGTCTCATCTGCAATGTAGGGGCTGGTGGACCTGCCCCTGCAGCTAGTGCTGCACCAGCAGGAGGTCTTGCCCCCTCCACCACTACTGCCCCAGCTGAGAAGGAGAAAGTGGAAGCAAAGAAAGAAGAATCTGAGGAGTCTGATGATGACATGGGCTTTGGTCTTTTGGACTAAACTGGCTCTTTTGTAACACAGTCAATAAAAGCTGACCTCTGTTGGGGAAAAAACAAACACAAAGAGAAGTCCATCTGGTGTTTTGAGGGAAGATTTTTCCCTGGGAAGGAGAAAGCCAGCTTTTGCTCTCATTGCATTCCTTCCTCCTTGAAGCTCTGATGGGCAAGGACGTGACTCTCATGGCCGGGGCAGCCTTCCTGGACCTGAGGGAAGAGTTCATAGGCACACAGAGGGCAGAACAGCCGGACCTTGAGTCCTTGACAACACCATGGACTCGCTTCACTGACCCTGAAACCCTGTGTCTCCGGTTTCTTGGTGAGGGAAATACTAAATATCCACCAGCCACCAGCCTTGACCATAACTTCAGGCGAGCAGCTATCAGCTGACTTAATGACAATCCCACTTGATCTGAACTTTCCTAAGGAAGCAGCCAGGTCTCATGATAAAGATCTGAGGACACCCAAAGGGAATGCAAAATGCCTCAAATTCTATCCTCCATCAGCCGAGTCCAAGTTTTAAATCTCGTTATACAAAAGACATTTTGCTGGGATGCGTTGTTCTCCAGAATCCCTCTGTTAAATGGATGATACTTTCAAAAGGCTATGCATGGGGAGTTTGTGACTTTATCCCAAAGGTGCAAGGTCATAGATCATCTCAGACAGAAGAAATATGGAGCTCTCAGGGAGCAGGAAGCAGGGTCATAATGTAAATAGCATGGGACCATGAGCCGGGCTGCCTAGATCCTGGTTCCCCTTTGTCTATTAATTTTCTATGCACCAAGGAAAACTCACCTCCTGTCTCTGGACCTTTCTCTCTCTCCCCTGTCTCTGCTAGTTAAAAGGAACTGGCTATACACGCTATACAGTCTCATGCCCCCATGACGGCCTTCATTCACTCCTTATACCTTTAGCCACCCTTTCAATACACACTGTTGAGTACCTCCCTGTGCTAGGAATTTTTCTAGATGCTGGGCACGTAGCAGTCTCTGCTCTCGTGGAGTTTACTGTCTAGTGGGGAAGACAGAAAAAGTACACAAGTTCATATAACGCGGTGTGACACATATGATGACAGGAGAGATGGCGGGGCATGCAAGCTCGTGGCAGCTCAGGACAGGGAGAGCAGGTGTTACCTGGTGTAAGAGGCTCCCCAGAAGTGGTGGTATCCACGTTAAGACCTAAAGGAGGAGTCCAAGTCAAGTCACAGGGAGGGAGAGGGAGAGGGAGAGGGAGAGGGAGAGGGAGAGGGAGAGGGAGAGGGAGAGGGAGAGGAATTTCCTTGGCAAGGGTATCGGTGCATGTCAAGAACTGTTAATAAACTGTCTACCATTTATTTCATATCTGAGGTTCAGTTATTTTCCCAAATCAATCTCCTTGCTACGTTGCTTATTAAAATTGTGATGGAAAGGACAATCGGATACATTTAAAAAGAACCTGAGCCAAGTTTAACCAACCACTATCGTGACAGGAGTTGATGTCTGTTTCATGTATTTGAAAGCTATGATGTGTATTTCAAACATATCCTATATATCAGACCCATTAATTTAAAACAGAATTATCATATTCTCATACTATGCTAGGCATTTGGATAGAGCCAGAAATATAAGGTAGAAGAGGACGTGTTCCATAGGCACAGCTCAGTGTGGAGACAGTCAAGAGCATTAATAATCAGAGAGCGGGGTGTCGCAGGTGCAGAGAACTGCGCTCCCATCAGGTTTGGTCTAGGGAGGCTTTCGGAAGTCCATGAGCCCTGAACTCAATTTGTTTTCTTATTTATTTTCCCACTCATCCATCCATCCATCCATTTATTCTAACTACAGTAAAATGCACACATAAATTTACCATTTAACCCTTTCAACCGCACAATGCAGAGACGCTGGATTCATATACTAGTACGATGCCATGCAAAGTTCGCCACTATCCATCTCAGAGACCTTCTGTCATTCCAAGCAGAAACCCTGTCCCACTGAACAATAAGTCCCCATCCCCCTCTGCCTCCTCTGGATCCTAGTTCCCCTTTGTCTATTAATTTTCTATGCACCAAGGAAAACTTACCTCCTACTTTCTGTCAACCTCTGTCCTACTTTCTGTCTCTGTGACTTTGCCTACCCTAGAGACCTCAGTTAAGTGGAATCACACAGTATTTGTCCTCTTATTTCATCCAGCACAAGGTCTTCAAGACTTTTATCCATGTTGTAGTGTGGACCACCACTTCATTCCTTCATATGGCTGGGTAATACTCCATCGTACGTACACATCCCATGTTGGTTATCCATGCATCTGTTGGTGGATACTGGGGTTGTTTTTGCCCTTTGGTGACTAACGCTGCTATGTATGTTGGTGCACACTGTCTGTTGGAGTCCCTGATTTCAATCCTTCTGGGTATGTACCTAGGAGTGGCATTGTTGGATCAGATGGTAGTTCTATTGGAACTGAACGTTGAAGGCTGAGAATGACTGAGCAGGAGGAAGCAAAATACCCTATGGATTAATGCCAAGGGAGGGCACACTTCAGTGGGGTGACCCACCCATTATACAATCTCTGGCTCCCTCTCCTCTCAAGAGCCATACTACGTGTCCCTCCTTGATGACAACCACCTATGTCAATCCTGGTTTCCCCAGAAGGTGCTCTGTAGGGTGCATATCCTGTCCTATCTCCCTCCCAAGTTCCACCCTGCCCAGGACATCTGGGGAGTGGTAACTAATCCCCTGCCTACCTCACTGAATTGTTTCAAAACTTAAGGAATAAAACCTGTGAATGGGGTGGTTCAGGTGTTTGTGGTCAGGGCTGTTGCTATTGTCCTCATTGCTGTCCTTGTTAGAGCACTTTTGGGCTTCCCAGTGGCCTCCCCTGGCCTGAGGGACCCTCAGGGGCAGTCACTGCAGTCCCTATGCATGAATTAAAATGGTAAATTTATGTGTGCATTTTACTGTAGTTAGAGTAAATGGATGAATGGATGGATGGGCGGGTGGATGGATGGATAGATGGGATGAGAAATAGGCTCCTTCAGTCACAGCCAAGACCACGGAAATGAAACCTAAGTGTGACATCTCAAATTGCTGTATCTCTCCACTACATCCCCAGTTCCTCCCAACACAGAAATCTGTGCTAATAACAGAGAGGAGTGGAAACCCACCCACCATATCCTGAGAGTCAGCGGAAGCCAGGCTGCTTTTCTCACTTTCAGGGCTGGCAGATCTGTCGGAGAGGCTACATCTAGAAATTCTAGAGCAATTTCCTCCTACCTCAGAGTTACTTTCCCAAGGCTTGGTTTATTTGGTTTCAAACACTGAAACCATATTTATTGAAAAACCACTGTGTGTTTGGCATATTGCTAGGCCCTGTGGCTACAGAAGCTCAAGAAATAAGGGCCTTCGCATTCAGTCTGTCGTTGCATTGATGCTAAGGCCCTCAAATGCACCCTGTCCATTTCTTGACACCCCAGTTTTGGTTGTATACTGCTGCCTGGGCTCTGAGTGTGACTACCTTTCCTGCTAAAAGGCTGTCTGTTTAAGTCATGCCTTTGCTTTAGTTCAGGGATACTGTCTTTTAGCTACCGGCTGCCTGTCTGGTTTCTACCTACAGCAGCGAAAACACAGAAACCTACCTAACACGGTTGATTCTAAATTGTGTGACCCATAAAATTGCCCCAGCGTCCCTAAACCACTGTAGACTTCTGACGATAAACACGGATCCGGTTTCCCCGAGGCTCAGAATGGCCAGCCCTGCTGCCGCTCCTTAGCCACCGCAGGTGTGGCTAATCCATCATGGTGCTTTCCGGCTGCACCAGGGCCTGTATGGCATCTCACCCTCTCTCAACGCAATGCTCTAGGCAGCTGCCTTCCATTGACCTGAGCTGGCACACAAAGTACGTAGTAGACACTGTCGCTGTCCCAGCCAGATCATCTGGACCATACCCTCAACTCACCTGCTGGGAGTATGTATAGGCTGTCACAGCCACAGCTGCACCTTTCTCCTGAGCATCACCCTCTGCTGGTCCCGACAGGTGTCACCTCGCCAGGGAGAGTCTCTAGTGTCATGCCTTGACTGATACAGGGACCAAAAGCCTGGTGCCTGGCTATTCACACATACTCATATCTCTGGGGTGGGGCTTTGCCTAGTTTCCCCTTCGCTCTCTCCTGCCTCCCTCACACCTTACTGATTGTGTTTGAGAGCACTGAACCCTCGCACCAAATCCCCATTTCAGGTTCTGTTCCTGGGGAAACTGACTTCAGCCAAGTCCTTTGTCACACCTGTCTCTGACCCTATGCCCGGGAAGGAAAAGCCAAGGACCAGATATCTTGAAGGAATGTGCAAATCTTTCTACTCACTCTCTTCAGTGCAATAAATTGACGATCAACCCACAATGTGTGCTGAGCCTGGACACGTGCTGGGCATGGCTGACCCACGGGCACATGAGACCAAGGCGACCCCTTCCATTCCAGTAGGACAGGTGCAGAGGTGACAGCTCTGAGAGCAGGGACTCTCTACCTTGGACCAAAGGGAAGGAGAAGGGTAGAACCGAGAGAATAGAATAGAATAGATTCTGAAGACTCTCTGAGACAGACTTGGAAACACATTTCCCTCTGATTTTCTCATAACCTAGAGCAAGAGTCTTATAATTTGTGGCTCACAGACCCCAAGAGAGATTCATGGAGGAGCTTCAAAGGGTTCATCATCTCCCTCCCCCGAACTGAATGCATGTCTATTGGGTTTTTTTTGCCAAATAATCCATACCTTCCCCCAGATTCCCAAAGGCATCTGTGAACCACAACAGCCAAGAAGCACTACTTTAGATTTTTTTTGGCCATATATCCAAAGGTCTTGATGAAGAGAGGTTTTGGTGATATCAACACATGCACTGTCAATGCAGCAACTGTGTGGGCAGACCCAGCTGTGGTGCCAGCCAAACATCTGTCTGAGAGATAAATCTTCCTCTTTCCGATGCCTTTGAATCATGTAGTGACTGCATTTTGGAGCTGGAGGTCCGCTCACTGCAGGGCACCTGTCTGTCTGGGTCTCCTCATTGGTAAAAGGAGCAGATCATGCCATATTATTTTCAAGGTCTGGCCCATCACTGATTTTCTGAGATTCTGTGAAGAACCTCAGAAACCATCTCTTTATCTTTTATTTAATTTATTTTTTTAGAGAGAGAAACATTGATGTGAGAGTGAAACATCAATCTGTTGCCTCCTGCACACCTCCCACTGGGGACTGAGTCTGCAACCTGGGCATGAGCCCTGACCAGAAATCAAACCATCAACCCTTCTGTGCATGGGATCATGCCCAGGATTGATGTAAAAGGCTGCAGCATGCAGTGGCTAAGGGTGGGGGGCGCCAGAGCTAGAAAACCTAGGTGTGAATCTTAGCTTTGCCATTTGGGCTGGTTTCCCCTTGGGGCCTCTGGGAAATAGCAATAATAATGCATAATAATGACATCTCCCCAGAGGGATGCTTTAAGGACCCAAGGAGTCAGCCATGTGAAGCCTTAGACCAGAGCCAGGCACACAGCAGGCACTCGCTAAGTGTTGGCTCTTCTATAGTTTGTGTCCAGCAGAGGTAACTGAAGGGCCAGGAGTAATTTCCAGGTCCAGACAGTGAGGCCCGATTCTCCCAGGACTCGAGTCCAGCCTGGGCTCTCCCCAGGGCACCTCCCTTTCTGCTGCATCTGCTGCTCCTCGTATGGTGTCAACAGGACCCGGGCAACCACGGCCACAGGAGAGCCCATCTCCTAGGCCTGCCAATGCCCCAACAATCAAGGAGGCCCAAAGGTGCCTCTAAGTGCCAGGAAGCGCCTGGAGCTATTACTTTCAATTCACATTCCCATCCCTCCCTCTGCTCCATTTCTGGGCTCTGTCCCATCAGGTACAAGACGTCTTGCTGGGTCTGACATCGCTTTTCCAGCCGGGTTTATATGACCGATTCCATGCATCTCTGACTCCAGGCGGCCATGGGCCATCTGCTGTGCATTTGCAGTGCTGGCGTCTGGTCACATTCTGACGTCGGTCGCCTCTGCTTGCCAGGCAGATGGCTGACCCAGTCTTCACCTTGGTGTTCTCCAGCTGCCTGCCTCCAGAGCCACCTCTGGGTCAGCTCTAATTCCAGGCCAGCCCCACTGCAGACCAGGGCGTGTGTGGATTGGGGAATGGGTGTGTCAGGTGGGAGCCTGAAGTAAGAGAAGCCCAGAGATGCTCAGTGGTGTGTACAGTGAGTTAGAATGCAATTAGGTTACTGTTGCTGATAACATTCTCTTGCATTCGGCACCTGGCGATTCACAGAGCACCTGCATGCTCACTGCCCCATGTGCTCCTACAACAGCCTTATAAGGCAGATGTGGTCTCTGTTTAAGCCGTTAGTAAGCCCAGGCCTGGACAAGTTAAGTAACTTGCCTGAGGCCAGACATTTTTTAAATTTTTTTTTGTAAAAGGGAGAATTGCAAGCCACATCTGTCTGGCCAGACGTCCAGTACTCTCCCTACGACACTCCAGGGGGACCTCAGAGAGCAAAGAGGCCCAGAGCACCTGGAAAGAGGAGTGGGGTCCTCAGGACACAGGGGCCTAAGGACATGGGGCCCTGCTGGTCTAAGGCACTGCACAGAGCACGCCTTATGACTTGGTCATCTTTTGGCTTCCCGCCCAGGTAGCCTTCAGCTGGATAAGGAGCCCTTGGGAGCCTCAGCCACAGGGGCTCCTCTCCCTGTCTCTTCCCTTCCCTCACAGCTCCCAGGGGGTGCTGCTGTGTCACAGAAATGAGCCTGCACTTAGAAGCCAACCCGATCTGAGTTTCAATCTTTATTTTTACTACCGAGAGATCTTGGGCAAGTTACATAACATCCCTGAGCTTCTGTTTCTTCATCTGAAAAAGTGGCATGAACGCATCTGCCTTGCAGGGTGGCTGTAAGATTGCATTAAACAGTGAGTGCCCTGCTGTCGCTGTTGCTTAGGGAGGAATGGCCTGTGAGGAGGGTTCGCCACGTGGCCAGAGAAAACCCAAGCGCCAGGCCCGGTGGAGCTGGATCCTGTCTTCTCTGGGCCCCATTTCTTTTCTGGATCCCCTTCTGTGTACAAGCTACACAGTGCCTCCCCCTCGCTGGTGTTGATGCTGCCTCCTCTGGCTGCAGACTCCCCAATGCTCCCTGCTTAGCAGTTGCTTTGCCAAGCTGGGCCAATTAAGCTGCCTGCTTCTAATTGTTTGGGTGGCTTGTCTCTGAACTCCCTCCAACTTGTCTATAAATTGGTTCTAAATGTAGTCCTGAGTGCCTAATCTTGGAGCTCTGAGCTTCTCCCTCCTCTTGGTAGGGTTTGAGGTGTTTCCTCTCTTCCCCTCCCCTCTCCTCCCCTCCCCTTCCTTCCCTTCCCTTCCCTTCCCTTCCCTTCCCTTCCCTTCCCTTCCCTTCCCTTCCCTTCTCCTCTTCCCTCCCCTCCCCTCCCCTCCTTTCCCCCTCTCTTCCCTCTCTCTTCTCCCCTCCTTCCCCTGATCATCGATGCAGAAGCAAAAAATGACATGTGACATGACTTATTTCCTTTGCAAAGTTTCTCTTATTTAAGCTTCCAGGAAAGTGATGGTGGAGAATTAAAGAGGGATTAATTGAACGTACAAATTCTTTCCAAGCTCTGGAAGTTGCACAGAAAAAAACAAACAAAACAATTTGAAACAGTAGGGGAGGGGAGGTAAGAACATGGGAGCATGAGGAGAGTGATCACTTGTCTGTTCCTTTATGCTCCCCTCTCCCCCACACACCTCTCTGGTGTGGGTTCATTAAAGCATCAGCCTCGAGCAGAATTGCTGTGTCTAATAGGAAGACCCAGCAGTGTCTTCATCAGGCAATTAGGACCCTGACCTGCAGGAGGCAGATTTAAAGGAGCCTACCCCCGCTTCTCCTCCCCTTTCCATCCTTCCCCCTTTCCTCTCTTCCTCAATGTCTTCTATTTTGTCCTTCTCATCCTCCTTTTTCTTCTCCTCCTCTTCCTCCTCCCTCTTTTCCTCCTGTCCTTCCTCCCTCCTTTTTGTACCTTCTTCTCTCCTCTCTCTCTACCTCCTCTCCTCTCCTCCTCCTCCCTATTAACATCAAATCCAGTGGGCAGGCATCTTTTGTACCAATGGAGTGACTTACCCTCTTGAAAGCTCTCTCACACCCCTGGTCTCACTGGAGCTATACAGCAGCCTGGGGTGGGGCCAGGGCAGGCAACCATGGCTTCATCTGGCAGATGAGGAAATAAAGCCCAGGGAGGTTCAGCAACCTACCCAAGGTCACAGAGATCATGTATGAGCCCTCAAAAAGACTCAGGACTCCTGGGCTCACTCTTGGCCACAATCAGTGCGCTACAGCATTTGTCAAATCATAGAATGATGTTACTGCTGGTTAAAGGCTCAGATCAACATAGTCAAAGGCTTATGGCAAAACAGCTAGACAAGCCAGACTTTTCCATTGTCTGGGAGTCTTATTCCCGTCAACCACCCAGAGCAACCCTGTTGACTGTCCCCACCCAACCAGGCAACATGCCTCTTGTGGTCACCAGCGTTGCCAAGAACATCTCCCAAAACGTAGAGGATGCCCAGAGGGTCCTGCAGGCAAGGAAAGGTGGTGGAAGGCTGGAAGAAACGCCTCCATGAACAGCCAGGGGGGGTTCTCACTTACTGCCGACTCCAAGTCTTTCTCCTAGAACCCCCAAGGGGTGTCAGCTCATCAATTCCAGTCTGTCCACCCGTGTTGCATCTACAATATGCTGAGTGCAAGCAGAGATAGCAACCCTGGCCCCCTGGAGAGGCGACACGTCCCTGCTGTGTACATCAATGCTCTTTACGGGACTTGAGTTTTGTTTATATAAGAAGCAGGTGGGGTGATGAGGACAAACAAGTTTTACATACTAGAAAGTTCTCTACAAAGAACTCTTGTTGCTGGGATTACAGTAGTCATGGGGGTAAAGCTGGTCCTAACACTGCGCAGAATCAGAGTAGGAGGGACCTTTCGAGGTCCTGTGGCCCAGCCCCTCAGTTTGTGGGTGAGGCACCGAGACCCGGAGAGAAGGCATCTTCCTCAGGTGATGCTGCAGGTGACAGGGAAGGATGGTTTTGGGACCTGGTGTCCGGGCTTGTCTCTTTCTTGATGCTGCCTGTCATCTCTGTTTTACTTTCATAGATTTTTTCCTTCTTTCCTCAAAATTCAATACATATACAATGCCTTCAAAATACCCTTTATCCACAGCGTTTCTTTATCCAAATATATTTAGCCTACATCCCATGACTTCAAGATCCTGTGATGTGGCTTTAAAAAACACACTGATTAACAAAACCATGCCGAAGGGTTAGGAAAGAAGAAACCAAGGTGTCCGACTGTGCCACTCCCCCTGGGGACTGTTTTCATCTCAAGAGAGGCCTTCGCAGACCTCAGAGAAAGAGATACTATTCATGGAATTTCAGGTTCTTGGCAGGTCACTGGAGACTTCATCCAGATTATCTGGGGACCTGCTTTTTCTTCTGGTGATGAGGGCGAATCTCACCGAGTCCCCACACTCTGAGCTCATGCTTAGACCTCTGGCTTCTTCTCCCTGGTTAGATCATTGCCTCTCAGCGCTGGGGCCCTGACCGACAGCACTGACCACAGGGCCTCCCTGGGGAGGCTGGCTTCTGCCACGGAGCGTTTGCTGGTTACTCCCTATCCTCTGGGTCAAGGACGTAGCTTGAGCCATTTTCTGTATCTTCAGGAGTTAGAACCAGTGGTTCCCACTGAGTGTGAACACAGGGGAAGAGCAGAGATTCTGCAGCCCGGTTTCAGGGCAAAAGCAGTGTGCATTTTGCTGGGGAGAAACAGCACCACTTGGACTGCGTGTGTGTGCACATCACACAGTCAACATGGAGCCATGCCCGTGCGCACATAATGCCCATCAGCTCCAGTGCCTGTGTGTGCACATGTGTGTGTGAGTGTGTGTGTGTGTAGGGGGTCTCTCCTGCATGTGTGTGCATATTAGAGTCACAGGAAGTCAGAGCTGAAGGGACATTAGAGACCATCTAGAACCCTCTTGTCTCACAGAGGAAGAGATCAGCCTGGGACAGCATCCTTATCGGCAAACCTGAAGTTTGACATCTGCCCAGCTTGCCTCACACAGCTCGGGAACAGGTCAATAAGACATGACTATAAACTTGCTTTTGGAAAAATGCTTTTTTGAACATGTGAGGGAAACCCCGGTGAGATTAGGTCCAGAACTGGAGGACGCTGTGGTCATCCATGGCACAGCTGCTCCGGGGTCCGGGGCACAAATGTCAGTGAGGCGGGGTGGGGAAGGCCATTCCCCAGACTCCCCAGGAGACCCCCCTCAATACCCACACAGCTGAGGCTGTGCAGTCCACAGCCAGCCGAGAAGGACACAGAGGGGCGTGGGGAGGCTCACTGAGCAGGAGAGGCTGGAGCCAACAGGAGGGCCGCTCTGCTTCAAAGCCCTGTGAGGCTTCCTAACATTGAAGATTCTCCAGAACAACACAGAATAACTGGGTGTCACATGGGGTACACACAGCCAGGGAACATGGAGGCCCCATGAGAGTGCCACCTCCACGTGGGCAGGGCAGGACCAGGTGCATCTGACGCCCGGCTGCAGACCCAGCCGTAGGACCAGACAGGGTTCAGAAGATGCCTGTCCAGTGAAGCTTTACCATCCACCCTGCCCCCCCACCTCACTGTAACATCTACCCTGCCCCTTTCTCCCCAAGGCTTCCCCGTCTAGAGTAGACCTAGAGCCCTCCCAGGGGCTCTGAGAGGCAGGCCTGCACCCTTTCCCAGCACCTCCCAGGTTGCAGAGGGAGCCTGCAAGTCCCCACACTAGGCCTTCCCCTGGCTCTACACCCTCCACCACCTCCAGAACCCCGAGGTCCTCCATGGGCCATGCTTTTCTTTGCCTTCCCAGCAGGAATAAAATCACCCTTGTCAACATGTACTGTGACTGGTTGTCATGGCAACAGGGATAACAGACATCCACAGTGCCCTGGGTCAGTGTGCACCTGGAGTTTATTTAGCAAGGTGGCAGCGGTGGGGGGGGTGGGGGGGTGGGGGGGTGTCAGTTTCCTTGTATGGGTGTCCCTGCTGGACGCTTCCCTGTCTTCCCTCCCTTGGTCTCTGAGTCTGACTAAGATGCCAGCATAGTTGCACACGTGACTGCGCAATGCATGGAAGGAGCGTGATCCTCACACAAAGGCATCATTTACTGGGGGGGGGGGGGGGGGGGGGGTGCCTGCATGGGGCCGGTTGCAGCCCCTGAGAAATGTATCCTCTGAGGCCTGCATAGTCTTCTTTCCTTTGCTGGGAACTTGTCTGCCCTGGCCCAGCACTCAGAGAAGCAGGAGGAGGGTAAGTGGACAAGGGAGAAAAGAAATGCATAGAAAAGTGAAGAGCTGGCACCACTCCCATGGCTACACCCAGATGCCCTGGTTAACTGCTGAGGTTGGGCCCAAAAAGACAGCAGACTGGATTCCAGATCTGTCCCCTGGGAGACAGGAATGACCTGGCTGTGTGGCTGTATACCAATTAAATAATGTTCGGGGCTATAAAAGGTAAGCTCCCAAATCTCAGTGATGTAGCTCAACAAAAGTCTACTCCTCACTCCACAGAAAATCCAATCAGCATTAGTGAGGGTAGGGGAAACGGGGGAGTGCTCAGGGACTTAGCTGATGGAGGATCTGCCAAGCTCAGGTGGCTTCCAATGCTGCCCTGAACTCATCAGCAGAGACTCTGTGAAGAAGAGGATCACAAGGGAGGTTTTTTATGGCCAGACCTGCAAGTGTCCTACAACCCTTTGCCCATGTTCCATTGGCCAGAACTTCATCACATGATCCAACCTAACTCAGGGTGTCTGGGAAATGTAGTCTAGCTGTGTGGCCAGATGGATGAAGTGGTCTCCACCACAGGCTGGAAGGAAGCCTGGCCCTGCAGGCATAAAGAGATGTCTGGAGGGAATGGGCTGGAGGGGAACAGTGCCCAGAGCTGAACAGGGGGGTGCCCCTACGGGTGCAAACAGCACCCAGGGATATAAACAGTCAGGATTAGAATCCAGATTGGCTTGACTCCAAAACCTTTGCTTATTTGTATCATGAGGCTTCCTCCCATAGGAGCTTCCTGGGTTCTGTTGAGAGGGGGAAGGAGAGAAGAGTGGGCACAGGTGGGGAAGTGGTAGGATGGGCATGGACAGCAGGAATGACAAAGTGGGTTTGTAGCCAGACACCGGAGTCTCGTGTAGCCCTTGGGGATCACATTTGCTTTGCCCCCTCTTTGGTGCTCAGTCGGATTTCCTCTGAAGTGTCTTACTGTCCTCTCTGGACGGATCTGGAATCTAGTCTGCTGTCTTATTGGGCCCAACCTCAGCAGCTCAGGTAATGTGCACATCACAATGTGACCGACAGGTGGGGGAAGGCAGGGTTAGAATAAAATGATGTTACAACAGAATACAGGATCCCTTGAACCCAACAAACAGAGCCTCCTCCCCCCCGGTGCAGAGCGCCTTGGAGTCCTCAGAGAAAAAGGTGAGGGGGGAGTTTCAACCCTGGGCGTGTGGCTGGGGCAAGTGCAGGCTTGAAACTCCAGGAGGGTGGACACAGAGCCAGCTGTGAGAGGCAGGAGGAGCCAGAGGGCTGGAGGGAGGCCCACCTAGGACTTATTTGTGACTTTATAAAAAGACCCGGACCCCGCCCCAAGCTTTTGACGTCTGACTTTTCCAAGAGACTCTAGTGTGAAAAGAATCCCCCTCAAAAACCTGTATATCCTATGGATGGAAAAAGGGAGTCAAGAGGAGAATAATGATTTTTCCAAAGCCAGAGAACTTGTTGGAAGCACTGCCCAGCCTGAACCCTCATCTCATGTCTCTTGGGCAGTGTCTGTTCTAGTTCTACAACTGCTCTACACACACACACACACACACACACACACACACACACACACACAAGCCTGGGGGAGCCCAGGAGAATGCAGGAACCTGACACACACAGTTGGAGGCTGACGTAGCCGTGTGTTCCATAATCGATCCTGCAGCTTGCACAGATCTACGCCATATTTACCATCTCACGTTGGGCAACTGGTACCTGCTGTGCCCGCAGGTGTGGCAAGAGCCCCTGCTGCCATCCGTACGTGGAGAATCGGGTCCCTGCCACAGAGGCGGCCCAGGGGAGAGGACCCGCCTCGTCCCTGTCCCTGAGAATGGCAGCTTTCTCACGGAGTGGCCCCTGCACAGGGTCCATTTAGAATCCCTCAGGAATGTGCCAAAAAGGGTTGGGGGTGGAGGTCTGCGGCCTGAATGACATAAAGTCTGAATTACAGAGAAGATCTCAAGACAGCAGTGTTTAACTGCTTTCAAGACAATCAGGAACAAAATGGACAGATAGGGAGCACAGCAAACCCAATTAGAGGCACTTTGGGCACCACTGTAACAAATAGAGGAGAAAGTCCTGTATAATTCACATGCTTCCGGCTGCTAAGCTGGTGTTGCATGTTTTGGAAACCAATTTGTTTTGCTGTTAACTAAACGTAGTAATTCAGGGGTGGGGGACTACGTATACTATTGCTTTGCATGGGAACAA
Organism: Myotis yumanensis; assembly: GCF_028538775.1. Taxonomy (NCBI): domain Eukaryota; kingdom Metazoa; phylum Chordata; class Mammalia; order Chiroptera; family Vespertilionidae; genus Myotis; species Myotis yumanensis. The sequence goes on along the minus strand of NW_027223767.1, from coordinate 23,573,187 downwards.
TTAATTAATTTACATATAATAAGTAAAGTTGTTACACAGAGCAGATTATCCATCACATCAGCCAAGGAGGTTTCAGACCCCCTGCAAACCTAGGACACAGCACGCCCTGGCTCATGCCCCATCCTTGCTGAGAGCAGCCTAGAGATATCCACGCGCCCCCACCCCTGTCTTAGGTACAGTGCCCCTTCCCAGGAAGCTCCTCTCTGCCTCTCCCTCACTGGCAGATCTCTGAACCCACTGACCCCCTCTCCCCTGCTCAGTGGCACAGGCACAGAACGTATTACAATAACACAGCCGAGAGACCATTGATTTTCCTGGTCTCAGTCTCCACTTTAATCCATATTTTTATTAAATTTTTCTGTGTGCAGGAAGGAACATTTAGGGAAAACCATGAAAGGCTGTCAGGAGCTGTTATTAGTCATCTCAGCTCCGCCAATGAGCTGTTCCGTGCAGAAGTATCTGCCACTGGGCAGTGGACCCAAGGGCCCTGACTGGAGGCAGAAGCTCATTTGGCTACGAGACGGGGGAATAAAGGGCGGCTCTTCAGATGCCAGGAGGACAATGGGAGCAGCGGTTTCCAATTTATTTCCCTTTTATTGAGCATTTTTCAGAACCCGGCTCCCATATCTGGCCAGCTGGCACCAATCTGCTCTTAGAATGACTGAGGTTTAGAGCTGGGGGGTGGGGGGGTCAGCAAGCATCCAATCCCTCCACACAGCTCTGTCTGGGTCCTTTCAGGAGCGAGGCCAGGGCTGGGCGTTGGGATGCAGAGACAAGCCCATCAGTGGGCTGTGCAAGTCTCCACTCTCCCCCATGAGTTCAAGGCTAAGCCCTTAAAGATGCCCCTGTCCCTGAACCTGGAAATTCTTCTACTGTAATGCTTCACACAGTATTAACATGGTCTGTGCTGCTTCTCCCATTAGCCTGTGAATTCCTTGAAGACACAGTCACATTTTTATTTTTATTTTCATAGCCCAGTGCCTAGCATATTACTAGGCACTCGGAAAATAACTCTGAATACATGAGGGAGAGAAAGAATGAATGAATAAATGAAGAATCAAATGACTTGAGTTCACCACCCTGCAACTGTCAGATCCCGGGGGACTCTCTAGGGGGGAGGAGATATACCCAGAGAAAGCAAGTTGCTTCCAAAGGGGACACTGCACCTCAGCATAGGGCCTGAAGGTCTGAGGACGTGTTTCTTCCCCAGTTATTTATTATTATTATTATTATTATTATTATTAAAGATTGCTTTCCCTTATATGGGTGTCCCATACTTTATTTATCTAAAGCCCCTTCTGTTAAACATTTGGGATTTTCCCAGCTTTCCCATCATAAATAAGACTGCAAAAGTCAACCTTTTATGGGAAATATTGTGGGCAATTTCTAGCATTGGGAAATGTTCAGCTAATAATACAGTGAACTTCAGTTTTTCATGTGCATTGCCAACTTTTCTGTAAAGTTGTGACAACTTGGATTTGTCTCAGCAGTATATGAGGAGCCTTATTTCCTTGCTCTTTCACCAAAGCTGGGTCTTGTTATTTTTAAAAATATACTAATTTTCTCATCCCACACCAGAATGTATGATTCAATAAACTGTTTTTTAATTGATTTTGAGAGAGAGAGAGAGAGAGAGACCGACTTGCCATTCCACTTATTCATGCACTCATTGGTTGACACTTGTATGTGCCCTGCCTAGGGATCAAACCTGAAACCTTGGCGTATGGGGACGATGCTCTAACCAACTGAGCTACTTGTCAGGGCTCAATAGACTTTTTTTAAGAAGAAAAATAGCATGCCGAAACCGGTTTGGCTCAGTGGATAGAGCGTCGGCCTGCGGACTGAAAGGTCCCAGGTTCGATTCCGGTCAAGGGCATGTACCTGGGTTGCGGGCACATCCCCAGTGGGAGATGTGCAGGAGGCAGCTGATCGATGTTTCTCTCTCATCGATGTTTCTCTCTCATCAATGTTTCTAACTCTCTCTATCTCTCTCCCTTCCTCTCTGTAAAAAATCAATAAAATATATTAAAAAAAAAAAAAAAAAAAAAGAAGAAAAATAGCAAACTAGACATGGAATGAAGCTAAAACTAGAATACTCGCCTGATAAACCTTTGAAACTGGAAGTTCCTGCTGCTAATAAAGCCTTGGTTCCAATATCACAAAGAACATGGGCCTCCTAATTTTACCGAGTTCCCGGGAGCCGTGGCTAAGAGGGAGACAGGGTGAGTGAGACATTGTACCTACTGATTATTACACATGTACCCTCGCTTCTGAAAATCAACAGAAAGATCCACCTGAGCCTTCATCTGTTAGATTTCCAGGGACTAAGGAGAAGGCCTTTACAATAACAAGGAAACCAAACTGCAAACCCTTTATCCTGGTAAATGAACGGTCCTAGAACGTTGCCACTCCCTGGAGCATAACCTTGGTTGAGTCACGTGGCCCATCCTGCCATCAGGTTCAGAGCGTGAAGGAAGTAGTGGGCCACAGACCATGCTCTCAAAGATCCCTTCCAGCCCTACCATTCCCCAGCCTGCACTGCCTGAGTTTATGGAAGATTAGTAGTGTAACCGCCACACATTTTAGACCATGGCCCTTGACCCATCCATGCAATTAGAGACGCTCTTAAAAGGGACAGAATACATTAGCAGGGCTTGGCCCCGGGAGTCTCATCACCACTGCTGTCAGCAGGACTTGCCTCAGCCGGGAAATCCATACTGTGCAGGCATCCAGGCTGCCCCAGTTTCCCATATCAGCCCTACCTTCTCTGAATCCCAGAGATCCAGTTCCGCTTTCTTCCTCCAAACGAGAAGGGACTTGGGGACGGAAGTGGAGGCTGACTGTAAGAGCCACAGGTCAGCAGCGTCTCCTGGTGTATAAGCTGTCCCCACCCAGGGCATCGGAGCCAAATGTGGCAGAGCTTAGTGTTCACAAGTCTGCGCTTTGGAGCCGGATCCCTGGGTGTCAATACTGACTGCCCTTACAAGTGTGACTTGAGCAAGTCACTTTCCTTCCTGTGTCTCGGTTTCCTCATCTGTAAAATGGGGATAACGGCAGTAGATTACCTACATCATTGCACATGGGGAGTACATGAGTAAATATTTGTTAGGTGCCTGGAAGAGTGCCGGCATGTACTGAGCACTGTCTAATGAGTAAATAAACAACTTTGAGGGAGTTGGTGTGGTCTGGTAGGAAGAGGAAGGGTGCTGACATCCACTCTAGCTCTGCCACTCCTTAGTTGGTGCCCTCCCGCAGCAGGTGCCAGAGCTCTCAGCAATGGGCTCCTCCATAAATCGGATTTTACAACACTGGCTTCTCATAGGTCCTGGCCCACAGCAATGCTCAATCACCATGATTGTTCTATTCATTTAGTAACGTGTTCAGAGAGCCCAAGTAATTAATTTTATTAGTGTCTCTATGAGAAACTGAGGTTCAGGGAACCTAAGAGTCTTGTTCAAAGCTACCTGGCTAGAGAGTAATGGTCAGAGCCAAGACAGAAACGCCTGCCATCAGGCTCCAAACCTTATATTCTGTTGGATGAGGATTCAAATGAAATGAAGGGGGCTGACTGAGAGTGGGGAGGAGGCGGCGGGTGTGCGCCAGGTCGGGGAGGGCCACAGAGCTGGGTCACAGGTCAGAAGCATCTCCTCCGGACCTCAGAAGCAGTCCGTCACTCCGGCCCTGTGTCCCCAGCTCAAACAAGACTCAGGGTCAATACCTTCATGTTTCAATCGGCGTACAATGAAATTAGGACTTTGCGTCCCGCGTTTCCATTTGAAAAGGTCAAGGCTACATTAGTGGTTAGATGCCTCCAAAACATCTTCATTTTATCTTAGTTCTTTTCAGGAGCATCAATGTTGAAGGATGCTGGGAGCAGCAGCTTGAAGGTGAAGGGCAGGGAGTTGAAACTGCCAGGGACAGAGAAAGATGGAGAAGGAGCCTAGGGAAGCATGGAGAGGGGGAGGGAAGGGGAAGGCCTGGTAGCTCCATGCTTACTATGTGCCAGGCACCAAGTTAGGTGCTTCTGCAGTCATCCGTTCTCAATTAAAATGTGGGGAAACCCATGCTCAGAGAGGCTGGGGAGTGTGTCCATGGTTACACAGAGAACAAAACGAGTAACTACCCTTCTAGAGGCAGGATATAGGATAAACTTTTCTTTATTCTTTGTCCAGGGATAACCAGACAGAGCTGGCTAAATATATCAGAAAGGCAACCGTGGTCTGTTCTAAAGCTTCCTCACGAGGTCTCTGAGGACAGAACTGCAAGTCAAGGACATCAAGAAGTAGTCCTACTGCTAATCCAGAGCTGCTGCTCAGAACTCAAGTTCGACCAGTGACTTCACCTTCCAGGGTGTTGGTGCCCTCGCCTGCAAGATATGAGGTACCTGCCTGCCTTATCGGCTGTTGCAAAATTATAAAGAATAAAAATTTAAAAAAGGAAAGCGTATGTGACTATGTCATGCTATTTCACTATAAAATAATAATAATAATAATAATAATAATAATAAGGAAAATAATAACAGCAAAAATAATAAGGTTTAAGCACTCACTGTTAAAACCCCTGTATCGAGTCCCAGCTATAAGATTCTGCAGTGGAGAAATCATCATGCAGAGCGAGTTCTGTCACTCGACAAGGAATACCCTGGTGGCCAGCCCGACTCCCTGAGCTCATTCCAGGAACACCTAGTGTTTACTGAGCTCGTCGTACTGTGTGCCAGGTAGAGACTGTGCTAAGTGCTCCCAAGGACCCTATGATGTACATATCATTGTACCATTACTCCTTCTGCAATGAAAGAAACTCGTACCCAGAAGGGAAGGTCATGCAGCCAGTAGGTAGTGAACAGGAATGAAAACTAGTCAACCCAACTGAGAGCCTGGGCTCCTCTCTGCAATTCTATTTTGCCTTTACCTGGAGCGGGCTCAGGTTTCTGCTCATCCCGATGTCCCCCTCTCCTGCTCATCCACCCTTCTCTCCCTCATCCATTTCCCCTTTCGGAGAGCACTGAATTCTTCCCAGCTTCCTCACGAGGTCTCTAGGCGGGAAAGCACATGGATCCCAGCACCGTGTGGCAGGAGACAAGAGAAAGAAACCCATATCTGGGGTTAACATACAGTTACTGATTTTTACTCTCTTCATTTTAGCTGTGATTCCAGCTAATAACTGAGCTGCTGGATGTTACTATTTGTTAATAGTATCATCCCTGCTTTTCTATGCAATCCCTGAACCTCATGGGGCTGGAAGCCTGGAAACTACACTTCCCAGATTCCCTTGCCAGCAGAGATCAGGAAGAGTCTGCCTAGAAGAGCCCCTTTGCCTGGGACGTCTGAGATGGAAGAGGAGGAGATTCAATTCTCCAGCGGCAGCTCTGTGGGCACAGCATGGCCTTCCACAGACAGGACACGAGGCTTGCGGACATCCTTCTGCAGGCACTGAGATCTGTAGTAGCTTCCTTATAACTTCTACTTTTCCACATTTTCTGAAACACAGCGATCCTCTCCAACCTCTTTCTCCCAGCCAGCAAGGAGTAGATAGGCCTCTAGTTCCCTACATTAAATACATTCCTCTTTAAAACACCTTAAGTGGCTTCAATTTTCCTGACCTGACATTGACAAATACATCAGCTCATCCCTACAAAGCAGTAAGTAGAGATCACCTTGCACTTAGAATTTAAATTTCTCTGTTTAAATTCCACCTCCGCTGCTGACAATTCATAGGACACCGAAAAGCCATTTACCTTTCTCATCTATGAAGCAGGACAGACAATATTGATTCTGCTTATTTCATAAGAGTTTTTTTTTTTTGAGAGAGTCAAAGGGGTTGATGGATGCAAAAGCATGTTCTAAACTGTACTGATATTTATACAGGGAGGAAATTAACATTTTTAAAAATCTTTACAGAGTTTCTTTGTGAGAAAATGTATTCTCATGTTGCCTGAGAGAGAGGCCAGCAACCTCTTGGTCAGCCCCACCGCTGACTGTACAGAAATCACAGCTGGTTATTCACCCCTGGGGAGGGAGGCCACTGCCCTCCCAGACTTTGGATCCCACATCATGGACTGTGATTTCCTACATAGGTGGTTACTCAATTCTCTGTATTTTCAGCCAATTCTGCAACTACCTTAATAGAGCCAAGTGTATGTCCCAAAAGCTCACTCCAGGGCGGACTGTTGTAGAGAGCATATTTAATGGGTTATTGTGTCATGGGGACAGAGTTCCAGTTTGGGAAGCTGAAGAAGCTGTGAAGATGGATGGTGGTGATGGTTGTACAACACTGTGAATGTACTTACTATCACTGACCTGTACACTTTAAGATGATTAAATGGTAAATTGTATGTTTTGAATATATTCCCACAATAAAAAAAGAAGCTCTGCAGGAAATACCGATGCCACGAATGTTTGAAAAGGTCTGTTAATACGTTATGCCACATAATGAATGTATCATGTTATACTTTCGTGGGTCTTAAAAAGTCTATAACCCTAATACTTCTTCTATTAATGCCTAAAATGTCAATAAGTTTATTATTTTATTTTTTTAAAGAGAGATCAGTTACAATTAGCTGAACAGATAACCTATAAGTGGGGAAAATGTGTGTGCAGAATAGGTGAGTAGCCATATACTTGAATGAAAGTACAGATTTGGCAAACTTGCCTGTAACTAGACCTGTAGTTTAAGTTCCATTTAAAGAATACTTTAAATAACAGTTGTGAATTGGCTTTAATAATAAATAATTTTTTTTGGTTAATTCTCACCTTAGGATATTTTTTCCCATTGATTTTTTTTTGAGAGAGAGAGTGGAAGGGAAGATGGATGGGAAGAGAGAGAGAGAAAGGGAGAGAAAGAGAGAAACGTTTATGTGAGAGAGACACATCAATTGGTTGCCTTCCACACACGCCCCAACCAGACTGGAGGTCGCAACCAAGGTACATGCCTTTGACCAGGAATCAAACCCGAGACACCTTCAGTGCTCAGGTTAACACCCTAATCATTTAGCCACACTGGCCAGGGTATAAATAATGTTTTATTTGTACACAATAACAATTTCAGCATATGAAGTGCTACTTTTTTAAAGCTCCTAAAAATGATGTCCCAGAAAACTTATATTCTCAATAATACATGACTTCTCCTGTAAAACACAATATTTTAATAGAACAAACTGTGAAAGTATAACCTCTGATGTTGCAGTTGCTTTGATTGCAATAAATAAGAATTCAGGGATAAGGCTGGGGAGAGAACACCACGTGAAATTCACCCAGTGATTCATTCCTAGGCGAGTGATTGCGCTGAGAAATGGAAGCAAGCAATAAACAAAAGGCCACAGATGCCATCAGCATGATTACATTTATAAAAACAGGAGCTTAAAAATACAGTCAATCATTAGGATGCTTTGTAATGAGAGAGAAAGTGCATAACATCGCCTGTAGCTCAGAGTTTCTCTAATTATGTCTTAGCGGGTCCTTAAAACAGGTGACAGACTTAAAGCAGAGCTGCCTATTACTCTTTTAAAAAAGACAAGCATTCCAAATTTGATGACCTTTTCGGTAATGACAATGGCAGTCAGGAGTCTCTTACCCAGCAAATATTTCCTGAAAAAAACACAACTAATGCACACTTAATCTGCTCCTTCATGATAGAGGTGACATTTTAACGACACGTAAGAGAGCCATCGAGTCTCCAAAAAAAAGTCACGCTTTGGAAAGAGCATTTGGCAAAATGGATGTTTGGAAATGCTGCCATTGTTATGTGATTTTATTGCCCAAAAATGATGTGTTCCTCCTATAAAAGTGTGTATATCTGTACAGCCAAAAAACATGGAAAGAGAATGTTCTTTGGATCTGCTTTAAAATCCCCCAGAAGGAAAATTTCAGTGAAATTTCGTAAAACGTAATACCTTTAATTTAGTTTGCCAGAGAAACGAAACAACTTGCAGATACTGCAAAGCGCCCGAGTAGAGCTGGAGCCCAGCAGAGGAGAATGGAAAGACTGCTGCCTGCATTCTCCATACTAAACCTCTCTCAGTGCAGCCAAAGTCACCATCCGCTCAGGAGGCCGCCAGCGAACAGAGCTGATGGCCACGTTCCCCCAGGTCTCCCTTCATTTCGTCGTTGTTTATAGATGGACGCAATTGTGGTGAACTCCTGTATCACGTCGAAATCTATCCAGAAGGTCTATTTGTCTGCATTAACCATCGTGGCTTAGTATTGCTTTGTGCAGTGTTTTTGGAAGCTGATAAAGTCTCGAATGGAATCTAGCGACAGCCTGTGGGAAATGACATCATCCTTATTTCAGGGCTTTCCCCTAAAATTAGCAACTCTGCTATTTTTCTGTAGAGAGATTGATTTGAATAAGTCTCAGAAAATAATGCAGATAACATTTTAAGGCGATAGGTGCATCTGATTCTTGTTTCTTATGAAGTGGATAAGATGATTTTTTTTAAAAAATGTGTTTTTATTTTTAGAGAGCAGAGAAAGGAGAGGGACAGAGAGATAGAAACACTGATGAGAGAGGAACATCACTGATTGGCTGCCTCCTGCATGCCCTCCACTGGGGATCGAGCCTGCAACCCAGGCATGTGCCCTTGACCTCCCACTTCACGGGTTGATGCTCAACCGCTGAGCAACAGGGGATCTGGATAAGATGATTTTTAATGGACAACATCTGTTTGAGTGGAGCCAGAAAGTAAGACTTAGTTTAATCGCCCCTTCAATTGATCCTCACCTTCCATACATCCTGTGAATCAAATCCATGCCCATTCCAGGCGCTCCAAGACCTGGCATGCCTGGCATCCCCAGCCTCTGACCCCACCCCCTTCCACCATCACTCATGGGCCACTGTCAGTCCTCCTTTACTGGGAGCGCACACACGGATCCTGCCTCAGGGTCTTTCTCCTTGCTGTTCTCTCCTCCAATCTTCCCAAGGCTAGACCTTGTCATTCAGGGCGGGGCTAAAATGCCACCCTCCTCAGAGCCCTTCCTCAGCTCCTCTCCCTAGTGCGGCATCACCCCAGCCATTCCTCAGTACAGGCACACCGCGTTTTATTGCACTCCGCTTTATTGCTGTTGCGTGGTTGTTGTTTTTACAAGTTGAACGCAAGACCCTCGACCAGCAAAAAGAGACGACTCGCTTGATTGTCATACTGTCTTCACTGTGGTGGTCTGGAACCAAACCTGCAGTATCGCTGAGACATGTCTTGCATTGTCTTGTTTTACATTCTTTTGGTCTTAGCTTGATCATGTGTTTGTTTACTAGCTGTAATAGGAATGTAAGCAATATAGCAAGGTAAGTGCTAGGAGAGCATGGGCTTCCTCTATTTGGTTTGCTGCTGTATCCCCACAACAGTGCCTGACACATAGTAGCTGGTCAGTAAATATCTGTTAGACAAGTAAATGAGTGGAATGCTGCAGATTCCTCTTCCCCAAACAGATGCAGAGTCGGAGGAACAGGAGGTGTGGGAGGGCCATTGCTTGTTGAAAGCTCAGTATGTGCTGGGCCCTGTCATAGGCATGTGACCCTCTCTATGACCCTTCAGGGTCGGTGGGGTGGGCTCCCTTGTCCAGCCGAGGAAGAGATGCTTAGCAGGCTCACCCAGCTGACACCTGGAGCCACACAGCTGACACCTGGCAAAGCTGAGCCGTGGGGTCAGTGAGTCAGACTCAGGACCCACGTTCCTCTGCTGCTCTCCTCTGAAGAGCACAGAGATGTAGGCCTTGAAGGCGCCATCACCAGTCTGCTAGGGTTCAAACTCCCTCTAATCATCTGTTACTAATTAGATTTCTTCGAAATCTTCTAGATTTATCTTCTAAATCTTCCACTAAAAATCTACTCATTAGCTGTGTGACTGTAAACAAGTAATCTAGCTTGTTAAATCGGGATGCTACTGGTGCTGACCTCAGGGGGACTGTGAGCGTTAAATGAGATAATGATTTCATGTTAAGGACCTAGAACAGCCCTAGCACAGTGGATAGAGCATCAGCCTGCAGACCAAATGGTCCTGCATTCGATTCTGGTCAAGGGCACGTACCTTGGTTGCAGGCTCTTCCTCACCCTGGGCCCTGGTCAGGGCGTGTGCAGGAGGCAACTAATCTATGTGTTTCTCTCTGTCTTTCCCTCTCTTCCACTCTCCCTAAAAGATCAATGGAAAAATATACTCAGGTGAGGATTAACAAAAAAAATTTTTTTTTTAAAGAACCTAGAACAGAGCTTGGACCAGCATGTGTCTCAGTGAACGCTGGCTGTTGGCATTCTGATCACTGTCATCACTGATACATCTTATTGTTTCGGGAGCATTTTTCTCCCTTCCTTCTTTCAATAAACACTACTGTGGCTCCTACGAGGTGCCTGGCATCATGTTAGGTGTCTGAAATTAAAAAAGAGATAGAAGGCAATTTTCACTGAAGGTGATGTGTGCAAAGCACCATGGGAGCATGGAGGAGGGCATCTCTCCCTTGCTGAAGGGATTACTGAAAGGCCCTGTGGAGCAGCTGACATTTGAGTGAAGCCTTGAAGGATGAAGTGGAATTCTTCCGAATGGAGAAGTGGGGCGAAGGAAAGCATAATGAAACTTCCGTCAGGACTGGGCCTTAGGACTGAGTCAAGATTTCCCACGGAATAAACAAACTAATTGCAGGTAAGAAAAAGAAGCAAAGAGAGAGGGGAAGAGAAGAAGACATAAGCAGTTTGAAAATCGAGTGCCAACTGTGGCTGAATTCAACCTTTCTGCCATGGACTCGATGCAGTTTTAGAGCGGCAACGTTTCTCAGGAGAAAGAACATGGGTTTTGCTGTCAAACAGTCTGGACTCAAAATAACGAGTAAACTGTGTGACTTTGGGCAAGTGCCTGTACCTCTCTGATGTTTTAAGTCCCTTCCTTGTTTCAAACAACAACAAAACGGCAGGGTGGTACAATTCTTCCTTAAGAAGTACATAAAATAGCATCTGTAAAAACAGTTAGTACAAGGTTTGGCAAATAGCAGATGTTCAGAAAATGTTTGCTTCCTCCCTTCCTTCCGAAATGTGGCTCCTCACACATGGACCGTACTGTCAGCACAAACTGAAAATCGTTACAGTCTGCCATTGTTTTCACATGAACAACCCCACAGAGAACACATCCCTTTGAACTCAGTTATCAGCTTCAACGAGAGGCGGGCTTTTCCTTCCAGAAACTGAAAGCCAAGAAAAGTTGGGGCCCTTCACATCGGTAGTGATCGCTGGCATTAGGCATTTAGACATTTATTCAGCGCCTACCAACTAGCAGATTCTTTGGTGAGCGCCTGGTTTCTTTATTCGCTGATTCCTCACAACAAGCTTAAGGACAGGAACGCTCCCCCTTTTGCAGATAAAGGCGATCTAAGCTTGGAGAAATAACCTGCTCAGGACTATGCTTCGCTTCCGGAATAGGGTGACTCCAACCCTATGTACCGATCCACCATGCCTCTTGTAATATGTTAGGGTGGGAAAGAAATAAGGGTGCACAGTTGTGAAGAACCTAGGAGGTCCAATGGGAACTGTCCGTGGTCCTTATATTTTTCTTAATGGAACACTAGCAATGTTTTCATCCATTTCTCCCAATCTCCTTTTGTCTCTCAGTGTTTCTCTCTTGCTTCTCTACAGATAGGCATATATATTTTTTTCCCTAAGTATATCTCTCCCTCTTTTTCTCTACTCCAGGTGGATAAACTGAGGCTCACCATTTTAAAGGGATTTTCCAAAGTTTACAGTGTGCTCTGGGGGCTGCATGCCCCCTCACCTTCCCGTCCGCTGCCCTCCTCTGCCTTCTCCCTCCCGAGTCAGAGACGCACCTCCTGCTTTCCTGCCTGCCAGTCTGACACATTCTTCAGGCCCAGAACCACTTAGAAATGATTATTTTAAACTCTTTTCTCTGTGGTCTTTACTCTCCACATCCCACACCACGCGGTGGCTATTTTTACTTGCCCGAACTCCTGGCAGGTCTCTTTGGAAAGTCGTCGTGACATTTCCTGAGGCCTGGCCTGGCATTCATCTAAAACATTTTTTTCACAAACATCCGGCTCTGGAGAAATGTCAACCTTTATGGTGCATCCACAGGGAGGTGTCAGCAGAGGAAAAGGTCCACTTAAGAAGCTCCTGGCTTGACAAGGAGTGGGTCTGGAAGTAGATGCAGCCAAAAGTAGCAAAGCACACTGGGGCATGCTGGGAAGGGAGAGTGGGGGATACCCATGTCTGTGGTGAAGTCTCATGGTGAGGGTTTAGAATCTGGTAAGAGGACAGATACACTCACTGATTAGAAGTAGGTGGGTGTGAAGGAAAAGCAGGGATGGTATCTGGGTCAGTGAAGTCCAGCCGGTCTTAAACTTGACCATCACATGTTTTCTCCTACCTCTATCTGAAGCCTCTCTTCCATCGGGTATCGGTAGGAATTCTGGGGCAAGCATTCGTAGTACCTTTCATGTGGGAGAAGAAGTATTGGAAGAGGAGCCTCAGGTCTGAGTTCCAGTTTTTCTACTAAGTTATTATTTGGTCATTAGTAGCTCACATCATCTCTCTTGGCCTCTGATTTTTAATCTGTAGAATGGAGTAGGGCACTGGATGACCCCATCTAGACTTAAATTCTTTTAGTCAAAGACCAAACCATGAAGATGGTTGCTTATCATAGTGCCCAGCATTTGGGATTTAAGTAATCAAAGTGAAGTCATTTTCATCTATCAACTAATCCACTCATTCATCTGCTCATCCATCTACCCATTCATCCATCCTTTGACCCATCTATCCACACATCATCTGTCTGTCTGTTCATTGATCTGGCCATCTATCCATCCATTCATTTACCTTCACTTGGAAGAGTCTATATGCCAAGAACTTAGGCACTATGAAATGGACATAACTTCATAGAATACAGTGTGAGAAGGTGTGGTAGCTAGCCTCCAACATGACTCCCAATGAGCTCTACACTCTGCTATTCACACCTTTGCTTAATTTTTAGACCCTTCCCACACTGCACCACGGCCAGTCTTTGTAACAAGTAGAATACAACAAAGTTATATACCATAACTCATGCACTTGGTGCTTCAGGCCAGGATGCTCTGCACCAGTCCAGCCTCATTTCTGGACCTCCCTCCCCCAACAGCACATACACAGACATACCCCAGGCTCCAGAAACCTGAATGAGACTGTTCTCCCACACATGCCCCTGGGCCTTTGAACAGGCTATGCTCCCCTCCTGGAGCGTCCTCCCTCGCCAGTCCCTGTAATGAGTCCCTGATTCTCTCATGGAAATATAGGCATGCCCTCCCTGGAGCTACATTTCAGTGGCTACAAACCTCCATCATTGCAGCCTGTGCTATGGATGTCTCTTGAAATTCCACCTTCAAAGGGATGCTGTGGAGACAGGGTTGAGGGAGCTCTATCTACTGCTCTGTCTTAGTTGCCCAGCACAAGAAGCCACTAAAGAAATGCTTTTCAAATGAACGTATGGCTTACAGGGCATAGGGGGAGGCCTGTGGTTTGGCTGAAGAATGCAACTCCAACTCCCTTCTGCTGCTGTATCTTCTGATGAAATGTTTCATCTTCCCAACAGGAAAAATGAATGGGCCTGGGGTGGTGGTGAATGAGGAGATGGGTGTGTCAGGTGCAATGCACTCTGGGTAAGTCCCCTCAACTCTGGAAGATAAGACTCTGGTCAGTGCCTCCTGATTCCTGTGAAGTTCAATGCTTTTTGACAGACACAGGCCAATTAGCTGCCTGCTGCCAGCAGCTGGTTTGCTCTACATGGTTTGTCTTTTTCATTTGAAAACCTAATATTTTTCATGGATTTGGTTTGGTTGCACTGGGGAGATGAGATAAGCCGTTCAGTCTCCACGGCTGAGTCGGCTCTAATGGCCCTTGTCTGGTTCATGCTCAGCATCCAGTGAGCTCTCAGTCTGAGCAGAGGCCTCCCAGGCTATGGGGCTCAGACAACACTGATTGGGCAACAGAAGGACGTCAACCATTAACCTCCTGCACCAGCCCCCACCACCCCGATTGATGAGGGTGGCCCTAGATGCCTGAGGTCTGCCCAGCTCCTGTGTGCTCATAACTCAGTCCTCATTCCCCCAAAGGCCCCCTGATTGCTGCTGGAGTGGGTCCCCATCTGTTGGCCTCTGTTCCATTCACATTGGCATCCCTGGCCGTGAGCTCACAATGATCATAACCACTTTGTCAATGTTGAAGCCTGAGTCCAGGCCTGGTTCAGTGTTATACTTATTATACTTAATCCCTGTAATGGTCCTCTGAGGTTGATAGAATTATCACCTCCTTTTAATAGGAGGAAAAACTTGAATCAAAAGAGATTAAGGAAATTATCAACGCCAACCTTCCCTTCTAGCAAGAGGCTGGTTTGAATTCAAGGTGGTACCACACACACACACACACACACACACACACACACACACAGTGTAGCATCTGGGCACATGAAGCAGGCCTTCTCCCCGCCCTTGCAGCTGCAGCCTCCATGCCTCCCAGAAGTCACAGCTGCCTTGGCCCAACCCTCCTTATAATCCTGCCCACTGGACTGGGCCCTGTTCTGCCAACATCCGTCCAAACTGCATTTGTATCTGCTATTCCATTAGACCAGTACACTGGCCCTCCTGGCCCCCATCCCCAAAACTAGCTTCTACAGCTGAAGAGTAAGTCCAGCCCTCATCCTGCCTTCTTTCCTGCTCTCTGTCAACTCTTTCTTTTTTTCCCCTTTAATCCTCACTTGGGGATTTCCGCCCCCCCCCCCCCCCCTATTGATTCTTAGAGAGAGTGGAAGGGAGGGAGGGGAGAGAGAGAAAAAAAAAACATCGATGTGAGAGAGACACTAATCGGTTGCCTCCTGCACAGGCCCCAACCCGGGCTGGGATCAGGCCTGCCACCTAGGTGCATGCCCTTGACTGTGAATCTTATCCAGACCCATCAAGGCCGACACTCTAACCACGGAAGCAAACCAGCCAGGGCTCGGTCAGCCTTCCTTACATTCTTAGTTTGGTGAATGCCTGGAGTCTCCCTGGACCCATATTAGAGAAGAATGATTTGGCTTTAACTGAAGGCACTGGGGCATTTCTGACTGGGAGACTCCACTCCAGTGCAGGGTTTTCCATCAATTCCCAAGTACAGCTCTCTTAATTGGGGGCATCTGATAAGAATCGGAAGGCTACTCTGCTTTTATAAAACGTCTCTAAAAAAGTCGATGGGTTAGGAAGCTAATGCTGATCAAGTGACAATTTTGGGATTGTACTAACACCAGCATTGCCTATAGAACGAGGGAGGAGATGATGCTATGAGTTATAATAATGATGATGATGATAAAAAGTCACCATAACCCATGTTTACTGAGGAAACTTGGTCAAGCAGCTCGTAGGTGCAACAGATAACTATAAAACCAAGCACTGATGTGGAAGGTCTACCCTCCCTGAAAGGGTGAGACCAGGCATTACATTCTTGTTTGGTGATACCTATCTGTTGAATGAATAAGTGAGCAGGTGTGGAGGAATTGTAACTCCCAGACTGCAGTGCAGTTGGAGATGAGTCCAGGGCAGGTAGAGGGCAGGTGGGAGGTGGCCCAGTTCCTGTGAATGGGACCTGGATGGCGCTGCCTCATGATGACAGGAGAGGGGAGCCGGGGGCCAAGCCAGTCAGCACACAGGTGAAGTGGGGCCAACCTCTGGATCAAGAAATAATTACAGGAGGATCAGACATCTGCACTTTGACACCTGGCCATCTTTTGTGGCTGGTGTTTTCTATAATTATTTCCTTGGTGCCTTCTTTCAGCCTTTCGCATGTAGGGTTCTCAGGGGTTTGGGAGGGAGGGAAGAGTTGTTTTGGAATTCAGCCTGTCTCTGTTGTTCTGAGGAGAAACAGGGAAAGGAACTGAATGGGAAAGTAAGTGGAGAGAACGCCTGCGAGCGATGGCCGCACGGTGCTGGAGCGAGACCCGCTGGGTGTGATGCCAGCTGGGGACTCTTCTGTGTCTCCGTTTCCTCGTTAGTAAGTGGGGATAAGAACAGTGCCCACGGCGAAGAAGCCAGAGTGGGTCTCAGCACAGAACCGCCCTGCCTTCCCCACTGCTGGGCCTCCCATGCCCTCACAGCTCCAGTCACCTGAATGGGCTGCCCACAAGTCCAGTGTCCTGGGACGCTCTCCTGCGGCCTGTCCTCCAGGCTTCAGATTGATTGGCTCTGTCTGGCAGGTCACGCCCTCCCGACTGGGGCTGACCAGTTTTTGATCCCTTCCCCTCCTGGCCTGCTGTCAGCTGCAATGAGCGTGGCCATATCTAGCCCCACACTTTGCCACGGCCTTCACCTAAGTTATTAATATTAATGGCCTTTTTAAGAATGACCACATGTTCATTCAAGACGCGCTTCCTACATTCCTGCAACGTGCCAGCCTATGGCGCTTGATGCTGGATATTCGGAGCGAGGACGCTTCCCCATCCTTGTGCCATTGGGGCTCTGGTTCAGTGGAGGAGGGAGACAGGCAATCGACAGGCAAACAAGGGAACAGACAAACGCACCTGGATGGAGAATTATGGGGCATTTCATACATTCCCAAGCCACAATTCCTGTCACATTAGGAATGTTGCAAGCATGCAGTAAGCAGTGAGAGAAGGAAGACCACATTGGGGTTGGGTTGACCTCTTTACCACTGTTGTATTTGTAGGTTGGTGCTAATAGTACTATCATAGCTAAGATTTAGTGAGCACTTGCTACATCTCTGACATTGTGCTAACTGCTTTAAAGAACTCCTTTTTAAAAATATATGTTTTTATTGATTTTAGAGAGGAAGGAAGGGAGATGGAGAGAGAAACATGGATGAGAGATCAGCTGACTCCTGTATGCCCCCTACTGGGGACTGAGCCACCAACCTGTGCAGGTGCCCTGACCTGAAACGAACCAGTAACCTCTCCGTGCATGGGACTATATTCAACCAACTCTTTAAAAAAAAGGTTTCATTGACCACTCTAAGCATTATTAGCCTCATTTGCAGAAACTGGAGTGTAGGTTGGAGCAACTCACTTGACCACTGTCTCCCAGCTGGGAGGAGGAGGAGCTAGGACTCTAACCAGGTCACTCTTCTGTCCGGCTGGCAGGTCTATTTTCCTTAGAACTACTGTCTGCATTAGGGGACGTGAGCGCATCCTAGCGGCACTGGTAAAAGCCCGAAGTGGAGGCAGCATTCAATCTTCTGCTATGCAGGTGAGTTGTTGGATATTTTTAAACCCTCATGGATAGGCTGAGAATCCTTAAGGAAGACAATTTAATAGAGTGATGAGGAGGAAGTGAAATTATTTTTAGCATCTTTCTGGACGGAGAAGGCACCCGAGGTAGAGAACCAGAAACTGCCTTGCATATTCAGTGGGGAGCGAGAACTGAGTACCGGGCACCGGAAGCTCCTGATCCTCCAGCCCTCACTTCCTGGCAGGGCCTCATTAGAACACACCCTCCTCCCCACCATCTCACTGAGAGCCACACAAGGTCATTCACAAGGGCGTTCAATGCAGCCTCGCAACCTAGAAAACCAGAGATGCTGGGTGAACTGACTGAGCCCACCCACACAAACAATAGTATGGAGCCCATTCAATGACTAACGCAGTCTTATTTCAATCGGCAGGAGCTGGCGTTCACAACATGTCATTTAGAGAAGCAAGCAAGTTGCAGAACCCTCTTCGTTTGTATAAAAAGTGATAATGATGTGTCTACGTGTGAATGTATGCAGGTACATTCTGTGCATATGGGCATGGCTCAATCATGCTAATAATGCAAAGGAAACATGTAGAGGGAAAGATGACAAAATGCTAACAGGAGCGTGGGAGAATTTCAGGTTGTACATAAGTTGCACATTCCCTGAAATGCTATAATGTCCGTAAGGATAGCCTTGATTTGAAAAAGAAATGACCACTACAAAGAAACGGAATACTCTTATGCCTACTCTTGCTCCCCCGACCCTCGCCCTGCCCCGAGCCAGCAGGAGGAGCCTCCAGGGGGAGGAGGGCTGCCTCCATCCCTCTCATGAACCCACCAGGTGTCAGGCCATCTGGCCCCAGCCCTCAATATTAGGCCACCTCCGTGTCCTAGAAAGCTAACAGAACCCGCCCTGGCTGGCTCACCCCTCCTTCCTCCATCCCCACATGGCTGGGCTGCCCTGGTTTCTCTCTCAGAGCCCAGGTTTGTGGGGAATGTCTTTCTGGGCTACTTTCTGCAGCTGAGAGGACGTTAACTGATGATTTCTCACTGACTCACTTTTCTCTTTTCTAGGGAACAAACAGGTCTTAAGGTCTGTGCCCAGACACACACACACACACACACACACACACACACACACACACACCGATATAAACTTACACAGGCCCACATCCGTGCACTATGTGACTGAGATAAATAATTTACTCAAATCCTGTGCTCACAAAGCTACAGACACACAGCAATAACGCAGGGTGCATGCATGCACACGCACACCCGCCCCCCCACCTGTCCAATTCTCTCCAGCTTTGCAAGAGAGAAGACACAGATGCAGCCCCAGTCCCTCCAGCAGGCTGACCACAGCTCTTTCTGAACTTGCAAACTTGCTTTCTCCCCTCCTCCTCATCCACCTCTTCCTTCCTTTCCTTTTCATCTTTTTCCTCTTTCCCTCTCCCCCTCTTCTTCTCCTCCCTTTCACCTCCCCCCTCCTGTTCTGCTCTCTTTTTAAAACTCCCTTTTCTTCTTCGTACTAGAGGCTAAATGGTGCACAAACAGAAGTAGGGGCTGGACCACCGATTAAAAGCTGCCCGGGCAGCAAGGAACAGGCTTTCCCTGGACTATTTTTTTCTACCCTCAGTCTATCTGTCTGTTCCCCACTGACCCTCCCAAAGCAACCAGCTGGCACCCCATGTGCCCTTTCTCTGCAAGCAGCTCAGTGGCTACATGTCCATCCCCCAGCTCTGTCCATTCCTTTCTTTCTCAGTTGGCTTCCTCTACTAGCCCCTGCAGCTGCCTCCGCGGCTCCTCCACCCCACCTCACTTCCACATACAAAGGGTGGGTTTGGAGAGAGGAGAAGAGAGCTGGGAAGAAGATCTTTAGGCTCAGGAAGGGACTCGTATCGAAGACATTTTTGCTGGGGTAGCTGGGGAAAGTATTTTTTCACAGATCTTTGTCCACAGATTCCAGTGAAAGAGGTTTGGGCTGGTAAGTGATCTTGTCATGTCCCACACTAGTGGCTATTAAGAGCCTTTGTCAGCATCACTAAGAAGCTTTGATTGATGAGTGCTGTCTGCCAAGGAGCCAAGGATGCTGGGTGGAGAAGAAGAGCTACACATGCACACTATTTGCTGACACACATGCCTCGCTTGCATGCACATATCCTATTTATTTCCTTTACTTTTAAAAATAAATGTTTTTATTGATTTCAGAGAGGAAGGGAGAGGAAGGGAGATAGAAACATCAATGATGAGAGAGAATCATAGATCAGCTGCCTCCTACACGCCTGCTACTGGGGATCGAGCCTGATACCAGACATGTGCCCTGACAGGGAATCAAATCGTGACCTCCTGGTTCAGAGGTCGATGATCAACCACTGAGCTACACCAGCCAAGCAACAAATCCACATTTATTCAGTGTTTATTGAGACATGTGGTGCTGAACACGGCGTTGGGACCTAGCGCCTGTGCTCTAAGCCTGGTTGAATAGGGAGATGGGTATAGCAGATCATGCCCATGTCCCACCCTCATAGAACCACTGGGACTGCCTAAGGCAGTGATGGCAAACCTTTTGAGCTCGGCGTGTCAGCATTTTGAAAAACCCTAACTTAACTCTGGTGCCGTGTCACATATAGAAATTTTTTGATATTTGTAACCATAGTAAAACAAAGACTTATATTTTTGATATTTATTTTATATATTTAAATGCCATTTAACAAAGAAAAATCAACCAAAAAAATGAGTTTGCATGTCACCTCTGACACGCGTGTCATAGGTTCGCCATCACTGGCCTAAGGTCTGCTCCTGCCCCCAACCAGCTGCAGAAGCACATTTCATCCCTGCATAGAACAAGCCAAAAGTACCAGGGGGTCAGCAGCCCGAGCACCGCCCTAAGCTAGGGATGGGTGGGAGGTTAATGGGTGTTTTCCAGCTTCCCTGTCCCTCGGTTACAAAAACTCTGGGGCCCCCAACAAGACTGAGCTCCAGCTGTCCCAGGGGTTAACAAGCATGACAATGCCCCTTTCTTGCTCACTTCCCTTCCCCAAGCTAACAGGATGAAAGAGGGGTCACCAGAGTCTGTGAGTGGTAGTGGTTTAGAAAAGGGGTGTGAGGACTCTACAAATTAACTGAAGTCAAAGTTAAGTTGGGTGCCTGTTTGATGCTTCCTGACACTGAACTCGTCTGACCAGAGATGCAAGCAGACCACGGTGGGTCTCCAGAACAAAGAGAACCATCAATAGATACTCTCTGTCCCTTATCATTTATCCATCTATAATATTAAAAGTGTAATATGCTAATTAATCAGATGACCTTCTGGGCAAAGTTCGGGCTTCCAAGGAAGTTCAGGTCCCGGGTGCCAGAGGGAAGCCAGTGCCGGCAGCCGGGGGAAGGAAGGCCTACTCTTGCACGGATTTCGTGCATCGGGCCTCTAGTACCATATAAGGAAAGCAGACCACAAAATATGCCTTGTAAAGGTTAAAGCTCATCCCAACGTTTTCCCCCGCTCTCCCTTTCCCCAAACCAGCCATTTCCCATAGAAACTACAAACCGTCTAGAGACGGTTGGGCCTCTCTTCCTTCTCTTGAGAGGAGAGTTGGCCACTCTCTCTGTGAGTAGCTTTTCTTGCTTATCCTCTTTGCTAAATAAACTTGCTTCTGCTCTAACCTCTTGTCTGGCTTGTGCTTGAATTCTTTCCTGCGGGAAGCCAAGAACCCTCTCCCCTTGGGGCTGAGTTCCCCCTAGGACTTGCCTCTGGCATTAGTAAGAAAGGGAGGAGTAGGGGGCTTGGGAGAACACAGCGAGGAGACCCCACCTGGGCTGTGGAGGAAGGGTGTCCGAAGGAAGGGTGTGGGGCTGAGTGGCAGCAGGCGGGGAGTGGGACCAGGACACAGGTGTCCAGTACGCTTCCCTCCTCAGGGGCATCTTCAGGAGGGTTGGCCCACTGAAGGCACATGGGATGAAGTCATGTGTGTGGAAGCACCTGGTAAATGAACAAGCCGCTTTCATGTAAAAAATTACTATTAAAAAAGGTGCCCAGACAAGGCTCTGACTTTACCCCGTCCCCAGGGTCTGCACGCCATAACACAGTGACATCAGGTGGTTTCTCTTCAAAGCCTCTGCTTTTCCTGGGCCCTTTTCCAGGACTCACAGTCCCATCCCCTGGAGAACCTTCTTCCCTCTTTTAAAAGCTGCTCTAAGTCTCTGAAGTGTATCCTATACCCATCAGGTGATTTTAAGTCCATGGGCTCCCTCTCTGGTACCCCGAGTAGCCAACTGACTACTGACCATGACATTCCCAGAGAGGACCTGCTCTGAGCGGGTGTCTCCTTGGTGGGACACGGGGGCTGGTCAATGGGGTGACACAGGAAGTGCCAGGACAGTCCCCAAAGGGAGGGGACCCATTTTCAGGTCACACCCAAAAGCGGTGGCAGGAAATCTACCCCTACGCCCCGTGCTGAGGGCGGAGAGGAAGCTCAGGTCCAGAGAAGAGCCACGCGGAACACAGCTCTCCCTTGTTTAACAAATGGAGCCTGCAGCCAGCTTTGGGCAGAGCTTAGTGGAGGGAATAAAAGCCTCCGAAAAAGATCAATGCATCCTGATTATACTTAAAGTGCCCTCTGAGCAATTGCATTAGCCGAGAGGGCGACTGGTCTGTGATAGTAGCAAAGGGCTGGGCAGGGAAGTGGCTGTGAAAGGGACGGAGATCACTCATGTGCGAGTATTCCCGAGCCCCCCCCCCCCCCCCCCCCGCCTGCGGGAGACATGGCTTTGCTTGCTGGATAGTATCTTGGTCTGTTTTTCCTTGTGAAGAGTTCTCTCAATGGAGAGAATGCTAAGGAAATCAGAGAGGTTTTAGATCTGCACAATAGAGATGTAAGGGAGGGGCTGCCACGGGGGCCGAGGCTGAGGGAGAGAGAGGGGGTTGCATGATGCTAGGAAGAGATTACTCAGAAGAAGAGCAACAGGAGTGGGGAGATTTTTCAAGAGATTTCCCTTGAATAAAGAATGCACACTCGCCTTTTGCATTTCATCAAAAGACAAGTCAAGTTGGGAAACATGTTCACTTGTTGTTTGGTTGCCAGACTCTGTTTCTTTGGAGCTACAAAACAGACCACGATCTGCCTGGATGGCGCATCAAGCCCACACAGAGAGGAGGGGCCGTGGACGGCATGAGACACGCACAAGGATCCGCAGAGCCCAGAGGGGAAACTCAGGCCAAGCTGGCACGGGGACTCCTCCAGGGACCGCCCTTTGGGGAGTTTTTACTACGTTCTCAGTGAAGAGAAATGGCAAGGGCCTCTCAGGGCCCACTGGGCAGTGTTGGGAGTTGACTGTATCTATGCGTGTCCGTGTGGACACAGTGAATGGCATGTAGTTCCCACGCTGGAGGGTTGGGTCAGTCCTTCTCCACAGGTGCCTTGCTTATCTCTAGAGCCCCTGTCGGTGCCGCTGTGTGAAGAGACTGCTGCCCTCACCTGCCTGCAAGAGTCCGTTTTAGCTGCTAGGAGTGGGCAGCTCCATGAGGTTTTCAGGAGGCGCATTTCATTCTGGCCTTGCACCACGTGACACTTCAGAAACAGGAAAGCTCTGTCCCAGCTAAAGAAATGGCAGGCGAGGCGATGCAATAACTCCCTTTCTCATGCTGCATTGTTCGAATGCTGGGATTAGCCTGAGAAAGCTGGGCCACCTGTTTCCCTCACAGGGAAGGATGCTCCTGTCCCCTTTCCTCTTCCCATTAGACAGCTCTTCCCATGATGGGAAGAGGAAAGGGAACAGGATCTCCTGCCTCCAGCCTCATTTGTAACCCAGCTTGTAGATACTTCTGCCCCTCTGCCCAGCCCCTGAACACGGACAGGGCTCAGGGAGAAATTCTGAGCACATTAAGAAAGTGTGCGGGGCGGGAGGCGGGGAGCAAAGCACCTCTCTCTGTTTTGTAGGAGGACATCAGCCTGCTCGGCATATAACACAGACTCTGCTCTTATCCCACACACTTGCTCACACCCCTGAACAATAACGCTCCCTGGCTTGGTGAATGTCGGTGCTAGAAAGGCCTTAGGGATCTCACAGATGAGGAAACTGAATGCAGGAACGTTCAGGGACTCACTCAAGGCTACACAGCAGGCTGTGGCCGACCCAGGACTTGAACTAATCTCCCAGCCCCTTTGTCCACACTGTACTTCCTACTCAGAGCATATATGTACACCCCTGTGGTGCAGGGCGTGCCCTCTTTACTATCCCACAAGCTCCTATGTTTGCAGCTGAATGCAATCACTCCAGCAGCTAAAAAGATGGAGGCTTCCCCCCACCCCCACCCCCGCCTCTGAGGTTGTCAAATCCCTGCCCCTTCTTGGTTGGGCCCTTGGAGCAGAACAGTGAGGTATTCCTGGTGACAGGACAGTTCAAAAGCCAGGCAGAAATGCCATTAGCACAGTTAAGTGGCATGTGCAGAAGGGACTGGCAGGAGATAGAGGAAGCCTCAGTATCTTCGTCTGTAAGATGGGCATATAACCGGCCTTATCACACAGGACCGTGAAAAGAATGAAGTGAACTCTAAGAAGATCATACATATCTTCCCACAGAGCCAATAAGTTTAGCAATGTTTATTAATAGAGAGCATGAGACCTTAGGTAGAACAACCAGATATACTGTGATTGGGGTTCATAGCAGAAACCTTAAACTATCATGGTCTGTAAACTATTTCCAGCAGGAAGTAGGCAGTGCAGTTACTGGGGCTCCTGGGGTACCAGGAAGGACCCCAGCAGTGACAGCTGCCCAGCTGGTCTCCACACAATGACACTTGGGACTTGACACCAAGCTCTACCAGGCTCTAATATACCCCAGCCTCAGTCGGAGTGGCTTGGAGCTGGCAGGGGTCTCAGCTTGCAGCAAGGGGCCCTGCACACCCGGCACAGCTCTGCAGCAGGCAGAGAGGGGAACCCAGGTAGGGAACTCCCCGCCCCCGCCCCGCCCCGACAGAGAGGCTCAGAAGTAAGTTCCAATCTGACCTGCTATCTATGATCTCCAGCAGCCTTTGCACCATGTCTGGCCTTCTTGGGTGCTCAGCAAATGCTGGTTGAATGAACCAAAAGTACAGACCGAGATCAGATTGAACCCACAGTTCTAATGCTTTTATCCCCTCACTTTCCACCCATCAGACCTTTCTGTCAGAAGTCAGAATTTCAGGCCTGGCTGGTGTGGCTCAATGGTTGAGCATTGACCTATGAACCAAGAGGTCACTGGTTGGATTCCCGGTCCAGGCATATGCCAGGGTTTCTGGCTCCATCCCCAGTAGGGGGTGTGCAGGGGGCAGCTGCTTGATGATTCTCTCTCATCACTGATGTTTTTCTCTCTCTCCCTCTCCTTTTCTCTCTCTGAAATCAATAAAAACATATTTAAAACAAAGAAAAGAAAGAAGTCAAAATTTCCTAGGCCATACTCTGGGCTGGCCTCTCGGTTTTTCTCCAGCCTCCAGATATCAATTCCAGTTTGATTTTCTCCCAGACGCCTTAGTTAATTACCTAATGCTGCCTGGTCAGGACCTTATCTCCATATAACAGGAATCTGGGAAAAGGACACCTCTGAGTCGCAATCTTGAAATGCCACGCATCTCCATTAACGCTTGGCCCTGGCATGGGCTGGGGTCGCCTCGAGCCTTGTGGGAGTGTGGCAGTTCAAGGGTGGGTCACAGGGCACCTATAGCCGGAACTCAGCCCAGTCTGCCTGTGGCTGAGCACACTAATCCGCCACTGTGTGGATGCCCCAGCCACCTTCCCCACCACAAAGAATGGAGGTTTTCAAGCTCCTTGGTGGTGACTCACAGTACGAAATACGTGTTACAGAGTGACCCAGTAATGAAATGCATACACTGTACTCCATCATTCTCTGACACAGATTTTTTTCACATTTTAATCTTTCAGAAATATACATGCATCTTTCAAACTGTGACATCTTGCCATTAATTGGCAGCATTTCTTTCTTGCTGAATGGTACTTAATAAAATTTTGTGTCTTCCAATAGATTATGACTTTGATTGAGTGAAATATGGCATATGCATAACTGAAAAAATTAATTTTTATCTTTAGTACATGACAGCCTGTGATATTTTCCATGAGCGATTCTATTCTACTTCTTTTTCATTTGCATGCTGGTCACTGCTACCTATTTAGTCAACTTCAGGGTGAAAATAGCAGATTTCGCTCAGTCTACTATTTTCAACACTGCCATCATGACTGCTATGGGCTAAATGTCTATGTCCTCCCCAAATTCATACAGTATATTGAAACACTAAGGTGAGGATGGTATTAGGAGATGGGGCCCTTTCTCCATGTGAGGACACAGTGGAGGGACTACCATCTATGAACCAGACACTGAATGTTGGACTTCCCAACCTCCGGAACTGTGAGAAATATATGTTCATTCCTTAAGCCACCCAGTCTCTGGTATCTGTTATAGCCGCCTGCACGGGTGAAGCCAGGGGCAGAGAACAATGTTAATGAACTGTTAGGAAAGAGGTTTCAATAAGAATAAGAGTCGACCTGTGATTTAGAACGTGTGGGCTACTGGGCCAGGAGAGAAAGGTCATGATTAGGGAAGGAAGATGACAAAGGACTTTGAACCAGACAATCCTGAGTTTCTTTACCAGCTCCCTTGCTTATGAACAGTGACAAGGTTAAGTTATTTAAATAATTAGTGTCTCACTTCTCTCACTGTGAAGCAATGATCAGAGCTCCTCTCATTGAGCGCTGCCCTAAACATGAGAAAGAATGAGTGCAAAGCCTCAGCCCAGGGCCTGCACACAGTAGGTGCTCATAAATGGTGGCAATGGTAATAATCCTATATAATAAAGCCTAACATGCTAACTGACTGATGGCGGAATGGCTGGTGGAATGACTGGTCACTATGACGTGCACTGACCACCAGGGGATAGATGCTCAACGCAGGAGCTGCCCCCACCCGCAGGTCCAGGCCAGTCAACGCGGGTGCCAGCGAGAGGGCCCCCCAACTGCCCCGCCGGTCACCCTGCAGATTGGCTCTGATTGCCAACCAGTCCTAGGGACCCTACCTGTGCACAAATTTTGTGCACTGGGCCTCTAGTGATTCTATAAAGAACAAAAAAAGTCGCTCAATAAATAGCAGCTGTCATTATCAAAAGTAGTAAAAAAAAAGTTGTACCCAATGTGACATCAGTTGATATAAGGATCTTGACAATTATTAATACAATTGTAACCTATCTTACCCATCCTATATAATAAAGAGGTAATATGCAAATTAACCCTCAAGCCCCCAAAAGATGGCTGCCTACGACCAGGCCGGCAGGGGGGTTAGTGAGGGACGACCAAATGACTGAACAGCAGGCTGCGTGGGGTGACCAGGCCGGCAGGGGGACTGTGAGGGGTGACCAGGCTGGCAGGGGGGACAGTTGGGGGCAACCAGGCCAGCAGGGCGGGCAGTTGGGGGCAAGCAGGCTGGCAGGGGTGGCAGTTAGGGGCAACCAAGCAGGCAGAGGGGGCAGTTGGGGGCAACCTGGCCAGCAATGGGGGGTAGTTAGGGGCAACCAGGCCAACGGAGGGCCAGTTAAGGGCGATCAGGCTGGCACGCAGAGGCAGTGAGGGACGATTAGGCAGGCAGGGGTGACCAGGCAGGCAGGCAGGTGAGCAATTAGGAGCCAGCGGTTCAGGATTGTGAGAGGGATTCCCAACTGCTGGTTTAGGACCGATCCTGGGATTGGGCCTAAACTGGCAGTCAGACATCCCCCAAGGGGTCTCAGATTGGAGAGGGTGAAGGCTGGGCTGAGGGGACCCCCCACTCCCCGCACAAATTTTGTGCACCGGGCTCTAGTTTAATTATACACATCCTTGTCACTGCAATGAAAACCCTGATTCTTGTCGATTCAATAGTTGTCAGTCCCCTGAAGGCACTTAGGTAAGAGCCACGTATGGGTCTCTACTGACAGGAGCACCAATGCTGAGTTTTCCTTGTGGGCAGGTTCCCTGGCTTTCGGTTATAACTCGCATCACAGCATAGGTATCCCAGACTGTGAGCTCAGTTAAACCTTTCCCACATGGCTGTATTTGTCTCAGGCTTTGTGTTAACATGTGCCTTGCTTTGCTAGCTCACCATAGCGCTGCATTTTTCCTACATCACATGCCCCAACCATGAGTATTACGGCCGGTTGACTATTTGAACCCAGTACTTTTGCTTGATCAGCTTTGCACCATGTTTCACTCCTTTTCATTTCCAATTGTCCTCCCCTTTCATCAGTGTTCTCTGTCAGTCTTTGTCAGACTTGATGTTCATTTCGGATGCATTGCCTATGTGATCTCTCCTCTGATGCTTCATTAGCATTTCCTCTGTTATTTCTCAGGATGTTTTCCCA
This sequence comes from Myotis yumanensis, assembly GCF_028538775.1. Lineage (NCBI taxonomy): Eukaryota > Metazoa > Chordata > Mammalia > Chiroptera > Vespertilionidae > Myotis > Myotis yumanensis. The sequence goes on along the minus strand of NW_027223767.1, from coordinate 23,545,644 downwards.
TGATTCAGCCATAATACACTCCTTACAACTTTTAAACCTCTGATTAACTGAATGAATTGCTCACAGAAGCATAACCTCTTTTGATGGCATAAATGAAGCCTTGGAAATGCATTCAATCATCAAGAATACTTTAATGAGTCATATTATGTTCAAACAAGGTGAGGTAAATTTAATATTAAATGCTGAAGAAATTCTAAGCTTAATTTTAAAAATATCAAGTAAGCAATTTCTCAGAGATACATGCAATTCTAATAAACAGACACTTCCTATCTGTCGCCAATCATGGTGAACATTTGTAAATTAACAAGCATGGTTTTGTAGAGAACACAGTAGTTCCCCCTTCTCTGAAGTTTAGCTTTCTGTGGTTTCAGAATGAGGTCCTGAGGTCCACTGTGGCCTGAAAACATCAAATGGAAAATCCCAGAAATAAGAATTCATAAGTTTTAAATAGTGCACCGTTCTGAGTAGCATGAGAAGTCGTGCCATTAAGCTCTTGACCACCTGAGACATGACTCACCCCTTTGTCCAGCTGTCCACACTGTACATACTACCACCTGCCAGTACCTTAGTTGCTGTCTGGGTTATCAGATTGGCTATTGCAGTATCTCCATCCCTGTGTTCAAGTAACCTTTATTTTACTTTATAATGGCCCCAGGGTGTAAGAATAGTGATGCTGGCAATTCATATATGCCAGAGAGAAGCCGGAAAGTGCTTCCTTTAAGTAAAAAGGTGAGCACAGTAAAATAAGATATTTTGAGAAAGAGAGAGCCCACATTCACATAACTTTTATTACAGTATATTTGTTATAATTGTTCTACTTTATTAGTTACTAGTAGCCCTTCCCATGAATCCGTGTGCCAGTAGGTCGCTGCCATCATCCTGTAGCTCCCCCCCCCCCCCGCACCCCCCTTTGCCCTTTCCCCCTCCCCCACATAGCTTGCTGCCCTGCCCCCTCCTGTAGCTCCACCCCCCACACACTGGCCCTTTCCCCCTCCCCCGCATAGCTTGCTGCCCTGCCCCCTCCTGTAGCTCTCCGCAGCCCACTTGTACCTCACTGGCCCACCCTCCTGCTGATCTGTGAGCTGGTTGTGACACACTTGGTCGTTATGCCCTGGCGTAACAGCTAATTAGCATATTCCTCTCTTATTATATAGTATTGTTGTTCATCTCTTCCTGTGTCTAATTTATAAATTAACCTGTATCTATATAGGTATGTGTGCATAGGAAAATGCTTAGTATATATAGGGTTCAGTACTATCCTCGATTTCAGGCATCCACTGGGAAGGAGTCTTGCAATTTATTCCCCATGGATAGGATTACGGGGGACTACTGTACTGTGTGCTATGTGTCCATTGCCTTAGCAAATATGTAAATGCTTTTAACTAGAGATTTAGAAAGGTAAACAGGAAGGAAGGGAGGGAAGGAGGAAGGCAGGCAGGCAGGCAAGCAGCTAGGTATGTGAGAAGGTAGGTATAAAAATAGGTAGGAACGTAGGAAATTAAAAAGGTAAGAGGTTGGAAAATAGGTATGTAGGTAGGTAGGTAAGAAGGTAGGTGGAAGGTAGATGAACAAAGAAAAAAATTCAAGGATTAATAATAAGGATAATCATCATCATTATTATTTTGCTTTGGTTTTCAGAACTAGCTGTGTGAAATATTATTATAATCCACCGCATACATTACAGGTCTTTTAGTTTGCAAAAAGCATTGTTAAAGCAATCAATTACAGTGAGATGGCTCTAACACCTTTGTAGCCGACTTAAGCAAAACAAAACCTAAGCCAAACTCATTGCACTCCAATCTGAGAAAATGAAACTTACGGACAACCAACCACAAACAGCCACCTGGATTTTCCCCATAATGCAACCACTTAAGCCTTCGCTAATCGAATAATCTCCTGGCTTTGCTTCCCAACTTCCATCTAAAAACCTCTCCCTGCCCACTTTCAGCTGGTGCTGCCTGATGCAAACCGAGGTGTGCTCCAACCAGCTCTTATGCATTCTGCATGCTCCAGTTTATCAGCACAGCACTCCCCCTCATCATCCCCTAAATACTCAGCAGCAGAGGCAGAGTAAATATTCCCATTTGACAGATGAAAATGGGGTCTGAGGATGTATAGCGACTATATCCTTTACAACGTGCAAATAAGTGGCAAATATGGAACTTGTTCCCAGGTTCCCATTTCAGTGCTCCGGCCCCCACACCAGGCAGGAAGAGGCGATGGTAGGGAACGTGGGAGGAAGCACAGAGCCGGACTGCTTTCCCCAACTGCTTTCCCCCATCCCTTCTGCGCAGAATGCCTGGTTCCATTTAGGACAGAGACCTTGCTAGGAGTCACAGTCCTTGGCCCAAGCCTTTTTGGTCCTCTCAGAAAGCAACATTAAAATAAAACAGGCCAGGTCACTGCTTGCCTGGGGCCGCAGGCTTAGGCAAACTTGGGAAGCAGAAAATCCTAGTTTCCGGTTTTCTTGCCCAGCTCTTCTGAAGCCCGGAGCCAACAACTGGGATGTCCTGCTGCCTAGATAGGAACTTTACCCCTTACCCGGACACCTGACACCTGAGCTCTATGGGCCAGATCCTGTTGAGTTGGACAAAGTCAACCCATAAGCACTGTTTGTGGTCATCCCCTCTGTGACCACCCTCCACTGGGCATTAGGGCCACTTCATTCTAATGATTCAACCTTCTGGCCCTTTAAATACAGTTCCTCATGTTGTGACCCAACCATAAAATTATTTTCGTTGCTACTTCATAACTGTAATGTTGCTACTGTTATGGATCGTAATGTAAATATCTGATATGCAGGATGGTCTTAGGCGACCCCTGTGAAAGGGTCGTTCAACCGCCAAAGGGGTCTCGACCCACAGGTGGAGAACCGCTGTATCCCTGCTTGTTAAAATGCAACTCAGTCCTCTCAGAAGTAGAACAGCCTTGCTCAATTAATTGTGTAATGTTATTATGTATCATATGTGTCTGGTTCATGCCAGCACTTTCCATTATGTATTTATAATTCTCACAATAAGCCAATGAGGTTATTACGATCCCCACTTTACAGACAAGAAAACTGAGGCTCAAGAGGACTGAGTAAACGCATCAGTGGTGAACAATGGGTGGCAGAGCTGGGATTCAAACTCACGTCCACCTGATGCCCAATCCCGCACCATTTGCATGGGGTCCCACAGTGACATTAATTTCCTCACTCATTCAGATGCACCTAAGTCCTCTTCGTTCAGACCTCCATCTCACCAGGGATTTAGACCCCTAATTTTAAAGAAATACTATCTTCCAAGTCAGTTCTTCTGTCCATGAATAGGGATCCCAAGCAGCATGAAAGATTTTAGCAGCCAAGGCGTGGAGTTCTCTGGAGCCTGATATACATCAGAAACTAACTGCCTGGGGTGGCCATAACTCCTTCCTACCTCTGCTTCCTAATCTGAAAAATGGGGGAGTAAGCCCTGCTTTACGGTGATGTCAGGAGCATAGAAAGAGATAGTGTATATTGAGGGTCATGTCCACTGCTTGGCATAAAGGAGATGTCCTATGAACGGTCACTTTCTGCGGGCTTATTCAGAGGGCCCTTGGGCTCCTACATATATATGTTTTAAATATATATTTTTATTAATTTCAGAGAGGAAGGGAGAGGGAGAGAGAGACAGAAACATCAATGATGACAGAGAATCATTGATCGGCTGCTTCCTGCATGCCCCCTACTGGGGATCGAGCCCACAACCTGAGCATACGACCTGACAGGGAATCGAATCATGACCTTCTGGTTCATAGGTCGACGTTCAACCACTGAGCCACACCAGCTGGGCTCCTCCATATATATTAAATGGGCATTAAAAGAGACCCAGATATAATATAACATCTCCATTCTGCCTCACCCCGAGAGTAGGCGGAGGGCTACTCAGCATCCTGCATGGCTCCCACTTCTGTTCTCCCCACCACAGCCTGCAGAGTAGCCCAGGACCTGAAGATGAGGGGCTGACTCAGTCTGATGGCCTCTGCGCCGCTCGTGTTGCACACACTCAAGGCGGGCTCCACGTGCGTGTGTGTGTTTGTACTCACATATGTAAGTGTGTAACCTCCTCAGGACCTCTACAGCCTGGAGAATGACAGACAGAAAAGGAGCAAAATTAAAGCCAAAGATAATTGTCGCTGATCGATCTACTTAATGGCCTGAAAGTGCCCAATTAGATCAGTGTGCTTTGTTGGCTGCCGAGCTGGAGGGCTGAGGGATACTCCACTTTTATCGAGGCGGCCGTGGGTGGCCAAGGTTTGCTGCCATGCACGCCTTCCTGACCCAACAACCCCTGCTGGGCTCCTGGTACTGGGGGAGAGGGCATAGCCCCCACCACACGCTGCAGCCATTAGCAGGGAGTGGCCTCAGGGTGTCATCTCTGGGCTCAACATGTGAGGCCACTCACCATCACGAATCACCTGGTGCTGTGTTTTCTAACTGCCTCCTTCCTTTTTGCTGGTGAGCGGATGGTGAGCTGAATGGAGTGTTAGCAGGATGCAAACCAGGTGACTGCCTGGGGCCTCAACTCTGCAAAGGCCTATGGGAAGGAGGGCCTCGCTAAGCCAGGGTGGTCTGGTGGAACCAAAGGGAACATCCTCCCACATGAAGCAGATTGTGAGCAGAAGAGCGCAGAGAAAAAGGCTCCATCTAGTGGCAGCCACGTGCTGTTTTGAGGGACGAGACTTGAGAACCAGATCCATGGGCCTTGTTTCCCAGATCTGCTGTGTGATGTTGGGCAGCTCACTCAGTCTCTCTGAGCACAGGCAGCGCTATGACATGATCTAACCACTTCTGTTTTACTCCACTGCGCTGTCCTGGCCAGACCCATCCTCATCCCCGGCCTGGGTTATTAAAAGATGAGGACACTGTTGTTCCCTGTGGTACCCCCATTGCCTCCAACCATGCCTGGCTTATAGGAGGCGCCCAGTCACTATACATGAAATAAATAAGTGAAAGGCAAACCAGGGGACTGCCTGGGCCTCAGATCTGCAAAGGCCTATGGGAACGCAGGACTGGCTAAGCCAGGGTGGTCTGGTGGGACCCAAGTGAACATCCTCCCACATGACTGTGTGCATCACCCGGGTTGTATCTGTGCAGTTTACAGTGGGAGTCACGTTTTCCCAGCGCTACTGAATACAGACTCCACATGGAGGGCCTACCCGTGGTCAGCAAACCGCAGCTCACGAGCCACATGCGGCTCTTTGCCCCCTTCAGTGTGGCTCTTCCACAAAATACCACATGTGGGCGTGCATGTACAGTGCGATTGAAACTTCTTGGCCCATGCACAGAAGTCGGTATTTTGTGGAAGAGCCGGTATTTTGTGGAAGAGCCACACTCAAGGGACCAAAGAGCCGTATGTGCCTCGCGAGCTTCGGTTTCCTGAGCCGCAGTTTGCCAACCACTGGCCTATTCCCGTGGTCGGCAAACTGCGGCTTGTGAGCCACATGCGGCTTTTTGGCCCCTTGAGTGTGGCTCTTCCTAAGCCTTAGGAGTACCCTAATTAAGTTAATAACAATGTATCTATCTATATAGTTTAAGTTTAAAAAATTTGGCTCTCAAAAGAAATTTCAATCATTGTACTGTTGATATTTGGCTCTGTTGACTAATGAGTTTGCCGACCACTGGCCTAGACCAGCTCTCTGTGAACGACGATGGTGATGACTCCTGCTGGTCGGCAAGATATGCTGGACTGAACTCCCCACCCAGGCTGCTCTGCTCAGAAGGTGCAGCACACAGATGGGCGAGGCTGTGGGTCAGGCTAAGCAAAGCAAAGTCCCCACGGCCTTTCCTCCCAAGCCTGGCACCATTATGCCAATGGACCTGTTCCTCCTGAGCAGTGGCCATGAGGCAGCTGGGACCAGCTGACCCCATGCCAGCTCCTCAACCCTCCGGAAAAGCCAGGCACTCCGAGCAAGAGAAGGCATGAGGTTCGGCAGCGACACCGTGTTTGGGGTCCCGGGCCAGCCTCTCCCTCCCAATTCTGTCTTGTGCTGGGAATGAGTAATCACCCCAATTACACAGCAACCTGAAGGAGGCAAAACCACTTAACTAAATGAGGTGCTTGGGGACTGGAAGAGGGAAGATTCTGCAGAGAATCTGGCAGCAGGTTCTGGGCTAGCTCCCCGGAAGGCTCACATTCAGCGAGCACCATGGTTTGTAGAGCTCCTAAGCTGGTGGCCTCGGATACCTCCGGCAGTTTCTAGAAAAGGCCTGCTGCATAATCCTCGGCCCAGGGACGTTTAGAGACGCTGAATTAAACTTAGCTGGAACCCAACAGCGATCTAATAAAGGGCACAATCAGAATGCGGAGAGGTGCGCCCGAGCTAATCGGAGCCCCGGGAAAGCGTGGGGCTTGGCTGTCTTCTTCCAACAACTCCTCGGGGACATAATTAGCTCATGCCGCTTGGGAGACCTGCCCCCCCGCCTAGGACAGCAAGCCAGTCCAGGGAAGCAAGAGTGACAATGACTGCCCAGCCGGCGTGGCTCAGTGGTTGAACATCAACCTATGAACTCCAGGAGGTCACGGTTCTATTCCAGGTCAGGGCACATGCCTAGGTTGTGGGTTCGATCCCCCGTAGGGGGCGTGCAAGAGGCAGCCGATTGATGATTCTCATCATTGATGTTTCTATTTCTCTCTCCCATTCCCTTCCTCACTCTGAAATCAATAAAAACATATTTTAAAAAAAAAAGAATGACAAGGACTGTGGCAGCGAAGCCCAAGCTGAAACCTACAGAAGCCTCGCCAGCTCCCACTAGTCCCGCGCATAAATGCCAGGCTAGGAGTGAGATATACTGGTAAATGGTGCAGACCCGCCAATTGTAACCTCTTTGCTAACTCCCCTTAGATGACATCATGGACCAGCTTTACACAGGCATGTGTATGTACACACACACACACACGGATGGGGACCCTAGTATGTACCAGAGACCTCAGTCATTCAATCTTTACCGTAATCCCGCGGTGGGAATACATTTCCTGCATTTCAAAAAAGAGGAAATTCAGGCTTTGAGAGCTGACGCAAGCTTCCCAGGTGCCCATAGCAGGTGACTGTGATCCCAGTTTCAAACATGGGTCTGTCTAAGTCCAAGGCCGCCTCCCAAGAACGCACCTATTCCTCAGAGTAAATATTGTTTCTCAGTGTGAACTTTGTAAACAGCCTCCAGTGGGTCCTAAGATACTGAAGTGCGTTTTGCTCATTGAATACAACCGAAGCTGGTGAAGTCATTTGCCCCCCGTTTTCCTCCCTTCAGCCTTTGCAAGATGTGTGTGCATGCTCATGTGTGTCTGTAGAGCCGTCTCTTCAGATCTTAAGTGTAAGGTGGCATCCACTAAATGCAGGTTACAAGACAATTTACCGTTCACTTTGAAAGTCTTCTCTGTGCCGGAGGTCTGTGCCTGGAGCCAAGGGGAACTGTACCACGTGGGGAGGAAATGAATGTATAATTTAACACGGCAGTGGTGGCATGGGGACACAGACTGTAATTTCAAAACGAGGGAGAGACCCGCCCGTGGACAGCGTATCTGAGCCTTCATCGGCAGCTGTGACTGTTGTCCATGGTTCCTCGGCCCTTCCCTGCACACTTCACTGCCCACCATCATGACTCCTCTCTCTCGTCTCTGGGATGTTCTCAGCTGAATCTCAATGGGCTGAGCACAGCCCTCCTCCAAGTCCCCGGGCCCCACTCACCACCAGCCGCTCCAACCCTCCCCTCACCCCATGACCAAGTGAGCAATCGGTTCTCACCATGACTGTGCCAGACCCTGACCTCTCTGCCTCCTTTCATCCCGGGATGTTTTCTCAGCACCTCCTCTGACCTGTGTCCTATCAGAGTCCCCAGTGTCTAAAAGATGTGAGGGTTTGTCTCTTGACACTGTCCCCCTCACCGTCAGTGCGCCGGCCACACCAGCCTCTGTGCAGTTCCCCTCATGGATCTGCTTCCTCAGACCTCAGGGCCTTTGCAAGTGCTGTTCCCTCCAGCTGGACGTCTCTTCTCCGGCACTTCATCTGGGGAACAGTTTTTGCTTCTGGAGCTCATCTCAGTGGGCTCTCTCCAGGAAGAGGTCCCGGATCCCGTCGACAAAGTCAAGGCCCCTATTCTATGCTCTCTCTCTCTCATCAGCCTGGATGTTTCTCTGCTGCACACATCAAGGCTGACACTTACACATTCACTGCGTGATTCTTTGGCTCATCTGGATACTCCCCGCCCAGCTGATGGGTAGTTTCCAAACTAGGGTCTACAAGGTGACCCAGTGAGTGCTGGGAAGATAAAATTAGAACTCCCGCTGATCTTTATTGTTATCTAAAAATATGAACTGAGCCTTACTCATATTTCATCTACATACTGACACCCTGACTCGGCCCGGTGTCAGGTGGCCACGCGTCATGAGGGTCCAGGAAGGTCCCGGGAAGAGTGGGAGAGTGTCCAAGCGGTGGAGAGTGGACAAAGCCACGTCCCTTCACTTGCACACATGTTGTGATAGGCTGTTCCTGGGTAACCAGCTAAGAGAATTCTCACAATGTATTACTGAGATTTAACGAAACCAACCCTTGCAAAATGGACAAGCAGTTTCAAAAAATTCCTGGGGGGAAACCCTGGGTTGAAAATGACACTAAAGACGTGAGTGGCAGGGTCCTCCCATTGAGAGCTCATGGTCAGCCTGATTTCTAGGCTAAAAACAACTTGATCTAATCAGGTCTGACAAGAAGTCAGCCCACAAGGCTTGTAGTTGCCAAAACAACTCTCTGAGACATGTAAGTACATCCAGTATCACTCATGATGTTTTGCTAATAAAAACGTTACATTAATTGTGTTTATTTCCGCTACTCCTCATTATTTCAACATTTCTATGTTGTGCACGTTTTATTATTTTCACAAATGATTGGAACAGTGGTTGTCGAAGTTTGGGCTGTTATTACAGAATTTCATAGACTGGGTGGCTTAAACAATAAGCATTTATTGCTCACAGTTCTGGGGTTTGGGAAGTCCACGGTCAAGGTGCGGACAGACTCGGTGTCTGGTGAGGCCCCTCTTCCTGGCTCCCGGAGGGCTGCCTTTACCCGATGTCCTCACAGGGTCCAGAGAGAGACCATCGGTCTCCTGTCTCTTTATAAGAGCACTAATCCCATCGTGGAGGCTCGGTCCTCAGGGCTGAATCCCACCTCCTAACACCATCACATCAGGGGCTGGGGCTTCAGTATATGAACTTTGGATGAACACAAACATTCAGTCCATGATAGTGGCGAATGCATGTAATTTATAGTATATATTCCATTATAAATTAGATGTACGTACGCATAGGGGGGAGCTGTGCTCAGAGAGATGTGGTGATAGGAGTGTCTGACGGAAAGTCTGTAGATAATGGCACTGTGCTGAAAGCCACAGAGAGCAGACCGTACCTCTTTACTCATCACCCGGCACAGAGAAGTGCCCAGCTGGGCATGGGTGGCATGCCCTTGTTGGACGCATAAGCGACAGGCTGGCACTGTCAAGCGCTTAGGGCCGGGGTTCAGGTTCCTCAGAGCTGGCCTTTCTCCCTGAGGCTACAGGAGATACTGAGCCCAGATGGTGAACACACGGACCGTCGTTAAGGACAGCCAGGGTTCAAACGCAATGCCAGGACCTGTCTTGACTCGGGCACTGTGGTTAGGAGACCGTCTTTTGTTGCTGGAATCTGTTCTCAGAATCTCTCGTCACCTTCCACCCCCAAACAGCTGACCCAAGTACGTTCTCCAGACAAGTTCAGGGGTCACTCCCAGGAGGAATGTGGGTGAATACATTTTTCTCCATCTAACTGCACAATGAATGGAAGAGGCAGAATTAAATATTCAAGAACTCAAAGGGGAGTGGGGGTGGGAAGCTTGCTCCCGTGGTTTTGAATTCAGACCTCGCTGAGAATCCAGGCTCTTCCCAAGTGGCCATGGGGAGTTAGTTAACACTTCTGAGCCCACGTATCCTAGCATGGACCAGAGGTTGTTATGACAATCAAAGGAGAAAACATTCATGATAGTCTCAGGACAGTGACTGACTCAACAAATGTAATCTCCACCCTCCCTTACTCTTATCATCAGGCTCTGCCCACCTCTAAAGAGACCAGTAAGATGTCAACTGCACACACATCGGCAGCTGCTGGATCCTCCGTGACCCTCAGGGGTGCCCCCACCCACCAGTGCCCAGCCCAGTGGATCTGCCCAGCAATACTGCCTCTGCAGGCTCCCTCAGCCCAAGGAGCACTGAACTCCTGTTAGGACAAATCCTTCCAGTTCTCCCATCTGCCCACCTGGCTCCATTCCAGCCATGGGGAAGCACTTGCAGATTTCACAGCACTGCCCACACTTTAATGCAGGATGGGTTGTTGGATCTGCTAGTCCATATGCCTGAAATGCCCTTCCACTCCATCTTCAACCAACCCAATGACCTTCACTCGCCCAACTGACTTCTATGTCTCTTTCTAGAGCCGTGTGGGCAGTGCCAGCCTGAGCTCCGCGCCCTGCCAACCCCTTCACCAAGGCAGCTGTTTTTGGATGAGTGTCCCAGCCACTTGCCTGGCTCCTTCTGGCTGCCAATCCATCTTTCTGAGACAGAGAGGCACACCTCTTCCCACCTGTCCATCCATCACCTACAGAGGTGCCTCTCCTACTGGGTAGGTAGGTCCCCGGGGTGTATGGCAGGAACCCTCCACCCCCACAGGTGAACAAGGAGCATCTTCCCAGGGCCCTCTCATTTTTGGTTTTGTATTGGATTCTACTACAGAGTAGACCTCAACCTTCACTAGGTTTTAAAGATAACATATGAGACCCCTTCCAAATGTCAATCTGATGAAAGAAAGCTTCTTCGGGCTTGGCCCCTAGACCCCTCACTTTCCTTGTTCCTTTATCTCTGCTTTTAAGATACTAGAGGCCGGGTGCATGAAATTCATGCATGGGCAGGGGAGGGGCTTAGCCCAGCCTGAACCCTCTCGCAATCTAGGACCGCTGGCTCCTAACTGCTCTCCTGCCTGCCTGTCTTATGGCCCCTAACCACTTGCCTGCCTGCCTCATTGCCCCTAATCACTCACCTGCCTGACTGATGTCCCTAACTGCTCACCTGCCTGCCTGATCGCCCCTAACCACTCTGCCTGCCTCATCACCCCTAACCATATGCCTGACTGCCTCATCGCCCCTAACTGCTTGCCTGTCTGCCTGATCACCCCTAACCGCCTCTGCCTAGGCCTCTGCCGACATGGCTTCTTCATCTGGAAGGTCGTTCGGCTGCCCAGTCTAATTAGCATATTACGCTTTTATTATTATAGATGATAAAGTTAAAGAACCTGTGGGACAAAACTCCAAATTCTGAGGTGGTGCCCTTGCCTCTTGTCTGTATCTGCAGCTCCTTCATCGGTTACTCCATGGACATGGGGCTCTTTAGAATATAAATGGTCACATTTCCTGCTCCTAGAGCATGTCCCATTCGCTCACATCTCAAGCCTTCCCAAAGCCCCTTTCTGAGTCTCACGTGGCCTGCCTGCTAACCGCCTTCCTCTCCAGTAACTCATCCACACACCAGCACAGTATGGGCCACCCTGTGGGCAAAAGCAGAAAAACCACCACCACGGGAGGAAAGACGAACACGCATGGAGTGTAGACCAGTGGTCGGCAAACTGCGGCTTGGCAAACCACAGCTCGCGAGCCACATGCGGCTCTTTGGCCCCTTGAGTGTGGCTCTTCCACAAAATACTGACTTCTGCGCATGGGCCACGAAGTTTCAATCGCACTGTACATGCGCGCCCCCACGTGGTATTTTGTGGAAGAGCCACACTGAAGGGGCCAAAGAGCCGCATGTGGTTCGTGAGCCTCGGTTTGCCGATCACGAGTGTAGACTGTGTGCCAGGGTCGGTTCCAAGCATGTCACCTGGGTTAACTCTGCACTGTCCCCCATGACCGTGTCCCCCTGGATGGTGAGCCGTCTGACGTGAGGCATGGAAGTAACAAAAGCCGAGAGCCCAGTACGATAAAGTCCGGGCAATGAGGACGGAGGACGGGGAGGGGCATTATTTTGCTGCACTATGTGAACAACAGTTGTTAAGAATCCGTATCATGGAAACCTAAGGATCCAGGCTGCTCAGAGGAGGAGAGCATCTCGCTGGGGGCAGCCAAAGCTCTTGGGAAGGCTGCAATGAATACGTGCATCTCTAGGAATCAAACCCTGCGGCTGGGGGCGGTGGGGAGGGGGCAGGGGGACTCCTGATTAGATCTCAGCGCCGCCCATGACCACCTGGTCCCGGTCCTGAGCCGTGGGACGCACCCTCCATGCTGTTATTAGGAACCTGGTAATGGAACCACCTGCCATTTCCATTCTCATCCCTTAAACCTAATGAAAGAAGTCGGGCTGGGGACCTTGTGTCTTATTTATTGACTTAATTCCAATCTCTCTCTGTGATCATTACTTGTTTTGCTCCTCCTTACATGAAGTCCATTGAAATTGCATTCTTGTTGCAAATTAGAACCACTTTAGTTCACTCCCCTCTCCCTCCCACCCCCGCTCCCCCCCCCACCTAGTCATTTCAGGGTTTGAAGAGTCAAAATTTTCTTTCAGAATACAGGAAGGATCTGTGACTCCTGCACAGATGAAAAATAAACCACCTGGCTCTTAACCGGAGGCAGTCGTCTTTCAAATACCTTCTCCCCAAAGGCCCGTTTCGCACACTCTATTAATGCTGCTGCCACTGGGACAGTCATGGACAGGCGGCTCTTCCCATCTGAGCCGCTTCCTGAATCAGAAGCAACTGTGCAGGGAGGGAAGGGGCGGTGCCTGCCCCGTCACAGGCCTGTGGCAGAGCAGACAGTCGCACACGCCCACCTTCCCACCAAGTCCGAGAGCCAAATTAAAAACTGGATCTCACTTGTGCGGTGGAAGTTACTTTATTTCCTCCCCTGGGCTTTTATTTTTTATATAAAGTCTTCATGTTAATAAACTGTAATTCCTAAACATTTCGTGGGAGCTGTGCAAGGTTTGGGCCTAAACCCAGAGCCACTGACAGTTCTGCATTGACTTGGGTCAGGGTGGACTTGACTCATTTTTTTGGGAGGGGCGGGGGGGGGAGGGTTTTGTTTTATAGTGATTTTTCCAATGTTTTTAAATCCTCACCAGAGAACCTGTTTATTGAGTTTTAGAGAGAGAGGGGGGAGAGGGAGGGAGAGGGGGAAGGGGAGGGGGTGGGGGAGGGGGAGAGGCAGCATTTGAACAAAGTTTTCTAGAGCAGTGGTCACCAACTGGTGGTCCGTGAGGTCCAAAAGATTGGCGACCGCTGCTCTAGGGTTTGAGAGGCTCAGGTTCAGGTGCGGGGTGGAGGGGGTGGAGGGGGTGGAGGTCGGAGGGAGGAAGAGAATCTCAGGATGATAGAGGATGTGAGAAGGGGCGCAGATGTTTGGTGGAATGATTGAATAAATGAATGGATGACTGTGTGAATTAATTAATAATGGCAACAGTAGTAGCTACGCCAGAAACTGCTAATCAGCGGTTCTCAACCTGTGGGTCGCGACCCTTTTGGGGGTCGAACAACCCTTTCACAGGGGTCGCCTAAGACCATCGGAAAACACATATATAATTACATATTGTTTTTGTGATTAATCACTATGCTTTAATTATGTTCAATTTGTAACAATGAAATTGGGGGTCACCACAACGTGAGGAACTGTATTAAAGGGTCGCGGCTTTAGGAAGGTTGAGAACCACTGTGCTAAGTAGATGTGTTATGAATGGATGGGTGACACTCCCTGTGCTGTGCCTCCCATGGGAACTCTAGTGCCTTCCCTGGCAGGCCAGGAAACAGAGCAATGTTGCTCTCGTCTGCCCTCTGCTGGTCTGATGCGGTATAGCAGAAAGAGCACATAGGCCAGTCTGGCTTCCTTAGAGGGAAGGGTACGAGGCCCCTTCCATCTTGTCTTGACCCCCTTTTCATGACTGTGACACATGTTGTCCCTGCTTCCTGAAACACCTGTCCTTCTCCTGACCAGCCCTTGTCATTTTTCCAGATTCAGCTGAAGTGTCTCCCCTCCAGAAAACCATCGCTGATCACCATACCAAAGGCCCCCAAGCCTGCTCTGGTGCCCCATCCATGGGCTTCTGTTCCCCATCTGAGCACATGGTCCCTGAGGGTAGGAGGCAGGACTCCTGCTGACCCCCTAGTGCAGCGGTTCTCAACCTGGGGGTCGCGACCCCTTTGGCGGTCTAACGACCCTTTCACAGGGGTCACCTAAGACCATCCTGCATATCAAATATTTACATTACAATTCATAACAGTAGCAACATTACAGTTATGAAGTAGCAACGAAAATAATTTTATGGTTGGGTCACAACATGAGGAACTGCATTTAAAGGGCCAGAAGGTTGAGAACCACTGCCCTAGTGCTATCTCGGTGGCTGGAACACGGCGGAGCTTCTGCAAGTAGTTCTGACCTGCATTGACTTTCCAACTCCCACTTTCCCACCCATAAAAGGCGGCGCGTATGCAAGGAGCCCTCTGCAGAACTCTGTGATTCCTTAGTCAGAAGCCACCGTGACATATGATCACCTCAGCGACAGCTTCCATGATTGAATTTCTGCAATGAGCAGCTGGAAGGGGATAAGCATCAACCGTTTCCTATTCTCTCTCCCTGATGCAAGAGATCTGCGTGTGGCCTCTGGAAATCGAATTAAATCAATCAATTAAAAAAAACAATAACAGAATAATTTTCATTTTCAGCCCTGATAGTTCGAAAAAGTGAATCTCTTGCATTTGCTCCTGGCCTCGTGCCAGAACCAAATGAGATTTATGAATTTAGCATGACTGCACGTTAACAGATGACTCCATGTTCTGCTGAGCCAGTGCAAACCTTCGCTGTTTAATCAAGAGCTGGAATTAAGAGGTAAGTCTGCCTTACTTAGGATATTTAAAGAAAAAAAATAGAAATACCCCTAAGTTTTCAAATCATAGCCAACTCCCAGCCTCTGTAGCCTGTCAAGGTTTTCCTGAGATGATTTAACTTTAGGGAATAGTGCTTCCTAGGACTAGGGTGACGGAGTAAACCACACACATACCAAAGACCTTGAATGTCTACCCAGAGCCCCATCCCCGGCAAGAGATTGATAGTCAGTGTATGAGTTTGCTAGGGCTGCAGTAACAAAGACCCACAGATTGAGTGGCTCAAACCAGAGAAATGTATTGTCCCACATTTGCAGTGATGGCGAACCTATGACACGCGTGTCAGAGGTGACACGCGAACTCATTTTTGGGGTTGATTTTTCTTTGTTAAATGGCATTTAAATATATAAAATAAATAACAAAAATATAAGTCTTTGTTTTACTATGGTTGCAAATATCAAAAAATTTCTATATGTGACAGGGCACCAGAGTTAGGTTAGGGTTTTTCAAAATGCTGACACGCCGAGCTCAAAAGGTTCGCCATCACTGTTCTAGAGGCTGGAAGTCCGATAGCAAGGTGTCTGCAGGCCCATGGACCCTCTGAAGGTGCTGGAAAGGATCTGCTCCAGACTTCTGTCCTAATTTCCGGTAGCTCCTTGGCTTGGGGCTGCGTAACTCCAATCTTCCCATGGCGTTCTCCCTGTATGAGTGTCTCTGTCTCCAAATGTCCCCCTTTTATAAGGACACCAGTCATATCAGATTAGGGCCCATCCTATTCCCACATGACCTCATCTTAGCTAACTACATCTACAAGGACTCTACTTCCAAATAAAGTTATATTCTAAGGGACTCAGGGTCAGGACTTTAATGTATGAATCTGGGGAGTGGGGATTGTAGTGTAAACCCTGACCTTCCATCTTGTTCCTTTTTGTGATGCAAGTGCCTGACTTAAGCTTTTGCCAGCCATAGGACTAGGTAAGGAGCCAGGCCACCTCCCACCACAGGCTCCTTGTTTAGAGATCTTGGTTGATTTCAATAACTGGCCATTTGGGCACTCGTTTCTTTTTTCTCTTCCAGTGCTGTAAATTCTCAGTCTCACATTTTAAATTCACCAATCAAGGGTGAGCCTTGTCAACCCTAGGACTCATCCTGGACCGCAATAAAAGCAGAACCCCAGGCCAGTTCCCGCCGCCCCCCCCCCCCCCCCCCCGTCTTTCTCTCTCTCTCCCCCTGTTGTGGCCCCAGGGTGGGTCCAACCACAACACTGGATATTGACAGGCTGAGATGATGCAGTTCAACCCCTAACAGTCATCTTGATGGAAAACATATTTGAATATTCAGTCATTTGCATATAGACATTCAGTCCTCTCCACCAACCTAACTAATTGTTCTTAGAATGCTTCTGCTAATAATTGTCCATTCTCTTTCTGCATACAGCCTTCTAAGAGGCTATCCATTAAAAGCTCTAGGCTAGATTAACCTGGGCTACAGATTCTTTGGCATGGCATCTTCAAAAGCAAAATGGAAGGATGTCAGCAAAGCTGCCCCAGCTGGCGGCTGCCATGGGTGTCAGGAGCCCACCTTCCCAGCCCTGCCCCTCCGGGAGCTCCTCTTCTGAGCGCTGGCTACAGGGCTGGCTTCTCCAGTGCTACCAGAAACCATGTTTTAAAATGTTCTCAGGTAGCACAGCAGCTAGAAATGACAGTTCCTCTTTGCCGAACACCATGAAATACCGATATGTCAAGCTGAAGGGAATAGAATAAATGTATAATTGCCTGCTAAATTGGTCATTATCTTTTCTAGATTCTGGTTTTGACAGGAAGTAGCAGATCCCAATGGTTCCAAGGGAACAAAATCTTAAAATGGAGGAAATTATATTCATGTCTTTCTAATTGCTGAAAAGATGCCCATGATCACATTTCACAGGAAGAACAAACGGATCCAAGTCGGAAACACCGATGTCTCTTGAGAATGCTGTCTCGTTTCCAACTGTATGAAGCTGGAAAATTGTATACCAGCTGGATCCTGTTATGAAGCCAGATACTCTGTGGAAGTCTAGGGCATGAGATAAATATGATTGGAGCTGTCGTAGCAAAGTCGGAATACAGCCCACCAGGCTGTCTGCCTCCTCCAGCCTTCACCCCAGCACCAAGGTGGGCCCTTGAGCCAAGACAGTCTACCAGCTGCATGACCTTGAACGTGTCCTCACCTCTGCTTTCTCCACTCTTTCTCTGAGGGGCGAGGCATGGTGTACACACATACGAAGGTCAGGCTTTCTCCACTCCTAAAGCCAGAACATGGCACCTGTCATCGTCTAGGTTGGTAAAAAACAACAACCCTTAATTCCTGCCTCGGTCCCAAGTGAGTTTCCCATCTCCCACAGCCCCTCCCACAGTATGCAAGGAGATGAACGGCTTTCCCCCAACCCACCTCCCCCATCTCCATCCATCACTGGCTGCCTGTCCACAGTCCTCACCACAATCTCCAGCCTTCCCCACCCTGTCCCCTGGAAACCCACCCTCCCAAAGTGCTTCTCCTGCCTGAGCTCTACATCATCCTGACAGCTCCTCCCTGATAAGGGAGGCCTGAAGACCATGTTTCCATCAGGGGTGATGACTGTGAAACCCAAAGTCCAAGACCTCAAAGTGCTGGCTATCTCTCAGAAAGCAAAAAAGAAACGAGCCTAAGCAGCCTGGGAGGGCTGCGTGAGATCCAAGAGGAAGGAGACTGGCCGGCTTGGTGATCTTGTCATCTGAAGAGAGTCTGTCAGTCCCTTGGTGTTTACTGTGCCCGTTCTAGCCATCTGTTCCTTAGCTGTTTGCCTCGGGCTTCCACATAGCAGAGTTCACGGGTGGGGTAGCCCTGTTGGTCAGATGGGCAGACAGAGGCCTGGCGACAGCACTGAAGATGGTCAACAGCTGTAAAAGGGCCACAGTATCTGATACGATGCCCACATCTCTCCGTGGCTACGTCAAGGAAGGACCAGGCAATCGGGAAGCCGTGTTACCATGCCCGTCCTCACAGAACGACTGTGGCTCTCCATCAGGGCGGCAGCACATGGGCAGCCGTGGCACTTCTCACACAGGGTGCTTTGGGAGTGAGTCTCAGCGTGAGGCTGGTCAAGGCTGTTTTCCCACCTGACGACCTTGCTGATCTGGTTCCCACCAGGGACAATGCTTCTAGGCATCAGGACAGTGTCTTCCAACAACTGAGCCCTGTTGTCTCTGCCTTAGTACCTGGGAAGGTGCGACCCTCCCTCTCCAGCCACAATGGACGATAGCCCTCGGGCTTACGGAAGGGGAGAGGGCGGGCTCGCAGAGCAACCTCTCCTTCCCCGTGCCGCCTGAGCCTGCTCAGCTCTCTGCACAGTGCTTTCCCCCCCAGCATGGGTGGCAGGTGCCAAAAGAGAAATCCAGAGAGCTTCGGGGCCATTTCCTCTGCAGCCAAACAGCAACTGAGGAGAACTGTCTGTTGGGCAGAGTTCACTGCACTTGGTTGCAGGTCCTGTGTCCAGGGATGCTCACAGCCGGAGCCTCCCTAGTGGCCCGGAGAGCCGAGCGAAGATGTGATTACTCTGTTTTTTGGGAATTAAAACAAATCTGGTCAGAGGAGCACAGCTGTCTCCATCTGGGCTCTTCCCAAAAGCAATTACCTGCAATCTTGCCGCTTCACAAAAGAGAGTCCGTAGGATATGAGGACCCAAACCATTAGAGCGCCCCCAGGAGGCCCATAAGAGCCTAATCACGGCACTTTCTCAGCCTCGATCACAGTCCCTTCAACCTTCCTTCCTTCCGATTTGGTTCAATTTACAGCCTGCGCAGCCCCCAGGGGCGCAGGGAGAGGGACCGCGGGGGCCTTGGCAGGCATGAGGGCTAATTGGGAAAGGCCGCCATCCACCTCTATCAAAGGCGAGGCAGCCTCTGAGTTCCAACGGTTTCCCCTTGGCCAGCTGAGCCGTGCTCCGGCTCTGGGGCTTCTGGTTGGTGCTGTGCGTGTGTGTGCGCCTACATGGAAGATCCTAACGGCACACAGCAGCCCCGTGGCCCACTGGCGTGTTGGATCAATTCCAAGGTGCATTGCAAGTCCGATTTTACCATTAACAGTAAAAATAATGCGGTCTTGAATAATTTCCTTAATACACAGATTCCAACAGAATAAAAGTCATCCTAATAACATTATTACAGCCACTCACGTGGGAGGTATTTAACTTAGCGGGAGTTTAAAGGTTGGCCTTAGAGCCGAGTCCTGGAAATGACACAGAAGCCACGGCCTGTCGCATCCTGCTCACTCCGACTGTCCTATTTGGTTACAGTTACTTACATGATAACAAAATGTTTCTGGATTGGACAACTGAATGGATAACTTGCTTCCTTTATCCTCCCGCGGTGTCAGAGGCTGTTATGTCCAAGTCTGAATGCATTTATGTGACAGTATTTGTTCTGATATGAGAACCCTCACTCCCCCCCGCCCCCCCCCCCCCCCCACACACACACACGGCCAAATTGCCATGGGGCCATCATTCCCAGCTATTAGCTAGATAAAGAGGGTTTTGGAAGTCCCTCTGAGTAGCCTGCCCTTTCCCAGCTGTCTCTGCGGGAAGCACGAGGCGGCTATGGGCAGTCGGAAGGCTGGTAACTGACCTGATAGGGCTGAGGACTCTTAGTTGTTGGGACCTGGCGAGCACAGCTGTCTCCATCTGTCAGAGATCACACACGGGAGGTGGGGCTGGAACACCCGCCTGCCCCCACCCGTCAGGATGGGTCTGGTTGCACAGGCGAGCAAAACTGTTGCAATGGCAAGAAGGAGCTCGGACTGTAAGGAGACGCTGTTTCCCCTTGGCACCCGGGAAGGAAGCTGGCGGAGACCTTGCTTAAAGAGAAACCCAAATGAGTGTAAAATCTGGTCTCCATTTGCCTGCGTGTGTTTCCCCTGGATTCCTGACTGTGGCAGATGGACGGAAAGCAGAAAGGATGGAACTAACAGCTATGGAGTAAACCAAGCCCAGTACTCTCTAAACTCCTGACAACTCTGATATACGGTTGCTACAGAAGTCAGTTTCCTTACTGGTACCCTTTCCTCTACTCCTCCTCCCTAATGGGGCTCATGTAACTTGGTGGGGCTGAGCTCCGGCTCTAGGAGTCTGTCACTGGTTTAAACTAATTAAAGGGACCCCATCCCTCTTCTACCAAAGGGTACAGAACCCCAGCTTAACCAATCAGTGCATGGCATTCTCCCAGTGAATGTTATTGGTGCAGAGCAGGCACATGACTCCAGCTGGTCCAATCAGACTAAAGAACCAGTATTCATCCCGTGGTGAGTCCCACAAGATATAGACCAGATGGCACTCATGGTCCTTCTTCTGACCATGAGGAAAGCAAGTCGGGGACAATGTTGGCACCGTGAATTATGGGGACACAACGCTGAACCTGAACCACACCCAGAACCTGCTCTTCCCCAGAACTGCCCATCGCAAGAAACCCTTCTTTACCACGTAAGCCAGCCTGAGCACGGATTCTCCTCATGGCAGGCGGGAGCAGCCTGAGCAAATCTGATGGGTGCCGCTCGCCTCCTCAACAACGTGGAGTGTGACCCACACGTACTGAGTGGCTTCAGGATCAGCAGGCCTTGCCTCGAGCGACCCTCCCTGGTCCAGCCGTGGACACAGCTCTCACGAAGCAGAGCTGAGAGGGAAGTTGATGTGGTGACTTAGAACAAGGCTGGTTGCCCAAGACCAGCGGCTGTTTCTTTGGAAAAGAATGTAGATGGAGCCAACTTCCCAAGTCACCCTGCCATGCCCAGTCAGAGGGGGCTGTGCCGCCCTTACGGTATTTTCCACTGCAGAGCCTCGGGCCACGTCTGACACATTCTTAACAAATACCTAAGAACGGATGAGAAGAAGACTGTACACGCCGTGTCCTACACATGCCCTGCTTGTCTGCATCATGTTCCACACGCCACCTTGTTCAGCCGCTCTGCATCTCAGCGGTATGCCAACCAGGGAAAGAGCCTCAGCAGCCCTTTAAATGTCAGATACCAGCTTGTTAAAAAGAATGTGAATAACCAGGTCTCCCTAAAGTGCCGCCTCTGGGGAGAGGACCTTGAACGTTGCCCTGACAACGACAGAGGTAGTATTTCAGATGTGGTCCCACCCCCCAGCTGGGGCCCAGTCTGGACAAGCCGGCCAGCCGGGAGCTTGAGTCCATGGGAAGCACAAGTTATTTTATTTTATTTGTTTCCATCAACATTTATCACCTCTAAACAGTGCTGACCCAGTGACCTCATAAAATGGGAAATGTGCCCACTCACTTCCCCAGCAATTCTGTTGGAAGGTACACACGCCGGAAAAATGTCTCGCACCTGTTTAGCAGGAGGCTTGTATAAAGACTCGAGGCTGTATTGTTGTGAGAGTAAAAGAGATGGAAAGAAAATAACTTCTGTTGTGTTCATAGGATGAAATAAAATGAATGTACTAGCTCCATACAGCAACATGGATGGGTCTCCACATACTGAATGAATAAAGAAAGTGACAGAATAATAACACGCACTATGATAGCATTTAAGTGAACCTTTCGAAACATGAAAAGAAAATGAATATATTTTTACAGGTACATGTGTGCGTATATGTATAGTAAAATATTTTTTTAAAAAACATAGACTAATATTCAATGTATTCTCCTAATTTATTTGGGGGATGGGATTTATAGGAATGAAATGGGGAACAAATATCGTTAACTTTATAAGGGTTTATTTAGTGTTTGTGTGTTTATGTAAAATATATCTGAAACAGCCCCAGTTGGTTCGGCTCACTGGATAGAGCATTGGCCTATGGATGAAGGGTCCCAGGTTCGATTCCAGTCAAGGACACATGACTGGGTTGCGGGCTTGATACCCACTAGGGGATGTGTCAGAGGCAGCCGATCAATGATTCAGATATATATGTGCGTGTGTGTGTGTGTGTGTGTGTGTGTGTATCAAAAACAAATAAAACTTTCCATCTGCTTAACTGTCCAGTGGAAACACTGTTTCAAGGAATCCTTGGGAAGTAGGTCCTTGGTATAGCTCAGTTTGCCAGGCTGCTGAGAGCACATCTCATTAAGAACTCAAGTTTCCCGCATGGTTGGTGTGGCTCAGTGGTTTAGCAATGACCTATGAACCAGGAGATCATGGTTCAATTCTAGTCAAGGCACATGCCTAGGTTTCTGGCTCAGTCCCTAGTAGGGGGTGTGTAGCAGGCAGCCAATCAATGATTCTCTCTCATCATTGATGTTTCTCTCTCTCTCTCCCTCTCCCTTCCTCTGAAATCAATTAAAAATAAAAAGTATTCAAGCTTCATAAAATATGTAAATTCTTTACATTATTTCATGATTTTTTAAAGAAGCAACCTTTTCAAAGCAATGCATGCATACATTTTTTAAAAATTAAAAATGACTAAAAAGCTATTAATAAATATATTAGCTCCCTGCACATCTTAGCACCACCCCTCAGCGGCACTCCCCCCTTAGCAACCTCTCCCAACTCTTCTGGCTGCTTTTTACAGTTTTACTTCCATATTTTTAACTCATATGCTTATAGAGCTGTCTCTGGATTCACAGTTAGACGTGAACTTCCATTTGAGAGAGAGGACTATTTAACTCACACCCACCACTCTCTCTGCCCCTTCTCTCATGCCCTGAGCATCATTTTATTTCAATTATTGTATTAAATCAAGTCAGTACTTATAACATTACAGCTATATAAATTCCGTTCACTGCTAACCAGAGGATTTCTCTGTGATTTGTTTCCCTTCTCAGACAATGTTGGTTTTCTTGGGTTAATAACTGCCTTTTTGAAACAAAAATGCTGCCTTTCCTATACAGGAACCTGATTTTATCCCAATACTTCCTCAGCTTTCTTAAGTTCGTTTTTCAGATGATAAGCTATCGCCTATCAATTAGCAGTCGTAGTAATCATAGCACTAGTATGTACCCTGGAGACCCTACTCTTGGTCGTTCTAAAGTGTTATTCGGGTCACGAATGCTGCCCAGTTCACACCCTGGGACTTCTGCCTGCCACTTTCTTGGGGCACCCCCCTCCCTTTGCCACCCTTGTCCGATGAGACCCCTTTCCTTGTACACTCTCCTCATTTTGGGATTTCCCTGGCCACCCCATGTCTGCTCTGTAAGAAGAAACGCACATACATGAAGGATAGGAGACCTTATAAATGTGAAGGTGACGTCAGTTTACCTTTACACTGGGTCGACTGTGTGCTTTGGCAGAGACTCTGGCTTGCAAATCACCTTCCTTCTTAAGGGGGAGGCACACACCGGAGTCTTTGCCTCTAATGCTGTTAGGAAACAGTGCCCATGTCCGTTCCTCTCGGTGCTACCTTTCCCTCCCTCTCTGGAGTTCACAGGCCGAGGCCAAGCAACTAAGCACAGAGTTTTGGGAGCATCTCAAACTTGCTTTAAATTAATAATGCCACAGTAACCATTTTAAAAGACAATTGTGTGTGTGTGTGTGTGTGTGTGTGTGTGTGAGAGAGAGAGAGAGAGAGAGAGAGAGAGAGAGAGAGAGGGAGAGAGTTATAAAGTTGCTGATGTCACAGTGTAGAGCAGTGATGGTGAACCTATGACACAGGTGTCAGAGGTGACACACGAACTCATTTTTTGGGTTGATTTTTCTTTGTTAAATGGCATTTAAATATATAAAATAAATATCAAAAATATAAGTCTTTGTTTTACTATGGTTGCAAATATCAAAAAATTTCTATATGTGACACGGCACCAGAGTTAAGTTAGGGTTTTTCAAAATGCTGACACGCCGAGCTCAAAAGGTTCGCCATCACTGGTGTAGAGCTATCATTTTGATGTCTGGTTCCCAAAGAGGTCAGTCTGCTCTGACTTCACAATAAAATCACAGCATATCAGGGACAGTAAAGAACCTGGGACTCCTCAGATGGGCACCGGGGGCTGAGATGGAGAGCTGGGGCACCCTGAGAAGTGGGGTCTAAGGACTCCCCACGCTGGAGTGGAATGAAATACATGAATTCTGCACAAAGTATCTGATTGGCCAAGCCTTGGATCATACTGTTCATAGTCCTACCTGACTGCTGCCAAGAAAGGAAGAAGGAAGTAGGAAGGGAGGAAGGTAATAAGGAAGGAAGGAATGTTGCCTTCTATAGGATACAACAATGAGAGGCAGTAGGTCTGGTCCACCTCCCAAGCAATAGGCCAAACTCTGCAGAATCTACCCTGGTTAGAAAGAGTTGTTTTGTTTTGTTTTTAAAGCTGATATACTTTATTTTTTATTTATTTATTTTAATTTTTTTATTTTTTTTATTTCAGAGAGGAAGGAAGAGGGAGAGAGAAATTGAAACGTCAATGATGAGAATCATTGATTGGCTGCTTCCTGCACGCCCCTACTGGGGACCGAACCCACAACCCAGGCATGTGCTCTTGACTGGAATCGAACCTGGGACCCTTCAGTTTCCAGGCCGACACTCTATCCACTGAGCCAAACCAGCCAGGGCCAGAAAGAGTTTGATGCATTCTTCAGCACCTTGACACAGTAGAGACCCCTCCTGGTCAGGGTCCGCATTGTCCTGTGCTGAGAGATTCTTTGCAGCACCGCCAGGCGTAATGCATTTTAACCAGCTTGATCATGAGGGACTGATTGTCAGAGTGAGGTCTTTGCAAGTCACTTAATTGGCTAGAAAGCCTTAGGATTAAGATGGCCACCCATCGCCTTCCATCTGTGTTCCTTCACAAGGAATAGTCTAGCCTGCCTCCCCATATCAACCTGTGTTAGTATAACAGTCATCATAAGACGTGTGCATTTCACCGCCGATACTCCTGACCAGGGGCCGATGTGTCTAAGCGACAGCTGTAGGTCTGCAGAGAGGGGAAGCTGGTGGGGCTGAGCCACCTGGGCAGGTGTTCCTGTGGGCATGGTGAGCATCGGGGCTCATTCGGGAAGGCAGCCTCTCCTCTCTTTCATTCCACTCCCCCATGGCATCCTACAAAGTGTCCTGGTTTAGGGATTGGGAAGATGTGAATTTCTCTCTTAGGTCTGAAGTAGACGAGCTTTGGTACCCTGGGCAACTACCTCAGTTTCCTCGTCTGGGCATTTGGGTAAGGGACCTTTACCATCAGTATCTATAATACTCTTCTCCTTGCAGGTCAACTTGTCTACCCTCTAATCTTCTGTTATAGGGACTAGGAGTTTTATATTCCTGAATTCCCAGTTGTCAGTACCACAGTCTATGCCTCCCACTGTGCCCAAGCTGTGCATGGTATTGCTGAGTTCTAATTTCCCCTGGGACCTCGCTTCTCCAAAGAGAAAACCCCCAGTCTCCTGGGGGGTGAGGATGGGAGAAATGCCTGGGTGCTGAGGGTAGAGTAGGGAATCGAGGGGGTGCAACTGCCCTTTATCGAGTTGCACCCCATCTTGACTTTCCAGCCCACCCACCTTCTCTTTTAAAAACACCTGTTGCCTTAAAGTCCCGAGTGTTTCTAGCAGAGAAATTGGTTGGCTTCTTGATGACTCACTTTAGCTTTTGCTGCTTTGCAAAGTTAAATTTTACCTATCCATCTGTTTTCTAGTATTCTAAGTTCTCTTGATGTCTCTGTTTTTTTTTCCTTTCCTAGTTTCTGTCTTCATGAGGGCATGACCCTCCCCCTTTTTTATACTCATGTTAGTGGGTGCTTGGATAGAGCAAAAAAACAACCCTGAGTTCTATCATCCCCATTTTATAAATATCTATCTCCTCCCTCGTCTTCTCTTCCAGCTCTGAAGCCAAGACCTCCCCTTCTGAATTGCTGGCCCCAGAACTGCTATCTCGATGCCGTGCCTTTTCTCTCACACCCTGGACCTAATGGACAAGCACGTTTGTTCTCACTCCATACTGACTCCTCTGATGTCTCCTACTTGGCGGCAGAATCAGAGACTGTCCACCACCATCTGCCGCCCCACCTACCCTTGGTTGTGTTCACGTCTCAGCTGCTAATGCAATGGACTCCGCATGAGGGGGAAATCCTTAATATGCAGAGAGACGGAATAAGTTCAATCCACTCACCCTTCTGAACACCTACTTCTCTGTCTATTCGATGTTGATCTCCCGTTGGGTGCGTCTATTTATAAGAGAGTTCAGGACTTTGCGGGGCCACACATGCTGCCACTGCAGTATTCATAGCCCCTTCTTTCTTTGCATGTTGACCTTGTTATCTTTGTTCCACTTTCCTAACATCTGTCTCCACATATGCCAGGAATTATCTCTGCCTCCAAGCTCCACAGTCTCTCTGTGTGTCACCGTCTTTTCTGTCTGTTTTGGGCTTATATCCCACACAGGGGTAGTACTTACTAAAGAACACGTTCCAAAAAGTGCAATCCAGATGGAAGAACCTGCAACTGTGCAGATGATACAGGTGACTTTACATAAAGACAAGCTGTGATAGCAGAAGAAAATGATTTCATTTTTTGCCACCATGGCGATGACAAGGCCCCAGTGAAAGTCACATGACAAACTTCCTGGAACCGGGGTTTTTGACCCGGGGGAGGGAACGTGGTCTCCTCTGGGTGTGCAGCTTGTGTCTCTGTGTCCAAATTTCCTTCGTCTTACTGGACACATATTGGATTTAGGAGCCACTCTACTCCAATATGAGTTCACCTTAATTTGATTGCATCTGCAAAGACCCTATTTCTAAATAAGGTCACAGTCACAGGTTCCAGGTAGATATGAACTTGGGGGTGGAGGAGGCACTATTTTTATTAAATGTATTGGGGTGACTTTGATTAATAGGATCATATGAGTTTCAAGTGTACATTTTTATGATGCATGATCTGTATATTGCATTGCGTGCCCACCACCCAAAGTCGTCATATCCCATCACCATATATGTGGGCCCCTTTACCCTTTCCACCCTCCCACCCCCTGGGGGACACCATTTAACCCAGCACAGCTGTCTGCTCCAGGGTCTAAATCTGTCCCTTCCACTCCCAAAGCGTTCGATGGCCTCATTTCACACTCCCTTTTCTGTCCCCTCAGTCTCTTCACCCTAAATTTGGCCCCAGTGCACGGCTGCAGAATGATTCGGTTACCCACGGCCCAAGGCTGTGCCTCTGAGCGGATCAGGGCAGCTTTAGGCTGATCCTACCCCGAAGGCTGAGCCAGGGGGGTTTAGTAGCAAAGCAGTTAATAGTTAATACACTTCTCCCCCATAATCCTCTAGGATCCGAACACTATTTCCGCTGAGAAGGAGACTGTGAGGGATTTGGTCGCCAAGGTAAAGACATCAAAGCAAACGGGTTATGTCTTTGTGATCTTCAAGTCAATTGTTTCCAATCCCCTTTCTCCTTCAATACACTCAAGCCTGTGACACAGTCGCTTCCAAGAACGTGTCTCCCTACAGCTGTGGTTCTCACTAGGAATCCACGCCTTTTGGGCAAGAAGTAGTTGGTGTGGCCCGGCTGGTGTGTCTCAGTGGTTGAGCATCAACCCATGAACCAGGAGGTCATGGTTCGATTCCTCCTCAGGGTACATGCCCAGGTTACAGGCTCAATTCCCTGTAGGGGGTGTGCAGGATGCATCCAATCAATGATTCTCTCTCATCATTGATGTTTCTATGCCTCTCACCCTCTCCCTTCCTTTCTCTAAGATCAATAAAAATATATTTTAATAAAAGAAGGAGAGTGACTGGCGTGGAAGTGTATAAAAATTTCTGCATGGTGAGCTGTTGTCTGAAGGCGATTCTTACACTGACTCCTTCACCCCCAACCCCCATCAGGGGGTATTTGGCAATACCTAATAAAATTTTTAAATGAGCACCCTCACTAGACCACCAATTCACAACAATTCCACTCTTGCCTATACCCCATATACCCCATTCACCTCAGAGAAACTTACATAAAAGCACACAGTGAACCACATAAAAGAATATTCACTGTGGTGGTATGTGTAACAGCCAAGATGTGGAAGCAACACAACAGCCTTCAGGAGGGGAATGGGTAAGCACATGGTGGTATATTCCTAAAATGGAACATTACACAGCAGTTAAGCCAACCAGATCTATAGGGATGTATAAAAATAGATCTTGAAAACAATACCAAGGGGGGGGGAGGGGGGGACACGCCAATGATAAAACATCACATACTGAGAGATGCCGTTTCTGTTAAATAAAAACACACCAAACAATACTGCATGTGTTTATGGACATATATATGCGCAAAGTTAAAGAACCATGAACAGGAAGACAATCAGCCAAATCCGAGGCTCTTGGTTGCCTAAGGCATGGAGGGAGGAAAATGAGAGGGAACAAGAAGAATTTTAACCGTGCCTGTACTATCCTGCTTGTTTTATACATACGCTGTTGAAAATTTAAAAAGAAAACAACAAAAAGTTGATTCATTGGCATTCATTATATTATGATTGCTTTTCTGAGTGTTTATATTGTAAAGAAGAGATAAGAATGAAGATAAGGCCCTGATTTGCAAGAACAAAATTCCCATGGGAATGCGGTCCCCGGAGTTGTGCAGGGCACAGCCTGCAATGCCGTGGGTGGGAATTGGTCTCCTGGTTATTGAGATAAGCGCAAGGAGCTGGGGAAGCAACTCGGGGTTTTGGGTTACAACCAAGCTCTGAGACCACCCAGATGCTCACTGTTAGCCTCTCACCATTTCTGTTGGGGCATCGCAACTGCAGAAAATCCTCAGACCTGGAGCAAGAGGGGAAGAGTGGTCCTGGCCTGGTATCCTTCTCATTCTGGTTTCTAGGAAGCCTGTCCAAATCTGAGCTAGTTCCTAGATTTCTGTGGGTTGTCGCTGTATCTTTTCAAGGACATCTCCTCCATCCCTTTCAGGAACTAGCTCCAGTGGATGTCACTGCCTTGCCATCCAAACAGCCATATCCGACACAAGATCGTGTTCCTCCCAGTCGGGGGTCACAAGAAGAACCCAACCAGCTTGTTAAAATGATGGAGATATCATCCAGGTTAGAACTCAACATTCCCTGATAGAACGCATCAGCTTCTCCCCAGCCTTGGCCCTCTATCCTATGTCTCCGCATCCTTTTATAGCATCTGCTCCATTGTTCAAGCTGGAAACCCAAGAATCATGACTAGCACCTCTTCCTCCTTTACCACATACAAGTAATCAACCGATCACGAAGTGTGGCCCAATCTTCCTTCCAAACACCCGTTAAAGCCATGCTTGTCTCCATCCCTTCTCCACCATCTCAGTCCAGGCTTAATGTTAACTGCCACGCACCCAAAATGGAAACCATCCCCGTGTCTATATATGTTTATGGCGTACAAAGGGTTAAATCACATACTTAGACTGTAGTAACAGCCTTCTTCTACCTTGTTCTTCCTGCCGTTCCCCTGCTTCCAGTCTATTACCTACTTAGTAGCCAGAGTGAACTTTCGCAAACAAATCTGTTCCTATTCCTGCACTCCTTAAATCCTTCAGCGGCATCTAGGGTTCTTTAAAGACTCTAACCTTCAATGGCTATGATGCCCCCCATAGGAGCACAACTACTGCTCCACCTCGATCCTTGTGCTCCAGCCATCTGTGACTGATTGACACTTTTGAGGGGCCTATGATGGAGACAACGTCTCAAGCACCTGATCCTTCCCTATGATCCTGGGCACTGAAAGCTGGGTTCTCCCCATTTCCAATCTCAGGCTTTACTTACCTCTCCCAAAACTTGTCCTTCTTGTCAACAGTGCTCCGTCTTTGCCACCCTCCAAGGTCCAACTCAAATGCCACCGTCTGAAGATGCCATTCATGACTGCATCTCCTACCTCAAACACACACACTCAGAATCATTCTGTCTTCTGCATCCAAATGTCATGTCATGATTCTTCCTCTTTAAGTCATCTGTCTGTCCTTCCTCTGAGACTGAAGGCAGCAACCATGTCTTGTTCTGAATCAGTAACCACACAAGGCACTTCCATGCAGTCGATGTTCAATAAAGACGTATTGACTTGAGCTTAATGGCACCTCTGGCTGGAAATCTTTCTGGGTGTGAGGAACAAACACTTAATGGAGGTGCCGGCATTCCAACTTTTCGAAAGAAGCTCCGTGACTCACCTCTAAATTCCTCTAAACTTCGCAACCTCTGACAGCCATTTCCCTTGAATCATTTGGACAGATGCACTAATAACAATGATTTAAAGCGAGACTTTGATGTCAGCACCTCATGCGCACTTCAAAAAAAATATGTATTCAGAGGCACACAAAACGGGTGTAATTACCATTTCAGGAAAATAATGTTAATTTGATGCGATGCATTACTGCGCTGACAGCTCTCAGCCCTTGCACCAAATGGTTGTAAAATGACTATTATGGTTGGGGGTGGGGGGATGTGCTCCTCTTCCTGCTCAAAAGAGAGGTAGGGAGCAAAGGCAAATACAGTGGGGACCTGCTTTAAGGAGGGCAAGGCTGGGGGGGTGGGGGGCAAAGGGTTTTAGTGCACCGTGGTGGCGAGTGTGCAGTGGCTGCTAACATTTCTGGCCTGGAGGGGCCTATCTGGGTCTATCTGGGACACCTCCCCACGTATCAAGAGTATTGAAAGTCCTAATTAAAGTGACAGCTATTGGAGCAGGATGTAATGCTGGCTCTCTACTCTGGGAAGACCCAGTTGCCCCGTCAACGCTGGAGCTGAGCTACCCTGTCTGGATTCCTGGAGTCCCTCAGGCTGTACACCCCTCCTGGTCCGGAGGCCCCTTTAAAGGCTTGTGAGATGCTGCGTCCAACCCCCGGTTAGGAAGAAGGAGAGCTTCCCCCTGCCCAAGGCTCAGAGCCCTCTGAGCTGGGAGGGTGTGCAATCTCCCTAACTGAGTCACAGCTGCCTCTGTCCTACCCAGTGTCATGCATCTACTCAGAGATTCATGAACATTCAGCTTGATGTACTTGTACTGTATAAAGGTTCAGTCTTAGTAACTGGAGGAATGGGCATATCGGGAGTACTCAAGACTGGCCAAATGGAATTAAAAAAAAAAACAAAAACAATGAAGAAACAGGAATGAATGGGTAGAAGTTGTTAGGTTATAGCATCGGTGAAGTGACCCTACTGGCCAGGTTGGCCTGGTTCGGAATAACTTGAGGGTCACTGTAATCACTCAGAGAAGTCCAACAGTGAAATGAGGCTTGTGACTCCAGCTATGACCTAAATGGAAAGACAGGAGATCACAGAGGAAAGCCCACAGGCACCATGTCTGTAACTTGATACACTGTGGAAAGAGTATGTGTTTGAGAGTCAAACTCTGCTCAGCTAGCTGCAAGACGCTGGGCCATCTATTTCACCTCTCTGCATCTTCATTGCTCCAACTGTTAAATGAGGCAAATATTATCTACTTTAGTAATTCATGTAAAGCACTAGGCATATGGTCCTGGAACATAATAAAAACACAGCAAATATTCATTGCTATTCCTCTGCTCCTTAGAGCACTGTTAAAGGCATTCTTCCACCAGCTGTTTCTCAACAGAAGACAATATTGGTCCCATGCAACATCATGAGAGAAGATTAAGAAATTGGCTCCGAACCTCTACTGCATACCTGACCCCCCATATCTTCACCTTTATTCCCTGAATTAATTTGTTCATCCATTCATCCGAGTATGTGGGCATTCATTCATGCTTTCATTCATTGTGGTAGACATTACCGTGCTCACTAGGATTTCCAGAAACATATGCCAGCCATGTGCCTTGTTTTGGACAATGAAATGTGAGCAGAAGTGATGTGTGCCACTTCTGGGCGAAATAATTTAAGGGGCAGCACTCTGTTCTCCATGTTCTCTTCCCTCGCCATGGCCAACCCAAAAGCCAGTATTTGAGAAGGTGGCATCATAAAATGGTGGCTTCTCCATCAATGAACAACTATAATGAACAGAATTCCCCTCTTATCCACATTAGAGCTACAGCCTCAGTGAGAACCTTTGGAAGTTTTAAATACAAAGAATTTGGTGTTATTTATTACTACACCACCTCAGTCATCTCTATTCTGACTAATAAATCTACTCAAATTTTTATGCATTAATAACCTTTTTTGACTATCTAACAAGTGCTCAGCACCCTCTCGGTGCTGGGGGCTCAGAAGGAACAAAATGGACCCAGTTCCTGTTCTCACAGAGTTAATGTCAAGTGGGGAAGGGTACAAACAAACAATTTAATATATATTAGGTTGCAAATACTATGAGGAAAAATAAGGCAGGCTAAGAAGCTTGGGAAAGATATTTTGGATGCAGTAGTTAGGGAAGGTCCTCTGGGAAGATACCATTTGAGCAGAGACCCAGGTAGAGTAAAGGAGTAAACCATCCAGATATTTGGGGTGGGGGGGGGCATTCAGCTCATGTCTGGCTTGTGGCAGGACCAGCAAGAAGGCCAGAGGAGGGCCTGAGGGAGTAAATGAGAGGGTAAGAGATGAGGTCACCTCAAAAGACACACTGAGAAAAAGCAAACCACAGCCAGGAAGGGAATATTTATAATGCATGTCTAATAAAAAATTCATGTCTGGAATATTTTTCAAACTCCCATAAATCAACAAGAAAGAGACAAACAACTGAAGTTTGAAAAATGGGCCACAGATTTCAACAGGTAACTTATAAAAGAAGATACCCAAATTGGCAACAAGCCAATGAAAAGGTAATCAGCCTCATGACTCCTCAGGG
Organism: Myotis yumanensis; assembly: GCF_028538775.1. NCBI lineage: Eukaryota > Metazoa > Chordata > Mammalia > Chiroptera > Vespertilionidae > Myotis > Myotis yumanensis. The sequence goes on along the minus strand of NW_027223767.1, from coordinate 23,513,102 downwards.
AAGTAACATTTGGAAGCAAGCATGGCTAAAAAGGCTGAAAAATTCCAAGTATCTGCAAGCATAGGAAGCAAATGAAATTCTCATTCTTTGCTGGTAGGAGTATAAAATCATGTCAGAAAATCAATTAGTACTTGTAACGAAGGTATGTATATGCCTATTCTATTTACCAGAAATTCCATTCCTAGGTATATACGCAAGAAAATAAAGAGACATATATTGCCCAACGCTGAAAACAATGCCCATCAACAGTAAAACATATAAATGAAATGTGGTACAAACAGTAGAATACTTCACAACAATATAAATGAACACAGTCTTGATATCAGAACATGGGCAAATCTCAAAAATAATGTTGAAAGAATCAGGACCCCAAATCATCCATAGTCTAGGATACCATGTAAGTGAAGTTTAAGAAGAGGCATAAATGAATCCATGGTGATAAAAGTCAGACTAATGGTTACTGTGGGTGGAGGTGAGTGTTAACTGGATGGAAAATATGAGGGAATTATTCCGTGCCTTGATCTGGGCGGTGTATACACCCAGGTGAAACTCAGCTGAGCTGTATGCTTAAGATATGTGCATTCTACTGCATATGAACTGCACTCAGTTGAAAAGAACCACAAAAATAAGAGAGGGAGGGAAGTCTGTCAGGCAGAGGTGAGTGAGACCATGCAGGACCTCAGGGCCACAGGTGGGGGTTCTGGATTTCTTTCTGAAAGAGATGGGCAGCCATCGGAAGGTTATGAGCAGGTCACAGATGTGGAAATCATCTGGAAAGGATGCTTTTGTCTGTGGTGTGAAGAACAGATGTTGATCCCAGTGGGTGGGGCCTTAGGGTGTGAGCAGAAGACTTCGGTGGTGAATGATGCCAAGTGGGAGCAGGGTCCTGGGTAAACGATGGAGGTGGAGAGGTCATGGTCTGATGATGGATTGAATGGGGGCAGGGAGGTGGCATTGAAGAGAAGGGTAGGAATCCACACTGCCTTTGGCCAGTGTACCCAACAGAATGTAGCTACCAATTACTGGGATGAGGGGGACACAAGGAGAAGCAGTTTGGGAGGTGAGGGGAACAATAATTTGTCTTTGAACATGGTAAGTCTGAGATGCCTATTACATACTCAATTAAGTGCTAAAGAGGTAGTTGACTCATTGAGTTTGGATTCATAGATAGCAAATACCAATACTCCCCCAATACACATTCACGTTGCCTTAAATAAAACACCCACTCCTTCCCCTTTGTTTTCTCTTTTAAGAAGGAGAGATGAATCTTAAGTGCACCTTTAATCTGTTTCAGCTGTAATCTCCTTCCTTAATGTTTATTGAGCTGAACATGCTGGTTGCCAGGTCTAGAAAACGTTGCTGAGATTTTAAAGGCAAGCTGGTACCCTGCATTTGTCACAGCATCCTTTCTGCATCGTGGCTCTGCCCTCATGTCACTGGACTGGTCCAACATGGGGCTATCGTCCTGCTGTGCCCTCTGCTTTCAACTGTGGGCTGATGCGGCTCTGCTCTCCACCACCTGTCACATGGTGGTGGTGGTGGAGGGGGGGTAGAGGGGGGCAGCTGGGCCAGCAGGTGGGGCAGCTGTCAGAACAAATAACCTCCATGCTCTGTGTTGAATAAACACATCGTTAGGGAGCAGGGATGATGTGCAGAGAAGGGGGAAAATCTCATTTTGATAAAGGCCTCAATTAAAAGAGTGACAACATTAAATAGTCAGGTGTGGGGCCAATTAAGAAGTTTTATACAGGGTGTGGACTCAGACAGAGCTGCTGATGGGATGTAGGACGGGCAGCATGGAAAGATAAGAAAAAAAAAACACATTAGAGTCAGACTGGCTTGATTTTCAACCCCAGCTGTGTGCTCACTAGCCATGTGGTCTTCTAGAAGTTAAGTCATTTCTTCAAACCTTGGTTTCTGCATTTTTAGACTTATAAATAGGGTAAGATCATGGTCAAGATCAAATGAGATACAGACGATGCCTTCTATGATTCATGGGCTACAGCGTACACTCAGAATACCTGCATCCGTCTCCTCTCTTCCCACCCAAGTGTTGTGACATAACCCAAGCTTCCTCAGCCTATGAATGCAATGACGTCATATTCATATTAACAAAAAGCACTGTTTTGTTTTGTTTTTTTCTACTGCAAGTTTCTTAAGGCAGGACCCTGGCAACTTCACCCCACTCCAAGACACACACACACACACACACACACACACACACACACTCACACACACACACGATGGCAGGGCTGCTGCACAGCTTTTGCCCTATGCCCATGCTAACTCCATGAAGACACATGAGGGCAGCACCTCACCAGTGCCACAATTTCCAGTCCCAGAGCATTCTCAGGTACAGACCAGGGTGCATTCTCCAGAGTCCCCCAACTGGGGCACCAGGGCACCGCACTAAGCCACAGCTCTCAGTGCTCACACCCTGGTGTAAACCCTCCCACACTGAATGTGAGCTGTAACTCACTTAACTGATTAACTGATAAAAGGTGGCAGCTGTGCCACTTGTGGGCTTCCCACTTGCATTTTGTGTTCAAAGGAACCCAGAGCCTCCATAGAAGAAATCTGAAGAGACCACCTGAAAAGGCCCTGAAATTACAGGGTGTGAGAGAACCAGCTGCCCTAGCCTTTCATTGAGCTGTTATGAAGCCTAGGTTTGGCTGCCTGCTGCAATGAAGTTTAAATTTGTGAGATGGGTGCTGGTGAAAGCAAAGTGGTTTATTCAAGTGCCAGCTACCTGAGAAGATGGGGGCTGTCATCCCAAAGCCCATCTTCACATCTCAGTGTAGGCAGAGGTTTTTATAAGGAGGGAGAAGGAGAGCAGAGCAAAGAGATCAAGGGAAGGGGGTTGAAAAGTTCTCTATGTGCGGACCATCACAGCCCATTTCAATAAGGATCTCAAAACTGGTCGAGCAATGGTCTGGTGTGTGACATCCAGGTTTTATGGTTGACGGTCAGCAAATATCCCAGAGCTGTGATTCCTGAAGGTTGGAGTCTGTATCTTTTGAAGTTAGTTCCTAGGCTTTTTATACAAATACTAGAGGCCCAATGCACGAAATTCGTGCAAGGGACTTGGCTCTCGCAGCCCTGGCCGGCCCTCGCAGCCCCAGCTTCATCCCAAAGGTCGTCTGGAAGGACATCTGGAAGGTCGTTAGGCTGTTTGGTCTAATTAGCATATTATCTCTTTATTATATAGGATGCTATTTATTTACATTACATATTAGAGTCAGCATTTACAGAAACAATGTCAAAAGAATGGCAGAGTAGGTTATAATTGCCCACTGTTACAGAGCCTCAGGATGTCTCTAGCCATAGTTGCCATCTGACCATCTGCTGCAAGGAAGCCCCGCAGCAGAACTGCCCAGCTGAGCCCAGTCAACGCACAGAACTGTGGGAGGTAATACAACCGTGGTTGTAAGCCTCTGGGTTGGTAGTGATGTAGCAGCAAGAACCAAAACAAGTAGCTTGTGTTGTCTTACTTCTTCAGTTCACCAGTGTCTGCAGTCCACAACACCCCTCTTTCACATTGTACCATCATCAAAGTGCTTCTTGGAATCACACCTGCATCCCTGCCCTCTCTTGGGTTGTGGCAGGAGTTTCAGGCACAGATCCTACACTCCTCTGCATTTCTTCTTTCTATCAAGATTTCTTTCTAAAGATGTTGTTCTTTCACCTTCAGCTGAAAACCCCTCAGAAAATTTAAGGCTTACAGTGTGGCCCACCTGTTCCTTAGGAATCCCTGGGCCAATGTCAAGCCAGGACTCCCTACTCTGTAATGATTACATGAGAGCTATCCAAATGTGAAGTTATCTGTAAACTGGTTAAATTACTTTGAGCCCTGGCCGGGCAGCTCAGTTGGTTAGAGCATCGTCCCGATATGTCAAGGTTGTGGGTTTGATCTCCAGTCAGGGCACATACACGAATCAGCCAATGAATACATAAATAAATGGAACAACAAAATGATCTCTCTCTCTCTCTCTTTTCCTTCTCCTCTCTCTCTCCTTCCTCTCTCTCAAATCAATAAATAACAAAAAAATTATTTAGAAAGGTGAGGCCTTTTTATGATCTGACTATGGATGATAACCTCAGGACAGGAAGGAGGCTGAAGGAACACCTGCTCTGTGACCATCTTCAAATGCACCAATAATTTGGATAGAATATATAAATAATGCATCTTGCTTTGTCAGCCTGCTACTAATTGGAAAATCAGCATAACTATTCTAATGGATAAAAAGTACGTTTATTTAAAAGAATCACTGAATCTCTTAGGAGCTTTTTGTCATATATTCTCTCAAACAATAAATACCAAAATCAATCACAGAGGTGCATGCATAACATATTTCTGTGTTCATAAATAGCTCCCTTACACAAAAGAGCAGGAGCCTTTGATGTAGTGTAACTCTCGTTTTATTAATGAAGAAACTGGCTCGCAAGTTTCTAAGAAAGAAGAAATGGCTGGGGAGCAGTCGCTGATTCTCCAGGGGAGTTCCAACTTCAGACTTTTAAGCCTGGAAGAGAGCAACAGGGGGGTTCACCTCTATATGCAGGAACCTCCAGGGCGCAAACCAGGCCCCTGCACCTCATATTTTAAGAACAATAATCCTGAACGGAAATGGGCATGAACCATTTTTCAAATGCTAAGTTGATAGGGACGTTTGTCTTGAGGTTTCTCGTCTTCAGAGAAGAGCGCTTCTTCGTAATAAGCTACAGGCCGGTCCCGGGGTGCGTCAGCCTTTGTCCATAATCATCCATGCATTCACAGATATTTACTGAGCACCTACTTGTCTTAGGCACCCTGGGATCTGAAGTTTTTGGTCCCTAAGAACTTACAGAATATTCAAAGGTAGTGAGATATGGTCTGTGCTAGAGGTAGCACGGGGCTCTGTGCAGACACTCGACCCAGGTGCCCTCTACCCACACTGTGCACCTCTTCCTCCTCTGCACCCTTGGCTCCTATTGGCACCACCTGCAACTGTCCTCAGGGCTTCCCCTTGAGCCCCTGGAGCTACCTTTACCTACACAAAGAGCCCACATCCTAGGAAGTTTCCATACCCTCAGGGACTCAAAGTCAATGACTGGCCTCCAGGTGGGACAAATGCTACAGTGCACTTGACACTCCACTCCAGAGCGCTCCACAGGATCGGGGAGCTGAGGCTGGGGCTTCAACCAACATCACACCCCAATTTGACTCTTCCCCCTTCTGTGACCTTGTTTTAACAGGACAAAGAGAAAGCACAATTTACGGGAACCCCAGCTCCTTCTTACCAGGTCCTGTGCTGTTGAGATACCATCATTTCCACCCTCACAGTTATTTACCTGCCTGACCTTTCCTGAGAGACCTTATCACAGAAAGAAATTGGTTTTCTCTGGGTGTACCTATAATTTAAACTCTGGCTCCCCAGGCTGCGATGGGGTCTGCCTAGAGGAGAGCCTGTGGAAGCGGGTTCGAGGGCCCAGGGAACACCTCCAAAGTGATTTAGGGGGATGAGTAATAGCTGTGAAGATGTGAGTCATGGGAGGGGATGTAGTGAGATATGGGCTGTGCCTGTTCAGGGCAGATGCTGGTGCACTGGGAAGGCAGAGGAAGAGTCGCGAGAGAGGCTGGCTAAGAGAGACTACAGAGTCTATGCCCATGGGCATCAGCATCTACAAAAGTAGCAGCTGGGGAGGATGCCGTGGATGCAAGTGAGTGCCTAAGGAAGGCGCTGAACGTGGGATTCCGACGAGGGGCCCAAACCTACACCCCGGGACTCCCAGTCTCTGCAGTGCCCCACCCGTCCACCTCCAACAACACAGTCAACTGCACAAATTCAAGTTCACGTGTCAAACTCCAGAGAAATGGAAAACAGGAAAAATTACCCAATGTGAGATCGTCCAGTAGTAGATTCCCAGTGAGGTTCCAGGCCTTTATGAATGGTCAATATGAGAGGCAGCACAGGGGAGTGGTTACGCACACACACTCCGGAGCCAGATTCTGGATGAATCTTACTTATATCTGCTCTCTGGGCGAGGTGACCTGGGGAAATTCCTTACTCCTTACCCTGCCTTGGCCTTCATTTCCCCACCCTCACAGGGTTATGAGGAACCAATGAGTTAATATTCCTAAAGCACCAGGAATAATGCCTGGTGCTATGGGAGTGTTTGCTGTATTAATGATTCCTAACACTTCCGTATTATTCATCCAGTTTGACAGAAACTGAGGCTCAGAGGTTAAAAAAGTTCACCGAAATGTATGCGGCTGGTTCTGTTTTAGGAACACGGATGAAATGCTGGATGTGTTCTTGCTAGAACGTCGTAAAAACTGGCATTTAAACAAAGAGCCCATGGTCTTTCCACATCTCACTGCCTCCTGCTAGAAAGAAATATGAGCTCTCCCATTTTAATTATTGAATTATATTGAGGGGCATGCAGTGACTGCAGGTCATCTAACAAAGATGCAAATCCAAGTCCAGTGGGGACAGACGTCGTGGGTTCAAAAGAACAACTTCTAATTAGCACAGCAGAGTTTACCTGAGGGTGGATGACTTTAAAAATGTGTTAAAAACCCTTTCTGTCTCCTTTGATAGGCTAAATATTTCTTCTGAAACTGTGTCTCTCCTATTCATTTGCTTAATGAACTCAGGCCTTTGATTCCTCCAAGCCCAGGAGAGGTGAATCAAAATGGGCACACGTTCCTGCGATGCCGGTGAAGGCTCATTAAGGAGGACTAATTGTGGGGGGATGGGGCGGAGTACGCGGAGAGGCCTAACTGAAAAGCCCGCTGCACCGCTTCGTAGTTTTGGAAACATCAACATCGGATAACTCAGGCCTGGCTCACAACACTCATTCATCCGTTTGTTCATTCCAAAGTCCTTCGGTTTCAGGAATAGATGTGAATAATCTAGCATTAACTTCTTGACTACTTGAATGGAAACAAAAGATTCTAAAATGCTTTTTTTGGGGGGAGGGGAGGCTGGGAAAATGAGCTCCTCTAGGTATCTGAAACATTTCTCTCCTAAATCTTGCTCACCTTGTTACTGTGTTTTATAAACCCTTCCTTAAGACGCTTCAAGGAAAACGTCAACCTAGCTCGGTCCTAAACCAGGCAGGATTTGCACTCAGCTCCCCGTATTTCAAACATCCCCATATTGTCCTGACAATGCTCCTTGAACTTCTTTCTCAAAGGAGCATTGTGCTCCTTTGTGCAACGGAATTCCATGAAGAACAAAGCATTCATTCAGCATGTACTGAATTCCCCATGTGTCAGGCGTTGTTCTGGGCTGAGGATATAATGGAAGAAACACTCAGCAGTCTCCCACGGCGCCTAGCCTGGCATCTTGCACACAGTAGGTCTCTCTGTGGTGACTGTGGATTGAGGGGAACTCAGAGATGAGGAGGTGAGGGCCAAATTCCAAAGCTGAAAGAGAACTCCCTGCCTGCTCCCCCTCCCGAGCCCTTTTAGGAAGAGGTTTGATGTGGTCTGAGACCTGAAATGGATTAAACTTGCTTGTGAATGTGGCATTTTTCACAGTGATGGCAAATGAGGGCAGGACTCTCCGGATCTCCAGCATTCGTCTTGTGCATACGATCCTCTCTTCTACCTACACCGACTCAGTCTGCCTCACAGAGAATGCTCAAGTGCTCCAGAAAAGTGAGGGTGAACGAGTGAACGCATGCGAGTCTTGAAAAAAAGACTCGTGGCGCAAGGACACAGGCGCCCTGCTTAAACTCCCACACCTCCCTCATCACTGCTCCAGGTGTGGGGAAATGTCTCCCAGAGATTTCCTGGGGGAGGACAGGGACAGCTCCCCATGCTGCTCCCTCCTCAAATGTCCGTTGGGGAGGAGACATGTGGAAGTCTGAGAGGGTCTCCTGCTGCCAAGCCAGTGATTGCCACAGTCGTGCTAACTGTCAGAGGGAATTAAAACATTGGGAACCCCTCGTTAGAATGGGAATAAGTGTTGGAGATCAAGTATCAGAAAGGGCAGGGAAAGGAGGTTTGGGGCAAATGAGTTGAGGGTCAAAAGTTTGCAAAGTTTAAACCCTTTTTTTCCCCCCACCTGAGGCTCAGAGAGAAATATCCCTTTGCCTCCATCTATGCTAGAGTTCTCCTGGGGCTAATCAATAAGTAATTAAAATGAGCTGGGAATTTAATATACAGAGAGATTGGTAGGAAGCATCTGGGTCGTGGTAAATGAAACAGTAAATACCCTCAGAGACTTTAGGGAGAAGTTCCTGAGGAAGGCTGAGCTGACGAGGGTGTCTAGACATCCAGCTCCTCCCTAAAACGTGTCTCCACTGAGGCTTCCTGCCCCCCGCCCCCCCACCCCCACCCCCCGCCCCACCTGGCCCTCACACTCCAGGAATCTTGAATACTTGGATGCAAGTCTGTGGCATCTTCACTGTGCCCAACACCCTTGAGAAGGCTAACCTCAAGGCAGGAATGATGCTAGTGTGGCCCATAAAACAAGGAATGGTCACAAACTGGGCGGGAACACTGCTATTCTACACGCGCACCCAACAGAAAAGGGCTGGGTGAACAGAACACTGGAAGGTGGCTTAAAACCAATGCGAAAACACAAAATGTACGGTAAATGCATCAAGCAAATCATGAAATTATTGAAAATGTATGGGGGTGGGTGGGAATCATTTGACCCTATCCATCAAAATCACAAAAGCACATACCCTTGATGCAGCAATTCTGTTTGTAGGAATTTATCCTGCAGGTAGGCTCACACAGCTGTGAAGCTGCCTGTGTGCACCACGTTATTCGCGGAGGCACTAATTATAGAATCAAAAGTGTGGAAATAACCTAAAAGCGTAAAAGGGACCACGGAATAAAGTGCAGCAGGTGCGCTCAGTGGACGGTGAAGAACCAAAGGACTCATTCAGTTCATTCATCAGTGACTGAATTCCTCCTTTGTGACGGGTGCTGTCCTGGGTGCTGAAGGTACCAGGGTGGACAAGAGTGGAACATCCCTGCCCTCCAGAGATTGCATTCTGGTGGGAATGTTTCTCTTTTTATTCTTACTAGAGGCCCGGTGCACGAAATTCGTGCAAGGGGCTCGGCCCCCACCACCTCGGCGGCTGCCTCTGCCTCAGCCCCTGCCTGCCACAGCAGCCGCCTTGGCCCTCACAGCCCCAGCTTTTGTCCGGAAAGACGTCCAGCCTAATTAGCATATTACGCTTTTATTATTATAGATAGAGCAGGATCTCCATGCCTTTTGTTGTGTGAAAAAAGCAAGACGCTGGCTCTACATAGAAATGCTGATAAATGCATCAGGCATCTTTGGGAAGGACTCACAAGAAACTGGCAACAGGGCGGCCTCTGGCTGGAGAACAGGAGACTGTCCCTGTTTATCCTGTGGTATCTTTTGAATTTTGACACTTGGAAGTTACTTATTCAAAAAATATAATTTTGAAAAAGATCACACAGAATGTAATTCTTGGCCCTAATTCTGTCCCCTGACTCCCAACTTCAACCTCCCAGCACTGTCCTATGCCCCAGATCCATTCGTTCACTGACTCTCTGAGATGACTGTTTCATATCCTTTTCTCCATCCCTAAACTTCCAGCATGACACCCACCCTTCATTCTTGGTTGAGGCCTTTAAATATTGTTTTATTGAGAAAGCAGACGCTACCAGAAGAGAAACCTGTCATCCTCCCATCATCAGACATCCCTCTCCCCGGCCCCCCGCACAGCCTGTGTCTGTCTCCACCCTCTCTGCCTGCCCTCCTACTATAGAGGATGAGCTGTCTGTGCTCCCACCAGAGGCCAGCCTTACACTGCTCTCACCAGCTCAACACCACAGGCCCTGCAGGGTCATTTCTGTCTGTTATCCCTCACTCGCTGCTCACAGCCCCAATGGCCCCCTCACCCGTGGGTCACTGCCATCTATTTATGGATATGCTATATAATCTCATTTCATTGTCTACCCTCTCCCCTCACTCACTGTCAGGAACTGAATTCCCACCTGGACCAAGTGCCCCCAGGACTGCCCACGGGAGGTCAGTGCTAATCATGAGAAAAGGCTTCCCATTGTGTCCAACTCTGTCCTGCATCCTGGTCCTGCTCTCGGAGCCACGGTGAACGGGCCTGATTTTTCTTCCACTGGAAACTTCCCCATTCTCCTTTCATCTCTTAGCTCAAGTCCTCCGCTTCGAGTGAAAGAAGAATAAATGAATGGTTTCAAGCCCTCACTGTCAGCATCACCCTCTGGTCTCCACTTGTTCTGTAACTTGATGTTTCCATGTGGAGCCCAGACATTTCTTGGAATTCTTGTATCCTCAGTGCCTGATACAAGCAAAATATTAAAAGTAGGGAAAGAGTGCTCAGTAAGTGTTTGAGGGCTGAACGAATGGACGAAATCCTGCCCTTGTTGGATCTGCTGGGCTGGGGCTGCCGGGAGGCCTCCCGAGGAATTTATTTTTCCTCCCACAAGGAGAGACGAGATTATGACAGAGAAGATCATCCTGCTGTCACGGAGGTAAGTGGGGTCTCGGTGGGGTTAGTCCGATGCCTGAGGCAGCGCTAAAAGCCCAGCCTACACATACTTCCCACCGTGAATGGATTGAAATCTGATATTTTATCATGTAGGCTTTGGGGAAAGGAAATACATTTTCTATTGCCACTGACCTTTCTGTTCCTATTCCAGACTCAACCTGCCCACCCGCTGCAATGGGCTCAGTAGCCGGGGTCAACACAGCCCCAGCCCAGAGTGTCCCTCGCCGGCCCGAAGGAACAGTGAGTCCCCAGGTGCCCGTTGCCCTTGTGGCAAGTGATTCTCATCAGCCCAGGAGACAGGGTATACTTCTGTGCAAACTCACTGACTCTATGTGATTTTACAATTTCTTTTTCATTATAAGAGCAATATAAGCTTGCTGTAAAAAGCCATATCATAGAGAACTATATAAAAATATTTAATAGTCTTCCTATTTTTCCTTGAAAATCGTACCTTCCTCACCGAGATCAGTAGAAAATGACCTTTCCCACTTCCCCTCTGCCTACATAAACACACGTATGGGTGCTTACATCATGACTCCCCAATTTTTTAAATCCAAAATGGAATTACGCCACACACTGTACATGGAAACTTGTCCTTGTCCCTGAGGCGTAGATCAGGGACATCTTTTTGGCCAATATAGGTGCATCTAACTCAATTTTTTTTTTAAAGCAGCTTCATTGAAATACAACCGCGATGTAATAAACTGCACATATTTGAAGTGCATGCTTTGCTAAGTTTTGGCTTTTCTAGCAGTCCTTCTGGTGTTGCATAATATTCTAGGTTTTGAATGCTCCACAACCTATCATCTGGTCCTCTATTGGTAGACACTGGAATTGTTTGCAATTTTTTTTTTTTTTTTTTTTTTGCTAAGAGAAAATATGCTGCACACACACACACACACACACACACACCCTTGCACATTTACCCTTGTAAAAAGGCTTTGTGCCCTAGCTGGTTTGGCTCAGTGGATTGAGCATTGGCCTGTAGACTGAAGGATCCCTGATTTGATTCCGGTCAAGGGCACATGCCTGGTGGCAGGCTTGATCCCCAGTAAGGGACGTGAGGAGGCAGCCGATCAATAATTCTCTCTCATCATTGATGTTTCTCTCTCTCTCTCTCTCTCTCTCTCTCTCTCTCTCTCTCCTTCCTCACTGAAATCAATAAAAATATATATTTAAAAACAAACAAACAAACAAAAACAGGCTTTGTGTCTGTTGCGTCAAGTCCTAGAAGTATGACTGTTAATCAAAAACATGCTCATTTTACGTTTTAATCGATCCCATCAGATTGTTTTCCTAAGTCACAGTCCTGGCTATTAAGGACAGGCTGTGCCTCTAGATTCCTCTCTTTAATCCAGGACCATGTCCTCAAATCACACTGAAACTCCCTAAATATATATCTCCCTGCCCCAGCACTTTTTAAAAAAATATATTTTATTGATTTTCCACAGAGAGGAAGGGAGAGGGACAGAGAGTTAGACACATCGATGAGAGAGAAACATCGACCAGCTGCCTGCTCGCAACCAAGGTACATGCCCTTGACCGGAATCGAACCTGGGACCTTTCAGTCTGCAGGCCAACACTCTATCCACTGAGCCAAACCGGCTAGGGCTGCCCCAGCACTTCTAAAAATATATTTTTTTATTGATTTCAGGGAGGAAGGGAGAGGGAGCGAGAGATAGAAACATCAATGATGCAAGAGAATCATTGATTGGCTGCCTCCTGCATGCCCCTTACTGGGGATTGAGCCCGCAACCCAGGCATGTGCCCTTGACAGGAATTGAACCTGGGGACCCTTCAGTCAACAGGCCGACAACACTTTATCCACTGAGCCAAACTGGCTAGGGCTGCCCCAGCATTCTTTGTAGGACCTCCCTGTCTCTTTCCTGGATGAGTTATCTTGGGAATGGCTTTGCTTTCTTACATTGGAATGGATGAGAGAGATTTTTTTTTAGAGCTTTTAAATCTGTGTTTAAATCCCAAATTATCCCACTACTAATGAGGCAGGTTAACTTCTCTGATCCTGTTCCCTCATGTCTAATGTGGGGCCATGGAGAAGGACTCACTCACTGGGTGAGAAAATTAGGAGAAAGGCAATATGTAAAACACCTCTCACCATGCACAGAAGAGGGCCTTTGCTCAATAAATGGCAGGTGTTCTGAGTGTATTCCTACACCAATGGGGTGACATCCGCCTACATGCCGTGCCCACTCCACCCAGGTCAGGGAAGGCGTCTTTTATCTAGAAGCTGCACAAGAATTCCGGTTAGAGCTGAAAATAACTTTTGAGTAGGCGTTTGCCAACTTCTAGACTGCAGTCCAGTTGGTATGGCAAAGGACCCCTGCCCCCCGCCCCATATCCCCCGCCAACTACCCATTTTAACTTTCCAGAAAAAAAAACAAGAACAGAACTCAGTAAAAAATAAATAAATAAGTAATGAGATGAACCACATAGAGAACATAGAACCTAACTATGGGTACACATGAGTAGCTCACTGCTTGAGCTACCACAATCCCATCTAGTACTACGTAAAAACAGACGTCTAGCGAATTGAGATTATTGGCCTTTTAAGGCCATGAGGAAGGGCTTGAATATCGAGGCACGCTGTGGACCCTCTCAGGCCACCAGCAGCAGAAGACCTTATTCCTAGCCTTGGCTTGAGGGCACATCTGGTTATATTCCTCCCCAATGCAAGCATTCCTATACTTAGCCTCTTGCACGCTTTGGGACCAGATGGGCCTGGCCATGGGGCGGGGGGGGGGGGGGGGGGGGGGGGGGGGGCACTAAATCCATCTGGCTAAGCCTCTGTTAGCTTCTCTAAGAAAATGTGGCTGATTCCCCTTCAACAGTCATCACGAGGAAGACATTAGATAACACACCTCGCCGGCTGGATTTGAACCCCTCCAAACACTCCATGGGTCTCTCTCTTGGCTGTTAACTCCAGGCATGTCCAGCCAGCCTCGTGTGCAGGCCGCCGGCGAAGGCAGCTGCTGCGCAGGCCAGCCCTGGAAGTCTTGGAAGTGCAGAGAGCTGTGGCCAGGCAGGTCAGGGCATGGGGCATGGGGCATGGGGCAGAGGCAGCACTGCCCAGGGACTCCAGACCCTACATTCCCTTTATCCTCTTACCAGTGGTTCTCAACCTGTGGGTTGCGACCCCTTTGGGGGTCGAACGACCCTTTCACAGGGGTCGCCTAAGACCATCGGAAAACACATATATAATTACATTGTGATTAATCACTCTGCTTTAATTATGTTCAATTTGTTACAATGAAATTGGGGGTCCTCACAACATGAGGAACTTTATTAAAGGGTCGCGGCATTAGGAAGGTTGAGAACCACTGTGTTAGACCAAGAGGCACGAATAGGCTAGAAAGCATTTTCTTTTGGGAGTCAGAGTAGTGGGTTTGCTATTTCATTCCCTTCTCTAATAGCTGCATATCTCTGACTGCCTCTGGGCACCATGGTCCTCATCGGGGAAATGGGAATATCCACGCTCATCATGTCTGTGACACGGGGCTGACAGGGAGACCAAACCAGACGGAGGAGGCAGACAGACTGTTTGGACGCTGACATGTGTACATGTGTGAGCCTGCTGGGGTGGCCTCTTCCCTACCGAGCAGCAGAATTCAATAAATGGCAGATTCAAAACTCAACACCCTGGAGAGTTGGCGGGGACATAAGGATCAGACATCGCTGATGCTGGGGTGATGGAAGAGCGCCCAGGACCCTGGGCAGGCTCTGAGCAGCACCGCCGGGCACTGCGGGCCGTCGGACTATCCATCTCGTCTTCGGAAATGTTTGTGTTTGCTGCTGATATCTCTGACAGTGACAGACAGTGCAATTTTCTCCTGTTCTAGTCAGACACGACCTCCAGAGCCCAGCCCCAGCCGCAGCAGTTATTTCTGATGATTTTCAGGCATCCCCGGAGGCCACCATCCCAGGTCCCTGTTGGAGTTGAGAACAGGGGACTCGTGTGAGCTGATGTATAAAGCCGAGCAAAGAATCCTTAGTGGGTGGCCTAAGGGTGGCAGGCGGGGTGGGAGCTGGCTGGAGCTCATGGTATGAGGAAGGGGCTCAGGGCTGTCGTGCCCACCATGGGGAAGGCCAATGCTCAGAACAGTAGGCCTCCTGACTGGACATGGAGGCCATCCAAGTGACAGGTGACCGGCAGGGCCTCCGGGAGGAGCAGGGATGAGATGCAGTCCCTGTGAGGGCCCGGGCAGAGAAGGTGCGAAGGCCAGTCTCTCACAAGGTTGTTGGGATCAATGTGGATCCAAGAGAGCAAGAAGGGAACTGGGACGGTCTACTTCCGCAGCCTCACCCCCACCCCACCCTCCAGCCACAAGAGTGTACGCCGCCCCCCACTGTGCCACGCTCACAGTAAAACGCCAGGTGTAAACTGTACTGTTGGGCCCTGTAGCATATAGAAACGTGATATATCTGACTAAACGGCACAGAGGAGGGGGGCGAGCACAGCTGGCTTGGGGGAAGGGGATGACCCCCAGGAACAGACCAAGAGAACCAGAAATGGCAAAAAGGCAAACAGAGCACATCCTATAAGTATACACATGCTTTGCTGTCTTTTATTTTTTTATCTTCTTTAATGGTCATGCATTATGTAAGTAATAACTATAGCAAGGCATCCTTGGGTTTGTGACATGTGTAGACGAAATGATGATAACACAAAATGGGAAGAGAAAAGAGAGCTATTTAGGAGTAAATTCTGAGAAGTTAAAAACGTATATAGTAAGCCGAGCTCCGGGACAGCCCCTCTCCTCGCCCGCCCTTCCAGTCATCGGACTCTGCAGCTGGGATGGCCTGGTGCCTGGTGCAGGCCTCACTGTTCCCTCCCCTGTGGGCTCGTCTTGGGTGTCTCCCCTTCGAACTGCCCCGCCCAGACTCTGGAATCTCAGACCCCAAACTCCTGTCCTCTGTGCCGGACACCAGGCCTACATCCTGAGTTCCTGGGGCCCTCCTGGCCTCAGGCCGAGCCCCTGTAAGGGACACAGCCCATGTCCCACCTGACAGGGCTGCTGGGAGGACGAGGATCCTGATAAAGACAGAAATGCACCACTTTAAAGCAGCTTTCCTGATAGGAAAGGGAAACACACTTTTTAAAAAGGGGATTCAACACCGTTAACTGGTCTGCGGGTGGGGTGGGGACTGGTCTCAGTTTCCCCATCTGTGATGCCAGAGAGCGGGCCCAACCCCCCGGGGTTGCTTTCCAGTTCCCACTCTCTGGGCCCCGTGAGAAAGGGAAGCTGCCTGGTGATCCCCAAGCTGCCTTGGGCTCCAGGACTCCAGGATGGTAAACATAAGGCTTTATTGTGTCCTTTTCTTCCCTCCTGTGCCTCTTCGTGATTAGTGTAATGCTCCGTACACAATAGACTTTTAATTAATATTTGCCCAATGAATAAATGCATGAACCACTGACAGGCTCGAGTGGGAAGAAGCCGGAGTCCTGTCTCCAGGGCTCCCTCCCACACCGCAGAGCCCTTCCTGGAGAGGCCTCTGGCCCCCGCCAGACTGAGGCTGCTGGAGGCAGGAGGGAATGGCTGGTATTTCCTCACCGCATGCCAGGGTCTCCACAGCAGGTCCCACCTCCCTCTCAGCGCTGCCCTGCTTCCTCCCCCCCGCCCCCTCAGGCTGTCCTCATTTATGAGCCAATCCCAAGCCAGTGTGAACTGAAGAAAGAGGTCCATTGGCAGGTACAAGATCGGGGCCCAACTGTGTGCTCCCCAAAATCTCCAAGGATGCCAGGCTCCCCACCCCACCTGCCCCAGCCTTGACTTATTGCCCCCCAGGTCAGTTAGGGGCCAGCTTTGGGAACCACCTCTCTCTTTGATCTAAGCATTCCCTTTCCAGTTTTTCGTTCCTGCTGTCACTCATGGGCGGAACTCCTGCTCTGTGTGAGGCACCGGGCTAGGTTCAGAGAGTAAGGTTGTGACATGTGAGTCTGCACAGTTCCTTATGGGGAAAGTAAGGCTCAAGAGTCAAGTGAGAGGCGGTGGGATGTGGTAGAGTCCGGAGACGCAGCGATCCTATCCCACCCTGTGGGCCCCTGGGCCGCCCCCACCCCTCTCCTGGAATCTGTTCCTCGTTCTGAAATGAGCAGATTGCAAGAACTGGAGGAGATGATGGACACAGTGGGTCCCTCCCCCAGAATCCAGATGTGTTTGCTTGGATGGGGACATTCTGCAAAGTAAGTTAAATGCACTTGGCTGACCCTGGACCTGGGGTGAGGTGGTCCCTAAGGCCTCCCCAACCTCTACGATGCCACTTCTGATTCCCTAGCCCACGACCTCACCCCCAGGGTGCCAGGTGTGCCTGTTTGTTTTTAATGTTTTGTTGGCTTTGTTTTGACCCAAGACCATTGAGACATTAGGCAATGTCTGTCTGACTGGCCTAGTGACAGGGCAGAAAGGATGCCTGATTTCTGGCATCTTCAGGGCAGGCATTTCCTCCCCCACCTCTACCCTCCTCCCCCCCTCTCCCCCAACACACACACACCAAACCACAGAGGGGGAGGGAGGGCTGATTCATCTTCCTAATAAAACCCAGTCTTCCCGTTTCTGCAGGAAACAGATTGGAGATATCCCCAGAGCTAGACTTGGGGAAATAAAGTAATAATGTTATCAATTTTCACAGAGCTATTTAAATACAGATTGGGCTGCCGGGGAGATAAAAGGGGGTCCCTTTTGTTATGAAAATGAAGGGTAGGGTTTGTGTTTTGATATGTTAATGAGCTTGGTTGCCACCAAGGTGGGGCTGCTGGGGAAGTCAAGTTGCCCGGCATACTTATTTGTGCGGTTTAATTTAACAGCGAGGCTAATATAGAGCTGCAATCGGGATTGTGTAAAGATAATTACAGCTCTGTTATTAATCAGATGTCTGCAGGAGGTGGCTGGCTAGCTGGCTGCTGCCTTGGCAGCAAACGGATCTGCAGCAGCTCTGAACACAGCAGCATCATGGTCTCAGTCTGCCATCTAGTGGCAGCTTCAGGAATTGTCTGGGGAAAAGGGAAGAAAAATATTTGGGCTTCTTTTTAAATGATATAGGCAGCCACCTTCTAGAAAGAAGAGAAACGGCTGCCCTTTCTAAAAAGGTAAAACATGGACAGATCTTTGTATACGTGCCCAGCCTCCCCTTTTTACTGATGCTAAATCTGATGTCTGAATCACTTTCTCAAGGACACCTCTTTTTGGATGGGATCAGAATGTTTTATTCCAAATTCATCGATTTTCCTAAAATGCCTGTGTATATAAATTGTGGGTGCAAAAAGGGGGCTCCGTGGAAAGTAACGTTACAGGATGATCGAATCATAAATTCCTAACTGGGCAGTGTAGGGGGGGTAGTCACACCCAAGGCATATAACATTTTAATAGAGGTTTATCTTTGCCCTCAGAAGCTCTGTCCATTGCTTTTGTGAATCTAAATGAACATACCTTTGAAATAAACTCTAACCACCCTCTAGAAAGCACATAATCTTGTTAACTATCCTGTAATCCAATCCCTGCCTTGCTTTTGTCCACCCCCATGTAATCTTCCTTAAATCCCCTCCTTAATATCAAATGCATAAAAGAAGCTGCAAAACTGTTATTCTCAGGGGCCTTTGAGATCTTGCTTCCCGGCAAATGTCATCAGTTTGGCTCAAAAGAACTCATAAAAATTCTCTACAGGTTTGGACGTTTCTTATGTTGACAAAACACAATATGTCTCCAACTCTTCCCCTTACATCTTTTCTGTTTCCCAACTCTTCCGTGTGATGTATTTATTTCTTGAGGACTCCATTCCTGGTTTTGCTGGATTCTAGTTTCCCCTGGTTCCTGTATGGAATGACTTTGCATGTGTCCATTGGGAAAAACAAGCCCCCAGCTGAGGGAGAGGCAGAGGGGATGCAGGAGTGGAGAAGGACCTGCCTTATAGAATGGGCGGGCTTTGGGGACAGACTGGGGGTGTGCAGAGGGGGGTGTCAGTGGGAGAGCGCTAGAGGGTGTCTGGGAACTCTCTCTACTGTTAAAGAGAAAAGCTCAGGCCCCAAATGGCGTCCCTTGAGCCAAAGCTCCAGCTCCCAAACCTAGATGTACTAGCTGACCTAATTGCTGTCTCCACCTTTCCCAGAAGCAACCTTGACCATTCTGGAGTTTTCCAGTCAAGCACCAGTAAGGCACTGGGCCACATGGGCCTCGCCGTCCACTCCCACCCCCAACTAAAGACCAGAGGCAACCTGCAGGATGAAAACCCTTGTAGTTCCCCAACCTCCAAAAGACATCCGGTCTAATAATGATCCTTTTTCTTTTGTTAATAGCTCCCTTGCCCCACCATTCTTCCTATAAAAAACAAACAAACAAACAAAAAAAAACACACCTAATTTTGTACAGCTCCTGAGAATGCCCTCCTAGTTGCTAGAGAGGTCGCTGCCCAATGACGAATGTTTAATAAGGCCAATTATTGTCTGCTCAATTTTTCTGTAAATTTAGAACTGCTTTAAAAATTAAATCTATATTGCCTGACCAGTGTGGCCCAGCAGTTGATCTTTGACCTAGGAGCTAAGAGGTCGCTGGTTTGATTCCCAGTCAGGGCACATGCCTGGGTTGCAGGCTCCATCCCCAATAGAGGGCAGGCAGGAAGGCAGCTGATCAATGATTCTCTCTCATCATTGATGTTTCTATCTCTCTCTTCCTCTCCCTTCCTCTCTCTCTCTAAAAAACAAAACAAAAAACATATTTTTTAAATTAAATCTATTAATTAAACAAGAAACAAAAAGGCAGGTGGGGAAGGGGGGACTAACTTCCTTCCTCTACTCCAGCCTTCCTGCTCCTCCTCCTCCTTCACTCTCTATCCCTGCTCTTTATTACATACTCGTCCAAATCTCCTCTCCTCTCGCCCATCCCTCCCTCCTCTGCTTCTAAGACGTCTGACCATTGGAGAGGCCAGGTCTGGGATGACACCTGAGCTGGCAGTAGAGGGTTCCATCTGTCAGGGGTGCCTGCATTCACCAGGTGAAGGTCACACATCTGTCTCCCCAGCTGGACTGCAAGCTCTGGAGGATGGGAACTGGATCTAACTGATGTTGGTATTTATAAGAACAAGTCCAATGCCTAAGGCAGAGGATGTGTTCAGTCATGAATTATCCAATAAATGAGAACCAGAGTCAGACCTTCTGACTCCAAACCCAGGGCTCTTTCCCCTTAACCTTGCTGGCCCCATTTAAATTTAAATCCATCTGGAGGAGATTTCTGGGTACAGGTCTCTTTGACTGTGGTTCCTTGGAGGTCAGAGAACACGTGTCTTGTTGATCATTCTCTCTCCAGGGTTTAGCATCATGCCTGGTGCATAGCATGTGTTCAAGGAATGTCTGTCAAATGAAGGGGATGATTGGAGGAAGAACGCAGCTCTCAGTCCATGAATTCATTTACTCCAAGTTGGCTCAGGGAACAGCAGGGGGGCTGGTCTCCTGTGGCTTGCTCACCCCCATCTCTAGCCCTGAGATCTTTCAGTCCTCCATCTCTAAGCCCAAGAACTTCCTCTGGTTCCCTGTCAGAGGGCCTTCTCCCTTCCCCTTGGGCACTGGGATAGACTGCATTCTTGTTCACTGGTTTCCAGTTCCATTGATGGGGGAGGGTTATTCTTTTCCATTCTTCTGAATGTGGGTGTGCCCAAGTGATCTACTTCGGCCAAAAACATGAGAGTGAAGGTGAGAGGAGTCTCTTCTGGTGGAAGTTCTAGGAGCTCATGTGCAACACTCATGATATCCTGCCCTCTGCAGCACTTACAGAACATGTTACAAACAGTAGTTGCTCCTTCATACTAGGTCTCAGCATGAGGATGGTGCAGAGCAGAAGCACCAACCAACGTGTGGTAGACAGACCTCAAGTCGCTGAGATTTGCTGGTTGGTTGTTATTGCAGCACAACCTTGCCTCTTCCTGACTGATACAGCCCGGCCCCTTCTCCCCACCTTATCCCTGATGGCCACCACTCTGTTTCTCTTTTTGTGCCAGAGGATTGTTCCTGCACTAGATCCATCCTGAAAACCAGTCTCCTCCCCCTTCTCAAGCCATAGCTAGTTGGAGCCCCTGGTTACAGATGTACTGTCCTGGAGTGGCCTGTGTCCTCTGAATCTCAGCACCGTGCGTGAGGCCACCCTTCATTTCCAGTACATTCACATGCCTGACTTTTCCTCTTCCTATTTCCCTCCATTGCCTCTGACCTTCACTGCTGTCTTCTGCTCATGGGCCACCAGCCTCGGCACCTTCTGATGCCGACCTATAAAATGGCCTGCCTCCCAAGCAATTATCAACCAGCACCCAGCGTGGGCATCCCCCAGCCTCACCCACAGGGGCCTACTCCCTGGAGGGAACAACAGCAGAGTAACTGTGATGTTGACAGTGGAACTTGATAGGGTGCGACTGTAAAACAACTTTCTCTTCTTTTATCCTCCGACAAACCTACTTCATCAGCCCCTTCCTCCCCACCCAAAGATGATATCTTTGGGCAGGTCCCTTGATTTCCTGTCACTTTCAGGAAATGAAAAGTCCTTTGGTCACTGCGAGTCTCAAAACAACCTGATCACAGCGATAAGATGTTCCATCCCCTGTAATTCTTAAAGGGGAACCTCAAGCTTCTCGCCAGTCTCCCTGGAAGCCGGGGAGGGGAAATGCCAGTGTGGCTGGGATCTTCTCTTCTCCTCCTTCCCTGATTATCCCTGATGCTTCCAGAGAGAGTGCGAGCTTTTGGAGAACAGACTGGAGAGGGGGATGTTTCTACTTGACGGGTGCTGTCACGGTTTGGCTTTGGAGTAAGATGGGGTCAGGGCTAGTCCAGCATAGGACTACGTTAAGGCACATTGGTGAGGTCCCTGCCCCCTTCCCTCCCCTGGCTCCATATCGATGCAAAGCTCTTTAGTGTGAGCAACTATTTCCATGTGATCTCCGGTGAGCATCCCAGGCTCCTAACGTGGCAGAGCGGCTTGGAAGGGATCCCCTGTGCTAGCGGCCATCCTCCTGGGGCGGTCTCAGGAGAGGTCCCCTGCCCTGCCATCACAGGTGACCCAGACTCGGGGGAGGCTTGTCACACTTCCTAAGTAGTGTCCTTGAAGCCCCTCTTGATAGGAGTGAGATGGAAGAAACATCTCCACGGAACAACACACTTCAAAGAAATCTTGACTTTTCAACCTGCATCCTTCATACCCTCACCTGGTGTCGAGCTAGGGATTGGTTGAGCTCAGGGTGCTAGCACCCCCGACGTGTCTTTACCCGGGTAACAGAGCACTTAGTCTCAAAATGTGCAAGTGTTTTCCACGGTTGTTTAGCTCTCACCTTAGGGGAGAGGGTGGTTCTCAGCCAAATCGGAAGAAAAATAACCATCCCTTAGATGGAGGCTGTATGTTGAGAGTTAAGCTCTTGGTTTCCAATTTGATCCCTGGTGAAGAGGGGAAAAAATCTGAGCTGTTTTGCCCTGGCCAGTGTTGTAAGTGGTTAGAGTGTTGGCCCATGCACTGAAGGGTCTTGGGTTCGATTCCTGGTCAAGGGCATGCACCTGGGTTGCAGGTTCGATCTCTAGTCCCAGTCAGGGTGGGAGCAGGAGGCAACCAATGGATGTCTCTCTCTCACATGGATCTTTCTCCCTCTTCCTTCCACTCTTTCTAAAAATCAATGGAAAAAAATATCCTCAGGTGAGAATTAACAACAACAACAACAAAACACAAACAAGTCTGAGCTGTTTTGGCTCATTCCTGGCTGTTAACCCACATGTCCACTCCTCCCCAGTACTAGCACTCCATCTTCTTTAATCATTAGTTGATTCTGATGGTTATCAACTCTATCTGTAGACACAGATATTTTTTAAAAATATGTTTTCATTGAATTTTTAGAGAGAGAGGAAGGGAGAAGGAGAAGGAATAGATAGAAACATTGATAGGTTACCTCCCGCACGCCCCCTACTGGGGATGGAGCACGCAACACAGGCATGTGTCCTGATTAGGAGTCGAACCAGCAACCTCTTGGTTCATGGGTCAATGCTCAACTGCTGAGCCACACCAGCCAAGCCGTAGATACAGATATTGAGGAAGGCAGCAAAAGTACACGGCAGCCTAGCCGGCTTCACTTATGATAATGATTAACCAACATTAAATAAAGCAAATCCTTGCTGCTATTTGCCCTGGAGCAGGCTAGGCTGCTCAGAAGTCGTCCATCAGAGACGGGATGCTGAGCATCTGCCCTGTGACATTCGATTTGAGGCTCACATTTGCAAGCCCCACCGTCTTTCCTGCAGCAACTTTCTAGTGAGGCATATCCTTCCCGCGTTGGTGTCTGTGACTTCTTGGGGCTTTCAAAATTACATTTCCTGTTCCAGAATCCACGATTAAAATCAGACCACTGTGATTAAAACATCCCTTATATTTTGGGAGGAAACCCACTCAGCTTTTCCTGTGTAAACACACATGTATGAAATCTGTTACCATTCATACATGAGTGTTTACATATGAACTACTAAGTACATAAATAAAATAACCCCAGAGCTGAATGAATCAACTTGGATTAAAATAAAAGTTAAAACCAGCCCAGCCGGTGTGACTCAGTGGTTGAGCGTGGACCTATGAACCAGGAGGTCACAGTTCGATACCCGGTCAGGGTACATGCCTGGGTTGTCAGCTTGATCCCCAGTAGGGAGCATATGGGAGGCAGCCAATGGATGATTCTGTGTCATCATTGATTTTCTATCTCTCTCCCTCTCCCTTCCTCTCTGAAATCAATAAGAATATGTATTTTTTAAAAGTTAAAATCAGATGCCACAATATATTTTTAAGCAGGAAATCTAAGAAATGTTGGGAAGCTATTGGACACAAGTCTTTAGAATACAAGATCCCCTGGAACCAATGAACTCGTGTATAGACATATGTGTGAGGTCAGAGAGCTACATGCCAGTTTCAACAGATTAAGCTCAACTTTAATCAGTTTCTATCAGATCATGATAAAGTATAATTTCTAACGAAGCCTACACAAGGACAAAGAGTGCTCTTGTCTGATTGAAAAGTTTATTTTATTGTTATTATTATTTATTTTTTGCTTTTTATACCACTTTGTTCCAACCTGAGCACCTCAATATAAGACTAAACACTGGCGAACTGTTCTCCTTACTCATTCTGAATTACTGTAAATGTACAAGTTCTGCTAGCAGTTCCACACTTAAGTAGGTTAAATCGTCTCTGATGCATGGTAGATTTCATATAATGAAAATACCTAAAACAATTAGTGCAATATCCTGAACTGACCAAAATAAACAAACTTTGGGAAATAAGAATGCAAGATTATTACTAACATATCGCAACACTTATGCCTTGAATTACTGGTACATTGTTTATGGTTCTGAAGGCCCTTCCTTCGAAACGGGGCAAGAAGGAAAAAATGAGCTGCTTTAGCAACTGTACTTTGTGTATACTTTTTTTAAAAAAAATATTTTATTGATTTTTTACAGAGAGGAAGGGAGAGGGATAGAGAGTTAGAAACATCGATGAGAGAGACACATCGATCAGCTGCCTCCTGCACATTCCCTACTGGGGATGTGCCTGCAACCAAGGTACATGCCCTTGACTGGAATCGAACCTGGGACCCTTGAGTCCGCAGGCCGACGCTCTATCCACTGAGCCAAACCGGTCAGGGCTGTGTATACCTTTAAGCAGCTGAAAAGTTTGTTTTAAAAGTTTTAAGGCTAATTGACTATAGCCTTCAGACTATAAACAGTCATTTTCATTCACTATATCATTAGAATATTTGTTCTGAGCACTGTGTCAAGTTTACTTGAGATGGTAAACACTGTTTGCCATAGGCGGTAGGTTTTATTCACCAATCTGGAGATAATGAACCCGTTGACTTGGTCTTCATTGATTAGTTCTAATGAACTCCATGTAACATCTGCAATAGATTCCCTTAGTAGCGGTAACATAGCTAAAGGCATTCCTTAGCGTAGAAGTTATATATACCTTTTTAAAAAGTGACTCTAACAGTTTAATCTAACACTCAGTGCAAACATCTCCTTTCCATTATCTAAGTGATCTTGCGTCTCAGCACTTTGACTAAGATACTTACAAAGAGAACAACTACCCCACAGATTTATGATTTGGGGTTCTTTCCCACAAATCAGCCCTGGAGTGAAGGTCATGCTGGAGGGTTAACAGGCTGGCCTTATCTGTTGGTCTGAAGTTCACATCGACTGAGCAACACACATTGAAATCTGAGAGTCCCAGTCCCCCTTGGGCACAGGGGACCCTGAGGTGAGCGACGGTGCCCGACACCTGCTCATCCTCTCCGATCGCCTTTATTCATGACCCTCAGCACAGATTCGGATATTGGCAGATAGAGTCGGGGATACATGGGCCACCTTCACCTCTCCAGAGAGACATCACATACTCATGGGCTTTCCTGGATGAAGAACCTTGAGTTTGAAACAAGAGATGACCAACCATCAGAGAGAAGTCAGGTTGGGACCTATGGCTCTGTTGTAAGAGTTGAGTGAGAACCGGTGGGCCAGGAGGTGGGTGGGAGGGGCATTTCTGCAGAAAGAGTGCCTTCCCGGGAATGGAAAGCCAAGGTTTCAGACCTTCCACCTGCCATGAACTTGCTTTATGGCCTCTGACAAGTCATTCTCCCCTCTGGGCCTCAGTGTCCGTATCTGTCAGATAAGGGGGTTGGATTGGGTGACCGTGGAGGTCCCTGAAAGACCTGAGACCCTCAGTAGGCATTTATGAGAAGATGCCCCAACCCCTAAGCGCTACTGTCTTTTCCCCACCGAGTCTAGTGTGACGGAGGCTTTACAGGTCACGTCCCCGGGAGCAGGCCTTGGGTGTGGAGAAGACCAGAATTCTCACCCAGCCCTGCAGCCAGCTCACGGCCCTGAGCCCCAGGGTCTTCCTCCGTGAAAGCAAAGGCAGGCTCGCACCACTGGTATACAAATTATGTGGAAGAATATATTTGCAAAGCACCTAGACAGTGGCTGGCACAAAGGAGAACTCAAAATATGCTAGTGGTTCTCGGCATCGCTGTTGTCAGCAGCACTATTCTCAGACAATGAGGCAGCCACTACCACTCCGGGAATGTGGAGGAGGCTCGCCCTGTGCCAGCTCTTCCTGTTACTTGATGATGCTGGTTTCTTTGCCAGGCACCCCGCCCCACTCCAGGTTGTAAATCTGCCTCCCCCTCATCGCCAGCTGCCTTTTGAGCAGGAACCAACTCTCTGTAGCGAAGGGAGAAGACAGAAATCCCCCGTCCCTGCTGGGCACTTGCATCTTGATCCCTCTCCTTGGTTAACTGAAACACTTCATAGTATCCATACATTTCAGATGGGAACCTGGAGGGCTAACTTTTAGATATTTCCCCGCCCTGGGTCTATGGCAGGACGTGTCTTGCTGAAGACAGGCTAACTGTGAGGTCTCTGACCTGGATCTAGAGCCAGTGGCTGGTGGTAGTGCACCTTCTGCCACAGAGGGGCATTCGTCACCTCGGGAGGATCTGGTCACCTGTGCCTGGTGGACCATCAGCAGGACACCTGGGACTAGCACTGCTAAGGACCCAGCTTGGGGAGGGAACCACATTCATTGCTCACTATGTGCCAGGCATGGAACCGAGAGCTCTGCCCCCAAACAAGTCTGGGGTCTGAAGTAAGAGTAAAAATACCAAGTAACATGCTATGGCAGCGATGGCGCCGAGTAAAATACCAAGTAACATGCTATGGCAGCGACGGCGCCAAGTAAAATACCAAGTAACATCTATGGCAGCGATGGGGCCGAGCATTCAGAACGGATCCTGGGGCTCTAGGCGACGATCAGCCCTGGCAATGAGGGGTTATCAGTATTCCTCAGTCTACCGATGTGGAAACCCAGGAGCAGAGATGCTCAATAACTTGCCCAAGGTCACCGAGTGCAGCCCTGATCTGACTTGCGTGGGGCGTCCGGGTTCCTTGTCATGTTGCCCTCCGGTCCACATGCACAGACTTCTCTGTCACCCTGAACTGTCTCTCTCCCGTTGCATCTACATAGCAGATAGCTGGTTTGATCTCGTTTTCCTTCCTTCCAATGAATGTTCTTAGAGCCTGTGCCTGTGGGTAGAAATTGAATCCAAGCTGACGCCCCATACGATGTCCATGAGCATTTTTCAAGATCTTCCCTAGCTGGTTGTGGCCAGGGCTGAACTTTTAGAAATTTTCCTCGGACGCCTGGGAGGGCTTTTTCCAATTTCTCTGAAAAAAAAACCTAGCAGAGTTTCTTCAGTCAGACAAGGCTTAGAGGGGACTTTTATGCATCCATGCCTACACTGGCTGCCATCTGACTTTAGACAGGGGGGAAAACAGAGAACCAATGTGTCCCGGGCTCCAACTACATGCCAGGGACTTCACCCACATCACTGCGCTGGGAGGGAGGGCATGGCCCCCAGATCAGTGAGTCTGAGATTCAAACCCCAGCTCAGTCACTACTAGCTGCGTGGCCTTGTTGAAGTTATGCAGTCTTTTTCGGTTGAAAAATGAATACTAGTACTTCCCACCTAATGAGGTGGCTGGTGGGCGGAAGTGGCTTAAAAGAAACAAGACATGCCAAGTGTTTGGTAGAGCACTCGGCACACCGCAACTGCTGAGTGGTAGCTGCTGTCGTCACCCCCACCCACCGTGGACCAGAGCAGTGAAGAGGGGTCAAGTTCCATACTCAAGGTCACCCGGCTCCTCGGCAGCCCGATGCTTCCAACTCCCAGCGCTCTATTCCAGATGATCACTTTTGTTAAAAAAAATTCTTTTCCACTTCATACCTAATACGTTTAAATTACATAGGGAGATGCAAATCTTTCAGAAAGTGATACTGGGCATTTTTTTTTCTTAATTTTAGCACATAGTTAACTACATTTGTGACCTAACGACCTCTGTGCTCGAGAGGATGGGGTTGTCAGCAGAAAAGCAATAGCAGTAAGAGAAGTTATTTTCTTCCCTAATAACATTTCATACCCAAGCTTGTCATTAAAACCTCCAAGGGGGCGGGGGGAGGCGGGAGGCCTTCTGCCCAGCTGAGCAGCGAATTCGCTTGCTCCAGCTTTTGGCAAAGTCACCAGTTGGTACAAGGGGGCAGCAGGCTGAGAACGGACATAATTCATTTTGAGAAAATAAGACCAATTTCTTCCCTCATCTTCCCAGTTACACTTCTCTAATTCTGGCCACTTTCTCTGCGGAATTGCACTGGGTTGAGGAGGGAAAGGAAAAAGAGAAGAAAGTCACCAGGGTGAACCGACTGTCCTTCAAGTTCAATGCCGCGCCCACAGGTTCGGTCTTCACAGCCACCCTGTGAGGTCTGCAGCACCGTCTCCAGGGCACAGATAAGGAAACAAAGCTCAGAGAGGAGAAGTGGTGTTTCCAATGTCATACAGGGTGAGTGGTTCAGTCAGGATAACAGGAGACCTCATGTTCTTCCATGGGCATCGGGCTCGCAGAAGTTAGGCAGCCAGCTTCCAGCTCTGGCCATAGCACTGATAATAATAATTTATTATCCGCACAGAAGCCTGAGAGATCTTTCTGAAGCAGGAAGGTAAGCCCATGGCTCCCTTTCAGAAAAGCCTGCAGGGGCTTCCATTACCACCCAAGTCAGTGTGCGCCCGCCATGAGCTGGCCCGGGCTCGACCTTTAGGGGATCATCTCACCACGTGCCAAGCTTTCCTTCCTCTAACCGCCCTCTATTACTTGAGCTTCTCAGAATGACTCACGCTTTTCTCCCCCTCTGGGCCTCTGCCTGTACACCACCAACCCAAAGCGCTGAATGAATGGATGGATGGGGAAGGGAGCATGCGTATAAGTCGTCACAGTCTCTAAAACCATGGTCACCAGTCTTGCCAGTAGCCGTCATTCAGAGCTGTCATCTGTGCCTCATAACATGACGGGAGGAAGGCAGCTCGATGTATCTGCGATTCTGGGGTTCAATTGTGGGGACTTGTTCTGGGGCTTACTGTACTGTGACTGGTATACTATGGTCCCTGGAAATGTGGTGGCCGGGAAAACTCCCAACTCCCTCCCAACACCCCCTCCCCATCACGACATCCATTTGAACAACTAGACTGCAGCCTGAGGTCAATCACCAATCATTTGTGGACCTGGCTCTTGTGTGCAGAGAGCTTTCACCACTTGCTACTTGGAGATCTGAATCCAGCCTGCTGTGCCACAGTGGCGGGGGGGAGTGGGGGAGATCTCCTGGCCTGCTCACTACCTTTGGCTGGAGAAGGAACATCTAGACTAGTTACACACTGGGGGGAAAAATCGTCCATTGCATACACATTTCCTTTGTGACATTATTAAAAGTCTCCCAGGTACCAATTTGGGGGGTATTGTGGTAACAAGACAACCGAGTGGTGCCAACTGCCTCTCTCCTGAAGTGGATCTTGGCGCCACTTCTTGCAGGGAGCCTTCCATGATTACCACTTTTCTTCCCACTGTTCCACACTGACTCTGCTCTACTCTACTGACTCTCATTTCCATGATGGGGTATGTGTCAGTGTGCTTCTCAGGATAGCAATATCAATTCCCTTGGTCTTTCAGTCCCTTCCCTGGGAAACAGGAGAAGAATAGGGCGTTCAAAGCTGTGGTGTCCCATTGGCACCACTGCTGACCCACCAAGCTACTCAGTGGAGGCGGGGGGTCACTCATCTCAAGCCCACTTCCTCCTTTCTCAAGTAAGGATGCACTGCTCCTGTGGGATCCTCTGTGAGTGCTTACAGAAGGAGCTCTAGCCTTAGAACTAGACGTGTGAGTGAGGAAAAGAAACATAGTGCCGCAGAGCATGCGGGAACCAAGACACCCAAAAGAGCAGGGCCTGGTCAGATCACCCCGTGTCACCCACACCTCACCCCGGCTGCGGCTTGTTCACCAGGCTTCCAGAAACACCTGTCAGCCAGGCAGATAAGCATCCGATACATGCCCTGCCTTACAGTCACACTTTTCTTTAAACCTCACATCCCATTATCCACTGAATGACTTGGCCTAGAAAGATTTTGACTATTTCTGAAAATCAAATTCACCTCCTGGGGATAAACACTTGTCACAATGGAGATAACTCAAGAGTCGATTTCTTCTCCTCCCTTTGTAGGCAGTCCGGGAACATCAAGACGAATTTTAGAGTGATACAGGTAGGGACAGACATCCCGGCTTCTTCATCTCACTGCTGGGTAGCCCTGGGCAAGTGACTCAACTTCTCTGAGCCTCCAGCTCCTCCTCGGGAAGGTGGGAATCCCTACCTGAGCTCCCAGGGTGAGGGTGCATATTAAGTGAGAGAATGTCCAGACTGCACGGTGGGTATTCATGGTGTGAACCCATCCTTTCTCCCCTTCCTGTGGATCCCACTGAGCTCTGACCCCACTGCACAGTCATCCCGGTAGGGCACCTAGGTGGTTACTCTGCCTTATGTCATCTCATCATTACTTTACTTATTCACACACTCGTATTTTAAGGGCACAGCGTGCTTACTCATTTCTGCATTCCTTCCAGTGCTAGTGTGTGACTAAGCACATAGTAGGTGCTTTTTTAAAAAAGCTTCTTTCCATGAGCCCGATATGCCACAGGCACCGAAACCGCTTCTGCTAGAAGAGGCATGGGAATAACTGCGCCATGCAATCAGCAAAGGACGCCGTTTCCAGGGTAATAAGTCATTCCTCGCAGTCATTCTGTAAACACATTTGGCTTCCCAGGGCGCCCGCTTTGAACCTCTTATGGATTGTGTAAATTTCAGATTCCTTTCCTTACCAGAGATTGCCTGTGCCCTGGCGCATTCTCCAGATGCCCTGTAGGTGGCAGTATTCAACACAGATAAAGCCCTAAAGCCCCCAGAAACTCAGCAGTGAGAGGAAAAAATATTTTTGTTAACCGTGCATTACGAATGAATTTATCATCCTGGCTCAGCAAAAGCCTAGTTATCAGGTAAGAAGCTTTATCCCTGGCTAACGTGCAGCTTTAATCAGCCAGTTAGATGCAAAGCCAGCTCGGGCCTTTGTCTTGTGAGGAGAATGAACAATCCAGGTTTCGCTTTCCTGTGGACAAGCCCCAGGCACTCAGCTTCTCCCCAGGACCCCTGGGCTGCAGGGTGTGGGGACAATAACCAGATGCAGAGTGTTCTATGCCCTGAAGTGAGGATGAGGGATGGCGTATCCAGCAAAGGGGTTTGGATGGAATGATACCAATAATAACCGCAACGACAATAACTGCTTGCTGCATGCCAGACACCATCCAAACGTTTTCCTGTTCCAGCTCATTTAATCCTCACTCATTCCTATGAAGACCTTAATTTTATAGGCGAGGAAACGGATGTCTGGAGAATAAATGAATCCCACGACATCCATCACCAGGGGTGACAGAACTGGCATCTGGACTTGGACGTGGCTACTGCAGCCATGGCCAGCAGGCATGGGGAGCAGGCCACAAGTGGGCTGATGAGATGCACTCAACCTCTCCAAAATTCTCACACTGCCAGGGCCCACCCCACACGGCCAGAGTGTCCCCAAGTTTGCAAGTGAGGCAAACAGGGGAAGTGGAGAAGCCCAGGGCAAATCCAGCCCACACTCGGAAAACAGTGCAAATCCATCGCGCTCATCACTCTGAGGCAGGCGATGCAGTAGAAGTTGTTGGGGAAAACCACAAGATTGAGAGCCAGAGAGACCTGAGTTTGAATCCAGACTCAGCCAGTTTTTTTGGGCAAGTTATCTAATGCTAATGTCCTAGAATCTCAACTGATTTCAAGTGGAGGGTGCAGCCCAACTTGCGGGGGGGGGGGGGGGGGGGGGAAGGGTGGGGACGTGGGGGTTGCAAACCCTCTGGACCAGGAGGTGAGTGTCAGCAATGTGCATAGAATGTGGGTGCCAGGGATCAGCTCAGGCTCTGCTCACAAGGAGTAGGGTGCTCTGAGCAGGCAGGTCAGAAGGGCCCCATGCGGAGGGAGACCTTACTTCACAGGTAAGAGCTTTGGTGCCAGGCAGCCTGGATTTGACGCTTGGGCTCTATCCCTTATCAGCCAGGTGACCCAGACCACATAATTTAATGCAGCAGTTCTCAACCTGTAGGTTGTGAACAATGAAAATACATCCTACATATCAGATATTTACATTACGATTCATAACAGTAGCAAAATTACAGTTATGAAGTAGCAACGAAAATAATTTTATGGTTGGGGGTCACCACAACATGAGGAACTGTATTAAAGGGTCACGGCATTAGGAAGGTTGAGAACCACTGATTTAATGGCTCTGAACCTCGGTTATCTGATCTGTAAAATCCTTCCTATATAATAGAAGGCAAATCGATCGAAGAGCGGAACCACCAGTCACTATGATGTGCACTGACCACCAGGGGGCAGATGCTCAACACAGGAGCTGCCCCCTGGTGGTCAGTGAGCTCCCATAGGGGAAGCATCACTCAGCCAGAAGCCGAGCTCACAGGGTTGGCATGCACAGCAGCGGTGGCAGGAGCCTCTCCCGCCTCCTTAGCAGCGCTAAGGATGTCCGACTCCCGGGTTAGGACATCCCCCAAAAGTCAGACATCCCCCGAAGGCTCCCAGACTGCAAGAGGGTGCAGGCCAGGCTGAGGGACATGCCCCCTCCCGAGTGCATGAAATTTGTGCACTGGGCCTCTAGTGGTATAATAAGAATGTGTGCAAAGGACTTGGCCCAGGTCAGTGAGGATGGGGGTAATGGACAGCATGACAGAGGAGGCATGATGGCAAGCCCTTTCCCAGAAGGAAACTGAAGGCACAGAGTGACACCATCACTAGAGGTCCCATCACCTGACACCTGGCTCCCAGGCCGACTCCCAAATGCCCTGTGTCCAGAGGCTGGCCCACAGCCGCGCTGTCTATCTTCACGGCCTGGTCAGGGGCCGAGCTCCCTCCACAGCATCCCTAAGATCAAGACTGTCTCTGCCATTTGCCCAGAGAGACTGGAGATCATGAGAGGATGGAGCGGGCAGGATGAGGGAGGCAGGCATGGAGGCCGTAGTGTGAGTGAACGCGGGGGCTGGGGGTGGGGGTTGCTGGAGAGGGTAGCCACTCCCTTCCTGCCCATTCACCGAGTGGAGCTGTGCCAACAATTTTGGGGGGACGGTAATCTGTAGACCTGAGAGTCATTAAACCATGATGGGGCTTTCAGGGATCCATCCTGTCAGTACCAAGTCCCTTCTATTTATGACACTCCTTGATGAAGTCGTTCAATTATTAAACGTGACTGGACTCTGTGCCGGGCCGTCTCTGGAGGTTCCCTGGCCAGGCGCTTGGCAGGAACCCTCTCTCTGAGAGCCCAGAGCACAAAGGCATTGCTGTGCCTGTGAATGGAATGAGGTGCGACTGGACTCAGGGGGCTCCAGGGTCTGGAATGAGACAGCTAGAGTTTGTGGGGGCAGCCTCTAGGCCAGTGGTCCAATGGTTGCTACAAGTCCTTCCAAATGACTTTTCTATGAGAAATTCCAACTTGCAGATTCAAGAGGGAATGAGGAATCTAACATGACCCAGACCCTCGAGAGGATGGCAGGACACCAGAGAGAAGTAAGGTTTTACCACTAAAGAAAGAGCCTGTGAAGTATACACAGGGTCCCCTGAGCGGGACTTCCCGCCTGCCGCACAGGTTCACTGATATCTTCTGAGTGCTAATAACCTCACCATAAACCTGCTGCCAGGCAGTTACGGTGTCCCAGGCTCCCAGTGTGGAAACTGAGTCTCAGAGAGGTTTGGGAGCTTGGAAGTAAGATATGAGGCTGGGTGTGGACCCAAGCCTAAGCCACCTTGACAATGATGTGTAGATCAGGCAGAGTATCAGGCTGTGGAAACCCTTGTCTGACTCACTGGCAGGTTCAAGGGCCATAAATATGACTCAGAAACGAGAGGTAAGACCCGAGTTAGCCTTTCTGAGATGGCCAGGGACCCAGAACACCGAGTGATTTCTCACATGTCCTTACTCTGGGACTCCCAGATGGAGCAGGGACAGCTGAGGGAAGGGTGGCCTTGAGCCTCAAGTTCGAATTGGGATTCCCAAACTTCTAGATGTCAAGAACTAGTAAAATGACATCCATGAGAAATTGGGGACCAACTTTTTATTTGGCATCTGAGAAACTTACTATCTGCTGGCACCATCATTTCACATAAAAAGGACATTTTTAATACACATCTAATTAAGAAGATTTTAATCTCATAAAAAGAATGATCCTTTAAATTTAATGAATTTCATTTTATGAAAATTTGCTACTCTTTATTTTCTCCCCATTTTGCTGCTGTCAAGGGACACCTTCATTACTCCCTGTGGGCATTTCACAGGAACCCTGCCCTGCCCACCCCATGGTGTGTCCTAAGCTCTGGGTCATTTTGCTCAGGTGGGAGTAATAGAGGGGGGGGGGGGGGCGGTAGGGATTGATGGCCTATCTCCCTTGGGTAGACTAGTCACCTTTGGGGCCCAACAGAAAATTGGGGCAAAAATGGCTAAGGGTCCTTTCGTACCAACTAGTTTGAATTAGTGAGAAGTGTGAACTATAGCCTAACTTCAAAGGCAGGTAAATTCTCCCCTCCTCAAACACACACTTTCACACTGTGATACAAACTAATTTAGCGAAGAGCTGCTAATTGGGCGTCTTTGGAAAGCTGGGCTTCTTGGATGCGTAAGACTGATGTGCAGATGCTACTCTCAGTTGCTTCCAAAGAACTTGTGTTGAGTCCAGGAGAGAATCAGCCGACAGCAGGAAGCACACACAGCTCACGGAACGGGTTCTCCCTTCGACACTTGCTATCTCCCGCTGCAGCCATTATTCCCAAAGAAGCCCGGATGGAAGACTGCCTGCTTCTGTGAGGCCTCAGGGGCCATGGCTGCCTTCTGGGAGGCAACCTGTGTTATGGCTCAGTGATGTCTGTGGACACAGAGGGCCCACCTGCAGAAGGTGTGCAACCTGGGCGCAAGCCTGTGGTGGCCTCTATAGCAGGGAGGGCGAAGGGACATCCGGTGTCCCCTCCAGAGTGAGCTAGCAGGAGAATATTCCCATAACAGAAAGGTCAATTTGGAGGTGGAACAACATGTTTCAAAAGAACTCAACACCCATACTGGGTCTGAGGAAAAGAAGAAAATAAACAGATGAGGAAACTGAGGCACAGAGAGGCTGGGCAACTTGTGCTATAAAGAGTCAACCTCAGAGTCTGGATTGTAATCCATCTACCACACGAGGGGGAACATACACGGGTCCAACCATTGGGATCTTAAAGTGCGAGTGAGGAGCGTTGAGATAAGAGAAGCCATTCGATTAGGCAGGAGTCACAGCCACCCTGCGTGCCAGCCTATGTTCTCCCTCGAGGCTGGAGTAGGTGGGCGAGAATCCTCACGCACAGAACAGAGCCCTGAGGATGCCTGGAGAAGGGCACTCTGAGACCTGCTAGTCAGTCTTCCACTGGGCACATGAGCCAACGGAGGCCCCGCACAGGTATGGAGAGTAGCAGGTGCAAACAGGCTGCCGGCTGGTAATGCCACGTGGGGCAGGTTCCTTCTGATGCAGAGCCGCACCATGACCCTGCTCTCCACGCAGGGGGGAGACCTTCCAGGGAGACCATGGCCGTGTCAGGAACCAGGAGACCTCAGGTGGGTCCCCACAAGGCCCTGGCCACTAAAAATTCAGTGCAGACCAGGGTTAGTGTGAGGTTTGGCGAGAAGACAAACAGGATGCTTTAACCTTTGACATTTCCCCGGCAGGAAGCAGTGAGTCTCCGAATCTTGTGTATAGCAATAACTACCACAGGCTGAGGAGGCAGCTTCGTGCTTTGGCTCAAGATGTGTGCCCGGCTGTGCTGATGGTAAGGAGCGCGTTGGGCATCCGTGCAAAGAATGGTAATGTTAACCCTGGTAATAATACTACTGGCTAACAATGATAATAATGACTATTATTATCCTTTGCATTTTCAAGTGCTTTCTAGTATACAAATGACTTTTTACAGATTGCAATGTTTGACAGGACATCTTTTCCCACTTCATAAAAGGGAAACGGAGGGTCATTAAGGGATTGGTTCTAGATCATGCAGCTAGCAGTGGTGGCATTGGCCTAGGCATTCAGATCCCACGGGACCCCATTCCCCACTGTCCTATGCTGCCTCCTGCTGCCAGGCACCAACACAGGTGAGGAAGACAGTCCCCCTTCCCTCCACCACCTGCTTCTATCTTGCTATGGGAACCCAGAATACGGGGTGGGGGGGGGGAGGGTGGCGGCTGACTCCTCCAGCTGGAGAGATGATGATGAGTCTGTATCAAAGGCGGTCAAAACACCGAGACTAATTACACTCAACCCCAGAAGTGGGCTTTTATGGGCTGTCAGTCAGAAGAAAATATTTTGAAGTAGAAATTTTTAAAATGTCACAACTGATATTCTGAATTCTCAGATACCTGGGGTGCCTGGTAATACCTTATATTTTTTGTTTAGAGAAAAGAAAATACCTGTCTTCAAAAATCCCAGGGGCTGAGGAGATGCTCATGAGATGATCGATAGGTGCCCGGGTCAGGTCTTCGCCCAGAAGTCACACCGCTAGTAAGTGGCTGAGCCAAGACCCAAATCTGGGTCAGCCTGATCCCAAAGACACTGTCACACAGCCAGTGTCATTACCTCATTACAGAGACGAAGGCACGCGTGAAGAGAAGTGACACGCACTGAGGGGAAAGTGCTCCATTAGGAGCTCCTGTGAGATGGGGTGCAAAGACTCCACGCCCAGCCATCTCTTCCCAGCTCTGTGCCCTTGGCACGTTCCTCTCCAGAACCTGATTTCTTCATCGGTAAGATGGGCTCTGGATCAACAACCTCTCCCTGCTCTCGTAGACTAAATGAGATAACGTACATCCATGAACTGCCTGGACCAGGCCCTTGGATGACAGGTGAGGGTTTTGTGTCATCCATAGCCTTTGAAACAACAAGCAAAATGCTTTGCAAACAGTACATGCCAGATGGGTCTTTGTGGAAAGAATGAATAAAAAATGAGCGGAGCCTTAAAATGAAATGTTAACACTGTTGTCCGGACAGACACCCTACTAGTAAAATCCCTCCAGCCCGTTCCACACGTTTTGCTGGGTAAGAAATATCTATAGTGATTCATGGGTTTTCTAATAAAATAGCCACGCGCATACATCATTAGTTGATGGGGGAGTGACGACCAATCCTTGCGAAGCACTTTTCAGAACTGTTGGCTGGCACGGTTTCATTTTATCCGCACAGCAATGCAGTGGCTGCTGACATTATTACTGCTGCCTCTACCACCTGCTTGCATTTATTGGGGGCCTGCTGTGGGCCAACTCTGTGCCAAGTCCCGGGCACACTCATCCCCGGTGCAGCTCTGATCTAAGCTATGGACAGCATTCCGTGTGTGAGTGGGAGCCAAGGCTCAAATCTGGGCCAACTGATCCCACAGACACTGCCACAAAGACACTGTCAGACACTGTGTGACATCATCGCAGCACACAGATGAAGGGACACTCTAAGAGAGGTTGCAGGACTTGCTCCAAAGGACTCGTCCAGGAAAGGGCAGAATCTGGACCCAAATTCATGGACTCTCACTCAAAAGTCCAAGCTGCTTCTCCTACTTAACCATCCGCCGATTGGTGATGGTCTAAAGGAGGACACAGTCCATCTGCCTTTCCTGAGTGCTTCTATCTACTAAGCATATGCTAGGCACCCAATAAACATTACCATTCAATCTGCTCAAACCCAGTGATATATACGCTCATGAAAAGGGGCTCAAGGGTTCCATTGCTGAAATGTTAATGGTAGTTATCTAAGGTGGTAGGATTTTAGATTATGATTTTCCTCATAATCTTACAGATGGTTTGATTTTTCTAAACAAATAGAAATGCTAAAACTTAAAAGCCTAAGTTTATAACTACCCTTTTGTTGGAGGTATTATGTATCCCTACTTTCCAGCTGAAAAAAACTGAGGCTAAGAGAGGGAAAGTGAACGATCTGTTCCACGTCCAGAGCTCCTACAAAGGATGCATCTTTGAATAAGAGACTTGATCCCTCTGGGTTCTTCATCTGGAAGATAAGAAACTGAACCAGACCCTATGAAGGACCTGTGAGGACACGGGGATGCAGTTCATGTCCACAAACCTTCATGGAGCACCCACCTGTGCCCAGCATTGAAGTGTGGTCATCTGGGAGCAGCTGGTGCTGGCAGGAGCTAGATGCTGGGCTACTACAACATACTCCTCTGCGTCATGGGTGAAGCGCACAAACCCTCTATCATGGGTGCCCTGTGGGCCACCCAGGTCTCTCCTTACATCAGAGGCCCTCATCCGCCCAGTTAACCAGCTGCCTCACCCAAGGTCCTGCCTCACCCAATGACTGGCTGGTGCGGGGTTCAAAGCCTCACCCTCCCCCCCTGCTCTGCCCATTCTTTGGAGGAGGGACTTGCTATCAGGGCAACTTCAGCTGCAGAGCCCCTCCTGGGAATCACAGGCTGCTGAGGGCAGTGCAGCTTCACTCTGCTGCCCCATCCTGATCCCCTGGCTCCTCACAGGTGTTATTCCAGAGAGCACACCCCAAACCTCCCGCATGCTCATCTCTGTCTCAGAGTCAGCTTCCTGGAGAAAATCGCACATGGCCATGGAATCCCAACACCTTCAGGAAAAGGGGCTGCTCCCGGAGTAGATGAAAGCAGACCCGGTGCCCATCCCATTGCCTGGGACACGCAGCACAGACATCCCTTGTGTGGCTTCAGGGGGTCGGGTTTGGCAGGCCCAGCACTGATAGCTCTCATTCTCGGGAATAAGGCCCCAGGGTCTGGTGAATGCTTAGCTCCAAAAGGGAAACTCAGAAAGCCCAAGCTCTTTCTCCTTTATATCAATAGCACTTCATTTGTATGGGAGCAAACGCTCGTAAGCTGACTTATTCATTAAAAAAATGTCTGGGTTGTGCTCATGGTAGGAACTCACGAGCATTCTTGTGTGTTTACTGGTAAAAATAAGACGAATCCTTAACTTTCAGGAATTTTGTTAGAACAAGAAACAATATTACATGCTTAGCAGCAGCTGGGCCCTCAATGCTAGTAAATATTACTAGTAATAACAATCCTATAATAATTCTATATAATAAGAGGCTTATATGCAAATTGTCCCCTTGACCGGGAGTTCGACCAGGAGTTCAACCGGGAGTTTGACCAGGGGGCAGGGCCAGCCCACCAACCACCCTCAGCTTCTCCTCCTGGCTGGCCCCACCCCCATCAAGATAGGGGGGACGATCAGGGCGGGCTGGCTGGACTCCATCCATGCACGAATTCGTACACCGGGCCTCTAGTATTTAGATAATAGTGATATAACAAAGAAAAGGAATACTGTCTAACCAGTATAATGCAGAGGCTAAAACCAGACGACATGCTGACCCTATTTGATTGTTCACTTCAAATATTATGTAAAAATGGATACTCCCTTCGCCCCTCTGACGCTGAAAACGATGCTGCCGGAATCATCATCGTTTTCCTTAGTTGTTGGCCAAAGCTTGGTGTGAGCCACAAATACGGGGTGAGGGACAAAAGTGCCTCTGACACACAAGGAAACTCTGGGCTCCTGGCTTTCGATCTTGGACAAATCGTTTTATTTCCTGAGCCTCAGCTTCCTGATCCATTTATTCATTCATTCAACTGACATTGGTTTTTGTTTTCACAGATGCGTCAATTATGGTGCATCCCATAGCAAAAACAACACAGCCAGTGAGCCACAGAATCGAGTGCAGTGGACATGCTGGCATGTGGAGTGCACGCTACAGGACACAGCACTCACATGAGGGCCGTGAGGGTGGGACCACTGCTCCCTTACTCAAGACAATGGCCCCAGCACCCAGCACATCAAAATGCCCCACAAAGAAACAAATGAGAAATGTGCTGCATAGATGGTGACTGTTTTAGAGTGGACATAACCCTTGAACTGGGCCTTAAATGATGGACAAGGTGAGGTTAGGAAGAGACCATAAAATGGATCCTCCAGGTAAGAGTGCGTTGCAAGAGCATGGGGCTGCGATGTTGGGGGTGCACCTGGCACGCAGGAAATGAGCTAGCCAAGCAACATGGCGTGGGAGATCCTGGTTAGGCGGCATATCTGCTGTTTGCTACTGTGATGTATATATGTTACAGATTTATTGCTTAATTGTTATTGTCATGCCTTTAGATTTATGTTTCATGTTGTCGTTCCATGATTGATCATTAGCAAACAAATATGCATGTTGATGTGAAGCTTGGCTCTGCGTAGAGTATTGATGGATCCATTCCTTCATCCAACAGATATTTTATTCTGATAAATGCTAATTGCTGCTCGGAGAGCCTGACCAGGGTAATTGGCTGAGGCATGAGTTTGCGTGTTCCTGGTTCCACTTGCCAGCCTCAGGGGCTGAGGTGGGGGACATGCTTTTCCTGCTCTGAGTCTGGTCCTGGCCTCTGGGCACAGGCTCAGTGCCTGCAACAGAGAAGGAAGTCAAGGCTTCTCCATCACCCTTGGTTTCTGCTTCCTCCATCTCAGCACTCACAGGGGGAGCCTTTCCCACACTCAGGTTGGCTGCGCAGGAGCACAAAGGCCAGGAAGAGAAAGAACTTGGGAGAAGGAAAAATCTTGTGTATAAAGCAGCAAAGGAGAGAGGTGACGGCGGGAGGTGGCAGATGAGGAAAGGGGGCAGGGCTCTGAGGAGCAGAGGGTGGCAGGAAGAGAAGGAAGATGCAGGTTTTATTGATGCAGGAAAGAAGAACATGAAATGGGAAAAGGATGAGAGTGGAAAGGATTAGAGAAGAGGAGGTCCCGAGGAAGAACTAGCTATTGAAACAAAAATTGAAGAGGAAGAAAGTTGAGGCAGGAGGAGGGAGCAGGAGGGGAGAAAATGAGTTGAGATAATTGTATAGAAAGACACACACACCCCTCCCCCCAGGAGGGGTCTATGCAGGAATTCTGGGCTCTGGGCTCATTGCAGAGGGGAGGGGAGGAGGGCGTCTGGCTTGCCAGCTGCCAGACTCTGAAGGGAGGAGGTGTCACATGTCAAAATATTCAGTGGTGATGCATGAATTAGCAGAGATCAATTCGTGTTTAAGAAATCTTGATGAAGCACCCAAAGCACAAATCAAAGCCGTCATGCGAACAAGGCTGTTCATCCAATTAGCTCACATCCCGCACCTGGCTCTGCAGCGAGGCGCAGGCTCAGGCAGGCACCAGGGACTGGGGCCTGGGGTGGGTTTGTTTGCTTATTCACCTGTCAGCCTGTGAGTCCCCTGGTGCTGAAGGAAATCGCCTTCAGAAAAGTGCTCTGGGCTCTGTTTAAAGGTCATCCTGTCCCTGGGTTTTCAACAATCACGAGATGAGCTCATCCCATGGCTCCTGCCCGCAGCGTTGCCACCTTCCTGCAAACACAGGGGACTCTGCGGTCTGCAAGGGGAGAGCCAGCCTGGGCTGAGAGGTCTGTGCTGGCCATGGCTGTGGGCCCTGGAGATGTCATCAGGCTGGTTCCTGACCAGGCAGATAGCAGTGGGTTAGGGCCGGGGCTAGGAGGCCCCCGTGGGTCCCAGAAAACTCAGTGTCCCTGGAGCTTCATCTTTTCTTCCAGGCCTCGTGCCTACATGTCCCAGCAGGACAGCACCTTGACCTCTCACTTACTCGTTCTGCTCTTCCTTCTTTGTAGTGGACTGGTTCCCCATACCCCCAGGCCTCGTTAGAGTCCTTGTTGAACTCAGAGAT
Organism: Myotis yumanensis; assembly: GCF_028538775.1. Taxonomy (NCBI): domain Eukaryota; kingdom Metazoa; phylum Chordata; class Mammalia; order Chiroptera; family Vespertilionidae; genus Myotis; species Myotis yumanensis. Next base: position 23,471,891 of record NW_027223767.1, on the reverse strand, counting down.
GGATTTGTGTATTCCTTCCTTTCTTCCTCCCTCCTTCTGCACTAGTCGAGCTTTCATTCTAGTTGGGTGAGATAGCTTTGAAACACATAATCTAGAGTAGCGGTTCTCAACCTGGGGGTCATGACCCCTTTGGCGGTCAAACGACCCTTTCACAGGGGTCACCTAAGACCATCCTGCATATCAGATATTTACATTACAATTCATAACAGTAGCAACATTACAGTTATGAAGTAGCAACGAAAATAATTTTATGGTTGGGTCACAACATGAGGAACTGTATTTAAAGGGCCAGAAGGTTGAGAACCACTGACCTAGAGGATGTTAGATGGTGATAAATGTCCAGGAGGAAAATGAAGGAAGGAGGGGACAAGAAGGTTCACTGTGTGTGTATGGACAGGTGCTGTACGGTGGCTACAGCGGGGAAGTCCCCAATGGCACAGAGAAATGACAGGCCCACCCCTCCCGCCAGTCAGACCTCAGTGATGTGGCTCTGTCTGGATATGAGTGTGTCACGCTGGCTATCTGTCCAGGGCTGGTCCCATCTGCCTGGGTTGTCTCCAACAACCCTTTGTTTTCTGCGTTTACCCCTCTCCACACTGTTGGCCCACTGCAGGGGCCTCAGAATAGCCCTGGGTCTGGTGGCCTGGCACCGTGGCTCAGGCATGGATCCCAAACAAGACACATCTGCTTGCTGGTCTCAGGTGACCTTGACCGCTGAACACAATTGCATAGGTTGTGTAGTGGACAACCTAGAAGGATGTTCTTCACATAGACTGCAGTGTGAACCCTGCTGCCTTGGGTTGCGTGGTACACAACCTGCCCAGCCAAGCACAGCAGCCCACCTGGGTCCACACAAACACTGGGGGGTGGGAGTGGGGGGCAGCCGTGAACTCAGCATGAAAGATGGCATCGAGCAAACAGCTTCTACCCTGGACCTGGCTCTCACCCCTGGTTCCTGATGGCCGCAGTCACCTGTGCTCCCCACTCGGATGTCTTGGAGTTTGAACCCCGCCCACAGAGACTTTTGGGACCTACCTGCCCCTTCTGACTTTAGCTGCTCTTCCATGGTCTAGTACAGGGGTGGGCAACCCCTGGCACGTGTGCCAAACATGGCACACCAGTAACTTTTGCTGGCACCCAAAACACTCTCTTATAATCTTCCATTTACAATTTTTTTCTTAATATTGACTTTTTTATTTTTCAGATAAATTCAGTGTAGGTGCATCTTAGATAAATAAATAATTTTACATAACAAGTTATCTTAAAGACCATAGACATGGATTGACAAGAGAGAGGAAGAGCAATTTCTATGCCTCTGCCTTAACTCTCCCTGCCTTCCTAGATCCGACCAGTGTTTTGGTTTTATCCACATATGCTTGTGAGTCTTTGTTCTCAGTGATGAATTTTGTTAAGTCTCGTAATAGGAGTAGCCTGATGGATGAAAGTAGTAGCTCGTGCATATCTCTGAAGGTCACGAAATATAAACCTGATGTAAAATCTCTGTAATCAGTGATGCAGCAGCAAAAGTCCCACTGATAATATCAAACAGAGTCATAAAGTTTTCTGTTGGACTATCAGTGTACATGTATACATTAAAAAATAAATGTATTTTTCATCATCATATACTGTGTTTTTGTCGCTCAAATGAATTTTATTATTTCTTCAAGGTTCTTCACATACGTACACCTTAAGAGATATCAAGTAGGCGTAACATGTTCTCAAAAAATTAGGGTTGGCACACAGAAGAATTTTGAGTCAGAGATTTTGCTGGTTTTGGCACGCACTCACAAAAAGGTTGCCCACCCCTGGTCTAGAACCTTCTTGACCTGGACTCATCCCGTGTGCTCTTCAGCTGCATGGGCACCTCAGGCCTGGACCTTCTGGTTACACTACTCCCTGGAGAGACCCTTCTAAGCTTCAAGAAGGGACAAACGGTCAGCATTGCCTTGGGGACTCAATTCCCAGTGCCCACGCTCCTTGGCATGCTGGGAATCGCAGGGCACCTGCTCTGGTCTACACAGCATCCCTCACACCTCTAAGAAGAGCAGAGTCAGGCTGGGGACCAAGGCAAGTCTGACCTCAGAGTTTTGTGCTTTCACCTCATATCACATCCTCCCTGGTGTGCACAGAGGCCCAAAACAGCCTGCAGAAGAAACGATACTGCTTCCCTACAGAACATGGGAAACACTCCTTCCGACTGCCCTGCCCACTTCCAGAGGGCAGGCACAATAGCAGAGTTATTTCTCCATCTTCCCGGACAATAAAAACCATCAAGGGGTATCTGTGAAACAGGTACAATCCAGGGACCACTCACATTCACGGTCTCAGAATTTCTGGGAAATGGCATATTTAACCCTTTGCACTCCGCTGTCCCCTCTCAGGGGACATCGGAATTCTAGCATATCACTCGGATGTCCCCTCTCAGGGGACATTGCAGTTTATTAGTGACTACGGGGAATTGAGTTATTTCAACGCAACTTTTTGAGACATGCATGTTTCCCTGAAGTTTTATCTTGAAATGGCACAAGAAATTAAATCAAAATATCGTAAAATTACTAAGATATATACAAGAAATGTCAGCGGGTTTTGTGTCGGATTAAACAATAAACTACATATTCCCGATGTGGGACAAAGAAAACGGGACTGCATTGTGTGTTCTAACAGGAGAACACCTGGTGGCAGGCGTCAAACCACTTATTACTGTCAAACATGCACTAATCAGCCTGCAATGCATATTGGGGAGTGTTACAAAACTTATCATACTGTACAAAATTATAAACAATAAAATATTGGTTTTTTTGCAAATATACATTCCTCGATGTCACCCAATTCATATAAGTCCAATATCATTATAATACCTTACTTGGTTCCAAAATTATACTAAATAATACAAGGGTCTGTAAATGCACGTTTCCGCCGCAAAGTAGCGTCGAGTAGCTGGTAGCCAATGTCCAGAATGGTTCGGAGTGCAAAGGGTTAAAACACATCCCGGGTGACTCTTGCTATGATGAAATTTTAGAAAACTTTGGGGAGAGGACCCTAACAACCACAGACATTATTAACCACTGTCTCATATCAACAACTTTCCAAGTGCTTTCCATATTGTAATTTTTTTTTATCCTGCTAACAACTTCTTGAGGCAGGTGTTATTCCCACTAAATGGGAAGCAGAAAAAGGTTAAGAAACTTTCTCAAAGTCACACAGCTAACTTCATCACACACCAGAACCTGTCTCTGAATCATCCCACGGTGCTACTTCTCAAAGAAAAATCTCTCTTCTGTCAACTTCATCCACAGGAAGAATGAGTGGTGTCCAGTAGTGAGACAGGAAACCCTTTGGGGAAAGGAAATTTGCAATACACTAACGGTGGCTTAGAATTCCACATCCTCAGAAACCTTTCATGCCCATCAAAATCTGGCCCAAAGGACCAGAAGCTGTTATCAGTGTCCATGTAAGAAACATTCAAACCTGTAGAGAATTTTGTGTGAGTTCATGTGAGCCAAACCGTCGACAATTGTCGGGAAGCAAAATCTCAACAGATTGAGATAATGTTCCAGAGAATGGCAGCTTTGCGCCTTATTTTATACGTTACAGTCAAAAGAGAAGTGAGGGGGTTACATGAAATTCATCGGTGATAGATTAGGGAGATGGGAGAAAGCAAAGAGGGGGAACATCTGGGATTGGATACAAAGTAAAATGATACATCTTTTATGTAAACTGGGTACAGGATAGTTAATAGTCAAAGATAAAAATAACAATGAGAGGATTGGTAGTCTCTAATTTGATGCATTGGTTGTGCCCAGAGGGGTGGGGAAAAAGGGAAATTACCCTGCCATTCCAAAGGTATGTTAATGTAGATGCAAAAGACAACAGACAGGCTCAGTGAAGGTAAAGACTGAATTTTGTCAGGGGAGATACCAGCCTAGGACATGACTACCTGTCATAAATTGCTTTTAGTTAAAAGGTTTTAATTTCAGACCATCCTTTGTGCTTATGTTAGGTCTCTGAGTTTATAAGGCCGCCACACAGGCCTCCCCTGAGCTTGTCAGGTTAGCATGCGGCCCTTTTCATTCACATCACTCACTCAAAGATCTGGGAAAGGAAGGAGCTAGTGACACATTTTCTTGGGAAAAAGAGAGGAGAAAAATGGGGGTCTGTCCCCGGGCGTTAGAAGGGAGAGGTAGCCAGCAAGTGGGCACATGCGTACCATTTGGGGAGGAGGCACTGGGAGGCCCTGGAGCACCTGGCTCTCTTCTGCCCACCTCTACCTGCCCCTGCATAGCTCTGCTGCCTGCAGCCACAGCTCCCAGGCACCCCACTCGCCTGCCTGACCTAAAGTGGCCCATCCTTCCTCCTCATCCCTGCTTTGTCACTTTTTATGACATTTCTTTTTGACCACTAGTTTCTATATGTGTGTGTGTGTGTTTTCTCCACTACTCACTCAACTCTAGAACTGAGACAGAGTCATACCGATCTTCGCATGCCCCGCGGTGCTCAGAACACTCCTTGCTCCCTAAAGATGCCTGGTACATGTTGCACAAAGAAACGTATGGACAGGTGGCTGGGACACCCTAAGGTAACTTCACAGTCCTGAGAGGACTGCTTGAGACAAAGAGGTTTAGGAAGAGAGAACATAAGAGAAGAGTTAGATAGTTACCATGTGGTACCAGGAAAGACACCCTACAGATTCCTGCTTTGCCTTGAAAGAGTACCGCTTCTCAAAATCTCAAGTGCAAAGAACTGGCCTGGGGGTGCTGTTTCAGTTCAGACCCTGGGTCAGAAGGTCTGGGCCGGGGCCGGAGAGGCTGCAAAATGTTCAAGGAAAACTCAGATAAAGCAGACCCGTAACTTGAATTAAGAGGGAGAGGAAGGAAAACTGAAACTTCTAAGACACTATGTACAAACTGACCAGATGTTAAATATCATAATGCAATTTTATATTTGTTAAATTCAATTCTTCATACCACAAATTGTAGTCTTCATACTACAAAATATACAAAGTGAAATCCAATCAGTGCCGACAGTGAAGTATGGTCAAAGAGCTTTCTTGTGTTTTCTCTAGATTTTGCATCAAATTTAACTAAAACATGGGGTAAAACACATAGGCATGTTTGCAGTCAGACTGACTTGGACTCAAACCCCAGTTCACCCACTTTTATATGAGGGACTCTCAACAAGCTACTTACCACCTTTAAGCTTCAATTCTCTTCAGTAAAATGGGGATAAATCAATATATAGATATACAGATATATATATAGAGAGATATAGATATATAGATATAGATATGCAGATATATATATATATATAACCCAGTAGATATTTAGATATAGATACAGATATATACACACATCAAAATGTTGATGTAAGTATTAAAGGAGATGACACATTGGAGATATTTAGCTTAGTGTCTGGAACACTCAATGGATACTAAGCATGCAATGAACAGTAGCTCTTCCTCCACTGTTATTGTCCTGAACTTCATTGTCCAATATGATAGCTACTAGCCTCCTATGGCTATTTGAATTTAAACTGGTTGAAAGTAAATAAAATCTAAAATGCAGTTTCACATTTACAAGTGCCCAATAGTCGTGGTTACTGTATTAGACAGCACAGACATGGGGCCTTCCCATCACCACAGAAAGTTCCATTAGATAGAACTGATCTAGAGGAATGTATGAACCAACCAGCATTCAAACTATTGTCCAAAATATTGTGTTTCTCAGGCTAGCGTTGGTAAAACTTGGACAATGGGTAGTTCTTTGGAAAAGACCTGGAGAGCAGGTGTTTTGATTTCCTAAGCAAATTAGATCTATGTCCTTTACAAACAAAGGAAATAGACTGTGAAGGCTGAAAACACTGGAGAGGGTGGCCTTTTGAGTTGCCTGACATGTGGGAGGTGTTCCAAGGGTCCCTCTCTAGGCAGCATGAGGAATTTCCTTTGTAAATAGGCCTGAGCCTGCTCCAATAACAGGAGTACATAACGTCTCGCCAGTTTTTTGTGAATTGTTTCTCAATTTTTGCTCTTTTCCTGATTTGAAATAGTATTTGGTTCAATTGAGAGAATCCAATTTAACAGAAGCCTTGCTTTTGTCTGTGGTTGGCCTGGAGGCCAGGGACACGTAGTTATGGCTCTTCAGCTTCCAAGTTCACTGCCCCTAGCAATCCCCCCACTTTGTGTGTGCTCTTCTGTCACCACTGGGAGGGAAGTGCAGGTAATTCCATGATGAATGTCCAGCCCTTGGAAGCAACTCCAGCAATGAACTGGAATTATATCAACAGCCTCGTGCTTCTTCCTTGACCTTGGTTCTTAAGTGCATGACCAAAGTAGAAGGGACCTGGAATGTAAGCACAACCTCGCTCTTATGTTGCTCATCTATGTCAATTGGTTCTCCTTTCTCAGTGATGAGGAAATCCTGACAGAGAAGGAAGCTTTCCTGACGTTCTACAGTCCTTCATGTTGGTTAACTAGCGGCTAGTTTGGTTAATTGCATGTGGAGATTTCTAAGCACTCCACATTTCTGACCACTACCTTTTTTTTAATGTGTTTTTATTGATTGTTGAGAGAGAGGAAGGGAGAGGGAGAGAGAGAAAAACATGGACGTGAGAGAGAAACATCCATCAGCTACCTCCTGCATGGCCCCTACTTGGGATCAAGCCGGCAACCCAGGCATATGCCCTGACCTGAAATTGGGACAACACTCAACCAACTGAGCCACCCCAGCCAGGGCTCTGACCACTACTTTTAAGTGAAAACAACAAAGATAAAGAGAGGAAACCCGTGTAAGTAAAAATTAGACATAAACACATTCCAACTTTGAGTGCATAAGAAAAGCCAGGTAATTTCCCTCTGTGTGTGGGGCGTAGGGTGGGATGGGGAGGAATGGGAGGTTGGCATGAATATGGATTTCCACATCTTGGATTTTCCTAAATGGGATGCATCTGCAACATAATAAATGGCAAGAGAATTGAGTGTATACTCCGGGGCATGGGATTTATACCATTGACGGGGTAGACACCTAATGCTCACTCCTAGAAGATGAAATCATTGAAAAGCAAAATGAAAGCCCTGGCCAAGACTGACACCTTTTTTTCTTTTCTTTAAAGGCTTTGGCTTCATATTTATCACAAGAACAGAAATCTGTTTTCACTGACAGAAAATTCATTTCACCCACAAATCCTGTATTTCCCTCACTTGCTTTCCATTCAGACAAGCCCCACAAGATAAATGTGCTCTCCGATTCACCAGCGCTAAGAAAGATAAAGGCTTGGAAACTCCATAAGTACATTCTCCTAATTATCATAACTGGCTTTTTTTTTCTTTTTGGCAAACCATCTATTTGGATTAAACTACAGCTCGGGAGCCTTTTATTTGAAGATTGCCAGTACGAGGTGGAAAGGTAGCTCAATTGTGTGATTTCCACCGCTTTAAAAGCCCGAGGAGAAGCATTGAAAGAAATCCCAGTGTTTGCGTGCCAGTGGTTTTTGTTAGGGAAGATCTAAAATCACCCACAGCGGCCTCCCTCCCTGTCCTCTCCCCTCCAAGTCAGCCCGAGACCTTTCCCTGTTTAAGCAACCAGAAAGATAGGTCAGAAGTCGCCTGTTATCACTCTCATGTCCCAGTTTCCCCTAAGATCTAAATAAACAAATGAGAGCAGCAAATGGATGGGGAGGCTTCAGCGCTGCGTAGCACTAGGAATATATTTACCCATTTAATAACTGTTATTTATCCAGACATTTAATTGCACCATTGTAAACATACAGGGAAACCCGGGGGGGGGGGGGGGGGGGGGGCGGGGCAGGGCGCTCAGTTGCTGAGATGAGACGGATATTTAAAAACTCTGTTCCTGCAGCCCAGCCAGGCTCTGGGGATGTGGTAAGGAGCCAAGAGGCCTGCACCCACTTGGCATGCTGCTCTGCACAGCATAAGTGTGCAATGTAGCAACAAAGGAATGAGCGATGAGCGAATGAATGAGTACAGAAGGGGAGCCCGGGAAGGATAGGGAGAACTACTCAGAACGTACGGCTATTTTTAAAAATACATATTTTTACTGATTTCAGAGAGAAAGGGAGAGGGAGAAAGAGAAACATCGAGAGAGAATCATTGATCAACTGCCTCCTGCACAGCCCCTACTGGGGATCAAGCCCGCAACTCGGGCTTTTGCCCTGACCAGGCATGTGACTTCCTGGTTCATAGGTTAATGTTCAACCATTAAACCACACCAGCCAGGCAGAACGTATAGCTATTAAAGTCAAGTTTCTGGGGGCTAAAGTCTTTGTCCATGACCAGGGCTTTGCTGGAGCTGGGGGACAGTAGAAGCCAAGCTTTCACGGCTGTCTATCCATCTAGCACCACAAGAACTCTGCACCTTCAAATTAGGCCACGATGGCAACAGGTACCCCCAAAGAGGGGCGTTCTGGGCATCACGCACCATTATTGAGCCTGTGAGTCAATTCCAAACTTTGGTCCTCATCCTACGGGCTGTTCCTCCTCTATCAGCCTCCTGGATTTGGGGGCTTTTGTTTTTAGCTCTACATCAGTCCCTCAGATCCGAAAACAGATTAAACATAACATTCACTTTGGTTCTCTATTCCTTCTTAGATATAACTTTCCATTTGCCTTCACCTTCCTTCTCGTTTTTGCCAACCTCAGGTTATTAATTCATCTGATTAAGCTCTGGATCCTGGGACCCACTCCTCGGTTGAGTCACTTGTTCCAAGTCAGCCTGGTGCCCTTGGAACTCCCTCCTCACCTCTCGTTAATGTTCCAGGCACGTCATCAAAAGCATCGGCAGCTCCGACCCAGAAGCTCAGGAATCATCTCGAAGCTGCTCCCCTCAACACTTTCTTCTGATGCCTCTTGCTCTGCTCTGACACTCCTGAATTCTCTCAAGGGCCATTTTATTTGTTCAGTTCTTCCTCTTTGTCTGACACCTCCAGACCGATATTAATGACAGCCTGTATTTCTGGTTTGTGATATTGGCGTTGCCCGGGGAAACCTCTGCAGGTGGTGGGTCCGTTCTGCCACGCCCTCTAATGGACCCAGGTTCTCAGAATCCTGGTCCACGTCCCAAGATGAAAGCCTATATTTCAGAGAAGGGAGTTTGGTGGATGGTTTCATGGCTGCCCTTTTGAGAGTAATAGGACAGGCTGCTTTTCTCAGCCAAGGTTTCCACTTGCTACTCCTGACACTAGCCAGTTTCCTAAAGCCTCACTCTGTCCAGACGGAGAAGCCTCTCCTTCTGATTGGAGGAACTGAGATGGGTCTTAGACCATGGTGAGGATCAAGGTCACTGACTGACCAATGGGATTCCTTGTACTGTATGGTAAGCTTTCTACAGTTATTAGTCAAGGACTCAGCAGCAGACCTCTGCTTAACCCAGCACATGGGCACCACTCAGTCTTACCAGATCACAGGATGCAAAGTATTCTCTGCCATCAAACAGGCTAGAGATTGCTGTTGCTGACATTTCACTCTCAGGCCATGATGAACACCAGCATATAGAAGTCTTCGCAGGCCTGTGTTGAGGAAACCTGCCTTGCTTTGCTCACACAGGCTGTTCCCACACTTATCTGGCCACCAAATCCATTTTGATAAAGTCATGCCTACAATGTCCCTTGGAGCTAGTATTACCCAGAACACACTTGGACAAAATACTGATCTTACTCCAATTCCCCTGCTCAATCACTCACACACACACACACACACACACACACACACACACACACACAAGTCAAGAGAACTGCCATATAGACTTCATTCTTCCTCTCAATCTGCCCCTTCACAGACATCCTCTCTTCCTGCAGACAGGCGGCTCTTATCCCCATTCTCATTCCCACAGGGACCACCCAGGTCCCATTGATGCCCAGAGAAACACTCATATTCATAGTCACAATAATTTATCATGCAACTATGAAACTGACAAACTTTCTTCCTTAAAGGGCCAGAAAGTGACTATTTTAGGCTCTGTGGGCATTTGGTCTCCATCACCACCACTCCGTTCTGCCCTTCCGGCATGAAAGCAGCACGAAGATACACCAAGTGTGGCTGCATTCCAACAGAACTTACCTATGGAAACTCAAATCTGAATTGGATCATGTTCTCATACCACAGAATATTATTCTTATTTTGATTTGTTTTCAACCATTTAAAAAGTATAAAAGGCATTCTTAGCTCACTGGCCATAGCAAAGTAGGCAGCAGGCTGATTTGGCCGGTGGGCCATAGTCGACCAACTCCTGCTTTGTTTCATCAATAGGTTCCTGAAAATTGCATGCATTTTTGCCCAAAGAATCTTATTATAACATGTGAGTGAGCCTGCTCCTTAAAGGATATTGTGGTGAGGGCTTCAGCAATGGTAGTCTCTCCATTACCTAAATCTGGTGTCAAGCACAGGCTGTTTGAATAATCCTGCTCCCCTCTGCCATCTTCATGGACCTTCCGCCATGAAAGCCGGCTTTCTGGTCCCAGATGGGGTTCTCCTGCCAAAGGAGCCTGTGTCTCTCACCAACACTAGCCCCGGCGGCTCTCTGGCTGTCAGAGCCGGCATCTGAGCCGGTTCCAGTTGGAAGCTTTCTGCCCACAGTTCTGCTCAAGAAGCCTTGTGTTTTAACAATAGTTACGGCATCTGCAGAACACCCAAGATGCCATGTCATGTTTGCACACTGTCACCACCATGCTAAATATTACGTTCTAAATCTGAGAGCCAATTTGATTTGCTGACAAGGCAGCCCCCTCCACCTGAAAGGAAAAGCTGGCCGCCTCGCCTACACATCTGCTTCACCAGTGGCTCCGAGGCAGTCGGAAACCACAGCCTGCCAAGGCAGCCACAGACAGCGCCTCCCCTCCACTCCAGGGAAACGTGGGAACACGCCACCAACCCCTTGCTTTCCCCACGGGATGCCAGGCGCCCAGCCAGAGGGGTCCTTTGTACCGATGTCATTAAATCAGCGGTTGTTTGGGTGAAAGCAGACACTGGTTTGGAGGAAGGTTCTAGGTCTGGATCCTGTGGCAGCGCTTGAGGTAGATTCTGGATAGCTACAGGCAGGGGCTCACCATCATCAAGTCTTTCGTTCATAATTCACTCGGGCAGTCAACAAACAGTGGCTGGGTACCTGTTTTGTGGCAGGCCCCATGCTAGGCGCTGCTGACACAGAGGTGGGAGAACAGCACAAAACTACCCTCTCCTACAGCTGCCCACCCAGCAGGACAGACGAGGACTTCATCCATCCATTACAATACAAGACACCTAGAGAAGGGGCGCGATAAGCCAGAGGAGGTGGTTCAGTCTCTATTTCTCCCTTCCTCTCTGCCTCCTTCCCTCTTTCCTCTCCTCCCTCACTCATTGTCTCCCCTTTTTCCCCCCGAACAACCAAAAATGACTTCTAACTCAGGTCCCCACTTCTAATCTTACACCCCTGCCTCCCCTCCTCACACACACCTGTTCACTGAGGCAACCATATAATTTTTAACCTGCAAATCTAACCATGTCACCGTCTCAGTCAAGCCCTTATGATAGATGGATGGCTATTACACTTAGAACAAAACCTTAAAATCCTTCCAGGGCCCACGGGCTCAGCATGTACACTCCCATCCATACCCTCTCCTCTTTGCTTATTATCATTTTTCCAGGTCCTTCACACATGTTCTTTCTTCTTCTAAGTGCAAGGGGTCTGAAATCTGATGGCTGTATCCACATACCAACTCCCCTACTTATTAAGCTAAGTGATTTGGGGTAAGTTAGTTCACCTTTCAGCGCCTCAGTTTCCTCCTCTGTAAAATGGGCATAAGAGCACCCACCTCATAGGGTTGTTGTGAAGGTTACATGAGTGCATACACACAACGTGCTTGGAAAGCACCTGGAAGAGAGGACGTACCCAATAATGCTAATCAATGCCATCGTCGTCAGCATTCTGCATCCTTCAGATCAAAACTTAACTGTCACTTCCTCAGAGAAGTCCTCCTTGATACAATCCAATTAAGTACCCCTGTTATACACTCTCAGTACCCAGTATTGTCTCTTTAAATCTATCAGTATAAGTGGTCATTATATCATTACGTGCCTGGATCCTGGTTTAATATGGGCCTTCTCATGACACCCTTTGTTCCCTGAGGTTTGGGTCCACATCTACTTTGCTCCCTGCTTGTGTCTAGTGTCATGTGTGGTACATGATAGGTTTTAAATAAAAGGATAATGAATGGATGAATAAATGAATGAGCAAATGAATGAAAAGGGTAGGCCAAGAAAATTTTTTCTAAAGGAGATGACTCTTTTGTTTTGTTTTGTTTCTTTATTTTTTACAATATACAAAATAAATCAGTCTCTATATGGTCTCCACTTTCGGTTCTTGGGGATCAGGGTTCTTTCCTGCAAGTTTTCCGTTGATTAATCAGGAAGTTTTTCTGTATTTTAGTTGTTATTCCAGTTTGTTCCTGGGAGCATGTCCATGCAGCATCCACTTTCTCTGCTGCCATTTTTAACCCTCCAAGGAGATGACTCTTTTTAAAAAGTATATTTTTATTGATTTCAGAGAGGAAAGGAGAGGAAGAGAAACATCAATGATGAGAAAGAATCATCTATTGGCTGCCTCCTGCACGCCCCCTACTGGGAATGCAGTCCGAAACCCAGGCATGTGCCCTAACTGGGAATCGAACCAGTGACCTCTTGGTTCATGGGTCTATGCTCAACCACTGAGCAACACCGGCTAGACCTAGTGCATTCTTGCTGTATTCTCCTCCCTGCACTGGCCTTGCTGATGGATTGATCTGCCTCTCAGCCCAGTCCTGAATACCGACCTGCAGGCCTCTGGGGTCCCTGAGCTCTAAAACTGGTGCTCTAACTCTGCTCTATGCCTGGACCACAGGGGAGTGTGTGTGTTTAGTGTGTGAATGAACTGGGAGGCAAAGGGCACCCAGAGGGTGGTGACTACTACAGTAGATGCTTGGACTAAGGAAGTAACCAGTAGTGTGGCTCACAGGTGAGGAATAGTGCCCTTCCCCAGGTGTCTCACGTACACACCTCTGAGAGTATTAACTAAAGCTTGCCCTAAGGTAGAGTGATTGACCCAGCCTTCGCCATCAGCAGCCTTTGGGACTAAGGGAAGAAAGGGTGAGAGGGCTTAGATATAAAAAAAAGGATGAACACAAGGTTTCTCTCTTTTCTCTCTTGTGTATTAGTAGGTTTATACATCCATTGTGCACACAGATCTCATGAGTGGACATGAGTGTATGGTTAACCCCAATCCTCCAGAAGCCTATGTAATATAGCAGGGACCCCCTAAAAGCTTAGGTCTGACATGTTCATATTGAGGAAGAAATGGCAGCTGCCACCCCACAGCAGAAAGCTGGCTACAGACTTCATTTGTGTATGAATGCTAAATAACTGATATGATGTTGTCCCTCCCATTTCTGCACACATGCAGGCATCACTAATAGATCGCAGCACACGTTCCTGCTGAACTCAAACTAGCTCTCGGAATTCTTCTCCACAAAGTAAGGACTGATTTCACATCCACTTGGAAACTGAGCCCCCTCCCGGGGAAGGGGGGAAGGAGGTAGAGGCTAACGAGGAAAGGACTGTAGATTTAGCTTCCTGAGCACAGACATTGGCCTTCTACTTCTTAATTCTCATGGGTGAACTAAATCCGTGCATTTGGGAAAAACATCGCTCGTACAGTCTGGCTTGTGAGATATTTTTTAAAGCTCATTCATGGTTCATTAGGAGGCAGTTTATGGGGGAGTGTGGAGAATGTTCTTGGCAGAGTGCCAAACAGAGTCTTAAGATGTTTCTGGCAGGGGGCATCTTTTGACATTTTAGGGGAATTTGAAGGTAGCTGTTGTGGGGAGGGCAAAAGAAAGTCCTAGTCTGTCCTAGTGGTTCCCACACTTCGCTGCACATCAGACTCACTCAGGGAGCTTTTAAAAATCTCGATGCTTGAGTCGTACCCCATACCCGATTATATCAGAATGTCTGGGGGGGGGGGCCAGACTTTAATAGCTTTTAAAGATCCCAGCTGAGTCCAATATGCAGCCCAATGTGGGGAGCCCTGGTATGAACACAGCACTGCTTTAGAGCTGCTCCCCACCTCCTCCTCGAGGTGACTTCGGAGCTCCTTCGATTCTCACCACAGCTCTATGAGGCCATTCGAACAGGTGCCGCCAGCCACGGGTCAGACTGGGGAACCCCGCCAGAGAGAACCCAAGTGGCTTCAAAGGGCACGAGTTAGAGGCCACGTCCTGGGACCTTTCCTTTCAGGGCAGGAGAAAAATAGATGTTTTCACATAAAAAGAGTCTAAGGGCAGGCACTGAAGAATTAACATATGGCAAAAACTGATGACTCCCGTGCCCCTGGCTCTCCTGTCCCAGGCTCAGGACAGCCCAGGAAGTGGCAGTCCCTCCACAGAAAAGCTTCCTTTGAGGAAGGTGTGTAAATCGCACAGGCCTCTACGAAAATGAATAGATTCATGGAACACCATTTTCTCAGGCCAGTCACAAGGTTCAGTAGCTCATGTAATGAGATTATTCCGACTTGAAGGCCAATTGGAAAAGCAATTACCCACCATTAAAGTCCATTGCCCGACTCCTTGGCCGCCTGCCTCAGCCCCTCTCTTTCCTATGTCACCTGGGTCCTCCACCTCAGTTCAGTGCGGAGCCCCATGGGGACGGAGAAGGGGAGGCAGGGGGCCTGGATCCAGGCAGACTGCGTGGGTTCCCACGAATGTCAGGCAGGAGTTCACCCTTTGCTCAGTGATCATTGGACCAAACATCTCCTAGAGAGGAGAGGATTCATTCATCATAGTGCCCCCTGTGCCAAGCAGCGTGAGAAATAATTTTATAGGCACTGTCTCACTTCATGCCCAATAGCTAATACTGAGTCCCTAATAGTCACTAGCCTGTGAACGCTGAAGATTGGGCCTGTGTTTGTTTCTTGTTCCTCTGCACATTGGCAGACATCACTAATAGATCACAGCACGCATTTCTGCTGAACCCAAACCGGTCTCAGGATTTACCACACAACAGGGAGGGTCTGCTCTCACATCTGCTTCAGAACCTGAGGCCGGGTCTGCTCAACTCGCCCTCCCAGGGGGACTGTCATTTTCCTAATGAAGGAGCTGAAGCTGGGAGAGGTGAAGCAACTCACCTGAGGTTGCCCGTAGGGGAAGTGGTGCGGCTGGAACTCTGATATGTAGCCTCTGACCTGACTTCCAGCTCCAATGTTTATTCCTGTACTGCCACCTCCATGCCGCTATACATGCTGTCCCCGGTCAGCTTGACTAACTCCTACTCATCCTTCAAGGCTCAGCTGTGAGTCCCTTGCCCCCTCAATGAAGCTTCCATTATCTCTTCCCCAGCCCCCTATGGGTCAGGTGTCCCTTTGTCTCTGTCCCTGCACCACGCTGGACACATTTCCATCATTCCACAGAAAGCTCTTTATTGTAAGGTTTCGTTTCTTCTCCGTGAGACAGGCTGATACTGTGAAGCGTTCACAGACGTATTTCTGCTCCAAGTGTTCAGTGTCATGCCTGCCTTGCTGCACCCTTCCCCCCCCCCCGCCCCCCGAGAGACCGCAGGGACCAGAGCATCCTTCACCAGCCACCTCTGAGGCAGGGCTACTCTGGCAGCAACGCCCTGTCATGGAGTCAATGGCCAGCTTTTGAATTTCATCACAGACTCTTGAAATCAATGTGACAATAACTATGAAGGGAATAAAAAAAAACACCCTAGGGTGTCAAGAGCACACATCTAGTCCTAGACAACAAAGAAACTCTCCCAGGGCCACTCCCCCCTGCCTGTCCATCATCTGGAGGAAGAGAGACTGGAGAGGAGAGCAAGAGATCAGGATGTGGGAGCACTCGGGAGGCCTGAGGGAACCTGTGATTGCTTCCAGGGAGGGGAGGGTTGCCTGGGAAAGTGAGCAGGATGCTCTGGTTTCCTCACATTGATCCAGCCTGGGATGGCAGAGAGACAAATAATACAGCCTGGGCAGAAAGACCCTGAATCAAACCCCTCAATATTCCTGCGCCCTAGGCAGGCTCAGAAGGGCATCAGAAATTCTGTGTGTCCCCAAGAGGGATGTGGACATGACTGAGAGAGAAAGCCCCTATGAGACTGTGTGAGACTGTAACGTGGATGGTTTAACGAGATTAGATTTACCCACATCAGGCATAGGACAGACTCCCTTTCCTTAGGACCTTGGGGTTTTCTCCCCGGGCCCTCCTGGAACCAACATGCTCCCCCTTCAGACTACACCTCTGACCAGGCTCGGGCCTTTTGGGCCGGACTGATGGGACTTCCCAGGGCCTTCTCGCCTTCTGGACTCAAACCTACATGACTCAGAAGTTGGGAGGGGTTTCTTGTGTGCCCTGTCCATTCTCCTGACCAGGCTGCTGATGTCCTAGTCTACTGCCAAGGCCAATGGCATCCTTGATGGGCAATCTCTGGAAGCCTGGAAGCCTGATGTAGGACAGAGAGCATCACTGTGAGGCTCCCATCATGGGAAGCCCTCATAGGACAATGACTGCTGGGTGGTCCTTGAAAGGCCTGTGAGACTGGATCGGTAGAGACGCCGGAGAGGAGTGTGCAGAGTCCTATGGCAGAGAGCAGAGAGCCCAGCCTGGATGTTACTGACGTTCACAGGGGCGGAAGGAACTTCTGTTTCCTCAAAGGGCAAGTTGGCCTGAGCCACTCAGCTGCAAACTCTGTCTTAGCAAGGATGGCGTGACATCCATTGCCCCAAAACGGTCCTCAAGCCCACTCTCTGAAAGAAACAAATTCCCAGCCCCAGAGCGCCAACACTCAGCCGGGTTTTTTTAAAGGGGCGTGTCCTCTTATCTAGTAATAAGGAGATGCCAGTGAAAGATGATCTGACACGTGACACTTGCACGCTTCACATTTTGTGTTTCCAAGACAGCCATTGCCTGGAACAGCCGCTTTCCTCTGTGACCGCATCTTCTGTGCCCCTGTTGGCTCCTAAGGCTGCGTGTGTGGCAGGGCTCGGTGGCGGGAGGGTGGTGGGCTCCGCAGAGCATCCACTCGGGCTCCCTCCCACTCCTACTTCCAGCCTCGCCTTTGACTCGGATGTGGGTGGATTCACAGGATGCGCTCAAGGGAGACTGTGGCTGCAAAGAGTGGGAACTTGAGTGGAGAGATTAAAGTGTTCAGTCTCTGAGTCCAGACTCTTCCCTCCTCTGCCCGGGGTAGGGGAGCAGTGGGGTTTCACCCCTGTCACTCCTCCAGCCTTTCTTCCCAGGAGATACCACTTTGTGAGCTCCCCAAACTATGATCCCTACAACCTCATCACATTCAGCTTCCTTTGTGGGAGGCAAAGAAACAAAACATAAGCAGACTACTCCCCAATGTGTCATTTTATGTAATTGCATGAGCATGTGTATGTGTGTGTGTGTGTGTGTGTGTGTGCATGTGTGGGGCGGCGGGAGGAAGCGAGGTCTAAAACTTCCCATCTGGGGCTTGAGTTCTTAGGGCTCTTAAGCAACTATAAGCCAGCCATGCATCATTACAAGCAGCATCTAATTTATTGATTAAATCCCCATAAATGTCAGCTAACAATGTTGCCATAAAGTAATGTCCCTATAAAAGACCTGGAAGGCTTCTCTGGCGGGAATAAGGGCAGAGCAATGCTTCTACATTGGACATGTAAATGGGAAGAGGATGAACAAATTCTACAACCTGCTGACTAAGCCAAGGTGGATGGGAGCCCACAGGCTCCATTTGCTCGTCCATTGGGATTCTGTTTGTGGGTGGCCCCCCGTGTGCAGGTGTGTGCATGCATAACCACTCACGATCTGCTGTGTGTGTGCCCCTGTGCGGATGTACGGGGATCCATAAACAGGTGGGCATATGTGCATTAGACCTGAATTCCTCTGACCCACCTGTCCCCCCTTGAACAACCTTGACCACTGCTGCCTGGTGAGCTTCCCCCACAGGCCTAATGGCACTGCCCTGGGCTATGTCTTCGAGTACTGATGTGAATGTGTACTCTGACCTCCTAGCGGGAAGGGTCTGTAGTTTCTTCATCTACAAACAATGGTATGTAGCACAGAGATGTTTCATGAATGTCAACCAAATGCATAAGAATGGCATGTGTGTCTGTGAGTCTCTGAGGAGGGCCTTGTCAGTGTGTGTCAGGGTAAGAGTTGGGGTGAGGGCCATGCATGGGCCAGCGCTGGGTGTGACAGCAGAGTTGTGCTCTGGGAAAGCGTGTTTCTCGGGGGACAGTTTTGCTGGGCTGTGAGTTGAATATGTTCCCCAGAGATATTGGCCATCTCAGGCCTCCGTTCCTCTCAATACCCCAGCTCCCCATAGTGGGGTCTGCAGAGCCCCACCCCCATCCTCACAGGCTCCCTCCTTGCCCAGTTCTTAAATTTCCCCAGGAACCTGGCAAGACAGAGGCCACCTGGGGAGCTTCAGACTCGGGTAGCGTGCACACTCCTGGCTGGTCCAATCTGAGGCCTGTTCCCACTGCTGCGGACAGCACACTGTTTCCTGGATATCAGCCTCCAGCATGGCTCATGAAGGTCCTGGATCTTGACTCTTTACCCCAACCCTTTTCCAGCCCACCCAGCCATAGGTCCGGCTTCTCCTTGGCTCTGGCTCCTGAAAAGGTCTGGATTTTACCTGTCCCTCTTTGGAGAACCTGAATTCCTCTGACCCACCTGTCCCCCCTTGAACAACTTGACCACGGCTGCCTGGCAAGCTTCCTCCTCAGGCCGATTGGCACTGCCCTGCTCACTTGATCACACCAAGGTCAAGTTCACTTGCATCCCTTAGGGATGACTTCGTGCCAGCTCATTACCGCTTCCTAAGTTTACTGGTTTGTGTGGGTTTTCTCTCTTTCCTCTTGTTGCTCTCTAGCTCCACAGGGAGATGGACCACTACAGCTGGGCTGTTCCTAGAACACAGCTATTCCAACCCCTTCATTTCACAGACAGGGAAACTGAGGCCCAGAGATGGGAAGTGACACCAGTCTATTGCATAATTTAGTCAACAGAAATTGTATTGAGTGCTCACAGTCTATGGAGAGAATAGACATGTGGATGGGCCCTCATAGTCCAGTGTGATGGATTATTACAGAGGGAAGCACAGAGGTATGGGGACAGAGGGGAGGGGCTCCCACTCAGTTGTAGGAGATGACAGAGGGCTTTGAGAGCAGGTGACATAGATGTTGTCTCCTGAGTAGGAGCTCACCAGGGAAAGGGGGTGAGGGAGTTTGGACAGATGGAGAAGCTTCTAATCTAACGCATTGCTATGGGTTTCTTTCCAGGGCACCTGCTTCTCACTCTTCACATTCCAAAAAAAAGAGGAGGTAAAGAGGAGTGAAGGGGAAAAGGAGATGAATGAGAAAAGTATGAAGGCATGAATGAAAGCAAGAATGAGCAAATGAATGCAGCACACATTATCAGTGTCCTTCACATGCTGGTAGATCACAGAGGGGTGGGCAAAGTAGGTTTACGGTTGTGAGTATGTGAAGTTTATTCTTATATTATTATTTATTAATAGTATTTCTTGTATTACAACTGTAAACCTACTTTTGCTCACCCCTGTATGTTTGCTCATTTCATACTGAGAATATTATGACTATTCTGAATTGCCCAAAGAGGCAACTGAAGCTTGGAGGGATCGAATAATTCCTCATGCCCATGTCCACAGAGGGGCCAGAATTCAAGTCCAGGCCGGCCTCACTCTGCAACTGCCCTTTCCACTCCTCCCTGTTGTCGGCTGTTGCTGATCTACTTCAGGCATCAGGTGAGGACAGTCAAGGGTGGTCCTCAGCTGACCGTCCCCTCTCAGTATCATGGGGGGGGGGGACAGTCCTGGCACCCACCCACCGGCTGCAGAGAGAGCTCCCCTCCCACCCTCCTCCCTGCAGCAGAAGCAAGACTCCCATCTGCCGACAGTCACGTCTGTGCATCAGACAGAGCTGTGCCAGTGAGCTTATAAACAGAGCCTGTACTGCTGAATCCTCATCTTCCCTGGAAGCCAAATGAAGTTTGAGTTTTAATTCACCTTGCAGAGCCATAAAGCAAACCGGCAATTGTAGCTAATGCTCAAACCTTGTCTTTCCTGGCTCTGCGGCCTGCCTGCGCTCCTAGCACTGTCACTGGCTCACAGCATGGACAACGGCTCTGAACCGGCCTGACCTACAGCCTCTTCCCATCCCAGCCCCAAAGCAGCCTGGCTGCACCCTAGAGTCACCTGAGGCAGCCCTAACAACACTGATGCCTGAGTTCCACCCCGAAGGTCTGATGGCCTATGACTCTGATCACTGAGATTCTTAGCAGTTCTCCAGGAGACACATGCATACGTGTGTGCGTGGGTGTGTGCGTGTGCGTGGGTGTGTGCGTGTGTTGGGGGCTGAGAACCACTAGTCCAAGATGCACCCGTCCCCGAGGCACTTGGGATTTGAACAGCCTTGTGCTCTGAAACACCCTTTTGATGCTGGCCTGCCCTGGCCTGTGCTTCTGTTTTGAAAGGAATCTTCTGTTCTGTTCTGTTTGGGGGATTCCTTAACTGCCCGAGACACACTGGCCACACTCCTCTGAGTACAGATGGGCTGAGTTCAATGTAGCTGACCTGTTCACAGGCCTTCTGGGTGCTGTCCTCTGCTGAGTCCCAGATTCCCACCTCTCAGGACACCCCCTTGCCACCGTGGGAGCAAGTCATTGTGAGAGGAAAACAGTACCATTTCAGAGGCAGGCGCTCCCTGGTTCGAGGTCTAGCCTGGATACACTCACTGGCGATATAATGTCCTGAGGGCTTTCTCACCTGTCAAATGGTTGCTATAGTTATTTATTTTTGTGCAATAAACCAAAGCCAACTAAATGCTTAAAATAACATTTACTTTGCTCAAGAATCCACAATCAGGGCCGGGTTCAGTGGGGAAAGTTCATCTCTGCTCTACTCAGCGTCCACTGGGGGCAGCCTGCAGGCTGGGGCTAGTGTCAGCAGCAGCTTCATTCACCCACAGGTCTGGCACCTGGGCTGGGGAGACTCAAGCAGCCAGGGCTGGGTGCTGGGGCTCCTCGGGCATATCTCTCTCTGTCTCTATATGGTCCCTTCACATGGTCTGCCTAGCATGTGACTTCTGGAGAACCAGGTTTCTTATGGGATGGCTCAGGGCTCCCAAGCTGGTGTCCAAGGGAGAGCCAGGGGAAGCTGAGGGAGCACACAGCATCCCTTCCACTTCGTTCTTTTCATTAAGGCAGTCACAAGGGTCCCCGGACACAGAATCCTCCTCCTGATGGGAGAGCAGCAAGGGCTGGCTGGGAACAGCATGTGGGATGGAAGGACTGCTGCAGCCACCTTGGGAAAATACGATCTTCCCCAATGGGAATAATAACACTCTACTGCAAAACAGACTTATTTTGGTGATTGAAAAGTATATCCTAAACTCTTCACCTAAACTAACTAGCCTTTGTTTTTAATGAACCCTTTGCATCTATTTTTTAAATTTATTTTTTATTGATTTTTAGAGAGAGAGGAAGGGAGAAGGATAGAGAGATGGGTGAGAGAGAAACATCATCAATTGGCTGCCTCCTGCACATCCCCTACTGGGGATCGAACCTGCAACCTGGACATGTGCCCTGACCGGGAATCCAACCATTGACTTCTTGGTTCCTGGGTTGATGCTCAACCATTGAGCCACGCTGGTGGGGCATAAACCCTTTGCATCTATTATCTCGAAGCACCTGACATAAGTATTCTTCTCATTTGATAGAAGTGAGAACTGTGGTTTAGAGGGGTGAAGGGCCAGTCCAGGTCACCCATAGTTAGTCACAGGCTTGGATCTGAAGACTGGTGTAGCTCTAGATCAGTGGTTCCTAACCAGGGGACATTTGCAATTTCTGGAAACGTTTTTTGTTGTCACAATTTAGGGGGGTGTGGAGGGCTTATTACTGACATCTAGTGGACAGAAGCTGAAGATGCTGCTAAACATCCTACAATGCACAGGACAGCCCCCCCACCCCCACAAGAAGTTATTCAGACTAAAATGTCAACAGTGCCAAGATTGAGATGCCCCGCTCCAAAGACAATATCCTAATGACTACCTCATTACAAGCATATCTTCATGTTAGTTTCTGCTCCGCTTCCCCTAATTCCTTCTGCCGCCCCAGCTTCCTCCTGGGCTAGCCCTTGGTTGGTGTTTGTTCTACTGGGTTTAGAATTATTCACAGCACCTAAAACCTGGCATGCCGTCCAAGATCCTGTTTTCCTCACATGCTTGGATCCAGGCCTAGGTGGCAGGCAGTCTCCGGTCGCCTTATCACTCAGGGTCCACTTGACCAGGCTCAGCTGTGCTGGGTGGGAGCCTGTGAGGTCAGGAGCCACATCTATTTAAGAAAAGACCAGGTAAAGTGCTCTTTGGAGCCTGTGGTCTAAGTGTTACCCTTTCCTGAGAGCACTTTGCAGAAGGAAGGGGGAGAGATGCCTCCAGTTCCGGGAAAGAGGGAGGCATAGAGCTGGGCAAAGCCATTCGCTCACATTTGCATTGATGTTAGTACAATTTAGTCAGTGGTTGGGTATTTTAAAAGCACTACAAGTTAACCTTTTAGCTCAAAGGTAGGCTTTTGTCGCCTTCTTCCTCCCCCCTCCTCGCCCCCCGCCTTTCAACTGCTAATTGGCAAGCTGCCTAATGAACAAGGCTCAGATCCATTAGAGGCTGGGCAGATGCTGGGTCCAGCATGAAGTCAGCCTCCGAAGGCTTTTAGGAAGAGCTGGGAAGCTGTGACAATAAAGCGGAGATACATTCATTCCAAGACAATAATTGCATTCATGCTCTTTGCTGAGAACGCCATTAATTCTGGATGTGGTCAAAGACTGGTAAACCAAGGGCAGCCTCTGAAATTACATCTTCCTCTCATTTGGCCATAACCATGACAGGCAGATTAAGTGCAGGTTCAGGCATCACCACAGTTTGTCAGTTCTAAGGCTGGGGCTGCGGCGTTGGCCATGCCAGGGGAGGCAGGGCCGCATCAGTGTTAGAATCCAACAAACTCAGTTTTGAATCTTGGACCTGACCTTTACCTGCTGTGTCACCTTGGACAAGTCACTCTCCCTCTCTGAGTAATAAAAAGCTTCAAATATAATGCC
The DNA here is from genome assembly GCF_028538775.1 of Myotis yumanensis. Classification (NCBI taxonomy): domain Eukaryota; kingdom Metazoa; phylum Chordata; class Mammalia; order Chiroptera; family Vespertilionidae; genus Myotis; species Myotis yumanensis. Next base: position 23,448,787 of record NW_027223767.1, on the reverse strand, counting down.
ACAGAGTAGAAACTCAATGTATAGGCATCGTTAGGATTCTCCTTTATCTAGTTCTGCAGAAGCTGAAAGTCTGATCTCAAAAGAGAAACTACTCAATTTCTTAGGATTGGGATTTGGAGATCTGTCTCTTACCTGAGGCTCAGAGCCTCAGCCTCTGAACTCCCTTTGCTGGCTAATCTCCAGGGGCTGTAAATCTGAGTCACCGCCTCCTCTGGGCAGAGAGGGCTACAGTCAGATATTAGGCAACAATATAGACTTGAGCTGCCCAATATAGTAGCCACTAGCCACGTTGAGAAAATAAAATATGGTAATGATCATTGGCTATTGAGAAAATAAAATATGAGTTGCTGTGACCAAGTATCTGAGTTTTATACTTTATTTAATTTTAATTAATTTACATTTAAATAAAAAAACATACTAGATTCCGTTATTGGAAGACTTAAGTATGTTTGGAACAAATTGGTCTGTAAGCTTAGATTCTCAACTGTCACGTCTATGAAATCTAAATGTAGACCGAGGACTTCCATTGATAAATAACCAAGAGGAGCTCTCAGTACAAACACACACTGTACTTTGAAGACTTTATACAAAAGAAAATGTAAACTATCTCGTTAATAACTTTTATATTGAGTACGGGTTGAAGTTGATTACATGTTGAGATATTTTAGATATTTGAGGTTAAATAAAATATATGGTTAGAAGTGATTTCACTTGTGTCTCTGCCAATTAAATGTGGCTGTTAGAAAACAAAACATTACACACATGGTTTGTATTATACTTCTGTTGGCCAGTGCTAACATCGACCACTCGAAGGGCTCTGAGTCTAGGCCCAGGCTACCTTTACGTTCGGTACGAACAGCTCTGCCTAGAGCTCCGCATTGGGGTTTAGAGCCGAAGTTGCAGATGAAGAAAGCATGCACTTTTGCTGATTCCACTCTCTTCCTCTGTGTATACATTTGCCTTGAGGACCCTGTGGGGAGGCATGACTGGTTGGGTCTTGGTAAGATATGGATGGTCCCGCATCTTTTAGTCAAATGCCATGTTAATATCATTCCTTTCGAAGTTCTCCATCCTCTGTGCATGTGGCTTTTCCTCTCCTGAATGTGTTTATGTTCTCCCACCTTCTGCGTATCTCTGACACCTCTCGGATATCTAGCTGGCTCCACTTACTGCCTACAGAGAAAAGGAATTCTTCATCCCACCGAGGCAGAATCTATCTCCTCCGAGCCCTGAGCGGAGCCTTCTCATCCAAGCACTGCCCGATCCGGAGAGCTGACCTTTGTGGGTCTGCTCCATCCTCTCAGTCCTTTCGTTACAGAGCTAAGCCTCAGCTCATTTCAACCTCAGGCCTCCTGGGCCTCGGGGTCCAGAGAGGCCCAAAAGGCTGTGTTTAAGGCTGAGCACATGGCTGTTCCCAGGATTAACCTGTGCAGTGAGAAGGGCAGGCAGCAGGTGCTACAGGAAATCAAACCCAGAGCAGAGCAGCCAGGCTTGGGTCCCAAGTCTAATTTGCACAAGGCTTTGTGATATTTAACCAAATGTAGAAAGAGATTAAGATTCCTCTTGTTTATCCCCAAGTCAGGACGGAACCGTATCCGTCAGCAAACTCATTTCCTCCTCAGGATTACTGGCAACTGTTTCAATTGTTTACGGAAGAGCAGTGACAGCCCTGATGAAGTTCACGGCGGTTCTTCATCTATAGGAGAAAGCTCCTTAGAGGTCACTCATCCAACCAAGCATTTCTCAGCGGGGGAACCCAAAGCCTGCAAATTAGAGTGAGCCCCTTTCCGCTCTGAGGGTGTGAGGAATTGTGGTACCAGTCTTCTGATTTAACCAGGAAGGAGGTGAAATGAGGAAGACACATCATGGACTCAGAGAAAGGGATATGGCGAGACTGGCATCCTGGCTCTACTAATTACCAGTCATCTGTTATCGGACCAAATGCCTCAGCTCTCTCAGCCTCCGGTTCATCCTCTGTAATTGGATATGATAATACCTATTTCCTGGATTTGTTTGCAAGAACGCAGAACCTGACATAGAGTAGAGTCTTAATAAATGGTAGCCCAGTCCTCAGAGCTACTATTATAGTGCCCAGAATGCCTATTAGTGATCGCCTTATGAGCTCCTGAGAAATTAAAAATGTGTGAACTCCCTGTTACCTTTTGCTTTATGTTAATGGATCATAAAAAGCAAATCTTCCAGATTTCTCACCCTTTTCTACACCTAATATCCCTATAAAGGCAATTTATATTGCCTCAGTTTTAATGTTATTCTTTGGATTTGTGAAAGGGAGAGGATCAACAGCGATGTCCACTCTTGCTTCTGGCCCTTGTCTTCATTAACTGTGAGCAGAAGGAAGCAGATAGATATAACAGATATGATGTTCAGGTGGGGTCCCACGAGACCAACCAAAAGGCTTGGGATATGGAGATGAGTGGGCGTTGGCTTTTCATAGGTTTACTCACAGCTGGGAAAATTTATAGCAGCAAAGATGGCATGATCCTAAAACTTCAGGGATCACTCTTTTGCAAGCAGCACGGTTGAAAGTGGAGAACTGTCTTCATAAATTTAATTTTAGATTTTCAACTGTGAAGTAAGTCATCCAATGGGCACTCACCGGGAAAGTCTGAGCTAGTTAATCTTTCATGCCCACGTAGGTGAAAGTATCTTCATGTAGAGGTCTGCAGAGTGTGGACAGGGGACCCAGGTTTAATCCTGGATCTACCAGTGATTTTCTCTGTGGCCTTGGAGAAACATTGGCTGTGCGTCCTCAGGACATGGGAAGGGAACTGGCATTGTTGGGCCTTTACTCAGCACCCTAGCCAATAGCGGAGGCTTTAGGAGTCCTGCTTCTCCTCACAGCATAGGGTTAACTCACCTGCCCACTTACAGGCTAGTAAGTGGCCTTGCCAGGCGAGGATTTGAACTCAGCTCTCCCAGCCGCCGAAGCGAATGCCCTGGCCACTATGTCATGGTGCATCTGCAGAAGGCAAAGTCCAGAAGGACCTAGACCAGTGATGGCGAACCTATGACACGTGTGTCAGAGGTGACATGCGAACTCATTTTTTTGGTTGATTTTTCTTTGTTAAATGGCATTTAAATATATAAAATATATATAAAAATATGTTTTACTATGGTTACAAATATCAAAAAATTTCTATATGTGCCACAGCACCAGAGTTAAGTTAGGGTTTTTCAAAATGCTGACATGCCAAGCTCAAAAGGTTCGCCATCACTGACCTAGACAAATGACCAGGGGAATTCGTGGACCCGGGGAAGGTTTAAAGGCACAGAGTCAAGGTAAGTTTGGAAGCAGATGTATATCTGGATTCCAGATTCAGACGAGTGCCTCAGAACCCATGCCCCAGGGAGCGTGACTACCTCTCACTCTCGGTGCCATCACAGACTGTCAGTGGGTCTCAGCCTGCAGCCATGTCCATGAGTGACAGCAGGGGCCACAGGCTGCTTCATTTGCCTTATTCTGATGTCAGTGTCTCGTCTCTGATTAGCACTGGCCACACTTCTTTCATTGGCTCATTTACATCTTCTTTCTATTCCTTCATTCACCAAACTTTTCATCTCTTGCTGCAGGCACTAGACCAGTGGCCGCCAATCTTTCAGACCTCACGGACCACCGATGGTCCGCAGACCACCGGTTGGTGACCGCTGCTTCAAAGGTTTCCTTAAACCAGTGGTTACCAACCTTTCAGACCTCATGGACCACCAGTGGTCTGTGGACCACTGGTTGTCGACCGCTGCCCTAGACTATAGAGATGAACAACCCACAGTCCCAGGCCACTTCTGGGTTGGGTAGAAGCCAATCCTCCGGACACTCAATCCACTGTTTGTTTCAGGCTTCAGCACCCAAAGCATTCTGTTGGGGGTTAAGGACTTTAACACTTCTCTAACTCCACTCCAGGCCCCCAGGCATGTGCTAGGTCCTTTCTGTGGCTTTATTTGTGGCTTCCCTGATGTTTCTATTCTATAGGTGTGCTGTTCTTTTCAAGGCCTGCTTTCTCTCCTGTCCCTAAAAACAGCTGCAGGGAGCTAAAGAAATGAAAGGGAAGGCTTCCGGTGACCATCTCAGACAGGTATTAGCAGCGAGATAGTTTTTGTTTGTTTGTTTGCTTTTTAGAAAAGAGACAGTATAACAGTTATGAGCGTGGGCTGTTGAGTCAGATTCAAATCTCAATTCTGCTACTAACTTCTTGTTTAACATTGGACAAATAACATAACCTCTTTCTGTTTTTCCATTGATAGATGAGGATAATCATGATATATACTTACCCCCAGGACTGTGGGGAACATTGAACAAGATGATATACATATAGAAAGATAAACACAATGCTTTACACATAGCAAGTCCTCTAGAAGCACTTGCTGTTGTCAATATGTGATTCTCAAACTTAGCCAAGTTTGTCATCTATTCTACTTTTTGTCACTTACCCTCTGCATCCCTTGCTTTCTTCCCCTGTAAAGTGTGGCAGTAAGACCTATACAATCAAAAGGGCCCTCACCTTGTCTCTAGAGGCAGCAAAGTGAAGAAATCAGTGTGTTTCACTGAGGAGGGGAGAAGGGATGAAAGAGTCCAGAGAAACAAGGTGGATTTTTTTGGGGGGGAGGGGGATTATCTGAAAAAAGGAGTGATCCAAGGTGTGTTGGATGGAAGAAAGAAGACAGTTGAGATCCCCTTTGATCCAGAAAAGGTCTTATGGGCCGAAACATGTTCTCTTCCTAAAAGGGGCCCTAAGCAGGTGCACACCCCAACCGGGAAGTTTCTTGCATTTCCTACAGAATTTAATGCACATGCCACACTATGCCTAGCCTAATTAGCTAATTAGGGCAAGGTAAGCTCAACTTGCTATGTCTGGCAGTTTATCATCACTTACCCGCCCTCTTCAACAGTTTCATAATATCATAATGGGTGGTGCTTTTTTGTTGTTGAGATTCACAAGTATTTAAAGACCTCAAAAGGATAAAAAGCTAAGGTGCCTTTAAGACTTTAAAATCTGAGAAGGAAAGAACCACAAAAGAAAATTCCTGTGGACCGTTTTATCCCTAAAAGCAACTGTTTCTAAATTTACCAACAGAATGTTTATCATCTTGAAGATGTACTGTATTCCTTTAAATAAAGGATTTCTAAGGTGAATTTTAGTTGTTTGCTCCACTTCAATGATAGATCTATCTAATTAGTAGACACTTGAAAATCCATTTAATTTTTAATTCAGGAAGTCACTCGTGATAGAGGCAATTTAAACAACTCCGGAAAAACCTCAAACCCCAACAAAATTCCATTAACTCTGTGGATACTTTAATGGTACATTTAACTAATGTTGAATTATGATGGGTCCCTGTAGAGATAGAGGTACCTATGCATCTATCAGTTCCCGTTTGGGAATCCAAGCTTTTAGCTTTTAATAATTAGTTCAGTTGATTAGATGGATACCAGTCAGTTATCAAGGTTATTTTTTTTTACAATTCTCCTCAGAAGAATTTCCTCTGGTCTTCCCTTGAAATTCACTGGTCTTGTAGAGCTTTTGTCAGTATGACTCCTCTTAGAACCTCCCTGTGGGTTCATGTATTTGCCACCTTCATGGCACATGATGGAGGGCAAAGAGACATTCCTGGGAGTGAGGCATGATTGGCAACATGCTTCTAGTCTGTTTCTAAAATCAGGGCTACAGCATCTGTGTCCAGCCATTTGTCCACCAACTATATGCAAGGTCCAATCTCAGCTTTGATTTCTTCACAATGATTCCCTTTCCCTTTAACAAAGATAGATTCATTGGATTGAAGGAACATTAGGGAGCACCAGCTCAATGCCTTCATTTCATTGATGAGGAAACAGGCCCAGAGAGGGCAGATGGCTTTCCCAATGTTACAGAATTAGCTGGCTAGAAAGAAATGAAGAACTTGAACACAGGTATCCTACTTCCCTTCAAGTGCTCTTTTATTTTTAAAGATTTTTTAAGATTGATTTTTAGGGAGAGAAGGAGAAGAAGAAAGAGAGAGGGGGGGAGGGAGAGAGAGAGAGAGAGATTGGCTGCCTCCTGCATGCCCCCTACAAGGGATAGAGCCTACAACCAGGACATGTGCCTTGACCAGGAATTGAACTGGCAACCTCCTGCTGCAGATGATGACGATCAACCAACTGAGGCACACCAGCCAGGGCTCAAGTGATAGAAATATCATACCTTGTTACTACCGTGGTCCTAAGCACCAAGGATAGTGCAGACTAGACTAGCCCTTAGGATTTGATTTTCATGTTTAGGGTGGAGTGGGAGATGGATAAGGGTAGAAAAAGCCAGAAATCACTAAAGGAAAATTCTATCCCAACGATCTCTGTGATAAACTTAATGGAAAAGCAGAACAAACACACTTGAAGCAATTTGAAGAGCATTATGAAAGAGAACATATAATTAGGAAATCAATTATGTGGCACTGAGATTGAAGAAAACTTTACATATTGCAGGAGCCTGGAAATCTTTGTGGATGGGATAGATACCTGAGTGGCTTTGAATCTTAACAGTGTGTGGATTATTGAAGGGATGGGGTGTGTTTTTTTCCTGTATGTTATAAATAGCTTGAACATGTAATGTGATTCTAGAGTCACACAGCCTTGACAAACTTACTGAAAATTTGCAAGCCTCAGTTTTCTTGTCTATAAAATGGGAATAAATGCTATTGTTGGGTGTGAGTTTGCCTAAAAGAAAATAATCACAGTTGGGGGAGCTAAACTGAGCTCCTTGAAGAAGGAACATAGAACAGGGAATCAATGACTGCATGCTTTATTAGTATTTATTTTAGTCCCAGAGGACTAGGTCCCGTTGCAGCCCAAACACTTTTATCAATTAAGCAAAGACCACCACATGACAACTTACTGCAGGGTACTTTTTATCTAAGGATATTTAGTCGTCACCTATCCACTTGTCTCTATGTAAGATTATATCACTTTGGTATGCCTTTGATCCACCAAGGCTCACCTCAGGAGGCAGGGTATGGGATTTAAATGATCATTGGTGTCACATATGAAAAGAGCTCAATTTCATCTGGAAACACATTAGTGCTCATGGACAGGTGCTGCACTCTGACTGGAATACATAAAGAAGATGTAAGATTATTGGATGAGACCTCCAGGGGGATGGATACATGAATAACTGATGAAGGCTGTCTGGCAGCCCCAGTACTTCCTTCTCTCCTGATGCCTGTGCATGAAATGTGAATGTGGAAATGAACCTGGCATTACCTGTAACATGATGACCTGGGAGAGCATAAACTGGAAAAAGAGGGTGAAACTTTAGATGTTACTCACATATTCTTTGATTAAATGTATTCCTTTCGGTCCACCCCCATGGTGTAAGCAAACATGATGCAGACCACCAAGCTTCTGAAGATTCCCACAATCAGACCAGTCTTAGTTTTCTCATAATTCAGGGCTCCCAAGGGAAAGTAAGGGAGAAGGATGCTAGTATAGGAAGCACCGACTTTTAGGGTCATTGTGATGCCTCATGAAACAGGGATATAAACAGAACCTGAAATATAGTAGGTAAGTCATAAACGAGTATTCCCTTCCCTAGAATAAAGCTTTCTGGGATGGGTGGGAGTTGCTGAAAAACAGCATAAATTACAAAAACCACTAGTTTTCATCGATAGCCCGTGACATCATGGCATTGAGGAGAAGGGCCTTCTCTGAGAAAGAGTCCCCCTCACCCCCCCCCCATCAAGAAAAGGATGGAGTTTGAGGGTGAGGAGAGAGTTCATTAGGTCCACCCTCAGTTATTAAAAACAAAAAAGTCAGAAAAACCTGAGTTCACTGCAAATCATGTAAAAATGGAGTCAGGGACATAGAAAACGAGTCTATTGTAGGACTGTGGAAACTCTAACTTTCTGCTTAGCACAGGTTCTTCCTGACTGGGTTCCTATGATGAACAACAGGGAAAAGGTCCAAAATAAGGAGGTCCCCTTTGCTTCTTTTCAGAGGCGGTATGGATGAGGAAGTGCCCAATACTGCTGTGTCCCATTCTGCCTTACAATATCTGGAGGACAGAAACTCTGAGACTGGGAATTAACAACCATGCGGTGAAGAGAAAGCTGTTTGAATCCCTGGGGTTGCTGGGAAGATAGGAACAGAATGTTGTATAATCGCTGCAAGGCAGGACATCATGTTTAACATTTTTACTCAGGAACTGTTTATTTTTATCTATGTAAACATAATCATTTTAGAACTAGAGGATATCACATAGCATCTAACTTTCAACCCAAAGCAGGAATATTACTCTCTAGAATCACTGACAGAGGGGGATGTCAGCATGTTCATAGGCAGCTCTTTCTAGAACTGATTTTTTTTTTAATTTTTATCCCATCTGCTTGTTAAAAAGCTCTTCCTTGCATTAGGTTGAAATCTTATCTGCTCAGATTTTATCTTGGCTTGTAGCCAAGGTCTACTACAACACGATGGCTTGTCTAGACTTACACATCTTCCATCTTGTCATTTCATTAACTTCTTCTAATTGCTTCTCTTGAGTCTTAATTTGAGGGGAGAGGAATCAGGGTGGCCCTCTTTCCTAGGCATCGACTTCCTCTCCTCCTTTTTGTTCTGTCAAAATGAAACAAGGCCCTTCCCCTGTTCTTGGCATGAGTTGATGGGGAGATGAGCCCCAGTTGGGCCAAGAGCGATCATGTGGCTCTCCTATCTCTAGCAGCTGAGCATCTAGCACTATGGTCTTTTCTCATGGCATCTCCTTTGTGCTGTTATAAAACATATTTGCATTCCAAAAGGAAGTGCTTGGGAATTGGGTAGTCCTTCTGAGAAAACAGTGATAGCCCTCCATTTACATTTGAGCATAAATTACTCTGCACCTTTCCTCCTCCCTAGTCTGGAGCTGTGGGGACCTGCTCATTGCCCACCAGATACTGGAGACCTTATCCCTCACTGGTGATATGAAAGCACTTTCTGATGATCACTCCAGGCTCTCTGGTGGATTCAGTGTTTCCTCAAGCACCAGGAAAGTTCACAATATCCCCTGATTCCCTATCTTGGTTCAGGCCTGGTGCTAAGTCCTGAGCCACCCAGAGATCCAGGACACGCTCCCTTCTTTTAAAGGGCCTTCCCTCACTTCTCTTCCTATGGAAAAGAACACAACTGGGTAGAGTGGCTAAGTGATGATTCTTTGACCCAAAGTAGAAAGGAGCTCCAGGGAAAGCGCTGGTCAGGGAAACTTCTACCCCCTGATTTAATCCGGGAGCTGTCAGTGGTTGTGCACATGCAGGCTCTTAGCTTCCTTTGCTTCCTCATCAGACTCCTCCCTGCTGACAGCAGGCCTGTCTCTCCCAGGGATACAGGGGTAATCACCCTTTCGCAAGTGCGTGGCACACTGTCAGGGTTTTGCCCTGGAAAAGAAATGGCCCCAGAAACAAGCTTGAACTGGGAAGAGGGAGAAAATGGAGGGAGAACAGGGCTCCTTGTTCTATTGGCTTGGAAGCCCTCCTCTTGGAGGAGCTGCAAACCGCCCCACGAGTCCCGCCTCACGAGTCCCTTCCCAGCCTCTCCATTCTGCCCCTTTCCATTCTGCCCTCTCTTTGCTTGTGCCCAGAACATTATTGTGGAAGATGGGAGGCAAAGGGGGCTAAAGACACAGTAGTTCATTGTAGTCAACCGAAAGGGGACAATTGGGGTTACTACTTCTCATCATCTCAGCTCCTCTCCAGATACCTGTTTCTAGGAGAAGGAGTATCTCCATAGCTGGTGAGGGTTCTCTCATTCTCCCTAGATGTAAAAATAACATTGTCAAGTTCTGACCTAGATACACTGGCAAAGTGATATCAAAATATAGCTGGTTTTGTGAGTGGCAGGAGAGATGGAACCTTCTGTCTTCTCACACCACCAAAAATCTAGACATGTAGAGAACCAGGGTCCTAAATTATTAACAGCAGGCAGGAATCTAAGTACTATGCTAACAATACAAAGCACAAGTTTAAGCTCTTGGTTGACCAGAAAGCCTAATTGAGATGCCGCCTTGTAGACAACAGCAGTTCAAGATATTGGAGAGGGGAGGGAGAGGGAGCTCCACTGACAACAAGATGGAAACTGCAAATTAGGGGTTGAAAGCTGTCAATATATCCCTTTATTTACATCCACTAAGGAGTCTGGCACCAACTAATAGGCTGCTACAAAGCCCCAAATCTTTAGCATCATTATCACTGACACCAATGTTATCTTTTAAAAGTGCAATGTTGGCATCTACTTGTTAAAAAATAGCCAAAGATGAAATTAAATGTTTTTGCTACATGACCCAATAACCCCATTCCTGGAATATATTTACTCCAGATTTATGTATACAAATATATTCCAGAGGATAGATTCTGAAATATATATCAGAGAAATTCTTGTGCAGGTTCCTCGGAAGTCACATACATTTTCTTTGGAGTACTAATTGATCATTATAATGGAGAGTTAGAGCCAACATAGGCATCCACTGTTAGTTAGCATATGAACAAGTAAAATATAATAAATAGATATAAAGGAATTTCATGTAGCAGTTGGAAGAAACCTACCTCTATCGGTGTGTGTGTGTGTGTGTGTGTGTGTGTGTGTGTGTGTGTAAGAAAGGAGAGAGAGGTGAGAGAGGAGAAAGACAGAGAGGAGAGAGAGAGAGAGAGAGAGAGAGCAGGAACTATGTATCCTCCATCAAATGTCATGGCAATGGTTTCAGGTAGAAGCAGCATGACACAAAGTAGAAGAGAACCAGACCAGAAGTTAGTCTTAGCATTTTATCTCTGAGATTTGTTTTTGTCATCTATAAAATGAAGATCCTAGAAATGCTTCCGAGACTTATTGGTGGTTTAAGATCAACTATTGCACATAGGCATGGTTAGGAAATTTGACTTATTTGTCACACCTCTATAAGCCATTATCATTCTTGCTAAAGAAGTACCGTCCGCTGTCAGCACCAATCCCTGTACTGTTCAGGTCGCAGTCACTACCCTTTTCCTTCAAAGCACCCTCCAGGTAGAAAGAAGCCAGGGCCTGGCTTTTTAGCAGCTGTCAGTGACCACACCATACCCATGAAAGCGCTGACTTCCTACCCTGAAAACCTTCCAGGCAAGGGTCCTCTTTAGATTAATATTCTTCCATCGGGGATCTCTAGAAACCCATTACATAAGGGCCAGGGCCCGTTAATCAATGGTTTCTGCTACAGATGGTCCTTGTCTCATGTAAGCAAGATGGATGTCAGCTCAAGCCCAGTCTTCCCATCACTGGCAGGCTGTGAAGGACCCTCCAGTGGGGGAAGGGAAGTCACTTTTGCCTGTGGTGACTAACCAAATGCAGGCAGATTTAACATGGGAGAAGGAAAGGCAGTCAACCTCCAATGCCCTTAACCTACTGTTGTTCTGAGACATCAGGTAGCCAATGAAACATTTTAATGCTATTTTAGAACGATATAAAATGATGCCATTTCTATCCTTTCTCACTGTGACAAATTCATCTTTGTCCCTTGGGAGGAATAGAGGATCATATTCCCAGTGATTTAGGAAGTTTCTGAGAGCCCTGCTCTGCCCAGGCAGTGTTCTGTCCATCACACTGGCCCGCGGTTTGGGCTCTGGGAGACCCCTCCCAGGATAGTCTCCCCAAAAAATGAAGAGAAAATTCTGCTAGGTGCTTCCATTCAGGTTTTCAACAAATATTGAGTCCCCACCATGTGCCAGGCAGTATGGGTATGATAATGAGTAAGAGAGGTGTGATTTTTGCTCTGATGGAATTTTTACATTGTAAGACTGTTATTCAAGAGATGGCCATCTTTCTGATCTTACCTCAGAGGCAGTGCAGCATAACAGTTAAGGGTATGGGCTCGGGGGCCAGGCTGCTGGGTTCTAGCCCTGGCTTAACCAGTTACTGGCTGTGTGATCTTGGATAAGTTGCTTCATCTTTTTTTAAAATTGATTTTGGAGAGAGGGGAAGAGAGAGAGTGAGAGAGACATCAATTTGTTGTTCCACTTAGTTATGCATTCATTGGTTGATTCTTGTATGTTCCCTGACCAAGGATTGAATCTGCAACCTTGGTGTGTTGGGACAATGCTCTAACCAACTGAGTTACCTAGTCAGGGTCTGCTTCATCTTTTAAAGGGGGTTAATTGCAGAAGCCATCTCATTGGTTTGCTTTGAAGATAAAATACACTGAAACCCTTAAAGCACTTAGAATGATAGCAGGCATATAGTAAGCACTCAATAATTTTTTCCTAATTATATTCCATCAGGACTTTTCCACTTCTAGGAAAATGTGCTTTATATATTTCTTGCCCATGAATTGCTAAATCTAGCCATCAGTCCTTTGTACACATTTCTCCCTATTTCGTCTCCATTAATTTATGTCTATAAATTGCTCTAAGCTCAAATTTTTGTGAATTCTAAGAAGTCTTTTCTGGTAAATCCCAGGTCATTGTCATTGTTCTTTAACCTCCCCCTCCTCCTGACCTGCAGTCCTGTTCCATCAACACCTTGGTTTACACAATACCACTCTGGCTTGTAATCAAATTCCATGTTGTCAACTCTGGGTTCAGAGAAGGGAAGTGACTAGCAGAAGATTACACAGCTAGCTTTCAATGCTAGAGTCTGGGACTCATATTCTAGCCTGTCTGATGTCAAATTTTATGACTTTACAATATTATTCTGACTTCCATTACATCATAGAGGACTCTAATAAAAAAAATGTCAATCACTGCCATTTTATTACTCAAGAAAATGTTCCACTTACTAAGTTGTACATATATCTATAATATATGTAATATATATGTAAATATATATATAAACAGGGGTGGGCAAAAGTAGGTTTACAGCATATAAATAATTAATATTAATTATTGTATTATGTATTTGCATTATTTCCATACAAACAACTGTAAACCCCTTTTTCCACCCATGATTAACTGTGTAATAATAATATATGTTACATAATACTATATATTTATAATGTATGCCATATATATATATAGGCTAATATGCTAAGTGTCTGTCTGACTGGTAGCTATGACGTGCACTGACCACCAGGAGGCAGATGCTCAACACAGGAGCTGCTGAGCTGCAGTGACTTGGCAGCGGTGGTTCTCGGGTGATGCACCCCAAAACCAGAGAGGAGGGAGCCCAATTCCTCGTGGGGCCGCATAATTCCACCTTTGGCCATGGGTTATGTTGTTGCTGGGGCACTGTCTGCCCCGAATCTGGTTTACTACACACTTGCGTTTGCATTCCACACTGTAGGACAGCAACTTTGCAGAGTGCCCTCTCCCACTCCAGGACCCCTCGGGGGATGTTGGAGAGCTGGATTCGGCCCCATCCCCGAAGGCCAGGCCAAGGGACCTCGCCTGCCAGAGGGACCCCACCCAATCCGCAGATGCCCTTCGAGCCATGGCGCCACCCCAGGTGCAGTTGGCAGGGGAGGGATCAGGGGAGGTTGGCTCCAGGGCATGTACAGCCCCTCTTGCTCAGTCCTGCCCCACCAGCCACCTTCTAATTAATTTCCTTTCAATGTGCACAAATCCATGCACTGAGTCACTAGATCATATATACACAAACACACACACACATACACACACATATACACACACACATATAGCTATACACTTGGAGTTTATCAGTAAAGACTTGTTATAGTTGTCAAGATTTGAGCTTTTTGAGCAACTTATAGACATAAATTATCATACATTATATAATAATTAGCACAATATATAATTTTAATAATTATATATTATATACCTATTCCATTATATACATTAATATTATATACATTTACATATATACATATATAATACAAATATGTATATGTATGTATTGTGTATTTATATGTAAATTACTCATTTAATATTCATACAGCTTCTAGAGCATTGGTTCTCAACCTTCTGGCCCTTTAAATACAGTTCCTCAGGTTGTGACCCCAACCATAAAATTATTTTCGTTGCTACTTCATAACTGTAATTTTACTACTGTTATGAGTCATAATGTAAATATCTGATATGCAGGATGGTCTTAGGTGACCCCTGTGAAAGGGTCGTTCGACCGCTGTTCTAGAGGCAGGTACTGTTATTATGCCCATTTTATAAATCAGGAGACTAGGGCTTGAAGGAGTAAAGCAGACTTCCCAAGGTCACATACCTGGTAGTGAAAAAAGATAGAATTTGAATCTGAATCTGTCACTTTGCATCCTTTCCACTGTTTGTACTCCACAGTAGTTAATACACTGGTTGCTCAACGGTTAAGGCAAAGTTAATGCTAATTGAAGGGATCAAAACTTATATCTGAGTTCTTACAGTTCTTTCTCATTCTCTACACCAATCTGCTGAGTTGGAAGTTCAATGAGCTTTAGCTTAGTGTGGATGTTCCAGGCTCTCCAGTCCGTCTGTGGTGTGCGATAGAAACCTTCCTTTGGATTAATTCATCTCTCTTTGGGGCTGTCAAATCCCAAAGTGGTGGCAAGAGCTGCTGCCCTAGACTCTGAAATCCCCTCATGACTTACTAGTAGCTGGGCAGTCCCGAAGGGCTAAGGATTTTGCGTCTTGCTCAGTCAGTAGCCTCAGGCAGGCCCCAAGCTTCTGTTTGCAGTTGATTTTGCAAATAATGGAAAATTTGAAAAATGTTGCTATCTAGCAACACAGTGAGCCAGTCTCAACACCCACAAAATCCATAATGGTGCAGATATCCAGATAGACCTTAATTGTGATTTAATAGTGTTCACTGTAATTTAGCTCCAGGGAAATGTACTTTCAATTAACTAATGTAAACACAATGTCTACTTACCCCATAAATGTTCTCCTAAATGTGCTCATTAAGGCCTACGTTCAATGAGTTTCAAATTATGCCTTCCTTCCTTTCCCCAAAATGCCACTTCAGTATCACCTTACTCTTATCTGGATGTTGGCACAGGGGTCTATTGCCTGCCTCAAATCTTGCCCTATATACCTTACTTACTTCACCCTCTACAGGGTTTAAATCTATTCAAAACTCTTTAGTGGCACACCCTGTTTAACTAACTACATTCTAACTTTGGTCCTGGCATGATCACTACTCCATAACATGGCATCTAATCTACCCATCTAACCTCACCTTCTACTTTTCACCAGCATCATTTCACCAGGCACATCTACACCCAGATCTTCGTTTATGCTAGTCCCTCTTTCTGAACTACCCTTTCCTACCATGTGTTCACATGCAAACCCAACCTCTTCTCCAAAACAATTCTCACTCAAGCCTCCATCAAAAACACTTGGCACCCCATCTGCTTGTACATGGATGTGACATGCTTCCCTTTACACACTGATTTATCTATTCTTCTCTATTGGAGCTTAGGATACATATCCATCTTTCACTTTTGCCATGACTTGACTCAACAAAGATTTGAAACAAGCATTCCTGTGTTTTAATCTCTGTGCCTTCACAAGAATTTGCACATAGATCCTTAATAAATGATTGTTGAATTCAATAGAGTTGGATTGAAATGATAGGAAGTAGAAGGGACAACTCTGACCTGCTGGGCTCCCTCCTATGCTCAAGGAGGTCCTTGAACAAGGTATTGGCCCTGCTTGAATGAATGCCTTGCTGAGTTTACCGCATTCATGATTCAACCAGATCCTGTTCTTCACCCCTAGATACTTCTAGTTATTCAGTAAAATCCTCAAGGCTTGATCAAACATCTGATGACACATCCTTAAATTATCTTCTCATATAAATAACTACAAACATCAATAGAAATCCAGTAGTAGTTATATAACAAGATTTGAGTTAGGAGGCAGGAAACCTCAGTGGTAGCCTGAGTTGGAGACCTTAGAAATCGCTTAGAACTAGGATAATTGGGCCTTGGTTATCCCACTTGTGTGCCTCTGTGCACAGCAAAAGTGAGATAATTGGATAGCTAATGTTAAGGCTCTTTATGATCTCGTTCACCCTCTGGATCAGTGGGCTGCCATACTGGCTGCCCATTAAAAATCACCTGGGGGGCTTTAAAAATACCACTGTCTGCCCCACCCCAACCTACCGATATCTCTGAGGTTCTCACCCAAGCATCAGAATGTCTTTAAGCTGCCAAAGAGCAGCCAGGGTGGGAAATCTCCTCTGTAGACCGGTGCTTCTCACATTGTACTGTGTGTACAAACCACCTGGGGATCTTTGCAGAGTCTGACTCCTGGGGGCCCAAGAGTCTGCGTTTCTAACAAGCTCTCCAGTGATGCCAGTGCCGCCAGCCGTGCACCACACTTTAAAGAATAAGGTATTTAATTCTGTATAAATTCCTTGAAGGGTTGTTCTTGGAAATAGCTAGGTAACAACTATGAGCTGCATTATCGGCCCTAATAGGTGCCTCCGAGATTTAGGTGCTAGCCATTATTTAGATTCCAGGGAGCAACAAAGGATGTCTAACTTCAAAAGAACCTAGGAAAAGGCTCCAGAAGGCAATCAAGATAATAGGTCTAAACAGATGCGTGAGAGACTAGTACAATAGCAGGGTACCCAGAAACACAGGATGAAGGCTAGGTTAAGGCCTTCAACTCTAAACTGGCCATCGCATTCCCAATACCCAGAGTTCCACAGTTCCCAGGATTCTCCAGATCCTCCAGACAATGTAGTCATTCATTCTCCCAGCCCCAAATCCACCCTTTGATACTCTGCTATACACAGTTATCGGGCTGGGACTCTGCAAACCGCATTTCTCTGCCTGCTGGCTCTAGGGAGACCAATTGTCCCAGTCTGTCCATGACTGTCCCCATCTGAACACTGAAACCCCTTAGATTTGGGTAACCAGGACAGTTAGTTATTCTAGCTGGCTTGCTGTTAGGTTCTGCACGTACGTGACACTGGAAAGGAGGGATAAGGGGCTACCGAGTTCCCATTTTGCTTGCTGTTCCTGTCATTGCTGTCCCAGCTGGTGACAGGTGCCACCACATGGCAGCATCAGTTGGTTCCGGCTCCAGAGCCACTCAGATGCCACAGCAGTTGGCAGCACGCCTCCTCTGAGGCTCATGAAAAACTTTCTGGGGGAGGTGCTATTTGAAATGGATTTCAACTGAGACTTCAACAGAATGAAGCAACAAAATGAGCAGCGGCATTTCAAGCAGAGGGAATGGCTCCTGCTGAGGTACAATGAGGCAGAACGTACAGCATGCTCTAGGAACAGCTCGGCACTGTCAGAACAGAGACTGTGAGCACAGGAGGAGCAGGCAGCCCAGCTCTTAATGGGTCTTCTCTTAGGCTGCTCAGCTGTTCTAACAAAATACCATAGACTAGGTGGCTAAAATAACAGACGTTTATGTCTCACAGTTCTGGAGGCTGGGAAGTCCAAGATCAAGGTGCGAGCTGATTTGGTTCCTGGTGAGAGCTCTCTTCCTGGCTTACAGACAGCTGCCTTCTTGCTGTGTGCTCATATGGCACAGAGAAGAAACTGGTGTCTCTTTCTTTTCTTATAAGGGCACTAATTTCATCATGGGGGCCCCATCCTCATGTTCTCATCTAAATCTAATTCCTTCCCAAAGGCCTGGCGCCTCCTGATTTTATAAGATTGGGGGATAGGACTTGAACCCATAGGACTTCTGGGGATCAGAATCATTCAGTCCACAGCAGAACTTCAGTGCTAAGTTAAGATGTTTGGAGTTTATCCTGAAACCTTTAAGCTAATAATAAAATATTTTTTAAAGGGGCCATAACATGTCTACACAGGTAGTTCCTAGAGCAGCCAGAAAGAAAACTGAGAAGGAAAGTTGATAGCTGTTAGAACTCTGGCTTTGAAGTAAGACTTGGCTCAATCCTATAGGCCAGAAACTCATGGTCCTATGTTGTAAGAACTAGGTACATGCTTTAAATAAAGACCCAGAATATGAATTCAAATCTAGGCAGGTCATTACTTAAGGCACCTCGGCACATAGATGTGTTTACACACACAGAGCCAAGATGATCTGGTGGAATGAAAAGAATGGCTTCTTCTGAGAGCACATGAAGATGACTGAGCATCTTAGAAGAAGAGGTGGCCATTCTGATGGAAGCTACACAAGAGCTCGAGCCACGGTTTACTTTTTTTTAAAATATATTTTATTGATTTTTCACAGTGAGGAAGGGAGAGGGATAGAGAGTTAGATATGAGAGAAACATTCATCAGCTGCCTCCTGCACACCCCCCCACTGGGGATGTGCACGCAACCAAGGTACATGCCCTTGGCCAGAATCGAACCTGGGACCTTTCAGTCCGCAGGCCAATGCTCTATCCACTGAGCCAAACCGGTCAAGGCAAGGGTTTACTTTTTTTTTTATATATATATATATATATATATATATATATATATATATATATATATTTCAGAGAGGAAGAAGAGGGCATCAATGATGAAAGAGAATCATTGATTAGGTGCCTCCTGCATGCCCACTACTGGGGATCAAGCCCACAACCAGGGCATGTGCCCTTGACTGGAATCGAACCCGGGACCCTTCAGGCTGCAGGCTGACGCTCTATCCACTGAGCCAAGCCAGCTAGGGCTCGAGCCACTGGAGGACCGCTTAATTTTCAGGGACCCAGAGCCACTTGGATAGGGAAGATACCTAAAAAGAAGGAGTGAACAGGTGAGACATGGTCCTTTTTTATAGGCAAGGGGCAGTCAACAACTAGAAATACAAAGGCAAATAAGGCAGGAAAAATTTTCCAGTGAGTGGGGGAGGTGTGGACCAGGCTCCGGAGGCCCTCCTGTTCTTTTTTGGTTGATTTGGAGCAATGCTGTGAGGAAGTGAAAAGGCTAGTGGGAGGCTGAGAATACTTAAATGCAGCTTCTAATATGTTTTTCAATTAAAGTCTCAAAGCCAGCCCATACGCCTCAAGTGCTGGAGCCATTAGCCACCTGAGGAAAAGCCGTCAGGCCCGGGTGTGCCAAGGCCGCCCTGCTACAATGAGTGCACGTCCCCGATGCAGAAGGTCTGAACCACTGGGTCTGAACCACTGTTTGATGCTAAAAGGGCCCATTTTGAAACCAATCAAGGAAAATGCCACATTGTGCAGTGAAAAGCAGGCATTGGGAGCATGCTGTCCCCAGGGAGGGTCCAGGCACTATGAGGGACACTTCTCCCAGTAAGTCCCAGAGAAAGGAAGCCACTGGTCTTTCTGAGTGGTCATTACTGATGTTTTGCCATCGTCATAGGAAATAATTAAGAGGATCCTGCAACGCCCTGTGCTACAGCTTAAGCACAAAACCACAAAAGGGCAGAAAGGGGAGAGGGAGATGTGCCAGCATCTGGGACTGAGGCAGTTCAGGAAAATTCAGTCGACTATGAGGCAGAGAGGAGGCCACCGTGTTATGGAACTGGTGGGAAGAAATGAAGGCAATCTTGAGAGTGGAGAGGTAGAGAGGTAAGAAGGGTGAGATGCCCAGCTGGTGCAGCTCAGTTAGTTGGACGGCATCCCATGTACCAGGAGGTCGCCGGTTCAATTCCCGGTCAGGACACATGCCCGGGTTGTGGGCTTGACCCCCAATAGGAGGCGTTCAGGAGGTAGCCGATCAATGATTCTTTCTCATTGATGTTTCTCTCTCTCTCTCCCTCTCCCTTCCTCTCTCTGAAATCAGTGAAAACATTTTTTTAAATTAATCCTTTAAAAAAAAGAAGAAGGGTGAGATGGCTGTCTTGTTCTGCCATGGTCATATGGAGGGTGACTTCAGACCTAGACCTTACGTTTTTAGGGGGATGTGATGGGCTGGAGGTTTATGCAGAGACATTGGGAAGTGAGAGGGGAACTCTCGGGGGTTGAGACTCAGAGAAAGGCCCATGAGAGCGCCATCACTGTGCACAGACACATGACGGGCTGCCTTGGAAAAGACAAATTAGAACTGCTCAGACAGGCCCAGAGGGGAGAACCAGGAGAGACGAGTGGAATTCCAGGGAGACGGATTTCAGTTTGACGCAAGGAAGACCTTTGACGCAGTTAGAGCTGAGCTGTCCAATAGTGGATTCAGCTGCCTTGGAGGCAATGAATCCAAAAGGTGTTCACCAGGAAAATCAAAGGGGCCCTTGCTCCCCTGCCCACAGAGGCGTTTTCACAGATGCAGTGACTTTCACGCTGCTTTATGTTCTTCACTGCGCTTACCATCTGAGATGGTCTTGCTTATCTGTTGATTTGCTGATTGTCTCTCTTCCAGTAGAATGTAAGCCCCATGGGAACCAGGACCGTATCCACCTTGCTCGCTGTTGTGTCCCAAGAACACAGAATGGTGCCTGGCACATGGTAGGTGGCTGATGAATACTGGTACAATGAGGGAGGGAAGGCTAAGAGAGAGACTCAACCACCGTTTGAAAGGTAAGTCTTGAAACTGGCTTTCAAAACTTAAAAAATGTATATCTATATGCCTTTCTTGAATGAAACCTCATGAGGGACTCCAATCTATAAAACAACTTAATGTGGTAGTTTAATAGTATACATTTATAAGTTCCAATGTAAACCATTTATTTTTATCTATCTATCTATCTATCTATCTATCTATCATCTATTTATTTTATTTCATTTTTTTTTAATCCTCACCCAAAGATTAGAGTGTAGGGGAGGGGGAGGGTGGGGTGAGAGAGAAACATCAACGTGAGAGAGAGATACATCAACTGGTTGCCTCTTGCATGAGCCTGGACCAGGCCACAGATGGAGCCTGCAACCAAGGTACATGCCCTTGACCAGGAATCGAACCCAAGACCCTTCGGTCTGTGGGCCGATGCTCCAACCACTGAATCAAACAGGCCGGGGCTATTTTTCTTTATAATAAGAATCACTGAGGCCTATGAGATTGTTTTGACAAACCTAAAAATATCTTTGAAATCAAGGCTACCAGAAGACTGAGGATGTCACTGATTCCTTGATTTTCGTTGACTTAGCAGAGCACTGAGAAAATCCTGATTCATGCAGAGGAGTAGCTGCCAATGATACCAGTCTCCTATAACTCATCTGGCAATCGCAGGATAATTCTTCAATTAAACTGATGCAGGAGCTTGAAAAGGGAAATGGAGCTTGGAAGTCAAATCTCTCGAAAGTTGTGACGGTGAGTGGTGCCTCTTATCAGACATCCAAAGTCAGACAAAGAGAGGCAAAGCTTACAATAAGTGCCAACGCTATTGTGATGGGCGACATTATCATGAATCTGAAGAGTTATACATCCAGTTATAATTGCACAACCGATCATCGGGCCATGATGGGAGGCAAGCGCCTTCTCCTTGCCTAGCTCTTGATGGAACAGGAGATGGGGTTTCTGTGCCGTGGAACTATAATTCCACAGATGGTGATGCTCAGGTGTGAATTAATCTTTAAAAAATAAATCAGTTCAAAGATGCAAACTTCATAACCAATGCCTCATTTTTCAATAGGTTCTGGTATGAATATAGAACTCCACTGGGAGAAAAGTTCTCTCAGAACAGCACAAAAATGATCTGGTAGCACAATGAACACATTTGTGGTTAAAATTTGGTATACGGAATGTTTAGGTTGCTGCTGTTCTTCTAAATAAACGTTACTAACAAAATATGTGTGAACATAAAATTTGAATTAAATTTTTTTTTTTTGCAAGATTCCTGCAGCACTTGAACTTATATATTACCAGACAAAGACAAATGTAGGGAATCTTTGAGAGTCTGAGATTCTTGCAGACCGGCTGGGAGCACACAGGCTGCAGCAATGAGACTAATTATGAGTTTTAACATGAGATTGGCTGCTACAGGCATCCAAGTAAACAAGAACCATGACCTCCAGGTTCTCTGCCCCAACATTTTTGGTGAGGCAGAGGTGCTTCTGCTGTCACGGAGACGGTAGACGGGCATTCATATGTGGAGATGCTGGCCAACTGAGGATGGAGGGGAACCAGCCCTCAAACCTTCAGTTCCTGGAGATGACAGTGACCCTCATTTTTTTACATCATGAAAGGTAGAAACACATTTCCTCACCCAATTTAAGGAATTATCCAATGGCCAAATATTGTTTAACTCTATTAGTGACTGTAAAATACCAGATAATAATAGCTCACAACATTTGACAAGAATTTATTATGCGCTAGTTTCATAATGGATTTATACAAATTATTTTATTCTTCTAGCAATCCCAGAATCCACATTTTTTTTTAGTATCCTCATTTTACAGAGGATGAAACTGAGGCACACTGATGTTAATTAAGTAATCTGGCTAACCTCATCCAGCTAGCACACAGTGAAGCTGTGACTCAGACCCTTACAACTTGGCTGCAAAGCCCAAACATTGAACCACTTTAAAAATATGATCAGATCCTGGGGGAAATTAAGTTCAGGAGATAAAGTGTTGCATTGTAGAATAAATACCTAGGGTTTTAGGAAAAAATCCAGAGTTGTGAATTCTCCAAAATTTGATCAAGATCTGCACAAGTCAGATAAGTACCTTACTAATGATACCTAATTCTGATATCTGGTTGATAACCCAGTTATATTAATGGTTATTCAGTTTCCATCATAGCCTGTAGTGGGATCTTCTTCCCCTTCATGGAAACTTAGCTCCAAATGTATCCTTTATGCCAAAGAGGAAACAGATTTCACTCTCCATCATTTGCTATAACCCTGACATCACCCAGACGCCTTTATAGTGTTGAGTGAAGGATGCACCTAGCAATGCAGCATTGAACTTGAGACAGGCAGTGGGTGGACGAAAGAGGGGCCCTGAGTGAATGAGCTGACATAGGGAAGTGGGAGGAACATACATGTAGGAGCAGACGATGGCTCTGCTA
This sequence comes from Myotis yumanensis, assembly GCF_028538775.1. Taxonomy (NCBI): domain Eukaryota; kingdom Metazoa; phylum Chordata; class Mammalia; order Chiroptera; family Vespertilionidae; genus Myotis; species Myotis yumanensis. The sequence continues at coordinate 23,426,051 of NW_027223767.1, read as the reverse complement.
TTGAATAGCTGCATGACTGTGGGCTGCTCATGTAATCTAAGTCTCAGTTTTCTGAGCTGAGCATGGGGATAATGTAGCCTCATAGACCTCCTGGGATGATGGAACGATCATATTTTAAACACTGGCTGTACAGGAGCCCCTTGCAGGCAGAACTCCTGTCCACTTTCACGTTTCTCATGAGGAGTATACTTGTGATTAAAATGACCTCCTATGTTCAGACATAAAATAAAAGTGAGTTTCTTCTCAAATATTATGACAAGAATTTGGAAACTCTGATGGAGGGTTTATAAATATCTGAATACGAGACTGTAAGGAGGAGGCCATGCTATGTCAGGGCGCGGCTGCCCCAGCCTTGCAAAAGCTCGTATCAGTATTTAGCTGTTGAGCTAAAACAGACATTTTCTACCTTTCACGACCGTTGAATTGGAGGGACTCTGGAGAATTCACGCAAAGATCATCCCTATTGTTTCCCAAGGTGCAGACAAAATGTCCAAGACTCCAACAGCCAGAGGTGACAAGCGGGAACACTGGGTATGAACAAAATGACCTACATGAAAAGTTGAAGGAGCATTGAAATGCCTCCAGTAAGCACCGGCTTTTCAGAGAAGCTCTGGCTTTGGGACCCTTCTCCTGGGCCAGACAAGCTGCAGGTTCTGGGAGGCAGCTCTTCCCAGACAGGATCACGGGGGTGGAAACGACAGAAAACGAGGCGCCAGTGCTGTGCTCAGCTAGAATACCCAGGCCTCTACCCATGTCCAACATCCACTTGCTTCCCCTGCCCAGTCCTGCTGGGGGCTGACAAGCTACTTCCCCTTCCTCAGGCTACATCCCTTGTGGCGGTGGCCTCATGAGTAGCTCTGACAGCCTCAGCCATCAGCCTTGTTCTGTTGAATTTTGTGAACAGACAGTGGGACCAGTGGCAATGAATGAGTAAGCTCTAAACTCAGCAGATAAATTAAAGACGTGTATGATGTCATCGAACTGCTATGATATTTTTCAGTCAGCTTCACTGATATTTCCAATCTGACTCCTTTCAGTGTGGGATGTTTGCTGCTAAACATACATGCACCCCCACCCACACACAGCAACACTGTTTCTTGCACTGCCTACACCTGTGAGCAGCTGGGATTCCTGGTGGTAGTTTTTCAGATTCACAGTTTCTTTCCAGGGACCTGACCCTCCAGGCAGAGGCCAGATGACTAGGGAAGTACAATTTTCCAAACCTACCCATGTCATCTCCTTCCACTCTAGGCAATTACATCTCGGCTCCCTCCAGCTCATACATGCTCCCCAGATCCCCAGAGAGTTCTGGTTTCCCCAGGAAAGCCCTCCCAGGGGCTTGGGGGAATAGTCCTCAATTCCACCAGGCATATCTGAACCCAGGCACCTAGAGGATTTGGACCAGCTATGGTGACCTCTTCACATCCTCCCCTGGACACAGTGACTCCTGGGAGGCACCCGCTGGGTAGTAAGAGGAATATCACAGGAGGAAGACTCTATGAGCTTCAGGCTCTCCCATTACCATGGGTTCTGGGAATAACCTACCTGCTTGGGAGACCGGTATTCTGATCTGTGGAATGGGGGGAGGAGCCCTGCCGCTTCCATCTAGCCCAGCTCTGCATCCAACTCTGCAGCAAGGCTACACTTTAGTCAGGTAAGTCCCGGGCCGATGGGCCTGTGAAGAGCCCAAACGTCAACACAGGAACCCCATCGCTCCACCTGACATGGCACTTTTTCCCCCCAAAATTTTTTAAATTGATTTTAGAAGGAGAGAGAGACAGAGAGACAGAGACAGACATCGATTTGTTGTTCCACTCATTTCTGCATTCACTGGTTGATTCTCCCATGTGCCCTGACCAGAGATCGAACCTGCAACCTTAGAGTATCAACCTTGGACACTCAACCAACTGAGCTACCCAGCCAGGGTCATGACTCTCCTTTTTGACCTGTCCCTGTAATCCTCAGCTCCCAGTCCCTGGCCTCTCTTTCTGTCCATAGCTGGGCAGACGTAAACAGCAGAATGGAGACTGGGCTTGCTCCCTGGCATATCCGCACTTCCTCTCTACTCTGGACAGCATCTAGGGCAATATTCTGCCCTCGTTTGCAATGGTCAACTGGACATCAACTGGCATTCCTTAAGGGCCTCTGGATGAGACTGTCCCTGGCCTAGAAGGCGAGCAAACAGGAAAGGGTGTAGGCACAGAGGGAAGCACGGGGAAGGAAGCCCAGTGAAGGGAGTGTGGGACGCTTCAAGAAGGAAGGATGAGTAGTCAGCATTCGTTGGGCAAAGGGGAGCGGTGAGAGTAGAAACTGGGGGAAGCATTCCAGGCAGGAGATGCAAATGTGTGCTTAGGGGGGACAAGGGCTCACTCCAGGAGCCTTGTGGGGTAGGCATATGTCCCTACTGGACAGAAGAGGAGGTGAAGAGACTGCCGGGGCCTCAGCCAGTGGACTGCACAGCTGAGCTCCTCCCCGTGCACACGCTGCCTTTCCAGGAACAGGGTGGTCAAGCCAGAGGCGCAGCTGCTGCTAACTCGGACCTCACTGCTGCCTTTGCCAGAAAATCCATTAGGTGGGGGTCAGAGGAGCTAACTGGGTGAGCAGCCCTTTCTAAAGAGAACAAGACTGGGTTACTGCTGGATGCAAAACAAGCCCCCAGACGTAGAGGTGCTGACATTCTATCCTCGGCATTAATGAAAGTGCCAAGGGGCAAACCAGTGGGTTCGCCGGTGGAGGGGTGAGGCTCTCCTCCATTTTTCTTGCGCTCTCAGCCCCAAGGTCATGCACCCCTTCTTCCTCTGCAGTCCTGTCTGTAAACCACAACTTGGCAGAGGTGGTAACATCAGCCCCGGTTCCTGTGTGAATGAGGTGTTATAACCTGAAAGCTACAGAGGCTGCGTGTGGAGCTACTGTCCCCCTCCTGACTCAAAGCGGGCCACGCTTTAGAAGCTCCAATGCTCTCAGGAATCTCTCACTAATCTTTTAATCTGGATATTTATACAACATTGTGCAGAGCCGACTGCCTCGTGCTCTTTTATAGAAGAGCAGAAACACGAGCGTCAGCATTTCAGGTGCACAGTAATTCCCAATTTGCGCTCCCCGAGGCATTCCGGCAGCAGCTGGCGTTGCGGGTGAGAGAGGGAGAGACTCCTGGAAGGCGGGTGGGATCCAGTCCAGGGCCCTGGGCACTGCTGGTCACAGGTCGGGGGCTCCACCAAGCAAAAGAGGGAAACTCAGGAAGGGGGTGGGGGGAAGTAATCCTTGATCAGCACATTCTGTGCACATTACTATGTCTTTCTCATGACAGGTAGGCACTGTCCTGATCCTGCAGCTAAGGAAACTGAGGCTTCAGAAGGTGCTAACTCATTTGCCAAAGTAACACATTTCAGAAGAGGCAGATCCTGCCTCCCGGTTGAATTTCTAAAAATTGGCCTAATTTTCATAACTAATTTGTGTTAAAGTGGGAAATAGGACCTGGACCCCTCACTGTTCCACACCAGTGAATAAATGTGCCCGTTCATTAGCGCGCTCATTCACAAACTCGTGCCCAGCGCTGACTGGGCCAGACCCTAAGCTGGGCCCCTAACTGCCCGCTGGCGGGCTCCCTGGTGAGAACCAGGATCTGGAGGCACAGCGGGAGCACCTGGGAGTGACCTGCTGTCCACCTGAGTGGATGCTGCCTGGGAGCTAGCGACTACTGCACACTCTCAATGGACCCTCACAAGGGCCCTGAGAGGCACTCATTGTTATCATTCCCATTCTGCAGATGAGGAAACTGAGGACTCAAAGATGCCATATAACTAGCTCATGGTCACATGGTCCTGTTGTGGTCTAGTCAGAATAAGTCCCGGGTCCACACCAGTGTCCTAGGCCAGGTCTGTCTGATACCAAAGTCTGTTTGCTTAAAAAACATGCTATTGGGAGGGGGCCTAGTTGGCTGGGGAGAAGGTGAAGGGATTAAGAAGTTCAAATTGTTAGTCACAAAATAGTCACAGGGTTGTAAAGTGCAGTATAGGGAATCCTATATAATAAAAGGCTAATATGTTAAGTGTCCGGTCGTCCAGTGACCGGTTGACTGTTCAAACAATCAAAGCATAATATGCTAATGATATGCTAAGGCCACTCAACTGCTCACTATGATGTGCACTGACCACCAGGGGCCATACAGTCAACTGGTCAACCAGTTACTGTGACATGCACTGACCACCAGGGGGCAGACGTTCCAACTGGTAGGTTAGCTTGCTGCTGGGGTCCAGTTGATAGGGACTGAGCAAGATGGGCCAGACACGCCCTGGAGCCTTCCCACGATCCCTTCCGGGCCCCGATCATGCACTGGTGGGGTCCCTCAGCCTGGTCTGTACCCTCTCACAATCCAGGACCTCTTGGGGGATGTCGGAGAGACAGTTTGGGCCCGATCCCGCAGGCCATTCCCCTAGGGAGGGCACCAGACACAGGGCTCACAGCTGGCAAGTGCTGCTGTGGCACAGCAAGCCTCTCCTGGGACTGACTGGGCACGAGCCAGCAGCAGGCACAGTGGGGCTGGGATGAGTGGGAGCACAGGTAGGAGCTGCAGGTGGCATTGGACTGCGGGTTTCAGCCTGATCCTCGCAGGCCACCCCGAGGGACCTCACCCATGCACAAATTTGTGCACTGGCCCTCTAGTATAGTCAATAATATTGTATGGAGCCAGGTGGGTACTGGAAATACTGGGGGACCACTGTCTAAAGTCTATCGTTATCTAACCACTATGCTGTACACCTGAAACTAATACAAAATGACATTGAATGTAAATTGTAATTAAATATATATATATATATATATATTTTAAATGCCATTGAGGGAGGGATGGAACTGGATTGTGGCGAGGCTGGAGGCGGGGAAACGAGAGGGTGCTGAGGCAGTTCAGAGCAATTACAAATCAGAGGCAGCAGGGACACAGAGTTTGTTTTGCATTCTGGAACCTAAAACATATGCTGCTTCTTTCAAGAAACACATCCTGAAGGAGGTGATCCTTGCCTCACTGCAGGTTGTAATCTCACTGTGCCTAGCTTTCCTCCATTACTGTTCCCCTCCCTGCCCCAGGGAAGCAGCATTAGGGCACCCTGGGGTTATGGAATCAGTTTGGAGGTCGGGAAGGAGCAAGTGGCAGGGAGCGTGGAAGCAATGCATCGAAGCAGATTTACCTGTGTTGTAGCCATTGGTCCCATTAAACTGTATGCTCATGAGACCTTCTGTGCATCGGTCAGAAGTATAATAAAATAAAGACTGAAATGCTATCCCCAGGACCAAAGTATCTTGTTGCTCTGTCCCCCAGTTCCTCTGAGTTCCCCAACATGCAGAGAGACATTTAATGGGTACCATTTTTCTCCATGTTTAGTTCTGGCATAAATATCCTTAAGCCTCTGGCGGCAATTACCACTTGTCTGCTAGTGCGAACCAGCCCATGACAAAGGGAGTGAACAACAGCAAAGAGATATTAAGGGGAGAACTTGAAAACAGTTGATCTGCTTAGTTTGACAGATGGTTGTTGGGTTTTGGTTTTTATGGGGGCTGTTGGAGGGCTTGTTTTCCTTTGGGTTGCGATTGGACAGCACACATATAATAGAGTCATATTTTCTGCGGGTAAAATTGTTGCTAGTTCGTATGACAGAACAGACTCTATGAAAAGTTGCAGGCGTTCTGCACGGAGCCCCAGGCATCCAGCGCAGAACGTCTTGCCAGATGAGTCTGAGTTTCCTGCTCGGCTCATTCGATCACATTATTTTCTGGCACGTAGTCCATCATGCAGCATCTCAATGCCATTACCGGGCCCAGAAATCCAATCCCAGAAGCACGACTTGGGCCTGGCCATTCCTGCTCATTCACCATGGGCAGGGGTGGAAAAACTACACCCAGGGCCAGGGGAGTGGAGAACCGGGCGCAGAAGAGGCCAGGAAAGGACCCCCGGTGGAGGAGCTAAGAGCCGTGGTTCTAGTTTTGTAGCTGCCAAGTGACCTTGGACTTTGTTTTCCTCATCTCTAAAAGGCAGAGAGCTCAAAAGGGGTTTAGGGAGCAAAATAACTTCAAAGTTCTCTTCTAGTTTGAAAAATGGAGGGTGGTGGGAGGAACAACCTCTCGTGGAAAGGGATGAGCAATCCCTCAGGTCCCCCAGTTCCCAAGGAGAAGGCTCTCTTAGCAACAGGCATCCCCAAAGGGGAGGATCCTCATGGAAGGAGAACTCCTTCCTTCACCCTCATGTCACTGCCCAGGAGGATGGGCTGGCATGTCGGAGACAGGGATGCGATGCGATGCTGGCAGGAGAGGCCGAGGGAATGAGCTTGCCTGACTGGCAGAGGCAGGGGCATCCAGCATGAAAGAGAAGGATGCTCTCTTGTCAATTCAGTGCCCAGTTTTCAAAATCAAAAAGAGCAACAAAAGAAGAAAGGTCTTTCTCAGCAACCCCGGCTCCTGCTTATTCTAGAAGACGCAGGCTGAGCACATGCTTAGAGGTCTAAAGCAACCTCAGTGCTTCTGACTTTTGGGACTGGACACTTCTTTGTCGTGGGGCCTGCCCTATGCCTTGTTGGATGTTCAGCAGCGCCCATGACCTCTACCCACAAAGTGCCGGTAGCACCCCCAATGGTAACACTACTACCCGCGTTGGGGTGGGGGGAGAGCTACTCTTCTAGGTGGATAATCAGTCACTGAGGAACCTCAGTTTGTTTACCTCCCAAAGGGGTACTACCCGATTTGCTCAGTTCCCAGAGTGATGGTGGGACATCAAAAAGAACTACCCAAATGAGAAGTCCTGCTGCTGTGTCCATGACCCGAAGCTAGTGTCTACCTCTAGCCATCAGAGGAGAGAGATGATCCCAGCAAACCAGCCACACTTGTATTGGGCGCCCACCCAGTCCATGACATATAGCTCCCTGTGTCCCCAGCCTGCATCATTGACTCAGGCCTGCTCTGTGTCCCTTGGACCCAATCATCCCAGCTTCTCTTCTGAGTGTGAGAGAGAGAAAAAATGCTAGACAGCCAACCGGCTGTGCAAACAGAGAGGAGAGTCTGCCTTCGCTCGGTCATGGAGTATGGATGGCTGTTCTTTAATAAGGAAAACAGGGATCATTTATCTTCATTTTAGGAGAGTAATGAGGCCCTTTGCCAAAACACTTCACTCCTTCTAGGGACGTGCAGCCGTAGAAGCCAGTGGCACAGGAAGTTTCCTTTGTATCATCATCATCAATCACTGTGGACTGGTCACATGTAGGCTGCAGTGGGGAAGGAGCGATCTACATTGTCAGGGACAGGCATACATTCGTTTAACCTTCTCCACTGGCCTCAGGATAAGCTATGCCCCCTTCCTGTTGGGGACCAGAGGCTATTAGACACCTAGTTTAGGTCCTCTCTTTGGGAAAGGGATGACAGAAGGGAGCTGGAGTCTGAGCACCAACTATGTGAAGGCACCAGGCTGGATTTTACGTGTGTGATTGCAGTCCACACATACGTTGGACATACACTTAGTAAGTGTGGTTTTATACCTAGGAACTGAAATACAGAAGGTTATGTGACTTGCCCGGGGTGACTTGGGAGTCAGCCTTTGAATTTAGGGCTATCTCGCTGCAAAGCCGGGTTCCTTTCCCCACACCTGCTTCTGATAAGGACACTTTTCCTCCAAAGAGAAGAAACAGTTTTCCCCAAGTCAAGTACCTGTTCAGTGGACCTAAGGGGCTCACTGTACAAAGTCGAGTGTCTTTACCATGGTCTGAGGGGAGGTTCTGAGAGCTTGGAAAGTCTCAGGAGCAGGAAGGTCTAAGAAACAGGCCACCATTCATGATGCCATTCTGTGGGGACCCCTTTTTACTCTAGAATATGGTACCAACACATGCACTGTGGATAACCCCCACCTCTGATAGAGTGGTTACACCCCTTTTTCCCCATCATCGGCTGCCTCCAGCACGCCCCTTATGGTGAACCGAGCCCGCAAACCAGGCATGCGTCCTGACCGGGAATTGACCCATGACCTCCTGGTCCATAGATCAACACTCAACCACTGAGCCACACTGGCTGGGCCATTTCTTCATTTTTGTTTGGCTTGAAGACAAAATGGCCAAGGAGGTTCACCAAGAAATTGTGTTTAAGGAATCGCTATCATCACCTGCAAAATGGAATGTGGCAGATGTTCTCTAAGGGATGATCCCTAAGGGTGATCTCTAAATGGTCCCCAGGACCCTACAAGTCAGTATGGTTTTCTGGAGTTTATTCTGAGGGGAGTTGAAGGTCCAAATGGATTTAACACCAGCAGGAGGATTGAAATGAGAGGATAAGAAGGCCCTCCTATCTATGCTCTCCAAGGGCAGAATTATCCACATTTATACCCGGAGGGTCTAGCACCACGTTTGGTCCAGAGTGGATGTTCACACAATGCTTGCTGATTCTGATAAGTGCGTGGACACAGGCAGAAGATTATCAGATTGGGAGCCAAGAGACCAGAATTCTGACCCTGGCTCTCCTACCAAGTAGATGCTTGACCTTGGTATCTTCTAGGGCTATCTCACTGAGGTCTCTTCCAGACCTCAGTTTCCTCATCTCTAAACTCCCTTTGCAGATCTCCCACTTTGGTTCCATGAGTTTACCTCTAGGAAAGTTGAGGTATTTACACATCAATGTTAATAGTCTAAGATCTCTGAGCTGACAGCCACTCTGACTAGAAGTAAACTCAGAGGTCGACCCTGGTGCAACACATCTCCTAGGGTGTGGACTGTCTGTCCCAGGACATGTCTTTGGGAAACGAGGTGGGGAGGAGGCACGTTGGTTTGGTGGTTACTGGCCTAGCACCAACTCCAGCTGAGTTTGGGAGGCAGAGGAGTGAGTCTGTGTGCTTTTGCACTCAGGGCATGTGTGCCTATTTATTTGGTGGATGGTGTGTCTACTTATAAACATGTGTTGTACAAACGTGTGTGTGTGTGTGTGTGTATGGGTCACATGTACAGTCCCTCATGGTGCATAGGGTGGCATTTCCTGGTGTGGGGTGTGTGTTTTGTGTGCAGCAATGTATGTGTATATTGTGTGTGTGTGCATACACATGAGCACACTATGCAGCAATGTGCTTCTTTGGTGAGCACATATACATATGTGCTTAAGGTGCATGCTTAGGGCATGTGCATATTTGCATGCCTCTGTTCTGGTAAGGATGGTAGAACCTAGAGTCTGAGAATCGTGCCTGAGGACTCCATCCGTGCATGGGACTGTAGGGAGGGGAAGCGGTTTCTCTACAGGAACAGAAGCTGCGGAATGAGCAGAGTTTCTGCACATGCTGTCCAGATGTGCCAACCCACAGACACGTGGGCAGGGGACCCCTGAGAATTGTCCTAAAGAAGCATGTGCACAACTGAACCAGCTGGGGCTGACATCTGGGGACCTCTGCCACACAAATGGCCAGCTCCCATTTGTCATCTGCCTGAGATGAGCTTTCCTTATGGGGCTGTCCATCCTGCATGTGGTGAGTGCTCACGTGTAGTTGCTGATGTTCAGAAAGACATGTGCTGTCTGCAGGGCCACGTGGGGCTGCTGCTGCTTTCTTCCTTCTGGTTGCTGGGCTTGAACAGAAGTGAGAGAAACCTCTGACCCAGAATCCGCTGGGAGGACAGTTGAGGTGGGCAACTAGATAGTCAACCAGTGCTTTTCTTATGAGAAGAGGGAGAGCATGGAGTGGGATGCAGGCAGCAGAAAGTCTGGCCAAATGAGAGATGGTTGTAGGTTACCCACTGAGCGAGCTGAGGGCTTCAGGAAGGTGAATGGGATGGCACAAGAAAGGAGCATAACTGGGTCCTTGATATAGCATGGGAAGAGATGACAGCTGGCCAACCCCAGACTGGAAACCCTGGTCTGCTCCCCAATGGCTGTGTGACCTGGGGTCAGTCATTTTCCCTCTCTGGGTTTTAAGGGTTCTGAATCCCCTTCCTCTATAGTACATGAATTCTCTGAAACCAAGCCCCATACTTAGCAAATGCTTGCTCAAGGTTAGCATCCTCAACAGCAACCACTGTGCAGCTCCTCAGGCTTATGACCTAGGGTCTGGTGAGGGTCAAGGAGGGCTTAGGTAACACCTGTAGGGGTACCCCAAGTCCTGGGAGCTCTGGTCCTCAGCAGGATCTCCACAGAGAGGTGGATAGACATTTCTCTGTCTCTCCTTAGGACCCTCCTCTTCGCTGAGCTGGCTCCTACTGCCTCATCAGCACTTCTCCTTTATGCTTAAGCCATCTACTCAGAAGACACTGGGCTTCACACATGTCAATTTGTCTAACCCACAGGGGAGAGAGAACAAACCTTACTCTACACATGAGGGAACACAGCTGGGAAATGAGTAACAACTGGGAGGCTAACCCCGGCCATATCACAACCCTCGCTCTGTACTCCTCTGCGTGGCCAACCTGCAGGGTCCGGCTGCTGGTTACAGAGAAATGGCTAATGAGGGGTCTGTGCTGCCAGCCTGGAAGCGATGCTGTCTGTGCTCTCCACTACAGATGTGAATTTTGTTTAGTTCAAAGCCCTCATTAACTTCAGGGTTCCTGGGAGCAGCTTCACAGCCGATTCATCTTCAGGAATCAAAGGCAGCCTGAGTCCCTGCGCAGCCAGGGGCCCAAGTGGCTCAGCGGGCATCTCTGCTGCTCTCTCTCACCTGCCAGGTGCTCCCGTGGCCTGCAGCCAGAGCAAGGGCCTCAGCTGCCTTTCCAAGGGCTTTGGATCATGGAAGAGCAGAACTCTGCCCACAAGACCTCTGAGCTCTCTCTGGGAATCTCCAGGGGCCTCACCTAGGTCCTATCTTCCAAACCATGATTGAAGATAGTGGCAGCCACTGCAGCTACCACGCTAGGGACAAAAAGGGGATGCACACTGTGGTTGTCGAGAGACCGAGTTTTGTCACTGACTTGGAGCCCCTGCTTAGCCATAGGAGCAGACTGACTCAGAAGTTCATCGAGGTCCCTTGATACTGACATGGCTCAGACTGTCAGGAACTGAAGCTGTCATTGGGAAGAGAAAGCATATTCATTCGTGTACTTGGTATTCATTAAGAACTTACTATGTGTCATTCATCGCGCCAAGTCTTAGGAATGCAGGGGTAGCCATGTCCACATACATAAATAACCCTAGTAATTTTAAGTAGTATGAGATAAGAAGCAACGGAGGTATAGAAATAATAGTGTACTGTGAATTTCACCTCAATACAAGAAGTAATAAATGTGAGTAACCTGCCCCAGATTCAAAAGGGACCAAGGGGTTCTCCGGGTCTAAAAGCTGTGGCTTCCGTTGTGTCTGCAGCACAATAAAAATCTAGCCCAACATTCTGTGCTTTGCAGACATTCAGCAAAGGTTGACAAAAGACAGAGGGAAAGAAAGGAGCGACTAAGGGAAAAGGTGGGGGAGAAGGAAGAGAGGACAGAAAAGGGGGGTGGTGATGTCAGGGTCTCCTGTGACAGGAAAAGCTGAAGTCCAGCTCACTCAGTGTCACCAGGAGCAGCGGACAGATCGTCAGTGCGGAATGAGGTCCCGGTCCACTGGGCCCGTCAGGAAAGGCCGCACGAAGGCAGAGTGAGGAAGAAGGGGATGATTGGGATTCGGCAAATGGAAAAGGCTGGATGGAGTTGGCAGTGAGACCGGCGATGTGACCCAGGGGTGGGGTGGGGGCGGTCTTCCTTATACATGTTCCCCACACAGCATTAGGAGACTGAGGGACAGCAACGTGGGGTGATGGCATTAGAATCCTGGCCCTGCTGCCTACCAGCTGGGTGGCTCTGGGGAAGGCTAAGTGAAATAAGTCAGAGGGACAAAGACAAATACCAGATGATTTCACTTATATGTGGAATCTAAAAAAGAAACAAAATAAACAAACAAGCAGAATAGAAACAGACTCATAGATTCAGAGAACACTTTGATGGTTGCCAGATGGGAGTAGGGTTGAGGGGATGGGTGAAAAAGGGAAAGGGACTTAGAAGTACAAATTGGTCATTACAGTCTAGTCATGGGGATGTAAAGTACATCATAGTGAATACAGTCGAAAGTGTTATAATAACTATACAAGGGTTGGCAAAAGTAGGTTTACATTTTGAGTATGCAAAACACAGTATTTATTCTTGTATTATTATTTATTAATTATTGTATTTTTACTTGTATTACAACTGTAAACCTACTTTTGTCCACCCCTGTATATGGTGTCAGATGGGTGCTAGATTTATCGAGGTGATTACTTTGTAAGTTATAATAATGTCTAATCACGGGGTTGCACACCTGAAACTAATACAATATTGTAAGTCAACTGTAATTGAAAAATAAAAAGAATAATGTTAAAAAAAGAAAACAATCTTAATGTCCAGTAATAAGGGGGTGCTTACATAATTTAGGGTATACCCACTTCATGGAGTAGAGGGTGGTCATTAAAAAGCCAATATCAAGAGTTTCCAGTAATGTGGGGAATATTTAGGAAAAAGTTAAATGAAAAGCGCAGGATTCAAAACTGTGCAATAATATCACAGCGATGGAATACATTTTTTCACATTCAATTGGCACTTTTCAGCTTTTGAAGTAGTTTCGAATGCATTTCTTAATTCTCAGATTCATGGCAGCCTTTGAATGGAATCAGGCCATGCATTATTGCTCCCATTCTAAATGTGAGGAGATTGAGGTTCGCTGAGGCTTATGCATCTAATAACCAAGAATTTCACTTGTGGAGAGGATGGGAGAATTGCTACCAAAGTTTTATAAAACGCATTGGTTTTTCTCTATGCCTGATGCATGCTCAAGAACATGGAGCAGCCTGCCTCTTCGCTTCCCCACCCTCTCTGCCTGCGGAGAGGAAGGTGCCAGGGCCACCCCTGATTGAATTAAAGTAATAAATTTCCACAATTGTCTCGGTATATTTCCACTACTGCTTAGCTCTGTAGCAAAGTAATCTATACTTTCACTTAGGTAATAATGTGACCAGAAATGCTTTCCTGCTACAATATAGAAATACTAGAGGCCCGATGCACAAAATTCCTGCAAGAGTAGGCCTTCCTTACCTCGGCTGCCGGCACCAGCTTCCCTCTGGGACCTGGGCTTCCCTCATAGCCCCGGCTTTGTCTGGAAGGTCGTCCGGAAGGACGTCTGGCCTAATTAGCATATTACACTTTTTTTATTATTATAGGTCCTTGCACAGGGGCCCTCAGTGCCAAGGCCCTCTGACTCAGGCTCCAAAACCATCGGGGCAGACGGGAGACAGAGGGATGAGCAAGGTGGGGTTTAACTCAACACAAGCAGGCCCTCAAATATCTCAGGTCTCTCCTGCCTTCGCCACTTCATAAGCCCTATGCTTGAGCTGCCCAGTGCTGCCTGCCCCCGGCTCCCAGGGCTTAGCTCACCTGCCCCACCTCTTCCTATTGCTCAAACTCTCCTTCTGACCAGCGTCTCGTTTCTGTGTGCTCTTCCCTTCAAGGTCAGCTAAATGAAGCCCTTTGGTGGCAGAGCCAGACGCTGCATCCTCTGGGAACTCCACGCTGTGTAACATCGTCTCTTAATATTTGTAGCACACTCTCTTCTGATTTAGTTTTCTATTTCAGTCTTGCCCACAAGAGTGAATGCTCAGGACCAGAGAATACACAATTCCACTGAACCCTCACAAAAGCATCTCAGATACAGGTCTTTTTTTTTTCTTATCTCAATCATACAGATGAGACATAGAGGCACATACGTATTCAGGGTAAAATAGCTAGTAAATGGCAGGCCCATATTTGAACTTACTTACCTTTTTGTCCCCAGCTCTTCCCATAATACCCTTCCGGCCCTTCCATAGCTGAATGAATGAATGAATGAATGAATGACTAATTAAAAATCTTCCTTAACAGTGTGCCCTCCCTGCGCACACCTTCTCTCGGGTGACATATGTTGCCATAACTCGAAGAAGAGGCCTGGTGGAAAGGAACACAGCGTCATCTCCTGGGGTCTGCAATTGCCCTCTGCGATGGTCTATTCTCTCATGATTGCTAGAACCAGAAAGGGCTTTTAAGATTATCCAGGCCCCTGTTCTTTTTAAATTATCCTATAATGAGGAGCTCATTTCCGTCTCAATTCTCTTTCAGTCCTTCTGCCATTGACTGAGGGGAAAGTCGCAAAGTGGTGTTAATATGCCTCCTACAAGTCTCCAAACATTGGCTAATTTTCCTTTTCACAAAGAGAGAACAAGTGTTGCACAGAATCTTGGCAGAAAGCGGCATTAGTTACAAGCCAGCAACAATGCTTTGTTTTCATTATACTCCTCTTTACGGTTCCCTTCTATTTGGGGTGAATGATAATATTTTACCGTTTATGTAGTGATTTAAAGTCCCCATTATCCATGCACACATTTATGGGAGAAAGGAGAGTTAATTGAAAGAAAAAGTACTGCGTAAAGAGAGCACAGGAGTCATCCAGATACAGAAAAGCTCGCGCAGGTATGGAGAGCACCCAGTGTTGGGGAAATGCTGGTGAAGCCCTTTTTGCAGACAGAACACAGGTTCAGAAAGGGCCTGTGGTTTAGCAGAGGTCACCTCCTTGCTCCCCCTGGCTCAGTCCTCCCCACTCTTCTCTGCCATGCACGTTATCTCTAAGAGCTCTGTCTCTATTTACTTTGTTACTAGTAAAGGCAATGGCCAACCAAAGGCTTCTGTGGATGGTAAGGGGCACTGGGGCTGGGGACTGTCCGGGAGGTTGTGTTTTGGATTCCCCAGCAGCGAACAGGCAGCCTATGCTCTGGGTGGGGGGTCAGCACCTCGGTGGCTTCACTGGTCACTCACTGCCTGAGCAGAGGCCAGGGAGAAACAGACCAATAGGAGGGCACGGTGAAGAGGAACCATTGGAGCTTATAAAACAGAGCATTAATAAAGACCACAAAGCTACACGTAGGAGAGGAACATGAGCCTCGGCCTCCGTAAATACTTCCATAGCTTGCAAACAAAAACACGCCAGGAACACCAACTGCAAATGGACTCCTAGAAAAACAGACCAGATGTCCCTGGAAGCTTTTTAATTAAATTGTGAGTCAATTGCAAGCCAGAGGGTGGGGGGCGGAGGGGAGTGGAATTTTGCTTTCTAAGACTGCCAGATGCAAAGTCCAATTTTCAGGAGAATATATCCAGGGTGGAGGAAGCTTTCCAAAATTTAATTACATATTGCCTAGCAACTGAGGAGACGAGCAGGAATGAAGTTGGGAGACCTGGGGTGATGCATTAAAGATGTTGATGCCCCAGGTTCGAGGATGCGCATCGGCACCAGGCTGCGGTCAGGGATCGCGGGAGGCAGTTTCAGTTACATAAACTGGAAGCCTCATTCTGCTCTGTCTCCCTTGGCTGAGGAGCCCTGCAACCTGGCAGCATGAGGACCCCACTTCCTTCATTTATCACAATGGAAGCATCTTTTGTTCTTTTTGCATAAAGTAATATATATTATTAAATATTCAACAGTATAGAAATGTATAAGGCAGCAAGTAAAATGTTTCCTGCCAACTATTGCTATTAACGTCTTGGTACATGTATTTCCAGGATTTTCGAATCATAGCTGACCTCCTACTTTCTAATCTAAATGAGATATTACTATGACATATTGTAATCTGTAACCTGTTTTATTTCCTCTAACATAGGATGGACATTCTATTTAACTTTTGTCTTTTATTAAAATATAATAAACATAGAAAAGTCCACAAATAATGGAACCACCATTGAGGACAACACAGATCATTGCTAGCCTCCCCCCGCCCCTCCCAATGCATAGCCTCCCCCCAATTCTCTCATATCCCCTCCTAATCACTACTCCCTTCATTCTCTCCAAGGGTCATTATTCTCCTGACTTCAAATATATATTAGTTTTGCCTGATTTCAAACTTCATATAGATGGAATCAAACACTTCATATTCCTCTGTGTCTGACTCCTTGGCTCAACATTTTGTGTAGCCGTAGTTCATTTTTATTTTTATAGTGCCCCAATGTATGGTTATATACTAATTGATGCATCCATTCCAATGTTGATGAACCTTTAAGCTGCCTCCAGTTTGGGGCTATTACAAAGAGAGCTGCTTTGTACATTCTTTTTTGGTACTTATAAAGGCCTTTTCCTTGGCTATATATCTAGGAGTAAAATTGCCACTTTTCCAAAACATCTGTACCAATTTTCACTCTCAACATGAGTCTATGAAAGTTTCTAAATTCATTCTTTTGAATGTCTGTATCATGTTTTATTGTAAGAATATATTCACAGTTTCCCAATGATGGGAATTTTGGTTGTAATTTTCGTTGTTTCCAATTCTACACACATTTTTTTTAAAACACAATGCTTCCAGGGGGTAGAGAGGAGGTAGAAGAACATAAAGGAGAGATAAATGGTGGTGGAAGGAGACCTGGGATGGTAAACACACAATACAATATACTGATGATGTATTGTAGAATTGTATATCTTAAACCTGTGTAGTTTTATTAACCAACTAGGAGCCCAGCGCATGAAATCACGAGGCCCCGCCCACCCACCCGCTGCCCTGCCTTGACACCTGAACCTGTCCACGCAGAGCTCCAGTGCGCCTGGCCCAGCCCCCAACCCCTCTGGTCTTCTCTGGCCACTTCAAGCCCCGCCCTCAGTCCCTTGAGTCACCTTGGGCTGGTCCCGCCTTCTCCAAGCGCCTCCTCGCTTCTGCCCTGTCTCTGGACAACCGTCAGCTCTGCCGCGTCATGGCACCGGAGGACAGCGGGAAGCCTCCGCCTGCTACGCTGTGCTCCTACCCCTGACAGATGGGCAGCAGGACGCTCTGAGTGAGAGCGGTGGGTGGCAAAGGACTGGTGAGGGGAGCGCTACAGGCTCTCACCCCTGCCCTCCCTGGCATGGGATGGTCCCGCCTCCTATGGGTGCCTCCCTGCTTCCGCCCCATCTCTGAAGCAACCCCCCACCCCCATCCCGCCAGCCTTCTGCGTTCAGTCATTACACATTATGACGTCCTGACCATTAGCATATTAACTCTTTATTATTATGATATCACCCTTAAAAATTCAATTAAAAAAACAATGTTTCCATGACTATTCTTTCACATTTATCATTGAGCTCTTCTGTGATTAGTCCTTAGAGTAAATGCCAAGGATTGAGATTTGTGGGTCAAAGAATATGTGGACTTTAAATTTTCATATCTTCAGGTTTCCTAAGTTTCTTTTCTAAGTTGATTTCCTGCAACCCCATGATCCCCTTGGCTGTTTCTAAATTTCATCTTTCTATTTGCTTCCTTGAGTACACTCCAATTGTCCCAGAAGATATGGGCCCATTGTTACCGTAGAAGTGGGGGGTCCTTGTCCCCACCTGTTACTAGGGGCAGTGGCATTCTTTTCCCAAGAAAAAAGAATTTTCTGAGACTCGCCTGGGAGAATGAGTGATTTTTATTTCTGTGGAATTAAATCCCCGAGTTTCCAAAGTCTCATTCCCCTTTGTCCCACCATAAAAGAAGTATAGCTGTGGTTTCAATAGGACTAGAATCAAGGTCAGTGTTCAGAGCTCCCTCTCCATGTTGGAGCAGAGCCCTATCCAGCTTTAGGCTAGCATAGTGTTCCCTGTTGCAGACCATCAGCCCATTGCATATGAAGTCCGCATGGCCACATGGGATGGAGTAACACAGGCGAATGGGAGGAAGCAGGTACGAGAGAGTCCTAGGAGCCAAGAGCCACAGGAACAACAAGGGAGCAAACTCCTTTGTTTAGGAGATTATGTATTCCCAATTTTTTGCAGGGTTGCTGTGGCCACACTCATTCTGGCCAATCATCCCTGCCCCCAGGTTTGACTCACAGGCAAGTACCTTGTCTACGTCACCCCGACTTCACTGGGCATGCATCTATCTTCCCTTTATTGCACCCTTTCCCCCAGTGCTCTGTAGGGAATGAGCCAGTGTTCCCTAGGGAGTGCAAAGTTGCAGCTTCCTGGGGAAGCTCCCTAAATGACATGCCTACAATATCTGGCCTGACCCCTGGCTCCTTCCCTATTATTAATAACTAGCTAATGACAACAGTATCACCAGGTCTGATCTTGGGCCTCTTGGGCAGCCTTAAGTGGATTGGATTTAAAAAATAGGGTCTAGAGATTCCATGGACCTAGACATGAAGATCACCATACATGGTCTTTTGGACACATCTGTATATGGGAAGAAAAGAACATATGATGTGAATGCTGATGTTCAACATTTACTGAGCGTCATATGTGCCAACTACTCTTCTAGACATTGGTTATCCAAAGACCATTAGGACAGAGACACAGGTCAAAAATTCTATAATGGAGACAAGACATGTTATGCAAACACTGAGGAGGGAATGAAAACTTACAGAAGCAACAGAAAAGGCTTAATAGAAAATTCATGTATTTGCTGTTATATCTGGGTCAGGCTGGTTGAAGATTACCTAGTTTTAAGTGGGATATGAATATTGTCGACAACTCCTCTTTCTGGTCCCCTCCAATGCAACAGGATTTTTAT
The DNA here is from genome assembly GCF_028538775.1 of Myotis yumanensis. NCBI lineage: Eukaryota > Metazoa > Chordata > Mammalia > Chiroptera > Vespertilionidae > Myotis > Myotis yumanensis. Next base: position 23,407,573 of record NW_027223767.1, on the reverse strand, counting down.
GGGGATGTTTTATTTAGGCTATCTCTTTACATTTTAAAATGACATATATTTAGTGTTCTCTCCCATTTCTCAGATGAAGACTTAAAAGCTGAAAGAGAATAACATTAACTTGCCAAGGGTGTGTAGCTTTGTCAAGGAGAAGTAAGATCAGAAACCATCTTCTGTCCGACTCCAAAAACCAGGCTTTTTTTTTTTTTCCACCTGCAGGCATTTTAATAAAGAGCCAAGCAAAAACCCAATGTGGGAGGCTTTGAGGGTTACCAGGATGCAGACAATGAGACACAAGGGGAGGGGTGCTGCTTTCCATTGGAGGAGCTGAGGCTCAACTGGGAGAATTCTCTTCCAGGGTGACACATGGTGTGTAAGGGCAGGGGGAGAGGTCTGGGTTGCAACTGCTCTGATAACTGCTTCCGGGCTTCTGCTGCCAGATCTAAAAAATATGGGTTACTTCCCTGTGCTCACTGTGCATCCTCACACTGGGGACACTCTGTGAGGAACACCTTGACAAGACAGACAGGTAAGTGCAAAGAGGGAAGTGGGTGCCCACTTGCGTCAGAGATCTGGCTCTGCTGTCACCTTGTAGAAAAGTGATGCTCATGGCTTCTTCTCAAGGCGACTTATATAAGCAGCAAAGCTGAGATTTGAACTCACATCTCCTGGCCCATGATTTCCATCTGAGAAGGTTCTTCTACTGTTTGCTCTTCGCAAGAGCCAGAGACTTTTCCTCTGAGTTATGAAAGTACTATTGATAGCCATACATGTATATACTAAATACATTTAATTTATTCATTTATTTACTTAGTTGATAAATATTTATAGCAGGGGCCAGCATTAGGGGGGAGTGGGGAGTATGAATTAAGTAATAGTAAGTATTTCAGGCTTATGAGCCCTAGATCTTTAGCAACCACTCAACTCTACCATTGTATCTTGAAAGCAGCCTTAGATAACATGTAACTGAATGGGTGTGTCTGTGTTCAGATAAAACTGTTTTACAAAAACAGATTATAGGGGACTTAGGGTAGCCACAGGTAAAAGGATGAAGTTGGACCCCTACCTCACTCTGAATACAAAAATTAACTCAACATGAATTAGAGAGTTAAATGTAGGAGCTGAAACCATAAAAGTCTAGGAAAAAGATAGGCATAAATCTTTATGACCTTAACTTAGGCAATGCTTTTTTTTGTTTGTTTTTTGTTTTTGTTTTTTTAGCTATGGCACCAAAAGCACAAGCAACAAAAGAAAAAAGAAATAAACTGGATTTCATCAAAATGAAAACTTTTATGCTGCAAAGAAAATGTCATCAAGAAAATGACAAGGACCCACAGAATGGGAGCAAATATTTGCAAACCATATATCTGAAATGGGGCTTTTATCCAACATATATAAGTAACTCTTACAACAGAATAACAAAAACAACAAAAAACAAGTAACCTCATTTAAAAAAATGAGCGAAGAATCCGAAAAGACATTTCTCAAAGAAGATATGCAAATGATCGATAAGCACATGAAGAGACAGATGCTCAAGATCACTAGCCATTAGAGAAATGCAAATCCACACCCACAGGGAGATACCATTTCTGGCCCACTGGGAAAGACCAAGAGGAACAAGTGTGTGAGGATGGAGAGAAACTGAAACCCTCACACACTGTTGGTGGGAATAAATGGCGCAGTTGTTTTGGAAAAGGGTCTGACAGTTCCTCAAAAGGTCAAACATGAGTTACTGTATGATCCAGTAATTTCACTTCTAGGTTTATATCCAAGAGAAATAAAAACACATGTCTACATAAAACGTACACATGAATATTCACGGTAGCATCATTAATGATATCCAAAAAGTGGAAACAACTCCAATATCCATCAGCTGATGAACGTATAATAACAGGTGTCATATCTATACACTGGAATATCATTCAGCCATAAAAGGAATAAAGTACAGATACATATTATAACATGGGTGTGCCTTGAAATCAATGCGCTAAGTCAGCGGTTGCCAACCTTTCAGACTTCATGGACCTCGGGCCACCAGTTGGTGACCGCTGCTCCAGAGGTTTCCTTAAACCAGCGGTCGCCAACATTTCAGACCTCAGGGACCACCAGTTGGCGACCGCTGCACTAAGTGAAAGAACCCAGTTATACTGTCTTATTCCACTTATATAAAATACCTAGATCAGATAAATCTATAATCACAGAATTCACAATAGTGATTGCCTAGAGCTGGGGATGAGGGGTGAAAATGGGGAGTGACTGCTAAAGGGTTTCTTAATCAATTTACAAAACTGATTGTGATAAGTCACACAACTCTTTGGTTATACTAAAAACCATTGAACTGTATGCTTTAAGTGGGAGGACTGTATGTAATTTGAATTATATCTCAATATAATGGTTATATTAAAAACGACCAAATCTCAGAGAGCCGGCTGTATTTGTCTCAAGGGCTGCAGTCTGCCAACCCCTAATTAAGAGGGTGCCAGATATAGTGGTAGGTCCGGAGAACACAGCAGAGAAAAATGAGACACACCATTGCTCTGAGGAAGCATACAGCCCTGTGGCAGAGATAGGTATGGAACAGAATCACTTCTAACTGATATACAGTGAGAAACTGTAATAGGTTTTTCAAAGGGAAAAATGCAGGAGAGAGAGGAGGATCAGGGTCAAGCAGAGACTGTGGGCTATGATGGGGAATTCTGTTTGTTTTCTCTAAGTGTTGTCAGAGGCTCTCTCTGGATGCTATTGGAGAGTGGGCTGGAGAGGGCGAGAATGGAAACAGACCTGCAGGAAGGTGGATGGATGAGACATAGACAGACTATAGAACAAGAGGTCATGATAATGGGTTGGACTTGGAGGAGCTTCAGGAGGAAGAATTCAAGATGCCGCCCCAGTTTTCTGGCTTAAGCAGCGGATGGAGGGCAGTGCGGTTTTCTGAACAGATTTGTTGGGGTGGGTGGTGTGGGGGGAGAATCCCAGGCCCGGGTCTCAGACGTTGGAGACTCACTAGCAAGGTCCAAGGGTGGACACTCTCAGAACTGATTTTCCTCATCCGTACAATTGCAATACGAATTCTTACCTTGTGGGGTTGTCATGATGATTAAGTGAGTTAATATTTGGAGAGCTCTTAGAATATTGCTCGGCATATGTGAGCTCAATATAAGTGCTAAACAGAATATCCAAGTCCTCACTTAAGGTCAGTAGGCTTTTGGAACTGCAGTGAAACGACATATAACAAAACCAATTTTACCAACGGCTAATTGATATAAACGAGAGTTAAGTTTCTACAACCTCATTTACCTTGTAACGAAATGATGTTGAATGAAACAACATTATAAGGAAATGTTGAACAAAACGAGTTATTTGTGAACCTTCTGTACTACGAGAGGAACTAGGGAAGGCAAGACCCTCCCATGAAAACTGTCCTGGGGGCCCGCTAGCACCCCCATGAGATGCTGGCGTGAAGCATGGGGGTCTTGGCCTTTGCCACCATGGGTGAGGAGCTGGGTGGTGCCATTGTTAAGAGCTCATCCCTGAAGCCAGGCCACCTGGATTTAATCCCAGCCACACTTCTTACCCACCCATTGCTCATCCGTGCCTCAGTTTCTTCCCTCTAAAATGAGCAGAACTGCACCTATGTCACTGTGAGTATTCAGAGTCAATAGGTGCAAAGTTCTTAGAGAAGTGGCTGCCCTGGATGCGTTTGCCATTCTTTTGGGGGGTTTTAAAAATACATTTTTATTGATTTCAGAGAGGAAGGGAGAGGGAGAGAGAAACATCAATGATGACAGAGAATCATTGATTGGCTGCCTCCTGCATGCCCCACACTAGGGATGGAGACTGCAAACCAGGCATTTGCCCTGACTGGGAATTGAACCATGACCTCCTGGTTCATAGGTCAGTGCTCAACCACTGAGCCACGCTGGCCGGGCACGTTTGCCATTCTCACTTTGGGGTGCAGGGTGGCCCACAGTAAAGGTGGGAGGCACATGCTTTGACGTTGACAGGTGGTGTCTTCTTGGTGAATTCTCTGCCCCAGTTGGAACCTGAGCTGGTTTTCCTCAGCATGAGACGTGCGAGTCCACAATCAAGTGCAGGACAATCTCGCCTCCCTTTCCCTTCCCTCCAGGAGGCCCGTGAGTCCCCAGCTCACTGCAGGCCTCCTAGATAGACACCAGGTCTGTGACACAAGGTCATGTGTAGCTCCCACCCCCTGGGAGAGCTGAATCCCAGTGGCCCTTTCGGGGGGGGGCGGGGGGGTTCTGGGTCTGGGTGCGGCTAGAACACTTGCTAAGGGTGAGTGTCTCAGTCAACTCAGCTGGGACTTGGAGGGGACCAGCCAGACAGCAGCAAATCCCCACCTCGGAATATTCAAAGTACTCGACAAGTGCGAACTATTCCGGGCAGCACTTGCAGAAGCAACACTTGATACTAAGTGACTGCAGAAAGGCAGCAGGTGCCCCCTCACCCCGTTTCCGGACCCCACCACAGTGTCTCCCCAGCCTCCTTCCTGCCTTGCTTAGCCCGACTTGCTGACTTTCCTGGTTTCCAGGATGGACTCTGTGGGAAAAGGCCCTGGCGGGCTGGGCGGGGTGGGAAGCAGGGAGGAGTATGTGTGGGATGCTTCCCTCCACATGCACGCGTCTTATGTAGGACCAGGATGGATGTTCTGCACCCGACTCCCTCCTACCCTCTCCATCCTAGTCTAGAGGTGCCCTAGCTCAAGGCAGCCCCCTCAGTAAGGTAGGGGCGTCTCTGTTTTCAGAGCTCTGCCAGGACTGCTGCCTGAGTTGGGGAGGGAGGGACTATGGCGGGGAAGAGGAGGCTGATGAATGATGCATGTGGGAGGTGACAGTAAACAGTCTCTGGGTGGCTCTGATGAGCTGCCACAGCCTGAAAACAAGGGGAGCAGGGTGCTGAGTCACAGCTAAGGGGGTGATTAGTCTGTCAGCCGGTACCATCTCCCATCTCCGGTGAGGTTCTGGACTGAGTCACACCCTGCAGAGGGGGAGAGAGAGAAGGCTGGACCCCAAAAGGACCAGGGCGGGCACCTGTGATCCTGATGAGCCCACTATTTTGGGGTCCCTCCTCAACTCCCAATTGTAGGCTGTCTCTCCGCCCCACCCCACTCCACCCCGTGGTTAACATCCCTGGACTAGCCAGATCTCAGCCAGGAGAACATGGGGACTTTTCTCCCCTCAGCAGGGAGGGATGCAAATAATTTTCTGTTGTCTGTATGTGTCTGACTGGTCTCAGGGACAACCTCTCAGCCCAGCCTGGAAATCATAGAGGTGAGCCTAAAGCCAGGAGTGGGACTGATTGCTGAGGCACACAGAGCATAGAACCATGCAGACTCGGATGGGGGGAGCCAAGACCCCACAGACAGCCCCAATCAAGGGACAGTCTAAGCAGGCCTGGCAGGGAGATATACATGGAGAGTAGAAAGCAACCAGAGACACCAAGATTGATGGATGGATGGATGGATGGATGGATGGATGGATGGATGCATTCATTCATTCACCAGTACGGTAATTGAGCACTACTATGTACCAAACACTCCTCCCAATGTCAGGAATACATCACAAGACAGAGGAGATACCTATTCTCATGGAACAGTGTGATGGGAAGACAGACAAAATGCAAGTAAGCAATTCACACACACATTGACTTCAGGTAGAGATATGTGCTTAGAAGAAACTAGAACAGGAATGGTGTGATTGACTAGAGAAAGGCCTACATAAGATACAGTAGTCAAGGAAGACCACACTGGGTAGGAGACACTGGTGCTGATACCTGGACATGGGAACATGGGGGAGAACACACATGGAGGCCTGAGGCAGGAAGAGCTCAGCACCTTCAGAATGCAGGGAGGGCTGGTGTGCTCTTTCAATAACGTGTTCTCCCTGGATTATCGGGCAGCATACCTATGACTAGTCTGGCTCCTCTTCCCCAGAAGTCTTCCTATCCTGTTGAAATTACCTGCCCTCCTCCCCCTTGCCCTATGTCAAGCTCCAATGACAGCTAGTCTGAGTTCTAAGAGTGTGTCTGGGCCAGTATCTACTGTATTCTCCATCACCTAGCAGCATCAGTCACAAAGTATATGCTTAGCAAATATTTGTTGAATAAGTGAAAATAGAAGAGGAAACTGAGGCTCTGAACGAGTTGGATGATGATAATGATGAAGAGAAATTCTTCTGAGAGATGAGCAGAGAAAACTGATGGCCAATATCGCCTAGATCACATCCCATGACCCACTCACCACAAATATATTTAAAACCACATATATAACCACATATAAAATATGTGGTTCCTTTGGCAGTAGTGGTTAAAGTTAAAGAAATCTCAGAAGAAAGAGGAAAGGAAAAATAAAGAGCAAAAGTGTGAGGGATGGTTTTGGCTGCTGCCCCTCCCAACAGATTTCTCAATTCACAGGAAGGATTTTGTATCTCACTCACTAGGGCCACAGGGGGCTGTCCTGGGTTACTCACTGTCTTGCTTCTCCTCCAAGATCCTCTTTCTGCCCTGGCCTTGCCCTCTCACACCCACACCTGAGCACTAAGAAGATACTTAATGAATTAGGCTGAATCCAAACTCTTGGCTATTCTATTTCATTTCAAGCAAAGTAACCCCGGTCCACGGGAAAATGATTAACTGGGTGATTTTCTTTCTTTCTTTTAAGAATAATCCCCTTGAAAGGGCAAAGGGTCCAGGAGTGAGTGACTTAATCCCAGCTTTTATAATACCACTCAATGCAGGTCTCTTAATTCCAGTAAAGAGCAGGAAATCTTTTGATTATCACACAAATGGGGAAAATGCTTGAATTTTAAAAATTTCAATTGTGAGGTGTGTTGTTGTTTTAAAGAAAAGGGGGGCATTTCATATCAAACATGTTTAAATTAAAAAATAAAACAGGAACCTAAATGGGCATTAGGAGCATTTTATTCTAAGGATGCAGGACCAAGATTCAAAAGCCATTGTCTTGCCCGGCTGGTGTGGTTCAGTGGTTGAGCACCGACCTATGAACCTGGAGGTCACAGTTCAATATCTGCTCAGGGCCCATGCCCGGGTTGCAGGTTTGATCCCTAGTGGGGGGCGTGCAAGAGGCAGCTGATCAATGATTCTCTCTCATCATTGATGTTTCTATCTCTCTCTCCCTCTCCCTTCCTCTCTGAAATCAATAAAAAATATATATATTTTAAAAAGCCACTGGCTCAAGGTCTTGCCTTGCCGCTTGCTGCTGTGTTGTCTTTATCTCTCCATACCCCCGTGTTCTCACCTGTACAATGGGATTGGAGGTATGTTCTTCCCTGACTCACAGGGTCATGGTGAGAGTGAAACAGACAGGAAATGTACTCTCTCGACTCCTTGAGAAATCCTGCACAGAGGGAAGTAGATCTATGTCCTTCACGTGGACGTGCCTGAGACACTGCCACGGTGGGTGCCCAGGACTCCTGGTTACTTTGTATCTGACCCGTGGTTAGGAAACAAACCTTGATGATCCCTTTCAAACCAGAACATCCGAGACTAAGCAAATGTCTTCAAAATAAACAAAATGGTAGTAAAAATGAGATTACCGCAGTAATTTATATTTTTGAGCTTCCTTTCTACGAACCACTTATCCGGGACCAGTACTTTATTGCACTATCTCAATCCTTTTAACAACTCTATGGGGCAATCATTATAAATCCCCACTTTATAGATGAACAATGAGAATCACAGAGAAGGTAAGATGCCCAAGATCTCACAGTTCAATAAATGCTAGAAAAGATTACATTCTCTTAAGTATCCTATCTCACATTTCCTGTGTCTACATTCATTCAACCATTATTTGTTGAGCAGCTACTACATGCCCATCCCTGTGCTAGGCACTGGGAGTACTGTAGGGGAGGGGTGTGTAAAACATGCAGTCCTGAGCTCATGGTCCAGCTGTCATTGAACTTGGAATCTGAACCAGGTCTGTCTCTCATGCCACTTGGATGGGCAAGAAGTAGAACAAGTCCAGTCCAGTCACAGGTAAATTGTAGAATCCAAAAGCCACGTGGTATTCACGGGTTTCTGCAGGATTGGTTCTCTATGCATCTAGCTAAGAGCAGCAGCTTCCCTTGAAACATTCCCATTATCTACGAAGCCCATGTATTGGGGTTCAAGTCTGAGTTTCACATCAATTTTTGTTCCTTTTGCTTTCCTGAGCCAAGGAGCAGAGCTCTGCATTATTTCTAAACTCACAGAAGTCCAGTGATGTGTGCTTTGCCACAGTAAACACTAAAGTAAGCATGTCAAACTTGCGGCCGGTTTGACATGCTTGCAAAACATATCTCAACATACTAAAACAGGCCCAGGCCACTTCATGATTAATTATACTCATTTCCCCCTCTCTTCTTGTATGGCATCCTGCATTTGCATACTGGATAGAATTCTGATAATTAGATGAATGAATGAAACAACTCTGAGTGGGTTGATTGGCTTAGCTCTATACAAAGACTACAGACTTGGTTTCTGGCTCCATCCCCCGATATAACACATAACCGAATTTGTATCCAGGAAGAACCAGGTAGAGGATTATGCAATTGTCTCACTGCAATGGGAGGATTAAGTCAGAGCAAGTGGACCAGCTGCCTCATCCGGTATAGAAAGATTCCAAACCCTTCCCTTCCCACAGACTGTCCCTGGACAGTCCCATCCACTGCCTGTCTTGAGAACCATCACCCTTAACTCTATTCTAGCCCTGAAACCTCTCTTCTCAGCCCCAGTGCCTGTGTCTACTTGCATGCTGGCCATCCTCCCATGAGCAATCCACAGGTATGATACCCCCATCAGAACAAGACTCAAGACTTAAGACAGCATCCCTTGCCCCCCAACCAGCATCTCTTTCTGCATTCCTTGTATTAGGGGATGGACCGTTATTTTTGTCCATCAAAAATTTTTGACCAACAAAAACAAACTTCACATGTATTTAGCACTTGTGTTCTATGAGCTATCTTGCAACAAGCGAATTTCTTTGTTACAGATGAGAAAACTGGAGCTTAGCTAGGTAAAGGAACGTGCTCTCAGACACACCATTGGTAAGTGCAAGAGTGGTGTTCAAATCCAGGCAGTCGGCCCAGAGCCCAGTGTGTAGCCACAAGTCTATCTCTCTGCCCAGGCACTGTTTGTAACCCCACACCTGGTCCTTTCTCTGCCTTCCTCGGTCTGTGTTCCCGTGCTATACACCTTTTGCTCTGGGCTTCAGAAGGCTGACCTCTAGCACCACGCTATCTGGACTCCCTTGCTGCCTGGCTGAAGGCTGGGTGTGGCTAATGAGAGACTAGAAGACTGGAAGGGAGAAAGACCCTACCCACTCCCTCCCAACCTCACTCTACTGCTACCAGGGGCTGTCCCTGGATGCTCCTCCAGAATTGTTGCTCCACTTAACGCCGCTCACCCCTCTGCAAACAGTCTTTGCCTTTTCTTTCCTGCTGGCATCCATTCAGATTACAAACTTTGATGTCATCTACGACTTTCCCCTCCCTTCATGCCCCCTCCCCTGGCATTACGAAGGCCGGTGAATTCCACCCTTGAAGAGTCTCTAGTATTTTGTTCTTCAGCGTTACATTACTCCTACTGCTGCCTTAGACTATCCCATTGGCTTCCCGCCTGCCTCCCTGCATGCCGGCTCTTATGTCTCCAATGGATCTTCCATAACAGTCAGGGCCCTCCCCACAAAGCCTGCATTCACCTTTTATTTGCCTTTCAAAACCCTTCAATGGTTCCCTAAAGCCCGAAGAATAAAATCAAACTTCTGAGTCTAGAGTCGGTCTTACTCATTTTTATATTTCTCCAAGGGCTTGGTTGTATTCAATATATGTTGTGTTGAATGAAGAAAATATCACCGTTATTTGTAAATTTCCAAAAGGTGTATAGCACAGGAACACAGGGCTGCAGTGAAAACATCCTCACAGACTTTGTAATCTCCACCAGTGATGTAATCCCAGGACAAGCAGCTTCAAAAGCTCCTCCCAGCACCATCTGTTTTGCCTTCACTCCTGACTTAACAGCTCCATTGCCCGCACACACAGCTGGGGTTCAGGCTTTTCTCCTTCCCACGGGGAGTAAGGACTGTGAAACGGTGAGGAGCTCGGGCTGGAGTCAGGCTGCTTATGTGCAGCCCTCGCTCTCTCTTTGAACTTCAGCAAGGTAGTGGGCCACTCCAAGTCTAGTCTCTTCTCTGTAAAACAGTGATAACATTTTTACCTTCTGCACAGATGGATTTTTTTGAGGGGATTAAATAAAAACATGAAGCATGGTACTTAGAACAAAGTAAGCTCTCAAAGATGTAAGCAGGTATTACTCTGTGCCCTATTATAAGGCAAGGTTGTTATATTTTATATTATGGCTATTGTGTAAGCTGTGTGCATACAGCAGTGCTTGTATGTAAACTGTATGAGTTAAAACTCCCCCAATATTGAGATGTTTTATTAGCCTTACTTTGTACAAGAGGACAGTGACATGCAGAGAGGCTATATGTCTTGCTTGAGGTCACACAGTAAGTAAGTGCTACAGAGTTAAGACTGGAATATGGTAAATCTGGTTCAAAAATACACTGGCCTATGCCCGCTGGCATAGCTCAGTTGTTGAGCGTTGACCTATGAACCTGGAGGTCACGGTTCCATTCCCGGTCAGGGCACATGCCCAGGTTGTGGGCTCAATACCCAGTGTGGGACGTGCTGGAGGTAGCTGATTGATGATTCTCATCATTGATGTTTCAATCTCTCTCTCTCTCTCTCTCTCTCTCCCTTTCTCTTTGAAGTCAATAACAATATATATTTTTAAACATATACTGGTCTAAAGATGGTGTGCTCTGATGTCTAATCAAAAGTCAATTCAGCCTTGGCTGGTATGGCTCAGTTGGTTGAGTGCCATCCCATGTACCAAGAGGTCGCTGGTTTGATTCCTGGTCAGGGCACATGCCCGGGTTGCAGGCTCGATCCCCAGTAGGGGTCGTGCAGGTGGCAGCCAATCAATGTTTCCCCTCTCATGAATGTTTGTCTCTCTCTCCCCCTCTCTCTAAAAATCAATAAAAAAATTTTTTTTAAGTTAATTCATTCTTAAGGCCTAACTCAAATACCCCTTCTTCTGTGAAATCTTTCTTAATTCCCTGAGAAGGATTCACTAATCTTTCTCCTGCAGTCTAGAAGCACCCCAATTATAGGCCTACTCAGATCAATTGTGTGCTATCCTCGGGGATTTACATTTCTGGCTCTTTCACTAAACTTGGAGTGGTCTGAGGACATAACTGCTGTCCCTCACACATACAACCTCCGTGAGCACCTCAGGGCCTTGCATAAAGTAGACAGGAAGGCAATAATGGGCAGTAGGATTCATCAGTCAGGATAAACCCGTTATGTTGTAGTTAAAAAATAACCCTGGTTGGAGTTCCGCTCCATATCACCTTTACTCTGGGACCCGAGCTCCATTACGAACGTCTCATAGAAGATGGACAAAGGAAAACACATTGGCCCTTAAAGCTCTAGCTTGGCTGTGATGCACACGCACACCCACATCTCATTGGCCAAGGCAAGGCACACAGCCAATCCTGACGTCAGGGGCAGGATTCTTCCCAGAGGGGCTCTGCGTAAGGAGGAACCAAAGCCTGACCTATCAGAGACAGCACACAGTGGGCCTAGAAATTGGACGTTCCATTTAGAAGGGAATGAATGTCTAGTTATTGAAAACCTACATGTTCGACATGGAATCCTTATTGAAACACACAAGCACAAACACCCCTCCCCAATACACGCATGTGCATGGGGACCAAGCTTTAGTTTTGCAGATGATGAAGTGAGTCTCACTGACTCCAAAGCTCACTCTCTCCTAAATCTCATGCTTCCCTTTGGCTTCAGAAGCTTGTAATTAGAAAGCATCGCCCCAGCTACAGGAAATGGAGTCAATTCTTTCTATTTGAAGCATCATCCCTGAAACAGTGGCGTTGGCATCATCCGCTGGACATGCAGACTCTCAGGCCCCACCCACACCCACTGAATCAGAATCTGCATTTTAACAAGATCCTAGATGATTTGAAGTCACCTTCAAATTTGGAGAAGCGCTGACGTAGATAGCAAAGGAAAATGAACGCATCTTTTCTGTCTCTGCTGGAGTCAGGGAGCAGGGCAGAGGTGCCTATGGCTCCATCCACTGTGGAAAGCCTCATCATGTTAATTTTGTAGGAACAGAAGAAAATGACATAAAACCTGCGACCTCGTACCCATATGAGAGCAGCATCAACAGGCGCTGCTGCTGAAAGCCCATGACGTTAAGTGCCCTTTCTGACAACTTGCTCACCATTCACTCTCTCATGGACTAAGCCAGGGCACATCCTTTGCATGCCTGCTACATACCAGGAGCACTGGAACATGACAAGGGTCCCTGCGCTCGGGAGGCTGCTGTCTAGTGGAGAGAGACAGACATGCACAGACGCTGAACAATGTAACTGCAGTTCACCTACGTGTAAACAGCACCCTTTGAGATCTCAGAAGAAGAAGGCACTGTCTTGAGGTGTCAGGGAAGGCTTCCTGGAAGAGTTAGTCATTAAGGTGTGAATAGGAGCTCTCTATGCAGGGGCTCCAGAGGGCCTGGTACCTTCCAGGCAGTGACCAGTAGCTCAGAGGCCATTGACTCAACAAAGAAATACCGGGTGTGGCTGCTGCAACCAAGATGCTGTTGAGAATGTCAGGAAAGGACTGCAGGAAGACATGGACCCTGAGCTGAATTTTAAAGTGGTGTTAACTGGAGAAAGAAGAGGGTGGGGATAGAAAAAGTGGGAGTGGAGGGCAAGGTAGAGGACAGGACAGGTGGGGGACAGTGACGGCAAATGTGAGGATTACAAGCTCCTATGGCCAGAATATGACATTTGGAGGCAGGAGGGCGTGGTTCCTTTGCATCCATAAGATTTCATGATTTGCTGAGCTCAAGCCAAGGAATCTGTCTACCTTCTAGCCCTACCCACCTGCCCTGTATTCGAGGTTGGGCTCCAGGCCCTGGGACTCCCAGAGGCAAGGACAACAAGAGCATTGCTGGCACGTGGAGCAGCAGAAAGGTGTGGGCCAGCAGGTGAGGGAGCTGTTAAAGTAAGATGCCGGGTCGAGTGGCTGGGGGCTGGAGGGCAGAGTGTGGGTGAGACTGCACTGAGGGTCAGAGGAGTTAGTCATCTGTTCCCAAGCCCCCTAGTCACAATGATAATGTAGGTCCCCTGGATCAGGAGGCAATTAACGGACAATTAACCTCCCTGAACTGCAGCTCTGAAGTACAGAGATCTGGAGATCATTAAATATGGGTGGGTGAGTGGAGAGGGCTGCAAGGTGAGGACAGAAGAAAATCCTTTCTTTGAAGCTGTCAGTCTCTTTTGGGGGTTCCCTGTCCCAAACAGTCCCCAATAGAAATGGGGTAGGAGACACACAGAAGGCTCTTCTTCCCCCTCCCCGACCCCTTCTCCCCAGGCCTTAGGAATAAATGCAGCGACTGTCATTTCACGTTGCTGAGGACAAATGCTCCTGGAGTGGGGACCCGAGGGAACCTACTCCTGACAGCTGCCTCCTAGGGGTGGCTCAGCTTATTAAATTAGCAGGTTTCTCTCTCGTGGCGAGGGCACTGGAGAATGAAATACCAAATGGATCCGTTTCATGGAATCTCAGACTGATACATATTCAGAGCTGGAAGGTTCCGTGGAGAGCGTCTGGTTTAACTCTCAGCCCCTCATTTTTTTTAGATGAGAAACCTGCAGCCCAGAGATAGGAAATGACTTCCCTAAAGTCCAGGTGGTGACTTGAAATGCAAAACTCAGAGGCCCTGAATGCTGGCAGGTGACTTCTCCCCGTAATTTATCACTCCTGCATGTTTAGTGATCTCTATATTGAATTTACTTTTGGATACGGAGTGTGCCTGCCATCTCAGCGGTAATTTACTGTAAAAGATAATTCCTCAGACTTCCCATCATGATTAACATTGACTTGAATTATGCTGCATTTTATATCGAAACATGGGTTTAATTTAACTCACAGAAAACAATTCTATCAGTTAAAGGGGAAAAAAATCTCCTTTCCACGATGAGAAGGCAGCCTGGCTTCTGACGGAGATAACGCTAATGTGAGTTGCAATTCCTTGCCCGAATCTGGCTTTTCAATCAGATATTCACACCTGTCTTTAAAATCTTCATTAGCACCCATTGTTCGGCTGGGCACCTCAGAACCGGTAATCAGCCTCCCACGGCAGCATGGATGCCACAAGCCTGACTGACAGACCAGAGAAGAGTTAGCTAAACACAACCTGAGTCCATGAACATTGAGCACAGGGCACTGTGCTGAGCCCTGAGACTGCAAAGGTGAGAACCAGATCATTAGGACCCAGCCCTCCAGGAGCTCACAGCCATACCAGGACTGGCTGGCATGGTGGGAATCAGAACAGGGGGGTGGAGAAAGGCAATGTCCCCCAAACAAGTAGGACCACCTTCTTCCAGCGAGTGCACAGAGCTGGACTCAGCCAGGAGTGAGACCATATCCCAGGACTCCAGTAAGAAACTTGCATTTCTCCTTCTTGAGGTGCACTGCCCAATACAGTGGCCACCAGCCTCAGGTGCCTCTCTAAATTTAAATTAATATCCTATATAATAAAAGGGTCATATGCAAATCGACCAAACGACAGAACGACCACTCAGACCAGTCACTATGATGTGCACTGACCACCAGGAGGCAGACGCTCAACATAGGAGCTGCCCCCTAGTGGTCAGTGCACTCCCACAAGGGGAGGGCTGCTCAGCCAGAAGCCCGGAAGCCAGGCTCAGGGCTGGCGAGCTCAGCTTCGGTGGCGGGAGCCTCTTCCGCCTCCATGGAAGCACTAGTCGGACATCCCCCGAGGGCTTCCAGACTGCGAGAGGGCGCAGGCCAGGCTGAGGGACCCCTCCAAGTGCACAAATCTCATGCGCCAGGCCTCTAGTTTTGAAATAAGAATCCAGTTCCTCAATTACACCTAGCTACAGTTCAAGTGCTCGATAGCCACATGAGATTAGCAGCTACAATATTGGGCGGTGCTGGTTTAGAACATTTCCGTCCTTGCAGAAGATTCTATTGGACAGGGCTGGCATAGAGGCTGGCTTTGTTTGGGTAATTCTCTTCAGGGAGAAACCGTCCTGCCTTGGAGAAAGTGGGCAAGCAGTCATTAGATCCAGACATTGGAACGGCTTCTGCTGGGAACAGGAAAGGAAAGGGTAGCTCTGCATGTGCTGACTTCAGGATCTACCGTGCATTATAACTCCAACTGGCCTCCGCTCTCTCTGGGTTTCTCCAGCTGAGATTGGAGTAATCACCCAAGTTGTGAATGTTATCTGTGTTTCTTCAAAAGCCTTGTCAAACTTTTCTATTGCAGTTGTAGTCTATCCAACACAGGGATGTGAGATAATGGTGGTAACTATATTCACTATGTGCTTGCCATGTGCTATCACGGTGCTTAGTGCTCTCAAAGCATTTGTTCTCAAGAGCTCCTGCACATACAGTATGCCGATGAAAAGGCGGAGGCCCAGTTGACCAGTCAATAAGTGGGAAGTCTGGAACTGAACCCAGATCATCTGCTCCAGAGCCTGAGTCTGAACTACCACCCATGCTGTTTTCTATGAGTTGTCTCTAGCCCTGGCCCTACTACCCCTTGCTGAGTATTTCCTGTAAGAAAGACACTTAAACACTTCAGTTTTCACTTGGCCCACCAGTTGAATGGGAGAATCTAGTTTTCAGTCTTTAGAGAGCTTTCTGAAGATCAGATAAGAGTTTGGCCAGGAAATTGCCTTTTGAACGTTAAAGCCCCATTTTAGTGTCTGGGGCCATAATGGGACAAAAATCCTTGTTGGCACCATCATTCAAGTCAGTACTATGTGCTATGTGGACTGTAGACTCACCTGGGGAGCTTGTTAAACATTATATTGAGGTACTTTCCTTTTTCACCCAATATTTTTAGAGTGCTTGTCATGAAAGGATGTTGAATTTTGTCCAAATTTTTTTCTGCATTCATTGAGATGATCATGTGATTTTTATCTTTCATTCTATTAATGTGGTGTATCACATTTATTGGTTGCATATGTCCAACCATCCTTGCATCTCAGAGATAACTCATGCTGTATGATCCTTTTAATATGCTGTTGAATTCAGTTTGCTAGTCGTCTGTTGAGAATTTTTGCATCTATACTCCTCTTATCTTGTAGAATCCTTACCTGGCTTTGGTATCAGCATAATGATGGCCTTGTAAAATGATTTTGAGGGGGTGCTCCCTACTCATCAAATCTTTGGAAGTATTCGGGAAAAACTGGCATTAATTATTCATTAAATGTTTGGTAGAATTCACCAGTGAAGACATCTGGTCCTGGGATTTTTTGTGTTGGGATATTTTGATCACTCACTTAGTCTTCTTACTCATTATTGATCTGTTCATATTTTTCTATTTCTTCATGATTCAGTATTGGCAGGTTGTATGTTTTTAGGAGTTTATCCATTTCTTTTAGGTTATCCAATGTGTTGGCATATAACTGTAGTCTCTTATGATGCTTTGTATTTCTGTAGTATCCATTCTAATGTCTCCTCTTTCATTTAAGATTTCATTTTTTCAGACTTCTTTTTTTTTCTTAGTATAGCTGAAGATTTGTCAACTTTGTGAGGACCAATGGGAAAAATTTCTCTCAAGCTTCAGGTCCAGGAAAACCTAGGCTTTTCTTGAGCAATGGCCTTGGATTTATTTCATAGACCCAGAGGTTTAAAAGTTATCACATTTCATTTTTCCCTCTTGTTTTGACTGGTAGTTCGGAACCCAGTTTGCTACCCACCTCTAATAAGATTTTTAAAGCATATGAAATGTATACACTAACCTCATTTTTGGCTTGGTGAATTTTTATTTACCTATTTATTTTTGTGAGCTATGAAGACTTAGCTAAAAAGATTCAAGGGAGAGGGCAAAGAAGAGGGCTTGTAGTTCACATCCCACAGCAAACAAATTACTACTTCCTTATTAGGCATTTCTCGGCTCCTATGTCTCTCCCTGGAGATGTATAGGGGGTAGGTAATTTTATTTTTCTTCCCTTATTTTCTTTTGCTTTGGCATCTTCATATACCTTCTAACATTGCATACCATTCTGTAATCTGCTTTAAAAAAAGTTACTTTTAATGAGCCATGCAGTTTCATGGATCTTTGCCTAGAATAGTGATTAATTGTCTATTAGGTGCCTGGGCCTTGCTCTAGGTGGGGGGACTTACAATAGTGAATAAAGTAGACCCGGCTCTTGTTGTAACAGCTTTTACAATGTACTGGGCATTTGGGAAATGGAAATGAACAAGAAAACAAATAAAAGTGTGACTTCACAGAGTGGCCAGGTCTGTACAGGAAACTAGAAAAGGTGACATGATGGCAAGGGGCTGGGAAGGAGAAACAGGAGGGAGGGCCTTTTGAGGAGGTGATGTGTGAACTGAGGTCTGAATGCAGAGGTGCCAACCACTCAGAGAACTGGAATATACCTGGCACAACAACCAGCAGGTGCCAGGACCTGGTGCAACGATGAGGGTGACGTGTTGGATTCACCTGGTAACCCCCTAATCAGCTTTCAAAACTCCTCTCACCTCTATCTCCTTTTTCACCGAAGTACACACGATCACCCTTTACACCACTCCGAGAGAAGGGCAACCACTTTACGCCTGTACGCCTTCTCTACCTGGACAGTCCACGCTGAATTTCACACAACAGCTGACAAGCATGCCTTCCTCACTGCACTGTGAACACCTGATGTGTCCTCAGGAAGGGCAAGAATAGCATCTTCCTTCTCTGGAGCACAGTCCTGGCACACAGGAAGCACGTGGTTTTGTTTTTCAAGGTTAGTCTTTGCTAAGAGGACAATGCAGGCACCGTGCACACCTGAGCGATGCCTTCAGGCACTGGTGGAAGGTCCGTTTTTCCATCTGCAGAGCCAGGGGCTGCTGGGGCTCTGCCTGTGACCTGACTAGATTGGCAGCAGAGAACCAGCTGCCTGAGTGAGCACAGCCGGCCTGTTGGGGAGGGGGAGCCCGCTGCCTCCTTCCTCTGAAGAGCCCCTTCTGGGAAAGGAATGGCTCTTACAGTGATATTGGATTTCCCTGCAAGATTTATGACCCAATTTAAAGTTATGGGGCTTTTATTAATTATAATAAACACCAATTTCATTACACTTCAGCTTCCAAAGAAATTACATGCTATGGAAGGGAAATAAAATGTTAGTTTTGTGCTAATGCCAGGCACACATTAACTGGCTGGGTACTGTGTGCGTCTTGGCTGCACAGCTGGAGCAGGGGAAGGGGCATTCTAGAAAGAAGAGTATGAGGAGCTGTTTCCAGAATTTAAATCCGTTGCCTCAGAAACAATGGAAATGAGCTGTGCTACCACATGGGGCTTGCAGGATCACTCCCTTTATGAGGAGCTGCATTGGGTAATACACTTTGGACCCTAAGCCCTAAATACTAGACCTAGCTATCTCTTGCTTGCTGTGTGATATTAAGTCACTTACTGCTCCTCTCTGCGCCTTGATATCCTCATCTTAAAAAGGAAGAGCTGGCCTAGCCAGTGTGGTTCAGTGGTTGACCATCAACCTATGAACCAGGCAATCATGGTTTGATTCCAGGTCAGGGCGCATGTCTGGGTTGTGGGCTGGATCCCAGTAGGGGGCATGCAGGAGGCAGCCAGTCAATGATTCTCTTTCATCACTGATGTTCCTATCTCTCTCTCTCTCTCTCTCTTTCTCTCTCTCTTGTCCTCCCTCCCTCCCTCCTTCCCTCCCTCCCTCTCCTTTCCTCCATGAAATTAATAAAAATATATTAAAAAATAAAGAAGACTTGGCCTAGGTCCAGGTATAGCAAATATAGTTCATCCCTTGTGCCAATTCCAATGTATAGGAGTTGGTCACCTACAGGGCTATTTTAAGAAGGATTCTGAAGTTTCATCCAAGAGGCCTGGGAAAGAGTAGTATGATCAATTAGCACTACCAGCCAGGGGCACGTGCCGGAGGGTAGCTGGGCAAAGGCTGGATATTCATTATTCCAGGGAACATCTGAGGATCTCGAAGCCCATTCTGGATTTTAATTTAAAGCTATGTAGCCAGTTAGTAGCTAACCCAGGACAAAAATCTCAGGATTATGGATTCTTAGTCCAAAATCCTTATCTACAAAATAAGTGAAATGGATCATACCTCCTGGGTTTGTAAGGATCCAATATATGATGCTACATATGGGATGTGTTTGGCAGAAGACAATGAGTAAGTGTTATTCCCATCCTTCTGCATTTTCATCCAGCCCTGAGAGCACAAAACCGTACTGACTGGTGGCCCTCTCCGTGTGTGGGTTTTAGAGCGCTCACTCTTCCAAAGCTTCCAATCAGTCCAGGTCAGTACCGAGGTTGTTTTCAGCTACAGGCCCCGTGGGCAACACCTATAGCCCCACAGATTCCTGAAGGAGATTTTTGTCTTAAAGCTGCTTGTTCCTATATGTTATTGTTATGGACTTTCCAACTCTGTGCTACTTTTGCTTTTGCTGGAGAATGGAAAATGTTTTGACACTTCTGGGATGATGGGGTTTGATGAACCCCCTAAGGGGGTGGAGAAGAGGATTCAGCAACTTTGCACAATTGCTTCCTGCCAGATGTGAAATTAAGCTTCTGGGTACAAACCCAGAGTACATTTGGATAATGGGTGGGAAAGCCTGCTGGGGCTCTCCACAGGGAGAGGAGAAGGGAGGACAGAGGGAGAAGCTGCGTGTGTGTGTGTGTGTGTGTGTGTGTGTGTGTGTGTGTGAACGAGGCCATTGTTACATATTTCTGAGTAGAGGACAGATACCAAAAGTGAGTTGTGCCCTCCCGGGTGCTCTCACCTCTCGCCTGGTGCCACCATCATGAGAGTCACACAGACATCGCTGAGGGGCCACATTTAGAGTTATTCAGACATGAGTTTGATTCCAAATCTTCAAAACTCACTAGCTGTGTGAACTTAGGCAAGTCCCTTAACTTCACACTTGGATTGCGGGAAACGAGTTAAGTCGGCTCGCGTGAATTGCGCGTACTCCGCGGGAGCCGTCTTAACTCCGTTCATATAGATTTGCGGTGGAGTGCAGGAAACGTGTAAACTCGGGCCGATTGTAACTGCGTATTACCAAATATTTGTTTGTTTGCCGTTCACAAAGATACCTACCTGCGTATGCGAACCGCCATCTTATATTTTGGCGGGAAATTCACCCGACACCGTAGTGTTCAAAGGGCCTCAGTTTCCTCATGTGTAAATGGGGTTAATAATAGTGGGTGAATAATTAACTGACATATGGCACACGAGTGGGCAGAAGAAGTGCTATATCAAGGCATCTTGGTGATTGATTTGGGGTCTGTTTAGCTCTAAGTTGCTGCATGATGTTGAACAAGACATTGGCCCTTGCTGGGCCTCAGTCTCCCAGGCAGTCCACGTGGGGGAGGGGCTGGATAAACTCCCAGGTCCTTCCCGTCTGATAGCTGGCCTGCAGGGTAAACATGGCCGGAACCCCTGGAATGCATGGAGCACCCTGATAACGCTTTCTGCTGTCCATGCTGTCATTCTGGCCCATGTGACGCAAGGTCAGACTGGAATGTTGGCCTACCAGGTTTATATCCAAGCTCTGAACACCCTAAATGTCTGGGCTTGAGCAAGTCATCTGAGCACCCCGTTTCCCCATCTGAGTAAGCGGGGTCGGTGGCAGCACTGAGGCAAGGACTGAATGTTTTACTCTATGCTGTGCACGTAGCCCCTGCCCGGCCAGTGCTAAGTACTGACGCAGTGACATCACTTCCAAGACAGACCCCTGCTCATGCTAGCTGGTGCTCCTCTTCAGAAAAGATAGAGCCAAAACTGCCCCTTTAGGGGGCTGCCCAGTTAGTTAGAGCCAACAGGCAAATAGCCTTTTTAAAAGCCTTCATGATTCAAGCCTGCTGATAGCTGGGTGTGTTCCCAGGCTGCGATGGTCCTGGCAGGAAATCTTCTCCACCATACTGGGATGGGTGTCCATCACACATGTCTTGAAATATTGGGATTCTCTTTAAATTATGTCATAAATAGCCCGGCTGGCGTGGCTCAGTGGTGGAGCATCAACCTATGAACCAGGAAACCAGGAGGTCACGATTCAATTCCCGGTCAGGGCATGTGCCTGGGTTTCGGGCTCAATCCCTAGTGTGTGGCATGCAGGAGGCAGCAGATCATGATTCTTCCCCATCATTGATATCTCTCTCTCTCTCTCTCTCTCTCTCTCTCTCTCTTTCTGAAATCAATTAAATATATATTTTAAAAATAAATATAAATTATGTCATAAGTGGAAGAATAGCAGTAAGGCATGACACGGACTTTAGACCTCGTAAAACCTGAATTCAAATCCTGACTCCCCCACTTACTAGGTACGCGACTCTGTAGCAAAGATGCTTCACTTCTCTGAGTCTCAGCTCCTTCATCTGTAAAATGGGGACAACAGTAGCTGCCCTGGCACAGGGTAATTATGAGAATTAAATGAGCTAAAAAATGCAAAGCACTTAAGCATACAATAGGCATTCAATAAGGAACAATGTTTTTCAAATGTGAATGTGTTGTTCTATTTATATAGTTATCCAACAGGCCTCTAATGGCCCGTGGCAAAGATACTATTTATTTGTACTCCTCTTCTCTTTCTGCCCTCGGGGCCTGGTTGAGGACAAAGGGACCGGTGCTCAGGTGCTCTACTTAACCGACCTTCAGGCCTAGGCTGTGTTTGTCTCCTTGGCCCACAGGTGCCTTCCCCTGGGGATGGCATCTTGCCAGCCAGTGCAGAAATGGGAGTCGCTTCCACAGTACTCCTCCTGTTTCCCACCACCAGCTTTCTTTCCCCACTGGCTCAACCCACTCCATCCGACGCTTTCTGTGGGGCAAGCTCCCCTCCTGCCAGCCCAAGTTCTGATTTTGCATATGCAAAGAGTCAAGTGGCTGTGGCACAGCCAGGGGATGAATATTCATCATCTTTCCTCAGCTGTGCAGTGGACATGAAATGCTGACTGAGGAGGACGAGCAGGGTCTGCACACTTGGCCGGCGGGGGCTTGGAGCTCCACAAGAACGCATCGGCCCAACCACCTGGCTCCTGTCAGGGACTCTGTGTAGCTTGGGGGATTCGGTGCGCTCTTCCCAGGCTCTAACTTTACTGAGAAGGAACCTCAGCTCTGGGCTCTTACTAACCTGAATCCACTCAGTGTATACTAGTTGTATCACCGTTTATTACCTGGGAAACTGTTTACCCTACAGATTACAATTCACACTGTTGCTTGTGACCCAGGCCTACGTGGCCTCGGTACAGAAGGTGACACTCACATTGTATTCCTGTGCCTGAAGCCCCCTGGGGTTGTGCAACTGGTGGCCCTGGCCCCACATCCTTGCTCATTCTGTTCTGCTCTCTGCCAGCGCCCATAGCAATGCATGCCCTTATTAAAGGGCTATTGAAGGCCGTCCTTGCTTGAAATGCACCAGACATTAAGAAGTCGATCCTTGGTCCTATTGAATTGGAATCTTGGGATGGAGTAGGGGGGCTTTGGGATTATGAAGTTCTACTAATGCTCCCCAGATAGCACATATGGGCAGTAACACTGGGGAGTCAACCTCATACCACGTTAAAGGGATATTGTCACTTAGCAGGTTATCTGTGTGTTTGGCCAGCAGACGGACATCGAAAAGGAGGGACTTTGGAGAGTAACGTGAGCTTCTATTCCAAGTATTAAATGTCAAGATGGGAAACACTCAGAGACCATTTCCTCCTTCCCAATTCATTGCTATTCTGCACAGCCTCTGTCAAATGCCCTTTCGCTGCTCCAGAAAAAGAGATGGATTTGCCCAAGAGCCTCTCTCTCCCTCCCTCCCCTTTTCACATTAAACTTTGCATTGGAGCACCTCACCCCACCGTACTTTGCACTGTTCAAGGACAAAGACCATCTCTTAATCATCTCGGTGCTCCCATTATGTGGTACAGGTCTGCTCCACCGTGGTATTTAACAAGTGATTTTGAATTAGAGAAAATGTGTCCTTATCCAGCTCTCTTTAATTGGTTCATATTGACTTTTGCTGGGAATCAAGTTTGAAGCCAGTCTCAACACACAAACGGTTGGCTGTAAAGTGGTAAAGCCGCATTTGCAATGAACGGACCCATATGTGGCAAAGGGTGTTGCATTTCAAAATAGTTGATCTCCTTGGAAAGCTATGCATTACTTGCAGCAATGTGGCTTTTGCTCAAGTGCCTCTGAAATTCTGATTTCACGGCTGTTGTCTCCTAAATGGAGGACTGGGCTGAAGTCTGTTGGGGCTGGAGCCCATGGGAGGGCAAGCCCACCTGTGGTTAGAACCTATCCTTGGAGATGCAGTTGGGGGAGGGCTTCTGGGAGGAAAGGGGTCTGTCTAGTGCAGTGGTCGGCAAACTCATTAGTCAGCAGAGCCAAATATCAACAGTACAACGATTGGAATTTCTTTTGAGAGCCAAATTTTTTAAACTTAAACTATATAGGTAGGTACATTGTTATTAACTTCATTAGGGTACTCCTAAGGCTTGGGAAGAGCCACACTCAAGGGGCCAAAGAGCCGCATGTGGCTCGCGAGCCGCAGTTTGCCAACCATGGGTCTAGTGGATAATCACAGGAACTATGAAAACAAGTCTGAGAGTGAGAACGGGCATTTGGAAGTGAATTTACACCAGGGGCATCATGGTGGGGACGCCAGTGGATGATGAATATAGGTTTTGGGGACAGTTATGGTAACATGTACTAGTAATACTCAAACTGTAGGAGTCAGTGACAGCAAAGTGCTCTCGGTTAATAAGATGGCGATCTATTTTCTATGCAACTAGACAAGATACCAGCAGGCAAATGGATTCCAAATAAGATTTAATTTAATTTTCTCTCTGGGTGGGGTGCCCTGCCCACATTTACTGGTTTGTTTCTTGTTGTTGTTTTGACTTTCTATTTGAAATAATTTTAGACTTACAGAGAAGCTACAAAAATAGTATAGAGAGGCCCAGGTCAGGTAGCTCAGTTGGTTAGAGCGTCATACCGATATGCCAAGGTTGCAGGTTCGATCTCTGGTCAGGGCACATACAAGAGGCAACCAATGAATGCATAAATTAAGTGGAGCAATGAATCTCTCTCTCTCTCTCTCTCTCTCTCTCTCTCTTCCCCTTCCTCTCTCTCTCCACCCCCTTCCTCTCTCTCTCACTCTCTCTCAAAAATCAATTAAAAAATAGTACAGCCTTCATGTATACCCTTCATCCAGCTTCCCCTAATATTAACAATATACATAACCACAGTACAATTATTAAAACCAGAAAATGAACATCAGTACAGTACTATTACCTAAACTACAGACACCATTTGAATTTTATCATTTTTTCTATAGTGTCCTCTTTCTGCTTCAAGGTCCAATCCAAAATACCACGTTAACACCTTCCTCCAAAGACTTCTCAGTTTCCCAAAGTCATAGTCATCTCCCAAAGGGAAAGACTCTCCGGTTTGAAGAAATGACAGGAGGCTGGGTCAAAGCTCTGAAGAAACTCCCCAAAGAGAAGACGCAGAAGTTTTCGGCAGAGGCAGCACCATCCAAGTATTTAACCTCCGCGCGTCCTAACTCAGCACATAATGGGGTGAGCCTGCTGCCAGCTGTCGGCACCGAGGTGGGAGTAATGAAGCTGAAAGAAGGGGTGGACTAGGAGTGAGCCTTGGGAAGATGGGACAGCCGTGCTACTGTGGAGAACCGAGCCAGGAAATGGCAGGATTGGACGTGGGCAGAGCAGAGGGGAGACCAGACATCCCAGTGACGCATGAGTGACAGTCAGAGCCTATAGCAAAAAGCCACAAGTCAGAGGACAAGGCTGGGATGTGACCATGCAAATCACCTCTGCCGAAGCCTGAGTCCCCCTCCACAAGAGGGCCTGGGAGACCAGCATCACAAATGTAAGAGAATGTGTCACGTAAATTTCAAATCCTGAAACTTGTGTTTAACATTCAATCACAATGATGCTCTGTAACATGCACTTTTTGCATAGATGTCTTCATGTTACGTATATAGGATTGTACTTCCTGGTTCCCTGCTCCCAGCAATCAATATATTTCATAAACTGTGCAGGTGAAGAACTTCAAAAGCTCAGAGTGTCTACATGAACGGAGCCCTTTGCAGTTGGGCGTGCACAACCAGTACAGCTGTACAAGGCAGTCTTTACAGGTGACTGAATGGGGCGAGAGTACCCTACCTTAACTTCTGGGAGCCTAATTCCTTCAATGGCCACACAAGCATGGCAATGCCTTTCTCCCAGGGTCATCATGCATCTCAGAGAGTTAACCTAGATACACGTGTTAGTCAGCACATAGCAGACATGGGCAAAGATAGTTCCTCCCCGCTCCCCTCCATCCTCATCACACATTGGTAAGTATCCATGTGCATTCTTCAAGAATGGGGGTACGGGGGGAGCCAGTGTGTGTTCTCCAGCCAGTCAGACCTGGGGAGGAAGGCAGCCACTACCACGCATTCCCCTGATGGAATCTCCTGGAACCAACAGTGAAGAGAAGTTATTATTTCTTGTTCTGGATAGTATACCAGAGAGCCTCTTCTGAGACACTCGCCCCCCCACTCTACCCTACGCTCCCATAGAGCATGTAGTTGTAAGAATATATATCTAGCAAATACCCTCATCCATGTGCCCTCCAAACACTCTGAGCCTGTACGTGCTCATTAAAATGAATGCCCTACTGTGTAGTATGTGTTACCGGTGGGGTGGGAATAAAAATCGAAATACTCACATATTATTTTGACTCATGACAAATGAAAAAGAAAAAAAAAAGAAATCCCTATTAGGTTTCCCAACAGCCTAGTGAAAAGTACTTAACCTCAGAACAGCAATGATTGGTCTATTTTCAATTTCCCTCCCAACGTGCAATAAAGACCCGCTAACAGGCAGCTTTATACATACCAAGTGAGGTGCGAGGCAGCCCACAAGGAAAGAGGATGGGCTGATCATTTAGCCATTTCACTGTCTTGTAGGCTGAGCTCGGAGCCACAGCAGAGTCCCATGCAGCAGGCTGCACATTTCCACCTGTGAGCACCATGCCTGGCCCCTTAGCCAGGCTGGGCTGCAGACAGCGGGAGGTAGCACAAAGCAAGCTCGAGAGACGGGGAGACTGGCTCACAGCCCCCTGGTTCCTGGTCCTGGGTGCTGGTTTCTTTGGATTAAGATGCCTCTTTTATGCATTAGGCTCCCACTAACTCAGAAAGAACCCTCCTCAGGTGTACCATCAGGAACACGCTTGCCCTTTTGTTCCTCTGCCCTGCTGCGCCCTTTCCTCCTCTCTCTGGCTGCCAGAGTCCTGGCCTTGTACTTTGGTCTCTATACTTTTTTTTTTTTGAGGATTCTCTTTTTCACCATTGACTCCTCCCTCCCTCTGGCTCATTCATGCCTCTCCTCGCCTGCCTCCCTCTGAACTTAAAAATACATCTCTGGCATGGCACCACCAACAGGAGCCACAGAAAGAAGGCTCTGGAAAAGGGACACTCCCTTCAGCAGCTTCATCACTGTGGCTGTTTATCCTTCCCTCCAGGGAAGGGAAGACATTACACAGAGATAGGGCGTCTGACCTTTCACCTGCCCGGGCAGGTGACTCCTCCAAAGTGG
This sequence comes from Myotis yumanensis, assembly GCF_028538775.1. Classification (NCBI taxonomy): domain Eukaryota; kingdom Metazoa; phylum Chordata; class Mammalia; order Chiroptera; family Vespertilionidae; genus Myotis; species Myotis yumanensis. Next base: position 23,380,888 of record NW_027223767.1, on the reverse strand, counting down.
GCCTCCACTTCCTTCCTTCCTCCACCCCTCCTTTTCCCTCCCTTCTTTGATTACCCAGCACCCACCCTAAGCCTGGGATCAAGCTCGGCACTGGGGATGTAAAAATGACTAAGACACAGTCCCTGCAAACCCACAGCTCAGCTGGGAAGACAGGTCTGAAAATGAAGAGCTAGCCAAGTATGTGATAGGCTCCTTGAAATGAGGAGTCTGAACAGGCTCATCCCCAGAGTCCCCTTACATTCCAGCGTTCTAGTGGGCTAGGATGTTGATGGTGCAGCAAATATGGATATTGGGAAATGGAGGTGTGGTGACATTGATCTGGGTCTGGGATTTTGCAAAATCATCGTGGCAGCTTAGTTCCAATCGGCGGTACTGCATTTTCAATCAGCAGTGCTGTTTGCCAACCAGTTATAATAGGTTTCCTCAGTCGTTTAATGACAATGATATTGTGACTATGCTCTGTCACTCCGGTGATGGGGATGGCAGATGCGCTCACTCTGCTACGGTTCCCACTTTCTTTGCGTGTGTCTTTCGGCACCGCAGACACTAGGAAAGCTTCAACCACACCTCCCTGCCTCACTTGTGCCTAGGATCTGTCTGTGATGGAGGTTCGCACAGTCAGATGCACTTGTACTAGACCTAAACTGGAATCCGGGTTCTGCAGGGAGAGGTGGGGCAGATCTACTGCAGCAGGAGGCGTGACTGAATCGTTACTGAGAGTTTACCTTGTTCCTTCAACCCTATCAATTCTTTTGTAAGCCACCTAAGACCTAGTCATAAATCCGTTTCCCTTCCACCACCCAGACTTGTTTCTATTGAGTGCTACTAAGCCTTAATCAACACAGTAACCGAAAGGGGAGGAAATTCAGCTTAACAGCACAGAATCCCGTCTACAAGCTCAAGTGGAGGAGGGGGCGTGCTGAAAGGCACTCCTTCCCACTTGGCTAATGCCACTGGCTCCTCACGGTGAAGCTGTCTCTGCTTTAAAGTAGAGGTCAAAGGTACGAAGAGGAGTGTCCATGTGAGCAAGGTGCGGGGCAGGGATGATACACCGAGTCCCGACCTCACGGCTCTGCGCCAGCAGGTTTGGCTGGACCCAGACATGTGCAGCCTGTGCAGGGCTGGGGCAGGTACCAGGGTCGTCCAGTCTCAGACTAGTGAGTAAGTGGGGGCTCTAGCAGTCGACCCAAAGATAATCGCCATCCAGGCTTCCTAGCTGTAGATAACAGGTTCCCACACACTGGCCAGAGTTCACTAGGAACCCAAGTTTTTTGGGGGGAAAACATTAAGACCCAAATTCTTCAAGGAAAAGAATATAAGAGCAGATGTTCATCCAGAACTGTTAAGATGCTGCCATTTCCCACAATTCACCAATTTTCCAGGAGGTCGACGTCAAACCCACATGAAGAAACAAATAGCACAGCAAGTGTCCTGCCACATGGGGCATGGGCGTTTGCCCATAGACAGCCTTCTACCCTGCCTGCATCCGTCCCCCGCCCCCACCCCCAGTGCAGGAATCTTTTATGTTTCAAAAGTAATAAATATGGAGAGGAAATGACGTCTTTGACAGAGCAGCATCCGTTCCATTGATCTGTCTCCTGAGACCTTTGACTTGGCGAGACTATTTTAGTTCCACCCTTTCTCCTCGGTGCCATAAACACTGCAGCAGCGATGTATTCCTTTCCAGCAGCCACATCAATGACCCCCCATGTTTCTCAAAATCATGGAAAATGAGCACCTTTGACCATCTTCTTCTCAGGCCCTGTCTTTGCCTCTCATGGCTGCCGACACCTGGACAATTTATGAGGGTCCGTGGAGGGTTCTCCTTTTCTTGCACTCTGATGGAAAATTCTAACCGGCTGGCTCCGTGCTGATCCAGCCCCGTGCTATCTTCAGTCTGTAGAAATAAATCTAAAGTAGCATTTTCCAAAATGGGTTTTCTATCTCACCGGGTCTATGAAATGTTATTAAGTATTTTGTAGTCAAATAAGGTTGGAAAGCGTTGCGTGCTTGCGATTTCAGAATACACATTTGTGTATCTGATGGATCCTGGGGTAAAAAGGCCCATTCAAATTTCAAATGTGGTTAGCCCAGAATTCCCTAGTTTGCTTAAATATGGAAGGGTTTTTATATTTGTTTCCCAGTGTTCTATGGGTCTGGGTAGATGATGACATTTCAGAACAGAAAGTTGAATTATACAACCAGGGGTAAGAACATGAGATGAGATTCCAATTTCCAGAACACCCGCTGCCGATGGGCGGGAGTCACAGCCAGGGGCTGACCCCGAGCTGAGGAGGGGAGTCAAGCTGAGCAGGCTTCTCCTGCTCACCGCTGGTCCTGAGAAAGGAGTCCAGGGCTGGGTCTGCAGGTGAGGGGTGTAAATCAGTATAGCTGTGATGACGAGGAAGGCTGCAGAGCCTTGCTACTCAGGTGTGCTCCTAGACCAGCAGCCGCAGCACCTCAGAAATGCACAGTCTCTGGCCTCACCCCAGACCTACTCAATCAGGATCTACAATTTAACAAGATCTCTCAGTGATTTGTATGCGATTTAAAATGTGAGAAGCACTGGTGTTAAGCTGTGGTTCTCCATCCTGCCTGTTCTTTGGAATCATCTGGGGAGCTTTAAAAATACTATAGATCCCTGGGCTCCATCTCCAGAGATTCTGACTCAACAGTTCTGAGGCACAGTGGCAGCACCGGTGGTTTCTAAAACTCCCCACCATGAAGCCAAGACTGAGAACCACTGGTGTAACGCAGAGGAAAGCTGTGGGCAGCGAGAGTAAGGAGACACCGCCGGACCACCACATTCATTCAGCCTTTTCCACACCCACTCACGTTGGGGCTGATGAGCGGTGCCTTCGGAACCTGTGGCATGCCTTCCTGCGGTGAGAACCACCCGAGGAACACTCCACAGCCTTCGTGGAGGCCTCGGCACAGATGCTATCGGATGCAAAAGCCACACTACCCTTCTGGGCTTAGTTACTATGGTGACTTCTTCCCAAAGTGATTTCGGAGCTGTGCTACTGCGTCTTCTCCGGGTCTCAGCACTGCATCAGAACACCTTCCTTGCAGGCAGGAATGCCTAGGAAGTAGAGAGGCAGCAGCCATCACTACAGAATGCTCTTTCCTTGGGAGCTGGTGGCAACCGTCCTAAAGTCTCCAGTGAGGTAGAGAATCTTTGGTTGAATAGAAAACTTCAGAAAGAGCAATTGCCCCAAATGTGCACACCCCATCCTAGGCTTAGCGTCCCATCACTGGGTACAGATGTTTCTGATGGGGGGATGGAAACAGCTAGCTATATTAAGCAGTTCCATGTACCAGGCAATTTGCTGGAGCTGTCTAGTTTAAGAGATTTTTTTTTCACCAGGGGGTAGCTGTTCACATTCCTCGCTTTCGGAGAGGAAACCAAGACTCCCTGAAGGTAAATGTTCTCCTACCTATTAAGTGGAGGAGCTGGCACTGGCACTCATGCAGGGGTGACTCTATAACACCACGGACCAGGGCTTTCCGAAGGTGCTGTCCCTACCAGACACTCAGACCAGAGGCTAGAGCTACCCATCTACCCATCCGAGGTTTTCCCTTGCAACAAAGCTCATCCTCTGCTCCTTGCTGCAGAGATGGTGCTGACATAGATAAGGAGTGCTCAGAGCATGTGAGATGTGTGAGGGCAGATACTATGTAAAGGAGGGACACGAGAGAAAGGGAAATGCGAATGTGGGGTGTGAACTCATAGATACAGGATTCTATCAACCACCCATCATCCTCAACGGTAAATAGAAGAAAGGCAGTTGTTATAGATGTATCCTGAATCCTGTCCCCACCCAGCTGGGGCAGGGAAAGAAGCTAGTCTCCCATCAGACACATGGGGCAATGACCCAGGACAGGTGTGGGAGGATTGTCACAAGCTGATGTTCCTAAAAAAGGATGACACTAGGCTAAGATCTACTCCCTTGTCAGGGGCCTGGGATGCCTTCCCAACTAGGAGACCTTTGATACTGAAAAGAGTTCACCCAGTCAAGTTAAGGCCTCCTGTCAATGCTGACCAAGTATTTCTCCCCTAACATGCTGAGCGACCTAGAGGAGGTAGTTCTGAGGCTGACCAGGCGTCCTTCTCTACTTGTATAAAACTTGTTGGTATTTTAATAAGCTCAAGGCAGAGGCACAAAAACTCTTTCCTCACGGCATGTTCTAGAAAAACCTGGGAGTATATTAGAACATGATGTTGGCAAAACAGTACACCACTCACTCTCTCTTGAGACTATTGGCTCATTCACATTGTGCTATGGGGTTGCTGGAATGTAGGTACCTTGTAGGACACTCTACATTTCTCTAGGACTTTGCATCATGTAGATGGAAATGCATCTGTGGTCTTAGTTTCAAGGCATGTTAGGACCTTAATGTGGAGGTTGCTGGGGACAGGAAGGTCATTTGGCACTGAGTGGGGCCATGGACAGAGTGACTGCCATGGTTGGCAGGGGGCACCACTGGCCGGACTGGTGTTCAGTAGTGTCTGATCCCTTGGGCAGAGTCTCCTTTCAATCAGCTGGAAGGTGTTCTATTGGCTTTAGATTCTGTCTAGGCCCGTGGTCGGCAAACTGCGGCTCGCAAGCCACATGCGGCTCTTTGGCCCCTCGAGTGTGGCTCTTCCTAAGCCTTAGGAGTACCCTAATGAAGTTAATAACAATGTACCTACCTATAAAGTTTAAGTTTAAAAAATTTGGCTCTCAAAGGAAATTTCAATCGTTGTACTGTTGATATTTGGCTCTGTTGACTAATGAGTTTGCCGACCACTGGTCTAGGATATAGCAGCCCCTACCAAGGGTTGGGTACATAGAGCTAAGATCTGGTCCCTGAGGGAGGGGGCTGGCTAAGGTGAGGCAGGGAATCAGATTCTCAACCCAACAGGCTAGGAATCAGGGTGTGGGAATGGAGGAAAAACCAGGAATCCCAGAAACAGGGGCCCTGTTTTCTGCCCTCAAAGCACAAAGACCGATGAGATGAGGTCTATAGCTCAGTGGGCACCGGAATACTGTAGCTCAGGCAGCAAGACTCGTTCCCGCCCCTCTTCCTGATAAGAGTGGGGCTTCTTGAACGCGGGTTTTCTTTGACACAAGGACTGGGCAGGTTTACACCCTGCAGCTAAGCAGAATTGGGAAAGGCAGGGGCTGGCAGTCTCACTTGGCAATTGCTTTCAAGAAGCCCCTTGCTCCTCCCATTAGATCATCTCTCTCTGTCTCTCAATGGTCTCTGAAAATGACCTCTCTCTGCCATCCAATTTTGCTTCCCACTGTGACCTGTCACTCATTCTCCCAGTTGGCACTCCTCTCTACCAGGTACACCTCAGCTCTGCTCTCAGTCTCCATTCATATTGTTCTTTTGTCTTGAATTTTTTTCTTTCTTCTGATGCCTTCCCAGATTGTATATCTTCAAGGCAATGTGGTAATCTGTCTTTTCCGTGAACCCCCTACCAACTACTACAGTCAACTAACCACTTCCTGGCACCTCTGAATGACTAAGTGTGCCCTAATGTAGAGCTTCACTCCACAGTCTTTGATTGTAGGTTCTTGCTCCATGTTATCCTTCTCATTCTGGTCAATTCAACAAGCATTTATTGGACATTGACCATCAGCCTGGCACACTGGAGTATAAGGCATGAAAATAACACCTACTCAGTGCAGCAGGCACCGTGTTAGACACCTTGTGCATGAATCAGTTTCGCCCCTCACATTGAATTTTATTTTTTTTTAAATATATTTTATTGATTTTTCACAGAGAGGAAGGGAGAGAGATAGAGAGCTAGAAACATCGATGTGAGAGAACCATCGATCAGCTGCCTCCTGCACATCTCCCACTGGGGATGTGCCCGCAACCCAAGTACATGCCCTTGACCGGAATCGAACCTGGGACCTTTCAGTCCGCAGGCCGACGCTCTATCCACTGAGCCAAACCGGTTTTGGCCACATTGAATTTTAAGCTTCCTTTGCAATAGATTTCGCTAGTGCTCACTGGGTTCTCATAGGCCAATGATGATGAACCTATGACATGCGTGTCAGAGGTGACACACGAACTCATTTTTTGGTTGATTTTTCTTTGTTAAATGGCATTTAAATATATAAAATAAATATCAAAAATATAAGTCTTTGTTTTACTATGGTTGCAAATATCAAAAAATTTCTATATGTGACACGGCACCAGAGTTAAGTTAGGGTTTTTCAAAATGCTGACATGCCGAGCTCCAAAGGTTCGCCATCACTGTATAGGCTGTACTGAGAAATGTCCCATTATCCTTTTTACTCCTTACAGCAGCCCAGTGTTCAGTTCTTCTTTCCATCACTAGCACCTCCTCTTAGAAAGCCTGCCCAGGCTCACTTCTCATAGTCGCTGACTCCACAGCTACACTGGGTCTTGTCCAATCCCCTGACCACAAAGCTAGGCCAAACAGATTCTCTTTCTTTTGGTATTTGTAATTCGGACTCAAAAATTTCAGTAAGTTTTAGACTTATGATGATATAGACCCAGGGGCCAAGGGCACATTGTTCTATATGGGAATATTGATTTTCTACAATGTGCATCGTGAAGGAGAAAGAAAGAGATGAATTAAGCAAATACACAGAAAAAACAACAACACAGAGATGAGGGAGAGATAAAAGGATGAGGCAATAAAGTATTGCAGACTCCATTCCTAATATTATCTGAGTTCCTGAGTCCAGGACCCTGGCAGTACTTCTGGTCCTTGGGTTCCTTGATACATACCACTGTATCCTTCCCACAGTTTTGGATTTAACAAAGTTGGCTTAAATGGGTAACAAGTACTAGCAGCCACACACACCTGGCTAACTATAGAGCGGGGCAAAAGTAGGTTTACAGTTGTCCATACTGGAAACAATACACTAATTAATAAATACTTATAAATGAATCAACTCTATGTTTCACGTACTAACAACTGCAAACCTGCTCTTGCCCCACCCTATATAAGAAACATTATCTATCATTCAATTTCACAGAATACATAATGAGTCTCAGAGAGTCCCATTGTCTTGAGTGAATGGTCAGAACTAGCCATGGAAACCAGGCCTTCGGATTTTATTTTATTCTTCTAAAAAAATATTTTTATTGATTTCAGAGAGGAAGGCAGAGAGATCGAAACATCAATGATGAGAGAGAATCATCAATAGGCTGCCTCCTGCACGCCCCCTACTGGGGATCGAGCCTGCAACCCAGGCATGTGCCCTCACCAGGAGTCGAACCCTCACCTCCTGGTTCATAGGTCAATGCTCAACCACTGAGCCTCGCCAGCCAGGCTAGGCCTTCGGATTTTAATATACCGTCCTTTGCTTAAAGCTTAACCCAGAGTCAAACACCTAGTAGGACCTCAATGAATACTTATTCACTTACTAGGTTGTGAAATTCTCTAGTGAAATGTTCTTGGTCATTTTATTCCTAGCCCTACATTCCTCCCTTCCTTGTCCCCACGGCTCACCTGATGGCCCCTGCTTGTTCCCTTAGCTCGGGATCCTCAGCTCAGGATCCATTTTGAGGCACAGAAAAGAGCAACCATTGAATTGGAGCCTGGGGAGCATGGCCATTGGGAGTTGACTATGCCTTGTCTCGCCGACCATCTTCCACGATGTCCACCTTCCATCACTGGATACTAGGGATGGCGGCTAAAGACAGATGCATTCCCCACACCTTGGAAAACATTAATCAAGAGAACAGCGGTGGTGCCCGCACTCTTGGCAGTTTATTACAATTTCTGTAACAAGAGCAGCTGTGGGCATGTAAGGCATTATCCTCTCCCGTGGTTTTTAACAAAATATCCCAGAACAGCAGGCCCACAAGGACAAGGTGAAGCCATTCTCCATTCCAAAGAACATACACTTTTTTTGAAAATCAAAGAAGCAATTTAAGCATTTTGGCTTCCCGGGGTGAGTTGGCAGGCACACTTCTCATCTCCCAGATGCCTTCAGGTGAAGGTGTTTTAATAAGAGAGAAGGCGCCAGAGGCAGGGAGGAAGCACAGAGCGTGGGGTGTGGAGCCCACAGGCTGCAAGGGGTGAGCGGGGGGAGGTGGATGAGGAGAGGGTATGGTGGATAAATTGGGGAGAGGTGTCTTGCTGCTCAGACACACATGCCATGTAACCTGAAGCCCCCAGGAGAATCCCGTTAATGACAACCGAGAGGTAAATAATTTAATTCTATTTGTTTCACTTCTTCACTCACCCACAGTTAACAAGAGAGCGTGGAGATGATTATTACATAATTTATAATTTGGGGGATGCATTTCTCAAATTAGTATTTCTTTTGAGAGCCTGTACGGTAATTAGGACGTGGACCAATGGAGACCACATTTCTTTAAAATGATGGGTAGAATTCTTTCATCCACTGCAGAGGCAACATGATATACTGGCTCTGGAACCAGACTGCTTAGGATTGAACCCCTGTTCCTCCACCTGCTTCCTGTGTGAGCCTGGGCAACCTACTCGATCTCTGGGTCTCAGGTTCTTCATCAGTCAACTTGGGGGTAACAGTAGCACCAGCCTCACAGAATTGTTACGAGTGTTTAATGAGTTAATGCCCACAGAGTGCTAGGAACAGTGCTTGGCACAAAGGAGGGTTCAGTACATGCTGGCTATTATTATTCAAATGACTTCTGGGGATGCCAACTACATATCCTATGCCCAGGATGCAAAAAAAAAAAAAAAGGAATAAGGGAAGAATCTGCCCTCAAAACATCCATATTCTAGATGGGTGACAGACACTCAAAAATAACAAGAGAGCACACTGATTGAGCACCACTAGGTGCCAGGCACTGCTGTGTTGGACTTAATGAGACAGGTGCTAGCACCTCTCAGGTTTGGAGAGGTTAAACAACTGGCCCAGAGTGAACCAGCTCAGAAGAAGTGGGCAGCCCGGGAAGAGCCCACACCCGCCTGCGACCACCGCCTGGCTCTTCACTGCCGATGCTGTGTGGTACCACTCACTCCATCAGAGAGAAGCTGCGCTGCTCTTCCATCAAGGTGACGCAAGCATCCCTCCCCGAGCTGGCTCTTCTTCCTCACAGAATCCCATTCCCTTTACCCTCAAAAAATCGATCACAATTTTTTGTGCATTAAATCTTATCTGAGGATATTTGTTTATTGATTTTAGATAGAGTTAAAGGAAAGGAGGGTGGGAGAGAGAAAGAAACATCAATATGAGAGAAACACATCAAATGGTTGCCTCCCACATGAGCCCCAACTGGAGGCTGGAGATTGAACCTGCAACCCAGGTACGTGCCCTTGACCGGGAATTGAACCTCAGATCCTTCCATGCACAGGCCAATGCTCTAACCATCTAGCAACACCAGCCAGGGCATGATCACAATTTTTAATTACATTTTTATTGATTGTCTTTATCTCCAAACGATGAACTCCATGAGGGCAGGGTATAGATCACGTGTTTTGTTCATCAATGCCTATCAGCAACCAGCACACGACCTGGCATGTACTAGGCACTCCATAAATAACACCAGATAACAACAGAAAGCTACACTGTCTTCCTACATGCTACAATAAAACTATAAAGAAGCATATGGGGGGTTGCTTCAGGGCACTGGGAAGGATTCTTGGAGGAGGTGGCACAGAAATGGGATCTAGGAGGATGAGGGAGACTGTGTCAAGGGCAGAGAAAGTGGAGGCTTAAGCATGTCCATGGGCAAAACCACAGAAAGTGGAGAAAGCCCAGCTGAGGGAAGAGTAAAGGGCAACAGTATCTTGGCATCATTCTTCCTGGTCCAGTGGTACCCAGAAAGAGTGCCCGAGGGCAGGTTACAATTCCTCCTGAGAGGTGGAGTTTTCATGCTGCAAAAAGCCTTGCAGAGTCCCTTTAAGGGGGAGGGAAAGAATGGAGATGTCTTTTTCTTCACCATCCAGAGATTGAGAGAGAGAGAGAATCACACTGTCTAATCTAAAATGAGATTGGGTTAGAATTCAGTTGGCTGACAGGAACAGAAAACCCTACATAGAAGTTGAAATAGGATGGACACTGGCTCCCCCAGTCCTCAGGGATCAAGCAGCCTCTGGCTTCCTGCTTCATCACCCTGAGGGCCCCATGCTTGTCCTCGTGGTCAAGCATGGGCCCTGGTCACTGGTCCAGTGTCCTTAGGAGCAGGATGAAGGGAGTGGGGGAAGGAAGCAGCTTGCAGGAGCCTTCTGCTTACATCCCATTGGCCAGACCTAGGCATAGAGCCACACCTGTGTACAAAAGGTGGCTGAGGAATGTGGTCTTGATGTACGCAGTAGGTCATGGGGCCCTAGAGAGAATTAGAACAGATACTGCGGTGGAGGCAGATCCATACCTTTGCGTGCATTCGCCTTGCCCTGGGCATGTGCAAGGAAATCACTGCCTGGACCAGGGGTTGGTGAATTCTCAGGCTAGCCAGTATTCATTCTGATCAGTGGACTACCGTGCCATCTTCATCATTTCAAATACTGAAAGCTGTGGAACCCGTGTTCCAATAACACTTCGCATGGAGATCCATTAAGTTATGCTTGAACACATACTTCTCTACTGAAATCAGAGAAATCTGTAGCCCCACCTACCACCCCGTCCCCTGGACTGTGGTCCTTCCCTCAGGGTCCTAGAGCACAATGTGGGAATCTCTGTCTTAAGGCAACGGTCAGCTCTTTTGCCCAGAGAAATGACTGACTGTCAGCAGCACTTTTAAAATTGCATTCTAATTGCTCCACCTTTCAGTAGCACTCCTAGCTTACCACTTTTCTAATAATAAAAAAAGCTTCCCCCGTTTTGGGCCAATTCTCACAGATTTCTCAGCTTCTTTATTTGGACTTGTCGGGGATCCAAGATGACTTGGCACCTTTGGGGTTCCAGAAGAATGAAATGAGATAGCTGTAAAGAGCTTAGCACAGCACCTGACAGTAGTAAGTTTTCAATAAATGTTAACTATTATTCTCATTTTCTCAAAATGTGTTCTGCTTAGGTAACTGCAACTTTTAACACCATTTTTTTTAAAGCAAAATGGTTTAACAGCACAATTGTTGGGCTTATGTCATGGCAAGCTCCACATTGTGACTAAAAAAATACAACTTATTTTTAAGTTAAATTCTTCACCCAGGGGCCTTTCTTGATTCTCACCTTCTGCTATTCTGTTTATTATAACATCAAAAGGGGGAAAGACCACCCTTTACCTTGTGCTGATCCTCCTGGATCTTTTACTGTGATAAACTGACCTCTAGGGCATTACCATCATCAGCCCAACCTACGAAATTCTATCCATGTACCAAATCTGAAACATCTTCTTCCTTTTTATGAGTAGACAAGCCTCCCAAACAAGCTGCAAGTAGCTCCCTCTTCATATTTGTCATTAAAAAATGCACTTAGTCTTATTCCCCATCCTTAGATGTCACTGCTGTCAATCATGCTATAAAATGATTAAATGTCAGGCAGAGATCAGACACCCCCAGAATAGCAACTCTCATCACCCTGTCTGAATTGTTGATATGGTACTTCTCCTGTTTATTGAGTACCTACAGTGTGCCACTCTAGGCTAGGTGTTTCATTCACAGGATCTCACTGAATCCTGCCAGCGATCCTGTGAGATGCATCTCCTTGACTCAATTTTATAAATAAGGACACTGAAGCTCAGAGACTGGGTTGGGTTTTCTTGAGAACAGAGCCAGAGCCACAGCTTATTGGCTAATACTTGATGGGTGAGGAGCGCAAGCCCAGGGAAGCACGGATGAAGGAGAAGGAAGGAAAGGATAGGAAGGGAGGCAGGTCCAGGAGGTGCATACCTGGGCTGGCCATGACCTGGCACAGCTGACTGGGAGAAGCCACAGAGGCCCTCTACCTGTGGGCAGGACGGGCGACCAGCGTCCTGACGGGCTTCTTCTGGTCTCCTGTATCTTTTTGCTCCAAGTCAGACCCATGGGGTGTTAACTCCCCCATCCAACCTCTCTCAGCAGCCAGTGAGGAGGCCAGAGGCTCCGTGGGCCCAACGGAGTTGGAAGCAAAACAAGTGGCTGAGAACAAGGGACATCTGAAGCGACGTGGATGTGGGGTGACATAAACGTAATCCAGTGCACCCGGAGAGCTGAGGTCACTGGCCCAAGGTTACTCAGACATGGCAGAGTCAGCATTCAAACCCAGCCAGTCTGACTCCAAGACACATTTATTTATTTATGTATTTATTTATGTGTTATATTGAATTTATTAGGGTAATATTGGTTAATAAAATTATATAGATTTCAGGGGTACCATTTTATAATACATCATTGATACATTGTGTTGTGTGTTTACCACCCCAAGTCGTCTCCTTCCATCACCATTCATCCCCCATTTACCCTCTTCTACCTCCCCCCACCCATCTTTCCCTCTGGTAATCAGCATACTGTTGTCCGTGTCTATGAGGTATGTTTTGTTGTTGTTATAGTTGTTTTTGCTTAATCCCCTCACCTTTGTCACCCAGCTCCCCAATGCCCCTCCCCTCTGACAGCTGTCAGTCTGTCTCTGAATCTATGAGTCTGTTTCTATTTTGTTTGTTAGTTTATTTTATTCATTAGACTCCACATATAAGTGAAATCGCAGGGTACTTGTCTTTCTCTGACTGGCTTATTTCACTTAGCATAGTACTCTCCAGGTCCATCTATGCTGTCGCAAAAGGTAAAATTTCGTTCTGTTTTACGGCCGAGGAGTATTGCATTGTGTAAATGTACTACAGCTTTCTTATCCACTCATCTACTGATGGGCACTTGGACACTTGTTTTTCAATGACATTGAGATGCCTTGCCCTGCTGAGATTCTGAGCAAGCTGGGAGAGGAAACTGTGGTTCCTGAGGTGTCTGGCTCACGGCCATGGCCAAATAAAATGCTTATCAAGCAGTCATAGCTGCTCAGTCAACAAGAATGCTCACAGGTTTGTGCTGTGCTTTTCTCTTTCCTAGGAATACACACTGTCAGAGGGCATGAGCCATCATGGTTATAACTTTCCATGAGATCTGCTGTGGCTGCCTTAACCCAACCCGGAAGGTCATCACTAAGACAGCTGGCGCACGTGAGCCACACAGGAGTGGCTCATGCTCTGCCCTCACCTCTGCCTGCCAGATGTCAAGGACACCAGCAATGAAATCAAGTGGGTTCATTTCCTTTGAAGGATTAGGAAAAACGACCACATATTTCACAGGAAATGGTTTGTATGAATGTCCGGTGACAAGACCAATAATCCAAGAAATGAGGACCAACAGCTGCACAAAGCTGAGACCTCTGATGGAGGAGGCGTGGACTTTGTCAGCTGTGCCCTGTGTTAAGAAAGCCCATCATTCACCACAAGCTTCCCTGTGTTCTTCTGTATCTGTCTCCCCTCTCGCCCCTCGAATACACATGAATGGGCTCCATTCCTCTCTAGGGCCGTCTCTGCTCTGCCTTCTACCCGCTCCTGCCTTTGCCTGGAGAACAGAACTCCTTCAATTCTTGTCCTGGTGTCTCCTACACCTCCAATGTCTTCCTCTTCAGTGTGGGGCTTCCTCGCAGCCTACAAACATGCTCAGAAGTATCCACATTCAAGATGACATTTTCCCATTTCTCCTCCAGATGCATCCATTTTTCTGCTTTCAAGTCTTTCAAATGAACATCTCTTGGATCTTAATCACACACTGGATTTTTAACTATTTCAATGCTGGCTGTCCTCTTCTCTCTACTGAAATGCTTTCTCCAAGGTGACCGTAGTAAACATCTATTTGCCACCACTCCCCCAGCATCTGTTCTCCCTTCTTCTGGTAACCACACCCCAATTCTCCTCCTGAAAAGTCCCTTCCTTTCCAACTCTCAACCCGTGAGATCTGCTTTGCTGTCCATGTAACTCAAGGGTGAAGCATATGATCTTGGCTTAAACCAATTAGGGATTGTTAAGGGATGGGCACAATGACCGTTGCTGGGATGCTGAGAGAGAGCTCCTTCCTCTTTGCTCTTGGATTTAAACTTGAGAGAGAGAAGGCCTGAAGCTGCTGGTCACTCCTTGCCATCACAAGGAGAGAGCCTGCTTAGAAACAGACCTGGAGAAGATGAAGGAGGAATAATCTGATCCTGGTGACATCATCTGAATCCCTATGTCATGTCACTCCTGATACTGTCCCCACTTGCTGGCTCTTTCAGTTAACCAGCCTTTCTGTTTCAGCCAGTTGGTTGGTATTTATGTTCCTTGCAGCAGAAAGAGTCCCAACTGACAGAGAAATCTAATACAGTCATTGATGGCTTCTGAGGCACCAAAATCAATGCCCTCTTTTCAGTTGCCCTTCTGAGCATGACCCAGAGCCTTCCCGTGGGAGCCAGAGTACTGCAGGTTCAGGTCCAGCTCCAGCACTTGCACAAGTTCCTCAACTTCTCCGAGCCTCAGTTTCTTTCCCCGGAAATGGGGCTCCTATGAGGAGTGCATGGGGTGGGGTCTGGAGAAATGGGCAGATGGTGGCAGCAGCAGAGGTCCTACGGCGTCATCCATCTTTGCCCTGCACACCACCCTCTGCTGACCAAAACATGCTTCACTACCTACCTCCTCCCATGGCTCCTCGTGACTCCTGCTTTCCGAGTTTCTCCTCCTGCCTTTTTCTAAGTCACACGTTTTTGGACTCCTCTCCCTCCTCACAAATGTGGATATTTTCCAAAGTTCTGGCCTTGGGACCTCTGATTCTCTATGTTGATTCTCTCTCCTTTGGAGATTTCAGCTTTGCTTTTCCCATTACATGTCAGACACCATCCTCCTGGGTGTCCCAACAAGGGCCTCAAGCTTGGCCCACCTCCAATGTCACATGCACTGTTTCTTCCCCAGAATTCTCCATCTCACACTTGCTTCTCCTCTTGACTTTCACTCTTTTGCCAACTACACCTCTTTTCTCTCAGTCCTTGGGGACCAAAACCTTGAAGTCATTGCCACTTCTTTCTGCCCTTGCTCCCATGTCCATTTCCAAGTCCTGTCACACTAATCCTCTTTCTTCCACATCTCTGAACAGCCCCCCACCTTCTCTCTCTTCCACAGACTAGCACTCCAAGTTCCTGCCACCCCTTGGGCTGGGAATGGGGGTGGGGGCTCATCCCAATAGCCTACTGAGAAGTCCCCAAAGGTATCTCAGACCTCAGGAGCTGAATGAATATATCTTGTTAATGCGAAGGTCCTCATAATTAACCTTCTCTTCCCCCATAATGTCCATGATTGTCTGTTGCCTTTCGAATGCAATAAACATAATTCAACCAGCATTGATTACAGCATCCAGCATCTCCTCTGTGCCACACACACACACACACACACACAGTGGAGAATGTGAGCTTTCTTCCTTCACTCCCAACTCATCTTCCCAATTTTAATTTGCATTTTTGGCGCCTTCTCCATAAATCAGGTTGAACTACACATATTTCTATGTTCTCCCATCTCCTTAACTTGGTTTATGCTGTTTCCTTCCCTGGAATATTTTTCCCTCCAACTCTGCTCAGCCAAACCTTATGTATCCTTTTGTAGCCTTTCTCAAATGATACTGCCCCATAAATCTTTTGCCTATTACCCTAGTCAACTGTAATATTTTCCTCCTCTTATCTCCAAAAACATCTTATATAAACCCTGTCTTGCATTTTCCATTTTGGGTGGAAAAGGGTGTTTATGTAAGTAACTTACCTGCCCAGTTAGACTGCAAAGCCTTTAAGGGCAGGGGCTTTTCTGTGTCTTTGCATCACAAACCACTAGGAAGTATCCTGAACGTGCTGAGCATGCATCTACCTATACGGAGCACAGGCACTATTTAGGGCCAGCTCCTTTGCATTAAAGAAGAATTCTTTACTTGAAGAAAATTTCTAAAAGATTCCCCACAGGTTCTTTTAAATAAATCTTCGGGCTCAGTTTAACTTGCTTATGGATTATTAACTATTAGCTTAGAGGAAAACTGTGGATTGGGAGAAATCAAACAAACAAACAAACAAAAATAGTGAAATTGTTCGAAACCACTGCCCATTAATGATTTCCTAGACAGAGAATAAATCTTCACTGACTACGAGATTAAGGCATGGTGTTTCATTTCCAAGGCCTCTACTGGAAATAAGAGCTTGATTTGGAGATGCTGACATTATGGGAAACACTCAGGAAGATGGTTTTACACATGAGTCATGCTGGGGCGAACCTGGGTCTCCCTGCAGTTCCTGGGACATCCGCTGTGAGTTAGCTGGGGTGCCTGGGTGCCAGCAAGGGCCAGTCCTGTGCACCTGATGGACAGTCTGTCCCTGCTACTTTGTGATGACATGACGTGGGGTGGGGATGTGTTGTGATCACCAAGAGCTCCCCCAGGATTTCCCTGGTTTCAGCACAGAAAGCCCTGCATTCCAGGAAGCTGCTTAGTCACTGGCAACCCCTATGTTTTTGTTCCCCAATATTGGCCGACTCTGTTTTGGGGGTTGGGATAGCAGTCACTCAGACAGAGAAGATCCCCATCCTCAAGGAGTTAACACCCCAATTCTATCAGGGGAAGACATACGAATACCTTCATGCATTAATCAAATAGTACACAAACAATACTGGGAAGTACATATCAATACACTGCCCTCCCGATTTTCAGATGGGGAAACTGAGGCTTTGCTCTATCGATGAACTTTTTCCTAACCTCACACTGATAGTGAAAGGGAAAGCCAGCATTTAAACCCTGGAGTTTCCATGCTCGTGTGCCCAGCCTCAATACTCTACCACCTCATGGATGGCAAGTGTAGGATTTAGACAAGGGGAGGCCACAGGGGAAGCTCCCTTCTTACACAGGATGCTGATTAGCTCCTAAGAAGATTGTGTTTTCTTCCCCGTCCTCCACGCTGGCCGAGGATCTGTGGTCCTAACCACCAGGCCATGTGGCAGATGTGGTGAGGGTTACCCCTAAGGCCCATTGGCTCCAGCTTCCGGCAGACACAGGAGCCCTTCCCCACAGTTCTACCTCCACCCTAGAGAACCTTCGGGAGAGAGGTTCCTCATGACTATGCAACTGACCCAGGAGAGCACAGGGGTACGGAGGCTGCAGGATTCCTGAAGCACAGGGCTCCTTTGGCTTTTAGGGGTTGTTAGCCAAGAGCCTCTACCTCAGAAGGTGGAGAGCAAGTGGTACCCCAGTGTCAGTCAGAGCTCTGTGACAATAGGAAAAAAAATGGAAGCCATTTCTCTCAGACCTTCGGGTCCCCTGGTAGATGACAGGCTGAGAAACAAGGACATGCCTGAGGGATATTTCCAGTTTCCAAGGCTGAGCCGTCCATTCATCTACCCAACCACACCTGCAGGAAAGGCATGGTCTGGCACTGTTGGGAGGAACTTTATTCCTCACCCTGTCCAAGGCACACCCTCATTTGATAGATGAGGACATCAAGGCCCAGCTTGGAGAAAATGACTTTAAAGGCTGCACAGAAAACCAACGAAGAGATGAGACTAAGCCCTAAACTGCCCGATTCCAAACGCACTTCCACAAAATGCTCCTCCACCTGGCTGGGCTAGCAAGTCATTTACAAGGAACAGGACTCCCCCGTCTACACTGCCCACCTGTATAGGCCTTGGGCTAGGGGAGTGGAGCTCAGAGTCTATGGGCCCCAGGCTACCATCGGTGGTAAAGAGAAATCTGAAAAGTTTTTGCTGAATGTGGCCCAAACAGTTCTAAAACTGCTCTTGAGGCCACCAAGAGACATAAGGAGTGTGGTGGGCAGAAAGAAGGTGGGAGCAGGAGAGAAATGGAAGAGGCAAAAGGTGGCGGAAAAGGGAAGAACACAGGGAGGCGCTCAGCGGGTTCTCAGCTCAGCCTGGGCCACAGTGAGATCCACAACTCTTCCTCCCCACGGCCGCCGCCTGTACCCCATGCCCACCCAGCAGCCGCATGGCCGGAGCTGTGGGGACGAGCCCAGGATTCCCAGGCAGCGAACACTGGTTCAGCTCCCAGCTTTGCCACCACCTGCGGGAGGACCCGGAGCAGGTCCCAGGCCCTCTCTAGCCTTGCTCACATTCTTTGATCTTTGTTTCTTCCTCTGTTAGAACAGGTTTGTGGGGCAGATCAGAGGGCAATGCCTCTCACAGGGTCTGGCCTAGAAAGCCCCTGATATATGGCAGCTGTCACCATGGTTGGTGGGAACACTTCACTTCCTGCCTCCTGCACTGAGAAGAACTGCTGGCTAGGTGGCTCCCCACCTCCCCCAGCTCCAGGGTCAGGCTGGCAGGGCAGCCACACCCATGCTGGCTCCTCTAGCTCTGCTGGCTGAGCAGGAGCCCGTCTGCTTCCCATTCATTCAGGGCGGCTTTTGGAACAGCGCGCTTAGCATCCTCCTGGTATAGCGGGAACGGCACTGACAAAATCTCAGCGTTGCAAAGCGGGTGAGTCAGGAGGCGGGAATCGTTGTCACGCCACAGAAGGGTTCCCGTGCACGTCCTTTAATTGGGAGCCTCTCCACAGCACTTAGAGTCCCATTTCCACTTGTCACCACTCTGCTCCTCGCACGTGGCTGGGAACTCGCCTCGTGTGAACGGGAGAACTGCGGAAGCTGTGGGAGTCTCTGCCTCCGTGCCCTTCCCTCGCATTCTCAGAAGGCTCTTTGCCGTGGCCCAGGCGGGCTGCTGACCCACAGGGAGCAGCGAGGGGGCACACACACCAGCTGGGCATCGGTGCTTGGACAACGCTGCCCACTATCCCAGGCTGTTCAACTCACTGCTGCCCCTGCCTCGGGCCAGCAAACACTCTGTCATTCTAAGTTACCCTCAACCAGAGCTCAGACCCTGCAGGGGGAAAGGGGACAGTGAAGGAGACAGCCTGTGACAACCAGGCAGACACATGTCACAGCAGTGCCTCCTCCGCTGGTGCCCTCTGACCTCTGAGCGGAGGAGAATAATTTAGGGTCAGTGCACTTGCACTTGGGGCTTGCCTACCTTCCCTGCTTCTCTGGTCGCCTGCTACAGGGGTGATGCCGCTGAACAGTCCAGAAACCGAGCTCAGGGTAGCAGCAGAGAAAAGAGTTTGGAGGCAGCAGGCCTGAATTCAAGCCCAGCTGTGTGACCTCTGAGAGCTCCTTAACCCTCCCAAGGTCACTCTTCCTCTGTAGAAGGTGGTGGACATACCTCCGTACCAACCTGCACAAGAGGACGGCGTGAGGGCGAGGAGGGGAGCACCTCAGGCGGCATCGCACTCACACATGGCACTCTCTTCCTCTCCTGCAGGGCGGGCAGCTGCCACCCAGAAACCGCTACACCATCACATCCTATCCTTGCGTCCCTACTGTGGGCATATGGAACAAAGGAGACGGCCACAGACACTCTGCACCTGAATTGGGCCTGTCCAGTTGGGTCACAGTAGCCTTCCTCTCCCCAGCGCTGGGGCCACCTGGCCTCGTCTGCAGCCCAGCCTGACCCAGTCTCTGAGGCTCACCCCCACCTTAGACACTCTGGCTCCACGTGCTGGGGCTGGCACCATGTCACTCTGTGGCTGATGTAGCCCTGCTCCTGTGGCCCAGGTTGACCCATCCATGCTTCCTCCGAATCCAGGCAACTGGCCTGATGCCATGTCCCCCCATGGTCTGACCCACCCTGGCCCAGCCTGAACCGCTGGCATGGAGGCTGTGGTCCACTGACAACACTGACTCCCGTTTTCCCCTCTGCACCTCCACCACCTGAATCTGCGTGCGTGCCCTTCTGGATTTCAGAATAGTGATGATATGACCCACATCTATACTGGTATTTAAAAGATCGTAAGAAATCTCACTATGTTTGTGTGTCCCCAAATGAGGATAGTCTTTAGATTTAAAAGGCTCAAATTCCAATATTATTATTATCCAAACTAGAGGCCCAGTGCACGAAATTCATGCACTTGGGGAGGGGGGTGTCCCTCAGCCTGGCCTGTGCCCTCTTGCAGTCTGTGAGCCCTTGGGGGGTGTCCAACTGATGGCTTAGGCCCGCTCCCGGTGGAGCCATCAGTCGGACATCCTTAGTGCTGCCGTGGAGGTGGGAGAGGCTCCCGCCACTGCCACTGTGCTCGCCAGCTGTGAGCCCAGCTTCTGGCTGAGCAGCGCTGCCCCTGTGGGAGCGCACTGACCACCAGGGGGCAGCTCCTGCGTTAAGCATCTGCCCCCTGGTGGTCAGTGCACATCATAGCGACTGGTCATTCTGCCATTTGGTCGATTTGCATATTAGCCTTTTATTATACAGGATATGGAGAAAATACTTTTTTAATATCAGTTGACCATGTGCAATGACATTTTGGCAGCCCCATAGATGGTATTCTAAGTTAAGAGTCCTCAAACATGTTTAGGCGATTGAGTATCTGAGAGTTTTTGTCCTCTTTGCAGAAGCAAAAATGCTGGCATTTAACTCAGCTGAGAGTTGTAAAAATACTACTGTCAGTCACTCCTATTCGTATTTTGTTTTCAGCACTGTGCTAAGTGCTTCACATGGCATAGCTCACTCAATCCTCACAGAAATGCTTGGGGAAGAACCAATACTACTACTCTCTGCCATTTCATAGATGAGCAAATTGAGGCTCAGCGAGGTTAGGTCACTTGTCCAATATCACTCCACAAGCTGGGAATCAGTGAGCCAGAAAGTTAACTTAACTCCATACTCCTTATTCCTATCCTCCCCGCCCCATCCCTAGGACTCAGAGAAAATATCGTCGGTTAGATACGACTATGTTTTGTGTAAACCACATCAAATCACAGCCATTAACACATGGGCTGACTCACACACCAACAAGACAGCAAATCCAGGCATGAGTTATCAGCTGTTTGAGAATATCTGTCTGCTAATTTTGCTAATTGTGGATCCATTTGTCAACTGCTAGTGAGTGACAGCAGGCAAACAGTAGGAGGCACCAGAGGTTTAAGAAAAACATATGGGAGCAAAGCCTCCCTGGGAAGCATTTCGATGTCTTGGTCTATTTTCCTTCCTCCTGCCAACTGCAAAACGCCACATTATTGTGTGTCAGAGGCCAAGAAACTTGGCCCGTTTCGTGGAAACCTGTGTTATTTCCGAGATGCCCATCCCCGCGTGCCCACTGGCAACCCTTCTTAGGTTCTCTCCTGGTGCTCTAGCCCAACATTCTGGAGGAGTACACACCCCCTTCCCACCAGCAACAGTGGCGGGGTGCACCAGGAATCCTCAGCGAGGGGTGGGGCACCCCCACCGGGCCAGAAGCTTGGTGGTGGCAGGACATTCCCTATGGAATCACAATTCTAAGATGACCCACATGTCTCTTCAGATACCACATACCCATGTTCCATATGGCATGACCCCACACCTCCTTCACTCTCTGATGGGCCTAGGCTGAACGCCTGGCCCAAGTGCAGACAAATCACAGGCTGGACAGGAAACAAGGGATTTGAGCCACATTTCAAAAGATGGACTCTGACGATCAGGATCCCTCTTGGAAACGCAGAGCAACAGGCTCCAGGCACTGAAAGGGGTGCATGGGGCTGAGCTGGAAGGTGGCTGCAATGAGCCAGGGTTATGAGGACGCAGGAAGCATGAGTGAGTACAGGGAGTTGGTGTAAGCTGGAAAATGGAGCAGATTCCTAGAGAGAGGAGGGGACTCTGGGAGAGAAGTGAGACCAGGGACTGGTGCCTGGGGACCCACTGCCTGTCCTGTTCCTGGCCCCGGTTTCTTCCAGATGTGGCCGCACTCGGATGCTGTTCTTGGATTCCCAGGAAATCCTCCTCTGCTCTCTGTATCTTTATCATAACCGGCCACTCCCACACGTTTGCTCCAGCAGCCTGAACCTCTGTTCCTTGCAGCAAATAGCAGTTTCTTAAATGAGGGTGGGCAAGGTGGGCTTGGGTTCCTGGGACCTAAACTGCCCTGTCAGTGAGTCCCTGCTGCACCCAGACTCTCACTGGGTTCTCAGAACCCCAGACACCGCAGAGGGCTCCAGTTCTTCCCTCATTCCCCCTTCCCAGTCAGGCCCTTGCCTCACCTGCCCGTGGAGCCTCTGGACCCTCAGCAAGCTGTTTGCAGGGCTTTCTGCATTAGCCTACTGCTCCCTCCCGAGCTCCCTGCCTCCTACTTGACTCTGGCCCCACTGTGAAGCTTTCCCTGGCTCCTGCTGAGCTGGGGCTCATTTACATGTCACTCACCAACCTCATTTAGTTAATTTTCCACCATTAATTCAGGTTCACAAAAGTAGCCCTCCGTGGCATCTGCATCCCTCACCTTCTGGGGCTCTGGAGGGTTGCAGAGCGGTGGCCTCCCCGCCGAGATCCCCACTTAGGCAAGGCCAGGACACAGCTCACAGGCCGGGAGCAGAAGGCCTGCTGCAAGGTCAGCTCGGTAGCTTCCTCCGGCAGCAGCGCTGGGGGTCAAGCCCCTGGAGGGCAGCGAGTGCCCTCTGCCAGGCACCTCTGCCCGGGGAGGAGGCACCTGCACTGCACCTCCTGCCTTGTCATGATTCACTGTGCGCCCAGCTGTAGGTTGACTCACTGCTGTGCAAAGCATTCCCTTCACCTTAGCCTAAAATAGCTTCCACTTCAAGGGGTGCTG
Source organism: Myotis yumanensis (assembly GCF_028538775.1). Classification (NCBI taxonomy): domain Eukaryota; kingdom Metazoa; phylum Chordata; class Mammalia; order Chiroptera; family Vespertilionidae; genus Myotis; species Myotis yumanensis. The sequence goes on along the minus strand of NW_027223767.1, from coordinate 23,358,384 downwards.
CCTACTGCCTGTATTATTACAAGGGCTGGGAAGTAAAAAATTAAAGTAAAATGAACGACTTCGCATCATCATAATGGCCAAGGAGTGGGAGCTTGTGAACACAGCCACAGAGAGACCTTGGGTCATGAGGAGCTAAAGGCAGTGTGTGTTTTGTTGTATTTTATGTTTTTTGATTTTTTGGGGGGAGTGTGGGAGATATCAGCTCTCCCTCCATCTCCATCCCCAAGGAGCCAGCTGTGCAGGTGGGCTTCATGGTAGCATGCTGCTCAGACCACCTGATCAGTGCCCATGTCAATTAGGTGTCACATGTGGCCAACTTTTTGTTTTAAGCCTTCCATTGATCTGCAGGCTAGCTCAGAAAGCATGCAGCAAGCAGAAGCAACGGAAGTCTGGCATTCGGCCAGTTTGTCGGTCACCCTTTCGCCATCCCTACAGCAGCGAAGACTGGATTCTTTCACTTGTAAGTTTTGCCCCCCTGCGTTTCTCAGGATTTGCTGGGAAGGAGTTGTCTGCCCTGGTTCCTTTCGAGTTTCATTTGGGTCCCAAGAGCCATATTAAGAACGATGTCACAGCACATGTCAAGCTTTCCAGAAACTGTTCCAAAAATTCACCGGTAGCTTGTATAGCGGGCCTTCCTTGTACAGCCTCGGCTCAGTGTCTACCGAATTGTCTACCCCATATCTCAGTGGGCTAAGAATTGGTCCCCTAGGACCTCGGCGTGGCAGGATAGGGGCTGGGACACAGCCCCCGAGCCACCACCTTTGCCTAAATGTGCAGAATGCGGTTTCCTGTGTACAGAAGTATCACTGCTAGTTCCTTCTCCCACTACTCACCGGCCAATCCTGAGCCCCATTCGCCTCATTTGCAGCTCCCCTTTATTCAGCTGCCCTTTCCATTTTGTTGTTGTTATTAATTCTCACCCAAGGATATTTTTTCCCATTGATTTTAGAGAGAATGGAAGGAAGAAAGGAGAGGGAGAGAGAAAGAGAGAAAGAGAAAGAGAGAGAGAGAGAGAGAGAGAGAGAGAGAAATATTGATGTGAGAGAAACACATCAATTGGTAACCTCCCACATGCTCCCCAACAGGGGCCTGGGATCGAACCTGCAACTCAGGTGCATGCCCAGGAATCGAACCTGCAATCCTTTGGTGCTTCTGCTGATGCTCTAACCACTTGGAAACACTGGCCAGGGCTGCCCTCTCCATTTTTGCTTACCATCTCTTCCTCCGGCCTGATGCACAGGAGGGCGGGCACATTCTAGGGAACTCACTGAGGCAAAGCAGAGAACCTGTGCACCTCAGCAAGCTTTCGGGGAGCTGACACCAGCGCATCTGGGTCTCGTTCTGTGTGTTGTCAACCAGGAGGGTCCCTAGGTTCCCTCAGGCCACCAGCCAGCCTGCAGGTACCGTTGGGGAAATGCAACGCTTTCATGAAATGTTCTTCATTAACCAGGAGGGACCTCTGAGCGTGAGCCCGTCTTCGTCAGCTGCAGAAGGAAAGGCCGTGAGCGGACCTGCTTAAAACTGCACGGAGCCATCGTACTCGGCATTCTCAACAGCTCCCCTAAGAAAGGAATGCTGGCACCGATTCCAGCAGCCCTTAAAAAGGCACTTTATTAAAGTCTCAGAACCGATTAGATACGAGTCATGCTGGCTCTGTCGGGCTCAATTTATGTCCTCTCGACTCCCCCAAAAGGAGCTGAGCCGGGCAGGCAGGCTGTCCTGGAACAGGCAGGGACCGATGCCAAGACCACCTTCCCTCGGGATGGGTCCCTCCCTCTCTCCCGCCTCCCTCCGCCCAGGCGCCCCTACAGAGCAGCCCCGTGCCCACCTGTGGCTCTTGGACATTTGAAACCGGGCTGGTCTGAACTGAAATGTGCTGTAAGTATAAAATAGGTACTGGATATTTAATATTTATTCTGAAAAAAAAGGTGAGCTATCCCATTAATATTCATTGCATGTTTAAATGATAATGTTTTTGGATATACGGGATGAAATAAAATATAGCATGAAAATTAATTTCACCTGTTCTGGGTGTGTGGTTTTTTTTAATATAACTATTGGGATATTTAAAAGCACATTTGCAAAGTGCATTATATTCTTTTCAGACAACATTGCTGGAGAGGTTGTCAGAGGCTCTGTGTGAACAGAGGGAGAGGGAAATAGTGATCAGGCTTAGATTCTGCCACTGCCCTGCTCAGAACCCTTTCAAGGCTTCTCAGATGCCTTCCCTGAAGCCCTGAGTCCCTGGCCGGTGCCCACCTGCCTACCTCACCTCCTCTAGCTCTTGCCCTCCCTCCCTCTGCTCCCACCACCCTGGCCTCACTCTTCTGTAACACAGCCCAGGTGCCAGGCAGAGCCTTTGCAGGTGCTGTTCCCTCTGCCTGGAGCGCTTCCCCCTGACCTTTGTCCTCCTTCTTCCCTGTCTTTATTCAGTTCTCAACCAGAAAGTCACCTCCTCAACAGGCTACCACCTTTTCCCTCTCCCAGTCTCAAGTAGAAGCAATCACCGCCCCTTCACTCTGCTGTGATTTTCACCGAAGCTCTTATTGCTACCTGACATTAAATTGCACGTCTACTGTCTGTCTGCTCCAGGCAGGGAGCCTCTGTCTCTTTTGTCTATTACAGTGCTTGGCACACACTGGATGCCCAGTGAACGCTTGTTTAATGAACACACAACAATTGCCCCCCGAGGTGAATGGGATCGGGCTGTTTTCCAGATGCATTAACTCAGGCTCGGAGAGAGGTTAGCAGGACAGAGCAGGGGCTGGGTCCAGTGATTGCACCGAGAGGCAAAAGGGTGAGTGGCTTGGTGACTTGAAAAGTGACCTCCTCTAGGATCTCACACACAGGTAATCTGCCCCAGCCCAGGAGGCTAGGGCACCTTATCAGGGGAAGAAAAAAGGGCAAAGCCAGCAGGACCACTCCAGTGTGCTCAGGAGCATCGCCGAGGGAGACAGATGTCAGGGTTAAAAGGCAAGAGGGCCCCGTCTGCTGGCCCACATCTTTCTGGCTCCACAGGCTCTCAATAATATAGGCCTCTTTGGATGCCAGAAACATACCTGAGCGCCTCAGCACAGCACGAGACCATGACCCCATCCCCTTGACAGCATCGCACTCTATTGGGTACATCCAGGGAGCAGCAGCTCATCACTCTCAAGGCAGCCGAGCTGGTAGCTTCGTGTCTGTTTTAATCAACACAAAGCACTTGATCCTTTCAGGTCAACAGCTACTTCCTTCTTTGTAGCTACTGTTTTTCAGACACTTGTTCTAGTTGTGCCTCTGCAGCTGCAGCGAACAACACACATTCTTATTCCCCAGCTCAGCCCTTCAGGTCATGGGAGCTGGAGAACCTAACTTCCCAGAAAGCACTGTTGGTAGGGCTGCCCTGAATCTGACCCCGAGGGTCAGACAGATAAACATACTGATCTAGGTGACTCACTCTTGGGAGCTCTAGCCTCCTCCTGGCTCACCCAGAATCACCACAGCCCACCCCAGCCAGCCTGACTTCCCAACTCACCTGTGCTTCTTCCCGTTACTTTAGCAACATCTCTGCAAGTGCCTGTGTGAGCCAGGCACTGTGCTACACATTAGGGATAGAGTAATGGGGAAGACATGGCAAAACTTCCCAGTAGCGTGCTGTGTGAGGGTCCAACAACCTGGTCCCAACCAGCCATCCCAGGAAGGCCTCATGGTCTCATGGAAAGGCTACGAGTTCACAGGGCATCAAAGCCCAGCAGGATCCGGCTGGCATGAGGCAAGCGCCAAGGGCAGGGGCCATGGGCTCAGAGGTGGACTTGACCCATCCTGCGGGATGCAGGGAGGCCACCCTGGAGGAAGAGATGCTAACCTGTCCGTTTCAGTTGTCTACTGGGAAGTTCAGTCTGTAAGTCCCACAGATGTTTCCAGTAGAACCCACCTGTCAGTCTTCTTAAGCAGGAATGCTCAAAATCATCATCTAAATTTCCACCTCAGCCTATATCTCACACACACACATACACACACACACACAGTCACCTCCTTACTCTTTCAGGCCTTCCCCTTCCTCTCACTCTCTCAGGTAACCTTTGCCATTCAGTTCCTCTGCCACCCCACCCTAAACAGTGATAGAAGGATCCTAGCAGGTACCAACCCACAAATGAAAATGGATCCCTATTGCCTAGAGGCAAAACTTCCCAGCAGAGTGCTGTGTGAGGGTCCAACAACCTGATCCCAACCAGCCATCCCTGGAAGGTCCCCATGACCTACAAGCCTTAAGCTCCAGCCCCACAAGCCTGCTTGCACATCTCCAAACCCTCATGCTCCACTGGCTTCCCCCTCGGCACTCCTGAATATACACTCCCTCTTCCCTTTCTTCCGCATCCCGAAAACTCCTCGTCATCCTCAACCCACTCAAATGCCTAACCTCCATTAGGCAGCTGTTGCTCTTACCAAGAAAAGAACATTATTTTATTAGAGTGGTTCTATTCTATTTCAGATAGGAGATAGGCTGGGGTTCCCAGCGTGCAAAGGTAGTGTGGCATAATTCATCTTCCATCCCCAGCATGTGGTATAGAAGCTAGTAAGAGCATTCAAGACTAAAACTGTTATTTATTAATAATGAATACAGTCAATGATCATAATGAATAATAATGAATGCAACTCCCACCATAAGGCAATACAGTCACTCACTTTGCCAAGCCTGTGCTAAGCACTCTATAAACAAGATCGCATCTAATTCACCAGCATCCTATAAAATCGTATTCCCAAGTTGCAGATCGGGACACTGTAGCTTAGAGAGTAGAAATAACTTCCCCAAGGTCATAGGTTTTAAAAGGGGCGGAGGTGAGATTTGAAGCCATGTCTGTTGACCTCTGGGCCTGTGCTCCTAATGACTGTGCTCTCTGAGACCAGTAAAGGTACTGAATCAATGCATTCACCACCCCATCAAGCCTGAGTGGGAGAGCTAAGGGCTTCCCTGCCTCGACTCCAGGGGGTTGGCTCTTTGACCCCCTTCACTGGATGGCAACCTGACCGCTGGACCATTCCTGCTGCTAGCAATCTCCTTTCAACAGAAGCTTATGAGTTTTTTTGTTTTGTTTTGTTTTCATCAGAATGCAACGTTTACTTATTACAGTGAATTTGGAGCATGTTTAAAAAATAAAAAAAGATGAAAAAGAAGTCTCCCGTGATTCTGTAGTCCAAAGACATTTTAGGCACTTCCTTGCCTTTCTTTTTCTATGCGGAGTATTTTGGAATTGGCAAGGCATCTTCTATCTACCAGGTTGTTTATGCTTTCTTCTACTCACTGTTCTCACCAGACTTCCCATCTGCAATAAACACCGTTCTAACAATGGCGCTGTGAGGGACCTACCCAGCCCCACGCCTGCTGTCAGTCATTCATGCTTCTGAACGTCCACTCTTCCAAATCAAAGACCACTGACATTTCATTCATAAAGGGATCCTTTTTCTAAAGCTGCCTTTGGGATGTTGTCTTTCGTACAGATGAGCAGAAGCGAGCTTTAAGGTGCAGAGAGAATGCTGACCCTTAGGCCTGGCGAGTCCACCCCTCTCTGGGCTCCCTCACCTTACAGGTGATTTGGGCAGTGTGAAAATCAAAAATCTGGAAGAAAATAGATTTTAAGGAAACCTGGCCTTGGGCTTGGCCCAAATCTCTGGGGAAGCAGCAATGAGAGCTTTTACGTTTATTATTTTTTCCCTTTTTTTTTGGCCTAGTTTGAATAGACCCCCAGGGCGACTGGGTTTCCTGAGTTATCTGAATTTTAAATATCTGCCTGGGGCTTCCCGTGCTGTGCTGAATCCTATAAATATTTCCCTTTTTGTGCGACCGCCAAGGTGTGGGAGTTTGGAAGGCTGCCCTACATGGGGAGAAGATGGGCCTTTATTGTGCTGCAGGGGCTGGAGACCAGGAGGCCAAGAAGCTGGTCGCCCTGCCACACCTGGACCAGCTGGTCGGGGGTGGAGTCTCTGTCCTCCTTACCTGGGGCCTCTCCCCCTGTTTTCAGGCTCACCCCACTCCTCCCTGATGCCCCCCAAAGCTCTTTCCACCACTTTGGGGGCCTGGAGACAATCCACTTAACTGGTAAGGGCCCTGCACCCTGCCCAGCTCCTACTAGCTCCCCCTTCTGGAAAGGGTGTCTTGTTCTGTCACGAGATGTCACTGTCACAAGACGATAGAACTAAAAGGTTCCTTAAATGTTGCAAGGACACCGCTGTAAATTGAATACCTCACAGTTAGTACAGAGTCATACCATGATTACCTCATTGGGCCTCCCAACAGTCCTGTGCAGAAGAAGAAGGAATCAGAGAGGTCAAGTCACCTTCTCAAGGTTACACAGCCCGTTGGTAATTGAGTCAGTGCTAGAAGCAGTATCTGTTGGCTCTGGGCCCAGGGATTTTCCTTTTTTCAATCTCTTTCTTGTGTTTTTTTGTTTTGTTTTGTTTTTTGATGAGACAACAGAAGCCTAGAGAAGTGAGGAGGCTATATAAGGTTACAAACCATATCAGCTGAGAAAGGCTGGGACCAGATCCGACCTCTCCTTTTCCCTGGCCCTCCTCCACCAAAAGCAAACAGAGCATGAATGAGTCAAGAGAATGCCACTCTGGCGGATGGGTCCTTCTGGATCCTGGAGACAAAATGGCTCTGAGTGATAGATTCCTACACTTGGGTGAGCTCCACAGAGATGGCGAGACCCGCTAGGAACTGCAGGGCTGGGATGAAGGCCAAAGGGACAGCGAGCGGGTAGCAGGAGCCAGAGGAGCACTGTGGCTTCAAGAGGTGTTCACACTGCGGCTGCCCACAGCAGAACGGAGGGGAGGAGGGTCAGCAATGTTGCCCTCTGACTCTGGCTCAAGAGACAGAGGGCTCTGTCCTCTCCATAGCAGCACCCCTTCAGAGATGGACTGTCCATGGGCATCTGGGAGAAGCTGGTAGCATCAGTCACCAACGGGGAGAACAGGGATCTCACGAGTCCAAAATAGGACTAATCATTTCATGGAGGTGATCCTGAGGCCTTGGTGTCAGAGATGAAAGGGAGAGAGGAAGGGAAGTACCTACCTACCCTATGTGCTAATGCATCTGTCACTGACTCCCTCCCTTCAGCCCTGGGAGAGAGATGCTGTCTCCATGAGTCTTTGTCCAAGGCCATGCAGCCAGCAAACAGTGCAGACAGGACAGCATGGCAGACTCTAAGGACCGTAAGGTTTCCACTCTGCCCCGTCCTCTCCTGGGCAGTAAGTTGGCTCAGGATGTATCATCAGTGAGTGATCCAGGATAGTCCACTCCAAGGTCTCTGTGGGCACCTCTGACACATTCTGACTTCCCTGTACAAGCCAGTTCACCAGGCTGTGCCATCACATGGCTGTAAGAACAGCTGCCCGAGGGCTCACCTTGAAACAACCTTGAAATATCTCTATCACCTAGTGCCCCTTCTCATTGAGCAAGCCCGTTTCTAGATTTGGGGACCCCCAAGTCAAAGCCCAAAGGCACAGCAAGGATCATTGGTGGCTGGGGGTCTCCAACTGTGTCCCTATAGCGATAAATTCTGTCCGGTATCTTTCTGAATCAGTGGTCACCTTGGAGCCAGCCAGCCTCTTCCCTCCTTAGGTCAACCTTTTGCTAAGCACAATGCTGGGCACAGTGAGTACAGAAGTGAACAATGCCCACCCTAACCCTCCCTCCCTCCTGCTCCCTCCAACCTCACTTCCTTCCTTCCTCTGAACAGTAAACTGAACGCAACAATACGCTGTGGTAAGCACAGTACTGGGGATAACACAGTTGACTAGAATATAGTTCCTACCTTCACAGAGCTTAAGACGAGTGGAGGACACAGTCACCCCTCCAATAACAACCATACACAAATCACTGCAAACCAAGACAGGACTGTGATGGCAAATTCCAGGGTATTTTAAAGAAATACAACAGGGGCCTGACCTGGGCTGGGGTGTCAAGGAAAGGGAGCCCTCTGACCTGAGATGTCAATGATGACGCAATCAGGGGGCAGGGCAGGGCATGTGAGGGCCAGAGAGCTTCTCCCCAGAGAACAGCAGGGAAGCCTGTGCAGCCAGAGCCCAGAGAAAGCGAGAGGGTGTGCACAGTGGGGCTGGAGAGAGGGGCAGGTCAGATCTCGCAGGGCTTGCGGGCCAGGGCCAGGGCCAGGGCCAGGTGTTTGGGTTTCCTTCTAAGTGCCATGAGGAGCCTTTACGCCCCGGGGAGAGGCAGCCTCAGATGATATCAGCATGGGAAGATCTTCCGGGATGGGTGTGGAGAGCGGTGGGCACGGGGTGAGAACTGAGAGAACTGATGCAGGAGACTAACTGCAGGAGCCCAGGTGATCCAGCTGTGGTGGAACCCGACCCCTCGGTGGGCCAGAAGAGCCTCCGTCCCTGCAGGGAGCTCAGGGCTAAGCTGGAAGGATGGTCACAGCCAGTGCAGAGAGGGGATTCTCCAGTTCACTCTCCTCCCTGACTCTCTTGGGAGAAAAGCAACAGATGTGCCCAGAAGGGAGCCCTACAGGCATTAAAGGGAGGCTGCCCTCCTGGAGCAGAGGGGCTAAACGGGAATCCTGCTCCATCCTTAGCAGCACTTGGAGCTCATCCTAAATGGGGCCCCAAGAGAAGGGTCAGTAGAGCCCCGGACTTGAGACACAGCTGTATGCAGGGTAGTGGACTTGGGTGGAGCTGGAGGTCTCTGGCCCAGCATCCTCTCCACGGTGGGCACAGAAGCTGGGGCGGCAGTGATGGCCCAGAGTCATGCCAACCCACAGGGCAGTGGGTGTTCCTATCAGGTTGGCTCAGCATGGAGGAAGGAGTGATGGCAAAGTGCAGACGCAGAAGAAGGTCCTGGAGAGAAGCAGCGTCTGAGCGCTGCCCTGGGCGGAAAGGAGCGGCTCTGCCACGTCTGTGCCCAGGGGAGGGAGTGGGCACCTGAAACCAACCTGCTCACCCAGGACAGTGCTGCTGTCACCTTGCAGGACCCACCTGGAGCGAAAGGAAGGTGGTTTGGTTGCCGACCTCGTGACCACAGGGTTTGGAATGCGTGTGTGGCTGAGGAAATCATGAGGCAACATTGCTAAAGGGCATTCCCAGGGCTATAGTATAGGTCAGTGGTCGGCAAACTGCGGCTCGCGAACCACATGCAGCTCTTTGGCCCCTTGAGTGTGGCTCTTCCACAAAATACCAACTTCTGCGCATGGGCCACGAAGTTTCAATCGCAGTGTATGTGCATGCCCGAACATGGTATTTTGTGGAAGAGCCACACTCAAGGGGCCAAAGAGCTGCATGTGGCTCGCGGGCCGCAGTTTGCCAACCACTGGTATATGTGGACCCAGGAACAAATAAAAGCGATTTCCATTTGGACTGGGGTGGCAGGAGGATGGTGAAGAAGGTACATGAGATACCAACTGGACCAGATTCTCAAAGCTGGATGGGAGGTCACCATGGGGGAGAGGGGAGAAAGCCAGAAAGATACCAAAGGTGGGAGGAGCAGCCTGAGCAGAGAAGGGAAGTGCACAGAGCAGGGAGAGGATCATTGGGTGGGGCCCCAGCAGAGGGGCGCCCTTGGGAGGGCTGGGTGCTGAGAAGTGAGATCCCGAAGCATCATTGCTGCTTATGTCCTTCTCACCGTGAAGGAGGAATGCAGCGCCTCCTAACCTGAGCGGAGCCCTGCCTTCCATCCCAGTGTCTCAGAGCCTTCGGAAGTCACCTAAGGATGAGGAAACAGGCCCAGAGAAGTGCAGCCTCTCGTTCAAGGTCACACAGCGGCCCGTGGAAGAGCCAGGGCAAGGAGCCAGCTATCTGGCCTCCCGGTTCCTTTTCTGCTTTATAGGGTCTGTCCTTTTTCTCGTCAGATGATAAGCCTGTGTGCGAGAGGCGGGACACCACAGATGAGTGAGTGGCAAGTCACTTCTCAGTGACAATCACTATGGAAACAAGTGCTGAGACAGATTGGAGCCCTGAAGTCAGGGGTCAAGCTTTTTTTATTGCCGAGCACATTTTGCAGGGGAAGATGAAGTGTGTTGCTCAGACGTAACTCAAATTGGACAGCTCAGGAGGCAGATGCTCCTCTGTGCTTCATCAGCAGAGTGGTGGGTGCCAGCTGCCACCCTAGTTCGGGAAACCATGGCCTCCAAGCACCACGGAGGTCCTCCCTCGTGCTGTTTCCAGGCCCCACTGTCCCCAGTAATGACAGGCCATCGCTATTCCAAAAGCATTTCTCTCCTCAAACGGCTCAGGATGTGAACTTACGAGAGATCTTAGCGGCTATACATTCTGACCTATTTATCTTCCAAATAAAAGCCCATTTCATTCTCACACGCCCATTTTATACATTGGAAAACTAAGGCCCAGAAAGGGGAATGACCTCAGGCCTCCCAACGAGGAAATGACAGGCGTCCCGACGCCAGACCTTGTGAACTCCAGACCACTCCTTCAGTCCTTGATCGCCCAGAGTCCTCAAAATAAAAGGAATCGGTCTGCCACCAGTGTCCCAAGGTGCAGAAATGGTTCAGGAAGGAAGGTTGGCATTGCAATGTACAAACCACAGGATGAGGCCAGAAATCACCACTCCCCCCTTCCCCCATCCCCCAGCTTCACCTCTGAACACTCCACACCCCACGTTTCAGAACAGGAACATCATCTGGGGAGAAGGTGGAAGAAACTGAGAGAGCATCGGCAGAGCCCTTCCTAGTGTGTAACATGCTTTCAGCGCCCTCACGCCACCTCCTCCTCAAACAACCTTGCGCAGGAAGAGAACGTGAAAATACCACCGCCTCGACTTCTAAATGAGGTCACAGACCCCAGCGATGGATGGACTCGAATGCTAATCTAAACCTCCTGAACCAAGTCCTGTGGTTGTTCCATTTATAGTGCCTTTCTTTGGTATGTGCATGAAGGATGATAAGGGAGTGGGAGTTAACATTCACTGAAGGATAAGATTAAAAAAAAAAACGGAAAAACAATCACAGCCATTACCTCTCACTGAGCATCCTTAGCGCACACCAGGCCCTGAGCTAAAACACGCTGCTCACCCTCTCACCTCCTGGTCGAGGCAGGTGCTATTATCCCATTTTACTGGTGAGGAAACTGAGGTTCAGCAAATGAAGTCCTTGCCATTGTTTCCTTTGATTCACTCTAAGGGGGTCTTGTTACCTCGTCATTTAGTTATTTTTAACTGTGAAGTGCTCATTTTCTTAGAATTTTGTTAACACCCTAGAACCATGTTCGGCAAACCGCGGCTTGTGAGCCACATGCGGCTCTTTGGCCCCTTCAGTGTGGCTCTTCCACAAAATACCACGTGCGGGCGTGCACGTACAGTGCGATTGAAAGTTCGTGGCCCATGCGCAGAAGTCAGTATTTTGTGGAAGAGCCGGTATTTTGTGGAAGAGCCACACTGAAGGGGCCAAAGAGCCGCATGTGGCTTGCGTGCCACAGTTTGCTGAGTCGCAGTTTGCCGACTACTGCTCTAGAACAAAGGTGGGTACTAGGTAGGATTTGTGTTCATGTCTGACAACCCAGGGTTTCTCTACATGAAATTTTTGTCTGGAGTTTTTCAGGTCACCCAGGTGGTATGAATCCAGTCTTCCTGGAGGGAGAGTGGGTGGGGAGAGATGGAGGAGGCTCTCCTACCTGAAGTCTAACCTAAGAGTCAAATGAAGGCAAAGTACACAAGAAATCAGTAGCTCCACATGGGGCCATTGAAAAGGTTGAGCCAGGGGACCGGGCACATTGACGCAGCTGGCAGAGATGGGCATAACACGAGAGGGTGGCAGAGAGGGCCAGCAAACCAGGCATGCTTGGAGGGAGCCTGGAAGGATGGAGGGCAGAAGTGTAGCCGTTTGGGTTGGGAGGAGAAATGGGGCATATGTGCCCTCTCCACCCCATCACTGTGCCTCGGGACCTGCCTCCCCCTGCACCGACACCCCAGCGATTATGCTGCAAAGCTCTGATTTCCACTGAATGGAGGGGGAGAACTGGAAGTTTCAGAAACCTGATGGGACATGAAATACAAGAGGACATAAAATCTGATGTGTAGACTGTAAAGTAAGTCACAGTTCTATCTGCCCTTCAGCAGTATAAACATCACGTAGTTTTAATCAAGTTGGAAAGTAAAATCAGAGGAAAATTAGGAGCGCCACCTCGGGGCTTGAGGCACAGGCAGATTCTCCCGGTAGCGGGCTCTGCTGTATTGGTCTTTCATCCTGAAGAACACTCTGAGTGGGCCTCTGCGTAGGCCTTCGAAGTCCCAACAGTGCACTCACGTACAGGGCACCGAATGCTCTGATAAGGCGTATGTGCAAAGTGCAATGCGCTTCAGAGAGGAACTGATAAGGGTGTAAGGGAAGGCTTCATGGAAGTGGCTATATTCCAACTGTGTTTTAAAGGATGAATAGGAGTTCATGAACCAGAGAAGGGTCTCTCAGTCACAGGGGCATTCATATACAAAAGTCACACAGAATGAAGAGGTGTGTGCTAGCTCGGGTGGGGGGGGGGGGGGACGACGGGGCAGTTAGAAGTCTAATTGCTCAGAATTCATTAAAGATGGAGATGCATAAATTTTCCATTCATCCTTCAAAGAGATGGAGTTTTAAAATACTTGTAGGTCCTTAAACACAAAGCAGCTTTGTAAGATTATATTTTCTACTGAAAGGGGGCCATCAGGGAGCTAATATATGTCTTTGGATGTGGATTTTTTAAATGTATTATTTTTTATTGTTGACAGTGTTACAGATACGTCCTATGCTACGTAGGTTACCATTCTTTAATACATTCAGTTTCCCCTTGCTTTACACGTGACTTAAGGTTATAACTAGCATTTACTGGGCCGTGTCATGTGCTAGGTACTTTATGCGATCTGTCTCATTTCCCCTCCTGACCCTAAGCGGTAACTACTATTAATATTTCCACTTTCTCGGGAGATGACATGGAGGCAGACAGAGGTGGGACCTCGCGTCTCGGTCCTGAGGCCTGAAAGGCAGAATCAGGATTTGAATCTGGGCCCATCTGACTCCAAAGCCCATGCCCTTCCACCGCACCACGCTGGGCGGGCACACAGGCTAGGCTGGCGGGGTGGGCACAGGGGGCACTCCTGCAGGTGGGGAAGAACAGAGGTGGCTGGTACCCTTCAGCTGACCTCGACCTCTGCTCTCTCCAGGTCTTTCTCCTTCAGTCTGCAGAAATCATCTGGAGAAACGATCAACACTCCAGAGTCCCTTCTCAGAACCACAGAGCTGCAGAGGCAGGCGGAGCCTGGGGAGCAAGGCCCTGCAGGGAGCCCCACCGTGTGGATAAGCCTTTGGAGACAGCAGGGGACCCCCCCACTGACCAGAAATCACAGAACCGAGGCTCAGAGAGTTGAAAGGGACCTGAAAGGTCACCTAATCCTCCAGATGGAAGGCTCCCACCCTGTGATGCCCACCCCTGCCAGGATCACAGGCTCATGCCTCAAACACCAGCTGGCCTCTGTCGGCGTGGTGTCCGCGCCTCAAACACGCCGTCTGTGCTGCACAGACACAGCATGGGGGCTGGTCTGGCTTTAGAGGACTGGGAGACGGGACCTTTCCTGGCTCCCCTGCTTACAAGCTAGGCACTTGGAGCAAGCGCTTTATCCTCTGGGATCCTCAGTTTGGGCATCTGATATAGAGAGATTGTCAAGGCCTGGTTTGCACGGTGATTGGGGGGATTAAACATAGCAATGCAGGGGAGATAGTGCAAATATATATACAGTGTATATACATATAGTGTGTGTGTTATACATGATATATATATGTGTGAGTGTATGTATGTGTGTGTGTGTGTGTGTAAAGGTAAAGTATTATGATGAAGAAGTGATGACTTACAAGCAGAGATCAGAAAACTCTGTATGCAAACGGCCCAACAGTAACTATGTTAGGTGTTGGGGCCAAAAGGTCTGTGTCACAGCTCAGCCTGCCATTGTAACATGAACGCAGCCACAGACATTATGTAAACAAGCGAGTGTGGCTGTGCTCCAATATGTCTTTATTAAAGGACACTTAAATTTGAATTTCATATCATATCGTTTCATGGAGCACACAAAACAGTAATCTCCTTTTCATTTTTTAAATTATTTACAAATGTAAAAACCATTCTTAGCTAGCGGGCCATGCAAAAACAGGGAGTGGGCCAGATTCGGCCCACGGGCCCCAGTTTCACACCCCTGACTAGTGGGTGAGTCTTCAGCGATATAGGAGTCCCCCATGGGGGTGCGGTGGCTGGGCTATCCTATATAATAAAAGGCTAATATGCAAATCGACCGAACAGTGGAATGACCGGTCGCTATGACACGCACAGACCACCAGAGGGCAGATGCTCAACACAAGAGCTGCCCCCTGGTGGTCAGTGCACTCCCACAGGGGGAGCGCTGCTCAGCCAGAAGCCGGGCTCACGGCTGTCGAGCGCAGCAGCGTAAGCGGGAGCCTCTCCCGCCTCCACAGCAGCGCTAAGGATGTCCGACTGATGGCTTAGGCCTAGGGAGCAAGCCTAAGCCATCCATCAGACAAACCCTGAGGGCTCCTGGACTGCGAGAGGGCACAGGCCGGGCTGAGGGACCCCCCCCCCAAGTGCACGAATTTTGTGCACCAGGCCTCTAGTAATAACACAAACCTTCTCCTGCCACCTCTTCTGGGAAAATCTCCCTGGTTCCCTTCCCTGCCCCAGTGAGCTGGTCGCTCCTCTGTGGACCCCGGTCAGCACAGATGTCACAATGCACTGCAGCCGTATGCTTGGCCAATGCCCGGGAGCTCATCCAGGGCCCACCCCCAGCTTGTCCATTTCATGTCCGCAGAGCCCGGCACCATGGTGGACCCAGGAGATGCTTGATAAACCATTCTGTACTGTATGGCTTTTATAGATTTCTAAATTTCCTTTCAAAAACATTAAAGACACTATATACATCCTTCCCATGCTGCCTCAGATGCCTATGGTTTCACTTTCTATTCTAAGGAACCAAAGGATTAATGAGGTTATTTAAAAATACACATCAGGTCAGTTTTCACGAAACATGCATCACCTCTCCCTCTGGGTCCCTCAGGCCTGCTCTCCAGCCTCATCTGACGAATGGGCCAAGACCCTGGCAGATATGAGCCTCAGTTCCCTCATCTATAAAGGAGGGGTTGTCTTTGTACCAACGCTATACAGTTATGGTGTGAACTGGAAGAGACAGTCATAGAAAGTACTCAGCACAGTGCCTGGCACTCAGGGAAGGCTCCCTGAGGACTGGTTATTATTTTCTTATCCCCCAAGATAAGAATTGGTGTCCACATTTCCCAAGAAGAAATGGAGGCTCAGAGAGGCTAGACATATGCCTCAAAGTCAAAGAGCATCAGCGTCTGACCCCTGGTATGGTCCACCCCAAGCCGAGGTCCATGGTCAATGGCTGAATCTAGACTCGAGCCAGGCCTGACTCTGCCTCCTGCAGGCAGCCCGGGTCTCAGAGACGAGCTGCCCCCAGGACACCAGGAGCGAGGGCTCTAGGAGACTGAGACCCAGACAGAAGCAGTTTCCCCAGACGGCAGGTTAGGGAGATCTTCTTCCTTAACCAGGCGCTCTCGCTGCTCGCCTTCCAGGGAACTGCTTTTTCCCTCGAGTTCATCACAGGCACGGCCTCCCCGCTGCCGGTGCCAAGCTGGGGGCTGCTCAGAAACCCAGCTCATCCCTCCAAATGAAAGCGCCATGCAGGAGGACCCCTCCTCCTCCCCATATACACACAAAAGAAGTGAAACCCAATGAAATCAGACTCTATAATGAATGCAGACCACGTTCTCCACGCCAATAGCGAGACAAAGTCTATTCTGTTGCCTGTCATTTGAAAAGTAATAAAGTAATAGTGAAGTAAGTTATGAAAACCAAACAGCAAATTCCTTTCCTGAATACTGAAGGGAAGGTGGGGTGCAGAGCCAGGGCAGCGATGAGCAGGGGGACCTGGAGACCCAGCCTGGGGAAGCCAGTGGGTCCTCAGACATCGCCCCGACCATAATCTGACCCCAGAGAGGGAGAGGCAAGCACCATGGCCACAGGGTAGGTTAGGAGCCAAGTCCTGCTGAGACCCAGTGCCCCCTTCTCTGGGGCCAGTGCTTTCGGGGGGGGGGGGGGGGTATGCCAGGGCTGGGATGCAGGGTGGCCCCTGC
Source organism: Myotis yumanensis (assembly GCF_028538775.1). Lineage (NCBI taxonomy): Eukaryota > Metazoa > Chordata > Mammalia > Chiroptera > Vespertilionidae > Myotis > Myotis yumanensis. The sequence goes on along the minus strand of NW_027223767.1, from coordinate 23,342,245 downwards.
TGCGTTTTGCACTTTCTTGTTGGGAGGAAGGAAGTGCCGACCTGCCGCACCAGCTTGCTGGCTGCTGGGCAATTACATCTCCTATTATAAAACTGTCAGTTAACAAATTGATCCTCGGAGGTATGATGGAGTCTCCCATTTGTCCAGGCCTAGTCGATTCAGTGGGAGGCAAAAAGTTTAGAGTCAGAAAAACCTGATTGTGAATCCTGGCTCTATCCCTTATTAGTCAAGTGCCATAGGTCCCTTTATCTCTCAGGGCATCCATTTTCTCGGCTATAAAACGGAAAGAATATCACCTATCTGGCAAGGTTATTAATATAATAATAATAATAATAATAATAATAATGTCAGTTAACAAATACCATTTCTTGAGTGTATGCTGTTATGAATTAGGTACCATGATAAGTGATTGAAATGTGATCTCCTTTCATCGTCACAGAAATCGTGAAAGGTAGTCCTATTATTACTCCCATTGTACAGATGTGGAAACTGAGGCTCCGTGAGGACAAGCATCTTGCTTAAGATCACACAGCAAGTTAGAGGCAGAGCTGAGATTCCAATCTCTGACTATAAAGTGCGTGCTGAACTAGAAGCTAGATAGTACCGCGGCCCCAACTTCTTTGTACTTTGAGACAAGTCTCTTTCTCAAGCCTGAAGGAGAAAGCAGGACCATAGGATGATGGGCAGACCTGTGTGTGCTTAACCCATACCTTTCTTACCCAAAGAACTTCTATTTTCTTCCGTATCACCCTCAGTATGTTTCTGGGGAAGTGGCTGCATACGTGTGCTCAATTTGTGGAATTTTATCCAATGGTACACACAGGAGAAGTTCACTTTTTTTTGTCATGTTTCCATTTTAAAAGTTTGAGAAAGGGAGACACAAGAATCATAATGTCTTCAAATTGCTTTCAACTGGAAGAGAGCGTGAGAGACATAGGAAGCAACGTGGCGAGTGGTTAATAATGCGAAAATCTAGGCGAAGGGAACACCGGTGCCCACTGTGCCATTTGCTCAAATTGTCTATAGGCTTGAAATTGATTATGTGAAAAAGGTGGAGAAGATACAGGGGAAGAGCTGGCTGGTTCCGTGCCCCTGGGCGTGAGGATGTGATGCCTGGAGCCAGAGCAGTTCCACTTCTGCTGAGTGATCTCAGGCAAAGTGCCTCACGGTGCCTCAGCTTCCTCATCTGCACAATGGGAATAATTAGAGGATCCACCCCTTCGGGCTGCAGTGAAGAGGACAGGAGATAATATACAGGGTGTCCTCCAAAAAAGTATACACACTTCGGATAATTATTAATCCCGATGGGTTAAATCTGAAAAGGAAGAAATATCAATTGAGCTATCAGCTGTTAGAGGAGGTATTCATTTTTGGGACACCCTGTATATAAATCACTTGTCACGCTACCTATTCACAGGATGCCCTGAAGGAAACAGAGGATCGAAATGAAGGAAGGTACCTGGGTCCTTGATGAGATCATGAGGTCACAGAACCAACTAGTCTAGGAACAGCCACACCAGCATACTCTTGGTCACCGGAGGTAATATACTTCCTCCCTCATAAGCCATTATCATTTGTGTGGTTTTTATTGCAGATAAAATCACACTCTCCTTCCTAAGGAAACAATCTGAAGTTCAGAGAAAAATGCATTTATACTGGGAAAAAATAAAAAAACATTCCAATTATGTAGGAATAACGATCGAACTAAATAAATTATGCGACATCTGCAGGGTAGAATATTATGTAGCTGTCAAAAGTGATGTCAGAAACTGTTTCATGGCAGAGGAAAATGTTCTTAATCTAATATTGATGTCTGAAATAAGCAAAAATAAAAATATTAAAGGTTGGAAAAAATATGGCCAAATATTGATAGCAGACTGGATTTAGGTATTTAATTAAATGCTTCAATATTTTCTGTTTTTAAAATGACTATTATATAGTACCTATACAATAATAATTTAAACAGTAGAACTACACTATATCTGTGACACATACACATATTGGAAACGAATTTACATATTTGTATGAGATCACTTATATAAAATGCATGCAAAATTGGAAGAAAATAGAACATGTTAACAGTCATTACCACTGAGTTGTGAGGTTACAGGTGACTTTTTTTACCTTTTCATATACACACATCATACATTTTCTACAATGAGCAAATGTTACTTTATAATTCAAAACCATTCTTAAAAATATCAATTTTTAAAAATATCGATTTACAACTTTTAGTTCCAGTATCATTGCCTCCCCCGTCTGTAGTTAAAGAAATACCAACCCTGCCATATATCTACAGGCAGTCCTCGGGTTACTTCGCCATCTCCCATTTACAGTATTTATTTTTAAAAAAAAGTTCTGTCATTTCGACGTATGTACATATGTGCTTTATATTTTTTATTATTTATTTACACATAAAGGTCAGGAATTGTTATCTTTTAAATTTTTTTTACTGTTTCACTTCATTACTGCTGTGCATGTGCTCCATGTGAGTGATGTAGGTGCTTATGTAGGTGGGTTCTGACTTAGGGCGAAAAATCGAGTTACGTGGCGCCGTAGGAATGGATCTCTGATGTAACCCAAGACCCTACTGTATATCCTATTGAAAAACATCTAAAATCCCCAGGAAATTCAGAGAAGAAAGAAACAACAAACATCAGGCTGATGAGACCGATGTGCCAGCCTTGGCATGGGGTGTGGAGGGAGAGCCCAGACTTGGAGACAGAGGGAGCGTTGTGGGGGGTGGTCTAGAGGAGAAAATGGGTCACCCCTTCCGGGGGCTGCAGTGTAGCTCGCGTCGGATAGAGTCAATGAACAGGTTAGGAGGAAGGAACAAAAATGGAAGCCATAGATTATGGAGGCCCTGAAGGCTGGGCAGTGGGGCACTGCAGAACACACGGTCTATATGGAATGGGATGGATGTAGGGGTGGTGTGCTTTGCCAAGGGTATTCAGGCAGCATCGTGAGGGTGAATTAGAAGGAAACCTAAGAGACGGGGTGGGCACATTTGGGAGGCACGGAGCTAAGCCTGCCCACATACAATTCCTCTCTCATACAGAGCTTTCAATGAATTGTCCAAAGTCACATGACCAGGAAAGAACTGAGGCAGGTTTAACCCCCCCTCCTTCTGTCCCCATTGCCTTCCTGCCTCCGTGGAAGTGGGACGCAGCCCTGGTCCATGAAAGGTGGTGCCGGACTGTCCCCTGGCCCTGAGATTGGAGGGGGAGGCTTGGGCCCACATGCACACCGGAAGTCCACAGGCACCTGGGACCCGTGCCCCAGTCTCTCCACCCAGCATGTGCAGGACCAGACAAGCTATGGGGCCCTGCCCATTTGTGCCCACTGCTCCGGGGCAGCCTCTGTGCCTAAAGCTGGGAGCCAGCTTGCAATCTCCCCCGCGGCATCCTGGGAGGCTTACCTCAGAGCAGTGAGCAGGACTCCGAGGAGCAGAAACGTCTCTGTTAGAGCAAAACATCACTAAGATGAGCAGAGGCACCATCTCGAACGCCCACACAGTGCCAGTGGAGCTGTACATGTGCCTCCAAATTAGACGTGGGGAACAGCTTCACCAGCTCTGGCTGCTCGTCCCCAAGGACAAGGGCAGCCAGCTTCCCTCCGATGTCCCGCCCCCAGCTCTGCCGCGAGCTGCAAGTGTTTTGTCTGAGTCTATTTGAGATGTCTCATGCCACAGAACCGCATCTCGCAGAAGAGACCGTCTGCCTTCTTTCATATCATGTTCTCGTTGTCAGGGAAGTTTCCCTGACACGAGGCCTGGTTTGTGCCGTTTTTGCTTAAAAGAAGAACCTTGAAGGTTCCCAGGGGAAATGTACTTTAAGAAGATATTCAAAGCCCTAAACAGAATGAGCCCTTCTGCTGCTGTGAAGTGTTTATTGAGCACGACCTCGCTGCTTTGCACCTGAAAGGCAGCTCAGAGTGCAAAGTGCCTCCACACACATCATTACACTGATTTCCTTCCTCCCGTCAAAGGCAGGGAGGACGGGTTCTTTTCCCATTTTACAGATGAGGTAATGGAGGCTTAGAGATATTGGTGTCTTGATCAATAAGTCACACTGAAACTAACTGGTAGATCTGGGTCCCCTGACTCCAAATCCAGTGTCTTTCCAACACGTCCCTCTAGCCAGCCCTGCTCTAGGCCCTATGGGGAGCACAGTCCATGGGTCCCCCCTGGGCCAGTTATGAAGTTATTGTCTCTTAGTTTCAAGTCCACCCTTCTTGCTACTTTTTCTTGCGGGGACTACAGATCCTCTCTGCTTTGCCAGCTGGGTCCCGGTGAGGTTCTGCCAACACGAGTTGCTAGAGGAGGTGAAGGGATTTCTGGCCAATGTTTTCCGGAGGCTTCCTGCTTCCTTCTGTCCCTGTGAACATCACCCAGCAGCGCTTCTGCATCCTGGAAGCAGTGGTTCTTTCCCAAAGCAGCTACTGAACTCAGTGTGTGATTCTTCCAAGACTTGCAGAACCGCCATCCCAAGATACCAACATCAGCCTGTGGGCACCCCCTTCTCAGTGGTTGCAGTCCCCCCTCCAAGTTTTTACATTTGAATAACTGCAATCCTTTCCCTTTCTTCCCTCACCCCAAGGGCTGGTGGCTGCTTCCTGTAGTGGCTACCTGGTTACCTGACTCACAAGTTTATATCCAGCTAAAATGTCTTCTATTTAGTTCTCCCTGTTCAAACGTCAGGTGCGATTCCTATCTCCTGGGTGGCCAGTGACGCATAGACTATCATTCAGGGCCTGTCATCAGGCTGTCAGGAGTAATGGGCCCATGAAATGAGGTAGAAACAAAGCATAGGGAGAGTGCCCAGCACATAGTAAGGCCTCAGGAAATAGCTGTTGAATGAAAAGGGCGGGGAGGGAAGAATAGTTGAATACAGGAGGCCTTAGTGTTGAGGAAATGCTTGGGCAATGACCCAAATAGGGAAAGCAGGAAGAGAAAGAGTTTCAGGGAATAGCTCTTGAAGAAAAGTTTCAGCCTCAGGAATTGACCCAGGAAGGCTGTCATGGGGCCAGGCTGGAGATATGACACAACTCTTAGCCCTTTCACTGGTCAGAAGCATCCAAGATTCCCAAGTTTTCACATCACTGCACTGACCTCCTCCAGCCAGGAGGTCCTGGTGGCCCACCTCATCTACCCTGTGGTTCCTGAGAGTGGACTGCCTCAGGATGGCTGCCTGCCTCAAGGGGAGAGGCTTCCAGAGAGAGGCAGGAGTCCCCTGTGCCAGTGGCCACCTTGCCACGGGCTTGGCGGCTGCTGTCCTGACTGCTTACCTGGGTCTAACAACCAGAATAACGGGGATTTGTTGTCCCTGATAATCCCAGAGAGAAAGAATGAGCATCTGGAAAAGTTAGGGAAACACCTGAAGCTAGTTTGGGTTCTGGAATGACCTCCTGGGAACCCAGCCACCATCAATATAATCTCCGCCATGTCCCTATTCACACATCCACCTGTCCCTACACTCCTAAAGCTCTGAATCTGGTCCAGCTGAATGCCAACACTTTCTTCTCCGATCTAGGTGCATGCCTGGCTAGGCAACCTTAAGCACAACGGCTCAGAGAAAGAGGGAAGCAAGAGATCCTCAGCGGTCCATGGGGTGGGGAGCCTAGCCTGGCTGGAGTGGAGCGTCTGAGGTGAGGATTTATGAGAAGCCATTTCACTGTGCTGGAGTCCTGCTGCTCTTGTGTATCGGCATCCATTCCTCTAGTGACAGCACCCAATGTTTTCTTTGAGGAGCCACCACTCCTCTACCCCTGACCTGTGGGTTCTGCCTGGGCTGAGGGCACTGCCCACATCCGGGGCTGCTATGCAATGCATTCTGGTCCATCCGCATATTTCACCCCCTAGCTCCAGTCACTGGTGCAGGACTGAGCATCTGACACAAGCAGACACATTCAGAGCCAATCCCGGGGCTCTCCGAAAAATTACTGGGGAAGGAGCACTCTCTTTGGAAAGTAAGGCAGGTGCTGGCAGCCATCCCTGCCACTTCCTGAGGAGAGTGTGAGAATGGAACCCATGCCGAGGAAATCGGAGCCAAGAGATGGAGAGGACTCTGAGCCCCTAGATCCAGCCCTGCCTGAATGCTTCCATCCATTTCCTTTGTTTCTCAAACCACTCTGAGTGGGTTTTCATGTCTAGACGGAGTCTGGACCAATGTACACAGTGGGGTGAAGGAGTTACATACCTATGTACAGTGGGGCCTTGACTTACGAGATTAATTCGTTCCGAGACCGAGCTCGTTAAGGAGCTCGTTAAGGAGCTCGTTAACTCAAATTACTCTATCAACTCAATGCAAAAAATTGGCTGAGAGACAGCTGGTATCTCAAAAAACTCGTTAGTTGGGACACTTGTAAGTCAAGGCCGCACTGTACGTGGCTGGGGACTGATAGTGGATCTTCAGGCGGGTGAAGAGACACAACCTCTGCTAAAGCTTCCCGTTGTTCTCAGGATAAAACCTCCTCAACCACAGTTTCAGAGGCTTCAAGGACCAGACCCTTTCCTTCCTCCCAATGTTTATATTCTGGCTGCACTGGACCTTCAGTTTGTGGGATGTGTCATTGTCTTGTGCCTCACACGTCTATTCACAAGGGCCTCCTCCTTGGAACTGCTTCACCTGCTCCCTCCTCAGAATCCTTCAAACATCAGCTCAAACTCACACCTTTCAGGAGGCATTCGTTGGCCCCAGAGAGGGCTGGCTCCCACTTGTCAGGGCCTCCCGACAGCAGACCTTTCTCCTAATGCACAGCATGCTATGGATCACAAGTTCAATGCCTGCCCCATCCTGCAATGTGCGTGTCACATCCACACTGTGTAATCTCGTCCCTATCACCAGGGCCAGAATAGCTGCCCAATAAGTACCATTTGCTGGACACCGTAAGGAGATAAACAGTGCAAGTCTGAGTCGCCAGAAGTGAAGGACCTCAAAGCCAGGGCTGAGGGGACCTGCTCAGTCAGTAATCAGATGTGTGAGGTGATTGAAGCCCAGGGTAAGGTTCTGACCCCAGGAAGAGAGAGGACAGGGGACAGGAAAGGAAGGAAAGACGGTATGAAAAGTGGGAATGGAAGAGCCAAAATTTGATCAACTTTGATGACAGCTGAAAACAGAATCTTTAGAGAGGCCTCTAGACCAGCGATCGCCAACCGGTGGTCCGTGAGGTCCGAAAGGTTGGCGACCGCTGCTCCAGGCCATGAGTCCTATGGGAGAGGGGAATGTGTAGCCATTGGCAAAGGGCGAGGTCACTGCTGAGAGGGTCACTGTCACGCTGCTATGTAGAGAAGTGGACAATGCCTATGCATTTTGCAGGACCTGGAGAGATGGCAGGGGGCAGAGGGCCGCTTCCCTGGTGGGCAGATGCAGCAATCAGTCAGCATGGGAGGCCGGACTGAGGAGGGAGTGCATCCAGGCTTACGTCCCCAGGAACAATGGGGTTCCCGCACCACCTGGCTAGCTGAGCTGCATACTAATGGGGACTCTACAAATGAGGTGCCTGCATTGTCCTTGTCCTCCTAGAAGAGGCAGCCAAATGGCTGTTTACTGTTTGCATTTCTCCTCCCCAGCAAGCTTGCTGTTCTGGGAAGATTACTGGGTGGTTTGCATAATTGCCTGCTCAGGTGCTGATTGCTCAAACAGGGCAGAATTTCAAAAAGCTCAAACCTCTGGTCTTATTGCACAGGATAAGGGCACATCCTCCGGAGGGAATAGAAAACCTCAACCCAGGGAGCTGGGTAGACCACAGGGAGGTATCACAGGACCTCGGAGCCCAAAGCCTCTCCCCACATCTGCCTTCCAACCTCCACATCTGGGCAGGGGTTGGCATCAGCCTGGGAGAGGCCAACTCAGGAAACAGTTCAGTCCTACGGGCCTCACACACACCTATTGAGCTCCTACTGTTTGCTAGTGAAAGAGAGCAAGGAGCCCACCATCATATAAGGAAACAGAGGAGGGCAAGATATACAATAAACACGGGTGCTTTGGGTACATGGGGTGGTGGGCTTTGAACCCAGCAGAGTTGGGGGTGGTTATCAAAGAAGGCTGCCTGGGGGAGGTGGCATCTGAGTAGAGTCCTGAAGGAGTATAGTACGTGGTATACAGTATGTGCTCAGATACCAACGAATGAATGACCAAGTGGAAGGATGGATTGTTGGCTTAGTCTGCTCTTCACCCCAGAACCACAGGGAGTTTTGTAGCTATCCTAGTGCCTTGTACACGGCACAGCACTTTGCAGGGGGTGTTGAACAAGGGATAGCGCCTCTGTTATCATTTACGGTCAGAAACAAAGTGCTCCTGTCAGCTTGTGCTGGGGGCTACTGAGAGAGAATAAAAAAGGCACAGCTGCCTCCCCCTCAAATCAACAGGATGCCCTTTAAATATGTAAGAGATTCGCTGAAACACTGCCACACCGCCAGGTTTTCTTCAAAGTACATGAAAAATGCGCATAATATTCATGCTCCACTCCAAAGAGTGGATGGGAGCCAAAGAGGAGGAAGAACTGGGGGGTAAAAAATGACTAATGTCACTTCATGTCTCCCAACCCTTGAAGCTAACGTATTTCTTGAAGCTGACCTGAAGCCACCTCCTACAGGAAGGCTTCCGAAGCTATAAATTCCCCCTCCCCCTCTCTCCCAAATGTCCTCCCCACTTCAACCACTGCCACATCTGGATCTGGGCTATCAGTTACTGGACTGCCCACTGAGCTTGCACACCTGTGCCCTCTCTAGCCTTCGCCCAAGTCCCCTGTGACATCTGTAATAACAGCTCGGTTTCATAAGTAAGAATGCTGAGGCCTGGAGAGGGGCTCAGTGACCACTGGCCCAAGGTTGCAGACCTAGTAAGGATTCGAGTGTGGGTTGGTGCCTAACTTCTGTTCTCCACACTCCCACTAGCCCTTCTCCATGCTTCGCTGCCTCCCAGTCTCCTTTCTGGTCCTTCGCTCTACTTTGCAGAGTTGGTTTCTGGATGCATTTGGGTTGCATTGTCTGGATGAGTGTCTGAAGAATGGTATTCACATGTTCATATCTGTCCTGCGCCATTTCCCCACTTCTGGGCACCCAGTAGGCGCTGACAACGTGAAGCACAGAGAGGAAACTGTCAGCACGGACAGGAGGCATCTGTTCCTGTGCTTTCATTATTCCGATGAGAAAACTGAAGACCTGAGAGAAGGGACTTAAATATGCATGGAGTCGATATTGAGCAGGAGGCTGGCCCTGCCCTTGTACTTAGCACATAAATGGCACTAAATTATGTTACTGTTATATTACGTATAACATATAATATATATGCATAGCATATATCAGATGTATTACATATAATATACAATATTATATAGAGCATGTATTCTATCTCCATCATCATCATCACCTGTCAGTGTCTGAATAAGAACATCAAACCTGCATTCCTCCCACTGACTGCCCCCTGAGGACGCGGCAGGAGATGTGGGGAATCATGAGAAAGCTTGGGGGTCACCTTCTTCCCTTGACAGGAGAGTGAATAGCCCAGGGGGTGTGGGGAGTTTGGAGGAACAGAGCTCAGAGCCCCTCCTCCCAGCTCAGGCCACTTGCCTGCTGCTTGCTGCCTCCTCCTCCTGCAATGCTGAGGCGATGCCAAGCCTGCCAGTCCCTCACTGTGCATGCAGGCTTTGTAGAGAAGAAAAGAACACCAGCCCCCGTGAGTGGCCCCATTCATTGTTCAAGGCACTTTGGTGGCATGCAGATAGCAAATTACCGACAATGAACAATGCTGTAGAACAAGGTGTTCCCTGGTCGCTGTCCGCATACCTGCAGATGGTATTGCTAGCAGGTGGGCTGGAGAGGAGCCAAGCTTTGGAGGATGAACTCTTGCAGGTTGTTTGTCCTGTCTCTCCTGCTCCCACTAGGTAATGAAGACAATGTGAGTTTTGGAAGGAGAGAGCTCTGGGTTGGAATTCCACGTCACTGTGTAGCTGTGTGACCTTGGGTAAATACCTGATGTCTCTAAGCATCCCACCCATAAAGTGGGAATCCCAATATTCCACGCAGAATCCTGCCAGGATCAAAGGAGATAATGTACGGAAAGTAGCTCCGATAATACCAAAATCCCTCTGAAACTAAACACCTCCAAACCACCACTACAACAATAGAACATAACTCACTAAAAAGATCCAAGCATCAGAAGTTAAAGTGGGAAAGGGACTAAATTGTGTTGCTCATTAACACATACCCGATAGAAATAGTTTAGGCATTTTTCTCATTTTACCTTTGCATCAATGAATGATACTGTACCCATTTTACAGATAAGGACCCCAAGGATCACAGAAGTCCAGATCTTCCCCTACAGGCATGGTCCCCTCTCAACTCCTCTCTCTTTTCTTAGATCAGTTCAAAGTCCCTGGTTTCACTTGCTGACTTTGTAGAGTTGATTTCCGGTTCTATTTTATCCCTAGTTCCTGCAATCCGGAAATGTGCTCTGCACTGACAATTTCATCTATTTTGGCACATCAGCTATTTCCACATGGGTCCCATGAGAGCTCCCGCCCCCCACCATCTTCATCTGAGCCCTAATCTGAGTCCTATTCCCCAGTTTCAAAAGGCCTGTGTAACCTCCACCCACAGAGGCCCCACTGTCAGTGCAGATGCTTTGTGGCCAAAAGCAACCACCGCACCCCCAAATGTCCTTTTTCTGATTCCCAATTTTTGTGAATCGCATCTCTCTTCCGAAAACCCAGCAGTCAAGCCTTGGGTGGCTCCACTTAATTCTGTTCTCTCCCTAAACATGCCCCCCATTCCATTCCCCACACAACACTCTGATTAGAACTCTTAAACACCACTTTAGAGTATGGCCCAGCTGTCTTCAGTAATTCCCCACCATTACCTTATAAAGTCTCAACTCTATAGCTTGCCATTTGAAGCTTGTAAAACCTGATCTTAATCCATTTATTTCTCCCTATAATGTGTGTCACAGCAAAATGGGTGACTTACTGTTCCCACAATATAGCTCATGCTTAATTAGGAATAGTAATAAACACTTCCATGTCCTAAGGCACTTTACATACATTGTCTCATGAATTCCTCACCATGACCTCGAAGTAATTGGTGTACCACCTATGTAGGTGCCTGGGGCTCAGAAGGGTCCCATGCCTGGTTTAATGATCTGCTAGTCGCTGTGTTGAAATTCTTCACATTTGAACAAAAAGCCTTACCTTTTCATTTTGTTCTGGGTCCTGCAAACTGTGCAGCCAGTCTTAGAAGTAGGTACTGTTAATAATCCCATTTTACAGATGTAAAAACCAAGGGCACAGCTAATGAGGCCTGGAACTCTTACCTTGAGCATATTATATTGAGGACCTACTGTGTGGCAGACCCATGCTACCTTTGGGTCTTATTACGGGCTACCCATGCAGGTCCCCTCCCTTCATTCTCATACCACTTTGCAAAAGTGGGTGGCATGTCCTGATCTTTCATTTCCTGAAAGTGAAATGACTTTCTCACAATCACAAAGCTTCTAAGTGGCAGAGCCAGCATTCAGCTCTAGGTGGGCCTGCCCTCCAGCCCAGTCCTCTCCCTGCTACGCTGTTCAGAATAAAAACAATGGCCGCACCATCCCGGAGCCAGTCCGAGCATATGGTGAGCACTGAGCAAGGGGCAGAGGCTCCGTGCAGACATCTAAAAATAAAGCCCAACTGCACTGTGTTCTGAGACCCGATGAAGCCTCCGTCTTCCATGAAAAGCTGTCCCATCCCCAAAGCAGCCTCTCACCACAGGCTGTGACTGCTGCCTCTCCACGCACTTCCTGGGAGAAACAGAACAGGCTGCTGAGCCATGAAGCCGCCACATGGACAGCCCAGAGACTGGCGAAGGGGAGGAGAGGCCATTTCTCCATGGCCTGCCTCTATGTTGAGCCTCAAATCCCTTCATCTCAACCCATCCATGGAGCAGGTGGAGGGGAGAGCAGAGCTGGGAGCCTCAGTGCAGTTGGACTTGTGTGCCAGGAAGCGCCCGCCTGCCAGTGTGCAGCAACATCAGCACCATGCCTTACAGGGCCTCGGCATATGGCAGGAAAGGAACCCCAACTGTGAAACATGCAGTGACAACCACAGGACGGCCCATCTAGGAGATATCTGGCAAGATGGTCCTGCAAGGATGTTAAATCAACAGTGAGAGCTGGCTCGCCACGCAGGGTGCCAGCTTCCCTGCGGAGCTGGGGAGGTGACAGGTGATGAAACTCAGCCTGGAGTTTCAGCCCCAGCTGTGGAAGGTGCTTCCTTCCTCCCACCTGCTTCGTTCTGGAGTCCATGTCCACCTGTCAGGGGGCGTTTGTGTGTTTGCAGTGGGGGAGGGGGGTGCCCAGATCACCCCCTCTGTGTGCACATGGGCTTTAAAGGGGGCTTGTAAATAATGATGCCAGGGCCCCACCCCTCGAGATGCTGATTCATTCTGGAGTGGGACTCAGACATCTGTGTGTCTATAAAGCTCTCCAGGCAATTCTCAGTACAGGCTGCTGAGGAACAACTGGGCATAAAACACACTTGCGAGTTTCGGCTTCATGTCCCCCGTTTGGCCCTTTACTCTTTAAGCACTTTGAACAAGTGTCTGTGTATCCTGGAGCCTCGGTTTACCCATCTATGCATGGGTCTGAAAGCCTCCGTTTCTGGCACATAGCCAATGCTTAATAAATGTTGTGGCCTGGCCGAATGGAGGAGTGGAGGAATGATGGAAAGGAGTACCTGTGTCAGCAAATAGCTACGCTTGCCTGACGCCGGGCTGCCCGGAAGCCAACGCTGACACAGGAATGAAGCAGCCTATTTACAAGGGTGGGCACAAGAGGCACCAGCAGAAGAAGTGGGAAGGGAAGGAAGCAGCAGCGGGTGCGTTAGTGAGCCTGTGAGCACTGTGGACAACTGGCATGCAGTCACACTGGGACTTTTGGGAAACGGTGCAGAAAAGGCCGCAGGATGAGGAGTGCACCACTGTCGCCATCAGTGGCTGAGGGCACTTCTGCCCTGTCCTGCCTGTGGGCTGAAAGGAAGCCGTTGGCAGAGAGTTGGAGAACAGCAGGTATTTCCTGTTGGATGCCATCAGTAGCACGACAACGGTGAGTCCCAGGGGATATGGGTGCGGTACCAAGAGCATCTGCCCCACTGCTCCACTGGTAAGCACCTTCCTGAGCTGGAAGAGGAGGGAGGGAGGCAGGAAGAGAGTGACTAATGGTCCAAACTCCCTGGTCCCAGCTACAGCCAGCACGAGGCTCTAGCAGCGCACCGTCCTGTTCGTCCCAGCTTGCCCGTGTCCCGGGCGGTTCTGAGGCTGGATCGGTGCCTCTTAACCTCGCACTGCTGACCTTCTGGGCTGGTTGATTCTTTGTTGCAGAAGGCTGTTTTGTGGATGGTAGGATGTTTAGCAGCATCCTTGGCCTCTGCTCTCTTAGAGGACAGTAGCACCTCCTGTTATGACAACCAAAACTTGTCTCCATGCATCATCAAATGTCCCCTGGGTGGCAAAGTCACCCCCAGTTGAGAATCACTGAGGCAGACAGACGTCTTGCCGTATCCCCTAGACCAGAGGTGGGCAACCCCTGGCACGCGTGCCAAACATGGCACACCAGTAACTTTTGCTGGCACGCAAAACTCTCTCTTATAATCTTCCATTTACAATTTTTTCTTAATATTGACTTTTTTATTTTTCAGATAAATTCAGTGTAGGTGCATCTTAGATAAATAAATAATTTTACATAACAAGTTATCTTAAAGACCATAGACATGGATTGACGAGAGAGGGGAAGAGCAATTTCTATGTCTCTGCCTTAACTCTCCCTGCCTTCCTAGATCCGATCAGTGTTTTGGTTTCATCCACATACGCTTGTGAATCTTTGTTCTCAGTGATGAATTTTGTTAAGTCTCGTAATAGGACTAGCCTGACGGATGAAAGTAGTAGCTCGTGCATATCTCTGAAGGTCACGAAATATAAACCTGATGTAAAATCTCTGTCATCAGTGATGCAGCAGCAAAAGTCCCACTGATAATATCAAACGGAGTCATAAAGTTTTCTGTCAGACTATCAGTGTACATGTATACATTAAAAAATAAATGTATTTTTCATCATCATATACTGTGTTTTTGTTGCTTGAATGAATTTTATTATTTCTTCAAGGTTCTTCACATACGTACACCTTAAGAGATATCAAGTAGGCATAACATGTTCTCAAAAAATTAGGGTTGGCACGCAGAAGATTTTTGAATCAGAGATTTTGCTGGTTTTGGCACGCACTCACAAAAAGGTTGCCCACCCCTGCCCTAGACCCCACTCAGACTTGCTGAGCCCTGGTTTCATCCTAACCAGGTCCTGGCTCTGCTCAGATGGATGCTATATGTGGAACACGTAGAGAGACTAGCAGGGCAGGAACCCAGCTGTGAGACATGCTGCCCCTGCTGAGCAAAGACTGAGCTACCACAGAGAGAGCTAAGCAATCATAATAGCACCAGCATCACATTTGGGCTGTGGGGACCACGCAAGGCAGGGAAGTCAGGCAGCTTCTGGATGAGCAGCCCACATAGCAGTTGGCCCCAGAGGCCAACCCCAAAGACAGACCCAGGGAGACTAGGGCTGAGCCATCAGAGGTCGTGGTGAGGACAGACCAGGGAGATATAGGGCTGACCATCAGAGGTCGAGGTGAAGAGTTACAGGAGCTCAGTGGGGGCATGCAATTCCCCTGAAGTTATACAGGGAACAAGTACACAGCCAGCCAGGAAAGGGGTCCTGGCCAACAGCCTCCAAATTACTTGTTCTTTCCCTTACACCAGGCAGCCTCCTGGTTAAAGGAGAGGGCCTGAGACTGCTCCCAACAGGATAGGAGTGATGCTCAGCATAAGCCCAGGCACCCTGAGTCACTCATGCTGACGGCTGAATCACTGGCCTTCCATGCTCCAAAGAATTAGCCAACCTGCCCCCGTTCACCTATTGTCTATCAAGTCAGAACAGCCGAGTTTGGGCGTGGAGGGTCACCCGCCCCCTCCGCTTCCTCTCCTTTATGCATCCCTGCAGGATGCCCATGCAATACACATGCCACTCAAAGGGCACACAGTCACATCCAATCATCTGGCAGGAATGATTCACAGCCTAATCCAGAAGCCAGCTGAGCATAGCATCCAAAGATGGGCAGTGGGGCCCCAAGCCGGCTGTGCTATCAGCACCCCACTACTCCTGCCTTTGTGTTCTGGGTTGTCAGTGCAGCCACCTACCTGACAAAATACAGCACCGACCGGGAGCAAGGAAACCTCTGTCCCCGAGCCTGGCCCCTGCTGCAACCTTCAGGAAGCCTGAGCAGGGGCATTTGGCATCTGGGAAGAGTTCCGGCAAGTCCAAAGGCTGCATTTCACTCACATGCACATGCATATACATGGGCACACACACACACACACACACACACACACACACACACACTCCAGCTCCAGAAAGTGGCATTTTTGTGCATCCTTATCCCTGCCCTGCCAATCACATGTATAATTAAAATTCCCCTGGGAGACAAGAGAGCCGAGGAGGAAGCAGGAGGCTATGCTGGCCAGGATGAACTCTCCAGAAATGCAAGACTGGTGGGACATGCCTGTGTAGATACAAGACACAGAGAAGTGGAGAGTTTGCCCTGGGACTCAGACGTGGGCCTGCCAAGGCAGACTCTGCTATAGATTTAGAACAATCTGCATCCCTGGTTTCATCGGGAGAGAGATGGAATCCTTGGCCTGACTTCATGTAAATGGGAATTGTGATCCCGATGACACTTGTGATAACCCTGCCCCAAGACTGAGGGAAACAACAGAGGTAAGAACCACCACCAGGCTCATGGCACTTAGAGCTACTTGGGCTTTCAGATCCATCACCTCGTGCAATCCTCATGACAACCCAGGGAGGTTACAGAGAGAGAGGAACCGAGGCTCACAAAGGTTGAGTGACACCGGAAACCATCAACTTCCAGCTGCAGACGTACAAATATTGAGCTAACAGTATCATCGTTGTCATCAGCATCATACCCCTTATTTACCAACCATGCGATAAGATACCTGAAGGGAGAGAGTCACACCTTATCCATGCTGGAATCCCCGACGGGTCCCAACCTACAACTGACGGTCGGTGATCAACATACATTTGATGATGGCTTCCTTTACATTATACACGACAGAAACCCAGCAAGGCAGAGGGGAAAATACTCACATCTGGCATATTATGGGCTCTAAACTGGAAAAGAGTAGTTTCTCATTCTTAAAAAAAATGTAAACAAAGACTGATACTGCCAGAGCTACAGGGGTCTCCAAGCCCAGAATAATACCCTGCAGGTCCCTTCCATAGGACCGGTCCTGTCCTTGTGGTTCCCAACTAGACAGCATGCTCTGAGGAGCACCAAAAGCATCCCCTTTCTGCTCTGGCTGGCGTTGCTCAGTGGTTAGTGTTGGCCCAGAACCAAAGAGTCATGGGTCCGATTCTGGTCAAGGGCATGTACCTGGGTTGCAGGTTCCTGCCCCGGCTGGAGTACATGCAGGAGGCACCCAATTGATGTGGCTCTCTCACACTCTTGTTTCTCTCTCTCCCCTCCCGCCTCCCTTCCAAATCTCTCTAAATCAATGGGAAAATATCCTCCAGTGAAGACTAACAAAAGATAAAGAAGCATCCCCTTTCTGAAAAAAATCTTTATTGTCTGAAATTTGCACCTTTCACTCCCTGAAGCAACGGTAGTGAAAAGTTAGCTGTCTGCGATCAACCCACCACACCTCACCGAGGATTAGTTTATAAGACTAGCTCCTGCCGTTCCGCTGCCCGTCATGAAGAGAACACAGGCCAGTTTGATAAGAGATAAGCAAGTTAACAGTCTGAAGCTTTGGGTATGATAACATCCCATGGTCACTGGGTCCTAGCTAGCTAGAGCTGGGGGGGGGGGGGGGGGGAGGAAGATGCAAAAAAACCTTAAGAAGCATCTACCCTCTCTGAGCCACAATTTGCTTCTGCAAAATTAGGAGTTGAGCTTGGCCAGGGACAGTGTAACAGCACTAACCCAGGTCAAATTGCCAGTGTCAGAGTTACAGCTGGGGCCAGCCCTGGACATGGCTCCCCACAGAGAGAGGAAAATCTTGTGAGAATTCCGAGGGAAGGATGTCCTGAGTCTCTGCCATCGCCTTTCAGGCTCGGCCAGTGGCACCTCTGGGCTCAGAGCCAGAGCAGAAACCTTCTCAACAGAGACGGGCAGAGCACACAGCCCTGAGTTGGAGCCCAAGTCCCAGAAGCTACCAAAGTAGGTACAGAGGTTGTTAAACAAGGGGGATCAGAAGCAGATATTAAGTGCCAAGGATCCAGGACCCAGGGAGGGAGCAAGCACCTGCCAGTCAAGTCATAAATACATGCTGTGGTCCCAGGTGGGGAGGGGGGGGGGGGAGGGG
This sequence comes from Myotis yumanensis, assembly GCF_028538775.1. Classification (NCBI taxonomy): domain Eukaryota; kingdom Metazoa; phylum Chordata; class Mammalia; order Chiroptera; family Vespertilionidae; genus Myotis; species Myotis yumanensis. The sequence continues at coordinate 23,324,839 of NW_027223767.1, read as the reverse complement.
AGAGGCAGAAAGGAGGCATAACCAACCTGACAGGGCCCCCAGCTCACTTGAGGAGTAGGCCAAGACTTGGGGCCATCTGGCGCTTTTCTGTGCCACCCAGCAGGACAGGGATGCAAATCCCAGAGTGAAGACTGGGTGGGCAGGAGTGCTCTAATTCTCAATGACTGTGTTCACACCAAATGGAGCTTCGAGGCTCTCCCTCGCCATCACGCCAGCTCCTGCACATATAGACACAGAACGTGGTGACTCGGTCCTGCTGACTCATCCGACCAGGTTGCCACGGGCTGTGAGCCACTGCTCGCATGGACACAGGGCCTTATTAAAGCAAATACAATTGGTCTGGATTGCAAACAGGCTCTCCTTCGGGTCAATGTATTTGCCGTGAACCTTGGGGCGTTTCCCACGGAGTGCATGGTGCCTGTTGGGCTTCACAGGGCCTCAGAGATATCTTCCCAGGCCTGTTCCCTTGCCCACAGAGATCTCCAAATATTTGCTTAAGAAACTAAACATTCTCCATGCATCATCCTGCCACCTGGCCCAGGGGAAGGAAAGTCCTGATTCTCCTACATCATCTCCTACAGAGACAGATACTGTCTTTTAATGGGAAATAGTCCCCACTCTCTCCATCTTCCTGGCTTCAGTTTCCCCAACTGTAAACTGTGCAGCTTCCACGAGATGCATTCTAAGGCACCGTCCTCCTCAGACTCCTGGGCTCCCTGGGAAGCACTGGGAAGGGGCAGCCTTCTGTGCTGGGCATCAGAAGGCCTGCGGTCCAGTCTCAAACTTCCCCTTTCCTTGATGAGGAATTCCTTCCAAATTCCCGAGTCTCCAGTTTCCTGCTACCAAGGTGGGGAGTTGGGGGGGGGGGGGGTGCGATTTAATGCTCTCTGGGCGCCCGTGTCTCACAGGCTTTTCTGTAGTGTGTGCGTTCGTGTGTGCTTGTGTGCATGCATGTGTGTGCCTGGGTTTTCCCTCGGGGAGCCACCTCCCATGGCATGCCATCTCGGTGGGAGTGCAGATCGAGGGTGATTTCGGACACGTGGGCAGGAGGCTGCGGCAAGTCCAGGCATCGTCTCTTTTCCTAGAAGCTGATTGAATCAAGTGGCCCTGGGATGGAAAGGTTGGAGCCCATCCATCCCTGGAGTCCTGCCAGGAGGAGGCTGCCCAGGAATTCCTCCCTCCTAGATCTTCAGATGTTCCCAGTTCTCCCCGAGGCCACCTGTTGATCCATTCCTCCATGTGCCCGAGTCCTGAGAGTCGGGTCACGTCACCCTCGCAATGACAGCGTTCCTAGCCTCCCCATTTCTAACAGCAGCCCCTCCAGCTTGCTTCACTTTCCCTCTGCAGCATTTTGTTGTATTACACTGGACTGTCTAATTTACTTATATATTTTGTGCATTGGCCATCTCTCCCCATTAGGACATAAACTCCACGAGCACAGTCATCTGTGTCTCTTTGGTTCATTGCTGGATTTTCAGGGCTCAGAACAGTGCCTGGCACATGGCAGGCACCCATTAAATATTGTTTGAATAAATGAATGTATATATTCATGCCTGAAAACAATCACCGTTGGTTTGGGTTTTAACTAATACCATCTCCTATTTTGCCCTCTGGATCCTTATCCCCTCCCTGGCTGGGAAGCCCTTTGCTGACAGGGAAGGAAGAAGCCTAAACAAAAGCAGGGATCACAGCCCAGATATGGGGTGGGGGTTGGGGGGTCCTGTGGGGACCCCAGCCCAGGCCTCTTCCAGGGCAATGTAGCTCACTGTTCTCCCTCCAGCTTCCTCATTTCCCCTTTCAACCCCATGCCCTGGACCACTTTCACTTAAGAAACCCCAAAGTCCTGACCTGTGTCTAAGAAAGTCAGAGCAAAAAAATTTAAAAGGAAAAGAAAAAAATGCAGACACGTCTCAGGGGGCTAGATCCTGAAAACCCATTTGATACACCAATTGCAGGGGATTTAGTGACTCATGCTCCTGTGGAATCAAGGTCATCGGTAGTAAAGAGATCCCAGGCAAGGCCACCAAAATAGGCTTCACTCAACTGGAAACCTTGATCCCATCTCTCTGGTCTGATCCCTTCAGTAATGTGCTCTCCCACGTGCTGCTCTCGCCGGCTGGGCCCCACATCGCTGCCCTCTCGGGTCTGTGTCTGCATCCCAGCTCCTCGGTGTCTCTCCTCTGGCTCTTGGACTTCCCTGCTCATTAAACGACAGCCCAGTGCTTAGACCTCTGGACTTCACATGCTACATTTCACTGCCTCCCTTGCTGTAATCCCAGATCCTTCTCTACACCCTCCAACCTTCTACCTGAAGAGCACCTCCACTTGGCATCTCCTTGCCCTCTGTCAATCTTCACTCCATCCCTTCCTTCGCTGTGCTGTGCCCCAAACTGAACGGGCCCTCTAGGATCATCCGTAAAATGGGCCTTGCATCCCTTCCTCAAATAACTTCAGAGTGAGTTTAACAAGGTAATTCAGGCAAAGGTGCTTTGTAAATGGTGTGAATGTGACTTGGTCTAATTCGACCTCAGACTGTGAGATGCCTGTAAAATGCCTATAAGATGCCTGCCCTTTATTTCCACCACCTCGTACCCTGGGTCCAGCCACACCGTTGGAATCACACCCATGAGTCCCCAGCCCCCTCAGTTGTCTTCCCAGGCCTGGACCCATGTTCCAACCCATGGTTTGCAACTTGCATGGGCTCCTGGAGTAAGCCCAGCCTGCTTTCCCCATCTGACAGGGTTCTCTTCTGATGGAAGAGCCCGAAAGCGCTCAAGGAATAGGGTGGAGGCAGGGGAGGCCAATGACATTGTCGAACCCTGTGCCTCATGATGTCCCTGTGTGAGTCTGTCCAAGCCTCAGCCATTCCAGGAGGAAGGCATCATTCTCCTTAACCTACAGAGAAATGCATGGAAGCTCCAAATGGGTAAGGGATGTGTTCAAGGTCACTGACTCATCAGGAGGCTGCCCAAGGAGAAGGGTAAGGGAGACAGACACTGGAAGCCCCCAGGACAAACCTGCTCTTGCTATGGTGCCCTGTGAAACCAAGTTGTGAGATTAGGTGGTCCTGGGGGTAGCACGGGGCAGGGGAGGGAGAGGCGTCTGCACCCATGGGAAGGTGGAGGGAGGAGGGTGCCTGTGCTCCGTCATGCTCATTTTGACATTTTCCTGTGCGTCTGCTTGTCATCCTCAACGTATAATTTAACCTCGTTGCGGCGATGCCTCTGGAATGTCAACAAGGCTTGCTGGGATTTCATTACAGCCCGGCAGCTGGCCCTGGTCTTTCTGATACGAATGATGTGCAGCTGCATTCTGGCCCTGTTGTCTTTAGCCCCCACCCAGCAAGTGGCATTAGGCACGCTTACTCCGGAGAGATATGCCGCACACCGAGAGGAGGGCTTGTCAGCTCCGCTCGGGGCATTTCCTATGGACTGTTCTGCCTGAGCCAATTAACCCAGCGTAATTGCTGAAAGCATTAGATATTGATGATGGATGCAGGGGGCTGACCCCAGGGGTGGCTGGACGGAAAGTGGTGAATAGTGAAACGTCCCTGTGTCTGCACAGAGTCTGCTGATTTCAAAGTCCTTCTGCCTGCATTGTGGCCGTGGTCCAGCGAAGTGGGCTGGGGAGCTGGTGGTGCCCCCACTTCACAAAAGTGCAAATTAAACCTCGGAGAGGGAAATGTCACGTCCACCAGAGTATAGAAACACGGGAAAGCTGGGCACAGGTCGCATGGCTAGATTTCGTGCTTTGGATGTTGCTGTTCAGACAACAAATATTTACTGAGCACCTACTATGAGCCAGACTTAGTACTCGGGTGGAGGGTATGGTTTCTCCATCTCTTATATCCATGTCATTTGTTTGTAGGATTTTCTCCTTTGGGGTCCTCTCATAAGAGACATCCTTGCCCAATTCCCTACATCCTATACCTTTTGGCTGCCCTTTGTCACTCCGTTCCCCTCAAATGTGTGCTCAGGGGGACTCTGATGTCCCTCAATTATACCCGCGTGTGCACAGGTTTCCTTGTCTGCCTTAACCCAACGGCGGCCTCCTGACACGGATCCCGTTAGAGGCCTCCACACCTCTGCGAGCAGGGGGGAGAGCCTACTGGGGCTGGAGGGCCTTCTTGTTCCTGGAAGCAGTGTCGGCAGCTGCCCACCTGGCCTGCAGTTCCCCTAGTCTCGCCAGCACAGTGTGAGGTGGAAGTCCTGGGCACCTCCTTCAGGAACTTCTCTACTTCTCCCTCCTAGCACTTGGAGTGCGGGTGAATTTCCCGCCAAAATATAAGATGGCTCTGTCTTTTGGTTTTGTTCCATCCACCAAAAGGGTGGATTACAAACAAATATTTGGTAATACGCAGTTACAATCGGCCCGAGTTTACACGTTTCCCGCACTCCACCGCAAATCTATATGAACCGAGTTAAAGACGGCTCCCGCGGAGTATGCGCAATTCACGCGAGCCGACTTAACTCGTTTCCCGCACTCCAAGTGCTAGCAGCACTGTGACAGCACTAGGGCGAGTCACCCTGGCCCAGGTGGAAGCAGAAGCTCAGGGATGCCAAGGCCATTTCTCAAGGTGAAATACTTCTAAATGGCCAACCCTTGACTTACAAGGTCCCAACCTCAGGTTCTGTCTTCACACTTAGAGCCTCCATCCCTTCCTCACCCTCCATGAGGAAGAACTCGGGGACTCTGCTCATTCACATGGGCTTCCCCCTGCAGGAGCTGCTGGTGGCCCAAAGTAACCCGCTCTCCTTGGGCCCGCCCGTCAGGCCTCCTCCCTGTATCTGCTGGATGCAGCCACACAGGGCCCAGGCCACTTAGTATTCCTGGGATTCTGAGCTGAGCCTCTGCGGGGTGAGCCTGGTAGTCTCAAAGGGCAGCTATATAAGGGGCATAGGCGTGAAGCCAAGTCAGATAATATGAAAATAATAATAATCACCAATAGAGACACATACACGGACATGGGGACAAGAATTGGAGGTTAGATTCCCAAACACTGAGGCAGCTAGGACGGGGGATGGAAGGACACACCTCCAGCGACAGCCACATACTTTTGGGACACAAGAGCCCACGGACAGTCAGAGGTCAGTAAGGCTCTGAGTGGAGAGTGATCTTCACCTCCATCCCTGCCACTTGGCCAGGGTCAGCTTTTAGAAAAGAGAGAGTTTCCTGGGTGAGATCAGAACATCCAGAAATGACTCAGTGGGTCAGAAGGGGAGACTAGAAAGGAGTAGAAGGCCTTTAAAATATGGACATGGGCCCCTAGCTAGTGTGGCTCAGTTGGTTGGAGCATTGTCCCATGCACCGAAAGGTCACCTGTTCGATTCCCAGTCAGAGCACCTAACCAGGTTGTGGGTTCGATCCCTGGACAGGGTGCGTTCCAGAAACAACTGATTGATGTTTCTCACATCAATGTCTCTCTTTCTCTCTCTTTCCCACTTTTCCTCCCTCCCTCTCTCCTTCTCCCTTCCTCTCTTTCTAAAAATTCAATATTTAAAAAATATATAGATATGGAGATGGCAGAAGGAAAAAAAGAGGGATTCTCAGGACAACAGAGGAGCTTTTAGGAGAATTTGGGCAGGTGGGGCAATTTCATGACATATACATTTTGTCTATCTACATGTTATAGATGAAGAATTTAGCTCAGAGAGGTGCAACACATTCTTCGAGGCCACACAGCCAGTACATGGCAGAACCTTGATACAAACTTCAGTCTGTCTGATTCCAAGCCCAACATCTTAACCACTGCTTTCATGAAGAGTTGGGGCCAACCAGAAGGCTGAGGGACCCTAAGATACATGACAGAAAATAGTTCTGCAAGGCTCTGAGTGCAGAAGGATTCTCTCAGAGCACTGGGGAGTCCAGGGCAGCCGATGAAGGTCCTGGACACCTGAGTGAATGGGAAGCTTGGAGAGAGCAGCATCCTGGTCCGTCAGGGAGCAGACAGTGCCCGCTTGAGGGCTGACCCAGTTCTGGCCTGGAGCCACTGCTCAGAAATTGCACCAAGCAAATCCCCAGCCGTAATTACCACCATGCTTGCAGCACTGGGCTGAGAGCTGGAAATAGCTCTGTATTTATTTACCCTGCAATTACATGCTACATTAAATGCTCCGCAAGAACATGGCGATCACCCTGCAATTAACTGGTCCCTGCTTCCTGAGCAAGAGAGGGATGGAGACAGTTACTGGGTGAAACCAAGTGCTGCCTGGTTTCTTAATGGGCCTGGGGGTCACCTTGTGCCTGGCTAGAGGCTATGACTCAAGTGGGAGCTATCTTGGCTCCTGGAGAAAGGGGTTCAGATCCTGGTCAGACCGGAACCAACTCTACGGTGCGTTCTGTGAGGGGCCTGGCATATTAGAACCTCTCTGACCAGCATGTCTCCTCCAGCTCCTCCCAAAGCGCCTACTGATCTCTCTGTACTTAATTTTTAGAGTTCATGATCATCACTCCACCAACCTTTGCGTGAACTATTTTCTGTCGTGTTTACCTAATAAAGTGCTATTTACCTTTCAAGATTCAGCTCAAATATCACTTCCCTTGGGAAGTATTCAATGAAAGGAGATTAGATCGGGTAGTAAAAATCAGACAGATCTGAGATTTTAAAAAAAAACAACAGTCTCCTTACTTAATAGCTATGTGACTTTGGGGGAGTTACTTCACCTTTCTGAACCCCATTATGTATGTGTATGTGTGTACTCACATATATAGAATGTCCTGACATCAGGCGCACATGCATTATGTGAAGACATATATACACAGGAACTCACAGTTAGGAACAGATTTTAGCAGGGTGGGAACAGCATGGTGCCTGACACAGTAGGTGCTCACTAAATCTTAGTTAAATCAATGAACCAATGAGAAAATCAACCAATCAATCAAAAGTCAATTAGGAGCTGAGAATGTGTGCGCCCCATGTTTATCTTTGTGTCTCCTCACTTAGCTTCCTACACATAAACATGTATACATGTTATGCAAAAACGCAATGTGCAAACATGATGGTGATGGGTCTACAGTTGCCTGGAGATTCTAGAAAACTCATTTCTCAGGCTGCGCGGATGGATGAAGAATGCCAGCAAAAGGCATTAAGAAAAGAGTTTGATTATATATTTACTACCTCTGTCATTTTCTCCTAATTATGTCTTGGCAAGCTGAGTCTCCTGGATGAGTCTTAAATCTCGGTGTCTTTAAAAATATAATAATAAGTCAATGTGAAATGGAACAATCCCAACAGCCAAAAATGCCCGGGAAAGTTTTCAATCAGTAAGAGCCCCAGTGAGCCAGGCTGGCACCCGTGCCGACTGTGTTTGGACTTGAAACACCAGAGATGGGGCCAGAAACGCAGCTGGAGAGCAGGGCAGTGTCTGGGCCATGCCTCCGAGGCCATCTCTGAGTCTGATGAGGGTCACCTGGAGTTCTGTGGCCGTCACCTGCTGCCAACTTCCCATGAGGCAACAGGAGGAGGAGGAGGCTGAGCATGAGAATGAATGAACCACTCCAGTGGCATTTTGCTTGGTTTCTGGATTGAGAAGACAGGGCCCAGTTACCAAGCACCCTCTGCCAATGGTCCTCCCCGGGGGTGATCTTGCCCTAGAGGACACTGAGCAAGATCTGGAGATCTTTTTGGTGGTTATACTTGGGATCAGTGCCACTTGTGGTACATCCACTGGGCAGAGGCCAGGGATGCTGGCATACATCCCCGAACGAACAGGACAGCCTCTCACAACCCAAACTTATCCAGGCCCCGAATGATCAACAGAAACCCTAGTGTATGTGATGGCAGGCTTGGGCCTGGTGTTTCCATACTGTCTATCATTGACTGTGGCCCCCCAGTTCTCAGGCCGCTTTATGTGCTCGTCTTTTCCATTTTGGTTTCTGATGACAAGGAACACCCTGAGCTCAGAACAAATGTGCAGGCTTCCTTCATGTAATGGCCATGCCTCCTTGGCTGCAAATGTACTCATCGAGAATTAGGATGCTCTCTCCAGTGGAAGGGAGCGGCGACTCTGAAGGCCTGAGGGTGCCCGTAGATGCCAGCTCTCTTCTCTCCTCTTGGGGAAAAGACCATGGTCCTCTCACTGGTGCCAGTGGGCACAGCAAGGGCAGCAAGGCTCTGGAGCTTGTTGCTCCCACCTGACCGACCTAAGCAGGAAGCTACCGCATCTCCTGTCGATGAGATGACGGAACTTGCTCTGTTTCTCATCAGGCACCACTACAGTGCTCGGCAATGTCTCTCCATCCCAAGCCATCCAACACACCCACATCACCCAACAACTGGTAGGTCTTCTAGTTGCTATGATTTGAGTCTCGTGTCTAGGATCCAACGGTCCCTGGTACATAAAAGGCCCAAGAGAGATTTTCCTCGGATTTCCTAGTGTAGTCTTCACAACCACTGTAGATATATGTACATCCCTATCACATCCGGGGAAAAGAGGCTTTAAGGAACTAAATAACTCACTTAAGGTAACACAACTAAGAAAGAATGAAATTGACATGCAAACACCAGTCCAACTGACCGAAGACACATGTTCTTGCTGACAGCTGACTGCTGGAAACAGAATAGGAAGGGACGCTTTTGATCTTTACAAGAGTGAGCGGAGGAAATAGGGAAAGGCATGCGTGGATCACCTCTCCAGCCCTGCCCTCCTCCATCAGCACCAATCGTGTCCCTACCATCTGCGTGCCTCCCTGCAGGGCACCAGGAACTCCAGACATGGAAAGGAGACACGTTCTCATAGCCAGAAGGAAAAGGTCATTTGGGGACCTGCATTAGGCAGTGTGAATATAAATGTGGGTGATAAACATATGGGACTCATTACTCTTAGAGGAGGCCAAGGCTTCTTCTGAACAGGTGGCAAGAAAATTGCAATGAAGGCCTTGAGCCATGATGCATGGTTAAAGGCCTGTAGGAACATGAGGAGGACACTGCAGCTCAGTCAGCTCCAGGAACACCTGAGGAGTCCACACTGCATAGGGGGACTGGGGGCATCTGTATAAAGTACCGTGAACTTTTCTCCAAGTTACCACCCCACCCCCACTTCTGTCGGATCCAGCATTTCTCAACATGGGTCCGAGAGCACAGCACTTTGGAACGCTAATGTGCATGGGAACTTGACTGTGCCAACACGGGGTCCAGAGAGGGGACTCCCCTTCGGCACATCTAACAAGTTCCCAGGCGATGCTGATGCCACTTGGTCCACAGACCACACTTCAAGTAGAAAGGCTTTAGAATGAATACTAGTCAAGCCAGATGTCAGCGTGTCTTTAAGGGAAACTGAAAGATCCAGAGGTGAAATGTTTTAGGAAAAAACTATTTCACACCTAACAAATACCTGAAACTTCAAGGAAGGGGTGTAACATGTATAAAGATGTTAAAAGGCTTTACAGAAAACAAAAGAGGGTCCATAGTCAAAAAACTCTGGGGAGAATCTGCGTTGTTAAAGGAGTCTCTTTATTGCAGGACTTTTCAGTGCCTTTACGCTGAAGTCAGATCATGTCATTCTTTTGTCTGAAGTTGAGGTTATAAAAGCCCTTAGTGGCCAACAAGACCCCCAGGACTTCACTCCTTCCTTCTCCCCGCCTTCCTTACGTCTGGCACACAGGCCTTCTCTGGGAACAACAGTTGGGCACACTCATCTCAGAACCTTTGCCTCAGGTCTGCCTTCAGACAGCCAATCTACTAACTTCCTTGAATCCTTCTTTGCTCAAATATCACCTCCTAGGTGAGGCTTTCCTGGCCACCGCCCACCCTTCCGGTCCTCAGCATATGCAATCCCCCTGAACCTGCTTAATCTTTCCTTAAGGCATTTTTACCTTTGAACACACCATGTAACTTCATCATGTGTTACGTTAATTGCTTACTGTTTGTCTTCCCCACTGGTGTAAACTCCACAAGGGCAGGAAGCTCTGTTGTTTCACGGCTGTATGATCAGCGCGCACCACCCTGGCTATCATCCATGAGGTACTCTAAATATTTGCTGAATCAGTAATTGAATAAATGTGAATGTGAAATTCTCTGTCGGGGTGGAATTTAGTAAGTATGATTCCCTAAAGGTTTCTAACCACAGAAGCTATTTTTTTTCTTATTTCTTTTCTTACAGAGCCTCTCAGCATGACCACTATTTCTAAAGGCACATTTTTCTAGGAAATGGTGCTGTGATAACTCACTGAGGATCAGCCTTCATCCATTTTCCTAAACCTTTCCAGGCCTATTCATAATCATCCCCTACCAGGTCCCAGGGCGATGAGTTCCATAAATTTATTACCCACAGTATAGATTTATCTTTAAATCTGCGAGAACAATGTCATGGGAGGAACACTCACTGCTCCCTCTCCTTCAAAGTGCCTAAGGGCTCCTCCCCATCCTCACCTCCCCCCAACCCCCACCCCCCAAGCTGCTGGTGAAGAGGCACCAGGTTCCCCACCATGCCTTTTAAGCAACAGGTACATCCCAAATACATACTTAACCTTCAAAGTAATCCTCCAAGGTGAATCTTAATCCCCCATTATATCAATGAGAAGCTGAGTCTCAGGGAGATTAAGTAGCTTGTGGCACCGGGATTCAGAAAAAGGTAGGCCATACTTTAAAGCTCCTACACTCTACACACCACCAACTCAGCAAACCTCATAGCACAGTGTCTGGCCAATGCCGAACTGCGAATCAGAGACTTGGAAGCTGTATGTCTGTCCCCAGCGCCTTCCTTATTAGCGAAAGCAGCAGCAGCAATAGTAATACTCCTTGAGATGAGACCATATGACAATTATTCTGAGCACTTTACATACTCTTTTAATTCCTACAACCCCATGGACCTCACTTTATAGGTGAGAAAACTAAGACAAGAGTTATATGATGTATTAACTTGCATAAGGTCACAGGACTATGGAGGGGCAGAGCCACTTGCGCCAGAATCAGGGGAAAAGAATCGGGAAAGATGCAGTCCTGAGCCACGCCATTACTGCCAGGAGCACCTCACCATGCTCTGATAATCTGAATGCCAACCACAGCTCATCCTCCCCTCTTCCATCAGCCCTTCCAGTGGTCCACCCCCACCATGCCCTTGCCTCTGGGTCTGCCTCCCAGCTCTCCGATGAACTTTTCTTCTGGCAGGAGGACTCTCCTGTGGATGGGAGTGCAACTCACATCCTCTACCTCTACAACCCCCAGCATCCCTCTCCCGTACGGCCTTCCCTGATGACCCATCCTGGGAGCGAGGGCCTGGCACCAAGAAGGCTCTTTGAGACCATCACTGAACATTTGAGGAACCTGACACCCAGGATCCTTTCATCCATTAACCGACCAACTAGAAAGCATTTACTGAGCATCTGCAGGCTTATGGTTTGTGTTCATTCGTACTTTCATTCATTTATCTCTTCAATCAATGCATCTTAAGGCTCTAGAAATAAATGACCAAAAATGCAACCACTTCTAATGAAGATGAGGCTTACCTTTCATTAATTAAGTTATTTTCTACAGTTTTACTGAGATACAACTGGCATATAACATACACCAGTTTAAGGTGCCACCACAACAATTTGATATACATATATATTTTGAAATGATTACCACAAAGAGTTTAGTTAACATCCATTGCTATCTGTTATTTTAATAGTTAATACCACAAGTAAATTCATAATAATCAGCAGTAATAAGTGCTTTAAAAATAAACAAATATTCAGGGTTCTATGATAACATATAATTTGTGAGGGAAGCAGGATGGAATGGGACCTAGCCTGGGAATCAAAGAAACCATCCTGGAGAAAGTGGCATTTAAAGTGAAATATCAAGGAGAGTGAGAGCACATTAGGCAACAAGGGGATTGAGAAGGAGGCAAAGGAAAGCCCTGAGGCAGAAAGAACCCAGCACATTTAAGATTCTAATATACTAGCATAGTACCATATAGTATAGAGTATATACATAACACATAAAGTAGAAAGCTCTTTCCGAGGAAAGCATTAACATTTATAGAGTGATTGCTGTGTCAGTCTCTTTATCCCACTGTAACAGAATAGCAAAAAGCTGGGGAAATTCCAGGGCAGGAGGAATAGAAAAACTAAGACAAGAAAATTAAACAAGGCCAAATACTTTGAGCAGCTTGCAGCAAGACCTTATCTTGCCCAACCAAAGACACTTGAGGACAAATGGTTAATACCTCTCTTCCCGAACCAGAGAATATATAGCTTAAACCACCCTGGAATGCTAAGGCAGGAGGGAGGAAGGGGGAAGGAGAAAGAGGAGTTTTAGCTCACTCACTGAACAAAACAGTCAGCCATCTTAGGGCTTGCCAAGATGACTGGGTATACGTACAAACATCCCAAGAAAAGTCACAACAAAGTAAAAGGGGGGCCTTGAGAGCTAATCTGTACCAAGATATCTGGCAGAGGAACCTTGAAACCTGCAGACGGAAGGGTATAAAACCCCTTGAACCCCCACCAGGCTCGCTCCTCAGATTAACTGAGAGCCCATCTGCGCTTTATGCCAGACGTATTTGGATAGATTTGCTTGCCTTGCTTCTTTAATAAATTTGCTTGCTCTTAATAAATTCACTTTACTACAATGCTGCTGTCTGTCACTGTTTGCATTCTTTTTCACGGGATTGACAAGAACTGAGGAGGGGCCAGCCCTCTCCTTCCAACTCAGAAGGCTGTCTGATAACACCTCTTCTGTTGTCTATAACACCACCATGATGGAAGTATGAATTCCATTAGACAGCTGGAAAAACTGAGACTCTGAATGATTAAGACACTTGCAAAACAGGTATGCCAACCTTAGCAGACACAGTTGATATTCCATTCAAGTTGCTCATATTCCTCTAAATCATTTCTGTGTGCCTTTCCTTCAGCTGTTGTGGGTTTGCGTTTGTTTTGTTTTTTGCTTCTAATGACCTGATTTTATTATTCTCTTCAGTTGCCTGTCCTGGAGCTACCAGGTCTATAGCTCCCAGAAAGCTCTAAGGTCCTGGGAGTTAAATGCTGTGGAATGACCCTCAGACAATGAGGGCTGGGAGCAAGACTGCCCAGCAATCTTGCCCAGAGCAGGGACCAAGGCTCTAAAACTACCCTGTAGAATCAGGCTGAGCCAGGATTGGCAACAAATTACTCCCTTGCCTCTCATCTCCCCCTTCTCTGTCCTGTCTCCCACACTTCCCTATTTGGTTTCTCCTGGGATCGCTTCTTAATAAATCACTCCGACAGGAATTCTCACCTCAGAGACTGCTTTAGGAACCCAACCTAAAACATAAGCCATGTCTGCCTGAATTTGAAGCCCTATCTCTTGCTAGTGAGGTGTCTTACTAGCAAAAGGGTAAAGGTGGAGAATTTGATTTGATTAAACAGGACACTACCAGTTAAGAGTAAAATGAGGAGTAATAATACGAGGTTCAGGAGCAGGGAGGGGGTTTTTTGAGCTTACAGGGAGAGAGAAAAGCCTCTGAGAGTTAGAGAAATGTCAGTTAAGCATCAAAGGATGTGTAGGTTATGACCACAGTGGAGAAAGTAGACATCCAGGATGGGGAGGTGTGATGTTGCAAAAGAATAACATTTCAAAGGTGACAAGGCTTACACAACAGAGGAACCTGTGCCACCCAGATGGAGTCGTGGAAACTAGTGCAGGAAAGATCAAGGCCAGACTGGGAAGGGTTTCTTCGGTATCAGACTACAGAGAGGTATGAGATGTGGAAAATAATGCTCTATTATCGTAGACACACTAGGCTCTGTCAGTGTAAGAAACGTCCAAACCTGTAGAGAATTGTTGTGAGTTTATTTGAGCCAAACTGTCGACAACTGCCAGGAAGCAAAGTCTCAACGGATTGAGATAATGCTCCAGAGAATGGCAGTTCTGCACCTTATTTTATACATTACAATCAAAAGAGATGATATAAGTAGGTTACATGAAATCCACTGGTGATAGATTGTGGAGGTAGGAGAAAGCAAAACAGGGGCTAGGAGGGAACCTCTGGGATTGGATAAAAAGTAAAATGACAGACATATACATCTTTTACATAGGTGGGTACAGGATACTTAACAGTCAATAATTAATACCATAAAAGTAACAATGAGAGGATTTGTAGTCTCTGCTCTGGCTTGGTTGCTGTGCCAAGAGGAGTCAGGAAAAAGGGAAGTTACCTTGACATTGCAAAGATATGTTATCGTAGATGCAAAAGACAATAGACAGGCTCCGTTAAGGTAAAGACTGACTTCTGTCAGGGAAGATTCTAGCCTAGGACCTGCCTTTAGCTAAAAAGTTTTAACTTCAGACCATCCTCTGTGGTTATCTTAGGTCTCTGAGTTTGTAAGACCGCCACACAGGCCTCCCCTGAGCTTGTCAGGTTTAGTACGTGGTCCCTTTTCGGCCACTGTTCTCATGCTACACCCACCAGTTCCTACGGCCTTGTGACCTAAAACAGGTCATTCCATTTACTCAGCAGTAACATGAAAAGATCTACTGCAGACGCTTGTTTTGTGCATTGAATGAGAATAGTCAAAGGAAAACCCTTGGCCCACTCCTAGAAATGTAAATGGTGCTGGGGTTTGGTTGTTGTTTTTCATTCTAGGAGTCTGGGCTCCATTCTGCAAGAGGAGTCACTAAAAAGGCTTTGATCAAGGAAGTAAAATATTCCAAATAACATGTTAGAGAAACTTGTATTATAGTGAAAAGTGAGACAGGCAAGGACAACTAATGAGCCACTGAAGGCATGGAAGAGAGCCAGGAACCCAAACTGTCTTTGAGGTTTGACCAAGTGTCTGAATGAACAAGGATGAATAAGACTTGGTTCCTGCCCTGGGAGGACTCAGAGTTTCTTGGAGGGTATGGACATAGAAAGCCAAGCAACAGGCAGAGTGAGGAGAGTTCTATAAGGGGTCTGACCATGTGCTGTGGCTCCACCCAGGAGAGGGTGATTCCTTTTGCCAGAGGGTTTTGAGAGGAAATAACTCAAACACTAACATCTCCCCCAAAGCACTAAATACACACAATCCTTTTCAAACGAATTAACTATGTATACTAGTAATAGCATTCACACTTAATGATTAGTTCAAAGATGGTAATTCAAAGACAAAGAACTTTAACAAAAATTCTAACCCCAAATTTCTAGGTCATTATGGTTTAAAAAAAAAAAGAGTAGGGGGTAAAGACTGTAATTCTAGGCCCAGCCAGCGTGGCTGAGTAGTTGAGCATGGACTTATGAACCAGGAGGTCATGGTTCCATTCCTGGTCAGGGCACATGCCTGGGTTTCGGGCTTCATCCCCAGTGGGGTGCATGCAGGAGGCAGCCAATTAGTGATTCTCTGTCATTATTGATGTTTCTACCTCTCTCTCTCCCTCGCCCTTCCTTTCTGAAATATATATATATATCCTATATAATAAAGAGGTGATATGCAAATTGACTGTCATGCCCTCGCACAAGAGGGCCACCCCCATGTAGTCAAAAGATAGCCACCACAGATGGCCAGCAGGGGAGGGCAGTTGGGGGCAACTGGGCTGGCAGGGAAGGGCAGTAGGGGGCGACCAGGCCTGCAGGAGAGGGCAGTAGGAGGTGACCGGGCCTGCAGGGGAGGGAGCGCAGTTAGGGGGGGGACCAGGCCTGCAGGAGATGACAGGGGTGACCAGGCCAGCAGGGAGGGCAGTTGGGGACAATCAGGCCAGGAGGGGAGCAGTTAGGCATCGATCAGGCTGGCAGGCAGAAGCAGTTAGGGGCAATCAGGCAAGCAGGCAAGCGAGCGGTTGGGAACCAGCAGTCCTAGATTGTGAGAGGGATGTCTGACTGCCGGTTTAAACCAGCAGTTGGACATCCCCCAAGGGGTCCCAGATTGGAGAGGGTGCAGGCTGGGCTGAGGGACAACCCCCCCAATGCATGAATTTCGTGCACTGGGCCTCTAGTGTTTATGTGTATGTGTGTGTGTGAGTGTGTGTGTGTGTGTGTGTGTTTTAAAGAATGTAATTCTGAAAGCATAGGATTATCTAGATTCCAACTCTTCTAAGCCATACGGGTGATAGGTGGTGTAGTTACCTAGGGTTGGCCTCCATAACAGAAACATTCATCTGTGTTTTTATTCATTGAAGAGTGTGAAGTGTGGTGCAACACAGGAGAAGAAAAATATTTGTTCCCTAGTAAATGAATCTTACGTTGCCACTGCAAAAACCAGAATGAGGCAGCTGGAAGGAACCTCGTAGGTTTAGCTAATTCTAACCTCTCTTCTGCTTTTCTGATGAGAAAGAGACATGGGGCGGGGGGTAAGATCACCCAGCAGGGGAGAGCCAGGACTGAGTCCTAGAGGTCCAGACTTCCAGCCAAGTACGCCTTCCAGGACACCACCCTGCCTCTTAAATGAATTAATGACTCCAGATCCTCCAGTGCAGGCTGCCACCAGCTGCAGGTGTGTACACACACACATGCACACACACACACACACACACACACACACACACTCCTAAAGTGACCCCGAGTGGGCCACCACCTCCTCTGCGTGGAGCCTGCGATGCCCTCTGTGACATCTCAGGAATGGAATGCTCAGTGCCAGCCCGAGGGTCTGGCCTCTCGGAGGTGATAATCCAGCTGAGAAGAGTTCCCTAAGGTGACGGGCGTGCTGGCTGCCACCAGGCGCCACGAAACCACCCCACTTGCTATTCCCTGCCAGCCAAGGCAGGAAGCTCTGCTAATTTCATTAATAACTTAATGAGATTATTAACCACTGCCCAGAGGGGGCAGATGTGGTCTTTCCTCTCGGTGATGGGAATGCATCCATTTTTCACACAATTATAGCCTGAGAGGATCATCTCTGGGGCTGCCAATTGTGGGCTTATTAGGAGCAATTTTGACACCAGATTGGATTTCTCTCCTGCACAGAACCTTTTGTTCGAAGCAAATGAACTGGTGTTCCTCCTATCAGTATATTAATAAAATGCTGTCCAGAAGGTGTTTGATCTTGAAGACTGGCCCCATGGCAGATTAGTGAG
Organism: Myotis yumanensis; assembly: GCF_028538775.1. Lineage (NCBI taxonomy): Eukaryota > Metazoa > Chordata > Mammalia > Chiroptera > Vespertilionidae > Myotis > Myotis yumanensis. The sequence continues at coordinate 23,307,888 of NW_027223767.1, read as the reverse complement.
AACACAACTCTGGGAGGCCGGGTGCCTGGCCCGGCCCCTCATGCCAGCTCTGCACCCCCAGCACCAGTCACTCCGGGTCTCTGGCCCAAGTTTCTCATTATCTACTGTGATAGGGTGGGGCCAGGTCAGTGGGTCTGCACTAGAGGCCCACAAGCTGTCCACAGCACTTCAGAAAACCTACCAGAGTGATGGGTGTTACTAATCCAATGCCTCGCAGACTAAGTAAGCAGTGACTCCTCCTGTCTTGGGCAGAATGATGTCTTCTCAGTGGGACACACATTAGATCAGCCCCGTCAGACACTCTGATTGTCCATGATGTCGTGGGGATGTGGCGGCCACCAGAGGAAAACAACAGGAGGGGCCTGAGGACATGGATTTCGAAGGTTTGTCTCTGGTCAACTATTTATTCGTGGAAACTCAGCTTCCCTGACCCCGACAGGCTGGATTTACTGCTGTCCCTCCAGCCCTCTCTCCTCATTGGGATTTCTGTGATCTGTGTGCACACATGTCTTCTCCCAACCTGGCTCTGCCTCCCTTTAGAATGTGGGGTGCATTCCAGTCATCACCCCACCCGAAGTGTGCAGGAGCCGGCTCACGCTGGCTCACAAGAGCCAATTACATGCATTTCTTCCCAACTCTGAATTCAGTGACTTCATGACACGGCTCATGGTGGGAGTACTTTTATCAGGGAAATGGAGAAACTACACATCATGGTTTTGTTTCCTCCTAGGAAGCTGGTTGTTAAATATTTACTAGCACGTCACTGCCCATATCCCCACTGCTTAGCTTTTAGGGTAGAATCGCCACCCGGTTGAATTTCGATGAATAAATGAATGTCTAGAAACAGCAAGCTGGGAGCTGGGAGATTTCAGGAGGCCTGGGCGCTGTGTCTGAGTGAGACAGAAAGCTGCCCAGCTGCTTTGCAGGAGGGGTAGGAACGAAAGCAGTGGACTTCAGCCTGCACATTAAAATCACCGCCTGCGTAGGCCACATCCCAGTCCTGAATCTCTGTTGCTGTCATTGTTGTTTTTAATATCCCCTTAGGATTCTAAAATATGGCCAAGCTGGAGGACCTAGAGAAAATTCCCAGGCTAATCTAAGTCCATCATGCCACCCATCTTCAGGCACCCCAAGTGCCCACCATTTTTAATGCAGGGAGACTGAGAGTCAGGAAGGAGGACGGAATTCCATTGGAGGTTGGCAGCCACACCTGTAATAAGGGGTGCTCCTCCCCACTTGGTACGGTTTTGACTGTTTGGCTCATGTCCAGCCTGACAGTTTAGTCAGGTGGTCATTTAAGAAAAGGCAAGTCCACTCTGTCCAAGAACCCAGCACCTGCAGCCTAAAGATAGCTTTCCCGCAAGTCACTGAGCGCATGCCCACTGCCTCCAGGTCCCCAACCTCTAAGGCCACTGCCAGTCCTTCCCTCCATGGCGACAAGCCCATTAATTTCTCTCTTTAAAAGGACAGCACAACCCTGGATGGTTGCTCAGTGGTTAGAGCTATGGTTCAGTGGTTAGAGTGTTGGCTTGCTCACCGAGGAGTCATGGGTTCAATTTCCAGTCAAGGGCACATACATGAGTTGCAGGTTCATCCCTGCCCCTCTCAGGGCACATGTGAGTGGCAAGTAATCAATGTGTCTCTCTCACCTCTCCCTCTCTCTCTTTCTCTCTCTCTCCCTCTCTTCCTCCCCCCTCCCTCCCTCTAGTCTCTCTAAAAAGCAATGGGAAACATATCCTAGGGTGGGTATTAACAACAACAAGTACCACCTTTTCTTTGAGGCTCTCCTTGGCCTCTGGGTCCATCAGGAAGGCACAGTGGCCAAAGCATGGGCTTTGGAGTCAAACCGACTCTGAGTTGAAGCTCCAGTTCTGTTTAACAGCTGTGAGAATCGGGTATGTGACTGAGCTGCCCTAAGCCATCCATTCTGCCTGTATAAAAAGAGGTGGACAGCACTCAGCTAAACTGACATAACCTATCCGGATGTGTGTGATACCATGTTCTAGAAATGGCTCAGAAGTGAACCATGTTCATTCAGTCTAGTCTGTTCTGCCTTTATTGGCTATTCATTTTGGTCAAGTCACCCCCTCTCTGATCCTCAATTTCCCTCCTCTGCAAATAAAGTCTGACTAGATGCTGTGGATGGGCCTTTCCAGGTCTAGAGGGACTTAATGTCTTTGCGTCTCACTAAGCATTTGTCTGCCTTCCATGGTGATAGATCTTTTTCTATATACAACCTGTCTCCCCAATCAGACCCCAGAGAGTAGTGAGTGGACCTTATAATGTCTGTGTATCTCTAGAGCCCAGAACAGTGCCCTACACTTAGGACATTTATCACAATAGGCTTCCATCGCCTCACCTCTCTCGTGCTTTGTAAATGCCTCATCAAATGACAGGGTCGGCCTGAGCCTATTACGGAGCTGTCCAATGCTCTCGCCTCAGGGCTCTGTGCCCGGGCAGAGCCAAAGTGGCTGTAGCTACCTGTGGATTGCTCAATGTGTGTCAACTGCCAGGAAGGCCCTGTGGAGAAGCTCCCCACGTTATAAGAAGAGCTGCAGAGTACATTCCCAATGGGTTAGCCATGGGATGTGGATGATGATCTCTCAGATGCTACCCACCTGTAATGGTGCATAAAGAATACTGTGTGGTGTCACGTGGCTGTGGTCGCAGTAAAACCACTGAAAGCCACAGCATGCTTTGGGGCCAAAGGAGTTGCCCAACCACTCTGCCCCATTGCTCCTTGGATGCCGAAGTCGTGACATTTAGCAATCTCTACTCAGTAATTGCTTCTTTCCCTAAGTGGCGGCAGAGCCAGTGTGGTTTTTATTTCTCCTTAAATGAGGATTCGCTAGCAGGCCTATATTTTTTCTCGCCTAATAACATGTGACAGCAAAGTGTGAAATTAGCTATAACAAGCATCAAGAGCTGAATTTTGCAAACTCCCAAACAAGCTGAGAAGTCAGTAGCTGGCCCTCAAGATCCAGTGGTCTTCTTGACTGTAATCCACTAGAAGGGGCTTGGTAACCTCCTGGCTCCAGGTGCCTGTGGGTTTGGGAGCTGGGAACTGGGCAGTTTTACTGATGTCGACACTGACCCATTGGATCCAAGCATCCCAAAGGACTGGGGTGGGATGCACAAGCAATGGGACTTCATAAAATGAGGTTTCAAATACTGCTCACCACAGTATTTGAAGGAGTTGATGGGCATATTTGACTTTAACTTTTCAGATATCAGGTCTTGCTAGCACAGGAGAAAGAAGAGAGATGGTGGATGTGTCAGAGGACTCCGCACTCATGTCTACCAGCTCCGTGGTCTCAGTGGGGGACTGCCCCCTGTGCCCATGCAGGCTCAACCCCTCCCAAGGCCAGGCTGCACCCTGCTCACAGCGACAACACTAATGGCTCCCACTTGAGTTGTGTAGCGTGACAGGGAAAATTTTCTCTCTCTGAGTCTTAATTTCTTCGTTTGTAAAATGGAGACAATAATGTCTTCATCACAGACAACTGAGAGGATAAAACTGGGCAAGTGTATAAATTGTGCTCTCTTTTTTTGTGGCCTTACCTCAGAATGTAATCCTGATGTTCTAACCTTCAAGGCTCGAGACCCTGTGTGGTACATGAGACTCTCAGGCCCATCCCTCATTCACCTCTCCCACCTCATCTCCTCCCCACCCTGCATGTACCTGGCTCCTGCCATTCTCTCTCAGCCTCTGTCCCACTCACAGCCTTCAAGATTCAGGCTCTTTACTGAAAGCGATGTCACACCTTCCAGGAAGTCTTCTCTGGCCCATGCAGGAATTTGAGTCTCTATTCTTGCCCATGGCTGTCTCTCCACTTCAACCCCACCCTCCTCTACCCTGCTTCATGGCAGGACCCTGTGAACCATGTTTCTACTTTGTCAGCTGAACCTCTGAACCTCCATATCGGGCTTTGCCAATACACACATACCTTGTTTTATTGTGCTTAGCTTTACTGTGCTTCACAGATGTTGCAGGGCTTGGGGTTATTTTTTGTTTGTTTGTTTTTTAAAAACAAATTGAAGGCAAGACTCTCCACTAGCAAAAAAGGTTATGACTCACTTTATTGCTGTAGAACCAACCCCGCAATATCTCTGAGGTATGCCTGTAGAGCAGTGGTTCTCAACCTTCCTAATGCCGCGACCCTTCAATACAGTTTCCTCATGTTGTGGTGACCCCCAACCATAAAATTATTTTCGTTGCTACGTCATAACTGTAATTTTGCTACTGTTATGAATCGTCATGTAAATATCTGATATGCAGGATGCATTTTCATTGTTACAAATTGAACATAATGAAAGCATAGTGATTGATCACAAAAACAATATGTAATTATATATGTGTTTTCCGATGGTCTTAGGCGACTCCTGTGAAAGGGTCGTTCGACCCCCAAAGGGGTCGCGACCCACAAGTTGAGAACCGCTGCTGTAGAGGGAAGTAAAGGGAGGCTGTGAGGTGGGAGGAAGAAGAAGAAACGCCATCCTTTTCCTATAGGTGTCCTGTCTGCTTCCTCTTCCTGTCGGCACCACCCTCTTCTTGCTCCTCCTCCTCCTCCTCAGTAGCAGGAGTCTGGCCCACTAACAGCTGAAGTCCACTTTCAGTTTCTCCCAACCATTTCAGAACTCACTTCACTGTGCTCCCTTGGCAACACCAGCACCAGCTGGTTGGTGCTCCCCCTCAGAAGTCCTAGCACTATGTGTGTCCCCTCCTTTGCGCCCAGAGCCATTGGCATCAGCAGGGAAGAGCCCTTTCCTCAGAGAGCTGAGTGTAAACACTGCAGGGTCCCCACTCCAAGCGCCAAGTCAACGATTTTCAACCCGTGCGCCCCAAGAATTTTTAAAACATGCAACAGTTGACTATTTGGATAGGGGCATTGACCTCTTTTTTCCTACACTGTCAAATAAAAAAATATGACAACAGCCAACACAGTAATAGCTGTCCGGTGTGAATGAATCAAAATTATACCTATTTTTTTGTCAGATCAGCAAAAAATACATGTTTTGGTGTGCCGCAGAATTTTAGTGATTAATTTATGTGTGCCATGAGATGAAAAAGGTTGAAAATTGCTCCTCTAGGTCTTAATGATGCCCATACCTTCATTTTGTTCCCCCAGTCCTAGGGGTCGTGGCTGCTTTCAGTAGTTGCTCTGTGATAATGTATTGTTTTCTCTTTGTCCTTTGAGTTATCTAGTTAAAAATTTATTATTCCTAGGTAATAATTCTTTTGAATTAATTCTCTTTGTTAAAAAAAAAACACATACAGTACAGTGTGTGTTTTTTCTCCTTAGTGGACACTGGTTGATGCATCTACATATAACTCATGATTTATAACTATCAAAGTGCATTACCAAACAAATATACTGCTGTTATCTATCTTTCATCTCATAGTCTTTCTTCTTTCTATCATCAGGGCAAAATGTGGTGTCTGGCTCAATGAACACTGGTGGATTTGTGAACAGAATAAATTAAGGAATGAATGATGTCTATGAGAGACATCGCAATTCAAGGCACAATTGCTGGAACTTCTGCCCAGACTCAATTGCTGAGATGGGAGTGGGGCAGATTTCTTCCAGGAATGTTCCAATGAAAACCTTTGGAATCATGCTCCAATTAGTTCATGAGAAACCTAATTGATAAAACACTGAGCCCTAGAGTTTGGGGATCAAACCATAGCTGTGCAACTTAATCACTTTAAGACATTGAGCAAGTGATTTAACCTCTTTGACCTCAGTTTTCTCACCCATAAGATATAGAATGTAAAACATATTTGAAAATATTCTTATGAGGATTAAATTTAAAAGTATGCAAATGAAACCACTGTAGTAGGTGGCACAGTGTAGGAGCTAAATATTGATGTCATCCCTTTCCCTCTTCCCTACCCATCGCTTGTCTATCACTGCTTAAACATTAGCGAAAATCAAGGAGATTTCATTTTTGAAAGATTCCCGGGAGAAGGGCAAAATGTAATCAGTCTTCATGATCATCATCATCATCACCATGCTCATCATCACCACCACCACCACCCTCAGCACCATCCTCCTCCTCCTCACCATCACCATTAAGTAAAAACTCATGCAAGGCTTGGTGCTTTGCATGTTTCCCTTTATATACTCTTCAGATCAATATTTTCCTCAGTATTTACAGGTGAGGAAACTTGAAGAGATTAAATTAATGCATAAGGTCCCACAGCTAGTCATTAGCGGCACTGAAATTGAACCCATGTCTACCACTGCTCGTCCCTGACACGGGAAGCAAGAGTCAGACTTCTCCCATGTCCTCCCATTAAGCAGCTGTTGGCTCCAACGTCTGTGTGTTTTGTTTCTCTGTCACTGGTACTTGGCCTGATTTCAGCCTTCCCCAGCCTCACTTTTCCTGCCTATGTCCATGGCAACAGCATCTCGTTGCAGTCAAATGCAATTGCCCACCTCCTGCCTGACCCTGCGGCAGACAGAGAGGCTCGCGTCTGCAGTCTGAGTGCCTGAATGTGCACCTTCCTGGAGCACCTCCTTCTCCCATTCCTGCCTGCTCAGGTTTACCAGTTGGGACAGAACTCTTTGCATGAGACTTTGTTAAGCACATTTTCTTTCATTCTCAGCTCTGATGCCTAACTGGTAAGACGGGAAGAACTGCAGTGTGGGAGACAGGAGAAGAGAAAGAAATGAGGGCTGCCAGTTTATGCTAGTCATTTTGTCACTACCTTTGAGGCCACCTCCCTAGGAAAAACATAAACTCTCCGAGGACAGGGAAACAGGTTGCTATAGTTCTGCAGTCCTATACCTCACTCCATGAAGGACCAGGCATATACTAGCCACGGAGTAGAAGCAGCCCAGGAAGAGTGGCATGCAGTGGGAGTTGAGAGACCTGGTGTGTTCTGCCCCCGAATTACTTCAGATACGCCAGTCTCTGTCTCTCTGGACTTCAGCTCCCTCCTCTGAAGGAGGACTAGCGTGCTGGGGTAGGCTGGACATGAGCTGTAGAGTCAGGGAGACCTGATTTTGAGTCTGGACTTTTTTTAATGAGATACTTAACTTCTTCTAGGCTCACTGTTTTCTTCTATAAAGTGGGAAAAAGGAGAATGCCTGCAATGCAGGGTCGTGATGAAGAGTCAATGAGTATCAGGCCTAGAGTAGGTATGAGCTCCCCTATCCAGACAAGGGGGATGGACCAGGGGGTTTCTGAGGGCCCTTCTAGGCCTGCTCTTCTGATCACACCGATGGTCTCTCAGTTCCTTATGGCACTCAGCACATTTCTGCACACAAGCAAGACCCCCTGCTTTATAGCTAACCCTAAGCATGGCAGCATGGGGGGGGGGGGGGGTGAAAGAGGGTAGGGAGGCAAAGTTCCCAGGGCTCCTGCATTTCACTCTTACCATGAATTGTGTTCCTGTGACATGCTATGGTTCACAGGAGGTGTCTAGAAGAGGCATCAAATACCCATGTCTGTGCCTGATGCTGAGAAGTAGGATGCTCGGTCGTTTTCAGGGGATGGGGCGGGATGAGCACAGGCCCCTTTCAGCCTGTCCACAACACTCTGCCCATCCTAGCCTAAGGAATTCATCTTCATGAAAGGCTCCATCATTCACTTACATAACTAAACCAGAAACAGGATAATCGTTTAGATCCCTCCTCTCCCACAGACCACAAGCAACTGGTCCCGGTATCTTCCCCCTTAATCACCCTCTGGTTACCTCCTTTCAACCTCCCATCCCCTCTGTTCAGGTTCAGGGCCTGATCATCTCTTCCTCTGTACTCATGAAGGACTCCTCCGCTTCCAGTCCCAGCCTGCGCCAGCCCCATTGTTGGCCGGCTGCCAGGCAGCACTGCCTGTGTTAACTCCCCTGCCTATTGGCCACAGTTCACCTGCTTCTTGATGTTTCTATTATCTTCAAATTTTTCTACAATGAAAATGTATTCTTTTTTATAATTTAAAAAAAGGTTTAAGACGTTAAATTCAAGTCTGATCATTTCTCCACTTAATTTCTTTTACTCTCTTTCCCGTTATCTTTATCTTTAGGATGACAGTGCATCGTGTCCTGAGTTGGGAATAGTAGTCTACTTCTGCCTCATCTCCTGATGTTTACCCCAAGAACTCCTGAGTACACATCACAGAAGGACCCTCACTTTTCTCCAAATATCTCATTCTCACTTGCTCACCACACCTCTGGGCCATTATTCATATTAATTTCCCTGCCTGGAAAGCTTTGACCTAGTAAATCGCTATTTAGCCTTCAAGATGTTACTAAAACATCACCTCCCCTGGAAGGTCCTCTCTGACTACAGAACAGTAACCACCACTGGAGAAACTATCAACCTTGACCGGGACCATCTCTTTGTGTGTCCCTCCCTGATTAGATCACAAGATCTTTGAAAGCAAGGACCTTCTTCTTAGTCATCCTTACATCATCAGGGCCCTTCGAACATGCTTGCTTCCCATGAGTGCAGGTGCCATGCACTGCACTACCCACCAGACACATCTGGATTGACCAAACAGTCATGGCTCTGCCCTGCTGGAGCTTACAGTCTAGTGGGAAAGACAGACAAAACTATGAATGAGCCAGTAACTACATAAGAAACTTAGATGTGTGAAATGTGTTGTAAAGGATGGAAATGGTGTTGTGATGAAGACTAATTGGTAGAAGGGGATTACTTAGGATTTTCCTAAGAGGCCTCTCTAAGAAGATGGCATTTAAACAGAAACCTTCAGGATTTAAAGGAGCCATCCAGCTGGAGAGCTGGGGACCGCTTTCCAGGAGGAAGTCGCGGCGCCTGCAGGATTCGTAGGATGGGAAGAGCTTGGCATGTGTGAGGCTCTGGCAGAAGCCAGGGTGGTTGCAGCATAGAGAGCAGGGCTGAGAGCAGGGAGAGATGGGGTGAGGGCGGGGGGGAGAGTGTGGATTCATTTGAGGAGCAATGAGAAAAGTGTTGACATGCTTTAAGCTAGGAAGTGACATACCTGAATTTGAGTTTTAAATGATCACGCTGACCTTAGGCTCCCCACCTGGAAATGGGGCTCATATCACCTACTTTTCAGGTTTCTCAAAGATGGGAACCCTTCCCGGGATGTGGACCTCTAAGCCAAGACCTGAAAGAAGACAGTCCTATCAAGACTGAGGTCACCTTTCAGTCCTCAGCATGTCATAGGAAGACCCCTTGCTTTATAGCTAACCCTAAGCATGGCAGCATGAGGGATGAAAGGGGGTAGGGAGGCAGAGTTCCCGGGATTCCTGCATTTCACATAGGGACTCAGGGAGTGAGGTTTGATTTGGTTGTTTTTCTTTCAGGGCTTTTGTCTGTGTGTGTTGCAACTGAACACATAAACAACTTGAGAGTTGCTCAAGGTCTCTCTATAGGAGTGATCTCTACTTATCGCTGGCAGCTTCAGCCCCTGACCATTCGGGGCTGGTTTCCTGCAGAGGCAAGCAGGCTGCCTCTAGAAGTGACCTTGCCTTACTGACGTGACCTGGAAGACCGCCATGCTGAGGACTCTTAGAAATAATCAAAGCAAACAGTACCATCTCGTGAAAGGTGAACTAAAACCCAGAGAGGGGAAGTCAGAGTCGCCGGCACCAACATTGGCTTTGGAACGCCAGTCTCCTGACCTAAGTCTGGAGTTCATTTCTCTACACCAACTTGTCAAAAGGGGAGACTCTAAGATTGAAGGCTGAGCCCCGTCAGGGAGCTTTTGAACTCCCTTTGAGCCAAACTCAAGCTTCAGCATCTTTACTGCTGCTCAATGACTTGCCCTGGGAGGTGACTGTGCTTTTGAAGTGGAGAGAAATCACTCCCGTGGACTGCTGGCCCAGCACCGGCACTGCTCACTCTAGCAGAATAAGCAGGTGGCTGTGTGCTAGGCTGCAAAGTGCCGGACGTGCCGTTTCCACTGAAACCCAAGGCAGTGTTCAAGGGGCCTGACAACATCATCTGGGATCCCACTTCAGCCTTAACACAGGACACTCTGGCCCAGAGAGCAGAAGTGGCCCACCCAGCATGAGTCAGAAGTCACAGCAGAGTTGAAACGAGAGCCCAGTCTTCCAACAGCGCCCAGTGCTCTTTCCAGTTTATTGTGGCCCTCCCCTCCCCAAAGTGGAGGGTGCTATGAAACTGCATCCTGACCTCCTTCTAGACCAGGGGTGGGCAAACTTTTTGACTCGAGGGCCACAATGGGTTCTTAAACTGGACCGGAGGGCCGGAACAAAAGCATGGATGGAGTGTTTGTGTGAACTAATATAAATTCAAAGTAAACATCATTACATAAAAGGGTACGGTCTTTTTTATTTTTAGTTTTATTCATTTCAAACGGGCCGGATCCGGCCCGCGGGCCGTAGTTTACCCACGGCTGTTCTAGACTGTGCATGTCTGAGGGCTGGTATCACAGCCCCTCTTTCTTTTTCCTCCGATCCCCTCTTCAGAGAACTGCCAAAATCACCCATAAAAAGTTTTCTGATTCTGGGAGCAAACAATCTTTATAATTGCCTGATGGTAGTTCCTAGATAAACACCCAATGAAGGAAGACCCCCAAACGCATACACATATATATGCATGCACACACACACACACACACACTTGAAAGCAGTTGGTAAACTAAGACCTAACTTCTTATCCCACATCTGCATTCCATGACCTTGGTTCATTCTTCAACCACCCTGTCCCTCTGAATTAAAGTTTCTAAATAGTCAATCCATTAATTCCTCATTTCCTCCTTTAGCATGGATGGGGTTGAGGAAATGTGTGTGTGTGTGTGTGTGTGTGTGTGTGTGTGTGTGTGTCTAAGCACAGTCAAATCAGGCAGGTATTATTATTCATCCCATTTTACAGATGTATACAGTTAATCATTTTCCAAATATTTATGTCACTTCTATGTGCCCAGCACTGTGCTAAGGAGAGCTCTTGTTCTCATGGAACTGACACAGTATCAAGATGGAGAAACTGAGGACCATAAAGTTCAATAGCAAGCCAAGCCTTGAACTGGAGTCTCTTTATTCCAAATCTCGTATTCTTTCTATGGCACCGAGTTGTGTCTTGCTAAGAATAAAGACTGAAGCTGGAACGAGATGATCCTCAGGAAAGGGAATCATTCATCTTCTTCATCCTTCTGAATCTTAGAGTGATTCTAGGGCAAGAGGGTCATCCCCCCTTGCAAGCAACTGGCATGCACCAGCTCTCAATAAAACATGCCATGATTAAGCAGAGAGAAAGAAAAGATTAACAAGCTGAACCAGAGAGAGAGAGAGAGACCAGCTATAGCTGGGGCTTAGACCCAGGCTGCCTTGCTATTTCCTCCAACGGACCTCCATTAGGACAAGGAGAAGACTGTTAGGTCTGATCAAATAATTGAATTGATACCCCCTCCTCTGAGAAAGTGACCTTTAGAGTTTAGGTCACCTCACAATCGACATTCCCTTTCACTTAGACCACATTCCATTTGCTAAGACCAGTAACTTTCCCCTCCAGACTTGCCCAGGATCCAGACCCACCAAGAGAATTCTCCAGTGAAAAAGCCCGCCTAGAGCCCTGGAGTCCTTTAAAATCTCTGACTCCCCGTCCCTAGCTGCTGGCACCATTTTGAGGCTCAGTCCATCTGGTCTCCAGACGACCTAATAAATTTATAATCCCTTACCACTTTCGGCCTTGTGCATATCTCCTTTGGCAACCCTAACAAGGACCTTCCCTCCACACATATACACTTAGTCCCTGTGGTGGGAGGCCCTCTTCTTGGAGAGTTCCAGAAACCCTAGAGTGCTCTGGGTGAAACAGTTCACAGGCCTGACCCAGAACCACCCTCCAGCATCCTTGGTTCTCCTCACCAAATGTAAAACCCTAGCTCTCCCATCGCAAGCGCATGCACTTTACATATTGCAACCAAAAAAAAATCCATATTTGTTTTTCCAGTGCCAAGAGCCTACCACAGAGGACAATGCAGAGAGGTGGCCGGAAGGACATTTGGGTAGGAGGAACATTTGGCTGGGGCCTCACAGTCAGATTTAGCCTCAAATTTAGACTTTTGCTTTCCATTTGGAGGTTATACAAACACATGTTGCTAGTGTAGGGTGTTTGAAACATTAACTGGCTAAATGCAAATATTTAACAGTCTACCATCTTACAATTCTGTTTTATCATTTCTCAGAATAAGAGCTCTTGACTTTGAGAAACCATGAAATCACCCCTGGGAAATCAAAGGAACAGGAAGAATCACCCTCACTTCACACATGGGAAAACTGAGGTCCAGAGCCCCCAGCTCAGAACCTTCTAGAAGAATCACCTTGCTCCATGTGGCTGGCAGCACCAGAAAGACCTCTGAGGCTTCTGTATTATGGGAGCCGCCAGCCACATGTGACTGCTGAGCACCTACAGTGTGGTTGGCCTGCACGGAGAAGAGCTGTACATGTAAAACACGCATCAGGTTCCCAAGGCCGAGTGCAAAGCAGAATGTTAAATAGCTCATTAATAATTTTTATATGCATTACATGTTGAAATAATATTTTGGATACAATGACTAAATAAAATGCATTATTAAAACTGGTGCTGCCTCTTTTTTTTTTTTTTTTTACTGTTTTAAATGAAGCCATGAGAAATTTCAAATTACATATGAGACTCACATTATATTTCTATTGGCTAACGCTGCTCCAAGGGAAGTAAGTACCATTTATGCCAAGTAGGTACTGGCTTATATCGCAGCAGGGGGCATTCCAGCTAAATGTTTAAAAATAGCCTCGAGGATTTTTAGCTCAGCTCATGCCACATCAATGGAAATGACCTGAATCTAGGGGTTGGCTAAAGGCTTTTAGAAGCACCCAGCACCCATCCCGCATCGACCCCCACCCCTGCCCCAGCCCCCACCCCAGCCACCACATTTCTGAATCCATGGACATCCACAGAGTGAGGTCAGGACAGTAATGAGAGGAGTACATCAGGGGCGAGCATTTCGGATGAGAATGTCACACTAAATGTAGGCTCACTCCCTATAAATCACCTTGATTTATCACCAAATTAGATGGCCAAATGAAACATCCAGGAGGCAATGAAATTCCAGCTGTACCAGCAGCGTGAACCCATTCGGATTTGCTGTGTGGGGAGGGCTTAGCTCACATGAGTTTTGAGCACTAATGTTTCCAGGGTAGAGGGTGGGCTGAGAGGGGGGCACTAAGTACCCAATTCTATCCCTGAGCAGGAGTGAGTCAGCCCTCAGCTGCTGGGGTAGTGGGCAGAAGGCTGGGCTCCGGTCATTCCTCTCAGAATGAGCATTTCCTAGGGCCCATGACAAATGAGGGCCTATTCTGTGCAGTTATCTGAGTCCCCAGTAACTTGGATCCATCTGAGCTGGGCCTCCAGGATCAGACTAAGAGAGAATTTTTTATATGGCCCAAGAAGCTCTGGGACAGAAAAATGCCAGCCCTGTGGTGCCAGTAAGTTGCTGTGTCTGTGGTAGCATCCCCTTCTGAAGAGACTTCAGCCATGGGCCCCTGTCCTAGAAGCTCAATATGTGCAGAATTCGTCTGGAGACCAGAGGCCAGCTGGTTCTGTCTTTTGTTCTCTATGACCTTGAGCAAGTTCCTCCATGTCTTTGGCGCTGGTCCCTTCCTTTGGACAACTGGGGGGATGTTGGCTTAGATGATGGCTCAGGGTCTTCTGAACTCTGACACACTCGTTATGACCTCATTCCAGCACACAGAGACACGTACAAGCACACAGAGAGACACAGAGACCTGTCTGTTCCAAACTATTTCCACCCCCAAATTCCCATTCTGTTGCACATATCCAGCAGTGGCCTGAGTATTTCCAGATGAAGAGCGGTCTTCCCCTAGTTATTGGCTCTCTTTAAATATTCTGAACCAGTGTCCCCCATTAGGGCACATTCCTGGACCCCCCTAGCTCAATAGAGCCCTCATGCAGTCCAATACTACCCTATATTTGTATTTTCCCCCACTGTATTGAGCTCATTGTAGACAGAGACTGATTTATGAGACTCACATAATTCATATCATAGAATGTAATAAACAAGTGCTTAGTGAATGAATGAATGAACGAATACGTGAATGAGGCAGACTAACTCAGCCCAAAGAGAATTCAGATCCTGCTCAGAGCCCTGCCTTTTCCCTGAGAAGGTCAACCTCTAGTGTGGGTTCAGGGTAACATCTAGCAACAGTTACCGTGACAACTGAAAGCACCATTTTCCCAGGGCAATTCTCCCCCCACCTCCTTGCCTTTCCCCACCTGGCTCAGCCATCGAGGAGGCAGCCCTCCCGCTTCAGAAAGCAGTGGGTGTGGGTAGGCTCTCTGAGACAGCTGATCATGTGGCCTGGCTCAAACTCCCTGGATTAGGGGTCGTGATGGAAGGGAGAAAATTGAATTGATGGAATCAGATGTGCTTGAGAACTCTAACAGGAGAGAGAGGCTGGACCATCTGGCAATGGAATCCTAAGAGCAACCAGAGACAAAGCTTATCAGAGGTGTCTTAGTGTCACCATGGAGCTGGGAGAAAATGCTATCCCTGGGGAGGGGTGGGGTGCAGTATTAGGAAGATGAGAGAGAGAGTTGGCCTGAGGGCTTTATCCAAAAAATAGACTGTAGAGCCAGACTACTCAGCCTCCCGGCCTATTCCCTTGAAGGACTTTTCACCAGGCCCCAGCTGCTCTTCCTGGGGCAGCTCCAGGCCATGTGTGAGTGCCCCTGGAGTCCCCAAAGATCCACTTTATGAATGGCCACCCTTGCACTTATAGTTCAATGTCAGTACGATTCCTCAGGGGAGAAAAGCTGTTTTAATCATCAATACATCCCAGTGCCTCACACGGTGCCTGACACACAGACGTACAATAGGAGGATGATAAATTAATGAAAAGCTGTGCTGAGATAAGAAGAAGAGAGCAGTCCCAGAGCCAGGGGACCAGGAAGGAAGCCACTGAGGGCCTACTCTGTGCAGGCTGCACGACATGGATGGATGTCTTTACGGAAGAAGAGAAAACGAGGGCCCCTGAAGGCCAAGTCACTTGCCAAGGTCACACATGCCAAGGTTACATGGACAAAGGGGTCAGGTCAGGGTTTAAGAGGCCTCTGGCTGCTCTACCCCATGCCAGAGCCGCCGGAGCAGAAAGATGGCACCACACCTTCTTGCACCTGGTTTTCCTTGTCCCACCTCCACCCCCACCCTCTCTCTAGGAAGGGAGCACCTTAGCTGCCTATCTGGTCCAGACCTTGAGGCCCAATTGTGAAAACTGGTCACTTGGGCATCATCTTCCTCATCTCTGAAGTGGGTAACAGCCCCTCGTACTTGATGAGTGAGGCTTCAAGTGGACAATGCATGTCAAATGCTTGGCACAACGTAGGTACCCACAGTCAGTAGTTCCCTGTCCCCATATCCTTCCACCCGAACTCTCCTGGTTCTTCACCCAGTTAAATCTGGGGGCTGCAACTGAGGTGACAGAAAGGCTCTGGCTCCTAAAGTGTCAGGGCAGAAACTCCAGTTTAAACCTTTATCGTGGTCCACGTCTCCTGGGGAAGTCCCAGCTGCCCTGCCAAGGCCTGAGCTCACAGCTGCATCTCTTGACGGGAGCATCTCCCACAGCCGAGCCCCAGCAGGAATCCAGGCCAAGGAGCACTGGTGGTTCCGTCAGGGCACCACCTGGCCAGACCTGCCTGGCTCACCTCCACTGCATGGGGCCTAGACACGGGGCTCTTTCTTCCATAGAACATCCTAACCCTGCCTCTCAGAACCTGTTGCTCCCACCCCCTGCACTTAGTCTACATCTATGCAATTTCAGAATCTCAAATGTTGGTGAGAGGAGCTGTCCTTTATGACCACAGAGGAGTACGTGGATGAGACAGTTATAAGGCTGTACTCCATCGTAATGAGATGTGTTTAGTATGTCCTTGCTTTCGGTTTTTCCAACCTCTTCGGTTCCCATGAAAGGTTAATGCTTTTAAATGAAGAAAACAGTTTTTTAAAACAATACACTGTACAGTTGCACTCGTTGTGGGACCTTGGGCACATGCTCAACCACTGGAAGATTCGGTTTCACCTTCTGTAAAATGGGGAGAAGACCAACTTACATGCTACTGTAGGCTCCACAGAAGCAGGGATTGCTAGAAATGGTCACAAAACCCTTTTCATATTGCAGTTCCAAAATAAATGTACCTGTCAGAATGTAAAAGAAGCATGGCCTTTGGTCTAGAATATGTAAGCAATATCTGTGGACATGTGAGCAAAAGCATACCTATATATGTGCACAGGTATATTCAAAATGGAATCCATGCTCCTGCCCTTCATCAATCCATCTGTACAGCGAGGCGCTGTGAAACAGGTCCCAGGTGACAGAAAGGTACTTCAGATAAATCATTAGCAGAAAAAAAAATGTACCAAAGTGCAAAACAGTACATATAACACAGTAGCTGCAAATAGGAGAGGGGTTAGTGGTAGATACTGGCATAGCCGCAGAAATGCAAGAAAATATATATATTTTCTCTCTTTCCCAGAAAGGCCCAGAAGAAACTGCTAACAGTGTTTACCTTCGAGGAAATGGATTGCGGGTCCAGGTGTGGAAGACAACTTGGACTTTTGTTTTCTATCTTCCTGAGTGTTTGAATATCTGTCCCGTGTCTATATATTACTTTTAAATAAATGGAAGGATGGACTCCTGGTAGATAAAAAATTTCTATATTTATGGAGCCTACGATATTTATTAGGAGGTTTAACGCTTTAGCCAGAATAAAAAGAAAAGCTGAAATGTACTTCATTGTTTCAGTTATCTCTTGCTGTGCTGCAACCCTCTTCAAAGCACAGTAGCTACGACAAGGGCTTATCGTGTCATGGTCCCAGGAGCTGGCCAGGCAGTACTAACCCGGCCTTGCTCAGGCAGCTGCATGTGGCTGAGGCTGCCTGGGGCCTGGGCTCAGCTGGGACCGTGGAGGCTGCTGGACCTCCCTCACTTTGCGGTCTATCAGCTCAGACTGCTTCCTGGTGTGGACTCCAGGCTCCAGGAGGGCAAAACACAAGCTGCAAGGACTCTCGAGGCCTCGACTCCAGAACGTGTTGCTCCTGCCACACTTTTTGGTCAAAGCACATCACAAAGCCAGCCCAGACCAAGGGATGGGGAAGGAGCTCTCGCCTTGAGATAAGAGAATTTGCAAAGAATCTGTGGCCATATTTAATCTACTGTTTTAATGTTATCAGCATAACTGCAGTTTGCATGACCAAAGTCATTATTTTTATCTGTGTGTTTTGCCCTGTTCTCCAGTATCCAGTGGTCCCTGGGCCATAGGATAAGGTAGACCTGGCTTAAAAAATATATGTTAAATGAATGAATGAACAAATGAGTAGCTCAGTCCCGCTGGCAACCCCTTTGCTCCAACTGCTTTGATATCCTAGATCTTCAGATGTCATCAACTTCAGTCAGCCTGCCCTGAGGGCCACCGCCCTGGGTGCCAGTTAAGGAGTGTGGCTGAGCTGTGCTCTGTGATGGGTGAAATGGGTCTTGGGGGTGTAGCTTCCATAGAACTCATCATCGCTTGTCCCCTTCTGCCCAGTTTGCACAGAATCCCATACCTGCTCAGGGGCCTTGGCCTTGTCTATGGAACAAGTATTCTTGGAGAAATCCCTGAGGCCGTGAGTTCTTAACATTGAACCTTTGATCCCCTCTCCTCTCCAGGTTTCTCCAGGTTTAATTGGCCTCCTGTCCCACCCCCCTTATCAGGGAGTCACCTGACTCAAGGGAAAGGAGCCACATATCAGGAGTCAAGAGACACAGGCTCAGTCTTTACCTGACAGTATGACCACGGGCACCCCACCTTCCAAATTTGGGTCCCAGTTTCCATAGTAATAAAATGAAGCCTGGAATCTTGGGGGCCTGCTCTGATCCGATCAGAGCAGCTCCAATTTCAATCTCCCTATGTGGGATCTTTTTATTTTTACCAACTTCAGTGAGATACAATTTACATACCCTATAGCTCACCAATTGAATTTAAAGTGTACAATTCAATTGGGTTTTTTCCACCATCGCCACAATGGAGTATCTATTAAAACAGATCTCTGGTCTTCAATACTAATAACTGAATTTTTGACCAATTTTAAATGACTCACAAGAAAAGACAGTTTTCAATGTACCTTTCATCGGTGACACGCTGGGGGTCTACACACTCTCTGAAGGTGATGGAAGGGGAAATGGGGAGTATGCTGGATGTGGGTGTTAGGCTGGGACCTACAGACAAGGGAGGGATGCTGGAGCCTGGAGAGTAATCAGCTTCTCAGCAGGCCCTGCAGTGCTGAGGGACATGGGCCCTCTGAGAGGCAGGCACAGCAGTGGCAGCTGGCAGAGGCAGAGTCACACTCACACACACACACACACACACACACACACACGCCTTCTGCGGGAGTAACAGTGACTGATTAAACCTTGCTTCCATCTCTCTCTCCCAGGACCCACAGCCAAACACGATGTTTGCTTCATGTATTAAATCTGGAGAAAAGCTACCTAAAACAGGCTGAAACAAACACATGCACTGAGAGACTCAGTTACCGAGGAAGAGAGCTAGCGCGTCCCACCTTTCACACAATCTCACAGCCCCAGATCAGCACTAGGAACAGCAATGAGGTGAGGGTGCACTCTGGGCATGCGCTCCCCACTCTCCATCCGTCAGCTGGGGCCTGGGCTCCCTTGAACATCTGCAGTGGGAGTCAGCACAATGCTGCAGAACCAAATACAGGCTGGGCTTATAACTTAGCTTCACAGCTTACTAGCCGTGCATGCTTGGCAAGTAACAACCTACATGTGCCTCGGTTTCCTCGGGTGTAAGGCAGGCATCATGACGCACACCTCAGTTAGATAAAACATATGAAGATGCCTGGCACACAGTCACACTCACCAACTGCAACTTCCCCATCCTCTTCTCTCCACTAAGAGCAAGCTCTGAGCTCAAAGCGATGAGGAAGGACAGTGAGAGCCATCTCTGTCCTCGGGAACTTACAGAATACTTTAGGGGAGGGAGACAGATGGGGAACAAACAACCCTGGGGGGTCAAGGTGTGGGACAGGAGTATTGGTGAAGGTAAGAAGTACAGCTGCCTTCCTCATCCCCTGCGGCATGGGTTCCCGTCTCCACGACCTGCAACCCAGTCCTCACTAGCCAGTCATCCCCTGAGCCAACGTGAACCTGACCTGGGGACAACTTTGTCAGAGTGAGAGGGCTTATGCACCACCACCACCACCATCAACATCATCATCACCGCCATCACCATCATCATCACCGCTACCACCATCATCATCATCGCCATCACCATCATCATCATCATCACTACACAACACTGCCCCCAAGGATGCCCAAGCCCTAATCCCTAGGACCTGTGAATATGCTACATGGCAAAGGGGTCTTGCTGATGCAATGAGGATTACAGACCTCAAAACAGGGAGAGTACCCTGGACTGTCCAGGGGGACCCAGTGGGTCCCAGGGAAGAGCAGAGAGCTTCCTCCAGCCAGCCTGCCAGCTCAGAGAGATGTGGCAGGAGGCAAAGCAGAGAGGTCTGAGGCAGGAGAGGGAGGCAACCTGCCACTGCTGGGGGATTGATATGGAAAAAGGCGAGAAGAGGTGCCTCTAGGAGCAAATAGCAGCCCACCTGATGGTCAGGGGGAAGTGGGAGCCCAGCCCTACAGCCTTAGGAACTGAATTCAGCCAGCACCGCGGAGGAGCCTGGACACATTCCTCCCAGAGCCCCCAGTAAGGAGCGCGGCCCTGCCAGCACCCTGGGCTCAGTGTTGTGAGACGTGTAACAGAGGACACCAGGGGGCCTCCCAGACTCCTAACCCACAGAATCTGAGATACAAAAGGTGTGTTAAGTTGCTCCGTGGTGATCTGTTACATAGCAATAGAAAACAAACACAGTCACCATCACCCAGACCCTGCTCTGCCCCATGGGTACCCAGGCTAGTGCCCTGCATCCTCTGGCCTCCAGGTCTGCATCTGGAAGGTAAGAAAGCTGACAAGATACTAACAATATCATGACCACCAAACTACCATCACCCGGTATCGAGCCCTCATCGCCATCGCTCCCACCCATTACTGTCCCCACTCCCACCAATGTCAACACCCCCTCCACCACTCCCTCCACATGCCGCCATCTCCATCATCACCCTACCACCATCGTCACCCTCACCACTGCCATCAGCTTCACCCACCACCTCCATGCCATCATCCTGGGCTTTGGTGATCTCTTGTTCATCTCAGCACAACTTAGCAACTAACGAGGCAGAAAGGGTAACTAACTCCAATCCCCAATACCTGGGCAAAAGGACTGTACAGAATTCACTTCTTTAGAATTCAAAGGACCTTGTTGGGTTTTTTTCTACCTCTTCTCTCTCTTCCCTCTCTTCCACGAGCAAGATGGTGGCCCAGGGGCGGGGGCGCCTGCAGCACGGTGAATGTCCATCGCATTAGCAACTCTGGGCTGTTTTCCTTCCATTTGCTCTCCCTCCTGGCACTAAAAGCTCATTAGGGCTCTGACAGAAGAGAAATAGCTGGAGTGGGGAGAGAAACTCTTCGTTTCCCAGAAATTCTGCTCTGGGCTTCTACTGCCTGTCTCCTCACGGGCTGGACCTGCAGTGACCCCCCCGACAGCTCAAGTGCCGGCCAGGCAAGGGATGCACGCACTGCAGGCCCGAGGCCCATCCAGACCCAGGCAGTGCCGTACAGCACCCGTGTGATTTCAGGCCCCAGAATCATTCACACCTAGAGAGGGCTGCAATTTACCTGAGTACTATCCAGGAAGCCACAGTCTGCTGAGCAAATAAATAGTGTAAATGAGGCTGGGGAGTGGGGGAGTGTTTAACCTACTTAAGAGACTCTCTTTTCTCAAGCACTCTAGCTCCTTCCCTTTGCACGGAGGAGAATGACTTGCTGAATATGAGCCATTCCAAGCTGGTCAACATGGGGCCTCTGAGGTCTCCGATGGACAGCACCTTGTTCTCAGTGAAGTGAGCCCTGGGAGCCACATGGAAGGGACTGCACACTCAGGGGGATGACCCGCCTCCCCCCCGCAGAGACTGAGACCCAGCTCCCAGACCCTGCTCTGCCCCATGGGTACCCAGGCTAGTGCCCTACATCCTCTGGCCTCCAGGTCTGCATCTGGAAGGTAAGAAAGCTGACGAGATGATTTCTGAGACCCAGTGCCGCCCTTGCACATACTCATAGTTTTTGTGGCATCAGAGATACTTTTAAGAATCTGGCCCAGCCAGCATGGCTCAGTGGTTGAACACTGACCTATGAACCAGGAGGTCATGGTTGGATTCCCAGTGTGGGCTCGATCCCCAGTAGGGGGTGTGCAGAAGGCAGCCGATCAATGATTATCTGTCATTATTAATGTTTCTATCTCTCTCCCTTTCCCTTCCACTCTGAATTCAATATAAATATATTTTTTAAAATAATCTGATTAATTCCACCAACATTTACTGAGCTCCCACTGTGTGCCAGCACTGTGCTGGATGCGCCCAGGTAGCCATGCACTAGACAATCACAAAGCCTCCCCAATTGTAGACTGCATTGCCCAGAGTCCATTCTCATTACTGAATGAGGAACAGAGACCCCGGGACCACGGAGTCCCTCCTCACACCTCAGATGACCAACTCCTCCTTCAGATTATCTCCAAGGTTCTCTCCAGCCCTAAAATTTTATATGATAGGAAAATGCTCTTCTTATTAAATATCGTTATATCCCACTGTTAATTGTAAGTAAGACAGTATGAAGATGGTGTGTAGGAGATAAGGAGTCAGATTTGAGTTTCAGACCTGACTTGCTAATCATTTAACCATAGGCGTTGGGCATTTAGCATCTCCAGGCTTCAGTTTCCTTATCAATAAAATAGGAATAAAAATGTTGCCCTCATGTACATCATCAAAACGGCCCATCTCAAAGGGTTTCGGAGAGTATCCAAGCCTGTGTGAGTAGAAAATGCTGACGCTGTCATCACCAGGATCGTGTTGGTCACACCAGATGTACACCTTTGTCTAAGAGGCTTCACCTTTCAGCATCAGTGTCCAAATATGAGAAATGGGCGCGATGGGTTTGCTCTCACAGAATTCTGAGGGTTAGAGGTCATCTCTGCAAAGGTCAATTGATGAAGGCTTAGCCCATGGTAGCTGATTGGGGCCGCTGTGAGACTGCTGAATAATACTTGCAATAACCAATAACCGTTTGCAAGTATTTTCTGCAGCGGATGGAGGGCAGCCCTCCTCTCAGCCACCTTCACCCCTGAACTCCACGTCAAGGTGTGTATTCCCAACAGCAGCCCCCCTGCCCTGCAGCCTTGACGAGAACCCGGAGCCCTGCGGCGGTGGAAGGTGCATCTGCCAGCCATGCATGAAGTTAATTTTGCTTCTGGAAATGCCTGGCGGTTTGGGGAGCAGGAGACAGGCCTGGCCCGCACAGACCATCCGTGCTCTGCCTTAGAAACGATGAGGGAAACAGCCCTCCCCAGCTCGGAGTTTCACTCCCGCAGCCAGGACGAAACCAGACCCAGGGGAGGCACCTCGTGATCTGGGGTTTGTTTTCATCTCAAGCTGGAAAGGTTTCCAAAAACAGCCCTGTCATCGTTTTTCTTCTCACTGCTAACTCAAAACAAGCAGTTCTTTCATTAATTTCGTTGTTTCTCAATGTGCTGTCTTTGATCTAAATAATCTGTTTTTTTTACTTTCTCTCTGTGGCTTTTGCGGCCCAAAGCCAAGTTTTTTCTCAGTATCCATCAACTCCTTAAATGCCAGATGTGGATGAGACCTCAGGAGCACCTGGGCCAATCTACCTCACTTGGCAGACAAGGAAACTGAGGCCTGGAGAGGGGTAGCGATCCATTCCAAGTCACAGGGTGAGTTAGGGGCTGAGTTGGGATTCAAACCCAGATGAGAAGGATCCAGTGTGTGGGGAACATCCGACAGGGCTGCACAGGCTGCAGGGGAACAAGCTCTTCGCACACTGCTGCTGAAGGGAACAAGCTCTCTGCTCCACGCCGCTCTCCTTTCATTCAAACAGACGTGTGTATGTGTGTGTACACACAAACACACACACATATACACACACACACAAGGGCTGATTATTTGTACAACTGGAGCTCTTCTCCCATTTAAAAATGAATAGATGAGTTCCTGGATATTTTGCTATAAAGCAAATTTCTATTTCAGCCACCCCTTTCTTCCTATTGATTTCCCTCAAAAAATCAAAGCAGTAGACAGTTGTAAAAAGAAAAGTGGCCTCTGGATTGAATAAAATTACCCAGGAATGTGGCAACCCACTCTAAATACATGTTTAAGGGGAAAACAGAAGTGCTCCGATGAAATATTAATCAGAACCCTGGAATGATTGCCCATGCCTGGTGCTGAAAATGACGAAGCAAACATAAGAATGGTGAGAATGTGGTAGATGCTGCCTCGCCCAGCTTCCTGCTTCCCTCCTGTGGGTGAAGAAGCTTGTCTGAGGAGAACTGGGTATCAGCAGTTTACTACCCCCCTCCTTCAACATCTCAACACCCCCCTGCGCCCACCTCCACTTTGCCAACCATCTCTGCAGACAGTATTGCCTAGTTACATGGTCATGGGTTTTATGCCATCACTTGTCAGACTTTTACGACGGACACTCCCTCCCCTCTGTTCATTCAGAAGCCACCTCTTTGAAGAAAGCTTCCGTGATTCCTACAGTCAGACTTCATCTTCCCCTCCCTGGACCAACCCGAGCACTTTTTCTGTCACTCCCTAGGGGCCCTAAGGACCAGCTGTATATTATTTCAGCTCAGATCCTACTTATCTTGCAGACTGCCAGCGCCTTCTGCACTGCAGCGTGCCTCATTTCCATTTAAGGGGACAGTGGAGTGCTGCCGATCCAGAGAATCCCCTCTCCTTTCTTTGCATTCCTAATATAAGCCTCATAGAGAGATTATGCTTCTCAGCAAATGCGTTTTCAAAGCCTAAAGTGTCCTAGGAACTATGTTAGTAACTTTGACCGGCACAGAGGTGTCCCAAACCTGAGCCCTGCACTCAATGAGCTCCTAGTCCGACTGGTGTGTGTAGGTATTTCATTGAGTTAATCTTGCTTCACACGCATTAGCTTCCAGCAGTGGATTTACTCTTTTAATAATGCATGGATGTGAGCTCATTTACATACTCTACTAGGAACATTTTTCCCCACCAGCAGCCATGAACCATAGCTTCACAAGAGGAGATGTCTGGAGTCACAAAAATGTTGAAAGGGGTTTGGGAGCAGATGAGAACAGGCTCCCACAGGTGTTCCTGGGGATGAGCAGAGATCTTCAGGGAATAAATGAAATCTCCTCCTGCTCCTCTGAAACACGCTCCCAGGTTGTCTTGTCATTGCTGCCCTGTCCTCATCTCTCAGCACACACAGAGAGCGAGTCCTTCTCCTTGGATTGCACTTTTCTGGTTCCATCTCCTACCACACAACTCATCACTCAGCTCTGGCTGCTCAGCTCTCACGGCTGTTCCTCAAACACACCCAGTATTCTCCTACCGCATAGACTCGGCCCTCTGCCTGGAATACTTTTCCCCAGGTAGCCACACGGCTCACCTTCTCCCCCCCTCAAGTCTCAAAGTCTTTGTTCCAATAGGATTTACACCCTGAGCACTTGAAATGTAAACTATTCCTCACTACTCTCGCTTTATTTTCTTCCATGCCACTTTCCCCCATTTCCGTGGTGGGCAAACTGCGGCTCTGGAGCCACATGCGGCTTTTTGGCCCTTTGAGTGTGGCTCTTCCTAAGTCTTAGGAGTATCCTAATCAAGTTAATAACAATGTACCTACCTATATAGTTTAAGTTTAAAAAATTTGGCTCTCAAAAGAAATTTCAATCATTGTACTGTTGATATTTGGCTCTGTTGACTAATGAGTTGGCTGACCACTGCCCCATCTTATACATTATATCTTCTACTTGCCCACTTTTTACTTTCTGTATTCTAGAAGGGGAAGGATAGGTTCTATGAAGAGCAGGGTTTCTGTTGTTTTCTCTATTGCTGCCACCCCACTGTCTGCAATGGTGCCTGGCACAAAGTAGAAACTCAATGAATCTTGGTTAAATAAATGAATGGATACCCTGAGGAATGTCTTAAGACAGTCAGACTTTTAAAAAGATGGCCCCTACCACCATCCGCATGGGTATAGCTCTTCATAATCCTGTCTATTCCCTGTGTGATGAACTGAATTGTGTTTCCCCAAAATGTATATGCTAAAGCCTGAATCCTAATTGCGACTCTATCTGGAGGCAGGTAGGGGCTCTAGGACAGTGGTCGGCAAACTCATTAGTCAACAGAGCCAAATATCAACAGTACAATGATTGAAATTTCTTTTGAGAGCCAAATTATTTAAACTTAAACTATATAGGTAGGTACATTGTTATTAACTTAATCAGGTACTCCTAAGGCTTAGGAAGAGCCACACTCAAGGGGCCAAAGAGCCGCGCATGTGGCTCTCGAGCTGCAGTTTGCCGACCATGGCTCTAGGAGGTAATTAAGGTTAAATGAGGTCATAAGGGTGGGGCCCTAATCCATACAACTGTGGTCTTTTAAGAAGAAGAGAGATGGTATCTTTCTCTCTCCCAGTCTTGCGAGGACACAGCAAGAAGATAGCCATCTGCGAGCCAGGAAGAAAACTCTTATCAAAAACCCAGTTGGCCTTGATCTTGTGTGTCCAGTCCCTAGAACTGTGAGAAATAAGTTTCCTTTGTTTAAGCCACCCAGTTTATGGTATTTTGTTAGAAAACACTACAAAACAGATCATACCAGGCAGATTTGATCATCCCATTTTTAAGATGTAACAGCTGAGGCCCAGAGAAACAGATGAATTTTCCCCAAGTCCACATAAGCAGTAATAAGCCTGCTCTCATTCCTCACTGCACCAGGTTGCCTGGCCCACAGCACGGTTTTCCCCAAGCCCCACGCATTTAGCTCTTCCTTTCATGACTATGTCCCACCACCACCATCTACCTGCAAAGGGCCTATAAAAGGAGACAACGGCATTTTTCAAACGTACGCCTCATGGCATGAAAGTTGTGAGGACATTTAATGAGCATGCTGCATATAAGCCCAAGTTATCCAAAGCAGAAATTCATGAAATCCTGGTTATCCATTTTGGAATGAATTTCTGCTTTTCTCCTCACAATCTATATACCCTTCCAACTCCACTTTCAGCCATTTTTGTCCATCCATCCACCCATTCATCCATTCAGTATTTATCAGTACCTACTATATGAGTTAACATTTTTATTTTATCAAAGGAGACCAGCGAGGACAGGTGGTGGGACAAACATTTATCAAGGACTCCCTGTGGGCTGGAGACTATGTGGGTGGATATCTTGAATTTGCGTTCTCACTTAATCATCAAGCAGTCCATCTACCCATTACCGAGGTGGGAGCCAAGACTTGAGTAAGTCAGGTGACTTGCCCGAGGTCATAATGCTACCAAGTAGCAAAGTCATCATCATTGGGCTTCACAGCCTGAGTTTTCTCCATCACATGGTGCTACAGGTGAGAACTGTGAACCTGGAACTGCTTCAGGGGTGACATACAGTTTTGTCAACCCCTGTCTCCCCTCTCTCCCCCCCACCCCCGGCGCCGGCACACCTCTCAATCTTCCAGAATTAGCTAGTTTCTGTCAAAACTGAAGCAGCAAGTCGGCTTGAGGGATAACCGCCTAACATAGCGATGGTAACAAAAACATACCATTAGCCACTCACTGTGCAATTGCCACAATTATCCGAGGAGGGAGCTACTCCTATTTTCATTTTACAGATGACAGAACAGAGCATCAGAGAGATTAGGTCATGTGCACAGGGGCACGCAACCACTATATGACATGGCTGAGATTCAAATGCTGGTCCCTCCAAGAGGCAGCTGGAGCTAATGGGGAAGTGGGAAAACAGAGACCTACGTGGACAAATACCAAATGGGTTTACCATATGTGAAGCACAAAGCTAGAAGCTGGGCTCTGTCAGGGGGTGGGCAGGGAGTTCATGGCATTCTGCTGAGTCTGAGGGGAGCTGAACTGGGGAGTTTACAGGAGTTTACAAGACAGCCTTTAAGGTTCCAAGTTCTATCTATACCAGTATGACTTTCTGGAATTCTGTTCCAACCATCCTGGCCAGGAGAGCCTCGATGCATGAAGCTAATAGTCCCAATGCCTAAGAAGAACCCCTCAGCAGAGTCCTCAGATGCACATCTACTCAGTCACTCAAGAGGCAAGGTGGGCAAAGGCGGACAAGGTGT
Source organism: Myotis yumanensis (assembly GCF_028538775.1). NCBI lineage: Eukaryota > Metazoa > Chordata > Mammalia > Chiroptera > Vespertilionidae > Myotis > Myotis yumanensis. The sequence continues at coordinate 23,280,638 of NW_027223767.1, read as the reverse complement.
GTGATAGGGAGAGTGAGAATCTGACATCACACAGGCTTATTCTGAACACCATCTCCCCTGATTCTCAGCTCTGAGTCCCTGGGGAATTGCTCATTTCCCTGAGCCTGAGCCTCAGCTGTGACATGGGGCTATTGCATTGCCTTATAAGTTGTCTCTCCAAATGATATAAGAAATGTAGAAACACATAGCACACAGGTGATCCTCAAAGCAGCTTAGTCCTTTCCACATTCCAATTTGTGTGAGGTCGGGCGGGGGGGGGCGGGGGGGGGGCGGGAGAAGGGAACGACAATGAATTGCAATGCTTTTTATTGCGTCTTGGGAGCTTATCATTTGATTGGGATGCAGGACACAAAAGAGAACAAGCAGAAGAAAATAATAAATGCTCCATTCTCCCAAGTGTTGTCCTGCCTTCAACATTCCCCTTTTAGTCCATCTGCTGGGGGACCCCTCTCAGCGCAAATCTGATCATGTCCCTTAGGACCAAAGAATTATTCTCCTAGACATATACTCAACCGAAATTTGCCCAAATGCTCATTCACAGACATGATCATTTGCTCATCATTAGTCATTAGAGAAGTGTCCAGGGAAACCACAGTGAGATTCCACTGCACAGTTACTAGAGTGTCTTAAATCAAGAAGACCAAGTGACAAGTGCTGGTGAGGATGTGGATCAACTAGAATACTCGTGTTTTGCTGGTGGTCATATAAAATGGTGCAACCCCTTTGGAACCAATTTAGTAGTTTCATAAATGTACACATACCCCTACTGTATGACCCAGCCATCTCATTCCTCTATACTTACCTAATAGAAATGAAAGTTAATGTCCCCAGAGGACTTGTATAGGAATAGTCCCAGAAGTTTTATAGGTAAGAGCCCCAAACTAGATACAAGCCAAATATCCATCAACATGTGAATGACAAGCACACTGTGGTATATCCAGACAATGGAACACGACTTGGCAATTTAAAAGTACAGACTATCAACACACACATCAACAGAAACAGGTCTCAACATAACTATGCTGAGTGCAATAATCCAGACAACAACGGCACACATAGGATTACATCTATATAACATTCTAGCAAGTGCAAATTAGCTCACAGTGACAGAAAGCAGGTCAGCGGCTGCTTGGCGATGGAGGTGAAACATGAGATGGGCAGGCGGGAGAGGTCACCAAAGGGAATGAGGAAACTTTGGGAGCTGAGACTTTGTTCACTTTCCTGATTGTTGTGATTGTTTTTATTTATACACACACACACACACACACTCACACATATATTTACATATATGTAAATTATGTATATACTGATTTATATATATAGAAATAATTTATGTGGCAAAACTTGTCAAATTGTACACTTGAAATTTGTGCAGTTTAATGGTAATTTATACCAATTATAATTCAGCAAATCTGTTTTTTCAAAACATGTACAAGAACGCTTACAGCATCTTTATTCATAATAGCCTCCAACTGGAAACAGTATAAGTGTCCATCAACAGATAAATAAATAAACATCAGTACTTCCACAGAACAGAACACTATACAGTAACGACAGCAGACAAGCTGCAATTACGCGCAACAACACGGACCATTCTCACAAATAAGAACGCGCAAAGTGAGTTAGAGACAAAAGAATACAAAGCATATGATTCCAGATATAGAGAGCTTAAAATAGATCTGAAAATAAACCTGTGGTGGTAGACATTAGGGGAGTGGTGACTTTCAGGGAGGGGGGGGGGGGGCATGATGGCAAGGGTGTGGCGGAGCACCTGGGATGCCGGTGATACTGGATTCCTGGATCCAGGTGATTCCTTTATGACTGCGTCCTCTTGTGCTAATGCATTAAGCTATAGACTTATGACTTCTCCATTTTCTGTGCATATGCTATGTGTTAATAAATAAGTTTATTTTTAAAAGTTATTGTAGCAGTGCATGATAAAGGGCAATGTTGAGCAGAGCTAAAAGAAGGCTGCAAAGGAGAATGCAGCAGAGGAAGGAGCTGGGGGTGGGGGGTGGGATAAGGATGGGGGTGGAGCAATGATAGGATTGGGAGCTAGTAAAAAGGGGATGTACGAGGCTGTGTGGCCAGGAATGGATACCTGGATACTTTGGGCTTGGCAGGAATTTCCCCAGTCCCGCATATGCAAAATGAGTTCAACTATATATATACCTACAACTCTGCTTTTGTTTCATGCTCCATAATTTATAGTTTGCAAGGTTGTGATTTCCGAGAGGGTAAGAACTCTGTTAATCTATGCACAGAGTGGGCCTTCAGCAAATGTTTGTTTGAATGAACGCAAAACACTTTCACCTTCAATAGTTCAATGATTTCTCAGGAGCATTCTGTAGACGAGCAGGGCGAGGGTTATTAGTTTCCGCACACAGAGGAAAATCCAAGGCTTTCTGGCATGAAGAGGCTTCTTGCAGAATGGGCCAAAGCATGGGTGCAGCTTGAATCCTGGCTTGATGCCTTGAGCCCTGTGTGCCTGGACAAGGCTGGCACGAGGGGCCCAATGCCTTGCGTCCAGCCTCCAGTCCAGTTATGAAAGCAAACATGGGTCAAGCCCTAAGTCCCAGGTGGAGAGGCACACAGCGCAGTGTCTTTCAGCTGCACTTCCTCTTCGGTTATGGGTGACCTTTTACAATTCCAAAGGGATGCATCCCCTCCCTGCTGAGGACACACAAAGGTGCAATACACTATCACAGCAGCTCACACAAAATGAAAGTGGGCCACATCCTTGAATATCACTCACACACACACACACACACACACACACGAAGGAAAAGGCCTGAAGGACAGCAGCCAGTCCCCTCGAAAGAATGGAAAGATTTGCTGCCAGAAGATGCCCAGGTGGACGCTCAGTCGTTCTGTCCCTCGTGAATGTTGCTTAGCATAATTATATCCTCAGAGAGTCTGGGCTTCCAGATGGGCCTCAGAGCATCGTTTACATACAGTATTTTAGGCCAGTAACATCATTCCAATGAGGCAGGAAGGAAGAACAAGAATGATAAAAATTAAAAAGTGAAATATCCGTCCTTAATCCCCAGGGCTGCAAACAGGATGTGTCTGTGGTTCAGAGGCAGAGGGGAGGTCAGGAAGGAAAAAGGGGTCAAGTGTTCTGGGCAGGGCTGATGAGAGGGACAAGCCATAATCCCTCTTCCTGCAGCCCACCTGCATCTTCACGGAGAGACATGACAGGCCTTCCGATGGAGGGAGCTGGTGGAGACTCGGAAAGGGGAGTCTGCCTGCTTCTCCGTCCCCCTTCCCCAGGGGAGTCCCTGGCAGACACAACCTCCCTCAGAGCCATTTGTTTCCGTGGGTGGAGAGGTGTCCAGGGATGTACGCAAGAGCGTTTATGGAGACTTTCAAGCAGGTGAGTCCTACTCAGCCTCAGCATCCTGCCCACAGAGACCTGACTTCCCTCTTGGGCCACTGCTCATTCGTTGGACTTCCCACAGTTCAAATGCCCCTGGGAAACAGTTACCTGGAGTTGTTCTGATGCATTTATTTAGCCTCTGCTCTGAGGTGCACACTCAGGGTCCAGAGGTGAACACAACTGTGGCTGGCCCTGCCCTCGGGGAGCTCACAGCCCTGCAGGAAGTCTGACAAGGGGAAAGATTCTTAGGGTGCATTTAGTGCTCTGATAGGAGCCTGGGGTGGAGGTAAAGGTGGGTGGGGCACCATTTACACTTCCTCCTAGTTCCTGAGAACCAGTGTGGGCCTATGCTAGGCACTATCTCAGCAGGGAGTCCCACCTTGCCTCTAAGAAGGCACTGCCACCCTCGCCCTTCCCCTCTTCAGAACTCATAGAGCCATGTTCCTGAAGCATATCTCCCACTCCCAGGGTCAAGTGAACTCAACCAGCATCCCAGACCACTGTCAACCATGCCAGGGAACCAGGCAAGTTCGGTAGCCGTGGGCTGTGGATGAACAACCTTATCAGAAGACCAAGAAGTAGTCTTATGTAAGACCTGTGGCTCCTACATCTTTCTCCTACTTCTGGAGACTGATTCTGGAACTTCACGGACTTGCAGTCTTTCCCAAGATACTGCAGAACTGCAAGGCCACGAAACGTGGAGTCAGGAGGTGTTGGTTCCAGCCCCACTGCTACTGCCCCGCTGTGTGCCTTGGGGCAAGCTGCTTCCCCTGGATGGACTTCCACCTGATTTGCTACAAATGAGGGGACTGAAGAGATTATATGGTGTTCAGAAAAGGGGAGGCCTCAAGGGCCATAAAGTGACTCATCAGCAAGGACTGATTTAGATCCAACTGAAAGCAAGACTGGCCTTGGAGATGACAAATGCAGAAAACTGAGGGCTGGGGTTGTTCTTATACCAACAAGGTCACTGACAGTTCTTTATGTCCCTGCATATACATGACACTCCTCCCATCGAACCATGGAATCCATGTTTCCTTCCCTCGGGCTGCCTTGTGAATTGCTTTGGCCAACAGGGTGTGAGGGGAGTGACACTGTGCCAATGTGGGGTCTGGGTTCTGGGAGACCAGAAAGCTCCCATGTTAGCCCTCTGAGCATCCTGAGCTACCATCCCAAGAAGCCTGACCACTCTGCAGACACCAAACGGAGAGACAGAGATATGCCTTGTTAGTCCCCCACTATTCTAGCCATCTCAGCTGAGTCAAACTCATGTAAAGGAAACCATCTTGGATTTTCAGGCCTGACTGAGCCTCCAAATGTCCAAATGAGCAGAACTGCCTAGCTAAGTCCTGCCTGTATGCTATACAAAGTCATGAGAAATAAATGCTTGTTATTTTTCTACACGGGGGAGCAGTTTGTTACACAGCAACAGATAAGTGGAACAGGTGCCAGAGGTAAATGCCCCAGGTGTACAACCTTACAAAGACTGGTGACCATAGCCAGAGACTCGGATTAGGGTTAGGAGCTCTAGGTTGTACATTGAGTAGCATCTGGGAAAAACAGATCAATGAAATCTATCGTCTCAAAGGCACTTAATTATTATGGGATGTGTTGTCACCAGAATTCGACAATGTGGTTTGGCTGAGCCCATGCAGCTGTCCCTCCAACATGGGCTGGAAGCCTGCTTGGTTCCAAATATGGAGGGAGTACAATTTCACCCATAAATGCCCAATTATTTCCCATGTGTCCCTCCTCCCCTCACCAGTCCCTACCCCCACTCACACTCAAAGGACCAGAGATGGAAAACCATGGAAACAAAGGCTTTGTGTAGTACTGAATGGGAAACATAGCATCTGGGCTTTGAAAAAGCAAAAGCTGTTGTGTTGCTAATAACATTTTTATGGGTGATTTTGTTGTCTTTGTTGGAAAAGAGTAGCAAAGACTCACATCAGTTCTTCCAGGCCTGAGGGGTCGGTGGCCCTTATAGAGCTCTGTGTCTGGGGGATTCACTCCCAGCTGAACCACACTACACTCCCCCACCCCAATGTGGATCACAATGGGTACCAATTGTCAAGAACTCCTCATGCTAGCTATTGGGCAACACAGTTTATTTGTGCTATCTCTCTGAGTATAAAGAACCCTTAGGTCACTCTTATTGTTCCCTTTGTTACAGATTAGAAAACTGAAGGTCAGAGCTAGTAAACAATGTTTTATGCTCAATAAGTGGTAGAGCTGATATTTAAACTGAGGGCTGCAAGGCCCCAAAGCTCAAGCTCTCAGTCCTGACCGCGACCAGGACCTCTCAGACATGCATATATGTATCCATATATTCAGCACAGACCTTCATTTATTTAACACATATTTAATGATCACCTACTCTGTGTATGAACAGACACACATTAATGAACAAAACAGACAGTCTCCACCCTCATGGACCTCACAGACTCTAAACCAGTGGTTCTCAACCTTCCTAATGTCGAGACCCTTTAATACAGTTCCTCATGTTGTGGTGACCCCCAACCATAAAATTATTTTCGTTGCTACTTCCTAACTGTAATTTTGCTACTGTTATGAATCGTAATGTAAATATCTGACAGGCAGGATGGTCTTAGGCGACCCTAGGGATAAGGAAATGAGAAGAGATAAACTGAAATGTCCCAAAATTAGGGTGGAAAACATGGACCAAAGAGCAGTGTTGCACAACTTCAGGTGAAGAATCCGTTAGCAAAAAATCAGAGTTTAATCTCTTCTGTGACCTCTTCCCCTACCTCCACCCTGGGTCTTGATTTTCTTGGAATTTCCTTTTCTCTCATGCCCCTGCAAATAGTCTTGAGCCCTGGCCCTCAAAATCATGGAACTACCTTTTGTTGGAGGATCAGGAATAGGCTAGTCACATAGGTGAGCATATAAGACCTTCACAGTCTCTCTTTGAAGACTTGTGTGATAGATTACAAATCTAGACCCAATTCCCTCCCATCTCACCTATACCCATGCCCTTTGCAATGGGACTTAGTAGCGCTTTCCGCTGGGGGGTAAGGTCTATTTTCCCACTCTCCCTGAATCTAGAAGGGCCTGCTGGCTTGCTTCAGCCACCAGAATGCGGCAGAACTGATAACATGTCCATGCCGAGCCAACGTCTTAAGAGGCTGTGCATGCTTCAGCTCACCCTCTTACACCTCTGCCTCCACCATGAGTCTGTCACTCTTATGGGTCAGGCAATATTCTACAAACTGAAGATAATGTTATGAAAAAAAAAACAACAGCAAGCAAGGTCCCCACGTGGAGTGAGTTTATAGTCTAGCGAATCAATGAATGATAAATGAGAACCTGCGATTTTCCGGGTTAGAAAAGACCATTATTCAACCTTGAATTGCACTTAAATCTATTTTTCTAGGTTACCAATTTATTTCAAAAGAATATAATTCAGAAACAACCAGATGGAAGAAATACATAGGGCAAGGTGTGTGGGAAGGTGCGTGGAACGTCCAGACGCTCTCCAAGCACACCGCCTTCCCTATACCCACATGCTCACTAACCCAGCAGCTCCCGCTTAAATCTTACACAGTATCCCTATGAAGGTTTGCAACCATCCCCCCACCCCCAGCTCCTGTCGATGTAACAGTTCGAGTTTTAGACAGGTTGCACTCCTAGAAAGCCTTTTCTTAGAGTGAACTGAAGTCTATCCATCAAGAGTGCCCACACTTTGATCGATGGAGCCTCCTCAGGGGCACATACAGCACACCTAAGTACAGATCTATGCTGAGCTCGCTCTCCTCCCAGATAAATCGTCCTTTTCCCTTAGCTGTTCCCCAATGCCATGGTATTGACATCTCTGGCCATTCTTTCTCCTGAACTTGCTATGTTATTTTTCTACATTCTTCTAAAGTTTGTTTCACAGGCATGAACTCAAGAAGTTACCAACTCGTATGACCTCAGGCACATTATTTCCCCTCTTGGCGCTCAAGATCCCTCAGCTTTAAAATGAGGAAATTAAACTTAATAGCTTCCAAGAAGAAGTAGCAGTGAGCAGTGGGATGAATCCTAGATGCTCCATGCATAGTTTTTTCTTCCTCTGTTTTAATTCCGTCACCGCTGAGGAGCCTGCCCATTCACCTATCCTCTCATTCACACACACACACACACACACACACACACACACACACTTTTTAACCTGTAAAGTCTTACCATTTAGCACCCGAATATGAAATCAGAGGACCTGGGTCTGAGGTCCACCTCTGGCACTTAACAGCTTTGGCCTATTCCTCACCTGCTCTAGCTCAATTTTGTCATTCACAAATATGCTCCTTTTCCTCCCAGCTCACAAGAATTGTTATTAAGGCTGTGGGTGAGGATGGGGAATACTGTCAATAAAGTTTGGCCTGTGGACTGAAGGGTCCCGGGTTGGATTCTGGTCAAGGGCACATACCTGGGTTGCAGGCAGGCGCAATCACCAGCCTCTGTCGGGGCACGTGCAGGAGGCAACCAATCAATGCGTCTCTCTGACGTCATGCCGTCAAGAGGTGGCATGTTGCTGTTATCTTGAAGCGGGAACTCCAGGCCAGCAGCACAGTGGACACCATTCTATGTTTTCAGATACATTTATTGAGCCCGTTTCCAATGCACTGAGTGGCTCTGTTTCTACATGAAAATTCAGTACTATTTAAGTCTAGAGGAGAGCCTCTGTGGCCATAATTGTCCCTCCTAATGAGTGTGTCCCATCCTGTGATGTTCTAAGAGAAGAAAGCTAGTGAGGAAATGCCATGTGAAATATTTTCACAGGTGACAGCTTGGCTAGAGAAAAATTCAGGATGGTAGCAGAGTCCTCCATGGCTGAACCTAATGTGCAACTGGCCCAAGGTCCTGGCCCCTACACTCCAGGTGCACGGCCGAAGGACTCCTCCCTGCTACATAGTTTACCCTTGTCCAGTCCTCCCTCCATGCTGCCCTCACATGATCCTTCTCTACTTCCCACCTCTCTTTGCTGCCCCCCCTCCCCCCACATACCCAGCACTCAATTCCTGCAAGATCAATTCCATGCCCCCAACAGGGCTCACAACCCCATCCCAGTCAGATCCCACACTCATGCAATTCTAAACTGTCCCTCCTTCATCCAACCCACTGTAATATCTTATATACAAATTCCATAAAACATGCGATTCCTTCCCATCCAAAGTCCCTCTCTGTGCCTTTATTCGTTTGATCAATTCTGTTCACCATTTAAAGAATCTGCCTCCTTCCGGGAATGTCATGCTGATAACCTCCAGGAAACTAGCTCCGTGCAGGTCATCCCTTCCTCCTCTGTGTTCCCCCCGGACCTTAAGCAGCACTGCATTTGCACAGACTGAGATTCTCTGTTGCTCTGCCTGCCTCCTTCTGGACTGTGAGAGCAGAGTAGGGCCTTCACTCTCTTAGCCCGGCACCTAATAGTGCCCGGCACACGGAAAATGTCAAATAGACTAGACTAAGGCATAGGTATCTCAAATAAGCAAAAAGATTAAAATGAGCTTGCATAATAATGACAATGGTCTGGGCCCTCATCCCCAAACCGAGCACTCTATAACCTTTCCCTGTGCCTGAGCCTGCAAGGCCAAGACTGTACCCAGGAAGGAGAAGCAGAGAATGTAAAGCAGCTCCTCTTCTCTCATGAGACAAGAATTTATGACTGCAGGAAACGTGTAAATTGCAGTACAGATTTTTGTCATCTAGTTAGGAAAGGGCAGAAAACGGAGCTATTTTTCACAACTTCAAATGCCACGCACAGGTCTGTTACACGTAGATAAGAGGAGGTGGCAGAAAAGGCCTGCTTCTCTGGCTGTGAGGGCTGAGGTGGTCCCTCGCCAGGCTGCTGGGCTGTAGGATTCTGGAGGACCTTCTATGTGCTTTATCTGAACATCAGAATTGTTGATCTCAAAGGTCAGGAGCCTGTGGACTTGTCCTGGGTTAGGGAATTTCTTCTCAAGTATGGATCTTAATGCTCCTAAAATGGATCTATTTTTAGTTTCCATTTCATTAAACACAAGAGACCTTTATTGAGCACCTATTATGTGTTTGGTCAAGAAGGAGAATTGGGGATCCACCTCCCCAGCCTCAAGGAGCTTACAGACAACCGGGGAAAATGTCTAAGTTGTGCTCACAATCACACAACCTATCAGAAAACATGTGGCATTCAATCCCCCAGCTCCTCCTCACGCTGCCAAGGCAGGGGCAGCCTGTGAATGCCTGGATGCCCAGCTGAGATGAGATGGGTTGAGAATGGGGCTTGTAGGTGGGTATTTATGCCCCAGGAATCAAACTTGCTCTCTCTGCTGTTGATTCGGGGAAAGACACACACCCCAAACCGAGATTCATTATCATGAGATGGTATTCCTGCAACTGCTGGGTGCAGGTTGCTTTATCCAGAAATACCAACTTCCCAAGAACAGCAGAGGAGAGGAATTCCACTTTATACTGGCAACATCACAGCTAATCCCTTTGTCAGAGGAGCCTCATGGCATCAAGCAAACTGGCGATGTATGACTTCTCTCTAATCCCGTCAGATACTCTTCCTCTAGTGAATCCAAACATCACACCAGCGCCAGAGCTTGGCAGCCTGCAGCAGCCATGGAACAGTGGAAAACGCACAGCATCTGATTGGCTGAGCGCCACCTCCCTCTGCATGCCTCAATATGCTCACTTATAAAATGGGATCGATGATCTAAAGGTCAGTGTAGACAATGTATATGAAATCAACTTATTAACTGTAAAGATCTATATAAGTAAAGGCTGACTTCATCAGTTCTTTTCAGATTGTGCCAATCAGCTCTTCCCAAAAAGCTGGGTGCCTTCTGGATAAGAAGGTCCATGTCTCCTTCATTTTATTTCCTGAATCTGGCACAATGCCAGGCACTGAAGATGCACCTCAGGGAATACTTGTTAAATTAATAAGTGAACAAATCAGAAGATATTTCTCTGGAGGTTAAGGCATGTGCCCCCTCCCCCCCCCCCCCCAAGCTAATGTATAGAAAGTTTGAAATCCTCAGAATGAATTTTAAAATATTTAGCATTTTCTGAATAGAACTTGTGCACATGTAATTGTGTGTGTGTGGTGTGTTTCTTCTGTGGCTGGAAGTCTACATTAAATTTATATAACACTGTGTCCTGAACAACTTTTGGCTCCTGGTTATGTGAATGTATTTTGCTCAGCATTAAGAGAATAGAGATACGTTAATAGGGCATGCCCTAGTTCTCATTCTTGATTCATTCATTCATTTGTTCATTCATTCATTCGCTGCCAGCAAATGGTTCTGTGCAAAAGCCATGCCTCATTACAAGGTGAAAATCATCTGACCCAGCCTCTTGGCTGACAAACTCCCACCAATCCTTCCAGATCTTATTTCCTGGTCTGTGAAACATTTGAAATTCTACTACTGTCTCTACATGTGACATTTACCACCATCCCTTATCTTCAGTTTTATAATTTCAGAGATCGAAATGTTGAAACTTTCCCCCACATAGATATAATTCCTATTACTGTGATATATTGCAATGGAATCCTCCAAAAATCCCACTTCTGAATAGACTGTGCATGGTAAGTCTGAGTCTACATGAAGAACAACAATGACTGCTTTGATCCTAAATCCAAACTTTAGATTCTAGATCAAGCAAATTGGACCACACAAAGAAGGTGTCTATAACCCCTTCATCACCCCTGCAGCCACTTTCTGGGACTGTACCCAACACCACTGCTCTATCCTCCCCACCCAGGTAAAAGCCTGCCACGATCACCTTCTCTATCCTTCATGTCTTCTCCTTGCTCCTCCCTTCCAGCCTCTCATCCCTGGTCCATTCCAATTCTATACTGAGCTCTTATGCACCAGACCCAGGCTGGCATGGATAAAACCCTTCTGCAGAGCCTGCTTTTTGCAACGTACCATGCCCCCTGCCCTTTATTTCCACCCCCCTTGTGTCTCAACCACCACTCAACCTCTGCAAAATAACATTGTGTTCCCATGCTTTATGCTTCCAAATTTTGTTCTCCCTGGGTTGCTGCCTCTTTCTCAGGCCGGCGGCTCCATTGTTATTGTGATCATATATTAAGTGTAATGCGTCCACAAGGCATTTTACACACTCATAAAAAGCAGGCCCTCTAAGAGCTCCCTGTGCTGAAGACAATGGAAATACCTTCCCGGGGCCTTCGCTGGTCCATCATGCCAACAGCCCCTGAAAGTGCAAAGCTGGGTGGTGGCTGTTCATTGTTGTTTGTGTGACTCTTGATGATAAATACAGCATTTTGAAAAGGAAAAAAAAATGATTTTCCAGCTTACAAGCAGAGCCAATGTCTTGATTACCACCATATGGGCAACATCCCACAGGATCAGTGATATTAATAATAGGTGACATTTATTAACTGTATGTCAGACTGTGCACTAAACACTTTACAGGCATTATCCCACATAATCTGCCCAGTGGCCCTGTGCAACAGGTAGCATTTAATTTAAACGTATTTAACAAAAGAAGAAAATTGAGACATAGAGAAGTTAGGGAATGAGTTCAAGGTCAAACAGCATACAGGTAGAAAACGGAAATTATTGACGCCCAGACAGTCTGGTTTCAGAGCCTGCTGATTAAGGATACACAGGCAGTGGTGTTGGAAGAGGTCCACCTTTAAGGTCGAGGGTCGCAAATGAGTTAAAGACAAGTGTGACCAATTAAGTGGATGCTATTGATGTGATTGTCTCTCTAAAAATGTTCTGCCTGGCCCTGGCTAGGTAACTCAGTTGGTTAGAGCATCATTCCAATATGCCAAGCTTGTGGGTTCGAACTCAGGTCAGGACACATTCAAGAAGCAACCAATGAATACCTAAATAAGTGGAACAGCAAATCGATGTTTCTCTTTCCCCCGCCCCCTGCTCTTGCACTGCCCCCTTCTCTCTACAATCAATAAATAACAATTTTAAAAAACAAAAATAATAAAAATGCTCTGCCCAAAGTTCCTCCTCTATCATCTCTGACAAGGACTCAGATACCTACAGGAACGCCACCCACAACTAAATGGAGTTGATTTTCCCTGACCTAGGAGACAATGGACAGCATCCAAAGGACTAAGACAAGAGCAAATCTCCTTGTGCAGTGGGAGTGTACGTGCCGCAGACCTGCACAGGAGATAAAAGAGCAGGAAGTCAGGTGCTCCTTCCACAGAATACCAGCTCCATCAATAACCTTAGGTGCTCGCTAGTCCAGTTTGCTAAGAGCAGATAATGGATCGCTCAGCCAGACACTTTCCATTGCTTCATCAACCAAGTCTGCACTTCACCCATCCCTTTCCCACATCTCCTCAGTTTCCTCACTCAAGGCATCTACGATCTACAGTATGATTTTGCCTGGGAAATATCAACATCAATGAAGTACCACTTGTTAAGTATAAGGATGCCAAAGCTCACAGAGGATGTTTTTGCCCAGAGCGATGACGCCTGTTAGTGCAGAGACTGGACAAGATTTGTATTTCCTGGCTCACTGGACAATGCTCTTTTGAAGCAATGTGGGAAAGTGGAGACACCTCCCTTCTCAGATTATGTCTGGCACAAGGGTGGGCTGCTAAGCCCACACCAGCAAAGTCCTATCCAGGGACCAGCCTTCCCGAGCAGGGGGCCGGAGTTTCAGTTCACACATTCACATTTGCCAGCCAGACTCCAAAATACATCAAAATACAGAGTGGGGCAAAAGTAGGTTTACAGTCATTCGTAAGGAACATAATACAATAATTAATAAATAATAATACAAGAACTCTGTTTCACATACTCACAACTGTAAACCTACTTTTGCTCCATCCCCCTACCTAGCATGCTACCTGTCCTTCACTCCACATCCTCAATCCCAGAGCCTGTGCATTGCTGCTGTCCATGGTGCTAATTGGAGCTACCTAACAGGACACACTTCACTACAGGGCTACAGGAGGAGAGGTGGTGGAAAGATAATGTCCACTGTTGCATAAAGACTCAAAACAGAGAACAAGGTACTGTTCTAAGAATTCAGTATAAAATAACAAGTAAGAGAGGCATCGTGCCTGTCTTCATGGAGTCTGCCTTCTAGTGAAGAGGTAGGACCAACAAGCAACAAAAATGTGTCCCTTGGGAGGGCTTCCTGAAGATCTGAAGGATGAGAAGAAACAATCCTGTGATAACAAGGATGAGAGAAGTCTATTGGGAAAAAAATGACTCGCCCCAAATCCCTGCATTAGGAAAATAGTATCATGCTTACGTATCTCTCACAGCGTCTAGTGGGAGTACTGCACAGTATGAGAGTAGAGAGGGAGACGATATGAAGTGGCTGGATGGGGCAGGACCATAGGAATCACAGCCTACAGCTTAGGCTTTTTCCTATATGAAATAGCCAGTCATTAAAGGCTTTTACACTACAAAGGGATATGATTTAATTTATACTTTACAATAATGCTTTAACATGGAAAATTTCAAACATATACAAAGCACTGAAATCAAAATAACATGAACCCCCATGTACGCATCACAAAGACTCAACAATAATCAACATTTTGCCCTTCTCGTATCGTCAATATGTCCACCTACTCAAAGCCTCCCACTTACTTATTATTATTATTTTTTAACATTGTATTTTCCTTTTTTCAAAGGCAAAACTTACTTAAACAAAATGTATGAATGTTAGCTGTATTATTTTGACAAATGAAACCCATATCCTTATCCCAGAATACTTTCATCTCCTAGAAAGTTCCTTCATCTCCCCTCTCAGTCAACCAACTCCCACCCCAAGAGTCAATTACCTTTTTATCTTAGATTGATTTTGCTTGTTCTAAAAGTTTCTATTCATGAATTCATACAGTATTATTGTCTTGTGTCTGGATTCTTTCACTCAGCATAATGTTTTTGAGATTCAACCATTTGTGTATATCAGTTGTTTGTCTTTTTATTTTTAGCTGATTAGTATTCTATTGCATAAATGTACAATATGCTTATCAATGAGCTTGTTTATAGGGTGTTTCCATTTTCTGGCCATTGTGAATAAACCTACTATAAGTGTTGTACAATTCTTTCTGTGGACATATGTTTTGGTTTCTCTTGGATAAATATCTAGGAACAGAATTAATTTATACCTTGTTTAGGTACTAGGAATAAAGTGGAAGAGGCAGAGATAGTGGCAAGAAAACCAATTAAGAGGCTATTACAATAGTTATGAGACTGATTATGAGAGTTTACATAGGGAAGGGATTATAGTAAGATTGGAGGAGAGCAAACATGAAACATCGATATATATAAAACCCTAATATACAAATAGATCGAACAACGAAACAACTGAACAACCGGTCACTATGATGTGCGCTGACCACAAGGGGGCACAGGCAGAACATGGCAGGTGTCAGCAGCAGGTGGCAGAGCACGGAACATGACAGGTGTCACTGTGGCAGAATGGTGGAGCAGGTGAGCAGGGGCACCAGACCAAGGCGGGGTGCCTGTCATTGTCATCGGGGCGAGCCTCTGGTGTTACTGAAAATTCTTTGCTCCTGTGCACCACAGTCCCGCCTGGTGCTCGCACCTGCTGCCAACGCCGGCCCCACTTGCACCCGCTGCTGGCACCAGAGCCACCACTCACACCCACTGCCAGCCACGATCGCTCCTCAGGGTTTCTCCACCTCCCTCTGCTCCTGAGGGGCAATCAGGGCAGCAGCCACCACTCACACCTGCTGACAGCACCGGCCCAAATCACTCCACGCCGTCAGTGGGTGCAAGCGAAAATGGCACCTTCAACACGTGGGAGCAGCAACAGCAGGAGCGGGGCTGCTGGCAGAGAGGGGACCAGGGACTGTGGTGGGAGGGGCCAGGCAGGGGTGGGGAGGATGGGCTGAGACCCGCCTCTGTGCCCACTGCAGCCTCATAGCCCCCAGGTCCTTTCAAGATGCACAATTCGTGCACTGGGCCCCTAGTATAGAGATAAATACAAACAGTATTGCTGGTGAAGCAAACATGGGGATAAGAGAAGTGGAAGCATCGAGGATAAATAATAGGTCTCTAGCTTGACTAAACTGGTGGCATATTGGGATCCTTTACTACAATTTAGAAGGTTGGGAAAGAAAAATAATTTGAGGTCATACAAGGATTCCATTTTGCAATGCATGAGACATCCAGGAAAAGTCCTGAAGCAGGAACTCAGGCTGGAGCTCAGGGAAAAGGCAGACCCATTGATACCCTAGCATGTAGCTTCCACCTGGCCTGGATCCAGACCCCTCCCTAGAAATACCTCAAAATCTGTTAGAGAAATGGAAAACAAATTTTATTTCATGGTAATTATTTACTCTAGTACATTGGTAATAGCCACCTAGAACACTGCAAGAAAAGATTCTGAGACTACATTCAGGGTTGGCAGGCAATGCCTTGCATGGGCATGGAATACAGTGTGGTAGAACCCAATTCACATACTGCCTCTGCCTGATCAAGTAGATATTCATAGCTACAGCAATCTAAAAAGTGAAGAATCTGATCTAATAATACAGACACAGGATCCAGGCTGTGCAAATATATAGATTGATCCAATGTGGAGCCATCGTTTTTACTTCTTTATTTCAATTTCTCTACCAAAGTACAGTGGGGCCTTGACTTACGAGTGTCCCAACTAACGAGTTTTTCGAGATACGAGCCATCTCTCGGCCGATTTTTTGCTTTGAGTTGCGAGCTAAAATTCGGGTTACGAGCCAGCTTCAGATACCCCACCACTAGTTGGCGCAGCGAACGTCACAGTGAACGCCACATAGCCCAGCATCACGTGTCTCACTCATTCACTTTTTGATTTGACATACGAGTAATCTGAGTTACGAGCTCCGTCACGGAACGAATTAAACTCGTAAGTAAAGGCCCCACTGTACCTGATTCAGTATCCTACAAGTCCTCAGAGAATGTCTTTGACCTTTCACCTGATCCTAAAATTGCAAAAATCCCAGAATACAGTGAGTTTCACAACTTAGCTAGGATCCCTTCTTGCCTTGAGGTTAAATAACCCATTCTTATGAAAACCTACTCCAAAGAATTTCAAACTTTTAAATACAACGGTGAAGCACTTAAAGGCCCTGGGGGAAATGTCAAAGAGTAGATTAGATAATCAATGCCTAATAGCTGGCTCCTTTTTCCTTCCCAATAGAAGGCATAGGTAAGTGTTTTTGTTATTAATAAAACTACCAGTGTGTGTGTTGATTCATTCATTTAATCATCAAGCTTTTATTGATTACCTAGTTCATGCCAGACCTTGTACTGGAGTATAAAGAGAGGTAAACTGTGGATGCTGCCCTCACAAAGGCTCACCTAGACATGTAAATAAACCCAAGAAGAGTTGGATATATTACTTTGTTAATATTCCAGGGCAATTCAAAGAAGAGTCCTCAGAGGATGGGAAGTCTAAACTGAGTCTTGAAAGAAAATTAAAACTCTCCCTGGAGGAAATCTTGGGAACAGGCATTGCAAGCAAAGAAGCCAGCACGGAACCGAGCTGCACATGGGACGAAACCCACTGGGCTGCAGCTGAAGCCCAGGGATGACTGAGAAAGCAGGGCACAAGCTGCAGTGGGAGGCAGGGCCCGTTCTGATGACTGGACTTGATGCTATTCTGGCTGCAATTGTAACCACAGAACCAGATCAAAATTGCCTGAACCTGTTTAGTAATATACTGAGTTGCTTTTCAAAGACAACGGACCAAAACTGCAAGTCATGCAGCCCAAGCATGCACAGAGGAGAGAACTTTGGCTTCTGGCTGCATCCAGAACCAAAGTCTCACTGCCCCCCTCAGCCCCCCCATACAAACACGGAACCAAAGGGCTGGGATGTAACCAGAACTTTAATACCAGAATCCTTTCAGAAGCTATGATGCATCCCAAAGCACAAAAGCCCTCTGCGGGGAGGAGGAGGGTTGTGCTTACAGGCTACTGGTTTTCTGATGTATTTACCCTCATGACCAGGCTGCTGGCATGAGGGAGGACTTCGCCTACAGTCCGGATTATTGCGATCTGAGAGAGAAGGCAGGAGGCAATTGAGAAGTAAATAAGGGAGGAGACGGGCAGAAAAACTGAGAAGAAGAACAGGAGAAGAGCGATCAAGATTGAGAATCATGAAGAGGGCTGCTTGGTTTGACTGAAAGTTCCGTCGCCCAAGTGGTGAAAATAATAATGTTTAGATTGTTTACTACTGCCAGCCACTCTTCTAAGCACTTTGCTTATAAGAACCGTATCCAACCCATCAATACCCCTGAGACAGTATTTTCTGCAACTCTGGGTGAGGAACGTTAGACACAGAGAGGTTAAGTATTTCCCCTATGGTCCTGTCGATGCTAGATTACAGAACTGGCATTGGAGCCCCAGGAATCTGAGTCTGCGGTTCATACTCTTAAACACAAGATGACTGCGACCGGAGCAGGCCTGGCTGAAGGAGATGAAAAATCTCAAGTTGGAAGTCACGATCCCTATCCTTTTAGGATTTAAGGCGATGACAAACCACAGAGGCAATATCGTGATCAAAACAGGCAACAGTCCTGAACCGCTAGCTAATTAAGTCATTCATCTCTATGAAAATTCCCCAGTGATCTCCACGGGCCAGTGGTTCCCAGCCCTGGCTGCACATTAGAATTACCTGGGGAGTTCTTACAAAACACGATTGCCCAGGCTTCGTGCCAGGCCAACTGAGTTAGAACCTCTCGAGGGGGACCTCAGTATCCATAGTTTTTAAAGCTCCCCGGGTGATTCTAATGTGCAGCCCGGGCTGGGAACCACAGATGCAGGTAAATGTGAAAGGGCCATTGATGAGTGAAGAACCAACTCTGACCAACTGTCTGACGTTGCCTGGACTGAGATTTTGCCAGGATGCAAGAAGGACTTCCAATGCTAACATCAGGAAAATCCCAGGGAAACCAGGATGAGTTGGCCACCCTGGCAGGAGGAAGAGAGACCCTCATCTCTCCCTTGTTTGAAAACCTACAGTAGCTTCCTGCAGCCCATTCTGCATCAAGAGAACTGATGGCTAGATGTCAAGAAAGATGGATCCCAGGCCCAGCTCTTCCACTAAATAGCTTTGTCACCTTAAGCAAACCACTAACCCTCTCTGGGCCTTAACATTTTCCTATAAAATGAGGGCGTGGGACCAAATGATTTGAAAGTCCCTTGAAGTTCTATCACGCAGTACTGAGACTTCTGTCTGGACTGTGGTATTATTCTCATGATGTTTCTGCAAGACGTGTTCATTGTTTCTTGATCACGGACCCTTAGCTTTCCAAGAGTAAAGGCCATACCTTTCCATTTATATGTGCTGTACCCCCGGGCCTGGCACAGAGTTGGAAAGGCATGGGTTGGCTCTCTTCAGTCTGATGGGTCCTCAGGGAAGCAGGTAGTCATTGTCTCCCACAATTCAGACCTGAGAAGCCCAAGTGGGGCCCAGCTTGGCAGGAAAATCTTTAGTCCTGTCAGAGGCATTTAGCAAGCAGGTGGAGTGTTTTATGAGGGAGGAAACAAAAAGAATGATGGCAAATCCATGAGCTGAGCTCCCGTGGAGCCACCCAAAGCCAAATGAAGGTGAACCTATAATGTACTGATCTGGCTCCCACGGGCTCAAGGGGGCTGATGCTGCTCATCTCTTCTCCACTCTGCTTTCAGTGATGTCACCTTGTAGCTTGAAATCAGCCATGGTGGGAATATTTACACTGCAACAATTGGCAAGAGCTAAAAAATCTAGGCTTTTTTTTTTAAGAAACAAATTTTCAGGACATATCCCTGATGGGTTATCTCAGGAAGGAGAAGGTAACCCCAGCCTAGAACTCCTTCTTGGGGGTGCAGGAGCACCCTTGTGCTGGGGCACTGAGCTGGCCCTTCCTGAGTGAAGTTCGGGGCTTCTCCATCCAGGGCTAGGCAGGAGTGTCCAAAGTCAAGTGAGAGTAGAAGGGATGAAAGAAAGGAGAAATAGGGAAGACTAGTCCCTTGTTAACAGGCCTAAGTAAAACACCAACTTCAGTCAGTCATTCATAGGCCATCTGAGAAAGTAGTGAGTGCCTCAACATAGTAGGTCTTCACGTAGAAGCTGGCAACCATTTTGCAGAATGATATGAGGACAGAGGGAGGCTTCCCATGTAGAAAAGGCAGAGGCTTTGGAGTAAGAATGGTTTAGTCCTGAAGCCCAACATCACGGAACCATCTGCTTGATCTCAGGTAAAATTACTGAGTCTCTCTCTGGGACTCAGCCTCCAAATTTTTTCAATGGCGATAATAAAATTTAATGAACAGGATATATAGCAGTTAAGTGCATCTTAACTGGCCTGCAGAGGGTATACTAACTAAGCAGGAGATACTGGCTGAGATATTGAAAAGATATGGGACACCTCGACATGGTTTTTGAATAAGCAGCTTGAGTCTGGGAAAGTCTGTAAAGCAATTTCCAAGTTTGGTGAGCATACATTTCTCAGTGACTGTTCACAGTCCCCATATCAGCTAAACTGGTGGCTTTCAAACCAACCACAGAGAAAAAGCGATAGCCCCTTGAGGGGTGATCTTACAGCCACCAGCAGGCTCTGCTCAAACCTAGTGGTACCCAAGCAAGCAGAAGAGGGGAGCTTCTCTGAGGAGGAGATTATCAATCAGGTTCTGGAAAAGATTCAAGGTAGGTTCTGCTGAAGACTTTTCAAACTTACATCCACTCAGGTATATGATCCTACCTCTTGAGCAATAGGTAGCATATCCTAATGGTACCTTCTAGAAACCTGGAGGAGATTAAGCCACATTGTCTAGGGAGAGAGGTTAAGCCAGCATTCAGAACTGGGACGTAACTCTCTCTGCACCACATCGAGGAGGAGCGCCCAAGTCTCTACCAATAAAGCAAGAGCTGGAGCAAAACTCCATAGGTATCCAGAGTCCTAACTGGCATAGTAGAGACCTCAAGACTGGGAGACCAGCCCTCAGAAGGGATGGCTGACCACTTCTCCCAGCACTACCCCACCACATAGCAAGCAACGCCAGTAAGGAGATGAACACCCCTAGTCAACATGGACTCACAAGCGGCTCACAAACCACTCTGATGCCCCAAGAAGTTTGGGGGTAGCACCCCAGAGGCAGGGTCCACAGCTCCACTTTTATGAAGCTGATAACAGGTTGACTTAATTAATAACTTTTATCCCCACTGCTTCCAGTCCAAAACATACCCCTCCAATTTTATGGCCCAGTCTTCAACAAATTCCCCAAAACTCCAAGTTCTGAACCAAAGTCAGGTGTGACACACTTCTCAGAAGTCCAGGAGTTAGGAGGTTCCCTCTTGGCATCTCAGGTGTGCACCAATTATTCAATGTACCACCCTGGGCAGTGGCCTGGAATTAGGTCAACATCTACATATCCCTAGACAGCAGGTAGAATAGGGAGGTGGGGTGGGAAGGGGTATAACAAACCAGCGAGATATACCCAGGAAAGGCAAGAATATAGACCTAGATGCCCTGATCTGTCTCTCGGAAAATGTATGCCTTTGAGGCACGTCACAACCCCTTTCTGGGCCTCATCTTCCCCCTGGATCCTATCTATTTCTATCCCAACCTACCTGCTTCTCTCCATCTGTGCTGCTACCTTCTGAGATAAATTTACCTTGCTTTCTATTGACCTCCCTCATCTACTCTTGTGCCTCCCCTAACTTAACTTGATAACAGAAAGGAAAATTAATAATAAGGATGTTTCTAAAAGAAGAAGAGGAAGTGAAGGGGGAAATGAGTATAAAAATCAAGTGAAGATATTTTTCAGCAAACCAGGGAAGCAAGGAAGGAGCAGAAAGAGTCTGGCTAAAAAGAAATACACACTAAAAACCTCAGTAGAAGTATGAGGTGTGACTTTTAAGGAAAAAGAAAGTGCAGGCACAGACTGATGAGAGGCAGTGAGAAAACAGCCTAGGGTGGGAGGTGTGGAAGGTCAGGCACCAAGCCACTCAGGCTAGAGCAGCAAGTTCAAGGTGAAGATGAAATTCAAAAGCCACTGTGCACAGGACCAAAGTGAAGCCAGGGGCTTGGGGGCAAGGCCCTTCGCAGCCCCATCCTGGCACTGAGCTGTGAGAGCCGGTGCTGCTCCTCACCTTCCGGCAGCCTTGGCACCATCCTGCTCCATCACAGCTCCACTTCACTCTCAAGGTGCCAACGTGGTCTCCTGGGAGCTCCCAGACACCCCCAAGTCACCCCCAAGGCCCCGCTGCTGCAGCAGCCTGCTGGGAAGAAGGGCGTTTTTTTTGGAGATTGTTGGAGTGCTTCCAAAATTCAATTAAACAACCCTGCCAGGAAGGCCGTATTTTCCCCTATTTCTCAGACAAGGAAACTGAGGCTAGATGAATTTTCAAGGCCATTGTGTTAGAATGTGGTAAAGCTAGAAGAGAGCCAGCTGCTAATGTTTTCATAATTTGTACTTTCCCCCAGTTCTAAAAGCAATATATCCTGATTATGAAAAATACATAAGGTAATAAAACACCAAAATGAACGTCACCCATAACCCTCTACCCAGGGAGGAATAAAAATGTTGTATATTTCCTTCTCGTCTTCTTAATTAACTCATCTGCATATTTATTTATTTATTTATTTACTCGCTTTATAAATAGGATAGTAGTGTATGTACTGTTAGAATCCTTTCTGAAAACTTGACTTTCTGTGGTCGACTATTTCTCTCCAGCCACTACACATCCTTAAGAAAGTGGCTTTATTTGCTCTACAGCAATACTTCATACGGCTACGCTATAGTTTATTTGACCCTTTTCAACCCTTGGACATTTAAGTTGCCTCCTACTTTGAGGGCCTTTGTAATGACTTTAAGGAATGTCTTTTCATATAACCTTTGTGGGCCCTGGCACTGAAATTTGTGACCTCAAAGAGATAGCAGTGTAAATATACTGATTCCACAAGGAAAAGTGTATATATACATGGAGAACCATTATGACAAGTAATAAACTCACAGAGCGAAGAACTGGGAGGTGTTGGGAGAAAGTGAGGTGAATGGAACTTGGGAGGACCCAGTGAGGTGGCACTGAGAACACGACATTGCATTTGAAATGGGGATCAGCAAACTTTTCCATAAAGGGCCAGCTAGCAGGTATTTTAGCTCTGCAGGATAGTCGGTTGCCACTACTCAGCACTGTCCCTGCAGCATGAAAGCAGCCATGGAAGGGGTTGTGAGAGCAAAAACACAGGAAGAAAGTACAGGGAGCAGGGAAAGATAGTTAGTGCTTGGCTAACATAAGTTTGGGCCAAGTCACATAGGGACTGAACATCAGGCTGAAGTCTATAGATTTTATTGTGTAGCAAACAGAGAATCCATTCATTTTCATGGGACCGTTTTCAAGTATCGGGACCCAAATTGCTCCCAGGATGACAGCTACATCTGAGAAATTATGGGAAAGGTTCCAAACCTAGAACACTGACTTCAACTTCATCTCTAGTTCATCTTCTATTTTCTTGCTTCCCTCCTTTAGCATCTTGTAATTCACTCCATTACGGTATTCCTAGAGGCCCAGAGGCCAGAAGTTCTCTAGTTGTAAGAATAGGAGTGGGACAGAAGAAGGGGGAGAAGTTCTGTGTTGGCTGCTTCTTCGTTGGACTGTGAATCTCAGTGCATGTGATGGAGAAAGAGCAACTGGCCACCCAGGTGTGAGAAGTCAGCTGACTCCCTGGCCTAGAGAATAAGCTTCCTTCTGGGTAAGCATCTCTCCATCTGGACTATCAAGCCCATGCATGGTCTTCAGTTCCTTCTAGTCCAGTGGTTCTCAACCTTCTGGCCCTTTAAATACAGTTCCTCATGTTGTGACCCAACCATAAAATTATTTTCATTGCTACTTCATAATTGTAATGTTGCTACTGTTATGAATCATAATGCAAATATCTGATATGCAGGATGGTCTTGGGCGACCCCTGTGAAAGGGTCATTCGGCCGCCAAAGGGGTCACGACCCACAGGTTGAGAACCGCTGTTCTAGTCCCACAGCTCTCAACTTAGTCTAAGACACTGTTCTCAAGAGTGATCTCACAAGTAGCATCACATGGACTGGGAATTGGTTAGAGATGCAGAGCCTTAGGCTCCACCCTAGACTTACAGTCAGAAACCCTGGGGAGGCGGAACCAGCAATCTATGTTGTATCCACCCTCCAGTGACTGTGATGCACACTTAAGTTTGAGAATCACTGCCTAGGATCCCTCTACCCCTAGCAGGACTGTATCCCAAGGGGCGAGGCCTGTGTTATGGACCATTATATGTAATGTTATCCTCCTAAGAATCCCAAGATCTCATTATTATTGCCATTTCAAAGATGCAGACACTGAGGCTCTGATATGGTAAGAAATTGGATTTGAACCTGGGTCTTCTTATTCCGAAGCCCATACTATTGACCGCTCTGTTCTAGTGCCTTCTCTTGATGGACAGGGTTAGAAAGTCCATGGATGAGGACTTCCCCAGAGGTTGTCATGATTTATTAACTTAATAAGCAGCCACTGACCGCCTCTCCTGTGCCAGACCATATCCTAAGGTATTATGTATATTATTATGTTGTATCCTGGCCTGAACCTTATGAGTAGGCAACCTGCCTCAGCACTTACAGAGCATGAAACACTGGCTTAGGAAGTCAGTGTGACTTGTTAGGGGGCTACCAGAGCTCAGAGTGCCATAAAATTTCACAAAAGGATGTGTTTCTGGCTCAAGAAAGCAGGGGTGGCTTTATGACGGAGGGGGAAGCTGGGCATGAGAAGGATCATGGGCGTGTGTGCGAGAAGACAGCAGCACGGGCAATGTTGCATAGGCTCAAGTGAGCTGGAGCTGGGTGGTGGGGGAGGGTGTCCCCGTGGGGATACAGCTGTGGTGACCCCCGGTGAACTGTGTGTGTCTCAGGCCCTACCACAACTCTAAGACCTTCTACGGCTCTGACACATATTACAAAGAGCCCTCTCCAGATGCCCTAGGTCTGTGTTCCATTTCTTCCACTGAGGCTCTGTTTCCCCTTTGGTACAAGACTCAATCAGTGGTTTTCAAACACTTTTTGTAAGTTGCAAAAGCCTTTATTTAAGACATTAAAATAAATAGAGGGTTGTGACCACCATTAGCCCCTCCCAACCCCTGGCGGTACTTTGGCACCTTATAGAGAAGACGTCACTGCAGCCCATCCATTCTAGCCCCATCACCAGGTGACATCTCCTGTTACTCCTCCCAGCCACACTGGCCTTCTTGCTATTCCTCAGACATGCCAGTCACACACCCTCCTCAAATCCCTTTGCCCAATATATTCTTCCCCCAGGCATCCTTACCTCCTTCAAATCTTTGCTCCCATGCTGCCTTCTCAATGAGTCTATTGTGCCCCTAGTTAAAACCACAACCTGTCCCCCAGCCCCACTGGGTTTATTTTCCTAAGCCCTTGTTCCTTTCTAACTTCCTATCTACTGTTCCTGTGTATGTTGCTATGGCAGGTCTCCGGAGGGAGTAGGGAACTCCTGGAGAGCAGAGGGCAGTGTCCGCTATGTTCACCGACATATCCCAAGTGCATTTCAGAACCCACAGGCCCAACAGAGGTCTTCGCTGTGGTGAAGACGGGCGCTTCGAGGGGACTCCTTGTTTACTAGTTGTCTTCCTTGTTGGCACTTCCAATGCCCCACCCTACTGCCCGCAGCAGGGCCAGAGCCCAAAAGGGCACCAAAAGCAGTTCATCCTTCTGATTCCCTGAGGCCCAGAGCAAAGCCACTTGCTTTTTCCACTCCTTCATCCTTGGGCTATGTAGTCAGAAAGTGAAAGAGGAAGAGGAAGGAGAGCACACAAGGAATATAGGAGAAAGAAAGGAGGGGAGGAAAGAGGGGGAAGCAGAGGGCACCATCACAGGTGGCCTGGCTCAGATCTACAGGGTGAGCTGCAAGTCCCACAGCACCTTCTTGTACCCGAAATAGGAACAGGACAAGGGCACAGGGTCAGCACCAACTAAGAGCCAGTTCTAGAGGTGGGCATTTTCTTTTCTTTTTTTATTGATTGATTTTAAAGGGAGGGAGGGAAAGAAGAGAAGGGAAGGAAGAAGGGAGAGAGAGATAGAGACACTGATTTGTTGTTCCACTTATTTATGCATTCATTAGTTGTTCCTGACTGGGGATTGAACCCACAACCTTGGTGAATCAGGAGGATGCTCTAGCCAACGGAACTACCCAGCCAGGGAAGGTGGACATTTTCTCTGGGCTGCCTCATGTATCCTTCTGACTATGCTGGATGCCGGCATACATAAGAAGCTGAGCCCCATAGCAGACCCTGCCCAAGATCACACAGATATTAAGGGCGCACCTGGGACTCAGATCCAGGCCGTCTGGCTCCAGGGCCTTGCCCTTCCCCTCTCCAGTGTTGTCCACAGCGTGCACACTAGAGAAACAGCTGAGTATTTCTTGGGGAGACAGAGAAGAAGCTGAGGAATCCACTGTATGTAGCTTTGCTTTCCCCACCACATGAGTCTCCTGGAGTCACAGGCCTTATATCAGTCGGAAGTTGGGAGCCTCTGGCCCTGGGTACCTCTCCTGTGACCCAGCCCCTCCAGGGGAGGCAGCCTTTGCTCGGGCTCCCTGAGCTCTAGTCACCACCATCGCCACAGGGAATGTTTGCCTACGTCACACCCTTCCACTCTGTGAAGCCATCCAGGAGATGTTTTGTCTGGCTAAGCTTTGGAACTGAGTCAGACTCTTCAGAACCTGCTCCTCCTGGCGCTGCTCTTCCTGGAAACGGTTGCCATGGAACACACAGCTATGCAGCCCTTGCTGTCAGAACTAATGAAAGCGGAAGAGCTATTAGGGGAAGGATGTTTTTTCTCCCTTGCACATCATTCCACTCTTCTGCTGAGGTGTTTGCATTTCTGTTCTGTGTGTAAGATGTTAATTGCATCCTCATTGTCATTCCTTGCCCATTGCCACCACCTCCTTTGGAGCTCCAGTCCCTGAAGCAAAGCCTTTTTGAGATAATAAAGCTGAGTGACCGGAAGGGATGGGGGTGGGGAGGCCTTCCAGCCTCTGTCTGGAGTGATCTTCCCTAAGCATCATCTGATCAGTCCACATGGCTGCTGAAAAGCCCTCTGTGGCTCCCAGGGACTGCAGGACAGTGTACCAAGGGCTCTCGGAACCAGGTCTCAACTGCACTCTACAGCCTCCCTCTTTCTTTCAGATGTTCTGGGCAAGAGTCACAGAGGACCAGCTCTACATCCTAGTGACACACCCACAGCTCAGTTTCCGCTGCCCCATGCCTTTAGGCTAGAATGCCCTACAGCCCTCTTCACTTGCTCTCTCAGGTTCCGCTATATGGGCCCGCTCCTTGGCACAGCCCTCCATTCCTAATGCAGGCAGACCTATGGCTCCTCCCTGTCCCTTGGGTGACACACGGCCCATCATCACTATTTGCTGCGCACCCATCTTCCTCTTCCAGACAGTGAGTTCTTGAAGAGCCAAGTCAGGCTCTGAGTCACCCCGATTTCCCAGTGCCTAGCACTGTGCCTGGCACTTAGTAGGTGTTCGTGATGCTGCTGCTAACTTACATCTTCCCACTGCGAGTTCACTGGGGGAAGGTGGGCACAGGCCAGCCTGTGAGGGGTGAAGTGCTGTGCAGACTCCACCTACCCATGACTGCCCCACCCACCACAGAGGACCGAGGAAGAGAGGCCAGGTCTGGGCCCTAGAGGCTCATCCCAGTGGTATTCATAGGAAGGTAATTCGCTCCTTTTCCTAGCACCCCTGCAGGTGCAGGGAGAGACTATCAGAGAGGCAGGAAGGAGGAAAGTAAAGTGAAGTGATTGCCATAGAAATGTGGGGAACGGGCTCCAGGGCCGGGGAGAAGGGGAGCAGCCCCCAGTACTTGGGGTGTCTCTCACCTGTGAATGGAGGTGCTCAGGCCTTGGAGGAAGATTTCCCCAGGAGCCTCTGGGCTCTTCCTCCTGTGGGCAAAGCAGCACTCTTGCAGAAGTGAAAGGAGCTCTGTTCCCCCTTCCCCACCCCACCCCCCGGAGACCCTGGTTCTGCAAGAGGTCCAGGCCAGGGAGCAGGGAGAGTCCCACAAGTTCTCTCCCTCTGGACCCCTGGAGAAGCTCACTCTCACCCCAATCAAGGCAGCTTCCCTGCAGCTCAGGGTGGAAGGCAATCTCCCTGCCCAGAGGGAAAGTAAGGGAGCTAGGACAGCTGGTCAGAGTGCCTTTCCATCGTGGGCTCTCAGCACCTCTCCCCCGGACTCTCCCAATCACCTCCTAACTGCTCATGCAGCCCTCGTTCTCACCTCCCTTCAGCCGATTCTCTACATTTCCACCAGAATGTTACTTCTAAAATGCAATTCTGATCACGTCCCTTTGCTGCTCAAAATTCTTCAGCAGGTCCCCAAGATTTTCAGGATAGAAATTCTCACCATTTTGCATGGAACACAGGCTCCCTCATGCTTTGGCTTTCTGACCACTTCCCACTCCCCCTCCCCCGTACCCAGCCTGTGATATTTCATCTCAGTCATACTAAGCAATATGGGATTTTTCCAAACACTCGACACTCTCTAGCCTCTGGGTCTGTCCGTGCTGTTCAGAAACCGGGCATAGGAGATATGTATTGACACACAATCAAGTTTGAGAATGAATACCCAGCTATCACAATAGGACAATAGGATCTATTGGGTATTCAGGATTTACTCAGGCACTGCTGGGCGTTGTATATACTAGTATACATTCCCTATAAATGATAGAAGAAGCATCAACAGGACATTATCTCTCAACCACAGCAGGCCCATTAGACAGCGCTGAGGATGGCATCTTGAACCCACTGCATCAAAGTCCTTCCCACAGGGAGGGAACGCATCATGAGGAGCTCCAACTTCCCGGGAGAAGCTGGAGTTCCTACTCTCAGCCTTCAAGCCCCAGCTCTTCACTCATCAGGATTTGCTTTATCTCCTTCCACCTAAATGTAATCCCTAGTTCTCAAAACTTCTTGAGTCTGAACACTCCTGTTACATCCTCAGTTCTGCCACTTACTGGTTATATGATCCCAGATGCCTTGTCTGATCTCTATAAGCTTCATAGTCTTCCATATGGTTGGAGAGAATAGTTCTAGGGTAGTAATGAGTATGAGAGATCATCGGAGGAGCTCAATAAATTAGTTCTTTTCCCTTGCTAGCCTCACTTTCAGAATGGCCTGCCCCTGCTTAAGTTTACCTCGGTGGCTTTCTGGCCCTCATTTTCTTCCCTATGACCAGTATATCCCGTTCAACCCCTCATCACACCTGGCTCATGTCTGCCCCTGGGCCTTTGCTCACGTTGTATCCTCCACCAAGAATGACACACTTTTCTCTGCCTTTAATCCTACCACATCGAAAGGCCAACTTCAAGTCTTTCCTGCTGCCATGGGGAGGCTTCTTCAGATCCAAGCCAACAGAGGCCTCAGCCCTCTCCCTCCACTCCACCTCCCGGAGATAAGAACATCAGAGCCAGCAAGATGGATGGCCTGTAGGTATTGGAATTTCATGTACTACACAGATTTTTTTTTTTTTTTGATGGACGAGCTACAAACTTTTGAGCTCCAGGCTACAAACTTTTATTTTATGAGGTGAGGATGTATTTTTAAAGCCTGTCTCCTACTCTCATAATATCACAAGACAATGCTACTTTAATGCCAAAAGAAGTAATAAGGAAGAATATTTCATACAAAAGGATTGTCCTTTGAATGGAATACAGTCAGCTAAATGAAAATCTCATGGCACTGTCCATGCTTTGCTGCTTTGGCCTTGGACTATTGAAAATGCTGTCACAGGCTCTGGCTCCCGAACAGATGCTAGGATTGATCTAGCTCAATCACCTGCTCCATGCAGGAACACCCTGGTAACATACCAACCATGTCCTCCAGAGTTCCACTTAACTGAGCACTTGCTGCATACCCGACGACGCTGTGATAAGCACTACATGCATTAGCTCACTAAGTTCTTTCCCACCTTCATTACTGCTACCACTTTTGACATGAGGCTTAGAAAAGTTACGTAATCAGACGAGGTCACAAATGGTCAAGTGGTTGAGCTGGGCTTACAATACAGGACAGCTTGACCCCCAGCCTGGGCTCCTTCCTCTACTCCATGCCTTGACTCCTACAACAGGAAGAATGCTTTGAAGGCAAGAGTATAAGGAGATATGCTTCTCTTTCTCCCCACAGTCCATTTTCACAGTAGGCCGACATTCATGTACAGTCAACCAATAATTATGAAGGCACTGTCCTAGGTGCTGAATCCAGTGACAAGGGCAGACACCATGTCTGACTGTGAATATGCCAAAGAGTGAGCAATAATGCAATGTCTTATTAGTAGTTCCCCCACTCCCATCCCAAGGGCTTTGTAAAGACAGAGGTGACAGCCAGGTATACAGCTGTTAAAAAGAGCCCTGAGTCTCTCAGGGCTTAGTAACAATCTGATTCCCGTAAACCACCTGCCTTTGCTATGGAAATTGATGAGCCAAAGGCTCTTTTCAGACTGACAAGCCCCTACACCCCAGCTCCACTTGATTTATTAGAAGGAGGAGCTGAATTTAAGAGGGACAGATGCAGTATTGATTCTGCACCTGAAGACAGACCTCCCTTGACTCCCTGCTGAGCCCCAGGCCTCCAGCCCCTGTTTGCTGCAGAATGGATCATAGCAAATTGCTCTCCTCAATGACCTGTTTCATCCCCTTGCCACACTCCAATCATACAGCTCTCAGACCTGCTCTCCCCTTTCCCAGCATCCCTGCAGCTTCTACCTGCCTCTCCCTCACAGCTCCAGGGTGACCCACCTCGGTGAGCGAAGGTATAAAAGTATCAAGATCAAAAAGCAACAGTCCTAACTGGTTTGGCTCAGTCGTTAGAGTGTCAGCCCATGGACTTGAGTGTCTTGAGTTTGAGTATGGTCAAGGTCATATACCTCGGTTGCAGGCTCAGTCCTAAGCCTCCATAGGGGCGTGTGCAGGAGGCAACCAATCAATGTGTCTGTCTCACATTGATGTTTCTCTCTCCCCATCTCTTCCACTCTCTCTAAAAAAAAATCAATGGAAAAAATATCCTTGGGAGGGGCAGAGACATTAGTGGACAACTGGAGGGTAGAGTAACATTGGCCAGAGGCACTGGTGAAACCAATAAGAGGCCAGCACCACTGATGGGGCTGTGGTGATGGGGCTCTAGCTCCTTTGGCTACAAGACAGCTTTGTCCTATAGGCAGAAAGTCAGTGAACTCAAGTGTACCTAGGAATGTTTAAGTCTCACCCCGTTCTTCATCTCTAAAGTCATTGCATTGCATTAGGGGAGGGCTGAGCAGGATGGAGAGGAAGCTTACTAGGCCAGCAGTTGGTCTAGGACAGTGGTTCTCAACCTTCCTAATGCCGTGACCCTTCAATACAGTTCCTCATGCTGTGGTGACCCCCAACCATAAAATTACTTTCATTGCTACTTTATAACTGCAATTTTGCTACTGTTATGAATTGTAATATAAATATCTGATATGCAGGATGTATTTTCATTGTTACAAATTGAACATAATTAAAGCACAGTGATTAATCACAAAAACAATATGTAATTATATATGTGTTTTCCGATGGTCTTAGGCGACCCCTGTGAAAAGGTCGTTCGACCCCCAAAGGGGTCGCGACCCACAGGTTGAGAACCGCTGGTTTACGAGGACCATCTCATTTTGCACATCTAAGCAAATCTTTGGAAGACACCCAAGTTTGGTGCCTAACTGACTAGAGCAGTGGTCGGCAAACTCATTAGTCAACAAAGCCAAATATCAACAGTACAATGATTGAAATTTCTTTTGAGAGCCAAATTTTTTAAACTTAAACTATATAGGTAGGTACACTGTTATTAACTTAATTAGGGTACTCCTAAGGCTTAGGAAGAGCCACACTCAAGGGGCCAAAGAGCCGCATGTGGCTCGCGAGCCGCAGTTTGCGGACCACGGGACTAGAGGAAATGAGGAGGACAGAAAGTAAACCCTCCTTTCCTCATCCACATGCTTTGCCTTGCTCCTGCTTTTTAAATAAACTTTATTATGCAATATTCAAGACATATAAAAAAAGGCATAAATAATAATACAATGAGAAGCCATGCATCTACCACCAAGATTAGGAAATTAGGCTTCCCAGTATGGCTGAAGCCACCTACCCACCATGTGCCTCTTCATGACCACACCCTTCTCCTCCTTCACACCTCAAGAAGTCATCCTAATCTGGAATTGAGACTTTATCATTCCCACAAATGACTTTATACTTTTACTCTATATTTACTTATCCCAAAATAATATCTAGAATTGGTTTTCATGGTTTCAAACTTTTTACAAACGGCATCATAAAATAAATATATATTTCTGCTGCTTGCTGTTTTTCAGTCATCACTGTTTATGTGATTCATCTACATTGGCATGTGCAGCTCTGGTTATTACTATTCTCTAATAAAACTTGTATTATTTGAGAACATCATAATTTATTTATTTATTCTTGTTAATAAAGGTTCCCCCCCAAATTTTTCTCTTGTAAACTGCTGCTGTGAACATTCCCTAGCCCAGTGATGGCGAACCTTTTGAGCTCAGCGTGTCAGCATTTTGAAAAACCCTAACTTAACTCTGGTGCCGTGTCACATATAGAAATTTTTTGATATTTGCAACCATAGTAAAACAAAGATTTATATTTTTGATATTTATTTTATATATTTAAATGCCATTTAACAAAGAAAAATCAACCAAAAAAAATGAGTTCGCGTGTCACCTCTGACACGCATGCCATAGATTCGCCATCACTGCCCTAGCCTGCCTCCATGCACAAATAGGCAGATGCTGCCATCTGTTCCACCCATCACTCCTGCACTTCTTTTTCAATCCTACACCTTCCCCATTCCCTATACCCAAGACACTCTGCTGGGGCTCTGTGGTTAGACTCCTCTTATCTGAAGAGTCCCTTGTTTCCTTGAACTGGTTTGAGATTCACCACCTTAACTTTGCCCCCGGGAACTCTTATCTCTGCCCTCCATCTTCAGACAGAAAGCTCTGGGTGAATAACCCACCCCAAGCCCTACAAAGTCCTATGGGACTTGTCTTAAATGTACCAACTCCTCGCTAACTCCTGTCTGCCTAGAATCTAGGCCCTAGACGATAAGCTCCAAAAGGTAGGGATTGTGTCTGACTCAATGATAGAGCCCCAGCCCAGGCACAGGACCTGGAACACTGTGCAATGTCTTTAAATTACTTGTTGACTTGATTAATATATGAACAAATGCTATGTGGAGAAGGAGAACCAAATAACCAGGATTATTTATATACTCGGATTCACCTTTACCTGAATACACAGACCCTATCTATGGTTTTGTGGCAATCTCAGTGAATCCCATGTGATCACTGGGTCTTCTTCAGACTAGAAGTTGCCTGTTACCACTTAGTGAAGTCTTATTAAAGATGCAAAAACATCCAATCTTTCCCATAGAGGCTGAACCCCAGGCCCTCCAACATCCTGGGGCACCCCAAAATAATGGATCCCTAGAACACTCAGCCTATAGAAGCCAGTGAAGATGGCTTCTCTGTACCTGGTGAGGTCACCTTTTTTTCTTTAAATATTTTTTTTCTATTTTTTAATCACAGTTGACATACAATATTACTAGTATATTAATTTCAGGTGTACAACCCAATGACTAGCCATTATATAACTTACTAAGTGATCACCCCCGCTAAATCTAGCACCCATCTGACATCATATAGTTTTTACAATATTATTGACTATATTCCCTATGCTGTACTTTACATCCCATAACTATCCTGTAACAACAAATTTGTATCTCTTAAACCCTTCACCTTTTCCAGCCATCCCCTCAACCCCCCTCCCATCAAAATGTTCTCTGTATCTATGAGTCTACATCTGTTCTACTTGTTTTTAGATTCCACATAGAAGTAAAATTATATGGCAGTTGTCTTCCTCTGTCTGACTTATTTCATTCAGCATAATACCCTCTAGGTCCATTCATGTTGTTGCAGGTGGCAAGATTTCATTCTCTTTTATGGCTGAGTCATAGTCCATTGTATACATGCACTACTTCTTCTTTATCCATTCATTTAAACTAACACTTAGGTTGCTTCCATATCTTAGCTATTGTAAATAGTGCCATAATAAACATATGACTATATATGGCTTTTTGATTTAGTGTTTTGGGTTTTCTCAGATAAATACTCAGAATTGGAATCACGGGTCCTTCTTTGTCTCTGGTTACATAACCTTTATTTTAAAGTCTATTTTATCTGGTATAGTAAGTATTGCTACCCCAGCCTTTGTTTCCATTTTCATGAAATATTTTTTCCATCCTTTTACTTTCAGTCTGTGTCTATCTTTCGATCTGAAGTGTGTCTCTTATAGACAACAATGTAAGGGTCTTCTTTTGTTATCCATTCAGCCTCCATAATGCCTTTTGACTGGAGCATTTAATCCATTTGCATTTAAAGTGATTATTGATAGATATGCATTTATTGCCATTTTATTATTCATATTTTTATTCTTTTCTCTACTTAAGAAGCCCCTTTAACATTTCTTGTAATACTGGTTTGGTGTGATGGACTCCTTTAGCTTTTTCTTGTCTGTCAAGCTCTTTATTTGTCCTTCACTTCTAAATGATAGCTTTGCTGGGTAGAGTAATCTTGGTTGTAGGTCCTTGCTTTTCATCACTCTGAATTTTCATGCCAATCCCTTCTGGCCTGCAAAGTTTCTATGAGAAATCAGCTGGCAGTCTTATGGGAGCTCACTTGTAGAAAACAAACTGCTTTTGTCTTGCTGCTTTTAAAATTCTCTCTTTGTTTTAACCTTTGGCATTTTAATTATGATATGTCTTCATATAGGCCTCTTTGAGTTCATCTTATTTGTGACTCTCTGCATTTCCTAGATTTGTATGTCTATTTACATCATCAGGTTAGGAATGTTTTCCATCATTACTTTTTCAATTTCTTGCTCTTTCTCTTCTCTTCCTGGCACCCCTATAATGTGAATGTTGTTATGCTTGAAGTTGTCCCAGAGACGCCTTAAACTATCCTCATTTTTTAAAATTATTTTTTGCTGTTCTGATTGGGTGTTTTCTGCTTCCTTATCTTCCAAATCTCTGATGTTATCCTCTGCTTCATCTACTCCACTGTTGATACCCTGTAATGTATTCTTCATTTCAGTTCATGTCGTCTTGATTTTTTGAATGGTTCTTTTATATGTTTCCTATCTCTTTGGTGAAGTTCTCACTGAGTTCATCTACTCTTCCCCTAAGTTTATTGAGCATCCTATAACCCAGTGGTTCTCAACCTTCTGGCCCTTTAAATACAGTTCCTCATGCTGTGACCCAACCATAAAATTATTTTCGTTGCTACTTCATAACTGTAATGTTGCTACTGTTATGAATTGTAATGTAAATATGTGATATGCAGGATGGTCTTAGGTGACCCCTGTGAAAGGGTCATTCGACCGCCAAAGGGGTCGCGACCCACAGATTGAGAACCGCTGCTATAACCAATGTTCTGAATTCTGCATCTGGTCGATTGCTTGTCTTCATTTTGTTTAGTTCTTTTTCTGGAGTTTTTGTCCTGTTCTTCCATTTGGGACATGTTTCTTTGTCTTGTCATTTTTGAGGACTCCCTATGATTGTTTCTATGTATTAGGTAGAGTTGCTACATCTCCAGGGCTTGGTAGAGTAGCCTTATAGGGCCCAGTGGCACAGCTTCCCCAATCACCTGAACTGGGCACTCCAGCTGTGCCTTCCATGTGGGCTGTGCACACCCTCTGTTGTCACTGAGCCTTGATTCTGTTGGCATGTCAATGGAGAGATTTACCCCCAGGCCAATTGGCTGTGAGGACTAGTTGAGACTCTGTAGAATATAAGCTATGCAAGGGCCCACCTCACAGAGCAAGACATGATGAAATAGGCAAAGGTTCACAGTTCAATGTAATAAGGACTTCAAGGGATTTAGCAACTATATGCAACAAGAAAAATGAAGAAATATTTTGGAGGAAAGTACACCTTATTATTCAGGGTCCCGGATGTGGTCCATACTATGTGGCCTTGAGCAAGTCATAAGGCATGTCCGACCTCTGGGTCCTCAATGTCCCCATACATAAAATGGGATCATGACAGGGTGATCTCTTGCCACTCTCTGGCTTCTGTTACAGAGCTCTTTTCTACTGGTAGTGACCAAACCCTGAGCACCATCAGTTCAGATGTGGCCAGGTGAACAGAGTTCCGTAGCCCCAGGTGGCACAGTGGACAAGACCAACTTAGACCAGGGGATTCCAAGCTGTCAGCCCCCTGCGCATGATTTCACGCTCCTCTTGGCCTTTTTGTAGGCACCTGGGGTATGAAGTTGGCGGTGCCATCAAAGGCAGGCTGGCAGCTGCATTATAAAAGCGTTGTATTCCCTCTTGTTGATAAATAAATCCTTTTCCTCCTAAATAGCCAAGCTGGCGGGTTTCACTGTAAGTGCTCTGCACTCAGCGGAGAGCCTGTACTGGCAACATTGCATCCTTCATCTTTGCAATATTAATTAGTTTTCCATGACAGTTTATTTTAATCACACAAAAAATGAGATCGGTGAGAACCAGTCAAAGGAAGAATTGGGGGAAAGAGGGAAAATGAGACACAGAATTAGAAAAGAAGTACAGATAGTGTCGGGGGAAGCAGTTAGAGATGGAGGGAGAAGGCACAGGCTTGGAGGTGAGGAAGGGAGCTAATATTTTATAAACACCTACTCTGCGTTGGGAATGGTACGAGGTCCTTTGCCTGCATTGTTTCAGTCAACCCTGAAACCAATCTGCATAAACTAGCCTCATTTTATAGATGAGCAAACGGAAGCTCAGAAAAATTAGAAGCCTTTCCCAAAATTCTAATGCAGGGAAGATCCGGAGTTTGAATCCTAGATTTTTTTACTCCCGGCCTGAACCTCTTTCAACTACATCCCTATTAACTTTCCACAGATATATATCCAGCAATTGTTGTGCCCAGCACAGTACCAGGCTTGTGCCGTCTCTAGGCCTAAAAAACACACAAGAAGGGTACTGACTCAATCTCCATGAATAGGGCACCGTCGCATTTATGTTTTGGAAACACCCCTCTGAGTGCGGTGCAGAGACTGGACTTAAAAGGGCTCAGGACTGTTGCAGCTGCCTCTTTTAAGGCGTGGCTGTCAAGAGGGAGCGAAATGACCCTGCAACCTCTTTAAACTCGTTTTTTCTTGGCAGCTCCTACAGGATGCGGGTAGATGAAAAGAGAATAATAAAACCCCTCTAAGGACCCAGAGGAAGAATTTTAAGCGGAGGGCAGTGTGAAAGAAAATGGGATCAATATTTTCTCCTCCTTGGTTACCAAACAATCCATAAACACACACTGAGACTCGAGATATGCCAAGCAGTCTTTTAGTTGCCATAAGGATATCTTTTATCTCTTTGCCTTCACAAAGCTTCCAGCCTGGTTAAGAAAGAGGGCATACTTTCCTAAAAATATACCTAGCAATACACATCAGACAGGCACAGACAGGAGTGGGCTGGAGGAGGAGTCTGCGTTGGCATGACTGGGGTGGAGGGGGATGGGAGGAAATGACTATTTTACTAGAACATACTGTGTGTTATGGATTGAGGTACGTTTCCTCAACAGAGATGTTGAAGTCCCAACCTCCAGTAACTCAGACTGACCTTATTTGGAAACTGGGTGATTGCAGATGTAAGTTAAGCTAAAATGAGACCAACATGGAGTA
The DNA here is from genome assembly GCF_028538775.1 of Myotis yumanensis. Lineage (NCBI taxonomy): Eukaryota > Metazoa > Chordata > Mammalia > Chiroptera > Vespertilionidae > Myotis > Myotis yumanensis. The sequence goes on along the minus strand of NW_027223767.1, from coordinate 23,243,539 downwards.
GGGTAGGCCCCCAATCCAATATGACTGAAGTTTCTATGAGAAGGAAGGCAGACATCTATATATACAAAAGCCTAAGTGACCAAACGACCGGTTGACCGGTCACTATGAGACGCACTGACCACCAGGAGACAGACGCTCAACGCACAGGATCGACTCCCTCCTGTCTGGATTGGGCCTGCGGGGATCAGGCCAAAACCAGCTATCTGACATCCCCCAAGGGGTCCTGGATTGCAAGAGGGCACAGGCCAGGCCAAGGGACCCCACCGGTGCAAGAATCCGTGCACCGGGCCTCCAGTATGAAGATAAGGCAAAGACTAGAGCTATGTTGTCACAGCCAAGAAACACCCAGGGCTCCCAGAAGCTAGAAGAGACAATGAGGGATTCTCCCCTAGAGGTTTTGGAGGGAGCATGGCCCTGCCAACACCCTGACCTCCAGCCTCCAGAACTGTGCGAGAATACATTTCTGTTGTGTTAAGCCACCCAGTTTGTGGAAAAGGATACAGTATGTATCTCCATTTGTTTATCATCCCCCATAACTGCATGTGGTGTCACTTTTAGTTCCATTTTACAGGTCAGGAATCTGAGGCCCCAGAATAAACATGTGCAGATCACCCCACTGAGCATGCCTGTGCTCAGCTATCTGCTATAGAAGCGATTCTGGAGGTGAACTTGAAAGGATAAATAACAGGAAACAGAAGTTACCAGATGTGATTGTGCGGACAGCAGGAGAACTTTCCTCCATGATGTCATGCATTGCTTTAGTCCCCAAGATAAATGAGTGCTTACTGGGAGGCAGGCACAGGTTCGAAGCTGAGAAACATTGCAGTTGAAGTGGACATGGCTGCCCTTGAGGAATTCGCAGGTTAGCGAGGGAGAAAGCTATGTGACCTGACACAATGAGGTGAACACGCAGCAGCCACAGCGAGCAAAGCGCATGGAGACACAGCCCCAGAAACCTCCTATTTCTGTGACCAAGAGACACCTTGATGGTGAGGCAGCTCCTGACAGCACAAGAGCTTGCAGAAAAAAGGAAACCTGACCACATTCAATGAACACATAGCAGTTCAAACGTCAACACTAAATTCCCTATGAAAAACAGCAACAACAATGGGGGGAAGGTGAGAAAGTAGGCATCACAGAATCAGAGAAATGCTAGAACTTTACCTAGGGTGGAGGTGGAAGGCTTCCTAAAGGTGATGGCATGTGAGCCGAATCTGAAGGAATAGGGCACATGTGCCAAGGGGAGGGCACTGAGAGACAAACTGCTCACAGACTGGCAAAGCTTCTTCCCCTCAAGGGTCTCTCAACCAAAATGCCAGCTCCGCAAAAGCAGGGACACAGGCTGCTAGGATCCCTGCTCTATTCACAACACCTAGAAGAGAACATACTAGGTGCTCGATGTGTAGATAGATTCAATTAGTCCCACTAGAATGAGATTGTATAGGAATGTCTCTAAATGCTGCTGGAAGTTTGGTCTCCATCATTTGAACACTTATTTCTTCATCTGTACACATCTACCCTAGGCCTCATCCTGAGCCTGGACTGCTTTCTGGGGATACGGACGTGGGTAAGACAAGCTCTCCAAGGGCTCTCAGAAGACCGAGAAGTTGGCAAATACGCGATCTCCATATTTACAGTGTGATGCATCCCCGGGTGGAAAAAACAGGGTGGGGGAGAGCAGGCAAGCCTTGGTAGATGAAGTGACACTAAGCTGAGACTTAGTGGATGAGCAGGAAATGAGCTGGCAGAGGAGGGAAGATGATGCTCTAAAAAGAGCAGCAGCCACGTCCAAAAAAGAGCTTGTCACTCCCTGGGGACTGCAAATAGTTCAGAGTGACCTGGCGTGCAGACTGGGAAGTAAGATGCAAGGTAGGTGCATGGCACATCCACATGGCACATGGCAGCCGAAGCACATGGGGATGTCTCTGAGGGGCCAGGACTGTGGTAGGGAAGACAGCTGCTGCCCGCTGTGCAAGGCTCCTCTGGCCAGACATCATCCGCTCACCCTTGGAACAGGGAACCCAGTCCCTGGGCATCAGAGGTAGAATTCAAATCAATGGCAGGAAGAGAGAGGGGCACGTGCTAACAGTACCTTAATTTAACATTCTTCTTTTCTTTATCCAATGGTGATTAATCGGTATTACATTTCCCCCCAATCCATTCTCAAGAGAGGTGTTATAATAACATGCCAGGGAGGTGTGGATAAGCGGCATTAGGGGGCCTGGTTTCTAATGCATTTTGTAACAGATGCTAACATCCCGATTATGCATTCCGGTGTCATTTGTACTCGGCTCCGTGGTATGGTAAGGCTCGTCACATCATAATTCTCCAAAGCAGTTGCTATTAATCACTCATTCATTATTAAAACACATTGTATTCACTCTGCTTGGCAACGGGAGCAGGGCGGCTCTGTTTGTGCAGGGCAGTCATCCCCAGAGTGTCAGCTGCAGCCCAGAGGAACGCCAGCCCTCCAGGCTGGCTGAGAGCTTCAGACACCTCCACACAGGCGGGAACCTGGGACGCACCCAGAGGGGTACACACCTGCGAGCGGGCTGAGGGCTCCCAGGAACCAGGACTGTCTGTTCTCTTGGGTGTCTCCTCGGCCCATTTCCCCTGAAAGAGAACTCCGCTGGGCTCTTTTATGTCCCCAGGTGTCTCAGTATCTGTCCCCACTGTCAGGGTTCCATTTCCAAAGTCACTTGATCAGAAGAAGCCATAGGTCTCAGAGTCAAACGTAAGTCTGTGGGGTCAAATCCCTGTCTTCTAGTACCAGCTGTGTGACCCTGAGTAAGTACTCTAACTCTTTGTGCCTCCGTTTCACCCGTCATACAGTGGGGTTGATCATTGCTGTTAGGATGAAAATGAGTGAATGCAGACAAAGCCCTTATAAGATGCCTGGAACATAAGTCATATCAACTTTTGTCATTACTTATTAAAACAATCCTAAGACCTCCCAGATGTCCGCACATAGCCTTGATTAGGTGGGGGGAAGCACCATCCATTCATTCATTCCATAGGTAGCGGTTGAGCGTCCCAAATGTACCAGGCATTATTTTATACACCAGAGACATGAAGACCCGTAAGGCACGACCCCTCCTTCAAGGAGCTAACAAGCTGTAATGCAAGGTGCTAAACTAGTGCTTAGCGCTTAGAGGTCTGGAAGCCCCCTAAGCTTTCCCCAAAAGCCTCTGCATTTTATTATGCTTTACGGCTCACGCAGCACTTTTTTCTATTTCATACTTCATTGGTGCTCACCTGAGAGGTGAGCAGGGCATGGATTATCATTACATCTTTTACAGTAACAAACACCCCAGGCCCCCTCTCACTGTTAGGCTAGTGCCTGAGGACCTTGATGGCTCCCATACTTCTAATGAACTAGTTCGGTCTAAAAATGTACAGAGGGTACTTTAGAGAATAAGTAGAATAATATAAAGGCCTTTGTACCCTTCTTTTTGTGCTATCCAATGGATACCACTAATCTCAAATCTGCTGCTATGATTCCCATGCTTCTCAAAAAAACAAAACCATTTACTACAAAAATATACACCTATAAACAATGTCTATTTCTGTATACATGTTTTCAAACTTGATATAAACAACACCATATTGTACATCTCCTGCAGCTTGCTTGTTTAAAGAAAGCATTTATGATGGAAAAGGTCAACTGTATACAAGTAAGTAGACTGCATAATGAACACCCATGTATCTATCACCCAGCTCCAATGATCAATATTCAGTCATTCTCGAGTCACCTGTACTGACACTCCACTCTACCTCCCTCCCCTCGCTCAATAATTATATTTCATAATTCTGTTTTAAAGTAAAACCTACACCATCTGAATGCATGCGTTTTAACTGTAGACTTTTTCAAAATAGACACGTCCTATAGCTCCATGTCTATCAAGATACAGATCAGTCCCATCGATTCAGAAAGTTCCCTTCTTTTCCCAGGCTGTTCCCCCTCCTTCATCCCTGCACCCTAGGAAACCACGGTTTTGATCGTCCAGCTCAGATCACATTTGCCTGTTCTATAACTTCATATCAGTTACACTCGCAGTGTGTACAACCACTTGTGTCCCTTTTGGGTGAGGCATTTATCTCTGAGCTTCATCCCTGTGGTTCTGCGGATAAATAGGCAGCTTCATTGTACTGCTGAGTGGTATCCATTGCAGGAACACAGCACGGTTTGTTAATTCATTCTCCTGTTCCCTGAACACTTGGAATGCTTCCATGCCTTGGCTATTGTGGATCCGAACATTTTTATACAGTAACTTTTGTGGACACTGGTTTACATTTCTTTGGGAGAAAGGAGTGGGATTGCTGGGTCAGAGAGGAGGTGTATTTTAACTTTATGTGAAAATTACCAAACTGTTTTTCCAAGGTGGTTGTGCCATTTTTCATTCTCTCCAGCATTGCGTGAGCATTCCCGTGGCTCTACATCCTCAGCAAGCCCCGCTGTGAAGCTATTTCATTCTTTAAGACGTTTGCCTATTCTTATAAATTTGCCATTTTATTTCTGAGTTGAAAGAGTTCTTTATATACTCTGAACAGAATTTCTTCGTCAGAAATATGTTTTGGAAATATTTTCTTTTGATTCATTTTTGAAAATACCATTTGTTGACCATAGTTTTTGTTTTAACTTTTATGCAGCTTAATTTACAATTTCTTTTTTTTGTCAGTGGTTTCTTTTTTCTTTTAACAGAGAGGATGAGAGTCTTTAAAGATATTTTTTAATTGACTTTTAGAGAGAGAGGAAGGGAGAGGAAGAGAGCAAGAGAGAAACATCAACGTATGAGAGAAACATTGATCAGCTGCTTCCTGCATGCCTGCTACCAGGGATTGAACCTGCAACCTGGGCATGCACCCTGACCAGGAATCGAACCAGCAACCTTTTGGTGCATGGGACAATGCCCAACCAACTGAGCCACACTGGCCAGGGCATTGTCAATGGTTTCTGAATTTTGTCTTAGAAAACTTTGTCTATCCTGTGAATCTTCTAAAACTTTTATCATTTTAATGACCACATTTAGGTCCAAGATGGATCTTGTGTGTGTAATTATTTTCTGAAACATATAAGAGTAATTAACATACATCATGAACCTTTAACCCTAAATACTTAAATGCGTGCTTCCAAGAGTTGGGATACTTTCTTACATAACCATTGCAATTATCAAATTCATACATTTTTACATTTTGGCGGTGCTTTTAACTAATATACCATCCATATTCCAATTGTGTCAGTTTACCAGAAAATGTCCTTTATAGCGTCCTTCTCTCCTGTTCAGGAACCCGTCTAGTTGTAAAGTTTCCTAAGCCTTCAATAATCTGTAATATTTCCACAGCCTTTCCTTGTTGTTTATGACAATACCATTTTAAAAGAATATACTCCTTGTATCTTTCAGTAAAAATGTATTCATTTGGGGCTGTGTGACATTTCCTTGTTGATTAGGTTACAATCACACACCCTTAGGATATCACATCTGGCGATACACAACGTCCATCTGTTCCTTACTGGGGATAGGATGGTCATTTCGATCAATCATTCCAGGTGCTGCCAGTTTTTTCAGTATGTTCTTATTGATTTCTCTCCCTTTCAACTAATAATCAGGGTGTGGAAGACACTTAACAATCACATAAATGTCTCCCTCTTGTCAAAATTTCCCCCAAGACTTGGTACCCACTGGTGCTTCTTCCCTGACCATCTTTACTATGCTGGCTGCAAAGTGATCTCCCAAGTCCATCACTCCCTTAACACTGATCAGTCAGCCCTCAGCCTTCTAATGTAACCCAGAGAGCCTCCTCTAACTGTATGCATGTAGATATGTATCTAAAGCATTGAATCTATTTATCTTTGTATCTATTGTGAATGTGGGTTCATGAATTCCTATGTTTGCACAGTGTATCAATCACGAGTATCCTTAATTATTTTGGTGCTCAAATTATCTCAAACTTGATCAATGGGAGCACCTTAAAGCTGGCTCCAGTACGTTCGGCTTCTCAGCTGCGTCATACACCATTGTGGGAGCATACCAAAATTACTTTTGCATTTTATTGTTGTCATTAGGCTTTTTTATATGTAAAAATAATGCCAAAACATGAATTCCTGTGAATGTCTCCTATGTACATGTATGTTCCGGGGGCAGAGCTAAGTATAAAACTTCTATTTCTTAGGAAGTAACAATCATCTATCTTTACCATATAACTATTCACTTATGTAACTACAAAGTAAGTCATTTTTACACTTTCATCAACAGTGAATGAGAGTTCATGTTGATCAACAACTTCCCCAATGCTTGGTAATGTTACACATAACCCATGTGCGTGTGCACGTGCACACACGCATGTGCACAGACACACACACACACACACACACACACACATTTATTTGACAGGTTTTAAATGGAATCTCACTGTTGTGTAAATCTGCATATTTTCATGTGCACATTAGCCACTAAGCTTTCCTCTTTGGGAACTTATCCATTAATATACTTATTCTCTCTTTTTTAAAATTGATTTTAGAGAGAGGAAGGAGGAGGGGAAAGGGGAATGGGAAGGGGAGAGAGAGAGAGAGAGGAGGGAGGGAGGGAGGGAGGGAGGGAGGGAGGGAGGGAGGGAGGAAGAAACATGGATAGGCTACCTCCTACACATACTCTGACCCATTGAACCACAGCCTAGATATGTGCCCTGACTGGGAATCAAACCTGCCACCTTTTGGGGTATGGGGCGATGCTCCAACTGAGCCATGCCAGCCAGGGTCTTGTTCTCATTTAAGTTGAGAAATAAAAACTCAAATGTATTAAGAAATATGCCCTATATGATAGCACTGTTATAAATTGGACATAAATTGCAGTATTGTAATAGTAAAAAAAAATTCTATTATCTATCTATCATGATACTCTATAGATTTATGACTAAGTACATGTGTCAATTTATGTGTGTGTGTGTGTGTGTGAGAGAGAGAGAGAGAGAGAGAGAGAGAGAGAGAGAGAGAGGGAGAGAGAGAGAGAGAAAGATGGGGCAGTATTTTTTTAAATTCACACTTTGACTTGAGGTCTTCAAAGCCATTGCTGGATAAATATAACATCCATGGCAAATCATCCCCAATATACCCTTTGCACCCTACCTTTTCCTAAGTCAAATAAAATTAGAATGAATGAAAATCAAGAACAACCTTGAAGAGATGTCCTCAGAAGACAGCACCCCTCATCTTGCCATCTTCCTGTGGGGTTTATAGACTGAACCAATGAACACAGGCAACAAGTCACCCTCAGCAACCATCTCTTTGTCTCTCTCTTGCATCCTCTCAAGGACTCTGCCCAGATTAGGATAGAACCCTGAGCGCTGGCCCAATTCATGCCCAGGGACAACTCTGGAGAAGCTGCACTCTGTGGTTGCCCTGGGAGACAGCAGCTCCTCCCAGCCTGTGGCTTCAGCAGCTCTAGTTGCCCACCCTCCCCCTACCTTTCCCACCAGCTCCTTCAGCCTGGGGACTGCTCATTAGCCTGGGATTAGCGGCTGTGTCAGCAGCAAGCCTGGCAAAGCCCTGCTGTCCTGGGCTGTTGCTACAGAGAGCTGTCTCTGGAGGGAGGGCTCAGCGGCCTGACTGCCAGGCACATGTCAAATCCAATTTGGGAGAGGATCTTGTTAAGCCTCCTTATCTGATGACAAGTCCTCCTTTAAAAAAAAAAAAAAAATCGGCTAAGAAGGTTTTGCAATGTCTACCAGACACCCAAGCCAGGGCCAGATCATGTTTCTTGTCAAGAATACATTCTTTATATTCCATCAGTCACTTGGTTCAAGGGGATTTGATTAGTCACACAGGATGACATATGAAGCCTTGCTGGTCACGAGTCCGTCCCTGCCCTTCCAAAGCTTTGTGACTCATTTGTGTGACTGTACGGTCCTGCATCGTCACAAGTCAAGAGCAGAGAGCTGATTTTGATTTCTGTCTTGTTACCCTTCCGAAACCAGGGGCACCAAGAAAAGTCAAATAAAACCAAGTGCCTGTGAGCCTCTGGTGAAATAGTACTTTCCTTCATTGCTGATGACAGCATAAATTGTTTTAAGTTGAAAAGGAATTTTGCAGTAGGTACCAAAACTCGCAAAAGCATATGTTCTCTGACATCCTTCTTATGGCCTTTTCCGCGGTAGAGAGTGGGGCTATAATTGGTTACCTATCTATTCTGGACTAGGCCTGGTTATGGTCATTCTGCTACCAATTCTGCATGTCACATACTCCCATGTTAACTCCCATAAGGAAGTTACAACAATGACTAATGATGTATCTGATGCGGCATTATGATGAGAGAGAACCTGCCTTCAAACCCTGCCTGCCCGGGTCCAATCCCCTGTGTCTTCCTCTGAAAAATAGAAAATGCTGCTTTGAGAGAGGGAGTTCTATGCAGGAACATCTTCACCACAGCATTATTCACAGGAACAAAAAGAGAGGAAAAGCACAGTGGCTCATAATAGAGGAATGTTTTAGTAAATTATGGGAAATTAACCCAATAGATTATTGTGTCATCTTGTAAAGGATAATTTTAAAGATTATTTGGCAATATCGGGTAAGGCACATAACTGTCAAGAGAATAGAATACAAAAGTAATTCTATGGCATGATGATAACTATATTAAAAATGCATGTCCATATGGAAAATACGCTCATGGGAACCTGGAAAATAAAGGACTTCTAAAAAGATATTAGCAACGATAAGCATTAGTTTTCATAATATCCATTATTGTTATGAAGTTGCATTTGAAAAGGGAGGCATGTGTGTGGCTATAAAGAATACTACATTCAGAATGGAAAAGTCCAGAATTTGAATAATAATTCCTCTATATTCTAAATTTGTGAAACTGAGCAAATTATGTATAATCTCTGGGGCCTCATCTTTTCTTTTCTTTTCTTTTTAAATGGTGATAATCATTTTAACTTCACCAGGTCATACACAAAATAAATAAATGAAAACACATACAAACACTGGGCCCACCATGATAAATTCATTAACAACAAAAAAAATTAAAATGATGATCCCTCTCAGGCTTCCATCACCTCTAAACTTTTTGGTAGGTTTTCTGGTACAAGGCGGGGCCGAACAGGATGCCACATGTCAGCCCACACACGGATGCATGCTCACCGGGCAGCCAAGGGAGGCGGGTGAACTGGGGAATTCACTCCTTGCCAGCCTCATTCTCAGCTCAAACCAGGCGCAGAGCGGACGCTTCACCAACAGTGAATGCATTATATATTAATCCCTGGGCGCTGCGGTCAAGCCAGCATGTGAAGCTCACCCTTCCCTGGCCCTTTGGGCATTTACGAGATAAGACCTTGTTAGAGGCTGGGCAGCGATGCTCCCTGAAGCCTCTCTGAATGAATGTCCTCTTGCTATGAGACACTGTAAGCTCGTTTCAGTGGGGATGTTAGGGGAAGATTTCCCTTGGCTTCAATACCACTAAGAGAACCAAGACACCAGACGAGGCCTATTCATGTTTCTCCATGGTCTTACAGCCGGGCAGCTGTGCTCGCTCAGCGTGATGTTGCTCTCTGTCATAACCCTATTTCCCAAATTAAATGTCGGGTCAAGTAGATTGTGGGATGGGAGAGGGGCGGAGGCATTAGAAATGAAACAAACTTCACCAGGAGCTATGCAAGCACTGATGGTGTCACAGTGGTACCCCGATCTACAGCATCTTGGCTGTTGAATCTTCACCTGGGCTCCCAGCAACAGGCCCTAAGTGTGCAATGGCTAGTGACCACTTGGCTGGAGTAAGCAATCAGCTCCCCCAAGGAAAGGCACCCCCTACTTCCAGCCAGGGTGCAAAGAGGGGGTTGAGGAAAGTGAAGGGTGGTGAGTGGAGAGAGAATAATATTATCAAAGATGTAGTAAGTGCCAGTGACATAAAAAGAAATGAGCTTGCTGATTTAAGAGTCACCACCTGCTAGGAAAATACTGTTACCCCATCATTTTAAAGATGAGGAAATTGAGGCTCCATATTTGTTTTAATCATCCGTCATCTGTTTGTTGAGCACTTACTACAGTCAGGGAGGCACGACAGAGAGTCAGAAAGCGGAATTTCTCATTCAGCTGTGATGCTGGTTCCTGAGGCTCCTCGGAACACTTTGTTCCCTTGGGCAGATGCTCCCTGATCAAGGAGAAATTGGCAGTGCAGTTGTCCAAGCTGTCGACTCCTTCTTGCTGCCCCACGTTGAATGAAACAAGCCTGGTGCCAGGACTGGGAACAGCACTTTAAACGGCTGCACTTGAAGCCATTCCTTAGAACAGCTCTTGGCTGGCAGCAAAGGCAAGCACACCTGGCATTCTCCACGTGGGAGAGACCGTGTTCTGCCCTGGGAGGGGTGGGAGGGCAGGAAGGGGGCTACTGAGCAGGGTGATTCCTTCTTCCTAGGGAATATAAAGAGCATAGTATGTGGCCCAGCTGGCATGGCTCAGTGGTTGAGCATCGACCTATGAACCAGGAGGTCACAGTGCGATTTCTGGTCAGGGCATATGCTCGGGTTGCAGGCTCGATCCCCAGTGTGGGGCGTGCAGGAGGCAGTCCATCAGTGATTCTCTCTCATAATTGATGTTTCTACCTCTCTTTCCTGCTCCTTTCCTCTCTGAAATCAATAAAGATATTTTTTTAAAAGTAAATAAAAATAGAGAGCATAGGATGTGGAGGCAGGAAAACACATACACATACACACACACACACACACACACACACACACACACCTACCTCTCTAGGTAGAACGTGACCCTGCCACGTGCTTGCTGTGTGTTTCGGGCAATTTCCCTAAGTTCTTAGATCCTCATCTGCAGACAAGCTTTTTGAGGGGCTGAAAGGGAGTCAGGTGTCAACTACAACTAGCTCAGCACCTGGCACAGAAGCACCATTCCTTCCCCCTGAAGCATGTTCCTGTGCTGAGAACAGAGTGCAGGTTAATTAAGTGAAGGTCGGCATCCTGAGAAGTGGGTGACGGGTTCAGACCTATAACCCAGAACAGAGGCCCGGACACAGACAATGCCATTCCCCAGAGCTCATGGGAAAACTGCTGGGAAAGGCTGAGAACCGTGGGCAAGAGGAGGAAGACAAAGGGTAAGGAAGCAGGGCCACCATTTAAGCTAGGAGACTCTAACTGTTATGAGTACAAGCGGAATAATTCTGCTCAAGTCTGATTTTTATAGCCCAGAGTTACCTCTAATGAGTCAGCGTTAGTGGGTACACTCTACGACTATTGACTTGTAGGATTGGGCACCCGAGAGATTTCAAGGAATCACTTGGGAGAGACAGTTTTCCCTCAGATGCTCATTTCACTGACCCCTGTGGGTCAGTGCATTCATTCAAGCCAAATCCATCTGTGTTCATTCCTGCCTTCTTCTTGTTTAGTTCTCTTGGGCCACAGAGAACAACTAGTAGCTCGGTCACCCTATTACACACCCTCATTGTATTGTGAGTGGCTAGCGCAGCCATGCCCTGCCTTAGCCACTCACTCAACAATCACAGTAGGCAGTTTCCTGCATTTTGCCAGTAAGAAGGCACAGAAGAGATCTCTCTCTAGGAGCATTAGACATTTGCATTGGAGCACACCAGGACTCGTCTGTTCCAGTCATCATTTAATACTGAAATCTGCCCAGCCAGTGTGGCTCACTGGTTGAGGATCAACCTATGAACCAGGAGGTCATGGTTCGATTCCTGGTCAGGGCACATGCTCAGGTTGTGGGCTTGATCCCCAGTGGGGGGCATGCGAGAGGCAGCCAAACAATGATTCCCTGTCAACATTGATGTTTCTATGTCTCTCCCTCTCCCTTCCTCTCTAAAATCAATAACAATATATTTTTTAAAAAAATACTGAAATCTCCTCAATATTACTCATGACAGGTAGCCAGTCAACTCCTGTGTGGGCTCCTACAATGGAAGCTTCCGGCCACCCAAAGCAACCATTCCCTATAGGATCTCGTGCTGAGCAGGCTCTCCATGCATATGGGATATATGAAGGCCATTTATTTAGTGGCTGAACTGTTTTTCATTTATTGATTAATCCATTTATTACAAATGTTTTGCTTCCTAGCATCTATGCTTGTCTCGCTTGGAGCCACTCAAACATTTGCAAGTCTCTCTGGGATGAACATTTCTGATTCCTTAAAATATTCCTCAGATGGATTTTTTCCTACACCTGCCCTACCTGCCTGTCCTATCTTGGTTTCCCACATTTGAGTAGTGTTCCTTCCAGATTGTGGCATCTAGAATCGAGCAAGCTGAAAGTGCTCCCCTTACTCAGGAATCTGTATTTTCACTAACACGGCTCCAACAGGACAGATAGGTACAAACATGGACATACGTTCCATACACATAGAACCATTTAAGGCAGCGGTTCTCAACCTGTGGGTCGCGACCCCTTTGGCAGTCGAACAAACCTTTCACAGGGGTCGCCTAAGACCATCCTGCATATCAGATATTTACATTACGATTCATAACAGTAGCAACATTACAGTTATGAAGTAGCAACGAAAATAATTTTATGGTTGGGTCACAGCATGAGGAACTGTATTTAAAGGGCCAGAAGGTTGAGAACCACTGATTTAAGGAGATACTGGGGATACTGGGGAGAAGGCTGATGGGATTCACTCCATATGGATCTGTGGAACCCAGAATTGAAGACACAAACCCAAGAAAGGCAGGAAATCGTATGAGGCATTTGTAGGGCAGCATGAGATCAGCGCCAGAACCACTTGGTGTAGGAGAGGGTGACGAGTCCGCGTGAATCTTGGCAAAGTCAGAGAAAGCTGTTGGAGGCGCTGAGCCCCTCCCTCCCTCCTGATTCGGCAGATGGAGTGCAAAAAGGAAGAGCTTTACCGTCTCACTGACCTTGGTTTGAATCCTTATTCTCCCAGGCTGTGCAGTGCCATACAACTGCCTTTCTCTCTCTGAGCCCGTTTGATTTTCTGTGTAACGGGAACAGTGGTGTGCCTGTCCCTGGTGGCTATGGTTATGAAAGAAGGCAACAGAGAGGACCTAGGACCGAGCTGGGAGTGGACAGGGTTCAGAACTGGCTTTGCACTCCCCAACATGCTCCCTCCTGGACAGGGAAGCCTGCTTTGGGCAAAGGCCTTAAGTCAGTGATTCACACCTCAGTGTGGGCCAGGGAGGAAGTGTGTGATGCCTGCTGTGGGGAAGTTGGTCTGCTAAGGTGTTAAAGAAATCTTACGCACTAGCCAGGGGGTGGCAGTGATGCCGGCGGTAGCATTTTCTCTTATTTCTTACCAAGCAGCTTTCCTGTGGCTCTGAAATAGCTGCTGCCCCCTCCCCCTCTCCCTGTGCCACCTGCTTTCTCCTCAGGGGTGGGACTTAAAAAATGCCATCCACAAGCTCATGACTGTGGTCTTACCTAAAGGGCAGCATTTTCCATGATTCGGTTACAGACCATGATTCGGTTAATACTGAACCGCTGGGCAGTATTAACTAAGCAATTTCAAGACATTCCAATTCTTTTGCAAGTGTGTGTCCCAATTGCATGCATTGTGGACCATCAATCTGTCGGGATTTTTCATCCATTTATTCAGCAACCCTTTACTTAATAGATAGAATGTCCTAAGCACTGTACTAGAGGTAAAGGAGAGACAGACACACATGGTCCTGTCTCTGAAGGAAGAAAGAGATGTGATCAGACAAATCATCGAACAGTGTGTGTTAGCCAGACGTATAAGTAAGTGAAGTCGGAGCACAGAGCATTCCCCAGGGTTGGAGAAATTCAGAGAACTCAGAGAGAAAGATGCTTATGGTTGGGGTCTTGATGGATGAATAGGAGTTTTCCCAGTGTGGCAATGGAAGGAGGACATTTGAAGCAGAGTGGTCAGCTTGTGAAACATTGAGAGTTGTGGACGGGCACATCATTTTCAGGCACCAAGAGTACCTGAAGCTTGGGGCTAACAAGGTGTCGTGGCAATTTAGGTTCAATGTGGGAAGGACTTTAAGGAATTTTAGCTAAAGAGAAGTGACTGCAATCATCCCAACAAAAGATGTTCATGTATCATACTCAGACCCGGGGGTGGAGAGAAGAAAGGCTGGATTCAGGATATGAGTGCTAGGTGAAATGTGCAGGACTGGCGACGGATTGCATGGAGGAGGGGCTGAAGAGGGGAGGAGTTGAGGATGACTCGGAGGTTTCTGGTTTTGGAGATCGACTGAATAACGTCATCACTAACGAAGATTGAGAACACAGGAAAAGGAGCAGGTTCCTGCAGAGGTTAGATAAATAACAGCAAGGGGCACATCTCCCGTCAGCTTCAAGGACTTTACTCTGCCTGGGCCTCAGAATAAAATGTCAGCTCTGCAACGCCCTTGAAGGATACTCTCTAATGCCAAGTCTCAGCCAGGACCTTGGAGAGTTCCCGAGGAGCCTTTCTTTGCCTGGTGAGGCTCCCCTGAGTCATTCTGGTTGTCATGGTGAGGAAGCACAGAACAGTAGCTATACCATGTACTCTGGGGCCAGGCAGCCCTGAATTCAAATCCCCACCACCACCACCACTAACAGACTCTGTATTCTTGCAGTTTATTTCATCTCTCTTAAGCCTCAGTTTTTTCATCTATGGAATGGGTCTACTTAATTGTATCTACCTCATAGGCCCACAGTGGTTCTCAACCTTCCTAATGCCGTGACTTTTTAATACAGTTCCTCATGTTGTGGTGACCCCCAACCATAAAATTATTTTCATTGCTACTTCATAACTGTAATTTTGCTAGTTATGAATCGTAATGTAAATATCTGATATGCTATATGTGTTTTCCGATGGTCGAGACCCACAGGTTGAGAACCGCTGTAGGGTAACGGGATTAAATTAGTTAATGTATGCAAGAGGCTCAGAAGAGTGTCAGGTACACAGAAAGAACTCACAAAGGAACCCTGTTACTGTCATCAGTATATTTTCTTTTGCTTTTTCTTCCTTTTTTTGGGGGGGCGGGGGGGGAGAGTGAGTGGGGAACTCTTCAGCAGACCAGGACCAGTTTCATACACCTACACTTCGTCCAGAAGTTCCTATTCAGGTTGATGCAATGCAGTCATAAAGTCTGCCCTTTAAACATACAGATCAGGCCCCTAGCCACTGTCCGCAGGATGTGCTTCTGGCCACATTCCCGGAGGTGGAATGGATTTGTGATGATTGCTCATGGGTCTCTGACCAGGTACCCTGTCCTGGAGAAAATGCTGGTCAGCATCAGCAAATAGAGCAAGACTACCTGACCTGGAGGCTGAGGCCTGTCGGCAGGTCTCTTATGAGATGTGGAGACTGTTTGGCTTTCATCCAAGGAATGGGTGCTCTAAGGCTGTGCTGTGCAAGCCCAAAATTATGGAACCGCCTCCAGTGACCTTGAACATGAAAAGACACCAGTCCTGGCCTGGCTGTGCCCACGGTGCTGCCAGCCAGGTGATCGTGTGTGGGAGTGTATTGGGTAAAAATCTTCTCTTGTCCATTTCACAATCTTCATGCTGAGGGTCGGAGGTGCTGGGGCAGGAAAGCTGTCTAGGTTGGAATCAGAAAAAGTTCATCCTATAAGCTAGACTCTACTACCCTAGTCTGGGCCACATAGTCGACCCCATAGAACTTCTGCGGTAGTTTTACTAAAGAAGCAGGTTTTAATCAGAGGGTTGAGGAAAAGGGAAGAGTAATAAAGGAGACACAGTAGAAGGACCATGGGTTTTGGAGTCAAAAGACCTTGGTTTGAGTCCCGGCTCTGCCTTTCACTAACTGGGCAATCGTGGCATGGTACTAAACTCTTCCAAGCCTTTATTTTCTCATCTGAAAATGAGAATGACAAGATCCTCATCTGCACAGTGTTATTATGAGCATCAAGTGAGATCGTGTAAATAAAAGTACTGTTTTGTTAGCCTGACTTTTTTTTATTGATTTCAGAGAACAAGGGAGAGGGATAGAGAGATAGGAACATCAATGATGACAGAGCTACCTCCTGCACACCCCCTTCCAGGATCGAGCCCACATCCCAGGCATGTGCCCTTGACCGGAATCGAACCCGGGACCCTTCGGTCTGCAGGCTGACACTCTATCCACTGAGCCAAACCGGCTAGCCTGATTTTTTATACCAAAATATATGCAGTTTGAATTTTACACTTACTTAAATGTGTTACAGTTCCAGCGTAATCCTTATATAATCTGTCTCCTTATCTTTTATTCTGTGTGCCTGAAAAAGAGCCTTCCCGACCCCACATGCCCAAATATGACCCACTCTTCAAAGCCCAGCTCTAAAATCATGTTTTCTATGGACTCCCCTACACACACACACACACACACACACACACCTGGAAGAGATCACTTCTGCTCTCTATGAAGTCCCACAGCAATGTATCAGGGCCCTTCTCCTGGTGGTCAATAATTTCTACCTCACGTTACAACCACTTATGGACTATAAGCTCCTGCCCAGCCACAAATCCTGCCACGATTGGAAGCTCCGACAGAATGGGATTTGTGGCTGGTTAACCTTGAAGTCCCGCATGGGGCTTGACATAAGATGAACACTAAGAAATAATACCCAATGAAGAGGAAAGTTACTGCACAACCCATCGGCTCTCTCTCTCTCCAGTTCCACCTCAGTTCTGCCTCACACACGTCCCTGTGCACTCCTGCCCCAAAGCCATTACAGTTTTTGCCATAAGGTTTCTTAAGGTCTTTATTATTTTTATAATATGTTTTGTTTTTTACTTTAGAGAGGGAGGAAAGGAGAGAGAGAGAGAGAGAGAGAGAGAGAGAGAGAGAGAGAGAGAGAACATTGATGTGAAAGAGAAACATCAATCAGTCACTTCTGATGCGTGCACCCTAAGCAGGGATCGAACCTCCAACCTGTGTATGTGCCCTGACCAGGAATTGAACCGGTGACCCTTTGGTGCACAGGACAATGCTCAACCAACTAAGCCACGCCAGCCAGGGCTTGGGGTCTTTTCTGGTGATAATGGATGACACAGTTACGGAAGTATGCAATTCCCAGCTTCCACTTGGTGTTCCATGAGGACTATTAATACATCCAGAACTGAACTCCTCGGTCTTCCTTCCTCTACCTCCTCCACCTGCCACCTGCTCCTCCTGCTTATTTTCCAGCTCACTGGGAATTTGACACTGAGAATCTCTCTCTCTCTCTCTCTCTCTCTCTCTCTCTCTCTCTCTCTCTCTCTCATTTTTTAGATTTTCGGCTTAGAGTTGAAGCTGGAATGGTTCAGACTTTTGAGGATGAGGGTATAGGTCAGGATGAATGTACTAGTACTTCTCACGTGGAAAGAACAAGAATCTAGGAGGTCCAAAGAATTGGCCGTTGTAGTTTGAAATGTCCTCCAAAAAGACATGTTAAAGTTCTATGCCCCAGTACCTCGAAATGTGACCTTATTTAGAAATAGGGTTGTTGTCCATGTAAGACAAGTCATGCTGGCGCAGGGTGAGCCCTGAATCCAATATGACCAATGTCCTTAAAACAAATATAGGAGAAACACACAGGAAGAACACAGAGGCACAGATTGGCCCTATGCACCAAGGAATGTCAAGGATTTCTGGCAAACCCCGGGAGCTGGAAGAGGCAAGGAAGGATTCCTCCCTATGGATTTCAGGGGCGCATGGCTCTCCCAGCACTTTAATTTTAGATTTCTAGGCTCTAGAACTCAATCAATAAATATATGTTGTTTGAAGCCACCCAGTTTGTGGTACTTTGTTATTGCAGCCCCAGGAAATTAATCCACCCACCATCCTGCAGCCAGAGGACAGTGACTCGGCCTCCTCTCTCCTCAGCCCCCACAGTTCGTCTCACCCCAGCCATGCCTCACCTCCTGTCTCTCCTCTCTGCCTCCTCTGATTTACTGCCACCAGCACACCTTTAGTTTAGTCTTTCCTCTCTTCACTGGCCTATTACAAACATATTCAAGTAAGTGTCCCTCCAATCTGTCATCTGCAACTGCTACTGGGAAGATCTTTGCAAAATATCGATCTGGTCATGCTTTCCCCTGATTAAAACCCTGTAATGGTTCCTCTAAATCTTCAGGACATTGAGAAAGAAGCACAAGCCCTACCCGGTTTGGATCAGTAGATAGAGCCCTGGCCCATGCACCGAAGGGTACCAGGTTCGATGCCACTCAAGGGCACGTACCTCGGTTGCAGGCTCCATCCCTGGTCCTGGTCAGAGATATGTGTGGGAGGCAACGAACTGATGTGTCTCGTTGATGTTTCTCTCTGTGTCTCTCCCCCTCTCTTCCACTCTCTCTAAAAATCAATGGAAAAATATCCATGCCGCCCCCCCAAAAAAAAAGCACAAACATCTCTGTGTAGCTCAAGACCCTTGACAAGGAGGATGATGGCCATCAGCCACACTCACGTAAACCCTTTGCTCTGAGCCCAGGGGACTATTCCAACATCAAATGAGTTTGTCCATCTTCAGATACTACTGCCCAACCTTCACCTCGCTCCTCTTCTCCACCTAACCAACTTGTACTCTTCGTTCAAAATCAGCTCATATCTCCCCTCCTTCAGGACTTCTTCTCTGAAGTTTCCCTTCCCAGTGTAGGTAGGATGCTCCTCTCTGCACTCCCATTGGGGTCACCTTCCCCCCAGCACATTTCTACCACTAGACTCTACTCCTTTGGTGCAAAAACCATCTCTGCTACTTGAACCACCAAAGCCAACATGGCCACAGAGGCAGGTGCCCAACAAATAATTCTTTAGTTTTGTTTTTCCTTATCGGCTTTTAACGACTGTATCTATTGTTGGGGGCCAGGCAATGGGCTAAGGTCTTGCATTCCCTCCTGCCAGCAGCTCTATCCGCTGAGCATCATTATCTTTCTGTTATCACTAAGGAGGCTGAGTCTCAGAGAGATGAATAGCTGCCGAGCACACACAACTAGAAAGCGCCCGAGGAGAGGGGCCAGGCCAGGCCTCCAGACTCCACCACGCTGCCAGAATAATGAAGGGATGAGCCAATGAACATCGGAGAACTCTCAATTAAAAGCTATTCCCTGCAGTTCATCAGAATGCAAATGGAGACCTCCCTAGTTTCACTTGCCACTTCAATATCGACTTGCTTCTTGTCTAGAGAGAGAGCCATTCTCCCATGGTTGAAGGCGTTATAGTCCTCATCCGTCACACCAGCTACGTCTGCCTATGTCAGGGGAGGGGAAGAAAGAGCGCAAATGTTAGAAACACCAGCAGAGGTGAATGAAGAGCTATTTTATCTCCTCCCCACAGAACATAAAGCCGGAGCCAGGCCTGCACCCCAAGCTTTATTTACGGTGTGTGGTGGTGAACAGAGTCCTGATGAGGGAGGCGCCCTCTTCACACACACCCCCACCCCATGCCTTGTTAGAGGCAAAGACGAATGAAACACACAAGCTGCCCAGAGAGAGATAAATCAATTTTCATCAGAGCAGTGCCCCTGACACCACCCCGACAAATCGATATATTTCTCCATAATTGAGTCACTAAAGCTGCAACCAAGTCACAGGAAACGCAAAGCAGCCTCATAAAGAATATTGCAAAGTAATAGAATATCCAAATCTGCATTTCAATTATCTACCTTCAAGGGCACACTAATATCTGCAGTCGGGGAGTCCATCAAACATTCATGGAGCCTGGCTCCCCTGACCCCACTCCACAGCTCCGTGGGCTTCCAGGGTTCCCACTGCTCCAAGTTGGCAGGGGGGTGAGCCTCACCCAGCTCAGAGAAGAATCTAGACTCCCCTGGAAGTATCCCTCTGTACAGGAGATGGTTGAGTAGTTGATCCTGCCCGTTAAGATACTCTCACCCAGCCGGCGTGGCTCAGTGGTTGAGTGTCCACCTATGAACCAAAAGGTCACAGTTTGATTCCCAGTCAGGGCACATGCCCGAGTTGTGGGCTCAATCCCCAGGGTGGGGTGTGCAGGAGGGAGCTGATTGATCAATGATGCTCTCTCATCACTGATGTTCCTATCTCTCTCCCTTCCTCTCTGAAATAAAAATATATATATTTTTAAAGATACTCCCTGCTAACCTGGCTGGGGTGGTTCAGTTGGTTGAGCTTTGTCCCATGCACTAAAAGGTCACCAGTTCAATTCCCGGCCAGGGCACATGCCCATGTTGTGGTTCGGTCCCCAGTCGGAGTGTGTGTCAGAGGCAACTCATCCATGTTTCTCTCTCACATCAATGTTTCCCTCGCTCGCTCTCTCTCTCTCCCACCCTCTCCATTCCTCTCTCCCTAAAATTCATAAGAACTTTTTTATTTTTTTATTTTTTTTAATATATATTTTATTGATTTTTTACAAAGAGGAAGGGAGAGGGATAGAGAGTTAGAAACATCGATGAGAGAGAAACATTGATCAGCTGCCTCCTGCACATCTCCTACTGGGGATGTGCCCGCAACCCAGGTACATGCCCTTGACCGGAATCGAACCTGGGACCCTTCAGTCCACAGGCCGATGCTCTATCCACTGAGCCAAACCGGTTACAGATGAACTTATTTTTTTAAAAAAAGATACCCCTGCTGCCCTGGTACTGGGTAGAGGATTGACACCTGCCCAGATGGCTTCAAGGCAGGCTCAGAGGCCCTGCAGCCCAGCTGGCACTACTAAGATCAAGCCCACCTGGTGCCATCACTCAGAAACAAAGCAGGAACGCACTCAGGTCTGGAGAGAGGAAGGCAATGCCCCCCTCTGCTCCTCCTCACCTCCTGCCATCTCTTCAAAGACTCTCAGGGAATGGGAGGGGCCTGACTCCGGGAACAGCAGCCAGCTCCTCTCAGGCGTCCCCTGGGAGTCACCTTGGTCATGTGCATGCCTCTCACACTCAGATGCTGCATCCTCATGACAGTGACGACAACCATACAGATAGTGTATTGGCTAAGAGCCTGGAGCCGACAGCCACAGTCTAGGTCTAAACCTTGGAGCTGGCACACATCACCTGAGTGGTCCTGCAAGCCTCAGTTTCCCCATCTATGAAATGGAACAATGCCACCCCACCTCACAGGACTGTTGTGACCATGAGCAACCTTTATGAAAGGCCTGACTGGGTGTAGGGATGGTTCAGAGCGCTTTACAGGCATCAAGCCATTTTATCTTCACAACAACTTGGTGAAGTTGGTATTATTTTTCTGGCCATTTTACAGATGAGGCAGTTGAGGCCTAGGGGCTCAGTGAAAGACATATGCAGGGAACATGCTTAGCACAATGCCTAACGCCTTGTAAAAAGCTCAATGGGTGTTATCACCTGCTATTATTATAACATTTAACATACTTTCTCTAAGAAGTTTAAAAGCTGCTTCATGCTCCTAAGCATCATTGATCTGTACAATAATAGCATTTCTTAAACTCTAGATTACTACAAGAGCCTTATAAGTGGTCTCCTGATCCCTCCAATCCATACTCTTCAGTGTTGTTAGGGAGATCTTTCTAAAACTTCCATATTTATATTCCTTCAATGGATTCTCCACGCCTTTTGTGATAAAGTCCAAACCTCTTTGTGGACAAAGATCCCCTTAATCTGACCTTGGTTTGCCTGCCCAGTCTCAGTTCCCAATGCTCCCCAGTTCACAGTTTACATTTCAGTTACCCCCTACCGTTACTCCCCCCGCCCCATTTTCTCAGGAATATGCCCTGCTCACTCACACATGGGGCTCCTCTACTTGTAATGATTTACCTTCCTTATTCTGCATCACACCTTCCCTTCCTGTTAGGGTTGCCTCCTCCGTGAAGCTTTCCCTGCCTCCTAGGGCAGATCTGCACTCTTGTTTCTCAGGGTCCCCAGTGAGCCTCAGCGCTCCCACCCACTCTTGACACTGCATGGGTCTCCCCACTACCTGCCTCTCCTGGTAAGCCAGGGCCTGCTGGGTGGCCAGGCCTGGTCATTAGTTCATCCCAGCTCCCCAGCTCAAGTCCTGGCACCCAGCAGGCAGAGAGGGGGAGGGGGGGAGATTGTTTGCTTTTCTTTTGTTTTATTTCTTTTGTTGTTGTTTTTTTTTTTTGTTTTTATTTTGAATTATGCTGGGGTAGAGATGACAACACACCATAATCTTGCCCTTGATCAGGACACAACTGAAGGTCTTAATACAGTCCTGGGGACAATGTCAATTGAATAGAACCCACTGTAGCTAATTTAATCAGAAAGGGAATTGATTAAAGGATGTTAGGCAGCTCGTGGAATTACCAGAAGATCCGTCTCGGAAGGAAATGGCCTGGAAGGACACTCACATGACAGTGCCGGGCTGCCCCAGCCGAGCTGCTGCCACTGCCGTCTCTGGGCACCAGCACCAGCGCCTACTCAGCATGATTTAACAGATGAGTAACCGTGATCTGTAGGGATAGATGTTCCTCTCTCATCGAGCAGGAGACTGGGGCATAACAAGACCGTGGGCTTGGCTCACAGCCCACAGGTAGCAGGTGTTCGGACGACTCCACGTACCCACTGAGCTGCAGCCACCTGGACATGGGGGCACTTGTGGAGCACAGAGGAGACAGTGTGAGGCAGTCAGCAACCTCCCCCCCCCCCCCCCCCGCATGTTTCCTCCTCTCAGGCACAAAGCTGGACCGCGTGTCCCCAGACCCCACTCTGGTGGAGTGGGCCCTGCACGGCGTTTGCTGCTCCACAGAAAGCATCCGAAAGCTGGTGTATCTTCTCCACCATCTCATGGTAAGATACAGAGGACCCAGGGGAGGACTCGTGGCCCTGGGGGAGACAGAGCCGCCATATAGAAAGGGCCCTAGCTCCAGATCATCATGAGGGCTGCCCTCCAAAGCTCTGATTGGACGGCGATGGGAGCAAGAGATGCAGCTGAGCCCTAACCAGTTTGGCTCGGTGGATAGAGCGTCAGCCTGCAGACTGAAAGGTCCCAGGTTCGATCCCGGTCAAGGGCATGTACCTTGGTTGCGGGCACATTCCCAGTGGGAGGTGTGCGGGAGGCAGCTGATCGATGTTTCTCTCTCATCGATGTTTCTAACTCTCTATCCCTCTCCTTTCCTCTCTGTAAAAAAAAAAAAATCAATAAAATATATTTTTTAAAATAAAAATTTAAAAAAAAATTAAAAGAAGAGATGCAGCTGACCATGGCCAAAGGCTAAGTCAGTAAGACGTAGGGATCAGATGTTAGAGCTGTCAGCCTGCCCTCGCAGGTGAACATAGGGAGGGAAACCCACTGGCGCACACTCAAAACTGCAGGGCTGCAGCCGAGTCTGCCTACCCCTCAGCCTGCCAGGCAGGCAGGGAATGAATGAGGCACAGGCGGCAGCCTTCCAGGTGTGGGAGGGTGGCACACTCCGAGAGGGCATGAAGCTCTGTGCCCCTTCCCCCTGGCCCTGTGCAGCTCTTCCATTTATCCTTCATAATAAACCGGTGATAGTAAGTAAAGTGCTTTCCTGGGTGAGCCATTCCAGCAAATTATCAAACCCTCGCAAGGAATCCTGGGAACCCTGGTCTGCAGCCAGGGTTAGAAATTACGGGAGCCTGGGACTTGCGATTGGCGTCTGAAAGGGGGGCAAGGCTCTTAACCTTTGGGTCTGCACTATCCTTGGTAGTGTCAGAGCTGAGTCGAATTGATTTGAAGGACACCCAGTGGGTGTCCTGAGTCCTAGGCTTGGTTGGTGTGAGGAAAACCCCCACACATTTGGTGTCAGCATATGAATAGAAGTAGATCAGAGAGGTGTCAGAATCAGGGCTTCTGCAACCAGAAATGAGTTATCTGGTCTCCTCGTCTCGTATCTGCCATCGACTTATCCCTCTGATTCTGTCTCTAACTCTCATCTGCTTATCTCTCCTTAGCCTCATCCCGAGCTCTGTAAAGCAAACGATGAGAGGATCTTTGGAGCTCCCTTCCTCCTATAACCTTCTCAAAAGTGCTCTGAGCCAACAGAAACATCAGGCCTCAGCCAGAGTGGGTCCCCACAGCCAGCAGCTCCGTTTGATTGTGGATGCAACCCCCTCCTCGCTCCAGACCATTAACCTCGCCCCATTCCCAACCAGTCATGTGGCAACCAATCCTGCCCCCACAAATAAATAGCTCGAATCCAGAAAGAAGACCTGGGGTGCAGGGGCCCTGAACACACTCCTTCCCCTTCTGTGGGGTCAACCAGGAGCCTTAGCTACAACCAACCCCCGCCCCCGGCCCCAACACCCTTCCTCCACCTGGAGGATGGTATGGGCTCCAAGGAGGAGTCAGATGTCACCTGAGTTCTTCACAGGAAGGAACTCAAGAACACTGAACCTGTCTCATTCAAGGAAAGAAGCATGAAAAATGATGAAGGGGTCGGGGTACAGAGTGCAGACTGGGAACCTATGGGCTCAAAGCGCGGCCCAGAGACAACCTGGCCTTTCTTGTGCTAAGCATCCCAGGCTTCAGGCAAAGGAGGCCGACCCCCTTAGATCCACATTCTAGCTCTGTCACATTCTAGCTGTGTGGCGATGGGGAAGTTACCCAGCCTCTCTGAACCCTTGACTACTTTGCCTGCAAAAAGGGGATTATAATCATTTCTACCTCACAGGGTTGTTGTCAGAATTAAATGAGGAAATGCAAGGGGGCAGCCAAGAACAAGGTGATCAGCATCGAGCTGTGCCTAGCACAGTGCCTAACATCTTGTACAATTCTAATAAATTGAGAGAGGGAGGAGGGAAGAAAAGAGAGAAGGAAGGAAGGAAATAGGTGGTAAGAGGCTCAGACCAGCGCTGTGAATAATTAACCATCTGATCTGTGCCTGCTTCTAGGAGGTGGGGTAGAACCCTACTGATGTCACTGCATGACCTCAGGCAAGTCACTTCACTTCTCAGAGCCTCAGCTTCCTCATCTGTAAAATGGGAAGGGTTAACAGCTGCAGACCCTCCTGGGTGGGGTAGTTCTAACGCTAGAACTATGTGCTAGATAAACAAGTTATTAGTATGGCCTCCAGCACTCTCTTTGGACAAAACATTCGTTAATGTTCTTGTTTTGCAGAAAGCTGGGGGCAGGGGGAAGAGGGAGTCAGTAGAAAGAGGGCATTAGGTCTAACTCAGTTTGGGCCCTGGGTTGGAACCTCCTGGGCAACACAGAACCACAGCAGAGGCCCTGGCCCCACCCCAGCATTTCTGATTTGGTGGATCTGTGGTGGGGGGTGGGCTAGCTCTTTTTTCATGTTCATAGATGTCTCCTTATATTGAGAACTCCTGGGCTCCCCAATGAAGTGAATGTGAATAAACCAAAGGAGGAGAATAATCTAAGAATCAGCCTGCGGAGTGATGAATCACCCCCTCCCCCGGAGTTCAAGGGCCCGTGAACTACGAGAATGAAACATTTATGAATCTAGTTTTTAATAGCTTACATTTATCATATGCGAATTACACGTCAAGCACTATGCTAAGCTCATGATAGCCTTTATCTCATTGAACCCTCACGCCAGCCCGATGAGGTGGGGACTGGTATCACCCCATATACAGAGGCAGAAACTGGCAGAGCTCATGGGCCCTCATGATTTACGGTGGAACCAGCGCCCAAGCCCAGGTAGGCCTGACTGCGAGGCCACGCTCTGGGCTCCTTTGGGCCACTGACCAGTGCTGGGGAGAGAGGCCTGGCCCCTCACCCCGTCTTGAAATCCTGTTTTGCTTTGGGCAGATCACTGTTCTCTCTGTGCCTGTGCCCTCCTCTACGAAATGAGGTCTCTGGGGTTCCAGCTCTGTCATTCTTAGACCTACAATCCTGTGACCTGCCCCCGCTCTTGCTTAAATCCACTCCTCCTTTATGTTTCTTCTCTTTTCAATTTCCTAACCTCAAAATGTATTTGAAACCAGGGTGACTAGCCAAGAGACCTGCTCCTAAGAGAGGTTATTCCAAGATTTTGGCCTCTACAATTTGAAGCAGGGAATCCTCTGTCTGTGTTTTGGGTTTGTTTGTTTTTCTTCTATAAAATCCAAGGACTCTAGGGGGTTATCGTTGGGCAGAATCAGCTTTGGAAATCCTAGTATGACATGACTACATCTCATAAACATACATGCCATAGGCTAGAAACTCATCCCACAGTCCTAAAACGCTATAGCTCGTGCTACAGCTGGGATTGGTAACTACCCAAAAGTTTGCTCTGGAGTGTTAAAAGGTTGTCGGCTAAGGAGGGACACCGCTGCTTATTGTATAGGCCAGTGATGGCAACCATTTTTTTGGTTGATTTTTCTTTATTAAATGGCATTTAAATATATAAAATAAATATCAAAAATATGTCTTTATTTTACTATGGTTGCAAATATCAAAAAATTTTGATATGTGACACGGCACCAGAGTTAAGTTAGGGTTTTTCAAAATGCTGACATGCTGAGCTCAAAAGGTTCGCCATCACTGGTATAGGCCCTCCTGGAGAACACTGTATGTCCGCCACAGTAAAGGTGCTGATAAGTCCTGCAGTAAAAGAAATCTGGGCAGTTTTGTTTCACCCAGATTTTTCTCAGGCTTCCTTGGCCACAGAACCCTTTTATTGAATACCTAACCTGAATACTTGAAACAAGGCATACTCCTACATCCCATCTTCTTGATTCTCAGATGGGTGCTGCCTTGAAATCTAAAAGACAGGCTGTGAGTTATCCAAGTGCAGAAAGAAGGCTGATGCTGGCTGTCAGCATCCAGGACACACCTTTTCCCGCCTCATGAGGGGGTCGGACAAGCTGGGAGGGCTGCAATGAACAAGGCAGCTGGCAGTGGTGCAGGAAGTACTGTCACCCAACGGCCAGGTGGGCCCAGCTGGGTGACAATAACGCCACCCTAGGAACGTGCCCCTTGCCATTGCAAGGGTGGTTCTTCACCCTTCTGGCTGGCTGTGGGATCGGAGAATCCATTCATTTGCACATGTGAAAGGACCAAATCAGAGATGCTCAGAGAGACAGAATAATCTAACTGAACCTTTCACATTCTTCCCAAGGCAGGATCAGGTAGGGAACAATCATTGCCACCATTACTTCACCCAGCAAAGCTCCATTAAACCCTTACCCTGGGCAGGCTCTGGAGATCATGCATAATGAATTAGATTCAACCACTGCCTTCCAGGGGCTCACAGCTTGTGTGGAGACAGGCGTGCAAACAATTAGCATACCGGATGCTTGTACCAGGAGTAAGGACAGGAGCTCACAGGAGCCTAGGAAGAGGAGAACTAGATCTGCCTCTTCCCAGTGCGACACACAGAACTTTCTGTGTCCCACGGGCTGTTCTGGGCACTGAGGGGACTGACAAGAAAGACAGAGTCCCTGCCCCAAAGATGCCTTTGGCCTCCGAGATGTTTCAGTGTCCATATCCCTCCTCGGACAGAATGAAACATTTCCACCTCTGAGTTCTGGAATTCCCTTCCTTGGTGCTTGTCACACCACAAAAAAAATTGTTAGAATGCTTGTTTCCCCACAGGGCCTGCAGGCAGCCCAAGGGCCGGGCCTGGCACTACTGGTGTTTGCATAACAAGTACATCCCTTGGCAACTGCCTGGAAGACCTCAGATGCTCAACAAAAGCCTTTGAGCTGAAGAAATAGGTGCTGGGGGAAGGGGAGTTTATAAATCAGTGTCTGTAAGGCCGCTCTGGTGCAGCCCTGGGAGAGGAATGCCATCCAACAGGGTGAGTCTGGGGAGCAGGGGGTGATCAGGAGAGCTCAGAGGAAAAGTAGCTCTGACCTGGACATGGGAAGGTGGGTAGACTGAGAACAAAAGAATACTAGGGGGGAGGAGAGGCAGAAACCCTAAGCATGAACAGTGTGACCGAAACTGAGGGGTCCAGGGGGGAAGCAAGCATTGAGGAGCGAATTACACGTCTGACCTGAGTTTAGGGCATATATCACGAGGAATCAGAAACTGAGCCTGGAAATGCCGTTTGGGTAGGCGACGGGGACCCCTGATTGGGTAGAGCAGAGCAGGAACACACTGGAGCTGAGTTTTGGACAGGGCCATGTGACCATGGTGAAGAATGGGGATGGGAGGGAGAGCAGCTGGGGAGAGACTGCTTAGAATGATCCATTCTGAGTTAGCCAGCCCAGTCCCCGCAGAAACTGCCAGCCCCCAGCTCCACTGCCCAGGCCCCAGAAGAGTCATTCTCCCACGGGCACAGCTCCCTCCCCTTTGACCTATAAATAGCCACATAAAGGTCTTTACATGCGCGCGCAGCCCAGCCGCAGACATGCTGGTGCTGAGCTGTCACCCACCGGAACCTGGCTCCGCCAGCCCTGCCTGGTCCCCCCGCTGTCCCTTGGGAGAAGCCAGCCTGTGGTCCCCTGACATGGGCAGTGGTCAGAAGGAAGTGCTAGACAGCAGCATCTTCCTGAGCTGAATCCTACTCCAGGTCCCCGAGAGATATGCCACGCCATACCAGAGGAGCGAGGGGGGCATATTTCTGTCTGTGACGGTGCAGGCCTCTCCTTTAAACCCACTCAGAGGCCCTTGGTAAGGCCCACTGCTCACCTGGACCAGGTGAAGAGGAGGCCCCAGAAGGTCTGAGCCCTTGCCCTCCTCTCTGGGGAGGGTTCTGCGAACTTTTGTGACAACTGTGAGTGCTGTCCTGGAACTTGAGGTACCCCATCCTATAATGCTGGGGCTCCCTGAAGAAGAAGATCCTAACACCCTGTGCAGGGGACAGGCATCATAATAAACATGAGGGACGCCATGTCCGGCCGACCCCCCTCAGGATCCTGACTTTGCCACTTGCTAGAGCATGACTTTTGAAAAGCCGCTGAACTTCCTTGGGCTTGATTGTCCTCACCTGCAAGACAGGGATTACCCCCGCCTGCCAACCCCTGTGGGCCTCGGAAGCAGAGGGCAGTGCACACTGGAGTGTTCTCCATACACAAAAGGCTCAGAAAAAGCAATCCTGCTCCAGCCACCCGTGCTGGAAGCCCCGCCTAGCTGGCCTCTAATTGGGAAGTGGGGGGCTCTAAGGAACCCAAGGCCTCCCCCAGAAACACAGCCTCCCCTAAAAAGAGTCCTAGGCCCCAATCTCACCCATCAGGGCCTGACTGGAGTCACTCCAATTTAATACCTGCCTCCCTTCTTCATTGAGAATGACCTGAGATCACCTGTGTAACAGGAGAGGCGAAACACCCAATATTTACTGCTTATTATATGTCAGACCCTGTACTGTGCATCCATTATCTAATGGAATTAAGTGTCATGATAACTCTATCGTGTAAATCACATATACATAAAAGACATCATAGGTATAGTATATATCATATGATATACATGACGTATTAGATATGTGAGAGAGAGATACATTCTCATTTTAGAGGCAGGGAGAGGATACAAACTCAGGTCCCTCTACCTCCAAGAATCTTGCTTTTTTCTTGATGCTTTTCTACTCTTCTCCTCCTGGTGCAGGGGAAAGGAGAGTTTCTCTGGGGAGGTGGGAGTAGTGCCATGGTCACGCTCTGTCCACTTCAGCTCTTTCCCCTTCCCTTCTAAAGGTAATGCTGGGACGAGCCACACTCCTGGGATTCCCAGTGGCAGGAGGTGAGCCCTAGGCAGCCTGGTCCATGTGGGCCGGGTACAGAACATCAATCCACAGGCCCTGGGGAGCAGCCCTGGCCTAGACTGTGGGACAAAAGCCCAGAAGCCTGACACCCACATGCATGGCCACAACCCAGGGGACCAGAGATGCCAACAAGCCTGGTGCCCACCTGGCATGGGGAGCCTGCCAGGACCTGGCACCAGCAGGGGAAGCTGTTCTTGTGCGGTAGCCAAGGGCACCCGCAGCCTCCCTGGGCCACCGTGTCTGCTGAAGGCCAAGCGTTGTCTCCTGGAAGCCACGCTTATTTACATCTCAGGACAGCCTGGAAGCGGGGGTTTCATCCCAACCCGCAGATTAAACCGGTGGCTCTCGGCCAGGAACAATTCTGCCCTGCTTATTTTGGGGGTTGTCAGAGCTGGTGGTGGGGAGTGTTGCAGCAGGGCGGGGGATACCACTGGCCAGGGATACTGCTAACGACCCTCCAATGAGCAGAATAGCCCTCATGTCAATGATGATGAGGCTGAGAAACCCTGAGATAAGGAAACGGACTCTCAAAGTTACTTAGCAAGCTCACACAGCTGCTGAGTGCTGGGCTCAGCTTCCAGGGTCGGGCTCGCCCATCCGGAGCCAGGGCTCCTCTTTATATCTGAGATGGGGAGACTCATCATAGTAGGGCAAACAAGCCTGCATTCCTTCCGGCAGACAGAGTTGGGAGCACCATGGGCCCTACCACACGCCTGCCTCTGAAGCCTGTGATTGCCCTGAAGCTTCCCAGGACAATGTTGGTCCCACTGGGGTACCAGAGGTGTCGGAGTTGTAAACAGTGATTTATTTGCATCTGGAATTTTACAAGTGTTTGGTTCCTTCTGTGACCATCCCAGCCCCAGCCCCAGGCACAGCATCTGTCCTTAGGTGCTAATGGCCTGGGAGAACTCCCTACAGTCCCTCTCACCAGGACAGCCACCTCGACCAGGTTCCTGGAGCTGTCCTCAGAGACAGACCCTACAGAACAAAGCCTGGCACATACTAAGCACGCCATCAGGGAAAGAGAGACGGGTGACGGGCAGGCAGGTGTGTGAGCGCGGCCGTAGTAGACGGGCAACGGGCAGGCAGGTGTGGCCATGAGCACCATGAAGGTTCAGAAGCAGAACTCAGCCCTGAGTCCCCCTGAGTCCTGTGGTGACACAGGATGAGGTTCTAGGGCAACTCTCATGACAGTTCTAATTAAAAGTATGTTGGTGGGTGGGGATGGGTGAAAACGGTGACGGGGAATAAGAAGGACAAACTTCTAATTATAAAATAGATAAAGCACAGGGATGTAGTGTACAGCACAGGGAAGAACGTGACTAATAGTGCAGTAACTCTGCACAGTGAGAGATGGCTGAATAGACTTATCCTGGTGATCCCATCCTATCTGCATCCCTTGAAAAATATGAGATTCCCCTAAGGGCAGGGGCTGCGCCTTATCCGTCCCGACCCAAAGTAGGCCCTCGGGCGTGCAAAATGAACGAGTGAATGCCTGAATGGCAGGCTGAATTAACTGCGTGTGGTGTAACACACTTGGCGCTCCGCACTGACACCTTAGTTGTGGCGTGCTGTTTGGTTGTGAGATGCTTTCCCAGCAAACAGACTGAATTCTATTTTCCCAGGAAGGTAGATTTTCATCCATCTAGTGAAATCGTCATGACCCATGTTCTGTGTTAATCCTCTGGGCTTATTAGCATGCCAGAGAATTCTCGCCCCTAAGTAGGTTACATGGAAGAAATGCTGCCTCTGCTGTGGAGTATTGGGGAGTGATGCCGGGTCAGAGACAGAGCCACGAGGCCAAGGGCTTCGGGGACGGTCACGCTTGCGTCCACTGGGCACCTCTCCCCTCTGGGAGCCCCACCCCGCTCCACCATTTTGCACCCAGAAATCCCTCCCTCCAGGCTCAAAGCCGGGTAGCTGTTGAATTATCTAGTTATCCAGGGAAATACAGGCTGAAGACACAGAACAATGTGAAACTGCCCCAGATGCCCCACAGCCCTCTGCCCCCTCCCAGCAGAAGCTCTTCATGCTGAGAAAGGCAGAATGGGGCAGTGGGCAGTGTATGGGGCCATGAACTGTGAGTCCTTGGCCATTGCTTAAGTTCTTGTGCCTCAGTCCTCATACAGAAGATGCGAGAAGTAAAAGGACCTCCCTCATGGGGAGGATATAAGGCATCATTGCGAGATGCTTTCGACACTGCCTGGCACATAGCAAATGCTCAGTGAATGTTTTGCCCCCACATTTATCCACGTAGTTCAATGGAATTAAATGGAATCTACATGGGAGTTTTCCACTCCTGCCCTACCTCCTCTGCTCCCCCGGAGGAATGCCTAGAGACAGGTGCAAGGCGGCACAAATATTGGGCATCTTCTTGAGAAGGCTACAGGGAAGGGAGGCTATAGCGAGGGACATGCTAAATAATCAGGATCCCTACAGCTGACACTTTATGGCCTGCTTTATGCTATGTGGTCAGTTATCACAGCCCCGTTCCACAAACCCTAGAGCCTGTCACCTTGCCCCAGGCCTGCCCAGGCTTAACACCAGTGAGATCCATGTCTAAAAGTTGAACCTCCCCATCTCAGCATTGTGTGGGATCTGGGAGGAGTCTGTGGTTGCCTTGACTACAGCTAAATGGAGTCCTATTGACCTTCCCTTTCCCCTCCCACCCACAACCATTCTCTGGAAATTCCTTATTCCTTGTCCGTCTGGGAACTCATCGTCCCCCAAAGCCCAACATGGCAATTATTACACCAATCTCTACCCTCTGAAAACTTGTAATTAAGATACAACAATAAGCATTTATCCTTCCTTTATCTAGCTGCCCACAATGGAGATGAATCCCTCTGCCTATACAAGCAAGCTAGCTATCAGAGAATGGTCGGGGTGTGCTACTCTTAGGATATCACACTGCCTTCAAACTGAAATCCCAAAAGTTATCAGTATGAAAAACCTGAGATCAAATGCTTATGTAAAGAAAGTGCTGTTCACACCCTAGCCAGTTTGGCTAAGTGGACAGAGTGCTGGCCTGTGGGCTGAAGGGTCAAGGGTTTGATTCCAGTCAGGGCACATAACCTCAGTTGCAGACTGGACTCAATGTGTCTCTCTCACATTGATGTTTCTCTCTCTGTGTGTCTCTTCCACTCCTTTCCACTCTCTCTCTAAAAATCAATAGAAAAAATACCCTTGGGTGAGGATTAACAATAAAAAAGAAAGTGCCAGTCACCCAGTAAACCCACAACAAATGGACAGTGCTGGCCATATTTTTCTTCCTGACATTTCCTTGAGAATCTACAAGAACCTCCCCTTCCCCAATAAGACCATCTAAGTGTGTGTTAAGCAACTACAGAATAGTAAATAAAACGTTTGGCCAAAACAAACAAAAAACACACACAAAACAAAACAAAAAGAACTAGCATCCCTAAGAGTGGGACAACCACACAATCTCCTCTTCCTGCTATGATACGACAGGAAACACATGGCTTCGTGTATGGAGTCCTCTTGCCAAAAACACTAACCTGGAGCTCATCAAGTTCTTCACCTAACTCCCAGTTTATAAGAAATACAGGGGAGGGAGGAGCTGGTTGAGTGAAACCACAAGTCATCAGACAGACTCATAGTGTGAAATAATTGGATAGGACAACTGGTCTGTTTTCTTCCCAAAGTCAATATTAAAAGAAGTGTGAATAGCCGCATTATTCATAATTGCTAAAAAGTGGAGACAACTCTAATGTCCATCAACTGATAGATAAGTAAGCAATGTAGCACATCCATAAAATGGACAAGTGTTGGGTAATAAAAAGATATTAAAGTACCGACACACGCCGCAATACGGATGGACCTCCAAAGCACTATGCTACACAAAAGAAGCCTGTCACAAAAGGCCACAGAGTGTATGGCTGCTTTTGTATGAAATGTCGAGAATCGGCAACTGTAGAGTCAGAAAGTAGATGAGGGATTACCTGGGGTGGAATGGGGGGATGGGGGAAATGAGGGGTGGTGATGACTGCTAATAGGTACAGAGTTGAGTTTGGGGTGATGACAGTGCTCTAAAATTCACAATACTGTGAATGCACTAAGTCCTAAGTCCACCGAATCTTACACTTTATAAGGCTAAATTGTATGATACAAGAATTGTATCTCCAAGCTATTTTTAAAAACTGTGTGTGCCCCTAGCTGGTTTGGCTCAGTGGATAGAGCATCGGCCTTCGGACTGAAGGGTCCTGCGTTTGATTCGGGTCAAGGGCACATGCCTGGGTTACAGGCTCAATCCCCAGTAGGGGGCGTGCAGGAGGTAGCCGATCAATGATTCTCCCTCATCACTCCCTTCCTCTCTGAAATCAATAAAAATATTTAAAACAACAACTGTGTGTGTGTGTTATGTTGGGGGAGAGCTTTTTGATTAAAGAGACAGAATAACCCAATGCAACACATGAACCTTGATTGTATCCTGAATGGGGGCAACTGAGGAAATTTGAATAAGAGTGGAAGTCAACCCGGTAGCAGCCAGAGTACACATAAGGTGGGCATTGGGGTGAGGCAGAAGGGCAGCCTCCTCCCCCTACCTCCCCCCCGCCCCCCCCTCCCCCCCCCGCCCCATAAGGACTGGCCTGTGCAAGGCAGCATCCAAGAAGAGCAGCAGTCTGGGGAGACAAGGAGATGGTCTCCACTCCTGGAGCAAATAAGTCAATAAGATAATGGAGGCAGGTTTCCCACTGCTGGGGAAAGGAGGGACCACTACAGAATGAGAAAAACATAGAATGATCCCTGTGGAGTTAGACTGAAACCGGAAGGATCAGTGTAAACTCCAGGTTTACAATGTAGATGTAAACGTACAGGTAACTATCCTAGCTCTGCCCACTGGGTGGGGCCAGGAGCAGGGGCACCCTAGCAGCAGCAATGAGCACACCTAAAGCCCAGATCTTCTAAACAGCATTTCCTACAAAAAAGGAACCAGAGCTCACTAGAAAAATGATGAATTACAGGACTGAGGAAGGAAAAGACAAAGATGAATCTGGAACATCTAGCTGGGCCAGAAATTTTTCAAGTGCTCAAAAGTTGCAGGGACATGTCAAAAAAGGACCCAGGGTCCACTAGAAGGGATTCCCAAATATGGGAAATGTTGAGTTTTGAAATAAATAATGACATGAACAGAGGATAGCCCACTGAATAAAAAAGAAATCTGAATCGACACTGATATAAATAAATGAAGGAAGGAATGAATGAATAAATAAATAAAAAGGGAGAGAAGAAATCTCCTTTGCATATCCGAAAGCCAACTAATAAATGTAGATGGGATGATGGAATTAGAAAAATCACCATTTGGCAAGCATCACTGTAATCATTCAAGCAAGAAAAATCAATGGATAATAAAACTAGAGGCCGAAAGAGGGATGAGAAATGGGGTTTTACATCGTCTCGAAGTATCTCCCTAGAAGACAGCATGTTAATCAAGCGATAAAAGGTAGCCCTCTAAGTATGGGGTCAAGCAGATACCATTGATAGGACGCACTGAGAAGAATCCTGCATCAGTTCTGTGAAATTAGCCAAAAATTCAAGGTCTGGGTCTGATCAAGAGGGAACACCATATAAACCCAAACTGAAAATCATCCTGCAAAACAACTGTCTTGACTTATAAAAAATGTCAAGGTCATAAAAGCCAGGGACAAACTGAGAAGCAGCTCCAGAGTCAAGGACTCTAAGGAGAGAAGACAACTGAGTGGTCCTGGGTGTGGTCCTTTGGCGGGGACGACATCGCTGGGACCAGGAGAAAGGATACCCAGGAATTCTTCCCACTAGTTTTGCAACATTTATGTGTTTGATGCTGTTCCAAAAGAGAAAAATACATCACCATCTCCTTTGGGAAGACTGTTGGAGCCTATCTTGTGTTGCCTCTGGACCTTGTGCAAACTTCGGTGGTTTAGTGTAATCTGTTTACTGCTCAATCTCTCCGCTTGACTGTGAGCTCGATGAATTCTTGGACTGGGCCTTACTCATTTGCATTTCTCTAGGGCCTCACACAAGGGCCAAAACATAGGGAGCACTCAGTAGATGTGCTTCAATGTGTTGAATCAATGTGCTGGGCTTGGCTGGCATATCATCCCTGGACATGCTGACTGTGGGTAAATTCCTCCAGATATTCAGCTGAAATACGCCGCTTTGCAAACTAGAGAGCATCTGCCTGCCCTGCAGCAATGGGCTATGTGGCTGGAACAGCATCCTGCTTCCAGGGACATGGTGCCTGAGATCTCGGGCTCCAAGGAGCAGCATTCTTGTCTTACTGCTTTGGGGAGAGCAATGGCCCCTGTTTGTTTAATCCCAGCCCGTTGTGGCAGCCCTGACTGCACAGAGCTCACTTGTGATTCACGTGAATGTCACTCGAGCTCCCAGAGGTTTGCAGCCATAATTCAACATTTGCTAATAGCCACTTAAAATGTCCCTGAAATAGCGGATGGGCCCAGGGGATGGAAGGTGTTCTGCTAAGAAATCATTCCAGGAAAGCAGAAGCCGCCTTGGCCCAAACTTTAGAAGATGCTGCTGCTTCCAGTTCATGGAGATATTTCTCTCTCTACTTGGCCGCCTTCTCGTACTCCATGAAGAGAGGGGTGACATTCTCTCCATCATCATGGTGAAAATGCTAAACCCCTTCCCAATGATTCCTGTCCAGAAAGAGCTCCCTCGCCTGCAGGAGGCAGCCAATGATTCTCTCTCATCATTAATATTTCCATCTCTCTCTCTCTCTCCTTCTCCCTTCCTCTCTGAAATCAATAAAAATATATATTAAAAAAAAAAAAGAAAGAGCTCCCTCAATTGCTATGCCCAGTGTGGGAGGAGAAAACACAACAGAACACAGTCCAGAGGATTCCAAGAGAGAGCCCCCAGTTCAAAGAGCAGAAAGGAGGAAACAGAAAAACACAGTGACTGGATTCGAAGTCCAAAAGTTTGTGCATAGGCAGAGATGGCAAGAGACAGAAGGGCAAGAAGAAACTCACGTAGGTCGAGGTCTACAGTGCTACATAGTTCATAAATTATTTAATTCCCCCAACATCTAATTAAATAACGTACCCGAGGTCACCCAACCAGTATAAGACTTTAGGGTTTGAACAGAGCTAGCCTCCCTCCAGAGCCCACCTCACCACCATCGTGCTATACTGCTACCTACAACTTTGTTAGGCGGAGCACACCTGGACCGAATGTTCAAATTCAAGTCACTGAGTCAAAGGCAGAAGTTCCAGCTCCCAATGCCAAGCTCTGACAGCGTGGTTCCTCAGACACATCTGTTCCTCCTGAAGTTATCGTTTCTGCCACCCAGAGTTGGAATTAAAACGGGGAAGTGAGCAGGGAAGAATCGCACGCACATCTGCAAACTGACACGTGCTGCCTAATGTCAGACCCCCTCACCTCCCCAGCTGGCCACTTGGAGAGCTTTCAAGTGCTACCCTCTCAGTCTCCCCAGCCCCACATGGAACCAGGCGAGGCCCAACCACATCCAAGGTTTGCTCTCTAGGATTAGATCAAACCCCCAGAGCTCAGGGCAATTCCTCTGGGAGGCCAGGTCATTGAACACCCACCAGAGTTCCTGGCCGCCACCACCCACACACTTCCTGCAGCTCTCTGAATGAATACCTGCTCTTTTTTCCTCCAAGGATTCTCCCCCAGCACTAGTCTTATTCCCAGCTTCTGCGACACTTAGCCTCAAGCCTACACGGTGTTGGGACATGGGGTGTTTCTGCAGGCTGGATGTGCTGGCTTGCATCTGTTATCAACTCTAATGCCATCGCCCAAATATCTGTTCTGGAAGGAAATGAATCAACGATGCTCAGAGTTGGGAGTAACTTCAGAGGTCATTAAATCCTGCTCTTTACCTGACATTGATCCACGTCTACAGCGCTACCAATAAGCAATTGCATGGCCTCAGTGAGAGCTGGTGACAAGACACAGGTACTCTAAACTCCCAGGGCAGCTTCTTCCAATCAGCGAGTATCCACCTCTCTGAACTCCTGCCCACGCGATGGGGCTAGCTCTGCCCTCTGGCCTCACACGGAGAAAGTGCCATTCCTCTTCCCTATGATTGCCTTCTCAGTGTTTGAAGACAGCAATCATTTTGCCTTGAGTCACCCCCTTCCGTTTTCAGGCTAAACAGTCTCTGTTCTATCCTACGCCCCTCATCACTCATGGTTTCCGTGACATATGAGGAGCATCACCCCTGGTCAACTGTACATTTCTCACTGCCTCCTGCTTTATAGATGGGCCCCAGCCACTGCCAACATCAAAGGCGGCCTCCCCCTCCCTGTGGCTTGAAGCCAGGCTGATGGACATGCGGGACGAAATGGCAGTGAAGGCCGGCGAGGGGTGGGGGAGCGGGAAAGGGAAGTTTTCAGAGAGAGCAGAACTGGAAATGATGAGAATGCAGGCGTTCATAAAGCTGTGAGCTGGACTGTGAGCAGCGTAGGGTGTGCAGCCACTGGAAGAGTAGAGCTAGCTCGGCTCTGAGGATATGGGCAACTCTGGAAAGGGCTTTCCTTGTGCAAAAAACTTCGAAGAGGAACAAACCAGCTGTACCCATCGTAGTGAATCCTAATCAGAGAGATGCTCATTTGAATTATGAAAAATCTCCCTTGGAAATAGTTACCGGCCCCAGTTGAGGTCATGGATCTAAAAAGTCCAAGGTTGTCCGGCTAGTGTGGCTCAGTGGTTGAGTGTCAACCTATGAACCAGGAGTTCATGGTTCGATTCCCGGTCACGGCACATGCCCAGTCATGGCACATGCCTGGGGTTGCAGGCTCGATCCCCAGTAGGGGGCATGCAGAAAGCAGCTGATGAATGATTCTCTCTCATCATTGATGTTTCCATCACTCCCTCTCCCTTCCTCTCTGAAATCAATAAAAAACTATTTTTAAAAAATGTAAAAGTCCAAGGTTAAAAGACTTTTGAAAGTGGTATTTCTTGCCAAAACCGGTTTGGCTCGGTGGATAGAGCGTCGGCCTGCGGACTGAGGGGTCCCAGGTTCGATTCCGGTCAAGGGCATGTACCTGGGTTGCGGGCACATCCCCAGGGGGAGTTGTGCAGGAGGCAGCTGATCGATGTTTCTCTCCCGTCGATGTTTCTAACTATCTCTCTCTCTCCCTTCCTCTCTGTAAAAAATCAATAAAATATATATAAAAAAAAAAAAGAAAGTGGTATTTCTTTCTTTCTAAGCCAGACATAGGTGCATATGACTAGGTGATTCGCCATGTTCCAAACCAATGAGAAGCTAAAACTAATTGCTAACGGGGTTGGATTCCTTGGCAGAGCCAGAGATGGGGTTCCTTGTCCAGGTGATTTACTGAGAAAATGACATCGGCAAAAGCCTGGAAGGGAATGAGGCATACAGGACGGGGCAGGAGAAACGGTAAGCAAAGTTGTGGCTTTTGGAAGTCTAGCTCAGCCCAACCCCTTTCGAGAAGCTCTGGGGTGTATACTGCACCACAGATTGTTTGGTCTTGAGCAAGATGATTGGCCTTGTGTGCTGTTATGCCAGTAAGTCACTGACCACTGCTTCCCCCAGGCAGTGGGGAGGTGCACAACTTCCTGGGTATCTCAGAAGAGGCACCCTCCACCCCCTACTCGTCAACTAAGGGCAGGCTCCTGTTTTCAGAGCAGATGTGAGAGGCAGGAGCTGTACCGCAGCAGCAGTAAAAGAGATCTGGGCTGACAGCATCTTCCACAGATGTTCTTGCTAATTTATATATGAACCCCACTCGCAACTGCAGGACTGGAGTGATGGAAACAGTCAGACCAATGGGGTGCAACCAGATACATAATGGTCCATGGACAGGGTTTTGACAATAGGTTCCTGTGCATCCCTCCTCCCACTACAGCCACTGATAGTCACTGTTTCCACCATACAGCTCTATCTAAAGAACACAAACAAACAAATGGATAAATATATCTAGTTACAAAATAACATCAATTCTCCCCCCACCGACCCACCCCCAAATACAAGTTAAAGTCATAGTGGCAGCAAACAAATGTGGGATCAAGAAATAAATTTTTATTATGTTCTATTGCCTTAGAGTTCTACAGGTTGGCAAGTCCTTAGGAATCACCTAGTTCAACACCCCCACTTTAGATGAGGAAGCGGAGGCCCATGGAAGCTAATGATCTTGCCCAAGGTTGTGCAACTCGGTCAGCAGAAGACATTAAACCCAGGCAAATATGTCCCTTCTGGGTTTCGTTTTTTATTTCTCCTGAGTATCAATTTCCATGGCCACTGAGGTAATCAACAGAGAATGTACCTGAGTCATGAGACAGTAGGTGTTGGGAGATGGAAAGATGCTTTAGCATCCAAAGGATGACACTTTTCGGGATGTTGTTCCCAAATGAACAGGCTTCTGTCACAGGTTTTAGATTTATCAAATAATGAACATGTATTTCTGAGTCCTGGAGACATCCACTACCCAGCAACCACTACTCTCAGTCTGTATGAACTGGTTTTAAGTCCACTGCATGGGAGAAATGTGATGTATGGAATTTCAAACTCACAGGGGTGATGTCGGCCATTATTTCAGGTTGTAATAGATCGCGGGTCAAACCATCCTGCTGTGCAAGTTTGATATTTCAACCCAGTTCCATCAAACATAAACACTCACACAAAAAAGAAAAAGCATGCAGCACACTTCCAGATATCTCTAGACCCAGGTGGTATGTTTTTGTTCAGTCGGAGAGAATGGAATACTTGGTGCTTTGAAATATGAATTGCTCTATGGAGCAACATCCCTGACAGCTACCAATTCAGTCTTTGGGGGACTTTTTTTTTAAATGGGATCTCTTACTATAAAAATCAGTAGCAAACTAGGATTCACGTTACAGAAAATTTTCTCAAACTCATCTCTTCATTAAAGGAAGGACTTTCTGTAGAGAGGAAAATGGAACCACTCTAGCAAGGAGGAGAGGGACTAGTTCCAATGCAATAAGCCCCCAGGTGGCCTCCTTTCATCTGCAGCTCTGAGTCTAAGAAGTCCCAAGGACAGAGGCACAGACATACAGACTCACCCCACGAGCATCAGGCCATTAATTCAGTGGCCTGTACAGCGGCTTCGGCTTTACTTTGCAAATAGATGGCATAGGTCATTAGAATAGTCAGCTCCCAGCCACTGTCCTATCCCTTCATCACATCAGAAAATTCAATACACACCTGAGAGCTTTACTTGCACAGTGCTACCAACTAAATTCTGCAGTCTAGAAGATTCCCAACCAGAGACTGGCTCCATGGCAGACTGCCCACCCAGCTTGGCAGGGGTTATCTCTCCAAGCACACGCAAATGCTCACAAAACTTCGGAGCATCTTGAGGAATATGAGTGATCATCTAATTTGCATTAGATATCAGTTAAGACATTTTGACATAAAACTAGGCAGGAAGAATCAGAGTCTACACCCATGTGCTGAGGTGTGCAGTGTAGATGGTCATTCAAGGAGAAACTGGATTGGTCCTCAGCCAGGAGCAAGGTCAGGCCTCAGTAGGGGGCTAATGTGAGGTCAACAAACACATCTCAGGTTTATCCTAGCAAACATTTAACAAATGGTGGGCTCCAGGTAAATGCACAGCTGAATGCCAATAAAGTACATTCAAGATGTTCAGCTGTGAACTCAAAACCCACGGAGGCTGAGCTAAGAGGGAAATATCACAAATTATCCCTGGGTGCTTCTGGCCAATAAGATAAAGCATATCCCACAAAAAGGGTAGTGATCAGACCCACATCTTTGGATTTAATTTTACTCTAAATGGACCTTTGAGGAAATCTGTAGATCCATGGACATCACCCAGGGGACCGATAAGAAGGAAGCGGACCCTGACTGGGTGTGTACTGTGTGTCAAACATGGCAACAGACATACAGGTGTGACCCCAGACACGGGGACACACACATACACACATTATGTGACCGAATGGAGCTACTCCCAAAATGCCAAATTAACACATGCAATTACATTAAGGGCAGTTTTTCTTCCTTTTCTAATTCTTTCCCTCACTTCTCAAGTTTTTCCCAATGAGCATGGATTGTTTCTATAATCAGAAAGTGTGTTATTATTAAAATAATAACAATCATGGGACACGTTACCTCAATGCAGGTGGAACCCAGGTCCCTCTACTGAAAAGGGAGGCTGAAAAATGGCCATTAATCAGCTATGGAGTCACCTTACATTTAAAAACTTCAAGCCCACTTACACTCTAAAGACACGTTTCGAGAGCTCCCCATGTGCTAAGCAGTTCTAAATCCTATGAATAAAAAGTTAGTCAAGCCATCATGTTTTACAGGGAGGAGAGACAGAAATAGGCAGTGTATAAAAATTATCAGTGGTTAAAGAATTCAAGTATGAAATTGAATTATCTCTAAAGTCCCTTTTAGCCTCAACACTTCATGAGTCTAATGCAAGGAAAAGCAAAACGACCGCTCTCACCGAGGAAGAAGCCAAAATGCCGTTCGGAAGAGAAAGATGAGATTAACATAGATTATGGTCGTAGGGCGAGGGACTGGCCATGGTCTCCAGGAGAAGGCTAGTAGAGCTGGATTTTAAAAGGTGAGACGGATTTAAATAGACATGGAGAGAGAGGTCCGAACAGTAAGTAAAAAAGGCCTATGAGCAAAGAGTGCTGGGTCAGTTCAGGAAAGAGCAAGTAAGGATTTAAGCAACAAACCTTTACTGGGTATTTACATCCCTGTATTTGGCATGATGTTTGCAGACCATGTGTTCAACGAGACAAGACTCCTGCTCTCCAACAGTCCCCCATCTGGAGGGGATGGGAAACGGGCAATGAGCCCTCCGATGGCAAGGATCCAGTCTGTGTTGATCACACTACAGACTGCCTGCTCCATTTGATTGACGAGGGATGGATGTGCGTGCACTCACATGACAAACACGCTGTGAGAAATGCCGTATGCCTGGTCCACAGGTCACTCGACGCCTATCTGGAGGTAAGCACAAGGTTCCTGGGTTGAGTTTAGGAGCACGAGCTGGGATGTGGAAGCCAAGATGGTGGGTAAGGAGAGGACATTTAGGCAGCAGAACTGATACGAAGGAAAAGTACGGGGAAGAGGGAAAGTTTAACATATCATGAAAATTACAAGCCCCACAAACAGAAGTTGCCTGTGCTCTGAAGCTGTTGGTGAGTCACAGTGTGGAAGAGTGGGAAGAGCACTGGATTGGAGTCAAGAGAGCTGGTGTCAAGTGCAGATGCGGGCAGTATTCCTGCCGGACACTAAGCAACCCAGCAGCTGGCGTCTGCCACGCACTAGAACTTGACATACCTCGCCTCACTGGGTCAGTGCCACAACTCTAAGTGGTAGTATTATCGCTCCTGTTTTAGAGGTGGGGAAAGCGAGGTTAAGGAACTTGCCCAAGATTACACAGTGAATGGGGGGCACAACTGTAAGTGCAACTCAGACCTCTCCCCGAAGCCCACATTTTTCACACACCAGCTCCTCCTGTAATTAGAAGTAATTTCAGGTTACTATGGCCTCGCCAGCCCTGTGCAAGAATACCCAACCCGTGTGCCTCCCAAACCTTACCCTCCATGTCTCTACGAAGCAATGGGATGTGGATAAAAAATATCCCTAGAAGTGCCTCTAACAAGATCTCAGTGGAGAGATCTTCCTTTCAGTAAGAAAATAAATGCTTCTCCTAAGAAATCTCAATTTTAAAGTACAAATACCCACGACTATGGAAAGCGGGTTAACCATACAAACTGAAGGGTCATTTGCATTCCTGAATGTGACAGCAGAGAAGCAACGTGGAACAGCCACATGATAGTCACAAGCAGTGGGGATGCCACCTGTCAGCAGTGGTTAACTACTGAACCCACAGTGACCTCCACTCTAAGAAACCCATCTCGGTAAGACTGGGCTTTACCACGGGTTCCGAAAGAAAAGCAGCCGCCGCCTCCCCCTTCCTGGCTTGTCCTTACAGCGTTACTCATCCCCTGGCTCCTATGGTGGGCCGCAAACAGGGCAGGTGGGTTGGACAATAACCTCTTAGTAATGTTGATAATAAGCTGCCTTACATCTGCATAGCTGACACCATGTACAAAAGAATGTTCTCATATATTGTCTCATATGGTTCATCCTCCCAACAGCCCTGTGAGTCAGAAAATCATGTGCTACTATCATATGTTATAGGGCCTAGAGAAGGTA
This sequence comes from Myotis yumanensis, assembly GCF_028538775.1. NCBI lineage: Eukaryota > Metazoa > Chordata > Mammalia > Chiroptera > Vespertilionidae > Myotis > Myotis yumanensis. Next base: position 23,199,911 of record NW_027223767.1, on the reverse strand, counting down.
CAAATTACCACCCAGGAAATAAGCTAGAAAATGATGGAGGTGGGATTCCAACCTATGTCTTCCTACTTCTAATCTTAACCTCAGATCAGCCAGCATCACGGCTGGAGAATCCCCACCACCACCACCACCAATCCAACCCTCTCCTCCCTACTCCCCTTCCTCCCACTCTCGGTCAGTGGGGGAATCGCCACTGTATAGATGCCAAGGAACCAAAGCCCTCTTCTGCTTTCCCAGGAAGGAAAAGCATGTGCCTACCTGCAGTCAGATTGCCCCAGGTGAGGGCTAAGAGCTCACTTGCATGAACTGGAGCACACCTGTGTACATGGCCGCTGGAATTCCACACCTGGCTTTTAACCTCCACAAACAGCCTTTCACTCACCTAGAAGCATGGCTCGTTCACTAATTAAAGAGTATTACGCACTTCACTGCACACCAGCTAAGAACTTGAAATAAGGAAGCTTATGTGAAAGCATTAGCCCTGGAGATGGCACTAGGGATGCTTTATAGAAAAAGAAAAACAGAAAACATAACCCACCTGTGACACCACCACGCCCATACTTAACTTCTCTAATATGTCAGCCATAGCACTTAGAGATGGAAGCCACTCAGTATGGGACAACCCCAGGCAGGGCCTAGTAAAGAAGTCACATGGAGAGGGATGTGCAGCAAAGAGAATGAAAGACAGAGAGCCCAGTGAACCCACTTCTCCCACCACCTGCAAGGTCTCTGCTTCCTTCTGCTGTGGGAGCCCAAGAAGAAGCACACCTGTCCTCCAGACCAAAAGGACAGGGAGACAAGGGGGATGGGAAGGTCTTGGAACAAACTTGCCATCATGTTCTCCCTCGTAGAGGCTCAACATGGCTGCTCACTGTGATCAACGGGTGGAAAAGGCCAGCCTAACATGTGGGGTGGGGTCTCCTCCAGGTTTCCTGGGGTGAATGCCCTTTTTGACCCTCCCTGAATAACTTGAAGATCCAGCCCTGAAGCTCATCCCCTTTTCAGTCCTGGGGGAGCCCATACATCGAGGGGCAGTCCAAGGAGGGACCCTCAACCAGGTCAGTCTTGAACTTGGGAGGATGACATTCCACTTTCTGAGTAATAAACCGTATCCACAGGCAACTTCACTATTTGAAACACGCCCTGGGGTGGTCGAAGGCTCAGGTAAGGCTTTACAAGCTGATCTTTAGCCTCTTGGGACCCCAGCAACTCAAATGATGGGCCAAGTGCAAAACAGCAAGCAGCCCGAGGTCAAAGAACCTTTACTTCAAATTGGAACTTGGTCATAAATGGAGAGGAAGCCACTAGTTGATCGTGGGGCTATGAGAATGCTTGCAAACTCTGTCCAGGGTCTGACTGCAGTTTCTCTCTGTGCCGCCCTCTCTCTGCCGTCTGTGTTCCATGTGGATTCAGGCAGACAGGGGACCAGCTGAGTGCATTCTGAACTGCATGGAGCACTAGTGGAGCTGAGCATTGCCACGGCACTAGAAAGCATGGGGTGGAATACAGGGATGGTTGCAGCCCCCAAGAATGAGGCATTTCCCCCATCTCTCCCCAAGCCACCTAAGACATCATTTGTGCATGACATGTTTTAGGATCCTGTTTGCTCTCTTTAGAAGGGCTTTCAGTACTGCTGGTCCCTGCTCCCAGCTCGGATTCGCTTCCTCTCTAGCATACGCTACTACAGATTTTGCTGTGCTTTCCCCCCGCCTCGAGGTTTAAAGTGGATCATACAAAACAGCTCCCCCAGGAAACAGAGCTCTAAAGGCTGTGAGAGGCAGTGCCCCCTGGCATTCTGAGCTTTTTCAGAATCAGAGACAGCCAACAGCAAGCATCGAGGCTGCAGGCAGAGACTGGTGGTAGCATTAAAAGAAACTCAGAGCAAGAGGCTGGTAGGCAGTGGATCTGAGAGCAGGTGGAGAATGATGCACCATAGGAGAGGTAGGGTACATCTTAATTAGGCAGAGGGCCCCAGACAAGTGCTGATGACAGAGTCCAGTCCCGCTGCAACTGCTGCACCTGCCATCCCAAACTTACAATCACAATATGACTCACGGCTCTGAGACTCCAAAGCTCTGTTCTCCCTCAGGCAGCAATGGGAGAAGCAGCCACACTGGGCTTCTGGAGGGTCCCACATACCCGGATGCCCCAGACTTGCCTGGAAGGAAGGAGTTGTCTGCAGCTGCAGTTCCGACCGGCTATGCCAAGTTATGCCTAGCAGCCCACTAAGTAGGCAAACGGAGAACCCTGGCTGCAGCAGCTCTCCTCCCTCTCGGCCCCTCCAGGAAGCCCCATCCTGAATTTCAGCCACGACCCCTCAGCTTCTCCTCTTTACTCAGCTCTACACTCCTCCTCCAGGCTTTCCAATCCCACAGCTGCTCCCCGCTCCCCACACCACTCCTCTGACATTCACATTGTTAAGCAATTGTACAGACAGCAAACCGAGTCTTTCGGTTTCAAGCTGAAGCTCCCAGACAAGCCAGCCTGGGCCACTTCACTCTCCCAGGCACGTCTCTGACCACCCTACCCACGGGCCTCCGCCTAGACCCTCCTCTTTGGCCCAATCATCCTGGACATCTTTTTGCTTCCGACCTGCCATCGGACCCATGGAGACCTGGTGACCCTGGCCTCTCCTCTCCCCACTCGGAGCTCTGAATCCACACGAGAAAAGGAAGCAAAGAGACTTCCACACCTTTGCTAGCAGCACCTGCTCCAGCAAGCTCCCAAAGCCGCTGGAACCATCCAGGCTGCCTGGGGCCCCACACCCCCTTCTCTGGCGGTTTTAGCTTCAGCCCAGCCCACAGGATGCAGTGCCTGATGGCACTTCCGAGCAGAAAGAGAGGAAAAAAATGCCACCTCGTCAATGACAAGCTGTTCCAATCAGGCAGCTCAGACACCAAATGCCCTGGACAACAGACAAATCAGGCCTCCTTCCTCTGGTTGGGAGGAGGCCCACTCAGCACATGGGGAGACGTGAACCCCCACGGCAAGCTCCCTTCTCACCCCCCACATCTGACCAGACAACAGTGCTCCCTCCCAGCAGGCAGACTTCTCCCATCAGTTCCAACAACTCTGGCCAACTACCCTCTCCCCTGCTCCAAAGCACAGGGAGACCCCAGACCAAGCAGGAGACCACTGGTGTGGCTCTTCCCAACAGGACCGAGCACAAGAGTAAGCTGAAAACCAAGTACTCACTGTGGTGAAGTCTTGGTGGCCACACTCCTGCCCTTTGAACTTGCAGTAGAGCATCATATCCTTCAGGTCGTGGCCCACGCGATGCAGGAACTCCAGCATGCTGAACTGCTTGGGTCGGTAGTGTTTGAAGTTGGCCTTCTGCCGCAGGGCCTCCAGCACGGCGGGGTCGGCCAGGTGGGGGTCCGGGATCTGCAGGTTCACGTCGAGCAGGGCCAGCAGCTCGCCGGCATGATACAGGTCATTGGTGGTGAGCCTGGAGAAGCGGAAGCCGTTGAGGTTGCAAAGGGTCACAGCTGGGAAGACCAGACTCTGGGCCACCACCTCGTCCACCTTGGTGACGTGCTGGTAGGAGAAGTAGTAGGACACCCTCTCGGAGCTCTCCACCAGCAGCAGGCCCAGGGAGCACACGAAGGCCACGGCCCAGAGCACACGCCGGATGGTCAGCGGCCCGTACACGAAGATGTGGCGGATGCCGTGGAGGGTGGAGGTGTTGGCGAAGATCTGGAGGCTAGAGGGCTGCAGGCTGCCCTCGCTGGGGCTCTCCTTGAGGTCCATGGGGACCCTGTGCAGTTCCGCCACTGGCTTCAGGTTGATCAGATTTCAGAGAGTTGCCAGTCCTCCAGCTCAGCTTAAAGCTTGCGGTTCAAAGGAGAGAACCCCAGACGAGCATCAGGCCAGGTGCGGTGAGTTTATCCTGACAGCCCAGCCGCCAGCTGATGGGGGTGAGTGTTTATATAAAACCCATTCAAACTCTAGCTCCTGATTTTTTCCAGGCGATAAGGAGGGCTGGTTTTATTTAGGGAGACACCAAGGTGATGTGGAAGAGATGTGGGTGGGAAGGGAGAGCTTAGCCAATGGAAATACAGTCCTCCCCCCTACACACGCCACTAGAGACAAGATTAAAAGCGAGAGCGAGGGAGAAAATGCTTAAAACAAGTCGCTGAGCAGCTCGGAGCCTGTTAACCAGTGCATGATGCCCCGTGTTAACCATCCCGGGGATGTCAGGGCGGCCACGCTGATGCACTGCGGGCGGGCGCAGCGGCCGAGCCTCCCAGCCGCTGCCGCCACCGCCGCCGCCGCCGCCGCCGCCGCCGCTCGGTCCTCTCCCCCGCGCTGTTCTGGACTCCGGATTCCGTTTCTCGCCGCCGGTCTCCGTCCCTCCTCTTCTCCTCCTCCAGGCCCCCTTTTGGGGGCGAAATTCCAAATGCCAGCGGCCGCGGCTCGGAGCGGAGGCAGTGCGCGGCCGCGGAGAGGCGAGGACCAAGGCTGGAAGCCGGGGGCTCGCTCGCTCGCTCGGGGACTCGCCTCTCCCCGCCTCCCGGAAGAAAAGCAAGACCCTGAGCGCACGGAGCGAGCTGGCCTCCCTCACCCCTCCTCCTCCAGGCTGCTGGGGGGAGGGCGCAGCGGGGAGGGCGGGGGCGAGGCCTGGTGGGGGCTGGGGGCCCGGCGAAAGTTTCTTCGTAAACCTCTTTTAAAGGTTGCTAATGGGGGCTTCTCCCCGAAGGTGGAAAGCCAGCCCTGGAGTGAGGACGTGACACCCCGCCCCCGCCGATGGCAGAAAGGCACTTGATAAACTCCCTTGAGCCAGGTACGCGGGTGGAGGCAGCATTCCTTTGCACCACGGTGTGTTGTTCCCAGGTCAGTCTCAGCCTGGGGGTTCCAGAGGGGAGATGCTGCAAACTGGGGAGGAAAGGGCAATCTAAAAACCACAGTTCCTCTGCTAAAGGCTGGAGGGGTACATTCCCGGCAGCCCGAGCCCCGCCTGCAACAGAAAAGCCAGGCGCCCCGTGCAGCCCCCAGAGAAAGCAACAAGTAGCCTGCCCCCCTCCCCGGGCAGAGCCTGCAGGAAATTGTAGCTGGGGGGGAAAAAAAAGACAGCTGGGGTTCTAGGAGGGCTGGCTGCATTCCCTTTGGGGAGTGTGTGTGTGTGTGTGTGTGTTCTGCCCCAGTATATGCCAGATGGAAGCACAGCTGGATCTATAGGTGGGAGCAAAGGACTGGGCTTGCAGCCACCTACCTCTTTTTTCCTGAAAATCCACTGGAAGTCCGCCCCTGCTAGCAGGTGGGTGTGGCTTGCCTGGGCCTGGGATCAAATGACTGGGACCTATAGAATCAATGATGTCAAATCTTCATCAGGAGTTAAGGAACAGAAAGTTACAGTGGCCAGCCCAATGCATCCTGCCAAGCTGGGCAAAGCCACCTGGAAGGGCCTTACTGAGCCAACCTCGTGTCCCCAGGGCATGCCAAGCTTCAGTAACGCTCCTTGGGACCTGGTGGTGAAGAAGGCAGCCTAGGGAATGACCCCCCTGGTAGGTATCTACTCTGAAATCTCTCTCCATTCCACCAGAGCCTCTTGCTAAACCAGATCCAAACTGAGAACAGTGGGGAAGCACTTTGAGGCAACACGTGACATTAAATCAGTGGTGTATTGATCTAGGAACAGAAACAGTAAGCACAAATGACAGAGGCTAGTCAACCTCATGTGCCATCCCAGAGGTCCCAAACCCCGGCCTTGTACACCTGCCTGAATGGGGCACAGGGTTTTCAAATTGGATGCCCAAACTACCTAAGAATCTATCCTAGGCCGGGACCTGTGTGAGGGTGCATTATCATCTCCCTTAACCCTGCCATCCATCTTGGCAGGTGTGTGTGGTTGCTACCCCTCATCTACAGATGAGGAAACAGGTTCACAGAAAGAAAGTGCCCGGCCCAAGTTATAAGCTAGTAAGTGCCAGAGTTGGAACTTGTACTCAGTCACATTTGCCTCTAAAACACAGCTTCAAAAAGCAGATCCAAAGCATTTCTTCCAAAATTCAGGAAGGGGGGAAGCATTTCCATACCACTTTCCCCATCATGCACACACACACACACCTGCTTGCCAGAATCTTACAAGGTTATATAGAGGCTTTCGCTAGGTTCCATCATCTAAATGGTCTCAATACTTTGCTATCTCAAGGCTGTGTCCTTGAGGCAGCTTCTAGAGTGGAGAAGGCAAGTGGAATGTACATTTTAAGGGCATGGGAAGGAGAGAGGGGTCTCTGATTACCGGTCCAGCTCCTGGGTCAACGGACAGACATATCCAATGAATGACCTCCTCCAACACTCCACCCCTCATGACTGCCCTTACGATCTTACACGACCCCCTTTTCTGCAATATGCCTGCGCAGGTTTCAATAGCATGGAGATGCCTCGTTTTTTGTTTTTGTTTTTGTTTTTGGCAGCTACTTGACTGCACTGGAAACAGACACCACAGCAACCGTCTCCAGTGGTCGGCAAACTGCCGCTCGCGAGCCACATGTGGCTCTTTGGCCCCTTGAGTGTGGCTCTTCCACAAAATACCACATGTGGGCGCACATGTACAGTGCGATTGAAACTTCGTGGCCCATGGAAGAGCCACGCTCAAGGGGCCAAAGAGCCGCATGTGGCTCGCAAGCCGCAGTTTGCCGACCACTGGTCTAGGCACATGAAAGAGGAAATACCGATGAAGATGATGAGTCCCCAAATAAAGAACTGGTTCTCCGCAGAAAGCCCCATGATCCGAACCACTGACTCATGAAGCCCTCTAGGCTGGGGATCCGATCACTCAGGGCTTCCATTTGTGTCTTCACGTGACTAAGATAAGTTAACAGGCTCTTCAGGTATGAATACACAGCACCTGTTTGGATGGTGGCACAGGTGCCTCCCTGCACAGCAGGAACTATGTTCCAGGCTGTCCTCTCCCGGGGGACAGCTTTTCTCAGAGACGTTTCTGTGTTTAATCAAGACAGGCTCAGTGGATAGAACGTTGGCCTGCGGACTGAAGGTCTCAGGTTCGATTCCGGTCAAGGGCATGTACCTTGGTTGCGGGCACATCCCCAGTAGGAGGTGTGCAGGAGGCAGCTGATCGATGTTTCTCTCATCGATGTTTCTAACTCTCTATCCCTCTCCCTTCCTCTCTGTAAAAAATCAATAAAATATATTTTTTTTAAAAAAAGACAGGCTTTGCCAGCTATCACATAAGGCTTGCTGGGTGAACTCAGTCCGGGCATGTATGTGTGCTATACTGTCCTCCAGGCCAATGGAGGGGACAAGGACAGCGGCCCAATGACTGTACCGGGGGAAAAAGAAGTGTCCACCTGGCTTTGAGGAGAGGGAGGCTGGCAGCTTCAGGAGCTTGACCTGGTTATGCATAGCATACAGGATGCCAGGGAGGCAGCAAGGTCAGGTGTGAGGAGCTGGACTGGGGTAGGATATGGTGACCAGTACCCCCCCCTTTCTTCCCTCTTTCAGTGTGCGTGGTCCGTTCCAAGCGTAGTGCATCTCAACAGGCCCAGTTTACAGCAGGGCAATGGGATCCCAGTGGAGACTGAGTAGTTCCCCCTCGCCCCCGGGTACCAAGTAACTCACCCATCCTGGGCAGTCATTGGAGCCAATTCAAGTCCAACAGGAATCCGCAATTTGGGGTGCGGTAGGTGAAGGAGGAAAGTTTATTTGGTGCAAACAGGTCAATTGTGATACGTCGCAGCTGTGGAACAGCTCAATGGCGTTAGAGCTCAATTATGAAATAGCACAGCTGTGGGGCCGAACCGCTAGGGGTGAAGGGGCTCCAGGCGTGGCCCCTGTCAGGCTAGGCCCCTAACCAGCTGGCCGCAGCTCTTCTCCTCAGCTCCAGTCCTCCCAGGCCTTCCCTGGGAAGAAAGTGCCCTCCCTACGCCACAAGTTCCTGCGGGTCCCTGCAAATGAGGACCCGAAATCCTCACAGTATGTTAATCCAAAAAGCACTGTCCTGATTGGCTGGAGTGGAGCCGCTCTGATTGGTCAGTGAAAATACAAATGAGGATCTATCAGGGGTCCTCAAACTACCGCCCGAGGGCCACATGCAAATACAAATATTGTATTTGTTCCCATTTTGTTTTTTTACTTCAAAATAAGATATGTGCAGTGTGCATAGGAATTTGTTCATAGTTTCTTTTTAAACTATAGTCCGGCCCTCCAACGGTCTGAGGGACAGTGAACTGGCCCCCTGTTTGAAAAGTTTGTGGACTCCTGAAGCTACACAGCTCCGATTGGATGAGGAAAGTCTCAGTCCTATTGGTTGAAATAGGAATCCAGCCAGGCTGGCCTGGCTCAGTAGTTGAGTGTGGACCTAGAAACCAGGAGATCAAGGGTTCGATTCTGGTCAGGGCATATGCCGGGGTTGCGGGCTCGATCCCCAGTAAGAGGCCTGCAGGAGTCAGCCAATCAATAATTCTCTCTCATCACTGATGTTTCTCTCTCCCTCTCTCTTCCTCTCTGAAATGAATAAAAATATTTAAAAAAAAAAAAAAAAAAAAAGAAAGAAAGAAAGAAATACGAATCCAAAGAACTCCTTTATTAAGGTTGGTTCAGAGGACAGGAAACCAGTTCCTGCTTCTCCCTAAAGTGCGGCTTGCAGGAGACACCCTATTTCAAAGTGGCAGCTGGGCTCCGTTTTTAAATTTCAGCCCAGTTAGCGACCAGGAGCCTTTCTTGGTAGGCATCTTCTTTCTCAGCGTCCCCATGGCTGAAGTGGTTTTACCTGTGAGGAATTTAGTCTGTTGCTTTTATTCCATTTTTCCTTTCCACTACCCAAGCTGCTTGCAGGTTTTAGGGAAGAGGGAACCTCCATTCAACGTCATGTTCTTTCGCCCAGTCTTCTACATTATGACCTTTGGAATGGGACACCCCCCGTCCCCAATCACTGTCTATTCAACTTGGGTATCCATAGATGCTCCTCAGCTTCTCTAACCCCATAACGGTGGCAAGCTGCTTCTCACAGCAACAGGGGAAAGCTTAGGTTGGGCCAGGCGCCGTGTCCACACAAACCAAGGTATAGTTGGAGGGAGCAGGCTCATATAACCAATTTGCTCATCTCTTACTGTTGGGAACTCCAGTGGGTGGCCCCAGACGCCTTTGGCCATTGCCATGGGTACTGTTTAGAACACATAGGCTCTGCTGCTACTGCATTAACCAAATTACTGTATTTCAAGGGCAATCTGGCATCCCTGGCACTATGCCATCCCACCCAGGCGCTACAGTGGCCACTCTTCCTATGCACCTAATCGCCTCTATCTACTTAAGGGTCAGTTGCCAAGGCTCATACCTGGCCTAGGCCTGGGCTTGCTGATTGCAGGGTGTGTCAGGGCATTCTGAGCCAGGACGTGGAAGACAATGAGAACTGCCTCGGGCTCCTGCAGGCAAAGCCAGAAGTCTTTGTACCTGTTCTGACTTCCCCAGGGGATATTGCTGGTTATCCCACCCCTTAGCTTCCCATTGTCCAAGCCATAGGTTAATCTCTTTAGAACTGCCCAACAGAGGGTGCAAAGGGTTAATGGCCAGGGTGCATGAGTGATCACCAGCCCCAGCCAAACCTGAGTTCAGCCCACTGGCTGCTGCGGTTTATTCCAGCTTCCGGGTATCTGTTTACCAGCCGGCCGTGGAAACTTCCCTCACTCCCTCTCTGCAGGCCACAAGGACCACCACCGAAAAAGGGGCAGGGATATTTGAAGTATCTGCACACTCTACAGGGCCTAGCAGCACCTGCATCTCTCAAGAGAGTGGGCTGGTGGTCAAAGTGCTCCTCCGCTTGCCATTCCTCAAAGTGGGAATTTGATCCCTGGCAGAGGTAGGTCAACGAAACATATCCTCCATCTACCCCTTGATGGGAAGTGAAGTTCTTACCAAGATATGTTGTTCCTTCCAGAGAGGCTCTCCCTGGAGGAGCGCTGTGCACACTGCGAGGAGCTATTGCTGTTTGGGAGCGTATAGGTTTCTGCCTCCTTCCACAGCTGGGACCAAAATCCTAGGGGTACTCTCCCCTGTCATCTCTGCCACAGAGCCCAACCCATAGCTTCGGGAGGCAAAGACACATTGAATTCAAGTGGTAGCCCTGCTTGGGAGATGCCCAGAGCTTCAATCGGTTTCCCTCGTGTTTCTGCCTTCCCAAAGGCTGCTCGCTGCTCTGAGTCCTAGTCCCACACATGCCCTTTCTTTACCAGGCAATTCAGAGATGGAGGCACTGTGCCAGGTGAGGAATAAAAGTCCTCCCAAACCCCCAAATCCCTGGTACCTCTTTCACAGTCTTAGGGGTTGGATGGACTTGCACTCTATCAATCACAGCCTCTGGGACAGCATGCATCTTACCCAGCCAGATGACTCCCAAGAACTACAGCGGTGCCTGGGCCCTGGGGTTCCTGTGGATTCACCGCCCATTCCCTCCCTTGCAGATGTTCCAGCAAAGCCTGCAGGGTCCTGCAGCAGAGCCAGGTCTCTACACGTTAACATTATGTCATCAGCATATTGGGCCCATTTTACTGACGTGGGGAAAGAAAACAAGGACCCGTCTCCACCTACCATTCACTGTATCACATATTGTGGAACTGTGCGGGTAGCCCTGGGAAAGCATGTTACGGCCCCTCCCACATGCAGGCAAATTTTTCTTAGTTATCAGAAACCTGTACTTGTCAGAGTCTTGCAGGGAATCTCCTTGAAGACAAGCACTTTTGCAGGAACTTCTGCAAAATCCCCAGAGTAAAACCATAACTGTCTGTAAATGACAGAAGATTAACAATGGTCATTGGTCAAGATCTGCTGAGAGTTCATTGTCGTGCAAGTTGAAAAGGAAATTTGGTTAGTCCTGTGATATATATTTTTTACTTATGACTGATGACATTTTATCAGAACATAGATTTTTAGGAATTTTATATAAATAGACCCTAAAGAAAATTTAGCATCCCTTCTTATTTGATAGTGCTTCCCATGTAATTTAACATATCAGATAAGCCTAATTAGTGTGATCTCTCTTTTATAAAAAGAGAAAACATCTTTTGAGATGTTCCAGGGGTCCTCTGGGATATCCCAAAATTAGTTCAAGGTCAAAAGAAATCATTTAGAATGTGATTTGGGGGAATTTTGTAAAAAATATCAAAGGTTACAAAACTCCTTATTAAACAGGATCATAAGTCATTATGAAACAATACATTACCCATCTAACCAAAGTAACAAAGCCTTTAAAGGCAAATATAGAAAGTTACATAGTTGTAAAAAAGAAGGGAAGAAAGAAAGGAAGGAAGAAAGAGAGAGAAGAAAGAAACTTCGCTTTTTTAACAGAGAAGACTCCGTTTTCTTAAGTAATCAAAGGCCCAGTAAAGACAACATAAAGCATAGGAAATTATTTTGATAAAACACAGAATCTTTGTTCTCTAGGTAGATTACTTAAAAGGTAAAAGAAAACCTCTCACAATCTTATCAAGAATAGACACACAGTCCAAGAAAATTAAGCTTTAGTCTGACATAAGTACCCTGATGATACTAAAGCTTATTTTTCTTTAAGCCAATTAAATAGAGCTATTTTACAAATTAATTTTGGCAATACCCTCCAGAGGTGGGAAAACAATTAGCAGTGTGGTTTATATACAAACATCAGATATTCCAGGCTCCTCAGAAATGCTTTTGTGGTGTTCAGTCAATTAAACATTTCCCTCCTTCTGCAGTCAGACTTGCGATACCTATTTGCTTTGCACTGTGGGTATGTGTAGGGGGTATGGGGAGTAGGTTTCAAATGGTCTACTTGGCCCAGACTTTCAGGTACAGCCCTAATTGTGTGTAATTGTGGTCTTTTTGATGATGGCAAAATGCTAAGTGTATAACTAAAGGTTAAAGGACTTTCCAGATAAATTAATTTGCATATCAGGCAATGTAAGCCCCTATTAGACAATGTGCCCAGATTGTTGCTGTGGTAAATTTATTCACTTATCTTCTTAAGTAATAAAAGGCTAATATGCAAATCAACCAAATGGTGGAACGACCAGTCACTATGATGGGCACTGACCACCAGGGGGCAGACGCTCAACCCAGGAGCCGGGCTCACAGCTGGCAAGCCCAACAGTGGTGGCAGGAGCCTCTCCCGCCTCCGTGGCAGCGCTAAGGATGTCCGGGGAGCAGGCCTAAGCCCTCAGTCAGACATCCCCAAGGGCTCCCAGACTGAGAGAGGGTATGGCTGGGCTGAGGGACATCCCCCCCACCCCAGTGCACGAATCTTGTGCACCGGGCCTCTAGTGAATGAATAAAGGAACACATGGAGCAATTCATTTTCTCTGACACAGAGGCCACCTTTCTGAGGTGCACGAAGAGAAACTGGACCCTCTCCCAACTCTGGGGCACCTGGGGCTTGCCTGGAGCCCGGAGCCCCATCGAACTTGAGAGGCACCGAGTGAGAGGCTTCCTACCTGCTGCTAATGGCGACAGGCAGGAAGGTTAGGAAGCTGAGATCTACAATCAGCTCTAATGCTAATTTGCTACTTAACATGTGCCAGATACATGCTGCTGCCACCATCACTTCCTAATTAAAAGGGGAAAAAAAGACACATTCTTTTCAATTATACAGATGACATTATTTCCTACTCAGAGGGGCCTCAATCTACAACTTTCCTCCTGGCTCATTGTTGCCATCAAGAAAAGTCACTAAAGATCAACTCTTATAAACTAAAGTATTGCCTGCTTCTGGTTGGTTTATAAATAAACACCTCATACAACAACTATTCCCATTTAGTTACCTCGCTGTACACTTAGCAAATTATGTGTCAGGAAGGGTAGACCAGGGAGGAGTATTAGGCAAAGCTAGGCATAGCTTTAATGCATAGCTTATTGAGATTTTATTTATAGTTGTTTTATTTACTTACTTACTTACTTATTTCAGGAGAAAACTACAGAAGCCAGACCACACAGAGTGGACCTTTGGAGCTCAGTTGCGTGAATGAACCTGCTGTGTGGCCTTCGGAAAACCACCTAACATCTCTGTGCTGTATCCTCCTTTATGCTAAAGCATTACCGAGGCTTCCACCTGCACCAGCTTTCTCTGCTGCTGCAATATGACCCGAGGCTGACCAAATCATAAATGCATAGTTAATGGGACAAAAATTTGTGGGAATTAGGGATTCTGCTCATTAACCCCATGTCACCATCTGCTGGAGCAGTGTGATGAGAGAGCCAGGTGAATCTGAATTGCCCAACACTTGTTCAACCTGCAGACTCCTGCTCCACTCCCCTTCCCACCCCCTATGCTCCACTGAATCAGAATCTCTGGGGGCGGGGCCTGGAAGACCCTCTTCTTTCAAGGGGTTATGGAGGGCAGGACCACACTCCACCCAGAACCAGCCGTGCATGGGAGCTCTTACTACCTGTCAGGCACACCAGGCTGGTTTCTGAAGTTTTGCACTTGCATTTCCCTCTGCCTGGAAAGATGTCCCCCATGGCTGGCTTCTTCTCATTTGTCATCTGCTCAGAGAGGCCTTGGCTGGCCTCCCTGTCTCCTCCCTCCACCCCACCCATTATCCCATCACATTTCTTTTTCTTCTCAGTACTAGTCATTTTCTGAAATTCTTGTCATCTCCCTGTGAATTATCTGTTGCTCCTGCTGGAATATAGGCCCCCTACCCCTACCCCTACTCCTACCCCACCCTCACTCCTGGGCTCAGAGGCCTAGATTTCTGCTTTGATTTTAGGTCATTTCCCTTCTCCTCAAGGCTATGAGAGCCCACCCCACCCCACCTTTTCCTGCCCAACCTCTCTGCTTTATGTATCTTTCCTAGAAATATTCTTTATTTCCTGCTCTTATCTTGATGTTCTTCTCTTTCGTGTTCTTCTCTTTGAGTCTCCTCAGCCCCTCTTGCCCCTGGGGAGGAATTAGAAGAAAGAAACCATCACTATTCTTTCTGGGTCTCAATCCCTGGGACCAACTTGCTTCTAACGTGAGGACGAAGGAGCAGAGTCAACAAGCCACAGACAGGCCTTCAACAAAAACTTTATAAGCACCACCTTGGCCATGGGTGAGCTGCCACGCTACAGAACACCAGGAAAGAAACACAGTGCCCATACACTGGTCTGCCTTGCTTCTCGGTGGAACTTCCTCTCCCCCTTGTGGTTACAACTACCGATCTTGGGAAACAAGTCCACAGTGGTGGCATTTATCATACTTTGATCACTGGGCTTATTACACAAGCTCTTCTGCTCATCAGCCTCTCTCACCCACCCACCCACCTTCTTTTTGTTGTTGTTGTTAATATATTGTTATTGATTTCAGAAACGAAGGGAGAAGGAGAGATAGAAGCATCAATGATGAGAAAGGATCATTGATTGGCTGCCTCCTGCACACCCCCTACTGGGGATCAAGCCAGCCACCCAGGCATGTGCCCTTGACCAGAATCAAACCCGGGACACTTCAGTCGGCAGGTCGACACTCTATCCACTGAGCCAAACCAGCTAGGGCCACCCACCTTCTTATATCCGTGCCCTCCCCCTCTCTAGTCATCCATCTGCTCTATAAAAAGTGTTTCAGCGTCTATGGGCAGGCGTGCACTTCATTCGCGTACCTATTTGCATTTGATGACTTTCCTGTATCTCCTGTATTCATTTGAATTCAATGTGTTTGCTCCCTAGCTCTTTCATAAAACAACGTGAAATAAAAGTAATGAAATAGGAATAAGAAAGGGGAAAACAAGATTAAGGAAAAAGGAGCAATGCATCTATGTTGATCACCATGTTCATCTTTTTCTCTGCATCTGTATGCATTCCACTCCCAATTCATTACACATGTTTTAATGTGCCCAACCCTGAGGTAGGCACCACCAGGGAATAAAACAGGTGTAAAAGGCGTGGCCCATGTACCACATTTGATGGGAGGCTCTTTAGCAGGCATGACCCCATTAGATTTCTGTAAGCAGAAGGGGGGTCATGGTTTCCAGGATATGAAAGAAGAAACTGAGGCTCAGAGAGTTGAAGGACCCTGAGAAGATAGCAGGAGGATCTGGGGCTCAAACCCTGGTTTCCTGACCTCAGATTTCATGCTGTTTCCACTCTGCCTTTATCCTAGTCCAGCTTTCCCACAGATGCCTCCCAGAGCTATGGCCCAGTGAGGCAGCGTGGCTGTGCCATGTCGACTGGCCACGACAAGAACAGCTGGCTCTAGGGAGAAGGAAATCAATGAGGGTTGCAGAGCATGAAGAGAGCGGCAGGAAGGATGGGCAGGAGACGGAGCCTGGAGGAAGTTACCAGGCTCGGTCGGAGCGCTATCGTGGGGAGGTCCTTCCAGACCCTATGTGTCCTTGTGTGTGTCATCCAGAAGCCACAGAAAAGCCACCGGAGGCTGGGTTTCCAAGAACTTATTGTGGAAGGAATGAGAATGAGCTAGATGTCTTTGCCCTCTATCTCTATATATAAAAATATAAATATATACATATGTGTGTGTGTGTGTGTGTGTGTGTTTCCTTTTTCTGTGTCTGTTTTTATACATTCAGCGTAGCTGGGACTCCTTGCCTGCTAACTTTGGTCTGGTCCCTTTAAGAAAGCTGTGTGGGAGGACACCAGTAAGCAAGAGAGACCATCCACTGTTGTTGGAGGAAGTCATCAAGAGCACTTAAGCCTGGTTTACCCATGAGCAGAACCTAGTCTGGCTCCCATTTTATAGGTGAGCACACTGAGTTGAGTTGACAGGAGAGAGTTGCCCCGGGTCCCAGAGCAGCCACGCCACCAGAGTCCAGCCTGGGACCCGTGTCTTGTAATTCTATGCTCTCCGCTGCTCAGCGAGTGCTGTAAACACCAATTAAACTACCGGAGGCAGGCAAGAGACTTCATACAAAATAAATGCAGTCCAGGATGATGGATATATTTAGGGGATAAATTATTATGTGATGATATAAAAATAGACCAAGGGAGAACACATGACATTGCAAGCCTGACTGTGTGAGAGATGGGGAAGTCACGTGGAGAGCGCCGGGGACATTTAATTAACGTTGCTGGGAAAACATCCTGAGGCTGCCACCTGAAACCACCACATTCAGTCTTCACTTAAAGTAGCAGTACCTGTGGTCCTATGCAGAGGAGTTAAAATCCAATGGTCCTTGCAGTTGTTGATGAAAATAATGCCAACACTCAAGCGCTTTGGTGGGCAATCCCAATTCTAAAGCAAATGCACCCATGTCTGAGCATCAAGGGGGCTGTGGGCTGCATACCACTGACATGGAAGTGTCCTCCTATGTTTCTATACAGATAGAATTTCCATAAAGGGAATGTACTGGGAGCCAAGATCTCCCTTCCTCCTATGAGGATTAGGAGGCAGAATAACCTCATAGGAGGAAATGAGACTAAGTGTTAATGATGTTGAGTAAATTGCCCCTGGTTCCACTGTAGGTGTGGGAAGAGCTTCCAGTGAGAGTCCAGGGTAACTGAATCACACTGTTGTCCATGTGCCTCGTGAGACTGTGGAGGGCTGTGGTCAAGGGCTCATGTGTGGTGTCAGATGGCTGTGAGTTCAAGTCCTGAGTCTACCACAGGAGCTCTGTTACGTGAAGCATGCTGTGTAACTTGTCTAAACCTCGGTTGACTCATCTGTAAAATGGGAATATCCAGTACCCACCTCTTAGGGCTGTTGGGAGGATCTGGTGAGCCAAATCATATAAAGTACTGACAAGTATCTAAGAAGAACCCAGTGACTATAGCATCGTTATTAACATCCTCATCGTTATTACTACTACTAGGGTCCCTCGGCCTGGCCTGCGGGGATCGGGCCAAGACCAGCTCTCTGACATCCCCAGAGGGGTCCCGGATTGTGAGAGGGACCCCAGAGATCCCGCAGGACCCCAGCAGCAAGTTAACCTACTGGTTGGAGCATCTGCCCCCTGGTGGTCAGTGCACATCATAATGACTGGTCGAACGGTAGAACGAATGGTCAGACACTCAGCATATTAGGCTTTTATTATATAGGACTAGAGGCCCAGTGCACGATATTTGTGCATGGTAGGGGGGGTCCCCTCAGCCCAGCCTGCACCCTCTCTAATCTGGGACGCCTTGGGAGACATCCCTCTCACAATCCTGGACCGCTGGCTCCTAATAGCTCACCTGCCTGCTTGCCTGGTTGCCCCTAACTGCCATCCCCCTGCTGGCCTGATCGCCCCTCACTGCCCCCCACTGCCGGCCAGGTTGTTCCCAATTGCCCCCTCCCTGCTGGCCTGATTGCCCCTCACTGCCTCTGCGTGCTGGCCTGATTGACCCTAACTGCCCCCCACTGCCGACCAGGTTGCCCCCAACTGCCAGCCTAATCGCCCCTAACTATCCCCCACCAGCCTGGTCACCTCTTACTGCCCCCCTGCTGGCCTGGTCACCCCCAACTGCCCCCCTCTGCTGGCCTGATCACCCCTAACTGCCCCCCCTGCTGGTCTGGTCACCCCCAGCTGCCCTGCTCTGCTGGCCTGGTCGCCTCTCACGGCCCCCCAGCCAGCTTGGTCACCCCTCACGGCCCTCCCGCCGGACTGGTTGCCCCACACAGCCTGCTGTCCAGTCATTTGGTAGTCCTTCACTAACCCCCCTGCCAGCCTGCTCACCCCACGCAGCCTGCTCATTCAGTTGTTTGGTCATCCCTCACTAACCCCCTTGCCAGCCTGGTTGTAGGCAGCCATCTTGTGAGGGCATGAGGGTTAATTTGCATATCACCTCTTTATTATATAGGATTGTCAAAGGGGACCCAGTGGACATGGAACCACACCTGTGGACTTGTGCCCTTTCTTTGGTCTCCATGCTACTCACCCTGTCCCCTTGCAAATGGGATGTGTGCAGTCACAAATCCAGGTGTAAAGATGAGAGCAGCTAAGCAGGGCACCATCAAAATCATATGCCAGGGTCCACCCGGGTCCCATGGGCAAGGAGAGAACTCACAGCTGGTTTCAGGGTCTGGCCCTGAGATGGAGGGGCACTCTGACAGGGCCATTACACCCTGTGGTGAGTTGCTTGAAGGTCCTCCCTCCCCTGAAAGGGCTCATTCTGAGCTCCCCCTCCTTTCAGAAACACCACAGCCCACGGATCTGTATTTAAACCTACGTTTACTGAAGCCCCAAAAGATGCTCAGAAAACAACCTTATTTTGCTTTCAGAAGAAACAGTGATCAAGCATTCCCTGGGCTTAGGCTGTTTCCACATCCACTTTATCCTGATGTGCAACCGCCATACGGATATTGTGATGTTCATCCGACAGGTGAGGCCCTGGAGGGGCATGGAAGTTAATTCATTCGTTCATGGCTTTGATGGCATTTTGAACATTAGGAAATGGTCGGTGGGTGTGCACATGTCAGAATTGCTCCTTAAGGCATGTGAAATGTGCTTGGGAAAATGGAGAAGGCTTGAGGGGTCTGTTTATCTGAACAGGAAATGAGAGAAATATGGAGAAGAATTACTGACTTAACCCATCTCAGAGCAAAATCTAAAAGTCTTTCCATGCCCTGCACCTGTTACAATGGAACGTCCTCGATATTTCTTATATTACTGATTTCTCTCTTGTATTGTCTGCCTCCCCAGCTAGGATATGAGCTCCTAGAAGGCAAGGATTTGGGGCTGCCTATTCATGCCAGTTCCCTAGCACCAAAAACAAGCTCCCGGCACATGACAGGGGCTTGATCAATATTTCTTGAAATTAACGAATGAGCTTCAAACAAACAATTGTTCTTCTGATTTTTCAAAAGTGCCCCAGGTCTTGTGGTCTTCTGTGTAAACAGATATCCAACCAGAGGTGGAAGAATTTCTTTAAAAAGTAACAAGTCAGGCCTCTGGTGTCTGAAGGCCTCATTATGTCATTTTCTCTCTGTCAAATGGGAGAATTGCCCCACTAACTGGAAACCTTGTGAGGATACAGAACATGCCCCCATTGAGCACGATAGCTTCAAGGGCTAGCAGAGAGCTTCATACATCAGAAAAGCTCAAAACTATGTATTTAGAGAAAGAAAATAAAAGGTGCCCTCAAAGAAACAAAGCTTCAGCACATAGTCACCCACTTATTCAAATATTCACCGGTTTACTCCCAGGTGCCTGGCTCTTGGGTACTATACCCACCACCCTCCTCAGGCTGGTCTAACACCTGCTTCCACAAAAAGAGCTTCCCACAGTCACACATGCTCTGCTGTTGAAGATGGACCACGGGCCCTTAGAAAGAAAAAGGGAAAAAGAAGCCTGAACAGCGCCTTGTGCTTCTTGCCAAAACAGACCAGAAACCACGAGCAATGATGCCGAAGCCATTGCTGCAATGCCAGTTTGCTTCGAGTTCCAGCTGTACTCCAGGAACTTGAGCGACACTCCAGAGAGGTCATTAGTGTCTGTAAACATGTGATGAGGGCAGTGGTGCCCTCTCCAGTCCGGGATGCTCTCAGTCAAGTGTGACAGCAGGAAATGGGGGTCAACATAATTAACCTCGTGTGATTTGGGCAGGACTCCTTGCAAAATCACCCCTGTGCACTTAATTGTCTCTTGCAGCTGAATAATCTAAAAGTATCTGTTTTTGCAAAAGGTTCTTCTTTTCCTCTCTGCTTTTCTCACCATGCCCTTTCTTTGTTTGTTTGTTTTTCTGGCTCTTGTTCCATGTATTTTATGACTTACTTTCTCTCCTTTATTCCCATCCCCCCCAAAGGTACTGTAGGTGATTATTTCGCTGGGGTTTTTCAGCACCATAATTCTCACACTAGATCATAATTCTTAGGAGAAAACCAGATTTTTCTCACTTGGTAACGGTCTTTCTTGACTTTATTTCAATGAAGTCGCTTTTTCTATTCCCAGCCCTGCATGAACTATACTCACGTCCAGATAATCCTCTTGACGGTTCCATGCCTGGGGCTATAGCAGACATACCTGCAGCCTCTACCTGGCCAAGGACCAGCATGGCCTTGAGAGTCAGCGCTGGGTCCAGAGACTGTTTGCAACATTTGCCATTGTAACTGGGTCCTGGAATGGCTCATCTGTGAAATGAGGAGGAGGATATAGGGTGTCCTCAAAAATGCACACACACACACACACTTTGAATAATTAGGAAGGCAGTGTTTATTAAAGTACATTTCATTTTCGAATTGAGTTATCAGCCGTTAAAGTGTGTGTACATTTTGGGGGGAAACCCTGTACTTGCCACTGAGTGTGAGTTTCCATGAGTGTTAATTCCATCCATCCATCTATTTTCTTTATTCAACAAACATGTATTGAAATCCAACTAAGTGCAAAGTGCTGTGCACTATATAAGGTTGTAACTGGGCTGATCTGTTTCACCAATTTGGGGTATATTTTTAGTCTCGTGTTTTTACTGTTGTGAAATGAATTACTCAAGCAATTTCTGCTAATCAACATGAAGTCCAGATCTCCCTCCCTCTCTCTTGTTATTTTTTCCCCTGGCCTCATTCCCACCACTTACCCAAGAAATCCAGGCCTTACCTGCCTGTTGAGTATCAGTGCAAATTCCCGACTACAAGTGCAATTTCTCCTCATCACCACAAGGGGTCGCTGCTGAAGAATGGTCTCCCAACACAGCTGAAGTGATGCCCGCAGGTGCTGGCCTAGATCATTGTATGGGCTTCAATAGGGGAATTGTGCTTAAGTCAAGAGTTTAGTTCTATTAGTTCACAAGCACGCATAAGGCAGTCAGGAGCTAAGAAGTTTCCAGACTCTTCACACATTCACCTGCTCAGGTCTCCCTGACCAGTCTGCATGGCCCCTTCTCTCCAGTCCGTGAGCTTGGCGAGGGGCATCACTCTCCATTCTGCTGATTTCCCTCATCACAGGCCTCTAGGACCAGGGTTACCATCTCTGCCACGTGGGCCTACAGGATCCCTTGGCAGACCAGCCCACACGGTCCCAGGCCCCTGCAATGACAAAGAGAGAGGCAGCTGCTGCCACGTCCATCCTCCAACAGCACACACACAACGTCCTGTCACCACCTCCCCACAGCACCCAGGTTCCACTCAATAGAGAAGGTCTGCTCCATGCGTGCCCCGAGGTTCTCCCTCACAGAGAAGGGCTGCACAGTTTTCCCCTACACGACTGCAGTTGGATATGACCAGGTGCATAGTCTTGGCTTTTAAAAATATAAAACAAAGCAAAACAAACAAACAAAGCCCTGGCCCCAGAAAAATGTCAAAATACCTCCCAACCATTGCTCTATTCACTTAACCAAATCCCGCCTC
This sequence comes from Myotis yumanensis, assembly GCF_028538775.1. Lineage (NCBI taxonomy): Eukaryota > Metazoa > Chordata > Mammalia > Chiroptera > Vespertilionidae > Myotis > Myotis yumanensis. The sequence goes on along the minus strand of NW_027223767.1, from coordinate 23,178,742 downwards.
AATAGAAACACCTAAGGGGAGACAAAGACATCCTAGGTGCCCCAGGAAAACTATGAAGATGATCACGAAGGCATATGCAGGAGCAGCCCAAGACTAATTTAGTCACCTCCACTGTCACCCGGCCCCTGCTGCCCCACCAGGAGACAGCTGTTCATAGAGTGCCAGGGGGGTGGAGGCTGTGGATCGGCCTGGAAGAAGGGCCGATTTCCAAACTGGCCTCCGCTTCCCATCCCTCACACACGGTGAGTAACTGTAGGAGCCAGGACATGAAGGGACGGGTGCCGAGGACAAACACTTCTCCCCTCCGGTTAATTCCCTTTGAAAGCACAGGGCCGGAAGCACTTAGCCTTCACCTGTGTTCTCCGCCTTTGTTTCCTCTGCAGGGAAACCCAGCGAGGTGCTGCCTCGATGTGCCCAGGGAGAAGGCGGGGGGAGGGGTTAGCAGGCTTCAATAAATAAAGCAGATGAAGCCTAGCAACTGTTGAAACATGAGGAAATTGCTTCCAGCAGTTTAGAGTCTTGGCTTGACTCATAATTTAACCTTGAATATAGTTTTCAAAAATCATTAAGTCCCCAAAGCCTTCATCTCTGGCAGTGATTAGCCATGATGCAGTAAGCAGGAAGTTAATATATTTATGTATAAAGAGGCATGTAACGCATGAAAAGTCGATTCGTTCTGCATTCACTTACCTGAGTGTTTACCGCTGTTTGCTCAGTTCCAGGCCCCGTGCTGCGAGATGGGACATATGACAGTGAATAAACACAGCCTCCAGTCCCCCCAAGGAGCTTACAGTCTAGTAAGAGGGGGGACGGGAAATCAGCATTTATGGAACACCTGCTGCATGCTAGAAATTCTGCTGGGAGCTTCTGTACCCGCTAACCCTCACACCAACCATCAGTTCTATTTTACAGATGAGTAAAGTGAGGCTCCCAGAGGTGAGATAGTTTATCCAAGATCATGTGGGTAACATAGACGATCCAGAATTCAAACCATGGTCTGTCTAATTCCAAAATCTGTGCCATTCTTGCCACTTCCATTCTCCAAGATGCAAACAGGAATAGAGGCTGTCCCACTCTTTCTGTACAGTGGGGCCTTGACTTCCGGGTTTAATTCGTTCCGAGACCGAGCTCGTTAAGGAGCTCGTTAACTCAAATTACTCTGTCAACTCAAAGCAAAAAATCGCCTGAGAGACAGCTGGTATCTCAAAAAACTCGTTAGTCGGGACACTCGTAAGTCAAGGCACCACTGTACTGAGTTCTGTTTTCCTGGCCCGCCCCATCTGTGTAATAAAGTGGTGAACGCAAACGTTGGTTGGGCCTAAACAGGTCCGGGTATTCTCCCTAACAACATGGAAACAGGTTTCTTTTCATTTAAAATCATACTAAGATAACCAAAGGGATGAGAATATCAGAATCCTCCCTAACAAGGAAAATCACAAGAAAATAATGCACCAATGACCGCAATGATTATTCCGGCACTCACTGTGTGCCAAGCATGTGCTGGGTGCGTGAGATGATTAGGTTTCAATCCTCACAGCAACATTATGGAGTAGATACAGTATCATCCTCATTTTGCCGACGAGGAAATCCAGGCACAGAAAAGTTAAGGAACTCGCCCAAAGTTACATGGCTAGTGAGTAGCGGACCTGAGGTTTAACTCCAGGGTCCAAGCTATTAGAATGATAAACAGTCTTTCTAATGATGATGGTAAAGATAGGGAGATAGGAAGACAGGGAGATAGGGAGATAGATAGATGTTAGATAGATAGATAGATACATACATACATACATACATAGATACATAGATAGATAGATAGATACATACATACATACATACATAGATAAATAGGCAATGATCTGAGGTAATAAGGTCCTAAAGGACTTAGTGAGAAAGAGGAGTCAAGGCCTTGCTCCAGTGGAACTCTCAGCCCGCGGCTCTGACAACATGAAGACTCTATGGTCCCTTTGGAAACCTGCCAAGATTGGCCCAGCCCTCCCACCAGGGAGGAGAGAAGTTTGGTCGTTGCTGGATATTTTTTCTTTTATCCAGGAACGTGTGGCATTGCTGCCATGGTGCTCCCGGCACCCTGACCCCAGTGATCAGGCCTGAGGCGGAGCAGTGAGCAACTCCCAAACTTGCTTTCTGAATGTGGGTTACTGGTGGGACCGCCGTGGGATGCACCCCTATTGATTCTTGGCAGGTGGGGTGGGGAAGAGCAAAACTTCAGTGTTACAGAGCGTTCTTTGTCTCCTGAGATAAGGGTGGTGGGACCTGAATTGGTTGAATGTAGAAGCTCTGGAGCCAAACTCTACCTGTCTCATTTTCTAGGCTGAGGCATCCAACCCCGTCCATCCTTAAAGGACTAGGTCACCACCCAGTAGTAAAATAGCTAACACTTTATAGTATATGGCATATATATATATCACATGTATGCATAGTGTCATATATATGTAAGTATGATATATAAATGTTATATATATATCAATAATAGTTAGCACCCAAACTCCAAGTACTTTTGAAATAGGAAGAGAGCACTGCTCCTGATGCAGGGACAGTAGTAATGCATGGAATGAGACTGTCCCAGACACACTTAGATCTAAGGTCACTTACTTCTATAGGACCATCAACATGACAGGCTCTGCTCTAGTGACCCACGTGTATGAACTCATTAACCTTCACAATAGCCCTTAGAAAGAGGCCCTAGTATCATCTCCACTTTACTGATGGTGAAACTGAAGCTCCAGGTCACATGACTGGGAAGTCAGACACTGGTCTGACTCTGGGCCACATGTGTTACCAAAGAGCAAAGAAATACCAACCACGCTTCCTAGAGAAAGGGAGGGACCCCGTTTATTAACACTAGTGGACTCCGGGAATCATTTCCAAATCAGAGTGAAGAAACATGCAGAGAGCCTGTCTATATATATCCCTCTGGGGTCTTTGTCTTGCAGATATGCCCCCTGCCCCCTTCATGGCCCTGCAGGAAGGCCCCCAGGTGTCAGGTCACATCCAATGGTCCTCCTGGTGCCCTCCTGGCGCCCGCATAGCAACACCTCCCCTCCCAGGACAGTGCATTGTTCACAGTTTCTATGGCCTGACCTGCCTTGGAAGACCAGTTTCCTCCTCACATGTACTGTTCCCTCCCGTGCCCAGCAGGGGAGAAGCATGCCTTTCCCTGACTCGGGTGCCAAACTTGGCCTCAGCCAGAGGCTTGGGGAGGAAGCTACAGGAAGAAAAGGACAGAGAAGAAAGATGGGCAGAGAAAAGGAGATGCCTAAGGGTTGACAAAGCCACAACAGGAAGCTAAGCCACAGGCTGTCCGGTGCAAATCTCTACTCACTTTATGCAGGTGTGTGAGGGTCAGGATGGGCATTTGGGACCTGGAGGTCACAAAGTGAAAAATGATCCTTACGATCCTGGACCTGCTTTGGGGGAAATCCCTGTTCGAGCCTGTTAGAGGAGAATAAAGTGGACGATTTACACATCTCAGCCTCGGTATCTCCCCACCCCACCGATCCTTCTCCCACATCTCCCCAAGCAGTGCTTCAGCGAGACCCAAGGAGCTTCTCAGTTGCCATGGAAACGGCAAGGCTGCCTCTACTAGGAAGAATGGAAGAAGCTGAGTCTAGGACTTCCTCAGGCGGCCGGGGAGCAAGTTCTCCACTCACCCTTTGCCTGAGTCCAGGATTGCTCTGGGTGATAGGAACAGCCCTGAGGTTCTCCACATCCTCAGCCTGGCTCACTGGTTACCACACTTCCACCCCAGCTCGGTCCCAAGTCCATCACGCGGGGCAAGCCAGTGCCCCTCTGTGAGCTTGACCCCTTTTGTGAGACAGTCATTCTGAAATAGGTACTGAAACTAGAACAGGAACAAGAAAGGGGGTGCCCTGATGACACAGCACCATTTGCTGTCAATAGCAAAGTCACACTGGGACATCAGTGGACGAACGTGGAGAGAGAACCCACAGGGGTGCTTGACCTGCCCATCTTCCCTTAGGGTTAAAGGCCAGCCGTGGCGGATACCAGCACCCAGGTAAGTTTGTAGCAGACTCATCCCCTTTCTACACATCTGTCAACAGAAGAGGGAATCAGGGTCTGAGGGCTAATTTTACAAGGGAGTCCTGGAAAGTCTAGGAGGAAGATGGAGAATCACACAGAGAGCAGAAACACTGATGATACAGAGATACAGAGACTGGAATGGGAGCAAAGATGGAGGGGGGGAGGGGAGCCCCAGGACTGGACCTCAGGAGGCTTGGCAGTCCTGCACTCCCATCCGCTGTATCCTTGAGCAGCTCACTTCTGTCTGACCTCCCTGTGTTCCTTCCTCTGTGGAGGTCTCATCCATCTGTGATATTTAGTGCTTTAGGGACAGGGTGACAAGGCACGGGGAGCCAAAGAAGCATCAGAGGGCATCTGCAAAGCCTATAGAGAAGCAGGGGGCCCGGCCGGCGTGGCTCAGTTGTTGAGCATGGACCTATGAACCAGGAGGTCGGGGTTCGATTCCCAGTCAGGGCACATGCCCGGGTTGCAGGCTCGATCCCTAGTGTGAGGTGTGCAGAAGGCAGCCGATTAGTGATTCTCTCTCATCACTGATGTTTCTGCCTCTCACTCTCCCTTCCTCTCTGAAATCAATAAAAATGTATTTTTTAAAAAAAGAGAAGCAGGGGCTTAGGCTCAGAAAGACATACAGGAACACTTCTTCCATGATCTTCTAAAGGCCAGACGTGCCTGAGCAGACACGTGTAGACATACTCGGTTTCCCTGCGTAAGAGTCCACTTTGAGTTTAGCTTGAGCCCAGAGTTCAGTTCTGTCCCTTCATCTGTTTCTGTTATCCTTACGAGAAGCAGGGCTTCTGAATGTGGTAAGAAATCCACGCTCTCCGTTCTGAGGTTACTGTAGGACTCTCTGTGTGCTTTGCTGCCCAGACGCCAGCCTGGAGGATCGAAGGCCTGGACCAGGGTTCTGGGCTCTCAGCTCCCACTTCAAGGCAACTCCAGGCTCACTGAGAAGGTGCCCCGCCCCCTACAGCTCTTCCCCTGAGGTCTGAGACTCATAACTAATCAGAATAGACCTTCTTTCTTCTGTTTCTTCCCCAGGGTACGAGATTCATTTGCATATATCTGCATCCATTACCTTTCCAAAGCCTTTGCTACAATGCTTACTAAGGGGAGGGGAGGGAAGGGGGTAATCCAGATTTTACAGAGAACACCAAGGTGGGGAGAGGGGTGAGGGGACTTGCTCAGGATCACAGACAGACATACCAGAGCTCTAAGAATTTTAAATGCAAGCTTGCCCCCCCCGATTCTGTGCTCTCCTTCACTTCTGCTTCTGGATTTTGGGGTCCTGATTGGTGAGTAACAGAGGGCGGGAGTGGGGATGGAGGTAAGAGGAAGTGGGTCAGGAGTAAAAATATAACAGAGAAAGAAATGTGGCTTATTGTACTCTGCAATATTTCCTTGGGTCTTCTTTCCATTCCTGGCTGAGAGCATGCATTATTTATCCCTCACACTCAGAATTTTTGCAGCCGTAATAAAGGTCAGGAGGGGAGGAGAGAGTTATCTAAATAAATGCACAGCTATCTCCAGGTGCACTTAGGAAATGACACTTTGCCGTCTAATGGAGTCCATTTGGAAACCAAATACAGATGTAGGCTTCGATGTTTCTCCTTTTCCTCTTTCTTTATTTTTTTTCATCCTTCCTTTTTTTTTTTCTATGTGAAAAGGGTTTACAAGCAAGCTCGTGCCCTTCCTGGACCCATTCGCCTCCCTTCCTCCTCCCTCCCTCCCTCCCCTGAGCCAGCGCAGTTGTCGTGCATCAATCAGGGAGCCTGGAATGAGTTCTGTGACCCTAATGCTCTCTGGCACACACTTTCCCATCTCGGATTTTGCAACTCCCTTGGACATCTTCCACTTTCTCTTTCGAAACCCTCAAACCTATTCGTTTTAATTAAAACAATAAATACGGGCTCCCTGGCATTCAGAGAGAGCGACTTTGGGGATATCAAGGCATAAAAGCACACCGATGGGATGTTGCGGTTCCAGAAAAGATGGAAGCCCCGGGCTGGCACTCACAGCTCCGGGATGCACGTCTCGCAGCCACAGGGACATGCCCGCTATTGGTTTCTGACCTTTTCATCCTCCTCGTGTGACAATCCCTGACCTGATTTCCAGTCGTGCTCAGCCACACTGAGCTGTCAAGCTGGTCTGTGCGTATTAGAGCCGGGAGACCTGCTGCTTTTCCAAAAGATGCCTGAATACCTAGCTCATTTGTTTTGTTTTGTTTTTTTGTTTTTTCCTCGTTGCATGAAGGAAAGGAGCCTGGTTGCATGGAAGAGGTTCAGAAGAGTTTTGTTCCACTCTCACTCTTGGAAGCCCACAGCACAGCCCAGAGATAAAATATCCCTTTCATTACTGCAGCAAGGAAACTGCTCCAAGGCTCCGAGCAGCAAATTATTCATTACACCCACCAAGCCCTGCCTCCGTGGAGAGGAGGGAACCTGGTGGGAGATGGCACAAACTGCCTCACGTCTCTGGTGGGATGGCGGGCGCCCCGGAGGAGGTGCCCTTGCCCTGAAGTTAATGCCCAGCGAAGCGCTGAGCAGAGCAGCTGTGTCTGGGGTCATTCAAGCCTCCGAGGAGACGGACAGACCCTGCAGAGAAAGAATTCGCACCTGTGGACATGAGAGGGTGCAGGGGCCTTGGGAGCAGGGATAACAATGTGTATTTCCAGATCTGCAGCCGATGAATACGTGACAACGTAGTATGAAAACAAAAAAATAGGATTGCTGTTGGAGAAGGACCGACAGGAAGCGAAGAGGGAAAGGAAAGGAGGAGAAGGAAGTCTGGGCTCAGGCACAGAGAGGAAACATACTTGAGCACCTTTCTCGTGCCAGGCTCTGTGTTGGTCGTTTAAATATACAAGTTATTCTAGTTCATTCTCAAAATAGTGCAAGCGAGAGCTTATTATGTCTGTTTTACATACAATTATCAAACAGCTATAACAGACATTTTAATTCAGGTGTTCTGATGCCCACGCCCATGCTTCTTCAACTACATCAGCATCGCCATCATCTCCTTCATCATCGCCACCATCTTTATCTTTATCTGCATCACTATCATCTTTATCTTCATCACCATCATCATCACCATCATCACCATCATCTGCATCACTGTCATCTTCATCTTCATCATCACTGACATGCACTGAGCACTCAGATGTGTCATCACTATCAGCACGCACATTTTTCATGTAATTCTCACATTTTGTAATGAAGCAGAAAAAGCTAACACCTTCCCCAGGTCACACAGCTGGTAGTTGGCAGAGCCCCGACATGTCTGATTGCTTACTTATAACCATGCTGACCTGCGGCCTCCCGCCGCATCCAGAGAAACCTCAGGATCCCACTTATTGGCTAACACATCATCTTTCCTCTCTTGGATGTGGCCTCCTCATCTGAAAAAATGAGCTGATTGTGCTAAACGCGTTAAGATTCCTTGCCAACTGGTCTGACAAACTAATTTCAGAGCAGCAGTGGGGACGGAATGTTTTTGGTTTGGGTTCGTATTTCTGAAAAAACCCATCTTCTCTCCTCCCTGGAGAGCAGCAACGAATTTACAGATGGACAAGGGACAAAAGAACCCACAAACCCTGAAAAAAGGAGATCGCGTGGCAAAATGTGCTTATTCTGCGCAAAGAACAGTCCCACAGCATTAAGCCATGCCTTTTCACGCAGCTGCCAATCAGAGGCACGCCAGGCGTACGTGCAGAATAGCTGCTCCATCCAACCCAATGATCGAGGGACAATTTGGAGCTTAGCACAGTGAAATCCCATAACCTTAGCACCCAGACGTCTGAGACACCCTCCCGCCACCTGCATGCACCCAATCAATCACCAAGACTCATTGATTTTACCTCTGAAATAACCTGCAATAACCATCCCATTTTCAGTGTCTTTGCTCAGGGCTATTGTTGTAGCCTCCTAACTACCTCCACACACTACAGTACACCCTCCTCAGCGCTAGGAGAGCAGTATTTTTCAAACACAATTCTGGTCATGACACTGCCTTATACTGGCCATCTTAATTAATAAAGTAAAAGAAATTGCTGATCTATATTTAAAAAACATTCATAACCTGACCCCCCGCCCTCTACATGTTCAGCTTCACCTGTCTCTCATTCCATTCCCCATTCCTCAACCATACTGGACCACTCATGCTTCTCAGACTGGGATGAATTTCCTTGTTTTCATGTCTTCCCCCCCCCCCCCCCCCCCACCTTACCCAGATTGCTTCCTGTCCTCTTCCCCACTCCTGAACTTAACTGCCTGCAGAACTCCTATTCCTGCTTCAAAACCCAGCTCAACTGTTGACTTCACTAGGATTTATGAACTTCACTGTGTTTTCTCAGCTAGAGTTTATTACTCCTGTGGCTGTAGACCTCTAGCACTTAAGAAATGACGTTTTAAATGCTTGGTTTGTGTTCACTATCTTTACTGGACTGAAAACTCCCTAGGGAAAAGGAAGCTTTTAAAAAAGACTAGCCCGAGCCGGTTTGGCTCAGTGGATAGAGTGTTGGCCTGCAGACTGAAGGGTCTCGGATTTGATTCCAGTCAAGGGCTGGTACCTCAGTTGCAGCCCAGATCCCAGGTCCCTGTCTGGACGCAGGAGGCAACCAATTGATGTGACTCTCTCACACTGATGTTTCTGTCTCTTCCCTTCCCTTCCACTCGGAAAAAAAAAATTTTAAAAAGACTAGACGATGTAGTGATTTTGCTAGGTAAATTAATAAATACTTTAATAATTTATTCAAATGAATTAAGTCAGAAACCAAGGAGCATACACTCCAGAATATTGATAAAAGCATATGATAAGGTCATTTTGCAAGAGTTTATAAGGTCCATTTCAGAAGCACATGTTAAATGCTCTTTGGCTATAGGCTGGCATAAAATTATATATAAAACAAAATAATTATGTGGCAAACACCTTCTCCAAAGATTGCTGATGGTCTGGTGGGGAAATCAATATTCACAGCCATGAGATAATAAAAAAAGAATTTAATATACCACAAATTAAATTATGGGATTAGTAAAATCCAAACCAGAACTCTAAAGGGATTTTTTTTTTTTAGTCTTGACAAAATGAAGTTTATTTGTAGGATCAAAACCAGACAAGAGCAATCTCAAACAAAATTCCAACAGGCTTTTGTGTGGTAATTGATAATCTGATATAAAAATGTAGATGGAAATGGAAAGGAGCCCATGTCTTCTCTAAGACAATCTTAGAGAGGGGGGGCTGATATTCCCAGACAGTTCTTTTGAAGTTTTAATCACTAAGACATCGTGGTGTTTGCACAAGAAGAGATAGACTGATGAATGGAACAAAACAGAGTGATCACAGAGAGTCCTGTACATATGACCAGATAATAACCACATTGCCTGCCCCCTTTTGTGTCTGTCTTCTTACATTCAACTGTGTCAGATTCGTCCATCTTGTTGAATATAGTATGAAATTGTTCATACTCAGTGCTGTGCAGTATTCTTTCCTGCAGTGTGCATCTCCAACACAGTGGAGGGAAAAAAAATAGTCATTTGAATACATGGTTCTGGGTCCATGGGATTTTGCCCAATTGAAAAATGTATTTTGTCCCTTCTACTTCACATTATACACAAAAAAACAATTTCAGGTGAATTGCATATCTAAATGTGAAGGTTAAAACAATATTTTATAAGAAATCATGTTTGGGATATTGGAGGAGGCAGATTTCCTAAACATGTTACAAAACTCCTAACTATAAAAGAAAAAGTGAAGTATTAATTTACATTAAAATTTTAGTAATGTTATCAAAGGACATGATTAGAAGAGTGAAAAGTCAACCTAAGGAAAGAAAGGTGACGTTTGCAATACACATACATGAAAATCAACACAAATCCTAGCTATATGAACGACTCCGACAAATTTGTTTTTTAAGCAACTCAACAAAAAGACGCTAAAAGACTGCAAGAGTCAGCTAACTTAAAAGGATCTACAAATGACCAATAAAACTGCAAAAATACGTTCAGCCTCATAAGTCGTCATATTTTATTTAAAAATAATAAAGTTCCCCAGGTATTCCTTAGGTTCATTAAAGGGTAAGCACCACTTTTCTATTCCAGATTGTCTCTGTCTCCTTTTGCATTGCAGTTAATAAAATACCAGCACATGGTTAGTACTCCACATGGAGAGAAATTGAGAGGCGTGTAGGAAGGAGCAGGGTCCCAAGCCAGAACAAGAACAGGGAAGACCTGCTCTCTTCCACCGTAAGGTGGCACCAGAGAGCAATGTAAGTTGCCATTCCTGCTCAGTCCGGCAGGTGGCAGCAGGCTCACACCAATCTCTAAAGACACCAAGTGTGCTCAGCAGGTCCACGTATTTCTTTCCTCCAAATGCCGCTATATCTGCCCAGCCAGTGTGCCAGGCAGAAATAGGAGACACAAACGAAAGAGGATGAGGACACATCCATACATGCCCAGCCCTGTTCTCCATGCCTAATAAGCAAAATCTCATACCCATCTCAACCCCATATATGGTTTTCTTTATTTTAAACATAACCAAACAGGCTCAGAGCGGGAGAACAGGTTCCGAAGAGTCCGATCTTTTTTTTTTTTTTGCCACATAACACTGTCCAAAATGATCAATGTAAGCACCTCACAAGAGTAGCTTATATGTAGAGTGCTCATTAAAGTAGCTTTGCATGCATCAACTCATTTAATCTTCACAACTGGATGAGGTCGGGACTGTTTTTACTGCCATTTTAAAGATAGATGGAGAAACTGAGTCTCCGAGAGATTGACAGACTTGTTGAGGTCACACCATGAGTAAAAGCTGGAGCCGGCTTTGGAACCTGGGGTTTGGATCTGGATCTCAGCCCCTTACCTACTGCACTATTTACTAAATGACTGCTTTCACCAGCCTCGTGGGCAAGTGGGGGAGGCTACTGGCTGTAAAGGGGTGTCTCCATCCTTCAGCTTCTTTTAAACACCAGGGGCAGCAAAGAATTCTCCACCACGTCCCCTGCCACTGGAGGCCCGGAAGCATGCAGGGGGGTCATTGTTCTCTTTCATCTGGTGTCCTCAACGCTTTTGAGTCTCCTCAGACCCTTGTCTATCCACCTGCCTCGCCTTTCCAGGATGCCAGACATAAACTAGGGAAACACAGAGCGTGCCGCAAAGAACTCTCGTGCTGGGAGGAAGGCCATATGCAGATAGCGGTGAAAGCAAAACCACAGAGGCTTGTATGAATTTGGCAGTGACTAATCAACACGCGTGAGGCCCAGAATTTCTGCCTAGTCAGGGAGGACTTTCTGGAGGAGGGAAGCCTTTCTCGTGAGCTTTCCAGGGTGACTAAGGTTTGAAGAGGTAGAGCAAGAGGTCAGAATACAGCCTGGGCACGAGTGGGGAACTTAAATGGGAACGGAGAGGTCAGCTGGATTGGATAGGGGGCCCTGGGGGGGAATGGCTGGAGCCAAGGTTAGAGGGAACGGAAGCAGGCAGGGTTGGGGACAGAGCCTGGAGGGTCCCCAGGGCCCAGAAAAGGGCCTTTAAAAATATCCTTTGTAAACTGATATCTTCTGTGGCTCCAGGCCTCTCTGGATGTGTAGAAAGGGAGTGGCAAGGTAAAGCCATTTCCTGAGAAGATAAGACGGGCAAGTCTGTGCAGAAAGGAATGCAATTGAAGTGCCTGCAGGGGAAGGGAGACGGGAACTGTTTGTGTCAAATATTTCCTATGGGGCAGGCACTAAGTAGTTAGCATCCATCATGACAAGAAGGTCTGTGTAATTATCACCTCTGCTTTATAGATGATTAACGTGAGATCCATGGGGTTAAGGAGGTTCCCTAAGGTGACCTGGCCTAAATCCAAGAGAGCCGGAGTTTGAACCCACACAGTCTGACACCAGCACTCACTTTCTTAACTACTGCGCCATGTCACCTTTACATCTGTGACTAGGCAAAACCCAGGCTGGCTACGTCTAAGAGATACTTCGCCTCATCTGGCCTACCTAGCAAGGCTGAGGGTATAGGGCTGATGAAAGTACTTAGGACTTTGCCCAGAAAGATGCTCTGGTGCTCACGATATCCAGTGTCTCTAAACACATCGTTGGAGATACACACTCGGGATTTTAGAAGGACCACACCTGGCTTATGAACGCAGAGGCTGTCGTAACAGGTGCTGGGTCGGGTCTATTCTTCTTTGAAGCTGATGGAAGCCAGAGTGGCCCCCAGGAGGCGGCAGCCATCAGGATATGCATCGGCATTGACATTCGCCACCACCTGTTCCCTGAAAGGGAGATGAACCCCCTCCTGCCACACCTGAGACCCAGGTACACCTGAAGGCCCCGGGGTAGGGTGGGGAGGAAGCACTCCTAAGAGAACATGGGAACGTCTCCCTCCAGCTCTTTGGCTGTGATGGGAGATGCGAGCGGCAGAACGAGCTTGGCGGGCCAAGCCTCAAGGGGATCTCTCCAGACGCAAACAGAGTCCTGTCTGAAGATGCCCAAGCCTGGTACCAGCTGGTTCCCAGAAAGCGCCCCGTGACGTTTGCCGATGGCACGATGCACCTTGGAACCACTGCAAGAAGGGGTGGCAGTGTGGATGGTGCTGAGGAATGGACATATCCAGTCCCCATGGGAGGAGACTGGAAATAAGGCCGATGGCTAAGCAGCATTTGTAGCCCATGAGAATTTGAGGGAAACGGCCAGACACGCCGTTCTGTACTCTTGAGCTTTCAGAGTCCGGAAGGTTGGGCTCCAGGTTGGGATCTGTTGTTGAGAGAAGACACCTTTGAAATGGGGGCAGCAGTGAGGGAGAGCGGTGGTGAAAAGGTAGCCCTCTCTACCTGACGCTCATGGAGAATCCTCACAAGAAAACTTACAGCTGTGGAACTAAGCCTCATCCTGGGGAGGTCATACTTGAGGGAAAAAGAAACCAGGCCCAATGAGGTTGATCAGGTCAGGACACTTCTGTTAGGACAGTGGTTCTCAACCTTCCTAATGCCGCAACCCTTTAATACAGTTCCTCATGTTGTGGTGACCCCCAATTTCATTTACAAATTGAACATAATTAAAGCATAGTGATTAATCACAAAAACAATATGTAATTATATATGTGTTTTCTGATGGTCTTGGGCGACCCCTGTGAAAGGGTCGTTCGACCCCCAAAGGGGTCGCGACCCACAGGTTGAGAATCCCTGTGTTAGGAGATGTCAAGTTTGGCTGTATTAATCAGGAGAAGGTAGGTTGTGCTGCATAACAAGCATGCCCCCTCCCCAATTGGAGTGGCTTTACACCTAAGCTTATTGCCACTCAGGCATTGCAGAAAGAGGACTCAGTCCCACATATGCACTCCTGGATCCAGCATCTGCGATGTCATCAGTTCCGGAGTGAGGGCAAGAAAGAATAGGTCTCCTGAGCTTCAAGAGGGAAGTGACATCACTTCCATTCATGGACCGGAACTACTCACATGCCCCCACTCCCAAAGGCAAGGAAGCTGGGGAGTGTCAAGGAACAAACAGGATCTGGTGAGCTCTACCCTGTCTGCCACAGTTGGCAGAGCCTGGCATCTGTCATTCAGAGGAATCTTTTGACCTGGCTCCTAACAGTCTTATGACTAAGTCCATCAAAGAACACTAAATAAAAACGTAAAGCGTTATTTTCCTAAAGACTTCATAAGGCACAGCCACACGGCCTGGACAGGTTCTCTGCCGACCTTTGCCCAAAGAATGGAGATGCACGCCACTTCCCCAGAGACAACTGCACATCCTGGCATTCCGGGCACCGGGAGCAAGCCAGCAGGGCAGAGGCAGAGCCTGGGGTCGTGAACGTGAAGCTCGAATGCGGGTAACACTGCATGGGGGCCCCTCTGGGCTTCACTGTGATGGGGCAGCTGCGGCAGAGGCTAGCACCCTTTCTAAGGTGTGGGGAGGATGCGACCGCCTGCATCTGACACGGCTGGTGACACTCGGATGGCACTCTGCCCACGTGGCAAATGGAGAAACAGGTTTGGGGAAGTCACCTAGATAGTGAATGGCACCGCTGTTGACCCCCGGCAGGATCTGAAAGCCATGCACTGTGTGGGAGGCGTCAGATGTGAGGGAAAAGACCGTGACCTTGGGCCCGGATGCCCGGGCTCTGGTACTGGCCCTGCCACCGGCTTCCTAAGAGACCTTTGGCACATCTGCTCTCCAGGCCCCTCTGTTTCTCTCTTTGTGAAAAGCTGGATGAGATGCTCAAAGTTCTCTCCATTTTTATTTTAACCAGTTGCAGGAACCCAGCAGCAGCTGAGGGTGGCTGGCAGCTGAGAGAGGCATGGGGGCCTTGCCTCCTGGGCAGGCAAGAGGATGCCAGCCCAGGGAAAACCGGCATCAGGAGGGCCCGGCCCTCTGCCCCACCCCCAAGCCTTCTGTGACAAGCCTCCTCACCGTGGGGGTGTCACAGCTGGAGAAGGGAAGAGGAAGCTGGATGAGACCCTGTGGGGCCAGGCGGGACACCCACCTCTGTTCTCTGCTCCAGCCTGGCCAGTCCCAACCACCAGCTCAGCCCTGGGGCGGGTAGAGGTGGGGCCAGCTGTGGAGAACTGCAGTCCACGGGCTGCCTCATCTGCCTGTGCCTGAGGGCTTCATGTCCACTGCTGCACGTCCTGCATGTGGCTGGCCCTGCCACGTGCCAAGTGAGGAGGGGCTGCTGTAGCAGATGGAGCATGAAGCAGGGGGAGGCAGCGTGTGCAGGTGGGAGCCGATGCGAGGTCTGAAGAGCTCTGAGCCCCGTGGAAGGTTATCCCTGGCCCAGGCCTCCACTGTCCCAGCCACTGAGCTCCCCCAGAAATTTGCCCACCTGACCTCCATCTGGGGAGTGGGTCATCCTGGGGACTAGCTCCCCACTCTGGCCCTTTTGTCCCCTCTCTGGGCACTGAGTCCTCCCTGGACTGACCTTTATGTTCCCAATCCTGAGCATGGGTCCTTCCCTGGTGATAAGCCTCCCCAGGGCCTGGCATCGAGCACTGCCCCTTCCTAGAGCACAGACCAGCCCTGGCATTAGGTCACCTCCCCCCTCGCCGGATACTGGGCACCCACCCCCAGTCTCCTGTCCTTCGTCTGCCCCCTCATACTTAGCGAGACCTTTGGGCTCTTCCCCATCACATCATCTAACCAGTCTATAGTCTCAGCTCCTCCGCTCAGATCCATCGAGAATGTGCTGGAGTTCTACTATGTGTCAGGGACGTTCCCTTGGGTGAGCTGGTTAAACCCACTCATCCCAGACTCCTGAGTCCCCGCCCCTGCCCTCCCCCTTTACCACATGTCCCTCCTTCCCCTGCGTGCCCAGGTTGCTTCTCCTCACATAGCCTCCAACATCTCTGAAGAACCCAGCAGCCATAGGGCTGTGTCCACCAGCCTCCTGGGGTTACCTTTCCCTCACTGTCTGCCATAACTCTCACCTGGTCTCACCACCTCCCAGGATCAGCATTCCCGAGGTGGGACATTCTCCGTGTGGCTCTGTCCACTTCCCAGTCGGAAAAGCGGCTCTGAGTTTTCCCTCCACCGGCTTCTGACCCCTCTTCCCCTCGGCTCCTGCAGCTCAGATGTGAATGCCTCCCTCCTGGCCTTCTCCAGCTGTTCAAGGCTGGGATCGTCCACCTGCTCTGCGAAGGTTCCCGGAGCCACCGTGCAGGAGAACGGACAACTGGATGCTACATTTCAGGTCCCTCCCTTGGCTCAGCAGTCACCGAAGACCCCAACGTTATGGGCTCATCCACTGCACCGAGTCCTTTCTGCCATTTTCTTTCCCCCTCCCCTGGGACATCCCTCACCCTGGAACCCCTCCCAGCCCTTCCACCCACTAATGGAAACTGAAAATGCCTCTCTAGTAAAAGTCATCTCTGAGAAAGGAAGCTCCCCTTTCACTTTCTGACATCAAGAAATGAGCTCTTCTCAAAGTCACTAATCATCCGAGAGATGCAAATCAAAACAACAATGAGGTACCATCTCACACCTGTCAGAATGGCCATCATCAACAAATCAACAAACGACAAGTGCTGGAGAGGATGTGGAGAAAAGGGAACCCTCCTGCACTGCTGGTGGGAATGCAGACTGGTGCAGCCACTATGGAAGACAGTATGGAGTTTCCTCAAAAAATTGGAAATGGAACTCCCATTTGAACCTGTGATCCCACTTCTAGGAATATATCCCAAGGAACCAGAAACACCAATTAGAAAGGATATATGCACCCAGATGTTCATAGCAGCACAATTCACCATAGCTAAGATCTGGAAACAGCCTAAGTGCCCATCAGTAGATGAATGGATTAGAAAACTGTGGTACATCTACACGATGGAATACTATGCTGCTGTAAAAAAGAAGGAACTCATACCATTTGCAACAGCATGGATGGAACTGGAGAGCATTATGCTAAGTGAAATAAGCCAGTCAATGAAGGAAAAACACCACATGATCTCACTCATTCATGGATAATAAAGACCATTACAAACTTTTGAACAATAATAGATACAGAGGCAGAGCTGCCTCAAACTGATTGTCAAACTGCAGTGGGAAGGCCAGGGAGGGTTGGGGGACAGGAGGGAGGGGAGTAAGAGATCAACCGAAGGACTTGTATGCATCTATATAAGCATAATTAATGGACATAAGACACTGGGGGGTAAGGGAGGGCAGGGGTTTGTCAAGGGTGGGGGGCATAAAAAGGGCACTTATGTAATACCCTTTGTAATACTTTTAGCAAAAATAAAAAAATAAAAAATAAAAAAAAAATAAAAAAGAAATGAGCTCTTCTTTGGAAAAAAGTCTCTTCACTTCCCTTATCCCTTTTCCCCATAACTTTAACAAAAACAGAGCATCTCTTTAGGAAAAAAAAAAAAAAAAACACAACCTTTTATAATTGGATTTTATTATTATTCTCTAAGTGTTTTTTAAGTTTAATTCTTATTTCATTTTCTTTTTTCCATCACCACTCATCCCCTCTATGCCCTCTTCCACCTCCTTCCCCTCACCTCCCACAGTCATCCAGATTGTTTGTGTTGTTCTTAAAGGGTACGAGTTCTTTATATATTTTGGATATTAACCCCTAATCAAGATATATAATTTGCACATATTCTCTCCCATTTCATGGGTTGCTTTCTCATTCTGTTGATGGTAACTTTGGCCATGCAGAGTTTTTTAGTTTGATGTACTCCCACTTAGTAACGTTTGCTGTTGTTGCTTATGCTTTTGGCCAACAGGTACATGAATGGATACTCATTGTCACTAATCATCAGGAAAACGCAAATCAAAACTGTCATAGCTATCACTTCACACCTGTAAGAATGGCTAGCATCGAAAAGATCAGAGATAACAATCGTTGGCACGGAGGTAGTGAAAAGGGAACCCTTGCCCCGCTGACGTGGCTAAGTGGTTGAGTGTCAACCTATGAACCAGGAAGTCATGGTTCAATTCCTGGTCAGGGCACAGGCCCGGGTTGCAGGCTCCATCCCCAGTATGGGGCATGCAGGAGGCAGCAATCAATGATTCTCTCTCATCATTGATGTTTCTATCTCTCTCTCTCCCCCTCTCCCTTCCTCTCTAAAATCAATAAAAATATGTTTTTTAAAAAAGAAAATGGAACCCTTGTGCACTGTTGGTGGAAATGTAAATTGGTTCAGTCATTATGGAAAATAGTATGGAGGTTTCTCAAAAAAATTAAAACCAGAACTCCATGTGATGCAGCAATCCCACTTCTGGGTATGTATCCAAAGAAAATAAAAGCAGGATCGCAACAAGGGAAAAAGAAGCGAGCTCTTTGTTGCCAGCACTTCCCTTTCCCAAGAGGCCTGCAAATGCAGAATGGCTGTGGTTGGGTTTTGGTAGCACTTTTCCCCCTTTTTTGGGGCCACTGCACACACATTTTCAAAGGCACAGACTTCACTGACTCCCTCAGCGTTGCTTGGCCCTGGTCGCACGGCCTGTGTCAGCTCTGGAGGGCCCAGAGGGGCCCTGGCAGAGGAGGCAGCAGCAGGGAAGGGAGACAACAGAGGAAGTTGAACAGAAGCTCAGGGCCGGACAGGCACTCGGTGCCAGGCCTTGCCTGGGCATGCCAGTTGAGGGTTGGGCAATACCTGCAACTTTGTGGAATGATCTCCACCTCTGATGATCTGCGTGTGCCTGCAAAGCATGAAACTGAATCTGAGACTAATGGGGCATCAGGCTTTCAGGAAACTGAAATTGTAAACTTGACTTCCCAGCCCCATAAGCTGATGCCCCTGGCAGAGAAGCTCAGACGCAAGCAGGCCAGAGTGACTTAAGCCTTAAGGCACACAGTGGAAGGTGAAAAGAAAGAAAAAAATAACAGTCACTGAATACCACTTATGCGCCCAGTAATAGTCAGGGATATAGATCCCTACACACGTTATCTAATCACTTTGCCAGCCTGGCCCGTGTGGTTCAATGATTGAGCATCAACCTATGAACCCCCAAAAACTGAGATATAATTCACACCATCATATTCACCCATTCTAACTGCACAATTCAGTTGTCCTAGCACATTTACAACGTTGTACAACCTTCCCCTCTCCTTAGTGCCAGAATACTTCTATCATTAGAAAAAGTAAACCCATGTCCATTCGCTGTCATTTTCCCTGTTCCCAGCACCTGGCAAACACTCATTTACTTTCTGTCTCTACTGATTTGTCTCTTCTGGGCATTTCTCATGTCACAGCTGGCATTTTGTCACGGGCATCGTCCACATAGCATGATGTTTTCAAGACGTACCCATGTTGTAACTTATATCGGTACTTCATTCCTTTGTATCCCATTGTATGGATAGACTACATTTTATTCATTCATCAGTTGATGGACTTTCATATGTGATGAATTGCTTTTGTCTTGCTGCTTTTTTAAAAATCCTCACCTGAGTATATGTTTTTATTGATTTTTAAAGAGAGAGAGGAAAAAAAAACATCAATTTGTTGCTTCCTGTACATGCCCTAACTGGGGATCTAACCTGCAACCAAGGTATGTGCCCTGACCTGGAGTCAAATAGCAACCTTTTGGTAACAGGACGATGCTCCAACCCACTGAGCTACCCAGCCAGGCTCTCTTGCTGCTTTTAAATTATCCTGTTGTCTTTGGATTTTGACAGTTTGATTATGATGTGTCTTGGTGTGGATTTCTTTTCATTTATCCTGCTTGGAGTTTGTTGAACTTTTTGAAAGTGTAGATTAAAGTTTTCCTCAAATTTGGGGATTTTTAAGACAATATTTACTCAAATATTCCTTCTCCCTCTTTGCCTCTTCTCTCTCTCTTTCTCTCTCTCTCTCTCTCTCATTACATATACATTGGTGAAATTGTCAGTGTTCCACAAGTCTTAAAGATCTGTTGATTTTTTTCTTCTGTTCCTCAGACTGGCTAATTTCAATGTACCTAGCTTTGTGCTTTCTGATTTCCCCCCCTCTGCTCAAACCTGCTGTTGAACTTCTCTAGTGAATTTTTATTTCAGTTATTGTCACCTTCAACTTCAGAATTTGTATTTGGTTGTTGTTAATAATTTCTATATCTTTATTGATACTCTCCTTTTAGTGAGACACCATTCCCATACTTTCCTTTAGTTCTTTAGACATTTTGTTTCATTTTTAAAATATTTAAAATTCCCAATTTAAAGTCTTTGTCTAGTAAGTCAGTCCAACATCTGGACTCCCTCGAGGATAGTTTATGTTGACTTCTTTCCCCACCCCCTGTGGATATGTCCTACATTCTTGTTTCTTTTTGTGTCTCATAATTTTTGGCTGAAAATTGTAAATAATATAATGTGGCAACTCTAAAAATCAGGTTCTCCTCTCTCCCCAAGCGTTGTTATTACTTTTTATTTGCTTGTTCGTTTAGTGACTTTTCTGAACTAACTCTAGAAAGTCTGCATGTGTTTTTTTCATGTATGGACACTGAACTCTCTTCCTAGTTAGCCTAGTTGGTAAACAGTGATTCACAGAGATTCCCTTCGATGTCTGGAACCAATCAGTCTTTGCCAAAGGGCTCTGTGTGTGTGTTGGATTATACCTTCAACATCAGCTAGGCATTTACAACTCCACCTTAGTCTTCCCTTGCTGTCTTCTCAGTGACTCAAGGTTAGCCAGAGGTGAGAGCTTAGGGTCTTTTCAGTGTCTTTTCTGTGCATATGCTTTCCCTTCAAGATTCTGCATAATTTCTGAGATTTTTCATACTCAATAATTTGCAAAATGAGCCTCAATGTTACTAAGTGATTTGCATAAAATCTTGATCAAGCAGTGAGGATACTAGATTCAAATCCAAAGTCATGCTCTTTCTACTTCAAAAAGCAAGATACCTGCAACACCCATGGGTGTTACTCTTCCATGCTCCCTGGTGATCCTGGCTTTAACCCAGCAAGGAAACCCTTTACACTAAGTGTGAGATTACAGGGTGAGCTCTTGGGAATTGGCAAGCACCTGGGAGTAGATACTTAAGGTTAAAGCTGATCCCCAGGAATCTCAAAGATGGAGGCAGGAAGGCTTGGCCCGTGTGTAATAAGCAGAAGACAACTGCCCGTGCATTGTCAGGACTGGAGGACCTCCAAGGTCATCAAAACAGACTCCAGCCTATTATAAAAGCTTCATTTGTTGGGCCTTCACTAACAGGTACCTGGCCCCATGAGAGACACTTAGAGTATAGTAGGCCTATGAAACAGCAGGAGAAAACCTCGGCAAATGAGTTACTAAAGTGACCTATGATTCCAGAGTCAAAGATCTTCACTCCTAGGATCAACTACACTGCTTTTATTAAATCCCTTCCATGGACTTCCTGACAAATGGTCACCTTCAGTGATAAGGAACTAATTACTAAGTCAACACATTTCATTTTCAAGCTTCTGTACTTATCAGACAGCCTGGAACAGTGGAATAAGATCACCCCCTCTGATCTGTGTCACTTTGCCAAGTCACTTCCTCTTGCTGAACCTGTTTCTTCATCTGAAGAAATGGAAAAAAGATTGCCTCTTTGGCAAGGCCGCTGGAGGACTGATGACATAAAGCATTTTGATGTCCTTGGCAGAGGAACTCATTCATAAAATTCTCCTGTATAAGGAAATGAAGTTTGTGTTTGCAGTTTTCTCTTATTTTTCCTAATTCTGTTCCTTCAGCCCACTTCCTAAACATGTACTTTCAGATCATTACACACAGCAATTTTATTGCTTATTTTTATTTAGGTTAAGCCTTTCTAGTTCCCAAACAACTTCTCAATGATATGGTCTTGACTTCTTTTACCACCTTATTTCCACTCCTCTGAAGATAAGACCTGCTCTCCCTGACTCCCACCCACAGTGGTCTTCAGGCTGTTCTGACAGCTGAGAAAAAGAAGTGCATCTCTCACTCCCTCATCCTAAAGCTTATACTTTTAGTCATGCAGCCCAAGGTCACCTTCGTTCTTCGGTGAGCTATGCCACATCGTGGGACTATCCTGGGCCTCACGTTTGCACTTAGATTTGTGGAGTACAAGGTCAATCTATATCTTTTCCATTTCTGTTAAAATGCATATGTCTCAGGCAGCTGAGTTTCTGATTTTTACATCCACCTCAACATCTATAATTTGGTAAAAATGATGAGAATAAGTTCTACTACATCATCTATGTCCCTCCTTCTTCCCATGTCCTTCCCCCCACCAACCACGAATGCCCTCAGCCTGAGAGATGCTGAATTTAAGTCCATAAACATTGATTGGACACCTGATCCATAGCAGGAATTGTAAACCCAGTGTCTTGTGGGATGATCACAACAAGCCTCTGCAGAGAGCATCATACACCCACTTCCAGATGGGAGTCAATGAGGTCAAGTGGTCTCCACAAAGTCACACAGCTAATAGCTACAGGGATGGGGCCCAAGCCTGGGTTCATCTGACTCTGGAGCCTATGTTCTCTTCCCTGTATTGTCCATGTTCCCCATTTTTCTAATGGAGGCTATGAGTAGTTCCCAAACTTCAAAGTTCATAGGAATCCTGTGAAAATATGTTAAAAAGAAAAATCTACCTTCACTCCCCAAATTCTAATTTATTAGGTCCAGAGTGATGTGAAGCACCTTTAAGGAGCACTAGTTCCCTTGGCTGGCATGGCTCAGTGGTTGGGTGTTGATCTATGAACCAGGAGGTCACGGTTGGATTCCCGGTCAGGGCACATGTTCAGGTTGTGGGCTCAATCCCCAGTAGAGGGCGTACAGGAGGCAGCTAATCAATGATTCTCATCATTGATGTTTCTGTCTCTCTCTCCCTCTACAACAGCCTGCTCTGCCACCCCAGTTACTGGGCTCTGACAGTCAATCCCCAAGCATTGTTCTGTGGGTCAAGCCTACTTTGGCTCACTCCTGGCCAAACCATGACAAATAATGATGGTAAGCCTCTCCCCGAAGTGAGAGGGAGACTGTTGGAATCCTTCCAGCCTCTCCATCTCCTGCTGCTCCCATGGGATTTTTCAGCCTGGATGCTGAACCTATGATTGTGTTACAGATCTGGCCAGGACATGGATGTTGCAACAACTGATTAGTTAATAACACTGGAGCGCTATGTCTTTATACACAATCCTGGAATCTCCCAAGTAGAAAATCAGAAGACATTCCTGGGCCACCTGCCAGGCCTTGTCCCCAACCCTGAGAGTTCACACAGAGAAACCAATGGCTTCTCGCCCACCAGGGCCCATCATGGCTGCTGCCTCCCTGGCCCCCATCCCTACGGCACCAAGACGCTGCATCAGACATTAGCATTGAAGACGCTTGCTTCAAGGATCTGGTGGACTTCCCTATGTCCACTTTCTATCATGCAGGCCAGTTCCTTAAAGGCATCCAGCGTGGTCACGAGACAAACAGAGAAAACTGCTTCTTCCTTCCTTCTGGATGTGAGTAATGGTTGAAACTTTCTCGTGGTCAGTATGTGGTGACAGGGTTTCTGTAGAAAGAATTTAAATTTAACGGGAAGTTCAAGGGCTCCCTGATTGCATTTTTTTGGTTCTGTATGATAAAAAAAAAAAAAAAATTCCGAGAGACTGGGCTAAAATGTCTATGTGACTTGAACAAGTGACTTAACCCCTCGGAGAGGCAGCTCCTTTGACAGTAAAGCAGAGATAACAATCCTAACTGCCTCTTGGCTGTGATCACAAGCACTGAATGAACACACAATGCAAGGGGCTCAGCAAAGTTGCTGATGTGTAGCAGGGGCTCTGTATTCCTGTGTACATTGCCACCAGTCTCTGCATCTTGCTGCACCCCGTGTAGTCCCCAGAGAAGCAGGGTCTGGATCATGTGAGATCTTGTTAGAAATGCAGGCTCTCAGCCCCATCCCAGATCCATTCAATCAGAGTCTGCATTTTTAACAGGTTCCCTGGGGATTCAAATGAACATTATAGTTTGAGAGACGGTGGTTAGCTCACCATACAGGGTGAGGAGGCTGGGGATGGGTATAGCAACAGCTTTCTAACTCATTTTCTCATCTTTTTTGTGACTGCTCACCATCCCTGCCAAATTGTGCCAAATTCATGTTCATTTTCCTGCGGGCGTGATCTTATGTAAACAGAAATCGGCCTTCTCACTCTCCCATGTGTTGATGGTTCCATGTTGCCTAAAGGATAAAGGACTAACTCCTTGAAGTACTATCGAGTCCCTTCCCAATCTGCTCCAACCTTACTTTTCTACCTGCAGTGCCTGCAGATGCCATGTTCCAGCCACCATGGGCAATGTCTGTCATTTCTCAAAGGCCCTCAGCTCCTAATTCCATAAATGATGCCCTATCTTTTCATCACTTTCTCCAACTTATTCAAGCTCCTGGAATGTTCTGTTTCCAAAATCCTACTCAGCCCTAGGACTCATCACCACTGTCATTGTCAGAATCTGTGCAGATCAAGCTTATCATCAGTGATGGGCATCGCAGTCATGAACTTGGGTTCTTGTTTGCCGCACCCACAACTATGTAGATCTCTTTGGGCAAGTCACCTGAATTTTGGAGCCTTGACACTCCTATTAATCCTATGTGGGTAAAAGAGAAAATAAAGGTGCCAACCTGAGAGAATTATTATGAGGGTTCCTTGGGGCTACTGTGCTTAGCACAGTGACTGACACATAGTAAATGTTCAATAAAACTTAACCAAACCCACCATAGTGTAAACTACTTCAGCATAAATTTCATAGAGGGAAAGTGCCTGCATCTGTTTTGTTCCCCATTATAATCCCAGCACCCAACCCAGTTTCTGATACACTGTCGGGTTCAACAAACATTTACTAACAAACGAATGGCTAAAAAGTGTTATGTACATTGTAAAGCTCTATACAAATTAAAGGATACTATTTTATTTATTTTTATTTTAGTTTTCAGGATTTAGATAACTTGAGAGAGAGACAGAGATCACAGATTTATTATCATTACAGCTGTTGACTTATGCCCTTTCCAGCCCCATGGGAGTGGGCTATGACGTCTTATACACAATTCGAAGAATGTATACTATGGTGGTTTTCTTCCCCACTGTTTCAACATCTTGTCCAATCTGTTTTCAATCTTCCATCACCATAACAACCTACACCCACATGGTAACTGCTTTGAGCCACATCATCTCTAGATGCCTGGTGTCACCAGTTAGGATATAAAAGCTCCAACACTCAGTCCCATGTCTAACTTCTTGGGCCCATGTCTGTCCTTGCTCAGCCCTCAACCTCAGAAATGTCCAGAAGAGACATCTTTTCTAAGAAACAACAGAAGAGAGGTCCTAACAGGATATGAAACTAGCAGGTCACGACAACCGCACCTTCCCAGTGTGATTATCATCATCGGTTCTCTTCCAGGCCATCTGTGCTAGCCCCCACCCCTCACTGTGTCTCCATTAAATGCAGGGACTCAGTGGTTGCAGATGACCTCTATCCCAGGTAATCTCACACCTTGATATGCATATCTTACTAAATGAGGGGGTCACCTGCAGCTCTTGTTAAATGGTGGACTCTGAATTAGTAGACCTTCAGTGGGACCCGAGATTCTGCATTTCTGATAAACTCCAAGTGATGGAAAGGTTGCTGGTCTGTGGACCACACTGAGTAGCAAGGGTCTACTCTGTCCCTGGGTTATGGATCCCATCATTCTCCTGAAA
This sequence comes from Myotis yumanensis, assembly GCF_028538775.1. Lineage (NCBI taxonomy): Eukaryota > Metazoa > Chordata > Mammalia > Chiroptera > Vespertilionidae > Myotis > Myotis yumanensis. The sequence continues at coordinate 23,153,610 of NW_027223767.1, read as the reverse complement.
CTTTAGAAGCCCAATCTTCTGCTTAATACCTTTAATTATTTTTTATGATTTTATTTTCTAATTATACCTAAATAGAGCTGGAAAAAATGTAAATATAAGGGAAAATATATTTGAAGTATGGAAATTTTTCTTCTATAGATTGTATAATCCAAATTAATCATTGAAACCACAAAGTAATAGATATTGAGTATTTTGCATGTGGAACAAAAGAAAAGTTCTAATTATAATGTACACAAAATATTTACTATCTCAGCTTTTTAATTTACTTAGTCCCTTTCATAGAAATATAGACTTTCCCCATTAAAATAGAGTCCATATAGTAGTTTTTTTTGTTATTCTTAAATCCCTTTTCTCTTTTTATACCATTTTACTACCAACAATATTCATAATCTAAAGGATTATCCTTCAGATAACAATCAAGATGAATGATCATTTAGCTCCTATTAGTACAGTTGATGAGGGTCTGATTAAACAACAACAGTAAACATTTATTGAGTGTTTACTAGGAATCAGGTTACATGCCTTACAAGAATTTATCTGATTTAGTCTTCCAAATAATTTCATGTGAAACTCATACTAATTTCCACTGTAAAAATAAGAAAATTGAGGTCAAGGAAAGTTAAGTAAAGTGTCTCCTATTCCCCAAGGCTGGTCAACTATAAGGTGAGGATTTGGACCAGGGTCTGCATGTCTCCATAGCTTAGTGTGTTAACAGCTACAAAAAAAAAATTTTTTTTAAATAAAAGAAATTCAAGAAGTACAAGAAAAAAATTTAATTCAAAAAAATTTAAAAAACACAAGAAATTCAAACTTTGGACATCTGTCCACAGTCCCTATTAAGAAATATTAATATTAGGAAGATTCAAGATGGTGCTGGGGTAGGTGGAAGTTACACTCATCTCCTCCCAAGACAAAACTGGAATTACAATTAAATTATAGATCCATCAACCTGAATAACCAACTGAAGGCTAGCTGAACAGAAGTCTTATAGCCTAGGATTACAGACGAATCCACATCAAGACTGGTAGAAAGGGTGGAGACGCCAAAAGGGCTGGCCCTATACCCATATGTAATGGTTGAGAACCTGAAGGGATATCTCGGCTGCAAAGGTTCCCCTGAGAAGAGAATGGTCTCACCCTCATGCTGGGCTCCCCACCCCAGAGCATCAGAGCCCAGAAGAGGAGGCCACATAACATCTGGCTGTGAAAAATCAGCAGAGATTCTGTCTGCCAGGGAGAAATGAGACTCTGCTGGAAACTCAGGCACCCTCTTAAAGGGTCAGTGCACAAAATCTCATTTGCAGCCACTAACCCTGGGCTCTGGAGGAGGGAAGGTGGCTCAGAGTTGACGGGAGTCATGTGAGGAAGGACATGGTTGTGTGACGCTGGGAGAGCGCTGAAAGAACAGCCGCCAGCATCCCTGTGCTGAGTCCCTCTCCCACCCCGTCCAAGGATGACTGGGTCTGGAACTAGCCCCACTCTCCCAACTTTGTTACCACACCCTGCTGAGCTCACACCCTGCGGAAAAGTCAGCTGCCTGGGCTCCTGGTGTAGACTTTCTTAGAGGGCTCTTGAGGAGGTCCAAGCAGATCCAGGGGGTAAAGAGACTGAGTTGTGTGGCTCTGGGGCAGGGGCCATTTCCCCATCTCCTGCACCTGACCAGTACTACCCCACAGGAGATCACTAGCCCCACTTTCCTGACTCCTGGTGGCCCCATAAAATGTTAAATTTATAACTGGAAGTTTGTGCCTTTGACCACCTTCTGCTAAGTATTGAAACTTACTTTTAACATTTATTATACGCCTAATGTATGTCAGGCTCTGTAATAGGCACTTCAATTAGTTTATTTGATGTAATGTGTTCACATGTCCACTTTATATATGAAGAATATGAACCCCGGAGAGCTGTATGGAGTCCCTGAGATGTGGATTAGAGGACTTGAGCTACAGCTGGGGATGCTACTAGTATGGCCGCAGACAAGAACACAGTAGGGCAACAGTGGGTGTTGGCCTTGTGTATTGAGTTTTCTGCCCCTACAAGCCAGTCTCCATGATCTGAAAGTGGGTGAACACCCACCTGCTATTACTCAGACAGGTGCCTGTAGAATGGTGTTTCTTAAGAAAATGGGCTCCAAGCCATCTTTATTTGAATTCCCAAGGATGCGTGTAACCAATATGTCCTTATGTTCCCATCCAAGGTTATGACTGGGATTGGCTAATTCTGCAAGTTCCCTTTCCCTTCTTGGCACACAGCTAGACTACATTTCCCGGGCCTTTGCCTCAAACTTGTTCTTGCTGATGGGAATGTGAGCAGAAGTGACAAGGTGACCTCTTGGCTGCAGCAAGTGTGTCTTCTCCACATTCTCACTTTATTCCCTTATTTGGGGAATGAACACAAAAGACCCAGTAAAGGACTGTGGGGTCACAGGGAATCATTAAACCACTAGATTGGGGTCCCAGAATGACTAAGTGAAATAGATGCCTCCGTCCTCACTGATCCATACTGGACTGTGGCATGGAAAACAACCCTTTATCTTGTTCGGTCACTATGGGGTGGTTTGGTGCCCTTTGCCATACCTGATGAATACCTGGACCTAACAGATCTTGATGGAGGAGTCCAGAAATCGGCATTTTTAGAAAGCCTTTGGTGAATTCTGAAAAACTGGAGTTTCTGAAAGGGGTCAGGCCTGGATACAGGAATGGACACGCATTTGTGTGGCCCAAAGAGTCGTATGAAAGACAACAGATAGCCGTAATGCTTCCCCAACACGTGTTACCCTCGTGTCAACCCCTTCTCTCATTCCTTCTTGTCACATGGAAAATTGAAGTCTAAGCACATCCATTATGGGCTGTCATGGTAACAAGTCCTTTCTTGCAGATGGGAAAATCAATTTCTGGAACATGAGCCCAATCTCACAGCACTCCGATAAGAATGATGAATACTAGAAGCCACAAAGCTTGGACACGAACCAGGTATTTTATCTATCAAAACAGCAAAGCTCAAAGACAATGCATCTCTGCTTTCTTATCTATCATCTTGTCTGTCACTTCAGAGTCAGAGATCAAGCCCTGGGATGGTGTGGAGGTTGGGGTTAGGTGAAAGTAAATAGTCACATTCCACTTTTTGGGAGTGGGGAAGTGTCTGAAAGTTTATCTCAAGTGCCAGCCAACCCAAAGAACTGGCCTCCAGGTGACTCTTGTGTCTCTGCCTCCAGCAGAACTCTATTCGCATAATAGCAGGTAGCTCTCTCCACCTTCAAAACACACACACACACACACACACACACACAAACACACACACACACACACACACACACACACAATCCCCACCAAGAGAGGCCCCTTCGCTCTATGCTTCGCTGGTGCTGCCAGTAGCTGGGTTGAGGACTGAGGGTGAGAGCAGTTATTGTTGAGAAGAAATCAGTCTCCCCATCTCCTTCACAGTGCCCTAAGGGGTTCCTCCTCTGTTCATTATTCACTGGTTCTCTGTTATAGGTGAGTGGTCAGTGCAGTGAGTCACCCTTTCTCCTGAACTGTCTGAGACTTGACCACAGTGTAGCAGGGGGAAGACAGTGGGTGGTAGGTGGTGTGTGAGGAAGGCATGGTCTCTGTCCAGCCCCCAAATCCCAACCTCAAACAGCTGGACCAGACTATGGGCCAGACAGCCCCAAGGTTACCTTCAAAGCTGAGAAAAGAAGTCTGCTGTACCAGGTCCTCCAGACAGAAAGAAATTGGCTGCCTACCCAATGTGAAGCCGAAAAAAACTGCACTGACAGTGGCCTTTCAGCCCAAGAAGGATAATCCACCCCCTCCCATCCTAACTCACACATAGACCTGTCTGAACTTCCTACCTGTGTCTGGCTCGCTGGGGAGGGTGTGGTGGTATCTTAAGGTCTTCCTGGATCAAAAGAAAAGAAAGAAATCCCATGGTAAACCCTCTTACATAGCAACAGCAGTGTCCAGGCTCTGAAAATTCAAACTCAAGTTTCCCTCCCTTGGAAACCCTGGATGCTGTGTGCTATGCAAACAGCCATTGCAGCAGATATACCGTTGGACTATAACACGTTGTTGGGGTTCCACAGACCCCAAGCACCTTAAAGGCAGGGCCTTGACCAAGGGCTTAATAGACACTCAATCAAATATTTGCCAAATCAATGAGTGAAAGGAAAGAATGTCAAGTGTCCGATTTTCCCCATGCAGTTTATAAGACCCAATTCAATCATAAAGAATGATCTCCAAGTTATGAAAAGATAAAATAATGAGACCACATGGACATAGGAGGCCCAAACCAGCAACTTATAGCTAAATGCATGAATCATCGGTGTGGAAAAAAAGGTTATGTCCTACAACCCAATGATCTGGTTTGAGGTTAAATTTGCCTCTGTGACCTGGTTATTTTAAGTAGTCACAGGCATCTGGAACTAAGAAAACCAAGCCACACCCAGCTACTCCGAAGAAATGGAGAAGTGCTTACATAGATGGGTGCTTTGGGTTAGAGGTGGCTCTAGCCTTGAACTTGAATTACAAAATCAAGAAGAAGGAGGAAAATACTGGATTCCAATTCAAGGCATATTTCTGAGGCGGATGGTAACAACACAAAGCACAAGACAGGGCCCTTGATTTTCTAACCTCTGTTCCCAAGGATAGAGTCTACTTTCTTTCACTGTTCTTGCCTCAATCTCCAAAACTGGATGAGTTAAAGTAATTATTATCAATGCTTCTAAGGTTTTGAGCTACCTGTCATTAAAATGGAATTGACAGTGGGCTGTATAGAGTGCTCTGGTTAAGGGGTCAGTCTGTAGGATGTCTTGGGAGGAAGTGTGGTAGAGAGGAGAGAGGTATGGCTTTGCACTGAAGCAACCTCAGGACCACACCTCAAATATGTCATTTGTTAGCCTGACCTCTCCACCCCCAGGCAGGTCATTTAACTTCATGGAGCATCATGTTTCTCATCTGTACGAATGAGCAATAACAGGATACACTTACTATGAGTACTGCAAGGATTAAATGAAATACCATATGTAAAATGTCTTACATCTAATATGACAAAGCTCAGTAAATTTGAGTCCCACTCTCTTCTCTTCCTTGCATCAAAAACCCTCCATATCTCAGATAAAAAGTTGTGAGATATATATGCAATGGAATATTACTTGGCCATAAAAAAAGAATGAAATCTCATCATTTGGGACAGCATGGGTGGACCTAGAGGATATTATGCTAAGTGAAATAAGTCAAACAGAAAAAGGTAAATACCATATGATTTTGCTTATATGTGGAATATAAAGAACAAAATAAATGAACAAACAAAATAGAAACAGATTCAGAGATTCAGAGAGCAGACTATTTTGTAACTACCAATGTGTACTTCTCAATCCCTTCAACTTTTTCACCCCACCCTACCAAGCCCCCTCCCCTCTGACCATTGGAATTGGTTCCCTGGAGCCCTGGCCTGGAGTGGGTGCCAAGGACAAGGCAGAATTCCAGCTCCCCACAGGGGAACAACTGGAAAGAGCCTTGAGCCAGTGAGCGACCTGCTGGCCACTGGCACACCCCAGGAGAACCCAGCCAAAGTGTCTGCCCCCTCATCCCACTCTCAGTGCTGGGACCTGAAACCATTAAAGAGCTTGGCCTCTAGAGTCTTTGTCTCAGAGCCCTCTCCCCTGGGCCCTTTCCGCTGAGGGAGAGACCATTCGGTCCGCACAGGGGACTTCCTTGGTTCCTCTGCCTGGGTTCTGTAATGGGCTCTACAGCGCCCCTTTCCCAGAGGTCAGAAATACATCCCCAAGACTCAGGGACGTGGGTCCCAGCCTGGGGACGGCTTGCAGACCTGGCTGTGAACTTGTTCCCTACCCAGGTGTCTTCCATCCTGGAATCCTTTCTCCAGGCTGATGTCAGGCACCTCAGTGGTGAGAAGTGGACCGCTTCCCCTTCCCCAGCTCCCTCTCGCCTTAATCCTGGCTGGTAAGTGTGACGTTCTACTAGACTAGAGCCACGCCAACCTGTCCTCATGCCGCTCCAAGGGTCTCTGCCGCCACCGTGGGCCCCCTGCCAGCCTGACATGAGTCAGTCACTGTTCCCAGAACCCGGGCCTTACTGAAGTGCTTGCTGGGAGAGCTGCTGGACTCACCCAGCGCCTCAGAAGGACCAGGATGGATTCTGCCTGAGCTGGACTTGGCTCCTCCAAGTGGATTCCAAGTGCAGCCTCCGGTCTGCGAAAGGCACCCAACCCTACAGGTGTCTCGTGGGCAACCTCAGAGGCCCCCACCCCTAGCCTGGAGGAAGGCCCAGCCCCTTCAGAACCCTGCCAGGGCAGCAGGCGCCTGCAGGCTGTGAGCTTGATGTGGGGGCAGGGAGGATGGTAAAGGGCTGTCTGTGTCCCTGGAAAGCCAGCAGCCACTTCCAAACCTGTTATGCACGAAGGTTTGTGTCTGTGGCTGCTTCCTGGCCTCAGAGAACCCCCATGGAAGTTTGGGGAAAGCCTCTCGACCTTTTGGAGCATGGTTTTGGGGAGCCAGCTGACTTCTGGAGCTGTCTTAGGAGAACAGGTGGGATGTAGGCTACCAAACACCTCATCTGAAGAGCATGTGTTCTCTAAGCTGCTGTTGGGTATTATGCTGGGAGCAAGCCTTTTTTATACCATATTTTTGTATGCCTTTCGCAAAATGGTGTTGTTTTGCACAAGAAAAAAGCTGTTGGGCAATTTTAAAAAAAAGAAAATTTAAAGCAAAACAAAGCAAAACAAAACCTTCCACATCTCACTTGTTCTTTTTGGAGAGGAGGGGGGGATATTTGAATTTCTGTAAATGAAGGCCTGATAAAGGCATAAAAATCACATTTTATGACACATTTAACAAAATATATTGACTGAACTAAAGCTGGAGTTGTTTGGGGTTTTTTTAATCTTTATCCCTTAGCTAATATTTCATCCAGCATAGTGCTGAATAGCATGTGGAGACTCACTAAATAAACACTGAATTAAATGCATCCAAGTGAATACAAGCAAATGAAATATCTTGTTTGGGCAAGTCTCTCATGGAGTCTTGGCTCCCACCTCGCGCGATTCGGCTGAGTTCCATGTGTAGAAGCCCTGGCCTGCACTGGGCCCTGGAGGAAGCACGCGTGGCTGCGCCCGGGTCCCGGGTACCTTCCGGTGGCTGACAGCCTGGAGCAGGGCTGAGGGAGGAGAGAGGTGCCCAAGCAGATGGCTTCAGTGCTTTCTACACCGTGACCTTCTTTATCCCAAAGTGAGCACATTTCCCCAGCATGCACTGTCTTTCTCTCTGTACTGACCCCTGCACGTGGACATGCGGTTCCCCCTTCAGAGCACAGACCTCAGGACTCCCCCTGGGCCAGTAATCACACCCTGTCCCAGATGGCAGGCATTAGTGAATGTGTGCTATCCCTTCCCTCATTACACACACACACTCCCTGCCCTGGGAGCTGGCACCAGCATTCTTAGGGCCTCCCTATCTTGGTAAAGAGCAGGCTTGTTCCCTCAGCTGGAGTCTCCTGGACTCCAGCTCAGGCACATTGCATGCTGGGTGCTGCCACGAGGGGAATGGGAAGGGGATTCCCTGGGAAGATCATGGGACCAGCCTAGTAGGTCTTTGTCTTCCAAGGTCATTTCTTATAAACATCCTTGGCCAGGCTCTCTGCAGGGAGACATGAGGCCAAGCCAAGGCGACAAAGTGAGGCAGCACCAGGTCCACACCCATCCACATACTCGTCACCCTCCCCTCACCCCCAGAGCCGAGGACTGAGGGCAACAGCCACACCACCTTCCTGCTGGTCCCTGCCCAGCTGCCCTCTCCTCATTAATTACCAAAGGAGCTGGGCTAGCATCGTGCCAACATCTGCTTCCTCTGGCATGTCCCTCCTGCCAATTCACAGGGCCAGATTCTTTCTGGCGTCTGAGTCTTCAAGAGAAAGCCTGGAATCCTCCCAAACTCTGAAATTGGGAAAATCCAGTTATGTTGATTGTCCCCAAAGGCAGGCTAAGCCCTCTTAACTGGCCGGTCCTCTGGGGCCTCGTTCCAGGCCACCTGGCAGAGCCACATCTCTTCTCCCTCCTCCCAGCCTGCACCCATCCAGGCCCTGGTCCTTCGGGACCTCTCCCCACCCAGGGGAGTGAGGGAGCCTTGCAGGTGCTCCCGCAGATGGACACCAGTCAGGATCAGGGGGAGGCAAAGTGACTTTGGTGCATGAGCTTCGCCTCCACAGCCTCAGACCCCTGCCTCTGAGCCTGGCAGATGGGCCCCATCAATGGAGCTGGCGTCTCCTCTCTCTACGCCAGATGCTGCCCCTGACTCCACTCACTGATCCTTTCATCACCTCCTCTGCCCCACCCTCAGCACATCTCATGTGGTTTTCTGAGAGGTTTCCCTTCTCTTTTGTGAAATGGGCAGCACATGGGAGGGCCGCTCCCCACGCAGAAGGCCTCCAACAAGGCTTCTCTCCCCTCCCAGCTCTTCTAGGGCCCAGGAGCCGACTCTCCCGGCCCCAATCCCTCGGGGTCTTCCCAGAGTCCCAGCTGGGCAGGACGAGAGTGAGCCAAGCCTGTCTTGGGGCTTCCCCATCACCTATGATCATAACCTTGGCACTCCAAGGGCACCCTGCCTTCAGTCCACTTTCCCCTGGACTCTGCCTGGGCCACTTGCCTGGCAAAGCCCAGGTCATCTGGCTGAACCCCAGCTGCTCTCAACAAAACCTGTCAGTGCTCAGAGGCCTCATTGTCAGGGCATCGGCACCACTGGGTCCCATGGTGTGTGACTAGGTTGAGAGTCACTCTATTAACCAACCCATGGTGATACATGTGTAAGGCATGATAGCCTAATCCATTGTCACCCTAACCCAGGACGTTACATGGCAATAAATCACTAGAAGAGAAGGTATCTCTTTTTAGTTATCTTTTTTTTTTTAAATATATTTTATTCATTTTTTACTAAGAGGAAGGGAGAGGGATAGAGAGCCAGAAACATCGATGAGAGAGAAACATCGATCAGCTGCCTCCTGCACACCTCCCACCGGGGATGTGCCCGCAACCCAGGTACATGCCCTTGACCGGAATCGAACCTGGGACCTTTCAGTCCGCAGGCCGACGCTCTATCCACTGAGCCAAACTGGTTTCGGCTTTAGTTATCTTTTAATCTTTCTGATTCAATCAGCTTCAATTCTTGGCAATCTCCACACACCCCCGCCCCACTATCTTGAGAGAGATAGACAGAGAGATAGAGATAGAGGTAGAGTAAACTCAGGGTGCAGAACATCAGGAAGACAGCTGCTTCAAGTTCAAATTGAAAAGCAATGTTTGTTTTCATTGTGCTTATTGCAAGCAATATTACTTTCAAATTTATAGCAGCTATGCAATGTTACTTTTCAAGATGAATTTAAGTTCAAATAAGTTAATTTAAAGAAAACCACTACACATACAGTTTAAGAGATTGGTGTCACAATGGTAGAGCACCAAAACTGGGGACATGCTTTAGCTGAAAGAAACCCCAGAACAGTGAGAATTCTAGGCCCTTAAGACCAGCTGGTGGACAAGGGGTTGGAGCCCAGAGCTTCTGGTTTATGGTAGCCAGCTGCTTCTGCTACACATGTGACATGTCTGAGTCAGGATTATTAACCAGACAGGTCTGCACCATGGTCAGAAGGATAGATGGAGAGGTCACAGAATATCACTTATTAAAGTTGTCATAGAGCCTGGCTGGTGTGGCTCAGTGGTTGAGCGTTGACCCATGAACCAGAAGGTCATGGTTTGATTCCTGATCAGGGCACACGTTCAGATTATGGGTTTGATCCCCAGTAGGGGGCGTGCAGGCGGCAGCCAATGAATGTTTCTCTCTCATCAATGTTTCTATCTCTCTATTCCTTTCCCTTCCTCTCTCTAAAATCAATAAAAACATATTTTTTAAAAGATATCATAGAAAGACCACACATAGAAGAGTCATAAATCCTAGACTCTAATTTCAGTTCTGGTTTCAGCTGATTGTATGACCTTGAACAAGTTGCTTACTTACCCAGACCTCAGATTTCTCATTTGAAAAAGGGCAAGGGTAGGTACTATCTCCTAGTTCATAGGGCTACTGGGAAAATTAAAAGTGAGGTTCACTGAGACAGGAACCATGCCTGTTTCATGAGTTCATGGAGACTCAGAATCTGCCCAATGCTAAGTTCTAATTTTTCTCATGAATTAGTATGTGAAGTGTCCAGCAGAAACATCCTATATACATAGGTTCTTGAAAGTGGTAGTCCTGATGATACCTATCATCCTCTACTCCTAGTACCAGCACTTTTTTGCAATGAGGCTGAATCTGCGAGAGGGCAACAATGAGGGAAGCTAGTGGAGGAGTTGTGGTTCTCCGAGGATTCACAGAGACTTAAAAATTGGCAGGTGCATGGATCCCAGTTCCTGGGTTCAGCCAAGCACCTGTGTGCAAGGCTAGTTCTCCCATCCCCAGCTCTGTCATTTGCCCCAAGTGGGGAGAGTAGGAAGCTTCTGCACTGATACCCTGGCCATGGAGCAGAGATAAAGAAACTCTGGCCAGCAAGAGAGAAAGGCCAAATAGTTAATTATTTCCCTCTTGAATCCCATCCAAAGACCTGTGTTACAGGGAAAAGCCACAAGAAAGCATGCGGACTTTCCCAGCTACAGTGACTAACAGCTGCTCCTACTTTTTGCAGCCTCTATGGGCTTGAATGCGACCCCTTGTTCTACAGAACCACAGACACAGACACATTCCTTCCTTCTGAGCTCCAGCCACCCACAAGGGTGGACCAAGTTGGCTGCATTTGACAGCAGTCTTAGAGCAGAAAGGATAAACAGTCCCTCTCTTTGTAATTTCTCCTGTGTTCATTCAGTAGAACATGATTAAGCACTTTCTTGGTCCAGGCATTATTATGTATTAGGAACCGAGGAACCTACAGATAAAAATGGAGGACACAAGCAAGACTAATAATTGCAGTAGAGTAGGTAAACATTTGATTAGGGTAAACATCGATGCTGTAGACATGAAGGAAAGGGCCTCTGATCTAGGTTCTGCAGGACAAGTAGAAGTTGGTCTTGTAAAGAAAAAGGGTAAGATCCTCCAGGAGAAGGAAACAGCTGTGCAAAGACCCAGAATTGTGCCCTTGGTGGGGGTTTGGGGGAAAGGAAAGGGAAGGTGCCTGACAACCAGCTTGGCCTTTCTGGAATCAGGGTGCCTGAGACAAAAGAGGAGGGTTGAAGCTGGAGAGACAAGAAGGGTCAAGCCATGACAAGCTTTGGGTGGGCACACCAAGAGACCTGGAGTTTATCCCTAGGGCAGAAGGGAGCCCTAGAAGGAGTCTCAGTGGAGAAGAGACCAACTGGACTGGCATTTCAGGCTTTGGCATCAGGATGGAGGATGGACTAGAAGTGAACAACTGTGGGCTAAGAGCTCAGCTGGGAACCTTGCAGTGTCCAGCAAAGTGTTTGAAGAACCTGAAGAACTTGTCAATTAGGCTGGTGAGGAAGGGGATGGACTTGGAGTGTAAGGTAGATAGAGGAGTCCAGGATGACTTCCATGTTACTGTTTAATCTGCTGAACCAACATTCAGCTCCTTGAAGTCATGTACCATGTTTCATCAGTTCTGGGGCATTGCAAGCAGCTAGCGTAATATCTTGCACAGAATAGATCTTTGATAAAACTTTATTAAAGGATGAGGGGAGGGATGAGTGAGTGAATGAATAAAATATTCCTCTAACACCTCTCTTAGGTGCTATCTAATCAACATTGATGATCACATCTTTTTAAATTATTTTTATTATCTTTGGAATTGGGCAGTCCTTGCTAAATGTTTTTAGTTTCACTTTATTTTATTGTTGCCAGTATTACAGATGTCTTAGTTTCCCTCTAGGGAAAGTGGACGCCCTTGAGGGTGACAGGAAACTTTTGTTTGCTCAGACTAGAAATCCCCCTTCTTCTCTCAGAAAGCCCAGCTGGAGCCAGTGGAGCTAAAGAGACCTCTGGGCAGGAAGTGGGGTCCAAGTCACTGGCCTGGCCTTGGCCATCTGCCTGTAGGGCTCCCTGTGACACTGTTGGGGATTTCTTTATGTTGCTGGGGGCTTGGGCGTAGGAAGCACATCCTGGCAGTGGAAGGTGCTCTAAATGTGTGATCCTGTTCAGTCACATAATCACTGAACCTCAATGAGGGTGACGTCACAAGGTTGCTGTAAGGATCCTCAGAGACACAGATGTTGAAGATACTTAGTGCAGATACATTTAATAACATGACTGTGTGTGAGAGGGCAGTAAAGCAAAACAGGCCCAGATTTAGAGATTTGCTTCTGGTGTTCACTAGTCCCGTGTCCCTGGCCAAGGTGCTTGACTTCTGTGAACCTTAAGTTCTCAGCCATAAAATGGGAAAATAGAGCGCCTATTACAACAGGCTGTGTAGAGACCAGAAATGAGAGACAATACACAAATGAACTTATCAACTAGAAAATGCAACATGCCTCTAATCGAATAAAGGGAAAGACAGCCGGAGAATGGCTCTCCTTTGGGCACAGGTTGTTCACTCGCCTTAGAGGGTTCTCCACCCTGGGAGCACAGGCAGGTATCCCTGCAGTTTGGGGACAGGCAGGTGAATGACCAGTAGTTAACATGCCCATGCCTCAGTTTCCCTCCTTGATGCTTCAGATGGCTGAAACCAAGTCTGTAACGAGCTCTGTGACTAGCACTGACCCAGAGATAAAACCCTCTCCAGGCAACTTCTTCAAGTTTAAAGGTATGAAGAAGGAATGACTGTAAGAAGTTTTTTGTTTTTGTGGGGTTTTTTTTTAATTTATAAGAGAGAGAGAGAGAGAGAGAGAGAGAGAGAGAGAGAGAGATTTGTTGTTGTACTTATTTATGCATTTGTTGGTTGGTTGATTTTTTGTATGTACCCTGATCGAGGATAAGTTCCTTGTGGCAGAGGACAGACTCCTTCCCAGGAAAGAAATCAGAGACCTAAGTTTCAGACCAAGCCCTGGTCACTAATTTGCTGTGTGACTTTGAGCAAGCCACTGTTTTCTCCATGCTTTGGGATCTTCAATCTGCAAAATGTGGCTTGGGTGCCACTGTCTCTTCCGTGCCTTCCCATTCTCAACGTAGACATGCAATGCTCATGACAACCAACCTTTTTACCTGTGGCTGAACCCACTGGTGCAAGGGTGATCTCTTAGGCTGACAGAGTGTTATGAACCCTAAGCTCTGGTTGCCATGGAGAAAAGGCCACAAGCAAAGAGTTAGGGTCTAGAGCCAGAGTTGCCTCTTGATTTCCCCAAGGGCCTGAGGCCAGTAGCCCCCAGAAAGGTGGAAGACTTGCTTGCTTTGCAAGATGCAAATAATGAGGGAGCAAAAGGCTTTTCTGACTTTATGTTAACTAGAAGGTGTAGACACGAATGCCACCCCTAGAAAAATAGGCGTCATCCTTCAAAGTGGGATGTCTGAGAGAACCAAAACTGCCAGTTTAGATAAGGATAAATCTCCAGAGACGAAAATGAAATGAGAGAAAGAAAAAAAATGGAGAACTAGAAAAAATAACTCTAAGAAAAATGAGAAGCTGGTGAGCAGAAAGGGAACCAGAGTCTGGATGCTTGGCCCAAGGCAGTGAAGATAAGAATTACATTGCAAAACACATCCGAGAAACAGCAATGAGGAGGATGCAGTTTTGGCCAAGATGTGAGAGCTGACCCCTACTGTGGACTTCACTGGGTTTCAGATCTGGATGTCAGGAGCCACTATCTTGTAAGACACTTGGCAAAGCAGTATTGGAGGGTCCAAACTGGTCTGGGCATAGATGCCAAAGAACTGCTTTCCAATCCTTACCCTGTCATGTTTGTGCCCTTGACCTTGGGCCAAGTCATTTGACCTCTCTGTATGATAGCATGATTGTCCCCGACCTGCTTCTTCTACAAGGCAGTTTTGGGTATGAAGTGAAGTGATACTAAGGCTGGGGCTGTGGACATGGAACCTGATACCCCATCCAATGGGGAATTTCCCAAACTAAGATATTTCCTTCCTCCACAGCTGCCTCGGAAGTGAAAAAGTGATGGAACAAACAAAACTCATTTCTCCTTTACAGATTAGATCCTAAGATAATCAACCCCTCAGCCAAGACATTACAGTGAATCAGTGGGAGAAGTGAGTCTGCTGGGTGGATGCCCAGGGCAACTTAGACCCAGTCAAAACATCAATTTTTTTATATGTATATTTTGAACTTTTGTTTAGCTGAGGTCTAACAATTCCCAGGCTCTTCATTCATTCAGTCATTAATTCATTCAGAAAATATGTGCCTAGTACAGAGCTCCTATTCAGCACAGATTGGGCCCTTAACTATTGCTTGTCAAGTGAATAAATAAATGGTGAATAAATGAATGCTAGCCCTATCCTAGGTGCTGAAATAGAGTCAAGGAAGAATAAGTAGGTCCTACCTATCCTCGCTTATAGTGTGGTGAAGACATACATATAACTAACCTTTAAAATGCAGAGTGTCATCAGGACTGAAAAAGAGGAAGGTGTAGAGTTTTAAGGGAAGACAAAGGATTGTGTGTCCAGAAAGACTTCTTGGAGAAGTCCCCGATACCTTTCCAGACAAAGGAAAGCACGCATGCAAGGGCCATGTTCTGGGAAAGTCAAGCCAATTGGTGTTACTACAAGGAGTGATAAGGAAGATGTGGCCTGAATGGTATGCTGGGCCCAGGTCAAGTCTCTTTATGGCCATACTAAGAAGCTGGGCTCCATCAAGTAGATAAGGAGAGCCATCAAAGCATTTTTAGCAGATAAGATTGGTGGTTTGGGATAGATAAATTTGACATCAGTATAATGGACTAGATGGTAGAGCTTCTCTTGCAGGAAATCACATTCAGCTGTTTTAACAGAACTCAAACAGAGACAGGGCCATCTGGAATGAAGAGAAAATGAATGCATGAGACCCTTCAGAACTGTAATTCTCAGGTCTTAGTGACCAAGGGGATGTGGACGGATGTGGGGAAGAAGATGGATCTCTGCTTTCCAGCTTGGCCACCTAGATGAGTAATCATCTGAATTCTTTGTGGAGGAAGCAGAGCTGGGAAGAGGGTGATGAGACCGGGGACTTTGGATTAGGATTGATCTGCATTCCTCATGATCAGCATCCTACCTGGCAGAGTAGGCACACATGGTGATGGCATCAATGGTTGGTGTGAGGAACTTTAAAATACTTCCTCAGAAAATTCTCCACAGATGCTCCACCTAAAGTGACCCCAAATAAATAAACTAAGAATAAATAATGGGCCTCTTATGCAAACACAACGTCAACACCAGTTCTATACCACATCTTCCAACCAAACCAATTCTCAGGTAGAAACTTTGCATCTGCCACAGGGGCTTATTACATCTTTCTTGAAAGAAGAAAATATAGAAGGAAGGAAGAGAGGGAGGTAAGGAAAGATACAAAGAAGGAAGGGTGAACATATTGAAGTTGTGGCATTCAGGTATAAATACCCAGTGGGCAGACAAGAACTCCAGTCTAGGGCTCATCTAAAGGGTAATGAGAGTTTAAATGTGAAAATCTACAGAGAAAGGAGTCTGAGCTGAAGATAACAAATTCCAACTGAGTGAAGGGAGCCGAGGAATAGATAACGAGACTTTGTGGGGACAGGGAAGGGAACCTGTGAACATATGCTTCATCCAAAGGGCCACCAATTTGCAAATTCTTGTGAAAAGTGAGAATAAAAGTATGAATCCTTAGAGAAGACCTGTATCTATAATAATAAAAGCGTAAATATGCTAACTAGACCAGATGTCCTTCTGGATGACCTTCCGGATGAAGCCGGGGCTGCCAGGGAAGCCCGGGTCCCGGGTGCCAGAGGGAAGCTGATGCCGGCAGCTGGGGGAAGAAAGGCCTACTCTTGCACAAATTTCGTGCATTGGGCCTCTAGTTTAGGGATAAACAGAGAAGAGAAATTGATGAATAAATACAATGGAAAAAGGAAGAAACAGAGAGTAATATGAGAGTGGAGCCCAAATACAACAGAAGGGGCAGGATTTCCTGAAAGAGGGAGTGGTGACAGCGTTAACTTGGCAGTGACTTCACGTTCCATCAGAGGTATGAAGAATTCTTTAACGTTGTTTTTTGTGTTTGCTTGTTTTTTTTTCCCACAGAAATCTCCCTTCAACTGGAGGTGGCTGTGGCCTCTGGGTTCTGCTCCAGAAACCTGTGTCATGGCCCCAGACCCTCAGGCTTTTCTGGAAGGCTATACTATACATTTTCGACATCAGCATGCAAGGCTCACTTTCCTGTTCTGGCATAAGCAGCCCCTCCCCTGCCCAGCTTTTGGGCCACAGCCTCAGTCCCATACACTGGGCCTGGCTTCTGCACTGTGACTCTGAGGAGCGAGACCAGGCATCCAGGAGAATGGGGTTTTGTGTAAAGGTGGAGTGAGCCAGGCTCCTATGGCCCAATGTGGGAAGAAGGGACTGCAGCATGTGAGGCTCTCACTTGTCTCTCCTCCCAGGCCTCCCCTGCTGTCCCCCCACCCCCTCCCCACAGTAACTCCCGAGATCCTCCAGATTGGGCTGCTTCTGGGGAAATGTGGTTGCGGCTGCAGCACCTCCAGTCTGATTCTGCCAATCTCTGAGTTGTTCCTGGTGCAAGGCTCGTCCTAGCCCATCCTCTCCCTGTTGCTCAGTCAGGACCCATAGGCCTTACGGAGAGGTGGTAACAGCTATAAAGTTCCATCTAAATACCCCTTTAGCTGAATCTCATCAATTTTGTGGTCTATCTGGTAAGCAAAGCAGAAAATGGTGAGTCATCTGGGACAAGAATTGGAAAACCTGTGAATTTGTTCACAATAAAGGAGAGGTAGCCATAGTGTACTGAATACACAAGTCGGCTTCATTTCTGGAGAGAGAGAGAAAGGGAAAAGGATAAAGAGATAGAAACATCTATGAGAGAGAAACATCCACCAGCTACCTCCTGCACACTCCCCACTGGAGATTGAGCCCACAATCCCGGCATGTGCCCTGATAGGGAATCAAACCGTGACCTCCTGCTTCATGGGCCGACACTTAACCCCGAGCCACGCCGGCTAGGCATCTGTTCATATTTTAAATAGTTTTAATTACAAAAGCAACAAAACCAAGTTATAGAGGAAATAGTTACTCATAGTTAATATCAATGTGACCTTCACTCTTAAAAAACAGGACATACCTGCATTTCTAAAGAAGGAATTGGTCAACTCTGACCTAAGGGCCAGATTTAGTCAGCTGCCTGTTTTTGTACAATCTTCAACCTAAGAATTGTTTTCATGATTTTGAAGTGGATGAAAACAAAAAGATAGTATTTCATGACATGTGAAATTCAAGTTGCAGCATTTACAAAATTTTATTGGAATACCACTATGCTGATATATTTATGTGTTGCTTATGGCTGCATTTGAGTTACACAGGGTAGAAACTAGGCCAAGACAAGTGAGGCACTTTGGGTACAAAATTTAAGGGGCGCCCAGAAACAAACTTAGTAATAAAGATAAATAATATTATAATGCAGTATCTTAAAGCTAAAACTCATTATAAACCAAATATCCAAATTTTATAAAAGACAGCATCAGTAGTGTAAGAGCAGAGCTGAGCAATTACAACCAAGACTATGTGGGCTGCAAAACCTAAAATATTAATTGGGCTTTATCAAAAGTGTTTGCCAACTCCTGTGATGTACAGCATTTAGGCCCTGATATTGCTCTTATATTTCCATCAAGATTTTCTTTTTAGTATGAGACACGGATGGATCAATAAAATTTTGTGATAAAGATATTCCTTGCCAAGGTTCTTTGTCAATCAAAAAAGAGGAAATAAATCAAATGAAATGTGTTTGATTAATAATATGGCAGGTATGAATTATTCTTACTGTTATTTTCTTATAATGAGAGTAGGAGGAGGAGCAAGAGGAGGAGGAGGAGGAGGAGGAGGAGGAGGAGGAGGAGGAATTATGCTGTATGATCCAGACAAAATTCTATGTGAAAGGCTGACTCTATCTATATCTAATATGATACCAAATTAGATGCAAGAGGGGGGGAGGGAGCATAGACTAATAAAGACAACCATCCATTCAATGTTATCAAATGTTGGTTGCTTTAAAAAAAATGACTTGTCATTTCATGTTTGGTACTGGGTATTCTGCACCATAGTTTCACTCTGAGGAAGTTTGAATGCCAAGCACCAAGCCTTAGATATTATCTAAATGTGTAACGAGAGAAGACTCTGCCAAGGATCAGCCTACATTTTTTCATTTTCAGGAAGTAGTTGCCTAATATGGTTGCCAGGACATCAACCCAAAGGCTAAGTATTGGAGAGGAAATGCTATGTAATGAGATTAAATAGCAGATGGAATTTTTTAAGACCCGAGTCTTACCAATTGTTTTTGAAATTCTTGATTTACTGAATTCTACTTTTTTCACATTGTCGGTATTTATTAGCAATTTGCTTCTTAACACCAGTAAGAAGTGATGATCTGGTAGTTTTTCATACTTATCGAAAGAAATCTTTGATGCTAATTTGTCGAATGTCTTTTATTACTGTTCAGAGTCTTTTTTAAAAATGCTTCACGGGGACATACAGAATGTCTGGCACCTTAGGAATCATTTTGTTTTTCAAAGATCTTGTCTTGCAACAAGGCTACATTAACTTAAAACCTGTGCAGTTTCATTTTAGCTGCTTTTCTAAATGTTGTGCTGAGGACATCTGCAGTTTTCATTTTTGTTATCAACTAATATAAAAGGTTTAAAAATTAAACTCCCAAATCACTTATTAAATATTTGAAGAGACATTCAATTTGTTATGTAAAACCATTTTGGAAACAGAAATATAATCCTTTAAATATATAGGAATCTTGTATGATACTTTAAAAAAATACACTCTACCTTTTTAACAAAAATGTTTGGTTACCCGGGTTTGCCATATAGTAAGGAAGGCAAAATTTTTAGGGCAATTGTATAGTAATTACTTTATTAGAGGATAAAGATACTTTATTTCTGCAACTATGGTTAACATTGGTGATTTGAAATTTCTTTCTGATTTAAAAGAAAAAATTGTAAACTATCAGATATTCAATATGGTGAGATTCATAAATTAAAAGGGGAAAAAAAGAATTCTTTGCACAGATTAAGCAATGAGGGGGTTGCTAATGAGACCACACAATGTTCAGTTGAGTGGTGGATGTAGAAAGTAAATGGCAACAAGTTAAGGGGTTCATTGTAGGTGAGACTGTAGACACCCACAAGTAGAGATTTTCCCATGAAAAGAAAAAAGAGAGAAGAGAGTATTTTGAGGGGGAATAGGGTTAGGAGAAATACTTTCTTTTTTAAAAACAATGAAGCAGACTTGAACATGTTGGTTGGAAGAAGGGAGAGGAAGAGAGGAAAGAGGGAAATGGGAAAGGCATGGAATTAATGGGGAACACCAGGTTCTGGAGATCAAGGCTATAGATTGATTAGTGACCCTCAACA
This sequence comes from Myotis yumanensis, assembly GCF_028538775.1. Classification (NCBI taxonomy): domain Eukaryota; kingdom Metazoa; phylum Chordata; class Mammalia; order Chiroptera; family Vespertilionidae; genus Myotis; species Myotis yumanensis. The sequence goes on along the minus strand of NW_027223767.1, from coordinate 23,134,126 downwards.
AGAGGGACCAGCTCTTCTTCTAAAGCAGGAGAAAAGCGATGCAATACCAGGAAGATGGAATTAAATTGTGATCTGGGCCTAGGGGTAAGCATTAAGAGAATGCTTAGTCTCTGCTCTAAAAAAAAAAAATTTAGGGGAAGGAGTGGGAAGGAGGGGGTCAATGGGGAAAAAGGGAACATCTGTAATACTTTCAGCAATAAAGATACATTTAAAATAAATAAATAAATTTCTATTTTTCCAATTACAGTTTACATTCAATATTATTTTGTATTAGTTTCCGGTGTCCAGCACAGTGGTCAGATAATCATGTACTTTACAGAGTGTTCCCCCTGGTATTTCCAGTACCCACCACACACCACTCATAGTTACATTATTGAGTAGACTTCCTGTGCTGTGTTTTCCATCCCCATGACTATCCTGTAACTATCAATCTGTCCTTCTTAATCCCTTCACCTTTTTCACCCAGTCCCATAATTGCCCTCCCTTCTGACAACCATCCATCTGTTCTCTGTATCACATAATCTCTGATTTTTAAAACATATATATTTTTATTGATTTCGGAGAGAGAGAAACATCGATGAGAGAGAATCATTGATCGGCTGCCTCCTGCCCACCCGACTGGGGATCAAGCCCGAAATCCAGGCATGTGTCCTGACTGGGAATCGAACCGTGACCTCCTGGGTCGTAGGTCAACACTCAACCACTGAGCCATGTCAGCCAGGCCATAGTCTCTACTTTAAATGGGGGAATATATTGTCTCCTGAGAGTGCCAAAGCCTGAGGCTGGAGTAAGAGATGCAAGGACATGGTGAAGGTTTGAGAACCACTGTGGAGTCTGGCAGAAAGAAATTATGAGGGATAGGTGAAAGGATCGCTGGCATCACCATCGAGGAGATCAAGACATCCTGTAAGCCTGGCAGCTGGGAGGGATCCGGAATCAGGGGGTGAAGATAACCTGGGCTTAGCCACTGGCCAGTGGGGAGATAGAAGCGTGGAAATGGGGAATCAGTGTGGTGGTGAGGATGTGGGCTGGGAAGGCTAGCAGGCCAGGTGGGGGACGGAGGGACCTGGAGGAGCTGACACAGTAGATAGTTTCTGAAGGGGAAGGGAGTGGAAGGCTGTGGTCAGAGAAATGTATTACTAAGTTGAACACCACGAAATGGAGAAGTTCAGGTTGATGACAGAGGCCAGAGAGTGGCCTCGCGGAGCAGGGGCTGAAATGATGTGGTGATGAAGTCATCTGAAGAGGGATCCGAAGGATGTTAGAGAACTTCCTTATTAGTTCATTTATATCCCCTTATCCCTTCCTTCCCCTAACCTTCCACCTCCTTACCAAGTCTTCCATTTATACAGTGGACAGAGGTGATCCCGAAAGGCGAGCTTTAGGCGGAAGGGAAAGGAGAGTAGCCAGGAGAAGGAAAAAACGGGCCGAGCCTAAAGAAGACTGAGAAGACTGCTCTTGGAGGGAGAGCGACCGGATTTCAATCCCACATGTCCAATTCCCAGGTCCCTTGTCCTTGAGCAAGTCAACCTCTAAACCCTAATTTCCTCATCTGTAACACGGGGATGATGATATCAGTCTCACCCATGCTGCAATGCTCTTGTTGGATTCACATGGTTTACGGAATTGTAAAACACACTTAAGAAATTACGATTGTGGGTGCCCAAGGCCCATAGTTTTGAAATCTTCCCTCGTGAACTGCACACGAGCTCTTGAATACATTGAGAAAATACTTACAATCGATGTGTATTATCGTCATGAAATCAGAATTGTATCATGGCAAAGCTTGTCATGATTTTTTTAATATGAGCACATCCGAACTGTGTTGGGGGCAGAGTAGGGAAACGGAACTGGGCAGGTCATGTGCTGGAGCCGTGACCTGCCCACAATACAGGAGTGTGTGTGTAACTGATGCAGTCTCTCCTGTCACCTCAGGGCACAGGTGGCTCATATCTGTTATTATGTTCAGTTAATCACTAGCGCCCCACATTGACCGAATTAGAAGGAAATCTAATCACTTGTGCTTAAGCGTCCTCTCCCAGCTTCCTCACAGTGCCTTGGGGACCTACTCATTCCTGCAAAGCGAGAGCTGGGTGATCTGACCCGCAGATCAGTGACCAGGCCTCCCAGCTGTCATTGCTTCTGCCACTTCCCAGAGGGATAACGGTGGAGAGCTGACCCCACACCATCCACCCAAAGTTCGCCCCCCACAGTCTCAGCCATGGTGCCACCCTTGGTGTCCCAAGGTTGTAACATCTTCAGTTTTCACTCACAGGTTTGGCTGTTGGCCTGAAGATATGTCTACCGCATCCACATGGAGGGTCCAGCAGGTCTTCCCAGCTCAGCCCTTACACACACACACACACCGCTGACTTCCCCACCAAGCTTGGAACCTAGGCCACCAATGAGAGAGTGTCTAATAGTTTTGGACTCAAAAGAAAAGACCTCAATTCCTCTCCCCTTAGGAGGTCTCTTGGTCCTTAAGTGGATGTCCATTTGTCCATTTCCTCCCCTGTGTCCAGCTCAGGAGAGTCTGGAGGGTCGCCAACGGTGCTTTCCTCCCTTCCTGCAGGACAATGACTGCCTGTTTACAGTGAGGGCCTCCTGAAGATTTCTCTAACTGAAGAATTGTTTCCCCCACAGAAAAACACAGCTGGCAGCCTCCCTGGGAAATGTCAACATGTGTCACCAGGCACTTCCCACAATACGCACAATATACACACACAGATGATCTGCACTAATCTATGAATGTGCTAAAATCCCAGGCATCGTTCTTTTCCCCATTTTTAATTAAGTAGGGCAGAGATTTTCAACTCTGGGATCTCCATGGTACCTTCTCGGTCTGATTTCCCCCCTAATTCCATTCATTCCTCATGTGTTTGTTCCGTGCCTAATGCTAGGTGGTAATGCTAGAGATGCCGGGCTGAACTACACAGACACAGGTCCCTGGCCCTGCTCGATCGTGCCTAACTCCTGCATGCCTGCAGTTCCCAGCTATATGTTCAGCAATGAAAAGTTGCAGAATTGAACCATTTGGTAGTGCCTTGTTTTAAAATCCTTGCCTCTAAGTCACAAGAGGGGTGTGTGCTTTGCAAAACCATTTTCCCCAACTTCTCCCCCTTCCCTCCAGACAAAAGTCATCTGTATTCTCATCCAGATTCTATTCTCACTCTCAGACTCCAATTTATAGTAAATGCTCCTGAATGAAGCCAGTGCTTTGCAACCTGGGGCTCTACCAGGAAGGCAGCTGAAACCAACTAGCAAAGAAAGAGCTATTCTGGGCAGCTGAAGTTTCCCTTTTTTTCAGTGGGCAGCGTTTTTGCAACTGAGAGAGAGACAGATCATTTGCAAAGAAGGATCGGGGGGGGGGGGGCGCCTCGGAAAATCACTTTCTGCCCCACACTGTCCTTCTAGCACTGCCATTATCTCATCATCCAAATAGAAGAAGTGGGGAACTTGGGCAACCAAAGTCTTGCTTCTCGGCTCATTTCCCTGTCTGCTGTTAACCCATCCCACAAAGCAGATATCTGGGGAATGACTTGAAATTCTTGGGCTGTTCCTAGATTCAAACAATGTTTATCGAGGACTTACTATGTGAAAGACACTGTGCCAGGTATTGGAATCTAGGATAGGCAAGGGCCATGAAGGGAGGTGGAGCATGGAGAGTTCTAGAAGCAGAGGGGTCTGTCAGACTGGGAATGTCTGGTGAGAGCAGGCGGCTGTGTGCGAGGCCGAGGCACTAACTCAATTCTGGGGCTGCCCTCTCTGATCCTTTATTTATTTATTTTTTGTTAGCCCCCAAAGGCTCTCTCTCTGTCCACATCAGGCAAGAGAACAGAGATGAGAAAGAGCTTAGGAACTCTAAATCTCACTGCATTATATACTATAAATGCCCAATATGCTTTCATAGCAAATAATAAGAGTGGAGGTTTGGACTGTACTGCTGGGACTGGCCGTGTGTGCCCTGAAGTTGCATGGGGACTGTGGCTTGCTCAAGCTCTTAAGGTGACACAGCTGTTTACACACTGCTTGCCAAGCACCCTTGGTTTCTTATTTCATGCAAGTCGCATGACAATGTCTTACTAGTTACACTTCACAGAAGAGGCTAGAGAGGTCAAGTAACTTGTGCAAGGCCACACAGCTAGAGAGAGGCAGGGCCAGGCCTCGGGCCCTTGTGTTTGACACTGTCTGGGAGTCTTCCCATGGCTCTAGGTTGCCTCTTCTTTCTCCCTCCTCTTCTCTTACTCTTTCTTGCCACCCACCCCGGCCAGCACAGCCCCTACCTCACATACCCTACACTTTAGCCCAGGGGTGCCCCAACACACACTGGCAGTCATCTGAGGATGGGGAGAGAGCTTGGATAAAATATGGCTTCACTTAGTAAAGTTACAGGGTGAAGACCAGAACTCCCTATGTTTGATAGGTTCAAGGGTGCTGAGCTACTGGGAGGTTACGGATGCCTGTGCGGATCTGATGGGAGTATGAACCCTCTTGCCAGAGAAATCCTCAATCACATAAATGTGCAAGACAATCTCAGATGGCTCTTGAAGCCTAACCAAGAGCCGCAGACAAGAACCCTGGTCTAGACAAAATGAACGGCTCCCTGTGTCGCACACTAGAGCAGCATTTCCCATGCTGAGCCCTTTGAAGTTTGTTCTAAGCAGACCCTGGACCTGTACCACCAGCATCATCTTGGAGCTGATGAGAAACACAGCATCTCGGGTCCACCCAAGAGCTGCTGAGCCAGAACCTGCACTTTAACAAGCTTCCAAGGGGAGGTCTAAGCACTTTACATTGTCAGTCTCTGCACGTTTGCTACAAAATGCACCCCTCCCCCATCCAATAATCATGCAAGGCTCAAAACCTGCCAACTCCACAGCCCATCTTAAATGTACCACCATGACTCAGCTGGGGTGGCTCAGTGGTTGAGAGCTGACCTATGAACCAGGAGATCACGGTTCAATTCCCAGTCAGGACACATACCTGGGTTGTGGGCTCCATCCCCAGTAGGGGTTGTGCAGGAGGCAGCTGATCGATGATTCTCTTTCATCATTGATATTTCTCTCTCTCTCTTTCTCCCTTCCTCTCTGAAATCAAGAAAAATATACACTAATGAGAGCACCACCGCGAAGGCTTCCCTGAGCCCCTCAGCTGGGCTCACAGCTCTGCCTCTCTTCACTGCTGCACGGATTCTGTGTGCCCCTTGCGTTTTCCATGGGTGCCCTCAGCACAGGTGTTCAGACAAGGATTCAATGAAAGGCTGTCAAGACAGTATTCCTCTGTCTCTATCACCTGCTCCTCATGATCTGTTTCACTAAGATTCCCCCAGTTCAGCGCCCTCACGGGATACCTCAGTGCTCCCGGATGTGCTCCCAGTCCCCATGACCGCCTCATCTCACTGCCCGGGCATCTTGGGCAATGCAAGTCCCCAGTTACCGTCTCACACTGCTGTCAACCTAACAGATTACTTAGATTTGACCCCTCACCCACAGCAGCCCCCTCACTGTAGGGCTCAGTAGCTGGTCCATGAGGGCTGGTCCGTGAGGGCTGGTCCGTGAGGTCTGGTCCATGAGGGCTGGCCCAGAAAACAGCCTAAGTGACAAGCCCCACATCGCTGAGACACCACTGACCACCACAACCAACCCAAGCCATTGCAGGTGAACCTTCCCTTTCTCTCCCCAGAGGCTGTCCCACCACTGACCCTCCCATATCCTTGGCTGATCCACCCCAGGACACAGGAAATGCCTGAAGCTTGGGGTGAGCACCACTCAGGCTTATTCATGAACTCAGTCCTACCTCCCATGAAGTCCTTCTTTATCATCTCTCCTGGAAAGCATGCCTCACACCCAGTGCCCTATCTGGTCTCTGCACAAAGTAGATGCCGACTGGATGAGTGTTCTAATAAGGAGCCAGTGCAGTGCCTCAGACAGAGTGTGGCCCTGGGGGCCCAGCAGTGAGCAGACTGCCTTGTGTCTTCAAGTCACCTCAGGCCTCAGTTTCTCTATCAGTGAAATGGGAAGATGATCTCTAAGGTCTTAGTCATATCTGACGTTCTGAGCCAGAGTAAAGGATGGATTTCCAGTCCTTGAAAAGAAGAGAGAGGATGGCAGGGTTGGGGAGACAGGCTCTGGGCCACCTGGAGCTCAGAGCTAAACTGGAGGAGAAGGGAAGGGGAAGGCCTGGGGGAGGCCTAGAAAGGACCAGATGGGTCTCATGGAAGCATCAGCAAGCACAGGCGGGGCTGGGAGGGGGGGCGGAGAGGGCCAGGGCAGGGGGCTAGGTGGTGGCTTCTGATTTCTAGAAAGCTCACTCTTAGTTCCTCTTTCCTTTACCCCTGGCACTGAGTGGGAGTCTTGGGCAATGACAAAGGCGCATGTGGAGGATGCCAGTTTTTTGGGGGGCGGGGGGGGGGGGGGGTGGTTACCTCACTGGGAGGAAGGAAGAAAGTATTATTCACCAAGAGGAACTTTTCCATTTCTCATCTATGATTTAATGGGAAGGGGGTCCCAAAGGGATCAAAGATTCTGAAGAACAAAACCTTGACCCTGATTCCCTCCCACGCTCCACACCAAGGCCTTTTTTCCCTTTTACCCCCTCCCCCTGCTCCAGATCCTCCCCCTCCACCCACCCATCCCCCCGCCACCAGCCAGGGCCCAACCCTGACCACGTGAGCCGTTCCTCAGCTCCAGGCCCAGGATCTGGAATGCAGGCTTGGCAGGCCTATCTCTTCCACGGGATCCGGGGAACTTCCAAGGCTGCTGCAGAACGGGAATTTCCACTCATTTCTCCCACACGGTGACTGGCCTCCCGCTGGGGATAGCAGAAGGGGGCCCAGGGGATGGCTATACCTCCCACTTTCTCTTCTGATTCAGACACTTTCACCTCTCATCTGTTTATTATCTGACACTGGCAGTGACTAAATCACTTCTCAAAAGCGATGATTCTTCTCCCAAGCAGAGACATAGCTCTGATACTCCGAGGTCTGTCTATGGACCCGGCAAAGCCAGCACGCTTTCCCATGCAGCCATGGGCCAGCGGTCTTCCTCTCTGGAATACGGTTTCCTCACAGGAAAAGAGGAGGCTGGAGTACATGATCTCTACAGGCTCCGTGTCTCAGCGTCCAGGACACTAGGAGCAAGAGCGACACTGCTGAGCCAGGGGGTTCAGTGCACCCCTGAGAAACCCAGGGGGTTAGGGTGCCCACCCCCACCCACACAGTTGAAAATCAACATATAACTTTTAAAAATATGATTTTATTGGTTTTAGAGAAAGAGGAAGGAAGAGGGAGAAAGAGAGAAAGACATCAATCGGTTACCTCCTGTAGGTACCCTGACAAGGGACCGAACAGGCAACCTGGGCATGTGCTCTTGACCAGGAATCGAACTGGCGATCTCTTGGTGCACGGGATGATGCTCAATCAACTGAGCCACACCGGCCGGTGCAACATATAACTCTTGACTTCCCCCAAAACTTAACTACTCATAGCCTACTGTTGACCAGAAGCCTCGCTGATAGCATAAGCAATATATTAACAAATATTTTGTATGGTATATGTATTATATACTGTATTCTTACAATAAGGTAAGCTAGCAAAAACAAAATGCCACTGAGAAAACATACAGAGGAGAAAATACGTTTACAGTATTTATTTTTTAAAAAACACGTAAGTGGACCTGCACCGTCCAAACCTCTCCACATCTTTAGACTTGTTAACCTAGCCCAGCTGGTGTGGCTCAGTGATTGAGCATTGACCTGTGGACCAGGAGGTCACTGTTCGATTCCTGGACAGGCCACATGCCCGGGTTGCAGGCTAGATCCCCAATGTGGGGCGTGCAGGAGGCAGGCGATCAATGATTCTCTCTCATCATTGATGTTCCTATCTCTCTCTCCCTCTCCTTTCCTCTCTAAAATCAATTTTAAAAAACTTTTAAAAATATTATTTAAAAAAATAAACTTGTTAACCTAGACAGTAATGAAAGACTGGCTGGATTCCACAGGAAAACAGGAGATACCCTCCAAGTCTATGGCAAAGGACACGATGCATTCAATTAGAGAGCAGTCCCATTCGCATGAGGAGTAAGTTCCTGGAAGTTAAGGTGAGATGGTCCAGGATGACTTGCAAAGTTGCCGTTTCCATTTCTGAGGTATTTTATTCATTCACAAAGAATGAACCGAGTCATTGGCAGAGCACTGCACCAGCCACAGAGGGGTTGGGGGTGGGTTGCTTATCAAGATTCAGGCAGAATGAAAATAAGGCTCTGAGAGGGATAGCAAAACAGTGCACAGATTGATTTTTTTTCTCTGCGCATGCTGCCTCTTTGGAATGATACCCAGGAGTCTGGAGTGGTCTCTGTAGATTCTCTGCTCTCAGATTCCCCAGGAAGCCAAGATCCATCATGAGACATGAAGCCTAGTGCCTGGGAGTAGGGATTCTGGAACCACAGAGTCTTGGATGGGAATCTCAGCCCGCCTGTTCTTCCCTGTGAGATCCTGAACAAGTTATTTAACTTCAGTTTTGACCAAAGAAGATGGCTTGTGTAGAGGATGAATGTGACAATGCTGGAGACCCTTCGGGGCAGCCCTGGCCCCCCGTAAGTGCTCAGTGACACCAGCTATTCCTTCGCTTCGCCCTTACCTACCACTTACTACCGACCAGACACAGTCATTGGTTCAAGATAACCCGTTCCTTACTACCCATGTAGTGATTGGCAGGTGTGTCTTCCAAGAAGGGCCATGCATTTTATAGACATGGTTTCAATGGCCCTTTAATAGAGAAAAGAGACCAGGTCCTTCTAGGCCCACAGGGCAGAGGCAAAGCTAGGCTCAGAAGCATAAGGCGGTGGAATGGGGAGTGGGGTGGGGGTGGGGGTTTCACCAGGCTCTTCTCAGCCATGAACGTGCCTCCAGAAATCCTATCATATTTGCGAAAGGAAGGAGATCACTGAAATGAATTCCAAAGTCTTTGGGGATTTTAATGACTAGGATTCTGCGGTCTCTGAGGAAATCGAAGGCAGAGCTGCAGCCCCAAAGCATGTGTTCTGATTCCCATAATACTGTCCCTCTGCTCACTCACGCTCCCTGGGATCCAGGAGGAAGCAGGGGGGGCAGGGGGGCGGGCACACTTGTTGCCCACTGCTGCCCCGTGCTAACTGTAGGCTCCAAAGGCATGGTGACTTCTCCACAAGGAATGTTTCTCAACTCCTGGTGAGTGGCCCCCTAGTTTGGAAGGTGCTGAGGTTAGGGGGGTCCCAGCTAGATAACCGGGCAGCCGGTGGGAAGACATGCACACAATTCGTCCAGAAGCATGTCATGGTGGCGACAGCATGGACACAGGGTTCTGCTCAGGAGAACTCAGGCGGTTCTTAACCCCTCTGCGCCTCGGTTGTCTGGTCTGTAGAATGGGAATTAACGACGCCTACGAGATGGGGTTGGAGAATGGAAAGATCAGCATTTGATGAGGTTTTAGAGTATTCCTGGCACAGAACTAGCGCTGTGAGAGTATGCCATGCATATTTCTTTTGCAGCACTACATACGTGGCTTCTTCCAGGAATCCACGATTCTTAGAATTTATTCCTGTGGTTACAAAATCCCATCGTTCTGTTAAGCTCCAATCGCCCCCTGCATTTTAAAGAACAGATGGATCTAGTACGCTACTGGGGAGTCTGCCAAGGCTGCAGGGCCCCCTAGGCTGTTGTCTGACGGTGGGCCAGGGCGAGCCGGGATGCTTTCCTTCCCCCCTTGTCCTCCGCTTCCTTGCTTCTGTTATTTTCTGCAGAGTTTTCACTTCAGAGAAAGCAGAATCCTTAAGAATAACCCACTTGGTTCCTGTCTGTGGTCACTTTGAATATAACTGTGCCCCATACCCCCGCCCTTTGCCTCCCAAAAGTGCCCGGTCCAGACCCCCACTGCTTCCTCCCCTCCTTCCTGGAAATCACCCAGGCTGCTCCACTGTTTCAGCACATTTCAGAGTTCCCTTCACTTCGTCATTCATTGAGGAGGCCGCTGCCCGGTTACTCCACCCACTCAATGTTCCAATAAAAGGCGTGCGGAGCAGCCAGAGCAGCCAGAGCACCACAGAGGCTGACAGGCTCAGACACCAGCCACGCTCTCCAGCCACGCTCTCTGCTCTCTCGTTGAAGCTCATCTCCTCACCCTCCAGCATGAAGGTCTCCGCAGCGCTCCTGTGCCTGCTGCTCACCGCGGCCGCCCTCACCACCCAGGTGCTCGCTCAGCCAGGTAAGTCCCCTGCCTCCTTCCCTTTGAAGCGCATCACCCCATCTCTGGGTGATCGTGGCCCATTAGATTAGAGCAGGAGGGGGATCCCCAGCCTCACTTTAACAACAAGGTCAGGGAACTCGGAGAAGGATGAGGTGTGAGCCTGGTCGCACAGGTGCTCCTGGGCAGAGGCAGAGTGAGGAATCCAGCTGTGGACCCCACGTCCAGCCTCTTCCAGGACTCCAGCTGTGGAAACACACCCCCACTGCAATCACCGCCTCCTTTCAGCAGGGTTTGGGGGGCTGGGGTGATCACAGAGAGGAAGAGCCCCGGCATCTGGACTGTGCTTCATTCAGCCCAGCTTCTTGAGCCACGGCTCTGCCAGAGGCGGTGGGAATCAGGCAGCTCATGGCCAGGCATAGGTTACGTGGAGCCCGAAGGGGGACCCACGAGAGTTTGCATTATTAGCTCCTCCTAATGACTCTCGAGGGAATTATGTCATTTTAATAATGACATAATTAGTAGCAGTGCTCTATACCCATGTTCCAGCATAGGAGACTGAGTCAGTGTGACATTCTAGCTCTGCAGGATCCGCAGAAGTATCGGAATCAAATGGGTTCTACCTCTACTCCTGATTTCTCTTCGCCTTCTCCTAGCTACTTATTTTCTACTCCAATTAAGATAAAAAGAATCGAGTCCATCCTAAAGTGCTTTTTTTTGTTTTTCCTTTTCTAGACGGAGTCACTTCCCCAATCACCTGCTGCTACACATTCACCGAGAAGAAGATCCCGATGCCAAAGCTGGCGAGCTACAAAAAAGTCACCAGCAGCAAGTGCCCCAAAGAAGCTGTGATGTGAGTTGAGCCCACCAGCCCTCCCTGGTCCAGTTCTTCCTCAGGGAAAGGGAGCCTCAAACCTTAGAGTCAGAGAGTTACACCACCTAATCCAGTCCCCAGAGGTGCCCGGTAGGAATCCTGAGGCCAGGAGGGAAAATGTGACTCCCAACATCACTCTCCACCTGGGTGCTTATTCAGACCATGCCAATGTCTTCAGCCAGAAGTCAGGACGGCTTCACCTGGGACAGCTAGGGGAGCAGCTGGGTTCCCTCCTCCCTCTTCTATTTAGTTCCCAGGGCAGCTACTTAGAGAAGAATGAGCAGCATGGCTAGGCTGACATCTCAATGGAACTGCATCTAACTGTCTCCTCTCTCCCCACAGCTTCAAGACCAAAGCGGGCAGAGATGTCTGTGCTGACCCCCAGCTGACGTGGGTTCAGAATGCCGTGAAGCTTCTAGACAAGAAAACCCAAACTCCAAAGCCTTGAATGCCCACTCCACAACCCAAGAATCTAAACCTAATTTATTTCCTTCTAACTTTCCCTAAATGCCCTCTGATATTATTTTATTGTATTTTCAAATAATATGAGCTTTGTATATTGATATGAAACATGATGTCTTAAGTAATGTTAACCTTATTTAAGTTATTGATGTTTTAAGTTTATCTCCCATGGACACTGGTGTTTTTTAGACATGGAGACTTTTGTCTAAATTGCTTCCCTCTGTGCACTTCAGTTCCACCCCTGAAATGGCGTGAGGGTCCTTGCAACAATCATGAATACAAACACGTGTTGTCTTAAATTCTAAGGTATTGCTAAAAACGTTATTGTGGAGATGTATATGATGTGACTATGGAGCAATATATATATTTTTGTAAAAAACCTGACTTTTGGTGTTTTCTTGAAGGAAATTAAAAAGCTGAGTATTTGATGGTGATGAGGGAGGGGCAAGGTTTCAGAGGACAGGGCTCATGTTTTGAAGGAATGAGAACGTGGATTGCCTTGGTCCTTTCCCCTGGGTAGGCTCATCTGAGTGCCTATACAAAAATCTTTAGGGCAAGACTCATTCAGGCCTTCTACCCCTACCATTCCAACCCCAACACTGCCTGCCCAAGTCCCAACTACCCTTGTGACTCCTTTAGCAAGAGTCCCACCCTTATTTCTTTTCTTAGAGTCCCTGAGCCAGCCCCCAACCTTTCCCCTAATCGATTGCAACTACCCCCAATCCTTCCCCATTCAATTAATTCTCCAACTTAGAGTAATATGGACACTGCAGACCTTGGGAAATCAGGGGGAGACTTCATGACCCTCAATAAGATGGTTAGATTAGAATTTCATAAAGAGGGCATGACTTGAATTTAACCTTGATGAAGGAGAAGTAGGGGGGGGTTCTTTAAAAATTACAAGATTATTAAGAAAAGGAAGAGAATAAGCAAACACCTAGAGGTAAAAAAAAAAAATGATGGCAGGTACATCAAAGAAGGAGAAAACTGCCCTAGCCAGTTTGGCTCAGTGGATAGAGCATCAGCCTGTGGATGAAAGGGTTCCAGGTTCGAGTCCAGTCAAGCGCACATACCTTGGTTGCAGGCTCCTCCCAGGCCTGGGTCCTGGTGAGGAATCAATGGAAAAATATCCTCAGGTGAGGATTTTAAAATAAAAATTAAATAAATAAATGAGTTTTTAAAAAGAGGGACTAAACTGATCAGGTTCCCATTGGGATCCATGTCTCAGTCAAGTGATGGGGATGTTTAGAAAGGAAGGTTGAGTAAAGGATTTTGAATGTCAAGGTAGTTAGTCAGTGCTCCACTTCATAAGTTAAAAGATGTTGAAAACACTCGCTCCACTGAAGAAGGACACACCAGGTTCTGAGGTTCCCAGGTTCTGAGGTCCCCAGGTGAGTTTCAGGAAATGTAACTTAGTGGCTTCATGCTCACTTGGAGAGACAGGGACAAGGGAGAAGCTTCTGCCATGGTCACGACAGGAGGTGATGAGGACCTGACTATGGAGCCACAGAGTCAGCCTTGGAAAAGAGAGAGTCGGGCAGGTGAAATGTTGAGTGTGGTAGATGGAGGAGACGGACCTGTGACCTAAGGTACAGAAGCCCCTTCCTCAACCCACGTTTTAAGGAGTCAGCTTCCCTGAATCCAGAATGTCCTTCTCCCCATCACTATGCCCCCATCCCCACCCCAGTAGGCGGGAATCATCCATTTCCATGAATGGGCCTTTTTATCTGAATGTCCACCTAAAGTCTGCATTCCCGCCTGACTGGTTTGGCTCAGTGGATAGAGCGTCGGCCTGCAGATGCAAGGGTCCCAGGTTTGATTCCAGTCAAGGGCATGTACCTTGGTTGCAGGCACATCCCCGGTAGGGGGTGTGCAGGAGGCAGCTGATCGATGTTTCTAACTCTCTATCCCTCTCCCTTCCTCTCTGTAAAAAATCAATAAAATATATTTTAAAAAAATAATAATAAAGTCTGCATTCCCTTGCATGGTGTCTGACCTACCTGGGAGGTATCTGACACACATGGGCACAGACAGGCCCTGCTCTAAGAAAAGCCGATATCTTACCAATCGAATAAATTTCGCATGCAACTGACCTTCCCAATCCGATGGGGAGATGGCTGCTGGGCCAAGCCAGACCAGGCAGTGCCTCTGGCAGCCTGAGGTGCTGGGGAGACCCCGGCTGGAAGAAGGACATGTGGGCTTTAACTGCAGAACTGGCACTGACCCAGCAGGCTGGATGTTCTGAGTTTCCATAAATAAAGTGAGGCTAACCATGTGTTACCAATAGGAGCCCCATGGGTCCTAGATGTTAAGATCTGGGAGTGTGTCTATCAAAAAACTTCCATTTCTACCAGTGGGAGCTGGAGAGGGAGAGGTGATTCCATCAAAGCTTCAAGTCACACTTTCTAAACTGCCCTGATCCATCTGTCAGCAGACAATTTCCTGGCAGTGGTGTATGGAACGCACTACCCCTCACGCCGGGTCCAACCCCTCCCTGCATCTCTCCCTCTCCTGCAGTCTATAGCCTTAGTCCCTAATCATGAGTCAACCGCTAATTGCAGTGGATGCCAAAAGGCAAAGGGAGTGGAGTGTGAATCAATGGGACGTCACCACATAACAGGCCCTCTAATGCCAGGCAGGTGAGGTGTGGGGTCTGGAAGGAGGGGATGTCAAGAGAAGGGTGGTTGTGTGCTAAAACCCCCAAATAATCCGTTCACACTCCCTTTTCAAGCTACGTCTATTTATTTTGAAGAAATCTGGAACCCAGCTCAGCCCGGGATTCCTTACGCCTTGCATGATGAAATGTGAGCTCAAAGCACTGGCCACAGGCCCAGTATGAGGAGAGAATGTTAAGTATAGTGTATTTATTTCCTTTGCTGCCAACAGTCTATTCCAGGAAATCTGGGCTTTTCCTATCATGCTAAAAAGTCTTCCAGCCTCTGCCCATTGTCAAATTCCAAAACCACTTCTACATTTTTACTATTTGTTACAGCAGCACCTACTTACAGTTATACAAATCCGTATTCTTTTTTTATTGTAACTATAGCAGGGTATTATAAAATTAATGGCTTAAAGGAACACACATTATCTTAAATTCTGGAGGTCAGAAGTCTTTCTGGAGGCTCTAAAGCAGAATTAATTTTCTTGCCTTTTCCAATTCAATAGAAGCTTCCTGCATTCCTTAGCTTGTGGCCCCCTTCCTCCATCTTCAAGGCCTCAATAAGTCCCCCCCCCCACTTCCTCTCCCTCCCTTTCTATGTCTGTCTCTCTCTCTTCTCTGCTTCTGTTATCACATCTTGTCTCTGATTCTTACTATCCTTCCTCCATCTTATAAGAACACTAGAGGCCCGGTGCACAAAAATTTGTGCACTCGGGAGGGGAGGGGGGTCCCCCAGCCCGGCCTGTGCCCTCTCGCAGTCTGGGACCCCTCCGGAAATAACGACCTGCTGGCTTAGGCCTGCTCCCGGGTGGCAGAGGGCAGGCCCAATCCCTAAGTGCAGCCCCTGGTCAGGCTCAGAGCAGGGCCGATTGGGGAGTTGGGGCGCTACCCCCCATCATGCACAGAGCAGGGCGGATCGGGAGGTTGCGATGCCACCCTCAGTCACGCTCAGGGTAGGGCCGATTGGGGGGCTGGGGCACCGCCCCCTGTCACACTCAAGGCAGGGTCGATGGGGAGGTTGTGGCGCCACCCCCTGTCATGCACAGAGCAGGGCCAATCAGGGGGTTGGGGCTCTGTACCCTGTCACACACAGAGCAGGGCCGATCAGGGGGTTGGGGAGCTCCCCCCTGTCACGCACAGAGCAGGGCCGATCAGGGGGTTGAGGAGCTCCCCCCTGTCACTCACAGAGTAGGGCCGATAGGGGAGTTGGGGCACCGCCCCGTCACACACAGAGCAGGGCGGATCAGAGGGTTGGGGCGCTGCACCCTGTCACACTCAAGGCAGGGCCAATGGGGAGGTTATGGTTCTACCCTGTCACACACAGAGCAAGGCCCGTGGAGGGGGGTTGGGGCGCCACCCTCTATCACCCACAGAGCAGGGCTGATCAGGGGGTTGGGGCGCCGCCACTGTCACACTTGGGGCAGGGCCAATGGAGAGGTTATGGCTCCACCCTGTCACACACAGAGCAGGGCCCGTGGGAGGGAGGGGGGTTGGGGCGCCACACCGTCACACACAGAGCAGGGCCCGTGGGGGGCGGGGGGTTGGGGTGCCGCACCCTGTCAAACACAGAGCCGCAGGGCGATCAGGGGGTTGGGGAGCTCCCCCCTATCAGGCACAGAGCAGGGCTGATCAGGGGGTTGGGGTGCCTTCCCCTGTCACAAACAGAGCAGGGCGGATAGGGAGGTTGTGGCCCCGCCCCCGTCACACACAGAGCTGCAGGGAGATCAGGGGGTTTGGGCGCTGCCCCCTGTCACACTGATCCCAGTGCCGGGAGGCATATTACCCTTTTACTATATAGGATAGAGGCCTGGTGCATGGGTAGGGGCTGGCTGGTTTGCCCTGAAGGGTGTCCGGGATCAGGGTGGGGGTCCTCACTGGGGTGCCTGGCCTGTCTGGGTGAGGGGCTGAGGGCTGTTTTCCAGAAGCAGGTGACTGAAGCTCCCAACCGCTCCTTGTTTTCTTTTTTTTTTTTTTTTATTCTGGGCCAGCTTTAGCTCTGAGGCCTCACTGCTGAAAACATCGATACAACGTTGCGGTCAGGCTGGCTTTCAATCCGGCTGGTTTCTGGGGTTTTGTTTAGCTTCGTATTTGCAACATAGTACATAGTTGCTGAGAGTTGCAGCTGAGAGGCCGGCAAGTTAGGCGGGGATAGTTGGAGTCCGCAGTCACTGAAGCAAGCAAGCCTCCCTGCTCACTTCAGTGCGTGGCTGCCGGCCACCATCTTGGCTGACAGTTAATTTGCATAAGGATATGCTGATTAGCCAATGGGAAGGGTAGCGGTCGTACGCTAATTACCATGTTTCTCTTTTATTAGTGTAGATTTGTGATTATACTGGGCATGTCTGGATAATCTCAGCATCTCAAGATTCTTAAATTAATTATATCTGCAACAGTCCCTTTGCCACGTCAAGTAACATGTCACAGTTTCCAGGGATTGGATTAGGACGTGGGCCTTCTTGGGAAGGGGTTATTATTCAGACCACCACAGCTAGCAACCAGGCAAAAGTGTACAGTAGGTAGCTGGGCACGTGACCCGGCCTTTGAGATCTGGTTTGGTATATAAATTTTTAGATCACCTTGTACAAATCACCTTTCATCAGTGGGCCCTTAGGTTATGGACTTATTTTGTGCATCAAGTCGTTCCTAAGTTTCCTGTGCATTAAAGTTACTGGAGTTCCTTCCAAAACATCAGTACATCCCCAAGGACTATGATTTAGGATGTTGAAATGAAGGAAGACTCCTCTTCCCATTGGTCCATTTTACGAGTTCCCCGGGAGATCCGGGTGCATAGGTGAGTCTGGGGCCCTATGCTTCTCAATTCTCCCACGTTCAGGATGCTGGCATTGCTGGCCGGTTCTGCAACCTCTGGCTTGGGCTTTCTTAGTGTCCTTTGTTCTGACCTAGATTTGGTCAACTTACAAGCAGGAGTCCCTTACAAGGGACTGTGGAAGCCAGAAATTTAGGACCTTGTAGAGTTCAACAATCCAACTATTTAGCCATCCCAAGCAGTGAGATGGAATATTTAAAAGGTTTTAAACAACAAAATACCCATAAAACCTTCCAAGGCCTCAGGAAGGGAGCAGGTTAGAGTACGGCACTCCCATTCAACCTGGAGCCTCGGCCTCTGAGAGAGGCCGGGGTCCGAGGCAAGGACTACACGTAGGGTGGGACTTCACTGTTTCAGAAAAGTCCCAGCAGTCATTTGCTGAGGGCATTATGTTGCCAAGTAAGTTGGAAGCCAAGACTGAAGAAGGCTTTAACAGCTCTACCGAGAGAACAATGTTTGAACCTTCCATGAACCAGCGACAAGCAACGACAGCCACCAAAGAAGGCCATGCCCACCAAGTTCTGTGTCCAGAGTTACTCAAGAGAAGCGATAGGCAAGGAGGAGCTGGGCTGAAAGCCGATCTAGGAGCTCCACCCAAAAGCAGGATCAGAGCCCCTGCCCTAGGAATAGGACTTACACAGAAGTATTTCAGAGCTGCTATAGTCAGTGACTGCTGGCTGTCTCCCAGTGAGGGTAATTATAGTTCGTCTCTTGTTCCTATTTCACCAGGCATATGGGTGTGCCGGGGGTAAATTATTCACTTTTTAAAAGTACTAGCATTTTTTAGTTGGAAGCTATAAAATTTACTCCTTCATGGCCTTATCTCCTTTTTTAAAACTGTGTAAGTTTTGCCTGGCTGGTATGACTCAATGGTGGAGCATCAACCTATGAATCAGGAAGTTAAGGTTCAATTCCCAGTCAGGGCACATGCCTGCATTGCAGGCTCGATCCCCAGTAGAGGGCGTGCAGGAGGCAGCCGATCGATGATTTTCATCATTGATGTTTCTATCTCTTCTTCCTCTCCCTTCCTCTCTGGAATCAATAAAAAAATATATTTTTTAAAAAATTGTGTAAATTTAAAAAACAGGTTAAAAAAACACATAACATAAAACTGATCCTATTTACCATGCTTAAATGTACAGTTTAGGAGTGTGCAGTATTTTAACATTGTTGTGCAATGGATCTCCAAAACTGTTTCATCTTGCAAACTAAAGCATTAAATGACAACTCCCCATGTCCCCCTCCTCACGGTCCAGGCAACCATCGTTCTACTTTCTGTTTCTATACATTTGACTGCTTTAGAACCCTCACGTAAGTTGAATTATACCATATTTCTTTTTTAGTTGCTACCTTATATCACTTAGCATAATGCCCTCAAGTGTTATTCATGGTATAGCTTGGGACAGAATTTCCTTTCCTTTTAAAGGCTAAATAATATTCCATTGTGTGAATGCACCACAGTTTGCTCAGCCATCCATTCAACAGCGGACATCAGGTTGCTTCTACCTTTTGTCTATTGTGAATAATGCTGCAATGAACACGAATGTGCACATAGATTTTCAAGATCCTACTTTCAGTTCTTTTTAATATATACCCAGAAGTGGGATTGCTAGATCATATGGTAATCCTATTTTTAATTTTTGAGGAACTGCCATACTCTTTTCCATAGTGACTGCACTATTTTGCATCCTATCAACAGGGCACAAGGGTTTCAGTTTCTCCACAACCTCACGAACACTTTTTTTTTTTTTTTAACGGTAGCCATCCTAATAGATATGAAGCGAGATCCCATTTTAATTTGATTTTCCCTTCTCTAATGATTAGTGAAGTTGCAAAAATAATATAGAGGGTTTTCATTACTTTACCCCTTGCTGAGCTTCCCCTAACGTTAGCACCCTACTTTCTTTATGTCTTGTAAGGTTTATTGCTCTGCTCCACATACCATCTTCAGTATGTGAACCAGGCTGAAGGGGCAGCCTCACCTGGGACATGCCATCCTCAGGTAAAGAGGGGGAAAGCCACAGTGGAAGCATGAGATGACCATTTCTGCACAGAGATAACATATGTAACTTCTGCTCACGTCCCATTGACCAAACCTAGACTATTAATGCCACACAGAAGCTGTCCTCCCTGGGGGGACATGACCAAAATCCCTTTGAGGCCCAGAATATCTCCTATCCTGAGTACCTGTAGGACTGCTAGGACCTCACCTCTCTCCTATTTCTGAGATAGTCATCTTCCCTCAAGTCCAATACACTGCGTCCTGGATGCCAATCCACCCACTAATGTCTCAGTTCAGAAGAAACAGGAGAGTTTGGGGACAACTTTTTCAGGAGGCCATCAGCATCACTCTGAACCTGCCTCCAGTAGCTTTTTATCCGCCGCCCCTCCTCAGTTTCTTACCATTAAAAATAATGACAACTAACACTCACTGCAACTGTGTCCTAGACTTCTAAACAGTCTCATCCCACTTATAATTTACCAACTCATCCATTACTTCAAAAATAAGGTGTTTTTATCATCTTTACTTTTATAGATATGGAAACTGAACAACAGGTAGGATGAGTAGCTTTCCTATGGTTGTCCAGCAACGTGAGCAATGTTACAGTCCTTTTCTTTTTCTTTTATTGTTATTATTTTTAATCCTCATCTGAGGGTATGCTTATTGATTTTTAGAGAGAGAGAGAGAGAGAGAAACATTGATGTGAGAGAGAACATCGATTGGTTGCCTACTGTATGTGTCCTGACCGAGGATCAACCCTGCAACCTTTTGGTACACGATACAGTCTTTTTCCTAAACATGTCACTCAACTGCCCCTTATTTCCCAAGATTTCTTGGTCCTTGTTCTGTAAATAAAACAATTAGAACAATGTGGCTTTAAAAAGCTTCAGGCCATCAAGTTTGTATCAGGCAAATACAGGATGTGGATGGAGCTACTTGCTGAATCTGTGCTCACGGAAGACTTTACATGTCAGTCCAGGCACCATGAACTCAGACCCAAAGCAAGGTCCACAGTTCTCCCCAGGAAATCTCTCTTGGCTGCTCTCACTAGACAGAAGAGTGCCTAGTATCTTAACTCAAGTCCCCTCGAACTCAAAATAGGCCCTGCTAAATGCAGTGTGGTACCCTGAGTTGAATCTCGGGAGAGAAAAAGGACATCAGGGAAAACACTGGTGAAATCCAAGGGAAGCCTAGAGTTCGGCTAATAGTAATGTATCTGTGTGGGCTCCCTGACTTCAAGAAATGTACGATGGCTGTGTAAGATCGATCTATATAAAAAGCCAGGGACCGGAACTCGGGGAAGACCAGAGACCAGAACACCAGGTCCCATGCCCAGCTGGCCCTGCCCCCCAGAGGGGGTTAGGGGTGCCCCTAGGCAACGCGATAGGGTGCGAGTTTGATGGGGGAAAGTCAAAGCAATAGGGGGAGAGGTCTTAAGGATCTGCGGGGTTGGGGTGGTCGGCCTGGGGCAGGTTTGGATTGTGCTGGGGAAGGAAGAGGAAGACCCGACTGGAAAACGGCCCAGCACAGTACCTTTCTCATTGCGAACCAGGACGGCGCCAGCCGTGGACCGAATGGGCGGTGGTTTCATGAGTGCGCTTGGGACCGACATGTTCACGGCAGCGGCAGGACTCCCGAAACCTCACTGATTCCAATAGTTCCAACTTCAAAGGACAGAAAAATCCTCTCCAACTAGCGGCCCTGGACCGGGCAACGGGACTGAAGGAAACACCACTTAAGGAGGAGCTAGAAGAACCCAAAGTACTCGACCAGAGGACTGTGGGATGGTGGAGGACGCCCGGGCGCCCAGAGGACTGTGGGATGGTGGAGGACGCCTGGGCGCCCAGAGGACTGTGGGATGGTGGTGGGCGCCCAGAGGACTGTGGGATGGTGGAGGACGCCCGGGCGCCGAGAGGACTGTGGGATGGTGGAGGACGCCTGGACGCCCAGAGGACTGTGGGATGGTGGAGGACGCCTGGGTGCCCAGAGGACTGTGGGATGGTGGGCGCCCAGAGGACTGTGGGATGGTGGAGGACACCTGGGCGCCCAGAGGACTGTGGGATGGTGGAGGACACCCGGGCGCCCAGAGGACTGTGGGATGGTGGAGGACGCCCGGGCGCCCAGAGGACTGTGGGATGGCGGAGGACGCCTGGATGCCCAGAGGACTGTGGGATGGTGGAGGTCGCCCCGGCGCCCAGAGGACTGTGGGATGGTGGAGGTCGCCCCGGCGCCCAGAGGACTGTGGGATGGTGGAGGACGCCTGGACGCCCAGAGGACTGTGGGATGGTGGAGGACACCTGGGCACCTATGGCTAGAACGTGAGCCTGTTACTGTGTATGTACTGGGGACATAGTCAGCCCTATAGTCCTCAGTCTCCCAGTATTTGGACGTGACTTCTGGTGGGAAGTTATTTCAATTGAGGTTTGCTGTTCCCTGGCCACAAGGAAGACCAGAATTAAAGGATTCGTTTGTTACCTTGGTTTGAAGCGGAGGAAAATGATAGTGACGAATAAGAAACTTTGGGGATAGTGAAGGGCAGTGTGTCCAGACTGTTGAGAGCTCAGAATTAGAGTTTAATTGGGACAGAAATCCTGCTAATAGCACCTGATGCCGGAAACCTGAGCACTCTACTTATAGGTTTCCCAGTTCAAGTGTGTGGAGGCTGCCTATTAAAACAGCTCTGGTTGGAAAGTGTTTGTATAGAAGCCCATAAGTATTAAGTATTTGCTGTGTTTACCATACTTAGCTCTCTGTAAGGAATGTGGAATAATGTTAAATGCCTCATGTTCTCAAGAAGCTTGAATTTTAAAATAAAAAATAAAGATGAAATATAAATCTTAAAAATAAAAAAAGAAGCTTGAGTTTTAGGGGCGAAATCAGGCTGGCAGGCAGAGAGGTTAGGGGTGATCAGGCAGGCAGGCGAGCGGTTAAAGAGCCAGAGGTCCCAGATTGCGAGAGGGTGCAGGCCAGGGTGAAGGATCTCCCCACCCCCCGCATGAATTTTGTGCACCGGGCCTCTAGTGTTCAAAATAAGAAAAATGGATTCCCCAATCTGAGGAACAGAATAAAAAGTGAAGATTCCCAGAGACCTATGCAATGCCATCAAGTGTACCAATAAACACGAATGAAAGACCCACAAGAAGAACAAAAAAGAAAAAAAGAGGAAATAACATTTGAAGAATGACTGCCTACTCCCCAAATTTGATGAAAAGCATTATCTTATACATCCAAGAAGATCAACAAACTCAAAGTAGTTCCACATCAAGATAAATAATAATCCAACAGTCAAAAACTAAGAACAAAGAGATGATATTGAAAGCAGCAAGAGAGAAGAGATTCATCACATGCTGGGATCCTCAATGAGATTAAGTTAATTCTCATAAAAAACCATAAAGGTCCAAAAAAGGAATGGCATGTCATCCAATATGCTGAAGCAAACAAACAAAAAAAGTCAACCAAAAAATTTACATTGGACAAAAATACCCTTCAGAAATGAAGACATTCCTGGACCTCAAAAAAATCCCAAGGGGAGTCGTTCAGGTAAAAGGAAGGGGCGCCAGACAGTAATTCAAAGACATAAAGGTAAAGGTAACCACATAATAAATATAAAAGACAATATACATTTATACTTTTATGTACACTATTTTTTCTTGCATCTAATTTAAATGCATATGCATAAAGCAATAGTTATAAATCTATGTTGAGGGGAATGCATGTATACATACATAATTTGTGACCATAATAGCTTTAATGTGAGGGAGGGGGTGAAGCTATGTAGGATTCAAGTTTTCATATACTATTGAAATTAAAATTTTATAAATACAAACTAGGTTCTGATAAATTACAATGATCCTGGTAATCCTCAGAACAACCACTAAGAAAATAACTCAAAAATATATGATCAGCCGAAACCGGTTTGGCTCAGTGGATAGAGCGTCAGCCTGCGGACTGAAAGGTCCCAGGTTCGATTCCGGTCAAGGGCATGTACCCGGGTTGCGGGCACATCCCCAGTAGGAGATGTGCAGGAGGCAGCTGATCGATGTTTCTCTCTCATCGATGTTTCTAACTCTCTATCTCTCTCCCTTCCTCTCTGTAAAAAATCAATAACATATATTTTAAAAAAAAGAAAAAAATATATATATATGATCAAAGGAAAATAAAGAAATAAAATGGTACACTAGAAACTACTATTTATCACCAAAAAAACCACAAAAGAGTCATGGAGGGGAAGTGAATTCTATAAGATGGTCACATAAGACATCTCTCACTCATATCTCCTCCTCAACAACAACAACCTTGCATCCATCCTGGACAAAAGTGCCTTTTGGGGAGCTGTGGGATCTAGCACCATATGCAAGGGAACTGGAAGGAGACTAGCCCACTCCTTCACCAGGAAAAAGGTACACAGATCTTGTTCCTTGCTGTAGACTTTGCCGTGGCACAAAGATCAGCTCTAGTTCCTCTGGGTGTGGTCTGGGAGCCCCTGGAGAACACTGTGGTAGGCAATCATCCACAGATGAGACAGCCTTTGGAGAAGTCCGTATTTTCAGCAGAGAAGGTTCAGCACACCACTGGAGCGAAAACAAACAAGTTTGGGGGCATTGGAGAA
This sequence comes from Myotis yumanensis, assembly GCF_028538775.1. Lineage (NCBI taxonomy): Eukaryota > Metazoa > Chordata > Mammalia > Chiroptera > Vespertilionidae > Myotis > Myotis yumanensis. The sequence goes on along the minus strand of NW_027223767.1, from coordinate 23,110,477 downwards.
GATAAAAGGAACAGTTTGACATTACCCACATCACCACTCCCCCAAGGGCACAGCCCAGTGCCAGAAGAGACCTTCTAGAGCAGCGGTTCTCAACCTGTGGATTGCGACCCCTTTGGGGGTCGAACGACCCTTTCACAGGGGTCGCCTAAGACCATCAGAAAACACATATATAATTACATATTGTTTTTGTGATTAATCACTATGCTTTAATTATGTTCAATTTGTAACAATGAAATTGGGGGTCACAACTTGAGGAACTGGATTAAAGGGTCGCGGCATTAGGAAGGTTGAGAACCACTGTTCTAGAGCATTATTTCTCCTGTAGGGGAAAGTGAAAGTGTGGAGTGAGCTTCCCCCATGCCTCAGCTGTGCTGAATGCTACGAAAGGCACCGTTTCTCTCCTGCCCCATCCACAGCACTGAGTTGTGAGCTGCATGACCGGGAGGCAAGAAGGGGCTGGTAGAACAGCAAATAGGACTTTTGAAAGGTACTAAAGAGAGACAGACCTGATTAGCTGCATTGTAAACTCCATCAAGTAACCCACCCACAATCCACTGGAGCGGTCTCGCTTGCAGATCCTGCTGACCAGCCCGCAGGTACCCCGAGTGTGGCTGGGTCCATGTGAGTGCTGTCAACTGTGGTGAGAGCAAGCTTTGGCATACATCTCATGAGCGTGCACAGAAAGCTGGCCTGAGTCAGTGGCCAGGGAGAGACCACAAATGTCACCTGTAGCTCTGCCCTTGAGGAAGCAAGAGAGGCTGGCAGCACTGGCCTGGTGTGTTGCGGGACTGGGAGAAGGCATTCAAACTTAAGAGTTCTGCCACAAGAGGGAGCTAGAAGCACGGAGAAGGCGTCTTCATAAACGTTCTGAGAAAGCCTCAAAATCCCGAGCAGGCCTGATGGAAGGTATTTCTCTTGGGAAGTCCGTCAGTAAAGACTGGAGCAGGTAACTTTCACTTCAGATTTAAAAAGAGAAATACAAGATTTCAGGAACATAAAAAAAAATTGAAAAAATGTAACACCATCAAAGGATTACAATACTCTTCCAGTAACTGACCCCAAAGACAACAGGATCTACAATACACCTAAAAAAGAATTCAAAAATGGCTATTTTAAAGAAGTTCAGTGAGCTATAAGACACAATGGAAAGACAGTTCAACAAAATCAGGAAAAAATGCATACACAAAATTAGAAGTTTAACAGAAATCACACCAAAAAATATAAGTTTTGGAGCTGAAGATACAATGAATAAAAAAAATTGCAATAGAGATGATCAATAGCATAATGGATTAAGTACAACAAAATTTTACTTAGAAGGCAGGACCTTTGAAATTACCTACTCAGAGAAGAACCAAAAACAGAGAATGAAAAGAGTGAAGAAATCCTATGTTATCTCTGGGATAGAATCAAAAGTTATTAGAGTCCTAGAAAAAGAGAGAAGAGAAATGGGAGAAAGCTTCTGTAAAAAAGTAATGGCTGAAAACATCCCAAATCTGGGGAGGCATTTGGACATCCCAGTTTTTTGTTATTATTATTAGTCGTAGTAGTAGCAGAGGCCCAATGCACAAAATTATTGCAAGAGTAGGCCTTCCTTACCCCAGCTGCTGGCACTGGCTTCCCTCTGGCACCTGGGACCCAGGCTTTCCTTGCAGAGGGAGGCCCCGTCCAACCACCACAGCCGGCCGGTCAGTGGCCTGGGCCTCCCTCTTTGGGGCTATTGTGGAGGCCCCTGATTGATCACCCGCCTGCCAGTGGCCTGGGCCTGCCTCTGTGGGGCAATCATGGGGCAATGGTCGGGCCCCGACCAATCGCATCACACCCACCTTGGCTGGCCTGGCACCAGTGGGTGTCATAGCGTGGTCCCAGGTGGTCATCCAGATGGTCATTCCACTCTTCAGCCGTTTGGTAGATTTGCAAATTAAGCTTTTATTATATCAGACTAGTAGCCCGGTGCATGAAATTCGTGTACAGGGGGGTGTCCTTCAGCCTGGCCTGCACCCTCTCTAATCTGGGATCCCTCTCACAATCCGAGACTGCTGGCTTCTAACCGCTCGCCTGCCTGCCTGCCTGATTGCCCCTAACTGCTTCTGCCTGCCAGCCTGATCACCCATAACTGCTCCCCTGCTGGCTTGATTGCCCCTAACCACCTCTGCCTTGCCCCACACCCAGGACCCAGGATTCCCTTCCTCTGGTCGGCCACAGGCACCCGGGACTCCGGCCAGCTTCACCCAAGCCAGCTGCAGCTGCAGGGGATGGTGGGCAAGTAGTTTCAACCACAGGGTGGGCGGCTTCTCTGTCTCCCAGGCCGCAGCCAGCCACAGGTGCTGGTGCCCAGGACTGCCGGCAGGCGGCTTCGCCCAGGCCCAGCTTTGTCAGGAAAGTCTGTGGATGGTCGTCCAGAAGACATCTGGTCTAATTAGCATATTACCCTTTTATTAGTATAGATCATGATGTGTTTTTTCGCACCATCATTAACCATAGTAACTGTTGCTTATGTATTCAAGTTCTATTCCTGCTAAGTCTAGAAGCAGCCTCAGAATCTTTCTCGCCATTCATCTTAAGTCTGATGCTTAGTTGATCAGAATTAATACCTGAGGTGAAGCCTCTTACTGCACATCCATCCCGGAATGTATGGCATCCTCTCTGCTTTATGATCCAGCTAATAACACATTGCCTCAATCATGTTGATTGAGATCATTTTTCCCCTCTCAGTTTCTAGTAGTAGATTATACCATCTACTGCCTAGGAAGCAAAATTGACTGTCTCCATGTAGATTGCAAAATAAGATATTTATCTCATCAATAAAATTTCATTCTTTCAGCATGAGTAGAGTAATTTTGTCAACAATGTATTGAGGTAGTAACAGTTTATAGCAAATTGAGTGAATTATTGTTTCAGGTACTGTGCTGTGTCATAAACAGATTTCATTTTATCTTTGCAACAACTCTATACAGTACGTACTATAATGACACAGATGAGAACACTGAGGTATAGAGAGATCAGGTAACTTGACCAGTAAAACCTGAAAGAGGCTGAGTCTCATTTCAAATCCATGAGCCATGCCATTTAACCATTACACTCCACTCAGTATTGTGCTAGAACCTGCTCTTACTGGCTCACAAATTTTCAGGAATTTTGCAAGCTGGTTGTTAAACATGGTCATTATTAAACATTAAATTATATAATCTTTAAAAGTGAATAAATTACATCAAAACCAAAGGTAATACATACTCTAAATTCATCACTCCTCAATTATTTACTACACTTTACTGTTCTAACTCTTGACATTATATCTTTTGGGTCTTTCTGGTGGAATATAATAGTGTATTACTACATGTTTCTCTTCAGCTCTGCGTTTAGTGGCATCACATTAGCAGCCGAAATCAGCCATAGATGGAGAATTTATGCCACAGAAATTGGCTGATACTATGAATCAGGGTTTTGTTTTCTTTGGTTGAGAGCCAGTGGTTAAACATTTACCAGTACAACACTGACCACATTGGTAGCGGTGGTCTTGTCAGAATATGTTATATTATGCAGATGAAAATCTATTTAAACAGACTTGATATAGATATTTGCAAAGATGGAAGAATTGTCCCTGTCAACTATTTTAGTTGATTAGTTGATTCATATCTTCACTGATTGTCATCATTGCAAAGTTTTCAGTCCCCACATGGATTTCTGGATATAATATGTCTTGCCCTGTCCCTGTCCCCTCCCTTTCTAGCCTTTGTTACCTTAGGGACTCTAGTTTTCCATTTATATGTTTAAGTACCAACCTTACCTGCTTAAAAATGTAAGCTTTTAACATTGCTCGCTCTGTTCCCTATCCTTCAGATGAAAAGTGAAGTTGGGTCAGGGCAGCAGAGAGAAATTCAGAAAGGGAACATTGGAGTAATGACTGCAGTGGGAGAAGAGGGAACCTATCTCTCGGGCCGCAGGCGCTGGAATCCTGGACCACGGGCAGGCAGCTTCTCCAGCTGACTGCAGCCTGGGACCTTGGGGCGGGTGGCTTCTCCGTCTCCTGGACCACAGCCAGCCACAGGCGCTGGCGCCCAGGACTGCTGGCAGGCGGCTTCGCCTGGCCGGCTTTGTCGGGAAGGACATCTGGCTGGTCGTCCAGAAGATGTCCAGTCTAATTAGCATACTACTCTTTTATTAATATAGATTATTATCATGAGCATTCAAGTTTTTGAGGCTCATAGTTCCCCAAACCCAGAGAGATCTTCTTCAAGACACAACGTAATAAAACTGTCAAAAATCGCCCTAACTGGTTTGGCTCAGGGGATAGAGCGTCAGCCTGCAGACTCAAGGGTCCCAGGTTCGATTCCGGTCAAGGGCATGTACCTTGGTTGTGGGCACATCCCCGGTGGGGAGTGTGCAGGAGGCAGCTGATCGATGATTCTCTCTCATCGATGTTTCTGGCTCTCTATCCCTCTCCCTTCCTCTCTGTAAAAAATCAATAAAATATATTTTTTTAAAAACTGTCAAAAATCAAAGACGAGATATTTTCAAGAGCATAAGGAGAAAATAGCTCATAACTTACAGGGAAACCCCCAAAAGACTATTAGCAAATTTCTCAGTAGAAACCTTAAGTCAGGAGAGAGTGGGATGATATTATTGAAGTGCTGAAAGTAAAAACTGCTAACCAAGTTGTCCTTTGGGAATGAAGGAGAGATTTTTAAACAAACAAAACCTGAGGGAATTTGTCACCACTAGACCTGTCTTACAAGAAATACTGAAATAATATAAAAGATGCTAATTGGTTACATGAGAACATAGGAAAATATGCAACACATTGGTAAAGATAAGTATATAGTCCAATTTAGAATACTCTAACACTGTAATATGATAGTCTCTTAACCACTTAACTATCAAATAAGCTTAAAGGACAAAAGTATTAAAAATAAATATAGCGCCAAAACCGGTTTGGCTCAGTGGATAGAGGGTCGGCCTGCGGACTGAAAGGTCCCGGGTTCGATTCCGGTCAAGGGCATGTACCTGGGTTGCGGGCACATCCCCCGTGGGAGATGTGCAGGAGGCAGCTGGTCGATGTTTCTCTCCCATTGATGTTTCTAACTATCTATCTCTCTCCCTTCCTCTCTGTAAAAAATCAATGAAATATATTAATAAATAAATAAATATAGCTACAATAATTTGTAGCATCAAAAACACAAAATGGAGTAACATGGTAGAGTTTTGCATGCAATTGAAGTTAAGCTGTTATCAGTGTAAAATGGATTATTGTATCTACAAAATGTTTTCTGTAAGCCCTGTGATAACCACAAAGCAAAAATTTACAGTAGATACAAACAAGGCAAAGAAGGGGAAAGCAAAGCATACCACTATATGAAAGCATTGAGTCACAAAGGAAGGCAGCAAGAAAAAGAAAGAAACAAGGGAATGAACTCCAGAACAACCAGAAGACAGTTAAAAAGATGGCATTGTTAAGTCCTTAACAGTCAATAATTACTCTGAATAAAATGGATTAAATTCTCCAATCAAAAGACATAGAGTGGCTGAATGGACTAGAAAAACAAGACTCAACTCTGTGCTGCCTACAAGAGACTCACTTAAAGTTTAAGGATAAACATAAAATCAAGGTGAATGGGATGGAGAAGATATCCCATGCAAGCGAAAAACAGAAGGGAGAAAGGGTAGCTATATTTGTATCAGACAAAATAGACTTTAAGCCAAAAACTGTAAGAAGAGATAAAGAAGGTCATTATATAATGATATATGGGTCAATTCATCAAGAGGATATAACAATAATCCTAATAATAGCCAAACATGATAATTGACCATACCTTCGCTATGCCTCCCATTGGCTAATCAGCGTGATATGCAAATTAACCGCCAACAAAGATGGCGGTTAATTTGCATATACCAGCTGGAAGCGAAGCAATCCAGGTGGCCGAAAACAAGCTGGGCTGCAGAGACAGGAGCAAAACAAGCCGGGCGGTGGAGGGAGGCTGGAACGAAACAAGCCAGGCCAGACGGCGGAGGGAGGCAGGAACAAAACAAGCCAGGCCCGGGGGCAGAGGGAGTCGGGGGTGAAACAAGCTGGACATCCCCCAAGGGGTCTCAGACTGTGAGAGGGCACAGGCCAGGCTGAGGGACACCCCCCCCTCCAAGTGCACAAATTGTTGTGCACCGGGCCTCTAGTGAATATATATGCATCCAACATTAGATCACCTAAATATATTAAGCAAATACTCACAGATCTAAAGAGAGAAATAGACAGCAATGCAATAATAGTAAGGGACTTCGGTACCCCACTTTGAACAATGGATAGATCATTCAGACAGAAAATCAGAAAAGAAACATTAGAGCAAATATACTTAATAGATATATATAGCACATTCTATCCAAAAGCAGGATAGACATTTTTCTCATCACACACAGAACATTCTCCAAGATAGATTATATAATAGATAACAAAAAAATCATAGCAAATTTAAGAAGATAGAAATCATGTCATATATCTTTTCTAACCACAATGGTATGAAACTATAAATCAGGGGGACACATGGAAAATCCACAAATATGAAAATTAAACATACTCTGAATGCAATTAAACATACAAAGGAATTAAAAGAAAAACCAAAAAAATATCATCAAACAAATGAAAATGGTAACACAATATACCAATAGTTATACAATGCAGCAAAAGCACTTCTAACAGGGAAGTTTATAGTGACAAATACCTACATTAAGAAAAAAGAAATGTCTCAAATAAACAATTTAACTTTATACCTAAAGGAATTAGGAAAAGAACAAACGAAGTACAGAGATAGCAGAAGGAAGAAAATAACAAATATCAGAGCAGAAATAAGCCAAATAGAGTTCAGGAAAAAAAATGATAAAAAGATCAACAAAACTAAAAGCTGTTTTTTTAAACGAATGAACAAAATTGGCAAATCTTTAGTTAGACTAAGAAAAAAAGAGAGAAGACTCAAGTAAAATAAAACGAGAAATAAAAAGAAGACATTACAACAAATACCACAGAAATACAGAGACTACTATGAACAATTACACATCAACAAATTAGATAATCTAGAAAAAATAAAGTCTAGAAATATGCAATCTACCAAGACTGAATCATGAAGAAATAGAAAATCTGAATGCGTTAATAATGAGTAAGGATAGTGAATCAGTAATCAAAAACTGTCCAACACAGAAAATACCAGGACCAGATGTTTACCCTGGTGAATTCTACCAAACATTTAAAGAAGAATGAATGCCAATACTTCATAAACTCTTCTAAAAAATAGAATAGGAAGGAACACTCTCAACAGCACATTAACAGAATCATATACCATAACCAAGTGGGAGTTATCCCTGGAATGCAAGAATGGTTTAACATAAACAAATTGATAAGTGTAATATACCACATCTATACTAATAATAGAGGAATATGCCAATTGTCCAGGACGCCATCACAGTAACAGTAACAACCAAACAGCAGGTTGCTTGGGGCAACCAGGCCAGCAGGGGGGCAGTTGGGGGCAAAAAGGCCAGCAAGGGAGGGCAGTTGGGGGCAACCAGGCCTGCAGGGGAGGGCAGTTGGGGGCAATCAGGCCAGCAGGAGAGCAGTTAGGTGTCAATCAGGCAGGCAGGTGAGTGGTTAGGAGCCAGCAAGTGGTTAGGAGTCGGACTGTGAAAGGGTGCAGGCCGGACTGAGGGACACCCCCCTACCCTCCGCCATGCATGAATTTTTTTGCACCAGGCCTCTAATTAATCAAATAAAAGATAAAAATCATATGATCATTTTTAAATTTTTTAAATTGATTTCAGAGAGGAAGGGAGGGGGAGAGAGAGATACAAACATCAATGATGAGAGAGAATCATTGATCGTCTGCCTCCTCCTGGGAGGGAGCCTGAAACCCAGGCATGTGCCCTTGACCAGAATCAAACCTGGGACCCTTCAGTCCACCGGCCAACACTCTATTCACTGAACCAAACTGGTTAGGGCAAAAATCATACGATCCTTTTAATAACTAAAAAAAATAAAAGCATTTGACAAAATACAAATCCTTTCCTTTTAAAAACTTTTTTAACAAATTGAGTAATAAAGTACACATATAACAACCCACAGCTGACATTAACTCACAGGCTAAAAAATGTTTCTCTAAGATTAGGAACAAGAGAGGTATTCATTCTCACCACTCCTTCTCAACATAGCACTGGAATTCCTAGCCAGAGAAATCAGGCAAGAAAAATAAACCAATGACACTCAAATCAGAAAGGAAGAAGTAAAATTTTCTGTTTGCAGATGATATAATCATAGAAAATCCTAAAAACTCCACCAAAAAAATTGTTAGAAGTAATCAACAAATTCAGTAAAGTTGCAGGATACAAAACCAACATACAGAAATGAGTAGTGTTTCTATACAATAACAAAATATCTGAAAAAATGAAGAAAACAAACACTTTCTCAAGAGCACCAAAAACAATAAACTACTTAAGAATAAATTAAATCAAAGAGGTGAATGATCTTTACACTGAAAACTATAAGACTTAGATGAGGAATTGAAAAATAAATAAATGGAAAGATATCCCATGTTTATGGTTAGAAAAAATTAATGTTAAAATGTCCACATTATTTAAGGCCATCTATGGAATTAATGAAAACCCCATCAAAATGACAATGGCATTTTTCACAGAAATAAAAAAAAATCCTAAAATTCATATAGAAACTCAAAGATCCCAAATAAGCAAGCAATCCTGAGAAAGAACAAAGCTAGAGGCATCACAGTTCCTGATTTCAAGCTACATTACAAAGTTGTAGTAATTAAGTCCTAGCCAGTTTTGCTCAGCGGATAGAGCTTCAGCCTGCGGAATGGAGGGTCCCGGGTTTGAGTCCAGTCAAGAACATGTACTTCAGTTGCAGGCTTCCAGCCCTGGTCAGGGGCATGCAGGAAGCAACCAACTGATGCGTCTCTCTCACATCGGTGTTTCTCTCTGTCTCTCTCTCTCTCTCCCTTCCACTCTCTAAAAATCAAAGGAAGAAAATATCCTCAGGTGAGGATTAAAAACACACACAAAAACAACAACAACAAAACTAAGCTATAGTAATTAAACCAGCATTGCACTGTTATAAAAATGGACACAGACCAACAGAACAGGATCAAGAGCCCAGAAATAGCCCTTTCGGCCGCGGCGCACAACTTGGGCTCAGTCCAGCTCAAGATGCTGACAAACTTCAGGGCTGGTGCTGCTGGAGAGACAGGATTGTGCCGAGAAAGAAGCTTTTCAAGTAGATAAGGTGTATCTGAACAGCAATGCTCGTGAAAACGCTGAACCTGCAGCCAAAACGTAAGAATGATGATGATGACTAAAGATGAGAGTTAATATTCATGTTTAACAAGTAGCCCCTGCGGACCACACTGCCCACAGGAATCATTTAGTGCATCACCGGGACCTCCCTGACAGTCCTGTGTGCGCCAATGGCTTCCTCTCCCGGGTACCAGCGTCTCTGCCGGAGGGCCTTTCTCCAGGCACGGGGACATAAAGACAGGCTGAACGTGCACAGAGGTCCATGTCCCTATGAACAACCTTCAACTGATGAGTGACAAGACTCAGTGGAGAAACACCCCAGTTTCCTTGGCGCCTGTTGAGATTATGCTCAGACACAAGCACTGGAAAGAGGACGCGGAACACTGATATAAAGGAGAGAAAAAAACAAAAGCCGTCTCTGAGTTTGCATTACCTTGAATGTCCACAGCCTCCTGTTGCCTTTCTAGGAAGGCCCCCCCCCCCCTGCCTGTTGCTGGGATTCTACAGCCAGCTGGGGAACTCGCTGGTAAACCCTGGACAGAAACAGGAACTCTACAAGAAGGGAAACCAAGTTCCATCCAAAAATGAAACCACCACCGATCACAGGAGATGCCCATGTCAACACCTGGCCCACGGACAGGGGAGCAAATATATTGATGGCCTGGTCCAGCCGCCAGACCGCCTCACTCGTCCCTGTACGTTGAGAGGGAGGAAACATTGCGAGCCACTTATTTCCATCATTCCTCCTGGGAAATAATGCCGCGCATTTGCTGGCTTAGTGACCCGTGAACTGGGTGGACGATGGCGGAAACAAGAAAGGTTCCTTTCAGTCTAACTCTAGATTAGTCAGTCAGAGGATTTTCAACCTGGAAGAGGCCTTCAGGATCAGTTGTGGGAATCCGAACAATTAAAAATGGGTACACTGAGGATTGGAGACACTAGGTTTTGTGGAGCTAATTATTTCAACTCCTGTCTCAGCCCTCTTTCCTATCACACCGTACTGTCTTAACAACTACAATAATATCAATAGACATTATTATGATCAGCATGTTGACAGACTGGAGATAAAGGACAGAATATTGACTGAATACTTACTCTGCCAGGCACAGAGTTCTAAGCCTCCTACATAGATTTGTCTCGCTTAATCCTCACAACTCTAAGAAGTTGATGGTATCTCCCTTTTACAGGTTAGGAAATTGAGGCACGAAGAGACGAAGTTATTTGCTCAAGGTCACAGAGAAGGGAAAAGGAGAAGCTGAGATTTCAACCCAGGCAGTCTGACTCCAAAGCTTTTTCTCTTAACTCTTCTACCATCATTGAAGAATATATTTACAAGATCATTTTAAAAATGATAATGAACCTCAAACCAGAATCTGTACTTTATTTTAGACTTCTTTAAGATGAATTATCAGAGACTAGAAGGATTTTCTTTTCCCCAGAAACCGAGGACACTTTCGACACCGCGTCACCGGCTCTTACCACAGAGCTGTTTATTTTGGATGGTGTTATTTAAGCCACACGACAGCCAGAGAAGTACAGTTTAAAAGAAAGCACGATTATAAGGGGCTTTGTAAGAAGTATATCTTAATAGACTCCCCCACAACAGCTTCCTTTGTCTTGGCTCTCAACGCTCACGAACATTTTCTAGTGGAGAGACCGACTGCACAAACGCAGGGTAGGCCATGAGCTCCAGCTTTAAGTTGGCAATTTGAACACATCACAGCGTGAAAGATCCAAGTTTCATAAACGAAGAAAAAAGAAAGAAGATGCCAGATTCTTCCATTTATCTCCATTACTGAAAAAAATTCTGCCTCTCACTGTCACATAAGTGAAGACCAACCATCACATTTGGGGTTGAATTTGGGGGTGGGGGGATGTGGAAGCTTATCACTGGCCAGAATTTGAAAATGCTTTCAGTGCACTGCTTTTCTAGCTCTAAAATGGCCAAGGAACTTCTATGATATATTTTGAGGGGCTTGCTTCCTCAAAGTACCATTTATATATCCCTTTGATAACAACAATATCATCCCTTTCTTAAGGGCTTCCTATGAGCAAATGTAGTGCCAAGGGCTTTACCAACCCCAAGCTGGGCTGGTGGAAGGGGGAAGGGAGTGGTCATTATTCCTCCCATTGTATAGATGAGGAAAGGAAAGTCTAGACAAGTTCAGTGACTCGCAGCTGGTATGAGCCATAGCAGGTTTTAGCTGGATTCAAATCTAGGTCTGTTTGACTCCAAGTGCGCTCTCTTCTAGCCGTTTGAGTCCCAAGCAGCCCGATCGCGCTGCTTGGTATTTCTCGACATAAAATAAAACAAGCGCTATCACGCTGTCTGGGTCTTTTCGTACTCATTTAGAGAAAGCACGGTTGCGCTGTTTGGGATTCTTTGACAGTGTTTTTTCAATACCCCCTGGGACTCAAACGAATCGTATGTTTTCTCGACATAAAATCTCAGCAGCGCAATCGCGCTGCTTGGAACTCAAACGGCTAGGCTACTTTGCTGCCTCTCTCAGAGACCTGATTGGCTGGCTCATCAACTGTGTTCCCTGAGCCAGGCCTACTTCTTTGCCCCAAGGACCCACGATGCCCAAGGCGGCACAGCTTACCAGCCAGCTGGCCTCTGTTGTCAGCTGTGAGGCTCACAATCCAGCCCCTCTGGATGGCAATGGTCAGCGCTGTGCTGGCCGGGTTTGCCAGAGCTGCCAGAGAGATCACAGCTGCGTAGCAGGCCACCGACAGAAGGAGGGCAAAGGCAGCTTGGAACCCAAGAATAGACTTCCTCGGCCCACGTGGTACATACAGTTACTTATCTGACAGCCCGAGGACGAGCTAAACGAACACAAAAACCTTTCAGAGAAAGAGGTTCGATGTCGGTTTGGAGCCCAGCATTCTTGTGTTGATTCTAAGCGTTTTCTTTTGCCCACCCCATCGGCACCAGATCCGATGCTAATTTGTACTTTGCAGACAGAGACTTTGCTGTTCTATTGACCTCATGTCTGTGAAATTTGGACTCTGATTCACAAATTAGGGGTGAGGAGAACAGTGGCAAAGACTAGCCAGATCCAAAACCAGCGAGCAGGGCTGTGCAGAGCTGACTCACCGACAGGCACTCAGGCCTCGCCGCTGACATCCACTCTGGTGGAGCGAGGGGGATGTGGGGACACTCACGGTGAACCGGAACCAGCCGTGCCTGGTCTGCCTCATCTCCCCTCTGTAGGAGAATACCGGCATCAGCACAACACAGCCAGCGGCTACGGAGGCGTTCAGAGTGAAGAGCGAGGCATGAGCAGCTGCGGATGGAAACACTATTTACTCTTGGTTTTCAGATTCAGGTTGCAGTTACCTCATTGTTTGATGCAGAGGAACTGCATTGGACCAAATTGCTGTGCCAACCACAGTCTTGCTTCTATCAGCAACTGCGGGCTTGAGCAGGAGGCACAGAGCAGGCTCATGGGCTCACTGGAGGCAAAGTCTTTGCAACAAAAACAGGAAAAAAAACTGGGCTTTGCAAGTAAACAAAAACAGACGTTGAGAGAAAGAGGACACGAGAAACAGGATACTAGAAAAGTGAAAGAACTTAAAATTTCCTACTGCTGTATCACACGCTTCTCAAGTTGATTTGTGATTGAAGTTATCAATACGGCCTAAGAACCAATACTCCAGAGTCTAAGTCAGTTAGCCTTCTGAAGGGTGTGGCTCCAGAGAATGCCTTCCCAAGCCTTCTCGGTGGACAGAGAACAATCAGGTTGACTAGTCATCAGAAGAGAAGGGAAAACGTGGGAAATTTTACATTCTCACTGGAGAAAGGAGGGTTTCAAAGATAGCAGAGCCAAAAGCTAAAAGGAGATCTACATTTGAACAAATAAGTCTCCAGATATTAATCCCTAGTCTAGACAGATTACTTGGTACAAAGATATCTCTGACACCTAGAAATTGCCTTTAAGAAAAATGACACGAGTATGTTGTACATAAGTAATACCAGAATTTTTTTTAAATAAGGAATTTGATATTAAAAATCTGCGATGGGAAAGAATCTAAACACCGCATTAAAATATTTAAAATGTAGTACCAGAGAATGATGCAAGCTGAATAAGTCTATTTCCAGTTTTTAAAAGCTGTACTCTGTATTATGTTCAGATCTATAGTTCATTTCACTAAATATACCAAAAGAGCAAGTGAGAGAAAAAAAAAAAAAAGAGCCCAGAAATAAACCCTCACACTACAATCAACTGCCCCCTGGACCACACACACACACACACACACACACACACACACACAGACACACACACACACACACACACAAAAGGTTCTGTTTCTTAGACGCACCAAGTAGATGGAATATACACACTGGGTTAGAAAAGAAGCTGTTCTGATGGCTTACATCAAAGTGGCCTGAGAAGACTCCATGGATAAGGAGGTAGCATGTAGATTGGATCTTTACCAATTTCTGTAACTGGGAGTAATGGAAATTTGAAAAATAGGTAATGAAGTAGCATGAGCAAAGTCACAGAGGCAAGAATAAACTTGATGTAAAGCTAAAGCCAGACTAAACACCCGAATTGCTTCCACAACAGTGTTCAAGATTGTGTAAGGCTCCTATGCATTGAAAATGTTTCCTCTCTTGCCTCCATGCCCATCATGGGTGATCCAGTTATGAGTATGAAGAGGCAACACATGGCCTCTCATTAAAGCTGTCGAATGAGCTCAAAAGGAGCCTGGAGGTTGCTAGAAATATGTGACAAAGATTCATTCAAGATGTTAGGGTTTGTTTACAAACCAGAAACACCATGAGGCAACACCCAAGTGTTCCAAAGAAGAAACAAATGCTGAGGGTTCTTATGGTAAAAAGTACATTTTTCAAATATCTTTTTTTTTCCGATTACAGCTGACACACAATATTATATTAGTTTCAAGTGTACAACGTGGTGATTAGACTTTTGTGTAACTTATGAAGTATTCACCCCATAAGTCTAGTACCCATATGACACCATACCTAGTTATTACAATATTGTTGACAATATTCCCTATGCTATACTTTACATCTCTGTGACTGTTTTGTAACTAGCGATTTGTACTTCTTTTTTAAAATATATTTTATTAATTTTTTACAGAGAGGAAGGGAGAGGGATAGAGAGTTAGAAACATCAATGAAAGAGAAACATCAATCAGCTGCCTCCTACACACCTCCTACTGGGGATGCGTCTGCAACCAAGGTACATGTCCTTGACCAGAATCAAACCTGGGACCTTTCAGTCTGCAGGCTGACGCTTTATCCGCTGAACCAAACCAGTTAGGGCACGATTTGTATTTCTTAATCTCTTCACCTTTTTCACCCAGCCCCCCAAACCTCCTCCTGTCTGACAACCATCAGTTTGTTCTCTGTATCTCTATGTGTTTGTTTCTGTTTTGTTTGTTTAGTTTATGTTTTAGATTCCACTTATAAGTGAAATCATATAGCATTTGTCTTTCTCTGTCTGACTTATTTCACTTAGCATGATAGCCTCTAGGTTCACCCATAAATGGCAAGACTTCATTCTTTTTTATTGGTTGAGTGATATTCCATTGTATATATGTACTACATCTTCTTTATCCATTCGCCCATCAATGGACACTTAGGTTGTTTCCATATCTTGGCTATTGTAAGTAATACTGTGATGAACATGGGGGTGCATATATATTTTCACAAATAAGTGTTTTGGATTTCTTCCAAACTGTGGGATGCTTCTCTCCTGTCTATCTCACTGTGGTATTGTGAACGTCCTCCCAAAAATCAATGCTTTTTAAAAATTTTTTAGGAGGTGATGTCCCAATTAAACCATAATATTATTATAGAAATGAATGTTTTTAAATGTATGACTCTTAATTTTCCCATAACATATTTTTGGATAAAACTTGACTTTGGTGGCTTTTTAAAGGATGTTCTGGAAGAATGAGTATATTAATGGCCTTGGACTTGCCCACAGGTTTGGCTTACGTGAAAGACAGGAGAGTCAGGTAGGCTGGGGCCAGGTGTAGCCAACTCAGCAGCTCCAGACCTGACATCAGCCCCAGTCATTTGTCCAGATACCTTCCTCCTTTCCAAGTCTGTTTCTTTTCTCACCATCCCACTCCCTTCCCAACAGTCTCCCCCCTCGTCTATTGCAGCAACCTTGTGACTGGCTGGTTTTCCCCTTACTGAGGAAGCCTTGAATCCAGAATAATTCAAACCTCACATCACCTGCATTGAGAAATCAGGGAGAGGGCTGACAGATGACCTTGTAAATTATCCTCCACATCTGGGAACCATATGTCTTAAAAATTTCTTGAGGAAGAGCAAGGAGGGTGAGGATCCTCAACCCAAGGCAGGATACTGACAAGCCCTTGACCACTTCAGGCTTTGAGCTTCTTGAAGGCAGAGGATTTACATCAAAGCCCTAGTAGAAATCTCAAGGTGTCAGGAGAAATTAGACACCTTGGATTCAACCAGACAGCACACCTGTGACAATTTGCTGCCATCGCTGGTGCTCAGGCCAAGTCCAGCAGCCATTTCTGCCTCTCCTCCCATCCTCACCCCCAAACACCAGTAAACAGTGCAATCTCCAATTCTAGGTAAGAACAGGAGGCCAACCATGGATAGGAAGGGAAACAGGTAGTTGCTTTAGAGTAATGAGGTGCAGCAAAAGCACTCTGGTACAGGCAACCATTAAGCAGAGATGAGCTCTGCATGCTCAAGCCCAAACAGAATCTGCTCACACTCTCTTTGTTAAGCCACGTCTCTTCAGTTTCAAGGAATTCTAAAATCCCTTGTCCTCACCCCTTGATCCTTTGGGTACAGAGGGTTCAAAAGAAATCCCAAACCACGACCAGCAACAGAAACTGCTACATAACTGGACACTGTGTTGGATGGCATTCAAAGATTAGGCGGGTCATACCACTCATGTGGCTAGAAAATTTGGGCAAGTTGACTGGGCCCCCGTCAAAGGGGATTTACAGCAGATCAATAACTCTCATATTGGCACCCACAGTCGCTTAGACACTAATAAAAACACAGATTTCTAGGTATCATCGCCAAAGATTCTGATGCAGAGTGTTGGTGGGGAAGGCACCCCTTCCATCTTCTTAACTAGTTCGCAGCCATGTCTGTGGACTAGTGATGGGATGTGTTTTGAGGTTTCCTGATATTCTCTTTCAGATCAACGCGGTCTCTGGGCTTGACCCGTGCCTTCTGTTTGAGCTTCCTCACCTCCTAGATTTGGCTGCTGGATGTGCACCAGCGCTGAAGTAGCAGAGGCTACAAATGCCCACCACATGTTCATGTGCTATTCTACATTTTCCAGCCTAAGTGTCATTTATTGGGGTGCCATGTGACTGAATTCCAATCAGTTGGGTGAGGGTTAAAATAACATAAGCCACTTCCAGACCTAGTCCCTATAAACAACCCATCCTTCCAGCCTTGTCTTCCTCTGTCATGCTGACCTTGGAGGTGGTGTGCTTCATCAAGCTGTTTCTGGGTGAAGGCAGCCCATATCCCCAAGTCACTGGTCACTGCTTGAGAAGAATCACCTGGTCTACCCTGATCTGTCTCGTGGGAGAAGAATCTTTCGTTGTGTTAAGCCATTAAAGTTTGGAGACTAGTTTAACCTTGATTCATAGAGGACTTGGTGCCATGATCATGTGTTGCCATTAAAAACCTAAAATATGTAGCATTAGCCAGAGACATCTGACAGCAGGCAGTAAGGAAGCTCAGATCTCAAGTCGAAAAGATGGAGATTCACGTTTCAAAGTGTCAAAGCTATCAGGTCTTGCCTATGGAAATTGTCTCTCCCAGGAAAAGTGTTAAAAGTATATATTAGCAATATGTTGGTTATTTTTGTCTGCATTTGTTAAGAAAGTGATGATTTCAGAAAAGAATTGACTGGCTTTAAGCTAGAAATGAAATGGAACAAAGTCCACAAATTCAACATTGTTGGAAAAGTCATCTGTCTCTAGATCCCAAACTTTCATAGAAGGTATTTAAGGGAGAAGAAGATTTCAGTAATAAAAATTCAAAAAATAACTCAATTAGATACAGTGGCATGGGAAAAATTAGATTGACGTTGAAACCTTGCCATTCCAAGCTTCACTAAGAGAAGGGAGGAAGGGATGGAGGTAGGGAGAGAACAGGAAAGAGATAGAGAGAAAGGAAGAGAGGGGAGAGGAAAAGGCAGGAAGATAATTTAAGAAGTACATTTAGAAAGAAACGTGGGCTGTGGCTGCTGGTATGTGGAATTGACTGGGTAGGGAGAGATCAGAAACCTATTATCAAGAGAACTGTATTACATTGCCAATAAGACCATGAATGAGCCTGAACTGGAAAACAGAAAGAGCCATTGACAGTACAAAACTGCTAACAAACTCCAAGCTTTAGTGCAGCAAGCAGTCTTCAAGAGGTGCAGAGCTCCCCGAAGAATGCCTCTCTCCACATGAGGAGTGGCCAAGGGGACCAATGTCAAAGGAGGGAACTCTGAGGGTAAGGGACATAGGCAACATCTGCCTGAAGGGCTGCAGAGTGTTGGCCACTGGTGTCTCCTCCCCTCCCCTCCATCAATGAGGATGCTGTCTTGTCCAAACTTAAAAATCAGACAACGGGCAAATAACTTGTCTTCTTAGATCACAGCTGACTTGACAAAGGAGATCCATGTCCTACTCACCCGCCAGAGAGGACCATCTGCCACCCAGAGGTCCTGGCCATTTAGGTTGACGCAAATGACTCCGTAGGACTGTCTTAGGGACGGGTTCATTGCGTTAACCTCTGTTGAGAAGAGTGAGCCAAGAACAGACTGTGATGGAAACTATTAGTCTCACCAAATATCCCTGTGCTCTGCTTCATTTCTCAGCCTCCTTTGCACTTAGATGAGAGTCATAGGATGAGTTTAGGCCAACAGGATGTAGATGGAATTGCTATAAGCCACTTCCATGAGTGGTTCTTCAAAACATCCTACGCAATCTCCCAACCGCTCTCCCTCTGCCTGGGGGGACTTGGGAGCTACATGTTCCAGATGACGGCTGTAATTTACAAAGAGCCTGGTCCCTGAGTCACTCCTCAGAAGAGAGTACCTTCAGCAAGCTGCTTGACCAAGACGAGGCCATGACATAAACAAAAAATAAGTATCTGTTACAAAGAGTCTCTGAGATTTCCATGGTTGTTATTGTTGAAGCATATGCTATGCATTACCGCGACCAATGGTTCAGGGAACTATGTCAGCATCCAATGCCTCAGTGTTCACCTTTGCAGCTGATCGCCCCAAGAGGATTGTACGCGATGTTGTAACTTGCAGTGAGAATATTTTATACAACAGGGCTTTGGTTTTTCTGATGGCAACTCTGAGAAGCAGCCTTCACTTCTATAAATGGTTGCACAGCAGAGAAAGTCATTTCACGCCCCTAAACCCTTGTTTTCTCCTTTTTAAAATGAACTTAATTAAGATACCTACTTCATAGATTTCTTCCGAGGATTAAGTAAGTCAACACCCGTAAAATGCAATAATAATGTAACTTGCATAGATTGTGCAAGTTAGCATGCTATTGAGAGCTTGCTGTTCACTAGACATATTGTTAGAAATTGTAGACTAACATCTACTTTGGGATCATTCTCCTCCGAAAGTAACAAGAAACCGCAGACATGGTCTCGGTGACCCCTGAGAAAGAGAGATAGCAGCCCCTACGTGGTCCTGTTTTGCAGACGGAAAAACTGAGTCCAAGGACTCTAACGCATTAAAGGTTTCACTAGATTGGGAGTCAAGAGACAAAGGTTCTAGAACCAGCTCAGCCTACAACATACTACTTGCCTTAGGGATTCTGTTACTAGTTCCCAGGTCTTAGGTCCCTGTGTTTTTGTTGTTGTTATTTGGGTTGTGTGTTTTGTTGGTGTTTTTTTTTTTGTTTGTTTGTTTGTTGTGAGATTAAGAGAGAGAGTTGGAATACCACATATGTTAACATCTCTTTCATCTGGGTATAAGTTTGCACTATGAGAAGAAATCTGGAGCAGAGCTGCAAAATAAAGCAGGGGTCCTACTTCCCAGGACCTGAGTCTCCTACTCATTCAGGATAAGATTTTGCTCTCACAGAGAAGGACCTACTTCCTCCCCATCACTTACAGTCATTCGTGGCCCAGGTCCCACATTTCCCAGGCATCAGACCAAGGTAAGGAGTGGATCCAGCCAAGATCACTGCCAAGGAAGAGAATTCTGAGGAAGAGAGACAAAGTAGCCAGTGGAGCTGCTCCCCCGCGTTAGGGACAGCCAGGCAGCTGGACGGGACAACTGCTGACCTTGGACATCTAAAGATTGAGTTTATTTATTCCCACAGGGTTTTTTTTTTTACCATTTAGATGAACCCAAAGCCCTTGGAGGACAACTGAAAAATGGAAAGTTACTCACTGATAGAGCCCTCCAACCCAGCAGAGTTACGAAATTATTTCTACTCAGGGAACATAATTTCCCAGGAATGTTGGCCAAATACCCCCAAGGTCAAGACCATCCCTAACTCATACTGACACTTCTGCGACTTCACATCTCCCACATGTGCAACTCACCCTAGAGTAACATGTTTTTTTTGGAATATAAATTCCCTCCTCCTCCTTCTCTCCCTCCTCCTTATTTGGAAGTAGTGGGAAAACTGGGGAGAAGATCTGGAAGAAGCAATGTGACCAGACTCTGAGTCCTCTTCCAACATCCCCTGACCCTCAAAACCTGTCTCATTTCCTAGTAAGTATGAACTTTTACCAGTAATCTGGTCACTCTTCTGAGCATGTTATGTATTGTGGAGAGCAGCTACAGCGTTTGGACAGGTTCAAGCCTCGGACTGATGAGGGGGCACGGTCCTCTCATGGCAAAGCCATGTGCAGGTCCCAGCTTGGAGGTCAAAGCCCTCCCAGCACAATGATAGCCAAAGGCTATGGTTGTAAGCTTGACCGTATGGTCTGAACCTGTGGTCCCAGGTGACTGAGTGATGTAGGCTGCAGGAGGTGCAGCAAGTGCTGCCAAAACAAAGCTAAATAGAGTTCTCAGGTGCATGGAATTGAGTAGATTCAAGAGAACATTGTAAACATCTTGACCATGTCCTTACTTTGCCTTGTGGGATCTGACTATAAAATAAAGACTCAGCTTACAGACTGTGGCACTGTCTCTCCATCCAAGAACAGTGTCCTACTCGCCTCCACTGCATTCTCTTGTCTGTCTTCTTTAATCCTTCACTGCCTGCCCCACCCCCTCAGGTTCACTCCTGGCCATGCTGGACATAGTGCAATATATGTAGTAGATATATATTAACTAATTTAATTCACACAACAATCCTCTAAGGTTCCCCCATGTTAACTTAGCAGATAGTGGTTAGTAAGCTATCCATGGTACTAAAGCTAGTTAGTGGCAGAGCCATCATTCCAACTCAGGAGCCTCATTCCAGAATCCACACTAGACCACCTCACCTGGCCATGGACAGGAAAGAATAAGGAAGGACCAGATTTTCTGACCTCTACTTGCTCCCTTTTCAGCTAATTGGAGATCAATTATTGTACACAAGAGGCCCGGTGCACTAATTCGTGCATGGGTGGGGTCCAGCTGGCCCACCCTGGTTGGGTCCAATCAGACCAGGCCAGCCATGGGGAGGGGACACAGGAGGTTGGCTGGCCAGCCTGCCCCTGATCGGGAGGGTAGAGGGAGATTGGGGGCAGGGCCGGCTAGCGGGAGGGGCTGTGGGCAGTTGGTGGGCCAGCCCCCTGGTCGAACTCCCGGTTGAACTCCTGGTCGAGGGGACAATTTGCATATTAGCCTTTTATTATATAGGACTAGAGGCCTGGTGCACAAAAATTTGTGCACTCGGAGGGGGGGGGATCCCCTCAGCCCGTCCTGTGCCCTCTCGCAGTCTGGGACCCCTCAGGAGATAATGACCTGCTGGCTTAGGCCTGCTCCCAGGTGGCAGATGGCAGGCCCAATCCCTAGGTACAGCCCCTGGTCGGGCTCAGAGCAGGGCCGATTGGGGAGTTGGGGTGCTACCCCCTGTCATGCACAGAGCAGGGCGGATCAGGAGGTTGCAATGCCACCCCTAGTCACGCTCAGGGTACAGCCGATTGGGGGGTTGGGGCACCGCCCCCTGTCACACTCAAGGCAGGGTCGATAGGGAAGTTGCGGCGTCACCCCCTGTCACACACAGAGCAGGGCCGATCAGGGGGTTGGGGCACTGCCCCCTGTCATGCACAGAGCAGGGCCCATCAGGGGCGTTGGGGCTCCATACCCTGTCACACACAGAGCAGAGCTGATCAGGGGGTTGAGGAGCTCCCCCCTGTCATGCACAGAGCAGGGCCTATCAGGGGGTTGAGGAGCTCCCCCGTGTCACTCACAGAGTAGGGCCGATAGGGGAGTTGGGGCACCGCCCCCTGTCACACACAGAGCAGGGCTGATCAGGGGGTTGGGGCGCTGCCACTGTCACACTCAGGGCAGGGCCAATGGGGAGGTTATGGCTCTACCCCGTCACACACAGAGCAGGGCCCGTTGTGGGGGGGGGGGGGGGCACTGCCCTCTATCACCCACAGAGCAGGGCCGATCAGGGGGTTGGGGCGCTGCACCCTGTCACACACAGAGCCGCAGAGCGATCAGGGGGTTGGGGAGCTCCCCCGTATCAGGCACAGAGCAGGGCTGATCAGGGGGTTGGGGCGCCTTCCCCTGTCACGAACAGAGCAGGGCAGATAGGGAGGTTGTGGCCCCGCCCCCTGTCACACACAGAGCCGCAGGGCGATCAGGGGGTTTGGGCGCTGCCCCCTGTCATGCTGATCCCGGTGCCGGGAGGCATATTACCCTTTTACTATATAGAATAGAGGCCTGGTGCACGGGTGGGGGCCGGCTGGTTTGCCCTGAAGGGTGTCCTGGATCAGGGTGGGGGTCCCCACTGGGGTGCCTGGCCAGTCTGGGTGAGGGGCTGAGGGCCGTTTTCAGGCTGGCGGGTGACTGAAGCTCCCAACTGCTCCTCTTTTTTCTTTTTTTTCTTTTTTATTCTGGGCCAGCTTTAGCTCTGAGGCCTCGAAAGCAGGTTTCTGGCCTTTTGTTTATCTTCTGTATTTGATACAATGTTGCGGTCCGGCTGGCTGAAGCCCGGCTGACTAACGCAGGTTTCTGGGGTTTTGTTTAGCTTCTATATTTGCAACATAGTTGCTTAGAGTTGCAACTGAGAGGCTGGCAAGTCAGGCAGGGAACGTTGGAGTCCGCGGTCACTGGAGCAAGCAAGCCTCCCTGTTCTCTTCAGTGCATGGCTGCCGGCCGCCATCTTGGCTGGCAGTTAATTTGCATATCGCCCTGATTAGCCAATGGGAAGGGTAGCGGATGTACGGCTAATTACCATGTTTCTCTTTTATTAGCTAGGATGGGAGCTTAGAGATCATCTAGGCCAGCAAGAATGCCTAATTCTGTGCCCATAAATGGACAAGAGCATTCAGGTGAGACTGAGACCTTGGGTTAGTTCCCTAACTCTCGGCAAGACCTCAGAGTCTCAACACATCTCTCTGAGCAATCTGAACCAATCAATTAATTTGAAATGCCAGCATGCAGGAAAAGCCAGGAGAGGATCTTGCAGTGCTTCAATGCCAGTATTCAATTCACCACAGTGACCCCATTAGAGACTTTAAGTAAGGACTTCATTAAAGACCCCATTAAAGGCTGCCGCCCCTTGCACCATCTCCTATTATGGGGCCTTGTGTTATGCACTGAGGAAACATATGCTCTTTATTCTTCTCTTCTCTTTCCCTTTGCAATTTTTAGCCATTGAGCACCTCCTCTGCCGTGTGTGCTCAGGAGTGAGAGTGAACTAAGTCTCTTGGTTTTCATATATGTTCCTTGAAACCTTGGGGTGTGCAGGTTTAGGGAGCCACCCATTCTGCTTCAAACAGATCCACTCCATTACAGTGTATTTGATGAACAGGCTTTTGCTATTAATTCCATTTAGGAAAAATGCTTGAGGGGCTAAAAGAAATAGTTAATAAATGCATAGGAACCTCCATACTGTTTTCCATAGTGGCTGCATTAATTTACATTCCCTCTGCTTTCCTCCACAGCCTTGCAAACATATCATGCCTTGTCATTCGACACTAGCCATCCTACCATGTGTGGAGAAGTGTCACCCTAACAGGTGTGGGGTGGTTTTTCTTTGTATTTCTGGGGAGATGTTGGTCAAATGGTGCAAACATAACATATAGCCGGCTAAAGAGAAATTTTACTCCTTATTTGTTTTTTTGAAAGCCATTTCTTTCTTGAGTGTTATGATAAGTGCAGAGGATAGAGTAGTGAACATGGATAGGACTGTCCTTCACCTTAGATAGCTCCTTGATGGCCGTGGCTCATTTGCTTTGAAGATGCAGTTTCAGATGACTAAGTTCTTGGGACCTAATGTACTGCCTGGTGACTATATTTTAGACTTGAAATTTGCCAAGAGAGTAGGTCTTAAGTGTTCTCACCACCAAAAAAAAGAGGGAGGTGGTAACTATGTGAAGTGATGGACATGGAAGTTAACTTGATTGTGGTAATCATTTCACAATGTATGTGTATGTCAAACCAATGCATCATACTCCTTAAATGTATACAATCTTTATTTGTCAGTTATTCCCCAATAAAGCTAGAGGGAAATGCCCAAAAAGTCCAGGCCAATAGGAGCTCCCTAGTTCCGATGTCCTATGGCACTAAAATTCCGGGGCACTTAGGTTCTATGACCACTAGATTAAATATAGGGGTGAGGTTCCCAGGTAGTCGGCCATGTTCAGAACTGCTGAGACCTCTCTGCATCTGGGTGGGAGCCACGCAGAAATTTGAGGCCCCTTCCTGGCCTCCCAAATCCTGAAGACAACCATGTGAACACAGGGACCAGGGAAGGTTCTCAGACCGCCTCATCTCTCCATGCCTTTGGTTCCCTTACTTCTTTCCCCACTACAGATGTTTCATCTCAGGAAAAGCAGAGCTCGTAGAATGACCTTCTCGGATTACCGCCCTTGCTCAGTCATTTCATAAGCTCCCTTCCTCCCCGATGCTGAGCCCCAGGATAGATAAAAATGTGCCAAATTTCTTTCCGCTACTTTGCCCATTGTTCGTCCTTTCCAGGAAGTAGAATTTGGTCATCAATTTAGGACCTCCCTCGATGACTTGGCCATGATTTTGCAAAGAGGAAGGATTCCCTGGAAGCTCCCACTCTTCTCTATCGTCTTTAAAAGGCAGGCAGAAATAGCCAGAGGAGCAGAGAGCCTGAGACAAGCACACCCACAGACAACTCCCACAAGAGGCTGAGACAAGCACAAACATCGACAACTCCCACACTAAGGCTGCGTCCGCACCCTCCAGCATGAAGATCTCCGCGGCGCTCCTGTGCCTGTTGCTCACCATGGCCGCCCTCACCACCCAGGTGCTCGCTCAGCCAGGTAAGCCCCCTCCTTCCCTGTGGGACAGCTGACCACCTCCTGAACTAGCATAACAGGACCCATGAGTAGTGTGATAAACCTGACCCTAACCCTAACCTAACCCAAGTAGTGCCCAACCTCATAATCAGTGGAAGAGAGACCCAAGCCAGTCCCATGTTCCTTTCTGACATGGCTGTTGAGAGAGACAGAGTATATCCATGATCTGGCTGCCTTTGCAGAGTTTAGGGATGGGGCACACACAAAAAGACCTTCTCTTCCTGTGGGCCCCGAGGGCAGTTGGGGCAGGCCTATAAGGGAAACAATTGCTTGATTAGAGGCCCAGAATTTTCACTGGACTCCGAGAAGCTTTCAGAAATGGTGGATAGAGGAAGGAAATGAGGTTCCAGGGCAATCTCTTGAGGTGACATATTTTGAGTCTGGGGGGGAAAAAATCAGAGCATTTTTCATGCTCTGATGACTTAGATGCACTGCATGTTATTCGTACAAATAAGATCGTGCAGGCTGTGGTAACAAACAGCCCTAATGACCAGTGACTTGAAACTAGAAAGGTTAATTTCTTACTCCTACTGAAAGTCTATCGTGTATTGGCTAGACCTTCTGCTTCATACGCTCAGGATCCTAGGCTGATGAGCAGCCACCTTCGAAAGTCTTGCTGCTTACCGTGACAAAGGGAAAGCTAGCCCTTGGGGTTCTTGCACTGGAAACCACTAACTCCAGCTCAGAAATGGCACTTGTCACTTTGGTTTCTCACTTATGGGTCCAAACTAGTGAATGGCTCCAACCAACCAAAAGTGGCCAAGAAATGCAAGTCTACCATGCGTCCAGAAAGCAGAGAAGGGGGGTGTCTGGTGAACAGTACTATGGTTGGCACATAGCTCCATAGCCCTGTAACAACAGAGCTAGAGCTTACTGCACTGACCAAGCTTCTTCTACACTTTGCCAGTGGGGACAGGTCCTCACTTTTCAGCCGGCGACCACAAGTCAAAGGCAGAAGTATAGGACCTCAGAGCAGATGAATTCTACCTCCTTCTCTTATATTTTCTTCCTTTCTCCTAAATTTCCTTCCTTCCTCCCAAAGGCATGCTTTAACATAGCTACAGCCCTAACCAGTTTGGCTCAGCAGATAGAGCATGGGCCTGCGGACTGAAGGGTCCCGGGTTCGATTCCAGTCAAGGGTACGTGCCTGGGTTGTAGACTCGATCCCCAGCAGTGGGCCATGCAGGAGGCAGCCGATCCATGATTCTCTCATCATTGATGTTTCTATCTCCTTCTCCCTTCCTCTCTGAAATCAATAAAAATGTAAAATAGCTACATATTATTAGTGGTTCATCCTTTCTTTCTTTTCTCCCGCAAATTCAGGGAAGGTCCCAACCCTCTGCTGCTTCAGTGTGGCCAGCAAGAAGATCCCCAATCAGAGACTGCAAAGTTACATAAGACTCACCGACAGCAGATGTCCCCAGAAAGCCGTGGTGTAAGTAGGCAGAGCTCACCCTCTCCCCGCCCAAACATGCATTTCTAGAGGGCAGAGGGCAGGAACTGCTCCTGAGTTACTTGGAATCATAGACTCAGGGTTGGACTCTCATCCAATTCATGGATTTTTCACTTCAGGGCATTTTCACACTTAGCTCTGTCTGCAAGCTTGTCCAGGTCATACCAGTTCCTTCCAGTCAGGAGCGAGGGTGGCTTGACTGGGCCATCAGAAGCAGCAGGAAACCCCAGAGTCCCATCCTTCCTCTATCCCCTTCCCGCTCTCCCACGGCAGCCCCTCCACCCCATGGCAGATGGTCCTGGAAATTTGGGGTTTAAATGGACACAATTTTCAAAGTGAATCCTTCTAATCGCTTCCCCTCTCTCCCATAGTTTCAAGACCAAACTGAACAAGGACATCTGTGCTGATCCCAAGAATAAGTGGGTCCAGGATGCCATAAAGTACCTGGACAAAAAATCCCCAACTCCAAAGCCATAAAGATTGACTGTTTTGAGACCAAACCAGAGCCTGAGAAATGCTTGATTCATTCCCCACCCACCGCGCCGTCGTCCTAAGAAGCAGCCTGAAATCATCCCATCATCCTCCCCAAACGAATGGCTTTTATTTAATAATTAACAAATTATTGTATTTAAGTTATTGATGTTTTTAATATACGTTTAATTGATTTCAGAGAAGAAGAGAGAGATAGAAACATCAATGATGAGAGAGAGCACTCCGCCTGCCCCACACTAGGGATCAAGCCCAAAACCTGGGCTCGTGCCTTGACCAGGAATCGAACTGTGACCTCCTGGTTCATAGGTCAGTGCTCAACCACTGAGCCATGCCACCAGGCTACTGGTGTTTTTAAACTTCTCTGCTGTGAATACTGCTTGTTTTTAACATGTCAGGTCCTTTCTCCTCTGTGATCCCCAATCCAATCCCTTGCAAAGTGCTATGTTCTTATTCTCCTCCCTCCCTCTCTGGAAACGTGTAAGGGTCCTGGCAAAGATATGAACATGTTCTGTATTTTTAAGAAGAGGTGTGACTCATTGTTCACTGGAAAAAAAAATATTATTTTAGGAATACAGAAACCTGTATTTTGTGTTACACTCAGCAGTTGTATTATTGTGGGGAATCCACATTAAGCTGGGAGGTAGAAAGGTAGGGGTGTCAGGTACAATTATGGGGGTGGGAACTGTGTTTCTGAGAAGTGACCTTTTGGCTTGGCTGGCTTTCAACGGGATTCAGGAGAAAACTGACAGGACCAGACAAACCTTCTGTTCGCCTCTGATTCCGGTCCCCAAGAGCGGCTTCCCAGACCTCTCTTACTTCAGACAACTACTCAGCAGGACCCGCCCCACCACTTTTTTCCTGGCCAACCGCACGCTTGCCGTGACCCATTGCAGCAGCCTGTGGTATCTCCCCGGGCCTGACTCGCTCCTCTGAGTGTCCTCCAGCCCAGAATACACAGGCTATACCGACAAGTCACAGGAAGGCGAGGTGACTCTTGACAAGAGGGTCGGCCAGACTAAGGCTTTACAGGCACTGGAAGAGGCCTAAGCCTGGAACTTAAACTAGGTCTTGATGGGTGGACAAGGGCAGGGGCTCAGTTAGCGGTATCTCAGGCTAGGTCGGAAGGAGAGAGGGATAGCTTGAGAAATGCTTAGAAGTAAAGATGATCACAGTGTTTCATTTTATTTTATTTATTTTTTGTTGTTAATCCTCACCCAAACCCAAAGATATTTTTCCATTGCTTTTTTTTTTTTTAGAGAGAGAGAGAGAGAGAAGGAGAGAGAGAGGGAGAGAGGAAGGGAGGGAAGGAGAGAAACATCAATGTGAGAGAGACATATCAATTGGTTGCTCCTCTAGGTGCCCCAACCAGGGCTGGGGATGGAACCTGCAACCCAGGTACGTGCCCTTGACCGGGAATCGAACCTTCAGCCCCTTGGTGGGTAGGCGGATACTCTAACCATTGAGACACACCAGCCAGGGCTATCACTGTGTGTTTTTCAAGCTGGGTGGAAGCCCATTGGAAAGGTGGCAGGGCTAGGGGCTGAGTGAAATGGTGGGGAGATTTGGGAAGAAAAGTTGAGGCCAGTCTGTGAAGGTGGGGAGGTTGGGCTCCATTCAGAGAGTAATGAGTAAGAGGAGCGCATCATTTTTATCACCCGAATTATGACTTTTGGGAATAAAAGGAGGCACCATTAATAATCATGCTGGGGCAGCAGATATACTAGTAAATGAACACAGTCCCAGGCAAACCTGAGCATCTGGCCACCTGAGTACGAATAGGCATTTAAAGTTTCAATTTAGCGGGGTAGGGGAGTGGCATGATCAGAGGGGCTTCGGGAGTCATAACCATGTGGCGAAGGGCTGGATGGGGAGGGGAAGGGAAGAGCAGTTAGCACGCTATTGCAATGTATAGGCAAGAGGTGATGGAGAACGGAATCAGGGCATGGGAGATGGGAGGGGAGAAGGCGATTGCGAGAAGAATGGGACTAGGTGAAAGTGAAATGCCGGATGTTGTGGCTGGAGAGGTAGGACCGGTGACACGGAAACCTCCATAACACTGCCATAGAGGCCCAGACAATGCACTTCCCTTCCTCACCCTTCCCCTCACCAAGCTCAAGAGCTTCTAACCACATGGACAAGACCTCCACTTCCTGTAAGCAACTCAAATCAGAATTCCTCTGCAGCCTCTGAACTCAGCCTGCATATCTGTCAGTCATGTGGCCCCCTGTGCCTGGGCACAGAGACTAACTATGTCCCCAAGGGTAGAAAAAATCATAGGTGCCCTGCTGGTAGAACTCCACGTGGTCTAAGGCTGCCAATCTGGAGGGTCAGTTGCCCACTGTGTCACACTTTGTCCAGCAGGGTCACTGCATCGTGTAGCTCCAGGGACACCATTCACACCAAAGTCCCACTGGCCCACAATTTGGGGTGGCCTTGGCACAGGCAATATAAGGGAGGCACTGACCTGGCAGACGAGAGGTTTCTGTTTCACCCCTAAATCAAGTCTCTCTCACTTTGTTACTTTGGTCCTGGATTGTCCCCTCCATAATATGAGGATAATCATGTTTTAGGAAAGAAAGTAAGGAATCTAACACATGACCATGACCCCAAATGATTTCCTGCACTAAGCACACTTTCTCTTAGAAAACATCACTATCTTGCCCTGGCCGGTGTGGCTCAGTTGGTTGGAGCATCATCCTGAGCACCAAAGGATTACGGGTTCGAGTCCTGGTCAGGGCACATATCCAGATTGTGAATTCGATTCCCGGCTGGGGCCCGTAGGGGAGCCAACCAAGTAATGTTTCTCTCTCTCTCTGTAAAATCTATAAAAATACATATCCTCAGGTGAGGATTAGGATTTTTTTTTTTAATCACTATCTTCACCCATTGGGGCAGGGAAGGTTGGGTGAGGGTTCTGCATTCACACTCGCAAGTCAGACAGAGGCCGAGGTGATTGCACACCAACTATATCTCAAACAGAACCTTTCTGGAAAGCTTCCCCATGAGATCCTCAGGTAGAAGCATGGACCCCAAGAGCCATCAGAGAGCTTCTAGTGGCTCCCACACATGGCTCCCACTCAGAACAATCACTGCACCCCACTCCAGGGACAACAGGGGTCCCTGTCTCTTCTGCAGCTTAGCAGACTTCAGCCCTAAGTGCCAAGTAGGGATGCACCTCCAAATGTTAGCAAGTCCAGGAGGCAGGCAACACCCGTGGGGTGGCCACAGGGCACCTCCCTGGGATCAGCAGACCCTCTGATGCCAGAAAATCTTGAAGAGAGGATCAGGAAGGGAGAGGAGAGGGGGAGAAATGCCTTTCACTTGTGCAAGACTAAAGAGAATTCGCTCACATCCCCTATGCCAAGTCTCTCTCCTCTCTTTCAAGGAATCTCTAATGCAGTTCACCTGTACCTGGGCACAGCATCGTCTGCCCCTGGAGTATAAAATCGTGGGCACAGAGCAGTGGAGATATTTAAGCCTTCTGATGGCTCACAGATCCCAACAAGGAACCAGAGATGGCACCAAATGGGAAGCAAACTCTTAGATGGAAATTGTCATTCAAAGTGTGCTGGACAGTGTGGAAAGCAGGACGGGGCCTGGAGAGAAGGTATATGGAACACTGTCACAATGCAGGTTTCAGCCAATCCCACAGGGAGCTTTAGAGCTGGGACAACTCAAATTGGGGCAAGGGCCCAGGCATTTATATTCCCATCTCAACCAGTCACGGATGCAGGCTGCTCCCGGGAAGGGGCTGAACTCTGGGCAAGGCAGCTCTCCTCGGCCAAGGGCAGGTCTCACACAGGATACTGAGCTGAGAGCTGTTGGCCACCAATGCACAGCAGCTGTGGAAAGAGCACTTCAGTCCTGGGAAGAGAGAAGATAAATAAGCAGCAAGCCAGGGATCAGGACCCGCCCGTCGTGCGGTTCAGATTCACTTGTTTATCTAATACATCCTAGGAAACGGCTTCAGGATCTAATCAGCCCCCTCTTCTCAGGAAATGTGCAAAAGGAACATTAGTGGGGTGAACTACTTCCCCTTTCCTCCAACTGCTGCAATGGTCATGAGACTGTGATATTGTGATTGTCAACCAGTGATCATTGTTGCCAATTCAATGCCAACAAGAATCCCCAATTTAATGGAATATTCTTCCTCAAAGAACCAGGACTTCCAAACTCCCTGAGCCCTGAGTTGTGGGGACAGGAAACACCAATTCCCCCAACTGGGTTGCTGGAAGTGATGGTAAGTGAGGTGACTCCTACTTACATCTCTTGATACTTGGATCCATGGATTCTGCCGACTGGGGCTCCAGCGTCATGTAATAATTGATTTGAGATTTATATGGAATCCTAGAGGATGGTACTCTATCCTTGCAAGATGTTTTTTCCAAGCTGGTGCCTTTGCTGTGCCTTCAACAGGCCATTTCATTCTATCGGGCCAAAGCTTCTGGATAATGTAGTTACATGGTAGGGTCAGTGGATGCCATGGCCATATGTTTTCTGTTAAGGATGTCTCTTGGTCTACTGTGTGCTGTAGGGTCTCATACCAATGGATAAGCCTCGGGTAATGGTGCTGGCTGAGGTATTGGGCACAAAAATGACCAACCTGGAAAACGTGTTCATTCCAGTTATCATCAATCACTGTCCTTTTCAGATCAGAAATGATGCAATGTAATCAAATGTGTATTTGCCACCAAATAGCTGGTCATTCTTCTTGATGGATTAATGCCATAACAGGGACTCAAGTTTGGCCTTTGTTGCTGGCAGGGTGGACATGCAACTACCTTGGTCTTGATGAGTGGATCCCATGCTATGGGGCCCATGTATAGACTGAACCCTTGCTCCACAGCTACTCTGCTCCTGTGTTCACTGCCCGGCACCACAGGGGCCAATGTCAACCGGCTGCATTATTCTGTTTGCTTGGCCATTCACTACCTCTCTTGTTCTCCAAATTCTCTGTTAGACATTAAACAGAGGTCTTCATGCTGTGTCTTGTCCCATAGGTCCATCCACATGCTCCTCTCCTGGACCCCATTTCCTCCCAGTCAACCCCTCCCCTTCCTGACCAACCATCCAGACCACTCACCACCCTTTATACATATTCTACCCACAGGCTAGCCGAGCTCTTTCTCTATGCAAGTAGATGACCAGTAACCCTGCCCAAAGCTCTGCTCCCCCTTCACTCCTGTCTTTCAAGGCTAACCCTGAGCTGAGCTGTAGGACAGCGGCCGTCATGTTGGGCTTGTATCTACATGCTGACCTGAACCATCTCTGAACCAGGCTCAGCCTTTTACTTCCTCCATCAGCTGATCATAGGCGACTTCTCAGGCAGCCCTGGGTGTGAACTGAGGGGAAGGCACAGCAGTTGGACATCATGGGGGTCTTGGTGGCCTGCTCACATGGCTTCCTGTGGCCTCCAGCCCTGCTAGTGCCCAGTCCCAATGCATCGCTTTAGTCTCACGATGGACTGCTGCCGGGTCCACCTGGCATTATAACGTGGTGGCTTTGACTGAACCCAGCTCATAATGGGCTGCAGAGTGGACGGGGTTCCAGGCAGAATCCACGAACAGGAGGCAGGCCTGGGCCTGAGGCATGATCTCTGAGCCCTGGCTTGTTCTGCAGCTAGCTTGGACTAGATCTACGGCTTCTAATTAGTTCTGCAGTAAAATCACCAGGGACATGTCTAAAAGCACAGATTCTCAGCTATCTACCCCAAAGTTCAATGTATCAGAATGGGCACGGGGCTAGGGGGCCCTATGCTATCTCCTAGACTGGCTCCAGCTCTGGTTTGCCCTGGATTGGCTGTGTATTCTTAGGCAAATCGCTTAATCTCACTGGTGAAGTGAGGATAAAGATGCCTG
Organism: Myotis yumanensis; assembly: GCF_028538775.1. NCBI lineage: Eukaryota > Metazoa > Chordata > Mammalia > Chiroptera > Vespertilionidae > Myotis > Myotis yumanensis. The sequence goes on along the minus strand of NW_027223767.1, from coordinate 23,077,953 downwards.
CCGCCAGAGGATTATGTGAAATGAGGGGCAAATGGCACTGTAACAAACGCGTGGGTGTGTCTTCTGCTTAGTTAGAAAGCATGTGTGCTCAGAGGCAGTTCTCGCTTTTACAAGCATTGCTCTTTGTTCCGACTGAGGAAGGCATTTAGCTTCTCTCAGCCTCAGTTCTTTCATCTTTATAATGAGCATCATAAAAGCATTTATCTCAGAGGTTGGTCAGGAGGATTGAATTAGATAGCACCTGGAAATCTGTAGTCCCTGGCATGGAGAACAAATTCAACAAAAGCGGCCATCATTATTTATTGGATATTTACTGCTTGCCAGTTGCAATGCAAATGGTTTTTAGACTGTTTCTTCCCAGAGTTCCAAGCAACTTTGCAAGTCCCAGCTGGTTCTCTTTGTAGAAGGGAGAAGAGAGGCCCAGGGCATGAGAGAGCACAATACAGTAGAAGGTTCAGGGGCAGGTCAGGGCACCTGGGCACTGGGACTCCTAGGCCTTTAATACCCTTCATGGCCTTAAGGATTTCATTTCTGTCCTTGGGCCTCATTTTTCTTCTCTTTTTTTAGAAAGTTTCTTCTTTAAAATATATATATATATATATATATATGTTTTTTAATTGATTTTTTTTTTAAGAGAGAAGAAGGGAGAGGGAAAGAGATAGGAACATCAATGAGAAACATCAATTGGCTGCCTCCTGCACGCCCTCTACTGAGGATGGAGCCCAAAACCCTGGACATGTGCCTTGACTAGGAATTGAACCGGTGACCTCCTGATGCACTGGCCGGCACTCGATCCACTGAGCTACACTGGACGGGCTCATTTATTTATTTATTTATTTAATCTGAGGAAGGAGTGGATGGAATACATTTCCCTAGTATGGTCTCAGAAGAAATCCGAATCTAACTGTAAAACAGAGCCTGGCGGCTGGATCCACAGGTTGCACTCGCCCTGGGCCATTCTTATCCCTGGGGACCAAGTAAGAAGCCAGGAGATCTGTTTCCACCACAGGAGACTCATTTCCTGCCCCATCAGAGCTGTTCCTGACCACAGACTTCCTATGCGCCGGCAACAGAGACTGTGCATTGAATCAGCTTTAGATAAGAGCTAGCTGGTTGGCGGGGCAGGAGGGGAGGGTAAGAGATCAACCGAAGGACTTGTATGCATGCATATAAGCATAACCAATGGACATAAGACACTGGGGGGTAGGGGAGGCCAGGGGATTGTCAAGGGCGGGGGGGAAAAAGGAGACATATGTAATACTCTTTGTAATACTTTAAGCAATAAAACAGTTTTTTTAAAAAAAAGAGCTGGCTGGGCGGTCACCAAGAGAGAGATCAGAGAAAGACCCCGAAGAGCACCCACTCCCTGCAGAAGGCAGCTGAGCTGGACAGAACAGCTGCCCGACTGCGCCGCATGGTCGGTAAGTCGGGGTTAATAGTTCACATGAAGTTCGTAGGCGCAGAAAGCTGAAGTGGGAAGCCAACGGGAGGACTGAAAAATGAAAACAACAGACAAATTGGCAGGCATCACTGAAGCCTGGTCCAGCTGTGGCTCTGGCATCACCCACAGGCTGTCGTCCCTGGAACACACCAGCCACATTTCTCTGAGGCCCTGAGGCACTCAAAACATCTGATCCCTGCCCCTTTACCTGGGACCTCTGCCCTCTAGCTGACATTTCTCATGCTTCCTTTTTCCATAATCCAGCCATTCCTGGAACACCATCCCCAATGTAATATATCTCTGTTTGGAAGCGTGAGGCAGTTTTGAGGCAGGAGGGCGGAGGGGGAGAGATGTGAGAATTCCACTATCGATGCTTTGTTACAAATATTGTGGCCCCACCCCATAACAAAGAAACAGAATTTCTGGAGGATGTGGCCCAGAAATTAGGATTTTAAAAAGATTCCCAGGTGATTCTAATGTGCAGCCAAGGTTGAGAACCCCTGCTAAAGGGAATGACTGTTAAACTTAATGAGAACTTGCTGTGTTCTAGTAGGCACTGTTCAAAACACTTTCCATTCCTCAATCCAACTGACCCTCACAACTTGTAGTACCCTCGTTTTCACTTTCCTACACCCCATGGCAGATGAGCATGGGGCTTTTGTCTAGTGGACACAAGCAGGCATTTTCCCGAGTCCCAAGACAGGGACATTCTGGGCCTTCACCTCGAGGGAGGAAATTCCTAGAGGGGAGGGGCCGCATCCTTCGAAAACCATAGTCCTTGATCTACTGACCTGACATCCACAAGAGGTGTCCAGTCCCCTCTGGGCAGGGCCCCTGAGCCCTCCTCCACAGCCACATGTCATTCACAGGTCTCATCAGACCTGTCCGCTAGGGCAGAGGGAGCCTTGGCAGAAGCAGGGGTGAGCTCAGAATGCAAGGAGAGCTGGACAAATGTCCCCGAGGCTTCCAACCCAGTGTTTCATGCAATGTTTTTCCTCTGGTGCCCTCACTGCCCAGTTCTTCATCCTTGCACCAGTTGTCCACTAGAGGGAGCCAGTCCTCAGCAAGTAGAAACCATGTGTTCCTACATTAGCATCATCTTGTCCATTAGCATCCACTCCAATACCTGCTGTGTGTCTCGATGTGTGTGTTAAGGGGTGAGAGGAGTTTCACTGGATTAATACAGCTCACAGCATGCTTTTCCCTGGCATTCTGGGGGTAAGGCACAGGGTCCTCCTGCTTCTGCATCCCACAGACCGCTCCACTTGCCTTGGCTGACATGGGATTCCCCCTATGAACTCACTCAGAGAAAGACTTTGACAGCTAACCCAAGGCTTGCAAACCACACGCTCCAGATTCCTTATCTGCCACCCAGCTTTGCCATCCTCTGATGCTAAGATCTAAGAGCTTTATCGCTGTAGAATTCCTGGAGCCCTTCATTCCGCCCAAGTTCTAATTTAATACCATCCTGGGTCTAACGGAGTTAGCAGGATGCAGCAATGCAGAGCTGTGGCAAGCCTCTGGTTGGGCTCCCAGCCAGTGCTGAGCCCCTCCTGGGGATACCGCCAGGGGAACGTTGGGTCTGCTCCTCTTTTATGACCACTCTTTCCTTCCTTCCTCCCTCTTCTACAGGAGGTATTTCCTTGAAGAGAAAGTGGAGCCCCTAGGACAGTGATGGCGAACCTTTTGAGCTCGGCGTGTCAGCATTTTGAAAAACCCTAACTTAACTCTGGTGCCGTGTCACATACAGAAATTTTTTGATATTTGCAACCATAGTAAAACAAAGACATATTTTTGATATTTATTTTATATATTTAAATGCCATTTAACAAAGTAAAATCAACCAAAAAAAAATGAGTTTGCATGTCACCTCTGACACGCGTGTCATAGGTTCGCCATCACTGCCCTAGGTCCTAGGTCCTCAACCTTCCTAATGCTGCGACCCTTTAATACAGTTCCTCATGTTGTGGTGACCCCCAACCATAAAATTATTTTCATTGCTACTTCGTAACTATAATTTTGCTACTGTTATGAATCGTAATGTAAATATCTGATATGCAAGATGTATTTTCATTGTTCGCGACCCACAGGTTGAGAAGCGCTGCTGCAACTCAGAGCGTTTCCTCTTCTTAAACTGGGCATGACTGTGTTACTGAACACAAGGGGTTCGTTTGCCTGCGCCCATCAGAGCCCAATCAAACATGAACAGGAGTTTGCAGCAGAAAAGGTAAAGGTTTATTAGCGAAGAAGATAGTGCCAAGCCAGGAATCACAGGTGAGCTTGCGCAAAGACCTGGCTCCCGGGTGGCTTCTCGGGAACAGGTTATACAGAGGAGAAATCTCTAGTCCTGGTGGAGTGAGCATCATGGTCTCTATTGATTGGTCGGCGCTAGGGAAGTAGGTAGTTGATCATCACATCTGGTCCCGTTGTCAGCCATGGTGCTGCTCTGTCTGGTTTCGCAAGGGTGTGGTCAGTGGGGTCTGTCTGCTTTTCTGGATCTGGAGCTGAAACACAACCGAGGCCTAGATGCTATCTTCAGTTTGACTAAAACTCTATTCCTGTGGTTAACAGACCCAGGGCTTTGCTGCTAAGATTGCTTGATGCTGACCACAACCTCAATGTCCTGAGGGCTTAATGATCAAAGGAGTGGACATGCAAGGGAGAGGGAGGTGGGTGAGTCAGGATGCTCCTAGGCTGGACAAGGCCACTGTGAATCAAAGGAAAGAGAGATAAAAGGTGAGATTAAAGAAACGGAGTTTCTTCGTGGTTACAGTCGCCCCTCCCATTTCCATCCAGTTCTGGATGGAAAATGTGCTTAGTCCCAGCTCACTGGTTTCCTTTCTTACTTTAAAACTCGCCAGGACCCAGTGCCAACTCTGCAGGTTTCAGATCCCCTTTCATCATTCCTGACCGTGGCCCTGCTGAAGGGAAGGCTTCCTTCTCAGCCTCCTAACACTCCACCTCCTATAAAACAATGAATCATAACTCTATAAAAAACAGGCAGAGCAGTCAGAGGAGCAGGGAGGCTGAGACAAACTCTAAATCTCCACGGTTTTAAGAAGTGGGGGCTGTGCTCCCACAGAATGTCCTTTTGACTCGGGTGGTCTCCATGCAGGTTCAAGACAGACTGGTTCGCCCCAGCACTGGGATGTCAGTGCCCAATGTCAGCTTTCTGGGACTCAAGGACTTGAGTCACCTGTCTAGCACCAGCTCACAGCCATTCCCTTCCTCACCTGCCCACCACCCCGGTGGAAATCTCCCTCCCGGTCCCGGTCTGTTGCAATAGCCTTTAGTCACGTTATGTGAACTGAGGCCTCAGGAGAAGGCTAGGTGACAATAGACAATAGTCAGAGACATAAGCAGGATCTGTCTTAAAAGATGGAGTGAGATAAGAGGAGATGTTTCTACAGAGTTAGTTCAGGATGGACCGGAGCGTGGACCAGAAGCAGAAATCTCCTCTGTCTGGAATTTGGTCCAGGAATGGGAGAAAAGTATAGATATTTTAGAATGCAAGCTTGGAGTCATACTTTAGAGGATCTTGAATGTGAGGATGGACAGTGTGAGTTCAATTCTGAAGGAGACAGACACTGAAGGTTTCCCTGGGGACCTGAGGCACAGCCTGGGATGAGTCACTGGATGCTCTCTGAGGTTCCTATGTGCTCTCACACTTGGTGTCTGCCCCTCTTCCCGTCCCCGCCCCTCGGCCCCCATGTCTTGAACTTGCATGGTAGTCTTTGTCATGACCCATTTAACTCTCCCATGGTCCACTGCTCATCTCTAGTCCTGCCTCACCATGGAATGGCTATGTGACCTGCTAGAAAGCACTTCACCTCTTTCTTTTAATGTCCCCTTCCATTGTTGCCATGATTTGTGATGTCTGAATACGTCTGGGGTGAAGCTGTAAAATGTAGCCAGGACTTAAGATTCCCAGGATAGCCCTAGCTGGTTTAGCTCTGTGAATAGAGCGCTGGCCTGCGGACCGAAAGGTCTTGGGTTCAATTCTGGTCAAGGGCATGTACCTCAGTTGCAGGCTCCTCCCCAGCCTGGGCCTTGGTCAGGACGTTTGCAGAAGGCAACCAATCGATGTGTTTCTCTCACATTGATATTTCTCTCTGTCTTCCCCTCTCTCTTCCACTCTCTCTGAAAAATCAATGGAAAAATAACCTCTGGCAAGGATTTTAAAAAAAATATTCCCAGGATATTCTTCCGCCTGACCCTGATATTCCTTAGGAATCGCTTAAGAAGATGGAGATCAGCTTCCATTGCAGGACACTCATTTCTTCCCCAATGCTGACTTACCCCTGTTCCCTACTAACTTATAGTGTAGACCACGGCCTCACCACTCACTGGCTCCTAAGTTACAAGCATTTAGTTGCGTGTGCTTTAGCTAACTGCTAATGAGGACGTCCCCCAGGGGAAAGGGAAGAAGGCAGGATGACCACCTCCCTGGGGGTTGGACAGAGCAGTTGCAGAACTTGAGCAGTCTCAAGTTTCGTTTTAGCTTGTCACACTGCGATTTCCCCAAACCAAAGGAGGAAAATTGCAAAATCAAAGGGACTCACAGTCTTTGAACTCCCTGCAGAACTTGCCCATGGTGCCTCTCGACATCTATCATACCTGGGACCTGTGTCCCTTCCTTCTGGGGCCCAGAGCACCCTGTGCCTTTGGTTCATGTGAGAATTCGGGGGCCTCATTCTCCCCTGTATCCAGGAGACTCTTTTCATTTCCTCATCTAGAGTAGAGGCCTTTCTGGAAGTCCACCTCTGCCACAGGTCTTCATCTGGAAGCATGAAGACAGCTAAGTGGACATCGGTCCAATAGTCCACACTCCTCTGTCCAAGAGTCCACACTCTGTCCAATTGTCCACACTCTGGGTCCTTGCCTCGCAGCCTCTAGGCCCCTCATTACAGGCCCCTCATTATCAATATCCATAAAAACTAAATTATTAAATATTTTTCCTATGCTCACTGGTAATGCCCTCTTCCTGCACTGACTTGTTTAATTCACCCTCATCTTACTGACAGGGAAACTGAGTTACAGTGAGCTGATAAGCATCCAAATCTGGTAGTCCTGCTGCAGAGCTCATGACCTTAACATCATCCTGCCTCCAAGAGACAAGAAGGAGAGAATTCATCCCCGCCAGTTCCTAATGCCCTCAGTGTTTCAAGAAGATAAAAGAAAGAAGATAATCATGGGAGAATAAAAGAGAGGGGAGGATAGGGATCTCCTCGCCCAGAAATGGCCACCATGTCACAAAGCTGGGTCATCCCTGACCCGGTGCTGCTGGAGCACATCAGGAAAGAACCACACCACAGCTTCTCATAGCCCCAGATAAGGCCTCACCATCTCTCCAGCAAGCCTCTTGGGTGGACACTCACATTGAAACCTGTGTGTCACCCTGGCCTTATGCATCCTCGCATTTATAGGAGCAGCAGAGGGACCTCTCTGGTTAGGTCCCAGAGCTACTCAGCAGGCAAGTCGGGAGTATGCCTGCTTGACATGAATCCCTTCATTGCCTAACCCACCTGTCATCCTCAGAATAGACTTTCACAGTTCTTTCTATTTTTGCTTCCAGATGCACTTTTTTTAAAATATATTTTATTGATTTTTTACAGAGAGGAAGGGAGAGGGATAGAGAGTTAGAAACATCGATCAGCTGCCTCCTGCACATCTCCTACTGGGGATGTGCCTGCAACCCAGGTACATGCCCTTGACCGGAATCGAACCCGGGACCTTTCAGTCCGCAGGCCGACGCTCTATCCACTGAGCCAAACCAGTTTCAGCCAGATGCACTTTTTCTATCAAGCCATGTTACTGGAGAATCAAAACATCCTGGGGTTATTCAGTGGGCCTTGCGTGTGAGCTGGGGAGTCCATACAGACCTAATTCTGAAATCACGCTGGATTGTGTGTATCAGTTCTCTATGACGCAATCGATGGGACAGCCCCTTAAGCTGAAAAAAGCTCTCTTCCTGGAAATTCCCTCCTCCTGCAGAGGAAATCCTGAGGGTGGAATGTGTTTCGAGTTCCTTAACTTTTGTATTGTTAAGAGATGACTGTGTTTTCAACAAATGGAATAGAAAAGAAGTAGGAGTTTTAATGAGGCTCATAAATAAATAAGAAAAATAATTTCTAGGCTAGAGAGATTATCAGATAATCCACAAGATAAAAAGATTAAAACTGCAATGTTTTATTATGAAAATACCAACCGGTAAATAAGAATTTACACAAACTGATGCTGAAATGTTTTGTTCCTACTTACTTTTTTTTTCCTTTCTTTTTTTTTTTTAAAATATATTTTTCTTGATTTCAGAGAGGGAGGGAGAGGGAGAGATAGAAACATCAATGATGAGAGAGAATCATTAATTGGCTGCCTCCTGCACACCCCCTACTGGGGATCGAGCCTGCAACCCAGGCATGTGCCCTTGACTGGAGTCAAACCCGGGACCCTTCAGTCCCCAGGCTGATGCTCTATCTGCTGAGCTAAACTGCCTAGGGCTGTTTCTACTTACTTTTTAACTTGTAATACTTTCCTTCAATAAAGTTAAGTCAATTTTATGTGTGTTTCCATTCCACATAGCCACCACCCTGATCAACATCTGTGGAACTTTTCCAAACCCCAGCAATGTCCCTCCTGCCTCCTGCCTCCTGCCAGTCAATCGCCCCTAAAGGGAATCTCTCACCTGAATTCTATCACGATATGTTAGTTTTGCCTGTTACAGGATCATATTTTTTTAACAAAGCATCGAACATTTCTTAAAAATAATGTGCTCATTTTCTACTACTGTCGGAATAAAGTACCACAAAATTAGTGGCTTAAAGCCTTAAGCAACATAAATTAATTCCTTTTTCTGTCTCATCTCTCTTGTGATTAGAGTGGGCCCACCTGGATAACTCAGAATAACTGTACTCTGTTCTCAAGGTCTTACCTCGAGTCACGTCTGCAAAGATCCTTTTGCCATGTGAGGTAACAATCAGAGATTCCAGGGATTAGGGAGTGAACATTCGGGGGTTGCCCATGATCCTGCTTAACATAAATAATCAATGTTGTCCAAGGTGAACTTCCTAGAAAGCAATATGGTGATAGGTATTAAAGTACAACATTTCATACATTGCGATGTATGAATTCTACAGCTGCAGAAATAAAGCTATACGTCAGGATTTTTAAACTGGCTTTTTCATCATAATGTTAATTTAAATTATTTTTAAAGTGAAAGCATAAGTAATATACATGCCCGCTATAGTGCAATGCTTTAATTCATGCTACCCAGCCAGCCAGGAACCCAGGATCACAGTAAATGCTCTAACGGAGAAGGTCTGGAGACGTCTATCCACATCCCAGTGAAACCACCCCCCTCCCAAAGCCCCAGGAGCAACAGAACAGCTCACTCCATCAAGACAAAGTCCTAGGTCCCAGAATACCATGGACTTGCCCTCACATTAAGTTGAAGAACCCTGTCTACCCTCTTCCTCAAAGACCCTTATCCCCAAACACCATTCCGGAGTGTTTCCTAACATTCCAGCTGAGTCCATAGAGTTATAAAGGACAAGAACAGACATTACTAGATCGTTCACTGAGTCTCAGGAGGGCTTCTGTGCCCAGAAAATGTTAGGGGTGAGTGGGGAATGATGGTGCAAGGGCTTGATGGGTGAGCTACAGGTTCCCAAGCCCACGTACAATCTGTCTGTGCTCCTCTTATGAAGACAGATCAAGGAATCCTCCTTGAAATATTTTACATTTCAGCTGGAACCACACTCGGTTATTCCTGAAACATGAACTTATAGACACAAAACATTGCAGATTCTGGGGCCTTCATTAGAATGAAGACCTTGTCCATACCAAGGACCCAAGAAGGAGGCCCGATACCTAATCAGGCATTCTGGTTTTAAATCTGTTCTTAATTGTTAAAGTGACTCTGGGCAAATCATTGTCCCACCCTGTGCCTCAGTTTACATATCTGTAAATGAGACATTTGAACTAGGCAAATGGCTCCCAAATTGGCCGTGGTTAAAAATCACCTGGACCACTTCAGAAATTTGAGGCATCATCTTCAGAAGTTCTGAGTCACTCTGTGGTTTAAGGCATATTTTATTAATAATTTCCCAGGGCACCCTAATATTACAGGCAAATCTGGGGACCCAAGCATTGGACAGTCTCTGGGGTTTCTGTGCACCTCCCTGTAGTCTTCTGCCTGGTTCTTATCTTCTAACTTGGAATTGCATATGGCTTGGCTCTGCCATCCCCACTCACTGGTCCTGTCTTGTCACCGAGTAGCTGGAGTATGAATTCTAGGCACAACTTCACCCTATGCTGTCTGCTGGTGTGCAACCTATGACAAATCATTTTGCCTCTATAATTCTTTCCCTCGTTTGTAAAGGGAAACATGTAAATAAATTAATTGCAAATGTCTCTTACAACATATTCTATTAGTTCCTGGCTATTGAGGACACTTGGGACAGAGTTGTAAACAAAAAATCTAATAACCTGATTTCCAGTACTATTTCAACACATTCTTTGAGAACCTTGTAAGGATCCAGATGTGTTTCCCCAGTGGGTACCATTCCTGCCTTCTGTTCACAGACAGCTGTCTGACCTTGAGTTCCCCTTCCCAGCCACTGAACCATAGGTGAGTTGTCCAACCGACTTTAGAAGATGCTCAGTGGGAAGACGCCAAGGAGAAGAGACAGAGGCTCGAGAGGCACGGGGACCACTTCCTTAAACAGCACAGCCAGGCTTCTGGGCAGACCAGCTGCTGAATCAGCATAGCGTAAAGTTTCATTTTAATTTTTTATTGTGGGATTTCTCGAACTCAGTTTAAAAAAAAAAAAAAGAGAGAGAGAGAGGGAGGGAGGGAGGGAAATTGCATAATCAAAGAGACTTGCCAACGGAGACCTCTGAGCTCCCAGTGGAACTAAGACCCCTGGGTGGGTCAACACTGGGATCTGACCCAGGTCCCTCTGAGGCCCCACAACATTCCACTATTGTGGTTCATGCCAGGATCCCAGGACCTCTATTCCCTTTTGTTTCTGGGACACCCTTTTCCCTTCTTCATGTACCACCCAGACATTCCCAGAGGTCTATTTTTGCCACATACCTTCACTTGGAAGCAATTTTAAGGAGAACTTTTACAAAACACCAAGAATCACATGCTGGGTCTCTTCCTAGCAATGTTCTAGACAGTACAGTCACATTATTTGACTATTGATTAACAGCTAGCTTATTGATCACCTACCACATGTACTTTGCAAAGCAAGTTATTGGTGTCAGATAATTTAATATTTGCAATAAACTCCATTTTCACATTTGAAAAGTAAAGAATAGGTAAGGAATTTGCAGTATAAAAAAGTGAAATAACTTGTGCCTTCTCCGACACAGATATTAATTCGTGTTTCTAGTAACCAAATTCAGACTTTCAATTTGTTCTGACTCTCCCAGGGCTGAGAGCTAAGAACCATTACCTGCCATTCTTGACATCCTAGCTTCTCAGGTCTCTGATTAGATCCTTTGAAAACAATCATAGATGACTTAAATTGTAGAAGAGCTTAAATATGATTTAATCCAGAAATAGCAACTATGTTACATAGTAGTACCACCTTCTCTTACTGTACCCATGGCAGACATCACTAATCAATCACAGTATTTTATATTCACCATCAATTTGTGAAGCTAATACATGACTGAAAACTATTTGTCATCCCTGAACTTGTGAAAACCCCTAATTTTATAGATGAGGACAATCTCTGAGTCAAGATTTTCCCACTGTCACATTGGACAAGTCATTGGCTAGTTTTTGGCTAAATCAAGACTAGGTTCAAGTTACTTGACATTTAATTCCCTTTACTTTGACTAACCCTTATTGGTCCCTAATGACTATGATTTCCCTATTTCTGTCACCTGCTCATACAGAAGGCCATCTGATATAAGAAACTGAATGTTTTAATCACCAGGAAAAAAAATAGAGCAGTTAACATACACATGTAAAAACAAATGAAATATGAGCAAAATAAAGCTGTGTTTTTTCTTTTTATTTACTTTATATTGAAATATAACATATGCAGTATAGAAATTTCAAGTGCACAACTTCACAAATTTCACATATGTAGACAGCTATTTAAGCACCACTCCCTTGATTAAGATATAAAACATTCCTGCCTCTCAAAAGCTCCCTTATGATGTCAATATCACAAAGGAAACCACTATCCCACATATTTCTTAAATATATTTGTATTGATTTCAGAGGGGAAGGGAGAGGGTTAGAGATAGAAACATCAATGATGAGAGAGAATCATTGATCGGCTGCCTCCAGCACGCCCCACACTGGGGATCAAGCCTGCAACCTGGGCATGTGCCCTGACTGGGAATCGAACCGTGACCTCCTGGTTCACAGGTCGGTGCTCAACCACTGCACCACGCTGGCCAGGCCACACATTTTGGCTTATTACTTTTTAAACTATGGAATTGAATGGAGACATTTCATCAACTTTCTAATTGACATCTGTAGACCACTTCACCCAACAAAAATGAATGAAGGGATCTGGGAGGCCTTCCTCAAGCAGACTTGTTCCACCGGAACCTGCATAAAATATTGGGCTTTTTCATATGACTTTACTTGAAAAGAAACCTTAGTGTCTAAATAAAATATTTGGAAACCACCAGCCTAGAAGGACAGCATGTGCTGCCCAGTTCTTGGGCTCCACAACCTACATTTCTAGGTCATTAAGACTTGAAAATTCCCGATTCCACCATTCTGCCAAGTTCTATCGAGCGACCTGTGTGGCTTTCAGAGGAGCCTGACTAATTTAGGATGCAAGCACCTGAGTCTGATAGAGAACCCAGGCAAAGCCTAGGGCCCCCTCCCAGGCCTTCTTGGCCCTGGGGAGGGTCAAACCCTTGATTCTCTTCACTCCACTGTGACCTGGGCTTCCCTTCTTCCTTTCTAACAGATCCCTTTCCATTTCAAAGAAATTGCAACCCTTCCTGATCTAATGAGATCACTGCCTACACTCTGCTGGGCACAGCCACATACCCCGCCACCTCTGCTCCACACAGTCTAAGCAAACAATGGAAACTCCACAGCTTCCTTCTCTGTGTCTGGAAATTGCCCCCAGGTCCTGGTGCCTACTCAGCACATTCAGGGTCTTACTTCATCCTTCCTGGATCATGACGCTGGCCATGCTCTCTGCCTCCTATAAAAGGCAGACCGAATGGCCAGAGCAGCCAGAGGAGCAGAGAGGTCGAGGCCAATCCTGAAACCTGCACCTCTCAGGCCGAAGCTCACATTCACACCCTCCACCATGAAGGTCTCCGCCACCCTGGTGTGCCTGCTGCTCACAGCAGCCGCCTTCAGCACCCAGGTGCTCGCCAACCCAGGTAAGGCCCTTCTCTGCCTAGGGCTTAAGGTTTTCATGCCTGCAGGTACGAACCTCTCAGCATGAGTCATCCCAGGCTTGTCGAAAAGCCTGAGAAGGAGAAAGTGAAGCCAAGAGGGGAAATGAGAAGAGCAGTCATGTCCCAGCTGGTCAGAGGCAGAGCCAGAATTTGGTGCCCGGTCCCTCTGACCTTTCCCGAGACCGGCTTTGGGACACTAAATGCAGCCACGACATCAGTGACTCTCTCACTGTTTGGGGATGTGGCACCGAAAAAAAGGACCATTTCTCGTTGTGGCTGTGAAGGGCATTTCGGGAAGTAGTGGAGAGGAAGGAACGCCTGTGGGAGGTCTCACGTTTTTATTGTGGGCAGTGGAGTTTCCAGAACAGTGGCTGCATCAAGCATCGAAGGCATCTCAGCATGTGACATGGGTCGGCTCTCAAGCTAACGGGACAAAAAGCTTGGATGCAAAGTCTTAGAACGTATCTTTCCAGCGTCAGAAATTTTGGATCAGTGGCCCCTTATAATAACACCACAGGATTCGCCTTGTTACTCAAGATTTTCCCCTTCCCCGTCATTAGCGAGGGGCCCCATAGTTCACTAGAGGAAACTGACTCACAGGTAGCATTTTATCTGAGGGATCTGGGCGAAGGCACTGAACTTGGGAGTGGTGGGTCCTCGTTGGGTCTCCTGTGTTTGCTTTGTCTTCCCCTACCTTCCCCTCCTTCCCTTCCAGATGCATGATCACGACACATCCTCACTGTTCTCATGCTTCACAAAATGTTTTCCAGAGTCCGTTTCCATCCCCATGACCTGCTGCCATAGTGTGGTCGATAAGCAGATCCGCGTCCAGAGGCTGAAGAGCTACACAAAAGTCACCAACACCCAGTGTCCCCAGAAAGCTGTGATGTGAGTGAACCACGTCCTGACACCCTGAGTCGAAAGCTCTGAGGTCAGGACTCATGTCCACATGAGCCAGAGAAATGCACCATCTAATCAAATGGGCCTTCTACCCTAGAGAGAAACTGAGCCCACGAGAAGGGGCCTCCCCTCCCCCCCAGGCTCCCCTTCTAGGAGCTTGGTCAGATCACCCACGTTTCTTCAGCCAGGAGCCTGCAGGGCTTCCCCAGGAACAGCAAGAGCAAGCTTCCTTTTCAGGCCTCTTCCTCCTGACCTCCCATCCTTCCATCCTCCCCGCTCCTCTGTCCCAATCCAGGCCCCTCACCAAGGGAGCAAGGCTGGGAGCCAATGGGTCACACTCCTGGGCAAAATCCTCAAGGTGCTCCATCTAATTGTGCCCACAGCTTCAAGACCAAAAAGGACAAGGAGATCTGCGCTGACCCCAAGGAGAAGTGGGTCCAGGATACCATGCGCCTACTGGACAGCAGGGCCCAAGCGCTGAAGCCTTAACACGTCACACCTGGATGGAGAGACCGTCAGAGCCTGAGGAAACCCTTATTTATTTCCCCTCAACCTCCCCCGGGTGCAGATGGCATTATTTTATTACCATGTACATAATGTAAAGCAAAGCATTTCTTAGATAATATTTAATTAAGTATAAGCTATTGATGGTTTGACTTTATCTGCCGTAAATCCTAATGAATGAAAAATGCCAAATCCGGCGACCTTTTCCTTTCCTGTGAGCCCAGCTAAGTTCACGGCCAGGTGTGATCATTCTCCCTCTCACGTGCCTTCAGTGTTGGGAATCCTCCCGTGGGTCGTCGGAGTGAAACACTTCTGGGCTTTTGTAAATGTAAGCTATGTGATGTTGTTGATGAAATTAATGTTATTAGGTAACTATGGAATTTTCAAATAAAATATATATATAATGTTAAACTACTTGGTCTTATTTTTTACGGGATAACATTTAGCTGGGAGGGAGAAAATGGCAGCAACGGGTGGCAATTTGGGGTACAGGGGCCAGCCTCTAAGACAGTGGTTCTCAACCTGTGGGTCGAGACCCCTTTGGCAGTTGAATGACCCTTTCACAGGGGTCACCTAAGACCATCCTGCATATCAGATATTTACATTACAATTCATAACAGTAGCAACATTACAGTTATGAAGTAACAACGAAAATAATTTTGTGGTTAGGTCACAACATGAGGAACTGTATTTAAAGGGCCAGAAGGTTGAGAACCACGGCTCTAAGAAGTCTTTTGGACTCAACTGAGGGTCAGGAAGTACCTAGCAGGGCCAGATCAAGCTGTTTCAGCCCTCTGGCTCTCGCCTGTAACATGACATGCCCTTATCCCATAGGTCTTACTTCCCATCTTTTCTCGCCACACCTAACTTCACCAGCCTCTCTTTCCCTCTCTCTCTCTCTCTCTCTCTCTCTCTCTCTCTCTCTCTCTCCTCTCTTTGTTGCTGTTGTTAATCCTCACCCGGGGATATTTTCCCATTGATTTTTAGGGAGAGTGGAAGAGACAGGGAAAGACATCGATTAGTTGTCTCCTGCATAAGTCCTGACCAGGGCCCGGGCCAGGGAGGAGCCTGCAACCGAGGTACATGTCCTTGACCGAATCGAACCAGGGACCCTTTGGTCTGCAGGCCAATGCTCTCTCCACTGAGCCAAACCAGCCAGTCTCTCTCTCTTGATCTCTTGCAGCAGTCTTCAAACGTTTCTGTGTAATCCCAAGTTTTCACCATCTAATGAATTCTCTCCAACCCAGGGTAATATCCCAGAAGTGAACCCTAATCTATGAGGGAAGTAGATGTTTATTACCCAGAGGAGCACTTAAAGCTTTCCATTGAAGGTGGGGGGGGGGGTCTTCAACAGGCCTGGTCTTGAGGGGCAGCATGCGGTGGGAAACAAAAAGGGATCTTCAGAGCTGGTACAGGAGAGGGAGGAGGGGAGCGAACGAGAAGAGGGAAATCCATCAAGCTGAGCTATGGAAAGACAGAGGACTTGGGAGTTTTACAAATAAAGGTTGGAGCCAGATCTCAAGGACTCTTGAATTTCAAGTAGGAAGTCAAGGAGTTACCAGGAAACACAAAGGGTTTTGAAATGGGAGAGAAGGACAGTGTCACATTCGGAGGCATGCGCCAGGAAGAATAGCCTGGTATCTGAGTGCAGGAGAGAGTGCAAGGGGAAGGCCGGAGAGCAGGCCACTGCAGTGGTGCCGAGGAGATGGGAGTCTGAGAAAGGACGGTCCTGGGATGAGGTTAGGAAGGATGGGCCAGAGTGATGTGCTAAATGTTGTAGAAGAAGGAGAATAATGGGCCCAGGACATAGACCCTTCTCTTATAATCTTGAAAAGCAACTATGTATTTAGAGGGTTGGCACCCCTGAGATCTCCATCACTGTACCCAATACCAAGAACTTGCAAGCCTCCATTTGAGGGCATGGGATCACCTTTCCTTAAAAGACACTTAAGAGCAAAATTCTCTGTACTTCATGAGCATAGCTGGCTCCTTCTCCAGACAGGAGGCCCCCCATGCTGAGGCACAAAGACCAGATCCCTCAGGAAGAGAGGGAGGATTGTCGTCCTGCTGCTCCAGCTCAGGGCCCATCACTGTCATCGTGTGGAGGTGCCACAGGGCTGGTCCCCCTGGAAGCAGAGAGACCTAGCTTCTGATCCCACGGCTGACCCCTGCTCTCCGTGTCACTTAGGGCAAGTCAGCTTCTCTCTCCGGTCTTAAGACACCCCATTCAAAAGTGGAACTAGCACTGGGTCCCAGGCAGGAAATGAGGGGATGGGGCAGATGACCTCACCAGCGCCCTCTAGCTCCAGGAGCCACACATTTTGGAAGCTTGGCATTGTCTGTTGGCCAGGGTCAAGTGGGGAAGCAAAGTGCCTAGATTGCAAACCAGCAAGCCAGGTGGGAGCCCTCCCTATTGGCAAACACCTGTTAGTCAGATATATCACCTGTCTGGAGATAAGCTTTCCAGTCAAGCCCAAGGTAAGCACCTCCAAACTCCAGGAGGAATAAAGCAGCTACATGGCAGCCAGGTAAGAGGTGTGCTTCCCTGACACAAAGGGTCCATCTCATCCCAACCTCTTTCTTCCACGGTCTCTAGCCAAGCTGGCTACGGAGATCTGGGCCCAGGGGTGCATGAAGTACCTGGACCCCAAACCCCAAAGGCCAGAGGCATGAAGACACACCCTGGACGCACCCCCAGGTCACTGTGGAAGACAACCCACTTGTTTGCCCTGAGCATTGCCCAGCCGGCTGCGCTCTGGGATTGTGCCGTTATATTTCAAATCACAATGAACTCAATGACATTCAACAGAATGTTCCAAGGGATACGTCCTCTTACGTTATTGATGTTTTATGTGCCTAACCTGAATATTTGTGTTTTGAAAATCCACGTCCTTACATAAAGTGGTTCGTATCTGTACGCTGCAATTCCTTCCCTTGCCAACAGGGGGCAAAGAACTGGGGAGGGTACTTGAGCTGACTGGCATCTTCTTGGGCTCCCTTCTGATGTCACCCTCTGCTGAGGCTGACAGGGAGCTGCAGGCTGTCACCACTTCACTCCCTCAGTACGTACTCGGTGTCTCCTCACTGCTTGCTTTCTGCCCCCAGGCTCCTCCTTGGGTGCCATCTCAGGTCAGGAGTTGGCTCAGCCTGCACCTCCACCGGAGGCTCAGAGTGTGGGAAGGAGCACTCGGTCACAGTAATGCTTCTAGAAGAATCGCAAGGGAAATGCAATCGGCTACACCATGAAAAACAGCCATCCACCCACCAAGATGATTAAAATGGGAAGATTGATAGAACCCAGTGTTGATGGGAATGTAAAACAAACGGAGCATTGCTGGTGAGAAGTTTAGAAAACACTTTAGCCGTTTCTGTTGAAATTAAACATAGGCATATTCTATGACTCAGAAGTTCCACTTGTAAGTAAATATTTGAGATAACTGAACCCATACAGACACAAAAGGGAATGAGCAAGAATGTTTATAAATCTGTTCATAATAGCCCCAAACTGGAAGTATTCCCAATGTCTATCAACGGGAGAGTAGATACAAATGTAGTGTGTTTATACAGTGGAATGTTACTTAGCAATGAAAAGAACAAAGCATTGATATATTTTTTTTAAAAAAAAACATTAAGCATAAGACTTCAGACCCCAAAAAATGCATTCTACATAATTCCATTTATATGAATTTCAAGAATAGGCAACCAATTTTATTTTTTAAACATTTTTTAAAAATATTTTTTATTGATTTCAGAGAGGAAGGGAGAGGGAGAGAGAGATAAAAACATCAAAGATGAGAAAGAATCATTGATCAGCAGCCTCCAGCACGCCCCACACTGGGGATCGAGCCTGCAACCAGGCACGTGCCCTGACCGGGCATTGAACCGTGACCTCCTGGTTCACAGGTCGATGCAGGGCCAGGCAATCGATTTTGACTGAAGTTACCTCTAGGAAATGAAGCATCGACTTGAAAAAGATACAAAAGAACCTTCGGGGATGTTGGAAATATCAGTCTTGATATGAGTGGTGGTTACATGTTATATACATAAATTAAAAAGTAATCAAGCTATGCCTACAAGATTTGTGAATTGTATTACATGTGACATATACAAAAATATTCAAATACATTTGTAAATATGTTTTAATAGCCTGAAACAGTTCATACTATTGACCCAGCAAACCAATTGCCGTGTCTCTAAAAGTTCCATGTTTATCAACAGTGATGCTGATAAATCCATGACAGCATGACTTGGAATCCCAGTGGAATAGACTGAACGCCCAATAGCAAGGTATGGTCTAAATCAGCAGTCACCAACCGGCGGTCTGCAGACCACTGGTGGTCCGTGAGGTCCGACCACTGGTCTAGATAACTTATTCAGCCATTAGGGACTTCAGCTATTGAAGGATATACAAGGATTTTGATAAGGTTTTGACATAACATTAACAAACAAACCTGAGACTAACTCGGAGCTAGTAAAATTCTTGAAATTTTCGCATGGAAAGAATAAAGACCAACAATATTTTCTCTGTGGTTATGTCTTAATGCTGAGTGTGCAAATGGCTGTATAATATTTTTATTCTTTTTAAGAGATGCTTTCCAAGTATTCTAAGTCAGCATATATATTTTTTTTAAAAAAAAAAAACATGTAAAAATGTTCCTACAAGATTGCAGCTGCTACAGAAAAACTTCCCTCCCCCCCCCCTTTTTCTTTCTCTCATAGCTCCAGCATGAGCCGAATACAAGATTGTTCCTATTTAGTCATGGGAAGGGGCAGTTCCAGGCATGCATCCTGGGATTTTCCAGAAAAAAAGAAAGCAGCCAAAGTTAAAAACTGTAGGCACCTGAATGGGCAACAGAACAAATGGTAAGAGGCCACGATCCCAGGGGACAGGGAGATTGCACACTTCGGTTTGCCTGGGACAATCCTGCTTCGCCCTGTCTGGTTTGGAAGATAAATTATATAATAATTCTCCCCCCAAGTCTTCTTAGACCCCTCAATCATCAGTAAGTATTCACGTTTGACTGCATGCCGGTCCAGAGAATGCCCAGAAAGATGACTCCATGGCCTAGCATGGAAGTAGTAGGGCTTGCCTGGCAGGCCATCCATCACCCATTTCAGAGCAAGATTTGGTCCCCTGTGAAAATTCGTAGGAGCTGGGAAGCCTTCGTTATCAAGACACGTTTTATTTTTTTTATTACTCTTTTTTTTTATTGCTAAAGTATTACAAAGGGTATTACATATGTGGCCTCCCCCCCACCCCTGCCCTTGACAATCCCCTGGCCTCCCTTACCCCCCAGTGTCTTATGTCCATTAGTTATGCTCATATGCATGCATACAAGTCCTTCGGTTGATCTCTTACCCCCCTCCCTCCTGCCCCCCAACCCTCCCTGGCCTTCCCACTGCAGTTTGACAATCAGTTTGAGGCAGCTCTGCCTCTGTATCTATTATTGTTCAAAAGTTTGTAATGGATCAAGACACGTTTTAAAGCAGGGCTCAAATGATTCCTGTTTGGGCCCGTTGGAAAGGACAGTGTTGCAGGCAGATGTGCAGGGGAAAGGAAGGTCTTGCAGTGTTTACAGGGTGGTGGCTGGACTTCCCCTTCAGTGTCGCAATGCAATGTTCTCTCCCCTGCAGGCCTGCCTTTCTCTGGAGAGACCCAGTCTCGGGGACAGAGAACTCCAATTAATGCTGACTCCCTCCCCTTTTCATTAGCCACCCCCGCAGTCGGGTATCTGTTCCGTGGAAAGATTGCCCTAGGTCAATATACCTCCGAGCCTCAAACAATAAAAATGAATTGGGCAGGGAGACGCCTAAGCACAGGGGGCCCCCCCGCTCTGCTTCCCGGAGCAATTTTAGTTTTAACCTGACATATAACAGAGCTTTCCAATAAGTTATCCCTTGAGCATAGACTTTAGCAAACAAACCTCTGGAAACCGCCACGTTGGCATAGTGGAGCCAGCCCTATGGCGTGACGACATGAGATGGCAAAGCACTACAATTGCCCAGGACACCGGAGTCAGATGGCTGGACGCTAGGATGCTAAGACTCTACAGCAACACAATGGTTCTGAAATCACGGAATTCTTCGGTCTAGGAGACGTCTGTTGCTCCCTCACTGACGGGTGGGCCAGGGTGAATTTTTAAGTCTCCAGAGAATACCATCCACGTAAGGCCATTATCAGAGAGTCCCAGCATTTCCTTCCCCAAAGCGGAGTCACCCTGGTTACATGGCAGCAGGCTGCTCTGGGCAAGGCTTGGGGGAATGTTCCTGGTATAAACCCACGGGTTTCCAGGCTTAGCAAAAATATTGCGAGGGACCTATTTGTTGCAAAATGACTCATTCCTTACCTGAAATTCAGATTTAACTAGGTGTCCTGTATTCCACCTGGCGACTTGGCATGGCAAGGCCCTTCCTGAAAGGGACCCAGCCCCCCTCCACCCAGGAACTTCAGGGCTAGGAACTGGCTTAGATCTGATCATTGGGCAAGAAGCCATGAATCTCTTCTACATGAAAGCTAGGATTTCCTGCCTCAAGTCAAGCAGTACCTTAGTAAGTAGCCCATCCGTGTCCAGTCTAGGGATCCCCTAATCCCGGCCACAGATTCCGTGGGTCAGAACTTTCTGCCTAGCAGTCCAGCCCGGGGCTTCCTGGGGTGACTGTGGCCACCTTGCACCTCTGTTTAACCAGCATCACGGCCTGGCCTGTGCCCACCCGGCCAAGGTCCAATTCTTCCCCGCAAGATCCAAACCCCGCTCCACTGCAGCAGCCCTTCTCCCAGCGCGGTCCTCATCCAGCAGCAGCAGCTGCACCTGGGACTGGTTAGAAATGGGAATTGTCATGTTTCCCTCCACGTCCTGCGTGGTTCAGGGTTCAGGTCTGGAAGAGGAGCCGCACACAAATGAAAAAGAAAAGACACGAGATAATTTGGGAATATTGGGGGACCAGGTGGGCAAGTCCAACTCAAGGAGAAGGACTGCCACAGTGCTCAGGCCTCACCAAGCTTTTTATAGTGAGAGGTAAACAAGGTAGTGGTTACCATAGTTACACAGTTCTTGTGAGTTTCACTTGTTTTGACCACGGTTACACTTCCTGCACTTCCTCAGCCCATTAGCTTCCCAGATAAGATCTAGGGAGTGTTATAAGGTCAAGCCTAATTATGCTAAGAGGACTGTGCCCTCTAAGCTGGGACTTGTTTGTGACTTTGCCAACAGGTCAGTCTGAGGCTTAACCCTGTATCAGTTTCCCACAGGGAATCACTTCCACTGCACCGAGGCTTTCCAGGCATCATCTGATTTGACTCCCACAACACACAATGAGGCAATAATTAGCTATCAGTTCCTCTTAGACCTAGAAGTTAGTGAGTTAATTTGCTTCAAATTGCATAACTAGGAAGTGGCAGACCCAGGACTTGAACCCATGTCTGTCTAGCCAACTCAAGACTTCAGGCTCCTAAACACACTCTCCTCTGAGATGTTGGGTCCTGACACTGAGGGAAAGGCAGACAGAGTGCTTACAGCTGGGAGGGTTTGAGTGTCCTCACCCACTCCGTTTGGAGGAAAGTTTGGGACGGGCATGGGGGAGTGGATTCTGAGCGGTGAATGACATACAAGGTTCAATGGGCCAAATTCATGGACATGGGCCTACTTGCCCAGAATTCAGAATTGCATGTGTTGGCACCAACCTGGCAGTGATGTGAATGCACAGCGAGGTTGGCTAATTGGAGTGTAGACTTAAACAGAAGCCTGTAGTCAGTGAGGTTGAAATTCTAGAACTTCCCTGGGAGGTTAGGAAGGCGTCTGTCTACACAGCTCAGGGAGGCAGATCTGTTGAAACTAATCTGTTCTGTGCAAAGGGCTCTGCCATCCCCTAACTGCACTCCGGGGAAGGCCAAGGAACACGCCCATTATGGAGGCGCTGTGAGATATTTGGAGGTCGTGAGAAGTGGCCAACACCCTTAAGAGCCCACTGTGTCTGAGAGATGGCCATGCGACAGCTGTCATTCCATGCTCCTCAAACTCCAGTGCACATGAGAACCACCTGGAGGGCTTGTTAACCGTCTGCCTCACTAATACAGGTGATGCTTTAAGTAGTAAGGCTGCCAACAGCTGTCATTTTTGTGCTCCTAAAATATACGAGCAACCCACTCCCAGAACCCCATTTGGAAGGACCCCTCTGGCACTCAAACATATGTCAGTCAGGGTTCCAGAAAGAAACAGATGATGCTTACATTGGAATGATTTGAGGAAGATTTAATAAAAATGCTGTTTCCCAAGAGGTGGGCTGGGTGTGGAGAAACCACAGGGGTGCTAATAACAGGACGATGACCACCCTTAGAGCTGGAGAGAAAAGGGCAGGGCATGGCTCCCCAAAGTTGGAGCAAGCCATGGAGGGGGTCATGGCGAGGGAAATGAAAACCTCAGTTGAGAGCTGGCTGCACCCAGGCTGAGGCACCAGGGAGATAGCAGAGAAATAAGCACCCCACCTTAACTCTTCTCCCTCCCCAATGCCCGAGGGGCTCCCCAGTGTCCGGACCCAACCTGAAGCCAAAGGACCTGCAGTCCCATTCCTGTCATCCACCCGGGTGAGCTTCCCCAGCCACAGAAGAGGGTGGAAAAGAATGGGATGTGTATCTAGAGACTCTAGAGGGACAAGCTTGCAATCTTCTTATTGGTTTTGGGTGTTTTTTTAAATATTTTTTTTGTGCCTGCCAGCACGGCCATGGGTAAACCTGAGAGGGGGCGGTGAAGGATTTAGAAAAGACAGACAAGAGAATAAAGCTGGGGCTCAGAAGGATGCTCCTCTCTAGATGGAGAGACAGTGCCACAGCCTGCAAGCCGAGTCCTTATTTTATAGCCAGATTCCACGAGGCAAAGTAAGGACGTGGTCAAGAAGTTTACAAATGTTCTTGTGGGTTTCCAATCTACTCAATTACATGCACTTGATCAAGCTTTGTTTACTTGCTGCACCTCCTGCAGCCCATATCACTCAGCCACATGGGACCACAGCTTTGGGCCATAAGGACAAGCTTACAACTACAGTGGGGCCTTGACTTACGAGTTTAATTCATTCCGTGATGGAGCTCGTTAAGGAGCTGGTTAACTCAAATTACTCTGTCAACTCAAAGCAAAAAAATCGGCCGAGAGACGGCTCGTATCTCGGAAAAACTTGTTAGTCGGGACACTCGTAAGTCAAGGCCCCACTGTCTAGCCTTACAACTATAGTGCTGGGACTTGCACGTGGCTTTGCCACGAGAGGGTCGTGCCCTCTCATTAGTCCCAGGCTTGAACCTGTCCAAACGCTGTAGCTGCTCTCCACAGTTTTTATTGACTTTGAGAGAGAGAGAAAGGGAGAAGGATAGAGAGAAACATCATCAATTGGCTGCCTCCTGTCCTACATGCGCCCCACCAGGGATGGAGCCGGCAACCTGGGCACGTACCCAGACCAGGAATTGAACCGTGACCTCCTGGTTCATGGGTTAATGCTTAACCACCGAACCACACCGCCCCAGCTCTTGTTGGTTCTTGACAAGTTTTCGCATCAAAGTTGTGTAAGACTCATAAAAGGAATTGAAGAGTGTACACTGTTTTTTATATATTCTCTGGAAGAAATTGTGTAAGATTGAAATGACTGTGCTTGGAGTGGTTTGGAGGAACAAGTTGTTAAAGCCCTTAGGGCCCGCGGGTATGTTGCGGGGAGATTTTCACTTACTGATTACATTTCTTTAATAGTTTTAGAATTCTTTTCAGCTTTTTCTTGCCATCTGATAAGTTATGTTTTGGGGGGAGTTCATCCATTTCTCCTGAATTAAATGTACTGGCATAGGTTCTTATCTTCTTGGTGTCTGCAGGCTCCGTGGTGACGTCCTGCTGTTGGCTATTTATGCCTTTTTTCCTTTCTTTCTTTTTTTTTTTTTTTTTCTTGCTTTGTTTTGTTAATCCTCTCCCAATGATATTTTTCCATTGATTTTTTTAGAGAGAGTGGGAGTGGGGAGAGACAGAGAAAAACATTGATGAGAAAAAGACACATCAATTGATTGCCTCCTGCGCTCACCCTGACCAGCCTACAACCCTTGAATGGAATCCAACCCAGGACTTTTCAGCCCACGGCTGACACTCTACCCACCTAGCCAGACTGGCTAGGGCCCTTTTCCCCTTCTTCGTGGTCAGTCTCAGGAGGGCTTTAGCTTCACTATAGGCTTGTCAGAAAACCAGCTTTGCGTCACATCAGCGCTTCCTATCGCACTAATCTTGGCTCTTTGTGTTTCTGTCTTTTCCTCTCACTGGGCTTGTTTTGCTGGAGTGGAAAGACTCGCAAGAATTGCCGAAACCGGTTTGGCTCAGTGGATAGAGCGTCGGCCTGCGGACTGGGGGGTCCCGGGTTCGATTCCGGTCAAGGGCGTGTACGTTGGTTGCGGGCACACCCCCAGTAGGGGATGTGCAGGAGGCAGCTGGTCGATGTTTCTCTCTCATCGATGTTTCTAACTCTCTATCCCTCTCTCTTCCTCTCTGTAAAAAATCAATAAAATATAAAAAAAAAAAAAAAAAAAAAGAATGGACAGCAGAGGGGAGAGGATCCCTGGCAGGCACAAGCAGTGAGCAAGATTCGGGAGCCAGGAGTGAGCATGGCCAACGGGAACCTCGGGCCAAGGCCTGGCCAGGCTCTTATGGGCGCCAGCGCTGTCCCGGCCCCACCCCCACTGCAGCCCTGCCCCTACCTCCCAGCAAGTTGCACACCCCTCCCACCAGCAGCTCCAGAAACTCAATGGACATCCCTGACCACAAGGGCCTGGACACAGCGGTGATTGTCAAACCCTCGCCGTCTGGGCCCGAGGTGCAGAAGGGCACCCGTCGTGGTGTGAGGAGGCCCTGTCACCAGAACTTGGCTTTGATTTGTGTCAAGTGTGGGACTCCCACAATAAACCCAGCTCGGGAAAGGGCCTCGCAGCTCCGTGAGCGCTGGCAGCCGCCCGGTGGGTCTGTGTGCACAGGCTCGTGTTCTCTGCCAGGCACCACTCACTTCCCATGGGAGGCGATGTCATCCCTGGGGCCACTCAGCGGTCCCCCCAGTGGGCACGTGACAGTGGCACGCGCTGCACGGAGACTGGACGCGTGAGGATGCGTGAAGCCCGCACACCGAGCTCTTCCCCTCGGGAGTGTTTTGCCTTTTGCTCTAAGCAAGGCCATGGGCACCTGGACCATGTCCTGCAGGAAGGAGGGAAGGAAGCTGTGCCCACAGCTTCCCTCTTGCATTTCCTGGGAAACGGTTGGCAGCACAGCCACTGGCTCAGCAGATGTTGACACGACCATGCCCCTGCCCACCCTCTCTGTTTCCTATAAGAGGCAGGAAGAGCAGCTGGAGGAGAAGAGGGGAGGAGAAGAGGCCGAGATAAGAGGCCAAGATAAGCCCAGACGCCAACAACTCTCAGGTGGAAGCTCTTATCCGCACGCAGCCTCCAGCATGAAGGTCTCCGCAGGGCTGCTGTGCCTGCTGCTCGCCGTGGCCGTGGCCGTCCTCAGCGCCGAGGTGGTGGCTCAGCCAGGTAAGCCCCCTTCTCTCCTTCTCTCTGTCCTCTCTCCTTTTGGGAGGTCCTAAGCCAACATGCCCCACCTGCCAGCCGATCAGAGCAGCAGGGGTCCTGGGAGCTTCACATTAACATCCAGTTCTAGAAACAGAAAGCAGAGCCCAGGTGGGGACAAGAGGAGCCCCACTCCCACCCCCTCCCAGCCATGGCCACGCCAGGATGAAAGCCACGCTGCCCACTCCAAATCCAGGGCCTTTTCTCGGGCCCCAGCGGATCTCCCCAAACTCTGCAGACTGGGGGTCATAGCCAGGATGGGTCACTCTGGCCTCAAGGTCAGCCGTGACCTGTCCCCACCATGGAGCTGGGAAAACCAACTGCAAATCTTAAGCCCGCCTCAGGGCCGAGGGCGGGTGGGCAGGACCTGGGATGGGAGAGACCAGGTCTGCCTCCCTGCCCTCCTCCTGGGGGGTGGAGGTGGGGGCGGGGCGAGACCACCTGGCCTCCCTGCTCTCCTCCCCCAGACGCTTCCTGCCAGCCAGGCTGAGAAAACCTCGCACCTCCTGAAGGGCTTCTCCTGTGGCTTTATTCCAGGTGCGCTCCTTACCACGACCACCTGCTGCTTCACGGTGACCAACAAGAAGATCCCTTTGCAGAAGCTCAGGAGCTACCGAGTCACCAGCAGCCATTGTGCCCAGAAAGCTGTCATGTGGGTAGAAAACCCTGCTCACCTCCACACCCGCCTCAGCCTGCCCTTCCCTCCCCCAAGTCCCCCGTCCTCCACCCTCCCCACCCCCGTCCCCAAAGCCCCTGATCCAAAGTTCTGCCCCAGAACACAGACATCAGACTAATTCAGGACCTTGTACTCAGGGGATAAGATCTAACCAGGCTGTGTCATCCAGATCCTCCTGTTATTCATCACAAAAGGCCCCGAGAGAGCCAGTGAGGTGCCACAGCCGGCTCCCTGACGGGCGCGGCTCACACCCTGGGAGGCTCTGGTGGCCAGGCCAGCCTCCCCCAGGGGGGCACAAACAGCGACTGGGTCCAGAGGCCCCTTCCTGCCACACCCTTCCCTCCTCCCAAGTGCTCCCTCGAACTGTGCGGGCGCTTCTCTATCCACAGCTTCAAAACCAAGCTGGCCAAGCACATCTGTGCCGACCCAAAGGAGAAGTGGGTCCAGGACCATATGAAGCACCTGGACCAAAAGTCTCACAGCTGGAGGATGAGGACTCCCCCGGCCCCGCGGACACCACGCCAGAGTGTGGAACGTGAACATGTCTTCTCCTCCAGCGCCCCCTGCACTGATGGCACCGTCATTTCCCAATAGGGAGGCAGAGCTGTTTTGTCTTAAGTAATGTTTAATATTATTTGCATTCTTGCTGGGTTGGGGTCTGTTTTGTATATTGGCCATCTTTTTGTGTGTGTGTTTTATTTTTTAATTGGGGTGACAACGGTTAATAAAATTATATAAGTTTCAGGTGTACAGTTCTATAAGCCATCATCTGTATATTGTGTGTTCACCACCTCAAGTCAAGTCTCCTTCCATCTCATGTATAACCCCTGTACCCTGTCCTACCGCCCCCCCCCGCCCCCGCCCCCCCCCCCCCCCCCCCGTGCTGTGATCACCATGCTGTTGACCGTGTCTATGAGTTTTGTTTGTTTTTGCTTGAGCTTTCTTCTTTAAAGGAAGGCCTTGAGCCCGTTGGTTCCTGTCATGGGCGCCCTTCCTCCTGCGGTAAGCGGCAGGCAGGGTCCCTCTCCTGCCTAACTGCCCAGGGCTGGTGGCTGTGCCTGTGAGAACCACAGGGGTGAAGGGCCAGGGCAGCTAGGGAGGAAGTGCCTGGTGAATGCCAGGTGTTGTTAGCTAAATATGTTACTGTGGAGAAAATGCAATCGTGGGACTGCGGACATTTTGCAGGAAATACATTTTATTTAAAATCTCTAACAGTGGTGTTTTCTTTGAGGGTAACTTCCAATCAGTAGGGGGCTCTCTGAAGTGCAGGTGGATGTAGTGGGCTAGCCTAGGCCAGGGGGGCCCTGACTTACCAGCCCAGACTAGTCTAGAACAATGGCTCCAGTCCCAGCATCAGCTTCTAACTGGTCTCCCTGAACCCATGCCTTCCCAATGGGGAGCAGTCCTCCATCCTGGAGTCATATACACATGATGTGCACCTGACCCCCCTCTCCCCCCAGGGGAAAACCAGCTGACCAGTCCCAGTTAGCACTGAACGTGCCCGAGAAGATGGGACATGATCAACCTCGGAGGATGTAACACGGTCATCGGGAGATTGCTATAGAGAAGGTGCAGGATGGGAAAGAGGGGAGAGGGCCTGGAAGGACTATCCCCATAAGGTCAGAGTTTGGTTCCAGAACGGAGACGTTAGAGATTCCCAAAGGGAAGGTTGCTATGTGGTGAGAGAGGAATCACACTGTGAAGGCGAGGAGTTTGGAGTTAGATCTGAAGGCTGGCGGGTGATGCCCAAGGCTTTGGAGCCAGGGGGAGGCGGGGGGGCGGGGGGGGGGGCTGTCAGGAAGAGTAGCCTGTGGCCGGGGCAGGATGCAATTGGCAAGGGAGCTTGTTCAACGGCCTTTCCTGCACCTCTTTCCCTGAGGTTTTCACCGGCGCGTCAGAGTGGAGCTGAAGGATGCATACATCCTGAGGATGAGCTAGCATGGAAAATTCCATTCCCCCCCTGGCATATCTTGGGGGGCCCCTCTGCTCACCTCTTCCCGTTTCTCCGTTCAGTCATTCTAAGGATGTGTGTGGGTGTGTGGTTCTTTTCTGATCCGCCCACCTCCTGAGCTTGGCGATGGCCCTAACAGCAGACCAATTCTGCCTTAATTATCTGGGTGATCTCCAACAACTCTTTCCACCTCCCTGAACCTCAGTTTTTATGATCATGAAAAGATGTGCCCCGAGTTGGTTAACCAAGACAATATACACCTCAACTGTCAACTACCTCAGTCAAGGTTGTGAGGACCCCGGGGTGCAGCCATGGTACTTGCTCCACCTCACCGGCAGGAGTGCAAAGGAGCACCTGGAGAATGCAGGGCAGAGAGCCACCGGCCCAAGGCCACCCAAGACTAGAGGTTGGCAAATCTGGAATCAGGAACTAGTCGTGACCCCCTCACTCTTCTTCCTGTGCAGTAATACCGGGAGCGTGTCAGCAGTTCCTTCCCCTGGGCATAAAATGCAGTGTTAGGATACAACACTTGGCTCCTCGGAGCGCCAAGAAACTAGTCACTGCAGGACACACCGGTGCAGCCTCCTGGCGCAGGCGAGGACGCGCGGAGCTCCCCCTGGCGCCCACACTCAGCTCTGCACCCAGGTTTTGAAGGCCTTGCTCCCAGGGTTTAGAAACCTTAATCTGGTGGGACATCGCCACCTAGCGTCCGCTATTCGAATTCCAGTAGCGGTTTCTGTTCTCTGGAGGAGGAAGTCGGGAGCGGAGCAGGGAATGGCACTCACATTATTGGACCATCCCGGTGGGAGCAGGAGGAACTGGAGTTTCTGTAACACGGATGCCCCTCTTTCTTCACAAATGTGAAGCAACAATAGGAAGACGGCACGTGCACTAGAAGAGAAACGCAAAAAATGGCTCGCATCTGGTCAACCTGGATTTCTTTTCTCTTTCAACAACAAAAAAAACCACCCTAGCAGATTTGGCTCTGCGGATAGAGCTTCGGCCTGCAGGCCAAAGGGTCCCTGGTTCAGTTCTGGTCAACGGTGCCTATCGGTTGCAGGCTCTTCCCAGGTCAGGGCGCATGCAGGAGACAACCAATCGATGTGTTTCTCTCACATCGATATTTCTCTGTCTTTCCCTTTCTCAATGGAATTAGAGGATTAAAATAACAAACAAAAAACCCTCGCAGGACAGGCTCAGGCTTTGGAACCACCCTGGGGTAGCACTGTCCCACCACCCACCTCGTTCTGTGTTTAGGCAGAGTCTGGACACTGGGGTTCAGATCCTAGCTCCCCACAAACCAGTGGGTGGCCTTGAGCAAAACCACCTGCGCCTCAGCCCTCCCATCTGTAAAATAAACCAGTCTCTAGACCAGCCGTGGGCCGGATCGGGCCGTTTGAAATGAATAAAACTAAAAAAAAAAAAAAAAAAAAAAGACCGTACCATTTTATGTAATGATGTTTACTTTGAATTTATATTAGTTCTCACAAACACTCCATCCATGCTTTTATTCCGGCCCTCTGGTCCAGTTTAAGAACCCATTGTGGCCCTCGAGTCAAAAAGTTTGCCCACCCCTGCTCTAGACTGTTTTCTAAAGGCTCTTCCACTTCTGACATTGGACCACTCCTACGAGGTTCTGCCCCAGTATTTGGGTTCAAGGGCACTGGATCTCATGCTCTGGGGGCCTGGTGAGCCCGGCCCATGAAGGACAACTGTGGTCCAAGAACCTGGGGCAGGATTAGACACCGTTCAAGGAGCCCAGACTGATAGAGCGACAAGGGAAGAGCATCCAGGGACTGGTCAGCTCCTCCGCTGGCTCTCAGAATGCCCTGCTCCCAGTCCTCGGCTCTGTCCTGACCCCCCACCTGACCCTGCCCGTTTGTACACCCCCTCCCACACCCCGCCTTCCAAAGACTTGCATTCCAATCCTGCTCCTTCCTCCTGGTCTTACTGTGTACGAAGTCCCTTTCGTGTATTTAGCATTGGGTCCGTATTCCCTAAACAGCCTTGGGTGTTAGACATTCTCAGTCCCACGTTAATGATGGAGAAACCAGAGTTTGAGAAGTGAAGTGACTTGCCTATGGTTAAGCCAACTCTTACAGCCCCGGGTCCTGACCTCTGCCCTTTATCTGTTACATTGTGGAGGCCAGACCCAGGGCCCCTCCGGACCTCAGGCCTCCAGCTTGGACTAATACCTCCCAGCCCCCTCCATCCGTCAGTCTGCAGGGTCTGGACGAGGCAGGGCCTCCTTTTGCAGGAGCCAGTGGCTCAGCTGCCTGTGGCGACCCAGACTCCTGGTTCTCCTACGGGCCCTGTGCCCCCACCCATTCCTCCTCTTCCAGAAGAATTCTCCCTGGAGCAGGGGAGACGGAGGCAGGGAGTGGAGGGTGCCTGCCCACGTTGCTGCCCTCCCCAAGGTGAAGCTAAGGGACGCCAGCCCCACTTCTCGGCTCCAGCTGTCCCCATCCTGCAGCCACGTCCCCACCTGCGGCAGGCACACCAAGGCCAGGGTGATGAGCTTCATCACGGCTGGCTCGGGTCTCTCCGGAGAGGTCTCACGAGTCTGGTGAAGCAGGTGCTCTTATAGCTGAGCCTTCCCCTGGGGCCAGGGCATTTAGAGAGAGAGCTGGGTGCTCCCAGGTGGGGGAGTCACGGGGAGGAGAGGTGGGTACTCGGGTCCAGTGGCCGTGTTGACCATGCCCCTCCCCACTCCTCCAAGGGATGGATGTGCAAGTGCATGGAAACGCCCCCTCGTGTGGGAGCAGATAAGGATCTTGAAAAAATGTAAGCTGCCCCTCTGAGAAGCTGAGAAGAGTGAGAGGAAGCGGCCTGCTTGTGGCTTCTCCGATCCCACATCTTTTCATCCAGGGATGCAGCCACTGTCCCCAGCTACAGGGCTCTGGACCAGGACTAAGACACATGCGCCTTTGATGCCCATTCTGCCAATCAGCAATTGCA
Source organism: Myotis yumanensis (assembly GCF_028538775.1). Lineage (NCBI taxonomy): Eukaryota > Metazoa > Chordata > Mammalia > Chiroptera > Vespertilionidae > Myotis > Myotis yumanensis. The sequence goes on along the minus strand of NW_027223767.1, from coordinate 23,046,560 downwards.
TAAACTCACCCTAGTCACCTATCCAGTGCTACGTGCGAATGGTTACATATGCCTCACTGGTGTGTGATAATTAAACAATGTTTGAGCCCTCCCCAGATAGTTCCCATTTCAGTGATCTTAATCACCAGACACTTGGCATCTTGCCCTGTTCCAACAGCCATCAGTTGGACCAGGAAAACCAATGAAATGCACGCCTGACCTCCGGCGGCTGCCCAGTGACTCACACATAAACAGTAAAAGGCACCCGGAGCCAGGACAGCAGTAGATGAGCCGCATGGAGGGTGAGGAGGAGCTCTCCGAAGGCATCAGCGAGGCCTCCCAGGGGAAGGCTCATCAGCAGAGTCTCCCACGGAGGGCAGAATGGGAAGGGGCATGCCAACCGAGGAAGGGGCTGTGTGTGAACAGTGAGCCTCCACGGAGCACCTTCATTCAGAGATGCCAGGGGGAGCTGGAGTGGGGCGGGGGTGGGGGGATAAGGAGAATGACAGGGGTGAGGAAACGGCTGTAAGAGATGCGACGGTACAGCTACAGAGTGGCCAGGTCGTGAAGCCACTGTGCGTAGTGCTTACAATAAGTAGCACGTAGTAGATGCTCAAGAAAGAGGAGCTGGGCCGAATTTGTGGGTTAAAACCATGAGGCCAGCGTGCACTCTATGCTCATCGAGTCTGGGCCCAGCTGATCTGCGCGGCCATGCACTCTCTTAGCTCACAAAGCAGCAGTGGCTTCCCATCGTCAAGTGCACGAAGCTCGAGCTGCTCACTGGTCATTCGTGGCTCCTCCTGGAATATCTCCCTGGGTCCCTGCATGTCTTGATTCCTGAACTTGCCACATGCTTTTCTGTGTCCAGGACTTTGCTTCCACTGTAACCTCCCCCTGCAGGGCCCTCCTCGCTGTCTCCCTCTGTGAACTTTCTGCCCATTTCCAATGCCTTTGTCTCCTCAATGACCCTTCCGCTACTCCCATTCAGCCTCCTTTGAAGAGGCCCCACTCCCTGCCTGGACCTCCCCCATGAAGGTCTCAGATCTCTGCCACCCCTCTGCTCCGTGCATTCTTCAGACGAACACCTGTGTGGGTGTCCTGGCGTGTCAGAGTTGAACGGGCCTAGAAGACCATCCGCCCACAGTGGCTCTGAAAGTGTCCTGGGTGAGCTTTTGAAAGGTGCCTTGGTCTCATTTCAGAACCAGCATCAAAACTTATGTACCACCCTGGGCCAGTGTAGCTCAGCGGTTGAGCATGGACCTATGAAATAGAAAGTCACAGCTCGATTCCCGGTCAGGGCACATGCCCAAGTTGAGAGCTCGATCCCCAGTGGGGGGCGTACAGGAGGCAGCCGATCAATGATTCTCTCTCATCATTCATGTTTCCGTCTCTCTCTTACTCTCTGAAATCAATAAAAATATATTAAAAAGAACAACAACTTATGTCCTATACCTGTAATTCAGGCCCCAGAAGATAAGAATCACGTATCCAGCACATTCTCTTCCTGTTACAGACGGGGGAAATGGTGTCTCAGAAAGCAGAAACTGACTTCCCCAGGTCACACTGAAACGTCATTGCAGAGATGGGACTATGGACACTCAGGCCACCCGGACACCTGACCGCCACCTCCATCAGTTCCCATGCACCCCGCCAGCTGCGGCCCGCCGCCCACAAAGTACTTGCGGTAGTAGACATGACTAGCTGCTGTCACTCTCCTAGTCTCTTCGCATCTGGGCTTATGCTGCACCGTTCCTCCTGATCTGACCAAGACAAATGCCACCTGTAACTTCATCTACACCCTCTGTGCACTGAGGCGGGATTCCACATCTTTCTGCAGACACGCCCTGATCTTCATGGATGATCCTCTCTGTGGCAAAATAACCTCCTCTCTCTGCTTCATCTCAGTGTGAGCTTCTACTCGCCTCCAAAGTCACCTTCCCCCTAAGGCCTCCCCCTTCCTCCAGCCCCCACGCTCCTCTGGGTCCAGGTGCTGTGCTCCTTGCTCGGTGCTTCCTCAGACCCCTTTCCTGTCTGGTCTCTGAGCTCCTGGCTGAACACAGTGCGTGTGATTCTGCTGTTGAATGTGCTGATGAACTAATGAACCAGCCCGTGTCTCAATAGAACCTGAGACTCCAACCTCGTCTGCCCTGTGTCAACAAACAGCAGAAGAACTAAGTCTTCAAACAGGTCCACACACGCTCTCCAGACTCAGAAGCTCCCCTAGGCAGTCCCAGCCCCTGGGGCCATCTTTCCGGTCTGCACGGCCCTGAGTCTAAAAGGCCGCTAGTCCCTTGCGGAAGCGGGTCCATGCCAGGTGAACAGGGGATGGACCAGGCCACCTAAGACACGAGCTTTCGCCAAAGGACTGCACACAGAGCCTTTCTTTCTGGCCTCCACATCTGTATGTCCGGGGCAAGCCTTGTCAACGTCTCACCCCTGTAAGTACGCACGCAGGTAAATGCAGTCTGGCTTTACTAATTCAGGTACGTCAATGGAAAGGCAAGTTGAATTGAAGCCTGTTAGGAAATGAACAGGGTTTTCTTACTTTCAACCATAGATAATTCCTGCTAACAGTGTTATTGGGCTGGAGGTACTTCGAAGATAGGCTTTCGTGGAAAGTTTACTGGGACTGTCATTAGCAGAGCAATTGTGATCATTTCAAAGTCGTTGGAAGCAGATCAACCTCACTGAAGAGAATCAACCGCTCAAAAACACGATAGCAGTCTCCATGCACACGCCAGCAATTGCTGTGCCAATTGGAAACGCGTGGACTCAAACAGCTGCTGTAAATCTTAGTCCCGATGCAGTATCTGATATCCCTCCCAGCCAAAAAAAACACACACTCATTCACTAAGTAAACAGATGTTTAAAGGGTGCCTACTATGGGCCAGGCTCTCTCCAATGTGTTCGGAACCACAATACACAAGGCACTTGCCCTGTAGAGCTAACAACCTGGGAGAGAGACACAGTTTTCAAGCTAATTCTACAAACACTATCATTTCAAATCGTCAATGAAGAGATATAACAAAGGGGTCGGACTAGTGGGGGGAGTCAAGAGATGGCACCTGAGCTGAGACCTGAATGACAGAGAAGACGCCCGGCAGAGAGAACGGTGAGTGCAAAAGCTAACTCGGTCTACACCCGCCTCTGAATAAGACGCAAGGCCAAGATTTCAGTGAAAATGGTTTACTTGGCAGGTGCAGGAAAGATGAGTAAGGGAGCAGGGGAGCAATGTTAATGTCAAGGGGAGCAAGGCTTTGTGATATTCCAAGATGGGGAAGGACTTAAGAAAGGAGATGTCGCCAAAACCGGTTTGGCTCAGTGGATAGAGAGTCGGCCTGCAGACTGAAGGGTCCCAGGTTCGATTCCAGTCAAGGGCATGTACCTGGGTTGCGGGCACATCCCCAGTAGGAGGTGTGCAGGAGGCAGCTGATCGATGTTTCTCTCTCATCGATGTTTCTAACTCTCTATCTCTCTCCCTTCCTCTCTGTAAAAAATCAATAAAATATATATATATATTTTTTAAAAGGAGATGTCAATAAAAGATCATTGAGTCGGCTCCATTGCAGGTGACTGAAATGGCATCTCCCAGGGACACTCTGGGAAACAGGGCAGAGCCCACCCCTGAGTTATCCCACTGAGAAGCAAAGGAACAGGGGTATCTATACTCCAATACCCGCCAGTCCTTGGGCAGGGCGCTCCCTGGCACCGCTGCCCACTGCTCATGGGCAGGGCGTCTTCCATGGCTGAAGCCAGTTGACGGAAGGCCTGGCCGGGGTACGTGAGCTGGGTACTGGCAGCATCTGCTGCATGCAGACAGCAGCCTGGAGTGTTCCAGAAGGAAAGTCAGTGAGAATGGCATATAAAACCTGTGTGGGCATGAGTGTAGCACATGACGTCTATGAGGAAGGCAGGGACCAGCTCATGGGAAGCCTGGCAGGCCACGATGAGCTTAAATTTTAATCTAAGGGCATTGGGAAGACAGCTGGAAAACAGAGAGCAACAGAGAGTGGAGGAGTCCATAGAGCAGCGGTTCTCAACCTGTGGGTCGAGACCCCTTTGGGGGTCGGACGACCCTTTCACAGGGGTCGCCTAAGACCATCGGAAAACACATATATAATTACATATTGTTTTTGTGATTAATCACTATGCTTTAATTATGTTCAACTTGTAATAATGAAATTGGGGGGGTCACCACAACATGAGGAACTGTATTAAAGGGTTGTGGCATTAGGAAGGTTGAGAATCACTGCCATAGAGGAAGTGCTGGTGGATGAGAGGGTGGCTTCCACTGGCACGGGTGTGTGCAAAGGGGATGGACCCAGCTGTGTTGCGACAGGACTGACATGGGTTAGGTGTTGGGGGAGTAAAGGAAACGTGAAGGAGTGGAACTAGCCAACTGCTATGATTCATAATGCTCATAGTCCATGACTTTTTTAAAAAAGCAATCAAGCCGAAACCGGTTTGGCTCAGTGGATAGAGCGTCGGCCTGCGGACTGAAAGGTCCCAGGTTCGATTCCGGTCAAGGGCATGTACCTGGGTTGCGGGCACATCCCCAGTAGGAGATGTGCAGGAGGCAGCTGATCGATGTTTCTCTCTCATCGATGTTTCTAACTCTCTATCTCTCTCCCTTCCTCTCTGTAAAATATCAATAAAATATATAAAGAAAAAAAAAGCAATCAAAACTATCTCTTTTTAAAAGTTCCAGTTCTTTTTAATAATGCCATCAATGCATGTGAACCATCACTCAAAACAAAAGCTAGCGCCTGGACCATCACCTACTTCTAACCTATTTTCCCTCTACACCATTCTCCCCGACTCCTCCAACCCAACGTAGCCAACACCCTGAATTCATGTATTACTAAAATGTATATCTTTTTACTTTATTAAAAGGGCATCATACTATTTATAACTGTAGGGACTTCCTGTTTTGCCCAATAAGTATTTTGTTAACGTACATCCATATGACTGAGCGTCACTGCAATTCATTGTTTTAACGGCTGTGTGATATTCCATCGAGTAAGTATACTACTAATTTATTCATCCACTCCCTCTTGGTGGGCATTTGAGTTTTTCTCCAGATTTCTGTCATCATAAACAGCGCAGCTATGACCATTTTTGTATAAGCAAGACTTCTATTAGGTATATATAAATCTGTGAAATTGCTGGTTTGAGATATTCACTGTTACAAGATAGTTCCATTCATTTTCCAAAGTAGCTACATAAAAATACCAGCAACGCTACAAGGCCCTGTCAATCCACAGTCCCTCCAACACTTGGTATTGTCCAAGTGTCCTTTTTTTTTCTAACCAAATTATTTTGAATTAAGATATCTTCCTCGTCTGGATTTGGGTTTCCCTGACCTAAACATTTCTTCACTGGTCTACCAGCCATAAGGGCTTCCTCTTCTCTGAAATATCTGTTCCTGTTTTTTGCCATTTTTCTTCCGTGTATTTTTGTTTTTCTTATCGACATCATCAGCCTGCTGGGGCTCAAGATCATTTTATGTTCTGAAAAGTCAGCCTTATTTCATTTAGACTTTGGACAATACGAAGTGTCAGTAGCTAAACTCACAGTTCGCTTTGAGACGTGGCCCCTGCCCTCTCTCTCTCTCCATATAATTTCAAGTACTTTGGCACTGCTAGGTTTTATGACATCCAGTTGCCTTTCTGAGTCATTTTGTCCAACGAACAGGATTCCCTCGGACTGTCTTACTCTCCTCAGAGATCTTAACAAGGGGAGTAATGATCATGCCCTTGATTTGGTCTTGACCTTAAGGCTGAGTGTTCATAGCCATGCCTTTAGTTTTGAGCTTTGCCCCTAAAGCTATGCCCTATTTTGAGAATATTTTACAGCCCATAGAGGTTGAAAATGAGAGATGATTGTTCCTTTCAACACAGTAAACCCCAGGATTTCTAGACTTTCTATGTTCCCTTCCAGTTTCTAGGCTTGCAAAGGAGCCGGTTTTTATCTGTCATCACTTTTTTGTTTCTAATGAAATATAGTTAGTTGGGCCGAGCCGGCACGGCCATGGGTGAACCTGAGAGGGGGCGGTGAAAGATTTAGAAAATACAGACAGGCCAAAACCGGTTTGGCTCGGTGGGTAGAGCATCGGCCTGAGGACTGAAGGGTCCCAGGTTCGATTCCGGTCAGGGGCATGTACCTGGGTTGTGGACACTGTAAAGTCCGGGGTGCAAGCCGCTGTCACAAAGAACCAAGAGACGCTTTCTATGCAAACGCAAGGGGTTTATTTAGCTTCCAACATGTTGGGGCCCACAACTCACTCTGAACGTAGCAGAGCAGCGGCCGTGAGCCCCGACTAAGGGTTCAGGCATAGGTTATATACTTTTTCTAGCTAACGGGGGGAGCAAACGGGGGAAGCAAAGGGGTCACTCTTCTGGGAATCTTGGCGCCGTTGTGAATTAATGCCTGTCCACTTTCTTATCAGGTTGCTTGCTTTTCAGTTTACTCCCGGGCTGCAGCCATCTCCGTAACCTCCCTGGCTGCAGCTGTGTCCCATAAAAGTTGATTGTTCCATCTCCCCCTCCTAACCTTCCTGATTGCTCTGGTGCTTGTTAAATGTAACACTCTGGTAACGCTTTGATGCCGTTTGTTCCTTGACCTCTCTGACCTGATTATATTGGCGCCTCTCATTCCCCCCTTTTTCTGTGGACGGTTTCTAATCTTAGAGACCCTCAGGCTCAGCTAAGGCTGAGTACTGTTGCCTGATGATAAGGAAAGAAACTATTTTAGCTTTAGCAACTTCTATTGAAATAGGATTTTTCTTCTTAAAATTTCTCCATGGCTATTAAAAAGCCAAATTAAGATTAATTTATCTACTGTCCTGATGTTTGTATAAACACAACAAGAATGGTAACTGACTACCTTTGCTGGAATTTCATGGTTGAATTTTAATGTGCCCCGTAGGGCTAGGAAGCCATGCCACCCAGCTGCCATCAGGCCCGCCTGCAGTATCTGCTGAGTTAGGTGAATTCTTCACCTGTAGCAATTCCACCTGAGCCCACGCTCCAGGCTTTAAGCCCATCTCAGTAGCCCTCCTACTTGTTGCGGCCCAGAGCGTGTGGGGGCTCCGCAGGAACGTAGAGGCATCCCTACTGCTCCCCTTTTACTCTTACCAACCGCCAGTGATGGTAGGGCATCGGCCTGACACTCCAGCGCCAGCCATCTTCAGGGCTTCCAAGCAGAATACCAGGCTTCCTTCGTGGCATTTTTACTGGCTTCAAGTCTTTAGAGCTTAGACAGGGCTCTTTAAAACATGATACTCCAGTCAAAGTTTTTCGTTAATAAAACCACTATTAGGAACCGGTCTTATTGAATCTATGCAAAGAAATGTATTGCCATGTTAGCATCGCCAAATTTCGGAGGAATTACATAAGAAGAAAGACATACTGATCTACTCTAAGATTTTCTGACTTTCCTTGCCAATTCCTTTTAGTTGTTGGCATTAAACTTTCTTTTTATGTATAACTATGCTTCAGACTTTTTACTCTAAACAGGCTTTTTTTTTTTTTCTCTTTTCAGACTACCCCTGACATGGGCATGGTCATAAAGGCCTGCAAGCAGTACACAGGCTGCCAACTATTAGCTGTCTCTCAACAGAGACCAAAACCTGATGGGCACTGTTCCCTGCCCAGGTGGGCACCTGCCCTCTTGGCAGCTAGGCACCCTTTACTTTTTGGGGCTCACCCCACATAGTACCCTTCCAGGATAGTCAACATACATTTAAACCTGCAAGAGAATTAAAGGTTAATGTGACAATGAAACATAATATAGGCATCATGGCCGCTTTAGGCAGCCACATCTTCTGCTACTAAACATGTGATTCTATAAATTGTCCTTGTCTCTTTGGAGCCATGTCCATGAAGATGCAGGCATTATCTAAGTCTATTCAATGTTACCAGCATCAGGCAGGTCGAGCACGCTGTAGCTTGACGAAGTCTTTCCGGATCATGGATGGGTCCGCTGACCGGACGTGGGTGTGATGGACTCAGGTCACGACGCCGTCTATCTTGAGAGCGGTGGGGGTCGTCAGCACCACGGAGTTGGGTGTAGGGACCTTTCCATTGAGGCTCCAGGAGGTGCCTTTTGCCTGGGTGGCGCCAAGGCGCAGCCAAATGTCCTCGTGCGCCCTCTGGAGCCCTCTCAAGAAAAGAGACAATTATCTTTTTAGTGAACAAGTATCTTTACAGTCTTGGGCTCTTGAGCAGATAACAGGAACATCATCCAAGTCCCCTGATGGGGGCCTGACAGGAACAGATGTGGGGGCCTTTGGCTGGGGGGGTATAAAGTCTCCATTCTTCCTCCCTCGGCACTGCTAAGGGCAGGATCATTGAAGAGGTCTCTTCACCTAGGCAGGGCTGTGCTGAGCCATCTGGGGCAAAAGTGGTTTCTGCTTTCATTTTGGCTAAAAGGTCTCTGCCCATTAGAGGGACCGGGCAATCTGACAAATACAGGAATTCATGAACCACCTGATGGCCGCCTAACTGACATCGGCGGGGGCGGCAGAACAGTCTGCAGCCGTGGTCCCGGTAGCTCCAATAATGGTGACTTCCTGTCCTGAGAGGGGAGCTACCTTCTGAGTAACTACCGAGTGCTCTGCCGCTGTACCAACCATAAAGTTCACAGTCTGGCCCCCGATTTTCATTTCGACCATCGGTTCATGGGGGCCCAGTTGGAAAGAGCCCAGCCTGTCCTAGTCAGAGTCAGCTGTTGCCAGTCCGAGGAGGTCTGCCTCAGGCGGCTCTGGCCAATAGCGGCTGGGTGGTTTGGATGGCCTCGCCAGCTTCTTTTGGCCTGCTCCTGCCCTGCCTGCCTCTCCACTCCTGCTACTAAACCTTACTCTGTCCCTTCTTATACATGCAGAACTGGACCCAAGGCAGCGAGTTTTGAGCAATTTTAAAATTTCTTAACATACATTTTATCATTCATGTTGCAGGGAGGGACCGGGTTAGCTCCTCCTGAATGAAAGAACTAATCAAAATAAGGCTTATTTTCTAACTTCATTTGTCCCTGGGCATGGACAACAAATGACACTAATCAGATTGACATAAACGATTTAACCTTTGTTTAGGGAGGCAAATGCAAAGCATTTACTCCAAATGTCTTTGGTTTAGGGAAAACAGGATTTTTGTTTAGTTTCCCTATTCTACTTGTCCCAGCTTACTGGTCTATCATGCATTCATCTTTCTTTTAACATTTATCTTTTTCTTTTTATTACATACACAATCTTTACAAATTTCATTCTTTTAGGTTAGCCTTCAAACCTTCTTTCTATGTCCTTCAAAAATGCATAACCATGCCTCAGACCTTCCATTAAGTATTTCTTTACCTTCCTCCATCACATCAAAGCTGTACATTCCAGTTAGTTAGAACTCTGAGCCTTAATTAATTTTTAAGGTGACATGTAAGTAATTAACATTCCTCAGATTAGCAATACATTCATCATTTTTTTTTTTTTCTTGGAGATACAAACAAAAATTTCACTAGCTAAACAATTTTAAACAACAAAGACATATACTTAAACAATAAAGACAGATAACATTCCCCATTAAAACTTTGAATCACCACAGCTAGCAATTATCAGTTTGTGAGTATACAGGCCTTGTTGACGTCATCTTGGGATAGCTGTCTGTCTCTCTGTGGTCAGCGACTTCTCGTAAACTTCAAAAATATAAGGCACAATTAACCAATAGATTCAATTCTACCCTCTAGATTTCGTATGAGGCACATTCAGATTAATAATACCTAGATGAACATTTTTTTTTTTTTTTTTTTGTTTGACTCAGTAAATTTTAAGGTCTCAAGTTTCCAGCAGCTATGGAAAACCACACCTGAGGCTGGCAAACAGGCCTGGCCCAGCCCTTGACTTTAAAACCACCATTTTTCTCTCGGGAAAGTCAAGAGGCAAATTTGTAGCTACATAATTTCTTGAGATTCAAATCCAATTATTATTATTAAGGCATGTACTTTGGCAAATTTTGTAACAGAGGCAATCTTACTGAATTTTCTTTTGGAGGCTTGTTGCTAGAACAAGCCTGCATTGCTTCCCTGGGTAAAATTAGCTATTTTCCTTAGGAAATAATCAGTCTTGGGTTTTATTCTGTACATGTGTGAAGAGACTCTAGTTCAAAACTCTATCTAAATGTCCAAAAACAGGACAATTGCGCGCATTAGTTTTAAACCAGCTTTTCTCTTTACATGTGAACAGAAATACCAGACACATTTTAAAACTTTTCAATTACAAGAAGGACTTTTTGTCATCTAGCTGGCGCGATCTCCATGGGAAGAGCCCTGCTCCCGTCCAGAGTAGCCGCGCCGCCCCCAGCTGTCCGGCCCGTGGGCTCCGCGCGGGACCTTTCCCAGACCTTCCCCCGGACCCGACGCCGCCGGGGGCCTCGCTGCTCCGGCCTCTTGCAAGCGACTCGCCGGCCCCGCCCCCCCGCGCTCCACACAAGCCCGGGGCCAACGCCGGCCACCGCCGGCCGCAGCCGCCGCCGCCAGGCTCCGCGAACGAGTCCGCGCCCGGCCCGAGCCCCCCAGCGCCGCCCCCCGAAGGCGCGCCGCCGCCTATGGCGCTGAGCGAGCGCAGGCCCAAGCTGCGGGGCTCGGGCTGCCTGGGCTGCCGCCGCCTCTCCCGGCCTCCGGCCTCTTCCAGGCTGCGCAGCTCGGGCTCCAGCTCCGGCCCAGCACCCGCCGCCGACCGGGCCTCAGCCGCTGCAGCCGAGCTGCCTGGGCCCGTGGCGCGGCCAGGCTCCGGGGCGAGGGCTGCGGTCACCGCGCACCGCGCTCCAGCACACTTGCCCCCTCCCCCCTCCCTCCCCGTCTTTACACTCACATACTTTCACCCGACATTCATTCAGAGTTTAAACAATCCATTCAATTCTTAACAACTTCCCAATTTCTGAGGGAGCTCTAAAGCCTCCGCAATCTCCTTGAACTGATCAATCACAATACCCAAAGGAGCAGTCTGAGTCCATTCCACAGCGTCCATCCAGGAGGAGCAGAGGGTAGAGGGAGGGAGCAGAGGGTGGAGGAGAGAACACACACACACCAACACACCAACACACCAACGACAAGAAACAAAGAACAAAAGACAAAGACAGACACAACGCGTTGAGACAAAAATCGAAGGATCCAAAAAGAAGGTTTTACAGAACCAATTGACCTAGCTGGCAACAGAACTACAGAACCAGAATCAGAATCCGTACCTAACTGACGGAACAGACAGGAGTCCACCAGGCGTCCCTGGTCCTCTCCAGACTCCACCAGGGCGTCCCCCGGGGTTGTGGCCTGCGACCTCCCGACACGTCTGTCTGTCGCAGTCGGGGGAGGCTCACGCCCCTCCCCGACAGCCACCCGACCAAACAGATTTGCCAGCTCTAACTAAATTTGTGTTTCCAATATCTAAGCGATCGCTATTCAGAAAGGCGCCGTCACTTACCCCAAGAAGCGTCTGTTGGAACCCAGAGGCGGCTGCAACAAATACCTCGCTGCGTGCCCGGCGACAAGTGGGGGAGAGCCTCCTGCCTTAAATAGGGGGTCCCTCTCCTCCCCGCAGGGGGAGAGCCTCCAGCCCTAAATAAGGGGTCCCTCTCACCCCCGCCGGTATCTCGGTGGAACCTCCAAATGTAAAGTCCGGGGTGCAAGCCGCTGTCACAAAGAACCAAGAGACGCTTTCTATGCAAACGCAAGGGGTTTATTTAGCTTCCAACATGTTGGGGCCCACAACTCACTCTGAACGTAGCAGAGCAGCGGCCGTGAGCCCCGACTAAGGGTTCAGGCATAGGTTATATACTTTTTCTAGCTAACGGGGGGAGCAAACGGGGGAAGCAAAGGGGTCACTCTTCTGGGAATCTTGGCGCCGTTGTGAATTAATGCCTGTCCACTTTCTTATCAGGTTGCTTGCTTTTCAGTTTACTCCCGGGCTGCAGCCATCTCCGTAACCTCCCTGGCTGCAGCTGTGTCCCATAAAAGTTGATTGTTCCATCTCCCCCTCCTAACCTTCCTGATTGCTCTGGTGCTTGTTAAATGTAACACTCTGGTAACGCTTTGATGCCGTTTGTTCCTTGACCTCTCTGACCTGATTATATTGGCGCCTCTCAGACACATCCCCAGTGGGAGATGTGTGGGAGGCAGCTGATTGATGTTTCTCTCTCATCGATATTTCTAACTCTCTATCCCTCTCCCTTCCTCTCTGTAAAAAATCAATAAAAAAAAAATAGAAAATACAGACAAGAAAAGAAAGCTGGGCGCTAGGTGGGAGGCTGCCCTCTCTGATGGCAAGACAGCGCCCAGGCCTGCAAGCTGAGTCTTTATTTCATAGCCAGATTCCACCAGGCAAAGTAAGGGCGTGGTCAAGATGTTTACAACGTTCTCGTGGGTTTCCAATCTACTCAATTACATGCACTTGATCAAGCTTTGTTTACTTGCTGCACCTCCCGCAGCCTGTATCACTCAGCCACATGGGACCACAGGTTCGGACCATAAGGTCGAGCTTACAACTGTGGCCTTTGGCTATAACTGTGCTGGGACTTGCACGTGGCTTTGCCACGGGAGGATCGTGCCCTCTCACTAGTCCCAGGCTTGAACCTGTCCAAACAATATAGCCGCTCTCCACAGTTAGTAACAACTAACTCACATTAACAATATTCTGTTTCAAAACTACTTCTCCCAAAGCCATAAATTCAATAGGTATATTTTCTGCCTTCTAAAGCAAGCAGGTCAAACTCAAAGGCTAACACAGGCCAAATAAACAAGGTTTAAGTTTATGTGGGCCGCAAAAAAACAAAAGCTTCTATTTTCATAGCAACGTAGGATTATTTCAATAGTGACATGCTGAATACAAAGGGCTGAAATAAGTGAGTAATCATTAACATAAAATAGAACATTTTAATAAAAATTAATATTTTTTCTTGAACATTAACTTACCAGACACTGGGTTAACTGCACAAATTAATAAGCGTAACGCAAATAAACCTGTTTTTCTTGTTCTCCGAAAGCGAAATATTTCCTGCTGCGCACACCAACCAAGTCAGTCCAAGACTGATGACGTGGCCATCGGCTGCTAAAATATTCGCTGCTAGTATTAGTAGAGAGAAATGGTGCGCCTGCACGTAAGGCACGTAGGGAAATGAATGCAACATGATTATACTGTAGTAATCAGTCACCAGTGAACAGTGTAGCTCGTTATTAATAATTATGTATAATAGGATATTGTCAAAATTAAGTAACGAAATTTTTATTAAAACGTTTCTTACATACCATTATATTGGCTGGGCCGCAAAAATATTCGTTGTGGGCCGCATGTGGCCCACAGGCCCCGAGTAGTCGGACACGCTTGCACTAAAGGCTCCCGTGGTTTCCACTGTATCATTGTTCTCACCAGACTTAGTGCATTTTCCGCCTGAAGAATCGCCTCTTCTATTTGGCCACCTTGAAGTCGGCCTTCTAATTTTCTAACATCTGGTTTTGCTTTAACCATATCCAGCTTCCCATTTGGAATCTCTTCTGTTTACTTCCTATATGCGGCACTTTTATTTTTTTAATTATTGATTTTTTACAGAGAGGAAGGGAGAGGAATAGAGAGTTAGAAACATCGATGAGAGAGAAACATCGATCAGCTGCCTCCCGCACACCTCCCGCTGGGGATGTGCCCGCAACCAAGGTACATGCCCTTGACCGGAATCGAACCTGGGACCCTTGAGTCCGCAGGCCGACGCTCTATCCGCTGAGCCAAACCAGTTAGGGCTATATGCGGCACTTTTAGACTTGCTCAAGAACATCAAGAATCTTTGTGTACAATATGCTTAGCCCAGCCGTGGGCAAACTACCGCCCGCGGGCCGGATCCGGCCTGTTTGAAATGAATAAAACTAAAAAAAAAAAAGACCGTACCCTTTTATGTAATGATGTTTACTTTGAATTTATATTAGTTCACACAAACACTCCATCCATGCTTTTGTTCCGGCCCTCCGGTCCAGTTTAAGAACCCATTGTGGCCCTCGAGTCAAAAAGTTTGCCCACCCCTGGCTTAGCCTCTCCTGTGGATTCTCACATGCAGCCCGTCCCGGAAGGCCGGTGGTCTTCTTCAGCAAGCCCGCCATGACAGCGCCGATGAGCCGAGTATTTTTAGTCTAAGTGCGTCCTCTTGCCATAGTTGCTTCTCCCCTTGTTATCCGTGAGCCCCCGGGGGGCCCCTTAGCAGCTGAGGTACTGAGCGCTTATCAACAACAGATGAGATAACAACATCCTGACACAACTTACATCAGTCTTCTATATCAAAACAACTTCCTGTCTGTTTTTTAAAAAATTTAAATATTTTTATTGATTTCAGAGAGGAAGGGAGGAGAGGGAGATAGAAACATCAATGATGAGAGAGAATCATTGATTAGTTGCTTCCTGCACCCCCTCCCATCCCCTACTGGGGATGGAGCCCACAACCCAGGCATGTGCCCTGACCAAGAAATGAACCTTGATCTCCTGGATCATAGGTCAACCCTCAACCACACCTGTTGGGCAAAATAACTTCCCTTCTAAAACATTTTCTTGTCTTTGCATAAACAGGATTAAAACAGCTTCACTTAAGTCATAAACAAATGGATTTAAAATCATATCAAACCAATACTCGGCAGAAACCGAAGCCCTCAGCCTGACAACCCAGGAGACTCTGAATGTGGCCAACAACCCTGTGAGCTCGGAAGCAGGTCCTTCCCCAGTCGAGCCTCAGATGACACCAAGGCCCCAGCTGACACCCTGACTGCAGCTTGTGAGACGCTGAAGCGGAGGCCTCAGCTCTGTTGTGCCCTGACTCCTCACTCACAGAGACCGAGACAACAAATGTGTGTTGTTTGAAACCACTCCATTTGTGGCAATATTTCACAGGGATTCATAACATGCCCCTTGTGTTTGGAGGGTTGGGGGTCCCTTAAAACCACTCTCAGGAGAGTCCTCCAGCTCTGCAGTCAATGCCGTGGTTCTCCACCAGGTCTCAGATCTGAGCCCCATCAAACCAGGTCACAACAGAAAAGCAATAATCCCTTTAGAATAAAGGGATAGAGACGGACACTTCTGATTGGATGTTAGCACTTGAGAAGGTGTATAAAAACGTCAGGCACTAGAGGAGAGATTCAGAGTCCTCCAGCTCTGCAGTCAGTGCGGTGGTTCTCCAGGTCTGAGATCCGAGCCACAGCCTACCGGTCACAGCAGACGATTCTGCAGGATTCCTTTCTGAGCACCTTGAAGATGAGCAGGCAGACCCCACCCACACTCCTGCAGCTGGCAGGGGAGAGCCTGCTGAGGGACCAGGCCTCAGCCATCACAGCTCCGGACTACCTGCCGGCTGCTCTCTTCCCGCCGCTGTTCATTCAGGCGTACCGTAGGAGAATCCGGGAGCCCCTGAAGGCGATGGTGCACGCCTGGCCCTTCACTGTGCTCCCTCTGGGGAACCTGATGAAGCTGCCTGAGGTGATAGTCTTAAAAGCCGTGTTGGATGGGCTTGACGTTCTGCTTGCCCAGGAGGTTAGGCCCAGGAGGTGGAAACTGCGGGTGCTGGATTTCAGGGACACGGGTGCCAACTTCTGGAGAATGTGGTGTGGAGACAGCACCCCGAAGTGCTCACCTAGGGGACCAGTGACTGTGCACAGCTCCAGCCCCAACATGGAGCATCCCTTGGCTCCCTTGGAGGTGTTCCTAGACCTTAACTTCAATGCAAGGGATGCGGATGAGTTTCTCATGTACATCATCCAATGGGCCAAGGAGAGGGAAGGGTTGCTACACCTGTGCTGCAAGGCGGTGAGGATTTCTGAGATGCCCCTCCAGAGGGTCAGGAGGGTCCTAGATAGGGTGCAGCTGGACTGCATCCAGGAAGTGGAAGTGAACTGCACCTGGGACCTGCCCACCCTGGGGACGTTTGCTCTCCACCTGGGTCAGATGAGTAACCTGCAGAGACTCTCTCTCTCCTACATCGATGTGTTGGCTGAGGAGGAGGAGGAGTACTGGGAGGAGGAAGAGGATTGGGACAGGAAACAGCAGGAGGAGCAGCGGTCCTTTTCCCAATTCCTCTCTCAGATGCTCAGGCTGCGGCACCTCCGGGACCTCAACATGGATTGTCCCTCCTTCCTCCAAGGCCGTCTGGACCAGATGCTCAGGTGCCTGCAGACCCCCTTGGACAAACTCTCCATGGAAAATTGCCAGAGGCTGACGCATTCAGACCTGACACACCTGTTCCAGTGCCCAAACCTCAGGCAGCTGAAGTCCCTGCATCTGTTTCGCCTCAGCCTCGCGGATTTTAGTCTTGAGCCCCTCCGAGCTCTGCTGGAGGCAGCGGCACCCACCCTCCAGGACCTGTGCCTGGATAACTGTGGGATGGCGGACTCCCAAGTCGAGGCCATCCTGCCTGTCCTGAGCCGCTGTCACCAGCTCAGGGAGTTCACCATCTCGAAGAACAACTTTTCCGTGGCCACCGTGGAGAAGCTGCTGCGTCACACAGCCGGGCTGTGCAGTTTAGAGTTCGAGCTGTACCCCGTCCCTCGTGAGTGTTACGGGATCCAGGGAACCGTCAACCAGGAGAGACTTGCCAGGATCCGGGCTGAGCTCATGGGGATACTGAGGGAGTTAGGACAGCCCAGTACCATCTGTCTTGCCACCAAGCACTTTGGCAATAGTGAGTTTTATATTGTGGCATTTTCATGACATGGAGCCCGTGATGTGACCCTGTAGTGACCCTGCTCACTGGGTGCACCCAGCAAAGGCTTCTTTCTGGGCTTTTGGAAGCTGAAACCTGGGGCCGGGGTGCATTATGCAGGGGGCACCCACGTTTCAGGTTCATGCTCAGTGTGCATGGGGAAAGGGAGGGACTCAGCCCGGGAACAGGATGGCAGGGGCAAACGTTGGGGAGTTCATGAGACCTCAAAGGCAAAGTGTCCTACAATCAGAAACATGAATCTGATTTGCTTGGGGAGGGGGCAAGATTTGGGTTCGAGGTGCATGTGTGGGAGTTAATTCTGGGGTGGTTGGTTGTAAAGGGATGATCAGAAATAAAGACAATTTCAAAGGCCAAAAAAAAAAAAAAAACCACCACTCTCGGGTTCAGTGATTCACTAGGATTGTCAGAACTCAGCAGAACTGTTATACAGTTTATACAGTGAAAAGATACAGATTAAAATCAGCAGTAAAAACAAGACACATAGGGCAGCAGCCAGGAGACACCAATTATCTTCTCCCAGTGGAGTCATATGGACAATTCTTAATTCTCCCAGCAACGATGTGTGACAATGTGCAAGGAGTATTGTCAACCAGGGAAAGTCACGCAGGCCTTGGCATCCAGGTGTTTCAGTGGAGGTCAGTCAGGTAGACAGGCCTCACCAACCAGGTGGCTGACCTTCGTCTCCAGCCTCTCCCAAGGTCAAGTTGATGACACCTCCCGGCCGAAGGCCCCCAGGTGAACGAAGACACTCTTATCAGGCAGGATACTCCAAAGGATTAGAGATTACGTTCCAGGGCCTTTCTTTCTTTGACAGTGCAGAGTTAACCCTTCACTACACAACCCTTAACTTCAGGAGTGGGATTCTTGAAGGCAGAGAAAGAGGACAGGAAACCAAGGTGTTTTAACCTTTATACCTTTACCTGCCTTATAGTCAGAGAGTTTCCGGGAAGTACACCATAGAGCCAGAAGGCAGGGTGCAGGGGCGAGGAGGCGGAGACTGGGCACTCACCCAGAAGTTTCTCCTGATTAGCCACTGAATAGAAGGCAAGCTGCCCCCGCTCGAGGTCCAGCCAGATGCCCACCACCCTAGGTTTTTCTGAGCCGAGGACAGTTTCCTTGGCCATGTGCCACATCGAGAGCTGGCTGGTTCCCTTCCACTCCACGCACCAGGAGTCCCTGGTCCTTCCCAGCATCTGGTTGCGGCTCATCCCCCAGGAAGCCACGCCAATCGCCCAGTGACTGCACTGCTGAGTGTCCACTTCCCAGTACTGCTGCCCAGAAGAGAAGGCTTGGGAGCATAAGACCTGGCAGATTGTAAACCTGGTGTGACTCCCGTCATAAACCTGTGGGATGGGAGTTACAGTCACCTTCCTGCGGTCCTCCGACAGCTCCAGGCTAACGGGCAGGCTCCTCGGGTCAAAGGTTGGACTGACCGCCCCTGAAGAAAAGAAAAAAAACAAGAACATAACCAGCCAGCTCTGACTGTCCCTGCTCAGAGGTCCTCAAAGAGCAAAAGCAGCTTTGTGTCTTTGGGTGTGATAAAGTTGTACTCAGACTGGCATTAATACAGGTATGTCAAACACTTGCTGCTCTCTATACTAGTACATACCCCTGATGTTTGCTAACAATACCCCTTTCCCTCCTTAGCCTCTACTTACCATCAACCTTCTTTCAGGGAGCCCTCCCTGCGTCCCACCCAGCAAAAAGGCACCTCTTGCTTTGCTCGATACCCCCCGTGTCTTAGCTGCTCCCTAATGTACCATCTTCTACCTGGAGCACAGTGACATGACCACGGCTGTCCATCTCTCTCTAGTCATAATACAAGCTTCCTGATTAAGGATCATGTCTTACTCATTTTGTATATTTTATACTGTTTCCTGCTGAGTAAATAGATGTGAATGCCGGAAGCCGGTCCATCCTTGCTGCTTGACACAGTCGCTGCAGGGAAGAAACATCTGCACAGCATATGTTTCAAGGGACCTGGTGTACATGGCATACTGTTCTTAATATGTTTGCTCACCTTCTTGGCACTATGTGTTTTAACCAAGGTCACCTCTCTGAGAAGGTTGTTTCCCCAGGTAGGGATTTTTCCCTGAAGTTAGGGAGGGAATAAAACCCCTTAACTAAATGCCAGGCGGGTAGTTAATCACTTTAACTACGAACAATCACCCTTAAGCTACATAATCTTTACTCCCTGGAATGGAGATAAGAAATGCCCTAACCTTTGAAATAGAAATTGACAGGATTAAAATCAACTGGTATAGCCGAAACCTGTTTGGCTCAATGGATAGAGCGTCAGCCTGTAGACTGAAAGGTCCCAGGTTTGATTCCGGTCAAGGGCATGTACCTGGGTTGCCAGCACATCCCCAGTAGGAGATGTGCAGGAGGTGGCTGATCGATGTTTCTCTCTCATTGATGTTTCTAACTCTCTATCTCTCTCCCTTCCTCTCTGTAAAAAATCAATAAAATATATTTTTTTTAAATTAAAAAAAAATCAACTGGTATAAATATAGATGTAACAAGACAATAAGACACAGAACTTGGCTGGAGATCCTGGCCAGGCTGCTGATCAACTGAACACTGTCTTTGTGTCATTCCTTCTTCAACGACTCTGTCCACACCTTTGGGGACCCCTGGACCTGCTGGGGTTGGACTCCAACATGTGAACACATACATAGCATTTCTACTCTAGGCACACATTTAAACACATTCACTCATCTAACCCTTATGACAATCCCTGGAAGGAAGTAGGACTATTATGTTCTCCATCTTACAGATGAGGGGCCTGGGACCCTGGGAGGTTACCTAACTTATCCAAGATCACAGAGCTAGTGAGCAGGAGCTGGGAGTCAAACCCACACTGTGTGGGTCCAGGATCCGTGCTCTCAGTGACCACTCCAGACTGGGACAGCAGATGGGGGAATGGGCAGTTAGCTGCCTATGGTGGTCCCAGCATGGATGCCCACAGGTGGCCTGAGCTCCCAGTGATCATGGGTCTGGGTTAGCCTGGAATTTGGGAGCTTTTCATTCCCTTTGTCTTTGTAATCAGCTCCCCATGGGAAGGGCTCGTGTGAGGTGGTGGGCCTAGCGGCAGGGAGATGGACACAGCACACTCTCCCAGCTCCCCTCTGCAGCCAGCCGAACGCAAGTTTTAAGCAGACCACATACTTACATTGAACAAACCTGGATGCAAGAAGGCTCTGGTCAGTCTGTGGGCATGAGGAAGAAGACAGACCTCCTGGGAGTTTAACTAAGAAATAAAAAAAAATGGGAGGGGGGAAAAGTTGCATTTTATAAAAGCAAGTAGACGGTATCTAAGCATCATGATCAGAGCAATGGCTTGTCTTCCGCAGCAGCAGCAGCAGCAGCAGCAGCAGCACCTTTAGCATCAGGGCGAGACCAGGCAGTGCAGCCAGCTCAGGGTCGTTCAGCCCCATGTTCTCACTGGGCCTTTTCCCACCATTTCCTCCCTGAACTCTAAACCCGTTGCTGGCTCCTTGTTCGTCTCTATGTTCTAAGAACCAAGCCTAGTGTCAGGTATCTGGGAAATGTATTTAGCAAATAAATTAACTAAGACAGTTCCAGGAGACAACAGTGCCCTGACATCCAGAATATTCACGAATATTCTGCTTTGTTTTTATTTTATTTTTTAATATTTTTATTGATTTCAGAAAGGAACAGAGAGGAAGAGGGAGAGAGAAATATCAATGATGAGAGAGTATCATTGATCGGCTTCCACCTGCATGCCCCACACTGGGGATCAAGCTTGCAACCTGGACATGTGCCCTGGACCGGGAATCAAACCATGACCTCCTGGTTCATAGGGTGATGCTCAACCACTGAGCCACACTGGCTGAGCTCAATGCTTTAAACTGTTATAAAAACTGGGAAACGTGAGTTGGTGTGAGATTCATCTCAACTCATTGACACCTCCTACTTCCTTCTCAATGTACTAAAGTTCAACTGTTAACTTAAAGCTACTGTGTGCTTCCAATGCCCACATAGTAGGTAGAAGAAGAGAAAGTAAAGGAAATGTCACAGTGCGGACTATGAAGGTAAAATCTTCCCCCATTTGTATCTTCTTGTTGCTGTTAATCCCACAGAGGATATTTTTCCATTGATATTTAGAGAGAGTGGAAGGGAGGGGGAGAGACACACAGAGAGAAACATTGATTGGTTGTCTCCAGCACACACCCTTACTAGGGCCGGGGATCAAGCCTGCCACCAAGATATGGGCCCTTGATCAAAATCAAACCTGGGACCCGTCAGTCTGCAGGCTCTATCCACTGAGCCAAGCTGGCTAAGGCCAGGCTTTTTCTTTTTTTAAAAGTAACCAGGATCCCTGGGGAATATTAAATAATAATATAGCACTATTCTGTTTAAGTAAAATTGTTCTGCATAAAATGTGATTTCCATGGCAGCACGTGGAGTACTTACATAGGGGCAAAGGAAAGCACTGTGACGAGCCAGTCAAATTGTTTGAAGAACACTATCTATTGTCTTTAAAACAATCCTGTGAGCCCGGCTGGCGTGGCTCAGTGGTTGAGCATCGACCTATGAACCAGGAGGTCACGGTTCGATTCCCCAGTCAGGGCACATGCCTGGGTTGCAGGCTTGATCCCCAGTGCGGGGCGTGCAGGAGGCAGCCGATCCATGATTCTCTCTCATCATTGATGTTTCTGTCTCTCTCTCCCTCTCCCTTCCTCTCTGACATCAATAAAAATATTTAAAAATAAATAAATTAAATAAATAAAACAATCCTGTGACATCCCAGGTGGTTTGGCTCAATGGCTAGAGCATCAGCTTGCAGACTAAAGGATCCCAGGTTCAATTCCTGATCAAGTGCACATGCCTGGGTTGTAAGCTCAGTCCCCAGTAAGGGGCATGCAGGAGGCAGCCGATCCAATTCTCTCTCATCATTGATGTTTCTTTCTCTCTCTCTCTCTCTCTCTCTCTCTCTCTCTCTCTCTCCCCCCTCCCTCCCTCTCTTCCTCCCTCCCTCCCTCTCTGTCTCCTTCTCTCCCTCTCCCTTCCTTCCTCTCTTTGAAATAAATTTTTAAAAAAATATGACAACTTCAGGGAATGATGTTTCAGGATATGGGTGTATATCAGATCCTTTGCTTTAAAAATGTTCTGGACTGGTCCAAATAGCCAAAAACAACATAATCACTAAGAAATAACTATATTGTACTTGCTAAGGCATACTTAAATGTTATAAATTGAATTTTTAAAGAATACTATAAGATGTATGCTTCATTCCTCAAAAAATTAAAAGAGAAATTACCATATGATCCAGCCATTCCACTTCTGGGGATACAGTCAAAAGAACTGAAAGCAGGAACTTGAAGCGATATTTGCACACCCATGTTCACAGCTGTGTTATTCACAGTAGCCAAGAGGTGGAAGCAGCCCAGTGTCCATTGTCAGTTAAATGGATAAACAAAATGCACTATATGCATACAATGGAATATTGCTCAGCCTTGAAAAGGAAGAAAATTCTGACACATGCCACAACAGCGATGACCCTTGAAAACATTATACTAAGTGAAACAAGGCCAGTCATAAAAAGGCAATAGCTGTGTGATTCCACTTACATCTGGTACCTAGAACAATCACACTCATAGAAACTGGAAGTGAATGTGGAGTGGGGAGTTCCTGTTTAAACAACAGTATAGAGTTTCAGTTTTGCCTAATTAAAAAGATCTGGAGCTTGGTTGTACAACAAAGTCAATGTACTTAACACTACTAGACTGTATGCTTAAAAATGGTTAAGATGGTGGGTTTATGGAAATGAACCTGCCACCTCAGCATGTGCCCTGATCGGGAATTGAACCTGCAACCTTTCGGTGCATGGGATGACGCTCAACCAACGGAGCCACACTGGCCAGGACATAAAGTTGAAGGTTTTATTAAATAAAGGCATTTACTAGTTAAAAATGAAAAGCGGCCTATTTCTGAATCACCTCCGATAGATAACACAGATGAATTGTAAGCCAGCAAAGTCTGGTCCGGACTGATGTACGGGTCTTAGAAAATGAGTTTCTATCTCATCAAGGGCCTGTGTTCCATTACAACTCCAGTCACTTCCAAAAACATAGCCAGCCACAAAATACCTCAACCCCTTCTCTCCTCACATACACTACAGTGACATGCAGTGGGGCCCTGGGTCACATCCCCAGTCAACAAAGCCATGGTACACTCTGCCTTCCCCCCAACTTCCCTACTTAACCCTCCTCTCCAAATAAACTCAACTCACCCTGCCTTTGTTCTTCAGGCGGCTCTTTCCCCGGGAAGTTTTCTTGCAATTTCCTCCGGATGTCTTCTAGGTCATGTAGAATGTCTCTCATTTTGTCCTCAGCTGTGTTGGAAGTCGCTAGCTTTGGAGAAATCAAGGAATGGTCCACCCCACCAGAAAAAGCCTATTGATGAAGCATTAAAAAAAGAAAAGAGAAGAAGCAGCCAGGTAGGTAGCTTGGTGTAAAAAAAAAAAAAAAAAAGAAAAAAGAAAAAGATTTAAAAAAAGAAAAGAAAGTCTCCCAGGAATGCATCAAATAGTATACTCCAGTGTTGCAACCCATCTATAATTTTCCACTTACCTCCTAACGAGTTTTTAAAACATAATGAGGCCCTCAAAATACACACTTTGAAAATAATCTGGAGTAGTACATAGTACAGCAGAAATATTAAAGAGTGGGGGGGGGGGGTGATGGATGATTTTCACTTACTTTCTTTAAACAGCTATGTATTTTCTCGTCCTTTTGTACAATAAATATCAATTTCTTAAGTAATACTAAAACAAGTCAAAAGTTCTTAGGCCCATATAATTTACAAAGTAAATAATACAGATAGCCACTGAGCTAAGCCACAAAGGCTAGACTCATCTTCCCCAGACTGCTATCATGATCGCATATACCTTCTCACCCAGGCCCCGCTCTCTGGGGCCTCCAACACGTGCTCACGGATTTTCTTGCACTTCAGGTCCTATGAGTCCCCAACACAGCCTCCCATCCGCTACTTCCCACCTCCAGCACCAGCACCGGACTTTCCTTCCCCACTTTGCATAAGCCACCGCCCACTTTTTTCACCAATTGTAACAGTAGCAGGCACCACTTACTGAGTTCCTTCCACTGCTCACCTCGAATTTGCATAACAACCTTCCAAGGTGGGTTTATTATCCCCATTTTGCCAAAGAAGAAGCAAACGTTCATGAAGTTTAGCTAAAACTTGCCATAGTTCATTGTTATTGCCCTACATTTTCTCATTGCTAAGCTCTTTTTTTATACACCATCCCTTTCAATCCCATCAGGTAGAAACCTGAGATTCAGAGAGATGAAATGACTTGCCCAAGCTCATAATACTAATGTTACATCCCTAAAGTCCCACATATTCACCCATTCAGTGGGATACAAGGGTGAACAAAAGAACAAAAGCCCTCAAGGTCTCCACCCTCATGATGCTTAGAGTCCAGGGCCAGAGAAGAGGGAGGGCAGACATGAGTAAATTGTGGCTGTGCTAACGGCTGCCCATGGAAGTTACATGGAGTCATGAGAGCGAGCGCCTCTAATAGGGGGATGTGACCTGTTCAAGGAAAGCAGTGAAGGATTTTCCAGGACAGTGATGAACTCCTTGGGGTCTGAAGGATGAGCAGGCATTCCCTAGGTGACAGGGCGAAAGAACATTCCATGGAGTGCGCCCTGTGGTGGGGGAAAGTGTGACAACACCCTGGAGGGACAGACGTGGGCCAGCACGGCCGGGACCTGAAGAGCCAGGAAGAGCTGGGTGAAATGAGATGGGAGAGGAGGCAGGGACAGAATCCTGCAAGCTCTTGTTGGTTCTGTGAGGATGAATCCTGCACAACAGATGCCATTGGAGTGTCTTAAGTGTTTGAGTTACATGATCAGATCTGCACTTGAGAGGGTCACTCTGATGACGCCGAGGACAGCAGACTAGAGGGGGCAGAGTGGAGCAATTAGGAGGCTACTAGAGAAATCCAGGCAAGACGTGATCATAAGCTTGGATTAGAGAAGTCTCAAGGGAGCTCAGGAGTAGTAAATAGAGCCCAGCCAGGGTGATTCAGTAGTTGAGCGTTGACCTGTAAACCAGGAGGTCATGGTTCGATTCCCGGTCAGGGCATATGCCCAGGTTGTGGGCTCCATCCCCAGTGTAGGGTGTGCAGGAGGCAGCCAATCAATGATTTCCTCTCATCATTGATGTTTCTGTCTCTCTCTCTCTCCCTCTCCTTTCCTCTCTGAAATACATAAAAATATATTTGAAAAAATTAAAAAAGAAAAGAGTAGTAAACAGATTCGAGAGATGTTTTGGCAGGTGAGGGAGGGGGTGCATGATTCTCAGGTTTCTGGCTTGTGCCCTTGGAAGAATAACGAGCAGTCAGATGGGGAATTCCCCCTGAGGAACAGTTTGGGGCATGTTAGGTGTCATGTGCCTTTGTGACACTAAGAGGCGACTATGAGAAGGAAAACACCAGCCTAGAGCTCAGAGAAGTGGCCGGGCTGGAGCTGTTTGTGCCAATTAAAGCCATGGGTGTGGGGAAGAGAAAGGGACCCACGGATGAGCCTTGAGGAATCCCAACGTTTCACTGCTAAGCAGAGAGAGTGAGCCTGCAAAACAGACTGGAAAGGAGCAGCCAGAGAGAAACGGGAAGGCTCGTGGGCAGAAGCTGAGGAAAAGGCAAGCTTCAAGGACGAAGGTGTGGTCACCCGTGCCAAAGGCCATTGAAGGCGTGGCTCAGTGTTGAGCATCGACTTATGTGCCTGGAGATCACAGTTCAATTCCCGGTCAGGGCGCATGCCGGTGTTGCAGGCGCAATCCTCAGTGTGGGGCGTGCAGGAGGCAGCTGATCAATGTTCTTTCTCATCATTGATGTTTCTATCTCTCTCTCCTCCCTTTCCCTCTGAAATCAATAAAAATATGTAATTTAAAAAAAAAAAAGATGAGGACTAGAATGTCTGCAGGATTTACGTAGAGGCCACTGGTGGTCTTAGAGCTGGTTAGGTGGAGTGAACAGGATGGAACCTAGGCCTCTTGAAGCTTCCCTATCAAACCTCCAGGCCTCCCTGTTTGGTAGTCCAGCGAAGGGGAAAGCGCAGAGCCTTACTGCATCCTTCAGCTGCAAACACGTTCATGCTGCCCCAGTTGGGAGCTGTCCCCAGCCCCTGTCTCCTGCCACACCCTTTCCTCTCCGCGCTTGAGCCTACCATGCCCAGGACGTTCAGTTTGTTCTCAGGCCCAGATTCTGGGAGCTGCCTCTGCTTCTGAAGGCTCCTGACGATGTCCACAAGCCGTTCCACCAGCTCTGCCAGCTCCCGACCAGCTTCTGGGATGCTCTTCGGTGCCGCCGCCTTTAAAAGAGCAAAGCAGAATCCAAAGCTGGACCCAGGAATCAGCTCTACATAGAGTGTGCAGCCTGGATACAGGAACAGGCAAGGACGCGACGGAAACATTCAGAGGACAAGAAGGGAGGCTCCCCAGACCTTTTGCAAGCCCTTTTCCCTTACTGATCGTCCTGTGGCCATAAGAGGAAAGCGGAGTCCATCCGTGGGATGGAGGGGGAGGGGGAATGGGAGTAAAGTGTGAAGGGAAGCCTAGGGCCATTATGAACAGGGGAAGTCAGAGAAGACATGGGTGTGAACCTGGCAGGGTAGGTGACAGCTGATAGAGTGAGTGGTGCAGTGGAAGGCATGTGGCTCAGGCTCAAGCTCCACTCTTGCCTCTGATTCATCCTATGTCCTGACCAGGCTTTTCAGAAATGAAAGTGACATCCCTCCTTCTCTCCCATAGGGAAAAAGATCTGCCTAGCTGTTCACTGTGAAAGGATCTTGGAGATTTCAGTGATGTACAGATGAAAGCTTTTTTGTTTATTGGCATCTCTAGCATTACAAAATACATTCCACCCGGCCAGCGTGGCTCAGTGGTTAAGTGTTGACCTATGAACCGGGAGGTCACGGTTTGATTCCTGGTCAGGACACATCCCTGGGTTGCTGGCTCGGTCCCCAGTGTGGGGCGTGACGTAGGCAACCGATCAATGATTCTCTCTCATCACTGACATTTCTATTTCTCTCTCCCTCTCACTTCCTCTCTGAAAACAATCAAATTAAATATTTTTAAAAAACATTCAGAAGAGAGTGCTAAACAACTCCACTTAAAGGGCTTAGTCTGCTCAGCTGCCCAGCTGGGAGTGGGAGTAAGCTTTGCAGCCAACATATTTTGGCAACAACCTCACGATCTGATGACAGTCGACAGAGGCAGCCTGGGCACAGACCACAATGGAGAACTCCGCATCCCCTCCAAAAGGGGTGGTTCTACATAGAGTCACAGAAATGTAAGGCGTTCGTCACTCAACTGTGAATCAACCAGAGTTTTTTATAACTTTGTTTTGACATCTGTCATATTTTAAATTTTGCTGGAGCCTCAAAAACTGGGATTGACCCAGGGCCTTTTTCATCTCTTAAATAGCCCTGATGTCCCTCAAAATAGCATGTGTTTTGGCAGGTGTCAGCAGGCTACTTTAGAGAGGGGGGTGACTGACCCTTGCTAACACTGTTTGCTCTTAAAGGTCCAGGCCCCACTCCTAAATATTCAAGCAGTAGGAACTCTTGTAGAGGAAATCTTATCCAGGCACCTGAGGAAATTAAAGACTTTAAAAAATACATGCATTGCTTTTTCTGTCCATAAGAGAAATACACACTTATTGTGGCTAATTTAAAAAATGCAGAGAATGAAAAAGAAGAAATGTTTTAAATCATCTAATATCCTACCATCCAAAGATAATCATTTTAATTTAAAAGCCAATGGAAAGGATATTCAATCACTATAAACTATATTAACAAAGAGTTTTAAGAAGCTGTTAGATAATGCTGTATTATCTAAAATAGAGAGCAGTCTTTATTCATAATTGGGGAAAAATAGAAGCAACCTATATGTCCATCAAAAGGTGAATGGATAAATTGTGGTATATCTATGCAATGAATATTATTGAGCAATAACAAAAAATGAGCTATCAAGCCACACACCTTCATTTTGCTTTGTGAAAGAAGCCAGTCTGAAAAGGCTAGATACTGTATGATTCCAACTATATGACATTCTGGAAAAGGCAAAGAGATGGTAAAAAGGTCAGTAGCTGCCAGAGATTGGCTCGGGGATACACACAGGAGGAGCACAGGGGATGTTCCGGGCAGTAACACTGCATGGTGACCAAAACTG
Organism: Myotis yumanensis; assembly: GCF_028538775.1. Lineage (NCBI taxonomy): Eukaryota > Metazoa > Chordata > Mammalia > Chiroptera > Vespertilionidae > Myotis > Myotis yumanensis. The sequence goes on along the minus strand of NW_027223767.1, from coordinate 23,018,640 downwards.
TAGATCCATGACCTGAGACATTAATCAAAAGCCACTGAACTGCACAACACGAAGAGTGAACCCTGATGTAAACTGTGGACTTTAGTAAATAACAATGGATTAATATTGGTTCATCAATTGTGACAAATGTACCACATTAATGCAAATTGTCAATAACTGCAGAAACTGTGAGGGGTACACAGGAACTTCCTGTACTATCTGCTCAATTTCCTGTAAACCTAGAACTGCTCTAAAAAATAATGTCTATTAATTCATTAAAAAAAAAAAAACAGACATACCCTGGTTATACAACAAGACCTCAGCTCTGTTTAAAAGGACTCAAGAGCCCTGACTGGTTTGCTCAGTGGATAGAGCGTCGGCCTGCGAACTCAAGGGTCCCAGGTTCGACTCCTGTCAAGGGCATGTACCTTGGTTGTGGGCACATACCCAGTAGGGAGTGTGCAGGAGGCAGCTGATCGATGTTTCTCTCTCATCGATGTTTCTAACTCTCTATCTCTCTCCCTTCCTCTCTGTAAGAAATCAATAAAATATATTTAAAAATAAAAATAAATAAATAAATAAATAAAAGGACTCAAGAGAACAACAAAAGGGTAGAGTGGGCAGCTCCAAGTTCTCACCCCAGCCCCCACACAGAAACATCGAAAAACAAGCAGAAACTGTCAGAACTCTGGAAAACACTGTTTCTAAGAAGAGCAACCGGGCATAGCTCAGTGGTTGAGCATTTAACCTACGAACCAGGAAGTCCTGGTTCGATTCCTGGGTTGCTGGCCCTATCCCCATTGGGGTGTATACAGGAGGCAGCCAATCAATGATTCTCTCCCATCATTGATGTTTCTATCTCTCTCTTCCTCTCTAAAATCAATTTTAAAAAATATTTTTTAAAAAAAAAAGAAAAGAAAGAAAAAGAGAAACCTGGCAGTAGAAAAGCACTGTGGTGTTTTTACTTGTCCTTGCCCCACTCCCCACTGGCTCAGTAGCATAATCAAGATTCCTCGCACGGGGCTCTGGTCCTGTTCTGGAGGAGCAGCACACACCTTACTCACAAACTGTCGTGTACGTCTGTTCTAACCGGGCTGCCGGCTGCCCCAAGGAGTGGCACAGGGTACTCATCTTCGTTTCACCTGACTCGGAGCTCAGGCCGAAAAAGCAGATGCTGCAAGCTGAACTACAACATGCCAATGTCTAGGGCAAAAGATTATGGTGGAAACACCTAAGTGCCAGAGCAAAAGCTGGAGGAACCGGACCCCTCCTACTTTGAAAATAGATACTTGCACACCAACGTTCACTACAACATCCCTCACAATAGCCAAACGGTGGGAACAATGCAGATGCGCATGGATGGATGGACGGATTTTTTAAAGTGTGGCCTATACATACAAGGGAATGATGAAAGGAATGAAGTCTGGGCACATGGTACAACGTGAACGAACCCTGGAAACATTATGGTAAGGGAAGGAAGCTAGACACAAAGGGACAGATACTGTAGGGTCCCATTTATATGAAATATCTAGAGTAGGCAAAATCACGGAGACAGTAGGCAGGTTAGAGGGGACCAGCGGCTGGAGCTGGGAGCGAATGAGAAGTTAATGCTTGGTGAGCACAGAGCTTGTGTGTGTGGTGAGGAAAAGGTTCTGGAAATAGCGGTGATGGTTGCACAACATTGTAAAAACAACTAAAGCCCCTAAGTTACACCCTTAAAAATGGTTAACCTGGCAAATTTCGTATATACAAAAACATTATTAGAGAGACAGATGTGGAAAGACTGGAAAGAAGCGGAACTCCATGCCAAGAAGTACAGTGGGGCCTTGACTTGCGAGTGTCCCGACTAACGAGTTTTTCCGAGATAGAGCCCTCTCTCCGCCGATTTTTTGCTTTGAGTTGACCGAGTAATTTGAGTTAACGAGCTCCGTCACGGAACGAATTAAACTCGTAAGTCAAGGCCCCACTGTATAGCAGCGAGGTTGAAAGGATTTCAGATTTGAATTATTTTTTCTGCTTCTTCATATTTTTCTAAAACTTTCCAAAGAGCAGGTTCTACTTTTAAATGGAGAAAAGTAAACTGAAAGCAGAAAGGATGCGGGAGGAAGCGCCATGGAGAGCAGGCTGGTTGGAAGCCAGGGTCCCGCCACCCTACCCGGGGCTGCGCGGCGGGGCGCGGGGGTCCGGGTCCGGGCCCGGGGGCGGGGCGCGGGGTCCCGCCCGGGGCGCCCCCCAGCTCGCCCAGCGCGCGGCTGTACTTGTCCGCCAGGTCCTGCAGCAGCGTGTTCTTCCGCAGCCGCAGCGGCTGCGCCGCGCCCTCGCGGCAGGTGGGGCAGGACCAGCGGCGCCCCGCGCCCCACAGGCCCTGCAGGCAGGCCCGGCAGAAGCTGTGGCCGCAGGGCAGCGTGACGGGCCAGGCCAGCAGCCCCTGGCAGATGATGCAGCCCAGGTCGTCCTCCGCCAGCCACACGGGCACCGTCTGGCCGTCATCCAGGCTCGCCATGGTCCCGGGCCACCGGCCGGAAGCAGGGCCACCCGGGGACGCCGCCCGCTGCGACGTCTCCTCCGGCTCCTCCCTCGCCCTTCCTCTCCCCTCCCTTCCCCTCCCCTCGCGGCCTCCTCCCCGCCGGGTGGCGGTCCCGCCCGCGCTGCTGTCCAGTCTCCGCTCCTGCGGAAAGCGGACTCTCACCGCGGCTCCTGCGCTGGGAAACCGGCTCGCCCCAAACCATTAGGACCCGCTGATGCCCCCAAGATTCCCTCCTGCTTGAGGTCCTCCCGTTACAGTGCCATCCCGACAGCTCTGGGGAGAAGAAAAGAGAGAGGATTCGATTCCAGACTCTTAAGAGAATGTGTCCACTAGGTGTCACCCAGCCCCTTAACAAGCAGTGAGGAATTAAAGAAGGCGCAGCGCACAAGGTTAGGACCTAAAACAGTACGTACCGTATAGGAAGTGACATACTTTAAAAATACAAGGGTATCCCTCACGGTTTGGCTCAGTGGATAGATAGAGCGTCGGTCAAGCACATGTACCTGGGTTGCGGGCACATCCCCAGTAGGGGGTGTGCAGGAGGCAGCTGATCGATGTTTCTAACTATCCCTCTCTCTTCCTCTCTGTAAAAAATCAATAAAATATATATATTTTAAAAAATACCAGTGTAGCCATGACCGGTTTGGCTCAGTGGATAGAGCGTCGACCTGCGGACTGAAGGGTCCCGGGTCGGGGGCATATACCTTGGTTGCGGGCACATCCCCAGTAGTGATTGTGCAGGAGGCGGCTGATGGATGTTTCTCTCTCATCCATGTTTCTAACTCTCTGTCCCCTTCTCTTCCTCTCTGTAAAAAATCAATAATATATATATATTTTTAAAAATACCAGTGTAGATCTGGAGAGTATTATGCTAAGCAATATAAGCCAGTCAGAGAAAGGTATGTATCACATGATTTCACTCATATGTGGAATCTAACGAACAAAATAAAATGATGGACAAAATAGATCCAAAGACATAGAAGCATGAAACAGACTGTAGAATCTCAGAGGGAAGGCGGGGCTGGGTGGGTGGGTGGGTGGGTGGGAAGAGATCAACCAAAGGACTTTTATGCATATATGAATAACCCATGGACACAGATAATCGGGTGGTGAAGGCCTGGGGTGGGGGTGGGGACAGGGGGGCGAGCTGGAGGGGGCTCATGGAGGGAAACGGGGACATATGTAATACTTCCAACAATAAAGATTAATTTAAGAAAAATACCAGTGTTCGGGCTCCCCTCCCAGAGAGTCTGATTTAATTGTCTGAGATGGAGCCCCGGCACTGGTATTTTAAACACACACACACACACGATGAGTCAAACTTGCAAAGCTGAGTTAGCCTAGAATTTAAAAATCCCTAGTACACACACACACAAAAAAAATTAAAAACAAAAAAGAAAAAAAATCCCTAGTACAAAGCAGGATTGTGCCGCTGCCTCCTTACTGCCCTCTGCTGGCTGGAAGCACATTACCCAACAGGCATCCTGGTGAAAGCACTAGAAAGTCTGTTTTCTTGCAGCTTGCACACCTGGTTCCAGTGGGGCTGGCTTTCTTCCTCCTCTCTTACTCCAGTCCTAAGCGCATTGCAACCAGAAAACGTTGAAGCTGGAAGAGCATCAAATCCTCTCCAAAGACCCAGAGGCAAAAGAACTTCCAGGCTTGCATAGCAATAACTGAGTGGCAGAGACCAGAACCCACCTCCCTCTGATCTGTTGAAATGAACTAATACTGTCTTATACTTTACCCCCATCTTACATGGTCTCAAAGTCGGTACCAGATAATACAAGTCTGTGGCTATTTCCTGTTGGTGTGTTTTGGTTTGTTGGGTTTTGGGGGGGCGGGGGGCGGGGGGGGCGGAGCGGGAGGGTGAAAGAATTCATACTGAGCGTCAAGAGAGATGCAGACAGAAAGTTTACTTTCCCTGAAGGGAAAGGGCCAGTGCATTGCTATTCAATACAAGGCAAGAAACAGAAAGTGGCTCCCCTTTTAAAGCCTTGGCTACAGTTGCTAGGCGATAAGAAAGGAAAGAGGATTGGGGGCTGAAATTAAGCAGATAAATTAAACGAACTTTGAAAAGTTTGTTTGCTTTTTTAGGAGATAGTCTAGGCAGCTGTTCTAAAGAAGTGTCTTATCAGTATTTTTCTGACCCTGGAAAACATGTAAAAGTTATTAAGAGTTCAAAAGAGGCTTGTTTGAAGAGGGTGACATAGGGGGGAACTTTCTACTAACTAGAGACTTCTTGATGCAAATTATCCCTGAGGTGTAAAAATAGCTGGGAGGAGGAGTATGCAAAAATGTAGCCTTGAGCATAACTTATCTCATCTTGCAGTTTGAACAGAGGGGCTGTTTGAATCAGAGGAGCTAACAATCTTGGGATTTAAGAACTAGGTGCTTCTCATAAGTTGTAGAAGGCTACAGCAAAAAAAAAAAAAAGAAGAAGAAGAAAAAGAAAAAAAGAAAGGCCCACTTTTCTGTCCTTACATTTCCAATACTGGAAATTGCAAGTAATAGTCAATAAAGCATATCTTTTAGTGCTGCTCATCAAAGTTTCCAACTCTTTCCCTTTCTAGGCACCTGGTAGGATTGGCACTTCCCTGGCCCACCTGAAACACACAGAAATACTACTTAACTTCCCATCAGCTTAAAAAGCTAGTGAGTATCATTGTAATCTCTTTCTGCCAGCTGCCCTGACATGGATATGAAGCCAGCGTGTGGTGGCCTGAGTCTCTAAGTGGCTACGATGAGCAGACACCCTGCCAACCCACACTAGGACGTGGAGTAAAGGAGAGAAATAAACTCGGGATATGTTAACTGAGGTTTAGTGGGTGCTCGTTGCTGCAGCAGAACCTAGCCTACCCTGACAGATGAATAGTTGACCTCTGAGCAACCGTAAACTCTGTCCTCTATTTTTTAATCAGTGAGACGGCAGGTTTCCATCAGAGTTTTAGTGACCCTCTGAGGCACTCACAGGGGCCTGCCCTTAAGTGAACATCGAAACAATGAAAAACGCACCCTTGCTTTCTAGTGGCCACTTCTCTCAGTTTCGTCCTGCTTCGGGTTATTTTCCAGGGCCTTCGGATCATTGCTTTGTCACAGTCTGTACAGAGTTTCAAATTGTCACCTGTGGAATGGTTGTTCTGAATTAGCTACTCCACCACCGGGAAGCAGACCCTGCTCCAGTCTAACCTGTTCTCACTCCTTCCCTTCCCAACGACCTGTACTCCAGCCATAGTTGACCATTTGAAGTTTCCAGAACAGGCCATGTTCTCTCTTATCTGTGGGCCTTTGTACACACTTCTTTGTCCTCCTCCCCCCACCCTAACCCAAGTATCTTCTATTCATTCTTTAGGACTCAGCATAAATATACCTCTTCATTCAGCAGGACTGACTCAAGTAAAAGAAACTTCCTTGTTCTAACCAGTCAAAAGGGAGAAGAGGATTTAATGTAAGAGTACAGAGGAGTCTTCGGGGAATCCAATGACCGAGATCCAGCCAGGCCTTCGAGACCAACTAAAACCAGGCATCCCATTTCATTGGGACTTTATCTCCATCCCTTGTGTCTGTTCTCTGCCCTTCTGAGGGGCTTCTAAGAACCCACATTTCTCTCAAGTAGCTTGTTACTGTCTATTTCTCTTTCTTCCCCCTCTAGACCGTAGGTTCCTTGAGGGCAGAACTGTGCCTTTATTTCTCCATCCTCAGAACTTAGCAGAATACAACCAACAGAGCTTACAGGAGGGGGAAAAGGCAGACAAGTAACCTGACCCTTAACATACAACCCAGGAGGTATTGAAACCGGCGTTTTCAAGGTGTTTTAGGAGCCAGAGGAGGAAGCAGCCCCTCTCTATTGGGCGTCAGGAAGACTCAGAAATGACACCTGATGCTGCTGCTTGTCCTCTGACGGCGGGGAGGGGGGATCCCCAACGAAAAATAACACAAAAAGCAGAGAATCTCTTTAAGAGCCTCCCAACCCTCTAGGTCTCCACCAAAATGAAGAGGGAACACCTAGTGTCTTTCTACACATCCCTTGGAGGGACAAATCGTAAAGCAGAGACCTTGGTGGTCGACTTCGGCCTCACTTCAGCCTTTCCAGCTTTCTTTCAGTTCTCTTTGCCCTCTTCCGGTCTTGGAACATTGTCTTGCCTCAGCCTAGAGCAGCGGTTCTCAACCTGTGGGTCGCGAGCCCTTTGGGGGTCAAACGACCCTTTCACAGGGGTCGCCTAAGACCATCGGAAAACACATATATAATTACATATTGTTTTTGTGATTAATCACGATGCTTTCATTATGTTCAATTTGTAACAATGAAAATACACCCTGCATATCAGATATTTACATGACGATTCATAACAGTAGCCAAATTACAGTTATGAAGTAGCAACGAAAATAATTTTATGGTTGGGGGTCGCCACAACATGAGGAACTGTATTAAAGGGTCGTGGCATTAGGAAGGTTGAGAACCACTGGCCTAGAGGGTTTTCCTCACCCTCGTCCTTTTGACTCACCTCTCAAGAGCTTTAAGGTTTCAACTTCAACATCACTTTTGGGAGCAGGAGGAGGCTCCCCACTCCCCCTCAGCTAGGAGAAACCAACCGTATTGCCACGTGCTCCCAGAGTGGCCTGTCCTTCCTCTTCCTCGGCCTCCCCTGTGGAAAGGTGGCCTCCAGCAGCCTGTGATTGGTGACAGCAGGGACCACGTCATCTGGCTCCTGCCTATGCCCAGGGCTTGGCACAGAGCCCGGCACCTCGGAGGTTGGCTCAGAAATACTTGTTGCTTCCATTGCATTTCAATAGTTAGTACCATTTCCTCATTTGAATGGGGAAAACTGGGGCACAGAGGTGGGGAAGTGAGACCTGACACGTGGGTTGATAGCTCCCTGCCCTGGGCTCCTGGTGGAGTTGTCTGCCTGGCTGCCTTCTCTCCTCCCAGAGCTGTGATGAGCAATGCGGACATCATTTTTTTGTATCATCTAGGCTTTTATGTCTTCTAAAATGTGCACAAAGATGGAACATTGTTGATTCCTGAAGAGAAAACACTATTTTTAGCAGTGAACCGTGGATGTGGGTTTTTGTTTTGTTTTTTATGTTTTAAAACATCCACTTCGTTGTGTGTCGTTCCATATACCAAAAGGTTGCGGGGTTGGTTAGATTCCCGGTCGGGGTACAGGCCCAGGTTTCCTGCTGAATCCCCAGTAGGGGATGGGTAGGAAGCAGCCAATTGATGTTTCTCTCTCTCCCTTCCTCTCTCTCTCAAGTCGATAAAAACATATTTTTTTTAAAATGTTCCCCTAAGCTTTTAATTTGAACATGGTTTTATTAATTTTAGAGAGAGAAGAAGGGAGGGGCATAGACAGATAAAAACATTGATGAGAGAGAAACATGGGAATCTGGCGACTTCTTGATTCATGGCTCAATGCTCAACCACTGAGGCACACTGGCTGGGCTCAACACTCAAATCTATAGAAAGTTTGCATGAACAGGGCAATACAAACCTATCTATACTTCATCTACATCAGCAACTTTCAACACAGGTGCTGCCACAAAAAATTTTAAACATGCAATACCTGACTATTTGGTCAGGGGCACTGACCTCTTTTCCCTTAGATAGTCAAATAAAAAAAAAATGACAACAGCCAACACAGTAATAGTCATCTGATGTGAATGAATCAAAATTATACCTTGTTTTGGTCAGATCAGTAAAAAGTATAATATGTAAGGGTTTTTTGATATTTTTTGAGAGAGAGAGAGAGAGAGAGAGAGGGGAAGGGAGAGGGAGAGAAACATCGATGTGAGAGTGAAACATCGATCCACCACCTTCTGCACACCCCCTATTGGGGATCAAGCCCACAACCCAGGCACGTGCCCTGACTGGGAATTGAACTGGCAACTTCTCGGTGCCCATGATGATGTCTAACCAACTGAGCCACACCAGCTGGGACAAAAAGAATAATCTATGTTTTGGTGTGTCACAGAATTTTAGTAATTAGTGTATGTGTGTCAAAAGATTAAAAAGGTTGAAAACTGCTGATCTAGATTCAACAGTTGCTAACATTTTACATAGCAGCTCTGTCTCTCTCCCCAGATATATTTATATTACGATTCATAACAGTAGCAAAATTACAGTTATGAAGTAGCAACAAAAATAATTTTATGGTTGGCGGTCGCCACAACATGAGGAACTGATAGTAACAGGCCAGGCTTTTCTCCCGAAGAAAGGGACTTAGGGAAGGGAGCTAGAGGAAGAGAGAGGGAGGCTGCTGGGCCCCTGGACTCAGCACAGGCGAGAAGGGGATCTAACCGGGTTCTGCCAGGTTAGATATAGTGAGTGTATGTGTATATATATATATATTTACATATATATATATATCTGTATATCTGTATATATATGTATGTATATCTGTATATATATATATATATGTATGTGCCCCCTGTCTTCTTCCATATATATAGCACATATATGTATATATGTAAATACTTTACATATACATGTACACATAGTTATTTTTTGCTGAGTCAGTTGTAGACTGAAAATTGTTATATTTTACTCCTGGCCACTTCAATGCATATCCCCTAAGAACAAGAGCATTCTCCTCCACAAATACAACATCATTATCACAGTCTTATAATACTGTTGGCTAATACACATCCATATTCAAATTTATGTCCTTTGTGCTTTTTTATTTTTTAATCCAGGATCCAATAAAGAATCACACATTGCCTGGCGTTGCTCTCTAGTCGCCTGTAACTAGAACAGTTCGCACAACACTCTCTCTGTCACGATGTTGACACTGAGGAGTCCAGGCCAGCTGTTTTACAGAATAGATTTGTCCGACTATTTCCTCATGGTCGAGTTGGATTAAACTGCTTTGGGGCCAGCGTGCCACTTGAGTGATGCTGTGGGCGCCTTCCCATTGCAGTGCCTTCACTGGAGATGTCCTGGGCTTTAAGACTGGGCCGAGGTGAGGCCCAGGGAGCCGGTGGGTAAAGGCCAAAGCTTTAGTCTTGGCAGGGTTCACTGCCAGTGATGGCTGCCAACTACAGGGCACTCCTGCTGGGTAACCAAGGCCGAGCTGAGAACGTCTCCTTCCCACCAAGAGCTCCCATGGCCCGTGGCCAGCCAGTTCCTTAGCCAGCGGGTCACCTGCTGCTGTGGCCACTCTCTGTTGATGCAGCTGCAAGGGGAAAAGAAGAGGGATGAGGGGGTGGCCGTGCCCATGCAGTCCTACAGGCTGGAAGGAACAGCGCAGGGCAGGGGGGACCAGAATTTAAAAAAGGACTGGAACCCTAGCCAGTTTGGCTCAGTGGATAGAGCATCGGCCTGCAGACTGAAGGGTCCTGGGTTTGATTCCAGTCAAGGGCACATGTCCAGGTTGCAGGCTCATTCCCCAGTGTGGGGAGTGCGGGAGGCAGCCGATCAATGATTCTCATCAGAGATGTTTCTATCTCTCTCTCCCTCTCTTCCTCTCTGAAATTACTAAAAAATATATTTTAAAAAAAAAAAAGAAAGAAAGGTGAGAGACAGAGGGGACAGGCACCCTGAGAAGAAGAGAAAAGCAGAGAGTAAGAAACACAGAAACAGAGAGACTCAGACGCACAGGCCACGGCGACAAGAAAGCACCCACTGAGGTGCTTCCCTAGCCACTTCTGCATCTGTTTCAGAGGCACTTCGCTCAGAGAGTTTGGAAAGTGAAGCGAGTTTGTGTTTACACTGGTCAGACTCAAAGGGCACAAGGGTTTCTCCCAAGGGGCCATATGGGGTCACTTTCTCAGTCCGTACTTTTCCAAACACAGAACTTCCCCTTGGGCCCCAGAAGCCAGGCCCTGGGCCAGAAGGTCCCTGCTCTAGCTCAGAACATCTCCCCTTTATTCACAGGGCTGTTGGCAGACAGGGAAGCCTGCATGTGACACCTCTGGGGTTCAGGGGGGAGCAGGAGAAGGGCAGACAGGAGGGAGGACCCAGAGGAAAGGACACTAAAAACAGCCTTCCCTCTGTGAGTGGGGAGGAATCCCAAATCCTGGGAGCTTTGCCCTGGCCGGGTGGCTCAGCTGGTTAGCGTGTCATCCCAATATGCCAAGGTTGCGGGTTCGATCCCCAGTGAGGGCACAAATAAGAATCAACCTATGAATGCATGAATACATGAAACAACAAATGGATGCTTCTCTCTCTCTCTCTCTCTCTCTCTCTCTCTCTCTCTCCTCAATAAATAAAAACAAAAAAATAAAAAGAGAACCCTGGAAGCTGCCCCAGGGTGTGACCTTCGCTGATAGTAACAGGCCAGGCTTTTCTCACGAGGAAAGGGACTTAGGGAAGGGAGCTGGAGGAAGAGAGAGGGAGGCTGCTGGGCCCCTGGACTCAGCACAGGCGAGAAGGGGATCTAACCGGGTTCTGCCAATACAAACTCCAGATGCTACTGGGGAAGGGCGCCTGGAGGAGGACCTTAGCGTGGACAGAGAGGGCTGCTGGGAACCATGTCCCCTGTCTGTTCTTTTCTTTGGCAGGAAGAGAATAGAAAAGGCGCAGTCAGGAGCCATGACCCCGGTCTCAGGGCTCAGAGCCGACCCACGTGAAGAAGCCGCTGTCTGCCGGCTGCCTTTGGCCAAAAGCACAATCCCCAGGCCCTGGGTCTTACTGAGGAGGTTGAAGGATGTCAAGGGACGGGAGAGCACATCCCGGAAACTCTCCAGCCACTCGCCCTGCTCCTTCTCGCTGGGGCAGGTGAAGAGGAACCTGCGCTCAGGGGTGACGATGGTGAGGCCCGCTTTCCAGCGGTTTCCTTGGACGTTCTTGGGCAGGCCTTCGGACACCTCGTACCCCTGCTCCCGGCTCCCGAGAAACACCTGGCCCAGGTCAAAGGCGTCCTGGAAATAGAGGCCACGGGGTCATCAGAGGTCACACCTGGGGCACAGGGGCCCCTGCAGCTGTGACGGCCCCCAAACTCTCTTTTAGAAAGAGGTGGTGGGCAGGTCTCTACTGGGAACTTTGGTGAGGTGGGACCCAGAATCTGAACGGCTGAAACTGTAAGAGAAATCACACGCATCATCTGTTCAGATGGTATTTAGTATCGCTCAGCTGGTTAGAGCATTGTCCTGATACACCAAGGTTCCGGGTTTGATCCCCGGTCAGGGCACATACAAGAATGCATAAGTAAGTGGGACAAATCGATGTTTCTCTCCTCTCACTCTCTCTCTCTCCCCACTACCCCTTCCTCTTTCTCTAAAATCAATTTTTTTAAACGTCTTTAAGAAGATTAATTTTTTTAGAAGATGATACTTAGTATTTATGGAGAGCTAACTAAGCCCCAAGAACGCCTGTGCTTTACAGATGGTGCCTCATGCAACCCTCATGGCAACCTCTCAGGAAGGCACTGCTATTAAACCTACTTTCCGGAGGAGGAAACTGAGGCACGGAGAGCTAAGTACTCTGTCCAGGGACACCACTAAACGTAGCAGGGCCGAAACCGGAGCCCAGACAGCTGAGTTCTAGAACCCTTACTCCTAATCACTGCACTTCCCAGCCTTCTGGTCACACATGGGCCCTGGAGATGAGAGGATGGAAAACACCCATTTGCCTACATCGGCAGCATTTGGATCCACATAAGGGACTTCCTGCGGGGGAGGGGGGCAGCTTCATGCAGAGATGACTAAGACACAAGCCAGCGTAGAGCTGTGACCTCCCCAGGTGGCTCCAGCCTGCAGCCTCCCCACCAGCACTGACCCCGCCTCGCCTCCCTCTCGGGTGACCTGGGGCAGGCCAGCAGGGGCTCTTACCAGTGGGTTCTTGTAATAGAGCAGCCTCCGTTCCTGGGGGTCCAGGGCAAACCACCTTTTCTTGAAAGGTTCTCTCTGCTGCAAAAGAGGGAACCTTGTGCCAGGGGGGCCGACCCGGGGATGCACAGAGGTCAGAGAGCCAGGCTGGACTAGGCCAGGGGAGCAGGCCGGTCCCGCTCCGCAGTCACCCGGCGCCCCTCCCTGAGGCCCTGGAGCTCTGAAGGCTGTGCCCACCTCCTCGGCCCTGCCAGCGTCACCCTGCTGCCTGCAGGTGCGGCTGGGAGTTGGAAGAGGCACTTTCCTCTTTCTCGGGCTGTGGACAAGGAGTCTCAGAAAGAGGAAGCTGCGGACATCAGAAACGGCTACTGCTCAGCAATGCTGAGAGCCCTGGCCCTGGCCAAAGCCTAACCCAGGTCAGGGGACGGGGGCAAGAACCACGGGCTGTGCACTGGCTGCTGAAAGAAGGGAACGTGCCCAACCGGCGTGGCTCAGGGTTGAGTGTCCACCTAGGAACCAGGAGGTCGAGGTTCGATTCCTGGTCGGGGTCTTGGTCAGGGCTTGACTCCCAGTGTGGGGCGTGCAGGAGGCAGCCAATCAATGATTCTCTCTCATCCTTGATGTTTCCACCTCTCTCTCCCCCTCCCTTCCTCTCTGAAATCAATATAATCAATTTAAAAAATTACCTTTAAAAAAGAAGGAAACAAAGTGTGCAACCCTCTGACTAGCTCTCAAGCTGACTGAGGCTTCCTTTCACACTGATTGCTTAACACCTTTCCCGGTAGTTTTGTTTGTTTTTAAATATATTTTTATTGATTTCAGAGAGGAAGGGAGAGGGAGAGAGAAATAGAAATATCAAAGATGAGAGAGAATCATTGATCGGCTGCCTCCTGTACACACCCCACCCCCACTGGGGATCGAGCCTACAACCCGGGCATGTGCTCTTGCCTGGAATCGAACCAGGACCCTTCAGTCCGCAGGCGGACGCTCTATCCCCTGAGCCAAACCAGCTAAGGCTTTCCTGGTAGTTTTAACCACCATCCTGGCAACATATCACACCTTAAAAAAAAAAAAAGCCTGGAATGCTGCCGCTTTGGGAGTGTCTTTAGGGAGCTCCCGCTTTCCCCTTCCTTTTCTCTTCTCCTCCTCCATCCCCCCTTTCTCTCCTCACGCCATGGCACCGCTCCAGCCAGACTGCTGACTTTGAGCCTCGCCCCACCTATACGCTATCTGGGTGTGAGGTGCCCTCGGGCAGCAGGAGCCTCCACTGCCCTCCCTTTCCTTCACGGGCAAGTGGGAAGGAGCAGCCGCTGAGGGGTTAGGACTGGTTTGCAAATGGGAGCAGAGGCGGTGCTTGTGCTGGGAGGGCCGTGCCCACGTGCCACGCATGGTGCACAGCTGTGACTTCTCAGGCTAATCTCCGGCCCCTGACTCACGTGGACACCCCAGCAGGGCCCCAGCACAGAGCGCACGGTTGTGGAAAAGGCAAAAGCTGATCCCCAAGGAGTCCCTTGCAGCGATGCTTTCCCAGGAGCAGGGTCGTTTAGGGGAGTTAAGAGGAAAGCAGTGGAGGGTGGTGTTGATAAGGAGGGAGGATGCCCGGTGATAGGGAGAGGCACCTGCAGCAACACTGGCCAGCTGGCCCCTTGGTCCTTGGCCCCGGGAACTCACACACATTGGTCTACTTCCCTCCTTGTCCCACTTCCCACGTTCTGCCCGCCTGCCCGCTGGGCCAGGGGCCAGGAAAGCCCCCAGGGACCCGGAGAATGTACCTTTGGACCAGTCTTTTCCATGAAGCCTTGTTTGAGGTAGTTCCTGGTGATGAGGGGCACGAGCTGGGGAAAAAGAGACACGCACTGACCCCCTGACTCACAGCCCGGGGGGTCGGGGGTCAGGCTCCCCACTGCACTTGGCTGGGCCACAAAGGGGAAGTCTGGAATGGGGAAGGATGTGTGTGCGCGTGGTTCACGGGGTTATATTTGGAACGTGGTGTGGATGCAATATTAATATTTCAACAGAGCCAGATGTGTGCGGGGCTTCCCAACACAGCTGAGTCTTGGCTGAAGAACTTAAGGAATGCTCCGAACCCCCCGCACCCCCAGGAGGTGGACACAGACGAGGCTCTGAGGAGACCCTCCTGTCAGGGTCCCCTATAAGTCTAGTGTGTATCAGGCTCTGGGAGCAATTCCCAGCCACCCCGTGAGGTGGTAGGAATTATCACTATAATGGTACAGTGGTCAAGGGTACTCCCAAAGTCACCCTGCCGGGAGGATGGAGATCTGAGATTCCACACCTAGGGCTGATGGACACCAGACAGACACACGTGGTCCTCCTGTGATGCCAGAGTATAAACACGCCTCTCACCAGGCCCCTGGCCAAGACCTGGTCATGGGTGGGGATTCTGACACAGGGACCCAAGGAGGGGACAGCAGAGTGGGAACGTAGAGAAAGCTCTGGACCAGGAGTCAGGAGACCTGGGTTCTAGCTCCAGTTCTGACCTCAACTAGCCGTGTCCCCTGGTAAACCCTGCCTCCTCTCAGCCTGTTTCCCTCCCTGCAATCAGGAGACGGGAGGACGTGATCTTCAGGGTCCCTTGCAGCTTGCCCTGCTGCCCCAGAGATTCCTCCAGGGGTTGATGCTGACCTCCTGTGCTCCAGGGGGTCAACCTGGCAAGCCTAGGGCTTCCGACCACAGCCCAGCCCTCTGGGGTTGAGGGGGGGCTTCCAGAGCTCCAGGGCAGAGGCAAAGAGGAAGTGAGGTCTGGGGAATAGGAATAGGAAGTCTGAAATGGAGAAAATTGTAAGCCAAACCCAAAAATATAAACTATACAACTTCCCTTCCCCTAAAACATATTCTACAGACTTTAATCCCTTATTTGCAGAAAAAAACAGAGTCCCTTCTGTTCAACAGTCTGAACCTGAGCCGAGGCAGGGCCAGTCTAGGCCGAGGGAAACACCTCGCAGGAGGAAAGACACATGGGTGGAGTACTGTTCACTGTACCTCATGCCTTGGCTCACCTGATTCTCACAATAGCCCTGGGAGGTAGGTGTTGTCCCCATGGTGACAGATGAGCAGGCTGAGGCTCAGAGAGGTAAGGGGACTTGCCCTAGTAACACAGCTTCCCTGACTTCAGTCCATGCATCCTCAGCACAGGACCAAAACCCCACGAGGACACCCGGGCTCCTGGCATCTGGATGCCTAAGTGACTGCCCAGGACCTCACACAGACATAGAGGAGGAAAGGCAGGGGGGAGATGGGCACATAGGGGTAGTCATGGCAGATAAGGGAGGCGCAAGGACATTGAGGATGTTGGCCAACGACCAATTTCCTCTGCAGAGGTCAGCAAAGTTGGAGCGCCAGCTCAGATCCAGGCAGCGGCCGAGCATCTGCACTTTGCCTTCCCTGCTCTCCAGTCAGCAGCCAGCACCCCAGCACCCTGCCCCCAGCACCCTGCACTCGCCAGTTCTGGGTGCTGAGTCTGCAGACCCGGAGCACCCTGACCCAGGCGGCTGCGGCCACTTTCAGAGGGTCACCATCTCGGTGCATCACTGGGCCTGGAGTGGACCCCCACCCCAGGCACTTGGCTCCCTGAAAAGTCTGGAATGAAGGAGCGTTTAGATTTTCAAGGAGGACCTACCAGTTTGGAATAAGACAGCCCCATCACTTACAAAATCCTCTTAGAGTAGGGCCTACACTAAACACCCGATCATAGCACCTCGAAGCTAGGAGGGGCCCTGAAGATGACCTAGAATTCAGTGGTCGGCAAACTCATTAGTCAACAGAGCCAAATATCAACAGTACAACGGTTGAAATTTCTTTTGAGAGCCAAATTTTTTAAACTTAAACTATATAGGTAGGTACATTGTCATTAACTTAATTAGGGTACTCCTAAGGCTCAGGAAGAGCCACACTCAAGGGGCCAAAAAGCTGCATGTGGCTCGAGAGCCGCAGTTTGCCGACCATGGACCTCGATGAAGTGCCATCTTACAGATCTGGAAACAGGTCTGCAGAGAGGTGGTGTGACCTGCGTGGGTCACACAGCAGGTCAGCCACAGAGCATCCATGAGAGCCCAGGCCTCCTGGCTCCAGGCAGCAGCCTCTGCCCCACACAGCCCGCTTCCCCAGCCAAGCCTGAGAGAGGCACAGGATGCCCCAGATGGCTGGAGACAATGAACATGAAGTTCAAAGGCTCACCCTCTCCTTGGCCATGGGAGGCAGATTTTCCTGCCAGAATTGTAATGGGGAATTAATTGCCTTCCAGAATATGAAGGGCAAGGGGGGCGTGAGCTTGGGAAGAGCACATCTGATTATCCACTTGACCTTCCTGGGACTCAGTGTCTCATCAGCAAAATGGGAACAGTCACCCCCACCTCACTGCCTGCTACAGGACTATGAGATAAAAGGAATTACGAGATAAAGGGGGCTCTAAAGCACCTTGTAAGCAGTGTGGCGGGGATCGTGTGCACCTTGTAGAGGGGAACGGGTCAGGAAGAAATGCCCGAATCCTGAGCCCTTTGACGCCCGAAGGCGAGAACCTGGCCTGCCTTCCGGAGGCCGCCTCGCTACGGGTGAGGCCCTTACCCCCAGCCTCCCCAGGAGGAAGCCTTTGGTTGCCCTCGGAGGTTCCCAACCCCAAATCTCAAGGTCTTGCCTACAAACCAACCTAGTCTGGCCTCTGAGTGTCTTCGAGGTCAGCAGACAAGGAGAGGAGGTGGCAGAGAGGAGACTCGGAAGTTGGGGTCCACTGTTAGCTCACCTCAGACTCTGGGAGCTCAGGAAAGGCCGCCTTTAGGTATTGCAGACGGGCTGCGCGGAGGGCATTGAACCAGTCCACTATCTCCTGCAGAGAAAAAGGCAAAGGACAAACGGACAGCCGGTGAGGTGGGGGTGGGAGAGGGGGAGGGCTGAGAGTAGTGGTAGGAAGCTAGCAAGGTTTTCAGATCTGTGCACGGGCATTCTGCACACACACGTTCCCCTTAGTTCCACGGAGGGGCCTGTGGGCTGATCACAGGCAGCTTGGGGAACAATACCAGAGCCCGGGGGCGGAAGGGGGGCGCCCAGGCCTCACCTGAGCAAGTGGGAGCCACTGGCAGGGAGGTCTGGAGCCGTGGGAAAGGCCCAGTGAACTGCATGGGAGTTACGCAATGGCCGAGGACAGTCCTTGACATTTTCTCACGGGTGTACGAGTCCCTGAGGATCTTGTTACAGGGCAGCTGTGGGCTCAGTGGGTTGGGGTGGGGCCTGAGAGTCTGCATTCCTAGCAATCAGCGATGTGATGCTGGTCAGTAGGACACACTTTGAGGAGCAAGAGTCCTCACTGCCCTAGCCGGTTTGGCTCAGTGGACAGAGCGTTGACCTGTGGACTAAAGGGTCCCAGGTTTGATTCCGGTCAAGGGCACATGCCCAGGTTATGGGCTCGATCCCCAATGGGGAGCGTACAGGAGGCAGCTAATCAATGATTCTCTCTCATCTTTGATGTTTCTATCTCTCTCTCCCTCTTCCTTCCTCTCTGAAATTAATAAAAAATATGTTTAAAAAAAAAAGTTCTCACTCAGATGTTAAAGACCGGTTTTCAGGTGGGGGCATGGCCACCTGGGGGTGCTCCTCCACTGGGGGTGCTCATTGCTTGGAGGGCAGCGTAGGCCGAAGCCGGCGTGGACCTTCTGCTGTCACTCCAGGAGAACGCACTGCTCAGCCGTGCGGGCACCATCACCTCTCACCAGGTGGACAGCTCACCAGCTGGCTCTGCCGCTGCTCTGCTGCTCCCCGATTGGTCCTCCCCGCCCGCAGCCAGAGTGATGTTCGCTTTGCAAGTCTCTTGAGTCCAAGATCGAGTCCTCTCCACAACCCTCAAGAAGAAAATCTACGCTCTTTGGTCTGACTGGCTTTGCACTCTGAGTTCCTTCCATACAAAGCCATTTGCAATCTCAACACATTCTGTTCGCTCCTCCTGGAACTCTATGCCTCATCCACCTCGCTGCCCTCACCCACGCATACGGATGGCCTAGAACAGTGGTTCTCAACCTT
This sequence comes from Myotis yumanensis, assembly GCF_028538775.1. NCBI lineage: Eukaryota > Metazoa > Chordata > Mammalia > Chiroptera > Vespertilionidae > Myotis > Myotis yumanensis. The sequence continues at coordinate 23,000,345 of NW_027223767.1, read as the reverse complement.
CCTAATGCCGCGACCCTTCAATACAGTTCCTCATGTTGTGGTGACCCCCAACCATAAAATTATTTTCGTTGCTTCTTCATAACTGTACTTTTGCGACTGTTATGAATCGTAATGTAACTATCTGATATGCAGGATGTATTTGCATTGTTACAAATTGAACATAACTAAAGCAGAGTGATTAATCACAAAAACAATATGTAATTATATATGTGTTTTCCGATGGTCTTAGGCGACCCCTGTGAAAGGGTCGTTCGACCCCCAAAGGGGTCGCGACCCACAGGTTGAGAACCGCTGGCCTAGAACATTCTCCTCATGCTGAAGGTTAGTTTAGAGGTTGACATAGATTTTTGCTCAGCCCAAGCCCTGCCTCCATGAGAACTGCCCCACCCATTCTCACCCACCCAGCGCCCAGCCACAGTTGCTGCGATGACCCCACCCCTTCTTGGCCACAGCAGCTGGACCAGGGCTGGACCAGTGCTGGACGGGGCTTATGAAATGCTTTCTCCCAGGAATCTGGAATTGGAAGGCAGAAAGACTTGTTCAGGTAGCTGCAGTGCCCCACTGTGATGTAACCGGGTGATTAATTCATTTGAATATGATTTTGAAAGAATGAAACATAATTACCCTTTGTCTCTCCCAGGTTTGTTCAGAGTTCTAAGCTCTCTCTCTCATCCTGGGAGTTACAAACCTTTGTGTGTCTCAGGCACTAAGGGAATGGGCCCGTCCCAGGAAAGACCCGGCCTAGGCCTTCACTTTGGAAGGTCTCTCCCGTCAAATCCAACCTGCATTCGGTTTGTTTGGCTCCTGAAGTTTTGTTTCAATCCTCTGCACAGGTTTCCTGTTTGCCACAGCCTCACAGCTGTCCACGTCACTTTCAGATCACCTGCCTGGCTCCTGCTGGCGTGACTTTGTGGCCCCTCGCTTATGCCCATCTCGTGGAGAAACTGGGGTATCAAGGGAAAGAGCAGAATGGCCAGACCTAGGTTGTCAGATGCTCTACAATAGGGCAAGTGGGAAGGAGTCAGGTACCATAAACGTCAGCGACCTTGGGCACCGCAGCGAAAGTCCTCGTAGCAGTGATTGGCACGGCGGGGGGCGGGGGGGGCGGGGGGGCCACCAGTGTCCAGCCAGTCTGAGCAACAGCAGAGAGCCCACCATGGACTGAATGAGAGCCAGGGTCTGATTTCCTGGACCTTTAAGTTGTGCTTCTCAAACTTTAATGTGCGTAAGTATCACCTTCGGATCCTATTAAAATGCAATTTCTGCAGCCCATGGGGGGCCAGGGTGGCTCAGTGGTTGAGCGTCGACCTATGAACCAAGAGGCCGTGGTTTGATTCCTGGTCAGGGCACGTTGCTTGGGTTGTGGGCTTCATTCCCAACGTGGGGTACGCAGGAGGCAGCTGATCAATGATTCTCTCTCACCATAGATGTTTCTATCTCTCCCTCTCCCTTCCTCTCTGAAATCAATAAAAATATTAAAAATTTTAAAATAAAATGCAGTTTCTAATTCAGTACGTCCAGGGTGGGCTTACACGTCGAGAGGCAAGGCCCCAGAGTGCACTGCTGCCCGATCTTCTCTCCGTTCCTCCTCCAGTAGTCAGAATCTCTGGAGCCACCTGGACTTGCCATCCCCGGGCACAGTCCTTCTGCTGATGGACTCCCCTTGGTGGACATGAACCGTCCACACACACCCACTCTACCTGTCAGGTTCCTCTCTCTGCTTTCCTCACACCTCTATCTCTGACCAGAAAGTGACGCTAGGTTTAGGCAAACAGTAACTGCAAATCTCAAGAGGGTTAGTCGCTGGGCCTGCAGAGCCCTGGGGTGCGAGGCCAGGCAGCTCACCTTGCCGCTTTCGTGATACACAAACAGGTTCCTGATGTGGCCCTCTCTCCGGTAGGTGATCTGCAGCCCGTGGGGGTTCCCTATCTTCTCCGTCTGGAAGGTGGCATTCAGGTCCTTGATGTGGATGACAGCTTTGGGGCTTTTACCCTGAAAGAGAGGGAATGGATACTCAAGATGCCGACAGACAGATAACCAGCCTGTAACTTTCCATGGGTTTTCCCTGTTCTTGCTCTGACATTAGGACAGACGGATGCTCCTGCTGTCCTGTGTTCAGCCATCCCACCATTCCTGCTTACTCGGCCTGGCCTCTCGAGTTGGAATGGGGCCTGGAAAGGCCTTAACGCAGGACTTTTCAAAATTTTAGCCATGGAAGTTTCTCTGAAGCAAGTCATCTGTGGAAGCCACCCAATAAAATAAAACAGATAAAAGCAGATGTGGGGTACTGGCTGGTCTCAGGGTTCTGAAACAGTGCAATCACTGATTCATGCTGAGCAGGGAAGAGAAAAGAGTGCTTTCCTTCAAAATCCGTAAGAGAGAAAAATTATAACAAACACCGGGGAGCTGGGGGAGCCATTGACCCATGTGCCTATTGCATTTAAATAAAAATAGCCTTGGCTGGTTTGCTCAGTGGATAGAGCGTTGGTCTGTGGACTGAAGGGTCCCGGGTTCAATTCCGGTCAAGGGCACGTGCCCCGGTTGTGGGCTTGATCCCCAGTAGGGGGCGTGCAGGAGGCAGCTGATCAATGATTCTCATCATTGATGTTTCTATCTCTCACCCTCTACCTTTCCTCTCTGAAATCAATAAAAAATTTTTTTTAAAAAGACAAGAAAAAAAAATAAAATAAAACTTCAGTTCTTTACTCAGCCCCAGCCACTCGAGGCCAGTGGCTAAGGTATTTTGTTGTTGTTGTTAATTCTCACCCAAGAACATTTCCCCATTAATATTTAGAGAGAGTGGAAGGGAGGGGAGCGACAGAGAGAGAGAGAAACATCGATGTGAGAGAGATACATCGTTTGGTTGCCTCCTGTACACGGCTCCATGATGGAGCCTGCAACCAAGGTATGTGCCCTTGACCAGGAATCGAACCCAGGACCCTTCAGTCCGCAGGCCAACGATCTATCCACTGAGCCAAACCAGCTAGGGCTAGTGGCTAGGGTATTGAACAGGGCAGGCATAGAACTGAAGAAAGTCTATTAACAGTCTTCTCTAGAGGGAAAGTTGGTCATATCTATTACCATGCTGAGTGTTCTGCTTTGACTCACAATTTTGCATCTAAGAATCCACACCAAGGAAGTAATTGCATTTCTGTGCAAACATGCATGCCAAAGATGTTTATTGCCATGTTACTTACTGGTATACTAGCAGAAAAAGAAGTGTTTTACATGTCCATTAAATAATTAAATCATGGTACATCCACACAATGAAATACCACAAACATTTTTAAAAGACTAATTTAGCCCTCACCAGTTTGGCTCAGTGGATAGTAGAGCATCGGCCTGCAGACTGAAGAGTCCCAGGTTCATTTCCATTCAAGGGCACATGCCCGGGTTGCTGGCTCAATCCCCAGTAGGGGGCGTGCAGGAGGCGGCCAATCCATGATTCTCATCATAGATGTTTCTATCTCTCTCTCCCTCTCCCTTTCTCTCTGAAATCAATAAAAATATATTTAAAAATAAAATAAAATAACTAATTTAGATCAATATTACTAATATGAAATCCATGAGAAATACCAAGTCCCAAAACAGGATGCATAGTAGGAACCTACTAAAACAAAGAAGGGTTCCCCTTCCCCGCGATTCTCACTAACACTTGACATTGCCAGTTTTTAACATTTTTGCCAATCTGATGGACTTGAAATTGGGCCTCACTGTTTTCATTTAATCAGCTATATTGAGGAATAATTAATAAACAAAAAATGGTACTCATTTTAAGAGTACAGTTTGATTTTGACAAGCATATATTCCCTCGTAACCACTACCACAATCAAGAGATTCAACATCACTGCCACCCCAAAAGTTTCCTCTGCTCCTTTACAGTCCATCCCCATCCACCCCACCTCAACACCAGGCGATCACTTACCTACTTTCTATTGCTTGTTGTAAAATTTCCTATACATGGAATTATGTAGTACATACTCTTGTATGAGGCTTCTTTTGCTCAGAATAATATTTTTAGATTAATCCACCTTATTGCATTTTTTAGTAGTTTGTCCCCCTTTATTGCTGAGTAATATTCCCTTCTATGGATGTATTACAGTTTGTTTATTCATTCAGCTCTGGATGGACATTTGGGTTCTTTCCAGGTTTGGGCTATTATAAATAAAGCTTCTATGAACATTTTTTTTGACTTGTGTTTTTGTTCCACCTAGAAGTGGAATGGCTGGGTTGTGTGGTTAGGTATACATTTAACTTTATGTAAAATTGCCAATGCCCTAGCCAGTTTGGCTCAGTGGATAGAGCGTTGACCTGCGGACTGGAGGGTCCCAGGTTCAATTCCGGTCTAGGGCACATGCCCGGGTTGTGGATTCGATCCCCAGTGAGGGGCATGCAGGAGGCAGCCGGTCAATGATTCTCTCTCATCATTGATGTTTCCATCTCTCTCCCTCTTCCTTCCTCTCTGAAATCAATAAAAATATTTTTTTTAAAAAAAGAAAATTGCCAAATTGCTTTCCAAAGAGGTTGTATTATTTATGGATGAGAGCTTCAGTTTCTCCACATCCTCGCCAATACTTGGTGGTGTCAGCCTGTTTAATTTTCGCCATTACGGTGGGTTTGCAGCATCTCATTGTGGTTTGGGTCTGCACTTCCCCGACTGCCAGAGACATCAAGCATCTCTTCTTACCCTTATCAGGCCTTTTGGTTTCCTTTTCTGTAAAAGGCCAGTCCATTTGCTTTGCCATTTTTCTAATGGACTGTCTTTTTCTTCTTGATTTGTAGGTTGTTGTTTTTTTTTAAATATGTTCTGAGTATCAACACTTTGTTATGCTGAGATATCTTTTGAGTTTCACTTTCTTTATACTTTATTTACTTTCTTGTATTACCCCAAATTTTTACATAAAAATGAGTTACCTTTATAAGTTAAAATTTTTCCTTTTTTTGGGAAAGAAATTAAAAAGACCAAAGGCAACTTGTGTTATTTTTAGACTGTTTTAGAGTAAACAGGCTTAGGGCTGAGAGAAGGATCCACTTTTCCCAACCAAAAATGAGGCTCCAGGAGACCAGCCCCCAGCGGCTGCTGGGGTTCAGTGGCCCCTCCTAACTCTGCTCCACTTTCTCTTCCTGCCTCTTGTGCCTGCAACATTTTTCAGGTCTTTAAACTGAAGACTAATAAGAAATCCCTACTCTTGCCCTAGCTGGTTTGGCTCAGTGGATAGAACATAGGCCTGCAGACTGAAGGGTCCCAGGTTCAATTCCAATCAAGGGCACATGTCCAGTTGTAAGCTCAATCCCCAGTAGGGGGCGTGCAGGAGGCACCCAATCAATGATTCTCTCTCATATTGATGTTTCTATCTCTCTCTCCCTCTCCCTCTCCCTTCCTCTCTAAAATCAATAAAAAGATATTTAAAAAGAGAAAAAGAAATCCCTACTCGCACTTGGAGGATAAATACTCTCCATTCCTCATCATTTTTCACTTGGCCCTAGACTGCGGCCACGCATCGCACAGGTCCATCTAGGAAAGCAACAGGGGAAATACACAGTAATTCCTACGTGTAGGAAACCGAGCAAGGTGAAGGCCAACGCTCAGAGCCTTCTGTTGGTCACTCCCTCACATTCTCATCTATTTCCCTTCTTAGCACTTCCTGCCACCTGATATATCATATGTTGATGTTGTTTGATCACCACCTGTCTCCTTCCACTAGAATGAAAGCTCCGAGAGAAGAGGAGCTTTGTTTAGTTCACTGCTGTGTCCCCAGTGCCTACAATAATGTCTAGCATATACTAGGTGCTCAATAAATATTCCTTGCGTGTATGAAGAAATGAAATCAAATCAAGTGATCATCAAAGGCTTAATCATGGACCAGTCGAAGCTTATTCTAAGTGAACAGAAGGTGTGTTTTAGTGGGCTGGACTGATTGTATCACCAAGGGAAAATGGGATGTGGGGCCTGAGATCACCCACAAGACAAGTCACTATTGATTAAAAAGCAGACCTCGGTGGGTGAGAGCCCAGTGCACGGGAGGGGACCCCTCCCGGGTCTGGCCTCTTACCTCTTCCTTAGTGTAGTACTTCAGAAGGCCTTCTCTTGCCAACAGGACAAATCTCCTTTTCAGGAACTGCGAGTTGTCCCTGCCCCGCTTCCACAGGAACCCTTCCCGGTTACCTGAGCCACCGAGGACGACAAAGAGTGAGCACCCACCGCCTTAAGACAAACAAGCAGCTCACAATCCTCGTAGGGTCTCGGGGTACAATGAACCTCCCGCCGGCTGCTAAACTGTCTCACATCTAACGAACGTGGCTATTTCAGATGCAGGGCACGGGGGTCCTATCTGGGGCCAAATTTCCAATGTTCTTGCTTGGCTGTTTCTTAAGAAGGCACAGTACACCCTTACGTAGGCTAAGTACGGAGACACTGTACTGATGATTTCCCGTGGACATCAGCCCAGGGGGCGCTCTCCAGAGCGCAGGAGTAACGCACGCCCTCTAGGCGCCTGTGGCTGAAGAATGCCAGGTGCTCCTGGGAGCTGGGAGAGTTGAGCACTGGCTGCCTCTGATCCTCAAAGAGTGGTTTTGTGCACTTTGCCCTCCGGGTCGGTGTCAGCCACAGGTCCAGGGCCACCAAGGAGGTTGTGCCTTGCACAAGGGCATGAAGGAGGGCGAATTCCGGCCCATGCACCTTACCGAGCCTGTGCCACACCGGGGGCTACAGGAGCCAGGCACAGGGGTGTGTTCCTGGTGGGTGAGCCTCCCTGCAACTCACAGGAAGCACTCTACACCCCTGCGGCCCCGCAAAGACGTGCAAACATGCTTCCTGTCCATTCAGACCGCAAACCTCACCAACTGCTGTGTCGCCATTTCAGAGGCAGAGGAACCCATGCCTGGGCCTCTGTGGCCAGAGTGAGGGCAGCAGATAGCTCTTGGCTGGACCTCGCTTCTAAGAATCAGGCACTTTGTTTTCTAGAACCTGCTGCAACAGAGACCTCGAAAGGTGATGAAAATTAACCGTACCTGAGAGTGAGATGGTTTTCCCATCGGCCATAAACTCCTGTCTCTCATACTTAGCTCGAATCCACTGTTCCTTTAAGACCCTAAAAAGAGAGAACCTCCGGTCAGCTGTGTCTGATACGTGCTCTGCCCACAGTAACTGTCTGAGGCCCCACGGCTGCCCTGCCGGCGGGAGCGTCGCACAGCGGCCTCACTGCCTGCTCAGGCTACCAGGGCTTCTCAGCTGCGCTACTGTTACCCTTTGGGGCTGGCCAGCTCTGTTGTGGGGACTGTCCTGTGCACTGTGGGATGTTTGCCAGCATCTCTGGCTTCCACCTCTTGGATGCCAGTAGCTCTTCCTCCCTGGTGATACCCAAAAATGTCTTCAGACACTGCCAGTGTCTCCTGGGGGAACTATATCCCCCAGTGGGCTGTACGAAAACCTCTGGGCTATTCTGATGCCAGCCTGGCCCTCCAGGTCAGCGAGACTGACACCAGCTCCTCTGGATCGTCTATACTGCCGCCTCCACTGCCGCCTCCACTGCATGCTCCCAGCTTAGGCCAGGAGGCCAGCAGCCTCTTCCTGGGCCTGCCCATGAACTCGGGGCATGGCACACCGGACGGAGCAGTGGTCTTAGAGTCTAACCATCTGGGATCTGGTCCCACTCGACCATTAATCCACTGTGTGATCAAGAACAAGATACAGTAGGTCCTTAGGTTACGTCGGAGATCCGTTCCTACAGCGACGTAACTCAATTTTCGCCGTAAGTGGGAACCCACCTACATAAGCACCTACGTCACTCACAGGGACCACATACACAGCAGTAATGAAGTGAAACAGTTAAAAAAAAAAATTAAAAGGAAGATAACAATTCCTGACCTTTACTTGTGGTAAATAAATAATAAAAAAACATAAAGCACCTATGTACATACATCGAAATGATAGAACTTTTTTTTTTATAAATAAATGGGAGATGGCGACGTAACCACGAAACGACATATGTTGAGTCCGACGTAGCCCGAGGACTGCCTCTGAACTTGGGGAATATGCCAATAATATTATACCTGCCGACCCTTAGGGGTAGCTTTAAATGTATATAAAGGGCATAGAGCCATGCTCGGCACAGAGTGGGTGGTTTAATGTTAGCCCCATCAGGTACTGTCTTCCATGACCCGTGCAGAAAAACCATGCAGCCAAAAGGAGACTTCATTCAATCAGTTGGTTCTCAGATAGAAACATCAATGATGAGAGAGAATCATTGATCGGCTGCCTCCTGCACGGCCCACACTGGAGGTTGAGCCCACAACCCAGGCATGTGCTCTGACCGGGAATCAAACCATGACCTCCTGGTTCATAGGCTGACATTTAACCACTGAGCCACACCATCCGGGTCCGAGGTTTCTGTGACCTTTTCCCCACAACCACAGGGAATGGGCTAGAGCTGGGCACCTGCCCCAACTGGTCAATCAGAGCTCTGCCCAGGGCCGTGTGGACCAAAAGGAGCAAGACTGAGAAGGGAGGTGAGTTAGAAGCGCTCTCTGGGATCAAACTGGGAGCTGGAGCTGGGACCTAGCCGTGGTCTGGCTCCAGCTGCATGAAGAAGCCCGGCTGAGAGAGAGAAGCGGGACTGAGAGCCAGAGAGGCTCTGAGAGGCTGCTGGTGTTTGTCCTGGCTTGTCCTCCCTGCAGCCTGGTCCCCAGAACCCACAGCATCTTCTTTCTAAGCTGGTTTAAACCGGGTTTCTGTCACTTACCATCAAGAGTCCTATCTAGCTTTTCGGCGTTTGCCTTGGAGGAGGCTTAGGTGCAACTTTCTTCAGTTGTTCCCGATCTGGGGTCACCTGACAGACACCAGCCGCCTCCGTCAGGCTGCCCAAGTTTGACCCCAAGGAGGTCAAAGTCATCTATCTGAGGTGCAGCGGTGGGGAAGTCAGTGCCACCTCCGCCCTGGCCCCCAAGATCAGCCCCCTGCGTCCATCTCCAGAAAAGACTGATGGTGGCATTGCCAAAGCAGTGATCAGAAGGGTCTGCGGGTCACAGCGAAACTGTCCGTTCAGAACAGACAGGCCCAGACTTAGGGCCTCTGCCCTGACCATCAAAGGCCTCAAAGAACCACCATGAGACAGAAGGAAGCAAGAAGACAGGAAGCACAGTGGAAATACCACTTTTGATGAGACGGTCAACATTGCCCGAAGACGCGGCACCGACCTTTAGCTAGAGAACTCTATTGAACCATTAAAGAGATCCTGGGGACTGCCCTGTCTGTGGGCTGCAATGCGAGTGGCCACCACCCTCATGACATCATAGATGACATCAACAGAGGTGCCGTGGAATGCCTAGTCAGTTAAGAACTACAAAGGGAAATATTTCAATTAAAGATCATATGACGACGACAACAATGACAAAGAGTCCTACCTAATGCACAGTCCTCACCAGGACATTGAGGAACCCTGAGCCACAGGATCAGAGCTGGGAGAGGCAATAGAGACTGAGGCCCCAATCCTGATGCTGGGAGTGGGGAGTTTAGAGGACTTTTAGGATAGGAGGGAAGGGGCCATTAGTATTCAGCTAAAAGGAGTTAAAGCACAGGCCTGTTGCTGGAGTCATGACAAGTAGTGTCTGTGTAGTGCAGGCAGAAGGCCTAGCACATAGTAGGTGCTTACCAAGTGCTGGTTCCCTTCCCCTTGGAGCCAAGGGCTGAGTGGCAGAGATGAGGCAAGAGGATCAGGCCCTCAGGCCTGACACATCCCTCTGCGGGGCCAGGCACTAGGCAGCATTCTGAAGCTGACACTGAGAAATGGATCAAAACTAACATTTCAGCCCAGCCAGCATGGGGTGGCTCAGTGGTTGAGTGTCGACCTCTGAACCAAGAGGTCATGGTTCGATTCCCAGTCAGGGCATATGCCAGGGTTGCCGGTTCAATCCCCAGTGTGGGGTGTGCAGGAGGCAGCCAATCAATGATTCTCTCTCATCATCAATGTTCTATCTCTCTCTCTCTCTTCCTTCCTCTTTTAAATCAATAAAACTATATTTTAAAAACAAACTAGCATTTCAGGTGGCATATGAGGTTTTTACATAAATATCTCATTTAATCCACCACAATGCTCTGATGTAGGCATCATTACCCAGATTTCAGAGGTGAGGATGCCACGAGTCAGAGAGGTTTGGTGACTTGTCCACCGTCTCACAGCCAGGTCATGGTAGACTTGGCAACAGAACGGAGGTCTCCCGAGTCCACAGCTGTGCCTCCCCGGCCGCTGGGAAATCGCAGGCCCCCCAGGGATGGTTGTGTCATTTGTGCCCTGTCCTCAAGCATCCTGCTGTGAGGCCAGAAGACAATGTAGCTGAAATGCAGCCGGCTTCCTGCAAGCCATGTCCCCATGAGGTTGTGTCTGCTCGGAGGGACAGACACACCCATTGACGCAGGTGCTGTCTAGCAGCCCTGACGGTGGGGCTGGGTCCCTGGGAGACAGATTCAGGCTCAGGCAGTCAATCTGCAGAGGTCTGGGGTCACTAGGTACCAGTGTCACACGGACCCTCGCCTCCAGGTCAACTGAACCCTCCTACTGCTTCACAGATCCTCCCCGGACCTCCCCACACCCTCATTGTATCGGATTTTCTCAATATCATGGTTCAATCACCCAGACCCTGGTATCAGACGGGCTCGTCCCAGCTTTGCCTCTACAAACCTCAAGTTTTCCATCTACATCATGGGGGTGATGGCAGTGTTTATCGCATGGGGTTGTTGAGAGAATTCAACAAATTACTGCATGTAATTATTTAGCACAGGGCCTGGTATATAGATAAAGCTCAATAAATACTAGCAGCTACTATTGTTTTTACAGTGAATATTTAGGGATCTGGGGCCCAGGTGGCTGCTTTGGGACAGTCCTAAGCAAAGCACTCCATAGGAAGTAGCTGAAATACATTTGTTCTATTAAAATACCAGTGTTTCGACCTATCTGGTTTTGCTCAGGGGTCCTGGGTTCGATTCCGGTCAAGGGCACGTACCTCGGTTGCAGGCTTCATCCCCTGCCCTGGTCAGGGCACAAGCGGGAGGCAACCAATCGATGTGTCTCTCTTTCATCAATGTTTCTGTCTCTCCCCCTCCCTGCCACTCTTTCTAAAAATCAATGGGGAAAAATATCCTCGGGTGAGGATTAACAGAACAATAAAATAAAATACCAGCGTTTCTCTTCTCTATCAAGTTAGCCACCACCTGTGAGAACATCAGAGGCAAATGGGGCAGATAATAGAGAAAATGCCCCCTTTCAGAGCGATGGAAGCTGAGTCCCAGAGGGAGGAATTGACCACCCAAGCAATAAAGGTAGAGAGGGCTTAAACCAGGTCTCATGTGTTCTCCATAACAGTACCAAACCCTTTCCTGGGTCCACCTGCTGACCCGGCCCATGGACGAGACCACCGCAGGCAAAGACCCGGAGGTGGGGTTGGGGCCAGGAATCATGCACTCACTCACAGGCAGTCGCTGGCCTGAGGGATGTAATAGAAAGCGGGGACTCTGGCTTCATACTTGGCCTTCACACGGAGGTTCCCATTGTGGGTCATAAACTGCAAAACAACAGCAATTTGATGGTAATATTAGAACTTGCAAAATATGAAATGAAACCATGGTCTGCCCAGAAGGCCGCTGTTCTCACTGGCTCCTCCGCTGAGTCAGGAGACAGTCGTAGGGGAATTTCACACTGCCCACCAGAATTAACCAAAACATAAAATACCAGCGTTTGCTAGAAAGGCCGGAGCAATGTGGTGCTGGAACAACTACGCCTCATAGAGGCAGAGTGCACCACAGTTCACTTGATCCCCTTAACCATTTTAATATTACCATCTCCATTTTAGAGGCTCAGAGAGGTTAGGCGATTTACCCAAGGTAACACAACTAGTACATGGAGAGCTGGTCTAACTCATGTTCTTCCTCCTACCCCACCCCCCCACCCCCCACAGCTGGCCAGGACCCCCAGCAACAGTGCCTGCAAGTCTGTAGGCAGTACAGGTAGCTGAAGACGGAAGTCAATGCTGACCCCCTAGAGTTCTAGATCAGGATTATCACTGGGGTCCTTTGACACCTGAGAGACCCAGAGACACATGGGCCAAGAGTCAGCAAGCAGCAACAGCAGTGGCATATCTGGGTGAGGGCAGTGTGGGAAGAAACATCGGGCTTTTCATAGGGTGAGCCCTATTGTTCCCCCCTCCCCGCCACCGCCCAGGGGCCACTGAGCTGTATCACAGGATTTCCATGGGCTTTGGATCTTGGGTTCACATCCCAGCTGTGCCACTCATTCACGGAGGGACCCTCGGGCAATACTTAACCCCTGAGCTTCAGGGAGCTCACCTGCAGCACTGGAGGTACCAGTATGAGGCACAAACAAATAACCTTTGGGTTGCGGGTTTCCTGACCTTCTACGCTAGCATGGAAGCTCCATGTGGACAGATTTTGCCTTGCTCGCCTTAGCTGCTCCAGCACATGGTGGGCATCCGGTAGCTAAGTGCTGAAGGAATAAGTAAAGCATCTAGCCCAGCCGCCTAGCACAGTGCCTGGCACACAGCGGGCGCTCAGAGACCGTGGGCCTGCTTCCCCAACAGTCCTGAAATCCTCCGCCAACCAGCACAGTTTAGGGCCGCCTGCTCTCAGACGGTGTCCTGGCCAAATTGGCATTTCCCTCCAGGCTGAAGGTGTCCTCCATCACCATAGGTCAGCAGAGCCAAGTAGACCCCTTCCTGGCTAGGGGGGCTGGGAGGGCGAGAACAGACTCAGGATACTGGACCGGAGATGCTTCTGTTCCAGTCCAGGGCTTCAGCTAATGAGAACAGTAGCTGCTAACTGACTGGTACTTTGTACCTGCATTGAGCCCCGTTTAATCCTTACAGCAGCCTGTGAAGGGGGGTGGGGGGTGGGGTGTCCCCATAACACAGATGTGGAAACTGAGGGTCCACAACTAAGGTTAAAAAACCAAGCTCAGGGCCTCCCCCTCCTAAATAAACAAGCGAGGATGGCAGGATTTGAACTCGGGGCTTCTGTCTCAGCCACAGGTCTGATAGGCTGTGTTTTCTTTCCCGAGTGATGCCTCTCTCTGGGCCTGAGTCCTTCCCTGTAAAAATGGGGGCGCCCTGCCCGCCCCCGCCGCCCTCTGCGCCCCTTGCTACCTCCACAACACTGTCGTCCCAGAAGTCCAGCCTCAGGGACTTGACTTTGCTGATGTCTGGGAAGTTCCGGTGGACGCCGGAGCAGTTCAGGCAGATGAAGACGCCCAGCTTGTAAGAGGCCCAGTCGGGGTCTGCGGGCGAGAGGGCGGCAGCCGGACTAGGTGGGGAGCTGGGCGAGGACACCAGGGCTGGCCTCCCGGGGCGATGCGCGCGCTGGGAAACCTTCTCCCCGGGGCCCCCGCCTTGGGGGCACCAAGAATGCCAGCATGGACGCGGGTCGCCGCGCGGGAAAGACCTTGGAACAGAACCATCTGGAAGGAGTTCTGGGAATCGGGCAGGAGGCTGCGGCGCGAGACGCCGGAACCGAGAGGGGAGTGCGGTCCGAGCGGTCCCGCCTGGCAGGGGAGCTGCAGGGGGAAGCCTGGCTCCGGGGCTGAGTCAGGACACTCCTGCGGGAACCTGACACTTCCCACCGGGTCCACCTCCGCAGTTTCAGAGGCTGCGGGGCAGGAAGGTGGGGAGACCGGGGGCGCCTCGGAGAGCGGGCCCTGCAGGGTCAGGGGGCGCGGGCTGGGACCCCTCCGGGTGTGGATGTCACGGACCAGTGCGTGGAAGGTGGCGTCAGGGGCCGAGGTCCGGGGAGGTGGGGGTCTGGCCGGGAAGGCGGGTCAGGGCCTCCGGGTCCGGGATCGGGGGTTGGGGTCCGGACGGGGCGGGTGAGAAGAGGGAGCAGGGTCCGCTTGGGAGATTCGCGCTCGGCGTCTTCGGGAGCCTGGCTCCGAGGGTGACATGGGGTCCAGCGGGGCCCGCGGACCCGATCCAGGAGGGGTGGGGGTCTGGCGGCTGGGGTCCCGTCCGGTCCTGCCCGCCGCGCCCTTACCCGCGGCCCCGCAGTCGGCGCAGTGCGCGTTGCCGGTGCCCGCCGCCCGCAGCAGCTCCAGCAGCCGCTTCTTGTTGCGCTCGCGGTCGCCCATGGCCGGCCCGGCTGGCGGGCTCAGCGGGGCTCCGCCGGGCGGCCCCCGGACCCGCGGCCGCCCATGGCCCGTGCGCTCGCCGGCAGGTGGAGAGGGACGCGGCCCCCGCACCTCCAGCTCCGCGCGCCGCCGCCAGCCCCGCCCCGTCCCGCCCCGACGTCCCGCTCCTCCCTCCGAGCGGTGTCTCCCGGCTCCGCGGGCTCCGCTGCCGCTGCGGCGGGACCAGGCGAGGAGGGAGCCCACTGGCTCCAGATCAAATCCTGGCCGCCACCTGCTAGCTAGGCCCGCCTAGTCCACTCCTCTGCGCCTCCGTGCGCACCTCTGGAGAAGGGAAATAAAGGCATGTGCCGTCTCCGGGCTCCTTGGAAAGTCAAACAGGATCTAACTTCCGTTAAAGCGTCTGCAGATGCAGACTTTACATCTACTTGCAGCGGTTCTCAACCTGTGGGTCGCGACCCCTTTGGGGGTCGAACGACCCTTTCACAGGGGTCTCCTAAGACCATCGGAAAACACAGATATAATTACATATTGTTTTTGTGATTAATCACTGTGCTTTAATTATGTTCAATTTGTAACAATGAAATTGGGGGTCACCACAACATGGGGAACTGTATTAAAGGGTCACGGCATTAGGAAGGTTGAGAATCACTGACTTAGAACTTTAGAGGCCTGCAAAGGCCACCTCCTCAGGAAGCCCTCCCTGATTCCGGGCCTCGGAACCCCTCCGGCGGGGGGCGGGCCTCCTAGAACGCGAACACCGTTCTAGAGCTTTTCCATCCCTTTGGGCCCGAGCACCTTCTGTCTGCTCGGTGACTCATATATTTATGTAAACCCTCCTCCCTCTGACACTCACCCGCGCCTGATAGTCTGCTGTCAGTAGTTTTATTTCTGCCTCTCACACAGCTCCTGGAAATAGTACCTGCATACTATTTTTAGCAGTCCAATAAATAGTTGCATGATCACCAGGAAGTGTGGTTTCACCAACGTGGACACGCCTGAAGTATGGTGTGAGTTTTTAATGATTAAGAGAGAGATAAGGAGAGGGGGGAGAGGAGAGGGAAAGGGAGAGGGAGAGAGAGAGAAGAGGAACACCGATGGGTTGTCTCCCACACGTACCCTGACTCAGGATCAAACCCACCACCCTGGCGCATCTGGACGAGACTCCAACTAACAGAGCTACTCGGCCAGGGCCCCCTGAACAGCTGTATTTGTGAAGTGTGGGCAGGGCCTAGGTGGCCTTGAATGTGGGCTTTTTATTAATCCCTGTTCCCCTCCCACATCCTGTCACTCTTTGACATTATCCTCAGGGACCCACGGGCTTCTGTCTGGTAAGACACACACGGCACACCCTTGCCATCTCCCCTGTAGGTAAACGCCCACCTGCCGTCCACATGTGGCTTAGCAACTGATGTGGTAGCTGACACACATGCGTACACATGCCAGTCGGTGCAATGGGAGGAATCCAGGCTTTTGAGTCTTGGCTCCACCACTCACTGTGTGGCCCTGAGCAAGTGCCTGCACTTTTCTGAGCCTCAGACTCCGAACCTGTCAAATGAGGATTCCAAGATCTGCTGCAGAGGGTCATCCAGATGTGCCAGGACAGGGCACACAAAGCCCTCAGATCATGGTGGCTCCCTGCTTCCCTGCCCCTCTGGTCCGCTCGTGAGATCGGCATCTGGAATGCTGTGTGTCATTTCTCATCTTCCTGAGGGTGGGGGAAGTCAAGCTCCAGGCCCTGGGAAAGGAGAGTCCTGACAGGGGGTCTGGGGGTGAGTGTGTAGCCCAGGAGCGGCTCCAGAGGAAGCAGTGAGAGCCCCTCGGGTCAGAGGGCACGGGACTGTTTACCAAACAGGCCGGAGGATGATTCATTTCCGCTGCTCAGATGAAAAAAGGGACAGAAATAAATCTCCCAGGAGAAAAATGGGAAAGGCATTCTAAGGTATAAAGGGTGGAGGAGGAGGGATGTAGGGGGCAATGAGGGGACAGGCCGAGGATACCACTTCTCAGCTGCTAAACACCAGGGCAAAACTGAGGCTGGCGGGGGTTCCTGGACACCCCAGCCCTCCAGGGTCCGTGCACTGTGTCCCACTGAGCTGCCCTCTTCTTGGACCTTGAGTCTCACAGCCCCCTCCCCGGATGTCAACCCCTGGGAAAATGGAGCATCTCCCCCAGGCCAAGGAGTCAGAGATGGAGAGGCCCCTTTCGTTTCACCCTTTCCAATCCTTAATTCCAAGCCTACGGTGGAATTTCAGGCATCCTCAGAGCAAAGCAGGAAAAGGTACTACTGTTAGGTTTCTTTCTTTCCTTCTTTCTTAATCTGTGTTTTACAGAGTTTCACACCATTTATTTTTATTTTATTTTTTTACATTTTCATTGATTTCAGAGAGGAATGGAGAGGGAGGGAGAGATAGAAACATCAATGATGAGAGGGAATCATTGGTCAGCTGCCTCCTGCATGGCCCCCACCACTGGGGATCAAGCCCGCAACCCAGGCATGTGCCCTTGACCAAATTTTGAACCTGGGACCCTTCAGTCCGCAGGCTGACGCTCTATCCACTGAGCCAAACCAGCCAGGGAAGAGTTTCACACCATTTAATAACAAGTTCCAGGAGAGCCAGCTGTGTGAGAACAGCATGTTGTCCTCAGAGGAGTTAAATTACCGACATCATAGAGCAAATAAGGGCTGGACCAGGGACCTACATCCAGAACTCCTAATGTGGCCTCCGTCGGCCCCAGGTTATGTCCCCAAACCCCACAGGACAAGCCTGCTCTCCCTTCAGTCCTCCCATTCCTGGATTTATTGCTTTTTGGTATTATTTCTTTTATTTTTTAAATTGATTTTGAGAGAGAGAGAGAGAGAGAGAGAGACATCAATTTGCTGTTCCACTTATTTATGCATTCATTGGTTGCTTCTTGTATATGCTCTGACCAGGTATCGAACCTCCAACCTTGGTATATCAGGCACCCAGCCAGAACTGGCTTTTTTTTTTTTTTTTTTCATTTTAAAAAGTATATTGGTAAAATTTCTATAACATAAAATTGGCCACTTTTAAGTGTACAATCCAGTGCATTAATTACATTCACAATTTTGTGCAACCATCACCACTATTTCCAAACATTTATATATATATATATATATATATATATATATATATATATATATTAATTGATTTCAGAGAGGAAGGGAGAGGGAGAGAGAGAAACATCAATGATGAGAGAGAATCATTGATTGGCAGCCTCCTGCACGCCCTACACTGAGTATCGAGCCCACAACCCGGGCATGTACCCTGACTGGGAACCCAACTGTGACCTCCTGGTTCATAGGTCAACGCTCAACCACTGAGCCACGCCAGCCAGGCCCGAAACTTTTTTTTATCACCACAAAGAGAAACTCTGTAACCTACTTACAAGGACATGATCACAGCTGAGCTCAGCCCTTGCCGGGTAGCTCAGTTGGATAGAGCATCATCCCAACACTCCAAGGTTGTGGGTTAAATCCCCAGTCAGGGCACATACAAGAAACAACCTTGACTTTATCAATAAGTGGAGCAACAAGCTGATGTTTCTCTCTCTTATGCTCTCTCTCTAAAAATCAATCCATTAAAAAAAAAAAGCTGAGCTCAGCCCTATGTTCCGGAACCAGAAGCTGCTGCTGAGGGAAGAGCACTGAGCACTGGGCCAAAGGCTGTTGTGACTGGGATGGGGGCCAGGGCTTGAGGGGAGAGGTGGACAGAGGCAGCCTCGCTCCTGGGCTCAGTGCATTCGGCAGCTGCTGGGGTGAGGGGGCAGTGGGCCCTGGGACAGTGTCCTCTCTAAGTGAAGTTCCCAGGATCCCTCAGAGGACAAACATCCAGCCCTGCTCTCAGGATCGCCGTCTCTGTCTGTGCAAGGAGCCCAGCTGAGGCAGGGCTGGAGGAAAGCCTTCAGTCACATTCCCAGCCCTGGACCGGGCTCAAGATCCCCAGGGACTAGACCACAACCCCTTTGAAAATTTAAATAATTTTGTCTGATAGTTTCCGAATTTAAAAACACACACACATAATTAAACACTGCCCACAATGATATCCACCTTTATTCAGGGATTGCTGTATGTCAGCTCCTTACATACATGATTCCATTTAATCTTAAATACAACCCTGAAGTACAGACTATTTTTATGCCCATTTTACAGATGAGGCAACTGAGACCCTGAGAAAGAAGTTTAGTAAATTTGTCCAAGGCTACCCAACTGAGATGATGCGTACCAAATGGCACATATTCCAGCGGGGATTCGAATCCACATTTGCCTTGGGCTCTTTTCATCAGTGTATAAGGTTGAACTGTCTGAGGTTGACTTACAAAAATAGTAATGGCAACGACATGCAGTTCAACCTAATGTTGTGCTCTTAATAATCTCACCATCAATTTTCACGAACATTCTCATGAACTTCCTTCAGGTCTTTTTTAAAATTTAATTACATATTAGTATATATATGTGTGTGTGTTTTTGAGAGAGAGAGAGGATGGGAGAGGGAGAGAGAGAAATATCAGTGAAAGAGAAACATTTACCCGCTGCCCCCTGCACACTCCCTACTGGAGATTGAGTCCAAAACCCGGGCATGAGCTCTGATTGGGAATCTAACAGGTGACCTCTCGGTGCATGGGACAATGCTCAACCAGCAGAGAGCCACACCGGCCAGGGCCCTTCTGGTTTTTTATACATCTTTTTATCTGATTGGGACCATATTTTTCATATACTTTTATATCTTGTTTTGTCTTTTTTTACTTTCTTTACATATTAATCTGTTTATGTTGTTTTAATTATGTTAATATACTAGTAGATGCTTCATGACAATTTTAATGGCTATGTAATATTGCATGAGAATGTTCTTTTCCTTGTTGAACCATTTGATCACATTTGAGTTCCATGACTGCCCTGGTGCAGCTCACCCTCAAGTGGAGGAGACAGAAAACGAACAGGGAAACACATATGCCTCCATACACATGGTATCAGAGTGGTAAATGCTGCAGAGGAAAACGGAATAAGGGGATAGAGAGGAATGGGAGGTGCTATTTTAATAGGGAGGTCAAAGAAGCCCTCTCTGCATCTGAAGGGGAGTGGAGTTTGCCACCCCAAAATATGCCTCTTTGGGATATTATTTCAAGATAATTTTAATAATTATCTTAATGTAAAAAATTAAGTTATTTTTAAGACAGGGAAGACTCCACTGCCTAAAGGAATTGAGAGGGCCTGCCCAGGAAGGGAGCTCCCAGCACGGACTCTGGTTTAATGAGAACTAGGTGTGACAGACAGGGAGGGACCTGGCAAGTCCCATTAGATCAAAGTCCACTCTGTGTCCTGCAGTTTAAATGAAAGACATTTGCTTACCAAGCATTTGCTTTCCATCTCCATGTGAATTGCCTTCCTCCCCTTTGAAATCTCATACCACAAGCCCCCTTTTCTCCTTAGCTCAAGATGGCATAGAAATTTTAACTGCCCACTTTGTCCCCGGACCCCATAGTCTATGGAGCCTCTGCACATTCATATGTAATTAAATTTGGTGATTTTCTTCCATTAATCTGTCTTAGGTTGTTTTAATTATTTGACCAGCCAGAAGTCCTAAGGAAGAGGAAAAGAGAAGATTTCCCCTCCCCCACCCACTGAAGCAAAGATCTGAAGGAAGAGTTCCAGCCAATCAGGCACCAATCTGAAAGAAAAGTGTCCCAAGAAAAGGGAACAGCAAGTGCAAAGGCCCTGGGGTGGTAACACGCTTTGGGTATGCTTTGTCCCCCTCCTTTGAGCACAGAGCTGTCCAACTCCTTATGTTGTACCTTGCTCTCCCACTCCAGCTCCCTCCTCCTCTACACCACCCTTCTGCCCAGCCCCCATTGGTCTGTCAAACTCCTGCCTCCATGCCCAGATTCAAGTGTTATTTCCTACAGCTTGTCCTTACTGCCCCTCATCTATGTTCTCACCATGTTCATATTTCTGTTATTATAATCATCACACTGTAATATGATTTTTTAAAAATCTGTTTTGGCCTGGCTGGTGTGGCTCAATGGTTGGGCACCAACCTATGAACCAGGAGGTCACGGTTCAATTTCCAGTCAGGGCACATGCCCAGGTTATGGGCTTGATCCCCAGGGTGGGGCGTGCAGGAGGCAGCCAATCAATGATTCTCTCTCATTATTGATGTTTGTATCTCTCTCTCCCCCTCTCCCTTCCTCTCTGAAATCAATTTTAAAAAAATCTTTTTAATCTGTTTCATCCCAGTTGGCAGTGATCTCGTTAAGAGCAGATTGTCACATTCATCTTTGTACTGTTGGTGCAAGCAATGGGCCTGAAAAATGTCGCATTTCCCATGTATGTGCCGTGTCCAGGACAGGCAAATCCATAGAGACAGGCAGCAGATTAGTGGCTGCCCAGGGCTGGGGGAGGGAGTCTGGAGAGTGACTGCTAAATGGTACAGGTTTCCTTTTAGGGTGTTGAAAATGTTCTAAAGACAAGATAGTGCTGATCGCTGCACAACACTGTGAATGTACTAAATGCCAATGAATAAATACACTTTAAAAGGGCTAAAATGGTGTATTCTGTTATGTGAGTTTTTCCACATTAAAAACAATTTTGGTTGAAATGAGGACTTGACAGCCTCATTACACAGGCAGCCCAACGTATGGGCGCTTGCATAAAACACAACCCAACAGAGATCTACATAGTTGAAAAGTCCAGTTGTGCAATCGGAAGAACCATAAAATGTCTTCGATAAAAACACAAGATGACGAAGTATTTACATTTTATACCATTAGGTGAAGCACTCAGTACCGTCAGTCACAGAGGTTTAGTCACAACTACAACGGGAGGGATTAGGGTGACATCTGTTGGAAATTTGATGTGAACATTGGGGTGCTACCCTGTTGAACTAGAGTTTTTTGTATTTTTTAATCCTCACCTGAGGATTTTTTTTCCCATTGATTTTCAGATAGAAGGGAGGAGGAGGGGAGAGACAGAAAGAGAGAGAGAGAGAGAGAGAGAGAGAGAGAGAGGCGTCAGTGTGAGATAGCCACATTGACTGGTTGCTTCCCAAACTCAAGGCACATGCCCTTGACTGGAATGGGACCCACAACCCTTCAGTCCCAGCCGACGCTCTAACCACTGAGCAAACAGCCAGGCTATAGTTAACGCTTTTATGTCAAGTTTTAGAAATGTTTGACTAGGTCAAGGTCATGAAGTGATGAAGCACAAATTTTCAATGTTTTTCCCAAACAAAAATTAACCTTTCGGATGTAATATATGGAATCATTAATTTATTTTTTCCAACAAACACTTAGCGAACCTCCCGACGTGCTGGCGAGGTGCTGGGTGTTGTAGGGGATGTAACTCGCCCTGTCTCCCTCATGCGCTGTGCACTCCGAGGGGTCTGGCGAGGCTCGGAGCGGTGACATCCCTCGCCCCAGTTCACGCTGTTAGCGCTCCGAAGCTGGAACACAGGCTTAGAACACAGTGACCCATCCCAGAGTCTGAGCAAATCACTGGGCTCCTCTGTCTCCAGTGGGGATGCTGAGACACCTGGAATGGATTTTTTAAAATATATTCTAGCTGGTAGCTTCCAAATCACTTTGGGGGAAATGTAGAGTTAAATACAGGGACAAAGACATGTAGCCAAAAGCAAAACAAGACAAAAAGCCCTATAGTTCAAGACAATATGTATTATGGGGAAGATATAATGAGGGGAAAGGATGCTTCTGGCTTTGAAGACGGGGAGGCTTCTCCGGGCAGGAGCTACCCTTGTTAGCACTTAAAACGTGAGCAGAATTCAGACCATTTTGAGGAGAGAGCGTTTGAGGGTAAAGGACCAGCAGGTGCCAAGTGACAGAGGTGAGATGGTGTGGAATTCGAATCCTCCACTCACCTCCAATACTGCTGCTCTGAGTTCTCTCCCTCACTCACTGTGCTTTTCCCACACTACCCCCTCCCTGGCATTTCCCACACATTTCTTTTTCAAATACATTTTCATTGATATCAGAGATGAAGGGAGAGGGAGAGATAGAAACATCAATGATGAGAATCATTGATCAGCTGCCTCTTACGTAACCCCTACTGGGGATCGAGCCTGCAACCTGGGCATGAGTCCTGACCGAGAATCAAACCATGACCTTCTGGTTCATAAGATGACGCTCAACCATCTGAGCAACACGGGTCGGGAGCACATTTTTATGGAATGAAGTGCCATCTCTATGTGCTGATGGCCTCCAAATCGATACCCAGCACTGTCTTCTCTTTTAGTTTCAGACTTACACCTCTATCTACTAGACATCTCCCACCTGATGTCTTGCAAAAATGGATGTATAGTTTTTTTTAAAAAATCACGAAATAGAAAATATCAAAGTGCATCATATATGTAAACCCAAGTTTAATGAAGCAGTTGTTTCCCATGTACATTATGGTCAAAAACCTTTAAAAAAACACAGTAAGTAGATGACAAGCTAAACATAATGACAAAAGGAGTGGGAGGAGCAGGGGCGTGTGCATGTGGGCAACAAAACCAGGGAAGTGAGAAGGAGCTGGTTTTTGGGGAAGATGATGACTTTCATTTTGAACACAGATTCTGGTTTACAGTAAATCAGGCACACTGGTTGCCTCTTTCCCTACCACTTCCAGCCTCTGGTCAAAGCAATTCTGAATGAATGCTCCAGGGAGCGAGGGTTTCCCCTCAAACTCGTTAATAATTGGCTCCCCAGCCCTAGCTGGTTTAGCTCAGTGGACAGAGCGTTGGCCTACAGACTGAACGGTCCTGGGTTCAATTCCGGTCAAGGGCACATGCTCGGGTTTCGGGCTTAACCCCCAGCAAGGGGCGTGCAGGAGGCCGCTGATCAATGATTCTCCCATCATTGATGTTTCTATCTCTCTCCCTTTTCCTTCCTCTCTGAAATCAATAAAATATATATATTTATAAATAATAATAATTGGCTCCCCAGAAGAGATAATGCTTTAATGAGGAACTAACATTTATTGAACCCTTTTTTTAAAAAAATATATTTTATTGATTTTTTACAGAGAGGAAGGGAGAGAGATAGAGAGTTAGAAACATCGATGAGAGAGAAACATCGATCAGCTGTCTCCTGCACATCTCCTACGGGGGATGTGCCCGCAACCCAGGTACATGCCCTTGACCGGAATCGAACCTGGGACCTTTCAGTCCGCAGGCCGACGCTCTATCCACTGAGCCAAACCGGTTTCGGCTGAACCCTTATTATAAGTCATGTTCTCCACATCCAGTTTCTAACTAGACATCCTCTTAGTAGAAATGAGAGGCAGATACCATTACGTCCATTTCACAAATGAGGAAGCTGAGGCTCGGAGAGGATGAGAATCCCAGGTTGTGCAGGTAGCAAGTGACTTGTTGCATCTTGAGAGTGGACCACGTCACCTCTGAAAGCATCCATCACCAGGCTCCTTCTTGCCTCAGGCATTTGTCTCCCGTGGCTGCTGTAACAAATTACCACAAACCTGGTGGCTTAAAACAACAGAAATTTATTCCCTCACAGCTCTGGAGGCTGGAAGTCTGAAGTACAGGTGTCGGCAGGGTTGGTTCCTTCTGAGAGTGAATCCGTTCCACGCCTCTCTCCCAGCTTGTGCTGGCTATCCTTGGCCTTCCGTGGTTTGTATGTGCATCACTTCAATTTTTGACTCCATCTTCACATAGCACACATCTTCTTTTTTTTTCTTTTTTTAATTCTCATCCGAGGATATTTTTCCATTGATTTTTAGAGAGATGGGGAGAGAGAGGAAAAGACAGAGAGAAATATCGATGTGAGAGAAACACACCGATGGGTTGCCTCTTGCACCAGCCCGGACCAGGGCCTGGGCCGAGGAGGAGCCTGCAACCCACATACGTGCCCGTACCCTTGACCGAAATCGAACCCAGGACCCTTCGGTCCACAGGTCAACACTATATCCACTGAGCCCAACGGGTTAGGGCTGATCTTCTTATAAGAACACCAGTCATATTGAATTAGCCAGCCCCCACCCACACCCCAGTGTGACCTCATTTTTAAGTTTAACTAATTACATCTGCAATGACCCTATTTGGAAATGAGGTCATATTCTGAGGAGTCAGACTTCCTCATCTCTTTTTTGAGGGATACAATTCAACACCTAATACCTCTTTCAGCGGTATAAGCCCTGGAGTTAAAAGAAAACTATTTCCTATTGATTTGGAGGCTTTAGCACAAAAAGTTTACTTTATTTCTTGTTAGATTCCTAAGTTACCCAGAAACCCACTGGCTTTGTAGAATTCCCATGAGTACTCCTTATGAACACTTACAATCCCTCACATCCCCACGGCCTCCTGGACAATATCCACCCCGCATTGCCGTCTGGGAAAAACACAAACGCACCAACTTTGCCTCCAAAAGCCACCTTCCTCCTGACGTCCCTGTTTTTCACCAAACTAGCTAAACTAGCGGTTCTCAACCTGTGGGTCGCGACCCCTTTGGGGGTCGAACGACCCTTCCACAGGGGTCGCCTAAGACCATCGGAAAACACATATATAATTACATAGTTTTTGTGATTAATCACTGTGCTTTAATTATGTTCAATTTGTAACAGTGAAATTGGGGGTCACCACAACATGAGGAACTGTATTAAAGGGTCGCGGCAGTAGGAAGGTTGAGAACCACTGCAGTCTCATTTCCTAAGAAGAATCCTTGCCGTTCTCCTTCTATCTCCCAAGTTCAGTTCCTAGGGTTGCCTGTCCCTGGGGAAGACACACTGGCTCCCCAGCTCCTCCCCTGCTCCCGGCCCCCTCACCTCATCCAGCCTCAGCGTCCACCTACGGCCGGTTCTCTAGAGTCTAGAGATGTCCAGTGATGGCGAACCTATGACACGCGCAAACTCATTTTTTTGGTTGATTTTTCTTTGTTAAATGGCATTTAAATATATAAAATAAATATCAAAAATATGTCTTTGTTTTACTATGGTTGCAAATATAAAAAAATGTCTATATGTGACACGGCACCAGAGTTAAGTTAGGGCTTTTCAAAATGCTGACACGCCGAGCTCAAAAGGTTCGCCCTCTAGACACACACCTCCAGTCCGATGGCACGAACACCTCGGCGGCTCCGGGTACCTGGTGGCGCCCCATCCTGCATTCAAGCACATTCGGCGCCTCACCCCCTTCCTTCCTTCCCTCCACGTTCCCTGGAGGCAGTGGAGTAAGTCTGCGGACCACCCGGGGCTCGGGATCGCGGCGCGGAGCTGCTGCGAGCGCCCGCCCACCGCTCCGGGATCCACACCTGGGCGCGCCCGGAACGCCGCTGCAGCCAGAATCGTTCTGCGGAGAGGCCGGGCTCTTTTGGGGGACGCACGCAGGAACCGGAAGTCAGTGGAGGAGGACTGAACGGTGGGGACGTACTCGTTTGACTCGGAAAATGAACGTCCCTAGTGTCCTCATGGCGGGAGGTAGGGTCCCTGCAGCACTGGGTTCGCTTCCCGTCCGCCCCGAGTCCCAGACCCAGGTCTCCTCTTGGAAGCCCCGCTGAGCCGACGGCGCGATCGAGCTCCTCTGGGTTACGGGTCCGCGAGCGGCTCTTTCCCCGACTGGGCGGCGGGCGGGGGGCGGAGTCTAAGCCGCTTGCTCGCCGCTGGCTGCATGGCTTTCCTGTGGCTTCCCATTGGTTTACAGAAGTCTTCCTTACGCGGGTTTCCCTCTGCCTGCAGACCCGTAGCATGGTAGGAATCTTGAGAAGTGTGCAGAAGAAAATAAAAAACCGCTCTTAAATCTACCACTCCGCTAAAACATTTTGATCTTATAAAATGGAGGGAAAATAAATGTCCATAACAAGAGAGATTAATTACAAAGAGATTCCTCTAAAGTTACAAATGTCAAAAATGTTAAGCAGTCGAAATTATTGTTTTAAACCCATGCTTCTTGATGGGCATAAAATAAGATTTCTAGGTTGTAAAACTTAAGACATAGCCATAAAAATCAGAAGCTATCTCGTGAGGAAAAACAACAAAAAGCCCTGTTGTTTAGTTATATGTAGATACGGTTTTTATTTTTTATTTATTTTTTTAAAATCTTTATTGTTCAGATTATTACATTTGTTCCTCTTTTTTCCCCCCATAACTCCCCTCCTTCCAGCTCCCACCCCACCCTCCACCTCACTCCCCACCCACTGAGTTCATCCATAGGTGCATGATTTTTGTCCAGTCACTTCCCCCATCTCCCACACCCCTTTTCCCCCAAGAATAGTCAGTCCATTCCCTTTCCATGTCCCTGATTCATTATAGTCACCAGTTCATTCTGTACATCAGGTTATTTATTCACTTGATTCTTAGATTCATTTGTTGATAGATGCATATTTGTTGTTCATAATTTGTATCTTTACCTTTTTCTTCTTCTTCCTCTTCTTAAAGGATACCTTTCAGCATTTCATATAATACTGGTTTGGCGGTGATGAACTCCTTTAGTTTTTCCTTATCTGTGAAGCTCTTTATCTGACCTTCAATTCTGAATGATAGCTTTGCTGGATAAAGTAATCTTGGTTGTAGGTTCTTGGTATTCAGCACTTTGAATATTTCTTGCCATTCCCTTCTGGCCTGCAAAGTTTCTGTTGAGAAATCAGCTGACAGTCGTATGGGTATTCCCTTGTAGGTAATTGAGTCTCTTTCTCTTGCTGCTTTTAAGATTTTCTCTTTGTCTTTTGCTCTTGGCATTTTAATGATGATGTGTCTTGGTGTGGTCCTCTTTGGATTCCTTTTGTTTGGGGTTCTCTGCGCTTCTTGGACCTGTAAGTCCATTTCTTTCTCCAGGTGGGGGAAGTTTTCTGCCATTATTTCTTGAAATAGGTTTTCAATATCTTGCTGTCTCTCATCTTCTGGCACTCCAATGACTCTGATATTAGTCCGCTTAAAGCTGTCCCAGAGGCTCCTTACACTATCTTCGCACTTTCGGATTCTTTTTTCATTTTGCTTTTCCAATTGGGTGTTTTTTGTCGAATCTTTGGTTTGATTCTTGTGCTCCTCTGGTCTGCTATTGGGTATAATATTCTTTATTTCAGTCCGTGTATGCTTACTTTCTAATTTCTTTATCGTAGCATCGAGGGTCTCATTAGTTTTCGTGAGGCTCTGCACAAATTTATGGCAAGCCCTCAAAATTGCGATTCTTAGCTCCATATCCTCCATTTCTGTCATGTTTTTTTGTCTCCGCATCTTTTATGCTTTCTTGGTGCACCCCCTTGTGGTCTCTGTGCGCAGTCTTGTTCTAGCAAAGCCTTAATTGTTGTAGTTAACACTAGAGGGATTTGACCACCAGGCCGACTGGCTGTGGAAATCAGCTGTGGGAAAACTTCAGTCCTCAGGGGAGGCGCTAGTCCAGCCCTTGCCTGAGGCGGTCGGCAAATGGCTCTGAGCAGGGTTTGGGCGGGGCGGGCTCAACAGGGCGGGGGGAGGGAGCAGCTATGGCCGCTCTCAGTCCGTCCCCAGGGGCTCTGCCTCTCTGTCCCAGAAACCACTGGTTCTTAAATTATGGGAAAGTCTAGGACATCCTAACTCACATTTTGCTAAATTTTCCTTTTAGGGAGGTGGAGATTTTTTCCAGTGCCATTAGGATGGTCCTCCTTCCAGGCCCTACGTAATTCCTGCTGTCGGAAAAAATCCACCGCACCCAAGAAAAGTATTCCCGACGTTGCTTCTTGTGACAAAACGACAAAGGAGTCTGGGAAGGCCCTTGACAAGCTCTTCTCTTCGGAACAACAGGCTTCCATATTGCATGTGTTGAATACAGCATCTAATAATGAACTCGAAGCTTTCAAATTACTTCGTGGAAGAAAGTCCCTCAATCTTGTAGAGCACAGAAAAAAGTTTGGGCCATTCCAGAATTTGGAGAGTTTAATGAATGTGCCCTTGTTCCAGTATAAAACTACCGTACAGATTTGTAACTCCATTCTTTGTCCAGAGACTGAAGTGAAAAAGAAAAAGTCACAGGAAAACCGGCTCTTGAAAAAGCTCCTCAAACCAGAAATAGAAAGAGAGAGACTTAAGGTATACATACCCTTTTTTTGTTCATGTCAATTATACTGTCTAAGTATTTGAGAACCTACTGTGCAAAGAACTATTCTGGGCACTAACACAGGGCTCTCAGGCAGCTTATAGTTCAGTTGGTGGGTTCAGCGATACATATATTAATAGATAACCCACTATACAAAGTAGTATGTGATCGATACCAAAGAATGAGATATTCAAATAGTATGTGAGCCATTCCTTCAGAGGAGAGAACTGTGGGCTGTAACAGTTGGGGAAAGTTTACTGGGAGAACTCAACTTGTATCTTTGAGGGAGAGAATTAGGCTAGTGGGAAGAGGAGGGCATTCTAGGAGGCAAAACAGCGATGTAGAAGTAGGTCTGTGCAAAGTTTATTTAAAAGGAACGTTGAGATATCTGGCTGTATCTGACAGTTATGTTAGGAGTAATCAGAAATTAGGATCCAAAGATGAGCTATGCCAAAGAGTGACTCTCGAACGTCTTTCCAGCAGCATTTAAAGTTATTTTCTTCCCCCTTTAAAAGAAATAAAAATAAAAATGTTTTTTGTTGATTTTAGAGAGTGAGAGAGAGAGAGAGAGATAGAAACATCAATTGGCTTCCTCATGCACGCCCCCTACTGGGGATCAGCCCACAACCCAGGCATGTGCCCTGACCGGAAATCGAACCAGCAACCTTTTGGTGTATGGGACAGTGCTCAACCAACTGAGCCACACCAGCCAGACAGAAGGCCTGTATTTTGTAGCTATTTGGGCTTCCAAAATATTTTGCCTTTATTTATTTTGTAATCTTCACCAAATTATTCTGCCTTTCATGGATATTTACCCATTCTTTAGCAGTAAAAGGGAGATGAATATAGAATTACAAAATGTTCCTGCTTATCTCTGTATCTATAGATCATGTTAATGTATATGGTCTGTATAACTAAATGAGCCATGTGGGAGTGAGGTGAAGCCCAGACTTGGCACAGAGCTAAATCCATACATCCGGTTATCTGTTACACATGTCCTCTTCGAAGGCAGCCTGAACTCAATACATTAAAAAACAACTCATCTCCCCCAACCTTCCCAAGTTGACCCACCTCCTAAGATCATCTTGATTAATGATGCCATATAGTTACTGAAATACAATTGCAGTTATCCTAGGCCCCTTGATCATCCCACATAACAATTTTACTCCCATTATCTCTGATCTCTTTCTTGTCCTCATTGTCACTGTCTTAGGTTCTGAATACTTTGTCATATAACAGGTACCTAACACAAATCCCTACCTCTAGTCTATCTCTTCTGGTCCATCTTCCACACAGCTGTCCCTGATCTTTCTGAAATGTATTTTCTGTTACTCCTGAATGGTATATGCTTTGCTGGCTCTCTGTGGCTCTCAGGATAAAGCAAGTTACTTTTTGCAGAAATCTGTGTACCCCTCTGCCCTTTTCCCACTTGTACTTGCTGAGTCTGAGGTGTCAAACTTTTTAAGTGGACATCTGGGTGAGATAACTTCCCGCTTATCATTTTACTCGTTCTCCTAGTCCTCCAGTAAGTCTTTCCTGACCATTTCTTTTCTCTACAGTGTAAATATTGTTATGGCATTTCTTACCATGTACGGCTGTGTTCCTGGTTCCCCAGCCTCTAGCAGTCCCCAGCAACATTTGAATGCCTACTTTGAGCTATGTACTGAGAACTGACTGCTACTAGTTACCTTTTAATTACTCCTGCATGTCTTTCACAATTCTGTTTATAAACCATAAATATATTTCTATTACATTAACTGATTTGGCTTTCTGAGTCTGTCACTTAAATTTTGTATCTGTTAAAATGTTTACACTTGCAATGAAACCAGCCTTTTTGTTTTAGGCAGTTAACAGTATCGTATCCATTGTTTTTGGTACTCGGAGAATTGCCTGGGCTCACCTTGATCGTAAATTGGCAGTGCTGGACTGGCAGCATAAAGAATGTTGCCAGTTGGTGAAAGGAACATACACATCATCTACCTATTTAGAAGAGGTAAGGCAGTAACACCTCCAAATTCCTACCTGCTAAAGATCCTTGTATAGTTTAATCTACTGGTCCTGAAAATAATCTAATAAAATAGTAAGGAGAGATTTTCTTTTGGTACTTATTACTCACCCATTCCAATTATGTTTTCCGTCATCAATTTTTTTTTAATTTAATATTTTTTTAAAATTTAATTTCTTCATTTATTTCAAGAAATGTCTATGTATCAAAGGCAGATACTGAAAAAAAAAAAACAATGCTAAAGTTGATTCTAAATGTTATAGAATTTCATCACTATATTTGGAAAGCTTATTTTTAAATACTAACTTTGTTTCATTTGAGTCTTTGAAAGTTTGTGAGATGGGCAGTAATTATCATCCTAATTGAAAACTGTAATACACCATTGAAAACTGTTTCGATCAAACACTTGATGCAATCAGTCAATTGTAAGGGGATTGATTTTAGGCTAATTTTTCTAACCCTATGCTTTACTGTAGAAGTTTTTAAAAGGTTAATAAAACAGTTTTAACTTGTCTAATCTTAAAGTCAATATAGATTTTAGAAATTACAAGCCTATGTTACAGAAGAGGAAAGTAGTACTTAGGACTAAATGGTTTGTCTTAGCTTATCTGGTGCCCGATAGAACCATTACCAGAATTTGGCTGTTCTGATTCTCCCATAAAATGCTTTTTCAATTACTTCAAAATTGTCAATAGCAAAATAATGTAAGTTATGTAATTTTATTTTTAAAATAGAAGTGGGACTGAGGGGACCCAGACAATAAAACGTAATGATTTACTTCTGCTCACTTATTTTATTTTGTTCTTTAAAGATTTCTCCGGTCGTTTCAAAGATGCCCAAAGCTGACTTCTATGTTCTGGAAAAAACAGGACTTTCCCTTCAGAACTCAACTCTGTTTCCTATACTGCTACACTTGCATATCATGGAAGCCATGCTGTATGCCTTATTAAACACAACTTTTGCCCAGCGTGGCCAGCATCAGGTGCTGAGCATGAATCGAAATGCAGTGGGGAAGCACTTTCAGCTGATGCTGGGTGACAGCCGCACGAGTGGAAAAGAACTAGTGAAGCAGTTCCTCTTAGACGCTGTGCTGAAGGAGGAGCCGCGGGTATTCTTCCCGTCAGATAAGATAGTCCACTACAGACACATGTTTTCAGCTACTGACCAATACAGAATAGAAGAGTTATATGATTCATTATTACAAGCTGTTGCCTTCTATGAATTGGC
Source organism: Myotis yumanensis (assembly GCF_028538775.1). Classification (NCBI taxonomy): domain Eukaryota; kingdom Metazoa; phylum Chordata; class Mammalia; order Chiroptera; family Vespertilionidae; genus Myotis; species Myotis yumanensis. The sequence continues at coordinate 22,968,960 of NW_027223767.1, read as the reverse complement.
AGTGTTTGACCATGAACCTTAAAATTCTGATCACTAATATACGATCTGCTCTGTTATATTTATTAGCTTTAAAGTTGTAAAAAAACAAAAGTTTTGACATCCATGTTAATGGAAAAGAAAACATGGTTTGAGTGTATTTAATGTTTAAAGTCAGATTTTTGGCTATTGAATGGTTTATACAATAAGCCAAGGCCAAGTCCATAAATATCTTTGTGAGATTTTCTACCTTTTAGGTTTAAGTGTTAAACAGTAAGATACTTCCTAAACAGTCTAAATAAGAAACAAAGTTATTTTCCTTTAAAAGCAAATATCTATATTAAAGAATTTGCTGAAAAAGGGAATGAATTTTTCCGGGTGGTGCTCGTCGTGGGAATAAAGCTAAATATAATTGATAACACAACTTGTGGAATCCTCTTCTTATTCTGTAAATAGAACGTGGTTTGATGCACAACCTCCAAAAGGTGATTTTCATCAGCTCAATCTCCCAAGCCCAGAATAAACAAGCTTTGTCTAATAGGCTCACTATCTTACTTTGAAATCATCTTTTCTTAAAAGTAGCACTTTTCCACATCTCTCCATTTTCCATTTTATCTGCCTGAGTTCAGACCGTCATTATATCTCGTACTGAACCCAGCTCTCTGATGTCAAAGCATTAAGCCATTTCTTTCATCTAAAAGTGAAATATACTTTTTGGGGGAAATTCAAATAATCATAAATATGTATATATATAAAAGCCTAAGCAACTGTTCAACTGGTAGCTATGATGCACATTGACCACCTGGGGGCAGACACTCAATGCGCAGATATGGAAACATGGAACAGACAGATGAATCTCAGAGGGAAGGGGGGAGGGCGGGAAGAGATTAACCAAAGATTTTATATACATACTAGAGGCCTGGTGCATGGATTCGTGCACTGGTGCAGGCCAGGCCAAGGGACCCCACCAATGAATGAATTTGTGCACCAGGCCTCTAGTGTAAAATATATGGAAGTCCTCTCAGCACCTCGTAACTCCTTAGGAGTTTGGTATACACTCTAGATTTGTTGCTATGCCTGTGTAAACCTCTACACATAGTATATGGTTGTATACATAAACATATCCATCTTGGGAAATATTGTAGATATCTCAAACTATTCATGTCTGAAACTATTCTCTTTCCTCCAGATCATCTCCTTTGCTACCGTTTTATACTTTGCTAAATGGCCTCACCGTCCATTCAGTTGTTGATGCCAGACATGTGGTATTCTACTTGCCACATATTTCTAGAAATAGCTCTAAGTGAAAATGTGACTGTTTTAGACATTTATAAGCTAGGATACGAAGTATTGAAAAGTACTCAAAATTTGCTTATTTTTATCACAAAAATGAGTTTAAATCTAACAGGAATTTATCACCTTTAAGAATTGAAAAATATTTCCCCAAATCATGTTAAACCTAAAAAGAAAAAAGATATTAAAAATTCTAGCCCGGCCAGTGTGACTCTGTGTTGAATATCGACCCATCAACCAGGAGGAGGTCACCAGTTTAATTGCTGTCAGGGCACATGCCCAGGTTGCCAGCTCAGTCCCCAGCAGGGGGTGTGCAGGAGGCAGCCCATTGATGAGATTTCTCTCATCGATGCTTCTATCTCTATTCCTCTCCCTCTCTTTCTAAAAACCAATAAAAAAAAACATTTTAAAAATTCTATGGATTTATTTTACTTTGGTTCCTCAATTATAATTATCAGAATTTTCTAATAATAAAACACCAAAAATTAACAGGTAAGAGCTCTATAGGTAGTAAACTCTTGTATTCAGTAGAAAAAAATCCATATACTTTTTAAAAAATGCCTCAGGCAGGTCTTAGTCTCTTATACAGGACTGAACCTATGTAAGTTATAGCCTATAGCCAAACCTATACAATATCCAATATTTACTCAGGTGATTATATCTGGAACTCCTATATAAATACTGGATAAAGCCTTTTAGCTTTAGCCTTTAAATCAATGTTATCAATACAAGAAAAAGCAGGTTAAATAAAAACACTTTAATACACATTTAAAGCAGGTATACATAAGATATTTTTCAACTGTGCAAAATTAGGATCCTTATCTTTTGAGGAGAAAATGTAATTCACCAGATAATGTAACTGAATATTAAGCTAATTAATACAAACACTTGAAATAGGAAACTATTTTCAGGTATACCTGATTATATAATTGCAAAAATTATTTAAAGTGAACTGTGGAATTTTTAAATCTTGTAATTAAAAATACATATTTCCTCCAAAAACATAACCTTCAGTGGAAATGGCTATTATATAGAAATCCTAGAGTAGAATCCTTTGGTGTGTGTGTTTTTTTTTTAAATTCTTACCTAAGGACGTGGTTTTATTGATTTTACTGTGTTGTTGTTTTTTAAGTATATTTTTATTGATTTTTCAGAGAGGAAGGGACAGGGAGATAGAAAAACATTGGTATGAGAGTGAAACACTGATCGTTTGCCTCCACATGTGCCAGGCTGGGGATAGAATCCATGATCTTTTGGTGTGTGGGACTGAAGCTCCAACCAACTAGGCCATACTGGCCAGGGCTGTTAAATAGCATTAAATCTTGAATGAAGTAGATATATTAACATCATTAATATCTATGAAATAAAACAAAAATTATACAAAAATACAAAAAAATATACAAGGTAACTGATTTGACTTGGCAAAATATACAAGATATCACATGTACGGTTGCTAAAAAACATTAATGAAAACTTGAATTCATAATCTTGATTCCACTTTGTCAACATTCAGTATTCAATGGTGAAATATGCTAGAGTGCACCAAAAATAAAGTCAGGAAGCTCTTACTTTTTGTTGTTGTTAATCCTCACCCAGGATATTTTTTTCCCATTGATTTTTAGAAAGAATGGGAGAAGGAGAGGGAGACAGACACACAGAGAGAGAAATATTGGTGAGAGAGACACATCGATTGGTTGCCTACCGCATGCGCACCAACTGGGGTCAGGGATTGAACCTACAACCCAGGTACATGCCTTTGATGGGGAATCGAACCCATGGACCTTTGGTATGCAGGCTGACCCTGAGCAGGAAGATCTTTTATTTTTATTTTTTTTGTGGGGGGGAGATTTTACTTTTTGAAAAATGAAACAATTTCCTTCTTAGGAAGTTTTCTTATGCATCATACGTATATGTAATATTGTATTCTAGATTGCATAAATTTATTTAAGAGATTCATATTTACAACTTGACAGAGTACTCACACTTGGTTGGAGAGAGTTGAATTAAAGGTACCAGGAAAGGGAAAAATTATGGAGTAGTGTAGCATTGAACCCTCTTTAGAAATATCTTAGTGAACTCTAGCTCCTAGAAACAGCTCAGTTACATACATAAATACTCCAACAAAGCTAAATCAGATAATACAAAAATTTTTTAAAAATACCACATCATAAATACAAAATGCAACTCAAATTTTTTCATTTTAAATATTTGCGCACTAATAAAAATATACAAATATTCTGTCTTAAATGTACATTAAGAGATGTAAACTTCCACAAAAATCAATATAAAAATGTATCTTAAGGACCACACAATAATCTGTACAAGGCACTGTTAATATGGAATATTAAGGGAAGTCAGCTGCCAAAGTGTTCACAGTCTCTTTTGCAATGTTAAGGTGAATTCCTTCAAGATAGTGGAGGAACCTGTCAAAATTACACAGAAAAATAATTTAATATTAATATTTCCATCAGGTGAGAATATGAATCTTGAAATAGCTATATAAAATGTTATTTCTATAGATCCTTTACCTTCTTTTACTTTTTCCTTGTTCTTTTAGCTTCTCAGTCCTACAAATGCTTCGAAGAGTTGGCAAGTATTCAATTATACTAGCTTGTCTATTACCCAGGTTGAGAAGAGATCGGCTAGAAAATACACTTTTAATGACTGCTATCCTCTTCCAAGCACAGCTGTAAATTAAAAGTAACCCATTACTTTTTATGTTTAATGCCCAAAAAAATGCAACAATCCCAAACACAATCAGCTTTTGGTCTGCTTGTCCCTGTTTCTGATCTAGACTGGATTAACTGGATTCCAGATTAATTTTCTGTATCATTTTCAACCCATCAACCACTCCCATGCTGAAACATCTGTGATGGCTACCTATTTCCTGCCACAGCAAATCCAAAACCCTTTCTCTATCACTCGAAGAGTCTCCTCAATCTAGCCCACCCTAATCTCTCATTTTTCTTCCCAGTATTCAGACTGATCTCCTTCACTCTCATTAGAAGTTATATCATTAATATCAAGGGCTTATTATGATCAGTAAAGCCCAGCATTTCAAAATTGGTAAGAACCTAACAATTTCCTCTTTACCCTTTTTCTACTGAAATGTAAAAAAAATTAAAGACTTACTCTAAATTCGCCGAGGACTGACTGAAGTACACATTGGTGCGCTTTTGTGAAACAGATAAAGTAAGGTCTTTCATTGGATCTCTACCTAATTTCTTGCAAGAATTCAAGGTTTCCAATGCTTTTGAAATAGTAGAAGAACACTTAGTAAAACTGAGAGCTTCTACCGCTGCCTTTAATTCTCCAGAGCTTTGAGAAGTCCATCCATCACTGTTTTCAAGACTAAACTCATCACAAAGTCCACTTTTAACCTTTCCATTTGTCCAACTGAAGTCATGTTTACCAAGTTCCTTTTGTTCCCTTACATCAGTTAAAAGGGCATCTAAGAAGGACATGTTATCCATGAACTCAGCGAGAGAATTTAAACAGTGAGAAACGAGGGCAGAACATTTTTTTTCTGCTGGTGTTTTAGGAAGATGAGGATTAGATTCAAGGTTAGAATCTAAACATTTGTTTAGTTTCTTTGTCTCTGAATTGCTTTCTTTGGCTTTGCTTTCTTCTGAACTTGAGGAAGAAGATTCAGGGTGAAGGCAAAGAAATTCATCAGAGAAGTCCAAGTTCGTGTCAAATAAGTCACTATCATCTAGAATTACCATTTTTTTCTTATGTTTCTTTTTTTGCGACTTTTTCAATGGCTTCTCTCCAGAATGTTTCCTGGCAAGACATTTCATATTTTTTGTTCCTGCACTGGTGTCCACACTTACTGATGAACCACAAAGCTTTTCTGTTTCTGGAATTATATCAACAGGTAATGGTAGGATGAACTCAAGATTGCTATATAAGAAATCTACATTCCGCATTTGGAATTCTGTAAGAATCTGGATGAGCTTGTGCCATTCTTCTTTTGTTCTGATTTTGTGCTGAAAAACAATTTTGAGTAAAGAAATGTTATAACAATATACATTTAAACATTTTTCTACCCATATGAATGTCATCTGTCTTCTATCTTCAAAGAAGTCATTACCCCTCATAATGTATTAACCTACACAGTCCCTTAATTCATCAAAATAGTATTACAAATCTAAAAAATTAATTTAGACTATTAATTTGAAGAATTAAATTCTTTAATATTCAGTATATACCCCAATTCAATAATTAGCTCATTTGTTTAAAAAATACTTCTCTAGCCCAACTGGTGTGGCTCAGTGATTGAGTGTCGACCTATGAACCAAGAGGTCACGGTTCGATTCCCGGCAGGGCACATCCCCAGGTTGCAGGAGGCAGCCAATCAATGATTGTCTCTCATCATTATTGTTTCTCTCTCTCTCTCCCTTTCCCTTCTGTGCTGGGCTGCATATCTGGCACTTCGGCCAGACGGGTCATGCTGTGCTGTCTGTTCCTAAAACACATAGATAGGAAGATACTGACATCAGGCCAGACCTTAAGATATGGTCTCATGGCCCCTTCCCAGCACGCAGGCCTTCTTTCTCAGAAGGCCCGGAAGTCTCATTCCAAATTTGGGAGACAAAGGATTGGAGAAAGTATAAATAAAGAGAGTTTCCTCCATATTGGGGGGCCCAGAATTTGAAAGACACATTTTTCTCTGGGCCTCCACAAAATTTAATAATAAAATATAACTCTTGCAGTCAGGGCTGCAGTTCAGCCTCTGCTTTGGCAGGGTGCTGTAACTGTAGTCAGCTGGCCAGCTTAATAAAGGCTCTTAGCCAAAACCGGTTTGGCTCAGTGGATAGAGCGTCAGCCTGCGGACTGAGGGGTCCCGGGTTCGATTCCGGTCAAGGGCATGTACCTGGGTTGCGGGCACATCCCCAGTGGGAGATGTGCAGGAGGCAGCTGATCGATGTTTCTCTCCCATCGATGTTTCTGGCTGTCTATCTCTCTCCCTTCCTCTCTGTAAAAAATCAATAAAATATATTTAAAAAAAAAAATAAATAAATAAAAAAAAAAATAAAGGCTCTTAAATTTAAATTCGGAGTCGGTGGTCTATCTCGCTGAGTGAACCCATAACACCTTCCTCTCTAAAATCAATAAAAATCTTTAAAAAAAAATTCTCTAAAATTTTTAATCTGAACTATCTGTAAGTTCTCTTCTCAATACTATAATAAGCATTTAGAGCAATGCATATGCATCATTTGTCAGAGTTCGAATGTGTTAAAATCTAAAGCCTATAAAAAGTATGAGCAAATTTAAGTTAATCTCTAGATTCAAAAGATAGGAGTATTGAAAAGATGAAGGAAACATAAATTTAACATTCAAATTTAACATTCCAAACTAGACATTGAAAATACCTTTAAAAATGAAAATAAATCTTCAGAAGGGGATAAAATGTTCTTAAGGCCAAACAAGGTCTCAACACAGCCAGTGTCACATTTGGGAAGGTCTGTAGGGCTCCTTTTAGCATTTTTAGGGTTATTTTTGGAATTACGGCCATCTTCAGAGCGAATAAGTTGTACGTTTCTGCCATTTCCTCCTTCAAAGTGAATAAAAGAAAGTCTTACCTATCCATATTTTAAACAAATTATATCAAACAATTATTTAAAATCTAAGATCCTTTGGCATCTCTTGATCCTATACACTCCATTTTGTTCTTCTCCACACATTTATTTAATTCACAAAGAGTGCAATGCAGCCCGGCTGGTGTGCCTCAGTAGTTGAGCATCAACCTATGAACCAGGAGGTCATGGTTTGATTCCCAGTCAGGGCACATGCCCGGGTTGCAGGCTCGATCCCCTGTGTGGGCATGCAGGAGGTAGCCGATCGATGATTCTCTCTCATCATTGATGTTTCTATCTCTCTCTCCCTCTCCTTTCCTCTCTGAAATCAATTAAAAAATATGTTTTTAAAAGTACAATACAAACATTACTTTTATCATACATAGGTTAAGTGAGATGGTGGTGATGGGCTTACAAAACAATCCAACAGGGAAAAAGTGTGAAGACTAGTAACAGACAAGTCACAGAAGAATACAAATATCTAATAAACTCATAAAACAATGTGCAACTGCCCTAAGTGACTATGGAAGTGCAATTAAGATGTTCATTTTTTCACCTTTAAATTGGCAAATTAAAATGACTGACAACCTCCCAGCCAGTGTGGCTTAGTGGTTGAGTGTCAACCTATGAACCAGGAGGTCACGGTTTGATTCCTGTTCAGGGCACATACCCAGGTTGTGGGCTCGTTCCCCAGTGTGGGGACTGCAGGAGGCAGCTAATCAATGATTCTTTCTCATCATTGATGTTTCTATCTCTCTCTCTTTCCTTCCTCTCTGAAATCAATAAAACTATGCTAAAAAATAAATTAAAAATAAATAAATAAAATGACTGATAACCTAGTTCAGTTAAAGATACACATAAAAGAGCCATCATATATTCATTGTGGAACATAAACTCATATATAAATGTAAAATGTATAGCCTTTGGCCCAGAAACCACACTTCTAGAATTCTCTCCAATAGAAGTACTCACAGACATGCTCAAGGATATGTGTATAAAGATATCCACTGCATACTTTAACAACACACTGAAGATAACTTAAGTGTCTCTAAATAGGTAATGGTTAATTAAATTATGTTATATCCAATCAATTATGGAATAGCATGCAGCTGTGAAAAATGGGGTACAACTCTACTGACAAATTGCTGAGTGAAAAGCAAACTGTTTAACAATATATATAGTATTGGTTAATTTTGCTAAATAAGTTGGTAGCAATATTTGTGCATAAAGGTCTAACAGTGGCTACCTTTAAGAAGTTCTTTTATTTTTTATTTTACATAAAAGTTTGAATTTCCAATGAGTGTGTATTTTTATAGAAATGAAATACATATAACATCTTCCAGAAAAGAAAAAATGCCATACTTAATTCATGTCTTCTAAAGTCTTGGTATAGCATTTTATATCCAGTAGTATGCTGACAGTTAACTAATGTTTTTAATAATAGGTTATTTTCCACGTCTTATTTTTCATATTTACTTCCAAGTAAATTATGTTGAATTAAATGTTTGTCTACTTTAAAAATATATATATATTAAAATTTTGAACAAATCAAAGAAAAAATACTGACAGGGGATTAATATTTCAGAACATCACTCTGATTTCATTTAAATATTTGTGTATTTTCCTGAGCAGAATCTGTAACTACATAACTGTGACTATGGAGCATGGAAACCACGAACTATGAACTTCTTCAGGAAAGGAACATGTCTTATTCATGTCTTATTCACAGGATCTAGCATGGAGAACATGTATCTGTGACTTGAATTAGGTAATGATGACTAAAGATCAATAATAAAATAAAGCATTTCTGCCCTAGCTGGTTTGGCTCAGTGGATAGAGCGTCGGCCTGCGGACTGAAGGGTCCTAGGTTCGATTCTGGCCAAGGGCATATGCCTGGGTTGTGGGCTCGATCCCCAGTGGGGAGCGTGCCGGAGGCAGCCGATCGATGATTCTCTCTCATCATTGATGTTTCTATCTTTCTATCCTTCTCCCTTCCTCTCTGAAATCAATAAAAATATATTTAAAAAAAATAAAAATAAAAAATAAAAAAAAATAAAGCATTTCTGAAATGATAAAGTTCTTAGGCAAAATAGAATTACAGACTAGCGAAGAAGCTAAAAGGGACCTTACAACATGACCACATAAAAATAATTTATATATGTGGAAAAAATCACCAATATTTTTTAAAAAGTAATAAAAATAAATTGTTAAATAATATAATTCTATTTGTTTATTAAAAAACATACGTTTATAAATGTAGAAGTAACAATCTGTTCTAGGTTAGTTTAATTTTATTTACCCACATTTAATGTTCATAAAACTTTTCATCAACAAAGTTGACATATGTATGTATTTTTAAGATTAATGTGATACCTGGATGCTCTAAATTTTTATAATCTTTCAAATATTTTGGTATAGAATATATTTTAACATAGGGGCCCATTGCAGAATTTTCTTTTTATAACAGATCAACTTACGACAAAGAGATAATGGCCTTTCTTCTAAAAATCCACCTCCACTTCTAATCCAAAATTGTAAGTAAAGGACACTTTTCCTAATATCACAAGTATTTGCAGTTAACAATGTTACAAAGTCTTTTATGTCAGTTCTAAAATTCTCAGTTAAGCAGATTGTCTGTAGGTAGCTGGCAACATTTAGCTGAGAGAAAAAGGAAATAAATATGGTCAATTGCAGAGTTAATAGAAATACATGAATACATGTCTTTTAAAAAGTAAGACAAATTTTGCTGAAATTCACATATTAAGCATTTATTGAGAATAAAATGAGCTGGACTCAAGGTTCAGTTAGATTCCCAGTCAAGGGCATGTACCTGGGTTACGGATTTGCCCCCCACCCCAGTTGGGGCATGTGCGGGAGGCAACCAATCAAAAATAGTGTGTCTCTGCCCTAGCTGGTTTGGCTGGGTGGATAGAGTGTCTGCCTACAAACTGAAGGGTCCTGAGTTCGATTCCAGTCAAGGGCATGTACCTCAGTTGCAGGCTCAATGTGGGAAGCAACCAATCGATGTGTCTCTCTCACATCAATGTTTCTCTCTCTCTCTCCTCCCTCCATTCCTTCCACTCTATTTCTGAAAAGCAATGGAAAAAATATCCTCGGGTGAGGATTAACAAATAAATAAATAAAATTTTAAAAATAAATAAAACCATGAGATACCAATATATAATTATTACTATGGATAAAATAAAATAATTGGGTAATTCTGGTGATTATGCAAAATACAACTGAACCCTCATACATTGCTGGTGGGATGAAAAGCATTGGAAAACTTCAGAAAACAATTTATCAGGCTCTTATAATGTTAATTCAACCAATGATTCCACCTTTAAGTACTTAAGTAAAAAAAAAAAGGAAATATATGTCCAGAATAATGTAACTATTCATAGCAGCTTTATTTATAATAGTTTAGCTGTAAACAACCCAAATGTCTATCAATAGGTGAATATGACAACACGTTCATATATGAGAAGTATATCTATAAAATGGGATACTGCTCATTCACAAAAAGGAAAGAACTACTGCCACAGGTAATATGAATGAATCTGAAAAAGCATTATGTTATGTAAAAGAAACTAAATAAAAAATACATATTATAAGAGTCTATTTATATAAAATTCTACAGGCAAAATTATAGTGACAGAAAAACACAATGGGGCGCAAGGGAACTTTCAGATAAAATATTTTTTTAAAAAAGTTATAAAAGGACACATAATGTTTCCTATTACTTGAAATTTCAGAATCAAAAACACTAATATTAAAAAGTTAAACATATTAGAATATTGTGTCTACTTTTGGTGAGGAGGGGAGTGCTGACTTTTTAAAAACGGGCTTATGGGAACTTTTTGGATGGAATGGAAATGTTCTATATTTTTATATGGGCAATGGTCACATGAAGGTTTATTACATATGTTAATATTTATCAAATTATACACTTAAGGGCATTTAACTGCATGTTAATTTAACCTCAATAAAGCACTGTTACTATAAAAAAAAACTTAATGAACACTGGAGTCTAGTAAATTTGAATATTTGGCCCAGCCAGCATGGCTCAGTGGTTGAGCATCGACCTATGAACCAGGAGGTCACAGTTTGATTCCTGGTCAGGGCACATGCCCAGGTTGTGGGCTCAATCCCCAGTAGGGGGTGTGCAGGAAGCAGCTGACCAATGATTCTCTCATCATTGATGTTTCTATCTCTCCCTTTCCTTTGCTCTCTCTGAAATCAATAAAATAAAAAAACACTAAAAATTTTTAACATATCCTTAGTAATTACATTTTAAAATTATAACTATCATAATAAATCAACTTTTATATAATTATGATATATGATCATCAAAATTAAAAACTTACCAACGAAGGCATATTGAAATTAATTTCTTCAAAACAGCCATCAAACATTAAACTAAATGAAGGATCTATAGTAAAAAAAAAATTTTTTAAACATGGAGACCAATTAATTTCTTTTTCCAGTTATATTTTTTCTATGTAAATATTCTGTATTTCATCAGTAATAGAAATCAAGTATCATGTAAACTATATGATAAAAATTGAATTTCTACCTTGGCCTAAAGTAGCTATGATTTTTAATTAAACTGCCATTTGACTTGTGATTACTATGATTTTTATTTATATTTTTAGATTACAATCACTAACTGTCAAATGGGCCATTAATTTGTAAGTGGATTCTAACATAAACACATTTTCCTATAGAAATCCATAGCAGAGATATTATACTGAATATTTGCAATGAAAAATATTAGAGAACAATATTATAATACTTATAATAAAAAAAGAAATTATGTAGGTTTTAAAAATAAACCTTGAATGCTAATTATTAGGAAGGTGTAGCAATTCTGTTAAGCTGATGATAGTTTACTTTAGCTAAACTATGCAATAATCAATCCATATGGAAGTGTTATCAGGGGTTAAAGAATGGCTAAATTCAATATTAAGGAACTGCAAAAGGTTGGGTCCCATAAAATATTTTGACCAACAAATGAGGTATGGTGATCTAATCATATCTGTGAGGAAGAGGCAAAGAGAAGAATCTGTTATTTCCCCTACCAAAACCTCTTCACTGGCTAGTCCAGAAATCTTTCTATCAGTATTCCAGGCTATTGCCAAATTCCTAAATATCTAACACCCAACAAAGTGATTCAAAGTAGTTCCTATTTTTAAAGTCGTTGCTTTTTGCAAGGTAGTAAATTAATTTTATAACTGCTCAAGGCTGCCAATCAACTGCTAATTTGAATAATTCTTCATTTAAAAAATTATCTAGTAGCCTCCTCATTTTAGAAAAAAGGAGTTAATTTACTAGTAGACTTTAAAAGGAACTTTTCAAATTAAAATTAGAAGCTTGTGTAAAATATTTTAACCAGAAGTAATTAATTGTAAAATCACTGTTACCTACCACTTGTAGTAAGGATTACAGGTCTTTTAGTTGTTGCCATGAATGTTTTGATTGCATTCAAAAACCCAGCATCTTCTTCAAAAATGACATCAACCTAAGAATCATTTATTAATATTAATGTACCTAAAACAACATACTTACTGAATAGCTGTTATGTATACATAGTAGATATATGTCTGTTAGAAACAAAATTTATGAATTTATGAACAGTGTGCATTCAGCCCATGCTAAAATCTTACATTAAAAGAGTAAGAATATTGCCCTAACCGGTTTTCAATGGACAGAGCGTCGGCCTGCGGACTCGAGGGTCCCAGATTCGATTCCGGTCAAGGGCATGTACCTTGGTTGTGGGCACATACCCAGTGGGGAGTGTGCAGGAGGCAGCTGATTGGTGTTTCTCTCTCATCGATGTTTCTAGCTCTCTATCCCTCTCCCTTCCTCTCTGTAAGAAATCAATAAAATATATTTAAAAAAAAAAAAAAAGAGTAAGAATATTATCAAACATTAAAACCAAAGAAATGCAGTCACTTGTAACTGGTTAAGTATAACTCAGAATAATTTCTAAATTCATTAAAAAAAATTAATAACTGTGGATTGCATTAATTATCTTCATGAAAAATTCTTCTATAGTTGACAATTCCACTAGCTTTAATTTCAAATAGATTCAAGTAAGTATTCCGGACTTTCTTGGCTATTTTACAATAATTTACAGTAACACAGTAAGTAATCCTTAGAATAAGTTTTTATCATGAGAGATCACCAATGTATATCTCTGCAACCTTACCTCCTCAAAAAGAATGAGAGATGTTGCATTTTTCCTGTTGGGTTCCTCGGCTCCATATTCTTTGACATTTGAATTAGTTGTATTTGTAGATTTAGTATGAATAGTTTGTTTCTGTTCAAAAAAATTTTTGATTCCTGCATAAATAAAATATTAATATTTTACATAAAATCAACTTTTAAAGAACACTGGATATTTCTATAGAATAAGTTCAAACTGAAATCACCTATTAAAACTGAAATAAAACATCAAAACTCCTATATGAAGGACTTTCAGCATAGCTGAAGTTTAATAGATAGCAATAGGAACCCATGAAATATGACCATTATTTATTTATTTAACTAGAGGCCCGATGCACAAATTTGTGCAAGAGTAGGCCTCCCTTCCCCCAGCTGCCAGCACCGGCTTCCCTCTGGCACCCGGGACTCAGGCTTCCCTCACAGCCCTGGTTCGTCGGGAAGGTTATCCGGAAGGACGTCTGGTCTAATTAGCATATTACACTTTTATTATTATAGATTTTAAGAGAGAGAGAGAGAGAGAGAGAGCCATCAACTTGTTGTTCCACTTATGTATGTATTCATTGGATAATTCTTATATGTGCCCTGACCAAGTATCAAACTCACAACCTTGGCTTATGGAGACGACAGTCTAACCAACTAAACTACCCAGCCAGGGCTGATCCTATCTTTATGTACCAGGGTCATTAGGATTAAAAAATGTCTATTTAATTACATACCTTTATTATTTTCTGGAAGTTCTCCTATTTCTTCATTATTTTTTAGCTTGGAAGACACTTTAAAATAATTTGCCAGTGTTTTAGGTGGAAGTGCTCGCTTTGGTCCACTACTTTGTGGTGATGATGGAGGAAGTCTCCTTGGTGATGTAACAACTTTCTTAGGAGAACTTAATTTTTCTGCCAAAACCAAATTACACTTAAAGATAAGTATTCTAAAAATTAAACAGCAAAATTGAATTATCCACAGTCTATATTTCTACTCTTACCAGTTACAAAGATACAGAGATTTTCTTTCATTCTTACATTCCAATATTCAATAGTCAAATATTACTATATTATTACTTATTCTATCAGAAGAGAAGGTAAAACAGGTCATTTGGAAAAGACACTCTTTTCCAAAGAAATATATATTCTTGAAGCAAATAATGTTCATAACCCCTCCATTCACTTTCTCTATACCTATGTGCGTTCAGAAAAGGCTGCAAGAAAAGTGGTAACAGTACATGCTGAGCACATTACAGAACTTTGTTGTCCGACTTCAGCTTAACCTAACAGTAAACTGGTACTTCAAAAACAGAATACGTTTTTTTAGAGATTGGATTCAAGTTAAAAAAAAAATAAATGGTTAATCCCTCCTCCACTAGAAGCCGATGGCTCGGCCTTTATTCCAGGACATGCCCTTCTCTTCCCTCTAAGTACCCTGATTCAGTCCCTACATGTCCAAATTATTATCCTATGGCCTTGGTGCAGAATATTCTTCACGCACCATCATTGGGCACAATTCCATGACTGTACCCTACTCTTTTTTGAAACCCCCTATCTCCACAGATCTTATCATCTATCTTGAATTTTACAGGTGTTCAAAAAACTTGTAGAAAATTTTGAGTTTGAAAAATTATAGCCATCACTATCATTTAATAAAATTAGGGCACTTTAACACCACAAAAAGGAAATGCATAATCTTATAATAAAAAATATTTCTTTATATTGAATACTTTTCTATTTATTTTTTAAAAACCTCATTAGTTTATCTTTATTTTTCTACTTTTATCATAGACCAAGGATTGCTTGATCATGGACTGGCATCGGTCCATAGATTGGTTTTAGAAAATACATGCTGATTTTTATTTTATTTATTATTATTTTGAAGCCTTATCTAAGGATATTCCCCCTCCCCCCCTTGATTTTTAGAGAGAGTGGAAGGGAGGGGAAGAGACAGAGAGAGAGAAACATCTATGTGAGAGAGACACATCAATTGGTTGCCTCCTACATGCGCCCCAACCAGGGCTGGGGATCAAGCCTGCAACCAAGGTATGAGGTATGCGCTCTTGACTGGGAATTGAATACATGACCCTTCAGTCTGCAGGCCAACACTCCAACCACTGAGCCAAAATGGCTAGGGCCCAATTTTTATTTTAAGGTACTCAGAAATACTTGGTTAAATGTTATCAATATATTCTCTTTATTTTTTTTAAAATAATTGGTTTTATTTTTTTATTAATTCTCATCCAAGGATATTTTTTCCTTTGATTTTTAAGAGAGAATGGAAGAGAGGGAGAGAGAATGGTAGAGAAAGAGAAAACAGAGAAACACTGATGTGAGAGAGACAAATCGATTGGTTGCCCCCTGACACACACCCCAACGGGGACCGAAGATCAAACCTGCAACTCAGGTACATGCCCTTGACTGGGAATCGAACCTAAAACCCTTTGGTACACAAGTGGATGCTCCAACCACTGAACAACACCGGCCAGGGCTTTTTACAATTGATTTTAAAAAGAGAGGAAGGGAGAGAAGAAAAGAAGAAACATCAATGTGAGAGAGAAACATTGAGCGGTTGTATCCCGTACACACCCCGACTTGGGACCAAACCCTCAACTTGGGTATGTGCCTAGACCAGGAATCAAATCCATGACCTTTCAGTGTATGGGACAATGCTCCAACCAACTAAGCCATACCAGCCAGGGCTATCAATACATTCTTTTTTTTTTTTTTTTATTTCAGAGAGGAAGGAAAAGGGAGAGAGATAGAAACATCAACGATGAGAATCATTGATTGGCTGCCTCCTGTACACCCCACACTGGAGATCAAGCCTGCAACCAGGGCATGTGCCCTTGACCAGAATCGAACCCGGGACCCTTCAGTCTTCAGGCCAACACTCTATCCACTGAGCCAAACCGGTTAGGGATCAATATATTCTTTATAAAGGAATTTCCACCAAAAGAATCGGTTCTTTGGAGAAATAGCTCATTTTAGGTCTGGGACATCTTAACAAGCCAGAGAGCAAAGAAAATATCTAACATTACTGGGGCTATGTCAAAAGGACACAAGCTAATTAAAAATGTTTCCTCCTAGTCAAAGATGAGACAATATGAGCACAAAAAGAAAAATAGATAGGGTTCTGCTTCTAGCCAAGAAACAGACTTAACTTACCCACACATCTGAAATAAGAACAAAAACTGAACATAATATATGATACACTTTTCAAGACTTTGGATTAAATGTAAATGGCTTAAATGCTCCAATTAAAAGACATAGGGTAGCTGAATGGATGAGAAAACAAGACCCATATATATGCTGTTTATAAGAGACCCATCTCAGAAGGAAAGATACACAAAGACTAAAAGGGCTGGAAAAAGATATTTCATGAAAATTAAAATGGAAAAAAAAGCTGGGGTAGCAATACTTATATTTGACAAAATAGACTTTAAAGCAAAGGCTATATTAAGAGAAAAAGGACAATATATAATGATAAAGGGAGCAATCCAAAAAGAGGATATAAACCTTGTAAACATGTATGTACCCAGAATAAGAGCACTTAAATATATAAAGCAAATCTTGATGGACAAAAAGGGAGAAATTGACAGTAATGCAGTAACACTAGGGTATTTTAACACCCCACTGACATCCATGGATGGATCTTCCAGACAGCAAATCAACAAGGAAACAGTGGCTTTACAAGACACATCAGTTCAGATGGATTTAATGTTATATTCAGAGCACTTTGCCCCAAAGCAGCAGAAAATGCATTGTTTCAAGTGTATATGGAATGTTTTCTAGGATAGACCACATGTTAGAACACAAGTCTCAACAAATTGAATAAAAATAAAATCATATCGAGCATCTTCTCTTATCATAATGGTATAAAACTAGAAACAATCACAAGAAAAAAACTGAAAAACACACAAAGACATGGATTCTAAATAACATGCTACTAAACAATGAAATCAAGGAAGAAATAAAAGGATACCTTAAAATAAATGAAAATGAGAACACAACCTAAAATCTATGCAACACAGCAAAAGCAGTCCTAAGAGGTAAATTCATAGCATCATAGGCCTATCTTGAAAAACAAGAAAAATCTCAAATTAACAATCTAACTTTACATTTAAAAGAACTTGAAAAAGAACAACTAACAAAGCCCAATTAGAAGAAAGGAAAAAATAAAGATGAGAGCAGAAATAAATAAAATAGAGTCTAAAAACCAATACAAAAGATCAATGAAACCAAGAGCTGGTTCTTTGAAAATATAAACAAATTTAACAAATCTTTAACCAGACTCATAGGAAAAAAAAGAGAACCCAATAAATAAAATCTGAAATGAAATAAGAGAAGTAACAACCAGCCAGGGCAGAATGAAGCATTTCTCATACCTTTCCTGTACAAACTGTATTTCAAAGTATCCAAATAGCCCTGGCCAGTTTGACTCAGTGAATAGAATGTCGGCCCCTGGACTGAAGGGTCCCAGGTTTGATTTCATTGAAGGCTCGATCCCCAGTCCTCGTTGGGATGCTTGCAGGGAGGTAACCAATTTATGTTTCCCTCTGTCTCTCCCCCTCCCTTCCACTCTCTCTAAAAATCAATGGAAAAATATCTTCGGGTGAGGATTAACAACAACAAAAAAAAGGTTATGACAAAAAATAATAATAATTTACTTACTTGGTGACTTGCCTATGTTGTAGCTATTGAAAAAACAAGGTTTTTGTGCATTTACACCTTGCTTGTCTACTTGATGGGACTGAGTAGCTTCCTTCAGTTGAGACAGAATTTGTCTACCACTGCGCTGAGATGAGGCATTCACTTCAAATATCTAAAGGAAGAATACATGAAAAAAGGCAAAATGGTTTATGTTTTCTTTTAATTCATTAACATTGTTCTACTGTAGCTGTGACTGACCTTAAACCCAAGCTCCTGAGCACAAGCA
Source organism: Myotis yumanensis (assembly GCF_028538775.1). Lineage (NCBI taxonomy): Eukaryota > Metazoa > Chordata > Mammalia > Chiroptera > Vespertilionidae > Myotis > Myotis yumanensis. The sequence goes on along the minus strand of NW_027223767.1, from coordinate 22,950,964 downwards.
TATACTGCAGCAGTTTTCCCCACTCCTGTTGGCCCTGTTATGAGAACAGTATTGCAGAGACGATTCTCTTCTTCATCTGAACTGCCTTTAAAGTCAAAGCTATCCGACAGATCTGAAAAATGGTTCAAATGCATATAAAATGATAATTGCTTAGGCGGCAATTATACCTCACCAAACCCAATGATCAAATCCCACAAACTTAAAAAAAAAAAAAAAAAATTAAAAAAAATTTTTAAAAAAATCCCATGAACTTCCTGCCAGTAAATGCTGGAAATTTTATGTGCAAAAACTAGAACACCAAATATAGAATATGAGTAAGAAATTTTATAAAATTTTTTAGATAATCTAATACTAAAAATTTTCAGTGAAATGGGGAAAATGACTCAAAATACCTTCTTGCTTCTCATCTCTTTTTCCCTTCAAATTCTGTCTTTCTTCTAATTCAGCTCTTCTTTTCCAATCTTTCAACCAACTGCCATAATAAAATGTATGTTAATAAAAATAATTCACAGAATATAGGTAGACTATATATGAAAGGACATTCATTGCAACATTGTTTATATTAGCTTCTAAAAGGAAAAACCTGAAAGTATATCAGTAGGGGAAAAGATATACTTTTGCACCCATACAAGAAACAATACACAGCAACTAAATAGAATTTAGGTAGATTTGTGATAACAAGAACGATGTCTAATATATAATGCTAAGTATAAAGATTAAGTTTTAGTCTAGAGCAGCGGTTCTCAACCTGTGGGTCTCGAGTCGAACGACCCTTTCACGGGGGTCGCCTAAGACCATCGGAAAACACATATATAATTACATATTGTTTTTGTGATTAATCACTATGTTTTAATTATGTTCAATTTGTAACAATGAAATTGGGGGTCAACACAACATGAGGAACTGTATTAAAGGGTCGCGGCATTAGGAAGGTTGAGAACCACTGGTCTAGAGCTAGACTACCTGAGCTTAAATTCTAGCTCTATCACTTTCTAACTGTGTGAACTTAGATAAATACTCAACCTCTCTAGGCCTCATTCCTCATCTATGACATAAGGACAACTATAATTTATATCCTCAGACTATTTTTCTAAGGATTAAATGAGCTAAGAACAATGGAAGTACTTAGAACACCGCCAAGTTCAAGATGTTCACCCTTAGTATGGGCTACAATTCCTTATATGAAATCCTCTGGGCCGAGTGGGTTTTAGAATTTAGAGTTTTTCAGATATTAGAAAGGTAATGTGGTATATACCACACCTATATATAAAACACTAATATGCAAATAGACCAAATGGGGGAACAAGCGAACAATCAGGGGGCGCGCGCAGAACATGGCAGGCGTCAGCTGCGGCGGGATGGTGGAGCATGTGAGTGGGGGCGCCAGACCAAGATGGAGTGCCGCTCACTGTCATTGGGGCGAGCCTCTGGTGATTACTGAAAATTCTTTGCTCCCCAGTGCCGCGGTTCTGCCCAGTGTTCACACCTGCTGCTGTTGCCCGCCCCACTTGTACCTGCTGCTGGCGCTTGGCACCGGCCCTGATCACTCAGCACCATCAGCAAGTGCAAGCGGTGGCTGCTGGCCCTGATCATCCCTCAGGGCTTCTCCACCTCCCCCTGATCCTGAGGGGCAGGCGATAGGGGCTGGCAGCTGCCTCTCGCACCTGCTGCTGGCGCTGGCCCCAATCGCTCTGTGCCATCAGTGGGTGTGAGTGGGGCCGGCACCATCAGCATGTGGAAGCAGCAGGAGCAGGGCTGCCGGCAGAGGGGGGACTAGGGGCCATGGCGGGAGGACCCGGCGGAGGCCCAGAGGATGGGCCAAGACCCACCCCTGGGCCCACCACAGCCTCACAGCCCACAGTTCCTTTCAAGGTGCACAAATTCATGCACTGGGCCCCTTTTATTACATAATACCTCTAAAGAGGTATGTGACAGTACACCCATAATCACTTAATATTTTCATTTTTAAAAATGTATAAACTCCTACAAGTGAGATCAATAAAGACTACAATAAACTTTATATAATAAAGTTAATATACTCTCAGTCTTCAGAACATTTTGAATGTTAGAATTGTAGACAAAAGATAATGGGCATGAATTAATAGTAATATGAAAGAAGGAACTAATATATGCATAAAATTTTTTCTGGAAGGTTTTACAAGAAACCTTTAATAGTAATTTACCACTAGGGACAATAGAGGGATATTTACTTAATATTCTTTTGTTTGTTCATTCTTCATAATTATAATAATTTACAATTATAGATTTTAGAATAAATAAAAATTTTAAAACTATATTCATTAACTATATCTCAATTTTACCAACCTATGTAACTTTTTTATAGCAAGTTCATTGCCTATGAGTTCACTGGAGTTCTGAGGTTGATACTTTTCTGTCCAAAGCATGTCTTCAGTTCCAGAATCTAAAGCAAAAAATACACATTAAAGTATTGTTCCTTGACATAAACATATATTCTTAGACATTTATATTAGTTTATGTAACAATAACTACTATTTGTATAAATATTTATATTTACAAAATGCCAACAAGGCAATTTCAAAACTTAATATTACATTTAAAATTCTTCACATCAAATTCCCCTTTAAAACCACCATAAAGTCTCATGACAGTAAAGTTTAAAAGTATACATTTAAATTTTTAATAATCCTAGAAACAAAAAATAATTTTTACCATAAAAAATATCTAAAGAACAAAGACAGCATAATTTTAGAGGAGCCTTTTTTGACCACTGAAAAGAAACATTAAAATGCCCAACTAAATCATCCAGTTTAAATGGAAAGATATGTTACACTTGCTGTTGAGAAAAACTGAATGTTGTAAAGATGTCAATTCACTCCAAACTAATCTATAAACTAATGCAAAATCAAACCTCAATGGGATTTATGAGAGTAAGGGAAACTATAGTTCATAGTAGAGATGTATGAAAATTGCTTTTAAAAATGATAGACTGCTGAAACCGGTTTGGCTCAGTGGATAAAGCGTCGGCCTGAGGACTGAAGGGTCCCGGGTTTGATTCCGGTCAAGGGCATGTACCTGGGTTACGGGCACATCCCCAGTAGAGGTGTGCAGGAGGCAGCTGATCGATGTTTCTCTCTCATCGATGTTTCTGACTCTCTATCTCTCTCCCTTCCTCTCTGTAAAAAATCAATAAAATATATTTTTTAAAAAAATGATAGACTTGCTATACAAATATCAAAACATACTCTAAAGCAGGGATGAGGAACCTTTTTTCTGCCAAGGGCCATTTGGATATTTATAATATCATTTGCGGGCCATACAAAATTATCAATTTAAAAATTAGCCTGCTCTATTTGGTCAAACATTTCATTAACTCACCCCTAATGCCTTGGCAGGGCCAGACCAAATGATCTAATGGGCTTTATACAGCCAGCAACATAAATAGATGAATTAATTTAATAAGGTACTTAGGAAAAGTTAGATACCCTGAATGGGAACATGTAAGAAATATGAGAAATACATGTAAAATAATATGTATAATATGATCCCTATTTTTTAAAATATATTTTTACTGATTTCAGAGAGAAAGGGAGAGGGAAAGATAGAAACATCAATGATGAGAGAGAATCATTGATCAGCTGCCTCCTGCATGCCCCCACTGGGGATCGAGCCTGCAACCCAGACATGTGCCCCTGACAGGGAATTGAAACTGGGGACCCTTCAGTCTGCAGGCTTATGCTCTATCCACTGAGCCAAACCGGCTAGGGCTGATCCCTATTTTTTATAAAAGCATATATATTTACAGAAGCGAAAAACAATCAAAGATCAAAAAGCAATGTTAATAAGATTATCTATAAGACTCTCATTAGTGAGGCTTCCACTTCTATTTATACATATATATTGTTTGAATTTGCAATGAGCACATATTGAGAGAGGGGAAGTGACAGGTTTAAAAAAAAGATAAGAACTAATTTACCAGGAACAGAAGATATTTCTGATGTAGATGCTTTGTCATCATCTATTATCAGAACATCAGAATCTTCTACTGCTTCACTTTCCACTTCACATGTACTCACAGCAGTTTGTGTCTTCCTGCGTGTTTTAGAATACAGACTTCTGGAAGAATCTAGCTTTATCCCAGTGTAGTTGTGTGTTTTTTCCAGTTCTTTTGGTTTTCCATTTATATTTTCTGGATTTTCTGAATACTCATTTGGTTTCCTTCTTTTTGATTTATGATTTTTGGTTTCCACTCGTTTCCTTTTGGTTTCCTTTAGACTGACATCAGGCTCTAGTTGTGGATTTTCTATTTGGGGAATAATAGAAATGCATATGCTTACTAATCAAAAAAATTTTAATACCCAATAATCTTAGTATTACTTCAAAATATCCAATTGTCTTACTATAAAACGAAAGGTAAGAATCAAATATGGCATGCTGAAAGCAAGCTGAATATCTTATTTAGACTGCCTTTATACAAGCAAATAAGTTCAAATTATCTCATTTAAGGCTTTCCTTAAGTGAATTATTAATAGCTATCTTGGGCTGGCATCTCTGGAAGCTAGCAGGGGCTAACACTGCATTGCACAAGATGCTTTACTTCAGTTGAATAAATTCTCCCTGCCAACCATAAGCAATGTTCTCTTCATGATGACCACTTCCAAGGGTCAATGGCTAACTCTTAGTGCTTTTTTTCTTTTTCTTAAAAAATGTTTTCATTGATTCTAGAGAGAGAGGGAGAGACAGAAACATCGATGATGAGAGAGGAACATCTATTTAGCTATCTCCTGCATGCCCCTCACTGGGATCTAACCTGCTACATGGGCATGTGCCCCTGACTGGGAATTGAACCTATGACCTCTAGGTGCATGGGACAATGCTCAACCAACTGAGCCACACCAGCCATAATCTCTTAGTGATTTCAAAAGTGAAATATTAACATAAATGATAATAATTATCACTAACCTTGTTTACAATGACATTCAGAGAGTACTTGGAGCTCAGCTTTTTTTTTTAGAAGCAATGGAAAATATTTCCTCAAAGAAAACTCAGGATTTAACCATGTAATTTCCTCCAGCAAAAGATTTCTTACTTCTTCAGTAAAATCTTTTCTTCTCCCCATAAACTGAAATAAAGAATAAAATACTCAATAACTGACCCACATTGTCTATTAACATTAAGCACAACACTACCAATTACTTTGTCAATAATCTTATCTAATAATAGACAAACATGGTAATTGACCGTACCTTCACTACACTTCCCATTGGCTAATCAGCGTGATATGCAAATTAACGGCCAACAAAGATGGTGGCTAATTTGCATACTGCAGGCAGATCCCACTGCGCCGCCCCACCTGGGGCTGGCAGCAGCGCAATCCCCAGCTGCTGGCCACCCCAGTGTGAGATCCTGGCCTACCATGTGTGGGGCAGGGCGGGCGGGGCGGGCGGCAGCATGATCCTGAGCCGCCACCCGCCCCACAACAGGGAGAGGCTGGCAGCACACCCCCCCATGGGGGTAGGAGCCCCGGGCGCAGGCAGCTCCTCAGAATGGACACTGGAGCTGCGAGCCCCAGGTGCACAGCCAGGAGACACGAACCTGCCTACTCGAGCATCAGGCTTATGCTTATTGGAACTAGGCACCAATACATTAGAGAAGTTATTTTAAAACAAACAACAAAGAAGAAAATAGGTGTCGACCCCAGAACTATGTCCCCACAGGGAGTGGGTGACAGCAAAGAGGAGCGCAGGCTGACATGCTGCGGGCGGCGAGGACAAACATGGAGCTGAGGGAAGCAGCCGGAGCAAAGGCCCCAGCTGTCTGACTCCATTTACCTGAAATGCCGGGAGCAGGAAGCGCACAGGCACAGGAAGCGACCAGTGCTTTCCAGGGGGGTTTGAGGGACTGGGGCCTAAGGGAGAAATGATTTTAGAGGAAGTGCAGCAGCTTGCAGGTGCAGGAGGCCTGGCTCCCAGGTCAAAAATCAGAAAAACAACTCAGAAAGGAAACCTGAAGAAAGCCCTGGAAGTCCCCAAAGGAAAAAAGGCCTGGGCATCTCCACAGAAGAGCGAAAGGGCGTGGGACACAGTATGACGGACGGCTCTGGAAGCGAAAAGGAGCATCAGGAAAGCGGCAAGCACAGGGGAGGGCGGGAGACTCTGCTGTAAGGCGGGCCCGGCGTGGGGATTGGGGGTGGGTCTGAGGAAGTGGAGGCCCAGGGCCAGGACCAGGACGGCCCTCAGGAAGAAACACACCGCCCCCCCCAACATCAGACAGAGACCAGGAGTGACCGGCAAGTTCGGGACAAAAAGTGAAGGAGGACAGCAGGGCACCTGGCAGCAGCTGTGCATGCGGTTTCGGGAAGGAGACAGAGCCACGCCGGGGTCCCGTCTCCCGGGGGCGCTCCAGCGCGGCGAGCTTAGACTCAGACAACACAAGCAAGCAGCCCAGGCTTTAAGGCCTCACTGGGTGCTTGAGCTATTCTTTAAAAAAAATATTTTAACACATTTCAATTTCAAGAAGTAAAAACAAAACCAAGAAAGAAAAACTACGCTTTTGGAGCCTGAACATCCACAGGGCACAGGGACCTCAGCGCGATCCCGAGCCACCGCCCGCCCCAGCGCGGGATCCGGGCCTGCCATGTGCTGGGCGGGGTGGGCGGGGCAGGCAGCAGCACAATCTGAGCAGCAGCCCGACCCAGCGCGGGATCCGGGCCTGCCATTTGCGACCGGGGAAGACGGGGCAGACACCGCGGGATTGGGCGTGCCATCTGCCACCAGGGAAGCGGGCCTAAGCCAGCAGGTGGTTATCTCCCAAGGGGTCCCAGACTGTGAGAGGGCACAGGTTGGGCAGAGGGACCCCCCCCCCCCCCCCGCACCAGTGCACAAATTTTTGTACACTGGGCTTCTAGTCCTATATAATAAAAGGCTAATACGCAAATCGATGAAACGGTGGAACTACCAGTCACTATGATGTGCACTGACCACCAGGGGGCATTCGCTCAACGCAGGAGCTGCCCCCTGGTGGTCAGTGTGCTCCCCCAGCCAGAAGCCAGGCTTATGGCTGGCAAGTGCAGTGACAGCAGCACTAAGCCGTCATTCAGACAGCCACCGAGGGCTCCCAGACTGGGAGAGGGTGCAGGCCAGGCTGAGGAACCCCTCCCCACCCCGACCCAGGCATGAATTTCATGCACCGGACTTCTAGTAAGTCAATATTAGTTTTCATCACTAAATGTAAGTTTGATGGAAATGTTATTAAAAACAATCTTGATGGCAAAAAGCTGCATTTGCTTAGTTTTTTAAGGACTTAAAACAATTGTTCTATTTCAACTAGTAATTGTACTTCACATATTTACTAGATTAAAATGCTGACTTATAAAGTATCTAAATGTACTATATAATGTAATCTTTTGAAACTGGCTAGCATTAATTCTTAAAATGTTTTTATAGCTCTAGTATTTAAAAGAGATATTACTTTAGCTGAGATTTATTTTTTAGGCTACAATAGTAGATATCCAAATTTTTTTTCTCTAAAAGATGTGAAGGAAACACTCTACAATGAATGAGCTTTCTAATACTTACCACAACAGTAGAATTATTACTTCTCAAATTTGAATTCAATGTTGAAAATTCACCAAGAGCAATAACACATTTAGAAAGATTTACTTTAGTATTCCATTGTTTAAGTTTAATTAAGCGAGAGCAAGTGGGTGGTTTCAAATGCCACAAAGAGCACCCTAAAGAAAAACAGAAAAATTGTTTTAATTACCTTCATTCACATATTATCCATTTATCAAATGCCAAGTATATAAACATAAAAAGACTTAACTACATAGTTAACACAAAAGAATCAAAACTAAGATGAGTACAAAAGGAACAAAATCTTCACCTCCAACAAATATGATTAATAAAAATTACCTAGTCTTCCCTTCCAATTGTTAAAAATAAGCAAATATCTACAAATTTTCTTCTATTTTTAAATCAACCTTGCTACTCACAATAAAAATGTCAGTGTCAGTTAACATTCTGGTTTAAAGTTTAAACTCTAAAGTCAGACCTAGATTCAAATCCAGACTCTGCCTCTTACTAGCTAGGTGACTGTGGGCAAGATCCTAAACCTTAGTTTCTTCATGTGTAAAGTGGGGGCAACAATTATAATACTTAACTTTCTAAAGTTGTTATGGGAATTAAACTAGATATTCATATGAAGTGTTTGGCAAATGCCAAGCAACAGTTAAGTATTCGCTAACTCTTATGGTTAGGGAGAGAAGTGCTCTCTGTGTTTGCCTTATCTGCTCATCTCCAATGTTTTATAGTAGCATGCTTCTAGGAGAATGGGTTTGTCAAAATAGGGGGGAGGGGGGAGCATAACTAATTTCTATAGTTGAATATACTTTCAGAAAATACTATGTAAACCCTGGCCAGGTAGTTCAGTAGGTTAGAGCGTGATCCTAATATGCCAAGATTGCAGGTTAAATCCCTGGTCAGGGCACATACAAGAATTAACTAAGGAATACATAAATAAGTGGAACAACAAATCGATATTTCTCCCTTCCTCTCCTCTCTCTAAAAATCAATCAATAAAAATTTAAATTAAAAAAAATACTATATAGCCGAAACTGGTTTGGCTCAGTGGATAGAGCATCGGCCTGCGGACTGAAAGGTCCCGGGTTCGATTCCGGTTAAGGGCATGTACCTTGGTTGCGAGCACATCCACGGTGGGAGATGTGCAGGAGGCAGCTGATTGATGTTTCTCTCTCATCGATGTTTCTAACTCTCTATCTCTCTCCCTTCCTCTCTGTAAAAAGTCAATAAAATATATTTTAAAAAAATACTATATAAAATTGAACTAGTAAAAAAGAACAGAAAAGGCTTCATCAACTGAATGACCAGTGGCAGTTGGAAAAAAGGAAAAGTAGAATATTATTACAAAGACAGGCTGGGAAGTTCTCCATACAAATGAGAAGCCGAATGAAACTCAAAAAGTATCTAGGTCAGGCCCTGACTGGTGTTGCCCAGTGATTAGAGCATTGGCCCTCAGGCCAAAGGGTCACAGGTTCGATTCCAGTCAAGGGCACATATGGGGGTTCAATCACCAGCCGTGGTCAGCCAATTGATGTATCACTCTCATCAATGTTTCCTCTATCTCTCTCTCTCTTTTTCTCCCTCCCTCCCTCCATTCCATTTTCTCTAGAAATCAATGGAAAGAAAGTGTCCTTGGATGAGGATTAACAACAATAACAAAATACCAAGGTCAAAAGCATAAAAGGAAAAGAAAGAAACAGAACACAGTGTACACTTGGTGACAGAAGGAGTGCACTAAACCAAACCACAGAGCCAGCTGAGGGAATAGAACTGGTTTTGTGCTGACAAAAATAACTCTAGGTAGAAACAATAACAACATAAAGATATAAGGTTTTGTACATTACCAGCAATTAAAAAATATATGAGTAAAGTAAGACTGTACTTGTTACAGCATTAGAATCCAAATAGAATTAGGTTATGGTCATACTAAAACCACCTTATAAGAAAGAGGCTTGTGCAAACAGTTCATTCTTGTGCACAGTGCATGTGAGAATAGGGTGAACTAGGGCAATGAAGCACTGCTACTTGTTACCCATTCCAGAAAATATTCCCCAAAATAGGTAGGTACTAAACAGCAGAAGCTGTTCTGGAAAGGAGGCAAACAAATTTCCCTGAACATGAGCTTGAACTCCTGTGAGAAATTCTTAAAGATGACCTGTTCACACACGGGCTATAATTTCAGAAGGGAATGGCCTTCCTTTTAGAACACAGTGCCTCTCTGGAGAACAACGTGCACTTAAGGTCCCACACACATTGCCTGCTGTCCCCCGGCATGAGGGGTAAAGGCTGAGGGTGACTTTGGCTTTCTTGCCCCTGGTCATCCTTGGTAAAGTGAGTCTAAGGCTCAGGAAGAGACTTTAAATTCCCACTAAAATCATTCTAAGAATTACACTTAAACCTTTGCCTCATCTTAAACCACCTTACATAGTTTCATATTACTTCTAACAGTTTCAAAGTAAATATCCCATAATAATAAACAAGCTCACCATCATCTTTTTGTTGTACATGAACTACTCTCTGGAAACTGGTACTCACTGCATTGTACACATCTAATGCAGCAGATTTCTTTGCAATTTGTCGTTTCAACAAATCTGGCAGACCACTCATTAAAAAGTCACGCTTTGCTTTAAGTCGCACATCACAATCCTGAGATCTTTCAGAGGTATCTTGACTTTTAAGAAAATGATGTGAAAAGGAAAGCTAAGGTTATAAAAACTTTAAACATATAAACTGTCCTATATAATAAAGAGCTAATATGCTAATTAGACTAGACGGCGGAACGACCTTCTGGAGCAACCTTCCAGAATGACCAGTGGGCAGGGGGCTGCGAGGGCCGAGGCAGCCAGGGCTAAAAAGGCCTACTCTTGCACAAATTTTGTGCATCGGGCCCTAGTCTTTAAAATAAATACCTTTAATTTAATTTGAAAAGATTTAGTCAGCTAAGATGTTAGCTGGTCAAATTCTTTTTTGCTTATCATAAAAACAAAAGTCTATCAGTGTTAAGAAGTTAAATAAGTGTATATATATGTATATATATATAAAAAATATGGCCCTGACCGGTTTGGCTCAGTGGATAGAACATCGGCCTGCAGACTCAAGAGTCCTGGGTTCGATTCCAGTCAAGGGCATGTATCTTGGTTGTGGGCACATCCCCAGTGGGGGTTGTGCAGGAGGCAGCTGTTTGATATTTCTCTCTCATCAATGTTTCTAACTCTCTATCCCTCTCCCTTCCTCTCTGTAAAAAAATCAATAAAACATTTTTTTTTAAATGCATTTAAAAAAAAAAGAAAGAAAAAATATGAAGGACACCCACTAAAATGTTAACAGGGGCTATTTAGGGGTGGTAAGTCCCCCCCCCCCATTGTTTTCTGTTTTCCTTTTTAAAAAATGCATTTATACATATAATAATCAGAAAACAGCAAGTCTCTAGCATAATCGGTTAGTGCATTCAGCTGTTAACCAAAAAGTTGGTTGGAGTCCATCCAGGGATGCCTCTCGCATTCTTAGAAGGAAAATTTCTTTATATCTTTGTCCTCCCACATTCTCTCTCAGCAGTTACTGGAGAGGGGCCTTCTAGTACTACACTCTTGGCCCTAGCTGGGGGCTCAGTTGGAGCATCATCCTGTACACCAAAAGGTTACAGGTTCAATGTCCGGTCAGGGGGGCACTTGCCTACATTGCAGGTTTGATCCCCAGTCAGGGTGTATATGGGAGGCAACCAATCAATGTACCTTTCTCTCTTTCACTCTCCTTTCTCTCCCTCTCCCACCTCTACTTCCACTCTCTGTAAAAAACAATGGAAAAAATATTCTCACTCCTTGGTTGAGGGTTAAAAAAAAATAAGCCTGGCTGATGTGGCTCAGCATCAACCCAAGAACTAAGAGATCACCGGCTCGATTCCCAGTCAGGGCACATGCCTGGGTTTCAGGCTCAATCCCCAGTAGGGGGCATGGCAGGAGACAGCCAATCAATGATGTTTTTCATTGATGTTTCTATCTCTCTATCCTTCTCCCTTCTTCTCTCTCTAAAAATCAATAAAAACATTATTTTTTAAAAATTTAAATAATAATATGTGTGTGTGTGTATATACTGAGCAAAAGCAACTACACACAAAAGAATATACATAACTGAATATATATAATTAAAGTTTACGTAAAATTTTAAAACATAATACTAATCTATGGTAATAGAAATCATAATAGTGGTAACCTTTTTGTTGTAGCAGTGGTGGGGATAACAGGAAAAGTAAGTAACTTTTCTGGAGTAAAATAAAAATGTTATATCCCAATATAATGTACTTATCAAAGCTGTATGCTTAATATTTATGCATTTAACAATATATAATTTGTAAATCAATAAAATTGAAATAGGAAAAACAAATAACCTGAATACATGATGTCCCTAAATTTGGTCTTCTTCCATTGTGCCATCCACTTACATAGACCAGAACTTAAGTGTTATCCTTACACCTTCTTCTCCCCACCCCAACGCTCATTAATCACTAAGGGTTTTTAAATTTATCTCCTAAATCTTTTCCAACACCTGAGTCCACACTTCCATCATTTCACACCTGGCCTCCTGCATCCACTATGAGCTCTCCTCTATTCCACTCTTTATACAACAGCAGAATTAATCCAGCAGTCAGAGAAAACTTTCAAAATCCAATGTCCATACTCATGTTTAAAATCCTTTGGTTGGACTGGCACCCACTTCTCCAGCTTAATCTCACATTCCTCTCTCCCCTGCTCTCTATGTGCAAGTCGCACTGGCATTCTTTCCATCTCCTGTATTGACCACACTCCATCCAGGTATAGGGACTGTTCCCTCTGGCTAGAACGCTGTTCCTTCCCCTGATGAACTCCTGCTTATCCTTCCGTTCAGGTGTCATTTCCTCAGTAAAGCCTTTTTTAACAAGACCAAATTTACTTAATATAAACTTAATAGAACTTTGTATCTCTCCTTCTTAGTACAAATGCAATTATTTCATTTGTTGGCCCAATTAATGTTAAATTATAGCTTGTCTTTCTTCTAGAATATAAGCCTCATAAGGACAGGGAATGTCTCTTGTTTTGTTTCCCATAATATTTCTCGTACCAAAAAACAGTGCCTGGTTTATTGAATAAGTTCATAATCAGCTTTTTGGTTTTTTGGTTTGCCTATTTATTTTTCACTATTTTGTTTAGAGATGGCCCCAAAATGTTTGCAAAAAAACAAGATCTTCAAATTCAGTTATAGCACTGTCATATTTTAAGTTCATCTTTTAAAATGTATTTATTAAAGCTTCAAATGATAATTTCTATGCTTTCTCATCAAAGTAAATGAAAAAAACACACATCCCATAAAACATTTTGGCATTTAAAAATTTGTCCTGAACTAACCTGCTTTCATCAAAACCAAGGATAGGATCAGCTGTTTTATGAACCTTTCTGGTAAGAAATAAAGGAGCGATTTTCATTTTTCCTGAGAAAAATAAATACTTAGGTTAGTATTAATGTTCATCATCTCCACTTCCTTCCAACTACTTTCCAAATTATATCTCTATCTTTTTAAACTTTTAAAAAACGAATTCCTTAAAAGTTTCTTCAAATTAAGAAAAATTCTATATAATGATCTAGTTCCTCAACTGGGCAATATCATTATCAGAATCTCTTGGAGAACAACATTTTTTTAAACTATAGATTCCTACAACCCAGCTCTGGAAATTCTTAGTTAATATGTCTAGAAAAGGAAATAAAGATTTAAATTTTTTTTTTAATTTACCCAGATTATTTTGATGAATAGTCAGGTTTGGGAACCACTAACTTAACTAAGGATAAATAAATATACAGAAATGTGATAACTTAAGATATGGTCAGTTACCCTTTGCAAAACTCCTCACTACATTATAACTTTACTTATAAAAATAGAAATAATATTTAATCCAATTAAAGTTTACCATTTATAAAATAAGAGATTAAATTAAAATGGGAGCATTTAGAACAATATAATCCCCCCCAAACATTCTAATGTTCACCATACATGTTATCAAATCTGATTACCAGGTTCATTTTTAGAAGTCTTGGTAGGTTTTTTTCCTAGCACATCATTTAGACACTGAAGTTTCTTCTGATTTGTCTCAGGATGCTTTAAAGAAGTAGGACTTGAATTTATTATTATTACAGAGTCCTAAGACAAAATAAGAAAAAAATCTTTAAAATATATCATACACAAGAAAAAGTTAAAGTAGAGTTCATTACCACCAAACCACCAGTATTACATGAAATGTTGAAGGGTATTCTTTAAAATGAGGACGAGGAGGAGGAGGAGGAAGTGAAGGAGGAGGAGGAGGAGAAAAGATAAAAAATATGAACAATAAAAACAGAAACAGAGGCATAGAAAAGAAACATGGAACAGACTGGTGAATCTCAGAGGAAAGGGGGGGCAGGGCAGGAAGAAATTAATCAAAGAACTTATATGCATAAACACATATCTATGGACATAGACAATAGGGTGGTGAAGGCCTAGGGTGGGATGAGAATCGGGTGAAGGGGAGCAATGGGGTAAAAAACTGGGACATCTGTAATACTTTCAACAATAAAGACTTTTAAAATAAAATGTCATTAAAATTTCAAAAGGATTACAGTGCTAGAAGCCATAGAAAAGGTAATTACATTAGCAACTCCATACATTTCCCCATCATTAGACTACAACTTGAAAAAAATTTAAAAACTGCACCATTTGGGGAGAAATTAATAATTTATTGTATATGAGGAAGGTTGGTGTTTTGAAGAAAGGGAAGCCCTACTGCAGTCTATGAAGAATCTTGAATGACTCAATAAGGATTCAAACATTCTGTAGGCAAAAGAAAGCCAAAGACTTTTAAAGCAGAAATAAAAATTACATTCTTCCTATCACCTCAAGGCTACCTTATAATTTTACCTTTTAACTTCATAATGATTTCCTTCTCCCACTCCAAACAACAAAATAGGACAGAATTTTTTTTAGAGAGAGAGAAAGGGGGAGGGAAAGGAGAGAAACATCAATAAGAGAGAAATATGGATAGGTTGCCTCCCGTATGCACCCCGATGGGGGATCGAACCTATGAACTTTCGGTATCTGGGATGGCATTTCAACCAACTGAGCCACTGTGGTCAGGGTTAGAACATAATTTATACCAATAAATATTTGCAATACTTACTTCTGTGTCTGACATTTTCTTTCCTTCAGGAAGAATCTGACGTCTAGATGAACGCCTTAAGGGTGTCACTATTTCTTCAGCAGCTTTTGACCTACTAATGTGTAAAGCTTTTGCTTTTTCAATCAATTGTTTTGCTTTTGATACATTTTTTGAAGTATTGCTTGCCTAAACAAAAATATGAAACATTCATTTAGATCTCTGGCAAAGGTATTATATTTAATAATAGAAAAAAAAGAAAAGGCAAAACCATGGAGACAGTAAAAAGATCAGTGGTTGCCAGGGGTTGGGGCGGGCAGCAGGAAGGAATGAATAGGCAAGGCATAGAAGAGTTTTAAGGCAGTGGAACTAGTCTGTATAATACTATAATGGTGGATACATGTCATTATATATTTGTCCAAGCCCACAGATACCAGAACACATTAAGGCAGTGGTTCTCAACCTTCTGGCCCTTTAAATACAGTTCCTCAGGTTGTGACCCAACCATAAAATTATTTTTGTTGCTACTTAATAACTGTAATGTTGCTACTGTTATGAATTGTAATGCTACTGTTATGAATCTGATATGCAGGATGGTCTTAGGCGACCCTTGTGAAAGGGTCGTTTGACCGCCAAAGGGGTTGTGACCCACAGGTTGAGAACCGCTGCCTAAGGGCTATGAATCCTAATGCAAACTATGGACTCTAGGTAATAATATGCCAACATAGACTCTTCAATCTGAACAAATGTACTACTTGGCCCTTTCGCCCTCTTCTGCCCCCAACGGGAGTACATCTCCTAAACTCTAAGGGTTCCTTAGGAGACTTGCAACCAGGGAACAGTGGGCAGTGGCAGCTCATCCCAGACCAACACCCACAGCCCCCAAGGTCCTCTTTTCTCTGACTTTCTAGAGAGTCAAAGCAGCCCCACCTAGGCTCTCTCCTGTTGCTTCTGGTATCCTAAGCCCTTTCTCATTTCATTGTCCCCTGACTTAATACTGAAAATAGAAATAAAACAACAAAATACCACAAATGTACTACTCTGGTAATGATAATGGGGGAGGTTGTGCATGTGTGGGTGCGGAAGATATATGAGAAATCTCTGTACCTTTAGCTCAATTTTGCTGTAAACCTATAACTGCTCTTAAGAGGAAAATGTCTATTTAAAAATATATATAATAGGAAAAATACAATCATAAATTACATTAGAGACAAAGAAATGGTTATTCAAATATTGCCAAGGCAATTAACTTAAAATGACTAGTTATACTTGGTTTGCCATGATTTCTTACTTGAAATTTATCCTGATAAATAGTTACATTTGTGAGAAACATCCAGAAAGATGTTAGCAGTATAGATTAGAATTGTTGGTTATTTCTCCACCATCTTCATGCCATCTATTCTTTGATTTTATCCATTTATTTGAACTTCATTTTTATTTATGACAGAACCATCTAATCAGGAAGTCTGATACTTCAGTATTTATACAGTCCTTTAATTTTTTTATTTCCTTTATTTATTGGGGTGACATTGGTCAACATGAACATACAGGTTTCATGTGTGAGTTTCTATGTCATAAGATCTGTATATTGCACAGTGTGCGTACCACCCAAAGTCAAATCTTCTCCTGTCACCACATATTAGGACCCCTTCTCCACTTACCCCCTTCCCTCTGGCAATCACCACACTGCTGTTTATTCTTTGATTTTAGATACCTTTAGGCTGAATCCTTTGGCGAGAGATTGAAAAGGTAATAGGTGTGGAAAAGAGCACTAGATAAGAATAATTCTGGTCTTCAGACCTGGTTCTGTCATTGATGTGCTAAGAGATCTTGTACATTTTATATACTTCTGCAGTTTGTTTTTTAAATAAATGTTTGCTGTTTCATCTCATCCATTTTCAGAGTTTCATTTACCAGCAATATGCTAATGACTCCTTTAGCTTTCCCTATGGTTCAAATCTCTGCAAAGATTTAGGACCATGGATCCAACTGGTAGTTATAAATGGTTCCACGTGGACATCCCACAGTTACCTAGAATCCATTTCTTTCAAAACCAAATTCCTCATCTTTCTCCCACACTGAGCTTTCTTCCTATCTCAGTGGAATGCAGCAGCATCCGCTCAAAAGCCCAAGCCAGAAGCCTGACTATCGTGCTTCACTTCTCCCTTTCTTTCACATTCAGTCCATCAAGTCACCTGAATAACCACTGTCCACTTTTCACTACTGTCATTCAAAACACAATATATCTCATGTGGATTACTCCAAAGGCCTCTTAAATGGTCTCCCAGCCTCAAACCTTCCCACTTTAATTATTTTCCACACTACAGAGCAATTTTTCTAAAACTCCTCATCATGTTAGTCCCCTTACTTAAAATGGCTCCCTACTTCTCTCAGAATAGAGTTCAAATTCCTGAATAGTCCAGACCCCACTTCTCACTCCCTAAAATATAAATGTTCTCTCTTGTCTCCAGGGCCTTTACACACACCATTCCCTATGTTTAAAGGACAATTTTTATTGTTTAGGTCCCTGTTTATTGTTCCTAGAAGGTAGGCATCCCATTTATGTGCTTTCAGTATTTACTTTATTATAAATCTTATCACATGTATTCAATTGCATGTTTATGTGCCTGAATTCACCGTAAGACCTTAAGCTCCATGAAAGTCTAGTCCATGTGCATTCTTCTATGGAGCTGTCCTCCCAATGCCTAGCATATAGTATTGCATTAAATAAATATTTATTACATGAAAAAATGAAGCCAGAACCATTCTGAAAGCCATTCTGTAAATATCTGTTGGAAGAGCTGTTATGAATATGGAGCTCTTAGGAAAATCAGTCTATTCTTATTCTCATAAATGAAAAATTTCTTCCAGAAAATGACTAAGATTTTCGCCTGTTGCTAGTAAACAAGCCTGGCTAAGGCTTCAAAAAGCAAGGCGGTATGGTAAGACGATCACTGACACATTAACAGTATGAGATAAAATAACGGATCTAAGTAAATTCAGATAAGGGCCCCAATTTGGATATAACAAATTTTGAGATTTGTCTTGTTGGGAACTTTATTACTGAATCATAATTCTAAGCAGTACACAAACAAAGCATGGTCTTTCTAAAACAAAAGTTGAATAAACCTACAGTTAATTGGGTTATTGCTAAACATCCTATAATGCACAGGAGAATCCCCCACACCAAAGAATTATCCAGCCCAAGATGTCAATAGTACCAGAAATGGTACTCTTTATTTCTAATCTACAGAAATACTAGTGAACCAAACATTCGAACATGACCTAAAAGTAACCTTAGAGAAAAATTGGAATGTAACTCTCAAAACCTAGAAAAAGTAAATTAGACTGCCCTTATCAATTGCTTTCATCTCACAATTAACTATCTTGATATCTTAATAACTAACTAGAGCAGCAGTTCTCAACCTGTGGGTCGCAACCCCTTTGGGGGTCAAACGACCCTTTCACAGGGGTCACCTAAAACCATCGGAAAACACATATATAATTACATATTGTTTTTGTGATTAATCACTATGTTTTAATTATGTTTAATTTGTAACAATGAAATTGGGGGTCAACACAACATGAGGAACTGTATTAAAGCGTCCCAGCATTAGGAAGGTTGAGAACCACTGAACTGGAGGAATAAAAAAATAGTGGAAAATAACATAGGGTTGTAGTTAACATAATCAATCTAAGAAATGTGTGAATCTTCTTATAGTGTATTACTTCTAATAGTAGTAGTTGTTATTTTTGCTTATAAGAAAATAGAATATCACTTACAGGAATCCCTAATATTTCAATTACCTTTCTAGTTTGATAGGTAAAATCTCCACCAGTTGCTTCAGATTTCTTGGAACTTTTCTTAGATTTCTTCTTAGATTTTTTGGGAATATTAATTCTGGTGAATTTCATTCTGGGGAAAAAAAATTCAGAAACATTTTCATGATTATAATGTGTAAGAATTTCAATACAGAAAAGAACCAACTAGGGCTCTAATTTCTGGACAGTTCTAAAACAGAAAAACACAAAAACACTCCATTAGTTTCAAATTACTAATTCAAAAGTAAGCCAAACTCAAGGTTAAACTAGCAATATAAGTTGTTTATTTTAGAAGTCATGAATTTTATAGAAAGTTAACCCCTAAGATCACTCTTACCTTAGCCAAAACCAGTATTCAAGTATAGACCTCATAGTGCATGGCCCTGTTTACCCAAGAAATAAAGTTCTATGATTTATTTTTAGTCTCGTTTGTTAAATGCACCAAATTCATATTTGAAGACTATTTCATTCAGCAACTGTTATAAGAGTGTAGAGCTCATTTAAAATATATCTAGAATTCTTCTAAAATCATGCCTGACTTTATTAAATGTGGAAAAGTAGCATTTTGACACCCTCTTTTATTTTCCTGATAAATCAGCTGTGTTCCATGAAAAAAATACTACTCTCTAATGCTTATTTTCCTTCCCAGCTAACAGTACATGCAAAATACTTAAAACTTTATTTATTTATTTATTTATTTTTTAAATATATTTTATTGATTTTTTACAGAGAGGAAGAGAGAGAGATAGAGAGTTAGAAACATCGATCAGCTGCCTCCCGCACATCTCCCACTGGGGACGTGCCCGCAACCCAGGTACATGCGCCTGACCGGAATCGAACCTGGGACCTTTCAGTCCGCAGGCCAACGCTCCATCCACTGAGCCAAACCGGTTTCGGCAATACTTAAAACTTTAGAACAAAAACAAAACTTTGCCTTACCTAATAGGACTCTCTGAATCAGAGGATACTGTGATTAATTCCGCTGTATATAAGGTATGCTTTTCTGATAAGTTGGATGCTCTTGGAGTGGAAGCCTTCACAGGACATATATCTTGAGCATCTCCAGAATCTGTACCTCCAATGATTGTTGCAGAAGGTGTCCTGTTACCTCTTACAGATCTCCTCGTTGATTTGGGTGTAAAAACATTTACCAAGCTGTCTTCAGTTTCAGCTTTAGAATATATTACCTTATCCTTAACTGGTGTGCTAGTTTTTCTTGAAGACTTCTTATACTGAGAAAAAATCTTTAGAGGGTCATCATTTGCTCTATCTTCACAAATAAAACTTGCACTGCTAAATAACGGGCTGTCTTTGAAAACTCCTGTTTTCTTTTGTCTTAAACTCATTCTAAGCCTATTTTTACTTTGTTTACCTTTAAAGGAAAAAGTTGTTTCCTTCATTTGAGGATTTCCCTCTCTATTTTCACCTGAAGTAGCACCAATATCTAACATTTTCTTATCCTTTTTCTTTAGTTTTTTACATTTCCCCTTAGGAAAACTTCCTTTATTAGTGTGTGACTGTGAATTGCCATTATCTGAAACCATTTGGATATTAGGATTTTCCATGATGTTTTTAGAATTACTGTCTCTTTCTTCCTCATTTAAAGATTTTTCATCAGGCTCTTTCTGTTTATCAGAAGGCTTTTTGACTCCATTTTTAAGTGCATCTGATGCTGGCTGCCTAAATGCTTTCATAAATTGCTGTCTTTCTTCTAGAGTGCATTTTGGTTTCACAGCTTCAGAACTTGCAGCTTCCAATACTGCCAATTCTAGTTCTTCCTCCCGTATGACAACGTTAGATTTTCTTTTCTGAATTGTCTGTTCATTCTCAGGATCAGACAGACTATTTTCCATTTCCAACTGCTTTTGTTTCAAGAAAATTGAGGGTATTTTCCCTGTCTTTTTTGGGGGGATAGGGTGAACTTGTGCAAGAACAGTAACTGTCTTAAAAGGTACTTGCTGGTAAATTTCACAGGTTTCTGTATCACTTGTGCAACCACTTGTGACTCTACTTTCAACAGTTTTAGAAGGAACACAAATTGACATTGTAGAGTCTGGGATCTGTTCCAGTTTATTTTCCTTGTGACTTTTTAAAAATTCTTCATACGAGACAGTTATTGTACCATCATTTAACTGGGCTGGTTTAGTTACATTATTTGTAGTACTCTCCATTTCATTAACTAGGGAAGGAATTATCTGTTTACTATCTTTACCATCTTTTTTAAGGAGATTTAGCTCCTCTGCCAAGGGTAAACTTTCAGATAGATCTATTATCTCTTGGCGCTTCCTTTTTCTCAAATTTTTACAACCATTTTCTGTGGTCCCTAGTTTAGGTTTTACTTTCTTAGAACTTTTCTTGGAGGCCACAATGCTTGACTGGTTTTTGATATCTTGAATACTTTCTGCAAGTATTTCTACATGTTGCTTGAGTGAAACAGAAGTACTACTCTCCACGACATCATTATTTAAACTAGAGTCTTCTTTGCTATCATCACTATTAATTTCAATTGGAGATTCATTTTCAGGTTTAATATTACTTAGTTGATGAGATAAATTAACTGTCTTTCTTCTCTTCTTAAACTCTATATTTGAGAACATTTCCAAAGGTATTTTACAGTCTTTGCCAATGTCAGCAGGTGATGCTGCAGATGATTTTATCTTGCACTCTCCTGCTAACTGAGTCTTCTCATTTGTGGGTGAAGTTTTTCTAAAATAATCCAGAATATTACTGGATTTTGGTGGAGAAAAAACCCTGTCTCCAGTCTTCTCTACTGGTGATAAATATTTCGTAATTGTTTCACTGGAAGATCTGTCATCATCTCTCCTTCGCTTTTTGCATACCTATCAATTTAAAAAAAGGTAAAAGGTTTATTTCAACAAAATAATACAAAACATATGTTGTAAACATGATCTAATATTTTCCGTAATTAGATGTAAAAGGAGCTTTAAAGTTAAACCTAATTCAAATCTCAACATGACATCAACTTATACCTTTACTATAGACATATTATCCTTCAATAAAAAGTTTCAAGGCCACCATATTTAGGTACAAATGTGTTCATTTCTATTGGCCTCTTTTTATTCTATAACTTTTGAATAGTACCACCCACCTCACAAGATAAGTAATGAACATGCTACATAAAAATATGTGGTCTGATGCATGGTAGGAACTCTACAAATATTAATTCTGTTCCGTTTTCACTTTTTAAGTTAAAAATAAACAAAATTTCTACTTCTTTTTTTTTTATTTCAGAGAGGAGGGGAGAGGGAGAGATAGAAAGAAACATCAATGATGAAAGAGAATCATTGATTGGCAGGGGATCCAGCCCACAACCGGGGAACATGTCCTCATCAGGAATCGAACTATGAACTCCTGGTTCTTAGGTCAACGCTCAACCACTGTACCACACCAGCTGGGCAAAAAAATTCTACTTCTAAGAAGGGGGTACATAGTGAACAACCCTATGAACCCAAAATTTACTAATCAAGTAAAAATTATGGTGAAGGACACTTTCCACAAATAAAACTTTCCAGTGTTATAATTTGCTATTAAAACAGTACTGCTTGCATCTTACATTATTTATTACCCTCATAATATCAAGATGACTATAATGCTAAAAAGTTATATTTTTGTTGGACATAAATTAGTAACTTACAAAGCTCCATCAGTCTTTTCTTTGATTTTAACTTCCCTCAGTTCATTTGTTAGAATAAATTTGCCAGAATAACAAGAAAAATTTTAAAATAATGAATGGGCGCATTATACTTCTATAAAAGTAAAACACATTATAAAGCTATCGTGATTAAAAGCTTAGTACCGATGTACAAAGGCAAGCAGCCAGAACCGGTTTGGCTCAGTGGATAGAGTGTCGGCCTGCGGACTCAACGGTCCCGGGTTCGATTCTGGTCAAGGGCATGTACCTTGGTTGCGGGCACGTCCCCAGTGGGGGGCGTGCAGGAGGCAGCTGATCAATGTTTCTCTCTCATTGATGTTTCCTGCTCTCTGTCCCTCTCCCTTCCTCTCTGTAAAAAATCAATAAAACATATTTAAAAAAAAACAAACAAAAAACAAAGGCAAGCAACTTAATGAAATAGGTTAGAAAACCAGAAAAAGGCTCTCCCTCCTTTCCTTTCCCCTTCCCTCCCACCCCCCAGGCATGTTACCATTAGCTTACTCATTCCCAAGCTCAAGGGCCCTTCTTACCTCTATAACTTGTTTCCTAAGCCCATTTCTTCCAGAAACTACTTTTTCTACCTCTGTAATTTACTCAATAAATGTTTTCTTACCAAAAAAAAGAAAAAAAAAGAAAAGAAAGAAAAAGAAGACAACCAGAAAAAGAAATAAAATTTAAGAACTTGGTATGTGCTAATAGTAGCATTTAAGTTAGTGGGCAACGAAGCAGTTAAATGGTATTGGGACAAATCTCTCACTATTGGATAAGCATGAGGCAAAATAATTATAGGCTTAAAATTTTATGTTAAAACTAGAGGCCCGGTGCACAAAAATTTGTGCACTCAGGAGGGAAGGGGAGGTCCCTCAGCCTGGCCTGTGCCCTCTTGCAGTCTGGGACCCCTCGGGAGATAACGACCTGCTGGCTTAGGCCTGCTCCCGGGTGGCAGAGGGCAGGCCCAATCCCTAGGTGCAGCCCCTGGTCGGGCTCAGAGCAGGGCTGATTGGGGAGTTGGGGCGCCGCCCCCTGTCATGCACAGAGCAGGGCGGATTGGGAGGTTGCAATACCACCCTCAGTCACGCTCAGGGTAGGGCTGATTGGGGGGTTGGGGCACCGCCCCCTATCACACTCAAGGCAGGGTCAATGGGGAGGTTGCCGCGCCACCCCCTGTGATGCACAGAGCAGGGCCAATCAGGGGGTTGGGGCTCCGTACCCTGTCACACACAGAGCAGGGCCCATCAGGGGGCTGGGGAGCTCCCCCCTGTCACGCACAGAGCAGGGCTGATCAGGGGGTTGAGGAGCTCCCCCCTGTCACTCACAGAGTAGGGCCAATAGGGGAGTTGGGGCACCGCCCCCTGTCACACACAGAGCAGGGCGGATCAGGGGGTTGGGGCGCTGTACCCTGTCACACTCAGGGCAGGGCCAATGGGGAGGTTATGGCCCTACCCTGTCACACACAGAGCAAGGCCCGTGGAGGGGGGTTGGGGCGCCACCCTCTATCACCCAGAGCAGGGCCAATCAGGGGGATGGGGCGCCACCGCTGTCACACTCGGGGCTCTACCCTGTCACACACAGAGCAGGGCCCATGGGGGCGGGGGTGGGGGGTGGGTTGGGGCGCCGCACCCTGTCAAGCACAGAGCCCCAGGGCAATCAGAGGATTGGGGAGCTCCCCCCTATCAGGCACAGAGCAGGGCTGATCAGGGGATTGGGGCGCCTTTCCCTGTCACGAACAGAGCAGGGCGGATAGGGAGGTTGTGGCCCTGCCCCCTGTCACACACAGAGCTGCAGGGTGATCAGGGGGTTTGGGCGCTGCCCCCTGTCACGCTGATCCCGGTGCCAGGAGGCATATTACCCTTTTACTATATAGAATAGAGGCCTGGTGCATGGGTGGGGGCCAGCTGGTTTGCCCTGAAGGGTGTCCTGGATCAGGGTGGGGGTCCCCACTGGGGTGCCTGGCCAGTCTGGCTGAGGGGCTGAGGGCTGTTTTCCGGGTGGCGAGTGACTAAAGCTCCCAACCGCTCCTTGTTTTCTTCTTCTTCTTTTTTTTTTTATTCTGGGCCAGCTTTAGCTCTGAGGCCTCGCTGCTGAAAACATCGATACAATGTTTTGGTCTGGCTGGGTTTCAGTCCAGCTGATTTCTAGGGTTTTGTTTACCCTCTTATTTGCAACATAGTACATAGTTGCTTAGAGTTGCAGGTGAGAGGCCGGGAAGTGAGGCGGGGAACGTTGGAGTCCGCAGCAAGCAAGCCTCATGCTCGCTTCAGTGCCTGGCTGCCTGCCGCCATCTTGGCTGACAGTTAATTTGCATATACTCACTGATTAGCCAATGAAAACGGTAGCAGTCGTACGCCAATTACCATGTTTCTCTTTTATTAGTGTAGATTTGCCTGGCCTACATGACTCAGTGGTTGGGGGTCGACTATGAACCAGGAGGTCACCGTTCCATTGCCACTGGGCACATGCCCGGATCGCAGGCTCAATCCCCAGTGTGGGGTGTGCAGGAGGCAGCTGATCAATGATTCTCTCTCATCATTGATGTTTCTAGCTTTCTCTCCCTCTTCCTTCCTCTCTGAAGTCAATAAAAATATATTTTAAAAAATTTAAATGGTAAGTGTATTTGAAGAAAATGCTAATTAATTGTATTATTATTATTATTACCCTGAGATGGTATCAGTGGCACAATACCATAGCCTCTGAGTCCGGCAGATAGAAGTTTAAGTGCTCACCCTGACATCTACTAGTGAGGGACCTTAAGCAAATTACTTTAAGTTAATTTGTAACCTCCCTTCTGTAGAATACAGATAACAGTACCTCATCACAAGGCTAATATTAAGTAAAATAATGTGTATAAGGCCCTTACCCTTAAAATACTAAACAGTAAGTATCACTGTTATGAAATAGGCTCTCTAAGCAGGGTGCCAAAAGCAGAAACTGTAACAAAAAGATGGATAAAACTGACCACACAAAAATAAAAAACTATGTAATTCAAGTACCAAGTCCTTCTTCACACCTGAGACAGGCTGAGCAATTACCTAGATTTAACAAACAATTATGAGCATAACAATTATTAGTAACTGGACAAAAGTTACTTGATTCTAAAAAATAAGAGAGTACAGCATAGGAAATATAGTCAATAATAGTGTAATAACTATGTATGGTGCCAGGTGGGTACTTGAAATATGGGAGAGGGGAGGCTGGTTGTCTAACCACTATGCCTGAAGCCAATATGAAATAATATTGAATGTAAACTGTAATTAAAAAATAAAATTTAAGGCCCTGCGGGGCAGCTCAGTTGATTAGAGTTCATTCAGAAACACCAAGGATGCCTGATCCCACCCCCCATCAAGGCACATAAAAGAATCAACCAATGGCCTTAACCGGTTTGGCTAAGTGGATAGAGCGTCGACCTGCGGACTGAAGGGTCCCAGGTTCGATTCCAGTCAAGGGCACGTACCTGGGTTGCGGGCACATCCCCAGTAGGGGGTGTGCAGGAGGCAGCTGATCAATGTTTCTAACTCTCAATCCCTCTCCCTTCCTGTCTGTAAAAAATCAATAAAATAAATTTTTTAAAAAATAAAATATCAGTAAGTAAACACATAGCGGAAAAAATATTTTAAAAAAAGAATCAACCGCCGAAACCGGTTTGGCTCAGTGGATACAGTGTTGGCCTGCGCACTGAAAGGTCCCAGGTTCGATTCCAGTCAAGGGCATGTACCTGGGTTGCGGGCACATCCCCAGTAGGGAGTGTGCAGGAGGCGGCTGATCGATGTTTCTCTCTCATCGATGTTTCTAACTCTCTATCTCTCTCCCTTCCTCTCTGTAAAAAATCAATAAAATATATTTTTTAAAAAATAGAAAAACATCAAAAACTTAAAAAAAAAAAAAGAATCAACCAATGAATGCATAAATGAGTGGAACGAACCAATGCTGTCTCTCTCTTGCACTCTCTCTAAAATCAGCAAATAAAAATTAAAAATTAAATTAAAAAAAAATAAGAGCCCCCGTTAAATAAGTGAGCATACATCTTGGCTCACTTCAAGGACACCGGTATGCATACGTCAGTTAGAACTAGGCTGGCTTGAGGTGGAAAGGCGTAAACACAGAACAACAGTCTCCTCTAAGGGGCTACTCCACTGCTGCCAGGCACCCGCCTCCCTTCCTCAGGACAGCGGGTGTATTTCACAGGTAAGTTTCACCGAGAAGCTGCGCATTGCACTGACACACAAAAGAACAGGGTGCCGTGCTGTGGCTCCTAACTGCAGGAGAGTAAGCTCTAGAGCCGCGAAAGAAAAACACACACAAGCCGAAACCGGTTTGGCTCAGTGGATAGAGCGTCGGCCCGCGGACTGAGGGGTCCCGGGTTCGATTCCGGTCAAGGGCATGTACCTGGGTTGCGGGCACATCCCCAGTGGGAGATGTGCAGGAGGCAACTAATCGATGTTTCTCTCTCATCGATGTTTCTAACTCTCTATCTCTCTCCCTTCCTCTCTGTAAAAAATCAATAAAATATATTCTTTAAAAAAAAAAAAAAAAGAAAAACACACACAAAAAAAACCACGATTGTTTAAAGGTCCTTGTCTGATTCTGGTAGTGACATTCTAAGGGCATTCCTAGAACAGGCGGATGGATGGCCCCGGGGGACTTCAAGATCCCTTTCAACGCTGAAGTTCCATCATCCCCATCACCCACCGAGACTTAATGATACTGCGTGACATTTCACAATCCAAAGCCTCAAGTTCCACCCACATTTCAGGTTCTGGGAACTGGTCGGGTCATCCTAAACCCTCCTTTACCTACCGGGACCGATCGCGACTCGAAGAAACGACACACCCCGGCCACTGCCCCACACAATGTCACAACCGCGGGGCCTCCCAGGCCCCTCTGTTGCCCCCCCCCCCCCCCCCAGGATCCAAAGTCGTGACCACCTCTCACCCGCCCCACACAGACGGAGGGGGATACTCAAGTTCACCTCAATCTCGTAGTCCTTCACCGGAGGGGGAGCAGCTGCCGCCGCCGCCATGGCCAGGACCCCCACCATGCTCCCCGCTTCCCGGAATCCCGGCTCCTAGGACCTGGTACGGCCCGGCCTGGCATGCCTGGAGGCCATGGGGGCGGCCGGCTCCCGCAGGAACGAGGCGCTGGGCCGCGGGGTCCGTCTCGGACTCCCCGGCGCCCACCCGCCCGGATCGGTCGCAGAGGCTGGGCCCAGCTCAGCCGAGTCGAACGCGGGAAGAGACGGTGAAAAAGCGCGGGCAACCAGGATCCTAGGTCGCGGCGGGTGAACGCGGGGCGCCCCCGAGTCGGGCACTCGAGGCTGGGTGCTCGGGACTGGGACCCCGGCGGGGAAAGCAAGCCGAACACAGAGGAGACCCGCGGGCTTCGGACGGACTTCTTGTCAATTGGGTTTTCGCGCCCTCCGGGGCGCAGGGGGCGGAGCCTAGGATTGTTTCTGGAGGCTGCGCGGACGGTGAGACGCGAGGGCCAAAATACGTCTTTGGCGAACCCGCAGGAGGCGGGACTTGCCTACCGTAAAATCAGCGGGGATTTTGAAGATTCGAACTCCTCACGCCCGGTTTCGCTGATGCGGACCTGATTTCACTAACGTCCGTGAGTGACAGAATTAAAGCCCTAGACTTTTGACGACCCACGTTGTCCCCTATTTAAATGTGGAACTTTGCAAAAATACAGAAAACGAAGTAACAATTGATTACAATTCCTCTCCCGCGGAATAAAATGTTATTTTGGCAATCGTCCTACCTCGCGATACGCCCATACGGGTCCCACATTGGACTTTTTTTTTTTTTTTTTTTTACCTTTAGGTATTTCTTGCTGTGGATTTCGTCCTCGCGAGCAGCTAGGAGCCCAGGGTCATCGACTCGGCTGTTCTTGCGTTTTCCTCTCATCGCAGGGAACTAGCGGTTTACTGGTTTGTAGTGATGCTAACCTCATACTTCATTTGCATTGTCTTCCTGGATTTTTTTTTTTTTTTTACTTTTTTTACGTTAAATTGCGGTTACATAAAGAATATGTTTATTTTGTCTGAGTGCATAGTTTTAACTGCACAGTTTTTAAGAGCTAAAATAAGACAGAGAAAAGGACTTCTCAAATAATAACAAGAAACCACCTCGTTAGGTCGGATTATGCAAATTCATATTAACTATTGACGTAATTGTGTTCATTTTGATAGTATTTGCTATTGTCTTGACAACTTAAAGGGTACAAATTTCTCCGATGAAATTAGTGGTAATTGCTTTTTCTTTGAAAATTATTAGCCCTGGGTAAGGTTTGTCAAGAAGGGAGACTGCTGTTTTGCTTTAAAAACAAACAAACAAAACCTTATGTAGTTGGGGGTGAGGGCGGCCCGGGAGAGGTCAATGGCGGGGGGGAAAAAGAGACTTATGTAATACTTTAAGCAATACAGAATTTAATTTTTTAAAAAACAAACACCTTATGTAGTATAAGAACACTGCCCAAGAAGGAGGATGAGGAAGAGGAGGAGGAGCAGATAGGATTAAGGGGAGGAGGGACTAGGTGTAAGGAGGAGAAAAAAATGAAAAAATTACAGAGAAAAAGGAGTCTCCTTGACAAATAGTCTTTTCCTCTTCACCCCAGTGGTAACCATTATGACCTATTTGGTAGATAGTGTTGCAGCCCTTTTTATATGTTTACATACATATATGTATGCATAAAAAACTTTGGTTTGCTTTTATTTACATAAAAGGCAACACTGTAAATGTTTCTCAGCAATTTGCTTTTTTTCATTCATCATTCTTTTCAAGTTATCCATGATATGTGTAGATCTGATTCCTTCTTTTTCATTTCTGAGCATTTCATCCAATTATGCACAACATTTTATTTATTCATTTCCTTACTGGTGAACATTTAGGATGTCTCCAATTTTCTGTTACTTAATGAGTCAATGAACTTTCTTATCCATGTCTCCTTGTAATGTTTCTCTAGGTTACACACTTAGAAGTGGAATTGCTGGGTTTTATAGGATATGTCTCTAGCGTTTTTTATTCTGCTAAATCACTACGCATTTTATTTTATTAGTAAATCCTCACCGGAGGATATTTTTTCCATTGATTTTTTTTATTGTTTTTATTTTATTTTATTTTATTTTATTTTATTTTTTTGAGAGAGAGAGGGAGAGTTGAAAGGAGAGAGCGAGGGAGAAGAGACATGGATGTGAGAGAGACACTATTAATTGCCTCCCACAGGCGCCTCCACCAGGCGGGGGATGTAACGTGCAACCCAGGTAGTGCCCTTGACTGGGATCCGCAGTGCTTCAGTGCTAAGGCTGAAGCTCTAACCACTGGATGAACTGGCCAGGGCGGAGCTTCTCAATGTTAATAGATGGAGGTCTTTTCTCTGAGGCCATTCAGTTTCTCCGCCAATCTCTTTGGGGCAGGGGGGTTTATATCTCATGCAGTTGTGTGGAAGCAATGGGGAGGGATCACCTAAATACATGGAATAAGGCAATGGACGTGGAATAGCTAATTCTAATTTTAACTGATGTCCCCTTTTTTTCAGTCCCATACCTCACTGTTAGCTGCTGTGCTATCCATCCAAACATCCATCCATCCATCCATCCATCCATAAATACTATTGAGTGCCTGATATTTGTCAGCTATGAATAAAGCAGCTATAAACAAAACAGACAAAAATTTCTATCCTCTTAGAATTTACAATAATGGTCGACCTCACCCCTAATCCACCTGATCAACTTTAGTCCAAAAATATTACATGAAAAGTTCCAGAAATAAATAATTCATGCACTTTAAAATGGATGCAGTTCTGAGCAATGTGAAGAAGTCTTTCGCCTGGGATGTGAATCATGCCTTTGTCCAGTGTATTCACGCTGTATAGGATACCCACCCATTAGTCATTAGACATCTCAGTCATCAGATTGACTGTTGCAGTGTTCAAGTAATCCTTATTGTACTTAATAACAGCCCCGAAGTGCCAAGAGTAGTGATGCTGACAATTTGGATATGCCAAAGAGAAGTGCTTCTTTTAAGTGAAAAGGTGAATACATATAGAAAAAAAAACCCATACTATATACAGGCTGGGGTAAAAGTCGGTTTGCAGTTGTTCATATGAAATATAATAATTAATAAATAATAATACAATAATAAACTGTTTCACATACCCACAACTGTAAACCTACTTTTGCCTCACCCTGAATAGGGTGCAGTACTATCTATGGTTTCAGGTGTCCACTGGGAATCTTGGGATATACTCCCTTTGGAAAAGGGGACACTATTGTACTCAAGAATATCTGTTACATGAATTAAGGTATTATTAACTAAACAAAAGCAGTGAGGAAAGGCATCCCAGGTAGGACAAAACTAAGTGGGGAAGGGTATAAGGTCTTGGAGATAGGAATATAAATGGACTGTTTACGAAAGAAAGGAGCATGGGGATGTAAAATAAAGCATAGGGAATGAAGTCAAGAATATTGTAATAACTATGTATGTCAGTTGAGTACTAGATTTATCCAGGTGAATTTTAAACATGTCTAGTTACTATGTTGTACTCTTAAACACTAATATATTGTACTAGAGGCCCAGTGCATGAAATTTGTGCACAGGTAGGGTCCCTAGGCCTGGCCAGCGATCAGGGCTGATCTGTGGGGCGACCGACAGGGGCCCCCGCTGGAACCTACCTTGGCTGGCCTGGAGTCTGCAGGCTCGGGGCAGCTCTGCCATTGAGCTTCTGCCCCCTAGTGGTCAGTGCACATCATAGCAATCAGTCATTCCACCAGTCGTTCTGATGTTTGGTTGATTTGCATATTAGGCTTTTATTATATAGGACTAGAGGTCCGGTGCACAAAAATTTGTGCACTCGGGTGGCGGGGGGAGGGGGGGTCCCCCAGCCCGGCCTGTGCCCTCTCGCAGTCTGGGACCCCTCGGGAGATAACGACCTGCTGGCTTAGGCCTGCTCCCGGGTGGCAGAGGGCAGGCCCAATCCCTAAGTGCAGCCCCTGGTCAGGCTCAGAGCAGGGCCAATTGGGAAGTCAGGGCGCCACCCTGTCATGCACAGTGCAGGGCAGATCGGGAGGTTGCAATGCCACCCTCAGTCATGCTCAGGGTAGGGCCGATTGGGGGGTTGGGGCACCGCCCCCTGTCACACTCAAGGCAGGGTCGATGGGGAGGTTGTGGCGCCACCCCCTGTCACACACAGAGCAGGGCGCATCAGGGGGTTGGGGCGCTGCCCCCTGTCACTCACAGAGCAGGGCCAATCAGGGGTGTTGGGGCTCCGTACCCTGTCACACAGAGCAGGGTCAATGAGGGGGTTGGAGAGCTCCCCCCTGTCACGCACAGAGCAGGGCCGATCAGGGGGTTGAGGAGCTTCCCCCTGTCACTCACAGAGTAGGGCTGATAGGGGAGTTGGGCCACCGCCCCCTGTCACACACAGAGCAGGGTGGATCAGGGGGTTGGGGCGCCGCCACTGTCACACTCGGGGCAGGGCTGATCAGGGAGTTGGGGCGCCGCCACTGTCACACTCGGGGCAGGGCTGATGGAGAGGTTATGGCTTTACCCCATCACACACAGAGCAGGGCCCGTGGGGGGGGTGGATAGGGGCGCAGCATCCTGTCACACACAGAGCAGGGCCAATCAGGGGGTTGGTGTGCTGCACCCTGTCACACACAGAGCCGCAGGGCAATCAGGGGGTTGGGGAGCTCCCCCCTATCAGGCACAGAGCAGGGCTGATCAGGGGGTTGGGGAGCCTTCCCCTGTCACGAACAGAGCAGGGCGGATAGGGAGGTTGTGGCCCCGCCCCCTGTCACACACAGAGCCTCAGGGCGATAAGGGGGTTTGGGCACTGCCCCCTGTCATGCTGATCCCGGTGCCGGGAGCCTCGCTGCTCCGCTGATCCCGGTGCTGGGAGGCATATTACCCTTTTACTATATAGGATAGAGGCCTGGGGGCCGGCTGGTTTGCCCTGAAGAGTGTCCTGGATCAGGGTGGGGGTCCCCACTGGGGTGCCTGGCCAGTCTGGCTGAGGGGCTGAGGGCTGTTTTCCGGGTGGCTAGTGACTAAAGCTTCCAATCGCTCCTTGTTTTCTTTTTTTTTTTTTATTCTGGGCCAGCTTTAGCTCTGAGGCCTCGCTGCTGAAAACATCGATACAAAGTTTTGGTCTGCCTGGCTTTCAGTCCGGCTGATTTCTGGTGTTTTGTTTAGCTTCTTATTTGCAACATAGTACGTAGTTGCTTAGAGTTTTGAGGCCGGCAAGTGAGGCGGGGAACGTTGGAGTCCGCAGCAAGCAAGCCTCATGCTCGCTTCAGTGCCTGGCTGCCGGCCACCATCTTGGATGACAGTTAATTTGCATGTACTCACTGATTAGCCAATGAAAAGGGTAGCGGTTGTACGCCAATTACCATGTTTCTCTTTTATTAGTGTAGATGTCAACTGTAACTGAAAAATAAATATCTGTAAAATTAAGTTATTTTTAAGAATTAAAAAAATAAAAAGAAGGGAGATGAAGTTAAGAGAAAAGTAAGGGCCATGGAGTTCATGTTAAAAGTTTTGGCTTTAATGAATAGACAGCAAAGATTTTTGCAAGTGCAGTGACATTTGCAAAACATGTTTTAGGAAGATAAATGATAGAGAGGTGGGTCTTGGGTCTGTCTTAAGATAAAGTAGGGGTTGGCATACAGTACATTCTCAAGTATTTGTTTAGGGAAATGAATATACAGAGGATAGCTGAAGTGGGTATATAGGAAAAATCATATGGCATTAGTCCAGGTGTAAAATGAGAGAGGCTTGAATTAGGATATTGGCCTTTACAGAAGTCTGAAACTGGAAGTGGGGGAGAAGATAGGAAAATAATTCAAGGGAACAGAAGGGTTAAGGCACAGATTGAGTCAGTAAAAAACAGGGTTTATTAAATATTCTTGAACATAGCAATGTTATGTGAGCTCTCTGAAGCTAATTGAATAGAATTGATTCTACCCTGGAGGGCTTTATTACATGAAAAATTTTTTTCTTTTATTTTTTTATTACTACATGCAAATTTTTAAAAAATTAAGAGAAAAACTTCCATAAAGCCAAGACACTAATCTTAGTCTCATTAAACTTTATTTCCTTAATCTACTAACTGATGAGAGGCTAAAAAACAAATATGAATCTAATATATCCACACTATACAAAAAAGAAAAAATACAAAGGAAACTGAAGGAAATCTTGTGAAATCATACTCCCAGGCTTGAAATTTTGGAAACATGCTTTTTAGAGCACACGTTCCTAAAGAGTAAATAGTCTGGTTGATAACACAGAGGAAGATTGAACACAGGAAGACTGATCTGGAGGTGGCAATGACAGAAACCAGCAGGCCATCAGACAGGGTTCTACAGAGTTGGGGTTTTTACTTTTGTTTTTTAATCGCTGTGGCAACAAATTGGTCTGGAATTGACTTTTTACGTGTACTCAGAAGTGAGCAGATTCAGGGGCACGGACGTTTCATGCTAAAAAGACAAGAAACAAACAAGGCAAGTTGCTAATTTATTTATTTATGGTCAGATATAATTGGCGAGAAAACTGCAGCAACTGGAGTGTCAAGTTGTAACCAGAGAGTTATTTGGTAAACAATGGATTTAGTCTAGGATACTTTGGCTATCTGGTCAGCTGAGGCTTTCTCTCTCCGCTCTCCAACTTCTTCTCAGAAAGCTCCTAACTGTATTGGACATATAGTGATGACTTTTTACTCTCTGACTTCCCTGTTTACACACCTAATATTATTACCACATTCTTTCTTTTTTTCTAATGTCCTTCCATAGGTATTACAAATATATATATATATATATATATATATATATATATATATATATTTGATTTCAGAGAAGGAGAGAGATAGAAACATCAATGATGAGAGAGAATCATTGATTGGCTGCCTCCTGCACAGCCTTTTCTGGGGATCAAGCCTGCAATCCTGGCATGTCCCTTGATCCAGAATTGAACCAGTGAACTCTTGGTTCATGGGTCGATGCTCAACCACTGAGCCATACTGGCTGGGCTATTACCACATTCTTGAGAATCAACTGGTTACAACTAAATAAGTCTTAGGACCTAGTTGGGTTTTTTTTAAAATATATTTTCATTGATTTCAGAAAGGAAGGAGGTAGAAGAGAGAGATAGAAACATCAATGATGAGAGAGAATCATTGATTGGCTGCTTCCTGCATGCCCCATGCCCCACACCGGGCGGGGATTGAGCCCAGCAACCTGAGTATGTGCCCTGACCAGGAATGGAAACTCAAATGGTGACCTCCTGGTTCAGGGCTGGGCAAACTTTTTGACTCGAGGGCCACAATGGGTTCTTAAACTGGACTGGAGGGCCGGAACAAAAGCATGGATGGAGTGTTTGTGTGAACTAATATGAATTCAAAGTAAACATCATTACATAAAAGGGTACGGTCTTTTTTTTTTTTTTTAGTTTTATTCATTTCAAACGGGCCGGATCCGGCCCGCAGGCCGTAGTTTGCCCACAGCTGGACCTGGTTCGTAGGTCGATGCTCAACCACTGAGCCACACTGGCTGGGCAGGACCTAGTTTTTGAATAGCAATTCATACAAAAAACACTGTCCAACAATAAAAAATAATTGAGACAAAATCCTAATCTTAATATGTCTCTTAAAATATTTTTATTAATGCTATATATTTTTATGTTGTGAAAACTCACATTTATAGAAATCTTAAACTTACAGACAAGTTGTAAAATCAGTGCAATTTTTCCCCCCTGAATAAGCCATTTGAGAGTAAATTCCAACATTCTACAAGTACGTTCTGAATCCACAACGTAATCATCAAAAATAGGATTTAACATTTATTATCATCAAATCCTCAGAACCCATTCACGTTTAATCAACTGTGCAATGATTGATTCCCTTTATAGCAAATGGATCCAGTCCACAACCACATGTTGCATTGTATTGTCGTATCTCCTGATAGTCCCCAATTCATAAATCACAGAAACTCTTCAATATCCTCTTGTCCACTCTCCTTTCCTTATCCCCCATTAGTGCCCTAAAGTTTCTCCCTCAATTTCTCCCTCAATACATACCTCCAGGTACCCAGCTTCCCCTTTCCCATCTGCCTCTTCAGTCATTTCTCTCAGCTGTGTCCCACTGAAACTTGGGAGCCAGGTTGAAGACAACCTGCAGGCGAGGAGGTGAAGGCAAAATCCCCCTTCATTGCTGGATTCGTAGTATAATGGCCACGGCTGAGAATATGTAAATGTTCATATATTTTGTTTGTGGCAGCCTCTCCTGATTCTACTTCAATGGCCTTTCCATTCAGGATGTTATTAAATATCTTTAGTATACATTTACACCTTTCACCTAGCTCAATTACACCCTGCGTCTCACTGCTTTTCCTGTCTGGGCCCTCCTTTAGCTTGTATCCTTTAGAATTCCTTCAGTTGCAAGTCACAGAAAACTCACCTCACGCTGCCTTAAACAATAAAGGGGATTCGTTGGCTAATACACTATTAACTGAGTGCCTGGCTACCTTATCTTCGTGATAGAGCTAATTTCCCATTTTCTACGGAAGGGCTTCTCTTGACTAATCTTTCCTACTTGGCCCAGGAAAACTGGGATTTAGCCTCTAGTACACATTCCAGGTGTAATCTTGTTTAAATCACGTCCTGTCAGCGTTCCCTGGATGAGGCAACTTTCAGCTCTAACGTCCTTGGCCAGACGTAGGCAAACTGTGGCCGAAAGCCAAATCTGACACACCTCCTGGTTTTATATGGCCGCTGAATGAGGAATGGTTTGTTTGTTGTTTTTTTTGATTTTTAAAAATGGATTGAAAGAGAGAGAGAGAAAGTCTGACTAGGGATCAAACCCACGGGTATTGCAACAACGCTCCAACCAACCGAGCTACAGGGCCCACGCCGAAGGCTAGTTTTTACTTTTTCCAAATAGCTGACCAAAGTTGCAAGGAATATTTTGTAACAAGTGAACATTAAGTGAGATCCAAATTTGTGTCCTTAATATTTGCACACGGCCACGCCCACTTATTTACGATGCTGCAACGGAGACCTCATGGCCCCGGCTGGCCCTTGCGAGAAAAGTTTGCAAACACCTGTCTTGGACTTGTGCCGGGACAGCTGTCCCCGCCGCTGGCCGGCGCTGACGGCCTGTCTTGGCTCCCTCACTAGGCCAGGGGTGGGGTCCTCCGGACGTGGGGCCTGCTGCGGAGTAACCTCCTAAATCCCCGCCGCGGCTGGGATTCCCGCGGGGCCGGGAGGCAGGACCAGGGCGATGCAGGAGCCGCGTGGGTTGAAATCCCCACGCTCGACGCCGTCGATGGCCCTCCCCGTCCCTCGGTGTCCGCCTCTGAGAAACAGCTACAAGGAGGCCGGGATGAGATAAGATGCGGGAAACACTGGGAAGGTGCTGTCAACCTTTCCCTGCCTCCACGCGTGTCCGGAGGAGACGCCGCGGGCCGGGCGCGGCTCGGGAACAGGGAGCGGGCACCGCGGGCCCGAGTGGCGGGAGGCGCCGGGATCCCGACGTCCGCGGCGCGGTCCGCCCGCGCGCGCGCCTGTCCGTCAAGGCCGCGGGGGGCGGGGCGGGGCGGCGCTTCCGCCTGCGCTGGGCCACGCCGGGCCGCTCGGCGGCGCTCGGGGCAGTCGGGAACCGCGCCCGGAGCCGCCGGCGGAGCGGCCGGACGAGGAGGCGATGGAGCTGGAGCCCGAGCTGCTGCTGCAGGAGGCCCGCGAGAACGTGGAGGCGGCGCAGAGCTACCGGCGGGAGCTGGGCCAGAGGCTGCAGGGGCTGCGGGCGGCGCGGAGGCAGGTCGGAGGGCCGCGCCGGAGGGGCCGGGGCCCTGGAGCCCGCGCGGTGCCCGGGGGTGGGCAGGGCCGGGAGGGCTCCGAGGCGTGGCCGCGTCCCAGAACTCTCCGGGGAGAAGGGAAGAGGCTCTGGGGGTGCAGGGAGACCTAGCAGGCTCTGGGGAGGGGTGCGGGGGGTGCCGGGGGGCTCTTAAGGGGAAGAGACAAGTTGGGGGGAATCCGGGGAGAGTGTGAGGGGGCGTTCCCTACATTGCGTGCGGCTGCGGTGGGGATAGGGGTGGGGTCCGCGGTGGCGGGGAAGGAGGGACCCGAGAAAACACGGGGACGTCACAGGGTGGTGAAGACTCAGGAGGGCTGGGGGCGGTGGGGACTCTGGGGGACACCTGCGTGGGGACGGGAGCCTAGGGAAGACGTGGGTGCTGACTTGGGGAGAGTTAAAGGTGGGGGCAGGATGGATGTTGGGGAGGGAGGATCAGAGGGAGGAGGAGAGAGAGGGAGAAGCAGGAGAGTTAACGCTAAAATGAATGGGATCGGTGCCCGAGAATACTACCTAACATCCCATGTGATCTTGAATGCATCTTATTTATTTATTTTTTAAAATGCGTTTTAGAAAACCGTTCATCGTAACCCCATCCTAGATGGGCTAGGATTTAAGGTGAAGAAGCTGTTTTGAAACGTCAGAGAAGGAAAATGAAATGCTTGAGGGATGGAATGCAAAGGTGCAGGGAAATGGAAAAACAGATTTAAAGAGAGGAGTTCTGAGAGGAGAAGCCAAATAAATATACTTCCAAGTGACAGCAGTTATCTGTTCCCCGTGGACATGGTTATCAAAGATACAGGAAAGCCACATGGTTTCCCTACACCCTGGAGCTCATACAGAAAAAGATGTAACCCACCCCCAGTGTGTGATAGGACAGATAATTCTCAAACTACTGTGAACAGAGGTGCTTAATCACTGCTTTTTGAGTGACTGGAATCATTTGAATTAGTGGGATTTCATCACATTGCTATTCATCTAAATTGTCATCCAGTACCTCCCATGCTGCATCGAATCTGAAAATTGGCAGAATAGTGCTGTGAGTGCCTTTGGTTGGAGTCATCGTTAAAGATACTCAATATGCTTTAGGTTTTATATATTTTAAAATCCTTGTAGAGCTGGTGTAGGCTAGGCACCATTCATAATTTAGGAGCAAAACCTAGGATATGGCCCCGCTGATTTGGCTCAGTGATTGAGCCTTGACGTATGAACGAGGAGGTCATGGTCCGATTCCTGATCAGCACACATGCCCCAGTTGCTGTCTCGGGGGCGTGCAGGGGGTGTGCAGGAGGCAGCCAATCAATGATTCATCATTGATGTTTCTCTCTCTCTCTCTCTCTCCCTTCCTCTTGAAATCAATAAAAATATGTATGTTATAAAAAAACCTAGGATATGGTTATCTTTTTAAAAAAATATATTTTATTGATTTTTTTACAGAGAGGAAGGGAGAGAGATAGAGAGCTAGAAGCATCGATGAGAGAGAAACATCGATCAGCTACCTCCTGCACATCTCCTACTGGGGATGTGCCCGCAACCCAGGTACATGCCCTTGACCGGAATTGAACCTGGGACCCTTCAGTCCGCAGGCCGACGCTCTATCCACTGAGCCAAACCAGTTTCGGCCAATATGGTTATCTTGATTTAGTGAATGCCTTCCAGTGTATTTGTCTTGATATCCATTTGAGGACATCTGCAATATTCCTCCAGCTATTTTGAAGTAGAGGTTCTAAATCTAGGACATTGTTTAAAAAGAGAGGAAAGTATCTCTTATTGAATGACTAATGTTTCAGCCAGTTAAGATATATGTAAACAGGACTATTTAACTGTGTCAGCAATTAAGCAGTAGAGTTGACACTAAATGAGTGAGCTTAGCATCTGGGAATAGTATTTATTAATTTCTGGTGAGATACTAAATGGATTAAAAATTGTTTCTGTATGATCCCATCCTGAATGGTTTAGTATTCATTTTCCAAACCTCTCTTCTTTTAAATTTTATATCCAACAATTTAAATACAGGACATACTTTCCAGTAATTTAGTGTAGTTTACTATGGGTTTTTGTTTTGTTTTGTCCTAAGGCCCATTCTCTGGGGACTGAGACAGAAAACACTAAGAACATCCATCACTGTTTGGTTTCCGATGACATTGCCTTCTGATTAGACTATAGCTCTCTTTTGTGAACTGGAATCTGTTTTGTGCCACTGCCAGTTACAACGGCGTTTCTCCTCAAAGCTAATTCTAGTGGATTGTATGTTTGGGTTTGTAGAATAAGCCCTCTGTCAACTTGCATTTTAAGGAAGGTCTGTGTTACAAAAATGTTATCAAAATAAGCAGCTGCTTTTGTTTGGTGGTTAGGATATTTTTAGGGTCCCAGTCATTTTCAGAATAACTACATAAAATATATGGCTTTTTAGTCAAAGATTTTGCATGGGGGAAAAGGGGAAGAGCAGAGAGGAAGGGATGCTCCCCTTTATGTATATTTTTTACTTGCTGATTTTATTTTTGGGGGGAGTGATTTTTTTAAGTGAGATAATTCACATACCATAAAATTTGTGCCTGAACATGTATGAGTTAGCAGTCTTTAGTATATTCCCAAAGATGTGCATACACATCACCATTATCTAATGACAGGATATTTTTATCACCCCAAAAAGAAATTCCATACCCGTTAGCTGTCACTCCTCCGGCCCCTGGCAACCACTAAACTACTTTCAGTCTCTACGTGGACTTGCTTATTTTGGACATTTCATATAAATGGAATCATACACTATGTAGCCTATGTGGCGGACTTCTTTGATTTAGCATAATGTTTTCAAGATTCATCCATTGTGTAGCATGTATCAGTACTTCAGTTCCTTTTTATGGCTGAATAATATTCATTGTGTGGCTAACCACATTTTATTTATCCATTTACCAATTGATAGACAGTTGGATTATTTTCGCTTTTTGCCTATTATGAATAATGTTGCTAAGAATATTCATGTGCAGGTTTTTATGTGGACATGTTTTCAGTTCTTTTAGTACGTAGATACTTAGGAATGCCAAGTAGTATGGCAACTCTTTGTTTAACTTTTTCAAGACCTCTTGGCATACTTTTTATCTTTGCTTTTGTTTCTTACCCTTTAAAACTCTTGTGAAATTTGTTTCAGGTTAAAAAATCATGTCTATGAAAGTTTAGAAGGAAAAGTACAAATCTTTTAAAGTTATTTTGTCAGAAATAACTGCCAGCATTGTAGCAGTTTCTCCTCTTGTGGTTAAGTTTATGCCCTACCCTCTGTCTTAAGAGAAAAGGAAGTTCTGTGTAGGAATGCAAGGGTAGTCTGTAACTTTTAACTGAATAAGTTAAAGGCTAGTGAGATGTTTGTTGTCTTCAGGAAATCAGATAATGTTTACAGCCAGTCTGGCCGAACTGATGTTGAAATTATTGAGAATAGTTCTCTATAGCTCCCTGGAATCCTTGGTACTAAAATGTACATACCAAAGTAATTAACTCCCACTCTCCTTAAATACTCATTTGTTCACTCACTCAATAAATATTTATTGGGTGCCTACTATAGGCCAGAGATTCTTCTAGGTCCTAGAACTGCTGTGGCTGAGGAAACAGACCCCTGCCTTAATGGATTTACTCTTTCCTTTGATGGTTGGTCGTTACACTACTACCCCTAAAAGCAAAACAGATAAGAAGAACCTAAATTCTTATGTGTTCATTTTTAGATTTTTACTTCCAGTGTAATTTTCATCACTTGTTTATTTCTGCAGAGTTGGCTTTCCTGCTTGTTGTAAGTAGATAGCTGATCAAGATGTCACATAGTGTTATTAGCTGGCCAGTCAGATTTGCCTTACAGAGTGACACTATCTTTTTCTGTTGTTAATCTTTACCCAAGGACATTTTTCCATTGATTTTTAGAGAGAGTGGAAGGGAGGGGGAGAGACAGAGAGAGAGAAGCATCAATGTGAGAGCGACACATTGATTAGTTGCCTCCCGTAGGCACCCTGACCAGGGGTACATGTCCTTGACCAGAATCGAATCCGGGACCCTCCAGTCCACTGGCAGACACTCTATACACTGAGCCAAACCAGTTAGGGTAGAGTGGCATCAACTTGATGACATTGCTACTATCCAGGTCCTCATCCTCAGTTTTGCAGGTTTAGAAACGTCATCTTTGTATATTATCAGAAGGGGATTCGTTGGAGGTCCTGGAGGTGCCTACAGTGAGAAATACCAATATTCTAGCATGTGTACAGTTATATTTCACTCTATAAAATGAATGTGGTGGCCTTCATGTGCCTTTTAATTGGTATGAGTCATTGCCGCTCAGGGCACTAACAAAAACAAGTCTCTGCTCTTTCAGAGTAAAGGGCCAGATCCTGGTACCTAAATGAGAGATTATTTGGTGAGGACCCTGCTCAACTGGGGATGCCAGTGGTATCCCTTTGATCCTTGCTAGTACAAGGATCCGTGACCACGGCAATGGCATCATTATGACCTGAGAGCTTGTGAAGAATGCAGGAATCAGGCCCCACCCAGACCTACTGAATCATAATCTGTACTTTAACAAGATTGCCAGGTATGATATGTATGCACATTAAAACTAGAGGCACACTGCCTTAGAGTATATCATTACCATTTCATCAGCTCTCTACTGACTTCTGTAGTGTAATCTAAACCCCAGGTGTGTAGTCTTATAAATTGCTGTGGTTTAGCCTCAAGATGAAACATTGTTTGGAATATCATAGGGTTGTTAGACAATTATACAAGGATATTCAAGTGAATAATTGACAGTCTGGAGCCAGTGCTGTCCTAGAGAAAGCTATTATTACTTCTTTTATCTCCCACTTCCCCTTCTGTTACCCATTTTCAAAACAGTCCAAAAATCTGTTTGAAATAATTTGTTAACATCTGCAATGTGACCCTTTGTCT
This sequence comes from Myotis yumanensis, assembly GCF_028538775.1. Lineage (NCBI taxonomy): Eukaryota > Metazoa > Chordata > Mammalia > Chiroptera > Vespertilionidae > Myotis > Myotis yumanensis. The sequence goes on along the minus strand of NW_027223767.1, from coordinate 22,909,005 downwards.
TTATAGTATTTTGTTTTCAGTTTTTAATAGTTGATTTCAGATAATTTCTTGAAGATTTAACTCATTATCTTGATAGTCCTAATGTACAATGCCAGGTTTTCTATAGCTTATTATCCCCATAGCATTTGAAAACACATAGCATACTAGTTAAAGACTGGGACAGATATAGAACTCAGCGTAAAAAACAAGTTATTTCAGAGAACCAGGGCAGGAAGTCCTAGTAGTTCAGCAAAGAAAAGAAAGCTATTATTGCTTCTTTTATCTCCCACTTCCCCTTCTGTTACCCATTTTCAAAACAGTCCAAAAATCTGTTTGAAATAATTTTTTACTGCAGTAGTACTTAAAATGTCCCAATTATAGTGTCCTGTGGTTATATCTAAGCTGAGGAAAACCAAGAATGGATGAAATAATTTAAAAATAACTCATAATTCTACTTCTTGGAGACAGCCATTATTAACATCTTGGTGTCTCCTTCTAGACATATTATCTTGTAAAATTGAGAGACTACTGTATATGCAACTTTGTATTCATTTTTTTCTTTTGGTTAACATTATATCATAAGCATTTATTACGAAAAATTTCCTACCTGCAATCTAATTTTGAACACCAAGGTCGATAGTCGGTTAGATAGGATAGCTATGGAGCATTGGTTGGTGGTAGGCTGAAGTGTGTTGACTCAGGTACACCAAATACTAGAAGCAAAGCTCTAGAAGCAATGCTAAACGATCAACAACCAAGAAAAACAAAGCTGCACACATATTTGTGTGCAAAAGACCACATGTTTACATTGGCTTTTCAGTCATCTTTTCTTGAATTTGTCTTTAAACATGACACTCTGAAAGCTGCTTGTTGAATCCAGAACTCACTTGAAATATAGAATAATATAAATAAGAATTAAAGCAAGCATTTGAATCCATACTGTTACAATCAGTGATGTTAATGGAAAAAATGTGTGAATGTCAGTTTTTCTGTATAGATTTTTTCCCCAATGTAAATTTGTAATATACGTATAATTTTGATAAAGAGCTACTCTCGTTACTATAAGTCTGGTAAATAATATGGCTACTTTGTGATCTAAAAAAACCACACAGATGTAGGACGGGCTTTTATTATTGAGAAGTATCAGCGAATCACTTATATTTGCAGTTATTTTCCTTTGTCAGTACTTGCCCATGTTAGCCAGGAGATGACAAAGTTAACGTTCCTGAACCTCACTTTCCTTATCTGTACAATGAGGATAAGGATTGTACTACTTTACTTGGCCAATGTGGGAATTTAAATGAGAAATTTATTTCTTATTTATATTTGTTTAATGAGAAATTTATTAAAAATGCTTACCACAATGTCTGGGACATACGAAGTGCTTAATAAATATTAGCTGTAATAATAATACCACTGAATATTGTTGTTATTCAAAGTGATGTCCCCTACTTCTCTCCTATTCTCTTGCCCAGCAGAATGTTCTGAGCTCTGATGGCAGTTTGTGGCTATCCCACTTATATAAGAATGTAGTGCTACCTTTTACTATAGTTATGTGTGCATGCAACTGTCTCCTTTACCAGAATGATAGTTTTCTGAGGTCAGGACCATACCTTATTTATCTTTATAACCCTGGTTTGTGGAACATAACTAGACCTCATTAAATACTGAATGAGTGCCTTTATGAATGTTTTGGGTGTAGTTTTGCAGATTTTTTAAATAATATTCATTGTCTTGATTAAATGCACCCTATTCATTAATGCAGATAATCAACAATTAAACATTTGTTTTATCATATGATTTGGCTATTTGTTCCTACACAAACTGTGCCAAAGCATAATGACTTAAAAGCAGTCATTTTATTTGCTCTTCTGGGGTTCAGTTGGCCATACCTGAGTTTGCTGGCAACATTCATATAATTGCAATCAGATGGCAGCTAAGGCTGGCATGTTCACGACAGAATGTTCACTTAACCTGTTGGAGCCTTAGTGGTAGCAGGAGTCAGTTGGGATTTATGGTTGGGCCTCAGCGCCAGTATCTCTCTTTTCCTTCCTCTCTTCCTCCCTCCTACCCTTCCCACTTTCCTCCTTCTTCCACTTGTTCTCTCCAGAAAGGTAGACATACTTCTTAAATGGTGACTCAGGACCCCCTTAAGTGCAAAAGCACAAGTTGCAGGTTTTCTTAAGGCTGAGGCCTGAAACTGGCAGAGCATCAGTTCTAGCCTATAGCTATGCACATTGACTGCATTAGAATACAGGCCCAGCCTATATTCTCAGGGAGGGAGGATATGAGTACCAAGAGTTGTGATTCACTGAGGGCCACGAATGTAACAGACTAGCAATTCATATAATAAAGATTTTCTTTTTGGATGTTTTCAAATAAGCATAAAAAAATAGCCTAATTGTAAGAGAGATAAGAAGGAAATGTAGCAACACTTATGAGTCCATACATGAATCAGACAATTCAAATTCTCTGTCACTTTAGTAGCTTTGTAATGTAGGCAAGTTCTTGTCTCTGACTCATATGTTACTCATCTACAGATGCTTTTTTCATAGGGAGGGTGATAGAATTTAAATAAGACCGTGGATGTTAGTACCTGGCACACAGTAGGTATTCAGTAGATGATAGCTATTACTGTACTGTTACTATTGCTATCATTGTTATTTCTAATGACTAATGTCTTGGTGTCAGCACAAAGGCAATAGCCAATGCAGTACATTTCATATGAATTGAGAAGAAGCATTTTGGTTAGTTTTTTCAATTTCAGTTGACTATTTTATATCTTTGTCTTTTATTTTTTATTTCTATGTCCTTCTTGGCTGATGGTGTTTAAAGTCAGTCTCTAATTTTACATAGTTTTAGTTTCCTACTCGTAAAATAATTGGGAAAATAAACTCATAGATTAAAATTAGAAGATAAAAATTCTTTTCTTCAATGAAGTCATGAAGACGCATGTTTTAGAGGAAATAGAGAAGATTCCAGTTACTTAATTTCCTGAAATACACATTCTATTCTGTTCTGTTCTGTCCTTTCCTATCCTGTCCAATCCTTTTTCTTGATATAGCTTTGGGATTAATCAATTGCTGTGGAAACTTTGTAAATAAGTGATTATTACTATTTTTTTTAATACTCATCCGAGGATAGTTTTTCCCATTGATTTTCAGAGTTGAAAGGAGTGGGAGAGGAGAGAGGAGAAAGAGAGAGAGAAACATCGATGTGAGAGAGACACATTGATTGGTTGCCTCCCAGTCGTGCCTGGACCGGGGCTGGATGAACCTGCAACCAGGTATGTGCCCTTGACCAGGAATCGAATCCAAGACCCTTCAGTGTGAGGGCTGACGCTCTAACCGTTAAGCAGTGCTGGCCAGGGCAAGTTATTTTTTTAATTTTTAAAAATTGATTTTAGAGAGAGGAAGGGAGGAGACAGAGACAGAGACATTGATGTGAAAGACCCAACCAGGATCGAACCCGAAACCTGGGTATGTGCCCCAGCAGGAATCAAACCACCATCTTTCAGTGTATGGAATGACACTCAAACTAACTGAGCCACACTGTCCAGGGCTGTGAATTAGTTTTAATGGTCGGTTACAGTAGAGGTTTTAGTGAAAAATTGGTTCAGAATATTATTATTTTTTTAAACTCTTATCTAGGCCATCTTTTACAGTATTTTTTAAAATATATTTTTATTGATTTTAGAGAGGAAAGGAGAGGTAGAGAGAGATAGAAACATCAATGATGAGAGAATTATTGATCGGCTGCCTCCTGCATGCCCTCTACTGGGGATCAAGTCCGAAACCTGGGCATATGCCCTTGACTAGAATCAAACCCCGGACCCTTCAGTCCGCAGGCGACACTATACACTGAGCCAAACCACCCAGGGCCAGAATATTATTAATAACTATAAACAAGGTATATTAGTTTCCTCTTAGAAACCTTGAGTTGTGTGTCATTTGTATTCTTAAATCTACTTTGTTACAAACCATCACAGTTCTTTTGCCCTAGAATGGCTAGGTAGCATCTGGGGCTGACTGGTTGGCCATGACAGGATTCTTCCTGCAAGGACAAGAAATGCATCTTACATCAGGCAATACATAATTTATAGGTTGACCTGGGAATTCTTTCACATGGGATTTGTAAGTACTAAACAGCCTGGTGAGGGGAAAGACCATGGTCCTTGGAGTGAGACTGTTTCAGGCACTGGGAAGCCTTGGGAATTCTTTTGACTTTGAGCTTCACTTTGCTCAATATAAACAATGCAGACCCACCTCTCAGAGTTGTGAAGATTTAATGAGCTAATCGTGAACACATTGGACCATGGTGCCACATCAGATAGGGACAACTCACTCAGCAGCGAAGCCCGCATTTTTCTTTTTCTTTTTGAAGCCCACATTTTTTAAAGTTTCAAAAGCAAAGCGAATGTACTTGGTTACATAATTGGCTTAAAGGTGACTGAGGCTTTAAATTATGAACCATTGTGGGGAGAAGAAATGATGCCAAGGTAGTATCAAGTTTGAAAAGCAGTGGTTGGCATTCTGTGAGTAAAAGGGAACACATTTACAATGAAAGTCCAGGAGATGGATTTAGAAATGGAGTCTCCCTTCCCTGGCCCTCTCACTGCTTTGGGTTCACATACTTCCTTTTTTCTTCTGAGGTTCTAAAACAGAAACAAAACATAGGCCCTGCAAGGAGCTTTTGAATTCTTTCTAAAGAGGAAATCGACTTTACCTAACCAATGCACTTCCTGTGTGTGCCGTATCCGTGTGTGCCGCATCCGTTAAAGAGCGAGGCAGGCCCTGGTTGGTATAGTGTTCAGCTGCAGAATTTCCTCTTGGTGGTAGGGGTGCAAATTATATTACAGTGTTCCGACATGTGTAAGGTCTGTCTGAGTCACCTGGGGATCTTGTTAAAAATGCAGGTTCTGATTTAGTAGCTCTGGGTGAGGCCTAAAAATTTTTGCATTTCCGACAATATTCCAGGTGATGTGTCTCCCTTGGTTCTTTTAGTAAGGTCTTAAAAGCACACTTGATTAACTTTATTTTTATTCAGTAACATTTATTTGCTTAGTGCTGGTATGTTAGGTGCTTATTCCCAAGGATCCCACAGTTGAGTGATGAACCAAATCAAGTACATTTTTAATTTGGCTCTTTTTTAAAATATATATATTTTTTATTGATTTTTTACAGAGAGAAAGGGAGAGGGATAGAGAGCTAGAAACATCGATGAGAGAGAAACATCGATCAGCTGCCTCCTGCACACCCTCTACTGGGGATGTGCCCACAACCAACATACATGCCCTTGACTAGAATTGAACCTGGGACCCTTCAGTCTGCAGCTGACGGTCTCTCCACTGAGCCAAACAGATTAGGGCGAGTTTGGCTCTTTTTAAAAAAAAATCAACAAAACAACTTTGACTTTGGTTTATTTTATAGAAGTTCTTTAGTAACTTTACAGAGATTAACCATTAAATTTAAATTAGGATTTCTCCTTTACTTTATGATTTAAGGAATTCTATTACTGCACACGTACCAGCCACTGTAACTCCCAATAAGGTGAAAAAGAGAAAAAGTTGCGTCCATGATCTGTCCACCCAGCCAATCAAACTGTTAGTTCTTTTTTTTTTTTTTGGTATTTCTTTGTTGTCCTTGGGCAGGGGCATCTTTTGTTTTTATGTGGTTGTGAACATTTCTGCAAAACAATTTTGTATGTCTGCTTTTTAAATTTAGTATTAGAGAATAAATAGAAATTGTTCTAAATTGCTCTATTAGCTATTAAAATATAGTACTGTAGCCTGGCTGGCGTGGCTCAGTGGTTGAGTGTCGACCTATGAACCAGGAGGTCACGGTTGGATTCCCGGTCTGAGCACATGTTCCGGTTGTGGGCTCGATCTCCAGTAGCAGGCATGCGATCAGTGATTCTCATCATTGATGTTTCTATCATTCTCTTCCTTCCTCTCTGAAATAAAAAATAAAAATTAAAAAAATAAATATAGTGCTTTCTCCATATTTTGATATATTTTTTCTAGGTGGTTTTTCTTGGACTTCAAACATTCTTGCTAAGATCAAGTTAGCAAAAGGATTAGGGCAGTAAACATAATATGTCATATGAAACTAATGTGGTAATGTTAGCAAAATAAAGTATGTGTTTGCTTGAATTCAACTAAGAGTTTTGGTTTATAGTTAGAATTTCCTTTTTTGTTGTTAATCCTCACCAGAGATATTTTTTCCATTGCTTTTAAGACAGAGTGGAAGGGAGGAAGGAAGGGAGGGAGGGAGGGAGAGAGAGAGGGAGACAGAGAGAGAAACATCAACTGATTGCCTCCTGCACATGCCCTGAACAGGACAGGGAGCAAACCTGCAACCCAGATACATCCCCTTGACTGGGAATCGACCCTTCGACCCTTCGACCCTTCAACCCTTCAACCCTTCAGTGCTTAGGTTGACGATCTAATCCAACTGATCCACCCAGCCAGGGCCATGTTATATGTATTCTTAAAAAGAAAAAAGAATATGTGTGAAATATATTCACACATTTCCACAATGTGTGTGCAATGTAAAGATTTTCTTGTTTTATGTCTTAGAGCAGCGGTCACCAACCTTTCGGACCTCACAGACCACCAGTGGTCCATGGACCACCGGTTGGTGACCGCTGTCTTAGAGCAGCGGTCCTTAATCTGGCTCTGTGGACGTAGAGCAGTGTTTCTCAAAGTATGGGTTGCAGAATCACAGGTGTGCTTGTGGAAAACAAGAACTCCATACACCTCTTGCCCGCCTCCTCCAAGCTTCTAGTTGGGTAGGTCTGGGATGGAGCCCTGCAATCTGAATTATAACAGGCAGCCTGTTTGATTCTTCTGCAAACCACCTTTCAGATTTACTGCACCCAGCAAGCCGTGGTTGGGGTCTAAGGGAATTTGTAACCCCTGAAATGGAATAAAGAGGGTATTCATTTTTCTGGGAAGAGGATCTATAAATCTCTCAGTGAGATTCACAAAGAGGACCATGACTCAAAAAAGATTAAGTCATTGTCCCAGAAGTGTGTTTTTAAAATAATATATTTTTATTGATTTCAAAGAGGAAGGGCGAGGGAGAGATAGAAACATTGACGAGAGAGAGACACTGATCGGCTACCTCCTGCACACGCACCACCGGGGATCAAGCCCGCAACCTAGGCATGTGCCCTGACCAGGAATCGAAGTGGGGACCTCTTGGTTCATGGGTTGACGCTCAACTACTGAGCCACACCAGCCAGGCCCAGAAGTGTGTTTTTTTATGAACATTTTCTGCTTCTTATGAGCTTCTTAGGATTTTAAATAAATTCTTAGTTTTCTTTTCGCATAATGAGGGCATTTTATCCACGAGTGGATTTTTTGGTATTGTAGCTTTCTAACGTACCATTTCTTTATTCTTTAAGCAAATGAATTTTAATGCCCTCCTAGTTTAAAATTCTTTTTTACTGAAATGTACTATTGCCACGAATTACTTTGTGCAGATAATATTTTCTAACACTTATTTATTGAGAACAACAGTGTGCCAATTGTTTAACTAAGTGCAACATATATTTTTATTTAACCCTAGCATCAACCCCATGAGGTAAGCATAAGGAAATTGAGGTATGGAGTGCTTAATTTCCTTGACCACATTGACACAGTTTGTGAATGATGGAACCAGGGTTTGAGCCCATTCTGTCTCACCTGAAGGCCAGTTGTGTGCAAGTCTGCAAGTTTGTGCAGATGAATCACATTTGGTTTTTCAGTGAATAGAAGATGATGATTGTGTAGTACCTTGAAATTATCATAGGTGTTGCTTGTGGATTAGCCTTTCTTAGTGATTCTGATTCTGAGTTTTGTTATTTCTTTTCAGATCAAAGAGAGTGCATCACAGACCAGAGATGTCCTCAAACAGCATTTTAATGATTTAAAGGGAACCCTTGGGAAGCTCCTGGATGAGCGACTGGTGACCCTTTTGCAAGAAGTGGATACCATTGAGCAAGAGACCATTAAACCACTAGATGACTGCCAGAAGCTCATAGAGCACGGAGTTAACACTGCAGAGGACTTAGTCCAAGAAGGTGGGCTTCTCCTATTAAATGTGGCAAATTCAGATCGACAGTGCTCATTCTCAGGATACCAGCAGGCTTATTGCCATCTGTGGGGTGCTTACGAAGTTCCTACCATGGGACAGTTTATAATATAGGATGACAGATATACAGTGAGGTATCCCAGCATAAGTGCAATTAAAGTGTTAATTATAATCATTTACAAAACAAGGGGTAAATGATTTTCCTCAAATAGTTCCATGATATAATCACATTCACTGTTGACATTGCAATTTTAAGGTCATTTTAAGGTCTTCAGATCTTTTTCAGAGTGTTTGTGGGTTATAGAGTTTAATTCCCTTGTTCTTTATATATATGTTTTTTATTGATTGTTAGAGAGAGAGAAAGGGAGAGGGATAGAGAGGTAGAAACATCCATAAGAGAGGAACATCATCGATCGGCTGCCTCCTGCACGCCCCTTACTGGGGATCGAGCCTGCAACCGAGGCATGTGCCCTGACCAGGAATCAACCGGTGACCTCTTGGTTCCTGGGTCAACGCTCAATTGCTGAGGCACACTGGCTAGGCAATTCCATTGTTCTTTTTAATAGGTTAACAAATATGATTAATGTTTACTCCTGAAATTGTAGTTGTTATATTTTTGTCTTTAGCCAATTATTTTGGTTGAAACATGCCCAGATCTAGCCAGCCTGCCTTCCTTCCTTCCTTCCTTTCTTCCTTCCTTCCTTCCTTCCTTCCTCCCTCCTTCCCTCCCTCCCTCCCTCCCCTTAAGCCTTTGTCAGGTACATTAAATTAAAATTCTGTCCTTTGGGTTTCACATGTGAGCGAGGCATATATCCCGAGAGAGATCTGAGGCCTTATGGGAGCACAGAAGGGAGATGCTTAACTGGAAGAGTGTAGGAGAGTTTTCTGTAGGAGGAGTTTTGCAGAGGGAGCTAACAGCCCGAGTGGAAGCAGAAGGAACATCACAAGTGAAGGGAGGGGCATATCAGGGATCTTTTTGAAGTAATTTAGGCAGCAGAGTTACACAAAGTTGCATTTAAAAAATTGGCACAGCCTACAGTTTGGAGACTGGGTTCAAAGTTGTAAGACTAGAGATAAAGAGACTAATTAGAAAGTTGCAGCAGTAATCCAGATAGGAAAGAATGACGGCAGAGACGAGAGGATAAGGTAGAGCTGGTTTTAAGATTTTTCAGATAAAATTATTGATGATTTTACTGATCAATAAGAGTTGATTACCGGTAATTGACTGGATATAGGTTGGAGGAGAAAGCGAAGGATTTAGGATGACCAAAACCAGCCTGATTTTGGGTGTCGGTAAATTGTGCTTTTTAGTGACATAGGAAATGAGGGAGGAGGGTTGGGCTCTGGTGGGTACTTAGGCATTTGGTTTGGTCATGTTGACTTTGAAGTGCTTAAGATGAAAGAGGGAGTTGGGAGTGATGCTTAGGAGAGAGATAATATCTGGAGATGTTAATATGGCAATTAATGGCATATACATCAGATCTGAAACATTGGGAATAAGAAATATCATCAAGAGATAGTCTACAGCCCTAACCAGTTTGGCTCAGTGGATAGAGCATCAGCCTGCGGAGTGGAGGGTCCCAGGTTCGATTCTGGTCAAAGGCATGTACCTTAGTTGCAGGCACATCCCCAGTGGGAGGTGTGCAGGAGGCAGCTGATCGATGTTTGTCTCTCATTGATGTTTCTAACTTTCTATCCCTCTCCCTTCCTCTCTGTAATAAATCAATAAAATATATTTTTTTAAAAAAAGAGATAGTCTACAGTATGAGATGAGAAGGCAGAGATGGTAGAACTCTAAGGGACAGCAACATTTAAATAACTCCAGGGGGAAAAAGAGGCAGGGGAGGCGGTGGAATGCCATCCATTCTGCAGACCGAGTGCAGTCAGTGGCAGAGGATAAAAAGTGTGCATGGCTCACAAGTCTGTGACTCCAGCTGGAAATCAGTCCCCTGTTTGGTCTTACGTGGAATATGGTACCAGTGTTACCTTCACATGGTAAGTGTATTTTAGTCTTATCTTCAGTGAGAAGTGTTTATTTGCTGTTCACCATAACAGTGCCTTTGAGAAAAATTTTTTTAGCAAGACCACAGAATGTTTTTCCCTGGAGGCTGTGCATTTGGAAACAAACCCAGAAGCAGTTCATCACAGGTCAGGAGTGTACACCCATCACCCTGAGGACTGAGAGATGTTTTTAGTTTAGAAAATAAATCCTTCGAGGCACATACATGCTTGTCACAGCATCTTTCAATTTTTTTCAGATGCTTCAATTTTTTTGTACTTCAGAAATACTTTAAATTTCAAACTCTTTCCTCCTTTCCCAAGGGATAAAAACTTATTTATGGAATTGGGAGGATTTTAAGGCAGTGTTCAGTGTGTCTCTTCGTTTTGGTGAAGGAAACTTGAGTCATTCCAAGATTCATTCAGATAGAAAAGAGTTCTGGTGGGGCTGTGGAAGGATATAGAAGTGGTTGTGATTTACTGCCTTTATATAGCATTTTCTTTTTATTCTGTTGAGTAATTTCTAATCTAATAGACGATAATCTTTTAGGAAAACATTATGATTTGTTGTTTTTTGTTGTTGTTGTTTTAATCTTTACTGTTGAGAGTATTACACATGTTCCTCCTCCCCTCATTTGGTTTATAAGATCCCGTGTGCCCTATCCTTCTGGCTGCTATTGGTGTTGATGAAAGTTTCTGTAGGAGCGATGGAAAAAGTCCCTGGGTCTTCTGCTTTGCATAAAGTTGATTGACAACCAGATTTCCTTGTATAGAACAGAACAGACATTTCTGGCGGGATGTTGCTATTGTGGACCCATTTTCCTCTTGAACTTAACCTTAGTGTCACTTCTAAAATAGTGTCTGCTTTTACTTTGGGAATTAAAATAAAGCTACTTTAAATTTTATTTTTCAGTTAGAGTTTACATTCAATATTATTTTGTATTAGTTTCAGGTATACAGCATAGTGGTTAGATAATCTATACAGCATATTGGTTAGATAATCAAAGTATTTCCCCCTCCCCCTATATTTCCAGTACCCACCTAGCACCATACAGGTATTACAATATTATTGACTATACTAGAGGCCTAGTGCACAAAATTCATGCACGGATCGGGTCCCTAGAGGCTGCCGACTGCCTGCCAGGACCTCCCTTTGTTCCACGCCACCCCCTGGTGATCGGTGCACATCATAGCGAGTGATCGAATTCCCGGTCTCCTGGTTGAACTCCTGAGGGGACACTTTGCATATTAGGCTTTTATATATATACTAGAGGCCTGGTGCACAAAAATTTGTGCACTCGGGGGCGGGGGGGGTCCCCCAGCCCGGCCTGTGCCCTCTCACAGTCTGGGACCCCTCGGGAGAAAATGACCTGCTGGCTTAGGCCTGCTCCCTGGTGGCAGAGGGCAGGCCCAGTCCCTAAGTGCAACCCCTGGTCAGGCTCAGAGCAGGGCCGATTGGGGAGTTGGAGCGCCGCCCCGTCATGCACAGAGCATGGCGGATTGGGAGGTTCCGATGCCACCCTCAGTCACGCTCAGGGTAGACTGATTGGGGGGTTGGGGCACCACCCCCTGTCACACTCAAGGCAGGGTCAATGGGGAGGTTGCGGCGCCACCCCCTGTCACGCACAGAGCAGGGCCGATCAGGGGGTTGGGGCACTGCTCCCTGTCACGCACAGAGCAGGGCCGATCAGGGGGTTGGGGCGCTGCCCCCTGTCACTAACAGAGCAGGGTCCATCAGGGGGGTTGGGGCGCTGTCCCCTGTCACTAACAGAGCAGGGCGGATCAGGGGGTTGGGGCGCTGCACCCTGTCACACTCAGGGCAGGGCCGATGGAGAGGTTATGGCTCTACCCTGTCACACACAGAGCAAGGCCCATGGAGGGGGGTTGGGGCGCCACCCTCTATTACCCACAGAGCAGGGCCGATCAGGGGGTTGGGGCACCGCCACTGTCACACTCAGGGCAGGGCCGATGGAGAGGTTATGGTTTTACCCTGTCACACACAGAGCAGGGCCCGTGGGGGCGGGGGGTTGGGGCGCCTCACCCTGTTGCACACAGAGCAGGGCCGATCAGGGGGTTGGTGGCTGCACCCTGTCACACACAGAGCCGCAGGGCAATCGGGGGATTGGGGAGCTCCCCCCCTATCAGGCACACAGCAGGGCTGATCAGGGGGTTTGGGCACTGCCCCCTGTCACGCTGATCCCGGTGCTGGGAGGCATATTACCCTTTTACTATATAGGATAGAGGCCTGGTGCATGGGTAGGGGCCGGCTGGTTTGCCCTGAAGGGTGTCCTGGATCAGGGTGGGGGTCCCCACTGGGGTGCCTGGCCAGGCTGGCTGAGGGGCTGAGGGCTGTTTTCCCGCTGACAGTTGACTAAAAGCTCCCTACCGCTCCTTGTTTTCCTTTTTTTTTTTATTCTGGGCCAGCTTTGGCTCTGAGACCTCGCTGCTGAAAACATGGATACAATGTTGCCGTCCGGGGTTGACTGACAGCCGGTTTTGTTTAGCTTCTTATTTGCAACATAGTAATAGTTGCTTAGAGTTGCAGTTGAGAGGCCGGCAAGTGAGGCGGGGAACGTTGGAGTCTGCAGTTCCTGGAGGAAGCAAGCCTCCCTGCTCCCTTCAATGCCTGGCTGCCGGCCGCCATCTTGGCTGACAGTTAATTTGCATAAGGATACGCTGATTAGCCAATGGGAAGGGTAGCGGTCGTACGCCAATTACCATGTTTCTCTTTTATTAGTGTAGAAGTTTCCTATGCTGTACTTTATATCCGCATGACTATTTTGTAACTACCAACCTGTACTTCTTTTTTAAATTTTAATTTAAATTTTTATTAAATTTATTGGGGTGATATTGGTTAACATCATCATATAGGTTTCAGGTGTTGGTTTCTATGTTAGAAGATCTGTATATTGCACCATGTGCCTACCACCCAAACAACCCATACTTCTTAATTCCTTCACCTCTTTTGGGAATTTTTTTTAGAAGATTTTTTTGATTGCAGAGAGGAAGGGAGAGGGAGAGAGATAGAAACATCAATGATGAGAGAGGATCATTGATCAGCTGCCTCCTGCAATGCCCCACACTGCAACCTGGATTGAGCCTGCAACCTGGGCATGTGCCCTGAGGGAACCGAAACATGACCTCCTGGTTCATAGGTTGATGCTCAACCACTGAGCTACGCCAGGCCTCTTTTGGGAATTTGATTGTGGCATCACTTAAGAATTGTTTGCAAGAAAACCAGAAACCTACCTGGACATGGGTTATATTGATTACTTGAGAGTGTGACTATTTTTCATTGTACTAGATCTCTTATTTCTGATTCTAGGTGAAATTGCCATTCTTGGTGGTGTAGGAGAACAGAATGAAAAACTGTGGAGCTTTACCAAAAAGGCCTCACACATTCAGTTGGACAGGTAAGAGTTAATGCCTTTGGGGCTTACTTTTAAGCATCTAAACCAGTGGTTCTCAACTTGTGGGTCGCGACCCCATTGGCAGTCAAACGACCCTTTCACAGGGGTCACCTAAGACCATCCTGCATATCAGATATTTGCATTACGATTCATAACAGTAGCAACATAACAGTTATGAAGTAGCAACGAAAATAATTGTATGGTTGGGTCACAACATGAGGAACTGTATTTAAAGGGCCAGAAGGTTGAGAACCACTGAAAACCAAGCATGTCAAACTCAAAGGCTAACATGAGCCAAATAGAAACCTACTGACCATCCAGTAGGTTTATTTCAATAGAGACATGCTGAATACAAAGGGCTGAAATAAATGAGTAATCGTTAACATAAAATAATAGAACACTTTAATAAAAATTAATCTTCTTTCTTGAACATTAATTACCAGACACTGAATAACTGCACAAATTAATAAGTGTAACACAAATAAACCTATTTTTCTAGTTCTCCAAAAGTGAAATATTTCCTGTTGCACACACCAAACAAGTCAGTCCAAGACTAATGATGTGGCAATCAGCTGCTAAAATATTCGCCGCTAGTATTAGTAGAGAGAAATGTAGTAATCAGTCATTAGCGAACGTTGTAGTTCGTTATTAATAATTATGTATAATAGGATATTGTAAAAGTTAAGTTATGAATTTTTTATTAAAACGTTTCTTACATACCGTTATATTGGCTAGGCCACAAATATATTTGTTGTGGGCCGCATGCGGTCCGTGGGCCTTGGGTTTGACATGCTTGATCTAAACTATCTGCCTTTTTATTCATCCCCTCCCTGTTAAAGATTCTGATTAAGGCTGAAAGAGAATATATTTTTCAAGGTTTCACTGCTCATTACCAGTATTACTAATATAAAATAGTTGTGATTGCAGTTTTTGGTATAGTATCATTACAGATTTTCTTCGATTTTTAAAAAATTAAATTTATTGGGGTGACATTGGTCAAAAGGAAATACAGGTTTCAGGTGTGGGTTTCTATGTTGCAAGATCTGTGTATTGTACCATGTACTCACCACCCAAAGTCAGATCTTCTCCTGTCAACATATATTAGGACCCTCTTCTCCTCTTCTCTTCCCAGATTTTCTTCAATTCTAATAGAATTGTTAAATTTTTAACGATTTGAACATAATATTGAAACTGGGTCATATCTCAGTAAAACAGATCTTTTGGTATAAACGTGACAACTGTGATTCTACTAACTTTTTTATCTTCTTGCTCATACTTATTTGGGAATAGAATCTTTATGTAATGTCTTGCAAAGCCCCCACTGCCATGAGCATTATTTACTGGGAGCTTCTGCATCCTTATAGTATGTGACTGATCTAAAGTATTCCTTATTGTTGTTGTTTTTTTTGAATCCTCACCCAAGGATATGTTTATTGATTTTAGTGAGAGAGAGAGAGGGAGCGAGGGAGGGAGGGAGAGAAGGAGGGAGGGAGGAAGGAAGAGAGAGAGAGATCCATGTGAGAGAGAAACATCGATCAGTTGCCTCCTATACCACCTGGGAATTGAACCCAAAACCTGGGTATGTGCCCTAACTGGGAATCGGACCTGCCACCTTTTGGTGTACTGGACAATGCTCCAACCAACTGAGCCACACCAGCCAGGGCTGTATTATTATTTTCTTAATAAGAGAAAGTTTATTGAGAAGTCACAGAGGTAGAAGTGAACTATAGAATCAGTGGGCTTAGGAAACAAGTTACAGAGGCAAAAGAAGGGCCCTTGGAGCTTAGGAGAGAGAGACAAGGACAAGATGGGGGGCGGGGGAGGGAGTGGGGAAGATGTCTTGTGCTCCAGAGTGAGAGCCAACCCTTGGGGTTTTTTTGGCGGCGGGGAGGGGTTGGGGGTGTGGGGGAGTTAATTCTCCTCCAAGGAATTTTTTCCATTGATTTTAGAGAGTGGAAAGGAGGGAGGGAATGGGGGTGGGGAGAGAGAGAGAGAGAAACATTAATGTGAGAGAGACACATCGATTAGTTGCCTCCTGCACACACTCCAACCAGGATGGGGATCGAACCTGCAACCCAAGTACATGCCCTTGACTGGGAATCAAACCCAAGACCCTGTGGTGCTCTGGCCAATGCTCTAACCATTTAGCAACACCAGCCAGGGCCGCTCCTTATATGTTTAACTCTCAGTTAAAGCCTCATAAGCACATGAGCTTTGTTTCCTCAGCTTACCAGAAGTGCCTTTACTGGTCGATGTGCCTTGTTTATCTGCTCAGTTGGATGACTCAATTCTTAACATAGTGAAAGACCACATTTTTAAGCATGGAACCGTAGCATCTCGCCCACCAGTACAGATAGAAGAACTAATAGAGAAGCCTGGAGGCATCATTGTGCGATGGTGTAAGGTCAGTAATTCAGAATTATAGAAGTGGCTTCAACATCACGGATTTGAGATTTGGGGGCCTTAAATTTTTTCTCTTAAATTTGTTTTTATTGATTTCAGAGAGAGTAATGGAGAGGGAGAAGGGGATAGAAACATCAATGATGAGAGAGAATCATTGATTGGCTGCCTCCTACACACCTCCCACTAGGAATCAAGCCCTATACCCAGGCATGTGCCCTTGACCGGAAATCGAACCATGACTTCTTGGTTCATGGGTCGATGCTCACCACTGAGCCACACAGACTGGGTAGATTACTTTTTTGATAAACTACCTTTGAATATTTTCTTCTCTTCATAAACAAAAATCCCTTTTGCTTTACAATTAAAGTCACAGGGAACTTGAACTGAGGAAGCTCTTCCAGTTTGAGATAAACAGTTTTGAAGGTACTTTTTAGAATCCCTGATTCACTACATTGTTTCTCAGTTGTAACTTACTGAGTTAAGGATTGCTCCCATTTCTGTTTTTTAGGAGAGTCAAATGATGATAGTGAATATTGGGTGTCTGATAGCTTTCTGGTCAACACTCAACTAATATCTCTGAAATAAAATGTCCAAAGAATGATTTCTTCACACTCTCAGCATTGCTGAGATTTTGTGTGTTAAATTGGTTATATAGATGAGCTACCATATTTTATTTTCATTTTATTTTATTAATCTTCACTGGATATTTTCCATTGATTTTTAGAGAGCGTGGAAGGGAGGGGGAGAGACACATCGATGTGAGGGAGACAATCAATTGGTTGCCTCCCACACGAACTTTGACCAGGGCTGGGGATGGAGCCCACAACCAGGGCATGTGACTGGGAATGGAACTGTGACCTCCTGGTTCATAGGTCGATGCTCAACCACTGAGCCACACCGGCTGGGCTAGTTGTGGGATTCTTATCCTTGAATTTTTAATGTTTTATCTTTGGCATTATTGTGTAGAAATCATGCCATTTCATCAAAGAAAGCAGATTTTTTCATACCAGATTGGGAGGTCTAAAACACATGGTTCAATAAAGAAAAGAAGGGACGCAATGATGGAATATTTCCTATGACCTTCCTGAGAAGAGCCTGTATTCAGTATATTCAGCACATGGGCTCGTATGCTTGGCCCAAAATGCCACCTTCTAAGTTCTTTTTTATTTTTTATTTTTTTATTTTTATTTTTTATTTCAGAGAGGAAGGGGGAGGGAGAGAGAGAGAAACATCAATGATGAGAGAATCATTGATCAGCTGCCTCCTGCACACCCCCTATTGGGGATTGAGCATGCAACCTGGGCATGGCCCTTGACCAGAATTGAACCTGGGACCCTTCAGTCCACAGGCCGAAGCTCTATCCACTGAGCCAAACCGTCGAGGGCCGCTTTCGAAGTTCTTATACAGTGATGCCAAGAGAAATTATTCTCTGACTTTTACCTAACACAAAGTCTTTCTCCTTAGGTGGATGACGACTTTACAGCCCAAGATTACAGACTCCAGTTTCGTAAATGTACTTCAAATCATTTTGAGGATGTATATGTAGGCTCTGAAACTGAATTCATAGTGTTACACATAGACCCCAATGTTGATTATCAGTTCCGAGTCTGCGCCCGAGGAGATGGCCGACAGGAGTGGAGTCCTTGGAGCGTCCCCCAGATAGGTCATTCCACATTGGTGCCGCATGGTATGACCTTGCTTTCTCACTCCTGAGCTTAACTGTGTGTAGGAACACTTGTCTTCTGTGTGCAAGGCCACACGCTGCCCATCCTTCTTTCTGAGGCTAACCCCTGGATTGATGAGAACAACACTGGACGTGTCTTTTACTTCCTGCTCAGATTACTTCGTGTGACTTTTACAAAGAATTCAACAGTTCTTATCTCCAGAGTCTAAAATAGTGCCACCCAGGATTGGTAGCATTCCCTAAAACCACAGATTTTAAATATTGCATCAGGAAACTGCAGGGTTTTTTGTTTTTTGGGTTTTTTAAAATATATTTTTATTGATTTCAGAGAGGAAGGGAGAGGGAGAGAGAGATAGGAACATCAGTGATGAGAGAGATCATTGATCGGTTGCCTCCTGCACGCCCCCCACTGGGGATCGAGCCCGCAACCCAGGCATGTGCCCTTGACCAGAATCAAACCCAGGACCCTTTAGTCCACAGGCCAATGCTCTATCCATTGAACCAAACTGGCTAGGGCATGGAAACTGCAGTGTTTGATCCAAACCTTCAGTGTATATCTGAGTAGAGGCTTTTTCTCAAAAAGCTGTATGGTTGACGTTGATCTCTTCTATATTACTAGTTTAACAGATTCAAACTCATTTGTTAATTAGTTCTTAATCAGGTTGGAGTAAGCTCAAATATGATTTTATCAGATAGGCTATAACACTTTTATCTTCCATGCCAAAATTGTTTAAGAATAGACTAAAAGTGTGTTTATGGTTCGTAGGATGAACCATAATACCCTGTCATGGAAGAATCTTTTATTAAACTTGCTCATGACCTCTAAGAGTAGCCTTTTCTACTTCCAAGTCTTTTTTAATGTGTCTGTACTGAAGATAGTCCTGAAAAGATCCTAATAATTTTCAATGTCTTTGCTTTTTAAAAAGAATGGACAGCTGGCTTTGAGGGGTACAGTCTGAGCAGTCGAAGAAATATAGCACTCCGGAATGATTCGGAATCCTCAGGTGTTCTCTACTCCAGCGCTCCAACCTACTTCTGTGGGCAGACGTTAACATTCAGGCAAGTAGATATTATAATACCTGTCTGTTGTGGCTGAGGCAGGGTAATGAAGTGCACAGAACACATATAAGCTTCAGACAAAATTGTCCTGAGGTAGGCCCATCATTTATAGGCAGTGATACTTTGAGGAGATTTCTTTATTTCTCTTTGCTTCCGCTTTCTCATGTATTCATAGGGTTATTATGAAGATTAACTGAACATAAAATGCATTGGTTATGTTTGATACATAGTATGTACATATTATGTTCAGGTCTCTTTTCTTCTTGGTAAATAGAGGTAAGTAGAATACCTCTCAAAAGTCAACCTTAAAAAATTTAGAGGCACAGAATTTTCTTTTTGTAGTTTTGAATCAATCAGACCAGGTCTCTATGAGAGACAGCCTATCAGTGTAAACTGCTCCTACCAATTAATTTTCTATTTCTTTACCTATTTCTTCCTGTATTAGAAAATTTTTCTTTTTTGTGTTTTTATGTTATTTGAGAAGTACTCTCTATGGTCATATTTCTAAATAGCTCTTCCTAGAAACCAAAGCTCAGTTTTGATTTAGAAAAGTAAAGCTTGCCTGATGTTCACCATACTCACAGAGTAGCAAACTCTCTTCTAAGTTTTACCTCTTTTTTAAAAAAAAATATGTTTTTGTTGATTTCAGAGAGAGGGAGTGGGAGGGAGAGAGATATGGAAACATCTCTGATGAGAGATAATCATTGATCGGCTGCCTCCTGCACGCCCCCTACTGGGGATCAAGCCCAAAACCCGGGCATGTGCCCTGACCGGGAATCAAACTGTGACCTGGTTCATGGGTTGATGCTCAACCACTGAGCCACAGCAGCCGGGCTGAGTTTTAACTCTTGAGATCATGAGATTTCATTGTGAATGCTTGTTCCAAGTTCCTCCTCTTCTGTGTCTTGTCCTGTAAGGCATGGACAGTATCTGAAATATTATCTAAGCTAATGTTGCCATGTTCTTCACCAGTCAAGTCATTTGAACTGTCAGCAGTTATCAGAATGTATTATGCGTCCTCTCATTTTTTATACCTCCTCTCTGCTCTTATATTAAGTTGTTACTAAGTCATCCTTTCTTTATAATGTAAGAGGTGAGAGGAAGTATCAAAGAGAGAGAGAGAAATAAGGAGTCTAGTGCCTCATGTCTATTTAATTATTCCCCAGGTAATCATGAGATTTCTGTACTAACATACCCCCTCTCTGTTTATTGCTCTTCTTTACAAAAATACTTGCATTAGGGAATCTCCTGAGAACAAGGTACTTCTATGTAACGGTATGGCTTCCTGAGTTGATAGGTTTAAGCCAGATGTCTCAGACCATAATAAGAAAAATAATCATAGAAATAATAATTGTAGTTAATATTTCAATAGCATTTACTCTGTGCCAGGTACTGTTCTAAACATTTTACGTGTATTGTCACCAGATAGGGACTGGGCCTGGAATGGGTCTGCCTCAGGCTGGCCTGTGGTGTGTGAGTTCTTGACTTTGTGCAGGAAAGATTTCATAATATGAATCCAGGTGATTCTGAGAGTTTGTATATTAAAGCTGGGGACCGTGAAACAAAGGAAGGGCTTAGGGTAGAAGAAGCAGCAGGAGAGAGCCTAGGCAGTGCTCGGCTTTGGCTCCCTAGAAACATTATGGGAATGAAGTGAGCTAGCACAGGGCTTCTGTTAGCTCACTGGGAAGTGAAGGTCACAGTGATAGAAGTGAGGCGGAGCAGAGCTGTTGTTAGCTCACTGGAAAGTTAGAGAAAAGGGGACCTTGGAGATAGGATCGGAGGTAAGCCCAGGATGAGCTGTCCCTGCCGACCACTTCCCTGGTTGCAAGTCTCGTGGGGACCCTTAGACTTTAGGACAGTGGTTCTCAACCTTCTGTCCTTTAAATACAGTTCCTCATGTTGTGACCCAACCATAAAATTATTTTCTTTGCTACTTCATAGCTGTAATGTTGCTACTGTTATGAATCGTAATATAAATATCTGATATGCAGGATGGTCTTAGGCGACCCCTGTGAAAGGGTCGTTCGACCGCCAATGGGGTCACGACCCACAGGGTGAGAACCGCTGCTTTAGGAGGAAGTAAAAAGTTCATGCCCAAGAAGAGGCATGGGTGTTCCCTAGAGCAAGCTGGCACTGGTATTTTTTGTCTTGAGGGTTTATCTCTCTTGTGCTTGTGAGAATCTTAGGGGAGGGTTTCATCAGAATATTCATCAGCTTTCCAGGTGTGATTATAATATGCTGATGCCTCACAATGAGTGTATAGGGGAGTTTGGGATTATTCTTTGGTCTACTTTACTGTTTTACTTTTATCTTGAGTCTGTCTGGCTCTAATCAGGGCTTTGTTATTTGTTCCCTGAGTTTATCTGTCCTTGGGTTTGGCTCGTACAAATGGCATTAATTGGGTCTCTGTCCTCTACCTCCCTGACCAGCGTGATTTAAGCTATTTATTCTCTGGTAGGGAGGAGAGGTATAACCCATTTGCTCTCAAGTGCCCTTGGTTAGGGAAGATAAGGTCTGCGATTCACTAGCTGTCTGTAAGTTGTCTAAGCTGTTTGGCCTTGTTTAATAACCGTGTCTCAGTTTCTCTATTCCACTTGCCCAGGAATGTTCCTAGCTTCTTACTATCCTGCCTCAGTGTTAACTCATTTGATTCTCACAATAACCCAGTGAAAGATGTGCAGTTACTCATATTAAGGATGGGGATGCTAAGGCATGGAGAAGTCACTCACCCACTGTCACGTAGCTAGTAAATGGCAGAGTTAGGGTTTAAATCCAGGCAGTCTGGCTCCAGAGTCTGTGATCTTAATGGCTGGTCTCTATTGCTTCTTGTTTGTCTTCCTGGGAGAGTAAACATGATTCTAATTAGTGCTGAAATCTATAGTTTTCCTGTTACAGTAGCCTTAGTTCTTTTTCCTCTTCAGTGACCATCATCTGTGGTTGATGGTGTCCTGCTTATAAATCCTTTCTCTTTGAACACAGAACAAACTTAGGTTTGTTTCTTAAGTCATTCAATGAATATCTGTTGATTTAATTTAAATCCTCTTACTATCTGTGGACTGTAGGGCTCAATAAACCATTCGTTAGTTCCTGCCTCCTCCTCCATAGATGCCAGACTGGGCCCCTCTTGGCAGGGTAATTATCTGAATCTTAGTTAAGCTCAGTATTATCTTAGCCAGACCTTTGCATTTTTGTCATTTTTTTCTCTGAATGGGAAATGAAAATGTTTTCTCTCCTTGTTTAAAAGAATTTCAGGCATCAGCAATTAAGTCAGAAGATGTGAGTTGGGGCGGGGTGGCGGGCACCTCCATGTAGGAGGTAGGAAACCATAGGCCTACTTAATAAAGGTAAACTTTACTCAGTTTTTTTAGGGTGATTGAGTGCCTCTTAGAAGGGAGATTGTATTCCTGTAGGCACTGCCCTGTTGCTCAGCCCAGTCTACTTCCTGCTGCAGTTTCTGCAATGCTTCGAGCTGCTGAAGCCAAAGAAACCAGTCACTGGCTGGCTCTTAACCGTCTCTACAGCCCAGTTTCATTTGGTGCCCAGGTCTGCTAGCAACCCTCTCCTTCCAGGCCTCTCCCCGATTTCCTGTCGGAGCATTCCTGCTTTCCTTTCCTTGCTTCTAAGATTTCCTATCTTACTATTTTTAAGCCATATTTTTACTTTCTCTTCTCTACTACCTCTTTTCTTTAAAATAGCTTCCTTTCAAACAGCCTTCCTTAATCCTAATAGCCTCAGAAGTTGTCGTCTTCCTTTTACAGATAAAGAAACTAAAGCACAGAGACTGACTTGTCAGTATTCAAATGCTGGCCATCTAGTCCCAAAGTCTGTGTACTTAACCACTGCATACCCTGCCTGTGGCAAGTAACGTGAGGCAGTTAATCAGGGGCAATAAGCTAGCTATTTTTAATAATAACCTTTCCCTTCAAAGAACACAAAAAATCATTGTTCCGTTTTTCTATTGTTGTGTAGCAAACCACCCCAAAACTTAGAGGCTTAAAACAGCAACAGTCATCTGTTTGCTCAGGAAACTGTAATTTGCAGAGCTTGGCAAATGCAGGCATCTCTGCTCAAGTGTCGCCCCCCCCCCCATACGCCCGCCCCCCGATATTTCAAGTTCCTACCTGGCACCATATGTAGTTACTATTGACTGTATTCCTTAGGCTGTACTTCACATCCCCGTGACGGTTTTGTAACTACAAGGACTGTTTCTTGGACTTTTTACTGTCTATTTTCTTTCTGTCTTAAAACTACTTTTCTAAACTCTAAGGACAGTTCGGATAAACTCCAGTCTTTCGAATGAGGCTGATTGTTTCATCAACCCTTATTCCACTCCGATGGTATTTACAGTACATGATTTTTTTTTTTTTTTAAATATATTTTATTGATTTTTTTACAGAGAGGAAGGGAGAGAGATAGAGAGTTAGAAACATCGATGAGAGAGAAACATCGATCAGCTGCCTCCTGCACATCCCCCACTGGGGACGTGCTTGCAACCCAGGTACATGCCCTTGACCGGAATCGAACCCGGGACCCCTCAGTCCGCAGGCCGACGCTCTATCCACTGAGCCAAACCGGTTTTGGCAACAGTACATGATATTGGCAGGAGCGCCAAGTTTAAGAAACAGAGAAAACCAGAAACTTTGGCTCCACGTAGAGCAGGCAGCTTATAAATTAGTATAAGAATTATCCAGACTCCAAGGAATCTAGAGGAGGGAAAAGTTACTTCTAGGTGAGGGTTGGTAAAGGCTTTTTCTCAGGCAGAGCTGGAAAGGACAGTTCAGGGAAACAAAGCAAGACAAAATATAGACTAGAAAAAATACAAAGAACAGCAAATAAAGAGTATGTCTGGGTTAACAGAGATGGGAAGTTAGTCAGAAAGAACCCCAGGAAGGTAGCATATTCTTTTGGACAGGCTTTGTATGATTTTTCTTTAATTCCTCAAAGAAATGCTTCTTTTGGAGGTCACCTGTACTCATTGACAAGGAGGACATTTGCTACTGCATACAGAGCTCTCCTCCAACAAAAGTCTTCCGCAAGTAAAACCAAATCAGGTTTATATTCTACTAGTGACCCAGTGCACAGATTCATGCACATTGAAAGGAAATTAATTAGAAGGTGGCTGACAGGGCGGGACTGGGCGAGATGGGCCAGATACGCCCTGGAGCCAACCTCCCACGGTCCCTCCTTGGTGTCTACAGAGTGAGCAGGGTCCCTCTGGCAGGTAGGATCCCTTAGCCTAGTCTGTGGGTATCGGGCCCAAACCTGCAGTCAGACATCCCCCAAGGGGTCCGGGGTGCGAGAGGTCACTCTGCAAATTTGCTGACGTACAGGGTGTGGAACACAAACGCAAGTGTGCAGTAAACCAGATTCTGGGCCGACAGTGCCCCAGCAACAACATAACTCACGGCCAAAGGTGGAATCGTGCAGCCCAGCAAGGAATTGGGCTCCCTCCTCTCTAGTTTTGGGTGCATCACTCAAGAACCGCTGCTGCCAAGTCACTGCAGCTTGGCAGCTCCTGCATTGAGTGTCTGCCCCCTGGTGGTCAGTGTGCATCATAGCGACCGGTCGGAGAGTCGGAGGGACACCTAGCATATTAGCCATATATATATAATCTTAGGGTTCATGAATTTACAAGTGAGCTAGACCAGCAGTCGCCAGTAGGTGGTCTGTGAGGTCCAAAAGGTTGGCGACCCCTGAGCTAGACTATCTGTATATATAAAAGCCTAAGTGACTGGCTGACTGGCCAACCGGCTGGTAGCTATGATGCGCAATGACCACCAGGGGACAGACGCTCAATGCAGGAGCTGCCGAGTGACAGCAACTTTGCAGAGTGCCCACTCACACTCTGGGACTCCTTGGGTGATGTCAGACAGCCAGTTTCGGCCTGATTCCTACGGGCCAGGCCGAGGGACCCCATCTGCCAGAGGGATTCTGCTCACTCTGCAAACACCCTTTGAGCCCCACTGTGCGCCCCAGGTGTGGCTGGCCAGGGAGGGACCACCGGAGGTTGGCTCCAGGGCGTGTCTGGCCTGTCTCTCCCAGTTCCGCCCCGTTGACCACCTTCTAATTAATTTCCTTTCAATGTACACGAATCCATGCACCGGGCCTCTAGTACAAAATTATAATAGCCAGTTAGCATTGCTTGAGCCCTACTATATATTAGTTCTTAATGAGTTAATTTCTATAAATGCTCATTACATCCTCACAAGGTAGAGATACATTTTATGGATGTGGAAAGATTAAGCAACCTGCTGAGGTCATACAGATCATTAATAGTGATGCTGAGATTCAAATACTGACATTCTAGCCCTGTAGGACTCTGTGTTGCCTTAGAGTAAGGTAGGAGGCCATTGGAGGATATTGAGTAAAGGAAGGACATCATCAGTCATATGTTGTTGTTTTTTAATGTTTTTATTGATTTCAGAGAGAAGAAAGGAGAGGGAGAGAGAAATAGAAGCATTGATGAGAGAGAAACATTGATCAGCTGCCTCCTGCATGCCTCCCACTGGAGACTGAGCCTACAACCCAGACTCTCTCCTTTTCCCTTCCTCTCTGAAATCAATAAACATATTTAAAATTAAAAAACAAAACAAAAAGAGCAGTGAATCTTTTCTACAGTGGAGGAAAACACACCAGCAAAAATATTACCAGAAATGAGGAATAAACCATATTCAGCATTCTAATATTAATTGTAAAAAGAGTTGAATGAGTTGGCCAAACTGAAGGTTAAGAGCACAGTCCTCCAAAAGATCACCCTCTCTTCAGATGGGTCATAGGTGGCTTCAAATTTCTGAGAGTCCCACAACCACCTTCAGGCTCTATAATTCACTAGAATGACTCACAGAACTCAGGAAAGCCCTGCACTTATGGTTACAGTTTTATTATAGCAAGAGGATACAAATCAGAATCCACCTAAGGGAGAGATGCATAGGAGCAGGTCTGGGAAGGTTCCAAACATGAAGCTTTTGTTGTTCTCAGCATGACCGTAGGCAAGGAACCAAAAACTGAACCAAGGTGTCCAGTTTTTATTGGAGATTTTTTATGGTTGCTTAAATCATTCCCTGCTTGACTCAGCATTCACCTTCCCTGCCCTCCCAGGAGACTGGGCTGATATTCTGTAGCTCAAAGCCTCAAACCTCTAATCACGTGACTGGTCTCTCTCGGGTGACCTGCTCCCATGCTGAATCATGCTGTTAGTATCCACTATCGAGGGGCCCACCCTGCAGACCTTATCAGACTTAGTTGTTCCAATTAATGTTCTTTATAGAAAAGATAATCTTGCACCACATGTTATAATAGTCGTCTCTTTAGTCTCTTTTAATCTGGGACAGTTTCTCCATTTCTGAATCTTTTAACTTTTATGACATTGGACAATTTTGAAGCATACAGACCAATTAGAATATCCCTCAATTTAAGTTTGTTTAATGTTTCTTAATGATTTGGTTCAGGTTATGCATCTTTGGCAGGAATAATATAGAAGTAATATTGTGTTCTTCTCATTGAATTGAATTCTTTAGGATATGTACCCAGAAGTGAAATTGCCAAATCATGTGGTGGTTCTTCTTTTATTTTTGTGAGGAACCTCCATACTGTTTTACATAGCAGCTGCAGCATTGTAGATCCCCATCAACAGGGCAGTACTTGGTTAGGATTTTTGCATCTGTAGTCATCAGAGTTACAGGCCTGTAGTTTTCTTGTAGTGTCTTTTTCTGATTTTGGTTTCAGGATAAAATGAGCCTCATAAAATGTGTTTGGAAGTACTCCCTCGTCAACAGTTGTTTGGAAGAGTTTGAGAAGGACTATCATTAATTGTTCTTTAAATGTTTGGTGGAATTCACCAGTGAAGCCACTGGTCCTGGGCTGTGTGTGTGTGTGTGTGTGTGTGTGTGTGTATAGGTTTCTGATTACTGATTTAATCTACTTTCTATTTATAAATCTATTTTTTTAAATATATGTTACTGATTTTTTACAGAGAGGAAGGGAGAGGGATAGAGAGTTAGAAACATCGATGAGAGAGAAACATCGACCAGCTGCCTCCTGCACACCTCCCACTGGGGATGTGCCCGCAACCAAGGTACATGCCCTTGACCGGAATAGAACCTGGGACCCTTCAGTCCGCAGGCCGATGCTCTATCCACTGAGCCAAACCGGTTTGGCTATAAATCTATTTTTTCTTTCTTCATGTCAGTCTTGGTAAGTTATGTTTGTAGGAATTTATCCATTTTTTTCTAGATTATCCATCTTTGATGTATGTTCATAGAAGTCTCAGGAATCCTTTTCATTTCTGTGGCATCAGTTGTAATGACTCCTCTTTCATTTCTGACTTTATTTGCATCTTCTCTTTCTTTTTCTTAGTTCATATACTAAAAAGTTTGTCAATTTTGTTGATAATTTCAAAAAACCAATTCTTAGTTTTTTTTTAAATTTTTTTAATTGATTTTAAAGAAAGAGGAAGGGAGAGTAAAACACCGACTTGTTGTTCCACTTATTTATGTGTTCATTGCTTGATTCTTTTTTAAATATATATATATATATATATATATATATATATATATATATATATATATATATCTTTATTGACTTCATAGAGGAAGGGAGAGGGAGAGAGAGATAGAAACATCAATGATGAGAGAGAATCATTGATCGGCTGCCTCCTGCACACCCCACACTGGGAATCAAGCCTGCAACCCAGGCATGTGCCTGAACTGTGACCTCCTGGTTCAACCACTGAGCCACGCTAGTCAGGCCAGCCATTATTTCTTTGTGTGTGTGTGTGTGTGTGTGTGTGTGTGTGTGCATTTTTAGCCATTATTTTTTAAAAATAAATATTCTATCCCTTTCTCTCTTCTCCCAGAAGTCTCTTAGACTTTCTTTACTCTTTTTCTTTGTTCCTTTGATTGGATAATTTCAAATAATCTGTCTTCAAGTTTGATGTTTCTTTCCTCTGCCTGATTAAACATGGTATTGAATTCCTCTTGTGAAATTTTCAGTTTATCATATTCTTCAGCTACAAAATTACTTAGTGTTTAAAATATGTTTTTGTCTCTTTGTTGTTTATGACTCATTTTCTAGAGCATGTGGAGCATCTTTATGATGGTTATTTTGAATTGATTGTCAGATAATTCATATACCTCCATTTCATTAGGATAATTTTCTGGAGATCTATTTCTTTTTTTTTGTTTGGGCCATATTTCCCTTTTTCTTCATGTTTTGTAATTTTGTGTTGGAATCTACACACATGAAAACAGCTTCCTTTCCTATCTTTATTGCCTGGTTTTGTATAGGAGAGGACTCTCACAAATGAGCCTACTAGAGATCCTAGGGGGCCTCTGAAATCTTTTGGTGGGAGCTTGTGTGTGTGATTTCCCTGGGCTTGTGTGTGCAATTTCTGAGAGGGCCTTGCTGGCTCCCTCTGGTGCCTGTTTGTGGCACTGCAAGTTCTCTGGTGCTACAAGCAGCAAGGCTTCTGTGCCCTCTTGTACTCAAATGCCACCAGCCATCCAGAGGATGTGGACTCCTCATCAGCGCCCCACATCATGTGAGACAGATACCATTCCTTGTGTGGCCCCATGAAAAGCTTCCGGTGCACCAGAATCTCTTTCTACTCTTCTCCCTCTCTCCCAAAGGAGAGAAGCCTTGAGTTATGTATGTGCCTTCTCACAGTCATGCCAAGTCGCGTGGGCTACAGGATGCCACTCTTCTTTATCTTTGGTCTCAGCAGCATTCAGACATTCATACTGTGCCAGTTCCTACAGTGCTGCAAGTGAGGCAGGACAGAAGCCAAGTCTTCAGGAACCCCCCACGGAGTTGGAGAGCTGGATGCACTCTCTACTCTCTCCCTCCTGAAGGAAAAGCCAGCGGCCAGGTGTTCTTGCCTGGCACTGAGCTGCGGTGGCTTAGGAGAGGCTGGCATGGGGAAAGTGGACTTGTTCTTCCTCTCCGTTTCAGTGCAGCTGTTTTCAGCTCTGTGCTCCCTTAGAGTGTTACAGCTTCTCAACTAGATGCTGGAACCCTCATACAGCTGTTTCAGGCTGCATGTCCTTGTTAAAGCAGGGTTTCTGTGGTAGAGTGAGGACTGGCACTTTATTCTGCCATAACACTGATGTCACTCCCTCCTCCCCATACGTCTTTAGACGGCTGGCTTAGAAGTGCAATGACTTCAGAAACTCACTCACATATTTACTATGACCCTGTATGTTTCCCACTTTACCACGAAAGACTTTGAAGCCACACTGAGTATAAATAATCGCAGTCTACCCTTGGTAAAGCTACATTCTGTTTCTTATTCACTTTTTCTTTTTCTATTCTAGCAAAGTTTGCTGTTTTGGAATGGTGGGGAAAATGAGCCTGGTAATAGCAATATAGGTTGGCCTTTATATTTAGGTTTCTTAGTTTCTAGAGTACATGATGATGCATTATTTGAGACTAAAACACAAAAGGAAGTGCTTAAGCTTTCCACGTAGGAAGTTCTACAAGCAAAATAGGTTTGTAATCATATTATCGTTTTTATTATTTATTTATTTATTTTTAAATGTTTTTATTGATTTCACAGAAGAAGGGAGGGAGAGAAAGAGATAGAGAAATATCAATGATAAGAGAGAATCATTGATCGGCTGCCTCCTGCACGCCCTGATTGGCGATCGAGCTCCCAACCCGGGCATGTGCCCTGACCAGTATCAAACCATGACCTCCTGGTTCATAGGTCAACGCTCAACCACTGAGCCATGCCAGCCAGGCCATATTATCCTTGTTAAAAGACTGTTTGTCTATCTTAAAGGCTTTAAGTACTTGATAAACAATAATCAAATCATTGCTAGACTCTCATATTGATGATGGTAATAGTCAGACTTATTATAATGGCAAATATAACAAGTTTCCTATGTGTCCAGCACCAGAACATAAAATAGAAATGTGCTGTTACAGCTGTAAATAGTTAACACAGACTCTTCAGTCACAATGCGCACGATCGAGTCCTAGTTCCACCACTGAGCCAGGTGATGGGGGTCAGTCTAGTCAACCTTGTTTTTTCTTTTGTGCCTGCATTTCCTCATGTATAAAATGGATATGATGATAATAATACTATCTACCTCGTGGGTTGTTCTGTGAATTGAATGAAGTGATTTATAGATAAATTTTTAGAACAGTGCCTGAAATTTAGGAATTTCTAGATTCTTATTAGCTATTAAGAGCAGTTGTGATGAGATTATTCTTTTAAAGCTTAATAACTGTTACAGATCGTGTTTCGAAAAAAAAAAGATTGAGTGTTCTTTCTCCCTCATTTACAGAGTTGAAACTGTGGGCCAACCAGACAGAAGAGACAGTATCGGAGTGTGTGCGGAAAGGCAGAATGGATATGACTCTCTGCAGCGGGACCAAGCAGTGTGCATTAGTACAAACGGTAAGAGATAAGTCACTGTCAGTCCTTTGACATATCTCTGTATATTAATTACTATGGTAAGATATGAGTCTGGCCCAATATCACACATTTATAGCAGGAGATGAGAAGATATAGGTCTTAATGACATATCCAAATGGCTACTGTGTACCAGGCATTGTTCTGTACCCTTTATAAATATAAATTATTTAATCCTTTTAACAGCTTTTTGAAGTGGGGAGTAATATTACATCCATTTTATAGATGATGAAGGCTGAGCCACAGGGAGGTTAAGTGACTGGAGTTGGTGGGCTGGGACTTGCTCCAGGGAGTCTGCCTCTGCATCCTGCTCGCATGGGTCGTCTCAATTAAACGTAGATTAGGGAACTAGGGAGGGGGTTTAATTTGTTATATATCTCTAATGTTGTTTGGTCCCTTACTTCACAGTAATCACACTTTCAAAAGTCGCTATCAAGATATGTTCATATTTTGTGGTGTGGGTCAAGCAGCAGGTAGAACGAGATTCTTGTTCATTCCATGTGAAACAATCTTGCTATTCCACAGGATGTAATTGTATAATGGAGTCAAGCTTCTGTCGATACCATCCATATGGGAAATTCATAGTCTCTGTTCTAAAAGTAGAACTCTACCTAGACCAGAATTCTAAAATGTACTTAAAGCTTTGACTTTCCTTTCTGCCATGAGGATGGGGATTAATTAAATGCATTATCTTTGACCAGTTGGCATTCCAAAATGTTTTCTTTATTTGAATTAGGAAATTAGCTGTGTTCTGAATAATCTAGACTCTATTTCAATTCTTAGTTATTGCTCACAGGTAAATGACTTTTTACCTTAACATTTTAGGTGCAGTTTTTGTAAATGGAAAAGAAATGACTAATCAATTGCCCGCCGTTACTTCTGGGTCCACTGTCACATTTGACATTGAAGCTGTGACTCTAGGATCCACCAATAATAACGAAGGCGGAAACTTCAAGCTTCGAGTAACTATTAGCTCAAATAACAGAGAAGTGGTTTTTGACTGGGTACTTGATCAATGTTGTGGTTCTCTTTACTTTGGATGCTCATTTTTCTATCCTGGATGGAAAGTGCTGGTGTTCTAGACTTTTGGATGATTGGCTTTGGTTTGCAGGGTTTTAATGTAGCTGTCCTCAGCCCAATTTAGTTGTAATTCATTTAAAAAGACATGTTAGATTCATCTCTCAGTTAAGCCATTGGAAATGGAAATTGTTTACTGGATTTATTTTAGAATATTTTAGCAATAAGAAACTTGAATACTATGGACAAAAGCGTAATGCATTTTTATTTTTAGCATAGTGTTAATTAAAATGTCACATCACAATAAAATGAATAAAGCAAATTGGCTTTTAAAATATGAGGAGATACAGAAAGCCCTATACCTTTCCACTGTATTTTTAAAAGTTGTCTATTAGAACAGAAAAACTTAATGTATCATTATTTTATTAAATCTCCATCTTTTAAGAATCCAGGGCCATGTAAGACTTTAATATAAAACAACAGGACTAGGCCAGATAGAAGCCTGAGTCTGTAATATACATTCACTTGTGTGTTCTCCACTTAAGTGTTGAATATGTTCTTCATAATCAGGCATTTGTAAGCAGTATTGAATTTTATCACATATTCAGTATTCTTAAAGTCCCCCAAACATGATAATTTTTGCAGTTTTTATAATTACTGAACAAATGTCTATAATAGGCAATGTATTTTCTTTCATTCTTTTCTTACAGTTTGATTCATGATAGGCTAGAGGACTTTTACAGGGTAAAACTACTTGTGGAAGTAGTATGCAAGCAGTGTTAGCCACGTCACATGTATGGAACATGTACATGTGCATATCCAGCCACAGTGATATGCATATTAACATTTTAAAGGTATGAACTGCAGTCCAGTTTAATGTCAGTTTATAAATGGTCTTTTGGCGGACCAAATATAGGATAAATACTTGACCTATTTTTGACAACTTAAATTTGTGTAAAATATTTATTTGAAGGACTTACTGAGTGTGTAAAATGATTATCTTAACTTGCTATATACCAGAA
Organism: Myotis yumanensis; assembly: GCF_028538775.1. Taxonomy (NCBI): domain Eukaryota; kingdom Metazoa; phylum Chordata; class Mammalia; order Chiroptera; family Vespertilionidae; genus Myotis; species Myotis yumanensis. The sequence goes on along the minus strand of NW_027223767.1, from coordinate 22,876,945 downwards.
TACAGAATTTTTTAATGTGAATTTCTTTTTTCATTTTTAACAGTAGAAAAGTAGAAAAGCAAGTTTGATATTTTTGTAAGATAATTTATTTGGGGATTCAGATTCCCTGTTGGACAATCATGACCTTTTTTCCCTTGCCTTATATATAAGTAAGTCATCTTTCACTAAAGATGTGCTAGAATGTAGATGCCTCATCCAGCTGTCTAAAAAAATAAAAACCTAAAAGTTAAATGAGTGTATTTTTTTTTCTTGCATGATACTTGAATCCAATTTTAATCTTTTAAGAAGAGGGAGTAAAGAGTTTTTTTGTGAAAAGTTACATATACTTATATTCTGTATATAAGTTTACTTATACTATATTCTCTGACACTGAGCACAGTGCCTGACACATAACACATGCACAATAAATGCTTGATTGAATGAATATAGATGAGTTATTTTCTCCAGAATGTCATCTTATTGCCTCATTCAGCAAACATTTATTAAACATCTTTACTTCTTATCCTCCACTGGAGAATGGCGTCTTATACTTCTAGAATCTACCTATTTATAGAAGTGACTTAAACCTAACTTAATTTTACACAGGTGTGGATTTCATTTAATATTTTGAAATCTGAAACTAATTTAAATATTGGGGTTAGGCTTTTGGTGTCAGGTCTAAGAACTCTGTCTAGCTCGAGATCCCAAAGATTTTCTCCTATGTTTTTTCCTAAAAGTATTATAGTTTAACATTTTACATTTAAGTCTGTGCTCCATTTTGATTTAATTTTTGTATAAGGTGTGAGACTTAGGTTAAAGTTCATTTGGGAACATATCTGTTCATGTAGATGTCTAATTGCTCCAGCACCATTTGTTGCAAAGGCTGTCTTTCCTCCATTGAATGGCTTTTGCACTTTTGTCAACAAAAGTTTTTGTTGGGTTTATTCCTGGGTTCTCTGTTCTGTTCTATCTATCTATGAGTCTATCCCTCTGCCAATACCACACAGTATGATCACTGAGCTATATAATGTTTTACAATCAGGTAGTAGACTGATTCCTTTCTAATTCATCTTTTTCCAAATTGTTTTAGCTATTCCAGTCCTATTGTCTTCCCATGCAGCTTTTAGAGTAATCTTTACCTGCAATATATATGTATATATTGCTGGAATTTTGATAGAAAATTGTGTTAAACCTGTGTATCAATTTGGGAAGAGTTGACATCTTTACTATGTTGAATTTTCCAGTTCATGAACACAATATGTTCCTTCTATATAGATAGATCTTTGATTTCTTTAAATCAGCATTTTATTTATTTTTTAAATATATTTTATTGATTTTTTTACAGAGAAGAAGGGAGAGGGATAGAGAGTTAGAAACATTGATGAGAGAGGAACATCGATCAGCTGCCTCCTGCTCACTCCCCACTGCGGATGTGCCCGCAACCAAGGTACATGCCCTTGACCGGAATCGAACCTGGGACCCTTGAGTCTGCAGGCTGACTCTCTATCCACTGAGCCAAACCGGTTTGGGCTAAATCAGCATTTTATAGTTCCCAACATACAAGTTCTGTACATATTTTGTTACATTGACACCTAAGTTTGTTTGTTTTTAGTGACTATAAATGGCATTGTATTTTTTATTTTGGTTTCCACATGCTAAGTCTGAATATATATATAGAATTGATCTTTATATGTTTATCTTGTATCCTGCCAAATTGATAAGCTCAGCCCTCCTTCCCTCTTGAGATTTTTGTCTTTGATCCAAGGATTTTCTAGAAAGATCTTTTTAGTTTCCGAGTGTGTTTGGAGATTTTCCTGTTATCTTTCTAGCTTAATTATATTGTGGCTGAAGAACAGATTCTGTACGATTTCAATTATTTTAAATTTGTGAGGTTTATGTCATGCCCCAGGATATGGTCAGTCTTGGTATATGTTCTTTGGGTACTTGAAAAGACTAGTCTGCTGTTAAAGGGTGGAATGTTTTATAAATCTAGATCAGAATTCTGTTGACTGATGTTGTAGAGTTCTACTCCTAATTTTCTGTCTAGTTGCTCTGTCAATTTTCAGAGGGGCATGTAGAAGTCTCAAATTCTAATTGTGGATTTGTCTCTTTTTCCTTTCGTTCTGTCAATTTTTGACTCAGTTTTTCCAGCTCTTTTGTTTTCTGCATACCTACCTAGGATTTCTATATGTTCTTGGTGGATTGACCATTTTATCAAAATGTCTATCTTTCTGGTAAGTTTCTTGGCTTCTTAGTTTACTTGATATTAATATAGCCTCTCTAGCTTTCCACTGATTAATGTTTGCATGATATATATTTTCTATCCTTTTACTTTCAACTTGTCTATATAGTTTCTTATAGATATCATATAGTTGGGTTATGGTTTTGTTTTTTTGTTTACTCTGTCAATCTGTTTTATTTGGTTTTAGATCATTTACATATAATTTTGTTACTGATATGTTGGGTCTTAAGTCTGTCATTTTTCTCTTTCTGTTTTCTGTTCTCTCTGGTCTTAATTTCTCTGCTTTCCCTTTTATTCATTCTTGTAAGGTTACGTGAACATATTTTAGAATTTCATTTTGATTTATCTATGTTTTTGAGTCTCCCTTTATATAGTTTCTTTAGTAGTTGTAGGCATTAGTATATACATAATATCTATATATGTATATACATGTATATATACGTTAGTATATCTGTATTATGTATTACACACGTATGTTGTATATAACTTATCCATTATATATCTATATATCTTTTCAGTGTGTTGTCATTATTTTATGTTCAAGTAAAACATAGAATCCTTACCTTTCTTTATTCTTTCCCCACTTACAACATAATTTTCATGCTTACTAGTAAATATTTTTTCAAGATATTTTGCTTTAACCATAAAATATTTTAGAAAACTGAAGAAATGAGAAGCCTATTGTATTTACCTATATTCTCTTTACCATGTTATTTCTTTGTTCATGATGTTCCAATATTCCTTCTTGTATCATTTCTTTTCTGTTTAGAGAACTTCGTTTAACCATTCTTTTAAGGATAAGTTTGCTGGTGTAAAATTCTTAGTTTTCTTTCATCTGAGAATGTCTTTTTTTTTTTTTTTTATTGCTCAAAGCATTACAAAGGGTATTACATATGTGTCCTTTTTTCCCCCCCGCCCTTGACTGAGAATGTCTTGATTTCTTTTTCATTCCTGAAGGATATTTTCACTGAGTATAGAATTCTGGGGTAACAAATCTTTTCTTTCAGTACTTGAAAGATATGCTACTTCTCCTGGTTTCTGATTTTTAAAAATCTGCTATTGTTTTTCCTTCTAGGTAAAGTGTCATTTTTCTCTGGTTGCTTTCACTGTTTTTTTTTTCTCTTTAGTTTTTATAAATTCAGTGTTTTATCTTTGCATAGATTCCTTGTTTTCCTCAGCTTCTTGAATTTTTAGCTTATGTCTATGGCCAAATTTGGAAAGATTACAGCCATTATTTCAAGTACTTTATTTCAAGTTCTACCCTTTTTTCGTCCCACTGGTTTCTGAGGTTCTGTTTATTTTTAAGTCTGTTCAGCTCAGGCTATTTCTGTTGGTCTTACAGTTTACTGATTCTTTCCTCTGTCACCTCCCGCCATTCTGTTGGGCCATCTATGAGCTTTTTGTTATTCTTATTTTTCAATTCTAAAATGTCCATGTGGCTCTTCTTTGTATCTTCTATTTCTTTGCTAAGATGTTCTATATTCTTTGCTTGAGGCTATTCATTTTTTCATTTTTCAGTGTATTCATTGAAACATTTTTATTATGGTGGTTGTGATGGTTAGTCATATGTCTACTTAACTGGGCTAAGGGATGTCCAGGTAGGTGGCCAAACATTATTTCTGGGTGTGCATCTGAGGATGTTTCTGGACAAGATTAGCATCTGAATTGATAGATTGAAGGAAGTAGTGGGTGAGCATCATCCAGTCTGTTGAGAGCCTGAATAGAACAAAAAAGCAGAGGAAGGTTGAGTTCACTCTGCCTGACTGTTGAGGTGGGATGTGGATCTTCTGCCTCCAGCACTCCTGGTTTTAGGGCCTTCGGATCTGGACTGGCATCTACACCACTGGCTTTTAGGCTATCGAATGACATCACTGGCTTTCCTGGGTTCCCACCTTGCAGGCAGATTGTGGGATTTCTCCATAATCTTGTATTGATTTTCTTTTTCTGGAGAAGACTAATACGGTTGCTTTAAAATCTTTGTCAGGTAATTCTAATATTTGTCAGCCTAGTGTTGATACCCATTGTCTTCATGCAGTGTGAGATCTTTCTGGTTCTTGCTGTGACAAGTGATTTTCTATTGAAATGTGGACATTTTTGTTATGAGACTGTCAGCTGGCTTTTTGACACCACTTGAGCAGATTGAGGGGAAGGGCACTGCCTCATTACTACCCCATCATTCTAGGCCATGGTCAAAGTCCTCACTCTCCACCAGGCTTTTTCTGAACCACCCTATCAGAGCGGGAGAGGTGCCTCATTACTGCTAGTGGAAATGGAAGTCCAGGCTCCTGTCACCACAGGGGTAGGGGTCTTCATCATTGTCTGGTGGGATGAAAAGTCCAGTTTCCCTACTTGGCCTGTAGGATACTCCTAGATCAGTGGTTCTCAACCTTCTGGTCCTTTAAATACAGTTGTGACCCAACCATAAAATTATTTTCGTTGCTACTTCATAACTGTAATGTTGCTACTGTTATGAATCGTAATGTAAATATCTGATACGCAGGATGGTCTTAGGCGACCCCTGTGAAAGGGTCGTTTGACCGCCAAAGGGGTCGAGACCCACAGGTTGAGAACCGCTGTCCTAGATAGAGTTGTTAGGGCAAAGATTAAATGCATTGTGATTTAAAATCCTTAAATCCTCACCAAGAAACATTGATCGGTTTCCTTCCATAGTGCCCTGATCCTAAGCCTGCGGTTCAGGTATGTACCTAGACCAGGAATTGAACCAGCAATCTTTCGGTGCACAGCACGCTCAACCAACTGAGTCACTCTGGTCAGGCTATTTTGATGCTCTCTAGAGCAGTGGTTCTCAACCTTGGCTGCACATTAGAATCACCTGGGAATATTTTTAAAATCCTGATTTCTGGGCCTCATCCTCCGGAAATTGTTTCTTTGTTACTAATGTTGTGGCCCCACCCCATAACAAAGAAACAATTTCCGGAGGATGAGGCCCAGAAATCAGGATTTTAAAAATATTCCCAGGTGATTCTAATGTGCAGCCAAGGTTGAGAACCACTGCTCTAGAAGTTGTACCAATTTATCTTCCAAAAATGTCTTTAAAATTCATCGTAGTTAAAATATTTTTAAAATAGAGTATTACTTTTGTTACTTATCTCATTAGTACTAATATTGGTTTTTAAGTTTTATTTTTCAATTACCACCAGAAATGTTTTGAGTGCCTATTTTCACATTAGCAAACTTTCATCTTTAGCAAGATGGATTCAGCTGTTCTTGATCTTACTTTTTTCTAGTAACTTTTATCTTTGGTCTTTTTTGTCTCTTCCTGTCTATAGTTATACCCAAACTTCCCATTCACTCTCCCCCAAATTCTTCCTTTGCCCGTTTCCCTCTTGCTATGGCCCCATTTTTTATACTCTGTGATTGGAAAAGTAGGAGTTGGAGATATTTAATACACTCATTAAACCTGTTTGCTATCACTTAACCTCCGTTGAAGTTGCCATTTTATTTTCTGTTGTGGGACTGCCTCTTTTTTGGAAACTCTACTCTCATTCCTCTATACTGCAGTACCATTCAACAATTAGTTTTTGGGCACTTAATTCACAACAGGCAGTGTTACCTGGACTATTACAATAGCATTCTAGACCTGGCTGGTTTGGCTCAGTGATTAAGAGCATTGGCCTGTGGACTGAGGCATCCTGGGTTTGATTCTGGCTGTGGGCATATGCCCGGATTGTGGGCTCAATCCCCAGTAGGGGGCATGCAGGAGGCAGCCAATCAGTGATTCTCTCATCATTGGTTTCTCCCTTCCTCTCTGAAGTCAATAAAAAAATATATATTAAAAAACAATAGCATTCTAATACTTCTTCCTATGTAGATTCTCCCCTCCGAAATTCTTACAGCTGTGGCTCACCTAAAATATAAATTGGCTTTTTGTACCTGTGCAGTAAATCTCTAAATATTTCATGCTGCTTGAAACCCAAAACTTTTAACATGGCATGTAAAGCCCTCATCACATCACTAAATAGCTGAGCACCAACTAAGACCATTAGACTGTACTACAGTCAGGGAGAGGGAGTTAGTGGTCTAATGAAAAGGAACCAAGTGCTTACACACACATAATGAGCTTTGGGAAAATACAGGGGCACTCAGTTCAAAGAATACACGAAAACATGTACAGGGAAATGTTAATAAATAAAGCAAGAACAGCTGAACTGTCAACTCTTCTGTAAAGTTCTCCCTCTTTTAAGGTTTTCTACAACTCCTGACTTCATGGAATGTAGTATATAATTTTATTATACAATATCACTTTATAACTATCATTTGTATCCCACTCTAGTCTGAACTTTTTGAGAGCCAAGATAAATTCTTTTTCATTAAAAAGGAACTAGCCCAGCTGGCATGGCTCAGTGGTTGAGCGTTGACCTATGAACCAGGTCACGGTTGGACTCCCAGTCAGGACACATGTCTAGATTGTGGGCTTGATCTCCAGTGTGGAGCATGCAAGAGACAGCTGCCGATTAATGATTTTCTCATCACTGATGTTTCTCTCTCTCTCTCTCCCTCTCTCTCTCAAATCAATAAAAATATATATTTTTTAAAAAGGGAGAATCCACAACCGAAGATAGATAACTGTTAATATTGACATTACTTTGAACTGTAAGTTTAAAAATATATTTTGGTATTACCATAAATAATATACTCAAGTTGAAATTGATGTTACTGAAATTGAAAGCAGGTTTCACATTAATTTTTTCTTTTTTTGGCTTAAACAACAGACATTTATTTCTCATTGTTCTGGAGGCTGGTAAGTCCTTTCTCAATTTCAGCTCTGATAGGTGTACTTCTGGATCCTTACTGTCCTAAACAAGTCCAACTCTTAGTGCACACTTTAACAATGCATAAAATAACAAAACAGAATACAACTTTTATATTATTGAACTTTATGTACAAAATCATTTGATTTCAAATAAACATTTAATGTAAAAACAAACATTCTTTTAAACTGATTTTTTTTACATCTACTGTACCTTTCAAATGCTTTATCATCTTACATGATTTCTTCAAAATCTCTTATCAAGGGTACATATAGAAAAGCATTTTTTTTATAAATAGAAACAAAGGGATTTTTTCAGCTCTTATAAGATGACATAAAAAGTTTACTCAACAGAAGTAATTTCATTACTATTTGGGGGAGGGAATCACCAACTTTTTGTGCAAACAATGCTAGCCTTCTTTTAAGCATTAAGAGCATTACTGCTTAAGAAATGACATAAGCAAAATTTCTACACCTACATCTCCCCTAAAATAATCTATTTTTTTTTTACATATGTGCACAGCTTTAGCAAATTAAAGCCGGAGAGAAATGCTCAAGATCTGCTACCCATAGGTGTGATCAGAGTTTACTGTAACTCATCATTTGGAGAGCTTACCAATCAAGGCGTCTGTAATGAAAGCTGCAGTTTCCCTCTTTCCTATCTTTTTAACACAAAAATGAATAACTAAGAATTTAATACTGGATGACAAAGCACATCCACACTATCAGTTAAATAGCCTCACAGTTAAACACATCTTAAAGACCAATCAAATCAGTATTTACATTTTATAAATTTCTGAAGACACCATTAGAAAGCTTATATATCCCTTCATTAAACAAAATAGGGAACTGCATCTGATGGTGGTGGAATGAAATTAAAAATACCTGTATTTACAGCAGCATTGTTCCTTTATAAATAAAGAATATGAAAATGCAATTATCTTTAAGGATAATAAAAAATTGAGGTGATGTTACTCAACCACAGTGCTTGAAGTTGGAATAAAAATCTATTGGTGCTTGTTAATGTGCCAGTAGTGAAACCACTTTCTGTTGGAGAAAATCCAACTGCAAATATGTGCATAAAACACATATAACACAGGGCAAAATTGCTCAAAACAATTCAAGTCAGCTTATCTGTACTGGATATTCTAATCGTGAAACACATTACAAAGACATCCTTGTAAAGAGAAAAATGTTATGCTTTCTGTTTCATTTTTATAGAACATTTTTTCCCTCAAAAGTGGCATCTTCAAAATCTCAAATTCTTCCCTTGGTTTACAATCCTAATGAAAAGATGTGGACAGTTTAATTTTTCATGTGTTTACCTAACTGGGGGAAGAAAAAAACCAAACTGTAAAACGTTCAAGTTTAAAAAAATATACTGGGTGAGCAATACACTAAAATTATCAATGTAAAATAAATGGTAAGTAATCTTAACATTTCACTGTCGAATGTGAAAAATTAACATCTCAAACAGGCATAAGATGAAGAAGTGCTTTTTTCAAATTGTAAAATCAATTTATGCAATGCAAAATATCTTGAGTGTTGTAATTTTTCATTTTAAATTGATTTCAAAATCAAGGATCAAGGTTTGATTGCAAATGGTAATGCAATATAATTTCACAAAAACCTTCAATTTTTAAAAAAGGGAATCACATTCTAATTTTTCCCTCCCCAAGAAAATATTTCACAAAGCAGAAAAACAGCCAGTCACAAATGCAAAAAAATTATAATTTAAATATATGAAATAATTTCTATATTATCGATTTATTTCATAAGACAATTGTTGAAGTTAAAAAATACTTTCTTTGAAGTATTGCTTTTCATGCTCAAACGAGAGAATGTTGTAATGACATCAATAAAACTGATATACATGTAATGCTGCCTAATGAAGTAGAACCCTGATACAAATATCCTTGTTGAAATCATTTACTTCATCTTAACAGTGCCTGTTTGGAATCTATGATTAAAAAACAAAAACAAAACTCTTCCTAGAGGCTGAACTCCCTAGAATGCAATTTCAGTGTTTGTCCACGACACAGGGTTAGGCCGTTTCTTCTCAGAGTTTTTGCTTTTTGCTCTGTTTTGAAACCCCTGAGACACCATCTGTTTCCGAAGCTTTCTCTTTTGAGTTAATTTCACTAAATCCATTTGTTGTCCCATTTTGTTCTTCAGTGATATCTTCATTTGCAGGTGAAGCAGATTCTCCTTTCTCTAGTTTTTGCTGCATTTCACGGAGCTTGGTAACAGCTTTATCTATTGACATTATGCTAATAAGATTAAAGTCATGCATGCTGACTAGATGAAGCATGAAGTTTCGACATAAATTCTTCTTAATTATTTTCTGTCCATAGTTTTCTACAAACAGCATACAGGCGTGATTCATTTGATTGTCAGCAATAAACCTATTTAACAAAAACAACACAAAACATCAATAACGATACAAAGCATTTTTGTCAAGTGGAACAGTGATAACCATTATAGGACACTAAGACTATCCAAATCTAGTAAGCGATGATTTAGCAAGAAGTAACACTATAGTAAATGTGAGAGATTCAGTAACTTGAATGAGCTTAGTATTTAAAATATTTAAAGGGATGTGATTAAATCAGAGTTTAAATAGTATCATTTCTGTTTTTCCTAATTACATACAGCAGTATTGAAAGTATAACATTTTCTCTTGCCAATAGCACTTTCATTAACTCTATGTACACAATATCTCCTTTATTTTCTTGATTTTGATATACTTTCCTATTTCTGAAGCAATGTTTTTCTACATTTTCAGATCATGGTAGACCTCTAAAAAAATGAAGATATCACAACAAATAAATATGGCACATTGTGGTTGTGTTGGTGGAAAGTGAATTGAGGGTATATACAATGAATAAAATTTGAGAGAAATAGGAGAATGGCTCTGTTATCCACAGGAACTGAGTGTCCAACAGAGTCCCAAAAGGCCTGCCTGAATGTTTTTAAATACCCAAATAGTTTGCCCAACTATTTGCCTCTTTATAATGCCAGTATACAATGAACCCCAAGAATTGTGCTAATACATTTAGATCAAAGAATTAAAATAGAACTCAATAAAGTAATGTGACTAAAATTCTATCTTGAAACTGGCATTATCAGGACAAAAGGAAAAACATTTAACCCAAACTTCTGCATACATACTTTACTCCTTAGTACCCCTAGACTGGGGGACCAGGCAAACATTTTCTGTAAAAAGCTAGATATAAATACTTAAAGCTATATAAGCCATATGTGATCTGCCATCTTCCTCTTTTCCTTTTTCAGTACCCACTAATCATGTGAAGACTATCCTTTATAATAAAAGGCTAATATGCAAATCAACCAAACAGCGGAATGACCAGTCGCTATGACACACACTGACCACCAGGGGGAGCACTGCTCAGACAGAAGCCAGGCTCACAGCTGGTGAGCACAGTGGCGGGAGCCTCTCCTGCCTCCATAGCAGCACTAAGGACCCCTTGGGGTATGTCCGACTGCCGGCTTAGAGGGAGCAGGCCTAACCCAGCAGTCAGACATCCCCCATGGGGTCCTGGACCTGTGAGAGGGTGTAAGCTGGACTGAGGGGGACGCTCCCTCCACCCCCCCACCCCTCCACCCCCAGCCCAGTGCATGAATGTCATGCTCTGGGCCTCTGGTTCTTACATGAAGGCAGTATATAAAAAAATGCTACAGGCCATACAACCAGACATCTTTATGTACCAATAACCCTTCACTCACCAAGAGTAAGGAAACAAAAGTATTCCCTCCCATTTATTTCACTATCTATAAATGAAAAACTTTGGATGCTTGTACTATAGAAGAAAATCTCAAATGAGGATCTAATAATAATGAAGGTAGAGAAGAAAATGTAGTCACAGGAAAATAGTTCACATAGGGAAGGAGGCAGATCTACAGAAGAAATAATGCTTTGGAACATGTAGTGACAAAGGCATGAGAAATAGGATTGTTTTACCTTGCCTCCTATGAAATGGTAGTAAATCAAAAAAACTACTTATATTTTACTCTGATTAAGCAATTTTTAAAACTGTGGTAATAACTGTGATAAGTAATTTTCAGGATTTCCAGGAATATAGCACATGGCATTTACTTTTTGTATTCTCTGGCAATAAAAGGAATAAAAATTGGGTCATTAAAAGGGGACATATTAAAAATATATCTGAAGAGCTAGCACTTTCCTGATACGTTCTCTGAGCATCACCATTTTTCTCTATGCAATTATAATACTTTGGATTAGGATAAGATTTAGGACACAGTGTATCTAAATTAACGGAATTTTATATAAGATTCTAACACAAGTAGATTTATAGAATGTGAAGCAGTAAAAAGAATATAAAGGAAATGGAATATTTAAATTTAGAAATACCCTACCCATGCTTCATGACATGGAGATTCCATAGTTTCATCACTTCTTTCTCTCCTTCATTAACATCAGAAAATTCCTCAATTTGCTAAAAATAAAAAAAATTTAAAAAAGAAAACACCTATTAAATGCAGAGAAATAATATAAATATTATTTCTAAGAAAAAATTGTGAGAATGTCAAAAACAGATTTTTATAACTAAAAATACCACAACTTATTTATACAGCAAAGTGGCAACGTTTCTTAAAAACCACTTCTGTTTAAGCAGTAATTTTAAAAAGGAATTCCTAAGTTACGTACTGGTTACCTATAAATACAATGAACACACTATAAAAATCATAAGAAAACCTGTATTTCTTCACCTGGTAACTGTTTAAATGAGACAGTTATAAAATGTGCATTCCTGAATTCCTTAATTTAGAAAAAGTTCCTTCACAAAGTCAAAAGTTTAATTCATATTAAACAATTAATAGTTTTCAAACAAAAACCTTTTAATCATAAAATTCTAAAATAATTTTCAATAATGATAACAGTAATAATTACTGTAATGGTTTTTTCTCTTAGCCATTCAGGATCTTTTTCATCTTCACTATCTACTTCCATTTCTTGTGGACGGAGAGGTAAACAAGTATCACTATGGAAATACAGACGATTGTGTCCGCTACTGTATGTTCGTTGCTGTTCTACTTCTCCATCTTCAGATTCAAGAAATTCAGACATGCTTGCTTTTGTTCGTTTTGGCCTAATGAAAAGAAATGTTGATGTAATATCAATTGATAGGGTTCTTTATATTTCACATCACCCAAATAGATTACGTACTTTTCTTAGGGGTTTTGTACCTAGGAGCATTATTTAATCCCCACAACCACTGCAGCAATAGTGACATTAACATTTAAAAAACAGGGAAAAGCTGTAAGGAGGAAGTGAGAAACCCTTATAGAAGCAGGAGCCAGGGAGGTTGATAAAGCAGTATACCACTCAGAGAATTAGCTACTGCCCCATCTGTTCTTCCACCGTCATCAATAAAATCCAGAGAATAAACTTGTGTGACCTTTCTACCTACCTGCACACAAGAATGTGTGTGATAGGCGTTCTCTTTACAGGTCCATTGCGACTAAAAGCAAATCCAGGTTGACGATGAATATCCTGAGGATTTCCTGCATAGGAGCCATCATAACACTCGTTGATAGAAACATCTATCCTAGCACCTTTTGGATGATACTGTTAACAAAAATGGCAAGGATTTTAGGAAAAGAAAATTATTATTCTACCCTAAATACCCATCACTCCAATTTAATTAATTTAAAAAGTGCTATAGTTTTTAGCATGGTGAAAAGGAAATCAGAGAACCTAGAACAAAAAAGATCTAATGTGGCTCAGTTGTTGAGCGTTAACCTATGAACCAGGAGGTCACGGTTCAATGTCCGATCACGGCACATGCTCAGGCTGTGGGCTCAATCCCCAGGAGGGGGTGTGCCAATCAATGATTCTCTCCCATCATTGATGTTTCTATCTCTCCCACCCTCCCTGAAAGCAATAAAAAAAATTTTCAAAAAGGGATCTGTGTTAAACCCTGGCTTGTGTAGCTTATTGGTTAGAGCATTGGCCCTCGCAGTAAAGGGTAGCAGGTTAGATTCCCGGTCAAGGGCACATACCTGGTTGCAGGTTTAATCCCCAGCCTAGGTTGGGGCACTTGCAGGGGGCAACCAATCCATGTGCCTCACAACAATGACGTTTCTCTCTCTCTTCTGCCTCCCACACTCTAAAAATCAATGGAAAAAATATCCTTGGGTGAGGATTAACAAACAACAAAAAGATCTATGTTAAAATCCTGGCTATGCCATTTATTGGCTTCATAACTTTTTACAAATTATTTCTCATCTGAACAAGAATAAGGAAATCACCACTTAATTCAAAAAGTTGGTGTGAGGATTAATGTGAGTCAATATAGGTGCATTATATGTAAACCGAACCATTCACTGTAATTCACATACATAGCAATCCACCCAAAAGCAGAAATTTTGGTATTTTGTACCAAGTACAATTTTGGAAAGTCAAATTGTCTTATATATATATATTAGTAAGAGAAAAAAAGTTACATACAACATAATTGAAGATAAACCTGCTGTGGCACAGTTTAAGATGCTTGAGTAAACTATAAAGTTTTCGGCAGTTCAGAGTGCACCAAGGGCAATGTAGGTCATCTCTTGCTTCAGTCTGTTGTCTTGTATTGTTGTTATAAAGGAACTTTAAAATAAAATAAAAAAAGGAAAGCTCCAACTTACACATCTCAAAACTTTTTTTCAATATCCCCTTTAAAAATAGTTAAAACAAATTAAAAGAAAAATCAGAGATATTGTCTTTTTACTTAAATATCCAAAATATTTCATACGTAAACATGCAAAACAAAGTCATTTCATAATTACTTATGTAACTGGTTCAGCTATGTTTACCTGATAAAATATTCTTAATTTTTGTCGGTTTTCATTTGAAGTATCTTTTTCTTTCCTCGTTTGTAGATCTGTAGTCAATGATTCTTTAACAGCTGAAAATACATTTATATTTAATGCCAATATTTGCTTCTAAGTGAGATAATATATCTTTGTGAAAATAATTAAACATTAAAGGTTTCACAGAATTCTACTTGTGGTTTTTAGTACAGTTTTTGTTCTTATCCTCAGGGGAACAATCCCACTTAATCAATACTCCTAATCATACATTTAGGTCTTTATTGGCAAGAGCCATACTTTTCCTTAAAAAACAACCTCTTGCCCTAACCGGTTTGGCTCAGTGGATAGAGCGTCGGCCTGCGAACTGAAGGGTCCCAGGTTCGATTCCGGTCAAGGGCATGTACCTTGGTTGCGGGCACATCCCCAGTAGGAGGTGTGCAGGAGGCAGCTGAATTAATGTTTCTATCTCATCAATGTTTCTAACTCTCTATCCCCCTCTCCTTCTCCCTTCCTCTCTGTAAAAAATCAATAAAACGTATTTAAAAAACCATCTCTTATGTCCTATATCATTAGAAAAGTAACTCCAAGTAATTATATATAGTCACTGTAATGTTTTAAGGACTTCGAGGTCAGAGTGTGGTTTAGTGAGCAGATATCCATTAAGTGCTGGTTTAACATAAATTAAGTAAAAAATGATTGTATATTGCCCAGCCAGTGTGGCTCAGCACATTGAGTGTCATCCCATGCACTAAGAGGTCACCAGTTTGATTCCCAGTCTGGGCACATGCCAGGGTAGCAGGCTTGATCCCCAATAGGGGGCATGCAGGAAGCAACTGATTGATATTTCTCTCTCTCTCCCCCCATTCTTCCTCTCTCTCTGAAAAATCATAAAAACATGTATTTTAAAAAATGATTGTATTAAGCCTTAGCCGGTTTGGCTCAGTGGATAGATCACTGGCCTGTGGACTGAATAGTCCCGGGTTTGATTCCGGTTGGGGGCACATGCCTGGGTTGTGGGATTGACCCCCCAGTAGGGGGCGTGCAGGAGGCAGCCAATCAATGACTCTCTCTCTCTCCCTTTCACTTTGAGATCAATATATTAAAAAAATAAAAAATGATTGTATTAATATCATTCCAAATCCAAAAAATAATCACCATTAATAATTTTGGTATACTTACTTACATACTTAAAATGTTTTTATTTTCTCTGACATAACTAAGTATTTTACAGATACAATTTTGTATAAAATTTTTTTCTCATTTTCTTTTAAACTCTTTTACCTATCTGACTGGCTGGCCACAAAATATTTTGAGAAGTGACAGAATTTACTTGAGAAATATTTTCTCTGACACAGCCGTTTTTTCTAGCTTTTTAATCTGACTTTTATAATGACTTGCACACAATAAATGGGCATGAGGGGTCAAAGACAGGGAACTTATAAGTCTTCTGCCTTCTTTAACAGACTTAGACTTGGATAACCTCAGGTAAAGGCAGTGTTCCTATCAGGCAGACACAAAATGACAGATCAGTGCAACCTGGACCTTAACTCAGCAGAGCTAACTACATTTGTAAAAGTTTTCCCTCTTAAAAAATTACTCAAAATTTAACCTGGCAAAATTCAGGTTATAATGACCCACTTCCAGCTCTAATATTATAAAAACACTCTGAAACATTGAATTCAGTTCTACAACATATACAAAATTTTACATGAATTATAAAAAACATACAATCCCAAAGCTCTATTACCAACCTGCAATTTCAAAATCCTAAAAGCTCTGAAAACCAATAGTTTCCCTCACGAATTTGAGGCAAAATAATTTAGTGGAAAAACCTGTCCTAAACTGGCATAAGCTATCTATAGACCTCATTTGGAGGTGTTATATATGGCATATATACTATATCATGCTTCTAAAATAAAATAAAATAAAATAAAATAAAATAAAATAAAATAAAAAATAAGTCCCAGACACATCTTACACAAAGGTTTTGGATAAAATACTGTTAATATGTGCTTTAACACAAAACTTTACTATCCTGGCTCATAGTTTGTTTCTCTAATAAGTCAAATATTTCCCAAAGAATAATTTTTAGAGCAAATGACCAAAAATTAATCTAAAGCCTAAACCCTAACTAACTCTGTAAAACATTATTTTGACAACAATGTCTTCTTACCAATAGTTTGAGTAGGTTTAACGGAACCAGGCTTGTTTTCTTGATGGAGACTCTCTGAATTTCTAGTGGCAAGAGGCTTGGCAATAGGAGCTGTAGATTTATCATTGGTCTCTCCTGTCCAACGAAGAGTGAACTGTAACGTAGGTCCCTGAGAAAATGTTTCAAATGGAGGCAGCCTCTAAAAAAGAAAAAACATGAAAAGAATAAAGGAAGATTCCATATAACAAATTGAAAGAAACTGTAGAAATTTAAATATTTATTAAGTTAATTTATAATTTAATTAAATTATAATTAAATCAACAGACTTTTTTCTTGAAACCCAAAATGCCTACATCAATGGCCAGGTAAGTCATGTAAATGTACAGCACAATAGAGAGCAGAGTATTGGAGTATTCAAGTTGTCTAAAAAAGACAGCAACTTATGAGCAGTAGCTGAATTATTGCCAGACACAAACACTGGCCCAGCACAGCCACATTTTCAGATTTTTCAAAAGAAGTCAGAAATCCAAGTTCTAATTGGGAATCTTGCCATTTTTATATTGGTAACCAATTTAGAATGTTTTTTTCTGGACCAATACAAAAAGCTTTTTTTAACAAAAGTTCAATGTGAAAATGAACAGGACTCGATTTTTATATTGTAGTAAAACAGGTGCTGTGGAGAGGGGACATGTGGAAGCAGTTGATTTCTCTGGTGACTACATCCATTCTTTATACTCTTCCAAGACTTCTAACATGATGATACTTTTTCCTCGTATTACCACTATTCCAATATTGTTCTATTGCCCACCAGTTGCCATCTCCACACATTCATCTATCACAAGATTCATAAAGGGATCAAATCCCTACAATATTCCTTGGACATGTCTGCCACCATTTAATTTCAATAACTTCTTGTCTATAAATGTTTTAACTCGAGAGGGTGAGCTTTGTTCATGGTGTCTAAGTGAGCTCAAATATACCTCCTTAGAATATTTTTTAAAAAACATCAAGCCCTAACCGGTTTGGCTCAGTGGATAGAGAGTCAGCCTGCGGACTGAAAGGTCCCAGGTTCGATTCCGGTCAAGGGCATGTACCTTAGATGCGGGCACATACCCTGTGGGGAGTGTGCAGGAGGCAGCTGATCGATGTTTCTCTCTTATCGA
This sequence comes from Myotis yumanensis, assembly GCF_028538775.1. Classification (NCBI taxonomy): domain Eukaryota; kingdom Metazoa; phylum Chordata; class Mammalia; order Chiroptera; family Vespertilionidae; genus Myotis; species Myotis yumanensis. The sequence continues at coordinate 22,859,798 of NW_027223767.1, read as the reverse complement.
TGTTTCTAACTCTCTATCCCTCTCCCTTCCTCTCTGTAAAAAATCAATAAAATATATATTTAAAAAAAAAACACATCAAGTAAACTGTAGTACCTAAAGCCTGCCAGTTTTTAGACACTGTTTGATGACTACTTTCTTGGCTTTCCTCCTCCACCTCTAATCACTTATAGAACTACTTAATATCTTCTCTTGGTCTTCTTAGCTCCTAGTAACATTTAGCTATGTGCCTCTACCTCTCACCCATCCTTAAGGATTTACCTATTATTAGGCCAATGATCCCAAATTGGTTCTCCATTGTTTATACTTGAGTTCTAAACCCAACCACCTCTTGGACATATGAGCTCCTGTTTATTTCACTGCCATACAAGCCTTAACTCCTTCTACATCTTTATTACAAATAATTATCTTAAAGCTATAATTTTAGACTGGAAATAGGTAAAAATGTGGTCAGATAAACTGGTTTTGATCTAGTAAGTCCATATTTAGGAACTAATCTTCAAAACATACTAGAGGCCCTGTACATGAAAATTTGTACACTTGTGGGGAGGGGGTGTCCCTCAGTCTGGGAGCCCTCGGGGGATGTCTGACTGCCTTGGAGGTGGGAGAGGCTCCCACCACCACCACTGCATTCGCCAACCATGAGTTTGGCTTCTGGAGGAGCAGTGCTCCCACTGACCACCAGGGGGCAGCCCTGCATTGAGTACCTGCCCCCTGGTGGTCAGTGTGCATTATAGCAACTAGTTGTTCCACCGTTTGGTCAACTTGCAAATTAGCTTTTTATTATATAGGATTTGCAATGCAAAAAGATACATGTACAAATATATTCACTACATTTTTTAAAACAAAAAGATTTTACATGAATTATAATAACCAAATTATATATTAAAATGGCATTGGTTTAGTAAATTATGGAACAGAATACCACAGAGCTTTTAAAAAGAAAGAAATCCATATGATCTGACTCAAAAGGATGCCATTTCATATTGCCTCAAACAATTTCTTGGGAAAAACTAACAATTCATATAAATGCAACCTTTATTTTCTCATGGATAAACCTAACAAACTTTATCATTTTTATCCATATTGTCCATCTGCCCTCCAGTAAGGTTTACCAACTTATTCTTAAAGCATTATTTGAAAGTATGTGTCCTCACATATCCAACTATGAACTATCAATCTTTAAAACTGTTGTCATATGAGCAGTCAAAAGTAATTATCTCTGATTTTGTTTGCATGTTTTTTAATACTAGTAAGAATGAATTTGCTGGCCATCTACATTTGTTGCTTTAAGAACTGCCTGAGCTCAGCTGGTGTGGATCAGTAGTTGAGTGTCGACCCATGCACCAAGAGGTCACGGGTTCGATTCCTGTTCAGGGCACATGGCAGGGTTGGGAGCTCAATCCCCAGTTGGAGAGTGTGCAGGAGGCAGCCAATTGATGTTGATATTTCTCTCTTGTAGATATCTCTATCTCTCTCTTCCTGCCTCTCTCTCTAAAATAAATAAAACATATTTTTTAAAAACATAAAAACTACCTATCCTCTACCCATTTTTCTAATTTGATTGCTTATCTTTTTGTTATTGAGTTATAAGCCTAGGTATTCGTAATAGTAGCCTTTTATAAGTTACAAATATTTCCCCAACCCATATTTTAAATTTAGTTATTTGCATGTAGAAATAACCCACTTTTAGTAATTTTTTTATGCTTTCTACCTGTTGCATCACACTTAGAAGAGCTTTCCTCAGAACAAGATTATATGAATATTCATCTACATTTTTTGTTATGCATTATTTATTTCTACATTTACATTTATGAGCCTTCTGGAATTTCTTAGGTCTAAGTTTATTTCCAGATGGCTAGAGACCAATTCTGTCACAATTAATGAACAGTCTTTCCCACACAGATGTACCACCAATTTTATCATGACTAAATTTCAAATGTATATGAAACCATTTCAGAACTATGCTTCCTGATCTGCTTATATCGTATCATTTAAGTTCTATTACGTTTATAGTATGTTCTACCCCCTGTTAAGTAAAGGTTCTCTGGAAACTTTTCCGTAATATTCCTTAGTATTATTATACGTTATTCTAGGACTACTTAAAACTAGTTTTAAGGCTTAAAAAAATCTTTTTGAGGATTTTGCTTGTGATGGTACAATGATCTTATATTTAGAAATAAATGACATTTTGTTGAGCCTGCCTATTTAAGAAATGTATGGATGCCTATTTATCAAGTCTCTTAGAAGAATTATGTTAAGTGTGCTTCATTTAAGTCCAGCAGATTTCTTAATAAATTTATTAGTCATCATGTTACCTACTGTTACTATGAATGGGATTTAAAATAGCAGTTAACATTTATTGAGCACTTATTTTATGCCAGGCACAGTGCTAAACAAACTTCATTATTTCATTTAATCCATCAACTCTATGCCTTGTTCTATAGATGAGAAAACCAAAACACAAAGCTTAAGTAACTTGCTGGATGCCACATAGCAAGGAGTGAAAATCTAAATTTGGTCTGGCTGCAAGGAGGATTCCTTCCATTAAATACTCTAACTAGGTAAATTTTATTTGTGTTTTCCAAAGTACAAAAACAAAGGACTCCACTTCCAACATAAATTTGCATTTGAGGGAGAAAAACACCAATAAAAAATGGGAGTTCATAACTATAACGTGCTCAACCTTCTAAATAGTCCATACCTTCCCATCAAGAATAGTCTCCCATGTTGCTCTTTTCTTGCTTATTGGACATTCTTCCATTTCCTGCATGGCTACTTCATACTCCCCATCTAAAAGCTGTAAGCGCCTGTTAGACAAACACATACACTTTAAAGTAACCTGTGTTATTATTGTAAGTACATAAATTCTACATCTTTAGATTTATAAAGCATTTATTAAATTTATAAACTAGCTTATATACCGAACAAAATTTTAAAATATACCTATACTCCATTCTTGACACAAGCAATTTTAATGGTTTCCACTCTTAACTACTATTACTATAGAATTATTTTATTAATGCAGCTACTCAGATATAACCTTAAACATTTAAAGTATAATATACCTATGGCCTCAAAACTTAGCAAGTTTTAAACACTAAGTATAAAGTATGTGTGCAGGCTTTACTTGTAAAAATGGGATAGTGTTACAATACTTGCCTTAGGGGACTACTAATAATTATACTTCTGTTATTTTTACCTACTGTAAATATTTGAAATAGAGTTCTTGACTTTTATACTTGACCAATAATAAAAAAAAAATTATGATTACAATGACGAGTCTAATAACTATAAGATCCTGGGGGCACCTGGCACATATAGGTGCTCAATAAATATTTCATGGGTAAATGAAGTACCAGCTGAATAAAAAAATCAACTAAATTATACCCATAGTATAGTTTTAATGTGTGTGTGTGTGTATATAATTTACATTTTTAAACACTGGTAACACTATACTAAATAGCATTCTTCAATTATGCTCAACAATTCATTATATATAGCAAGAAGAACCTGGCTTGTCTTCTTCAGTCTTAAGAAAAAATCTGTTAGGTGATAACAGCTAACATTTATCGAGTGCTTACGATGTGCCAGGCACTATTTTAAAGACTTTACATAGTTGATTTAATCTTCCCAATAGTTCTATGAAGATGCTGTTACTCCATTTTTTCAGAAGAAAAAAATGAGGAACAGAGAGGTTAAGTAACTTGTCTTAAGATGACACAGTAAGTAGCCAGAACTAGCAATTAAATCCAGACAATCTGTCTCCAAAGACTGACTCTTAAGACAAATGACTTTGAAACTTAAGAATTTTTGTCTTGCCCTAGCCAGTTTGTTCAGTGGTTAGAGCATCAGCCTGTGCACTGAAGGGACCCGGGTTCAATTCCAGTCAAAGGCATGTACCTCGGTTGCAGACGCAATCCCCAGCCCTGGTCGGGGTGCATGCAGGAAGCAACCAATCGATGTTTCTCTTTCACATCGATGTTTTTCTCTCTGCCTCTCCCTCTCCCTTCCACTCTCTCTAAAAAAAAAAAAAAGAAAAAGAAAAAGAAATTTTTGTCTTTATGCTGTACTTGAATTTATTCCTCTTCAATAGAATGCAAAGCTATTTTAACTTACTATTTTAAAAAGTTAATTTTATTTAAATAGGTAATATATTCATATACTTCTAAATTGAAAAGAAGCTTCCCTCATGCATCTACATAGGTATATAATATTCTATTCTGATTGTATATTTGATAGGTTCGATCGAATTTACCTTCCTACCTGTAATGTATGAAGCCCTTCTCCCCTAAAGCTTGATCAATAGTGCTTTTTCTTTTATCTCTGCCAAACTGGTAAGTGAAAAAAATGACATCTCAGTGTACTTTTATATACAGATATCTTTTAATTGCTTAAGAACCATATCTATATATTGTGTGTGTGTGTATTTGTGTGTGTAAACATCTTTATCATATCTCTTGCCCATTCTTCAAGGGCTGTATTTTTCTTTTTGTATTAGAGGAATAAGACATCTATCTATAGTATGAGTTAAAATTAATTTCCCTGACTTTCATTTTTTACTTTTTTTCTGCTTTCAGAAGTAATTTTATATTTTTGCTCAATATGTCATACTTTTTCTATATATTTTTTTGAATTCTGATTATTCTTTAAGGAGACTTTAATTTCTGAGACTATAAAAATAATCTTTACACATCTAACTCCCCAGATCTTGGCTTACAAATACTTTACTAAAAGGAACCAAGATTCCTTGAAGAAATGGCCAATTCCAGAGCAGAGGTAGAAAAAGGAGAATGTAAGCTGGAAATATTTTACTACCCTAGAAAATAAGGAAAAACAAACAAAATAAAACAAAAAAAATACTTAAGTCAAAAGAACACAGGAGCCTGCTTAGAGGTGCTTTTCCTGACCAAATTTGGGACAATTTGTACATTAAAATGAATAACCACATGAATAGATTAGAGCAGATTGAATAAAAATAGAATTTGTTAATTCACTCGCCCCTTTGTTATTTTAAGTTGAGGGAAGGAATGCTCTACTTTATAGGAAACTGCCAATAAAAGTAGAAGAAATGATAGAAAGTTACCAATTGGCAACTGTCATGAGAATAATTCATTTAATCAAGAATCCTCAATGGATGCCATACTGCTGGGTAAAAGGACATTTACCCAGTTTCATGTATTACCACAGAAATTACATACTGATTAATTACAGAGCTCAGCTGTTAGTGTGTCTTATCAATGAGACATGGTTGTAGGTTCAATTCCTGAGCAATCTCAGGGTAACCAATCGATGTCTCTCTCACACATTGATGTTTCTCTCTATCTCTCCCCATCCCTTCCACTCTCCCTAAAAGCAATCAATGGGAAAATATCCTCAGGTGAGCATTACAAAATAAATAAATAAATTAATTAATTAATTAAAGGTAAAAGGTATTGTATAATGGAGAAATATGGTGATACCTCCTTAATCAAGTGATCAAACCTATATTATCTGTGATGTGCAAAGAACATCACTATTTAGTTCCTGCTCAAATGTTTAACCTGAATATATTCATTAAGAAGCCAACCACAAAAGTCCAAATTGAGAGAATTCTTCAAACCTACAGGCCTATACTTTAAAAAAAAGTGTCACAAAAAGCAAACAAACAAAACTGGAGAACTATTCCAATTCAAAGGAATCTGAACAGATATGGCAACTGACAAGTAACTACAGATAACAGTCCTCAATTGGGGGTAAAGGGTAAAGAGCTATAAATGACATTATTTGGGTTAATTGGGGCAACAGTATAATATTATGTTACATTTCCTTAATATGATAGGTGTATTGTGATTGTGGAGGGAAATGTTCTTGTTCTTAGGAGACACACCCTGAAGTATTCAGCAGAAATGGAGTATCACAAACTTTCAAATTATTCATAAAAAACAAAGTATACACTCACAAATAAAGCAAATGTGGTAAAATGCTAAAAACTGATGAATTTAGATGAAGGCTCTATGGGCATTAATTACCTGTATTATTCTCACAACTTATTTGTAAGTTTGGAAATTTTCAAAGTAAGTTGAAGGGAAATTCTCCCATGGTTTTTTCATAGTTTTTATCATTAAATAAAAAGCAGTATTTCACATGTACATATTAAAAAATGTAATATATATGTAAGCAGTATTTCACATGTAACATATTAAAAAATGTTAATATATATGTAAGGTATAATATATGTTAATAATTTTAAAAATAATTCAACATACCTCCCCATCCTGCCTAAAATAGAACATTTACCAACATCAATAAAGCCCAGTGTGCCATATCCTCATTGCTTCTCCCACAGACATAACCACTATCTCCTAGTTCATGATTGTTATTTTCCATTTAAATCTTTGATCCACATTCAAATTTCCGACTTTAAAAAGATACTATATTTGTTCTGCCAATAGTAATACTGTGATATTAAGTGATATATTCTAAGACAATATGGTACCCAAATTTTGTAGTATTATTCCTAATCATCTTTGCTTTCCTATTAAAAGTCTTATACCTTTCTTTACATGGTGACTAGTAAGTGATAATATTACAGCAACAAACTAGTACTTTTTAAAGAATACAGGGAATGTACTAGTTGCTACACTCAGTCTTTATCCTATACTTGACAGTGAACTACCAGTGAGCAGCCTGGAGCCAGAAATATGTCATGTTATCGGTTTCACCTTCAATCCTGTCAAAAAAGAAACTGCAGCCCTGACCAGTTTGGCTCAGTGGCTAGAGCGTTGGCCTGTGGACTGAAGAGTCCCAGGTTCGATTCTGGTCAAGGGCATGTACCTTGGTTGTGGGCACATCCCCAGTAGGGGGTGTGCAGGAGGCAGCTGATCGATGTTTCTCACTCTCTATCTCTCTCCCTTCCTCTCTGTAAGAAATCAATAAAATATATTAAAAAAAAAAAAAAAAAAAAAGAAACTGCATTTGCCTCCTAGATCATCTTACTGGCAATTAGATGCTTTATTCCCAAATGAAAACTGATGAGATAATTATAAATCCAAGTGTTCTTTGCTACCCTGTGCCAAATGTACATAGAGACATACAATGATTACACACAATTTTCTTCCTTAATTTTAGTAATTACATAACCTCAAAATTTGCACAGGACCCACTGCATTCAGGTCTCTACTCATATATTACCCTCTCTGAGGCTTTCTCTGTAAAACAACCATTTATTCTCTTTATTTTTCTTCACAGCACTCGCCACTAAGTGACATCAGTTGATATAATTTTTTGAAGGGGTGGTGTATGTTTCCTCCACTAGAAGTTCCATGAAGGCAGACATTTCATTGCCTTTTCACTACCTAGAACAGTATCTGACAGGGTAGACACTCAAAAAACACTTGCCAAATAATCTTAACTGAGCCATTCAAATAGTTCCTCATCTGTGTTTATAGTTTTCTATGTGATAAAGAGAAAATATTTTTTTTTTCAGTCATAAGAATAAAGAGAAACAAAGGCAAAGAAATAATATCACCACTACATTCTACTTTGGGATAAAAAGATGTTCAGAACATTATGGGAACCTCACTTGTCCATCAGCGTTACCTGTTTTTATCAAATACTGTCATTTGTGCCACAAATGTCTTTTCCCCATCTTCACGATTTCGTTTTCTTCTAGCTGGAAGTTCTTCATTGACATCTGAATTTGATAAACATTTCTCATGAATAAAATATTCAAGCACAAATGTCCTATTTATGATATACAACCCCTTATTTATCCCAAATGAGGTACAAATTACACTAAGTTGCAATATAATATGCAGACTTACATGTTTCTAATGTTTTTATGATATATATGAATGTCCTACTTTTTGACACTCATTGACAGTAACCCCATATCTATTGAGAATAATCTTGACCTTGCTAGGCAAGAAGAAAAAAAAATCCTCCTCATTCATGGTTTTTTTCAAGAACTTCAAAGGGTACTTAAAGATTCAAAGATTAGCCCAGCTGGTGTGACTCAGTGGTTGAGTGTCAACCCATGAACCAGGAGATCAAAGTTCAATTCCCAGTCAGGGCATGCCCGGGTTGCAGGCTCAATCCCCAGTAAGGGGCATGCAGGAGGCACCGATCAACGATTCTCTCTCATCATTGATGTTTCTATCCCTTTCTCCCTCTTTCTGAAATCAATAAAAACATAGTTTTAAAAAAAGATTCTGTATTCCACCTAAAAAAATAAAAAAACTCAAAGATTAATACATGGATTTTTCAACTGCAGAGGTGGGTGAGGTGGGGTGGGTTAGGCACCCCTAACCCCCGCATTGGTTCAACGGTCAATTGTATTTATTTGTATTTGTCTATCTCCATACTCTAGGTTGTGAGCATATGGAGGATAAAACTGGGTGTTTTAATCAACTTTGTATCCACAGCACCTATATGTTGGTTGAATGATTACCTCAAAGGTGGATTCAGAACTGTTGGGATATACATAATCACCAAGTATAATAAAATATTAATTGCACAATCTATGCGTTGAATGTGAGGATATTGGTGTTCACAAATTCTTTTGACTGTTCTGTATAAATGAAATTTTCCACAATAAAATGTTGAGGCGGTAGTGAATTTATTGTTTGCTGTGAGGCTAATTATAAATTCCAATTTTTCCCATCCAGTGTTCAATTTATTATTTTACTGTATGAAGTATGTTTCACCATGTAATAATGAGAACTTTACAAATTAAATACCTAGTACAGCACAATAGCCACTAGTCCAAGAGCCTGGGCAATCTACCATAAAATTATCTCATTAGACTATCAGATTTGCAAATAAAAGCAATGCTATTAGAAAATGTGCAATTCAGTTCTAGTTCTGCATCATTTTTCCCCATGGAATGGCAGTCTTAAAAAATTATTACAATAACTAAAAAAGAAATAGTACAAAATTATGAATACTTTTAAGATACACTGGTTCAATAATTTTCATTAACCACTGTAATCTCCTATGATAAAATCTAGTCATATTATTAAAATAAAATTACCAATATTTTCATTGGTTTCTCCATTCATCATTCCATTAAACTCTCTTCTTCCCGGACGAGTCACTCTAAATAGCAATGAGTAAGACTTCACCATATGGCTGTTACTAGGTTCAAATTCATTACTGGAAACTGCAAGGGATGGGAAATTTCCAGGTTTTGTTTGATTGAGGTCAGGATTCAAAGGCACCTGCTTTTTACCTGTAGGAACTTGCCTTATTGGACAACTTACATCCTGCAAAAGTAAAGATTATTAAATTATATTTATTTATATACATGCAATTATTAGAATTACAATAAACTTGTAATCACAGCTATAGGAAACATGTTATAGGCCAAGATTCCCAAATGACATACTAAAATTCTAACCATAGTTGTGAAATTGTGATGAAGCAAAAACAAACAAGTATATTCCAAATATTAACACAAATGAGGATTTCTCCAATATGTTGAAAATAATGATACAGTATATCCAATATTTAGCTGATAATTTAAAAGTTCTAAATTAGAAATATGAAATTAAAATCATGCTTAGAACATTAAACTTGTTAATCTTATCCCTTAAATTTTATATTTTAACAAATAGATGAGACCATTAGAAATGAAAAGAGAATTATAACCTCACTGTCAACATTATGACATAAGTAAATTCATTTAAATATGTTGTTTAACAGAGGCAATATTCATCTTATGAGTAACGTTCTGTAATCATATAACTAGAATTATAGAGCATAGTTGAAAAATTAGAAGATGCAAAAGACCTTTATAACAAGAAAATATAGTACATATTTCATTATAGCTTTTAAAAATGAATAAATGTTTATGGTTAAAAAAAGTCTAATCCACAAAAGAGTATAAAATGAAAAATGTTTCTCACCCCCCCCCAGATCTTACCCTCCAGGGATGACTAATATTAGTATATCCATCTTTCCAAGAAAATATTTATGCCTATTATTTTATTTTTTTTTATTTTTTTTTAAGAATATATTTTATTGATTTTTTTATAGAGAGGAAGGGAGAAAGAGAGGAATAGAGAGTTAGAAACATCGATGAGAGAAAAACATCGATCAGCTGCCTCCTGCACACCTCCTACTGGGGATGTGCCCGCAACCAAAGTACATGCCCCTGACCAGAATCGAACCTGAGACCCCTCAGTCCACAGGCCGATGCTCTATCCACTGAGCCAAACCGGTCAGAGCCTATTATTTTTTAAACATAAAAAGGATACTATAGGTATATTCACATATCTTTGCCTAAATCAAAATATATATTAAAGAATTTTCACATCACTGCATGTCATATGTGCATGGGAGTTGGAGGCACAAAAAGTGGTATTTCTTAACTGCAAAGTTTTTAATATATATTTACTCTGCCATCTCTTGTCACCTTAGTCCATCCATACCAATGCTCTAGCAGTTTTCAAGTCCTGTATCACCTCACTATGATTTTGGAAGAACATCAGCAATAGGAACTTCAAAATACCCATGGACTTGACTTAAGGCTACTAAAAGTCTATCTGTTGGCTTTGGTGGGTTGTCCAGGAAATTTAACCATTCTAACACTTGTTTTTATGACAATACTTTCATCTATACATATAAAGAGCCAGGGGCCATCGCAACCAAACGGACGACCAAACGGACGACTCAACAGGCTGAGTGGGGTGACAAGGCCGGCGGGTGGGGGTGGGGAACCAAACGAATGAGCAGCAGGCTGCGTGGGGCAACCAGGCCGGCAGGGGGGTTAGTGAGGGACGACCAAACGACTGAGCAGCAGGCTGCATGGGGTGACCAGGCCGGCATGGGGGGCAGTAAGAGGTGACCAGGCCGGCAGAGAGGGGCAGTGAGGGGCAACCAGGCCAGCAGAGGAGGGCAGTGAGGGGCAACCAGGCCAGAGGCAGAGGCCGGTTAGGGGTGATCAGGCAGGCAGGCAGACAGGTGAGCAGTTAGGAGCCAGCAGTCCTGGAATGTGAGAGGGATGTCCAACTGCATTTGGACATCCCCCGAGGGGTCCCAGATTGGAGAGGGTGCAGGCTGGGCTGAGGGGGGGAACCCCACCCCCGTGCATGAATTTTGTGCAGCAGGCCTCTAGTCTTATAATAAAAACTTGAAGCAATATATTAACAAGTTAATGGCTGATAACACTGGCAACAGAATTTCTTAGCCTGAGGATTATTTTTGAAAAAAATAATCCTTTTGGAAAAACTCTCTTAGCCCTTATTTAAAATTTCAATGGGTGTAAGAAGAGACTTAAGTAGTAGGGAAGTAACAGAATTTATGTCTTAAAATGTTAAAAGATAGCTTCTTCCCTTCATTGTCAGACTCCTACAGGAGAAAGTTTTATGCATATAACCTACAGCCAGACTAGGAAAACACACAGATCTGGGAGGTTGGCAAAGAGGTTATCAGTTTTACAATTCAGGCACTAACATATTTAAAAGCTTTCAAGGTTTAAATACAAAGTATATACACATGAACATATTCAAATTTTAAAAACTATCTTACTTAATCTACCAATATCATTGTATATGTTACCTTTCTTTTTTTGTGGCAAACTTTCACAAGCAGGACTTCCAGAGTAACAGAATTTTGTTCATTTTCTGAGTTTTGTGATGGCTTATCTAAATAGAAAAATCAATATTTCAAATGTATTTTTAAAAATATATAAATACAGTACTCATTTTCCTAAGAAGTCTAGAAATTTCTAATAAAAAAGACTTCTCAGAATTTTATTCATTCTTTTCTTCCTTTTGTTAATCCTCACTCGAGGATACCTTTTCCATTGATTTTTAGAGACAGTGGAAGCGACGGGGAGAGACAGAGAGAAGTATCTATGTGAGAGAGACACATCGACTGGTTGCCTCCACACGTGCCCTGACTGGAGCTGGGGATCGAGCCTACAATTGAGGTACATGCCCTTGACCAGAATTGAACCCAGGACCCTTCAGTCTGTGGGCCGAAACTCTAACCACTGAGCTATCAGCGAGGGCCAAAATCAGTTTCAAATGTGCAGCAAACTCTTAATAAGCCTTTACATATAAAGTCATTTAAATAAACCTTTCACAAGACAATTGTAATTACCTTCTTATATATTGATTTTCTTTTCTCCCCCTAAATTGTTTTAATTATTGATTTTAAAGAGAGAGAGGAAAGGAGAGTGAAGGAAGGAGGGAGGGAGGGCCAGGGAGAGAAAGATAGAAACATCAACCTGTTGGTTCTACCTATTTATGCATTCACTGGGTGACCTGGGATTGAACTGAAACCTTGGCATATCAGGATCATGCTCTATCCTGCTAGGGCCTGTGATTTTCTTTTCATTCAGATAATGGCTCAATTATTTTAATTAAAACTAAAAAGGCTTACTGATTACTTCTGCTATAAAGATTTAACAATTATAACAATAAAAGAATGTAATAAACTGCAATTGTAAAAAAAAAGACAAATGTAGTTAAAGCTTCTTGGTGGAAAGCACCAATAAAATAGTTCAGGAGGAAAAAACAATTAAATGTATACATGTTTCACTGTGAATACAGAGATGTTAAACTAAAAAATCTTTGATTTGACTCCAGACCAAAGAGATAAAAAAATGAATTTAAAAAAAGTTACATAAGCATATTATCATTTCAAAATAAAAATATCTATTTTTGACCTTTTCATGAGAATTTCTCTAGCAGCAGTTCTCAACCTGTGGGTCGCGACCATTGGAAAACACATATAACATATCAGGTATTTACATTACGATTCATAACAGTAGCAAAATTACAGTTATGAAGTAGCAACAAAAATAATTTTATGGTTGGGGGTCACCATAACATGAGGAACTGTATTAAAGGGTCGCGGCATTAGGAAGGCTGAGAACCACTGCAAGGAATCTCTTGGCTCACAAAGGTTTAAGTATTTTAATTTTAAAATATATTCTGTATTACCCTTACCAATTAACTAACAAATTATTTTCCATAATTTGACTTTATTTTTATTTTTTAAATGTTTTCATTGACTTTTTTAGAGAGAGGGAGAAGGAGAGACAGAAATATCGATGAGAGAGAAATATCGATCAGCTGCTTCCTGCAGGCCCTTTACTGGGGATTGAGCCCACAACCTGGGTAGGTGCCCTGACTGGGAATTGAACCAGTGACCTCTCAGTTCATGGGTTGATGCTCAACCATTGAGCCACACTGGGCCATAGCTTGTCTTTAAAACCTAAAGCCTGAATAGGTCAAAATTTTAAATATTTACTCATTCATCATCAAGTTTCAGTATTATGTGGAAGAATTATAATAAATTAATCTATAAAAATGCAGAAATAAAATAATTTTTGTCTTGAGATTCTGGACAAGTTTTCACTTAAAAAGTGTGCATAAAATGAATTTGAAGTCTATTTGAAAATTATATCCACGATAAAAACACTTTAATATAGCAAAAATAATCCAATGGCTAAAATCCAGTAACAAAACATTACTCTCCAAACATTACTTACTCCAAAAATAGCACCCTAATAATCTTTGTGTATTCATTCTAAGCAGTTTCAAATAGTAACTGCTAAACAAAAAGTCTTCATTTAAAAAACAAAGAAAAAATAATCAGATTTTAGAGACCTGGATGTTGGTTTTCTATCCTGGTTTCCTAGAAATATTATTTCTTCCCTGGTCAGCATGGCTCAATGGTTGAGCTCTGACCCAGGAACTAAGACATCACTGGTTCAATTCTCAATCAGGGCACATGCCCAGGTTGCTGGCTCGATCCAGTTTCTCTATGGATGTTTCTATCTATCTATCCCTGTCCCTTCCTCTCTCTCTAAAAATCAATAAAAACATTAAAAAAATTACTTCTTAAAAAAAACCAACAACCTGTAACAATACTTTGAATAGACAGGAGAGGCAATATATTTATCTGCTTCTTCCCAAATTCCACTAATTTGATTATAATGGGAAATTATTTTCTGGTAACAGAAGTATCAACAGAGTCTACTTTCTCATTTACTTAAGTGATATCAAGGAAAAATAAAAGATTCAAGTGAATTCAAGCAATTTTTGAACTTTACACATTTTGTCATGCAGACATGAGAACAGTTTAATCAAACTACTTTTCAATTAATTTCAACTAATTAATTCAACTAAAATTAATTCAACTAAGTTAATATTAACTAACAAAATAATAATGATCAGTAAATATTATTCAATTACTATCAATAGTGATGGAGAATATATATATGTTTTACGTAAGTCCCTGGGAACAAAGGGTTCACAAACCTACAAAATTCAAATGATAAGTTTCTTAAGTGTTAGAGTCCATGTACTTTAAAAGTATCACAGAAAACTAGATCATGATTAGAAATAAAGACTCTATAAGATTATAAATGGGTTGGGGGGGGAAACCACAAAAGTGCTACTCAAGTTACTCCTATACAAAATATGGACCAGATCTAAAGCAACACTAGAAAGAAGTTACACTAGCTGCCAATAGAGATATGAACAGAGCTCATAATTGTAATGTAAAAAAAGCTGGCTATCAAACTGTTCTAATATAATCATGTTGTTTATTAAACTATTTGGGTTTTTTTAGTAGGACAGCAATCTTCTTTCTTTATAAAAAAAATATGTTTTTATTGATTTTGAGAGAGAAGAAAGGAAAGGGAGAGAAACATGGATGAGAGAGGAACATCTTTGGTCGGCTGTCTCCTGCATGGCCCCTACCAGGTAGTGATCCTGCAACCCAGGCATGTGCCCTGACTGGAAATTGAACTGGCGACCTCTTGGCACATGGGTTGACACTCAACTACTGAGTTATACACCAGTTAGACTTGGTGCTTTATTAAAATATAGACTCTTAAACTCCATCCTAGTAGATCTGAGTCTTTGTAGGGCCCAGCTATATGGATTTTAAAAAGTGCCAAGATATTTTCAGAAGCACTAAAATTTGAGAACTATTAACTTGTAAAGAGTTGCAAGTTACACCTTCCACATCCCATTATTCACCACATAAAGCAATAATGGAAAGCATTGGAGAAGTCAAGTAACAAGAAGTTTAACATTTATCAGACTCAACATCTTTCCCATTTTATAAATTTACACACATGAAGTAATATTTTAATTAACAATGGTGTTTTGTTAGAATACCAATATGTTTAAAGTACATACCATTTTTGTGGAAGAAACCAGTAAAGGTAAGCTGCAGATGAGCTGACAAGCTAAACAGAACAAACAAAACATTTATCACTTTAATGCTCTATAATAAAAATAGCCAGACTTTAAAACATAACATTAAGATTAAAGCTACTTCAGGTAATTTATAACTATTTGATTTTCTTATTCTTAACTCGATTCAAGCCCATGACTCCATGTTTTCCATTAAGTATGACATCTGAAATAGTGTCTACACATTAAAAATCAAACAAACAAATATCACACACAAAAATGGAAACACCAAAGGATTAAGGCAGATAAAAATAGACCACCGAATGAGAGGCAAAGATAATTTACTGTGCTTTAGTGTTATGCCTATAACATAGGAACAACTTTCCCTTCCCATCCCACAATTTTTTTTTTTTATAAGGGTTGCTGAGTCCATACAAAAGTGTCTGAATATTCCAAAGCTATGGGAATTCAACCTAACAAATATAAAAAACCATCACTTTCTACTTCAATCAGGGGTGGGTATAATACACAATTACAAATGACTGTTTCAACATGTCATTTCCACTAGTAGTTTTATAAGCAATAGAAAAGGAAAAAGAATAAATTACAAAGATCCTATTTGTTTTGAAAATATCTACTCACAATGAAAAACAATTAAGATGGGATAGAATAATAGAAACATCAACAGGCTTTTGTAGTATCTTTAAACCACAAAATAAAACAATCTATTTGTTGATCAGAAGCCATTCATAACTTTCCAGAATAGTTTCTGTAGTGTGATAGATCCCAGACAGGGAGGGGGCAATAGAGAATAGATCAGGGGTGGGCAAACTTTTTGACTCGAGGGCCACAATGGGTTCTTAAACTGGACCAGAGGGCCGGAACAAAAGCATGGATGGAGTGTTTGTGTGAACTAATATAAATTCAAAGTAAACTTCATTACATAAAAGGGTACGGTCTTTTTTTTTTTTTTTTTTTTTTAGTTTTATTCATTTCAAACGGGCCGGATCCGGTCCGCGGGCCGTAGTTTGCCCACGGCTGGAATAGATGTTGGGGAAAGGGAAGCAGTACTGATCTCTTACTCAAGAAATTGACTAGGGCCCTGACCGGTTTGGCTCAGTGGATAGAGCGTCGGCCTGCGGACTCAAGGGTCCCAGGTTCGATTCCGGTCAAGGGCATGTACCTTGGTTGCGGGCACATACCCAGTAGGGAGTGTGCAGGAGGCAGCTGATTGATGTTTCTCTCTCATAGATGTTTCTAACTCTCTATTCCTCTCTGTAAAAAATCAATAAAATATATTAAAAAAAAAAAAAAAAAGAAATTGACTAGGGTAATCGCCCTAGCTGGTTTGGCTCAGTGAATAGAGCATCAGCCTGTGGACTGAAGGGTCCCGGGTTCAATTCTCGTCAAGGACACGTAACCTCAGTGTGTGGAAGACAACCAATCACATCAATATTTCTCTCTGTCTCTCCCCCTCCCTTCCACTCTCTCTAAAAATCAATGGATGAGGATTAATGAAAAAGAAAAAGAGCACTAGCCAGTCTGGCTCAGTGTACAGAGTGTCAGCCTGCAAACTGAAGGGTCCCCGGTTTGATTCTGGTCAAGGGCACATGCCTGAGGGCCTGCTGGAGGCAGCCTATCAATGATTCTCTCCCATCATTGATGTTTCTATCTCTCTCTCCCTCTACCTTTCTCTCTGAAATCAGTAAAAATATTTTTTAAAAAAGGGCTGGAGGGGGTCAATGGGTGGGGGGGGGGGACATATTGTAATACTTTCAACAATGAAGATTTTAAATGAATAAATTTACTATGCCCTAGCTGGTTTGGCTCAGTGGATAGAGCATCTGCCTGTGGACTGAAGGGTCCTACGTTCAACTCCGGTCAAGAGCACATGCCCGGATTGCAGGCTCAGTCTCCAGTGGGGGGGCGTGCAGGAGGCAGCCAATTAATGATTTTCTCTCATCGTTGATGTTTCTATCTCTCTCCCTCTCCCTCTCCTTTCATCTCTGAAATCAATAAAAAAATATTTTTTTAAAAGTCTCCCTTTATTAAAAAAAAAATTTACTAGTGAAAGAAAAAGGCATAAGGATCCATAAGGGGTATGGGGGTTTTTTTGGTTAAAAAAAGATGGTGATAATCTAGGCTTTCTTATAAGCAGGGGGAAAGAGTTATACAGGGTATCCCCAAAAATATATATACATGCTTTGAATAATTATAAAGGAAGTGTTCAGGAAAATACATTTCATTTTCAAAATGTAGTAGAATCTACAGACATTGTGTATTCATTTTTTGGGCACACCCTGTATAAAGACACTGAAGCAAGATAGTATTAAGGAGCATGTAATGATTGGAAATTACAGAATTTACACATATTGGAAAATAATACGTTAGTCACAACCAGCCTATCCTATTCTTAGTTGCTTCAGTTAAAAAACCTACAGGCTAAAACCAGGTTAATTTTGTTAAAAACACCATGTAATATTCCTTTCTCCAAATTTTCTAATGAGTCCTTAGCTGCCAAATCTTTTGTCTTACTGTTGTCTATAATATGGCTCCCATTTGTTTTATCGCCACTAAAGCCTTATATAGGAAAATAGATTACAATAACACAGAGTAGGAAAATAGATGAGAATGATTAATTAGAGACAGAAAATTCAAGTTTGAATTCTGGCTTTAGTTATTAGCTGTGACCCGGTATCTGTACAATGAGAAAATGACCTCTCAGGACTGAGTCTTGCATAAAACCAATCCCCAACCATCCCAGAGCTTTATAATCAGAGAGCTTAATTTCCTTTATAAGCACTTCTATTTACCATTTTTTGTCACTATTTTTTTCACACAGGTTCTCTTTCAACAATCATTTTATATCAGCACCCCTAGAACCTAGCAGTGTCTTGATAAATACTTCTATCAAGAAGAGGCACTTGATAAATACTTTTTATAAGGATAATGATATCCTCCCAAGAATAGCAAGATTTTTAAGGTCAGTGTAATTGCCATTACACTGTGGTACTTATAGTATTATTTACATTGGTTTTATAGGAAATGTGATTTTTAACTTCCAATTTTAAAATGCCAGAAACATCTTGACCTACTCCAGAAAATATTTTAAATCAATGTTACTCAAAATGTAGTCTGCAAACTGAGGTCTCACTGGGAAAACTTACCACTCCACAACAAGGTAAGAAATTAAGAACAAGACTTTAAAAACTTTTATAGACATTTAATATTGCATAATTTACAAGCATGTGATTAGTGTATTTACACAAGTATCCATCTACAAAAGATGGGAAAATAAAAACAAATAGAAAGGTCCTTCACTACAGAGGGTCTGAGACAGTTTTTAAATGGTACATTATGAGTTAAGTGAGATGCAAGCACATTCAGCCATCATTTTAACATTATTTCTCTGAGAAAATAAATTCCTCATTTCAATCACCAACTTAAAAAAATAACTCTGGGAATGTAATTTGCTATGCACATTTTCTCCTCCCCTTCTCCCTCTTAAAAGTAAACACTCTGATTTGCACCTACAATAAAAGTAACAATGAGGCCTAGTTGATCCCTTCCACAGGTGGTTTCATCAAAGGAAAAAGGCCAGTTTTCTTCCCCTTCCTGATTTACCCTCTTCCCTCTCTGATGGCTACTGTATTTACATCTTAATTAATTAAGCTAGATCAGAAAAAGGGGATGGAAAAGAAACATGTAGGATTAATTAGTCAGGCATATTTGGTTTTAGGCTGTACAGAGTCCAGATGATCAGTAGTAAGATATCAGATAAGAACTTGGTTCATCTTTGTTATGTTTCCTATCATATCTCCTGAGGAAGCAAGTAACAAAGCAATGGGAAACTAGATGAGGAATTTGAAATTCTGAGATAAGATTCCAAGCACAAATATCTGACAATTGTAAAGCAGTCGGTAGAATAAGGTTAATTTAAATTCATAAAGAATTAACATTTTTGAAATGAGATTTATATAGGAAACTCAAATTTTAATAATAGCCAAACACCACAGAAAGACCAAAATTTTCATGCTAGAAAGAGACCAACATTAGTGCCTCTAGTTTGGTACACATTAATCTGATAGTGGCAAGTATAAGGTTTCATTTCTAGGGTCAAAACTTTATTACCTCATAACAGGACAAGTTTCATGATAAACTATTTGGCACCTACTTTGTTAGATGTTAGTTACCTAACTCTTCTTATACATTTCATACTATCTATAATAATAAAAGCGTAATATGCTAATTAGACCGGATGTCCTTCCGGACAACCTTCCAAATGAAGCCAGGGCTGTGAGGGAAGCCTGGGTCCTGGGTGCCAGAGGGCAGCCAGTGCTGGCAGCTGGGGGAAGGAAGGCCTACTCTTGCATGAATTTTGTGCATCGGGCCTCTAGTAATGTATAAAGCTTAGAAATTGATGACTGCTCCAAGCCCATCATTTTGGAATTCAGTTTCCTTTGAAGTTCAGACACAAGAATGGGAGCCCTTTATAGTGAGAGAAGATAAAGTTGAATGGAAGGAATCCATTACATATAAATCAATCGCCTTCTAGAAATACTATGGACAAACATAGAGGAATTATTGTCAACACCCATATTTTACAAAGGAACATTTTTAAAATTTGCCCTTAACCACTTAAATTTTAAGAATCAGATATGCTCAGCAGTGATTGATATGGCACCTTCAGAAATAGGTATGTAAAAAGAAATTTATGGTTCCAGGTTCTGAAAAAGAAACATCTAAAACTCAAGCATGAAAAGATGATAATTTGAAAACAACTTCAAAATGTACACTGAAGGCAGCCAAATTGTCAAAACAAAGAAGGAAAACATCAGATCTTACTAATGATGGAAAAGACATACAGTCAACTTAAGAAGCAGCCTAAAGTTTTAAAAATGCAGCTAAATTTCTAAAAGAGAAGGATAGGGAAGTACCTTTAATGTAATATATCTATTTAAAATAATTTATGGCTTTCTTAGGATGAAGACCAACATCCTTAAATAGCCTACAAGGATCTGCATTATCTGGCCAAGGAGATCTGCTTTAGCCTCATTTAATGCCACTCTCCCTGTCAGCTACCCTGGCCTCAAATGACATATGTATAATATTTCCTTTATCTAGAATCAGCTATCTGCTCATCCTCTTGCCCTATTTAGTCCTATATTATCTTTCAAATCTCAGTTCATTTTTCCAGAAAAGCCCTCCCTGACCATTATTTCCAAAGCCAACATCTTAAAGAGCTGGTTCTCTTGCTTTACACCAGGGGTCCTCAAACTTTTTAAACAGGGGGCCAGTTCACTGTCCCTCAGACCGTTGGAGGGCTGGACTATAGTTTAAAAAAACACTATGAACAAATTCCTATGCACACTGCACATATCTTATTTTGAAGTAAAAAAACAAAACGGGAACAAATACAATATTTGTATTTGCATGTGGCCTGCGGGCCGTAGTTTGAGGACCCCTGCTTTACACACTCATAGTTTCCCTACAGTTTTCTTTCCCAGCACTTATTTATTGTATGATTATGTCTTTTCCCCCCTAAATGCCAATGATTTTCATAAAGGCTGGGTCTTCATCTTTTTTGCTCACCATTATATCCCCTAGGACCGTGGTCGGCAAACTGCGGCTCGCAAGCTACATGCGGCTCTTCCTAAGCCTTACGAGTAGTTAATAGCAATGTACCTATCCATATAGTTTAAGTTTAAAAAATTTGGCTCTCAAAAGAAATTTCAATCGTTGTACTGTTGATATTTGGCTCCGCTGACTAATAAGTTTGCCGACCACTGCCCTAGGAGATAGTATATATAGTGTTTGGGAAGTGGTACACTAAGTAAATGGGAATCCCAGAAAAAAATAGATCCGGGCCTTTAATAGTACAAAAAGATGCTTACAAAAGGAAGATTTCTAATTCTAAAGCTTAGGCTGTAATAACAACTATAGAAAGTGATGAAAGACATTTATCTTATTAACCTACTAAAACCAGAGGTTGGAAAATATCCCTAGTAAAAGTTGTAGTTCAGCTTTCTTTTGAGGGGACTTCTCTAGCTACTAACAGTGGACCAGGAATGAAAGATGGTTAAGGGGAAGAGAGAGAAGACATTCTGCTTCTCATCTCGCCTAAGGAAATACTTTTGGAAGCAACTCCAATTTGGAAATCTTTTCATGCTGACCTTTCTGCTAGTGGAGATGCACTTATAAGTCAGGAGTTATAGTAATTCCAAAATTGGTAGGATTAATAATACAATTGACCCCTGGGATCCTGCTAGGATAGAAAACTACAGAAATACCAGAGATTTATTCCAGTAAGCCATAGTGCTTGATCAAAACCCAAAGTAAACAAAAAGCCCACAATAAACTTAAGTGCCAGAAACAAGAGCTAGAGAGGACAGGATATAAGACATTCTAAAAAGAAAATAAAGATATTTTAAATATAATCACACCAAAAAAAGCAAGAGGAAACATCAGTATAAACTTGGGAGACTAGAGTGAGACAACTATAAATTTCTAAGATTTGCTCATTGCTGTGGAATTTTCAGAAGCTATTTTTCAAGAAAAGAAGCAATATTCATCAATGGTAGGCTTTAAAACTGAGTTTTAAAGTTACAGATGACAATTCTGGTCTATTGTCATGAATTGACCAACACCTTAAAGTAAAAACCATGAAATACCTGTATTTTTCTTTTTTAATATTTATTCCATTGATTTTAGAAAGTGAAAGGGTAGGGGAAAAGGAGAGGGGGGAAACATCAATGTGAGAGAGTCACATCAATTGCTGCCTCTTGCACATACCCCAACTGGAGCAGGGAACCTGCAATCAAGGTATGTGCCCTTGACCAGAATCGAACCCACAATACTTTGGTTCGAGGGTTGATGCTCTAACCACTGACCAATACTTGCCAGGGCAATGTTCTTCTTTTTCTATCAGCCCCTTCCCCTAATACAGGAGTGGGGAACATCTGGCCCGCAGGCCATAAAGCCCGCAAAAACAGTTGGTTTGGTTCTGCCAAGGCATTAAGAGTGAGTTAATTAAATATTTGATCAAATATAGCAGGCTAATTTTTAAGTTGATCATTTTGTATGGCCCGAGAATGATGTTATAAATATCCAAATGGCCAATGGCAGAAAAAAGGTTCCTCACCCCTGCCCTAGTAAATTTCTGCAATTATCTGTGACTAGTAAGACAACTATTTATCTAGAATAGAAACTACATTAAAAAAATCCTGAACAACAACTTCATTTTGCACGGATAATGCTGGAAATTTGGTTTGGTTATAAGTCACTATAAATGTCATAAATAGGCCAGGCATTTCATTATTCTAACCTTTGGGCTGTAGTACTATGTTATTTTTGTATATTTTGATATTTCTCTGGAACTTTGGAGCTTTTTTGTGATATTCCCCTAGAACTTAGTAGCATAAATACATTGTGTTTGGGAGAGGAGCTATTACAACTTTGGAAGTGCTAAAAGAACGTAAGTTACAGTAGAAGACTCCCATATTACAGCTGTTGAACAAATCCAGGATGCAATTAAACTGAACAAGATTCCTACATCTGAAATCGTAAAGAATAAAAATATAGATGGAAGAGATACTTTTTTGTATATGATTTAAAATTTTAACTACTAGTAATTAATGTTAGGGAACAACAAAGATTTATTTTGTTCTAAGAGAATTTGATCAACTATTTTACAAGCAAAGTTTTTAGTGCTGGCATTATATATTGGTGTCTAAGAAACATTTTACAATCCTGTGTAATAAATTTAGTAAACAATAAGATTATACCTAATTTGAGATGAAAAATACACTGAAGTCATTTAACAAATATAAGACTTTGGAGGTAAACTTAAAATGAAAGAATTTCCCAATTCATTTTAGTGACTCCAGGAGCACCACTGAGACATTTTGGGGGTGTGGGTTGAAGCAGCTAGCACATTAACTCAATACTTCCCCTTGGTCTAAAGTGCTTTTGCTGGGTATTAAGCATGGTCAGCTCCAATAGAGTTAGGTTTTAAATAATAAAATAGCGCCTGGCCGATGTAGCTCAGTGGTTGAGCATCGACCCATGAACCAGGAGGTCATGATTCAATTCCTGATCAGGGCACACGCCTGGGATGCGGGCTTGATCCCCGGTGGTGGGTGTGCAGGAGGCAGCCCCTTTCTCTTTCTGAAATCAATTAAAAAAAAAAGAAAATCTTGGGGGTTGAAATATCCAACTCAATGAAATATCCCAGCTGGATCTTAAAGACTGAAAAAGTTGTTTTTCAAAATAACAAGCAGGAATTCTATGCAAATCTCTGATGTTGCTATGAGCTGGTTATATTATTGGTCTAATCGTTGAACCCACTGGGTCAAAAAGAACAAAATTATTGCCATTATTCAAAGATAATTAACCAGCACGTTCTATCTTCCTCACAAGACTCCCTACTCCCTCTAAATATTACTCCCTGTAATATTTATCTAAGACAGCAGTTCTCAACTATGGGTCGAAACCCCTTTGGGGGTCAAACGACCCTTTCACAGGGGTTGCCTAAGACCATCGGAAAACACATATATAATTACATATTGTTTTTGGGATTAATCACTATGCTTTAATTATGTTCAATTTGTAACAATGAAATTGGGGGTCCCCACAACATGAGGAACTATATTAAAGGGTTGCGGCATTAGGAAGGTTGAGAACCACTGATCTAAGACAATGTCACAAAGAGATAGTAATACGGTTTAGCAGTGATGAAGGTAGAAGTTTGAAAGGGAAGATGAAAAGGGTTAAATGTTCTTCTTGGTTCATTCTTCCTTCTCACCTGAACCCTGAAAGACCTGAAGGGCAAACTATTAAGGTGTTCAGGAGAAAAGAAGCAGGGAGGTCAGAACACAGCTTACACTTTAAGTAAAAAAGGCCTTGAGGATCCCAAGAGCTTTTGTCCAGGGTAAATGACCAGATAAGAATATGGAATAAAAATTCAAGCAAAGAATAGAGTGTACATGCACTGGGAATATTCCTGCATTGAAAGGTTCTTCGCAGGCAGGAATAGATTAAGTAAAGATCAGTGATTTCAGTTTCTAGAACAGACCATCAAAGCTTATTTACAAGTCAGGATTGCCTAGATATGGAAATAGAAATTACACTTTGGTCTTACAAGATTGCAGGATATAAAATAAAAAATGTGATTTTATAATTCAAGTAACAAAATATTCTAATTCAAAAGCCAAACTTTAAATATAAGCATCTGCAAAAATGACATCTTACACCAGTCACCAAAATGAGAAACCATACACGAAGCATCATTAAATCAGTGTGTAGCCTATACAAATTGGTAAGATATGATTTAAAGCTTTAAAAGAAAAACAGCCCTAACTGGTTTGGCTCAGTTGGCAGAATGTCGGCCTGTGGACTGAAGGGTCCCGGGTTCGATTCCAGTCAAGGGCACATGCCCAGGTTGCGGGCTCCATCCCCAGTACGGGGTGTACAGGAGGCAGCCAATCAATGATTCTCTATCATTGATTGTTTCTATCTCTCTTTCCCTCTCCCTTCCTCTCTGAAATCAATAAAGATATGTTTCAAAAAAGAAAAATCCACTTTGGCAATTTTTTCAACTCTACTTTTTTTTTAAACCTAGTATTTTTAGTTTTGCATTCTCCCTAAAATGAGCCAATGAATGAATACCACCTAAGTTCCTGTTTCTCTTTAAAATAGTATTTAACTTTCTTTAGTTTACATATAAAAGAATAAGTAGAATAATACCATTTAGGAGTGGAAACATACTGTCTAGCCTAGGCAGCTATTAGGACATTTAGGGAATTAGTTCTGGGTGTCACGTCTGAAAACATACAATAAGTAGATTCTGCCCAAATTGTCAAATTTATTAAACTACCATGCTATAAACATATTTTGCATACAAAATGAAGTTAGGAATACTTTGCCTGAATGATGTAAATAAGGGGAAAGACAAAATGGAAAAAAAAGAGAGCCTCTCTCAGATGTGAAGATGATACTTAGAAGAGATATGCTGCTGTGAGGCACCTGGCACAGCACCTAGCATATAGTTAAATAAATATCAGTCTCCATCCCTCCTTATATGAATTATAACATTAACACCAACTGCAGAAGTTACAGAATTGGGATTCAAAATTTAAGAAACTGGAAATAGAGATAACTGATAATGAACACAGCTGCCTTAGAAAGCACTGAGTTCTCAGCATTGGAGGTAATCGAGATGAGGCTTAAGGATTCTCTGCCAGGGATGGTATAGAGGAAGTAATTCCTGATTTTTGTAAGAATTTGGACCAAGTGACCTCTAAGGTTCCTTCTAACTCCTTATAAGATTGAGGTAATCACTAGGGAAAAGATCACTATCATTTTACTCTTTCCTCAAGTATGTCACTTAATGTAGGTTATCTTACCTATGAGATTCTTGCTCTCCTTTCATTTTCTCTACTTTTGATAACATATCATCAACTTTAAATGTTTTCCTGGAAGAAACAGATAAACAAAATAATCACTTCTCAACTGGGAAAAACAAACAGATTACACTTTATTGTCACTATAATAGGCAAGTTGGAAATCTGATTTTTTATTATTTTTAATAAGGTAAATTATGGTTAGCCATAACAATGCATATTACTGAGGCAGTGTATGTTGTAATACAGCAGACAAGCCTTCAAGTACCATCTCAAATGCTAATTTTTCCATGAAACCTTTTGTAATTATTCCCGAACCTTAATTGGGATTATTTCTCCTTACCTATGGCACATAGGTTTATAATTATTTTAACACTTAGTTTCCTAAATGTGAAATTTGTCTAAATATTTTATTTCTCCTGCTATATTATAAGCTCCTGGTGGACAGAGATTGCTTTTTTTCAAGGAAAGTCATATAATGCTTGGCATAGTGCCTTATACTTGGTAGATATTCAAGCATCTGTTGGACTGAGGCAAACAAATGCAAATTATGTATACTCTGAAACATTCATCCTTTTATTAAGTAACCTGACAAATATGTGCTAGTACTATCACATAAAAATGAATATTCTATAAAAAAATATATAAAGTTAACAATATCTTCAAAGATTATTATCAACGGCTAACATTACACAATGTCATATTAAAGAGATGGTTGTCGTCATTATGAAAAAATTTTAAAGTTTAAGGGACATACCCATCAAAATCATAAAAATATTACTAGCTTTTAACTTGACAAGTTTAAGAGAAAAGAGTAATTTTTCCACAAACTAGGAACTTAAATCAAGAACTTAAGAATGCAATTTAAGAATGGATTCTATAACAAGCCTCATCTTAGGCTGGTTTTCTATAAATGTTCTAGAAATAGAGGCTAAAAGTCTAGATCCATATATAACATGTTAATTGGAACAAATATTTATCATTATACTCATATAGTCTCTTCATTAGGACTTGAAAAGTTTAATGTATTCTGCATTAATTACTTTGTAAAGCTTGAATTCAGATACTAGAAAATACTAATACCTTCATTCCTCAAAATCAGCTATTGTACACAACTGCTATAATAAAAATTATCAATAGAGAAATGTTAATGTAAATGTGTTGCAGTAAAATACTGATAGGAAGAAGAGAATTGATAGAATGTATAGTTCAGGTGAATAGCCTCCATTAACAAAAGACCTTTCTTTTAAAAAAAAAAAAAAGCTTCTCTCTTTACCTTTAGAGTTACTGAAAACTTCAATAATAAAGTTTTGTCCAATAGAGTATAGTAAGAAGTACTTTATGAAGGAGGGTAATACATTTTCAATCTCCACAGATAAGAGAGAAGAAAGAAGAAAAATGTAAGACTTCTCTAGACTACTCACAAAGACTTTTCAGTATAAATACTGAAATGTAAATAATAATAATTAATACTGAAATGTACCACTGAGGAAGGTTGTAAAACTACTAAAAGCTTTTTAACAATAGTGTTAATGTAATGATTAAGATGAAATGCTGTCTGTTGAAAGAAAAGACTAAATCACAAGGTTCATCTCTTCCAAAATTATGGCGTTCTGCAAAAGAGAACTGAATATTAACAACCATTTCAAACAGGTAAGATCATAAAAACAACCCATTCCTCCTTGACGCGGGGGGAAAAAACATAAGCAACTATATAAAAGCAGCCCCAACACCCGGGCAACAAATATTTCTGTTCTTTAGAAAGATACCACTACTTAGGTCAGATTTAAAAGGGGAAATAGTTATCAAAAAGTCATCCAAGAAAAGTATTTTTAAATTCAAGAAGTTTTAGGAAATCTTCTTGGGAGGATTAAAAAACAGCTAACATAAAACTGTAAAATAAATTCAATAAAAGATGTCCTTCTCCTCACCAGTATTCCACGTTGTCAGTGTAGTGTTAACCTATAGAGTTTGAATATATCTATGAAGTGAAAAGTACAAGGCTAGTTCCAAAAACATTTTGAGCAAAGGGGTAATACTAAAAGCAATTTTATAAAAGGAGTTAAAAAAAAAAAACCCGTTTGTAAAAAGACTACAATTACTGAGCTAAATACCAACTACTTTGAACAGGACAGCATTCATTTGAAGATATAAGTTGTAGTGTAATTTGTTAAAAATCAGTCTTAATGCTCTGGCTGGTTTGGCTCAGTGGTTAACGAGCATCAAACCAATGACCAAAGGGTTGCGAGTTCGATTCCTGGTCAAAGGCATGTACCTGGGTTGCAAGCTGGATCTGCCCAGGTTGGGGTGTGAACGAGATGCAACCAATCAATGTATCTCTCATACACTGATGTTTTTCTCTCTCCTTCCCTCCCTCCCTCCCCTCTACTCTCTCTTTAAAAAAAAAAAATAAAAAATGGAGAAAATATCCTGGGGTGATGATTAAAAAAATAAAAATTTGAAAAAATTAGTCTTAATGTCTTATATAGGCCAGGGATATAACAAAAGAATTAAGTGATTCCTAATGCATTTTTATTTGGAAATAACTAAGTGGAATTTATGTTTCTTGGCTGGCAAACTGCTTCAAAACTTCCCCAAAAGGTACTGTTTTACCTATAGGGCAATAAATTAAGCGCAAGTTTAAAAATTGCCTCCACCCATTAGCAGATAACAGAAACATATCCCATAATGAGACAATCAAATAGTCTAATAAACAAACATGACAAGAAAATTATGAAGTTAGGCTTTAAATAAATATAGTTTTTATCCATTTATGGATTAATTCTAATTTATTTTGAAAATATTTAATCACTTTTAAATATAAATTAGGCAACATCCTAGATGATAACCCAGCCGACCTTCCATATTCAAAATACTACAGGAAAGCCTGGCCAATGTGGTTCAGAGGTTGAATGTTGTTCGATTTCCTAATCAGGGTACATGCCGGGATTGGGGGCTCAATCCCCAGTGGGGGATGTGCAGGAGGCAGCTGATCAATGATTCTCTCATCACTGATGTTTCTCTCTCTCTCTCTCCCTCTCCCTTCCTCTCCGAAATTAATAAAAATATATATATATATTTTAAAATACAGGGAAAAATTAACCACTATTTAATCAATCCAGCCTACTGTTTTTACACAGCCCACAATCTAAGAGTGGTTTTTACAGATAAACATTTGCAATGGATTTGATGAGAGAACACTAATTCTAAACCCCAATTAAGCTGTTATCTCTCCCCACCCCACAAAAATAAAAGAATCCCATACTGCCCACCAGTAGGCCCATATTTAAAAACACTATACTCAACTCCAAGTATTTTGAATTTCATCAATTAAAAAATCTGCAGACATTTGTTTTCTCTCTTTTTGTGTAAGTACTGCATCCCACTGAATATCCTCAATTCTGTATCATAGACCACAAGCCTAAAGTATTTACTATCCGGGTCCTTTATAGAAAAAGTTTGTTGAACTCAGGCATAGAAATAATGAAGCTGACAGGTAAAGAGCAGACAGACTTAATTCTGTTGCCTGATCCACCACCCTATTCCTAATTATTTAATTAAGTTTCACCTATTAAATGCAATGCTCTCTCTATATATATTCAGAAACATTACCAGAAGACAAATAACTTTAACATTTCAATCCTTCAAATCCACCTAGGTTTATCTACAAAGCTAAAGTATGTCTTTCTATAAAAAACATGATGCTTGGCCTGGCCCGCGTGGCTCAGTGGTTAATCGTCAACCTATGAACCAGGAGGTCATGGTTCGATTCCTGGTCAGGCCATATGCCCCGGTTGCGGGCTCGATCCCCAGTGTGGGGTGTGCAGGAGGCAGCTGATCAGTGATTCTTTCTCATCGATGTTTCTTTCTCTTTCTCTCTCTCCCTCTCCCTTCCTCTCTGAAATCAATAAAAATATATTTAAAAAAAACAACAAAACAAAACACCATAATGCTTACTTAACCAGTAGGAGTCTCCAAAGGAGACCTAAAAGAAGTTTACTTTAAAGTCTATTGAGAGCCCTAACCGGTTTGGCTCAGTGGATAGAGCATCAGCCTGCGGACTCAAGGGTCCTGGGTTCGATTACGGTCAAGGGCATGTACCTTGGTTGCGGGCACATCCCCAGTGGGGAGTGTGCAGGAGGCAGCTGATCAATGTTTCTCTCTCATCGATGTTTCAAACTCTCTATCCTTCTCCCTTCCTCTCTGTAAAAAATCAATAAAATATATTTTAAAAAAATAATAAATAAATAAAGTCTATCGAGATAGCTTAATTGTTTTACCAAGTCAAGATGACACTAAATGCTTAGTAAAAACATTATTTCACTTATATGCTCAATAAGTAACTCTGCATGTAGGACAAGAAACTAGCATTAAATTATATATGGTTAATATTAAATATTACAGCCTGGCCAGTGTGGCTCAGTGGTTGAACCAGGAGATTGAACCTATGAACCCGGAGATTGCAGTTTGATTCCTTGTCGGGGCACATGCCCAGGTTGTGGGCTCGATCCCCAGTGTGGGGACTGCAGGAGGGAGCCGACCAATGATTCTCATCATTGATGTTGGTATCTCTCGCTCCCTCTCTGAAATCAATAAAACAAATCTTTAAAAAAAATTAAATATTACAAAGCAAATATAAGCTCTGATACTTCTAGACTCCACTTTAAAACTAAGTAATTAAGATTTTTTTTTTTTTAAGGACACTCATCCCATTGACATCAAAAGTATTTCTTGGCCCTGGCTGGGTAGCTTAATTTAAATTAGAGAGCATCGTCCCAATAACATCCAGTAGGGGCACATACAAAAATCAATCAATGAATGAATAACTAAGTGGAACAAATCGATGATTCTCAATTTCTCTCTCCCTTTCTCTCTCTCTCTCTAATCAATGAATAAAAAAAAAGTATTTCCACTTTAGTAAGACCACCACCAAAGATATAAAATGACACTTTTTAAACTTATCAATATAGAAGCGAATTCTTTAATGCTAGAACATATAAGAAATATTAAAAAAATTAACTATTAGGTTTATGTATCAAAGATAGTTACCCTGAGCCCTCTGGTTAATATTTAAATCTTCAACTTCTATCAAACTTGAAAATAACTAGTTGCAAAGAGTGAAAACGTAAATCAGTAAAATCATTTCATTCACTTCACTACTAAATCATTTCTATTAGGAAAAAAATGGTAATAAACTGAAATTTACAAAAATGATACTACTAAAATGATCACTTCACAAACAATTCAACCTGCCACTCTTTTACCTAAGTTTTCATATTATTTTAATTATAAATAGTACTTTAAAACAAAACTTTAACATGGTTTGGTTAACTTGAAATAAGACTCATAAAATGTACCTTTTGATGTTTGTTCGGGAGTTTCGATGAGACATGTAAGTAAGAGTTCTGTGCAAAAATATTGGCTATAAAAAAAGTTTTAAAAATATTAAAATTAAATAGGTGAAATTCTAAGAAAAAAATAATATTGATGAATTTTAATGATAACTTACCGCTATAAGATTTCGAGTTCGAAGAAATCTATAGATCTGCGTTGGTTCTGGGTGACAGAAAACAAAACCCAAACATTATCTAAATTTACATATTACTCAAGTTTTTAAGAAAATACCAATCCAGCCCATGTAATCAGTATAAACTAGTCACCTGTTATGAAAATCATGTACTAAATATTTACATCAAGAATATTAGTATGCACCGTAGCTCAAAAGACAGTGCATTGGTATACATTCACAAAATTCATCTATATTTATTTGAAATTTAAGATGCTCCACAGTTTTGTTCTTAAGCCTTGCATTTCTAAGGTTGGTACTTTTTATTTTTTTAAAATAATTTCTTATTGATTTCAGAGAGGAAGGGAGAGGGAAAGATAGAAAAGTCACTGATGAAAATCATTGATCTGGTGCCTCCTGCTTGTCCCCCACTGAGGATAGAACCCATAACCCGGGCATATGCGCTGACTAGGAATCGAACAGTGACCTCCTGGTTCATAGGTGGATGCTCAACCAGAGCCATGGCAGCCAGACTAAGGTAGGTACTTTTGAAACTAATCTGTATGCAGAATTGAAAAGTAGTTACATTAATTTAATTTAGCTAATTTAAACTATAAACCATCCCCCCCCCTAACCCCGCCAAAGTAGCTGAAATAAGGTAGCTGGATTCAACAAAAAAACCACTTATTGATGCCAAATAAAAATGAAGTTTCTACTTTTTGATCAGTCTTTTAAAAAACTTATAGTAGTCAGCCAAAACAGAATGAAGCTGTTTCCTACATGTCCTAATAACATATGATGAAAGTCAATAACATTGAAAGAAATCTGAAAAGCAAATTATAAATTTTTCAATGAATATTTCTTGTTATAATTCATTTTTATCTATTTTGCTCAATGTAAATATTATCTCAACATATAAATACTACCGCAACACATATTTTTTAAGTAATTGACAGATTACCAAAAGCTTTTTAATGCTGAATTTAATTAAAGTATAATTTGTTATAAGGACTTAGGTTATAGATAGAAAATATCTACAATACCATAATCTCAGTTACATTATTGATCTATCAGTATTGTTCCTTTAAATAAAGCAATATCAAAATGGACTAAATGACTACATTATTAAATACATCAAAGCATTTAAACTTATCTGAAACGAAGGACAATATTAGAGAAGAATCAAGTTGTTTTGTGGCTAAATCTAGTTCTTAATGACAGTTCACTTCTCCAGGGGAGCCTCACCAGAAAAAATAGCTAACACTTTCTTGGAGGACTTATCTTCTCAACATTTAGAAATAATTTTTCAAATATCCACTTAATCTTGTTTAGTTTTGTTCTAAACAAACTAAAAGATTGTATTTCAGAAGGGGTACAAATGGGAATGTTGATTGTCATTACTGAGCTTCAGTTCTCCACCGTATTTCCAATTTAAATCCTCGCCAGCTTTTGAAATTAAGCAAAAATAAAAATAATGTGACTCTCCCTTAAGGTTCAATATAGGTCTCGATAAAAACTGACAATCCTTGTACTAAATTCCAACTAGAATTTCAGGAAGCACTCGTGCGAGAATGAAAGAAAGGTATTACACAATGTACCATGTCTTTCCAAGTACAGCTGATACCATGCCCTGAACATATGCCACGGAAAAATTGTAAATAAAGACCTTCAGCGGCACAGCGGAGTTTATTCAAGTTTTCTAAGACGGTGTTACAGATCACCCACATTACAGCATTCACACAAAAGCAAAATGGAAACCAATCGCAGGGCAGCTGAACATATTTACAGTTGTGTGCTTCTTTTTAATAAATTCTATTGTTTGTCCCCCTTTCCAAATTAGGTCGCAGTCTTGCCCTCGAAACAGACCACAAGGCAGAAACTGACCTAAGAAAATGTTCCGGAATTAAGACCAGGACAACGGGCAGCTTCCCGAGCGCGTCTCACGGGGAGTGAAACGCTTCAACACTCCGGGTCTCAGTCTGCGTATCCACGAAATGGGCGGACAGATGTGAGAGCTTTCCAGCATCCCACGGTGCCAGGTCACTATGCACACCGAGTGCGTGCGCCGGTATTTCTTATTCCCCCCCCCCCCCCTTTTTCTTTTTTCTAGGTGGTGGTGGTCGGTTGGGATGGGATGGTGGTGGGGGGGTGAGGGGGTGCGTCGGCATTTCAGACTAATGGCAATTTTGTCGATTTCACAGACTTAATCTGCTCCCCAAAACCTCCCACCGAAACCCTTGTGCTCCTAGAGTACGAAAGGCAGGGGCAGAACGAGAACTAGTCTTGGGGTCCGACTGCAGATGGAGACCGTGCAGCCCGACAGCCCAGCGGCGACCTCAGCTGCAAGCAGCCAGCTCCCCGTGCGAGGCCCCGCTGCCTCACCTCTTGTGTGTGCATCTCCGGGGAGTCGGGACCCTCACCTGGACTTCCTGCTCCACTTTTCCCGAAGACCCGAGACTTCGGGCCCCCTCGAGCCGTCACCCCTGAAGGCGGAACAGCTCCCTCCACCATCTCGCCCTCCGCTCCCAAATCAAGTCGGCTCCCGGCGAGGAAGGGGGGGCCCAGCCCGAGCGTCCCGACCCCCCGAATGCCGCAAGAGTGGGCATTGCTGCCCTCAAAGGCTCAAACGCACTCACTCTCAAAGGCCTGGAGGAAAAGCTCGTGGTCAGCCTGGACGTGCTCCATTTTCGGCTTCTTCACCGGCAACACGGCAGCCCCCGCCGCTGCCGCCGCCGCCGCCGCCGCGGAGGAGGAGGAGGCCGAGTAACTGCCGCCGCCTCCACAGCCCCCGCCGCTGGATTTGCCGCCCGACGCCGTCGCCGCCGCCACCGCCGCCGAACCCCCGAAGCCGCCTCCCCCGGACCCTGCGCTGGGCCCCGAGCCGCCCCCTCCCCCACCGCCGTGCTTCTGAGGCGCCATCGCGGTTCCTGCCTCCTCCCCCGCCAGCTACCCGCCGGGCGGCCCCGGAGAGTCAGCGCCGGCGATACCAACCGCTCGTCCCAGCAGGCTCCGGCGGACCGAGGGGGGAAGGAGGAGAGAGGGGAGGAGAGGGGAAGGGAAGGGAGGAGGAGAGGAGGGAAGGAGGGAGGAAAAAAAAGTGTCTCCTCCTGAGAGCCCCGCTCCGTTCCCGAGGCCTCTCACCCTAGCCCGGCCTGACCCCGCCCACTTCCCCCGCCCGGCGTTCTGATTGGCCGGCGGGAGCGCGCGCCGCCCGGCCGCCCAGCCCGTTGGCCCGCGGATTCCCCCGTCAGTCACGCGGAGGCTCTTCTCGCGGAGGCGCGGCTTGGTTGGCCCGTGCGCGCTGCCGACCGCGGGCCCGGCCGCCTCTTTGAACTGAATTCGCGGGAAAATTAGGGGTCGGAGCGGCCTTCCTGCTGGTCCCGGTGCATTGTGGGGAGAGAGAGAGACCCAGCGAGCGGCTTAGAGAGCGGCTTCTCGCCTTCAGAGCGTCGTCGGTCCCTGTCCCCTTGAGGACAGGACCCCTGACGGGAGGCGGGCCTCCGAGGACCCGGGGGCGAGGGGCCTGTGAAAGGAACCGAGATCCATTACTGATCATCGAGTCTCTAACTTCATAGGAAGGGGCCTGCCGGGGAGTCGGGTCGCTTCTCCTTGGAGGGGTTCCCCGGGCGTGATCGAGTCCCCAGTTCCCTCGGCACCACGTGCCTCAGGCCACCCATGGCCGGGTCCCACCCGGCAAAGCCCTTGAGGACGCGGGGCAGCCAAGGGGTCGCGGTGCGACTGGGCTCCACCAAAGGAAGCGATTTATGTGCCACAGGAATGTCCTGTCAACCATAAAGCGGGGAAAACGATGTTTTGTGGGGTCCGTGCGGCTTCAGGATCGCTCACGAGAGAGGTGGTGGCTGCTCAACCTCCGTTAGGTTGGAAGCAAAGCCTAGATATTTTATTCCCACCCACCCACCCCCGATGGCCGCCCAGACACCATAGGAGTGTGCAGGGGGGCGATTTCCTACAAGGACGTGCACCTTCTTGAGAAACCATTAACCTGGCGCCGCAGACACTTGAGGGGGAACCCTGTGTTTCGCGGGTTTTGCTTAAACAGAGACGCATAGGCCCCGTTCAGTCTTCAGACACAGGCAGGTTTGGCGTTGAGCTCATACTCCGAAAAGACGTGGATTTTAGGTTGGGCGGCGTGACCTCCAAGGGTGTTTTCCCCAGTTCCGATGCTGTGACCTGATACTCGTTGCAAGGAAACGTTGTCCTCCAAAGCCCCGGTCTGTGCACACACAGCCATGCTGCACCTTCAATAGCACCTTCCAGAGGTTTGCCGTGGTCTCTATAGCTGGCTTCCCAACGCTGCAACGCCAGTGTCTTTGGGATGGTTGTTTGCATGGTTTGCAAGACTAGCCTCTTTGGAATGGCTACTTATCTAAAACACCGATTTTTTTTAATCAAAGCATTTGCTCCTTATAAGAACGTGAATTCTACACATAAAACATTTAGTATGAAATCTGGCATTTCAGGAACACGTGTGAAATTAGGTAGACCTATTGCTAGTTTTCCGTCAGACAAAAAGTTCAGAGTACTATTTTGTTCTATTATTTGTATATATTACCTGTGCTGGGTTTTTTTGTTGTTGTTGTTGTTTTTTTTAGGTTTCCCTCCACAGAAGAGGATTTCTGTTTTAGATTTCCTTGGGTGGTGGTGGGGGGGGAGGCCCTCTCTGATTTAAAGCCACCCCACAGGGGCGTGTGGGGTGTTAGATCGTGGTAAAGGCTGGTCTTGAGCTTTCCTGGGTTACAAAATGAAGTCTCACCCATTTCATCAGGGTCTGGAGCGTCACATCACGCTAAGCAGACCACAGAATTCCAAGTTATACATCGAAGGCTAATTTATTAATGAACAGCAAATGAAACAGGCAAAACTGCCAGTGTTCGTCCTTTGTGCAGGACCCTCCCTTCTGGAGGGAGTGTGGGGGGACAGGTATAGGCAAAGGAAGACCAAGTGACAGGCTATCACAAATCTTTGATGAACAGAGCAGTGGAGTGAGGGGAGCAGGGAGGTCCTTTAAGAGCCCATGGTCGCCTTCTAGGTGTCAGCGTGGGCACGGTTTAATGTCCAGTAGCCCCCGTGCTGGATGACAATGAAGACAGCGCCAGGACTGGGCACGAGGAAGCCAACCATGCTATGGGAAAGGCATAGAAGCAAATTCTCACTTTTTAAAAAAATTTTCTTTATTGATTAAGGTATTACAGATGTGTCCCAATTCTCACTTTTTATATTCTCCTTTGTGTAGACTGTAGAGCACACACACACACACAAAGGCAACACCAAAGAAAAAACCCTTATTGCCTCAGACAAATAATTGAGGGGTTGCCTTGGTTACCTTATAGTCTTCTTAATCAGATTTTGTTCTATAAGTAAGACAATGACATCATCACAGGGTTGGTGACTTCTGTGGTCAGCTTTTTTATTTTGTGTTGTTATTTCCAAGTGTGGCATGGCAACTCTTGAGCTTTGTGGCACCAACTCACAAGTCCCCTACCACACACTGAATTTGAATTGTTTCCTGGGGTTTTTGCTTCTGCCATATCTAGAATTGATAAACTCCTAAAAAGCAAAGGCAGTTGTCCATTTCTTTTATAGTTCCTAGCACACGGGACTAGATATGTGTTCAAGGAGAGAATAACAATCATTTTAACCTTTATGGTGATAAATATCCTTTTAGGTACATTACCATTGTCATAATGATCCTATGAAACTGGCATTGTTTTCATTCACCAGGTGAGAAAATAGCCCCAGAGAGATTAAGTGACTTGCTCATCTGGTGGCAGAGCTGTGACTTGGACCCAGGTTTTTAAACTCCAATTCCTAGGCACTTTTGCAATCAGAATAAAGTTATCCTTAGGACCTCAAGTTGACTGTGTTTAAGTTTGTTTTAAAAAATGAGGACCACCTTGCTTCTCTTACAAAAAAAAAAAAAAAAGAAAGAAAAAAGTAAATCAGCCCTAACTGGTTTGGCTCAGTGGATAGAGCATTGGCCTTCAGACTGAAGGGTCCCAGGTTCAATTCCGGTCAAGGGCATGTACCTTGGTTGCGGGCACATCCCCAGTAGGGGGTGTGCAGGAGGCAGCTGACTGATGTTTCTCTCTCTCATCAATGTTTCTAACTCTCTATCCCTCTCCCTTCCTCTCTGTAAAAAATCAATAAAATATATTTCTTTTAAAAATATATTTTTAAACAATAATTTTGTGCTCCTCACAAGTGTGCACTCTTTTATTAATGCCCCCGCATTGCCTTCCACAGACTTCTGTGATGAGATTTTTAATGTTTCTTGTGTCATGGACCCCTTTGGCAATCTGATGAAGACTATGGACCCCTTCTTTTAAACATACACAAAAATGAAATTTATCAGATTATAAAGGAAGCCAGTTATAATAAAATATCATTACAAAATAGTAAAAGATTGTGATGTAGTAATACAGGTGCATCTTTTTTTTTCAATGTACCAAATGTGATCTAGCAGCAGGTCAGTCTGAAAACTATCATAATTTCAAAGCAGTGATGAGGGCAAATAATATTTTGAGACACCTGCAAGAACTGTAACTTCATATAGAAATATCTGTAATTTCTCTTGGAAATAAAGCCATAGGCATTGCTAACACTACTGTGATATGTTGCCTATATTAATAGTTAAAGGAAATGCTAAATTTCAGTTGGAAGTTCATGTAATTAAAGATTTAATTTTTTTCTCATCTAAGTTCATGCACTACCTGAATCAAAGTCAAGTTAACAACCCCTGCATTATAGCACCAAGTCATTTTCTTTCCACTTCACTTTCTACTTCTTAGGTGTATATCACTATGTTCGCATAGAATAGGGGCTCATCCAATGGATTTTGAAGAATAAGAAAACCAGTGCACAAATACTAGGTATAAGTAATGATCATAATTATTGGGTGTTTACTGTGTGCCAGGCAGTATTTTAGGTTTTTAATATTTTTGACTCATTCCATCCTCACACAACCCTCTGATGTAGGTACCTTCTTATCCCCATTTCATAGATGAAGAAACAAAGGCAAGACTTGTTAAGTAACTTGCACAAGGAAAGTAATGAAGCTGATATTCTAACCCAGACTATGTGTCTCTAGAACTCTCACTCTTGACCATGATTCTATGAAACTGAAGAGGTTTAGAGACATAAGATAATGTACATATTGTTTCTAGATCAAGAAAGATCAACCTCTGATGCACTGGAATGAATAATTATCAGTATTGAATACATTTGCTGAAAATAACCTAGATATCAATTTTTTCTTTTTCACTTGTACAGTGTCTTTCTGTCCTCCACCCACTGCAATCACTGTGAGATTGAGGTCTGAGTTTATTAAAATAAACTCAGTCCTAGACAGTTTGGCTCAGTGGATAGAGCATCAGCCTATGGACTAAAGGGTCCCGAGTTCGATTCCGGTCAAGGGCACATGCCCAGGTTGCAGGCTCGATTCCCAGCAGGGGGAGTGCAGGAGGTAGCCGATCAATGATTATCATTGATGTTTCTCTCTCTCCCTCTCCCTTCCTCTCTGAAATCAATAAAAAGATATTTAAAAAAATAATAATCGCCGAAACCGGTTTGGCTCAGTGGATAGAGCATCGGCCTGCGGACTGAAGGGTCCCAGGTTCGATTCCGGTCAAGGGCATGTACCTTGGTTGCAGGCACATTTCCGGTGGGAGATGTGCAGGAGGCAGCTGATTGATGTCTCTCTCATCGATGTTTCTAACTCTCTGTTCCTCTCCCTTCCTCTCTGTAAAAAATCAATAAAATATATTTAAAAATAAATAAATAAATAAAAACTAAAATAAAAATAATAATCCAACAGCCTAGCTGGTGTGGCTCAGTGGTTGATCATCAACCCAGGAACCAGAGGTCACAATTCCTGGTCAAGGCACATGCCTGGGTTTCAGGCTCAATGTTTCCCTCTCATCAATGTTTCTATCTCTCTATCCCTGTCCCTTTCTTTCTCTCTAACAATCAATTAAAAAAGAAAACATTTTTAAAAAGCCAACAAATGCTATATCAGAAAATAATGTTTAAGTCTTGCTTTGAGGAAACTGTAAGTTCTGAGAGAAATATAATCAATTAAAAAAAAAAGAATGGCTTCCAAAGTGAAAATAGCAATAACCTTCCTAATAAATGTTTTTTTTTAAAAATATATTTTATTGATTTTTTACAGAGAAGAAGGGAGAGGGACAGAGAGCCAGAAACATCGATGAGAGAGATCGATCAGCTGCCTCCTGCACGACCCCCCCCCCCTCCCCCGGGATGTGCCCGTAACCAAGGCACACGCCCCCGACCGGAACCGAACCCGGGACCCTTCAGTCCACAGGCCAACGCTCTATCCACTGAGCCAAACCGGTTCGGCCCTAATAAATGTTTATGTGAAGGAACAATCTTAACATTTCTATTTGAAATGTAAAATAAAAAGTTTACACATTTTTGTCTCCTTTGTTTAAAAAGAAAAACATGAGGCCTATGCAATATTCACTGTGTAGTATGGTTTTTTGTAAAATAAACCACTGATTTATGTGTGTGTTTATCTAGACTTAACTAGATGTAATAAGCATGGTAGTTAGAACCCCTGGGACAAGAAGAAACTTGACACTAATAACCCGAGGAAGGAAAAACCACCTGAGACAATTTGAAAATGCCTAAACCTGAATTTGGGGGGGCTTACATCTGCAGACAGCTACCATGCCCATTTTTTTCAAAGTGTGGGACAAGTTGTTTAATTTTAAACACAATCAGAAGAGAATTGAAATTGAGCATCCTATCCACACAACAATCATAAACAGCAATGCTAGTTAACCTCTTACACATGTGTAACTGAATCTCAAAGAGATTAAGTAGCTCTCTCACCATCCCCCAGCTTATAAAGGGCAGAACTGAGATTTGAAGCAAGTTACAGGGGACTCAAATACCCATGTGTTTTCCAGTGCAACAAAGATAGCCAAATTGGCATCTTGGAAGCCCCACAGTTTCAAGAAGCTACCGCAAGGGAAGTGGCGAGGGTGCGATGTGGTGGGCTCTGCGTCCCCGTTCAGGCAGAGCTCTTCTGTTTTACAATCTACTTGAAGATAATGGTTCTACTTGTATATGTATTACACTCTGCTGCCTTCCCAGGTCTGATAATGAGGAATAAAGAGCTGAAATGGCACTAAAAATGCAATCGGTCTCTGTACACCTCATGCATCCTCACCTTCAAATTTGACTGCATTAAAAGCAAACCTAGCCCTGGCTGGTGAGCTAAGTTACAGGTTTCCCAGGCCCTGTGGGAGGCAACCAATCGGTGTATCTCTTACATCAATGTTTCTCTCTCCCTTCCTCCTCCCCCCCCACCCGCCCCCACAGCCCCCGCCCCCCCCCCCTCTCCCACACTCTCTAAAAATCAATGGGAAAATATCCTCCAAAATAAATAAATAAAAGAAAATTATCCTCACTCCTCAGGTGAGGATTAAAATAAACCTATGCTGAGAGTAATGAAAATTACTGTTTCATGGCCATGAAAAATAGATTAAAAAATCAGTCTCTACATATCTCATGCATGCCCTGCCCACCCCCCAAAATTTAGTCTTGATGTTATTACCTCTTATCTTTGTGAACTTATTTTTCCCAAATAAATGTTTCCTTCATTTTCTGAGGAAAAAAGAGCATCACTATGTCAACATAAATCTTGTCAACATAAATCATGTCAACATAACTCGGTATTATACCACTTCCATAATACTAGCTTTCCATTTCAAGGTTATAAGTTCATCTTCATTTTACCGTAATAATTGCTAAATACTACTGTTAATCAGAACAAATTAAGAGATCCAGGCCTTACTTTTTAGCTAGTTGTTTTTAAAAGATTCCTATTTCCATGATACTCATAGGATTTTTGTTTGAAGAATATATTTAGCAATTATTGTTTAGAAATCGATTTTTACATGGAAACACATTGTATAGCTAGAGGAAACTCAGATAGCATCTAATTTAAGCCTCTTTTTTACACCTGAGGAAACTGAACTCCACAGTTTTTTTTTTTATTTATTTGCTAAAAGTATTACAAAGGGTATTACATAAGTGTCCTTTTTTTCCCCCCCCGCCCTTGACAATCCCCTGCCCTCCCTTACCCCCCAGTGTCTTATGTCCATTAGTTATGCTTATATGCATGCATACAAGTCCTTCGGTTGATCTCTTACTCCCCTCCCTCCTGCCCCCCAACCCTCCCTGGCCTTCCCACTGCAGTTTGACAATCAGTTTGAGGCAGCTCTGCCTCTGTATCTATTATTGTTCAAAAGTTTGTAATGGTCTTTATTATCCATGAATGAGTGAGATCATGTGGTATTTTTCCTTCATTGACTGGCTTGTTTCACTCAGCATAATGCTCTCCAGTTCCATCCATGCTGTTGCAAATGGTAAGAGTTCCTTTTTTTTTTTTTTTTACAGCAGCATAATATTCCATCGTGTAGATGCACCACAGTTTTCTAATCCATTCATCTACTGATGGGCACTTAGGCTGTTTCCAGATCTTAGCTTTGGTGAATTGTGCTGCTATGAACATATGGGTGCACATATCCTTTCTGATTGGTGTTTCTGGTTTCTTGGGATATATTCCTAGAAGTGGGATCACAGGGTCAAATGGGAGTTCCATTTCCAGTTTTTTGAGGAAACTCCATATTGTCTTCCATAGTGGCTGCGCCATGAACTCCACAGTTTTAAGTCATTTGCCAAGATGACACAGGAGATTAAGTATATATTGGGAGGATCTGTAGGGATGAAATGTGTATGGAAGAATTGTCTTTTAACTTACAAATACAGTGTTCTTTGGGATGTTTCATGGACTTTGTACAAAAATACTCTCATCCGCCTTACTCTACTCACAATTTTAATTCTGCTTGCACGCTAGTCAGTGGCACTAGTTCCTGGGAAACTCAACTATTATTCCCTGGTCGAACAATGTTTTTCTTCATATTCATGGCTTCCTCTCTCTTAACTTGAACCTGTAGGAAGAGTTTCCCTTAAATCTGCAATGATTTGAAATTTGCTGTGAATCCATTAAAAGGCATTGCTATTCCATATTCCCTGCAATTATTGGCATAGAAGCTTCTAACAATAACTAATACATGTGACTAGTTTGAGAAAGTCGCCACCTTCATGGTTGAGCTGAATAAGAGAGGTGGCCCAAATAGACCACAAAAAGACTTAACAGCTGTTTTTTGATAGAACAATACAGGGCTTACATCTAGCCGGTAGGATAGTTTGTACTCTCTGTGCCTGGAAGGAATTCCTTGAGATTATAAAAGCATTCAACAATAGAATTCAGAATTCTGTAACCATTTTTCTTTTTTTAACACAAAGGCACTGTGAAGAGAGAGAGTGATTGGAGGGTAGGACTTCTATTTTATATCAAGATAAATTAAGTTACTGTACTTTTGGTGTATCAGGATCAAATGAACTCACACAGGCCAAGGAGTTTCAACTTGGTGGGGCTCTCTTCAGAGAGCACTCTTTGAAGAGAGTTCTCCTAATAGGAGACAAATGCTTTTGGCTCTATTTCTACTTTTAAAATCTATTTTTTCCTCACGTTACACTTTGCAACAGACTTAGAAGAAAGAATATCATTCTATGGATCAAGACTTGACTTGGTCATTAACTCACAGTGTGAGTTTGAGAAAGTTATGTAATGTCTCTGGTCTCGAGTTTACTCAAATATAAAATTAAGGTTTGGATTTAGACCAGCGATTTTTGACTATAACAGAATCCCTGGGAGTTGAGGGTGGGTGATGTGTACTTTGGAATATCATATTTAACATTATAATTTTACTTTTGGAAAGCAAAAATAGTTATTTGTAGTTTTTACACTACAATGACTGAAAATAAAGTTCTTTGTCAGTATATATATATATATATATATATATATATATATGGAGATAGACAGTCTTCCACATATCAGTATTTTGAAGGCACATCTACCTAGAGAGATAGAAATGGAAGTCAGGGATAGGGCAGCCAATTGATGCTTCTCTCTCACATTGATGTTTCTCTCTCTCACTTTTTCTCTTTCTCCCTTTCTCCCTCTTCCTTCCTCTCTAAAAATCATAGAATGTTCCTTAATTTGGGTTTGTCTGATGTTTTTCTAACAGTTGAGTGGGGTTATGGGTTTGGAGGAGGAAGACCACAGTAGTCAAGTGCCATTCTCATCACATCATATCCATGTGCTATTAACATGATTGTCTCTGGTAATGCTAACTTAATCACCAGACAAATTTAAGATGTGACGGGCTTCTCCACTGTAAAGTTACTGTTTCACCTCCTTTTGTACTACTTTTTGGAAGCAAGTCCCCAAGTGTAGCCCACACTCAGGTGTGGTGATGGGTGATTGTGGTGGTGAATTAAGCTCCACTTTCTTGATGGGGGAGTATCTACGTAGGTTATTTCTAATTTTTCTGTACAGGAGATCTTTCTCTTCTCCCTCATTTCTGTATTTATTCAATCGTTTACTTGTATGGATTCATAGATATTTATTTGATACTTTGAGCTATATTCAATACTATCTTCTTCATTTTGTTGTTCAAATTGTTCCTGCTTTGGCCATTGAGAGACCATTTATTTATTTATTTATTCATTCATTCATTCATTCATTCATTGGGAGACCTTTTAGTTGGCTCCTCTGTCCCCTTGACATG
Organism: Myotis yumanensis; assembly: GCF_028538775.1. Classification (NCBI taxonomy): domain Eukaryota; kingdom Metazoa; phylum Chordata; class Mammalia; order Chiroptera; family Vespertilionidae; genus Myotis; species Myotis yumanensis. Next base: position 22,816,072 of record NW_027223767.1, on the reverse strand, counting down.
GCCCCATTGTTGTGGAGCCATTTTTTTTTTTTTCTTTTAGCAATTCCTTACTTTCTCCTACTACAAGAAGTGCTATCTTGTATATTCCTTACCTTAGTCCTAGATCAACCATTTATCCAAGAAGCTATGGTTCCTTTTATTTTGACAGAAAACCAAGATGTAGGAGCTGGGTGTGCTCACTGCTTCTGAGGTGTCATTGTTTCTGGACTGAGCTAGGAAATGTGTATGTATATACACACACGCACGAACACAAACCTATAATTATTGCTGTGCCTATCAATCTCTACCTAAGTTAAACTAAACATGAGTTTGTGCTGGTGTCTCCGCCTCTAATCCTTTTTGTTTGTTTGTTTTCTAATGAGAGTAGTCATATTCTTTTCAATCTACCTCACTCTTTCCTGAGCACTTACGCCAAGGGGCCCCAGTTGGTGCTGTTCAGACAATTACTTATATGTTTACCAAGTGTCACCACATTTTCATGAGAAAGAACTAATTTTATTTTCACAGGGACTTGGAAATGTTAGGGAGGAGAGAGATGATGAGAAACTTTGTTGCCTGTCCCAGGAAACGCTGGTGAAAGAGGCAATGGGAGTGGCCAAGGAGTGGAAGGTCTGCTTGTCCGCGATGCCTCCTCTTGACTAGCAGAGCTCACTCTGCAGACTGGGGACTTCCTCTATTTAAATGTGAGTGCGCTTCATAAGGGGCATGAATCAGGTTTCTCCCTTCACTGGCTTACAGCAAATCGTAATATCAATTCTATTTTTATAATTCTAATTATGTTGCTTATATACTCAATTAAAGCAGGGTTCCTTTTTTCTCATTAGAAGCTACTTTCCATTTCTTAGAAATCTTCAAATTTACTAACGTGTCAGCATAAGAAAGGGAACAGAATGCATTGTGAACAAGAGAAAATGAATTCACCATGAAACTCCCAAGCAGAGTTGGGGAACTTGTTTTATTCTGGGCTCAGTGTTTCCTGACGTTGTGAATTCAGGATTATTTCAGAGAAAATGATGGCATATAACAAGTAGCTTGGAAAGCCATGAGTCTTGAAGACTTCTTATGTGCCTAAGCTGCTGACTCCTGTTTCAAACAATACTATCATAGAACCTTTTGAAAAATTAATAAACATCCCTAATTTTTCAGGTAAAAGCCTTGCAAAATCAGAGTCTTTTCTGCTTTCTTATTTCATGTCTTTGTATTCCTGGCCATCCTCCCTGCTCTTCAGTCATACTAATTTCAGCATTATTGTATGAACTTTTCTGCACTTTCTTTTAAAAAAATATATATATATCTTATTGATTTTTTACAGAGAGGAAGGGAGAGGTGTAGAGAGTAGGAACATCGACGAGAGAAACATTCATCAGCTGCCCCCTGTACACCTCCTACTGGGGATGTGCCCACAAGCAAGGTACATGCCCTTGACCAGAATTGAACCTGGGACCTTTCAGTCCACAGGCCAACACTAGTCTATCCACTGAGCCAAACCGGTTAGGGCTGCACTTTCTTAATATGTTTGGAATGCCTTCCCCCATTCCCTCATCAAAGGCTTACACATTCATCACTTTAACTCAGATGTCATCTCTGACATGAAAATATCCCCCAATTTTCCCAGATAGAAAAAATTACCCATAGTGCATATGCTTGTCTACCCTACTAGCTAATGTCTAATTCATCTGTGCATCTCTAAAGCCTATTAAAGAATAGACATTCAATAAATTATTGTTGAGTTAATTAACAAAGGACTTAACATATCTACATAAAGTTGCTGCGATGCTGCTTGGTGGATATCTGAGGTTCCTCCTGGGTAAATGTACAGAGTATTTAGAGGAAAAGATGCACTGAAGTGGGAGCCACACCTCCTAGTTTCTTCAATCTCAGCTCGGCCTTAGAAAAGTCACTTCAACTTTCTGGGCCTATTTCTTTACACAATTAGAAGATTCTACCAGATCAATTATTCTCAGTCTGTGGTAAAATTATAGGCTCAAATATTTTGTGTCAGACACATCTTTGTGATCCTCTGAGAAGATGATTGCTAACCCTCTGAAGTATGATTTCTGGGATCCTTACAACTTTCAAGTGTATTCTATCCATTGTCACATATTCTATTACTTCTATGTATGTTTACATTATTTCCATGACATGTCTTCTATTCATACTTGTAAATATACTCCAGAAACTTAGCTGCAATACTTTAATATTTCTACCTTTCCCAGACATGAATAGCTTAAAGAAATCCTTTATTCTCTCCGTCTAAAGTTTTTGCACTTAACTGAATGAACCAGCAGTTTATTCTGAGGATATCTCTTGTAGCTTAAAAAATAAAAGTGGGTTAGTAGTCTTCAAAATAAATATTATACTTTACCTTTAGGGCTTGTGATGACAGAAGTATATAGTGCTTAATAAAACAAAAAAACCTAACCCACTAGTAGACCTAAAGAACAAGGAAAGACATGCTGAGTTTTTCCTTGGCAGATCCTCCAGTCTGAATTAGTAACTTTCTCGGCATTCCTATAGTACCTTGTGCATACCTTTTTTACGGTACCTATCACATTCAACAAGTATGCATTAAGTTTTTGCTTCTCTTACTACTCTGTACCTCATAGAAGGGAAATTTATATTATTCATGTTTGTATTCCCAGTCTCTTAAGACACGATAGATCAATATTTGTTTGATAAACAAATAAGGGCCCCAGCAGGGTAGCTCAGTTGGTTAGAGTGTTGTCCCCATATGCCAAGGGTGGGGGTTCCATCCCTGGTCAGGGATTATACAAGTATCAACCAATAAGTGAAATAACAAATCAATGTTTCTCAAGTCAATGAATAAAAAATAGATAAATAGCTCTGATGGGTGTTTCTCAGTGATTAGAGCATCAACCTGGGCACCTATGGGTCTCAGGCTGATTCTGGTCAAGGGCTCATATCTGGGTTGCAATTTCTGACCCAGCCCTGGATGGGGTGTGTTCAGGAGGTAACCAATTGACATGTCTTTCTCACATCGATGTTTATTACTCTCTCTCTCTTTCTCAAAAAATTAATAAAAACATATTTTTTAAAAAGATGCACATTGAGGTATATTATGGCACATTTCAAAACATCACAGATAGGAGATAAAGCTTCCAGAAACAATGATACATATAGGGCAATACACAAAGGTGTATGGGTCATATACAAAAGTAAGAATTTCATTAGACTTCTCAGGAATAGCATTGAAAGGTAGAAGACAATCCACAATTCTAAGGAAAAGTGAATTCCAACCTAGAATTACAAACCCATATTATCACATCGATCCAGTGAGGCGGTCAAATAAAGGTATTTTCAGACGTGCAAGATCTCAAGAAATATTTACCTCCTTTATCCCCTTTCTCAGGAAGCTACTAGAAGGTGTACTGTACCCAAATGAGGAAGAAAAGTAAGACATGGGATCCAGAACACAGGGGACAGACTCTCACAAAGAAGGAAGGAAAATTCCCAGGACGATGATGATGAAGGGAAATCCCAGAACAACAGCTGTGTCATTGGCTTAGTGAGCAACAGTTAAGATGGGAATGGGAGGAATATTTCTGAGAAAAACACACGCCTAAATAGATGTGTTACTTGATGAGCTTGAATGAATAAGATTTACAGTTTGGGCAGGACATTTGGGGAAAAATTAATAAGTATATAGAATGCTTAATAATTGAGACAATGATTAACACAGGGAAAAGTCTGATAAAAAGGAAATATGATCATAGTATATCACACAGACTCACCCTGAAAAGTCTTTTCAAATTCATAACATAAATTAAAAATTGGCCAGGCTGGTGTGGCTCACTGGTTGAGTGTCGACCTATGAACCAGGAGGTCATGGTTTGATCCCAGGCCAGGGCACATGCCTGGGCTGTGAACTCTGCCTTAGTGTGGGGCCTGCAGGAGGCAGCCGGTCAATGATTCTCTCTCATCGTTGATGTTTCTATCTCTCTCTCCTGCTCCCTTCCTCCCTGAAATCAATAAAAAAATATTTTAAAAACTAAAAGTAAATAAAAATTGATTAATCCACAGCTGTGATGGCAGTTTGGGGAAGACGATGGAGTGAGTGTGGAGGGGAGGGGACAGAGTTGATCCAAGGCCAAAATAGGATCCTACACTTTAGTGGGAAAGAGACCCCCACCCCCTAAACAAAGGACATTTCCCTCTGAGGCTGCTCAAATCCTGAACAACCTCAGCCTGATAGAGGACATTAAAAGGTGGTCAGAGGAAAATTGGAGGGGATTGGTCCACCCCCACCCGTCAGCGCCCCGGGGGAAGGGGCAGGGACTGCTACCCTCAGCCCTGGCTTGCTTCCCACAGGGACTCCATGCCCGGGAGGCCAGCGGCTGCTGGGGGCAGGGGAAGGCTGTGGGGTCGGGCTGGGGCTGCAGGAATCGGGCTGGGGCTGCAGGCGCCGAGCTGCCGCGGGGACGGGGCTGGAGCGGAGGTGGGAGCCCTTCCCCGGGGAGCTGCGGCCGCCGGTCGAGGGCCCGCGGGGCGCCTCCACCAGCCACCGCCGCCGGGTGGGGGGCGCCCGCTCCCGTGTGCCGCCCCGAGCCCCGGTCTCCCGGCTACACCAGGACCCGCCGCACCGCCGCTCCGACCCCGGCCCGGCCTCCGACCCTGGCCTCCGACCCCAGACTCTGACCCTTGTCCCGACCTCGACCCTCACCACCCACCCCGATTCCGACCCTTGCCGGCGACCCCAACCCTGACCCCCCCACCCGACCCTCGTCCTCGGCGAATCCTCGCTCTCCGACCTGCAGCCCGCGAGGTGGAGCCGAGGCCGGGGGAGCGGGTCCCGGGGTCCCGCGTGGGGCGCTCTCAGCGCGGCCAGGAGAGCGGCCGCAGCCCCGGTGCGGGAGTCTCACTGGGAGCGGGCGAAGGGAGGGCATCCGACCCAGTGTCCGCCTGGGCAGGGAGGTGGCGGGTGAGGGAAGTATAAAGGAGCAGAGGGCGTTGACGGTAGAGTGGCGTCTGGGACGTGCCATGGTTCAATCCGCGCAACACACCGGTCACACGTGGGACACATGTTGCCTCCGGCGCGCTCCCGGGATAGAACCTGCAACCCCTGGACCGGCACTGAGCCCGCGACCCTTCAGGGACAGGGTCCACGCTCTATCCACTGAGCAAACCCCAAACCGGCTAGGGCGGAATGTGTATTCCTTTACAAGCTTTAGAGTACTGCGTAGCTTTTAAAATTAGGTAATTCTGCCGAAACCGGTTTGGCTCAGTGGATAGAGCGTCGGCCTGCGGACCGAAGGGTCCCGGGTTCGATTCCGGTCAAGGGCATGTACCTGGGTTGCGGGCACATCCCCAGTGGGATATGTGCAGGAGGCAGCTGATCGATGTTTCTCTCTCATCGATGTTTCTAACTCTCTATTTCTCTCCCTTCCTCTCTGTAAAAAATCAATAAAATATATATAAAATAAAATAAAATTAGGTAATTCTAAAAAGGAAAAAGAGCCCGGCCGGTGTTGCTCAGTGGCTTGAGTGTCGTCTCAGTCCCATGAACCAGGAGGTCACGGTTTGAATGCCCATCAAGGCACATGCCCGGGTTGTGGGCTCAACCGCCAGCAGGGGGCGTGCAGGAGGCAGCCGATAGATGTTCCTCTTGTCACTGAGGTTTCTCTCTCTCTCTCTCTCTCTCTCCCTTTCTCTCTAAAATTAATAAAAGAACTGTTAGTGGCCTTGAGGAACCCCAAAGCCTAGATTTCCCAGCAGGTCCTTGGGCGAGTCACTTCACCCTTTGGAAGGGGGGTTGCTTCTTTGTTCAAGGAACCTTCACCCTCCTACAGAGCTGCTGTAAGGTTTAGTGACAAGGCAGCCCAAGTGCTTTGTCAGAGCCTGTGATGAGCACAAACTAGTTGTTCAGTGAGCCTTATGAATGAAGTGATTTCAGGATGAATAAAGGATTTTGCAGCCCAAAGCAGCCTCTCGCCCACAATACCTGTGTGCTGAAGGGCTGGCTGCAGTGGCTGGGATCCAATTTGAACGTGGGTTCTTGAGCAGACCGAGGCTGTAAAGGAGAGAGCAATAATAGAGCTGCTTGTGTGAACAACTTGAGGTCTTTTTAAATGTTAATTTGTACCTGGACAGCTCCCAGGTTATGGAGGCTTAGGGTAAGATGGGGAGAAAAGGGAGCAGGATTTGCAAAAGAGACAATATGCCCTATTTATTATGAGTATCTTATTAGCAAACAGATAGGTTAGGGAGTGGAATTATTCACTTTACAAAGTTAAGTGTTCCTCACAGGAAAAACAGATCACAAGTCTCTTGAGGCAGGATCTTCTCTGGTGTTTAAAAACAACAACATGTTAAATAAAAGCGGTGGTGTTTCCAGCAGTTGGCTGTAAAGTGTCAATCAGAAGTTAAGATAAAGCAAATTTTTATTTTAATAGCCCAACTAACCCTAAAAAGATGCTGCAGCTGGGATTTGAACTAGAGTTTGATTCTGAAGTCTCTCATTTTTCTTTTCTATTAAAATGTTTCATTTAAATATTTTTATTTCACTTCTAAATGTGTGAATGGTTGGGTGGGCAATCCTCCAAGCTTTTTTTTTTTCTCACAACACAAACATATACATGTTTTTTTTTAAAATATATATTTTATTGATTTTTTACAGAGAGGAAGGGAGAGGAATAAAGAGTTAGAAACATCGATGAGAGAGAAACATCGATCAGCTGCCTCCTGCACACCTCCTACTGGGGATGTGCCCACAACCAAGGTACATGCCCTTGACTAGAATCGAACCTGGGACCTTTCAGTCCGCAGGCTGACGCTCTATCCACTGAGCCAAACCGGTTAGGGCTCCTCCATCTTTTTAATAGTTGCATATTATACCATTGCCTTGATGTACATTAATTTATTCAACTACTTCCTTGATAGACAATTTAGGATCTTTACAATGTTTTGCTATTACAAACATCGCTTCACTTCAGTGACCATCCTTATACATATATGTTTGTGCACTTTTGTTAGTATTTCTGTAGATTTGTATATGTCAGAATAATGGCCTTAACTCATGTATTTTTAAAATAGCGGTTCTCAACCTGTGGGTTGCGACCCCTTTGGCGTTCGAACGACCCTTTCACAGGGGTCGCCTCAGACCATCCTGCATATCAGATATTTACATTACGATTCATAACAGTAGCAACATTACAGTTATGAAGTAGCAATGAAAATAATTTTATGGTTGGGTCACAACATGAGGAACTGTATTTAAAGGGCGAGAGGGTTGGGAACCACTGGTTTAAAATGTTGGTAGATACTGCCAAAATGTACTCACAATAAAGATGGTGGTTTTAATCGTTATGGCCTACTGCCCCTCCAGCAAATGAGTGAGTGCATTTTAAAATAGCTGGCTTCCCGGGCTGCTGGTGTGGCTCAGTGGTTGAGCATTGACCTATGAACCAGGAGGTCATGGTTCAATTCCCAGGTTGTGGGCTCAATCCCCAGTGTGGGGCCCGCAGGAGGCAGCCACTCAATGATTCTCTCATCATTGATATTTCTATCTCTCTGTCCCTCTCCCTTCCTCTCTGAAATCAATAAAAATATATTTAAAATAAAAAAAAAAATAGTTGGCTTCCTCTGTGCTAGTGACAGCTGTGTGGACCCATAGGGAAGGGCTACTAATGGAGAAGGAGAAAGACTGCGACCAAATTTTGAAGCAGAAAGCTCCTTCTCTTGGGTGCTTTGTGTTAACTCAAACCAATGTTATTCACTGAAATGTAGTGGGGGAACTTCAGGTTTGTGGCTCTCTTGAGGTTCATAAAGCTTCACTATTTAAAAGAACATGACATTTGAATTTCTAACAGTACACTCGTTTTGTAATAAAACAAATAAATGGAAGATTGTTAAAAGTGACCAAATAATCATCTATTGTTGTAAATCCAGGGTTTCCATTTTGCTTCAGCAAGACCATCCTTAACACTGTAAGTGGATCCCAGCTTGCCTGAGGAGTGTGACTTTAAGAGAAACCAAATGGCCCCAAAGAGAACATTCCTCCCTATGCTTCCTAATAAATGATCAAAGCTCCCAGGGTCAATGGGCTACGGCTTTGAAGAACATCTCAAATGTTTCATTTGGTAGAAAGTGCAATACCCTCACTCTTCTACATGTGATAGCAACCGTATGAACCAAGAATGGTATTTTCGTTAGAACTGACACAGTCTCTTCTAAGACACTCAAGCAATTGGGCATCATTGCAAATGGACAAGAGAGCAAGAATGGGGCACAGAGCTTCAAGAGAACGGAATTAAAAACAGTTCAAAATGGGACCTAATTGCAGGAATTTGTGGACCCTTACTCCAGGGGGCTCTTATTCATGTGATTCAGCGACTCTCCATTTTCTCCTGACTATTATGTTCCTCCCCCCACGCCGTTACTCTGTATACCTTTTCCATATTTCAATCTCTACCTACGCATAGTGTCTGCTTCCTTACAATTTTGCCTGGCCAAGCTCTTCAAGCTCATCTCGCTAACTCATGGATTCTCTTTAGTTTTAACTCCTATGTTCCCATCATGAAATTCTCTCTTTCGTCTTAATGCAGAGGCCAAAGAGGGAGAGTTAAGTTAGTTCAGTTCACCTTTTCTTTCTTTTTATTTCCTTTCTTTCCTTTTTTTTTGGTTAATCCTTACCCAAGGATATTTTTCCATTGATTTTTAGGGGGAGTGGAAGAGAGAGGGAAAGACAGAAACATTGATGTGAGAGAAACACATCGATTGGTTGCCTCCTGCATGCGCCCTGACCGGGGCCTGGGCCGGGGAGGACCTTATAACCAAGGTATGTGCCCTTGACCGCAATCCAACCTGGGACCCTTCGGTTCACAGGCCGACGCTTTATTCACTGAGCCAAACTGGCTAGGGCACTTCAGTGTATCTTTTCATGCCAGGGTACATTATAGGTTTTTTGCCAGCCAATGGATTGGTTGTCCTTGAGTCAGAATTTTTCTTACTGTGACCTGATTCGTAGTGACAACTTGCCCAGGTCAGGTGGTAAGAAAAAGTAGCTGTGGGTAGACCATTTTCCTTTAGGAAGGGTTCTGAGCATATTAAATATTGTGAGTGACTCTTACAACAGGTGGCATGCATGATACAGAGTTGATTTTTTTCAGTGAATGTTTATTGAGTACCTAGTGTTTTTCAATGTTAAGGTTCTAAGAACTACACAAATAAAGAAAACATTCGTTCTCTCTTTCATGGAAGTCACAGCATTAGGAAGGATAGACGTATAGATTAAAGAAATAAGTTACAATGCAAACTACATAGTACAGTACAACTGTACAAATATTCATTCATTTAGTCAACCAATAGGTAATGGGCACTTACTACGTGCCTAACTCTGGAAGTTGAGCAGCAAACAATGTCAGCTCAGCGGAGCTTGTGTTTCAGTGCTTGTGTGGAAAGACAACACTATGTTAGATAGTGATCAGAGAAGAAAAAGCAAGAATGTAGAAGAAGGGTTGTAGAGGGAGGATAAACATAAAAGGCCTCCCAGAAGGAGTGACATTGGAGAAGGATTTGAAGTAGGTGAGGGAATGAGCCGTGAGTTTATCTGGGGAAAAGAATTCCAGGCAGAGAGACTAGCCAGTGCAAAGGCCCTGCACTGCGATATTGAGGGGGGTACCAGGGAGGCTAATGTATCTGGAAACTAGGGAGGAGTGGGAGATAAGGTCAGAGGGGAAAGGCAGTGGCAGGACACCAAATGGCATTGTTACCGGAAAAGGGCAGTCAGCCTGGGGCCAGCTGGTCGTGTGTGGACTCTTGACTTCATGCAGAAAAAATTTCAAAACAGATGACTCTGAGAAAAGATTTATTAAAGCTGGGGACGTAAAACAAGAAAGGGCTTGGCATAGAAGAAGCAACAGAAGAACCTAGGCTGGGCTGCCCTAGCTCTCTGGGAAGTCAAAGAAAGGGATCAGGTTCAGGGGTCAGCCTGGGACGAGCCGCTGCTGCCCATTGCTCCCCTGGTTGCCAGCCTCATGGGGTCCTTTAGAGATTAGGAGATGCATGCCTGTGGGGGAAGAACTGGGGGAAGAAGAGGGGAAGGGAATGGCAGGGGCTGCTCCCCAGCGGGAGAACACCCACTGGGTCCTATGTCTTGAGGCTTTTAGAAAACATATATTTTTATTGATTTCAGAGAGGAAGGGAGAGGGAGAGAGAGACAGAAACATCAATGATGAGAGAGAACCATTGATCAGCTGGCTGCCTCCTACATGGCCCCCACTGGGAATCAAGCCCACAACTCTGGGCATGTGCCCTGACTGGGAATTGAACCGTGACCTCCTGGTTCATAGGTCGATGCTCACGCACTGAGCAACACCAGCCAGGCTGTCTTAAGGCTTTTATCTCTTTCTCACAAGCTGGAATGTTAGGGGAGGTGTTAGGGGAGGGTTTCAGCAGAATATTACTCTGTTTTCTAGGTATGCTCCTCCAGGCCATGGTCTCCACGGACTGGTCAGTATCAGGGCAGGAGTCCTCAGTCATCGCAGAGGTTCCTGGTGTGGCCCATCCGGTTTTGCTGCATTTCTGGGCCTGAAGCTGAAATACAACGGAGGCCTAGATGTTATCTCTAGGGAGGTGACCTAGAGATAATTTGTCTGCTGTCAATTGCTCTGTCATTTTGTTTAGCTCTGTCTCAGTATCCCTGTTCTACTTGCCTTGGCTTACTGGCCTCTCTTAGTATGGGGCTTTGTAGGCAAGTGAAATATTTTAGTTCTTACTCTTGAGTCAAGAAGCTGCTTGCAGGGCTTTGAGGAGCATGTGATGTGGTCTGCCAAACTATAACAGAATAATGTTGGCTGCTGTTAAGAATAGATGCCTGTTTATATGTGGAATCTAACGAACAAAATAAACAAACAAATAAAACTGAAACAAGACTTATAGACACAAAGAACAGACTAATGGTTGCCAGCGGGGAGGAGGCTTGGGAGACTGGGTGAAAATGGTGAAAAGATTAAGAAGTACAAATTGGTAGTTACGTAGTCATGGGGATATAAAGGACAGCATAGGAAATATAGTAACTAACATTGTTTTACGCCCGCCCCCCCCCCCCACCAAGACTATATTGTTGCCAGGTGGGCACTGGAAATATCAGGGGAATACTTTGTGTAAAGTATATGATGGTTATAGAATAGTAAGAAGCTAGGAACATCCAGGACAAGAGGAATAGGGAAACTGAGACAGATAGTTCAACTGCAGTTTGCAGTCACCTAACAAATCTTATCTTCCCTAAACCAAGGACACTTAAGAGTAAATGGGTTGCACTTCTCCCCACCCCCCAACCCCCCCCACCAGAGGGAAAATAGCTTAAATCACTCTACTCAGGAGCAATTGAAATCTCGCTTCCCAGCCTATGTCCTCAGTTTGGCTCAAACAGATTCTTTTGTTCTTGGTGATCCTCACCCAAGGATATTTTTTCCCATAGAGTTTTAGAGAGAGTAGAAGGGAGGGGGAGAGATAGAGAGAGGGATGGAGTCTTGACTGGAATCAAACCCAGGACCCTTCAGTCCTTAGGCCGATGCTCTAACCACTGAGCACCAGCTAGGGCTCAAATAAATTCTTATAAAAATTTTCAAAAGATCACCCTATTCAGGGAGACAGATATTAGGTATTCAATTAAGTGCCATTTGCCAACCACACCCAAGGACAGACAAATGAAGAGAATAAATCTCATTTTGGTCCATCAGTATAAAGCTGGTGAGTATTCTATTGATTCTGCCTTATGACTTCCCCTAAATGTGCAGCCTTTAAAACTCCTGAAAATAAAGGTTCTGGGGGGGCTCCCCCTCCAGCGAGCAGGCCCAAGCCACTTCCCAAATGAATAAAGGGACAAAAGATATTCCAGGCACAGGGAATAGTGTGTGTAAATAGCATGGGATGGCTGGTGAACGATAAGAAAGCCGGCATTTCTGGAGGAAGGTCATGTTATTCACACACACACACACACACACACACGCACACACACACACACGCCAAACCTCTTCTTTGGCCGAAACAAGTTGGGATGAGCATTTGATGCTGAGGCTAATCAGTCCACGTCTAATTGGAGGGTAAAATGAGAAGAGGAAAAGGAATTTTTCCTTGTCACTTGTGCCTGGGAACAGACGTGGGAATTCAATTTAGAGAAATGGGTGTTACCTCACAACAGATCCTACCTGCTTCTTTCCGTGATGAAAATGACACGTGATATTTATTTTCAATTTTTTGAAGTTTTGTTCAAGAAAGACCTGCAACGTACTTAAGCAGGATCGGGTTTCTATATGGGTTGGAGGCAAACTGAAAAAAAAGTTGAGCGATGGCTTTGATGAAATGTATTCACACACAAACAATTGGCAGGCCAATCATTTCAGAGCATGTTTTTTTTTCAAGATGTCAGTTTGTTTTAATAGTAGGTTGTTATCCCCAAACTACCATTTCTTTTCTTCTTCCCCCCCCCCCTTTTTTTTTGTGAGTTTTCAAAAAGCAATAACGTAAGCCACGGGAAAACAACCCACAAAAATGCTTTTGCCAATGAAAAGGAAGTCTTTCCACGTACATGTGCTTGAACTGGAGTAACCTGAAAGAGTTTTTAAAGATTTCATTAGAATAAAAAGAAACTTTAAAAAGTAGAATCTATTCGAATCTCACGTTGTCATCCGAGGCTCCCGCAGTTAAAGACCGTGCTATCATTTCCATTCTACTTACCTCCTCATTTCCAGGGCTTATTAGCCTCGCTGTAAAAACTTGCCTCAGTTGAAATTTGGCAAGAGGACAAGGGCTGCGTGCCAGAAGTAATTTACTATGCCGTGGGGTTTGCAAAGTAAAAGAAGCTATACATAATAGAAAAAGAAATGAAAAGTCCCCGGTTCCAAATATTTTAATGTGTATAATGTGTGTCACCTCAAACTCTTCAGCTTTTGTTGCAGCGGTGTGAGATAACATGAAAGGTTTGAAAAGTACAGATGCTTTGCATTCGCATCAAACAGCGGGCTCTGGTGTTCTTAGGCATCAAAGACCAATCCCTGTCTATCACTTCTGCTCTGACTTTGAAGTGGACCGGAGCTCTCTGTGTGGGAGAAGCGGGCAGGGGACTTAAGCAAGGTAGGGAGATGGGATTCCAGGTGATTTAGCACTGAAGTTAGGTACGTCCCTTTACCAAATAATAATAATAATAGTAATAATAATCTATAATAATAAAAGCATAATATGCTAATTAGACCAGATGTCCTTCTGGACGTCCTTCCAGTCATTCTTCCGGACGACCTTCCGGACGAAGCCAGGGCTGCGAGGGAAGCCCGGGTCCTGGGTGCCAGAGGGAAGCCGGTGCTGGCAGCCTGGGGAAGGAAGGCCTACTCTTGCATGTATTTCGTGCATCAGGCCTCTAGCAATAATAATAATAATAATAAAAGATAAGCATTTCTTTGCCTGCTGTTTTTAACCACTGAGCTATCTGAGAACTTAATCTTCAGATGTGACAAGGAATAATTAAAGAAAAGTTCAAGCTATTTTGAAGTTTACACTTACGTACTTTGAAGGCAAGAACAGAAGTTTTGACTTGATTTGCAAACATCTGCTATCGTTCATCTGTCCGATTCCCTAAGAGATTATCTTAGGGGCCTTAGGCCCCTCATCCCTGTTTTCCAAACTGGGTTCAATGGGGCCAGTGTTTCTCCAACGTGGGGTGGGCAGGATACATCTTTCTGGGATTAATCTTACATGATGATTTGAAACACACAAAGACATATTAAATATGTCTTTTAATTTGATTTCAGAGAAAGGAAGGGAGAGGGATAGAGAGATAGAAACATCGATGAGATGAGAGAGAAACATCATCTATTGCACACCCCTACTGAAGGTAGAGCCCGAAACCCTGGCATGTGCCCTGACCGGGAATCGAACTGTGACCTCCTGGTTCAGGGGTCGACGCTCAACCACTGAGCAACACCAGCCGGGCCAGGCCAATAATTTATTTTAAAACGAATACATTGTGGGCTCGGATGCAAAATTCACATGAACTCTTTTGGAGAGGGAGAAGGCTTTGGCCATTTGTGTTTCAATATTTTGCTCTTGAAAGGAATGGTATCCTCAAAGAGAGAGTCTTGTCATTATTCTTTTCTTTTAAATTAAAGTATAACTTTCATGAAATGCACAAATCTAAAGTTTGAACCTCAATGGATGGATTTTTGCATATGTGTACAACTGTTAGAGAATAGTAAGAAGCTAGGAAAATCCCAGGACAAGCAGAATAGGGAAACTAAGTTAGACAGCAGTTTGCAGGCCCCTAGTAAATCCTATCTTCCCTAAACCAAGGACACTTAAGAGTAAATGGGTTGCACTTCCCCCCAGACAGAGGGTAAGTGGCTTAAATCACTCCACTCAGGGAGACAGATAGCAGAAATTCAATTAGTGTAATTTGCCAACCACATCCTTGGACAGATGAAGTTAAGAGAATAAACCTCCTTTTGGTTAGAGCAGCATAAAGCTGGTGAATATTCTATTGAGATCCTCTCCTAAGACCTCCCCTAAACACCCAGCCTTAAAACCCCTCAAAATAAAGGTCCCAGCGCACTCTCTCCCTCCAGGGAGAATGCCCTTGCCATTCCCTTCCTCTCTTCTTCCCCCACAGGCATGCATCTCCTAAACTCCACGGGACCCCACAAGACTTGTAACCAGGGGAGCAATGGGCAGTGGCAGTTTGTCCCAAGCTAACCCCCTGAACTTGTCTCCAAGGCCCCCTTTTCGCTCACTTCTCAGTGAGCCAAAGCAGCACAGCCTAGGTTTTCCTGTTGCTTCTTCTAAGTCAGTGGTTCCTAACCTTCCTAATGCCGCGACCCTTTAATACAGTTCCTCATGTTGTGGGGACCCCCAGCCATAAGATTATTTTTGTTGCTACTTCATAACTGTAATTTGGTACTGTTATGAATCATAATGTAAATATCTGATATGCGGGATGTGTTTTCATTGTTATAAATTGAACATAATTAAAGCACAGTGATTAATCACAAAAACAAAATGTAATTATATATGTGTTTTCTGATGGTCTTAGACGACCCCTGTGAAAGGGTTGTTTGACCCCCAAAGGGTTCTCGACCCACAGGTTGAGAACCGCTGTTCTAAGTCCTTCCTTGTTTCACAGTCCTAAGTATATTCTTTGCTGCGGTCAATACATTCTTGCTTGTTTTCCTACACTTTGTCTCTTGATTGGAATCTTTCCTTCAAGGAGACAAGAACAGACAAAACCAGTGAGGTAAAATGTGAAAGGAAACAAAGAAAAGCACAGAGGTGGGAGCTGGTGAATGCTAACCCTATTCCTCTTTCATAAATCACACAGAGGATCAAGGTGCTCATGTGAATGTTGAAATAAACAGGTCTAGCAAGAACTCCTGCTTTGGTTCTGTACCATCCTAGAAAAGAACTGAGCTGTATAGTTATTTTGAGTTTAGTAATTACACCAACAATGTCGCATCCCAGCTGGGTTGTCTGATGGTTTTCTTAGAAATGCTAAGTTGCTTTATGGTTCAGGAGTGTCTATATCTTACTCATTTTATTCGATAACACACAACCTTTTCAATACCAAGATCTCATCTTCTAAAAAAAGTTTCGGATGTACACCCATAGCCATAAGTTTTGAAAGACCTTGTCCTACACAGCCAGGATCATTATTTAAATAATAAAAATCTCTCCCCATTAAAAAATTAGTCAGCCAATTATTGATTCTAATTGGCACGTGAACAACCAGTGTTATCACACTGGTTTCTAAATCTAGCTGAAAAAGACATAGTGCTTTGGATAGCCTGATCAGCTTTAGCGCCCCCCACGATTTTCATTACTAATTTTTGTTTTGCTTTGTTTTACATATATTTTTATTGATTTCAGAGAGGAAGGGAGAGGGAGAGAGAGATAAAAACATCAATGATGAGAGAGAATCATTGATCGGCTGCTTCCTGCACACCCCCTATTGGGGATCGACCCCACAAACATAGCATGTGCCCTTGACAGCAATCAAACCCAGGACCCTCAGGTCCGAAGGCCAATGCTCTATCCACAGAGCCAAACCAGCTAGGGCTCATTACTAACTTTTTGAAATGTTATTTGAAACAGTTCACTCTTGTATTATTATTTATTAATTATTGTATTATTTTTGTCTCACCCTTTACAATACGCTCTATCCTTTGTTTCTTTTTTGTTGTTGTTCTCGGTTTTGGAAAACAAGGACGTGGGATGAGAGCAGAATAAAAGGAGACAATATTCTGTAGAAAATGCATCTCACGTCTCTTTCAGGTAACTCCTACAGACCGGGAGGCGCTTTTTCTAAACCCCGCCCCACGCCAGCCCCGCCCCTCCACGCCAGTCCCCTGGGGCCGTCCGGCGAAGGAGTGGCCCTCGCTGCAATACCACAGTCGGCCACAGGGAGGAGACAGCGGCCGCAAGTGCCCGAGGGCCTCTCCGACGGCGGAGGCGGCGGAAACGGAAAAGGCGGGACCTAGAGCGCACGTTACGTCAGCACGTGCGAGCGTCTGGGCCGGGTCTCCGGAGTAGGTGGGCCCTTCCCGCGCGTGTCGGAAGTTGAGAAGCGCTTGGTGGGGTTCTAGAGTTCGGACCTCATGGCGGAGATCATCCAGGAACGCATAGAGGACCGGCTCCCGGAGTTGGAGCAGCTGGAGCGCATCGGACTGTTCAGTCATGCGGAGATAAAGTGAGCTGAGGACGAAGAAGCGCTGGGGCGGGCCGAGGGGAGGTTGCGGGGCGAGCGTGCCTGTGTGCCGGGGCCAGGGGTGGGAGCACTTATGTTTATTTTCCTAACGTGGCGGAAGCCCGTCTCTCGATGTTGACGATGCCTAGAATTAACTTTTCATTTACTGCAAGGGGACCCGTCCCGCAAGACATACTGACAGCCCTTCCTGGAGCCGGGTCTTGGGGCTGTAAAGGTGATAATCCCAGGGTCTCTGCCCATCAGGCGCCGGCTGCCCTGCGGGTGGTGGGGGAGACAGAACAATTAAACGTTCCGATCGCAGTGCGGTGTGTACTGTGCGGTGACGGGAGATGCTCTGGGGACGCGGAGAGGGCACGAGGGCACCCCGGAGGAGCAGATAAGTCTTTCCAACAAGACTTGAGGACGGGGCCCATTTAATTCAATTTCCTATTCTACCCCAGGGCTTAGCCAACAATGTCTGGCATAACATGGGCACTCAGTAATTGGTTAACATTAAGTCTAATAGTTTTAAATGGTTTTCTGCCACTGTTTCTTCATTTTACAATGACTGAGAATGTACTAATGTGATTAGGGGGATCCTTAAAGTAAACGTTGTTAATGAAATGTAACATAATCAGTGTGGACTCTTAATAAGGGCTCAGTGAATGTTGTTATTAACTAGAGACAATTATTGGTCTTGCATTCTTGTATTCTCCTAAAATGCACATTTTGTGTGTGTATTCCTTAGCTGAATACAGAGTCTTCTCCCATAAGTCCTTGTAGAAATAATAAACCGTTCTATGTAGAGACAATCTAGGTTTTGGTGTGTGTGTGTGTGTGTGTGTGTGTGTGTATTTAGTCTGCATGTCGAGAACTCAGAAGTAAGGAATTTAGGAAAGAGTTGATTATTATTAAAATTTAAGTGACCTGAATTTGGAGTAAAAGGAATCTTTATTAATGCCAAATATAAATAATGCAAAATATTTAAGATTTTTTTTGTTTTAGTTTTTTGCTGGTGGGAATGTTAGTGGTTCTGGCAATTAAGATGATTTTCATGAAAGTTTAAAAATATATCCTGATGCCCTTAAGAACACAGAAGTAATCATGTAAGAGAATACTTGCTTAGGAAGGATAATTGTCTGGGAATTATATGTTTTGGTAAATATGTTTTAAATATATAAAAAGTTAAGAGACTTAATAAAACCCATAGTTACTTAAGCTTTGCTTTAAAAAAAATTTTTTTTTATTGATTGCAGAGAGAGGAAGGGAGAGGGGGAGAAAGATTGAAACATCAATGATGAGAGAGATTCATTGATTCGCTGCCTCCTGCATGCCCCCCACTGGGGATCGAGCTGGCAACCAGGCATGTGCTCTTGACCGGAATTGAACCTGGGACTCTTCAGTCCCCAGGCTGACCCTCTATCCATTGAGCGAAACCGGCTAGGGCTAAGCTTTGCTCTTTTCAAGTGTTACATTTTAAATGGCTTTCTCCTCAGGGCTATCATTAAGAAGGCTTCAGATCTAGAATACAAAATACAGCGAAGAGCTCTTTGTAAGGAAGACTTTATCAATTATGTTCAAGTAAGTGAATAACTTCATGACTTTTAATCTCACACATTTTAAATTAATTGAACGGCCAGCTTGATGTCAATTTTCAATGAAGTTCTAGAACTGATGATTAGACAGGTAACTTATGAACAAAAACAGAGGTGGTTTGAGAACAGCATTGCTCCACTAAAGCTTTAGTTCTTGGCAAACAACATTTATTTGTTTTTTTATGGAGTTAGTAGATCAGAGACTGCCAAAGACACCACATTGTGTATCAGGATTTCAGCAAGCGATTTGACAGACTCTTTAAAAAAAATAATTTAAGAAAAGTCTTTATTGTTGAGAATATTATGGATGTCCCCCGCCCCCATTACTCCCTTCCACCTATTCCCGCCCCACCCCAGGCCTTCACTACCTGTTATCTGTATCCATAGGAATTGCATCCTATATAATGAAACCCGAATATGCAAGTTGACTGAATGGCAGAATGACCGGTTGCTATGACATGCTATGACCACCAAGGGGCAGAAGCTCAATGCAGGAGCTGCCCCCTGGTGGTCAGTGCGCTCCCAAAGTGGGGGAGTGCTGCTGAGCCAGAAGCTGGGCTGATGGCTGGCGAGCACAGTGGCGGTGGTGGGAGCCTTCTCCCGCCTCCGCTGCAGATGGGCAGTAAGGAGCGAGGGGTCCTGGACTGTGAGAGGTCCAGACTGTGAGAGGGATGTCTGACTGCCGGCTTAGGCCCAACTGGGCCTAAGCCGGCAGTCAGACATACCCTGAGGGGTCCTGGACTGTGAGAGGACGTAGGCAGGGCTAAGGGACCCCCTTCTCCCCCCTCCACCCCCCCCCCCCCCGTGCACCAATGTCATGCACCAGGCCTCTAGTATCTATACATATAAAAGCCTAAGTGACCAAATGACCAGTCGACCAGTTGTTATGATGCTCACTGACCACCAGGGGACAGAAGCTCAATGCACAGGATCGGGCTCCCTCCTGTCTGGATTGGGCCTGCGGGGATCGGGCCGAAACTGGCTATCCAACATCACCTGAGAGGTCCCGGATTGTGAGAGAGTACAGGCCAGGCTGAGGGACCCCACTGGTGCAAGAATCTGTGTACCAGGCCTCTAGTATGCATATAAGATCTTTCATTAATTTCTGACAGACTGTCTCTTGTGGGGAAAAAAAAGGAGAGTGAGTTTGATGATAGTAGCTGGTTGGAAAGTTTATGCTTATGTGTCTGTAAGTCTGTCAATTTAGAAAGAGGTTGCCACAAGATTCTTCAGTCCTGTAAACGAATAGACGATTTGAGTGAGGATAAAATATATATGCTAGCCCGGCTGGAGTGGCTCAGTGGCTGAGTGTTGACCTATGAACCAGGAGATCATGGTTCGATTCCCAGTCAAGGGCACATGCCTGGGTTGTGTAGGTGGTGTGCAGGAAGCAGCCAATCAATGATTCTCTTTCATCATTGATGTTTCTATGTCTTCCTCTCCCTTCCTCTCCCTTCCTTTCTGAAATGAATAAAAATATATTTTAAAAGTATATATATATATATATATATATATATATATATATACATGCTAGACTAATTTTCAGATGGGGGAGAATAGCTAATACGTTGGATGACAAAATCAGGATTCAGAAAGAACCCAATAACAAGATGAAATGTTATAAGACTAAAGGTTCTGAGCTTGAATTAAACAAAACTAATGGGCCCTGGCTGGTGTGGCTCAGTTGGTTGAACATCATCCTGTGCACCAAGGGGTTGCAGGGTCGATTTCTGGTCAGGGCACATGCCCAGTTGTGGGCTTGATCCTAGGAGGGAGTGTGCAGGAGGCAGCCGATTGATGTGTCTCGCTTATTGATGTTTTTCTCTCTCTCCCTTTCTCATTTTCTAAAATCAAAAACATATTAAAAAATCACAATAAAATCCTAACGATATATACAACCTGGCTAAGAGTCTTGTATTTGAAAGAAGTTCTAGGGCTCATAGTAAGTTGCTAACTTAAAATGAGCCAAGAGCATATTATGTCAAAAAATAGAATTTAATGGATTATGTTAATGAAAGTAGGGTGTTGGGTAAGTTGAACAGACGACATTGCAAATAATAGGCACTCAGAAGATGTTGGTTTGAAAAAAAGTGTGGAGCAAGCAGTGTGTTAAGCTCAAGACTACATTTTAAGAAGGACTTTGAAAGGTTGGTTGGAAGGCAGCCAGGATGGAAACCTCGTTCTAGGAGGATTTATTGAAGGAAATAGAAGGGTTTAACTGTCAGGAGACTGAAGAAGTGGCAAATCACTTCACTATTCAAATATTTAAGAATTGTGTGTGAACAACATAAACTGATGAACAAAAACAGATCCAGAGACAGAGAAGCATCAATCAGACCATCAAACCTCAGAGGAGGAGTAGGGGGAAAGATCAACCAAAGGACTTATATGCTAGCATATAGGCCTAACCAATGGACACAGACATCAGGGGGGTAAGGGGATGGGGGGTAATGTGGGGATAAGGACACAATGTAATAACTTAATAAAAAAATTAAAAAAAATAAAGGCAGTGCAAATAGAGGAATATGAAAAAAAAGAATTGTGTGTGGATTAGATTGATTCGTTTAGTTTTAAAAGAGAGTATGACTGACTGCCGAAACCGGTTTGGCTCAGTGGATAGAGCGTCGGCTTGCGGACTGAAGGGTCCCGGGTTCGATTCTGGTCAAGGGCATGTACCTGGGTTGCGGGCACATCCCCAGTAGGAGATGTGCAGGAGGCAGCTGATCGATGTTTCTCTCTCATCGATGCTTCTAACTCTCTATCTCTCTCCCTTCCTCTCTGTAAAAAATCAATAAAATATATTTAAAAAAAAAAAAAAAAAAAAGAGAGTATGACTGAAATAAGTAGATTAAAAACATATATAAACACACACTCTTACATATATTTCCACATTCCCCACTTGCACACAACCATATAAACTTGCTATGAGGTATAAGAGGCATTTTATTTTTAGTATTTTTTAATCCTCACCTGAGGATATTTTTTCCATTGATTGCTAGAGAGAGTGGAAAGGAGGGAGGAAGTGGGGAGTGGGGGGGAGAAAGAAACATTGATGTGAGAGACACATCAATTGGTTGCCTCCCACATGCTCCCTGCAACCGAGGTACATGCCCTTGCCTGGAATCGAGCCCGAGACCCTTGAGTTTGAGGGCCTGTGCTCTGTCCACCTGAGCCATATCAGCTAGGGCATATGTGTATTTTTCAGTTTTGTAGAAGTAAGGTGAATTTTCAGTGAATGCTAGACTTACTGTAGATGATGCTTTTTGATAGCAAATTACCTTCTACTTTCTATTCCTGATTTTTATTTACTTTATGATTTTAGCTAAATGTATTTCCTACATATGTAAAATATTATAATTTTTCTTATTTTTGTCTTTTTTTGGTATGTTTTTCTTCCACAGTATGAAATTAATTTTCTGGAGCTGATCCAGAGAAGAAGAGCTGTAAGTAGTTGATTTTCTGGAAGTTTGAAAAAATATCAAATGAAATAGGGTGGCTCTATAGCTAGAACTTGGGTTTGGGAAGTAGTTGGCATTGGTAAGTTGCATGATGATGTACTCATAATGGATGTTTGTAACTATTTGCTTTCTCTGTCAGTACTGTTGAATGACCAAGTAGGAATGCAGCTTTGGATAAATGTAATTAAACTGAGGCTTTGGTGTTTTTTTTTTATGTTCTTTTTAGCGCATCGGGTATTCATTTAAGAAGGATGAGATTGAGAATTCTATTGTACACCGGGTACAAGGCATATTCCGACGAGCTTCAGCAAAGTGGAAAGTAAGTGATCAGAGCTTGCTTAACTGTAAGAGATGTGAAGATGTGTATTATACATATTATGATGTGGATATTCCAATGTATTATCTATTTCTATTCTTATCTTGGATGTCTCAGTACTTAGTCTAATGATGGTATCATTACTTGAAACGACTTATTAAACCATTAAGAAAATTGATCTCACCCTAGCTGATTTGGCTCAGTGGATAGAGTGTCGGCATTGACCTCATTACTTTATAGTTATTCTGTGAGGATGGTGCTTAAAGCAGTGGATTTGATACATAATTAAGGATCAGAAAGTTGTTTTGATATCTCTAAGGAAAGACTTAGATGTGGGAAGATAAATGCTTAGAATAGGGACAGTATCTCAGTAACTTGATTTTCTTCAAGTTCAGCTCTGGGACTGTGACATATTATATACACTAGAGGCCCGATGCACGAAATTTGTGCAAGGGGCTTGGCCCTCACAGCTGTGGCAGCTGACCTCGGCCTTCGCAGCTCTGGCTTCGTCCAGAAGGTCATTTGGCTGTCTGGTCTAATTAGCATAGTATGCTTTTATTATAGGTTATATGGGAAGTACTTTGGATTCCTAGGAATGACAAATTTTGGGTTGCTATTCTTTTTATTTTTTTGGGTAATCCAAACCTAGGGCTATTTTTCCATTGATTTTATTTTATTATTATTTTTTAATATATACATTTTTATTGATTTCAGAGATGGAAGGGAGAGGGAGAGAGAGAAACATCAATGATGAGAGGGAATCATTGATTGGCTGCCTCCTGCATGCCCCCCACTGGGGATCGGGCCCACAATCCAGGCATGTACCCTTGACTGGAATTGAACCCAGGGACCTTCATTCCTCTTTCCGATGCTCTATCTGCTGAGCCAAACTAGCCAGGGCTCCATTGATTTTTAGAGTGTGGAAGGAAGGGGGAGAGACAGAGAGAAACATCTATGTGAGAGAAACACATAGATTGGTCGCCTCCCACACATGCCCCGACTGGCTGCATGCACCCCAGGCTCGGGATTGAGTCTGCAACCGAGGAATGTGCCCTTGACCGGAATTGAACCCGAGACCCTTTAGTCCTTGGGCGGACGCTCTATCCACTGAGCTAAACCAGTTTGGGCTGGGTTGCTATTCTTGATTGAGACCATTTAAAAACTGCATTGGCCAAAACCGGTTTGGCTCAGCGGATAGAGCGTCGGCCTGCGGACTCAAGGGTCCCAGGTTCGATTCCGGTCAAGGGCATGTACCTTGGTTGCGGGCACATTCCCAGTAGGGGGTGTGCAGGAGGCAGCTGATCAATGTTTCTCTCTCATCGATGTTTCTAACTCTCTCTCTCCCTTCCTCTCTGTAAAAAATCAATAAAATATATTAAAAAAAAAAATAAAAACTGCATTGAACAAATTGGATAGACAACAGATTTTGTCTTGGAGCATGGTAGGTGGGAGTAGGGAACAGATTGAATTATTGTGGTTAAGAGATCTAAGGCCTTGATGAGGAAGAGCCTAATACACTAAAGCCGTGGTTGGCAAACCGCGGCTTGCGAGCCACATGGGGCTCTTTGGCCCCTTCAGTGTGGCTGCGAAGTTTCAATCGCACTGTACGTGCACGCTCCCACGTGGTATTTTGTGGAAGAGCCACACTCAAGGGGCCGCAGTTTGCTGACCACTGCACTAAAGGGTCTCATAACTGATGAGATTTTCTGAAATCTGCCTTTGTTTCAAAGTAGTTTTAAATATAAAGTTCAAATTCAGGCAGCTTACTACATTGCTTTTCTTGCAGGATGATGTTCAACTTTGGCTATCCTATGTAGTCTTCTGTAAGAAATGGGTGAGTATTTGGACAGCGTGTCTTGCTCCCTCTTTCCTTCTTTTTGTTAGTTGGCCTTTTAAGCCCCATACTTGCCTCCTGAATTCCATGTTTTCTCCAAAGGTGTTAGGGTGAACAAATGGGAAAAGAACACAAGAAGGCTGAACTTTAGTGTAACATTTGCATATCTGAATGATTCAGTGGCTTTCAATTCAGTTGAAAAGAAAATGATCTTTATGTGTATTTGTTCATTAAAGTTGAAAAAATTTTTTTTAAATTTTATTTATTTTTGAGAGAGGGAGGGAGGGAAGGAGAGAGAGAGAGAAAGAGAGAGAGAGAGAGTGAGAGAGAGTCTTGTATGTGCCCTGCTTGGAGATCGAACCCACAACCCGAGTGCATCGGGACAACTCTCCAACCAAGTGAGCTACCCAGCTGGGGTCTGAATTTTTTAAAATTTATTTTATATTTAGGATATTTAGGTACAGTGGTTTAAGTAGAAGAAAACTATGAGTGCCTTTGTATGCTTACATGCTCCTAAAGATAGCCCTACTGGATTTTATAGATGGTTACAGGATAGATCACTTAGAGATTAGTAGCAGCGATTTTGCTGTGTAGGAAGTATAATTTTTCTTCCTCTTTTCAGGCTACGAAAGCTCAACTTAGCAAGGTATTCTCTGCCATGTTGGCCATTCATTCAAACAAGCCAGGTATGGTGAAACCCTTGTCAATTCTTTTGCAACCTTTTATGTAGATGCATACTATTTTCCTGATAAATCTAAAAACTTATCTTGAAAATGTGAGCTTAGGTACTTGGCCTCAGGAGACTCGGTTCCTGAATAACTGCTTCTTCGTTCATCTCTGCCTGCTGTGTACTGGTTACTGTGTCAGGCATTATATCTGTAAAAGAAACTCTTTGCTCCTTTGAGGGACATTCTATTTGAAGGCAGTCTTATTTAAGGGTTTTCAGAAACTTCCAGGGGAAAAGATTAATGCAGATTTACAAGAGTGACTGGCACAGAGTAGGTGCTCATGTTTTGTAAGAGAAACACTTCTCTTGTGTATACTGTGTGATGGTACATTATTTTACAGTGGAGGTGCCTGTGCCTGTTCTCAAGTATTAGGCTCCACTAGATATTTTACAACACACAAGTCTCAAATAGGCTACATTTGGCACTAGTTTATTCAGAAGAATACAGCAGGACAGCGTAGGTGCCTTTCTTCAGTAGAGTGCTGTTTGCACTTCAGAGGCTAAAAAACAGTTCAGGTGCGAGGGGATGAGTGGGTAGAGGAGCCACTCTGGCTTAGAAGACCCATGGGTGGGCATAGCTTCAGGACCCTAGCCTAGTCCAGATGTGGTTACCAACCATAGGTCACTTTTTTTTTTAAAATATACTTTATTGATTTTCTACGCAGAAGAAGGGAGAGGGATAGAGAGAAACATCGATGAGAGAGAAACATTGACCAGCTGCCTCCTGCACATCTCCCACTGGGGTTGTGCCCGAAACCAAGGTACATGCCCTTGACTGGAATCGAACCTGGGACCCTTGAGTCCGCAGGCTGATGCTCTAGCCCAGCCGTGGGCAAACTACGGCCCGCGGGCCGGATCCGGCCCGTTTGAAATGAATAAAACTAAAAAAAAAAGACCGTACCCTTTTATGTAATGATGTTTACTTTGAATTTATATTAGTTCACACAGACACTCCATCCATGCTTTTGTTCCGGCCCTCCGGTCCAGTTTAAGAACCCATTGTGGCCCTCGAGTCAAAAAGTTTGCCCACCCCTGCTCTAGCCACTGAGCCAAACCGGTCAGGGCCATAGGTCACTTTACCAAAGGTAATCTTGCTGCCCTTTATTAAGTTTATAGGGAAATGGTTAGAATGCACACTCAAGTTTAATTTCCCATCTAGAAGGACAAAAGTTCTGTTTTTTAAGCCTTTATTCCTAGCAGGTATGATAAAAATTTATTTTAAAAATTATGAGCCATTAAAAAAATTATGAACTATTTTAATTAGAGAAAAGAGGAAAATAATTTTATTTCATTGATTCTAAGATGCACAGTTTTTTTCCAACATGTTATCACTTTTAAAATTTGTATGTGACTTCAAATGATGTTGACTTTAGATCTGATGAAATAGTAATAGAACCATAATAACTACTTTTAGATGTTAATATTTACCTGTTTTCTTTAGGATATTCTTTGTAATTTTAGATAAAGCAACAGTACTTTACAGATAACCATTACAAACTCCCTCTCTCCTTTTCCTTCCTCTTTTGATAGGATTAAAAAATTCTTTCAGTATTAAAATTGGAGCATTCATTTTTTGTGTGTGTGCCTAAGTTAGTTACTTTATTAAAATAAAGTCTGATGTTTTCATTTATAGCTTTGTGGATTATGGCGGCCAAATGGGAAATGGAAGATCGCTTGTCTTCAGAAAGTGCAAGACAACTCTTTCTTCGAGCTCTGCGCTTTCATCCCCAGTCCGCAAAACTTTATCAAGAAGTGAGTGTGTGTGTTCATTCCATGAGAGTGATGTCTCACTTTGGTCCTCTGGAGACACACATTCTTTAAGTTAAAAAAAAACTTCCAATTACAGAGGCTAGTGGTTAGTAGGGAGTTGCTGGAGAAAGGGGGCTAAGAGGGTATATTTTGGCCAGTAGTAGGTTTTGACCCTGTACATTTTCTAGGTCAGTGGTTCTCAACCTTCTGGCCCTTTAAATGCAGTTCCTCATGTTGTGACCCAACCATAAAATTATTTTCTTTGCTACTTCATAACTGTAATGTTGCTACTGTTATGAATCGTAATGTAAATATCTGATATGCAGGATGGTCTTAGGCGACCCCTGTGAAAGAGTCGTTCGACCGCCAAAGGGGTCTCGACCCACAGGTTGAGAACCGCTGTTCCAGGTTGTTAGTGAGACATTAAAGCTCCTACCTGCCCATTATGGTTGGGGTGGGGGGCGGGGGGTAGGGAACTGGACCTTACTTTTTTCAGTCGGGGGGCAGGGGTTCAGCCATGTTTATACCTTTGTTCTTATTTTTTTCTTCCCTCCCTTCCTCGTTCCCTCCCTCCCTTCCTCCCATTCACTTCTGTTAGCCTCTCTCCTCCTTCCTGTCCTTTTCTTCCACTTCTCCCCCACCTCCACCCACTTACCTCCTTTTGGCTTCTCTTCCCCTTTCTTGTCCATTTTCTTCTCATTCTCTTTGTCTCTTTTTCTTGAGATAGGTACTTTCTTCCCTTCTTGGTAGACTTACTTCCCCTTGGAGAGGTACACTGGGACAATGATGGCTATACTTTTGATGAAAAAAAACCAAACAAATGTTGGAAATGGTGCATTATTGGAAACTTTGCATCCTTTTCTGAGGTATTTAGTCTTCAAATGAAAATTAGACCTCCATGCTGAGGGGAAAAAGATAATAGGTTTTCATGCTAATTGGTATTGTAGCTGTCCCAACCATATTTTTGTTTGTCTTATAGTAATTTAATGATGTTTTATATCGTACTCTTTTTTTTAAAATACATTTTATTGATTTTTTTTTTTTTTACAGAGAGAAAGGGAGAGGGATAGAGAGTTAGAAACATCAATGAGAGAGAAACATCGATCAGCTGCCTCCTGCACACTCCCTACTGGGAATGTGCCCGAAACCAAGGTACATGCCCTTGACCGGAATCGAACCTGGGACCCTTGAGTCCGTAGGCCGATGCTCTATCCACTGAGCCAAACTGGTTAGGGCTTATATTGTACTCTTGATTCCCTTTGTTTCTTTTCATATTCTACTAGACATTCCTTTGCTGCCTTGATTATTTTTATTGAAAAACTATTTTAAGAATCAGTCTTCCCTGCTGTTAGAGGGTTATTGTATGGTATTTTTATTTATTTTTTCCCCATCACCATTTATTTCCCCTCTCTCCCACCTCTATCTATCCCCCTGGTGTTATTATTTTACATGTTTTTTGGAGGCTTTCAATAAATGTTCATACTTGTATTTTCTAAAATGGGAATAGATTTATTGTTTATTCTTATAAAAAATAATTAGAATTTGTTTATTATTTCATAGAAAACAGTTCTATGAAAAAGTAACAGAAAAAGTATTCTTATCACCCATACTTTATGCCAATTACAGATATTTAAAACAGGTTTTATTTCTGAAAAGTAGGACTATAACATTCTTGTGTTCTGTATTTTTATCTAATACTAGAGGCCCGGTGCACAAAATTTGTGCACGGGTAGGGTCCCTAAGCCTGGCCGGTGATCAGGGTAGATTGGGGCCTTCCTTCCCCCAGCTGCCGGCTGCCAGCCAGGGCCTTTCTTCATTCTGTGCCACCCCCTGATGGTCAGCGCCTGGCATAGTGAGCGGTCGAACTCCCAGTTGGTTGAATTCCCAAGGGGACAATTTGCATATTAGCCTTTTATTATATAGGAGGATGTAATGAATATAGTTCCTGTTAGTATATATTGATCTATAAGTAGTGGTGTTCAAACATTTTGGTCTTCTTTCTATCTTAAATTACTGAGGACCTCAAAGGTCTTTTGTTTATATGGGGTATAGCTATCAGTTTTTATTTCATTGAAAATTAAAACCAAGAAATCTAACAATAGTTATTTAAAAATAAATTCATGATATGTTAATACAGATTAATTATTTTTAGATGAAAGCTCTTCTAAAACAAAGTTGAAAAAGAAGAATGGCATTATTACACATTTTTGTTAATGCCTTGGATATCTGACTTCATAGAGGACAGCTGGATTCTCAGATCTCCTTTGGCATTCAGTCTAGGTCAGTGGTTTTCAACCTTTGCTGCACATTAGAATCACCTGGGAATCTTGTTAAAATCCTGATTTCTGGGCCTCATCATTAGTAACAAAGAAACAGAAGTTCCGGAGAATGAGGCCCAGAAATCAGAATTTTAACAAGATTCCCGGGTGATTCTAATGTGCAACCAAGGTTGAGAACCACTGGTCTAGGTCCGTGGTTGGCAAACCGAGGCTCGAGAGCCACATGTGGTTCTTTGGCCCCTTCAGTGTGGCTCTTCCACAAAATACCACGTGCAGGCGCGCACGTACAGTGCGATTGAAACTTTGTGGCCCATGCGCAGAAGTCAGTATTTTGTGGAAGAGCCGGTATTTTGTGGAAGAGCCACACTGAAGGGGCCAAAGAGCCACATGTGGCTCACGAGCCACGGTTTGCCGAGCCGCAGTTTGCCGACCACTGGTCTAGGTGATAGGGCCCATTATATAGTCTCTGAAAAACTTTAAACTCTTAATATAATAAGAGTAAAAGGCAAGGAACATGTTAGTATTATTATGAAAGTAGTTTTCATCTTGCAGACCACCTAAAAGGGTATCGAGAGCCCCTACATTAGGATTGTAGTACATCATTAGTAAATCATGTTAATCATGCATTAGTTTCTCTTTGTATACCTGATATTATATGTTTGCCATTGATTTTTACTTCAAAATAATTACAGATTCTCACCAAGTTACAAAGATAATACAGTGAGGTCCTGTGTACCATATACTACTCAGTTTTCCCTGATGGTTACATTTTATAATAGCAAAGTAGTATAACATCAAAGCCAAGAAATTATTATTGGTATAATGTGCATATAGTTCTTTTTCTCCTCTCATGTGTAGATTTGTGTAGCCATTGCAATCAAGATACAGAACTGTTCCACCATCAAAGAATCCCCCTCCTTGTCAGTGCCAGCTAGTTTCATAGCAGATATACCACCCCCCCAGGCTTTCCCAGATCCAATTATTATGGCTAAAAAAAGGGCATCTTCTATGTTTCTAATTAAAAAAAGTTATCTCTAAAGCTTTTCAGTTCATCATTTCCCTTCTGTAGTACTTCAGGATGGAGCTGATGCATGCTGAGAAATTGGGGAAGGAAAAGGAAGAATTTGAAAAAGCCAAAATGGATGTGGTAAGAGCCTAATGTGTTGTAACTTATTAAAAATGTATAGTGTTTTGAGCTGCTTAGGTGTAAGAGAAAAATCTTTGGAATGTATTTTTCTTTCCAATTTAATGTCATATTTGGAAACTTTGAGATGAGTCTGGAGTTGACCTGGTAAAATGGGCTTAGTAATAAAAATGGAATTTTGTGCTATAAAAATAGACATTGGGACTAATTGGAGTGATCCTCAAAATTATTACTGATGGAATGGCCAAATGCTACTCTTTAATACTTTATGATTTCATGAAGTGACATATTAATAGAGCTTGAGAAAGATTATGAAATGTGTGGCTTCCAGGCTCCTTTTTTATATAATTTTTTATGTGATAGAATAGTTTTAAAGAAAGAAGTTTCAGAATGTTAGAACTGAAAAAGGAACTTTGCTATCATCTATTGTTATGGTTTTGAACTCTGAAATTAATAAAAAATTCATTGATTTTTAGAGAGAGAGAGGAAGGGAGAAAGAGCGAGAGAAACATCCATTTGTTGTTCCACTTATTTATATATTCCTTGGTTGATTCTTATATGTGCCCTGACCAGGGATCGAACCAACAACCTTGGTGTATCGGGACAATGCTCTAACCAACTGAGCTACTTGGCCAGGGTTCTGAAATTTTTCATCCAAATAGAGTTGTACAGAGAAGGGTCAATAGGGCATGTAAAATTTGACCTATTCTGGTCTAAATGGGGAGTGATGCCTTAAGCCAAGTGATCCCGAACCACTCCAGGAGCCTGAGAGAACATAGTTCGAAGATTAGCGGTCTTATTCAGCTACACATTTTATAAGTGAGGGAATTGTCAGAGAGAGATGTGATTTGCCAGAGATTATATGGCACAGGTAGTCTAGGACAGTTCATTTTTATCCTATTCTTTTTCTACTTACTTCAACTACCTGTTAAGTTACGTTCAATGTAACACTCTTTAGGGAAATCTTGATTATCCTGAAGAAATCCTTACGGGTGAGTTGGCACGGATCATCTACAAAAATTCCATAAACATAATTAAAGGTAGGTATCTTTTGAAAATCTATTTATGATGGGAAAGTGAAACAGTTTACTTATAATGAGGAAGACCTTTAGCTAATTTTGAAAATTTCTGTTAAAAATTCTATTAGAATATGTATAAAACTCTGATTGTAGGAATAGTGTCCTGTTTCTTTCAGAAAACTTATTGCCCCTTAGGATATACTTGAACATTTCAATAAGTTTTTATTTAGTACTTAATTCATGTGGGGAGTTGAAATAGATGATTTAATACATTTCTTTATGCCCTTAAGAAGTTTAGAATAAAGCTACAAGTACTTATAAATACTCCAAAATATTAATAATGGCTTTGCTTGTGTAATGAAACTATGGGCGATTTTTGTTTCCTGCTTTGTCCTATTTCTCAATTTAAAACAAACTAACTTCAGTACATCAGGAAGGTGATACTTTTAGAGTAAGGTGATACTTCAAAGTCTTACTTCCCTCTCCCACTTTTTTAATTTTAGGTGCAGAATTTCATGTGTCACTGCTTTCAATTGCACAGCTGTTCGATTTTGCTAAAAATCTGCAAAAAGAAATTTATGATGAGTAAGTAAAATAGTGGAAAGGTGGATATGGCTGTTCTTATTTTGTGGTTAGGGTTTGAGGTTGGATATTTACAAAGTGGTGAAGAAGATACCACACTAAATCCTTGGAGGGAAGCATTGTTTTAGGACCATTGTACCATAGTAAATCATATTAAAAATATATATTCCTGGAGAAGTTGTTTGATCCACTTACTGGCTTCCCTTGGAAAATACTTTGCCTTTATTCAATAACAAGTAAATCCTACAATTTTTATAAAAATCTGTATTTCTGCCAAAACCGGTTTGGCTCGGTGGATAGAGCGTCGGCTTGCGGACTGAAGGGTCCCGGGTTCGATTCCGGTCAAGGGCATGTACCTTGGTTGCAGGCACATCCCCAGTAGGAGGTGTGCAGGAGGCAGCTGGTCGATGTTTCTTTCTCATCGATGTTTCTAGCTCTCTATCCCTCCCTCTTCCTCTCTGTAAAAAAATCAATAAAAATATTTAAAAAAAAATCTGTATTTCTGCTTTCCTGGCATGTCTTTTGCCTGTAAAATGAGAGTTGTACTCACGAATGTTTATTGTTGAGTGCTGCAGGTGACTTTATTTATTTATTTTTAATCCTCACCTGAGAATATTTTTCCATTGATTTTTAGAGAGAGTAGAAGAGAGAGGGAAAGACAGAGAAATATTGATGTGAGAGAAACACATTGGTTGGTTGCCTCCTGCACGAGCCCAGACCAGAGCCTGGGCTGGGGAGGAGCCTGCAACCAAGATATGTGCTCTTGACCGGAATCGAACCCAGTACCCTTTGGTCTGCAGGCCAGCGCTCTATCTACTGAGTCAAAACAGCTAGGGCACTTTATTCTTTAATTCTGGTTATATGGTTTTGAATTACTTGGAGCCTACCTGTGGGTACTTCACTCTGAGGTAGTACCCCTTCCTTTCACAGGAGATAAAGTAGAATGTGAATCTGTTTTCTCTTTAGACAGCTTCAGGGTTTTGGTAAAGGATTAGGTGTTGCTTTTTCTCTGCCTTTATTTTAGAAATGCAAGAGCCTGGATATACTAAGGTTCTCCAGGGCTCAAGGAGGATTGTGTCCTCATACCTCCCTGCTGATTTGACTTTGAGAGCTAACTTGAAAGTTAACACTGAAACCTAATAAATGGCGACAACTCTGATCATCCATAGACAAAATTTATACCGTGAGTGTGAAGGTAACCTGAAGAGCCTGCTTATGGTAACGGATTGTAAAGGGCTGCCTTGGATACATTTATAGAGCATAGGGAACTGTCTTTTGGATACCTGAATTAGTCTCCTGCCATAGGATTCATGCCAGTAAACTGTTTTCCAGCCTTCAGGCTCTGCACACAGATGACCCTCTCACTTGGGATTACGTGGCACGGCGAGAATTAGAGATCCAGCCACAGCCAGGAGAAGAGCAGCCTGCAACAAAGCAAGCCCGAGCACTGGAGATGGGCCGGAGGGAGGAGCGCTGCTGCGCTGTGTACGAAGAGGCTGTCCAGACTCTCCCTACAGGTGAGCTGCACCAAACCACGGTGCGGTGTGGAAGCAATGGTGTTCATGAACAGGAGACCGAAGCTCCCGTCCCGTGGCCAGGTCGCTTTCAGGAGTCTCCGGTAGTCTACAGTGTACTTGGCTTTCCAACCTGTTCTTTCTCTGGATGTGAAAGATGGAGCTTTTATGACCTTCCTTGACAGTAGGGATATATATATAATATCACTTCCCCAAATAAGTGAATACATACATACATATATGTATTGTATTCATACATATATACATACATATATATATGTATGTATGTATTCACTTATTTGGGGAAGTGATATTAGGAAGATTGTTTAATTATAATTCCTTAATTATCTTTTAATATAGATTACTTCCTAATTTTGTAATATTGAAGTATTAAGAGGGCATATATAACATGGTTTTCAATTTTTATATTTATGTCATTACTCAGTTGTTTTTTCCCCAGTGTCTGAGATGGTTTATTGGCTGTAATCAGAATAGCTATTCCCCTCCACTCCCCCATCAGATTAGTTTAATCCCTTCTTCAGAGGAGTTTTCCCTTCAAAGGAAAGATGTATGATGATTGTTAAACTAAGAATTGGTGATTGATCAGTGGAATCTCTCTGACGTTTTCAGAGGCCATGTGGAAGTCTTACATCAGCTTTTGCTTGGAAAGATTTGCTAAGAAGACAAGTAATCAGTCCCTTAGAGGGCAGGTAAGGACGTGGTCACAGGGCTGAGGAGAAAGTGACTACCTTTTGAAAGAAGGACAGACTCTTGGGGCCTGGGACAGCTTCCAAGAACCTCATGCTTATTGCTCTTTCTCCTTGAGTGACCTGTCATTCTGAAGGTCTGAGTCTGCTTTGCCTTATCCTGGTCCCTGGGTCAGGAGGTGCTCTCTTGCTGGGCTGTGCTTGGGGCAGCTGTCCAGCTCATCTGATCATAAGTGAAACCACCTCAGTCCCTTCTCCCAGCTCTCAGAAATGTGCGAAACTGCATTTGTTCCTATCGGAGGCCAGCAACCTCTGCTGGGATCTTGGTGATGACGTGAGGCATTTTTCTGGTTCCAGAGGCTGGAAAGGACCATGACTGCATTCAAGAAGGCACATGAACTCAGACTTCTACCAGAATTCCTGTACAAGCAGTGGGTAAGGACACCAACATTCACTGCAATTATACGTATTCAGTTCCAGTGGGTTCGTGCTGGTGTCATTGTTGTGATACACATGGTATGTGACTAAGACCATTCGGAAGTTTGGTATGTGGATGTAGAGAGTATTTACATTTGGCTCTCAGTGTTAGTTGTATAACAAAATGAAACCTGTACCAGTAAAGGGAAGAATGTTATAGAGCGGGAAATACTCAGAACAAGGAGTCACCGTTTGGTTGATTTGTCCACACTTCCATCTTTTACTGAACATGCCTTACCTAGCTTTAATCTAAATGCCTGGCCCAGGTTAACCATTGGTACAATTAAAACACATTAGATGTGTTCCCTGTGTTTCAGAAGCTGACACTCTAGTAGGAGGCATAGTAACCCATTCCTTCCCCCAGGTGGGTAAGGATTATTGTAGAGACCAGAGTAATGTGCTGTAGGAGTACATAGTTCTAGATCAGGTTTTGCCACTTAACAGCGAGGTGACTTGGGGAAATCACTTAACCTTTCTGAGTTTGATTTTAAAATAGTGATAGCAGTCCTTGTTTTTGCCATATCACAGAGTTGTTGAGAGCATAACATGAGATAATGAACGTGTTAGTGTATTTAAATACCTTTGGAGGGAAAAAAAGGTCCAGAATCTTTATATTTGTTTAGTGCCTTTGATTTGTGTAACTCCTGATTCATATCAGTATACAATTTTTATATAATTACAACTAATGTTTTGCTATTTTGTATTCTATTATTTTTACATTAACATTCAAAAATACTTTCTACGTATACTTACATGGTGCATATCCTGTACAGTAGACTATTATACCGCTACTGAGGTGCCCTTCTCCCGCTATAGTATCTATGTGGCAAAAATCCCAGACCTGGGTGAGTTCAGCTGTCCCAATTCGAGTTACTGAATGCTGGCACGACAGTCCCACCCTGTATATCCAGATGGGCTTTGCTTTGAGTATTGTCTTGGCAGTCACGCTCTCTCCTTATTGCTTATTTTGCCATTCACCACTCTGGCTATTTCAAACATCCTCTGCTCTCCAAATCTCTCGTTTTGTTCTTCCTAACCCTATCACCTCATCGCTCATTCAGTGACCTTGCCTTTAATGAGAGTGCCTCAACATACTGCCGCTGAACTTAAGCTTTGCTGATTTCTACATCCATCCTTTGTCCAGATGAATCCCCACCGAATGTTCTTTTAAAATTGATTTTCAGATTATTCTGTGGCTTTCCACTGTCCTTTGGGTAAAGCTGCTCAGTGTCATTAATTTGGCCCCTGCCTGTATTTCCAGCCTCTTTTGCCAGCCCTGCAGTTTACATCCTACCCCTCCAGCCATTCTAAACTTGGATTTCCTTTTGTATCCAAGCTGTCTCTCACCTTCAGCCTCTTGCATATGCTGGCTGGAATCTCTGCTTTTCACTTAAGCCTGCTTTTTCTTAAGTCTAAATGATGTTTCTTTATTGGTTGGAGGCCTTTCTCATCACTGCCATAAGCCATGCTTTATACTTCGAAAGCAATGATGCTTTTTCTGTCATGGCACATATCAAACTGCTAGACTAGAGGCTCTGTGGGTGGTAGAGAATGCACCTGATATTCTCATGATTGAATTTAGCAAATACAGCATGCAATAAAAATCTTGCTGAGTGAATGGATTATATACTCCCCTTTTATTTGCTGTTTCACAATTTTATAAAATTGAATTGGTTTTAGGTTTTTTTTCCCTTGTTAAAATAGTGTGTTGCCTGGCTGGCGTGGCTCAGTGGTTGAGCGTTGACCTATGAATCAGGAAATGACGGTTTGATTCCTGGTCAGGGCACATGCCCTGGTTGTGGGCTCAATCCCCATTGTGGGGTTTGCAGGAGGCAGCTGATCAATGATTCTCTCTCATCATTGATGTTTCTATCTTTGTCTCCCTCTCCCTCTCTGAAATCAATAAAAATATATTAAAAAAAATAAAATAAATAAAATAGTGTGGATACAAGCATTTTGAACAGATTAGATTTCCTTC
This sequence comes from Myotis yumanensis, assembly GCF_028538775.1. NCBI lineage: Eukaryota > Metazoa > Chordata > Mammalia > Chiroptera > Vespertilionidae > Myotis > Myotis yumanensis. Next base: position 22,780,009 of record NW_027223767.1, on the reverse strand, counting down.
CATTGATATACTTTTGGGCCATATTTGTTAAAATATAATTCCCAAATATAAGTTGCAAACACTTTTATGACTCTTGTTACATAATGTCAAATTATATTTTAGAAAAATTGTACCAGTTTATAGTGTGCTCAACTCTGAATGAATAAACTTTTAGTTTCCTTACCAACCTACAAATACTGGTCTTATCTTTACTGATTTTAAAAAAAATATATTTTTATTGATTTCAGAGAGGAAAGAAAAGGAGAGAGAGAAACTTCAATGATGACAGAGAATCATTGATCGGCTGCATCCTGCATGCCCCCTACTGGGGACCAGCCCACAATCTGGGCATGTGCCCTGACAGGGGAATGGAGGGGTGACCTCCTGGTTCATAGGCTGACACTCAACCACTAAGCTATACCTGCCCAGCTCTTTACTAATTTTTATATTCTATTTGGTGGATATGGGTTTTATTATAGTGAACTATTTTATTAAAAACTTAACTTTCAATCTAAATTATTTAGGCCTTCTAATTTTCACCTCTTCCCTATTTTTGGATACCACTTGGGAGTAGGAGCAGGGAACGGAGGAGGACTTGCAAATTGTCCACTTTGTGCCTGTTTGGCAGCCATAGTGAAAGGCTTAGTGGCAAGGCTATTGAAACTGTTGCCTCCTTTCCCCCCATTACATAGATAATTTAGCTCTCAGTATTAATTTTCCACTGGTCCTTTGTTTTATCCAGATTGAGTTGTTGCTGCAGCATGACTTACTTAAGGAAGCTCTGCAGGTGGCAGTGGCCGGGATTGAATTGTTTAGAGACTCTGTGATGATGTGGCAGATGAAGCTGCAGGTGCTGATTGATTCCAAGAGCCCTGACATAGCCAGTGTTTTTAAAGAAGCCTTTGCGTCCCTGAAACCCCAGGTCTGTGAGTATTTCATTCTATTTGGGAAACCTTATAAGATTTCAGCCAAAGCATAGTTGGAGTGTACTTGTCTCGTGAGAGCTGGCCCTAGAGTATGTTTGTACTTGTCTCATGAGGGCTGGCCCTAGAGTACATTTGTGATTTAAGGGTCAAGAGTAGAAAAATTTACTTCCATTTAATGGCCTATTTCTAATTCTTTATTTGGAAATTGACTATGTAAAGTTTTATATTCCATCTAGATACCCTACAAGTGAGAAATATTAATAGTATATTCTCACTTGTTACAAAAGCTGAGCTTAAGCCTGATTTTTAAAACACATGTATATTTCTAAACTTTAAAGGTTAATGGACTAAACCTTAAAGCTTTGCAGTGAATCTTTTATATTAGTAGGAAAAAAGTATTCCAGAAGTTAAAGTGGGAAAAAAAAATCTTAATTATTTTATTGCTCATATGCGTGTGCCTCTGAGACATGAGTGAAGGTTAGATAGTTCAGCCTAGATAATTAGTACTTGTGTTGTGGGCCCTAAAGAGCAGAGACCTCGGTAGGTATAGGTCTGACTAGCTATTGGCTGTTAATTAACTAACAGATAATCAATTATAATAACTACTAGAGGCCCAGTGCACGAATTAGTGCACAGGTAGGGTCCCTCAGCCTGACCGGTGATCGGGCTGATAGAGGCCATCTTGCCCAGTCCCAACCAGGGCTGATCGGGGCCGGCTGGCCAGGGGGAGGGGTCCATGGGAGGTTAGCCAGCTGCGGGAGGTTGGCTGTGGGAGCACATTGACCACCAGGGGGCAGCTGCTGAGCACCTGCCCCCTGGTGGTCAGTATGCATCATAGCGATCGGTCAACCGATTGTTTGGCAGCTTAGGCTTTTATATATATAGATAGGCAACATTCCTCAGCATAAGGGAACTAGAGTTAACAGGAGAGTATTGCTTTGGGTGACTTGTTTAGAAGGCTGTATTCTGGCATGTCATTCCTGGTCACAGAAGCTTCTGTCAAAGCGAGGACAGAGTGGGAATGAATCCATGATTGTCTTAGGAGGAACGTGTCTTTATAGCGACTAGTTTTCAGAGTGTAGTGCTAAGCTCTCATTTCCTAACTTTTTTTTTATTATGAGCAGGTTTGTCTGCCATTGTGGATTTCTTGGGCAGAGTGGAGTGAAGGTGCCAAAAGCCAAGAAGACACTGAAGCCATCTATAAGGTATAGGCCCGCTCTGAGTTTTGTAGTGGGTAGGGAATGAGCAGATGGGATTACTGGTTGGTTAGCTTTAGGGTTATTTCTATAGCAGCTCTTCCTAAAGCACTATTTATTGAGCAACCTGGGATGGCTCTGGGAAAATGGGTTTTGATATTTATAAATTTCCTCACACAGCTGTGTCTTTTTTTTGAATTGTAGAAAGCTATTTTAGCTGTCACGGGTGCTGACTCAGTCACTTTGAAGGAAAAGTACCTGGATTGGGCTTATCGAAGCGGTGGCTACAAAAAGGCCAGAGCTGTGTTTAAAAGGTACTCACAGATGTCCATAGCTGTACTCGTTTCTCCACTCCACACGCAGCTCCTCATACACAGATTACATGTGTCACAAATAGTATCTGAGGAAGTAATCCCAGAGGCTTTTCAACAAGTTTTATTTGTTTTTTGAACAGTAAAAGCAAGTCGTACCTATTATGAAAAAGAAGAAAAAAGAGATAACTAAATATTCATTCTAATCCCTCCATCAAGAGAAAAACTCATGTTGCTATATCATCTTAAAATTTGTCTGTCACATATTTGAAATTATACTATAATTACATTTTATTTATCACTTTTGTTGGTGAACATTAAGCCTGGCCTTTTCCCTGTCATTAATAATTCTTCATAGACATTATTTATTAAAAATAGCTATATGGTATTTCACTCTGTAGATGTGCCATAAGTTATTTGGCACAATAATTCTGCTTTGATGAACATTTCTGCATAAATATATCCATGTTGGAAACCATTACCCTAGAAGATATTCTTAGAAGTAGAATTATTGGTCTCTTTCAAAAGACCTTGGGATGTAGTAGAAGAGGGAACTTAAGACTCTGAAAGTAAGAAAGAACAGGAAGAAAGCCGGATAGGAAAGAATTTGGTGGTGGTGAAGAGTATCATTGGAGATTGAAAGCATTGAGTGACTGGTGGTTAAGTCCAGTCCTTGCATTGAATTGTGGGCAGATTTTTACTGAACCATGTTTTGTGGTGGCGGTGGCTGTCATTATGGAGGATAACGGTGCCCCCTCTACTTTTTAGTTTACAGGAAAGCCGTCCATTTTCAGTTGCTTTTTTCAGGAAAGTAATCCAATTTGAAAAAGAGCAAGTAAGTGTTCTTATTTATTCATTTCTTGTCTGGGAAAATTGATTAGTGGTCACTAATTTATGGCAGCATTTTAATATTTAAAAAGCTCATTATAATACAATATAAATTTCTGGTCCCTTTGTCTAATCCCTTTTTTTCATAGAGATGGTTTAGAAATGGTAATCAGACAAAGAAGAGAATGTACCTCTCAGGAAATTGAATACTTAGATGTCACCGCTTATAGGAAGCCCTCCCTGCCAGGCTGGGCGAGGCACTGTTTCTGCCTCCACAGCATCCTGTTTATCTCTTGTATTGGGTTATGAGGTAAAGAGTAGGCACCCAGTAACTGCTTCTGATACATATATATATATATATATTTTTTTTTTTATATATAAATAAATATATTTATTGATTTCAGAGAGGAAGGGAGAGGGAGCGAGAAATAGAAACATCAATGATGAGAGAGAATCATTGATCGGCTGTTCCCTTTGGGGAATCGAGCCCACAACCCAGGCATGTGCCCTCTCTGGGAATCGACCGTGACCTCCTTCTGGTTCATAGGTGGATGCTCAACCACTGAGCTATGCCAGCTGGGCTGTTTCTGGTATTTTTAACAGAGCACATGAGTGAGGAAAAATACAGGAAAGACTCAGAAAACTAATACATGGATATCAAATGTATCTAATCCCATTACAGTAACACAACCAACCATGTTTGTTGTTACTTTTATTGTTTTCTTTAATTTTTTGTTTACTTATATACACAGTTTTTACTGTTTTATTTTATTTATTAATTTTAGAGAAAGAGAGAGAGAGAAGCATTAGCATTTTTTTATTGTGAAGTTAGTACCCACTCTTTGGCTTGGTGCATAATTAATCAGCATTTTAATTTAGTCTTTGTAATTACTCTAATACAGGGGTCCTCAAACTATGACCTGCGGGCCACATGCAAATACAAATATTGTATTTGTTCCCGTTTTGTTTTTTTACTTCAAAATAAGATATGTGCAGTGTGCATAGGAATTTGTTTATAGTTTTTTTTTAAACTATAGTCCGGCCCTCCAACGGTCTGAGGGACAGTGAACTGGCCCCCTGTTTAAAAAGTTTGAGGACCCCTGCTCTAATATATCATTATCCTTGTTGTATGTGTGAGGATCCTTTCAAGGTCAGAGGATTTAAAAAGTTTGCTAAAGGTCACCCTGGCCATGTGGCTCAGTTGGTTAAAGTGTTGTCTTGACTAGTTTGGCTCAGTGGATAGAGCGTCTGTCTGCGGACTGAAGGGTCCCAGGTTCTATTTCAGTCAGGGGCATGTATCTTGGTTGCAGGCACATCCCCAGTGGGGGATATGCAGGAGACAGCTGATCGATGTTTCTAACTCTCTATCCTTCTCCCTTCCTCTCTGTAAAAAATCAATTAAAAAAAAAAGTGTTGTCCTTTGTACCATAGGATTGCAGGTTTGATTCCCAGTCAGGGCACATACCAGGTTGGGGGTTTGATCCCAGGTCGGGGTGAGTACGGGAAGCAACTGACTGATGTTTTTCTCTCACATTGATGCTTCTCTCTCTCCCTCTCTAGATTCAATGAAAAACATATCCTTGGGTGAGGATTAAAAAAAATTTGGGAAAGGTCATATAACCAATATTTATATATATTTTGCCTCAATAAAAAACTAACTCACTCTCTCTCTCTCTCTCTCTCTCTGTCTATATATATATATATATATATATATATATTTATTGATGTCAGAGAGGAAGGGAGAGAGAGATAGAGATAGAAACATCAATGATGAGAGAGCATAATTGATTGGCTGCCTCCTGCACACCCCGTACTGAGGATGGAGCCCACAACCCGGGCATATGCACTTGACTGGAATTGAACCTGGGACCTTCCAGTCCGCAGGCTAATGATGATCTCTATCCACTTAGCCAAACTGGCTAGGGCTAAAAAGTTTTAAGGTTGACACAGCTAACATGTGCTAGAGGCCAGGTATTCAAAAGGAAGACATCCCTAGCCATAGGGAGTAGAACCTTCTGCATTTATTTATTTTAATCCTACTCCTCCCTCAGGGTTTTCAAATATACTTTCCTGTGAAGCTTCCATATTCCTCCCACTGAGAACTAATTAGGCTTTTTTCATGCTACCATAGCAAAATGCTTTTTATCACTAACTTTTACTTCACCCTGGAAGTAAATGCATATGACTTTTCTCTGAGTAAGTTGAAAGCCAGGCTATGCTCATCCTAAGCCCCAACCCTCCTCTCCTTCAAGTACCTAATAGATGGTAGCAGTTTAACAATGTGGTTGAAATGAATTTGTGACATTGTAAATTAAGGTTTTGAGGCAAGATTCTCTGATTATTTTTGTTAGGAATCCTGCAAAATGGCGAACTTGAGAGAATATTATGAGAGGGCTTTGAGAGAGTTTGGATCTGTAGATTCTGGTAAGTAAACTTTAGCTATAGGCACAAAAGTCTGTTTGCATGTGTGATCTGTAACCTATCAGTGTGGTTAGAACAGTGTTTCTTAACTTTTGGGTCATGGCCCTCTTTGAGAATAAAACTTGCTTTCTTGCCCTGCCTGTTCCCTCACTTGGTGCATAAGTACTTGCAGATAAAACTGTTAGTTCTTGAATAGAGAAAGATTTGATTGGTTTGGTTCTCTTTAAAAAATGTGGCATTTGTAAGGGAAAGGTTAATAATGTGGTCAGAACAAAAAGGAATGGGAGTTACAGTAAAGGGGCGGTGGCACGCTAATTGACGTTAGTTGTCATTGACTGTTGCCGCATTGTCCTCATTTATAGGACTTCTGGGTGTAGGTATGGCATGTAAATTCGCACTCAAAAACTGACATGTGTAGTTGTTAAACCCACATTTTAAAAAATGCATTAGTTTTTAAGAGGTTTCAACAGACTTTCTGATGGAATGCATGAAAAAACTTGTTTACTAACCCAAACAAGTTTTGTTAAGAATGGTAACAGGGTTATAGTGAACTCATTGAGGTCAGTTTCACCTTGAAAGAGACTCAACAAAATTCTGCCTCCAAAATATTTAGTCTATTTGAGTTTGTAAAATATATAGATTACTATGATTAAAGTGAAGTTTTCTACTTAAAAAAAATAGTTTTGATATATCTAGTGTAAAGATGATGAGAGAGGTATTTTTTCACATAGGGTTCTATGGAAATCACAAGAAGTTAAGTTTCTTAGAAATCTTGTGGTACATTGATATTAAATAATTAAGTTTACCTAATAAAGCCGCATCCTTTATCTAATTGCATGTTTATAGTAAGTTTTTGGTTCCCTTTAAAGATCTTTGGATGGATTACATCAAAGAAGAATTGAACCACCCCCTTGGTAGACCTGAGAACTGCGGACAGATCTATTGGCGAGCCATGAAGATGTTGCAGGGAGAGTCAGCAGAGGCGTTTGTAGCTAAACATGCTATGCATCAAGCTGGCCATTTGTGAAAAGAAGAAGACCACAGCCAACCTTGTAAAATAGTATCATGAGCCCTCTGGGCAGGTTTTGTTATGAATTCGTCTGCAATTTACAGACAAGATTTTGAGATATGTTATAATTTTGTGTTAATCTTTAATTCCAGGAAAGAGAACTGCTGTTTCATGGCCAGAGGCTACTTGTTGAGGCTGGATCTACTGTAGGCTCTAAATGTTTTCCAAAATATGTGGAAATCACACAACTGATTAGAGTATTTCTAATCTCAACCTAGGGGCGGGTTGAAATTTGGAGAAAGTACAGTTCTGTTTGTTTATTCTCTCCTTATTATAAAAGTATACATGGTATGCATCTCTTGTAGAAAATATGGTGAGAATAGAATAATGGAAATAAAATAAAATAAAAGTATCCTGTCATCATCTGGAGTTACACTTAGTAATTTGATTTCCTTGATCAGAATTGGATTTATTCTCTTAGATCACTCATTCAGTCATTCATAAGCAGGAAAGAAGGGAAGCTCTTTGGGATGGAGGTAGAGGTTGGAGGAACAGAGCTGGATGTCCTGAGAGCTGGCTGAAGTAGCAGAAAAGGATGCTGGGTATTGGGGAAAAGTCCTTTAAGAAGATTAAGACATTATAAAAGTGTCTTCTATCACTGGGACTGACCTGCAGAGCAATGTTTACTGTGGGCAATGCCTGGCAACCAAAGGGCAGGGATAGGGAGTAGATTAGAGCGGCAGAGAAGGGCTTCAGAGGCGATGATGGAGGATGGCTTGGAGCAGAGAAGGGCATTCTGGGAGCAGGGGAGACAGTTGGTATTTTATATTTTTAACAAAATGTTACTGGGAGAAGCATTCAGTACAGTTTACATATGTTTCACTTAATGGTTTTTAATATAGCCTTAAAAACATTTAATTTATAGCATTCCTTTGAATAGATGAGCCATGACTTGCTTTATTAATCTCATTTGTAATTTTTTAATTATAAATGCTGTTGATGAAGATTCTTATAAATCTTTTTATATCCCTGGTTATTTGTTTAGTAGGTTGACATATGACAGAATTATTAAAGGATATAACTTTTTAAGGAATATTAATTATTGTCAATTTGCAATGTATGAAAATACTTTCAAGCAATGTACGAAAATATCAGTACTTTTGGGTGCAGTGGATATTTTATATTTTTATCATTTTAATAGGTGAAAAATGACATGTGCATTTCTTTGACATTAATGAAATTAATGTGTTTTTCCTGGTTCTCATCGTCTCATGTTCTTTGACAGTTTTTTGAACTTTTTTCTTACTAATTTGTAAGAATTTTTTATATATTAAGAACATTAACCTTTAGTTTGTCTCTCCTTTATTGCAAATAATTTGCCCCAGCTGTTTTTTTTTAGTGTGTGTGTGTATGTATGTATGTGTGTGTGGTGTGTTTTTTTTGACATCCAGAGGTGTGTTTTGAAGTGTGTGATTTCTGTTGTTAACTTTTTTGTTTTGTTAATCCTCATGAGAGGATATTTTTCCATTGATTTTTAGAGAGAGTGGAAGGGAGAGGGAGAGACAGAGAGAAAATTGATGTGAGAGAAACACAATGATTGGTTGCCTCCTGCACAAGCCCTGACCAGGGCTGGGGATCGAGCCTGCAACCGAGGTATGTGCCCTTGACTGGAGTAGAATCTAGGACCTTTCAGTCTGTGGGCCGGCGCTCTGTCCACTGAGCCAAACTGGCTAGGGTGATAACCCTTTTTATTTGTGGCCATTTTTCTATCTGTTGATGTGTGGTAATACCTTTATTATGTATTAAATTCCTATGAATAATAGCATCTGTTTTAGGGCATTTTTATTTTGAGTTTTTGCACTGTAAATGCTTACTTGTCATTTGTTTTAAAATGAGAAACAATTTCTTTTTCCCTCTTAAGTTTGGGGATGTTTATCATTCTAAATCAGTGGTTCCCAAACTTATTTGGCCTACCCGCCCCCTTTCCAGAAAAAATATTACTCAGCCCCTGGAAATTAATTTTTTAAAAATTTTAATAGCAGTTACTCATCGCCCCCAAATGCACCTGTGGCCATCACCGCCCCCCTGGATCGCTGCAGCGCCCACCGGGAGGCGGTAGCGCCCACTTTGGGAATCACTGTTCTAAATCCTTGCGTGGCTGTTTTATTTTAGGAAAGAGATATATGTTGCATGTAAGAGGGTGGTGGTTGGCTTCTTATAGCAAGGCTAAGAAGGTGGTTTCCTGGGGTTATCATAACCCTATGTCTGGTTCTCACCATTGCAGGTTATGAAAATGCATTTAGCTAGTTCACTTGAAGTTATACTGTTAGATATGGTAGTTTCTAGCTACATATGGCACTTTAAATTTATTAAATTTAATTCAACTTCTCATTTACACTGGCAACATTTCAAGTGCTTACTAGCCATATGTTTACCATATTGGACAGCACGGATAATAGAACTTTTTTATTCCCACCATCACAGCAGGTTCTTTGGGATAGAGTTGAGGTAGATAAATCCAGTTAGATTTGAGGAAACTGACTCATGTGTCAGAACAGAGCACATATTAATCTGTCACATTCTCTTTCCTGTGGGAAAGAAAAATATATATCAGCTGTTACACTAATTTTTTCAAATGTCTTACGTAGTTTACAAACATCTCCTTCAAAGTACCTACCAGCTCTCTGATCTCTCAAAGATTGATTAGGTGTCCTGGTAAGGAAGGAATCCCAGTTTATAGCTTTTCTGCCACTTAGATGTTAACAAGATTGTCCCACCTTGAGTAGGTTTGTTAGAGTTTAGGCAGTGTGCGTGGGGAAGAGCAGTGAAGGCTGTCCTTGCCTATCTTCTGCAGCCTACAAGAGTGTGCAGGGCCAGGCTGGGGCGTTAAAAAGAGTTTCTCTCAGGTTAGACTAGGGTCAGCCCTGAATGTTTAGGGCAGGGGTCCTCAAACTACGGCCCGTGGGCCACATGCAAATACAAATATTGTATTTGTTCCCGTTTTGTTTTTTTACTTCAAAATAAGATATGTGCAGTGTACATAGGAATTTGTTCATAGTTTTTTTTTAAACTATAGTCCGGCCCTCCAGCGGTCTGAGGGACAGTGAACTGGCCCCCTGTTTAAAAAGTTTGAGGACCCCTGGTTTAGGGTTACCGTGACTGCCATAGCCCACATAGGCTGTGTCCAATGCATTGTTGGAGTTTGTTTTTATCATTTGCCCCATTTTATCATTTAGTCCATTTTCTAATGGCCTAACTTTAACTGTCATTAACTCAAGGTGGAGCATCATCACAGGGCTGCTCAGTGGTCTCCCCCATCCGTGGGCGAGTGACGGCCGATCCAGCCTGAGTTCTGAGAAGTCTAAGATCAGAAGTGAAATGTGGTTGGAGCTACAGTTGCCGAGTAGACCCGGGTGGCAGGGATGGGAGGTTGTGAAGCTGGTAGGGATGACCCTTGATATTCCAGACTCAGTCCTGGGACACCCCACGGGCCGAGCTTCAAAAACCAGGCTTGGGGCCAGTAGGTGGGCTTTCACCCCGGGCGCGCCCCGCCCCTCCCGCGCCGCCCCGCCCCCGGGTCCCTCGTGACCCCGGTCCCGCCCCCTCGGCCGGGAGCACCCTGGCTGATTGGCCCTCCGCGGCGTATCCTCGGGCTCGCAGCCAGGCTGGCGCGTCACGTGGCCGCGCGGCGTCCAGGGCGCGGAGCCGCGGGCCGCCGGGCATGGACCCTCAGACCGCCCGGGCCCTGGCGCTGGGGGCCGCGGAGCCGCCTCGGGGTCTGCCGCTGGCGAGCGCGCGGGAGTCGCCCCCCAGCCCCGAGGTGAGCGCCGGGCCGGGCGCGGCCACCACCTGCGCCCGGGGCGGGGGGCTGCGGGGCCGCGGAGCGGGGGAAGCGCCTCGGGCCGCCGCGCGAACGTTGAGCGCGCGCTCGAGCTGGAAACGGCCGGGCCGGCGGGCCGCGGGCTGCGGGGCTGGAGGCACCCCAAAGCCTGGGTGGGCGCGCGGGGCTGGAGCCACCCCGAATGCGTGGGTGGGCGCGCGGGGCGGGGAAGCAAGGCCTCGGTCTCCTGGGCGCCCCCGCGTCCTCGCTACCTGGGAGGTGATGCTGGTGGCCGAGAGCTGGGGGCGGCCTTGGAGGGCCTGCACGAGGCCAGGTGAGGGTGGCGAGGGGAAGAGACTTTTCCCTAAGGACCTGCGTCCACTGGTGGGATGCTCCGCTAACACAGCACCAGGTGATGTCTCATGCGCTCTCTCCTCTCCTACTCAACGAAAAGCAAAGGCTTGTTTTGACGCAGGGTTTCCAGAAACTTGTTTCCATTGGCGCCAATGGTTTTCCCAAGGCCGTTATTACAGCCACAACCTGCCCTTGTTTGCAGTCAGTAACCTCTGCGAGATGGCGACCTCCTGGAGGATAGAAACCTCCTGTGAACTGCTGTTGAGCCTGGCGTCTAGCATGGTGCCCGACACGATAGACACATATATTAATTGGTTGGAGGAATGGCATGGCGTGTTAGAGCATGAAAGATGGTAGTACGTAACCAAAGTAAGAAAAATGTAGTGATAAGACTTAACAGAGAAAATTACTTTGGAGTGCAGGTGGGATGAGATTGATTTGTCAGGGCATAGCAGCAAGGGCTGTGTGCTTCCTGTCCAAGGTGGGGGGCGGCGCTGCCTGCAGAGGTGTGGAGGTGCCGAAATGCAGGGCAGATCCCTGTGAGCCTGGGTCGCAGAGCTGGGAGGCAACTGTGCCCAACAGGTTGAGGGGCTGAGGGAGGGTTGTGAATACCATGGGCAATGTTATGCTTCCCCGGTGGAGTTGAAGATTATTTTTTTAATCGTCACCCAAGGTTGTTTTCCCATTGATTTTTAGGGAGTGGAAGAGAGAGGGAAGGACAGAAATATCGATGTGAGAGAGACACATCTATTGGTTGCCTCCTGCACGAGCCCTAGCGTGCCCTTGACTGGAATCGAACCCAGGACCCTTCAGTCCGCAGGCCGATGCTCTCTCTATTCAGTGAGCCAAACTGGCTAGGGCGAGTTGAAGATTTTTGAGGAGAGGAGTGATTAGTAGCGTACGGTGGGCAGGGTGGATGAATGGGGAGGCAGCTATGGAGTCATGGCAGTGGTCGAAGTGAGAGGTCCCCCCCAGCTGGCCCACACTGGTCACCGAGGGTTGTCACTGACCACAGGAGGTGGAATTGATGCTTTAAATCCAGGTGTGACTAGATCGTGAGCTATCTGGGGCAGGTGCCAAGGGCAGTGTAGATGTAGGGGCAAAGAAGGTTGGGCTTAGAGTCAACAGATGTTACATTCCTGCTACATGCTAGGTATTTTCATAAATGTTAGGTCATTATAAGTCCCCCGCAGGGTCAGAACCATCACCCTCAGTTTCCAGAGAAGGAAACCCAGGCAGAGTGGTCGAAGTGATGTGTTCAGGGTCATGCACTGAATGAATGGCAGAACTGGGACTGAAATGAGGTCTTCAGCAGGCTTCACGTTTCTTGTTCAAGTGAGGAAGAGGTTTTAGAGGTGATAGGACCTTAGGAACTTTTTAAAAATCCTCACCGAGGATATGTTTTTATTGATTTTAGAGAGAGAGGAAGGTGGGGGAGGGGGAAAGAAAGAAGAAATGTTGATTTGAGAGAGAAACATCGATCCATTGCCTCTGGTACGCCCCAAACTGGGACTGAACCTACAACCTAGGTATGTGCCCTGATGGGAATCAAACCTACAACCTTGTTTAAAATGTGTTTTTTTTTTTTTATTGATTTCAGAGAGAGAAAGGGAGAGGGAGAGAGGGATAGTAACATCAATGATGAGAGAGAATCATGATCTCCTTCCTCCTGTGCACCCTCTACTGGGGATCAAGCCTGCAACCCGGGCATGTGCCCTGGCCAGGAATCGAACTGTGACCTCCTGGTTTATAAGTTGAAGCCCAACCACTGAGCCACACCAGCCGGGCCAACCCTCAGCCTTTTGATGTATGCAACGATGCTCCAGTCAACAGCCATCTGGCCAGGGCAAGACTTCAGGAACTTTTGAGTGGTGAGAGCAGAGAGGCATGCGGTTGGCTGTGGGGAAAGATTTCCCTCAGCATTGCTGAGGAGCAAAATCTCTCTTGCACCTGTGTATCAGTCAGGAGACAGAATTTGATAGAAAAAGTTGTTAGCTGCCCGGCCTGTGTGACTCAGTAGTTGAGTGTTGACCTATGAACCAGGAGGTCACGTTTCAATTCCTGGTCAGGGCACATGCCTGGGTTGCGGGCTCAGTCCCCAGTAGGGGGTGTGTATGAGGCAGCTGATCAGTGATTCTCTCTCATCATTGATGTTTCTATCTCTCCCTCTCTCTCTGAAATCAACATATGTAGAGTTAACTAGATAAGAAGTTGTTAAGTAACCGAAAAGTTAAAAATGAACATGGTGGTGGCAGCTGCAGGAAACAGCTACCAGCCCTCTGGCTGAGGGAACAAAGGGATGAGGTTGGAATGGTTAAAATTTACAAGCTCAGAGGTGAGGCTTTGCAGAGCTGGAATTCCAGCCTCAGAGGAGGGGGCGTGGCCCCAGTTGGGGGGTGGGGGTGGTCTCTGAGCTTGGAGGGTCCTGAGGGCCTGGGAGTCAGACCTCTGTAGGTTGGGCAGGGTGATGGATGAGGCTGGCTTTGCGAGTGTTGGCAAGCTGTAAGCTGGGTTCCTAGGCCGCTGTAGGAAGGTTGCTCCTGCTTCCAGGGTGAAGTGTCGCTGGAATGATGCCTCAGGAGTAAGGAGGAGCAAAGCTCTTCCCCCTCCATCCTTGCGAAGTCTAACCCTGCAGAGCAGAAGTGTGGGTTGCAGAGTCTCAGCCCCCCACACAAAGGGGAGGAGGGATGGGGGGGGGGGTGGTTCAGCTGAGACAAAGCTGAAAACGGGATGCCCCAGGTGTCCAAGTCCTGGGTAACTGTTTCTTCTCCCGGCAGGCTGGCTTTGCCCCGCATGACCACTCCGGTCAGGAGAGAGAGACTGAGAAAGCCACGGATCGACTAGGCAAGTAGACGGCAGAGACTGGGGGAGCGACAGGACAGTCGCTCTGTCTTTTGTACCTTCTCCTTCCAGCCGGCCCTCCTCTTGGCTGCCATGTCGCCTTTTTTCTGCTGGTGTTTCCATAGCGCCCTGTTTGGAAGCCTCACTGGAGCTTTCTTAAGGGAAGTCCTGAGCTTGTGTCCAAACCCGTCCCTTCTACTGAGAAAGACAGCTTAGGGAAGCAGGAAGGATATGGGCTTTGGAGGTAAAATTGTTTCCACTTTTAATATACTTTTACTGATTTCAGAGAGGAAGGGAGAGGGAGAAAGATAGAAACATCAATGATGAGAGAGAATCATTGATGGCTGCCTCCTGTGCGCCCTCCACTTGGGATCAAGCCCGCAATCCGGGTACGTCCTCTGACCAGGAATCGAACCTCGACCTCCTGGTTCGTAGGTCAACCCTCAACCACTGAGCCATGCAGGCTGAGCTCCTTTTTTTGTTTTTAAAAACTCTCACAACAATCATACCTCCATTTTGCAGATGAGGAAACTGAGGCACAGAGTTAAAAAAAAAATTGGTTCTGGTAAAAGACACAACATAAAATTTACTATTTAACAAATTTGAAGCATGCAGCTCAGTGGCATTCGGCACCGTCACAGTGTTATGTAACCACCACCACTATTTAGTTCCAGAACATTTTCATCACCCCAAAAGGAAATGTTGTACCCAGTAAGGAGTCACTCCCCAGCCTCCCCTTCCTTGTGCCCTTGGCGACCACTAATCTGCTTTCTGTCTCTATGGATTGACCTCCGCTCAACAGGCAAATGTGAGTTGCATGCAAATGAATCATCCGCTCTGTGGCCTTTTCTATCTGGCTTCTTTCAGCATAATATTTTCAAGATTAATTCACGTAGCCTGTCTACCTTGTACAGGCATACCTCGAAGATGTTACGGGTTTAGTTCCAGACCATGGCAATAAAGCTACTATTGCAGTAAAGCTAGTTGTAATCTTTGTGCTGATAGAGGGTTTTGCCTTCAGTGTATAAAAAACACACCACATCTGTGAAGTGCAATAAAGCAAAATGCCATAAAATGAAGTATGCCTATACTTCATTCCTTTTGATGGCTGAATAAATCCCCTCATTCTTATAAACCCAGTTTTGCTTACCCATTCATCAGTTGATAGGCATTTGGGTGGTTTCCACCTCGTGGTGATTGTGAGTAGTCCTGCTGTGAACATTTTTGTACAAGTTTTGTTTGAACACCTGTTTTTCATTCTTTTGGGTATACATTTAGGGGTGGGTTGTATGTTAATTCTATATTTAAGCTATTGAGGGAATCAGTTGAGTACATTTCAGCTCAGTAACACATTTAGTAATTGGCAGAACTGGGATTTGGACTCAGGCAGTTTACCTTCAGAGCCCATAACCTGAAAGCATGACTTTATTGCTTATAGCTGTCATTATTGTGCAGTGTTAATTAGCTGATTCTTTTGCTAGCTCTGACCTGATATCACCATAGCCCTATATGCTTGGAGGTTCATTATCCTTCCCAAACATCCCTCCATTATGTTGAGACCTTTTGAAAATGTACCTTCCAGCCCTCTCAGTGTTGGGGGGAGGAGACGTGGTGGCGGTCCATTGTGTCTAGATGGGTTCTGCCCTGCTGTCAGCCTTTATTCTCATCCCCCTTGTCCTGTGCTCACCTCTGACATGCTCTTTGAGGATGAAGGGAAGAGGAATAGAAGAGCAAAAACTCAGTTCGCACCTGTATTCTGAAAGTTGATCATTTGTTTTAATGACATGTAAGTTACCTACAATGTAAATTGTGCCCGATTCCTTGTGTGAATTGCCAGATCAGGCAATTAATGGCCTGATTTTTTTTTTTAAAATATATTTTATTGATTTTTTACAGAGAGGAAGGGAGAGAGATAGAGAGTTAGAAACATCGATGAGAGAGAAACATCGATCAGCTGCCTCCTGCACATCTCCCACTGAGGATGTGCTCACAACCCAGGTACATGCCCCTGGCCGGAATCGAACCCGGGACCCTTCAGTCCGCAGGCCAACGCTCCATCCACTGAGCCAAACCGGTTTCGGCTATTGGCCTGATTTAAGGCAAAACATCCTATTATAAATAATTGATCAGCCCTCCTTCTAAAAATGTCAACAGAACATTTTCTTTTTTTTTTTAAGTGCTCAGGTGGCTAAAGAACTCTGTACACTTGTTTTACTGCTGCCCTCTTAGTAAGTCTGCCAAAAATTTCCAAGCACACGAGTAGGCGCTCTGGTTTGCCGGTTGTTTTAAGACCTTCCTTTTGTTGATTTCTTAGCCAGTGGAGCACAGAGCATCCCTAATGGTGGTCCTGCCGGTGATGAGGGCACCCATTCTGAAGAGGAAGGCTTTGCTATGGAGGATGAAGATTCTGATGGGGAACTGAATACCTGGGAGCTGCCAGAAGGGGTGTCCAGCCGTCTGCCTAGGGAACAGGCTGCTGATCTTTTTAATGAGGACTGGGACTTGGAGTTGAAATCGGATCAAGGGAATCCGTATGGTAGGTGTGGAGTGTCTGGGGTCCTAGGCCAGGGTTCGAGACCCTCCTACCAGATTACCCTTAAAGGCAGGCAGAGTTTGGAAGAGGGACTCACATTGGCGAGCTTAGCCTGATAACCTGTTACAGATCTGCAGTTTCTGTGACAGCTTCTTTTTCATATTGGAAAAAAAAAACACATGGAAATTTTACATTTGATTCCATAATGGTCATTTACCTTTAACATTGAAACAATGTTACTCTCTCCAAATATCCTAGTATGAACTGAGCAGCTGCAGACAGAAGTGCCTTATTATCCATTTGCTTCCTCTGCACTGTGAAGAACTCTTAGCTGAACAGCACAACCATGGGTTGCCTCAGAAAGAACATGCTTTCAATTCCTCAGGAAAGGAGGACTCTGTGTGTGTGTTTAAACTGAGTGCAAAGTATGATTCTCCTAGACATTTCTTGGCTATTCGTTTTTTCCTTCCCTTCTTCCTTTAATCCAGTGGTTCCCAAAGTGGGGCACATGCCCCACAGGCGGGCAATTTGATTTTTAAGGGGGGGCAATTCGAGAATGAGTTATTAATGTGAATTTTTTTGCATTTCTTATGGTTATAGGGGGCCTCCTATACAGTATAGAAATATATATTTTGACATTTATGCATTTCAGTTTTTTGAAACTTTATTTGCTTTTTTTCATATCACTTCATATTATTATTATTTTTTTTAACAACTTAGTGATTTCTTCCTCAGTACTTCAACTGTCCTTTTGTTCTTTTATTTTTCTCTTTCATGGATGCCATGTTCTTGGGAAGCCTTTTTAGACCAAGTTAATGGCCGTTTAGGCTTCCTCCACGTGAATAGGCGTTCACTTTTTGAATAATAAGAATTATATGTCCTGGGGAGGAGGGCATCAGGATTTTAAGAGATGCTTATGTGGGGCATGGCCAAAAACGGTTGGGAACCACTGCTTTAATCTTCTTTTAAAACTGCCTGCAGATGCTGATGACATCCAGGGCTGCATTCCTCAAGAGGTCAAACCTTGGGTGTGCTGTGCCCCGCAAGGAGACATGATCTATGACCCCAGTTGGCATCATCCACCTCCACTGATACCCCATTATTCCAAGATGGTCTTTGAAACGGGACAGTTCGATGACGCTGAAGACTGAGGGTACAACTTTTTGCCTGCCAGGTACATGGGTCTTCAAGATTAAGGTCTTTCTTCTTTTCTTTGAGGTGAGATGTCGTGTCTGAGGAGACATTCCCAGTGATTCCTGAGCCAGGCACACAGACTGGTGTTAAATAAGGTCCCACTGCCCCCTCGTTCTGTTGTTGTTGTTTTTCATGAGTGTGTTACCTCTTTAGATGTGTGTTTGTTTCTGCGTTAGGAGGAGGAGTTGTGTTCTTTATAAATAAAGGTAGAAAAAAAAAATCAATGTGCTTTTGTCTACTTTTCGCCCCTCGCAACCCCCCATTTAATTAGATACTTCTGAGAAAAGTCTTATTCCTTCATGTAAAACCCCTGACTTACATTTAAGGATGGGAGTACTTGGAGCCTTAAAACTACTCTGTGAAAGAAAATACTCTTTCAGGTTTGCTTCTGTAGATCTGGCACATTGGCCAGGGATTGGAATCCAAGAAACATTGGTGACTTTGTGGCTGATTTCTTTTCCTGCTGATGGAAAATTGACCATTTACTTAGTCAACAAGGACTTTCTGTAGGCTGGAAAATTAAATGGCAAATTAAACCAGCACTTGTATAACCCTCAATTGGCCTAAAGGATTTTAAAATTATTTTCCATATCATGTTCATTGCTT
Source organism: Myotis yumanensis (assembly GCF_028538775.1). Classification (NCBI taxonomy): domain Eukaryota; kingdom Metazoa; phylum Chordata; class Mammalia; order Chiroptera; family Vespertilionidae; genus Myotis; species Myotis yumanensis. Next base: position 22,761,991 of record NW_027223767.1, on the reverse strand, counting down.
ACAAATACTAAACGAAGTCACTATTTAAAAAACACACATTCACTTCCTTTTAGAGATGAAGAAAATAAGACTCAAAATGTTGACCTCGTCATTATCACACAAGCAGGAACCGGCGGAGCTGGGACCTAACCCCACGGGTGACGTGACGGGACGCCTGTTCTCTGGGGTGGCCCTGTGTGTGTGAGAGCCCAGGGGCGGGGCCTGGGCCATGCCGTGGCCGGTCCGCGATGCATGGGACTAAGTCACCTCTGCCTTTTTGGCAGGCTGAGGGATTGCTTCTCACCTCCCTGCCTTCCTACTGAAGCTGAATCAAGAAAAAGTTTCAGATCTGAAGTCTGAGTCAACTCCACAGCAGTCAAATGAACATTCAACCATTTCACCTATTTTTTCAGAGGCGCCACAAAGTGCGAACAGAGCAGGACCTTATGAGGAAAGGCAGTGGTTTTGACTGAGGGCCTCATGGCCAAGGCTGTCCCAGGGAGACGAAATGTTCCTCCCACTGGCCTTGCTGAAGGGACCACCGCAGACCCTGTCCCCACTCTGCTCTCCTCCCAGTGCCAAGCTAGCGAGACGGGTGTGAATAGGAGGATGTCTGGCCTGACAAGGTGACCTTGAGAAACTGATGATAGAATTGCTGAATGGAAAGGTTGTGTTATTGATGGGTTCCTTTGGCCCGTGTGTAAGCTGAAACAGTAAAAAAGCAGGAGTCACGAGGTGAGGAGAAGAGGGAGGGAAGAAAATAGTCTGAAAAGCGCCCGTGCATAAGTAACGGCAGAGAATGTGCACAAGCTGCTGCTGCTGATCCACGGAGCAGATGTGGATCTAGAACTCTCTTCCTTTTTAGAAATGAATCTTTATGGTTTCTCTTCCTGGTTATTTTCAGCAAAGCAGGTGGGAGGGAAGTGGGGTCTACTGGAGCAAGGACCTAGGAAACTTTTAAGAGTTAAAAATAAAAGCAGCCCTGACTGGGTGGCTCAGTTGGTTGGAGTGTCGTCCCGTACATCAAAAGGTAGTGGTTCAATTCCTGGCCAAGGCACATGCCTAGGTTGTATGTTCAATCTGTCAGGGCATATGCGAGAGGAAACTGATCAATGTTCTCTCTCTCTCTTTCTCTGCCTTCACCCATCTCTAAGAATAAGTGGAAACATATTCTTGAGTGAAGATGAAAAAATAATAAAATAATAAAAACAAGGGCTTTTATGGCTGAACATGGAGTATGTCAGGAGAACAAGAAAAGGTGGGAGAGGGGGGAGGTTAGTCAATTGTTCTGATATCGCTATTCTAGTGTCCCCAGTAGGATTAATCAAGCATAGAGAAAGATAGAGAAAAATAATTGCCCAGGCTGTGAACATTGGTTATCTGAAGGGGGTAAGGTAGGAGTAAGGAGAAAAGGCAGTGAAATGGGAAAATATTAATGACATGATAAATGAAAATACAGATCGTAGAACTCTGATAATGTTGCAAATATGGACAGATGAAACAATTTGGTTAAATGGTGGAGGTGGAGGCAGTTTGCTTTTTTATTTTTGTTATTTTAATACAGATTTTGCAAGGAGGTATTTAAAATAAAGGCAAGATGTTAGCCATAGAGCTGCCTCCTCTGCCTAGTCTTCCCTGCTCTCTGACAGGTATCCCACTCGCCTCCCCACTCTGCTGCTGTCACGGTTTAAGCGTCTGCCTCCCTCTTCAGGGCAAGAGCTCTGCACATAGGGCCACGTATATTCCTCAGCATCCCTGTTTCAGGACATGGATGGAGCCCAGCATGACACTGTTCAGTAAATACCGGCACAAATCTACTGCAGTAATGGTGCACTATTTGCCTTGGCTGTACGGGGTGAGCAAAAGTAGGTTTACAGTGGTGAGTACTCGAAACACAGAGTTTATTCTTGTATTATTAATTATTGTATTTTCCGTACGAAGAACTATAAGCCTACTTTTGCACACCCTTGTATTTTCGGTTGAACATCCCAGGCCGGTGATGAATAAAGTATTTGAAGTACCTTTAAGAAGTCTCTGTTACATCTGACTGGGATTTATTTAGGATTCCTTTTCTATTAAGTTATTATTTTTGAAAATTGTGTAGGAATAGAAGAGGAAGAAATGTCTGGAAGCAGTGAGCTTTGCAGCCGTGCTTTAATCTGAAAGCTTTTATTCAATGACCAAGTGAATTGTTCTCTACAAAATAGAGTGTGTGTAGCCTAGCCGGCGTGGCTCAGTGGTTGAGCATCGACCTATGAACCAGGAGGTCACAACAGACCACAGCAAAAATCTTGGGTGACTGGAAAAGATTAAAAATGTGTTTATCCAGTGTGGCTGTGGCCCTCTGCTCATTGCATTCGTGGAGGCAAGCGACAGGGTCGAAAACAGTTAAGAAGTCTTTCTAGCTTTTGTTTAAAAAAATATGTATTTTTTTAAAAATAAGGAAGCAATGAGTTTTATGCCATCAGATTATGTGTCTTGAAGACATTTGGAGGGAAAGAAAGTTCCCCAGGCCAACTCCCCATCCTCCCCCTACCCCCCCACAAACAAACACACAAACAGAACCCTGTGGGAGAAGAAAGATTTGAAGAAGAGAGACACCTGGGGATGCTAAGAGCAGGACCAGTGTGAGCCCTGCTTCCTGGTGTGTCCCTGGGGGGTTGAGTCCTCAGACTGATAGAAGTTGGAGCTTCTAGGCAGTCAGGACCATCTCGCAAAAGATGCCCAAGCCCTGAGCCTGCAGAGAGCCTGGCAGATCCAGAGGGGCCGTGGGACAGGGTGGACCCTGAAGATGGACATTGGGTGACCTGGTGTCCACCCCATCTGCCTTGGCTCTGCATGCGGAAGTGAGGAGAACCCCGAAGGCCGCCTGGATGGAAGCGTGGGGTCAGGAACTAGGATGGTCAGAGAGAAACACACTTCTGTTTCTTGAACCTCCAAGATAAAAGAGATGCGCTGTTAACAAGCAAGGATGGGAACCAGTTCCTGCTGGGGCCGGGGGACAGATCAGCTAGGTAAAGATGGTGTGTTTTAAGTATCATCATGGGTGCTGATTTTTTCTTTTGCTTTTCTATCTGGACAAAAAACTTGCAGTTTTTGTTCTGTGGCAGAATTGCCATTCAAGTTCATGTGGGCAGTTTGTGTGTTTTTGATGGCTCTAGCATGTTTCTGTCTGTTAGGACTTTCTTCCCTTTGGGAAATTGTAGGGGAACAAACCTTTTACTCCCCTTCCCCCCAGTTAGCTTGGTGCTGTTTATGGTGGGGGTAGTTTGGTCATCGTGAGACCCGAAGCGGGTATGGTGGGCAGCGCTTCCCCAGACTTCGCTCTCAGACGCTAGCGTGGCTGGTGGGTTGAGTGTAGGGTCTGCGGAGACCACTCACTGTCTCCATGTCCAGAAGCAAGTGGCTGGACTCAGCCAGGCCCCGCGGGCATCGAGCCCATCTTCCAGCGCCGGAAGCACACTCGCTGGCGAAGGAAATGCCTTGGCACTGCCGCCCTTGGCGTCCCAGAGTTTGCTTTCTGGGGCCCAGCTTCCCACAGAGCGGTTGGAACGTGGGGAAGAGGGAAAACAAAAACAAACCCCACCCTGGCTGCAGCCCGTCTGGCTTCTGCTTCCCAGTTCTCCCAGAACAGACTCCCACCCAAATAAGTGAGGATGCTGGAGTTGGAGGACTGTGTGTGTGTGTGTGTGTGTGTGTGTGTGTGTGTGTGTGAGAGAGAGAGAGAGAGAGAGAGAGAGAGAGAGAGAGAGAGAGAGGGAGAACACGTGTGTGAGTGTGGCAGGCCAGGGAGAAGAAGTTGGAGGGTGTAACAGGAAGGCAAGCGGCAGGGCTGGCTCCTGCTTTGTTGACTTAGTGAGTCTGGCTGCAAAGCCAAGGCCTTTGGAAAGAATGGCCTCCCTGCTTCCGGCAGTTTCCACCGAGCTGTTGCGGGACTGAGGGACTGAGCGAGATTCTGCAGGTGCTTGTGGGCAGGGGGGCAGTTCAGTGGGGTTCCAGGGCACCAGGGTTTGGAGAACTCTAGCAGGATTTGTGCTGGATGATGTCCTGGGAGGTAAAACGCAGCCGTGGTTTCAGAAGGTGATATTTCTCTCCACCGTACAGGGTTGTCTGGGCCTCCCTTTGAGGTTACTTCCCCAGGAGGCCTGCTTCCACTTTCTGACCATTACAGGTGCTGCTGGATTTCCTTTTTTCCTGGTGAGGTGATTTCGATTTCAAAAGCAATTTCCTCTGACAGCTTCTCGTTAGCTATTGAACAAATGTGGCAGATATAAGTTAGGGCCATATGTTTGGCAACTCCAGGCAGGCATCTGAATTTCTGGCTGCGGCCTGTGGCCTTCTTCTGTTCCTCCAGCAGGTGGCAGTAAAGACCTAGTGATTCTGCTCTCTTTTGCATGAGCTGGGGGGGTGGGGGTGGGGTGGGGGGACACTCCAGGAGAAGTAGAGCTGGCTCAGGGTGACCTTCTTGTTAGTGGACTTCCTGCCAGTTGGCACACTTGTGAATAGGATTTGCTTCTGACTCTATAGATGAATTTTCTCAGAAAAGGTTACTATGAGATCTGGGGTCAGGGCTGTCATTGTGACCACTCAGTGTCTACCCCAGAGTCTGACACATAGTAAGTGCTTAATAGATGCTTGCTGACTTCCACCAAAGTGTGCGTACGTGCAAAGCAAAGTAAATGCATTGTGTTGCACCTCTGCCAGGTGATATGTTAGGTGATTTCTCTTATGAAGTAAGGCTTCTAATTCTCATTTTACAGAAAGAGAAATTGAGGCCCCGGGAAGTAAGATAATTGGCCAAGGTTCACACAGATGTGACCCAGGTCATCTGACTGAAGCTTTTGGGCTTGCAGGTTTGCTCTATTGGGGTGGGAGAGATCTAGATTTAGCAAAAGTCTAGGATGAATTTTGTTTCAGAAAAAGTAAGGGAATCCAGTATAGCTTTTAAAAAATATATTTTTATTGATTTCAGAGAGGAAGGGAGAGAGGTGGGAAGGGACAGAAACATCAATGATGATAGAGGATTATTGATCGGCTGCCTCCTGCATGCCCCATACTGGGAATCGAGCCTGCAACCCGGGCATGTGCCCTGACTGGGAATCGAACTGTGATCTCGTTCATAGTTCGACGTTCAAGCACTGAGCCGTGCCGGCTGGGCCAGTGTAGCTTTGATCTTTATTCATCAGTTTGTTTCTGAATATCTGCTGTGTACTGTGTACTCAGGAGGGAGAGGTGGAGGACCTGGTTCCTGTTAGTGGGGAGCTCCGAGTCCGGGGGCGAGGTGATGGCACACGTGCGGAGCACCGCAGGAGAACTACACAAGCCGTGGGAACCCCGAAGAAGGGGTGGGAGGCCAAGGAAATCCCTCAAAGCAGACAACCTCGAAGCTGCATCCTGGAGGACTTGGCCAGGCAAGGGGTGGGGGAGGATATTCCAGGCAGAGAAGCCTTACTTCATAAGAAAAGTCACCTAACATATCACCTGGCAGAGGTGCAGCACAATGCATTTACTTTGCTTTGCACGTACGCACACTTTGGTGGAAGTCAGCAAGCATCTATTAAGCACTTACTATGTGTCAGACTCTGGGGTAGACACTGAGTGGTCACAATGACAGCCCTGACCCCAGATCTCATAGTAACCTTTTCTGAGAAAATTCATCTATAGAGTCAGAAGCAAATCCTATTCACAAGTGAGCTACTTCCCCTGCCTCTTGCAAAGAGCCCCCCCCCCCCCCCACAATCCCTCCTCCCCTCATGGGACAGGATTTGTATATTTGGGGATCTGACAGGGTTCAAGGTGAGGGATGAAGTCAGGTAAGCAAGGGGCCTTGGAAGCTATGAAGAGGCTTGAAGAGTTTTGACAGGAATGTGACATTTTTAGAAGATCCTCCCAGTTCCTGGTGGAGAGTGGTGGGAGGAGGCTGAGCCTGAGGCCAGGGAGGCCAGTCAAGGGTTGTAATAAGAGGATGGTGACCTAAACTGGCATTATAGCTATGGAGATGGAGGGAGCTGGAACTATTTATAGAAGGGAGAGCTGACAGGAGTGGGGACAGATTGCTTGTGAGAGAAGGGTGAAAGAGTCTGGGTGACCTTGAGGTACGTCCTGGCCTGGGCAGCCAGGTGGATGGAATGGTTTCTTCAGTGAGAATGATTTTTATGATCCATAAACACTTCCACACCCGCTGTTTTAAGAGGAAGGTGCTCCATGTTCCAGTTCGACTGTGTTTCCAGGGTTTGGAGGACGCCCCTGGGCGGTGTTAGCCCCGCACCTTGAACATGTGCAGGTCACACCTTTAGGGCAGTCTTCGTCTTTCCTTTGCTCTCTCCCAGCAGATGCTCGGGATATGGAACCTTTCTAGAGCAGGTGTCTGCTGTGGACACTCGGGGAGCCTCTCCACCTCTTGTGCAGCTCGTGGACCTTGGGGAAAGCTAACCCTGCCCTGGACGCACGGGCAGGGCATGAGGTTCAAGCCTAAGGCGACCTGAATAATTGTATGTCTTGTCCTCTGTGTTAGTCTCCTGGGTCTGCCTAACAAATTACCATGAACTTAAGACAACAGTTGTTTTCTCACAGTTCTGGAGTCTAGAAGTGCAAAATCCTATTATCAGCCGGGCTCTGCTCCCTCCCGAGGCTAGGGGGAGAGGGGTGGGGAGTCCGTGCCTTGAGTACTTCAGCTTCTGGTGACTCCCGAGCCGACCTTACCTTGTGGCTGCTCACACGAGTCACTGCCTGTCTTCACAGCCTCTCCTTTCCATGTCCGTCTTCTCTCTCTTAGAAGGATACTTGTCATTGGGTTTAGGACTCATCCGGGGAAGTCAGGATGATCTCATCTCCAGATCCTTAACTTAATTGCATTCACAAAGACTCTTTTTCCAAATAAGGTCACATTCACAGGTTCTGAGGGTTAGGAGGGAAACATACCTTTTTTGAGGCTGCCGTTCAACCCGCTATAACAGGGGTGGGGGACGTCTGGCCCGTGGGCTGTATAAGGCTTGAGAAATCATTTGGTCTGGCCCTGCCAAGGCATTAAGGGTGAGTTAATTAAATGTTTGACCCAATATAGCAGGATAATTTTTAAGGTAATGATTTTGTATGGCCCTTGAATGATGTTATACATATCCAAGTGGCCCTGGGCAGGGAAGAGGTTCCCGGCCCCTGCACTACCGCTTCTGTGGATGGCAAGACAATGAAATGGGGACCATGATGACACCGTTGGACTCCTGCCTGCCAACCTGGGAGCCTGCCTGCGTGGGGACCTCCAGTTATTTAACTCGGCCAATCCCCTTATTGGGTTAAGCCAGTTTGACGTGACTCTTCCCCTGCCTCTTGCTGCAGAATGTGCCGGAATGTGCCCTGCCTGATGCGTGTGCCCATCTGGAGCCCTGCCCGCAGGCAGGCCGTTGGGCATGGGGCAGAGATCGTGGCAGTTGGAATTCTCCTCTGCTGGGCTCTATTGTTGTCGCTCTGTGACCTTGGGCAAGCCGCAGCCTTGCGGACCATCAGTTTGAATATACAAATGGGGCCCTTGTCCCTGCAGAACGCTTTTCAAAATGGAGGCCACTGTGGGTTGTGCTGCTGTGGCCTCTGCATTCCAAGAAAGACGCAATAGAGCTGGAAAAGAGCCAGACGGTGGAGTGAGGAAGGGCTTTTACCATCAGGGCAGGCTCCCCAGTGAGGATTCTTCAGCCTGGGAAGACGGAGGCTGAGGAGGGACGTCATTAAAGTCCTTTATGTGAAAGGCGCTATCGGTGAGGTGGGACAGACTTGCTCATCAACTCCCAGAATCCTTAGAAGCCTAGGGAGCTACTCCCGAAAGCTTGAGAAGCTGTTTCAGGGCAAAGAACAGAAAGTGCTCTTTTGTGCAGTGCAGAGGTGGACTCGAGGCTCCTGGGCAGCTTGGGGTCGTGCCCCTGGAGTCAGGAAGACCTAGACTCTGCTCCTCTCTTCTCCCTGGATCTCAGATTGCTCATTGGGAAATGGAAAAGGAAGCCTGGTACTAAACCAGGAGCAAACTTCCACAGACTAACCACTGTCCACCCACCCACCCACCAGCACTGACACTCATGTGATCAGCTGCCTGCTTGTTACTGTGGATGGACGAACTGCAGACCCCCCCCCCCCCCCCCCTACGCATGGCATCTTGTCGCCTCTCCCTCACTCAAGGACCACGCAAGCAATTCTCTCCTACTTCTTCATTGTCTGTTTCCCCCTCTCCACCCCATCATTGTCATGTGCACGAAAACCACTATCACTCCTCCCATCTGAAGACAACCCTCTCTAGATTTCACTTCCCCCTCTAGCTCCTGTCCACTCTCACAGCTCCACGGCGCAGCAAAACTCGCTGAAAGAATTGTCTATGCTTGTCTCTCCTAGTTCAGCGAATCTTTACAAAATGAACTCACTCATGAAACCGCCACCAGGTGGACAAAGAAAAGGAGTATTACCAGCACCCAGCAGCCCCGTGCTCCTCCCAGCCACTCACCCCTCTCCACACTCCAGGGTAACCCCTGTCCCGACAACACCACCAATTAGTTTTATATTTTTGCCTTTATCATGGTAAAATACATGTCACATAAAATTCACCATTTTAAGTGTTCAGTGGCATTGAGTACGCACACAGTGTTGTGCAACCGTAACCATGACCCGGCTCCAGAATATTTTCATCACTGCAAAGGGAACCCATCCCATTCGCACTCACTCCCCGTCCCCCTTCTCCTCGGTCCCTGGCAACCAGCAGTCTGCTTTTTGTTTCTAGGGACTTGCCTGTTGTGGATATTTCAGACGGATGGAATCGGACAGTATGTGGCCTTTGGTGCCTGACATCTTTTACGCATTATGATGTTCTCAGGGTTCATTCACGTGGTAGCACGTATCAGAACTTCATTCCTCTTTATGGCTGAATAACACTCCATTGTATTGCCATACCACGTTTCTTCATCCATCCATCAGCTGATGGACGTTGGGTTGTCTCCACCTTTGGGCTATCATGAATGCTGCTGCTATGAACAACCGCATGCAAGTCTTGCTTGCACACCAGTTTTACCTGTTTCTGAACTTTAAGTTGGCCACATGATTTATATTGTTTTTCCGTCTGACTTTATACTCTAGGCAGGTTATATTCTATAACGTGACATCCATCCACATTACTGCATAGCAGTAACTTGCTCATTTACATTGCTGAATACTGTGTCATTGTGTGAATATACCACCACTTATCTATTGTTGACGGGTTATGTCCAGTTTGAGGTTATTATGAAGAATGCTGCTAAAAAATAAAAAAAAAAAGAATGCTGCTCTGAAAGTTCTTTTTTAAAAAAAGTATTTTTATTGCTTCCAGAGAGGAAGGGAGAGGAAGAGATAGAAACATCAGTGATGAGAGAATTATTGCTCGGCTGCCTCCTGCACAACCGGGGATCGAGCCTGCAACCCGGGCTTGTGCCCTGACCAGGAGTCGAACCGTGACCTCCTGGTTCATAGGTCGATGCTCAACCACTGAGCTCCCGCGGCCGGGCTGAACGTTGTTGTTTATGTCTTTTGGTGGAAACACATACGATTGCTATTAGACATAGACCTAGAAAAGGGATGTCGGGGTCATAGATGATGCACATGCTGAGCTTTACCACCAAAGGGTTTCCCGAGGTGGTTCCAATTTTCACTTCCCAGGAGTGTGGGAAGTTCCATTGCTCAGGATCTTCACCCAGGCCTTGGTAGCCTCTACTTTCTCTAGGAATTTGACTATCCTAGGTTCCTCATAGAAGTGGAATTGTACAGTATTTGTCCTCTTGTGACTTTTCTTTTTTTTCGTTGACCTTGGCAGTTTGAGGAGTGAGTTACTGGTCAGGTATTTTGTAGGATGGCCTGCTGTTGGAATTTATCTGATGTTTTTTTTATGATAAGATTTGGTCTTTGATGTGTATTTATCACTCACTCTCTGTCAAACAAGATGCCGGGCGCTGAGGCTTCAGTAATAAAAGCCTAGAGGCTTAGTTTATGCTCATTTACAGATGCCAGCTGTTTGATCTCAGAGAATTTTATTTAGTTGCCCAGAGTCATGCAGTCGGTCAAAGGCAAAGATGGGATCTGAATTCGTCCCCCTGACTTCAGACCTGTGCTAAGTCACATATCCTTTCTCTAGGCCAAGTGGAGTCTGTGCCCCTACCCTTTGCTCTGGGCATTGGCATCAGTGGGGCTGCTCAGAACTGGGCAGGCTGCCAGCTGCTGGGCCTCCTCCACTGAGCAAGCAGCAGCCCCCCACTCAGATTCTCTTAAGTCTTTTTGCAAGTTGAAATATTTTATATATACATAAGAGTGTATATAATGCATGGATGGGGTCAGAATAATAATAAAAATAAAACCCTTGGACCCAGCACCTAACTTAACAAAGACAATGTTTCAATACTTTTCATGCTCCTCTCCCACGTGCTCCCTTCAAATCCCACCCTTCCTCCTCACCCCTTTAAATAATCACCATCCTGAATTTTGTGTTCTTCATTCTCTGGCTTGTACAGTTTTACCACATGGGCACATGTTCCTGGTCAACACGCTGTTTAGTCTGGAGAGTTTTTGGATTTCTATGAAATGAAACCACACTGTATACATTACATTGCGATTTGCTTTATCCATTCAACATTGTGTTTATGGGATTCTTTCATGAAGTTATAGCTTATTTATTTTCATGGCTAGATAGTATTCCATTGTATGATGATATATTTTCTGATCCATTTTCATGTCCATGAGTGTTTGGGCTGTTTGCAGGTTTTTTGTTTTTTTTTTTCCTCAGTGGGAGAGAGAGCAACATCAGTGATGGGAGAGAATCATTGATCGGCTGCCTCCTGCACATCCCCTATTAGAGATTGAGCCTGCAACCTGGGCATGTGCCCTGACCAGGAATCAAACTGGCGACCTTTTGGTGCATGGGATAGCACTCAACCGACTGAGCCGCACTGTCCAGGGCTGCAGTTTTTGTTTTTGTGAACACCTGGGGCCCACGAGGTGGGAGGGTTTCTCTAGGTAACATGATGAGGAGTAGAGCTGCCGGGTCACGGACTGTGTGTGGACCAGATAATGCCAAAACGTTTCCTGAAGGCATGGGTCCATTGACACTCTTGTCAACAGTGCGTGGGGGTCCCCAGCACTTGACATCCTAAGCTCTCTTTGGTGCTGGTTTGCCTTCCACTCAGCTGTGTCCACATCTCAGGGGCCCCTTGGCTGTACTCAGGTCTCACTTGACCTCTGGCCTGAGTCTCTCTGGCTTGGTCACCGCCAGGCTGACCTGGACTTCCTGCTTTCCTGAGAGTTTGAGCTGTTGCTCGTGTTGTTGGCGCAGCCTCTGGGAGCTCTCGGCAGAGAGCTTCAGCCGTAGCTCCAGATTTGTTCCCTGGGGCCCTGGGGGCTCTGGGGGGGTGGGTCAGTGTGGTTAGATATCCCCTTCTCTTGCCAAGCCAGGTGGCATTGGAGGCAGTGTTATGCCCCACACCCCAGAACCAGGAATCCTTAAAGAGAGCTTTAATGGCTTTTTTAAAAGGCCTTTTGGCAGGTTAACACCAGCACTGTCAGCGCTGGCAGGAGGACGTGACATCTGTGCTGGCCGTAGGCCAGGCCCCGTGGACATCTCTGAGCACAGAGCCAGCTCGCTTATCCAGCCGGGGCTCAGGTGTGTGAGAGTGCCCGGAGCTGACCCCACCCAGCCCGGCCAGTTCTGGGAGCCCACTTCCTATTGCATTCACCTTCTCGCCAGAGGCTTCTTTTTTGACAGTGGCAGTGCCAGAAACGTTGCCCAGCTTCCCAGGCTCAGAGTGTCTGGATTTTCCTTGTCATGGGAAGTCATTGTGATACGGTGGAGAGAACTGGGCTTGAAGCTAGAAGGATCTGGCTTTGAATCCCGACGCTGTCACCTCTTAGTTGGGTCATTTAGCCTGTTTGAGCCTCAGTTTTCCCCATCTGCAAAATGGTAACAGGAATTTCCACTTCATTGGCTTCATTAAAATAAGGGAAGCAAAGAGCTTGGCACAAAATGATTGCTCAATAAGTATCAGTGACTGTTATTACATGAGATGAAGGGACTTATTTTCACCAAAGGGAAATATTGACATAGAAAGTAATAATTTCCTGCACAACAGCCCAGGTGTCAGATTTTCAAGTATTTATAAACTTATTTTAAAAAGGAATACATTATAAATGTTTTGGGAACTCTTACCATTTGCAACAACATAGATGGACCTGGAGAGTCTGATGCTAAGTGAAATAAGCCAGTCAGAGAAAGACAAGTATCACATGATCTCACTCATATGTGGAATCGAGTGAACAAAATAAACTAATGAATAAAATAGAACCAGAGATGTAGAAGCATGGAACAGACTGAGGAATTTCAGAGGGAAGGCGGGGGTGGGTGGGGTGGGTTGGAGTGGGAGGGGAGTGATTAACCCATGGACTCAGTGAAGGCCTGGGAGCGGGTATGGGGTGGAGGGGGTCAATGGGGAAAAAAACACAAAGGAGACATCTGTAATACTTTCAACAATAAAGATAAATTAAAAAATTATTTTGGAGAAGAGAAAAGGAGAAAAGAAACCCCAAACTCCCCTAAGATCCCACCGCCTGAACACAAGCACTGTGAACGTGTTGGTTTTTTTCCACAGCATTTAAATGGTTGTAATTGTGGGATACACACATCTCTGTATTCTTCTTCCTTTACTTAGCACTGCATCATGAACATTTTCCCAAGTCGCTACGTGCTACTCATAACTGTAATTTTTATGACCGCATACCACTCTTAATTAAGACCTTTATGCAGAAAGTTCTCCAGTATTTCAGGTTTTCCCCTTAGGATTCCGGAAAGCAAATAACTGGGTCATAGGGCATAAACACTTTCTATAGCGTCAGATTCGTACAGCCAGACTGCTTTCCAAAAAGGTGGTATCAATTTGCAATGCAAAAATGTCTGATAAAGCTCATCCAACAGCGTATTCATTGGGGTTGGGTATGATGAATGCAGTTTTCTCTCGGCTGATTTATGACCTGGGTGTTGTCCTGATCGGCAGCAGTTGCCAAGCCGGAAAAAAGTAAAAAGGAGTTCAGAAACCATAACAAATTTCATTAATGCAGAATCATGGAGCTGAAAAGAACTCGAGTGGTGTATTAACTTCTTGTCTCCCCTTCTGCGCATATTTTAATTTAACATAATTTAAAATTTTTATTTTAACATAAAAGCTTATTTTTTCTGTCACAAGGATAAAATGTGATTATTAAAGACATTTTAGAAACGACAGAAAAAATTGAAAGATAAACCACTCTTAGTCCCAAGGTTAATATTTTGGTAGATGTTTCCTTTTTTTTTTTTCATTTTATGTAATTGTGAATATAGTACTGTCTGAGCAATGTTAAAGTTATATTTTTCTCTTAAGAGTATAATATGGGTATTTATTCATATAACTGTAAATATATGCTTTTATAGGCAATGCATTTTATTTTTATTGGCTATTTTTTTTAAAAGAAAACACATACTCATGATTTTAAAAAATTCAAATAGTGCAGCATATACAATGAAGGGTGGTGTTCCAACCCTTGACCTCAGTCTCCTCCCCAGAGGAGCCACTGTCAATATTTTATGTATTCAGAGGACTTCTGTGCATATTAAACATAAATAAGCTTTTCTACACCAATACTAGAATAGCAGACTTATTGTTTTGCACCTTGCTCTCTTGTCCTTTTCACTTACTATGTCTTGGAAATCATCCCACAAAAGCACATATGCTTTTGACATGGTCTTTCTTCTTTTTAACAGCTAATAGTATATACTGCGTGCATGTACCGTAATGTGTTTTCCAGACTCCTAGGGAAGACTATTCCTTTCTTTTGTTCCTGTAGACAGTGTGTCAGCCAACAGGCTTGCCCTTCGTGCACACGTGTTAGTAATATCTGGAGGATAAATCCCTAGCAGTGAAATTGTGCTCGGTCAACAGATGCATTTGAAAATGTACACTTGAGCCCTGGCTGGTATGGCTCAGTTAGTTGGGTGTCAGCCCATGTACTGAGAAGTTGTTGGTTCAGTTCTGGGTCAGGGCACATGCTGTGTCAATCCCCGTAGGAGGCATGCTCTCTCCCTCTCTCTCTAAAATCAATAAAAACATATTAAAAAAATAAAATAGTACACTTTAAATTCTGATAGATTCCATCAGATTGCCTTCCATAGGAGTTGTACGGATTTAAACTCAATAACATATAAAAGTACCTGTTTCCCTATACCATTTTCAATACAGAGTGTTAACAATGTCTTTGACCTGTGACAAACTGAAAGGTAAAAATAGTATTCCAATTTTGTTTTAATATACATTTTTCTTATAAGAAAGCTTAACCTTTCAAAGCTGCATATATATATATGTATATATATATATATATATATATATATATATATACTTATATTAAATGTTTTTTATTGATTTTAAAGAGAGTGGAAGGGAGAGGAATAGAAAGAAACATCTATGAGAGAAACATTATCGGCTGCCTCCTGCACGCCCTCTACTGCGGATCAAGCCCACAACCCAGGCATGTGCCTGACTGAGAATTGAACTGTGACCTCCTGGTTCATAGGTTGACCAACTCAACCACTGAGCCACACCGGCGGGGCAGAGCCACTTATGCTTTGTTTTCTGCGAACTCACTAGACATTATTTTTAATTGCTGAAAACTATCCCATGGAGAGGATTTACCATAATGTAAGCTAACCATTTCTGTGTTGTATGTAAACTTTCACTGTTATAAATAACTAGAGGCCCAGTGCACAAAATTCATGCAAGAGTAGGCCTGCCTCCCGCTGGCTGCCAGCACCAGCTTCCCTCTGGCACCTGGGACCCGGGCTTCCCTCATAGCCCCGGCTTCGTCCTGAAGGTTGTCCAGAAGGATGTCCTGTCTAATTAGCATATTACGCTTTTATTATTATAGACTAGAGGCCCAGCGCACAAAATTGTGCATAGGTAGTGTCCCTAGGCCTAGCCTGCGATCAGGCCTATCTTCTGCTCGCTCGCCAGTCCCGGTCCTGCCCCACCCTGCTGCTGCTGCCAGCCATCAGCTTCCCCTCACCAGCCCCCCACCTCATAGTGACTGGTCGAGCAGTCATTCCGGTCATTACGCTTATGGTCATTGGCCTTTTATTACATAGGATACCACAGTGAACATCTTTATTTTTTGCATAAAGCATCTGCAGCATTTTGTTTTGTTTTCTTGGAGTAGATTCTTGGAAATGAAATCTGTGGGTCAAAGGGTACTGGCATTTTAACGACATGATTGCCAAATGCTCTTGGAAAAGCTCATACTGGTTTACAACCCCACTGCGACGCGCCCGTGTGCCCAGCTCACTGTCCCAGTGCCGGCACTGGTTTGCGCATGTAAAGGCTCTCCCAGGCTCCGCTCCTGCAGTTATTTTGTGCTCTGACCCAGTGTAAGCTGAACCCTTAAAGCCAGGGGACTGTCCCTGTTTGGATGGCAAACCAAATCCTTCCTGTCACACCGAGGCTCAGATCTGTTCTGGGAGGACTTAGAGTTCTGCATCAGAGATGTCAGTTTTCCTTTCCTGGTAAAACCCCACGGCCAGGTTGGTACGAGTCATTGTAGAAGAAAAGCCTTGCTGTCCCCAGAAGTGCTGACATGGATGCTTCCCTGCTGGATCACTAATCGGAATGGATTACCCACGGCCCCGAGGTGTGGCCAGCTCAGCGCGTCTGGCTCTGTCTGGGGAGGTGCCGTCCGATGCACTCTTGCTGGGATGTGGCAAGTCAGTGAGGTGACCCTGGGGAAGGTGTCACCTGGGAGAGGAGACTTCTGTTTTTATCTGCTCAACATCTCTCTCCTCTTCTGGTAAAATAGGGGCTTCGTTTGCTCTTGCAAAGTATTGAATCGTGACCTAGCCCTGGCCCAATAGAATCCCCTTTTCTCTTGGCCAGAGTGATGGACTCATGAGCCGCCCTGTGGCCCAAGAAGGACCAGTTGCAGTCCTTCCTGCAATTTGATATATGGACGCCGGGAGAAAGAGACTTTGTTTTTCCAGAAAGTCTGGTAAACTGGGATGACTTGGGCTTAAGGCTGCTGGTAGTTCTCTTTCCCTCCCTGCAACAGAAGCCTGGGAATATGGCCCTGAGGAGACACACAGAGATGAGGCCAGAGGGAAAAAGAACCCGTCCTCATGCCCACTTGTCTGAACTGGGCTAATTTTTGCAATTACAACAGAAAAACTATAGTTCACCTGGGGAGGTCAGAGAGCTTGCATCTGAGGGGTGAGCCCAGAGAGTTCTAGAAAGAGGGAGCTGAGGTCTGGTTCTGGAGGAAAATGTCAGTTGTCAGATTCAGACACCTCAGATGTTTGAGATGATAGGATGGAGCAAGGTAAGAATTGGTGGCTGGGAGTATGAGAAGCTAGCCAGAGAGGAGGGGGTGTTTTACATTCTTCTGGGAACAAGGTGGCCTTGAGCCATGTTGGCAGTGGGAATGGGAAGGAAGGGGCAGTGGCAGCAAGAATTGTGAAGGAAGAATCCACAGGACTTGGTGACTGATTGGTTAACTGTGTTAGTCTGTTGGGCTGCATAACAAAATAGCACAGGCTGCGTGGTTTAGAAATGCATTTCCTCGCAGTTCTGGAAGCGGGACGTCCAAGATCAAGGTGCCAGCAGCATTGGTTCCTGGCGAGGCCTGCTCTTTAGCCTGGACATAGGGCCTCCTTACTGCGTGCTCACACGGCCTTTTCTTTGTGGGAGGGCGGACAGAGCACACACTCTTCCTCCTTTTATAAGGACAACCAGTCCTATTGGATTAGGGCCCTACCTTTATGATTTAATGTAACTTTATTTCCTTAAAGGTCCTGTCTCCAAATACAGTTATACGGGGAGTTAGGGCTTCAACATATTAATTTGAGGGAGTGGGGCACAATTCAGCCCATAACACTAACCAAGAAGAAATAAGTCTTTGGGGGTGGGATGAGTCACTTAATTTGTTTGGGTTTATTTTTTCCTGTGCTTTAAAAAGATATTTGTAGTCATTGTGATTTGAAGCAATTCTGTTTTTTTCACTAATCATTATATCATAAGCATTTCTCAATACTGCTGTGTAGTGTTCGTAATTATAATTTTAAAACGCTGATTGCATTCCTGGTTGTAGGTACCCTAGCATTCTTCTTGGTCTTTATCTTAACTAGTTTCTCTTGGATGGCCTACCAGCTGCAAGCCCTGTCCACTTTTCCTTTGCTACGCTCATCGTAACCATTCCTTTCTCCTTACCTGACTGTTAACACCCTGCCTTAAGGCCAGGTCATCACATGCCAGGGCCCTCCTCACTGGTCCATAGGTCGCCCTGCCATTTCATCTACCCAACACCCAACCAGAGGAGACAGTACATGTTAAGGCTGTGCTTTTCATATAACTTCTCTACCTTATTATGAACTGAATGATCAAGTCCAAACTCTTACGGTAAGTGTTAGAAGTCTTCCACAATCCAAGAGGACTTCCAATTAGAAGTCTTCCCGTCCTAACTTGGTAAACACTCGCCTACTGTCTTTCTATAGGAACCTTTTCTAGAATCTGGTAGGCCTCTCACTGTCTTCCAGTGACATACCTGCCACCCCAGCCCATTAACTTTGCTTTATCTAATGTCCTTCCTGATTATCTAGTTTTATCCAAACACATCTACGTGCATATTTGACTTTCCCGCTGGACCATGATATCCCTGCAGGTAAGGACTGTGGCTGACTCACTTCTATAACTTCGACACTGGCACACAGTCCAATGTGTAGACCCAGATAAGCCCATGTTTATCCCGATTCAAACCCTGGCTCTGACACGTACACACTATCTGACCTGGACACGTTGCCCAACATCAAGCCTCAGTTTCCTCATCTGCAAAATTGGGGGAATAATAGTACCTAATTCATATGGCGATTGTGTATAACATGTATTGTGTGGTTCTGTGTAAAAGTCACCTCCCCAGGACCTGGGATGTCAGTGCTCGCTGGTTTTGATGAGATGGTGATGGTGATGGTGATGGTGATGGTGATGGTGATGATATGGTTAGCACTCTGGAAAGGTTTGTTGAGTGAATCTCAGACTTGGCTCATGCACAGCCAGCCAGTAGCAGTGGCTTTCCCTTCTCCTCCGTGATCCCCAGCCTCCTCTCTAGAACCTCCTGTCGAACCTACCCATCGTCCAGCCCTGACTCGACATAGACAGCCATGAGTGAGAGGCCTCTGATGCCTAAGTTTCCCTCGGCAGCTTGAGTAGGTTTGCCTTTAAGGCCCAGCACCTTCTTCCCAGGAACTAACTTTATAGGGCTGGATTGACATTTTCAAATAGGACATCCTGACTCACCTGCCTGGTGCCCTCTGCCTGCAGGAGTTTCCTGGAGCCAGAAATGGGTTCCCTGCCCACAGCCAGGGCCACCACAGTGCCTCTCATCAGGCCTGCCCCTACTCCAGACAAACTCAGGACAAAAACACAAAAGGAGACCCATGTACCATGTAGCCAAATATTTAAAAGTTATGAATCAAGCTATCAAAGTGTTAAATGTGTTCCATCCTCCTACCTTGACAAACGTGCCATTGAAATGACAACGTTAAAAATATGTGGAAGTATGTGTACAAATAATGTGTATAGCTATGTAATTCCTATTGCTGAAATTGACAAAATAGTAAACATGACTGAATTTAATCATGATTGTTTCTGTCTGAATGCTCTGTAATGGGCCAGCCATGTTTAAATGAATATAATAAAAACATGAAAAATGGGGAGGTAGGGATATATGTGTGCGTGTGCGCTTGTGTGCATGTGCCTAAGACCTGGTGCTACTATAAGGGAAACTAGCCATTAGCCTTCATTCTTCCTGTCTTCACCCTCCCTGGCCCACAGCTCTACCTTCACATGTGCCAGAGGTATGGCTGCTTCCCATCCTGTGGGAAGCACGGCTGAGTGCCCAAGAGAAATCATAGTGTGCATCTTGCTCTGTGAATTGCCAACGAGGTTTCTGGAAACCATTTTTGGAATTGTCTTCAGAGCCCATAGTGTCCAAACACTATGGTTATAACTAGGTTTTTAAAAAGTCATGCAGCCTGGCTGGTGTGGCTCAGTGGTTGAGCGTCGACCCATGAACCAGGAGGTCATGGTTTGATTCCCAGTCAGGGCACGTGTCCGGGTTGCAGGCTCGATCCCCAGTAGGGGGTGTGCAAGAGGCAGCTGTTTAATGATTCTCTCTCACCATTGATGTTTCTATCCCTCTCTCCCTCTCCCTTCCTCTCTCTGAAATCAATAAAAAATCATATTAAAAACCATATTAAAGAGATGGGGTTATGAGTTTTTCTTTACTTTCAAAATTTTCTATAATGTGATTATTTTTATAATGAAAAGTTATAAAAAATGCAGTGAGTTGCACAAGCTCGATGTTGCTTTGCTCTGTGCAGAACACCTGCCGGTTGCTTAGCTTTGCTTTATACAAAGTGGTAATATCATATTGCCAAGGAGGTTTTTAAA
Source organism: Myotis yumanensis (assembly GCF_028538775.1). Taxonomy (NCBI): domain Eukaryota; kingdom Metazoa; phylum Chordata; class Mammalia; order Chiroptera; family Vespertilionidae; genus Myotis; species Myotis yumanensis. The sequence continues at coordinate 22,742,513 of NW_027223767.1, read as the reverse complement.
AATATTTACTTTTTTACTGTGGTAAAATATACATAATGTAACATTTATCTTTTTTTAGTATGCAGTTCAGTGGCATCCAGTGCATTCACATTGTTGTGTAACCGTCACCATCATCCACCTCCAGAACTTTTTCATCTCCCCAAACTGACACTCTGTCCCCATTAAACAATAACTCCCCATTCCCCCTCCCCTCAGCTCCTGGTAACCCTATTCTACTTCCTGTCTCTGTGAATTTGACTGTTCTAGGTACCTCACATACGTGGAAGCACACAGTATTTTGTGTCTGCTTTATTCACTTAGCGTAATGTCTTCAAGATTCTTCCATGTTGTAGCATATGTCAGAGTTTCCCATTTCCTTCCTTTTTAAGACTGACTAATATTCCACAGTATGCATACACCACATTTAGTTTATCCATTCATCCATGCTTGGATATTTGGGTTGTTTCTACCTTTTGGCTGTTGTGATAATGCTGCTATGAACATGGGTGTACAGATGTCTCCTTAAAAGCTCTCGGGCTTTCTGGGGTGTGTACCTAGAAGTGGAATTGCTGCCAAGGAGATTTTTAGAATTTGTTTTTGGGACTTTCCTATGACCTTATTTTGAAATTCCTCAGCTAAGGCTGCTCTTTGTCCGTTGAATGTGGACTTGATTTTTAGAAACTTCCAGCAATTTTTGAGGGGCACTAAAACGGATTGGTTTCTTACTAGGTGTTGATCTGGTGCTAATAAAGCAATGCTGGGAAGTAAGGACAGGTGACTTCCTTTCCAGGTGAGGGAATTGAGGCTGAGAGAAGGTAAGAGCCTGCCCATATACAGGTAGTCATGTGAGGGCCTGGGTTCAAGCTCAGATCTGTTTTAGCTCAAGCCACGCTTGGTCTCCTACAATGTTCTCCTACTTTGAAGCAATTGTTGAGCTACCAAATTGGGGAATACCATTTTTAAAAAAAATATTTTTATTGATTTAAGAGAGGAAGAGAGAGGGAGAGAGAGATGGAAACATCAATGATGAGAGAGAGTCACTGATCGGCTGCCTCCTGCACACCCCCTACTGGGGATCGAGCCTGCAACCTGGACATGTGCCCTTGGCCAGAATCCGAACCTGGGACCCTTGAGTCCTCAAGCCGACACTCTATCCACTGAGCCAAACCAGCTAGGGCGGAATAACATTTTGGATCAAAAAGGTATGATTGCGGAGATAGGTTTTAGAATATTCATTATACATTTTTCCAATCAAAAGGAAAATAATGAGCATTTGTCTAAAATTTGGAATATAGAGAAAAGCAGAAAGAAAAACAGTTACCCATGGTTCTACCCCTGACTGTCAATCAGTTGTATCCCTGTATAACGTGTTTAATTGCATTTCCTTCACAGTTCAACTGGGCAGGGCATTCATTTGATCACTCCAGGCCCAGAAGAGAAGCATTTAGTCACCTGAGTGAAGCCGTGTCTTTTTGTTTATGAAGGTTCACATTGTCAGGAGATGTCAGGGGCGTGGCAGCTGCAGCGAGCAAGACAGAACTTGTGAAGTGCTTTCAGCTGAGAGGATGTTTTAGCCCACAGCCTCCAGCTGCCCCATTTGAGCCAGCTTCATGCTTTTCCCAGGCAGCTCCCACGCCAGTGACTGAACCTGGTGGAGGCACCAACACCCACCACGTCTGCCCCATGGGGGACTTCTTGAATGGCCAACATTGCTCCACTCCCCACCGGGTTGTCCAAGACTTGGGGCATAATTTGCACTGTGGCCTGAGACATTTCCTGCTCTATTTTCCTCCTTCCTCTCTTCACAGGATTGGATCCATAATTCTAACGTTGGCACGTTTCTGAGTTTTTGTTTAGTGTTTGAAAAGCCAACGTTAGAATTTCTACATCAGGTAATGTTCAACATGCCACCAATTTTGGACTTAGTACAGAACATAAAAGCACTTATAAAAATTGTGTTTTCCACGTTCCTGACTCAAATAACCTTATGCTTTAGTATTTTAAGAGTATAGCATAGTAGTGTAAGAGTGAAATTCTCGTTCTCTGTCTCTTTTTTATTTTTAAATACGTTTTTATTGATTTTAGAGAGAAAGGGAGAGGAAGAGAGAGAAACATCAATGATGAGAGAGAATCATTGATCGACTGCCTCCTGCACACTCTGTACTGGGGATCAAGTCCGCATCCTGGGCATGTGCCCTGACTGGGAATGGAACCATGACCGCCTGGTTCATAGGTCGACGCTCAACCAGGCATTGAGCAACACTGGCTGGACTCTATCTTAATTCTAGCCTGCATCTCTCCCGTGGCTCCAGGCAAATAGCTCCTGCTATAGATATAATTATTAGAGGAATTCTGCTCGAGGCTTGAGTTTTTGGTAAAAATTTGCAGGAGCATCAAGACCAGACTCAAATCAGCAGCGGTCAACAAACGGGAACAAAGAGATTTAGAAATTTCCCTGCACTTCCTTGTATCCTGCTTGGCGCCTAGGTGTCACGTACCTCTTGGCCTGCCTCCTCCCTCCCTTGACATAAAAGACGCCTGAATTCTGGGCTCTCTTAAGATGCATTTGTCGAAGCTTTATGCACCCCCTCTGCTCCCATTTTTACAAGCTGGTGCCTTCTCCATCAATAGACCTTTCCATACTCCAAACTCTGACATTAAAAACATTTTTTTTTAAAAAAAATTGATTTCAGAGAGGAAGGGAAAGGGAGAGATAGAAACATTAATGATGAGAGAGAATCATTGATCGGCTGCCTCCTGCACGCCCCCTACTGGGGATCGAGCCTGCAACCCAGGCATGTGCCCTTGACCGGAATAGAACCTGGGACCCTCCAGTCTGCAGGCCAGCACTCTATCCACTGAGCCAAACCGGCTAGGGCCAAACTCTGACATTTGGATATTGGCATTTTTTTGAAGCATTGGGCACACAAACCTTGAATTGGTAGCAGTAGAATAATATGTAAGAACTCCGAGAAACCATAGAAAAAACACTAATGAAAGACTGAAAATGAAAGAGAATGTAACCTGGAAACCAAACCCTGCAGAACAAAGGTGGCCAGATAACACTAAAAAACGAGGGGAATTGTGGGAACCAGGACAACTGCTTTCTGAAAACCCCAGCTGTGACTAATCAATAAAGTCTGATTAATGTGCAAGAACATAACATAGTAAAAATGTGTTACAGCTGAGCGTCTTGTAATGCAAGTTGGTGGAATTAAGTACCAAACACATAAAGTAAATTTATAAAACTAGTGGTGTCTGCTGTAACTCACACCACTGCGGGAGCTATTAAGAGTCGCTAATAAAATAGTCATGCATTTTATTTATCTGACTTTGTGTTTGGAGATGCAACATACTGTTTCCAGGTGGCCATGCTTCTCGCCTCCCCCGGCCAGGAAGGCCAGTCCGTACCTGTAGCCACACCTTTCCTTTCCATGTGGCCTAGTGACAGCTTCTGTAATGAAGGCGGAGTCTCTGGCTGCATCCTGACCGCAGGTCTGAGGTCTCGCCTGTGATTTCGCAGCTGCCCACTGGGAGGCAGAGGCCCCATCCTGCTCCTGTCTTGAGTGCCTGGGTCTTGTGTCTGGGGCCCTAGAGGTCACAGCCCTGGGCCACCCCCTCATGCTCCCTCCTCCCCCATGTCCCAGTTGGTCCTGGAACTTCATCTTTGCCTAGCTTGGGGTTCTCAACCTGGTTGCCCATTCACCAATGCCCAGGCTGCACGCCTAACCAGTTCATTGGAACCTCTGGGATCAGGCAGCAGCATGTTTAAAGCTTCCCAGGTGATAACAATATGCAGCCAAGGCTAAGAATCACTGGCATAGTTACAGCCATTTCCCCCCTGGAAGGAGAAAGGAAAAGCACTCTTCTATAACCTTTGCACCAGGCCCACTTCACTGGCCACACGCACCACTGCCCTTGAGGACAGAGCTGGGTCACCCTCGCCTTGTCCCGTTCTGCAGTGCCCACCATAGCTCTCTCTTTTAAAAAAATATATATTTTTATTGATTTCAGAGTGGAAGGGAGAGGAAGGGAGAGATAGAAATATCAATGATGAGAGAGAATCATTGATTGGCTGCCTCCTGCATGCTCCATACTGGGAATCGAGTCCAGAACCTGGGTATCTGCCCTGACCGGGAATTGAACCGTGACAGGTCAACGGTCAACCACTGAGCCACACTGGCTGGGCCGGCCATAGGTCTTTACACAGAGTAGATGCACACAGTCTTGGCCTCAATGAAACAACATTGAGTTTCTTACCGAGGGCCCTTAGATGTAGCTCTCCCCACATTCCCACCTGAACCCTCAAATGAGCCAGATGGGTGTGGAACTTGGGGTAAAAACCCAGGATCAAGATCTGTCTTTGATAGCAAATGGATATGTGGCCCTGGTCATGTTCTTCAACCCTATGAGGCTGAGAGTCTTACACCTGAAAACGAGAATGGTGCTTTTGCTCCTTGATTCTCCTTTGTTGGGAGCCTGACAAAGAGCTAAGGCTGGACATACATGGTTTCCAATCCTCTCAACACCCCGCCGGGTAAATCTTTCTGTTACTTTTTTACTGATGGGAAAACAGACTCAGCTAAAGGAACCTGTTAGGGTCACACAGCTAATTACCGCCTGAACAGGCACCTGCCACCGTTCCTGGTGGTTAAGGGGATGGGCTTTGGAATTAGACTAAGTTCAAATCCCCACTTCACTTCTTTTTAAAAAATAAAATATTTGTATTGGTTTCAGAGAGGAAGGAAGAGGGAGAGACAGAAACATCAGTGAGGAGAGAGGATCATTGGCTGTCTCCTGCTCGCCCCACCCTGGGGATCGAGCCCTCAACCGGGCATGTGCCCTGACCCGGAATCGAACTGTGACCTCCTGGTTCATCGATGCTCAACCACTGAGCCATGCCAGGCCCTGCTTCATCTCTTGCTAGCTGGGGAATCTTGAGCATGGTAATTAACCAGTCTAACCTCCCATTCCTAAGGGAATCCTAGGAATTTTCTACTCCCAAATCTCTTCTGGGCAGGCTCTGGCTGGGTGGTAGGGGTCAAGATAGCAGTGTAGGCAACAGGTTCCTAGAGCTGTCCAATCCAAACTGGGGGAGCGAACTTCTCCCCTTTTCCAGTCTGGGCTCCCTCCAGGCAGAGGTGCCGGGGGAAGAGCACCTGAGGCCACCTGGGTAAGTGAGCACACAGCTGACTTTGACCAACCTCAGTGGGACAGCCAGCAGGTATGGGCTGAACCCACAGGTTCCTTTTAGTGTGCAGGTCCAAGGTATTCCTCTCAGGTGATAATCTCCCACAACCTCCATGTATGCGGTGGCACAACCTCCTCTCAAACTCCTCCCCCGAACGTTCCCTAAGGATGCTCTGCGCCTGTCTGGAGTGACCCTGGGCTTCATTTGCATGTGGCTTTTTCTCATTATAACGTCATAGCATAAGGTGGGGGGCCTGTTGCCAGGGTTACCGGATGTCGGTATACCCAGTTTAGCCTTTGCTGAGTCCTGACTCCACTGGTTACACTTCCCCTGTGTTCCAGACTCTTCTGGGCCTCTCACGTTTGTGGTCACAAAAACATAAACATGTCGAAGTTCCTCTCTTCTTATTTTCTCTGGTTCTCTGCGAGTTCTTCTAGATCTTTACGTTATTCTGAGTTCACCGACTTCGCTTTTTATTTCTGTTGACTTATTCTCATACTGCCAACCCCCCTCCAGTATATAAATGGTTACTTCTGAGCAGTACAGTCACCCGTCCCCTGCCCCACAGATTAGTGCAGGGAGTGATTGAGAGAGCGTGTGTGAGCACCAGACACATTGGAAATGCTTTTACAAATTAGCTGTAGTTTTATAAACAACAGTCACCCTATGTGGCATGATCTGTGCTAGCAGGAAGTACAAAGTGCACTCAAAATGCGCAGTAAACTGAGAGATGTCGAACAGCGATGGGTTCCAACTACTGTGTGGTGTCTGGGAGCCCAGCATCCCCACCTAATACCTGTACTTACTTATTTGCCAAACATTTACTGAGATTAGCGGTGGCCACTTGTCATATTCACAGCTGTCGGATGTTTCCTTTTATTTTCAGTTGTTAACTTAAAATTTTTAAAAATGATGGTAACATGCACATAACATATTTACCACCTTAACCATTTTTAAGTGTTCAAGTCAGTGGCATTAAGTACGTTCACCTGGTGCCGCCATCACCAGCATCCACCCACAGAGCCTTTCTCATCTTGCAGTGCTGATGTTTTTATTTTTTCACTTTATTGTCTTTCTGTTCCTGCGGAAATTCCTCTTCTGTCTCCCCAGTGAGGAAGTCAGAACTCATATCTGTACCTGCCCTGGGACTGGGATGCCAGCCTGTGACCGAGCCCCACCAATCAGCAATCGGATGCGACGGTGCAATGTTGGTCCAGAGGGGAGCCACAGGAAGAAAAAGGCTGTGGGGGAAGTCGCCGTATTTGCTGGCGTGGACGGCAGCAGAGGTGTCCAGCTTGTGGTGGCGGCGGCTGCAGTGGTGGTGGTTCCCAGAGGTAGCAAGGTCAAGTTTCTGATGCAGAAGGGAAAATAGCGCTGGCTGCTCCATGATTGCACTATGGACAGGGGGACAGGTTCTTGACCCTTAGAGCTTGGCATTGGCCATAGTTTCCTTCTGAGGCCATGGTTTTGGGTGTTACTTCTGTTTTTTTTTTTTGTCTCAAGTCTACTCTTAAAAAAATGTTTTTATTGATTTTAGAGAGAGGAAGGTAGAGGGAGAGAGAGATTGAAACATCGATGTACCAACATCTATCGGCTGCCTCTTGCATGCCCCCTCCTGGGGGTTGAGCCTGCAACCCGGGCATGTGCCCTGACAAGGAGTCAAACTGGGGACCTCCTGTTCCATGGGATGAGGCTCAACCACAGAGCCATACCAGCTGGGCCTCAAGTCTACTCTTTTTTTTTTTTTTTTAATCCTCACCTGAGGATATTTTTCCATTGATTTTTAGGGAGAGTGGAAGGGAGAGGGAAAGACTGAGAGAAATACGATGTGAGAGAAACACATTGATGTGTTGCCTCCTGCATGCGCTGACCAGGGCCTGGGAGGAGCCTGCAACCGAGGTAGATGCCCTTGACTGGAATTGAACCGGGGACCCTTCGGTCCGCAGGCTGACGCTCTATCCACTGAGTGAAACTGGCTAGGGCAAGTCTGCTCTTGAATACTTTTCTTTTTTTGTTTTGTTTGTTTAACCAGCTGGTGCTAGAGCCCTGCCGGTTTTCATCGAAAGGGCCGCAGAGCATGGTGAGACCAAGGTTGCCTGCCATCTTGCTTTTGGGTGCTGTTGGCAAAGCTGCCTCACTCTTGAGCTCTTTTCTAACGAGCGGGTCAGGCCCCAGCTCTTTCCTCGTCTCTCCTTGGCTTTAGTCCAGGCCGGGTAATGTCTGGGATGCTATAGCTCCTCCTCCTTGTTGGGGTTCCTGGGAGAGAAATTACTTTCAGAAACTGGTCACTGCCAGGAAAGGGAGGCCCTGCTGGTCTGGCCCTGTCCAGGGGTTTGCTCCTGATTATTTTTCTTCCTCATCCAAAGAATGTTTGCCTGGACGCAGGCTTACTGCTAACCATTCCTCTTTCTTTTCTGTTACAATTTTCTGCTGGCTTTTCCATACTGTTTCTCTCAGAGGCGACTTCTGTCTGTTAAAAGGCATATTCGAGGATCGGGGGCAGGCTGCCTGTTTCTGTTGGGAAGCAGAGAGAAAAAACAGCATCCCAGATTCCCCAGGTTCCTCTCCGACCCTTGACAGCCTGACACCCCGTGCCTCAGCCTTCCTGGCTGCAGGACTGGGCTTGGCTTCCGATGCCCTGCATTATGTTATGAGGGAAGCCCTTCTCTGTGCCAGGACCATTCTGGAAATACAAAGATAAGTAAGGGGTGTGGCCTTCAGGAACTTGCAGCCCAGCGGAAGTGGAGCAATCAGGTTCAAGCCTCAGACAGTAGCTACAGAAAGAGATCACTTTATCATTTAATATCCATATAGTCACACCAGTCTGGTCTTGGTTGCCTTCTCTCTGAGGTGTGTGTGTGTGTGTGTGTACGTGTACTTTTGTGTTCAACTCTTCTGTCCTGGTCGTCACTTGCCACCTCAGCCGTCCTGGACAGGACATGGGTCAGTGGGCATGTCACAGAGCCTGGTCATCATCTGCCCAGCTTTTGTCCTATACTCTTGCAGGTTCACAGAGGACATTAGTTTCTTTCTCTTTATTATTATACTAGAGGCCCATTGCACAAAATTCATGCACTGGCGAGGGGGGGTCCCCTCAGCCCGGCCTGCGCCCTCTCGCAGTCCGGGACCCCTCGCTCCATACCACCCATCTGCAGTGGAGCTGGGAGAGGCTCCACTGACCTGTGGGAGAGCACTGACCACCAGAGGGCAGCTCCTGCATTGAGCATCTACCCCCTAGTGGTCAGTGTGCATCATGGCAAGCAGCTGTTCGGCCGTTTGATCAATTTGCATATTAGGGTTTTATTATATAGGATTAGTGACTGCCTGTGGCCCCCGTCTTTATTTTGTATTGCAGGATGACCTCTTCCCAGGATGACTGACAGTGGGGATGTCTACTCCTGGTAGGGCAGCGGTTCTCAACCTGTGGGTCGCGACCCCTTTGGCAGTCGAACGACCCTTTCACAGGGGTTGCCTAAGACCATCCTGCATATCAGATATTCAGATATTTACATTATGATTCATAACAGTAGCAACATTACAGTTATGAAGTAGCAACGAAAATAATTCTATGGTTGGGTCACAACATGAGGAACTGTATTTAAAGGGCCAGAAGGTTGAGAACCACTGTAGTAGGGAAATGACTCCACCCCCTTCTGCACTGAGAGCACAGTGTGCCTTACACCTGAAAACGCAATGACCCAGCCCAGCCTCAGCCACCTCAGTCCTGAACAGCAGCAGGAGGGGGGCACTAACAGCCGAGTCCAGGTTCTCTTTCCAGCCTCTTCTTCGGTTCCAAGTGAAGACCAGGCCGGCCCCACTTTCTCATCCCCTCTGTGTGATGCCTGCATATGACCACACAACTTCCTCCGGGTAAGAAACGGTTTTACGGGACAGGATAGTCCACACCCATGCCCAGCGCAAGGACCATTTCCCTGAAGGACATGCCGTCTGCAGGGCACTGCTCCACTCCACAGATACCCTTCCCCAGCGTCTCAGGGGCTCGCTTGGTTCCCGGGAGCCACGGCTGTCTCACTATCGCCATAGCTGCAGGAACACTTGCTTTACATCTTAGCGGCTGTGAGACACACGGGAGTGGATTTGTCCTCCAAGAACAGGCCATCTTCGCCAGAGATGAATTCCACTCTGGGGAAATAGAGACCTGCTTGAAGCTTTTAAAAAATGGATTCTCCTCCACCCCTTCAGCTTCTGCCTTTCCGTGGAGGTCTCCAGGATCTTGGGAACTTTCAGAATATGATGAAGTCCCAATTTCTAATATCTCAGAATATGACAATAGTATTTGGAGAAAGGATCTTTAAAGAGGTGATTAAGTTAGAATGAGGCCAGTAGGGTGGCCCACTAACCCAATAGATTCTTATCCTTATAAGAATAGAAGATCAGCCCTGGCCAGTGTGGCAAGTGGTTAAAGCGTTGCCCCATGCACCAAAGGGTCGCAGGTTCAATTCCCGGTCAAGGGCATATACCTGAGTTGCAGGTTCAATCCCAGCCCTGGTTGGGGCAAGTGTGAGAGGCAACCAGTGGATGTGTCTCTCTCATATTGATGTTTCTCTCTCTCTCTCCCTCTCCCTCTCCTTCCCTCCCACTCTCTTAGAAAAACAATGGAAAAAGTATCGTCTGGTGAGGATTAAAAAAATTAAATTAAAAAGAATAGAAGATCAGCAACAGACACACACAAGCAGGGAAGACCCTGTGAAGACACAGGAAGAAGACGGCCGTCTACAAGTCCAGGGGCGAGGCCTCAGAAGGAACCAACCCTGCCAGCACCTGGATCTTGGACTTCTAGCCTCCAGAATCGTGAGAAAACACATTTCTGCTGTTGAAGCCACCCAGCCTGTGGCTCTCGGTTATGGCAGTCTGAGTAGATGACTATACCCTTGCCTTTTGCTGTCCTTGCAAAAAGCCTTTCCTCTTTTAATGCTGATCAAGTCATGAGACCTACCTCATGCTGCCCTGCATGCGGGCCTTGAGCAATGGTTTGGAGAGTTCAGAAGGGAGCACACCATGTCTGTATCCACCTCTGTCTGCAAGGGCACCTTTGTCCTTTGTGTTCAGGAGGGATGTGAAGGATCAGTGAGGACAGAGGGGACACCATTCTAGCCAGCCATGAACACTGCTCCAACTCTGGTCCTGGGTGAGGCAAGGATGCTCATCTCTTTCACATCTGCAAGACAGGCCACCAGTCTGACACTCTCAAGCTGTCCTGTCCAATAAGGGAGTCACCAGCCCCACGAGGCCCTTGAGCCCTTGACATGTGGCTTGTCTGAACTGAGATGTGCTGGAAATGTAAAATAATAACAACTTAGTTGGAAAAATATGCAAAAATATTATTAATAATTTTAATATAAATTACATATTTAAACTTTTTGGATAGCTTGGGTTAAATAAAATACATCTATAAAATTAATTCCATCTGCTTTTTTTTTACTTTTAAAAAATAAGTTATTTTTAAAAAATACATATATTTTTTAAAATATATTTTATTGATTTTTCACAGAGAGGAAGGGAGAGAGATAGAGAGTTAGAAACATCGATGAGAAAGGAACATTGATCAGCTGCCTCCCGCACACCTCCCACTGGGGATGTGCCCACAACCAAGGCACATGCCCTTGGCCAGAATCGAACCCGGGACCCCTCAGTCCGCAGGCCGACGTTCTATCCACTGAGCCAAACCGGTTAGGGCTAAAAAAATATTTTTATTGGTTTTTAGAAAGGGACGAAGGGAGAGGGATAGAGAGATAGATACATCAATGTGCACAAACCATATTGGGGATCGAGCCCGCAACCCAGGTAGGTGCCCTGACCGGGAATCAGCTGGCGACCTCTTGATTCCTGGGTCGACGCTCAACTGCTGAACCACATTGGCCAGAATTTTTAAATTTTATTTTTACTTTTTAATGTGGCCACTGGACAATTGAAAATTGCATAGGTGGCTTGCATTGAATGTCTTATGGACAGTGCTGCACGGACCCAGCCATCTGCTACCAGCTAGCTCTCCTGTGCGTCATAGGCGGTCACAACATATTTAGGGCATAGACTGAAGATGAGAGGAATCTGAGTCTCTAGCCCCTGTTGCAGGGAATCCTGGTGAGCACACAGCTTGTATCTTATCCTCACTTAGTGATGATCTCTAACCTCTGCCCTTGATACTTTTGTCCTCTTGTGTTGCTGCAATCATTAGCTACTCAGACCTCTGGCCCGGCTCCCTCCTGGTTAGTGCTCTTGCCACTTTCTCCCTCAGCTCAGGGATTTCAAGAACAGACTTCTGGTTCCTTCCCTCCAACCACTCCTGGGCCCAGGGCTGCCCAACACCCTCATGGCTCCCCATGTGAGTCACTCAGGACCCTGGGGTCTGGGCCCAGGTCCCCTGGTGCTCACTGGGCTCTGACCCGGGTACGTGACCTTGGCCTCAGCCCTGGGGATCAGGAGAGAAGGCCAGCCTCTTCCTTCACGGAACCTGTGATCTAGTTTGAACTCATCCTATGAACAAAACCAGTGCAGGTCCAGTCTCCCCAATGAGACTCTACTTGGCCACCTCCGGGCCCTGCCTAGGCAGCCCCACCCACTGCTGTGCAACACGGATAAGCCAGCGTTCATGCTCTTTGGAGGCCCCGGGGAAATGTTGCAAATACTGAGAATGTGGGAATTGAGGAAATGGACTTAATTAAGAGGTATAAATCTAGCAAGTGTGGCAATAACAAAGGGAGAACAGGCGACTCTGGGGAGCCATGAAGACGAGAGAGGCGGGGGGTCCCTTCAGACTCCTGCCTCTGACTTTCCAATTCCCAGATGCTCTGCTCCGGGTCATACGTCCCCTGAGACCCTCCTAGATATATCCTCCGGGCTCCTGCCGCTAGACCGTCGCTCCCACTGTCCCCTCCTCCTGGCGTGCCCTGCCCTCCCATGTCTGCTGTTTCAAATCTGCAATCCTCCCTTTCAGTCCAAGTTCAAATACCACTTCTCACATATGGTGCCAGGTGGGTACTAGAAATTCTGGGGGAACACTTTGTGAAGTACACAAGTGTCTAATCACTATGCTATACACCTGAAACTATCTATATATATAAAAGCCTAAGTGATCATTATGACTAGTCTACTGAATGACCAGTTGCTATGATGTGCACTGACCACCAGGGGGCGGATGTTCAACACAGGAGCTGCTCCCTGGTGGTCAGTGCACTCCCACAGCCAACCTTCCACGGCCAGCCAACCTCCCGTGGTCCCTCCCCGTGTTGGCTGGGTGGTCAGTGTGCTCCCACAGCCAACCTCCTGCGACCAGTCAACCTCCCGCGGTCCCTCCCCCTGGCCGGCTGGCCCCAATTGGCCCCAATGGGGACTGGGCGAGACAGCCCTGATTGGCGGCCAGGCCAAGGGACCCTACCTGTGCACGAATTCGTGCATGAGGCCTCTAGTTATTCAATAAAATAATATTGACTGTCAACTGTAGTTGAAAAATTAAGAAAAAATACTACTTCTCCTTGAAGCATCCCCGGGTTAATAACCGGAAATGATATGTCCCTTCCCCACTTCTTCTCCTAGCCGGGGGTGGGGGGGGGCCTTCTGGGGACAGGATTTTGCTTTATTCCTCTCTCTGTCCCCCACAGAGACAAGCTCCAAGTCTGGCCCCGGTGCTGGTGTTTTCACTGTAACTATTTACCTCTCATAGCACTTCTTGCTGAGTATCTGCCTGCGTGTCTTTCTGCCCTGATAAATGGTAAGCCTCCACCATGTGCCCCCCAGGAACAAGCTACTAGGGTTACAAAGATAAACCAGCCACAGTCTCCGTCCCCTAGGAGAGCTAGTCTCCGTCCGACAGATATCTGCCATTATTATTGTAAAAGGGCTGGCAGACGTGTGTCCAGGGGTGGGGGGTAGAACAGAGGGTGGAGGTCAGTTCTGCTCCTCAGCAACATTAGCTCAGAGCAGGTCTTGAAGGAGAAGGAGAGTTATGGGAGGGTGGGATTCTTTTAAAAAATATGTTTTTATTGATTTCAGAGAGGAAGGGAGAGAGAGACAGAGAAACATCAATGATGAGAGAGAATCATTGATTGGCTGCCACACTGGGGATAGAGCTTGCAACCCGGGCATGTGCCCTGACCGGGAATTGAACCGTGACCTCCTGGTTCATAGGTCGATGCTCAACCACTGAGCCACACTGGCTGGGAGAGTGTTAGATTCTTGGGGAGTTCCTGGAGATGGTCCTCCAGGCGAGGCAGACCAGCCCAGGTCATGGGAGACTGCTACTAGCAGGAAAGGAAGAACAAAGAAGGTGCTTATTCATTTATTTTTTAAAATATGTTTTTATTGATTCCAGAGAGGAAGGGAGAGGGAGAGAGAGATAGAAACACGAATGGTGAGAGAGGATCATTAATCAGCTGCCTCCTGCATGCCCCCTACTGGGGATTGAGTCTGTAACTTGGGGATGTGCCCTTGACTGGAATCGAACCCGGGACCCTGCAGTCCGCAGACCGACGCTTTATCCACTGAGCCACACCATCTAGGGCAAGAAGGTGCTTATTTAAACAATATCTACTTTGAACCCACCCAGACAGACCTCTTGTAGAATCTTTTTTTTTTTTTTTTTTTTTTTTTTTTTTTTTTTTTGCAAATTCCCCCTTTTTTATTTTTTAAATGATAGCACATGCAAATCAGCGGCCACCTCTCAGATTGTGCTGTTTAAGACTCGGAAGAAGACTGGCAAGCAATGACAACAAGCATAGCTATAAACATAGTGGATGAAGCGCACAAGGAGCCCCGTTCCTTAGGAGGTTGCCGGCCTCTTCAGTCAAGAGATTTCAGCTGTCCTCAAGTTGTTGGTTTGGTTGTCCTTGTTGGTCTGGCTAGCGGGCAGCATCACTGGCGACGGGCTTCCCGACGTGTCAGCGAGTTGAAGGGCTGCATCAAAGGGTCCATCAGGGCCGTGCTTGATGGTGGTGTCGGTGTCCAAGGAAGAGTAAGCTGTGTGCTCTGGGTCAGCTGTTATGGATGGAGGGTAGTAGAGAGAAAAAGAAAAGAAAGCAAAAGAACTACAAGGCATGGAAATGTTTAGAAAAAAGAAGGAGAAGAAAGGGAAGAAGGCAGCATCCTGACACAGCCCTTTCCTTCATCTGCCCCTTTCCCTGTGGTCCAAGGTAGAAATGGGAAACAAGTCCTGTTGCAGTGAGAGGGCAGCTGCTGTCAGCCAGGTCTCTTATCTAGGTACTGATCTCAGCTGGACCAAGTCTCTTTCTGTTCCCGATCTGAGCTGGGCCAAGTCTCTATTCGTTCTCCAGAGAGAACCCAGATCACTCCATTGGGCGAGAGACAGATCCATGGTACCAGCCACCGTGACCTCAGCATTAACAGAGAACTCAGGCAACAGCTGTGGGCAATTGGATTGTGAGAAGAGGGTCCCTCTTGACACAAGGGAAAGAGGGGCCAATATAGGACAAAGGAGAGTCCCGGGACAGGGCTTTCTCAGCCCAGGATGTCAGGCTCTTGGCACAAGACAACTCCTGTATGGGACATATACCAGACACCCCCAGTCACGGCAGAAAAGGGAGGTGCCCTTCCTGGAACAGTAGGGTAGGGAGATTCTAGAAAAGGCTGTGTTCAGGAGAGAAGGAGAAAGGCCAAAGAACCAGCAAACAAGTAGTCAGATTAAGAAAAAAAAAGAAAAAGGATAGGAGATGTGGGGCAAAGCTGGAACATAAGGACAGACAAAAAGGAGGCACATGTTGTAGAACATGATGAGGAGAGGAATATTTAAACTCATTTTCTTGTACTTTTTTAATTTGTGTTTTTAAAGTTTGGTGAGCCCTTTCTACTATTGCTTGGCCTTGAGGATTGTAAGGTATTCCTGTAGTATGTGCGATGCCGAATGTAGAGCATAAGTTTTTAAAAGCTCTAGAGGTATAGGCAGGCCCATTGTCTGTTTTAAGTGCCCTTGGTATTCCTAGGTAGGAAAAACATTGGAATAAATGTTGACTTACATCTTTAAAGGCTTCTCCTGTACGTGCAGAAGCAAGGATAACATGAGAAAAGGTATCAATACAAACATGCACATAGCAAAGTTTGCCAAAAGATGGGACATGAGTAATATCCATCTGCCATAAATCACAGGGTCTAAGTCCTCTTGGATTAACTCCAGTAGCAGGGCTAGGAAAATGAGTAGGACAATGGCCGCAGTCACGCACAATACTTCGAGCAGCTTCTCTAGATATGCGATAATATAGACGGAGAGCAGAAGCATTTTGATGATGAATGGCATGAGACCGCCGGGCTTCTTCTAGAGCTGTACAAACTATTGGGTGAGTTAGTAGATCCGCCTGATAACTTCCTTCGCTTAAGGGTCCTGGTAGACAGGAATGAGCTCTAATATGTCCAATATAGAAAGCCTTTTCTCGTTTATGAATGTAAGTTTGTAGCTGAGTTAACAAAGAGAAAATGGCTGTTCTTCCTTGTGGGAGAGAGGCGGTCTCAATATGAGGAAATAATTTAACTATATATTGAGAGTCAGTGTACAAGTTAAAGGGAACCTGTTGAAATTGTTCAAAGGCATAAATGACTGCCAAAAGCTCTGTTCTCTGGGTTGACGTCTCTAGGGTTTGTTGAACATGGCTTATTGAGTCAATGATTGTTACTGCCTTACCATTAGAGGAGCCATCTGTGAATACTAAGGAGGCAGGAGGTGATAATGGCTCTTTTGAACATTTAATAGGAAATATAAACGGATGTAGGGAGAGAAATTGCAATATAGGTGATCTTGGCAAATGATGTAAAATTTGTCCTGGGAAGTTACCTATAGCTATTTGCCACTCTTCTTCAAATTGTAATAGTGTGTCTAATTGTTCTCTTTTATAAGGTATTATTATCTCAGTAACTTCTCTTCCAAAGAGTTCGATACTGCGTCGTCTACCTTTGATAATGAGAGTGGCCACTAGGGAGGGATAGGATGGTACAATCTTCCTAGGAGTGACAGGTAAATGTATCCATTCTAATGGTCCTTCCTGCCATAAACATCCTGTAGGAGTATATTTAGTGGCTAGAATAATTAAGGTCCAAGATTTGGAATAATCTAGATACTGTAGTTGCTGTTTATTGATGGCCTGTTCTATTTTTGCTATAGCCTTTTCTCCTTCTACAGTTAATTGTCGGGGAGACTTAGGGTTAGAATCTCCCTTTAAAATGTCAAATAGAGGTTTTAAGTCAAGAGTGGTTATTTTTAGATATGACCTGACCCAGTTGATATCACCTAATAGTTTCTGATAATCATTTAATGTGTTTAAATGATCTTTTCTTAATTGTAAAGGCTGATGGGTGATAGTAGAGGTATGTAATATTCTGCCTAAGTAGGAAAAAGAAGGTTCAGTCTGAATCTTTTCTGGGGCTATTTTTAGACCATGTTCTTCTAAAGCAAGGACGGTCTGAGTAAGAATTTCCTGTAAAGTAGCCCGATCTTTATGAGCTATTAAAATATCATCCATATAATGAATAAGATATAGATCTGAAAATTTCTAATAACTTGCAATGCCTGATCTACAAACTTTTGACATAATGTAGGAATATTTTTCATCCCTTGTGGGAGAACCTTCCATTGATATCTCTGATAAGGCTGTTTAAAGTTTTCTGATGGTATGCTGAATGCAAATCTTTGACAATCAGCTGGGTGAAGAGGTATAGTAAAAAAACAATCCTGTAAGTCAATAACAACAACACAATACTCCTGTGGAATTGCCACAGGGGAGGGCAATCCAGGTTGTAAGGAGCCCATATCTTCCATGGTGTCATTTATGGCTCTTAGATCTTGCAAAAGTCTCCACTTGCCTGATTTCTTTCTTATTACAAATATGGGTGTGTTCCAGGGACTATTTGATGGCTCTATATGTCCCTCTGCTAATTGCTGATCAATTAATTGTCGGGCTGCTGATATTTTCTCAGATGTTAAGGGCCATTGCTCGACCCATACTGTGGGATCAGCAGTCTTATGGGCAATGGCCCCAATTATAAATCCTGTCGAGGAGTGTGAGGTATTACTTTCTTTTCCTAATCCCTTTTCTGGATTAAATCCCATGTCTAGCATCTGTGATGTTACTCTATCACTGGGGCTATATAATAGAACTCCCATTTGAGACAAGATATCTCTTCCCCATAATGTAAAGGGGATAGTCGTAATTACATAGGGACAGAATATTCCTGAATGTTGATCTTCATCAGCCCAAGTTAAAATCTGAGAACTCTTTTTTACATTAGATGCCTTGCCTAGTCCTACTAGGGAAGTGGAGGTGGTGTGTGTGGGCCACGAAGAGGGCCAATCCTTCCCTGCTATGCAGGAAACATCTGCTCCTGTATCCAATATGCCTTCAATTGGTTTTCCCTGAATTTGTAAAATTTTTGTAGGTCTAGTAGCATGGATTTCTTGTATCCAAAATGCTGCATCACTAGATCCAAAGCCTCCGGCCCCTCTGGCTTCCTGGGTAACAGCTGTCCCTATTTTATGTATTGGTAACAGGAGTAATTGGGCAATTCTCTGGTTGGGCTGAATCTATATAGTTGTGGTGGGTGGGGAAAGTAAAATCTGTATTTCTCCTGTGTAGTCTGCATCAACAACTCCTGGGATGATGAAGATCCCCTGTAACGAAGTGGAGCTCCGCCCTAATATTAATCCTACAGTTCCCTCAGGCAGCGGCCCAGACACTCCTGTAGGAATGGCTGCTACTGGCGAGTCTGGGGTTAGTATTGCGTGGGTGGTTGAATGGAGGTCCAATCCTGCACTGCCTGGGGTTGCTCTGAAGAGGTCACTGACGGATTGAAATTTGCAGCAGAGGGGTTGAGGGTCGATGCCCCTATTATTGCAGGAGCCTGGAGCCGGCCCCTTCTCAAGTTTCCCAATTGAGGTGATGGGATATAACCTCCTTGGGAGCGATTTGTAGAATTTAAAGGCCGACCATTTTTATGGTATTTCGATCTACATTCCTTTGCCCAATGGAATCCTTTCTGACATCGGGGACAAACGGTTTTTGGAGGATTAATATTATTCCCTGATGTATTTCCAGGCTGTCGAGGAGCTTGCCATCTGGCTTGAGTATTATTATTTCTATTTGGGCATTCTCTGCTAAAGTGCCCAGATAAGCCACAAGAGTAGCAGTTCATATTTCTTTTATTACCTGTATTATTGCTGGCTTGTCCTATGCCCTGTACATATTGAGGGTATGTCTCCCCTTTGAGAGCTGCAGCTATAGCTACACCCTGTATAAATGCTGGACTTACATCAGCACACTGTTTTATAAAATCATTTATAGTTCCCGTTCTGCGAATTGGCCTTAATAAAGCCTGACAGGTATTATTAGCATTTTCAAAAGCCAGTTGTTTGATTAGGATATCGGCAGCCTCTTCATTATTGATTACTCTCTTGACTGCCTGTATGAGGCGAGAAAGGAAATCCTGATATGGTTCCTCGACCTTCTGTTTAATCTCTGTAAGGGAGGTTGTTTTTCCTGCTGTATAAGGTAGGGATTTCCAGGCATTTACTGCACAACTGGTTACTTTAATAAGTGCCTCTTTGGGCATATACATTTGCTCCTGAGCCGTGTTAAAATCACCTTCTCCTAATATCATGTCTAGGGTTACTCCTCCTCTGGATTTTTTGCTAGTGGCTACAGCTTTCTTAGCAAGATCATCATATTCAGTTTTCCATAATAAGTAATTGTCTCCTGAGAGACAGGATTTACAAAACTGTGACCAATCATAAGGAGTCATCCATTTATTGGCTAGGGTTTCTACCAAGGTTAGTGTGTAAGGAGCTAGAGGTCCATATTCAGAGCAGGCCAATTTTAATTCTTTAAGTATTTTGTAAGGTATAGCCTCCCAGGTGGGGCTTTCGTCCTCATCAAACTCATTCTCATATGCAACTGGGAAGCAGAGTGAGAACTCAAGATCTCCATTAGCTTCAGCTTCTCTTATCACCCTTTGAAATTTAGACATGGAGCTCCTAGGAGCTGCAGGACCTGGTTTAGGCTTCCTTTCTAATTTAGGGAGCCTGTTTTGAATGGGAGGGCCTCTCTCCTCTCTACTGACTGGAAAGGAACAATGATCATGTTTATAATATTTATTCTCCTTCCGATCAGTAGGCATAGCTAAATTGCTCTTAGATTGAGCTGGAGACAATAATGATGTGTCTTCTCTAGGTGGATCCGAGGGACTATTTAAAGTTTGAGAACGTTCAATAGTTTCTGCCTCTGGTGCCAAGATGCCACGAATTAAATTCCAGAGGGGAAAGGCATTTTCCGGGACCTTCTGGTCCTGCGGATGGAAGGTGTGATAATTCATAAATTGCTCTCCTATTTTAGTCCAAGTTGTTAAATTAACAGTTCCATCCTCAGGAACCCATTGACATGCATATTCTATAAAACTTTCTATCTGACTGGGAGTAATCTCAACTCCTCTGCTAGCAAGCAGATGCATTAAAAGATTAACACAGTCTTTTTTCTTTAGACTCAGTATGACCCATCTTGTCAATCTAAGTTTTGTACTAACTACCCGCTTACCCTACTTATCCTCTATAGGAGGGGTCTGCAGCACCCTATGGTGCAGTCCTATCCATCCCAAGTACGTCCCAAGTACGGGGGGACTTACCTTCGTGCCCCACGTTGGGCGCCTGTTCGGGCGCCAGTTGCTGGGGTCCAATCCCAGTGGGTCCAGGGGTCCCCAAAGGTGTGGACGGAGTCGGCGAAGAAGGAATGACATGAAGGCAGTGTTCAGTTCATCAGTAGAGTTGGGTTCTCTAGCCAGGATCTCCAGCCAAGTTCTGTAGCCATGTTCTCTTGCTAGGTTTTCCATCCAGCTTCTCCAGGTTCTCCTGCCATGTTCTGTCTAGGTTCTCCAGGCAGGTTCTGTCACCAGGATCTTTAGCCAGGTTTTATGCAGGTTCTTTTGCCATTTTCTTGCTAGGTTCTCCAGTGAAGTTCTGTAGCCAGGTTCTGTACAGGATCTTTTGCCATGTTCTCTGGCTAGGTTCTGGTTAGGATCTGATGAGGATCTGATGGGGATCTGATCCTCTTGTAGAATCTTTAGGGCAGAATCTGGTATGTTTAACAAGCCCCCCAGGTGAGTCTCACTCTCAAACAAGTGGGGGATGTGCTGCTTTAGCCCAGTGAGCCTCAACTCTGGCTGCTCATTAGACTCACTTGGGGCTTTAAAGTAATCCGGTGTTCACCCTGACCAGTGTGCTCAGTGGTTAGAGCGTCAGCCCGTGCACCGAAGGGTCTCGGGTTCAATTCCCAGTCAAGGGCATGTACCTGGCTTGCAGGTTCAACTCCCAGCTGATCTGGGCAGGTGCCGGAGGCAACTAATCAATACCAGTCAATGTGTTTCTTTCATATCGATGTCTCTCTGTCTCTCTCTCTCAGCAATAGAAAAGAGTATCCTCGGGTGAAGATTAACAACAACAAAAAATCCGGTGTTGGGCTCCATTATCCATTTTTCCTCAAAGCTCCCAGATAACTCTGGTCGGGCCTTCGGGCTGAGAACCGCTGTGAGGACCTCTGATGAGGGCCCTCCTGGCACCGAGGGGGTGTGCTGGGCCAGGTGCGATTCCCCGCGCCCCTGAGGTCACAACGTGCCCATCAGTGTTTCTCACATCCCGCTGTGCGTGAGCCACCTGGGCAGGGGGAGCTGCTACACTCCCAGCCCCCCAAGCTGACACGGAGACCAATGAAACCAGAAGCACATGGGTGGGGGAGTGGAGAGGCTGGGGTGGTTATTTTCAAAAGTCTTCTTCGGTGTTTCTGACAGGTAAGGGGTGAGGCCCTGGGAACGTGGCTGCGTGCAGGCAAGTAAGTTGAGCAGCGTCGAAGCCTCGGAGCCGAAGCCTTTATAACCCCCAGTGTTCTGTGGAAAGCGGCTTGTTCAGGGCCTCAGCTGAGAGCAGGACCTAGCACACCTGCCAGATTCGATGAACCTGCGCTCCTGCTGGTACAAACGACCGCGTGAGCTCTCCTAGGCAGAGGCCTCCTGGGCCATTCTTTCATTAGTGACTCGATATTTTTCATAACTGCTGCTCAGCCCTGCTGTGAAAGTGCCAAAGAGAAAACCCTGCTTAATGATCATGCATCCCTTTGGCTTTTTAGACCTAATTTCTGGGGAACAACCATTACCCTGTGTCTCGCTGTGCTTCCTCCGCGTGCAGCGTCCTTCCAGCTGGTTTAGAGGGACCATCATTCTCCGGCACCGCCGCCCACTGCGTGCTAATGCCGGGCGTCTGCCTGGGATTTGGGACCTCAAGGAGGATGTGCAGTTTAGGAACTGGCTCACCCGTGCATTTGTGCATTCATTCCACGAGCCTGTCGAGCACCCCTGTGCTGGGGGCGGGCAGGGTGGGGTGGTGGTAGAGATAAAATGTGACAAGTGCCACTTTGGAGATATGTTTACAACATTAAAGAACTAAGAAGTGAGTGACTATTTCTGGTGTGTGTGTGTGTGTGTATAGTGTGACTTGGGAAGCCTTCTCCAAGGAGGAGCCCTCTGCCCTGGGTTTTGAAGAGTAGACAGGAGCCACATTGAAAGGGAGCAAACCCTGGGGCAGTCGCCAACCCAGCCAGGTGACTAGAGTCCTCAGGGGAGCCAGGCTACACTCCAGACCAAGCATGTCAAACTCAAAGGCTAACAGGGGCCAAATAAACAAGGCCTGCGGCCTGCGGGCTGTGAGTTTCACGTGCTTGCTCCAGAGTCCATCCAATAAGAACCTCCCGGGATGAGAGAGACCTGGGCATGAGCAGGTTTTAAAATTCCCGAGGTGATTGCAAAGTGCAGCCAACGTTAGAAACCAAGGAGAACGGAAATGGAAGTCACCTAAAAATGTAAAGATAAAACAAAAAAACACAGCCTTGCAGGTCACCTTCCACACATCATCTGTCCCGAAACTTCTCTCTAGCCCGTCTCAAGTGTCCCAGAGAAATGAAAGGGAGGGGACTTTGGAGGCAGACAGGTGACGTGCTGGCCGCTGTAAGAGAGCTGTGTGACCGCCGTTCATTTATTAAGGCAGCTAATAATTCGACAAGTGTTTACTGCGTGCCTGCTCTGTGCTGGGAGCTGGAAGCCCGCTGTGAATAAGGCCAAGTCCTTGGTCTCCGGGAGCTCATTGCCTAGCAGAGAAGACAGACAACACCTTTCCAATGCGGTGTTAGGAGTAGGGACACGGAGCCGGGGGAGCCTGGGGAGCCTGCAGGAGGGGTACCTAGTGCGGTCTGCGGGGTTAGGGCGTTTCCCCAGGGAAGTGACCTTAAGGAGATATCGGAATGAATTGGCCAGGCAAAGGGGAGGAGGGAAGAGATGAAAGCATGGGTAGAGAAAACAGTATGGGCAAAGGCCAGAGGCAAGAGTGAGTCTGATGCATTCTGGGAGTATTCATTCTGGCTGGGATCTGAAACGTGATCTGGGAGAGGAAGAAGAGAGAGCTGGCAAAACAGTCAAGGGCCAGATCCTCAGAGGCCTTATTAGCAGAGGTGTGGAGTCTGTACTTCATCCTGATGGCAGTGGGGAGCTACAGCAGTGTTTGCCCAGCACACGCGTATTTATTTGTGCGGTGAGATTAGATTGCAGGGGTGTTGAGGAATCTTCGTGAGAGATGACAGAGGTCTGAGCTCGGGATGGCAGAGAGAATGGAGAGAAGTCGATGAAGTCAAGAGACACTTAGGGTCTCTGGAGTTCTCCCTTTGTATAGCTCTCTCCTCTGGTACTCTGTCCAGTGAAATCCACCTGCCTCAGTTTCCTCAATCAGGGTGTCCACCTGGCTCTGCCTGAGTCCCGCTCCCTGCACTGTGGCCTGCCTCACTTCTGCTCTCTTCGTCCTCCTAATGCAGTTACATTGTGATTTTTCCCCTTTCTTTTTATTTTATTATTTTTTTCTTTTTTTAAAAATATATTTTTATTGATTTCAGAGAGGGAGAGACAGAAACATCAATGATGAGAGAGAACCATTGATTGGCTGCCTCCTGCACACCCTCTACTGGGGATCAAACTCAAAACCTGGGCATGTCCCCTGATAGGGAATCGAACTGTGACCTCCTGGTTCATAGGTCAACGCTCAACCACTGAGCCATACCAGCCAGGCTATATTGTGATTTTTGGTTGAACAACATCCAGTGTTTGCCTTATTATGACTATGTAAATATTATCCTAAGCTGAATCATGTGAGGTACAATGATTACATTTTATTTCTTATATAAGATGGTAGGGAAAAATGCTATGTAGTTCATCTCCCTGTCTATTTTTGCGAACATGGGAGATTACATTTCCCAGCCTCCTTTGCAATTCATCTGGGACCATGTGACTAAGTTTTGCAAGTGAAGGTGATATGGCCCTTTCAGTCCAAGGCAGCCCGAGGCCTTCTCCACACTCTGCTCTCCCCTCCAGGCAGGTGGAGTGAGGGACTCTGAGGTGGTGGAGTTGCAAGATGGAAGCAGCCTGGGTTCCTGAGTCACCACTTGGAGGAGAGCCAGGCCTGTGATGTGGATGAAATATAAACCTTTCTGGGCTAAGCCACTGAGATTTCAAGATGTGTCTGTTGTGGCAGCTGCCATGAATAGCTAATGCTTTCAGCATTGCATTATTGTTCTCCAGGTTGCTTAATATTCTTTTAATCATCCTCATTCATCCCCAAACTTTCCCACAGAAAGACAAACCTCCTCCGTAAGGTCAAACGCCCAGCCTTTTCAATGTGCTCCACACCCTTCACCCCTGACTAATCCTAGTGCCTAGTGATGGGACATCCGGCTGTTCTCTGCCTGATGGGGAGTCAGGAGGCTGGTGGAAGGGGAAATAGGTTATATTTAAGGAGAGACGGTTTCACTTAATGGTTAAGAGTTCAAGCTCTTCACATTTAGTAGCTGGCGACTTTCCTAACCTTTCTGAGACTTTCTGCTTTGAAAAATGGGGATAATAACTCTAACTTCAGAGGACTGTTGTGAGGATTAAATGAGATGATGCTTGTAAAGTGCTCTCCACACCATTTCTGGCAGAGAGGACGTGCTGATAAATCCTAGTTCTTATTATTAAGATGAAAAAGCTGTGGGGAGTGACTGTGCTTTCCAAGCACCAGGGAATTTAGCTGGAAATGAGTTCTGCTTTGCTTCCCACTATGGGCAGCTGCTCCCCAACTTTAGAGACAGCTGAGGGACCAACATGGAGCGGTGTGATCCAGGGTCCTCAATCCGGCTGCAACTTAGACTCACCTGGGATGCTTTTATTATTTATTTATTTACTTACTTATGTATTTGTTTATTATTTTTAAACAATTCTTTTAAAAAATATTTATTTCAGAGAGGAAGAGAAAGCGAGAGAGAGATAGAAACATCAATGACGAGAGAGAATCATTGATTGCTACCTCCTGCATGCCCCATACTGGGGATTGAGCCCACAACCCAGGCATGTGCCTTGATAGGGAATCGAACCGGGAACTTCTGGTTCATAGGTGGACATTCAACCACTGAAGCCACACCAACCAGGCTGGGATGCTTTTAAAACTATAGATGCCTACGCAGGGACAGACCTGTTAAATTTGCACTTTGGGCCCTGACACTGGTATGTTTGAAAGCCTCTTTAGGCGATTTTCATGGACATGGGGGTTAAGAACCATTGGCCTAGCGTAGGGCAGTGGTTCAGTCACCTCAGGGGCTTGATAAACGACCCTTGATGGACCCACACCCACACTTTGATTCCGCAGGGCTGGGTGGAGTCTGCGAATTTGCATTTCTAACAAGCACGCAGGTGATGCTCCTGAGCAGGCACAGGTTCCCTGGCTCAGCCCACGTCTCCTGAGAAGCCAGTTGGAGGAGGTCCTGGTCTTGGGTCCCCCCAGCTTCGGATCTTGAACTTGTGGAGCCAGAATCTGGTTCCAGCTCAGCCAGCATCTGATCCTGGACTGGTCACACCTTCTCTGAGCCTTGGGACAACCTCTTCTCTGAAGTGCCTCTTAAGCTCTAGGAATCTTGGTGAGTCCGTGGCCCTCAAACATTTTAATTCTGGTAAAATGTGAGGAGCTGGAGCGGTTTGAGGATCGGGGGAGGGGCGCCGGCCTTGGTCCCTTCTGAGGTGGGCCAGGTTGGGCTCTAGGCCAGTGGGCACAGAGGGGTGAACAAGACAAGCTGGTTCTGTGAGTGCTTTGGAGGAGAAGGAAGGAGAGGGTGGGATGGACGTTCCCAGAGGCCCCTGGCTGGCCATGAAGGGTTGAGGGGGGCCCACCTCCCCCGGCACCATTTTCTACTGGAGGCGGAGAAGTTAAAAGAGGAGGGGAGAGAACTCATAACCCTGAACTTCATTTGTGGACTAGACCCAGGGCTGGGTGACCTCTGTTCTCTGGGGTAGCTTGTGTGTGTGTTGGAGAGGGTGGGGGGGCGGGGCCGGGGATGAAGGACCACTCTGGCTACTTCTGTGTAGGGCCCCCCACCCTTGGGTTCTGACCCCAGAACCTGTCATTTCTTGCTGCTACCATCTTTCTGTGGCTTTTCTGCTCACCTATAAGCGATACGTTGACGGTCCAGCTTTCTAAGATAAAAGCCGCTTTGGTCAAAGCAGACCTGTGTGTTTCTTATGTTTGCTCCCACGCCGTCTCTCTCTGGGTTTGACAAAATTTGGTGCTGGGTCTGTGAGGATGAGAAAGAGGAGGATTGGGTTGTGGGGCTCCCCCTTCAGTTAGGAGGTGCTCCTGTGGCTGAGGATTAGTCCCCCTAGGGATGAGCTGTGAAAGGCCTCGGGGTGCCTGGGAGGGGCTGGCTGCCTTCTAGAAAGATGCACCTAAGAGGCAGAGGGGCCCTTGCCAAGGCCACTTCCCTGGAAGCTGCAGCCAGGGGTCGGGGGTAGGTGCAAAGGAGGCACAGGGAGGGGTCGTTGTAACCCTTTAGCATTCCCGCACCTGCTGGCGATTCGTGCTATGGCCGCGTGAGATGCTGGTAGGCACCTTCCTTAGGAGAACAGGTGTTATGCCTTAAACGGCTTTTACAATTAATACAAAAGGAAGGGAAAATGCAGGAAGTGACAATACAGAAAGAGCATTTTGCAGCGGTGTTGGCATGCCTGGTGTTTGAGGCAGGGGGGTGTTGGGGCTTTACAGAGGCGTTAGTGGGCCGGGTGGTGGTGGAGGTGGGATGAGTACAGGTGTGGTGAGCAGAGAGGGCCGTTGGGAGATTGGCTACAGTGAGCGAATAAATGAATAAACTGAGGCCAATGGGAGCCAGGTTTCCTGCTGTTAGAGAAGTGAGCTGCAAACATGGAAAGGGGGAAGGCGAGCAAGAACCTGAGGTGCTAGATAGTATGATCTCATTGATAGATGTATATTTGCACACACATCAAAACCATGCATTTAAGTACATATATGGAAATATGTGTAGCTGTGGGCGTGTGTACATATATTTACATACGTACATGCATTTCTTAGTTTCTAGAGGAGCTAGGAGCAATAAAATTCCAGTCATGAGGAATACGCCAAGCTCCCAGATTTCGGTTTCTAAGCACCATTCTCCACTAAAGTGAACCAGGGCTTCTCGGAGAAGTGGCTGCTTCCAGAGAGGGAGCAGGGAAAGGACAAGATGAGTCTGGAGCATCTTGTGCCAGAAAGCAAGGAAGTGCTCAAGGAATGATGAAGACATAGACAGGCACAGGGATCAGCTAGAAGGGGCTCTTACTGCTCAAACCTGGGCAAGCTGAGCATCAACATATAAATAACTGGGTAAAGGGCATTGAGTAAAATAGGATTCCATGAGTCCATATAGACATAGTTAAGTGAATGAATACATTAATAGGAGAGATGGGAAAGCTCTTTCTTGCAAGAGGTTGCCAATTAATAACTGTAGAAGGAATGATGGACATATAAGAAAAATCAACATTAGTCAACCATCCTGGTAATGGTTGATTCAGGCTGGAGTTGCCAATGATGCTAAGACTGGCAGGTGAATGTTTGAAGAGGAGGATATTGGTAAAGTACTGGAATGTATCTCCAGAAAATATTTTTCAACTACAAAGGGAAAAATAGTGACTTTCTGGGAGAAAAACCTGGCAGACTTCGAGTAGAGCAGGTGATCAAAATTAACCTAACTCAGCATGGGCAGGTTGACCTCATGGGCCTCCTGATGCGAATGAACCCCAATTTCTGCTAAGAGTGCATGGCCTGTCTCCTCATAAGGAAACTGCCTCATGTTGAGGGTTACCCTACACAATGAAAGGCCTTTACTCTTAAATAAAAACATGGCTGTTGAGGAAAGACATGAAAGATGGGGGTGGGGGGGAAGTGGGGAATGTTGCAGTTTGAAAGAGCCTGGAGAGACATGACAGCTAAATGCAAGATGTCGCCCGGCTGGTGTGGCTCAGTGGTTGAGTGTCGACCTATGAACCAGGAGGTCTCGGTTTGATTTCCGGTCAGGGCACATGCCCGGGTTGCAGACTTGATACCCAGTAGGTGGTGTGTAGGAGGCAGTCAATCAATGATTTTCTCTCCATCTCCCTTCTTTTCTGAAATTAATAAAAATATATTACAAAAATAAATGCAAGGTGTATTTCTAGATTGGGTCCTGGACCAGAAAGGAAAAAGAGGCATTGTTGGGGCAGTTGATGAAATGTGAATGTGGTGTGGATTGGATGGTGATGCTGAGCCAATGTTGGCTTCCTGATCCTGGAAGGTTATGCTGGAGAGTGGCCTTGTGTTTAGGAAGGATACTCCGGTGTATTCGGGGGTAATGGGATATCATATCTGCAACTTGCTCTCAAATGGTTCGGGAAAAGACTAATGATTATATGTGCCACATGTTTGTAAAAAAGTGACACATGCATGCAGTGAAGCACATATGGAAAATTGTTAACAGCTGGGAAACCCTGGTAGTATTTTTCTTATAACTTTTCTGTAAACCTGAAATTATTTCAGAATTATGTTTTTAAAAGATTAAAAAAAACCCCCACTCATAGCCTGACTAATCCACAGGGAACTATAGAATTTTTTAGAGCATTTCTTCCCAGTTTTCTTTTCTCTGAATTTTCATGTAGTTAAATTGTGTTCTATGTACAACTGTATATCCCACTGTATCACTTACCATGGTAGCATACACATTTCCCCGGGTGTTATTGTAAACATTGTTTTTAATGGCCACATAATGCCCCACGGAGAGATTGTATCTAAACTTACCATTCTAACTATTGTTGGACGGCACTCAGGTTTTTCCTTTTAAGAAACTTCTAAGTCACATTGCAATGAATATCTTTGCTAATAAAGACTTTTATGTTTATTTTTCTTAGGGTAGATTTCTAGAAATGGAATTATGAAAGGATCTGAATATTTTAAAACGATGGGCGCATACCACCACATTGCCTTGCAAAAGCAGTTTAGTAATAAAATAAATCCCAGCAGCAGTGAGAGTGCTAGTCTGGGCACACCCTCACCAGCATTTTATTTTTTTAATATATATTTTTATTGATTTCAGAGAGGAAGGGCGAGGGAGAGAGAGAGAGAGAGATAGAAACATCAACGATGAGAGAGAATCATTGTTTGGCTGCCTCCTGCACGATCCACACTGGTGATCAAGCCCACAACCTGGGCATGTGCCCTGACCAGGAATCGAACCGTGACCTCCTGGTTCATAGGTTGATGCTCAACCACTGAGCCACGCTGGCTGGACTCACCAGTGTTTTAAAACTCCTCTTTTGCTAGGTGAAGAGTGATGACTTATTGCTTATCGTGTATTCCTGTGATTTCTAGAGAGTTAGAAAATGTTACTAGTGGTTTGTTAAACTAGTGGTGGTTGATGCCCCCACGTTTTTCTTGGCTCATCTAGACTAGATGCTTCCCCAAGGACAGGGGCCAGGTGACTTCTGTGTCTAGTGGAGAGCCCTCCTCCTGGGACCGCCAGCCCCTGGTGCCCATGTCTGGCTCTTTCTGGAATCATGTGACTCCATAGTTGCTCATGTGCCTGGCTGACTTCTCCTTAAGGGACTGTTTGGGGAGCCGTGGCTGCCTGCCTTGGCCTGGGCCATTTCCCAATTAGTCCTGGTTTGTCCCAGCCCCCTTGGCTGTGAGCAACTCTCACCCACTTTCATTTTACTAGCCATCTTCCCTCCTTTATCATTAAAAATTTTTTTTATTGATTTCATAGAAGAAAGGAGAGGGAGAGAGATATAGACCCATCAATGATGAGAGAGAATCATTGATTGGCTGCCTCCTGCATGCCCTACACTGGGGATCGAGCCCACAACCCCAGCATGTGCACTGACCAGGGTGTGTGTGTGGGGGAATCAAACCATGACCTCGTGGTTTATAGGTCAATGCTCAAACACTGAGCCATGCTGGCTGGGCCCTCTTTTATCATAAAAAAAAATAGTAATGGAATTATTGATTTCCCTCATCCTCGATTATAAAAGCAATTTATAATCACTATAAAAATATTCAGATATTACAGAAAAGTATAAAAAAAGTTCTCCATAGTCATATAATCCAACTATCTGGTAGTATTTGGAATATTTTCTTCCACATTTTTCTCTGTACATAGATATAGATTTTTACATGAATGGGTTCACTTCTAAACATTTGATTTAAAAAAACTTTAAAATTTTTAAAAGTTGGCAGTAGATCTCAGATTTACATACGCAGTTTCTTTCAGTACATTTTGGGGTAACAAACATTAACGTGGGCAAGCATCAACCTCATTTCACTTCCGTGTTAAAAACAAATTTCTATTTGTAATGCACGACATCCCTGAACCACTGTAGAAACGTGTGTGTGTGTTTAAGAAAACATTGCTTAACAAAAGACATATTCTGAAAAGGTAAGAAAGTTATGGGGAAAACTTTAGTTCCCATCTATCTAGTCCTTAAAACCTTAGAGCAGGGGATCCTCAAACTACGGCCCGCGGGCCACATGCAAATACAAGTATTGTATTTGTTCCCGTTTTGTTTTTTTACTTCAAAATAAGATATGTGCAGTGTGCAAAGGAATTTGTTCATAGTTTTTTTTTTAAACTATAGTCCGGCCCTCCAACGGTCTGAGGGACAGTGAACTGGCCCCCTGTTTAAAAAGTTTGAGGACCCCTGCCTTAGAGGATCTGCCCAGCTGGCGTGGCTCAGTGGTTGAGCGTCGTCGTCCTATGAACCAGGAGGTCATGGTTCAATTTCCACTCAGGGCACATGCCCAGGGTTGTGAGCTCGATCCCCAGTAGGGGCTGTACAGGAGGCAGCCGATCAATGATGTTCCTCCCTCATCGATGTTTCTCTCTCTATCCCTCTCCCTTCCTCTCTCTAAAAATTAACAAAAACTTATTTTAAAAAAAACCACAACACAAACCTTTGAGGATCTGCCTCCAGCCACCACTAGGCCATGCTGTTGCCAATCCATTCACCGAAGCATCGGCACATGGCTCGAATTATCCTTTCCATTGTACATTTATTAACTTTACTGTAACGGTAAGTTTCGATTCGTTTTAAATGGCATCATGCTACCTCATTACTGACACAGGCTTTCCAGTTTGCTTGGGAGGAGGAATTAGAAGTGGAAAGAACAGCACCCCCAGCTGACAGATGGGCCCACAGGTCACCCCGTGTCTCTTAACATCAGCTCGTGACAGGGAACTGCAGCAATGAGGCCGCGGCTGAGGAAGGACAGCTAGGGACTGTTCCTCCCAGGACAGGCTGAAATCTGTGCCTCAGTAAGTGGGTGATTATTTGAAGCACTACACATCGTAACCGGGAAGAATGTTTTCTCGGAGCTTGAGGTAGAATTACAGTCAGGCAGATGGACAAGGAAAGTGGAGCCGCCCCATCCACCTACGAAGGCATCCTAATGGCCGGCCCCAACGCAGTGACTTCCGACCGAGAGACTGTGAGTCCTCTCCGTCAATAACTCGGAGTGCCGACTTGAAAAGGCATTGATGGGGATGACAGTGCCGTGTGTTCAGGCTTTGGATAGCTGGATCTTCAAAATATAAGAAGCAACATCCAAATTAATATGACCACAGATACAATATTTTTTAAACACATATGGAAGCTTGGGGGTTTTAGAGAAATTCAGGTAATAATTTTAACAAACTCTCATGAGAACTGGAGAATGGGAAAAAAACCCCATAAATACATAAATAAAACAGCTTGAGAAAGTACATATGTAGTATTTATGAAAATGAATGTCAACGTATTTATTATATCTTGAAATAGGATATAGTGGGTAGTTTTATCAAAAGTTACAGATCGATGAATGCTAGTGAAATGCAAATTGATTCCATGAAACATTGACAGAAGCTTTTTTGTTTTGATCTCATCCCTTGTGTGAAGATAAGAACCCTTTCCCAACTATACTCCAATGAAGCATTCAGCTCCCCTCGGGGGCTGGTTTGCTAGTGGTAGCTGGTACCAGGGCGAGCAGCTGTGTGAAGGATGGGCAGGCGAATTTTGGGGTTAAATGTCAGAAGACCTGCTCAGGTACATTTGAGAAAGCCCTGCTTCATTGGGTTTCCTGTCCCCTGCCTTCTCCAGTGTTCGTTGACTGTCGTCTTCCTGGGAGTGTCAGCACGCAGTCCTGAGTGCAAGGGTGCGGAGTGACAGCTCTACCACTTGGCTAACAGTGTGACTTAGGGAAAGGTACCTGATCTTTTGGGGCTCCAGTTTCTTCACAAATAAATAAATAAATAAATCTTTCCTCTTGGTTTATTGAATTCTCCTTTTTTTAAAAAATCCTCACCGAAGGAGTGAGGATATTTTTCCCATTGATTTTAGGGAGAGTGGAAGGGAGGGGGCAGAGTGAGAGACAGAGAGAGAAAAACATTGATGTGACAGAGACACTGATGGGTTGCCTCCCACACATATCCTGACTAGGGGCAGGGATCGGATCTGCAACCCAGGAACATACCCTTGAACCCAATTGAACCCAAGACCCTCTGGTGTGCGGGCCAACGCTCTAACCACTGAGCAGCTGGCCAGGGCCTACTCCCCCTGCTTTTTTTTTTTTTTAATCGCTAATGACATTTCTAAATATGTATTCAGTGTCTGTCTTTCCCCACTAAGCTGTGAGCTCCATGAAGGGAGATCCTAACTTCACGGTTCCACTGCATAACATTTACAGGCTCCTACTCTGTGCCGTGCATCGCTCTACATGCTCTACATGCTCTACATGCTCTACATGCGTGACAGCAGTTACAAAGGGTTTCTCTTGACTGTCCTTTCCCTAATGTGCTTTGTTTCGTAGCCTCCAGTGTTCTGCCTTCTGAATCCTTGCATGTCACTCTGTTCCACCACAACGCTGTGCGGATGAGCTGAGTCTTTTGCACACGTGTGGGCCGAGCCCGGGCTGTCCTTTGCCGCAGGGCCTTCCTCTACAGACCTCCTCAGTGTGGTTGCCTCCAGTCTGACTGTCACTGTCCAGGTCCCTGGAGGGACTGGGGCTCAGCCTGTGCTCAGCCATCCAGGTGGGGCCAATGGGACCACTGGGCCAATTCTGTATGTGTGGGTTTGGGCCCAGAAAAAGGTATTCTTCTGTCCACTAGTAGTGAGAAGTAACAGAAGCCAGCATTGCTGGGTGCCAAGCCTTCTGCTGAGTGCTTACATGTGTGTTTCATTTACCCCTGTGAAGGTGCTATTCTCACCCCCACCTTTTAGACAGGGAAACGGGGTCTCCGAGTGGTTGATTTCCCCAGTGTTATGCCTGAATAAGTGGCAAAGCTGGGACTGGAGCCCAGGGCTATCTGCTGAGCTGGGTGGCCTCTTCTTCTCCCTGCGGATGACCAACAGCACCACTGGGGTGTGTGCCCCTGCGCCATCCCCACCCCCACACAGGCCTCCCTCACTGCCACCTCTGTCATATGCAATTTGTTATCATACTGAAATAGTATCACATATGCTGTTTTGTAGTCTTCTTTTTTCACTAACTCGCTTTAAAAAGGGGCAAGAAAACAAAAGAAAAAGAAGGGGCAGGAAGAGCAAAATAGATGGTCTCCATCCTGACCCCATCTCACCCCCTCCCGACCGCATCCAGGCAGAGCCTCCCAGGCCTCTGTCCCCTCAGCGTAGCTTGGAACATGAGTCACAATGGAAAATTCTAGAGAGCAGCTTCCTTGGAATGGGCTTCGTGGTGACTCTGCAGGCCACAGGCTGGGCCGTGTGTGTGACCCCAGGTTTTGCTACTGGAGCCCTTGGGGTGGCACTGGGGACCCCCATATGATTAAGGTTCCAGTGGTGGCCTGAGTGACCGGCCCTCCCCAGGGATTGTAACCAGAGGCTCCTTCTCCTCCGTGTCTTCATTTCCACAGGAAGGGAGTCCCGCCGTGGGCCTCATGGCTTTTTTGTTTTCTTTTCCACAGAGTTTATTTTCCTCCAATTATCACAGGAATGAAAATCGTTACAGAAAATGAGCAGAGCAGAGGAGAAAAGCCCTCCGCGCCCGGGGCCCACAGGGCGGCCAGCATTGTGTTTGATGGCCACTTCCTCGTCCATAGGGAGGCCGTCCCATAGCTTAGTAACCATGTCCCTACTGTTGCCGCGGGATCTATGAGTTCCGTCATTAGCTCTTTCTGTGCACGGGGATTTTAAAGACGATTGGGATGGTTTACTTTGATATATTCTTAGAAGTGGGATTCTTAGACGCTGCTTCTTATAAGTGGAATTATTGGGTCAAGGATTTTGAAACCTTCGACTAAATGGAAGCAGAGTCCCCGACAGATGAGTCAATGAGATGGTGACCCCAGGCCCTGTGACTGTAGTCTGTGGATGTAGTAAGTTTCTCATCACTGAACGTGTTCACGCACAGGTTATGGGACTGACGGTTCTCAGTGGGGGCACAACCCTCCCTTTATTGGTCATTTTGGAGGGGTTGGGGGTTAGTTTGGGTTGCCGCCATGATTTGGGGGTGAACTGCTTCCATTTAGAGGGCAAGTCTACAATGGGGGGTAGTTTCTGCAACAAGAAGCTTTCTTGCTTCTTCCCAACGTTCCAATGTCCTGCATGGAAAAACACACCCTGTTTACCATTTTCTGAGCCTAGAACCTAATGCTGTTTTACATAGAAATACAATGTTTTGTTTTTCTGCAGTTTTATTTTTTTATGGAATTTATTGGGGTGGCATTGGGTTAAATTATATAGGTTTCAGGTGTACAGTTCTGTCATACATCATCAGTATATTGTATTGTGTGTTCACCATCTAAGTCAAGTCTCCTTCCATCATCATTTATCCACCTTTTACCCTCTTCTACCTCCTCCAACATGCTTCCCCTCTGGTAATACACAAGCTTAATTTCTTCGAAGTGCAACAACTGGGCAAAACAAGAAAGACTATACTTGGTTTGCAGATTTAACAGGAATGGGCCATTATTTTGGAAAATCACAGCCTGAATGGTGATGATGCTTATGGTTTTTGAGTCACCAGCACATCTGCTTGTATTTGTAGCTGTTGATGCATTCTCTCTCTCTCTCTCTCTCTCTCGATAGGTAGATTTAGTTTGCTTGTATTTAGAATGTCAAATATTAAGTTGAATCACGGGAAACGCCTATTTTTATCCATCAAAAATAGTTCCTATCAGCAGTTTCATTTAATTCTACTTAATATGGAAAAATGTCTCACTTCCAAACTTATTCCCGCTTCATCTGTGCAAGCCTCGCACAACCACAGGCCTGAGCATTCACATGTAGAAATACTTTTTATTACATTTCTTTCATTTTTTCCTTTAAGTTACAGGTGGAACATTACATTCTTTAGAATTTACATGTAAACGGGCCATCTTATCAGCAAGTTTCATGTAAGAAGGGTAAAGCGGGCACTAAAATGTCTGTGCAAAGGGAGGGTTGGGTCTGACAGGGCTGAGAAATACCAGGTTCACTGTTGGCCTTCTCAAGGCAGGACCCGCATCGTCCTAGTCTATCTAAGTGCGCCAAGAACTTTGATACTGGAGTCACCCTGCCATCTTACAATTGGCAAGTCCGTGTCCCCACTGAGCTCGTTAGGGGCGTGTAAAAACGGGAGGAAAACCCACATTGTGAGCGAGCATCCACCGGCTGTGTACTCAGATGGAAGAGACATCATTTTCTCTAATCCTTACAGCAGCTCTATGAGGAAACCGAGGCTTAGCAGGGTTAGGACACTTGGTGAAGATCACACAGTAAATACCTAGCAGAGAAGGCATTTGAACTACGATGGGAAAACAAGGCAGAGTGGCCAGATCAAATACCAGATGCCCAGGGAAGTTTGAATTTCAGATAAACAATACATCTTTTTTTAAAAATATATATATATTTTATTGACTTTTTTACAGAGAGGAAGGGAGAGGGATAGAGAGTTAGAAACATCGATGAGAGAGAAACATCGACCAGCTGCGTCCTGCACACTCCCTACTGGGTATGTGCCTGCAACCAAGGTACATGCCCTTGACCGGAATCAAACCCGGGACCCTTGAGTCCACAGGCTGATGCTCTATCCACTGAGCCAAACCGGTTAGGGCTAAACAATACACCTTAACGCTACAGTATAAGTGTGCCCCAATATGGCATGGGATGTACTTATACTACAATGTGATTTGTTGTTTATCTAAGTTTCAAAATTAACTGGTTGCCTTGTGCCATTATTATTAAATCCGGAAACCTCACTCCAGCGTCTGTGCTCTTTACCTCCCCCTGTCCCGCTATTTCTCCTGCTTTTCTTACTCAGAACATTGATCCATAGATCAGAATTCTAAAAATGTTTTGTGGAGTCACCAGCGGAAGCAGCAAGAAGTAAGAGTGAGCCTTGTTGGGGGTTGGGAGGCCCTGGTGCCTGGCCCTGATGCGGGGGAGAGAAAGCTTCCCTGGCCACAGCTTTCTCATCTGTGAATTGGAGAGTTGAACTAAAAGCATCTGAAAGGTCAGAGAATATTAACTGGGTTCTGACCAGGCGCCTGGCACGGTCCTGGGCTCTTGGGTTCTATCGAGGGACAAAACTGACCAAGTTCCTCTTCCTCTGAGAGCTGACGTTCTAATGGGGAACAGATAATAAGTGAGCTGTAATGTGCAGCTCCCATGTGCTCAGCACCTCCTGTGTCCCTGTTGTGTCTCTCCTATCTGTGTCTAGGGCTTGGCATGGTGCTGGGACACAGGTTGGCAGGGGTGGGGCCGGGTTCTGTGGGCTGGGGACTCTCTAAGATCCAAGGCCCTTCCTTGGATCTTAGGAGCCTGTGCCGGACGGGGCAGTGGAACAAGCTTCAGTAGCTCCCCTGGAAATATGGCTCTGAGCTAAGTCGGTGGTTGTTGAATGAACAAATAACCTTGTAAGGTAGTTTCTCCATTTACAACTGAGGCTGTGGATGTTCAGAGAGGAGAAGGGACTTACCCAAGTTTATACAACCAGAGCTGCTGGTGATGTGGCTCAATGGGGAGGGAATGTGACCGTGGAAAGCCCCTACGCTTTGGGTCGAGAAAGGCCCGGGTTTAAATTCCGCCCTTGCATTTACTTGCTGAGTGACTTAGGCCAAGTGTCTCGAGCTCTCTGTGTCCTCATCGGTAAAATGGAGAAAGCAATACGGCTCCTGTTGGGTGCTGGAGCGGATCAGTGGACGCTCATTTGGATAAGGATCTCTCCATGCTCCCAGTCCTCCGCCCCAGAGGGAAGGCCGGTGAGGGTTCGTGAGTGCCCAGGGCTGCTTCAGGACCTGGGGACCCCCACCACGGACAGATGGGGTGGGATGGGCACAGGGGGCCAACAAGCGGCACATTTTTGGAATGACTCTGCTTTAGTCTCCTTTCTGGTGGGTGTGACCTGATGGCCCCCTCCCCCCGACACACACACTAACCCTCTGGTTTGGGGGAGAGGGGAGGCACGGGAAAGGCAGGAGGTCCTGCCAATCTGGTGGTGTCTAACCCAGATAGTTAGAGAAAGACCCAGGCCAAATACCATTAACAGCTTCTTTGAATCTCACACCGAGGGAAGTGGAGGGAGAAAGGAGGGGGGACTACATTTGTGAGCCCCCTACCTCATACATCTCATGAGAATACTTATAAAAAATATTATACATACAAAAATAATAGTTATGAGAATATTATACATATAAAATAGCTTTATGTGTGAGCCAGATCCTGTGCTCAGCATGTTGTCTGTGTTAACTCCTTTCATCCTTACAATAACTCAGTGAGGTAAGAACGATCACCATTTATTTGTAGATGAGGAGAACTGAGTCACAGAGAGGTTAAGGAATTTATTCAAGTTCCCACACCTCATAAAAGATGGGGAAACAGGGTTTATGACGGCCCCTCATAAAGTCGGTGCGAGGCTTGGGTAAGGCCAAGCCTAGATCCCACAGTATCAGAGCCTGAACTAAAACCCCGGGAGGGCCACCTGACTCCAAAGCCCATGCATTTCCAATTCCACCAAGCTGCCCCCCAGGGCAGGGGTGCAACCGTGTCCCTCCGCTCCTGTGGGAAGTCTGGGAGCCATTTCCCCAGATGCTCACAGTTAAGTTCTAGTCTCACCTTGACCCTGGTCCTGGCTACCTTCACCTGAGCTTGTTGTAGCCCCTGACTCAGTAGACATCGGGGCAGAAGGTCAGTGTTTGGATTCTGAGGATGAGAAACAGATGGGGCATGGCTGCTGAGGTGCCACAGCCTTCAGCTTCCTGTCTGTCTGTCTGTCAGGGGCCGTGTCCCCTCTGCCGCCATCTCCGCTGTCCAGCCTGGGGGAGGTGCTTGGTGATGCCAGTGAGCAGGTGATGGGGGACCAGGCCTTCCTCAGGCCTGCGGGCTCTGAGGGTGTTGGAGTGGCTGGTGCCCTGGAGGCTGCCGAACTGGGAGGAGTCCCCATCTGTCACCATCTGGCCTGGTGGCACTGCACAAGGGACTAAACTGAGTTCCGACTTGAAAGGGCCGTTTTGAGGATTAAATGAAACGACGCGTGCAGAGCTTCACACAGGGTGTAGCATCTCACAGGTGCTCAGTGTATATTCCCTTCTCTTCCCAGGACCAAAGGGCTCTCCTTCCTTTCTCTTCTGTCTGCGTCTCACCCCCCCCCCCCCCCGCCCGCTTTCTTCTTTTTAAAAAATTGTGGTAAAATAGACACGACATAAAAATGATCATTTAAATAATTTTTAAAAATTTAGGTCAGTGGCATTAAGTATATGAGGTACACCCATCTCTACCCATTCACAGAACGTTTCCATCATCTGAAATGGAAAATGTACCTTTTAACAATAACTCCCCTTAGCCCTTGGTAATGACGGTTCTACTTTCTTTCTCAATGAATTTGTGGTTTTTAGGGACTCCATGTAAGTGGAATTATATAGGGTGTCCCAAAATTCACGCAAGATTTGAATTTTGGGTGAGCATTAACAACAACAACAAAAATAAATAAAAGCCTAATTTTACTTGGTTTGTTGAATCAGATTCTAATATCTGTTGCCCTTTGATTTTAATCCCTTCAATTCAATAAGCATTACCAAGTACCAATTATGGCCCACGAGCAGGGACAATGAAGACCAATGAAGACCACGGCTTTGAGTATGTGCCAGCAAAGCCATGGAGGCCATTTACCCAATGTTCTATTCCATACATAACCCTATACTGTATACTTTATGAATCAATAAAAAATTTACAATTTTAATTATAAACCTGTGTTTTCTATCAAAATTACTTCTTGCGTGAATTTTGGGACACCCTATACAATATTTATCCTTTAGTATCTGGCTTATTTCACTTAGCATGTCTTCCAGTTTATCCATGTTGTAGCATGTATCAGAATTTCCTCCCTTGTAAAGGCTGAATAACATCCTATTGCATATATGTTCCACATTTTGTTTACCCATTTGTCCACTGAGGGACACCTGGGCTGCTTTCACTTTTTGGCTACTGTGAATAATGCTGCAGTGGACATGGGTGTACAAGTATCAATTCTAGTCCCTGCTTTCAATTCTTTTGGATATACACACAGGAATGGAATTGCTGGATCAAGTGGTAACTGTTTAATGCCTCTCCCTTCTTTCTCTTTCTCTCTCTCTCTCTCTCTCTCTCTCTCTCTCTCTCTCACACACACACACACACACACACACACACACACACCCATCCCCCTCTGTGCCTGCCCAGCTCTTAGCATTCACCTTCATGCTAGGAAGTCCCCTTAGAGTGTTATTTCTTCTTGACCTGGTTTGTCTTTGCTAGGTGGCAACTTGGGAAGCTAGCAGCCTAGACCTGCCTCCCTCTCTCCAGGCCCCTCCTGGGCCAGAGCGGGTCAGCTTCTCCATGACCTGGAGCCCATCTGGCGGGGACAGGGAAGCCGGTGGCTGTCAGAGCAGCTCCGTGGGCACAGGGGGCTCCCCCCTGAGGGTGAGAAGCAGGACTTTCTATATGACTGAGGGTGCTTATTGCCTGTGACTCGGGGCGGCTGGAGAGAGCCGTGCGTCTCTGAACAGAGCCGCTCAAACCTGACAAGTTCCCTCAGCCGCCGCCTCCTCCACCACCAGTTAGACCCCACGGTGATTGTTCAGTGAGACAGCCCGCAGTCTGGGAAGAAACTTGGCCTTGGGTGTCAGACACCTCACATTGACTCCCTGCTCTGCCTCTTCCGGGTGCCGCCTCTCAGTAAACTATCCAACCTCCCTGAGCCTCAGCTCCAC
The DNA here is from genome assembly GCF_028538775.1 of Myotis yumanensis. Taxonomy (NCBI): domain Eukaryota; kingdom Metazoa; phylum Chordata; class Mammalia; order Chiroptera; family Vespertilionidae; genus Myotis; species Myotis yumanensis. The sequence goes on along the minus strand of NW_027223767.1, from coordinate 22,702,772 downwards.
ACCCACCAAGAGGGAATGACAGCAGGCCCCGCCTCAGTGGGTTGTGCACATACAGGACCATGACGCACGTGCCCTGCTTAGCCCTACTGGTGGGTCAAGGTTACCCTCCTTGGTGACAGCTCAGGAAGCTGGCAGGGACGACGCAGCCAAAGACCTCTGGCCAAGTCTTGTTCACAGCCCTGTCTCTCTGCTCTTCTCGTCCTGTTTCTGATCTTTCAAGCTCTGAAGTGGCTCTTCTGGGAGTAAAATCTTTTCTGGGAAATTGGCAAAGGCATCGCCTTGGGAACACACTCCGAATTGCAGCATGAACTCGCAGACTGGACCCCAAGTGCAACAGCTACTGTGCGGTGGCTTGTCAGGCCTCTCCCGGCCTCTGGAAGGCCTTACTGCTGCCCTTCAGGGCTCTTCTAGGCCCGATACTCAAGTCTGACGTGTGTGCGTGTGCGTGTGCGTGTGGGTGTGTGTAGGGGCAGTGGCTTGCCCATATATTTGTCCCTCCTTTTAAGCATCCCTTTCATCTGTGAGACACAAATCTTTCACAAAGCATTTTTAAAAAAAGAATAGTTTATTGATTTTTAGAGAGCGAAGAAGAAGAGGGAGGGAGATGGGGAGGGAGAGAGAGAGAGAGAAACATTCATGTGAGAGCAAAACATCCATTGGCTGCCTCCTGCACGCCCCCCTATGGGGATCCAGACCACAACTGGGGCATGTGCCCTTGACTGGGAATTGAACCAGCAATCCCCTTGTGCTCGGGACGACTGAGCCACACCGGCCAGGGCTCAGAAAGCATTTTAAGTGTAGCAAGTATTACTGAAAAATATTAGGAGTGGAGGGAGGTGACTGGAGGGGGGTTATCGGAGACTAGCTAGTGCTTCTATAACTTGAGCGTGGTGGAGAATCACCTGAGGATTCTTTAAAATGCAAATGCTGATTCAGTAGGTCCGGGTGGGGCCTAGACTCCACCTTGCTGACCAGCTCCCAGGGACCAGTGCTGCCGGTCCAGGGGCTACACTGAGGGCCACCAGGTTACATCTGCCTGTTCCTCGGAGTTCTGCGGCCCCTCCGCTTTCCACGGGCTGCGTGGCTCCGCCTTGGGCCCAGTCTCACGCTAACCCCTGGCTCCTCTTCCCGAATTTCATTCCCTCCTCTCACCCTTCCCCTCACTGTTACGCGGCCTGATTCAGGTTTCTGTGGCAACTACCCCCAAAGCCTTGCTGCTGGCCCTCAGCTGTGTTTCCAAACTCAATTACTTTCTGAGAAATAAGGCATTTAAATTTAATAAGAGCAATATTCAGCCATTACAGGAAACTTGGAAATTACTGAAAAGTATATGGGAGCATGCAAAAATTCATCCAGAATCCTATAGCCCAAATCAAACTACTGATGAGGTTTTGAGTCATTTTCCTCAGTTCTCTCTCTTTTTTTTTCTTGTATATCTATAGATTTAAAAAATTAATTAAAATAATACCAATCAAACAAACATGGGCATTGCTATAGCCTGCTTTCCTGTGTTATTACTGGTTCTTGGAAAACATAAAAATGACTAAATATTCCATAGGTACTCATAATGGCTAATGTTTATTGAGTCCCTGGGGCACATGCATGTTCCTCGTCTCAGCTATCATTTGTTTAATCGGTCTTCTATATAAAAATGCCTTGATGAGTGTCTTTGTACACACATTTTTATCTATCTTTTCGATTTATTTCTTTAGACCAGGAGTTGGCAAACTTTTTGTGAGGGCCGGGTAATAAATATATTATGTTTAGTGGACCACACAGCCTCTGTCACAACTACTCTTCAGTTGTAGAGCAAAAGCAGCCACAAGCTAGGCAAACAAATGAGTCTGAATGCATCCCAATAAAATCCTATTTACAAAAACAGGTGGCTGGTTGGATTTGGTCTTTGGGCCATAGTCTGCTGACCCTGCTTTAGACTAGAAACAGCCAAGGATTGGCAAATTTTTTCAATGAAAGGCGGAGAGAAAATCTATTTAGTTGTGTTCGATACAATCTCTGTTGCTGTTTCTTTTCCCCTTCCCTCCCCGCTCAACCTCCCCACTACTTTCTCTTCCTCCTTCCTCTGCCCCTTCCTCAGTTTTTCTTCTTTTTTTCCCCCCTCCTCCTTCTTTGTCTTCCAACTTTTTAAGAATGCAAAACCCACCCTTAGCTTGTAGACCATACAAAAACAGGCCTTTGTGGACCCCTGGACTGGATGAAGAGAAGTTGAATTCCTGGTTCAGACAGTATGAACATTTAAGTCTCTTGATGAGAGTGGCCTGACTGCTTTCCAAATGGTGACCCTTCCAATATACAACCCCCCACCCCAACCCTAACCCGAACTCTCTCCCTCCCACCCCCCTACTCCCTAGCCCTGCAGAACACGCCTGTCCTCTTCTACCTTCACTGCAGGAGACGTTTCTTCTACTCAATCTTTGCTAATTCAATAGATGAGAATATCTCATTTTTAATTCACATTGTTTTGATTGCTAATAGATTGAGCATTTCTTCCCCTTAATTATCTGTTTGTATTTCCCATTCTGTAAAGTGCGGTTTTTTAAATTGTCTTTTTGGGAGGGATCTTATTGTTTTTCTTTTGGACTCTGCATGACTTTTTGACAAAGAAAGGATTTTAAGGGTTGTCATCTTTGTTGCAATGATTTTCCCCAGAGTTTTCTGTTGCCTTTTAATTGTATTTATGATTATGTTGATGGATAGAAGTGCTTAATTTTTATTTATCTTTTCCTCTGTGAGCTCCCTTTCCTCCTTGCAACTTTCCCTTTTGGTTTTGGGAATATCAGCTCCTCTTCTTTGCTCTCAGCCTCCCGATATCCCATCAGTGACAGTTCCGGGATGCTGTGGAGCAGCGGTTCTCAACCTGTGGGTCGTGACCCCTGAAAATACAGCCTACATATCAGATATTTACATTACGATTCATAACAGTAGCAAAATTACAGTCATGAAGTAGCAACGAAAATAATTTTATGGTTGGGGGTCACCACAACATGAGGAACTGTATTAAAGGGTCGAGGCATTAGGAAGGTTGAGAACCACTGCCGGGAGAAATGTGTAGATTCTAAATGCTTTCAGCTGAACTGCACAGAACATCCGATAAACAGTGGTTCTCAGACTTTAGCACACATCAGAGTAACGGGGGCGGGGGGGGGGGGCGGGGAGGGGCGTGGTAAAACTCAGATTGCAGGGCCCCACCGATAGTACTCGAGGTTCTGTAGGTCTGGGGTGGGGCCTGAGAATGTGCATTTTAGCACATTCCCAGATGGTGCTGACACCGTTAGCCAAGGGTGCACACACTTTGAGAATCATTGGCTTAAACAAGTGAGACATAAATTACCTTATGGAACAAAAAGTCCAGAAGAGGGTGGCACCAGGCTTAGTTTAACAGCTCAGTGGTATCCGGTTCTATGCCAGTGGTTCTCAACCTCCCTAATGCCCCAACCCTTTAATACAGTTCCTCATGTTGTGGTGACCCCCAACCATGAAATTATTTTCGTTGCTACTTCATAACTGTAATTTTGCTACTGTTATGAATCGTAATGTAACTATCTGATATGCAGGATGTATTTTCATTGTTACACATTGAACATAATTAAAGCATAGTGATGAATCACAAAAACAATATGTAATTATATATGTGTTTTCCGATGGTCTGAGGCGACCCCTGTGAAAGGGTCGTGCGACCCCCAAAGGGGTCGCGACCCACAGGTTGAGAACCGCTGTTCTATGCCATGTCTTGACTTTCTGTTGGCCTTTTCCTCAGGATTGTGAGAGGGCTGCCATAGCTCCAGGCAGTTCCTACTTACACCAGCATTCCAAGCAGGAAGGAAAGGGAAGATGGAAAAAAGCTTTCCTCTTAAGGGCTGGGCACATCGCCTCTTTGACCAAAGCTTGTAAGCCAACATCCAGTAGGAAGAGAGGGTGGGTCTGGGGCCGGAGATAGCCTCTGGTTTGGGAGCTTTCCTGCACTGAGTGGAGAAGTGAAGAGTTCAGGCCCTTGTCCCTCAGCTGCAGGCCAGGGACGGTGCTCCGTCAGGATGCCTTTGAGGACCCAGAATCAGGTCAGCGTGGCCTGCAGGCTGGTTCTGCTCTCGGCTTCACTGAAGTCATTGGACTTCTGCCTTATTTCTGATACAAAGGCTGGACTGGGCCCCTGTTCTGATATTTGGATGATTTCTTGCCTAAATTCCTTGCTAAATAATTGGCCTACATCTCTCTAAGGTGGGGGGAGAGGAGGGGAACCTTTGCTTGCTTCTGCCAGTTGTTCTCCCAGTCAGAAGTCCCTGGGGCACATGCAAATTCCAGTCTGGTGCCGTGGCGCCTTACTACCTGTTGACAGGCATGCCCAGTGCCACCTGCCTGGATTCGCAGAGACGTCCCTCAGCGCGGCTGTCTAAGGCTCTTAGATCAGCGGACCCAAGCTCCGGAGGCTTGCTTAGATGGGCTAGCTGCTGTGTTTTACCTGTTGATCCAACCGTCTCTTATCGTCTATAGAGAATCATTGCTGGGCTGCCTCCTGCACGCCCCCTAGTGGGGATCGAGCTGGAAACCTGGGCACGTGCCCTGACTGGGAATCGAACCGTGACCTCCTGGTTCATAGGTCGATGCCCAACCACTGAGCCACCCCAGCTGGGCTCTTTCCTACTTTCTTCGGAGGACCAGGGGTGGCTCAACCAGCACCATCTGAAGTGGGAATTGAGAGCAGGAAGTTTCTACCTCAGCCAATAGGGAATAAGTACCAAAGGCTTACACGGGTGGGTGGGGGGCTGAGGCAGTGTCTGTAAGAAAGTGCCAGGTCACAGAGGAGGGGAGAATATGGTAACCCTAATCCAGAGGGGTCGAAGGTGGCTTATCTGCTAGGACCCAAACGGGTTTAAATAAGAACGCGAATCGGGGTGTCCCGGGGTAAGGCTGGCTTTGAGCATGGCTCGTTGCATCGGTTGAGTTGTTACTGCTTCCATCCAGTCGCCCCCCCCCACCCCCCGACAGTTCTGTTTGCTCTGGGTTCACGTCTTTCTCCAGCCTCATGGTCACAGGAGGGCGGCCTGCAGCTCTGGGGGTGACATCCTTCCCACTTTCTTGCCAGAGGAGAAAGAGAAAATCCACTTCCCTGATAGCACGGATAAATATCCCAGGACTGGGCTTTGTTAGCCCTGAATGGCCTGTTTTGTCACTGTAGTTAGCCGAAATATTAATAAAAGGAAGGAAGCCAAGGAAGCCAGACATTCTTGAGCCTCATGGGCTGGGGAGCACGAGCCTGTTTGCTTGCCGCACCAAGGATAATCACCCTTCCCTTCCCCTCTGGCACTGGGTTGTCTGGAAGGGGAGGGAGCAGGGGGAGGTAAGCACAGGTGCAATAGAAGTCAAAGTGGCCCAGGCCTGTCAGTCTGACCTGGGAAGAAGATCATTGGCTGGGGGCTGGACCCAATGCAAGTTGATTGGTTATTTTGAAAAAGCTCCTGGTTAAAACCCCAGGGGAACAAAGAGCGTGTGCACACTCTCGTCTGTCTGTCTGTCTGTCTGTCTCTGTCTGTCTCTCCGTCTCTCCCTCTCTCCCACCCTACTGTCCAGTAGCGCACTCGCACTCACTTTCATTTGTGGAGCTCCCGACCATGCGGGCCTAGCAGCTACCCTGGCCCATGCAGACTGCGCTGGGTTCCCAGGACTAAGCTTTAATATGAAGCAGAAGCTCTGGACACCGGTCTTCGCCTTGGCCTTGCTGAAGACCTGCTTGGACTTTTTCCACGGCTGGCTGGATGGAGATGGGACAACGAGAACCCAGGAGGGGAACTCTTTTGATTTTGCATCGCGAATAATCCGAGTCACACCACAGCCTCCTGTGTGCGAATCCTTGAAATGATCTCGTGGAAGAGCCTAATTCCGACCAACAGCCGTTTGGCTCGTTGTCCTTCCCTGAGACCAACCACCAGAGTCAGGGTGGTGTGATGCCCCGATTGGTTGAGGGTTGGATCACAGGACTCAACCCTAGAATTTGCGGTAGAGTCGATTCCATCCAAACCACATGGCTGAGAATGGGCTAGAGTGCTCTCAAAGGGCACTTAGGGCCACTCCTGGTGGGAGAACTAGGGAGTGGATGCGGGAAGGCAACCTACAGATGTTCACTCTAATCATTGGAGGTTAAACTTGGAGGCCGCAGCTGAAGACTTACGGTGATGCCAGGATCTTAAAATTGGTAGAAAACATGCAAGAATCAAAGGATGGAGAAGAAGGGGGTGTTTGACCTTTGGGGATGTGATGTGTGACTGGGTCAGGCTGGCTTAAAGGGCCAGGAACAGGACCACCTGGCTGTGGTCCTCTCCCGTGTCTGCTCCAGCTCAGTTTGCAGCTCCAGGTTCAGGTCCGCTAGTTCCCAATCTCAGCACCTCCCAGCTGCCATCCTGCTGTGGTTAACTCTTCCAGGCCTGCGACGGGGCCGACATCTTCCTGCTCAAAGGACACATGATTCACTCAACCAGTGTGCTTATTCTTCTGGCAATAAAAATGCTGTTTAGGACATTCATTGCCAGGCAGGACAATGCCTCCTTCAAAACTCCTTTGGGCTTACTGCCCTTACTGTTATTCTCTCTAACTCAAATATAATTTGTCAGCCCATGTGATATATTTCAGCTTGAGTTTAGTCCCAGAAAGAGTTTGTGGCCACAGTTACATGTGAATGCTTCATGTCATCAGAAGACAACATGAGTATAAACCCGGCATTTTTTCCACATGGGGCCCAGCAGAGTACCCAGGGTATAAACCGGCATTCCTCAGGTGCCGGCCTCTATCGAAGTGGTTTTCAACCTGTAGGTCGCGACCCCTTTGGGGGTCGAACGACCCTTTCACAGGGGTCGCCTAAGACTATCGGAAAACACGTATATAATTACATATTGTCTTGTGATTAATCACTATGCTTTAATTACATTCAATTTGTAACAATGCAATTGGGGGTCACCACAACATGAGGAACTATATTAAAGGGTCGCGGCATTAGGAAGGTTGAGAACCACTGCTCTATCGGCTCTCGGCTACCTTTATGGTCTTCCTCCCTTTTTTTGTCTCTAATTATCCCAGTCACCATGATGTTTAGTCTTGGGAGCCTGCTAAATCCTCTTGGAATCAATCAGAGGAAATTCAAGGGAAGTAAATAAATAACATGTGATTTGTTTTCCCTTATGTATTGGTTTTCTCAGCGTGGAAGAGAAAAATGTGTAATTCAGACATAAACTTTGCCTGATTAAGATCAAATGAGGTTCTCTTATTTGTTCTTTTTTCCCTTTGCTCCCCTTCTGCCCTCTTCCCTCCTCCCTCCCTCCCTCTCCCCCTTCCATTGTGAAAGAGCGTTTCATCCTTTTTCTGAAGGAATAAGATGAATGTTGGGAGCTCAGAAGTGGCTGGTGGAACATGCCTGCTTCTCCCCTTCCTCTGGGGTGGAAATTCATTTAAAACTTGCAGTTTCCAAAGTGGCTGCCAAAGCCACAGCATTGGGGGGAGGAGGGGCCCTCAGAGCCTCCAAGGACAGGCCAGAGCCAGGCATGGGGGTGGGGAGTGGGCATGCTACACAGAACCTCTCCCTTGAAAATGTTCTTAGGGCGTAACTGGGAGTGTCCATCTGATAGTCCAGGCCCCCGGACTGTGGGCTTGACAGGGTCTTAGCTCTCATCTTGTCACTTTCTCTATTCAAATCCACAGAAGTTTCCTATTTCCTTCTTCATTAAACTCAACCTCCTCCTTCCGACTTGCAAAACTCCATTGTCTTGGTGCATCCTACCAAGAATACCTTCATCACGATCGCCGATCGCCACCCAACCCAACTCTTAGCTTTAGTTTTCCTTTTACCCTCCCCAAACACACAGTTTATTTCATTGGATTTGAGCGGAAGGTCTGAACTTGGGTTCTCAGTCGGCTTCTTACTGCTCTGTGTTCTTGGGCAAAGCCCTATAACCATTCTGAACCTCAGGTTCTCTTTAGGCAGATGGAACTGGTTCTGGAACTTCTGCTGAGTTCTGGAACCTCTATCCGTTTGCATCCATGCCACCTCTTTGGTACCCTAATGTTCTTCGGGAACATCCCTGCTCCCCTTCTGGGTCTCTGGGTGGAGTTAGTTCTGCTCCCTGCTTCAGGAGTTCAACCTGTAATCTAGTCTGAAGCTACACAATGCATCCCAAGCCTCCACGCTCCTTGATGACTTTCTGGATGGGCAGGGGACCTACGCTGGTCCGATCAGAGTGAAACTCAGGACTTCTGCAGGGAATGCTGGGACTCAGACACTTGCTCTTTTCAGCTGACTCTGAATCTGGAAGGATGTGAGTGCAGCAGTCTGAGCTTGAGGATCAGGCCTGAAACTGAGGGAGTGGAGCTGAGCTGGGGGGGAAGAAACTTGGTCCCGGTTAGTGGTGGAGGACCATTTCCCTTACCTGGGACCCTTTAGTCCATAGGCCGATGCTCTATCCACTGATCGAAACTGGCCAGGGCAAGGTTTTGGGATATTTAGACAATCCCCAAGTTTGTTTCGGTCAGTGGTACTGACCCAGAATCCTCCCCCCAAAGGGGACCCAAACTGCTAGTAAGAACTAAACAATTCAGCCGAACCGGTTTGGCTCAGTGGATAGAGCGTCGGCCTGCGGACTCAGGGGTCCCAGGTTCGATTCCGGTCAAGGGCATGTACCTTGGTTGCGGGCACATCCCCACTGGGGGGCGTGCAGGAGGCAGCTGATCGATCTCTCTAATCAATGTTTCTGGCTCTCTATCCCTCTCCCTTCTTCTCTGTAAAAAATCAATAAAATATATTTAAAAAAAAAAGGACTAAACAATTCAACTGAATTTTATCTTGACAATGCAATTGACGGGCCCAAATCCAAATCAAGCCCCAATGCAAACATTGCCTCCCCTAGGAAGCCTTCCTTAACCCCACAGCCCGTGGACACATCTCCACTATAGCTTGTTTGGCTTAGTTCCCTGATGGGAAGTGACAGCTACCACACTCTTGTGTGTTGAAGTCAGCACACAGTAGATTCTCTTTTTAAAAAATATTATTTTATTGATTTCAGAGAGGAAGGGAGAGGGAGAGAGAGATAGAAACATTAATGAGGACAAAGAATCATTGATGGGCTGCCTTCTGCATGCCCCACACTGGGGATTGAGCCCGAAACCCAGACATGTGCCCTGACCTGGAATTGAACTGTGACCTCCTGGTTCATAGCTGGCATGGCTCAGTGATTGAGCGTCGATCTGAGTCACAGTAAATTCTTATTAAATGTTTTTTGGATGCATGAACGACTGAATGAATAAGTTTTGATCCAATACGGGGAAGCTAAAGAAACAGCCTGGAAGACTGTAGCAGGAGAAAGACACAGAAGGGAGCCTCGAGAGTCCAGAGCAGGCTCCTGGATAATCGAAGGGCACCCTGATTTATCCTTCAAATCCTGGCTCCTGAGGTTATATAGCAAAACAAGTGAGCACTTGGGTTTGAATTGAGATCTGGGTTCAATTCTTGGCCACCACCCACTAACAGAATGACTTTAAGTAAATTAACCTCCTCACACCATCCGAGTGCAGTGAGCCCTCGTTATGGCTTTGCTCCGAGGCACAGGCCTCGTCTCCAGGCTGCCTGCCCGTCATACATCTGAGAACCATGCAGGCCCGTGAAAACACGCATCCTCCAGTCTGCCTGCTCCTCACGCAGGGGATTAGCATCGGTCTCATCCTCTCGGTTTGGACCGCTGAATATTTGGTCAAGGATTCAGCTCTCCCTTTTTATGAGGTTCTAAGGAAACCAGAATTAAACCCTGCTTTGTCTTACGGGTCAGAATTTGTAATCTTTTAGCATTTGGCTCATTTTCCTTTCCGGCTTAGAAAGCAACGTTGAAGAGGCTCTGTTTCTTAGCATGCTCCGCTTTTTCTCTGGGGAGTGTGGAGGGGGTGACAAACCCCTCGAGGCTGACACATGTCTTGTCCCCCTTCAGCTTGCCGAGTGCCCTAGGCCACGCCTCCTGACTCTCTGGCCTTCCTGCCCTCAAGTAGAATGAGGGGGCTGGTCATCAAGGCCTGTGTACTCCTCGAGGGAAGGCGATGATTTAAAATTCCCATATTTCAGCCCTAGCCAGGGTGGCTCAGTTGTCTGAGTGTTGTCCTGTGCACCAAAAGGTTGCAGGTTTGATTCCCTGTTGGACTGATCAATATTTCTATCTCCCTCTCCCTTCCTCGCTCTCTGAAATAAACAAACCAACAAATAAATCATTAAAAAATAATAAAAATAAAACTCCCCTATTTCAAATGAAGGCTCAGAGAGGGGCAGGGACTCGCCCAAGGGCACACAGCTCATTAATAGGCACAACCATCCCAGGGGGTCTGTTACTGGGAGACCCCTCTACTTCCCTAGAAACCCCATTCTCTCTGAGAAGGAGTATGGGGCAGTCAACCAATCCTGTATCCTTGTCAAGCCCTCCTCCTTCCTGGGTGGAGTTCAGGAGCCTTCAGGATGAGGTTTGTGTTCTCAGGGCCGTTAGAAAAGAAGAAAGAAAATCCAGAAATGGGGAAATTGGGATGTGTTGACGTTATTCTTGCTTCATTGTCAGATGAACCAAAAAGAAAAATTTTTTATTTAAGCCCAAACGCTGTGAAAACCAGCAGGCCTGAGGACATGTCCCCCAGCCTCTGGCCACTGCCTGTAGAGTGACCATCCACACTCCTTGGCCCTGGACTGAATGAAGGTCAGTCCCAGGCAGACCAGACGAATTGGTCCATCTAATGGCTGGTTAATGAGCGAAGAGAGAGGCTTTCTAATACAGGGGCCTCGGCTGGCTTGAGTACCAGCCCTGCCACTTATGTCATGAAGCTTTGAGAGGGCCTCCAAGCCTCAGTGTTCCCATCTGGCAGTTGGGTTGAAATGAGGTAATTAATTTAAAAGGCCTACGTCAATGAGTGACTGGCACGGAGTAATCGCCCAGTGCATGTTGTCTCTTCCTTCTGTGAGAAAACAAAAACAACCCCACCCCCAAACAAGCAAACAAACAAAACAGTATCTCAGCTTTCATCTTTTCTTCTCGGTTATCATTTTTTCAGCTTTACTGAGGTATAATTGACAAAATTGTAAGATATTTAAAGTGTACGTCTTGGTGACTTGATATACATTGTAAAAGCATTCCCACCATTAATTAATACACCTCTCACCTCTCATATTTTTCTTTTTTGGGGTGTGAGAAATATTTTTTCTTCTTATTCCAAGCATGTGGAACACGAGGTACAAGTGGTGTATCTGAGGAAGGGCTTTATAAAATCAGGCAGGGTTTTCCTCTGGGACGGGCATGTTTGAGTAAATTACCGCATCTTATTGAATTCTTGGGCAGAGTAGCCGTATTGCCACTTCTTTCTCCCTTGAAACTTTTAGGAAAGTCGCATGCACCGGTTTTGCGGTGTGGGAGGGAGAGGTGGAGTCCAACCCTAAGTGGCTGCGCTGCTACAGGTAGAAGAGAAGGGCCCTTGGCATGTGACCTGGTGTAAAATCCCAGCTCTGCCATGTTCTGGCGGCCACAGTCGTTGTCGCCTGTGACAGGTGAATGACCATCTGCACTTGGCAAGGGTTTCAGGTGGCCTAGGGGAGAGTCGAGGCTGGAATCGCCCGGGGTCAGTGAATGTTGTAGCTTTGCCTGTTTGGGTTTCTGTCTGAGTCCTTGAGGGCCCCGAGGTCTTCCCTGTGCCATTTGAGAGCGGGTTAAAATGGGTTTGGAGAAGGTGTGTTGGCTGGGATGGGAAGCTGGCTCCCTTGGTAGAGAACAGGTGGCTCTCCCTCTTGCACCTGGAAGTAAAGTCCAAACCTTTGGCTGCAGCTGCTCAGAGCACATGCATGAATGTGGGGTGGGGGCTGGGGAAGGGGACGCTGAGGGGGAAGCCAGAGGCCTGGCTGTCCTGGGGACTCCGGGAGCAGGTGGCAGCTGGGCTCAGGTTTTGATCACTCTCCACCCGTAAAGAAACGGTCCGAAGCCTTGAAGGTCACAGTCAGCTGCCTGGCAGCCCTCCCGGGGGTTTGTCCTGCGCTTGTTTCACAGCCTCATGCTCTTTATCTTCCTTTCTTCTCAAGCCTGCAGTTGGGAGCCGTGGATGGTCTGCAGGCTGTTTGGAGGGTGAGAGGTCGAAGCTCTGGCCGCTTCCCTTTCCCCTTCGGCTTTGAGCAAGACAGCTCAAATGTAGTAAATCGTTCATCAGTGTGTGTCCTTTTTACTGGAGCCATTTCGCTGTGGCTGGGCACTCAGGTGGCTTCCATTATAAGTAATGTTGCATCAAACAAATAATTTAAAATGTAATATTTAATACTTTATATATATTTATATTTATATATATATATATATATATATATATATATATATATATATTTTAATCCTCACCCAAGGATATTTTTCCAATGATTTTTAGGGAGAATGGCAGAGAGAAGGAAAGACAAAGAGAAACATTGATGTGAGAGAAACACATCAATTGGTTGCCTCCCGCATGAGCCCTGACCAGGCCCGGGCTGGGGAGGAGACTGCAATCGAAGTACGTGCACCTGACCGGAATCGAACCCGGGACCCTTCAGTCCGCAGGCTGACGCTCTACCCACTGACCCAAACCGGCCAGGGATTAGTATATTTTAACATTTATAAATATTATATATGTATAAACTTTTTAAAAAAAAACCTCAGTTTCTATAGAAAAAGGCCCACCGGAGGCATTGAAGTAGCTCCTGGGGTGACAATGATAGCTGTCACTACAGCTTCCTCAGAGGGCAGGTTGGAGCTGTTGCAAATATCCGACTTGTGTCTGATTTTGAAAATAGTTTTCAGATGGGAAGGAGAGAGAAAGCCAGTGCAGTCATGGCCTGCATAATTGTTTCAGTCAATGCCAGACGGAGTGTACAATAATGCTCTTATAAGATTATAATGGAGCCGAAAAATTCCTATGGCCTGGTGACGTCGTAGCTGTCATCGTGCTGCAGTGCAACCCATGACCCACGTGTGTGTGTGTGTGGGGGGGGGGGGGGTGCTGGTGTCAGCAAACCCGCTGTGCTGGCAGTCATAGAAGCACACACACCGTCATGTGTGGTACACAGTACTTGGTCATGATAATGAATGACTGTGACTGGTTTATGTATTTACTACATTATACCTTTTATTGTCATTTTAGAGTGCACTCTTTCTAGTTAGGAGTCTGGTTGGTTTAGCTCCTGCGTCTACCCCAGGGCATGTTGCTTACCAGTCTATTCATTGACCTGGGTCACATGCCAATTGCTGCAGGTTGGGGCAGGCTATGGTCACATGGCATAGAAGTTGCTGCCTATTGGGGTCAGACACTGAGATGCCATTTGAATGTCTGCCTGTAGACGTTAAGTCTATAAGAAGTGGAGCTTTATTTTTCAATTGCATGACAACTTCTTTTGTCCATTCCCATGCTGCCGGTACCGACACCAGAGCATGTGCATGATTGTGGGATGGGGGCTGGGGAAGGGGACACTGAGGGGGAGGCCAGAGGCCTGGCTGCCTGGGGGCTCCGGGTGCAGGTCAGCTGGGCACATCTCCCTTGGTCCAGCCCTGCCCAGCCGACTCCCTCAGAGGGTTCCAATTCCCCAAGAGGTATTAGTCAGATTTTCGTTTCTTTTTAAATATATTTTTATTGATTTCAGAGAGGAAGGGAGAGGGAGAGAGGGAGAGAGAGAGAGGGAGAGAGTAATGAGAGAGAATCATTGATCAGCTGCCTCCTGCCTGTCCCACACTGGGGATCGAGCCTGCAACCCGGGCCTGTGCCCTGACCAGGAATTGAAGCGTGACCTCCTGGTTCATAGGTCAACGCTCAACCACCGAGCCTTGCTGGTGGGCTAATCAGATTTTCTTGAGGGCAGTTTCAAGGCAAGTCCAATGGTGCTGCTTGCCTTGGCCCCAGGTCTCCTTGAATTGCTTTTCTCCCTTTGACGTATGTCTCAGAGCCCTGCCATGGAGCTGTGGCAAGGGGCCCTCATGGTCTGCCCTGGCCCCCACAGCCTACTTTCTGGGCAGGTGGCCCTGTGGCAGCTGCCCTGGAACCAAAGAAGTTCTGGGAAAGTCCCCAGGAGTCCAGGCTGGGATCGGCCCCACCTGGCTTCGAGCCCAACCTCCCACCTCTCGCTGTGGAGGCCGGATGCCTCAGATTGGATCTGATCGGATCGGATCGCTGGCTGAAGGGAATCGCCAGGCAGCCAGGGGGAGTGAGAAAGACTCCAGCATTAGAACAGCTTGCGTCTGGCTCTGTTAATGCTTAGCTGAGTAGACAAGTGGAAAGAGCAGGCTTTGCAGACCGGCCTTGCACTGGGGTGGGTTTTATTTCCTCTTCACCCTTTGCCTTGGTCAGTGCACCCTGACCGAGCCCCAGGCCAACCCCCAGAGTGCCCACGCGTGGCCACCTTCCTGCCAGTGGCAGCAGGAAGCCCAGAGGTCTGTCCCATTCCGGCCAAGGCTCCTGTCCCTGTCCTGTTACAGGTCTGAGAGTCTGCGGGTGTGAGGAGTCCCTGAGGGACAGCCCCTCACAGCAATGTGGATACAATGCACCTGTCTTTCCAGGGTGGGGTGAACTCAAACTCTAAGGGTGACAGAACATAGCCTGAGGCTAGGGCCTCGGTGACAACCCGGAACAGCTCACACTATGTATCTCCAGACATACGACGTGAGGAAAGTGAGCCCGTATGTGTTAAAGTCCGTGTTAACTGAGGTTTTTGCTGTTTACAGCCAAGGAGGTGGAATCCTGACTGATGGGGGCAGGACACGCCTTCCCCAGTAAGTGGGGCAGGTGGGGTTAGGACGCTTCTGCTACACGTTTTCCCATAGACACAGAACTGCAGCCTCTACTGTGTCCCAGGAGCCCACAGTGCTTAGGGCTGGGGAAGCTTTTTTTCAAAATATTTGATTGATTTTTTACAGAGAGGAAGGAAGAGGGATAGAGAGTCAGAAACATCGATGAGAGAGAAACATCGATCAGCTGCCTCCTGCACACTCCCCACTGGGGATGTGCCCGCAACCAAGGCACATGCCCTTGACCGGAATTGAACCCGGGACCCTTCAGTCCGCAGGCCGACGCTCTATCCACTGAGCCAGACCGGTTAGGGCTGGGGAAGCTTTTTAAAAGTTTCTTGCTGCATCGGATCACGGGTGGGAGGGAGCAGGCAAAGGCAGCCTGGGGAAGTGGGAAAGGTGCTGGTTTGTGGCCAGACGCCCAGGCTCTGTTAACTCCTGCCTCAGGTCAGCGATGGCTCTGTGCTCAGGGCAGAGTAGGTCCTGCAGCAGGTCCAGGGCCCCAGCTGTGAGGAGGGGAGGGGAGGGGAGGGGGTGTGTGAAATGGTCATAGAGAGTGTGATGTGCTTCCTGGAGAGCAGGCCTTGGTCAGGGCCTTGAAGGATGTGCCCGATTTGCTTGGGGAGGAGAGAACAGCAGGGAGGACGGCAGGCCTCTGCGGGTGACATAGCCTTCGACTTGTGTGCAGCCGGCTGCACTGTGTTTGCCCCCACCTCCTCCTCTCCATCTGCCTGTCTCCCAGCCAGCCAGCCCGGGAGCTCCGGGAGGCGAGGGGTGATGCCTTCATCTCCGACCAGCGTGCATCTCCGACCAGCGAGCGTGCAGCGGGCATTTGCTGAATCACCCCTGCGGGAAAGGACGAGGCTATAGGAAATGTGAGGCCCTCAGGGCAGGGGTGGGTTGTCTCCAGACCAGGGGTGTTGCTGGGTTTGGGGGGAGGGGTGCAGGCCATGTGGAGGGGTCTGGGAGGACAGGCTGGAAAGGGAGGTCTTCCAACCGTGCTTCCTGGTGACAATTCCGGGCCATTCCAGGATGAGGCCTTCCCCCTGAGAAGCCCTGGGGTATTTCTTTTCCTTTGCCAGTGGCATTGACATCCACTGACCACCAGCTCCGCCCTTGGCCTGGAGCTAGAGAACCGTGGAATGAATTAGCTGAGTGCACAGCGCATCCCGTTTCCCAGGATTCCCCCTCCGCTCCCCGGTTACAGAGATGCACGAAGCTTGTCCCTCGACCGCTGGGACTCTGAGGGCGCATGTGCTGGAGCGGAATGAGAAGTGGCCTGGGAACAGGAGGCCTGGGTTCCTGTCCTGACTCGGCCACTGACCAACAGGGTGGCTTGGGGCTGGTCTCTGCCTTTCTTGGGGCCCAATTTCCCTACCGGGACTGGATGACCTTCCGGCTCTGACATTCTAACTATTGTGCCCTGGGATTCCTGGGAGAAAGCGCCTGACCCTCCCTTCTCCCAATATGACGAAGAGGACATGGTGTTAATAATAGCTGGCACTTCCGGACACAGCATTGCACCGAGGGCCTTGCATGCGTCATCGCTCTTAATTGCCACACAACCCCTGTGAGGAAGAGGCTATTACCGTCCCACTTTACAGATGAGGAAGGAGAAGCAGAGAGGGGTTAGTCAGCTCCCAGCTGTCCGTGCACAAGGGACCACCCCATTTGTTCTGTTATGAATTGAATATCCCCCTATGTATTGTTAGGTTGGATGGCTTGAAGGAATAAAGGTCTGGCTTCTTTTTTTAAAAAATATATTTTATTGATTTCTTAGAGAGCAAGGGAGAGGGATAGAGTTAGAAACATCGATGAGAGAGAAACATCCATCAGCTGCCTCCCGCACACTCCCTCCTGGGGATGTGCCCGCAACCAAGGTACATGCCCTTGACCGGAATCGAACTTGGGACCCTTCAGTCCGCAGGCTGACGCTCTATCCACTGAGCCAAACCGGTCAGGGCTAGGTCTGGCTTCTTTAAGAAGCAAGTGGTGCCCGGCTGGCGTGGCTCAGCGGTTGAGCATCGACCTATGAACCAGGAGGTCATGGTTCAATTCACAGTCAGGGCGCATGCCCAGGCTGTAGGCTTGATCCCCAGTGTGGGGCGTGCAGAAGCAGGCGGTAAAAGGAGGTTGAGTTCAAGTGGAGGGAGGGGCTCTGAGTGAGTGGGATGAGAGCAGGGAGGGGGGATGGAGATAGTGGTGGGGGTGGGTGAGAGGAAAGTTCTGAAGTGACTCGGTCTCTGGTGTCAGGGCATAGTCCCCGGGCTCCTCCCACCCTGCGCCTCCAGTGAGATGACCCAGGGCCTGAGTGCGGGTTCAGGTTTGAGTCCCCCCTTCCCTCCCTCCCACCCCCCATTCCCCCCCCCCCCCCTCAGCCTGGTTTCAGTTGCCCCAGGCTCTGCTGTGGAAATGGCTAGATTCCGAAATCAGCCTTTAGGACTGATTCTGGGTCCAGCTTGTGGGTGAGCTGCAATTATGTCCATTATACCTGTCGTGAGTGATTCATAGGGGCTTACGTAGGAGCAATGTTCCTCTTAATTTTTTTTAAGTTTATATTTTCCGGTGACTCACGGGAGTTGAGAGCACAGTCTCATTAACGAGAAAAGAAAAAGGGGGGAGAGAAAAAAGGAAAATGTCATCAGCCCATTGGAGACCAACGAAATTGTCTGAACCATGGCTTCTGCGGTTCGTAGCCTGTGAGTTTGAGCCTACGGCCTGTTCTCTGAGCCTTTTGACTCCCCCTTCCTGGAGGTAGGAGACAGCCCTGTGGCCCCAGGAAGGCAGTGGAGGTGCATTCTGATGCTGAAAAGTTTGTGCTTCGGGCCAGAAAAATCTGGGTTCAAATCCCCGTTCTGACTCTAATGCTTGCCGTGTGACCCTGAGCAGTTTCTTTAACCTCTCTGAACCTCAGTATTCTTATTTGTAAACGGGGGACAAACAATGCCAGCTCTGCAGGCTGCTGGGAGGATTACATGAGGTTATATACAGTAAGCACTGGGCATATAGCAATAGAAGAACAGTAAATCTGTACAGCACGTAAAATGCACTGAGCACTTCACCTGTGGGATCTTAATCCTCACCACCCTGTGGGTGAGCACTGTCATCCTCAGTTTACAGGGGATGGAACTGAGCTCAGAGAGGGAAGCGATGTGTTCAAGGCCACACAGCGTGACTGACAGAGCTTGGACTGGAGCTCAGGTCTAGCGGACTTCAAAGCCCAGGGTAGACTTAACTCCGCAATCCCTCCTTATCTCCATAGGATGTGGGTCTGGCCTTCCTCTTCCTCAAAGCGAACCTGCCTGAATTTGAGCCCCCTGACGTTTCTATTCCTGGCAATGACCCCACCAACCTCTCAGGAACCCCCATCAGAAATTCAGCATCATCTCTAGCCGCTCTGCTCATCGGACCACCTCCTTCCATGTCATGCTTGGTGGTACCATGCCAGCAGCAGCCCAGACCCACATCTACATCTGTTCAATGCATATCTGTTCCTTCCTCTTCTTCGTCCAGCCCTCCCACGGCTTCTGCCCCATTCCCCACTCCACCTACGCAGCCCATTTCAGCCACCCCTAGCTGGTCTCTTCCCTGCCCACTGCAGGCATGCCACTCCCTTCCTGAAACCTCCACTGGCTCCCCTATGCCCGTGTGGGGGAGGGACAACCTTTCCTCTACCCTCAAGGTCCCTTTGGCTGGTCTAATAAGCAAACAGATATGAGACAGGTTAGCAAGGAAAAATAACCAGATTGGATGCGTACCTCTGCATGGGAACCTGAGAGTCGGAGGCCCGACTCGGACAAGAGGATCAGAGAGAGACTGGGAACATGGGGGCGTCAAAAGGCTGATAAGAGCAGGTGCTTGGTAAATTGGAGTTTGTCCTGCCCTGTGGGTAGGTCAGAGAGGTTATCACTGATCATTCTTCCAGGTGGTTAAGGGACGGGCAGAAGTTTCTCTTGAGCCTCTGGTTAAAGTTGCCTTCAGCTCAAAATAACCTGCACACCACAAAGCCACATCTTGGGGTGACTTGCTCTGAACCCCCACACCCGCCATCCTGAGGACCAGCCCCTGAGCCTGGCACTGACTCCCTGTGTCGCCTTGGGCCCATCCTCCCCCTCTCTGGCCCGGTTCCCCAGCTGTGAAATGAGACCCTGCCAGGGAAACATGGATTTCCTACTCATCTGGAAAACAAATCCAAGCTAAGCTCCCACAAGGGAGGAGGGGCCACGGCCTGGCTGTGCTGCCCTCCTGTTGTGCCCTGGGGCTTCCTGGGGGCACCAGGATGACCATGAGGTTGGGGGGCTTTGGGGGCCTTTCTAGGGCTGCATGCAGGTAACCCGAGGCCTCCCCTCGGTGTCCTGAGCCATGAGCAGGGGCTGGGTCTCCAGCCCCTACTCACTGTGGTGCCTGAGGGGCCGGTGCCTCAGGACCTCCCTGCCCGGCCCGGCCCCGCCCCCTGTGGGGCAGTGTCGGAAGGAAGCCCTGGGAAAGCCCCGAGTGTCAGTGGGTCAGCCAACAGCCTGTCTGTCCAAGTCTGACCTCTTCATCATCCTGCCAGGGCCAGGGCTGTGCGCTCACAACGACTGCCACCCGCTCCTCCTCCTCCTGCCAAAGTAGACACACTTGGGCTTGTCCACGCAGCTGGCCCGTCCAGAGCCTCTTGGCCACTTCCTGTTGACCTCCGGCCGGTGGGCCTTAGCGGGGCTTCCCTCCCTCCCTTTCCCAGAGGAGATCTGGAATGTCCGCTCCATAATCCGGGCCAGGCTCTGCAGGCCCGGGACCTCCCACCAGAAAAGAAAAGAGTGGCGAGCCCGGGGGAAGCTCAGGACAGGCCCACAGCAGGGGCCCAGGGGTGGGGGTGGGGAGTGGGGGGCCCAGGGGTGGGTGCCAGGTGTGAGATGACCCCCGTCTGGTTCTGAGGGACTGGCTTGTCCAACAGACAAGAAATGCAGCATGAGGAGCCCAGGGGACCCCTGTAGTGAGAACAGAGGGCCTGGGGGTTCGGTTCTGTCCTCCAAGCATCACTGCCTGCGACCACTAGGGTGCTGGGGGTAGAGGGGGTGGCGTCCCCTCCCCACCAGGAGCCCACAAGCCTATTGTGGAAACAGACGTGGTAAACCCGTGATGTGTGTTTCCTTGGGGAATGTCCATTCGCAGGAAATGTTTTTATTTTCTCACATTGCTCTCCATTACGTGAGGTCGAACCCCCTTTTCCTGCCCCTTGACGCAATTTGGGCAGATTCCATAGCTCCCGGGTCCCTTTTGGGGGTGGTGGTTTATGGGTGTGGCAGGAGCAGGTTCTTAGCCCCTGTTGTTCTTAGCTTTGGGCCTTTAGCTCAGTCCTGGGACATGGCCTGATAAGGTGACGTACAGGGACCTGTGGGAGCAACGAGGAGGGCACCCAGCCCGGCCAGGGGGGTCCGGAAAGGCTTCTGGACACCCCCATTCCCCCTATGGATGGACTCAGATTCCCCGAGAGCACAGGGCTTGAGGCGATGATGTTCTCCCCAAATAGGTTTCCCAACAGCTCTGAGCATGGGTGTCGGAGTGCACGTCAACAGAGGGTGAAGGAGTGAGCTGGTGCCAGCTAAGGAGTTTTGTTCTCTTGTGCCTTGGTGGAAGGGCTACATTGGGACCCTAAAAGAGTTTGAATTCTTTGGGAGGATTTGTAGAAGGTGAGAGAGCTCAGTTGATTGAGGGGCTGGTGGGCTGTGATCTGGGCTCTGCTCAGCCACGCAGAAGGCGTGTCCCTGGCTAGTCCCCGGCATCGTCTTCCTCCTGCTCAGCTGGGTGCCCCCCTCCAGTGCCTGCTTCCTCTTCCATGGCAGCCCCCCGAGTTCTCCCTCTGCGCTGCTCGCAGATCCGAGCTCTCAATTCACGCAGTGCCTCCAACTCCCTCCAAGGTTATGCCTATGGGACCCTGTCCTTCCCGATGACATTCTGATCGCTGGTCTATTTATAACAATGACTCACCCACCACCTAACCTTCTGCAGGAAGCGTTTGGCTTAGGCGCCAGCTCCCCTGGAATGCAAAAACAATTTGCACTGGTACATAATCCCCAGGTCATTTCCCAGGGCCTGTCCACCCTTGGCCTCCTCTTGACCCTGTGGCCAGATCACTTAGCCATCCCCTGCTCTGGTGCCACCGTCCCCTCTTGTTTACCAAGAATCCTGCTGACCCCATGACCTGCGAGGCCGGGCAAGTTCCTCTTCGCCATTAACCTTGAGACCGAGACTTCCTTACTCTGCAGATGGGGAGGCCTCTGCTGGATGATTTCCCTTTGTTTTCATATTGTTTGCTTGGGAATGAGCTCAAGTGGGGCAGGGAATGGATGAGTCTGGAAGACAGCCCTGAGCCCCGACCCTGAGCCTGAGGCTGCCTTCTCCAGCTGTCTCTCTCGGGACCCCAGCCTTCACGGGTACCCACAGTTTGTCAGCAGACGCTCTGGTTGCTTACGTCATAAAGCTAATATAATAGAGCCCGGCTGGTGTGGCTCAGTGGTTGAGTGTCAACCTGTGGACCAGGAGGTCATGGCACATGCCTGGGTTGTGGGCTCAATCCTCAGTGTGGGGCCTGCAGGGAGCAGCTGATCAATGATTCTCTCTGATCATTGATGTCTATATCTTTTTCTCCCTTCCTCTCTGAAATCAATATACATATATTTGGAATAGTTTTAAAAAAAATAAAATATAATAGAGGCCCCCAGTGAGGCCCCTTGGCTTCCTGTCCATGTCCCTCCCTATAAGCTTTTCACATCCCCTGCCCTCCCTGCCTCCAGCTGTTTCTTCTTAGAGATAGAAGGGCCACTCTGTCCCATGCTCCCTGTTCTCAAATCCTCCCTGACCCCATCATGGTTCATTGATGAATGATGGTCAGTCTGGAATTCGGCCTCCATTGGCACTGAGTCCCCCCCCAGCATCACCTTGGGCTAGCCTTCTCTCCACTCATTGTCTTTACTCTCACCTTGTTACCTCTAGGTCACTGCAGGCTGATTCTGCCCCCCTCCCCACCCCAACCTCATTCCACAGTAACTGCTCTCCTCTTCTAGTTGACGTGTCCAGGGCAATCCCTAAGTCCCACTGGTCTGTGTAGCTTATGACATCTTTAAGCTCCACCTCCCTGGCTTCCGACGCGCCACCCTCTCCCGGTACTCAGCCTGGTCTTCATTCCCTTCTCATCGTCTTACTTCAGGCCTCCAGGCGTCCCCCCTACATCACGGCCACAGCCACCAGCTGGGAGCCCTGCCTTCAGGCTCCCCCCGTTCAGCTCTCTATCAGCCAGGCGATGCCTCAGATGATGCCACACTCCTCCTTAAATCCCCTCTTTGCATGGCATACAAGGCCCCATGATCAGTCCTTCCTGTCTCTTGGACTTCCTCCTGCCACATCTTCATACCACCACCCTGAGCCCTACTTTCAGCCATCCTGAGTTAGTCAAATGCTCCTAGGTCACCTTTCCTTCCTCACATCTCTCTGCCTACAGCCCAGAAGTCTCTCACTGACTTCTTCCTTTCGCTAAATCCTAGTACAGTGGGGCCTTGACGTATGAGTTTAATTCTTTCCGTGATGGAGCTTGTAACTCAAATTACTCGTATGTCAAATCAACAGTGAACAAGTGAGACACGTGATGCTGGGCTGATGTGGCGTTCACTGTGACGTTCGCTGCGCCAACTAGCAATGGGGTATCTGAAGCTGGCTCATAACCGGAATTTTAGCTCTCAACTCAAAGCAAAAAATCGGCCAAGAGACGGCTCATATCTCGAAAAACTCGTTAGTCGGGACACTCGTAAGTCAAGGCCCCACTGTACGTAGCTCTGCTGACTCACCCCCTCCAGCGGGCAGGCTTCTGGGCCCAGCCCTGCCCCTCCCAGCCGGGTTAGTGTCTTCCTTGTGGCTCAGGTGGCCGTGGCTCATCCCCTGCACCGACCCATCTGTCTGCGTGTCTGCCCCAATTGCCACTCTGACTACCAACCCAACACTCCAGTCTGGGTCCAAATTCCTTTAGTTGATGTTCCCACAGAGTGATTTCCTTTCCTTTTGAGCACCTTAGCTTCGTTGGTAGCTATACATATGGCAAAAGCAAGTATTTGATTAACGCCTGTCTCTTCCACCAGACTGGAGGCTACGCAACAACAGAAATATCCTTGTTGTTAAATAGGGGCATTATTTTTCTTTTTAGAGAACATTTAGTATTAAATACAGTAAGTCCTCATTTAATGTTGTTGATGGGTTCTGTGACTTTAAGCAAACGATGTCTAAGGAAACCAGTTGTACCATAGGCTAATTGATAGAAACCAGAGTTAAGCTTCTATGGCCCCTCATCGACATTACAACAGAATGACCTTGAACAAAGTGACATCATTTGAGGGCCTGCTGTATTTTAAAAGACTGATGAACACCTGTGTACCAATATCCAGCTTTGTCCAATCTCACCACCTGTCATAATTCCTTCAGAAGCTTTTTAAAAGATAAGATTATAAAAACGATTGAAGGCCTCTACGTTTTAATGCATTCTATAAAAACTTGCTTTTATTAAATGTTTAAATATTTAGCAGGTGCTAATATTTATAAATATGTGTAATGTCAAGGATTAATGACACAGTGGACACCTGTGTACCCAACTTAGGAAAAAGAAAGTAACCATTACTTTTCCAGTCCCTCTGGCCCTAGCCGGTGTGGCTCGGTGGATAGAGCGTCGGCCTGTGGATTCAAGGGTCCCGAGTTTGATTCCGGTCAAGGGCATATGCGGACTTGATCCCCAGTAGGAGGCGTGCAAGAGGCAGCCAATCAATGATTCTCTGTCATCATTGATGTTTCTGTCTCTCTCTCCCTCTCCCTTCCTGCCTGAAATCAATAAAAATATATTTAAAAAAATAAAAATTAAGTTCCTCTGAAGCCCCTAACCCAGCAGTTCTCAACCTGTGGGTTGCGACCCCTTTGGGGGTCGAACGACCCTTTCACAGGGGTCGCCTAAGACCATCGGAAAACACATATATAATTACATATTGTTTTTGTGATTAATCACTATGCTTTAATTATGTTCAATTTGTAACAATGAAAATACATCCTGCATATCAGATATTTACATTACGATTCATAACAGTAGCAAAATTACAGTTATGAAGTAGCAATGAAAATAATTTTATGGTTGGGGGTCACCACAACATGAGGAACTGTACTAAAGGGTCGAGGTATTAGGAAGGTTGAGAACCACTGATATAAACGTAAACCTACAGTTTGTGTTCTTCTGTGACCTGCTTTTTTGTTTAATATTTTATTCGGATATGTACACCCTGGGATCATTTCTTTTCACTGATGATTTTTATTCCATTGCATGGACTCTATCCATTCTCTTCTTAGTAGAGATGATAGACTCTTAGTTTGCCTTCCCTCCCTCCTAATCCACCTGCCTTTCTCCCCCGTTACAAACAGTGCTGCAGCGAGGACGCCCTTTGCCCACACGCGAGAGCGGCCGATGTTCTCCAGTTGAAGGCCACCAGGAGCGCACCTGGCATGGGACTGCCGGGCTATAAGGTATGTGCGCCTTCACTCTTCCTAGAGAGCGTCAGTCTGCCTTCCCACACCCGGTGCATCCGAATCCTGGCTGTTTCACGCTCCGCCAGCGCTCGGTGTTCCTGGACTCAAAAGCCTGTGCCCTTCATGGGAAGAAAGTGCTCTCCTGTGATTTCCTGGGCTGCTGGTGAGGTTGAGCGTATTTTCATGTTTTCTGTGAGTTGCCTATTCATATCTTTTGCCTATTCTATTTGGTGAATTTCTCCGGAATTGATTTGTGGTAGTTCTTCATGGATTTTGCACATGAATCTCCTGGCAGACAAATATTTTCTCCCAGGCTCTAGTTTGTCTTTTGGAGGGGGTGGGGGTTAGGGAGAGGAGGAATTGGGAGTGTTTTGTTTTTTTAATGCAGTGAAATACTAAATCTTAATTGCTGCAGTTTGATGTATATTGGCAAATGCATATAGGCACATAACCCACTCGTCCATCGATGTACAGAATATGTCCATCACCCTAGTAAGATCCTTCATGCTCCCTGCCAGGCAACCATTGTCTGACTTCTCTTACCATCTATTAACTGAGCTTGATTTAAAACTTCATATAAATGAAGTCATATAGTAAGTGTGTCTGGCTTCTTTTGGTCAGCATAATATTTTACGATTCATCTATGTTGTTGCATATGTTTCTTTTTTTATTGCCAAGTAGATGTCCATCGGGCTACTATGAATAAAATGGCTTGTACCTGTGTTTTTGTGGGCATATGTTTTCATTTCTCGTGGGTACATACCTCAGAGTGGCATTGCTGGAGTGTGGGGAAAGGTGTATGTTTAACTTTATAAGAAGCACTGTTTTACCTTTTAACTCCATGAAGGACGTTATCTATTGTCAGATTTAACAATCTTTTCCTTCATGTGTTATGCTTGCTCTAATACATATTTTTTCATACAATGCTTCTTCTATGTTTCCTGCTGCAGGTTTTTAATTTTGCTTTTCACATTTGGGTCTTTAATTCGTCTGACATTGACTTTTGTCTACTGTGTGAGATAAGAATCTGTTCCCTCCCCCGCCCCCCCATTTGGGTAATCAGTGTTCCCACACTGCCATTGACTAGACATCACCCCTTCCCTCCAACTGTAACCTCTGTCACACATGAGGCTTCCAATCGCCTTGGACTTGTGTGGGGCTCCGTTCTGTGCTGTTGGTTTATTTGTCTATCCCCAAGTCGGTCCCACACTGTGCTAATCACTCTAATTCGTACAATGTCTAGCTATCCAGTTGGGTAAGTTATGCTACCTTGTTCTTTAAAACCAGCTGTCTATTTAGGATCCTTGCTCTTCCACAACAGTTTCAGGATCAGTTTGTCAGGCTGCAGGTACGTGGGTGTGTGCACACACACAGAGTTGAAATTTTGTTTGCACTTGTTCATAGTTACCGATTGTCTGGAGGGAGGCTTACCATCTTCATGACCCTCCGTCTTCCCACTCGGGAACACAGTTTATTTCCCAATTTTTTTGTTTTCCTAATGTTTCTACATAAAGTTATATGCTTTTCTCTTTGAAGGTCTTTGCATATTTTTATTGCCTTTATTTTAAGTATCTTACATTTGGGGTTATTGTAAATGGAATATTTTAAAAATTACATTTTAAATCCTTTATTGCTGGTTGTAGAAGCACTGTTGGTTTTTGCTCACTAGTAGCTTATCCAGCACCGTTATGGACCCTTTTCTTTGTTCCCATGGTTTGGTAGTAGCTCCTCTTGGATTTTCTATGTGGACAATCCTATAAGCTGCAGAGAATCAAGGTTTCACTTCTTTCAAATCTTTACCCTTTAATTTTCTTTCTTGTCTTGGGCACTGGCAAGGCCTCTGGAATAATGGTGAGTAGAAGAGGAGGTAATGGACAGCCTGGTCTTGATCCTGCCATTGAAGGGAATGCTTTTAATTAATAATTACCCATGAAGTATGGTGTTCGCGCTAAGGTTTTGTAGAGACACTTTATTTAAGTTATAAAGTTCCTTTCAAATCCTAGTTTGCTAAGAATTTTTCAAATTTGTATCATAAATGGATGGCAGCCCAGCCAGCGTGGCTCAATGGTTGAACGTCAACCTAGGGACCAGGAGGTCACATTTTGATTCCTGGTCAGGGCACATGCCCGGGTTGCAGGCTCGATCCCCAGTATGGGGTGTGCAGGAGGCAGCCAATCAATGGTTTTCTCTCATCATTGATGTTTTTATGTCTCCCTTTCCCTTTCTCTCTAAAATCAATAAAAAATATATTTAAAAAAATAAATGGATGCTGAATTCTTTCAAAGGATTTTTCTATGTATAATGAATAGTCATATAATTGCCTCCTTGGGTCTATTCCTGTGAATTATATTAACAGATTTTTTAATGTTAAACCATCCTTTTATTCCTGAAATAAACCAAGTTGGTGTATGTTGGTGGTGGTTATTGTACATAATACTGTATGCGCTTTGTGAACATTTTAAGATTTTTGCTGAAAAGTGAGATTGTGCTGTAATTTTCCCTTCTTGTATTTTCCTTGTTTCCTTTTGGTATTGAGGTTATACTTGCCTCATAAAGTAGTTTGGGGAATTTTCCTTCTCTTCCTGGCCTGTGGAGTAGTTTGGATGAGGTTGGATTATCTATTCCTCGAATGTCTGGTAGAACTGACTTGTAAAATCACCTGGGCCAGGTTTTGTGTTTGTGTATATGGGGGTAGAGTTTTAAAACATAGATTCAGTTTCTTTAATGATTATTTTTATATTCAGATGTTCTATTTCTTATTCAACCAGTTTTGGTAAGCTTTTTTTCTGGGATAATTTCTATTTCATCTAATTTTTTTCAACTTATTGGCATAATTTCATTCATGGTATCCTCTTATTTTTAAATTTTCTACTGTATCTAGTTATGTCCCTCTTTTGTTCCTAATATTATTTATTTTCATATTTTGATCAATCAGGTCAGATTTTTGTCTATTTTATTGGTATTTTCAAAGAACCAAACCCAATGATCTCTTTTATTGTTTCTTGGTTCTTTCTTTGATTTCCTTCTATTTTGGGGGGATGTACTCTGTACTTTATATAGCATTTTGAATTTGGTGCTTGCTCCACTAGTTTTCATTTTCTTCTTCTAATTTATATTTTATGGATATACCTCTAGGTTCTGTAGTCTTCGATACAGATGATTAGAATCAGCTTGTCAGTTTCTCTCTGATGGAATGTGTTCCATGTTGTCAATGTTCCATCAAATAGCCGGGCTGGTCCCTGTGGGAAATGGTGCCGCATTCAGGGCTCAGTGTTGGTCTTTGAGGTCCACAGGTTGGACACAGCAGGGGCTCCAGGCAGATCAGCCTTGGTGAGGGGGGGCCCCTATTGCCGAGCCCATAGATGATCTCCATCCCTTCCACCATGGCCATGTTGTCAATGAGCACCGTGAGAAAGCACAGGGGTGGCTGGGGGAAAGGCTGACTGACATCCACAGGATGGGTTATCTTCTCTGATTTTTGGAGCCTCTTCTGCTGCGCAACCCCACACAGATATGCCCATTTGGAAAGCTCAGTCCTCACACCTTAGATCTTTGCCACCAACTTTCCAATGTTATTCTTTCAAAGTCCCTTCCATCCAGCCAAACTCTTAGCCTCTCTCTATGAATCAAGAACTATCTATACCTCTGGCCTGGAGTGGGGAGGGGTGGCAGGGAGGCAGGGAGGCTGGGCGATGCCACTGAGTGTGGGGCAGCCTGAGAAACCACCATGTCTTACTCTATGATTGTGAAGTAAGAGTCTGTGGAAAGGCTGTGAACTACTGCACCTCAAAGTGGTGGCTTGTGAGAAGTTTTGAAGACATATTTGACCACAGCAACCTTCGGGGGGCGGTGCTCTGGCTGGTGTGGGCTCAGTGGTTAGAGCATTGGCCCACTCACTGAGGGGTTGTGGGTTTGATTCCCATCAAGGGCAGTTACTTAGATTGCAGGCTGTATCCTGGCCTTGGTCAGGGCGTATATGCGGGAGGCAACCAATTGATGTTTCTCTCTCACATTGATGTTTCTCTCTCTCTCTCTCTCCCCACCCTCCCTCCCTCCCTCGCTTCCATTCTCTCTAAGAAGCAATGGAAAAAATATCCTTGGGTGAGGATTAACAAACAACAACATCATCCACAACAAATTATTTTACCCTATTTGCCGTCCGCCTTCCAATCTTGTTCAAGTTTCTCTCATTGACAAACTCTAACCTGGAACCATACTGAGAAAAATAATTCTCTGACTCAAAGAAGTGGTGGGTGGTCCTATGGAGACAACAGACCATGCGGCCTGATGGCATAGATTTATGTGGTTTGTGGTCATTTCCACATATAGGTAAGGTATGCGTAGCCATCCTGGTTTGGGAGTGGCTTCCAGGAATAATACCGCTGCCCGCTGTGTCAGACCACTCTGGGTCAGAGGTTGTACTATGATAACAGGTTTTATGATGTTCATATTGGGAGCATATTGTTATTAAAGGAGAAATGTATGGTGCCAGGAGCTAGTCTGTTAAAAAGTAAGATAGAGGCGTGTTTGACAGTTAATGTTAAAAAGCTCACCACATCTATATTTAAAATAATCAATCTTTTTATTTATCCTTTGAATAAGTAGTCTGAAAATAATATTGCAACTTATAACAACCCAATATTATTCAAAACTTGTTGCAAAAAGAAGCAATAAGTAAGTTATCCACAGAGCTACGTTCCAGGACCATGGCCGGGTTGCTCAGTCGGTTGGAGCGTCATTCCGATAACCAAGGTGGCAGTGTGGTCTCCGGTCAGGGCACAAAGAAGAAGCAAACAATGAATGCATAAATAAGTGGAACAACAAATTGATCTTTCTCCCTCCTTTTCTCCCTCCCCTCCTTCCCTCTGAAAATCATATAAAATAATAAAGAAATATTTGTGGAATGAACTGAAAAAAAAATAAATTTTACCGATGAGGACCCTGAGGCTAGAGGTGTGAAGTGACTTAAGTCTCTGGAAGTTCACTATGGGCAGAGGTGATTTCCAGCTGCTGTGTTGATTCACATGCTTGTGTTTTCCACAAAGGAATCCGTCCCTGCAGTCATGAGAAGTCCTCTGGTCCTTCCCTCTGGATCTTACCTTATTGGGGAGTGTGGTCCTGCCCTGTCCTTCCCTTTTCCGGGGTTCGGGACACCAATATCCCAGCCCAAGAGCTGCAAGTATAATGATCCCAGGGGGGCTCTTGGTGGTGGCGGAGAC
This sequence comes from Myotis yumanensis, assembly GCF_028538775.1. Lineage (NCBI taxonomy): Eukaryota > Metazoa > Chordata > Mammalia > Chiroptera > Vespertilionidae > Myotis > Myotis yumanensis. The sequence goes on along the minus strand of NW_027223767.1, from coordinate 22,673,218 downwards.
GGTGGGAGAGGGAGAGAGGAAGCTGGAGATGAAGGGTGGTGAGTGAGGGAAGTGGAAATGCCCGTGTGCGTCCACATGGCCTCATCCGTGGCCTATGTGCCATTGTTGATTTCCACTTTCTCTCTGGTTACATTTGAACTCTTGGGAAGAGGCCAGCTGCTTTAGCTGAAAATGGCCTTCTTGATCTATTCTTCTTAGTGTCCAAGAATCACAAACCTCACCCCAACTTGACCCTTCCCTAGCTGTCTGGGAACTGCACCCCGGGTAGCGTGGGGTGGCTGTGGAGAGAGCCCTGAGCTGTGAGTCAGGAGCCCGTAGTTCCTGGTCCAGCGTGGCCCCTGTGTGACCTTGGGAAACTCACTCACCCTCGCTGGACTGAGGTTTACGATCTGAAACTAGAGAGCTTGATGTTTAAAAGAATCTTCAGCTGTGACATGATGAGGTCACAAAACCAAACAAGGTACTGGAAAGGGCGCAGGGCTGGGCGCTGGTCTGTGCGTTATTGGGACGCTCTGCTCAGGCCTGGTGCGAGGTTTGTCTGCTGGTGCAAACCCGGGGGTGGGGGCATGACATGATTGCAGGTTTAGAACCAAGGGCCCTGTCCCCTAGTATGTAGGTGACATCTTGTGGAGACCTCGAGCGAAACCGAGGTTCTGGAGTGGGGAAGACCTGGAGGCGTGGATGGATAGCCGTGTCCCAAGCGAGAGGAACAGTAAAGTAGCTCTGTCCATTCCACTAACTGTTACGAGACTATTACACATGACATTTTAAAAGACTTTCTAATAACACAGCAAACTGCTCGTGCTCTCACGGTAAGAGAGAATGCAGGACGCAAGGCTGTAGATGAAGCCAGGGAACAATTACGCACAGCAAGGAAGGCTAGAGGTGAAACAATAGGTGGTTTCCCGCTCTCCGGGGAAGCACGTTTGCTCTGCTCACGGCATTTCTAATATTTCCTATGGCGAGACTGTATCACTCTTACAATGGCAGACGAGCCGTATTAAAGCAATATTTTAGAGGGTATTTCATTTTGTGCTGCAAGGGGCTGGGAGACCCGATTGACCCAGGTCCACATCTGGGCCCACCAGGGCCATCGCGGGCTGGAAGGCGTCCAGGGAGGGGTGTTGGCGATGAGGTGGGAGCTGCACAGCTGACTGCAAGGAGCGGCTGTCAAACAGAGAATGCACAGCTGAGAAAAACAAGCACGGGGTCCTGGCCAGGCCTTACACGGACCCAGGGAAAGGGACACCGACTGAGGGGACCCGGGGGGCAGAAGCAGGACCGCTGGGGGAAACGCCGTGCTTGCAGGCACCCAGCTTTGGGCCGCACAGACGTAAGCATGGCCGGCCTTGTGAGCGGTCCACGCTTAGAGCCAACCGCCTTGGGAGGTGGTAAGCGCTTGGTCATTGGGCAGGATTGACAGGGCTGTTGACCAGTGTCAGGGACACGGCAGTGAGCTTTTCTGTGGTGCTGAGATTGCGGGGGAGGAGCTCAAACTCCCATTTATTAAAGGAGAAGACAAAGTTAGACGTAGAGAAAGAATTATCGTCATGATCAGGAGAGGGGCCTCTCTAGTCAGACAAGTCCCTGGATCCACTGCTGACTCGCTGTGCCATCTTGGGTGAGCTACTGAACCTCTTTGCACCTCAGTTTCCTCATCTGCACAATGGGCATCACAGCAGGGTAGCTGTGATAAGTAAGAGGGTGTATAAGGGGCTTGGTGCAGAGCCTTGTGTGCAGTAAGAGCTCCATAAAGGAGATTGCTGGCCGCGGGTGATTTTCCAGGGCCCCAGAGCTCCCAGGTCCCCTGCAAACTTGCTCGGCTCCCGAGTCACTCACGTCCTCATGTGTCAGCCATGTCACGATCGGAATCGGCATCTGCTGCTCAAAAGTCATAGTCTGAGTTTGGTTGGACTAATTTTATCCCCGATCATTTTCTGACAGAGTCAACATTCTTCCCTCTCCCGCCTCTGAGTCCCCTCAAAGGTACACATTCCCCAGGCAGGCTGCTCGCTCAGCTTGGTTTCCTTGGCCTCCCTCCCCATGTCGATGCCCAGAATGTAATATCGGAGCCCGTCTCCCAGCCGGGAGCCGGGTGCCCAGGAATTCCGGCCCCGCTCGGCCAGGTCTGTTTGCCAGCGCATCTGTTTCCAATCAGCGCGGTGCCGCGCATTCTTTCTGCCGAGCGTGCAGGCCCGGAGCCTGGGGACTGTGCTAATTGATTGCTAAATGGGTCTTGTCATTTCCAAAGGAGGCCTCCAGACCTGCCCTTTGCTCTGTTTCTGCTCCCCACGGGCCGAGGAGCTTAAGAATTAACTCGTCCGCTGCCTTTGGGGAGAGGCGATGACCGCCTTGAGCCTCAAGGGTAGGAATTCACCAGAAGTCTTAGAAAAGCCCCCGACACCATCTCATTGCATTGTCACCCCAGCTTCGTGGGGTGGACCAGGCTGTGTTGGACAGATGAGGAAATCGGGGTTCAGGGGTGGGAGTGGAGTGCCCCCAGGTCACAGAGAGCTGGCAGCAGGGACGAGACTGCCTTGGACCTGATGCGTGCTGGGTGGAGGTTCTTCCTCAAAGCTCAGCCCATTAGCAGTGTCTGGCCAGGGTTTGCCTTTGAGGTTGCCAGGGAGACCGGGGAAAGCATAGGGCCTGCTGACCCGGGCTGTATGGGGCCTCAGGACACCCACAGCGTCTTGGGTGTTAGGCCGCCTGTCGTGATAAGAGCACCAGGAGGGGGGAAGATGCCGCTCATGGTCAGGGGATGAGGGTGCCTGCCCCAGCCCCAGGGAGACAGCAGCCTTCCTTCCCGGAAGGAAGTCCCCTCTCCTCCCAGCGTCCTTCCCCCAAGCCCCTGGCTTCCCCCCCGCACTTGTGGGAGAACAAGTCATTGTCTGTGTCCTCCTCTGTCTCACAGCCTGGAGGCGGGGACTGTTGTCTTTCTGTCTCTAGATCTCCGCCTGGATCAGGGTCTGCTCCTAGTAGGTGGGCAACACATGAATGTAGAATGAATGACTCATCCTGGACTTTTCCCTCTGATCTCATTCTCCGTGGTCTCTTGGCAGGGAGACCAAGATTAGTGATCAGCGAGAACAAGATGAAAACCTACCCTTGGCAGAGCAGTGTGGCCTCTGATGGATGCCTCGGTCCCCGACAAAATCCCCGAGCTTCAGTGTCCATAGCTGCCAAGTGGGGAGGACTCCATGCGTGTCCACCGGGCGGGTTGGAGGGCCCGCGGCTGTGATGGAAATCTGAACGCTATACTCATATAAAAGGGGAGGTGTGTTTTGTCATTAATGTATTCTGGGCTCCTCTCTCTTCCAGAAGCTTCTTTACAGCGCACACTGCCAAAGGGCTCGTTGTAGAACCAGGAGACAGAGAACTGTGTTCAGTCTGTAAAACTATGTCCGAGCCCTCAAAGAAAGTCTTGGTTCAGACTACGGGGTTCCTCTGGGCAGAAACCAGAGAGGGGTGTCCTCAGCCCTGTGGCCTGGGTCCCGGGTCCCACCACCTTGGCCTCCTCTCCTCTAGTCTCACCTCCCTCCCGTGGGTGAAGACTTGGGTTAAGAAGTCAAAGAGAATTGCCTTCAATTCCTGGCTCTCCTTCTTCCTAGCTGTGCGACTTTGGGGAAATCATTTCACCCCTCTCTTCTCAACAAGTGTGAGATGAGGACAATAGAACATCGTACAGGATTGTGGGGGGGAAATTACTGAAATAATCAAACATACATGTAACAGTGTGTGACATGTGTTAACTGCTTCGCAAATGTTAGCTATTCCTGCTGTGCTGGGATGAGCACCCCACCCCCATCTCTTCTCCCTCAGCCCTCAGAGAACTGCTGTTCGACACCCCATGGACACTGCTCTTTTAAAAAAATATATTTTTATTGATTTCAGAGAGGAAGGGAGAGGGAGAGAGATGGAAACATCAATGATGAGAGAATCATTGATTGGCTGCCTCTTGCTCACCCTCCCCCATTGGAGATTGAGCCCATAACCCGGGCACGTGCCGTGGCTGGGAATCAAACCACAACCTCCTGGTTCATAGGTCAACGCTCAAACCAGTGAGCCATGCCAGCCAGGCTGGATGCTGCTCTTGTAATGGCGCCTGCAATTGCAAAATCTTCATTCCAACCCTCCAGGCCTTCTCTGCAGCGTGTGGCACCAAGGCCACTCCTTCCTGTGCACTCTCCTCCCTCCACTTCTGGGCTACAGTCCCCCCTGAGTCCCCCTCCCCCTCCCGGGCCACTGGCCATTTCTGCTCTATTTTACTCAGTGTTCTTTCTTAGCTGCAGTCCGAAAGCTGTCTTCTGTAGAGTCTTGTGCGTGTGCGTCTCAGTCACCGAAGTTTACGGGCACAGAAAACACGCCCCGTGGCCACAAGGGTGTCTAGTCGGACAAGACTCTGCCGACTGCCATTGAGGACGGGCAGGGGTGAAGCGCGGTGCTTGGCACTTACGAGAACCATCCCATTCTTGACGCTTGTAGATAAAGTCAGACGGTCCAGGGCGCAAATCCCAGCCCCACCGTGACAGACACTGGGGTGGCAACAGCAGGGACCCCCTGGGCCCTCTCACCGGTGGGGAAGGAGCTGGTCAGCAGGACCCAGCCAAGCTCTCCCTGCCGGGGCCTGGGGATGGTGTGGGGTGAGCCTGTGCATCAAACTATAAAGCCCCAGTTCCTTGCTGTGTGACCCGGGGCAAATCACTTCACCTCTCTGAGCTGCCGAGGTTTCAGTGAGGCCTAGTATGTAAGCGTGCTTGGGAAACCACAGGCTGCTCAGCAAACTGTTGTCATTATGATAGTCTTTTCAGACATGTTATTCAGTTGGGTCGTGACAGAGAAGGGGTTTACCCGAGGTTCCAGCTGAGCTGGGAATCCCAGTCGATCTTCCGACTTCAGCGAGGACACCATTCACCTGGTTCCTCAAGGTTGGAGTTGTACCTGCTCACGCCAGGCTCCTCGCATTGGCTATCCCGTTGGCTTTTTGCAGTCATCCTGGCCATGGTATGAGCATGTCTATTGTATGAATGAGAAAATCGAGGCCCTGAGAGGTGACGTGACACACCCAGGGCCCACACAGGGCGCAGCTGGGACCCAGGTTCTGTCCCAGAGCTGTGCGGCTTCCACCACAGGACGCTGCCGCCTGACCCCACAGTCCCCAGCCGCCCCACCCACGGCTTGGTTCTGAAAGGCCTGCCCTCCCGGGAGCAGTACTGACTGCCTGGGGCCGCCGTCTTACACAGCCGAGAGTGGAGACACGGTGCTGTTTCGTGGGCACCCTGTTTCCCAGAACCTGATCATCCCTGAGGGAACTGGGGAAAAGGGAAATGAAAGACGCGCTGGAATTGGAGGCTGGCTGGTGGCTCGTCCTTGAGGCTTTTCAGAGCCCAAGGCCTGGCCTGCGAAGTGATGTCAGGCGCAGTTTCCCCACACGCCAGGCCCTGCGCCAAGTGACTGCGCGGATTGTCTCATTTAATGCCGACATCGGGCCCCACGGGGCAGATGCTGTTTTTACCCCCACGTTACAGATAAATTGGGGCCTGAGGGTGCACAGCTAGTACGTGGTCGAGCCAGGATTTGAACCCATGCACTTGGGTCCCACAGCCTGAGGGCTTCAGCCCATATCACAGAGGAGGAGGATCGGGGGGTCTCAGAGGCAAGTCACAGCTCTGCGGTTGGCTGGGCCTCCTCCCTTCCCCTCCTCTCGCCAGCTGGCCTTCTCTCCTAGTTCTGGAACCTTCCTTTCCTCTCCACTTGGCTGTGCTGCGGGAGATGCTGGCAGAGCCCAGCTGGCCACATCCGTGCCTGGTCTGTGCCCCGTGTTTCCCTCGGTGCCCCAAGCTCCTCCTTGGCAGCCCAAGGCAGAGCTGGCTGGGAGTTTGTGTTAACATTTCAAAGATTTATTCTGCTCTCCGAAACTTCTCTTCCTTTGCCTCGCACTGTTTATTGAAATCGTTCACAGGATAGCGTTAAAGACTAAAACAAAAGTCAATAGAAAAATATTTATGGGTGCTGGTGGGCCCGCGGCCGCGCCATGGCGTTCGGAAACGGTTCTCTTAGGGTCACACTGTGCTTCAGAAGGCTGGGGCGGGGAGCAGGGGCCCACTTCTTGGATACGTTCGGCCGTTTTACACCCTGCTGCCCGAGGATTCAGTCTGATTATTCTCCCTGCTTTTGGAGAGCTGGGCTTCCCCCAGGCGAGGGGGCGTAGGGGATGGCCCCCAAAGCCCTTCTCTAATTTACTCTCCGTGCTCTGTGTTTAGCAGAAAGTCCTGGTCATTTCTGGCACGTGGATGGTGCTTCTCAGCCTCCCATGTAGGTGCAAGGGTTTCCCCTACTAGATGTTTCTGTCAGAAGCTGCGGAAAGGAATCCAAAGTGTGTCTCCAACAGCTACTTTCCCAAACGCCAAACTGCTGGCTTCTCAAAGGAACCGTGCCTCTTCTTGTTCTTTTTCTCCATAGGTGTCCCCGTGAGGCCCATGGGGGCCGGGAGGGGCTGGGCAAGGTCAGGGCCAGGACTCAGAGACTCCAAGCAGGTGGGGCTGAGGCTGAAGCTGGGGGTCTGAGTGTGGGGCCCAGGATAGGAGGAGGCACCTGCGAACACAGGTCAACGAGGAGAAGGGAGGGCCAGCAGGTGTCATGAAGTCCAAACAGGTGAGCCCGGGTGGGGCAGTAGGTGTGCCACAGGCCTGGCAGACGGGAGCCTGTGCCTGGGCCTTGGGCAGCCTTCCAGGTGGAGGAAGAGCTGTTCCCAATGCTGCTCCCCCCAGAACAGCAGGGCCCAGCCAGGACAGGGGCCTGGAGACCCCGGTGGGATGAAGTGCGCACCGCAGAGGCAAACACCAGCCAAAGCAGTCTCAGTGCGAGTGAGCAGAGGAAGTGCTTCCAGGCGGAGGGAGGGGAGAGAACCCCTCTGCCGAGATTTGTCAGTTGCATTTGTCAGTGCCCGGCACATGGCGTGGGTTGGGCCAATCAGACTAAATCAGTGGTTCTCAACCTGTGGGTCACGACCCCTTTGGGGGTCGAATGACCCTTTCACAGTGTTCGCCTAAGACCATCGGAAAACACATATATAATTACATATTGTTTTTGTGATTAATCACTATGCTTTAATTATGTTCAATTTGTAACAGTGAAATTGGGGGTCACCACAACGTGAGGAACTGTATTAAAGGGTCGCGGTATTAGGAAGGTTGAGAACCACTGGACTAAATGGAAGGATTTTGATTCCATGATTAGGGAAGAGGCTTGCTGGACTTGAACACCTAGAATATTGGCAGAACTCCAATGTGTGTGCACCCTTTCCATTGATAACATCCCCCGTCCTCCCAGAAATAATTACTATCCTGACTTTTAGGGTAATATTTTTAATGCTTTTCATTTGATTTTAACACCTTTGTATTCATCCCGAAACAATATCAATTTAAGGGTATAGGGTGAATAAATGATGATGGAAGGAGACTTGACTTAGGGTGGTGAACACAATACAATATACAGATGGTGTATTATAGAATCATACATCTGAAACCTATATAATTTTATTAACCAATGTCACCCCAATAAATTCAATAAAAAGTAAAAAATATATATCAATTTATTTTGCATATTTTGACATATACATAATTTTAAATTTAATTATACTAAATGTGTCCTTTGTAGTCATTGTTTGCTCAGTGTTATATTTGTGTGCTTCATCTCAGTTTCATAGAATTTTACTTAGTTCATTTCCATTGCTGTATAGTACTTAATTTATGAACATGCTATAGCTATACTTTGTTCATTTTCATTGCTGTATAGTATTCCTCTGCTGTGGGCATTCTTTTTATTTATTTATTTTATTCTTGGCGCAGATATACATGAAAGTCTCTAGGATCATGATATTTAACTTTATCAGAAAACTAGAGGCCCGGTACATGAAATTCATGCACTTGGGGATGGGGGGGGTCCCTCAGCTTGGCCTGCGCTGTCTTGCAGTCCAGTAGCCCTTGGGGCACGTCCAACTGATGGCCTCAGCCCACTCCCTGCAGGGAGCAGGCCTAAGCCATCAGTCGCTAAGGAGGTGGGAGAGGCTTCCACCACCGCCTCTGTGTTTGCCAGCCATGAGCTGGCTCAGGGCTTCTGAGGGAGCGCCGCTCCTCTTATGGGAGCACACTGACCACCAGGGGGCAGCTCCTGCATTGAGCGTCTGCCCCCTGGTGGTCAGTGTGCGTCATAGCGACTGGTCCAGTCATTATGCCATTAGGTCGATTTGCATATTAGCCTTTTATTATGTAGGATGTCAAACTGTTCATCAAATAGTGCACCAATATATTTGTCTTGTAAGCAGTGTAGGAGAGTTCCTGTAGCTCTGCATCCTCCCAAAGGACTGTAGTGTTAGAATTTGATGGTCTTTACATTATATATGTAGTCATATCTATTTGTGGTTCCAGTGTGCATTTTCCTGATTATTAAGGACACTGGGCATCTTTTTATATGTTTATTAGTCATTTGGATTTCCTCTTTTATGAAATGCCTAGAAAAATTTTTGCCGATTTTCTATTGGGTTGTCTGTTATTTGTATAATTTTGATATTATTTTTTTTGTCTGTTCTATGAGTTGTAAAACCTCTCGCTCTTTCAACTGTCTTTTTGCTTTCTTAAGAACAGAAGTTTTAAATTTTAATGTAGTCGAGATTATTAATATTTTTCCTTGTGATTTGTGCTTTTTGTGAGCGTGTTAAAGAATTTCTTCTCTATCCTGACATCTTGAAGACATTATTCTATATTATCTTCTGAAATTGTTGTCTCTGACATTTGGATTTTGACTCCATCTGAAATTGATTTTTGCATATGGTGTGAGATAGGGGTTCACTCACCCTCCCCCAACCCCACATAAGAATGCTCAGCTGTCCCAGCACCAACTATTGCAAAGTCTGCCCTTTCCCTCTGGCTCTGTGATCCACCTCAAGTGTCCATTAAAGCAACAGCCTATTTCTGGACTGTCTCTTCTGTTCCTTTGGTCTATTGTTCTGTCCCTGAGCCAACACCACACTGTCTTAATTATTACAGATTTACAATAATCTTTATATTTCATTGACCAAATTTTCCCACACTGTGGGGAAAATTATATTTGTCCTGATTATTCTTGGCTCTTTGCTTTTCCATATAAAGTTTAGAATTAGCTCATCAAATTCCACAAAAGAAAAAAAGCAGCTGGGATTTTTATTGGGCTTGCATTGAATTTATAAATCAAGTCGTGTAGACTGTTGAGTTTGCCAGCCCACAAACATGATATATGTCTGTTTTAATTGAACTCTTTAAAAAAAAAGCATTATTTTGAAGTGTGATTGACATACAGTGAACTGCACATATTTGCACTGTACATTTTGATAAGTTTTGACATCTTTAACACCTATGAAACCAACACTGCAAACAAGATAATGAACAAATCCATCAGCCCCACATTCTCCTTGGTAATCCCTCCCCCAGCCCTTCCGACCTCCCCTCCATGGGGATGGTGAGCAGCTTTTCATGGGCTTCTTTTCCATCTGTAGATCTTGTTTGGGGAAGTGTCTGTTCAAATCTCTTGCTCCTTTTTCACTGAGCTGTTTTCTTACTATATCGTCATGCGCCATTTAACGACGGGAATACATCCTGAGAAATGCGTCGCTAGGCAATTTTGTCCTTGTGCAAACAACATAGCGTGCACTTACACAAACCCAGATGGCGTAGCTTATACACACCTGGACTGTATGGTGCAGCCTAGCGCTCCTAGGCTCCAAGCCTATACAGCAGGCTACCGTACAAAACAGCACGAGGTTAACTCAGGCAGAAGAGAAAATGATGCCATCAGGAGACATGCGAACATCAGATGTATGTGGCTGCTGCCCGGATAACTTAGCTCACCATTTTGCAGCAAACTTCTTTTCTTTTCTTTTTTAAAAATATATTTTATTGATTTTTTTTACAGAGAGAAAGGGAGAGGAATAGAGAGTTAGAAACATCGGTGAGAGAGAAACATCGATCAGCTGTCTCCTGCACATCTCCCACTGGGAATGTGCCCGCAACCAAGGTACATGAACTTGACCGGAATCGAACCTGGGACCCTTGAGTCCGCAGGCCGACGCTCCCTATCTGCTGAGCCAAACCGGTTAGGGCCAAACTTCTTTTCTTAACTAGAAAGAGTGTACAATAAAATAGCAATAAGAAAGGATAGCAGAGAAACTACAGAAACCAGTTGGGTATTATCATTATCACGTATTATGTACTGTACCAAATTGTATGCACTGTACTTGTATCCAGCTGGGAGCGCAGTAGGTTTGTTTACATCAGCATCACCATGAACACACGAATAATGTGTTGTGCTCTGACCTTCTGACAGCCGCGATGTCACTGAGCGATAAGAATTTTTCAGCTCTTTTAGAATCTTACTAGAGGCCCGGTGCACAAAATCGTGCACGGATAGGGTCCCTAGGCCTCGCCAGCGATCAGGGCCAATCAGGTTCCCCACTTCCGCGCCTCCTCCTTCCCTTGCTCCCTCAGCGCCTGCCACCACCACTGGTTGCCCATCATGTTCTGTGCCACCCCCTGGTGGTCAGTGCACGTCACAGCAAGTGATCAAACTCCTGGTCTCCCGGTCGAACTCTCGAGGGGACAATTTGCATATTATCCTTTTATTATATAGGACTAGAGGTCCAGAGCATGAAATTCGTGCACAGGTAGGGTCCCTAGGCCTGGCTGGCAATCAGGGCCGATCGGGGCCTTCCTTTGTTTTGCGCCACCCCCTGGTGGTCAGCGCACATCATAGCGAGTGATTGAACTCCCGGTCGAACTCCTGAGGGGACACTTTGCATATTAGCCTTTTATATATATAGATAGAACCACAGTCATAGATATATACAGTCTGTGGTTGATGGAAACATTGTTATTTAGCCCATGACTTTTCTGGACACCACTCCTTTATCAGATACAGTAAGTACTCATTTAACATCATCCATAGGTTCTTGGAAACTGTGACTAAGAGAAGCCACTTGTAAGGAGACCAATGCTGCCATAGGCCGATCGACATAAACTAAGAGTTAGGTTTCCATAGTTCCACTCTGGTCACAAAAACATCCCCAAACTTCTAAATAAAGGCCTCACACACTTCACAATAGTAAGCACTGAAATAAATGTGAGCTATACATACATTTAAGAAAGATTAATAAAAACGAGTAAGATAATTCGTTTCCAACCCACTTATTCCAGTTCAGTGTGGCGGGTGGCCAGCTCTTATCCAGCAGCTCAGGGTACAAGGCGAGACCCAACCCTGGACAGGACACCTTTCCATCACAGTGCACACTCACAACACCCCCACCCCCGCCCCCCCTCTGCCCACACACACACACACATTCACCTAACTGACCGCACATCTTTGGGATGTGGGAGGAACTAGAGTCCCCGGAGAAAAACTCATGCAGACCCAGCTTTATGTGGGGCGTCCTATTAAATTCCCTACCTTGGTGGCTCCTAGGCTTTATCTTGTGTCCCTTGTGCCCATGAGGTTGTCAGAGTGGAAGGTCATGCCCCCATAGCTCAGCAGAGACCCTGGGCCAGCTTCTGCGCTTTCTTCTCTGTTGGCACTCCTGGTTATTTTGCGGTTGGGATCCACGGATTCCTGCCTCTCTTCTTAAGTGATGGTCCAAAAACTTCGTTTGTCAATACTGTAAACAAAACATCTTAGAGTATTTCAATCTCTACCCCCCCCTTTTTGTTTATTGATTTCAAAAAGGAAGGGAGAGGGAGAGAGAGAGAATCATTGATCAGCTGCCTCCTGTTTGCCCCCCTACTGGGGATGGAGCCTGCAACCCGGGCATGTGCCCCAACGGGAATCGAACTGTGACCTCCTGATTCATAGGTCGACGCTCAACCACTGAGCCACACCGGCTGGGCTCAATTTCTATTCTTTAGTGGGAGACCTCAGTTCAGGTTCCCCACGTCACACAGGGAACCTGGCCATGGGTCCCCTCCCCGCCACAAGAGAGGGATCAATGGGGCCCTGTTCTCCCATGGAGATTGAAATCCAGGCCTCGACCGCTGTTTCCAGTCCTAGGACTCCAGACCTCACAGTTTCAGCTCCTTGCCCCGTGCCCCCTGCTATGGGTCTTCACTCCTCAACTGGGTAAATGCTGACTCCAAGTGATTGTCCCTTTCTCTGTCTCCTGCTTTGCTACAATTGCAAGGCTGCAAAGTAGGATAGCTCTTTGGCCCTCCTTTCTCTTCTCTATGCCTGGCTTCCTTCGTCCTGTTCCCAGAGTATAGTACTACCAGGCAGAAGCCACGCTGGCTGAAGCAGAGAATGGACGAGGCACCCTATAGAAATTCACGTTGCGCAAGAACTCAGAGCAGATCAGTGTGTGCTCACAGACACCATTACCCTGGTGTGAGTGACGGACTAGACAACACTGCAATCGGGCAGGGCCAAGGGGAATGTGTTAGTAGAGGGGAACTCTCTCTCTCCTTTTAGGCACATCCTGGTGTGAAGCACTTGCCACTTGACCCAGGGGTAGGCAAAGTCTCAGGCTCCGGGAGCTGTGTTCAGCCCAGGCCCCAGGACAGAAGGAAGCCAGCTCTTTGAGGTCCATCCCAAGGCACCACCCCCCATCCCACTCCCACTCCCAGCTCTTTTCTGCTGGAAATGCACTTAGCCAGCAGGAGATCACACTTGTCTTTTTAAAGCATTTGTTTTCCTAAAAGTCGTTTATTTTAATTGCTTAATACATGAATCCAAATCCAAATATTACAGATGAATTCCCCCTTGACCACCACTCCAATTTCACTTCCCTCTCCAGAGATATAATAGGGGTTCTATTACCATTCTGCTGTATTCTCCCAAATCCTTTTGAATATGTACATATAATTGCTTTGTCTAATTTGTTAAATATAAATTATACACTGTACATATTGGTTTGCAAGCTGCTTTAAAGAATAAATGGTCTTAGAGATCATTCCCATCCATGTAATCATGTTCATTCTTTTTTTTTTAATTGAGTTATACTGACACGTAGCATTATATTAGTTTCAGGTGTACAACATAATCAATATTTGTATATTGAAATGCTTACCATGACAAATCTAGTCAACATCCATCATCATACGTAATTACAAAAATTTTTCTTGTGATGAGAACTTTTAAGACCTATTTACTCTTAGCAACTTTCAAATATGCAATACAGTATTGTTATATATATATATATATATATATATATATATATATATATATATACACTAGAGGCCCGGTGCATGAATTCGTGCATGGAAGGGGTCTGGCCAGCCTGCCCTGATCAGGGTGGGGGGACAATCGGGGGTGGGGCAAGCCAGGGGCAGGGGCTGCAGGCTGTTGGTGGGCCGGCCCCGCCTCCTGGTTGAATTCCTGGTGGAATTCCCAGTGAGGGGACAATTTGCATATTAGCCTTTTATTATATAGGATAACAATATATATACCTACAGTATATGGTATAGTCACCTGTGCTTACTTAATTTATAACTGGAAGTTTGTAACTTTTGACCACCTTCAATCCATTTTACCCACCCCTCACCCCTGCCTCTAGCAACCACCAATCTGTTTTCTGTATCTCTGAGCTTGTTTTTTGGGTCGTTTTGTGTTCTTAGATTCCACATATAAGTGAGATCATATGGTGTTTGTCTTTCTCTGTCTGACTTATTTCACTTAGCATAACATACCTTCTATGTTGTCACAATGGCAACATTTTCTTCTTTTTTATGGCTAATATTCCATTGTATATGTGTACCACGTCTTCTTTATCCGTCCATCCATCGATGGGCACTCAGGTTGTCTCCACATCTTGGCTATTGTGAATAATGCTGCAATGAACATGGGAGTGCAGATATCTTTTTGAGTTAGTGTTTTCATTTTCTTCAGATAAATTCCCAAAGTGGAATTGCTAGATCATATGGCAGTTCTATTTTTAATTTTTTGAGGATTCTCCATACTATTCTCTTTTATTTTTATTCTTTTTGGTAATCCTCACCTGAGGATATTTTTTTCATTGATTTTTAGAGAGAGTGGAAGGGAAGAAGGTGGGGGGGGGGGGAGGGGAGAGAGAGAGAAAGGAACACTGATGTGAGAGACTCATCACTTGGTTGCCTCTTGCCTGTGTCCCAAACCGGCAACGCAGGTACATGCCCTTGACTGGGAATGGAACCCATGACCCTTAGGTCTGTGGGCTGATGCTCTAACCACTGAACACATCGCCAGGACTGTCGTCATTTTTTAAAATACTGCAGAGAGTTCTATGAAGTGGGTGTGGCCGTTATAGTCCATCTCATGGGTCCTTCACTGATGGGCAGGCAGGCTGTTCCCAGGACCTACCAGGGATGCTGCCGTGAGCATCACTGACGCACCCTTTGAGTTTGGGGGATTACCTTCTGCCCCTGCTTTGCTTTGCTCCCTACCTTCCTCCCTTCCTTTGCTGTGACACTGGTCAGATGTACAACCACGTCCAGTGACACATGCTCTGGTGCTTTCTTCATGGACCAAAGTGCTGGTCAATTCTGGGCTTCAAAATTCCCACTTTACAAAAGTCAGTATATATAGTTCTGGAGCCCGCCATGGGGGGACAAATCCAGACCCTTCTCTGGCTGTATCCCACAGGATACCCAGCCTGAGGGGCCGGTACCGCAGTACAGAGCTGGGCTGTGTGGTTTAGTCCTGCACAGCCAGCCATGTGTCTGGGACTTTCCCCTGACTATAGTTTACATATGTCATATTCCTACCAGAGTTTATCCTATTCTGCCCAGTCGAATAAATTTCCTCTTCTCTCATAAAAGGAAGCTGGAGTTGTCACTTCCATATTTAGCAGCTGAGGGGAGTTGGCCCACAGTGCCAGGGGTGAGGGATGTGGGAGGGTAAGTCAGACACGGGAACCAGCACGTTATCTTTCAGCAGCTGAGAGGAGACTGGGAGCGAGGCCCATTTCTTCTGAAAAGAACCTCCTACCAGTCGAGTAATTGGGATTGTCAATCAGGAAGTTGCCCAGAGGATGGGAGTGCCTTCTAGGTGCTATGTGAATATGGCCAGTCAGCTAGGTTGGGCTGCTCCTATACATTCTCTGCAGGGGGACACCCCACGATCATGACCAGTGTCACAGGTCTGCTTCAGTGGGGAAAGCATTGAACTTGGGTCTGAATCCATGGGACCCTAAGTAACTTCCTCAACCTCTCCAAGCCTCGGTTTCCACATCTGTGAAATGGGGGTGGTAACACCTACCCTTTCTAAAGGGTTGCTGGGATGGCCAAATGAGATCACTTGTGTTAAAAAAAACCACACACCTAGCAGAGTGTCTGTGTGTCATATAATGGAACGAGCGTCTAATCATCTGTCACACAGCCAACATGAGGTAATGCCGGAAGGATGGGAGCGCCAGGGACCGGTGAGAGTCCTGAAGAAGGACAAGCAGAGAACTTGGCCAGGGCGGGAAGGGCGCTAGGCACAGTGCTGCGTTTGTCCTGCTCCCTTTGTTCTAATTTAAGGCTCACCAGGCAGCCTCTGGTTGCTAATGTGTTTTCCTATTGACCCAGGTCTGGGCCAGGGGACAGGAACCACCTCCTGGGTATTAGGCAAGTTCAGATGTTGGTTGTTTATTGTTGATCTGAACTCTGCATGGAGGTCTAATTAGCCTCTTTTAGCCAATGAGGAAACAGAATCTGAGAGACGCCAGGGGGCTTGTTCACGGCCGCTAGGGTGGGAAGCAGGGACTCCAGGGTCTGTCTGAGCCCAGCATCCCACGTTTGCCACACCACACTCCCTCCAGCAGCACGTCCTGGGCGCTCCCACGTGTGTCCTTGACCCTGGAAAGGCATGCTCCCGTTGTAGGCTTCTGAATGGGCAGTGGGGTCTTAACTTTGGGGAGTTGTTCCTTCCTTCCCTCCT
Source organism: Myotis yumanensis (assembly GCF_028538775.1). Classification (NCBI taxonomy): domain Eukaryota; kingdom Metazoa; phylum Chordata; class Mammalia; order Chiroptera; family Vespertilionidae; genus Myotis; species Myotis yumanensis. The sequence goes on along the minus strand of NW_027223767.1, from coordinate 22,657,309 downwards.
TCCAGCCTGAGTCCCACCTCCACTCCCCACCCTCCAGTGGCTTGAGAAAAATCAAGCTCCCGAATCACTCAGATCTTGAACCAGTGACTCAGCAGCCCCGACGGAGAGGGCCCCTTTGCACCAACTGTCACCCACAGGCATTGCTTCACGTGGATAGTCTTTCCTAACAACTGTGAACCCTGCCAGCTGATGGGGTTAGGAAGCCCGCCAACTCGGCCAGGGCTGGAGGGTGGACGGCAGCCAAGCCCACTGCTGGGTTTTGTATGGTTGCCTACAAGCAGGGCCACCAACTTGTCCCAGTTTTCCCAGGGAGGGCCTTAGTCCCAGGAAGATCCAGAAGGTTGGTCCCCTCTACCTGCATGTCCAAAGCTCAGTCTGTGCATTGATAGAGATGATGGACAGGTCAAGGGCGGCTCCATTTGCCCTGGGGGCCCACCCTCTGACCTGGACACCTGACAGGAATAGACCGCTGTCACTCAGCTTGCTCCAACAAGCCACTGATAGGCTCAGAACATGTGACCGTCCGTGGAGGCGGCCTCAGCTCGCAGCAGGGTGGCAGGTCCTCGGGGCCAAGGGGAGGTCTGTTTTCGGAGAAAGCTGGCTGGGTTTTTTTTTTCCCCCCCCAGTTTTCTTTTCCTTTGCAATGACTACCCACTCTGCCTGCCTGGCCAGTGCTCTGTCCACTTCTGCCTGGCCGCCCTGCCAGGTTTCTCTTGCCACCAAGCGGTCACCTCTGGCCTGGCTTTTATGAGCAGTGAGTTTTATGGCGAGCATGTGCTCCGGGCTGGAGGGAGCAGCTTGACCTTGGCCCTGTTCCTTCATCCCCTGACACTGGGAGGATTAATCATGGGGCCTTGAAGGTCATGCTGAGGAACGACTTCTCCCACTGGCCACTGCTGGCAGGTCACAGCCTGGGCTTTGAAGGGACGGCCATGGGAGATCTGGTCCCTGGAGACGCCGAGAAGCCTCGGAGCTGCTGTGGGGGTGTGACTGAGGAGGTCTGACAGTTGTTTAAGGCAGAATAACGCCCACCCCCCCCCCCCCCCGCCAAGATGTCCACCTCCCGGCCCCCAGAACCTGTGAATGTTACCCAACATGGTAAATGGACTTCACAGGTTTGATCAAGTTAAAGATGATGACGTGCAAGATTTTCCTGGATGGTCCTGGTGAGCTCAGTGTGATCACGAGGGTCCTCCTAAGAAGGAGAAAAGAGGTCAGCGAGAGGAAAAGGTGAGGTGACGCTAGAAACGAAGATGAGTGGCGCTGCCACAAGCCAAGGAATGCCAGCAGCCCCAGAAGCTGGAAGAGTCACTTGACAGATGAGGAAACTGAGGCTCAGGAAGGGACAGCGACTAATCAGGGTCCCTCAGAAAACCTGGCGTGAAGCTCAGACTGGAGCCAGGCTGCTCACTGTTGGCCAAGGATGACCTGTGCACGTGGGTTTTAATACTGGCCGCCTACGTCTATGCAAAGGATTGACCCGGGAAGCAACTTCAGGGGCTTGAGAGGTGACAGAAAAACAGGAGGGGGGGGCGCCTTTCACCTCCCCTGCAGCTCACAGACTGAATGTGACTTTAGGCCAGTGGGCCAGGGGGTGGAGGCACCTGCTCTCAGCGAGGGCCACCCGGAGGGCCCAGCCCGCCTCTTTCAGGGTCACACCACTTTGAACCTGAAACAGCAGCTGCATCAAGTGCGTGGGCGGCCTGGCAATGCTGGGGAAGGCCTGTCCAGGGGCAGCTCGCTGGGCCCCTGGGAGCCCTCCCTCCACGGCACCAACCTTTGCCAGTGAAGTTTGACCTCAGCTCCGGACTCTCAGCGCCTTCTCTCCTAGCAACTCAACAACTCATCTGTCTTCACCCTTCCTCGGTGGACCCGGTGGGTCCCTTCGTCATCCTTTCTAGCTTCTCTGTACTCTTCCCAACATTTTTTCAAATGCCCCGACCCCACAGGGACTTGATGCTCTGCCAGCATCCAAGACCCGAGCAAGTGGAGCCCGGGGAGGTCATCCAATCCTGAGCAAGGCACTCCCCAAGGGGACTGGCATGCTGACACTGTGATGGATAACACAGAGAGCCCACGAGGCTCGAGTTGGAATCCCAGCCCTGTCGCTAAGCGGTGACACCTGGGATTGACTACAAAACCTCTCTGAACTCTCATTTTCTTCCCTTTTTCAAATGGGGTCAACCCCACAGCTCCCTCCCCGGGGCTCTCCCGTGGTCATCTGCGCAGTACCTGGCACACTGTGAGCATGAAGCAGCTGTGGCCTCCTTCCTTCCTTCCCTTCTGCAGAACTACCCGCACCTACAGCCAGCTGCTCTCTGCCAAGCGGGCAGAACTGCTAATGATCTGGTTGTTAATGACACAGTACCCAGCTTTGTTACTTAGGTAAAAGCCATGTGACTGGTCAGGCCCCTCCCACTCTGGGCCTCAGCTTGCTCATCTGTAAAATGGGGATAGTCATCCCGGAAATGGCATAGCTGACTCATGGCTGTCATCCCTCATGTGTCCCTGCTTGCAGGCCACAGTGACCCGTCCTGGCCAGTCAGAGCCCTCCCCTGGAAACCCCCGAGCTGGGTCTGTCCAGGAGGAACTGTTCCTTTCTGTGGGCAAGAGTCTGGAAGCTACTAGAGGCCATTTTCCTCTGCCACATGGGCAGATGGGTCTTGGGTAAGAACCAGGTCCACAGACTGAGGAGCAGATCAAGGTCCCGAATGGACTTGAGGTCTGGCTCCAGCTCCATGTGAGGCAAGCTCTCTACTCCTGCCTTCTTACCCTTTGTACTTAATAATTATTATTCTGGAAACTTTCCAGAACAGTTTCACCCTTTTGCCTAATCTAGCTCGAACTCTGTTTTTGTCTCTTGTACCCAACGAGACTGACTAGTCAGGGTTGTGTTATCAACCCTATTCTCAAGTGGGGAAACTGAGGCTTGCCCAAAGTCACTCGGGGAGGAAAAGCTGAGCTGGGATTTGGACTCAGAACCACCGCAGCCCATGCCCTTCCCTCTGTTCCACTCTGTCTCTCAGAAGCCATGGCAGCTCCTGGGGGAAGCCCCTCTGTCTCTTTCTATCTCAGCAGGAGCCTGTCAGGGAAACAGCAATCATGCCAGGATTTCAACAGAGGAAACTTCATACGAGCATTTGCTTACACAGGGCAGAGAAAGAAACAAGGGAATACGGAGGCAAACCCAGAGAAAATAACTGTAGAAAGTAGCTCTCAGCTCTAGGTGGGGGGACGAGGTTGGGGGTACCAGAATCTAGAAGCTCAGAGAGGCCCCTGGAGCTCAGACACGGAGAAGGGGTGTCACCCAGCTCTGTAGGTGCAGCTGAGCAGGGCTGGCAGGGCTGCTTCTGGGGCTCCATCTAGGTACATTGCGTGGATGGCGTGAGGGGACAAACTTTAGGGTCTGAGACAGGCGCTGGGTGCTGGAGGAGCACCCTTGCCCTGCCCCAGCTCCCTCCCGTGCAGATTCCGACCTGCTCTGTCCAGGTCTTCTTCAGAGGCCTCGGCGAGCCTGGACAGCTGGCGAGACACTGTCCATAGAGAACTGGCCGCTCCCTGGCCAGGGGGCAGGGGCAGGATTCGCTGTGGCAATAGGCACCTTCCTAAGGCCTCTGGAGGTCACGTTCGCACAGGCTCGGCTGCTCAGAGCAAGGACTGACTCCAAGCTTTGATGAGAGGGTGGGGCTTCGCTCCCCTCCCTCCCTGCGGCCCAGCCTTGCCCTGGCACATCAGGCCCTGTCATTCCCTGGGCCAGACTCCGAGGCCTGGGAATCGTCTGGGTTCAGCAGCTGTGGGCCCCTGAGGCTACTTGGAGCTGTCACACTCTCTCCTCTGTCTTGCTTTCTCCTCCTACCACTCACTTTTCTTGTCTGAAGCAGAAGAAAGAGAATGGGATTTGGACATGAGTCATGCTTTGTTCCGCCACTTCCTGACTGCAGCACACTGGTGAGCTACTGTACTTCTTATAACATGTAAAAACCTTGCAACGTTACAGGCCTGTAACCATAACCTCCCCCCATTAATTACGTGATATATTGTTAAATATATCTCATCTATGTACACTACCAACCCCACAATGTACTGTTATAATTGTGCATTAGTCATATGCATTTTTTTTTTTAAAAAATTAAAGGGTAGCAGTCTTTTCTATTTACTCATCATTTGCCATTTCTCATGTTCTTGGTTCCTTCCTGATCGTCTGAGTTTCCATTTGGAGTCATTTCCCTTCCCTTCTGAAGACCTTCCTTTAAGGTTTCTTTTGGGCGGGTCCACTGATGAGCAGTTCTCTTAGTTTTCATTGATCTCAAAATGTTTTTGTTTCACTTTCATTCTTGAAAGGTACTTTCACTGGATATAAAATTCTGAGTTCACAAGGTTTCTCCACCCTCCCAACCCCCACCACCCCGCACCAGTAAAGTCATGTGCGACACAATGACGTTTCGGCCAACAATGGACCGTATATATGATGCTGGTCCCATAAGATTATAATAGAGCTGGAAATTCCTATCGCCTAGTGATATAAATCTCTGAACACCATAGTGCACTGTGTTTGTGGTGATGCTGTGTAAACAAACCTACTGCACTGACAGGTGTATAAAAGTACAGCTGTATACAATTATGAACAGTGCATAATACTTGAGAATGATGATGAATAGCTATGTTACTGGTTTATGTATTTGCTATACAATGCTTTTTATTGTTAACTTAGAGTATACTTTTTCTACTGATAAAAAATAGTTTGTTGTGAACAGTATGCCATGTTATACCAGCAGCAGCCTCATACATCTGGTATTTACTGAGTCTCTGATGGCATCGTTTTCTCTTGTGCTATTAATCGAGTGCTGTTTTGTACAGTAACATGCTGTACGGGCTTGTAGCCTAGGAGCAATAGGCTGTACGACAGAGCCTAGGTGTGTGGTAGGCTACCCCATCTAGGCGTGCGGAAGTGCGCTCTAAGATGTCCTCGCAAGGACGAAGTCACCTCATGAGGCATTTCTCAGAACGGATCCCTGTTAAGCAGCTCATGTCTGTGCTTTAAAGACACTGTTCCACTGGCTCTTGGCTTCCATTTTTTCCTGATGAGTCGGTGATATTTGTATCATTGTTCCCCTGAAGGTAAATGTTGTTATTTCTCTGGCTGTTTTCAAAATGTTCTCCTTGTGTTTGGTTTTTGGTAGTTTGATTATATGTCTAGGCATGCACTTTGGTACTTATTTTGCTTGGGGGGTTCTCGAAGATGTTGGATATATAAATTTATGTCTTTCACCAAATTGGGGGGAATTTCAGCCATTATTTCTTCAAACGTTTTCTGACCCCTTCCCTCTCTTCTTTCCTTCTCAGACTACACTTACACATAGGTGAGGCCTTTTGATGTTGTCCCACAAGTCGCTGAGGCTCATTTCTCCCTTTCTTTAGTGTTTTTGTTCTTCATATTAGATATGTTATATTGATCAGTTCTCTTCTTCCTGTTGTCCCCAATCTCCTTGTGAGTAAGGCCCTTGCTAGTTTTTGTCTACTTCTGGTTGCTTTCCGGTGCCTTTAGGCAGGTGTTTGTTGGTGTGTTATTGTTGTTTTAACTTTCTCCAGAGTTCATAGTTGTTACTTGTGGTCCAGGAGGCGCTTCTCTGCCTTTCCTGGAAACAGAACCCTGGGAAAGTTACTCCCGAGCTCCAGTTTCCTCACCTAGACATGAGGAAACGGGACTCACAGGTTCTATCCATGAAATATCTAGCATTTGACACACAGTAGATCCCTCTCCCATCCCACTCCCGTCCTGGTCAGCCAGGCCTGAGATTCTGCCCCCATGTTTCCCTCCTACCAGAGAAAGCAAGGGAACATGCCCTGGGGGACGATGATTGACCCACCTGAGGCTCTTTAACTTGGGACAAGCAGGGAGCGTCTAAGGGCCTGTCTTGGGAGCACATTCCAGGCCTGTTGGACTTTCTCACCAAGCCCTGATCAAGCCCTGGATGGTTCCTGGAAGGCCTGGTCCAGGTACCAGGAGCTTTTTCTGGTCTCTGTGCCTCCTGAGAGGTAAAGCAGGGGAAGGGAGACTGGTGTGCAGATAAGCAGGTGCTGAGGCGAGGTCGGAGAAGAGAAGGCACGGGACAAAGGGAAGAGGAGGTAGGTAGCCTCCTTACTCACTGGTCCCCTAAAGAGGACCCAGGAAGCCCCATAGCTGAGAAGCAGGAAGTTCTGAATTGGACTCATGGCGCTGTTGTTGCCTAGCCTGGAGACCTAGAATGAGCTGGCAAGTTCTCTGAGCCTTAGTTTCCTCATCTGTAAAACGGAAATAATAGTCTTTCAGAGCTTGGCCTCGGCAGTAGACTGCCAGGTGTCAATCCTGGCTCCACCTCCTCTGAGCTGTGTGGTCAGAGCAATTCACTTAGCCTCCCCGTGCCTCAGAGTCGTCATCTGTAACACGGTGATCACGTCTGAGTGGTCACCTCAGAGGACTGTTGGAGGCTTGGAGGAGTTGGTGTCTGCAAAGCGCTCAGCAGTGTCTGACACACAGTAGGTGCTATGTAAGGGTCTGGTGTGAGATTTGAAGAAGATAATGTGCAGATCTTTGAGGATAGGGGCTCAAAAAGAGTTCCCTGGTCTCCACTGCCAGGCCTATGCTGAGGGTTGCAACACCTACCTGAGCCTCTCCCCTAAGGTCAAGTCTAGAATAAAGTCTCCCGGGGCATATATCAAAACGAGCCAGAGATGCTAGGCTGCGCCCATGGCCACAAGAATGGTCTCGGGCAAGGAAGGTGGCCTCTGGACCTCAGTTTTCTTAACTAAAGGGAAGAACTCCTCGTTCTGAGGATCAAATAAAAAGATGGTCATAAAAGTGCTTTGCAGACAGTAAAACTCCTAGAGTTTGGGATGTATTACTAGTGCGTTCCCCGAGCGACTGTCACTGTGTGAGTACTAAGCAGTACTCCTCTGGTTTTCATGTACGCCTGCAGGGCCTCCAGTCTCTCCTCTTTCTTTCTGACCAGCTCAACGGAATCCCTCACGGTGCTCATCAGCATCAGTGTCAGACACTTGAGGCCTCCAGGGCAGGGTGGAGGGGCCTGGGACCCATGGTTGAGCCACCTGGCTGTTCCTGGGTTACCTTCTTTTATGGTAAACAGGTAATGTAGTGAGTAAAATGTTTCTCTGAGTTCTCTGAGCCACTCAGGCAAATTAATAGAACGCAGTGTAACCGAGTGAAAGCTCGTACTGCTCGCTGCACAACAGCCAGGAAGTTGAGTGACGAGGAGCTGAGGCATGGACAGCGACTTTATTTGGAAAGCTGGGAAGCTGAGAAGATGGAGGCCCAGAGTCCTAAAGACCCATCTTGAGAAAGCACAGAATTCAGGTTTCTTTTATGTCAGGCGAAGGGGGAGACGGGAGGGGTTTGAGGTCAGGAGGTGATTGATGGCCACAGACATTTAAACGCCAGAGAGGATCCAAGGGGTGGTGGTGAAACTTGCTTGCTTTTGGTCAACAACTCAGGTTGCTGTGGTCCCAGTCACGATGTTCCTATAAATCTTCCCATAAACATTTTTTTGTGTACATACCTTCCTTATCTCCTTGGGCAGGTCGTTTTTCAGCAGGGAGGTTGTTTCAGTAATTCCTAGGCTTCAGGTTAGATTCCTTCCATGATTAGCATATCTATGTGCAGGGCTAAGGAGAAGTTGCTAACCAACATGTTACAGGAACTGGGCAGGCTCTAGCATGATGGAGTCAGAAAGACTGACTCCATTGGGACGTCCAGTGTATAGCCAGTTGGTCAGAAACACAGGCGATAAACTGGGTTTGCAGTTGGCGTCTGAAGTTGAGAGTGGGTGGTGGGAGGGGGTAGGCAGTTTTGTGTAAGTTAGCCTGTAATCTGTGAAATCTGATGCTATCTCCTGGTAGGTAGTGTCAGAATTGAGTTGGATTGTAGGACACTCAACAGGTGTCATAGAGAATTGCTTGGACACCCACCCCCCAGCTCACCTCCACACACACATACAAACACACACATTGGAATTGGTACTAGAATCATCTTACTTTCCTACACAACTGACAGTCTGCTTTCCTGCCAACCAACTCGATTCATATGGCTCTCATCTGTAAAATGGACTTAATAATAGTAATCTTTCCTTCACAGGGAGAATAGATCTCAAAGCACTAAGCCAACAGTCCTCAAAGTGTGATCCCCAGACCACCAGCATCCACATCACATGGGTTAGAAATGCACATTCTCAGTGCCACCTATGTCAGCAACTCTGGGTGGGGCCCGGCAATCAGTGCTTTAACCAGCCTTGCAGGTGATTCCGATGCAAACTCACGCTTAGAAGCACTGTACTGAACTACACTGCATTGGGATGTGAGATGTGAACTGAGTCTGGTCCACATGGGACAGCCTCCTCCAACCCCCCAAAATCAGGTCCTGCTTTCTTTTGACCAGTTGACTTCCCAGTTTCATCACAGTAGGGGTCCAGGAGTACGTATCCTTTCTCACTTTCCAAGAGACTGCTGGTTGCCTTTGTCCCCTTAGTGGCTCAGAAAACCCTAGATTCCAACAGGTTGGCTGGGCCAATGCAATTGGGATGATTGGTTTCCAAAGCCAGGTGAGACCTCCAGGACACATTAACCTGTTCCAAGCAAAGCTTCTCAGTAAGAGGCAATGGTGCCTTAGAAAAATTATCCCCACCTCCCCATTTTGCAGAAATTGGATCTCCAAGAGCCAACAGGGACTTGCCCAAAGTCACACAGCAGAGTGCAAAGCTAGCCCTAGGACCAGGTCTGCTAGCTTCTAGGCTGGCATTCTTTCCACTACACCAGGGCTTCTGGAGTTTTAATGTGCACATAAATCCCTGGGAGCTTGCTAAAATGCAGCTTCTGATGCAGTGGAGCTGGGGTAGGGCCCAAGACTCTGCATTCTAATAGGCTCCCAGGTGGTACAGAGCTGCTGGTTCAGGATCACACTTCGAGTTGTGACGTTCTAACCACACTATTCACATTTATCCCTCCTCCCAGTCGATTCTTGATAAACTTCCAGCCTGGGAGAGCCAACTCTTGCAGAAAAGAAATCATCCCTTCCTTGTGGTTGAGTCACAGAGAACAAAAGCCATGAATGGAAAGCCGTGGAGTTGGGGAGGTTTGATGAAGGACAAGATCCCTTTGTTTCCCCCAAATTCTACTTTCAGCCAATGCTGCTAGAAAATCTGTTGATTCTGGTCCTCTTCCACAAATACCCCTCCCTACCCTCTGCTCCCAAAAGTCCCCCCGCACCCCCCCCCAAATAGCACAGTGCAATCCTTGCAGCGGGTCTCCCAGGCCCAGCACTACAGGAAGCTCTCACCATGGCAACAGACAGTCCCTGTGCCAAGTGCATTCATTAGGAGAGCTGGAAAGAAAAGGGCCAGGCTCTTCCTGACCCGACCTTTCCTGGACTTGGAAAGAGGCTCTCCACCCCAACCCCACGCAGAGCCCAGCGACTCTCAGAATCTTCGTGAGAGAAGGAATTTGGGGGCTTAACCTGAACTCATTTTCCAGGTAATGCTAGGGAGGGCACATAACTTGCCCAAGGCCACACTGCCAGTCAAGAGCAGGCTGGGGTGAGAATCCCGGTCTCAGGGCTCTCAGCACAAGTTCTGTTCCACCAATGGAAGCTCCTTGCAAGTCAGTGCTATGGATGGAATTGTGTCCCTCTCCATGTATTGGAGCTCCCACCTCCAATGTGACTGTATCTGGAGATAGTTAGGGTCTTTAGGAAGTAATTAAGGATAAATAAGGTCCTATTTAGGGTAAGGCTCTAATCTGACAAGACTGTGGTGAGAGAGAGAGAGAGAGAGAGAGAGAGAGAGAGAGAGAGAGAGAGAGAAAGAGAGAGAAGAGAGAGAAAGAGCTCTCCCTGTCATCTGAGGATATAAGAAGGCAGCCGCCTACAAGCCAGGAAGGGAGTTCTCACCAGAACCTGACCGTGCACCTTGATCTTGGACTCTCAGCCTTCAGGACTGTGAAAAAGAAATTTCTGGGTTTGTTTTGGTTTTTTTAGCCACCCAGTCTGTGATATTATGTTATAGCAGCCCAAGCAGACTAAGACAGCCTTTGAGTCGGTCACACTGTCATTAAGCGTCCATGAGGGACCCAGATGCCCTCACATGTCATGAAACTCGTTGAGAACTTGTCATGAAAAAGACCTATTCTCCTTGGCCAGATAAGTGAATTAATTGGCTTTTTTCGACCTCAAAAATGAATCTATTTGGCCTGTGTGTCAGTGGAGGTAGGCGGTGAAGGCAGGTTGTGCTGGTGTGGATGAGAGTGTGCATGAGAGCTTCAGGCTTATCTCTCCCAGCACCGCATAACCATCCACTTCCACCTTCATCTCCACAGCCCCTCGCCCAGCCTCACTGAATGCCTCCCGATGTCCCGAGTGTGCCACGCTCTCCACCCCCCATGCCTTCACACGTGCTGTCCACACTGCCTAGAACACTCCTTCCTTCTTTGTTCCCCTGGCAAACCCTCCGCCATCCTCCAGGATGCCACCCAGTGACCTCCTCCTCCATGAAGCTGCCTTCAGCAACACCCCTGGACTGCCATTCATTCATTCATTCATTCATTCATTCATTCATAAACACACACACACACAACAGCTAAATACACATACTAGCTCTTGGTTGCAAAAAATAGAAACCAACTGTGGCTAATTTAAACAGAAAAGGACTTTATTGAAAGGATATTGAGTCACATCCAGAATGATCAGAGAATTGGGAAACCAGCTCCAGGCCTTGCAACCACCAACGGTGCCCCCTGGTACCCTGGGAACCAGGTGTGGGACACCATGGGCACTGCACCTTGTACTGCCAGCCTGCTAGCAATGCCCCTGGACGATGCCCCTGGTACTGCTGCCCCACCATCTCCACCACCAGCACACTTCAGATCATTTCTCAAGCTCCTTTCTTCCTCGTCACTAGTCCTAGTTCTGACTCTGGGCCCGTTGGGAGAGCCTGGGTCACATGCGGTGTCCTGGCTCTAGAGTGGGCTCCTGGCCTCACCAAAACCCTTAGGCGAATAATTCCTCAAATTATAGAAGGAGATTCAGATGCTGGGTGCCCAAAAATCGCAACAAACGTCTCCTAGATGTAATATACATAATTATCATTATCGGTGGTAGTTATGATCTGGGAAGTCACTGGGAACACGGAATTAACACATACTGAACCATTGCTCCTAGAGGAAATACAGGCTCCATGCCTGCAAGCCTCTGGTCACAACGGTTTTGTTGACGCATCAGTACATAATCTTGTGTGTGTTTATTTAATATATACTGTTGATTCTCTAACCTTGAGCTCACGGCCAATAGCCCTGTACCTGATGCCTGAATGAAGCTCATCTAACACGTGTTGTTTCCATGGGGCACAGCACAGCCGTCTTGCACTTGGGAACACTAGACAGCCCTTCAGCGCCACACTCGGGGACCATTTTAAATGATGGAATCACCCCAAAAAGCACAGAAATGCAGAAAGCATGTCATTACACAGACCGTGAAACGGACACTTGTTTACAGAGTAAGAGCTGAAGCAGGAAGTCAGCGCGTCACCTCGTTTAACCTCAGCCGGGAATGTGTGCGTTGGGCCGCTGGAATTTTCTGCCTCTCTGGGCACATCCCTGAAAGACTGTGGAAGCGCCACAAGTATTGATCTGGGGGGTTATAAACAGAGGTGAGCAAGTGGGCAAGCCTGAAAGGACGGAATCTGTGAATTGACTCTGTACATGGCTGATATACATATATTTATAAGTACAACTTTATTATATGTAAATGTTTCCCATAGGTATGCCCGCACCTGTACATCTTGCTGTGGTGAGGTTTCCCACCCACTGAGAATGTCCCAGTTTCAGGGGACGGGCGATATCTACCAGAACAACAGTCCCTGTGCAACATCGTCCAGGGAGATTGTCACTTGAACTTTTAGGAAGACAATGAGCTTAAGAGCCAAGCATTGTGCAGAGCAAGGGGTTTTTCCCAACTCCTCTGGCATAGGGAGCCCCTAGCATGGAGGACGCTGTCATCGCTTTCTCCATGGCCGGGTGGACGCCAGGGCTCACTGCTCTGGGCAGAGGGCAGATATAACGCAGAGGAAGCAAAGAACCTGACTATTACCCCTGGCAGTCCCAGGGTTTTTTTTTTTAATTAAGAATCCCCTGTTTGGGGGGACCCTGAGGACCTCAAGCTGGTGGCCATTTACCAAGCGTTTCTGTCTGTAGGATAGAATACCTTTCTTTACTAAGTTGGAGCTGGCCTGGCTCCCTCGAGGGCTCATAAGGAATGCAGACCAGTTGTAGAGAAAGAAGCGACATTTTCTGCAGAAATCTGAGTATAGTGCAAGCACATGTTCAGTTCTCTACAAAAGAATCTGACAGACATTTGGACATTTTCGCACCTACTATGTGCCAAGCGCTGTGGCAGCTGCTGGGGATGCATCAGTAAGTGGAGTAAGTAGAGGTGAGATTTGAATCTTGTTGGAAGGTGGCAGTCAAGTCCAGGGGAAGGGAGGTGAAACCTGGCTCGTTTGGTCATGCGCGCTGGGGACAGCTCTGTACTGGCATTGTGGGGCTCCAACAAGGAGCAGGACTCCCCCCCTCCCCCCCGCCCCGGCCCCAGGAGCTCATGGTTACAGGAGGGTGGCCTGGATAAGAGAAGGTCCAGGTAATATATGACAGTATAGGAAGCCTGCAGACAGCAGGGCAAGGTATTGTGGGATTTCAGGGGACAGAGTGCCCACTTTCCACTGGGGATTCGGTGGGTGGGGTGTGAGTCAGACAGACTTCCGGGAGGAGAGGCCTGAGGGTAGCCTTTGAGGTCAGGGACCTGGGAGCAGTGAGCTGTGAGGACAGCACGGTAGGTTGAAGTCACATCAGTTAGAGTTGTCCTGCTTTTGGCTACGGCCGCTTTTTAAAAGGGAAGGAGGCACCGATACTTCTGGTTTTTATTTATTTTTTAATTTTTAGAATATGTTTTTTATTTTTTTATTTCAGAGAGAGAGAGAGAGAAACACCAATGACACTACGATGCTACTTCCTTGTCTTCTCTCCTCTCCAGTTCTCTGATTTCTCACAAACTATGTTGTCTAGTCTGTGATCACAACTGCAGGTTTTTGCAGCTTCTTCATTCATCGTGAGCTTTCATTCCACCTTTGTGATGTCTGTCCTGTCTTTTCCAGTTGGGAGATTATTCTCCTGGATAAAGACAGAAGCAAAGTAAAAAAACTGAGTGGTTCTGCTTTCCCTCCATCGTCTGTTTACATTACATCAAAATCCCCAAGCCCTGGCCTAGCCTTGACTTTTCTTTTCTCTCTCTGAATAGACCTTTAAAAAATTCCTTTGTGTTTCCTTTAGCACATTACACAGGCTTCAGCTCATTCTGGATTAATTTATCGTTTCTAACACTATGTGTTCCCGAATATTTATTTAGAAGTTACTTGATGGAATAAAAACAATGCTAAAATAACAAGAGATATCCAAGATAAAAATTGCTCATAATATGTAACCTTATCAATCCAAAGATTTTTTCCATGTTTTCTAATTCTTATCTTTATGCCTATTTTATTTTTAAATATTGGCAGCCATATTATCTGTAACAGACACTTAAAATTTTTGAAATATAACATAGTAGATTCATAAAGTGAAAAAAAACCCCCACACATATATATCAGTGGATTATCATAAAGCAAATGTCAGAGTACCACACTCCCTCCCCAAGGTCAGGCAAAGAAATAGACCATTTCTAGCAGCCAGAAGCCTCCCTCAGACCCCTTCCCAACCATGGTCTCTCCCTCTCAATTAACCATAATCTTGATGTTAATCTCTCCCTCATTTTTCTTTATGGCTTTACCCATGTACTCTTAAACTAGTTAGTTTTGCCTACTTTTTGAACCTTATATAAGTGGAATTATAAGTATGTACTCCTTTGTGCTGACTTATTTTGTCCAACTTCCATTTGCGAGATTCATCCATCTTGCTGCATGTGGTTGTAGTTCATTGCCTAACATACCAAAATGTATTTATGCATTCCATTTTCAATGGCTATATGGATTGTTTTTAATTTTTGGCTTTTGTGAATAATGTTGCTCTGAACGTTGTACCGTGTGTCTTGTAGTGTACATGTGCACACATTTCTATTGACTATAAACTTAAGAATGAACTTGGGTCAGAGGGCAGGTGGATGCTCCACTTTAGTAGGTGATGCCAAACAGTTTTCCCAAAATGTTCATATCAACTTGCACTCCAATCATTGCTCTATATCCTTGTCAACACTTGTTATTGTCACTGTTGGATTTTAGCCATTCTGTTGAATGTGTAATGGTATCACATTATGATTTATTTTGCATTTCCCTAATTAATAACCAAGTTGAGCATCTTTTCATTTCTTTATGAACCATTTGGATATCTCTTTTATAATGTGCTTTTTCAAATTCCTTGCCCAGTTTTCTTTTTGGTTGTTTGTTTTTTCTTATCGATTTGATTTAAAATAATTTTAAAAGATATTATTAATGTGAGCCTTTGTGGTTATGTGTTGGTAATATCTTCTCTCACTTTGTGGCCTGCCCTTTTATTCTCTAATGTCTTTTGATGATCAGAAGTTCTTTATTTTAATGTAGTCAAAGTTAGCAATTGTTTCCTTTAAGACTGGTACATCCTGTGGCCTATTTTCAAAAAGTTTTTTCTCAGTGAGGTTTTGAAGAACTTTATTTCTATTATCTAGAAGGATTCCTTCTCTTCTTTTTATTAATTGATTTCAGGGAGAGGGAGAGAGGGATAGAAACATCAATGATGAGAATCATTGATTGGCTACCTCCTGCACGCCCCCTACTGGGGACCCAGCCCGCAAACCGGGCATGTGCCCCAACTGGGCATCAAACCGTGATCCCCTGCTTCATGGGTTGATGCTCAACCACTGAGCCACACCAACCTAGCAGATCCCTTCTTTTCTTGCTTCCTTCCTACCTGCTTTCCTTTCTTTGCCTTTCACATTTATCTCATGTTTATTTCACATAAATGAAATTATATATGTATTCTTGCTCTGAAAGAATTTATAGTTGTCCAACACCATTTATTGAAAAGACTGCAATTTCCCTGCTCTGCAGAGTTACCTTTGTTGTAAATGACATATATTCATTCCTCTGGGTTTGTTTCTGAGCTTTTTACTCTACTTATTGATTAACTGGTCTGTCCTCATAACACACTGTCTTCAATGCTGTATTTTTATAATAATTCTTGATATTATAATAGAAAAAAGGCTTATTTTATTAGACTTATTCTTAGGCATTTTATACTTTTATATTATTGCAAACGGTGTTTTTTTTAAATTAATTTTGTCTTTTTCCTGATATATAGTAATGCAGCTAATTCTTATATATGAACCTTGATTCTAATGCCATACTAAGCTTATTTATTAATTCTTAAAATTTATCTGTAACTCTTTTGGATTTTCTACACATTATATATCACGTTACATGCAAATTATGACAATTTTATTTCTTTTCAATCATTTTTTGTCTTACTGCATTAGGCTAATACAGTGTTAAATAAAATTGGTGCTAACAAACATCCTTATTTCGTTACTGGTTTCAAAGAGAAATCTTTCAACATGTCACCATTACGTATCAAGATTACTACAGGGTTTTTTCATGATGCCCTTCTCAAGTTAATGAAGTTCTATCCATGCTAGTTTGCTAAGAGTCATAAATAGATGATACATTTTATCAAAATATTTTTCTGTATCTACTGAAATAATAATATATTTTTTTATCCTTTATTTTTTTTTCAGTGTGATAAATTGCATGAATTGATTTTCAAATGTTAATCCAACTTTGCATTCCTGGAATAAACCCTACCTGGTCATTCAGGAGTAGGCTTGGAAATATTTTGTTTGGAATTTTTACATCTGTGCTCATGAAGGAGATTGGCCTATCATTTTTCTTTCTCCAAATGTTCCAGCTAGATTTAGCTGTCAAAATCTATTTCACAAAATAAGTGGGGGAATAATACCTCTTATTCTCTAGAACAGTGGTTCTCAACCTGTGGGTCGCGACCCCTTTGGCGGTCAAACGACCCTTTCACAGGGGTCGCCTAAGACCATCCTGCATATCAGATATTTACATTACGATTCCTAACAGTAGCAACATTACAGTTATGAAGTAGCAACGAAAATAATTTTATGTTTGGGTCACAACATGAGGAACTGTATTTAAAGGGCCAGAAGGTTGAGAACCACTGCTCTAGAAGACTATGCAAGATTGGAATTATTTCTCCCTCAGATGTTTGGCGGAATTTGCCAGTAAAGCTATCTAGGACTGCAGTTTTCTTTATCAGAAAAATTTAAATTATGAATCAAATGTGTCTTATAGTTACATGAATATAACTGTCAGGTTTTCTGTTTCTTTTTGTGTTTTTTGTTTTGTAACTTCTGTTTTACAAGGATTTTGCCTTTTTTATGTAATTTTTCAAATTTATTGGCATAAAGTTGTTCACAGTATTTTCTCCTTTCCAATATCTGTGGCGTCGATGGGGAGATTCCCATGTTCACTGCTGACTTTCATTATCTATGTCTTGTCTGTCTCTCTTTCTCGCTCTCTCATCAGCCTAGGGCAAGCATGTCAAACTTGCAGCCCATGGGCCGCATGCATGCCTCTTTAGTTGGCCCATGTTAGCCTTTGAGTTTGACATGCTTGGCCTAGGAGTTTACCAGTTCATTCGTACTTTCCACAACTTTTCACTTTGTTTATACTTTTTAGTCTGTCTGTTTTGTAAATTTTATTTCTTTTTTTTTTCTTTATTAAGGTATTACATATGTGTCCTTATCCCTCCAGTGCCCTCCCCCCGACTCATGCCCTCAGTGCCCATCAGCAGATGAGTGGATTGAAAAACTGTACATTTTATTTCTTTTCTGCTCTTCATTTTCTCCCTTCTATTTTCTTTGAGTTTAATATTTTGTGTTTTTTTTTTTGGTTGACATCTTTAGATGAAAGCTTAACATTTGGTTTTTCAGTCTTTCTTCTTTTCTAATATATGCATTAATTCTCAGCTTCCCTCTGAGCATGTTTGTAGGTGCATCCCACAACTTCTGATATGTAGAATTTTTGTATTATTCAGTTCAAGATATTTTAAAAATCCATTATGATTTGTTTTTAATTTATGGGTTGGTTGGGCGGTATATGTCTTAATTTCCAAATGTATTAGGATTTTCTGTTATCTTTTTTATATTGATTTCAGTTTAATTGTATTATAGTCACAGAACAATTATTCCCTTTATAATATCAGTTTTTGCAAAGTTCTTAATATTTGCTTTATGGCCCAGCGTATGGATAATTTTGTAAATGAATAGTGTATACTTAAAAAGAGTATAATTGCCTGGCTAGTGTGGTTCAGTGGTTGAGCGTCTACCTATGAACCAGAAGTTGAGGATTCAGTTCCTGGTCAGGGTACATGCCTGGATGGGCTTGACTTCAGTAGGGGGCACAAAGGAGGCAGCGAACCATGATTCCCTCTCATCATTGATTCTTCCATCTCTCTCTCGCTCTCTTTCTGAAATCAATAAAAATATATTTTAAAAAAATAAAAATAATGTACTTTATGAAGTCATTAGGTGCAGTGTTTTATATATTTCCATTAGGTCAATTTTACTGATAACAGTATTCAAATCTTTATCTGAACTAAAAGAAATCAGTAACCGGGAGTTGTGTTTTAAAATCTTTCACTCCGATTGTGGAATTTTTTATTTCTCTTTATATCTTTAATTTTTACTTTCATATACTTAAGGTAGTATCATCAGGTAACTATACACTTGGAGTTGTTATCTTCTTGGTGAATTAAAACTTTTATAGTTATGAAATGTTCCTATTTATCTCTAGTAATTCTTTTTGCCCTAGAGTCTACTTTGAAAGATATGAATATAGCAACCCCAGCTTTCTTTTGGTTAGTATTTTGTAGAACTTCCCCCTATATCTTTACTTTTAACCTTTCTGTCTCTGTGTGTGTCAGATAGGCTTCTTATAAACAACAGATGGTTGTTTATTTTGTAAATTGAATATGACAATAACTGGAGCATTTACCATATTTATATTTTTGTCATTACTGATACATTTGCTTTTAAGCTACCATCTTACTCTTTCCCATTTGTTCATACTATTCCATGTTTTTTCCCTTTCCTTCATTAACTTCTTTCAGATTGATCAAGACTTTTTTTTATTATCCATCCCCCCATTAGCTCAGAAATTATAAACTCTTCTACAATTACTTTAAAGGCTAAGCTAAAGATAAACAATATGCATCCTGGGTTTATCAAAATTCAATGTAAATTGGCATTTGTATTAACTTCCTGAGCAATGCAAGGACCTTAGAACACTTTTGCTCCGTGTATCCTGCTCTGTTTGATATGCTAATTGTTGGTATATATTTTAATTTCCTCTCTCTATTTACATCCCGCCCCACATAACTGATATTAATGGTTTGCTGTGGCTCCTTCTTCGTCTTTCCCCCATGTAACTGATATTAATGGTTTGCTGTGGCTCCTTTGTCTTTCCCCATGCTCATACAAACACATGCGCATGTATATAGGGACTTATCCTTGTTTTATTTTTATAAAACTGAGATTATATTTGATACAGTTTTTGCTGAAATCTGCTATACTCACATAAATACCATCACTGCTTTTTTTTCATTTCTTTTTTTTTACTTTGTTCATTTTTTTAAATCTTTATTGTTGAGATTATTACAGATGTCCCTCTTCACCCCCCCCCCCCCAGCTCCCCTCCACCCGGTTCCCACCCCCCCCACCCCAGGCCCTTGCCACCCTATTGTCTATCAACAAGTGAATTTAAAAATCAAATGCCATCACTGTTTTTTAAGGTCAAAAGATATAGATCTAATTCGGCTTTTACATAGCTACATATTATATCATACCATGAATCCTCCATACTTTACTCAATCACTCCCCTATTATATAAAGTTATTTTTAGTCTGTCATTATAAGCATTGCTATAACAAATAACTTTGTACATACGCTTTGACATATTGGTGTTTTTATTTCCATAGAACAGATACTAGGTATGAGATTGTTGGGTCATAGGTTAAGTGTATGTCTTTTCTTCCTTCCTTCCTTCCTTCTTTCCTCCCTCCCTCCCTCCCTCCCTCCCTTCCTTCCTTCCTTCCTTCCTTCCTTCCTTCCTTCCTTCCTTCCTTCTTTCCTTCCTTCCTTCCTTTTTAAAAATTGAACCAGAAAGAAAAAGCCTCTTATAACATAGCAGTTGTTTTTAATATGTGTTAAGGCAAGACTCTCTTAGTACTCTTCATCTTCATAAGTTGGGTGGCTATTTTGAAACGTTTATTCTTTATATTTACTTTGAAATCACTTTCTACTCCCTCTTCAAAAACTGCTGGAGGTATCTTTGTAATTGGCTTAAATTTATACATTAATTTTGGGAGGATTGCTATCAAGTCGTTTCATCCTGTTCTTACTTGTTCAGAATTGATTTGGGTAGTTGTTTCACTGCTCTTGGTAAATAATATTTTTCTTACCATTACTTAATGTTTCTGACCAATTTAATGTTCTTGATCTTAAATTCCACTTTAGCTGTTATTACATTGCCACTCCTACTTTATTTTTCTCTCATTCCTTTATTTACTACCATTTTTTGGGCCTTTTTACTTTAGTGTACTCTTGTGTGTATATTTTATAAATTTACTCTGTTTGTCTTTGCCTCTTGGTACTATAACTGATATTATTGATTTTATTTCTATCTAATTTCATGCCTGCTATGAATTTTCCTTTTTACTATTTATTTTCCTTTCTTTTGAACTGGTAGAAGAATTATATGAGAACGCCAATAGAAAAGTGTCAAGAGCTCTTGAGAAGATACAATTAGAACATTAAATTTCTGAAACTAAAAACATTAAATATTAAAACCAGATTGACTATTGAAAGGTAGATTGGTCACTGTGGAAAATCAGATGAGTGGCTTGGAAGGTCAAGGAATAGAAACAGCTCACACCACGGGAGAAAAATGTAAAGACGTAGAATCTCCTACAATTCTTTCCTGCGCATCACTTGGGAGTATGTCTGTCTTTCCAACTCTTGCCTGTATCCTTAAGATATCGGAGTTCATTGGAAGTTTCCCAAGATGGCCATATTGGGTTCTTTAAATGACTCTCTCTCTCTCTCTCACTCTCTCTCTCTCCCTCTCTTCTTTTTTCCTTTTTTTTTTTTTATTTTTGCCCCTGGGCATATCATGCTTGTATGTAGAAGCCTCCACATGTGTTGTAATGCTCCCCAATGTTGGGCAGTATTACAATTCCTAGACTTTACTGTAGTAATAAATGTGATACTTTGGACCTCAAAAGTGGAGAAGAGGAGAGAGAGAGGATAAGAAACCAAGTTATAACTGCTGCCTCCAAGAAGCGTGCAGGAGAGGGGCAGGTCCATGGACACAGAGACCTAGAGTGTGAGCCTCATGCCCAAGCACTGCCCCCTTGCACCTCTCCTTATAGATAACCACTCAAGAGAAGTATTGGTTATCTCCCCAATAAGAAAAAAAAGACTGTGTGTGTGTGTACCTGGACACTCCCTCCGTTCTTGGATACATGGCTGTACACTAACACATTTTTCCTACCTTGCTTTTTTTGACTTAGCATTGTATTTGGGGGCTCATCCCAAAGCAGACTATTGAAATAGTCCTCATTCCTTTTAGTAGCTGCATAGAGGAACCATAGTTTATCCAACCAGTCCCTAGATGACGAATATTTGTTTTTTTCCCAGGCATTTACTGCCACAAATTATACTGCAACAAATAACTTTGTGCATATATACCTTGTATCTTTGCCATTGCACATTTGGAACGGAGTCCTAGAAGTGGGATTGCTGGGTCAAAGGGCAATTGCTTGTATAATTTTACTAGATACTACCAAATTCCCCCCAGGAGGAGTTACGCCGCTTTGTATTCCTGCCAGCAACATATGAGTGCACCTGGAGCACACATTCCTCTCCCAATTTTATGTTTTATAGTTGAAAGAGTAGAATTACAGAAGCGTTAAATAACATGCCCAGGTCGTGGAGCTATTGAGTAGCAGAACTGGAGCTTGGCCCCAGCCAGGAAGTGTTACCCTGGGGGATGCTAAGACACCTGGGATCCACCTGGGAGGACTCCCTGCTTCCTCTTTTGGGAGATGGGTAGGGAGGCTTAGGCCCTCCATCACCAGAGTCCCTGGTCCTGGGCCTGCCTCGGGCTCCGGTAGTTACCTGCAGTTCAGGAAAAGCTCTGTGCTTCGCACCTTTGGGGCTGCTCCTCCGCGACCTCTCAGGCTGGTGTCTCGTCCCATCCGGGTGCTTCCTGTCAACGGGAGCCTTTCCTCCCGGCCCCCATGAGTCCTCACTTGGAAGCCACCAGCCTGAAGCTGATGCTTCTTCCTCTCCTAACGAGAGCATCTATTTCCATGCTCACATGTGACAGATGCATGAAAAGAGGGACACATGTGCCTGGTTACCCACCGCCTCTCTGGAGACTGTCATTTGCGGGAGCACTTAAAATGTCTAATTTCATAATAAAACTAGAGGCCCGATGCACGAAATTCATGCAAGAGTGGGCCACCGGCTTCCCTCTCAGCCCTGGCTTTGTCCGGAAGGTCATCCGGAAGGATGTCCGGTCTAATTAGCATATTACTCTTTTATAGATGACTCGGAGTCCCTCAGCATGCTTTGAGGAGGCAGATGGGAGGGGCACAAAGCATCACGTGCCAGGGCCCAGCACATTCTTCACGTGGGTAATCTTCAGACAACCCCTCGATGTGGGTGTTGTTACCTATTTTTTACCGGGGAGGGAACTAGGGCTCCGAGACGTTAAATGAGTTGCCCAAACTCCCACATCTGGCAAATGGCAGACACTGTTCGCATCTGGCTTCTCTGGCGCTGTGCTTTTCCCAGCGCACCCTCGTCCTCTCCCGGAGGAGAGAGTCACAGGCACACTCCCAGGATGGCTGCGTTAGGGACCACCGCGCCCTTTCTTTGGAAAACTTTCAGCAGCCTCCCACGTCCTGGCTCAGCTGCACTCTCTTCCTAGGGGATGGCATCTACTCCACGGCTCTTGTCATTTGGGTTGTGTTTAGCTACCAGTAACAGATCTCAGCCCAATCTGGTTTAGATGATTGGGTGGATTTCTTGTGTTTACGAAACTGAGGCAGGGTGGGCATCAGTGACTTAATGTCAGAACTTTTGCCCCTCCCCCCTTTCCCCTTTGTCTTTCCTTCCATCGAGTCAATCTTATTGTCATCCTGGCTGCCCCTCGGGGCTGCAGGGTGGCTGCAAGGACTTCCAGTTTCTTCATGTACAGGGAGAGAGGAGGTTTCTTCCAGTGTGCTCTTGAGAGAGCTAGCAAACCCCAAAACTGGTCTTCTTTCGTTTCAGTGCCTTAAATAAGGCTAGATGCTCCCTCCAGAACCAATGACCTGGCAGAGGGTGGGATGTATTTTTGGCTAAGGTTTGAGCTCTATGTGCCACTCCTAGTGCAGGGGCAGAGTTATCCCCCAAAGCATGTGGGGAATATGGACACGGGAACGTAAATTAGGGTAGTCATCATGAAGAGGGACGTCGGGCAAGCAATCTTCATGTCTACCACAACTCCCAAATTCATACCTTCATCATGATCTCTGAGTTCCAAACGACCAAATCCAATTGTCAGCCCAGTATCTCCACCTGAATGTCTAATATGTGCCTCCAGGGTAACATGGCCAACATAGATCTCCTGATTCACTTCGCTGTCCATCTGTTCCTCCCTCAGTCTTCTCCTTCTCAGTAAATGGCATCGACCGTTCACCCAGCTCCTTAAGCCAGAAGTTCATCGATCTCCCACCGCTTTCCCTCTCACACCAAGCTCTAGCCACACTGGCATTCTTTTGGTTCCTTGAAGTTTTCCCACCTCAGGACCTTTGCACTTGCTGTTCCTTCTATCTGATATGCTCTAGACCAGCCGTACCCTTTTATGTAATGATGTCTACTTTGAATTTATATTAGTTCACAAAAACACTCCATCCATGCTTTTGTTCCAGCCCTCCGGTCCAGTTTAAGAACCCATTGTGGCCCTCGAGTCAAAAAGTTTGCCCACCCCTGCTCTAGACTCAGAACGTCACATGGCAAGCTGCTTCTTGTCATGCAGGCCTTTATGCAAATATCACCTTTCCTGTCCCCTATCACTCCACCCTGCTTTGTTTTCTTCTTAGAACTTATCACTATGTAAAATAGTCTTGTTCATTCGTGTTGTTTGCTTGTTTTCTTGCCTGTCCCCCTTCTAGAATGAAAGATTCATGCCAAAGACTTTGTCTGTCTTGTGCACTTCTGTGTCCAGTGGATCTTTGCAAATATCTATGCACTGTCTATGTGAACTCTTCTCCCTGGAGTTGTGCACCCTAGCCCAGACTGTATTCCAGAACCTAGAATACACCTGGTAGACGGTGAATGCTCAATAAACACGGATAAATATATGGATGGATGCACAGGTGGATGAGTAGAGGGATGGGTGGGTGGTTGCATGGATGGGATAGATGGTGTCATAAGTGTAACCCTGACTGAGACTAGAAAGGCTGTATGTCCAGTAGCTCTGGTTGGGGCAGAGATGTTCTCCAGAGTCCAGAACCCCATTTATTGCCTTCCCTCTAACGGGTTAGTTCTCAGGTGGGGGGAAATCCCCACAGTTCTAGCTTTGAAACCCCTAATGATTTAATGGTCTATGCCCATAATCCCATGTGATTCCCACTGCAGTAGCGTGTTCTGACACAGACACCCCACCCTGCCCTGACCCAGGAGGCCACTTGCTGCTCATGACTCTGCCTTAAAAAGTGTTGAAGAAATAGCAGCCTAGAACGAAAATAATAACTATTACTCTAATAACTAACATCTATACTGCACTGTACAGCTTCCATGGTGTTATTTGTATAGATTATCTCGATTATTCAATCTGGTGATATTATTATGATGTCACTGAGGTTTAGGGGACCTTAAAAAGTCGACCTAGTCCCAGGGATAGCAAGCCCTTGATGCATGAGTCAACACCCTCTCATCTGCACCCACGGCAGACATCATTAATCAATCAGGGCACTCTTTCCAGTCTCAACCTCAGAATTCTCAAAACTGTGACTCAGGCAGCCACTTCCAATCGATCACACTGACACACATACAGAAAGCGTTTTCCCGCCGGGTTGGCCCATGTCCCACATTTTGCATGAGTGGAAACCGGGAACTAGAGATGCCAGGGCTGGCCCTGGGCCTCTTGGTCCACATGCAACCCAGGGCCTGCCCACGGGCCCTGCACGTGGTTCAGAATGATCAGGATTCTGATTTGACTTGACCTCGGATTTTAAAGGTCCCCAGGAGACCCTCTACCTTGCAGCCAAAGTTGGAAGTTTTCTCTGTCTATAATAGTGCAGAATTACCTGTTAAGTGTGTAACGCACATTGGTAAAGAGATTGGTCTCTCCCTGGAAAATATGATTCAGAAGGTCTGCCCGGGGGCCCAGGAACCTGCATTTTCATAAGCATCCCAGGTGGTTCTGATTACCCGGGGAAGCTGGGCCATGTCGCTCTGAACAGGCTGAGCCGGACTTTCTTTGGAAAACCCAAGAATGAAGCCAGTCGGCTCCTGAGTGTCGGGAGGCAAGGAACGATCTGGGCTTTGTCTCTTTAAACGGTTGCAAAGACTTCTGTCCATTTACCAAGCAGTTGCCTTTCTTTTTTAAGTTTCCAGACGACCTTATTACGTAATCCATCTTGAGAATTTATAAGAATAATATCATCCTCGTGCCTGGCTTATGTAGAAAAGGGGCCAGCAAGGAGATAGATAAAGTAGAGCACAGAGTTACAGATGAAATGAAAATTATTTGTCTAAAATAGACAAGCAATTTTCTCTAATGTTCTGTTCCCTTCGGTTGTTCTTCTGAGAGCTCAAGAGCCTTATAAGGTGGAGCAAACCTGGGGGTGGTTTTGAGGAGACAATTCGCCTTGAGCGGCTGAACTTGTGGGTAGAGATCTCCGGGAGCAGGGCCCAGGGGAAACAGCCATTCATGCCAACACCTGGGCCCGGAGACATCTTGCACACCATCTGGCCCCAGGAGGGGTGGGACGAAACATTGAGATGGGTTCCTTTCACCCACGTGAAAATTCTGCAAAGTACTGTTAATAGCTCCATTTTACGGATGAGTAAACTGAGGTTCAGGGAAATGGTGCTGTCTTTGGCTTAATCTCGGAACTTCTTTTCTCACTCTCGAAGGGAAAGACGGCAATTAACCCAATTCCCAATACTGTCAGGAAGAGCCAGGCCCTCTGGAACATCAGGGTGGGAATGTTATTAGCATTTTAAAAATGGAAACTAGAGTCCTTTCCCCTCCTCTAATTATACATATTAATGTAAAGAAGTAGCCTAGAGAATTACAAATAGCAGATTCACCACCTAAATTTAATTTGTCCTTGAGCGAAGGCTAAAGAGGGTGGCCAATCCAGGGCATGAAAGAAATGGGTCTGGAATTAAGAGCAGGCCACGAACATGTACCCAAGGCCTTAAAAACGCACACCCCCTCTGATCCAGCAGTTTCACCCCTACGAAGTCATCCTCTCAGAATAGCTGAGTAAACGAGCCAGGAAGTATTTACAAGGCGACACTGTTTACATTTGAAAAACTAGAAGTAATGTAATTGTTCAGCAATAGACAATATAATATAGCACGTTCATACAGGCAAGTGCCATATAACCATGAAAACAGAGATGTGGAGGTGTGTCTGTTGACACAGAAAACACTTCACACATTTGCTGAGTGAGAAGAAAAGCCTGTGTTGGAGTAGCACGTATATATGATTGTGATGTGTTGAACAAACAAACAATATTCCAGTAGTGATAAGATATATATCTATATATCTACATATCTACATATCTATATATCTATATATCTATATCTATCTCTATCTCTATCTCTATCTCTATCTCTATCTCTATCTCTATCTAATCTATCTATCTATATATATATATATACAGGTGTCCCAAAAAATGTGTACACACTGTAACAGCTGATAGCTCAATTTTGAAAATGAAATGTATTTTAATAAACACTGCCTTTATAGTTTTTCAAAGTGCGTTATACATTTTTTGAGGCGACACCCTATATATTATATAGACACCAAAACTTAGACATTGGGTTATTGAATCATTATCTCTATACGGTGGGATTAGAGAACATTTTCATTTGCTCCTTCCCCACACCCCCCATTTATCCCAATAGGCTATTTATACCTGACTCAATTTTTTCCAGTTTATTGAGGTATAATTGACATAAAGCGCTGTAGAAGTTTAAGGCGTACACACACAGCATAATGACTTTACCTGCATGTCCTGTGAAATAATTACCACAATAAGTTTAGCTAACATTTCTCATCTCATAGAAAGACTTGTTTTTTTCCTTGTGATGACAATGCTGAGGATCCACTGTTGCTTACCTTTCAAATGTGTCCTACAGCAGTGTTAGCTACAGTCATCACATACATTATATCCCCAGTGCTTACTTACCTTAAAACTGGAAGTTTGTACCTTTTGACCACCTTCCTTCAATTCCCCACACCTTCACCCTCCCTCCACCCCACCCCCCACCTCAAGTAACCGCAGATACGATTTTTTATGAGTTTGGTTTGTTTGGTTTTTATATTCCACATATAAGTGAGTTCATACAGTATTTGTCTTGCTCTGTCTGACTTGTCTCACTTAGCATCATGCCCTCAAGGCCTATGAATGTCATTGCAAATGGCAGGATTTTCTTCTTTTTTATGACCAAGAAATATTCCCTTTGTGTGTGTATATAAATTTTTTAAAAAATGTGTTTTTATTGATTTCAGAGAGGAAGGCAGAGGGAGAGAGAGAGAAACATCAATGATGAGGGGTTTCTCAAAAAGATTAGAGGGATTCGCACTGCGGGATAGAAATGGGGCTCGGAGCCGTAGGCCTTGGGCAATAATATGACGTGGTCATTCACACTCACAGGTTAGTGAGGCTCTGGGGCGCGGGGGAAATACAGACGGGGAAACCGAGGCCCCAGAGGAACTAAGGATCTGTCCACAGTCGCAGAGCTGGTTCTCCAGCTCTCTCCAGCGCTGTCCTACTCCACTGACATTCAAAAAATAGGGGTGGTGGTGGTGTTTGTTGTTGCTGTTGTTGAAAGCAGAGAATAAAATCTACCAGAAATTGTTTTGGGTGGGGGTAGCTTTGCAAGGGAAAGCCCAGAGCCCCTGATGGGAGTATCCTGCAGAGACTCGCTGTGTCTGGTATTTGGAAGGCCGTCCGGTCCCCTCACTGGGGCTGTCTGTAGGGAGAGGGAGTGTGGAGAGGGGCCAGCGGCTCCCTGCGCTGCCTCAGAGAGGAGCTAAGGGTGGGTTCCCCTGAGGCCACCTGGCTGCTCTTGGCCATCCTTGGGCTGTTTCTTCCAGAAGGAAGCTCTTTGGGTTGCCGGGTGGGTTCTGGGGATGCACTTGGGACCCACCCAACAGGAAGACATTTCTCTGTCTTTGAGCCGCCGAAGAGCCCACATGGGTGCGTGCCTGGGTGGCCCATGGAAGGGAGAGGGAGACCCTATACTTTTTCCTTCCTGTCTATTCTTGAGGCAGCCCCGTTTCTCAGTGTACGTGTCAGAAAGAACCACTGACATCAGAACACGTAGGTTTTAGTCCCTCCCCTGCTTCTCCCTCAGCACATGGCTCTCTGGGCCTCCGTCTCCCCATATGCAGAACCAAGGGTTGGGCGGGATGATCTCCAAGGTGTCCTGTAGGGTTCGGCCAGCTCATGTTCGAATGCTTAGGACAGCCTCCCGCTGGTCGCCTCACTTCCCCCCTGTGCTCCTGGGGTCTCAGGCACACCTGGTGGCTAGAATGACCCCCCCTGACCACACCGGCGCATGCTCTCCGCCGTGCCCAGTGGCTCGCCTGGCAGCCGGCCCTCAGCAGGGCCAGCCCCATGAACATACAGGGAATGACTCAAAGGAAGAGGCCCGGGCAAGGAGCCGGTGCACGGGGAGGGGGCACCCCTGGCCCGGCTCCCTCTGCGTGAGGACTGCAGGATCCCAGGAAACCAGTTGTTAAGGAGCCAGCAGCCAGCTACCGAGTTAGATAATGAGAACTTGGGCTTTCCTGCCCTGTTTACCTTGCGTTAAGTACACGAAATGATGTCATTTCTGTACTTAATCAACTGGCCGGGGCTCTCTGGGGCCCCATCAGGGGTGCCTCCCCTCCCCACTCTGGTCACCCCATCCCTCAGCAGGGTGCGTGGGCCTTGGGGAGGGCATGGAAGCCAGTCAGTGCCACACCATAGCTGTCTCCTGCCACCAGCCTGTCTCCTCCAAACGCTTCACCCCTCGGCCAGATGGAGCTTCCTACATGGCATCCTGCCTGAAAGCCTAGACTGTCTCCAGTTTCTCATTCCAAAAAGAGCTGAGCCTGACCCCGGCCCGGAGATCCGGCCCCCCCCCCCCCCCCGCCCCCGTCCACTCCCACCAGCCTCCCCGCCACACCCGGGCTCCACACCTCAGCCCTGAAACCAGCCAGAGCTGCTCCACAGCCTCGAAGGCTGCCCTTCCCTCCCCAAGATCTTCACTCCTCGGGACTCCTTCTTCCTTCACGCTGACTCCTCCTCAGCCTCGGGGAGCCCCTCGGGACTAGCCCCAGCATCCCACCTCCACCCCCATCATTCTCTCCTGTGCTTTCAGCACATCCTGCTCCGAAGAGAAACATCCATGACATTCAGACACTGTCAGAGGCTATAAAATCTGTGAGACTCGCCCCAGCCGGCTTGGCTCAGTGAATAAAGCGTCAGCCTGCGGACTGAAGGGTCCCAGGTTCGATTCCAGCCAAGGGCACATGCCCGGGTTTCGGGCTCAATCCCCAGTAGGGGGCGTGCAAGAGGCAGCCAATCAATGATTCTCTCTCATCAATGATTCTCTCTCATCATTGATGTTTCCGTCTATCTCTCCTTCTCCCTTCCTCTCTGAAATCAATAAAGGGAAAAAAAATCTGTGAGACTCAGAGCAGGCCTTGAGGTCTGGAAGTCACCCTTGGAAAGGACCTGCATGGGTGGGAGGGAGGGCGAGAACTTGGTCAGGGGAGGCAGGCGAGGCTCCCAGGAGGAAGGACTGCCAGGGAGGCCAGGAGGGGCCCCTGGGGGTGAGGCAGTGAGAAACCACCTAACCTTGACCCTAATGACCTTTACCCCTCCCCTCCCTGTCCTTCCCTGTCTCCCATGCTGCCTGGCTTTGGGACAAGGGCCTGAGCTCCTGGACACAGTCTCGCAGCTGCATCAAGCATCTTCAGGATGCAGCGTGCACTGGGTCGTGGAGGTGGGGCGGAGCGGGAAGGGGCAACCTGCACCTTGGTCAGGAGAGGGGCACGGTGGACGGTGGGTGGTCACAGCAGCTCTGGAGATGGTCAGCTCTGGGCCTCACGAAGAGACCAAGGCTGGGGGGCTGGGGAGGTGCCCATGGAGTACAGGAAGGAGGGAGGCTCCTCGAACACTGTCTGATGGGAGGGCAGATGTGCAGTGTCCACGCGGCCCTGGCTGGTTTCCTCTGAGGCGGCCCCACTAGGCTCAGCTGGAAGGTCCCCCCAGAAGGACAGGGGGGCGAGGCCTGGAGCTCGCAGCCTCTCTGGAAGCAGCGCCCCTTCTTGGGTTTTGAGTATCTGCTCTGGGTGCAGACCCCATGCGGCGGAGGCTGAGGATGGGGACCCCGGAGGGATCATGGGAGGAAGAGGCAAGAGCATTGCTCTGGGCCGGCCCCAAGGCAGGGCTGGAGCTACTGGGAGAACAAGACAGTCCCTCGACCTTGTCCGGTGCAGAGATAGACACAAAGCTCGGAACCCTTCAGTTCCGTCCGAGATGCACGCTCAGCCGAGGCGGGTGGATGGGGACACACACTGACGGCCAATGCACTCCGGTCCCCTCCTCACAGCAACCCGACAGGGCCCCGAGCTCCTGTCTCACACACGCGTGCACACACTCAGAACGAGGCAAGTGCCCTGCCCATGCAGAACCTCAGCTTCAACTTCTGTTATGTGGGCTTATCGATACCTATGTTACCAGGCTCAGGGAGACGGGACAGGAGCCCTCCTGGCCACGGGACAGGACGGTATGTGGGAGCAGGGAACTTGGACAGAGGAAACGAGTTGGGACCCGGTACAGGCAGGAAGAGTAGGTTATGTTCTCTGGGGCCAAGCTTCAGGATGCCAGCTGGGCCTCAGGGCACCGCCTTCACCTGCCCTCTCCCCACCCTGCGAGGCCCAGCGCAGGCCCAGCTCCTGGTGTGCCCACCTCCTCCTTTTGCTCAGTTCCTGGGTGGCGTGGGCTCCGGGCTCATTGTCCTGGCCTGTCCTAGCCTGGCCCATCCTGAAATGGGAGAGCTGGTCCAGTCCCTGCGAGTCTGCAACCCCCCAGCAGGTGGAGGCGCTGGGAGGCCTCCCTGCATCCAGGGCCTGAACTCGCTGCTCCCATCCCCTGCCTGGCCCGCAGCAGCGGCCACTTCCTCCCCGCCCAGCTGGGCCAGCAGTCGCACTGCCTATAAATAGAAGAGTGAGATTCCTCGTGGCCGGTGAATGGCGCTGACATCCTGCCTCGCCTGGCTGAGCCCTGAGTCACAGCCCCGCCCGGGTGGACCCGGCCTGCACCACCGACCTGGCCCAGAGGAAGCGCTGGGGCGGCGGGGAGCCCCTGGGGAGGCTGAGAGAAATGCTGGCATTTCCTGCCCAAGAGGCCTGCGGGCTGGGCACTCTGGCTGGCTCAGGAGTGAGTGTGCACGGTGTGTGCCAGGTAGGGGTGCCGGGCTCCCCGAAGCATAGCACCCCGTCTCGTGAGTGGAAGGGAGGGGGATACCCAGGGAGCCTCATAGGTTCTCTTGCTCTGGCTTTGCTAATGTCAAAGCCAAAACCAAGCCCACACCGAGATAGACACACCCACACCCGCTCAGCACATCCCTGGGCAGCCTGGGAAACAGGCCTGGGCATGGGGAGGAACCCAGACAGCTCAGAGGGCCAAGCAGCAGGCAGGGCGGGCACGGCCCAGAGCAGGAACCTGCGGCAGGAGGCAGAGGGGGTCTCCGAGCCCCTTGGTCGCTCTGCCCAAGAGTCAGAGAGACGGAGATCCTCCCTGGCCACGCTGGGGTCCCCTGTCCTCAAGGGGAGGGGAGGGGGAGCCTGGTGGGCTCTGTCTGGGGTGGAGAAGAGGTAACACCCCCAAAAAAGCAAAGGCCTGTTAGGAAGGAGAGAGCTTTGGTGGCCCAAGCCCAGCAAATGTCCGTGGAGAATTCTCAGGCGGAATACCGCCTCTCGGAGCCCTGCACGCAGCGGTTCCCCCCACTCACACCTCGATATTCTCCATCTCCCACTGCAGTTGTCTTTCTAGCCCAGGGCACAATCTAATTCATGGAATGTGCTTGGTTTTGTTTTCTTGTTTATTTCCCTCTCCCATTAGATCCACTAGATTATGCTTCCTGAGGACAAGGGCCAGGCTAGTGTTTGTTCACTGCTGTGTGCTGGGCACTGCTTGTTAGATGAATGAATGAATGAATGAATGAACGAACAACCTGTGTGCGTGAGGGCACACACACTCACTCCTATACCTATTCACCCACTCACACTCTGTCACATAATCTCATGCACAGACTCACTTACACCCACACTTGCATTTCTCACATTCATTCACACACACACACACACACACACACACACACACGCCTCCTCAATTATTTGAGAAGGTTGAGCAGCCCCCTCCTTCCCTGTCACCTCCAAGTCTCGACCACACCACCCCACCCCAGGTGCCCCTAGAACAAGGAACCCCAGCTGTGGAATTGGATACGCTGCAGTTTTGACCCTGAGTCCTTCCTAGGAACAGTGACACATTCGGATTCATATGTGGAAGGCCAAGGGTTTCTCAGGCCAGAGGGACTGGGCTGGGAAAACGTGCTCCTGCCCCGTCTGAAAATCCTTGCTGATTCCCTGTCGTCCACAAGTTGTCCGCACCTCAGTGGCGTGGCTTTTCAGCCCACGCCACGGCTCGGGGCCACAGGGAACATCTGCACTTCTCCAAACAGGCTGATCCCTCCACCTAGAATGTGTTCAGTTCCCCTCCCCCAGTCGTCATATCTTACTCACCTTGCAAGCTCCTACTTATACTTCAAGACCCATCCAACTATCATTTCCTTGCAAGACTGGGAGCAACATGAACAGTTTTTGCCTGTTCCTTCCCCACGTTGTCTTGAAAGTTCTAGAAACACAGATGCACAGACGATGGGCTAGGTGATGTCCTTAGAGATCCATCTAGTGTGCACCCCAGGAGTGGTTGGAAATGTGCTGGGTACCTTTTCGTTGCCACAGCAACCAGGACTGATGCCGCATCTAATGAGCTGGGGGCAGGCATGCTCACTGTGAAGAACTGTCCATCCAAAGGTCAGCAGCAGCCCACTGAGAGACACTGAGCTGCCCCTGTCAGATGGGGAAGCCAAGGCCCAGGGAGGGAGGTGTCTTGTCGTGGACACGCGGCAAATCTGGCACCAAGGTGGTTGGTGCCCACTCCTGTGGGGGGGCGCTGGCCTGGCCACACTGCAGTGCCAGGGATGTCGTGGGAAATGTGACTGCAATGCCTGAAGCGCCCACCAGCTGCTGCACCTTCTCCCGTCCATGCTGGCGGCTGGAGGTGGCTGTGGCGAGGATGTGCAGGGATGTGGAGCCAGCATCCCCTGGGGAGGGGAGCGCTGGGCTTGTGGGCTGGGGCCAGAATTCTACAATTACAGTGTGAGCTCATCAGGCACCAAGAAAGCCACCCTATAGATCTGAGCCTGGGCACTAGTGACTGCACACTCAGGGCCCAGAATGGCCATGGGAGATGGAGAGGGAGAGGCAAGGCCTGGTTCCCCCTAAATCGGCCCCTAGCTCTGCTCCAAAAGGGGTGGCCATCCTTCCCTCAGTTCCCCACTGTCAGCCTGGGCCACCTTGGACCCCTGGAGGAACTTCTTCAAACTTTCTAAAAACTGCAAATTAGCCCTGGCCAGTGTTTCTCAGTGGTTAGAGCATCAGCCAGTGGACCAAAGGGTCTTGGGTTCGGTTCCTGGTCACGGGCACATACCTGGTTTGCAGGTTCACCCTCAGCCCCAATAGAGAGGGGCACATGCGGGAGGCAACCAATCAATGTGTCTTTCTCACATCAGTATTTCTCTCTCGCTCTCTCTCTCTCTCTCTCTCTCTCTTCTACCCCTACCCCTCCCTCTCTCTCTTCATCCCTTCCACTCTATCTAAAAATCAATGGGAAAAAATATCCTGGGGTGAGGATTAACATAAAATAAATAAACAAAAAATCTGCAAATTATACACAAAACTAGAGATGAGATTATAACAAACCCCCACATCCCTATCACTCAGCTGTGACCGTCATCAACCCTGCCTCACCCAGACCCACCCCCTCCACACCCCTCCTCCTGTGTGTTTTTGAAGCAGATCCCAGGCATGATATCATTTCACCCATAAATATGTCAGTGGCAAATCTCTAAAAGGACTCTTCCTTACAAAAAAATGAAACCATGATCACATCATCATTATCACACACACAAATTAATGATAATTTCTATGTTAACAAAGAGCCGGCCCTGGTCGGTTTGGCTCAGTGGATAGAATGTCAGCCTGCAGACTGAAGGGTCCTAGGTTCAATTCCTATCAAGGGCACATGCCCAGGATGTAGACTCGATACCCAGTAAGGGGCATGCAGGAGGCAGCCGATCAATGATTCTCATCATTGATGTTTCTCTCTCCCTCTCTCTCTCTTCTCTGAAATCAATAAAAATATATTAAAAAAAAACAGAAAAAGCCGGGAAATGTTCAAATTTCCAGTGGTCACGTATTTGCTTTTTCACAGTTGGTTTAAATTTTGATCCAAATAAGGTTTGCACACTGCACTGCAATTGTCAGTTTGACCCTATTGGAGAGTTACTTTTTGTTTGCTTTCATTTATTAATCGGAAGAAACCAGTTGTTTGTCTTTCGGCGTTTTGTCCAGCTGGACTTCGCTGGCTGCTGCCCTGTGGCGGAGTTGAATGGGTTCCTCTATCCCACAAAATGGTTGTTCGAAGCAGAGGCTTGATCAGATTCAAGTTCGATTTTTGTGTGTTTTTTGGCAAGACTACGTCATTAGAGGGTATTGAGGTCTATCGGGTTGTACGTGGTGTCTGAGTCTCTCTTTTTTGTGTGATATTAGCAGCCATTTCAAGCAATTAATGTCAGAGGGACTGCAAAATAGTGTCATATTCATTCTTTCTGCATTTATTAGCTGGAATCTGTCTAGAAAAATTTCACTCTTTTCTATTATTATTTGATTATGCAGTGATTCTGTTGGAAAGGACTTTTTAAGTTTATCCACTCCCTCCGTGGGCCGTGGGGTGAATGGTCCAGAGAGGGCAGGCCCCTGACTAAAGGGCACACAGCACATTGGGAGCAGGGCTGGAGCTCAAACCCAGGCTTGTGCACAGGACTGGTCTGGAGGCAGCCTGCTGGAGCAGAGGGGCTCGGTTCTGGGAGTCAGAGGCCCGGCCTCAAATCTAGGACCTGTCACTGAGAACCCATGGGACCTCGGGCAGACCATCCAGCCTCGATGCTCTCCGTCATGCAGGGATAATCCCACTTCCCTTGTCCACCCCAAGTTCACGGACTTTTCCTTTCGTAAGAAGGTCCTAGGACAGTGGTCGGCAAACTGCGGCTCGCGAGCCACATGCGGCTCTTTGGCCCCTTGAGTGTGGCTCTTCCACAAAATACCCACTTCTGCGCATGGGCCACAAAGTTTCAATCGCACTGTATGTGTGCGCCCGCACGTGGTATTTTGTGGAAGAGCCACACTCAAGGGGCCAAAGAGCTGCATGTGGCTCGTGAGCCTCAGTTTGCCGACCACTGGCCTAGAAGAAGCCCAGCCTCTCCGATGGTTACATTCACAAGCCAATGTAAGGCCTGCGGCCTCTCACTTTGATGTCTCATGGCTGCTTCAGGACCTGCCGACGGACCCTGCTTTTCCTCCCACGTGCCCAGCCAGTGCCAGCGGACAGAGTTCCTCAGGAAGCTCAGGCCTCTATCAGCAAGGTGGTGAGCTCTGGACTGGCCACAGAATTGGGGGGCTTTTGTTGAAAAATGATTATGAATTTCAAGGAAGTGACAGCAACGCATCAGACCAGCGAAGGGTCCAGTCTGGGCCAGACCTTATGTAACTTGCATGGGTCCCTGGCCCGCAAAGCCAGCCCTGCTGGAGCTCTGTCCCGGGGGTATGTGGGAGGGAGGGTCCATCTCCTCCAATTTAACGGAGAGTGTGTAAGGGGGGACACGCTAGCCATCCCAACTCAAACCCCAGTCCAACTGGCTTTGGTTAAAATAGAGTAAACAGCGCTGGCCAGGTGGCTTAGTTGGTTGGAGTGTCCTCCCATGCACCAAAGGGTTACAGGTTCAATTCCCCGTTAGGGTACATATCTAGGCTGCAGGTTCAATTCCGGTCAGGGCACATATGGGAGGCAACCAGTGTCTCTCTCAATCTTTCCTCTCAAATCAATTAAAATATATCCTCGGGTGAGGATTAAAATAAGAATAATAAAATAAACAGTATTTCATGATTATAATCATGCAAATGCTGTTTCATGGCTTTCAATCTTTTCAGTCAGCATGGGGACAAAGCAGGCAAAACTTGATTGTGGAGCAAAAGAAAACATGAATGTCAATAACACAGCATGAAAACTTACTGCCAACCCAGGTGGCAGGCAAACAGGCAGAGGAGGTGGTAGGGACATCATATTTACTCTTATCCTAAAAAGGATGGGCCAAGAAAAACGCCTCAAGTCAAACAAAAGGGATATTTATGTACAGATAATCAGTAGATATATAGTAGATGTATTGTAAATTTCAAAGTCGAGAAGGAGGTAGGAATGTGAGTTAAATTCTCATGTGCCTTATAGAGAAATCAATAGATTTGGTCTAAAATTATAAATGAAGAAATAGCTATATAAGCATATTATCTAGAGCAGGGGTCCTCAAACTTTTTAAACTGGGGGCCAGTTCACTGACCCTCAGACTGTTGGAAGGCCAGACTATAGTTTAAAAAAAAACTATGCTATGACCAAATTCCTATGCACACTGCACATATCTTATTTTGAAGTAAAAAAAACAAAACGGGAACAAATACAATATTTGTATTTGCATGTGGCCCGCGGGCCGTAGTTTGAGGACCCCTGATCTAGAGTTATGGAGGTAACCATTAGAGAAAATAGAAAAGAAAACTGTCAAACAGTTTGTGGAACGAAGAGGGAAGAATAGGGTGGAGTCTGCTGCGTTCCTTTCTAAGCTCTTTTGTACCGTATTTTGTAACCATGTTCTTACATTATTTTGATAATAATTAAAAATTGAGCCGAAACCGGTTTGGCTCAGTGGATAGAGCGTCGGCCTGCGGACTGAAGGGTCCCGGGTTCAATTCCGGTCAAGGGCATGTACCTGGGTTGCGGGCACATCCCCAGTGGGAGATGTGCAGGAGGCGGCTGATCGATGTTTCTCTCTCATCGATGTTTCTGACTCTCTATCTCTCTCCCTTCCTCTCTGTGAAAAATCAATAAAATATAAAAAAAAAATAATTAAAAGTTGAAAAGGGGATGAGAATCAGTGATCACACATGGAAAGACAGAGGGGCTGATCTGAGCTGACTGCTTCAGGGCCTCTTTCTCCCAGACCACTGATAGCTGTGGAGTCAGATATTTATGGCTCATATTCCAAGAAGAGAAATTCAGAATTTTCCAGGGAAGGGTTTTGATTGGATCACATGCCCACCCCTTGGGCCAATCAAAAGTGTGCTGGACTGTGATTGGCCTCACCAGGATCATGTGACCAGTTGATTACCAGAAAGGTTGAAAACCCCCAGGACCAGATAGAGGGGTAGAGGAGCAGTTCTGGAGGGAAGAGTGGGGCTGTCATTGGAAGAAAGGGAGAAGGCATACTGGGGGACAAACTGACAGATGCCCATGACACTGAGACTACCATGGGCCAGACTCTGGTACAAGGTGTGGAAGATGTAGAGATGATTGCAACACGGAGCTTTTATTGGGAGTTAGGGTGGGAGGTGGAAATAAGGAAATGAATTGCTGTTACCCAAGGGAAACTATGGAAAGAACTACATGATATTCACCCAGGATCCTATGGGAGCCAACAGACCATGATACACTGCCAACTGGGGCATCAAAAAGTCCTATCAATTCCAATGGCTTCCCAGAGGCTCCCAGCTACAGCACAGTGACTTGGGGCCAGATCCCATTCCTTCTCGGGGAAGTTACTTCACCTCTCTGAGCCTGTTTCTCCAGAAGAATGGGTCAAAGATTTCAATTTAGCAATTAGGTTGGTTTGGGAAGTTGAGTAGAGCGCTTGCTGCCTTACCTTCCCAGTGTCCCAGGGCCACCTACCCACTGTGCCAATTTTTCTTTGACGATAAATAATCTGCTTAGTTTCAACTTAGCTGAGAACCAAAAGACAACAGTGGCTTTGTAATGTAGCTTGATATCTGGTATTGTGATCCCTCCAACTTTGTTCTTCTTTCTCAAGATTGCTGCGGCTATTCGGGGTCTTTTTTTGTTCCATATGAATTTTTGGGGAGTTTTTCCTAGGTCTGTGAAATATGCCGTTGGTATTTTAATGGGGAGTGCATTGAATCTATAGA
Organism: Myotis yumanensis; assembly: GCF_028538775.1. Classification (NCBI taxonomy): domain Eukaryota; kingdom Metazoa; phylum Chordata; class Mammalia; order Chiroptera; family Vespertilionidae; genus Myotis; species Myotis yumanensis. Next base: position 22,619,573 of record NW_027223767.1, on the reverse strand, counting down.
GTGCTTTGGGTAGTATGGACATTTTAATGATGTTGCTTCTACCAATCCATGAACACGGTATATTCTTCCAAATGTTTATGTCATCCTCTATCTCTTTTTTCAACGTCCTGTAGTTTTCCGAGTACAGGTCTTTTACCTCATTAGTTAAACTTATTCCTAGGTATCTTAATTTTTTGGTGTGATGGTAAATGGGAGTGTTTTTGTTGTTTCTCTTTCTGTGAGTTCATTATTGTTGGTGTATAAAAAAGCCGAAGATTTTCAGGTTCTCAAAATTGCCTGGTACTGGCACAAGAACAGACATATAGACCAATGGAACAGAACAGAGAACCCAGAAATCAACCCAAGCCATTATGTTCAATCAATATTTGACAGAGGAGGCAAGAGCAAACAATGGAGGCAAGACAGTCTCTTCAATAAATGGTGTTGGGAAAATTGGACAGATACATGCAAAAAAAAAAAAAATGAAACTAGACCACCAACTTACACCATACACAAAAATAAATTCAAAGTGGATAAAGTACTTAAATGTAAACGGGAAATCCTAAAAATCCTAGAAGAAGCCATCAGCAGCAAAATATCAGCCATATGTCATAGTAATATCTTTACCACTACAGCTCCTAGACCTACAGCATTGGAAACTAAGGAGAAAATAAACAAATGGGACTACATCAAAATAAAAAGCTTCTGCACAGCGAAAGAAACCATCAATAAAACAACAACAAAGCCCATTGCATGGGAGAACATATTTGCCAATGTTATATCCAATAAGGGCCTAATCTCCAAAATTTATAGGGAACTCATACATCTTAATAAAAGAAAAATAATCTAATCAAAAAATGGGCAAAGGACTTAAAAAGACACTTTCAAAAGTAGACATACAGAAGGCCACAAGACATATGAAAACATACCCAAAGTCACTAATCATCCGAGAGATGCAAATCAAAACAATAACAAAACACCATCTCACACTTGTCAAAATGGCTATCATTAACAAATCAACAAGCAACAAGTGCTGGCGAGGATGTGGAGAAAAGGGAACCCTAGTACGCTGCTGGTGGGAATACAGACTTGTGCAGCCACTGTGAAAAACAGTATAGAGTTCCCTCAAAAAATTAAAAATGGAACTCCCATTTGACCCAGTAATCCCACTTCTAGGAATATATCCCAAGAAATCAGAAACTCCAATCAGAAAGGATATATGCACCCCTTTGTTCATAGCAGCACAATTTACCATAGTTAAGATTTGGAAACAGCCTAAGTGCCCATCAGCAGATGAGTGGATTAGAAAACTGTGGTACATCTACACGATGGAATACTATGCTGCAGTAAAAAAGAAGTAACTCTTACCATTTGCAACATCATGGATGGACCTGGAGAGCATTAAGCTAAGAAAAATAAGCCAGTCGGAGAAAGAAAAATATCACATGATCTCACTCATATGTGGGATATAGTGAACATAAACTGATGAACAAAAACAGATCCAGAGACATAGAAGCATTGAACAGCCCATCAATATTCAGAGGGAAGGCAGTGGAGGGTGGGGGTGGGGTAAGAGATCAACCAAAGGACTTGTATGCCTGCATATAAGCATAACCAATGGGCACAGACACTAGGGGGGGGGGGGGGTGAGGGCATGTGCTGGGGGGTGAGGGTGGCCAATGGGGGAAAAAGAAGACGTATGTAATACTTTAAAACAATAAAGAATTAAAAATGAAACAAAAAAAGACAGTCCTTAGAGTTGTTTCATTATCCAGCCTGCAGGAGACTACCAGAACATTATCCAAATGTCTAAAACAACCTAATTGTATGAAAATTGTCAACATACAACCCCATGAGAATAGAAGCTCCCTGAAGGCAGGCAAAGCATTATTCTTTTTTGCGTCTCTCCCTGGTGTACCTCGTGTAATGGACAGCCTCCCTCCCACCCAATTCCCTTGAAATGTAATTAAAACACAGCACTGCGTAAGTTTAAGGTATACAGCATAGTCACTTATATATATATATTATGAAATGATTACCAAAGTAAGTTGTGTAAACATCCATCATCTCATATAGATACACATACCCAAAAAAGGGAAAAAAATGCTTTTTCCTTGTGATGAAAATTCAGGATTTACTCCCTAAACAACTTTCAGATATACCGTGCAGCAGTGTTAGGTACAGTCGTCATGGACATTACATCACCAGCACTTAGTTATCTTGTAACTGGAAGTCTGTACCTTCTGACCACCTTCATCCACTCCCCCCAACCCCCACCTCCGGTAACCACAAGTCTGATCTCTTTTTCTATGTTTGTTTTTGGTTTTTAGATTCCACATGTGAGATCATATGGTATTTGTCTTACTCTGGCTGACTTACTTCACTTAACATAATGCCCTCAAGGCCCATCCATGTTGTCACAAATGGCAGGATTATGGCTGAATAATATTCCCTTGTGTGTGTACACACACACACACACACACCTTACAGCTTCTTTATTCATCCAACATTGGGACAAAGATTGTCTTGGCTATTGTAAATGATGCTGCTATGAACACGGGGGTGCATATATCTCTCTGACATTGTGTTTTCATTTCCTTTGGATATGTTCCCAGAAGTGGAATTGCTGGATCACATGGTAATTATAGTTTTTATTTTTTTTGAGGAACCTCCATACTGTTCTCCATAGTAGCTGAACCAATTTATAATCCCACCAACAGTGCACAAGGGTTCCCCTTTGTCTGCATCCTCTCCAGCATTTATTAGACCGTGGGCAATCTTGTCTTTTTTATAGGATAGTCATTCTAACAGGTGTGAGGGGATATCTCATTGTGGTTTTGATTGGTATTTCTTTAATGATTAGTGATCTTGAGCATCTTTTCATGTATTGTTGGCCATGTGTTTATCTTCTTTGGAGAAATGCCTATTCAGGTCCTTGGCCCATTTTAATTAGATCATTACTTTTTTTTTTTTTTTTTTTTGCTATTGAGTTGTATGAGTTATTTATATATGTGGGGTATTTAGTTCTTATCGGATATATGTTTGCAAGTATTTTTTCCCATTCTATAAGTTGTCCTTTCATTTTGTTGACCATTCCTTTGCTGTGCAGAGCTTTTTAAAAATGTATTTTATTTTTAAAAAATCTTTATCATTGAGAGTATTACAGATGCTCCCCTTCAACCCCCCCATTGCCCCCCTTCCACCAGGTTCCAGCCCCACCCCAGGCCTTCACCACTCTATTGTCTGTGTCCATAGGTAATGCATATATGCATATAGCTCTTTGGTTAATCTCTTCCATACCTCCTCACCCCTTCCCTCTGAGACTCATCAATCTGTTCCATGTTTCCATGCCTCTGATTCTATTTTATTCATCAGTTTATTTTGTTCATTAGATTTCTTATTCATTTATTTTGATTTTTAGATTCAACTGTTGATAGATATGCATGTATTGCCATTTTATTGTTCATATTTTTATCTTTTCTTCTTCTTTTTCTTCCTCTTCTTAAAGAATACCCTTCAACATTTCATGTAATACTGGTTTGGTGGTGATGAACTCCTTTAGCTTTTTCTTGTCTGTAAAGCACTTTATTTGACCTTCAATTCCAAATGATAGCTTTGCTGGGTAAAATAATCTTGATTGTAGGTCCTTGCTATTCATCACTTGAAATATTTCTTGCCACTCCTTTCTGGCCTGAAAAGTTTCTATTGAGAAATCAGCTGACAGTCATATGGGCGCTTCTTTGTAGGTAACTAACTGCTTTTCTCTTGCTGCTTTTAAGATTCTCTCTTGGGAGCTTTTTAGTTTGCTGCAGTCTACTTCTTTTGTTGCTTGCACTTTAGGTGTCATATTCAAGAATCACTGTCAAGGCCCATGTGACAATTTCCTATGTTTTCTTCTGGGAGTTTTATAGTTTCTGGCCTGACATTTAAGTCCTTAATCCATTTCGAATTAATTTTTGTGAGTAGTGTAAGGTCGGGATCTACAATGGGTGTTTTTAATAGATTTTAAAACTGAACATATGAATGGGCAAAGGGAGAAATGAGCCCTAGAGAGAACATTGAAAATAAGAGCTCAGTTTGCCAAGACAGACTCCTGGCAGACGCCCCAGTGGGTTCAGGCATCAGTCAAGGACAAGCAGAGAGGGCAAATGCGGACCCGGCCTGGGGGCTAGGAGGCAGCGCACTTTGGAGGAGACAGTGGGCAATGGGCCTGCTTCATTTGTTCATTCAACAGATGTTGTGAGCCACCTACTCTGGGGCAGCAGCGAACATGAGTCCCCCTGCCCTCTGGGAGCCGAGATCCAAGGTGTCATGTGTGAGAGTGGCAGTGGCCCCTGGGAGAACCTGGACAGTGCGTCCCCATGGTGGCATCGTCCTGCTAATGTGCTTACACCAGGAACAGGAAGTGTGGTAACAATAGCAACCTTTTACAGGGAACCACCTATATTAGTCAAGACCATTTCTGTTTTAATAGAAACTCAACTCGAACCAGCTTAAGCCAATTAAAAAGGACATTTTTGGTTTAAGTATTAAATTCTAAAAATACCAGGGGCTAGCTGGCTTCTGGCACGACTGGGTCCAAGCGCTCCGAAGATATCATCAGGCCTCCGGGTCCGCTCCATCTCCTGGCTCTGCTTTCTCCTGACTTCACGCTCCTGGCTTCCTTCTCCAACGGCCGCATGGTGGCTCCGGGCTAATGATCTCAGCAAAGAGGAAGCACCTCTTTCCTGATTGTTCCAGAAACGTTGGGGCGCTGTTAGAGGGACCGGTTCAACTTAGGTCTGATGCCCAGGCCTGAGCCTGTACTTGCAGTCAATACTGGGATGTGCTGATGGGCCGGGGTCTGGCGGTAGGTGTGGGATAGGGCACAGGGATAGGCAGGATAGGGACTGAGAACGAAGGAAGGTGGTGTCCAAAAGAGAGCAGGGCTGTCACTAGGCCGCCTCGCAAGGCCCTACACCTATTATGCTCCAGGCACAACACGACGTGTCCATTACGCCTCCCAACAGTCCTATGTGATGAGGCCATTGCGGTCCCATGTACAGATGCAGAGGCTGGCTCAGAGAGGCTGAGTACCTGCCAGCGTTTGCATGCCTAGTAAGTGGAGGAGCATGGATTCCTTTGTACCAGACAGAGCAGGTCAGGGGGGAGGCCGCAGCCTCTGAACTACAGCGGGAGGTCAGAGACAATGTCACTGACTCGGCCTAGTGAATGAAGGGGGAGCGGTAAATGGGACCAACCAAGCCACTCCCTAAGCCCCACGGCAACATCTATCCTCTCGTTCAACGTTCACTGAAGCAGGTGGTGCAGACCCAGCAGCCAGACTGCTTGGGTTTCCTGGAAACAGAGCCTTTAACGTGGAGGTGGAATTCCAGGGCAGCAAGTGAGGGAAAGGAGAGGGGAGGCGGAGAGGGCTGGGAAGCGGCGCAAGATGCCGTAGAACCACCCTGCCACTGCTTTACAACCAACCACATATGGAAGATGTGCCTCCAAGGGCCCCAGGCTGGGAGAGGGAGTTCCTCCCACCTCGGCTCCTGCTCAGAGGTCATCCAAGAACTGACTCCCTCCACTCTCTGGGCAGAGTTCTCCAGGCCCTTTGGCGGCTGTTCAGGAATCAGCCCCCTTATCCTGGGATGTGGTCTGGGGGGCGGGGGGGGGGCTCAGCCCCTGGGAAGGCAGCTGGTCAGCTTCGGGTGAGGATCCCATGGAGTCTATCAGCCATGGAGGCAGAGCAGACAGGAGTGATGGACAGGGGAGCTGAGAGAATCTTAGAGGGACGCAAGATGCGTGCTATACAGCCACCTTCTAGCTTCGTGCTGTGACTTCTCCATGCCCCAGTTACCCTCCCAGTGAGAGGGGAGCAACAGTCCGTCGCCTGAGTTGTTGAAAGGACTGGAGGTAATGCATGCAAAGCGGTGAGTAGTGTCTGACCCCTAGAAGGTCAGCTGGACTGGAGGTCGTGATCTTACCTGGGGCGGCTTGGGGTGCTGTCCTGGCTAAGCTGTGTTAGCCTGGAGTCTCTCCATTGCAAGCTGCCTCAGATGAAGGAAAGGCTGTATTGGCTCACAAAACTGGAAGGCCTGCAGGTGGGGTCAGCACAGCCGGACCCAGGGGAGACTGAGTCCCAAGGGATGTGGCCCACGGTGAGGTCACGACATGAGCATCGGGAAAACACTGTCCTTGACCTCCAAGGGCTGACCTGAGCAGAGAGAAGACCAAGAAGACCCGGCTGGAGCACCTGGGAAATGAGGTTGGACTACACTGGGAATTATCAACTTGACATCCTCTGGACTTCTGGGATGGAGCCATGATTTGTTGGTCCCAAGTAAAAAAAAAAAAAAGACCAAAAAGATCTTCATTTTTTGGCTGGATCTCAACTCTATGACTTCATCCGAGCTTGCTCACAGTGATTGTCAGCTCAGACACGTAGTTGGTCTTTACAAGTTTAAGAAATACATTTGGGGAAGTGGATTGTGGCTTTGTGAATGAAGTCTGTTTAGTAGATGTAATCCTTCAACTGTGGTATCCACACGGGAAAAACAACATCGGTCGAGGGAGATGAAAAGGTGAGGACCGTGGCTACAGCTCATCTTGACAGTCCTTCCCATTGGACACCAGGATCCCAGGAGGCCCTTTATCAGGAACACCCAAACACCATGCGCCATTTCGCAAGCCACAGGGCCCATCAGCTGTGTGACCTTGGACAAGTCATTCTACCTCTCTGAACCTGCTTCTTCAACTATAACATAAAAATCAAAACACGTACCCACACAACAGACTTGCACATGACTGTTATAACAGTTTTATTCACAACAGCCAAAATCTGGAATAGTCCAAATGGTCATCATCCCATAAATGGATAAACAAACTGTGGTACATCCATACAATAGAACACTACTTGGCAACAAAAAGCAATGAACTATTGGTACACGCAACAACATGAATAAATCTCCAAAACATGTTGACTAAAAGAAGCCAGACACAGGAGAGAACACACTATGTGATATTTATATGGAATTCTAGAAAAGGCAAAATGAACCTTTAGAATATAGGTAGGTCAGTGGTTCTCTGGAGTTGGGGAAGGAGGGAACTTGAATGCTGGTGACAGTTACAAGGGTGTAACTGTAACTACTTATGAATTGGACACTTAACATGGGTGAAATCTATCGCATGTAAAGTATACCTCAATGTTGACTTTCTAAAAATGAGATCAAAGAAAAACATTGCCATTCTTAGGACCCTTTCTATGCTAGAAACCCAACTCCAGATAGTGTTCGGAAAAAAACAGCATTGGCTCATATAATCAGGTTAGTCCAGGGGTGCAGTTGGCTTCAGGCATGGCTTGATCCAGGGGCTTACTGATGTCTGGATAGAATACACTCGCCTTCTCTTTGCTCCTTGTTGGCTTCATCCTCAAGCAGAGAACAGGATGGCCACCAGCAGTTCCAAGCTTGGCAACTTCTGTCCACTTGGCAACTTCCACAAAAACCGAATGCCTCTTTCCTCATAGTTGCTACAAAAGTCCCGAGGGGAAGTCTCAGCGTCCATCCTGGGACACATGCCGGCCTCTCAAGCCAGGGGGTGGGACTGGCCCCACCTGAACACCAGGGGGACTTGGTGGGGGCGGGGTGATCCTCTGAAGGAAAAGACAGGTATTGTCAGAATGGCCATGGAGGCTGCCCAGCAACTCTCTCCACATCCCCGGGGCAATGTCATCAACTGTTCCTGCCTCCAGGCACCTCTGCAGTGGCCAGGTCGTCAGGGACAGGCCCCAGGCTCACTCGAGGTCCTCCAAGGCTGCTTTTCTGTGATGTCACAGGGCTCTGCCTGTTAGATACAAGAGTCAAGACAGAAATCAAGTGCTAACCTCTTCCCCACCAGAAAGCCCTTCCCGCCTGTGCTGGGCTGCCTGCACCCCGAGGAGGTGGGCAGGTGGAGTGGGAGGGGATCTGTAGCAGCTACTCTGGCCCAGGCCCAGAGGGAATGCTTTGGAACTGAGCATCCGGACTTGTAGGATGAACTTGAGGAGGTGAAGGATGCCTCTGTGGGCCAGAATGCAGGGCAAAGGGGTGAGGGCTCTAGCTTATCAATTTAGAACCACCATCCTGACAGGGTCTGGGCAGGAAGGCCAAAGAGAAAGCTGACAAAAGGGGGTCCCTTCAGAGATCAAGGACAATAAGGTACCATCCAGCACGCTGACACCCAAACCTCACTTCCTGAGCAGTGCACCTAGCGTTAAGTGAGCATCTTCTCCATGCCAGACCCCACCCAGAGTTCTCGGGTGAAGGGGAGGGAAAGGGAGCGACAACTTCCTATCTATAGTCAGAAAACGCCTACAGTGCAGCACCTTCCTACGGGCACTATTGTGCCCAACGAGGCAACAGGCTCAAAGAGATGGGGCTTTACCCAGGGCCCCGGCTAAATGGCTGCCCTAGATCAGACTCCTGGCAAAGGCTTGTCTCCCCTGCCCCGCCCCAATTCCAGGAGCTCCAAGCTCGTGGCTCAGCCTGATTGCTCAAGGCTGCTAATTGAGCTGAGATTATTCCTGACCCAGGAAAGCCAAGGCGGTGCAGAACTATCTCCCAATCCAGCCCCCAAGGAATACAGGCAAGAGAAGCCTGAGGGGGCCCACCGCCCTGTTTTCCATCACGGGGCTGGCTGAGCAGGCCTGCCTGGCCATCCGGCTTTCTGGGAAGCAGGTTAAATGGGTGTCGTTGCCAACAGTGTGCACTCTGCCGCAAAGAGCTGGGCGGGGAGCAGGGCGAGAGCCAGACAGAGGAAGGAGAGAGCCAAGGCCCAGCGAGGGAAGGTGTGGCCAACGCCCGGCCCTCCCGGCCAAAGGAAGCCCGTGGGCCTGGCCCAGAGCCTGGGAAAGTGGTGTTCTGGGCTCCCACCTCCTGTCTCCACCCGCCATGTCCGAGGCAGGCTGGCCCTCCGGCCTGCAGCCCTGCCCGGGGCACAGTCGACCGCTTCCTGGAGCTGACAATGAGCCTGCCCGTTAGTTCCCTGCACTGGCATCCTGCCCAGCTGACCCTCAGGTCCTCGGCGTCCAGCTCTGTAGGAAAGAGAGAGGGGCAGGCACAGTAGACCTATGCACCCCAGCAGGGGTCCTGATCCTTAAGGGCCGCCAGCTTGGAGCAGGGCCCGGATGAGCAAGCCCCACGCAGGCTGCGCTCCTGAGATGCCTCTGTCCAGGCAGCGAGCAGGGAACCAGTGGGCCTCATGCCCCTTGCGTGCTCTGAAAATGGGGCAGTGGGGCGGGCTGTGGGTCCAGGCTGGCCAGTGAGACAGACACACCCTCCAGGAGATAGCGGCACCCACCCACCCACCTCCAGGATTTCATCATCACAGTAACCTATGGGTTAGTAAGCATTGATATGCTTGTTATAACTATATAAGCTCAATACAAATAACAATTACTGACAGAGCACTGACCTTGGGAGTCAGGAGCTGCAGACCTCAGCCCCACCTCTGCCACATCCTAGCTGTGTGTCCTCGGGCAAGTCTCCTGATCTCCTTGGCCTCGGTCTTCCTTCTGTAAAATGAGGATCAAAGGATGACTCTGAGCAGCCGAGAAAAGACAGGAAGTGAAAGTCTGCCAACTGCAAATGGTCACATCGCCTGATCCGCCTCTGGGGGCACAGCTGGAGCAGCCTTCTCCTGCCTCTCACTTGTGGGCAGGTAGCGGAGAGTGCTCTGGCCGCTTCACAGCATCAGCTGAGGACCATCTGGAAGACAAACACAGATGCCAACCCCCAACAATTCAGAGCCAAGTGGTCAGGGGTGGGGCCCAGGCCGTGGAGTGTGTGTTTTTTAACACAGTGAGTCTTGGGTGACTAAGGTGGAGAAGCAATGCAACAGCCCACATTTCTAGCATCCTTCCCGACAACTTCATCCATTTGGAGAGACCCAGCGCAGCTCCAACACCCTCCAACGAGGTGAGGTCTCTGAGCTCCCTGGCTGGAGGCATGCTTCAGCCCATGGTCCATCAGCCCCCGTGGCAAAGAGAAAATAGAGACTTTCTGGCTCCCCAGGGCACAGAGCCATCACTCAAATGGGTGACGAGCCTCGCCCGTTTTAAAAGCCTCAGTCCTGCTAACTGGATGGGGGTGTACACGCACAGGGGGAAATGCTGGAAGGATGTACTTCATTAGCAGACATTATGAGCCTTTTTCATCCTTTAGTATTTTTGAAATGTTCTTCCGTGTAAGGGAGTTCTTTTGTAAGAGGGATGGGGGGGGGGGACACAGTATTGTTTTATTTTTGATGTATTGCCTTTTCAAAAATTAATGCAGTGTCTTTTGCAAATGTTTTGGGGTAAAGACTGAGGAGCACGCTCAGGAACAAGGAGTTTTGGGGGAGATGGAAGGGCAGGTCAAAGGGGCCACAGGGACAATTAATTTGAAGTTAGCAAATGCTTAGCTGATGAGGATGGAACTCGGTGTATTACCCCGTGTCCACTGTAATCTGTGAGAAGCTCATTCCACAAAAGCTACACCTACCGCTTACCAGGGCAGGGTATACACCTCCCACAGCCCCTTGATAACTTTACCTTGGAGCTGCCCCTCCCCTTGGGCAGTAAAGCGAGGAGGGTCCGGTGCAAATCCAGCCCCTTGGAAACTGTCTGGGAGAGCTGGTGTGGAGGCAGGCTCAGACGACAGGGGCCCGGGCAGCAAGGGGCCTGGCTGGCCAGGAATGAGGATCATGGCGGTCGAGGCTCCACATATGGTCTTCTTGAGTGATGAGAGCTTTCGAGTCGGCACCTGGGAGGGAACCTGAGAAATACCTGGAGGGTGACTCGCCCCTGCTGACCAGTAGGTCAACGGGACACGAGATGGGGCTTGCTGCCTGTTCACTGCCTCGTCTGTCCATCCACGGGCAGCCCAGGGCTCAGCCTCAGCTAGACAGGAAGATTCTGTTGCTGTGGGATTTGGTGACTTAAAAAAATGTTTTTTTATTGATTTTAGAGAAACATCCATTAGCTGCTCCCCGTATGCATCCAGACCAGGAACTGAACCTGCAACCTAGGTATGTGCCCTCACCGGGAATCGAACCAAGGACTTTTTGGTGCATGGGACCACACCCTACCAACCCAGCCACGGCAGCCAGGGTGGGTTGGTGACATGCTTGTGGACTGGTGTTCCTGGGTTAAGGGGGGGGGCGGGGGGAGCGGAGGGCATGTCACAAATGGATATTTTGGCTGCTTAACAATCCCCACTCAAGGCCTTGGCTTAACCGAAATATCTGGGGGTGGGGACAGAAGAGGTGGGGTTGGGGGCACCTGCTGAGGATGGAGGAGATTCAGGAAGTGAAATAGAGAGAGAAAACACCCAGCAAGCTCCAGGGTCACCTGAGGGGAGAGGGGAGGGGAGGCTTGAACCCCCTGCAGGCGTGTTTGCAAACTGGCCAGCTCACGGGGTCTGAGGCTCTTTCTGTGTTAAGACACAGTGCCAGTTCCTGCCCAGGGGCCCCTCAACATTTCAGCTTCTCAGGAAAGTGGGCACCCGGCCAGCCCAACACTGTGGCCCTCAACCTACCTGGCCCCAAGGCTGCCCTTCCTCGTGCCCTGCACGTGCAGCTGGGCCCTTCTGAACCTTCACCCGCACAAACCCAGGAGACTCTCCAATCCCCCACCAAACAATGGTCAAAACATATGCAAGGCAATGCATCGGCCCAACGAACGCCTTTTCATAATCAGCAAGTCTCAATTGGACCCCTGGAAGCCCTTCCCATCCCTCAGCGGCCAGGTGGGTGAGGGGTAGGTTGCCAGCCACTGCCCGATGCCCACTGCAAGAGCAATAAGGATTTTTAGGGGCATTATGACTTGAGTCAGAAAACACAGCTGCCCCTGAAAGTCCCTTATTTTTCTTGCTGTCCTTGACAACTCCAGGTGAGTCCGCAGTCGACTGGCTGGCAGGTGCGTGAAGATGGTGTCCCCTCACTTGACCCTGGCCCACCTCCCCACCGCTCAGGGGACGCTCTGCTGCGTAGGGGGCCGCGGGTCGCCACAGTGGCACACTTTTCCCCAATGCTTGGTCTGGCCAGTGGCTGGCCTCCCTGCCCCAGGGCACGCCCAGGAAGGACTAGCCTTTGCTCCCCCCAGACAAGTCAGAGCCCAGTGCCTTCTGCCCATAGGCAGCCGTGGACTAGAGTCTTGGCGGAATCGCAAGTGGACAAGGGCAGCCCAAGAACCAGAGGATGCGGTGCGACCAGGAGAAGGGTTGTCAGGCCCCGTCTTCCCCTGCAGAGACCCACCTCCTAAGTGACAGTCCCGGGCCTGACGCTGACGCACAACCAGAAGAGCCGGCGTTAACTTCCTCAGACGCCAGGCCTGGTTCAGGTAGGAGAGAACCCTGGGAGGCGCCCCGGAGACCAACCCCAGCCAGACACCAGCCGCTCCTCTCCCTAAACCCTCTCCAAACAAGAGCTTAAAGACACAAGGTTCTGAGAGGGACCGGCCCTGGCTCAGTTTCCCTCCAGCAGCCGTGGCCTCAGTTACCCTGTCTGTAAAATGGGCACAGGAGGCCTCTACCATCTCTCCCATTTCAAAGAAAAAGCATAAGAGGAAGTGAGAGCATTTCCGCTCTGTCACATCCAAAGGCACTGTTCCTGAAAAGCTTACAGTCACGGACCCTCTGTCCCCGGTGGGAGGCAAGAGGCTGCAAAACTGGGAAACAGCACAGCCCTCCCTCTACAGAAGGCAACAGCTTCCCAGGGGCCGTAGTCAGAAGTCAGACACTCCCCTCCTCCACCCAAACAGCCTATGCTGAGCCAAGACTTCTGTGGGTCCCCAGGTTCAAATCAATGAGCTGGAAGACTCTGGGGTACGGTGAGGGGATGGTCAGAGTGGCCAACAAGACAGGGAAGGGGCTGTGACCGATTGTGCTGCTTATGAGAGGCTGAAAGGGCTTCCGGAATCCACGCCTGACCTAGGGTCCTCCTCTAAGCCGTGCTCCCCTCTGCCCCCAGGTCCTCCGGGCAGCGGAAGCTCAATCCCAGCATCAGGGCCCCGACAGGAGGCCAGTCCACAGAACCCAGGACGCTGACTCCTCTGAACTCCACCACAAGGAATGCCACCCACTGACAGGTAACTAGTCCCGTGAAGCCAGGTCATTCTACCCAGAGCCCGGGTTGGGCTGGAGTCTGCCCAGCTGACCACTAGGAGCCTCCCCACCCAGACTGGCACCGTACCCTTGGGGCCTGCTCATCGGTCCAGCTGTGTGGCAGGACCCGAGGCCACTCAGAACATGGCAGCCCCACTGGTGAAAAGCACAATCCCCAGAGGACAGACCTGGCACCGCTATCTGCTTATCAGCCTTCTCTCTGCCTTCACCCCTGTAAGTAGGACTAGATCAGCCCAGGTTGCAGGGGGATGTGAGAATTAAAGGGAAGAAGGATTCAAAGCTCTTAGCTGGCTCCTTAACAAGAGTGGATTCCCTCTCCCAGCATCTTCCCCCTTCCCCATCAGACCCCAAGGGCTGGACAGGGCTCTGGCCATGGAGAATTCTTCCCCCTGGCTGCTCCCTGAGCTCTGCCCTGCACCTTCACTCCACACCCCAGGTCCTGTCGTGTTCAGAATGCTAGGAAACACGCTGGGAACCCCAGCCACGGCCTCAGCCCTCTCAAAACGACATCACGGCAACTGTCACCTCACCCAAAGGTTTCTGCCCTAACCAAGGTCACGGCCATACACGCCACGAGCAAACCCCAAGCTGTCCATACACACTAGGATCTGAGCCATTCAGCAGCAACCCCCCATCATGCTTTGCCTACTCCACAGCCCCGGGTCTGCACAGCCTCTGTGTGAGCTGGTGCCCTGGCCCCGACGCAGTGGGATGGAGTCAGAGGGTGAGACCCAGTTCGCCACGTACCAGCCACAGAACCCTGGGCAAGCTGCCCACCCCTCTGGGCTTCAGTCTGGTCCTTTCTGAGATCAGTGGGGTCGTTGGAGGATTAAATGAGTTCATTCCCATCAGAGGCTGAGAGCATGCCTGGTACGAAGCATTTGATTGGGTAAGCTATCATGACCATCCCCTGCTTTCTTCTTCAAGATTTACTTACTCACCTCTTCTGGGTGCTTTTCTGGGCCCCTTCCGCCCACCCCCCACCCGCCCCCTCCCCGGCACTCATCATCACACTGCTTTCCCTATCAGCCCGCAGGCAGCATGGTCCTGGGACCACCTGTATCACATACACTTATTAACAATGCCGATTCTGGAGCCCCTGAGGTTGGCTGGGGGCTAGGGAGTCTGCAGTCCCAACAGGTTCCTCAAGTGGTTCTCAGAGACACCCGAGTTTGAGAACCACTGCTCTGGGCCACCGTATGGCAATGGTACAGGCAGGGTCTGGCCTAGGTGCTCAGTAACGAGGTGAGGTCAGGAGGGCTGTTCCAGGCTATGGTCAGAGGCTCTCCCATCCCCATGCCGTGCTGAGTGGATAAAGGTGACCCACCTGGGCTTGGCTCTGACAACAGACCTAACCCATCACCAACACACCAGTCCCCAGTCCAGCTCCTCGGGCCTTGCCTGAGCCCTTAGCTCTGCCCGGGGGCTGAAAAGCCCTCTGGATTTCCAGGGGCAGCTGCAGAGTGAGCAGGCTCCACTCTGAACACAGTTCAGATATCACCCTTATTGGGAATTTGCTCTAGAAAGGAAACTATGAGCCATTCCCACTCTGCCTGGGGAAGGAGGTGGTCGGGCAGAGGGCAGCAGTCCCAGCATAACTTGGGGAATCCCTCCGACAGAGAAGCCGCTGGGCACATACAAGGCCTGGGGCTGGCTGTGAGGGTCTGGCCTCAGGGCCTGAAGAGCCAGGTGCGCTTCTAGTTAGGGGCCAACGTCCCTGGTACAGAGAGCTGGGTGGGGTGGGGCTGGGCAGAGGGATGCTGGCACTCCCAGCACTGGGCTTAGGGCCCAGGGCTCTGCAGGGTCCCGCCCCAGGCCAGCCCACCGTGGAGATGGGAGCTAGAGGGCTCGGCTGAAGCGGAAAGCTTTCTTGGACTGGCTGCCGATCAGACCCGGGGTGAACAAAGCCTGGAGACCTGAATCTCATCCATCAGAGCCCCTGAATTTACGATAACCAATCTCTCCACCAGAAATTCTTTGGCTAAGAACACCTTGTCTCTTACACCCTCACTCTCACCCCCTCGGCACCATGCTCTGCAAACTCTCCAGCCCGGCTGGCAGCCAGTATTCCTGGGGGTTGGCTCAGCCCCCAAAAGTCATCCGTGGGTGGGGGTCTGAGTGCCCCTCAGCAAGGCTGGATCGGCGCCTGAATGCATCTGTCCACACTCCCGCTGCCCAGGCCAGGCCGGGGAGGCCAGCGCCTTCCCTGGCCCACATTTCCAGGCTGTCCAGGAGCCTGAGCCAGGGGTGAGCGCTGGTGTTACAGCTGCAACATCTACCTCCACTGAGGGGCCCGGGGGGAGTCAGACAAGCAGACAGGCATGCAGACAGCAGGGCTAACATATGGGGAAGAAAAGGGTCTATTGTTAAGGACACATTTATCCTTCTCCCAAGGAGTCAGCAAACTGTGGTCCCAAACCAGGCCCTCCGCCTGTTTTTATAAAGTTTTATTAAAACACAAGGGTACTCATTGATGTATTATCTATGGCTGCTTTCACACCACAATAGCAGAGTAGAAGAGTTGCAACAGAGATCCCGTGGGCCTCAAAGCCTAAAATATTTCAAGTTTGACCCTTAACGAATCATGTTTGCTGACCCCCTGCTCTGACCTGTATAGCATTCACCTAGCATGCGGTGGGCACTGAGATGAGTGAAACTGGCTGAGCCTTCATGGAGTTCAAGGCCTGGTGGGGGCAGGGCTCCCAGGGCCACCGCTCAGCTGGCCCCTCATTCAGCCACAGGCTGCTCCTAGAGCGGAAGGAGCAAAGCCCTGGTCAGCTGCAAGTCTGGCCCCAGCTCTGGCACAGAGCTGCTGCCGTCTTCATTATGTCGATGCTCCTGCAACAGGGCTGCTCTCTGTTACCCCTAACCTTTCAGAATCTTCCAGGTTTTAGAAAGCAGTGTGGTACATATACCACACATTATACAACACGCACCCATAATCAAACACATTCCTGTCTGCAGCGAAACCCATGGATATTCACACTCACCGAGATAAATACAGACTACACTGCGCGGAGTCTCAAGTCAGTCGGGTCAGGTTTCCCCACAAAGTTCGTTTCCAAATGACCTTTGGTTTTCACAGTTTCTTGGAGTTCAGAGTTTCGGAGAAAGGACTGTGGGTCAGTCCTGCAGTTACAAGTGTGAACGCCGGGTCTGGACTCTGTTCCTTGGTCTCGGCTGGACATCCCCACCCCTGCAGACGGCCACCCCCACCACCAACACACACACACACACACACACACACACACACACACACACACGGCGCACAGAAAATACCAACGGGATGAACTCACGTCCCCAGAATTTCTTCTCCAAAGAACAGCTACCACCATTCTTACTGAAAAAAATGTAGCAAGACATCTATCTGCGTGCTCCACTGTCAGGGGCAGAGAAGAGCCAACGTAAGTCATTTTTCCAACTCCATTTACTCGGGACCAGGACAATAAAGACATTTTCTGGTCACTGCTGCTGCCCGGCGGGCAGGCACATCGGTGTTTTGGGGGAGCAGGTGAGTGGGTGGTAGCCAAAACGGAAAACCCTTGTTAATTTTCCTCAGAGCCTCCCTGTGGTCAACGTTTCATTTGGAAATCTAAAATAATTTATCTCATTGCAAATTTCTGACAGCTAATTAGAAAAATGTACCCATTGTATAATCTGGTTCCATATGTGGTAATTATACTCCTTTGGGTGAAAAAAACAAAAAATATATATTTTATATATACACGTGTATATACATATATATAATTTAATGGCACGTCTTCCAAAAAGTGTAAAACACCCAGTGGGGTGAGGGTCTGTGCTGGGGGGGCAGGAGCGGGCTGGGGGGGAGGGGGGGAGACATATGTAATGTAATACTTTCAACAATAAAGGTTTCATCTGAAACTAATATACCAAATGTCAATTGTAATGGGAAATATAGAAGTTAAAAAAATCACCTCAAAGTTTAAGATAGTCATACTGAAAAAAACTACCTTAATACACACCATCCATAGACGAACCACCTCCTATAAAATGCAGCTCTTCTGCACTAAAGGCTGATCTCCGAAAAGAGATTTCAGTAAAGACCCCCATCAGACACCCCGGAATTAAATGGGTTCCCCCCTTTTTCATGCACCGTGTCTTTAGAATTCTGAAATGTCCTACCCTCTGTTTCGTAATAGGGCACTCCTACGAATGACTCCCGGAAATCTCCTCAGTGCCTGAGAGTTCTACACCCCAAAACTGGGAAAGAGGTTCTGGACTCCCGAGGATCTCTACCGAACCCCGGACCTGGGAAGGTTTTGAGGAGGGATCGGGAAGCATTTCTTTCGCCTGCCTGACCCGACAGTGTCTTCTGGGGGTAAGTGACGAGGGGATGGCTGTGTGGGGAGGGGACCTGCATTCCTCCCAGTGCCAAAATGCCTGGGAGGTGTGTCTAGTGAGTGTGGGCAGGGGCCAGGTAAACCCTCCCAACCACGGGAAGCCTCCCACCGAGGCCTTTGGTGGGGCTGCTGCCGGGCTAGGCAGAGAACGGCCACCTGCAGTCCTGCCGTCACGGGGGACAGGGACACAGGCAGCCTCTGCGAGACGCGTGCTACCCACCTGCCTGAGCACGCATGGCGGGCAGGGCCGCACTGACCCTGGCCCGAGAATCAGTTTCACTTTCTGGTTTGTATCCTGGGTCACTTCTCACCCTGATGGAAGACAACGTCCTTTAAACGCCAAGAGAGAAAATCCTCCAAAACGTTTCTTGTTGTTTTCTTTCTTTCTTTCTTTCTTTTTTTCCCAAGGACACTGTTTTCCTCTGAAGCCCGGGAACAGGCTTTGGTGAAAACCCTAACTATGTAACCTCAGTCCCCGGGGCTGCTTAGTCTAATACGATTACACATCTCAATGCAGTCAACGGGGCAAAGTGGTAATATTTTTCTGGGAAAAACCAACATCATAAAAGGGTCTTTATTGAATCAAGGGCCCGTGAACTCTTCTGTTGCCTAATGATGGCTCCCCAGTGAAGGAGGCTGGGTTTCCAGGCAGGACTCCGCACGGCTCCCCAGCCAAAGGGCAATGGATATTTGTCACGACTTGTCTAATTACAACAAAACCCACCGAGAGGGCGACAGGGAGGGTGCCAGAGTCTTCACAGGGTGGCGGCAGCCCCCTCCCCCACTCGGGCTCTGGAAATGGGGCGGTGCTGGTTTGGGGGCCGACTTCTATTTTAAGGGGCAGGCCCCCAGATCCATCCCTACCCCTTACATTCAATGTCGGGATCCTGGACCCTGCCCCTGTTCACGCCTAAGGGGTTCCCCAGCACCCCAGCACCCCAGCACTGTCCCCTCCGCCCCATCTATACAGAAAAGGCCTATTGTCGAAATGTGATATTTTGCCAGATGGTTTAACAGTCAGCGATCAGGCCAAGGTTAGCGTGCGCCCAGACCTGAGTGACAATGAAAGCTTGCTATCACCATACACGGGGGGGGGGGGGGGGGGGGGGGGAGTCGGGCCAGGGGAGGGCAAACCCTCCACACTAACCAGCTGGGAGCACGTGGCTGACTTTTCCCAGACAGAGAGTGGTCAGTCCAGGTGAGTTGGAGACCAACACTTTGCTTATACACAACATCCTGCTTCCAAGTATCTGTTTAATCGCCCTCGAAATTCCAAAAGCAAAGACACATTTTCTTTAAAAAAAAATTTTTTTTCATGTTCTTAAGCTTAAGACAGCAATCTCGAGTAGGAAGAAATTCAAGAGACTGTTGCCCTGACTCTCCCACTAACCTGTCCCCCCAGTGACTGCATGAACCCACCCCTGGAAAAGTGGGCGATGTCTGGACCAGGCCTGTCTCCAAAGGGGCAGGAATCCCCCCTCCCCAGCTTACACAGCAAAGACTTGCCTTCCTTCCAATGTTTTCTCCCCAGATGCGAGGCCAGCAGGCAGGCTTGCCAGGCCCAGGTTGTCCTTCCCTGACCTCACTGGGGTTGCTTCACTGGCCCCACAGGCCCTGGGCTGAACTATGGTGTCCCCTGAGAACAGCTACCACCGACTCCCTGCTACCACAGGCCTGGCCAGCGTTCCACACAGGATCCTCACAAAGCCCTACAATGTGGGCATGATTATCACACACGGGGAAACTGAGTCTCAGCCAGGCACATCACCGGCCCGAGGTCACCCAGTGAGTCCGCGAGCGCGCCAGGTTTCCCAACGCAAAGGCAACACCCTTCCCCTGACGCCCGCCTGATGCAGGAAAGCATTTTCTGCCTTCCACCCGGCTCTCCCCTAAGGCCAGGTGCCATGGGCGTAGAAGCTGCAAGGCAGTTTACTTGCTTTTCAGACGGGTGGGGGAGGAGGCCTACCTTACACCAGTCACGGAGCTAGAGGATTCTTTCTTAAACGTTTGCCCGGGGAGACCAGAATTTATGCCTGTCACCAAGAAGGAGAAGCCAGAGTTTTCCCTCGAACCCCACACACCCCAGGGCAGAAATCCAGTGAGAGGAAGTGAGTTCCATGAGAATGAACCACAAAGTCTTCACAGACGGATCCAAATTTCCCAGCTGCACATCTCTGAGTCCTTCCCCCTCCCCTCCCAACCACAGCCCCAGGTTCCAACCTCCTGCATGCCCTTCTCTGCACCTCCTGGCTCAGAATCTCAGGAGATCGTACGGGGGTGCACCCTGGATTCAGGCCAGCACCCCAGGGAACAGAGAAGGGGGCTCTCACGCCCAGCGTGGCAGAGCTGAGATTGCAATCAGGCAATGGATCTTTCCACATAGCACCTCCCTCCCCAGTTCTCCTGGGCAGCAAACACAAGGGGTCTGGCTACAGGGCGATTTCAAAATTCCCACACTGTGCCAAAGGGAGGAGGAAGGGAGCCGCGCAGTGGGTGAGAAGTCACCTGCTCTGTGTCCGTCTCTGCGTCCTGCCCACTGCCCAGGGCTAGACTAGAGGCTCCAAAGCACTGAAAGATGGTCTATCTCCACCTCCCGTTTGAAATCCAAAATGAAAACATCACTGAGCCATTAAAAAAGTATAACGAAGTCCAACGAAATTCTGATTTTTTTTTTTCCATGACGATCACTCTTCAGTATTTTTTGGAATATCAAGTCATTTCCTTCCCCCACCCCTCCATCCCTTCGATTCTGTACCCTGCTTGACTGGTCCCCCTGGAGCGCCTTTAGCTTGCCCACTGGGTCAACGAGCGAGCAAGCCAAGAGCAACTGTGGCAGTTCACCTTTCCTGGGGACCTTTCGTGAAATGTGCTCGGTGTCTGAACCGGAATCTTTGGGCCTTTCAGGCGGGCTGCACTGCCGAGCGGATGTGCGAGGCGGCCACATCGGCACGCCTAGGGCTAAGCCAGGCCCGTTCACCGCCTGTGCCACAGCTCAAGCTTGCCGGCTCCCAACCCGGGAGGCCCAGACGCACTTGGAAAGCTGGGCGTCGGGCTCCTGGGGCACCAAATGTAGCTGTGAGGCCCTGGGTGAGCCTTTCCCCTCCTTTGCCTTAGCCTCAGCCACCACAGAGGACTCACAATACTCATCTGCTCCCAGGGCTGGGGTAGGGAGTGGGCAGCGAGAGGCCATCCCTCCCATACCCACGGTCGGAACCACAGCCCGGCCCAGTCCCCGGCGGTGGTTGGTGGACAATAAAAACCAAGAGGCCTGAGACGCAGGCAGGGGAAGGGGTTCCCAGACATTATCCCAGCCTTATGATTACAAAGCGGCTGTTGCCAGTAGGTTAGGTAACTTGCCCAAGGCCACACGCTAGCAAGCCAGAGAGACCCACAAGCCCTGAGTCTCAGTCACTCTGCATTCTTCCCAACCAGCACGTACGCACCGGCAGATTCTAAGAGGAATGAGGACGACCAGTCAAAGGCCTACTGTTGGGTGCCAGGCACTGTGCCTGCATTTTTTCATCTAAGCCTCACCACAGGTTTCCAAGGTGGGTATCAGAACCCTCGTTCACCAGGGAAGAAATGGGCACAGAGAAGTTACTTGTCAAAGGCCACCCAGCTGGCAAACAGCAGTTAGGACTCCAAGCCCAGCACATCTGGACCCAAATCCACCTTCACGGCCCTGGCCCTGAGCTGCTTCGAGAAAAGCCCTTCAAGGAACCCAAACGGATCCCTTGCTTCTGACAACTCTTTTATAAATACATCACCGATCAGGAGCGCTATTCTTTTATGTGAAAGAACGGAGACAGGCCAAATATTTACCGTCCCGCGCAGAGAGGAGCGAACTGGCCTGGTAGCCGAATCAGCCTCACGCAGGAATGAGGGCCAGGCTGTCGCTACCCCAACTGCAGGACAGAATCAAATCCTGACCAGCACAGAGGGTTCAGACAGCTTGGCTTTGGGCACAGAGGCATTGAGGGAGATCTGGGGACGCAGCTCAGAGCACCCCCTCTTCTCCACTCCCCACCCCCCAGTGCCACCAATAAAACTCTGGAGGGATTTTTAAGTCAGAATTTCTGGATTGCTAAGACAGGGGTGGGTGGAGAGGAGAGGGTTGGCTTCTCCCAATAACACCTAGGTCAAGCCAATCCTCCTGGACAAAAATTGATCTTTAATCTTTCATAGGTTGGGATTTTTTTTTTCTTAAAAAATAAATAAATAAAAGCTAAAACAGCTACAAGGGTGAGGTTAATTATTCACCAGGTTGCAATTTACTTAAGAGTTGAGGGAATGCAAGTAGGCAGGACCTGGCCTCCAGCTGAATTTCAGGAGTCCTCCCTGGGTCTGGTTAAAATCCTTCCCTCCCACCAGCTTTCCACCTTGCATCTGGCTGCTTCCTGAAGCCGGCTCCAGGGCAAACAAGTCTGACTTCACAGAGCCTAGAGGTGCCCAGCTTAGAGGAATGGATCGGGGTGAGGGTGGGGGTGAGGAAGGAGGCATCTGCTCCAAGAAAACTATGAGAATTCAAAAGGGACAGCAAAATCAAAAAGCTCTCAACGAAAACACAATTCCTAAATACAATGGCTTACGTCCACGCACACATCAGCTGCAGGAGGGCAGGGCAGCCTGCTGTGTAACTGATTCAATCCCATTTTGCGAAGGAAAAATCCCAAGAAGGAAAAACCCCATTGCTCCCTTCCCCCAAAGAAATGAAGTACCAAGCCACTCCCCAAAAACCCCTAAAACCCGGGTCAGCCCCAGAGGATGGAGCACAGCCTTCGGGAAAGCTGCCCGTGGCCTGGGCCAGGGCAGGGGCGCTGCCAGGCTCCTCACGCCAAGAGTCTGGTGCCCCCAGGCCTGTCCTCTCCAGGAGCAGCCACCTCTGCCTGCTCTCCCGTGTCTCACTGTCTCCTTGCGGCAGCCAGCAGCCCAGTTCTGCGGGTGTTTTATGACCACGCGTTATGCTGGAGATTTCCACTTCATTTACTTTAAGATACTGATTCCCCGGGGCTGGGAGAGGCATGGGTTCAAAGGGAGAACTTTGTTTTCCCAGCCTGATTCAGTCCTTCGAAGAGAGCATTTTTCTTAAATTAGGGCAAGGCCTCCACTTTGAAGCTCCCCTCAGTCCACCCGTAGACAATTCTGCCCCAACACTGAGAACTGGTCAAGATGCATGTACACATCAGTACGGGGCCAAAGAAATTCTTTTCTCCCACCATCCTGGCGCCTGCACGTTCCACGGATGTGAGCCTTTAGGACAAAACTCACACCGGGCCAAATGCAGTGAGTGGACAGGGCCATGCCCTCTCCTGGGCGCACAGACCCAACCCCGCCTCATTTAGTGGCTCCATAGCCCATAGGGCTCCCCTCCGAACCCCTCAGGTCCAGCGCCCCACATGGCCACCATCATGGGGACAGAGGTGTCCAAGGGTTCCTGCAAGGCGTAGTCTACACTAGCCCACAGACGTCAGGGGATACTGTGGAAAAACCTTCCAGATCGGGTCTCTGCACAATTTCGAGAGAGGTGGGCCAGCCTGTCTGTGCTGGTTTTTCCCTCTCTCTCCTGCCTACACCTAGAAACCCCTCCTGTTTTCCAAAGCCAGGAAGAAGGGGGACCAAGGGGCGCTGTTTTGTCAACATGCCCTCGTTCCGTTCAGGTCACCTCACTGCACGGCTCCCTATGTGTTCCCAAGACCCCCACTGCCCTGACAGCCAAAACACAATGCAAAATACAGGTTCCACCACCAAGCAGACCCGGGGTCCCAGGGGTGGCTGCGGGTTTTCTTCGAAGGGGGATAGAAAAGTAATTGGGTAGAGCAGCGGCTGTCAACCTTTTTGTCGTCTCATGGCACACATAACATTATGACTAAAATTCTGCGGCACACCATTAAATATATTGTTTGCCGATCTGACAAAAAAAAAAAAAAAAATAGGTA
Source organism: Myotis yumanensis (assembly GCF_028538775.1). Taxonomy (NCBI): domain Eukaryota; kingdom Metazoa; phylum Chordata; class Mammalia; order Chiroptera; family Vespertilionidae; genus Myotis; species Myotis yumanensis. The sequence continues at coordinate 22,596,170 of NW_027223767.1, read as the reverse complement.
TAATTTTGATTCACTCACACCAGGCAGCTGTTCAAACCCGAGGGAAAGAGGTCAGTGCCCCTGACTAAACAGTCAGGTATTGCATGTTTTAAAAAGTCTTGTGCCAACCGGTTGAAAATGGCTGGGCTAGAGGGTTTTAAGAAAGGAATCTCGGCAGAAACCTGGAAGAGAACTCAGGGCGGGCCAGCATTATGTGGCATATGCCAGGGAACAAAAGACTAGCCATTAGGAACACACCCACAAAGATGTATCTTTTTAAAAAAAAATTATGGTGGGGGACAGGAAGGGACAGGGGCTTTTGGGTCTACAGGGGCTAAACCTCGGAGTCGCGTCCCATCTCCCCCGGAGCAACGCTAGAAATCAGGAGGTCCTCCTGACCCCCAAGCTCAAGGTTGCCGCCCTGGAATGCGCAGCGGGCTAGGCCCTGGGGGGGCGAAAGAGCTTGGCGCGTTGGGGAGAAGGGAGCCACCTCTCCGTCCGCGCTCCTGGTCTGCCCCGCGGGGATCTCCCTCCACCCGGAGGACACGAGCCGCACACAGTGACCAACTCAAATTTCCCAGCGCATTCCCGTTGCTCCTGGGGCGCGCAGGGAGCCCAGGAATCGCCGCACCGAGTCCGACGCTAGCGCGCCTTGCCAACCCCGCTCCAACGCGGACCCAGGAGGTGGCGGCCCGGCCCGGGTCCAGGTCCCAGCCCGGGCACTGAGCTCGCGCGCGGGCCGGGAGCTCGGAGGAGCCGCCGGTCCCGGGAGCCGAGGACTGGGACTTTGTAGGCCAGTTGAACCGACACCCTCATCTCGCCCGCAAAGACCCAGCCCTCAACTCCCGCCCGTCTGTCTTGTTGTTCGGAGTTCGGGGTGCGGGCGCGCCCCAGACTGTCTCCCTCGGGTTGGGGCCGGCCAGCCCCCCGCATCCTGTTCAACACACGCTCTCGGCCAAGGCTCCAGGTTTCCTGGTTTCCTCCGAGCGAGCGGCGTCCCCCAAAGAAGCCACCCGCCCCGCCCAACCTCGGCCGCCGGACTCCGAAACCAGCCCGGGAAGGGTTACACGACGCTCGGCGTGCGGCAGCTTCCAGGCCACCCCAGCCCCCCGCAGAGGACGAGGGGAGCGGGCTAGGGGAGGTGCGGGGACCTAGCCTCCCCACGCCCAGCCGCCCAGCGAGCTCGAGAGTTACGCCAGGAACTTCGCCAAGATCCCACGCCGCAACGCGAGGCCCAGCTCCACGCCGCCTCGTTACCTGCGCTCAGATCCCAGGGGCGCAGGGCCGGGCCGAGCTGGGCTGCACCGCGGCCGGGGGAGGGGGGGAGGGGGAGGTTGGGAAGTCGCTGCGAGCCGGGCCCTGCACCCCGACGTCCCGCGCGCCCTGCGGTGGATCTCCCCGCTCAACCTGCCCGGGACCCGGGGGCCGCCACCCCAGCCCCAGGACGCACGCACGAGCCCAGCGCATCAGGGAGAGGAGCGAGGTGTGGCGATCTCTCGAAAGTTGGGCGAGTTGTGCCGCTCGCTGGAGCGCTGGAGCGGCCGGAGCTGGCTCCACGTGCTGGTGACACATCAGGAAGGCTCCGCGCCCCACGGCTCCCGGAGGACGGACGCGGCCAGCGCCCGCCTGCACCACCTCCGGGAGCCAAGCGGACAGCGCCCCGCCCCGGCCCGCCCTCCGCCCGCCCCTCGGTGGCGCCACCCGCTCCAGCCTGCGGCGCCCGCACCAGCCTGCGGCACCGGCGGGAGGACACCCGGGCGGGCGGTGGGGTTTAGGGGGTGGCCTTGGTGCCTTCTCCCCGGCTGCTCTCACGGCCCCCGGGAGCGAGTCCGACCGCCTGCCTCGACTCCGGTGCCTTCTTCCCAGTCACGCAGCCCTTCCCGCCTCCGAGCTCCAGTAATTTTCCCCTTTCCTCGGACCGGTCCCAGCCCAGCCGCTGCGTGCGCTTCTTCCCTGGAAGGCCAGGGCCCAGAGCCCCCTGCTGGCAGCTCCGCTGTGCTCCTGGGCCTGCCCGGGCCCAAGAGCTGGCCTCAACCTCCCCATCGGAACCGGAGCTGGCCAGGCGGTTCAGCGGGGCGTTGGTGGCAAAACAAGGAGATAAATGTAAAAGGCCAAGCATAGTACCCAATAGCATAGCTTCTTAGAAGTTAATTTTGTGTTTTCCATTCCCGTTCCAGGTGACCACAGATAACCTCTCTTCCTGGCTGTGCCTTCTGAAAACCTGGGTTCTGCAGGGGTGGGGAACCTTTTCTTTCTCTGCCCAGGGCTATTCGGATATTTATAACATCATTTGTGGGCCATACAAAATTATCAACTTAAAAATTAGCTTGCTGTCCCCTGCGTAGCCCCAGGGTTGAGCATCGACTTATGAACAAGGAAGTCATGGTTCCATTCTGGTCAAGGCACATGCCCAGGTTGCAGGCTGGATTGAGGTAGGTGGGGGGTGGGGGGTGGCAGGGGCGTACAGGAGGCAGCCAATGGATGATTCTCATCATTGTTGTTTCTATCTCTCTCCCCCTCTCCTATCTGAAATCAATAAAAATATATTTTTTAAAATTAGCTTGCTATATTTGGTCAGACATTTAATTAACTCACCCCTGATTTCAGACCAAATGATTTCAAGGGCCTAATGCAGCCCGCCAGCCAGATGTTCCCCACCCCTCCACCCCCACCCTCCCCCTACCCCCGCTGGGACTCTGGGGAGATGGAGGGAACTTTCCCAAGATTAGAGGGGGGTCTGAGCTGCGTGGAATCCCTTTTTAACCTGCTGCCCCACCCTCTGGAGACCAGGTTGTCCCTGAGTAACTGCCTCCCTCATCTGAGACCAGCCTGGAGCACCCATAGGCCTCTGCCAACATCTCCATCCTCACGACGGCCAGGACTCCAGGGACCATGGAAGAGGGAGTGAAGGGGAAGCCTGAAGAGCACTGAAATGAAGCTCCCTGGCTCACTCCCACCCCCTACCCCACACCTCTCTTCAGATAGAGCCCTTGAGTTGGATTTAATTGAAAGAAAATAGTGAGACATACCTATTTGTGGCCTGACAGGTATTGGCTGTGTGCCTCCCCAATCCAAATCATGCTTTAAACCCTCACTGCTATGGGGGCCGAGTGGTTTCTCTGCTTAATTTGCCAGCTCCTCACACCCCCCCGCCGCCCCTCTGCCCCCCTCCCCCCCCCCCCCCACACACACACATGGAGATCTCAGGGCAGGACGACAGACAGATGTGCAGGATCAGGTGCTCCCAGGACAGAGGGGCTCCAGGAGGTTATGGGGACAGAGGTGCTCAGTACTGGGGCAGGGCAGGCCGCTGGCCCCAAGCCTCTGTAATCCCCATTTTGTGGGAGCCCAGGATTAAAAGACAAGAAAGAAGAAGATGCCCTGACATTGCTGGTGATGCTGCGGGTACTGGAGGGGGCCTGGGGCTGGAGCTCTGCTTTCTCTTCCCCTTTTATTGCTCTCTCTACATCTGACAAACCCTTTGGATCTCTGAGCCCCGAGGAGCCTGGAGGAGCCGGTGTCCTGGGGGGATGAAAGGGCAGGGACGTAATGGGTTTACCCCAGCGCTGATCCCAGGGAAGCCTGCGGAAGATTACGATTCGCTTCCAGAGTTTGAAATCTCCTGCTCCCCCCTGACCACATCAAAGGACATGGCCATGGGGGAGCGCCTAATCCCATCAATAGCATCAAAACTGGACAAGAAAGGGAATTCTGCCAACTTGGTGCAGTGGCTGGCGGCACACAGTTCACAAGAGAAAGATACATGCAAGGGCCTGGCCTCCACCACTGGCGTTCACACTGGATCCCGAGCCGGTCCAGCAGCGGACAGGGCCTGTCCCTTACAAGGACTCAGAAGCTGGGCAGTGGGGCTGGGCCGAGCTCCAGGGGCAGGAAGGGACCCTGAGGGTTTGGGTGCTGCTGGCCCCCAGCTTGGCTTTGAGAAAGTGCGTTCACGGTCACGCTTCTTACCACCACCGTTTCCCAAAGTGCAGCGTCCAGGTGCAAGATGGTTTTAAGTTTAAAAATAATTTAAAAATTAATATATATTTTTAAATGTAAACTTCATGAATATTATTGTTACAATGTGGCTAAAGCGGTTAAAGTGAGCCCACTCAAAGGCAAGTCCTTAGTAAGTAACACAAGTAGTATTCTGATATGGCAAAAATGGTGGCAGTCTCGCGCAAATGCCTAAGGTTAGAAAAACCTTATAACCATCTTTAGAGGAAGTCTGCCTTAGAACAATGGCCTTCACACTTTCAGTGATGCCCCATGGTAGGAAATGTCTATATATGGATATAAAGTGTTTTATGAAACAATTCTTATGAACACAGATATGTTTACGTTATCCTCTTCTGTTCCATTAAAAAAAAATGCTGCTTGCAGACTGTTACATTTATTTCATGATCTACTGATGGGTTACCTCCTGGAATTTGAAAAATACTGCCGGGGAGATCATGCTATGATGCCGATGGCTCTCAGGGAAAAATCCCTAGGTGCCAAGACTGTGTGCTAAGAGCTCCTTACACTCCCACAACGACCTGGGAGGGAGGTATTATAATCCACATTTACAGGTGAAATTACTGGCCAGGATTCCTTAGTAAGTGCAGGCCTGAGACCAGCCCCTCTCCACCCAACTCCTCTAGTGCACTTTCCATCCCCCCCTTACCCCCCCCCACCCCCACCCCCGCTCCCACCCACCCCAAGTGAATGTCTCAGAGAGGCCCAATCTCCAGGGCATTCACGCACGATTGCCCTTCCCATAATGTAGTATTTTGGTCCTTTTTGCCCCCTAAAAAATTATCTCCCAGGAGTCAGGTTCCTTAGCAAGCTGGCTTCAGAGCGCCTGAGGTGGGGGTGTGGTATGTCATGGACAATCTTAATGTCCCAGCTACCCTGCTAGAGTGCTCAACACACACCCCCATCTTGGGCAGGGCGGGGGGCGGGGGGTGGGGGGGGTGGGGGGGGACTGACCTTGCTCCCTGGCTTGTCTTATTCCAGATTCTTCCCTAGGCCTCCCTGGCTGCCCTGTTTTATTTTATTTTATTTTTTAAAATGTGGTGTTTTTTATTGATTTTTAGAGAGAGAAAGAGATAGAAACATCAATGATGAGAGAGAATCACTGATCAGCTGCCTCTTGCCCGCCCTCTACTGGGGATCAAGCCCACAACCAGGAATTGAACCATGACCTCCTGGTTCATGGGTCAATGCGCAACCACTGAGCCACACTAGCCGGGCAGCTGCTAGGCTGCCCTGTTTTAAATTGCAGCCCCCTTCCCCACCCTGTCTTATCCCCAACCCAGATATTTTCCCCTTTCCATAGCCCCTGTCCCCTCTACGATGCCACACATTTCACTCATTTGAATATATCCTGTCTCCCTGCTGCTCATCTCTGCTTCCAGCTCCCAGAATGTGAGTGCCACAGGATGGGCAGTTTTGTCTCCAAAGGAAGCTACTGCATCCCCGTGCTTGACTCATAGCACATCCTCAGTACATATTTGCTGAGAACCCAGCTTTGCCACAACTGGATGGGATTGGCCCCCCCAAATCCTCCCCATAGCCCCCCTGGGCCTGAGCCCCACAAACAGAGGCACTCTCTCCAACACCTGATCTCACCAGCTTCCTCTCAGAGGGTGACACCCCCACCCCCAAGGGCAGAAGAGCCAACAGCCACAGTGGCCTCGTCCCCATAAGCCGTTCATGGTATTTAATAGCAACACACGGTACAGTGTCGATCCCCTGCTTATCACGAACACCCGCCACATCTCTAGCAGCACAACAAAGCGCTGTGAGCCGGAGGGAGGAGAACACCGTTCTTTTGTTACGGAAGCCGAGCTTGGGGAGATGGAATGATGTGCCCAAGGTTACTTGGTCCTGCTGAGCCCTTTCCGGAGCTCCAGGAAAGACAGGCTGGCCAGGGAACGTCACTGCAGAAGAGCCACACGGGCATCGCTGGTCTTATCCACGTTTGGGGCCTGCTTCCGTTCTTGACCCCTGGGCAACCTTTGATAAGGTCTCTCTGCCACCGGGCCTCCGTATCATCACTGGCAAACCGGGAATGTGGTTCTTCTCTGTGATTGCTCCCAGCTTGACCGTAGGAAGAAACGTGTTTGAAGTTTCTGACTTTGTTGTTGATGACCTTCCTGCATTCGGCCACGATACGAAGAGCCTTTATCTATCCAGGTCACCGGGTAAGACACACCCCTGGCACACGAGCAGCAGCGAAGGGGTAAATTCCCCAGCAAGGAGTCAGTTCTCTCCAGGTGTGGAACGTTTTAGCCAGGCGGAGGCAGAATTAGATTCGGTTTTCCTGCCTGCTGGGAGGTGGGGGGAGGCAGGTGGTCTGACGCTCTATGCTTGGGCTCCACGCTCTGAACATGACCTAAGGAGTGAGGCTGAGAGGGTGGGGGCTGGAAGGTCACACAAGGAGCCTAGGGGCCCACCATCCCCGCCATCTCCCTCAGGATTCTCCGCAAGGCTCCGGGCAGGTTAAGTGCCTGAAAATGTCAGCACACGTGCTCCAGAGAAACTAGGAGTCCGTCCCCTGGGGAATCCAACCTGGGTGCCGAGGACTGTGGTCCGGCCTGGTGGCTTTGGTCACTCTGTGCTCCTCCCACTGATCAGGGTGAACACGAGACAAGTGATGTGGCTGCTTGGCTCACAGGTTGGCAAAGAGATGGGCCATCCCCTGGGTCCGTGCCAAGGAATAACGAAGAAGACTTTTCCAAACAGATGTGTGCTTGTCCTGCGGGAGAGCTTCATCTTTGTGAGAGAAAGGTAAAGCTTTCTGGGTGGCCTTGAACGAATCACTTCCTTTCTCTTTGTCCGTTTCTGTGGCTATAAAAGGACAGGGTTGGACGGTTGCTGTCATTCCTAATTGGTAACTTTTGTCCGGAAGGATGGGTTTGGACCTTTTGCATTTACTAATAAAAAGTATTTACAGAGAATGAATATTTGTTTCCTATTTTTTTTTAAAAAAGTATTTTTTTTAATTAATTTCAGAGGTAAAGGGAGAGGGAGGGAGAGATAGAAACATCAATGATAAGAGAGAATCATTGATCGGCTGCCTCCTGCAAGCCTCCCACGAGGGACAGAGCCCGCAACCCGGGCAGGTGCCCTGACCAGGAATCGAACCATAACCTCCTGGTTCATAGGTCAAATCTCAACCATTGAGCCACGCCAGCTGGGCAGTATTTGTTTCTTAATTTGGAATTGCATTTTACGTGCAAGGTCAGAAAGTCCACGGGAGAAAGAAGAGTTCCTTCGCTTGCTCAGCTACAATCTAGTCATGATAGTTGAGTGTCAAAGATGATTGAACGAGGGCAGAAATACCCAAGACCTTGTGGTGCTCGGGCACATTCCTGGGCATCCTCCAGAGCCCAACCACGATGTCACTTCCTCAGGGAAGACTTTCTCAATCCCTCAAGTAGGGCCCTCTCTTGTCCAGGTCTCTGTCTCTGGACCAGGTGCTGGAAACAGACCTGAGTGAGACACTGTCCCAGCCCGGATGTGAGACGCACAGAGGGGTCCCAGACAAGAAACTGACTCATTACGTGGGGGAATCAGAGGAGATGACACCTGAGTCTCGTCTAAGAGATTGAACCGACTATGATTCAGTGTCTGATTTCGCTAGTTTGCAGCAAGATTTGAGGAGGACAGAGGAACGTGTTGAACTGCACCAAGAACATGCAGGCAGGAAAGTCTAGATTATGGGAAACTCTACAGCTCAAATAGGCCAGGTTCCTCAACAGATACCTTTCAAGGGAATGAAAGGGAAGAAGAGAATCCTCGTGGTTGAAATAAAAAGCTTAAAAGATATATCAATTTTCAAAACGAGCAAAGTTAAATTATAGGTATAAAGATGCGAAGATGCTCAATTAGATGATAAGTAAAAATGTGAGGAAGTGATTTCCTATAAAAAAAAAAAGTAGGGGGTATGGCTACTTCTGGCTATGAGGGAGTGCCATCGGGAGGGGGCACATGAAGGAGGTTTCGGGGTGTCTGGCACAGTTCTCTCACCTGGTTGGTATTCTTACAATTCATTAAGACATTCGCTTGATTTGTGTGGCTCCTGAATCAGTTTTATTATAAAATAAGAGATTTAAAAATATATCTCTCGCCCAGTGTGGTGCAGGTCAGTGGTTAGAGAGTTGGCCCTGCACACTGAACGGTCTCGGGTTCAATTCCTGGCCAAGGACATGTACCTGGGTTGCAGGTTCAATCCCTGGCCCTGGTGTATGTATCTCAGGGTGCAATACTGGACTACACTGACAGCATGAGGCAAAATATATATACTTGCCAAATTCTGCTTTTAAGTTAAATAATATTCACTCACAGGAAGAAAGAGGCCTGGCCTAAAGTAGTTTATATTTTTAAAATATCCTAGAGGTTTTAACTGCCCACAATGTCTGTGTCTCACTACATGGCTCTCAAGCTGCAGTACTAGAGGCCCTGAGTCTGTCCTAGACCCGGGAGCCAATGGCGGTAGGTCTGCACAAGAGGAAACTGGCAGGGGGCGGGCCTTTGCAGCTCCAGTCCTGCCCATCAGGGAGCACTGATTGTATCTCTCTGGATGGGGAACCAGGGTCACATAGATCCCATCATGACGTCGAAATGACCACGCCCCACTGTGAAAAGGGCTACCGTGATTCGCCACCTTGGGCAGCCAAGGCGAGACAGGTGAGGCAGCTTGAGGTCCCTTTCCTTGTCCAAGGCCCAGGCTCCGAGTTAGAAGGTAAAATTTGAGGCCACAAGGCACTTAGGAAATATCTTTTCAACTTTCAAATTTTGCAACGAAGGAGGTTGAAGTCCAAGGTATATACGTGGTTGAATAGAGGTCGTGCAGGGAACTCAGCGTAGGTGTCTCCTCCTGCCTCTCCTCTCACCCTTTAAGCCAATAACTACCTCCAGCCCCACAGAAGTGAGTATAGATACCAGAAGGCCTTCAAGGTCATTATAAGACCTCTCTGCTCCCATGTTCACCCTGGTGCTTATATCTGACCAACCTTGACCTGGGGTCCATAGTTGATTCCTAGCTCTGGCTCTTCACCTTTGGGGGCCCACATTTCCCCCAACATCTGTATGTTGACTTCTTCTGTACCTTGACCCTCTTTTATTGATTTGGCGTGGCTCATCCATCCCCCTCTGTTGGGATGGAATTCTCACCTCCAGCTACTGCAGGAAACCCAATGTCCAGCCTCAGAGTTCCAAGGATCGGTAGTCCAAATTCAGAGACAGGATTTAAGGCAATACCCAGTAGTTCAGGAAATTTCTCCCTCCTATCCCTGGATATTTGGAATCTGCCTTTATTTGCATTCAGTAACAATTCCATGTTGACACTGACACCTAGTTCAGCATTCCCTTGAAAAGCCAAGCATCTCTTCCATTTATTGGAATATTAGGGAAATGATAAATATATTTCCCTGGTGCCTGAGTCCACATCCTATCTTTTGATAACCCTAGACACTATTCCAAAGAGACTTTCAGTCCACCTGAAGTTCCCTTTGGTGAACTGCATTGAAAGGTAATGTGACTTTTGGTCACATTAACAGAAGTATGGAATGTAGAATGAGGGAGGTTAAGTTCCATTAGTGAGACTATATCTGGAGTAGTATTTTCAGTGCTGAGTGTCACAATCAAAGAAAGGGACAGACAGGCTGGAGCGTATCCGAATGGGAAGCACTCAACATAATATCCTATTAAATTGGGCGGTCTACCTTAGAGATGACTTGGGGGGTGTCATAGCTGGCTAGGGCCAGACTCAAAGACTCAGTTCACAAGGGCTGGGAAAGGAATAAGCACCCACCAACTGAACAATGTGGTTGGCTTCCTGATTCAGACAAAAAAGGCAGGGGGCATGCCGCACGGTGTGGTTCACTCACCTTTCAAGGAACAAATAGAAACCAATAAAACCCATCTCCAGAAGCTTAAAATGCCCTTTCTGGGAAGTGCTCCCACCCTCAAGACATACAAAACCAGCATGACAGGACCACACTTGGCTATTCCAAGGCTTAGTGTGAGCTGTTCACCTTGGGTGTAGGTGTCCCCATCAGCAACACAGGGATCCCAGACATGTCTGCCCTGTGCAAGGCTTATGAACAAAACCCGAAAAGTTAAAAAAGCCAAGTAGCAGAAGGTGGGGACAGCGCACAAGAGGCCACCAGAGGCCCACTGCCTAACCCCAACCTGAAAGTCCAGGCACGGACGGGGTTCGAACCCGCGATCTTCGGTTTACGAGACCGACGCCTTACCACTTGGCCACCGCGCCCGACAGCCAAGCCAACGTTCGAAGCTCTCAGTGGAGGGCAAGTGGCGCAGGCGCAGAGGGGCGACGCCCCGCCCCCGGCCCCGCCCCGCCAGCCCGCCCCGCTCCCCCGCCCACTGGGACCGCAGCCAGGCGGCCCGCATCCTGCGGGCTGTGGGGCTCGACCCATAGAGCTTGAGAGCCCGCCCGTCCTCACCCCGTCGCCGTCGCCGCCAGCGCCCCCGGGGGGCAGGGCGCCCGCAGAGCCTGGGATGGGGCCCAGAGCCCTGGTGCAGAAAAACCACGACAAATGCGTTACCACGGGAGCGGAAGCGGAGACCGCGGCCCCCAGCGAGCCCGGGCCAAGCATCTGCACTAGCCTCTCTGCCCGATCTGTGAGCCGCCATGGGACCTTGGCCCGGTCATTTCTGTCCAGGCGGTGCAAGCATGGACGGGACTGGCCCTGGAGGAAGATGCAGGGAGCCAGGAGGGCTGGGGCCAGGCTGCAGGGGTCAGGAGAAGTCACCTTTCCTCACTGATCCCGCAGGAACCACCCTCTGTGTAAACAAAACCTTCCCCCGGTTGCTTTTGCTCCTGCCTGCCTTGCCCTTCAACCCCTGGCACTAGCCTTGGGCACGAGACGCCGAATAAACATCATTTTAAACAAGGTGGCCTTGCCCAGGAGGAAGCCATGTGGGCGCACAAGGCGATTCTCACAGATATTCCTGGGGCGACAGTGCTGGCGGGAGTGAAGAACTGGCTGTGACCTGGATGGAGGAGCCTGAGTCTGCCCATACCATGGATCAGGTCACTATTAAAAGGAATGAGCTAGATTCAAAGGGACAATTATCATAGAGTGAGCAAGCATGATGTAGGACAACACATAGCATTTATTATTAAAGTAAACGGAAAGACGAAGCAGGGTATAAAGGAGACTGGACAGGAGACTTTATTGGTAATGTTTTTATTCTGTAAAAGGCAAAAAGCTGAAACAGTGAAAATATGAGGACTTATACTACATATTTTTGTAGATTTTGTATTTTTGTTAAATTAAAAAAAGAAGAAAGAAATGAAATCCCTCTGTGCTTGTTTGGCCTCTGGCCACAGCGTCTGTTCTAAGAGAGGTGCCAGGGGATGGGCGGGGGAGGAAGAGCCGCCTCTCAGGGTGGGCGGGGCACCTGCCAGCCTCCCTCTGGGCCCAGCCTCCTGTACACGCACCCACCGCGGGTACACAAACCCAGTCTGGCATTGCCCACCCTGCCACTGCCACGGCCATTCTTGCATACTTGCAGAACTTTAAGAAAAGTATAGATTGTGGTGATTTGGGAAAACCCAGAAAAGCTATTGTGTGTGGTAAAGAACATAAAATTTACCATCGTAACCATTTTAAGATGGACACTATAGTCATGTTAACTATGTGCACATTGTTGTGCAACAGACCCCTGGAACTTTTCATCTTGCAAAACTGAATCTCTATTCCCACTGAACAGCAACTCCCCTAATCCCTCTATCTCCAGCCCCTGGCAAGCCCCAATCTGCTTTCTGTTTTTAGGAGTTTGACTACTCAGGGTACCTCATACGAGTAGAATCACACAGTATTTGTCTTTTTGTGGTTGGCATAATGTCACTTAGCAGAACGTCTTCAAGGTGTATACATATAGTCACATGACATGATTTCCTTTATCAAGGCCCAATGATATTCCATCAAATGTTTCTTTATCCACGCATCCCAAATGGAGTTTAGCTCACTTCCACATCTTGGCCATCACGCATAATGCTGCAATGAACATGAGTGTGCAAATATACTGAGATCCTGTCTTCAATTCTTTTGGATATATACCCAGAAGGGGATAGCTGGGTCATATGGGAATTTTAATTTTTTGAGGAACCTACATACTGTTTTCCATAGTGGCTGTCCTAATTTACATTCCCACCAACAGTGCACAAGGGTTCCAATTTCTCCACATTCATGTCAATACTTGTGTTGCTGTTTTATATGGCCATCCTAATGGGTATGAGATCGTATCTCATTGTGGCTGGATGTGCAATTCCCTAATTAGTGATGAAGGGCATCTTTTCATATGCGTATTGGCTATCTGGGAAAATGTCTATTCAAGTCCTTTGACAATTTTTATCCAGGTTATTTGTGTTTTTTCATTGTTGAGTTGTAGTTCTTTATATATCCTGGATATTAGCCTCTTATGAAATACACGGTTTGCAAATATTTTCTCACACACTGTAGGTTAATTTTTCACTGTTGATTGTTTCCTTTACTCTGCAAGATTTTTAAGGTTGATGTAGTCTCATTTGTCTATTTCTAAACCTGTTGCCTGTGCTTTTGGTGTCATATCCCAGAAGTCATTGCCAAAGCCAATGTCATGAAACTTTCCCTATTTTTCCTTCTAAGAGATATCAATTCAGATCTTATGTTTAGGTCTTTAATCTATTTAGAGGTAATTTTTGTATATGGTGTAAGTATCCAACTTCATTCTTTTGCATGTGATTATCCAGTTTTCCCAGCACCATTTGTTCAAGACAGGAACATTTTTAACAGCACTTTTAAGAAGAGAATTCCAAGCACCTGCAGTCTTACCACCAGAGAGAAGCACAGTGCCTGCACTCTCATGTGTATAAAACACACTGTAATTCATTGATTCTGAGATACATGTTCTTTTCACATTATAAATTAGAAATCGGGGTGACAACGGATTTACAGGTGATGGAGTCTTACAGTGTTTTTGTGTTGTTTTTTTTTCCTTTTCAGGGGCACATAAGGGTTCTTTTTTTAAATAATGAATCTGATGAAAGAGCATTTACAGTACAGTTAGGAGCGTCAGACTCATTTTCACCTTTTTGTGTTGCATGGTGTTCTGATTTTTCTCACTTAGTAGGATGAGCATTTCCTTATAAGTGGATCATTTCCTTGACAGATGTAAGGCTCCAATGCAGGGTGTTGGTGCTGGGGACGCCGGGGGAGGAGTGGGGTAATATGGGAACACTGTGCTTTCCATTCAGTTTTGTTGTGGACCTAAAACTTCTCTAAGAGTCAATTTTTAAAAAAAAACCTTAAAAAAAGTAGATAATTTTTGAATCCTTCTTTCTTTCTGACCCACCTGCTATGAGTCACGGCCAGCCCTGGGCTGCATTGGGTTGTTCACTGATGGGGATCACTGTGGGCCTCTCCAGGTCTACTTCTTTTTTAAAAAATATATATTTTATTGATTTTTTACAGAGAGGAAGGGAGAGGGATAGAGAGTTAGAAACATCAATGAGAGAGAAACATTGACCAGCTGCCTCCTGCACGCCTCCTACTGGGAATGTGCCCACAACCAAGGTACATGCCCTTGACCGGAATCAAACCTGGGACCCTTCAGTCCGCAGGCCGACGCTCCATCCACTGAGCCAAACCGGCCAGGGCTCTCCAGGTCTACTTCTGAGCTGGGGAGGCCCAGGAGCCTGGCTTTGTCCCTCTTCCAGGAGTAAACAGCTGTACGCCCATGGTCTAACTTCTGTTTCCTAAACTTACGTGTACTGTTTTTAATAGAGAGCTTTTGCACTGGCCAAGATGCTCCGAAATTTGACCCAAAAGTGAGAGCTGGTTCCGGAACACAGAGCCCCTCCTACTGGGCAAGAATGAGGCCGTGCCCACCTCCACCTCCATGCAGTGCGCTGGTAAGAGCAGCCAGTCATTCCGTCCTTCAGTGAGTCCTCACTGAGCACCTACTACTTGCCAGACCCTGTTCTCGGGCTGGGGCCATAGCAGTGACTCAGCAGCACAGATCCCTGTCCTGGAGGCACTTCCATTTTAAAATAAATAATCAAAACATATAGTATGTCAGATGGTGGTAAGTACAAGGGTGCAAAATAAAGCAGGAAAGAAGGCTAGGAAATGCTGGAGGTGTAGACTGAATGCGGTCACGACTTCTTTGCTGCTTTTCCCATCTAAAGGTGGAGTCTGTTTCTCTCCTCTTTGGACACGGGCTGGCCACCTGGCTTGCCTCGACCAATAGGATGTGGTAAAGTAACGCTGTGTGAATGCTGAAGCTTGGGTCTCAAGAGACCTTACAGCAGGGGTCCTCAAACTTTTTTATTTTTTTTTATTTTTTATTTTTTAAAAAATATATTTTATTGATTTTTTACAGAGAGGAAGGAAGAGAGATAGAGAGTTAGAAACATCGATCAGCTGCCTCCTGCACACCCCCTACTGGGGATGTGCCCGCAACCCAGGTACATGCCCTTGACCGGAATCGAACCTGGGACCCTTCAGTCCGCAGGCTGACGCTCTATCCACTGAGCCAAACCGGTTTCGGCAGTCCTCTAACTTTTTAAACAGGGGGCCAGTTCACTGTCCCTCAGACCGTTGGAGGGCCGGACTATAGTTTAAAAAAACAAACAAACTATGAATAAATTCCTATGCACGCTGCACATATCTTATTTTGAAGTAAAAAAACAAAACGGGAACAAATACAATATTTGTATTTGCATGTGGCCTGTGGGCCGTAGTTTGAGGACCCCTGCCTTACAGCTTCTGCCTCTACCATCTCAGCACCCCGTCCTGAGACCACTGTGTGAGGAAGACAGACTCGCTGTTGGAGGATGAGGGGCCACGACAAGTTTCACAGCTGAAAGCCAGCACCACCTGCCAGACAGGTAAGGGTGGCCATCTTGGCCCTTCCTGCCAGCTGACCTGCAGCCGAATGCAGCCACATGCATGCCCAGCAGAGGAACTGCCGGCCGACCCATAAAATCCTGAAGATAATTCACTGCTGTGTTGTAAGCCACTACATTTTTGAGGCTGGTTTGTTACATAGCGATCACAGTTCGTTGATACAGGAGGTTACATACCGGGAACACCCTTTTCGGTTCTAGGTATGTAGGCTGGTGTTGGCGTGGAATAGTTGAAACTTTTTTAAAAGTATATATTTTTATTGATTTCAGAGAGGAAGGGAGATAGAGAGATAGAAACATCGATGATGAGAGAGAACCATTGATTGGCTGCCTCCCTTACCTCGCCTAGGGGAGGATCAAGCCTGCAACCCAGTCATGTGCCTTTGGCTGGAATTGAACCCAGGACCCTTTAGTCCACAGGCTGACACTCTATCCACTGAGCCAAACCAGCTAGGGTAGAATAGTTGAAACTTTTGAGATGCTGGATGTAACATGGGCAATGCCCAGAGCCTCCCAGCGGCTGTTTAATCTGTTCCCTCATCTACAAAACGGGAGAGAGAGTTAGCTCTTAGCCACCCCCCTGTGTTAGTTAAAAATTGAACAACCTTCTTCATTATTCGCTGCTAAAGTTAGCAAGGGAGGGAAATGCTGGCACCACCCTTTTCCTTGGGTGTAGTAGCAACCTGACACTTGTCCCTTTGGTCAAGTTTCACAGTCCCTTCGCCAGCACAAAAGCTCTAAATTAAGGCTGCCCGTTCATAGGAGAAAAAAGGTAACGCAACTTGAAACCTGTTGGAACAGCATGTGGCCACGATTGTCGACATTTGAACTAAGCCTGCTTTTCATCCTCAGGTTTAGTGCAGTTTGGCTTTTCTCTCTCTCCCCTTCCCCAGGGTTTGTTACCTTTTCCTGACTCCTCCACTCGTGGGCATTCACTCTGAACAAAGTGCTTCCAGGTGGCTGTGCAATTTAAAGGGGCCGGGAGAGCCGGCAGGTGGATCGCGGGCTAAACAGCACCAGGCTCCTCAGAGGCCCCCAAACAAGGCGGGAGCCTCAGCGAGCACCACGCGGAACAGCTGCAGCCTCGGGACTCTTTCCCTGAGTGCGATCCTGCCCTCTCGGGCAGTCAGGGTGCCCGTGGGGCTCCTGGGCAGTGAGAGGTCTGCCTGGTTGAGGGCAGAGGACTTATGGAGCAAGTCACACCTCCCCCCCCCCCCCCCCCCCCCCAGGATGGATTCCTCTGGGGAAAGATGGGCCTTCTGGGAGGAAGCCTGGCAGAGAAGAAAGCACTGAAGACCTGTGTCTCATGCATCTATTGCTGTGTCATCATAGAGCTTGCAACAAGAACTTAATTACCTGTCACAGTTCTCTGGGCTGGCCAGGCCGTTGTGCTCCATCTGGTGCTGCCTCACTCCCACGGCCGACAGTGGCCGGGAGCTTGGCTGGGGCTGTTGGCCCCGGAGTGAGGCCACGCTGGGCCTTCCAGCTGTTCTCCATGTGGCTGCCGGGCTTCCTCGGCGTGGCAGCTGGCCTCCAAGAAGGCGCATTTCAAGAGGAAGGAAGCAGAAGCAGGCTACCTAAGGCCAGAGCTGAGCAACCCCAGAATGTCACATCTGCCAGACGACGCCATTTGTATCTAGTGATCAAATACAGTGGGGCCTTGACTTACGAGTTTAATTCGTTCCCAGACCGAGCTCGTTAAGGAGCTCGTTAACTCAAATTACTCTCTCAACTCAATGCAAAAAATCTGCCGAGAGACAGCTGGTATCTCAAAAAAGTCGTTAGTTGGGACACTAGTAAGTCAAGGCCCCACTGTAGTCGCAAAGCCAGCCACCTCTGAGAGGAGGGGAAGTCAACCCCGCCTCTCAACAGGCAGTGGCTGGCCCATAGGGAGAGAATAAGTCAATGGCGGCTATCTTTCTTTTTAAACAATTTTAAATATGTTTTTGTTGCTTTCAGAGAGGAGGGGAGAGGGAGAGAGAGACAGAAACATCAGCTATGAGAATCATGGGCCAGCTGCCTCCTGCACGCCCCCTCTTAGAGATTGAGCCTGCCACCTGGGCATGTGCCCTGACCAGGAATTGAACTGTGACCTCTTGGTTCATAGATCGATGCTCAACCACTGAGCCACACCGGCTGGGCACAGCATTTTTTTTTTTTTAAACCTAAAGGCCATACCAATGTCTTGGAGCCCCAGTCAGAACCCAATAATAAAACCAGAGCTTGGAGTGATAGCAGGAGCCAGAGGGGCACTTCCTGCAGCCCCAACCCAGCCCCCTGGTTAGTTCCAGGCAGGACTGGCTTGAAGCTGGCTCTGGACTCACTGGGCCCTAAAGCCCACAACCTCGCCCAGGGCCTTGGAGCACGATTGACCCCTTACCCCACTTCACGTGCAGCCCAGCCCACGAGGCTGACCATCCTCCTGGGCCTCTGCTCCTGCTCCTCATCAGAGCAAACAGGGCGCACGAGTTCCCACTTCCACGCTACTGCGCCCACTGCGCCCTGCCAGGCCCTCTGCACAGCCCTTCGGCCCCCGGAGAGCCCCCCAGGCTCCAGGCTCAGCACGTGGCTGCCTTCTCCCTGAAGTCTTCCCGGCTGCAGGGCCTCCCCAGCCTGAGCAGCCACTCCTGAGGCTCTGGGATGATGCTTCCCCACCCCGGCACCCGAGTGTGGATCCTGGGTGACCTTCGGCCAGTTAGGTCACCTGTGGCGGTGAGTTTCCTCATCTGGAAAATGGGGATACTCCTACCACCCACCTCATGGTTGTCTGAAGATTAAATGACACAAAACAAGGCAAGCACTTAGAACACTGCCCGGCACGCAGCAAACCCTAAATAGGTAAAATCTAACACGCACCACCTCCTCGCAGCCTCCTGCGGGCCAAGCAGGGGGGAGGGGCTCAGAGGGGGCGGCATCATGCCAGTTCCCAGGGCTCCAAAGTCAGCACAGACACCCAGATGGACCGACTGGAGGGGAACCTGTCTTGACCCTCACTGAGCACCCCCTGCTGACCACCGACCACCCTCCTGCTGACCACCGACCATCCTCCTGCTGTCCACCAAACACCCTTCTGTTTGGCCACCGACCATCCTGCTGACCACCAAGCATCCCTGCTGACCATGGGTCTCTGGACCCGACAAGGGCTAGGGTGCTGGCCTGCTGCGCTGAGGCCTGAATGTGAAGAGCTGGGGAATCGCATTCCCACTCGTGGCTGTAGCAAGTCGTTTCCTGGAGACGGGTGGCTGGAGACCTCCCAAGAGGGCTGTGAGAAGCCTGGCTCCCCTGCCCAAGTGACCACCAACACCCAGTGATTCCAACTCCTCGTCCCACTCAGCAAAGAAACAATAAAACCAGGTCTTACCTGAGTGCAGGCTGCCTTCATCTCTCGCCTCAGCAACCTACCTGGTCGCCTTCTGCTCTGAATCTCAGCTCTGAGCCGGCGGCTCCCAGGCGTAAGATCTTCCTGCAGCGGGCGGTCCTGCTCTTCTCCTGCTGGTTCTCTAAGGCCTTTGCACCTTCTGTTCCTGCTCCAGCGCCCTCCCCAACCTCCCTCACCTGGCCCCTCCTCCTCCTCCATCCTCAGCTGAGCTCTCCCCTGACTCCTCAAATGGTTTCAGGAGTGAGTCTGCATCGGTGATTCTCACCCCTGGAATCACCTGGGGACTTTGAGAACAACAAACAAAAAAGCCCCCACGAAAGTGTCCAGCCCCGCCACACCCCCGAATCCACAGCGCTGGGCTGGGTCCCCATACCCACAGGCGCACCTCCTCTACGGTGCTTCGCCTTTGGTGCTTCTCAGATGTTGTGTTTCCACAACTTGAAGGCAAGACCCTCCGCCATCAATAAGGTTACAGCGCGCTTTCCTGTGATGCTCGCTTAAGTGCCACGGCCTGGAACCGAGCCTGCAATGGCTCCGGGGCCTGCCTGTACCCACGTGGCTTCACATTCCCCCAGGATGCACCTGTGCAGCCAGGAGGAGCCTCTCCCATCCAGCATCCTAGACGCTCCTGTGTCACGGGGATGGGGGGCGGGTCGGCTTTGCTCACCTTCACAGCCCAGCACCTAGCCCCACACCAGGTGCTGCTGAAACAAATCATGTGCTTCATGGGCGACTGAGACCCACCCTTAGCCCACCGGGCTCTGTGCTGCCTCACCAGCCCCCCCTCCCAGGCACAGTATCCCGAAAGGGCGGAGCTTTCTACAAGCCTCCCCCACATGTAGCTCCTGAGTCCTAGTCCTTCGGGGCCTGCTGAAACACCCCTTCCTTGGGGAAGGCGTCCCTGCCCCCAGCTCCCGCAGTCCTCTGGTGCCTCCTCCTCCCCCAGGACAGAAGCCTCTGCTGTCTGTTCTGTACCAACTCCCAGTGCTGGGCACCGAGCTTGGCACACCAGTGCTGCTCAGCAGGTTGTTGGCTGGTTGAGAGACTTCGTGCTGATATTTTGGACCCGTTCAGAGACTCTGACCCGGTCACAGACAACTCTAAAAGCCCCTACATTTAAGGGCCCAGCGAGTTGGTGGGATCTGACAGTGAAACACTTAGCAGGAACTGAGACCTTTGGGGGCTGTGGGGATGACGTCACCTGTTACAGTGGTCAGGAAACCTTCTCCAAGACTGGTGAGTGGGCACGGACCTGTGCAGAGGGCACCACCTGCACACACAGCGGCAGGTGCTCCCACCTCTCTCCAGAAGAGTACACTTGGTTGAATTGTGTCCCCCTCACCCCACCCTCATGAGATAGGTTGAAGCCCTAAGTCCTGGTGCCTGTGAATGCAGCCTTATTGGAAAATACGGTGTTTGCAGGTGTAATCAAGTTGAGGTCCTACTACAATGTCTGGCCTCCTTATAAGAAAGGTGAGCCCAGCTAGTGTGGTTCAGTGGTTGAGCATTGACCTATGAACCAGGAGGTCACGGTTCAATTCCTGGTCAGGGCACATGCCTGGGTTGCAGGCTGGATCCCCCATAGCAGGTGTGCAGGAGGCAGCCAATCAATGATTCTCTCTCGTCGTTGATGTTTCCATCTCTCTCTCCCTCTCCTTCCTCTCTGAAATACAAATATATATATTTTTTAAAAAGCAAGATTTGAACACAGATATACTGAAGGAAGATGTCCACGTGAAGACACAGCCACAAGCTAAGGGACATCAAGATGCTGGCAAGCAGCGGAAGCTGAGAGGGGCCCGGAACCGACCGTCCCTAAAGCTCCAGGAGGAACCAACCCTGCTGACACCTTGATTTCAGGCTTCTGGCCTCCAGACCTGTGAGAGAATAAATGTCTGTGGTGTAAAGCCACCCAGTTGTGGTACGTTTTTACAAGCACCTGGAAAACTAACACAATAGAGGAGACACTTTGATAATCTGTTGGGGAAGAGGAGTCTTACCTCCTGAAAGCCAGATGTTGATTCTGCCGCACTGACTGGGTCCCCACCTGGGGCCTGGGCACACACCACACAGGTGCTCCTCGTCACGTCACGGGAGGAACTGTCATTTCCTTTGCTTACAGTCCAGGCAACTGAAACTCCCAGAGGTGAGTACCTGGCTCAGGCACACAGCAGGAAGCCAGGGCTGGGGGTCCAAACCCAGGCCTCTGGTTTCAGGTCCAGGAATCTCTCCATGAACAGAGTCAGTGCTTAGAAAATGGTTAATGGCTTGAGGATTGTGAGCGTCAGCACATTAGAAGTCGACACTGGGGTCCTTCAGCAATGCCCCTGTCCCCACCCTGGTCCCCAGGACACCACTCTGCTCCCTTCCACTTTTCTGACTCTACTCAGCATTCACCTCCATGCCAAGTCCTTTCCAGGGATCCTGATGTCTACACACGACCCGAGGCAGGCTGCGAGG
Source organism: Myotis yumanensis (assembly GCF_028538775.1). NCBI lineage: Eukaryota > Metazoa > Chordata > Mammalia > Chiroptera > Vespertilionidae > Myotis > Myotis yumanensis. The sequence goes on along the minus strand of NW_027223767.1, from coordinate 22,575,444 downwards.
GGGTCAGAGCTTCCGGAAATGCTAGCAGCTGCTCTGGAAGGCTGGGGAGAAGGCAAAACCAGATTCTAAAGCAGTGGTTCTCAACCTTGGCTGCACATTAGAATCAAGGATGAGGCCCAGAAATCAGGATTTTAAAGATTCCCAGGTGATTCTAATGTGCAGCCAAGGTTGAGAACCACTGTGGGTCTCGCCCATCGGAAAACACATATAGCATATCAGATATTTACATTACAGTTCATAACAGTAGCAAAATTACAGTTATGAAGTAGCAACAAAAATAATTTTATGGTTGGGGGTCACCACAACATGAGGAACTGTATTAAAGGGTCGTGGCATTAGGAAGGTTGAGAATCACTGCAAGTGGTGGCGCCCGGCTGGTGTGGCTCTGTGATTGAGCATCAACCTATGAACTAGGAGGTCATGGTTGGTCAGGGAACATGCCCTGGTTGCGGTCTCAATCCCCAGTAGAGGGCGTGCAGGAGGCAGCCAAGGGATGATTCTCTCTCATCATTGATGTTTCCAGCTCCTGCTCCCTTTCTTTCTCTGAAATCAATAAAAACATTTTTTTTTAAATAGTGTCAAAGTAAGAAGGAACCTGTTTCTGAAACTGGGGTGCAGGGCAACACTCAGGAACTGGAGGCACCTGACTGGCAGCAGAGGCCCTGGGAGGGTGGGAATAGGACTGCCAGTTTTAGAAAGTACCCAGCTAAATTCGAATTTCAGGTCTGCACCGAGTAACGTTTTAGTGTTGCATGGGACATACTTAAACTAAACAACTTATTTCTGAAATTCAAATGTAACTGGATCTCTTGTATTTTTATTTGCAAAATCTGGCAACCCTAGCTGGGAAGGAAAGAGGACACGTTAGGATGGAGGGAATAAGGGCCGAGAGAACACAACCCCCAGTGTTGGGAGGTGACTTCCCCGAGAGCCCAGGAGGCCATGGGAAGCCAGTGGGTAGGGAGCCGCCCGCCTGCGCTGGCAGACCCGTGGCATGGGGCCTCCCTGGGGAAGTGAAGGCCTCTGGTCTTGCCTGCCCAACAGGAAGGGCAGATTCATCTCCAGCAGCAGGGTGACCTATGAACCCCTTTGACACCTGGAACCCTATAATAACGAGGGAGGGATGAACAAGGAGGGTAGAAATCTGGGTGGCTGCCCACCTACCCTGGAGCCACCTCCACACTGGGGCTTGGCATACCCGGCGCTGGCAGGGCAGTGGGAAACCAGGCTGAGTGGGGCACTTGGCCTGTGCCCAGGGGTCACGGTGGCAGGACCTGGGAGGCCCTGGCTGGGAGAGGGAACGTGGTTGCAGCGAGGACAAGCTTTTCAAACTCAGCCCTGGGGCTGGGCTGGTGGTGTTAGAGCAGCTCTGGGATCCACACGCATCTCCTGGGGCTGGTGGCTACAGCAGGAGTCTGCAGGGAGATAGACCCCCAGCCGCTGCAGGTCAGCACCAGCACCTGGCACGTGGGGTGAGGCCTGCTCTTTGTAGGGAGATGGTCTATCTCCAGGAGCCCTGGGACCAGCCCCCCGCCTTCCTCCCTCCCTCCTCCACCACAGAAACTCACCATTAAGTCAGGCAAGAAAAGCAAACTGTTTATTTACACCTCAGTCTGTACATCAGTTCCCGAGGGAGCCCGCCTCTGAGAGCCTGCTTCTTTTGGGCTGGAAGCAGGCAGGGGGTGGAGAGCTCGGGACCCTGGCTCACAGCCTTGGGGCCTCACCCCACTCCCCACCCTGGGGCCTGGAGGCGGGGGTCTCACTGAGCCCGAGGGCTGAGAGCTAAGCCCGCTTCCAGATGGAGGCTCCTGGGGCTAAAGACTCAGGTGGAACCCACAGAGTCAAAGCCATCAACCAACCCTTGGACCTGAGGCCACACGTGCAACTCATTCCACTGGAACTCCCCGCCCCCTTCCCCCCAGGAGTCCCAGCCTAGAGAGCTGGGGTGAAGGGAGCCAGCCGGCTGTGAGAGAGTCTGCAGCCTCGCCCGGTCTGACCTCGGTCCGATGTCAGTGGGGGATTTAATGGCACCCGGGTCTGAGCACCTTCAGCAGATGAGGGAGAGCTTGGCAGTTGTTAACGGCAGGCGGGGCAGCAGCGAGAAGCCTCTTCCTTCTGCCCACCTGTCCGCAGCTGTTCTAGACACCAGATGGCAGCGGCTTCCCCGGGGGCAGGGGGTGCATCTCCGAGGGGCCCACGGAGCTGGCAGACCCGGAACGTCCCTGCTGGGCTGAAGCCCCAGGCTGGGAAGGTGCGCTCTACTTTCTATAAATATTGACGCCAACGCAGGAGAGGTTTGTGGGAGAAGTTTACACGAAGCCACCCTTACTGGTGTGCGAGGCTTCTACACTAGCAGCAGGCTAGACGAGGGACTAAGTGGGCCCAAGCCCCCCAAGCTTAAGACCATCATGGAAAATTCTGTACAAGTGACCACGTCTGCACGGCTGAGTGACGAAGGGGCAGTGGAGCCTGGTCCCCGCGGCGGGCGAGCTGGGACACGGGGAGCAGGCCGGACGTGGCGGAGGCACGCGGACACGAAGTGCAACACTATGTACACATTTACAGGGCTCGGGAAGGGCCAGGGGCAACGCGAGGATGTAGAAAAGGGGGCAGTGGCAACATGGAAAGTCCTGTACAGGGGTGACGGGGAAGAAAAAGGCACAAGGACAATGACCTCAAACCATGCAGACAAAACGCAGCCTGTGCAGCACAGAACAGCGGGTCCCGGCAGGAGGCTCGGGCTCCTGGGACAACAGCACTTAGATCCTGCGGGGGTGGCCCTGGGCAGACATCCCCCCGTTACAGTCACAATGGGAAGAGAAGCACAAGGTCGGAGCAACAAAATCATGGCGCATCGACTTCACCAGGGTTTACGCTTTTAGAAACAACTTTCTAGAAAGTGGTCTATTTTCCCAGGTGGGCAGCCTTGGAGATGCCCTGCCATGAGGGGGGCAGCCGTGGTCCTGCTCCCCCTGCCCCCCGCCCTCTCATGCACACACACAGAGCAGGAGGGCAGGACCCAGAGGTCCCAGGGTCAGGGAAGGGGAGGGACTTGCTCAGAGTGACGGGGAGGGCCTGGCCCCCTAGCCTGAGGCCCCGCAGCAGCATGCCCGTCTCCCAGCCTGAATCACAGCCCCAGAGGGGCTGCCAAGTCCCAAAGGAAGAAAGGCTGGAGAGGACAGCAGGGAATGGCCCTCTCCCCAATCTAACACCCACCTCAGGCCTTTAAAGAGGGGACAACAAAGTCATTTCCTTGGAATGGCGACCATCCAAAAACTGCCGTTTCCAACCACATCTAAATTAGCTTTTAGGGTTAAATTTGCTAATTCATTGCTAGTAAACACACCCCCACAGAGCACAAAAAGGGGGCTCATTTCTCCCTGACCCACGGCCCCAGGAGTCCTGGGAGGCCTGTCCCTATTGTAACAAAAGCGCCCACACTGTGCCCTCCCGACTGGGCCAGGAATCAGACTCCTGGGGGTCACAGCACCTGGAGCCTCCCGATTGTGGGCGGGTGTTGGTTTGGCTACTCAGGGAGGAGCTGGGGCAACCCTTACCCACCCAGGGGACACCGACCGAGGCAAAGCCCACTGTTTCTGAGCTTGCTTGTCGGCTCCCTGCCAGGCTGTCCTGCTCCTCCTCCATCCCCCTCCTGCCACCCACTGACTGCGGGCACCAGGCAGACCTGCCCACTCAAGATGGCTAACCCGCAGGCTGGTGAGAACAGGTGGATTCGCCAGCTCCTGAAGGCTTCTGGCTGGCATTCTGGGGTCAAGGGATCTGCTAGCTTCCTGCCACCGGAAATCACCTCAGGAAAACCCACCACCCGCCCAGCAGGAGACTCCCTGTCATCTAACACCTGGATTAAGAAGCCCAACAACCACTTCCTCCCGTGTTCCCCGACCCTGGCCTGCAACCTTCCAGGACAGGCCCCAGCCCCCAGTCCCCGGGCTGCACATTAGCAAAACCCGGGGAGCCCTTCCAACATCTAGATGCCTGGGTCACACCCGGGACAATTAAACCCCAACTTGTCAGCCCAGTCAGCAGAATTTTTTAAATCCCCCCAGGCGATGCCAATGTCCAGCCAGAGCCGAGAGCCACCCTTTCGGGTCCAAGGGCCTGGGAAGGTTCTCGTCTCGGGCTTTGTGTTTTTACCAGGTCAGAAGTCAAGTCAAGCTAAAGAAAGGTCCCTCTTACAATTCGGCAAGGATCTAACACATTTAAAATAAAACATCTTGTCTAACTCCGGCCACGTCAAAGTTAAAAAAATTTTTTTGTACTAGAACTTTATTTCTTATACCTTCCCACAGAATCTAACAGAAGGGGCTTCCGTTCTATTAGATTCTGTAGATAAAACTAACGTGCCGGTCCCGTGAGTCCTGTCTGGCTTTGAGTTGAGTGCAAGGACAGGCCAGTGTCATATAAAGTGGGCGTCTCTGCAGAAGCCCCTCTAGGGCAGCGGTCACCAGCCAGCCATCCGCGGACACTGGTGGTCCGTGAGGTCCGAAAGGTTGGTGACCGCTGCTCTAGGTAGTGCTGGTTCCTACCTGGGTTTAGCAAGAACCAAAACCAAAACCAAAACCCACACAGACCACCCAGGCAAATCACAATCACCTGGGGAATTTTAAACGCCCGAAGCCTGGGCCACACCCACACCCATGAAATCAGAACCTCTGGGGATTTGGGCCTGTGATCAGAACTTCAAAAATCTCTCCATTTTAATTATGTGCCAACTATTGTGTGGAATAGACTTCTACTAAAAATTAGGTCGTTTACCTGAAATTCAAATTTCACTGGGCATCCTGGATACTGTTCACCAGGACTGAGCAAGCAGGGCAGGACCCTCAACCTGAGCACACACGAGGGAGGAGGCAGCACAGGAACGGGCGGACCCAGAGTCAGGGCAGCTCTGGGACCTGCCGGGCTGGGGGGCTGGGACCCCGAGGCCCCCGCCCTTCTCAGGCTAGCTTTCAAGCACAGAAGAGCTTTTCTAAAGTGTCATCTGAAAAAGCCAATTGGACAGACGAGGTTTCATAAGAGGTATTCTGGCTGATGTCAGAGGCTGGGTGTAACTTGAGGTGTGTGTTACATGGACTTCAGCCTCGTGTTAAAGTCCGCCCTCGTCCAGAGGCCCCTGCACCAGGTCCTGAGGGCCTTTCAGACGCGGGGCTTCCTCGGGGAGTGTGCCTGTGGCGCCCCCTGCAGGAGGAGGCGCAGAACGCTGCGGGCTGACCGCTTTTCCCGCCCCTTTCCCCAAGCAGAATCCCTTCCCACACTGCGACTGCAACTCAGGCGGGGGCAGTCTCCCACCTCCCTGCAGCTGAAGAGCTTGTACAGTTTTACACATAAAATGCTCATCCCTGGGGCAAGCCCCCACCATCTCTGCGGGACTCCTTCCCAAGTAAAACCCAGACCAAAGCCAGGTCAAGATTATCTTTCCTTTCCTTTCATTCCTGGCGCTCCGTCCTATTAGCAAATTCTCGAGAGACCGGCTCCTTATGCTTTCCTTCCACGGCCACTTCTCAGAGCCACTTCTCAGACCCTCGGCGGAGCCCGAGGAGACCAGTGTCCCAAGGGGTTGAGAAGCTCCGGAGGACGGACTCCTGCCCTGGTTTTCCTGGAGTGGGTGGCCCCAAACTCCTAGATCAAGCCAACGCAGCCCCGTTATTTGCCGCTTGAAACAAACCCCACACATATTCTTGAAAAGAAATCACACAATCCAACCAAAGCAAAAGCTGACAGGACTGGAAAGAAGGTGGGTCGTGGCCGCAGCCTACCTCTGTGAGCAGGGAACCCCCAAGTCCCCAGGGGCCCTCTTCACCCGCCACTACCCTACCTTCCCGGCATACTCCCCTCCACTCCCTCCACAACATGCCCAAACTTTCCCTGTACACTGGAAGTGCTAACGAAAGCAAACTTCGGGGGGGAAATGAAGACCATCCCTGTTTATATATTTGGATTGAGGAAACGAATCGGCCATATAAAAAGGAGAACCACTGGGACAACTCAGAGGAAAAGTACCCTATCTACTCCCAGCTGCCCCGAACAAAAGATCACATTGAAAATGTGTGTGAACTCCCACACGTGCCCCGAGGACGGACGACTAAGGTTTCCCTGAAACTTCCCCAACGGTGTCTCCCACCAGGACAGCATTCATTTCCCACTGGCTGAGGACCGAACGCAGGTGTGTTCCTAAAAGTTGGGATGCCGGGGTCTCCCTGCCCAGCTGAGCCCCGCCCACAGGCCTGGCTCTGAACACCCGCGCCCGCGGCTGCTGTCACCAGGCTGCGCAGAACGCAGGGTAGTGAGCAAGGCCCACTGCCAGCCCCAGAAGCGGCTGACGGTCCATCCTGGCTTCTCTTTCCAGATGCAGCCGGCGGAAGGAACCTGGCTGGGAGGCGAGCGTGCTCCTCCCCGAAAACCACATCTTTGGTTGCCCGATGCCAACACGTGCCTGAAACACCCCCGTCCCTCAGCCTCCTTCTCCCTCCTTTAATCCCTGCACGTGACAGCCAAGTGAACGCTGCTTATTTTTCATGGTCTCAAAACAAAACAAAACAGGAGGGGAGAGGTAGGTCAGCAGGGATGGGAGGGGCACAGAGGGCGCTAAAAACACGAGGCTTCTCAGAATGAAGGTGGCTCGGCAGCAAGCCCGAGTCCTTTGGACACACGGCGCACAAGCATCGCAGGGGCTGCCGGCCGGGGAGGGGGCTGGTGGGGGCCCCTCCTCATGTCCCCTTAACGCCACTTCCTCCTCTCTGAGCTCCAGCACCTGGACTTCAAAGGTGGCTACAGAGGCTGGCGAGGACACCGCTGCTGGACAGCTGAACTCCCAGGAAAGGTCATAACTTTGCTCCTGCTCCCAGAAGGCATGGGTGGCAGAAAGAGCTGTCTCCCTAGAGTATTTAATCCTCACCCCCAGAGGTAGAATCATTTTATCCAGTATCTGCAACACAAGCTTCCAGTTCTTGTTATTAGTCACTCCTGATGCAGACCTTGCCCCCCGCAACCTCCAGGACGCTCTGCCCCTGCGAAGGGACCACAAAGTGCATGGACAGCTAACGGCGCCGAGTCACCCCCAGCCACGGCCCCACGCTCACCCCTCGCTGTGTGCTCAGCGTCCACACCAGTACACATTACATGGTGGCCAGGGATACATTTTCAGTGTGTGTGGGGGCCCGGCTGGGGCCGCATCCTCAGGCAGGGTCTGCCCTTCGGTCCTGGGGTCCTGGGGTCCCGGGGTCCCGAGGCCGCTCTGCAGCCAGCCCCCGTCTCAGTGTTTGATCTCGAGGATGGAGGGGTTATGGTCCAGGATGGCGAGGATGATCTTGTCCATGTACTGCCGCAGCCGGAAGTTGATCTCCTCCTGCTCCTTGAGGGCTTCCATAAGCTGATGGTAATGGGAGAGGCGGTCAGAGGCCGGCCTGGGAGGCACCAGGTGCCCGGGCTCACAGGGAGCCAGTGCCCAAGGACAGAGCTCAGGAGACCCAGGCAAGGCAGCCCCAAGACCAACCTCTGCACTCGGTGCCAGGACACGAGTCTAAAGCCCGGCTCGACTCACACCCAAGGAGAGGGAACCATGCAGATGCCCAGGCCCAGCCCCAGACCCTGATTTGACTGGTCTGTGGAGGGGCCCAGGTATGGGTAAGTTTTGGTAAAAGCTGAGAACACTGGCCAAAGGCATTTATAATCAAGACGGACACCCAAAACCCCAGGGCCCTAAGACTTGTAAGGCTGTCTCTTCAGCCCAGAATGGCCCCCTTGCCACTCCTGGCCCTGCCACTGCCCCTCTCCAGGTCCATTCCTGACAGTCCTTTGGGATGTCGCTGAAACGCTGCATCTCCCCAGCTCACCTGGGAGCTCTCTGAGGCCAGGGGTCCCAGCACAGGGTAAGGGGTTCAGCGACTGTCTTAGATTCCTGTTTAAATGTAACTGGAGTATTTGGAGAGAGACCTGGGCTTTTATAACCGTACCCCGTGGGGCAGGAAGAGAGGCTTTGGAGCTGGAGGCCTGGGTCCCGCCCCCTCCACAGGCTCAGTGATCCTGTGTCCTGGCCTCCCAGTCTGTTCAGACAGCCCCTGAGGTGTCAGAAGATGAAGTGAGGGCACACTGCCAGCAGGTGCTCCAGAAGTGGCTTGGAGGAGGGGAGTTACAGACCCCCTGGGCTACATGTTAATGAAATCAACTGGCCATTTCTGCACATTTGTGGCTGAGCTAAGACTCAAGCTCCAAACCAGAGCTCCTCCCACCACCTGCAGGAAATCAAAGCTGATGAAACCCTCAAGCAGCTCTGCCCTCACTCAGTGTTGTTGCAGATGGGGCCTCCCCGGGGCCAGGCCTGGTCTGCTTTCCCTGTTCTGGGCAGCCTGGGGCTCGACGTTGCAACAGATGGGGATGGGGCAGGGCTAGAGGAGGACCAGGCCCCGAAGCGAGAGCAGGAGTGAACGGGCACGCTACCTCATCGCGCGAGGCCGTGTCGATTTCCGAAGCCAAGGACTGTGCTTTGGTCTGGGTAGCAAAGAGGTTCTTTGCTTCATAGAGGCTGAGGCTCAAGATCTGCCCATTCAAGTCGTCATTCTGATCCCTCAGCTTATGATTCTCCTGTGAGGAGGATGAAGGCACGATCAGCTCCCGCAAGCATCCAGAACCCACCTGTCTGCATCCACTGTCACCTGACTCCCACCAGTACCCTCCTTGCAGGCGGGTGTCATGTCAGGACCCCATAGATGATGTGGCCACTGCCAGGCTTGGGTGGGGGGAAAGGGCTGGGTCCTGGGAGGTCAAGGGGTTCTTAGAAGTCACAGCCCTGCTCAGGGAGCCTGGTTTCAGGTCACCCCTTCCTCCCTGGGGGTGCATGAGCCAGAATGGAGCCCCCAAGGCCCTGTGTGGGGACACTGCCCACCCGTGGCTCCTCCAACACTGACCCCTCGGGGAAGAAAAGCGATGCCCTGGGGTGTCTGGGCTGGCAGTGGCCTCTCTCCTCAGCTCCTCCTGCAGCCGGGCTCAGGAGTCCTGCTCTGGGAGCTCTCTCCAGGCCCATCCTCGCTCCCCAGACCCTGCCTGCCCATGCCCTGCCCAGACCCGTTCACCAGCCCCATGCTCTAGCTTTTGCCTAAGGCTTCTAAGGACTCACACCTGGGACCCCGGGCGCCCCCTGGTGGATGAGAAGAGCTGGGTTTAGTACTGCTGTGGGAGTGTGAGCACCAGCATCAGCTGCCGTGGAGCCAACTCAGGGGTATAATTTGTATGGCGCTCTCCCACCCTAGCTGGGCTAAGGATGGGGCTGCAGCAGCCATCACTCCCTCACTTGGTCACTGCCCCTCCTGGTCCCTCGTCCCCGACCCCTGACGGGTCTCCATTGTAGGAGTGCTCCCAGAAACCTTATGAGATGGCTCTGCCGGAAGACCCCACACAGGGAGGCACTAATATTCGGCCGGGGGGAGTCTCATTCCCCACCCCACGTGCCCAGGACAGAAGAGTGGTGTCTATTTCTTTTTATGGATCCCAAGGAAAGCCCTGAAAACCTCCCTCAGCCATGGCTGCCTTGCCTGAGCTGAGAGATGAGGGCGAGCAGCCCTGACAGCCAGGTTGTTGAGTGGAGCAGGCAGGAGTGTGTGCGAACCCACCCCCAGGGCCCTGGACACCTGATCCCGCCGCACTGAGGCTCCCAGGGCGCACCTGCTTGAGTCGCTTGATCTCATGCTCCAGCTCCACCTCGCGGGCCCTGGCGTTGAACTCGCCCAGGCCAGAGGATGCGCTGCGGCCCCTGCCTGGCCGCTCGCAGTCCAGCTTGTACATCTGCAGGTGCTCCAGCTCCTTCCGCAAGTCCTCGATGAGCTGCGTGGGAGAGAGGCCGTTGGTGGGAGCAAGGCAAAGGAGGGAACCTGGAGCCCTCTGGCCCGGGACCCACCTCCTGCGTGGCCTCCCGCTCCTTCTGGAACTCGAGGCGGTTCTGCCGCAGCTTGTCCATCATGCGCTTGTACAGGTCCATCTCATCCTTGAGCCGCAGGCTGGTGTCCTCCAGCCGGTCGGACATACGCTGCCGCTCCTGGGGCCGGGAAAACCAGGTGAGTGAGGAAGGTTCCCAGAGGGGCTCACTGTGCCCCGGGGCTTCCCTGAGGATCTGTGTCAGCCACCTCGGGCAACCAGACCACCCCCGAGACAGAGCCGCCGAGTCCCGCTACAGAAACATCCAGTCCCTAGGACTCTAGAACCGCCGGAAACACCGAGGCCTCTGCCGGCCTTCAGTGATGCCAGATGAACGGCTAGAAGGTGGCAGCCGAGCGTTTAGAAAGTAACCCTTTTCTCCGTTTTATTGTATAAGGAAATATATTCACTGCAGAAAATCAGAAATATAGGAAGACAATTTATTGTTCATATCTTACTGCCTGTTTTTTCTAGGGCAATTTTATTAGAATTTCAGAAACTAAAGGCCTCGCATGGCCACGCTGCCTGTCTGTGCATTTGGCTCCAGGTCCAGGCCTGGGAGGTGCTGCACCTGTTGCTCACCTCGTCCAGTTTCTCTGTTTGCGACTTGAGCCGAGTCACTGTGGTCCTGAGCTCTGTGTTTTCCTCCTCTAACTGCTGCACCCTGAGGAGAGAAGGACGAAGATGTCAGACAATCTGCAGCAATCTCTGCTCTCGCAGGAGGAAAGGTACCAGAAAGCAAGAGAGAGAATATAAATAATTATTTCAAATGATAACACAGCCTTGCGCTTCCTGTCATCCAAGGAAAAATGTTAAAGACACTGAATTATTTTTGTATTTTTCGTGATTCACTCGTCAGTGAATAAGAACATTAAGATTCTTTTCACATGCGCCCTTATGACCTGAAACTAACGAGGGGGCATGCTTTTCTCCTAAGAGGAAGTCTTCCTGTGGTTGTCTGTGACAGGGCCCTCCTGCTGGAATCTGCCATTTGAAGGCAATGACCGTATTTGTTTTCTGTTCTCCCCGCAGCATCTCACCAGGGCTCTTCCTTCTGAGAGCTCAGTACAGCTACCTGACATCCACAGGAATCAGTTCCAATAATCGTAATCCTCTACGTTAGCATTCACCAGGGGCTGTCCTGCTGCGACCCCATGAAAAGACAGCCCGGGTGCCCAGGTAGGTGGTGTTGTTTCTTTTTAACCCTCACCCGGAGATATTTTTCCCACTGATTTTTCCATAGAGTGTATGAGAAAGGAAGGGTAAAGAGAGAGAGAAAAAAGCATTAATGTGAGAGAGACATTGATTGGTTGCCTCCCGCACCTGCTCCAGGAGAGGCCCACAGGCCAGGCCAGAAAGAAATTCAGACATGCACTCTGACGAGGCCACCTCATGGGGAACTCGAGATGGTGGCGGATGTGAGGAACAAAGCACCCCGCATGACTCTGGGAGCACAGTCTGCATATTCTATATGAACAGCGCCCCCTGGAGTTGTGCAAGGGGCATGAGTTAGGAGACATTCCCAAGAGGGCTGGTTTTCTGTGGTTTGGCCTTTGGCCCACACTCACTGTCCTCTTCCACCACCTGTTCCCAGGCACCTCTCAGGCCAGCCCCCCTGGCCCGCTGTCAGAAGCAGACAGAAAACAGTGCCACTTAATGAGGGACCAGCCTCCAGAAACAGATGCAAAACAGCAGCTTCGAGACATGAGTGAACCCCTGGTGGTAAAGCTAACAAAGCGGGTCTCAGGCACAGGGGAGTTAGGAGGTCTCGCCGACGGGTGGAGGGGCACCAAGTGCACTAGTGCCCTCTGGCCCTGCCTGACCTCCGCAGGCGGGGAAGCACCTGCTGCCAGCCCTGAGGGGCAACGCACCCTCCCCCCAAGGTGGCCTAGCAGACACCAAGAAGGCACAGCCGGGACACTGGGGACTGAGTGCGGGGGCAGCTGTGCGCTCTGCCAGGGCCCAGGCTGAACCGGGACATTGGCACAGCCCTCACCCATTGGCAGTGTTCTGGTGTACATCAGCTCACCCACCCTCAGGCAGGGAGGGAGGGATGACAGGTGAGGAAACTGAGGCCCAGGGAAGTGACATGGTGCGTTCCAGCTCATGGAACTGATGCGTGACCAGCCCCGAATCCCAGGTCAGTACCCCTCTCCCTGCTGCCTCGGGTTCTAACGTCTCTACTGGAGCCCAGCTTTTCCATTTCCCGTGGCTTGTGGGCCAGGGCGAGTGAAGAATCTGACAGCAGGGGGAGCTCCAAGCCTGGACATTAGTCTCAGCCCAGGCATCAGGCAACAATACCGGTTTGGAGGCTTTTTACCCAGACACGTGTTGTTTCCAGTTTTACCTGTTGTGAACAATTCTGCTATGAACACTCTTTGACACGCCTCCTAGAAATCATGTCACGTGTTTAGGTATCAAAAGTAGAACTGTTAGGAGACAAGGCCTCCCCTCTGGCTGCTTTCCAGTCTCTAAAATGGGGACGGCAGCACTGCCCCACAGGCTGTGCCAGGAGCGTGGGGGGAGAGGGGGTCAGGAGGCAGCCGGCTCTGGGGAAAAGCCCAGCCCTGACCAGTTTGGCTCAGTGGATAGAGCGTCCGCCTTCGGACTTAAGGGTCCCAGGTTCGATTCCGGTCAAGGGCATGTACCTTGGTTGCGGGCACATCCCCAGTAGGGGGTGTGCAGGAGGCAGCTGATCAATGTTTCTAACTCTCTATCCCTCTCTCTTCCTCTCTGTAAAAATCAATAAAATATATTGGGGAGAAAAAAAAAAGCCCACCTGGTGTGCAGCAGCTCGATCTCCGTGCTCCGCTCCCTCTCCAGCTTGCTGTAAGCCTCTCGGTGTCGCCGCGCCTCCTCCTCCAGGGCCTGCTCGGCTGTGGTCTCCTGATCCTTCACCATCTCTTCCAGCTCGTGCACCCTGTGGAGGGGCGGACTCCAGTCCAGGGCCAGCTCCCATGGCCTGTGTCTTCTCACCCCACCCAGGCTGCAGCCACGAGGAGCCCTGGACCCCAAGTCACTAATGCCCCTCCTGTGGGAGGTGGAGGCGTGTTTCTCAGGCCTGGGGCCAGCAGCTTTGCTGACAGATGAGTTAGGGACACTATGGCACCCAAGGGGAGGTGTGTCAGCCGGGCATGCCATGGAGGCGCAGGCCTGGCAGTGGGTCCAGAGGGGAGCGAGGCTGTGCCTGAGAAGGTGGGATTCCCGGGCAGACAGAGGGAGGGACGGCAGGCCCCGCCACAGCTGAACGAAACAGCCCTCAGGCCTCTCCTCCTCTCCCTTCCTGCCAGGACCCCTTAGTCAATAATTCAGCTTTTGGGCACCTGACTCCTGGCTAGTGGCCTGAGCATGGCAGACCTGGGACAGGGCCAGGCCCCACTATGGGTGTTATAACCCCAGTCCCGGGGGCCTCAGCGGTCCCTCCACCTGGGGCACATGTCACTGGCAAGAGTCCCTCTATGAGACTGACCTTCTGGGAGGGGAGTACAAGGTTGAGGATCAGGGCTTGGGCGGGGATCCATTTAACAAGTTTCAGGCTGTCCTGGGAAGACAACTAAATGCTCTGTGTGCCGAGGAATTCCAGACCCCCAATCAGGAGCAAGTGCAGCACCCCCACTCCCACGTACTCCTGTCAGCACTGGGGAGCGCCATGTTCAGCGGGCCTCCTCCATTGGAGGTGAGAAGAGCAATGCTGGACTTTCCCCACCAGCAGCAGGTGTGGGCCCCCAACTCACACCAGTCTCTCCCTGCGCAGAGCTGGTCCCCAGGAAGGGAGGCCAGGCTCTCATCTTTATAGGACACACACAGGAGAGTGGATCCCAGCTCCTGCCTCAGACATGCCCTGGGGCTGCAGACCTGGGGGGTCAAAGTCAGGCTCCTACCTGTCTCCCTGTCCCCAAAGACCTGTCCTCCTGGGCACCCTGCATGGGCAGAGCCAGGGAGCAAGGGCTGATTCGTCTCAGACCCGCAGAGCTGAGAGCTCCCCTAGCTTCTCTTGGGGCCTTAGCAACAGGGACAGCCCTCCGTTCCTAAGTCACAGCCAGCGCCCCCGAGCCAAGGCCACAGCCTGACCTGTGCACCAGCTGGGTGTTCTCCTGCTTCAGCTTGCTCTTCAGGTCCCCGTTGGTCAGGCTGTCATTCTCCAGTTCCGTCACCTTTTTTTCCAGGAAGCTCACCTACAATAGGGGGCAGAGGTGGGGGTGGATAAAACCTCTGAGGCCCCAGGACTGAGAACCTAGAAACCACAGGACCGAAGGCCAGGCCCTCCAGCTGACTGTATGAAGAGCAGTCATGTTTGGTGGGAGTGAGGATGGGGTGGGGATGGATGTGCCCACGTGATCAGGAGGGACAGGGTCTCCCAAGCTCCCAGAGAGCATCCCGGGGTGCTCCCTGCTGTCCCCAGGGAGCAGGGCCCACCTTCTCCGTGATGTCGTTGTCACAGGAGTCAATGCTGTCCCGGAACAGGTCCTCGGTGCTGCCATTGCTGCTGCTGAAGTTGCTGCTGTGCATGAGCTGCCTGCAGGGGTGGAGGGAGGCGCGTCTGGATGCAGAGGGCCTCTGGGGACTGAGGTCCAGACTGGGGCACCCAGTACCCTGGGGATGTGTGCGCCAGAACCCCGTCTAAGGAGGCTGGCCTCACCCAGCCAGGGGAGAGTTGCCTGACCTCTGAACTCACAAGGTCATCCAGCTCAGAGGATGGCAGGCGGCTGCTATGCCCCTCAGAGCCCCATATACGGGGCCAATCCATACCAGCTCTTCCCTGCTTCGTCTGAACCCTTCCACACACCAGTTCTAGCCAGTAGCTGCCAAATGACCAGAGCTGGTGGATAAGCCCCGACCACCCCCCCCCCCCCCCCAGCCTGGCTCCACGGTCCCAGCAGAAGGACTGGCCCCAGAGGCCACCAGGAAGCAGGACCCAGTGCCCTCACCAAGCTGCTCCTGCTATATCTCTGGGCCCCGGGGGGAGGGCAAAGGAAGACCACCCAGACTGCTGGCAGTGTGCCGGGAGCCGGTCCATCCTTGCTGTTTCAAGGGACCTGGCGTATATGGCATACTGTTCTTAATATGTTTGCTCCCCTTCTTGTCGCTATGTGTTTTAACCAAAGTCACCTCTCCGAGAAAGGTTGTTTCCCCAGGTAGGAATTTTTCCCTGAGGTTAGGGAGGGGATACAACCCCTTAATTAAGTGCCAGGCGGGTAGTTAAGCTACATAATCTTTACTCCCTGGAATGGAGATAAGAAACGCCCTAACCTTTGTAATAGAAATTGACAGGATTAAAATTGGCTGGTATAAATATGGATGTAACAAGACAATAAAGATCAGATCCACATCAGATCCTGGTCAGACCCTCATCAGATCCTAACCAGAACCTAGCCAGAGAACATGGCAAAAGATCCTGGACAAAACCTGGCTACAGAACTTCACTGGAGAACCTAGACAGAACATGGCAAAAGAACCTGGATAGAACCTGGCTAAAGAACCTGGTGACTGAACCTGGCTGGAGAACCTGGAGAACCTGGCTGGAGAACCTAGCGAGAGAACATGGCACCAGAACTTGGTTGGAGATCCTGACCAGAACTTGGTTGGAGTTCCTAACCAAAACTTCGCTGGAGATCCTGACCAGAACTTCGCTGGAGATCCTGGAGGGAGAACCTCGCTATGCTGATGAACTGAACCCAGTTTCCATGTCATTCCTTCTTCGCCGACTCCGTCCACACCTTTGGGGACCCCTGGACCTGCTGGGGTTGGACCCCAACAGCAGTGTGTGGTGGGTGAGACTGAATCCTGGAAGCAGGCAGATGTAGCTCTTGCCTGAGGCAAATCCCAGCTCCATGCCCCAGGGCTCCCCCTTCCCACTGTCAGGCAGCAGCCAGGGTCCCCACCAAGAGGCCGTCTCACCCTGGCTCCTGGGCGGGAGCCTGGGCGCTCGCTGGCAGCTCCCGGAGCCCTGAGTGCAGACCCGGGGCCAGTTTGTAGGAGAACCAGAGTGGGTCCTGGTGGTCCCAGGAAGTCAGCTCCGCAGGATCTAACCTGGAGCGAAGCCACCACCTCTGCCAGCAGGAAGCCCAGGGCCTCTCAGAGCACAGGACAGGCACTGACAGCGAGGGGCCCTGTGCTGCCTGAGGCTGAGGCAGCTGAGGCCTTGCAGATGCCGACTCTGCCAGAGAGGACAAGGCATGGAGATGGGGAGGGCCCTTCTTTTTCAGAAGTGTGTCCTCCAGTGGCTCTGCCTGCGCTGCCTGGCACGCCGTGTTCTCTCTGCTCATTCAGCCAGACACAGGGTGCAGGGCACTGCCTGGGTCGGGGCTGCTGGCATGGAGCTGGCCGCCCTGGCAGCAGAGACAGCATTCAACCTGTCCTTCCTTGGGGTGGGGGGATGGAGGGGGCTTACCGTCCAAAAGCCGTGCTGGAGATCTTCCGGTTGGGGCTACAGAGAAAGAGAGAGGGGAGACATGGTCACTGAACAGCGGGGCTCTGGGCTGCCCCTTGCGCCCAGGCTGCAAGGCACCGAAGTGTGAGCCAAGCTTTCTCCAGCCCAGCGAAGGGAACTCCCTTATCAGCTCGGTCCTGAGAGGCAGCACCCTGATTTTCCTGCTGCAAAAAAACCCAGGCCCCGAGGATCAACCCCATTCTGAGAGTGCTCTCACCTGCCTGCTGCTTCCCCTCCTGCCCCCACTTCCCCCACCCCCGGCCACCTGCCTCCATGCTGGGCCCGGGCCTCACCTGTTGGCCTTCAGGTTTTTCAGTCGGGCTTCCAAGTCATTCAGCAGGTTGATTTTCTTGCAGCACTGAGAGCAGTAGACATCCAGCAAGTCGCTGTTGTACGCGTGCCGCATTTTCCGGGGCGTCTGCCCCGCACTGATTCATGAAAGAGAAGGCAACCCCTTCTTAACAGCTGTCCAGTCTGGTGCCCACCGCATCCTGCCGAGCTTACTGTACTGGGCTGCCCAATACCTGGGAACCTTGTGTGTGTGTGTGGTTTGGGGGTGGAGAGTGGGAGGACAGCACCAGGTCTCCCCTCCTTCAAAACTCTCAAATAGAAGCAGCCAATGAATTGTACCCATTTCATAGATAAGGCAACTGAGAGCGCTAGAGTTAGAGTAATCAATGAGTCAGGTGTGTGGAAGGTGTAAGTATGCCACCTGGAAAAACACTTCAACAATGAGGTTCTAAAAACAAGACAACAAAGACCCCCGAGTCTGCAGGCTCCCAGGTTGGTTAATTCTATTTCTTCCCCAAGATGGAAGGAGAAAGAAGGAATTCCAGACCCCAATCAGGAGCAAATGCAACCCCCTCAACCCCCAGGAGCAGAACCCATGTAGCTCAGGACTGCCTGCTGAACCCCCCGGGGATGCGGCCGGGTTGGCTCTGCCACTTTTCCTGGACCCCAAACGCCATTCCAGACCGAGGGGCCACCTGGAAGACACTGACGACCCCAGGTCCGAGTAGACGTTGGTCCTGGTCTCGTCGTCGGGGCAGGGGCTGCTGGGAGCACAGTCCACGTCATCTCCCTCCCCGTAGTCTTCAAACTGCTCCTCGTTGCTGATGAGCGAGGTGGTGGAGTGTGTGGAGAGGTCTGAAGTCGTCACGGATGGAGTGTGGCCCAGGGACCTGGTGTGAGGGAAGGGTTGCCCGTTAATGAGGCCACAGCCTGGGGTCGGAAAGCTACCAGTCCTACCAGGAGGTCCACTGGTACGACAGATGCCAGGGGCCTGATTAAGTTTGTGCCTGGTGATATGCTAAGTACACTTTTGGGACCTTATCCAAGGGGAATATCTCACCATAGAAACTGTTTCTGCCCGAGAGATAGTCAAACCCTGCAGCAAAAATTGCTTAAAACCCAATGGTCCACATTCAGCTACTTTACATTATTATACTTTTTTGTTTTCTTTTTTTTCCTCTTTTTACATCACACTTTATATTAAATTATAATACATATGAGTAAGTTAGCTTATTAAATTATGGTCTATCAAATCATTGTTGAAAGGTTTATTAAAAATAATGGCAATAACGTGGAAAAACTAATATTAGGTTTTAATTAAAGTTGTACATAAAATTCCAGCTATAGTAAGATTGAGCATGATAAACGTCTATACAGAATAAGGAGAAGTTGTAAATGAATACATTTAAGTGGTAACAGAGCTTGACTTTGGGTGGTGGGACTATGAGTAAAGTTAGTTATTTCCCCTCCGTTCTCACTTCCCCAACTTTCCCAAGTTCTATTTAATTGGCTTGTACTCCTTTAATAATGAAATGTAGTTTTAACAATGAAGTTTTAACAACAATGGGGTACCAGGTGAGATGCTTCTCCCCGTTTACAGAGGGGATTTCTAGTCCCAAAGAGCCTAACTCCAAGAAACACAGTCAGAAACCCTGCTCGCCCCCCTCCCCCCACCTCGGTGACCCCGCTGAGGGGTAGCGGGTACAGTGTCAGGCTGGTGGAGACCTGTCCCTAACCCAAGAACAGAGGGAGGCACAACTCATCACCTGCCAAGATCTTTCCTCCCGTTAGTCATCATGCAGTATTCCCTGGGTACTGTTACTCATAAGCTAGGGTTTCTCTGACCTCCCAAGCCTCCACACTCGGAAACCTGAAACAAGTGTGTAAGGGGCTGAGGCAGTGGTTCTCAAACTGTGCCCCCGAGGAACCCCAGGTTCTATCTAAGACTCCCAGGGTTAATGACAGGGTGTTAAAGATCAAGTCTCCAGTACCTCCACCCAGATGTATTTATTTCCTTATCTATCTGCCCTCAGGTTCCTCAGCACCTCAGGTTGAATTAATCATACTCCTCCTTTCTTTCTCCTATACATTTTACTGAAACTCTTGGCACCTGCTGCTGGCTGCCTCCTGGTGATTGATGGTCCCGGAAATCAATGGAGACAATCAAGTGGCAAATGATTAGCCAAAAGGCCAACAGGTCTGTAGTCAGTGACCATCTGTCCTTGGGTTGGTCACAGGAAGCACATGGATAAACAACTCCACAAGGCCCCTCGAGAACTCCCAGAGCCCCCAAGTTTGAGAACTCCTGTGCTGAGGAAATACATTAGGTTGAACCATATGAAATTGCTTTTTAAAAGTTGAAAGTCATTAAAAATGGACAATTTCATATGGTTCGATCGATACAGGTACCCCTCCCGCCTCTCCAAATCTCAGGATCAGCTGTGACCATTACCTCCTCCTGACACATGGGATACCAGCTCCCAACTGTCACGGCCTCGGCTATGAGGGCGGCTGCTGCCCATCACCCCACAAACACGTATCATCTCTCCAGGGACAGAGTGAGGGCTGGAAGGAGAGGGACCCCCTGCTGACACCAACTAAAAACAACATTGCCCCATTGGGAAGTCACTAGGTCCTAACGTCATTTTAAAATAATAATTCTGGATATGAGAACACATGAGCAATAAAGGAAATACAGAATATATAGCCCAGTAGATGGGAGGTAATTAAAGCCATTAATAATCTCATCCTGAAAGAACTGCTAATTTTCTGGAATCATTTTTCCCAGGCATTTATATATATAAATATTTTTATATACTAGTACATTTTTTAAAAATAAAACTAAGATCATACCTCATTGACATCCTGTATCTTGCCTTTTTTAAAAACTAATTGAGATCAGATACCCCGTATCATTAAATAGTGAAGCTTGACTTTACACGGTTGTCTAAAATTCTAGAACTGGCCCTGCTGTTAAGCCTTTAGGTTGCTTGGAAGTTTTGCTATTTACAACACCCATGAAACGTATGCCTGGGATGGGAACCCCGAGTGTATGTCGTTTGCTTCCAGGCCCAGGGGTCACGCATGGGGTTGCAGACAGCTTTCACTCACTTGTCCTCGGGCAGGAGCAGGCCCCCGAGACCCCCGTCCTTCTCCTCGGCAGGGCTCCCGACGGGCCCCTCCAGGCTCTGGGTGCTCTCCATGGGGCTGTCCATGTCTGACTCGGGGGGGCCCTCGGGCGGGGCCAGTGTCATAGCCTCCTCCTCATCCTCAGGAAAGAAGCCGGGCTCCCTGGGGAGGACCTCGCCATCAGCAAAGGTGGGGCCTGGCACCTCGCTGCCCTGGAAAGGACAGAGACACACGGAGTGAGTGAGGGTGGCTCCCTAGGGCTCAGCACTGGTCATCAGATGGCAAGGACACGTTACTAATTATGAAGTCCAGGCGCCACACCTAATGACAGCGGGAATGGCACGCAGGGACCCTGAGGCTCCAGGTATGAGAGCGCTGCCAGGTGGTTCACCTTGGGGCCTCTCACACTGCCCGCCTCACGAGAGCCCAGTGAGGAGTCAAACCCCCAGGGACAGCCACCCATGGAGGAGGGCCACAGCCAGGCCGGCCATGGTTCAAGGCACCCGGGCAGCTCGTCACGATCCCCATCACAAAGGCTGCACAGGAGGCCAAATGGCTTGGGAGAAGGCTTCGAGGTGATGGAGCTCAAGGCACAGCCCCAATGAATGGCCACCGAGAACAAGGACCCTGACCTGCAGAGCGTGCCACCCAGCGCAGGGACGTGCGTGCAGCATGACACCCTCCATGACGCGGGGCACTTCCCATAACCCCTCGGGACTTAGTTCTCTCTGTAAGTTGGGAGTGGCAGTGAAGTCTTACAGGAGCGCTGTGTCACAGTGGGCCTCGAAGAATACACCCCAGTCACAGGATGTGATGACAGCCTGGGGGGCATGGTCTCCTTGGCCCTGCCCACAGCTACACAGGAGCAAGAACACCAGGCTCTCCATTCTGCGCTCTGGGCTGGTCCCCAGCGCCTAGCATGCTGCCCGGCGCAATGTTGGCGCACGATTTGCCTGAACCTTTTGTTCAAATCATCTTCTAGAAGGGGTCTGGTTTGATGCAGAGCTCACTCTGGTCTGAGGGACAGCTCTCTGCAAACCATTTCCTGGGGCCACTTTGTCTCTGAGGAGGTGGGTACCTCCCAGGTGGCACTGCTTCCACCTGCTCCAAGGTTCTCAAGCGGGCTCCTCGGCTCGGGCTGGCAGGGCCCCTCAGGAAAGGTGCTCCCGGCAGCCCCAGAACTGCAAGGAGGGTTAACAGTCGAAGGGCTGTGGGAAGCCTCCCAGCGGCTCCTCAGACAAGGATCAGGGACATCTGAGGAAGGAGGTCAGTGACAGGCGTGCTGTGCCCGCCCAGATGTGTGCAGCCAGTGGTGCGCAGGCTCCTGCGGGTCTAGACCCACCAACACATCCTGGGCTAAGAGATGTTAATTAATGAGTCTGGCTCCTGCCGGTGCCAGGCTCCGGCTGAGCACCAGATGGGCCAATAAAGTCGGCATCAGACAGCCAGGCCCCCGACTGTGTAATTAAAATCACCCCTGGTGTTCACATAGCCCTTTCTACCTAGATGTCACTACTCCAAGCCCACGTGGCTCCCAACTCCCTCAGATCCTGTCCTACGCCAGCTACTCCCCTGCATCCCAGGAGGAGCTCACATTTATGGGCAGCCACCCAGTCTGCGCCGAGAGCTGATATGTTACCCATTTGGGCTCCGTGACACCTCTTCAGGATTCTTATCTCCGTCTTACTAATGAGGACATCACGGCTCAGAGTCACCTGCCAAAAGTCCTCGGCCTGCCTCCGAGTCCCCACCTGCCTCAGCCACAGGCGGTTCCCTTTATCACTGGTGCAACCCACACTTCATGGACTTTCAAACCTCATGGTGACCCTGAGAACACACATCACAGGGCAGCTTACTAATTATGAAGCCCTATTGCTGCAACTGCATGTGCCCACTTCCTGTCCCCACAGGAAACTCCCCAAGTCAGTGTGTGGATGCCTGGAGAGAAAGCAGGAGGAGACAGCCCTCCAAGGAGAGCTGGGGCTCCTGCACGGGCAACGTGCCTGCGAGCTTTCACCTCCCCGGACCCGGCAGGGGGACTAGCACTGCTAGGAACCAGCTTTGTGGCTCACAAGAGCACTCAGCCACTTTACAAATGGGCGTCTTCACAGCCTTGTGAGTTGGGTCTCCTCTCCCGAGCTGTGTAGGTGGTGACTCGCCTGGAGCCTCGTGGGAGTTAGTGGCAGGGCTGGGACTGGACTGTGAGTCACCAACACCCACTCTCCCCACAGCACCGTGCCAGCAGGGGTCCCCAGGGGACGACAGGCAGGCGCCAAGTGAGGCCAGCATTGGTGCTCAGGTGACCGGCTTGGCCTCGGGACAACTCCTGTTGACCTCACTGGATACCCAGACCCGGAGGCTGAGTTTCTGCCGGGCACTGTGCCCGGAGACATCCAACTCACAGCATGCAGGTACCTGGTACCTGACATCCCACAAATGAACCAACTCCGGGCAGCCCACCCAAGGTCCCAACCAGAGTGGCCTTGTCTCAGCCACAGGTGGGGCAACAGAAAGGATAGGCGCCCCACAGGGGTCCCTCCCTCCCCCAAGACCACCACCTCCTGAGGTGTATTTTTACCCTGTGACTGAGCAGAGTCCTTATCTGCCTGGCCCCGCACACCTGACAAAGCCTCCTGTCTATGTCCGTCTCACAAACTCCCCACCTGCCTCTCACTACAGCCCCGGAGAGCGCTGGGAGGTGTACAGAGCAGAGATTAAGGACTCATGGTCTCCATCTGACATGGGCAGGGGTTACTCTGGAACTTCCCAGCCTCAGAGACCTAAAGCCAGTCTCCCCTTGCCAGCGCCAGGCCCCTCACCCACCCCTCGCTTCCTCTCTCTCATCATGCCAGCCTTTTCCTTTAAAGTTAGCTGCTCCCTACACTATCGCCCTTTTCATTCAACCCACAATTGTTTGCCCGAGGCCAGTGGAAATTTTAACTTCAAAACCATTTCTGGTAGTTTTCCCCTCCTTTCAAATAATGTAAGGACGGCTAGATGGAAATTAACTAACTGCGCCCGATTAGTCCCGGAGGGTAGCACTTTGGCATTTGTCCTGGACCAAAGCATCCCTGCACCTGTAGTCCTCCCCGAGGGCCTGGGCTCTGGCCCAGCTCCCATTCCTGGGCCTCTGGGGAAGGGCTTGGGGGCAGCACTGGGCCTGCAAGGGTGCTGCTGGGGTTGGGGACAGCCTGCTCCGATGCCCACCCCTCGGGCAGGGAGGCAGAGCGGGGGCAGCGGCAGGAAGGTGCCGGGAGGCAAACTCTCAGCCCAGCCTGAGCCACCGCGCACTGGCCGGCAGAACCCAGTCACACCAGAAACCCTTCTAAGCCTGTTTCTTTCTTTTATGGTTTTTAGATAAAGTTACAGACAGAAAGGAAGAACTCGTCCATAATAAAAATGTCCTAGCAGGGTTTCTAGGACTGG
This sequence comes from Myotis yumanensis, assembly GCF_028538775.1. Taxonomy (NCBI): domain Eukaryota; kingdom Metazoa; phylum Chordata; class Mammalia; order Chiroptera; family Vespertilionidae; genus Myotis; species Myotis yumanensis. The sequence continues at coordinate 22,552,241 of NW_027223767.1, read as the reverse complement.
GACTTGCCCGGGCTTCCCGAGAGCTAGGTCACCCTCCGGCCCGGCGGCCTGGCTGCTGCGGCCCAGCGTGAGCTCCCAGGCCACCCGTACTTCCAGGAAGGAGATCGTTGGGGAATGTGCGGGAGCTAAAGATTAACCCGCCTGGGGGTGGTGACGCAAATTCTACTGAAGCTACAAGATTCCAGGAGTTCCCGGACAAACCCAAGGTCAATTCCAGGCAGAGGGAGCCTGGGCTGCGGCAGCCCCTGGTGGTGTGTGTGTGTGTGTGTGTGTGTGTGTGTGTGTGTGTGTGTGTGTTGGGTGGGGTGTGTGTGTGTGTGTGTGTGTTGGGTGGTGTGTGTGTTGGGTGAGTTGGGGGGGGCTCAATGCCATGAGAGTGGGAGGAGTGGGTGGAAAAGGATGATATCACCCCATAGGGCACCTCATGCTCACCCAGCCATATGGTCTGTGTCCAGATCTGCCTCCACAGCGTGTGCTCCTTGGGGGTGAGAGGACGCCTGGGGCAGGGTCCCAGATCAGAGGCCTGCTCCGGAGGGGTGGCGGGACTAGGGGAGTGGGTATGTCACCCAAGTCCCAACCAGGTGGCCTCCAGTGTATCCTCTCAGCCACAGGTGGGGCAGAAAAGGTATGTCTTTTCTGGGGGGACGTTAGGGAAAGGACAGTGTCCTTCACAGGCAGCACCGGGCAACACCTGTGGGTGACCCCTATTCCTAGCCCTCTCCTTCGGACCCACCGCCAGCCCTGGGCACAGAGCCCCCTGTTCCTGAAGGCACAGGGTGGCTGACATGGCCAGCCCACTCCGGATCACTTCCTCCCACCCTGCTGAGGGACCCCAGAAGTAAAGGGGGTAGAACAGACACAGCACCCTCCTCAGCCCCACACACCCTTGTGAATGCGGCTCTGGAGTCTGGCAGACTAGCTTTGAGTCCTGGTGGCCCGCCATTCACAAGCTGTGTGACCTTGAACAAGTGACCTGTGAGCCCGACTCCTAGAGAATGAAGACAGCCACCTGACCCTCAGAGCGACTGTCGGGGCCACACACGATCATCTTCACAAGCACCAGGGAGTCAGCACCAGGGGGAAGGTTAAGTCCGGGTCTGGCCTTGTCAGGGGCTGCGCGCTGCAGAAACCAAGCTGCCCCGGCTGGCCAGTCAGCCAGGTCCTGGTCAGACAGGAGGCCGGGAGGTATGTCCTCCTCAAGAGGCTGGGCCGGGGGCATTATCCAAAACCAAAGGTTTCTGGAGAGTTCTGAGGCCCAAGGCTGGCAAACAGGCTGCTCTGGCAGGGGAGGTCTGCACTGCCAGCATCCCCTCCAAGTCCCCACCGTCTCCAGCTCGGGCTGGATGGGACTGGCCCCAGCCGGAAGTGGGAGCTTGGAGGCACAAAGCCTGCCTGTGGATCCCCTCTCCAGTCTCAAGAGCAGTGTTCAGCAGCCAGCAGGCCCCAAAGTCACCCCTTCTGTAGGAAGCTGGCAAGGGCTGAATTCAATGGCCGGTGAAAGGCCAGGTATGAATACGCAGGGAGACTAGCCAACAACGCCCCGCTATCCATGCTCTGGGCGGCACCAGGGGCTCAGACTCGATGTCATTGGTGCCCCCTCACCCACCTGGCCCCAGTGGATCCCACCTCCAAGTCACACACACAATTACTCTGAATTTTCCTGGAAGCTGATGTACGGAGGGCACTGGCGCCATTTCCACATTCTCTGGGGGAGGGAAGACCCTAAAGGGGTAACCACGAGGTTTCTACATCTGAGCCCCAGTGGTGAGCACTGCAGGGAGCACACAGCGAGTGAGGAGCCAGTACTTGAGGAACGAGAAGGCGCTGCAGAAGGGTGGACTGACTGGACGGCCACCCTGAGCCTGGGAGCCATCCTCGTCTGGTCACTGGTTAGCTGTGACCCGGATGAGTTGTTCATTTCTGAGCAACCCACCTGACAGGATTGCCACAGAGAATCCAGAACAATGCCCCCACCTCACAGATGCTGGAAACACGGCAAAGAAGAGAGGGGCAGAGTGGTGTGAGGAGCAACCTCTGGAGGTGGGCCGACTGGGATCAAATCCAGGCTCCACCACTTACGAGCTCTGCGATTTTGGGTCGCAGCACCTCAGTTTCCCCATCTACGGAATGGAGTTAGCTATTATTAGGACTATATGAGTTGGTACGTGTTCTATGCACACACAGAAAGTGCTATTATCGTCTTCACTGTATTGAGAGAAGACACCCAGGGGTGCCTCCTGGCCACCATCCAGCCCGGGGACCGTCCCTCGGACCTGCTGGCACACCGGGCGGAGGTAGGTTGGGTTTAGCTGCAAAGCCTGCCCTCCAAGCGTGCCAGGTGCCTCTTTCCCCCGCCAGGGATTTCTCCTGCCCCCTCTCCTCGCAGGTGTCTCTGCACGTAGAGCGCTAGGACAAGATGCCGCTGGGGCAAGGGCGTCGGGAGGCTCCGAGGCTCTGGCTCATCCACCCCCAGCCCTGGCTCCCAAGCAGTAACTCAGAGCCAAAGAACAGCGCTGTGGGGACGGGCTGGATAAAAATAGCCTGGGCAGGCACATCCCGGCTTCCCTCGCAGCCGGGCACCGTGGGCACATGGGGAACCGCACTGCAGGGAAGGCATGACGGTGACACACACAAACCACGCCTCGTGTGGGGAGAAGCCAGCCTGCGCCTGGGGGAGCTGAGCAGGCTTGGGGGCCGGGCTGGGGATGAAACTCGTCACACTCCCAGCCAGGACACAGCCCAGGAGCAGTGACAGGCTGGTCAGGGTCTCGCTGGGTCTTTCCCGTGGGCAGCAGAGAGCCAGTGTAAGGAACTAACCTGTGGATGCCACGGTCCCCAGGTCCACAGGGCGGAGAGGGGTGAGCTGGTGGGGATCCTCTACACACCACTGTATTGGCCACTCGTCATGCAAAGATGGTGGCAGCAGAGATCAGTGAGCAAGCCAGGCTGTCCCCGACTCCTGTCTGTGCTGCCAACCCCTGCCCGGAAGCCAGGCCATGCTCTGCAGGTGGGTGGGAGATGCTCATCAGTGGCTGATAAGAGATCGTGATTCAGCAGAAGGTTCCCCAGGTGCCAGTGAAGGGACGAGGGTGGTAATAAAGGGGTATTTAAGTCCCCACCCAGGCAGACTGGGCCTTGGGCGTGCATTCTGAACAAAAGTAACCTGGGCTCAGATACAAGGGCCAGGCGAACATGGGAGCGCCAGGTTACCAAACCCTTAGAGTTGATCGCCCGTCTCGGCCAGCCATGGGGACTGATCTCACACCGAGAGCCAAGGTCTGCAGCCCCAGCTTCCCGCCCTGGTGGGGGCTGAGGTCAAGATAGGTTCCCACCCCAGGGCCAGATCACAGTGGCCAGGAGCCACCCCTCTAGCCAACCTCCCTTCTGCGGGGGTGGCAGCGAAGGCCACTTTCAGCTCTCTCCGCCAGCCAGGGGCCCCCAGATCCACCTCTTGAACCCTCACAACAGGGAGATTATCACCAGCGGCTTAAGACCACCCTGAACTGGGCTTGCGCTCCTGCTCCCGCAGCCTCCAGGAGCAGATCTCCGCGTGGACGCCCAACTGCTGCTCTGCTTTCATCACCAGGCGGACCGCTGCTCCCAGGAGGGGGACACAGTGACAGCCGCTGTTTCCTCTGAGCTCATTAGGCTCAAGTGGGAAAGTCTAAGAGGGTTTGCTTCTCGCATCACCCGTCTTCACAGAAGGGAGGCTGAGGCTCTCGGGCTGACGTGGTTCAGTCCTGGACGTGGCGGCCCCCACTGGCGGGGGAGCCTCAGGCCAGGACTGAGCAGAAGAAGAGGAGAAGCCTTGCTGCTGTTTCTCAAGAAGCCCCACGCCACTGGCGCAAAGCGCAGGCGGCGAGATAACGTGCCCACTGCTGCACACACCACAGCGGAAGGGTGTGGAAGCCACACTGCCGTTTTCTCAATGTTTTAATGGCAGCTCTTGAGCTGTCTCTCTCCCGATCTCACATCCTCCCTCCAACACGCACACTGCTGCTAAAGGGGTGTCACAGGAGTCCAAAGGAAGGGGGGCCCAATGCAGCTCTCAGAAGACTCAGAAACGAGGGGTGTCAGATGGCCCCCGGCAGCAGAGGGGGTTGAGCTTCCTGAAGGGCGGGACTGGAAGTATTCGGGGATCTATGTGTCCCCAGTAAGGAAGGGGCTGGGAGGGAGGGTCCCAAGCAGGTCCAGACCACAGGGGCTCTGGCTGGCTGACCCACATGACCAGCCTGCCCCAAAGGCTGTGAGGCTCAGCTCAGCTGACACCCAGCATGCGACCACTCAATGTTCACCCAGCTGCCTGTGTCCAAGTTCACCCACCACCCTTCCAATCAGGGCAAACTTCCCAGGAGCCCGCTGACAACTGTGAGAGAGGGCTGCCCGAGCTCGCGCCAGAGCCCAGTTCTCGCCGTAAAGGAAGCAGCTGGCATTCTGGCTCTGTGCTTCCATCTAGGGACAATCTGTGGGCATGAGCAGCATGAGTCCCAGGGGTGTAGGAAGAGCCAACAAGATCCAGTTTTTAAGCCCATTAGGCTACGGCCCAGACCCCGGATCCCACTGGAAACACCCCTCACAGTGGAGCCATCTGCCAGCCAGGAGACACTCGAGCCCTCTATCCCCCTCCCACGCCATTTCCATTCCAATCATGTTCGAGTACGTCAATAGTTAGCAGTTAAAAAATAAAAACATCTTACTAAAAATCTAATGCAGAAGAAAAAGAAAATGGAATAAATCATCCTATTAAAAGACACATATTGTCAGATTAGATGATAAAAACACCTACATACCATTTATAATAGACATCATTTAAGCATAAGGACACAGAGAGGTGGGAAGTAAAAAAATTAAGAAAGATACACATCAACACCAACTTCTCCAAAGCTGGAGGGGCTATATTAATATCAGACAAAGTACACTTTAAGGTAAGAGATAGAGGAACATTAAGAAATGACAAAGATGAATTTAACAAGATGTAACACTTGTAAACATTTAGGCATCTGAAAACATCATTTCAAAATATATAAAGCAAAATTAGAACTAAAAGTTGGAGGTTTTCATTCACCTCCCTCAGAAATCAATGGAGCAAGCAAACAAGAGAATTAGGAGGGAGACAGAGATTTGAACACCACAAACTTGACCTGACACAAATAAAAAACACTATATCCAACAAATGTAGGTTAAAACCATTAGTCAGTGGTTGATGAGGCGTTGGATACTTACACGGTACCAAAGAATCGCCCCTCAGATCACTGCCAAATAGCAAGCAGCCACCGTGCCCCACACCTCTAGCATGGAGAAAGCAGGCTATTGTCCACGCAGTTATGAAACCGTACACCACTAATTGGGAACCACCAGACATTAGCCTACTGACATGATACAATATGAGGGATACAACACCACCTATCATGTAGTTTTAACAACACAACTCAATTCTCATCAAGCCTTAGGATCTAACTTCTACTGAACAGAAAAACAGGAGATGGAAGAACAAATCACACATCACAGGGAAAATGATCAAAATTGTGTGACCTTCTACAAGACTACTGGCCTGGTCTTTTCAAAAAGAGAATGCATAAAAGAAGAGGGAGGGGGACTTTTCCAGACGGGTGGTTCTCAAACTTGATTTATACATCAGAATCCCATGGGGGTGGGAGGAATTGTCAAAATTCAGGTTGAATCAGTTTCTGAATCAGTTTCTGGGGTGAGGTCTGAAAATGTGCACTTCTATAGGCTGAAATGCTTTTTTTTTTTTTTTTTAAATAGCATTTCTAACAAGTTCCCAGGTGCTGCTGGTCCCAGGACCGCACCGTGAAAACCACTGTTCTAGATTCATCAAGAGACATAAAAACTGCATGTCATCCTTGGTAGATCCCAGATCAAACAAACAACCAAACCATCACCTAGCTGCAAAATACTTTTTGGGGGCACACAGAGAAGCTAAAAGATGGGTTAGGTGATATTAAGGAATATGCTTGATTTTGTTACATGTGTTAATGGTATATAGTTACAAAGGAGAAATGTCCTTAGTTTTGATAATGTCTTGCCTAATTTCCTTTCAAATGGCTCAGGAAAAACAGTGATACACAGAGATAGAGCGAACATGGTCACAGCATTGGAGAGCACCAGGGACATGCAAATCCTTAATGAACGGTGCCGTTTCCTTCTCCACCAGCTCTGTGGTGGTCTGTTTTGGTTACAGGGGCTGGTTGCCTGGCTGATGGGAGTCATGGCTATTGGAGGGGCTGTATGGTGGGCTCTGGACCCTCGGGTCTGGCGAGGGGTGCTACGAAGTGCTGCAGAACACTGCTTTGGGCAAAACTTTGTGAGTTACACAGGTGGGTGGCTGGGCCTCACCCCCAGTGGCTTCCCATAATCCATGCTTACAGGTCTTTTTTTTTTCAGTATGTTAGAAGTAAACCTTAGGTACATAAAACAGCAAGACAGTTGAGTTGTCCCAAACTCGCTGAACTGGTTAAGGAAAAGTGTAAAATCCCTGTCAAGTTAAAAAGGAATATGAGGAGGTGAAGCCGTCCTTACCACTATCCTCGAGGGAGAGTCAACAGCAGTAGGAAGGCTGGAGGACCAACACAACCTCCAAGGGCAAATAAGCCCCAGGAAGAACTGAATGATGAGCAGTCTAGGCAGCAAGATTAGGGCACGGACACACGGACACAGACACACACACACGGAAGATCATGTGAAGACATAGGGAGAGGACCCTGGCCATTTGCAAGCTGCGGAGATAGAGGCCTCAGAAGAAATCCACCCTGCCAACACCTTGCTCTCAGATGGTGGACTCCAATATTGTGGGGAAATGAATTTTAGTAGTTTGAGCCACCCAGTCTGTGGTGCCCTAGGGAACAAATACACTTCCCTTCTCCTCCAAGAAGCCTGCCTGAAACCCCTCAGCTCGAGCTGGATTTTTCACCCTCTTCCCACCCTGATAATAACGCAAATTCCTTCAGGTCAGTTCAATTCAACCTCCAGGAGAACTACTGGGCCTCCAGGACCTCATCAAGAGACCGGGGTTTCTCTTTGTTCTGTTCTCTCCTCAAAAGAAACACTGACTTCTCTTTCATGATCACTTGGAGATACTGCTGCTTCTACAGAGACTACATTTTGCTGAAACTGAAGTTTGCTGAATCTGTGATTTTCAGGATGGTGTTTGTAAACACTATTTATATATGAATCTCGGGAAATTATTCCCGTTTCTGTGTTCTCTCAGTAGCATAGGTGGTTCTACCCTTAAAGAAGTGCTCGGGCAGCTCAGTCAGAGACATTTAAAACTGTAGTTAGTGCAGTTATAATACAAATGTCAAAGTTATTTTACCTAAACAGGGACTGGTTTACAAGACAGGAAACCAGCAGTCAGCCCTGGAACCACAGGCTGGCACCACAGAGCCTCGGTCCTGGGTCGGGCCACCTCTGTGGCCAGCAGCACTCAGTAATTGAATAAGATATTACCAGTTTCTCCATGCCAGGCAGTATTTTTGGCTACTTGAAATCCAGAGCAGATGTCTTCCCTCTGTTGTGGTCACTTGGAGAAGGAGCGCCCTTACCATTCCTGGGACATGTGGGCACTTGCTCGGCTGTGACGCCAGCCTCCCTCTGACTGGCCAGAACCGAAGCCCCTCTCTACCCGCCCCGGCTGTCCTTCCAGAGTCAGTGATGGTGAGTGCGGGGGGGCCGGCAGATACTGTAGCTAAGTGACTCATCTCCAAGGAAAACCCACCGGGTGGTCCTAGGGTCAACTTCTGCTCCCATAGAGACCAAGCCCTTGATGGGGGTGACTGTTCCAACAAAACCCTAGGTCCCCAATCGGAGTGCACCCGTGAACCTACCTCCTGAGCAAAAAGGACTCAGAGGCCTCCTGGAGCAGCCTGCTCCCTTCCCCCAAACAGAGCCAGCAGCCTTGATTTTCAAATGAGAATGTGGACTTTGGAGACAAACTGTTGGGGATTATGAAAACAGAACTTAAATTGCTTCCACATCTGGAAACCAAACCCAGCAGCCAGCCCCAAGAATTCCAGGCATGTCAGCCAACAAACGCTGCAGGTCAGGGAGGTGTTTTCTGCTAGCCCAGCTCCCAGTATCCACCTACCCAAACCCACACGTAGACCTTCTGTCTACATCGGTGACTGGTAGAGCCACACCTGAGAAAGGAAAAAGGTAGCACTCGGAGCACCAGCCACGTGGCCAGCATCTGCTATGTGCTTTACTGGGGGGGACGGGGGGGTCTGGTTTTCTCCCCCTAAGTCCCAGCAAGTAATACCACCTCCTCCCGACAGAAGAGGGCACGGTGCACAGTTTAACCCACGTTCCCCTGAAGTTATGCGCTGGCTTTTCTCTCTATGTCCCTTTGCCGTCATACAAAAAGGTAGAGCCGTGTGAACCTGAGTCGTGAACCCCTAAGTTCAATCACCCCATCTCAATTCTCAAAAAAGATTTCCCAAGGACCTGCTGTGAGCTCCAGTTCCCACCCAGCCAGGTGTGGGGCAAGGCCAATGGAAAGCCAGTTAGCAGCTGCAAGGGGCGCATATCAAGGGCTCCCTGGCTCTCTGAACATCTCCTGGCAGCTATTCCGGTTACAAATTATAGCCTTTAAAGAGGTGGCTTTTGAAGTGAGGGCTTAATTACTCCCACAGTCAAGAGCCTGTGGGGCTTGCTTGGGGTCTCCTTGGTTTTTCATCACGATAAGAGGAGCTTCAAGTGGAGGCTTGGGCGGGAAAAGCAGTGGCTGGGGCCAGCTCACCTGTTCTCAGCCGTCCACAGGGTGGACCAAGCAGCATTCCTTCGGCGGGGCACCCTCAAAGGAGGCAACAGGAACTTCCCTGGGAGAGGCCACTGTCTGCTTCAAGGAGGGCACAGCTGAACAGAGCTGCCCCTGCCCAACAGCCGACAGCCAGGGCGGGCACCACCCCACCCCTTCTCTGCCACAGACACCCTCAGGCCCTGGAAGACCAAGCAGAGTGCCCGTGCTCACCTGCAGCTAGTGGCCAGGCTCCACATGACCCACCCTCCTGGAGCAGACCGATGGGGATCAGGAGGGCCAATGACAGGGCAGGCCCACTCTCCTCCTGTCCACCCGCGAAGACCTGTTTTTATAATCTCCCAGCACCTCCCACCACTCAGAGCCTCAGCAGTGCTCCCGCAGGCTCAGTGCAGGTTGTCTCTTTTTGTCCTTCAGCCTTGGCAAGGTCCAGCCACCAGGCTGTGTGTTCCAGGGGCCGCTGGCCACAGGCCAGGAAAGGCTGAACCAGGCTCTCCCAGTGGGGACAGGTGAGCGAGCACAGGTCTGACCACCCGCCACAGATGGGGCTCAGAAGGTAGGAAGCCCCTGGGGAGTCTGAGGCTACGGAAAACCCATCAACCCCCTCAGAGAGCCATAGACCCAGGCCCTGCCTGTTCAGCCAGCACACACTGCCCTGTCCAGTCAGTCTTGGCCTCAGGACATGATACTGCCCCTTCCCCTCCCTCATACTCCAAGCTCTTGACTTTACCGCCACCCCCATGCCTTGGCACAGGCTGTTCCTATGTCTGAATTCCTCCCTTTGCCACAAACACCTGACCCTAAACAAGCCCCAGATAAACACTCCACACACCCCACCCCCACCCCTGCAGCCCAGAACCCAGCTCCTTGAGCCCCACAGCCACCTCTGGGCACACTCTCCCCAGCAGGTCCTTTTTCTGCCCTGTGACTCCTCCTGGGACTGGGAGAGGGGGCCCCTTAGGTACCATTTATGGAGAGAAGAACTACCTAACGGGGACCCTCCCATCCAGCCTCGGCCAGCTAACCCAGGGTTCTCGGTCCCCAGCCTGGAGCTGCGCAGAAGCCTTGCCTCCTGGGGCCCAGGGGAGCCACTGCACCAGCTATAGGGGCTCTTTGTAAACAAAGCCATCCCACTGTTTCATTCATTCTACGCCCTGGTACCCGGCAACCACTGAGGTGCATCCTCGTGCCAGAGGCCAAACTCCACCTCATCAAGGAGGGAGCTGCGGCCCTGACACCATGCAGACACCTGAGGAAGGTGGGCTACTGGCTGATATCAGGACCTCAAGAGGGGAGAGAGGCACAGAGGAGACCTCTGACGAAAACAAGGTTTAAGACCACAGCCTGCTCTGAAGGTCTCCCTTCAGCCAGCATCTTTCAGCTGGAGACCCCCATGTGGCTCTCTCCCAGGACCTCCAACGCAGTCCACTGCTCCCCCAGTCCTGCTCCTTCCTCAGTGAACAGCCACCTCATCAATCTCACCCTTACAGGTCCCCAGGTATTGACGGCTCACCCCAATCCTTCCCCCTGCAGCCCAGCCCTCCCACCCCACACATCGTGCTCACACAGGTCCCTGTGTCTTCACCGATGCTGTTCCCTGCTCAGAACTCTATTTGGAGTCAGACTGTCGGCTGGCACTCCCCAAACCCTTGGTGCCTAGCTACAGAAACACAGGTAGTCTTAAACATTTGAGGAAGACCAGGAAAAAATATACCTATTAAGCAGTTATCATGTGCCCGATGTTTTTGTGCATCAGTCACCATTCAGATGAAAAAACTGAGGTTCAGAGAGGTTGAGTAACTTGCATAAAGTCACAGAGCTAAAGCAGGGCTGGGATCTGAACAAGGTCTGATTTTAACGCAAGGAGGGTATAGGGAATACTGAATACTCGGCAATGGCGGTATCCAACAAGCAGCACTGGAGCACTCTCTCAGGTTGAGCTCTGCAGGCCATGGGAACAGGAATGAGCAAGGCTGGTGGCACCAGAACCTGAGCTGAAGGCTGCAGAGACTACAGCACGCTAGACCACTGACTACTGCCAGCTGAGGCTCCTGGGCCTGTGCCACCCTGGCCACGGGCATTGCCCCCTCCTCTTTCCCACCACAAGGAGCTTCAAAGAGGCTACATGTGGGAAGATTTTACAGAAAGGAAGAGGAGAGAGATTTGAAAGAAAACTGCTAAAAGGAAACACATGTGAAAACGAAAACTCAGGCAAAATGGGAGGATGGAAGGAAGGAAAAGATGATGTTCGAGGATTGTAAACTGAGTCAGAAAGCCCTGGTACATATCACCAGTTTCTCTCTTCTACCTTGGGGAGGCCAGCAGCCCACTCCCTGCCTTCGCTTTCCCTTTAACCTGGTAGAACGGAGCAATGTGACCTCAGATGATACGCAGGAAGAGAGAAATAGGGAAAGGTGCCTTGTACATCATCATGACGACTATGGAGCCATGACCCATATTCGGTGCAAGAAGAAACCTGAGGCTCAGAGAGGTTGCTCTGCTTTCCCAAGGTCACACAGCTGATGAGCTGAAAAGCTGGAATCCGAGCCCTGGTCTGCTCAGTGTTCAAGCTCATTTCCTTGAACCACATTACAGCATCCTTTCATAAATCCTACCACCATGACAAGGTGGCTCTCTCCCTTTCCTTGAAGAAACTGGGCAAATTATGTAAGTTCTTAGAGGTTACCTAGTTTTTGTGTTTCATTAAATTCAAGATGCCTTTGATTTTAAGATGCGCTGTTATTTCAGGTACACCAAGAAAGAACAGGCACTGTCAGTTACATTATAACCACCAGCGAACGCACAACACATTCCAATTTGAGATGTTGAAATGTGAAGGAAAAAAAGTGTCTTGGAATCTATAAAATACAGTGTGAGTGAGCACAAGTGGGGGATGGGGGTTCAGTCACAGTTCCTTAGACGGTGTGTGTGTACTGGAGAGTCGATGACAAGTCTATATATGCATGTGTGTATACACACATACACACACCTGTGCTGCGACAAGACTTTCTTTGCTCTAACTGATGCGATCTTGCAGATAATCTCACAACAAGGTGTTGTCAACAGGAGCCCTTTATTTTGCCGGGAGACCATCCATTCAAGGAGGCAGAGGTTGTCCTGCCACCACCCTCCACTGAGGAGGAACTGGCTGAGCTGCAGAACTCTGGGCAGCCAAGCCCGATGAACAGGTAGGTTTGCTCCCTGGAAAACTACCATGGGCACTGACCCAACGTGGTGGGGTGGCTGCACAGCCCACACCTTTCTGCCTGGCTCCCCTCCATGTCTCTGGGGCCTGCAGGCAGCCAGAGCCGCAGTGCTTGCATAAGGCAGATGCTGTGGGCTGGCAGGCGGGCAGCACTGCTCCAAGCTGGCTTTCCAACTGGGCAGAGGCGGATGGACGGGCAGGCCCTTGCTGGAGGTGAAGGGCAGGTGGGCAGAGGTGCAGCCCCCTCTCCTTCTCCTTCGTAGCCAGGCCTGGCAGAGCAGGCAGCCTCTGGCAGGAAGGACCAGGTGCAGCCCACACCAAGCCTCAGAGAGCTGGCTGTCACCTCAGACCTGCTTTGCATCTCAGTCACCGATTGCCACATGGGCACCAGTCACCACACTCCGGCCCCCAGTCTGCACCTGTAGAGGCTGAGCTGGTTTTCTTACAAACACAGAAGCAGGGGAAGCGGAGTTTACTCTCCTGGAGACGCCCTCAGGTAATGGTGTTTTTTGCCCTGCCACCTTCCTGTTTCAGTGTTGACATCTTCCCTGTAAGAATTCTGTTAGGTGCTAAGGTTATGAGTCACAAGAATCAGACCAGTAGGAGCTTGCAGAAACTAAAACGAACAGCTCACTCATATGCCAGGCACTGTTTTAAGTGTTTTCATGCTTTTACACACCTGATCCACGTAACAACCTTATGAGGGAGGTACTAGCATCATCCTCATTTCCTAGATGAGGAAATTGAGGCACAGAGAGGTTAAATAATTTGCCTGAGATTCCACAAACAGCTACTGGCTGAGCCGGGATTTGAACCCAGACACCTGACCAGGTTCTTGGGCACTATACTCTCCTGCTACCTAACCACCCATCAGCCACCAACTGAGCAAGTGTCAAACCCACTCTGGACGAATTAGGTCACAGTGGCTCACTATCTACCTATCTATATATGTATGTATATATATATATATATATATATATATATATATATATATATAGATTTCAGAGAGAAAGGGCGAGGGAGAGATAGAAACATCAATGATGAGAGAGAATCATTGATTGGCTGCCTCCTGCACGACCCACACTAGGGATCAAGCCTGCAACCCAGGCATGTGCCCTTGACCAGAATCGAACCAGGGACCCTTCAGTCAGTAGGCCGATGCTCTATCCACTGAACCAAACCAGCTATGGCGCTCACTTTCTCTTCACCTAAGGTAGATGCCATTATCAATCCTAATTCTATAAAAGGGGAGATGGAGGCTCAGAAAGGTGAGGTAGCTTGCCCAAAGATCCACAACTAGCAAGTAGCAGAGCCAGGATCTAGATCAGTGGTTCTCAACCTTCTGGCCCTTTAAATACAGTTCCTCATGCTGTGACCCAACCATAAAATTATTTTCGTTGCTACTTCATAACTGTAATGTTGCTACTGTTAGGAATCGTCATGTAAATATCTGATATGCAGGATGATCTTAGGCGACCCCTGTGAAAGGGTCGTTCGACCGCCAAAGGGGTCGCGACCCACAGGTTGAGAACCTATGATCTAGCTCCACGTTATTTTCTGACTCTGGTATTTTTTTCTACTTGAACAGGCACTGAGCATGAGGTGAAGGCGCCTGTGTTTTGAGGTGGGTATTCCTCCCAGGAAAACCAGTGATCAGGAAGGATAAACTGGCTCCTACTCTCTCTCCAGTCTAAGAGGGAGATGGGATTCCAGTGAAGAGCAGACCCCACATCCACTGCAGACAGCACAGGCCACTGGAAATGCGGGGCTTCCTTTTTTATGGCAAGAGGCTTGTGAAGTGCAGGAGAGTGGGGGTGACAAAATGACTCAAGAATAAGAGCGCTCCCACCCACTCTCCCACACTTGAGTTCTGTTTAGGTCTTCCTCTTTCTGATCCCTTCAAAGAGAAAGCTCCCATGAGCAGAGCCACAGGTATTAGCTACCGAGCTTCTGTTTTCATTTGAATCATGTTTACACGATAGGGAAAAAACCCACTTGTCTCAGAAGATGAAGCAGGTTGAATCAATTAAACATAGGCCCCACAGTCAGAAAACTTCCCATTTCCTGAAGGAAGTCAAGAAGTGGGGTTAGAAACACTGGTGTTACCAGTACCAGCCTGCTAGTGGGAGCTGGGGTCAGAGGTCACCTGGACCCCACAGCTCTGGACCACTAAGTTGCCACCTCAGGCTCCATGTGACACTCCAAGGATGCACACAGTTCTGGTTGCCTACTCTCTCCTGCACACCACACATATACACACACACACCACACATATACACACACACACCACACACACCACACGGCACACACACATCACACCGCACACACACACACACACCACACACAAACACACACACACCACACACCACACCGCACACACAACATACACACACCACACAGACCTCCCACACACAACACACACACGCACACACACATCACACACATCACACCACACTGCACACAACACACACACCACACCACACCACAGACACACATCACACACACACACACCACACCACACACACCACACCGCACACAACACACACACCACACACAATACACCACACACACACCACACACCACACCACAGACACATCACACACCACACCGCACACAACACACACACCACACACAATACACCACACACACACCACACACCACACCACAGACACATCACACACCACACTGCACACAACACACACACCACACCACACACACCAAACACAACACACCACACCACACACAACACACACACCACACACCACACTGCGCACACACACACACACACACGGGGCCTCGGCTGGACAGACTCCTTAGGAGACCAGGGCACAGGACTGTGCCGACAACTGCCCCTGGGTAGACTAGTGAACAGAGGCCCAGGCACCCTGGGGCTCAGGAAGGTCAGGGGCTCAGGAAGGTCAGGAGCTCAAGGAGAAAAGGAAGCAGTCCTAGGGGAGGCCGGCCAGAACCTGACAAGCACAGGCTGCCAGCAACTCTGCAGGTCTCCAATGCTGAGCTGGCCGCACCCTGACAGCACTGACAGTGGGAACAGGGAGATGGCCCCACAGTCTCTGCCCGCTTAATGCCCATCACCTGGGTGGGTTTTGCTGGTGCCCGTTGTGTGGTGGAAATAACAGTCTGGCAAGAGCTGTTTCCACATTCATGTGGACAGGCTTATCTGATCTGACGCGGCTGAGGGCAGGAAAGTCCACGGCAGCCACGACCACACAGACACCTCCCCCACGAAATGCCTAATGCCCAAACCTCTCAACAGCGATGGTCTGGGGTGGGCAGAGCCAGGAAATGCATTTCGGACTGATGGATTGCTAGAATCAACTGTACTGTCCTCCTGCTCTCCCTCTTGGGATTCTGGGCTGTGGCTTGGCTACATCAGCTCCCCAGCCCCCGATTTCTATGCTACCTGCCTTACTCTGCAATACACAGCTTCCCTGCAGTTCCGTGGACACATCTCATCAGCCATGGCCCCACCTTAGGGCCTTGGCAGCTGCTGTTCCCTCGGCCTGGAGCTCTTTGGTCAAGATGCCACCTTCTCAGTGAGGACTTCCCTGCCCACTCCATTCAAAACACAACTCCTCAGTCAGCACTCCTTCCTGCCCTGCTCTCTCTCCTGCCATCCATCCCACTCACTGCAGGTCTTACCTGTGTGCCTGCCCCCTCTGCCACATGTGAGCGCCATGAAGGCAGGGACTGTGGTCTATGTTCACTGCAGAATCTCCAGTGCCCAGCACAGAATCTAGCACAAATTAGATGCTCAAATATTTCTTGAATTAAAAAAAATTGCTGCCCTGGCCAGTGTGGCTCAGCAGGTTGCATGTTGTCCTGTGCACCAAAAAATTGCCGGTTTGATTCCTGGTCGGGGCACATACCTGGGTTGAATCCCAGGTAGGGGGTGTGTAGGAAGCAGCCAATTGATGTTTCACTCACACTGATGTTTCTCTCTCCCGCCCCCCCCGCCCATCTCTAAAAAGCTTAAAAAACAAAACAAAAAACTGCCTGTGCAGAGCCCGTGGGTAGGGGCTGGGCACACAGAAATGAGGAAGGGTCTGTGTCCTGGAATGCCATCTGATGGAGGAGACTGCCACACCACAAGCAGGAGAGAGGCTCACACAATGCCCAACAAGATTCAAGGCGGACCTGCCAAATCAACATGCCTATCTCGGGGTGCCCAGCTGATGGGGCAGAGCCACGCTTTAATCCAGCCTGGAGACCAGGTAGTAGGTAGACCTGAGTGGTCCTCCTCATTCGAGAGGCCAGTGACTTAAGGCCCAGTGACCGAGTCAAGAGACAGCAGAGTGGACCTGGAGGACAACAGAGCCCAACCCCAGATTCTGCACACCTGGCCCGGCCAAGGCACTGTGCCCCACTATCTACACCAGGCAGCAGGCAGACGAGATAGAGACGCTTCCTTTTCAAAAAGGAATTAGCCCCCTCTGCCCTAGGGGACAGAGCACAGGGCCGGAGGGTGGGCACCCTCTGGTCAGGCTATCCCTCCCCCGTCCTAGGCCCTCAGTCCCTGAGATGCGTGCCTTCCAGGAATTGCTCACCTGCTACTTTTTTCGGAGCCTCTCCCACCCCCTCCACCTCCTGCCTACCCATGCCTAAAATATACAGTGAAGTAAAACTGTGAAGCCCCTCAAAGCAGGATCAATTGTGAAATATCTCTTGGCATAACAGGCCACGTCAGAGGAGGAACTGCAGCCCTTGGAAAGGAAGTTTCTAGCCACTTTGGTGGTGGTGGTTGGGGGTGGGGGGGGTGTCGTTACAGGAAGAGCTGTGAGGGTCCTGGGTGACCAGTCAAAGAGAAAGCCCTGGTGTGGGGCAGCTGGTTTTACCAGGAGGGGTGGGAACGAGGAGGAGGCTATGGGGGGGGGGGGGGGGGGGCGGGCCAGTGTGCTTTAGGGAAGGGCACAAATGCTCTGAAGAGAGGGAAGGTGGGGGGGGGGGGGGGCGGAGGGCTGTGGAATATCCACCAGGAAGTGCTCAAGCTGTAGCCCAGAGCCTCCCCAGGTACCCTAATTTCTTCTCCCTTTTCTTCCCTCGTTGGACTGAAAGTCCTCTCCATGAACAGACTCCAGGCAGTCTCTCCTACCCATCTTCCTTGGGACAAAGGTCATACCTCCCAGCCTGCTCACCTGGCCTGGCTAATTTAGTCCCTCCCCTAGGCACAATCTTATCTCTACAGGGCCTTAGTCATCCACCCCACGCCCTCCACCGAAGCCCAGGGTCCCCCAAATTACAAAGCTGTCCCCCCAGTAGGCGGTTTGCCCAAGCTGCTCAAGGTCCATGGTCTTCACTGGCTTCCCTCATCCCTCCAGGCCACACATGGGGGGTGGGGAGGCAGGACTGGATGACAGACACCTTAGAAGACAATCCAGATCAACTTGCCCAACAGCTCAGAGGAGTTGTCAGTCTCCCAGCTGACTACAAACATCGTAAGGGCCGTGTTTATAGTAGCCCCTGGGCATGTAATTAGCAGTTTCAGGTTTGTGCCCAGTCCCTCTGGGTGAGCTGGTGCCGGGGAGGTGGCAAGAAACCAGTGGATGGCAGTGACTCCCAGGACTCCACCAAAGCTGAGCTAGACGGTTACGGGGAGACCGATCCCCACTGCGGAGGTCTGAGAGGCACACGACTGATAACCTCCCCGCTTTGAGATTCCTCTTCCATAACCTGACATCAGCGTGACCACATCTCACCAGGGGAAGGACCTAGGGATGCCTCAGGACATGCCTGCCCCACCCCCTTCCCAGGAGCCCAGGCGACTAGCAGCTGCCTCCAGGGAGGGTGGGCAGAGATGTAGTGATCACCAGGAACCAGCCCAGGGGGGGTGGCTACACCGGCTGAGTGCAGGAAGGTGACCTAGAAATAGGTTAGTCAAGGAACATGGACACGTCCCTCAGGGCCCAGTGATGTCTGTCTGTCACATCCAGCCGTCGGGGGAAGAGCGGGGCTGCTGGGGAGAAGGGGAAATGGGAAAGGGGGGACACTGGTGGGTACGCAGGGGACAGTCCCGGGCTGAACAGGGACCAGGTTCTCACGGAATAGAGGGAGAGTGGGAGGGAGAGTGGGAAAGGGCTGTGACAACAGCAACTACGGCCGGGACCCACCCGCTGCCTCTAGGGGAGCGAAGGGGTGGGAGTCATGCACACCTCCGCCCTCCGCAGCATCAAACCCCGAGCTAGGCTGGCCCCGCTCTTGCCCCGCAGAGCCCCTCGGAGCGGTGAGGGGAGCCGGGGAACAGGCTCGGTGCAGCCGCCAAGAGCTGCGGAAACGCTCCTTCGCGCACAGCCGGCTTCAGGACTCGGCGGGGGCACGAGCAGAGCTGCGTCAATACCCGGGGGCGGGAGTGATGGTGGGACGAAAGGGTCCGAAGGGAGGCGTCCGGACAAACGACCCCTTTCCCAGGCAACTACACCCCCTAAAACAACTTTCTGAGACTGCACGTGAGAAAGAAGCGGCACCTCTCTCCGCGCCCCAGAGCCAGCCGTGCCCACCCTCGCACCGGGGTGCAGGCAAAGGGCCCCGAGTGGGCAGCGGCTTCTCCGCCGCGGCCACGCGAGCCGGAGGCAGGTAACCCGACCTCCCGGCCAAGGCCGAGAGGGCGGCCACTCCCGGGGCGGGAGCTGGCGCCGGGCTGCGGGCGAAGTTCCCCGCTCCGGCAACTTCCCCGGCCCCGGGACCGCGGGCGGGCGGGCCAGGTGCGCGTCGCCGGAGCCCCGCCAGCCCGAGCCCTTCGGCCGCAGCTTACCTGGCCCCCGGGGGCCGGCGGGGTGCGCATTCCCGGTATGGTCGCAGGTCGGTGCGCTGCGGAGGAGCGAGCAGCAGGCGGACGCGGGTCGCGTGGGGCGGGAAGGGACGTGGCGGGTCGCGCGGAGAGAGCAGGAACGGCCCCAGCCGCGCCGCGGCTGTTCGCTCGGTTCGGCACCAGCGCAAGATGCCAGCCCCGCCCCCACCCGCGCCGGTTGCCGGGAGACCCGCGTGGGCCGAAGGGTTCTTTGTATCAAAGCTGCCGTGACATCACGAGGCGCCCGGGATCTGAGATCGAAGGGGCGGGGCCCGGGCGGGGGCGGGGCCTGAGGAGGAGGAAGCACCGCCTGGGAACCCGAGCCACGTGGGGCGGGCCCAGGTAGCCACGCCCCCTAAGGTAGGGGCAGGTGTCTGGGGCGGCGCCGACCAATAGCCGCGCGGCCGGGAGGCGGGCCCAGGCGGCCCCGCTCCCAGGAGGCGCTTCGGTGAGTGGAGCTGGTCCGGGCCGCCCGAACCTGCCCCGCAGGTCACAATCGCCCGGGTTCGGGCCGCCGGGCCCTCGCGCCGGCCTGGCGGGCTCTGTCGCCGCCGCTGTCTGTTCAGTTCACTCTGCTTGTGGTCACCGCACGGCGAGATTCTGGCCAGAGCTCCCGGGCTCACGTTGGCGAACCCGAACGAAGACCTGCCAACCCCTACCCCCAACCTCTACCGGCCGCCGGAGTCCGATGGCTCCTAAATTGATTCTCATCCTGAATCCCACCTATCAAAGTTGTCTTCATAACCGGCCCAGTGATACAAAGAGGCCACGGGAACTGAAGCCGTGGCCAGCGGTTCCGTTGGTTAGAGCCTCCCGATACACCCAGGGTGCGGGTTCATCCGGTCAGGGCACATACAACAAGCAACCAATGAATACATGGGTAAGTGGAACAGCAATCGATGGTTCACCCCCCTCTCTAAAATCAATAAATAACAATAAAAAAAGACAACCAGAACTAAAACACAAAAAGGAAAGGACCCTTTCTGTTGAATCCTGGTAAATACAATTTACGTCGAAAATGTGCCCCCCTCCTAACTCTTCACTATGCTCTGGATTAAAAGGAGGCAAAGATGCAAAACAGCCAGTACTGCAAATGTGGTTTCCCTTTCCCTTGATGTTGCATTGCGTAACTGGGCTGAGGGAGACGTTTATCTTCCTAATTATCTGGCCCGGGTCAGGGTGAAGCCACCTTTGCTTTTCCTGAGTTTTCACTGCCAACAAGGTAGCACTTCGGTATGGTCAAGGCCTGTCACCCAGCCAGCTGTCACCCGCACACACGTGCGCACGCACACACACACACACACACACACCTTTCCAGCTTTCTGTCCTCTTCTCTCTGGCTCCTTGCTCTCAACTCCCTTCTCCCCAGTCTCTCTCGTGCAAATAAATTCCCAGTTGCCCCTTAGTTTACCAGAATCTGTCTCTGAGATAAAGCATCCCACTGGGGCTCCCAGACTTGCTGGGGGCTCCCCCAAAAAGAACAGCATTAGCCAGAGGCAGACCTGGCAAGGGCTGCGTGTGAGGGGAGGGGGGAGCAGTAGGGGTAAGGTGGGAACCCCATGGCTGCTGCTTATACCTTGCAGTTCAGAGATCTCTGTATGGAGGCCACAGACTGTGTGTGTCCACGCTCACTGTCCCCAACACACAGGAGCACTGTGGTGCATCAGAAAGAACACTGGCTTTGGACTCGGGCAGACCTGAATTTGATTCCTACTTGCCAGCTGTGAATCTGGGACGAGTTATAGAACCTCTCTCAGACTCAGTGTCTTCATCTGCGAAATGGGCATGGCACAGTCTGCCTGGTGGGTTGTGCACCCTGGCACAGTGGGTACACTTCATTGTAGGCACTCATCAACGGTGTGGAACAGGAATGGGCCTCTACACCCTGCGCCTGCTCTATCTGCCTTCCCAGCTCCACCCCAAGACCTTGGCTCAGCAGCCTCTGTGAAGTTTAAGGGCGTGGCTAAGTCCAGGGGTTCTATCTCAGTTTCCCTTCTTCTTTTTTGAGTCTCTTATTGCCCCTAAGGACTTCAGGGCTCCAGAGAGCAGGCCTCACGACAGAATCACCCAGAACTGGAGAAGAGTAGCTAAGGTGGTCATCCCTTCTCTGGGTCCCGGCACTGTCCTAGTGAAGGTCAATGGAGGAAGTCAGGTTTGTCAAGTCCCCTCCCTGCCCCCACCAGGGACAGCCTGATTGACCCTTTCAAGAGCTCTATGGAGGGAGGGGGGTGGTGTTAGTGGTCCCTCTTTATTTTTCCCAAAAGCAGTGGGGTGGGGAGCATCTCCAGGTATTTGTTGTGAAAAGCTGCACGACAAAGAGGAAGGTCACAAGATGCGAGCACTGAACACTTCTGAGTCTGAAGTCTGCCCAGTTCTGCAGTTTGCCGTGGGGAAGTCGTTTAGTGTTTCAGAGCCTCCGTTCCCACCCCTATGAAATGGAAACAAGACCTTCCCTCTTCCATGGGTGAGGTTTGAGTGAAATGATGAAATAAGTGTCTAGTACAGTGGTTCTCAACCTGTGGGTCGCGACCCCTTTGGCTGTTGAACGACCCTTTCACAGGGGTCACCTAAGACCATCCTGCATATCAGATATTTACATTACGATTCATAACAGTAGCAACATTACAGTTAGGAAGTAGCAACGAAAATAATTTTATGGTTGGGTCACAACATGAGGAACTGTATTTAAAGGGCCAGAAGGTTGAGAACCACTGTACGAGGCCCCTAGTGCTGCAGGCACTCAATAACCAGCAGCTCCAGCTCCCAGTTATGACCAAACCATGAATGAGTCCCAGTCTGGCTCTGTGATTAGGTGTGTGAGCTCTGGAGCCAGAGCCAAAGGTCATATCTTGGCGTCACCCCCTTGTAGCTGGATGTCATCTGTAAACTGGAGATAGTAGTAGTGTCTACCGGTATTTTACGATTATTGTGAGGATCAAAACCCATAAAATACTTAGAACAGGACCTGGCATATAGCAGGTGCTCAGTAAACAGTAGTCATTATCAAGTATCCTATGTACTTGCAAGGTGTAAGCAGCAGCCATGGGGTTCCCACCTCACCCCTACTGCTCCCCGCTCCCCTCACACGCAGCCCTTGCCAGGTCTGCCTCTGGCTAAGAGGTGAGGTGAGGATTAGCAGTCAGTGGCAGAGCCAGGATTAGGGCCGAGCCTCATGACTCTGTCTAGTGCTCTCCAAGACGGACATCAGTCATCAACCAGGACTGTCAACGTCAGCCCCACCCTGCCACACACTGGGCTTTATTGCTGCCCAGCCACAGGATGGCCAGCCGCTGCTCTTCGTGTGGGAAAGCCCTCCAGGCAGCTGGCTCAGGCTTGCCCACCAACACTGTCTTCGCACCTCCCTTTAGAGGACCCCTGACTCCTCGGTCAGAAAGTATCAGCCCTGAACCTTAAGCCTCAGCTTTCCAGCCGAGAGGACAAAGTCACCTTTGATGCTGTAAGCCTAGGCTTCCAAAAGGAAAAACAGGCACTAAGGAGATGGGCAGGACCTGGGGTCACAATTTGACCCTGGGGGAAAGTTGTTCCCAATCTCCCACTTAGAAGCAATGGGAGGACGTGTCTATCCCAGAACCCTCCACTCCACCAGGGGCTTGTCCTTGTGCTGGGGGCCTGTGCGGGGCCTGGGAAGAGGAGGGCATCTGGGGCACATTGCTAAGAGCCCAGGCACAGATCTGGGACGCGGGTACACATCCTGAAAAAGGGAGCCCCTTTCCATTGGCGAACACCTCGGTGTTGATGACTGTGCCTGGATGCCTTCCCCTGGGGCTGGCTTCCCTCGCAGTGTCTGACTGACTCTGGCCCCAGACTGAGTGTTCCGAGAGACCACGCTCTATTTTTGTCAACCTGTGCACACATGAACAAAGGGTTTTCTTACTCACGCAAACCCAACGAGAGGGAAAATGGTGAGAAAACCTACGTTTCCTCTGACTCATTCAATCATCCAAGAGGAGGCGGCGGCAGAAAAGGAGGAAGTCGGACCAATCTTTTAACTTGAACTGGGTGAGGGCAAGGAGGAAAAACTCTTTCCTTGACTCTCCGTAAAGTCAGGTGACTGCAAAACCAAGAGAGCATAAACAACTCTCCTCTCCTACAAACACCCGCCTCCCCTCCCCTCCTCCTCCCAGGCCAGGCAGCCTGTGTCTCAGACTTTTAGTTCCCGAACTGCACCACTGGACTCATTCGGGGAACTAAAAAGTGTCAATGTCTGGGTCATATCCCATAGCAACTGAGTCCAAACCTCTAAGGTGGGAGTCACCTGTTAGCTGTTTTCAAAGGTGATTCCAATGCAACAAAGTTTGGGAACTACTTTGCTAGAGGCTTGCTGACTGCAGTGGGAGTTGGAGCAATCACAGGGTGAAGGCATCATTTGTTCATTCATTCATTCATTCATTCATTCACAAACACGTAATGAAGAGCTTTTATGTGCCAGACCCTGTTCAAGGAGCTGGAGATACAGCTGTGATCAATACAGTCTTGGTTCTCATGAAGGAGCATTCTGGTGGGGGAAATCAGACAGCGAACAAATGAATGATATACATGACTCCTGCTATGAAGAAAACCAACCCAGGGTAGAGGGTAGAGAAACTTTGGGGGTCAGAGGTCTATTTTCACCCGGGATGTAGGCACTGATTTTTGCTCCAGGAGAGGGTAGCTGTGCCCGTCCTTGCTGTCCCGGATTTTATCCTGCTTTCTGGGTAAAACAGCTTCCTCCTGACAATCCTGAAGGTCCTGCCTCCTGCCCGTCACAGGGCCCGGCCTTCCTGCTTACCTCTTCCCCTTAGATCTCTTCAGGGCAGGGGCCTGGCACGCTCTGCACACAGCCTCCTCTCCTCTCTGTCAGCAATAACATGTGACCCAGGACCTGGGCAAGGTGCATGATCCATCAAGGGTCATGTATGTGTAACCCACAGAGGGATTTTAGGCTTGTGGGGTATGAGAGGTCATGTGGGACAGTGGAGAGAACCCCAAACGCAGGGTCAGAAGACCTAGACTTGAGGTCTGACTCTGCCACTTACTGGCAAAGGGTCAGTCACTTCACCTCGCCAAGCCTCAGTTTCCTCATCACTCAAATGGAAAGACTGACCAATTCTCTAAGAGCATTAAAAGGAAAAATGTCAGCCCGGACCGGGTGGTTCAGTTGATTGGAGCATCATCCCGTACACCAAAAAGGTTTTGGGTTTGATTCCCAGTCAGAGAAAGAGAGAGAGAGAGAATGTCAAAGACTTTTGGAAAGTATTTTGCAAATATGGGAACTTTTTAGAAATTATTATCTAGGCCTATATAGACATGAAATCACAGAAATCACATTAAAGTTTTAAAAGATCCTATTTTACAATTGGGAAACTGGAGAGAAGAGATGACTTAACCACAGTCACAAGGCTTGTTAATGGCAGAGGATCTGCACTGACCCCAGAAAGGGGGAAGGGTTTGGAGTAAACTGGGGGTACTATTTTAATATCAAACATTTTACTTCCTCTGTCCACTAAGCAAACTCCTATACATCCTTCAAAACCCCACTCAGGTGTGACCTACCATGTAAAGCCTTCTCCCCACAGCACCACTGGACACCTAGGGCTATGCAGTAAGCAGGAGCCCTTTCAGCCATTAGCAGGTGTGCACATGTGTGTGCTGGGTATGTAAACTCACCAGTGAGCCCCTACACTTAGGTGCTGGGGTCCAAATGCTGCCTCAGTTGCCCTAACATCTACATCCTCAAGCAGCGGTTTCTATATACAATGGGTCAGGAAGCGTTGTGGGGTCTCGTACCCAGCTCTTCTAACTCCAAGCCCAGGCTCCTTCTTCAACCCCACAGCTTGGCAGTTGGGCTGTGCTCTCTGCTGGGTCACCCCAAGCCCCCACCAGAGCTGCTCTGGAATGCAGCCTGCCCACCACCCTCAGGGGCTCTGCAAAAGGGTGGGGCCCAGGAGGCCTCTGAGCACCCGCTCACCAAGGTCGCTGCCCCCTCCTCAGGTCCTGTGAGGTCTCCCTGTATCCTCGTTCTCAGACTATAATTACAACCTACACAAGGGTCACTCCAGGGTGGTGGTCATTAATCTCAGGAATGCATCCCGCTCCCGAGAAGAGAATCACGTTTAGACAAGGATGGCAGTCGATGAAGGCAACTGCACATCTGATTTCAGGTCAGAAGGACATAGACCAAAGGGCTTGTAATTCCACTTTGAAAGCAAACACAGTCCCCCCCACAATTGTGCCCTAAATGATCTTGGTCACTATAATTAAAAAAACACCCCAAACCCACATCAAGCAAGCCACCCCATAAACACAGAAGTAGGGCTGCAGGCTCTGCCCTGTGAGAAGGCAGCGAGGGGGGCTTGGGGAGAAAGCAGCCTGGCCCTGAAGGTGGTTCCCCGAGGGACCCGCCCAGGACGGGCCAGGCTGCCCGGGAATAAACAGTCAGTCACAGCGGCAGACAGCAGACGGGATGGGCTCATCTGGAAACGGAGTGGGCCTCCCGTCCCAGGCACACACCACACACACCTCCTTTGTGGCTCCCCTTCCAGGGCAGGGCTTGGCCCAGGGAAACCAGAGGCGAGGCGCCTGGCCCCAGAACACTGAGCCAGTGTTCCTCCCACTTAGGGAAAACCACAAGCCGGCCGGGCTCTGTGGCCGCAGCCGCGCGGACTGAAGGAGCTGCTGTGTTCAGGTAGACCCTGGAGAGGCCCCAGGCCCAGAGGAGGCCAGTGCAGGGGGAGGCAGGGCTGCTCTCAGGATGCCCTGAAAAAGAAACCTTTCTTCCAGGCCAGGCCCCAGCCATCCCCCTAGACCACAAGGCCACATTCATGGGAGCGAAGTGCTCCTGTGCCCGGCCAGCCCAGGTTCAAGCCCAGCTCTGCACTGACCTCCCACAGCTTGCACATAGTCAACTCTATTTTTAAAAAAATACACTTTTATTGATTTCAGAGAGAAAGGGAGAAGGACAGAGAGACAGAAACATCAGTGATGAGAGAGAGAGAGAGTCACTGATCGGCTGCCTTCTGCACACCCCACACTGGGGGTCAAGCTCACAACCCAGGCATATGCCCTGACCGGGAATCAAACTGTGACCTCCTGGTTCATAGGTTGACGATCAACCACTGAGCCACGGCAGGCACCTCTTGTAATTTACAGTAGCTCTGTGAACACTGAATCAGTGACTACTGAACAATAGCTCCTACAAGCCTCTGATTGCTACAACATTTTCATCAACCGATCAATATGTAACCTTGCTTTGTGTGTGTTTGTTTAAAGAGCCCTCATTTAATAGATGTTGTTGATTCGTTAACATTAAACTCAGCCGGCAGCCCTCCCACTGGGGCCTGCACGAAGTCTGTCTAACACATGTTCCCCGTAAGGCCCAGCACAGCTGTCTGGCACGAAGAACACCAGGCAGCACGTCAGCACCACACGTGGGGGTCACTTAAAACAGCGGAATCACCAACAAAAAGCCCCCAAGTGCAAACAACTAAGAAGACACGTTTACAGTATGAGCAGGAAGAGGAGTAACATCTTGTTCAACCTCGGCGGGCGACCCACGTTGTCGATACTCTGATATTGACACCAGTGATCGTGAAAACGCTGCCGGTATTGATTAGCGGACTGGAGACAAATTTCAGCAAGCAGGCAAATGTGCAAATACAGATTCTGCCAAACATGAGGACCAATTATGTGTTTTTAGGGTTATTGGGGGGCAGGGGGTATGAAGTGAAATAATGCATGAAGAGTACGTAGCATAGCAGTAGCTCAGTACATATTTCTATTGTTACTTCTATTACTTGCTGAACTCAGAGGTCTTGAGGCCTTTGCTATTCCCTGTTGAAATGTCTTTCCTTGTGCTTTTCCACCTAGTGAAGCCCAGAGCCGAGGGTTTCAAGTGCCCGGGGCTGGGTTTTAATCACATCTCTTCCTTTTGTCAGCCCGGAGCCCTCAGGGTAAGATCCTTCTCCCTTCTCCCCCTTTCATCTCCAGCTCTGCTTCCCCACAGCTCACCAGCTGCTGATGACTGTGTGTAATAGAAGTGACCAGAGAGACCTGTCCCCTCCACCGAGTCTGCAGGCCCTGCTGTGCAGATGCCTGCACGGCCTTCCTTCTGCCTCGATGCATGGTTCACAGGTGGACCCTCCCCCTCCCACCCCGTCAGGTCCTTTGCTCCTGCGCCAGCCCCTCACCCACCGTGCCACTTCCTGCATCCTCAATTTCTCCTTCTCCATTAGTTCATCTCCTTACCACAGCGGTTCTCAACCTGTGGGTCGCGACCCCTTTGAGGGTCAAGCGACCCTTTCACAGGGGTCGCCTAAGACCATCGGAAAACACATATATAATTACATATTGTTTTGGTGATTAATCACTGTGCTTTAATTATGTTCAATTTGTAACAATGAAAATACATCCTGCATATCAGATATTTACATTACGATTCATAACAGTAGCAAAATTACAGTTATGAAGTAGCAACGAAAATAATTTTTTTTTCTTAAATATATTTTATTGATTTTTTACAGAGAGGAAGGGAGAGGGATAGAGAGTCAGAAACATCGATCAGCTGCCTCCTGCACACCCCCCACTGGGGATGTTCCCGCAACCAAGGTACATGCCCTTGACCGGAATCAAACCTGGGACCCTTGAGTCCCCAGGCCAACGCTCTATCCACTGAGCCAAACCGGTTAGGGCAACGAAAATAATTTTATGGCTGGGGGTCACCACAACATGAGGAACTGTATTCAAGGGTCGCGGCATTAGGAAGGTTGAGAACCACTGCCTTACCAGGTTACGCCCTGGCTTTGAAAAATCCCTCCTGAAATCCCAGGAGGTGGAAATGAGCAAACCAGGGCATCATGGGTCCTCATCCTACCTGAACTCGCTTAGCTTGGCTCCTAGGACACCACCCTCCTGCTTTCCCTCCTCCTCCCCAAGAGTGACTTCTCAGTCATTGCTGCTGGCTCCCCGGCCCTTCCTTGGCTCTAAATTTCAGCTCTAAATGTCGCCAGACTGTAAGCTTCAGGCCGCTCTCCTCTCTTTCCCATCGGTGGGTAGGGGTGGGGTCCCATCACGTGCTGATGCCTCCCAGCCTGGACCTCTCCCCTGACCTCCAGACTACTGCATCCAATCGCCTGTGGAGGGAGATTATTGGGGCGTGCCTTAGGGATCACCCCCATGAGGGAGGCAGGATGGGGCCGGGAGAGGGATGCGCTGAGATGCGTGTCGCCAGGCCCCAGTCGATGCCACAGGCCTCTGAAGGAAGAATGGCCCTTCAGAGTTGCCCCCAAAAGAGGCCAGGGGGCAAAGCCCTGTATCCTCACATGGGCCCGTCGTGGGATAAGACTGCCCCAGGAAAGGGCCAGGCTGCCTCCCCGAGCGGGGAGGGTGTCAGCTGCAGCGGCCCTTTCTGCAGATGGGAGAACCAGGGCCTCTGACCTACAGCCCATCTGTGCACAGCACACCACCTGTGGGTGTCTTCACACAACCTCCACAGGCCTCTCAGGCAGCAAATCCATTGCAGAACGTTTCCCTCCAAACCTGCTACCTGCCCTGGTCCCCACCCCAGCCCAGCCAAGGGCACCAACATCCACCCAGGCCCCCAGGTGAGAACATGGGCAAGTCCTGTCCGCTCCAGACGAGCCCCTTCCTCTTCCCACCCTACCCTCCCGGCCTGTCACCGGCCTTGACCATCTCTTCCCTACGTGAAGGCACAGCCACCTAACTGCTCGCCCTCATTCACACACACACCCACCTAAGGATCTCTTCCAAACAAACCGAAAACCTTCACCTGGCCTCACGACACCCAGGATACGCCCCACACTTCTCCCCCTCTACCCCTGACCCTGTGCTCTCAGGCTCTCAGGCACACTTTCCCACCTCGGAGCCTTACCCTTTCAGGCTTTTTGCCCCACCCCCACCTCCACATGCCTCCGTCTGCCCCAGCCCCCACCATCACTCTCTCTCCGCTTTATTTCCCTCGAAGCCCTGCTCTCTGTCGTGTTTACATTACTGACTTTCCTGTTTATGGTTTGCCTTCTCCCCTCAGAGCAGTTCTTTGAGGTTTGAAAGGACCTGGTCTTCTGGGGCAGCTGGATCTGTGGTGCTCCTCACCACTGCTGAGTGAGTGCATGGCCGAGCCTCCTCAGTGCACTGGGGCTCCTCCCCGGTGGGTGTGAGGACTATGGAGGAAGAGATGGGTACTTATATGGTGGTCACCATGACTCAGCTTTGCAGGACCAGCTTAGAGCCAGCTCCCTGTGCTGGCCCCAACCCCCCAGGACACAATCAGCTGTGGAGCTGGACACAGCTCTGCACAGTGTTTTTTTAATCCTCACCCAAAGATACGCTTCTTGATTTTAGAGAGAGAAGAAGGAGGGAGGAAGGAGAGAGAGAGAGAGAGAAAGAGAGAAAAAGGAACATTAATGTATAAAATATAGATTGGCTGCCTCCCTTATGTGCCCCAACTGGGGATTGAACCCTAAACCAAAAATGACGCTCCAACCCACGGAGCCCCTGCCAGAGCTGCACATAGGCTGAGCTCCCCCAGGTGGACAGGAGCATATCTCCACCCTCCGTGTCCTGGCCCCAGGGTGTCCAGGCTCCAGGGTGTCCAGGCTCCAGGGTGTCCAGGCTCCAGGGTGGCGTGCTCAGCCAAGGGCTAGGGAGCTGACCTCAGGTGAATACTCTTTCCTGCTTCATGACTCAGCATCTCAGGGCTTAAGCCAAGGCACCTCACCACCAGACTAGCTACCTGCTTTGGGATACAAAAGCCTAGCTGGCCGGGCTCACTGCCAACTAGGCACCAGGCAAGGGGCCTGCCAGCTGGACAGTGACAGAGGGTGACTCTCATCGTCACACCTGCACTGAGAGCTCGGGCAAGTGCTTCTGTCAACACCAGACTGTCACCCTGCACCTCCTGGCTCCTCAGCTCCTGTCAAGACCTGCTCAGGGCAGCACCAGGCTACCTCTCTCCTCTCTGAAAGACCTGACTTGGAGGCGGGGCTCCACCGCTGAGCTGGGTGCCGTGGGCAACATGTTGAACAGCTGAGCCTCAGTCCCGTTAACTGTAAAATGGGGATAATAATAGTGTCTCTCTCGTGAGCATCTCTCATGGGGGTGGGGGGTTGGATGGGGAAGGTCTCGAACGGGCTCAGTTCCCATGACCCTTTAGGTACATGCTGTTATTACCACCCTGGCAACCACTGATTGTGCAGATATTACGACCTTGGATCCTTTTATAAAGCTTCCACCTCCCACAAACACACTTTTTTTCCCCACAGATGGTTTTCAAACATTTGCTTCAGCTTTTACCCAGGACTAAAAGAAACATGAAAAGTGTCTTATGAAATATGAAAATTGATTTAAAAGTAAAACTTGTATGGAAAACTCATCTACTATGTGGCTGACCGTCTCCTCTGTAATGACCCTCCCCATAAACTCCTGTCAGAATCAAGGGTAAGAATCCTATACGTTCATTTACCTCTCTGAACCTCAGTGTTCACATCTGTAAAATGGAAATGAAAGTACCTATCACACCAGACTGTTATAAGGACCCCCCCAGAACAGGTTTCAAGCACCTAGCAGAGAGGGTGGCACAGAGGAGGAGCTGAAGAAGTGGCAGCCCCCATCCCACCCCACCCAGCCCATCTGCTATGGACCTGCTTCCCCCGTTGGATCGTGAAAGCTCTGGATCACCCGTTCCCCCTCCTGCCAGGCCTGCCCAGGAGCTCAGGGACAGGCTTGTTGCCCCACGGTGGTTTCCTGGGTCCAATAGTTGGGCTCCCTCTGCTTCCCTATTTGTATTTTGTCTGACCTTTGTCTTAACGGTTTGAGTGCATCCTGTGCCTCTCACTTCGAGTACCTCCAGGCCTCACAGCACCGATCGCCCTTCCAGGAATAAGTGAGCCGAGTGGGCAGACCTGCAGGAGGAGGCTGCTGCCTGTGGCCTTGGGCGTGGCTCTGTGCTCTGCACTCACAGTGCATGTGCCCAGGGAGGACGCGGGGAGGGCTTTCCACGTTGGGGAACCTGCTCTTGGACGCGCTGCCCCAGGGAGGTCACAGCCACTTTGGTATTAGGAGTGGTCGTATGACCTCTGAGGTCATGAAGTCACATGAGCCTGCAAGGGCATCTCTGCCTGTGTCAGCCCTGGGGCGGGGGAGGGAGGGGGGTGTTGAAAGGGCTTTTGGCAGTCGGTGGAGGTTACATCCCAGCTCCACCATTTAGGACACAAGTCAGCTCAGTAAGTCCACTCCCCCCACCTGCGTCTCCGCGCTCCCCATCTCAGTGTTGTCGGGAGGATCAATGAGATAACAGTTGCTTAGCTTTTAGTTGGGCCTGGTAATTGCTATTGTGACAGGCTGCCTAACAGATAGACATGCAGAAACTATCAGCAAAGCAGAAATTAGAATAATGAGAATTATTTCCTTTCTTAATGTCTCAAGAGAGGCCTCTCCGTATATCCCAAGTCAAAATTATTTCCCCAGGCGTCGTGTAGCTTTCTCATACCGTCACCACTGCACTGGGCATTGCCTATTGGATGATCAGCTGACGGCCTGGAAACCCAGCCCAGACCGAAAGCTCCAGGAGGGACGACTGGGCCCCAGCACAGCACCCGGCCCCTGGTGAGCACTCACTACTAGGCGAGCTCATGAATGGGCGTATCAAGGGCACAGCCTCCACCAGCACCCTGCTTGGCGCTTCATGCACGACATTGCGACATCTCATACTCATGACAACCCCGAGAGGTAACCTGAGGAAAAGTTAACACGGGGGCCTTACTCCGTGCCAGGCACTGTTCTAGGAGTTCTACCAGTGTTGGCTCATTTAGTCCTTCACAGTCCTACCAGGTAGACGCGTACACATCTGGATTTCCCATGAAACTAAAGAAGCTTAAACTACTAGGACCCTCACGTGCTTGGGAGGGGCCACATGACCAGTGTGCTCACGTTGGTCATGAGTTTTGTAAAATGTGTAAAAGTAGGAAACATTGAGATCCTTTACCTTAAAGAGAACTCCATGCGTTGTAAGAGCTTGGGGTCCCACAACATCTGGTCCCACCAGAGTATGCACCTGCTCTCCCCATTTCACAGATGGGAAGGCTGAGGCTCGGAAAGCTTAAGTAACCTGCCAAAGCCCTTTCTCTTCTGCCACAGACCTCTCAAGTCTGGGGACAGGATCCTTGGACAGCGGTGACATGTGTCTACCCAAGGGCAGCTTTGTAGCTGTGGGTTCTTCGCTGAGGGAGGGAGGGAGGAAGGAAAGGCGGAAAGAGAAGCTCGGAAAAGAAGGGTCCCAAGTCCAGAGCCCTGAGCCCCAGCTATTTGGCATCTGAATCCTGGTTAATCTGACTTTCTCCTTCCCCACCCCCACCCTTGTGACCCAAATCTACTGTTTGCCTTTCCAACTCCTGAAAGCCAGCCCAGCTCACCCCAAATAAACCTGCTCTCCGTCCCCTTCTTCTTCCTGGGCCCCTCTGCCTCCCTACACCAGGCTGGGGCAAACAAGAGCTGGCAGGCTCTGCCCTTGGGGACAGCCCTCCCTTGCTGTTTTGCAAAGGGCTAGTTTCAGCTGCCGGGCATTCAGTTACCTTCATTAGAATGGGCCCCGAGAGCTGGCCGGGCACTGACCGCTCAGGGCAGATTCTATCACAGCTGGGATGAAAGGAGAGAAAAGCCTGGTCATGGAGCTGCCTTTCCCCAGGCCACTGGGAGGGAGCGGTGGGGGCGGGAGGAGGGGGTGCAGTGCCCTCCACAGGCTCCAACAGCTCACTCGGTTCCTCAGTCCCCAGAGCCAATTAAAAAAATAATAAAAATAAAAATAATATATTTTTTATTATTGATTTCAGAGAGGGAGGGGAAGGGAGGGAGAGAAACATCAATGATGAGAGAATCATTGATTGGCTGCCTCCTGCACACCCCACACTGGGAATCGAGCCCACAACCCAGGCATGTGCCCTGACCAGGAATCAAACCGTGACCTCCTGGTTCATAGGTCGATGCTCAACCACTGAGCTATGCTGGCTGGGCCCCAGAGCCAATTTTGATGGTGAGTGACAGCCAGATGCTGGGCCAAATTTTCCAATTCCATCAGAACCAGTCAGAGAGAATTAAGTGAGAAAGAGAAAGACTAGGGGTGTGAGGGGGTGGGGAGGGATTATCTCAAAGAAACAGCTTTCTGAATTCTAGAAAACTATTGGTTTAAGGATACCTTAAGGGCTTTAACGCTGTTCCCCCCACAAGGAAGTGGCCTTGTTGATACTGGGATCAGGAGAGCTGCTGATTGAAGATATTCTTAGACCAAAATGCAGAGATTTTAAGTGTAATTTTTTTCCAGAAAGTGAAAATGAACTTGGAGCATAAATGGACATTGGCATAATAAAAACTGAGCTTTGGAGATGGAGAGTGGCAGCGTCCCCAGCAGCCTCTGTCCCTATTAGGGACTTTGGGGGCAAAGGGAAGTTGAACTGCAGTGACACTGGGTGGCCACCTGGTTTCCAGAGACTCTTCCTCCCCAGTGAGCAGAGCTGGGAATTAGCCCTAACCCCAGCATGTGTGAGTGAGCGCATGAGGGAGTGGGTGACACCCAGTGCCCTCGGCAACCCCCGCTAACTCTGATCTAGTGCCCACCACGTGCCAGACACTGCTTGGGGCTCCCTCGCCTTCCTTATCGCACTCATCCACACACCAACCTGAAGCAGGGGAGTGCGGTTGTGTCCAGTTTACAGATAAGGGCACTGAGGCCCAGCGAGGCTGCAGGTCAGGGTGAGGCGGCACAGCTGACAAGCCTCAGGGCAGGGGCGCAGACCTAGCCTGCCTGGAGCGCTGCCTCCCCGCTGCACGGAGCTGCCTCCCCGCTGCATGGAGCTGCCTCCCCGCTACACGGAGCTGCCTCCCCGCTGGTGTTCATCACACAGTGGGAT
This sequence comes from Myotis yumanensis, assembly GCF_028538775.1. Lineage (NCBI taxonomy): Eukaryota > Metazoa > Chordata > Mammalia > Chiroptera > Vespertilionidae > Myotis > Myotis yumanensis. The sequence continues at coordinate 22,518,546 of NW_027223767.1, read as the reverse complement.
GAGTTCAGTGGTTGTGAGGGGTTAGCTCTCCCGGCTTGGCGTGGCCGGATTTATCGTTTCTGGCTTCGGGGACAGTGTGCTGCCGTCCTGAGCCAGGGCCAGCGAAGCCAGAGCAGAGGAGAGCACCGATCGCAACCCAGCCGAGGCCTCGGCTTGAGGACCAGGGCCGGGGTGGGTCCAGGAAGGGTGACTTTCAAGTGGAAGGTGTGGAGGGAGCGACTCTAAGAGCCTGGGAATCTCAGCCCTGGGTCAGGCTTTGCGACCAGCCAGTGGGACCTGGGACCGGGCCTCCTGGGGCAGTTCCAAGGCCCAGATGCTTCCCGGCACGTTTCCAAGTGGCAGCTCCTGATCTGTGGTCGCCGTCCACGCCCTGGCCGGCAGCCACCTTATCGGTGTAGCGATGAGACAGAGCAGTGATCCCCAATCGCTCTGCAGCTAAAATCACCCAAGGAGCTTCTAAAACGCTCCATGTCCAGGCCAATCTCCCGACCCATTGAATCTGGATCTGGGCGTGGGGCCCGGGCCTCAGTATTTTTAAAGTTCACAGCGTGATTCCAACAGCCACCAGGTGGAGACCAGGGACTCCCCAGAGTGTGGCTCAGGCTTTAATGAGCATGTGAATGAGTCACTGGGGTCTCGTTAATACAGGTTTGGTTTCAGTGGGCCTGGTCCGCCTGGGACGCTGCAGCTCTAACAAGCTCCCAGGTGGCCTCCCGGTCCCACTCTGAGCAGGGAGGACTGGGGTATTGCTAACAGCGGTTCCCGCAGGAGCTCCTGAGGGAAAGAAGGGCTCCCTGGCCAAGGTCCCCACCCTCTCTGACCATCCCGAGGGGCAGGCGCACACTGAGCTCTGAGGACTCCTGCACCCACTACTTTGGTCTGACTGTTGGCTGGAAGCTGGGCTGGGTAACCTTGTGGTGGCCCTTAGCTGTGTACTTTGGGGATGGGGATTGGCTGAGGGGCAGTGAGGGGATGGAGGTGTGAACAGGATGGAGGTGTGATCTGAGTCGAAGGCCCGAAGGCCTGGCCCAGGCCCAGGCTCAGGCTCCTGTGTGGGGAGGAGGCTCCTGCCGCAACCGTGCACCTGGTCCTCTGTGGCAAGCGGCCTGAAGGTGTTTATCAGACAGGTGGGCTGTGGGGCTGTGAGGCTGTGAGGTTGGGGGGGTGGGGGATGGAAGCAGTGGGTAGGGGCTCAAGGGAGGGTCCATGGGTGGGAGGATTCATGGGTAGGGGGTCCATGGGCAGTGGGGGTCTGTATGGGGTGGGTAGGGGTCCATGACTGAAGGGGCTATGGGTACAGGTAGAAATGGGTGGGAGCTGTGGGTGTCGGGGCTCAGCACGTGACTGAGCCAGGGTTTACAGCAGTGCTGTTCTTTACTGACCGTGTGTAGTAACTCCTATGAAGTTATTTTTAAAAACTCCACATTTCTTTCTGTGAAAACATAGTCCCAGAGAGAAAGCCACCAGCTACTGGGAGTGATGGAAAGCGAGAGAAAATGAAGAAGTACAAGAAATGAACGGTTCTGCCCTGGCTGGTTTTGCTCAGTGGTTACGGCGTTGGCCTGCAGACTGAAGGGTCTCGGGTTCGATTCCAGTTAAGGGCATGTACCTAGTTTGCAGGCTCAATCCCCGGCACTGGTTGGGGTGCATGTGGGAGGCAACCAATCGATGTCTTTCTCACATCGATGTTTCTCTCTGTCTCTCTCCTTCCCTTCCACTCTCTCTAAAAATCATATCCTCGGGTGAGGATTAACAAGCAAAAAGAAATTAATGGCTCTTTGACGGAAGATAGAAGCAAAGGAGTAATCCCGACAGGCGCCCATCTTCCAGAGCCCTGTCCCTGTCAGCGTCCGTCACACCTGTCTGCGGCCCAGGCTGTGCCCTCCCCGTCCTCACAGCGAGCCTGAGAGGGCACCAGGCAGGAAACTGAGGTTCGGAGGCGAGACCCCACCTGCTCAAGTGTCACTCGGAAGGAAGGAGCCGGGAGTCAGACCCAGGCCGGCTGACTCCGAGTCCACGCTCTCCCGGGCGCAGGCAGGGCCCCCTTACGCGGGAAGAGCCCCTGATCCGGGACAAACACACGTCTCCGCTGCACTTACTTCCCACCAGACCCCCAGACTGGTGGTCCCACGGACCCCACGCCAGGCCTCTAACAAACTCGTCGGTCCCGGCCAGCGGGGCCTGCGCGTAGGAAGGCAGGGCTGGCCTCCTGCCCACGGTTTCCTCCCTCCGTGAAGGGCACCGCGAGAGCTGGAAAGAGCACGGTGACCGCCACCAGCTCCGGTCCACCCTGTGTCCTCCTGCCTGAGCTCCGCGCTGCACCTGGCACCATGCAGGCTCTGGGGACCCCAAGAGGGAGCAGTGAAGTGACAACCCTCCACCCCCACCCCACCTAGAGGACAACAGAGATGCCCCACAGCAGGGGTCCTCAAACTATGGCCCGCAGGCCACACGCGGCCCTCGGAAAACATTTATCCGGCCCGCCGGGTGTTTTTTTGCCGCCGCTGTGTGCATAGGAATTTGTTCATAGTTCTTTTTTAAACTATAGTCCGGCCCTCCAACGGTCTGAGGGACAGTGAACTGGCCCCCTGTTTAAAAAGTTTGAGGACCCCTGCCCCACAGGGACACAAATAGACTCCCCCCCCACCCCGCCCCAGTCAGGCAGAGGTGTGGGGCCATGGGGGAGGGTCGGTGTGGAAGGAGGAGGCTGCTTCCGGTGGGGGGAGAGGGTGGAAAGGCTCTGGGGTGGCAGCTGAGCTGTCCCCAAAATAATGAGTGCTGTAGACAGAGCAGAGGGGAGTTCTAGGAGAGAGGACACCGGCAGAGCCGAGACGCAGGGAGGGCAGGCGGTGCTGGGAAATCCTGGGTGAGCCAATCAAGCTCGAGGGAAGCTGCAGAGAAGCTGTCGGTCAAAGTGACTGACATGCACTCACTTAACAAACATGCACCAGGACCAAGTACATGCCAGACACCGGGGAACATCTATATAATAGAAGCCTAAGCGACCGTTATGGCGGAACGACTGGAACGGCCGGTCACTAGGATGCGCCCTCAGCCGGAAGTCAGGCTCATGGCAGGCGAGCACAGCTGCCATGGCAGGAGCCTCTCCCAACTCCGCGGCAGCACTACCGAGCGGCGGTGGCAGGAGCAGCAGGCTGGAATGAGCGCAAGCGGCGCAGTGTCTGGCCCTGATTTGGGCTCCTCCCTGGCCTTCTGTCACTTGGTGCACTGCTACATCCCCTGAGGGGTCCCGGACTACGAGAGGGATGTCCGACTGCCAGCTTAGGCCCAGTCCCGGTGCCATTCTCTGTAGAAGGCAGTCGGTCTGAACAACTCAGTGACTCAGGAAAGCGCAGGGAACTCAGGGTGAGCTGCCTCCGTGCTTGACTCACCCACTTGATGGTGTTCGCAGGACAGACTGTGGTGGCCCAGCCTGTGCACGTGCGGCAGCTGCTGAAGTTCATGCAGCAGCAGAAGGCCATCCAGCCACAAGCTGGCAGTCAGACATCCCCCGAGGGGTCCTGGACTGCAAGAGGGTGCAGGCTGGGCTGAGGGACCACCCCCCCCCCCCAGTGCACGAAGTTTGTGCACCAGACCTCTACTAGTGGAATAAGAGGCAATCTCTGGCCTTCTGAAGCTCTCTGTATCTAATGATAAAAAAGATAATAACCTGGTGGGTATTTTATCCTCTTTTTACAGGTGAGGACATTGGCCCCGGAGCGGTGAAGTGATTTGCCCAAGACCACTCGGGCCCTGCACAGCTGGAGGGCAGCTGTGGGCTGCTTTGGTCGCTGGCGAGGCAGGACTGGACACCTGACCCACAGGAGGGCTGCAGGAGATACCACAGGGGGCAGATCGGACCGGAAGTCAGCAGAGAGGCTGTTGCAGAAGTCGGACAATGCTAAGGGCTGGGACGGGGACCATCACGCTCGGCTGCACAGGCTGCACCCGCACAAGCCCAGAGGAGCCGGCTCTGCGGGCGACGACAGGAACAATGCCCCTGGGAGCGGTGGCGCTGGTGACCCTGGCTAGGGAAGGGGCTGGACGCACATGGCTGTGGATGAGCCGCATCCGAGGGTCCCTGGGGAACAGCTATCAACCAAACCCCACTGTTATCACAGGGCCGCGGGCTGCTTCCTCTGAGGACAGGGGCAGCGACTTCTCAGAGATGTTCCTACCGCACCCTGGGCTACCACAGGACCAGTGGGGCCCGCATTTCTGTAACAAACATGCGGGAAAAGGGAGGGCCCTGGGAGCAAATAAGGCAGGCGATGGGGGGCTGTGGGGGGGGAGGGGCAGGGACTCCGGAAGTCCTGCAGCCCAGAGGCGGGCTCATCGCTCCTCGGTGCATTTCTCAGACTCCCTTGCAGAGGACCCCCTTCTGAGGAACACCTTTCAACCACCCGCCCCGGGGGCTCTGCCGCCTGCCCCTCCACCCGACGCGGCGTTGGCTGCAGGACCCTCTATGGCCAGGTCACCGCCAAGCTCGGGCTCCAAAGGCTGGCGAACAGGCTGGGAAGCGTGCTTCCAGCCCCAGCCCAGGCCTCACGCTGCTCCGGGAACACTTGGTTTTGTTCCTTTGAGTGAAAGGCTGTCCTCCAGCAACGCAGATGCTCCGATAAGTTGTCTCTGACGCCACGCACACCCCTCAGGGCAAGTGAGGCCCGGTCCTTTCTCCCAGGCTGCTGGGTAAGGGCACAAGGAGAGGCCTGGGAACCCAAGACGCGACAGGAAAAGTGGGCGCAGAGCCGGCCATCTGAGCGACCTGGTGGCAGGCGGGTGCAGAGGCAGGTCCTGGCCTTGGGCAAACCACTGAATTGCTGTCTGAGCCTCAGCTCCCTCATCAGTGAAATGGGTATAATAGCACCTACCTGGCAGGGTTAGTCTAAGTAGACAGGATGCGAGGGGGTAGTGACTGGAGATCTGACAAGGTAAGTACCTGTGTGTGGCTGACATTCCAACTGTTCCTCCCTCCCCCATCCTCCCCAGCCCTTGTGTCTGGCTCCCGCTGCCACCTAGGTCCAACTGGAAGGCCTCCTTGTGCTGGGACTGGGGGTATCAGAGGGCCAGAGAGAGATGGGATGGAGTGGGACAAGAGAAAGATGGGGGGCGGGGCGCGGGGGGGGGAGTTGGACAGACAGGCACAGAGATGGAGTCAGAAACAGGGGCAAAGAGAGAGAGAGAGAGAGAGAGAGAGAGAGAGAGAGAGAGAGAGAGAAAGAGAGTGAGTCAGAAGGAGACACAGGAAGACAGAGAAAGGGTACAGGCAGAGAAAGAGAGAGACAAGGTGAGCGAGAGGGTCCAGGCAACAGGAAGGGTGCAGTCAGTCAGGCGCCACAAACAGCAAAAGGGGCCCTGCCCTGCCCACACCGGCCCCCAGCGCTGCAGCCCGATGTTCCCTCTGGGTCTGTCCTCACCCTCTCCTCCACCTGCCCCTGCCCAGCCCCTGAAAAACTGACTGGGTGGGAGCAGGAACCAGCAGTGCTTCCTGGCGCTGGGCGCCCTCTGGAGGAGAGAGAGGAGAGGGGGCGCTAGGGCCCTGCAGAGAAGGGGTGCAGGGCAGGCAGGGAGCGGGGACCCTCTTGGGAAGAGCTAGAATCCCTGAAGGAGGGCGTGGGGGTTACAGCCAGAAGCTGGGACCCCTCAGGGACGGGGTGGGAGAATAGCTTGTCCCTGGACCTCCCAGGAAGGGCCTCATTCCTCCAGGCAACAGGCACTGACCATCACTCAGGCCAGGACTGGGCGGGGCAGAGCAATGGATGAGGCTGGTCTAGACGAAGGGATACCTAGGAACAAACACTTGCCACCCTCCGAATTCCCACTCTTTCCTCCAACTGCTGGCCCCTACCATCCACCCGAACAAAAGGCTCGTTAACCAAACTTGGATTAAACTTTTCCTCTTCCCGCGGGCCTGTGAGCCTGCCTGAGCAGCCTTCAGCTCTTCTCTGCAGCCCTGAGCAGAGGCTGGCCTCCGGGGAAACCTTCTCTGGTCTACTCCACCGACAGGCCACCGCCTCTCCCCACGCCCCCTGCGGTTCTTCCCAGCCTGGTCTGTTCTTCCCTGTAAAAACCCCTGTAGCCTAACCCTGGAGAAGCTCGCCAATGTTCCCACGTTCCTTGCCCTCCTCCCTTCCCAGCCTCCTCCCTCCTGCAGCCCCCTCCTTGGATTAACCCTTCAAATAGGCCCTCCTGGCCACCTATGCTCGGGTTTGTGGTTGTTGACATCTATGAAATCATTTACAAGGAAGACACCCACAGCTGAACTAATGAAATCAACCACATAGAAAAAAGGAGGCAGATAACCAAACTGAAAATTATCGATTCACCATTGGCACCAAGTTTCTTAATTACCAAGACAAAAAAGAAGCCAGTAGTTCTGCTCCAATTCTTATCCGATGAGAAAAGGATATCATCTCACCAGGAAGGGCCTTGTTTGGGTGTAAGCATCCCCAACAGAACGTACTGGATCAAAGTGTACAAGACGGCAGATCGGATCCGATTTCCAGTAACAGTCTGAAGGAAGCTGACACATTCTGTGTAGGATTGCCTTTCGCCGAGACAAGGAAGTAAAAAACGAACCGTCTGTCCAGGGAGAGGGTTTTGCGAGAAGGTGAAAGGAAACAGCGTTTGTGACAGGAAACTCGATATCGGGGGTGGACAATCTACAGGAATGCGGTCAGCACGTCCCCAGACGACTTTCTCACGTGTATCTGAGTGTCCGCCTGTCCCTCCAGGACCCAGTGCTGCTGCCTCTGGCCTCAGGCGGCGCTCACTGCCGCACCTGAAGGCCCCGATGTGCCTCCACCTGGGTGCTGGGCCTCCCACAGGTTGCAGGGGGGCCTTTTAGCCTGGATTAAAAATCCCCGTGGGGCCCTAACTGGTTTGGCTCAGTGGCTAGAGCGTCAGCCTGCGGACTGAAGGGTCCCAGGTTCGATTCCGGTCAAGGGCATGTACCTTGGTTGCGGGCACATCCCCAGTAGGGGGTGTGCAGGAGGCAGCTGATAGATGTTTCTCTCTCATCGATGTTTCTAACTCTCTATCCCTCTCCCTTCCTCTCTGTAAAAAATCAGTAAAAATATATTTTAAAAAATGGGGACAGCAAGAAGGTTCTGTCACACCGCACACCGCACCGGAAGACTACCAGGTCGGGTGCCGTAAAGGTGGCTGTTCTGAAATGGGTTCTCGATGTAAAGTCACAGCCTCAGAGATGGGGAGACGCTCAGCTTCCCAGCCCCTGGGGTTAACAGAGCCCCCTCTCTGTCCAGCTGGAGACAGAGGGCAAGTACACAGCGGGGCAGGCAAGGCACTGAGGCAGGGGCTCCTGCCCTTGCTGGTCATCACCGAGGCCTGGGGAGGATGGACAACTGGCCTGGGACGCCCACCGGGAGTGCTGTCTCCAGAATCTGACGGCCATTGGTATGGTCAGGAATGCAGCCATGTCAGGGTGGGAGCCGCTGCTCACCTCTGACAGAGCCCTTGAGCATTCTCCCTGAGGGGCAGCAGGTAGGCCACACCCTCAGCCCTGCCAGGCAGCCCTCAGCCTGCCCGCCTGGAGAATAGTCTGACACGGAGCGGGGAGGGGGCGTGGTCCCAATTCCTGGGAATGTGCAGGGACTGGATTTCCTGGTTGTGCAAGAGCAGCAGGTGGGTCACAGGATGCAGGTGTGGAATGCAACTCTGGGGCAAAAGGTATTCGCTCCATCTACGTGGTATGTCCACCCCCCCGATGCATTGTGACCTGAGAGATTCCAGCATTCTCCAGGCACCGCACGGGATGCTTTCCAGGCCTTCTCTCTTTTGCAATCACCCCGAGAAGACACCAGTTACAACTCCATTTAGCAGGGGGAGAAAGTGAGGCTCAGAGAGGCTAGGTAATTTGCAAAAGGTGGCCACACCGACCACCGACAGAGTCAGGATTCAAACCCAGGACCCACAGGCCCCAAAGCTCATGCTCTCCCCATGTTTAAATGAACCCTTTGCCTTGAGGGCCGGTCAGGCATGCTATACGGGCCTCCCCCCTAATCCAAAGCTTGGAAAGCCCTCAGCCTCCAGGTTTGGATGGCAGCACCAGTTCCAGCCGGTCAGCTGCCCCATCCTGCACTGGGGGGCAGCTGGGCCTGAGGCTGCAGACACAGCGTCCCCAAGGATTCGGCCTTAACAAGAGGAGAGGAGCGCGGAGGGAAAGCAGCAGAGACTGAGCAAGCGGCTGAGCGCAGCTTCTGGCAGAGAATCTGTGCTGTCTGTCACCGCAGCCGAAATGTGGAGACAGAAACCCAGCAGGCCTTGCACATGGGGAGGTGACAGTCACCGCTAGAAACAACACTTGCGGGTGAGGGGAGGGCGAGAGGAGGGGAAGGAGGCCACGGAGGGAGGGACCCTCTAGCTCTTCCCGTAGTGTTTGTGGGGAGTCACAGAGAGCTCTGCTGTGAGGGCCCCGACCAGCAGGGTCACCACCTGGGAGCCTGCAGGAGACGCCCTGACCCTAGACCTGCTGAGTCAGCGTCTGCGTTGGGGTCAGCCCTCAAGGAATTCAGATGCGCAGGAGCTGGTGGTCAGAGCAACCAGTCACCTCCCTTCCAGCTTCTTTCTAAGGCCCAGAGTGTGGTGTCTATAGCCTTTGGGGGAGACCCCCAGCTGCCCATCCCTCCCTGCAGAACAGGCCTCCACATCTGAGCTTCACCCATCTGCTGTGCAGCAAATATGTACCCACAGTGTCTCCGTGCCAGCCCTGTGCTGGGAGCGGAGGGCACAGCTGTGACAGAGGCTGGCGAAGTCCCTGACCTACAGAGCTACAGTCCAGTGGGGGCCATGAGGGGCAGACGAGACACACCCAGACTACTGAGACTGTGCATGCTCTGAAGGAAATGCTCGGGGTGTTATGACAGAGACGGGGATGGGGAATGGAGGGGTGCCTGAGATGGGTGGTCAGGGAGGGCTTCTCTGAGGAGGAGACATTTGTGCTGAAACTTGAAGGATGGGAGGGCAGCTGTGCAAAGATTTGAGAGGATGATGTGGCCACGGTTACGGAGCAAGGACTCACGTCTCCTCATGCTGCTACCCAGGTGCCAGGGTTGACCAGACACTCACACGGCCCACAGCACATTCTCAGAGGCAGCGAGGACCAAGGCCTGCTGCCTCCTCCCCCTTCTGGGGTCAGGTGCCAAGGAGTGGACACTGCCCCACAGAGACAAGCCCTTCTGCCCGTGGTGACCCCTGAGCTCCTTCACACCCTGTTTGCTGGCTGCTTTGCCGCTGGGGCCTCTGAGGCAATCGATACGAACAAATTCAAACTGAGGGCATTCTCTGAAGCAACTGGCTTGAATTAATAAAAAATGTCAATGCCATTAAGGGTGAAAAAAAGGGGGGGCTGAAACATGACAACTAAATGTATGTAGTATGTGACCCTGGATTGGATCCGAGACATAAAAAAAAGCTATAAAAATACTGGAAAACTTGCATATGGAGCTTATATTAGACTAAAGGCTTGGTGCACAAAATTCATGCACTCGCATGGGGGGGGGGGGGTCCCTCAGCCTGGCCTGTGCCCTCTCACAGTCCAGGAGCCCTGTGATCAATCACCCCGCCCACCTGCTGCAGCCCACTGGTTGGTGGCCTGGGCCTCCCTCTTTGGGGTGATCAATCATGGAGCCCCCTTATCGATCCCCCCACTGGCCGGTGGCCTGGGCCTCCCTCTGTGGGGCGATCGAGGGGGGATGGTGGGGCCCCCCAACCAATCGCATTGCACCCACCTTGGCTGGCCTGGTGTCAGTGCATGTCATAGTGTGGTCGTCTGGATGGTCGTTCTGCTGTTTGGCAGTTTGGTCGATTTACATATTACACTTTTATTATTATATATAATATATTGAGTCAATGTTAAATTTTCCACAAATGATAACCATATTGTGGTTTTGTCCAGATTATTATGACGGTATCAGGAGGGTATTCTTGCCCTTAGGAATGGGATAAGTATTTAAGAATAAAGAGTCATGCCCAGCTGGCGTGGCTCAATGGTTGAGTGTTGACCTATGAACCAGGAGGTCATGGTTTGATTTCCGGTCAGGGCACATGCCTGGATTGCAGGCTCAATGGCCAGTAGGGGGCGTGTAGGAGGCAACCAACCAATGATTCTCTCTCACCATTGATGTTTCTGTCTCTCTCCCCTTCTCCCTTCCTCTCTGAAATCAATAAAAACGTTTTCTTATAAAAGAATAAAGTGTCAGAATGTTTGCAGCTAACTTTCAAATGAGCCAGCCAAAAAAAAAAAAAAAGGAAAGAAAGAAAGAAAAAAGTAAACACACACACATTTGCAGAGAAAGAAAGTAACAACATGCTAACAATGGGTGAATCTAGGGTGCCGGGTATATGGGTATTCACTGTACTTCTCCTACAACTTTCCGGAAAGTGGATTTAAATAAAAAGTTGGAGGAAAGTTAATTTGCTAGGTCTCTGTTAAGTCAATGTGACGTGCTCTGCATTCCTGCCCCTCCTGCAACAGGAGCCTGGCTCTCAGATCAGGAACCCACTACTGAGATTCCCGTTCAGGCTCTGACACAGGGAGCGCCCTGGCCCTGTGACCTGAGCCCCTGTGGGCGTTGCGGGACCTCCCTCTGGAAGAGCAAAGCCATGGCTCACTGGACCCCAGGAATGCTCCCTCCCTGAGCCTGCGCACCCCGGCAGCCAGGCTCCACAGGGACGGACGCCTCAGGCCAGGACCCTGAAATGCCAAACCACTCTCCCCAGCGGACGCCTCTGGGGCCCCGTGAAAAGGAGAGCCATTCTGGAGGGTGAGGTAAGGCACTGATAAAGGGCACAGGGCCTCCCGGAAACTCAGCACAGGTCCTCCTCCAGGCTGAAGGGCAGGTTGGGACAGAGGAAACCAAGGCAGGCTTCCTGGGGGAAGAGGTACCTATGTAAGATTTAAATGGTGAGCAGAAGTTTGCCCAGCGACAGTGGGTGGAGGACAATCCAGGAGAAAGAAAACTTGTTCAAAGTCTCAGAGGCAGGGGAGAACGTAGCTTTTTTAAAAAGCGAGAAGCAGATGGGTGCTACCAATTCCAGGGTGTGCGATGTGCTGTGAGAAATGGGTAGGAGCCGAAGATGGATTTTATCCCATCGGTGATGAGGGGCTACAGAAGGGGTGGTGACATCCCTGGAGCAGCTCCTTAAGAAGATCCTGAGGCAACTGGGGAATGTGGGTCTGGAGAGAGAAAGGCCGGGTGATGAAGACAGCCAGCCAGTAGGTGGCAGTGGGAGCGAGAGGAAGGGGTGGGTCCCAGAGGAGTCAGGCTGGCTGTGGGGGTCAAGGATGACTTTCTGGCTTGGGGGCTGGATGGATGGTGACACCATTTGCTGAGATGGCGGTTACACCGGCGGAGCAGGTGGTTTGGCCCTCTCCGTTTGTTTTGTTGTTGTTACTCCTCACCCGAGGATATTTTCCCATTGATTTTTAGAGAAAGTGGAAGAGAGGGGAAAAGACAGAAGGAAATACCGATGTGAGAGAAACACATCGATCGGTTGCCTCCTGCACGCGCCCTGAACCAGGGCCCAGACGGGGAGAAGCCTGCAACTGAGGCATGTGCCCATGACCAGAATCCAACCCGGGACCCTTCGGTCCGCAAGCCAATGCTCTAGCCACTGAGCCAAACTGGCTAGGGCTGTTTTGTTGTTTTTCTAAAAAATATATTTTTATTGATTTCAGAGAGGAAGGGACAGGAGAGAGAGACAGAAACATCTATGATGAGAGAGAATCACTGGTTGGCTGCTTCCTGCATGCCCTCCACTGGGGATCGAGCCCACAACCTGGGCATGTGCCCTGACCCAGAAATGGAACCTTGACCTCCTGGTTCATAGGTTGACACTCAACCACTGAGCCACACCAGCCGGGCGGCCCTGTTTGTTTTACGGGGTCCCCACTGATCAGCAAACGCGGGAGAATGACCAAGGGCCCAGGACCTTACAGCACGTGTGGGGGCAGGTTTCACCTCACTGCCACCTCGCCTTTGAAGCCTGGGGGTGGCTCTCCACGCCTGCCCACACCCTTGCTTCATGTGGGTTGGGGCTGCGGAAAAGAAGGCCAGTGGGCAGCCGCTGAGCAGGCCGGCCTCAGAGGGACTCCCAGGGCGTTTCCTGGCACCTACGGCTCAGGACACCCATCCATGGACGCCAGAGACACCCAGCACCCCTCTGACCACACCCCAAGCCCCTGCATCGAAAACCTGCCCACAGATGGGTTCACCAAGCCCTCAAACAGGCGCTTTGTACCAGGGCCCCACAGGCTCTGGGACACAGGCAGGGAGGGTGGCATTCAAGAACTGGCACATGACAGGTGCCACCTGCTTTGGATGGACTCGTATCGACCTACAAGTCTGGACAGCAGACTGAGAGACCCTGCTGTATAGCCACCCCCCGCCCCCCCCCCCCCCCCCCGTGGGGGCTCACAGGGCAGGGACAGGGCTGAGTGGGGCAGGGTGCCCTCAGGATGCCCGGTTTGCCACTGTTTACCACCAGCCAACACGAAAGCATTTCCCTATTTTATCTACGACCCTCATCCAGTGGTGACATCAGAGGTCCCTGCCCCATCTGCACCAGGAGGAACTGCGCCCAGAGAGGGACAGTGACAGGCCCGGGCTTATCAGCAGGCAGGACAGCACTCTTTTCCTTTTCTCCTGTGCATAACCTCCTGAGCCAACAGGTCCCTACATGTTGTTTTTTTCCAAAAACAACAGCCACCAGTTCCCCGATTCTCCGACACAACTGGGTGTCCAGCAATTCAATTCAATTCTGACACTGTCTACCCAGAGTTAGTACAGACCCAGGGTCAAGGGCTCAGCCTCACAAGACGGCCCCACTTGGGGGCAGCCACACATGGGGCACCCAGGCTGCCTGTCCCTCTGCTACTGCCTGCAAATGCGGGTTCACAGGTCCCTAGAACAACAGACAGAGCGCAGGGGGAGGGGGGCTGCTGCTGTCCCATCATGTGTCATCCCTGCATACTCCTCAAACCACTCCTCACATTTCCGTCCCCCAGTGGCTCCTGGGAAGCCAAAGTAGTGACCCAGGCTGTCATCAGTCTTAAGCTGACCCCTAGGGGACAGCTGGGACACAGCAGGGCCCTGAAGGCTGGGCCTACAGGATTAGGACCTGTCCCAGGCCGGGCCGCCTCTGCTCCCCACACATAGGAGCAGCTGTGGTCTCCCCCTCCTGGATTTTAGCCAAATGGAGCCCAGAGACCAACGTAACAGGAGCCTGAGGCAGAAGGGGATTCATTCACATCATTCACATCACGGGGCCTGGGGCCTGGGGCCTCTAGGCCGTCACCATCCACCACCACAGGCTCCCACTGGACCAGCAGGCTGACCTTTGAATCGTCCCACCCACCCCACCCCCCTGCCAGCACACGGGAGCCCATGGTGAGGAACAGAGCCCAGGTCAACCAGGCTGTCCTACTGGGTGCTCATGAACAAGGCTGCCCACTCTGTCTGGCGATCAATTGCCATCTCGCTGGGCTCTGGCCACCTGGAAGGCCAGACCCACACGGAGGGCAGAAAAGAGTTCACGCAGAAGGAGCTTATACCAAAAGGAACGAAAACCTATTCACGTGCAAAATCCTGAGAGAGGAAATGAGGGAAGTCCTGGGGGTGCAGAAATTCGACTGACATGATCTTTGCTTTCCTGTCACCTCCAGATTTTGTATTCTGGAAAAACAATATTGCCTTAAGAACAGGCAACCCTTTTGCTGGAGATTGGGTTATAAAAACTCTTCCTGTACAATGAGATTCAAGATTTGCAGAGCTTCCAGCCTGGTGAGCACGCTGTACGGGGAAGGCGGGCACTGGGGAAGGCACGGGGTCTCCGTACCACCCCCACCCCCACCCCCATACCTGGCCCCTGCAGACTTCTCATGTGGCTGTTCCTGAGTTCTGTCCTTTATAATTAACTGATAATAATAACGAGGAAGAGCGCGAAGAAATAAAATGGAGTCACTATAGTCAAGCTGCTAAATTACGAAAGTCAAGTAGACTGAGACCTGAGGCAACGCTTCTGTTCTTGTTTGAACTGGCTGGGAACTTAAACTTGTGAACTTTCCAGTCCTGCCTCAATGCCTGGACATACATCAGCCTTCCAGATAAGCCTCTGATCGTCCCCCAAGGACTAAGGAAGGAATGTTCCCGCATCCAGACCACCTGACTTGCCAGCCCCTACCTTCCTGCTGACGAGGCCTGCAGGACCGGTTCTTGTCAAGAAAGCAATCTTTACTATACGAACTCTCCGCTCTCCTTTCTTTTTCAGAACACTTCTGGGCATGGCCTTGTCGCTATTTCCAGTTTGCAAACTCTAAAGACCCTTGAAAAACATCTTTGTCACTCGTGCCAAAGCCTCCTGACTCTTCCTGAGTTCATTCGACAGTGATGCGGTGCTTCCCTGCGCTCTGTCTGTTGTTCTAGGGACCTGTGAACCCGCATGTGCAGGCAGTAGCAGAGGGACAGGCAGCCTGGGTGCCCCATGTGTGGCTGCCCCCAAGTGGGGCCGTCTTGTGAGGCTGAGCCCTTGACCCTGGGTCTGTACTAACTCTGGGTAGACAGTGTCAGAATTGAATTGAATTGCTGGACGCCCAGTTGTGTCGGAGAATCGGGGAACTGGTGGCTGTTGTTTTTGGAAAAAAACAACATGTAGGGACCTGTTGGCTCAGGGGGTTATGCACAGGAGAAAAGGAAAAGAGTGCCGTCCTGCCTGCTGATAAGCCCGGGCCTGTCACTGTCCCTCTCTGGGCGCAGTTCCTCCTGGTGCAGAGGGGAGCCAGGGTGTTCTGTGAGGACGCCAGCCCCTACCTTCTCTGCTGTGGCTTCCCAAGGGGCTTCTTGGCTCTGCTTCCAAAAACTATTTCTTGCTTTGAAGCCTAAAGGTCCTCAAAGGAGGCTCTGGGCCCCCCAGACATTGAAGAGGTGAAGCCAAGGCAAGAAGACCCAGAAGGGTCGGTGGGCCAGGTGGGCTGCAGAGGTGCCACCACTGCTCCCGAGTGAGGTGGGCCCGAGGCCGCCCGCTCTTACCTGCTCCACACAGTCTGGGATCTCCGGGGCGCAGGGCAGCGTCCCTACACTCTCCATGGACAGCACGTCCTTCAGCAGCTCCTCACAGCCTGTGGACGGACAAACAGACAGACAGTGGGGGTCAGAGCCTCCGCCTGGCATGGCAGCTTTACTTCTGATGAACAGGCCTTTGGGGAAGGGCTGTGGGAAGGCAGAGAGCCTGCGTTTCCAGGAGACCAGCGGCTCATTCGAAGGCGGAGCTGGGACCCCCAGGCTGTGGAGAAGACAGCACAGGGCCCTGTGGAGGGAGCTGGGACAGGTCCTCACCCTCCAGAGGTGCCTTCACTGGGAATACGCAGAGAGGAGACTCCCAAATGCAGAAGGTAAGCTGAGGGCAATGGGAATCAAGGAGGCCTTCCTGGAGGAGGGGGTGTAAGACAGTACTGCCTGCCTGACTTGCAGGGACTCCAAATGCACACAGTACCCTGAGGCTGAGGCCTCTGCAGCCCTGCAAACTCCAGACGTCTCGGAGAGGGCCCCCCTCACGATGGCTCCACCTCCTGCTGACCAGTTACACAGGTGGCCTCCCTCCTCCGTCCCTGAGCAAATGACCCCAAATCATATCAGACAAAGAAGGTCAAACCTGCAAAGTGCCTAGCATGGGCACATGGTGGTGGACCCACGGTTCAAACAACTCCACTCAGAATCCTTTACCTGCTGTGTGCAGTCCCCTCGACTTCTCCGCTCACTCCCTTTGCCCCTCACCTCTATGGCAGTCATTCCTGCTTCCTCCCCTCACGCCAGCAGAATTCGGGGTCACCCCACAGAGGAGGATTCACACAGACAGACAGGGAAATGTGGGTAACGGGAAGGCCTCGGGACTCCTGGAAGCCAACTGTTCTCTTCGCAGCCAGGGGGCGGCCTTAGCACGTCCACCTGCTGGAGGCTCAGGCTACTTTCTCCAGGCAGCAGGGAGGGCTGTCAGAGTTGCCGCATTCTGAGATCATATTTTGGGGTCTCTCACAACGGGCCTTGGCATTGGGGGAAAAGAGGGATTTTATGTTGCCCCATTAAAGGAGAGGGGCAGGGAGGAAAGGAAGAATTGGGGGAGTTTAGAGAAAGACAGGGGGTAGGAAACAAATCAAGGAAACTTAGGAAGGACGGAGGGAGCTAGCGTGCCCAGCTCTGCCCAGCTTTGCCCAGAACTGCTGGTTTGAAAAGTACAAGGCCCATGTCCTGGGAAACCCCTCAGGAGTTTGGTCATCTAGAAGGAGGTGACCCCCTTCAGGAGAAAGAAAAAAGGAAAAAGAGGGGGTCCTTCCCAGAGGGGGACAGACAGTGGGAAGGGCAGAAACGACTGTCCAGCCGGCCCCAGCAGGCCTAGCTCCCGGGGCAGGACTCCGTGGGGCGCCAGGGGGAGAACCACTTCTGGAACCACCCTGGGCTCCCGGGTGGAGGGGTTGAGAACGTGCTAAGGCCGCCCCCTGGCTGCAAAGAGAACAGCTGACTTCCAGGAGTCCCGAGGCCTTCCCGTTACCCACATTTCCCTGTCTGTGTGAATCCTCCTCTGCGGGATGACCCCGAGTTCTGCTGGCGGGAGGGGAGGAAGCAGGAATGACTGCCATAGAGGTGAGGGGCAAAGGGAGTGAGCTGAGAAGTCGAGGGGATCCCCATAGGGAGGGGCCTGAGCTGAAACCCAAATCATGCCAGCCTCCCCCACTGACAGGATCCCGGGAGCCCCCAGACCAGCGGTTCTCAACCTGTGGGTCGCGACCCCTTTGGCGGTCAAACGACCCTTTCACAGGGGTCGCCTAGGACCATCCTGCATATCAGATATTTACATTACGATTCCTAACAGTAGCAACATTACAGTTATGAGGTAGCAACGAAAGTAATTTTAGGGTTGGGTCACAACATGAGGAACTGTACTTAAAGGGCCAGAAGGTTGAGAACGGCTGCCCCAGACCCTCTTCCCGGAAGACCTCACCTTTCATGGCGAACACTCCCCGGCAAAAGTCCTTGAAATTGATTCTCCCCAGGTCGTTGGGATCCAAATATTTCACAAGTTTTTCCACCTGCGGGAAGAAAGAAGCGGCAGGTGTGAGGCCCCCAGACACTCCCCAGAGGGCTCATGTTGCAGGGGTGAGGCTGGCCAGGAGGCTGGGACAAAGGGAGGACTCGTCAACTGAGCCACCGCCTCCTGGCCCTCTCTCCCCCCTCAACCGGGGGTCAGTGCCCGCCCCAGACAGCAGTGGGGCCACTTCAGCCTCTGAGGCTGACAGGCCTCGGAGCAACCCCAACGCCGCAGCGCCCAGAACCCGGTCTGTCCACCGAGCTCCGGTCTCCAAGCCCACGAAGATGGGCACGTGGAAAGCAAACACTCGGATTTCTTAACTTCGTGGTTTCTTTCACACAAAAACAACTTAAACTCACTGCAGAAACTCTAGGAAAGAGAATAAATCAAAACCCTGCCACTTCCCACTTACCTTTTCAACCCATAGTTTTTTGTTCGTTTGTTTTTTAATATATTTTTATTGATTTCAGAGAGAGGAAGGGAGGGGGAGAGATAGAAACATCCATGATGAGAGAGAATCACTGATCGGCTGCCTCCTGCACACCCCCCACTGGGGATCAAGCCCAGAACTTGGGCACGTGCCCTTGACCAGAATCGAACCTGGGACCCTTCAGTCCACAGGCCAATGCTCTACCCACTGAGCAAAACCGGCCAGGGCTCAACCCATAGTTTTAACAACTTCTTTAAAAAATTGTAATTCTGGAAAACGTTTGGTCAAATTCCCCTTTGTCTATACAAAGCAATCATTATGTCAGCATCATTGTCCCTCTCATCCACATCCAGTCCACGCCCAAATACTGAATCCTAAAGCTACCTTTCCTTCCACCTCACTCCTGGGATCAGACTGGTCACAGCCATCATCATCGCCCTCTACCCTCCTCCACTTTCAGCCCCTCCAACTCATTCTCCACCCCAAGGGGATCATGTCATCTATTCCTCTGCTTAAAATCCAGTAACTGTCCACTGCACTTAGGGTAAAGTCCAACTCAGTTACATGGCCTGCAAGATCCTACCTAATCTGGCCTCTCTGGCCTGTCTCCTCCCACTTTTTCTGTCACTCACGGCATCCCAGCCACACAGGCAACTCCACCAGCAAACCAAGCTCGGTTCTGCCTCAGGGCCTTTGCACATGCTCTTCTCTATATTTTAACTGCTTATCCTCCCCATTCATCATCTGACAGCATCCATTCATCCTTCAGGTCTCCATTTGTACCTCTATGAAATGTTTCTCCCTCGGATAAGCCTGTCCTGACCACTTGCACCTAATTAAGCCCATTCTGCTATTACCCAATCATGCAGTACCCTGTACTTATCCTCCAAACCACTTGTCACAATGTGCAACTATGCGTTTATGATAATTTTATTAATTCCTATCTTCCCCTCTAGAAAATAAGTTCCTTCAGGGCAAGGGCCATGTCTGTTTTCATCACCATTGTGTACCTAGTGGCTCACAGCATGGCTGGCACATGGTAGAAGCTTCATAAATATTGGTCAAATAAATGACTATAAATGATTCTCCAAAACATCTAAGTTTGTAAGGCTTTTGATAATAGTTGCCAAATTGCTCTCTCTAAAAATGTCTTAAGTCTTCCATCAGAGCAACTTGCAAGCTTGGGTATTTTTCCTAGTTTTTGGCAATGGTCAATTTTGCCAGAACTATCTTTTCTAATTAATTGGAGCCATTTCTCCCCGCACCCCCCCCCCCCCCCCCCCCTCCGCCCGCCATGATTTCCAGCACCTGAAATCCAGCTCTGGTATTTCTTCTAGAAGCCCACTTCTAAATCAGCCTGCAATTTAGTGGCAGCCCCTCCACAGCACACGAAGCATTCATTCCTGCATTATTCGCTCAGCCATTCATTCAGCAAGCAACAACGGGGCACCTCCTACATGCCAGGCACTATGCTGGGGGCTGAGGGCTCATCACACACATGGTCACATGGACACACACACAGAGTCATGCACACACACACACACACACACACACACACACACTTGCTGTCAGGCACCATCCCCCCCACCCCCCAACCACATCAGTAGCTAAGGCACAGCCGGGCAGCTGACAGCAGGTGATGGGGGCTAGAAAAGCACTTTGGAAACTGTAGTGCAGGAAAGGGATTCCTGTCACCACTGCTCTTGTTGAGACTGTCATGGCAGACATCCTCCCGTCACTGCGCCCCCCCCCCCGCCCCCACATGCTCTGAAGCCCATGCCACGTTCGCAAGGACCATGTTCCCTGCACGCCCACAGGAGACATCCAGTGCAGCAGGGGTCTGAGCCCTGGTCATCGGTGTCTGGCATCACGGCCATGTGCCCACTGGGCTTTAGAAGATGGCCAGTGAGCAAGGAGAGACCTTACACGCACATCCCTCCTCCCGCCCTGAGCTCAGGAGCTCAACGCTTGTACCTCTGTTCCCACTGACCCTGTTTGTTCACGTGGGTGTGAGTCTGGGGGTGAGGCATGACCCCTGAACCTGCGACTCAGCAGGCTCTCAAGAAAGGCTAGAGGAACTCTAGTGAAGGGGAAAGCTGGCCTTCTACCAGCTCATGGCCCATCCGACGGGAGCCTCCTTAGCATTGCAGCTGCACCCCACCCCCACCCTCACCCCCAGACAACACAGCCTCTGACATTGCCCGGCAATAACATGGCTTCTGAGAACAGCACTGGCCAGGTGCCACCTACAGGGCTGTGGAGAGCCCACCACCACCCCAGCTATGTCCTGCCTCCTCTCCGCCTGTCCTCGAGTCACCAGCACTGTAGGGAGTCTATGAGTGCAGGGATGAGCTGGGTACCTGTACCCCCAGGCCACCTGGTGCTCATCCCTACAACCCTCTCCAAGGTCCACGGCTATGCATTAATGATCTGATGCAAGTCAATGCTGAATAGCTGATGCGGAGCCCTGACCTCACGCCCACCTCAGAGGCAGCAGGCTGTGGATGAGGGTCTGTAATCCACAGAGTCAGCTCCCTCTGGGGAAGGAGACACTGAGCCAGTCTGAGTTGGGGGGCGGTGGGGTGGGGGATTGATGACAGCAGATAGAGGGGGTCCCAGGGCCACTGCGAGTCCCTGGAACACCTGAGCTGTGGCTCTTCAAAGAGCAGTGGGTGTGCAAGTGTTGTGCCACCTGCTGTCCAGCCCTGTGAAGAGCAGGCAGGATCACTGTGAGATCATTATAACAGTAAATGTCAGTTATGCCCTGACTGTGAGCTCGATGCCTTTTCAAATAAACAATAGCGTAGCGTATACAGGGGAGTACTGATAATCCTTGCTGGGTTCGTGGAGGATTCCATAGGCTGCAGCGCGGTGCTGCACTCCGGCCGTGGTTAGTCTCATCGCATCCTCACAACGACCTTGACAGCAGCTACCACTGAAGTCCCCGTTTTACAGTAGGGGAGACTGAGGCTCAGAGGAGGTAGACACCGGGGGAGTCACGCAGTGGTAACTCCTCCCTGACCCCTGCCCTCTCCTGCCCTCCTGCAGAGGTGGGTGGGCTCCCGCTGACAGACCGCACTACAGTGCTGTTACCTTTTTCTTTTTTTAATATATTTTTAATGATTTCAGAGAGAAAGGGAGAGGGAGGGAGAGATAGAAACAGCAATGATGAGCGAGAATCATTGACCGGCTGCCTTCTGCACGCCACTGGGGATTAAGCCCGCAACCAAGGCATGTGCCCTTGACTGGAATCGAACCCTGGACCCTTCAGTCCGCAGGCTGACGCTCTATCCACTGAGCCAAACCAGCTAGGGCTGCAGTGTCGTTCTAATTCCCCGTCGCCTGTGTATGGAAGGAGCTTCACCTCTGTGGCTGGAGCCCCTCACCCTGCTCACCAGGAACCTCACCTTCCGGGACTAGATAACCTTTGGCTGGTGCACCAGGGGGGTGCGTTCAGCTGACCCAGCCGTCATTTTGTATACAGGGAGGCCAAGTCCCAGGGAGCAGAGGGCTTGCTCAAGGTCACAGCAAGTTCAGCAAATAACCAGCAGCAAACGGTCTTCTGGTGAGCCGGGCCACTATGCTGGGCCGCCGGGGCGGCGCTCGCTCCCAGGCCAGGCACGGTGTGCGCACGGCCGGGCAGGGACTGCCGAACAGAGCAGCGGTTGTCACGGGCTCACACAGCTGGCCGCGGGGCTGGCTGCCAGCGAAACGGGTTGTTTCCCTGCAGTAATAGCTTGTGCTTTCCTTTTGGGGCCACTCCACCACCAGGCTTCCCCTTCTATTTCTGCTGCCTGTCTCTTTGGGCTGATTCCTTCCCCACTCATTCCCCGGGGTCATATCTCTCCTAGCTCAGGCCAGACGATGCTCCTCGCGTTGCTGCCGCTGCCACACTCTCTCTTGATCGCCAGCCAGGTCCTCCGTGAGCCTGTGCCCAGCCGCCCACGCCTCCCTAATTTTGAGCTCTGCAAGCCAGATGGACTCAAGCAAGTCATTGCCTCTCTGAGGTCTCAGCCGCCTCATCTGAACAAGGGAGATAAGCTGGCTCCGTCTGTAGGTGAAGTGCCTCATAAAAGTTAGCGGTTATATCATCAATCAAGTGAGGGCTCTGCACCTCTCCCTTTGTGCCGGGCCTGCTCTATGCCTCTACGCTTATGGATTCATTGAATCCTCACAACCAAGGACTATTTTTATTTCCATTGTGCAGGCGAGGAAACCGAGGCTCAGAAAGGCTAAGTTATTCAGGGTTAACAAAGGAACACCATAAATACCTTTGTGGACATAATTTCTACAACTTAGATGAAATGGACCAATTCTTTGAAAGACACAACCCATCAAATTTCAGATGCTCAACGTCACTAGTCATCAGAGAGATGCAAACTAAAACCCCAATGAGATACCACCTCACGCCTGTCAGAATGGCTACCGTCAATAAATCAACACAAGTGTTTTCGAGGATGTGGAGAAAAGGGGGCCCTGTTGGTGGGAATGCAGACTGGTGCAGCCACTGTGGAAAGCAGTGTGGAGTTACCTCAAAAAATAAAAAATGGAACTGCCTTGTGATCCAGCGATTCCACTTCTGGGAATATATATGAAGAAACCTGAAAACCCAATTTGGAAGAATATATGCACCCCTATGTTCATTGCAGCATTATTTACAATAGACTTGGAAGCAGCCCAAGTGCCCATCAGTAGATGAGTGGATGAAAAGCTGTGGTACATTTACACAATGTAATACTACTTGGCCGTAAAAAAGAAGGAAACCTTATCTTTTTCAACAGCATGGATGGACCTGGAGAGCATTATGCTAAGTGAAATAAGCCAGTCAGAGAAAGACAAATACCATATGATCTCACTTCTAGGTGGAATCTAATGAACAAAATAAACTAGTGAACAAAACAGAAACAGACTCATAGATACAGAGAACAGACTGACAGCTGTAAAAGGGGAGGGGGTTTGTGAGGCTGAGTGAAAAAGGTGAAGGGATTAAGAAGAAAAATAACACACAAAAAACAAACTCAGCCCTAGCTGGTTTGGCTCAGTGGATAGAGCGTCTGCCCACAGACTGAAGGGTCCCAGGTTCAATTCCGGTCAAGGGCACATGCCCATTAGGGGGCATGCAGGAGGCAGCCAATCAATAATTCTCTCCCATCATTGATGTTTCTATCTCTCTCTCCCTCTCCCTTCCTCTCTAAAATCAACAAAAATATATTAAAAAACAGACAGACTTGTAGACACAGACAACAATATGATGATTACCGGAGGGGAAAAGGGGTTGGGGGGAGATAGGAGAGAGTAAAGGGGGGATAAATGGTGATGGAAGGAGACTTGACTTCGGGTGGTGAACACAATACAATATACTGATGATGTACTATAGAATTGTACACCCGAAACCTATATAATTTTATTAACCAACGTGATGCCAATAAATTCAATTAAAAAAAAAAGTCACACAAGAAGAAAGAGGTAATATGACCATAACTATGAAAGAAATCAAGTTCGCAGTTTACATCTTTCCAAAACAGAAAACTCCAGGCCCAAATAATTTCACCAAACATTTAAGGAAGGTCTACATAAATTCTATACAGTCTCTTCCAGAAAACAGGAGGGGGGAACACTTCTCAACTCATTCACTGTGGCATCACCCTGATACCAGAACCAGACACAGCAGTCAGTGTAAGAAAACTACAGACCCAAATCCCTCGTAAGCATAGACACAATGATCGTCAAGGAAAAATATATGAAATACCACACAGCCAAGACCAAGTGGGATTTATCCACCAAGGCCGGTTCAACATGTGAAAATCAACTGATGCTACTGAAAAGATGACTAAGAAAGAAAAACCACACGATCCTCCCAACAGACGCAGGCGAAGCAACTGACAAAATTCAACACCAATTCATGATAAAAACGCCAGCAACCTAAGAACAGAACTTCCTTACCCCGGAGAAATGAAAACTTACAGCCACACAGAAACACTGTTCACCAATGTCAGTGACAGCATTCCACAAAACCGCCCAAACCTGGAGACAGCCCAGATGTCCCCCGACAGGTGAACGGACAAGCAAACTGTCCTGTCACGGAAAGGAACAAGGTATTGATACGCAAAAGGATGAATGAATCTCAAAAGCACTGTGCCAGGTGAAAGCAGCCAGCCTCAGATGTCAGCAACGACGTGGAGAGGCAAACGGTGAGGACGGCGAGGCCGAGGGAAGGAGTGGGGAGAGAGTCTGAACACAAAGGGGCAGCGTGAGGGAACCTGGGGGGTGGATTGCTCTGTGCCCTGATGGCCGTGTGGTTACAGGAATCTAAGCAAATGTTAAAGCTCCTGGGGCCCTGGCGGGTGGGGGGGAGGGGGGTGTCCAGCTGGCTGGGCGTCTTCCAGCTCATGCAACCAGGAGGTTTTAGGTTCGGTTCTGGGGCTCAGGCTTGGTCTCTGGTAGGGGGCGTACAGGAGGTAGTTGATCAATGTTTCCTTCTCACATCAATGTTTCTCTCTCCCTCCCTCTCCCTTCCTCTCTCTTACTGAAAGTCAATTAAGAAAAATCTTTAAAGAAAACCCTCATGGGCCCTAGCTGGTTTGGCTCAGCGGATAGAGCGTCGGCCTGCGGACTCAAGGGTCCCAGGTTCGATTCGGGTCAGGGGCATGTACCTGGGTTGCGGGCACAGCCCCAGTAGGGGGCGTGCAAGAGGCAGCTGATCGATGTTTCTCTCTCATCGATGTTTCTAACTCGCTATCCCTCTCCCTCTCCCTTCCTCTCTGTAAAAAATCAATAAAATATATTTAAAAAAAAAAAAAAAAAAGGAAACCCTCATGGAATCATACGCCCCTCCCCCATATAAGTGACTTTTACTGTCTGTAAAGTTAAAATGTTTTTAAGCCAAGGAAACTGCACACACGAAAACATGAATAGCTGGCAACACTGGGCCCATATTCGCCCAAGGCTCCGCCGGGCCCAAGCTGAGTTGCAGCAGCCCCATCAGACAGGCGTGTGCTCTGCTCCCCAGATCACCACGTAACCCCGCCAATGCCCCTCCCACCCCGCTCACCGCTTCACTTGCTGGACCCCGTGGACATCTGAGTGGCAAGTCCTGCTACCCGGGCAGTGACCAGGCTCCCCGGGTGCCCGAGGTTTTCTCCACCTGCACAGGGAGTGCCAGGGCCCGGCTCAGGGAGGGCGGAGTTGACACTCCCAGCTTAAAACGCAGCTGCAATGGAAGGCAGGCAGGCAAATGGGCCTGGATCGCTGAGGAAGGGGTGGGGGGGCGCTATGGAGTCAGGGTTTGTTAAGACTCCCTGAGGCAGGCCAGGAAGTGCTGTCAGGACCCCTCAGTTCTGGGGGGAGCTGCCCAGCCCTGTGCCCGCCCCTGCCCCAGACCCCAAAGTCCTGCCCCACAGGCAGCACCTAGAACGACCAGGAGGCACCCCCTAAAGGGAGTCAGCAGCTGCTGGAGCTGAGAGCCAGCGCAGGGCGGCCAACCTCGAGGCCCTAAGCTCATGGGACATCCCTGGGGACACTGGGGCACCATGAATCCGGGACTAGCTGGACAGTCGTCTCCTGGAAGGGGAGGTGGGGAAGGGCTCAGCAGGGAGGAGGGAGCAGGAGAGGGAGGGGGAGGATCCTTGCTGAGCAAGTGACCTGGGCGGCTGGAGGTAGGGCAGGAGGGTGAATAGAAGGGGAGTATCGTCAAGGCGTGAGGTCAGAGAGAGGGCAGGCCTGAGGGTCAAGGGCATGGGAGCCACACTGAGATGGCTGCCCTCTCTCCTGAGGGCCCGGATGGCGAACTTGGTAACAACATAACAACCACACCCTGTGGCTCACAGGTAGGGCGCTCTCCCAGGAGTGGGATCACAGTGAGCACTGGCGAGGCGCTCCTTCCAGTCCGCCCACAGGCTGGAGAGAGCTGGGCATCCCATCCTGCAGCCAGAGATCCAGCGGCCAGCGCCTGGCCTCATCCCACAGCAGGTGGGAGGGCATTCAAACCCCGCCCAGCTGTGGGCCCCTCCTCCCGCCCCCCCCCTCGGCCCTCAGAGCAGCCTCTTTATCCACTTTCCCTGACAGCCCAGCGGCCTGACATCAGGACACACAATGGGGCCTGTATTCTGGAGCCCCACCCCCACCCGGGAGGAAAGGCACAGAGGTGAAGGGGAAGCAGCACTGGCCTCCCCATGGTTGTGTGAGGGGAGAGGAGGAGGGTTGAGGGGAGTCAGGCAAGACCTTCAGCAAAGCCAGCTGGAGACCCGGGTCCCTGCACCCTGGCCCAGGCCCCCCTCCAGAAGCCCGCTCTCCCCCTGGGCATGGCTGTCCCAGGGAATCAGTCCCACGCACCCTGAATGGACCCCGGGTGGGTGGGGAAGGGGGTGATGCTGTAGTAACAAGCCCAGGGCTTAGGGTCAGCTTCATAATCTGTGGGGCCCAGTGCAAAATGGAAATGCCAGGCCCCTGCTCAAAAACTGCTCAGAATCTCAGGATGGGGACCACGAAGCCTGGGGCCCTGTGTGTCTGCTCACGGCACATGCCCCTAAGGCTGACTGCATGGGCTTCAATGCCACTCACGGTGCGACCTCGGGCCAGTCACCCACCCCCTGGCCCCAGCGCCATGCCTTTAATGCATTCCCCAGCAGCTCACAGGACAACCGTGAGGTCAAGGAGACTGGCTGCGTAAAGCACCTCACAGAAGTGTTCCGTGCAAAGGCGCCTAAGAGGGACCCGAAGGTGAGCCTCCAAGGAGCGGGAGCAGGCGGAGGGCCACCGGCCGGCAGGGAGGCTGCAGGGCTCTCGCGTGGGTTGCGGTGCTCAAGCAGGTGGGTGCCAAGCCCCTTTGCAGTCTCAGGGCTGCCCCAGGCCTTCAATGACCTCACTGAGTGGTCTCAGGAGACCCTTCCTCGCTCTGGGCCTCAGTTTCCCCACTTGAGAAATGAGGGTGTTGGGTGACATTCACATTGAAGGTGCTGCTTCCCCAGGGATGTCTGGGGTGGGCATGGGGTTGGGGAGGGAGAGAAGAAAACCAGAGCAGAGAAGCCGATGGCGGTAAAGGGCTTGGAGGCAACGTCGCCATCACGCATGGCTTTCCCGGAGGCAGGTAAACTTACCGCTCGGGGACTCTGGAGTGTGATCTGGGAGCCCCTCGATCTATAAAGTCAAGGAATAATGACAAGGACTGAAGCGCAGAGTGGCATACACCCATCCGGTTGGCCACCACTACGCTGCCCCTCCCTCTCCTCCTGTGTTGGGCAGCCCTCCTGTTTGACCTGGTGCCTTTGGGCACCTCAGTCCTAGAGCATGAGTCCTGATTGGACCAAGCCAGTCAGGTAGACTCATCCCCCTTACCAGTGATTGGCTTAGGCAAAAGCATGTTATACATTTCTGACCAATGAGATGTGAGAAACACCTGCAGGAGGCTTCCAGAGGAGGTGTCCTTTGATGATGGGGGTGGGGGAGGCCATCCACATGGCTCCCCGCCCTTCTTGCTCTCCTGAAAGTGGACACCATCCTTGGGTCTACATGGGGTGGGTCCCGCATGATGCCTCTGAGCCCCTGGAGGTACCAGCCTGGAGCTGCCCCACCTTGAGCTGTGTGTTGTGAGCAAGACTACGTTTCCTCAGCATTAAAACCACTTTGCATTGGTTCCTGGTTCTAGAGCTGGGGGGCCCCGAACTGGTGGACCCCTCCTCAGAGTGCAGGGGTGACAGGTGGTGGTGGGAGGGTGGCTTCCTGAGCAAAGATGCTCAGTGCGGCCAGGGTGGCCAGTCACACGGTGTAGGGAGCGGCTATAGGGTTAAGCGTTGGACTGACCTGTTGGCAAGGCCACAAACAAGTCCCAGCTTAGAGGGCACAGTCCTCTTAGCATAAGTAGGCTTGACCTTATGATGCTCCCTAGATCTTATCTGGGAAGCTAATGGGCTGAGGGAGATGCAGCAAGTGCTGCCAAAACAAGTGAAACTCACAAGAACACTGTAACTAAGGTGACCACTACCTTGTTTACCTCTGGCTATAAAATAAAGGTTCAGCTTGCTGTCTGTGGCCTCAGCCAGGCACAGGAAGATCCACCTAGACCAGTGGTTCTCAACCTTCCTAATGCCGCGACCCTTTAATACAGTTCCTCATGTTGTGGTGACTCCCAACCATAAAATTATTTTCGTTGCTACTTCATAACTATAATTTTGCTACTGTTATGAATCATAATGTAAATATCTGATATGCAGGATGTATTTTCATTGTTACAAATTGAACATAATTAAAGCATAGTGATGAATCACAAAACAATATGTAATTATATATGTGTTTTCCGTTGGTCTTA
Source organism: Myotis yumanensis (assembly GCF_028538775.1). Taxonomy (NCBI): domain Eukaryota; kingdom Metazoa; phylum Chordata; class Mammalia; order Chiroptera; family Vespertilionidae; genus Myotis; species Myotis yumanensis. The sequence continues at coordinate 22,490,713 of NW_027223767.1, read as the reverse complement.
GGCAACCCCTGTGAAAGGGTCGCTCGACCCCCAAAGGGGTCGCGACCCACAGGTTGAGAACCACTGACCTAGACCCAGCTTATTCTCTTTGTCTTTTCTTCATCCTTCACCACCCCCCTCAGGCTTGCCGAACCCTTGGCTGAGCTGGCTTGGCACAGGACACTTTCTTACAGCTCTGCTTCTAATTGCTCTACTAACACCCAAGGACCCAGCCCCAGGCTGCCCTCTCCAACACCCTGACACTTTAGCTAAACTCAACCAGAAATGCCTTCCCACCAGCTCCACATAACTCCCCACAGATGCAGGTAACCAGAGCAGCTCAGCCTTCCAGTGAACTGGGATTTAGCTACTGGAAACAGAGCAAAATATGGCGGCTCGAACCAGAATTTCAATGTTGCTGCTGTCAGCAGGGTTGAAGGTGGTGGATGGGAAGAAGACGACGACGAGTGCTGGGAACCCCATGGTGGAATTTCTGAATCGGGGAGAGGAGAAAAGCAGCCTCAACACGGATGTGCCAGGAGACCCCGGGCAACCCGCCCCTCTCTGAGCCTCAGCGCTGCGGTCTGTGAAATGGAGCCGCAATACAGTCACGTCATACTATTCCTGTGGGGACCAAAGGAGGTTAGGGACCTGAGAGCTCTGGGCAAAAATAAACAATGTGCAGGCAGCCCACTCGCCCATCCCCCACGCTAGGCAGCTCTGGGGTGCAGCTCCCAGCACGGCCTGCACCCGCCTGGGGAGGGGGATATCTGGTGGGATCTCCCTGGGTCCTCCAGGCACCAGGCAGCTATGGAGCGCAGGAGAAGCGGGCCAGCGCCCCGAGAGCCCCACTCTGAGCAGGGCCCCCACCTGGTCTATCAACTAGTCCGAGACCAGAGCAGAGGACAGGGAACGACCAGCCCCCAGTTGCTTCGGCTGCTCAAGCCCATCTCTGTGGTTGTCTGTCCATCCCTCTGCTGGAGTCCGCCCCCGATCCACAGCCAAGACACCTGACTGACTTCTAGTCCCTTCCCTCTACATTAGACCATGTCCCATAGCAACACCAGCCTCGGCCTCTCCCCGATGCGCCACTGCCTTCGGGACACTGAGACCACCCAGGGCAGTGATGGCGAACCTATGACACGCGTGTCAGAGGTGACACGCGAACTCATTTTTTTGATTGATTTTTCTTTGTTAAATGGCATTTAAATATATAAAATAACTATCAAAAATATAAATCTTTGTTTTACTATGGTTGCAAATATCAAACAATTTCTATGTGTGACACGGCACCAGAGTTAAGTTAGGGTTTTTCAAAATGCTGACACGCCGAGCTCAAAAGGTTCGCCATCACTGACCTAGGGCCACTGAAGCCCAGGCACCTACTCCATCCTGTTTTCCTCAACTGGCAACTGGGTCACACGATCAGCATCCCAGCATGCCTCACTCTCAAGCCCTGCTAAGTTAGGGCGATGTCTGCATTGCCCACCCCTGTGCCAACTCATTCTCGAAATGCGGGTGAGTCCCATCTCAGACAGAAACATAATTAGACTCATAAATGCAGGAAGAGAAGACATAATAAAACTATTACTTTTTTAAGAGTGACTGCTTACTTTGAAAATCCAAAGAAATCAACCAGAAATTACTAGACGTAATAAATGAGTTTGTACCAGTGGTGAGATATGAGATAAAATTACAAAAGTCAACTGTATTCCTATATGCTAGTGACATGCAGCTAGGAAAAAAAAAAAAAAACAATGGAAAAAGTATTTCATCCTCAGTAGTAACCAAACACATTAAATATTAAACATTAAGTTAACCCAATTGTAAGACATTTCTTTTTAATGTTAATATTTTGCTTCTATCAGGAGAATTAAATATATAACAAAAAGCAATACTTTCTAATTTAATAAACTTAATGCAATACAATTAAAGACCTTCAAAATGTGTTACATACTTAAAAATCCATAAATGGTGAAGAATATCAGAAAGCTTTTTTAAAAGGCAACAGTGAACCCAGCCGGTGTTGCTCAGTGGTTGGTTGAGCATGGACCTATGAACCAGGAAGTCATGGTTCTATTCCTGGTCAGGGCACATGCCCGGGTTGTGGGCTCCATCCCTGGTAGGGGGCGTGCAGGAGGCAGCAGATCTATGATTCTCTTTCATCATTGATGTTTCTATCTCTCTCTCCCTCTCCCTTGCTCTCTGAAATTGCAAAAAAAAAAAAAAAAAAAAAAGGTAATGGTAGTTGATTTCTCTCAAATGTAAAATATATTACAAGTAAAAATGATCAAAATTTTATAAAGTTGCTTTAAAAAAAAATCTTTGAGCATCAAAAATAGGTGGAGGGGGATGGGTGGAGGTGGAAGAGGGCATAAAGGGCATAAAAAGTTATAGAAAAAATAAAATAAAATAAACAAAGAAGAACGATGGTAATGGGTTATAACACACTGACAAGAATCTGAGTCCATAGTGATGCTCAGAAAAGGGGTGAAGGAAAGATCTTTACAGAACAATGTTCTATTTCCAGAAAAAGAAATGATAGAATTAGAAAACTCACACTTTTGCGACCCTCAGTGAAATTTCTACAAGCAATGCACATCAATGGATGCCAAAACCACTGTGTGGGGAAACAAATATTTGCACTGTCTCAACTGCCACCCTGCAGATTCCTTATCTATAATAATAAAAGCATAATATGCAAATCGACCGAACGGCAGAACAGAGGAACGACTGTCCGGATGACCACGCTATGACACCCACTGGCACCAGGCCAGCCAAGGTGGGTGCGATGCGGTTGGTGGGGGGCTCCATCATCGCTCCATGATTGCCCCACAGAGGGAGGCCCAGGCCACCGACCGCCAGGGGGCTCTTGGACTGCAAGAGGGCACAGGCTGGACTGAGGGACACTGTTCCCCCCCCCAGTGCACGAATTTCATGCACTGGGCCTCTAGTGAATTATAAAGAAGAAAAAGTACCATTATATTGAAGAGTTCAAGCAGATACAACCTTAACCAACTAATCAAACTCAGCACCACCAGAAAGGGACAAACTGACATCACGTGGCTCCTACGTGATGCCCTGAGAAGCGCACACCTTGCCAAAACTGTGAGGAAACAGACAGACCTGCATAGGGGGCAGCTACAGGACAACTGGCCCGGATGTGGCAGAAACGGCAACGTTATGGAAGCAGGAAAAAAAATCAGAGATTGTCTTCGTCCCCAGGAGCTGACGCAGGCATATGACAAACCAGATGCAATGCGTGACCCCTGACTGGATTCCAGATCCAAACAAGAAGGAGCGAGGAAGGACGTTTTGAGGACAACTGGAGGCCTTTGTGGCCTGAGTGTTAGCTGGTGTCATGGAATCAATGTCAGGTCCCAGGTGTGGTGGAGGCACTTGTTCCCCTCACTTTGCAGATGGGGAGACTGAGGCACCGAGATTAAGTAAATTCTCAGGGTCACACGGCTCGAAAGAGGCAGAGCCAGGTCTCAAACCAGGTGCGCCTGATGCCAGGACCCCGGCTCCCAACCGCTTCTCAACAGCACAGAGAGAACAGTGAAGCCGGCCTGGCCTGACCCAAGGCACTGGGGGGAGATGGAAGGGACTGGAAGCAAGAAGGGGTGGAGGCCGGCTGGGGCTCTGTGGCTGGGAAGAGCCTGCATCTCGGGCCAAGAAAACAGAGAAGCCTGGGGAGCGTGGACAGGGTGCAGGCAGGGGGTCCAGTGTGAGAGCCCAGCCCCTGCCCTGCCTCCTCGCCTCCAGGACTGCAGCCGCTCACGGAGGGAAGCCGGAGCAGCCGGAGAAATACATGCCTCCCGGGCCCTTCCATCGTCATCTGAACAGGAAGTGGTGCTGATGCATAATTCAGGGCGCAGTGGCAGGCGGCCCCTCTGCTCTAAAGCCTCAGCTCCTGATGACACCCGTCACCTGCCACAGCAGCCTCTTCCGGGGGCCCAGTGCCTGGCAGTGCCCCCACCCGCCACCCTGCAGATGACAACCTACTTCTAATTAAGGTCCCTGCCAGGCGCTGTTCCCACCTTGAACCCAGACAACCCCAGATACAGAGTCAGGAAGCCTCGGATTTGAGCAGTGTCGGGTTTCTGAAACTCAGATCTGATCATCCTCCCTCTCCTGACCCCCGGAGAACCTGGGACTCCCAACTGCGGGCAGCTACGGAACCAGACAGCCCTGGGTTTGTATCCCAGCTCCTCCACTGCTGTGGGCCCCTGGACCCCTCCCGGGTTCGTGGGATTGTTGTGAGGGTGAAAGGGAGTAAGAAATAGGAAGGCAGTGGGCACAACTCATCCCTCATCCCCTCTGCCCACAGAAGGCCATGAGTGGCTGTGGGGGAAACTGGCCATTGAGCAAGGAGGCCCGTGCCCGGGAAAGTACCAGTATCCCTTACCTGGTAAAGGGTCAGAGTGCACTCCGAGGGTTGACAACAGCAGGACGCCAACACGGTCATGGAGAGGTGGGCAGAAGAACCGATGCCAACAGGGACTGTGCTAGGTCTTTGTATTTTCTCTCCAATCCTCAAACAGTCCTACACATAGGGGCTATGGTCCCCATTTTACAGATAAGGAAACTGAGGTCCATCCATCCTAATAAGCACCTTTTAAAGCACCTGGGCTCTCAATTCTTCCAATAAGGTCTGGAAGACCCAATGGCCTTTGTGGGAAGTGAGCTAACTCCAATGAGGGTAGGTATGTGCTGGTGTCTGGCTGCCCGTCCAAAAGTCATCTGAGCCAGTCACACAATCCCAGCTGCTGAGCCCTCCATAAGGTTACCATGTGACCCCGGCCCCAGCCTGAGCTCTCACCTTCCTGCCCTTCCTACACCTGCACCATAAAGAGACATCTGCCATTCCCTGAAAATGACAGTCCCCATCCCTGGATCTGTGCTTAGGCCTGTGCATGGTAGATAGTCAGTAAATGCTGGGTGGTGGATGGATAGATGGGGAGGCTGGGGAGACTGGTGAAAAGATGGGTGAGCAGATGGATGAAGAAATGGGTGGATGGGTAATGAATGGATAAGTGAATAGGTCAATGAATGGGTTGATTGGTGAGTGAACAGGCAGGTAGACAGATGGCTGAGTGGATGGATGGATGGATGGATGAGCAGGTAGATGTTTGAATGGAGAAGATGATGAGTGGATAGCTAGATGGATAAGTGGATGTATGAATGGACGCATTGTTGAATGGGCAGGTAAGTGGTTGGATGGATGGGGAGAGGGAAGAATGAGCAGCAGATGGGTGTGCTAGGAGACAGACCTTAGCTCACTGTGTGACAGAGTTCAGCCCGAGCCTTGTCCAGATGGAGTGGCCTTGCCTTGGGTGACACTGAGTCGCCATCTCTTGGCAGGGCTGTTCTAGAGCAACATAAGCCCTGCATAGACCCCTGTTCCCCTCTTAGCTTTGGTTTTGGCGTGAATCATCCTTCTGTCTACCCTGTCCAGGTATTGGCCTTGGACTGGGATCTCCCTGGGGACAGTGCCCCCGCTAAGCCATGTGCAATCAACAAATACTTCTGGAGGAAGCTGGCAATCCTCTCTGAGTTTTGTGCCACAGCACGTGAGACGTGGGTTAGACTCAAGGTCTTAGGTCTGAAGGGAACTTAGACACCCTTAGAGCTATAGTTTGGACTATAGCTACCAGGAGGCCACTCTCTTCTTGGGTCACTGGCATACAAGCTTCTGGATCCAGAGCTGCTTTGCTCCCCCTTCCCCCAAGAGCATGCAGCTATGGACAACAGACCCCTAAGCAGTGACCCCAGGGGGGAGCAGTTTGCAAGGAATTGGTGCTGTAAGCATTGACTCCCGGGGGAGCCTCCAAGGATCAGAAGATGCTGCGAGAGGGGGAGGCAGTGAGGGACAGAGGGTGCAAAGAGCCCAACTCCAATTGGGGGTGGCTCCAGTCAGGATACCCTAGAGAGGGCTGGCAGTCATGCCAACAGCATGTTCGAGCAATTAGCTATGGCTCTAGCCAGTTCTTACTCTGTGCAGGAAGGGTGCCAGGGGCAGTTCTCAGACTGAGAGGCTGGGCAGATGGGCAGTCAGCATCCCAGACAGAAGACGGGTAGGCAGGCTTCTTGAGACACCTTCCTCCCTGGTAGACGAGATGTCCCAAGCCAGCCCGGCTGAGTCCATGGACCCCCAAACCCAAGCCTGGCTGAGTCACAGGTTGATCAGGGTCTGTGTTTTCCCTCATGTAAACTTCTCTGTTGTGGGCAGAGAGCCCTAAGGTCGGGGGTAGAAGAAAGGGGACAGAGGACCAGGGGTCGGCCAGGAGGAGCAGGGCTGAGGTGCATTCTTTTTTTCTTTTTTAAAAAATATATTCTATTGATCCTTTACAGAGAGGAGGGGAGAGGGATAGAGAGTTAGAAACATCGATGAGAGAGAAACGTCGATCAGCTGCCTCCTGCACACCCCCCACTGAGGATGTGCCTGCAACCAAGGTACATGCCCTTGACCAGAATCGAACTTGGGACCCTTCAGTCCGCAGGCCGACGCTCGATCCACTGAGCCAAACTGGCCAGGGCTGAGGTGCATTCTCTGGACTCATCTATCCACTGTCGGTGCCACATCTCTGCTTGGACGCCAGGTGCATCTCGAGTTTCGCAGGCCAACGTGGAACTCCTGACTCCTCGCCCAACCCTCCTCCACCTCCAAATTCTCGCCTTCTCTCACACCCCAGGTCCAACGGGCTCATTATCTAAATCCGGCCACTTCTCCACCTGCTGCTCCCCTGCTCCTACCCAAAGCATCTGTCACCTGGATGAAGTGACACCTCCCACTGCTCTCCCTGCCTCCCCCGCCCCCCCCCCCATCTCCCTGCCCACTCCCTTCACTCAAGGTTTGCTGTGCCTCTAACCCCAGGCCCATCCTGCCTCTGTCTAAATGACCCGGAGGTCTGCAAGGTAGAGCCCCCACTTCATTCCAGGCCCCACCTACATGCCCACCTACGACAGAAGAGGCCTCCCAAGGTCATGCTAAGGTCAAAAGTCTTCCATCGGTTTTTGTACTTTATGCTTCTCCCTAGTACCTCACACCACCTGGTATCATCCTGATTCCCTTGCCTGTCTCTCACCGGAACCCAAGCTCCAGGCCACTCCTGCCTCCCAGAGCCGGGAGACTTTTGGCATAGAGAGGTATGCAAGATGTTAAGGGGAAAGTAGTTTTCTTCAATCCTGGAAACATGCATTAAGACAACCACCAAATGCAAAAGGTATTTCCATGAAGACGACTCTATAAAAACTTCAGAGCATTCACCCAATCGTGTGGGCGTAGGGAAAGGACAGCAGTTAACCCTGGTGTGACATTCACCCTGTTCCAGACTAGCGGGCATTTCCCCTCCATCCTGCCCGGGTCCGGTTCGCCCAGCTCTAACGGTCAACCTCAGCTGTCAGCCTCCCCTTCTGATCAGGCTCAACCTGGTGGGACTGCTCAGGGCCTGGGGCGGGGATGACCACTGGGTGGGCCACAGGGGCCCTGCAGCAGGAGGCAGAGGAGCCCCCATACACACTCTCTCCAGGGCTGGGGTAGAACCCCTCTCCCAACCCCATACAAATGGACCCAGGAACATGGTGTTTCTGTCTACACCAAGTCCCCTGGGATAGGGCGCTTGGGTGGGACCCACCAGGCACTGGGTGGCTGCACAGCCCCCAACCTGCACTGCCCTCTAAGCAGGGTGACCAGGCAGAAGGTGGTGGAGCCCTGGTCTGCTTCCTAGCCATCCACCCTCACCCACCAGGTTCCGGGGTTCCTGGCTCCTGCCCGTTGGCCCTGGGAGGTCTGCAGGAATCCTCCACCCAGCCTCTCTCCCGGCTCTGCCCTCTCTGCCATCGGCCACCAGCTAAGCGCTCCTCCCTCTGCCCTGTTTCCACTCCCCGGCCCCTGCCCCCGCCTGGATCCTCTCTCCTTCTTTGCTTCCTTGGTTCTCTTTCTGGAGCTGGGGAAGGTTCCTGGGCCCAGGTCAGGAAGCCACTCTGCCCTCCCCGGTTACCCTGACCCTTAGGCATCCGCTAGTAAAAGGGTGAATGCCCAGCACGCCCCGGAGCTCAGTTGATGCTTTGAGACTCTCCACCTGCTCTTTGGAAGGCCCGATGCAGAACCACCCAGGGAGGCACAGACCACACCTACCCCGCCCCCACCCCCACCCCCTGCCATGCTCTCCCCAACTCGGAGCTTCCCACTTCTCTAGAATCCAGTGTCCTGGGAACGAAGCTATAACCCTGAGAGTTTGTCACATGGGTCCCAGCTGGGTCAGGAATGTCCAACAGGATGGGCCCAACTCTGGGCTTTCTTCACCCGCCCCTCCTCCCAGCACAGCCAAACTGTGGTGCAGGCGCGCCAGAGGTGCTGGCCTCCCATCTGGGGCCGCCCCTCCCTGCCCGGCTCCAGAGCTCGGTGCCTTGTGTTCACTCCTACGCCCCTCGGGCCGCAGCCTCAGTCCCCGCTTTCACAATGACCTCCAAGCTCAGGGGCACAGGGTGGTGCCAGGTGGGCAGAAACACAGGAAGCAGGTCCCCCGGGGCCCCCTCCTGTCCTGCTCTCCACGGATGGGCCACAGGCACCCCCACCCTTCCTGCAAGGCAGACAGCACCTGGGCCTTCCCTGTTTTGCCAGCTCTGCTGTCTGTCCCAGGCCCCCATTCGGGTGGGACACACAGGGGCGGCCTGTTCTCTGAAAGATCCTTACATGTTACAGCTCTGGAGTGACCGCTGGGGCCTTGCAGGCCTTTGGGTCCAACAATCCTGCCATCCTGCCACTGCCTGAGGGCCTTCTTCCTCTGACCACGTGTCACAGCCCTCCGGGTCCAGCACACACATCTGACCTTGTGGCCTGGCTCTCCCCACTGTCCCCAGAGGACGGCCGAGCCTGTCCTGACCTGGCCCTGCCTTCCCCTTGAGCCTCTCCTCCTGCCCCTTCCCCACTCCCCAAGCTCCAGCCGCAGACGTAGGGGCATGGTTACTTCCTCCTCAGCACCCAATCCCCCCTCCCTGTGGGCACAGCCCAGCTTTAGTTCAGGGTGATCCTGGCCCTGGGAGCCCAGGAATCTCAAAGGTGGACCCCAGCCCTGGCTTCTGATCAGTCTCAGCCCATCCTAGCACCCCAACGCTTTGCCAGTGCAGACCCCAGGCTGGAGCCAGGCGACGCCAGCGTCTCTCTGTGGCAGCCACTGGTCCAGAGGAGGGACTAAGGGAGCCCACAGGGCCTTTGTTTTACCTCCTGCTTAACAGGAACAAGGAGGCACCGTGTTCCAGTGCCTCTGGCCACACCCGGGGGGGGGGGCGGCAATGAAGGGGGAAGTGACAGACCTGTCCCAGGTTGGCCAAAGCTGAGTTACCACCCCCACATAATGCACAGCCTCCTTTGGGGTGCTGGAGGGGACTCCAGTCCTAGCAGGAGGGACAAGCCCTCTGCGTAGGAGAGAGGCTGCTGTGTTAAAAGGAGACAGAGACTCCACTCAACTCCTCCTGTTCCTGCTTCCCAAGCAAGAAGGACGGTCTTCAAACTGGAAAAGGGAGGATATGTAAGAGGGAATGCGGCCCATGGTACATGTGGCTGCTTCCCATGGCTCCCATCAACCCGGACGGCTGGAAGGATGGAAGAGGGGCTGGCAGACCGAGCGGACAAGGAGGGTGGGCTCAGAGCACCAGAGATGGGGCCCAGAGCTTGACCTCAAGAAACTCCCAGCTCAGAACAGCCTCTCAAAGATGCTGCGGGCGTCCAGGAAATAACAGTAACTGCAGCAGCAATTCCGACTGCATGCCTGCGCTGTGCGGGCACCGGACTGGGCCCTTTCCACGTCTTCACTTGTTCAAGCCTCGTTAGAACCCTACGGAACGGGGACTGTTATCACCCCATTTTGTGGATGAGCAGAGAGGTTAGGAAAAAAACAAGGCTTCAGGGGTCAGCCTGGGTTCAGGGCCCTGGGCCACCGTGTTATGCACGTGGTGCAGTGGCGCTGCTCTCACTGTATCATAGGCTTCCAGGGTTGGGACAATAGTGTTCCCCCATCATTTTTTTAAAAAATATTTTATTGATTTTTTACAGAGAGGAAGGGAGACAGATAGAGAGTTAGAAACATCGATGAGAGAGAAACATCGATCAGCTGCCTCCTGCACACAACCAAGGTACATGCCCTTGACCGGAATCGAACCTGGGACCCTTGAGTCCGCAGGCCGATGCTCTATCCACTGAGCCAAACCGGTTAGGGCTCCCCCATCATTTTTCCATTCCTCTTCTTCTTTTTTTTATTGGAGGGTGAGGATATTTTTCCTTTGAGTTTTAGAGAGAGTGGAAGGGAGGGTTAGAGGGAGAGAGAGAAAGGAGAGAGAGAGAGAGAGAGAGAGAGAGAGACATTGATTGGTTGCCTCCTGCATACCCCAGTCAGGGATCGAACCTGCAGCCGAGGTATATGCCCTTGACTGGAAATCGAACCCGTGACTCTTTGGTGCACAGGCTGATGCTCTAATCATCGAGCCATGCCGGCCAGGGCTCTTTACATTCTTCAAAAGGCCAAGCATTGTGTCTCACACATTGATCATGTTTCCATTAAATTTCCTTGTCTCCTCTTTTCTGTTAGGATTCCTAAGTCAATAAATTAGGGGGATATCAGAGTTGAGCCTAATAGCATTTATCATTAATTAAAGTCCATACTTGACTCTGAGTTCCTTAGTTCTCACCCAGTGTCCTCTCCCTGTTCCAGGGTTCGCTGCAGGATGCCACCGTGCAGTCAGCTGCCATGTCTCCCAGGGCACCGAGTGGCTTTGGAAGTTTCTCCGACTTTCCTTGGCTTTGATGACCTTGACACGCCTGAGGAGTACTAATCAGGTGTTCTGTAGAATTTTGTCTGATGTTTTTCTCATGACCAGACTGGGGCGATGGTTTTGGGGGGAAGATCATAGAGGTAAAGTGCCATTCTCATCACCTCATATCTACCCGACCTATTACTGTTGTCGACCTTGACCCCCTGGCAAGGGAGTGCTTCTCAGCTTCTCCCCTGTAAAGCTCCTCTCCCCCTCCTTCCACACTGTGTCCTGTGGAAGGCAGTCACCTTCACAGATCCGCCTCCTCGATGAGGAATGATCTACAGAAATTATTTGAATCTGCTGTACAGGAGAGTTTCCTAGTATTTATTTATTCGTTCATTGAATCATTTATTTATAGCAGCATGGCCTCATGAATATTTATTGTATACCTTGAAACCTAGTATATTTTGATTTTTGCAAAGCATTTGACTTTGCTATCCCTGGTTTTCCGGGGGTTGTTGGTAAAAAGTGGATCATTGGTGTTCACTAAACCCTACATCTAAGGAATGGTAGCTGTCCACTCTGGAACACTAGTGGGTTGGGAAATCAAGGTCTCTACCTGTTTTTGTTTTTTTAAATAAATTTTATTGATTTTTAGAGAGAGTAAGCGAGAGAGAGACAGAGAGAGAAAGAGAGTGTGCGAGAGAAAGAAACACCAGTGGGCTGCCTTCTGCACGTTCCCTGGTTATGTGTTCTAACCAGGAACAGATCCACCACCTTTTGGTGCATTAGACAACACTCCAACCAACTAAGCCACACCAGCCAGGGCTCTACCTCGTTTGTAAACAAATGAAATAGAAAGGATGGGATACAGAGCATTTTGGAAGGATCCCCACCAGCAGGGAAATGACAATCCTATTTTGTAATGCACGTGTGAAGACGGTGTGTAGTGCGTAGGGATGCAAAATGTATTTCTATGGGTCTCAGTCAGCCCTACAGCGGGAGCAGGGCCACCCCTGTGCGGCCCTGTCCGTGGTCCTGCCCGTGGCCCTGCCCGTGGTCCTGCCCCGCGTGTACAATCAGCCTTGTGAGCCCCCGGCTTCTCCAACCTGCAGGCAGCGCAGCCTCTGAGAGAGGCAGAGCTAGGGTTTGATATTCTCTCTTGTGCCTGTTACAATGGAATGAAATGGACAGGATGGAATTTGGTAGGAACAAGGCCACGTAACAGGTTTAGATTCAAGAAATCACTGACACAGACAACAGTGAGGGTTGAAAAACAAAAGGAATTGCATTCGAGTAAGAGAGACCTGGCTATACTACAGTTACAAGAATCCGAAGAGAAAATTAATTTAAACCTAACAGGAAAAAAAAAATGGACATTTTGAGGCCAACTAGGAAATCTGAATAAGGTCTGCATATTAAATGAGCTGAGAATTTATTTGAGCAGAAAAATGTGAATCATTTAACTGGGGGGAAAAAACAGGCTATGAAACAGTTGCACAGCATGATCTCATTGTATAGAGAAAATCTACATATACGCATAGAAACCGCTCTGGAAGCACGTGACCAAGGTGCCACAGTGGGGCTCCCTGGGAGGTGGGAACATATCTTTATTTCTGCTTGTCCATATTTCCTTTCTTTATATATACAATTAACTTCAGAGAGGAAGGGGGAGGGAGAGAGAGAGAGAAACATCAATGATGAGAGAGAATCATGGATCGGCTGCCTCCTGCAACCCCCACACTGGGGATCGAGCCCACAACCCGGGCATGTGCCCTGACTGGGAATCGAACCGTGACCTCCTGGTTCATAGGTCGACGCTCAACCACTGAGCCACCCTGGCCGGGCTCCAGATTTCTAAATTTCTACAGTGGTTATAAACTGCTTCTGCAAGGATATAAGATTGTGCTTTAAGTAGAAAGCAATCGTTGACTCTCCTCCAGGATGGAGCGAATCCTGGCTTGGCAGAGGTCTCTAAGAAATATCCCTTGGCGTGGAGAGTGTGGTGCACCATTCAAAAGGCAGCCTCACTCTGAGCCACCTGCCTGTGGAGTGTTGGGCCTCCTGGTCCAGCCCCTCCATGTTATAACTAGGAAAACAGAGTCACACAATCAGTGAGTAGCCTAGAAGCCAGAGGTTTGGCCCCTGTCGGGTCATGTGGGAATGTCCTAGGGCTTCAGGAACAGGGGCTTTGGCTTGGAGAAGGGAAGATGGGTGGGGAGGAGTGAAGGGGGCAGGAGCGCTGTTTTCAAATATTTAAAGGCTGCCACCTAGAAGACAGACCCATGCGAGTCCCTGTGCAGAACCTCGCTGACTACGTGACAAGCAGGTTTGGCTCTAGAGTGCATGAGGGAGCAGGTTTTAACAACTGTCCAGCCAGGGGATAAGGTGGGAAGGAGTGCTAGGGGCTCAGGGCTGAGCCCACATGGCCTCCTTCCAGAGGCTGCTGGAAGGATATAAGATGATACCCACCACCAAGTAAGATATACCCACCACCGAGGCTCCAGGCTCTGGGACTCCCGGTTCCAGCCCAGCCAGCGGCTTCTTCCTCCCTACAGCCAGTGTCCTGGGAGGAAGGAGCCAGCTCTCCCCGCACGCCCGGGGGGCTACTCAGCCTGCCTCAGGGGAGCGAGCGCAGGGGCGTGGCCGGCCTTTGTGGAAGGAAGGAGACCCTGGTGGCTGCAAAAAGTGCCCCTGAGCAGATCCCGGAGGAGCAGGAGGGCGGCAAGGTCTGCCGAAAGGCTTGGTGGGCTGCGAGGGAACGCCAGCTGTGATCATCCTGGGATGGGCTACCTGAGTTCCCAGGCTTGACACCTGCCTCATCCACTTCCACCTACTGCTCCCGGGGGCTCCAGGGTCCAGGCCACACCCAGGTGTCAGGGAGAGATGATTACCTATCACCCCACTTGCAGGTGCCGGGGAGACCTGGATCCAATCGAGCCAGGCCCTGGGTACCCTGTATTCTGCAATGCTCGGCTGGAGCTGTCCTGGGCACAGAATGCCAGCCAGTGCCCATTTGAGCCCCGTGGCCCCTGCTCCCCGTGCAGTCTGAGGCCTTGGAGACTCACCGCTCTGGGCCTCCGTCCCCTGACCATCTCGGAGGGCACAGCAGCAGGAGGTGGCGGATGCTCACTGCCAGGGGGTGCCCTGCCCTCCCCCCAGACACAGTCACCAGCCCCTGTGCCCACGGCAGGAGAGGACGCTGATGGAACGGAGCAGCACCCGCCCTCTGATTTCAGCCCAGAGAACAACCAACATCACTGATGCCTGCTTTCCCCAAATAGACGCAGGCCCGCCCGGTAAACTGCCCGAGCTGCTCCCCAGGCTGGCTTGGCCAGGCCTGCCGCCGCCGCCGCCACGACCCGCTGCAGCCAGGCCTCCCATCGGAGCTTGAATGGGGGGTCACAGCAGACCCCTCCTTCTGTGTCCCGGGCAGGGGTGCCGTCCAGGGGGCAGGCTGCGGTGCGCCCCTAGTTGTCCTCCCCACCCGCTAGGCCCAGTCGGGCGCACGCCTCCCGCCTGGAACCGCACGCACAGCCCTCTGCGTCTCGGTCACGCGGGGCGGGCCGGGGCCGGGGTCCCAGGCCGGGTCCCGACAGCTCCGTGCCCCAAACACCGGTGGGTGGCGGGTCGGTCGGAGGGACCGGCCCTGCGGGGCAGGAGGATGGGCAGAGAGGACGCCCCGGGCATGACGCTCGCAGCACCGGCGCTAAGGGTGGAAGCGAGGGTCCCCCAGGCGGTTCCTCCCGCGGTGCGGCCGCCGCCTCGGGCAGGAGAAGCCGGGGAGCGGGGGAGGGGTGGGAGAGGGGGATGGGGGACGGTGGGGGAAGGCCGGCGGGCGGGGGACACGGGGCGCGGGGCCTGGCGCGCGGGGCCCTTACCTCTTCTCCCTGGCCGAAGCGCAGGCCGAGCGCCGCCACGCGCTCCACGCGCAGGAAGCCGTCGGGGTCGCGGCCGCACACCTCGAACACCTGGCGCAGGCGGCGCACCGAGCGCAGCAGAGCCGCGGGCGCGCCCGCCCAGCCCGCGCCGCCCGCCATCCGCGCCGCCCGCCGCTAGCCCGAGCCCCGCGCCCGCCGCCCGCCCCGCGCCGCCATCGCCGCGCGCCCGCCGGGCCGGCCGCCGCGTGGGTCTGCGGCGCAGCCTCCCTCCGCCCGGGGGCGGCGGCCGTGTCAGGCGCGGCGCCGCAGCCCCGCCGCTCGGGGCGGGCGCGCGGGGCGGGAGGCGGGAGGCGGGAGGTGGGAGGAGGCGGCGGCGCGGGGACTGCAGACAAAAGGAGCCGCGCGCTCCGAGTGGGGCCGCCACGCGGGCCGGCTGACCTCTCGCGCCCAGAGCCGCCGCCGCCGCTGACTCAGTTTCCCTCGGAGGACCGAGCTCGTCTCCTCCACTGAAAAACCCGGGGGGTGGGGGTGACAGGTGTCCGGGAATTCAGAGCGGCCCGAGGCCCCGCCCCTCCGCGGGAGGCCGCTGGACAGCCTCCCCTCCGCCCGCAGTCTCCCTGCCCAAGGCCAACCCATCTCTGCCCCTTTGTGGGTTCGGAGCACCCAGTGTGTCCCAGGTGCTTCCTACGGCAGCGGCAGCGTGGTCGATTGTGACCGCCATCTCCGAGGAAGCTGAGACCCAGAGAGGCTGAGCTACTTAGCTGAGGCCACACAGCTCGGGAGAGGCAGGGCCAGGATTCCTATTCAGCTAGATCTGGATGGATCTAGACCCCCTACTCTTAACCTTCTCTGTGCTGCCTTGGAAAGAACAGCCTGCAGGTCTAGGACCACACAGGCCTCTCTGAGGACAGTCTCCAGGCCTGGGACCACACAGGCCTCCCTAACAGCCCTCCGGGGCCAGCGTGGGGCTGGGGAAGGGTGCAGAGAGGAGAAGCAGAGACCCTGGGGCAGGGGAGGTGGAGAGAAGGCCAGAGGCAAGCAGGGAAAGGGAAAGCTAGGGACTTCCACTGGGCTTGCCTGTGCAGGCCTCGGGGACACCCAACACCTTGGGGAGGTTCCCTCCCTTCCCAGGGTTCCCACCCTCACCCCTTCCTGGGAGTCCTGGATGCCCAAGCTCAGAGCCCAGGATGGAATCTCAGTCCTAAGGACTGGCAGCAGCATCCGGGCCTGGACCTTCGCCTCCTCCCAGGAGTCCTCAGCTGAGCCTTTCCTGTAGCTGCTCATGGTGACACCCAGCCCTGCCTGGGGGCCTACAGGGCCTGGCCTGGCTCTCCTCTCTCCTTCTACCTTGTTGTTCAGCATGCCAGACCCTTGTGGCACCCGTTGCCCCAACCCCCAAACGGGCTTCAACTGAGCCCACCCCAACGTATACTTTCCAGCTCAAGGTTTCCTCCTCCAGGAAGCCTTCCTTGATGCCACCCCACCTTGCCCATTAGTCCGAGTTCTGGTGCCTTCCTTCAGATTCCTATTTAGTTTTATAGTTCTCTGGTGGGGTGCCATCTCCCCAACCATTCTGGGAAACGCTTCAGAGCAGGATGTGTCTTAATCACCTTCTTGTCCCTGATCTCCAGCCAAGAGGGGGTCCAGAGGAAGGAAGCCCAGAGAAGATGGCCCTGCCTCATCATTTCCAAGGGCAGTGCAGGGACTCACGGATTCCAGGGGAGGCTGGTCCCACGGGCTGTGTGGCCTCCTCTCTCTGGTCTCAGTGTCCACCTCTGTGATCTCCTGCTCAACTCCAGAAATTTCCTATGCAGCAGCCACCCTGTGGCTTCTCTGATGGGGTGCCAGGTTCCCAGGCCACAGCTCCAGGGATGAACTTGACCTTTAGCTGCCCTTTCCTCATTGACACTTGAATTCCTACAGGAGCACCCTCTGCGAAGAGAGATCCCTGAGTTTGAGGATTGGTGAGTCCAAGAAATGGGAGAGCGGGAAAGGGGGGGCCTGGGGGTAGGGGTTTTAGGAAGAGGGTGGCTTTCTCTGCCAGCTGGATGCTCCTCAGAAGAAACGAGATTTCTCATCTGTACAATGGGGGTAAGAGTAGTAGCTCTCCGAGGGGTGAGTGAAGATGGAGCCAATGTGTGCATTACTTCCCCTGTACCCGTCCTATGACATGGAGGCAGTGCAGGAAGAGAACCAGGGGTGGCAGGGGAACGGAAGAGGCTGGAGGCAGGGGGTGGAAGCTGGGGCCGCTGCCTGTCCCGAGTCCCTCACATTCATTCCTGCACAGCAGCTCAGGCCTGTATTCTCCCACCCAAGAGGCTCAGCACAGCAAGGAGATGGGCAGCGGCTGGGGCTACCCCCTGTTGGGAGCTGCTGAGTTGGCTCTCAAACTCCCCAAAATGGGGGACCAGGGGGAGCTGGGAGACCTCAGCCCCCATCAGTTGGCAGAGGTGGGTGCCTCGGATCTGAGCGTGAACAAATGCTAGGTGAACCTCGCCCTTAGCCCACCCCAGATGCGTGGTTCTCCCCAAAGAGGCTCACATTAAATTCAGACATCCCCTCCTCAGGGGAGCCCTGCCCGCCTGAGCCTGGCTCTCCTGCCCAGCTTCCTCTTGGCATTTGGCATTTTTATCTCTGCCAGGGCTGCCCATCTCCCCAGCAGGACCTGGGCTGGGCTGGTCCTGTTGCTTGCCGCTGCCTGTGGGGGCCAGCAGGGTGCACACAGGCACTCTCCCGGTTGTCATTGTTCTTGCTGAGGCCGGGGGACAGAGAGGAGAGCGGCCACAGTCCTTGATGAGCCCATAGCTGGGCAGTCATGACATCATGTGATCTGTGCTGAGGGTCCAGGCTCTGGGAGCCCAGGAGGGCCTGCTCAGCGCTTAGGAGGCCCCATTGAGCTGGTGCCGTTCCCAAGGTCCCCGGGGGGTTAGAGGTGGACTGGGTCCAGATCCCCAGGCTCCCAACTCCTTGATCTGAGAGCTCAAAGTGCAGCCCCAACAGATATGGCGAAAGAACACCCACATCAGGGCCCAGCTGCAGACTGGGAACCTGGGGGTGGAGGGGGTGCTTCGAGGAGGCAAGAGGCCCCTTTAGGGGAGGGGTGAGCAAGAAGGCGGGAGCCTCCCTGCTCCCCTTTTCCTCCAGGGGATCTCAAACAGCTGCACAGCCTTAACTGGCACATCTGGGAAATACACAGGGAGGAGCAGCTGGGTTCTGGCTTGTTCTCTAGGGAGAAACAGGAGTTTGGTCAGGTCAATCCCTTGCTGAGAACCCATCTGCCCAAAGGCCTCTCCTGTTTCCTGTCTCTCCTCACTCCTGTCTGGGAGCAACCCAGCTCCCTCCTGCCTCCTGCTTGGGGTACCTTCTCACTCCCACCCCCTCCCTCATCCCACTTCCTCTGGCCAACTCCTGTCCTTCCAGGTTTGGTGGAGTGGCACCTCCTGCAGGAAGCCTTCCCTGACCACATTCTCGCTGCCTGATGCCTCTCCCTTGTGCTCCCGTAGAATTCTGTGCAGAGAGGTAACACGTACAGACTGTGTGGGGCCACCCTGCCGATGGCGCTAAGGCCGCGGTGAGCTCAGGTGAGTTGATGTATGTAAATATGTGTATCCGCTGGTCAGATCAGGGCCACGCGTAGTGAGTTCCAGCGATTGTACTGTCCTGACATCTCTTACTCCTGCTATTTATCAAGAGCATCTGGGAAGTAGGTATGAAAGGTCACACAGTGACCACAAGGTCCCAGAGGGCGGGGACGACTGTGTCATTTTCCTTTTGATCTTCTAGCTCCCAGCTCCGAGCACAATGTCCAATCCACACAATCAAGGTCTGTAAAGGGATACATTGAGGGAGGAATGGGCAAATATGGTGTGGTGGACTGAAAGGTGGCCCCCAAACCGTACCCACGTCCTAACCACGGGCCCTGTGAACATTACTTTATTGAGCTGAGTCACAGGAATCCTCGTAAGAGGGAGGCAGAGGCCGATTTGACACAAACAGAAGAGGAGGCCATGTGGCCAAGGGGGTGGGGGTCGGAGGGATGCAGCCAGAAGCCAGGGCCCGCCGGCAGCCCCAGAAGCTGGGAGAGGTGAGGGAAAGCATTTTCCGGGAGCCTCCGGAGGGAGTGTGGCCCTGCCAACTCCTTGATTTCAGACTTCGGGCCACTAGACCGGTGAGAGAATGTTTGTTGTTAAGTCAGCAAGTTTGTGGGAGTTTGTTACAGCAGCCACAGGAAACCAATACCTGTGGGATAAATATTATGCGGAAGTTATGGAAGGTTATTAAGAGCCAGGCTTTGGAATCCCAAAGAGCTGAGCTGGGCACCAAGGTCTGCTGCCCATGTAGCCTTATCACTCTGGACAAGTGAATGTCTCTGGGCCTCAGTTTTCCTATCTGTAAAGTGGGGATAGTAGTTCCTACCTTGCAGAGTCCTACAGGATTTCCATGAGCAAATGAATGTAATGCCTCCCACCGTGCCTGGCACGTGGTGGTTTTTACTGCGTCAGCACAGAGTGGTTTAGAGCCAGACTAACAGGAAGCATTTCTGATTCTCATCTGTGGGCCTTCACTCACCGTCCCTGTTGCCTGAACTGGGGCAGGAGCCACAGTTTCTTCCTGCTCACAACCTGCTGTTTTGTTTTGTCTTCACCATGAGTAATGATGGTCTGGAGAGGAAGAACGTGGTGTGAGCCATATGCCTTCTCACCTGTCCTGACATACACTCAGCCAGCAGAGCCTGCCTGCAGACCAGCCTGCACTGCTGGGGGCTGTTCAGGGTGAGCAGGGCATCTTGAGACCTTGTCCTTCCTCACTGGGAGGGGTGCCTGGGAAACCAGAGGTTTTACTAAACGCAGTTGTCCACCCAGCACTTTCTCTGACCCTCAGAAGGGAGCAGGACCAGCTAGCTGATTGCTAACGCTCCTTCCAGGATCCCAATCGGATTATGCTACTCAACTGGGCTCCAGATCCTTTCATTGGGAAAAAAATGGCTCCTAAAAGTGGCTTTGGGTCGGGGCACCAGCATTTACCTCCAGGTTCTTTGCGAGGCTCTAACCTGCTTCAAGTCCACTCTGATCCAGGCCTTCCTTGCTTCCAGCCTTCTCTGCTGCCCCCTGCTGTCAAAAAGAAAAACTCCTATGTCTTCAGCATGGGAAGCAAGCAGGCAGGCCGTTTGCAGTCAGATCCCTGCCTGTGCCCTGTAAGACGCCGCAGAACAGCAACACAACCGACCACACTGTCACACACGTATTAAGCACTTACTGTCTCCCAGGAGTTCTGTGTGGCATGGGCCTCGGTTCCAAGACAATGACTCCACATGGAGTTGATCAATGAAATGCCCAGCTGCTTTGCGCATGCAATTTCTTCTGCCTTGAATGTCCTCCCTTCCTCCACCCCCATAGCCATTCTTCAAATGCCACCTCCTCCAAGAAGCCTTCCGAGCTGCCCTCACTCTGCTCTCATAGACCTCCAGGTGGACTCTCCTAGAGCAGCGGTCACCAACCGGTGGTCCGTGAGGTCTGAAAGGTTGGCGACCGCTGTCCTAGAGTACTGCCATGATACTCAGTGATGCTCTCCCTACCTGCTGCCCCTTTCCTTGGACAAATCACATAACCCCTGTGTGCCTCATGTCCCTCACCTTAAAGCAGAGGTAATTATAGCAGCACCTCATGGGGTTCTTGGAGACAACAGAGCTGATGTGCGGCAAGCGTGTGGTGCAGGGCCTGGCCTGCAACAGGCCTCGGTGAGGGGTCGCCAGCCGTACCAGGCCAGCAGAAGGATCTCCCCTGAGGAAGAAGTGGAGATGAAATTGCCAAGAGCTGGAAGGTGCTCCTTTCAGCTGGGTCACCCAGGAGGAGGGGCCCTGAATGGTACAATCCGTCCTGGGAGGGATTTTGCAGGGGTTGCTATTGTGCATGGGGTTTTTCTCCCATGAAAGCTTCCTGATCACACAGAGCCCTAATTGTTATTCAATAACCCCATAGAGCACCTTGAACAAGGCCTGGCTCCTGCATCCCGAGGCCCAGGGTGTAACCACGAGGACAGGGACAGTTGGTAATCACAGCATCGCGACAAGAAGCTGTTACTGGACCAGGAGAAAGGCCCGTGGGCACCAGGAAGCATTTCCAAGAGGTGCTGAAGCTGGGGCTCCCTCATGAAAACAGGGGCCTGGGAAATGTTTGCTGGATGAATGACTAGATGCCGCTAATGCAAGACTCAGTATTTTGTTAATAAATTTTTTTTTCTGGTCTCCTGTAGAATCCCAGGTATGAGCGTGGGTGGCGGTGGTAGTGTTTTTGCTGAAGGTGCAGATCACCTAATTCCTTCCTGCCTCCACCTGCAATGACCAAGTTGGTAAGAGTATCCCTCCCATTCATTCCTCATCTTCCTTTGACTTGGGGGACAGATTCAAAGATGGAGTCTCCTGATTTTGGCCAGCCTGGGACTAAGGCATATCTTTATGGAGTTTTTAAATGAAGAAGATCAGGGTGCAGTCCCCACAGTGGGACAAAGCAAGGAGGAACATGAGAACAGAAGGAGCCAGTCTCCTTCCTGGCGTGCAGCTTTCTGCCCAGGCACCCCTGCTGCGCGTGCTCGCTGGGCCAGGCGGTGCCCAGCCACGGTGACCTCCTTACACAGTCACGACTCCACACCCTATTTCAGCCGCTTACTGGACACATCTCCACGAGGACAAAGCTCTTGGTCATTTTTCAAGACCCAAATCCTCAGTCACCAGCCCTGCCAGTGAGCAAGCCAAGACGTCTTACTGATAGAGACCAAGGGAGAACGCGGGGTGAGGGAAATGCCTGCCACCATTAGGGGCGTGCCTCGGGGGTCAGGAGTGTTGGACTACTTCCTAGAAAAAGGGGGACACTGTGATGTAGGTTACATTTTTACTCTTCTTCCAGCGCCTCCTGCCCCTCCCCACCTCCATGGGAATGAACCAAGTAGTTTCTGGCCAAGTAGTTCAAATCCCCAGACTAGCCTGAGGGTGTCCCAGACAGAAGGCAAACACTGTGCAGGCAAAACAGGGGCACAGGGGCCCCATAAAAGAGAAACCACGTGATCCACACCCTCAAGGAGCTGTCTAGGGATAGAGGGTCCGTACCCTGAAGGCATCCCTACTTGTGACTGTGATGCAGGGAAAAAGGGAAGGCTGTTTGCAGTGTTTGGGGATTCTCTGCTCCGGGGTCTGTACGCCTGGGCACACAGGGAAATGAGTTTTGATCTCTCCCCTGGGGCCACAGCTGGAGAGTTGGCTTTTGCCTCAGGGGTGTGGGACGGGCCAAGGACTAGCCGTCTCTCCAGGGGAGGGACCTGCCTCCTCAGCACTTGTCTCTCATCAGCAGGTGTCTGGCTCATGGTCCTTTAGCCCTTTGTTTAATCGCAAGGTGTCCTGGGTTTTCTGACCGACTGCTCATTTTAAAAGAAGTCCAGGCAGCTTATCCCAGGGAATAGGGTCACCCTCGGTCTGGCGGGCCCTAAAAAAACATTTGGTGGGGTTCAGGACACAAAACCCCCAAACATGGCACCTTGGCATACCGACTATCTTGAGCTGGAGCCTGAGAACATGGCTGAGGTCGGAAGGTCACTCTGACCTTTCCCCGGCCCTCCTCCCCGGAAACGGGGCACAAATCCTCCTGCGAGAGGCGCCCTCCCTATGACCAGAAGGAAGGAGCATCCTTGTCTGCAAAGACAAGGCCAGGAACAGACAGGCTCGCTCAGTCCCGGTTTACTTAGCGCATCCTCGGACCTGCCGTTTCTGCACAAAGGACCCCTCCGTACTAAACCCAGCACAGAAACACGCCTAACCCTAACGTTCTGTCAGCTCTTCATTGCCTCCCGAAGGCTCCTGTGTCACATCAAACTTACAACTTAGTAGACTTTTCTCCTGTTAACCTGTCTTTGTTGGTTTCATTGTCACACCCAGCAGGAATCCTAAGAAGCCAGAGGAAAAGCTTTCCTTCCCCAACATCTTTCACCGAAGTTACTCATTTTAATAGTTCAGAGAGGATCTAGAATGGAAACCCACTGGCTGGGGAGGGGGGTGTGGAGGGTGGGGCTGGGGTGAGAGGGGTGGAGAGGAACCCAAGACATCCTTCAAAGAAAGGAAATGGCCTTAATCTTTCAAAAGATCAGCGAGGAGGGAGGAAAGTGAGGAAACAGAGCTGATGCATGTGAAGAAATTAAATAACTCCCCACATCTTAGAGCAGATTGAATTTACATTTTACTTAAAAAAGGGGGGAAGGGGAGTACATACACAGGGAGGAAAATGGGGTGGGGAACAATGGTCTGAAATAGGTTTCTACCATGTCCCCTACAATGACCGGTTTTGTCTGTTGGGCAGTATTTCTCCTGCTGGCGAACAGCTGCTTACAATATTAACAGGGAACTGCTGAGTGTAGGTCTGATGGAAAGGAGAGGGAGTTATCATATACAATGTAAGTTTATAATACACAGCATTTTCTTTAAACGATGCAACGCAGTCGCAGGAAAAAGTTAACAACACTAACACGAGAATAATCAAATTTTTGTTTGTTATCCATGTACAGCAACTAACTGCTTTACAAAAAAGCAAAATAATACAATATATCATCACATGTATTTACAGTGTAGTAAATATACTTTTCTGTCAAATTTTACACAAACTATTTACAGGTGAATATACTGCATTTAAAAAAATTGTGTGGCTGACACTAAGTGTTTTCATAAAAGTCCATTGCATAACATTGACTAAGACATGCCTCATTATGCCAGGAGATGAAGGGGAAATGGCAAAAAAAATGAAACAAAAACCCAAAATAAAACTGAAAAACCCTAAAGACCACCAAGCAGGGAGGGTTGCCCGCTTCTACTCGCCCCCTCAGAACATCCGTTCTGACCCGGCGCCTGGCTCAGGATCTGCACAGCGCGGGCACCCAGAAGGGAACAGGTGTGGAGTGACGAAGCACAGAGCACTCGCCACTTTCCCCGAAGCCAGTGCACCGTGTCTCCATGTTGGCAAACAAGGGCACACCCCTGGGGCTGGGGCAGTGGTAAAATAGGCAGACTACACACAATGGATAGTGATGAGTTAATGTTTTCCTCTTGAAAAAGTCCAGGGAAAATCCACAAATCAAAATCACATGACCTACAATGTCCTTTACGGAACTTGCATCAGATTTTGCAAAATGGGCAACTTGCTCTGAATGTCGGAATTCCCCGAGCAGAGCACAGGTACGAGGCCTGGAAAAGCACTTCATCCCTCAGGGGAGCATACGTGAGAGGCTTATGTCCTGTGCATTTTAGTTATTTGGAAAGCTGGATTTTCCTCAAAAGCCAGAAGTTCTTTAAACAAGGAAAATTTTAAACCTTGGAAAGTTTTCAAATTCTCAGGATGTATTGGTCAAAAGTATGTCTGTAGTTCAAAGAAGGTTCAATTTGATTTGTGCAACGCTGATCATTTCATGAGGTACTTTAAGTGAATTCATTCCATTCATTACATTAGAGGGCAGTGCATACCTTTAAGAAATACCATCCCTTGGAAAACGTGTTTATGGAAAGATAAATATTTTTTTAACAGTAAACCTTTGGAAGTTTATCTATTTTGATGAGAGAAGGAAAACAGCATAATAATACCCACTGTCATGTGCACCAAACTAACCGACAAAGAAGAAAAACAGGAAACCGAAATGAGTGAAGGCTCATGTTGGTCTTTATTCCAGGAGCCAAGAAGGTGTGAGACCTGCCCCGAAGCCCTGGGTTGTGCGAGAGCCAAGACCGGAACAGCAGCTTGGCATCCTGGGCACTGGGTTGTCAGCGACCTTTTCTAAACCCAGTGCTAGTCTTAGATTCTTTAGAGTCTTAGTTGCTCTGTTATTATAAACAATCTACTCTAATGCAGCCTCTACGATAGTTAAAAACAAAAGTGTAGTTAATTGCACCTGTCTTCAATATTTTCCAATAATTTTATGTCAAAATACCTATTAATACTAAGGTTTTTTTTCCTTTTATTTTGGCAAATGGTTCTTACTTTTCCCAGGACTGTAAACAAATTAAAAAGATTAAATTCTTATTATTTCTGAATATCAAAAGCAATTTTATTTACATTAACATATTACATTGTTACTGTGTGAATAAATGTGAAATGTGTTATATTATTAAAACCAGAACACTTACATGTACCATTATTCATTGACTGAGCTGTGGAATTGAATTTACTGAAATCCACTAGGAAACAGCACTACAGGAAACTCCCCTTTCAAAGCCTCTACATCTTAATGTATAAAGGGAACCTAGGACTCTGGGGAGAATATCTTTTTGTAATAAATATGGTTTAGTCCTGAATTGGAACGTCTAGATACTATATGCTCACTGAAGTCGAATTGTTTTGCATACTGCAGGTACCCCAAAGACACTGGGTCTGCGTTACTATGGAAACCCCCACACCATGATAATCCGTCCCATTCAGTAGAGCAGCACCTCTTAAGGTCCCTTACAGTCACACTAATGCAGGCCGACTAATCTTTTCACAGTGATTAAATGCAATTCTATCATATACAACCCAAATGTTTTGCTAAAGAAATTCCTGATTCTTTTGGAGGGAAAGGATACAAGACAAACTATGTTTTGTCAAAGACGTTTTTGTTAATATACACCACACTCCCTCTTTCTGGGAAATTATTAAGCAAAGTAAAAGCAATAGCTACTCAAAAAGTCACGTACCATTTCATGTTGCTCTGGAGCTAATACAAACATCTATACAAGTTACCTTCTTGGAACAACTTTCAACACTTTGTTCACGGATTACCCTGCTCAGAATTATTTAGGAAAGAAGAGGAGGAGCGGAAAATGTATAATTACTATACGTAGTATAGTTTTGGTTTATAAAAACAAAAAACAACAACTTTTTAGCATAGTTAAAGGTTAAAACATAATCAGCTGGAAAAAATGAACTAGTTTGGATGACTGAGTTTGGATAAGGCCTCAGAACCCATCGCTGTAATTCGGTAATGTTACGATCGATATATGTGGTTACACTTATTTTCCTGTAATTATTGCTAATACTCAAGTGTTAGTATTTCTTAAGAACCCACTACAAAATAGTAAATCCCGCCACCCCCCGAAGTACCTCGCCTGTGGCTTATGGTATGAAGCCACTGAGGCCTGACCTTTATGGCTCCTTCGGTTTTGAAAGGTAAAAAAAGTCCACAGCTAAACGTCGGATTAAATATACTGGGGTTATAATATTATTTCTCCCGTGAACGTCTACCTTGGAAGTGTGTACACTGACGGACACTTCCCTTTGAGGAAGAGGAAACCAGAGGTGGGCTCTGTGCACATGGCCTTCCGTCGGCAGGAGGAAAGAATCCAGTCTCTCACCACTGCCATGTTCTCAGGTCAAGCGCCCTGACCTCCCACACTCTTTGAAGTTGTTCTGCACACTTGCCTACACCAGACACCGAGAGTAGGAGGGAGAAACAGCTACAGGAAAAGCAGCATTAATTTAGGCAATGCTTCCAAGAG
Source organism: Myotis yumanensis (assembly GCF_028538775.1). NCBI lineage: Eukaryota > Metazoa > Chordata > Mammalia > Chiroptera > Vespertilionidae > Myotis > Myotis yumanensis. Next base: position 22,464,598 of record NW_027223767.1, on the reverse strand, counting down.
TTGATCATCTGGCAACGCGGCAGCCGGTGGGCTCTTTATAAACAGGAAGTGCAGCATCACAGCCGGTGGTGAGGGGTCCCTAGTGCAGAGCCCGCGTACGTACATATGCACGTACATACGTTAGGTCTGTTTGAAAAAGGAAACAAAGAAAGCTTCACACGATCTTCTTAATGCTATTACGTTTGAAACTGCCAGTGCTTCTCTGCTTCTGCACTTGGCTTGCGGATCCATGGCGAGTTCGTCCACTGTTACAGTGCCCGGCGGTTGGGGAGAGTTCAACGTTCTCCTTGTCGATTCCTGGAGAGAAACAGAGCAGCCAGTTACACCCTCTCTGGTGTGAAGCGCCAGGATTGGATCTCATGGCTTGTGTACAAGCTACAACCTGGAGGACTGTTTTTGCATATTTCATTTTAATAGCCAACTGCTAGAATGCTTATGAAGACCTGATCACACAGAAGACCTCACACGTTGGTAAGCAGCTTTTGCTATCACAGCAGAAAAACAGCACACGGAAAAGAAACCCATGGGAAGCTGCTAGAGGCAGGCCGGCCTGAGGTGAACTCCTTCCTCCAAGTCATCCCAGCAGCTTCCAGCAGAGGTCAGCTTCTCTCCACATATCCCCACTGCTGTCCATGCACACAGCACGCACACTGCAGTTACAGAAGATACTGAAACCCGTCATCTCAAAGAAAGGCAGAGCTTTTTATTTTTCTAATCACAGTGCCTGTCCCAAAGGAACTCAAATGTTTACTGAGAAAACAGCATACCACAAAGACCACACTGCAGAATCTCTGCTTTGACCTCTTTTCCACTGTGGCCAGCCAGCTCATGTTCCGCACCTTCAACACATGCCCCTCATTTCTCTCCTGGAGAGATGAAACCTCCCAAACAGGGCCCTACAATGTGTCTTACAAATAGTCTAAGTAGTGACTTCATAACAGTGACCAGAAGCAAAAACAACATATTATTTAGCCCTCAGATTAGCAAAGATTACAAATTAGACAGGTAACAGAACAGTGGTTACCTCAGGGAAGTGGTGAATGACAGAAGGCATGAGGGTGGCTTCTAGGGGTGCTGGTAATGCGCTGTTTCTTGATCTGGATGCTGAATTTTTAAGTGTTTACTTATTAAAAGTTCATATGGTCTGTATACTTTCCTGTCTGTTACACTTCAATAAAATTTACCAAAATAATTAGACCAATTATACCCACCTTTAGCATAACTACTGGTGGGAAAGCAACCAGCTGGAGAGCATGTCAGCAATTTGTACCAAAATGTAAAGTACTGGCCCTGGCCGGGTTGCTAATTGGTTAGAGCAGTGGCCAGATACATCAAGGTTGCAGGTTCGATCCCGGGTCAGGGCACATACTAGAATCAACCAATGATGCATCAATAAGTGGGAGAACCAATCTATGTTTTGCTTTCTCTCTCTGTGTGTCTCTTTTCTCTCTCTCTCATAAATTTAAAAAAGAAAAAAAGACTGCTTAAATAAAAGTACTGGTTGATATTTACTGATACAGAAAGATGACCATAATTAGGAGTTGGGGGATGATAAAGGCTGGGAAAACACTGGCCAAAATATGTTACCTTTGGATGGTGTTATTTCAGGTAATTGCTACTTTATTCTTATCTGTACCATTTGAATCTTAAACATTAAATGTGAGAATGGAAAAATTTTCACTTTTGGATGAAAAGTAGAATTTCAAGTCTAAAACTATGTTCTAGCAAATGTATGTAGACCTACCCATGTCTTTATTGGCTCGTGAACAGAAAACAGATTTGCAACGAGTGCCTTCGAGGAGCCACATATCCTTCTCTCGAACTCAGCCTTGAACTCGTTCAGAGTGTAAGGTGTCCACAGGCACGTGGCCTGACTCACTCGGGCTCAGGAAGACTTGCTGTCATGAACTAATCAGAGAACTTGGGCATCTGTCAGTGTTTGCTCGTGAGTAACAATGTCAGCAACACGTCTCCAGGAGCCAAGCACAGTGTCAGCATCGGTTCTAATCTAACCATGTGGAGAATGATGAATGGAAGGAAACACACCACCATGTTCACAGAACTTTTCTCTGAATAACAGAACTCTGGATGATTTTTATTCTCTTCTGCATGTTTATTTACATTTTCTCCAGAGCTCTTTAAAAAAAGAAGCAACAAAACTGAAAGAAGGCTGCTCATCATCTTTTGAATGTACCTTGAGCTTGTTTGTACAGGCTCTTTTAATGACCTTGCCTATCTCTACTGGATAAAATTCAACCCACATTTTTTCTCATCTGTTTCCTTCCTGATGCATCTTCTGTCTCCTACCAGAACTACTTTTTCTCTCCTTCTTTCCCTCCTGATTTTATATGGCGTTTATATTTATTACATTCTGCTCATACTCTCACAACTGGTGTGTACATCTTATTTCTTCTACTAGAATAAAAGTACCCAGGAGGGCAAGCAGCTCTCTGCTGGCAACCTGCCGCCCTGGGCTGTGTGTGTGGCCACCTGTGGCGCAGCCCTGCCACTGCTAGGCTGTGGCTCACTCTGGAGGAAAGCAGTCATCATAGTGCAAGGTGGCAATGCCGCTGAGGACAAGGGCCTGCGCAGTGATATTAAGAATTAAAATTAGCTCTGGCCAGTTTTTCTCAGTGGTTAGAGCTTTGGCCCATGGACCAAAGGGTCTCCGGGTTCAACTACTGGTCAAGGGCATGTACCTCAGTTGCAGGTTCATCCTGCCCTGGTCAGGACACATGCAGGAGGCAACCAATGTGTCTCTCTCACATTGATGTTCTTCTCTCCCCCTCTCCTACTCTCTTTAAAAGCCAATGGAAAAAAATATCCTCAGGAGAGGATTAAAATTACATAAATTGTAGTTACATAGATTAAGTCACTGAAGTGAAGGTGATTTCAAAGAAATACTAAGAATATTCCATTTTCTGTTTTGTTAAGCAAATAACCTTCATATCTCTACATAAAAATTTTTTAAAGCCTTATTTATCTCCAGTTACATTTTAAGGGTAAAAAAGCAAGCCATACATTTTATACATACTATGACCTCAACTATGTAAAGAAAAGAAACTGGAAAGAGAGGTACCAAAATGTTAATAGTGATTATCTAAGAGTGGTGGAATTATGGGTGACCTTTTCTTCCATTTTTCTGAACTTTCTATATTTTTCCTAATGATCCTGTGTTCCATCTTTTTAAAAAAAAATGTATTTTATTGATTTCTTACAGAGAGGAAGGGAGAGGGATAGAGTTAGAAACATCGATGAGAGAGAAACATCGATCAGCTGCCTCCTGCACGCCCCCTCCTGGGGATGTGCCCGCAACCAAGGTACATGCCCTTGACCAGAATCGAACCTGGGACCTTTCAGTCCACAGGCCGACGCTTCATCCACTGAGCCAAACCAGTTAGGGCCCTGTGTTTCTTCTAATTAAAAGCATTACAGTATCTCTTGGCTGGTGTGATTCAGTGGTTGAGCATAGACCCATGAACAAGAAGGTCACTGTTGGATTCCCAGTCAGGGTACATGCCCCGGTTGTGGGCTCCATCACCAGTGTGGGGTGTGCAGGAGGCAGCCAATCAATGATTCTCTGTCATCATTGATGTGTTCGTTCTCTCTCTCTGAAACAACAACAACAAAAAGTTACAGTATCACTCACTGACAGCCCCATCACTCATAACCCAACGATTCAATGCTATGTGAGAGGCTGAGGTCCTACCTCTGCTCTCAGATTCAATATTCTTCTCTGTTCAATTCTTGTTTTTTTGTGTGTGTTTTCTTCCTATTTAATGACCCAACTCTACACTCACACACAGGTAAATGTGGTATGGCTTGACTCCTAGGTTAACTGCACAGCAAAAATGTTGTACATTAAGGATCAAAGGAGAAGGTGACATAAAAATACTGGACGGTTATTTTCAAGAAAACAAAATAAAAACTGCATTATACTTACACCAAAATATAGCATCTTGAAAAAACCAGGTTGTATGACAAGAATGATCTTAGTATCAGGCTATGGCATTTAGGTTTCTAAGCATCATCCCCACTTTGGAGAATTTTGGCACCATTCATTGTTTTTACCCTCTTAAAACTGAATCTAGAAACTTTCTAGAAGTTGGTGAAGGATTTGGTCTTAACATTCTAAAGGAAAAACTGTCAGATTGTCAGTTATTCTGCTCCAGTGGAGACAGAATCCACCTGGACTGGTCCCTGCTATGTTTTAAACTAGTCAGCAGCCGAAACCGGTTTGGCTCAGTGGATAGAGCGTCGGCCTGCGGACTGAAAGGTCCCAGGTTCGATTCCGGTCAAGGGCATGTACCTGGGTTGCGGGCACATCCCCAGTAGGAGATGTGCAGGAGGCAGCTGGTCGATGTTTCTCTCTCATTGATGTTTCTAACTCTCTATCTCTCTCCCTTCCTCTCTGTAAAAAATCAATAAAATATATTTAAAAATAAATAAATAAATAAATAAATAAATAAACCAGTCAGCAGACCTCTGTGCTGCACTGCTTCTCATTGAGGCCTCTCTAGAGCTTTGCATCCATTTCTCTCACGCCCCATGCTCTCCCTTCTGACCCTCAGTGGGCACAAAAGCAAAAATCTATGTAGTGACAGAAACCCAGGAGTCATTGCCCAAGTGGAATCAAGGTAAAAACTTCAATCAAGGTCCTGATTGGCTAGCTTGGATTCCCCCGCAGATGAGCTGTGGCCAAACATGCAGCCAGTGACAACCATGCAGGGCAGAAGCAGCTGGGAATCCTCTATAGCAATGTACTAATAAGCACTATGCTCAATGGATTGTGGTAGTATATTATGGATAAAGATGCAAATCCTAAGTAAAAGGTGTTTTTGCTCCAAATTTAGTGAATTGAGTAAATTACATTACATTATAGTTGTTTTAGTTACATGTCCATTCCTCTGCTTGCACGTGAGTTCCTTGAAGGCAGGTATCAGGGTTTGCTTATTTTGACAACTGGGAATATAGATCTGGCCTGACAAATCATTAAAACACCTCATTTTGGTGTTTGTTTTTTAAAACACCAAAACCGTTTCCCAAACTAGAACCTGATATTTTCATGACATGATAAAAAGGACTGGATCCTTTTTAGTTCTTGAGAAGCTGAGGGAAAATGGGTTAGGTGATTTGTGAGAAGTTAGACAACAGCAATGAAAGCCTAATAATAACCCCGATCTCCCACCACCTGCACAGCAACAATAGTAGGTTATGACTGCATTGCTTAGCTTATTACACATGTAATGGGGCAAAACTATTAAAAAAGTCTTATTACATGCACGAGAAGGCAAACATGTCAGAAGACCCAGGTTTGAGTCTGGGTTGGATCAGATCTAGTTCGTAATCTGGCCATGAAGGATCAGCAGGGTTGCCTATTTCAAAGGGTCCTTAGAAGAATCAGACGAGATAATCCGTGTGAAGACTTTTTGCACATAGATAACATAATTACTATACAAATTAAGATTTTCCTAATAGCTGAAATAACAAAGACCACATGATGTACTAAAAGGAGTTTTAGAACAAATGCATAGAACTTGAACTTTATACTAGAATTTGTAAAATTACTGAAACTAATGTAAATAAGCACAAAAAATAAATCTTGGAAGAAAAGACAATTATAGCTTCATATGCTTTAGTAAACACATTCATGGGCACATGTTAAATATAAATTTAGAAATATTTGTATTTTGAGCTAGATATGCAAAATAGTAACTATAATAATTTAAAAAATTTAATGGACTTTCATCAATTGCTAACATTTTTTCTATTTAGTCTAATCTTTCTACATAATAATTATAGAAAAATAAAAGAGGCATCTTTTATAGATTAGTTGTGAGTATATCATATCATACTTTTTCCTTCTTAGTACTTAGAGCTAACTAAGGACCATATTCCTTTTTTAAACACATGGGTGATAGAGTGGACGGCCAGGTTTAATTTGTAAGAAAACACTGGGGTTGATTTTTTTTACATTTGGGAAAAGAAATACTTCCTAAACTAAAAACTCCTCAAACCACACACCCTGCTTTCTCTATGAACTCTCCACAGTCTCTTGCTAACCTCCTGTCAGTCCAGCGCTCGGGGAGTAGAAGCAGCTCCCTGTCCTCAGTCTCCTAGACCAGTGGTCGGCAAACTCATTAGTCAACAGAGCCAAATATCAACAGTACAACGACTGAAATTTCTTTTGAGAGCCAAATGTTTTAAACTTAAACTACATAAGTAGGTACATTGTTATTAACTTAATTAGGGTACTCCTAAGCTGGCCTTTGCTAAAAACGTCCTCAATCTGACTGAGGTACGTTCGCTGAGATCGACCCCTTCCAACTCTCCCATCCACACTTGTCTTGTATACTTGTTTCTCCCAGGCCGAAAACCGACTTCTGCGCATGGGCCACGAAGTTTCAGCTGCACTGTAGGTGTGTGCCCGCACGTGGTATTTTGTGGAAGAGTCACACTCAAGGGGCCAAAGAGACGCATGTGGCTCGTGAGCCGCGGTTTGCCAACCACTGTCCTAGACCGGAGGACACATAGGGACCCTAAAGCAGCGGCTTTCCGAGTTCCCCGGGCGCTAAGCCACTGTGCCTACAGGGCCTGGTGAGTGAGTCTCATGCTGTGTGCCCAGGACGAGTGCAGGGAAAGCAGTGTTTCGTGCAAAGATGATGAAAGGGAAGAGTACCTTGATGAGGAAACAGCTGCATGAAAACTGCTGATTTAGAGCAAGGCAGGGAAGCTTCACAGACACAGAATGAAGAAAAAACAAGAGTGAGTGATGGCCGTAAGACATAAAAAGGATGAAATGTGATTAGATACTGGATACTTATGTTCCTCGGTTTCGAAGGAATCTGGTTTTAACTATTGAATTCTGACCATTAATTTCCTAAATATTACACTCTGTAAATAAATGGCAGAACTTACAATTTTACAGATAGCTGTGTTTTTATCACCTTTATTACAATTAATCATTTTAGTTTAAATAAAGGATTAAACTTAAAAATACAATTTAAAATTAGCAGAAATTGCACTAAGCAATTGCTCAGTTTAAAATTATTTTCCTCCCTTAAATACTGGGCAATAACAAATAAAAAGAAAAAAATAAATCAAGAAAATACCAGATAAAGTTCTGGGGATACTATAAGCAGTTCACTAAAACATTCAAATCATTTCTGAGATTTTTAAGTAGCCTCAAAATAACTTTAAGAGTGAGACATTGTACACCTGGTAAACATGTTAGGAGTGTACTGACTTAGAGCTAACCCTACAGGCACACCTCGGAGGTATTTCAGGTTTGGTTCCAGACCACCACAATAGAGAAAGCTCTAATTTTTTACTGGTGGAGTAGCTTCCATTAGTAAAAAAAAAATGCAACATCCGTGAAGCACAATAAACAAGGTGTGTCTATACATTTGGGGAAATGGTTTTGAGGAACTGTCACTGTGCACACAGCTGTCACACTGCTGGTCTAAAAATGCTTCCCAGGAGGGGGTCTGCATTACAGAAGCAAAGTGAGTGGACAACTGTCAGGCCTGGACACAGCCCCAAAATAAAGTGAAAGAAAGGAATTAAAAAATGCAAGTTCATTTATTAACAGTAAAATAAGCTGATCAAAGAAAAATATTAAATTTCTTTTCTAGTAAGAAACATTTAAAATAGCCCTAGCCAGAACAAAATATTATGCTGCTGTAAAAAAGAAGGAACTCTTGCCATTTGCAATGGCATGGATGGACCTGGAGAGCATTATGTTGAGCGAAATAAGCCAGTCAGAGAAAGATAAATATCTTATGATCTCACTCATTTGGAATATAATGAACAACATAAACTGATGAACCAAAATAGAGCCAGAAGAAAAAAAACATTTTAGAATATGATAGAAGTAATCCTGTTATCTGCAGATTTTTAATATTTCCTATAACTTTTCTGATATTATACTATGTTAGTACAGTTTTGGTAACATTATATTCAAAATCTTTTTCTTGAAATATTTTTATTGCATGTAATATATTTAAAATCGTTTTTCTTGAAATATTAAGGTTTATTGCATGTAACATTATTATAATTAAAATAGTTTTCCTTGAAATATTAATGTTTATTGCATGTAACATTATTATACTTAAAATAATTTTTCTTGAATTATTAATGTTCATTGCATGTAACATTATTATACTTAAAATAATTTTTCTTGAATTATTAATGTTCATTGCATGTAACATTATTATATTTAAAATAGTTTTTCTTGAAATATTAAAAAAAGAAAAGAACAAAATAAAATAGCCCTAGCTGGTTTGGCTCAGTGCACGTAGAGCATTAGCCTGTGGACCAAAGGGTCCCAGGTTCGATTCCAGTCAAGGGCACGTACCACAGTTGCAGGCTTCTCCCTGGCCCGGGCCCTGGTCAGGGTTCATGCAGGAGGCAACTAATCGATGTGTTTCTCTCACATCGATATTTCTCTCTGTTTTTCCCTCTCTCTCCCACTCTCTAAAAAATCAATAGAAACATTTAAAATAGATCACAGACTTCTTTTTAAAAAAATTATAATACACACCTCACACTTTTTTGGGGGTAAAAAATATATAACTTTTGCCATAATTACTACCCGATTATTCTTAAAAAAAAAAAAAATACTCCTTTGAACTATCAGCATACTTTATGGTAAAGGTACAACATGATAAATACCACAAAACAAGTAAAATAGTTAGCTGTGTACACTTGACCACTCTTACTGTTCTAAAATCTACTTGAGGGCAGGTATCATGTTCTACCAGCTCCCCCACTCCCTGGGGTCTAACAGAGTCCCTAGTATGTAGTAAACAATGAATATCTGTAGAATAAATACCTGAGGACTTTTGGTTATCTAGGCTTACTCTTATACTTAAAATAAAAAAATGTGTACATGTAGAATTTGTGATCAGAAGAAAATAACTTTAGCTCCAAACCCAGTACTGAGATCCATGGGGAAAAGCTGTTAAGTCTTTGGTGACCAGGGTCTCCTTCATCTTTAAGTGCCCCAGGTATACACCTACAAAATAGGTGTTCAAATGTTTACTGAATTAAATTACAGTGTGAAAAATAGTAGGAGGTCTTGGTAGAATATAAATTAAATTTCACATTAGAAATGGGTCTATTTGATTTCTTTTTAAGTCCATATAGTTCCATCTCGGTTTTTATTTCTTAGTACACTTGCTGTGTAATATCTAAAGAGGATGCAGGGAGACTACACTTGAAATGGGCGTTGAGTACTCAAAATATAGCTCTAAAAAAGGCTTCACGGCTCATTATCTAGAACCATTCATGGCTTGGCCTTATGCAAAAAGAAAGTCCCATAGGTAGCATTTTTAGGTAAATAGGGTTTATTTTCTAGTTTTAATCCTGGTTCTTCAATTCACATCTAGCTCGCTACAGTGTACCTAATAATGGATCACAATGTCAAATTTGAAATATTCTTATATATCATAGAATAAATACTATGGGTTCTCTTGAGGATTATTTTAGTGGCACTTGGGAAAATCTGAAGAGGCAGAGTTTTATGTCCATTTGGCTAACTGTCTATTTATGTCCAGTTAACACAAATTTAAATGCACTGACTCTGAATACAGTCCATTGGCTCCACGAATGCCAAGTTCAATTTCTACGAGGGAGGGAGTCAGAAGACAGCTATGCGTTTTAAATGTGGATTTATAAAACAGTCCTGTGCTAAGGGGACAGACAAGTGGGCTATGATAATCTCTCAAGAAGAATGCATTTTCAGAGCTAAATGCTTTATTTTAAGTAACTACCACTTCCTCAAAAGCTGGTGACTGATGAATTGCCAGCCACATTTTTATTTAAGTAAGGTTAAATGCTTGGGAGGAGGAAGTTCATAAATTTCTTACCTAGCTGATTTCAGCAGAGAATGCTGGAAACTACAAGAAAATACAGTTCAGTGTCAGAGCCTGCTAAGCACCACAGAGTTAGAGTCTTGCATTGACATGGAAGGTCTAGGGCAAAGGGCTGAGCTGTGCAGATCAGCAACTTTTGCTTTTTCACACGGGACAACAGAGCATTCACCTGCTTACAACTCAGTCGACTGGGCACAGATTGATGTTGGGTAATTTGATAACAAACCACACAGAGCTTCTTTAAACATTTCTGATGGGAATGAAGATAGGGAGATCTGCTTTCTGTACAGCTAAATAGCCAAGTTGAAATGCTGGACTGAGCCTGGAGTCTGGCTAAGATTCATCACTTCTTTCAGTCCACTGAGACCAGCAACTCAGCTCCATAAATTGAGGAGACAAGGATATGATTACATGGAGCTAAAGACATAAAGCAGTATACCTAATTACATACAAAGTATTAACTCCTGTTAAGAGTATTCCAGGAGAGCAAATAACAAAAATATAATAACTGGGTACAGAGATAAATCAAGATCCTTCATGGAGATGATGAACCCACAATTTAGAGATAAAAATGGGTTTCATGGGAGAATAAAGTCATGATTGAAATGATAAACCTTTTCTCCAAAAACATGTAGTAAAATAATCTGGCAAACTAAAGGACACACAATTTACAATTTAGAGACCGTAAATGCTGAATACAGTGATTCTACTTAATTAATTCTATTACTTTTAAAGCTTCAGTTTCTTTTGAGAACAGCCAGAGGTTTCTAGGGGGTAGCAGTCTATTTGAGCACCATCTCTGAAGCAGCACTGGAGGTGACACCACTGGTTTAAAACTGCAACCAAAACCATACAGCTATTCTCTGATTTTTATAAACAATTCTAACTAAGAGGTTACAGAATAGGACTATTTTTTTAAAAAGGCAAATGATATAGATAATGTCCAACTAATACATAATGTCCAACAAGAACATAAGCGATTCATCAACCAGCAGGGGAAATTGTACTGGTCACCTTTATTCTAAGCCTGATTATTTTGTTGTCTCCAGCAGAAATCCCCTAGCAATTAATCTGGGTACTAAAGTAAAAATTAAATAAAAACCCAACTAATCATTTTGACAGGTTTAACATCACTTTAGTAGTAGCCAAAGAGGCAAAAGTTTGCTCAAAATGAATCTAACTTTAAAAACAAGAGAACCAATATAGGCAGAGTCTATTAATTCTCTCACTGGGATCAACATTATAAGCAACAAATAACCCAGAAAACAGAGAGCCTTACAGAAGAAAAAGGAGTGCTGGACTTAAGGTAAGGCAGATGGAAGTAATGAGACGGCAATAAACAAACAAACAAATGAAAGAACAAGGGAAAGGAAGGCAGGAAGAAGATGACAGACACATCATAGCTACATAAAGTATTGAATGTGTTAGAAAGAACACTGGACAGGGTCCTAGATAAGAACTGTATGATAAAGCAATGAGCTTAGCTCTTCTAAACCTCAATCCCCCCACTGCACACAGTGCCGTGAGCCTAGAACTAAGTAACCCTACAGTGCTCCCAGCTCCAAAATGCTAAGATTTTAAAGGGCGGGGACAATGGTGAGGGAAAGAATTCAGAGACCGCAATATCCAGAAGAAAGTACAGTTTAGCTTTTGCCCTTGCTTTAGCAGCTGAAATGCCAATTATGAGGCAAAAACATTGGCAGATCCTAGGGCAGTGCTTTTCCAACTCCCTGAGCACGAGAATCACCTGGGTTGTTTATTAAACCACAGACTGCTGGAAGGGCCCCACCTTGGGACTCCTTGTGCAGGAGGTCTGGGTGGGATGCTAGCATTTGCATTTCTAACAAGCTCCCAAGTGATGCTGACACTGCTGGTCTAGGACCACAGTCGAAGACACACTGTCCAAGGGAGTAAGTGACAGAGGGCAAATGAACAGGGTTATATTGTGGGGAGGGGGAGGAGTTGACCAGGTTTCTTTTATTTCTTGCCGAGGGCTGCGGAGGTTGCTATAAACCTGATAAGGCACAGTAAGGTGAGTGATAAATAAATGCTGGATCAAATATTTTGTATCTTTTGCTAACAAAAGCTTAATAAATATAGTTATTTAATATAATGGTTTATAATATGAATTGGGTATTTGCCAAGGTACAGATGCTTAAATGTTTATGCAAAACTGGGATTATAACCCAGGGATTCTATTTACGGATCTTGAACATCACAAAATAGTTATAATACATCATTTGGCGTTTAAAAAGAAAATCCATGCTACCACTTAAAAGTACTATGTATAGTAACTTTTCCAATAATGGAACTTTAAACACAAAACCTTAAAAAAAAACACACATTTAGAAAGGTATCTTTCTGAGTAGAAAACGTGGCCACGAAGGACGCTCTCCTTCGTTGCCCATTGTCATCACAACACACAACGGCACCAGTTCTATAGCCAGGACCACCCCCAGGGTCATGAGTTGTACGAGACCATTCACTCTGACACCCAGTGAGCCCATAATTCTGCAGGTCTGCCATGTCTGCCATCTTGTCCATCTCAGCCCCCTGAGCTATTAGCTCTCATTTCTCAGTGCATCCTCCTTAGTTGCATGTTGAATTGGCATGCTTTCCCCACTTGGACCTAAGAGTGACTGACTCCACAGGAAGGAATCTGCTTAGGAGCTTTAAGATGTTACTACCTTGAGATGGCCTTTCTGTCTGGTTCTGTACTTACACCTACATTTTCAGGCTGGTTTCTAGATTGTTAGGTGGCTGCTGGCTGCAGGGAAGTGGGGTTCTACCTTGTGTTTCTGGATATAGTCTGCTCTGTCAGAGACACAGAAGCCCTTGGGGCAAGGTTAGTGCATCTGGTAAGGGGACTGTAATTCTGTCCACTTATGGGGAATGCATTTTAGGTTGCTCTTCCCGCCCAAATGCTTAACTTACCAACCTTGGAACACTGTGAATATTAAATATTTCACTATCTAATATATAAGTGTTTACAAGTAGAAAGCTTTATAGAATAACAAATTCCAGTCAGCTACAAAGTAAAGAAGAAATGTAAAATGAACCTCATGATAAAAAAGGAGCAAAAACTGCTGAAACTGATAACAAGGGAATTCCTAATGTTGGTATATTAATAGTATTGTTCAGATTTATAAAAAGATGACATTTACTGACCTGGGGAATGCTGGGAAGTTGCAAGTGAGGTCATGGAATTAGAAAGGTTAAGGTTAGCAGTGATACTAAGCTGGCTCTGCACTGCAGGAGGATAAGGAGATGTGGGTGTCAGGAGGGACTCCTCACTGGTTTCTTCATCAATTCCAGGCAAATACGTGTCAATCAAGGCATCAAGAAACTTAACAATAAGCTCAGCATAGTCTGGGATTTGTGTTTGCTGTAATGGAAAATAGGAAATTACTTTAGCTCCATTCTTTTTTCATCCCCTTAGAAGCCAAAAATGATTAATTCAATTTTCATTTTAGGCTTCAATTTACTATTTTTTTCTTCCTTTGTATTACAGATCATTTAAAAAAGGGGGTGGAGTAATATTTATAGACTACCATGAGACTCACAACTGGGAATATTATTTGGCTTACACTTTCAGGTTCCAGAAGAACCTGTAATTACTGAAAGCCATGCACAGACAAAGACCAAATTAATCCTGAGACAATACAATTACAGGAATGCTGTCTAGTCAATTTTCCAAAACAGAGAAAATAGGCAGAGCATGATCATTCCAGCTGCCATTTAGAGATTCACTGTGAAGGGCTCAGAGGGTTACTTGCAATCAAACTTCAGAAATTCCTGCATGGTATGGTTATTTCTGTGATTTCAGGCCCATTTTTTTTTTTTAATGACAGCCTTTATATAGCATGAGATATTCAGTGATAACTAACCAATATAAATTAACTTCCCAATTCTTAAACTTACAATAAGTTTTAGGTAATCCATACAATTTAGTGGCCCTGTATCTGCAATGCTGCACTAGGTACCGTGGGGGGAAGAAACAGACATCCTGCCTTCAAGGAACATCAGTCAATTCGGAGAGAGACCATATCTAGAGAAAATAATTAAATACACATTCACGTAGCACTGTACCAACTAATGCCAATCAAAGAACAAACTGAATAGGAGCAAATAAGGATATATCCAGGGAAGACTAAATCTAACCCAAGAGGGTGGGAGAAAAAAGGTTTACATGAGGTAGATCTTTTTCCATTATGTAATTTTTTAAAAATTGAGGTTTAATTGAGTTATAACATTAGTTTCAGGTCATGAGGTAGATTTAAACCATAGGCAATGCTCCTTCCTAATTACAAGATACTTAAATGTGTGCATTAGCATCAGCAGATACACGAGGGACTGAGAGCAGAAGAAACTTTACAGAGATTTATCACACCCTTCTGAAAAGTCAAACATAAATTGAACTGAGTTGTTTTCTATAAAAGCTAATATATAAACATATTAAAGGTGCTGCCTCTTAGAAAGAATCTGTGGTGGAAACTTTAATAAAAATAAAGTGTTTATTGTGAATCATCATTTTGGTTTTCAGCATATTCTGTGCTTTTAAAGCAGGCACACTAATATGAATAAAATCTTTCGTTTTGTCAATAGAGAAAAACATTTTTTTCTTACCTTTGAAAAGGGTCCTGCAAACCGCCACAAGCCATTAAAACCAAAACCTGCAACAAATCAAATGTTATTCTTATAACAAGCAAGAGACTCTTTTAATCTTAACAGAAATTAGTTACATAGTTGGTGATACACAAAACAGATACCCCACATTGAAAAATATGTGTCAAAGTAGACTAAAACTCACTTATACTCAGTATAAAATCATACTTTAATTTTAAAAAGTTGTCCAACCAGTTATTTATTGAACATAAAATCAAGAGTCAGAAAATGGCATATGGAGAGAGAAGTATAAACAAGACCACCCCTTCTAAAGAATTCTTTAGTCAGTGCATTTTATAACAGTGCACGTTAGCAAGGGCACCAACCATCCTCCTCCCGATACATGTATTTACTTTGCAGGTAAGAAGTTTGGTATTGTGGTGGGGATTCTTCATGGTACACCACACTCTGCACAATTCCATGAACTGGATTTAATAAATTTGGATCTTGGCACAATGACAACAGAGTGTTGATCTTAGAGTCCAACAAATTGTGCCTAAAAGACAAAAGTCAACAGGGGAACATTTTAAAGAAAATTTAAATGAAAATATATACTGAAAAACATATTATACAGTTCCCAGAACCATGTGATAAAAATGAAGGGGGAGGAGTGGTTTTCTAAAATTTCTACAGTGACTCTGTGTGTTTGCTTTGTTGCTGTTGTTTTTAGTCAACAGGGAAAATATGGTACAAACAATCAACTAGTACTGTCCGTATAACCATGCTTAACCATCTGTATGTGGTGACTGTTTGCTCAAGACAAGGTTGGCTTCTGTCTGCCACTATTAGCATAATTTACAATCATTTATTTCTGCTGACTGTCGACATGTACCTAGAAAGTTAAAGTAAATTTAATATTAACTAGTGTTTAATAATGTTGAATCAGATCAAATAAAGCAAATAAGATTAGTTTGGAGGGGGTGAAATATCTGATCCAATGCAAAACTTACAAGAAAATTAACTATTTCTAATCAGGCTATCACCCATTAAAATAACCAAGAGCCAACTATTTAAAATTCTGAAAATTTTAAATATTTAACAAAAATAATACTACATAGAAGGCCTAGATCAGGAATAGAATTCCCCCAGTTTCTTTGGGACCTCTTTGAGGCCAATATGCTTGTCACCCTTAGGAGAGCATAAAACTCATCTCCCAAAGAGGTCGATTTTGTTTTTATTTAGTGTGGATAGGTACAAAAGCTCTATCGAAAAAGAAGCCAAAACAGGTATGCTGATTTAAATATAGTAGTCTCATGGTATGCTCCTAAGTGAGGAAATAAACAATGCTCATCATGATGAACCACTTAAGAAAATCAACCAGATAAGAAAATGCTTTTCCTAAAGTGTGTTATAATCACACTAGTCTTAGCGTCTATTAAACCACCATCTAAGCTAAAACCAGTCACACTATCTTTCCTTCTCTTCTCCACAACTAGTGAACATTACTGGGTGGTACTTTGCCTAAATTTTTGTAAAACATTTTACTTCAGGACAGACACAAAAATTAAACACAAAAGGAATACTTACACAACAGGAAAAACTTTGGGGAAAACAACACTGGCTTCTGCTAAGTATTCATAAAGAATTCGTTGATCAAACTCATCCGTGGTATATTTTACCAGTGTAGCCTGCCAACGTGAAAAAAAGTAAACAGAAAATATTATATTTTGTGGCTGAATTGCTATCTGTTTTGAGAAGCAGAAGACAGCCTTCCTTTTATGTTTTCAATATTTAAGGACTTTCTAAGAGACTGGAAGAAAAACTTGAGGTGGGGGGGGGGGGGGGGGCGGACCCTAAAAAAGAGAAAAACCTTACCAGAACAGTAAGAAGAAGTGCTTGGATCTTTGGATCAGTAAGTACTTCCTCATCCAAGAGAACATTTGATTCTGACACTGAGACTTTACGTAAATGTGGGTGCTGTTGTGATGAGGAAATCCTCTGAGTTTCTGCAGTAACATATGGAGTAACATGATCAGCTGTATTAATAGAATATACATACTAGACACCACTTCACCTAATACATTTTAACGTTACTTATAAAACTCAATAGCTTTTTAGTAGACATTTAAAATATAAACATCATGCAGAATTACTCTTCACCTATACAAAAGTTTTGACTAGTTATTTACAATGCTATAGATTATATATATATATGGTTACTCTATACAGAGGTTTTAGGATAATAGTCATTTTAAGAACTGTATGGCTTATTTTTTGAAAAAGAGCAAATGTTTCTATATTTCATCCTAAAGATTCTAAGAAATGGCTGGAAAGCAAATATGGCTTTAATGTACTCTCCCACCTGATTTTCAATGATGTAGGTAAATTATTAACTTTGTTTCTCACCCATTTCATAATCAGTTTCTGCTACTCTCCTCATTTTGGGGGGTGTTGTGATCCCTGATTCCATTTCTTGCCTTTTAGGAGCCTTTGTGTCTGATATCAAGTGATCAAAACTTTTCCTTGTTCCTATAAACAAAAGTTACAGAATATGGAAAGTCATTAAACCATAGTGTCTGTGATTAGGATTATACTAAAAAGAAAATGTTTGGACACAAAGTGTTTAGGTTTTCACTTAAGGACCCAAAGAAAGCTCAAACATATCCCTAGGGTGTGGTTTCTCTCCTTTATTCTCCATCTTCTCAAGAAATTTTGGTCTCATAGCTTTCTGTTTCAGGGCAGGATGTACCTTATTGGTCCAAGTTAAACTGATATTACATTCACTACACTGGAGGTAAACTGATCCCCATACTTGATAATAAATAAATATGGGGTATGCACTGTTAATAGTAGCCAAGATAGGTCTTAACAGCCTTTTAACAATTTAAGAAATTCTGTTGGTGCCAAGAATTAGACAGTAACATATAAAGAATTTCCAAAAGTAGGCAAGTTCAAAGATTGATTTTAATTCTTCAAACTTTGAACAAAAGATCTGCCTGCCTGAAAGTACTAAATAATAGATACATTGCAAGATGCTTCAAAAATAGCTAATAGGCCGAGCAGGAGTGGCTCAGCGGTTGAGCATCAGCCTATGAACCAGGAGGTCACAGTTTGATTCCTGGTCAGGGCACATGCCTGAGGTGTGGGCTTGATCCCAGTGGGGGGTGTGCAGGAGGCATCGCATCAGTGATTCTCTCTCATCATTGATGTTTCTCTCTCTCTCTCTTTCTTCTTCTCAGAAATCAACAAAATAAAAAATATTTTTTAAAAAGCAAATAGTACCATTTCCCACTTGCCTTTGAATTCTCTAATCCTGTATTGCACTGATGTTAAATAGCTTTCTCTTATTTAAAGTAAAGTACTGAAGTTGGATTATTTGGAACTTGCACTAGGTCTTGCAGTAACATATGGAGTAACATGACCAGCTGTATTAATAGAATATACATACTAGACACCACTTCACCTAATACATTTTAATGTTACTTATAAAACTCAATAGCTTTTTAGTAGACATTTAAAATATAAACTTGCTCTAGGTCTTGCCTGTTCTACTTGGGAAATCTATCCCAAACCTGACTCCTCTTCTCCGTTCTCCCACTGTGCCTGCCTTAGCGCAGCCTATACCATGCTTTGTTTGGATTGCTGTATCAATCTCTTAAATGGTCCCCTTGCCAAAAATCTCTCCCTATTTCTCCACATTGTAGCCAAAAAAACCATCATAAAAAAAATTGGTGATGTCCCCTCCCCTACTTAAAGATCCCTGCTGGATACACGGTAAGGCTAAATCTCTTAACATAGCCTACAGTTCCCCACAATATAGTTCCAATCCTTTTCTAGCCTCATTTGCTACCCAACTGCTTTTCTTGACCTGTCTTTATTCAGGCCATTCATTCCCCTTCTCTCGAATGCATTCCGTCCTTGTCTTATGTCTACCTGGCAAGAATATATTAAATCTTCAATACCCAGTTCACACATTACCTCCTTTCTGCAGCTTTTCCTAACTTCCCCAGATCCTCAGATTCCCCTCAACAAGACATTACTTTTGTGATACCTAGGAGGTTGTTAATGGCTGATTATAAGTCTTAGCCACCAAACATGAGCTCTTCAGAGCAGAGACCATAACTTTTTTCATCCAGCACATGAGTTGAATGAAATTAATACTGTATTTTCTCTGAAACCAGTTTTTCATTTATAACTTCTTTGGCATGAAAATTCAGAATTAGAAAACACAAAGTAACCAGGAAACTCCTAGATGATTATTTATGGCAAAGTATAAACAGAAAGGAACTCAAACAAAGGGTAACAGCCCTATGTGACTAGCAACAGGGATTAATATTCATGTTTTCAATTGTTTTTATGGTTTACTGGCAGGTTATCTATTTCACACTATTGTTTGTTCACTGATTTCCTTATGAACACAAATTTTCCCAATACCTAGTCACTTAAAAATATACTTGCATGGATAACTGAAACCCACTGAGCTGTCCTCAGTGTTGGTGACTGAAATAGGGATCCCAATGTATTTCAGTAACAATGTTGTGTGAGAGCCCCATTTGCATCTCCTCTGTGGTGAGGTGGACTCAGTGAGCTCTCATGACCTGCTGTCAGCTGCGGAAAAGGGAAAGGGTCTCACGGCATGTTAGGTGCACTTCTCATTGGCAAATGTCGATGTACCTGAACAATCTTAACTGTTAGATCATATCTTACAGTAATAGAAAAACCTAGTATTAAAAAATCTTACTGTTTTGTTTTTTTAAAGAAAAGATGGCAAATAGTGTTATTATAGCTTCATACCATACTGATGTATCCTGTTCTCTCTCAGATAATTAGGAACTGTATTGTTAAAGGCCCTGCACCTGAGTGAGTAGTTAATGTCTCTCCCACTCCCATTTCCCTGCTGCCTGGCCACGGCAGAACAAAACAAGGCCGGCCACAGTATTTAGTCTAAGAATAAGAAAAATACTGTTTTAAGGTCTCATTTTCACTCCTCATAACTGATATGGCTTACTTGATCCATCAAATGCTCTTATAATTGGCATCAAAAACTTTGCTACATCAAAAAACAGGAAATTTTGATAAACTTGAACAGCTTCAAATAATTCTCCAAGAGTGAAAGTATCTGAGCATTAAAAAAAATAATCCCAAGAGATCTTAGATAATTTAGAGACACTAACCAAGTAACTTCTTCGTGTTGGCCTGAGAAGGCTGCCCCATGTCCAAGCTCATGGATTTCCTGGCCCGGGGACTGGTCTGGCCCACTGTTGGATATGTGGCTGCAAGGTACCCTTCAGAACCTTTGGGGGAGGACCATGGTTGATTCTCCTTCAGTGTCCTGAGAGATTTAAATGATTGAGAAGAATTAATTAGCATGGTGAAGAATACAACCATTGGTTGCCCCTTCCACCTGGCTGTCCTATGATAGCAATCACTTAATTTTAAACTTGTGAATTAAAGGGCTTTAGGGTATAAACTCTTAATGTATCTTCAGAAAGAATCCACTTTCTTGCCATAGTATCTTATACATAGATCAAAGAATGCTCAATAAAATTGTGTTACATTGATTTTTAAATCAGGGAAAATCAAGTCTAAATAGGCAATTGTATTCTTAGTTCAAAAACCAAGAAAATCAACCTAATTTATACTTTGACAGGGGAATATACACAAACTCACTTTCTCCTTTCCAAAATAAAAAGGGTATACCTCAAAGAAATAGAATCATAGGAATTATTGAAGAATAAGACTGTCGAAAACCAAGTATGGCTCGAAAGCTTTTGCATACATTGTTAAAATTTCAGTGGGAAATTATTGGGGGCTTTTAGTGGAAAAGTGGGATGCTGATAAATTGAATGATATAAGCTCTATAAATATAAGATTACTTTCCTATATTCAACATTATCTAAAATTTAGATACTTTCATTTAATTGGAAATATAAAATATCCCTAAATGATATTTTCATGTAATTTCTCTTTTATAGAGAAAAATGTGCTACCTCAAAAACATACAGTGGACATATCTTATTACCTTACTAGAGGCCCAGTGCATGAATTTGTGCACCAGTGGGGTCCCTTGACCTGGCTTGCGGGATCCGGCCGAAACCAGCTCTCCGACATCCCCCAAGGGGTCCCGGATTGCAAGAGGGCGCAGGCCAGGCTGAGGGACCCCAGAGGAGCATGATCAGGTCGGGGAGGGATGCAGGAAGTTGGCTAGCTGGGGAGGGACCGCGGGAGGGCTCCAGGGCGTGTCCAGCCTGTCTGGCTCAGTCCTGATCGGCCGGACCCCAGCAGCAAGCTAACATACTGGTCGGAGCATCTGCCCCCTGGTGGTCAGTGCACATCATAGCGAGAGGTTGAGCGGCCTTAGCATATCATTAGCATATTACACTTTGACTGGTTGAATGGATGACTGGACGACTGGACACTTAGCATATTAGGCTTTTATTATATAAGATAATCTAAATTATGTTATAAAAAACTTTTAAATAACTCTAGTGTGATATAATACAACAAATGTGTTGGCATGTACATTTCTTTTACAAGAAGTTGTTTTCATTAACCAACTTAGTTGTTTTTCATTAACCATGTAATGCTGCTTATATTTCATGCCAGTTTTTTCCTTAGGTCCTTTCCTGTAACCTAATACTTTTTAAGATCACTTATTTTCATTATTCAACTGATTTGTGCTTAAAAGAAGCACGCTAATGTTAACAGTAGCACAATGAGATTAGAAGGATAATTCTTCTACTAACCCACATAAAATACACTGTACATTTATAAAAACGAGTTTTAATTTACAAATTCTTCCTAGATTATCTCTATATTCCCTCCTGGATTTTTCTGCTGCATGCCTCCATTAGCACATTAAATTAAAACCTGAGTATAATTATGTAACTGTGGCAGAAGAAGTCCATTTACCTATAGCTAGGGTCACTGTGATGAATGGGATATGTATCCATAGGAACATTTTCCATTGAAATATCAGTAAGAAGAAGAGACTTCCTATGTTTTAGGCTACAGCGACTTCGAACCTCCTCAGACACTGTGAGTAAAGCTAAGAGGAAAAAGAAGGCAGATTAGAAAATTTAACAAATCAACAGCTGACTTAAAACAGGACACACTTCTTATAACCTCCTGATAGGAATAACAGCTTTTATTGATCAGTAGCCCTAGGGAGTACAGGGTTTAAGGATACAAAACACTGAGGATAGACTTACAGCCCGTTTTTGGAAGCCTGTACATAAACATGAAATAAACTAAGAAACTTAATAAGCATCTTATATTTCAAGTCCTCTAATGAACCTTTGAGCTCAACAAACATAAAAAGTAGACAGAGCAGGTAGTATGGGATCCATTTCTCTGAGATGTAAATGATTCAAACACAAGTTGCCACAAACCGAAGTCTGCTAAACTGGGAACCGTCACTTTCCATCAAATGACTATACGTAAGTGTTAAGTAAGTACTGCTGAGTAGAGAAATCAGGTAAGAGCAAATAAGGTAATGGAATGGTGGGGATGGGCAGACATTTTAGGTAAAACAAATGGCATCAGGAATGAATATTAAAGAGGCAGAAAGGCAATATTAGGAGATGGCAAATATATTTCCTTAAAATAGCCCATCAATCTGGAGAGGTACTGAAAAAATGAGGCCTATAAAATTTAGAGAAAGGAGGACAGAATCAGCAGGCTGCTCAAGGGCCCAGGCTGCTGGGCCAAAGAGTTCCGATTTTATGACAGACAACAGGGAGCCACATGGTATCTTGAAACAAAGATGACAAAAGGAACATATTTTAATGCAAATTCTTTGATAAGAAAATATATTTTTGGCAAAACTTTCAATTTAACCACCACCATGGGATGGGACTGTGAACTCTTCACCCTGCCAAACCACCAGCTGAAGGACTGACCCACAGGTGTCTGCATCTTTTTTGAAGGTCCTTAGATACAGATGTGGTAAGATTAATTTTGTCTATTTTGTGTTTTTTACCTGCTAAGTAAGCCACGCTCTGTGTATTCACCTCAAATTTGTCACAATTCCTATGTTTGTTAACCAGAGTTAGTAGCGTATGCAAAATTCTGACTGTTCTTGCAACAATGGCAGGTGAAGGATGTCTGTACCCTACAAAAAATAAAAACAGACAAGGAGGTAGTTTATTCTTTCCACAGGTATTTGTTGAGTGCTTATTCTGTGACTAGCAACTCTGAAAAGAAAGGAGGCCATTTGGAAATAAAACAAACATTTGTGAGAAGTTAATTATACATAAGGTTAAATACCAAGTTGTGTAGAACAGAATGTTTCTTAGAACTCTAAGGCAATGGTTGCCAACCGGTGGTCCATGAGATCCGAAAGATTGGCGACCACTGCTCTAAGGTACCTCAGGGAGAGGAAATTAGGAAAGATGATTGTGTTTTAGATCTTCCATTCCCTAAAGCAGCAGAGATTTTTAAAAATCCCATGAAACTCACTTTAAGATATCTCATGAAAATACGTTTCTATTGCTTAAAAATTCTGATTTTTTCCCATCATCATTTATCCCCCCTATACCCTCTCCCACTCCACCTCTGCTCCCTTAAAAATTCTCTTTTAACTTAAAGAAAAAGCCTAAATGATAAATGAAGTATATGCTTTCAAAGCCTAAAGAATAGGGTTGATTAAAGGGTAAGCTTTATTTTCAGACAGCGTCTAATCACCAATGCTACGACATTTTAAAATAGGGACTTGTGCACTTAAAATATCTGATATTCTTTTAGAAGTACAGAATAAGCAAGCACTCTATCAGCCCCACTGCAATCCCTCTTCTTGGTATCCTGTAGTAAATGCAGTATTTTTTGAGTACTCCCTATTCTCCTTAGAGATTAAAACTGTCAATATTTTTTGCAGTGGTGAAATCAAATATGGGGTGGGGCAAAAGTAGGTTTAAAAGTAGGTTAAAGTAAGTTCCAGTTGTTCATATGGATAATACCATAATCAATAAATAATAATATAAGAATAAACTCTGTTTTCATATTCACAATTGTAAACCTATTTTTGCCTCACCCTGTATGTACATTTGAAGTTGTGGGTATATGTGTTATATTAGGTAAAAACTACCTCCATGATCCCTCCCTCAAGCTTAAAATCATTTAAGTTGATATAAAACTATTAGAGTAGAGGCCCGGTGCATGAAATTCACTTGAGGAGGGGTGTCCATGGGAGGGGGTGCCTCAGCTTGGCCTGCGCCCTCTTGCAGTCCGGGAGCCCTTGGGGGATGTCCGACTGATGGCTTAGGCCCGCAGGGAGCAGGCCTAAGCTGTCAGTTGGACATCCTTAGTGAGGTCGTGGAGACAGGAGAGGCTCTTGCCACCACTGCTGTGCTCGCCAGCTGTGAGCCTGGCTCAGGGCTTCTGGCTGAGCAGTGCTCACCCTGTGGGAGCGCACTGACCACCAGGGCGCAGCTCCTGCATTGAGAATCTGCCCCCTGGTGGTCAGTGCACATCATAGCGAGCAGTTGAACGGCCTTAGCATATCCTTAGCATATTACGCTTTGATTGGTTGAACGGCCGAACGAGCGACTGGCCACTTAGCATATTAGGTTTTTATTATATAAGATAGACTCAAGCTCTACCATGAGTCTCTACTGTGGCCAAATCCAAACCTGCTTAAAGTCACTGGTTCGTGCCAACTCTTTATTCCAGTCCTTCCTTTTCACTGACTTTGCCTCTGACTCACCATTATATGATGTCCCTATTAACTGCCATCTCTGGCCATGACTGTCCCGTGTTAATTAACCAACGCTAACATGCAGTGAAGTTAGGAGTGGGCAGTAAAGCCAAATTAGGGAGGGATGGCTGATCACTGCTATAGCAATCTAGACATTTGGAGGGGTGAAGGTAGAGTACCAAAAAGGTGATATAATAATGGGGCTGATCAACAATAAATAAGAAACAAGTTGAAGAAAATCTGTGACCAAATCACTAAGATATTATTTTAGTAACATGTTAGAAAATGTTATTTATTTGCAGTCTGTCTTATTTTGATAATCAAAAAGATATATAAGTAGTGTTAACTAATAATACAGGTATTAGAAGGTTTAGTACTTAAGAATTTTATAAAAATCAACTTTTGCTTTATTAAAAAAATCTGGTATTGGATGGGAAATTAGGCTCTATTAAAAACATATATTAAACAGAACATAATTCAATAAAGCAGATAAAATTTGCATTTATAATAAGACACATGAGCCAAATTATTTCAAGCAATCAATTACTTTAAGTACTTTTGAATTCTTGATACCATTTCATAAATATTCTGACACAAGCCCTCTACCTTTTAAAAGGTGTCCAACCAGTGCGAAGTTAAAATTAGAGTTGAAATTGAGTCCAACAAAATGATCCATTTGTTTGCAGTGCCATTCCAGAGGATTCCGAATTGCCATAAATACTTCCTCCGGACTCTATTAAAGATAATAGTGAGATGGTTGATGGGTTCACACAGGAACTTTCCTTTAAGGACTACTTACTGGTTCAACAGCTATAACAAGATAAACAAGCCTTTCAAGCTGAAAGAAATCATTTTCAAGACTACTGAAAACCACAGAACAGTAAGCTACTATAAATTAATTAGTTCAAGAAAGGCAATCATATAAATAATAAGATGATGAAAGATGAAATGCAAACTAAATGACTGTCAGTTTATATCCTTGTGACTTTTTAAAAACTATAATTTTTGTTGCTTTAAATAAGATCACCATTGTATGGGCTTTTTGTGTATCTGGCATTCTGTGTACCATGGTGACAGAAAATTCATGACAAAGATGGGAGTTCACTCACTGCCTACAGTATACAATGCCAGATGCATTATTACGATTATGTTGAAACCTTAGAGCAATCCTATGCAGGAAGGCTATTAGCTCCCTTTTACAGATTTATGCATTTATTCATTCTTTTACTTATCAAAGACTTACTGTGTGGTTTTGATGTGCCAGGCAGAGTTCTAGGTTCTGCAGATAACTAAACAGACAAAAACGACTCACCCTGGTGGACTGTACATTCTAGGGGGGGGAAATGAGGAAACTGAAACTCCAAAACAGTATGCAATGTGCCCAGGGTAATAGTGTTTCCTAAAGTGCAGTTCACTTTAGTCACTGAGGATGCTTGTTTAAAGGTGGAAGGTACTGGATCCCACCTCTGAATCATGGGAAGTGGTTAAACCCCAGGAATTTGCCTTTTTAATTTTTTTTTTTTAAGAACCCCAATGAGCCTGGATGGCGTGGCTTAGTGGTTGAGCATTGACCTATGAACCAGAAGGTCAAGGTTCGATTCCTGGTCAGGGCACAGGCCCGGGTTGCAGGCTCAATCCCCAATAAGGGGTATGCAGGAGGCAGCCAATCAATGCACTGATGTTTCTATCTCTCTGCCTCTCTGAAACCAATAAAAATATATTAAAAAAAAATAAAAAAGATCCCCAGTGGTTTCTTTATGCATAAAGATTTTTGAAAGCAAACAACTGAAGTGTTTAGAGCAGCCGTGGGCAAACTACGGCCCGCGGGCCGGATCCGGCCCATTTGAAATGAATAAAACTAAAAAAAAAAAAAGACCGTACCCTTTTATGTAATGATGTTTACTTTGAATTTATATTAGTTCACACAAACACTCCATCCATGCTTTTGTTCCGGCCCTCCGGTCCAGTTTAAGAACCCATTGTGGCCCTCAAGTAGAAAAGTTTGTCCACCCCTGGTTTAGAGTCATGCTCAGGTCTGTCTAGATTTTGATCTCAAAGAAACAAAAGCATGAGTATATAAAATATATGTAGTGAGGTGTTTAGAGCAGCACTGAACATATGCATCATCTCACATATTCACCCCCGCCTCCCTTTTTGGTGAGAACATTCAACTTCTACACTCTCTTAGCAAATTTCAATTACATGTGAAATGGGGGATGGAGAATGCTAACCTTTACCTTAGGGTTATAAAAATTAGCCTGACATGGTAGCTATTATTACTACTAAGTATTATTTATCCCTATTCTGTTTACTAGTGTTGAGTGAGTACTGTTTTCTATTTCTACTATTTTTATTCAGAAAGTATACAGTAAAGTTTAAATATTTTTAAGGAGTTGGTAAGGAACTGTGCTCGCAATAAGTTACATTATAGAAATTCATTTTTAAGTTAGGGACCTCTTCTGGTTTTAAAAGGAAAATAATAATAATGAACGAAGGAGTTCTAAATGTGCATAATCTAGGAATCCCAATAGAAGGCTTCCTTACCTTGTCATTGAATATCCGGAGACTGTCTAAGGTGTGCAGGTTTTGTTCAAGAAGTGCGGTGCCTGCTGAATACAAGTTGACCTCATCGAGCTGCAGCACGGCCACAGCTACCCAAAAGAGGGCTTTGTGCAGAGGGGAGTCCTGGCCAAGGAGACACGTTCAGGTTAGTAACATGAACCACAAAACAGTCTCATTCAACACACTTCAGTACAAGAACAAAGCATGTTATCCCCAAATCATATGGTTCTTTCTTTCATTAGTAAGTGACTCTGGGCATGTTTTTTATTCTGGGGAAGGTAAATATATAAGTAAGCTCTTTATCTATTCTCTGTATGTAACCAGACACTGAGAACCTTAGCATCTCCTTTGATTTCTTCCCACACTCTGGTTCCAAATCCAGTCAACAAGTTTTTAAAAAATATATATTTTTATTGATTTCCGAGAGGAAGGGAGAGGGAGAGAAAGATAGAAACATCAATGATGAGAGAGAATCATTGATTGGCTGCCTCCTGCACACCCCACACTGGGGATCGAACCGGCAAGCTAGGCATGTGCCCTTGACCGGAATCGAACCTGGGACCCTTCAGTCCATAGGCTGACGCTCTATCCACTGAGCCAAACCAGCTAGGGCAACAAGTTTTACTGATTTTTCCAAACTAATCTCTTTTGCATCTGCTTATGGCTAATGGCACTATTCCATGCCAACATTCTTCATCTAAATGTGGATTATTTTTACCTCCAGTTTCTCCATGCTCCCATCTGCTCTGCACTCTACTACCGAATGACCCTTCTAGGTCCTGCTTTTGTCATATTACCTATTTGCTTGAAAACATGGGTACATTTCCAAACTCCTTCCTGAAGAATGCTGAATGTTAGTTTAGTTCTATCTTTACAACCTCCTCTGTCACTATTTTCCTGAACAGTTTCTCCATAACAAATAGAATGGTCTACCTACCATTCCTCCACTGATCCAGCACCTATACAATCCTACTGCTATCACTCCCTTTCTCCACACTAAATCCTACCTATCTCCCTCTTTAACTTTTGTTCAGATTCTACCCTTTCAATTTTCTTGTCACTCTTACCAGTATTAAGAGTCTCTTGATGCTCTGAAATAAAAATATTTATTTTGGGAACCCTTATTTAGCAGTGTGGTATATAGGGCAATACATGTACAGCCTTAGATTAGAATCATGGTTCTTTCTTTTATTAGTATGTGACTCTGGACAAGTTACTTAGCCCCTTTGACTCTCATTTTTACTTGTGAGATGAAGAAGAGAGAAACATCCTATATAATAATCCTACATAATAAAAGGGTAATATGCAAACTGACCCTAACAGCAGAATGACTGGGAATGACTGGTCACTATGACACACACTGACCACCAGGGGGCAGACGCTCAATGTAGGAGCTGCCCCCTGGTGGTTAGTGCACTCCCACAGGGGTAGCTCTGCTCAGCCACAAGCCAGGCTGACGGCAGCCAGCACAGCGGCAGTGGTGGGAGCCTCTCCCACCTCCTCAGCAGCGCTAAGGATGTCCGACTGCAGCTTAAGCTTGCTCCCTGCTGGTAAGTGGACATCCCACGAGGGATCCCGGGCTGCCAGAGGGATGTTTGACTGCCAGCTTAGGCCCAATCCCCTGGGGAGTGAGCCTAAGCCAGCAGGTGGTCATCCCCCGAGGGGTCCCAGACTGCGAGAGGGCACAGGCCGGGCTGAGGGACCTCCCCCGCTCCTGCCCCAAGTGCACAAATTTTTGTGCACCGGCCCTCTAGTCTTACATAATTTAGGACTAGAATGCTTATGTAAGTCAAGACCAGGAGCATATAAGTATTTTTCTGTAATCTATTTCAAGTCTAGCATATGTTGGTACTCAAGTCACAAAATTCTACAAAACTTTAGAGTTGGAAGATAAACTATGCCATTATCTAGTCTAGTTTACTTATTTTACCAATGTGCAAACATGATGGCCAGATATGTTAAATGACTTGGTTGAGATCACAAAGCTGAGATGAGCTCAGACCATCCTAAAACAGTGGCCACTCCATTTTATTCCTTTTAAATACCATCTTCTTGATAATCAGGTATACTTCACTCAGCTTTACATTTCTCCACAATAATAACCACAAACTAACATACTATGTATTTTACTTACTTTGTTTATCTATCCACTCTACTCCCACTCATCCTAGAATGTAAGTTCCATGAGGGCAGGGAACTTTATTGGCTTTGTTCAGTATTATGTCTCTAGCACCTAAAACAGTACTTGGCATATAGCAGATACTTTATCAATACTTATTAGATAAAACAATTAAGAATATATACCTATTTTTCCTTTAGCACTGATGAGACAAAACACAAGCATTTGAGAACATAATCTTCATACTTATTCTTCCTCTAATGTAAGTATTTCAAATAACTACTTTAACTATAACTTTTTCTTTATAACTACATTTCCCAACCCACCTATTTTTGTGAACTATTTGAAAGAAAAGATTTAACACCAGTACCCAAAATGAATGCACTCATTTTCTATTACCTTATTAAGAAGTGGTTGTAATTTGGTTAGTGCTATTACTGTAGCTTCTATCAGAACTTGACTGTTGTAAGTATCAGGTCCTTTTAAGCAACTCTCAAGTGCCTTTTAGGGAAACAGAATTCTTTATTTTACTTTCATTAAAATAAAACATTAACTCTTAAACCGAATCTCAGAATCAGTTCAAGAACAATTTCTTATTTAATAAATGACAGATTATTCCCAATGCTATAGTGATCTAGGTAAGCTTAATGCACATTTGACTTTTATTTTTTAATATTTCTATATTATATTCTAATATTAAGAAATCAGACATCATTATAATTATTACAACTTAAATAATTTTATATAAGACTGCAGTTTTACCATATAAAGTCTTTGAAAACTGATAAAATATTAAGAGTATCTTCTTAGCAAAAGAGACAATACTTATTTTCTTTTTAAGACATCTTTTTTTGGAGAAGGTTTCTTCATTTTAAAGAATTACAATGAAGAAAATAAAACTCATTGTTTAAAGATTCAATAAGCAACATACAACACATCTTATTAAATTCAAATGTAATGTCCTTTAGAAAAATGCAAGATTTGCTTTACAACTTGGGAACCACCAATACTGAGGAGGGGGGAGAGGTACCTTGCTGAGAATTCGGATAATCTGCTTTATCTGCCCATGAGCCACTCGTTTGCTGATGCAGCCAAAGACAACAAGAGCCCTTGGTTGAAGGGATGGATTATACTGAAATGCAAATCTGCAATTAAAAAATCCGAAGAGCTAATGAAAACTTTTATTTTTATACACAATAAATAATTAAAATATTGATTATGAAGTATTAGCTATCTTTTTGAAAATACACACACTTTTACAACTTATATTTGAGACACACCTTTGAGCTAGTTCTGTCCACTGGTCCAGCCACTTGCATGTTGGAATATCTCTCATACATGCCTAAAAGAAAGGATACTCTGAATATATTTATGCTCATAACTGTTTTTAGGAACATTTAGATGACGTTTATTGTAATGTCATCAAATAAATAATATATATGTTACCAATAAACATATTTCATAAAAGCGTTTTTATTTAAGTAGTAAGTGCAAAGCAAAAGAAACCATATTTCTTCTATATAGTACGAGTGGGTTAAAAAAGGGACCTAACTCAGTTCCTTATCATTTTGGCTTATATACCTCCATGATCTCCAACAATGCCTCTGTGACTGTTTCCAAGGATGTCAAAGCAAAAGTCTCCCTCTCGTAGGAGCCAGGAGAGAATGACCTGTCCCGGTAACTGGAGCGGAAGGCGATGACAGCGGCAGACTTGACTTTGCTGATGCCAAACAGCAAGTAAAATTTAGGCAATGAGAACTCTGTCAAACTAAGTCTCAAAACTTGCTTGGTCTCTTCTGTAAAAGGAAAAATAAATAAGACTTTAAAGATACTAAGTTTTAAATTTCAAATGCCATGTTTCATTTTGAATTTAGAAAATCTGAATATCATGTCAAAATTACATAACCATGCTCCCTAAACCAACCCTCTAGAAACATTATCTTAATTCTCATTGGCTTTAGCGCCAGCAATGCAACACTGTCAACTGGTGCTGAGTCTTTAGCTTGTGTGGCAGCTACAAGAGTCTACATGGCAAATAAGCAGAGAAAAATCTTTGCTATAGCTTGATATGGCATGGAATTAATTTAATCTTTGAATGAGCAGCTTAAATTCAGAGTTTTGCGTTAAGGCACCATAATAAACAATAAGATAGATAATCTATGTCAATCAGGTGGTGTAAAATGGAGACAGGAGCTGGTGAAACACAAATTACCATCCTGGAACTTACCACTAAAATGAAGCTGTGTACAGGTACATAGAGAGTGAATGATATTAATGACCAATCCATGTGTGGAAGCTCTAAGGGAGAGTGGCCCTGTGGCCACTAAGAAAGTAACCACGTGGAAGAGGTAAGGGAGATGAGCTGCTACGTCCAGAGAGTTGTTGAAGGACAGCATCAGCATGTAGCGTGCTAGAATAGCAATATCGTCCCACATAAGATGTTGTTCTAAAGTAGGAGTTGGAGATAAGCATGTCTTATCAATTATTTTGCACATCCTTCCAATAACCTGTAAGGAAGCAGAATTTTAAAAACAGAGGCTAAAAAAAAGTTTTATCACTAAACACTTTCAGTTTAACTAGTTACAAACAAACAAAACATTTTGATGACAAAAAGAGATACATTATGCCATATGTATTACCAAAGGAAAGGAAAAGTGATTACCTTGCTTGAAACCAATTTCACGTTTCCAGAAGCCAGAGCTACAGCAGTATCTGCCATGACCTCAGCTTTTATTGATCCCAAGCCACCTGTTGCACTGGTTTTGATGAAACTGTCCAGTACAACATCAAGGAGATCTGTAATCTAGTGGAAGAGGGGAAAAATAATTTTTTAGCCATGCTACCATCTTAATTTTTAATTTAAAAATACTTCAAAAAATACTTCAAAGAGCAGCCTCAACATGAAAATTCCCTTTTATCAGAGGCCTCCAAAACATTAGGTTTTATATAGAGATCTGTCAGTAAGTGTACTTTATCATAAAATACCCAGAAAAGGATGAAGATATTCACTTCATTCCTTCAGAAATTAAGAAACTAGAATTCAAAAATTTTAAATCTCTCTATATTATTATTACTTGCAAAGCATCTGTGTTCTCTTCTAAGATAATGTATGATCAATATAAAATGTAATTATTTTAAAATATAGGAAGTGATATCAAGCACAGGGATGTTCTACAGGGCTACAGAACTGGTTCCAAGGTCACTTAAAATTATTCAGAGGATTCACAGCATTGTTTGAATAAGGGTATAGCTTCCCTAAGTGATTCCTTTGAAGAAATTACATGCATAATTCTTGACCGATAAAAAATAAAATGTTACATTATATTCTGTATTCTAATACTGGTGCTCTATGCTAGAACTATAAATAAAAGCAGTTGTCCCATCATCAAGAAACATTCACTGACACCAATGGTATGTAAGCTAATAGAGTATATCATAAAGCACTATTTACTAGCAGCAACATTTTTATAGTTAAATTGAATAGAATTATGCCATGGAGAAGACTGCTAAAAGAACTTTTTTTTCTTTGGCTCTGAGACACACATCAGACATTTATAGTTTTGAACCAGAACAAGAAGTTAGTTGGTATCTGTATGCTTTTTGATAGAAGGGACTGTTTTTTCTACAGCTATACCTAGAACAGTGCTTTGCATAAATTGGGTACCAAATATTTGCACAAAGAAGGTAGGTACCAGATAAATGCTTAAGCAAACTCAATACCTGCCCAAGGCTCCCCCATATTTTTGCTTGAATAGATGGGTACATCTGTTTCTCATTTATGGTCATTGTTATCAGCTTATCAAGAATAGCAGTGACTCTTTGTCGTTTGGCATCATCATTGTGCTTACAAAATCGAACAAGATTTGACAGCCATGGAGTCATGTATTCTAAACAAAGGTGTTTCAATTCAATACCTGGGGGGAGAAATATGCTATTAGCATAGATGGTCAATGAAAAGTAAATAAAAAATTATTTTAATTAATAATATTTTAAATTATTTTAAAATACAGGATTTGGGGGTATTAGGGGTAAAAGGTAAAGATAATGTACACGTGTGTGTACAACTCCTCCACAAAAAACTTAAGAAAAAGATGTAAAAATAGTACAAAAATTCCTTTATATACTTCATGTAAAATCCCCCACTTTTTTACTGTGGTAAATATATGCAACATAAAATTTACCATTTTTTAGTGTATACAGTTCAGTGTACACTTATGCAGTAAGTGCATTCACGTTGTTATAAAACCATCATCACCATCCATCTCCAGAATTTTTTCATCTTCCCAAACTGAAATTCTGTACTCATACATTTTTTATGGCTTCATATTATTCCATTACATGGAGATCCAACAATTTAATCAGTCCTTTATTGTTTGTACTTTCAAGTAAAATTTATAAAAATTTAAAATTCAACCTCATTTTTAACCCTCAAATCTCATAGAAATTTAACTGGATTGCCTTGAATTTCTAATAATCTGGGAAGAATTATTCATTCAGGAACACAGTAGGTCTGTTCACTCAAATCTCTTCATATATTAATATTTCTCAATAAAGCTTTACACTTTTCTTGTTTTATCTTACACATTCTCTTTTTAGGCTTACATTCCTAAATTCATTATTATATAAAAAAAATAGTGGCCTGATTTTGATGAATTGTCAAAGCTCTCAATTGTTCAATGCAGAACAATCTAGAAATGTGTTTAAATGCAGAAAAACAGGTCTTATGTGTTATAGAGAAAGGGAAAAAATGTCAGTAAGTAAGCTGTGAGAACAGCAACATTTATACTACTGCAGGATATGAAGATGGACAGATGTGAAGAGTAGATGTTAAATCCATGAGACTTATTGAAGCCACATCAGGAGTTGACCCTGGACCTGAATTATATGCACTGCACTCTCCAGGAACTGTACATGAACAATAAAATCATAGTTCAAAGTCAAGCTGAAGAAAAGAGAAAATATTTCCCTAAATCAAGGAGACAATGTAGATGTTTCACTAATTTGGAATAATCTAAGAAGAGAAATGCTGAAGCTAATTAAACTGAAGCACGTTGAGAAAAATACTTTGTGAGTGGGTTCAGAGGCATGTAAGGTATCAAAACTTTGCCACCTTGATTTATTGCCAGGATTTCAGTGGATCTGTCAGTGTGGTATGCCACAAAGTCCCTTCAGAGTGCCTTCAGTTACAGAGTACCACAGGTGAAAAATTAAAAGAGGTAAAGAGGTAAAAACATAATCAATTAGAGATTTCACTGGTAACTCCTGAAATGAAAGCATTTTCTTTGAATTTTCTTAGAATTATTGTTAACATATTAAAGGAAATGATCATTACTTACTAGATTTGCTAAATCCAGAAATACACTCTTCCAAAAATTCTAAGGTGAGGTGTGGCTCATTGGCTGCCAGCGTCTTACTAATGGAGACAATAAAGAGGGTGTTGTTGGCAGGGATACATAAACCTGATGTCTCTAGTAACTGGCCCTCGATTTTTAAATTAAAGGTACAGGTTAAGGCACACAGAAGATTATAGGCAGCTGACCTAGGAGAAAACACAAATGAATTTGTTTTAAAACTTATTTTTTCTTATAATTCCAAAATTTTTTCATATCATACAACTTGTGATTTTATTACAAAGCATAATCAACTATTTTTAAATTTTATGATCAATTAGAGTTGTTATGATTCTATAGTAAACCAAAATACCCCTTGATCACTCAGGGATTTCTTTTTTAAAGGAATAGTCTTTTTCTTATTTATTTTTATTTTTTAAATTTTAAATCTTTATTGTTTAAAGTATTATATAGGTCCTCCTTTTTCCCCATTAACCTCTTCCAGCTTGTTCCCATCCCCTCCACCCTAAGGCCCTCACCATCCCATTGTCTGTGTCCATAGGTTATACACATATGCATACAAATTCATTGGTTGATCTCTTCCCACCTGCCCCTTCCCCTGCCTTCCCAAAGGGAAATTCTTGACAACCAGAAGAGCACTCTGAGGCTCCTAAGATAAGTGAGGATAAGGCCTTCTTAAAAGACATCTCACTGAGATGTAAAATATGAGTGGTTTATGATTAACAGAAAGAAAGAGTAAGGCATATTGCATATTCAGTGAAGCTGAAACTCAAATTGTGGTTCCTCCTCCTGCTAGATCCAATTATAATGCAGATCATAAGAAGGCAAATGAAATGGCCCCTCATCATATTAAAATGTTAAAACCTTCAATTGGCATCTACTGAATCTCTTCCTGGGTATCCTACAAGTTATACTACAATTTTTTAAAACATAATCAAGTCCCCCTCTATTCTTTCATGAAACCCTTCCACATAACTATTAAAAATAAAAATAAAAAACAAACAAAAAGCTTAATATATATATCCAGATTTCATTAGAACAAAAAATTCCCTTATAAATGTCTGAAAATAGATTTAAACAATTTAGGAGACAGCTCAAAAAACTCAGATTCATTTTTAAATTTTAATTTTTCTCTCCTATAGAGCAAAAGAAATGGTTTGTTTGCTCAGTAATTTTCAGGTTTTCCTTGCCTCTGAACTTTCATCATACTAATATATTTATGCAACAGACACAGAGGGAGGAAAAGCCACTGAAGTTTAAGTCTGCCAGAAGGCATTTTCTCTGGCATGACATGCTCCAGCAAAAAGCAGAAGCTGTCACCGTGCTTTATTTCACAGGAGAAGAATACAGGTTTACCAAGCAAATGATTTTTAGAAGATTGTTAGTTAGCATTCTTGGATGAGGAACTTTACATTAGATATTAAAGGCATACATATAGCTCCATTTTCCCAAAATGAAAATATTAAAATTACTGTTTCTAAGTTTATGTATCTCTTACTAACTCCTAGGAATTCGGAGTTATACCATTTTGACATTGACTACTCTGCATATTTCTTTTTCTTTTTTTAGCATATTTTTATTGATTTCAGAGAGGAAAGGAGAGGGAGAAAGAGATAGAAACATCAATGATGAGAGAGAATCACTGATTGGCTGCCTCCTGCACGCCCCCTACTGGGGTCGAGCCCGTAACCTGGGCATGTGCCCCTGACCGAAATTGAACCCAGGACCCTTCAGTCCACAGGTTGACACTCTATCCACTGAGCCAAACCGGCTAGGGCTATGAAAGGGCCGGTGGGGCACGTGGCCCCGCAGGCATCCGGCAGGGAGGATGACGGGCAGCCATGGCCGAGGCAGCGCCTGACCAGATAGGCGCAGGCCCGCGGACGCCCAGAAGGACCCGGGCCGCCCTCCTTGGCCTCCGAGTCACTTTCGGGCCGAGCAGCGGGCGACCCAAGGGCCAGGCGGGGTGGTGGGCGGCCCGCCTCCCGGTGACGCCCACGGCGGCAGGCCTTGCATGGGAGCCGAGTGGCTGGCTTCCCATCCATTAAGGGACCTCCATTTTGTATGGAACCATGTGCTCAGCGAAGGCTCCTTCCCCCTCGGAAGGAGCCTCTGCTAGCCACACCCACCATTTCTCTGGACTAACCAATGGTAATCAAGGGAAGTGCACGCCATCGCTATGACCACATCCTGTGTAATGGGTCACCAGCTCGCACCTGGCCAATCGGCGGGGGGCACAGCCCCCTCTCCCACCCCTACTCCAACCCTCTATAAAACCCCTGGTTCGAGCAGACTCTCTCTCTCTTTGCCACCTGCTGCTGCGTCAGTAAGGAAGGTAGAGGAGCTAAGCCCGGGCTTAAAATAAAAGACTCTTTGCTTTTGCATCGGACTGGCTGGCTCCCTGGTGGCTTCTTGGGAATCTTGAAATCTGGGCATAACAGGTTACTCTCTGCATATTTCAACAACTATAAAGAACTAAGGTCCTGGCCCTGGCCAGGTAGCTTAGCTGATTAGAGAGTTATCTGGATATGCCAAGGTTGCCGGTTTGATCCCTGGTCAGGGCACATACAAGAAACAACCAATGAATGCATAAATAAGTGGGACAAAAAAGTGATGTTTCTCTCTCTCTCCCTTCCTCTCTCGTTCTAAAGTAAAATAAAAGAAACTGGGGGTCCCTCAACGTGGGGGTAGGTGTCAGACTTCTCTGAGAGAATAAGAGCAAAGAATACACAAAATCTTGTGTATAATTTCTGAGAGTTCATGAACCCCATGAGACCCACCCATGTAAAAAAATCTTGATATTTTCCCCTTTTAAATAGGGAGATCTGGAATCCTAAAAGGTCCACTTATTAAACCTGGGCTATGTTATACCCTAGGGAAGGTTTTCTGAAGCTAAGAATTTATATATGTAAAAACCTTGACAGTCTCAAGGTACTTTGGAGAAAAAATTATCCTAACATGAAATTGAGACTGGAAAAGAGGAAGAAGTACAAAGAGACACACAGGGGTGGAGGGATAGGAGGGTGGGGAAGTTGGGAGGAAATATTTACTAAGCACAAAGTATTTGCTAGGGGCTATACCAGCCGTGGGCAAACTACGGCCTGCTGGCCGGATCCAGCCCGTTTGAAATGAATAAAACTAAAAAAAAAAAAAAGACCGTACCCTTTTATGTAATGAAGTTTACTTTGAATTTATATTAGTTCACACAAACACTTCATTCATGCTTTTGTTCCGGCCCTTCGGTCCAGTTTAAGAACCCATTGTGGCCCTCGAGTCAAAAAGTTTGCCCACCCCTGGGCTATACTATACTACGTGACATACTATTAAATATGTGTAAGTACATAAGGATGACATTGTTATTTAAAAATGAGGAAACGAGCTCAGGTTCAGTACTTTGCCTAAAGGCATACACAACTGATCTATATTTAAACCAAATCTACTGAGTCCTAGCTGATTTGGCTCAGTGGATAGAGCATCGGCCTATGGACTGAAGAGTCCTGGGTTCGATTCCGGTCAAGGGCACATGCCCACTTTGTGGGTTCGATCCCCAGTGTGGATCGTGCAGAAGGCAGCAGATTCTCTCTCATCACTGATGTTTCTCTCTCTCTCTCTCTCTCTCTCCCTCTCTCTCTCTCTCTCTCTTCTGAAATCAATAAAAATATATTACAAAAATATATAAACCAAATTTACAGACTCCATAGACCATGCTCTTTCCTTATTTGTGTCCAGAGTATTAAGCCTAAACAGAACCAATTATCTCTGCTCAGATGACATCTATATTTATCAAGATTTCTTTCAATAATTTTGTTAAAGTCACATAGATGGAAAATATACAACAATGTTATTGTTTTGAGTTATGGAACATTAAGCCTTCCTTTGCAAACAATGATAATCAAATTTAACTGCGAGGGACCTTAATAGTGATATACATTGAACACAGGAAAACTTAATTAGAAGACTCAGAGGAGGGAAACTTAATTTGGGAGTAGACTTAATAAAAAACAAATTTCGGGGAAAACCCCCAAAAACTGCTACGTTGTCTGTTTCAGATGAAAGTTTCCTGGACAAAGAACATATATTGGTTCAGTGTGAATCACCCTATTCGAAATCCCACAGTTCATGTGAATATGCCACAGCTTGATGAGGTCATGCTGGTTAACCAACATAGCATACCTCCCAATTTACAGTATTAGGGTAGAGGCTGCTTTCACAGCTTACTAAGTGGTTCATTTTAAAAGCAATAAACCTTGAATAAAGTTGAAGTGCATTTTTTAAATAACTTACCGTAAACTAGGATCTGAACTGCCTAAATTAAGTAATGCGATGTTGAGCAGCGTTCCAGGGACATCTTTTGGCCGAATCTTGGTGTGCTGGGGGATAGAATCTGGCTGCGACAGCTCCCAGCGTGTCCGGATGTGAATGATAGACTGGACAATGGCATCACACTCCTGGTGCATGAAGGTGAGTGGTGTGCCCTGGTTTGCAATGGTTAAGGTGAACTGGTTCTCATCCACTAGGCAGATTTCTTCAATTTCCGAAGCATAATAGATATCATTGAGAAAGACTGACTGCCCCAGGACTTTTGTTCGCTCTGCTGAGGTTACCTGAACAGCAGTAGAACCAACCTGGAAAGTGGTGGTGAGAGGGTGGAGTGAAGAAGAATTAAATTTCATTATGTTGAATTGTAAGAGGCCCCAAACCAACCAACCAACCAACCAACCAACCAAAATATTATGTTTGCCATATAAGAAAGAGTTACCACCATCACATATGCAAATAATTATTGTAATAAATGCTCTCAAAGAGACTAAAAACATCAGAAAAAATTAATTTGTTTTTAAAAAGAGGTCAAGAATTCTATGGACAATTACTGATTTTATCCTGAAAGTTCTTGCTTCTCATTCTGCAAAAAGCATGCCATAATCAGAATTCTCACTAGATAATTTCCACTCATTTGTGCCATCTGACTGATATAGAGCAAACTGCCTTCTCTACAATACTCTTCTATCTCCAACCCAACCTAGAACTAAGTGTACACATCTTGTATCATCCACAGGACTCCATGAAGAAAGAAAGCTTAGTTCTCTCTCTGGACTTACTTTACATTTGTTACAGTACCACAGGGACACTTAGGAAGGCCAGCGTACAGTCTGGTTAGTCAAGAAAGGCAGTGAAGCTAACACAGAGTGGCACTTACTTTGATAGAAACCTTGGTGTCTTTGTGAGCCAGCCTGAGAGCATTGTGGAACACCTTCAGGTCCTCTTCTAATGCCAAGGTGGCAGCGGGTAGCTTCTGCTGTTCGTGCTCTATGTGCTCAGCCAGTTTCCCAGGACAGTCTATGAAAATGAGCCTTTTGCTGCCTTTGAGGCCAGTCAGCAGCCGCTCGTGATACTTGGTGTACTCCCTGACCCAGGAGTTACAGTTATAGATATAAACTGCAGAGACATTGTCATAAGCAAAGCCAGGAAAAACAACAAACCACTTAGAGAGAAAGTCCGTTTTAAAGCGATTGCTAGGCCCAGTATGGGTAAGGTCCACTACAATTTCATATGGCTTTGCATAATATGGCTTTAAAGTCAGCAAGACATGGTATATTAGCAAATCACCGTTGATCTGACCAGTTTTGAACCTAAAAAAGATGACAAAAAAAGGACACGGATTGTTAACAGAGTTCTGAATAGATACATAGATGCTACTAATCTGTTTTATTACTTTATTTTCTGATTAGCTTTCTAGAGAAAACTAACAATAAAAAATTATACAAAGTCTGGATCCTTTTATTAATCCTAACCCAAGGATATGTTTGGATATGTTTTTATTGATTATCAAGAGAGAAGAAAAAAGGGAGGGAGAGGGAGAGAGGGATAAAGGGTGAGAGGGAGAGAGAGAGAGAACATTGATGCGAGAGAGAAACATCGACTGGTTGCCTCCTGTATATGCCCCAACCAGGGATCAAAGCCACAACCTAGATGCATGGGATGATGCTCCAACCATCTGAGCCACCTGGCCAGGGCTGGATCCTTTTTCTAAAACAGTTGTTCTTTAGACATTGAGAAGTAATGCTGAAGTAAAACAGAAGGGACAAATCTCCAATTTGAAAACTTTGAGCTATGACAGTAACAACAAACTTGTCCATCACAGTCAATCAAGGAAGAAGGCAGTGGACACTGGTAAGTTGCCTCCAGGCCCACCAAACTTCCCAGGTGAACAGTCCGGGTGGGAATGACCCACTTGGAGCCCTGGAGAGAACTGAATAGCTTTGTGAATTCATTTATCCTATCTTGACCAGAGAGAATGGTTCAGTAGTGATCCAATGACTCAAATTAGGACAACCAGAGCCAAAGAGGCCCGATTAAGACACTGCAGTTTAAACTCTTGGAAATTTAGACTTATAAACAAGGGGACACAGAGCCCTGGGAGTTGTTAGCTCGTATCTTGAGATCTGAAGAAAAGCATGCCTAAAAACTGAAGATACGAAGCAGAGAAATAAAGAAACTGGGGCCCTGGCCATTTCATTTGAGTCCTAGATAAAGCCTCTCCTGGGATCAAATTTATCCCTGGACTATTCAGTTGTATGAGCCAATAAGTTCCATTTTTTTAAAATTAAGCCAGCCATGTTATTCATCTGTTGCTTATACTAAAAATAATGCTAAACAATGTGAGCAGCCAAGGTCAGGACCAACAGAAAGCCCTGAAGAAGCACAGTACTAGAATTTCAATCAAAACAACCTATATGAACTTTGGCCCAGTGTTCCATACTTGATGACTCTGGTAGTACTACTACAACCTAGGCTAAGATGAGTATCCTCACCTCAGAGCTTTTAATCTTGTTGGAAGTAAGATAAAAATGAGACAAGTTATATGATTTCAAAATAAAAGAGGCCAGCTGTTGTCTCTCAGTGGTTGAGCGTCAATCTATGAACCAGGAGGTCACAGTTCGATTCCTGGTCAGGGCACATGCCAGGGTTTCAGGCTCAATCCCCAGTAGGGGTCATGCAGGAGGCAGCTGATCGATATAATTCTCTCTCATCAATGATGTTTCCAACTCTCTCCCTCTCCTTTCCTCTCTGAAATCAATAAAAATATATTTCAAAAAATAAAAAAATTTCAAGATCAAAGAGAAAGTATGAGGTAGTATATAATCACTTATCTCTGCATTATTATTAATGCAGAGAAAAATAGTGCTATTAAGTTCAGAAGAGGGAAGACCAATACAAACTGGGTAGTCAGTGAAAGCTACTTAGAAGACACACCAGCTGACGTGGATAGGAGGAACTTCAAACTCAACAAGAGGAGGGACTAGCAGACCTCATGGAGAGAGGTAAAGAGGAAAAGAGATAGGTAACTAGGAGTGTTGAGGTCAACAGTCAGCTAGTTTAGCTAGAATGGAGGATTCACACAGAGAAGTTCTAAGAGATAAAGCTGGAAAAATACATAATAGCTAAATTGTGAAGGGACCAAAACTGTTCACCTAAGGGGCTTAGGTTTTCTCCTAAGAGCTCAGTATTCCTCAGAGTGTCACACCAGCATGAGAATCAGCTGTGGTGCCTGATAAAAATGCAGGTTCCTGGACCAAGCCCAGACCTACTAGTACATATAAATCTATGACGGGGGGCTTAGCAGTTTTCATTGTTTTTAAAAAAACCCTCTCATCTAATGGTTATTTGCATGAACATTTCTGAAACATTGCTATAGGTGTTAAGGAGTTATTCAACTCTAATTTTTAAAGAAAGGGGTGATATGATCAAAGGAAGTAATATATATATAAAGGAGTCAGGGCTAGTAAAAAAGATATTGTAGTACTCTAGACATGGCCTAATAAGGATTTAAAATACAGTCATGCACCACTTAACAATATAGGGAAACGTTCTATTTCATCGTTGTACAAACATCAGAGTGCGCTTACACAAACCTAGATGGTATGGCCTATTACTGTAATTGTATGAGCTATATTTTTATATGACTGGCAGTGCTGTAGGTCTGTTTACACCAGCATCACCACAAACACGTGAGCAATGTGTTGTGCTATGATGTTACCATGGCTACTAGTGGCAATAGAAATTTATCAGCTCCATTATGTATTTTTATGGGGTCACCATTGTATATGTGGCCTGTCATTATGTGGCTCAAAACTGTACTATGGTGATCATAAAAAAGAAACTGATCTAAGAATATAAAGGAAAAATCAACATTGTCTTAGGTCAGATCAGGGCTATAAGAAAGGACTTGAATTAAAAGGACTTGCTATATAACAAGCCTCTGAGATTACAAAGAATGTTGCTATCTTGAACAAAAACAAAGAGATCACGAGGGGCAGCCACTTATGGGAGAAAAATGAGGTGATGAAAGGACATTCAAGGGGAAGGAGAGAGAGAAGGGCGGAGCAGAGAGAGAAAGGGAGACAGAGACAGAGAGAGAGGCTGTGTGTGTTGTGTGTGTGTATATACACACACTAAACCACACAAAAGCATGTTCTGTCCTATATAATCTAAATTTACTACGTACTTTCTCAAATCGTTGCAGTTCCATAATTTGAGATGTGGGTTATGTATATCACTGTTTCTATTATTTGACCAATACCTCAGGTCTCCAAACTCATTTATCAAATCAATCTGTGCATACAAATAAAATTTTTAGAGGTGATTTTAATGCTGCAGGGAAAATGCCATTTCATCTTCTTTTGAATAATACTAATATGTCATCCAAAAGCTTATAAAGCAGGCATATATAATGAGCATAAGGTCAAAAGACATTAAGAGGAAAACCCTCCCTGCCCTGGAGGCGGGATTTGTTCCACAAAGCCTCCTGTCATGCCAGTGGCCAGCTAGACAAGTTAGAAATTCTGGTGTTTTTTTCCCCTGTGACATGTGCTCCAGTTGCAGAGAAAAGGAAATGTGTCATCATCTGTGGTTTGGTTCGAAAAGTGGAAAGCTAGCTGTACATGCCCTTTTTTGCTGCAGATTTACTTTAACATTCCTATTCCTCCAAGTCTGTTCTGCTTTATATTACTGCAAGCTGTGCTTAAAGACAAGAAAAGAAGTGGCTTATTAAAATAAGGTTATAATCAGATTTTGACCAACCATTTTGCAAGGTAGGTAATATGTATGGCTTTTCTTATGCCCTTTACTTATAACTTTGTACAGATTCGTGTTTGAGGAAGTGCTTCAAATAGTACCTAAGACTCTTACTAACAAAGTAGAATCATAAGTGATGGAAAATGTATGCTTTTTTTTTCTGTCCTGTTAGGTAAAACTTAAGTTAGAAATGAGAAAGATTTACTATCAATATAGAGTTTTAAATTAGAACTAGGAAGGATCTGAGTTTAAATTCTACAGTCAATTAGAAAGTTTGGTTATGAAAAAAAAGTTTAAAAAATAAATTTATTATTAATGCTTAGGCATTAAACATGTTATTGAAAATGACCAGAGATTAAAAACACACACAGACACTTTTAATAACATAACCTGGCCTTATTGGTTTAAATTAGGAATATAGACAGTCCTCTATTCTTGGGAACTTGTAAGAATAAGAGAAAGTCTCATTTTGTTAACAGTTTGTTTATTTGGGGATGACAGGACATCTGGCTGAAGACAATCAACAGCGGGCCCATTATCCATCCCGTGGTAAGCATTGTTAAAAGTGTGTGAATGCTAGGATGCGTACTACATTGTTAACAAACTAATGTGACAATAACAACCTACTTTAAATTATTTTACCATCTATGCAGATGGCCAGTCTAGTATAAAAGGATGGAAATTGCTTGCTAACCCAATTTA
Source organism: Myotis yumanensis (assembly GCF_028538775.1). Lineage (NCBI taxonomy): Eukaryota > Metazoa > Chordata > Mammalia > Chiroptera > Vespertilionidae > Myotis > Myotis yumanensis. The sequence goes on along the minus strand of NW_027223767.1, from coordinate 22,420,615 downwards.
AAGTATTTCTCTGTGAAAGAATCATAAAGAAGGCAAAGATTTATGCCATTCAACTTAAAAATGGAAGCTGAACACTATTACGTAGAAGTCAATGCACCGTATCTTTCACTGTTTATTAAAGGTCATAATCCAAAAAGTAATCTTAATTCTAGAGCAGATAATAAAAGTTTTTTTTCCTCCCTACTATTAATAGGTGATATTATTTCAGAGGTTAATTTCCAGTTAGCATCATTTATTTATTATAAGCTACTTCTTATACACTATTTCTTATAAAACTGTGAAACTGACTAGCAGTAGCACCTATGTTGCTTGGGAGTTGGGTCAGAAATGAAGAATTTCAAGTCCCTCCTAGATCTACGGAATCAAAGCTAAATTAAAAAAGGAGAATAATCTAGTTTTTTTTTCTAGTTCCCTTAAATGATTACTAACAATAAAAATCTTAGAAAAGTAGCTCCAACAAACTGGAATATTATTATAAAAGGGATAGTTCAATAATGGTGGTAAGTCTTTCTGGCTTACCAGTCCCTGAACAGATATACCAGTTCTATTTAAATCACCAATTCTATGGTGGATAATGAGAATTAGAACAGTCTTATCCCCTTTGTGTACTGGCTTCCAGGGAGCTCAGAGCCACAACTGAAATGCAACCTTTTTATTTATATGTTGAGATGCTTACCATCTGCCTTGACTTCCCACTTCAGTCTAAAATCCCATGATCCTGAGGCTCTATTTCTATTTTACTGTATACTTTATTTTAAAAATTATGTCAAAATATTCACAGAAAAAAATGCTAGGCATAAATAATATAAAAAAGTCAGTAACTTTTGTTAAACCTTTGAGATTATTCAGAAGAGTTCTGCCTCTTTTTCTTTGTAATGCCAGATTTTTAGGCTGAGAAAACAGGCATGCCGCCTTTGGCCTTTGCTTTCGGAAAGCCACAGTCAGTCAGGGGATACAGAGGTGAAAAGAGAGAACCGCCACCATAAAATTGCTTTCACAAATCCTGGGGATATATTTCTAAGTACCAGCTTTATTCTAAGCTTCAAGATAAATACCCAAGAAGGAAAAATTAAAAAATATCCACCCTGAATTCCTATTTGAAGTCCATTTTCTTTTGGTTGCTACCACATTTCCCCTTTCCTGAGGAGGGAAAAAAAAGCTATTTTCATGCATGAAGCGAAATGCCTAAGGCCACATTTCTCCTTTACTATAAAGACTGATGACACATATGTTAGAAGGTGGGGAGTTTCTGCAAAAAAGGATCCTTAAATGGGGGAGGAATCAAAAAAAGCAGAAGTATATGACTCAAAGCTGAAGTCTAGCATGCTTAAGAGGGAGAACACAATATAAAACCATGGCATTCACTTAAAAGAATAACAGAAATTAAAACTGTTTCTTTATGTATAGCCTAATAGAAAAAAAAAACGGTTAAGAAGGAATTGCAAATGTCAGGCATGAGCTTGCAGCTTACTTGTAACATATCAGCTGTCTGATCTTTTAATACAATTACCAAAATCAGAAACCGTTAACTCTTTTACCAATTCTCAAATTATATTTCTATCCCCAACAGGTTACTGGCATTATCACGGACATGAAACACACAGGTCATTACCTGCACCTTGCCTTTCTGATGACAACAGTTTTTTCTTTGTCTTCTGGAATAAGAACAAACTATACCCATCTAGGGGCTAACAACACTACTGTCTGGGATCCAGATATTCAAAATAAGACAGGCAGAAACCAAAACGAAAACAGTAACACAAACTCTGCAACTCCTCAAGTAGATAAAAGGAGCAAGTCTACAAACATGCCTGAAATAGCAGCATCGCCTCACATCACATCTTTCACCCCTAAATCTGAACTGGAGCTTTATACACCTTCGGTTGCTAGGAACAGTGCTCCGACATTACAGAGCATCGAAAACACAAGCAAAAGTCACAGTGAAATTTTCAAAAAAGAAGCCTGTGAGGAAAACAACAACAAAATGGCTATGCTAGTTTGCTTAATTATAATTGCAGTGCTTTTTCTTATCTGCACCCTTCTATTTCTATCCACAGTGATTCTGGCAAACAAAGTCTCATATCTCAGGCGATCAAAACAAGTAGGCAAGCGCCAGCCTCGAAGCAATGGCGATTTTCTGGCAAGCAGCGGTCTATGGCCTGCTGAATCAGACACTTGGAACAGAGCAAAACAGCTCACAGGGCCCAACCTAATGATGCAATCTGCTGGAGTGCTCACAGCTACAAGGGGAAAAAAAGATGAAGAAGGAACTGGAAAACTCACTAACTAACAGATGCTTTAGTGAAGAAAAATGCAAAGTAGCAATGGGAAACGTTAGGAAGTAAAAATGAAGTCAGTTTTATATTTAATGTCAATATGTTGGTTTGATGATCTAAAATTTTACACGGCAGGCCTTGCAATTTAGAATTAAGCAGGTGAGAAGGGGAGACGTATGCCTGCTTACTTAAATTACTTAAACGGTGTACTTTTGTCCTGACACTGAATGTTTTAAAAAGCAGATAATAAAACAACCAAAAATGTAAGAAGATTTTAAAGACAAATTGAAGAAACTGACTAATAGAAATAGAAATTGACAATTAAATATTTCTTGTTCAGCAACAGTAGTTAGATGATCTTTGAAAATAAGTAAACTTTTGAATAGTTTTACTGTGTCCTTAGAGGCAAATATATGCTTCAACATCTAACAGAATTCAAATTTCTAACTGTATAGTTTAATGGTACCTTCCTTTGCTGAATGTGACAAAAATCCCTACCAGCTCTTAAATCAACACAGCTAATTTTATGCTAGATGTTTTCATCTTTATATATGACAAACATAAGAAAATGTTTTTCTACTATAAATATTTAATTAAAACTTTTAATTTTGTATAATAAATTAAGACTTTGTTAGAATAAAACTGACTACGTATATTTGCATTCACTTTACTATCTGAGAGAACACATGTAAAGCACAATTGAAACAGATGAGATTATGGCCACAACAGAAGACTACCTGTAAATGTAAAGCATATCTTACTGTTTACGTGTAACATACCTCTATTGTATAAATACTGCTCTTTGGATTATTTGTAGCAAATATCCGAAAGTTGATTTTTCAACTTCAAGGATGCCAAGTGGCCTAATAAATGACCAATTTCATTTTTTTACTATCAATGGGATATGAGCAAAGAAAAGGTGTGTGTGTGTGTGTGAATTTGGAAATAGGCTACTTTAGGTAAATATTTAGCCTTTAAAAAAGTATATTTTTATTTATTTTTTTAGAGAGAGAGGAAGGGAAGGGAGAGAGAGAAACATCAATGTAAGAGAGAAACACCAATCAGTTTTCTCCTGTACACACCCCGACCAGGGACCAAACCCAAAATGGGCATCTAACCTGACTGGGAATTAAACTGGCAACCTTTTGGTGCACAAGACAACGCTCAACCAATTGAGCCACACTGGCCAGGGCATGTTTAACATTTTAAGAAACTACATTCAGCTGAAACTGGTTTGGCGTCGGCCTGCGGACTGAAGGGTCCCAGGTTCGATTCCGGTCAAGGGCATGTACTTGGGTTGCGGGCACATCCCCAGTAGGAGATGTGCGGGAGGCAGCTGATCGATGTTTCGATGTTTCTCTCTCATCGATGTTTCTAACTCTCTATCTCTCTCCCTTCCTCTCTGTAAAAAATCAATAAAATATATATTAAAAAAAAAAGAAACTACATTCAAGTAAAATAATGACTTACATTTAAATAAAGACTTTAATCTTCAATTAAACATATTACAAAAAGTTGGTCTGAGAGACTTCCCAACTATTTACTGAACTTGACACAGCATATTAACTAAATACCAGGCCACATTTTAAAAATCACATTCCTTATTGATCATTTATTTTGGACAATATGCTAGCCACGTAGGAAAATATTTTATATATTTTGTATAACCACAATCTTACTCTCCTTTCTAGGTTGATGATTTTTATTCTGGTTGTGTATCAGAATCACCTGGAGTTTAAAAAACTCACCAATGCCTTATTCCCACCCTCTCCTTCTGATTCAATTGGAATGGGGTGAGATACAGGCATTGGTAATTTTTGCATTACTCCCTAGATAATACTGCTCTTGGTTAAATTCACTTCTTACAAGTTCTATGGTGCCAACGATCTAGGTTACATCTTAAAATGAGAGGGGAAAATAGAGCATTGATTTTATCATCAATGTATTACCATTTGTCATAAAGTTCATTCCCTAAATAACAAACCATATCTATATTATTCCAGATGAATCTAAATGTCAACAAAGTCCAAAGGAAGGCAAAGAATACTCATGCCAAGCATGGTGACAGGAAGGAGGCTGAATTTTGAGGGGTAAAAGGAATCAGATTGAAATGAAACTGGGCAGAGCTCTGGTTTTGTACAAATTAAAAATTTGAGATTATGTACTGGAATACATACTGATACCACAAAGCACTCCTTGAATCAAGTATCATATATAAATACTTGTTGGAAATTAAAATAATTTACTGTCTTTTTAAAAATAAGAAATTAGCTAGGCAACCAATATTCAATATACCGGTCAAACATTTTCTCACAATACAAGAAAGCTTCTACTACAGGATTAAAATTCATTATTCCTACCTTGGCTATTAAACTTGTATCCTCAGAATGATACCATCCAATGATAGCTTATGAACAAACAGAACTAATTCTTTCCAAACTTGGCAATGTTTAAAAATGAGAAGTTAAGATATGTTTTGAGTTCAAATGTTAAAAGTTATTTCTGAACAAAGACACTTTTGTTTTCTATCCCTGGGTATTATGATCCACACACTTAATTTAGGGATTTTAAAATAGTGAATCAAAAGTTTATAGCATTTTTATTATATCCTTCTCTATAGTAGGGACCCCTCAAACATTTTTTTGTACAAAGTAATAAGTTCTTTGCAGTTGAGAACTGGGTCTTAATAATCTGTGTTCCTCTGCAGTGACCAGGGGAAAGCAGGGCATGGTTTAACATTTACTGTTTGTTTCTACTGTAACACGTGCTATGGGTAGACACCTTACATTTATTTAATCCCATAATAAATTAGAAATTATGATCTCCATTTTTCAGATGAGGAAACAGGGTAGAAGGTGACCTGGCCAAAGAAATTTTTATTGAGACTGACTCCCACTTTTTTCAATATACTTTGCTCAGTTAACTTATTTAAAAAGTGATTCTGAACTTATTTTTCCATGGAAGTACCTACTTTGTAGATAATCAAAGAGTTATGGACTTGAACTCGAATATCATTTAATTGCTCTAACTGGTTTTGCTCCGTGGTTAGAGCATTGGCCCCGGAACCAAAGGGTCATGGGTTTGATTCCTGGTCAAGGGCAGATACTTGGGTTGCAGGTTTGCTCCCAGGCCCTGGTCAGGGTGCCTGCAGGAAGCAACCAATCGATGTGTCTCTCTCATATTGATGTTTTTTTCTCTCTCTGTCCCCCCTCCATTCCACTCTCTCTAAAAAATCTCTCCAAAAAATAATTTTGGGTGAGGATTAAAAAAAATCATTTAGTAAAGTATTTGGTCAAAAAATCCGAATTAGGGAGAAACCAAGATGGTGGCATAGGTAAACACCGGAAATTGCTGCCTCCCACAACAACTTCAAAAATACAACTAAAAGACAAAACGGACATCATCCAGAACCACAGGAAGGCTGGCTGAGTGGAAGTTCTACAACTAGAAGGAAAGAGAAAAGCACACTGAGACTCAGAGGAGCTGCGGAAGTAAAGTGCAGAAGTACAGAGGCGCACATGGAAAGGGCTGGCAACTGAGGACACGGTTGTCTTTTTGAATCGGGAGGGAGTCACAAGCCCCTGACTGCTCTGAACTCCAGTTCCGGGAAGTCTCTGGGGACCCAGACTCATACGGGGAGAAACTGGACTGTCTGGCAGTGGGCAGAACTCGGAACTCGAGGGAGGCTTTCTCTCAGAGGTGCTTGCAGCGATTACCGGGACACTGAGATGCAGGGCCCCTTAGGGCAGGGCTGAGGATCAGCCATAGCTGTTTGCTCCACCCTGTTGATCCCCTGAGACCCCACCCCACCCAAGCTGCGGCAGAGGCTTTTGCTTATGAATGCCCCGGCCCTTTGCAATCTGAAAATTACCTAACAAACTGCAGCTGGGCCAGACAGACCCAGAACTTCCAAGAGAAGGCCCAAGGCCCCACAGCGGCTTGCATTGCTTCACAGCTGGGCCTCATCTGGGCACCTCCAAACCCCAAACAAGAAAGGGGAATCTGCAGATCTCTTTGTAGCTCCTGCTGGGTAGCCTCAGGCAGAAGCTAAATTAGCACCTCCTTAGATCCAAGAGCCAGTGTACCCAGTGGTCAGAGTGGGACCATCCAGATTACAACTCCTCAGATCCATAAGGGACACACTCAGGGGGCAGACTCAGTGAGCGCCAAAGCCCCACTAAAGCAAGTCTTGCCCCATAAGTGTGTCTTCAGCACAGAAGTTCTCCCACCGTAGACACAGCTGATTCTCACAGCCAATTGGCCTGGAGGTCAATTCCTCCCAGTGATACCTACAACAATCAAGGCTTAACTACAACAAGACTGTGCACAAAGCCCACAAAGGGGTGCACCAAGAGTGTCCACCTCAGGTAATTGGGGAGGCTGGGCCATATAGGACACCTAGCACACAAAGCCACTCTACCAGCACAGGGAAGCATAAAAAATGCGGAGACAAAGAAACAGGTCACAAATGACAGAAATGGAGGAAAGCAAACTACTGGATATAGAGTTCAAAACCACGGTTATAAGGTTTTTCAAGAATTTTCTAGAAACCGCCGATAAATGTAGTGAGACCCTGGAGGATATGAAAGAAGACCAACTAGAAATTAAGCATACACTGACTGAAATAAAGAATAATATACAGAGATCCAACAGCAGACAAGAGGATCCCAAGAATCAAGTCAAAGATTTGAAATATGAAGAAGCAAATATACCCAACCAGAAAAGCAAAAAGAAAAAAGAATCCAAAAATATGAAGATAGTGTAAGGAGCCTCTGGGACAACTTCAAGCGCACCAACATCCGAGTTATAGGGGTGCCAGAAGAAGAGAGAGAACAAGATATTGAAAACCTATTTGAAGAAATAATGACAGAAAACTTCCCCTACCTGGTGAAAGAAATAGACTTACAAGTCCAGGATGCACAGAGAACCCCCCAAACAAAAGGAATCCAAAGAGGACCACACCAAGACACATCATAATTAAAATGCCAAGGGCAGACGACAAAGAGAGAATCTTAAAAGCAGCAAGAGAAAAACAGTCAGTTACCTACAAGGGAGTAGCCATAGGACTGTCAGCTGATTTCTCAACAGAAGCTATGCAGGCCAGAAGGGAGTGGCAAGAAATATCCAAAGTGATGAATACCAAGAACCTACAACCAAGATTACTTTATCCAGCAAAGCTATCATTCAGAATTGAAGGTCAGATAAAGAGCTTCACAGATAAGAAAAAGCTAAAGGAGTTCATCACCACCAAACCAGGATTATATGAAATGCTGAAAGGTATTCTTTAAGAAGAGGAAGAAGAAAAAGGTAAAGATAAAAATTATGAACAGCAAATACATATCTATCAACAAGTGAATCTAAAAACCAAGTGAATAAAAAATCTGATGAACAGAGTACACTGGTGAATGTAATAGAACCAGGGGCATAGAAAGGGAGTGGACTGACAATTCTTGGGGGGAAAGAGGTGTGGGGGTGCAGGAAGAGACTGGACAAAAATCGTACACCTATGGATGAGGACAGTAGGAGGGGTAAGGCAGAGGGTGGGGTGGGAACTGGGTGGAGGAGAGCTATGGGGGGGGAAAAAAGGAACAACTGTAATAATCTGAACAATAAAGATTTAATTTAAAAAAAAAATAATAAAAAATGTATACACACTTTGAAAAAAAACCAAAAACAAAACAAAAACAAAACACAACCAACCAAATTATACTTTTACCTGGGCTTTGCCTAAATTATGTATGAGGAAATAATATTAACATTTATTGCTACCTACTGCGAGACATTTGTACATGCTATGTTATCTAATTTAATCCTCACAACAACTCAGGAAGAGAAATATTCCTCCAGAGGAGGAAGTGGTGATTCAGAAGTGCAGTCACTTGCCTAAGGTCATACAAGTAAACAGAATTCATCATTCACGTCTTACAAAAGAAATCTCACTGTGGGTGATAACCCAACTGGCAGTTTTTCCTTAGAACATACAATTTGCTCTCCAAAGCTCTATTCTAAATATTTAAATTATAGAATCACAGTACTAGAGAGCCTCAAGTGTTTACTTACAAACATTAATTAAAAGCACTCAAATCATGTAGCTCCAAAATGGGTTTTAAAATAAGTTCTGTTAAAGTAGTGTATTTCTTAGTCATTTTGTGGCTTATTGCACTTCCGGAACCAACTACTGATAAACTTCCTCTTTTTCTACAGAAACCATTTCAGTTTGCTAGAGGACCATTTTTAATCTAAATGGAACCACCCCTTTTGCTTTCTTAGCCAAATCACCAAAATGTCCAGTTAGAACAAGAATTTAGCATCCTGCAAAAGAAGTTAACAGCTGAGGTAAGAAAAATTTCACACAGGCAATTTGGTTTGATCTTTGTTTTATTTAAATCTTATTTTTAAAACTAAAATGACAGTAGTGTTTTAAATGTAAACGGCTAGTCTAAAGACGTCTATAATAGGTTTTGTGATTTTGTTGTGTGGAATTAAAAACTATTGAGTGTTGAACTTGCCTTGAAGAAAAAATTTCACCTAGGTTTGCATAATATAAAATTTCACCTAGGTTTTGCTAACCTTAGTTCCATAGTTAAAAGAAATAAACTATATCCAAGACAGATAAAGCTAACAACTAGAAATAAAACTAGGATCCATGGGATATGATTGAATTTACAACCCCAAAATAACAGTTAAAAATTCTGATTTGCTTTTTATAAAATTTTCCTGTACATAATGGAACCCATAGATTTAAATTATTTTTATTTTTTTAATCCCCTTTAGTTTCCATAGTCACCTTCACTTAATTTATAAAGCCAATGGAATATAGATGAGGTACTCGATTATCATTATGATATATGCTTTATTTTTTATACAAATAGAATTTATATTTAAGAATGATAACATGAAAATATTACATTAAAATGATGACATGAAAATATTTTTAAAGTTTACTAAGATAAAACTGTTATGATAAAATGTATCATCTACATATTTATGTCATATTATCTGAGACTTTAGTAAACAGTGCAAAACAGATACAGAAAAAACACCCACAGAGTAAACAATAGAAAATTGCTAATATGCATTCAAGATGACTACTCTATGAGTAAACTGGGAAGTTAAAGTGAATATCCTCAAAAATAAAAATTGCAAAGAGTTCTCATAGACTTATAATATCATGAATAAATTCATAATGGATAATATCCTATATCAGCATTTCATAAATACTTATAGCTTACACTTAAAGAAGTCCACTTTAGATTTCTTCTATATAACTACTACAAAAGTTAGAAAATAAAGATTTTAAACTCTTTTTTAGACACTTGTGCAAATATTTTTAAAGAGCCAGTCCTAAATTTAGAGTTTAATAGTACTTGTGTTTTTCAACTAATTCCAATACAATTCTATTTAGAAGAAAATTTTGAATTCTGAGTAAGTTTAAATGTTAAATATAAATCTGATCCTTTTCAATGTCTAATTTTTAAAAATCATGTCAAATATGACAGCTTATATATGTAATCATTCAAAACTACCATATCTATTTTTAGTAGCTCTTTTCCTGTCCTTTATACAAGACTACCTCCATAAGTTACTTACATACCTATTCCCAGAGAGCTCACATCTCATTTCTTCATAAAGCATTTATTTCATAATTTTACTATGAAAGACAGTGCAGCATAGAAGGAAAGGGCTCTGGTATAAGACTGATATGGTTTCTGTATTAGTGCCACTATTCAGAGCTGTGACACTTTGGCAAATTACCCAACTTCTCTGCTGTCTCAGTATCTTTATCTGGAAGATAACACTACATTGCTCAGTAAAATAGGAAAGTGCTAGCATTTAGTGGGTACTCAGTAAACGGTAGATATTATTATTGATAAAAGATGGTCATCAAATACCTATCATAGTGCAAGGTTCATTTCCCTTTCTGCTCTTCCTCAAGATATAGATTTGTTTTATTCCGATTACGGTTTCATAACCTCACTAGTTGAAGTTACACTACTACTAATTTTAAACTATTTTATCTATATTGTTAACTTATTATCAAAGTAACTAAAACTCAGATACTATTTTTGATACTGTTCACTTACACTTGCCTTTCTGTCTAGGATATGCTCTTCGAATCTGATTCCCTTGAAAAGACAATGACATATTTCTTACATGTCCAACTTAACAGCATTAATTTTAAATGTGGACCCTTAATATACTTATGTATTATACTTTTTAGTATATGTCTAATATATGGGAACTCCTGCTTTACTGTAACTGCACTTTAAAATGCTCAGTTAAGCTTTGTCTCTGAACTAAAAAAAGCCACAGTTTCTTCATAATTATACCCACTATTTCTTTTTTAAAGTCCTGCTCACTCTTTTCTGAACTATTCTAAATTGTGTAGAATTCTATCACAGATTCAAGCATCCTGACATAGCATATGCTAGGAGGGTAGACAACTAATTGAAGCATGGGAAATAGAATTTGGTTTTAATATTTCATAGAATAATAAACTTTGATTTTAATCTATATATATAAAAGCCTAAGCAACTGGCCAACCAGCTGACTGCTCGACCGGTAGCTATGATGCGCACTGACCACCAGGGGGCAGTTGCTAAATGCAGGAGCGGAAACCACAGGCATGGAAACACGGACAGACTGATGAATCTCAGAGGGAAGGGGGTAGGAGAGAGGGCAGGAAGAGATTAATCAAAAATTTTATATGCATACTAGACGCCCAGGGCACAGATTTGCGCCCTCTCACAATCCAGGACCCCTTGGGGGATGTCAGAGAGCCGGTTTTGGCCTGATCCCCGCAGGCCAGGTCAAGGGACCCCACCAGTGCACGAATCCATGCACCAGGCCTCTAGTATTATCATAAGGCTTAAATGATGAGTGAAAAATATCATATACTGAAGGTACTATGATCTTCTTACTGACAAAAGAGGCCGTGAACCTATAAAAATTGATCTTACAAACTAAACTGGGTTTTTAAGTATGATTCCTGTTTGGGCTCTTTCCTTCCCCAATGCCCCCCCCCCCTTTTTTTAACTAATTGAAAAGAGGAACCATGTATGTTTTTTAAAAAAATTTCAAGCAAAGTCACAAAAGAGTGAACATTTTTGGCTGAAGACAATTCATGGCCTGTATTTCTGTTGCTTCAGATGGCATTTTAAAAAAACTAAACGGAAACTTTGAAGAATAACCTCTGTTGATGAGGCCTTTTCTTGGCAGGTGGGTGGAAATCTGTAAGAATAGCAGGTAGGAAATGACAACCATCTAGAGGTGATTCAAATACCCATATTTATGCCAAAAAAATTCTAGTTTTTTAAAAAATATATTTTATTGATTTTTTACAGAGAGGAAGGGAGAGAGATAGAGAGTTAGAAACATCGATGAGAGAGAAACATCGACCAGCTGCCTCCTGCACACCCCCCACTGGGGATGTGCCCGCAACCAAGTTACATGCCCTTGCCCGGAATCGAACCTGCGACCTTTCAGTCCGCAGGCCGACGCTCTATCCACTGAGCCAAACTGGTTTCGGCAAAAATTCTAGTTTTTTGACTATTAAACTTTTAGTGCCTGTTCAATGTGGTTTAGTGGTCGAATGTCAATCCAGGAACCAAGAGATTGTGGGTTGAGGCACATTTGGGGTTGCAGGCTCGATCCCCAGAAGGGGCCATGCAGGAGGCAGCCAATCAATGATGTTTCTCTTTCATTGATGTTTTTATCTCTGTATCCCGCCCCCTCCTTTCTCTCTAAAAATCAATAAAAACATATTTTTTAAAAGCCTTTAGGAAAATGGATAAAATGCAGAATTTAATAACTTGGATCTCATTTTCTTTGCTTACATTCTGGTATAAGTATAAATGAATAGTGAAAAAGTTAAATGGAAGGAAACCAACTTTACTGGGCTCCTAAAATACATGGCAACCTCTTGTAAAAGAATCAAAATGTAAAAACAACGCAGTTTAGGGTAGCAAGAGAAAGAGCATATGCTTTGAAATCAGATGATCTTGGGTACAAATTGCCAGTCTGCCACCATTAGTGATATAACATTGGGCAAATTGCTTAACACATTTGAATTTGTTTCTTTATCTGTAAATCAAGGATTTTTCTATCTTCTACATAGAGTTATTTAAAGGTTAAATGAAATAAAGTATGTAAAACACCTGAGATAGTACAGCACATAGTATGTTCTACATAAGTATTTTTATTTGTTTCTGTCTGCATTCTTCAAGGTTCTTTATAATCTTGTTTGAGGGAGTGAGTATAATAAAAAGAAAATGTGAAAAGGTAATAAAAATAAACACAATTATTTAAGAAATTAGAAGTAAAAGTGAATTTAATACATGAAGAATTATTTAAGGAACCATAAAGGCAACAAGAACTAGGGGGTTCAGGGAATGACTAATTTCTCTTGGCAGTCACAGAGAACTTGGTTTCAGAAGAGGAATTTAAGCTGAGGTCTAGATGAAGACAAGTTCAAATAGGTAGTCAGAAGGGGGGAAAGGCTGGGTTTGAAAAAAGAACAGACTTTAAGTGGGTGAAAACAGCATAATAAACAGTGTCTGTTTAGGAAACAAAGTGTGTGCTCAGAAAGTACGTAAGATGCGGAAGAGGTGCACTCAGAAGCTGTATGAGAAGCTTCAGTTAAGAGATATGAGTTGGTACTGGTTAAGCTCAGGCCAGAAGGAAGAAAACTCAGTAGAGAATTTTATGTTGACAGCAATGGGGAATCACAAGCAAGGGAAAAGTAACCTGGCCATATGTGCTTTTAAGATTAATTCACCAGCAGTATGCAGGAGAGTTTAAAGAAGAAATATTTTTAAATTTAGGCTGGAAGTATCAGAGAGAAAATAAAAGAGACTGTACAGGAAAAAATCATTCTTTTCTATGAAAATAGGACAATTTGTCATCATTGTGTACCAAGTAATAGGGGAGTAAGTAATGAAAACTACTCAAACACACTGAAATCTACTTATTTGCACAAGTTGAGGGAGCTCCTCTTCTCCTTTTATTGTACCTTGTAGAGAACATCAAATCCCTCTCAGATTGGCCTACGAATCATAGAAAAACCATAGTTTCTAATCATATATACTGGGATCTAAAACACTGAGACTTTCCCCCCCGCCCTAAGGTAAAAAAATAACTGAATAGTTACCACTGTGACTAATGAGTGTGTGAAACAAGAATATTACACACAGAACATAGTCTTACTATAACTCCTCACTTTAGAGATAATACAATTGAGAACAGGACAGATTAAGTGACTAGTTCTCACGGTTAGATAGGAAGTTAGGTGACAGAAGAATAATTGGAACTTAACTTTTCAAATTTAAGCATCTGCCACATCTTACAAATAGCCCTAACTGCCAAACGTATACATGCAAACATATACATGCCTTCTTTTCCCATGCCTGGATGTTCCCCCAGATTAATATTTTATTTGCTTAATTACATATCTTTCAAGATTCAGTTCAAGTTTTACTTCTCTGAGAAACCTTCCCTAAAGCCTTCCCAGGCTAGATTGGTTCCTTTGTGTATCTCCTGCATACCTTTATGAGAAAACTCATCAAATTATTGTAATTATTTATTACTTGTTTGTTTCTACAACTAAAATCATTCCCCTACCCTACCTTCTAAACCTAGAAGAGGGCCTGATAAAAAGATGATGTTTATCAATAAATGAATGAAAGCAGCAGCACGACTCCTTTACCAACTGTGTAAAACTGACTCATCCAGATTCAAAGCTCACTTTGGGATTTTGAGCCATGGACTCTGAGCTGAATCCTTTAAAAATATGAGGTCCTAACATAAAATTTATAGTGCTAAACACTGATAATGTTGCAAAGATTACTCATAAAATAGACTCTGTGCATAAGAAACGTACACAGGTATTACCATTAAAACAGAGAAGTTGGGAGAGTCAGTTTTGAGATGAAGAGGCATTCTGTTGTAAATGTTGAATTTGCTGATAGTGGGATGTATACATGGAAATGTCCACCACCAAGTCACACAAATGGAACTAGAATTAAGGAGATTTGGGCTGGATGTGCATGTTTGGGAGTTTTGGCATAAAGGACAGAGCTGAAATCTTATAGACTCAGGATCAAAGAAAAGTAGATAACATGAGGACTAACTATCAAGTGCCAATATTTAGGAGACAAAAAAAAAAAAAAAAACAGGAGCTAGTGAGATAAACACAAAAGGAAGACTACTATAAAGAGCTCTTTGAATAGCAGTGAAGGAATAGTTAGTTAAGATAAATATAGTCAAAGAGGGGGGAAAAAGAGAGAGAAAGAAAAGATCTTTGGATAAAATAATAGATGGTTTCTGGTACCCTTCACGGCAGCAGGATCAATGTACTTCAAGTCACAAAGAGAGAGAAAATAAGGAGTACATGGAACCGGCATACAGAGCGTATGTATTTGAGAAGTTTGTGAAATGAAGGATTGTAACGTAATGAAGCAGGGCCAAGTACAGATCTTATGAAACAATTAAGAGAAAACACTGCTTATAAGATCCAAATGTTGTATGGTAAATTAGAGTATATTCAAGAGTTGTTTACACTAGCCTTTACTGTATCAAGTCTAAATTAGGAATAATAAATACTTACCAGGTACCCAACTACTTTATGCCAGACTTCAAATGAGACCTAATTGTCTGTCTTTTTTCTTTTCATTATAAAACCAGTGGTAAAAAGGAAACATTCTGAAATGGATCCCAAGTATTTCATCTTAATTTTGTTTTGTGGATACCTGAACAATACATTTTCCTCAGAGACAAATGCAAATGCAACAGAGTCACAACCACAGTCTGCTTTACTTAGCTCACCAAGGCCATATGTCCTGGCTAATTCTCAAAACACAACAGGGAACCCTTTGGGTCAATCAACACAACTCAACGACATTTCTTCTGGACCATCAACTGCCAAAGTTGCTGCTGGACAACCAACAGCAGCTGCTGCTGGAAAACCAGCAGCACATACTACTGCTGGACAACCATTTACCTATAACATCACCAGACAACCAACACCCACGGCCAACACCACCTCCCAACAAACAGCACAACCTGTGTTCACCTCTGGCAGACAACTACCAACATCTGCCCATACTTCTATCAGACAACCGCCACCATCTGTCTATCGATCCACTCAACGACCATCGTCTGTTCACACCTCTTCTGGAAAACCAGTACCACCGACTATTCAAAATCTATCCATACAACCAACACCAGCTGTCAAAAGTGCACCTAGGTTTACACCAGGATTCATCCCAGAAGATACTGGTAACACACAAATGCCACATAAAAGCAATTCTAATTCAACAGCTGCCATAATAGTTGGTGTAATTCTGGTTTCTATGTTGGTAGCTATTATCATGATTGTACTATGCAAATGCTTGAGAAAACCAGTTTTAAATGACCAAAATTGGGCAGGCAGATCTCCATTTGCTGATGGTGAAACCCCTGATATATGTTTGGATAACATCAGAGAAAATGAAGTATCCACAAAACGTAAATCAATTATTTCACTTGTGGCCTGGAAACCAGGCAAAAGCACACTTTTAGCAGATGACTTAGAAATTAAGTTGTTTGAATCAAGTGAAAACATTGACGATTCCAACAACCTCAAAACAGAGAAAATAAAAGATCAAGGAAATGGTACATCTGAGGATAGTGCTGGTGGATCAACAATTGGCACTGCCGTTTCTTCAGATGACGCAGATCTGCCTCCTCCTCCTCCCCTTCTTGATTTGGAAGGACAGGAGAGTAACACATCTGACGAACCCACAATGACAACGACAACGGCATCTCCTCTTCCATATGATTCCACCAATCTCCCACCACCTCTGGACTGTCTCAGTCAAGTCTGTGAAGATCATAATTCTGAGTACAAACAGTCACTTCCGCCTCCCCTTGACTCACCTAATTTGACCCTGCCACCAGATTTGATGAAAACCCTGGAAGATTCCAACAATGAGATTCAATGTCAGGAGTTATGTATTCTTCCTAACTCTGAGCAAGATCTCAATGAATCCCTGCCACCCCCACCTGCAGAACTGTTATAAACTTCATAGCTTGCTTATTAGCTGATTTTTCATCCTTTTCAAAGGACTCTCTAAATTTTGTTTTTCTTCATGTGATGAAAGATATTAAGTGGCAACTGATAGCCAATTTTGATTTTTATTCAGGAACTACTTAAAATCTGCTCAAAGCCCATGTGCATAGGTAAAGCTTAATTTTTTTAAAAATATATAACAGTGATCTATTGACTGGCTATAGCCTCTAACTTTAATGTAGAGTATATTTTACATATGTGGATGTATATGTGTCAATAATTTAACCATTTTGGAAATGAATAACCTACGTATACTTGGTATCACCCAATAGTTCCCTCCACCCCCTCCCCCCGAAAAGCTGTGTATCAAGTTACCTTGAATAAATAAAATTTTATTTTTCCATTCAAAGTTTTAAACAAAACTCCAAATTTTAAATTAATACCTCCAGTATTAAAATAAATATTCTGAGTTCATGGGGATGAGTGATTAAAATGCATGTTTAAAATGGAGAAATTTCCTTTTAGCTCTCATTGGAAATAGTAAAGCAAACACACTAAAATATCAAATTTGAGGGTTGGGGAAATTTACTCAGGAAAAAATGGGCATGTACCATAAAATGTAGACATTTTCCTACCTTTTTGGGGGAGCACAAATTTTGAAACTAGCCTCTTTATATGCCTGAAGAACTCAAACAAAATAAAATTTTACAAAGAAAACAAAAACACTTCTATGGCTTCCTTTCAAATTTGGATGATTTTCCCAAGAAAAACACTGTATCGAAATACAGATGATTCTCAACTTTCATCAAATTCATACTTGACATTTAAGCACCATACATTTAAACTCTTTAACCATCTTTCTTATGCAGAATTTCTTTTTATCCATTACCAGACAAGTAATAAACCTGAGTTATCAGAGTAGGAATGAACCCAATCTTTGTCAAAGCTGGAGTGTGTTCAGGGCCAACCCTTATGCAGATGTCAGCCAGGGCCCGCAACAGCGCTCCGTTGCCCAACAAGCATATATTCACTCTCCTTACCTCCCTAACTCCTGGGGGAAATAGTCACTTAGAATGAAGTGTGGTGACCTTATTGGTAGTTTAATGTTGGAACCTCTCATAGTCCTGGGATTTTTCTGAACAAAAATAGTATTTATTGTAGCATGGTGCTCAAGAAACTAAGTTCCATATTTAATAAAAACTAGCAGGCTTTTGGACACTGAAATTTTACATACAATGTTTCTCTTTAAATCTTTTAAGCCATCCCTCATTGACCATTAAAATATTTTATTTGCAGCCCTAACCGGTTTGGCTGAGTATATAGGGCGTCGGCCTGCAGACTGAAAGGTCCCAGGTTCGATTTCGGTCAAGGGCATGTACCTTGGTTGCGGGCACATCCCTAACAGGGAGTGTGCAGGAGGCAGCTGGTCGATGTTTCTCTCTCATCGATGTTTCTAACTCTCTATCCCTCTCCCTTCCTCTCTGTAAAAAAATCAATAAAATATATTTTAAAAATATTCCTTGAGCTGCTTACTTTTCCTGAATAAGTATGATGTTTACTGTCATACTACATTGGTTCTCTCTGTCTTCCACATTAAAAATTTTCTTTCATGTGTTTTACAAACTTTGAACTTTTAAGGTTAATTTGCCCAGTAGTAATCAGGAGTTTGATAATTTCCCATTTTTCTTTTGAATTTTAAGTATTCTAGTTATGGTAAATAAGACATGTTTTTATACTAATTAAGACTTTAACTTGCCTTAAAATAATCATAATCTTTCTCATTTTACATATAAGATTGTTACCTATCAGGGTCTTTCTTTTTTATCACCTTCTTTCCTGACCTCTGGAAGGATGAGTATTGGGAAATATAAGGAAATACAAACTCTCATAAATAAATTAAAAACTGATGATCTGGTCATAGTCTTGTCTGATTTCTTCAAATACTACAGGCAACTTTTCTCCTTTTGTCCTTTATACAATAAAACAGACGACTGCTAGCAGGTGGTTTTGTTGTTGATTTTTTGTTTTGTTTTGTGTTTTAAAAAATTCTCTGTGAGGGGGGAAAAATAATTCCCATTTACTGCATGCAATTTTCCCCTACTGAAGTCAGTGGAAGCTGAGCAGCCAAACAGTGGCAATTCTTGCTTAATCAACAGAAAGAAATGCAAACCAATAAAAGAAATAAAGAAGAGAAGAAAATGTTGGACCAAAGAAAAACTTACTGAAAAGATTAAAGAACCAGGACCCAGAAGAGAAAGTTTATTTCATGAATATGGTAAAACAACAAGGCATAGGGTAATTAAAAGCAGACTGAACTACATATATACAGCATACCATAGTGCTCTTACCATATCAGCATTAAATAGATTCAGAAACAACCCGGATGACCATCTAGTTCAACCCCTTTTATTTGTTAATTGCTGAGAAAAAACACCCAGAGAGAGTAAGTGACTTGTTTAAAAGTGGTATTAAAAGCTGAGTTTGTTCAGCACCCTTTTCGCTGATGTAAGACCAAAGAGTGCCTACTTCATGCACTGCAACAAACATATATTAAATATGTATTTCATTTAGTGTTGGTGGCGGGGATACAATGAAATAAAAGAGGGTGACCTGTAATTGTTGTTATTACCTAGTTCTGATAAAAAAGTAAAGTAGCAAAATATTTGGACACCTTGCATTAAAACACGGTGATACCGGCACATGATTGGACACAGATCAATGGAACAGATGGAAAGTCTAAAAATAGATTCCAATCTCAAATCAGTGAGGAAAAATATTGGAACAGCTGGATATATATTTGGAAAAAAAATAAAATTGTATCTATAAGTCACACTACATTGGAATAAAAGCCAAACAGACCAGAGATCTAAATATAAAAAATGAAATTATGTAAGTAATAGGTGAAAATATCAGTACATTCTTTTATACAGTATGTCCTCGGGTTACGTTGGAGATCCGTTCCTATGGCGCGATGTAGTCGGAACCCACCTACGTCACTCTCATGGAGCACAGACACAGCAGTAATGAAGTGAAACAGTGAAAAAAATTTAAAAGAAAGATAACAATTCCTGACTTTTATTTGTGGTGAATAAATAATAAAAAACATAAAGCACATATGTACATATGTCAAAATGACGGAACTTTTTTTTAAATAAATAAATGGGAGATGGCAATGAAACGACATACGTGAGTTGTAACCCGAGGACTTGTCCTAGCTGACACTCAAAATCAAGAAGCAATAAAAAGAAAAGAAAAATCCAATTATAGAAAACTTTTAA
Organism: Myotis yumanensis; assembly: GCF_028538775.1. NCBI lineage: Eukaryota > Metazoa > Chordata > Mammalia > Chiroptera > Vespertilionidae > Myotis > Myotis yumanensis. The sequence continues at coordinate 22,401,014 of NW_027223767.1, read as the reverse complement.
ATGGCAAGAACAAACATAAAAAATCACCATAGTAAAGTCAAAAGACAAATGGCAAACTGAAAAAAAAATCACAATCTAAATTAAGTCAAAGGGCTACTATCTCTAAAATTTAAAACATACACAAAACTCCCAAATGCAGAGTGGGGTAGGAAAGACCCACAACACAACAGAAAAAAATATGCAAAACATATAAAAGACAGTCAGAGAAGAAAAAATGTAAATAGTCCTTAAAAACATATATAAAGATATTCAACTTTCCTCATAATAAGAAAGATGCATTTAAATTATACTGAGATACTAATATCTTCATCCACATAAATCCAAAGTTCAACAACAAAGCCTACAGTGAGGCTGTATAGAACTAGACACCCTGACACATTGCTGGTGGGACTACAAAATGGAATAGTCTAGAGCAGCAGTTCTCAACCTCTGGGTCACGACCCCTTTGGGGGTTGAACAACCCTTTCACAGGGGTCACCTAAGACCATCCTGCATATCAGATATTTACATTACGATTCATAACAGTAGCAACATTACAGTTATGAAGTAGCAATGAAAATAATTTTATGGTTGGGTCACAACATGAGGAACTGTATTTAAAGGGCCAGAAGGTTGAGAAGCACTGGTCTAGAGAGAGGAATTTACTAATAACCAGAAAAATTCCAAATGCATTTACCCTTTTATAGAGCAATCCCACTTCTAGAAATCTTTTTGCAAAGATTCATTAGGCAAAATATAAACATACTTAGGTGCAAGGGTATTCACTGTGGCATTATTTGTAATAGCAAAACCCATATGCCCATCAATAGGGGCTTGGTTGAATAAACCATGGTTTACTCCCAAAGGCAGTATGATAATATAAGTAAGAAAGATCCCTATGTATTGATATGGAGTGATCTTCCAGATATATTATTTAAAAAACAACAAGATGTGTAACAATATATTTAGTATGCAACCAATTATATAAGGGGATAAGAACATATAATACATATTTTTGTATGTTTGCAAAAAGAAATACTGATAAGAAACAACCAAAAATAGTCACCAACAGGAGGAGGAAGAGAATGGGGTGGATGGGATACAGAAGCAAGAGTTCTCTGAATATACCTTGTTGTATAGTTTTGACTTAGCTAACCCTAAAAGTTGATAGCTAACTGGAAACAAATGAACCTAACTATGTAAAGTTTATATAAAAATATAGAGAAAACAATTATTTCACGTTGCATGAGAATACAGAATTGACTGTACATCCTTGGTGAAATATGTTCTAAGAACAAATAGAGCTGCAAAGAAATCTTAAACTTTATTCAGTAGTTTGTAATCTAATTGTCTGCAGCAATACTAGTATTGTTTTGAAACTATTATAGGATGATACAAATAAGTGATTACGTTAATGCTGTTAGGAACCATTTATAGGAAATATGGGGGGATAGAGAAACAAATTAAATCTTCACAAGGAAGCAAACAGATAAATCCAGAGGAAGGACTTTCTAGAAAACAAATCACTGAGTTTGGGCAACATGGAGAGAAAAGGGGTAAGGAGGTGGGAGAGGCACTGATCCATTTGGATTTTGACCTGATAATTTCTACCTTGTCAGTTCCTCCATGCTTTTAAAATACTTTATTCAGTACTCTTAGCTGTTTTTAGCGGGAAATTCAGTCTGAAGAGCCAACTATATTACCAAAAGTAGAGAATATAGTATTTTTAGTTTCAAATAAGCACAAGTGTTAACAAGAAATACAGATAAAATGATTGGCTTTCCAAACTGTTGATTAACATAGGATAGTTGTTCCCTGGCAGGTAATTTGTTATGCTTTTTAAAATGTTGGCGTAATCTATTTTAGGACAGTGTGTTTCACAAAGGAATATGTAAATGAATTTACTACTTAGTCTAGAATACAATAGTTGCCTAAATAGCTGTAATTCTGGACTTCACAGACTTATGAAAATGTAATGTGTCTGAATAATACCTAAAATAAGTTGTAAAAAACTCTTAAGCCAGAAAAAATTATTTTTGGAGTAACAGTAATATACTATTTTATTTCATAAGAATTTCTAAAACCATAAAATAAGGACAGTTTGGTACAATTCAAATACATTAAAATGTTCCCCCTTTTTCTTTTTGAGAATTTCACAATAATTTTTTAATAAGAAGAAACAACTTGGTATGTCCCCAAACTTAGAAATAAAAAACACTGCCACTATTATTGGAATTTTTAAATTATATGTAGCAGAATCTAATCTTAATACATCCTAAACCCAAATTCATTTGAATCCATTAGTTAATGAAACAATATGCTCTTTCTTTCAAACTTAGGTACTGGTAAGTATAATGGAACTGGGTAACACTATTTTGATATGAGACTTCCTAAAATTAAAAGAAGAGGTTTAAGTGTTTGGTAAGTTGACCATCAGCCACATCCCTTGAAGTGTAACAGAGTATGAACTGAAACAGAAGAAACTTAAATGTCAAAACATTTCCTATTTCCACAACAATATTGCTGAATGGAGTATTTTTAACATTTTTAAATCATAAGATTGATGACTGGTTTCTGAAATCCATAGAAAAAAATCTTAAGAGTCCAAGAATGAATCCTCAAAGCGAAGTGGGAATAAAGTACCTAATCAATAATAAACTTCTAACACTGCAGACTTTTAAAATGTAGATACTTTTCGAGGAACATTAACTTTATACAAAAGGTGACTCCTAGATTATAGTTAGCTTCCTAAGAAAATAAATTTCAAATTTTAATACTAATTCTAATTGGGGTAAAATAATGGCAAATGTAATTTAGAGAAAAGCAGAGGATTTAGTAACTAGGCATAAAGAGATTTTCCTTAAATGTAATATGCTAATAATTGCTGGTTTTTAAATGGTAACAATTTGTAATGAATATGCCATTACCTATATTGGCTTTCTTTTCTAAGGTAAACTGACTACTCTGGAAATTACACAAGTTTTAACAGATTATGCAATCAGTCCACTAAAGAGTGGAGCAGAAGCTATCATAAATCTGGTCTCATTTTATTAAACTCATGACCAAAAGTTTTCCTTTTTACATTATTTCACATAATTTTAAAAGTATAAATTGCTTTCTCAGAAGATAAAATGTAAAACAGTTTGAAGAAATCACCTGAAATTGATGCCGCTGTTTTTAAAACATAAAATCAGATAGATGGTCATTCATATAGTATCAAAGATGTCTCTGGAGAAAACAATACTTATAGCCACTCAGCAGTTTCATAAAAAAAAAAAGAAAAAAAAAAAAAAAGAAAAAAAAAAAAAAAGGAACCCTTAACCCTAAGGTCATAAAATAAGACATATTTATTTTACCACATGAACTGATAATTATAAGCATAAGATGCTCATTAAAAAATGTAGCCTTGCTTGTGTGTAGCCTGGGAAAATGACCCTTTATATCAGAAAGATAAAGACAAAATAATCATATTTAAGTATTTCTTACTTCCCCAAAGGAAGATGAATATTTAAGTGGCTGATAAATTTGAAAAGCTGATTATACATAATAACCATCATGTTGGGGGAATACATAAAAATAAAGCAGTTTGTATTGTTATTTTAAACAGTGACACACATAAAAAGGTAGGAGTTAAAAATAGTTAAACTAATATCATAGAAAACCATCCACGAGGAAGGCCAAAATCATTTTCAACATGTAAAAAGAATGAAGAGTAGAGGCATTAAAAAGAACCACAAATTCTGCATGAGGCAAATGTTAAAATGTGGAACTTAAGCTCAGACAAATACCCAGGAATGAGTAAGGGCCAGGTCTAATGTGCCCGAGGCATTTCATCCTATAGCAAATCTAAACTATATAGATATGCTTAATGCTATAAATTTAGGGAAAAAACGTGTGTTTTTTTGTCCATTTTGTAGCGTGTGCACCTCTTGCAATAAATTTGAGTCAGCACCAATGACAGCTCTGCAGTCCTCCTATGTGGTACTGATCAGGTGGTTGCAGAGCTCCAGCTCACAGCAACACAATGCAGCTGAGCAGGCAAGCACAGCCCACAGCCAGAAGCGGTTCCTACTCTCCAGAACAAGGCGACCTTTAAGCTTAAGTTTCCCGGAGAAAAATGAGATGCTGATGCTGAAGACGACACTATGGTAAGATGTTATTTAAATCAGTAAAAAATGGACCTCGGAGTTTTTCTTTCTTTTTTTTTTTTCTTTAAGAAAAAGTCAACCTTAGGATTGAATATATATTCAATAGCAAGTGCATGCATCAGAAATTTGCTGCAGTGTTAGTGGAGGAATTTCTTGTCAATATTCATTCACTTTGTAAATATACACTGTTTTCTTTTAGAATCGGCACTGAGATATACAGAAAAAAAATCACTTTATAAAATGTGAGGTTTGAAAGTATGGTGTTGGTTTGGATTTTGCAAGTGCCTTAAAATGCTTTGCGAGGATATATTTATCCTAAAAACACAAAGATAAATCTCTAAGTATTGCTCTAATATCTAAATAAAATTTCACCCTACACACACTCATTGACTATTACGTTACTGCAGAGATTGAAAAAAAGAGATACGACAGCCATTTTCCCCCTTCTGAATAAAAAGAATATTTTCAAAAACAGTAATTGCTTAAGATTCTGACTCTTTATTTGTAGAGAATGCCATTTTATAATATTAAGGCTCTGGAAAGATAAATAAGAAAAGGGAAAAAATAAAAGAGAAAATGCAGGGAGAGTAGGGAGAGACATTCTCTCCACATAGCCTCAATTGAAGGATTAAGCATTTGGACTATAAATGAAGGGGATCTTTGTTAGTTTAATCACTGGAACAATTATAAAAGGACTCAACAACAATGAGGTTTATTGAAAATTTTGCCTAATGCTAACGGACCCATGCAGATGCCTAATTGTATTTGCATATTAAAAGAAGGGTGTATCTGTTTGTTTCTAGGCTTTGATGGAATATCAGATACTGAAAATGTCTCCCAGCCTGTTCATCCTTCTGTTTCTCACACCGGGTATTTTATGCATTTGTCCTCTCCAATGTATATGCACAGAAAGGCACAGGCATGTGGACTGTTCAGGCAGAAACTTGAGTACATTACCTTCTGGACTGCAAGAGAATATTATTCATTTAAATCTGTCTTATAACCACTTTACTGATCTGCATAACCAGTTAACCCAATACACCAATCTGAGGACCCTGGACATTTCAAACAACAGGCTTGAAAGCCTCCCTGCTCAGTTACCTCGGTCCCTCTGGAATATGTCTGCTGCTAACAACAACATTAAACTGCTTGACAAATCTGATACTGCCTATCAGTGGAACCTTAAATACCTGGATGTTTCTAAGAATATGCTGGAAAAGGTTGTCCTCATTAAAAATACACTAAGAAGTCTTGAGGTTCTCAACCTGAGTAGTAACAAACTTTGGACAGTTCCAACCAACATGCCCTCAAAACTACATATGGTGGACCTGTCTAACAATTCCTTGACACAAATCCTCCCAGGAACATTAATAAGCCTGACAAACCTCACACATCTTTACCTGCACAACAACAAATTCACATTCATTCCAGATCAAGCTTTTGACAAACTCTTTCAGTTGCAAGAGATAACCCTTTATAATAACAGGTGGTCATGTGACCACAAGCAAAACATTACCTACTTACTGAAGTGGATGATACAAACAAAAGCCCATGTGATAGGAACCCCCTGTTCTAGCCAAATATCATCTCTGCAGGAACATAACATATACCCCACACCCTCTGGATTTACCTCAAGCTTGTTCACTGTAAGTGGCATGCAGACAGTGGACACCATTAACTCTCTGAGTATAGTAACTCAGTCCAAAGTGACCAAAATACCCAAACAATATCGAGCAAAGGAAACAACATTTGGCGCCACTCTAAGCAAAGACACCACCTTGACTAGCACTGACAAGGCTTTTGTGCCCTATCCAGAAGACACATCCACAGAAATGACCGATTCACATGAAGCAGCAGCTGCAACTCTAACTATTCATCTCCAAGATGGAATGGTTACAAACACAAGCCTCACTAGCTCAACAAAATCATCCCCAACACCCATGACCCTAAGTATTACTAGTGGCATGCCAAATAATTTCTCAGAAATGCCTCAACAAAGCACAACCCTTAACTTACGGAGGGAAGAGACCACCACAAATGTAAAGACTCGCTTACCTTCTGCGGCAAGTGCTTGGAAAGTAAATGCTTCGTTTCTCTTAATGCTCAATGCTGCGGTCATGCTGGCCATCTGAGGGTCTGCATTTTCTGAACCTAATGAAAGAACTCCTCCCTGATGTATAGTTGGGAAAATATCCCCCTATCTAGCCAGTGATTCAAGCTCTATTAAATATTCAAGAAAGCCAGTGTTACCCTTCTAACTCTGATGTAAATGAAATAACTTGTCTTAAATAAAGGAAGTGCACAATGTCTTGGTACTTGCTGCTATTTTACTGTCTTAAGTAAAACTAATGCATTTCTTTTTTTAACAAAGTATTTTCTTTTTAAGGCTTCAATTTATTGCACAAAATATAAAGCATCTAAACTTTAATATGTATTTTATGTATGTTTACACTGTCAAACATCTGGAGGGGGAGGGAAATAAATGGTCTCTATGCTCATAACTGTGTCATTTGGCTTCCTAGTCACACCAACTTAATCTACATGGTCGACTGTAAATGACCTAATCATTTTCGTCCCAGGTACAGGACCCTGGTAAAGTCTTTGCAGTAAATGAAATGTTGGAGGTATCCAAGGATTTTGCTAGTAAAGTAAAACTGTGGTTGCTACCCCATGAATGATTATGCCACATCATTGTTTTACACACAAGCCATAATTGTTTTAAATCTAAATGATGTCCTGCTTCTAAGGAACTCTTGGCTACTTTACAGATTATATAATGGACAAAAGCTCTTCAAAAAGCTAGAAGACACTAGGCTTTGCATTTTAATAAGGACAGTTTAATGGTTTTGCCTTTTGTACTTAAGAAAAGTATTAAAACACAATAAAAAATTGAGGTTTAAAGTCATGAAAAGAAACAGTTTTACTGTATATTTAATAAACCATTTATTCATGGAAATTTAAATATTTACAAAATTAAAAGTCTTCATGTGCGGGAGAGAAGAATTTATTTTTTGCACATTAGAAATTAGAAATTGACTTACCTAAATTAAAAATAAGATTAGTGTCAGGATAAAGCCATGGGGGTCTAACAACCATGGGCAGTACTAAGGGAGGGAGGGAAAGGAAAGGAGAAAGGGAAAAAGGATGGGGTTCATTTGGTGCTGCAACCAGATGATGAACCCAATAAAACAGACAACAGGACTACTGGGCATGAAACAAATCTTAACACTCCAAATCAAATTGCACTGGGACCCCCAACTCCCACTAGAAGAAAATCAATAATTTTCTACAAATATAAAAGTAAGCCACCTTTTGAATTAGAGACAAACCTAAGTAATAGCCAAGAGTCAGAAAAAGAAGCCCTGAAACAAGGCTAGATTAAAATGCGAGACAGCATAACTGAAGTGGGTAAGCCACAAACGAGGTATTTAATTTGGGAGACATAAGGAAGAATCTATTTCAAGCATTCCTAGTTGGGAAAAGTACAGAAAGAAATATTTATACTCCTTCCCAAGAAATTTTAAAATTAAGATTGAATTGTTTCCAGGGTTGGGAACATTTCTATTGAGACAGAGACAGACAGACACACACACACACACACACACACACACACACACACACACACAACAACAACAACAACAATCTTCTAATGTGTTCTTTTCTCTCTTTTTCCGATGGCTTACGGAAAAATCACTGTTAAGCTTCAATACAGCAATTCCTCTTCTATGTTGACTAGTACGGTGTCACTTGAACATTTTTCTGCCCCAGCAAACCTAATTGGCTCACTATGTCAGGGAATTTCACCATGAAGAAAACAGGTTATTTGAAATAATCCCTAAATGGTTTTAAAATGCGTTACTTTTCCAAATGGGTAAGCTGTTCCCACTTCCTCCCAATCACTGATCTAGTATCTTCACCATTGCTGAGAGAGGCTAACTGCTTAGATAGTTTCTACTCTGTCACACACTACCATCTTCTAAAAAAAACTCTTATTTCACAAAAGGTTTCTCAATTGCACATTAGAAATTAGAAATTTGACCTAATCATTTACACTGTCAAACATCGAGCAAAGGAAAAGGTTATACCTCCTGTACTTAGCCTTGGTGCCTGGTGCGTTCCAGGTGCTGAATAAATATTTATTGAGTGAAAAAATAAACGAATGAAGAGACTAATGTCTCTTCACTCGAAAGGTACCAAAAATTAAATGTTGTCATATAAATATTTAGAAATATCTTAGAAATATAGGGGAAGTAAAATTATGAATTACATCTTTTATCAGCAACCTATGGATTCCAATAACATTACTGACAGACATGCAGATGGAAAACTCAGGACATTTACAAGTACAACGTATGTCAACTACACAGACTTTAGTCCTTAGAAGCATTATCTAGCCTTACAGTAATTAGATAATACTTCCTTTTAAGGAAATTATGGCCTTATTAATGGAGGTGGGCTCATTATTTGCCACCAGGACAAGAACATTACTGAGCTCCATACGCATTTCAAAATGCATTAGTTCTCAGCACCTAACTCTCAAGCTCATAAGCTATACATTCAGCCCTGGCCGGTGTGGCTCAGTTGGTTGGAGCATTGTCCCGTACACCAAAAGGTTGTGGGTTCAATCCCTGGTTGGGGGAGGCAATCTACAGATGTTTATCTGTCACAGCGAAGTTTTTCTCTCTCTCTCTTTCTCTCAAGTCAATACATACATATCTTTGGGTAAGGATTAAAAAGAAAAAGACAGACATCCATCCATCCAACCCTTAAAGCTTCTATTTTACAAGGAACTTATTTATCACCCGTCAAGAGGATTCAAATAATACAAAGACAAAAGCAAATACATAGGGGATAAAGTAGTGGTGAATAAGGTGTGCACTGGTGTCAAAGGTTCTAGGCCTAAATCTTACCTCTGCCACTAGAACCCTGGACAAGTTAACACTGCTCTACATCAGAGCTCACTTACCCTTACTTAAATGGTAACAAATATGCGCTACTCAATAATTTTCCATAACAATGCTCTGAAGCAATATAAATTCCTTTAACAAACACCAAAAATGTCAGACAAAAGTCAACCTAAAATCTGTTATAAGATTATTACTTTTAAAGTACATTTTAAGAACTATCATGTAAATACCAAGTATTTACAAACATAATGCTTAAAAATAAAAAATTATATTTCTATTAAAATTAGAATCAAGCACCAATATCCATTATAATCAATCTTTTTAATGTTATTTGGGAAATTCCAGAAACAGAAAGAACAGATAAAATTACAGAAAAATAAGAAACAAAATGGTTATTATTAACAGAGGAAGTAATTGTCTATCTAAAGCAGGGGTGGGGAATGTCTGGCCCGCGGGCCAGATCATTTGGTCTGGCTCTGCCAAGGCATTAGGGGTGAGTTAATTAAATGTTTGACCAAATAGAGCAGGCTAATTTTTAAGTTGATAATTTTGTATGGCCAGCAAATGATGTTATAAATACCAAATGGTCCTTGGCAGGAAAAAGGTTTCCCACCCCTGAAAAGGATTCCTCAGGAATGTCTTCAGAAGAATAACTTTAAATAAGTAACAAAATAAATATGAAACATTAAAGGTTTTCTCATGTGCTCGCAATAAATAGAAAACTGCAGGGAAAAAATACCATTCATGACAGAAACAATACATCAAAATAAATATAACATTCACACGAAATGTGTAGGGCCTAATGGGAAAAAGGTAAAACACAGTAATGAGAGGTGCAAACTTGACAGAGATGATAAACCGAAGTCTCTTCATTCGTTTATTTTTTCACTCAATAAATATTTATTCAGCACCTGGAACGCACCAGGCACCAAGGCTAAGTACAGGAGGTATACCTTGGCTCATAGTGTAAAGTTGTGATTATTTCCAGTATAATTAAGACAACTCTCACAAACATTCTTATGGGATTCTTTTGGGAACATAACATGAAACACATTCATCTGGGAAAATAAACAGGCAAGAATAGAAAAAGGAAGAAATAGTAAAGGTACCTTAGCCTTTCTTGAAAGGAAACATATTGGCTATAAAAATTAAAGACAGAATGGTAGTGGCATAAAAACAGAAAGAAAGATAACCCAATATAGAATTCTCTCATTTCCTCATAGGATTGCTGTGAGGAAAAATGAGATAATACATGTAAAGTGCTCAGTGTTACACAACATTACTTAACACAAGGCAAGCTCTGAAACACTGTTAACTTTAGAAGGGAAAAAAAATCACAAATCAAAGAGGAAGGGAAAGATTCAATAAACAATGCTGGGAATATTGGAAAAAGTCCAATTTCACACTCACTTCATGTGCTATGCCTATACAGCAAACCAAAAAAGGTAACATTAGGCCATAGCTGGTTTGGCTCAGTGGGCAGAACATCAGCCCGCCCACTGAAGGGTCCTGGGTTCAATTCCGGTCAAGGGCATGTACCTTGGTTGCAGGTTGCATCCCGGTCCAGGCGTGTGGGGGAGGCAGCCAATTGATTTGTCTCTCTCACATCGATGTTCCTCTCTCTGTGTCTTCCCCATACCCCCTCTCTCTAAAAAACAATGGAAAAATATCCTCGGGTGAGGATTAAAAACAACAACAACAAAAATGCTTTCTTTGCCCAGCTGGCATGGTTCAGTGGTTGAACATCGATCCATGAACCAGGAGGTCACCATTTCGATTCCCGGGTTGCAGGTTTGATCCCCAGTGTGGGGCGTGCTGGAGCATGGGGCAGCCAACTGATGTTTCTATCTCTCTCTCCCTTTCTCTTCCTCTCTGAAATCAATAAAAATATATTTTAAAAAAATAAAAATATAGCATTCAAAAAGGAAGGCTTATAAGAATTTAAAAACATTTCTAAATCTCTGGGTGGTTTTTTTTTCTTAAAATTAGAATAAGAAAAAAATCAGAAAGAAATCATCAATAGATTTGTCTATATACAAAACCCTCAAATTTCTTTATGCTGAAACAATGAGCCTGATAAAAATATTCAAAGAAAATAAAGGAGATTGTTAATCAAAGCTCATAAAAATAAGACAAATATTTAGATTCCCAATGGATAAGTGGGCAAAGGACACAAACAGTATATTTAAAAGATAGGAAGCATGGTGCTTGATAAATATATGGGAATATAGCCAACACATAATAATTGAGAAACAGAAATAAAATGTGGTACCATTCTCATGATTAAATCAGTAGGCAATTTTTAAAAATGTAATAAAAATCAATGCTGGGAAAGACCTAAGGAGTGGCCACATCACATATTATTAGTACAACTCTTTTGGATAGCAGTTGGCAATTGTGATTAGAAAATAGCTCCTCCGAGTCGCTGCCTAGGCAACTGTGATAATCTTGTATATATGCAGTCTGGACATTTAAGTAAGGACTGAGTTCAGAATTCCCACCATAAGTTCCCACTTTGCTTTTCCTGACACAGCTTTTAAAATAAACACTTAGGGATGAGTTTTCAAAAAGTTAGTGATCACTACCCCAACCAACTTCTAAGTGCCTGCCAACCTGCCCGCTCTCGTGACCTGAGATGGAGAACTGCTCTTCATCCGGCTGATTGTGCCCTCCCCACCCATGTTTCCAATATTTGTAACTAATAAATTTTGTGACTTAATGGAGGGTGGAGGGGGTTAATGGGGGAAAAAGGAGGGGGACATCTGTAATACTTTCAACAATAAAGGTAAATTAAAAAGCAAAACAAAAAGAAATTTTGTGACTTTATTTCCTCTGTATGAGTGTACTGAAACTGAGCCTCAAATAAAAAACACCCAGGGCGTTCATTTCCCCAAGGTGGGAACTGGGATGCTGAGGGAGCTACCTGCGTGGGTGTCTTGTGCCTCCTCATTCAGCAGTTCGTAATCTGAATATTCTTAACTTAATACACCAGCTAATTGGGGGTGTGTGGGGGGGGGACACACACACACAACAATGATTAAATACCTGAAAAAATTTAACCTTTAATGTAGTAAATTCTATGTAAATCACAGCATTCTTTCTAACAGCAAGGAAAAAGGAAACAATGCTAAATATCCACCATTAGGAAATTGGTTAAGTAAATGATGATCTACTTGACAAAAATATTATGTGTCCAATAAAAATATTTATGAAGAGTTTCTTCTAAAGTTTGAAATGTGGAAAATGCAAATACTATAAAGATTAAGCAAAAAAATATAGGATATAAACATACATCTTTATAGAACTATGTATAAAAACAACAAAAAAGAGAAATATACCAAAATGCTAATACTGTGTACCAACTATTTTATTAACTGCTTTGTCCTTGAAAAATGTAAGAGATCTAAGAAAAGAATTATTGGAACATCTGTCCAAGGGATTTAAGGCTGAGTAGGAGAATAAGAAAACGAGAAGACGCAGAATGAACTGTAAATAGGTAGGTAGTCAGTCAATACACTAGAGCAGCGGTTCTCAACCTGTGGGTCGCGACCCCTTTGGGAGTCAAACGACCCTTTCACAGGGGTCGCTTAAGACCATTGGAAAACACATATATAATTACATATTGTTTTTGTGATTAATCACTATGCTTTAATTATGTTCAATTTGTAACAATGAAAATACATCCTGTATATCAGATATTTACATTACAATTCATAACAGTAGCAAAATTACAGTTATGAAGTAGCAACAAAAATAATTTTATGGTTGGGGGTCACCACAACATGAGGAACTGTATTAAAGGGTCGCAGCATTAGAAAGGTTGAGAACCACTGACCTAGACATTTCACTTCTAGGTATTTACTCGAAGGGAATGAAGTCATAGGTCCACACAAAGGCTTGTGTGTGAACACACAATACAGCCATACACCACTACCACTAGACCAGTGATGGTGAACCTTTTGAGCTCGGCGTGTCAGCATTTTGAAAAACCCTAACTTAACTCTGATGCTGTGTCACATATAGAATTTTTTTGATATTTGCAACCATAGTAAAACTAAGATTTATATTTTTGATATTTATTTTATATATTTAAATGCCATTTAACAAAGAAAAATCAACCAAAAGAATGAGTTTGCGTGTCACCTCTGACACGCGTGTCATAGGTTCGCCATCACTGCACTAGAGGGTCTCATGAAGTAACACATAGAAAAGCACTAGCAGAATTCTTGGAAGCACATCTATAATGGATTAGCTTACTTTAGCTCTACCTGCTCACTGCTGTCAGGACTATTCCCCATCTAACCAGACAAGCTCTGTGCTCTCTCTCTCTCTCTCTCTCTAAAAAAAAAACTTCAATATTTTCCCATGTCTCAGAATAAAATCTAAATTCTTAATATGGCTTACTATTTCCTTTTACAGTATCATCTTAAAATTTCTTGCTTTCTCACTGTTTATTTTAAACTAAATATCTTTTTTGTCCTTCTAACCTACTTCTCTTGCCACCAGGCTTTCATAGATGATGCATGTCCTCTTTGGTTCACTCCCTTCTCCCTTCTTCCCCTGGAAAATCCTTATTCATCATTTTTTAAAATGTTTTTATTGATTTTAGAGGGAAAGAGAGAGAAGAAACATCAATGTGAGAAAACACCAATCAGATGCCTCCCTACTGGGGATCAAGCCCACAACCTGGGTATGTGACCCAACCAGGAATCTAAGAGGCAACCCTTTGGTGCATGGAAGAACACTCAACCAACTGAGCCGTACCAGCCAGGGCCTCATTCATCATTTTAATTTTAGTTTAAATATCTCTTTCTCCTAGGAGTTTAGTTTTTTTGACCATCTTGATCTGAATTTATAAACAAAAGAATGAATTAATACAGATCAAAGATGTGTCTGGTGGGCTAACAATGACAGACTAAGTCAAACCTCCAAGACTTATTCTAGAATCTACGTTTCTTCCATTATTTCAAAATCATAGCTTCACAGTCCAGAGAAAACAGAGGTCAAAGAAAAGTTAAGAATGAAAGAGGATTTGGTTAGGCTGGTACTTGTCATCTAAGAAATTAGGTCTGGGCAGTGGGGAGTTACCTTTGGAACAATTTTCAGAGAAAGGTTAATTCTGATACTTGTGAACAATTTAGTACAAGTAGATTGTTCAGGAGAATGACTCAGGGAAACAGGAACAAATGCCACTTCAATATGTCAATAATGTGTTAAGCAGATTAGTTAGCTTCACACTTTGAAAAACTGTGGTATAACGTGAGGTTTTTAAGTAGCTCAACTTTTAAGAAATGCTATTTGGTTCAGCAGCCCCATCTCTGTTAAACATGTTTAGGAACCAGTTGAAACATACTCAATACACCCATTTATCTCTTCTATAAACTGTGGCCTGATACTCTGAATTTGTTGGAAATTATTGATAAGCTCAAAGCAGAAATTAAACGTACACATACACAATAAAAACAGCAAAACTGCACAGTTCTTTTCAGATAAAAAAAATTCTAAAGCACATTGTGGTTTAACACAAAGAGCATGAGGTAAGGTTTTGTCACCTGTGTTATTATCTTGGGCAAGTAATTAAATGTGTCCTCTGGTAAAAATCTACATAGTTAAGAACAAGTGTTCCATATGGGTATTTTAAAGAATAGATTACAACATGTATATATTTCAGCACTTTGTAGGTGCTGCATAAAAACTGTAAATGTTACTACTATCCCTTGTTTAAGAGATGCTTGGGTAATTAACAAGATCAGAAATAAAAATGACTGAACCCAAATTGGTACATAATTCCCATGTATTTGCCCTCTTTTAGTCATATTTAAAATAGCTAGTTATTTACTCATCCCATGGGAAATATAATTTATCAGTAAAAAATTAGATATCTGAATATTGCACATGGGTATCTCAAAGTCAAGTATCAGATAAATCTGAGGAAATACTCAATACCGGGAAATGTGGTTTTTCACTTTGTTATTTTGTTGCCCATAGTCACAGTTCAAACAAACTGAACACTCGGGAAGGCTGCGGGAGTTCAAATGCCTGTCAAATGCTTGCCTCAAGCCTCAACAGAAAATAAACTAAGATGTAATGGCTTTTCATTGAGACAGAAAAAAACAAAACAAAACACACGGCATCAGTATGGGAAAACAAGGACGCCATGCACCACAATAACCACTGGGAAGGCTTTTGTTTGCCAACCAAAGCCTCAGCAACCATTACTGCATCTGAGACACATAGAGTTTAAGAGTAACTGGCAGATGGCCACATCCATTTCTCAGTTCTATTACTTCACATCAGTAACTGAACTGTATTTCTTCATACCAATGACAAATAATTAAAGAAAGCAAATGAATGTATAAAAATAATTTCATCTAGTTATAGGCTCTAATATTTCCTTATGGTATAGCTTTCCTACAGTGATTACATAAAATCTTTCTTGCTTTAACAAAGTATACTTGGAAAAAGTATTATGACTCTCTTGCCCTGACACTAAATTTTTAAAAAAGCTGTAGGATATTAAATATGAACTAGAGACAAACTGTAAAAGCTAAAGTGTCTTTAAAACATATTAAAATTAACCAAAGGATCAAGGGGTCACCTGGCACTAGTAAAACACCTTCATATATTAACTATGAGTTGACTAAATTGATTTCAATCTTAAACATGTGATACATCTAAATTTCTGTATTTTTCTTCAAAGCAGTCATGCTTGACTCGTTAAATTCGTATTCCAATGAACATATCATTACTGAAAACATCTTTGGGCCCTCCTTTCAAATATTACTAAGGGTCAGTTTTAAGTCACACAAGGAAAAAAAAAACCCACCTCTTTTAAAACAAAAAATAGTATTATTAAACTTGTTTGTCAAAAAAGAATTTACGTGTGCCCTAACCAGTTTGGCTCAGTGGCTAGAGCGTCGGCCTGCAGACTGAAGGGTCCCAAGTTCGATTCCGGTCAAGGGCATGTACCTTGGTTGCAGGCACATCCCCAGTAGGGGGTGTGCAGGAGGCAGCTGATCGATGTTTCTCTCTCATCGATGTTTCTAACTTTCTATCTCTCTCCCTTCCTCTCTGTAAAAAATCAATGAAATATATTTTTTTTAAAAAAGAATTTACGTGTAATTTTTCTATCACATTTAAAAATAACATGTTCCATTTGACAGTACTTCCAAAAATCTATTTCCCTAAAATGTTGTGCTAAATGGCAGCAGGGTTTTAAGTAAGTGCATCACCTCTAACAGTGACTCTTCAGAAGGGAATAATGTTCACTTGGCTGTATTTAATCTTAGATTCTTGTTATAGAAATTTTAGAATTTGTTTTATGTAATCAAACCTTGTAAGTATACGTCAAGATTATTTCTTTTTAAGGATTATATACCTATCTACTGAAAGGGGTGAACCACAGTTGATTGAGAAACCAACTGTTTTTTCACAGCAAGAGATGGACTGCAGCCACTGACCATCTAGTACTTGTCAAGCCATAACCACCAGATTATTCACTATGTATCAATCACTAAATCACCTTTGATGAGTAAACCGAAACCTTGTTTCACCTATATCCAAGGCCACTACACTTCTCTAAACCAAGTATCACAGAAAATAAAACCACTCAAGAAATCTTTTGGCTCAATTCAGAACTCCAATTCTAATCACTCTTTTAAATCAAATGTTCTTTCTTTAAACTATAGTCATGAGTGTCTATAATTAAAACTGGTGATTAGTTTTAACACTATCACTAAATGATTACATATATGCAATAATTAAAAGTTAGGTTCATTTATTAAGTGTTCTATAAAATGCCACATCCTCTGCTAGATTCTGTGTGTATCCATTTGAAGATATCTAAGACCTAGGAGCTACAAGTCCAATAAGTAAACAAAAATTATATTCTGTGCACCCCATGTTCATTGCAGCATTATTTTAAATACCCAAGACATAGAAACAACCTAAGTGCCCATCAATAGGTGAATGAATAAACAAAATGTGGTATACAACTACACAGAATATTATTCAGCCATAAAAAAGAAAACACTCCTGCCATTTGTGACAATATGGATGGACCTGAGGGCATTATGCGAAGTAAAATAAGTCAATCAGAGGAAGACAAATACTGTATGATTTCACTTATATGTGGAATCTTAAAAAACCCCACCCAAACCAAAAAACAGAATTCATAGATACAGAGAAAAGATTGGTGACTGCCCAGGGTGGGGGTAGGGGGGTCTGGAGGGGTGGGAATAATGAGTGACAGTGGTCAAAAGGTACAAACTTCTAGTTATAACATAAGTAAGTCCTGGGGATGTAATGTATAGTATAGTGACTATAGTTAGTTATACTGTATTGTATACTTTAAAGTTGCTAAGAGAATAAATCTTTAAATCACAAGAAAAAAAGTTTTGTAACTCTATGTAGTGATGGATATTAACTAGACTCTTTGTGGTGATCATTTTGCAATACATACAAATAGTGAGTCATTATGTTGTATACCTAAAACTAATATAATGTTATATGTCAATTATATCTAATTTAAAAATTAAAAAAAATATTCTAACATGGTCTTTGTTAAATAGTAGTAAGATTTGCAGGGGCTTAATAAGGAGTTATTTATCAAAAATTGCCTAAAAAGACAGACAAGAACAAATATTAGATGGGGAATGTAGAAAATTAGAACTCTCATAGACTGCTAGTGGAAATGTAAAATGATAAAGTGGCTTTGGAAAATAGTTCAGCAGTTTCTGAAAAGATTTAACATCAAGCTACTATATGACCCAGCAATTCTGCTCCTAATAAAATAAAAAACCCTGTCCACACAAAAACTTGTACATGAATGTTCATAGCAGCATTATTCGTAATAGCCAAAAAAATGGAAAAAGATCCTTGAGTGAGGCTTAACAAAAAACAAATAAAAAAATCAGATTCCAATAAGTACTCTAAAAGCATGAGGTCCTAAAATGACTGATGTGAAGAACAGAAGTAGGGAAGGCTCATATCAAAGGTGCTGCCATCAAGAGTTAGACCCTGAAGGAAGAACAGAATTTTGAATGAGGAAGAAGTACTCTGGGCAGGTGGGGAAGGCTGCACAAAGATATAGAGGTAGAAGGTATTTAAGGGTCTGAATAATGGTGAATGATTTTTGTTTGGGGGCATTTGAGTACTGGAGAGATCAGAACTTTAACCTTAAAATCAATAAGAAAAAGAAGAGAATGAGAAATCCAAAGTTGGAGAGCCATTTGGCTAGGTAATGATGCAATTAACTGAGAAAGAGATTATGAGAAGAATATATCTAGGTAGAAGAATAGGAAGGGGAAAATGTTGAATTTTAAGTAATTTGAGATCCAGGTATATAAAGCACCAGTAAAGAGTTATCTGTGTATTATCTTAGTACTCTGATTTATAATATCAACTCTGGTTGCTAAGAGGCTTTTAATGTTTACTTCTTAGGTATGATCATGCTAACCTCCAGTTCTATATATGTACTACATAAATAGGATTTAGCTAGCACTGGCTCTATTCCTTTAGGAGAAAAAAAAAACCCAACAACTTAATAGCAACACAAAACAAGTGAGGAACATGTACCGACCTGTACTTCTGCCATTTATGTAGCAATTTCCTTGTATGTCAATGCCATTGTTCACAGCCTGCAATTTTTAAAGGGTGCCTGCCAATGTGGTAATACAATCCAACTTCCCTGTACGCTAGTTATTAAGGAAAAGGAGTGATCAAAAGATGAAATTCCTTTAAAAAGTATACTTAAAGTGCTTCAATGTTGGTGGTTTAATGTATTAAAACAATCTTTGTAAGCTCAGTATGAAAGCATCACTTTCATATGCAATCCTTAAGTTAGTTTTATGTGAATAAAATTTAACCTTTTCTAATAAGTGATGTTGATTATGTACTAGAAATTAAATTACTGGAATGCTATATTCCTACTTCAAAATAACCATAGCCAGAAACTACCCTATAAACATATATACAAGATGCTATAGGGAAAACACAACATAGACATCTATCTCTAATATACTTATTTGATTTTAACTTATGATAATCACAGCAGGCAAAATAGTGTATATTTTTCTAGTTAGAGTCAATCCAGTGAAGAAATTCATAATCTATACATGGATAAGAGAAATAACAAAGTGGCATTCACAGGGTTCTTTCAATAAGCAAGTAATCTTTAGAAAGACTTGATTTGAATTCCTTGATCTCTGCCAAAGTCCATCTGTTTATACCAGTTGTTTAGAAAACACTCAATAGGATATTTCCAAAGAGCAAATGGCAGGTCAAGTTTAGAACATGTGACTTCCTCTCTAATTATGTTTAAATAGCACAGTGTGAGTAAGAATCAGTCCACAAAGGACACTGGAGAAAGCCTGCATTCTTCATCTTTGAAGAAAAAAACACTGAAAGGTAAAAAATTGCAATTTTCTCAATGACATATTAAAACCAAATGTAACTTTTAACATATATTTCCAAAATTAAAATTTGAGCTTTAAGTTTAAAAGAATAGTTAAATATGCTCATCATGGGTCAGTTGCATTATCTCAACTGTGGCAAGCCATTAGATGCAAATACAGGCTAAAAGGAAATTAGCCTTAATTTAAAAAGGGCTCACTATTAAACTTTTGGTGTATGTCTGTACTATGTCTTCACAGTTTGCTTCTAAAATACACTGGTCTAAGACACAGATTCAAGTTCTAGTTCTGGTCATTTTTAGATATGCATCCTCAGAGGATATGCTTTTCTATCTGAGCCCATTTGTAAAATGTAAGGGTTGATTTTGATCACTTCTAAATGAACCAAAATGATGGCATTTCCCCAGTGATGGGAAGAAAGTTCCTTCATTTTTCTCCACTTTTAACAAAGCTAGTTCTTAAATTTGTTTGTGATCCAAGTCTTAGACTAAATTTCTGTACATATTTTTAAACAGGAAAATGATGTTCAAGGTGTCATTTATTAGCCTTTGCCTTCTGTCTGTTGGTAACACTTTGGAGTCAATAACTACCTCAAGTTCTATGGAGGTCTCGAATTCCATGATGAGTTTGAATTCTGAGGCAACCACAAATTTTCAGATGACCTCAAAACTCACGAGAAGCCCAAATACTGAGACAGACCCGAATACCAAGACAATTTCAAATTTCCAAATGTCTCTGAACCCCACGATGAGCCCAAATTCTAAGACAAACCCGAATTCCAAGACAACCTCAAAGCCCAAGACAACCTCAAAGCCCATGACAACCTCAAAGCCCAAGACAACTCTGAAAACATCAGTGACCTCAAAGATACCCACCACCATGACGATGACGACTGTGAAAAGTGGTGGCACCACACTGAATCCAAAGGACAATATTCACTTTCTTTTCTATGTAATATTTTTGCTGTTTTGTGTGCAATGAAGCTTAAGTGGACTTGAACTGTCTGCATTCCTATCTCAGTTCTTTATCATCTGCACAGTAGGAAAATCAAATTTATTTCAACTTCCTTCTAGGAAATTATCATTATCCTAGCTTAATTTAGTTGTTTGCAAATTTTAATTGTGTAAGCTTAATTATTACTTTAATATAGCTTCCTTCCTTATAAATGCTTTTAAAAAGCACAAAATACCAATGTTTGCAAAACTGAACTGAAAATTAGATCTTTGCATTAAAGGCATAAGAGATGAAATAATGTTGGTGTTTAACCAAAGTATGCTTCTGTGTAGGTGAGAGGAAAGAAGGTAGGGGATAAAGAGTAATGTGTATTGTTCTTATATTATTTTATTTTTTCAGTGCTCTATGAAACAATACACCTGTGTCACTATATTTCATGAATGTATAATAGTAATATGTTATTACAATAAAAATGATGATTATTCTGCTAATCTTTGTAATGTATTATGTCAGCTGCTCCAATGAAAAGATTCTCTTGCTTTGGGTAAACCTTTGTTTTGTATTTCAAAAGGTCATTTGTAAATCAGATGCCTAGAATTCAGAATTCATGCTATTCTACTAAGGTTAATCTAACCCCCAAACCTAGTATTGAATTTTAAGTGATAATAACCACCCTATTAACAGTGTAGTTTTAAAGGTTTGAAACCCAACTCTGATTTTTTACTAGTTGTGCTACCATGAGTTAAATACATAAACCGGTAGGATTCCCAAACGAACTTCGATAATAAACTGATTACAAATGGATCACTTGGGGTGCCTGTTAAAATATACAGATTAGGCTCTACCTTTGATATTTTGATTTGGCAACCTGAAGTAGGGCCAGGGAAATGTTTGTTTGTTTGAATTCTCCTAGGCATTCTGATAGCTAGGTTTGGGAATGACTAGCAACTGCTCTAAGTTTCAGTTTATATACATGTCAATCACTGTTACTAACAATACCTCAGAAAGTTACTGTAAGGGTTAAATGAAAAATTATATAATATGCATAGTTTGTCTGATGCAGAGAGAGAGCACTCAGTAAATGTTAGCTATTATTATTACTACCACCACCCAAGAAGCAATTGCCAGGCATTTCAGTATTCAAGAGGAAGATTCTTCACTGTAACTTTTAAGTTTTATATTTTTAACTAGAGGCCCGATGCATGAAATTCATGCAAGAGTAGGCCTTCCTTCCCCTCCCTGCCGGCACTGCCTTCCCTCTGGCACCCAGGACCTGGGCTTGCCTCTGGCTGCCAGCAGGCACCCAGGACCCCGGCTTCCCTTGCAGCCCTGGCTTCATCCAGAAGGTTGTCCAGAAGGACATCCGGTCTAATTAGCATATTACACTTTTATTATTATAGATTATTCTTACAAAATAATATGTGCTCTTGGCAACAAGTCTAACAGTACAGAGATATGTAACAGAAATATTATAAATGGTTCTCTACCTTCTCCAAACAGACTCCCCTGAGATAATGTGAGCATTATTTAATATTATTGCTCAGTCTATACATATTACACACACACACACACACACACACACACACACACACACACACACACTACTCTGCACCCTGTATGTGTCAGAATCGTGCTTCTGGGTCATTAGAGGACTTCTGGTACTTTTGCCAGCATAGAACCCATTTTTCCTCATCCTGATATCGGCGATCCAACTTTCCCATGGGAAACTCTGCTCCCTAATCTTCTCTTTTCAGTTCATGCAATTCGAGTAGGACTGGCTTCACCACTGAGCTCCAGTCAGTAATAGGCACATAATTCAGACCTAGACAACCATGAAATTCCAACCCCCTATCCCCCTTGCCGTAGTGATTGCCTTAGGAATTAACATGTGACTTAAGCCAGGCCAGTAAGACCAATACTTCGGCTGTAACTACTAGGAAACAGGTGTTTTTCTACTGGGGTTGTTAAGCTGGGAGAACACAAACCACTGTGACCAGTTTAGAAAACACTCAATAGGATATTTCCAAAGAGCAAATGGCAGGTCAAGTTTAGAACATGTGACTTCCTCTCTATACTTCCTCACGACTGGAAAAAATTAGGCACAGTAAGAATAAAATCAACACAAAGAAAATAGAGTCAAGAGATAGAGAAGACAGATGTTCTCCAGGTGACACTGTTCTAAACGCTGCATGTAGTCATGCAAGAAGCCAGTCCATCTCTTGATCTTCTTAGGTACATGTGTCAACTGATACTCCTTTTGGCTTATACAAGTTTGAATTTTGTTTCTGTCACTTATAACAAGCAAAATAAACTTTAACATATTGCATATTACTCCATAATAGAGAACTATCATCATTTATTCAATAATTTCCCTTTTGAAACATAGTTAAATGGTTTTTACCTTTTCCCCCCACTATAAACAACACTGCAACAATTGTCCTTTAGTATTTATGGCACTTAAACTACTACAGGGCAGGAGTATAAGTATATGCGAGCAAATAGCAAGAAAAGATCAGAAACTAACCAAGGTCAAAATTAAGAAGCCCTTTCCTTGCATGCCTGAATGAATCTGGGCTTTATATGGGGAGTCAATGGTGCTATGTGACACAACGAGACAGATGAGATTAGTTTTCTGGAAACCTCCTACAGAAGCAATGCTAAGGTGAACTGGAAGTAGTTATCTGGGGATTAGGAGTAGGAGGATAATGCTGCATTAGTACAGATAAGAGCTAATAAGAGAATCTCCGTGATGGCAGTGGGGAAATGGTTTCAAAATACATCTGCAAGGTACCTAAAATTAACATTAAACCATTAAGATCCAATAAAAAAAACAAAACAAAACAAAAAATTGAAACACATACCTAAGGAAAGCTCCTGATGAAGGATAGCACTAGGTAGTCATTTTGAATCACAAGACTGCTGGGCTAGAAGCATGTTCTTGACTTAGAGGCAGCCAGGAATCTACTGTCTAACCAGTATGTAGCATTAAATGCTTTGACAAACAGATTTATTTTTTTAGCTGAACCACAGTTCCTTTCTGGAATTTGAAGTGTGCAATACTGAAGTAATAAAGGAGTTACTAACTGGAGCTAAAACTGAAAGGATACATAAAGAGGAAAGTCATGATGCAGAGTTGAATGTGAAGTCAAGAGAGAGTCAAAGAGCATGACAGACAGTCAGTTCTGCCTCCACCTGGGCAGAATCTGCACCCCCCCCCCCCTTTTTTTTCAGAATCTACTTTAATGCATGTGTTTCCTGAGGCCTATCATCTCAAGAGAATGACTTCTTTGCAATAGTAAAGGCCTAATTAAAACAACTTAATTGATTTGTCACAATCTTATTTCTAAAATTAAAATGTAGTAACTGATAGTGAGGAAGATAAAAGAAAGAGGGAAGAATTTTACATGACTAGGGTTCTAGAATGGGAAGAGATGGGGATGTTATGGAGAAAGAGAATATGGTGTGAAGAAGTTGATTTAAATATACAGTGAATTAAGTTTTGGACATTAGAAGTCTGAAATGTCTGGACTATCTGTAAGGACACTGAAATCCACAGCTCAAAAGACTAATACATGGTAGTCTAAGTCACAGAATCACAGCAATAGCAAAAGAGAACCCAAGTGTTCTCTGACAAGTTAGCTGTACAGAGACAAGGCCCTCACTACAATGTGGCCTTGTCCAGTGGAGGAACTGGGCTCTCTGCTCTGAGCCACTGTGTGCTCTTCTGTCCTGGAGCTAGGGCTCCCCACCAGGTGAAAATGAGGCCAGGAAGAGCTCTAGATCTAAGGAAAAAACTGAAAGGATTAAAATCTAAAATTGGCAGCAGATTCATAGTTTCCTGTCTGCCTCTCCCATGAAGTTTTTGTGACCTATAAAATTCTGTACAGAGTATATTTGAGGTTTTCTTTGATTTTTCTTATTTTTTGTTTGTTTTTCAACATGACTCTGCTGCCTATGATTATACAGCTAATAAGCAGTACAGCTGGGAATCCTCAGCACCCTCGAGTCACCATATTAGACAGGTTTCCTGGAAATCCCACTGATTTAACCCCAGAGGGTGTATGCATCAGGCCCATTCTATCTTCACTTGGCCTTTCCAGATCATTATAGAGAAGGGACACAACCCTACAGTATCTGATCCTGAAGAAAGTACCCTGTTTTGAGGTTTCTGAGAAACCTTGCTACTTATAAACTAGTAAGAGAGAGGAGGACACACATCTATTTACCTCTCATACCAATGTTTTACTTTTCATTATTTAGCCAAATTAGGGAAAGTCAAAATACACTACTCGTATTAAAGATTAGGTTAGAATATAAATATGGTTCATCTCAATTATAAAAAAGATAAATTATCTTAAACAATTTAGACACAGCAACTGAGATGAAGTTGGAGAGAAGACTTTCATGGGAAGGTGAAGAGTTGTTATTCAGAGTTGTTAAAGAGGCAAGCTAGGGATAAATGCAAGTTTCTATACTTTCTTGATACCCTAACAACCCAGTTCTTGGGGCTTCTTGGTCTTAACGCTATTTGAATTATCTGATTAAGTGAGTTTCCGATCTTCCACCTTCCTGTCTTCACTCTTTTCCCATTATTTCTCAACCTCCATTTGTTTTTTACACACTGCCAAGTTTTTGCCACCCATGGCTATTGAGTCTACTGACATAATTCTTCAACTTATGTTAAATTCAGGAACTCAGAGTAATTCCTATAGCAAGCGAATAGCAAAACTAAGACTAAAGTCCTTGAGATTCCAAAGCCGATGGTCTCTCTATTACATCACATTGTCTCTAAGGTTCAATTAATCATGAGTTTATGTCATGCTAAGTGGGAA
Organism: Myotis yumanensis; assembly: GCF_028538775.1. NCBI lineage: Eukaryota > Metazoa > Chordata > Mammalia > Chiroptera > Vespertilionidae > Myotis > Myotis yumanensis. The sequence goes on along the minus strand of NW_027223767.1, from coordinate 22,375,782 downwards.
AAAGTAAAACTGTCCAAATAATGTCACAGATGAGTTCTCAAAAGACAGAATGAAGCAGAAAGAAAAAACAATGGAAGGGGAAGCAATGCAAGCATCATACCTATTGTTAAGAAGGAGTTCACATCATTTCCATAAAAGCTTTCTCGGAACTAGCTTTAACTGAAGACAGCATGAATAAACAATCAATTTTCTAAACTGTCACCTATGCTGTCTTTAGAGAAATTTCCCACAGCTTCTCTGAATTATTTGTTAAATCACACTGATGCTGTCTTATACAGCATATTACTAAAAATTCTCAGAAAGACACTTAAAAATTCATTTCTGCTTTAAAAAAAAAGTCAGATTATTAAGTTGTGGATATAGTTTACTCAGAATACACCTGAAAACATAAGATTCTTTATGATTTTTTTTACTCTTGGTAATTACTCCACTGTAGGTAATATAAAAAAATTGATGTAGAGCCCAGGTGGTGTGGCTCAGTGGTTGAACCAGGAGGTCACGATTGGATTTCGGTCAGGGCACAGGCCTGGGTTGTGGGCTCGATCCCCAGTAAGGGGTGTGCAGAAGGCAGCCGATTAATGATTATCTCTCATCATTGATGTTTCTATCTCTCTCTCTCTCCTTCCCTCTCTGAAATCAATAAAAACATTTTTTTTAAACTGATGTAGGAAAAAGAAGCCAATATAAAATAGGTAGTATAAAAAGCAATTTCTAATACATTCAGCATCATTTTGGGGCAGGATGGCTCTTTACCCAGCTATATTCTCCCAGGTAAACTTGTTTTCAATTCTAGTAAAGTCAAATGGGGAAAACCAAACTTGCTGTCTCTCTACATTTGCTATCATTTTAAAAAATTCTGTTAAGAGAAACTACAACGTAGTATTTCTTACCTTCGTGCAACATAATAAAATATAGGATTCCCAGCTTTGGAAGTCCCAGCTTGGTAGAAAATATTTAATGTTTTCAAAGCCTTGAACTCCTCTTTTTCATGTACTTGATGCCTGCAAGAAAAAAAAAAAGAACAGAGTGAGTCATAGGCTTTATATTGTCCATTGAGTACTTAGGAAAATCTACGATCAGACCAATGATAAAATATGCAAAATGACAAAATATTAAGAGAAGTAGATAGGTGTCTTTCTCCCTCTCTCTGAAGGGCAACTTGACAACATGTACCAAAATTTTCAAGGTGTCACTCTTTGAACAACAAAGAGTAGTTCTTAGGACTACCTTAAGAAAACTAGTGGACAAGGATATTTACCATACAATTGTTTTCAATCATGGTATTTTTTTTTTCCCAGAAAGAAGCTTTTGAGTATTAATTTATTGATTTTTAAGAGTTCAGATTATCAACTCTTTTCTGGTTTATTGATTTTGAATGAGAAAGGCCTTCCTTTGCCCATATTTTCTTTTTCATGGGAGTTGATTCTCACGACTGGTATAAGCATCTTTTTCCAGATAGTTACTCAGTTGTATCACCACCATTTATTAACAGTCCATTCTAATCTGCCTGATTCTGAATACCACTTTTATCATATATTAAATTCCCATGTGGATTTATTTCTGAAAAAATCATGATTTATTTTTTATTTATTCTGCTGAACACTCAGTGTGTGTCTTTAACCTGCGATTTATGTCATTCACCAACCTTGGAAAATTCTCATCTGTTGTCTCTTCAAATATTACCTCTTCACTATTCTCTCTAAGCTCTATTTCTGAAACACCAACTAGACACATTGGACCTTCCTATTCTATCATCTAACCTCTGTTAACTTCTTTCATATTTTCCATTTCATTATGTTTCTGCCCTGACTGGGTGCTAGTTCATTTGCTCAAAAATTATCTTCCAGAAAATAAAATAATAATAAAAATTATTTTATTTTTAAAATAACTTATTTTAAAACGTATTTTCTTTTACCTAATATTTCTATGTGTCTTGTATCTGGGGCACGAGAGAGAGGGGAAGTTATATTATCTCATTCCACAATGTTGCTGGTACCAGGTTAACATTTGTTTAATATTAATGGAAACAACCTAGATATCATTTGAAAAGGGCAATAGGTACACATGTGTATAAATGACTGGGAGACTATTTGCCAAATGTTAACTGAATTATCTCTAAGAGGCAAAGCAACAAAAATTTTTAACTTTTTTTTTTAGATTTGTTTTAAATAATTTAATAATTTTTATTTTTATAGTTGAGAAAATTATAAAGCTACCCTCATTTAAAAAAAAGAAAAATGGGTCTTAAAGAGCATTAATGGGAACGTAGAAGAGAGCAATAATAACAACTAACATTTATTAAAGTATTTTATATATAGTATATCAGACACTGTTCTAAGTATCTTACACATATTAAATCATTTAGTCATCAAAAGCACAGAAGATTGTTTGTGATGGAAGGTAGGGTCTTAGGTAAAAGGAGTAATGACGTTTCCTTAGACAAATAGCTAGGACATCCTAAGAAATACTGAATAAAGAAATAGGTTTCTATTTTCGCATTATGTAATTTTCAATAAGGCAATATGAAAGCTTTGTGTGGAAAATATTCATTTTAATTAATAGGAATAAATATTTGTTACACTGAGAACAATATAACAGAGTTAAACATAAACATTAAGCTAGAAAGGAGATTGTTATGAATTCATACATTTTGAACAATATCAAAGAATCGAAGTTATGTGTACAGAAAGAACGATGACCTACAGTAACTCCCCCTTATTCCTAGGGTACACATTCCAAGACCCTCAGTGGATGCCTGAAAACACAAATAGTACCAAACCCTATAAATATATTATTGTTTCTTCCTATACACACATACCTATAATACAGTTCAGTTTACAAATTAGGCACAGTATGAGAAAAACAACAATAAGTAATAATAAAATAGAACAATTATAATGATATAATAAAACCTATGTGAATGGCTTTGTGTTCATTATTAAGTAAAATAAGGGTACTGACTATGAGCACTGCAGTAGTTTATCTGATGACCAAGACAGCTACTAGGTGACCCACAGGTAGGTGGCACATACAGCGTGGATACACTAAACAAAGGGGTGATGCACATCCCAGGAAGGACAGAGCAGGACAGCATGAGATTTCATCCCACTACTCAGAACAGCGCATAATTTAAAACTTACAAATTATTTATTTCAGGAATTTTTCATTTAGTACTTTCAGACTACATTTGACCATAAGTAACTGAAACTGTGGAAAGCTAAACTGTGGACAAGGGAGAATTACTGTGTATGTAATATGATTAATAACAAACACTTACAATGCAAGGCACATTATATGTAAAATCTTATAGCAATAATGAAGTATACTAATTTTCTGAGTCTCAATTTAAATACTATTAACTTTTAGGAGGGTTCTGAAAAATGTTGCAGTGTGGTATAAAGAGTTCAGCACTTAGAACCAAAGGATCTATGAATTAGATGTGGAATCTTGGGCAAATTAGTTGTCCATTTTGAGCTATATATATATTTTTTAATATTTCAATTACAGTTACATTCAATATTATTCTATATTAGTTTCAGGTGTATAGCATAGTGATTAGATAATCATATACTTTACAAAGTGGTTCCCCAAATATTTCAAGTACCCACCTGACCCCATAAATAGTTACTACAATATTATTGTATTTTCTTTAACTATAATATGAAAATAATGTTATTCACACTCCTTTATAAGTATTAATGCAAAACACCTCAAAGCAACATGACAAAGTACTATGCAATAAGATACTATTATTTTTATAAGAAAATCAAAACAAAGCATATTTCAACAATATAAAAGGTAAGAAAAAAGTTAAATCCCAAAACATGGCAATGTAGTTATTGGGTACATCTTTCCTGATAATTCTCTATAAAAAATATAAGCATATCGAACAGCTGGCCTAGTAGTAAAGCTTGCACCTCAACCAAAAAGAAAGCAATCAAGGTGGTACTTTACCTAGTCATAAATTCCTCAAACTTTGAACTGGTAAGATTAAGGCTGGACCAGTGTGTATCTGCCACAGGTTTGTGCTCTGGAGGACCCAGGTATGCAAGAAGTGTTGCCATCTTATCAAAAGGTCGTCTTCCAACAGCTTTGTGATCCCTAGATATAACAAACTGCTTAGAAAAACGGAGCAGTTCACATTTAGCAGTACATATTTCTTAGAGTGTCATTCATTGCCTTTTCTCCCACTGTCAGCTGGGGTTTCTACTGATTTGAGAATAGCACCAAAAAGATGTCAGGGGTTATAAGTTACACACTGAGACTTCTTAGAAATAGGACCACTCCCAAACTATAAAATTTACATAAACAATTCTTATTTTTCTAGTATTCTTAATCTATTACCATTAAGTGAGCAATTAGTAAGTAAAAGTAACCTTCTGATCCACTTTTTCTCAGGATAAAAATAATCCATGTTATCTCTAATATCATATTTCTGCTTAACCAGGGTTAAATATGGATTTTCAATAACTATTAAATACTTAAAACTATGTAAGAATAACAAGATACTATTTCACAAACATCAAACTGGTAAAAAAAAAAAATGAAATCTGCTAATGCCAAACATTGGTGAGAATGTGTATAAAGAGGTACTCTCATACAGTGCTGGTCAAAGTGTGGATTAGCATGTACACTTTGAAAAGCAATGTGGTGGTATCTAGTAAAGTTGAGACTGTATACCCCAGAATGCTGCAATTATACATCTAGGTAATACACAAGGAAACAAGTATGGAATTCTTTATTATAACACTATTTAAAACAGGAAACAAACGTAAGTATCCATCAACTAGGAAATGCAAAAAATAAATTGATGTAGTCAGTCAATGAAATATTAACATAAGTTAAATAAGACATATCAAATAGAATATTGCGTGAAGAGACTATATTCAATGTTTCTATAAAATTTGAAAACACACATAAAAATTTTTATATTTATGACATATGTACCTATCATTTATTTTGTCAGTTATATAGAAAGAAAAATCTTTTCCCCCCAAGAAATAAAATATAAAGATCTAAAGTAATACAGCAAAATGAGTGTTAAAGCTAAGTGTAGACATGGATTTCTGTTGTAGTATGTTCTATACTTCTTTTGTATCTGCTCCTCAGATACCAATACTCATTGATCTTCTAGTAAATTTAAACTTCTGTCTCAAAGTACATTATGTATGATAGTTTGGAAACCACAAAACCCAAAGGGCTAATTTGTTGTTTCTTAGCTTAACATTTTTTTATAAAAACCTCTGTAGCTTGTTGATCATTTAACATGACTTACCCTTTTGCCTAGATATTTTTAGAAAGTGTCTACATTTCTTTTTCCAAACCATAATTCTAATTCTAAGATGATGCAAAGTAAAAAGCATTATTCATGACCAATAATTTTATTAATATAAATTTAAATATACTATAGACTTAAACAGAATTTTCAATATGCCCATGATTGGGAAATCTTACCTGTTGCTGGAAAGATACTGGCCAATTTTCTCTTGATTGTTCCAGAGTAGACGATGTAAAGCAAGCACATTGCCATCACTGATGAAGGAAAGACTATGATTTACTGCATCACTTGTAGGGCAATCAGATGCTATATCAAGGAAAAACCTTCAAAAATACAAAATCATTAGAATTTTAAAAACCAGATACACTCATATCTATATCTGAATTAAATTTATATAAAGCAACTTTATGAAGTAACTGAGATTACAAATACTGAGGGCTTATTCACACATGACTGTCATTACACGAGAAAAGGGACAAGGAGAAATTTGGTTTTCTATTTCTGATCCCTGCCTACAGCTTCACAGTAGGCTCTGAAGTCAGACGAAAACAAAGTTTAGATGGATGAGGCTTTGGAGAGAAGCCAGTAACTTACAGATAAGGAAATGGAGGCTCAGACAAGACAAAAGACCTCTCCAAAATCATATCACCTGTTAGGCCACAGCCAGGCTCAGGGCCTTGGCATTCTTAACTTTCTATGAACAATCTGCTAGCTAGACTATGAATCCTGGGCTGACCTTCACTTTTTCCCCAATATGGTTTGCAGTCAAACAATATACCTTTTAAACTCCAATTAGAAAGAAGTTGTTATAAAGTATAATGGAAAAATTGGAAGAGAGTTGCAGAGTCGAGCTTAAACTGTGCATCAGATCAACTAGAGTTGCAGGAAAGGTAGAATTCTGGACATTAACTTGCATTTATAAAGCCTTTTCTCATAAACTATTTCATTTGTTTCTCTAAAATCAACTCAGAGAGGCAAATAAAATATAATCCCTAGTTTCAGATAAAACAACAACTCAGAGATAAACAGAAAGCAACTATTTAGTTATGGAGATCTAAAAGACCTCATGTTTTCTAAAATCATAAAAGTTCAACAGTTGTCCAGTTACTCATGAACAAAATTGTATACATCTGCATTATTTGGTTCAAAGAGTAACGTTTTAGTTCAGATACACTTCCAAGTTGAAGTATCAAAAATATTCTAACATTAAAAAATTGTGACTTTACAGTTATGCATTATCTATATGAACCATTTTGGTTTCAGTTGTTTTTTTTTTGTGTGTGTGTGTGTTTTTACTAAAAGGAATCTTTTCCTTCTTCCTCTGCTCCATAATGTAGTACCCTTAAATCTTTTATTTTAGTAATATTTCAAAAATCCGTTCAGGTTTTGAAATATGGAAATCACTACCAAATTATAAAGAATATGGATTTACTTCATCACTGTCTTTTAGAGAAAAATAAGATTAACTATGTTCTGGACCTACAGAGGGAAAAGAAAAAACCCTACATAAGTACATGGACTGACTTTAAACTGAAAATATTTGATTCAAACAGAATCAACAAGTAGCAGGCTGCTTACCTTCGTGCTGCATCAAAGTTGCTTTTCACAAAATCATTAAAATGCCGCATATGCTCTTCTTTTGTGAAGAGAACATGATTGGCAATACTCTGAAGTATCTAAACAATGAAACAACGTAATGAAGAGTCAGATTATTTATTGTATGAAGTCTACACATTTGTATGTTCATTAAAAAACATGAATTTTGTCATCGGTATAACTTCTACTGGTAGTTAAAAATTAATTATTCCTCATTCTACAAATACAAGTTGTTTCTATTTTCCCCCAAATATAATTATTATATATGCATGCAAATATTTACATGCATAAAAATGAATATTAAAATTTTTAATGTATTTTTTAACAAAAAAAATCATACAGTACACATTTTGGTCTCCATTTCAGAATTTCCAGTATGACTATGTGGAAAATATTTTCTAAAATATTTTCTCTTGATAATAATACCTAGGTACCAGTCTAATGAATTCCTTTGTGATATAGACAAAAATAAAACAAAAGCAAAGAAGTGAAAACTATAGGGTGTTTTGAAAATAAACTCAAGAGGAAGCAGTGAATATGAAACTCTAAAATTGTAGTTGAAAGAGAAATTTAAAACATTATCAAAATAATTCTTCACCTTTGACATTAACTTCAAGCCCCTTTCGATTCTAGGTGGTGGCTTTTTATCTAAAATGCCTGCTTCATATGGTGAGACAATGGCAGGATTGATAAATCTGAGGAACATGGCACTTCCTACTGCACCGATGCTGTTCTGAGGGAAACGTTGGCTAACCACCTAAAAACAAGGAGTTGAGAATTGAATATGTGGTTTGAATTAAAACAAGGAAATGGGAAGAAAGAACTCAAAGGTCAAATTTTAAACAAAAGCTTGAATTTCCTTATGAACAACACATTTCTATTTTTTCCTATTCCCAAAACATCAGCAAATAAAGCTCATCCTTAATTCTTGCCTTCATTTTAAAACATAATAAAGATATCTAAGAAAAAAAGAAAAATCTCATAAGTGAGTTGTGTAGAAGAGACCAGAAAAAAGGTCTTATTTTTTTGTTTATAATGCAGGTTTGAAGAGTAACAAAAGCAGACCAAATTTTCACCAAGATTAATAAGACATGATAGTATGGTCAACTCTTAAGACATGGCTAAGTTTTCAACAGCACACCCCTTAAATATCTAATACCTAATAGTAAATACTTACGTTTTGTTGTGTACCAGGTATAATTAAATTTCTTGAGCAAAATGCTTTCCATGTACAAAACAAAACTTAATTCTTAGATTCCTATCGAGAGAAAAAACTTACTTACAAGTAACATTATTGCCAGTTCCTTTCTTCATCAGAATGCTTTATAATATAAGGACCTATCTATTATTTAAACTATGGAAGAATGGGAATTCTTGGGACATAAAAGAAAAAAGGATCCCACCAGCAGAAAAGAGAACCCCTACGTGTACCTCAATTTATAATTCTGTCAAATATATATATATACACATACATATACATACATATACATATATATACTACATATACATACATATACATATATACATATACATACATATACATATATATATACATATACATATACATACATATACATATATATATATATATAAAGGGTTTAAGAAATGGTTGGCCACACTGGAAAGCAATGTGAGCCCAATATTTTAAATGAATTTATTTTCTCTTTATAAACATTCTACTTTGAAGGTAAAGTAATAGATTAGATTTGGAAAGTTTATAAAACCGGCTCAGCCCCAATAATTGGAAATTTACATTTTTTACAGCTACAACCTTTCTTGCTTAGTATGGCTAGCTGCTGCTTAAAGCAAAGCCACTATAATGGCAAAGCCACATCACTCCATTCAGCATTCTGGGATTCCAGGGACGAAGCTGCATTTCAAAGGATACTGGGGGAAATGAGAAAAGGGATTTATGTGCAGAACCTCACATAACTCTGATGTTCTTCACAATGCCTCAGTGAAGTAATACATCTCCTATGAATTTACAAGGAAGGCCCACTGAATCCAGATTAACTCTGGAAAGAATAAGGATGATTTCATTTCACTCTGCTCCCTTTAGTGCTTCGGTGGGATACATTTTAAATGTGTTTTTATTCACTGCCTAAAATCTCAAAATATTTTTCTATCATATCTGATCGGGAATTACTAAAAGTAGAAAATGATATTTTAAGCCAAAGAAAATCTTTGTTAAGAGGTGATAACAAAGGTGAGTTATAACGAATTCTCTCCTTCATTTATGCTATGTATCTTAGAAGCTTTTCTTGTGACATGGGGGAACTGGTGAAAGCAGCTAAATATAACAGCCTTAGTAGAATGGCTTTCAAACCGAAATACTGTTTTAGAGTTATTTTTAGCTGAAATACAGTTTTAGAAGTAGAAGTAAGAAGAATATTCAAGTGCTTTCACACTCTAGTACAGTGTTTAACCATTGAAAGAATAGGAACAGGAAAAAATGAACATATAACTACACACAGACAAAATTCTTCACACCGTTTCAGAATATTTAAAGACCACCACTGCTACTGAGAGGTTCTTTTAGAACCCCCCAAATTTAATTTTAAAACAGAAGAAACATGTCAACAAACCTACAAAATTTTAAAGCCTTTAAGGAGTGAGTTAGCAAGAAGAGGATTAAAAACTGTTTTATATTCAACTTCAAATAGGTTGTTGTTGTTATTTTTAAAATCAATATATATTACATTTAATCAATTAAAATCAATCCTGAAATGGTTTTTAAAAGCTAAAAGATAGTTTGGTTTCCAGAGAACCAGTTAATTTATAAAATACTAACCTGCTATGAAAGTGTCTTTAAAAAATCAATAACTCACATGCACATGGAGAGTTCTTTTTAAATACATTTTGAAAGTAGCTATTTACTGGTTTTCTCTAGGACCGTAGTCGGCAAACTGCAGTGTGGCTCTTCCTAAGCCTTAGGAGTACCCTAATTATGTTAATAACAATGTACCTACCTATATAGTTTAAGTTTAAAAAATTTGGCTCTCAAAAGAAATTTCAATCGTTGTACTGTTGATATTTGGCTCTGTTGACTAATGAGTTTGCCGACCACTGCTCTAGGACAAAGAAGTTTTAACATACGACTCACATTTATACCTTATTTATACTTAATACTACTCAGTCTCAGAATTTAATGAAAATTTGAGTAAATTACTTCCCAAAAAGAGAATATACAAAAGTACTATACATTCACTATCTTCTACATCTCCAAAAATAATTCATTTCAAAACTCAAAGAATCCACACATCAGAAACACACATTATTTCATGTATCATCTAATTATGTATCTCACTGATGATAGTATCACTAGATTTTAAAACTAAAACCTGTTAAAATATAATCAGTATCAATACATATTTCTTTCTTTCACCACTAATTAACACCAATGTAGTTTTATCTCATAATATACATATACTCATGTGTTTTCTTAATCTGTAAAAATCTAATTTGGATTCAAAAGATATTCTGCATAAAGGTCAAAGTTGGGCCAGCCTGTATGCTGGAACGAGTTCTCAGTCAAATGTTGACTTTTTCCCCTTAATGAAAACTGAACTACATGTTACAAATAAATGCAGTCATAAACTATACATCAGCAAGAGGACTGCTACCTCTATATATTTAATTACCTGAGTTAGGGAGGCAATTAACTTCTCAATTATACATTATATATTTGAGTATAAAAAACAGAATTTCCTATAACACAACTATATAGCTACATAGCAGAAACCAGAATCTTCTCTATATATTTTATATATTCCCATCCATGATAAACATACCCCAAAAGAAAGCTTGCTTTTAAAAGATCATTAGATTCTGTTAAGCCATAACTCCACAAATCAGCATTTTAAATTTATATTGACTATACTGTCTTCATACATTGGAACATGTTCTAAAATATCTCAAATTACCAATTATATCCCCTTTGTTTCCATGAGGACCTCATATCACCTGTGCTGAGAAACACATTCCAACATTGGTGTCACTCAAGACACTTAAACAAAAAAATCTGAAAATAACACTAGTAGGAAAAAAAACAAAACACATTTCAAGGAACAATTTTAGACAAATCTTAATAAATAAAGTAATGTTAGGAAGGCTAAAAAACATGCTCTAGATAGAAACACAGAAAGCCTGAATTTTAATTTATGTGATACACTACACAATGGCATTAGTAAAACACTAAACAAGAGTGTTAGAAACAGCAAATTGATTTCAACAATGATGGTGTATATTATGTTAAGCCCATGTATGCTGAGAATTAGAAGGCGGAAGCATTAGAAAGAAATGTTTTTATTAAGCAAGATAGCCATCCAACCCAATTCATTTTCTCACAGCTGGTCAAATTTACTTAACATAAAGTGAATACTTAATGGATATGAAAGCATATGTTTCCAAATTTTAATTTAGTTCTAAATTTAAAACAGAAATTTATTATTATATGGAAAGCTTAAACACAGAATGAAAGATGAAACCAGATATATACTCTAAATTATACCTTTTTAAGCTAACTACCTACATGGCTCCTAAAGGTTTCCTTTACCTATTTCTCTAGAATTATTAGATTATATGTACAAATATAGTGCCTGCTGAATAAGTCATATTGACAGATAATGGCAAATTTTAAATGAACGCATGTTGTATTTTGGACAAATTTCACTCGTGGGAAAAAAATAATCTTGATTACCCTAATTTTCTTCCTTTAAATTAGGCAAATTCATAGTAGCAGGAAGTATATTCATATCATGTTTGTAAAATGAGGTATTTCTCTACAAATATAGACTCAATGAGTTTTCCTTAATTTCAAAAGTAGTATGTTCTCAATTCCAATAGTTTAATAGTGATTTTCTCTAAGGTAAAAGTGGTTTTTAAGATTTTTATAATCTAAGCACAAATATCTAAATTCTGGCTGGGATGGTCTAGATAAAAATATCAAAAGTAAAAACTAAAATTTAGCAACTTTTAGATAAATTTAGAAAGTGATACTTCCCCTCCATATACTTCTATCAATTAAAAAAAAACTTTCATTTCTAGAAAAAGAAACCACTCACATCACTTCAAATAAGAAGCAAGAATGAAGAGAGTCAGCATTTCCTAAGGCCTTGAAATTAAGTTTCTTTTGCATTCATTTACAATTTTTAAAAATAACAATAATAAAATTAAACCAGAGATAGCCAATGTAACAAATGCCCCCAAAATGCCTTTGGGATAAATCAAACCAAAGGAACACAGAGAATGTTTCAATGTAACTTAATTCCAGGGTTAATTGAAATGAAAGCTATTTTGTGCCAGAATTAGTAGAATGATTTTACAGTGGAGGTCAAATAGGCTGAAGTGAAGATGTTCTTAACAAACAGCAAAAGATTTTGGTTTTGCTTTGAAAGAAACAGCTAATAAAAAGTTCTCCAAACTTACTGATTTTTTGTTTTCCTTTTTTTCTTTTACTGTAGCTTTATTCAGTAGGGAGTGGCAAGTTGCCTACAGAACAGAGATGAGCACAAACAAGTCACAGCACCAACTACATACAGCAACAAAAACAATGTTGGCTTGTACATAAATTACACGATCAATGTAACACAAATGGAATCAACAAAAAATTATAAATCAACTGAATTTAGAGGGATGAATTTTATTTCTGGATTGAAATTTTTAATACATTTTTAAGCCAAAGCACTAAATAAAGAGCAAGAAATGTTGAGATAATCATATCTACTATTTCTGGCTATAAATCACAGAAAAGCTCTCCCCAAGTGGATTTGAGGATATTTATATTTACATTTCAGTTAATTCCTAGCTTTTGATAAATTTTATAGGAAATGTTGATTACAAATAGATCACACAATTAAAACATGTCTACATGATTTTTTTTCTTGATATAAAATACTTCTCTGTGTATCCTTCAATTGACTTAAAGTTCTTTTTTCAATAGCTGACATTTAATTTAAAGTCTACTGATTAAAAATAAACATTGAATGACTAAATATAATAGAAAGATTCACTTTAGAGATTCTGAATTAAAAAATCTCTCTAAGAAATATTACTCTTAAAATTTCATATTTTTCTGTTTCTAGGCTACTTCCTAAAATAGTTCTAACCAGAAAAGGTTAAAAGCTCTGCAACATCTGGGAGAAGAATGTTATCAGCTCAACTAGAAATAAGCATTAATTAATATTAAAGTGAAGAAACTGCAGAGAAAATTATAGAATAAAATTGTAAGGCTACTTAAAACTTTTTACATATTTGACCATTTATCAGAAGGCCTTAAAAAATAAACCCAAAAGAAAAAAACCATCAAAACCCACAGAGACATATTGGTTTAATCTCTCAAAGCTTCTACTAGGTCCGTGGTTGGCAAACTGCGGCTCCCAAGCCACATGCGGCTCTTTGGCCCCTTGAGTGTGGCTCTTCCTAAGCCTTAGGAGTACCCTAATTAAGTTAATAGCAATGTACCTACCTATATAGTTTAAGTTTAAAATTTGGCTCTCAAAAGAAATTTCAATCGTTGTACTGTTGATATTTGGCTCTGTTGACTAATGAGTTTGCCGACCACTGTACTAGGTCAAAGAGTTATTTTTAAATTAAAATACTCCTGATGGGACTAGACCAGGCACAACAATTACTTTAAAAATATTTTAAAAACCAAATTAGAATTATGTAATCCACCATACATGGCATTTTATTCTAAAAATTATGTGCATTCAATACCATAACCCATAATAACTGAGGCTTAAAGTTACTTTGACATTTGCTCATCCATCTGTACATACATCCACCCAAATAGTAGTTGTGCATCTACATGCTAGATACCATTCTAGGCATTGGGAGGCAGCAGTAAAATAGGAAGACACCGTCCTTTTCTTATGGAGCTTTGGTACATACAAACCTTAGACTACCTACAAAGCCAATAGTAACTAAATATATCATAAAAAATGCAGTTTTATATACTTTTTAAAATTATGGTATGTAACTATCATTTATTGCGTTAAAAATCTGTGTAAACTACTTCTGTTTGGAGAAGCAGATTTACTGAGAAAAGATAATATTTAGAATCATAGTATTTAGCTCTTTCTCAGAATGTTCTCACCATAATTTAAGAATATCTATTCTGGAAATTATTTTCTCATTATTCCAAAACTATCAGGAAGAAAAGTGTAAATACACAAGAAAATGCTTTAATTATAAATCTACACTGTTCACAGTTATCTGGCTCTTCTCATGTAACCTTAACTCAGTCTACTAAGCAAGAAAGCATATAAGAGATCTGGTTAAAGCATGACTTGGAAAAGGCTTAACGGTCAAAAATATGAACTCAATTAAAAAGAGCGAAAGCTCAGAGAAGTTTATTAGGTAGCAATAATTCTCACTTAGCTTTCAAAATTTCCCCAGTCGGTCCCAAAGCAGGAACCATGTTTATTATAGGGGAAAAAACAACAACAAAAAACAATCGACTACTATTCCTCCCAACAGACCATAAAAGTACAAAGATACCATTATGTTACTGCCAAAGTCAAAAGGGCAGGAAAAAGCCAAAAGAGGGAAGATGAATAAAAGTAAAAGAGCAAACTAAGGGGAAAACTACAGTTGGAAGGAGATTCAATGGAAGAATATCTTAAGATCAAAGCTTTTATTCCTATCTTTATTTTTAACTAGTAAATGTAAATTGTCTGTTACCAGTCACTTTTAAAAAGCAACTTATTTATAAATAACATAGTATACCTTTGCTCCATAGCACTCAATATTCCAACAAGTGTACCCAATACTTCAAAAAATTCACTGACACAACATTTAAATAGTATTCTTAAAGAGAATAATTTTATGTGCAATTTAAATATGGTAATTCAGGTCTATTATAGCACAGGGTATTTTATTATGGACTGCTTTAAAAAACACAACACATAGTGTTTAATAAGCCACCAATTATCACCTGCCTCTATTTTCTGAATTATTTTCACTATTATCCTTCCTTGCTAACTATGAAAGCTACCTAGAATTTTGCTTACTTGGGTGGGACGAATCAGGGAATTTATTCCTCCATTAAATATTTCCTAAGGACTCACTAAGTGCTAAGCCCTGTTCCTGTCACCTTATCAGAAGCATGGTCTTAAATTGGACTCCAAGTTTGCTGATGATATAAAAAGCATGTTTTCTTTTAGGATAACGACTACATGAAGAATGTACACTGAAATCTACTAGAATATGTAATCAAATAGGTAGTCAATACTCTTAACTAGCAAAAGTCAAAGTCACTGCAACTTTAGAAATTCATTTGCTCTCTGAAAAGAGTTACTACTAGGCCAGTGATGGCGAACCTTTTGAGCTTGGCGTGTCAGCATTTTGAAAAATCCTAACTTAACTCTGGTGCCGTGTCACATATAGAAATTTTTTGATATTTGCAACCATAGTAAAACAAAGATGTATTTTTGATATTTATTTATATATTTAAATGCCATTTAACAAAGAAAAATCAACCAAAAAAATGAGTTCGCGTGTCACCTCTGACACGTGTGTCATAGGTTCGCCATCACTGTACTAGGCCAACAAGAAGTTGACCCGGACTATTTTTTATATGTGTGCCCTATGTCTTATCTGTTTTTCAAACAGAATTACTGAATTAGATTTAAAGCTAAATCTGAATAATGCCCAAGAGAGGCTATTATTCACTGTATTAAGCTGTATTCTTGTCATAACTATACCACACTCTATTCTGAGATTTAACTATCTGAAAAAATTATGTGGGATTCTCCTAAGCTTCCTTGAGCTATTTTGAAAAGGCAGAAAAAGTCATGATAAGTTGAGAGTTTTAATGCTAAGTATGCTTTAACATCTATAATAATAAAAGTGTAATATGAAAATCGACAGAACGACCGAATAGCAGAACGACCGTCTGAATGATCTTCCAGACGACCACACTATGACACGCACTGGCATGCAGGCAATCGATGGGGGCGGGAGCTGCACGATCACGGAGCCTTGGCCAGGTGGGTGGGGCCTCCCTCTGCTGGGTGATCGATCGAGGAGCCCCGTGATTGATCACGCCACAAATGGAGGCCCAGGCCAGCTGGCTGGCAGCCACAGAGGGAGGCCCAGACCACCAGCCAGCGACGCTGTGGCGGGTGTGCAGGGCCGGCCAGCGATCACCCCACAGAGGGAGGGCCCAGGCCAGTCAAACAATCGCACCCCACGCCTGCTGCCCACAGAGGGAGGCGACTGGTGACGGAGAGAGGCAGCGCCGCACAGATGGCAAGCAGTGTTGGGGGCGGGGCCAGCCAGGGGAAGGAAAGCTCCGATAGGCCCTGATCACTGGCCAGGCCTAGGGACCCTACCCAAGGGGTCCGGGATTGCGAGAGGGTGCAGGCCGAGCTGAGGGACAACCTCCCTCCCGCCTCCATGCATGAAAGCATAAATTTTGTGCACTAGGCCTCTAGACCTATATAATAAAAGTCTAATATGCAAATTGTCCCCTTGACTGGGAGCTCAACTGGGAGTTTGACCAGGGGGTGGGGCCGGTTGGCCAACCGCCTGTGTCCTCTCCCCCCTGGCTGATGGCCTGGGGAAGGGAGACCCCAGCTAGCAGACGCTAGGGACCCTACCCATGCCCAAATTTCATGCACTGGGACTCTAATCTATGTATATGATGAAAATTTTTTATAGATATCACAGATACATCAATACAAATGGGAATGAGGACAATTTTCACACAGAGTGGCCTGAAACAGCTTTTTAAAATGGTAATTCCACTGATCTTGCTAATGTCTCTAAGCAACGAAGCCTGTGCTTAAAAAACAACAACAACAAAAACAAATGGCTGGGATAACTGCAAAGATAGAAACACAAAGGCATTGGTGTTAGTAAATGTATAATTTCTTTCCCCTATATCCACCCCCTGTCCCAAACTCCAAACCCACTAATGTTTCTTCCAGAATCACAGTTTAAACAGGATAAGTGGATTTGTATTAATCTCCCTTGGAGTGAATAATTCCTGAAACTGTATATGCAATTGAAAAACACAGTGGAAACCATAAAAGAAGAAATACCCATTTCCTCAAGTAGGGATGACTATGGACATGAGAATCATTACTTGCAGTACTAGTGTGAGATAGACAAATAATGTGATCTGAATGATGCAATATCTGTAATAATAAAAGTGTAATATGCTAGTTAGACCGGATGTCCTTCCGGACGACCTTCCAAACAAAGCCGGGGCTGCAAGGGAAGCCCAGGTCCCGGGTGCCTGCCAGTGGCTGGGGGGAAGCCTGGGTCCCAGGGGCCAGAGGGAAGCCAGTGCTGGCAGCCAGAGGAAGGGAGGCCTATTACTGTACAAATTTCATGCATTGGGCCTCTAGTATTTTATAAGTAGCATTCTACATAAAATAAACAAATTGCTTTATCCTGGGAAAACCTGCCACAAACATATTACATGCCCCTCCCCAGTATTATTGAGAAACAACTGACATACATCACTGTATAAGTTTAAGGCATACAGCATAATGGTTTGATTTAGGTTCAACTAACATTCATCTTCTCATACAGATACAATATAAAGAAGGAAAAAAATTTCTCCTTGGGATGAGAACTCTTAGGATTTACTCTCCTTAAAACTCTCCTATATATCATACAGCAGTATTGTCTCAGTCATCATGTTGTGCCTTATATTCCTAGTACTTATTTATCTTATAATTAAACATTTGTACCTTTTGACCACCTTATTCCAATTCCCCCTGACAAGTCTGATCTCTTTATCAGTATTTTTTAGATTCAACAAATAAGTGAGATCATACAGTATCTGTGTTTTCTGACTTATTTCACTTAGTATAATGCCTTCAAGGGCCATCCATGTTATCACAAATGGTAGGATTTCCTCATTTTTTATTGTTGTTTTTTAAAATATATTTTATTGATTTTTACAGAGAGGAAGGGAGAGGGCTAGAGAGTTAGTAACATTGATGAAAGAAAAACATCGATCAGCTGCCTCTTGCACACTCCCCACTGGGGATGTGCCTGTAACCAAGGTACATGCCCTTGACCAGAATCGAACTTGGGACCCTTCAGTCTGAAGGCCGATGCTCTATCCACTGAGCCAAACCAGTTAGGGCCTCATTTTTTATTGCTGATAATATTCCATTTTATTTATTTATTTATACACACACACACACACACACACACACACACACACTAGAGGCCCGGTGCACAAAACTTTGTGCACTGGCGGGGGAGGGAGGGTGTCCCTCAGCCCCACTTGTGCCCTCCCACAGTCTGGGACCCCTCGGGAGATAACAACCTGCTGGCTTAGGCCCGCTCCCGGGTGGCAGATGGCAGGCCTGATCCCTCGGTGCCTGCCCCGCCTCCCTGGGTCGCACACACAGCAGGGCTGATCCAGGGGTTGGGGCGAAGCCCCGGGTCAGGTCGCACACAGGACGCGACGCCCGGGCGGGCCGGCTGATCGCTGCTGCCCTGCCCAGCCACCCCGGGTCGGGTCGCACACGGACGCCCACCACCCCAGGTCGCAGATAGCAGGCCTGGATGGCAGCAGGGCAGGCAGGATGGCACTGTCCCGCCCTGCCTGCAGTATGCAAATTAGCCGCCATCTTTGTTGGCGGTTAATTTGGATATCGCGCTGATTAGCCGATGGGAGGCATAGCGAAGGTACGGTCAATTACCATGTTTGTCTATTATTAGATAGGAGGTATATATATATATATATGTGTGTGTGTGTGTGTGTATGTATATACATATACATAATTTATATATATAAATAAAATAAAACAACTTCTTCATCCATTCATCCACTGATGAACATTAGGTTGTTTCCGTTTCTTGGCTATTGCAAATAATGCTGCTATAAACATGGGAGTGCAGATATCTTTTCAATTTAATGTTTTTGTTTCCTTTATACAGATTCCCAAAAGTGGAACTGCTGGATCATATGGCAGTTATATTTCCACTTTTTTTAGGATCCTCCAATACTGTTTTCCATAGTAGCTGCACCAATTTATAACCCCAGCAACAGGGCAAAAGGATTTCTTTGTTTGCATATCCACAGCAGTGCTTGTTAATCTCAACTTTTTGATAATGACCATTCTTTTTTTAAAATAAATATATTTTTATTAATTTCAGAGAGGAGGGGAAAGGGAAAGATAGATAGAGACATCAATGATGAGAGAGAATCATTGCTCGGCTGCCTCCTGCACACCCCCTGCTGGGGATCAAGCCTGCAACTGGGCATGTGCCCTTCAAACCAGAATCGAACCCGGGACCCTTCAGTCCAACACTCTATCCACTGAGCCAAACCGGCAAGGGTGATGATGACCATTCTAACAGGTGTGAGGTGATATCTCACTGTGGTTTTCCTTTGCATTTCCCTAATGACTAGTTATGTTGAGCATCTTTTCAAGTACCTGTTGGCCTTTCATATACCTCTTGGAGAAATGTCTATTCAGGTCTTTTGCCCATTTTTTAATTAGGTTATTTGTTTTGTTATTGAGTTGTATGAGATCTTTATATATTTTTAATATAAACCCTTCATCAGATATATAATTTGCAAATATTTTTTCCCATTCTCTAAGTTGTCTTTTCACTTTGTTGATGGCTTCTTTTGCTGTGTAGAAGCTTCTTAGTACAGTACAATTGCACTTGTTTAGTTTTTCTGTTGTTGCTTGTGTTTTAGATTTCATATCCAAAAAATCATTACCAAGACCTATGTTAAAAACCTTTATTCCTATGTTTTCTCCTAAGAGTTTCATGCCATACCTTTAAGTCTTTAATCCATTTTGAGTTAATTTTTGTGAGAAGTGTAAACTATGGGCCTAGTTTCATTCTCTTACATATAAAATATCCAATTACCCCAGCACCATTTATTTAAGACTGCCTTTTCTCCGTTGAGTATTCTTAGCTCCCCTGTCAAATATTAGTTGACTAGATAATCTTAGGCTTATTAAAATCAGGAAGTGTGATGCCTCCTACTTTGTTCTTATTTCTCAAGATTTCTTTGGCTATTCGGGGTGGTATTCTGTGGTTCCACATACATTTCAGGAGTGTTTTTTCTACTTCTGTAAAAAATGCCCTTGGAATCTTGAAAGGGATTGCAGTGAATCTATAGGTGGCCTTTGATAGTACTGATGTTTTAACCACATTAATTCTTCCAATCCATGAACACTTGGATATTTGCCATTTATTTGTGTCTTCTTTGATTTCTTTCATCAATGTCTTAGAGTTTTCAGTATGAAGATCTTTCATTTCCTTCATTAAATTTCTTTCTAAGTATTTTATTGTTTGTGATGCTATTATAAATAAAATTGATTTTTTTCCAGAAAATTCATTTTTAATACACAGAAATACTACTGATTTTTGTATATTAACTTTGTATCAGGCAATTCTATTCAACTCATTGACTAGATCTAACAATTTTGTTGCTGCCTTTAGGATTTTCTATATATAAAATCATGTCATCTGCAAATAGAGATAATTTTATGCCTTCCTTTTCCATTCTGATACCTTTTATTTTTATTTCTTTTTTTGTTTGTTTTGTTTTGTTAATCCTCACTTGAGGATATTTTTTCCATTGCTTTTCAGAGAGAGTGGAAGGGAGGGTAAGGAGAAAGAGAGAAAGAGAGAGAGAGAGAGAGAGAGAGAGACAGACAGAGAGGTATCAATGTGAGAGAGAGAGAGACATTGATTGGTTGCCTCCTGCACATGCCCCAATGGACACGGTGGAGGGGAGAGCGAACCCACAAACCAGGTATGTGCCTGGTGCACAGTGCAGTGCTCCAACCATTGACCCACACCAGCCAGGGCTTATTTCTTTTTCTTATTCAATTGCTCTAGCTAGAACTTCTAGTACTATGCTGAACAGGAGTGGTGAGTGGGCACCCTTGCTTTCAACCTTTCAGATTTAAATATGATATTGGCTATGAGCTTGTCCTATATGACCTTTATTATGTTGAGATATGTTCCTCTATGCCTAATTTTTAAGAGGTTTTATCAATGAATAATGGTTAAATTTTGTCAAATGCTGTTTCTGCAGCTAATGAGATGACCATATGATTCTCTTCTTAAAAATGTGATGTATCGCCCTAGCGGTTTTGACTCAGTGGATAGAGCATTGGTCTGCAGACTGAAGGGTCCCAGGTTCGATTCTAATCTAGGGTACATGCCCGGTTTAGGGCTTGATCCCCAACAGGGGGCATGCAGGAGGCAGCCAATCAATGATTCTCTCTCATCATTGA
Source organism: Myotis yumanensis (assembly GCF_028538775.1). Taxonomy (NCBI): domain Eukaryota; kingdom Metazoa; phylum Chordata; class Mammalia; order Chiroptera; family Vespertilionidae; genus Myotis; species Myotis yumanensis. Next base: position 22,354,674 of record NW_027223767.1, on the reverse strand, counting down.
TGTTTCTAACTCTCTCTCTCTCTCCCTTCCTCTCTGAAATTAATAAAAAAATATTTTTTAAAATGTGATGTATCACACTGATTTACATATGTGGAACCATCCTAGCATCTCAGGAACACACACAACTTCCTTTTAATGTGCTGCTGAATTCTGTTTGCTAGAATTTTATGGAGAACTAGAGGCCCGTTGCACAAAATGATTTGTGCAATAGGCCTTCCTTCCCCTGGCTGCCGGCATCGGTTTTCCTCTGGCACCTGGGACCAAGGCCTTTGCTCCGGCCCCAGCGGAGAAGCCAAGCCTTGAGGCTTCTCTGCTCTGGCCGCAGCAGAGAAGGCAAGCCTCTTCAGTCGTCTTCAGTCTTCGCTCAGGCGGAGCCTTAAGTCTTTGCTCCGCGCCTGCATATGCAAATTAACCGACATCTTTGTTGGGTTAATTTGCATACCCATCCTCATTGGCTGGTGGGTGTAGCAGAGTGACACCAATTTGCATGTTTCTCTTTTATTAGTGTAGATGTTTGCATATATATTCAGTTTCTGGGTGTTCTTATTTGTTTGCTTGTTTTTTAAATATATTTTTATTGATTTCAGAGAGAAAGGAAGAGGGAGAGATAGAAACATCAACAATGAGAGGGAATCATTGACTGGCTGCCTCCTGCACACTGGATCGAGCCTGAAACCCAGCTATGTGCCCTTGACCAGAATTGAACCTAGGACCCTTTGGTCCACAGGCCAATGCTCTCTCCACTGAGGCAAACCGCTAGGGCTGTTCTTGTTTTTTGTTTTTGTTTTATTCTCCAGGATAATGCTGGCTTTGTAAAATAAGTTTGGGAGTGTTGCCTCCTCTTAAATTTTTGGAAAGAGTTTGAGAAGGATTGGTGTTAATTCTTTAATTGTTGGGTAAAATTCACCAGTGAAGCCATCTGGTCCTGGGCATTTCTTTATGAGAGATTTTTGATTACTGATTCAATCTCCTCCCTAGTAATTGTTTTATTCAGATTTTCTATTTCGCCCTGATTCAGTCTTTTTTTTTTTTTAAGCTTAAACAGCAAATATTTCTCACAGTTCTATAGGCTAGAAAGTCTAAGATGAAGGCACATGCAGATTCAATATCTGATGAGAACCCTGGTTCATAGACAGCCATCTTCCCGCTGTGTCCTCATATGATAGAAGGGGCAAGGGAGATTTCTGGGGTCTTTTTTATAAAAGCACTAATCTCATTCATGAGGGTTCCATCCTAATGACCTAAGCATCTCCCAAAAGCCCTATTTCTAGTTCCTAAAGGTATAGAGTTAGGTTGTTTATTTGGGATCTTTCTTGCTTTTTAATGAAGGTATTTATTGCTATGCATTTCTCTCTTAGAACTGCTTTTGCTGCATCCCACAAGTTTTCTTATGTTGTGTTTCTATTGTCATTTATCTCAAGAAATTTTTTTATTTCCCCTTTAATTTCTTCTTTGATCTACTGACTGTTCAGGAGAATGTTAACGTCTTTTTTTAAAAAAAAAAAAATATTTTATTGATTTTTTACAGAGAGGAAGGGAGAGGGATAGAGAGTTAGAAACATCGATGAGAGAGAAACATCGATCAGCCACCTCCTGCACGCCCCCTACTGGGGATGTGCCTGTAACCAAGGTACATGCCCTTGACTGGAATCGAACCTGGGACCCTTCAGTCCGAAGGCCGAGGCTCTATCCACTGAGCTAAACCGGTTAGGGCAGGAGAATGTTAACTTCTACGTGTTCATAAATTTTCCAGTTTTCCTCTTATTATTTATTTCTAGTTTCACGTCATTGTGGTCAAAAGAAATACTTGCTCATTATGATTTCGATCTTGAATTTGCTAAAACTTGTTTAGTGGCCTAACATATAATCTATCCTAGAAAATATTCTATGTGTCTTTGAGAAGAATGTGTATTGTGGCGTTGTTGGACAGAATGTTCTATATGTACCTGTTAGGTCTGCTATTTCCTTATTGATTCTATAGATGATTTATCCATTGTTGAGAGTGGGATAAATTACGCAACTATTATTGTTCTACTGTTTATTTCTCTATTTAGCTCTGTTATTTCTTGCTTTATATATTTAGGTGCTCCAATGTTAGGCACATAAATATACAATTCCTATATCTTCTTGATGTATTGACCCGTTTTTCATTACATCATGACCTTCTTTGACTCTTTTTACTATTTTTGGCTTAAACTATTTTTATCTTACATAAATAAAGCCTGAAAATGATAATTTCGGTGATCTTACTAATGTCTCTAAACAACTAAAGCTCTATTCTAAAAAACAAATGGATGAGAATGACTCTTAAAAGAAAGAAGACACAAGGCATGGGATTTGGCCCTGGCCGGATGGCTCAGTTGGTTGGAGCAGTGATTGCCAACTGGTGGTCTACGGATCACTGGTGGTCCGTGAGGCCCGAAAGGTTGGTGACTGCTGGGTTGGAGTGTCGTCTGTACACCAAAAGGTTGCAGGTTTGATTCCGGTCAGGGAACATACCTAGGTTGCGGGTTTGACCCCCAGACAGGGCGAGTGAGGGAGGCAACCAATCAATGTTTCTCTCTCAAATCAATGTTTCATACTCTCTAACCCTTCCTCTCTCTCTAAAATCAATAAAAACATATCCTTGGTTGAGGATTAAAAGAGAAAGGCATGGGTTTTGGTAGAAGCATAAATTCTTTCTCCAGGAGTCCCTAACTCTAGACCTATTAATGTTTCTTCCAGAATCACAGTTTAAACAGGCTAAGTGGATTTGCATTAATTTCCTTTGGAATGAATGCATATGCAATTCAAAAACACAGTGGAAACCATAAAAGAATAAAGACTTAATTTCCTCAACATGTAGGAATGACTGTGGACATCTGAACTCAGAGGCAATTATTTATAGTGCCAGTGTTAAAAAATCTAGTAACTGGATCTAAATGATGGTGCAACATATTTTCTAAGTAGCATTTCACATAAAATAAACAGATCAGTCTTTCCTGGGAAAATCTGACACAAAAACATTTTATCTTTTTTATTTTTTATTTTTTAAAATATATTTTATTGATTTTTTACAGAGAAGAAGGGAGAGAGATAGAGAGTTAGAAACATCGATGAGAGAGAAACATCGATCAGCTGCCTCCTGCACATCTCCTACTGAGGATGTGCCCGCAACCCAGGTACATGCCCTTGACCGGAATCGAACCTGGGACCCTTCAGTCCGCAGGCCGACGCGCTATCCACTGAGCCAAACCGGCTTCGGCCATTTTATCTTTTTAAAAAATATATATTTTTATTATTGATTTCAGAGAGGAAGAGAGAGGGAGAGATAGATACATCAATGTTGAGAGATAATCATTGATCGGCTGCCTCCTACACGCCCCACACTGGGGATTCAAGCCTGCAACCCAGGCATATGCCCTGACTGGGAATCGAACTGTGACCTCCTAGTTCACAGTTCAACCATTGAGCCATGCCAGCCAGGCAAATATTATGTCTTAATGAAGAAATCAAAATTATAGATCAAGCTTCACAATGTAAAAAGCAGGTAGTAAACCTATTTCATATGTTAAAGAACCTATGAGTAATATAGGCAAAAGATAGCATACAAAATTGCATAATATATCTCATTATTTGGTGCATCTTGAACTTGCTCTCAATACAAGAAAAAATTATTATTTTAAAGAACCTCCTTAAAATACTTCAAACTGTCTCCTAATATTTGTTATTTTCAAAGCCGATTTCAACAATTTTTAATGCTTTATCCTTCTAAATTGACTCAGTATTATTAATCACCCACTATCAAAAGCTAAATTCCTCTTTGGTAAAGCATTTTTTTAAAGCATTCTTTTTAATTTAGCTTTGATCAATAATGGTAATCTCTAACCTTAAGCATACCTGGTATAAACAGTGGCACACACTTCGAAGCTGAGGGGGAAATTCTGAGGAGGAGCTGATGATGGCATCGAAGAACTTTTCAGTCATGTGGAGGAGGTTTCGCTGGTTATCCTCAAGGCTCTCTGACTGTTCTAACCTACAAAAAAAAAAGTCAAATAAATTAAAAACAAACAAAAACACTCCTTAAAAGAGACTACTTGAGATATTCAGCCAAATTAGCCAAATACAATGTTTGGACTTTGTTGGCTTCTTGAACAAGCCAACTATAAAAAAAGAAATTTTGCAAATTGTGTATTAAAATTCTTATTATATTCTTACAAATTCAGTATGTGGTTTTTATTTCTTTTTTTTTGCCAATCTAGTAGGTAGGAAAGTGCATCTCACGTTTTTAACTTTTATTTCCATGACTTCTGGTCAAGTTAGACATGCTTTCATGTATTTTGTAGTCATTCATGTTTCCCCTATTTTGAACTGCCTTTCATATCCAGCCTGGTATTTCTAACTGCTAGGTGTCTCTCCCACCAGTATCTAAAATTCAGTTTGCCCAAAATTAACTGATCTTTTCTCCTACTCTGTCTTACCCTGTGCTGCTCCCCATGCTGTCAATGGCACCATCACTGTCCCAATCACGTCATTCTGGTGACCTCTGATGTCTCCACATGCCTGGTATACTCCATTACTGCCCCCATTCAATCAGGGTTGCCAATTCAATATGATCTCTAAAGTCTTGGTGTTGTGATTAAAAGTAGAAATTCAGAAAACAGACTTACTTTTGTGTCAGGTTTACCCAGGAAAGACCGATCTGTTTATTTTACGTGAAATGCTACTTATAAAATATGTTACACATTTCAACTCTACCACAATGATCTCTATGGCCTTGGTCAAGACATTTAACTTCCCTGGGCCTCAATTTTTTTTCATCAATAACCCAGTAATAATAATTCTGCCTATTTATTGGGTTTAAATTTCACCCAATGGCTATCACATCCACAAAGCTTTACTCGGGCTCCCCAACTGGCATAATCTGAACTCTCAAAACACATCCCCTATGAAACTCACTCTTAACTACGTGTTATATGTCTTATCTCTTACTAAACTGTAAACTCCTTGAAGGAAGTTCCTTTAAGGGGACTCATCTTTGTCCCCTTAAAAACTAGAGCTATTACCAAGTAAGTATTGAATTCTTGTTTTTGATCTTTTAATTAGTAATTTTTACTTATATGCTAATTTACATATTACATAAATGCTTGGGAAACTCAAAAGTCATCACTTCAGAATCCTGCAATTAAAAAGATTAAGTTGCAAAACCATGTAGCAATATGCTACCATTTATATTGAGCACTCACATAATATACAGTTTCTACAGCTACATATATATATATGCAAATGCATTGAAAAAGGACAGAAAAACAAAGTAACAGTGCTAAATCTCCAAGATTGTAGTCATAGACACCTTTAATGATAACTGCAATTGTTTTTTAAGAAAAATGTATTTGCATGCAACTTTCATAATTAAAGACTAATTTTTAAAAATATATTCTTAACAATTTCAGAACAGGAGAGGGAGAGATAGAAACATCAATGATGAGAATCACTGATTGGCAACCTCCTGCACACCCCCTACTAGGGATTGAGCCTGCAACCCGGGCATGTGCCCTGACCCTAACAGGGAATCGAACCATGGTCTCCTGGTTCATAAATCGACGCTCAACCACTTAGCCACACCAGCCAGGCTAAAGACTAATTTTAAGAATCAAGGGGAGAAGTTGTGAGGGTAAGCATCTACCATTGTACAGTGCCTCTACTCAGGCCCTACCATTGTAGTGGTATAAAAAAAATGAAGAGCAGTTGTAGATGAAAGATGACAAACCTGGTAGGATCCACTTCAAAGCTAACATGCTGCCAATCAGAGGATGTGATCACAATTCGTAATAAAGGATCCAGGAGTTTTTGTAGGTAGGTAGCACCATATACCTAAAGAAATGCACAAGTAGGAAATTATTATGCCTGATTCAAGTACCCTGCATTTCGGAGGATATTTGCTCTGTACATTCTGTACAAAATCATTGCCATACCTTCACACAAAAAACAGATGAATGGATACAAACCTTGAAACAGAAGGTCATTATTTTACTAGCTAAGCTGTTCCCTCGAAAAAGAGTCTGCATGGAGTCTGCCAATTCTACTTCCTTAGAAAACATGTTCCAGAGCAGTTGGTAGAGTAAATGCCGAGAATCAAATAGAGTCACCAGAACTCGAGCTAGTTCATCCTGAGAACAAAACAAATGGTGTTAGGGTGGATAATCCTATTTTCTCTTATGCAGGAAACTGAATCAAGATAAATGGTGACTGATTAATTTTCCTCCTGGCATTTATTTGTGCTCATTCTATATAACAAAAGCCTAATATGCTAGGTGTCCGGTGACTGGTCATCTGTTCAACCAATCAAAGCATAATATGCTAAAGCTGCTCAACTGCTCGCTATGACATGCACTGATCACCAGGGGGCAGATGCTCCGATTGGTAGGTTAGCTTGCAGCTGGGGTCCAGGCGATCAGGACTGAGTGAGATGGGTCAGACACACCCTGGAGCCCTCCCTCCCCAGCTGGTCAACCTCCCGCTTCCTTCCCCGCCTGGCCCCAATCAGGACTGGGCGAGGTGGGGCTGGACACGCCCTGGAGCCCTCCCATGGTCCCTTCCTGGCCTGATCATGCACCAGTGAGGTCCCTCGGCCTGGCCTGCACTCTCTCGCAATCCGGTACCCCTCAGGGGATGTTGGAGAGCCCATTTCAGCCCGATCCCGCAGGCCACTCCCCTTGGGAGGGAGCCAGATGCAGGGCTCACAGCTGGCGAAAACTGCTGCAACAATGCGAGCCTCTCCCGATCAATTGGGACTGATTGGGCATGAGCCCATGGCAGGTGCAGTGGGGCCAGGATGAGCAGGAGCGACAGGTAGGAGCTGCAGACAGCATTGGACTGCGGGTACCCATGCATGAATTCGTGCACTGGGCCTCTAGTATGTCTATAATAGATGACTATTCCTATATGCCTAACAGAAGATGATGGCAAAGAGTTTAGCTTGATATGCACAGATGATTTTCTCAGAAAAAAAGTGAGCAAGAATAAGACTTTGGTGACCATAAGAGCTCTCATATGGTCAGAGAAACTCACTGTTTTCTGAATATGGGCCAGAGAAACAATAAAAATGAAAAGACTACAAGATTTGCAGGAGGAAATCAGCAAATAGACCTGGTACATGCAGAACCAAAACATTAGCAAGATTATGTACAAAGTGAGGGTGAATGGCTAATTCTTATCTAGTACCTAAATGATAACCCTCATGATTGCCCATGGTAAAGTACTTTGGGGTATACTCAAGAAAAATGATGTGATAATAAATCAGTGTTTAACCACACATTCTGAGAAGAGGCTTGGAGTGAACAGGGGGCAAGGTCTCTGCTCTCACGGAGCTCACATTCTAGAGACTTAGAGTAAGTTCTCAAATAAACACATTTATTTCACATAGTGAATAAATGCTGCCAAGAAAATATAACAAGGTAATGTGACAGAATGACTGTGGGTGTGGGTTTTGATTGGATAGTCAGAAAAGACTTCGCTAAGAAAGTACATCTGAACTGAAACTTGAAGAACAAGAAGTCAGCCATTTAAGAGATCAGGGAAGAAGCATTCCAGGCAGTAGAGGCAGCAGCAGCAGTAAGAGTGCTGCAGGGTGGAAACAACCCAAACATGTTTCATGGCCAGTGTGGTTTAAGTTTGGTGAATAAAAAGGAAAATGGCCCTGACCAGTTTGGCTCAGTGGCTAGAGCATCGGCCTGTGGACTGAAGAGTCCCAGGTTCGATTCCGGTCAAGGGCATATAACTTGGTTGCGGGCACGTCCCCAGTAGGGGGTGTGCAGGAGGCAGCTGATCAATGTTTCTCTCTCATGGATGTTTCTAACTCTCTATCCCTCTCCCTTCCTCTCTGTAAAAAATCAATAAAATATATTTTTTAAAAAAAAGGAAAATGGCATATGATGATGTCAGAGATGAGGTAGGGCCAGGTAGCATAGAGCCAGAATTTGAGTTTTACTTTTAAGTATGAAGAATAAGATCCTATAGCTTTTATAGCAGAAATTTACAGGCAATGACAGATTACCATATTAGTTATAATTTACTAAACTGAAACCATTTTTGGTACAATATAAACTAAGCATCTTTTTAACATGGAAAGGGAATTCCTTCCAAAATTTTTAGTATATATTATTAAGAATGATATGGTTTTAGGAAAATTTTTATTAAGAATTCAAATAGCCACATTATGTTTTCAGTGTTTAAAATATGCAACATCAGCCCTAGAGGGTTTGGCTCAGTGTATAGAGCGTCAGCCTGCAGAATGAAGGGTCCCAGGTTTGATTCCAATCAAGGGCACATGCCCAGGTTGCAGGCTCGATCCCCAGTAGAGGGCGTGCAGGAGGCAGCCGATCAATGATTCTCTCTCATCATTGCTGTTTCTATCTACCTCTCACTTCCTCTCTGAAATCAATAAAAATATATTAAAAATAAATATAAATAAAATATAAATAAAACATGCACCATCAGAATTTCAAATGCAAATAAGAGTGCTTAAATTTTTTAAAAATTGTAAAATGCATTACAGAAAAAGAGTCAAGAATTGGGGATAGTAAACAGGCACAAGCCTTGAATTCTAGTGCTAGCATTACTAACAACTAAATATGAGATTTAACACTAATTATCTCAGTTAGTATATGAAGACACCAGACCAGATCAATGGTTTTAATTTTCTTTTCATCAGTGTTTAAATGGAGTTTTTCAGTAGGACAGGTCAGAAGTCCGAATTTTACTTTAAAATGTGTGGATCGGTATGATCCTCATACTTAAGGTAAGAATACTAGTGAGGACTAAGCTCCAACCACTTCCCCACAGCTGAAAACCACTCAAATAATATCTGAAGTCTCTTCCAGCGCTAAAGTTTCAGCAATTCATTCAATAAACATTCACTGAAGAAATGAATTCTGAACCATCTGCTATGTGGCAGGCACTTTTCTTTTCCACCTTCAATGAACTTACCCACTGAGAACAAGGAACCACATTGGCCAGAGCCATAGCTATAGGGAGCTCTCCCTGATCACCCATCATCGTGACCAGCTCCACCAGTCTCTCAAACCGATCTGCCAACACCGTTTCAGCAAGTGTGTCAAATTCTGTGCCTTGTTGAAGGATTTTAGTCAGAACTTCCATAAATGTAGCTCTTGTCTGGAGATCTTTGTGGTAACCTAAACCTGATATAGACAGATAGATGCAGATTTACTAACATGACCTTGCTGAAATAATTTTACTCGTCTTATATGCCAATTCTCTAAGTTTTAAATTTCCATATGCTCTCATTTTATCTCACCTATGGAATGCATGAGGCCACTGTCCACATTCGCATTGAGTAAGTTTGACATTGCAAGGACTGTACAGTGCCTCAGTGATGCCAGCCTCCGGGACATGCCACGTTTCCTGCCACCTGTTTGTGCATTTTCATCTTCAACTTCACTACAGTCATTCAAAAGGTTCATAAACAATGTGAAATACCTGAGAAATAAAAAGACTGACCCTTATACTGTGAAGGCCACATCAACCAGAAAACTAACCAGACATTCTGAAATCATCACGTGTATTTCATGAGTGTTTCTTGAGTATCTGCTACTCTCCAGTCTTGGGATAATCAGCTAGTGTGGCTCATTATGAAGTGTGCTCTGTTGAATATGATTTTGCCCTGACAAAGGCCAGTATATATTCCAAATAGATGCAATGTAAGTACATCACTTTTAATGCTTAGCATATAAAATTAATGGTCCAAATAGGCGATCTGGGTTTTACTGCCAATAAAAAGTCACTGGTCAGATAATTTTCTTTAAAAATCACAAAACACAGTTGTTTTCCTATCCCACTCCTGACACAGGGAATATTGCTTCATGCATGTGTTATATTTTATGAGACAGCAGCTGATGGCCGTAATACCAAAGCAATGATGTCCATGTTCTAAATATAACAATTTATCACTTTGATCACACTTTCTTTCTTTGGTTGTGTGGGACTTTGTTTTTTGCTTTGTGTTTTTGGTAACAGAAATTTACTTAAGAAATAACTGTGATTTGGCTTCCATTAGTTCCACACCATCTCCTTCCTCAGGCTGCAGCGGAAGGCCAGCCAGGAGTGAAACTACTGCTTCCATGCTTGCCTGGTCCAAATCTCTGAAGAAAAAAATATTTAGAGACCATAATAAGTTTTTCAGGTTCTTCCACCCCACCATCCCCTCAAATAAATTTCTTCCTAACAGACACAAACTTTAGGAGCTACCTATTTCATTAGATACCTTATTAGGAAAACCTAAATGATATGAGTTAATATGCAGACTCCAGAATACAAAAACATTTCAAGTTTAGGAGAGGGTGACAATAACTTTCTACAAAGTAATTTTGGCAAAATGACTACCTTAAAATCAAGAGAATGCACTTCAAAACCAAGTCTGGCCAAAGTAATACATGTAAATGGTTATTATGCAGTTCACAGTGATTAATTATTTTCTAATATGTGGCAATAAATACTTGTCATTAGAGCAAACTTAATTAGCTTTAAAAGGACTCAAAACAACTAATTATTAACAAATAATACATTTATCAGATGTAAACAAGAGATTTTCTAAATGTTTTAATCTCTAAGTAAAATTACATAAAAGTAACTATAAAAGCTACAAGATTTTTATCTAACCATAAAATAAATACAATTTAAGGCTTTACATATTTTATTTTCCAATAATTTATTTTCCAATAATCGTATCCTTCATAAATATGCAACACTAACTTTCCAAACATAAAACTCTCACATTTTTTTACTTTAAGTCTTTTAGTTAAAAAAAAGTATGTAATTCAAATGCAAGAGCTTGATATCCAGAAAAATAATTTCATTACACATAAAATGTATGTATAACAGCTATAATGAAGTAGTACTAATGCCTAGAGTAAACCTGCTGATACTTAAGGTCATTCTCTTTTTTACCTTGTAAGACATTTTACATCATCATCTGCTGCTTGATTTGATGTTCCCATAACCCAGTCTGTCAAGTACTCTACCATCTTATTCCTATAGAATGGTAGAGAGAAAAAAAAAAGCAAACAAATTTTTAAAAGTCATACATACACCTTTTTAAATAGTGCACACAATGTGCCAAATAACCCAGGAAACATGACAAGTTTCTAAAAGAGATACTGCTCTCACAAATCTAACAGAAGGGACTTGGATACTGAACCTCCATGTTATAGTTAGCTATGTATCTGTTTGGAAACAGAATCAAATTCTTAGCTCAAGGATAGTGTAATTTTTGAAAAAGGGAGCGCTGTCATGGGCACAAAGCTTTGGGAAATTTAAAAAGACATGGAGAAAAACTGACACGTAAAATGTTCCTTTCCCACTCTCCACCCCCGCTTCCCATAATAACCAGGTACCTACCATTTTCCTGTACTTCATTTAAAATAATAAGATTTAGAAGACTCTGGATTGTTCTTTTAGGAACTCACCTAAATTTCATCTCTTGACAAAATGAGAGGTCATCTCTCCTTGCCATCATTACCTCGACTAACTGACACAGTTTCGTTTTTATTTGAATCGCATGAACCATATTCCCAAGCACACGAACATATCTATTTGGACATAGAAACATTCAAAAAAAAAATCAGATATAAACAAAAGAGGTTTTCTAAATGCTTTAATCTCTACGTAAAATTACTAAAAGTAACTATAAAAGCTACAAGATTTTTATTTTATTTATAAGAGAACATACATAACTTCTGGTTACCTTATTGTCACACCCTAATTTGGGAGCAATAAAGAAAAGGATGGCAAATTACTTCACTAATAACTACTAATACCAATGTATTTCTGCTACATTTCAATAGAATGCTTACCTGACCAAATTTAACATCATTGTTTCAATGCTAGCTTGCCCCAAGTGTTCAGAGCTGCCTTCAGTATGATTATCTAGTAGATTCTTCATTATAGCTATAGTTTGCTCTACAAATTGAGTATTGGTGTCAGTCAATAAAACCTATACAAGGAACAAAATACATCTGGAATCAATGCACAGTAGACAGATCAGAGAGATAAGAAGCTGCCTGATCTAAATGTCTAACATGTGCAGAAATGCACCTACAGTCATATATCCAAACAGGCACAGAGCTATGAATAGACACTCATACCCATACCTAAGATATTCATAACCCCAGGCACACCCACACACTAGAGTTCCTAAATAGCAAACTGATCCCACATTAGAGAATTCTTTTTTTATGTAATTTTCTGACTATTTCTTTTAAGACTTGTGAGTGAGTGTTCATGCCAAAATTTACTAAATAAACAAAAGGGCTCGTTATTTTAATAAGTCACTCTATTCATAGGGAAAGGTAAAAAATTAAGCAGAGCACACTTTACCTGTCCTTGTGAGTCAAAGAATTTGCTGATGGTATTCTTCAATTTGTTAAATAGCATTGGATAAAGAGCAGGACTCAATTCCAGACCCACCAGATCCTTCACATTGGTCCTTATCTGAAGTCCCACTTTCTCATGGTTACACACCATTAAGGACAACAGTCGATCCATAAATTTGCTGACAGGTGTGTCTGCATTTCCTTCTGAGGACATCACTGAAATCATGGAACCCTTGCGTTCACTGACTGGGCCCATGGGTGGGCTATAGGTTGCTAGGCCAGAATTGCTTCTCTGCTGCAGGCACACTCCCCCAAGAGCACAAAGAAAGCCAGTCATGTTGATCCATTCCTGTAGGGAGTCGGTGTCAGACAAATCTATGGATCCTCCTCCACTCACATGAGACATTCGCCTCTTAACAATGGTCTTGTGAAGGCTTTCAGCAGCCTAAACACAAAATTTTTATGGGAAAAGTTAATTCATCCTAAATTGATTGACAGACTTGACATTACTTTTTATCCAACAATTCTTCCATGACAAAAGAACATATTTTACATTTAAAAAATCCAAGTTTTCACTCTAGTCACATCAAGGTGTCTTACTTCTTGAGGGAGGGTGAGCCTTATAGAATTGAGGGTAACAATAAACAGAGATACAGATACAGAAGGTGGTGATGACTACAGCTCAGAAAGGAATGTATTTTCAAAATATTTGCTGTATCAATTCCTGGACACACAAGCAATATCTATGCTGCTTCAAGGAATATAAGCATTTGGAGATTTTTACCCAAGTAGTGGGTTCACTTATTAACTTAGTGGCTCCCCAAGTTCAAGTGCTCTATTGTAGCCAGCTTGAAACAGTGTACTACTATTAACACAAGATTCCACATGGCAAGATAAGAGTAATCAAGCAGAAGAACCTCTGACTACAGAAAGAGAGTGTAACGAAGAAAGTACAGGAAGACAAAAATCAATAGAAAAAATCACACTCTAATCTGAGGAGAAATCTTCAATTTTCTGATCCTTTTAATTTATGGAATACAGATGAGAAGGAAAAACTCTTACTATGTGAGGCAAATTTTCAAATTCAATTTCCCTTATATTCTGCTTACATGTATAATATTCATCCTAGTACAGTAAATATATTAACCCAAGAAAGCAATATATTTGAGGTATTCTGTGGTATGAATGATATAGAAGCACCATTGCACTACTTTCTTCTTTTTTTTTATTTTTTATTTTATTTTAATAATTTTTATTTCTTAAAGTATTACAAAGAGTATTACATATGTCTCCTTTTTTCCCCCCCTTGACATTCCCCCGGGGCCTACCCCCCGCCCCGTGTCTTGTGTCCATTGGTTAATCTTATATGCATGCATATAAGTCCTTCAGTTGGTCTCTTAATCCCCACCCCCCCCCCCCAACCCTCCCCAGGCTTCCCACTGTAGTTTAACATTCTGTTCAATTTTGCTCTGCTTCTGTATCTACCCCTGTTCATCAGACCATACTGGTCCCCTTTATTTGTCCCAACCTCACTGGAGTAGTCTCAACCTCACCAGGGCCGTCTGAGCCTCACCAGGGCCGTTTCAACCTCACCGGGGTCGTCCCTACCACACCGGGGATGTTTCAACCTGACCGGGGTCGTCCCTACCACACCGGGGCCGTTTCGACCTGACCAGGGTCGTCCCTACCTCACGGGGGCCGTTTCAACCTCACCGGGGTCGTCCCTACCACACCGGGGCCGTTTCGACCTGACCGGGGTCGTCCCTACCTCACGGGGGCCGTTTCAACCTCACCGGGGTCGTCCCTACCTCACGGGGGCCGTTTCAACCTCACCGGGGTTATCCCTACCACACCGGGGCTGTTTCAACCTGACCGGGGTTGTCCCTACCACACCGGGGCCGTTTCGACCTGACTGGGGTCGTCCCTACCTCACGGGGGCTGTTTCAAACTCACCGGGGTCGTCCCTACCACACCGGGGCCGTTTCGACCTGACCAGGGTCGTCCCTACCTCACGGGGGCCGTTTCAACCTCACCGGGGTCGTCCCTACCACACCGGGGCCGTTTCAACCTGACCGGGGTTGTCCCTACCACACCGGGGCCGTTTCGACCTGACCAGGGTCGTCCCTACCTCACGGGGGCTGTTTCAACTTCACCGGGGTCGTCCCTACCACACCAGGACCGTTTCAACCTCACCGGGGCCATCCCGACCTCACCGGGGCCATCCCAGCCTTACTGGGGAAACAGGAAGTTTGGCCCTCTGTCCCCTGCCGGCGGCTCCCCACTAGACAAAATCTCCAGGCGTTCCTGGTGGTTGAACATCCAGCACTCCTGCCCTCCACCAAGTGCACAGACTGCCTGTCTGCTGTCCCCCAGCGCCCCACAAGAGACTGGGACCAGTGGGCATGTTTGTGCGCTTGCTGGTACAGCAGTTCCACAGTGCCGGCCGAGTCAGGCCCAGCCCTGGCCGGCCCCGGACCCGACTCTGCCCCCCGATTGCGTCCCTCCCAGATGCAAGGAGCTGAAATCTGCAGCCTGCTGGGATGGGCTCTGTACTTGGTGCCTCTGCACATCCTACTCAGTCTCAATGCGCTTCTTTCTATGCGAGGAGTTGAAATCTGCAGTTTGTTGGGTTGGGCTCTATATTTGGTGTCACATCCTACTCAGTCTCAATGTTCTTTCTCTCCTTCCAGTTGTAGAGCTTCCACTGGGCCAACTTTCCCATGGTTCTGTATGATAGGTGTTTGTCTGATATTTGGTAGTTTCGATGTTGTTGTGTGAGGTAGCACGCACAGGTCTCTTCCTTATGCCGCCATCCTGGTTCTCCTGGGTCTGCTTCTTGAGTGTGTCTCTCATGGCTGCGAGCAGTTGAAGTCTGCAATTTGTTGGGATAGGCTGCAAAAGCGCAGGTGGGTCTTTTTGTGCACCTGGCACAGCTTGGATGGGGATGTAAATTGATTAAGGCTGAGATTCAGGGAGTTGCCATGGCGGAGCAAATAGCACTGGCTGAGTCTCTGCGGCCCCTTGACTCTCTGCCAGGGCTTTGTGTCCCCCAGTGCCGGCGAGCAGCTGTGCAACAGAGTCTCCCTCGCTTTCTGATGGCTGCAAGGCCGTGCTGCCTCTCCCCGTAGGGTCTGGTGCTTCATGATCCCGCCTGAACCAGCTCAGTGGATTTGAAAGTTTGCAGAAGCAAAGGCGTTTCTACTTGTGAGTCTGGCACAGCCCAGATGGGAATGTAAATTGTGTAGGGCGGGGTCACAGGGAGTCGCCGGGGCGGAGACTCAGCGGCCCCTTGCCTATCCAGGACTCCAGGACTTTGCGTCCCCCAGTGCCGGCGAGCAGCCGAGCGCCAGAGCCTCCCTCGCTTTCTGACCGCTGGAAGGCCGTTGCACTACTTTCTTATGTATGTTTGTTTTGTGAGGAAAATGGCCTCTTATGAAGGATTTGAATATGGAAGTCCTGAAACTCTGCCATTTTTTATAGCACTTGCATGTAATACAATTGTATCTATTATTAGAATATGGCTATATATCCCTGCTTTTGTGCAGCACATTATCCCTTTTAGGACCTATGTGATCAGGTATTTCGGCAAGTTCTCTGACCAGGACTTAACACAGGGTGTGGCTTGCAACTGGCTGACTTAATGTGAAACACAATGAAAGAACCACTGGATACAATATTATGCTTTGATAAAGAAAGCCTACATCTTGTAGTTAAGTACTTTGTATCACCTACTTTGACTACGAGGATGGCTGGACTAAGTCATACAACAAAATCAACTTCACACGGTCAATGATGTATGCCGTAATGAATCATGGTATCAGACACAGAAACGTCCACTGCAAAAGAACTTAAAGATTGGCTTAGCAACAAGGTGAAAGAGGCACATATTCTGACCAAATTTACATACTGAGATTATCAAACAGTGCCAAGTGATTTTGCATTTTTTGGCAGTGGAAGGGACCTGAGAACTCAGCATACTGACAGTATTTGGGCTGAAACACTCTAATTGGTATATACATGACTTATTTCCTTCACTCATCAAGAACATGAATCCAGTATCACTTAGACATCTCCTTAATCCAGTCTCAGCTCTTGAGCCAAGTGTTCAAACTGAACAGACGCGGTACTTGGCATCAATATTAATTAAGACAATATGGAATACTGAACTAGCAGTTAAGGCTCAGCTATCCAGAGTTCTTTCACGTCTTTATTAAATGTTAATCCTCCCATTGGAAATAAGAAAGAGGAAGAAGATCTCAGAGCAGCTCCATCACCTTGGTTACCTGTAGCCAGTCCTCAAAGCAGAGATATTTTAATGAAACCCACCGAAGTGGAGGCAGTGACATTGAAATGGATTAGCAACTTATTAATAGAACCAAACATGTACAACAGCAACTTTCAGACACAGGAATCCATGCAGGGAAGATCTGAAGAAACTGACAACAGTGTGAAGATAGAAATAGTGGTCCTGGTAGCAGTAGGAGACATGGTGATGGATCTGGCAATGAGATGAATTCTAACCATGCAAACCAGTCAGCTGGGAGCCCTGGCAGTGAGGTACAAACAGAAGACACTGCAGATATTGAGAACTTAAGGAAGAAATCGAAGATGATGATCATGATCATAATCCTAAAAGCAGCTGTGATACAGGTATTCATAACAAAATTAGAAAGTCAAGCAAAAATTTGCTTAGGGAATCCCATGGTCCATCAGAAAGAAGTGGGACAAGCAATAGAATAGGAAAGGACCTGGTTTTTAACACTGAGTCAATACTATCGGTAGATAATCAAATACAAATGCTAAATGCCTGTTCACACTCTGAAGACCCAGAACATGATATTTCAGGGGAAATGATTGCTGCTTATACAGCACAAATAACTCAGGAATCTTCTATTATATGCACTGGGGACTTCATGGGAGACTATTGTGAACAGATTTAATTGTTAACAGTTTACTGGTCCACAGCATCACCACCTCCACCACCACGAGCAAATATGATCATATGCTAAGCGCAAATAATGCCAGTTACAGTAGTTCCCAAGTCAGTGCAAAATTAGGAAAAAAAATATGGCTGATTTTGATGGTGAAGAATCTGGGTGTAAAGAGGAACTAGTTCAGATTAATTTACATGCAGAAATAACATTTCATCTCCAAAAACATTTTCCCAATTTAGTATCTATTTACCATGAACATCTTAATCAAGGGCCTGCAGTTCATAAACATCAATTCAACAGTAATGCTGTGACAGACATTAATTTGGATAACATTTGCAAGAAAGGAAACACTCCATTGTGGGATACAGTCCAAGATGATGATGCAATTAATCTTTCTGAAGGCTTAATAAATGAAGTCAAAAAACTTCTCTGTTCCTTAGTATGCTGGTTTATGGATAGACAGATTGGAATGAGACTGACAGTTCCCTTAAAATTTTAGGAAACAAGTAAATAGGAATTCTTTAAATGTTATGCATTAGTCAAAGGTCATTTTGTGTACTCTTATCAACTAGGTGTGGTAGATTTCGTAATATACTATTACCAACCTATTTAGTAACTGTGGTTTTCATATTAGGTTTAGGCTTTTCGCTCATAAGGTTCATATTTTATCACTCACTCTTGCTTTTTCAGCACTTTCTGGCACTACTGATTATAGCTCTCCTCCAACAGAAACAAAGGAATAATAATTTTTATTCCTTTCCCCCTTTTTATTTAATTTGTTAGGGTGACACTAGTTAACAAAATTATACAAGTTTCAGGTGCACAATTCTATAACACATCATCCGTGTACACTGTATTATGTGTTCACCACCCTAAGTCAAATTTCCATTTATCAGCATTTATCCTCCTGTACCCTCCTCCTTCATCCCTCCCCCTGGCAATCACCATACTGTTGTCCATGTCCATGAGTCTTTTTCTCTTGTTTTTTTTTTTTCTCAATCCCTCCACTCCCCCGATCCAGCCCATCCACTCCAACATCTGTAAGCCTGCTCTCTATTGTGAGTCTGTCTATACTTTGCTTGTTAGTTCATTTTGCTCATCTGAGTAGATCTTTTGTGTCTAAGGCTTCTGTAGTACATAAAGAATTAGGTTTGTGTTTTTTTGTCTTGTTTTTTCAGTGCAAATTCTACTGTATATTTATATAGTTCTTATGGGGGCTCAAATGATTACCACAAATTTCTTGATTTTCAGTTTTGTTCCACTGGTACAATTTCAGGTTTCCCTTGTCTTATACTGTTTTTGATAATGTTGTTCCATTCTCTGATGTAGTGAACTCAGTTATTAATTGAAGATATTTTATATTATGTATTATATATAATGTTATATTTTATTAATGTTTTCAGCTTACCTCTACCCAGGCCTAATACGTCTCATTTTACTGAATATTTAAGTTCTTGAAAATATATATTTTTTACTTAATTGGATTAGAAAAAGTATGTGCAATATTTTTTTCCACTTTTGGTCTTTAAAGGGCTATAATTTGAACAATCACAGTAGGAAAACTGCTTGTTCACGAAAGTGGAGGAAACCACTAATAGACCTCTGTTAGTGGATCAGTTACCTCATGTGGCATATGTTCTTTAAAAAGAAATCTTTGAAGGGCTGAACATTTCATTATTTACATAGGTATTATAACAGTTAATTTTAACATGTTAACTGTCTTTTAAAAGTCTTTGTGAAACAAATGGACATTTTAAGTGGCTGAAATAATTTATATTCCCCATATGTGCATCTGCATACCCCATGACCCACCCAGATGGTCACCTAAAGCCACATTCAAAAATGTTCATAACAGCACTATTCAAAATAACTAAGTATTTTTGTATAGCTATCTAATGCCAAAAGAAGAGCTGAAAGAAAAATTAAATTATAGACTGTTTGTTGAATGAAATAATATATAGCAAGAGCAATGAATGAACTACTACCGCAAGAACTAGTGTGCATGACCTTCGGTGTGGATGAATCTGGCAAACACAATGTTGAGTGAAAGAAGCCAGATATAAGAGAGTGTATCTCTATTATTCCATTTATATAAAGTTTAAAAACAGTTAAACTATTGTATTTATGTCAGGATTATGGTTATTTTTGGGTTGTTAATGACTGGAAAGAGGCACAATGAAGGGTTCTGGTACGCTGGGAATAATTTACTTCTTGATGTGGGTGCTGGTTGCACAGGTATGTACATCACCGAATATTTTGAATTCTCACTTAGATTTATAGATGATTTTGTTATGCTTAAATAAAAAGAAAAAGCTAGCCCAGCCTGCATGGTTCAGTGGTTGAGCATCTACCTATGAACCAGGAGGTCACAGTTCAATTCCAAGTCAGGGCACATGCCTGGGTTGCAAACTCAGTCCCCAGTGTGGGGCATGCAGGAGGCAGCCAATCAATGATTCTCTCTCAGCATTGATGTTTCTCTCTCTCTCTCCCTCTCCCTTCCTCTTTGAAATCAATAAAAATATTTTTTTAAAGAAAAAACTATATGAAAGATGAAAAAATTAAGTAAAAAACCAATCCAAACTTAAGATTACCATATACATTTTTAAAGAGTCACTGATATATTTTTGTCATATATTAATATTATCAACCCAGAATATCAAATTTCTTTTAAAAACCTTTGATTCACATGCATGAATCTTGCAAACACTATGCCAAGTGAAAGAAACCAGTCATAAGAGACCACATACTGCATGATTCCACTTATGAGAAATGTCCAAAATAGGCAAATCTACAGAGACTGAGAGCAGATTAGTGGTTGCCTGATTGGGGGGTGGAGAGGGGGGGGCGGGTGCGCATGAGGGTGCGTGGGGGAAAGGGGAAATAGGGAAATTAGGGAATAATAGCTGAAGGTTTTGAATTGTTTTTAAAATTATGGTGATGGTTGCACAACTTTGTGACTATACTAAAAACCACTGAATTATACATTTTAAATGGGTGAATTATATGGTATGTGACTTATATCTCAATAAAATTTACCAAAGGGGAAAAAAAAAAGCTTTCATTCTGAAACCACGTGTCATCTGCAAAATATTGCATTAGGTACACATTTTACTTCATGAAAATATAACTTTTTGTTTTGTTCTAATTAATCATGGTAAGAAAAAAGCAATAAAGACTAGCCAGGTTTTCTAAGACATGTAATAATGAGAGCAATATGGCCAACATAGATCAAATATGCACAAATACCAAGTTATTGTTCATTTCCAGGGTAGCAGATAATAGTTGATAAATTAAATGTCCAAGTTTTAATATTTCGCTTAACCTGTGGGTTCAAATCATGTGCCCATAAGATCTCTTTATTAGATACTGAATAAAATACTAAAAAGTATTGCTTTAATTTTAGTTTTTTTCCTCTACCTTTGTTGCCCCTTTTCTGAAAATTTTGTAAAATACTCTGACAGAGAAAGAGAAAGAAAGAGGGTAAAGGAATGGTCTCTACAACAAATCATCTCTAGCTCAGTGCCGTCCAATGTTTCTGCAATGATGGATACATTTTATTATGTATGTGCTCTCCAGTACAGTAGCCAATTGCCACATGTGGCTATTGAGCCCTTGAAATGTGGCTACTGTGTGACCAAGAAACTGAATTTTAACTGTATTTAATTTTAATTAAAGGTAAATTTTAATTTAAGTAGCACATGTAGCTAGTGGCTACCGTATTAGACAGCGCAGATTAATATGAACACAATTAAGTATCAGTCTTAAGACAACTCTATGCTTATAGTACTAAGAATAATTCACGAAGAGTATACTGAAGTTAAGTTATATGTTTAGCAAACGAATAACAGACAAAAATCAACTTTACAAACTCACCTGGCCATCTTCCATTTTAGCTTTTGGATAGTTGAGGATTAGTTTTGTAGCTTGTTCCCATTTTGCGTGTGTATCTTCCCAAGCCTAAAATGAAGGCAATTACCACTTAAAAGCAACTTTAAATCTAGAGCTAAAAATCAATCAGTAATAGGTCTCAAACTTGGTGTATATCATAAACATAATATCCTACTAGTAACATGCACACATCTTAGATTTGCTTCAAATGCTCTTCCTGGTCACATACGCATAACATGAGGCTTTTAAAATTGAGGGTGGGGGGCCTAGGAGGGATGCTTCTGTTGCTAAGGGCATACCTCAGTGTTTCCTGCAGTGGGATGCTCAATGCGCCTTAGTAGTGCCATCACTCTTTTCTGAAGTGCTGTTCTTCCTAAACAAAGACCACAGGAAATCAACCTATTGCACTCAGAGCCTTGCTTGCCAATGGAGAACCTGGCAAGCCCAACCCAAAAGACAGAGTAGGAGGAGTGGAATGAATGCTTCAAATGACAAAGCTGAACATTTCCTTTTACCTCCCTCATAGGAAAGGTATTTCACTTGGACTCCACAAATGTCCACAGCATAAAATAGCTACTCCTACCTATATTTACTCAAAATATGTGCCAATGTGTTTTAAACTTCATTATACAGGGTGGGGCAAAAGTAGGTTTATATTTGTTTATATGGAAAATAATACAATTAAAAATAACATGCCCAGCCGGCATGGCTCAATGGTTGAGCATTAATCTATGAAACAGGAGGTCACGGTTTGATTCCTGGTCAGGGCACATGCCCAGGTTGCAGACTCGATCCCTCATGTGGGGCGTGCAGGATGCAGCCGATCAATGATGTTTCTTATCATTGATGTTTCTCCCTATTCCTCTCCCTTCCTCTCTAAAATCAACAAAAATATATTTTAAAATAATAATAAAAAATAAACTGTTTCATGTACTCACAACTATAAATCTACTTTTGCCCCACTATGTATACAATCCAGGCCAAGTACATCATATAATCTATAACTGCCAGCAATTTATACTGCCAGTTTTTAAACAAATGTAGATTATATTGAAAATTCAGTGAGACGTTAATAATTTCAAGTGCTATTTATTTTTAACCTTACCTTTGCAGAAAAGAATTTCAGGTAAGCTTTCTGAATTAGCCCTGTAAACTTGCTAAGTAGTCACCTTAAGTACATCCTTAAATTTCTAGCACAAATATCATGTGACTCAAGGCAGACTGAGTGAGAAAAAACATTATCCATATTTACCTGTTGACATCATATTGCTGACAGAAGCAAATTCCATGAATGTGTTATAGTTGGGCAAGAAGTTGTGCACCGATACTTCATCCACCCCACACCGGATATCCGCTTCCTCACAGAGGTGGCGGAAACAGGACATGGCAACCAGAACAGCTTCAGTGTCAGGGCTCCACAGAAACATGTACAGGGCCACTTCCAGTTTGGTTTGGGCTTGTCGGCATATCGGTGGGGTTCCACTGCACCCTGCTGCACTATCCTGGGAGTCAGGGGTGGGAGGTATATATTTTCAATGTAGGTAATTTTATTTACAAAACCCAACAATGCAGCAAACTGTTTACCACATATACATATATACATATATACAATAACCCACAAGAGCTTTCCCCTCTAGTCATTATAGAAATTTTCAAACCCCAAATATCTTTTTTTTTTTTTATTGATGTTTTGCAGAGAGGAAGAGAGAGGGATAGAGAGTTAGAAACATCGATGAGAGAGAAACATCGATCAGCTGCCTCCTGCACACCTCCTACTGGGGATGTGCCCGCAACCAAGGTACATGCCCTTGACCGGAATCGAACCTGGGACCCTTCAGTCTGCAGGCCGACGCTCTATCCACTGAGCCAAACCGATTAGGGCAAACCCCAAATATCTTGTTTGAATAAGAAATGAGAATATTTGGACCAACATAATGCTACTATCTGTCCAATTTCAAACTGAGTAAGTATTATCCTATTCTAAATTCCAGAAATGTGGATTAAGTCTAACATGGACACAAGTAAAACAACCACAACATAAACCTAGAAATGTAAGCCTCTTCCCAGTCAATTATAAGACAAAGGGAGAGGAAATCACAGTAAAGGCTATCTACCCACTGGAGGGAAGAAATAAAATAAGCACACTCAGTACTGGCTGAACTGAGGGCACAAACAAGAACTAAGTACCACTTTAGAAGACATACTTGATTCTGGATTACACATCCCAAAGCATGAAATCCTCATTTAGGAAACAAATGTAAATTTTGCAGGCAAAGTAGACAATTATAAATGCCAAACTATTTAGTTCTTATATCGAAAATTAGAGATTAAAAAAGCTTTAGTCTGAAAAAGAAACTCATGTAATTTTTTTTTTTTGCTTATACTATGATTTACTTTTAAAAGTAATTACACACACAAACAAAAATCACAGAAACGTCCATATATATAAAAGGCTAATATGTTAAGTGTCTGTCTGACCAGTAGCTATGATGCGCACTGACCACCAGGAGGCAGATGCTCTTGTCAGTGGCAGTTCTCAGGTGACGCACCCGGAAACCAGAGAGGAGGGAGCCCGATTCCTCACAGGGCCGTGCAATTCCACCTTCAGCTGTGGGTTATGTTGTTGCTGGGGCACTGAGAGCCCCGAATCTGGTTTACTGCTCACTTAAGTTTGTGTTCCACACCCTGTACGACAGCAACTTTGCAGAGTGCCCTCTCCCACTCTGGGACCCCTCGGGGATGTCGGAGAGCCAGTTTCGGCCCCATCCCTGCAGGCCAGACTGAGGGGCCCCACCTGCCAGAGGAGAGACCCCACTCACTCTGCAGACGCCCTTAAAGCCACGGCGCCACCCCAGGTGTGGCCAGCTGGGGAGGGACCTCCGCAGGTTGGCTCCAGGGCGTGTCTGGCCCATCTTGCCCAGTCCCGCCCCACCAGCCACCTTCTAATTAATTTCCTTTCAATGTGCACGAATCTGTGCACTGGGTCACTAGTTTATCTATAATGAAGCAAAATGCTTTTTCTCCCAGTAAATTTGTACTTTTTAAAGTTGGTACAACTTTTAAACTTCTGGGATTTAAATGGTCTTTCTTATGGAGTAGTTTATAATAATTATACCTGTCAGTTATAGCTTATAAGTGTCAAATACTTGATTAAATACTGTTTTAAACATGATCCCATTTAATCTTTACAGCTATTCTGGGGTAGGAATTATTATTATCCCTATTTTAAAACTGAGGAATTGAGCCACAGAGGTTAGGAATTTTCGTCCACCAAGAGCTGTGATAGCACTAGAATCTAAGCAGTTCTCTACCATGCTATATTACCTCACTGAAATTTATCAAAGTTCATTCAGAAGAAAATACAGTGCACAGATGATGACATGGAAAACTACAAAAGAAGCTGCTTACCATGGATGAGTTTCCTTTTCCCTTCCGGAGAGAGGCTCCAGGAGTACAAGTACGGAGTAACTCTTCATGATCCATGGACATTTGACTGGTATTTCCACTTGAAGGAATGTCACATCCTAACCCATAAAGGAATAGAAAGTGACAGGAGCTTCTATCTGCCTGCTAGAAAGAATAAATAAATAAGCCTTTTTGAAGCACTGATAATCAAGAAAAATAAATACTTATTATGCGTTGTCTTCCTTTTTCAGACTACCCTGAAACACCTCTCCTCACTTTGAGGAACATTCACCAGAAACCCAGTAGTACAAATAATGTTCGCTCAATGTCTTTGAAATGCCTCTCAGTTTTCCACCCTTGAAATCATCAAAACAGCAGATTCTAGAAGTGCAAATTAACATTTCCCAATCTAACATGGGTACAAGTAAAATATCAACAACATGATTTATAAAGATTTTCTCCTATAACATTTTATCATCTGCCATTTCAGAATAATTAGAAGTTGACTTTTTTGAGATTAAGCTCCTCTGGACCAGTAAGTAATTAACACAGGTATATATGCCAAGTATGTAACAAGAGTGACTGTACTGATTAGATTTACTACTGGATTACTTAATGCTGGATTACTCTGGAGAATTATACCATAGGCAAGGGCACGAAACTATGAAGTCTAATGTTCTTTCTTATTTTAGGAATGTCAGATTCCACTATTTTAACACAGAAAGATAAGCCAGATGTGAATAAACTTAATTCACCATTAGCACATCTCTAAATAAAGAAAATGTAACACGCTTCATGGTATACTGAAAAGCATATTAGTTTGTTACATTTAAGATTTCTCATAGCTATGATTCTAGAAAAGGATAAAAATTCAAAGAATCCAATACTCCTAAAACTATGCCATAATAGAATTTTTAACTAACTATAGAAACTTTATATTAAAAGAAATTTAAGGCTCTTCTCTGTCCCTCAAAACCTGTCACCATGCTTCAAAAGTTCATAATCAAACTTGTCACTCGGCCCTAAGGAAGAAGCTTCCTGATATTTTCAAGAGGTGAAACCTTGATGGTAGGAATATAAATAAACCTAGATTGTGTGTTTCCTTCAGCGTCTCGATAGAAAGCATATCCTTGATAAATAGCCACAAAATCCAAATCTTAGGTATGAACTTTAGAGCAGAGATAGAATATGCTCTTCAATCTATTTTGGTTATAGCAGCCTCCACTCCTCTTAGGCCTGCCCCCACAGAGACCTGCTTATTCGCTCAATTAGAATTAGTCAGGATTGCAACTCTAAAACCAAAGCCTCAGAATAATTTTTTATTTTTCCTACCCTCTCTTTTTTTAAACTGATTTTAGACAGAGAAGAAAAGAGAGGGGGAGAGAGATAGAAATATCGATGTGAGCGAGAAATATCAATCGGTTGCCTCTCATATGCACCCTGAATAGGTTATCAAACCCACAACCCCTTGGTGCACAGGACAATGCTCTAATCAACTGAGTCACACCAGCCAGGACCTCAAAATAATTTTTAAATGTTGATTTGTTAGCAATTACTTCCCTTAAACTTTGTGAAGGAGGGAGGAGCTAAGTAGAACTGACTTGGCTAATAAACACTTGCTTAATTTTTTTCCCATTACAATTCCAAATATTCTTCCCTTTTTAAAGATGTCATTTTGCTTACCTTATTTTTAAGAAGAAATTTATTCCTGCAGATCAGAATTTCCCGCAACCATTTGAGAAT
The DNA here is from genome assembly GCF_028538775.1 of Myotis yumanensis. Taxonomy (NCBI): domain Eukaryota; kingdom Metazoa; phylum Chordata; class Mammalia; order Chiroptera; family Vespertilionidae; genus Myotis; species Myotis yumanensis. Next base: position 22,328,336 of record NW_027223767.1, on the reverse strand, counting down.
TTCTGTGCTACTAAGCATTTGATGGCTAGTTAATTTCTTGCAGATGTAAAAAAGCATTTGTGAGCTGCAATAATATGAAGTTCATTGTTACCAGCATTGTCAATAAGTAATACATATAATAATCAGTATGTAATGACATTCTCACATAATGGACACAAATTTAGAGAAGCTTATTCTCCGTTCTGAGATGTGTTTTAGAGAAATGGTTATCAAAATGTTAACAGTGTGATAATCAAAGGGAATAAATCTACAGATTATATATTTTTAAAAATCAAGTACTTCTACACCTCCTATCCCCCAAACTCCCAATTATTTTGTCCATGCATCTTAATCCTTATGGAACGCTCAAAAATAAATGACAGACCATGTGCTATACAGCACAGACTGGAGTAAACCCAGTACTCTAGAGCTTCAATACCTTCAAACAACTGCCTACAGACCAAATCAACCCATCATTTGCTGTTGCAAATAAAATTTTAGGGGAAATATGGCCATACCCATTCATTTACATTTGTCTGTGGCCGCTCTCATGCTCCAATAGTAGAAATGAATAGTATGACAGAGACTATCTGGCCCACAAAACCTAAAATATTTACTTCCTGTCCCTTTAGAGAACAAGTTTGCTGATCCCTAGTCTGAAGTTGTAATATACAATGTGGTAGCCACTAGCCAGCCACCACTTGTGGCTACTGAGCACTTGAAATGTGGTTTGTCCAAATTAAGATATGCTCTGAGTGTGACACACATCGAATTTTGAAGACTTTAGTCAAAGATCTCATTAATAACTTTTGTATTGATTACATATTGAAGTAATAATTTAGAGGTATATCCTGGATTAAAAATATATTAAAATTAATGTTCCCTGTTTCTTTTTACTTCTTCACGTGGAAGCCAGAAAATTTTGAAGTACATGTGTGGTTCACATTGCATTAGTATGGAAGAGCACTGCTCTTGGTGGAGGACTGAACTCAGCTGCCAAGTGACTTAGTGTACTCGCTTTTATGGTAAGATAATGACAAAACCTGAGGCTAAATTTTCCTCAATGTACTTCTTTTGTGCTCATTAAAAGGTAGTAATTTACATATCCTAAGAAAGAAATAAAATACTGTATGTTTTTACCTTCTAGACAGATGTTTGTCATTAACTCCCTCATCAAAAACAATGGTTATTAAAAAACTTACAAGATCATAGTTTATAAAAGCAAACTATTAACATTACAAAATTTTAAAACTCTAAGCTTATAACTGCACACAGTCAATTTAAAACACAGTTGTAATTACAGAGAAATATGTAATAAAAGAGATTACAACATATATCAGTACTTATGGTTGGATAATAAAATGTAGCACAATTAAAATTTTTTTTCTACATTGCTGTTACATTGTTCCCAGAGTTAAAACAAGAAATATTCTAACTAATAATTTCAAGTCAAATAACAAACAAAATCATAAAACCTCTGGAGTTATAGGTGAATAAAGTTTTACAATAAACCAAGTACTATAGAGTTAATATTTAAAGACAAGAAATAAATACAAAATAAAATTTTAAATTGAATTAAAAAATAAAAGTTCAAATACCTAATTTCCCAAAATGTTTCTACAGGAGCATCAGGGTTCCACAAATCAATGCTATCTAATTGATGAAGAACCAGCAGAGCCTGAATTTTTAAAGAGAGAGAGAAGACTTACTCAAAAAACTTTTGGTAAACGTAACATTGGACTATTTATTTGATAAGTGCTAACAAATCAAATTTAATTGTAGCCTCAACATACAGTGTAAGGCAAAAGAGAAGAACTCTGAGAACCCAGATCTCCAGGAAACAAGATACATATGTAAATAAATAACTTTATTTGTATCATTCTTATTTAAAATGGCATACATGCAGGAAGTTAAGTGACTGATGAATTCAGAACACCAATATATACATGTAAAAACTACTTTATAATATGAATAATTTTAATAAGTATCAAAGAATTCTGTGGAACATAAAGTTAATCCCCAAGTAAGAAGAGTTTGCCAAAATTAATACACACAACAATTATTTTACTTCTAGGCCAAAAGAAAAAGTAATCTTGCCACAAATTCTATTGGAACAGAGCAAAATAGACTTTGCATTTCATAGCAGAGTATTCATTCTAAAATATTTCTTTTTAAAAATATATATATTTTTATTGATTTCAGAGAGGAAGGGAGAGGAAGAAAGATGGAAACATCTACGATGAGAGAGAATCATTGATCAGCTGCCTTCTGCACGCCCCACACTGGTGATGGAGCCCGCAACCCGGGCATGTGCCCCAACCGGGAATTAAACTGTGACGTCTTGTTTCATAGGTCAATGCTCAACCACTGAGCCACGCCAGCTGGGCTCATCCTAAAATATTTCAATTTGAATTTGAATTTGGCTCACAGAACATTAACAGGAATTAATTAATTAATTTAAAATATACAACTAACATACAAAAAACTATTATGAAATAAAGTCATCAAAAAGTTTGTATAAAGACTCTTCCTTCAGACCAGCCCTACCCTAACTCCACCTCCACAGTGCTTCCCCCAGAGGCACACTGTTGAGCTCTGAACATTTTCTCAGTCCTTAGTCTGCATATTTGGCGATTCTTTACTTTGCTCTTACAGCATCTTATTACAATTCCAATGAAACATTGTTTGGAACAAATAATGAGAATTGATTTCTTCTCTTACAGCGGTTCTCAACCTGTGGGTCGCGAACAATGAAAATACATCCTGCATATCAGATATTTACATTACGATTCATGACAGTAGCAAAATTACAGTTATGAAGTAGCAACGAAAATAATTTTATGGCCCTAACCGGTTTGGCTCAGTGGATAGAGCATCAGCCTACGGACTCAAGGGTCCCAGGTTCGATTCTAGTCAAGGGCATGTACCTTGGTTGCGGGCACATCCCCAGTGGGAGGTGTGCAGGAGGCAGCTGATCGATGTTTCTTGCTCATCGATGTTTCTAACTCTCTATCCCTCTCCCTTCCTCTCTATAAAAAATCAGTAAAATATATTAAAAATAATAAAATAATAATTTTATGGTTGGGGGTCACCACAAGATGAGGAACTGTAGTAAAGGGTCGCGGCACTAGGAAGGTTGAGAAACCAACTTAAAACCAAATCAAGTGCATAAATTGCAAATAGCTGCACTGATAATCTACCTCAAATCAGAAAAGTTATTTAAATGTCCACCCTTGGACTACTTTATAACTCCAAAAATTATAAATGATTAAAGGTTACACCTCTATTATCTTATCCCTAACATTTTTACTGTCAATACTTTCATTTTTATTTATTTTTTTTTAAAAATATGTTTTATTGATTTTTTACAGAGAGGAAGGGAGAGGGATAGAGAGTTAGAAACATCAATGAGAGAGAAACATCGATCAGCTGCCTCCCGCACACCCCCTCCTGGGGATGTGCCTGCAACCAAGGTACATGCCCTTGACCAGAATCGAACCTGGGAACCTTCAGTCCAAAGGCCAATGCTTTATCCACTAAGCCAAACCGGTTAGGGCGATACTTTTAAATACATACAGAAAACTGCTATTCAGTGAGAGATTCTTAAAAAATTATATAATTTATAACTCTCACATCAAGGAAAAACAGCACAAATTAACATTCAATTTTGTCACTATTGTGCAAAAACTTAGTATAATTTACTGACAAAATTTTAAGTGGCAAATTCTCTGTTATTGAATGACAAAATATTTTTTGAAATATTGGAAAAAAATGTTAGCCTTTTACCTGAGTTAATATAATTGTTTTCTTTTTCACGTTCCCTTCTGTTTTTTTCGTTTTGACATATTTTAACAGAGCTATAAACATAGTATACTCATCTGACATTTCATAAATACTTTTCCAAATTGCTGGTGAGCTCCATATGTTTTAATGGATATTTAAACGGATAGTTCACCAAATTAAAATATCATTCTCTTATCATTAAATATTAACCCATTCTCTTATTAGTGAATATTTAAAATTCTCCTAATAGCCTCCTGTTATAAACTAGAGGCCTGGTGCACAGATTCGTGCACTGGTGGGGGGGCATGGCCAGCAGGGATAAGCCCCTGCATTGAACGTCTGCCCCCTGGTGGTCAGTGAGCATCATAGTGACTGGTCAACCAGTCATTCTGGTTGTTCCGCTGTTAGGTCGCTGGGCTTTTATTATATAGGATAAGAGCAGTAAGCACATCTGTGTAGCTCTTTCCTTTTTAAATTGTACTCAGGATTAAAAAATACAGGAAGGAAATTATAAGCACACACACTAAAAAGGCATTTGCACAGCTCCTGCCAAATACTGTCAAATAGCCTTCCAAAAAGAATGCAAGGAATATACTAATTTATAGGACCAACAGCAATGTATACAAATATAAGCATTTTGGTAAAATGAAGTATACAGCTTAAACAGTAAAGTAGCAAATCTTAAATGTATAGTGCAATGAATTTTCACTAATGTATATACTCATGTAACCAGTACCTAGCTCAACATTATCAACACCCAGAAGCCTTTTTTACATTCCCTTCCAGTCATTAGCCCTTGACAAAAGTAGCCACTTTTTAATTTCTATCACCATAGATTATTTTTGCCTGTTCCTTACAGCATGTTCTCTTTTGTGTTTGTCTGTTTTCTCTCAATATTATGTCTGTGAGACTCATTCATGCTTTGCACTTAGCAGTTCACTTTTTTCATTGTTGTAATCAGTATAATGAATATAACCAAATATAACCAATCTATTCTACTGTTGATACATTTAAGTCCAATTTTTGACTACTACAAATTGTGCTGCTATTAATATTTTTGTATGTCTTTTGGTAAACATAGATGCAGTTCTGTTGGGTACATACCTGTTGGGTGAAATTGTTAGGTCCTATGTTTAACTTTTGTAGATATTGCAAAGCAATTTTTAATGATGGTCATACTAATTTGCAGAGTACATTAGTAGAGAGTATGAATGAAAATGTATAGTCATTGAATATTTCACAAAGCTTTTTGTTACGAATTTCTAGCTTAATTTTACTATAGTCATAAAAATAATTCTGAATAACTCCTTTAGAACTTGTTGAGACTTCATGCTCAAGATATACTGAATGTTCCATGTGTACTTAAAAAGAAAGTGCAGCCCTGGCTGGCGTAGCTCAGTGGATAGAGTGTTGGCCCACTCACCGAAGGGTTCAATTCCCAGGCAAGGGCACATATCTAGGTTGCAGGTTCAATCCCTGGCCCCAGTACGAGTGTGAAAGGTAACTAACCCAATGTGTCTCGCTTACATCAATGTTTCTCTGCCTTTCTTCTCTCTCTCACCCTCCCTCCCTCCTTTCCACTCTCTGTGAAAAACAGTAGAAAAAATATCCTCAGGTGAGGATTAAAAAGAAAAAAGAGTTTTTATTGAGTGTATTGCTCTATATATGTCAAATAGGTCATATTTGATAGTTTTATTGTTGAAATCTTCTATCCCTACTATTTTGCCTGTTTATTCTATCAGGTGTTGAGAAAAGTATGCTCAAGTATCCCACTATAACTGGATTTATCTCTCTCTATTTACATGTTATATTTTGAAGCTTTGTTATTAGGTTTATATAGAGTTTATTTCTAGATGAAGTGAACACCTTTGTAATAATGAGATATCCCTCTGAATCTCGTTTTTTTTGGGTTAGTATGTATGGCATATTTTTCTATCCTTGTACTATCTACCTTCCAATGCCCTTATATTTAAGCTGTTTCTCTTAAAAAGTCCACATAATGCCCTAACCGGTTTGGCTCAGTGGAAAGAGCGTCAGCCTGCAGACTAAAAGGTCCCAGGTTCGATTCCGGTCAAGGGCATGTACCTTGGTTGCGGGCACATCCCCAGTAGGGGGTTGCAGGAGGCGGCTGATCGATGTTTCTCTCTCATCGATGTTTCTAACTCTCTATCCCTCTCCTTCCCTCTCTGTAAAAAAATCAATAAAATATATTTTTTTAAAAAAAGACCACATAGTAAGATTTTTGCACTCTCAGGTATTTACCCAAGAAAAATAAAAGCACATGTCTGCACACAGATTTGTACATACATGTTCCTAGAATCTTTATTTGTAACAACCAAAAAGTAAAAACATGTCCATCAACATGGATAAACTGTGGTACAGCCATACAATGGAACCCTATCTGTATATAGAAAACCCTAAAATGCAAATAGACCAAATGGCAGAACAACTAAACAACCAGTAGCTATGACGTGTGCTGACCACCAGGGGGAGCATGTGGAACATGGCAGGCATTGGCAGCAGGAGGCAGAGCGCAGAACATGGAGGGCGTCAGCTGCGGTGGGATGGTGGAGCAGGTGAACAGTGGCACCAGACCAAGGCGGGGCACCAGTCGCTGTCATCAGAGCGAGCCTCTGGTGGTTACTGTAAATTCTTTGCTCCTGCACACCGCTCACACCCGCTGCCACCGGAGCCGCCACTCACACCCGCCGCCAACGCCAGCCCCAATCACTCAGCGCTGTCAGTGAGTACGAGTGGCAGCTGCCGGCCCCGATCACCCCTCAGGGCTTCTCCACCTCCACCCTGCTCCTGAGGGGCAAACAGGGCCAGCAGCCGCCTCTCACACCCGCTGCCGGTGACGGCACCGCTTGCAACTGCTGCCAGCATCGGAGCTGCCGCTCATACCTGCTGCTGGCGCCCAGCGCCAGTCCCGATTGCTTGGCACTGTCAGCAGGTGCGAGTGGTGGCTGCTGGCCCCGATCGCCCCTGAGGGCTTCTCCACCTCCCCCTGTTCCTGAGGGGTGATTGGGTCTGGCAGCTTCTGCTCGCACCTACTGATGGCGCTGGGAGTGAGGCTGCTGGCAGACAGCAGACCAGGGGCCGTGGCAGGGGGTGGGAGGGCCAGGTGGAGGCACGGAGGATGGGCTGAGACCTGCCTCTATGCCCACCACAGCCTTGAGGCCCACAGTTCCTTTCAAGGTTCACGAATTTGTGCACTGGGCCTCTAGTACAGCAATAAAAAGGAATGAAATTTTTACAAAGGAATGAACTAGTGATACATGCAACATAAATGAATGTCATGATAATCATTCTAAGTTAAAGAAGACAGGAAAAAAGTACATACTTTATAATTCCATTTATATAAAATGCAAAATAATTTATAGTAACAAAAAGCGGATGAATAGTTACAGAGGGATGCAAGGAAGCAGGCAGGAGGTACAGGAGGGAGGGAAGGGGGGAACACAAAGGAGCACAAGATAACTTTTAGTAATGATGAATATGTTCACCTACATGGCCATTAACAAGTCAGTAAACTGGTATAATCATCAATAGAATGCTTATCAATTAAAAAAAGGAACTAATACATGCAATAACATGAATAATCTCAAAAACTTGCTGAGTGAAAGAAGCCATGCATAAAGGAACATATAGTCTAAGATTCCATTCACATGAGCTTCTAGAACTGGCAAGGCTAATACTATAGTGATAGAAATCAGACCAGTGATCTCTGGGTCAGGGAGTGGGGGCATTGACTGGAAAAGACAATGGGAACTTTCTCAGGTGATGAGAAATATTCTAAATCGTTTGATTTTGTTATATGTAAATCATACTTCAATAAAACTGACTTAAATTAAAACCATATTTAGCAAGTAATATATATCCTATATAATAAAAAGCTAATATGCAAATTGACCGAATGGCAGAATGACCGGTCGCTATGACGCACACTGACCACCAGGGGGCAGATGTTCAACGCAGGAGGTGCCCCCTGGTGGTCAGTGTGCTCCCATAGGGGGAGCACTGCTCAGCCATAAGTTGGGCTCACAGCTGGCCAGCACAGCAGTGGTGGCGGGAGCCTCTCCCACCTCCGTGGCAGTGCTAAGGACCCCTCAAGGAATGTCAGACTGCCAACTTAGTTGGACATCCGCTGAAGAGTCCCAGACTGCGAGAGGGCACAGGCCAGGCTGAGGGACTCCCCTCTCCCCAGTGCACAAATGTTGTGCACCAGGCCTCTAGTATGTGTATATATATATATATATATTTAAAGTCAACTGTATTTACACCCACTATGATGGCTATAAACAAGAAGTACTGGCAAGAAGATATTGGAATCCTCATACATATTGCTGGTGGGGATATAAAAGGACACAGTCACTTTGATAAAGAGTTTGGACTGGCCAGTATGGCTCAGTTGATTGAGCGTTATGCCAATGCACCAAGAGGTCATAGGTTTGATTCCCAGTCAGGGCACATGCCCGAGTTGCAGGATGGATCCCCAGTAGGGGGCATGCAGGAGGCAGTAAACTGATGTTTTCTCTTTCATCAATGTTTCTAACTTTCTCTCCCTCTCCCTTCCCTCTTTCTTAAAAAAGTCAACAAAAACATTTTTTTTTAAAGAGTTTGGCAGTTACTAAAAAAGTTAAACAGAGTTACCATATGAACCAGGAATTTCACTGCTAGCTATATACTTAAGAGATGTATCCAAGAGATCAACCAAAGGACTTATATGCATGCCTATAAGCATAAACAATAGACACGAACACTGAAAGGGTAGGGGCATGTACTGGGGGGTGGGAGTGGCCAGGGAGGGGTCAATGGGGGGAAAAGGAGACATAAGTAATACGTTAAACAATAAATTTAAAAAAATTTTTTTTGAAGATTTCTTCCAACCTTAAAAGAGATGTATCCACACAACTTTTACACAAATTTTCATAGCAGCATTATTCATAATAGTCAAAAAGTAGAACAATCCTAAATGTCCATCAGTGATGAATAGATGAAAAAAATGTGATATATCCATACAACAAAATATGTGGCAATAAAAAAAATGTAGTGATTCATGCTAAAGTATGGATGAACCTTGAAAACGTTACATTAAGTGAAAAGAGGCAGACACTAAAAGCCACATATTACATGATCCTAGTTATATGAAATATCTAGAATGAGCAAATCTATAGACAGAAGACAGAGTGGGGTTGCCAGCAGCTGGGATGAAAGGGGAATGAGGATTAAATAGTGGAGAGGGCCGCACAACGTTGTGAGTATACTAAAAACTACCGTGTACACTTTAAAACAGTAAACTTTATGGTAGGTCAATTGTATCTGGATTTAATATATATTTTGAAATTTTAATACATATTTTGAAAGAGTCAACTACAATGAGAAAATTCTGAGTGTTTTATTAAGCATAAGAATGTGCACAATGTATTGCTATGTGTGATATAAAGTAAGTAAATCCCTTCTTTCTCCATGGAGTTCATAACACAGTGTGTAGACAAAAACATATTTCCATAAATGACATAGTTCTCTGACAGATGTCCAGAAACTACATCTACCACTCACAGAAACTACATAGCAAAGAAACATCAAGAATGTATATAGTTACAAGAGCCTAGAAATCTTTTTTCCCTTACCTCCATGGCTTCCTGAGCAATCTCTGGCATGTGTGACTGAGGGACCAGTTGGACAAGGCCTGTAATTAATTCTGCTGTACTGCCTTGGGTTTCAGGCCCCTGTTTTCTTGGATTCTGCAAGGAAAAAAAGCAATTTTTAATAAAAATAACTATTTGACAGTAGCTAAATAGAGGAGGGAATGTAGAGTGACTGTTAATGGATATCAGGTTTCTTCAGGGGGTGATGAAAATGTTCTAGAATTAGATAGTGTAATAGCTACCCAACCTTGTATATACTAAAAACTAGTGAATTGTACAATTTTAAATGGTGACTTTTATGGTATTGAATTATATCGCAATAAAAATTATGGAATTTTTAAATAAATCAAAACTGCTTTTGTTAAGGAGTTTCTTAGTCTACATTTATACTTGTTCATTAATGTAAATAATGCCCAGCAAAAAAAAATCCTAATTGAAAGAAAATAAACTAGGTATCAGCTTTTCATAAGAAATCATATCAGCAATATAATTTTTTGAGCAACACTACAATGACTAAATCATATATCTCTGGTTTAGAACTTATTGGTTTAGATCTTATAAATGATTGTGATCAAAGGCAAAGAACATGCATGTTGGGTGAGGGTTGCACAAATATCCTGTGCAGCCCTCTTGTCCAGTACAGAGGAGCTACCCAAATTCACACAGGGCTAGAATTCACACCTCCAGACACTCTTTTTAATTGTGGAAAATCACTGTGTACTACAAAAAGCCAACTGGAGGTGTATATAAATGCAAATGTCTACCTACTTAAAGAGACTAAAAAGCTTCCTAAAACTCGGAAGCATCTAGTTACACTTCAAGAATATATGGTTCAGTAAAGTGAAGCCAGTGCATCTTGTGCCCATATTTGTATTTTGCTAACTACAGATTCTTTCCCCTCATAATGATTAAGGTAAGCCCTCACCCTAGCATGTCTATAATTCAAAATTGTTAGCCTATTTTCTAACATTATATTCAGTCCTTAACCCAATAACATTTATATTCAGTTGTTAATAACCTGATACCAAAGACTTGACAAGTAAAAAAGATGTGTTTCCTACCCTCCAGGAACATGCAGTCTGGTGAGAAAGAAAAACATCAATAAAATAATCAGACCCATAAGCGTTAGACTGCAAATGAGATAAGAACTATAAAGATACATGCTGCTATGACCACCTGTAACAGGGAAATCTGACAGCATCAGAGAGGCTTCCTGAGGGCAGGGATGATAGCTCAGAATGAGCAGGAATTACTATGTGAAGAAGAGAGGGAAGCATATAGTATGCAGAGGGGACAGCAAGTGTAAGGGTAGATATGAAAGAATGTGGTAAGATGGAGAGAAAAAGCAGGCCATTGTGACTAGAGAAAAAAGAGATACAGAAAAATATGCTAGAATGGCAGGTGGGAGTCAGATTTTGCGTAACCTTGCAGGTCTACTTGGAGTTTGGTCTTTATTCCAAGAGCAATTTCAAGTAAAAGTTTTAAGCTTGGCAGGGAACATTTGCTTTTTAAAGAGATCACCATAAATCTACTGCAGAAAAATGATTAGAGAGGGGTAGGAGATGATGCAAGCTAAGTAATTAGAAGGCTTGAAAAAATGAGAATAGAGATGGTAGATATGGAAGACAATAAAACTGTATTACTTTAAAAATAGCATGATTAAGATCATTTAATAATTATTCCTATATTTCTCCTATTTACTGAAATTTAGAATTTTTATATGTAAAATATGAAATAATCAATGAATCACTGTTTTAACTTACCTTTGGTTACGCTGAGAAAAGTTATTTAACCACTAGATGGCAGCAAAGAAAATAATTTCAATTTTAAATGTGCTTGCCAAATTTCAAACTTGGAACATAGCAAGTTTTGTTTAAATTCTTATTCTTTTAACAATAAAATATTTAAAAATAAAATATTTAACACATATGGCACCAATGACTTTGGTGCCTTCTTTGATCCTGAATTTTAGCCATGCAGAAAGAGTAATACTAATATATATTTGACATGCATGATAAAATAACTTGTGCTATATAACAAAAGGATAAGGAAAAGAGTATTTCATTACTTATAGAGTCTCACTGATAGTCTTTATGAAAAATTTCTTTGCCAAAGTTCTAGCAATTTATTCTTTTAGACTCCCAAATATGAATGGGCTTTTCAATAAGTTCAAAATGTCACTAATCCTTTGAGGAATTCTGTCTCCCTCTCTGTCTTGTTTCTCTCCAGAAAAAAATACTCACATGTACCCTTTTCTTTTTTAAAATCCAGGGTGTTCCTAAGAACTCTTGAAACTATGGATATCAAGTAATAAACTCCTATAGTATAGTAATTTGAAAAATATGCCATCAAAATAGAACATACCTTAGAACTTATAAGGCCTACTGTAGAGCAAAGCAATAAGAAGTCTTTCTGGATGCTGCTCTCCAGATATGGGAGAAACACCACAGAAGTTAAACATGTTATCCTATGAAGTTCACAATGTATTACTGTTACAGCTGGGACATTAATAATATTAATGCCAACTATTCTACTAACAGAAATAACAGCTAACATTTGTGCATATTATGCATTTATTATACATTGTTTCTAAAACATAACATGTTGGATCTCAATCTTCTTGATCTCTCTAAAGTAAGAAGTATTATCATAGCATTTCACATGAGAAAACTAAAGCACTGAGAGGTTAAGTCACCCAAATCACATAGCTTGTCTGTCTCCAGAGCCCATGCTTTTAATCACTTCATGTAACTATCACTCATTTACATCTGCTAGTTCCTAATTATGTTGTGTACCAGACTGATGTTCTCTGGAAACTAATACCATCTGAGGTTATAAGAGCAGAGTTATGACAGTAAGTGGGTGCTAACCACACCCATTTTCATCTCTTCCTTCCAATACAGAATTTGTAGGCAAAGCCAGTGATAATAGAAGGCTGACAGGAAGAAAGGAGGACAGAAAAGCTAAATGGTTTGGCAATAGCAATCCTATCCCATATAATAAAAGTCTAATATGCAAATTGTCCCCTCGGGAGTTCAACCGACTGGGAGTTCGACCACCCGCTATGATGTGCGCTGACCACCAGGGGGTGGCATGGAACATAAAAGGCCCTGACCGGCCCTGGTCGCAGGCCAGGCCTAGGGACCCTACCCGTGCAAGAATTTCATGCATCAGGCCTCTAGTTAAATATTTAAAAAACTAGCCAGCCCAGCCAGCGTGGCTCAGTGGTTGAGCCTCAATCTATGAACCAGAGGTCACAGTTTGATCCCTGGTCAAAGAACATGCCCAGGTTGTGGGCTCAAGCCCCAGTGTGGGGCGTGCAGGAGGCAGCTGATCAATAATTCTCATCATTGATGTTTCTATCTCTCTCCCCCTATCCCTTTCTCTCTGAAATCAATAAAAATATATTTTAAAACACAAAACAACCATATAACTGTAGAAAGCACTCTTATTTATGGTTTGCTTCATTACCTTCACCCCCATCCCAGGATAATGCCTGAATAACATATACTCTGGTAACAGAGTAAGGACAGAAGAGCTTACCAAAGTATATTAGTTAACGATAAGGAAAATAAAGAAGTAAAACATCTGATCTAGTTCTATTAGTATTCTCTATTAAGTTTGTTTTCTTAGTGATATCTTCATGATCAGAAAGGAACAATAAGTGATCTTTAGCTAATAATTATATTCAAGGTCTTGGCATTTCAGTTAAACCAAATTAGGTTAATGTAATAATTCCAAGGTGTTTCATAAAAATACTTACACAAAGCAAGAGCTTTGGATCTGCATGAATTAGTTTCACCATGGACAAGAGAAGATACTTATAACTTCTTGTCTCCAGGTCTGTAGGTTTTTCTTTAAATTTAAGGCTTGTTACTTTTTCCTTAAACGTAAGACTCTAAAAATAAAAAAATGACATCATCCTATAAGAATCAGATATTGCTCAAGATGATAGCTATCCAACTTTTTAAATTAAATTATAAAAAAAAGCTTTGAAAAAAATTAAGATGTTTTAAACCATTAAATTGTGAAATTAGTAGAAATATTCAATGACAAGTAAGGTTAACATTATTCAGCTTTAAAAAAACCAAATTACAATTATTTTTGCAACATTTTAATTATTCTTATATAATCTACCTAATAAAATTTAAGAGAAAATACATTAAAATACTAACAACTTTAGTAGCAGGTTGACTCCTTTGTAAAAAACAATTTCCAAAATGTGAAAAAAATTAGGGATAAAATATTTAGTCTAGACCTTTCAAAATACTTTAAGCAATGCATGTAACAAACATTTATCCTACACAGATAAACACAAATATTTCATAGAATCTTTAACATTATCAACTGGAAGTTGCATCATTTATGTATGACAGATGAAAAATCACTGTCAATTGTCAGACATGAGACAAATAAGATGCACTCTCAATTTCAGAGATGTTAAAAACTAAAAGTAAGTGTTTCTTAGAACTGATGAGCTATGCTATATAGGCAACCTCTGTATTTAACAGTTTAACTGAAGTTTGCCTTTTCCTTCAATGGCATTCCCATCTCTCTCAAATTACGGAATACATGTCTTTTGTCAGAAGAACAATGATAAAACAGAGAAAGAACTCTGAGAAAGATTGATTCATGGAAAATGTCTCTCAAGTACTACTAAACTATTATTTACTTAGTACAGTGATACTACGGTGGATCCTGTGCTGGTACTGTAAATATAGATGATATTCAACCGAAAATACAACAATTATATTCTGGATCCAATACTACCTTTCTCTCTATTCTTATCAAACATTTCCCCTTTTCCTTTAGAAGGACACAAAAATACATATTTTGACATGTATGCCTTTATATGAACACATATACAAATAGATGGACATCCAGCATCTATGCACCTGTAATAAAAATGTCCAAGTAGCCCTAGCTAGTTGCTCAGTGGTTAGAACGTCGGCCTGCAGACTGAAATTGGGTTCAATTTCAGTCAAGGGCATGTACCTTGGTTGCAGGCTTGATCCTTGGCCCTGGTCAGGGCATGGGGGGAGGCAACCAATTGATATGTCTCTCTCACACCAATGTTTTTCTCTCTGTGCCTCCCCCACTCCTTTCCACTCTCTCTAAAAATCAGTGGGGGGGGAAATATCCTCAGGTGAAGATTAACAACAACAAAAAATGTCCAAGTAAAAAGGCTGACTTTCAAAGGTAAAAAATGGAGATACATATTTATAACACGCAGTAACTATCCTCAATGTTTAAGTCTGAGTGATACCTCTGTTATTATGCCCAAGAATACTGAAGGTCTTTGGTCATCAGAGGGGAAAAAACTACACATTAATGCTTAAAAATGTCACTACACAAAAGAAATAGCGAAATTCACAAATACTGTTTGTTTTCTGTATTTATACTACTAATCCAACTGCAAATGCCTTACCAAATGTATTTAATAAATTGTTTCTACTGTTTGTTCCCATTAAACTTTTTTTTTTTCATTCGAAGTTAAGGTAACACCTTAGATCAAGGTGAAACTTTCACTGAACAAATTTATTTACTAAGATGTAACTAAGTATAACTGCTCTTCCCTGGTGCAGCCATTACACAGGTACACAGATCAGAGAACAATTAACAGACATAAGAATTACCTCTTAATAAGTAATTCTTTCCAAAAAGTAAATAATAGTTTAATTATGTTATCTCTTAATCTCAGGTATCAGCATATAAATTTTGTTGCAGCATGACTGCCCTAATCTATAATAAAATAAGTGTAATATGCAGATGTCCTTCTGCACGACTTTCCAGATGAAGGTGGAACTGCAAGAGAAGCCCGAGTCCCAGGTGCCTGCAGGCAGCCAGAGTGAAGCTTCCTCCTGAGTGCCAGAGGGAAGCTGGTGCCAGCAGCTGGGGAAGGAAGACCTACTCTTGCACGAATTTCCTGCATTCAGCCTCTAGTATGAAATATAAGACTTGAAAAATTCAAAGAAATGTTTCAATGTAAACATCTTTAATTAATGACCATTAGTGGGTTATATAACAAGGACCATTAGTGAGTTGCTAAAGAAGAAATATATTCCTTAACTAGAAATGTAAGAAACAAAATCCATTCATTAATTTTTTTTCATTGATTTTCCACACCACAGATTAATTAGTAGGAATCCAAGTTGGTATATATGCTTTAGCCAAAGAAGAGATGCAATCATGCGCAGGAAAAAAATTCATGAATCAGAGCATTCAGGTGTCTATTAAGAATCTGAACCATTTTTTAACATCCTTAAGACCATGACAAAATTACAGGTATGTAAGAAGCATTTGCTGAGCCAGCATCTTCTTTAAGAAGCAAAACGTGTAGAAAATATACATATTTGTGAAAATTCATACATCTATTATTAACAGGCTATCTTAGTTTTAAAACAGTAAATGGTTGCCCGGCCAGCATGGCTCAGTGGTTGAGCATTGACCTATGAACCAACAGGTCACAGTCGATTCCCGGTCAGGGCACATGCCTGGGTTGCAGGCTCAATTCCCAGTATGAGGCGTGCAAGAGGCATCTGATCAATGATTCTCTTTCATCCTTTATGTTTCTCTCTACTCTCTCTCTCTCTTTCTCTCTCCTCCCCTCCCTCTTCCTCTCCCTTTCTCTCTCTTTCTCCCTCCCTCCCCCTCGCCCTTCATCTCTGAAATCAATACAAATATTTCAAATTTTAAAAAATACTAGAGTACACAATGGAGAAGCTATGGCTCAATATTCATATGAAAAAGGCTAAACCATTTAAATGAATGAAAGTTCTATCTAAGATAATAATGCAAATTTAAACTGTTTAGTAGAAACACGGTATGATACACAGCAGGTTAACAGATTTCATCAATTATTACACCACATCTGGAACAATAAAATCAGATCTTAACATCTAATTTTAATGGGGGGGGGGGGGGGAATTAGGTTGAATTATTTCCAGAAGAGAAAAAAAAACAGATGGAGAAACATTTTGAAAACAGCTCAAGAAATTCATTCACTCATCTAACAAATACGCACTAAATGCCTACTATGTGCCAGATACTGTCTAGGGGCTAAATACAACTCTTGCTTTCATCAAGCTAACACACTATGAGGAAAGACAGTGGAAGAACCAGATAGACATTGGGCTAAATGTTGACTATTCACTAATCATGTCACTATTTGTCATTCATTTAATATTTGTGTCTCTGTTTCCATAGCTATAAAACCATATTTTAAAAAAACCCCACACACTTTTAAAGAAAGCTGAAATAATAAAATCCCTTCCAATGGTAAAATGATATAAAAATAGGAACCTTTAGGAGTACAGGAGTCAGTCTATAAAGCTTCAAAAACAAAGAAAGTGGATCAGTGGTGGTTGGGAGTGATAGGGACATAAGTCTACCTTGGTTGAAGAAAAATTTTCACATAGTTAGCTCTTTCCAAGAAGAAATGTATCTATCACCAATATAGAGGGCAGCTGTAAAGCCTAGACACAAATATTATTTTATCGTTTTACAGACTAAACTCCTTGATTGCTAATTCTGCAGCAAGCTAAAGGCTCAGGATTATCAAAGCCACAATTCATCTGAGGCAATGTAAATGAGGACAACCCACTGAACATACCATGTAATACAGTGGTTTTCAACTGGAGCCATTTATCCCCCAGAGAATATCTGGAAATGTCTGGAGACACTTTTGGTTTTCGTGACTGGCAGGGCAAGGGGTGGGGTGCTATTAGCATCCTTATCGCATAGGAGAGTTACCCATTCCAAACATCAATAGTGCTAAGGTTAAGAAATCCAGATGTAATATATTCTCTCCAAACCATTTATTATATATACTAGAGGCCCTGTGCACGAAATTCGTGCACTTGGGGGGGGGGGGGGGGTCCCTCAGTCTGGATTGTGAGAGGGTGCAGGCCAGGCCAAGGGACCCCACCAGTGCACAATCAGGGCCGGGGAGGGACACAGGAGGTTGGCCAGCCTGGGAGGGACCGCAGGAGGGCTCCAGGATGTGTCCAGCCTGTCTCACTCAGCTGGACCCCAGCAGCAAGCTAACCTACCAGTCGGAGCGTCTGCCCCCTGGTGGTCAGTGCATGTCATATCATTAGCATATTACACTTTGATGGTTGAACGGATGACCAGAAACTGGACACTTAGCATAATAGGCTTTTATTATATAGGATTCGCCTGTCTCTCCAGACTCTGTGACACCTGTAGTGAGCTCTTCATTATAAGCTTTCAAGCAAAAAGCTACAAGATTGGCATCACAGGAAGGTAAGTGCTTTGTCTGTTTAATTCATCATGCTTCCCTGGAATTAACACTGTGCCTGGAAGTTGGTGGGAGCTCAATACTCCCCTATCTGTTGTCTGACAGTTCTTATCATGCTTAAGAGAGGTAAGATACACCTTAAGGATCATCCAAATTCTAAAATGTTCTTATTCTAAAAAATTGCTTCATATCAAATTTGCTAGTTATTTTCCCTGGTAAAAATATCAGCCAGAAAACTGTCCTTTAGCCATTATATAAAATATATCTACATACAAAATTTTATCCTATATAATAAAAGGTTAATATGCAAATTGACCCTAACAGCAGAATGACTGGGAATGACTGGTCACTATGCACACACTGACCACCAGGGGGCAGATGCTCAATGAAGGAGCTGCCCCCTGGTGGTCAGTGCGCTCCCACAGGGGGAGCTCTGCTCAGCCACAAGCCAGGCTGATGGCTGCCAGCACAGCAGTGGTGGCCGGAGCCTCTCCTGCCTCCTCAGCAGCGCTAAGGATGTCCGACTGCAACTTAGGCCTGCTCCCCGCTGGCAAGTGGACATCCCCCGAGGGTTCCCGGGCTGCCAGAGGGATGTCTGACTGCCAGGATAGGCCTGATCCCCCGGGGAGCGGGTCTAAGTCAGCAGGTGGTCATGCCCCGAGGGGTCCCAGACTGTGGAGGACACAGGCCGGGCTGAGGGACCACCCCCCCCCCCCCCAGTGCACAAATTTTTGTGCACCGGGCCTCTAGTACATATATAAATATGTGACTATAAGCAGCTTAAGAATAATTCTTAATTTTGAAAATCAAATGAATACTGATAATTTCAGAGAATAATTAAAATATAAAAACTAAATTCTTATCACAGATGTCCTTGGACCAAAATAATCTAGTATGGATTTAAGAAACAATTATCAATAGTATAATGTGCAGCTCCTAGAATCAGCTGATAACTAGAGTTAAAAAGTAAAAATAACTTCTAAATGTAGGAAACATTTTCAGACTACCAATAAAATTCTGTCTTTGTTCAAAAGAGTAATTTAGTTTCACTTTCTTTCAGTCCTCATATAAAAGAAATTAAATTACAGAAAGGAGATACACAGGATATTGAAGTTAAACTAGAAGTGAATATTAACTTTCCACCAATTTCTATTATTGGAGGCCAAAATAGGCAGAAAACTGTAAACAAAAAGTCAAATAAAGTTATAACTTCCCAGAAGATATCTGAAATAAGTCAATAAACAATTTTTAAACAATTAACTGCAAATTATTTTCTAAAAATTCTTTAAATAATGTCTATCTAATTAAATAACATTTAAGTAGCAATTATTGATGTTTACCTTATACTTGGATTGAAATGTCAATTTCTTAAAAAATTAATTACTTGGCACTACAAAAAGTTAACTAAAAATAACTTTGCATTTTACATAATAAAACAATCCCTGGCCAGGTTGCTCAGGTGGTTGGAGCATCGTCACGTACACCAAAAAATCGTGGGTTTGATTCCTGGTCAGGGCATATATATGGGTTACATGTTAGATCCCCAGTCAGGGAGCTTACTAGAGGCAAGCAATCAATATTTCTCCATTGACGTTTCTCTTTCTCTTCCTCCCTCGCTCCCTCCTTCCATTTCTCTCTATTTCTAAAAAATCAATAGAAACATCTCTTCAGGTGAGAATTTAAAAAAATCACTGTCATGCTCTTGGTTATAATTTTGTATGCTAAATAATCACAAAACATATGGCATAGCAAATTTCTCTATTCGAACATCTAAGATAAACAATCCCCTACAACAATTACTGACAACTGGATAAGAGTGAACTACAACTACATAAAACCAAAATGTTTTAGGGACTAAGGGAACTTGGAAAAAGAGAAGCACGCCAGGGAAGAAGCTGTTTAAATTATCTTCTAAGTGTAAAGTGGATAATTTCCAAGATAAAACCAATAGGTAAAAGCATGCTACATTTGCTATCTGAAATGACATGATGTGACTATGATGGTAACTAAGCACAGAAAAGTCAAAGAAACCAAGGACTTTTCTGAGGTAGTTACAATGAGTCATACTTACGGCCACAGAAGCCCACTGCCATGCAAAACAGTGACTGGTTGGCATCTGATCATGTGAGCGACAGCAGCCAGTAAGAATAGAAAATAAGAAGCAGAAGACAAAGCACCACCAATCAATGTCAAGAGTTGACATGTATAATATTCTTGCTATATATAAATAGCAATATGTGACTTTTACAATCCTGTAACTAATTGTCTATTTAAATGGGGTCCCCAGGAGATTTAAAATTCCATATCAAGAGTACTAATTTGTTTTTATTAAATTTAAACACAAACTTCAATATCAAAGTGCCTATCATTTTTTAAAAGCTCAAAGCATGTTTGCTGAATTATTTTTATTTTTAATTAAATTTTTAAATTTTCTTTCTTATTTCCTATGTGAAATATTCAGCACCCAATGGCAAACTGTGCATTAGCAGGAACATTCACTCTAACCCAGAAGTCAGCATCCCCTAGTCATCCCCCAAAAGATGGGGAAACTAATAAAAATATTTTGATTCATAAGGAAAAATTAAAGAAAAAGGAAACTAAAAAAGTGACATTAAGATTTTTAACAGCATTTTATGAGAAAAATTCTCTAAAAAAGTAAGTTCAACTCACTGAAATAGTGGAAAACCAACATCATAAACTAGTATTGCAACAATACTGCAGTATACAACATATTACAATACTTAATACAAAAGGAGGGACACATTTGATTTTCTAAAATAATCTAAACAGTAGGAATGGGATAAAGACATTGAAAACGCACTAGGAAGAAGGTGGGATTCAAAATTCATGATTAATCTTACCGGTGCCATTCGTATTGCTGGGTGTGCTCCACAGCCTTGCACTGCTTTATGAAGTGTTTCGCCAAACATATTTCGAAGTTCAACTGAGTGACAATATACGGCATCAATCTTTGGCCACCAATCCAATGCAGACTGGACAAAAACAGAGACCATAAGAAAGGGAAAGTACAAATTTGCATTGAGTTATATGCTCTGGTTATTACTGTAGTTTATGTTTTATCCTTTTGTGAGAAACTTTCTAAGACCATGCAAACACACACCACAATTTCCAATATCTTCAAATAGACTTTCAACAATAAAGAATTTAAATAAAAATTAATAATAAATAAAATGGGAAAATTTTTTCAAACAGTATCTTTAATTTGAACCATACATCTTTTAAAAAATATAATAATAAACATGAGACAAATTGTCTGCTTTATGAGCATGAGGATATAGACTGTCTCTTCTCACTGATAAGTTAGTGAATTTGAAAAACAGAGTCTTTAGAGAGCTAATTCTGTACCAAATCTTCTTTTATAAGTTTAATGCTTTACACATTTTAGTAACATATGCATATAAAGTCTATATTCTCCTGGGTAAGAATATGATTATTAAAGCTTTAAAAGAGATTAGTGGTTCAACACAATGTTGAAGGAATATGTGGAAAACAATCACTTATATGCCTACAAACAACAATGATAATCACAACATGGAATTAGTAAATGAGATAAAGCTATTAGTAAACCCATAAGCTTAATCTGATATGCAATGATGACACAATACATGAAAAGACTAATGATCACCACAAAGACAAATTTATTATAGCTAAATATTTTTTAAAAGCAATTATTTTATGTAAATATGTTCATATTTTGGTTTAATGAGTTTAGCTTTGATTCCCATTTTTAATGCCTATTTTATTTGAAAGTGTATCTTAGAAGTTTTATGTTAAAATTAATTAATACTATATTATGAAAAACGACAATTATGAAAATCAGTAAAACTATACAGTTTGGCCCAGTCAGTGTGGCTCTGTTGACTGAGCATGGACCCATGAACCAAGATGCCACCGGCACATGCCTGGGTCATAGGCACGCTCCCCCAGTAGGGGGTGTGCAAGAGGCAGCCAAATGAGGATGTTTCATTGATGTTTCTATTTCTCTATCCCTCTCCCTCTCTCTAAAAATCAATAAAAAACATTTTTTTAAAAAACTATAAAGTTTGTCTATCAGTTAACACAAAAATGACTGGATGAATTTTCACTACATATGGAGAATATGCAAGGAATGGAATGACTTAAAATAGAAACTTCCACCCTTGCCATTGTGGCTCAGCTGGTTGGAGCAGTGTCCTGTATACTAAAAGGTTGCAGGTTTGATTCCTGGTGAGGGCACATACCCAGGTTACAGGTTCTGTCCCTGGTCCAGGTGCCAACGGAAGGCAACCAATCAATGTTCTCTCCCACATCAGAGAAACAAATGTTTCTCTCTCTCTCTCTCCCTCCCTCTCTCCCTCCCTCCCTCCCTCCCTCCCTCCCTCCCATTCTCTAAAATATGTGTATATGTGTGTGGGCACTTCCAATTTATAATATTCCTGCTATAGAAAACACCTGAAAGAACAACTGAAATTTGTTGGTAATGGGAATTTAATAGCTTTACGTCCTATTCACACGTTCCTTCTTATTCCAAACTAAGCTAGTTAAATTCTCAACATTTAATTTTTTCATCCATAATTCTCAGAATATTTTCAGTAGCATCAAGTTTTATTACTTTAATCCAAAACTTTGAACTACTAACTCTATTTACTAGATAGTAAATTATACAACCAATTTACAATACATAATTTGAATATGAACTACAGTGAGGGAGGGAGGGACTCAAAAGCTGTGAGGGGAAAAATACTTTTGGGGGGATAATATGGTTGTTTCTGCTTTTCCTTCAACTCTTAGTTTATTTAAGCTAATTCCTAACAAATGATCAACGTTTATTTTGGTTATATAATGAATCCTTTAAATTTTGCTCAATTTGGTCATTTGACTTGTCCAAACAATCAGTACAGCATGATTTCCACACATTTACTAATGCTACGGCTTATACTCATCAGCTTAAAATTGAAAAGGCTGAATAATTACAAAATGTATTGAGATGAGGGTCCTCCTCACTCTACTGACCCCACAATATCTTGTCAGAAACTGATTAAAGAGATATGCATCTGAAGTGTACAATTCAACAAAACATCATCTGCATACTGCATCATGCACCCACTGCCCAAAGTCAAGTCTCTTTCCATTCCCACTTATCCCCCTTTGCCTCTTCTACCTCCCCCCCACCTCTGACCCTTTCCCTCTGGCTATCACCATATTATTGTCTGTGTCTATGTGATATATATATGTATATATGTGTAATACATATACTTTAATCCTTTCACCTTCTTTCACCCAGCTCCCAAATCCCCTCCCCTGACAGCTATCAGTTTAGTCTGTCTCATACATCCATGCTTCTGTTCTAGTTTGTTAAATTACTTTGTTGATTAGATTCCCCACATGTAAGTGAGTTCATATGACATTTGTCTTTGGCTTATTTCATTTAACATAATATTCTCCAGGTCCATCTAGGTTGTCGCAAAAGGTAAGATTTCCTTATTTTATATGGCCAAGTAGTATTCTATTGTATAAACGCACCACAGCTTTTTTATTCACTCATCTACTAATGGGCACTTGGGCTGTTTCCAAATCTTGGCTATTGTAAATAACACTGCAGTGAACCTAGGGGTGCACATATTCTTTTGAATTAGTGTAATTTAGGTACCTGCTGAAATTGTATCATACTACCAGGTGCACACTATAAAACAACTTGATTTTAACTTAAGATTTGATGATTTTAATAACTGATACTTTTCATAATTTATAAATTCATTTATCTTATAGTAAAAGTTAAAGATACACTTTCAAATAAAATAGGCACTAAAAACTAGGCACCATGTAGTTGGTAAAAATTTTTGTGTTTTGAGCAGTTATTAAATGTGTCATTTCTGAATCTAGTCAATCAAAGTAGACAATTTTTTTTCCTTGAAAACACTAAGTTTATTGCCAAACAAATAGCATTACTTTTACAATCTGATCAAACTATGTGCAATTCTCCAAGAGAGAATTTAAATAAATTTTCAAGTACCTTGGAAATAATTTCTTCAACCTCTCAAAAGAAAGAAACCATCTCATTCTCAATATGTGAACTAACCATAGAAAACTATAATAAGTTGCCATATGGAAAAAAACAGAATACTAAGTACTACACCAGCTATAGCATTTTCCACTGATGACTAAGACATTTGGTTCATATATATGTATATTATGCCTTTAATCTCCCAATTATAACAACATATATAAATTAGCCTAATGGAAGCCTATAAAGAGTAAGATCTTTTTTAAAAATATTTTTATTGATTTCAGAGAGGAGGGAGAGAGAGATAGAAACATCAATGATGAGAGAATCATTGATCGGCTGCCTCCTGCATGCCCCCAACTAGGGACCGAGCCCGAAACCCAGGCATGTGACCCCGACCGGAATCAAATCCAGGACCCTTTGGTCGACAGGCTGACGCTCTATCCACTGAACCAAACCAGCCAGGGCAAGAGTAAGATCTTAGCATAGATCTTGTAACTACAATTCATCTCTTATGACATGCCATAATAAAAATGGTGACAGTACTATGAGTACTACTGATGAAAGCTTACATTATAATAAAATTCAAATAGTGAGTAGACTTTCAGATTTTTTAAGAAGAAACAGTGGATATTTTAGATCTAAACACAGTACTTATGAACTGAGTATGAGTATGTTTCACGAAAGCAAAAACCAAACTGTAAATACCAACACGACTTCTGAATAAACTCTCAAAAACACATCAGCAAAACTTTTATCTTATTTGAGAAAGTGGTAATTTATTTATTTATTTATTTATTTTTAATTTACTTTTTTAGTCTATGAATTGGCTAAAGCACCATGGAAGAGGAAAACTTATGAGGTGTATTGAACCAAGAATCATTTAAAAGGAAATCTTACACTATGGATAAATTTAAGATTAGGAGTCCAAATGTCTAAGAAAATTTTCATGTAATTTCAATATAAAATATTTTCATAATTAACTGCCTTTATAAACAGTCCTTTTCGGTCAGAAAGTACTTCACATTCAGTATCTATTAGCCTCAAACCAAAGGGAGGAAAAAGCCCAACAACAAACAATTTATCAAATAGTCTATAATTATAAAGTATCATTATCAAAGGTATAACTTTAAAAGATACTTTACACACTCAAATTTATATTTCTTTTCAAGCTATTCATCTAAAGCTTACTGATGCTTAATATTTTAAAACTTAGTCAATATAGATTTTTCTTTATAAAAATAGGTTTCACATTGATGTGACTTTTGATACAGACACACTCCACCTTCACACATGCAGTACTCGTCAGAGTAGAGGAGGATGCACGACCACTTCACCGTATACACTGAGGCATGCATGAAGTACCACTCCAGGCATGCTTTAAACCCACAAAGAGCAGCTCAGCCACTTACAGCAGTGCCAAGTCCATGCTTGAAAGTGCTCTATATAGTCAATTGTAGACAAAAATATTTTACAATTAAAGTAACTAGCCACAAAGTATCAAAAAAGTTTACTTTTGTTTACTAAATATAAGTTTTAAGCATTTATGTAAAACCATACACTCTAATAAATGGAATGTTTTTAGTATTATGAGCCAAAGGGGGGAAATGTAATAATATTTTATTTCTGAATTACACATAAACTTGAGGGGGGAGATCATCTTTTTTTTTTTAATGGCGTTGAAAGTAAACCTTGAGGATATAATGTACTGTCTCATTACACTGGTAAAAGAAAAAAATTTTAAGTTTTTAATATAAACATACCTTATCTACAATTAGATTCATGAAACTTTTCCTTTGGAACAAATTGTATTCAATGTTACTTCTACCTATCAGTGTAATTTAATTCACTGATAGTCAACTGAGGGTCAACTGAGGGAGGTGTTATTGTCTCGGGCAATTTTAGTTATTCATAATGTCTGGGTGTGGGGAGAGGGAAGTGTCACAAATATGGCAGGATGCTAAACATCCTGCAACACACAAGCAGTCCTACACAACGAAGAATTATTCTGCCCAAAACACTGCTAGCACCCCATTGAGAAAAATTAAATGTGTCACTAAATAGCTTTATTAGTAGTTATTTTTTCCCTTCAAAAATGAATAAAAGAAAATGTGGGCAGACTTTTCTGTAATTCAACACATCTAAGGCAAATAAAGATGGGAAGGTATTTTAACTCACCAGAGACACACTCTTAAAATGGAATCTGATGATAAAGAGGACAAATATAGCTAAATCATCAATTATTAAAGTCCTTTTTAGGGCAGAAAATGGGAAAAAGTAAACCAATTTATATAAGTGTGAACACATATAAATAGATAAAAGTCGAGCTATGATAAATAACACTTGAGAACTCTCAAAAGGTGATTGTTCATAATTAGAAGAACAGAATTTTTTAAATCAATGGTTCAAATTTGATAAGGTTTCACTATCTTTCTATTGAATGTACTCATATCAGAGTTGAAGGTTTTACAAGTATCTTTTAATAAATTTGCTTATTTTGTCTAATATGGCTTTGTAACATGTGAATACCTCTATTTAAGTACGTTAATATTTCATTTGTTTAAGGAAGACTAAAAAGTACAATTAAATATGATGTCACCATTTTTTAATGGTGTATTGAATGGACTACTACTTTTAATTTAAATGGTAAGGTGAAAAGTCAGAACATATCAAATGCTGGGGAAAAGCTAAGAATATTAAGACTATGTGACAAGTTTTGGAAAGAAAATCTTAAGTTATATTTTCAGTGGCACTTTCTCAAGGATATTGGATCCAAATTAAATGTTTTAGGTTTAATCTTTTCAAAGGATCCTATTAACTCCACCTTCCTCAATAAGGGCCCTCAGGTCAGACTGATTATGAAAAATATAATTGTATATAAGTTTACTAGATATTAATAACCACCGATGATAAATCTTCCTATATCATATATCTAAATTCAGAACCTTCTGTAAATAAAGAATATCTTTCTTAAAAAGAAATAAAAATGTAAGTAATTTAGCAATACCTTTTGGACTTACATTGGTGATGATTCGATGGAGGGAATTTACCAGCACATAGTGAAATGTAGAAGGGGAATTCTGAGCCAGGCAGATCTACAGAGGGCAGAAAAAAATAGCAGATTATTTCTGTGAAAAATATTCAGTAACGCAAATGAGAACAAAAGAAAAAACAAAACTAACAAAAAAATTTTAAAAATAGAATTTTTAAAGTCTTTAAACTAATATTGATATACTAGAGGCCCAGTGTACAAAATTAGTGCACTGGGGGGGGCGGGGGGGTGTCCCTCAGCCCATCCTGCACCTCTCCAATCTGGGACCCCTTGGGGGATGTTCAACTGCCAGTTTAGGCCCGATCCCATAGGGACTCACAATCCGGGACTGCTGGCTCCCAACTGCTCGCCTGCCTGCCTGCCTGCCTGCCTGATTGGCCATAATCGCTTCTGCCTGCCAGCCTGATCACCCCCTAACCACTCCCCTGCCAGCCTGATCAAAGCCTAACTGCTCCCCTGCTTACCCGATCGCCCCCAATTTCCCTCCCCTGCTGGCCTGTTGGCCCCAACTCCCCTCCCCTGCTGGCCTGGTCCCTCCCAACTGCCCTCTCCTACTAGCCCAGTCACACCTAACTACCCTCCCCTGCCGACCTGGTTGTCCCTAACTGCCCTCCCCTGCTGGCTTGATCGCCCACAATTGCCCTACCCTGCCAGCCATCTGTGGCTGTGGGCATCGCCATCTTTGAGGGTGTGGCAATCAATTAGCATTTCCTTATTGGCTGTGGGTGCCGCCATATTTGAGGGCGGGGCAGTCAATTAGCATATTCCCTCCTTATTGGCTGTGGGTGCCGCCATCTTTGTGACTGCATGAGGGTCAATTAGCATATTCACTCTTTATTAGATAGGATAATAGTGAGCAATACCAGTATGGGTGTAACATTCATCTTTCTAGTCTTTTCACATTTATAAAGGATCAATAGCATCAGTGAATATAACTGGATAAAAACCAATGCTCTCACCTTAAAGTGTTGGTTGTTGTGAGGGCTTATACGAAAGCAAGAAACAAGGCAGTCAATCATTAGATCCACATCTGCAGGCTGGCTGCCTCTTGAGAATGGTTTGCTTGGATTAAAGAGCAGGTTCTATGAAAATCCCAATAGAAAACAAAAGCCTTTAAACAATCATGCAGTCTTTCTCTTTCTAGCATTTAATAATATCAATACATCATCCACATTGATGGCAGTAGCATTCAGTTGCCAGAAGAAGCACAAAGCACTAATATTATGGTTCATCAGTCTGATAAAATTCTTACTATACCATATATAATCCCTTTCAGGTCCTAATATATTATTTTAAAACCAAGTCAGAATATTTATGCTAATTTAAGAAAACTCATTAATTATGTGTTTTCTTCATATTCTACACCACTTTATTTAGCCTGAGGAACAAGTAACAACAAAAGCAGATCCTATGAACTCATTATCAAAGAAGACTCAGAACTTTAGTGTTAGCAGTGATCTTTGACAATTTAGTTTAACCCTTTGAGTGCCAAACAATATCCTAGGAACTATGCTAAAATTGCCAAAGCATTTTTGCTGATTTTCCTTAGGTGCCATCGGTCAATAAAGAGTGAACTACTAGCATCTAATAGTGACACTGCAGAGCGTGATAGCGCTCCCGGCACTTTTGGCGAAAGACAGGAGCGCAATTGCGCTCCCCGGCATTCTAGGGGTTAATACTTATACTTGAAGTTTACTTCCCATTTAATTTTTTTTAAAGTTTACAGTAAAGAAATAATAAGGATGTTACCTTAAGATCGACCACCATAGACTGAACTAGTAGGAAAATGACGGAGTTATCTTCCCAATTGATGTAGGTACTTGCTTTACACAATTTGACACAGGCAATTGCAGCACTTTCAGTCAGTTGCCTGCTTCCTCCATGGCCAGCAAGTGCTTTACGTAGACTGTCCAGAAACAACTTCTACAGAATTCAAATACAGCAAAAAGATAATATATGAAGTTTCTCAGATTTCAGATTTATCTAATAAAGTAGCAAAATATCAGCCTCTAAAAACTGTACTCTAAAAATACATAATTGATATCCATGGGTTTTAATTTCTCACTGAAAGGAGTTGTCTTTTTTTTTAATTAATTAATTTATTTTTTACAAGGGGTAGGGGTGGGCGATGGGGGAGGGGGGGGAAGCGGGTGCCGGAGACGGGCGGGAGCTGGTAGGGTCGGGATGGGAGAAAACCTCAAGGAGTTGTCTTTTAAATATTTCTCGAAGCCAAAGAATAGAATCTGTTCTTCACATTCTTTGTTGAATTATTAAAGAAACATAAGAAACAGTCCTTCCCAAACAAGGGAATTCACTGCTCAACCTTAATTCAGCTAATATTCTTTTTTACATTATCCTTAATTCCTAAATATTAATTTGTTTTGGTTATGGTCTATGTCAAACTGTTCATTTTTACCTAAAACTCCAGGCTATATCTAACCTTCAGTCTTCTAACTAAGGATATATCCTAAGGCTGACTTATTGCTCTAAATTCTGTTCCTCGCAAGAAGTTATCCCTTCTTGTGATCTCAAGCTCTCTTTGCACTAACAAAATTCTCCCTTTGGATTTTCTTCTAAATAAAACTTACAAGTATTCTCAAATATAACATGCCAAAAGCTAGTAACTAAACAACAGAATATACATCCTTCTCAAGTACACATGAACAATGTCCAGGATAGACCACGTTAGGCAACAAAACAAGTCTTAATAAATTTTAAAAGACTGAAGTCATATAAAATATCTTTTCTGATCACAATGAAATGAAACTAGAAATCTCAACAGCAGCCCAGCTGGTTGAGCACTGACTTATGCACCAGTCAGGGCACATGCCCAGGCTGCAGGCTTAATCCCTGGTGGTGGCGTGCAGGAGACAGTTGATCGATGTTTCTCACATTAATGTTTCTCTCTCTCTCCCTCCCTAAAAATAAATAAAAACATATTTTAAAAAAAGAAAAAAATGGTCCCCTGAACTATCATCTTTACAGAATACACCCCTTGAGTAAAATAAACTGCTTCACATCTGGACATATGGAAATAATTTTGCCCTCACCTTATTCATGTTGTTTTCATCAACCACATCCCTGGATATATCCTGGATTATTTCTGGACACAAGATAAGAAGAATGATTTGTAGTGGCCAAACTGCTGCTTTACGTTTGGTGCTTTCAGCAAAACCATCCACCAAGTCAAAAAGCTTTTCTGCACACTCTATGTAAAAAAATGTAAATAGTAAATGATTTTATTAGACGAGAAGAAAGTCTCTGACATTATCCAAAAATGCAAAGGCCACATATTTAGAATATAAACTTGGAAGTTCACGTAAACAATTAGACAATTCATTCAGGTAAGCAGACAAGCAATGTTCTAATGTCCATGTATTAGAAGAGCTATCTTGATCCATCCTAGAAAAATCCACATTTTAGAATGGCCAAACTTGTGTTTAGTCTCAATGTGCAGGGTCTCATGTGAAGTCTGATATACCCAAGGAAGAAGGTCTGGACAGCTTCAGAAATCTGTATTCTTTGCCTTGCAGTTGGGCCTGCAGAATTCTAGGTAAGGATACTACTACTTTATACACATCTCCCTAAATACAAAATAAAGCCGCAGAGCACAATAAAGTGCTTCTCTACAATGAAGAGCCATCAAATATCCCATCCACAACTCTAATGAAAGATCAGAGCTTCATTTCAAATGTCTTTATCCATTTGCTCAAGGAAAAGAAAGGGTTGAGGATAATTTAGAAATATAAGAGAAAAATATTTCCTATTTGACATCTGTTGATAAGATGTAAAAGCACCTTAATAACAAAAGATAACTTGGAAATTGATAGGTTCCTACTTCATAAGTAAGAGTTTAAAAGACAAAAAACCAATCTTATCCTTACCAGCCATATCTGTCTGTGGAATCTGGTATAGCTTTGTAAATTCATCTGGATAATTTTCTACCCAGTTCCAAAATGCCTACAAATAATAAAACATGTTTTTACATGAAAGCAAGGATATTTTCTTAACATAGTAAATAAAATGGCACACAGCTTCAATTATATCACAAACTACTAATATCTTTCATAAGACTATTACAATGCACTTCCCTAAAAATTAATGTAAAATGATTATTCAAGCCATGACTTTTTAATTCAAAATTGTAAAGAGAGCAACATTTATAGCTAAGTTAACAAAACTGTAATGCCAAAGAAGTTATGACTTACTTTTTCCAGGCTATTTATAACAGCTAACTGTGCAACCTTCTTTAGGGCTTTAAATTTAAATGCTGTTTCTGGGGGGAAAAAAAGTTTTAAAAATTAACTCTAGAAAACAAATACAGTTCAGAGCTACTGGTAAAAAACAAAACTTTGTTCCACTATTATTTGTAAGCAATGTAAAAACAAAGACAATTAATAAAAACCAAAAATGCACTGGCAATGTCCACTAAAAACAAAACTCAACACAAAGTATACATGGCAGAGGTGGGGCAGCCAGGGTGAAGCACCTAGCTCATTGCAAACAAGTGAGTTTGACTCATCAGAGGAAGAGCCTATTGAAGATGAACAGACTCCAATTCAGATATCATGGCCACCCCTGTCACAAGTGAATTGTTCTCGGTTTCTCGGTTTATGTGCTCTTCCGTTATAAATTTAAAAATACTAGAAGAAATATTCAAAAAGATACTGAAGAACTAAAGAGCTATGGTATACACGACATATTGTTTTCTGCATCAGAAGGGAACTATCAAAATATAGAGTCCCAAACCTCTTGGACCTCTACCAGTAGTATGGAATAATCACTCAGCATCATCCAATCCCAGTTGGAAGGACTCCTGACATGGCCAGCTGCTGTGAAATAATGGAGGGCCTTAAAATCTGCCTTAAAAATAACAACAAAAAAACAAAAACACCTTAATACACTGTTAGGGAGGAGTTGGGAGATCTTGTCTTGTAGCCATTCTCTTGTCTCCTACTATACCTGTCTGACAGTATTACCACAGCAAGCCATAGAGAGCCTGAGAGACCTATGAGGATCTGGAGCAATACAGACCATAAAGCAATATAATTATCTTCACAAGTTCCAGGACAAACTAGCTATACATCTATCATCAATAGATTCACTATCAAGGTCTGTATCTAAGGGGGGGAAAAAACAAGAATATTGAACAGGATGTATAAATGACCATGTCTGAAATTTAAAAGTTCTCTAAGATAATTTGTATTGATGTTAAACTACTGATGTTATCAACTTGAGTGTAAATGTATATATGCAAATATTCCTAATGCTTTTATTAATAAAAAAGTAAATATGCCTTGAACTTCAAAGATGGTTGTGTTTTTTCCCCTTTGTTTTGTTTTTAAACTTACTTTTAAAAAAATATGAAACAACTTTAAAATTTTAAACATCATCCATGATGCTACCATTTGGAGATAATCACAGTTAACAGTTTGATGAGTTTTCTTCCATCCATTTTTCTATGCACATATAAGACAAATATATTTACCATAACTGAGATCATGTAGGCTAGATATAATCTACTCTTTTCATTTCACATAGTATTCTAAATTTTTCCATGTCATTAAAAATTCTTCATACATATATTTGACGGCTCTATATACAATAGTAACTATTACTTGACAATTACAACATGCCAGGTACTTTCAATCTAATATATTTAATTCTTTCAAAATCTAATGCTTTCAGACATTACAGATGAGCCAACTGTCTCTGAGGTTACAGATCTAATAAATGATTACATTGGACTTCAAAGCCATAGTCTTTTCAATATGCTTTGATATCTTTCAGAATATTTAAGTCAATATATTAAGTCATTGGTTATTTAAACATTTTCCAATTGTTATATATTAAGATATGCCCAATATCTCACTATTATAAACTAGAAAGTTCATGCACTGGAGGGGGGGGGGTCCCTCAGCCCGGCCTGCCCCCTCTCACAGTCTGAGAGCCCTCAGGGGTAGGAGGTCACCTGGCGATCAGGAGAAAGCGACACCCCCATCACACCTCTGCTGCTGCCACTGCCGGCAGTGCAAGCCTCAGCCGGCCCTGGTTACCTGAGCCTTGGGCCGGCCCTGGGCGGCTAAAGGGACTGGGGGACTCCGAAGGCAGGCACCCCAGCGGGGCTGAGAGGACTGGGAGCCGCCATCTTTGAGGGTGTGGCAGTCAATTAGCATATTCCCTCCATATTGGCTGTGGCGCCATCTTTGAGGGTGGGACAGTCAATTAGCATATTCCCTCCTTATTGACTGTGGGCACCACCATCTTTGTGACAGCGTGAGGGTCAATTAGCATATTCCCTCTTTATTAGATAGGATAAACTAACAAATACTTTTATATCCAAACTAGAGGCCCAGTGCATGAAAATTCATACACTGGAGGGAGGGGGTCCCTCAGCCCAGCCTGCCCCCTCTCCCAGTCTGGGAGCCCTCAGGGGTGGGAGGCGACCCGTAGATCAGGGGAAGGCGATGCCCCATCACACCTCTGCTGCTGCCACTGCCGGCAGCACAAGCCTCGGCCGGCCCTGGTTACCTGAGCCTCAGGCGGCCCTGGGCAGCTGCCATCCAAGGCTTGCCTGCACCTTGGGCCAGGCCTGGGTGGCTGGGTGGCTGAGGGGACTGGGGGACTCCAGAGGCAGGTGCACGGGGCTGAGGGGACTGGGTGCCGCCATCTTGTGGCTGTGGGTGCCACCACCTTTGAGGGAGGGGCAGTCAATTAGCATATTCCCTCATTGGCTGTGGGTGCCGCCATCTTTGCGATGGTGTGAGGGTCAATTAGCACATTCCCGCTTTATTAGATAGGATTTTTCCTACATTACTGATTATTTCTTTAAGGTAAGTAAATGTCAGGGCTTTTTTTTTCTGGCCTTGCAAATAACTTGCTCTCCAGGTCAATTTTAAAACATATCCCTCCAATATTCTTTGCTCTTGCTCTCCTTTGATTTCAAATGATGGCATGACATTTCACAGTGCTCTTAAGCCTTTTTGCCTTCCTATCTTCATCGACTTTTATCTCTTGACATCTTAAATGCATTATACACAGTAATCTATTCTCAATTCCAATGTATAGATCTTTTATTAGTCCATTTCTACAAGTTTCTGATTGAACATCCTACTAATACCTCAAACTCAATAATCTAAAGCTGAATTTATCATTTTCCTGACCACCTTCTTCTCTGCTACCCACCCTTCCTTTCCTTTCCTGCTTTAATCAGTTTGCTCTGTAATACTTAGTAATACTTCTCTTTAACTTCATAATCTAAATTAATCACCAAATGCTATGTGATGTATTCTATTCAAATGCTATATATTCTACTTCTTAAATACCATACCAAATTGGTCCCCATACTACCCCATTCTATCCAGACCTCCACTACCCTCATTATTTTTCACTCACATTACTACACAAACTAGTCCCAGAATTTCATGTAACCTTCCATCAAACCATCCGGCAAATTTCAAGCAAAATGAAATATCTAAAATAAAATACTAATCCCACCTTAAAGCCTTTCATCACTTCCCATGGCCACTAAGTTAAAGCCTCATAAGCCACAAGCACAGTAGTGTAGGAGTTAAGTACTTTGGTCCTAGAGACTGACAGAAGTGATTTGTAGTTTTACCCTGCTACTCACTAGCTCTATGACCTCTGAAATGTTACCTCCTAACACTCAATTTCCTCAGCTACATAAAGGATAACACTACTACCAGCTTCCCAGGATTACTATAAGGACTGATGATAAAAAGCATGTAAACTACATAGCATGATGTGTGGCACATACTGAAAATGAACAATTACTACATTTTTATTAATGTAATCTGACCTACTCTTATACCTCCATATCTTGCTCTTTTCCTCTTAACATTTCTTACCCACAAAAATGGATATTTCTTCTCTTACTTTATGCTCATCCTATTTGAGTTTGCCACACTGCTTTGCAAATAATTTGATAATTATGTCTTTGTCTCATTAACCAGGCCATATAAGATGTGTAGGGACAGATTCACTATTTTATTAATCATTGTAAGCCCAACAATTAGCATGGTTTCTTCCACAGTTTCTCAACATATACTGTTGAACAGAATTTAAAACACATTATTTCTTTTACTATTCATATTATGGAAAGTTTCTATACCTTTTGCCATTGTAACCTAGCGCTATCCTTTGACGGCCATTTTAATATTGCCTTTATAGATGACATATTTATCAGCACAGAATCTAAATTTATGTTCATGGGGGAGCAGGATTCGATGGGAATAACTTACCACAATAAAAACAGTCATTTATCCACACATTTAGTTTCTTTTCACTTGGGCATAGAGAACCATCTCAATTAATTGTTATGGATTACACATTTCGAAAAAAACTGAGGTTTTAAACAATATTCATTAACAACCTGGATTAGATTTATTTCCAAAATTTCTCTGAACAGTTAAGAAAAATCATAAAACCCCATTTATATTTCTTCAATTTTAAACGTAGAAGTCTCTAAATTTTATCATTCACTTCCTTCACTTCTCAATGTTTAATGATACTAACATCTTGAAATTTCAACTATGAATTGAGTGGTGGTTCACAGTAATCTAAAATAATTGCTAAGCAATTATCCATATCTTGATGTAATAGCTAAAATAATTCTTTTTTGCCTGACTGGCATGGCTGTGGTTGAGCATCAACCTATGAACCAGGAGGTCACAGTTCGATTCCCGGTCAGGGCACATGCCTAGCTTGCGAGCTCATCCCCAGTGTGGGGCATGCAAGAGGCAGCCGATTGATGATTCTTTCTCATCACTGATGTTTCTATCTCTCTCTCCCTCTCCCTTCATTTTTGAAATCAATAAAAATATATTTTAACATAAATAAATAAATAAATAAATAAATAAATAAATTCATTTTCCCCTTTATTAATGTCACTGAAAAGTGATTTAATTGTTGCTTGGCTTTATAATGTTAATTACCTAAAATCATAAATTCTGAACAAGGGTAATAGAGATGGAACACAGCCTTATAATATTCATCCAAGTAGGTATAGCCTTTTCACATCTCTGATGAACCAGTTATTGAGTTTAAGCAAATGGTAAGAAAACTACACAACATATTTTGAAAATTACACTGCAGAACTATTGAGGTTTTCAAAGTTAATGTAACTAAGTCTCCTTTTAGGTCAGACAGTAAAAAATATTGACAATTCCTTAATCAATATACAAAATAAAATAAAAAGTGGTGTGAATCATAAGATTTCACATTTAAGTTAAATAAAACTAAAAAAATATTTTTGTGTGAAATGAATTTAAGTATTTATACTCAATGTATATATGCCCATTAATAATGCCCACTGATTTATATCAACACTTCCCAACTTACCAAAAAAAAATCAATTCTTTCTGATAGTTTATTTCAATCAACATCATCATAAAAGCACTTTCCAAAGATTTAAAATGACAATCAAGAATTATAATATCCCCACACAGGTCTACTATTGACATGTTCTAAAAGGAAGTAAAACTAAGCACTGAAAGCATAAGAGACTTTGTAATACTGCAAAGTCAGTTAAGTAAATAACGGAGCTGAAAACAGAAATGTTAGAAATAAGGTTCCCAACTCAATTCCTCTTCTCATCATACGATCACGTACTTCTGGTTCTTCAGCTTCTGAAATAAAACTTTGTTATCCTGCTAAACTATCTGCTTTTAGCTCTACAAAAGCTGAACAGTAACTTCTGAAACCTATAGCTATCCTTAAGAGATAAAATTCTAAAAATATTAAATAAAACCACCCTTATATACTCTTTATTAAAAGCAAAAATTGTAGTTAAACAAATCTTTCCATTGCCAAGATTTAAGATACTAATTTTATCTATTGTATGGTTTTCAAAGTTTCAAAAATTACTGAACCATAAGTATCATTATCCATTTCTCAGGGACATTTGCATTATAAAATCCACTTTGATGTTCTAGCTCAACACAACTAGTACATTCAAAATACTGGTTTTTCACCCACAGTGATGAATCGCAGCTATGTCAGACATTTAAACTTACCCTTCAGGAGTCGTTTTAATTTCGCACAATCCACATTGATATACTGTAACAATTCTATATCATGAACATCAACATTGTCTTCCGAACAAACAGTCAATTCCTGTAACCTGAAAGTAAAAACCAAAAATAATTTATCAATTTAAGTCTTAGGACAGTCAAAAATTCTGAATTCAACAGATTTTTCTCACCTCAATGATGAGTTATAAGAGAAAATACAAATATAAGAAATCAGAGAATAAATAATTATGAAAATCTAAGAAAGATAATTTAGGGGATAGGATAAAAGAAACCATGATAATCCAGTAAACTTCACTATGTATATGTTTATCAAATGATACTTTAAATATGTACAATTATTTTTCTAAAAATCATAACATACTAATAACTGTTGAAGCACAGTAAGAGATTTAAAATACTCTTCTCACCCTAGCCGGTTTGGCTCAGTGGATAGAGCATTGGCCCGCAGGCTAAAGCGTCCGGGTTCGATTCCCAGTCAGGGAACCCCCAAAAAATAAAATAAAATACTCTCCTCTCTGCTATGTGTGTTTTTAATTTTGTTCTATGATAAAAAGTTTTTAAATTTCAAATTATAAGTAAAATATGAAATTTTATTAACGTCTTTCAGAAGCATGAGTGGTACAGTAGTCCCCCCTTATCAGAGGTTTCACTTTCTGGGGTTTCAGTTACCCAAGGTCAACCACACTCCAAAAATATTTTTTAAAATTCCAGAAATGAACAATTCATAAGCATTAAAGTGCATGATGTTCTGTGAAGCATGATGAAATCTCATGCTGTCGGTTCTGTCCCATCTGCTCTGTGCCATCTTTGAAAACTCTAGAAAATTTTCAGTCACCAGAGGCTTTGTTTTATGGGATTTTGTTGCATTTGCACATGTAAAAATAGACAACTTTTGTGTATTTCCTGAATCTAGTTCACTGATTCCATAACAGAAGTTTTCCAGAATAAGCCAGTTTCTTATCTTTCAGGGGACAGAGTGCTCTGGGATCTATAAAATACATGTTTCAGACAACTGCATTTGCTATTTCATTAGCTTGTGCCAGAAAGAGAAGCTGATGACCACTCACCTAAAATACCACTCTGATGGTTTAATTTAGAGATACCTTATGACATTGCTGCATAGCAATAGGTAACTTAAAATATGCAAGTATCTAGATTGGCAGTTCTTTCTAAAGACTCATTTTATATCTTATATATAGTAGATGAATCAACATCATGAAAATTGGTTGTGTTGGACCATTCTACCTGTGTACAGATGCTTTTCTTTTAGAATTAACATTAGCTAGCTTTTGATATTCCTGATCTTTGCTTTTCTTAAAGGGAATATGAGCTACAGATCTTAAGATAACTTCATTATACTGCTGAAATATGCCATATGCTATGGCTTAGAGTACTCTCTTATGTAAAGGATTAGCTGCTTTTTCCACAGAATAACTGTACAACTGCACTCAACCTAATTGTTTTTTTTAATGGGAGGGCGCCTGTGGAACATCTAATTTGACATACCAACAGTAGCAAAGGCTCAATGACTTTAAAAGTTCTATCAGTTTTTGTTTTTTTGGTTTTGTTTTGTTTTTACAAATCTGCTGGGGTTTTTTATGGCTTCTTATTCTTTTTAATAGTTTTAAATTTCTTCTCATATGTCTCCAATAATTTAAAACATTACTTTATATTTTCTTTAAGATTATTAAATGAGCT
This sequence comes from Myotis yumanensis, assembly GCF_028538775.1. Taxonomy (NCBI): domain Eukaryota; kingdom Metazoa; phylum Chordata; class Mammalia; order Chiroptera; family Vespertilionidae; genus Myotis; species Myotis yumanensis. The sequence goes on along the minus strand of NW_027223767.1, from coordinate 22,289,857 downwards.
CATATATTTGCATATGCTAACTCTTATTCATAGTGGATTGTTAACTCTCTGTTTTGTAAACTCTGACTGCAAATACATCTCTAGTGCAGTCAGTATTTTCTTTGGGGATTTCTTAAAGCTTGGGGCTATGGAAGTGTCCTAGTCATGGTTTTGCATTTGCTTTTGCCAGGGTCTCAGCTCTGGACATGTATTTTTTTATAACTCCTCAGACCCAGATTGTCTGGATAGTATAAATGTGGACCTCAAACTCATAAGGTAATGGCCCTCGGCAACTTAACCCCTACCCTAAGCTTAGGCAGAGCAAATGAACTTCTTGTGCTGGTAGTTCTTTTTCCCCTTCCTCCCTCCATTCCTTCCCCTCTCTCTCCTTCTTTTCCTTCTTTCCTTCCTCCCTCGCATTCTCCCTTCATTCCCTGTTCTCTTGCTCTCTTTTTTTAAGGAGTGCATAGCTCTTTCTAGTCACATTTTATACAAGACCCCAGTTCTACTCCCTGCATTATTAGGTTACAGGCTTTGTATCCAGTTCCATTTGGATATTAGCCCCAAATCCCTGGGTTAAGGAGAGAATAAAAACCTAACCATCTTCACCCTTCTTTTGTTGCAAGGCCAGGTCAAGCCTTCAAAACCATCTCTGGTTTTCATTTCTGGACCTGGTGGATGGGGTTGGTGGGTGGTGTTTGCTTTACATTATTACTATATATTTTAAATACCATTCTGTTGTTATTCAGTTTACCTGGCCTTTCTAGATGTTGTAGTGACAGGTTCTTCTACTTCATTTCTTTTGCTCAAACTACTCTTTATTCTATTTATCTGCTTCAGAAATGATGTTTAAACTTCAAAAAATATCCCTTCCTATGGAAATAACTGACTATTAAAAGGAGTTAAATTTTTCTTCCATTTTTCACAAACAACCACAAGAGCCAGCTTTTCAAATTTATTTAGTTGTGTTTCCTAAGGAGCCATATTCCATATTTCTAGGCACTTTGCATCAGCTATGAAATTTTTAGCATGTTAATCAGTAATGAGGACCTTCTGATTCCCAGTGTGATGAACTGCTCATCTTTTCTTACCCTGATGATATGAAGAACTTTAGTGTAAGTGCATAGACTAATTTTAATGTTAGCTATACATCTGTAGGCTAAAGCAATGAAAGGATTTGAGAAGGAAGAAGTGAGATTAATTTCATTTTCAACTAAGGTTTAGTGTGATGATTAATATCAGTTTTAAACTAAATGGTTACAATTTGAGTTAATATTATGAATAAGATCATGCAGTATTTGTTCTTCTTTACCATCTCTCTCTCTTCAGATATAAAAATTAGTAATTCCATTCTACTGCTTACACTTTTTATATTAATTGAAATAATGGGTATGCCTCATTAAAAAGCATAATTCAATACATTAGCAATACCATCTTTTCAAAAGCTGGTGTCTGTAGTTGTTATTGAAAAAAAGAAAACTTTAACCTCTTTTATTTAGACTTAAGTGAATTTTTACATCAGTGTAAAAATCTATACTTTTGTTCTTTTATAAACAAATCATGCTTGGATAGACAAAAGACATTGTATTCTTTTGATCATTTTCTACCTTCAATGTAAGATTATTTCATATAGTAAGGCTGGACTAATAATCACCTAAGCAAAAAAGGAATTTTTTTTTTTTTGCACCTCTGATTCCGTAGGTGTTTGTTACCTTGCTGCTTCAACCAGTGTATGATTCCCCAGAATATGAAATGTCATCACTCAAAAGATTTCATGAAGACATTGTATATTATATAAACATTACCAAACATCATCAATTATACTGTAGCATTAAATAACATTTTAGTTTCTTTGCACTGGGAATTCTGTGAGCAGATAAAAGAATATTGTCTAGCAATCATGATCATAGAAATGCCATTTTTTATTTAAAAAACTGAAGGTTTTTGAAGTTAGCCAATTCCCCCAAAGTACCACGGCACAAATTCTCAATTATTATGCATGTTCTCATCCACACCTATTAGAAAACTACAGAAGAATAAATACCTCTGACTGATTGAAGTCCACTATTCACACAACATAGACTTGTTAAAAGATGCAGGTACCAATAAGCAAAGAGGATTGTTTTCTCTATTCAGCATTATTCTTTGACTAGTGGCCCAGTGCACGAAATTCGTGCACATTTAAAGGGGATTAATAAAAGGAGATATTTTAATATTGCTATTTGCCCTTTCTCCATAATAGAAGTGTCAGAGATGAAAAAAAATTAGTAAAATGTGTATGAAAATCTTCCTCTTGTCAGAGTCTGGGGCACGCTGCGGGTCAAGTCCCCGCACACCCACAGTACCTCAAAATCACGCGAGATCCAGACCCAGCCGGCCCCACTCCTATTGGGCGAGATCCAGACCCGCCAGCCCCACCCTTGTCAAGCCCCGTGAGGCGGGGGGCGCAGCCTCAGTCTCCTGGCCCGGCGCCAGATTGGAGGTGCAGCCTCAGGGCCCCTGTCAAGGTTTCTACTTGACAATTATTCTCTTCCTTGAGCTTCCATATTTTTGAGACATTTTGGCTTAGGGGTTTGTTTGTTTGTTTGTTTTATAACTTAGGCTCTTGTGACAGAGGTCCTCAAACTTTTTAAACAGGGGGCCAGTTCACTGTCCCTCAGACCGTTGGAAGGCCGGACTATAGTTTACAAAAATCTATGAACAAATTCCTATGCACACAGCGGCGGCAAAAACACCAGGCGGGCCGGATAAATGTTTTCGGCAGGTTGCATGTGGCCCATGGGCCGTAGTTTGAGGACCCCTGGATAAGGAGTAGAGCTGTGAGATCACTAGAATTCTGACTACTCATCAATTATTCTATCTGATTGGTTAATTTCATTTAAAGAAATAATATGTTAAAAAGTCAAAAATTCATTCCTAATGTTTAAAGGGGAAAAAAGCGTGGTCATGGGTAACATTTCCTAAAATTTAGACTTTTGATTTTTGTAACAGTTCTCATATTTAATTGTACACACCACTATCACAGTAATAAAAATTTCAAAGAAATCAATGCATAAAATTTCTACAAAAGCTGAGTTCAAACTCATTTCTGTCAACTTTTAATTTTTATGCAGATGATAAGAAAAACTTCTAAAATGTGTATTACTTACAATAGTCCTATGTAGATTTACACACTAACCTGGTAGAAATGCGACTAAAGACTGCATTGAAGTTGTTGCAGCTGAGAGAAAATAAAACTCCAGAGGCAGAATTCCGAAGTTCAGCTGCATGTTGGTTTCCTTCACGACAGGTGTGAAGAAAATGGCAGATTTCTGGCAGCAACTGTTTGACCAGCATTGTTTCATCTAATCTCATTGTGTCCTTTGGTTGCTAAAATAGAAATAATCACAATTCTAAAACTTCCTTAAATTCACATGTAAATATCTTCTATTATGAAAATTTTCAAATACATGAGTTGAAATAGAAAAACAAACACCCATATATACACTCATCACCTAATTAGATTCAATAATTGTTAATATTTCATCAAGCTTGCTGTATATACAGTCTAATAAAGAGGATGGTTCCATCTTTCGCCTCTTTAATCACAATTAAAGTCCAGTCCCCATCCATTCATCTTCCTTAGCCCCCCACACCCACTCCTGCCTGTCCCGTTTATCAAATCCCTACAGGAGTCCTCCCCCTCCTGGGAATCCTGTTTGTTGTGAGTTCTAAATAAACATTATTCATGTTCCTTAGTGAGTGAACTGTGTCATCTGTCTCAACATCCAAATAATTTTCTGGATGGGCCATCTCACCTGCCTTTGAGTAGATTGACCAAAACAGATAAATATTATTTATTACAAATAACTTTCTTTTGGTTAATCCATTTCAAAGTTACAAACATAATACTTCAGCCCTACATACTCTAGCATCTCTTAAAAATAAGGACATTCTCCAATATAATTTCAATCAATCATAACATCAAGGAAAAATAAACAATTCCCTTGTATCAGCTAACACCCAATCTGTGCTCAAATTTGCCTAACAACCCCCAAAATGACTTTTCATTGCTTCAAGAGGTTCATAGACTGTAACATGATTATGTTCCTTTAGTTTTTTTTAATTTCTTTATTGATTAAGTTATTACATATGTGTCCTTATCCCCATACTACCCCTCATCTCCCCCACTTATGCCCTCACCCCCCTGTTGTCTGTGTCCATTGGTTAGGCCTATATGCATGCATATGTCAGCGATGGCGAACCTATGACACGCGTGTCAGAGGTGACACGCGAATTCATTTTTTTGGTTCATTTTTCTTTGTTAAATGGCATTTAAATATAAAAAATAAAAATCAAAAATATAAGTCTTTGTTTTACTATGGTTGCAAATATCAAAAAATTTCTATATGTAACACAGCACCAGAGTTAAGTTAGGGTTTTTCAAAATGCTGACACGCCGAGCTCAAAAGGTTCGCCATCACTGATATAAATCCTTTGGTTGATCTTCCTTTAGTTTCTTTATTCTAAAACTACCTCCCTCCATATACATCATCTTTATTTTCTATAACATTGACATTTTTTTAAAAAGTGGGCCAGTTGCCTTACAAAATGTGACAACTTGTTATTGTAATTACTGTATTTTCTGTACGGTGGAACCTAAACCTAGGTCTGATATCATTCAGGTTAAACACTTTAGGTAATTCAGTACAGTTCAAATTATATCACATTAGGAGTACATAATCCCAGGTGATTACACTGTAAATGACACCAAGTTTGATAACTTCAGTGTTAACACCAAAATCTCTATTTTGTAAAATAAATCTCTCCTTTACAATTAACAAATCAATCAATGGATAAGCTATCCTGCAGATATACTGTTCCATATCAATATTTCACCTAACAGCTTTAGTATCCATATATCAATGACAATTTTGATAATACCAAGCATGATGACAGAACAAAAGTTTATATAACTATGTGCTATGCTCAATTCTGTAATTACAATCCAAGTGCTTTCAGATTCAAATACACTGAAATATATGGATAGTAAATAAATACATACCACAAAAAATATAAAATTTGAGTTACAATGTCTATTTTTCATTTATAGGCTAACCAAACAATACAGATGTTGAAAATAACTCCAATTATATACAAATGAAAATTGTGTAAGTGTTCAATCTTTTGAATAGTGGTCATAGATACAGGAACAAAACTATTTAAGATTCCTCAAATTCTATAAAATCTTACTTATAAGATATTGGTAAGTATTTGTTCACTTTCACTAGATGTTTCAACTACTTATGAGGTAAACATGTACTTGTAAGCTCAGTTAATCTCAAATTTCCTCAACTTACTTTGATTTAAAAATGAAAATCAAGAGACAACCATAAAATCATTGATAGCAATCTAACAAAACACAATTGTTCAATAATGTGAAATGTATTATTTTTAATTATAAATTTAATTTTAAAATCTTACACATTTTCAACTTTAGAGCAGCGCAAAGTAAGATATATTTTGTGCATTATATAAGTTTTACCATGCCCAATTAGTTACTAGAGTTTCAATTAGGCCATCTCCAAAGAGTACCAAATTAGCAGGCCAATAATATCATTCCCCAAAACACATTTATCATTAATTCTCAATTACAAACATTAATAGAGAAAAGCTGTAGAACTAAAAGAGACAATAAACCACCCTACTCAAATATGAGAGTGGCTAATACACTGGTATATACAATCAAAACAATAAAACTAAAAAGAGTGATTCCAGCCAAGACCTGTTTGGCTCAGTGGATGGAGCGTCGGCTTGCGGACTGAGGGGTCCCAGGTTCGATTCCGGTCAGGGGCATGTGCCTGGGTTGTGGGCACATCCCCAGTGGGAGATGTGCAGGAGGCAGCTGATCGATGTTTCTCTCTCATCGATGTTTCTAACTCTCTGTCTCTCTCCCTTCCTCTCTGTAAAAAATCAATAAAATATATTTAAAAAAAAAAAAAAAAAAGAGTGATTCCAATTTTTAAAATTGTCCACCTCCACAAGGCCACCATCCTGTTTAATAGCCCTTTCATTTTATAAACTAGAGGCCTGGTGCATGAATTCGTGCACAAGTGGGGTCCAGCTGGCCCGACCCATCAAGGCCAATTAGGCAGGGCCAGCAGGGGGGGAGGGGCCACAGGCAGTTGGTGGGCCGGCCCCATCCCCCGATCGGGGTAGGAGGCAATTGGGGGCGGAGCCGGCCAGGGGGAGGGGCCATGGGCAGTTGGCTGGCTGGCCCCACCCCCTGGTCAAACTCCTGGTCCAGAGGACAATTTGCATATTAGCCTTTTACTATATAGGATGAACAATAGCATATCATAAATTAACAAAAAACACCAAGCTAAAACGGAACTAGCTCACCCTCAATTTAAGTGGAAAACTTAAAAACACTCTTACAATTTTGGAATATGGCCAAGGGTCAATAAAAGAGTTTTGTGGGTTTTTTTTTAATGAGAATTGTTCCTTAATATTATTTATTTTTTTTTTATCCTCACTCGAGGATATTTTTCCATTGCCTTTTTTTTTAGAGAGAGTGGAAGATAGAGGGAAAGACAAAGAGAAACATCAATGTGAGAGAAACACATTGACTGGTTGCCTCCTGCACGAGCCCTGACCAGGGCCTGGGCCAAGAAGGAGCCTGCAACTGAGAGGTATGTGGCCTTGACCAGAATTGAACCTGGGACCCTTTAGTCCACAGGCCGATGCTCTATCCACTGAGCCAAACCAGCTAGAGCAATAAACGAGTTTTAAAACATTATCCTTAGGGTTTTGTGGCCTATAATCTTAAATACTTCTCTTCCCTAAGGATACAGTGTGTATGAATGCAATTGTTTTCCAACACTACTGTATCCCTTCCCCAAACACTACGACTATCCCCTATCTTCTCAACCACACATAGCAAAGTCCCTTCCATCTAGGTTTACTATAGAGAATAACCATAACATATGTGGAAGAAAAGCAATTCTGAATAAAAGCAAATGATGTGCCAAAGGAAGACAGGATATAAGAAATAAGTTAATTTCAATACATATTGAATAGCCAGATCTTTAAAATGGAAGTATTAAATTTATTTACTTATGTGAACTTCTACCATGTTCCCGGAAGAATTAAGGCTACTGAAATATAGAAATACTTGGTTTTAAACAACAGGAAGATTCTTGAAAAAATTCCAATTAAGTCATGGTTGAAATACACTGAGATAACTATTTAGAGGAAACCTGAGAAAGAACTGTCTTGTACTCAACTAATCCTCCACATATCTCTATTTTATATGTTCATATTTATAAATAACAAGTGTTGTTCAGGTAGGATCTATCAGTAATAGTTTAATTTTTTAAGCTCATTTTTATATAGATTTGAAAAAACATTAAAATCAGATTCATACAGGGGAAAAAAGACTACTCTTGGTCTTTTGCCTCACATCCTTTCAATACTAAACAATGCTACAGGCCTAACAATATCTGAAAAACTAATTAAATCAAATCGTGGCTTTTTTTTTTCATAAAATGTTTTCTTTAAAACCCGAGATATATGTGGTTCAAGTTTAACACTTTATAAGTAAACTTAATATCTATTTAATTTATAAAAGATAAGAAAATGCCCAGCCAGTGTGGCCCAGTGGTTGAGTGTCAACCTATGAACCAGGAGGTCAAGGTTCGATTCCCGATCAGGGCACATGCCCAGGTTGTAGGCTCGATCCCCAGTGGGGGCATGCAGGAGGCAGCTGATCAATGATTCTCTCTCACCAGTGATGTTTCTATTTCTCTCTCTTTCTCCTTTCCTCTCTGAAATCAATAAAAATATATTTTTTTAAAAAGATGAGAAAATGATTTTATCTTGAAAACTTGTTTATGCCACCTAGTCAGCTGTTTTAAAAATTCATATGCATGTCTTAGACAAAAAGCCCAGGAGTCCAAAAAGTTCTCCTTGTCAACACCTATATTTTGGTACATCAGATTAACTCAAACTTAAATTCACAAAACCTGCCTACTGAAGAACAGATTTACTTACCCCAGCAAGACATTTTTCCAGTGTATCCAATATAATCAACTGAGAGAGATATAAATTTTTTTCAGCAGCTTCTCCAAATATTCTCTAAGAGAAAAGATATTCAGAACACTAAAAGTTGGTTATTACTCTCCACTACAAATCAGCACACATCTGAAAAGTCAGAGGCTAAGAATCACGAAAATCAGTAGTCTTCCATTTTATCTCCCAAATTATACTATATTTAAATCTATTATTTCTAATTTTATCCTAATGCTCACACAAAATAAATTATCAAGCAAACAAAACTGCCGGTATTCATTACAGTCTGCCATTAGCCTTGTAACAGTAAAAGAAGATACACTGGTTTATATACTTTAAAAATATATAGGATTTAGATATACACCCTGATCTTTAACAGAATCTTGAATGGAGCATTTAACCACACTTTGATGACACAAAATAATTAAGGTCTAAATTCTTACAGCAAAAAAAAAAAAGACTAGAGTATCAATTACAAATAATTTTAAGCATTCACTATTCTTAAATTTAATACTACACTATTTACCAACAAGAGACTATTGTTTCCACAATTCAATTTACTCAATAAGAACTAAATGAATGTCAATATCATAATATTGGTGTGTGTTTTTTTGTTTTTAAAAAGTTTCAAGTATTAAAATATTTTCAATCTAAATGGGAGCATGGTCACTTATTAAATAAGTAAAATCCTATCCCTGTGCCCCACACACATTGCAACAGAAGAGCTCCACAAAATCTTAAATAAATTTCTGTAAATCACTTTACATATTTATTAAAAGCCCTGCGTTTTTTCAAAAAAATATTTTCTTCCATAGAGAAAGGCAAAAGATTTTCCACAACTCCAGTTTATCCATTTTATAAGTTTTAAGTATTGTCTAATGAGCTTTTTTTAAAAACACACACACACACACCAAAGATGATGTGACTATAAAAATGTGACTAATTTTCACAATCTACAACCAGAAGTCATTTTCAGAGTTCAAAACAAACAATACAAATCGTGGTTGTAAGTGCTAAAGACAATCAGAGCAATTACAATTTAGTCAAGAAATATCCCAATCAGTTGATTTGAACTGAATATGAAGGAAATTTTAGTTAGGAACTGATAGAAAGGAAGGAATCACCTGAGACAGGAGAAATATGTTCAAATGTACAGAGAGAGAATAGCTGGAGTACCCTGAAGACTATGGAATGTAAACAGATTTTATAAAATGGGGGGAAAAGAAGCTTTTGGAGTAATTTGAGGATATTGGTATTTGGGAACACTTCAAAAATGGGTTCTCTACCTACTGCAGAATCTGTCACAAGCTCCAGGATGAAGGAAATAACATTTTCATAAAAACAATCTTATATTTTAGGACTATAAGGTCATTTTTTTTCTTTTAATCCTCACCCAAGGACATTTTTTCCATTGACTTTTAGACATAGTTGAAGGGAGGGGGAGAGACACAGAGAGAGAAACATCAACGTAAGAGACCCATCAACCTGTGAGCCAGCACCTGATGTACGTGCCCCTGACTGAAATCAAACCCACAACCTTTCAGTCCATGAGCTGACGTTCTATCCACTGAGCCAAACTCACTAGGTCAGTATAAGGTCATATTTAATTTATCATCTACATAGGACTGGGACAATTTTATATGTAAATATTCAAATAAGGAGATAAGGAGAACAACTGAATAGATTACTATGGTCAATTAGTATATGACATAAAATCTATATGCAATCCTAATTTCAGAAAAATAATTTAAAAAGTCACAAATCAGAAAAGTATCTAAGGGAAAGAATAAAAAACTAAAATAAAAGTTAAAAGGTTATCTGTGCTTATCCACAAAATAAAATGTTTACAAAAAATGACTTTCCATATTTCAAAATATGCTGCTCCAAATTTTTAAATAAAAAGCAAACCAACGTAAACTCCCCAAAGGGACAGTAACCCAATTACTCACCATATTGTTAACATTCTTTAAAATAGTAGTGAGGCCACTTATAACCAAAGAAAACTTGTATTTGGAAATATTGATAAGACATTCCTTGTTGTGTTCGGTACTGACTTTGGTATGTGTGTTCTGCTGTCCTGTTTTTATTGGAAGCTTTAAAAAAAAATGAAAGAAAACACATGTTAGCTTACACTTGAAAATGACTAAAAAGAACTCTATTCCTCATTGAAAATCATGAGATTTTAGGAAAGTTTTATCAACCAATTACCTATATTAGTAGCTTAAGCTCCAACTTTCTATATATAACAGCATTTATAGCAAATCTAAAATTCTTTGGAAATTTCAATTTTTGCAGCTCTCCTTCTGGAAGTCATAAACTCTATCTACAAAATTAAATCCTTACCCAGCTCTACATAAAAAAGAATGATGACTCACAGAAATAGAGCTATTTCCTTGTAGCTAAAAATTATTTCAGAGAATGTTTGCAATAAAATGCACACAATCCTTTCTCTTAGACATTGAACTCAAGCACTAACAGAACATGAGACCCCAAAAAATCTATGTCCCATACCTCTAGTCCAGTGGTTCTCAACCTTGGCTGCACATTAGAATCACCTGGGAATCTTTTTAAAATCCTGATTTCTGGGCCTCATCCTCCAGAAATTCTGTTTCTTTGTTATGGGGTGGGGCCACAACGGCAGCAGCAGGCAAGCAAGCTACCAAGGACAGGGGTGTAAGAATGAGCACCTCCTGCCAACCCAGAACCTCTTGGGTGGGGCCACAACATTAGTAACAAAGAAACAGAATTTCCGGAGGATGAGGCCCAGAAATCAGGATTTTAAAAAGATTCCCAGGTGATTCTAATGTGCAGCCAAGGTTGAGAACCACTGCTCTAGTCACTAATAGCAAACAACTGCAGGTTGTTAAAAAATTAGGACAAACAATATACCCTGGAAAAAGAGAGTTAGGCTAACTCAGGTAAGATAACCACTCTCAGGTACACAGTTGAGGAAGTAATGGCACAACGAACAGGTAAGTCTCAAGAAAAATATATCCTTTAAGGAGACCACATTTACATTTATCTGAGAATGAGTTAAGTTGTATTACCAAGAAGTTCATGTCTATTCTGTTCCAAAGTAGCATTTTGTACTGAAAGCACCATGAACATACTTATTATTTAATTATTAGATCCTGCTAATGCTAATCAAGAACACTGGTAAGGTTCCACTGTGAAAAACAAAGCTCAGTCCATCTTTCTCATTTCTAACTGGTGCAAACAAAGGTAAAAAGAGACTGAGTTTGCTTAGTCAGTTAATAATAAGTGACTAATTCGAGAGTAAAGAAGTACTCAATAAAAGAGGGAAAGCATTTTTAGACTTTGGAGGAAGGGGCAGAACAGAAGCTATAGAATTACATAATGTTAAATATAAAGATTACAAAGGAAAAAAATCTAAAATATCAAAAGGGGGGGGCACATTTTAGAAGCCATCAATGGCTGTAATGTAGCTTGTGAATCTCCCCAAATCCCTCTGAGATGGTTAATTTTATGTGTAAACTTGTTTGGATTACAAGGTTCATAGGTATTTGGCTAAACATTACTCATTATTTCCATGTGTGTCTCTGAGAGTGTGTCTGGATTATAATAGCATTTGCATAGATGCACCTAGTAAACCAGTTTTCCCCGCCCTATTGTGGGTGGGCATCATCCAATCCATTGAGGGCCTACATACAACAAAAAGGCAGAGAGGAAGAAAGAATTAGTCCCTTCCACCAGGCTGTTTGCGCTAGGACATTGACCTTCTGCCCTGGCAATCCTGGTTCTTAGGTCTTCAGACCCAGATTCCCCAGACTAGAATCCACACTATCAGCTCCCCAGGTTCTTAGGCCTTTGGACTCAGACTGATGAATTACATCACCAACCTTCCTGGGTCTCCAGCTTGCAGATGGCAGATAGTGGGATTTCTCAGCCTCCATAATGACATAAGCCAGGTCCTCATAATCTCAATCAATCTCTCTCTCTCTCTCTCTCTCTCTCTCTCTCTCGTCTCTACACACACACACACACACACACACACACACACACACACACACTATTGTATGGCATAAGGGACTTCATAAATGCAATTAAGGTCCCTAATCAGTTCACTTTGAGTTAATCAAAAAAAAGACTACTTGAATGAGCCTGTCTCAACCAGCTGAATCATAAGAGATTTAAAGCCACAAAAATACTTTCTGTTGGCCTTGAAGAAGCAAACTACCTTACTGTGGGGAAGGTCACATGGCAGGAAATAGCAAGTGGCCTCTCCAAGCTGAGGGCCTCAGTTCTGCAACTGAAAGAATCTAAATTCTACCAGCCAATGAGATTGGGTGGAACTCAAGCTTCAAATAAACTCAAAGCCCTGACCAACACACTGAGTTCAGTCTAATAAAAGCCTGAGCAGAGAACCAGCTAACCAATACCCAGATCCCTGACCCACAAAAACTGTTAGATAATTTTGTGGGCTTTTATTAAACCACTAGAGCCCCGGTGCACAAAAATTTGTGCACTTGGGGGGGGTTGGTCCCTCAGCCCGGCCTGCGCCATCTCCCAGTCTGGGACCTCTCGGGGGATGACCACCTGCTGGCTTAGGCCTGCTCCCCAGGGGGTTTGGCCTAAGATGGCAATCAGACATCCCTCTGGCAGCCCGGCAGCCCTCGGGGGATGTCCACTTGCCAGCGGGGAGCAGACCTAAGCTGCAGTCAGGCATCCTTAGCGCTGCTGAGGCAGGAGAGGCTCCCACCACCACCGCTGTACTGGCAGCCATCAGCATGGCTTGTGGCTTTGCAGAGCTCCCCCATGTGGGAGCACACTGACCACCAGAGGGCAGCTCCTGTATTGAGCGTCTGCCCCCTGGTGGTCAGTGTGTGTCATAGTAACCAGTCATTCCCAGTCCTTCTGCTGTTAGGGTCAGTTTGCATATTACCCTTTTACTATATAGGATAGAGGCTTGGTGCATGGGTGGGGGCCGGCTGGTTTGCCCTGAAGGGTGTCCCGGGTCAGGGTGGGGGTCCCGCTTGGGTGCCTGGCCAGCCTGGGTGAGGGGCTGATGGCTGTTTGCAGCTGGTCACACCCCCTTCAGGGTGGGGGTCCCCACTGGGGTGCCTGGCCAGCCTGGATGAGGGGCTGAGGGCCGTTTTCAGGCTGGCCGGCAACTGAAGCTCCCAGCCTCTCCTTTTTTTCTTTTTCTTTTTTCTTTTGGGATTTATTTACCTTCTATAATTGAAATTTTGTTGCCGTCACTGGAGCTGAGAACTGGCTCCAGCTCTGAGGCCACGGCCTGCTGAAATCAGGTATCTGGGGTTTGTTTAGCTTCTATAATTGAAACTTTTTTGCTTTCGGAGCTCAGAGCCAGGCCACAGCAGGCGGGGAACCTTGGCTTCCTCCATCACTGGAGCAAGCAAACTCCTGCTCGCTTCAGCTGCGTGGCTGCCGGCCGCCATCTTGGTTGGCGCTTAATTTGCATATTGCCCTGATTAGCCCATGGGAAGCGTAGCGAAGGTATGGTCAATTACCCTTTTTGTCTTTTATTAGATAGGATTATGTTTATAATAGTTTGTTACAGGCAACAGGAAACTAATAGAACTACTAAATCTCTATCTTCAAATGCATTATCCAAATGCCTACTTGGAATCTCCACACAGGTATCTTTTAGGCACTTCAAACTCAGTGTTCCTAAAATTTAATTTATAATCTTCCTACTATGTTTTCTTTTTTAGTAAACAGTACCTCAATCTATCCTGTTTCTCATTTCCTTTATTCCCTTCCTTTCACCCCCTTCCCCTTTATTTTTTTTAAATTTTTAAAATATTTTTATTGATTTCAGAGAGGAAGGGAGAGGGAGGAAGATAGAAACACCAATGATGAGAGAGAATCATTGATTGGTTGCCTCCTGCACACTCCCAACTGGGGATCGAGCCCGCAACCCAGGCATGTGCCCTTGATCGGAATCGATCCTGGGACTCTTCGGTCCACAGTCTGACGCTCTATCCACTGAGCCAAACCAGCTAGGGCCAACCCCCTCCCCTTTAGTCAGTTAGATAAAAAAACGAGACAAATAACTGGGCATGCACAACTCAGCTCTACCCTCTTCTCTTGGGAACAGGCTTGCTGCAGAAGAACGTTCCCCTATGTCAACATGCCAAGAGTTCATCAACTGCAGAGGAGAGTGAGCAACACTGCTTGGGAATGAATGGGTAAATCTGACTAATTCTGAGATGTATTTAATAGGCTCATTTGGGTCTCCAACATCACAATGACCAGTAAAACTTTTATTTCATATGTTTTGGTCTCCATCTTTACTCTTCTACTTCTCAACTTATTCAGAAGCCAGGCATGTATTCAGGGCCCCCAGCCTCCCATAAACATCACAAAAATCTATGCAGAGCGAGTAGTAAATGACTAAGATTTTGTCAGATAAAGTGGTCAGGGAAAGCTTTCTGGACACCTAAATAAAGTAGGAGAATGGGAAGACCCATGCAAAGATCTGAAGAAGATGGGAGGTAAAAATAAATAAATAAATAAATAAATAAATAAATAAATAAATAAATAAATAAATAAAAAATAGAGCTGATGTTGAAATGAGTGTGGCATATTCAAAGCCTAGCTAAGAGGCCCCTGTGGCTAAACCAAAGGTAACAAATGAAGAAAGCATAGTAGAAAAGGTCAGAGAAAAACAGGTGTGAATCAGATCATGGAAAGCCATACGAGCCATGTTAAGAGCTTTGAATAGATTCTGAATTTGATGATGCGGCAGGTTATATTTTCTAAGTATGGTCACAGTATTTCTCATCCCACATGCTCTCCTGCAAGAAGACCTTGCGATTCCCACATTAAGAAGCAGAGTCTACTTTTCATTTTCCTTCTCCCCACCATCTAGGCAGATCTTGTGACTGTTCTGACCAACAAAATATGGCAGAAGGGACACTGTGCCAGGAACAGCACTTAATTGGTTTGATCAGCTGAACTGGTCATAAATTTCTGACTCGCAAAATTGTGCACAAAACAGGTTGTTTTAAGCTTTGGAGTAGTCAGCAATAGATAATGAAAGGAAGAGAAGAAAAAACTGAGGGATGTAATTAAGGAAGTAACGTGAACTGATTTATGTTTTAAAAAGAGCCTTCTTGCTGCTGTATATTAAAAGATAGTTTAGGCAAGAGAAAATGGTAGCTCAAGTTAAGCTAATAAGAGTAGAGTAAAAATAGTTAGATGTTATAATAGATTTGGAAGATGGGGAGGCAGGTATTCAAAATGGCAAGCTGATTCTGAAGTTCAATAAAAATAAATCTGTGAGAATACCAAAGAAATTTTTGAAAAACAAGAACAAGAGAAGACTTGTATTATCAGGTACTGAAACATTCTATTGAGCTCTTATAATAAAACCAATACATAATAAGCATAACTAATTAAAGATATAAAGCAGTTATTAGTATGTACATAGAAATTTAATATGATAAAGGTAATATTTCAAATCAGTGGTAGAAGAATAGATTTGTCAGTAACATATTACCAGATCAACTGGCTATACTCTGGAAAAATAACTTATATCAAACTTTAAAATGTGGGAGGTGGCAAGGGCTACTATGAAAAAAAAAAAGCCATAAAACTATTAGGAAAAATACCAAAGAATAATTTCATTATATCGAGGTAAGGCAGATTTTCCTAAGCAAGACAAAATCCAGAAACCAGAAAGAAAAAAAATATACACATATATTTGCCTACATAAAAATGTTTAAGTTCTGTTAAAAAAAAAAGGGGGGGTGGGGGACAATATACTATAGCACTGACAAATAAAAAGACAAGTAACAGACAAGAAGTAAAAGAATGCACAGTCCTGGCCCGTGTGGCTCAGTTGATTGAGAGTCATCCCGTGCACTTAAAGGGTTGTGGATTCAATTTCCCATCAGGGCACATCCCAGGTTGCAGGCTTGTCCTCAGTAGGGGTACACAGGAAGCAGCTAATCGATGTTTCGCTCTCTCTCCTCCTTTCCCTTCCTCTCTCTCTAAATTTCAGTTTTTAAAAAAGTCTTTAGCCCTAGCCAATTTAGCTCAGTGGATAGAGCACCTGCCTGTGGACCAAAGGGTCCCAGGTTCAATTCCAGTTGAGGGCAAGTAAAGTGGTTGCAGGCTTCTCCCCAGCCAGGAGGCCCTGGTTGGGGTTCATGCAGGAGGCAACCAATGGATGTGTTTCTCTCACACTGATGTTTCTCTCTGTCTTCCCCCTCTCTCTTCCACTCTCCCTAAAAATAAATAGAAAAATATCTTCAGGTGAGGATTAACAACAAAAAATAAAATTAAAAAGTCTTTCAAAACATAATGTGAAAAAACTAGCAGTCAAAAGGTTTACATAACTAATACATAAGGTTGTATTATATATTAATCAAACTATTCAATGGAAAAACTGTTGAAGAAATATGAAGCAATTCACAGAAGATGAGTGGCTAGTAAATATATGAAAACATGCTCAATTTCACTAATAATTCTAAAAGTACAAAATAAAATTAGATCATTTTTGTAACTCTACATTTTTCCAAAATAAAATTAAGTACTATTAGAAAAAAATAATGCATAAGGAAATGACTATGCCTGGTGTGGGTATTTTAAAAAAATAAAATGAAATAAAAAATAAAAGGAACAAAATTTTTAAAAGATAGGGTAATTGTAATTGAGAAAACTGTGGGTGTTTTTTTTTCCTTTTTCTTTACTTTTATGAATTCCTCTTATTTTCAATTGGCATGTATTACTTCCCCAACTGGGGAAAAAAAGTAAATTAAGCTCTTTTTTAAACATTTCATGCTACCATACATAAATCTTTGTATATTATAGCAGAAATGTAAATGATCTAAACTACATAAAGAAAAATAATCTCCTTTTAACGAGAATCTATATTAATAAACTGTTAGCTACTTAAGATACAAGATTTCAACAAATAAGAGGATTTAGCAAGAGAAAGCATAACATTAAGCAAAGCACTGTGAACAATGGATAATTTGTTTCTAGTTGCACTCAGAAAATTCTTCAAAAGGTCACAAGCTAAAATCTTTGCTCTGTGTACATTTTAACCAGTTTCTAAAAGGCCCTTCCGACCATGATGGGGTAGGGATGACATTAAAATTCACTTAACATAAATTTTCATCTAATGAGAGAAAAGGCTAAGAAAAAATCATATTAGGGGGGAAAACACGTAGAAAAAAATCATACTAGGAAAAAAAGACATCAGCTGTAGCTACCAAGTAACATAAATCAGGAAAAGATATCAAATGTTCATATTGGTTATTAGTAACACATTTTCCAAGGTGGACTCTGCACCACTGAAATATGACTTTATATGGCATCTAATGTGTGGGTGTGGGTGTGTGTTTGGGCTAGAAATGGGATGTAGGATATGAGCAGGATGAATAAGCATTCATGGGGACAAAATGGAGCATGCAGAGGGTACCCACATATAAAAGGCAGCCCAGCAAAGAATGTCAGCACATGAATGGGGTAAGGACTGGGTCCCATAGAGAGGGAAGCCAGGTACAAGACATTAGAAATACACGAAGGGTGCCCAGCTGGCATGGCTCAGTGGTAGTGCATCGATGTATGAACTAGGAGGTCATTGTTCGATTCCTGGTCAGGGCATATGCCCAGGTTGTGGGCTCAATCCCCAACAGGGGGGTGCAAGAGGCAGCCAATCAATGATTCTCTCTCATCAATGATGTATCTATCTCCCTCTCCCTTCCTCTCTGAAGTCAATAAAAAAATATCTTATTAAAGAACAAAAAAGATGCCAAGACCGGTTTGGCTCAGTGGATAGAGCGTCGGCCTGCGGACTGAAAGGTCCCAGGTTTGATTCCGGTCAAGGGCATGTACCTTGGTTGCAGGCACATCCCCAGTGGGAGGTGTGCAGGAGGCAGCTGGTGGATGTTTCTCTCTCATCGATGTTTCTGACTCTCTATCTCTCTCCCTTTCTCTCTGTAAAAAATCAATAAAAATATAAAATAAAATAAAATAAAATAAAACAAAAAAGATGCCAGAACCAGCTTGGCTCAGTGGATAGAGCATCGGCCTGCAGACTCAAGGGTCCCGGGTTCGATTCCGGTCAAGGGCATGTACCTTGGTTGCGGGCACATCCCCAGTGGGGGGCGTGCAGGAGGCAGCTGATCGATGTTTCTCTCTCATCAATGTTTCTGGCTCTCTATCCCTCTCCTTTCCTCTCTGTAAAAAATCAATAAAATATATGTAAAAAAAAAAAAAAAAAAAAGAAATCCACGCAGAGTAAAAAAAGGTATCTACATGGGAGAGCAGGCCAAAAAGGATGTCAGAGCCTAAATGGGATAGAGAAGGTGTCAAAGCATGAGTGGGATGAAAAGATAAGAGACTGGGGCCCAGTAAGGGGTGCTGGACTTTGTTGTGCTTCTGCATAGTAGGAAGAGGGAAGTTCTAGCACAAAGTCTGAGCAGGATGAGGAGGATGTTCACACAGGGAGACAGCACAGGATATGAGCCTGAGCAAGGTAAGAAGAACATCCACTAGTGTTGGAAATGGGTGCTCAGGGATAGCAAGGCGTGTTGGAGCCTAAGCAGAATGAGTAGGACATTTGTGCTTAGGAGTAGGTGGTAATGGGGAAATGACAGTGATGGCAGGTTGGTTACATAAAAGGGGACTGATCAAATAAGTAAATATATTAAGAATAACCAGAGCCAGGTTTCTTACTGCTGAAGAAAGAAGTTACAAATAAAGAAGGGAGGAAATTACTAAGACTCCCCTAGTGTTGAACTAAAATTAGAAATGGTATAAACATACAGTTTTCAATAGAGATGTAAAATTAAGTATTGATATAAACATGTACACACAGAGGAATATGAATACATACGTTCCCTAGTTCTGTCCACTGAGAAGACCTAGAAACAATGACAACTTAGTAGTAATGAGTGCATCTAGCCCCCAGATCTTGATTTCTAAATACCATTCTCCAATAAAAAGAACCAGGGCTCTTTAGAAAAATTAGTTCCAGCCCTAACAAAACAAAAGTTCTGAGAAGCCTGGAATATTTTGTTGTTCCAAAAAGAAGGGACATGCTCAAAGAATGATAAAGGCATGTCAAAAGGACACAGAAGCCAGATGGAAGAGGCTCTCACTGGCCAAATCTAGAATAATTTGAACATGAAAACAAATAATGATTAAACAGATTATCATTCACTGAATAACAGAAAACCTTTAGTCTGTACTCACAGAAATAAATACTTAAACTGAAAGCCTGATGAGAATGGAATACTTAGTGTTCTAAAAACCCCCATACAATGTGTGTGTTTACAAAGGAAAAAGAGTTAACTTCACAAAGAAGAAGTTGTCTTACCACCTTAATCAAGTGATCAAAGTTAGCATCCTCAATAATGGGATGATCTAAACTGTGCCATCTGATAAGATAAAATGAAAAAAAAACACAAAGCATTATATCTGAGATAATCCTATAAAAAATGTATGTGGGAAGCCCAAAATGAGGGATAACTCACAAAATAAGTAAGTGATACACAGTAAGTGTATAGTCTTCAAAAGCATTTGGACTTGATCCTTTTGATATAAAGGACATTGTTAGGACAAATGACCAAACTTTAACGGGCCTGAGAATTAGAGAGTAGTAGTAATGTATCAGTGTAATTTCCTGATTTTCGTTAAGTGTATGTAATGTGGTAGCATGTTTTAATTTGTAGGAAAGACAGTGAAGTATTCAGGGGTGATAGGGCATCATATTAGCAACTTATACTCAAATGGTTCAGGAAAATATAGTTTGTGCTTTACTTGTAGCTTTTCTAAAAGTTCATTATTGCTTCAAAATTTTTAAAAGATTAAAAAGTTCTGGTTCAGTTCTAATTCCATATAGGTTAAACAGGTTTTGGAGGGATTTACATCAGCATTTCTATGGAGAAACAGTGGCTGAGTTGCACATAAACTTGTAAGTGAAGTGGCAGCATATATCCTATTCACAGGTTGAAAGTCGCACTGCCCTTAGGAATGTCAGCTTTCCAAAATCTGATGCTCAAACTCAGGATTAAAGAAGAAAAAGTATCTCCAAAAGCTACAAAATAATTTTGTTCCTAAACTCAAACAAAAGTCTCCTGGTTCTTAATTTAATTTACGAAGTCCCTTGTTCTCTACCCATAAAATCTAGCAATGGTTTATTTTTGTAATACAACTGGGCTAGAAGAAGTTGATCCACCGGTGGAGCGTGGTACAGTCAGTCTCCAAGATGACTCCCCATGAGCCACACCTCCTGATATTCACACCTCCCACATTGTAACAGGGTTGGTCACTCTCAACTACTAGAATACCACAGAAGTGATGATGTGTTTCCTCCAAGGTCAGGTTATCAAAGGCAGAGGCTTTCATCTTGGGCTGCCTTGTCTTCTCTCCCTCCCTTCCCTAATTCTCTCCCTCCCAATATTTATCTCTCCCAGCCCCTCCCTCCCAATATCGCCCTCTCTAGTTTTGTGATTTCTCTTCACCTGCTCTACAGAAAACCAAGAACCATGTTTTGAGGACACTGAGGTGGTCTTTGGAGAGGCTCACATGGCAAGGAACTAAGGCCTCCTGCCAACAATCAGGCAAGTGAACTTAAGATGTGCATCCTTCCCCCCCGTCAAGCTTTCAGATGCCTGCAACCCCAGCCAACAGCTTGGCTGTAACCTCAAGAGAGACCCTGAACTAGAGGCACCCAGCTAAGCCACTCTCACATTTCCTGACCCACAGAAACTGTGAGATAATAAATGTCAGTTGTTTAAGCTGCAAAATTTTGAGGTATTTGTTTTGCTGCAATAGATACCTAGTACATTGTGAGTCAAAGTGCTGGAAAGGCTAGAGGACACCAATCACAGACCCCCACAAGAAGAAAAGTAAGATTTTGTCCCAACAGATCCCTGCTGGCTACAGGATGAATAAAAGATAATGTTTAAATTCTAATCAGAAGACTCTCGTTCTAGTGAAGAAACAACACCAAACAAATGTCTTAGTAGCAAGAAAAAAGTAGAGTATTTCCTGATTCTGAAATTGCAAATCCTTCCTAGCCTCTACATTGCCCAGAATTTCTAGTATTCTTTCAGATTTTGGGGTTTGGTTCGTGTGTTTTTTTGAAGACTGAGAACGTTCTCTGTGTCGGGTACTATGCTGGGTGCTACAGATGTAACTACGAAGAAGTTAAGAATGATCTCTTAAAAAAAAAAAAAAATACTTTTCAAACACCAAAATTTCTATACCATAAGAATTTTTTTTTGTGATAAGTGATTCTATGGATATATTTTTGTTGTACTGTTGACACAAAACTTTTATTTTTATAAATTAAATGCTAGAGGTCTTCTGTTTGACCATCCAATATTATAATACTAGAGGCCCAGTGCACGAATTCATACACCAGTGGGGTCCCTCAGCCTGACCTGCGGGATCAAGCCGAAACCAGCTCTCTGACATCTCCCAAAGGGTCCCAAATTGCGAGGGGATGCAGGCCAAGCCAAGGGACCCCACCAGTTTACGATCGGGGCCAGCCGGGGAAGACTTCATGAGGGCTCCAGGGTGTGTCCAGCCTGTCTTGCTCAGTCCTGATTGGCTGGACCCCAGCAGCAAGCTAACCTACTGGTTGGAGCATCTGCCTCCTGGTGGTCAGTGCACATCATAGCGACTGGTTGACCAGTCAACTGTCTGCCCCCTGGTGGTCAGTGAACATCATAGCGAATGGTTGAGTGGCCTTAGCATATCATTAGCATATTACGCTTTGATTGGTTCAACAACCAACTGTTCAACCAGACACTTAGCATATTAGGCTTTTATTATGAAATTCGTGCATGCAGGGGGGGTTTCCTCAGCCTAGCCTGCACCCACTCCAATAGGGGACCCCTTGGCGGTCAGACACCCCTCTCACAATCTGGAACTGTTGGCCCCTAACCCCTCTGCCTGCCTGCCTGATTGCCCCTAACTGCCTCAGCCTGCCTGCCTAATTGCCCCTAACCTCTCTGCCTGCCTGCCTGATCGCCCCCAACTGCCCTCCCCTGCTAGCCTGGTTGCCCCCAAATGCCCACCCCTGCCGGCCTGATCTCGCCCCCAACAGCCCTCCCCTGCCAGCCTGATCTCGCCCCTAACTGCCCTCCCCTGCCGGCCTGATCTCGCTCCCAACTGCCCTCCCCCCTGCAGGCCTGATCTCGCCACCACCTGCCCTCCTCTGCCGGCCAATTTGGTTCTATACTTGGTCAGTTTCTATGCCAGTCAGCATCAAAAGCTCCACCTCCTAAAAAGCCATTGGCTCCTCACAGTTGACCCAGATTTGGTTCTGACTGGTCAGTTTCTATGCCAGTCAGCATCTCTGGGCCTATCAACGGGGCCTGATCAGAAAGGTGGGGCTGATCAGCAGCCCCGATGGAGGCCTGGAGAGAAATGGAAGCACGGCTGTTGGCCAGGCCAAGAGAGAAAGAGAGGCAAGTTCTGATCAACAGCTGCCACAGAGGCTATGGATCAGACCCTGCCTCTCTCTCTGCAGGCCTCTCTCTGGGCCTGATCCACAGTCCCCTAGGCAGTCAGTGTTGGGTCGGGGCACCCGCAGCGACCCCAATTAGTGCTGGGTCACCACAGCAACCCAACACTGGCTTCCGGTCTGGCCGAGCCTTCAGTTGTAATCAGTCGTTATGACCCTGGCTCTTTATTATATAGATAGGATTCCTATAAATAATATAATTACCAGTTAACACTTATTGAGCACAAGTATCAAGCACTAACCACATTCTATACCTTACTTAATCTCACAATTATCATTATCCCAATTAATCTCTTAGTCTCATTCTCTGCACTCTCCTCTCATCTTCCCACTCTTATTCATATTTTCAGAGATGCCATTCTTTTTCTTTTTAGAGAGAGAGTGGAAGCTAGGGCAGGAGAGAGAGACAGAGAGAGAAACATGAATGTGAGAGACACACATCGATTAGTTGCCTCCTACGTGGAGAATAAACCTGCAACCCAGGTATGTGCTCTTGACTGGGATCGAACTCGAGACCCTTCAGTGTGCAGGATGATGCTCTACCACTGAGCCACACGGGCCAGGGCCAAAGATGCCATTCTTGAATCCTAGAGCAGGTCTCCCATATATGCTCTTTGAGCCTCCTTGACTTTTCCTATATAGTTCTTAAAATAACTGTAATTAAATAACCAGATGATAAGCTGTTTAATATTCATCACTCATGCAAAAATTCGAGTTCCATGGGAGTATATAAGGTAACTTTTTTTGTAACCTATTTTAACCTTGGGGTTAAGTCTAAAAAGGCAATTAATAAATGCTTGCTCAATAAAAGAATGAACTACAGTCCCACATCACTTAATAAGGAAGTTACCTTCTGGGAAATGCACCAACAGGCAATTTCATCATTGTGGGAACATCATAGAGTGCACGTATTCAAACCTAGATGGTATAGACCAGTGGTCAGCAAACTGCGGCTCGTGAGCCACATGCAGCTCTTTGGCCCCTTGAGTGTGGCTCTTCCACAAAATACCGACTTCTGCACATGGGCCACGCAGTTTCAATTGCACTGTATATGCGTGCCCGCACATGGTATTTTGTGGAAGAGCCACACTCAAGGGGCCAAAGAGCCGCATGTGGCTCGCAAGCCGCAGTTTGCTGACCACTGGCATAGACTATTACACACTTAGACTATCTGGTATTGCTCCTAAGCTACGAATCTATACAAGTTACTATACTGAATACTGTATGTATTGGTAACACAATGGTTAGGATTTGTGTATTTAAACATAACTAAATATAAAAAAGGTACAGTAAAAATACAGTATAAAAGATAAAAAATGGCAAGCCTATACAGGGCACTTACTATGAATGAAGCTTTCAGAACTGGAAGATGAATAAGTGGTGAGTGAATGTGAAAGTGCAGGACATTACTGTACACTACTGCTGACTTTATAAACACTGTCCCACAGTTCTCCCCTGCTTCCTGTCTATAACTTCAAAGCTGTCAGAGCTGCTCCACAAACAGGGATATGGACTGCACTGATTGGAAATACTGAGGAGAAACTGGGTGAAGCACAGATAAGTGTAATGGTGACTGTCAAGAGGGCGCGAAAGGTGGCCTGAGGATCAGTAAGGAAAAGAAATCCAGATGGAGAGATAAAGGAACATAGGGCGCTGTGGTTTTGGTTGTTGTATGTTGGAGCAGTGGTCAGATTAAGAAACTTTGTGGTATTCCTAAAAAAAAAAAAAAAAGAGGGTGTTTAACATGGAGAAGGTACAGAACTGAGACTGAGGATTCAGTACCGTTTTAAACTATTATGGATATTGTCACATTTCCTACTATTTTAATGCAAATATTTGCCCCTAACTCCCATCCTCCTGCCCTTTGGTAACCACATCAGCTTATTTTCTGCATCTATGGGTCTGTTAGAATTCAGTATTTTGACTTTGGAAACTTGTTTTAGTTCCACTGACACTCTCTAGCATTGATTTGATGGGAAAAATAAAACTTATCTTTATTGGTGCTTTACAACCTGAAAATACTTCCAAAGTACAGAGACAGATAGTATGCATTTCCATACTATCATAGAAAGCTTTTACTAAAGTGGCAGTGGCACTTAATACTTGTTAAGGTAGCTCTTGTGGAGCTGTGTCCTTATACAGGATCTTCGGTTCTCAACAAAGAATTTACAGCAATGTACGCTGAAGACCATTGACCTAGTTGGAGGGGGTGGGGTTGGAACCCTCTATGTTGAAACAGATTAGTATTCTGTGCACTCAAAATTGAGGTGTGGTGAATGAGAACCTACTGCCAAGCCCCACAGGAGAAAATTTTCTCCTGAGCCACATATATATTCTTCCATTTCTTATATGACATTCTGCTCCGTTATATATGGGGCCACTGTTGTATATGTGATCTGATGCTGAACAAAATGTCATTATATGGTGCAAGACTGTAGTGTGTTAGTTACACTGACTCTATCTCCTTTAAAAACAACATCTTTATTATCTTTGGTTTCTGCTAGTCTATCATCTAGTCTATAGATAATTTGGTGATTTCAGAGGAAAAATCAAACAACTATTTCCTTCATCTATATCTTATAAACTTGAATCACAAAAGAGTATTTCCACAATAATCCTATTACTTCCTAATTGAGTGAAAATCCCCTTACCATAAACCATCAGCCTCTTCCCTCCCTCTAGCTCTTAGAATCCTGGAACCAGACATGTATCTTCCCAAGTAAGCAACTGAGCAGCACTTTCCCAGATAAACTGAATGCCTAATCTCCATTTGGAGTGATTTCAACAATAAAGCTATCTTATCACAAACTCATCTATAATAATAAAAGCATAAAATGCTAATTAGACCAGACAGCCGAATGACCTTCTGGACGTCATTCCGGAGAAAGCCGTGGAGGCGGAGGCCAAGGCAAAGGCTGTTAGGGGCAATCAGGCAGGCAGGCGAGTGGTTAGGGGAGATCAGGCAGGCAGGCGAGTGGTTAAGGGTGATCAGGCAGGCAAGCAGAGTGGCTAGGGGCGATCAAGCAGGCAGGCAGGCAGGCAAGCAGTTAGGAGCCAGCGGTCCCGGATTGTGAGAGGGATGTCCAACTGCCAGTTTAGGCCCAATACCACAGGGATCCCCACGGGATCAGGCGTAAACTGGCAGTCAGACATCCCCCAAGGGGTCCCAGATTGTGAGAGGGTGCAGGCTGGGCTGAGGAGACACCTCTCTCCCCATGCACAAATTTCGTGCACTGGGCCTCTAGTATACAATAAAGTTCATGTACATAAGCTTCCAATTCTCTCACATTTAAAAGTAAATATTTAAAGTGAGATCAGAGAGCCGGGCATAAGGAAGGCTTGTTAACATGAAAGAAAGGGAACCAAGTAATATGCACACATTAATTTTGAGGAAAAAAACAATGCAGGCATCGATGAGAAGAAAACTTCACACTCACATAATTATATACATCCTGAAAGACATTAGGAAAAACTTTAAAGAATGCTATTTTAAAAAGAGAGAAGTGAGAATAAAGACCAGTAAAGAACATTCAAAAAGTTAAATATGACTGTGTCATGAGTCCCTGAGACCACTCCTAGTTCACTGGTTGCTAGAAGGACTCACAGGACTCAACATATAGTCATATTTACAGCTATGAGTTAATACAGCAAAAGGATACAAAGCAAAATCAGTAAAAGGAAAAGACGTGAGGTCCAGAGTAAACAAGATACAAGCTTCCAAGAATCTCCTCCCAGTGGAATAGGACCGGACATGCTAAATTCCTCCAGCAATGAATTATGATAATACATGTGGAACACTGTCTACCAGGTAAGTTCACTGGAGACTCAGTGCTCAGGGTTTTATCGGGGTGCCCTCTGCCTAGCACATACCAAAGCTCCAGGCACCCAGACGAAAATCAGGTGCTCAGCATAAATCATACTGGCACAGTTTGCGCACAGAGAGCCATTCTTATCAAGGTATGCTAGGAACCCTTCCAAAATCCAAGTTACCAGACACCAGCCAAGAAACAACCTAGCAAGTAGAACTTTCTGAGGATAACAGTCTCAGGCTGCAATGTTAACTTTCCACAGTGATAAAATAAAACATTATAGAGTTGTAAGATAAAGTCAAGACCCTCTCCAGGAAAAACAAACAAAAGAAAACACTATGAGAGAAAAGCCTCTAAAATTACATGATCAATCAATTTCAATATGTGAAAAAGAAAAAAAAAAGAAATTAACAAAGAATTAATAAAAGAAACTTCCCAGAAACTCATAGATACAAAAAACAGACTGACAGCTGTTAGAAGGGAGGGGCTTGAAGATCTGGGTGAAAAGGTAAAGGGATTAAGCAAATAAATAAATAACATCATAAACACAAACAACAGTATGGTGACTGCTAGAGAAATAGGGGTTGGAGAAGGTAGAAGAGAGTAAAGGGGGAATAATGGTGAAAAAGGAGTCTTGACTTCAGGTGATAACACACAATACAATATACAGATAATGTACCATAGAATTGTACACCTGAACCTACATAATTTTACTACCAATGTAACCCCAATAATTCAATAAAAATTAAAATTACATTTAATTGAATTTTAAAAATAAAATTGGCAATCAAAAAAGGAAGAAAAAAGACATTTCCCATGCCTGAAGAACACGAGTCTCCATCCTGAAAAAGATGCGTTAGTTATCCAAGCATGTTATACTGAACTGAAGAATAGCAAAGACAACAAAAAAACCCAAGGACTTCTAAAAATGAAAAAATAAGAAAATAAGTTTGCTTACATTATAGGAACCAGAATGGCATTAAATTTAGCAATAATCTCAGTGATATACTGAAAGGCAATGGTGAAATGCCTTCAAAATTCTGAGGATATTTTATTTTCATTTTAGAATTTAATACACAAATTAGTAAAATGTAGAATAAAGGTATTTTCAAACATGCAAGGTCTCAAAATTTATTGCTTCTGGACTTTTTATTCAGCAAACTGTGGAGTATGTGCTCCAAACTAATGGGATCCATGAAACAAAGAAATCAAAACAGGACAGAAGCAATGGGAATTTCCAAAATGATGATGAAGGGAGAACCCAGACTGACAGCTGCACACCTGGCCTAGCAAGCAGCTAACCCTAAACCAGTGAATGGGGCGAAGTCCTCAGGAAAAACAATTTCAGTGAATAGATTAACAGGTTTGACTCTGTGTTAAAAGCAATAGTAAGAGCATGTTAATGGTATAAAGAATTAACAGGTATTCAAAACAAAGTAAATGAAAAAAGTGAAGCAGTTACCAACTTGAGGCACAAAACGTTGTACAAGAAGATAAACTTACTCACTATACACTACTTGACTCAGCCTCAAACAATATTATATATACATCTAATTACAGTCCCAGGAGATTAATATATTATTAATAAGAGGCAATATCTAAAAAGGTAATGGCATACCAGCTGATCCAGCAATCATGCTCCTTGGGATTTACCCAAAAGAGTTGAAAACATGTTCACACAAAAACCTACACATGAAGTTTATAGCAGCTTTACTCATAATTGCCAAAACATGGAAACAACCAAGTTGTCCTTCAGTAAATGAATGAACAAAAGAAAATTGGTACCACCAAACAATGAAATATTAATCAACACTAAAAAGAAATGAGCCATCAAGTCATCAAGCCATGAAGAGACTTAAATGAACCTTAATGCATACTATGTAAAAGAAACCAACTTAAAAAGGCTACATACTGTATGATTCCAACAGTACGATATTATATAAAACTATGAAAACAGTAAAAAAATCAGTGGTTGCCAGGGCTGGGGGTGGGATGATAAACAGGAAGAGCACAGAAGATTTTTAGAACAGTAAAAATACTCTGGCCCTGGTTGAGGGGCTCAGTTGGTTGGAGAGTCGTCCCATACACCAAAAGGTTGTGGGTTCGATTCCTAGTCAGGGCACATACTTAGGTTGTGGGTTGGATCTCCAGTTGGGACACATACTGGAGGCAACTAATTGATGTTCTCTCTCATATCGATGTGTGTGTGTGTCTCTCTCTCCCTTCCTTTCTCTCTAAAATCCGTAAAACATATCCTCAGGTGAGGATTAAAAATACTCGACCCAGCCAGTATGGCTCAGTTTTGAGCACCGACCTATTAAGCAAGAGGTCAATTCCGGGTTGCAAACTCAATTCCCAGTGGAGGGCATGCAGGAGGCAGCTGATCAATGATTCTCATCATTGATGTTTCTAGCTCTATCTCCCTCTCTTCCACTATGAAATCAATAAAAATATTTTTTAAAATAAATAAATAAAAATACTCTTTATGATATTATAATAATGGGTATATGTCATTTATACATTTGTCCAAACCCATAGAATGTACAACAAAGAGTGAACTTTAAGGTTAACTATGGACTTGGGGATGATTATGATGGATAATGGATTATGATGTGTAGGCTCATCCTTGATAAAAAGAAAAAAAGAAGTGTGTGTGTGTTTGTGTGTACCATTCTGGTGCATGATGTTAATAACAGCATGTGTGGGGGCAGAAAGTATATGGGAAATCTCTTATCTTCCTCTCAATTTTGTTATAAACCTGAAACTACTATAAAAAATAAAATCTTAAAAAAGCCAAGGTCAACGGTAAAAAAAAAAAACAACATTTTTCAGAACTGTTAGACAATGACAATCCTCAGCTCCAGGAAGTCCAAAAATCCAAAGCAGAATAAAAAGAAATCCATACACCTACAAATATTTCAATGAAACTGCAGAACAACAAAGAACAAAGAACTAAAACAGAGAGAAAATATCATTTATAAAGTAATGATAATTACTGACAACTAAATTCTCAACAGCAATGAGAGAGCTCAAAAAGATAGTTAACTGATATCTTTAACATAGAAAGAAAAATAAGAATAACTACCACAACAGATCCTCATTAAAGGAAATTCTAAAGAATACGCTTCCAGCAGAATAATAATGATCCCAGAAAGAAAGTCTGAGATTCAAGGGGAAAAAATTTTTAGGTTGGACAAATAAAAGGTGCATAATAAAATGGCATAAGTTGAATCCAAGTATATCAGTAATCACAATGAATATAATGGGCTAACCTCTCCACTTAGAAGAAAAAAATTCAGACTGGTCACATATGTGCTATCTACTATAGATAGACTAACAAGAGCACAAAAAGACTGAGGGCCAAAAAATGGGAAAAGATCTACCAAGCTAATATGAAACAAAAGAAAAGTGGAACCAACTTCGGCAAAAAAAAAAAAAACAGTAGAAATAAAGCGGATCACTAAATAATAACATAAGAATCAAATTACCTGAAAAGATATCATTTTAAACCTCTATGTGCCTAATACAACACATACACACATCCCAAAATTGACATGTCTACAAGAAAAAGTTACAAAGCTACCAATATAGTGAAAGATTTTTTAATATAGATATCGCAATAATAATATAGTAGAAAAAAAATCAGAATTTAGAAAAGTTGACCTGCTTAATAAACTTGATCAAAATGGTATTTGTAAAACTCATACCCAAAAACTAGGAACTACACATTATTTTTAAGAACACATGGAATCTTCATAAAAATGAGACTATACGTTTGTGTAATCAGATTCCAAGGTGGTCCCCCATTATCCTTGAATAGGCCCTTCTAAAACCTCTCCCAACTTGTGTATCAGGGTTGTTCTGCATGACCAATATAATATGGCAGAAGAAAAGGCATGTCACTTCCAAAGGTCATAAAAAACTGTGGCTTCTGCTTCTCTCAGATCACTAACTCTGGAGGATACCAGCTACCATGTCACAAGAAGCCCTATGGAGAGGTCCACGTGGAAAGGAATAGAGAGATCTTTTGCAAACAGCTAGCAAAGAACTGAGGCCTCCTGCTAATAGCTGTGTAAACGATTAGCTCAGAAGTGAATCCTCAAGCCCCAATCAAGAGCTTGACTGCTACACCATGAAAAATTCTGAGCCAGAAATACCTAGCTAAGTTACTACTGGATTTCCAATGCTCAGAAATTTTACTGATAATAAATGTTTGCTCCCTTGCATATAAGATTAACCAATGGACACAAGACACGGGGTGGGGGGGGGGGCGGGGGGTAGGGGCCGGGGGAATGTCAAGGGGGGGAAAAAAGGAGACATATGTAATACTCTTTGTAATACTTTAAGAAATAAAAATTATTAAAATAAAAAAATAAAAATAAAAAAATAAATAAATGTTTGCTCCCTAAAACTGCTACATTTGGGGAAATTTGTTACATAGCAATAAATAGCTAAAACAATGCTCAAGCCAATAAAGCTAACTTCAAATCTGAAATTACAAACCATATTCACTGGCCACAGTACAATTAAGATAGAAATTAATAATCAAAAGAAAATGAGGAAAACTGAAAATCAAGAAACACTCTGGAAGAAATGACAGACCATAATGGAAAACAGAAAATACCTAGAATCAAAATATAATGAAAAGCCAATTTGTGAAATACAACTAAAAGCAGCATTTAATAAATGTTATAGTTTTGAATTACATTCAAAATTAATGAGCTTAAATCCAACTTCAAAAGTCAGAAAACCACCTCACAACCATTAGGATGGCTGCTATAAAATAAATAAATAAGTATTGGCAAGGATGTAGAGGAATTGGAACTCTTGTGCACTATTCATGGTAATGCAAAATGGTGCAGCTGCTGTGGAAAACAGTATGGTGGTTCCTCAAAAAACTAAAATAGAATTCTCATATGATCCAGCAATTCCAGTTATGGATATATACCCAAAATAATTGAAAGCAGGGTCTTGAAGATATATCTGCATACCATGTTCACAGTAGCATTATTCTGAATAGCCAAAAGGTGGAAGCAATCCAAGTGTCCATCAAAGTATGACTAGGTAAAGAAAATGTGGCATATGCACACAATGTAATATTCAGCCTTTAAGAAGAAGGAAATGTTGGCACATGTTACAACATGGATGAACTTTGAGGACATTTATCCTAAGTGAAATAAGTCAGCCATAAAAAGACAAATACTGTATGATTCTACTAATATGAGGTACCTAGAGTATTCAAATTCAGACACACAGAAAATAGGGACTGGGGGAGGGAGGAATGAGGGGTAGGTAGTTGTTTCATGGTTACAGTTTGTTTTATAAAATGAAAAAAATCCAGAGATTCTTTGCACAACAATGTGAATGTACTTATATACTGAACTATATACTTAAAAATGGTTAAGATCGTAAAGCTTATGTTATGTATATTTTACCAAAATTAAAAATAAAATTAAAAAGTCAAGAAAAAGACAACAGAATAAACCCAAGGAAGAAAAATAAGAGCAAAATGAACAAAACAGACAATAAAATTAACAAAGGTAAGAACTGTGTCTTTGAAAATACAGATGAAATATACAAATAGAAAAAAAGAAATAAAAAAATAAAGGAACAAGTAAACATTAGGAGTGAAAAACAGAATATAACTTCAGTTCCCAGAGATGAAACAAGTCATAAAAAAGTATCATGAATAACAAGCTGAATGGACAGTCTTAGAAAAATGTAATTTATCAAAACTGATTTAAGAAAAAAGAATAAAAATTGTCTCACAATAATTTAAGAAATGAATTCAGTAGTTTAAAATTTCCCCTCAAAGAAAGTACTGAACCCAGATGGTTTTATTAGAGTCCCAACTTGGAACCAATATATAATTCCAATACTATATAAACAATGCAGAGAACATAAAAAGATAAGCTCCCTAATTAATTTTATACAGGTAGAATAATCTTGATATGAAAACCAGGCAAGCATATATGAGAAAGGAAAATTACAAACTGACCTTACTGAACATAGATTCAAACATCCTAAACAAAAATGCCAGCAAATTTAATCCAGCAATCAATTTTGACAACAGTATGGTCATTAACAGAGAGAAAGGGGGGTGGGGAGAGGCAGAAGAGGGTAAAAGGGAGGATAAATGGTGATAGAAAGAGACACACAATCCAACATACAGATGATGTATTATGGAATTGTACACCTTAAATCTATATAATTATATTAACCAATGTATCTCCAATAAATTCAATTTAAATAAATAAATTATACATTCAACCAAGAACAGCCTCAGAAATGGAAGGCTAATTTAATTACTAGAAATCAGAAAATAATGATAAACAGTATAAACAAACTAAAGAAAGAAAAATTACACAATAACCTCGAAGGAGATGGAATAAGCATTTAATAATACTCAACATACATTTAAGAATTTTTAAAAGTAGCAATCTAGAAGTTAGCTTCCTTAATTTAATACGAATATTTATTTTTAAAACTTACCAACACTGTATGTAATAGTGAAATGTAAAAAATCTTTCCTTTTAAGATCAAAAACAAGACAGTGGTGGCCAATACCATTACTCCTATTCAACACTGAAAAACCTCAGTGGGTTCACAGAGAAAAAGAAAATAGCTAGAGAGATTGAAAATTAAGAAATAAAACTGCAACTGTTTACAGATGATAGAAGATCAATACAGAAAATCCAAAAGAATCTAGAGATAAGTCATAAAAGTGATGAGTTGCTGGATACAAAGACAAAATACAAAAGACAGTTACACTGCTATACAAAACAATCAGAAATGCAATTTTAAAAAATACCAAGTACAAAGAGCAACAAAAAATTCTAGGAAAAAATCAGACAGTCGATGTATAACTTATTTATATAATGCTAAAATTATAAAATGTAACTGAAATGAATTTTTAAAAGAGAAAATAGAAAGCCCTATTATATTCTTAAAGAGGAAGCTTCAATATCAAAATGATGTCAATCCATTCTCCCCAACTTGAATCAAAGACTCAATGCAATACTATTCAAAATCTTACCACCATTTCTCAGAAAATCAAAAGCTGATTCTAAAACCAATATGAAAAAGCACTGCCATGACTTTTCCTGAAGAAAAAGATTGGGGAATTTACCATACTTGATATTGACTTGCTACAAACTATAATAATTAGGATAAATAATCCAATAGGTTACTGGGACCGGGACAAACAGCAAAATATAGAGCCCAGAAACTAATCCCATGCATATAAGGAAACTTGATTTTCAACTGAGCAAGCACTGCGGATCACAGAGAGAAGAATGGACTACTCAATAAACAGGCTGGAACAATCAGTTACTTGTTATCACATGGAAAAAAATAAAAGTGGATCCTTACACAAAAGGAAGTCCATGTGCATTAGAGACTTCAGTGTAGAAATGAAAGCTTAAAAAAAAACCTTTTGAAAATAACAGGGAAATATTTTAATGGCATCAAGGAAGGAAATGACAAACACCAAAAATAAAAAAAATACAAATACTAAAATTCTGATAAATTCAGCAACATTAAAATTAAGAACTTCAATCACTAAAAGATACGTACGAGTCAAAAATCCAATCAAATGGAAAGGATATTGGCAACACATGCAAATATCAACAATAAAACATAAACCATATAGAAATTACTATGACTCAATCAGAAAAAGTTAAACAAGCCAAGTAGAAAAATGAGCAAATACATATACAGAGATAGAGAAGTAGACAGAAATATAGATATATATAGATATTTCACAGAATAAGAAACAAACACTTCATAAATATCTAAAAAGAAGCTGAACCTCATTGGTAGCCAAAGAAACACAGATTCAAATTACAATGATATACCATTTCTTACCCACCAGATAGCTAAAAATTAAAAAGACAGACAATACCAAGCATTGGCAAGGACGCAGAGCAACAGAAACATTTATACATTGCTGGTGGGAGTGTCAACTGTTTTGATCACTTTAAAAAACAAAACAATTTGGCATTACCTAATAAAGCTGAAAAAGCCCATATCCTTCTTCTTCTCCAGGATATATACTCTAAAGTCCTGCACATGCACAAGAGACATGTATAAGAATGTTCATAAGCAGCATTGTTAGTAATAGCAAAAAACTAGAAACAGTCCAACTGCCCATCATTCATAACATGTATAAATAAACTGGTATATTCATATAATGAAATAGTCTATTGCAATAAAGTTGAATAAACTACATATAACACCATGGATGACATGAAAAAACAAAGCCTGATGCTTATAAAAATAAATTTACAGTATTATTCCATTATATAAAGATAAATAACAGGCAAACAAAACCACACATTTTTTTGTTTGGAGAGAGATACTATAAAGAAAAAAAAGAGAAATTTTTATTTATTTTTATTTTTTTTAATTGCTTAAAATATTACAAAGAGTAGTACATTTGTCTCCTTTTTTTCCCCCTTGACCTTCCCCCAGCCCCCTACCCCCCAGTGTCTTGTGTCCATTGATTATGCTTATATGCATGCATACAAGTCCTTTGGTTGATCTCTTACACCACCCCACCCCCCCCCGAGAAATTTTTAAATACAATTCAGGGTAGTGGTGAGGGAATAATAAGAAAAGGAATGTGATTTGGACCATACAGGGGTTTACAAGGAATTGGTAACATTTTATTTTATTTTTTAATATATTTTATTGATTTTTTACAAAGAGGAAAGGAGAGGGATAGAGAGTTAGAAACATCGATGAGAGAGAAACATCAATCAGCTGTCTCCTGCACACCCCCTACTGGGGATGTGCCCGCAACCAAGGTACACGCCCTTGACTGGAATCGAACCTGGGACCCTTCAGTCCACAGGCCGACGCTCTATCCAATGAGCCAAACCAGTTAGGGCAACATTTTATTTCTTAATCTGAATTTGGATTGACAAGTGTTCAAAGTATTATTATTTTTTAAAATATATTTTATTGATTTTTTACAGAGAGGAAGGGAGAGGGATAGAAACATCGAAGAGAGAGAAACATCAATCAGCTGCCTCCTGCACACCTCCTACTGGGGATGTGCCCACAACCAAGGTACATGCCCTTGACCAGAATCGAACCTGGGACCTTTCAGTCCGCAGGCCGACGCTCTATCCACTGAGCCAAACTGGTTAGGGCCAAAGTATTATTTTTAAACTATAAGCTGTACAAACAGGCTTTATATATTTTTGTATGTTTAAATTTTAAAACACATTTTAAGTCATAGATAAAAAATACTAGAGAATACATGCAAATATATGTTTCCTGACACACTGTAAAAAATAGGTGGGGGAATAAGCAAACCCAGAAACAAACTAAGTGTTCTTCTATAGTAGAAATAGATAAACTGACATTTATACAATGGAGTATTATATATGGAGTTAAACTGAATCAACTAAGTGCGCATGTGTAAACAGGGATCAAATCTAAAAATGTAATAGGTTTTAAAAAGCAAGTATACAGAATATTTACAGTATACTTTTTATGTAAAAGGTTACTATAATTATTTTATGGACACATACATGTGTAATAAAAGTATAAAACGGCAGAAAGTATAAAACAGGGCAGGACACATGTATGTGTCCCTAAAATAAGCACCAGAGAGGAAAGAATTGGATCAGGGAAGAGAACAAAGCGAGCTTCAACCATCACTATAATCTTTTGCAAATTAGAAGATTTATAATTTAAAAATATATATCCTCTCCCAAAAGAAATATATGGAAATATTCTTCCTCTTTCCCTCCCTAACATATACCCACAGAGAGAGAGAGCAAGCAAATTTTGGAAGAGCAAAGAAAAACCTTGACACTTGGTACTTGCCACTATCTCTCAAGCTGGTACATTCAAACGTTTAGCTCTTGCTTTTAAAATATATATCAATTCAGCATCTGACAAAGCATTAAAAGTGGTTGCCAGTGAAAAATATCTCCATAATATTTCAGTTCACACTCAATACAAATATCCAAAGCTGTTAAATACTTCTTGCTACTCCTGACAACCAATAATCACAAGTTA
Organism: Myotis yumanensis; assembly: GCF_028538775.1. Taxonomy (NCBI): domain Eukaryota; kingdom Metazoa; phylum Chordata; class Mammalia; order Chiroptera; family Vespertilionidae; genus Myotis; species Myotis yumanensis. The sequence continues at coordinate 22,253,512 of NW_027223767.1, read as the reverse complement.
TGCTTTTCTAATTTAATAGAAATAAAAAGAAATAAAAACGTATCTACAGAAGTTGATCTATACTAAACCGAGCTGGACAAAGATACTTTGATGAAATATTGCATATAGTAACATTCCTCTCACTAATTTGAACATAATTACAATGCTTTATTTTTATTTTAAAACTATGATTTTCCCTAAAACTCTTGATCCAAGAACTTCAACATTAATTTTAAAAAAAAAAACAACAACAACAGCCAAATGCCTAGGTTTCACCAGCCTTATGTAAAAGATACTTCCCCTGTCTTAAGGAAATTTGGTCTGATTCTGATTCTCAATTATTACAAATAAATGGCTTCTTTAAGTCTCATGTTTTTTATCTTCAAAAGAGATGCAAATTTTGCATTCTATTGCATAATATAGCCATATTTGTTTAAATTTTAAAAATCTTTTTTCTAAAATAAATTCAAGTAAACCATGTTACAAAAAGACTGCCCAAAATATGCTTTATTCAAAACTTTAAAAGTACATAAGTGCACTAGCAGCCCCAGAACTCTAAGGTAGCGTTTACCTACCAAAACAATTTGCCCCCATTTTAGGCGGTCATCATTTTAGCTAATAATTTAAATCTCATTCAATTGTGAAAATTATTTTCCTAACACAATTCTTTAAAAAAACATCAAATTTCTAAATCACCCTTTTCTAGTTACGTGAAAAAATAATGGAGTTGATGTTAAAAATGAAAACAGATATCCAAATAGTAGAGTCCAAATAGCCAAAGCTGCATGTCTGCTGTTTACCTCTGGGATTCAAATTTTTAAGAACATATTAACAATTAAATATTCTAGCACAATTCACAAATTGTAAATCTTAATTAAAAACTGCAGAAGTCAGCACACAGTGAAGATTCCAATCCAGGCTTACTTCCTTCCTGAGGCTGAGAAAACAGTTTGTGAATGGCAAAGATTCTATGTGCTAGTTGTAGCATGGTATTTAAAACAATCCCAAACTCATCACAGGGAAGGAAGAGGCTTTTCATGTAACACAGTTCATGGACCTGTCACTGTGCTTAGTTTGCAACTAAGCCTGAGATATTTGGTCATGTACTAATGGCCATTTGTTACAAGAGGCTAAATGAAAGAATTTCATTCATTAAAAAAAGAAAGATAGAGCTCAAACTAAACTTGGACTCATCACAAAGAAGATAAAGCCTACAGAAATTTAGCTTCTAGGGTTGAGTCCTATAGACTTCATATTGAGATGACCCACTATTGTCTACTTTTAACCATTTCCTCCCTATGTAAAAATGATTCCCTTATAGTCAATCAGGGAAAAAAAGTTGATGTTACAAAATATACACTTCACATAATACATTAATCTTCAATTTATCTGAAAACTAATATGCAAATGAAATTATAGAGGTGGAAATGCTCTTCGGTCCATAAGCAAGCAACAATTTAAGAACATAAGCAAGCCTGGCTGGTTTGGCTCAGTGGTTGAACATCGACCCATGAAACAGGAGGTCATGGTTCAGTTCCCAGTCAGGGCACACGCCTGTGTGTGGGCTCCAAGCCAAGTAGGGGGGCTGCAGGAGACAGCCAATCAATAATTCTCTCTCATCACTTAATGTTTCTCTCTCTCTCTCCCTCTCCCTTCCTCTCTCTGAAATCAATAAAACCGTATTTTAAAAAAAAAATTTAAATAACATAAGGTAAAATTAGATATTTGAGCCAATAGTCCTCCTTCAAGCAAAATTTTTAAAAAACTCATTTCACAGCAAAAGAAATGCAGGAATGGACTATGGACCTTGGAATTCACTGATCTTACTGCATACCCTATCACCCAGTGGCAGCTAATCTAATAGAATAATAGAACGGCCTGCTAAAAACTTGGTTACAGTGCTATTGGAGACCAAATCCTCAAGTATATCCTTTGAATTAATAACCAGTATACACTGTTTTCTCCAAAGCCAGAATACATGTGTTTTAGAATCAAGTGGTGTAAATAGAAGTGGTGTCTCTCCTTATTATCCCTAAAAAACCCATTAGCATAATTTTTGCTTCCAGTGCCCTACAGCTTTGCAATCTGCTGGTTTTGAGGCCTTGGTTCCCAATGAAAGAATGATTTCACCACAGTCCACTGAATTAGAAGTTGAAACTGTTTCATGATCACTGTGCCACTAAATCAAGATTTTCAACCTCAGCACTACTGACATTTTGGACTGGATAATTCTTTGCTATTGGAGGCTATTCTGTGCATTACAGGATGCTGCCCTCTACCTAAAATACTCTGGACATTGCCATGTTCCTTGGGAGGCAAAACTACTCTCAGTTGAAAACCACTGCAATAAATCGATAGGCAAAGAAGGGGGCCATTTGATTGGCTGATATAATTCATATGGGTAACTTCATAGGAGATACCGGATACTGCTACATAAGGAGGACAGGGAAGACTGCCTGGAACCCTGAGGATTATCTGAAATATCTCTTATATATGTGTAATGGTAAAAGTTAACAGAAAGAAAAACACAAAGCAGGACCACTTACGATTCATATTCGTCACTAATGAAGGTTTGGGTTACCCCACCAGCTAAGGTTCTGATGAGGGTAAAAGAGAACATGGAATGGGCAGAAGAATGTAGTTATAAAGATGAACTCCAATCTCTCAACTAGTTAACTGAAGCAAAGTCTATAGTAGTTATACATATTTTCTTCTTTGCTTACTACAGAATATTGTGTGTGAGTGTACAAACCAATTTCTTCTATCTTCTCAATATATTATACACATTTTATTAGTAAAGGTTAACTTTGCAACTAAGTCTTTAGGTAGCAAGATATTCAGATGAGACTATGAATTTGAGGCATAATTAGCACAGCCTAGAAATGGATGTGTGAATGTCACCCAGAGATGGATACAATGAATATTGGACCTTGGCTCCTCATTTTGGGAAGAGACTAAGGACATCTTCATTTTAACAAAAAAAGACTTTCATTTTCTTAGATAAAAGTATAGAGTGTTTGCATGTTGTACACAAGATCAAATATCTGTATAGACATGTACGGCTGCTAAGTAGCCAAAGGGGTGGACTGTGCCAACTGCTAGGTTGCGTCTCTCATCTCCACATCTATCCTTCTGTACTTTGTTTTCTAGTGGTGGGGCTACTAGGCAAACTCCATTTCTCCTTTGCCAGCAGGCTTGTTATTAAGGCTCTACCGAGGGTACACCAAGGTACTGTACGACTGGAGAAGGGACAAAGGACATGATTTTTCCTGTTTGCTTCTTGTTCCCATCAGCATCACTCCAGCTGAATTTTTCTTTACAATTTAATAACAGAAAGAACCCTTACATGTATTCTAGTTTCTAGCAGTCAAGCAGAGAACTAGACTGTCAAATATGTTAGCTGACTTCTGTGATACACAATCAAAATTATTGTTAAAAACAAACAATCCCTGGCTGGTTTGGCTTAGTGGATAGAGCGTCGGCCTGCAGATTGAGGGGTCCTGAGTTCGTTTCTGGTAAAGGGCACATGCCTGGGTTACGGGCTCAATTCCCAGTTGGGGGCGTGCAGGAGGCAGCTGGTCAGTGATTCTCTTCTCATCACTGATGTTTGCATCTCTCTCTTCCCTCTCCCTTCCTCTCTGAAATAAAAATATAAACAAAACAAAGGCTTATGGTCTCATTAAAAGCGAACAAGATCGATAAGCAAAAATTAATGTATTTCTATATATTAGCAATCAGAAACTAAAATTAAAAAATAGTATCTGCTAACGTGGTAATTCTCCCAAAACTAATCTAGGGTTTAATACAACCCCTCACAAAATAGGCTTTTCAATGGTTTCTTAGATATACTATCAACATTATCTTTTTTTAAAGAAAAATTGATAAAGTGATCTTCAGCAAAATTAAGAACATCTGCTTTCAAAAGACTTTGAGAAGAAAAAAAGCTAGAAACTGGGAGAAAATATTTGAAATCACATCTCATAAAAGACTTGTATTCAGAATATATTATAAATTCTCAAAACTTAACAGTAAAAATAAATCAACAAATTTTATGGGCAAAGATCTGAATAGACACTTCACCAAAGAAAATATTCAGATGGTAGATAAGCACATGGAAAGCCGCTCAATATTATTAGTTATTAGGGAAATGCAAATGGAAACCATAATGATATTCCACTTCATACCCACTAGGATGGCTATAATTAAAATTTTTAAAAAGAAAAGTTAAGTGTTGGCAAAGATGTGGAGCAACTAGAATGCTCATATACAACAGTGAAATGTTATAATCACTTGGAAAACAATGATTGGCAGCTTCTTAAAAAGTTAAACAGGGAGCCTTTGCAGGGATTTGGGGAGCCTAAGGAGCAGACACCTAAGTTCTTGGCTCCCCTGGAGAAATGAAGACTTGACTCATCCCCAGGATGGACCCTAAATTACTCCGTATTGTCTAGGACAGTGGGGTCCTGTCCTCAGGAGCTGGAACTTTTTGTTGCTCCTTCACTTCCCAAAGCCCAAAAGAGAAGTTGCACTGGGCAGGCTATTTGTGGGATTCGGGGAGGGAGGTGTCCCAGGGGAGGGAGGCCAGAATCCTGGTCTTAGCTCTGCCCTGAGTGGCCTTGGACAAAGCCCTTGCCCCCTCTCTGGGCACCCTTCTGCCTGTGTCAGGTTCTAATGTGGAGTCTGAGAGCTTTCCCCACCTCTCCCAACTGACCGCCTTAAGTCTGTCCTCCCTAAGATGACCCCTCCAGCTACCACCCTTCTCTGAGGGTCTGGCATTCACTTTTCCCACCTCCTCCTAGAAACTTGAGGGTTACTTTTGTACAAACTCTCCCAAGTCCAGGGGACTCTGATAGCAACAGGACACATTGGGTCATCCCCTCATTCTATATCAGGCACTTTATTGGGTTTTAGTGAGATGGGTTTAACCCCTGCTCTTCCGGAGCCTGTAAGGGAAGATTAAAGGGCTTCCTGGAAAGGGCTGTGGAGAGGGGTCAGGTAGAGGAGGAGGAGGCCAGCAGCATACTCGGGTAGGGGTTTGGGGCCAGACTTGGTTTTGTAATGATTTGTATAGGAATGAATGCACCTAAGCTCCAATTTAAAAAAAAAAATAGTTAAAAATACATTCACCATATGCCCCCACCATTCCAATCCTTCGTATTTACTGCAGAGAAAGTCATGTACATGAATCTTCACAACAGATTTATATGTAATAGCTAAAAACTTGGAGCAACCCAAATATCTATCAACAGGTAAGTGAAAAAAACAAATTCTGATATATAGACTGAGCAAAACAGCTCCTAGGGATGGGATAAAGATAGGAATGAATTATGGGAGCTGGAGGAAACATTTTTGGGTGGTAAGTTCATTATCTTGATTGTGGTGATGTTATCACAGGCTTGTAAGTATAAAAAACTCATCAAATTGTACATTTTAAATGCGTGCAGTTTATTTATTGTATGGCAAGTTTACCTTAATAAAGCTGTAGAAATTCTATTATTCTAGAATAAAAAATAAAATTCCTAAAATGAAGTTCTAATAAAATTCCTAAGAGCAGGAGGGGGGGGGGGGCGGAGGAAAAGAGGCAATGTTTTTGTATAGTTATTCATCTTGGGTGTACATTTATTCATACCCAATTGTATGCTCTTCATTTTTGCCTTTAATTTTACCCTTCCACTTGAGACATTTCCCTTCTGTCTAAAGAACTCCCTTTGGTCATTCTTTTAGAGAAGGCCTGCTGATAATTAACTCTCTCAGCTTTTGTCTAAAAATGTCTTTATTTCTGAAGGATATTTCTGCTGGAAATAGAATTCTAACGTGGCAGTTTTTCCTTTCAACACTTTAAAATGTCTTTCCATTATTTCCTAGTTTCCACCATTGTGTTCAAAAGTCAGTCATCAGTTATATTATTGTTACTTTTAAAATAATGCATCTTTTATTTCCTTCTGTTGCTTTTCAGAGTTTCTCTTTGTCTCTAGTTTCAAAAGTTCAATTAACATAGCATAAGTGTACTTTTCTTTGTATTTATCCTGCTTAGGCTTTGCTAAACTACTTGAAACTGTGGGTTAATGTCTTTCATCGGTTTGGGAAAACATCTTAACACTATTACTTCAAATATTTTCTTCCACACTAATCTCTCTTCTATACTTCTGAGTCTCCAATTACCCATTATTTAACTTTTTGGTGTTCTGCATATCTCTTAGGTTCTCCTGCACCTTTTCCATTCTTTTTTTCTTACTGTGCTGCAAATTGGATATTTTCTATTGACTTATCTACAAATTATTTAATCTTGATTTCTGTTTTGTGTAATCTATTAAATCCATCCAATGTGTAATTAATCTCAGATACTGTGTGTTTTTGTTGTTGTAGGTTTGTTGTTTTTAATGTCAGGCACTGTACTGAGCCCTAGGAGTAAAGCAGTGAACAAGACAGAATAATTCTGCTCTCATGGAATTTAAGTAGTGTACATTCAATTGACCTGTTTTCCCACTTTTTTTTTAGACAACCAAGAACAGTGCAAGAAGTGAAATGAGGTCCTGCTAATTAACATATAAATAAAAGACCATAAGCAATCAAGGTTGTGTTTTTTATTCCTTTCTATGGATTTCAATTCTGTATAGAAATTATTCAATTTTTCATCCATTTTATGCATCATTTCCTAATTTTCCTTTAGCATATTAAAGTCTTTGTCTGCTAACTTCAATTTATCTGTGGGTCTACTTCTATGGTTTATGTCTATTCTTGATTATGGGTCAGAGTTTTTCACTTTATCAAATTTTCAGAAATTGTTCATTGTATTCTAGATATTATATATGAAAGAACTTCAGAAACTCCAGAATATGTCTTCCCAGTGAGCGTTCTCCATTTATTCTTTAGGCAAAAGGGATGAGGGAGGTTGATCATTTCAATCCACTCAGGAATTGAACTGTGTGGGAGCTATACAGCAGTTATAGTAAGACTCAGTTCACCTCTGGTTCATCCTTTTTCTTTAGTCAGTGTCCAAAATCAACAAATGTCAGCAATCTGCTTCTCTCCTAACAAGGGGCTTTTCTATCTCTGGAATTTTAATTAATCTAGTCCTCATTGCTACAGTCCTCTGATATTTTTTAAAATATGGTCTTAAAAGTTCATCCAGTTTTTTCTATTTGTCATAGTAGTATAGATGACTGTGCAGTGACTTACTAAATACTACCCAGAAACTAAAGCCTCCTTGTAACCCAGCTTTATATCAAAACTAGAGGACCGGTGCACGAAATTTGTGCACGGGTAGAGTCCCTAGGCCTGGCCAGCGATCAGGGCTGATCGGGGCCTTTCAGCTGCTGGCCAGGACCTTCCTTTGCTCCACACCGCCCCCTGGTGGTCAGTGCATGTCATAGCAAGCGATCGAACTCGAAGTCTCCTGGTTGAACTCCTGAGGGGATAATCTGCATATTAGCCATATATATATATATATATATATATATATATATATATATACACACACATATATATATACACACACACACACATATATATAAATATAAATATATATATAGATATAGATATAGATATAGATATAGATATATATAGATATATATATTGATATATTGATATATCGATAGATCTGGGGAGATTTTTAAAACTACAACCCATTTTCCATACCTCTAGAATAGATAGATGTTTTGTGGGTCCAGGAAATCTGTACTAAAAATCTTAAGCAATCTGGTAAAGCTGACATATCTAAAGAAACTAATGTGCCTGTACCAGTTGTTCCTCCTCCCCCTCCCCCAGAGATCAGTATATATAAAGACATTTAAGATAGAACGTATGCTATATACAATGGACAAATTGAAAGAACAGTATAAAAATAGTTTTAAGAGTTCAGAATAACTAAACACATTAAAGATAACATGTTAAAATAAATATTTAAAGGCTTTTAAAACTATATTAAGAAGAAGAGGAGGAGGAAGGTTACAAACCACTAGTTAGAGTATATGGTATAATACCAACAGGAGATTAAAAGCAGAATTACTTGATTCAATTTTATTTCTAATTGTTTTAGCAGAAGACAAAATGATCTTCAGATTTGAAAAGAACATTGCTGAGAGCCATCAGAACCCTTAGATAAAGCTTAAAGCTCCCACCTGCTTTATCTGAATTCAAGTGTACATGAACTACTCCAAAGGTACAGATAAAAATTTAGACATGTGATAAGAGAAATGCTGTCAGTGAACTTTGAGAAGTCATGAATTTACATAAAGTACCTTTACATATATTATCTATCTTTGATTCACACAGGCCCTATGAAAAAGAGCAGATAGTGTTATGTCCCCTCCCACCCACCACACAAACTCTTCAAAATATTAGGAATCTAAGGCTCAGATAGCTGGCCTTGACCAGGTTAACTCATTCGTCCTTTTCTTTCAGAAAATTAGGACTCAAACTCAAGTCTTCTGATTCCTAACTGAGTATTGTTTTCATATCACACAGCTCTTAAAGTCAGCATGAGTTAAGAATAAGTCATGCTGTGGATGGACCTAGAGGGCATTATGCTAAGTGTTAAATAAGTTAGAAAGAGAAAGACAAATACCATATGATTTCACTTATATGTGGAATTTAATGAACAAAATAGAAACAAACTCAGAGATACAGAGAACAGACTGACAGTTGTCGGGGGGTGGGGGAAGTTGGGATGCTGGGTGAAAAGGGTGAATTAAGCAGTACAAACTGGCAGTTACAGAATAATCACAGAGATGTAGATTACAGCATAGGGAATCTAGTCAACAATATTGTTATAACTATGTATGGAGCCAGGTGGGTACCTGAAGCAGCAGAGGACCACTCTGTAAAGTACATGATTTTCTAACTTTGCTATACATCTCACATTAATACAAAATAATATTGAATGTAAACTGTAACTGAAAATTTTTTTAAATATCAAGAAGAGCCCTAGCTGGTTTAGTTCAGTGGATAGAATATCATCCTGCAGACAGAAGGGTCCCAGGTTTGATTCCGGTCAAGGCACATGCCTGGGTTGCAACCTCCATCCCTAGGAGGTGTGCAATGATTCTCTCTCATCACTGATGTTTCTATCTCTCTCTTCCCTTCCCTTCCTCTCTGAAATCAATAAAAATATTTTTTTAAAAAAATTTTAAAGAAAATGGATAGGAAAAAAGTCATGCTGAAATGAAATGATAACTGGAACTGCTTCACAGTAATGGAGAGGTGCTGGGCAGAAAATGGGTAGAAATACAGGTCAAATAAAGCTGAGTAGAAGCTGGGTAATAGGTACATGGGGATTCATTTACAATCATCTCTCTACTTTTGCATACATTTGAATTTTTTATAATAAAACTTAAAAAACAAACATGCACATATAATGCCAATTAATATTATTTGATTGGTTTACTGTACTGGTAATCACATGAACACCAAAAATACAGTGCACCTGAAGCTCAGCATTTTTAAGCCTTTTTTTCCAGGTCTCACATAACACCCTCATATCAAAAATATCGAGAGAAAAAATGAAAAATGGTATGCCTGAGTACTGACCACCATTGCACCAAGAGGCAAACAACCAGAATGAGATGTCTTGAAATTATGTGCTATAAGAAATGGTCAAATGTATGACATTTTTCAGGGGGGAGGGAGGAACAACCTATGCAGTAAAGATTTGTCTTCAATTTTTAAAAAAATATTTTTATTGATGTTTAGAGAGAGAAAAAAAAGAGAGGGAGAAAGAGAAACATCCATGTGAGAGTACAACATCGATCAGCTGCCTCCTGTAAGCCCTCACCAGGGACGGAATCTCCAACCCAGGCATGTGTCCTGAGCAGGAATGAACCAGCACCCTTTTGGTGCACGGGACAATGCCCAACCAATTGAGCCACACTGGTGAAGGCTGTCTTCAACTATTTTTAAAGTAAAAGGACAAACTTATTCCAAAGAGTCATAGAGGACAGAATTAGGAACAATGAATAAGAGACTCAAGGAGGCCAAATCCTGCTTTTCTACTCTTCCCCCTCTTCCTTAAGGATCATGACTCATGTGGTGCTACTAACAAACCTTGTCATAGTCACCTTCCAACTTTCTAGATATTTCCCCCCAACATCTAAATAATTTGTCTCTTGGCTCAGTTTCTCCTCTACTTCACCATCTACCATGATGTGGGTATCATCTAGGTCAGTGGTCGGCAAACTCATTAGTCAACAGAGCCAAATATCAACAGTACAACAATTGAAATTTCTTTTGAGAGCCAAATTTTTTAAACTTAAACTATATAGGTAGGTACATTGTTATTAACTTAATTAGGGTACTCCTAAGGCTTAGGAAGAGCCACACTCAAGGGGCCAAAGAGCCGCATGTGGCTCGCAAGCCACAGCTTGCCAACCACGGAGAGGTTAATGTTGCCTGATAAAATACATAACTCCCAATTAAATCAAACATGAGTAATTTTTTAGTGTAAGATATCCATGCAATATTTGGGAAATACTTACACTAAGTATTTATTCATTGTTTATCTAAAATTCACATTTAACAGGGCATCCTATATTTCTATTTGCTAAACCTAGCAACCCTAATCTAGGTGATTTCAATGTCAAGGTGGAGCACCTATCCAAACCCTGGTCCTCAACCTTCCTTGATCTCCTCAATTCTAGTGACTTTGACCATAACAAAGATATGATCTCCAAATCCTGATGTGTCTTTAACATTGCTCAATATTGTTAAGTGTCCTTATATGGCCCACTCTCTCTCATTTACTCTGACAGCTATTATGAATCAAATCCCTTCTTTCTTGCCCTAGCTCAGGGGTCCTCAAACTACGGCCCGCGGGCCACATGCAAATACAAATATTGTATTTGTTCCCGTTTTGTTTTTTTACTTCAAAATAAGATATGTGCAGTGTGCAAAGGAATTTGTTCATAGTTTTTTTTAAAACTGTAGTCCAGCCCTTCAACGGTCTGAGGGACAGTGAACTGGCCCCCTGTTTAAAAAGTTTGAGGACCCCTGCCCTAGCTGATTTGGCTCAGTGGATAGAGTTTCAGCCTGTGGAAGGGTCCCAGGTTCGATTCCAGTCAAGGTTGCGGGCTTGATCTCCACTAGGGGGTATGCAGGAGGCAGCTGATCAATGATTCTCTCATCATTGATGTTTCTATCTACCTCTTTCTCTCCCTTCCTCTCTGAAATCAATAAAAATATATTTTTAAATAAATAAATAAAAATAAAACAAAAATCTATTCATTATAATACTCATAAAAGTTTTGCACTGTCAGATCATATTTCTCCTGTTTTATAGATAAGGAAATAGCTCAAACTTTAAGAGATTTACATAATATTGCAAAGGTAGTTCATGTCAGGGTAGTAACCAGAGCACAGGTCTTCATTGATCTCTGTTGCCAAAAGTTGACCAAAACAAAATCTATCTCTTCCATTCCCAACTGAAAATTCAGTTATTAGAAGCCAAAAACTGAAACATAACAGGAAATACAAAAATGCTTCTTTTTCCCCCCCTCAATCCAAAAGGAAGGAGACCTGCCTGGACCTAAAGACAAAACATTTCCCAGCCCTGACCTGGGACAGAAGTAAAAGGCACTGGTAAAGACGGGAGAGTTGGGGAGATACTCCAAAATTCTAGATGAATGATTTGAGAGGAAAAGGAAAACAAATGCCCAGGAATCCAACAGGACAAGGCATTAAGTACTACCAAAACTTTAAAAGTTGCCTCAAATTTAATCCAATCCTAAGTGGAATGTTCTTAAAGCATGAAAACCAACTTTACAACAGTGGACTCTGAAATGCCAAGATAAAATAATGAAATAAATACATAATCTCATATTTATAATTGTACATTCCTACTGGTGTTCTCAAGGTTTTATTCTCTCACCTTCAGGATTCAACTCTCCTCACCTAAAAATCTGCAGTGAGTATAATGTAATGTTATAAAACTAAATAAAAGGGGGACAATGTTACAACTTCCTCTAACCGAAAAGCTTTGATAAAGTGAAAAGAATGATAAATAATGAAATCAAGGATATAATGTTCAAAACTCATTTCTATGTCTAACACATGACCAATCAAACATGATTTCCAGATACTCTGATCTCATCTTTAAGTGAAGAATCAACAATATATTCCTCAATTTATACTGTCAGAAAATTCAGCTTTGTAAAGCTCTACTGAAAAGTTACTGCTCTAAGGATTGACACCCACGTTCTAGTTTAAACTCATTACTTACATGTCATATGATTGTACACAAATTATTTTGCCTCTCTAGTTTTTCCTCATGCAGAATAGAAATAATAACAGTCAATAGAAAAAATACTGCACAGGATGATAATCATGGTAATAATTTTTATGACTAATTTGACAGCTTCCTTTCATGTAAAAGATTCATACCTAAGACACTAAACAAGCCCATGATGTGAGCTGGGCAGGAATTATCCCCATTGTACAGATGAAGACATAGAAAGCTGAAGTTCAGAGAGGTTAACTGACTTGTCCAAGACCACACTGAATGATGCACAGTCAAAAGCTCTTACTATCCAGTATACTGCCATCACAAACCTAGGTGGTAAGAGCTATTCTGTCATGCCCTCACTTAAGACTGTTATGAGCCACAATTACCCACAAGGTCATTATCTGGGTATAAAACTATGATTAATAATAAGCTAAATAAAAGTCCTTTAGATAAATTTCTAAAAGTTCCTCTATGTATTAAATTAACTTCATGTCTCTTGCACTAGATACAGCAGCCTGCTTGGGGATGTGAAGTAGAGGGAGGGGAGAATGTCATTAAAAAAAAAAAAAAGTTAAGTTCTCTGAAATTCAATAGGGTAAGACACTCAAAGCTATAAAATATAAGTAAGAGCAAGCAACAGCTTATAGGCTGTAGTGACAACACTAAGCCAAACCCAAAAGAGTGCCAGGCTGTGGTTTAAAGAAAATATGCAATCTGGAAGTTTGCACCTCAAGTTACTGCTACTGCAAAGTAATTAGTACTGTTTATAGTAAGAATATGGAAAATTTTAGAGGATGATTCCAATTCTTCATTATAATTGGATGGAATTCCACATTAGCATGGGGCTTTCTTGTCTCAACAGAAGCTCAAGGCTCAAAAGCCATACTCAGAGAACCAAAGAACATAACTATATATCACAAGCATATAACACTTGAAGTGGTCAAATATGCATTCACCTAAAGAAACTTTAATGGCTGCACTATCAATTTCAGTTATTTATATTCCACAACCTGAGAGTGCTCTGTTTACTGAAGGTTCTACCATAAAGTATGACAGAGAAACGTACAAGTTACTGAAACCTTAAACTTAATTCACAGTTACTACAATATAAAACACTTTAACTTTTCTATTCTTCAAGGTCAAAACAAACTTTGTCTCATCTTTCTCTCTCCACCCCCAAGAAAATGGAGTATTCTAAAAGATGTCAGATGAAATAGCCAATGCTTTTATAAATACAAGTCAATTATCCGCAAAGAAAGACCTTAAGATGCCCATATTCTACTTCAATATTGATTCTAAGGCTTTTAACAGTTTAAGCTGACCACAAATCTCCCCTTCTACTTCTTCTATACGACACTTTCCTCCTTAAACTTCCTTTAAAAAAAAATTAGCCTTCTTATATACCTCTTGTCCCTTGTCTTATACACACACACACACAGAACCCCCAATGAAGAACAGATTGAGGCCTAAAGAACACATGTGCAAAACACATTTTTAATAAATAAACTGCTCACCCTTAAAAGCACAGTTGTTATAATGCAACAATAGAGTCTATATAGAACCTCATAACACCAAATTTGAAAGGCTAAAACAAAAAAGCCCCATAGCAATCTGAGTAATTTAAAGAACAAAGATGCAAAAATAAGGCATGATTACTTATTATATCACTAACCTCTCCTGTAAGGACAAAATTCTCATGCTAAACATAATAATAATGATAATAATGATGATGATGATGATGATGTAGATTTTAGAATCTAATTTCTTATTGGTCAAAAAGTCAAATAAAAAGTGAGGGCATATTTAAATCTAATGTAACAACTGCTGGCCCAATTCACAGAACACCTTAAGACAATTTCTATTACATTTCCCAAGCTTGAAGACCCATATTATATAATACGTATATCACAAATTAAAGGAAAACAGATAGGTTATGGACATCCACACATATTACATAAGGATCTGTTACCATGATATGTTACCCAAGTATGTCAGTGAATGCTAAAGTAAAGTATGTATCAGCCAAGGTACATAACAGGGGAATATCCAGAGATATTAGCCCTTATTTAGTAAAAAAAAAAAAAAAAAGTATAAATCTTACATTGAATAATTTAAGTTTTTTCAAAGTATTTCACTTTCATTATCCTATCAGACCATTGTAAAAAATATCCTTATGTAGAGACTTATCACTAAAAATGACAAATCCAAGATCTCAAAGATAATCAGACCTGAAACTTCATTCAAAAAACATGTTAGCTCTGGGGGAGGACATATAAATATGTGTAAGTTCCTCCTTAGAGTTAAAATACCACTTAACTTTTAAGACTTAGGCCATTATAAAAACTAAATCAAAATCTGGTTATTTAGTAAATATAACAGAGCCAAAATTACTTATTTTAGCCATTCTACCTTTCAACCAGTAATCGTATGAAAAACACTGCAACAATGAATGACTCACTGTATGCTCATAAGTGTGCTGAGGACTGGAGAGACTATAAGAGAGTTCTAATAGAGGCTTCTTGCTTTTCAGAAAGTTTACACTCTATTTGATAAAAAGATAAGAGAAAAGAAAACAATGCTAAACTGTGTTCAACCAACCCTCCTGAGGGAAGAAACCTTACCGGGTGGTTCTGCAGAACCCCAGGTGCCACGCACACCAAGAAGTGAGATTGCAGTGAGTTTAGTGCATGAAGACTTCTTGGAAAAAATGAAGTTTGAACTGCCCACTGAAGGACAGATAGGAATTAGAACATCACAAAGGAGGAATGAAAGCATTCAGGGGCCGTCATAAATGAAGGCTGAGAAGCAGAAATAAGCAGAAGAGACTGAGCCAGCCTGCCTGGAACATAGGTGCATGCTGAAGCATAATGAGAAATAGCTTGGTAAATTAAGTGGGGTCAGCTCCCAACAGACTGATGTGGCTCAGGGCGATGCTGTTAAAATATTAAAAATCATTGAATATTTAAACTAGAAAGAAAACCTTAGAGATTTTTCTAAACAATTCTTTTCCGACAGATGAGGACATCTAGGATCCAGAGACTTAGAACAGAGGCAGGGAAAAAGCAGAGCAAAACTCAGACTCCCACCCAGTTTCATGATAGGCAACATAATATGATAGAGAAAACACATCTGTCCAAGAACCAACAAGAACATCGATATATGAAGATCTGCAAGCACACATACAAGAAAGACAGCATTGTCTTGGGAATTAGGGGAAACTGGCTTCCAGGGGTAATGGAACACCACAGTGGCATTACAATTCAGCAAAACCACTGTTTGCCAGAAGGAATCACTTTCAAGAAAACAGCAATCCAGAAGAAAAGCAGAGGGAGAAACTAGTTTTCAGAGAGTTATAAAGGAAATGGGCAGATAAACAGTAGAGGCAGCAAGTATCTAACAACAAAAGGAAGAAAAAGATTGAGCCATAGAAAGTTATAGGACTAACCAAATGTTTAATTAAGACAAGAGAAATCTTAGTAAGTTTGAAGGTGAAGAGAAAGATCACAGAGGAAGACTGAATTAGATGCTAGATAAAGGGACTGGGGAACGAGGGCGCACAGAGAACTAATTGAGGAACAATTGGAAGAAATGTTTTTAAAAAGATGAGGTCCAGAATAAAGAATAAGCATTTTTTCTTACTCACAATATAATACCCTTTGCTGCAAGAGTATTCATTTTCAACTACTTTGTAAGGCCTTATATAAATGGCAGACCAGGCTTTAAGAACAAGACTAGGAGATTTTTTTTTAATCCAAAACTGCTTCAAAGTTTTACAAATCTATCTATTTGGCCAATTAACATGTGGCTTGTAACTTCAAAGACATTTGCCAATCATTTATACTTTAAATATCACATATTCAAAGAAAATTCCGATTAGCATTCAATTTACAACTACTAATATGCTATTATAACAAATAAAAAAATCAGATTTATTCTCTAATATGTTATGTTTTGGTGTTTTTTTATATACTGTTTTTACTTGATGAGATATGGAAAACATAAGTGCTTAAATGAACATATTTATAACACATTATTCGAGGGTATCTTTTTTAATTTCTTAAAAACAAAACCAGTTTTGTTTCATATAACCAGTTTTCCTTTACTCCCTTTCAGAATCAAAGCTCCACAGAGACTGGTGAGGCATCTAAGGAGGTTCTAATTGTTAAGTACCCAAGGCAATGAGCCACAATTTAAAAATACATACCTAGCCCTGACTGGTTTGGCTCAGTGGATAGAGCGTCGGCCTGCAGACAGAAAGGTCCCAGGTTCGATTCCAGTCAAGGGCATGTACCTTGGTTTCGGGCATATCCCCAGTGGGAGGTGTGCAGGAGGCAGCTGATCGATGTTTCTCTCTCATCAATGTTTCTAACTCTCTATCCCTCTCCCTTCCTCTCTGTAAAAAATTAATAAAATATATTTAAAAAAAAAAAAAATACATACCTAAAATTTGCCTATTTCAACTTAGAAACTTATTGTTGAATACCATAAAGGCAGGTTAAGGATAAAACGGATACATTCAGCTTTCTTCCTGTCCACCTTTGCAACTGCGATTTCCCTAATCAAGGAGGTAATCACTTTTAAAATTGGTTAAGAATGGTTCAACTTAGACTAGTAATGGCGAACCTTTTGAGCTCGGCGTGTCAGCATTTTGAAAAACCCTAACTTAACTCTGGTGCCATGTCACATATAGAAATTTTTTTATATTTGCAACCATAGTAAAACAAAGATTTATATTTTTGATATTTATTTTATATATTTAAATGCCATTTAACAAAGAAAAATCAACCAAAAAAATGAGTTCGCGTGTCACCTCTGACACGTGTGTCATAGGTTCGCCATCACTGACTTAGACCATAAATATTAGGTGTAGGTGCAATCCCAGCAGGTTACAGGAATTTTATTTTACACACCTGGAAACAAGGACTTGAGCTCAAAATGTCAAGATGAGACACTACCACTTCTTTTAACTGGGTCTACTGCACCAAGTTGCTGAGCAATGCCCACTAAAATACAATAATACAGCCCGGCCAGTGTGGCTAAGTGGTTGAGCACCAACCTATGAACCAGAAGGTCATAGTTCGATTCCCAGTCAGGGACATGCAGTTCCGATTCCCAGGTTGTGACTCCATCTCTAGTAAGGGACATGCAGGAGGCAGCTGATCAATGATTCTCTCAGATGTGTATGTGTGTCTCTCTCTCCTTCTCTCTTTCTCTCTGAAATCAACATAAATATGTTTTAAATAATACAACAATACAGTGGCTAGGAATACATTTCTGCTTTAATCACCACCAAGTATTCCAAGGCCAACCAAAACACCAATTCAAACATAAACAGAGTTGCCATCTTTAGACCTGCACATACTCATTAGCTCAGTATATACTGTCTTCAGCTATAATAAAAGGAAGCAACTTGATTCCCTCTGAACCCAACAAAACAAAGTCTATACAATAGATCCAAAATGTAAAACTTTTAGAAATATTTGAAACATTTAGGACTCTTATACAAATAATTCTCACTATATGCAGAGCTTTTTCTCCCCCTCAGTAAAAATGTAAACTCTTGCCAGACCAGCATGGCTCAATGGTTGAGCGTTGACCTATAAACCAGGAGGTCACCGTCCAATTCAGGTCAGTGCACATGCCTGGGTTGGGGGCTCCATCCTCAGTATGGGGTGTACAGGAGGCAGCCGATCAATGATTCTCTCTCATCTTTGATGTTTCTGTCTCTCTCTCCCTCTTTTCTTCTCTGAAATCAATATAAAAATAAAAAATTAATAATATTTTGCCCTTTCTGGTTTGGCTCAGTGGATAGAGCAGCGGCCTGCGGACTGAAGGGTCCCACGTTCGATTCAGGTCAAGGGCATGTACCTCGGTTGCAGGCACATCCCCAATAGAGTCTGTGCCGGAGGCAGCTGATCGATGTTTCTCTCTCATCGATGTTACTAACTCTCTACCCCTCTCCCTTCCTCTCTGTAAAAATCAATAAAATATATTTTTTAAAAATTAATAATATTTTTAAATGTAAACTCTTCTCTCCTAACTATACTTAATGCATTATTTTTTTAATCCTATGGGATAATCAGAAAAAATATCCCTGATTGTCCAGCATTCAATACTTTTCATATTGAGGCTCTTGTTATTAGGTCTGCTACCTGACCTTGAGAAGTCAATCATTTAACCTCTCTCTGCCTGAGTTTTCTCACTTTCCCAACTCAAGGTAAACTCCAATTTGAATTAAATATTTATTACTTCTAAATAAATTAAGGTATGTATGTACCTTATAGTAAACACTGAAAACCCTTATACTTTTGCATCTCAAAGTCAGTGGGCTTTAACCTTGGAAGAGAAAAATATGAGAAATAAAGTTGTCCTATGTATCTTTCTCTTAATTACAACATAAGGAATATATAAAAAATGCTTCTGTTTAAAACAGTTATGTCCTGAATTTTTATGATGATGGTGAGTTTAATTCCACAACATTCACAACAAAGCAAACAACATAGCCTAAGGTCTTTTAACACTGGGGACAAAAAGAAGAAAATATTTTCTTGCATTACTGACCATATAATGAAAATCATTCCTCTTTTAAAATTTAGAAAACTATATTTTTATTATGTAAGCCTAGAGATCAACAGGTAAGAAGTAAAGAAATAAAGTTTACAAATTGGAGACAAAATTTTAATTAAAAAAGAATTAGGAACAACTGTGGTGTGAATCCTTCAAATTCCCGAATCCAGATTATGCGGTCTACAAGGTTCAGCTTTGACCTTCTTCTATGTGCCTTTTAAAAAATTACACAGAGAAAGTCTTTTCTATCAAGTTTTAAATCTAATGCTCTGTCAATAATATCCAATATATGCGGTAACATTTTGCTTCCTCAAATAGATTAGTAGTAGTGCAGCTGGTTAGATGCTTTTTGGTCTGGAAGCAAAGGGATGGGTGAAGCAATTCCTTCAAGTCTCTGACAGCTTTGTAATTCTATTTTATCTATGTAGTTTCTTCTCAAATTTCTTCTCCATTCCTCTGCCTATTCCCAAGTATCTTTTAGGTAGGTCAGAAACACTATGAGTCCTGTAAGGAAATGTTTACGGATCAAATAAAAGTGGAACCCACCATTCATTCAGCTCCCATAATCAGTTTTATGACAAAATAGATTGATTCGATCCTAAACAGTGCCCTCATCACAGAAAGCTCGCAGTAGAACTGCAGCTGCAAAAAAATGCATCCCTTTAAACCATCCCCAACTACCTACAGCAACACAAAGTTAAACGAATCCCCATTGACAAAAGACTGCGTGTGCATTCATTCTGATCAGCCCTAGGGTTGACTGTGTGAAGCTCGGAAATAAAAAGGCACCTCCCCAAGCTATGAAAAAATTTTTTTTTCCATCCCACATATTCTCAATGAAAGTTCTCTTGTCAACCAAGAGGTGAGAGTTAAAAACAATAACAAAACACTAGCAGAAGGACGGGCTCTCGGAGCACATCCCAGCTGTCTCTGCTCTCTGTTGTCAGTGGCTCAGCTGCAGTTTCCCCACTTTGCTTACACCCTTCTCCCCTGACTCCCCAAGAAGCTCCCTCAAGAAAGCAATCTTCACATCCTCAGACCGCTGGCAAAAATAAAGGGAAGAGACTGCAATTACCAAGGAAGGAAAGACGGGAAAAACATGTCAGAAGCAGGAGGGATCGAGAGCTACGATTTACACTGCCAACAGCAATGGAAAAGCCAGTCTTGTCTCGGGAGGCTATGGGGGGACGCCCGTGTGGGCATCAGCAACCGTGCACTGTGTGCGTGCTGGGAGCTCGGGGCAGGCTGCGAAGATGGGGCAGAAAGTAAGCAAACCTGTGCTCTCCCTGCTTTCCTCCACTCTTCCCCCTCCGAGAGAGGAAGCTGAAGAAACTGGGGGAGGGGTGGGGTGTTCTCCTCCTCCTACAGGGGGTACACACGCTGGGCCTTGGGGTGCCTTCAGCTGCTCACCCCCAGTTAGGAGGTCCACTGAGGGAAGAGGAAACCCCTCAATGTGACCCACCTCCGTTCAAAAAAAAAAAAAAAGAAAGGGGGGAATGATTAAATCCAGATGGAGAGTCCCAGAAAGCGCCCCCAGGTCACTCATCCTCCTGGGCGAGAGGACGCGCTGGGATAACAGGGACGGAGGGTCCGAGGGGGGGGCAGCGGAAAGGCCCACTCCCCGACTCCGGGGAGAGGGAGCCCGAGCGCCCGGCGGCGCCCTCCGTCCCCGCACTTCCCCCTAGGCCACCCCACGGGTCCCCCTTCCTTTCCTCCCGAGCCCGAGGTGGCCGTGGGGGAGGCGGCGGCTCCTTCCTCCCCCCGCCCGCCCGGTCCCCACCCCCACCCGGCGCCCACCTCCCGACGCCGCGGGCCCGTTACCTGCTCGTCGAAGCGGCTGACCACGGCCTGGACCCATTCCACCGGCCTGTGCGCGGCCATGTCCTCCCCGCGGCCGGGGGGCGGCGGAGGGACGGGGCGGCCGGCGCCCAGGCCCGGGAAGAGGGCGGGGAGCGGGGGCTGAGGGGAGGGGAGCGGCGAGGAGAGGGGCTGAAGAGTGCGGGCTCCGAACGTTCCCACGGGGGTGGGGATGGGGGGCCCGCGCCGAGCCGGGAGGGGGAGAGGGGAAGGGGGCGTCGGCGAGGAGGCCGGGGGGAGGGGGGCGGGGGAGGGGGACCCGGGGAGGGGAGGGGGCCTCCTGGTCGCTCTCCCCACTAGCGCCGTCTCCCCACAGCCATCACAGCCCGAGACGCCGCCATGACACCCCACCGGAAGTGGGATCCTTTCCACAGTCGGGGAGAGGGAGCAGCGGCGAGCTCGAGATTGAGAGCGCGGCTGGGAAAGGGGAGGGGGAAGCGGGCGGGAGGGGGGCCTGCGGCGCATGCGCCCGCGCCGGCCGGTTTCATTAATGAAAAAGCGAGTCCTCCTGGAGGTGACGTCACCGGACTCCTCCCGGCCCGGAGGCGCGCGTCCCCGACCGCCGCCGGGCTCACCTACACTCTGGCCCCGGGTTCAGCCGGAGAAAGTCTGAGCTGACCCGGGCGCCTCCGCTTCCGTCCCCAAGGCCACACCAGGCTCCCCCTCCCCCGCCGGCCTCCGGGTTTGGATTGCTCCCCGTGTTGGAAGTTAGGGCGCCCTGGGGCTAACATTTTGCCCCGTGTGCAGACCTCTGCCTCTGATGTGGGGAGGCTGTGCTGAGCCTCTCTCCGCCTTAAGCTCTCACAAAAATTAAGACACAACCTCAGGTTTCCAGGTCCTTCGTGGCTACTGTGAGAAACAGAAGCAAGGCCCAGAGAGAATCAGTGATTTTTTTTTTCTTTCTTAATGTAAATGCTAGACCCAATGGCAAAGTACTCAAACTCCGGAATCCAAATGCAAACTTCCTCTGTTAGGCTGATAGGCACCCAAGTTAATAACACTTTCACATGATTGATACTAGAAAGATTCAAGTTTCACCACCCTCAAAAAGGAGTTAAGGGCTTCCACATACATAAATTCCACACATTCATCATCTCATTTAAATCTTTCAATGAGCCTTTCCAACAGGTATCAACCGCATCTAACTGATGAGGCTAGGCCACAATGATTTGCCAGAGATCACAGAGTTGATAAGTGGCAGAGTAAGGACGCAAACCCTGGTGGTTTGACTCCAAAGACAATAGAAACAGACAGTGGCTCTCCTGAAAAGGAGATGTTCCCTATGCCCCTGATACCAGAATTGAAATGATTCCATGTGGAATTGGTCACAATGGTTTTCCAGGAAAAGGATTACATTCAAGACAATGGATGAGCTATCTATATCCAACATGAACTTTGGAATGAGTTATTTTTAAGTTTATCTTCCTCTATACTCTGAGGCTAATGTTAAAACGAGTTTACACATTCTGAGCACATACTAATTAGTAGCTAGTTAGGCCACATAGAAGGATACTGAGTGAAAAGGCAGAGCAAAACTAGAATTTCAATTTGACCACAGAAAATCCACAAAGCTAACAGCCCATGTACATATAGATATGTCCATGAGAAAAGTGTCCAATCTCTGCTGGCTGGTGATTGTCCAAAATATATATTAAATTAATTAACATTTCATTCCACTAGAATAGCAATTTTCAACCTTTTTCATCTCAATATATTTTGTGCTGACCTGACAAAAAAATAGGAAGAATTTTGATTCATTCACACTGGACGGATATTGTTGTGTTAGCTATTGTCATTTGTTTCAATTTGACATTCTAAGGCAGCAGTTCTCAACCTGTGGGTCGTAACCATCGGAAAACACATATAGCATATCAGATATTTACATTACGATTCATAACAGTAGCAAAATTACAGTTATGAAGTAGCAACGAAAATAATTTTATGGTTGGAGGTCACCACAACATGAGGAACTGTATTAAAGGGTCGCAGCATTAGGAAGGTTGAGAACCACTGAAGAGGTCAGTGCCCCTGCCTAAATAGCCAGGTATTGCATGTTTTAAAAATTCTTGTAGCTCACCAGTTGAAAATTCCTGCACTAGAACAAGAGGACAGGGTCTAAATAGTTCTTTAGTCCATTTTAAAAAGGCAACATGAAGCCCTAGCTGGTTTGGCTCAGTGGATAGAGTGTGCGCCTGTGGACTGAACGGTCCCAGGTTCAATTCCATTCAAGGGCATTCCATGCCCAGGTTGTGAGCTCAATCCCCAATACGGGGCATGCAGGAGGCAGCCAATCAATGAGCTCTCGTTATTGATGTTTCTATCTCTCTTTCCCCCCTCTCCCTTCCTCTCTGAAATCAATAAAAATATATTTTAAAAATAAATAAATAAATAAGGCAACATGAAGCATATAGCATATAGCATAGCATATAGCATATAGCATATAGCATATATGCATATAGCATATAGCATATCTTTCTTTTTTTTTTTTTGAACTACCCTATTTCTGAGGATGTCAGAAATGATGACAATGCTGAAGACAAGAATGAATATTAAATGAATGTTCATCTATGCCTTTCCCAAATAGGACTCCTGAAAAAATTCTCTTTCATACCCCCAGGGAGCAAACCAGTGCTGCTTCTTCCCTACTCAACTTCCAGACCCCCAATCGCCCTTTCTTTTTCTCATATTTCATCTGAAAGTCCCTAATTACTTTCCTGTTGCCATGGCTTTTTGCCTATTTCCTCATCTTCTTCCCTAGACTGGATGCAGCTGCCCAAACCCTCAGCTCCTTTGACTCTAGTGGTGTTTCATGGCTGAGGTCCCTCTGTGCTTCTTTTTCTTCTCCCTCTCTGGTTTCTTCCCTGATTCCCCCCATTCTGCTCTTACTTTAGGGTAAGACAACCTAACCTCAGGCCTCGGCCCTCTGCTCTTCTTGCTTTACTCAGGCTCCAGCCAGCACATCATTAATTCATACTAATCTGCACTTGCTGTCCTCCTCCCTCCCTGAGTGCCAAGCCTCTCATTACACTTAGAGGTCTAGACTTCATTCCAACTTCAATTAAATTCGTTTGATTCGCCCGGCTGGCATAGCTCAGTGGTTGAGCATCAACCTATGAACGAGGAGGTCACAGTTTGATTCCCAGTCAGGGCATATGCCTGGGTTGCAGGCCCAATTCCCAGTGTGGGGTGTACAGGAGGCAGCCCATCAGTGATTCTCTCCCATCATTGATGTTTCTATTTCTCCCTCTCCCTTCCTCTCTGAAATCAATTAAAAATATACATATTTTTTTAAAAATCGTTCAATTCCACTGAACCAATTGTTGGTGCCCAAACACCTAATATATGTGTCATGCACTGTGTTAGGCAGTGCAGAATATAGCAGGAATTCTAACCAAAAA
This sequence comes from Myotis yumanensis, assembly GCF_028538775.1. Taxonomy (NCBI): domain Eukaryota; kingdom Metazoa; phylum Chordata; class Mammalia; order Chiroptera; family Vespertilionidae; genus Myotis; species Myotis yumanensis. The sequence goes on along the minus strand of NW_027223767.1, from coordinate 22,229,497 downwards.
TGCTAAAGAAGGTGATGCATAGAGATCCTGGTGAACTAAGGAGCACATCCTTCCATTTAAAGGGGCAACTGTCATGCAACTCCTCCATTCATTTACTGCCATGCAGGAATATTGACACCATTTTGCTAGATCTTCCCAGTTACTGAAGAGAAACTGGCGATCTGAATTTATATATAAACTCTTTCAATTTTTACATAGTGGCAGCAAATTGACATTTTAAAAAAAACACTGTGCAGCCAAACAAAATGCATTCGCTATCTGAATGTAGTCCATGGAGCACCAGTTTGACCACCTCTGATCTAGTGGAAAGACACAAGCTTCAGTGTAAAATTGAGTTGGATTTGTATCCTAACATCCCCCATTCTGTACTGTCCAACACAGAAGTATTTAGGGAAACTACTAGTGGTTGATGTAATTTTAAATGCATCTCGTTCATTCTCTCTTTTTTGGCCACACAACAATCTCTGGCAATTTATTCTACCCACTCCCCAAGCCTCCAGCATAACAAGGAGCACTCAACTACTCAGGACTAAGGTATCCATTTCCCCAACTTCTGGCAATGTCAGTGGCCAACAGCTTTCAAATGAGTCCCTTTCTAAGAATTGTCCTCAGCAAGAGAACTACCTTGAGCCAGGTCACACCATGCTCCAGCAGCACAAGTGACTGGCAGATGCAAGTTTCCCTGAATGGCTCTTCCTTAAGGGATCAGCTCCCAAGGGTACAACTGAGGCCTTTGCTGTGACTACATTTAGTCCAACTACTCTTCCTGCTCAGTCCTGTTCCTTTCACTCCCACACACAGCATTGATCCCAAGGGTGTTACCTAATAAAGTTTCCTGCTTGCAAATGTCCACCTCAGAGTTGTTTTCCAGAGAATCTGAATTAAACCAATTAATCCCATGAGTGTGGTCTGATTCAGTGGAGCTGAGTCACCTGCTGGCCAGCTGGTAGCAAGGCCCCAGGTGGAGCTCTGATAGGCCCTGGCATGCTGGAGCAGTCCAACTGTGCAAACTTTAGGCAGCAGTGATAGTTGGGTGGATGGGATGGAGTATTGGTGCAAGAATGCACTGGTAGCCCTAGCCAGTTTGGCTCAGTGGATAGAGCGTTGGCCTGCAAACTGAAGGGTTATGGGTTCAATTCTGGTCAAGGGTATGTACCTCGGTTGCAGGTTCGATCCCTGGAACAGCCTGGGCACCTGCAGAAGGCAACCAATCGATGTGTCTCTCTCATATCGATGTTTCTCTCTCTCTCTCTCTGTCTCTCCCTCTCCATTCCATTCTCTCTAAAAATCAATGGAAAAATATCCTTGGTGAGGATTAACCAAAAAAAATTTTTTTAAAAGAATGCTCTGGTAGATGCAATCTATCAGGCATTTTTTAAATATGAGGAAAATATAATTTAAGAACTATGGGATTGGGTAGTTATTGGTGGAGTAAATCTGTGCTTTGAGGAAAGACAATGAAAAGTTGAGGGTGATGAATCACCAATTAAAAAGTAGAGTGACTTCTTAGCAGCATATATAAATGGGGGCCAAAAAAACTGAGGATCAGGCCCAGGACTTAATTATAAGAGTAGTAGAATTCCAAAAAGGTTGAATTTTCAGCTCTGGCAAATCTTCTATGTCAAGGTCAGGGCTGCAGTTGAAGGAAGTGAGATCCTTACACTTTGGATGGGGCATCTGGGTTGATGCACTTAAAAACCTTAAAACCCCACATCACCCAGAACATTCTAGGTTTGTTCAAGTGCCCCATGCATCTTGCTTAAAAATGAAGTATCTACCTTGCAAGGCAACACATACCCTCCTTAGCATCTACCTGCAGCTTTCCCCCTGTCTACCAGACCAATAACTAAAGTGAAGGCACAAAATAACTCCACTGAGGAAATGCTGGACCTGCCAAAGGAAGAACACACTATATCCTAAAAGAACTAAGGACCTAGCTAACATAAATATACCTGCAGAAGCCAGGAGCATAGGTATGTATGGGATTGGGTCCCAGAGTGCTGAATTGGGGAGGGAGAGTAGAGGAGGAAAGCGTAATGCTAGACAAAGCAGTTTAGTGGTATGAGCATGTTCCTGTACTACAATATTTACATCCTGGCAAAGCCCCCAGAATAGGAAGCTTGGAGAAAGCAATGGCCCACCCTAGGCAAAATAGTAAGGCCAGAGTCTTCATGGAAGACAATAGAAGAAGGGAACAAAAGACTCAGAGAAGGGGGCATGCTAAAGTGGATTTACTATGTACCTCCCATCAGCTGACGACCTCCTGCCATATATCACAAGGAATACTGAATGTGTTAGTGAAAGGGACATTAGCAAAACACAGAAGCTCAGTGGTGGCTCTCCTCTGTAGGCAAAGGCTGGTGGTAGAAGATGTTACAGAGCTAGGCGCCCTGATAGCCACGGGCCTGATAGAATCTTGAAAAAATAAAGACTAGGTGGCTGCGCTTCACTAGCAGAAGCAAGTTTTAGCAGCATTGTTATGAGTGGCAAGAACTGAGCAACAACCAAGAGGACATGATCCACAGACAGTTAACAGAACACTGTGTACCTAGAGGAAATTGAGATGGGCAGTCTACTAGGGTATCATGTGTACACCTTTTAAAATTCAAGAACCGATGAGGATCACAATCCCTGGCCTGGCCTGTGTGGCTCAGTGGTTGAGTATCGACCTATGAACCAAGAACTCATGGCTCAATTCCCAGTTAGGGCACATGCCCGGGTTGCAGGCTCGATCCCCAGGAGGGGGCAGGCAGGAGGCAGCTGATCAATGATTCTCTCTCATCATTGATGTTTCTATCTCTCTCTGCCTCTCCCTTCCTCTCTGAAACCAATAAAAAATATTTTATTATTTTAAATATATTTTATTATTTTAATATATTTTCTTATTATTTTTAATATATATTTTTATTTTTAAGTATATTTTTATATTTTTATTTGGCAGAATATTTATTTATTTGTTTGTTTGTTTGTTTGTGTATTTATTTATTTTTAGTTGGCAGAAGCTCTCTCTGTGGGGTGAGAGCTGTCATAGTGGAGAAGGCCAAGTGGAAGCTTCTGACTGCCCCTGCCAACCTAGTAAGATTAAATTTTTAAAAATCTGAATCCCTTGAGAGAAAGAATATCAGAGATTGGAGCGCGTGGTCAGAGTAGCCACTGTCACAGGGATGGAGACTATGCGTAGGCCCAGTAGCATTGGCTCCCACTCACCATGGCTGGTGTAGCTCCTCATACCACCAAGTGCCCAACCTGACAGACAGCAACAGAGACCAGAAGAGAGTCCTGATATAGCACCAGTATCCCTCAAGAAACAAGCCAGCCAGGTCAAGGCAAGTTGTCTTCTTTCACCCTGGACAGAAGAATAATTCATCTTGATTCGAATAGATACATATTCTATGAGTTTGCTTTCCCTGGGTTCTTTGGGGGGATGTTTGTTCATTTTTAGCCGGCGCTACTGTCTAAGGGCCAACAGAACATTTGACCCACTGACACAGGAACCTAGCCAAAGAAACCTCCTTAGAGCAAAAGAGCTGTATGCAGGAGTGGATGCTGACCATGATGTCTATTGGACCTAAAACACACCACAGTAGCCAGAAACTGCTGGCCCAATATGGTGATGGAATGACCCATTGAAGACACAACTGAGGACCAGCTTAAAGATGATGGCCTGGGAGGAAGGGGCAACATTCTCCAGACATAGAATGTACCCTAATCAATGACCATTATGTAGTGCCATGTCCCCACTAGGTAGAATTCATGGATCCCGGAGTTGAGTGGTGGAAGGAGTGGCCCTGCTTAACATCGTCTCCAGTGATCCACTTGGGAAAGTTGTCCTTCCCATCCCAACCCTGGACTCTGCAGGTCTAGAAATCCTGTTCCCAAAGGGAGAACATTTCCATCAGGGGACACAGCAATAGTCCCATTGACTTTACGTTATGGCTGCCTCCCAGTCACTTTGGGCTGCTTGTACTAAGACACAAGCAGGTAAAGAAAGGAGTTGCCATCTCATATGGATAATTGACCCTGATCATCAGGAAGTGGTAGAGGTGCTATTATACAAGGAGGGAAATAGACAATAGTAGACGCCATGGTGTCTTCTTCAGGGCTGAAGCCCTCGTTTCCCCTCCCACCCCTGCTGCTGGGCGTGTGAGCAGTGGACAGTCTGAGAGACCCTCTCCAGAAATTGCCATCAGATGAAGAGAACCACATCACCCAAGGGCATACCGCCTCTTCATGAGAGCCCACTTCCAGTCTAGGGAACCCCCACTTCTGCAAGGGTGTAAAGGCATGGCCCCTTCGCCTCAAGGTGGGACTACTCTGAAGGGCCTTCTCAGCTCCGAAGCCCCCTGTATGATTGGCTGAAGCCCTTCTTGCAACTGTGTTAGTTTAACTTTTCCCTCTGGCCAATCCTGCATTCTTGCTCCCCCACAGGTGTTAATCCTGAAGGCACTTCACAATGAATTTCCTGTCTAAAAAATCTCCATCTCAGAGTCAGTTTCCACCTAAGACATCTGGGTTCAAATGACAACACTATTTCTTACTCGTGATATGACCTTGGCAAGTTAACTCACAACTCTACGCCCCCTTCCACATTTGTAAGTGGGGCAATAATAAAAGTAGCTGCTTTACAGGCTGTCACAGTGCTTGGCATATGGCAGCTATTTCTTAGGTGGGGAAAGCTGGGAGAGAAAAAACCCACTTTAATCTTAAAAGGAAAAAAAGAATAGCAGTGGAAAGAGGGCAAGAAGAGAGAGGAGTGCCCTAACCAGTTTGGCTCAGTGGATAGAGCGTCAGCCTGCGGACTCAAGGGTCCCAGGTTCGATTCCGGTCAAGGGCATGTACCTTGGTTGTGGGCACATCCCCAGTGGGGAGTGTGCAGGAGGCAGCTGATCGATGTTTCTCTCTCATCGATGTTTCTAACTCTCTATCCCTCTCCCTTCCTCTCTGTAAAAATCAATGAAATATATTTAAAAAAAAAGAGAGAGAGAGGAGTTAGAGGAAGTTCAAGGAGCACTTTGGTGGAGAGAAATCAGTACACGCTGCCAGTTGACTAACCATCATTCTTTCCTTTCTCCCCCAATTGTGTCCTGAGGGAACAATGTGTCTACTTTATAAAAAGAAAAAATGAACAAACAAAAATCCGTACTACTAAAGATGGCCATTTGACCCAATTCTGCCAAGGAGATATAACTAGAACTCTACTAGGTGGAGTTTAAAAAAAAACTATTATATTCCTGATTTTAAAAAATAAAAACAAAAGCGAAACCTCCGCTGGCATGCACAAAGCTTTTGTCATTTGCTTTTCATTCCTCTTGCCACTGAGAAGACAGATTCAAAGCCTGGAGGTGACGCAGCCATTTTGCAGAAGATGGAAACTGGGAAAGGCTGAGGTCAAAAGGCTGGGTTCCTGACACTTCCTCAAGCAATGATACCTGCCCTGAACTGCCTACCTCTGGAGTTCTGGTTACAAAAGGAAAGTGAAACCTCCATTTGGTTAAGCACATGCATATGAGTCTCAGTTATATGCAGCTGAAAGCAACCCTGATACCAGTGGAGAGTAAGAAATAGAAAGAGAAAGGGGTGTAAGCAGCTGCTGAATGGAGACCTGCAGGAATGGAAGGGGAGGTGACTTTCCAAAGTGTTACTGTGGGTTGCAAATTGAACAATGTACATAGGAATTACCTTCATTTGGGTTGCTATGTTCTTTCTCTGAATGCAATACCACCCCAAAACTGGGCAGGTGAGGCCTATTTGAGACCTATGACATTTGCATTAGTTATTGTTAATGAAGTACTAGTATGTCATCAGGAGGAGGAGGAGTATCATTAGGACTATTACAACAAAACACTGTAATAGGAACATGGGAGGATGGGGCACAAAGAAAAATGAGAGATAGAAGTGGACTCTATCGTCCTAGCCGGTTTTGCTCAGTGGATAGAGCATGGGCCTCTGGTCAAGGGCACATGCCTGGGTTGCAGGCTCAATCCCCAATAGGGGGTGTGCAGGAGGCAGCCAATCAATCATTCCCTCTTATCATTGATGTTTCTATCCCTCTCTCCCTCTCCCTTTCTCTCTGAAATCAATAAAAATATATTGGGGTGCAGGGGGCAGAAAGAGTGAAGGCACTCTTTTCATCTGGGTCTGAAATAATTTACCTTCTGTTAATCCTTTAAAGCCCACCTTATCCAGAGAAAGACAGTATGCATTGCTTATATGTGAAATCTAAAAAATAAAAAGTTGAACTCATGGAAACACAGAGTAGAATGGTAGCTGCCAGGGGCTGGAGGGAGGGGAAAGCCAGAAAATGTGAGCCAAGGGCACCAACTTTCACTTATAAAATGAATGAGTTCTGAGTTTCTAATGTACAGTGTAATGATTGTAGGTAATAATATTGTATTATATACTTGAAACTTGCTAAGAGAATAGATCTTAAGCGTTCTCACCAAATAAAAGTAACTGAGGCGATGGATTTGTTAATTAACTTGATTGTGGTAATCATTTCACAATGTATATGTATATCAAATCATCCTGTTGTACACTTTAAATATATATTACAATTTTATTTGTCAGGTATATCTCATAGCTGGGGTGGGAGGAAGCCTAGCTTAACCTCCCATGGCTGAACTTCCCTGGCCACTCCAGTCCTTGCTTCCCTGACCTTTAAGACACTCATAGTCATCCTGCCTTCATCTCAGGTTCTAGGCTTCCAGCTCCTAGCAATACCAAATGGCAGGAAAACCATAATAAATTTGTTTTGAACAATTAATCAAAGAGGAGCAGCTAGAAAGAATTAATTACTAGCTAATTGTTATCACTGCCTAGGTAACAAAAGCTGCTATGAGGACTCATCCTATGCAAGTGTTCTGGTCTAGTCATTGAAATGTGAGTTACAAACTGCTGAGAAATTAATGTTTTTCCTCGTCTTGGGTGATATACTTAATCTCCCACTCTTTTTTTTTAATTGATTGTTTTTGAGAAAGAGGGAGACATCGATTTGTTGTTCACTTATTTATGCAGTCATTGGTTGATTCTTTTTAAAATATATATATTTTTAATTGGCTTCAGAGAGGGAGAGACAGAAATTCAATGATGAGAGAGAGTCATTGATTGGCTGCTTCCTGCACCTACCTACCCATCCCCCACTGGGGATCGAGCCTGCAACCCAAGCATGTGCTCTGACCCTGATGGGGAATCGAACCGTGACCTCCTGGTTCATAGATCAATGCTCAACCACTAAGCCATACTGATTGGGTATTGGTTGATTCTTGTATGTGCCCTGACCCGGATCAAACACACAACCTTAGCATATCATGACAATGCTCTAACCAACTGAGCTACTCTGTCAGGGCTTAATCTCCCACTCTTTAGCTTCAGAGAATTCTGCTTATATCATTCATTTCCTTATTCACTCATGAACATCTATTGCAGCTAAATGTTAGATGGCACTTGTAATAGAAATTTCAATCCTTGCCCTGGAGAAGTGTAGATATGAAAGATAAGACAGGTCTCTAAATAACTATCATAGGTGACAGAATACTAGAAGTTTCCTTTCAAGAAGTACTTATGAGAGGTCAGGCACTATGCTATGCACTTACATACAATATCATTTTTAAAGTTCATAAGAGCATATGAGGTGGATAGTACTAGCTCTATTTTACAGGCAAGGAAACAAAAGTTTAAAAAGATTTAGTAAGACTCAGCTAGTATATGATGAAGCTGGTAGTTAAATCCAGCTCTGTCTGACCGCAGGTTCACACTCTTAACCATCACACAGCATTGTCCAAAGAAGGTTCCTTGGAACACTCATCTCTCCAAATGTTTCATGGCTAGATGAGTTTGAGAAATGCTATTCACTCTAGCTGCTTGTTGGCGACTTATAGTGGCATTTTGCTTTATAATGTAATAGTTTAGGCCACTGGTACCCAGACTTTTTTGAAGGCCTATTTCTAACAGTAAAAGAATTTAAGTCCCTATGCCCAGTATAGGTCTATTTGCTTAAACATTCTACACATAGTCTAAAATATTATGTACTTTTTTAAGGATATATTGCTTTTGTTCTTACTAAAATGTCTAATATTAATAATATTATTAATGGAATTTAATATATTATAAAATATAAAATGTTATTCATGTTGTTTAGAATAATATTTTTACTAAGAGCATTGTGCTTGGACTTGTTTGATGATTTTCCAGCATCTTGATTTATAGGTCTTTTCAAAGTTCTGGTTCTAAAGTTCAGTTTATTTTGTTACTACTTGAATGTCAACCATACCTGAGAAGGTCCCTCTAAAAGATATATGTGTATACACACAAATGGATGAAGTTGTCATTGGCTGTGCTTACTATGTAATGTAATTAGTTTTTCAGCCTTACTCACTAATTCTGCAAGGGTGTGGCTGCTTTTAAAATGCAGTTAGTGCATATCCATTTTTCCTGAGGTCAAAAGGTTGTTTTTCTAAACTAACAAATGGGTTCAAGAGCCACTAAAATATTTTCTTCTAACCTTAAATGGGTTATAAATTTTAATTTCCAAGTTTTAAAAGTGTGCAGCTATCAGAGTTTTTGTAGGTGCACACTTATGTTTTTTGGCAACAAACCACATAACTGTGAAATATTTAAAGATCTATTTTCAAAATGCCCCCTCCATAGCATGTTTCTATAGAAAGATGTTAATCACTCTCTCCATTGTTATCGTGTGTGTGTGTGTGTGTGTGTGTGTGTGTGTGTGTTTAATATTTAGTGTATACTGACAGCTCTGGCCTTCGCAGAAAGGCTCAGTAAATGTAGTTTATTTGAATCTAGATAATACAATCTATAGATCTACTTAGGTACACATAAACTGCACAATGTGTTACAAGTGGGTAAGTGAACAAAGCCATCAGAGATGAGAGCAGCACAAGAATAGGCATAGCAAGGAAGCAGCTACCTCCCCTTCTTTCTGTGGCCTTATTCCCTTTCCAAGACTACTAGTAAGTTGTTAATAAGCCATCAGCCAACTACGAGCTCTTCTAGGGGTAAGAAAGACAGTAATCATGATTAAGGGGTAACTACTGGTACTGGCATAAAGACAAACATATAGAGCATGGAATAGAATTGAGAGGCCACACTTAGAGTCAACTGGTTGTCAACAAAGATGTCAAGACAATTCGTTTGGGAAAGAATAGCCCTTTCAACAAATGGTGCTGGGTATCCACATGCAAATGAGTGAAGCTGGACCTCTAATTCAAACCATATATAAATGTTAACTAAACATGGATCAAAGATCTAAAGGTAAGAGCTAACACTCTAGGACTCCTTGTTGTAGCTGGTTTGGCTCAGTGGATAGAGTGTTGGCCTGTGGACTGAAGGGTCCCGGGTTCAATTCCAGTCAAGGGCACATGGCCAGGTTGCCAGCTCAATCCCCAGTGGGGGGCATGCAGGAGGCAGCCTATTCTCCCCCCCTCCTCTGAAATCAATAAAAATAAATAAATAAATAAATAAATAAATAAATAAAACTCTAGAACTCCTAGAATAAAACAAAGGAGTAAATCTCTATGAGCTTGAACTAGGATTTCACAGATAGGACACCAAAGCAAAAATAATTAAGAACAAAACCAGAAAAATTGGACTTGATCAAAAATTTTAAATGTTTGTATTTCAAAGGATACCATCAATAAAGTGAAAAGACAACTCACAGAAAGGAAGAAAATTTTTCATTTGCAAATCATATATCTGATAAGAGATTTGTACCCAAACTATATAAAGAACTCTTACAACAACAGAACAAACAACCCAATTAAAAAATGGGCAAAGGATCTGAATAGACATTTGTCTAAATACATGCAAATGGCCAATAAACACTAAAAAGGATGCTCACCACCTTTTGAACCATCAGAGAAGTGCAAATCAAAACCACATGAGGTATCACTGCATAGCTATTAGGATGGCTATAATACAAAAGATAGGTAAAAACTTTGGCAAGGATGTGGAGAAATTGAAACCTTTATACACTGCTGGTGGGAATGTACTAGTATAATAGTGCAGCCACTTGAGAAAACATCTTGGCAGTTCTTCAAAAGATTAAACATAGAGCTATCATATGATCCAGCAATTCCACTCATAGGTATATACCCAAGAGAAATGAAAAAAACATGTGCACAGAAGATTTATACATGAGTATTTGTAGCATCATCCTAAGCTGGCAGTTGGACATCCTTAGCACTGCCCCGGAGGTGGGAGAGGCTCCTGCCACCGCTGCTGTGCTCTCCAGCCATGAGCCTAGCTCAGGGGGAGCAGGCCTAAGCTGGCAGTCGGACATCCCCTGAGGGCTCCCAGACTGTGAGAGGGCACAGGCTGGGCTGAGGGACCACCCCCCTCCCCGAGTGCACAAATTCCGTACACCGGGCCTCTATTTATTCATAATAGCCAAAAAGTGGATTCATAAACTGATAAATGGATTTTTAAAATGTAGAACACTCATACCATGAAATATTATTCAGTCATAAAAAGGAATGAAGTATTGACACATTCTATAACATGGGTGAACCTTGAAAACATTATGCTAAGTGAAAGAAGCCAGTCACAAAATACCACATATTGTGTGATTCCATTTCTATTAAATGTCTATAAAAGGCAAATTCATAGAGAAATAAAGTAGATTAGTGGTTTCCTAAGGCTGGGGGGTTGGGGAGAAATGAGAAGTGGCTAAGAGGAATGGGGTTTCATTTTGAGGTGAAAAATATGTTCTAAAATTGGATTGTGGTGATGGCTGCACAATTCTGAATATACTAAAAGCCACTGAATTATACACTTTAAATGGACAAATTGTGTCATTCATGAATTATATCTCAACAAAACTTATTTTTTTAAAATAACTCTCCATTGTTCTAGTAGGTAAAATGAGAAAGAGACTGAACCCTACTTGATTTATAATGGAACCTAGGGACTTTAAGGGAAAGGGGAAGCACCCATTAGTGAATTTCCTCTTTAATTAATGACTATGTTGGGAGATATGCATCTGATCTAACATGTCCCAAAGTTACTGACATAGTCGTGTCTGCTGCAGCTGCCATTGAAGGGAATAGGAAAAAGATAATGGGACACAGATGACCCACACCCACCCTAGCCATAGGCCCTGGGGATCCAGAGCCCCTCCCCAGCTCCTCCGAGCTCTGCCAGGTTTGCAGATGTGGTTGTCTAAGCATGGCTGGAAGTCCTGCTGAGTTCCCCAGTCTGATTGAGGAATTGTCTGGAGGGAGAAAGGGATGGTTTTCAGTGAAGTGAAGTGAAGTGGTCTTCCCGAGAGTCTTGTAGTCAAGATGCTTGAGAGAGCTAGACACAGACAGGGCCAGACCTCAGGAGAACCCTCTATCCCACCCAATGAAGGTCTAACCTTGTGCTACCTTCCCTAGTGATTCTGGGACAGTAAAATCCCCCACAAGCTTTAACTTCTCCTCTACTAAATTTTTATTCTCTTTGCAATTGTCCCAACATATCAGTAAAGCAAATTGTTTTCATCTGCATAGTCTGGGGTGGTTGTGGCGAAGGGGAAGGAGACCTGCCCCCTTCTCATTCCCCAGTGAGGCCTGTGAAGAGAGGACTAGACTCTTCTCCTATCAAAAGGACTCAGTCAGGCCTGGAGTTGGAGTTAGCAGACCTCCGTGGAGTGAGCCATGGTCCTCAGCAGAGCTGGGAGCTGTGGGACACAAGCTCATGACTGTAAGAAGTGCTCCCAAGTGGACAACTCAAGATACATGAAACCAAACATTCTGTTTATCTCTATGCATTCGAAGAAGCTGACCTCCAGAGGGCTGGTGAATCTTTGGGTCAGAAAATGCAAAAAGCCGCCAGGAAGCCAGGTTGGCTGGAGTCTAGGCTGAATCTAGGAGGGCAGTAGAAAATAGAGCATGACCTATGAACCAGGAGGTCACGGGTTCAATCACAGTCGGTTGGGACACATGCCTGGGTGGCTGGCTCGATCCCCCCGCAGGGGGCATGTAGGAGGCAGCTGCTTGATGATTCTCTTATCATTGATGTTTCTATCTCTCCCTCTCCCTTCCTTGCTGAAATCAATAAAAATATGTTATATGAAAAAAAGAAGTCTAAGACAAAAGTTTACCTTTGGTTTCAACTATATTATTCCAAATGTGTGAATAATGTTGTGCATGTCAGGTTCTTGGTTGCACACATCAGAAACCACCTGCAGTTTACCTAAGCAGAGGAGGTGTGTACAGGAAGAATACTGGTGGATCACAGAATAGGTGGGGAGGCTGGGTGACTGGACCCAGGAAACAGGCAGGAACCAGTGGAAGTGAGTCAGCAGGAAACCCAGCCGAAGATGTGACACAGTAACATTACTCACAGCCACAGCCACTGGCCGGTCCACTCCACAGCCACTGCTTCAGTGCTCTCTGAGGGTGCCCGGGTTTTTGCATCATCACGCCCTCCATGACCATCATTGCCAGATGGAACTTCCCATTGGCTGAGCCAAGAGGCAGGACAGGAGATGTCTGGCCTCTTTTAGCTTCTGAGGGCAGGGCCACCAAGACCTTCCAAAAGAGTGGAATTCCCACCAAATAGGTATGAGATTTAGATGCTACATAGCTCCCTCCCCTTCTTACTCCCCCAAGAAAAATCAAATGTTCACAATTTGGAAATATCTGGGGCGGGGGAAAGAACTAATATTTCTATCTTCTTCCAGTTTTAGTTCAGAGACTTGGTAGGTTTTTAAAGGAGATATTTAAGATGCAGACTATTCATTTTGTCGTACAGTGCTTTGGGAGCAGTATTGGAGAGAGGGTTAAGTATGTGGCTTGAACTCTGGTCAGACCCGGGTTTGAAGGCAGTTCTGCTAGCTGTGTGGCCATGAATAAGCAAATGAGTCTCTCTGAACCTATGCTTATCTGTAAAATGGGGTCAAGCTTTGGACTTTGAGTTTCAAGCAAGATAATGCTTGTAAAGATCTTAACAGTGCTTACAACTACCAGCTGTTATCATTCAGTGACCTGCCCTAAGGTAGGAGAAGTGAACATGGCCACTTTGGGCCATACACCTGGGGGGAATCTGACCTGTTTTCAGTCCAGGCAGCTAGAGCCACACAAAGGGAGAGAATATCCAGATGTCCTCTCATAAATACTCGTGTTTTCCCCTCTTTCCTTTTATTGTTTAGGGGCATGGGCTTTGGTGCAAGAGATTTGACCTAATCCAGATTGCCCTCAAGTAAGTTACTTGACTTTGTCTAACCTCTGATTTTTTAAATCACAAAATGGGAATGACAACATCTACCATGTAGCAGTGCTGTAAGAAGTAATTAAGATAATTTATGTTAGGTGCTTAGCACAGTGCTTTATATTTATTGGTCCTCATGGGGTAGGAGAGAAGTAGTGCCTCCTAAGATTCACCTCTTCCTATAACACTAGTACATGGAAGTTTCTCTCTTTAATGTTTAATTAATCTGGCAGGGGTTCTTTGGACTTCTACCAACAAGAAAAATTTAGTGCCCCCCCCCTATTTTATTATAATTGACACATAGCTCTGTATAAACGTAATGTATACTGCATTTGACTTGACAAACATATATTGTGAAAGGATGACCACAATAGGTTGAGTTAACATCCATCTCTCAATTAGTTACCAAAAAAATATCTTTTCTTACAATGAGAACTTTTAGGTTTTTAAAAATCATCTTGACAGTAAAAGTCACTCTTGTGGAAAATGCATGTGTCCACATAACAAAATATATAAACCAGATTCCTGGCAGCATACAGGTCCAAGGGAAAAGCAGGTTTGCATGGAGTTCTCATTCAAGCGATGCTCCTCAGGAAAGGGTGCTGTGGCTAAATAAGTTTGGCATATATCACTGCACCCCCCCTTTTAGGGAATTCCATTGCATATCATCAGTTTATCAAAGACTTTAAGAAGTGCTACAGCCCTAGCCAGTTTGGCTCAGTGGAGAGAGTGTTGGGCCTGCAGACCAAAGGCCCCAGGTTTGAGTCCAGTCAAGGGCACGTACCTTGGTTGCAGGCTTCTCCCCGGCCCCAACCGTGGTCGGGACTCAGGCAGGAGGCAACCAATCAATGTGTTTCTCTCACATTGATGTTTCTCTCTGTCTTTTGCTCTCTCTTCCACTCTCCCTGAAAATCAATGGAAATATCCTCGGGTGAGGATGAACAAAACAAAAACAAAAACAAAAGGAAGTGCTACAACTATCCACCAAAAAGATGAAAAAGAACCCTACAATATTACCCTAACACAGCATGAATGAACAAAAACCTTCAGCACGAAGCTTGAATAACACACTTGGCTAAATGCTGAGGTTGTCACTTCTGAAGTAAATGGTTCATTTTTTGGTCCCCTTCACTACTATGCAGTAGAGTCCCAAAGTGGTAAGAATAAGTTCACGGTCCTCATGTATTTCTAAGCAAAGTTCTCATAGGTATGGTCACTATATTACAGAATTAAAAAGTGGGGCTATTTTAAAGTAGTGGTAGCACCTGAATTCAGCACATAGGTTTCTCCAGCACAGAACTAGGCACACAGGAGGGGTTCACTAATTGAATTGAGGTGAATTTCTTGGGAAGAATGTTTATTTTTACCCCCTTCATGTTACTTGCCTGTCTGATTTACACAGATAGTCTAAGTCTATAGGGCATGAAACTTTGTATCATTAACTTATTAAATGAATTATTATCAAATACCCCATCGTGATATAAAGAGTGACTATGAGTGATAATGATCAAAATACTAAAAAAGTGAGTAATGAAATAAATGCTCAGAGTGAGAGAAGGAAAGGGTGAGTCATATGGAGAGAAAAAAGTTTAAAGAGAGAAGGAGAAATAGGATGTGAGAAATTCTCATCACAATCAATATCATCATCCAACTTTCGTGCTGCCAAGCATTATGCTGAGTAGTTTACAGGTAACATGGCAACAACCCTGTGAACTAATTATTATTATCTCTACTTCATAGGTCAGGAGAGTAAAGATTTAAAGAGGGACAGATTCACAGTAGAAAGTTAGAACCAAGATTTGAACCAAAACACTCTAACCATAAACTATGTTTAAGTAAAATGTCATAAGATAAAAATTTCTCATTTAAATAGTACAATAATTGGAAGTAATATTCTTAACTCAGGACCATGAAGCTAATAAATTTTTTCACACGATCAGCAATGTGTCAGAAAAACAGATATAGCAACTATAAACTTCTGTATCATTTAAAGGGTAAAATTATCCTCCATAACATAAGTATACACCCAGGGGTCTTCAAAGCATTTAAAAATGCACAAGCAACATAATAATAAATATAGGGTGGGCAAAAGCAGGTTTATAGTTGTCAGTGTGTGAAACAGTTTATTCTTGTATTATTATTTATTAATTATTGTATTGTTTTCCATACAAACAACTGTAACTCTACATTTTGCCCTCCCTGTATAGCTCTTTTCAGAATCTACTGTATCATAAGTGTGATTAATTATGTAAGCCACACTAAACAGTAATTAAAGGTAATTTCATTTGTCTCCTTAGACTTTAGAAAAACTTTTAGGATGTTTGAACAGGCCAGGGGTGTTTAAAAGCTGCCTCAGCTTGGCTGGTGTGGCTCAGTGGTTGAGAGTCAACTCAGGAACTAAGAGGTCACTGGTTGGATTCCTGGTCATGGCACATGCCTGAATTGCAGGCTTGATCCCATGTAGAGGGCGTGTGGGAGGCAACCAATTGAGGATGTTTCTCATCGCTGTTTCTATCTATCTTTCTTCCTTCCTCTCTCTCTAAAAATCAATTAAAAAAATTTAAATGTTTAAAAAGCTGCCCCCCAAATTTTACAATTTGCCTTCTTCTTTCCTCAGTGCCTTCTATTTTTCTCATTATATTTAAGATTATGTCATTTTGTTCAAAATCAGACTTGACAACCATCGGAGTCCTTTCTACTCTGCTGAGAAGCTATACAAGTAAAGGAGGCATCAGAAATGTCTCAGAGACCTGCTTAGGCAGGCAGGCAGGCAGGCAGGCAGAAGACTATCCTAACTACGGTGCATGTGTTTAGTAAGTATGTGTGCATACTTGTGCATGCATACATGTACATGATCTGTGTGGGCACATACGGTATGTGTGTGTTTATGTTCATGTGTGCACAGTGCATGTGTATGTGTTTGCATGTGCATAAGTGCATGTATTGGAGGACAGAGAACAGCATGCAATGCTGTTTCCTGAAAGGCAATGAGTGTGGGAGGCGGGGGGGGGGGGGGGGGGGGGGGGGGTGGGAGTGCAACACAAATTCTTAATCCTTGTTTAAGGATTAAGGAACCAATTAGGCCCTAGAGCAGTGGTTCTCAACCTTCTGGCCCTTTAAATACAGTTCCTCATGTTGTGATCCCCAACCATGAAATTATTTTCGTTGCTACTTCATAACTGTAATTTTGCTACTGTTATGAATTGTAATGTAAATATCTGATATGCAGGATGGTCTTAGGCGACCCCTGTGAGAGGGTCGTTCGACCCCCAAAGGGGTCGTGACCCACAGGTTGAGAACCACTGCCCTAGAGAGAGGAAAAATTGCAGAAACCTTTCAAAGAAATGAAAGAGCAACATAAAGATTGGATACCATTAACTCTTAAAAAGATGAGTGAGAATTAAATAAAATACTATCCTTCAGGATGCTAAGAAGGAACTCTGTAGTATTACACTGAAAACAGGATTAACTGTTCCTTTTATCCTTCAAGGTATGTTTCTTTTTTTTTCTTTTCTTTTAGGTCTTTTTTGAGTTTGGTTTCCCAGAACCAAAGGTGAGGAATTGAGGTGATTTATTAAGGAAGGTTTCCCAAGAGAAATCAGTATAGGAGTGGGGGATAGGGTAGGGGATGGGAAGGGGGGGAGGGAAGAAACCACAGAGGCTGCCATTCAGCCCTATGCTGCAGGGAACTCTGGGGTGCAAGTCACACCTGAGTCTGTTTCAGCTGAAGGCAGGAAATCACACTCGCCACCCATGGGCATTCGCTAAGGGCTACAGCAGGGGGATGAAACTACTAGGCACTTCCAGAACCTTGCTCTTGAAGGAAGAGTGGCTCCAGCAGCCCCTGGGCAGGTCCCCAGAGAAGAGTCCTTGGTGCAGGCCATTGTAACAAAAGCACACTTGAAACTGGAGAAATTACCAAAATGATCAAAAGATCTGGAGGATATGGGCAGAGTACCAATTCAGGCATCCTCTACACAAGAAGTCTACACAAGACTCCTACTCTGGGGAATATGTAGAAGGTACTACAGTGAAGCAGCACAAACCAGGAGGCGATGTTGTTAAGAGGCATTGGAAAGTCCTGCAGTACCATAAACAATTAAGACAACTTTCAACTCTGGATCTCTTGTTGATTGTTATTTTTTGTTAACCCTTTCTGTCGGGAAGCATCAGCACATGATGCAGAAGACATTGGAGCCAGACAGTTCTGGTTTTGAATAGAAGATCTGTCACTTATTAGTCAAGGGATCTTTGGGCAAGTTTCTATCCCCCCCACCCCCACCCCCGTGCCTGATCTCGCCCCCAAGGGACCTCCCCTGATCTCACCCCCATCTGCCCTCCCCTGCCAGCCTGATCTCGCCCCTAACTGCTCTCCCCTGCCGGCCTGATCACCCCTAACTGCCTCTGCCTGCCTGATTACCCCTAACTGCCCTCCCCTGCCAGCCTGATCTCACCCCCAACTGCCCCCCTGTGCTTCAGTTTCCTCATCTGTAAAACAGGGATAATGATAGTACTTACCTCATAGGGTTGTTACAAGGAATCAATGAGTTATTTCTTGTAAAGCACTTAGAGTGGTGTTTGGTATGTCCCCTCCATGTTTGCTAGAAGGGAAAAAAACCACTTTGGAAATCTCAAAGGGGGTTCTCCACTCCCCCACCCTCACCCCCACCCCAGAGGCAGTAGAATTGGGTGGAGGGACAGGTGGAGAGAGAGGAGAAAATTGTGTTCCAGTGAGTCCCAGGTATGGGCAAAAGGAAAATAAGTGACAGCAGGAGCAGGGATATGATTGCTGATCAGAAAGTAGGTTCCCAGGGTAGGGGAGGCCAGGGGATTGTCAAGGGCGGGGGGAAAAAAAGGGAGACATATGTAATACTCTTTGTAATACTTTAAGCAATAAAACAATTAAAATTTTTTTAAAAAAATTTAAAAAAAATAAGAAAGTAGGTCTCCAGAATGTGAACCAGGGACTTAGCCGGAACACCCAGAGAATTTTCAGAACATGAGTAATTTCATTGCAAGGAGGCTATGAGCCCCCACACAGATAAACCCTCACAGCAAAGTCTGTACCATGAAACAGAAGCCACGCATGGTTTGGCTGAAAGCAGCATGCCTGGAGCACGACTACCAAACAACTAGCTGGATGGGTCGAGTCTGGAAATTGAGTCATGAGTGCAAGGTGACTGCAAATGTGCAGAACAGCTGCATGTGAAATCAAGACGAGCAGCACTACCTGTGTTGCTGTGTCGCTGGAGAGCTCCAATTCAGGATGCTGGGCCCTCAGACTGGGGCACCCCACTGTCCCCTGCCAGGAGGAAACACAGCAATACAAGTTAAGGGTTTTGAGTCAGACTGCCTGGAATTGTAGCCTGACCATTAAAAAACTGGATGACCTAAGCCAAGTGCATAACTTCTCTGAGCCTCAGTGTTCTTATCTAGAAAATTTAATTTGTGATAAAACTAGAGGCCTGGTGCACGAAATTTGTGCACAGAGGGGAGGTTCCCTCAGCCCAGCCTGCACTCACTCCAATCTGGAACCGCTGGCTCCTGACCACTCACCTGCCTGCCTGCCTGATTTCCCCTAACTGCCTCTGCCTGCCTGCCTGATCGCCCCTAACTGCCCTCCCTTGCCAGCCTGATCTCACCCCCAACTGCCCTCCCCTGCCAGCCTGATCTTGCCCCCCAAGGGACCTCCCCTGCCAGCCTGATATTGCCCCTAACTGCCCTCCTCTGCTGGCCAATTTCTATGCCAGTCAGTGTCAAAAGCTCTGCCTCAGCCCTAACCAGTTTGGCTCAGTGGACAGAGTGTTGGCCTGAGGACTCAAGGGTCCCAGGTTCGATTCCGGTCAAGGGCATGTACCTCGGTTGTGGGCACATCCCCAGTGGGGAGTGTACAGGAGGCAGCTGATCGGTGTTTCTCTCTCATCCATGTTTCTAGCTCTCTATCCCTCTCCCTTCCTCTCTGTAAAAAATCAATAAAATATATTTAAAAAAAAAAAAAAAAAAAAGCTCTGCCTCCTAGGCAGCCATTGACTTCTTACAGTTGACCCAGATTTGGTTCTGATTGGTCAGTTTCTATGCCAGTCAGCGTCTCCGGGCCTATCAATGGGGCCTGATCAGAAAGGTGGGGTTGATCAGCAGTGCCAGTGGAGGCCTGGAGAGAAATGGAGGCACAGCTGTTGGCCAGGCCAAGAGAGAAAGAGAGGCAAGTTCTGATCAACAGCTGCCACAGAGGCTACAGATCAGACCCTGCCTCTCTCTCTGCAGGCCTCTCTCTGGGCCTGATCCACAGTCCCCTAGGCAGTCAGTGCTGGGTCAGGGCACCTGCAGCGGCCCCAGTCAGTGCTGGGTCGCCAGGATAACCCAGCACTGATTTCCGGTCTGGTCGAGCCTTCGGTCATTATGACCCTGGCTCTTGATCATATAGATGTACCTCATGGTGGTGATTTGTTGTTGTCATTTTTGTTTTTTTCAAGGGATATATAGCATAGTGCCTGGTATATAGTACATGATCAAAGCATGTTATCTGTTATAATTTGGCCCAAATTCCTGAAACAAGCCTCACTCTTAGTGAGCTTATGTAAATACCATTAGCTTTTTGGTTAGTTATAGTTTATAAAAGCAAAATATAAAAATTTTATTATCCTTTCAGGCTGAGAGGAACATTTTCAGACTTAAAAAAAAGTTAGTAAAATCTGACCAGTGGCTCTGTTGGCTGGAGCATCATCCTGTACACCACAATGTTGTGGGTTCGATTACCAATCAGGGCACATACCTAGGTTGCGGGTTTGATCCCCAGTCAGGGCATGTATGGGAGGCAACCAATCAATGTTTGCCTCTCATGTTGATGTTTCTCTCTCCCTCTCTCTCTCTCTTTCCTGTCTCTCCCTTCCTCTCTTTCTAAAATCAATAAACATAACCTCGCGTGAGGATAAACAAAATCTGTTTTCAAAGCAACTTCTGTTAGAAGCTTGATGTGTAAACCAATGAAGCTGCTTTGGCTGAGGCTTCAGGAGGCAGAAGCCTGGACAGCTGGCCTCACCCTCCCTCAGCCAGCGCCTGAGACACCTTGGGGAGCCCTGGGCTCCTGGAATAAAAACACCCACCATGTTCCAACACTCTCCCTAGTCTCTCCTATTATTTTTGTCTGAAGTTCACCAGGTGGGGGGTGGGGAGCAGGTGGAAGTGACTCATTCAAGATCGCCGTGACCTTGACAATAAGAGTAGGCACTTAACTCCGCAGTTGTTCTCTTTGACCCTCTCCTACACTTTCATCACTGGAGGACCACCTGAATAATTTTTGCTTTTGCTAACTAGAGTACTATTTTATTTATTTATTTATTTATTTATTTATTTAACAATTACTTGGTGAATGTAGTTTCTTGCAGTGATTCCTCTCTCTCTCTCTCTCTCTCTCTCTCTCTAACTCTAAGCCTTGTTATAAGCAATTGCACATTTGAGAATATATTTTTTGCCATACATTTAGACTAACAAATATGAAAATAAAAATATATATTTGTTCACATACCATTCAAAGTCCATTTAAGTGTGTGTACACACACACACACACACACACACACACGAGTATTTCCATAGTTTTTTCTTTCTTTTTTTTTTTTAAGTTGAAAGAAGGGGTGGAAGGAAGACACTGAACTACATGATCCTTTCACCCAAGGATATGTTTTTATTGATTTTTTAAAGAGGGATGAGAGGAGAAAGAGAGAGAGAGAGAGAGAGAGAGAGAGAGAGGAACATTGATGTGGGGGAGAAGCCTGGATCTGCTGGCTTCCGTTTGGGCCTGACTCGGGGATGGAACCCGCAACGGTCTGGTGCACAGAACAACGCTCCAACCAACTGAGCCACTCGGCCAGGGCCACACACTCTTTGGAACTGTTTCCCCATCCTCTAATTCAGCGTTTTACACACTATGTGATGTTTGAATTGAACACTTTGAAGAACTTCTCTGTAGGTCTTTAACGTGGACACTTTCCATTAAGAAAGTGTCATTCAGTCCAACCTCTGTAGTCACAATAAGATGCTGCAGGGCTCCTGTGGTGGGAAAGTGATTTGCAACTTGGAATGTTAATTGCACTTGCTCCTCAGCCCTGAGGCTCACTGTGAGGCAGGATCATTTCACAACAGGACACGCCCCGTCTTGCCTGGCTGGCTCTGGCTTTAGAAATTTTGAAAGAGAAAAAAGGTAAAGGACGATAAATGCTGATGGAAGGAGACTTGACTTTGGGTGGTGAACACAATACAATATACAGATGATGTATTTTAGAATTATACACCTGAACTCTATATAATTTTATTAACTAATGTCACCCCAATAAATTTAATAAAAAAAAATTTTAAATAAATTTTAAAAAAGAAAAAATCATTTAAGTTTTGCCTAGAGTTAAGGTTAGTCTTTTTAAGGGTCGCTCCTCCCTCACCCCACTTCGGATAAAGCAACCTGTATAGACTGTACCAGATATGGAAATTTAATGCTTTTTCCATCCTCTTCAAAGGTAAATTCTTGCAACAAACTTTTTCCATTTGGTTCATCTCCTATCATTGGCTGGTCACCTTAGATCTGACACAAACGTAATATAACCCAGGACAGGTCAGCTGTACTTCTTCCTTTGCATTTCACATTCAGAACATCTAATATTTTTTTCCAGTTACACAAGTACCAGAGTCCCAATGTTTACACAAGCCTTTCAGAAACTTCGGGAACACATTAGCTAGTCAAGCTGGCCCTCACAAATGGACCAAAAAGATAATAATCATTTTAAAAAGTATCAATACTCTAGTTGAAAGCACAGACTTGCGTTCTAGACAGACCTGAGTTTGAATCCTGACTGCACTTCCCATCAGACTTGGGGCAAGTTCGTTAACTCTCTGTGCTTCAATGTCTTCACTTATAATGTAAGGATTCGAGCAGTACCTATCTCTCAGGTTTGCTCTGAGGGTTGAATGAGATCATGCACACAGAGTATTTAACACAGTGCTGGACACATAGAAAGCCCTCCAAAAATGCTATTGTTCTCATTATGACCCTCACGATTGCCACCATGCTGTCACACAAATTACCTGTGATAAGGTCGTTGTGACAGATTCCAGGGATTGACTGACCCATACAATATCCATTCCAACCCTTTCTAAGACCCACAGTGCCTGGACTCCTTTGTAGCTAGGATTCTGCAAAGAACCCAGGTTCTGCCAAGCAGATGCACATGTGCCCCAGAAAGGTGACTTTGATTCAAATAAAGTGGCAGCTGCATGTGGGCGGGTCCATCTTTTTGCAACATGAGGGTGGGGAAGCTTTGATAGAAATTCCAGTGTCCAGCTTATAGCCATCACAGGTATTGAGTGGTGAGCAGCAGCAATGGGGTTTCCATGAGAACAGTCCTGTTTATGGTTGGGCATTTCTCCTGGGATTGTTGTGGCTGTGTAGGAGCCTCGCCTGTTTCTCTGGCACTGCTGGAAAACCTCTGAGCTACCAAATACCCTGCTCCAATCCTGTTCTGTTAAAAGTAGCTACAGCGGATTCTTTTATCTGCCACTAAGAACCCAGTAATTATCAAAATGATCAATACAGTAATTATCAGACTAATCCTAATCACCATGTCAAAAGGTTTCTTTATTAAGTAGTAGAGGCCCGGTGCACAGATTCGTGCACTGTTGGGCCTCTCACCTGGCCTGCAAGGATTGGGCCAAAACCGGCTCTCTGACATCCCCTGACGGGTCCTGGATTGCAAGAGGGCAGTTCTCTGGAGACACACCCCGGAATCAGGTTCCCTCCTCTCTGAGTCCGGGGTGCGGGTGAAGCAGATTCTGGCTGACAGTGCCCCAGGAGCAACAAGGAATCGGGCTCCCTCCTCTACTATTCAGAGCATCTGCCTCCTGGTGGTCATTGCACGTCATAACTACCAGGTGAACGGTGTTATGGTTGGATGGTCGCTTAGGCTTTTAATATAGATAGACAGATATTTAGGCTACTAAGCGATAAAGAACAACATGTATAAAAACCTAGTCCTTACCTTCAAAATGCATTTATCCTAAAAGATGCCACATGAAGGGAAACTTTTTTTAAAAAAAAAGCTTAATTTTCTTTGGCAGTCAAAAGCCTTTTGTGAGGAACTCACAGAATGAACTGATTAAACTACTTGGAGCTTTACAGAAAAGAATTTTCACTTGGGTCTTTATGGAAGATGACAGGTGAGCCCACCTGGCAGCGTTCTCTATAAATTATAATAGGAGGGTTGAAAGGTGTGCCAGAAAGCCAGTTAATGTGTGTAAGTCCTTGGCTCAGTATGTTGTATATGGTCATTAACGTACTCACTTCTAGGATGGCACCAGGAGTGTGCTCAATTACAATGATGAGGATGCCTTGAAAGAAGTAATTAACAAGAGCATGGAGATCTATCTCCAGACAGATTTTGAATGAATGAAAAATGACAGTGTGATGGGTACAGGCCTGGGTCAAGTGCAGTTTCAGTTTTACCAGGGCTCTCATCTGTCTTTGTTCATGTTGTGTTTTTTTGTTTTGTTTTGTTTTTTGTTTTTATCAAAATGTCAAATTCTTCCTCCCTATAAATACTGCTCTATGGCATATTCTCTGAGTGACTGTGGCCCCATTGACAACTTCCTTGTCATTTTAATTTAATATCTAATATTCCATTCCCTCCCTTTATCTCCTCCTGGCAAAATGAAATGATCTCCTCAGAGAAGATCAGGTAACTTCCCACAATAGTAAATGAATAGGCAGAACTGTCAGGTGTTAAGATGCTTGTTTTCCTCAAGAAAAGCACACTCTCTTCTACCTTTCCGTTCTGGAGGTCAGAAATCTGAAATCAGTGTCATTAGGATTTAGCCAAGTGTCCTGTCTGCAGGACCGGTTCCTTGGGCAGGCTTCCGGGTAGAATCCCATTCCCTTGCCCTTTTCAGGTTTCCAGGCCACCTGCACTCCTTGCCACCTGGCCCCTTTCTCACATCACTTCAACTTCTTGTTTCCATGGTCACAGCTCCTACTACTGACTCTGACCCTCCTGCTTCCTTCTAATGAGGACCCTTGGGATTGCACTGGGCCCACTTAGATAATCCAGTCTATTTCAAAATCTTTAATTTTTTAAATTGATTTTTGAAAGAGAGAGAAACATCGATCAGTTGCCTCCCCTATATACCTAGAAAGGGGATCGAACCTGCAACTTGGGTATGTGTCCTGATTGGGAATCAAACCCAAGACCTTTGGGTGTATAGGACAGCGCTCCAACCAATTGAGCCACACTGGCCAGGGCTCAACACCTTTAATTTAATCACATCTTCAAAATCCTTTTTGCCCTATAAAGTAACAATCACAGGTTCTGGGTATTAGGATATAGACCAGGGGTGGGCAAACTTTTTGACTCGAGGGCCACAATGGGTTCTTAAACTGGACCGGAGGGCCGAAACAAAAGCATAGATGGAGTGTTTGTGTGAACTAATATAAATTCAAAGTAAACATCATTACATAAAAGGGTACGGTCTTTTTTTTTTTAGTTTTATTCATTTCAAACGGGCCGGATCCGGCCCGCGGGCCGTAGTTTGCCCACAGCTGATATAGACACATAGGAGGGAGGGCTTATTCAGTCTACCACGGATAGCAAGAAACAGAGTTCTCGTCAGGTTTACTCAGTCAGTGGGGCTTGCTGTATGGTTACAAGGAGAAGTAAGTGAGAAAATAGGTAATCAAGAAAACCAGCTGGCATTTGAGATACAACACAGGTACCTGCTTATCTAAACGAATAGGCAGAACTAGTAAGTGCTTAAGTTACTTGTTTTCTGTCTTCCTCAGTTGTCAGCTTATCTTGCTGGCCTCTCCACAGCGGGTACCTTTTGCTTGAGACTCTAGACTCCAACCTGCATCAAGACTGTCTCTACTGCCTCTTTTTTCTGACGGTTTGCCTCAATATCTCCAGCAGTCCAACTGAGTCAGCCAGACACCAACCTGCAGAAGGTGTTCCTTTTCTGACAAACTTGTATCAGGACATCTCATGGGCTGCTGTCTGGCCTACAGAGGATAGCTTTTGAATCAGGTGTCAATCCTTGGTCCAAACAGCTTTGGTTGAAACATGGGCCCAGATACACAGGAACCACAGACATTTTTCTCTGAAAGGGGATGAGAGGTGGCAGGAGATTTCAGAAATTGTTAGACTTCTCTCCAAAAACAATGTCAGTGACCTCAGGGTTTGGGCAATCATTGTTTGCTTCCTGATTTTAAAAACTGGTATGTTTAGCCCGGCCGGTGTGGCTCAGCAGTTGAGCACCAATCCATGAACCAAGAGGTCAAGGCACATGTGCAGTTGCAGGCTCGATCCCCAGGAAGAAGCATGCAGGAGGCAGCCAATCAATGATGTTTCTCTCTCATTGATGTTTGTTTCTGTCCCTCTCTCTTCCTATATCTCTAAAAATCAATAAAAACATTTTTTTTAAAAAAAAACAAAACTGGTATGATTATGGGTGCTTGTTCAAATGGGCTTTAGTTACCATTTACAAAGTGTTCTTAAGATGTCCTAAGAAGATAAGGAACATGCAGGAGATGACCCAGCTAGCAAGTGGCAGCCAAGATTTGAACTCAAGCCTGTCCTACTGCAAGCCTGTACTCTCACTTACCATGTGCAGCGTATTTCAGACTGAAGTCATCTAGGTATCCCGACAACACTTGGAAATGGACTTGGGACTGTGCATTCCAAACATGTACAGTCAATGCTTGGTTGCAAGCAGCAGGAAACAACTCTGGTTACTGTAAACAGAAAGGAGATTATAAAGCTACCAAGAATTTGGAGAACCAAACAAAATTAAGATAGGGGCCTAAGGAGAACACAAGATAATCATCTTTTAGCAAAAACAATCCAATGTGGGTTCCTCAGTCAGATCCTTCTAATATACAGGGATCCTAACTTTTCTTTTTCTTTTTTTTAAAATATATTTTTATTGATTTCAGAGAGGAAGGGAGAGGGAGAGATAGAAACATCAATGATGAGAGAGAATCATTGATTGGCTGCCTCCTGCACGTCCCCTACTGGGGATCGAGCTTGCAACCCAGGCATGTGCCCTTGATAGGAATCGAACCTGGGACCCTTCAGTTGGCAGTCCAACGCTCTATCCACTGAGCCAAACCTGCTGGGACCAGGGATCCTAACTTTTCATTCACTTTTGCCTCATTTACTCACAATTTAAAGTCCCACGCAAGAGCATCTGATTGGCCAGCCTGAGTCATTTGCCTTTGTCCTAATTAAGGACATTTGCCCTTATCCTAAGAGGTTAGTCTCTAGATCCTCCTACTTTACTTCCCTAGTGGAAGGTGAGGCTTGCTTTGATTCACACAGTGGGAAGTTCCCCCCAATAAAGGGAAGGCTTAGAAGCTAAGCAGTCGCAAACTTGACAAACGTCCTCTACCATGGGTGAATTAATTCAGGCCTACTATAATGATTGAATCACAATTTATGTTATATGTTAGTCCCTTGCTGATATTAGAAAAACTCCAGAAATACATTTACAAGTCACCACAGTTTATACATATGATTTCATTTTATTTTGGTTTTTAGACGGTGATATTTTCTTTCATTTTTTTATGTAATTTATTGTGGTGACATTGGTTAATAAAATTATATAGGTTTCAGGTATGCAATTCTATAAAACATCATCTAGAACAGTGGTTCTCGACCTTCCTAATGCCGTGACCCTTTAATACAGTTCCTCATGTTGTGGTGACCCCCAACCATAAAATTATTTTCGTTGCTACTTCGTAACTGTAATTTTGCTACTGTTATGAATCGTAATGTAAATATCTGATATACTATATGTGTTTTCCGATGGTCTTATGCGACCCCAGTGAAAGGGTCATTCGATCCCCAGAGGGGTCATGACCCACAGGTTGAGAACTGCTGATCTAGAAGGTGACATTTTCTAACTGATCTGGGATCCTCTCTAATCGAGAGCCTACAGCCTCCTGTACTTGATTAAAAGAGCCCATTTATAAAACTGTCCAGGCTCCAAGCTGGAGAGAACCATCCCCACCTGAATGGGGACGTCCAAAACCAGTGGTAAAGAGTTGCCTTTTGATTGTTGTTAGGTAAACTGTCATTATAACATAGCACAGCATGGGCTCTTCCTGCCTCTTGGGATTTCAGTGCACCTGGTCTTCCTGCTACTCACCTGCAAGATCTGTGTTTACCTTCCGCCTAAATCGGGTGAAGGCCAAAAGGGGTGATGAGAATGCAGCTGGGCCAGCTGTGTCTGGGGACAATGGTAGTTCCATGTTTTGTGTCCCAGTGGAGGATGTAGTGGCTTGAGAGGTGGGGAGAGACAGGGGATTCATTGGTACTGCAGGCTTCCCCATGTGAACCTAGAAGTAGAGGTAGGGGCTGACTAGCAGCCCATTTGATGAAAAAGGACACGGACCCATTCCCAAAGCCTGTTCCCAATATCCTCATTGGACTCTCTGTGTTTCTTTTCTTTCTTTCTTTTCTTTCTTTTAAATAAAATGTTTTGAGGTCTCAGCAAAACTTGAAAATGGCTCTAATAAGACACCTACATTACAGCTATCCCAGCTCTCTATGACACATATGACCAAGCTTAAAAAGACACTCAAGGCCAGAAGATACCAGATTTGGCAACACCCACCAACTTGGCTTAACCTGCCCTCAGTGGCTCCTCAGTGACAGGGGCACTTTTCTGTAATCCTTGCCTGCAGTTTCTGAACACACTGTCATGGAACCTCTTTCTCAGAATCATGCATATCTTAAAAATCATGTCTAAAAACAGCCTCTCCACCTGAGAGAGAGCCCTGAAATTTGAGTGAGGACCCCAGTTCTAGAAAAATCTGTGAAAAAAAGTAGAAAGACACCATCAAATAAATGCCGTCAGGTGCTTTATGAACTATCCAAGGTGTTCCCTGCCTTCTTCTGAGGGCTGACATTAAGACAGAAACATATGGGCTGTGGCACCAGAGAGTTTTCATGAGAATCATGACTGCTTATTACACACTAGAGGCCTAGTGCACGAATTCGTGCATGGATGGGATCTGGCCTGGCCCAGCCCCATCAGGGCCTACTGGGCAGGGCCAGCTGGGGGGTGGGGCCCCAGGTGATTGGCCGGCCGGCCCAGCCCCTGATTGGGGTGGGAGGGGCTTACCAGGGTCAGGCCGGCCAGGGGGAGGGGCCGCAGGTGGTTAGTTGGCCAGCCCCACTCCCTGGTCGAACTCCCAGTTGAGGGGACAATTTGCATATTAGCCTTTTATTATATAGGATAGAACTTCAGGTAAATTACTGCACATTTCTAAACCCCAGTTTCCTCATCAGCAAAGTGAAAGGTCATAATAATGCCTGACTCATAAAGGTATGAGCATTGGAGAAATCACAGTTTCCTGGCACATTGTAGGTAGTCACTCTGGATATGCCCAGTTCCTTGGGCTGCTCATTGCTACTGGAATTACTTCTACCAGGAAATCAAGGTGGCATGGCTATCAAACTGATTTGTTTGTCAGGTTATATCTGGTGCCCAAGCATAGGAAACTGGTCCACCATGTGTAGAACAGCAGTTTGGAGACCTGGGACCACTTGCACCCTGTGTTCTTGAATGTTTGTGTGGCCAACACCTCAGAAGGGAACTGTGCAAATCCATGTCACATCCTGCTGAGCCTACCACAGCTCTGTCAGAAGGAAGAATTGGGTCTCTACAGTAAGTACAAAGCCCCAGGAACTGTCCCAGGATACCAGCAGCCAGTTCCATAAGCAATCCCAGGAGGTGCAAAGGACCTGCCCATCTTCATAGAGTTCCTTTGCCCCTAATATAGCTGCATTGCAGAGCCAGTTCCCAAAATACAGGTTGTTTTCCCATATTTCTGTAAGGGAGGCTTCTTCTGCCTGGATATCCTTCCTGTGCATAATGCATCATTAAGGGCAGGACATCACTGGAGTTGTGTAGTGTACAACATGCACAAACACACACAGCAGCCGTGGGTAAAAGAATGAACTCTGGAGTGTGAAAAATCTGAGTCTAAATCTCACTTCTGCCATTTATTCCCAGTCAAACCGTGAGCAAACTGACCTTTCTAAATCTCACTTTTCTCATTTGTGAGGTTGGAATAACTACAGCAGCTCTCTCTTAGTGGTGTTGTGAAGAGTCAAATAAAATAATATGCAAAGATTTTAACGGTACCTGGCACATAGAAGATGCTTAATGAAAACTCTAACAATATTTAATAACCATTAATAATAATTATCATTGTTCATAGTTAACTTTTACTCTACTTTTAAGATCAGCCAATATGCTTCCTCTCCTAGAAAACTTTTCTAATTCCCCCTCAGGCTGGGTCAAATGCCTCTTCCATGTGCTCCCATCTACCCTTGTGCTGCCTCGAATATTGCTGAGCTTCCTCCCGGACTGTGACCTCTGGATGTCAGTGTGGGACTGTGTCTTTCACTTTAGGATCACCAGAACCTAGAACAATGCCTGGCACATACTAGGTACCAAATGAATGAATGAATGAACAAATGCTGCTTTTACTGGAACCAAAGGAGAAGCTTGCTCTTCTTATTTTCTGTGAGAAGCCAGTGATAGAGGAAAGAGGCAGAGAGATGGCAAAGGAAAGCATGAACTGGACATTTGCCAAAGGCAGGTCAGCCCCTTCCTGTGGTCATTTTTTTTGGGTAGAAGGAAAACTAAGTGAAACCTTGTACCAAGCTGGGCCTACGAAGATAAACAAGCCAAGTGTTCCACCTAGACAATGGCCCGATTCTCCCTGACCGAGGAAGGTGGGAGCTGTGGGGAACCAGACAAACATCCCCTTCCAATTTCCTTCCGTCTGTGCTCGGCTCCTGCAGAGCATCACGGCCCACACCCCCCTCGTGGCCTTTCCTTCATAAAAGGCGTCTTCAAATCCGAGACAGCCTCTTAGATCTGTGAAGGCTGGTTGGAGCTGCAGTGAGTCTGAATCACTCCTCACCACAATGGTCTCAGAATGACAGAGGGTTTCTGTGTCCAGGGTGTGTTCTAAAGTGCTTTTTTGTGTGTGTGGCACAGTTTGCTTCCACATAGCCCCGGCCAACCAGGAACTGAGATTAGCAGTTTGTGTAGATCAAATTATTGAACTTCAAAACACCCATGAAAATTTTCGAAAGCAAAACAACAGCAGAAGCACAAAGCTGAAGGAGATGTGGTTTAACAGGAGCACGTGTGACAAATGACTTAGCTGTCCAGACGCCTTGTAGGCCCAGCGTGAGTCAGCCAAAGGATGTGGGTGCCAAAAAACCCTCAGGCAGGCTGGACCCAGTGGAGCTTCCAGAAAAAGAAAGGTGATGGCTGACTCTGATCTACACCAGGCAGACCACCCTGGAAGAGGTTTGGCTCTGTCTGCACACCCCATCGTGTGAGAGGGAAGGGTGTGTCCTGAGTGGAGTTACCAAGATTAGGGGTGGAGTGGGGGGGCAGGAGAAGGACTCAAAACTGTGTCAACTTGGAGGAGGAAGAAGATGAGCGACCTGGAGAATGAAGGGCATAGGTGGAGGGGTTCCGGGGCCTGCTGCCTGTGACTTCTGCTTGGAAGGCCTTCCCCTTCTGTCTGTCTAGTGAACTCCTATTCATTCCTTAGGCCTCAGTTCCTGCCACCTCTTCCAAGAAGCCTTCCTTCACCTCTCAAAGTAGAGCCAGCCATGCCTCCATTGGGACCTCCTCCTCTTGAACCTGGGAGTCACGTCCCTTTATTTCAGCACTGCTCACCTGGAGTGGCATTGGCCGGAGTCTATCCTACTGTCCAACCCTGGTGCCTGCACAGTGACTGTTCCTCTGCTAATGTCTGATTAAATACTTGCCATGAAAAATGTTGCCAACCATCTTGACCACGAGAAAGAGAGATGATATTTTTTTCTATGTGGCTCGAAAAGACGGAACTGGAACAGGGAGTGGAAATTATGAGAGGTGGATTTCAGCTCAAAATTAGGAAGTGCTTTATAATAATAATGATGATGGTTTTGTACAGCGTTTTGGTCATTTGTTGCTGCATAACAAGTTACTCAGCCTAAAACAACAAACATGCGTTCTCTCGCATAGTTCACGTGGGTCAGGAATTCGGGAGCTGCTTAGAAGAGTGATCCTGGCTTGGGCTCTCTCAGGAGGTTGTAGTCAAGATGCCACCTGACGCTGCCATCATCTGAAGGGAGTCGTTGGGTCTAGAGCAGTGGTTCTCAATCTTCTGGCCCTTTAAATACAGCTCCCCATGTTGTGACCCAACCATAACATTATTTTCGTTGCTACTTCATTACTGTAATGTTGCTACTGTTATGAATCGTAATGTAAATATCTGATATGCAGATGGTCTTAGGCGACCCCTGTGAAAGGGTCGTTCGACCGCCAAAGGGGGCGCAACCCACAGGTTGAGAACCGCTGGTCTAGAGGATCACTTCAGGATGGCTCATTCACATGGCTCAGGGCAGGAGGCCTCTCCATAGCGTATTTAAGTAACCACACAATGTGGTAGCTGGCTTCCACCAGACCAGGTGACCTAAGAAAGAGAACAAGGAGGAGGCGCCGTGTCTTCTATGACCTAGCCTCAGAAGTCACAGCCTGTTACTTCCATAATTCTCAGTGTGGGAAGAGACTACATATAGGCATGAATACTAGGCGGTGAGAATCACTGTGGTCACCTGGGAAGTTGGCTACTAAACTGTGGACCAGGAATTGTGAGAAGTGTTTAACACCAGGTCTCTCCCAACCACCTTAAGAGGATGGTGTTTTTTATTGCCTCCATTTTATTTTATTTACTTATTACAAAAAGTTTTTTGGCTTTCAAATTATTTTAATCTTTATCACAGAAACAATATATGCATTACTGTCCAGGTTGCCTATTGTATCTTAAAGTTTATTTAATGGACATCTGGGTGTCCATGTAAATGCTACAGTTACAGCTGATAGTGTATTTTCAAATTTCCATTTTATGGATAAGGACACTGAAGCACAGAGACGTCAATTAGCTTGTCCATGGTCACATACCTGGAAATCTCTCAGCTTTGGTTTGAACCTAAAAATCCAAAGTCATTACACTTCGTGCTATATTACTAAGCTGCCTCTTGGATACCCACTAGGCAGGGATACTGGAGGAGTGGTACTCAATCCTGGCTGCACAATCAACATCAGCTGGGCAGCTTTTGCAAATTCTTGATGCCTGAGCACGACCCCCAGGGATTCTGATCTAATTGTCCAGAGTTTGATTCTATTATGTAGAACCATAGAGAAAGAGCCAGAACTGGTTTGGGGTCAGATCGTGCCTTCCTTGAGGTTCTCTGCAAATATTACATGTTATCACCTGGGTGAAATGAAACATATTTTATTACTAAGTATCTACTGACTCAAAAATAACATGCCGATGAATTCCTAATTGTTATCTTTGGCCCCTTGGAGATAATGTCGACTTGAAAGGCAAGTAGATGTTGAAGAGGCTGAGAAGGAGGTGTATTACAGCTAGAAGGAAATCCTCAGGAGACACCTAATGCCAGGGTAAAATTTCAGGAATAGAAATGATTAACGAGAGGGTTTTTACAGAAGTCCTATCTAACTCACAGGATTTGAGGAGGAAAATCAAAATAGGGTAAGGTATGTGAAAACAACTTGCAAAGTAGTATTAAAAGACATCATAATTATTATTTTAAAGGGAAATTTTCCAAGTGATTCCAGCACAGAATTTTTTAAAAAAATCTTTAAATTATTTTATTATTTTTACTGTGAAATATTTAATAAGCTATAAGAAGCGTTTTGATTCGTAGGAAAAGATGAGCCCCCAAATTGTACTCTTAAGTGCCATGGTTCGTGTCTATTATTTATTTATTTATATGTTAAACTTCAGAGTATGTGTAATAAACTGTCTGTGGTGCAATGCTATCGATTTCCCTGCATTAGAAGCTGAATTAAATGTGCATTACTCTGGGGTTGGTCACCACGAGGGAAGCTTAAAAAGTTTTGAGGGAAAATAAGTGAAGACCATTATGGCGCTTTAGGCCTCATCTCCCGTCGATCCCTATCACCCTGGGGAAGTACTGCAATTCAGTCGCGTGTATATCCTTGTCTAATGCTTCCTCTAATGGTAGCTAATGGCAACTTGGCTACAGCCCTTGCTTTATAAAGAAACAGCTGCTTTCTCCAACCACGTCTCAGACATATCCTAGAAAAGGGTGGTGTTTCTGAGTATATTCTGTATAAAATACAAAAATTCCTTGGTGAGCCTTTTTTGTTTCATGTTTTCACTAGTTTATTCATTCATTCAACTAATATTTATTGACTACTTACACTGTTCTCAGCATTTTGCCAAGTTGTAATTTTTATCATCAAATTACAGTACTTGGAAGAGAATCACTATTCCCTTGTTGTCCTTGGAGAATCTTGAGATACTGGGAGAGTAAAGAAGGGAATCTGGATTGAATTCCCACCTCCATGGCCTTGCAGCTGGTCAGCCTTGATCAAGTTATTTTTCGGAAATATTTGGGCTTTTCTTTGTGGCCTAATATATGATCAATATTATAAATGTAATACATATGTCTGAAGAAAATGACACTGTGTGTAGGGTAAATATGTGGTACAGAGACATTAAATCTCTGTAATAAATTATTTATTATAATTTTCTATATTCTTATATATTTTTCCTTTATTTTTCAAATAAAACATGTGACCAGACTGCATTTAATCTTGTTTAAATTGATTTTACCTGATACTCTGTTTTACTACTATCTTCAGCTCTTGAATGTTTTCCTTCCTTGGTCCTCTGAGTACTACTCCTATTTCATTGGTTCTGTGCCTTCCATCTGGGATTCCTATTAGAGGTCCCTTTTGTCACAATTCCAAAATTCTAACATCTCTGAAAACCAAAAATCTTCTTATAAGCTGACAACACTTATTTGGCACGACATGATGTGCGTCTATTTATCATCATTCTTTCTTTCAGTGTTTTACTGCAGAAATTAATTTTTTTTATTACAGAGTGCTGCCCTCAGCCTTGCTGGGGGGTGTATATAATATCAGTGTATGCATCACATCTTCTCTCTAAAATCCCACAAATGTTGCCCTGGCTAGATAGCACAATTGCCACAGCGGTTCTCAACCTGTGGGTCGCGACCCCTTCGGCGGTCAAACGACCCTTTCACAGGGGTCGTCTAAGACCATTCTGCATATCAGATATTTACATTACGATTCATAACAGTAGCAAAATTACAGTTATGAAGTAGCAATGAAAAAAATTTTACGGTTGGGGTCACAACATGAGGAACTGTATTTAAAGGGCCAGAAGGTTGAGAACCACTGGGTTAAAGCATTGTCTCAATAAGCAAAAGTTGCGGGTTTGATCCCTGAGTCAGGGCACATACAAGAACCAACCAATGAATGCATAAATAAGTGGAACAACAAGTCTCTCTCTCTCTCCTTCCCTCTCTTTCTCAAATCAATAAATTAAAACATTTAAAATAAAATAAAAATCCCCCAAATGCTGAACCCTGAAGCACATCTGACTCTAAGCGTTTTGTAGAAAGGATGGTTGGCCTGCATGGCTATCCTGGACCTCCCGAGCGGGTCCTCCACATCACTCCTGGTTTTGTTGTTTTCATATTTATCCTCTGAGTTCTAGGCGAATTTCTTAAGTTCGTCTTCTTCACTAAATTAATTTCTGGCAGCTCTGCCCCCATTGTGGTTTTGCTTTTGGCATTTGCAGTTTCCTTCTCCATGAACATATTTCCTGATCTTGGAGGATCCCTTCTTATGACTTCGTGCTCTGTCCTGGCCAGCTTCGACGGGAAGCTCTGTTTGCCAGATCCCTCTCACATGCTAGAGACAGAAACCCAGCTGGAAGTGGCTTGAGGGGAGAAAGGACTTTATTGGAAAGACACTGACAGACTTAAGGGAGAGACTTAGGAGCTAGGACATCTCCAGGGACCTCAGAGAGAGAGGAACCAGAAACTTCATGCTGCCAGGTCATATTCTCCCTCCCTCTCCTCTTCCCAACCCCCCGACCCTTAGCCTCACTGGCTTCATCTTCTCTATTGCAGTTAAATTTTAGCCTCCTGGTTAGAAACATGAACACCAGTCACACCAAATTCACACCCTTTCAGCTCTGTAACCCAAGAGGTGACAGAATTTCTCTCTCTGGCTTCAGGGAAACATTTCAAGGATAAATCTATTGGTCTAGCCTGGGTCTCATTCATAGACCTGTGTCCATAGGATGAGGTCAATTATCAAAAGCGGTGAGGGCGGGATCAATGATTCTCTCTCATCCTTGATATTTCTATCTCTCTCTTCCTCTCCCTTCCTCTCTGAAATCAATAAAAATATTTAAAAAGAAGAGGTGAGGGTGGGATGCTGAGCAGAGTAAACAATACCATCCACTTCATACATTTTCTAAAATGTTCAAATTTACTTCAAATTGGAGAAATTCTCTTGATTCTCTAGGGAGGTTCTCTTCTTTTGGCTTGCAGTGTCTTCTCATAGATACAGTGATGTCTGTCTGCTCATTTTTTTAAATATATATTTTATTGATTTCAGAGAGGAAGGGGGAGAGAGAGAGAGAGAGAGAGAGAGAGAGAGAATGATGTTTCCTGCGCGTCCCCTACTGGGGATCGAGCCCGCAAGCCGGGCATATGTTCTTGACTAAAATCGAACTCGGGACACTTCATTTCGCAGGCCTACACTCTATCCACTGAGCCAAACCAGCTAGGGCTCCATTGCTTTTTAGAGAGAGTAGAAATGAGAGAGAGAGAGAGAGATATCAATTGACTGCCTCCTGCATGTGCCCTGACCGGGGTCAAGGATCAAACATGCAGCCCAGATACATGCCCTTGACTGGGAATCAAACCCAAGACCCATACTCTACTGAGCCACACAGGCCAGGGCCTGTTTGCTCATTTGGGAGAAGGCCCCACCGGGTGGATGTCCAGGTGTATGCCTGGAGCAACCG
Source organism: Myotis yumanensis (assembly GCF_028538775.1). NCBI lineage: Eukaryota > Metazoa > Chordata > Mammalia > Chiroptera > Vespertilionidae > Myotis > Myotis yumanensis. The sequence continues at coordinate 22,193,343 of NW_027223767.1, read as the reverse complement.
TCTGCTCGGAGAGAAAGCCCTGCGGTAGTGGCATCCTGCCTGTGTCTGCCCTCCCTCATCCTCCACAATAGGAAAGAAAAGAATGCTGCCAGAATGTGCCTCCCACCATCTCAAAAGCATTTCAATGGTACCCTTTTACTGAGTGTCTGTTAGGTTTCTCTTTGCTACAAGTAACCAAAATCTCACTCAAACTGGTTTTAAGAGGACTTTTTATTGTGAAGAAGGTCAACAAAATCACATAACAAACAAAAAAATATTGGAGTGGGGAATTTTTTGCCACTTTCTTTAAAGGATTTCTGAATATATGTCTTGTTCATTTGGGGTTATTTTATTTGGTATTTAAGGGATAAAATTGAGACTCCCTTCATGATAAATACATAAATTAGTATTTTTTTACGGATAAAAGAAACTAGTGTAACTTCCACCATTAAGATCTGGTATATTTAGCCCTGACCAGTTTGGCCCAGTGGATAGAGCATCGGCCTGCGGATTGAAGGGTCCCAGGTTTGATTCCAGTCAAGGGCATGTATCTTGGTTGCGGGCACATCCCCAGTAGGGGGTGTGCAGGAGGCAGCTGATCGATGTTTCTAATTCTCTATCCCCCTCCCTTCCTCTCTGTAAAAAATCAATAAAATATATTTATTAAAATAAAATACTGTTAGTGTTAAACATTTTTTAAAAAAAGATCTGGTATATTTAATATCATGTGAGAAACTAAACACCATCCCTCCTCTTGGCCTGTTGTACCAGGTACTGTGCTAAGGATTTGTATACACAGCCTCATTAATTCTCAAACAACTCTCTGGGAAGGTATCAGTTATGATTCCTGTTTTATAGCTGAGAACACTGAGGCACAGAGATGGTAAGTAACTTACCTAAGCTCACACAGCTAGTAAGTAGCCACTAATTATATAGCTCCAAAGCTTATGTTCTTTCATGCATGATACTCTACCCATCTAGAAAATGCTATGCATTTGGGCCTTTTAAAATGTGGAAGAAATTTACTAGATATTTCAGTGGTCATTGAGCTTTCTGATCTAGATACGCCTCAAAGGGGAGACCTGGAACTCCTAGCTGGAGAAGCACCAGAGACCTCTGGATATCTGTCTTGGGTCCCTAGTCCTTTGCAGGAATACTAGCGGAGTTAGTCCTTAAAAGGAGCAATCCTTTTAACCCGGGGCTGAAATAGTCAGCTGAAATTTCCTCTGGGATTGCAAACTAATTTTAACAAAACATAATCAGGAAGAGGAATCTGCAACTAAAAGAAAGAGCTTTGGTGAAAATTAATTCTTTTCTTTGTTACTTTACATATATCATCAAACAGTGACTGAAACCCGGCTGGTGTGGTTCAGTGGTTGAGCATTGACCTATGAACTGGGAGGTCATGGTTTGATTCCCAGTCCAGGCACATGCCCAGGTTGTAGGCTCAGTCCCCATTGTGGGGTGTACAAGGAGCAACCGATCAATGATTCTCTCATATGATTGATGTTTCTGTCTCTCCCTCCCCCTTCCTCTCTGAAACCAATTTAAAAAATATAGATATATACAAACAGTGACTGAAGATAATTATGGAATTATGGGATATGGGAGATGAAGATAATTATGACCTTGCTCAAATAATCCTAATTTTTCTTCTTGGTTATCAACCACTCTGTTTATCCGTTTCCTTTTTTTTTTTTAAGAAGACACATTATCTCATTTTTCTTTCTTTTTATTTTCTTTTTTATTGATTTCAGAGACGAAGGGAGAGGGAGAGATAAATAGAAACATCAATGATGATGAGAGAGAACCATTGATCAGCTGCCTCCTGCACACCCCGTACTGGGGATCTAGCCCGCAACCTGGTCATATGCCCTTGACTGGAATTGAACCCAGGACCCTTCAGTCCACAGGCTGGCACTCTATCCACTGAGCCAAACCCGCTAGGGCTCTGTTTCTATTTTTAATAACGATGGTTCTTTATAGATAACCCAAAGATTATCCATCCAATGGACTTCATCATCGTTTGCAAATCTGTGTTTTATTGGGAGAGAATACATTTCTAGGTGCTGGTCCTAAATATGCCACTATGTAACTGAGTGACCTTGGATGAATCACATAAACCCATTGGGCCTTACTTTCATCATCTCTAAAATGAGGGATTTAGATGACACACTTTGTGAACTTCAACTCTAAAATTCTAATTTTGCTGATTGCTTTGAAGGACCTCAGAGCCATGCAATCTCAAGTGTCCCCAGCAGAGGTCAGAAGAAGTCACTAAAAACAGAGGTTCACATTAATCGCAGTTACCCGAGAACTGATAAATACCAGTTTTATGGCACTCCCTATCCTCCATGTTATTAGCTGATTGTTAACATTGGCCCAGGCATAAAGGCAGGTATTGTTCTTGAAAATTTAAAGCATAGGTGCATTGCCTGCTTTGGGCCTCTTTGCCAAGTGTAAATCATTTCCCATTGGTTAATGCCTGATGAACAGAGGTAAATTACTTGACAGTATGTGATCAAAGGGTTAGGGAAGGATTTATACTTAGAGTCCATGTAAATGATAAACTTGATACAGAAAGTTTCATTTCATCAAAACTCTTTATAACAAATGAAACCTTACCTAATAACCTATTTATTTTGAAATATATTTACCTCAGCAAAATTTTTTCTTTTTCTTTTTCTCTCCCCAGCTTTATTGAGACATAATTGGCATATAACCTTGTGTAATTTTAGGAGATACACCTTAATAATATACATACGCATTGCGATTGATTATCACAATGAGGATAATGAATATATCCATCACCTCACATAGCTAAAATTTGAAAAATTCTTGTCACAATGGGGTTTAAGAAATCTTTTTCTTTCGCTTCTGGATTTATCAGAAAAAAAGCATTTGGGAAAGACACCATTACAGAGATAGAAACTTCCAATAAAAATTTAAATGCCCAGTCATGTCAGAGGAATGGCAGCAGAAGGGCGTATCTTTTCCTCTCCCCCTGACATTTCAACAAGTTAACCAAACCTCACCTGCAGAGCCAAAGCTTGTGCTGGGTCTTCAGCACCCTGCTTAGCAGTAATCCATTCCTCCCAGTGCTCTACCTATGGCCTATGGACCTTTATTTTTTAATCTAATACAGCACTTAACTTTTCTTTAATTCAGCATTTAGTTCACTGATTGTCGTTGCCGTTTTCCTCTGCTATGACAAGCTCCTCCAGGACAACGTCTGTGCCCATCGCTCCCACCATCATAGACTCACGACCCCGCAGGGAGGATAGACTGGGCTACGAGGAGAGGAGAGAGCAGGGGGGCAAGCAGGGGGGCAAGAAGAGCTGGGAGACTGACTCATGTTAACTGAGGGGGAGAGAAGCTAGGTCATGCAGCGCTTCTATATAAGCTATATAGAGGGTGTCCTCCCAAAAATGTAGACACACTTTAACAGCTGGTAGCTCAGTTTTGAAACGAAGTGTACTTTAATAAACACTGCCTTTGTAATTATTCAGAGTGTGTGTACACTTTTTTGGCGACACCCTATATATAAGCAGTGAGGCAATTAAAGGCAGGCTGGGGGGCGGGGGAGGGGTGGACTCCAGGAAAGGTCAGAGGGGGGCTAGCAGAGGGGATGACTGAACAGAACACTCCAGATCAGACAAAGCATGCATGGCCTGCTGGGAATGAGAATCAAGTAGGGACCAGGCAGGACAGGCAGAAGCAGGATCTGCTACAATCCGCCCACATTCCAGAGACCATTGCAAGGACCGGAGCCAGTCCCTGTGGGACCTCCCAGTGACACATGTTGAAAACCAAAGATTAAAAGCGAGACAGCTGCTTCCTTATGCTGACCATAGCTCAGAACTCCCTAGAAAGTATTTAAACTCTTAGGCTTTCTGTTTGCTCACATGAAAAGAAAGTGGAAGGAAGTGTTGATTCAAAGAGAAACTTTCTGCTTCTGTCTGAAGATGACTGGGTCCTGATTCTGATTCTAATTTTGACTCTGGCAACTGTCTTGCCTAGGCCCAGCCAAGCTCTTTGCTCCTCTGGCCTTGCTTTTGGTACCTGTATCGAAGCTCTGGAGTAATGGTGGCGAGCCACTACCTTCAGGAATGGGGAAGAAGCGACTGTAATTTTGGATTGCTGGAATATACCCAAAGACAGCACAAAGAACATATGGTTGTCATGTAATTTAAGATGTTTTTTTATGAAACCAGGAAAAGACCCCTCACACCTCATAGGATGGCTACTATTAAAAATAAATAAATAAATAAATAAATAAATAAATGTTGGTGAGGATGTGGAGAAAATGGAACCCTTTTGCACTGTTGGTGGGAATATAAAATAGTACAGCCATTGTGGAAAACAGTTAACAAAAAAATTAAAAACAGGATTACCATGTAATCCAGCAATTTCACTTGTGGGTACTTACCTAGAAGAATTGAAAGCAAAGTCTTGAAGAGATATTTTCATACCCATGTTGATAATAGCATTATCACAACAGCCAAAAAGTGGAAGCAACCCAGGTGTCCATCGACAGATGAATAGCTAACAAAATATGGTCTATACCAGCGGTTCTCAACCTGTGGGTTGCGACCCCTTTGGTGGTTGAATGACCCTTTCACAGGGGTCGCCTAAGACCATCCTGCATATCAGATATTTACATTACGATTCATAACAGTAGCAACATTACAGTTATGAAGTAGCAACGAAAATAATTTTATGGTTGGGTCACAACACGAGGAATTGTATTTAAAGGGCCAGAAGGTTGAGAACCACTGATCTATACAGACCTTGGAATATTACTCAGCCTTAAAAAGGAGGGAAATTCTGACACTTGCTACCATGTGGATGAACTTTGAGGACATTATGTTAAGTGAAATAAGACAGCTACAGAAAGACAAATACTGGATGAGTCCACGTATATGCGATACTTAAAATAGTCAGCTTCATAGAGATAAAAAGTAGAATGTTGGTGGCCGGGGGCTTGGAGGAGAGGAGGTGTGAAATTAGTGCTTAGGGTACAGAGTTTCTGTTTTACAAGGTGAAAGGAATTATGGGTATGGATGGTGGTGAAGGTTGCACAACAATGTGAATGTACTTAATGCCACTGAACTGCACAATTAACAATAGTTAAGACGGTAAATCTTATATTATGTACATTTTCCCACAATAAAAAAAAATTGGAAAAAAAATAACAAAAAAATATGGAATAGCCTGGTTGGTATGGCTCATTGGTTGAGCATGGATCTAGCTATGAACCAGGAAGTCACCATTAAATTCAGGGTTAGGGCACATGCCCGGGTTGTGGGCTCAATTCCAGTAGGAGGAGAGCAGAAGGCAGCCAGTCAATTATTCTTTCTCATCATTGATGTTTCTATCTTTCCCTCTCCCTTCCTCTCTCTGAAATCAATAAAAAAAAAGTTTTAAATCTACCATATATTTTGTCGGAAAATATTACTTTTTCTAGGAAAGTAATAATACTAAATATTGAACACGCACATGATGTATTTATAATAACCTTATTAACAGCTACCACTTCTCTAAAGAAAGCATGTAGGGCATCATAAGTGCAATAATACTGTCCTTCCCATTTTACAGACAAGGAGACTAATTCTTAGAGATTAAGCAACTTGCCTAAATGAAGACTAGTGAATAGTGGATTCCAGGCATGCACGACCGCAAAGGTGTACTCTCAAATGCCTCTGGTTCTCTTTCATTACAACAATTTCCACGTTGCTCACCCCAGTCCAGGGGCACTGGCAGCATAGAAGTTCCTCTTGCAGCCTCAGGACGTTTACAGGTGCTGCCCTCTCCACCTGGAATGTGATTGCCCCCAGATATCTACATGGCTCCCCTCTCTCTTGCTTCCTTCAGGTCTCTGACCACTTGTCACCTTATTATTGAGGCCTCCCCCGCCCAACACACATATGAACTAGTACAAGCCCTCTCCCTCCCTCTACCTCTATGTTGTTCCTCGTTAACCCTTACTGGTTTGCCCGTCTCCCCAACTAAGACAGAAATCCCAGGAGGTCAGAAGTCTGTTTTGCCCATGGCTGTACCTTCTGCATTAATGAATGAGTGAATGAATGAATGGCTACTAGCATTAGTGTGACTGCTGGGCACAGCAGCAATGGTCTAGATGCCAGGATTTGAGGGAAGGCCACCCTCAAGCCCTCATTCTTCTTACTAGTGATTTAACTGTACAACAGAGCCCAGTTCTAGAAGCACAGTTCAAGCCAGGAATAACGCCACCCTCCCTCTTCTTTATCAGAAGACTGACTTACTTCTCCCCCACACACCCCAAGAAAATACCTCCCCTTTGGGCCTTTTCTGCTCATTGTCTGGATCAGGAGATACTAAAGGTTAGTCTAACTGGGGATGGGAGTGAGAGGGAGGAAAGGGAGCCAGCAACCGTAAGACCTTCTGGAGATAGGTCTGTTTTATTCCTGAAATCCCCCTGTAATTTCCTCCCTCTGGCTAGCTGATTCTAGCAGGAATAAACTTCCTTTTGGTTGATCAACTTGAGCTGACTTTAAAGAAAGGCTGAGGCCTACACCCCATGTCCTGCCCCCATCCAATTCCAGGTTAGTGTAGCTCCTCAGTGGCCCCAGGGTAGTCACAGCCCCCAGCACACTCATCACACCTTCGTTGTCTCTGTTTTCTCCAGACTAGTGGTCTTGCCTTTTTTCCTGGGGCCACAGGACTAGCACAGCTTTGGGCAGATGGCAGGTCCTCAAATAACTGTTTGTTGAAGAAATAGAAGGGGAAATGGGAAGGTAATCAAAGACAAATGCGAACATTTTGATGTCCAGCATTACATAGTATAAATTAGCACTATGCTTTCTCCTATGTCGTCTCTAGCTACAAACGCCAGTGCCAGTCGGAGTCCCAGAAGTCACCAAGTTTTATTTGGGATATATGTCTGACTCAAAGATGCTTTGCCCTGCAAAACCAGTGTTGCTGGTAGCAGGCTGCCGGCATCGGTTCCAAACCAGCCCAAAGGGTAAGGACACCAGCACCACGGGGGCCTATTTCCTTCCTTCCCTCAAGCTCAGCACCTTCTTCTTCAGACTACGTCTGCCTGGGGGAGGCAGGGAGATGGAGTTTATGGAGGAAGGGGTAGAGGAAGGATGAGCAGTAGGGGGAGCTCTGAGGGGTGGGTGAGCACCCCACCTTGCTTTCAGTTTCCGATGGCTCCCTGGGAAGGACAGGGCCCTTGCTGGGATGCTTTAGAAATGGCCAAAAGGCTGAGAGGGTGCAGCCTCCTTTACACCCAGAATTTTGATAACTGTTGTTTTCCAAATTTTGTTTTCACTGCACCCGTGGAACTGATCACGTGGTTTGGACGCTCCCCTGACCTTTCCTCCTCTGGCAATGTCGCTAGTCATGTGGTAGACTCTCTTGTAATCCACTTACGTCTCATCCTTTGAGTGTAATGTATTTGAGGAGAAACAAGGTGGGTGGAGAATAGCCTCCTAAGACTTCCATACAAGCCCTTGCACAACACTCCCTTAAGCAGTGGTCGTGGTCAACCTTTCGCACCTCACCGACCTCACAGACCACAGGTGGTCCCCACTGCCCTTAAGCATTAAGCCCCAGGACAATGAGGTTTTGACCCAAATCAAATAATATTAGGAAACAAAGCCTAGGGGTCTACTGACCACATAGACAGAGATAACATCTACAGATAACATCTAAGCCTCAGTTGTGTTTCAGCTTCAGGCCCAGAAAAGACCAGGTGGCAAGACCAAGGATGACATTAGGATCAGCTTAGATGACTAATGACCCCCTGCCCTGATGCCAACAATCAGTAGAGACCATGATCCTGAAAGGACACACCTGGAAAGCTGACGAATATTCTACTGAGATCCGCCCCTGGACCACCCCCAGAATCCCACCCTTAGAAACTCTTAGGATGGAGGACAAAGAGCACTATTTCACTCTCTTGAGCACACCCACATCTTTCCCTCCTCTTATTTCCCCAGATGTGTTTTCTTTGCCCTCCAAACTCCTACGCTCCAAGGGCCCTTCTTTTGCTTCTATAACTTGTTTCCTGAGCCCACACAGCCCAGCTGGCTCATTTTTTCCATGGCTCACTTCTTTTACCTCTGTGACTTTTTAAATAAACTTTTGCTTGTATTTGAGTCTTGACTCTGAATTCTTTCTTAACCAGAACTCAAGTACTGAGATTGCTAAACCAATAACATTCTGGTGCCATTTTGCTGCTAACAAAGGGAATGGGAGGCCCACCGAGGCACCCTGGAACAGCTGGGCCACCAACAAAAACCCACTTCCAGGCTGCTTATGGAGGTGGAGGGTGGCAGTAAGAACAACTCTTATTTATGAATAAACTGGTAAAAATTCAACCAAGTAAATTTGAAACTTTAATTGGCTTTGTTAAATGATTCATGAATTGGGCCACATCTCATCTAGCAACTAGAAGGGCTCTCTGAGGATTTATTACAAAATGGAACGTTTATATAGAAAGAAGGGTGGGGCAAGGGAGCTAGTAACACCAGAAATTAACAAATTATTTTTAGATTAGGACCTCTTCTGGAGGAAAGTAATGGCAAGGATTTTATCATGCAGATTACCTCTACTTTTAATAGGGCCTGGAGAGGGCCCAGGTAAAGAGTACATTGGTATTAACCAATAATTTTCAAATTGGTTGGTTAAGATTATATTTCTGAGAGAGGTTAAACAGCAATTAAGTCAAGTATTAAATCTAGATTTAGTATTACAGGTTTTAGCACAAGAGAAGCCATTTGGGGTCTGTGGTTTTCTCTTTATTAAAACTAATAGATGATTTTTCTTTTATTCTAAGTGGAAGAAGGTCCCTATGTGATACACAGCTAAGGTGCCAGTTAAGTACTGCTTCCCCTGATGCAGCCCCAGTTTATACTTGTTTTCAGAGTGAAATTACTAATTGTACCTGGTTCACTCTCAGAAGTGTTCTATTTTCAATTGAAAATTATTCCTGTTTATTTTTCTTTCTGCATTAAATATATTTTATTCAACTTATATGAAGCTGAATAAGCATTAATTAATCCACCCTGCATCCCTCAAATGAAAATAAAGACCACGGTCACTGTATTGCAGCTAAAACCCAGGAAAATGATATTCAATTTGTGACTCAAGAAATGTTGGCCTCCACTGGTGAGACTGATGTCACTGGCCCCAGAGAAAAGATATGAACTAATAATATATTTTAAAAATCTTGGCTGGAACCTAAAGATATACAAGTGTTTTCTTCTCTGTTCTCACTTTAATATCATCGTTCAACAGTAAAATTCCCTGTTTTAAATGATCACATTTAGCCCTAACCAGTTTGGCTCAGCGGATAGAGTGTCGGCCTGCAAACTGAAGGGTTCCAGGTTCGAATCTGGTCAAGGGCATGTACCTTGGTTGCGGGCACATCCCCAGTAGGGAGTGTGCAGGAGGCAGCTGATCGATGCTTCTCTCTCATCATTGATGTTTTTAACTCTCTATCCCTCTCCCTTCCTCTCTGTAAAAAAAATCAATAAAATATATATTTTTTAAAAAAGATCACATTTACCTTACACCCTCTTTTTTTTTTTTTTAATATATTTTATTGATTTTTTACAGAGAGGAAGGGAGAGGGACAGAGAGTTAGAAACATTGATCAGCTGCCTCCTGCACACTCCCCACGGGGGATGTGCCCGCAACCAAGGTACATGCCCTTGACTGGAATCAAACCTGGGACCCTTGAGTCCGCAGGCCGACGCTCTATCCACTGAGCCGAACCAGTTAGGGTACCTTACACCCTCTTGTATTTTGTTAGACTGTGACTTCCTCAGGGTCAGAGATCTTTGCTGTCAGGTTCTATGTTGCCACAGACTCAGTGCTCAGAGACCTTTGTAAAAGGAGCTGAATTCTTCCGATGATTTCATAGGGATTCTGACCTTCTAAGATTGCATAGGTATCTTCAATTTATTTTAAGGTATTTAGAATTAGAGAAAGGTTTTCTTGTTGAACATGTCTGCAGAAGTTCTCAAAAATACTAGAATTTGTGCATAAACTGAATTCCTAAAGTTTCCCATCACTAAAAATCTGATTTCATGAATATCACTCCAAATATCATCTAAGGCAGTGGTCGGCAAACTGCGGCTCGCAAGCCACATGCGGCTCTTTGGCCCCTTGAGTATGGCTCTTCCACAAAATACCACAAAGTACCACACATGTGATTGAAATTTCGTGACCCATGCACAGAAGTCGGTATTTTGTGGAAGAGCCACACTCAAGGGGCCAAAGAGCCACATGTGGCTCGCGAGCCGCAGTTTGCCGAGCCATAGTTTGCCGACCACTGATCTAAGGCAATAGCATGGATCTTTTTGAGACCCTCTCCCTCTAAATAGCAGAGACTGGCCGTCCCACAAAAAGTAGTGTAACGCGATGGGGGTCACATGGTCAGACCATTAGCCTCAGGGTCCCAGGAGATGAGAATCCAGCTGTCGTACTGACAAGCCATGGAAAGCTGCTCGCTGTCTAGGAATTGCCAACTTGTGCAGTCAGTATCACTCACCAACCTAAAATCCTTTCAATGGCTTCCCACTGAGTCTGGGATAAGGTCCAAGATTCAAGTTCCTAACATGCTATGGAACCCTAAATGACCTATCCCATTCCTTCAGGCTTATCTCTGTCACTCCTACCTCACCCTCCTTTATTTCCTCACAAGGCCCAACTTCAAGATGTTCCCCCTGACTGAGCAAAAAAGAGAGAGAGAGAGAACTCATGGACAATGGTGTGGTGATTGCAGGGGGGGAGGGGGATGGGTGAAGGTGGAAGAGGGCATTGAGGGGATAAATGGAAATGGGAAAAATAAAATTTTTTAAATTTTAAAAATTAAAATTTAAAAAATTAATAAAAAGAATACTTCTAAAGCAAAAAAAAAAAAAAAAAAAAAGGGTACCCTCTGCTTGGAATCCTTTCCCTCACCTGACTATCTCTTACTCACCCATCAGAAGTCACCTCCTCTGAGAAGCCTTCTCAGATTGAAGAGAAGTAAGGGTGACATCACCACACAAGATGGAGAAATCAGAACGCCTCGAAGCAGGGGGATGAATAAATACTTTTGTACCACCATAAAATGAAATTAACATAGAGATGTGAGTTTTATTATTTCTTTTTTAAGCAGTTTAAAAATAATTATATTATGTTCATGGTAAAATAATCAAGAGTATACAGTGAAGAGTAAGTCTCCCTCTTCCTCCTGGCTTCAGTCTTCCCTGAGGCACCCACTGCTGTCAGTTTCTTGGGTGGTTCCAGCGATGTTCTACATATATAGAGAGGGGTAAGAGGGGGATATAATACATGTAAGACATGGCTCCCTCTCCTGAGAACTCATGACCTTGGGAAGGTAAGTCAGCTCCAACCCATTAGTTAGCAGCATGAAATAGTATATGGGGACTTGTATGTGGTCACTTGTTCAAGACCACTGGGAGCAGGATTCAAGCCCCAAGCCGGTCTCATTCCATAAACCACCCACCATCTATAAGTAAAGGGAGTATCACCCAGAAGTAGACCTAAGACATACACTCTAGATCCTAGTCCTTATCGACAGCTTGAATACACGCAGTATTTGAACCCTTGTATTGCAGAGTTCTGGTTCTAGGGACATATCTGAGTCTGGTATTGGAAACTAGAACTAGCACAGGGCAATAAAATTAGCCATGCACTACGCTTTCTTGGTTGAACTACAGTTACATGTTATTACGGGGAGTGGGGGTGGGGAGAAGCACTCCATTAAACTGAAACACTGTAATGAGACTGGCTCAGAGAACAAGGACCTTGTTAAAATGTGGCATCTTCTGATCAGCATCTCCATCTCATTTGACAAGTGAGAAAAGCCACAGAGGTGAGGTGGGTGACTTGCCTAAGGTCACTGGGTTAGTTTTGACAAAATTAAGATGAAAGTACATGTTCCCACTCTGGGCTGAGTGCACTTGCCACAGCATTGCCTTCCCCCAAACAGAAACGGGGGAAGGGGTAGGGGAGGGAGAAAGCCTGCAAAAGAGGAACATGAGTTTAACACCCTTCCTGAAACGCATTCTTTATCCCCTTAGCCTCACTTCAATTGCAAACTGAGGAGAACACGGCAGGCTTGGAAGGAAGAAACAGATCAAAGACTTAATTACCACGTACTAGTAACTATCGTAGTTCTCTAGCTGTAAACCACAGAAACCAAATAACTGAATGAAGTAGAAAATATCTCCAAGGTTAACAGGCAGCTCACAGAACCATCAGAAGACCTGAGAACTAGGCTCAATGCTACAGATTAGAAACACCGCCCCAAATGAAACCTCCCTGCGTGCCACGGTGAGCTCGGCCGCCCCTGCTGTGCAGAATTCAGATCTGCCGCCCTCTCCACTGCTCTGGACTTCTCTGGGGTTCCTGCTTGCCCAGGCTCTAGTTGCAACGGGAAGCCAGGAAAGTGAAACTCAGGCATTTTCAGTTTCTCTAGTGGGAAGTGGGTGCCTCCTCCTAATAAAGTGAAGAATCTTTCAAATTTAAGAAAGGGGCTCAAATGCTGGGTGGGAGAGAGAGATAGAAATAGAGATAGAGATAGAGATAAAGATGAGAGAGAGAGAGAGAGAGAGAGAGAGCGAGCTGGAGAGAGAGGAGGAAGAGAGAGAGAGAAATGTCTTCTACATTGGGGCCCAAGGAAGATGGGATGGGTCCTAGAGCTGGCTTGGAGGAGGAGAGCCCTCAGCAGGGATAGGGGACACAGGGGTCTAGTTAACAAATGCAATTTGACTTTGTGGTGCAGGGATGTGGTGTGGGAGGCATAACTCCACTGCCTCCACTGCCACAGAGCAAGAGTTGCCAAATGCAAGTCACATTCTTGGTAACAATGCAAACACAGGAAGGGAAATTGAGCAATCCCAAGAAGTGGAGTCTAAATATGTCCCGGAGGAAGGGAAGGCTCATTTCTCCCTACCTTGGAAGAGAGAGAGTGTGAGTGGGGAGGAGGAGGAAAAGAGGCTAACTCATCTTTAGCATTTACTATCTTTGAACGTCAGGCAGGCACCAGACTGCTGCTGACATCATCTCCCTTGGTATGGAAAGGCACGAGTCTGGAGCAAGGGAAATGGTGCAATCTTGATAAATTGGTAAGGGAAAGACTTGTTTCCACTTTTCATACTCTCTTGGCCTTTCTCCCTCTCTCAAAAGCCTCTCTTAGGTGGAAGTGGGCAGGTGGGGGCAGGGCTTGAGGGTTGGATTTTTGGGCCTTGCTAGAGACGAATCACTATAGGATATGAAAATAAGTTCATATAGTGTGCCTTGTGAATGCTCGAATATTCCTGGGCATTCCCATCTACCTGTGCTTAATATAAAGGAAACTGCTCATCTACACATAAATCATACTTAACAGATATTTTCTCAATCAAGAATTATTCTTAATAATAAAAAGGACATTTACATGTCCAGTTAAATATTTGTCTAATTAGACAAGAAGCTAAAAAAACATGCACAAAAACAGGCAGTTCGGTTCAGCATTGGAAACCAGGTGGTCATAAATGGATTATAGTTGCCACATAAACTTATTTGAATTGAATGTTCAACTTTTGATCCTTTCAAGGTGTTACTGCTCCACCTCTGGGTTTCCCTAAGTCCCCAGGCTCTGCATCCGTCCCCCAGGCAGGCTTTTTGGCAGCCAGCTTTGGCCCACGCTGGCAGTGTCTTGGTTGAAACTGGTGATTGATGGCCTGAATCCTGCCTACAGGTGTGTTTGGTTGAGGCCACCCTATGTTTTAACAAAATGTGAGCTACATTCAGCTAAATAGAGCAGATAGATTATGAGAGATGACCTGAACTTCTTACAGAAATACAATTAAAATGTTAGTAAAGAAATTTTTTAAAGAAAAAAAAAATCCACCTTAGGACAAAGAGAACAGGAAAGATGACAGTCAAAAAAGAAATTTCAAGGTGCTTCTGGGAAGGCAGAGGAGAAATGACCAGTCTAGCAGGGCAGAAGGGGATATTGGTGAGAATCAGGTGATTTTTCTCCTCTGAACCCCTAAGGGGGCAAGGCTACAAGGTATAGAACAGGGCAAGTCTGGTTGACAGTGAAAACAAGGGAATTAATGGAAAGGCCATTTCACCCCTAGAATTTAGACTAAATGAACTTTAAGGGTGTCAGGAATAATAGAGGGCAATGACAGAAGCATATAACCAAAGGACAAGGATTGAATGCTTGACAAATGGTTGGACTCCCCAGCTTCCTCTTTCTCCCTATTCTCATATCTCCCAGAAACCTGTAGCCAGGTGGTTATACATCTCAGGTAATACATTAGGGATTTTTCAGGGGGCGGGGAGGGGAGAGACAGAAAAATCCTTTATATGTGGATGTTAGGAAACTTAGCAAGAAAAGATCAGCTCCAACTCAACCAGGCTGAGGAGGCACCTTCAGTGAACAAGGCCTGACCCATTAAATATTCGAAGGTTCAAGGTGAAAAGTCTCCTACCCACCCCTATCTCCTGGCCCTCCAGTCCCCTAACTAGATCCCCTTTTCCCAGTTTCCAGTAACATCCTATATAATAAAAGCCTAATATGCAAATTGTTCACCCGGGAGTTCAACCTCTTGCTATGACATGCACTGACCACCAGGGGACAGCACAAAGCATGGCGGGCGTCGGCGACGCAGTGCTGGCAGCAGGCAGCAGTGGAGGTGCTGCTGGCCCCGATGGGCCCTGACAAGAAGGCGGGGGGCCTGGCCCCGATTGATGGCCCTGCAGACAGGATGGTGGAGCAGGTGAGGGGGCGGCGCCAGGCCATGGCGTGGTGCCAGGTGGGGCTGCGGGATTGTGGGGCTGTGAGGCTGGGGGCGTGAGCTGGGGCCCAATCCCTGCAGGCCACCCCAAGGGACCCCACCTACACATGAATTCGTGCACCGGGCCTCTAGTTTTCCTATAAATCTCTCCAAATGCCATCATCAGATTGTCTAACTAGTGTGCTCAAGACACCTTGGGCTTTCACAAACATTCCCATCCAAGTCCTTCTAGCTTTTCCCACTGACCTCTCCCAAAGCCACCCCACAGTTTTAGATATTTGTTGTAGCAGCACCCCACCAAAATCTGTGTTTGTTATCTACTGCTGCATAACAAATTAACTCAACACTTAGCAGCTTAAGGGAACAATCAAGATTTATCAGTTCATCCATTTTCTGTGAGTCAGGAGTTTGGGCACATCTTAACTGGGTGGTTCTGCCTGTGGGTCTCTCATGAAGCTGCAGTCAAATGTCACAGGGCCTCAGGAAGCTAGAATCTTGGGGGTCTTGGAGCCTGGCAATCATACCTTCCCCAGAAGCAAATGCTATCACTAGTCTCTATGGGTCCTTTCAAAGATATGTTACTCAGAAACAAGCAATTACAAATATATGTATTCTTTGCTACTCTCTTTTAGACAAATGGTTGACTACTATACACAGTATTCTGCACCTTGCTTTTTTTTTTTTCACTTAAAAATACATCTGCATGCCCTGGCTGGGTAGCTCAGCTGGTTAGAGCGTTGTCCTGATACACCAAGGTTTTGGGTTCAGTAACCAGTCAGGGCACATAAGAATCAACCAGTGAATATATAAATAAATGGAATAGCAGATCAATCTCTCTCTCTTTCAAATCAATAAAAAAATTTTAAATTTATCTTTATGATCATTCCATATCAGTATTCAATACATGCCTAATTCCTTTTAGGATCTTCACAGTGTGCCACTGTATAAATGAAGCATAATTAATTTAACCAGTCCACTATTGTGGAATGCATAGGCTGTTTTGAATCTGTTTTTTTTAAGAGTAGAATCCAGCTCACACAATTCTAGCCATGCAACTTTAGGCAAGCTACATATCCTCTTTGAACTTGAGTTTCATCATTTGTAAAACAATGAGAAAAAGAGTCCTTCTCTCCTACCTCACAGAGTAATCGGGAGGATGAACTGGGATTTTAGTATGTAAAGCAACAGCACAGAGTCTTCACGGCCTTGGTCATGTGTGTCCCACTGTAATGACCCTGAGAGCCTGTCCCTGGGGAAATGCTTTCCTGCTTCCAGTCCTGCTTTACCTCCTGGGTCAGTGAAGGGAGGTTTCACCCACAAGTAAGGATTCCAGTGTCCTATTCAAGGGAGCCTGTGGAGGGGACTGCTTCTCGCGCCCTCATGTTGTCACACTCCGAATTAGCCACAGGGCCAGCCGGCCGTTTGCCTTCCCTGACGCTGACCTAATTGGCAAGGACTGCAGAGAAATGTCAGGCTCCAGGCCCAGTGTATCCTTGGGATGTTACCACTGAGCCAACAGGAGTTTGCTGGCTGGGTGGATTCTAGTCAACAGGAAGACAAATGTTGAAAAAAACAACAGGAGAGAAACCCCTGCCATGGAAACAGGAAGAAGGCTGGCTGCTGGCTCTCTTTTTTTTTTGTTTGTTTGGTTTTTTAAAATTTATTTGTTTGTTTGTTTGTTTGATACAGAAACAGCTTTATGGGCATATAATTTATATGTCATACAATTCACCCATTTAAAGTGTACACTTCAAAAAATAAAAATAAAGTGTACACTTCAATGGTTTTTACTATATTCAAGAGGTGTGCAACCATTAGCCTAATCAATTTTAGAACATTTTTGTCACCCAAAAAGGAAACGCCATGCTCATTTCCACCCCCACCCCTTGAGTCAACCACTAATCTATTTCCTGTCTCTATCGATTTGCCTGTTCTAGATATTTCATATAAATAAAATCCTATACTATGCAGCTTCCTATGACTGGCTTCTTTCTCTTAAGCACAAAGTTTTCAAGGTTCATCCATTGTAGCATGAATTGGTACTTCATATCTTGTTGTTGCCAAATAATATTCTGTTATATAAGGTATGGTTATGTCACATTTTGCCTATCCGTGCATCAGTTGACCGACATTTGAGCTATTGCCATTTTTTTGGCTATTATGAAGAATGCAATTGTGTGGAAAGATGTTTTCCTTTCTCAGATACATATCTGGAAGTGGAATTGTTAATTCATATGGTAACTATGTTTAACCGTTGGAGGAAGTGGCATTTTACATTCCCACCAGCAGTATATGAGGGCTCTGATTTCTCCACATCCTCACCAACACTTGTTATTATCTGTTTTTTCTACTCTAGCCATCTTAGTGAGTGTGAAGTGCTATCTCATGGTTTTGGTTTGCATTTCCCTGATGACTAATGATGTTGAGCATCTTTTCATGTGCTTATTGGCCATTTGTATATCTCCTTGAGAAAATGTCTATTCAGATCCTTTGTCTATTTTTAATTGGGTATTTTTTATTGTTGATTATGAGTTCTTTATATATTTTAGTAGGGATCTTATTTTATTTTGGGGGGCTATTTTAATCTTTTTGAAATTATTGTCTTTTCAGTCATATGCATTCTCACTTAGAGCATCAATGTACTTGAATCCAAAGACTACAAATAGATGGGTCTGTCAGGTTGTAAAAGTGTTTGCAAGCTGATACAACCTTATGGGGGCGCTAGGGATTCCTGGAATCCATGAGATCCAGCTAGCAATTTTAAAAGAATCTGTTCAATCTCACTAAAGATATAGCTTGTTTCTCTCCTTTCCTTGGACAGGAGGAAACAGCACTGTTCCAGCTCAAGTCCACACCCCCAGGAGAAGTGCATCTTCAGGAAAGAGCACAGTACAGGCTAGGGAACATTCCATGGTGCATGGACACCATGGCCCCAAGAACTGTTTCATTATTTCATTTCTTCTCATTTCCTTTTAATACATATTTAATGATGGTTTCTTTTCTTTTTTTTTTTCTTTTCTATTAATAATGGTTTCTTTATGTCACATATAGAGACCCAAAGATGAGTAAGTCATGGAGGGAGAAATAGAAACACAAACAGAAGATTTTTCAATACCATGTAAACAGAGATTTGTTCAAAGCATTCTGGGAGTGTGCAGACAGAAGCAACTTCTTTTGTTGAGAAGGGATAATGATGAGAAGGGAGATTGGAAAGTATGGGAGCTTCATGGAGATCATATTTAAGCTGGTCTTGAAGAGTGGGTGAGAGCTTGTCAGGTGAACAAGGAGAACTTCACAGGAGATAGAATTATGCATCATCTGAGAGTTGGTGTACGGGCTGGATCAGGCTCTTGACACATGTGCAAAATCATAGGGGTTTAACGGCATGGTGAGGTCCTCTTGTGCCTTTGTAATAAATGGCCTTTGAATGAACCAATTGATTCCTTTAGGGCAGTCTGATTCCAGCCCACCTCTAGGTTCAGAGTGAGTGTTTTGGGCAGAAGGACAGAGTAGGGAATGAGTTAACCCCAAAGCAGAATGGGGCCGTCCGAGAATTCAGTCTGATTCCTTAGTTGTCAAGGTTCACACAGCCCGATCCCGCCTGTACACCACCTCTCAGATGATACATAATTCTCTCTCCTGTGAAAGAGTCAGTAAGAGGGACCAGTAACTGTGGAGAGGGGTGGGTACGGCACCAAAAAGGGGATTGGTGCGAGGGAGAGGGAGGAGACCCAGAAGACGCACTCTGTTCGCTCTATACGTCTGTTTGTCCTTGCATCTTACCTAGTGTCCACAAACTTGTAATGAGTTGCTCAACGAATGACGTCAAAGGCTGAGCTCTTGGTGTAAAACAGGTGCTCTTATTCAGTCCCTAAGTGCCAAAAACATCCCACTGCCATGGACCCTTGTCCTCTGGAAGCTGGCAGGAGACCAATCACTATCTTCCTAGAAGCTCCAGGAGAGCCGCCAGCTGGATGGGAATTGAGTCCCTGTGGCCCCTGCCTGGGTCTGACGTGCTGCCCCAGGTCTGTGCTGCAGTGTGAGAGCAGGTGTGTTTGTCAAGCAGCTCCCTGATATGTCACTGAAAGCTCAACTCAAGTGGCTCATAACAGTAATAAAAGGTGTATCTCACTCAGCAAGAATTCCTTGCAGGCGGCAGGGGCTGGGGTGACATTTTTAATTCATCTTTACCTTGAAGGTGTGGACCTGTGGGACCCCGTCTTTGTGAGGGGACCTCCCACTAAAAGCCTCACGTTCTGCAGAGCTTTGCCAGGCCATGAAATCAGTCAAGTTCACCAGGTTTGGAAAACCCTCAGGGCAAGAGCCGCCTTCAGCACTTTTCTCTGTAATTAGTCTGAGGATTCTTTACTTTCTCACCAGCTCAGAGATATATTCCAGAAGACATTTTTAATATTTCATCTGTCATAATCAGCGGTTTCCAGTGGGACAGTCAGTAGGATTACTTAGTCTGTGATGTTACCAGACACAAATGCCATTTCTAATTCTATATTCACTTTCACCAGTTAACAAAAACCGTGAGAGAAGGATTTAAAGTGAGGAAGCCCTTTGGAAATCTCAGTTTTCTCTTTTTTTGTTAATATATGTTTTAATAGAAAATTGGTCCACATGATACAACATTCAAATAATATTACAGGACATTTAGTTAAGATATTTAGTTAAAGTCTCCTTCCTACCCCTCACCCCCAGCAGCCTCCCACTTCCTACACATATA
Organism: Myotis yumanensis; assembly: GCF_028538775.1. Lineage (NCBI taxonomy): Eukaryota > Metazoa > Chordata > Mammalia > Chiroptera > Vespertilionidae > Myotis > Myotis yumanensis. The sequence continues at coordinate 22,173,840 of NW_027223767.1, read as the reverse complement.
AACATTACACGTGTTCTTCCCTACTCCATCCTTTTTAAAAATACAAATGATGGCAGGTTATTTTTCACCTAACAACATCTCTTGGAAATTGTTCCCAACTAGCAAAGAGCTTTTTCATCCTTTGGCGTGGCCTCATAGTATTCAGTTATATGCCGATGGTAGAACACATTGAAGCAGGCCTCTATTATGGACATTTAGGTTGTTTCCAAGCTTTAAACTATGCAGCAACGATTAACCTGGCACATATGTCATTTTATGCTGCTTGAGTATGTCTGTAGGGTCATTCATGAAGGGGAATTACTGGGTCAAAGGACATGTGCATTTCTAATTTTTATAGAGCTTGTCATATCACTCTCCACAGAGGTTGTAACAATTTATACTTTCATCATCAACGTATATAGGATAAAGTGCGCTATTAAACTTTTTTATCTTTGTCAATCTAATAGTTAAAAATGGTAAATAAGAAACAAGCTTTTCTTGTGTTTAATATGTTACTTTTTAAAAAAATATATATTTTTATTGATTTCAGAGAGGAAGGGAGAGGGAGAGAGAGATAGAAACATCAATGATGAGAGAGGATCATTGATTGGCTGCCTCCTGCATGCTCCCCACTGGGGATCGAGCCCGCAACCCAGGCATGTGCCCTTGACTGGAATTGAACCTGGGACCCTCCAGTCCACAAGCTGATGCTCTATCCACTGAGCCAAACCAGCTAGAACTAATGTGTTTTTATTGATTTGGGGGGTGGGGGGGAGAAGAGGGAGAGAGAAAAAACATTGATCAGCTGCCTCCTGCACGCCCCTACCAGGGATTGAGCCTGCAACTCGGGCATTGACTGGGAATCGAACTGGTGACCTCTCAGTGCTCTGGACGACACACCGGCTAGGGCAAAAAACAAGCTTCTTGACATTTTGGAGAAGTAACTAGTAGGCAGAGGGCCTGAGAAAATACTGACTCCTGTTGACCCAGAAAGCAAACACCAAATCCCCTCCTGAGATTTCCAAATAGACTGGATTAAAAATTAAAAATAGCAAAGAATCTTGGCAAAGAAGCCTCTCTGACTTAGGTAGAAGATTTTTCCCTCTAAAGTCCTTCTTGTCTTCTTTCCTAAAACAAATTCTGATAAAGACCCCAAGCATCCAAAGTCAACTGAGTACAGAAAGTTTAAGGCAAAGGAATCTCCTTGTTGTGCTGCCAGGAAAAGGAATATTTACCATCTCTGCTCATGGCTAACACATTACCCCAAGAACTAGCTTCCTTTGTTTTCCTTTCCACGAGGTAGGAGAGTAAAAGGATTTCCTAGACCCAATAGAATTTTCTACAATACTGGAAATAGTTTATATCTAAGCTGTGCAATTTGGAAGCCACCAGCCAAGGGTGGCTAATTGAGCCCTTGAAGTATGGCTAGTGTGACTGAGGCATTAAGTTTTTACTTTTACTAAATTTTACTTAATTTAAATTTAAAGAGCCACATGTGGCTAGAGGCTACCATACTGGACAGCACAGTTTTAGGAGATTAGTTTAGGGCAGCCGTGGGCAAACTACGGCCTGCTGGCCGGATCCGGCCTGTTTGAAATGAGTAAAACTAAAAAAAAAAAAAAAAGACTGTACCCTTTTATGTAATGATGTTTACTTTGAATTTATATTAGTTCACACAAACACTCCATCCATGCTTTTGTTCCGGCCCTCCGGTCCAGTTTAAGAACCTATTGTGGCCCTCGAGTCTAAAAGTTTGCCCACCCCTGGTTTAGGGTGTTCTTTTTCTAAAGAGATGCCTAGGTCTTACTGGATCAGGATGCCCGTGAATGCAGCCTCTGACACAACTGGGGTTGTTGCTGCTAAACAACAGGACTATGTAGCTTCTGATTTTTATAGCAATAAAAATAAATAAAATGATAAGAGTAGAGGACCCTTTGAGCCCATCATCACCCCAGGCCCACCCTACCCCCAGGGCTGAGTATGCATAAATGAAATAAGTGTTGGGTTGAGATGAACATCTTGCTGAGGAAGTTTGATAGGAAAGGTGAGGGAGACAGAGGGTCTGAGCTTTCTTGGATGACCTGGGTATGTGTGTTTCACTTCACCACGTTGGGCCTAACAGTACAACAAAATTACCAAAAAGAGTACTTGCCTGGTACAATTACAATTATTTTACTAAATGTCCACAATGTGCTAGTTAACTAGACAGAATATAGAAATAACGGTCACCCTCCTCCACGGCTATATACTCTGGTGAGATGGATTTTAAAATAATAAAGGAGCTTGAATGGAGGTAAAAGATATCAAAATGGGAGGAAAAGATGCTTAAGCCAGTGGCATGTGTTATTCTCTCTGTCATGGATTTTTAAAAATATTCATACTTTTATTCTTTCCCATCTAATCATAGACATAATATTTGCTCTTTATGGAAAAGTTGAGATAAATATATAAGCACAAAAAAAAAGAAGCATTAAAGGGAATATTGTAAAAATATTTCCTTAACTGCCCTGGCTGGGTGGCTCAGTTGGTTGGAGTGTCATTTTGTATACCAAAAGGTTATGGGTTTGACTCCTAGTTAGGGCACATCCTCAGACTTGGAGGTCAGGGTGCCAATGGGAGGCAACCAATCAACATTTCTCTCTCACATCGATGTTTCGCCCTCTCTCTCTCCCTTCCTCTCTCTCTAAAAAATCAATAAACATATCCTCAGGTGAGGATAAAAAAAATTTCCTTAACTAATTTTCTAGGTTATTATTTTTAGTGATCATGTCTTTCATCTTGTGGATAAACTATAATTTATTTGACCAATGTCCTGTTGTTTTCAATTTTTCACTTTTATAAATAACTCCATGATAAACTCAGCTTTATACATTAAACTCTGTGCATATATCTAATGACTTATCTCAGCCCATTTCCTAGAAAGGGAATTTCAGAATTGATAGATGTATTAGTCAAAACGTTTAAAGTGACAAATAGCTAAGGGAAACCAGATTAAGGAGTTCTACCACCAACAAAAGGAATTTATTGGCCCACTTGGCTAGTGTGGGGAAGCATGAGACTTGGTTGGAAAGCTTGTAAGGAGGATATTCCGAGAAAAGGGAAGTGTGTGGAAGGCCGCCTGCCCTGTTTATTGGAATTCCGACTTAGGGGAGACTTAGGGGAGTGTTGAAGGGGGCACCCCTAAGGATTCCTTTACCTTTCCAAACAAGTCTGTGCATGTGCAGACCTCTGGGTGTTTACTGGAATCCTTATGTTTAATCCCTGGATGCCCTTGCCTAGAGGACAACGTAAACACATGTGTCCTCCCACGATTACTCACCCTACTGCTTGTATCTAAAGATAAAAATTCCAATAAAAGCCTAACGAGGCAGGCAATCGGGGTTGCCTGGCTCCTTCAGTCAGGCCGTCGTCCCTTAGCCTTCTCTTTCACAGTGAAACTGTATCAGATTAATCTGTTCATCCATCGCTCAGGGGCTGCTGGTCAGCCCCGGCATCTAGGCCCTATGGGGTGAGGATGGCATACCCTATTTCAGGAATGGCTAAATATGGAGCTCAAACAATGCTATCCGAACACTGTCTTGCTCTGTCTCTGAGCTGTGCTTTCTCCAGGTCCTAGAAAATATGTAAATTTCATCTATAATCCAGCACATTAGCAACCACAGTAGAAAGGGTTCCATTTTTGTCCAGGTAAGAGTCTTTTGCCTATCCCTGGGTCGGGTGAAGGTATGGGGAGTTAAGCGCAGCCCCACCTGAAGCACAAGGCTTATGAGAGAAGGAGCAATGGTTCATTATAGAGAAGTGGAAGTGACATTACAAAAAAAGAAAAGAGGGCAGGGAAGCCAGGCAGGGGTCTTCACTCCCATCAGCAGTGTCTGAGAGGGCTCCTCTCCCCAAACTCTCAGCAAGTCTTTCCTGTTTTTTAGTTAATTAGGTAAAAATGACATCCTGTTTTATTTTGCATTAAAAACTATTTTTATATGTTTATTAGCCAGTTGTAATCCTTCTTTTGTAGACTGCTCATTTACAAAATTAGAGCCTTCACCTTTTCATGATTTGAGTGTCACATGCATGAAGCTGCCTGTATTTTCACCATGGCAATTCTGCCTAAGTTAGGGTAGCTTTGGAATGCAATTTAAGGTCTGCAGTGCAAGTCCTGAGCTTGATGATGCCTCTCAATTTCTTATTTGGCTATTTTTCCAGATATCTTGTCAAGTTCTAAGAAAAAAATTCCTTTGTCACTTTAATTGAGGTGATGTTAAATTAATAACTTTATTTAAGGAGAACGGTTTCTTAACAATATCCAATATTTCCCCTTAAGGAACATAGCTTATCTTTGCTCATTTGATGTCCCTCATTAAAGGCTTGAGGTTTTCTACATCTATTTATGTTGCTATTATTAATATAATACATATATATTACACATGTATTATATAATCAGGTGATTTAAATTAGCATGTAGAAGCCATTGATTTTTATATACTTATTGTATAACTGGACTCCTTAATTGTTTTTTTTTTTATTGATGACTAATATTAAAATTTTCTTTATTTTAATTCTGTACATTTTTTATAGTATTTTTTTTATTCTTTTAAAAAAATATTATAATAAGTATTACAAAGGGTATTACATATGTGTCCTTCCCCCACCCCACGCCCTTGACAATCCCCTGGCCTCCCTTACCCCCCAGTGTCTTATGTCCATTAGTTATGCTTATATGCATGCATACAAGTCCTTCGGTTGATCTCTTACTCCCCTCCCTTCTGCCCCCCAACCCTCTCTGGCCTTCCCACTGCAGTTTGACAATCAGTTTGAGGCAGCTCTGCCTCTGTATCTATTATTGTTCAAAAGTTTGTAATGGTCTTTATTATCCATGAATGAGTGAGATCATGTGGTATTTTTCCTTCATTGACTGGCTTGTTTCACTTAGCATAATCCTCTCCAGTTCCATCCATGCTGTTGCAAATGGTAAGAGTTCCTTCTTTTTTACAGCAGCATAATATTCCATTGTGTAGATATACCACAGTTTTCTAATCCATTCATCTACTGATGGGCACTTAGGCTGTTTCCAGATCTTAGCTATGGTGAATTGTGCTGCTATGAACATATGGGTGCACATATCCTTTCTGATTAGTGTTTCTGGTTTCTTGGGATATATTCCTAGAAGTGGGATCACAGGGTCAAATGGGAGTTCCATTTCCAGCTTTTTGAGGAAACTCCATACTATCTTCCATAGTGGCTGCACCAGTCTGCATTCCCACCAGCAGTGCACAAGTGTTCCTTTTTCTCCACATCCTCTCCAGCACTTGTCGTTTGTTCCTTAATTGTTTTTTATTGTAAATGATCATATGATAGGTAAATGACAATAAATTTGATGCCTTTCTAATATTCCTCTGTTACTTCTTTTTCTTGTTGTTATGAAATTTTGGGACCAATGTTAAACACTAGTGGTGATGGTTGTAGCTTAATATTGGTGGGTATGCCCCAAGTATTAACCTTTAAGATACTAATTTGTGATAATTCAAAGAAGCAGCCATCTAATTCTTAATATAATAGTTTTTGTTTGCTTTTAAATTCAGGAATGGCTGTCAGGATGGGTTTAAATATTGGTATCTTTGCATTGATCTTGCCTGGCATGCCCTATAAATTTACACATAGAGGCATTTTTTTTTTCAATTTAGGAGAGTTTAATTATATCCTTGATTTTAGGTCTGTGGTAATACTGTTTTGTATTCAGCAACGGCTTTAATTCTGAATTTTTATCTTCACTCCGTTTTCTATATTCACCATCCTCTCTCTCATTATAGTGAACTTTTATCTTTTCTCCCTGCATTTTAGGAGGACTTTTGGCCTCCATATTATGGACTCAGTTTTCTATCTTGTTGAGTCTAGAGACTTGATTGCTTTCTATATTTTCAAATTCCATTCTATTGTTTTAGTATACAAGGTGGGGCAAAAGTAGTTTCACAGTTGTGAGTACACAAAGCAGTTTATTTTTGTATTATTATTTATTAATTATCATATTATTTTCCATACGAACAACTATAAGCCAATTTTGTTCCACCCTGTATTTATATTATTTTATTATCCAATTCCCATTTTGAAAACTATTGTGCCGCCTCTGCCTTGCACTTAGTCATGTCTTCATGTCAGTCTACTTACTGTTGGGGAACATTTTCAGCTGCTGTTTTGCAGAGTCCACATTTTAATTTTGTTAGGATCACAATGAAATTTATCATCTAAACTTTATTTCAGGTTTCAACTATAACTCTGATGTCAGCTGGGATCAACCATGTCCCTGGGATCCAGATGACCATGGACTAACCTACCATCGCAGGTTTTCTGGGCAGTCCAAGGCCACACACAAGATTTCTACGGGTTCCTTGTGGTCACAGTTTGCTCCAGTCTCCTGTTCTGCTCATCAAGAGCTCATTTTTTCTCCTGTGCCATGTTTGTTCTCTTCTCCACTCAGAGCCTACTTTCTCCTCGAGGTTGTTGAACTTCTAGCTTTATCCCCTCAGACTCTCCCCACATCATCATCCTTCTGATCTGCTCCAACCTCTCCTGATTCTGGTTCATTTCTTTTTTAATCTCTCGATCTTTTTGCTCACCAGACCATCTTGACTATGCCTAGAAGGCTTTAACTTCAAAGCCAGTCGTGCTCTACAAGATATGTTCTTAAACAAAGACACCTCATTCCTCTTGAGAAATTGCATATTTAGCTCATAAAGTAATAGTTTCCTGTCCAGTACATTACACTTCATCTTATTTAACAGTATGGTTTTCCTCTTGAGTCCTATAGTCTCTTCCCTTTATGATACAGAATATTTTCATGGTTCCCACATTGGGTTGTTTTCCTGCCCTTTGAAAACTGAGAGAATTATCTAAATGCCCTATAAGACCCTGAAACAGAGTGAAAGATTCTCTTGGGATCCCAACACTGTTTCCCCTCAATCACCCCTCCCAGACACTACTATGATCTCCTCCAATCTTAACTTGAAGGTCTCTTTGATCCTCAACATAAGAAAAGAAGGAAGGCCGAAACCGGTTTGGCTCAGTGGATAGAGCGTCGGCCTGGGGACTGAAAGGTCCCAGGTTCGATTCCGGTCAAGGGCATGTACCTGGGTTGTGAGCACATCCCCAGTGGGAGATGTGCAGGAGGCAGCTGATCGATGTTTCTCTCTCATCGATGTTTCTAACTCTCTATCTCTCTCCCTTCCTCTCTGTAAAAAATCAATAAAATATATTTAAAAAAAAAAAAAGAAAAGAAAAGAAGGAAGGCCTCAGGGGCTCTAAGCTGATGGGCAGAGACTGTGATTATCGGTGTTTGATGGTGCATCTGGGCCAACTTTCTCTGCTGGCCATATGACTAGCCTGGGGGCCCCAGGTCCCAGGTCCAGCCTAGCCTATTGTTATAGCCACCAACTCAGGAAGGGGCTTTCCCCTTCTCAACAGGGTAGTCACTTGTAACTCTGTTTTTCCTCCTTAGGAGATATTGGTGGAACCAGCATCTCCATTAATTATTCTAGGACTCTGTCTCCTGGGGGAAGGAGAGTCAGGATGTACTAAGCTCTTCCTTCAATGCAGATTATCTGCTATAGTCCATTAGAAACTCCTCACATTTCTAAAATGCAGATGATACCCTTTTCTAGTTGTAGCATTGATGGATGCTCTTTTACTGTTTCATTCCTTTCAGGAACTGGATGTGCCCAGTGGGATGGAATTAGATTTTAACATTCAAAGCCACCATCTTATCCAAAAGTACTCATAAATTCTTACTTTTTTTTCCCTTTTCTAATCTACAGAAAAGATTTTTAAGTTTAAATCAGATATTCATAAGGTTTTTGGGTTTGGAACATGTCTGGAGAAGAGGCTCACTCAAAAATAAATAAACAAACAACTATCGTAATCTAACTGCACACAGAGAGACAGGGTAGCATTGCCTCTGTTTTTGTTAAGATAATCTTTGGATTTCTTTACTCCTGTTAGGAAAAAAAAATCAGCTTAGAGAAATTTGAACACATCCCAAAAACAATACCCAGCTGAAAATTCCTTTTACTATAGTTTTCTCAGGAAGCAGAGCAAGCCTTTCCATTTCCCTGCATGTCCTTTAAAGGTCAAAAGAACAGGGAATGTTTTTAAGAGTATCTTGTTTGCTTTTGTTCTCACCGGCCCTCAGATTCCCTGGGAACGCCAGACTCTAATAAGCAAAATAATCTAAGGAGTGGAAGAAACAGCAGACACCTTTTAGTTAGGATGCACTGCAGGCAGAACATTGACCTTGGGTCAGCTCTGCACCTAGTTGCTGTTTTGAAATTGGCAAAGTTCCATCTGCTTGGTAACCAAAATCGGGGAGCTGGGCGGGGGGGAGACAAAGGGGGGAAGAACTGCTCCTAGTGAACTCAAATTAAGTGGCATTAATAGAAAGATATAGATAAGATGAGATTCTATTTGGTAAGTGAAGTACCACAAATCAGGCCAAGTCCATGACGGAGTGGCCCATGTGACTGCACTATGAACCAAGTCCCAAGAGGAGTGTCAGAATTCCACACTGCACCAGACCTCAGAGTGCGTTTGGGGTTCATCTAAAGAAGCCTTCTTAGTGTTTCCCTGGAAGGTCCTTGCCACGACTGTCACTTAATTTTTACATGCCTCAGTTCCATGATTGGTCCCACCTGTTCTGACATTATTGCCTACAGCACACTTGTTCTGACTTCCTTATGTGAGTTTGCTAAGCTAAAGCTGGAATCGTGAGCTGTGGTCATTTCTGCTCCCTGGTATTGCTCAATTGAAGAATTGAGGGTACAAGACGTGTGTGTCAGACAACAAAAGGCCAAGCTACCTCTCTCTAGCTGCTAGAGTCTAGCAGAAAGGCCATCAAAAAAGAAGTGTGTCACCCTGGGATTAGTGGCATAACTGGCCTACCTGGGTCCAATATAAAGTCCCTAGAGGTCTTTGTCCTTTCCCCAACCTGTTGCATAAACAAGAATACTTCATTTTGCCATACTTTAGAACACTGTTAATAATTAAATCGCATCATCTTTGGTAATATACTGATCTGCTTATATAAAACTATAGTTTACATGTATTTTTAAATATTGTCATCTCAAAGATATATTTGTCAAGGTAGGAGGATGGAGCACATTTTATTTAGCAGTTTGGTCACCTGATTTATGACTTTTAAATGTTTAGGCATACAGTCTGTGGGCCTCCACATGGGCTTTGGTCCCAGGGCCAGCAAATGTTAGGAGTGGTCCTAGTCACTAGGTGGGAGCTTCCTGGGTGTGTGGTCCAGTCTTCTACACGGACAGCTTTTTTCTTGGGGAGGAGATATTCTGGAATTCTAAGAAGTAAAACCTTCCCTGTTGCCTTGCACATAAAGGACAGTTTATTTCATGTCTCGTGCCATCAGGTTCTAGCTTTTACATAATTTGTATGTACAGCTTGATGCTTTCCTGTTGTGCCAGGGCTAGGGCCTTAAAAACAACAAACCACCTAAGAACTAAACCAACTTAGAACTAAAGAACTGGAAACAGACTGAGTCCAAGTGAGATCTTTGGGACAGAAGCATTGGCACCACCTGGAAGCTTGTTAGAAACACAAAAATCGCAGCCAGACTGAATAAGACTATGCATTTTAACAAAAGTGTGAGAAGCACTTCTATAACTCTGGACTGAAGCAATTAAAGGAATAAAGGTGAGAACTAGAGGGAGAATGGTGACTCGGGGCCAGTTAAATGCCTGGGGAGAAACACCCATGGGAGTCCTGGGTCCTGGGTTTTATTACTAGCAAGGAGACTTGGGAAACAGCATAGGAACAGAACAGTTATGACTGGGCCACTGAGTCCTGGAATGGAAAGGATGTACTGAAAGGTATTTTAGGGTGTCTGTCTATCTATCCCCTCTCCCGGGGCACTCCTGTCCCTAGATCCAGCTGCCCCTGAGTAATCATGTCAAATACTGTGTGATCTGAGCCCCCTGGCCACACCTATATAATCAGAGACAGACCTCAGGCTCAGAGGCAGCTAATTCCTGACCTGGACAGTCACCTATGACTTGTGACCTGGCTGGAAAATAGAAGCTGTGTCACTGAGTTCCTCCTTGGGGGCATTTAGGATGGTTGGGGTGGGAGGGTGGAGGTTGGGATTCTGGAAAGTTATAAAGAGTTAAGGTTGAATGGCTCTAATGGGTCAAGTGCATGCCTAAGCTATGAGGGAATGGAGACAATGAGTAAGCAGAGGAAGCCAGCCAGAAAGAGAGTGAGAAAGGAATGGATTAGATACACATACAAGGGGATGGGGATGGGAAAGAGAAAACAACAAAAGAGGACCTCAGTTTCCATTCTTCTTTGAGCCATGTTTAGTTTTTTTCTGGGGATGAGCCTTTGATTCTAGCAGCCAATAGACCCTTGACTAGAAGAGTTGGCAAATTAATGCCTAATAATCTAATCCTAGATAATCTAAGAATACTGATTTATAATCCTTCTAATAGTATTGGCTCAGACACTGGGAAGGGTGGGAAGAGTAAAATTTGGTGGGAAGAGAGAATATATCTCTGAGGGCGTCTCAGTGTTTGGGCACTCGGTGTTTGAGATTATAATAGCATGTTTTATTTCTTATTCTTTGGTTTGTCTCTCTGTTTTTCCAAATTGGAGAAAAATGTTCAATATCCAACAGAAAGCTCAGATTAGGAGTACCACTGCTTAAGTACTTACTTCGAGTTTAGATTAACCAAATCAACTTTGCTAATAGGGCCTTAATATTTTAACTTGGGAAGCTTAATTAGGGGGATTTAAAATAATACAGCTAAAGCAGACTAGCCTTGAACCTAAGCTGTGTCCATCAGGGCTATGGAGACATGTATTATGGCCATGAGGGGTTGGTGCAAAGGAGTCGGATCTTGAGACTCCATTTATATGAATTGTTGTCAAAGGAGCATGAACATCTGCCCACACAAGAGGACAGGGTCTTGGGAGAACAGTGTGGATCTGAGGGCTAGCAAGAGAGGGGCTTCCGAAGATGCCGAAAGAACGTTGTCCCTAAAAAGTCTGAAACATCAGGGCACAAGCCACGATGTTTTGAGGCCCAGGTGACATAAAAATGTGACAAAAATGGAGGAGGGGTTCCCCTACTTCAGCAGCGGGCTTCTGGGCACTGAGGGCATCAGCATCACTCGGCATCCCAAGCCTTCTGGGCTGTCTACATTTTGTTTTAAGCTGGCTTACTAGCTTGTGTGCCATGTGACCTTGGTTTGTTCGTAGTCTATACATTTAAACTCTGTCCAACACCTGTTTTTAATTTTTTTCAGTTCCTGATGTTATGCATAGCCCAAATCTTTACGCGTCTGTTGGTCTCCAATACTACTTAACTACTGTGATCCCTTATCTGGTCTCCCTGCTTACGTTGTTGCCCTCCTACACTCTACTTTCAGCATAATAGCTGGTGGGCACTTTCAAAAATGGAAACATCCTCTTTATAGTCCAATGTCTTTCCACCATCTGTAGCACAAACAAAACCCCGCCCCCTGGTCTACAAGCCCCTGGGGTTCTGGCCCTTGCTGATCTCTCTGACATCTCCTGTTTCAGCTCTCCTTCCTGGTTTCACTTCAGTCACCTGCTCCTTCAGTCACTTCAATCACCCCAAGCTCCTTCCCACCTCTGAGCCTTTGTGGAATCTGGTCCGGCTGCCTGGGCTCCTTCTTATGTCAACTCAAATGCTACCTCTTTTGCTAAGCCTTTCCTGATCTCTTTGTTTAAAGTGGCCTGCTCTGTGCTGAAGCCAGAATCCCATGACTGTGTTTTATTTTTTCATCCAGTATGTTGTTATCTGGAATTTCCATGTTTCTGTTTCTTGTTTGTTTGGCTATTGCCTATCTCCTCCTTTCAATATAACGAAAGCTTCACTGTGGCAGAAACCTCATCTGCCTCGTTCACTGCTGTATTGCCAGGGCCTAGAACAGGGGTCCTCAAACTTTTTAAACAGGGGGCCAGTTCACTGTCCCTCAGACCGCTGGAGGGCCGGACTATAGTTTAAAAAAAAAACAACTATGAACAAATTCCTATGCACACTGCACATATCTTATTTTGAAGTAAAAAAACAATACAGGAACAAATACAATATTTGTATTTGCATGTGGCTCGCGGGCCGTAGTTTGAGGACCCCTGGCCTAGAACATCTTCAGGGGCACAGTAGATGCTCAGTAAACATGCATTGAAAGCATGAGTAAGTGAAGTGCTGCTTATGTCTGATCTCCCATTGGCCACTTAGATGGCATGCCTGCTTGTGTTCCTCTGGCTGTGGAGACTGCCCTCTTCACTTGCACCTGTTTCTGGCAATTCTGATAAACTACTCAGATCAAGCCCCATCCTTGGATTTTTCTCTAGCACTGGAAGAGGAAAGCTAGTGGGTGGTTGACTTGGAGCATTTAGACCTTCCCATTCCACATCCATTTGACGCTGCAGATAAATCCTTTCTATGAGCACTCTGCTCTGCCTTGTTGCTCTCTGCGTGCTGACCCTATTCCCCAAGACCGCGGTAGGCAAACTGCGGCTCGAGAGCCACATGAGGCTCTTTGGCCCCTTGAGTGTGGCTTTTCCTAAGCCTTAGAAGTACCCTGATTAAGTTAATAATAATGTACCTACCTATATAGTTTAAGTTTAAAAAATTTGGCTCTCAAAAGAAATTTCAGTCGTTGTACTGTTGATATTTGGCTCTGTTGACTAATGAGTTTGCTGACCACTGAACGGACCAAGAGAATGGACCTGCCTACTGGTAACACCTGGGACTCACATCCAGAGAGATGTTGATTCTTTCTCCCAAGTTCCCTTTTGAAGACTCCTGGGGAATGATTCGCCTGGCTTGTGTCACGTGTCCACCCAGCACCAACCAGCCGTGGCAGGGGGCCTGAGTCCCATAGCACAGGCACACCCACTGGAGTCTCAGGGCTGTTTCTGGAGAAGGGAGTCTTACTGTGAGCTGGGAATCTACACAGATCTGTTTCTTGTCCAGCAGCCTCCAGCCTTGGCTGTTGGGACTCAGAGTGGATATATGACTCAAACTGAGCCAATAAGAATCCCTCTCACAAAATTTTGAACAGTAAATGAGTGTAAAGCAAATCAATTCTGTTGAAGCCTAATTTATATACAGTAAAGCCCACCTATCTTAAGTTCAATGAATTTTGACAAATATATGCACCCATGAAATTACCACCATAATAAAGACAGAGAATATTTTAATTATCCTCAAAGGTCTCCTTTGCAGTGAACTCCTTCACTCTATACCCAGGCAACCATGCATCTATTTCCTGCCACTATAGATGAATTGGGCCTTTCCTAGAGTTTTGTATAAATGGAATCATACAGCATGTATGCCTGTGTCTGGCTTATTTTTTTAAAATATGTTTTTTAAATTGATTTTAGAGAGAGGGAGAAACATCAATGTGAGAAAGAAATATGGATTGGCTGCCTCCCACACGAACCCAGACAGGGGTTCAAACCCAAAACCTGGATATGTGCCCTGACTGGGAATCGAACCAACAACCTTTCTGTGCATGGGATGACACTCAACCAACTGCACCACACCGGCCAGGACTCCTGCGCCTGGCTTCTGTCATTTGGCCCAATTCTGTGAAATTTATGCAAGTTGTTGCATCTACCACTAATTTGTAGAACACTCAGTTTTGGTCACAAACTAACAGCCGATCAATACAGAAGAATGAAGCCAAAATGCCAAGGGAAATAGAGATGGAAGACCACAAGGTCCAGGAGGGATAGAGTGAATCTCAGAGCCTGGTTCTAAAACAAAAGCTTTAAAAAACAACCACCGCTCTCCAGGCAGTACCATCCCATTTATCAAAACAAAGGGAGAAAAACAAGCCCATATATGAGTATATTTGACTAGGCAAAGGCTGGAAAGATACACACCAACAGGTTAATTGTGGTTATCTCTGGGTAGTGAGATTATGGATGTTTAAAAATATTGTTTTTTGCTTATCTGAATTTTTAATTTTCTGTCATCCACAAGTGTTGTTTTTACTTGAAGGAAAAAAAGTGTTTTTATTTTCAAATGTGCAGCTTTTAAAATCAAGGTGGAAAACTTCTCGAATACTTAACATTTTTAAATGATGGGAAATGTTCCTAGTTACATTTCAAGCCTCTCATGTGGCAGTTACAGTTCTGCTGCTGTTGTTAAAAAATGCAAAACTTGTGAAATGGGATCACTTCTGACTAATGATTCACTAAGTCCAGTTATGTTGAAGGCCCTTTTAAGTCCTCAATTTCTAACTGTTCTATTTGTGGGCTAAAACTTAACTCAATTGTCCTCCTCATCCTTGAGGCTGCAATCAAGTGGAAAAAATTGTGCTTCCCGTCATTCTCAAAATGTGGGTCTGCAGAATCACTTGGCGTGGTTGTAAAAACGCAGATTCCTGAGCTGCACCCCAGATGTACTGGCCCAGAGTCTCTGGGGGTGGAGTTCAGAATCTGACCTTTAAACAACCCAGCTAGGTGATTCTGGTACACATTAATCTTTGAGAGTCGGTGTGTTTGTTTCTGCCCAAAAAAGACTTAGCTCCTTCCCTGAATAGGCCTCTTAGGACCCCCACCTCTAATCAGCTGATCTCCACCTTAGCTCCACCTCTGCTCCCAGAGCAGTCATACTCTTAGGCAGAAGAGAACATAACTGCTATTTAACCAGTACCAATCCTGTTTTGTTTCGAATAACTGTGTCCTTTGCTTCTGCACATTTAGTTTTGTCTCTCTCGGGACTCTGGGCACCGCTCTTGAACCTTGGACCTTCATGGTGACCTTGCTGTCTGGAGACTCCTTAATGTCTATTCTGTTATGTCCTACTCAGGGTGCTCTTGTTTTGCATTGCTTGTCTCCTGGCCAACTCTGCTAATGTGATGACTGCCCTCCAGACTGAACCTTCTCTATCTGTGTTTATAATCCCCTGCCCCCACCGTGGCACCCCTACTCATGGTCTGTATTCTCTACTGGTGACTGGGTTTATTTCTAGATGCAAGTCCCATTCTGCTGACTGGGTCCCAGAAGGTAATGGAAATGAGACGGGCTATAATGAATTAAGTTTCACCTGGACTTATTCCTCCAAGTGGAGGAATTATCCCTTCAACAGTGAAGTTTAAACCCATTGAGTCTTACTGAGTCTCAGTGAAATTGTTTCTAGTTAGTCTTACAAAAGGATTTTCTGGGTGCTGCTTTATCTACACTTACTTTGCCCTCATTTATTTTTAAAGTTTTGACTATTACATTCATTGAATTTATCCTCCAGAATAGAAATAACCAGTATAAAACCAATTATTTATTACTACAATGTCTATATCACATTTAACATCCAAACAGTATTTGTGTGTGTGTTTTTTTTAAGACAACGCAATCACAGCCCACTATTTCAGAATCAATAGCTTCTTTGACATCATAGCAACACTTAAATATGGTTAAAACTCAAATGCAGAAATTTAGTTAGTTGGAAAGTTTAATAAATTTCCAACTTTCTCAAATAGAATTACCAAGAGCAAAATTTAGGTTTTTTTGCCTACAGAAATATAGGGCACTAGAATTACCAATACTAGAGAGCTAAGCAAACACCCAGAAGAGATCCTGCTGGACTAGAAAGATTATGATAATCTAGTTAAGATGATGGGGGAACTGTCCTATAAAATGCAGCTGAGCTGGGCAACATCCTGCAGGACAGATTTAAAAAGCATTTCTTTCAGCCTTATCTGACTTTAACTCTTGAGGCTATACCTTAAGAAGTCACTAGGGCAGCGGTTCTCAACCTGTGGGTCGCGACCCCTTTGGGGGTCAAACCGACCCTTTCACAGGGGTCGCCTAAGACCATCGAAAAACACATATATAATTACATATTGTTTTTGTGATTAATCACTATGCTTTAATTATGTTCAATTTGTAACAATGAAAAAACATCCTGCATATCAGATATTTACATTACGATTCATAACAGTAGCAAAATTACAGTTATGAAGTAGCAACGAAAATAATTTTATGGTTGGGGGTCACCACAACATGAGGAACTGTATTAAAGGGTCGCGGCATTAGGAAGGTTGAGAACCACTGCACCAGGGCCACAAATAAGTAAAAGGATAATTATTTCCTCATTCAGAAATAATCACAGAGGGATCATCTGATATTTCTACTCCCACGGGTCTAACAGACAACTTGGTAAAGTAATAGCCTCTTGTTGTTTAAAATACTTTTGGTTGAGGAAGTTGGACGGTTAAATTTGCAGGGAGAGGTATATGACTCCGGTTAATAGCTTCATCCTTTTTTATTTCTTTAATTACATCCTTTAGTAACTTTTTAAGGCAGTAGGTGGGGGTGAGGGATGAGCTCAGGGTTACTTTTTGCCTCAATGTGGAATGCTGTTGAAAGACCATCCACACCCTATTAAGGCCATGCCAGGACAGCAGAGAACATGCGAGAAAGCTCTTATTAAGCTTCCTTCCTAGCTCATAATAGTGTGGCAACAGAGGCAATCCTTAGCCAGCAGTTTCTTGGCTTAGGGACTCAGTTGCTTGGAAAATTATGCAATAATGGAGTGTGGAAGGGGCTTCCTGTTACAACTACTAAAACCAAATAATTTACTTAAAATTGACATCCAGATCCTATGTGCTCTATCCATTGAAACTTTTTTTTTTTAATCCACACCTGAGAATTTATTTTTTTTTTATTGATTTGAGAGAGAAAAACATTGAACAGTTTACTTTCCAGGGATTGAACCCACAACCTTCTGGTGTACAGGATGATGCTCTAACCAACTGAGCCACCTGGCCAGGGCATAGCCACAAAACTTTTGTTCATCACAACAAGGGAACACTAGTGAGTAAGAACAATGGTGGTGCTGCCTTGGTTGCCAAGCCTCCATCAACAAAGCCCCTAAAGACAGCACCACATTTTAAAAGGCACCAGTGAAAATATTTAAACAAAGGCACCCAGCATGCTCTCCTTTAGGAGCACAGCTTTCATTTGAAGAGAAAAGTCAGCTTAGTAAATCTACAGCTTCTGAGCAAAGAAAAATATCGCTTACATCATGGTGAAACATAGCAGGCATAAAGCACTCCTTATGCAAAAACAACTGAGTACCACAAATTAAAAAGAATTTGCTGATTCATTGTATCCTGGATAAGACTTTTAAAAAGAGTTGGTTTGAGTGAGCACAATAAAACAATTGGAGAAACATAATGGAGAAAGTGTTTGTTACTCTTTTGTCTTTTATTTTTTTCTCCAAGTAGGGATAAATGGAAATTATGGCCATGGAAGAATTTGCTGAGTGCTTGCCTGTTCTTCCTCTGCACGCCCCTGACTAAATGAGACTATCATTTTAGCTTTTCTTGCCTTAAGAAAGCAGGGCAGGCCAGCTAGCCTAGGAGACAACTCTGGGTGCTAATCCCAAAGGTGATCTTGGCATCTTCCTATTGGGACCCTTCCTGCAAGTGTTCTGACCTTTGAGAGCGTGGATGTCATGGAGAGACATGCTAAAATTCTGTAGAATATTTTAAAGATTATATATCAACATTTGTAGATATTCAGAAATTTTATTGGTAATATGCTTTCTAATTCACAGTGAAATTATACCTATATTTGCTATTTCATAATAAAACTAATTTGCCTATTAAATTTGATCCTTTTTATTCATGTGCACTCTTATATGCATTGCAAATTTTTAAAGAATCATTAAAACATTTCTAATTCTCAACAACTTTTAACATAAAATTAAGGGCAAATTCAATTTCTTCAAAGGAAAGCTCACTAAATCTTTGAGTCTAGCGGAAGTCTTTGCAGTTAAGACTGATCATACTCCAAGGTGTACACTATATGGATAAATGAAGACATTGGTTCTTATGAAAGATCGTGCTGAATCTAGAAAACCTGTACAGTAAAGAAATGGTGGAGGGAATCCCCACCACCCATCCCCAACCAAACAGATGAATATGCTATAACCGTGGTCGGCAAACTGCGGCTCTCGAGCCACATGCGGCTCTTTGGCCCCTTGAGTCTGGCTCTTCCTAAGCCTTAGGAGTACCCTAATTAAGTTAATAACAATGTACCTACCTATATAGTTTAAGTTTAAAAAATTTGGCTCTCAAAAGAAATTTCAATCATTGTACTGTTGATATTTGGCTCTGTTGACTAATGAGTTTACCGACCACTGCTCTATAGTATTCATTGTAAAAGTAGAAACACTCAAAGATGTGGGGAATGCAGAAACAGGAGTTCTCACAGAATGAATGAGGCAATACCCACAAAATGGAAGATGAACTCACTGGGAACCTGAGCCATGCACTGGAGCCCTGCCTGAACCGCACTCTTCCCCCCAAAGACCCAGAAGGCAAGAAAAATGGGGCATATCTTAGAATCCAGAAAAAGAGGTCTGTGAAAGGAGTTTGATAGTTCCTGTTTTTTCAACAGCAGGAACATTTAAAACTATTTTTAAAACTTCCTGTAATCTAAACATCTTATCTCTATCTTTGTGACATAATTATTGTAATTTTTATTATTCAACTAGAGGCCCGATGCACAAAATTCATGCAAGGGACTCATGCAAGAGTTTTCCTTTAGTGGAGATTTTTATGACTATCACATGGAGAAGACTGGGGAGAAACAGATGCAATGCTTTAAAAAACATTTAGGTCTATTGCTTATATGCCATCTCACACAGTAGAAAGAATAATACATTTCATTTATGAATAGCTTAGACAGGGGTGGGGAACGTCTGGCCCATGGGCTGTATAAGGCCTGAGAAATCATTTGGTCTGGCCCTGCCAAGGCATTAGGGGTGAGTTAATTAAATGTTTGACCAAATATAGCAGGCTAATTTTCAAGTTGATAATTTTATATGGCCTGCAAATTATACTATAAATATCCAAATGGCCCTCGGCAGAAAAAAGGATCCACACCCCTGGATTAGGAGAAAAGAGAGACCTAAACTTAACTTATAATAAAAACTTAGGTGTAGTACCTCTTTTTATATAACCTTCCCTGAAAAAAAGCAAGTTATGCTAAGTGGAAACAGTCTGTTCATCTACAAACATTAAGTTATTTGGCTTGATCAAGCACTTTCTTTTAATAGTCAACAGTTAATGTGTCCAGGTTCACTTACTGTCTACTGAACAGCATGCATTGTTTTTGCTGGTTAAACAATATAAGCAGCAATTTTTAGATTCCACTGCGATGATGAGAGAGAAGCTTAAGCCTGCCTACTTTTAAAAAAAGGTCACTTAAATGCCAAGAGGTAAGAAAATAAATGCAGACTGCTACAGAGATGATTCATTTGGAAACCTTTCGCTTGTTTTCTTTTAAATAAGATGCTGATTAGAAATAAAAGGGCTCTGAATTAGAAGCCTAGCCCTGCTACATTTTACTGCTTTGTGCTCTAGGTAATATAATTTCAGAAACCTTGATTTATTCAACAGTTACCTTAATCTGAATAAAGAAAAAGGAGCTGGGAAAATATCCCTGATAATGGATTTCTAGGTAGTTTCCAGAGATTAAATACCACTATTGTTCTTTTATTCTCTTATAAGCAAATTTTCCCACATGGTTCCAGGAATGAATGTTAGATGACTTTCCCATTGTTCTCTCTCTCTCTCACTCTCTCACTCACTCTCTCTCTCTCTCTCTCTCTCTCTCTAAGTTTATTTGAGCCAAACTGACAAGATCTCAAATGCTTCCCTTTTCCATTGTTCTCCTGGTAAGGAGGCATGATGGACACTTGGTTCCTGAACTATTTATCCTATATAATAAAAGGCTAATATGCAAATCGACCGAACGGCGGAACGACCACTTGCTATGACATACACTGATCACCAGGGGGGCAGATGCTCAACCCAGGAGCTGCCCCCAGGTGGTCAGTGCACTCCCACAGGGGGAGCGCCGCTCAGCCAGAAGCTGGGCTCGTGGCTGGTGAGCACAGCGGCAGTGGCAGGAGCCTCTCCCGCCTCTGTGGCAGTGCTAAGGAGCGGGCCTAAGCTGTCAGTCGGACATCCCCTGAGGACTCCAGGACTGTGAGAGAGCGCAGGCCGGGCTGAGGGACCCCCCCCCCCCGCCCCCGCCGCCACACCCGAGTGCATGAGTTTTGTGCACCAGGCCTCTAGTTTATTATAATAATAATAATAGATATATATATATATGGGTGCCAAACTGAAAAGTGGTGGACTTTGGTGGCTTTGTAATTTATCAAGTTGGTTAGGCTGAACTACATTTCCCAGAATTCCCTCCCTTTATGTTTCTGGCTAGAGTGGACCACAATCTTCCACAGATTGGGGCTTGGAAGTGAACCATTTTGGAGCTCACATTATTACTTATCCCATTGGCATGGGACAGCGACTAGACATACAACTACTCCACTTTCCCCTGAATTCTTCTCCAGTTTTTCCAACTCCTGGGCTACATATGATAAAAGGGGACAGCTTCTCCTGCAGGATTTCTACACCATCACATCAGATGCAGTTAGAACTGACATTATTTCAGTCTGTCCATGTGGGTTCTAACTCATGCTTGGAGGTTTCAACTCACACTTGCTTTTCCCCACTTTACATCTATCCTCCCTTCCAGGCTGCCTTCCCTGAAGTCTTCAAGCTCCAGGATTAGGTGTAAAGACAACAGTTCCCACAATTGTGTAAGATTAGGTACGATACATATATAACACACACACACACATACACACAGTTCCTAGTGGGTTCTGCTTCTGTGATTGAATCCTGACTGATTCTATTATATTGATTTTATAGTTGGGTGAATGTATTACCTTTTGGGGGTTTGCACTTATAAAAACTTTATCATTCATAATGGTATATTGTATGTTGGTTATGTTAATTTTGTACTTCGAAGACAAAATTAAACTCAATATCTGAATTTTGAGGAACAATAAACTTGATCGGAATAGCTTGTACACATCTTTTTAAAAAATATATTTTTATTGATTTCAGAGAGGGAGAGGAAAGAGAGATAGAAACATCAATGGTGAGAGAGAATCATTGATCAGCTGCCTCCTGCATGCCCCCTACTGGTGATCAAGCCACAACCTGCGCATGTGCCCTTGACCGGAATTGAACCTGGGACCCTTCAGTCTGCAGGCTGACGCTCTATCCAATGAGCCAAACCAGTCAGTGCTTGTACTCATCTTTTTTTTTTTCCTTTTAATATGTTTTCATTGATTTCAAAGGAAGGGAGAGGGAAAGAGGGATAGAAACATCAATGATGAGAGAGAATCATTGATCGGCTGCCTCCTGCATGCCTCCTACCAGGATTGAGCCCCGAACCCAGGCATGTGCCCTGACCAGGAATCGAACCTTGACCTTCTGGTTCATGGGTCAACACTGAGCCACACTGGCCAGGTATTGTGCACATCTTTAAGCTTTTCACAATTGCCTGACATAAAATTGCTGTGTGACAAAGTAAAAAGAGATAATATACACACCCTTCTTAGAAATGAGGAGGTAAATGTCAAGAGAGATAAAAAAAAAAAAAACAACAGTTGAATCGTTGCCTATGAGTGGCAGGAAGTAATGATGAAAAGGGAGTTGAGGGCATCAGGAGCCTTTGTTTTGGGTATGTCTGTTTTAAAGCATTAACTCCCTAAACTAACTGCATGAAATATTTTGATGAAAATAAACATTGGTGTCCAGCCAGTGTGACTCAGTGGTTAGTGTCGACCTATGACACTCAACCAGAAGGTCACGATTCATTCCAGTCAGGGCACATCCCAGGTTGTGGGCTTGATCCCCAGTAGGGGGCATGCAGGAGGCAGCCGATCAATGATTCTCATAGTTGATGTTTCTATCTCTCTTTCCCTCTCCCTTCCTCTCTGAAATCAATAAAAATATATTTTAAAAATAAATAAACATTGGTTATAAGAAAGTTTTAATAAAAAAGTCCATGCCACCTATTTGTTATAGGGCAGGCGAAAAGGAAGGAAATAAGAAAAGTTATCGTTTGAGTTAGACAATAGAATTTAGTTCTGGAGAGATTTCAATACAAGTTGAAAGGAAGGTCAAGTTTGGGGAGGAATATGAAACAGTAAGATTTCAAGGGATAAGAGAATGAGCTCTTCCTTATTTAAGAGTCATTTGCTTTGTTGGGGGCACATGGTGCAATATGCAGATCTTGTAACATAGAAACTTGAAACCTATATGATCATATTAACCAATGTCACCCTAATAAATTTAATTTTAAAAAAGGAAAAAAGAAAAAACAAAGTCATTTGCTACAAAAAGAAAATCTTGGCAACATATGCTCAGGCTTCTCTTTTCTCCCCACCTCTCTGCTTTCTTTCATCTGTACGTAGTGTACTAAATGAATCCAAACCTAAGAAGTTATTGAAACAAGATAACAAGAGCTAAGTTTCATAAACTTGAAGTCTTGAGTTCTGGGACTGGCATAGTAATGCCCTAAACAATAATTTTCACGTAAGAAAAAACTTTGATTCCTCATATGGCTTGATCATATTTCAGCCTCATTTATTTCCTTTTCATGACTCAAACATTTGGATTTCAATTCCTTGCCAATTCTTCTATATCCCCAATTTGACCTTCCTCTCAGCATAAATATTTTCCACCCAAGTTCATATACAGAAACATGTTTGAGAATATCAAGGCTAATTTAAGTCAAGAGAATGGTGAGAAAAGTTAGGTTAGTTAATCCTTTAGCAATGCCCCTCCTACCTTCACCCAAAGTAGATGGATGGGAAGTTTTTAAACAGAAAAAAAAAAGATAAAGTTGGGAGGGAAACAACAAGAAAGAGGTAAGGATAAGTTCAAGGAAAATGGTTCTACTTTGGCAGAAGAAAACCAAATTTTGTATTTAGCAGCTTTGCTAGTCCTATTTCAAAGCAAAAGAACAGGTATTATCTTACTAATTTACTGACACCCATTTTAGCATGCCTGCTTCTCCATAACTTGCAGCTCATTCCTCATATCAGTTGGTAATTCCACTACATAAATTTCTAATGAATCCAGTGATGCCTGGAAGCTAAATTCTTCATACATAGTTTTTCTTTCTAGAGCTATAGAGCATTTCATAGATACTTTCTCTTTTATTCACCAAGCATTTCTATGACTGCAACGGAAGGCTGTGTACCCTTCAGTGGTCGGCAAACCGCGGCTCGCGAGCCACATGCGGCTCTTTGGCCCCTTGAGTGTGGCTCTTCGACAAAATACCACATGCGGGCGCGCACGTACACTGCGATTGAAACTTCATGGCCCATGCGCAGAAGTCGGTATTTTGTGGAAGAGCCACACTCGAGGGGCCAAAGAGCCGCATGTGGCTCACGAGCCGCAGTTTGCCGAGCCGCAGTTTGCTGACCACTGCTCTAGGTCAGTGGTCGGCAAACTCATTAGTCAACAGAGCCAAATATCAACAGTACAACAATTGAAATTTCTTTTGAGAGCCAAATTTTTTAAACTTAAACTATATAGGTAGGTACATTGTTATTAACTTAATTAGGGTACTCCTAAGGCTTAGGAAGAGCCAGACTCAAGGGGCCGCATGTGGCTCGAGAGCCGCAGTTTGCCGACCACGGCCCTAGGTCATGTGAATTGTCAGGAAGAGAAAACCAAATTCCAGACTTCAAGTACTGGACTTTTTCCACTGAACTCTGCTACCTCTCCTCTCTAGACCCAATGACGTACTTTCCAGGCTGTGGTTCTTTCTTTCTTTTCTTTTTTTTTTTTTTAATATATTTTATTGATTTTTTACAGAGAAGAAGGAAGAGGGACAGAGAGTTAGAAACATCAATGAGAGAGATCGATCAGCTGCCTCCTGCACGCCCCCTACTGGGGATGTGCCCGCAACCAAGGTACATGCCCTTGACCGGAATCGAACCTGGGACCCTTGAGTCCGCAGGCCGACGCTCTATCCACTGAGCCAAACCGGTTCGGCATGTGGTTCTTTCTGATCGATGATTGTTCTTCCTGATTTTTAATTCCCCAAAGAATCTCTCTTGGAGAGTTTCCTCTAGGTTGGTTTCATTCCATTCATCAACCCCTCTGGGTACAGCTCCTCAACATGTTACAAATTCAGTTAACATTTTTCTTCCTGACTTCTCATCAAGGAGTTGCTACCCTGGCTTTATGATCATATTTGTAGGTTCTTTTAGAATCCTGGGATGGAACATGTCTGGGCCTGAGGACAAGCTCATTTATGGGACTACATACTCTTTCAATGCCTTCTTACCTACCTTCTGATTGAATTGCCTTCTAGAGGTATTTGTTTAAAATCACTTTTTGGTTTGAGATCATTTTTTCCAAGAGCAAGTCAAGAGGTTGGCAAACAATGAAAGGTTTTGACTGTTGTTTTTGTAGCTGACTCAAGGATACCACTTTGTCTTGCCGTATGACTCTGAAATAATCTCTTTGTGCTTTCAAATGATCTATATATATAAAAGGCGAATATGCAAATTGTCCCCTCGGGAGTTCGACCATTTGCTATGACGTGTGTTGACCACCAGGGGGTGGCATGGAACAGAGGAAAGCCCCAGCTGGCAGCCAGAAGGCCCTAATCGATCAGCCCTGATTGCCAGCCAGGCCTAGGGACCCTACTCATGCATGAATTTCGTGCACCGGCCCTCTAGTATATCAATAAAATTGGAATCTCTCCAATGGCAGAATAATCACTGGTTTAAAATATTACAAAGACACTGATAGGAGAGCAGATCCCAGCTTTTTGGAATTTTTTGGTATATGTGTGGACTAGGCTGTGTTGAGGGTGAAATGAATGGTAGATAGATTATCCAAAATCAATGATTGCATAAGACAAACCATTGCAAAATAAGAGGATACGTCACTTGCTGGCTCCTCATGTGATATGCGTCCATTAATGTTTTGCTACACTTCAATAAATAAAATGAAAAACAGAACCTTCATTTCCACACTCAGGGGTATTTCCCGGATATTCTACAAAATGTATGCATTAAAATATATGATACAGTGGGCCTTGAAGATAGCAGTGCCATGGCTTTAGCAACATGAGAACTGTGGGGTACAGCATCCACAGAGGTTGCATGAGAGGATGATGATGTTCTCCTGGAGGAGCTGTTGTCCAAAGGGAGCAAAAGCAGCAATGAGGCTCTATTTTCTAGGGCACTATCATCTGTTCAAGGGATGTGAAAAAGCTTTATAATATATGCAAGAGCTGCTGCCAGCAGAGCGGCCAGGCTAAGGAGCTGAAGAAAGGAGAAAACTGTCTCTCTTCTTCCTCCTTCATCATCTCCTGTCCCCTCACTCCTCACCATCCCTATATCTACCCCCCCCCCCCCCCGCCCCACATACATACTTTGCTCCTCATCCCTAAGTTCTTCTGAATCCTAGTCATTAAGATCCCTTCACTCTCCCCATGTTTCAGCCCTTTCAGTCTCTCTTTTAATGACTTCCCTTCAAGCAGTTTGCCCTCAGAATCCCCTCCCGTACCTACCAAAAACCTTCCTAATAAGATTTAGGGGATAGCCAAGTCAAATGATTTATAAATTGTCTCTCCGTATGGATTATTTCTATATATTTAAAAAATTAGTCTAATTTATTTGATTCTTAACAGCATTAATTTTGGAATTTCAATTTTTAAAACCAATTTCTGAAATTTTGCCACTGCTCTAATAACATAACAGTAGGATGCAATATAAAATAAGGACCCAATGGCATTTATGCAGGTTCTTGTACAAGGAACAGAGATGGAATGAGAGGCCTACTACATTAATCCCTGGGGCCCTGTTTGAGGTGATAAGAAAACTTAGGAAACCTATGACTGGGCAAAAGGGGCAGAGATACTGGATCAGAATCCTTTGATCTTTAGCTCAGTATTAGATTTCAGTTTGGTGGGAAAATTACCCTAACACCCAGGTCTCCAGATCGATAACTTCATGTTGTCAATAAAACACATGAGCTTGAAAAATCAGGAAGAGGAGTTTGAATCCTGGCTCTGCCTCTTACTATAAGTGGTGTGAATTTGCAAAAGTTATTTAGCCTCTTTAAAACTGTTTCTGGCCCTGGCTGGTTTGGCTCAGTGGTTAGAGCGTTGGCCTGTGGACTGAAGGGTCCCGGGTTCAATTCCGGTCAAAGGCACATGCCCAGGTTTCGGGCTTGATCCCCAATGGGGGGCATGCAGGAGGCAGCCAATCAATGATTTTCTCTCATCATTGATGTTTTTCTCTCTCCCTCTCCCCTCCTCTCTGAAATCAATAAAAATATATTAAAAAAACAAACAAATTGTTTCCGTATCTGTAAAGTGGGGCTACAGTTGCTGGGAGGTTAAATGAGCTAACCTGGCAAGAGCAGACAGTTTAATTGAGGTTAGCCGTCTCCCCGCCCTCTTTAGCCCTTTGCTTGACACCTGGAGTCAACATGGATTGCACAACTCCTAGATTCCCAGATCACATCTAGGAAGGGAGGAAAGTGGCCAAATCTTTATCAGGAATTTAAACTCCTGGTTTATTTGCCCCTTGGCTCAGTTATCTTATCACTGCTGGTATAATTCTCGAAACCTCTCTGGAACTCAGTTCATTCCTCAGTGGGATAAGACAATAACAATCGATGCTCTTAAAACACAGGTTAGATAAGAGGCAACTGACATTTGTGAAATACAATGTTACCCAAGGATAAAAAATGTAGAGTCAAGCCCTGGCCAGGTAGCTTAGTTGGTTAGAACATCTTCCAGATACACCAAGGTTTCAGGTTTGGCCTTGGCACATACAAGAATCAACCAATGAATACATACGTGGAACAACCAAATCGATGTCTGTCTCTCTCTCTCTCTCTCTCTCTCTTTCTTCTCTCTCCCTCTTTCTCTCAGCTTTCCTCTCGCTCTCTTGCTCTCAACATCAATAAATAAAAGAAAAGTAAAGTCAAAACACATTTTCAGTAAATGCCATTATAGGGTACAGCAGTGTTTCCCAAAATGTGGGGTGTGAATTGCTAGTAGTACACAAAATGATTTTACGTGGAAATCAGCTGCAGCATAAAATGACATAGAATACATAGAAAGCTATTCCCTTTTCAATAGTCTTTGATTACCTCAAGAATTATCATTTTGGGTCCCTGACAGTTGCTTATTTCTCTCTTTAAAAAGAGAGTAAGCCTCAGGTTCCATGCCTTCAGCAAGAGGAGTAATTAAGTGGAATTTAGAAATATTCCCAAAGTTTTAATTTTTACATTTACCTTCTTATTATACTAAACAATACTGGTTTTCCATTTATGATAATGACAAAAAATCATTATTAAAATAAATTGAAGTTTTAAAATACATTACATATTAGAAAATTTTATATTTTTAAAAATGAGTTAGCAAATAAAAATATTAAGTGAGTTCTAATACAGTGTGGATTCAGACAAATTGAAAAGGATAGTTTGCAAATAACTGAAGCTCAGGAAATACTGGCCTGGGGATGAGGAATAAGGATACCTGCCTCTGGTAGTAACTTACTGTGTGACATTGTTGAAGTTACTGGAACCTCTCTGAGTCAGCATCTTCATCAGGAAACTAACAGGGTTTGCTTAGGTGTTCTCCAGGGACCCTTCTGGTTCTAATATCCTATAATTTGAAGCAGATGATTAGAGCATTTTCTGTTCTTTTGGCTAAGAATCAATGGCTGTCTTCCTACCCTATTTTCTCTCCATAATTCCCACCCCCTTTCAGGCATTTTGATATCTAATCCAGAAGAAATATGGATCTCCTTTTTTATTAACATTCATAAATTTAACTAGCGCATATGTTATTCCAAAAATGCAAAATGAAGGAATTCTTTGTAATGGAGAGAATGCTGGATTTTGAGGGAGATGTCATTCATCCTGGCCCTAGCTTTGCCATTTACTGACAATGTGATCTTAGGTAACCTTAAGTTCCCTTTAGCACTAAAATTCTATGAAATGCAAATGAATCTATAAAAAGGAAATAGATCAGCTGAGAATTTACTTCCTTTCCTTTCTAACTGCATATTTACCATCTTACAGTAATATTTTAATATAGACTCCAAGCTGAAAAGAGATCTTTATTTTAATCCTCATTTTGATACTAACATGGGATTTGGGACATGGTAGGTAATTAACAAATATTTCATGAATAAATAAAGAGTGGCTTCTCATCCTGGCCAGTTGGCTCAATTGGTTGGAGTGTTGTCCCGTACACCAAAAGGTTTAGGGTTCAACTTCTGTTCAGGGCACAAACCTGGGTTTCAGGTTTAATTCCCGGACAGGATGCCTGTGGGAGGCAAACCCTTTAATGGTCTCTCTCAAATCGATATTTCTCTCTTTCTAAAATCAATTTAAAAAATATCCTCAGGTGGGGACTAAGAATAAGAATAATGATACTTTTTTTAAGTAAGTAAAACTAATTTAAAAAACATTTTAAAGTGGCTTCTTGTGAGGCCAAGAAAAATCATATGTCATCAGGTAAGAACTTAATTCAAAGGGAGTTAATTGAGAACCTACTATTTATTTGGCAGCCATATTTGCCAGGCATTATACCTATTTATTTTCCATAAAGAGCAAGATAAAAAAGACATGACCTCTGTCTTCCATTAACGTATGACCCTTTTGGGGGAGATAGCACATATATAAATAACTACATTATGCTAAAAGAACTACAGTACATAGGAAAAGTGCTGAGCTTCTTATGAGCAGAACTGTGCCTCAACCTTATTCTTCCACTAACTACTTGTATGAATATGAGAAAGTCATTTGTACAACCGAACATCAGTTTCATCACCTGTAAAATAAGTTTACACTGTATGATCTCTAAGGTCCCCTTCAGCTATGAGTCTGAAAGTGATTTTATGCCTCTGAGAAATTAGTTTACTTATTCTTGAAAACTTATAACTCTATGTTGGAGGTGATCTTTTCAATACAAGCAAAGTCATCAAAATGTTTTTTATTGGCTTCAATCTTCAATTGCCTCAATCTTTGAACTCTCCTATTAGTAAACTTTCTAATTTGATTTCTCTTTATTTTTGTAAAGACAGTATTAAGAACACTTGCTTTCTAAATTAATTTCAACTGTCCTATTAGGAAGTTAGATGAAAGACACAATTCAACTCCATTCGACAAACGTTTATTGAACATTAATTATGTGCAAAGCCCTAAAAATGATTCCAAGATAAAGAAAGGTCATGGCCCTTAGGAACCTACAACCAAGTAGAGAAAAGAAAACATTTCCATTATATCAAGGGTATTTATTTCATAGAAAGGAAAAAACAAATCCAGAAATCAAAATAATAAGGAAGCTATAAAAGAACTTGAAAAGAAATAATATGGAGTACTGGAAATCAGTCAGAAATTCCACAGCCTAAAAAAAACTATCACCTATAAACTAGCAACTAAAGGCATCAGTAGGAAGATCTAGCATTTAAATCCATCACAAAGGACCAGACAAGCTAGTGGGGGCCAGAAGCTCGAGTGGAGACAGCCTATCAGCTGTCCCCAGGACTCTCTGGGGTCCGTGAAAAAGATTCAAATTCCAGTCAATGTGGTTGCCCTCCAACAGAAGGGAGAAACAACTGATCAAAAGCCATGCAACTGCCGTGGCCGGTTTGGCTCAGTGGATAGAGCGTCGGCCTGCGGACTGAAAGGTCTTGGGTTCGATTCCGATCAAAGGCATGTACCTTGGTTTCGGGCACATACCCAGTGGGAAGTGTGTAGGAGGCGGCTGGTCGATGTTTCTCATCGATGTTTCTAACTCTCTATCTCTCTCCCTTCCTCTCTGTAAAAAATCAATAAAATATATTTAAAAAAAAAAAAAAAAAAAAAGCCAGGCAACAGAAAGCATTTCCCAAACAAGAAACAAAATAACAGAGGGGGAAGGGAGTACCAAGTAAGAGAAATCTTTGTGTTTTGTGTGGTATGTGATGTGTAATTTTCTTTCCCCTCATAACCTCTATAGAATGGTCACAGGCAGAAACATTCAGAAAAATGAAAATGCAAAGCTCTATCAAAGGAAAAGAAAAATGATTGATATGAGGAAAATCTCCATTATAGTGTGGAATATTCCATTTTGTACAGATTTCTCCTGAAGGTCAAGGGCTGAGCTAAAGGACATAGCTAGCATGTGAGTGCCCTGAGTTTAGGGGAGGAAGGGAAGCCCTGGCTGATAGCTCAATTGGTTAGAGCATCTTCCCCATACACCAGGGTTGCAGGTTCTATCCCTGGTTAGGGCACATACAACAATCAATCAATGAATGCCTAAATAAGTGAAGTGGAACAACAAGTTTCTCACACACACACACACACACACACACACACACACACACACACGTGTCTCTCTCATTCTCTCTCTTTCATCAATCAATAAAAGGAGAGGAAGGGGAAGAAACTGGATTAGCTCAGCAACAAGCACAGGGAATCAGTCCTGAAGAAGGGGCCTCATGCTTACTTTTAGATATAATATGATAATTTTCTGGGGCATTCCAGCCATAGATATAGAAACATCTAGACTGGTTGCACCATTTCCCACACTTCTGGGCAATTTTAGATATAGCTGTAAACTAAGATAAAATTATACATCTTTGAAAACCCAATGCTGATATTCTGCCCATACCACACTGTCAAAACACCCCACAAAATATGTGAATCAGGAAGAAGAGTGAAAAATAAGATAGCAGGGTAAAAGTGGGGCCACTATTAGACTCTTCACCCTCAGAAAGACCACCACAGAAAAAAGGGGTTGCCACCAGAAGTTTCCTCTGGATCCTGTTGTTTTTCCATCATGTTTCACAATTATAAAGGTACCTATTACTGTTTATTAATGGATATGTTTATGTATTCAAAGTAAGCTTGTCTAGCTAAATCCTGAGCAAATTCCTCACTCTTCAATCTAGAATCCCAAACTTAGCTCTACAAATTCATGATTAGAAACTCCAGCCCTGAACGAGTTTGGATGAATTCTTCAGCTTTGCCTAAGAGTTAGCCTGGGGGGAGCTGGGTAACAATTACAATAGCAGAGAGGTCCAAAAAGCAAAAACGAACACCAAACAAGCAACTATCTTATTGTTTATTATCTAAGCCATGTGAGCTTTCCAGGTTGTTATTAACTTTTATTTGTTTGTTTGGTCTTGTTTGTACAGAGTCAAAACACTATGGCAAACTTTTTCATCTTTGAAATTTAACCACATTAGGGAACAATAAAATATTCGGTACTCTGGATGTTGTAGTTTTTGTTTCTTTTTTCCTGGTGGTGCTGCCTTCAAACCCCTGTTACAAAATTTATTAAGTAAAAACAAAAATCTTAGTCATGTTTGATTATTGTTTTAAGTAAGTATTGTTTCCCTTTAATTATAGGAAGGAGACACTTATTGTTCTTACCAAGACATAGGTTTAGAAATAAGATCGTGTCCTGGCTGGGGAGCTCAGTTGGTTAGAGTATTGTCCTGATATGCCAAGACTGTGGGTTCCATCCAGGGCACATATAAGGAAAAGCCAATCTATAATAATAAAAGCGTAATAGGCTAATTAGACCGGACATCCTTCTGGACGACCTTCCGGACGAAGCCTGGGCTGTGAGGGAAGCCTGGGTCCCAGGTGCCAGAGGGAAGCCGGTGCTGGCAGCTGGGGGAAGGAAGGCCTACTCTTGCACTAATTTCATGCATTGGGCCGCTAGTAAATGTATAAATAAATGGAACAACAAATCATTTCTCTCTCTCCCTTCCTCTCTTTCTAAAAATCAGTAAATAAAATAAAATAAGTAAAATAAAGAAATAAGATCCTGCAAGAATCCTTATTTAGAAATTTGTCTATAACTTCAGAGACCAATATGGACCAATATCTTAACAGCAATCCACTTGAAGTGCTCTAATTTTTGGTGAATATTGATTCTCCCCAAAAAAGGCCATGGTTGTGAACTGAATGCATTCATGATATCAAGGGAAATATACCCACAATGTCCATATGAATAATGAAAAGTTAATTACAGGAGAAGCCTACCTTTCTGTGCTATTATTATGTATTCTGAAGGAGAAAAAGAAGAAGTTCACCTCCAAATGAAGTTAAGATTACCTACAATAATGTGGTGAAAAATTTTTTTTAATTAATATAGGAAATTAATATTTTATAATATGAAAGAAAAAAAGGCAAGACAAATTTTTATATTGCAATCTACTTCCAAATGCTAATTATTTATATATGCATGTTATATTTTCCTTGAACAAAAGTATGTAATAAGCTCTAGGCAATTTGGCTCAGTGGATAGAGCGTTGGCTTGCAGACTGAAGGGTTCCAGGTTCGATTCCGGTCAAGGGCATGTACCTTGGTTTCGGGCACATCCCCAGGAGGGGGTGTGTCAGGAGGCAGCTGATGGATGTTTCTCTCATCGATGTTTCTAACTCTCTATCCCTCTCCCTTCCTCTCTGTAAAAAATCAATAAAAAATATATTTTAAAAAAGTATGTAATCATTATTGCTCCCACTCTCTTATGCTTAAGTACCTCTCTGCCAATATAAGAAAATGGTAGAGAAAAAACATACACCACACCCTTAAGAGGTATAACTCCATGAAATGCCATGCTGTTAAAACAACATTTTGTTGAGATGTGAGAAATGGAATATAAGGGAGGATGAAAAACATTTTTTAATTGTATTTTAAGATGGCAAATGTTGGTTCAAATTTTTCAAGGAAATAATATCTACATAACAAAAATTATGAGTAACCCAGCCTTAGATAACAACACAGCAGCAATGTTTTCGGAATAACTCAAAATTGAGATTCAAAAGAACAGGGTGGGAGTTTTTTAGTGGTTTTGACACCGTTGTGATGAGCTAATAATAATAGGAAAAGAGCAAAGTGGAAGGCCAGACATCATAAGCATGGTCATTTGGGCAGCTTCACCAGAAAGCTGCAACGTCACACTCCTCAGGGAGCCACTGGTCCATTCCCTGCAGAGCCCTGTGGGAAGGGACTGGACAAAGGGGAGGACAGACACATGCGTAGTAAACTTGGGGTGACTTAGGGAAGGTGCTGGTCAGTCAAACCTGGGAATAGATCTCATTGGCTAGGACTGGTGGAGCCAATCCAAGTCTGGGAAAATTTGGGAACACATAATCCCCCAAACAAAGAAGCTCACCTTGGCTCTCTTGGCTCTTTGGTTCCTTTGGCTTGTTCCTACCCATGTTCCCTCCACAGTCTTGTGGCCCTGCAGACCCTTCATGCAATGGACTGACGAACTGCAATGGGGAACACAAGCTCAGCTAGCCTGATGCTGGGTTAGACTGTGCAGACAGGGAAGGGACACTCTGGGCAACAGCTTTAATCCTAGCCCGACTAAAGGCACAGCTGGACCTTTTCCTCGGTGGGATGAAGGGAGAGGGGACCTTGGAAACTCAGGGATAGAATTCCACAGAAATAAAGCTTTCTCCAGTAGCTCATTCTCCCGTGCCAGTCTCAGAAAATTCCTTTTCTCAAGATATCACAAGAAACCCACAGGCAACCTGTGGGGATGAGGAGAGCTCCCCACTGATGACAGTTTTAGTGTTTTGAAATTGAATACTTTCCTTTATTATTTTGATTATACATATATTTAATGCTATTTTTTATGGCTCTTGGCCCATCCCTTATTTTTTATGAGAATATGATCTTTCAATTTTGCAGTTAGCTGGGATTACTATGTATAAGAATAATATCTAACACATATCTGCCATTTAGTATCTGACATGGTATCAGACCCTGTTCTAAATGCTTTTTTTTTTATATTAACTCAATCTTTAAAACTATGAAGTAGGTATTATTACGATCCTCATTTTATAGATGAGAAGACAAGCACAGGGAGCTAAATAATTTGCTCAAAGACGCACAGCTAGTACATTCTTAAAAGACCAGAAGAAAACACGCCAACGTGGTTTTTTTTTCTCAAGGCATGCGGTTATAAAGGATTGTTAAGAGAGATGTCATAATAAGATCTCGGACAGTGGCAGCTGAGTTGGAAAAGAGAGGACAGATTTCAGAGCAGTTTAAGAGAAAATACTGTCAGAGCTTGTGGACTGATTGATTCCACCTGGGGTTGAGAGAAAGGGAGCTGGGTCTTAAGAATACTTCAGCCTCTGGCTCAGGGGTCTGCCTGGGTGAACATGATCACTGAGGTAGGGAATATGGAAGATTGGAGCAGCTTTGAGAGAGAAGATGGTGCGCTCAGTCTTGACATGTTGAACTTGATTGTTAATTATTTAAATATGCAAATTTTTAAAACTCAAGAAAGAAGTCAGGTCTGGACTTGAGAGTCTTCACACAGAGCTGGTAGTTAAACCCAGAAGAGAGGTTGCCAAGGAAGCAGGAAAAAAACTGTGGGCAGCCCTAACCGGTTTGGCTCAGTGGATAGAGGGTCGGCCTGCGGACTGAAGAGTCCCAGGTTCGGTTCCGGTCAAGGGCATGTACCTTGGTTGCGGGCACATCCCCAGTAGGGGGTGTGCAGGAGGCAGCTGATTGATGTTTCTCATCGATGTTTCTAACTCTCTATGCCTCTCTCTTTCTCTCTGTAAAAAAAAATCAATAAAATATATTTAAAAAACAAAACAAAACAAACAAAAAACAACAACTTTGGGCCAAGGATAAAACTCTGGAGCACTTTAACTTTATGTGATTTACAAGGAATATGATGGCTATTCAGAGTTAACATTAAAATTAAAAAATAGATATAAAATGCAAGGCCTATGTTTGCTTTTCCAGCTAGGTTTCATTTATGATAGATAAGGTAGCATGGGAGTAGCTAGGGCAGGGCAGTCAGACAATTCTTGGTGCAAATCTAGCACTTTGCCACTTAATAACTCCGTCACTGCTGTCAAGTTCCTAAGTGTCTGTAAAATGTGAATGATTAATACACTACTCATACCATTGTGGGTATCAAATGGGTTAATCCACAAAAGCATGTCTACGGCATAGTGCCTAGCATGTAGCGTGGTCGCAATAAATATTCAATGTTATCACTAATGAGTACACGAATCATAAAATTATTTTTCATTCCACTATCATGCTTTGCCAGTTGAGAAAATGGTCAGGAGGTCTGCTGGTTAGCAGAAATAAACAAACTACCGTGGAATGAAATAATTGTATGAAAGCCACCAAAATAATTCACAGACATTCAAGAACTGGTATTTTCCCCATGAATTTGTATGGTATAGTACACGTAACCGGAGGTCATAGCAGTTGGCTGAAAGAATTAGAAATGCTGGTTCATGAACTACAAGACTATTTAAATTTTTCTTTTGTTCTCTCAATATTTAACAACTAGCCCCACTGCCTGGCAGTAAGTAATTAATAAATACGTTAACTGGATGTAACAAAGCGATTTAATAAAAAAAGGAGGGTAATTTTTTTATATCTGCGATTAAACATTTCACTCTTGGAAGAATGATCATTGTTGCAATGAAAAAGTAGACACCGTACGTGTCACCTGAAATCTCTCCAGAGTGTGGCTATGCAACTCTTTTCCCATCCGTACCTGCTGCACTTTTGAAATTCCCAGGCTTCTGTGGGTTTCCTTTTGGAACAGGGTTTGGAGTCCTCGGAAGGGCTCATTAAAATGCAAATATGTCCTCTGTAAATGGGAACCAACGTGGCATCCGGCAGACACGGACACAGTTCTCAGCCCTGCAGGGTGGGTGGCGAACTCCCGGTGGCCTCGACCTCGGGCGCAGGAGGGGCCGCTTCGGAGCTGACCTGTGGGGTCAGCCTCGGCCGAAGGCCAGCGCACCGCGGACCGGCAGCCTCGCTGCAGCCCGGGGGCAGGGCCCGCTGCAGGGCGCCGCCCGGACAAAGGCGGCCCGGGGCGGCCCGGTGGTGGGGCGGGATGCCGTCACGCCCGGGCCTCCCGGTTTTTCCCGAACCTTCACCCCGATTCTTCCTAGAACCCGCCGGCTCTCGTCAGAACGATGCTCATTCTTTTTTTTTTTTTCCTTCTTCAGTGCAACCTCCAGTTCCCCAGCACACTGGGGGCTGGGGACGTGGCCAAATCGAGTTAAAACCTGAAATGTCTTTTTTGTTCCTTTCAGTTCAGCTAGTTTAAATCCCATGCACTCTTGAAGCTGTGGGCTAATATGTATTGTGCAATTCTCGACTTGCCGTTGCAAAGGCAGTGCAACTTATAAATACCGTGCTCGGGGTCCTGGCGGGGAAAACCGGACCCACTCAAACGCCTAGTCAGCGCCGACTCAAGAGTTCCGGCCCCAGCTTCCGCCTTCCCGCGCTTCCTTCTACCGCGGACCCGCTCCCACCAGCATAGGCGCGCGCGGGGGGGCGGGGCGCCGAACAGAGGCCGTCACGTCCCGAGCGTCGGGAGGCGGGGACTCTGCCTGTGACGTCACGAGACCCCGCCCCTCACCGTCCCGATATCATTCCCGCCGCCCGCCATTTTGTCTCCAGTGTCTCGTTTTCAGTCGACAGCGTGGAAGGGAGTGTCTGGGTCTGTAGACGTCAGGCAGCGACCAGGGTCTATTGTCTGAGTTTGACCCCGTAGTTCGGTCCGAGGCCTTCCGGAGCTTCCCCGGGGCAGTCGGCAGAGGCCGCCGCGACCGCCCCCGCCCCTCCCTCCGTCCCCGGGACCGGGAGGGACCCATCCCGCGTCACGCCCCTCAGCGCTCGCCGCTCCCTTCTCTGTCGTTGCGCCCGCATCGCACCCCCCGGAATCAGACGGTGCCCCATAGATGGCCAGCTTTCCTCCGAGGGTTAACGAGAAAGAGATCGGTGAGGAACGGGACGGTGGGCGAGGGGTGCTGGCGAGCGCGCGGGGGCTCGGGAGAGGCAGGGACCCGGCGGAGGAGGGGCGAGGGGAGCCCTCCGCGGCTGAGGGGGGTGGGGTGAGCCGGCCGAGCCCCGGAGCGAACTGGAAGGAAGCGGCCCGGCGCGCGGGTGGGTGTTGCGAGGGACAGAGGCGATCCTCATTGATGCGGCGCCTCCCCTGCGCCTGGCCCCGGAGGCGGCGGCGCGCGGCTCTCAGGGTCCAGGGGAACGTGGGCGCCGAGCAGCAAAGGGCCCCGGTGATGACCGCGGCCCGGGTCCGACACACTTGGGGACCCCGGTGTCCTCCTCCGAGGTCCGAGCGGGGCCGTGATCTGGGATCCTTCTTGCTTGGCTCAGCCGCTGGGGCGTCGAGTGGGCAGGGGCGGAGTGCTGGTCAAGACTGGGGGACTCTCAGGTTTTTATGATGCGAAAGTGAACTCGCGTGCTCTGAGCCGTAATGAGTGAACGGCGGGGGTCCTCGTGTGCCCACCGCTCTTTTAAGGAGGAACGCGACCGAAGCGCCGCCATCAGCCAGGCAAAGGCAGTGCTTCAAAAATGGCCTGGCGTTAAGGAAGGGAGTGGTTCGGGGGAGGACGACTCCGAGTTATCTTTCGGGCGCCCAGGAGCAGGGAGGGGCCCGCGCGGGGTGGAGTGGCCGCAGGGAAGCCGCGGTACCGAAGGGCCGTCGGGAAAGGCTGTGCGCAAACTGGGGCACGGCCAGCTCCGCCGCCCCGAAGCCGGGGCAGTGGGTGTCGCGGGTTGTGCGTCAAGACCTCAGGGGCTCAGTTTAAAAGCATCTCATGTTTTTTTTTTCGGGGGGAGGGGGGGTGGTTGAGGTACAGTGCATTGCTAGACTTAGTAAAAATTGCACATGTTGTATACCATACATATAGGTCATTTTTATTTTAAAAATTAAAATAGATGTAGCAACCTCCCCTCTCCCCCCCCCCCCCCCCAACAACAAAAAAACCCATCTCTGAACTTACTCTGTTAATGTGAGGGTGGCAACTGAGTAAGAGCCTTTGCATTTCCTTGTTCTTCAACTGAATGGGTGCCTTGACTAAATACATGGAGGAGGTATTTGTAGAGAAAGGGAGAAGCTGAACCACCCAAATCGCCCTCTATCCTGTCTATGGGCAAATTTTTTATATTTAGAGACAGCTTAAAACGAAATGGCTTTAGTTTTAAGGGTAAGGTATTGAATGGCAGTTTAGGAAGGGAGCTTTATAATTCTGATTTTAATAACTTTTAAATTTGCAGAGAAAACAATTCGTATTCCATTTTTATTTTCACTGTGCTTTAAGACTAATATGCTCTGTTGTGGAACATAGAACGCAAAAGAAGTTATTCTGAAATCAATAAAAGTATGCATTTTTTAAAAAGTTCTTACTTTTAGTCCAGTGGTTCCCTCCCTCCCCCCATTACATAATATCACAGATGAGTGATCTGCCTTTCTTTAATTTGTGTTTTTGCTTCACCTTGATGAACCATTTTGAAAACTTTTCAGTCCTCTCTTGTAAGGGATAGAGTGGACCTGCATAAGGTAGAATCATCTAAGTAGCCTTTTCAATAAAAATTTTTTTTTTTTCATATTTAGGTCTCAGTGTTATTTCCTGGATATAAGGTTACTAAGTGCCAGCATAAAAATGCTTTGGTCTTTTCTAACTGAACAAATTTTATTTAATCCTCATGGAGGATATTTGAGAGAGAAAAAGTGAAACATGGATATCAATTAAGTTACCTCCCTGGATTAGTTGCCTCCTGAATCAGCCCTGACAAGGGCCTGGGTGCAAGGGAGGTATGTGCCCTTGACAGGAATCAAACCCGCAACCACTGGCGGATGGGAAACCAGCCAGGGCTTTTTTTGAAGTATCATTTGGATACAGGGTTAAACACTAGTATCTCTGTGTAGCTTTGTAGCTATCTGTAAGGACTTACTTTCCCCCTTCTTTCTTGGGTATTAATTATACCTATTTTGGTTCTCTACTACTGAAGGAAGGGAGACAAGATTCCATGAATAATTAAATCTGTCAGGGAATTCTGCCTTC
Source organism: Myotis yumanensis (assembly GCF_028538775.1). Classification (NCBI taxonomy): domain Eukaryota; kingdom Metazoa; phylum Chordata; class Mammalia; order Chiroptera; family Vespertilionidae; genus Myotis; species Myotis yumanensis. The sequence continues at coordinate 22,135,106 of NW_027223767.1, read as the reverse complement.
TTTCACAAGGCACTATCAAAGATCCTTTCTGGTTATGAAATTGCAGGGAGGAATGTGAAGAAGGAGCTAAATTTGGTTCAACAGTGACTCAGATGATGTGTACTACTGTACAGATATTAATAATGGAGAGTTGTATTTATGGCCGAGCTCCCATGGCAGGCAGCTTTCCCCTTATATAAGGTCTAAATCATACATTTCTTAGGATACCAATATTAAACAGTTGCAGGTAATGTAATAAAGGTTTATCTTACAAAACTTTTCTCAAAGCACTTCATTATAAACGTTGTGCTAGTTTAAAATATTGTACCAGTATTTAAATGAGTGCTTAAATCCATTTGATTAACTGGAAGATCATTTGCTCCACCTATTAACAAAGAAACACAAGGTAATTATTAATACAATACTTGTAACAGTATTTATTTGGTAGGTGTGCTTTTTATATTTCTTGAATTTATATTCAAGAATAAATTGGCTTATTATTTCGTGGTCTTTGTTTTATTTGAACCAGTTTTTAAGTTGTTGATTTATTACCACCCTTTATATAAAAGGAAGTTCGTGATTGTGGCCAAGGTAAAAGAAGAAAAAAAACCTCTGCCTTGTAATTAAAGATATTTTGGATGCTGAAAGAAAATAGAGTGATCTTAAAATACAGACCAAAAAAAGATTATGGACTTGGAGGAATGTAAGGAAACATGGAGAGGCAAGCCCTTTCAAAAAGCCTTTGTATATTTAAAAAGTTATTCTGCAGGCATTTGAGAGTCACTCGTTTGGAAATTTTGTATTAAGAAAGTCACATTATTACTAATGAAGCTAATGTCACTTTATATTGTATTGATGATTACAAGTGAGTTGGCAGTAGGTGGTGGGGTGTTCTGCTGCTTATATGAAGCCACATCTTAAGTACTGTGTTTAGTTCTGGGTGCCACTTTTAGGAGGGCTGTTACTAACTGGAGTTTATCCAGAAAAGTATGATGAAGGTGAAGATGGGGAATAGACTTGAAACTACCTAATCTAAGGAATGATCAAAAGGACTAGAAATTTTAGCCTGGTGAAAATATTTAGTTGATGATGTCATAGCTGTCTTCAGCGTATGAATGTCATGTGAGCAGGATTAGGCTATTCTCTTAGGTCAGAATCAGGACTGAGTGGGTGGAGTGGCAAGGAGGAAGATTTTGAGTCATCAAAAGGAACATTTCTGATAATCTGAGCTACACCAAATTAGAATTAGCCTTATTAGATACTCATATTTATGAGTATCATAGAAAAATAGGTCTGTTTTGTTCCTTTACTTTTTAAACCATAGCTTATTCATTAATATATCAAAGAATTGGGCAATGAAATATTTAAATCACTTAAGAATGAGAGCTTATACATGTACTTTCATATTCATTCAATAGATATTTACTGAGCCTCTGTCATGACAGGTGCTACACTAGCTGTTGATGGAGCACACATTGAGACTGGAAGTGTCACTGAACATTTTGAGGTTTATATATCTGCCCTTGCAATAGGAGTATAAGTGGTTCTTACTTGAATTGCAATACATAGAATATATTGAAATTTAGTTGTTGGAAATAAACTGTAGAGATTACCAGGCAACTGACCACAAAATAGATAATAGGGAAACTAAACTTGACAAAAATTTATAACTGAGAAGGAAGAGTAGCAAAATTTGAAAATAAGACCAACCCAAGATAAAGAAAATCCTTTCCCAAAATCGAGGAAATTCCAGCTGAGTCTATATGCACACGTACAGAAGGAGCTTGTTGATCATGCATGTTAAACACAATAAAAATTCTCTGCACTCTGTTAATAGGCCAGTTTTATTATGAATGCTAAATTTAAGACTCCTAATTAAACAAAAAATGTATGGGATTGTCTGTTTTTTGTCCTTCAAAAAGCAAAATAATTATTTCATTTTGGGGTCAATTTGTAGTTTATTAGGAAGATGCTGAGGACCACTGTTGAATGTTAGGCATTTAAAACACTGGTTGAGAGGTTGGACTAAATAGTCTTTAAGTCCCTTCTAGTTTTGAGGGTTTTGTGCTTTTTTTGTGACCATGGCCTAAAAAAGATAAGCATTTTCATGTTTGAATAGACCATTTTATAGTGCTTTTCTTTCAGTAATGATGTAGTATTGTATTTTATAATGGATTATGGTTTTTGAAAGCTACAGACTTTTTAGAAGATAGTTTTCTTACAAAGTAACTTTAGTTTCTTGCATTTTATCTTTTTAATATGTTTTTATTAATATCAGAGAGAGGAAGGGAGAGATAGAAACATTGATGATGAAAGAGAATCATTGATCAGCTGTCTTCTGCATGCCCACTATCAGTGATCGAGCCCACAACCTGGTCATGTGCTCTGACTTGGTTCATGAGTAAACACTTAATCATTTAGCCACATTGACTGGGCAGTTTCTTGCATTTTAAATGTTAGCAAATTGATGACAACATAAGGCAGTGCAAAAGCCAGGACTTCAGAAATTGATAGCCCTGATTGACCTTTACAGTATTGTTACTTGATCAGTTTTTTGGGTTTCTTTTAATTGAAACTTTCTAAAGTTCTTGCTTTGGAAAATTTTAGGAAGCTAACTTCAACAAAACTTGAAGATGTAATTATTAAGGGGTCTTTATACCAGATATGTCCCCTGAAAGGGTGGAAAGCAAAACTCATATCTTGTTCTCATAGGAAAGGAGAAAAATCCTCAATGGAGTTAAGTGTGTCCCAAAGTAATATGGAGGCAGTCTCAAATTCATTGCTGGTTATATATAATATCCTGTATTTTTCTTTTTCTCTTTTAGTGAGATCACGGACTATAGGTGAACTTTTGGCTCTAGCAGCTCCTTTTGACAAGAAATGTGGTCGTGAAAATTGGACTGTTGCTTTTGCTCCAGATGGTTCATACTTCGCTTGGTCTCAAGGATATTGTACAGTAAAGCTTGTTCCATGGTCCCAGTGCCTTACGAACTTGTAAGACACTTTTATTTTTTGTACTTTGTATCTGCTTGTAGAATTTCCTGTTTTCAGTACATGGAGTAAAAAAAAACAACAACGATACTGATATTTAAGTTTTACCTTTGTAGATTGTTATAAAAATATTTTATCATAAGCTGAATGTATTGGAAAATTTGTGGGAAGAATTATCTGGCCTTACCCTATATAATAAAAGGCTAATATGCAAATTGTCCCCTTGACCAGGGGGTGGGGCCAGCTGGCCAACTGCCCTTGGCCCCTCCTACCGACCAGCCCCACCCCCACCCTGATCAGGGGTAGGGCCAGCTGGACCCCACCCATGCATGAATTGATGCACTGGGCCTCTAGTATATTATAGAACACTTTTTCAGGTACTTTTGTGTTTTTAATAAATGTTTCTGTGTATTAAAAGGCAGATTAATTGTGTAGTGTATATATTGTGTTGTGCCAGGTCAGATGACCTTTATTATCTGATACTTTTTAATTTCACAATATTTCATTAGATAACAGAGGTGGCATAGATCATATAATTACTATTTATGTACTTATCCTCTGGGTTTAATTGAGTTTGGATAATTGTTGAAAGTTTTTTTAAATGTATCATATATTAAATTTAATCTTTTCCTACTTTTTGTGTGTAGTCTACTTTCATGGTTATACTTATTAACGTCCTTATTTCATATTACTTTAGGTCAGTGATGGCGAACCTATGACACGTGTGTCAGAGGTGACACGCGAACTCGGTTTTTTTTGGTTTATTTTTCTTTGTTAAATGGCATTTAAATATATAAAATAACTATCAAAAATATAAATCTTTGTTTTACTATGGTTGCAAGTATCAAAAAATTTCTATATGTGACACGGCACCAGAGTTAAGTTAGGGTTTTTCAAAATGCTGACACGCCGAGCTCAAAAGGTTCGCCATCACTGCTTTAGGTCTAGAAAGTATGGGAAACTACTGATTATTACCAGGGTGTTATTAGGGAAATTTTCTGGTGTCAGCTTCACAATACCTTAACTTCTCGGTGTTTTTATTTTGTTTATTTGCTTATTTACACTTGCTTTAGGTTAATTAAAGGAGTCCTAACTGATACAGTGATTTCGAAGAAAAATTTGAAACTAATAAAATTACTTTATTGTTGAACTTCCTCTTTTTCCGCTACTGAGGATTTATTTGGTCATACCCTCATAGCTAATAACAACTTTTTTTTTCCCTTCCCATTTATGGGATTCTATTGTTATTTAGTATCACGATAATAATATTGAGGTTAACAAAAATCATTTCATATCCACAGGAGTCCAGAATAAATAATAACTAAATTTTAATCTGACTTTTTCCCCCACCTCTTCCCCAGTCTCTTGCATGGCACAAAGAATATCACTAATTCAAACAGTTTGAGATTGTCAAGACAAAATAGTGATGGTGCTCAGAAAAATAAGCCTCGTGAACATATTATAGACTGTGGTGATATAGTCTGGAGTCTTGCTTTTGGATCTTCAGTTCCAGAAAAACAGAGTCGCTGTGTAAATATAGAATGGCATCGATTCAAATTTGGACAAGATCAGCTACTCCTTGCCACAGGATTAAGCAATGGGCGTATCAAAATATGGGATGTATATACAGGTATGGATTCAGAGTTTTAAAGGCAAGCTTGATTAGTTTATGATGGAGGGCGTTGCTAGTAGGCAGTAGAATATATGATTTGAGGATTTTAACTTAGTGAAAAGCAAGAATTGGTACAATGTGTCTTTTTAGTTGGCCTAATGACATCTTCAGCTGTGGTTTTAATTTAGGATAATAGAGTTCACACTGCTTGATCAATCTTGAATATTACAGCAAGAAGGGCATATCTAGGAGTGTTTAATTATTATTATCAAAGAGCAAGGTGATTTCTATTTTCAGTGGTTGATAGCTTACACGTTTCAAGGCAAATCTGGTTTTTAACAATCATTTAACTCTTTGGAAAGATTTTAAAAATGAGTATTAGAATAATATGTACATTAGAACACAGCAAGTGATACAAACATGGAGTAGGGGTGTCATTAAATGTATTGGATTCTTGAAAAAAACTAAGCACATAGATTTTCATAGAAAACAAAACTCTTAAAATATAAGATGAACAAAGTACTTTCCGCCCCCCCCCCCCCCCCCCCCGTGGAATTATGTTTGAAAATTTAAGTGGTTGTGGGATAACGTGCATCTTTTGGGAAGTTTGATAATCCACTAGTAATCTAAGGCTAAGGAAAAGAAAAGGGAAATTTATATTTTAAAACCACAGTATACAAAGATTTAAAAATGATAATGGAAGTATGTGTGTGTGTGTGTGTGTGTATGTACTAAATTAACTTGTTCCAAGAGCTTGTGTATGCTTGAGGAATTCGAATTCCCTTTTAATTTTCTTTAATAAATACAGGCTTTGTGGCTCAGATGGCTCAGATGGTTGGGCATATACTGAAAGGTTGCCAATTCGATTCCTGGCCCGGGTTATAGGCTTGATCCCCAGTAAGGGGCTTGTAGGAGGCAGCCAATCGATGTTTCTGTCTCTCTTCCCCTCACCTTTCCTCTCTAAAAATCAATTTTAAAAATCTTAAACACACAATGTATATAGTGAATCTTTGAAGGTAATAGTAAAAACACTAATAAGTAAGTCATTTTACACTTGGTAAGCTAAAGATGTGCCCAAGTATTTTTTAAACGGTGAGGAACAGTATAAAGTAGAAACTGATAAACGTTATTAACATTGGCTTATTTTCCCTTTTCATTGCATTTAGGAAAACTCCTCCTTAACTTGGTAGATCATACTGAAGTGGTCAGAGATTTAACTTTTGCTCCAGATGGGAGCTTGATCCTAGTGTCAGCTTCAAGAGACAAAACTCTGAGAGTGTGGGACCTGAAAGATGATGGTATGTCTTTTTTTCCAGGCTATGAAAAAGAATTAGTTTCTTGATATTACTACTGAAAGATATTGGGTTTATCAGAGGCATTTGACTTATAAATGCCATATGATCAGTTTCCTTTTCTATACTTAGTTCTTTGGCCCTTTTCCCTGTATTAATAAAATCATAAATGTGACCCAGAATAGGAGCCAGCATTATTCACAAACTAACCACACAGATCTGTATCAACTATTTGAGGATAACATCTAGGTCAGTTTTAGGGTTTTATATGAACTGGTTGTGTTGGTTTATTTCCTTATCTTAGGGAGAGTTATTAACTTCCTTCATTTGCTTAGTGAAAATTTAAGTAGACCTTATAGGATAACAAACAGATGTAACTTAGTGATCTAATAAAATTTAGATTGAAATATGGTTTGTACATCAGAATTTATAACATGTAAATGCTAGTAATATACTTACTATATGTTGGATAGATTAAGTAATAAATTATTTTATAAAAATAAAATTGCCCTTTAATATAATAAATAGTATGTTAGTGCAAGTACTCATTTTTTTTTTTGAAACCTTGATACTTGTGATGCTTAAAGTTTTGGAGAATCTACCTTGTTTGAGAGGACCATAGAGAGTATATCTTCCCTCTTCTTAGCCTTTAATGAGTTTATAGTTTTAACTAAAACCTTGTATTTAAATAAGATCTGCTAATTCTCTAACAGCCACAAGCTGAAAGTTGACAGGCTTGCTTAGATAGCTTAATGTAGTGGGAAGCAAAACTCTCAGATTTGGAGACTTGTTCCAGCTGATGGGTAGCAACCATTGCCTAATAAAATCATACGTTATTCCCAAACTGTGAGGTGCTTCCTCTGCATTTTATCAATCCTCTGATTTCTCAGGTGTCGAAGGGTTAAGGAATCCCAATACTTAAAACAGTTTGGTAATTAAATTTTTATATTCTTTTACATATCACACAATGCTTGCTTTCTCAACATATTTTCAGTTGTGTGCATATGTTTTAAGAATGTAGACTTAGTAAAATGTAAGCACCAAGAGAGTAGGGATTTTTATTCACAGCTGTATCTTCACTTCCTGGCATGTAGTAGGTATTCAGTAAATATTTGTAAAATTAAGAGTTAAAATATACTTGGCCATAATTGTGTGTTTAGGGTATAATGTACAGGGAATTTGGAGTAGAATGTAGATTATCAAAAAGAAAGAAGGGTGAAGAGACATTTTGAAGATGTTTATTAAAGCTTAACCTTGCTGTGTTTCAGTTTTTTCATTTGTAGAATAAAGGGATTAGACCAAAAGAAGTCTTTTCTATAAATGAAGGGTGAGCAGATTTTTTTCTTAAAGAGCCAAATAGCAAATGTTAGGCTTGTGGACCATGCTAACTCGGCCATAGTTACTCAATTCTGCCATTGGAGTACAACATAAACAAACTGGCATGATTGTATTCCAGTAAAACTTTAGTTACAAAAATGAGTAACTGATGTGTATTGCTAACTGTCACTGTAGAAGTTTGTGATTCTATGATTCTGCCATTTTCGAATGATACTCATTTGAAGTGGATTCTAGGGTTAACACGGGTATTTCTTTTTGTTCAGGAAACATGATGAAAGTCTTGAGAGCCCATCAGAACTGGGTGTACAGCTGTGCATTCTCTCCTGACTCTTCCATGCTGTGCTCAGTGGGAGCCAGTAAAGCCGTATGTGTCAAAGTTCTTATACATTTGTTGCGAATTAGATTATAATAATGTGTGCATAATCATTTTTAAATCTAAGTAACATCAAGTCTGTGCTCGGTGTCATGAATATCTTAAATGTTTTATTTTGTGATGCAGTATTTGCATGAGGGAAATTAAATATAATTATTGATTGTGAAGTAAGAAATTATATTACTTTTAGTTAGAGATACTATTCATAAAAGAGGGGTTTGTCAAATTTTTTTCTAAGATCTAGGAAAGTGTATATGTGCTATGTAGGAGATATAGTCCAAATGTTAAGACATTCCCTTGCTAATAATTTTCTTCTTTGTTGTTCTATTTTTTTTGTCCAGTTTGCTGTTTAAAAAGTTTGAGTCCCAGCTGGACCTGGACATTTAACTGAGAAAAAGTAACTTAAAAGTCTAATAAAAATGAAAATAGCACTCATGTATGTCCTAGAGTGAATTACAGAAGAAATTTGGTATAATAAAGTAACTCTTAAGAGGGTTACGCTTACTGATGAATTCTCTAGTTGTCTACCAGCTCAGTATAGTTAGAGATCTTTTTAGCTTCAGATATTTATTGAAAATGGTTGAAGTCCAAATACATGTGATAATGGGGGGGTGGGAGGCTGGTTAAAATGCATTTTATCTGTCCAAGAACTATGTTAAAATGATAGTTGCAAATGTTGGAAATTTAGAAAAAATACTTAGTTTAGTTCTTTAAAAATCATAAGAACCACAAAGCTAGATGTTGACATTGCTATTTTAGGCTGTGTGTTTTCCATATGCTTCTTGCTTTCCCTGTCACAGGTGGTGGCAGCAATATTGGTGTGATTGAGGTTATGCTGGCACCACTCGCACACAGGCGCACAATGGTGTTAGCTGGGCAGAAAGAGTGGCATCTCTGGCTGCCGGGCTGGGGGCGACCTTTACCATAGGATGAAGTAACCTTGCATTCGGCTGCAAGGTGTACTGTACGTACACAGGTGCTGGTCGATGTCCACTTTCTGCTTTTCTTTCTTTCTTTTTTTCTTTTTTAAAATAATTTCCCCCAGTGAAACCCACTGACTCCTCCAAGTAAATTGATGTGATGGAATTGGGAGTCTGACATGTGAAACCATGTAATGTAATGTAATGAATTGGCTTTCAGATGGTTTCTCTGTACTATTTTTTGGAATTCTTTAAGATGCTAGCGATACCTTAAGTCTGATCCAATTAAAAATTTGTGTGTTTTTTTTTCCCCTTTGGAAGTAATATATTGTGTCTGTGCAGAAAAAAATGTAGCCAAAAGGATTGTTTTATCCCAAGAGGAAGAGAAGTTGTCTTACTAGAATTGTTAAATTTCCAATCTCACTTTTAGTATAACAGACTGCAGTAAACATTCGAATCCTATTTATAGTTATTCTGCACAGTCTAATTACTGATTTTAGAATCTAAAACTGTATGTGAACTTGTACTAAAGTAATTTAAATGTTTTATATTTGAAATGACTAATAATGATTGTGTGGTCAATTTGGGAAAATCAGATTAGCAAATCTTGATTCACAAAAATGTTGTTATTGTATTGTTTTCATAAATTAGCATTTTCATTTTGTAATGTGGTTTAACATCCTTGTTGTTTGCCAAAGAAATTTCATTTGGCTGTGAAAATTCTCCTTGCTTGCAGTATCTGTTTCTCTTCCTAGGCTCACGTTGGTGACCCAAGCCTTTTGTAAACAAGTGATTATCTCAAAGGAGATGCCAATGGAGTAACAATTTGTTAACCTTACATTTTCTGTCTGTATATTTTTTAAAAATTTGGTAGTTTCTGGAAGAAAAAGAAGGGGGTTTGTAATACTTAACCCTATTTATTTCTGTATATTTTAATTAATTAGTTTTTGGAATAAATGGATTTCAGTATAACTGGTTAAATTACATTGCTTTTTTTATGTTTAGGCTTATTTTTTAATTAACATTTAACAGAAACATTTGAAATAGAATTTGCATGTCTACTTTAATTAACTTAAAGACTGATTTTAATCTGACTATGACACTGAGCATATTATTTTAATTATCAATAATTTATAATCTTTAATTTAATATAATCTGGATTAAATTTAGCAGTTTTAGTTTAAGATGTCCCATTTTGTCCTCTGTGTGTCTGAGTGAAGCTATAACATTTGCCTTTTTATTGCAGGTTTTCCTTTGGGATATGGATAAATATACAATGATACGGAAACTAGAAGGACATCACCATGATGTTGTAGCTTGTGACTTTTCTCCTGATGGAGCATTACTGGCTACTGCATCTTATGATACTCGAGTATATGTCTGGGATCCACATACTGGAGACATTCTGATGGAATTTGGGTAGGTACAGCATGAATTACTTTAGTCTGTAATTCATCTCTGGCTATCAGTATAACTTTTAAAAAATTATGAATGATTAGAATTAACATGTGAAACCTAAAATTGCAGTCTATTGGAATTTAAAATTTTGTTATTTTTTAAGCCCTTGAATATTACAAAGCTTTAAATATAAATTCTAAAAATTAAACTTGGCTCTCTTGATATAGATCTTGTTACTTAACAGGACATGACAGTGGTAATTATATTTACAGTTTCATGTTGGGAAAAAAAGTTAAAACTAGAGTTGAACTTAATCTTAGTGCCTTAAACCACATTCTTAAAAGGAGATTAGTAATTCTTTTCAGGTCCCTTTAATTTGGATATATCAGCTCTTAAGTCTTCTTAGTTATGTTAAGGTCACTTTAAACATTACTCAAAGACAGATGTACTTTGTACCTGGGTAGTTTTGTTTCTTGAAGTGATACATTTCCACTGAAAACATGTATTTTGACCTCAGGCACCTGTTTCCCCCACCTACTCCAATTTTTGCTGGAGGAGCAAATGACCGATGGGTACGATCTGTATCTTTTAGTCATGATGGACTGCATATTGCAAGCCTTGCTGATGATAAGTAAGTGTGTGAATTACAGCTTGACCTACTTATTATTGCCTTTTAAAGATTTCCTTTTATCTGTCTACTTACAACATTCTTAAGGCTAAAGAAAAAAAAGCCTTTTTACAGTTTGGGTTTTAGTGTCTCTCTTTTTTAAAATATATTTTTATTGATTTTAGAGAGGAAGGGAGAGGGATAAAGAGAAACATCAATGTTGAGAGAGAATCATTGATCGGCTGCCTCCTGCACGCCCCCCACTGGGGATCGAACCAGCTAGGGCTAGTGTCTCTTTCTTTAGACAAGATCCTGGGAGATGTTGATGTGTCTTAAAGAATGTTGACCTGAATAGTATCCATGTAAACTAAAGATAATGCATACCTTTCCCTCTGTTCCTTTTTGTTGTTGTTGTTATTTATTTATATATTTTTTACTAGAGGCCTAATGCACGAAATTCGTGCAAGAGTAGGCCTTCCTTCCCCCAGCTGCTGGCACTGGCTTCCCTCTGGCACCCGGGACCCAGGCTTCCCTCGCAGCCGGGCTTCTTCCGGAAGGATGTCCAGTCTAATTAGCATATTACACTTTTATTATTATAGATTACTGACGATATTATAGATGTCTCCCATTCCCCCCCCCCCCCCGTGTTCCTTGTTTGTTAACTAGTTCGGGCAAACTGGGTGGATTTTTAATGAGCTTTTAGCCCAGCAGTGCTATCTTACAAAGGTTGAAGTAAAAGGACATTGTCAAAGTGATAACTGGTAAAAAGAGTAATTTATATCCACTGCAATTGAGACTACAAGATGAATGAGGTGTTGCTTATTGGTAAGAAGCAGAAACTAGATGTAACCATTCCATTTTCTCATGCTTTTATCATACAGTGTGCGTGGATGTATCATTAAGAAATTTGGTCCCATTAATTCTGAAAGCAACACATTATCATCTTTCCAGAATGTTAGCAAATGTACAGGGAGAGTTCTTTTTTATCCTCCAGTAATCATTGTTTTCCTGTTTGCTTGGATAAATTCTGAATGTCAGTTTTCTACTGTTCCTAGACGCACTACCTAGGTAAAAAGGCGTTATACATGTCTTGGAAATATAGTAAAACATCATATAGTGGGTTTTAAATGTAAGAAAAAGGGGAAAGGTTGGGCTGTAAGCATTATGGATCTAAACTGAGAAGGGAAGACAGACATGCATTATAGTTTCTTAAGTGTGAGTTGATCCAAATTACCAATTGGTATAGACCAGTGATGGCGAACCTTTTGAGCTCGGCGTGTCAGCATTTTGAAAAACCCTAACTTAACTATGGTGCCGTGTCACATATAGACATTTTTTGATATTTGCAACCATAGTAAAACAAAGACTTATATTTTTTATATTTATTTTACATATTTAAATGCCACTTAACAAAGAAAAATCAGCCACAAAAAATGAGTTTGCGTGTCATAGGTTTGCCATCACTGGTATAGACTGCTTTTTTTTTTTTTTTTTTTAATATATTTTTATTGATTTCAGAGAGGAAGGGAGAGGGAGATAGAAACATCAATGATGAGAGAGAATCATTGATTGGCTGCCTCCTGCACATTCCCCACTGGGGATTGAGCCGTCACAACCCAGGCATAGCCCTTGACCGGAGTCGAACTTGGGACCCTTCAGTCCATAGGCCAACACTCCATCCACTAAGCCAAACCAGCTAGGGCTACTTTTTTTTTTTTTTAATCCTCACCTGAGAATGTGTTTATTGATTTTAGGAGGGGTGGGAAGAGAAAGATAGATGTGAGAGAGAAACATCGATGGGTTGTCTCCTGTACACACCCCAACCAGGGATCCAAACCTGCAACCTAGGTATGTTCCTGACCGAGAATTGAACCTGCAACTTTTTGGTGCCCAGGACGATGCTCCAACCAAGTGAGCCACCCGGCCAGGGCAAGACTATAACACTCTTTATAAAGCAAGTTACAGTAATTGCTTATTGCAGTGATTTGTGTGTGAATGTACTGTTTTGTGACTCAGAACATAGTGGTATTTCTTTGTCAATTTTAAAAGTTGTTTTTACATTAAATTTCCTACTAGATATTTACTGGACAATGTTTTTCCTTTTCAGAATGGTGAGGTTCTGGAGAATTGATGAGGATTATCCAGTACAAGTTGCACCTTTGAGCAATGGTCTTTGCTGTGCCTTTTCTACTGATGGCAGTGTTTTAGCTGCTGGGTAAATCCATTTTTCTACTTTGTTTTTAACAAGACAATTTCAGGTGGTTTTTAATCAAAACAGCCAGTATTATTGTCAGTAACTCTTTAGTGAGGGCTCTTTATAATATTAGCTTTGTCATAGAAGAGATGATGATCATTGGTTAGGTTTCCTTAATAATTTTTTCTTTTTACATATTGATTTCAGAGAGGAAGGAAGAGGGAGAGAGAGAGATAGAAACATTAATGATGAGAGAGAATCATTGATCCTCTGGTTCCTGCATGCTCCACACTGGGGATTGAGCCTGCAACCAGGCATATACCCGGACCGGAAATCAAACCATGACTTCCTGGTTCATAGGTCAATGCTCAAACACTAAGCCATGCTGGCTGGGCCTTAATTAGGTTTTAACGTGCAATTTGTGACTCTCATACACAGCCTTGGACGATAATTGTTTGAACTGTAGGATGTTGAAATACATGTATTTGGATGACCGAGCTTGTGATTTTTTGTTTTGTTTCTGTTTAGGACACATGATGGAAGTGTGTATTTTTGGGCCACTCCAAGGCAAATCCCTAGCCTTCAACATTTATGTCGCATGTCAATCCGGAGAGTGATGCCTACCCAAGAAGTCCAGAAACTGCCGATTCCTTCCAAAGTGTTGGAGTTTCTCTCCTATCGTATATAGAGGACTCTGTAATAAGAGTAGGAGGGACTGATGGAACACACTTTACATAAACCTCAAGCTTTACTGACTTCAAGTATCTGTTTTTCAAGGTTTAGATTTATTTAATTTGATACATTCTTGTACTGCATTTTGATTTGTTGAGTTTTTAAAATATTATTTATAGACCACAGTAGAAATATTTCTGAACATATAAAATATAATTTTTTTCTAAAATTTAACTGTGAAAACATACATACATGTACATATTTAGATATAAGCTGCTATGTGTTGAATGGACCTTTCTGCTTTTCTAATCTTTAGTTCCAACATTTATATATTGTTTCAGTAGAGCCACAACATGTATCTTTGCTGTAAAGTGTAAGAAACTTTTTTTTATTTTGGAACACTGATTTTAGATGGTAAATATTGACTTAAGTTGAATTGCCTCATATAAAATGCATTAGGTGGTAGGGGGCAGACAACTGATTTGCAAGTAAAACAAAGTTTTTGTATAGGAAAAGGATTTTGTTTTCCTTAACAATGGCATCTGAGAGAGTTTGAATGTGACATTATTCAATTAAAAACAGCCAGGCTTTAACTAGAAAAAGAGTGTCATTTCCCCCCCCTCAAACTGCTGCTGCAGACCTTAATTTTGGAAAGCAGCTTGTTACTTTAATCTTTGTATATAAAGTATTACAAATTTTAGTCAATTTAAAAATCCATCTACTGTATTATTGATAAATATTTTGCTGTTTGTAGTAAGGTTCAGTTATTTTAAGACCATGGTTTTGTGCTTTTTGTTGTTTTGTTTGTTTTTACATGTATCCTATGTTTCTGCAGGGGATAATATTGGTGACTTACCAAAGAGAAGCAATACAGCATACCTGCTTTTGCCCTCTGTTACTTATCTTACCTGCAGATATTAAGAATGTATGTATCATGTAAAATTCTGATTATATATTTTTGTTGAGTTTTTTAATTAAAGACAAAAAATCACTATCTTCTGCAAATTTTTTTTAAATATGTTGGAAGGTTTAGTACTTTTTGTCTGTCTCCATTTTAAGATTGATGGAGCACCACAAGCAAATGAAGTAAGTAAGGTAGTGAAGAAATAGCACAAGTATAGGGCTAGAGTTAATGCTTCATGAATTTAACTTGCACATTGTTTCTTCTGGGAGAATTGTTGCAGTAATGCTTTAAGAATAGCTTTTTTGAATGAATGATTCTCTGGAAAGGCCAGAATTGTTTGCTTCCTTTTCTCATGAAAACCATAGTGCCAAGATGAAAGGGAGATTGAAGAATATGAGTCAAGTACAAACATGCTTATATCTTCCATCCTTTGGGAAGAAGGTGATAACAGGATGGTAATACTTTAATGTATGAGTGACCAAAGCAAGGGAAGTAGGGAAGATGTAGTTGGAGTCTTAACATGGGTCAGAATCTGACTACATGATTTTAAAATGATACTGCTTCTTTCTCTCTTCTAGTCTTTGCCACAAGCACTTCATTTGGAGAACTGGCAAGAGATTATTTGTTTAGATTTGATATCCTAGTTTAGTACCAAATAGGGCTGTGTGTAAACATAGGGAAATGCCTCTCATGTTCAGCCAAGCTATCTTTTCACAATTTCAAATAATCTAAAGTGACTTCAAATAACTTAAAGTCCTATATCTTGATCTTGGGTTGGCAAATCTTAAATTTTTGATCCCTGAAATTCCCTGCCTGCTTGTGATTAAGACTTAAGTTGGATTCAACTGGTTTTCACTGCCTTCGGGGCAGCAAGACCAAAAAAGGCTGGATGGAGCATGCTTCTGGATTGAGGCATGGGCTTGTGGATACAGAGGACCTGGCTGTCGGCCAGCCAGCTTTGGGATAAGAAACTACAAAGTAAAACATTATCTCACAATCCAGAAACCATTGAGAGTGGATCTAACCTCCAGATTAATCAGAATGAAAGTGTGTGGGTGATGAACATTTTATCCAAGTAATTCTGATCAGATTCTGGCCTACGACAGACAGTGTTTTAACTACAGAATTTATAGATCTTAATATTTATTACAGAGTTGTATATGGGTTTACTCTTACGTCATTTTCAAAATCATACAGTTAATTGAAGTAGACTGATTATTTTTTACATCCTTTCCCCCTCAGAAGTAAGAGCTTTTGGTAGCAAACAAAGTGCAATCAGGAGAAAGGGTCATCGTAACCTTGGCTTATGTTTCTACTAAGATGTTTGGGAGGAATGAAGATTAATGGGCAATCTCAGCCTGCCTTTTGCTTTGTAAAGCTTGCCTTTATAGATTTGTGTGGTTGTGACTTGGTACTTATAGAGGTTTATTTTAACCGTTGAAGAATCAGGAGGGGGAAAAAGGGCTGAATGAGGCTAGGATTGGGAAAGAAAAAAAAAATTCCATTTAAATGAACTCCAGCGTTATTTTTCCTATTAGAGACTGCAACTGTGATTATTCTTGTGGTTTCTCTTTTAGAGGCAATGTTAGAAATCCAGGAGCTTTTCCCAACTGTAACATCACAGGAAAATAAACCCCTGACTTTGTTAAGGAAAAATGATAATACGGTGATGATGGCAATAGGCTTTTTTATGTTTGTTTTGTTTTAAATCAATTTGAAGCAGTAATGGCTCTTTTTAAAAACTATTCTCCAAAAAGAATGTGAACTAGAAATCATCTCTTGTAAGGTCAGGAAACGAGATGAAATGACTTGCAATGAAGACAGATGAAGTGGCAACTCCAGTAAGTTGTTTTATGTATATTGATTAATAATGAAATGTTCTCACCAAAACAAAAACAAAGGATTATGTATGTTAAAAGTTACCTGAGAAAGAGGAATGAGGATAATATAAAATGGAAACTATAAAGATACAAATTTCACTAAGTGAACCAAATGTTTGGTTCTAAACTAACACAAAATGGCAAGCCCACCCAGTAAGTCATGACTCAGTCTCCGCAATTGTGAGGAAAGCCACAGTTAGTTTACTATAGGACCAGCAGGAATGCTTCCTGAAAATGTTTTAAATAGATGGAAGCTCAGCTGGATCACAGTCAGTCACTTCATATTCCTCAACCACTTCCCCACCTCCAAGTCCTTTGTAATGTTTGGCAGTAGTTACATAGGCTTCAAGTTCTCTCTTAAATGATACAATTTGAGCTTAGAAAAAGCAACCATTCCTATTGGCCAATTGTGTTGCAAGGGTCTGCAGTCCCTAAGTCAAAGGTTGTCTCCATCATCCCCTATTTTGTAACACAAGCCTATATCCCTCAATTTCATGGCATTCCCAAATCTTGTTGATTTGAGTTTATAACTTAGCTGGTTTCTTTTGACAGTTACAGATAGGGTGCCTCAGCCCAAAGTGGTCTTGCCTCTTTCTTAAATTCCATCAGTCTTCATTAATTTCCATACCACTTGGCCTTTCACATATGCTCTGTTACTAGTTACAATCCTCAGGGATTGATGCCTCATTTAGAAGGCAAAGGGGTCATGCCTGGGTAGGGATTGGTTCTCTTGTCCTCTCTCAGGGCTCAGCTGGCATTTGGGTCCCAGTGACTGGTTGTTAGAGCCATGGAAAGATGAGAGGCCAGAACCTGGTCAGCAGGCATGGAAGCACCCCTGGTTTGGAGAGGCCCAGTGCCAGCCTATCGAGCTTGTGCTGAACAGAGAAAGCAGCTCTCGGACTGTCTGGGTCATGCTGCTCAACTGCTGGCAAAGACCCAGCCTTCTAGGCTTGGCCCCATCTGGCCTCAGATCAGGAGGATGTTCATATGGCCTAGTTTCTCACCCCAGGGCCTGCTGCCCAGAGGACTGCAGTGGTGCTGGCTGAGGCTCCAGTCCTAAGAAAGACTTAGGTGATTGCTGACTTGGCTGTTTAATAGCTTGCAACTTAGGGAGGTTTGATATAATAAATGCTGTCTGTAATAATGCCTCCTCTATATGAATAGTGTTGAGCTTTTATTTCACAACTGCACAGTGTTGGTTCATGGTAGGCATTTGACAATTGTTACTACTACCACTTGAGCGCTTGCTTTGTGCTCATTGCTGCCCCTGTTGCTTCCCAACAATTGAAGTGCTATTACTCACCTTTTATAGCTGTGGAGGTTCAGAGAGACCAACTCACTCCCCTAGGTCATACAGCTAAGAAATGACATCCAGGATTTAATTCTGGTTACTCTGTCTCCAGAACCCTGTTTCTCTCTATAATGGGCATAATTTAGGAAAAGTACTCAGTCAACATCAGACTCCTAAATTAGTGCCTGCGTTAGTCTTTGCTAATCCTTTAGGGTCAAGTATGATGTCAGGCTTAACCTTTCCAAATACACTCTACCTTTCACTGCATTGTGGAAAAAACAAAGGAATAACTCCAAATATAATTTGACAATTAAAACCCACTCAGACAAGAAAATGACTATTGAGCTCTGCCCTTTGCCCACTGCCTGGGGAAATTTACTCTGGACATTGGTTTTTCCTCCACATGGCTCTCCTTAGGAACTTCTCTTAAATCATTTTTATTGCCCATCTGAACAACCCAACTCAGACTTGCTGAAGCAGGAAACAGCAAAACAGTCACTAGGGGTGAGAAAGTCATGTGACTTTGCAGCCACTGGCTTTAGAGATCAACACTAGGTCAGGTTACAAGCTGCCAAACTCAGGGAAAACCCGAGCCCCTTGCACCAGCTGTGCAGACAAGGTTAGACTCACTTGTCTGGAGCTGACCCAGCAGGAGTCGCAGCCACCAGGGTGGCCCTGGGCCAGAGTCCTGGAGGCCAGACTAGATTGGGTGGAAGAGTTATCCAGGTCAACTGATGCATCAAAAAAGCACGGACATTTCATAGCCAGGAGGGGCCCAAGTCAGGCTCAGATCATTCTAATCGTAGTCCTGAATTAGAAATTAATCTTTTGCCCGGCAGGTATGGCTCAGTTGGTTAGAGCGTAGTCATGTGCATCAAAAGGATGCTGGTTTGATTCCCAGTCAGGGCACATGCCCAGGTTTCAAGTGTGATCCCCACTAGGGGGCTTGCAGGAGGCAGCCTACACATGTTTCACATTGATGTTTCTCCCTCTCCCTTTCTCTCTCTAAAATCAATAAAAACATTTTTTAAAATCTTGCTCTAACCACTTTGTAGCTGCATGACCTTGGGCACACCAACCTCTGAAGTTCCTCTTCCTCACCTGTGAAATAGACATCATCATAGTACTTGAGGCCCATGATTATCAGATTTAAATGAAATCAAGCTGCCAAAGCACTTAGCACAGAGCCTAACCCAAGGCAGGGAGCTGTTGTTAGGCCTGAAAGTTCACCGACCTTTCAATGGCTGAAGGATGACAGGGGCCACAGATCACATCTTCACAGCAATAGGGTCCTTGGGTGTCTGATTACCCCTTCCCCCATACAAATTTGAGGCAAGTCATAAAATACTTTTCTAGTGTGTTAAGCAGTTGTTTTGTTAAGTTCTCCCTCCCCCCACCTTGAAATAAATGCCAAAGGCCTTAAAAACAGCCACACCCCACTCTGGGCTTCATGTGAGCAGTCAGATGATGAGGCAGGGATGGGAGGGGTGGTGAAGTGGATGGTGGACGGAAACTAGTTTGGCTTCCTGGCCCAAGACACAAGGCCTGGAGGCCTGGGAGGAGCCAACTTCCACTGGAAGGGAAAGCAGGGGAGGAGGCTGCTGAGGTTTTTGCTGGAACAAGTACTGGAGCCACCTCCTGGAGGCAGGCTGTGTGCAGAGACCGTGTGGAGTACACTGGTTAGCTGCTCCTCTTGGGGCACAAAACCACCCTCGGGTCTGATTCCTGCCTTTGCCCAGGCTACCTTACCCTGGCTTCTGCACCCTGTGCCTCCCTCAATCCCAGCACTTGTCATTCAAACATGTGTGCCTTCTTTCTTTTCTTTATTTGTTTTGTTAATCCTCGCCTGAGGATATTTTTCCATTGAATTTTAGGGAGAGTGGAAGACAGAGGGAAAGACAAGAGAGACATCTATGAGAGAAACACATCGATTGGCTGTCTCCTGCACAAGCCCCAACTAGGGCCCAGGCTGGGGAAAAGCCTGAAACTGAGGTTCATGCCCTTGATTGGAATCGGACCTGGGACCCTTTGGTCCGCTGGCCAACACTCTATCTACTGAGCCAAACCGGCGAGAGCGCTTCTTTCCTTTCTTCATTTGTGCGTTCATTCATTCATTCATTCATTTATTCACCCAACAGCACTTGAGGACTTGCTGCATGCCAGACCATGCTGGGTGCTGGAGATACCAAAACATAGTTTCTGCTTTTAAGGAATTCCACTCGAGAGGGCAAATGAAAACAGACCTGCAAACCACTAAACAGCTAAGGAAAAGACAAACTCATAATTGCTATAATGAGCCACACGCAGGATCACTGGCATGGCCTTATTTGCTGGGCTTATTGCCATGAGCAACAGAGTTGGTTGATAGCAGAGTCTGCAGCCAAACTGCCAGGGCGGTCACTCCAGCTCTCTATTTACCAGCTGTGGGAACTTGGGTAGGGACTGAGTTGCTCTGTGTCTGTTTCCTTGGCTGTAAAATGAGGATAGTTATAGTTAACATCCTTATAGAATTGTTATAAGGATTAAAGGACTTTATAGTTACAAGACTGCCCTGACAGGTTTGGCTCAGTGGATGGAGCGTCGGCCTGCAGACTGAAGGGTCCCAGGTTTGATTCTGGTCAGGGGCATGTGCCTTGGTTGCGGGAGCATCCCCAGTGTGGGGTGTGCAGGAGGCAGCTGATCGATGTTTCTCTCATCAATGTTTCTGGCTCTCTGTCCCTCTCCCTTCCTCTCTGTAAAAAAATCAATAAAATATATTTTAAAAAAATAAAGGACTTTATAGTTAAAAGACTGGAATAGGGCCTGGCATATCACAATGTAAGTGAGTCGTTTTTCTTCACTACCCTGCAAGTTCTTGGTAATTACACTGGTATGACACTTGGGATAGCACCAGGTCTATACCCACCTCCCCACCCCCACCCCAAGCTCACAGTGAGTGTGCCCCATGGCTCTCTCCGGAGAATGGAAGAGCAACACGGGCCCCAGAGAGGAGCTAAGGCCAGCGTTGACAATGAGTTACTTGTATTTCTGAAAACATACCTGCCAGGTCCCTTTCCTGGAGATTCTGAGTCTGAAAACCCTGACCCACGCCACACTGAAAACCACTGATCTGGTTCAAACCTCTTAATTTTACTGAAGTCATTCAACTTGATCAAGACAAGGTGACGTTAGTAGCAGAGCCTGGATTGGAAGACGAAGGTGCTGTTTCCTTTCACTCCTATTGTTGGAACCAGTGCCCCAGCAAATGGAATCTTCGAAAGAAGGCGGCTGTGGGGGACAGCACCAGAAACCAGGGAGGATGCCGGGAAATTCCACGTGGGGTAGCTGGGTTATCCTTCCCACCTGACCTCCCTCATCACCCGACTCTTGTCCAGTTGAAAGCACACTTGACGGTCAGCCCTCTTCCACAGTTCTGGCTCGTTCCTTAGATAGCAGTGGTGCCTGCCCTTGTGCAGAGTGAGGCCTCGGGGGAGAAGGGGCCATTGCATCGACCTTTCAATGGCTGAACGATGAAAGGGGCCAAGGGACCAGAAAGGCATTGGGAGTATTTGTACGCATGGCTGTCTAGCTCAGACCCGGAGGGCAGCCCGCGCCAGTAGCTTGTTTGTCTCTTGATCCCATACTTAGGATTCAGAGAGAGTGAGCAGCAGTGCTCAGGCATGTGAAGGAAGGCAGGCTGTAGATGCAATGCTAAGTTTGGAGGATGGATAGTTTGTCAGGCTGGGTGAGGGGTGCAGTAGGGGTATAAAGAGAGGTGTGAAGCAGCTTCCAGGCATTTTAGAGGATCAAACCCACAACCTTGGCATATCAGGACAATACTCTAACCAACTGAGCTACCCAGCCAGCGTGAGGCAAAGTTCTTTAAATCCTTGCTGGAGTACGAGAGTTCCATGGTAGGAGCCCTTGTGCATATACTAGTAGTACTGCGGCAGTGAGGGTGGGGGGAGGGAGGAGGGAAACGGTTAGGGTTTATGTCCTCTATTTCTCTTCTCACCCCCAGTACCTGGCTCAGGACTGAACACAGACAGACACCATGAAAACTTACTGCTTGACTGGCTGGCCCACACCACTCACTTGACACCACCCCGGAGTGGACGCCAGGTCCTGCATTAAACAATAAGCAGTCACACTCCAAGGAGAGCTAGGCTCAGCTCTGGGGCATTGGCATTTGGAGACAAACAGTTTATCTTTGTCACTGCCTTAAAAGGAGGGAAAAGAGGGTTTGTTACCAAAGCAGGGCTGCTAGGCTGCAAGAGGGAGACTTTGCAAGTTCATGGCTGAATGGGTGGTTCGCTGTGGTAGGGTGGTTGTCTATTCTAATAGCGGGTGGTGGACGTGTATGATGGCAAATGTGGTGGTGGTGGTGGTGGTGGTAGTGTGTGTGTGTGTGTGTGTGTGTGTGTGTGTATGGGTGAGTGTGTGCAGATCAGGGATGACAGAAGAACCCCAGAGGCTGTGCACAAAGCTGAAGCTTTAGACTGAGCTACTTCCTGGCCGGGGGGTGAGGGGCAGGCCAGGGAGCAGGGAGCAGGTGGCCAGGAAAGGTCACTGGAGGCTGACATTTGGAGATGCTCCGTGTGATGGCTCGATGCAGCCTGGCCTGCGCCTGTCAGCCCCTGCAGTGAGTGACAAGCTGTAAGAGACTAGCAGAGCATGTATGTCCTTTGGGCTCACAATTCCACTTGGAGAAATTTATTCCCAGAGATGTTCCCCCAGTGCACCGAGGAAGGAACCTTTCTCAGTGCCCACCTGAGGGGGCCGGGTTAACCACACGGTGGGACTTTAGGAGCCTTTACAAGAAAAGAACAGAGCAAGTTCTGGAATGTTATGCTCGAATCTATGGAAAGAGCTGGAAAAGCTTGGAAAGATTTATACCAAGCTGTTAACAGTGAGAAGTGAGGGTGTGAGTTGGGGGACAATTGTATTTTCATTTGGATTTTATGTTATACACTTCTGTGTTGTTTGGACATCCTACAGCAAATATTTTCAAAGTTTTTAAAGAATGCTGAAGACAAACTGACACCTTCAAATCTATGAACAAGTCATCCCACAAAGGCTCAGCGCACCTGCTTTCCCATTCATTCTGGCCACATGCTCTGAAATGAGGAGTGTGAGGAGGCCTGGAGTTAATCCCTGTGCCTCTCTGCTGTGTTTCCTGCATCACTTAGTCCTCTGAGCTTCGGCGTGACCACCTATGAGGCAGGCAGAGCATCTCTGATGCTCAGGAGCTACTGGAGGGGGGTCGGAGGGATGGACAAGATGCCGCTGTGTTAGCAAAACTCAGCCTAAGAGAGGCCCTGCAGCAGCCCCACTCCATGGCCACCACCACGAGGCTTCAGCGTCAGACCCAACCTACAGGGGTAGGGGGAAGGGAAGAGGAAGGAACCAGAGGAGAGGTCAAGCTAGCTAGCTTCTTCCGGACTCAGCCCCTCCTCCATCTGACCCTTGCTGGCCTCTCCTGGCCAAGGCCTCTCTCCCTGAAGCTTTCCCTTCCTCTGGAAATGCCTTCTCCCTTGGATCTCCCCAGCCATCTCCAGCTGCCCTGCTGTCCAGCTCCCAGCGGTGCAGACCTGGACAGGCTGCTCAGGCTTCTCTGAGGTTCAGCAGCTCACACCCTTGGACCAGGTGATCCAAGTGTCCTTTTTATTAGCAAAAAATGAGGATTTGGGAGGGAAAAAGAAAGTAGTCCTCACACATCTCAGGGCAGAGTCAGAAGCGCAGTGAAGACTGGGTAGGCTTGGGAGGAAGGTGTCCGTTGCCAGTGGGATACAAACACCAGCCCTAGGTCAATATGGAGCAGGAAATGGCGGGCGCGGGGGGGGGGGCGGGGGGGGGGGGGCGGGGGGAAGAGTCGGAGTTTGAACCAGCCAGTGGAAGTCAGAGAGGTAGGGCGGGGTTAGATCCCACGGAGTCCAATGCCAGGGTGAGGTGTTCCAATTTAGGCAGCTGAACTTGAGATGTGACGGGGAGACCCGTGATTTGGGGACGTGCCCAGTCAAGCCGGGCCTCCAGGGTCCTGAGATGACACATTCTGAACTCATGTGGCCCCGGCTTTAGACACTGCCCGGCGGAGTGCCTTCTGACCTGCCTGGCACTTAGTAGGAACTCCTCAGATATTTGTCACATGAATGGGCCAGGGAGTAACTTGAGCTGCCCTCCCCACTCACCTCCTGCCATTGGCCGCAGCCGCTGAACAGCAAACTGGGCCACCGGCCTGACCCAGTTTCCCTGCCTGGGCCGCCAAACCCCGGGAGCAGCAGATGCTCTGGAGCGGGAGTCCATGGTGACTCAGAGGCGTCTGCCCTGCGCCCCCGCCCCCGCCCCCGCCTCTCTGCTGCGCTTTGGATCGCTGGCCGCGGTTTCTGACATCGGCTGTGACTTATCTCCCTGAGAGGAGGAGAAAGGGGGCCTGTCTTGTGGTCTCCCTGTGCTGGTGCTGGCATCGCCGCCCCACCCGAGACTGGAGAGACTGGCGCGTCCCCTGAGCAGCACCGCCCCCCGGTGGCCACGGCGCGGGGGCTCAGGAGGCAGCCCTGGGGCCTGGCCCAGCTCCCAGCAAGCTGGCTGTGCGATTGGAAAGCCAGCTCTCCGGGGCCCCACTGGTAAACAGGGAGAGGAATCACATCACCACCTCCCGGAGGGGCCAAGGGTTTTGCCCTGGGTGCAGCCTCAATAAAGGATGCAATTGTTTCCCCAGCCATCTGGGAAAAGGGCAGACTTGGCACCCCAGACCCCTGCTCCGGTGGAAGCTCCGCCCAGAGAGGGGCCAGCGGGCTACTGCCCCGCAGCTGGGTCAAGGCCAACGCCCTTTTTGCCGAAAGCCTGGGCTATGTTCCTGCTTTCCGCATGTGCAAGACCACGTGTCTGACACATGTTAAAAATAGACGTGAACATCTGCCCTTTGACTTTTGTGAGTTGCCTGTTCATCTCTTTTGTGCATTTTTCTTTCTTTTCTTTTTCTCTTATTGATTTGTAGAAGTTCTTAAAATGTCAGGTCTGTCATACTGAGGCAGGATAGTAAGAAGCTACGAAGAATCCTTGGAATGGGGAAACTGAGATAAGATAATTAAACAAGGCCAAACAGTTTAAACAATTTACAGACAGCTAGTGAATAGCAAGACCTTATCTTCCCTAACCAAGGGCACTACTTCTCCTCCCTAACCAAAGAATGCATAGCTTAAGTCACCCTGGTCAGGGAGATAGAGGACAGAAACCCAATTAGTGTCATTTGTGCCAGCCAAACCCAAGGACAGAGTAAATCAAGGGAACAAATAACAACAACAAAACAACTACAACAGTAAAACCGACCAAGGAATAATCCCAAACTCCCCTATAAACTCATTTTGATCCATCAGGATAAAAAACCCACACCTGGAAAGCTGATGAGATAAAAGCCCTGAAGATGAAGGATGCCAGTGCAGAATCTCTCTGGAGCTTGCCCAGGCCTTTTCTCCAGCATGAACTTTTTACTTTCTTCCTTCTAAACTCGAAGGGTCCCCAGGAGACTTGCAATCAGAGGAGCAGCAGGCAGCAACAGCCCACCCCAGACTTAGCCCCTGAAACGATCTCCTTTGTTCTCTGAGTTTCTAGTGAGCTAACGGCAGCCCTGCCTTGGCTCACTTCTGTCACTGTGATTTGTACTTCTCAGTGAATTCACAGCCCAAAGTGGCTGACTTCTTTCCCATAACATTTTTAGCGAGCCAAAGCAGCGCCACCTAGGCCAGTGATGGCGAACCTTTTGAGCTCGGCATGTCAGCATTTTCAAAAACCCTAACTTAACTCTGGTGCCGTGTCACATATAGACATTTTTTGATATTTGCAACCATAGTAAAACAAAGACTTATATTTTTGATATTTATTTTTTATATTTAATGCCATTTAACAAAGAAAAATCAACCAAAAAAATGAGTTCACTGTCTCTGGCGTTAATAAACATGCTCTCAAAATCACCTGGACTTGTGTTGTGAAATCTTCCCTGCATGAAGTTAAGAACCCACACCCTCCAGGCCAGTGCTGGGGTGCAGAGTCCCAGGCCACTTCTTCCTCTACCTCCGGAGATCGGTGTGATCTCAGGCATGTCATGTCCCTTAGGCCTTCGTTTCCACACCCCTGAAAAGAAGTGGTTACATTTAGGAGATTTCTATTTATCTTTGAAAAAACACCACAAAACACCTTATTGATATTAGAGAGAAAGGAAGGGAGAGACAGAGAAACATCAACTTACGGTTCCACTTTTTTATGCAGTCATTGGTTGCTTTTCATATGTGCCCTGAACAGGAATCGAAACTGTAACCTTGGCATATTGGGATGATGCTCTAACCAACTGAGCTACCTGGTCAGGGCCTACATTTAGGAGATTTCTAAATGCCCTATAGGCTCTAAAGACCTAGGGAGAGTCCTTGTCCTGGGACAAGCACACACACGCACATACACACAATGCACACACATATTCACACACGCATCCACATATCCACACACACATACACAATGCACACACGTATTTACACACACACACATACACTGTACACACATATTCATACACACATACACATACACATACACATACACACATGCTCCCACATACACAGCAGAGAAGAAGCATTTGCATGTGGGCTGGGCCACTGGAGTCGCCTCCAGGAGTTTTATGCCCCAGGCCCTGTAGGCCTTGAAAATCACCAGAGAAGAATAATGTGTCTGGAAAGCATTTCATGTGTGAAGCAGTTTTCTCCTTCGGCCCCTCCTCTTCTTTTGTCACTTTGCAAATATCTGTGGCTGTCTTGCCAAGTGTTGGGATTGGGCCACATCTCCCTGTTGAGGCCTGGGCTGGGGGGTAGGGGGAGCCTCCAAAGATCAGCCTGTCCATCCTTTCCTCACTGCCCTCTCCCCAGCTCCCACAAGAATATAGCCCGCCGATGCTGGGGGGTGGGGGGAGGGGGGCATGTGCGGGGGTTGGGGAGTGGGGTGGTGGTGGTGGTGGTGGTGGTGGTGGTGGTAGGGGAGGCCAGGGGGAGGTCAATGGGAGAAAAGGGAGACATATGTACTACTATTTGTAATACTTTAAACAATAATTTTAAAAAAGAATATAGCCTGCAGAAAGAAGGAAACAGCCCCACAGTGTTATACAGGGATCATAAAATGTGGCTCCACCCTCCAGAAGAAGCCAAAGTTGGGATGTAACTACAGAACAGATGGGGCCTGGGGAGGAAGCAGCATTTAGTGAAGCGGCTCCAAGAAAGCCAGAGGAAGGGCAAAGAGGGCAGGCGCAGCCCCTCCTCTGGCCTCCAGGCCTTAGAGCCCTGGCTGGGTCTTCTCTCAGTGTCCAGAACTTGCTGTGTTTTGTAACTGTGCCTCATTTCTGACCCTGCGTCCGTGTCCATCAGGCTGGAGGGGGAAAATACAGAATTTCTTCCAGGAGTCATGCCGTAGTTCTGAGGTCTTAATGCAATGCCCCAGGGTAGGAGGATGGCAAGTTGATCTTCAGGAAACAATCCCCAAGTCATTGCCCAGGCTGTCCATGCGCAGCCTGCAGGGCCCCTCAGGTCCGATGTTTCCCTGTTTGTTCATCGCAGTCACAATCCGGCTTAGATACATCCCCAAGCCATATGCCCTGGGCCCCCACTGCCTCCCTGAGAGCTGCCCTGGGGACCCTCTGTCATTCCTCTTCAGGCACGGACCCCCCTCCTGGTTTGGGTTCTCTCCCCACTGCCTCTGGGGTGCCTTGAATACTTGAATCCTTCTCCCCCTTCCCCCACTCTTTTATCGCCTCTGGAAACCAACTCAGTTCTCCTAAGGGCTTAGACTCCTAAAAAAGATGTTTAGGTTCCTTTTGTTTCTCTTCCTTTCCCACTCCACTCTGCTATCACCCTCAATTCTATTCAAATTGGGGAAAGGAAATGGAAAAATACAGGGAGAAAAATAAACATCGATGAGCCTGACAGCTGGGGAGATTGGCGGGGGATGGTGGTGGTGGTGTGTGTGGAGGAACTGAGCAAAAAAGAAAAAAAAAAACAGAAAAAAAACTCATGGACAGGACAACAGTGTGGTAATTGTGGGGGTGGGGTGAGGAGTGAAGGGGTGAGGGGTGGGGTGAAGGGGTGAGGGGGGGACAAATGGTGATAGAGACTTGACTTGGAGTGGTAAACACATAATATAGTGTGTTGTAGAATTGTGCACCTGGAACCTGTATAATTTTGTTAACCAGTGTCACCCCAATAAATTCAATAAAAAGGAAAAGAAAAATCTAGCCGCCTATGTTATCCTATTTAATCTCACCTCAATCTTCTGAAGGGTCCCTCATTTTATAGGCGAGGAAACTAAAGTGTAATAAGGTCACATAACTAAGAGGCCTTCTTTCCACGTATGTACCCAAAGCACTTTGTCCAATGGGTGTGCACCAGGTCAATGAAGTAGATCCCAACTGTTAGGTGACCCAGGAAAGCGGCGGCGAGGAAAGCAAAGAGAATCGAGTGAATCAGAAAGAAAAAGGAGAAGTTTATTTGCGTTCTCGGGCGAGACCCACCGGCCCAAAAGGTGGGGCCAGTGAATTTCGCGACTTCAGGGAGGGAGGGACATCTCTTTATTCAGGTGTTTGGTGAGGGCGGGGGCCTGAACTGAGGAAGTGCCCGCAGCAGGGATCATCACACATTCAACTGAGGGAGTCTCGGCCGCAGGGGGTGGGCGGCACATTCAGGAATGGGTCAGTATCTTGTGCGGGGATCTCTGTGAACTTCAAGGAGAAGCAGGTATCTGTGTCTGGCACGCTGACCCGTGAGAGATTCCAGATCTGTGAGAAATTCCAGAGGAAGTCCATTGTCTCATCCCATGTCCGCATGTATCCGATCCCGGGCTCCCTCCGACCTAACACCAACTTGTTGTTGTTACACAGATGAACTCTTTCTTCACATAGAACAGTGGTTCTCAACCTTCCTCATGCCGCGACCCTTTAATACAGTTCTGCATGTTGTGGTGACCCCCAATTTCATTGTTACAAATTGAACATAATTAAAGCATAGTGATTAATCACAAAAACAATATGTAATGATATATGTGTTTTCTGATGGTCTTAGGCAACCCCTGTGAAAGGGTCGTTCAACCCCCAAAAAGGGTCGCGACCCACAGGTTGAGAACCGCTGACATAGAACCTTACATGGAAAACCTGAAAGTGTGTTCCTGCTCTAGTGGGAGGTGACTGGGCTGGGGGCTCAGAGTGCAGCTTCCCCCTAGCCCCTAGGCCCCAGAACACATCTGGAGACCTCTGGACAGTATGGACTCCAGGTCAGCTCTACAGCCAACCTTCCCACCCCCTAGACCTGGGTTACGACACTTCCTGTCACTGGCCCAGTGGGTTTCCTTGGAAGACACTGGCTTCAGGACACACATAGTCAAAACTTCCTGCCTGGTTCTTCCCTGGAGGCTGCTGGGTGCCATGTCAGGGCCAGATCCATGGCTTCTGAGAGGGTTTGGAGGCTGGCCCACCCCCTGCTGTCCAATCTCTCCCATGCATCCCACGTAACCAGCAGGGAGGCATGGGGCCAATTGCTTTAAATAAATGTCAGTCCTGCTCAGGGCTAGATTGATGGGGCCTTTGGGGAGGTTCAGAGAAAATAGGGCTATGATTTGTCTCTTGAGACAATTTTTTGGCAAATCTCTTCATTGAGAGTGCTGCTCTCTCATCCCCTTTGGTTCATAAAATTACTGTTTCAAGAGACACTAAGAGGCCCTGGGTTTCCATAGCTGGTTACTACATCCATGCCCTCACCACATACGTTAGGTGAGCACCAACTGAGCACCAGGTACTGTGCTAAGCACCAGAGTGCGCAGGCCAGGAGGATGCAACCTCATCACAGTCCACAGTTCATGCCTCTGTGCTTTCCTAGCCCTGGGAAAATATAGTGGATATTTGCTGGCTCTTGGCTACTCAGCATTCATTTCCCCTAATAGTTCTCTGTGGTTTCCTTTCCCATGACCTGCCCCCCACGAGCACAGCCTTGGTGAGACAATGAAGCAGGGAATCTTGTAGAAGCCAAAAGGGTGTATGGAGGTTTTGTCAGCCAGAGTTCTTTGACTCTCTGTGCCAGGGAGACCAAAGGTTGGACAGGCCACCTACATGCTTCCAGTCAGACCCCTTCCCAGGACTTTGAAGCAAGGTCAGCAGAAGCAGTTGGCTTATTCGTCCCAACAACATAAGGAAATTCTTTTCTGCTTCCTGTACTTCCAAGCCTAGTTCTCCAGCCTCCCTGTGGGTTCTGGGCATCTCCTCAGTTTCCTTTTCTTTGTCTTATTTTCTTTGCCAGAATTGGTTTCGGTTGCTGGCACTCGGAGAATCCTGACTGGCATTCCAGGTTCCAGCTGTTATTTCAGTTGCACCCAACATGTTTGAAATTTACCTTGTGAGCACCTGTTCTAGGCTGGGTGTTGTGGATACATTGACTTAGAGGGAGATAGAGGAGCCAGTGCTTAAGTGTGAGAAATGTCGTGAAAGTGCAAGGAACAAGGGAGGAAGAGGCCAGCTCTGCTGAGGGCAGGAGCGGGTGGTGGTGGTGGTGGTGGTGGTGGTGGTGGTGGAATGAATGGGTCATACAAACTGAGTTTCTTGCTCTGCTCTTTGTCCCCATCCTCATACCCTCAGCCTTCTCAGCACGGCAAATGGAGAGATCTTTTACAAATCAGATCAAGTCACTACTGGGCTCAAAATCCTCCAATGGCTCCCCGTCTCACTGAGGGTGAAAGCCAAAGTCCCACAATGGTCCACAGGCCCTCTATCACCTGGTGCCCCAGCAAAGGATTCTGTCGCCCAGCCCCTGTGCAGCTAGGTAGAGTCCCAGGGCTAACCTCTCACCAATGAGATGACACTGCATGTGGTGGGTGCGTATTCCCACCTCACTTGCCTAAGAGGAAATGCTGAACTTGTGTTCCAGTTACCCTTATAGTACCTAACGCCGAGTCACAATGCATACACCATTCCGGTCACTTCGTCTCATCACCTAGTCATTTTAACATCTCACATCATCACAAGAAGGTTGAGTACAGTACAAGGTATTCTGAGAGAAAGAGACCTTCACATAACTTTTATTACACCATATTATTATCGTTGTTCTAATTTATTATTGGTTATTGTTAGTATCATATTGTGCATAATTTATAAATTCAACTTTATTGTAGGTATGTATGAATAGGAAAAAATAGATAGATAGAGTTTGGTAATATCTGTGGTCTCAGACATCCACTGGGGGTCTTCGAACAGATGCTCCATGAATAAAGGGGACCTACTATACTACATGTTATCCATTCAGCTGTCCATGGACACGTGGGTTGCTTTTACCTTCTGGCTGCTTTGAATGATGCTACAATGAATACGCGTGTACAGATATCTCTTCTAGTCTCTGCTTTTAATTCTTTCGGGTACAGACCCACAAGTAGAATCTGGATCATATGGAAATTCTACTTTTAATTTTTTAAGGAACCATCATACTGTTTTTGACAACAGCTGTGCCTTTTAAAATTCCTACCCACAGTGCACAAGAGTTCCAAACTATCCATGTCCTCATCAACACTTGTTGTTTTCTGTTGTGTTTTGTCTGTTTCTAGTCGCCATAGGAATGACGGAGGTAGTATCTCATTGCAGTTTTGATTAGTATCTCCCTAATGATTAGTGATACTGAGTATCTTTTCATATGCTTCTTGGCCATTTGTATATCTTCTTTGGAGGAGTGTCTATTCAAGGCCTTTGCCCATTTTTAAATTATGGTTTTTGTTGTCGTTGAGTTGTAGGAGTTCTTCATATATAAAGGCGATTAACCTCTTATCAGGTATAGAAATTGGAAATATTTTCTCCGCTTCTGAGGATTTCCTTTCCGCTCTGTTGATTGCGTCCTTTGATGCGCGCGGTGGAGATGTTGGTAGAACTCAGCCAGGCTGAGGGGCAGTGGAGTGAGGGGAAGGTGTTTCCGTCAAAGGAAACAGCCTGTGCAAACACACAGAGGAAAGAAGCGGCACAATGGAAGCAGCCGAGCCTCGCTAGCGCTTGTGTGGAGGGATGAGGAAGCCGGGAGAGGCGAGGCTGGAGAAGTCGGTAACAGTAAGCTAGCTGAGTAGCCGGGACTACATTCTAAGGTGCAACTTACAGAGCGGTCCCAGGAGCCTGCATTGGCATCACCTACTGAGAGTTCGTTACACATGGACCATTTTATTGCCGCAGCTCTGACCTACCTCTGCGGTGGGGACGGGGACCTGGGTTTTAACAAGCCCCCGGGATGACTCCGATGCTCACTCCAGTTTGAGCATTGCGTGGAGGCCAGTGGGAGGCACTGGGGGGCCGGCTAGTCTGGAAAGATGACGACTGGGCTGTCCTTCGGGTTGGGGTGCCCCGGGCTTGGCCCTGCCCCCATCGTCTTCCAGCCACCCAATGCCCACCCCACCCGCCGCCTCTGTCGGACACCCGCTCGCTCGCCTAGCCAGCGCCGGGCCCGCTTCTCTCTGTAGGGTCCCCATCAAGGACCACGGAGGGGCAGTAGTGCTGCAGCCAGGCCTACATTCCTCTCACTTCCCGCCATTGTCCCGGGTTCCTGTGGCCGCGTCTCCGCTCTCGCCCCGGGCCGTCCCAAGGCCCTGGCAGGTGACTCACTTCCTTTCTCCCCAGTGACTTAATCCTGCGCCCCGCAGCGCCAGCCCGGGCGGCAGCGGAGACCCCCTCCCTGGCCGGCTCCGGACGCAGGCGCTGCGCGGCGCCTCTCCGCCAGCAGGGGGCGCCGGAGCCCGCGGTGCCTCCCCCTGGAGCCCTGGAGCGGGTTTCCCTCTGCAGCCGGGACCCACGGAGGCGTGGTGGCGGGTGGGTGGGGTGGGAGGAGGCCCGAGAGGAAGGAGGGAGGCAGAGGGTGGCCTCTGACCCTGCTGTTGCCCACCCTCTGCTTGGGTCGCCTGCAGCTATCACCGATGGGGAAACGAGACCTGGGGGTGCAGTGTGCCTTGACCAAGGCCGTGTAGCCCAGCCTGGGGAGTGAGGGGACAGGAATCCGCGTTCTTGGTCCCACCCCCACCCCTACCCGCATCCCCAAGTCGATGGTTTTCCCACAAATCCTCAGGTGTTAATTTTATCCTCTTTGGTTTCCCCCATCATTGTGTTTCAGGTCCCAAATCTGCAGACAAGATGCCTTCGATTTTGATCACGTGTGGGCCCTGAAACGTGGCCATCCCTGGAATCAGCAGGAGCTGAGGGCAGCTCTGGCTCCACCTGGGAAGCAAGTGGAATCTGCAGTGATTGGGAGGCATTCCCATTCCCAGTGTTGCGCTGACCCCCCCCCCCCCCCGTTCCACATACACACTCCCCCCTGCCCCCCCCCCCCACTCTCCCCTCCCCTCTAACAAAGCTGACTGGCTTTGTCCAAGGTGCCCCTCACCCCCAGCCCTGCACTGCCCGGCCTCTTGGCGCCTCAGTTTTCTCATTTGTAAATTGGGTGTGGTAATAGTATAACCCAAAGCGTTATTGTGAGGCTTAAATGAGTTCATACTAGGAAGGTATAAACACCCAATAACCTTCTAGAACCTGGGCTCCACACAGTCAGGGATCTGTCTGTTGTCTTTCTTTGTCACTGCTTTATGTCTAGCACTTAGAACACTGCCTGGTACAAAGGAGGAACCCAATAAATACTTGTTGAATGGCCCGGCGGGTGTAGTCCAGTGGTTGAGCGTCGATCCATGAACCAGGAGGTCACAGTTTGATTCCTGGTCAGGGAACATGCCTGGGTTGCAGGCTCGATCCCCAGTAGAGAGCATGGAGGAGGCAGCCCATCGATGATTCTCTCTCATTGAGGTTTCTATCTCTCCCTACCTCTCCCTTCCTCTCTCTGAAATCAATAAAAACATTTTAAGTTCTTGTTGGATGAATAAGTGTTAGCTATTATTATTGCTGAGACTGACTTTACTGTAGGATTTAGGCCTGTCAGAGCAGATCTGGAGCATTGAAGGGGAAGTCCTTGGGGGTCTATTTGTACAAGCCATAGAGGGCTTCCGGGGAAGGAGTCGTTGTAAGGAAAGAGACCGGAAGAATGTATGAGAGGCTCAGAACAGGGCAAGGAGAAGAAAGTGGTTCTGGGTAGAGGATCCTTGAACTCACACCCAAGTCCCAGGAACACTGCACACAGGAGTGGGCCATTTCACGAACGTGCCAAGAAGCAGCACACAGTTGATCAACGGTGGTTTTATGACAGTCTGGTGGCTTCACACTTGCTAAGGACACTGAGGATTTGGTGGTTAGTTCGGTCAGCGTTTTTAATGGGAGTGTTTGAGTCCTGGGAAGCACACCTCCACAGGCAGAGTGCCCGCGAGACGCTTGCAGGGCACTCCATGGAAAGTCTACAGAAACTGCTGGGGACAAAGCCAGAGACAGCCCATTGCTGTTATGTGTGGCCCTGTTTCTATCAATGGACTAGTGTGGGCTTGGAGGGCTTGGGTAACAGCTTGGAAAGGTAGCTGTGTCAGGGCTGCCTTTGTGGGAAGAGAGCTCGCTGTCCTTGGAAGTGGCTGTATTAGCAACCTGGGGAAATGCCATAATGGAGGTTCACCAAAGGAGGGGAGCTTAGGTTAGATGGGCCCCAAGGTTGCTCCTCTGAGGCAGGAGTAACAAGACAGGATGCAAAGCATCTCTGAGACCTGCTTCCATGATGCCCTGGAAGCAGAGGTTCATGGGAAGTGGAGCTTGCTTCTGAGCATTCTGGACACTTGTTCCTAGCTTGTCACTCCCTCTCGAGGGGCAGAATAGCTTTGATCTAACCCTGCCCTCCCACCTGGTGGCCTGGCTGACCCCCGATGAGACAATGATTTGTAGTGGAAGGAGCCTCCCAGGTTTTAGAGTCGATCAGATCTGGGTTCAAATCCCACCTCCACCACTTCCTCAGCAATCCTCTTACTCCTCTGAACCTCAATTTCTTCAGCTATAAAATGAGAATGAAAATATCTAATTTTCAGATTTGTAGCAAGAGGATGTGTATGGTAGGCCTGGTGCAGAACAGGGGCTTAAAGAGCATCCATTCTCTCTGACTTGCTTCAGCCCAGGGGCCAGGCTGCGAGAGATGAAAGCATTCCTGAAAAGAATGTTGAATGTTGAAAGGGCCAGGTGGCCTCTTGGGCGACTCCCCTAACGTTTCCAGTAGCAGTTATTTCACCTTTAATACAAAGAAAATGGAACAGGGATTCTCTAACGCCTGCCTGCAGGTCCTGCAGACTTGCCTACATGTGGAAGAACTTTGCAAACCATGAATGCTGTAGGTCACATCGAAGCTGTAGCTCTCCAAATTTGTTGTCTTTCTATTCTTGCAGCTTGGCCCCGCCTGGATTTCTAGCATGCCAGCAGGGTGGGAGGATGTGGGTTTTGGCGTCTTTCGAAACTCAGAATCCCAGCTCCCCCGTTTGCTTGCTTTGTGACATTGGGCAAGTCTTTGAGTCACAGTTTGCTAACCTCGGAATGAGGATAATTACAGCTACTCTGCAGGGCTGATGGAAGAGTTGAATGGGACCACATATGCAAGGTGTTTGTGCTGACATAGTAGGTGCTTAATTATGGCAATTAATATTTTTAAAGTGCTTAGAATGATGCCTGGCACATAGGAAGTACTAAATAAATGTTCATTAAATAACTAGAAATGAAAAAAGATGAAAACAGACATATGTAAATAGATGCATAGATAGGGACGAGCAGCTAAAGTAAGCTCTTTCCTTCCTACACCTCCCAGTCTTCTTCTGAAAACTTCTCTGCCAGCCTCCGCCCCTCTCAGTTCTGGCCCTAACTTCCTCTGGCTGGGACAGTGAAGTCAAGTTTGGGTACTATAAAAGGTGGCTCCTATTCACAAAGAAGTTGACCATACTGAAAGAGATTTATCTCTAAGGTTTATTCTAGCTCAAACCACCCATCCAACTATTATCACTGGAGACCCCTCCTTTGTGACAGCATCTTTTAAGAGATTTACTCTCATAAACTCTTATTTGTATTCTTCCAACAGCTTCGGAAGGGGTGGTAGGGATAAAAATTAGTCACCGGATTTCACAAAGGGAACTGAAAGGACATGGACAGTGCTGGGGTTTCCCTGCCCAGGCCCCAATCAGCTGGTCTTGAGCCATGAGGTCGTCACATCATAATAATCACCAAGGACTCATGCATTTTATTTAATGTCAATAATCCCATTAGGTTGGCATCAAATTACCACTTGACAGCTGAGGAAACTGAGGTCAATGACTTGAGGTGAAGTGACTCAAGGTCACATGGCCAGTAACTGACAAGTGGGGATTCCTGACCCAGGTATGAGGACTCCAAAGCCATTGCCACTGGACTCTGGTGTCCTGACACCCTCTGCTGGGGGATTGAGGCCTAGTGCTTCTCCTAGGTGGGGTTCAAGCCAGACACAGTGACTAGATTAGGCCCAAGGGCCACCTGGGCCCATGAACTCACCTTCCACAAGCCTGTTGCTTGTGCTCTGCCTCTGCACCCTCTGAGGCTGGAAGGGCTGTATCAGAAAAGCAGAACTGCTTTCATCTCTATAAAGAGATTTGTGATGGCCTTTGATATTGCATAATTAATTGTGTACACAGTCTCTGTAGAGATGTTGCCTTGGTGTCCAGTGCTGGAGCTTTATCTACTTATATAAAAACGCTGGGTGGTCATCACGACCAGTCTGGCGACCAAGCGGAAGGAAGTCAGTCCTGCAGGGGTTGTCTTGGAAACGGCTGCACCCTCCCCCGAGCTGTTTCCCGGAGCTGTTTCCTGTAAGGGCAGGGTTTGAGGCAGAAACCCGCCCTGGGAGCATAGAGGCATATCTTTATAAAGTGTGCCGCACCAGCATGGCCAAGGGTGAACCTGAGCGGGGGCGGCTGAAAGGCTTAGAAAAGACAGACAAGAGAATGAAAGCCAGGTCTCGGTGGGATGCTGCTTCTCTGAGAGACAGCAATCACGCCCACAGCCATGCCTTTATTTTATAGCAGAAGCTATGAGGCAAAGTAATGGCGTGACCAAGATGTTTACAACATTCTCCTGGATTTCAATCCTACTCAACTACACGCACCTGAACTTAATGTGGTGTACAGGGAGATATTAGAATAAGTTTAATCACTTTATCAGTCATTGTTTGCATCACTGTTGTTTTTATATCATGTTTCTGTTGTTTTCATATCATGTTTTTGTTGTTTTCATATCATGTTTTTGTCATTTTTATATCATGCCTCTGTTGTTGTTATATCCTTTTGTTACTGTTTATTTATTAATAAATTTATATATTATTTTCATATACATTTTACTAATTTCCTTTCATCTCTCACACTTCTATTATAGAGAAAGGGCAAATAGCAATATTAAAATATCTCCGCTAATTAATTCCCTTTTTAAAAAAATATATATTTTATTGATTTTTACAGAGAGGAAGGGAGAGGGATAGAGAGTTAGAAACATCGATGAGAGAGAAACATTGATCAGCTGCCTCCTACACACTCCCCACTGGGGATGTGCCTGCAACCAAGGTACATGCCCTTTACCGGAATCAAACCTGGGACCCTTGAGTCCACATGCCGATGCTCTATCCACTGAACCAAACCGGTTAGGGCAATCAATTCCCTTTTAATGTGCACGAATTTCATGCACCAGGCGACTAGTGTCTACAGAATAGGCATCTGAGAAGGGAAGATGGATGTAAAGTGGGGGAGAGCAAGGACAAGCTGGAACCCTCAAGATGGACTGAGACCCACTGTAGTTCTCCTTGCCTCTGACCGCTGTTGAAATGTTAAGCACACACCAGGAGTCTGAGAAGCTGCCCCACTCATTAGCAGCAACCAGAAGATACCTGATAAAGCATGTAAGCTACAAGGGTGCCTTCCCCGCCATTCTGCGCATTAAAAAAAATTGTATCAGTTACCTATTGCTGTGTAATGAATTACCCCAAAACCTAGTAGGTCAAAATAGCGTGTGTTTATTAGCTCACACAGTTTGGGATCTGGTAGTGCCTTAGCTGGGCGGTCCTGGTTTAGAGTCTCTCATAAGGCCACACTCAAGCGATCAACCAGGCCTGCAGTCGGTTGAAGACCTGATAGGGTTGAGAACTGACTTCTAAGATGGGTTGCTACTCACATGGCTGATGGAGGAGGCCTCAGGTCCTGCCAACGTGAACCTCTCCACTGGGCTGCTTGAGCATCCTCATGGCATCAGCTTATTTCTCCCAGAGCAAGTGATTCAAAAGAAAGCAAGGAAGAGGCCATGGCTTGTTTTATGACCTGCCCTTGATCATCACAAACCATCATTTCTGCAATCTTTTTTTGTTACACAGTTTCTCCCTGTTCCGTGTGGGAGAGGACTATGTAAGAGTGTGAATGCCCAGAAGTGGGGATCAGTGGGGCCATCTGGATGTTGGCTACCATGAGGGACATCAGGTTGCTGCTGGGATCAAGAGGCTCCTGGGAGCTTTATCAGGGTGTCCTGCCTTCCCAGCTAGCTGGAGAGCTCTTCAAATTCATGGACAGATTCTCACATCCTGACTTTTCCCCATAGTCTCCAGCACCATGCTGACTCAGCATCTCCAACAGGCATCTCAAACTAACATGCCCAACACTGCACTACTGAACTCGCCCCAAACTTTCTCCTCTCAAACATTTTCTTATCTTAGAAGTGACAACTCCATCCTTCCAGTTGCTCAGTCCAAAAGTTTGATACCATCATTGCTCTTCCCTTTGTCTCATTTGCAATGTCAGATCCATGAGCATATCCTGTTAACTCTACTTTCAGGATGGATCTGGGGCCCACCTACTTCTCACCACCTCTGCTGCTTCCCCCTGGTCCGAGCCCCATTCTCTCTGCCAGGGTCACAGTGATTGCATCCTGCCTGCTCCTGCTCCTGCTCCTGCTCCTGCCCCCGTAGAGTCTGTCTCCACACAGTAGCCGGAGTGATCCTGTTAAAAGCAGGAAGCTCCTCTGCTCAAACCCTTGCCATGGCTCCCACGGACTCAGAGTAGAAGCCGGTCTTCACAGCGGCCTGCAAGGCCCAGCATCATCTGGCCTCCAGCTCCCCCATCTTCATGTGCTTGCTGACCTAATTCCTCCCCTCTGCCCCGCACCCACTGCTGCAGCCACACTGGCCGCCTCCACACTCCAGGCACACTCCACCTTCTGGCCTATCTGTCCCCCTTCCTCTGGAACCTCTTCCTCAAAAACACCCAGGGCACACTCCCTCATATCTGTAGGATTTATCTCAAACATCACCTTCTCACCCCCTATTTCACCCAGCAACTCTCAGACCTCCTGCACACCCTGATCCATTTTCTCCCACTGCACTTCACATGTCCTGTCGAGTACATAACTGACTTGTTTATTTGTTCACTGTTTCCCGCTCTGGAATGTAAACACAACGAGGGCTGGGGTTGTTGTCTGCTTTGTTCACTCTTGCGACCCCAGAGCCTGGAGTGGTGGCTGGCACATACTCAGAAAGTCTTGAAGAATGACTAGCAGACCCTCAAGAACAGTTTCTGAAAGAGTAAATGAAGGGTGATGATGGATAGCATGGTACTTACCAGCTGTGTGGCATTAAATGAGTCACCTCCCCTCTCTGAGCCTAGGTTCTACATGACCAGACATCCTCGGGGATAGAGTTGTTAGGCCAGGCTCAGCTGCTGGGAGTTGTAGCTGCAGTGGGTCTGCCACTTGCCGTGTGACCTGGGGTCAGACACAGGGCCTCGCAGAGAGGATGCCTTTGGTCCTGCATGCTTCAAGGCTTTCTGCCCTGGTCGTGGGACAACTGCACATCCTAAGCCCTTGACTTCTGGGATTTTCCAGGACTTGGATCGAGATCTGTTACGTCTGCCAGTATTTTTCCACCGTGAAAAACCAGCCCCTATGCATTCTGCCCCTGAGAGTCAGGAAAAGCTGCAAAAAGGGCCGCAGGGGTGAGTCTGTCAAGAGAGGAAGGAACTTGGAGGACCCTTCACCTTGTGTGACTGCAACTCTTGAGCGACGATGCCATCACCCACACTCTAAATGACAAAAATCATCCTTTCTATCTGGAGACACCTTGGAGATAAGTCTGTCCAGAGGCTGCACACTGGAAGCCAAGTCCTGGATGGGACTCAGGGACCGACTGTTCTGTTTGGCCTGTGGCACATTTTGAAAACGGAATCTGAAGGCCTGTGAACAGTTTGGAAAAGCGAAGGTCCCCAGACCCCACCACTCCCCACGGCCCACACCCAGCCAGACTCTAATATATACTTGGTTTGCCTGGCCCCTGAGTGGGCCATCTGCATTTCACAGGTGACTCCGGGAGAAGCTGACTCCGGGAGAAATCATCTCACCTCTGCCACCAGGATCTTTTGGGATTTCTGTCAGCGGTTAAGGACACAATACTCTGTGTCATCGAAAAACATGGAGTCGTCCCCAGGCTCCTTCTTTTTGGTTCTTGATCTGTCCCCTTATTTTTATACTCACCCCCTAATGCTGTCCAGTTAGCTGTAAAGTGTGTCTGTGGAGGGGAGCCAGCCTAACTGTTCCCTCTTCCAGGAACATTCTCTCTCCATAGCCTGCCTCATCAGCACCTGTGTAAGACCCCTGCCCTGCATCACCTCCTTTGAGAAGCCTTCCCTGAATATCCCCCTGCCCTGTCCTGGTCCCAAACAGCCTGATCTGACCACATTGTTGCCTGGACCGACGCCTATCAAGGCTCCTTTCCCTCTCAATTGCATTGATTTCTTTACGGATCAGCTTCTCCCACTGGCCTGTGAGCTCCTGGAGGGCAGGGGCTGTAAATTACTTAGCTTTGCGTACCTAGGGCCTGGCTGATGTGGGTACTCAATGAATGGGCCTTGAAAGTGTAATAAAAGAATGAATGATAATAGTAAATTAAGAAAAAAGATGAATGAATAAATGAAGAAAGAAGGAGGCAGAAAAAGAAGGAAGGAAGAGATTCATTCATTCATTTGCTCTTTGCCTTCCACGCATTTGCCTGTCAGGGTCCGGCTGTAGTGAGCACCGACCCCTGTCTGCTAGGAGTATGTCACCATTCACGTAGAGGAACTCTGGGCCTGGGCTGGCTATATATGATATGACATTCGTCTCACCCTACCCCTGACTGCTGCATCACACACAATAAAACAAAAATATTTTGTTTTATTGTTGTCATGAATTGTTTTTGTTGTAAATTTTATTATATACATACATGCCAAAAAATACAAATCTTCAGAGTACAGTTGTGTGAATTTTCAAAGTGAATACACCCATGTAAGCACCACCCAGATCAAGAAAGAGAATATAGCCTGGCTGGAGTGGCTCAGTGGCTGAGCGTCGACCTGTGAACTAGGAGGTTGCAGCTTGATTCCCAGTTAGGGCATATGGCCAGGTAGCAGGCTCGATCCCCAGGGTGGGGTGTATAGGTGACAGCCGATCAATGATTCTCTCTCATCATTAATGTTTCTATCTCTCTCTCCCTCCCCCTTCCTCTCTGAAATAAATTTAAAAAATATCTATAATAATAAAAGCTAATTAGACCATGTAATCAGCTTAGTAATATGCTAATTAGACCAGACCACCTTCCGGACGACCTTCTGGATAAAGCCGCAGTGGCAGGGCTGAGGCAGAGGCAGCTGCCTCTGTGGTGGGGGCCGAGCCCCTTGCACAATTTTGTGCATCGGGCCCCTAGTATATATGTAAAAAGAAAGAATATAAACTGTCCTCTTATGTCCTCTGTCAGTCACTGCAACCCCGAGGGGTGGCCATTATTCTGGCTCTTATCAGCAATAATTTTCCTGCCTTTTACTTTATAGAAATATGACAATATATACTCTTTTGAGTCTGGCTTCTTTTACTTAATGCTATGTTTATGAGACTTGTTCATGTTCATTGCTGTATAATATTCCACAATATAAATATGCCCCAATTTATTTAATCATTCTGCTATTGATGGGCATTTGGGTTGTTTCTAGCTTGGGGCTGTTCGGACTAGTACTATCAGGAACATTCTTGGGGAGTGGGGGTGCACCTTTAGTTGGGTACCACGTGGGCGTGGAGTAGCTGGGACATAAGCAAGGTGTATGCTGTATTTCAGTAAAGACTTGCTATTTTCCAATGGTTACGACAATTTTCAGTGCCACCAGCAAGCAGGGTCTGAGAATTTTACTTGCTCCACATTCTCACCGAAGCTTGGCGTTGTCTTTCTTCACCCAGAGAGTGGAAGAGAGGGTGAGAGACAGAGAGAGAGAAACGTCAATGTGAGAGAGACACATCAATTGGTTGCCTCCTACACGGGCCCCCAACCATGGCCAGGGATTGAGCCCACAACCAAAGTACGTGCCCTTGAGCGGAATCGAGAACCTGCAACCCTTTGGGTGACGCTCAAACTACTGAGCGAAACCTGCCAGGACCATTACTGGACTTCTGACCAGCTCTGGAACATACTAGGCAGTCAATAGGTATTGTTAACTTAATTCTTTAGTTACTTGGGAGAGTCAGGGAGAGGATTCTTGACTTACTATCTAAATTTAGGAGAAGGGCACCCTGGCTGGGTAGCTCAGTTGGTTAGAGTATAGTCCTAATACACCAAGGTTGAGGGTTCGATCCTCCTCAGGGCACATACAAGAATCAAGCAATGAATGCATAAATAAGTGATACAACAAATCCATGTTTCTTTCCCTCTCTTCCTTCCTCTGGCTCTAAAATAAATAAAATAAAAAAAATTTGGAGAAAGGCAACATGGAACAAGAATAGATGACAGGATTAACTTTGCTAGGATAATATTAGCTGACATTTATTAGGAACCTTATAGGGGCATTTAAACACATTCATTCATTCCACAAACCTTTGAGCATCGGCCGTGGGTCAGCGACTAAGAACATATATATGGATAAGACAGTGCTTATCTTTAAAAAGCTCATAATATAAAAATCTAATTTTGTTGCGTCCTACGGTAACCTGCTGAAGTGAGTGTTACTAATCCGGGTCGAGTAGGACATTTTTGTTCCAAGTGACACAGGACTCAACTCAAACAGGCTTGAGCAAAAACAGGACCGAAAGGTCAAGGAGGTAGACCTGGCCTCAGGCACGGCTAGATTCGAGATTCAGCAATGTCTCCCAGACCAGACTGCTCTGCCTCTTGGTTCTCCCTCCTTCAGGCGGGCACGATGTTGTCGCCCCAGCAGCCCTGGGTCCTCCTCTCACCGCCTCC
This sequence comes from Myotis yumanensis, assembly GCF_028538775.1. Lineage (NCBI taxonomy): Eukaryota > Metazoa > Chordata > Mammalia > Chiroptera > Vespertilionidae > Myotis > Myotis yumanensis. Next base: position 22,092,483 of record NW_027223767.1, on the reverse strand, counting down.
GTATGGCTGCAGGCTCACATCCCTACGGCTCTGAGGCCAGTGGGAGAGCAACAACCTCTTTCCGGCAGTTCCTGCAAATCCCAGCCTCCCACCCTGATGGCCAGCTCAGCTCACTGGTCTGTTCCTGAGCCTCTTACTCTACCAGAGGAGGGCAGTGTCCCAGCCGTTGGAGGTCCCACCAAATGTTCCATGTCCCTGTGGAGCAGACCACCTACTGGTAAATGAGGTGTGGGGCCTTCCCAGACCTCACGGATTGACAGTGGGGGAGGGGTGGACCCTCTAAGTAAAAAAATCAAAGATGTTGCTGTGAGAAGGGGGAGTGGAGCCTGGCCAGCGTGGCTCAGTGGTTGAGCATTGACCTATGAACCAGAAGGTCACAGTTCGATTCCCGGTCAGAACACATGCCTGGGTTGAGATCCCCCGTGTGGGGCGTGCAGGAGGCAGCTGATCAATGATTCTCTCTCATCATTGATGTTTCTATCTCTCTTTCCCTCTCCCTTCCTCTCTGAAATCAATAAAAATATATTTAAAAGAAAAAAAGAAGAAGGGGGAGTGGAAGCCGGAGAAGCAGACAACAAAATTTCACCAGTCTGTCTGCTTCAGAGGTAGGGACATAAAGCACAGAGAGAGGTTAGGTGACACCCATGGCCACTCTGCTGGCACCTGGCAGAGCTAAGACTTGAATCCCAGTCCGCCTGACTTCCAGTAGCTCTTTTCCCAAACCCCTCCTGCCCCAGGGACAGCCTGAGACACAGGAAGGAGCCTGGAGTCCCTACTCAGACGCCTTCTTGTAAATCACAAGGTGTGGGGCTGTGCTTCCCACCGATGGAATTTGGTCGGTGGCTCTGGAAAAAGAAGGCGCTGCATTCTTTGCTCTGGGAATCTTCCTCTATCTCTTTTGAGAAAAATTCCTGTCCCTGCCCGTCATTCCAGCCCTTGCCAAGGAGCCTTCGGCTCCAGACTGAGCCGCTGCTTCACAGATGAGGTCAACTCTGAGGCAGATGCGATCCAGAGTGTCTTGCAGAGCAATGCTGCGCCCCACCCGGCTCCATGGCACACGCTCGGGGTAGGCCCGAAACTGCTGGCCTCTCCTGCTGGGCTCCTTCCCTCTGCCTGCAGCCGTCCCTCCAACGGCCCCGGCCCGAGGGCAGATGGAGCAGCCGGGAAAGCACAAGACTGTCTGGTGACTGAGCACAAACCAGGCTCCTGTCTGGGGCTCTGTCCCTGTGCCTGGGGCAGCCGGGCCTGCTCCATGGGGCCCTGCCTGCGCCTCCACCTTATCCTGAGCGTGAACAGTCCACTACCTAGGCACGATTTCTATTCAGCCTCCTCCTGCTGAATTAATTTCTATCACTTTTGGTCAGGGAATGGGGTGGGTTAAATTGGGTCCCCCAAAGAGATATGTCCAAGTCCTAACCCCTGGTACCTGTGGATGGAACTGTATTTGAAGATAAGATATTTACGGATATAACCAAGCTAAGGTGAGGTTGTGCTGATTAGGTTGGATCCTAAATCCAGTGACTGGTATCCTAATAAGGAGAGGGAAGTTCAGGTGCAGAGACAGGGACACACAGGAGAAGGCCACGTGAAGACGGAGGCAGAGACGGGAGTGATGCGTCCACCAGCCAAGGACCGCAAAGGATTGCCAGCGACCACCAGCGACCAGGAAGGAAAGGAGGGATCCTCCCCCAGGGCTTTCAGAGAGAGCAGGACCTGCCAACACTCTGCTTTTGGACTTCTAGTCTCTGGGACTGTAAGAGAATACACTTCTGTTGTTTTAAGCCAACCGGCTTATGGTACTTTGTTATGCAGCCTTAGGAAATGAATATATGGGTACAGAGAGTTAACAAAGCGGTATGGTAGCATGGAACCACAGAAGGACCTACCAGGGGTGGGCAAACTTTTTGACTCGAGGGCCACAATGGGTTCTTAAACTGGACCGGAGGGCCGGAACAAAAGCATGGATGGAGTGTTTGTGTGAACTAATATAAATTCAAAGTAAACATCATTACATAAAAGGGTACCGTCTTTTTTTTTTTTTTTTTTTTTTTTTTAGTTTTATTCATTTCAAACGGCTGACCTAGACAATCATGGGTTCAGATACACTGGTGTTCACTTAGCTGTGTGAGCTTGGGTAGATTACTAAACCTCTCTGTGCCTGGATTGCTACATAGTTGTTGTCAGCAAAGTTTAGAGGGTGGTCAGGAGAAGAGAAGACGAGGCTGCGGGGTTGGGGCGGGGGAGGATAAACATCATCTTTAAACACTTGAAGGCTGTCATGAGGACAAGGTCCTCAATCTGTTCTGTGTGACAAGAACCTCAGGGAAGAAGTGAAACTGAGGAAGAAGAGGCCTGAATCAGGGGAAAACTCTCTATCAGGGAGACCTGCCCAGTAGCGGCAGGGGTTGCCAGGAGAGGTAATGAGCTCCCCGTGACTAGAGGCGACAATGAAGAGGCTAAAGGACTGACAGTGAGAACGTCACCCATCACCCAGATCCTCTGTGACAGCGAGGACCTAACCCAGAGCTGCTAACTTCAAAGCCCAGGTTCTCAACTATTAGCCTCAGCTTTCTCAGCTGTTAAATGGGTGGAGCCTGAAGGTACAACGTTTGAGGAATTTCTAGCTCTGACACTCTTTCTCCTGTGACGCTCATCATGATTTAGCATCCTCTAGTTTCCCCCACAGGTCATGGGAAAGTTGGTTATTTGGAATCCAGAACAAAGTTCCCTAAAGAAATGAGCCTATATTGGGTTTCTCAGATCTCTCTCGGAAACTCATAACCCATCAGAGACCTGAACCAAAGCTCCATCTCCCCTAGCTCTAGACCAGTGATGGCGAACCTATGACACGCGTGTCAGAGGTGACACGCGAACTCATTTTTTTGGTTGATTTTTCTTTGTTAAATGGCATTTAAATATATAAAATAAATATCAAAAATATAAATCTTTGTTTTACTATGGTTGCAAATGTCAAAAAATTTCGATATGTGACACGGCACCAGAGTTAAGTTAGGGTTTTTCAAAATGCTGACACGCCGAGCTCAAAAGGTTCGCCATCACTGCTCTAGACCCTGGGGACTCCCTGGGCGGGGGTCCATCAGAGTAGCTGACCCACCATTATGCCCCACCTCCTCCCTCTCCTGTGTCCTCTGTCATAGGGTTACCAGCTGCCCCGTTTGCTAGGGATGGAGGGGTTTACTGGGGCACAGGACTTTCAAGGTTAAAACCAGGAGAGTCCTGGGCACACCGGACCAAGTTGGTCACCCTACTTGGTGGAGCCTACTACAGGGTCCCCAGCCGGGTCTCAGGCAGATGGGGACATACCGCAGGGGGTCTGCAGGCAGAAGTCAAAGGAACTGTTTTCCCCACTGACTTAATGTGACACAGGGCCCCCGTAGCCTGGCTTTAGGGCCTGGGGAGTGAGGAGGCGGCTCCAGAACCTAGTGCCCTTGCCTCTTACCACTGCTGCTCGTGTTGCTGAAGACGGGCACCTGGACAGCTGAAGCGGGTTTGTGCGTGGAGCTGATGTGGGGGAGGCTGGTTCCACCTGCCAGCCTGGAGGTGGAAGGAGACCGAGGACCTGATGGCGCTGCATATCAACACAAACCCCATGTAAAGAATCACGCTGGTCTCCTCTTTCTGGGTGGCTGGTTAGGGTAGAGGGGGGCTGGAAAAGAGGAAAGACAGAAGGATCAGAACGTGAGAAGGGACCTCCTACACTACAGGGGGAGCTAGCCGGGCCCCACAGGTCATTTGAATGGCTAGAGTGTCCTCCGTTATGACTGGCCAGTATCAGCTCACTCCTCCTGGGCTGAGTGCGAAGCTACACTGCCTCCTCCTCCCCCGCCTTATTCAGGCCCAGCAGCCACGGCAGTATCTTAATCCCAGGACAGCCTCTGTGGCGTGTGGCTGTGTGATCCCCACTTGCAGACAAGGAAGCCTCCTTCCCTGCCTTCTTTCGATCCATTAAAATATTTTTTAGAATTCCACTTTAATTGATCTGTTTCTTCTGCATATTTTAGTAGTTTCTCTAGGGATTGCAATACATATCTGCTATGGACTGAATGTTGACATCCTAACCCCAAGGTGAAGGTATTAGAGGTGGGGCCTTTTGAATAAAAGAGGATCCAGAGAGCTCCCTAGCCCCTTCCCCTATGTGAGTTGCAGATAGAAGGCACCATCTCTGAACCAGAAAGCAGGCCCTCACCAGCCCCTCAATCTGCTAACACCTCAATCTTGGACTTCCCAGCCTCCAGGACTGTGAGAAATACATTTATGTTGTTTATAAGCTACCCAGTCTCTGGTATTTTGTTACAGCAGCCCAAAAGGACTAAGCCAATATCCTTACTTTGTCACAGTCTGCTTAGAGGTGATGTTGCACCGTTTCACGTTTCCAGCTGCTTACCATCACTATCATTTACCACCCACCTGTCCTTTATGCTAATTTTCATACATATGCATGGCAACTGTATACTTTATAAACTCCACAAGATAATGTTATATATTTTCAAGTAGCCGTATCTATTTAAAGAAATAAGGAGAAAAAACCACTTTATATGGTTACCCAGATAGTTACTATTTCCAACATTCTTTATTCCTTCCTGGAGATTCACATTTTCACCCTGCTTTGCTTCCCTTCAGCCTGAAGAACTTCCTGGGGCCTGTCTTATAGTGCAGATCTGTGGGTGATGAATTCTTCGACTTTTCTGTTCCTGATAATGTCTTTATTTCACCTTCATTCTTGAAGAATATTTTCACTGGACATAGAATTCTACATAGAATTTGTTCAGCACTTTATTTTTAAAGTTTAATTTTAGATCAATTTTATTTTTTATTATTATTGTAAATATATTTTAAAATTGATTTCAGAAAGGAAGAGAGAGGGAGAGAGATATAAATATCAATGATGAGAGAGAATCATTGATCAGCTGTCTCTTGCACCCCCACAGTAGTATCAAGCCCACAACCCAGGCTCATGCCCTGACTAGGAATTAAACCATGACCCCCTGGTTCATTGGTCGATGCTCAACTACTGAGCCACACAGGCTGGGCTTGTTCATCACTTTAAAGATGTGGTTCCACTGTCTTCTGGCCTCCCAGTTTTTTATTCAGCAGCCAGTTATATTCTCAGTGCTGTGTGTGCACAGTGGGTTTTTTAAAAAAAATATGTTTGTATTGACTTTTTTTAGAGAGAAGAGAGGAAGGGAGAAAGAGAGAGAGAAACATCAATCTGCTACTTCCTGTACACACCCCAATGGGGAACTGAACCCGCAACCCGGGCATGTGCCCTGACCAGGAATTGAAGCGGCGACCTTTTGGTGCATGAGATGCCACTAAACCAACTGAGCCACACTGACCAGGGCACGTAGTGGATTTTTATAATATTCTTTTTTTTAAAAAAAAAAAATTCTTTTACTATCTTTTTAATGTCCACAGGGTCAGTATTGATAACTCCTCTTTCAATTCTGATATTAGTACTCTTATATGTACCCTTTTTTTCTTAGTTAACCTATCATTTTTATTGATCTTTTCAAAAAACAAGATTTGGGTTTCATTTATTTTTTCTATTTATTTCCTGTTTCAATTTCATTGGTTTCTGCTCTAATTTTTATTATTATTTTTTTCTTCAGCTTGCTGTAGGCTTATATTGCCCTTCTTTCTCTAGTTTCCTAAGGTGAAAACTTAGATTATTGATTTTAGATCCTTCTCTCTTTTTTTTGCAATGTATGCATACAATGTGATAAATTTCCCTCCAAGCACTACTATTGCTGCATCCAACCAATTTTGATAATTTTTATTTTCATTTTCATATTGTTCAAGATATTTAATTTAATTTATTATTATTTTTTTAAAATCCTCACCCAAAGATATTTTTCCATTGGTTTTTAGAGAGAGTGGAAGAGAGAGGGAAAGACAGAAATATCAATGTGAGAGAAATACATTGATTGGTTGCCTTCTGCACGGGCCCTGACCAGGGCCCAGGCTGGGGAGGAGCCTGCAACGAAGGTATGTGTCCTTAACCAAAATCAAACCTGGGACCCTTCGGTCCTCAGGCTGATGCTCTATATACTGAGCAAAACTGGCTAGGACTTGTTCAAAATATTTAAAAATTTCTTATGAGACTTCTTTGACCTGTGTGTTATTTAGAAGTATGTTGCTTGATCTCCAAACACTTTGGAATTTTTCAGCTACCTTTCTGTTATTGATTTCTAGTTTAATTTCATGGTGGTCTGAGAACATACCTATAGAGGGACGGAATTATATCCTGACATTGTGCATTTTATGCTGTGAGGGCCCTGGGTTTTGTTACAGTCTCACAATGTGTTTATTTTTTGTTTTATTAGGCAATTACCTTCAGACTCTGCTCTTGGATGGCAGCCCAATCTCTGTTCTGTTTTTTACTTTTGTTGTTGTTATTTGTTTTATTTTCTTCTTTGCTGAAGTCATTTCCAAGCATGTGTGGTTCAGGGATCGGATCAGTGGAGACCGGCATGGAGTCTCTCTGCACAGGATCTGGGGCTCCCCCTCCCTGGTCTCTCCTTTCTACCCCCACACCCCCTTTCCAGTTGATGTGGTTGATATGAATTTTGTCCTCTGATTCTTCGGGCCAGAGAGACCGCTGCCTTCTTATCAGTGCTGTGCCGACCGTGGCCTGCTCTCAAGATCAAAGCCATAAAAAATTGGTAACTTCCCCCATGCAGTTCCCTTCTTCCCAGTGTTGACTCCCATCCAAAGCCTACTTGCTTTCATCACTCTCCAGTGCTTGGAGGTTGCGTGTACGCACGTGCATGTGTGTTTTATCTATGGGAGGGTCAGTTCAGCAGAATCTCGGTTGGTTATACTGCATGAGAAACCCCTGAAACCAAAGCATAGAGAGGTAACAACCCGGCTCTTAGCCACCCAGCTAGCAAACTGAAGATGTGGCATTCAAACCCCGCCCTAACCAGTTCTGCGTGCGATTGTTATTATGTTGAACTGTCGTCCACCCCTATTCACCCACCAAGAGTCCCAGCACTTCCTATTGCTTAGGTGACCAGGGTGGGACCTTCCAGAGTCTCTGACTTTCCCTTTGGATAAAATCCATCCCAATTAAGAAAGGGGTTTTATTTATTGCCTTTGTTATTGTTCTGTGCATTTTCTATCCTGAGAAAGGATGGTGATCAAAGTGCACCAACTTTGAAGTTAGAGACACGTGTCCCAATCCCGCCTCTGACATGAAGGTAACCTCGGGCAAGTCCTTTCCATTTCCTCATCCATAAAAGGTGGAGAAACAATAGTTATTTTTTTTAGAGATTGGCTTTTTCAGATTGACTTTACAGAGAAAGAAAGAGAGGGAGGGAAAGAGCAAGAGAGAGAAGAGAGAGAGAGAGAGAGAGAGAGAGAGAAATATCAATTCATTGTTCCACCATCCATGCACTCATTGGTTGCTTCTTGTGTGTGCCCTGACCAGGGATCGAACCCACAACCTTGGCGTATTGGGAAGATGCTCTAACCCCCTGAGCTACTGGGCCAGGGCAGGAAACAATGGTGTTGACCTCAGAAGGTTGTGGTGAGAATTAAATGAGATACTTCATGTAAAGGTCAAAGCACAGCATCTGAAGCTCAGTAAGCTCTCACAAATGAGACCTGCTGGGGTCTTTCCTTCCCTGAGGTAGGGGCGGCCACCGTGGGATGCTACACAAAGTATTTTCCCTAGAGAGAGGGCACACGGGGGGTTGAGCCCAGGACGCTGCTGAGAGGACACTGCTGACATCGCTGGCTGGGAGGGCTTCTGCCACCTCAGCCTGCGTGGCTGGCATAGGAGTCTAGAGTGGGGTGAGTGGGTCCACGTTTGTGGGAAAAGACAGAAAGTCCAGAAGGATCAGCTCCCACGTGAGACCCGTAGCAGAGCGGGGAGGTCAGGCCAGCTTCCGGGCCCTGCTTCCTAAGTCAGTAGCATTCCCCACAGACTGGGCCTTGTGTGCAGGGGGTGGGCACAGGAGTCCAGGGGCCCACGCGGAGGGGGCTGTGAGCAATGCCACAATAGAGAGGGATGAGGAGGAGGCTTCTGTTTTATTCTTCTCCAGCGGGCTGGAACGGAGTCTAGAAGAAACACAAAGAGAGGCGGGGAAGTCACTGAAGAAAGGAGAGGAATGGAGGGTGGGAGTGGGGGCTGGTGAGTGGGAATGGGGAGGGAGGAAGAAAGCGAGTGAGTGGCTGCTGCCGGGACGGGGGCGGGACGGTTCTGGTTTGGGCCTGGACGCGGGCCAGCAGGCAGCAGCCAGCACAGCAGCTGCCAGTCCCTCTTGGGGAGCTGGCACCGCATTGCGCATTGCGGCAGGAAGAGAAAGCAGAGAAATGTGCTGGGCTGGGCGGTGCGTCTCTGCCCACCCGGCCCCGCCTTGCCAAGGACATGCCCATGCATTGAACACTGACCAGATGCTGCCTCTTTACCCATCTAACTTACCTAACTTTCAAAAAACTGCCTAGACTGCCTTAGGGTCTCATTTTTAACGATGGGGATCATGAAGCTTAAAGAGGTTAAATGAGAAGCCTGAGGCCACCCAGCCTGTAGGTAGCAGAGCGGGGATGCTCCATGCCCTGCACCGGCTGCCTCTGGCATCCCAAGCTGTGGCTTGGCCAGGTGTGGGAATGGATGGCAGTCTTGTTCCTCTGCCCATACCTGGCCAACTCTTCCTGAAAGCCATCCTCTCTCAACAGCTATTCACCCATCCATTCATTCCTGAGCATGCTAAGCTGTGTGCGGGACCCGAGGGAGACCACTCTGAACAGACCAGATACAGTCCTTCCCTCCCAGAGTTCGTGGGCTGGTGGGGTCCCCAAGGAGATTCAGAGTGATTAGGGGTAAATTTTAAATCCAGTCCCCCAGCCCCCAATTTACACACACACACACACACACACACACACACACACACACATACACACATTCCACCTGTTCTTTGAGTGTAATGAATAGCATAACCCATTTGAACCCTTAGCCTGGGTCAAGCATCTCTCCCAGGCCACCCGGCCACAAGGGGGCGCTGTAAGGGCAGCGAGCAGGAGGCCTCAGGCTGTCCCTCAGCCACACTGGCAATGGCAGGCATCCAGCTCTGCTCAGCACGCCCGCAGGGATTTCTGGCCTCCCCAGCTGACCCCCGTGCTGGCGTCTGGTGCCACCATTTCTCTCCCGTCCTGGTCCAGCCCTGTGCGGAGGACCTGTCCGCCTTCACAATGCCATGTCTTGATGTTGCCACAAAGCCACCTGGAGCCTGTGTCACCCCACAGCTGGCAAGGGGGCCCTTGGATCAGCCTGGCCCTCAGCTCAGTTTTCTCCTGTGAGCCCCCAGGGCTCCTCACGCAGACAGGCTCTCCCCTGCCCGGCTCTCCTCCCCCCAGGCCCCGGATTCTGTGGTCACTCAGGCTCAAGCTGGGGCTGCCGTTGCCCTGGATGAACAGACTGGCTCCAAATCAGGCCATTTAGATGGGGCGTCCTCAGCCAGGCTTCTGCTAGTGACCCTGCAGGGGGATTATCTTTTGCATTTTATAGAGTACAAACCAGAGACTCAGAGAGGTTAAGTCACTTGCCCAAGGGCACACAGCCAGGAAGTAGCAGATTTGGGATTCCAGCACGTGTGCTCCTGCCCCTTCACCACATGGCGTCTGGTACTCCTCTCCCCTCTGGCACCGCAGACAGCACAGTGCCCTTCTGCCCTCCCTTGACCCTTCCATCACTATTAATCCCCCCTCCCACCCCTCCTGCCCCAAGCTATTGGACATTGCTGTCATCTTCTCCACTTCCCAGCGGGCAGTCAGGACCACCTCCCCACTTAGTGAAAGAGAAGCACAGCACCTCAGGCCCATAAACAGGCCAGGACCCCATGGCCCACCTGCCTCCAAAACAGAGTTATTGGGACAGATGCTGGGTGGTGACCAGAGGGAGTCAGGAGAGGAGAAAGAAAGCCAAAGAGATAGTTTGGAAAATAAAGTGCTCTGATGGGCGCCAGGGGCCTCTGGGGCTGCTCACGTGATGGGAGGCCAAATTTCTCACCGCCCATTCAGTTCAGCCCAGCCCCGGCGGCTCTCAGCCTGGGTTATAAATAGCTGGGAATATAAATGTTGGCCAGAAAGAGCAGAGTCCAGCTTGCTCCTGGGCCGGGAAACGCCGAGAGGGGTGGGGTGGGGTGGGGGACAGTGTCTGGTCTGGAACAAGCCTTGCGGTTTGAAAGGAAGATCTGTTTCCTCCAGCAGCAGCCAGGGGACAGATCTGGGTCCTGAGCCGCCCTGGGGGGAGGCCTCCACAGGACCCTGGCATTCACAGGCACCCTGCACAGGGACCCAAAGGTGGCTAACTCTATCCTCGATGACCATGGACACTTCGCTAGGGTCAGGATGCTCGGAGGTCTGTGTCGATGGGGAGAACACTCACATGCACTGAGCACCTACATATCATGATGCCATCAATGAAATCAATGCATCGATAGCAACCACTTCTGTGGTAGCTGCCCCATCAGGAAGCATTTGAGCACTTTCCACATTGTTGTGATATGATTAGTGTCAACAGTAACACAATGACAGTAACTTTGTTTTCTTGAGCCCCCCTCCCTTTTTTGTAAAATCCTCATCTGAGGATATTTTTTCCATTGCGTTTTTATCTTATCTTTTTTTTCCCCCCCACTGCTTTTTTTGAGAGAGAGGAAGGGAGGGAGGGAGGAGGAGAGAAACATTGATGTGAGAGAGACATATTGATTGTTTGCCTCCTGCATGAGGCCCGGCCGGGACCTGGGATGGAACCTGTAACCCAGGTACATGACCTTGACTAGGAATCGAGCCCAAGACCCTTTGTGTGAGGGTGACGCTCTAACCATCGAGCACACCAGCCAGAGCATTCTTGAGCCCCTTTGATGATCCAGGCACTGGCTTGGGCTTCACAGATCACCGTCAGCACCATCAGGCTGCCACTTGTTGTCTACTTACGGCTGCTGTGTTCAGCATTTATTAAGGGCTCTCATTTGTCTAGTTGAACGGAACGCTTCCATCTTCCCCCTATTCTGCAGATGAGGAGACTGAGGAACATAGAAATTAGATGCCTTGCCCAAAGTCACATAGCTCGTAAGTGGCAGATGGAGATTTGAATTCGGGTCTCTGACTCCAAAGCCTTAGCTCTTCCCACCAGGGGAGCAGATGCTGAGAAATGCTTCTTGGATGACTGAACGCATGAAGGAGTGAACGAATGAATGAGCCAAGGAACACGTGTTCATGGAAGGTGATGGGTGGGATTTCCAAGCCCTGTGAGGTTAAGCAGGTTGTTCAAGGTCACAGAGCCAGACAGCAGCAAAGTAGGTGAGGAGTCCTGGCTCCGGTCTCAGTGCCAGCTCCCCTCACAAACCTTCCCGCTACTTGGGGCAGAAGCAGCCTCTTTTTGGCCACCGTTTTGCCCTTACTGGCACCTAGGATAACAGTGGATTCTGATTTCCAGGCCGACTCATTTCCTCTCTTTCAGGGAGCCTGGCCGGAGGCCCAGGGCTGGGCCCTGCCCCTCCCCCAGGCCAGCAAGCAGGGCACCTGGCCAGCAGTCCCGGAGAGTCATTTCATTACCTCTCTCTTTTCTCCAGGTCCTTCCAGCTGGAGTTCCTGCTGGGTGGCTTGGTGTCCCCTGGGTTCTGAAGACTGGCTGGGCATCACCACCCGCCCCTGCATCTGGGGCTGTACAGTGGTGTGGGGACAGCCAGCTCTGCCACCCCGGGCACACCAAAGGCCCTTCTCCGGGTCTCAGTTTTCACCCATCCCCAAATGGGGGCACTTGGCGGGGTGGCTTTCCGGGTCTCACTCCGCTTCCTGGGCTCTTTCTAGTGAGCCTGCTGGGCACCATCTGCAGCTCCCCCAGCCTCACTCTCGCTTGGAGGGGGAGGGGCCAGCGAAGGCATCAGGGCCTCCTTCCAGGCTCCCCAAAGGGTGGGAAATGAGTCGGCAAGGAAATGAGAATTTGCTGTTAATCCGAGCATGAGTAAGGGCAAAACGTTGCCAAAAAAGAGGCTGCTCTGCTGCAAGTGAGGGCAGCTGGCATGGAGGCCGGAGACGGGCTCCTGGCCACTCTGTGCGGCTCTGGCTCCTGCCCCACATCCTCATCTCGTGGCCCTATTTTCCTCAAGGAATAGACCCCCCCCCACCACCCGTTTATTTAACTTCTTCAGAGTGTCTTCATGCCCTGCCTTCCTTCCTCATCATTTACCCTTTCGCCTCCGGAGAGTCCCTGCCCCCGCTCTCCTGTCCCCTTTCTCAGGTTTCCTGCCTTAGGCCCGCTCTGTGACACCTCACCTTTCTGACCGTGGGGTTATTGTGACACCTACCCGCCTGTCTTCCTCTGATCTCGCTGGCCACATTCTCTCCATTCCTTCCCACCAGCTCACTCTTAACTCTCCAGGATCATTTTCTTAACTCTCTTCCCTGTACTTCCCACCCTCCCCAGGCTCTCATTCTCTCCCAAGGCTCACTATGACTCCCGAAGCTCTGCATTCAGCCCGACTCTCTTTTCTGAGCCTGGACCAATAAAAACTCCCATTCCCAACATTTTTTCAGGAGGGCCCACAGCCCCTACAACTCCAACTCAAGCAGCTTGAGCTCATCCCCTTCCCCAGCCACCTGATTGCTTCTGAAGACACTGTCACCCACCTGGTTGCTAAGGCAACAACGTGAGATGCATTGGGCCCTTTCTCTGTCCTCCATTGCTTCCCAGCCCCTCACCCACTCCATCCTAATGTCTTCAGAGCCTCTTTTACTTCCTAAATAGCCCTCTGCTCCAGCTCCTCTGTGCCTCCTCCTTATTTCCTCTCGCCAGACCCTATCTCCACACAGTGGCCCAAGTGACTGCTCTAAACACAAATTAGATCATGACACTCCCCAGCTCCAAGCCCCTTGGCTCTCGGGGCTGGCATGGCATGGCTTAGCCTGGCTTAGTCTCCTCCTAGCTAGTTTATCTTCAAAGTTGTAAAAAATAGTTTTATAGCCCAGCTGCTGTGGCTCAGTGGTTGAGCGTTGACCTATGAATCAGGAGGTCATGGTTTGATTCCCGGTCAGGGCACATACCCGGGTTGCGGGCTCCATCCCCAGTGTGGGGCAGGCAGGAGGCAGCCGATCAATGATTCTCTCTCATCATTGATGTTTCTCTCTCTCTCTCTCTCTCTCTCTCTCTCTGTCTCTCTCTCCCTTCCTCTCTAAAATCAATAAATATATATTAAAAATAAGAAATAGTTTTATGGAAGTATAATTGACATTTAGTAAAATTCACTCATTTGAGGTATGAGTTGGTTGAGTTTTGGTAATTATACACAGTTATGGTCCCATTGTCATCATCCTAAATGTTTCCTGGAGTCCCTTTGCAGTCACTGTCCCAACCCCAGGCAACCATTGATTTGCATTGTGTCACTATTATTCTGTCTGTTCCGGAATTTCATATAAACAGAATCAGACAGTTTGTAGTCTTCCGTGTTTGACTTACTTCATTGCGCACAAATGTTTTTGAGATTCGTACTTATTGTTGCATGCGTTAATATTTTATTCTTTTCATTGCTGAGTTGTATTTCTTTGTGTGAATATAGACAATTTGTTTATTCATTTATTGATGGACATTTGAGCTGTTTACAGTCTCTGGCCAATATGGGTAATGATGCTATGAACATTACCATGTCAATCTTCATATGGACATATGTTTGAATTTCTCTAATTTCTCTAGGGGAAATACCTAGGAGTGTAACTGCTGGGTTATATGGTGAGCATGTGTTTAATTGTATAAGATACTGTTATATTGCTTTCCAAAGTGGTTATGGTATTTTGCATTCCCATCAACAACACAGGAACACTTCAGTTGCTCCACATCCTCTCCAACATTTGATACTGTCAGTGGTTTTACACTTCAGCCATTCTAAGGGGTGTAGTGTATTTCATGTCCTGGTGACTACAGATGTTAGGTACCTTTTCATGTGCTTATGGGCCATTAATGTATCTTCTTTTGTGAGTGCCTGTTAATCTTTTGACCATTTTTTTGAAATTTTCTTGTTATTCTCCTTTTTTTCATTTAAAAAATTATAGCAGTTTTTTAATATGCTGAATTCAGTTCTTTACCAGATATATGATTTGCGAATATTTTTCATGAATATTTTTCTGTAAGCTTAGTGATTTTTAAACTTCAGATTATGATCCACTAATTAGTTATTAAATCAACTTAATGGGTCAGGACCAATGTAGATATCTATATTTCAGCAAAATAGAATAGAAGTATCACTTACAGGCGGCACTGAACAAAGTAAGGCAAAGCATTGCTTCACACAATTTCAGGTGTGTGTGTGTGTGTGTAACACTGAGTCATGAATTAAGATGTATTACTTTCTGTGGTCATAATGTTTGAAAGCCTCTGCTCCAGCCCCATACGTGCTCAAACTATGTATGTTCAATGACCAAAGAAGCAAATGAATGGATTGGCCAAGGCCTGGCAAGTTCTCCCAAGTTGCTGGATTTTGCAGGATTTCTGGCATTTTCAGCTCATCCAACAGCCGCAGGAGAGGAGCTGGAACCCTTTTTATAGCCCACTTCCTGTCAGTTGAGATTCTCTGTTGGCAGCTTTTCTTCAGCCAAGTCACTGTCTGTCTATGTGTGCACCTTGACACACAAATTCCTGGGATTCTCTGTCTGAAGGATTGTGAGAGAAGCCGAGGTCAAGGAAAGATAAACACTTGGCTTTATTACAGGACTTCTCAGAGCTTTAAAATGCTAAGGGGCCTTGTGGATCTCTAAGAGGGAGCTAGAGCTGGCATCGCTTCCTAAATTTATTTGACCACAAACATCTTTCTTCAATCATCACAGCTAAAAGGTGGAAATAACCCAGTTATCCATCAACTGCTAAGTCCACAATCAATATTCCAAACAATGGAATATTATTTGGCCATAAAATGAATGAACTACTGACATGTGCTACAAGATGGCTGAACTTTGCGATCACAGTTTGCCAAGTGCAGGATAAGGGAAAGAAGCCAGATACAAAGTGCCGCATATTATAAGGGTCCAATTATACAACATGTCTAGACCAGGCAAATCTATAGGGACAGGAAGTAGAATAGCGGTTGCTTAGAGCTGGGGAGATGGGGAATTGGATAGTGATACCTGAGGGAATAGTTTCTTTTAGAAATGATAAAAATACTCTAAGATTGATTGTGATGGTTGCACAGTGCTGTGACTATACTAAAACCCACTGAATTGTACACTTTAAATGTGTGGATTGATGGTATGTGAATTATCCTATATAATAAAAGGTTAATATGCAAATTGTCCCCTCTACCAGGAGTTCAACCCAGAGTTTGACCAGGAGGCAGGGGCAGCCTGCCAACTGCCCGAGGCCCCCTCCCCTGGCTAGTCCCACCCCCGATCGGCCTCAACTGGGGCAGGCCAGCTGGAGCCCACCTGTGCACAAATTCATGCACCGGGCCTCTAGTATCTCAATAAAGCTGTTACAAAATACACACACACACCAAGTGAAGTCAGGGTGGTTTTCATTGCTAAGAGAGCCAGAGGCAGAGTAAGTAAATGGCCTGCACAGTTACATTTCCTCCTGAGGGTGCAGAGACAGAGCTGGGGCTGGGTAAGTGGGGAGCATGCTTTTCTCCCCCTTTATGGCCTGAGCAGAGGACAGGCCCTGTGGTGCTCTCTACCAGCCTCACCTGGGAGCCAGCAGGCAGTGCCATGCTTGTCCCATAGGCACCCTCTGTACTGGTGGGGGAGTCAGCCCAAAATAGCGCAGGCCACGACACCAGTTGGGAAAGCAGATGGGAAAGTCTGGGGCTTCGCAAGGAGCAGATGTGGGTTTTGTTCCCAGTTCTGCTGCTTTTCTCTGTGACCTTGGGTGCAGCGTTCAGTCTGGGTCTCAGATTTTTCTACTTTGGAAAAGGAGAAATGAATGTCTGCTCTTCTGTCTCAACAAGGCTTCTGAAGGAACCCAAGACAAAGACAGTTAGCGTTGGAAGGGACTTTGGTGCTCAAATCTGTTCTCTACTCTCCCCACCAAGAAGAACTGCTTGAAGCCTTCTGGTGCCCGGGAGCTCACTACCTTCCGTTTCATTGCTCAACAGTTGTGGGTGTGGCTATGCGAAGCCCTTCCTTATATTGAATTGACTTCTGCCAGCTCTTCCCATTAATCTTGGTTCTCTCCTAAGGGCATCATGGAACGTGACTAATGCCTTTGCTATGATATCCAGCAGAGCCCACCTCATTGGGACCTCTGACCTCCTTAGGTGCCAGGAAGCCACTCCCAACTCAGAGTGAGCTTGCCCATCCCTGCCTTATTCAGAGCCAATGGTCTGGACCCGTGGTCGGCAAACTCATTAGTCAACAGAGCCAAATATCAACAGTACAACGATTGAAATTTCTTTTGAGAGCCAAATTTTTTAAACTTAAACTATATAGGTAGGTACATTGCTATTAACTTAATTAGGGTACTCCTACGGCTTAGGAAGAGCCACACTCAAGGGGCCAAAGAGCTGCATGTGGCTCGCGAGCCGCAGTTTGCCGACCACAGGTCTGGACCATTCCTGTTCCTTACCTACCCGGCCATGTGTCCCAGTCTCCCTTCATTCCTCAGACCTATGATGCCCGGGCTGCTCCCCTGCCCAGCTGCAACTTCGACTTGCTGCTCAGATGAACACTCTTCCTGCCCTCTGCAAGGGACCCTCAGCCCCCACCTGGCCCCGAAGGCCCCTCCCACCCCACTGAGCCTGCAGCTGGCAGTCCTGCAGGGTCGTCCCAGCCTCTGCAGAGGAACCTGGCAGACTGGAGAGCCCACCAGCTCTCTGAAGGTAGTAACCAGGCCCATCTGTCTCAGTGTTCCCATTCAGTGGTGACCCCCAGTCCACCCACCCCCTTCAAACTGCCCACCTCCCCAGGAAGGCAGCGCCTGGAGCTCACCGCAGGCTCTCAGCACAGCCTGTTCTTCTACCCTAAGCCCTTCCTTAGGGCTGTCTCTCCTTCTACAGCCACCTTCTATGAATGCCCAGATGTGTGAGGTCACAGAGAGGGAAAACGTTTGGCATCTAGGAATGCCATCCTCAGGTGGGTTGGTATACCCACGTGGCACCATTGCCTCCTTTGATGCGTGCCCTGGTGGTTGTGAATCCCATCGGGTGAAGTTCTTCACTGTGTGACCTCACCAGGTGCTCCCCTATGTTCTGCATCCCACCCCCACGCCCCGCCCTCTTCCTGGTCCCTTTTTCCTTCTCTGTGCGAAGAGAAGCTAGGTTCTGCCACTAACGCACTTCTCTGGCTCTGTAGGGCAGCCTGATGCCCGGGGCCTCCTTGCACCTACGTTGGACGTCTCTGCTGGGTTGGGCCGCTGAGCCCAGCACGGTCCCTCGTCTGGCTGGCTACAGGAGCCACATCCCGAACCCGGCTGCTGCCTCAGTGAGTCACGGCGCCACAGCGTGTTTATTAGGACGGCATGGAGCTCATTTTGCCAACTTTGGAACCACGGGAGCTGGCTAAGTTTAGAACAAGCCTTGTGCGTGAGGACGCTGTGTTCCTTCTCCTTCTGGCAAAACACGAGACTTGAGCTATTCTTTTCATCTTCATTCTCCCAGGCAAGTCCTAAGCTTCCTTTGCCACTAGATCTGTCTACATCCAACACAAACTTGTCTGTAATTAAGGGGGGAACACCCCCAACCAGCTAAAGGTTGGAACACTTCAGAGCATTGGAATGTTTTAAGGAATATAACAAAGGCTCTGAAAAAATAGGATGCTCGTATACTTAAAGCAGATGCCCTTAATTTAGTTTCTGTGGGTGGGCTTCAGGGAATGCAAGGACCCCCCCCCTAAAAACTTGTGTGAATGTCCTTCTCCTTGAGAAGAAGATTCATGGCTTTTCTCAGGTTGCCAAAGGGGCGTGTGACTCCTGCTAACACTACAAATCTCAGATTCAGGACAAGATGGCCACCTTGCACCTGCACTGCAGAGCCTGCCCCAGCTTTGGGTTTCCATGCTGAGGTATTAGATGACCGCTCAGGATCTGAACTGGGAACGAAACCCCCAGAACCTGGGTGAGGCTGGGCCCGCTGAAACAGCACGTCTCGGGGGAGAGTCCCAGGCAGGTGAGGGATAGAGAGGTCTGGAGCGTTTGATCTGGAGGGTAGTTGTCAGAGGAACTGGGGAAGTAGGTTCTCAACCCGTGGGTCGCGACCCCTTTGGGGGTCGAAGGACCCTTTCACAGGGGTCGCCTAAGACCATTGGAAAACACATATATAATTACATATGGTTTTGTGATTAATCACTATGCTTTAATTATGTTCAATTTGTAACAGTGCAATTGGGGGTCACCACAACATGAGGAACTGTATTAAAGGGTCTCGGCCTTAGGAAGGTTGAGAACCACTGGTTTAGAGAGAGGGATTCAGGATTCACAGGGTAGCAAGAGGAAGCCAGAGGCCAGCTGGGATGTGCTACAAGCTAAATCAGACGCTGCGATGGGGCCAATATTAGCACTCACCTTCACTTAATCCACTCACAGTGACATGCCATTGTCCGTCCTAGAGAATTCGCGTGTTAGACTCTATGGCACACGTCTGTTCTCCTGTTGGCTGCCTTCAATCAACCGAGCTCCTCCCTGCCCCTAATCGCACCATATGAAACTGGGGGAGGGGAGTCTACCTGGCTGGTCTCCATTAGTGGTCAGCAAATTAGTCCCCGTGCCAACCCCGCTGCCTCCCCTGAGGTGGTCTGGCATTTAAGCCTGACTGCTGTCTGCCTTAAGGGCAGTTTGGGATCGAAAGACCCAGATTCAACATTGAGATCTGCCACTTGCAGGGCGCTCTTGGGAAAGTCACTAGACGGTTGGAAACTTTATTTTCCTAACTTAAAAATGGGGACAATGACACATCCATGCCTAGACACCCGAGGGAGAGGTTTGGAAGACAAAAGAACTCACCCTTATGGACTACTGTGTCAGGCCTTTTGTTTATAATCACTATCCTTTTCAAACTTTATAATCTCCAAAAACTGCCCAGGGATGCTGTGAGAGCCCATTACGATCAAACATCAAACACTCAACATATGTCTAGTGAGCACTTTAAACAAACAAACAAACAATATATATATATAAAATTGATTTCAGAGAGGAAGGGAGAGAGAGACAAACATCAATGATGAGAGAGAATCATTGATCGGCTGCCTCCTGTACGTCCCCTACTGGGAGGGATCGAGCTCGCAACCCAGGCATATTCCCTTGGCTGGAATTGAACCTGGGACCTTTTAGTCCGAAGGCCGACGCTCTATCCACTGAGCCAAACCGGCTGGGGTAGTGAGCACTTTCTTCCAGGGGCTGGGAACACAACAGTGGACAAAACAGAGTCCCTGTCTGGTAGAGCTGATGTTGGAGGAGAGGAGACAGACAGTGAGGAGATGCACGTGTACTGTGTCAGGTGGCGATGAGGGTGATGAAGAGAAATAAGGCCGAGAGGGAAGAGGAAGGAGGGAGGAGTTGTGTGCAGTCCTCTGGTAGTGTGATGTTTAAACAAGGAACTGAGGAAGCGAAGGAGCAATTAGACTCTGGGAGAAGGAAATTCCTGACAGAAGAACAGCATGTGCAAAGGCCCTGGGGTGGGGATGTGTCTGGCTTGTTTAAGGAACAGCAAGTGGTCAGTGGGGCTGGAGCTGAGGGGCCAGGGGAGGAGCAGTAAGGAGAGGACTCGGTGAGGAAGTAGACCCGGGGGTAAGGACTCTGGATTCTAGGACCATGGATATAAACATGTACTGCAAGCCCTGGCTGGTTTGGCTCAGTGGTTAGAGCGTTGGCCCCAGACTGAAGGGTCACGAGTTCGTTTCTGGTCAAGGGCATGTACCTGGGTTGCAGGTTCACCCTAGAAAGTTCCCTGGTGTCCTTTTCCAGTCCACACCCCACTCCTCAAAAGCAACCATTGTCCTGATGTCTATCACTAGTGACTAACTTGCCCTGTTCTTGAATATCATGAAACGAAGTGGAATCGTACAGCGCGTACTCTTGTGTAAGGCTTTTTTTCCTCAGTATAACATGCTTTGGAGATCCGTCCACGTCGTCACATATATCTGCAATTCATGACTGTTTACTGTTGAGTGGCATTCCATCTACCCAAAACCTTATAGCCAGTCTTTTTATTTTGAGCCATTCTCAAGGATATAAAGTAACTCATTGTGATGGTTGGGCGAGTTGGGTGGATTGAGATGGTCTCACCCGGGGAAGGCGGAGACCTGCAATTAGGAGTCCCAGAGGTCCACTGGCTGCAAATGACTTCAGCACTGGCCAGCCATCGGCCACAGAACAGCCTTCCTCTGATACTGGGATCATAGGTGGACGTCAGGACCCTAGGCAACACTGGAACCAACATCTTTGAATAGAAAGCTTCCATCACTCCATATTGAGACAAATCTCCTAAAATAGATGACCAAGAAGTGGAATTTCTGAGCCAAAGGTTATATGCTTTCAAATGATTGAATTATTTTCCAGAAGTTAATAATAGAGTACAACACGAATGCAGTAGTCATTATTCGTATTATTTATTTATTTTTCCTGCCTTGAGTTTCCTAAGGAAACTGCTGTTCCTCAGTCCATCTGATCTTGATGGGCCGTCACCCCCGCTGCCCACCCAGGGAGCTCTCTGCCTCCCATTTCATTGCTCAGTAGCTGTGGTGTGGCTGTGAGAAGTCCTTCCTTATATTGAATTGGCTTCTGCCAGCTCTTCCCATTAGGCTTTGTTCTCTCCTGAGGACACCATGGAACATGCCTGCTGCCTCTGCTAAGATGTCCAGCAGAACCCACCTCATTGGGACCCCTGACCTCCTTGGGTGCCAGGAGCCTGATCCCTAGAGCACTCTCCTGGGCAGAAAACACCCCCCTGAACACACACACACACACACACACACACACACACACACTCACACACTCACACTCACACTTACACATTCTTCTCCCAGGAACAAATAATTTTCCAAGCAGTGCAGTCCATCTCTACATACCAAGCAGGGTGGGGTGGGGCTCCTGTTCCTAAAGACAAAACCATGAGCACAATTCCCATCGCTCAAGGCAGTCCTTTCTGGCCGCCCGGGGCCACTCCAGAAGGAGATCCCTGTTCTAACCCCTGGGCAGCCAAGGCCCATAGAAGTGTTTCTCCCCAAACAAGAGGGGCTGGTGCCCCAAAGGCTAAGGCTTTTCCTCTCTCAACAAAGAGAACAAGGAAGCTTTGAAGTTAGAATTAATTTTTTCCCTAAAAAACAATGTCAGAAGTCTCAGGTAGGGTTTTAGATACTACGCAAGGGTAAAGTTACTGAGCTTCGGGCCCCATTCCTCTCTTTCCCCTCCAGGATTCTCTGCAAGTAGAACATTGTCCCTGAGCCCGGCCCCACGTGGGGGGCAGGCAGGGGAGTAGGAGAGACCGGTCTTCTCTCCAGCGCAAACCCCAGGGCGTAAGGTTTCAGCTCCCCTGCTTGTTGTTTTCCTATTATACCCACCTTTGTGCCAGGCTTGGTGAAGGACCGTCCTGATTCTCAGATGCCAACGGAGGCTCAGAACGAAGTAACTGAGGGTCACACGGGGACAGGCTGAGCTGGGATCCAACCCAGGGCTGGCTTGCCCGAGCCTAGCGCTCTTGGGTTGGATCAGCGGCCTTTCTCACACAACTGCTCTCCGCACAGTCTGCATGTCAGCTCATCCAGCCAGCCCACCGCCCCTCACTCTTCCCTGAAGCAAGCTTCTCCCTGTCCACCCTAAGTCTCTCTTGCCTGTGTCCCTTGCCCCAGGCAGACATGCACACTCCTCTGGCAGGCAGTCTCAGGCACTCCTGACCACGGTCATCTCTTGGCTTCTCTCTCCTTACCCAAGAACTCCATCCTCAAAGGAGGGAGTTCCAGATAAAGCCCTCACTCCAAGCCTCCCCCTGCTATCACTTTCTGTTCCAACACTGGTTTCTCTCCATCCCCCACTCCCCTCCCCCCTCCCCCTGCCAGTCCTCCTTGGCCCTGATATGGTTGCTGCCACTCCCCCACCTTCCGTGTGGCTTTCTCCTCCATGGTAGCAATTACACATCCTTCATCATCTAATGTTTTCAATCTTATTTACCAAGTCTTATAGTTCAAACCCGTTCTTTTTATTTGCTCTGCTCTGGCTTTCCAGAGACCTCCCCCTCCCTCCACATCTCCTCCCCCCCCCCCCCCCCCACCCCACACACACATCTCTCCCACGCCTCCCGTGGGCTTGTCCTGCAGAGGTGATGGTTTCTGTCAGTCTAGGCCTTAGACTCTAGCAGCCGTGGGCAAACTACGGCCCGCGGGCCGGATCCGGCCCATTTGAAATGAATAAAACTAAAAAAAAAAAAAAAAAGACCGTACCCTTTTATGTAATGATGTTTACTTTGAATTTATATTAGTTCACACAAACACTCCATCCATGCTTCTGTTCCGGCCCTCTAGTCCAGTTTAAGAACCCACTGTGGTCCTCGAGTCAAAAAGTTTGCCCACCCCTGCTCTAGGGCAATGGCAAGAATGCAAGTTCTCAGGCCTGAAAGCTGTGCCTTGCATTCTGCCTTGGCCATGTACCGACTCTGGCTTTGAGGGATTTTCTTTCTTTTAAAAATATATTTTTAATTGATCTTAGAGAGGAAGGGAGAGGGGGAGAGAGAGATAGAAACATCAAAGATGAGAGAGAATCATTGATCGGCTGCTCCTCCACGCCCCCCACTGGGGATCAAGCCCACAAGCCCAGGCATGTGCCCTGACCAGGAATCGAACTCTGAGCTCCTGGTTCATAGGTTGACACTCAACCACTGAGCCACACCAGCCGGGCTTGAGGGAGTTTCTGACCCCCTCTAAGAATCAGTTTCCTTGTCTCTCATTCTCTTCTCATGGCACTCTGGTGAAGATTCATTGGGGTAAATGTTCCATTCGTTCCAAAAATGTCCTTTCTGAGTGATTGACATGCACTGAGCATCAAGCGTTGCATCCCTACCTTCAGTTTACTGACTTACAATGAAGCCGGCGCCGTGCCTGACACACACGGGGTAAATGTGTGGTCCCTCCTCCCTCTGCACAATGGGAAAGGTCTCTTTATGTTTATTTCACTGGAGAGTTTCTGTCTCTCTGGTTTCCCAGGAACAAGCAGTCTCTGGTCTGGTTTTACAAATGAGCAGATCCCTCTGCAGATGGCAGGCCTGATCAGAGAAGTACACGATGGGAACAAAGTCACATGGCAGGGTGGTGGGTGGGTGACAAGGATGGCACCAAATGGCGTTGGAAGATTCTGTTTCCCCTCCCGCCCCGGCCCCTTTCATCTCGCAGGATACCCCAGGCCTTGCTGCGCTCCCAGGCCACCTCTCATCTCCTCCATCCTGCTGTGCCTGCCTTTCTCTTGCTTACACCTGCTCAAGTAAAAAGGAGAATTGATTAATTGTGTATCTGGGACACCCCAGGGTGATTCAGGCATGGCTGGATCCAAAGTCCAATCAAGGTCTTCAGGGCACTCTCCATCTTACCTCTCTTTTCTGCTTCCCTTTCTCTGTTGGTTTGAGTCCACAGCTGACCTTCTCCATGTGGCCAGAGAGGTGTCCTGTGGCAGCCCCAGGTTCTGTTTTCTACACAGTTACTACCACCGTAGGAAAGACCAACTTCCCAGTAGATTTTATGCAAAAATCCAGGGGAGGCCTCTGATTGGCCCTGCCTGATCACATGCCTATTCCAGAATGAGTAGCTGTGGAGCTAGGAATGAGTGTCTATCTTTGGCAGGGTCAGCTCACCAGAACCTCACAAAATGAGTTTCCTACTGGAAAGAGGGATGTGTTGCCACAAAGGGGGAGGGCTATGAGACAAAACAAAAATAGCAGGTATTGCCTGTGGAAGCCCTGACTTCCAACCCAGCACTGTGCCCACAGCGTCTGACCACGGTGCCTGTGTCTCTTGTTCAGAGAAGCTACAGGGAGGAAAGAGCATGGTTGTTAGGGTCAGGAGGATCTGGGTACCGATTGAAGTTCTGTGCTTAGAACCGTGGGTATAGAACTGTGTGACACTGATAAAATTCCCCAGCCCGCCGGAAACCCAGTTCCCTCATCTGTGAAATGGGGATAACAGTTCCTACCTCACAGACTCACAGATTTCAACAAGCCAGCTACCAAGTCCAGTGCTTGCATGGAGGAGATAATTAACCTGCCCCTGATATCCTTGCCTTTGGTTCCTGACCAGCAGCTTGGCTCGTGGGTGCCAACTCCTGCACCCAGACCCGATCTGTCTGAACTTGAGGGCCCTCCTACTCCTCCTGCCTGGACGGAATTTGCAGAGGGGCTCACTCTGATCCAGCGCAGAAGGTCTCGTCAGGAGAGGGTGCATGTGGTTTGTGTTTGTTTGTTGTTTTCATCCTGATAATAAATGCGCAGGTTTTACACTGTCACAGAACAAATAGAACCTCAACATATGGGCCTCTATTTATGTGCTTGATTTAATGAAATATGTTTCATGTTCCATTATCTTTCGATGGCTAAGAGCACTAAGTTTTTCAGGGACCTGCCTGCCTGCCCTCCCTTTCCTTCCTCCTTCTCTTCCCTTCCTTCCTTCCTTCCTCCCTCCCTTCCTTCCTTCCTTCCTTCCTTCCTTCCTTCCTTCCTTCCTTCCTCTCTCTCTTTCTTTCTCTTATCTGTTCTCTGTTCTCCTCTCTTCCCCTCACCTCCTATCTTCTCCCCTCCCTTCTTCCTCCTCCTCCTCTTCTTACAAAAAGAGGGGTAGCAAGAAGAAGCCAGAGGCCAGCTGGGATGTGCTACAAGTAAAAAGGAGAATTGACACCCGAGGAGAGGAAGGGTGAGGGAGAGATAGAAACATCAATGATGAGAGAGAATCATTGATTGGCTGCCTCCTGCACACCCCACATTGGGGATTGAGCCTGCAACCCAGGCATGTGCCCTTGACTGGAATTGAACCCGGACCCTTCAGTCCACAGGCTGATGCTCTATCCACTGAGCCAAACCAGTTAGGGCTTCTCCTTCTTCCCCTCCCCCTTCCCCTTCCCCTTCCCCTTCCCCTTCCCCTTCCCCTTCCCCTTCCCCTTCCCCTCCCCCTCCCCCTTCCCCTTCTCCTCCCCCTTCCCCTTCCCCTCCCCTTTCCCCTTCTCCTTCCCCTCCCCTTTCCCCTTCCCCTTCCCCTTCCCCTTCCCCTTTCCTCCTCCTCCTCCTCCTCCTCCTCCTCCTCCTCCTCCTCCTCCTTCTTCCTCACGCTCCTTCTTTCTTCAACAAATACTCCCTTAGCTCATTCTGCCGGGCTCTGGGCTAGAGGGTGGGGCCTGGTACGAAAAGATGGACATAGTCCTACTTCCACAGAGCTTACCGTCTTAGTGGGGAATTCAGATGTTAAATGATACAGTCTTTTAAGGAAAACTGTAGCAGATGCTGGAAAGGAAGAACACATAAGGCTGTGAGAAAGGAGCGTGACCTTTTTGGGGTATCCAGAAGGACTTTCTGGAGGAGGTGACATTTGAGCTAAGCTTCTTAGAATAGATGTGATGATCCGGTGAAGGAACTTGTCCTGGAGCTGAATGAGGGGCAGTTCCTGCAGCAGGGAAGGGGTATCATGCCTTCTAGGACAAGACAGAGGGCCAGAGTGTCTGAAGAAAACAAGGCTCTCAGGATCATAGCTCAAGGCCAGGGAGTGGACAGGGGCAGGATCATGCAGGGCCTACAGGTCACTCTGAGGCTTTTGATCTCAATTCTAGAGCAATGGGACTACATACATAGTTCAAGGACAGCCCTCTGCTGTAGAAGTGAGAGCTCTTACCAGGAGGTGGCACTTCAAGGTTTTGCTTATAATTTCCAACTTGATGAAGACTTGCTCCTTGCTTACAGTCACAGAGCAGGGAGTCGTGGTGTGGCAAGCTCATGGCATGGGAGCCGGTGTGCACTCTGCTCTTATCCACTTTCCCTGGACTCCACCTCCAGACAATTGACTGACAGTCCCTGTGGTTCCTCCTCCAACCCAGCTGAACTCCCTGCATGGCCCCACCTGCTCTGCCCCAGCTGATGTCTATGCCCACCCCACCCCACCCCACGGCTGCCCAGCTCTGCACGGCTTTATTGGGGCATGAGTCAGTCCCCTCTGACAAGACCTAGTGAATGAGAAGCCTCCACCTCTTTTGACCTCGCTTTCCTACTTCTAGGAAGGTGCTGACTGACCACGGCCAGGACATCGGTGTCCTATGTGACTGGCTAGGGGAGCGTGTCTGGCTTTCACTAGTTGGTCCTAAATTGGCAGGAGGGGCAGACATTAGCGAAGCCGGCAGTTATTGATCAAGTCCCAGCCGTTTGGGGCCGGTTGCTGCAGGGCTAGCGGTTTGGTTTCCTGGGCTGATTGCTGCAGGTTTCTAGTCGAGTTCTGTTTTTCTACGTGGCCGGACCATGGTCTGTTAGCACATTCTGTCTCTCAACTTGACCGTCTCCTCCCTCACAGTCACACCTTGGTAGCCTTCCCACTGATCTCCCTGCATCTATTCTGGCTCTCGGGGCTCTGCTTTACCACTTATTTATTTATTTACATATTTAAAATATATATATTTTTATTGATTTCAGAAAGGAAGGGAGAGAGAGAGAAACATCAATGATGAGAGAGAATCATTGACCAGCTGCCTCCTGCAGGCCCCACAGTGGGATCGAGCCCTGCAACCCGGGCAGGTGCCCTGACTGGGGGAATCGAACCGTGACCTCCTGGTTCATAGGTTGACGCTCAGCCACTGAGCCACACCTGGCCGGGCTGCTTTACCGTTTAAACCACGCTGGCCTCCGTGGTGGCCACGCTGTAGGAGAGCTCCTCTAACCTTCTCACAGCCCTCCCCCTACGGCTGCCCACGGCACTCCGAGTAAAAGCCAGTCTCCTGCGTGTCCTGTCTTCTGGCCTCCGGAGAAGTCCCCACATGCCCAGCTGGTTCCTGTCCCAACGGCTTGCTCTCTGACCCTGGATCTCCATGCGGTGGCTCTTCAGCCTCCAGGGCTCAGATCAAACATCACCTGAATCTACCCAATCCTTGCGTGTTCTTTTCTCTAAAGCACTCCTCACTCTTCGAGGGTATCCTAGTGCTTTACTGCTTCCTTGTTTCTGTCTGTCTTCCCCCTCGAGAATATCATCTCCATGAGGGCGGGGGACCACATCTGTCCCTTTTTACGCAGAGGCCCCAGCCCTGGTGCTGAGATTGGAACCTGCTGAATCGTGTGTGTGTGTGTGTGTGTGTGTGTGTGTGTTCATTTTTAAGTTGAGCTAAAAGGATTTGCTAATGCATTGAATGTGGGGGAAAGGAAGAGAAGAATCAAGAATGACTCGAATGTTTTGGGCTGAGCAAGCGGCAGGATGATGTTGCCATGGTGTGAGCTGGAGGGAGACTGTGGGAGCAGCAAGCTGAGTGAGGGGGGACCAGGAGCTCTGTTTTGGACACACTGAGCTTGAATTGCCTGTTAGAACTCCCTCCACATGGAGATGTGGAGAGGCAGGTGGGGGCTGGAGCTCAGGGGCAGGGGCAGCGGCAGCTTATAGATGTGCTGGCTGGGTGAGCCCAAAGAGGAGGGGGACCAAGGCCTGCCCAGGCCTCTGCAGTTAGAAACTGGACAATGAGGGATGCCTAGCAAGGAAACTGAGGAGTAGCCAGTGAGGTGTAGTTAATCTTCCTCAACTTCAGTTTCCTTGCAGTAACCAGGGATTATGGTTAATAGCACTTCCCTCCTAGGGTGGGTGTGAGGATCCTGGGCTATGTATTAAATGGGCTCAGAACAGTGCCTTGCACGTAGTAAGTGCTCAGTATAGATTAGCTAAAGGTAAGCGCTTTATCGCCGACCCTTCTGGGGAACTGCTCAACCTTGCCTGCTGGTCTTAGCTGGGAGGTGAGAGCTTCCAGGGGAGGGTGGAGCCTGTCTTGGCCAGGTTGTCCAGGCACCTGGCCTCTAGGGCTGGCCGAGGCAGGTTGCCGACCCAGCAGGTTTGTGACACAGACTTGGCTCCCAAAGGGACAGAGCCTGGCTAAGAGGGGAAACGGTTCAAGTTCTTGCAATTGTGCCATTCAACAGAAATGTGACCTCATTGTATACTCCTGGGCCTCAAAGCCCTCTGGGATGCCCAAGGCGCAGGGAATAAATAGATGCAGGTTTGCTGCGGCTCATTCTCCGCGAAGTGGGGGTAGCGGCAAATATGTAAATCAGTGTAGGATCTAATGTCTTCAGGAGCCCCCTCCCCCCTAAGCACCCACCCACCTACTGCACTCTAGTCCCATCAGGCAGAATAAGAATGTCAGTAGAAGACAATAATCCTCCAACGGTGGCATTTCGGGGAGCACAGTTATCGGTGGGTGTTATGTTTAGGAGTGGGTGGAGGTGGCTGGAGGGAAACTTTCCAAGTCTCTGCGTTCTGTCTGGGGCGAGATTAGTACTGTCTCTATTTCCCATGAAAAAAGTCCTCCCAGGATCTCAAATCCAACTTGAGAAAGAGCTTTATATTAATGAAGTTGGCTCATTTAATTCAACGACAAGGCCCAAGCCTTTTGGAGCACCGTAGTATGAGCAAAGGCCCCTGGGATTGCTCATAGTCAGGTATAGGGGGCAGATGAGGAAACCAAGTTTTTCAAGGCAGGGATGCTCTAAAATGCTGGGGGCAAGCACTGAGGCCATTGGCAGCCTGGGAGAAGTGAGCTGGGCCAGCCTGGAGGTGAGGGAGGGCTTCCAGGAAGAGGCGGCACCTGAATCCTGAGTAAAAGGTGAATATGGGCAGGGGGGCCCTCCACCATCCCTTACTTCCTCTGGTTTTAAATCTTGGAGCTGCCAATCACATCTGGAAGAGGTGGTGTTCAAGCAAACTAATCTAGATGAAAGACTTCGAAGAGTTATAAAAACAACAATGGGACAATAGAAATGCGATGCATTTTCGTTACCATTCATTATATTATAGTGTGGGAAGTATCTCTCGCACTCAGATCCTGGGATTGGATGTTGCTGGATTACCCGGAGGAAGGTAACACAGCAGGGGCACTGGGAAATGAAGAGTTGGCTTCCGTAGATTTATCTAGAATTATGCAATCAGAAAACCCAGGAAGAAGCTGTTTTCATTTCAGCATCCATGCAGATTTTGTGTGTTGTGGTTTTTATTTTGGCTCATATTTGTGGGCGAGGGCACCGTCATTTTTTCCATGCTTTGACCTTGGAAAGGTTCTTACATTATCTTCAATTTTTAGTCACTTCTCATCCCTTTCCAAACAAGCTGCCAGACACAGCGTCCAGCCCTCCACTCAGCCCCCCAATCCCTTTTGCAGGCTTTGACTAGCGGGAAGCTCCTGGAATCAGAAAATCATACCATCGCTGTGGAAATGGTGGATATTGTTGCCGTGTGCTTAGCCGTGCCAGGCTCAGAGGCCGAGGGCTTTGTGTGCATTGCCCACTCAATCCCTGTGACAGCCCTATTCGGGCAGTGATACCAGAGAACCTCGAGGCTCAGAGAGACACGTGACTTGGTTACGGCCACACTGTAAACCAGTTTGAGAAATGGAATTGAGGCCAAGTCTGCCTCAGTCCGCAGAGCTGGTCCTTGGCCATTCCTCAGGCTACCTCGTAGAGGCTAGGACCAGGGGGCAAAGACATGCTCTCATCTGAGTCTTCACTTTTCAAAATCAGATGATCATGATAATGGGACCTCATCTACTTCCAAGTCCATATTGTCCGTCCTTTGGGGCTGCCCCCTCCTCCATTGCTCTCAGAACACTATTTCTTCCCTTGTCTCTTCCGGCTTTAGGGGTTACCACTCCTACCCAGCACTGCCTGTCTCTGGGTGCCCAACATCCTTGTTTGTTTCCTTGACTTGTAAGTAGTCCCTTCTTTGAAGTCAGCTGAACCATCTGAGTGAATTCTGTTTCCCGCTAGGGCCCTGATATAGAATATGTCCTTCCTTCCTTCCTTCCTTCCTTCCTTCCTTCCTTCCTTCCTTCCTTCCTTCCTTCTTTCCTTCCTTCCATCCTTCCTTTCCTCCTTCCTCTCCCCATCTTCTTTCCTTCCTAAAGGGAGATACTGGAACATGTTTGTGTGCAAATGCACATAACAGGGCAGAAAGGAGGAAGTGATGCTGCAGAGAGAAGCAGGACCCTGGCTGAGGGGAGGCCTCCAGGCTGCTGGAGGGAGAGAGTCCGGGCAGAAGGTGGCTGGCCTTCGGCTGGGACAGGATGCCTCTTCTTTGGCTACAGGAGAGGCAGGCAGCATGGCACAGGGCAGGAGGGCTGGTAGATTTGGTCTGATGGCTCCTAGCTCCTCGGTGAAGGAGGAGGAGTGCAGGGTACTTGGTAGAGATAGAAGAAGTATGAAATAGCCATCTCTGAGCACGGGAAAATGAACTTTCTAGGAAAGGCTGGTCGGCTTGCCAGGCATGAGGAGTGCCAATTTGAGGTTTGTGGTCATGAATTTAAAGAACAACCCATCAGCAGGGCTGTGTGCTTTCCTCCAGCATCCCTCAGCTGCTCTGGCTCAGGCTTGGAGAGGACGAAGGGTTGGGCTTTACCGGGGCTGGGACTTAGCCAGGTTCCTATGGTGGGAAAGGGGCACGTTTACTGAGGCGGTTGCCTATGGAGCGATAGTCACGCTGCAGCGTGGACTCTACATGGGGTGAGGAGGAAGGGAAGGCCATGAGCCCGTGACAGTAGAAAAGGCGATAGTGACAATGGATGGGAGGTTCCGATGAAGCCTGGGCGGAGGAAGCTGGAGCCCACAGTGAGAGTGGACGAGATTGAGAAATTGGGTGCAAGAAACCACAGATGGGGGAGTGCGTGGTGTAGCCCGATGGCTTCAGAAGGGCAGGGGCTTGAAAGTGGAGGAGGATACAGGGTTTGGAGAGGATAAACAGCAGCAGAGAGAGTACGCACGTCATCTCCCGCCCTTCCCTGGACTGGTTTCCCCTGCATCTCCCAGAGCAGCTCTCTACCGCCAGGTTGCCTGAAAAAGCCCACGACATCATGGGTGTCTTCAGCTTACGGGCAAGAAGGCCATTTCCCCCTTGGCTCCTTCCTGGAACCTGGCCTAGAGCTCCTTCTGATCACACTGCACAGGTGGTGGCGATGTGTCTCCCAGAACAAGCATCTCAGCCACTCAGGGGGCCGTATCCCTCCAGAGGCCCTGGTTTCTTCGCCTGTGAAATGCAATCCATCATTTGTTTATTGAAACCCGTGTTCAACACTGTTGTGTCCCAGGCCCATTTTATTTCCTTTTTTCCCCCTTGCTCAGCCACCCCTTTTACAGATGAGGAAATACAACCTCTGAGAGGTGAAAACCAGGTCGTATGAGTCTATGTGAGTCCAAAAAGCTCACTATCCAGTTAGGGAAACAGGCAGGGAGAAAGCGAACAATACGTGATGTGTGCAGAGTTCTCTGGGACTGTGGACTCTAGAGAGACTGAGTCTGTTGGGGGGCAGGGTGGGGGCGTGTGAACCAGACCTACGGGAAGAGTGGAAGGCAGGGCGGGCAGTGGTGACAGCCTGAGCGAAGCATGGTGACGTGACACTCCTGTGTGGCCCAACATTATCCAGTAAAGGGACCAACAGTGAGACAGGATCCCTAACCTTGTCTGCAGTTCTGGGGTGCATGGATACCATAAGGGGGCCCACAAGCTCCCTGAGGTTGTATCATAATCTCGAGTCTGTGTGTATTATTTTCTGGAGAGACACTTTATTTTCATCAGGTTTTTAAACTGGGACACAGGCTCCAAAAAACATTGAATAGCAAAGGAGCTTGGAGAGGTCAGCAGGGTCAGGGAGTGAAGGGGTTCGAGACGCTGCATTTCTAACAGGCTCCCAGGCAAGGCAGTGATCTGGGACCACATCAGGATTAACAAAGACAGAGAAAAACCCCAACTTCCTGCCCATGTCCTACTTTATCTGGCCCTTGCCCAGCAATCCCACGTCATCGCCAACCCCGGCTCTCTCTCATCACGCTGTAGCCACACTGGCCTTCATTCTGTTCCCGGAGTGTGCCAAGTTGTTCCTGCCCCAGGGCCTTTGCACGTGGTGTTCCCATTGCCTGGAATGCCCCTTTCTGAGCTCTCCACATGGCTTGCTCCTTTTGTTTATTTAGATCTTAGTTCAATGATCTAAGAGCACTTCTCTGACCACTTCATCTAATGAAGCACCTTATCTCTCGGGAACTTGCTGTCACTATTTGCTTTTCCCCCTTCATAGTACTTACCGTGTTGACTTGCTAACTTTCTGTCTCCACTCTCATGTTGGTTACCATGACTAAGGACTTGGTTGCCTTCACTCTGGGCCTATCCCAGAACCTGGCACGTGGTAGGCACCCTTCTCATGTCTGTGAAGCGTGAAACATGAACACAAACATGCTTGCATGGCTACGGTGGTGTTGAGATACATGCAGGGGAGTCCACCCTAGGAAAACTTAGAGCCACGATACTGGAGGTGTCTGAGGCAGAGGGGAGGAAGGAGGGAAGGAGCCAACGTTCTGTGCCAAAGAAAGTGTTAAGAACCTGGAGCTGAAGTTGAAGTTAAGAATCAACACATAATAGATGAATTCATTTAACCAGAAGAGATTCACTCTGGAAGCGGGAAGGAAGGGAACTAACATTAGTTCAATGGAGTAAGTAAGGTATATGGAACAGTGCCTGGCGCCTAGTAGGTATTTATCAAATAAATAAAAAGAAATATGTTAAACTCTTACTTTGTGACCATCACTTTGCATAATCATCTCCATTCATCCTCAAACATATACTCTCCATCTTGCAAATGAGGAGAGGGACTGAGATTAGAAGATTTGTCCAAGTTCAGACAGTGATTCAGGGACAGAGCTGAGAACCCCAGACCCTCAAACAGCTCTGTTGAAAGTTGCAAATCACTGCATTGCCTGTCCCCCTCCCCCATAGCACCTTTGCCACCTAATATCCTGCGCATTCTATTTATTTGTTGCTTGTCTGTCTTCTCACACCAGAATATAAATCCCTGGTTCTGTTCAGGACTCTTTCTCAGAGCTCAGAACACAGAGGCCTGCCACAAAAGTAGACAATGAATACTTCTTGAATGTTAAAAGGATGAATGAAGGATTCTTTTTAAAAAAATCTTTGCATTCTGCACCTCTAGGAGGCAGTTCTGGAAATGTGTGGCTGCAGGGAAACCCAAACCCAGTCGAGGAGGCTGGAGTGCGTCTGAGATGAACTGGGAAGGAAAGCTGTGGCTTACTGACCGCTCCCAACAAATCAGAAGTAAGACTGTGTCCCCAGCAGAGGCACTGGCTGCATGGAGCCTGGCAGGAGAGCAGCCAGGGAGCTGGGGTTTGTCCAGTCTCCAGCACTGACACCATTGCCATGGTGGCACCGTAGGTGTGGATTCCACAGTCCAGCACTCGTCCTCCCACATAAAGTGGCCCTGGGGGGAAATGTGTTGACCAGGCCCCCTGTGGCAATTACAAGCTTGATGCACATACATAAATCGGCACTTCATCAGGACCTCTCTTGTGAATTGAGTTAGAGTGAATCAGTCGCTCAGGCCTGGGAGCTCTGGCTACTGAACAAATGAAGGTTCCAAACCAGCCAGGCTGCACTAAGGACCCTCCTACCTGACCTCCCGCTGTGCCAAGGCTTCTTACTGCAAAGTTCGGCCCCCAGACCTGCAGCATTAGTGTTGCGGGAGCACTTGTTAGAACACAAATTCTCCAGCCTTGTCCTCAGTTTACTGAATGGGGAACTCTGCGGCCAGGGTCAGGCACTCTGTATTAGGGGAGCCCTGTGGAAGATTTTGATCCGCTGCCGAGTTTGAGAACCTGTGTCAAGCAGTTTCTCTTTTTAGGGCAGTTATTACTCTGCTGCATGGGGATGGGGTGGGGTTAAGGGAACAGTCAGGGTTGGGGGAGGAGGGGGTTTCATAGATACAGCACATAGAGTCCTGTGACAAATTCAGTGCTGATTGGGTTAGTTCTTCTTGTGAGAAGGGTCAGGATTTGGGGAGGAGCTGGGAAGGAAGACCTTTGTGTTTCAGAAACTCTCCCCAGAGGAGGGGTTGGTTTGCAAAAGCACATTTTAAAGTTGTCATGGTTTTGTTTTACAGACCCAGCATTTATTTCAAAATTTCAAATGATATTAAAGGGAGGTGTAATATAACCTGTCAGCCAGTACTGACTATATATTATGTATAGTTTAGGTGGAACTAGAATCCTGAGACCCTAGTTCCTGTCCAACCCTCATTCTAAAAAAATAAAATAATAGGATGAGGACAGAGGGAACCTATTAAACTGGCCCGAAAGATAGGAGAAACTAACCTATGAAATAAGTTGCACAACTTGATGGAGTGCCTACAGTGTGTCAGGCACCGTATTTGGCTCTCGGACGAGGATAGGAAGATAACTTAGCCAACTGCTTGGGCAGCCAAGGAGCTTACAAGAGAAAATTCAGAGGACAGAGATTTCCTCTTGTTGGCAGATGTTGGATGTGTGGGACCTTTGACCAGCCTCTTGTTGTTTTTTTTTTTTTTTTTTTTTTTTTTTTTTTTTTTTTTTTTTTTTTAGTTTAGCCAGCTAAATAGAGCACATGTGAACTGGTAGGGGCTCCGGAGGGGTGAGGGTGGAATGGGATGGGATGGGGTTTGAATGCTGGACAGGTACCAGTCCAGTAGCAGTACTGCACCCGGGCCCACGGCTTCACGTGGAGCCTAGGAGACAGGTACTGTTATCACCCCAGCCTTACTGATGCGGAAGCTCAGACAGGGGAGGTGAGCTAACTTTGCCCAAAGTCACACAGCTAGGCTGCACTAGAGACTGAATTTGAAACCAGGCATGGGCTCTAGCTCCCAAGGGCAGGACAAATCAATGTGCCACCCTAGGGGCTGGCTTGGGGTGGCAGAGGGACGGGACACCTGATTTTGGTGGGTGAAAAGGGTCCAGAAGAAAGCCCTTCCTCCCCTCTTCATGCCTGAGCATTTATTTCCTTCGGCATGGAGACAATCCAGAGTCCAGTCCTCGGCGAACCTGCTACAGGACAAGCACTTTAGGCCCCTTCCCACTAGATGGCGGCCCCTAAAACCCACGTAGAAATTCTGGAACCTCCACGGTCCCCATCTTTTAGGTTTTGGCCGTGGCTGAGGAATGCCAGGATGCAAAACCTCCTCGGTTTCAAGGGACACCCGGCCCCTGCCCCGCCCCATCCGGGGGTCGCGGGAAGCCCCTGGACTGGAGGCCGGCGTGGGGGACAAGGATGGGCGGGGAGACGAGGCTCCCAGGCTCTGGGCGCCCGGGGGAGGAGTCAGCGCGGAGCCACTCGGGACACAGAGGAGGTCGCTCCCGCCTCGCCCGCGTCCACAGCGGAGGGACCACCCGGCTCCGGGCGAAGGGCGCGCGGGCGGGGGCTCCGGAGGCGCCTGCGAGAGGCAGGTGCGCGGCGCGGACTACAAGTCCCAGCATGCCCCGCTGCCCTGACCCGGCCCCGGCTGCCACTTAAAGGCTCTGGGAGCCGCAGCCGTCGGGTCGCCGCGGCTTTCGCTTTGCCGCCGCTGCAGGGCGGGCGGGAGCAGCCGGCTCCGTCGCCGGCTCGACTCGCGTCCCTTCTCCCGCAGCACCCAGGGGCGCTCCTCGTGCAACCCTCCCGGCTCGGGGATTCCCTTCCGAGCCCGCGCCCCCGGGATCCCCGCCTCAGCCACCCCGCGGCCCCGATGCCGAGGTATGGATAGAGCGGCTCGGCGAGCGGCGGCGATGGGGGAGAAGAAGGAGGTCGGCGGCGCGGGGGACGCGGCGGCCGCCGAGGGGGGCGCCGGAGCCGCGGCCAGCCGGGCGCTGCAGCAGTGCGGGCAGCTCCAGAAGCTCATCGATATCTCCATCGGCAGCCTGCGCGGGCTGCGCACCAAGTGCGCCGTGTCCAACGACCTCACCCAGCAGGAGATCCGGACCCTGGAGGTAACGCAGCCGCGGCGCGGGAGGGTTCGGGGACCCGGGCTGGGCCCGAGAAGGCGGGGGTCAGCGGCCCCTAATACCCCCCCGCCTCGTGCCCTGTTCACTCCTTTCCTAGTTGCATCCTTGAGCCCGGGTCGCCTGGTCTGAGGCTTCCTCTCCTTCCTCCATTCGGCGATGCGGCAGGTTGAGGACCCCAGCCCAGCCCTTCACCTTGGGCGGGTATTGGGGGGAGGGCGGCGTGGGAACTGGGGTGGAGGCTCCGGGAGCCAGTGGGCCGGGTGGGCTGCGCGGACACCCCCTGCCCCCCTCACCTCCGTCCCTCCATTTCCAGCTTGCAGGGCCGCAGGGCTCATTCTCCCACTGAGTCACACGCTGGACTTTTCCCTGTGTGACTGAGCCCGGCAGCCGTGGGCCGGGGTGACGGGGCGGTGGGGGGCGGTGGGAAGGCCCCCCCTGAAGTGTGAGCAGAGCCCCGTGGCTCTGTCTCGTCTCTTCCTTTCCTCTCCTCCAGGTTCTTATGTGCCGCCTTTCAAAAAAGTGTTTGCTGAAACTGCATTTTTTTCTCTTCAGGCATTTGGTACTTTCCACAGCGTTTCACTGCTCAAAGTGTAATTACCCACCGACTCCCCCCCCAAACGCTGGATTTTGGTTTAGGAAGGATTATGCTGGGGAGCAAGCCTTTGGTGAGAAGATGACACTATTTAAGGGCCTCTGGTGGAGACAGCCTCCCGTGTAAAGAAGAAATAAGATATGCCTGCCCTCCTCTCAAATTATAGCTGGGAAGTGCAGTATTAAAAGGATTTGGAAGAAGGGGTGCTGGGTTCTCAGAAGGGGGAGTCCCCCCCCCCACCCCATATACAATAGAGGGAAACGGGTGTATTCCCAACTTGCTTTTGTCCAGAGGCTGGGAAAGCTGTGGCATCCAGAGACCAGTGAATAGCTAACCCCGACTTGAAGCAGGAGCTCCACCTTGCATTGCCACATCTGGTCTCCTGCCGATCTGGGGATGTTTTGTTTTATTAGAATCTTAATTTCTCATCCGCCCCACTCCCCTCCCCTTATTGCTCATTGCCTCTGCCAGCTGTCATAGGGCCAGCGGTGATTTGTTGTAATTATTACAAGACCCAGTCCTCTGTGCACACCATAAACCGGAATCCCTGTTTGATCCAGAATGCTCGGCGGTGACTTCTCTCCTTCAGTTTTATTTTCCTAAAAGCTGTAAAACCAGGGACGTAGGAAGCATGCAATCAGCGCTGGCTATTAGAATCTTTGTTACAGTTGCTGTTGCAGTACTGACCAGGGTTTTGCTTAAAACACCATCCAACCAGCAACACTCCGAACAACTGTCCCTTCTGCGGGCAGGCTGCTGTTTTCCAAGTGGCGAGGGCTGCTGGTTTCTTGAACACAGCGGAGTGTGCTTTTGCCCAGGAAAGTTCAGTTTTTAAACCGACACAATAGGGGGCCTATGTGGCTTAGTTCCGGGAGGGGAGGGGTCCTTGTCCAGCAGCCCGTGTTGTTGGGATGAGAGAATGTTCTCTGTGCTGGCCTCTCGGAATGTCCTCATGTCGCTCAGAAGTGCTCCTGGTTCACGGAGCGGATACCGGAGAGCCATTCGCTGTTTGTTCTCTGGAAATGGCGCTTTGCCTTCATGGTACCCTGACTTCCAGTGTCACTCACTGTAACCAAGGTGTGGCATCATGACACCCAGAGCATCCAGCTCTTTGGGTCTCTGAGCTGGTTTATTCAGTGGCCTTCCTCCTGAGTGTTTTTTGGATGATCCAATCAGGTGGCCAGAAACCCTTCCTAAGGCCCGAAAGGGATTTGCAGGGTGAACTGGAACCAATACCCAGCTCTCTGTCCCCTCCATTGTCTTGTGGATTCAGGTCCACGCTTCTCCAAGAAAAGGCGGGACTTCGGTTGTTTTGGGGGTGGGGGTGGGGGTGGCGATTTAGACCCCAGGAGCTAGTTTGGTGGAATCACTTCACCCAGTGGCCTCATCCTCACCTAAACAGGGAGGCCAGAGTGGATCTCTGTGCACTTCTGTGGTTTAGCGAAGAGGCCTCAGTGGGGTTGAGTCAGCATTTGTTGTACATAACCCTGTTTAAGAATATCCCTGTTTAATAAACAAAAGGCCAAACTCAGATACAGACAACAGAATGGTGGTTACCAGAGAGGAAGGGGGAGGGGTGAGGACAGAGAGGGTAAAAGGGGGTCAAATACAAGGTGACGCTCGGGTAGTGAGCACATAATATACAGATTATGAAGTTGTACACCTGAAATTCATGTTTTTAACCAATAAATATTACCCCAATACATTTAATTAAAAAAAAAAGACTAACAAGAAAGAAAACCAAAACAAAAAAGAAAGATTATTTTCTGCTTAAAGATGGTTCTAAAGTCCAGATTTACTAAACTGATAAAATAGAGGGGAAGTGTATTACTCTAAGAATCCTGATGGGGCAGTGTGGCCAATGGAGGAGCCCGTGGCTTTAATTTCCAGTCTGAGTCCTGTCTGTGTGACCTTGGGCAAGTCCCAAGACTTCTGAATCTCAAGCTTCCTTATCTGCAAAATGGGCACGAGACTGCTGAAAACCGAAGGGTTGTTGTGAGTCTGTAGGTTCCCACTCTTTCTACTGAGAGATTCTGTTTGTAGACTTTTCCCGGTGAGAGCCCAGGGGCATGCAAACCACAGGTCCCCTTTAAGGGAAGCTACTTCTATCGCTGGCTCTTACTTCCCAGCGGCGGGTGACACAGGCTAGGAAGCCATCCCAGCGGCCTGTGGTGAGTCCCATGGGACAGTGGTGATGTCCACTCTGGTTTTCTTTCCTGTTCTGCAGTCTCCTCTCATACCAGAGACCGTGCTTGTAACATTGGATTCCTGGCTTTTGAAAAAGGGCTTGACGGGAGGTTGTCTTTCGCAACCGCGCCAGACTTCTCCCAGAATCTTAGGATCTCCAGCCCATTCCGGCCCTCATTAAATGAGCGCTCAGTGGGAGAAACAGCGCGTGCGATGCCCTTGGGGGTCCCTGATGCCGGCGGCCAGGCCTAGCTGCTGCTGCTGCCGCCTGAGGTTGCAGACTGTGCCGGTGTGCGGGGGCCAGCGTGTCCAAGCTGCCTGTGATGACTTTCTCCGTGTGGTGTCCGGTTTGGGTCCAAAGGAGTGGAAGGAACCCAGGTTTCATGTTTGTCTCCTACCTGCCGGCCAGCGTGCTGGACCCTTCTCTGTCTGATGAAATTCCTGCGATTCCACCAAATGCGTGTCGCACACAGTTTTTCTCTACGTGGGGAGGGAGAGGAAATCTGAACCCCGAGTCTGAATCTGTAAACAGCGGTTGTGAGGCTGCTTCATCCCAGCGGAGCCTGTGTCCCATCTCCATCGACCCTCCTCGGGGTCTGAAGGATCCGCTGAGGCAGGATAAAGTGTTTTCATTCCTCCGATGTGCTCACATGGACACTGCTAGCCGGCCTGGGAGCCAGGCCTGGAGCCCCGCACCAGTTCATTCCCTCATTTATTCGTCCTGCTTGGGCCGAGTCTGTGTTGGGC
Organism: Myotis yumanensis; assembly: GCF_028538775.1. Classification (NCBI taxonomy): domain Eukaryota; kingdom Metazoa; phylum Chordata; class Mammalia; order Chiroptera; family Vespertilionidae; genus Myotis; species Myotis yumanensis. The sequence continues at coordinate 22,053,039 of NW_027223767.1, read as the reverse complement.
ACTGGAGAGATAGTGGCACCTCGCGGAGATTCATGTTTTGTGGACACTGCAACTTTGCGCTTTCCTGCCAGCCTGCTAGTACTTCCCGGAGACAGGCCTCGCACACTGAGTCGCCCCACCTGTGCTCTTCTGGAGAAAAATCCCCCCTAAATCGGCTGACCTGGAGAAAGGGTCCCCAAAGGGCCTTTCCCATTGGCTTCACTGGGAAGGGGATGTTGGGGAGCTGGCCACTTCCCTGGGGGCCCTGCTGCTACTGGAAAGATCAGGGAGGTTTGACCTTCACTCAGCTCTGCTGTGGCCGAGGTCAGACCCCTGCTGTGTGGAGGGCCTGAGCTCTTCCTGTGGCCCCTCCCCTTGCTCCCCAATCATCTGGGAAGGGAAAGGGATGCCAACTGTCCCCACAGATCAGTTCGTTGGGGCAGTCATGGTGACGTATTCACTCCACAAACCTTCAGTTATTACTGATTTGCCTGCTGAGCTCCTAGCGACAGCTACCCTGGCAAGGATTCTGAGGTAGGTAGGATGCTCTCTCGGTCTTTGGGACACTTTCAGTCTAATGGGGGAGCCAGGCAGCCAAACAGTAGCAACTCCAGTGCCCTGGCTTGCCAAGTGTGCTTAGGAATTGGGAATGTGACTGAATGGTTGGCCAGACCGACCTCCTGGTGTGTTTTTTAGAGAGAGTGGAAGGGATGGGGAGAGACAGAGAGAGAAACATCGATGTGAGAGAGACAAACCCAGGAATCAAATCCAGGACCCGTCATTCTGCAGGCCAATGCTGACCTCCTGGTTTTAATGAGAAATATTTCCAGTCTTGATGGTGACTTGTCCCAGGTCACAGGTCCCTGGCAGAACTGAGAGCGAAACCGGGTTTCCCTTTCCCCACCCAGCCACTGCTTGGAGTATGGCCTTTCTCTGCTTCCACTCCATCACCATAGTTTCAACTGCCTGCTGGAGGTTTTTACTCCTGCAATCCCCGAAGAGGTGCAGAGCTGGGCGCCGTCCCCTTTGGTGTCAGCTTTCGCCTTGGCAACTTTTTCCTTGATGAAACTTGCCACCAGCATACCTTGGAGGTTGCCTGGCAAGGCACCTGCAGTTCCCCCGAGCCTGGGGAGACCTGGGTGATGCTGGAGGGAGGCCAGGAGCCCAGGGACAGTGCTAGGAATGCCTCCTCCTCCACTGGGTTGGCTCCAAGTCCAGGAAAGCGGTATTGCATACCACCGGTTGCTGGCCCTGCCTGCTGTCTGTGGCCTGGAGAAAGGACTGCAGAGGCCCTCGTCCTTCGCGGCCGTATCTGCAGTGGTGGGGAAGTAACAAAGTCTGTGGCCAAGTTCCCTAAGCTGTGCTTTTTAATAACACGTCCTTTCAGAACAGGCTGCTTAGAATCTTTTCCTCCATTCAGTTAGAGGGAAAGCTGCACAGGTGCCTGTGGGGTTATGGGATTAACTGGTGCGTCGTGAGAACAGAGAAGGGACAAAAGACATTCTTGCTCACCTGTTCTGTGTTGAGCGCTCCGCTAGGCTCTTGGCATGTGTCGCCCCATTTAACGCTCACAAGGACGCTGTGAGGTTTTATCCCCGTTTTGCAGATAAGGACACTGTGGCTCAGCGGGATTAAGAGACGGAGTGGGTAGGTGGTTGAACGTGGGTTGACTGGTCTTCAGACTTCATGTTCTGAACTTCCCAGTTGTCTCTAGAAACCATGGTGGGGGATTCTGGTCAGGGTCATGGCTGCTGAGCCTGAGGAAGTGGCCAATAAGAAGGGCCGGCCCAGGGGCTCTTGGCTTAATTCCAGATGGTTGGGCCTGCCGGTGGCCACCACAGGCTGTGTGGCCTCTGAGCTCAGCCCCAGGGCTGCTTCCCTAATGTGCAGCCCCGCACGCTCTCAAAGACAGGTCCCTGTTAGCACAGTGATACCACCGCCTGGTGCTGGGCTCATTCTGAGAAACGAGAAGCTGCTGAGAGATTAAGTTACTTGTAATTTTTTAAATGGATACCTGCCTTATTCTTTTTGAATAATTTCTCTGATTAGCAGCATAGCCTATACCTTTCTGCTGTTATTAAAATACTATAAAATACACATAATGATACATGTTCACCATAAAAAAGAAAACACAGATGAATAAAAGAAAAGAAAATCACCCATCATGCCACCTCTCTGAGTTAGTCTTTTTTTCATGATAGTTAATATTTAATATGTTCCTGAGAAATAGCTATATGACCTTAAACTCGGTTTGCAAAATATGTAGATCATTGCACATTGCTACTCAGATTTTTCTTTTTTAATGGCAGGATATGTTGACTGACTGGCATAATGCAATAGTATGACATTCTTCGATCATTGTCGGTGCGGGAATTTAGTCCCAGGGTTCCCATTCTCAATCCATTGTTTTTAAAAGCCAGAATAAAAGCTTGTTTCTCTCTCATGTCACAGTCCAGTTTGGGCCGGGCAGCTCTCCTGGTAGCTGTCCTCCAAGCGGAGACTCAGAGACAGGGATTGCTATGTGTGGCTCTGCCCTCTGGGGCCCTTCATTTCCAACTGGTAGAACCCTCCTCCATAGTAAAGATTGCAAATTTGCTCCCAAAGAGGTCTGACCTTTGTCTTGGCTTATGGGAGGTAATTTTCACATCTTTGGAATGTCATGCCCGATAGGAATGTCTTTGTTTTGCAGAGTTAATTCTTTTGTATGTATTGCTACATACATGCAAAACAACATACACGAATAACATTGTGCATGTATTCTTCTGGCGTTTTTTTTACCCTCTGCATTTGCATATAAATGTATGTGTTTACCATGTGCATCACCTTATACATCAATACACATAGATATGCAGCGTCCCTGTTAGTGGCTGCCTTGTGTGGTCATACCACAGATTCATCGAACCAGTTCCCCATTGTCGGCCATTCAGGGAGTGCATGACTGCATTCCTAGAAGTGGAATTTGCTGGGTCGAAGCGTGTGAACACATTGAACGTCAGTCCTGTTCTTTAACATCTTTAGGGGCTGCTGTGTTCCCACCTCCCCGTCGGGGATGCCAGAACTTATAAAAATGACAGCCTCTATGCATTAACCCTTTTGCTACTGCATCCGTGTCCACCCGGAGGTCAAGGAGTGTTAACAGGAGACAGAACCTGGCCCCCGGGGCTGAGGTTCTGGATTATGTGTCAAGGATTGTGGGTTCTAGTTTTGTGGTTGCCTGCAGCAGTGGGGGCCCCTGGGTGGATTAGGAGAGGGTCCTTGAATCAAACCTGACTGTGAACTTTCAGGGGCTTCTCATCCTTCCACTGAAAGATCCCTTGGGACTTGGGTGGGTGAACCCTTGTTCTTCTAGGGCCCAGTGTTTGTCTTAAATTTGTGCAGGTTTTGCATTCTTTACTATAATACATTGGTGTTGGTTTTAACGTCAAGATAATGTTATAAATACTATTGCTTCTAGAAGATGTAACCTTTTAATTCAGTGGCTTTCTCCCCTTTTCCAGGCCCCAGGGGGAGATGCAGGGGTGTACTCTGGGATCAAAAATACTTTGTCATTTATCCCCAGGCATGACTGTTTCTTATCTGCATTTAAAAAGCTGCCACTTTAAATTAAAACTTACAAATGCAAGTCAGGCAGGACTGTCTGGGTTCAAGTTAGTCTCTCCTTAGCTGTGTGACCCTGAGCAAGTCACTTAATCTCTCTGTACCTCAGTATCTTCAACTGTAAGACGGGAATAGCAATAGAACCTTCTATTGTATTTATATATACCTGCATTTGTTGTCCTGGCCTCAGTGTGTTTTAACTGGTGGATTGCCTTTCAGTGCCATGGATCAGAAGTCACCCTGTTTGCTTGCTGTTTTTCTCCCCTCTTTCATTTTTTCCACCTTCAGAATAATGGCAAGAATGAAATAAGACCTGTGTTTAAAATTTAAAAAAGAAAAGGAAAGGGAAAGAAAGCATAATGCACTATATGGAATAGCCTAGCTCTGGTTAGGAAAAATAACTTTTCATGCAGCATAAATTATAGGCTTGAGTCTGCAACATTGACCAGGGGAGTTTTGCTTTATGCAAAGCTGATGAGATAAGCTGCCTACAGAGTGTGAGGGCTTTCTTCGGCAAGGCACCCGGAGGTTTTGAGTCCCAGGTTAGCCAGTTGATTTGGGTTTGGTTTTGATAATGGATTAGCAGGACCAACTTCACTCATGGTGCACCCAGTTTTTGCTGTTCAGAAAAAAAAAAAAGTTCCAGGTCCTATTTTAAAAAATAACCTGAATGTTCTCATGTGGTCGGTGCTACCTTGAGGATCGCGCCGCCCCCTGGACTGGGACCCTTGAAAGGGCTTAATGCATCCTTTCGCATACTCTCTTCAGCAAGACGCTCTTGTGAAAGAGGGCTTCAAGGAGTTGAGAATGTGTTGCATCAGCCACTTCCTTCTGGGAGATTCCTGAAGATGATGATTACTGTTTTAAAGGCTCTGAGAAGTCCTGCAGCAAGCGTTCCTAAACCTATTTTTTCCACCTAAACATAGTTAGGAAAACATTGCTGCAAGCCATGAAGAGGGGAAGAGTCGAGAAATTGTGGGCTTAGTTTCGGCTACTGTTGTTTTTATGATACCGAGGTCCCATTTGAGGTTCCAGTTTAAATTAGGTGGGTTGAGAAGAGGCTGGTGACCCTGTACACTTACCCAGCAGTTCAAGATTGCCTTTCCTGGAGGGAAGTGGCTTTACAAAGGGAGGCTGAGTGTGCTCTGGTTACTATACTAGCTCTTAAAGTCATATGTCACTAAATCCTTCCCACAAGGTGTCCAGGGAGGTCTCTGTGCCTGTAGTCCTTGTGTCCTGCCCCCTCCCGGCCTTGTATGCCAGTTAGCCTGGTGCCAAGGGCATACTCACTCAGAGTCGGCCAAGAACCTCATGACCCAGATGGTGGGCAGAAATCTAAGAGAAATGCAGATGTCTGTGGGTGTGTTTGAGCCTGGGGCTGCCCAGGGCAGGGGAAGGGCTGGGCTACAGACAAGGAATGCTTTTTAAAACAAAAAAGGAAATGCTGGCTCAGAATGGAAAGGAAAGGAAGCAGCTTCCTGTTTCTGGCGCTGGCTTTTCGAAAGGAGGAGCTCTCTCCAGCCCCTTGGTCGGCGGAGGGAGGCCTGGGCTGGCGGGGGCCACTCCAGATGCCCTCGATGTGTGCTCCCACTACCGTCTGAGGTCTCAGACATAGAATGCCGGTTCTGCCCCTTTTATTTTCTCCAGATAACAGATCAAATGGACCTGTGGTTTCCGAAGTGAACATTTCTGCATGTTACAAAATGGAAGTGTCATAATAACTCACTTTTACTTTTACTGCGAGCTTACTCCATGCCTGGCCCTCTTGTTTGGAGTTTGTGTGGCATTTACTCCTCACCACGACCTTGTGAGGAAGTTTCTATTGTTATCCCCATTTTACAGTTGAAGATACTGAGGTACAGAGAGGCCAAGTGACTTGCCCAGGGTAACACAGCTAAGGAGAGACTAATTTGTGACTTTGAAACCAGACTTGCCTGACTTGCATTTGCAAACTCTTCTCCCCGCTGGAAAAATCTGTTAGCGTAGAATAAAATTTTTTTTAAGACTGATGGCCTTTAGCTCCAGACCCATAGCCTGGGCCAGGCCCTGATGATTCTTAGGTGAAATGCCTAGGTCTGAGTTTACATTTTTAAAAAAATATATATTTTTATTGATTTCAGAAAAGAAGAGAGAGGGATAGAAAACATCAATGATGAGAGAGAATCATTGAACAGCTGCTTCCTGCACGCCCCCTACCGGGGATCAGCCCACAACCCGGGCATGTGCCCTTGACCGGAATCAAACCTGGGACCCTTCAGTCTGCAGGCCGATGCTCTATCCACTGAGCCAAACCAGCTAGGGCTTATTTTGCTTTTTACTGTACTCTCACAAGTGTTTCTCGAGGAACATGTCACTTTCTGCTGGTGCATCCAATCTCTGAGTTTGGCTTCCCAAACACAATCAGGATGTCATCCTAGGAATGGACGGTCTCTGGGTGGAAAGGGTCACATTCACATCCTGACTCTGTTCCTTGCTAGCTCTGCGACCCTAGGCAAGAGTCTTAACTTTCTGAACCTTGTTAGTTATGCGGGAGAAGAATGGTTTATTTTAGACTCTTGTGAGGACTTGCTGAGATATGGAAGGTGTGCTGGACAGTGCCTAGTAAGTCAATATGTTTTTTTAACCCCCTCTGATTTAGCATTATTCTAGAACACTTGTCCATGTTTCTCTGTTATCTCCCTTTCGGTCATTTTAATTGCTGCATGATATTCCATCCAGTGGCTATGCTGTCATTTGCCAAAGCATTTCCCCTGCTATTGGACATTTCGGTTGTTTCCAGATTTCTGCTGTTACAAACAACGTGACTGGAATCATCTTTGTACAGGCGCCTCTTTATTTTTTTGTTCCTGTTCTGAATTCATTTCCTTGGGATAATTCCCAGGAATGGAATTACTGGGTCAAAGAGCATGGATATGTTTTGTGATAATAGTTGCTGAACTGTTCTCCATTTCATGGTTTTTGAATGATGGTTGTCTTTTTTTAAAAAAATGTTCTTATTGTTTCTTAGAGAAAGAGGAAGGGTGAGGGGGAGAGAGAGAAACATTGATGAGAGAGAGAGAGAGACATTGATTGATGGCCTCCCACATGCACCATGACTGGGGATTGAACCCGCAACCTGGACATGTGCCCTCACCAGGAATAGAACCAGCAACCTTTCTGTGCACAGGACAACACTCAACCAACTGAGCCACACCGGCCAGGGCAAATGATGGCTATCTTAAAAATTGTACTCCTGGGTGAATATCTCATATTTTGTTTGCAACTCATTTTGGCCTCTGTGCGTTTCTCCTTTTTAGCCTTGTTAAATCATTTCCTTTTTTTTTTTTTTAAAAAACAGCTTTATTGACATATAATTGCCAAATAAAATGATCAAATATTTAAAGTGTGCAAATCATTTTCCATTTTGAGTTTGCTGTTTATTTATCTCTCCTGTCCGTTCATCCAATAACTACTTATTGAGTACCTACTGTGTGCCGGGCACTGTTTTAGGTACTGGAAAAAAACAGCAGTGAAGAAGACAGAGTAGTTCCTTTAACGGAAAGAGAAAGATGGACAACAAACCAATAGACAGAGAAAAGTGGCACGAGAAAAAGAAAATTGTAAGTAGGTTAGAGGGAGGGGGTGGGAAGAAGGTTGCTACTTCTGATCAGGTGGTTCGTAAAGACTCCTTCCCAGAGAAGGTGACATGTGAGCTGTCTTAAAGGGTGAGAAGGCAGCTGCCTTGTGAAAACCTGGGTGAAGAGTATTCCAGGCAGAGGGACCAGCATGTGCAAGAGCCCTGGGGCAGACATGAGCTTGGTGTGTTCAAGGACCGGAAAGGAGGCCAGTGTGCTTGGAGCACAATGGAAAGTGGTGGTCCATGAGGATTGTGGTTAGCCATGAGGTCAGGGAGGTAGGTGGGAGCTTGGGGCTGTTCCCCTAAAGTTGGTGCCATATTAAAGAATTAATATACGAATTCAACCAATAGTTGTTGCCCCCCAGTTTTGTGCTTGGCAGTGAGGATATTAGAGTGAATGAGAACGTCAGCTTAGCGGGGGCGTTTGTAGATGAGTAAAACAATACCAGGTGCGGGTGAGGTGTGAATGGAGGCCCCTGGTGGCCCGCAGCTGACTCATCTCTGCATCCTGAGGTGTGCAGGAACCCGGGAAGTGTTTCTTGATTTGAACCAAGCGTGCTCTGTGCTGCCCGCTTTCACCATGTTCTCCGAAACCCTGTTCTCTCCCGTAAGGTCTGGCAGCCTCAGCCTGCCAGGCGAGGATGCCCTGGACCTCTGCCAGGGCACTGAGGTTGCCACCTCAGAAGTGAGGCTGCCAATACCAGGTATGAGTATCGAGGCATCACTTATGGGAAACAAGCCTGAGACATAGACATGGGAAACCCCCTTCTCACCGAGCTGCTCGGCCCTGCCCCAGTCTGCCCCGACTGGGGGCTCTGATTTGTGACTCTTGTTGGGAACATAGACTTGGGACATTGTGCTTTCTGTCATTGTCTTCTCTTAGGGCAGGACAAAGAGGGGACGCGAGGTCTGAGCAGAGGCTTCAAGATACTCAGCTTTGGACAGCCTACAATGGACTCACCTAGGGAGCCGTGACCGCGGCGGTTCTGGGAAAAAGGGCCTCGTGGAAGGCGCTGGCTGCCATATTGTTTGGAGGAGGCCGGATGACTCATAAACTGCAGGGTGCCCGGTGCTGTTGAGCTTTGACAGAGTTAACTGGCTTCTTGGGTTTCTTTCATGTGAGCTTGTTGCCAAGTGGGCCGGGAGGCCAGATCCTAGGAAGGTAATAATTTAGGCTCCCCATGTTCTCCTCCCTCAGTTATGGCTGACTTGAGATAGACTTGCCCAGTTGTGTGTTTTTATTTTTTTTCAAATATATTTTTATTGATTTCAGAGAGGAAGGGAGAGGGGGAGAGAGATAGAAACATCAATGATGAGAGAAAGAATCATTGATCGGCTGCCTCATGCACGCCCCACACCGGGGTTCAAGCCCACAACCCGGGCAGGTGCCCTGACCGGGAATTGAACTGTGACCTCCTGGTTCATAGGTTGATGCTCAACCACTGAGCCACGCCGGCCGGGCTTGCCCCGTTTTAACATATCAGACTTTTTATAGGAGATTCCTTAGCTGGCTCCTCAGTAATGATAGCCTATTAGCCCGCTTTGTGGATGAGGAAATAAGTCCCAAAGTAATTGGTGGATCTGGGTTTCAAATATAGAATAGTCTGGATTCACAGTTGTGTTCCATTTCATTGCACCCCTCAGAAGTCCGCTTGATCCGGGCAGAGAGAGGTCAGAGAAGGATTTAGTCATACTCAGCATTTTGGAAGAAATAATGCTATGTGGAAAGGGGTCTGAAAATCCCTTTCCTACACCATTTAAATGGGATTACCTCAAAGCCGTAAACAGGATGAGATGACCCAAGTATTGGAGTCCAGAGTAACAAGTGACCATTTGTAGAAGAAAGGAGGTGACGCGGATGGATGGCTCGTCTCTGAGAAGGAAGATGGGGAGACCAGCATCCTTGGGTGAGGGTGGGGGTGGGGAGGGAGTTGTGGGTTCAGATTCCATCTCAAATAACTTCTATTTTGAAGCGCTCTGGTTAGAAAGGCAACATAGTCAGGAGCACTGGGCCTGTTGGAGACCAACGTGCAGGCTGGGTGGTATTTTAAATGTTGGCGGTGAATCTCAGGAGAAAGAAGGTGACAAGTCCCTGAGGAGATTCCCCTGGGGGGCTCTGACTCACCCTGGCCAAGGGGACTGTACGGAGCAAGGAAGAATCCATCAGCGAATGGAAACTGTCTTCTCAGGGGACAGGAAACTTTCTGTGTGGTTGGCCTGGTGGTTTACGAGGAGAGTGAGCATTTGAGACAGAGTGCTGGCCCAGTCTTGCAACTGCATCTTTGACAATTGTGAGTTTTAGGAAGTAGTTAAAAAAAAAAAAAAAAAAGAACAAAAGAAACCAAAGCCAAAGACATCGTTACTCCCAACAGCCTGTGTGCAGACAGCCATGTGGGCCATGATTTGCCATGTGACTAATGGAGACGGGCTCCTCCATTTGCACCAGTCCATTCTGCACCCTCCCCCACCTTTGGCCCCTGAACGAGAGGGGCTTTGGGCTCTTCTTAGAAAAAGACGTAGGCGGCCTCAAATGACCAGATCTTGTCTCGGGCATCTAACAGCTAAAGCTAAACTTCCTCTCTGGCCCTGTTTGGTTTAAGCAGTTTCCTGGTCTGGCAGGATTTGTTTTCTTAGCACCCAGCTTGTCAAAGCCCCGATCCCACTTGTCACAGCAAACTGGCCCCTGTCGGTCCGTGGCTGCCAAACTAGGCTGTGCTTGTGTTCCCTAAGTCAGGCTTGCTATTCCCCAGGGAAAGTGGAACAGAAGCGGACTCCCAGGCTCGGTCCATGGCCGAGGCTCGCTGCTCCTGCCTCCTCTTCCCCATTTTGATCGCTGGGTGGGTGCTGCCTGGCCTTGTTCTGGAAAGCTCTGTGGATCCATGGGCTGCTTCTGTATTTTGATGAAAGGCCCAGAGGGTGAGCAGACCCTATAGGAGGAGAGAGTACAGGTTCTAGTGCTTGAGGGGTTCTCTTCCTGGCTCAGCTGTGTGTCTTTGGGCAAGTTGCTTCATCTGTCTGAGCAGCAGTTTCCTCATCTGTGAAATGGGGATTTTAATAGGATTGTTCATAGTAAGTGAGATGAGCCATGTAAAGCAGAGTGCCTGACACAGAGTAAAAATCTTTTTATGTTACTAGAGACCTGGTGCATGAATTTGTGCACGGGTGGGGTACGGCAGGCCTGCCCTGATCAGGCCAATAGGGCCGGGCCTGCAGGGGGTGGGGAGAGTGGGAGACACGGGAGGTTGGCCAACTGGCCCCACCCTTGATTGGGGTGGGGGTGGGGGGTTGATTGGGGGCGGGGCTGGCTGGGGGGAGGGGCCGTGGGCGGTTGGCTGGCCCCACCCCCTGGTCAAACTCCAGGTCCACCTCCCGATCAAGGGGACAATTTGCATATTAGCCTTTTATTATATAGGATTACTGTTTGTTTTTTCAGCAGGTATGTATTCAGCACCCACTGTGGTTGGGTATCCACTAGGGTAGGGATGGGGAACATCAGGCCTGCGGGCTGTATAAGGTGCACAAAATTATTTGGTTTGGCCCTGCCAAGGCATTAGTGGTGAGTTAATTAAACGTTTGACCAAATATAGCATGCTAATTTTTTAAAAAAATATATATTTTATTGATTTTTTTACAGAGAGAAAGGGAGAGAGATAGAGAGTTAGAAACATCGATGAGAGAGAAACATCGATCAGCTGCCTCCTGCACATCTCCTACTGGGGATGTGCCCGCAACCAAGGCACATGCCCTTGACCGGAATCGAACATGGGACCCTTCAGTCCGCAGGCCGATGCTCTATCCACTGAGCCAAACCGGTTTCAGCAGCAAGCTAATTTTTAAGTTGATGATTTTGTATAGCCCGCAAATGATGTTACAAATATCCAAATGGCCCTGGGCAGAAAAAAGGTTCCCCACCCCTGCACTAGGGGCCAGGCGCTCGTCTGAACACTTGGGAAAATAATAGTGAACACAATGGACAAAAACATCGGCGTTGTGGAGCTTAGGTTTTGGTGTTAGGAGGAGACATTCAGACAGTCCTATATAATAAAAGGCTAATATGCAAATGGACTGAACGGTGGAATGACCGGTCGCTATGACATGCACTGACCACCAGGGGGCAGATGTTGAACACAGGAGCTGGGCTCACGGCTGGCGAGTGCAGTGGCGGTGGCGGGAGCCTCTCCCACCTCCGTGGCAGTGCTAAGGATGTCCGACTGACTGACATCCCCCGAGGGCTCCCAGATTGTGAGAGGGCGCAGACCGGGCTGAGGGAACCCGCCCCCCCCCCCCCCTCACCGCCCCCGAGTGCATGAATTTTGTGCACTGGGCCTCTAAGTAAGTGAATAAGTAAAAATATATTGTTAAATGGTGAATGTGCTATGGAAAAAATAAGAGCAGGGAAGAGAGCCAGGAGTCAGAAGCAGTGTAATTTTCAATGAGGAGTCAGGACATCTTTGCGGGTAGGGTAACATTTGAGTAAAGACCTCAGGAGGGTGGAAGCTGAGGACCAGTGTGTGCAGAGGCTGAGGGAGTGAGCCTGGGCTGTTGGAAACCCTTGAGGAGGCTTCGTGCTGGGGCTGGGGAAGGCCAGGAGGCGCCCAGGTGAAGCCCTTCAGGAGATGCAGGCCTTGGCTGCACATGCCCCTGAGCTCGAGCCTTTGAGTGAGGAGGAAAGCATGGTGGGAACAGAAGGCTGTGAGAGGTAGGAGGGCTCTGTGCCGTCTTCAGCGGTCCTGGCCTCCATCCTGGAGAGCCCAAAAGGGATTTTGAAGCTCAACCTTCATTTGCTATTAAAACGGAGTTTGGGCCTTGCCAGGGTGGCTCAGTGGTTGAGCATTGACTTACGAACCAGAAGGTCACAGTTTGATTCCCAGTCAGGGCACATGCCGGGGTTGCAGGCTCGATCCCCACTGTGGGGCGTGCAGGAAGCAGCCAATCAATGATTCTCTCTCATCATTGCTGTTTCTATCTCTCTCTCCCTCTCCCTTCCTCTTTGAAATCAATAAAAATATATTTAAAAAAACAAAACAAAACATGGAGTTTGGGGTTGGTGCACTCACTGGCCTGCTATCAGAAGCCCTGCTGCTGACCTACTGAATGTGCACTTGGGAGGAGTCCTGTTTCTTTTCTTTTAAAAAAAAATATTTTTATTGATTTCAGAGAGAAAGGGAGAGGGAGAGAGAGAGATAGAAACATCAATGATGAGAGAGAATCATTGACCAGCTGCCTCCTGCACACCTTCTACTGGGGATTGAGCCCACAACTCGGGCATGTGCCCTTGACCGGAATCGATCCTGGGACCCTTCAGTCCTCAGGCCGACACTCTATCCACTGAGCCAGACCGGCTAGTGCGGGAGTCCTGTTTCTGACCACATGGGCAGAGAGCCTGGCTGGGGCAGGCTGTGGCTCTCCACCCACTAAGGGCATCACTTGGGCCAGCTGCTTTTACTCATTCCAGGAGCATTTATTGAGCACCTATGGGAGTGGATCCTGCCTGTGCCCCCTACTATTCCTCTCCTCATTTCTAACACCAGGACAGTAGCTACTCTCGGACTCTGTGCAACCTTCCAAGGGTGCCTATCCTAAGGCAAACATTCAGTAGGAAAGCAAAGCAAAATTTACGAGGATACAGAAAGAACAAGGTTGATGTCCATTGGTGAGGGGATGCGTTGTTATGCACTCAGCTGTTAATTGTGATGACTGGGTAAAATCATGGCCGTGTTTGTGGTATTACATTAAGTGAAAATATATAGAGTGCAGGTTGCATGTATGCAGCATACACATGTAAATATGTAAAGCATGTCAGCAGATGGAAAAAAGTAGACGAGAAATGAGTTTTGTGTTGGGGGAACTGTGTTTAGAAAATTTCCTTTATTGTTATTATTTTCATTCATTAATTTATTAAACGAATGAATACTCAAGGGCCTGCCACACGGAGGCACTGAGCTGATGCTCGGATATAGTGGTGGACTTGACCAGAGACCCCTGCCCCCGAGGCCACACTAGGGAGTGCTCTGCCCTAGTCCCTTCTCAGTGCTCAGGGACCCAGAGCTAACACGGCGATGTGATGTAAAACTCATATCATCTGGAATGAAAATGAGACTGGGTCCTGCAGCTTCACCCATGGCATCTGGGCCTTTGTTGAGCCAGTGTTGGATTTGGCTGAGAAGCAGGGAAGTTTCCAGAGCCGCCAGCCCTCCTGAGGGTACTGCTATTTCTAGCAAGCAGTCCTGTGGGAGCAGAGCCGGCCTGGCACCGCGAGGGCTCCCCAAGTCTTGGCTGTCTGACTTGAGCAACCCTGGGGCACCCAGCCAGCGAGTCAGGATCCAGCCAGCCTTCCAAGGGACGACCCCTGTCCTTCAGGCCTCGAAGTCCTCTGCATGAGGGGCCACCCGAGAAAGGAGAACTGCTACCCTGGGCTCCGTCTCCTAGGTGCCAAACACCCACAGGGTAAACATGGCCCGTGACGTTGCCCCAGGAAGCTGGGGCTGGCTCAGAGAGACTCGTGTGGAAACGTTGGACAACCACTTACGGTTCCACTTATGGTTCTTGCTGCCCACACTCTGAGAAAAGTCCTGTGGGCATTGGGGCAGTGGCGGTGGTGAGCAGGACATTTATGACTAGAGCAAACATTTTCTTTTTCTTTTTTATTTAGCTTACTGGGGTGACATTAGTTAATAAAATTATATAGTTTTCAGTGTGTGTTTTTATAATACATTATCTGTATATTGTATTGTGTGTTCACCACCCCAAGTCAAGTCTCCTCCATTACCATTTATCCCCCTTTTACCCTCTACTTCTTCCCTCCACACGCCCCCCCCCCCCCTTCCCTCTGGTAATCACCATACTGTTGTCTGTGTCTATGAGGGTTTTTTTGTCTGTTTTTTTCTGATTACTCCCTTTACATTTTTCACCCAGTCCCCCAACACCCTTCCCATCTGGCAGTTGTCAATCTGTTCTCTGTATTTATGAGCCTGCTTCTATTTTGTTCGTTAGTTTATTTTGTTCATTAGATTCCACATATAAGCGAAATCATATGGTATTTGTTTTTCTCTAATCGGCTTGTTTTACTTTGCATAATACTCCCCGGGTCCATTCATGCTGTCACAAAAGGTAAGATTTCCTTTTTCATGGCCAAGTAGTATTCCATTGTGTAAATGTACCACAGCTTTTTTATCCACTCATCTACTGATGGCACTTGGGCTGCTTCCAAATCTTGGCTATTGTAAATAACACCGCAAAGGATCTGAATAAACACCCCTCCAAAGAGGACATACAGATGGTCAGTAGACATATGGAAAGATGCTCAATGTCACCGATCATCAGAGAAATGCAAATTAAAACCCCAGTGAAATATCACCTCACACCTGTCCGAATGGCTATCATCAATAAATCAACAAACAGCAGGTGTTGTCCAGGATGTGGAGAAAAGGGAAGCTCAAGCATTATAGGTGGGAATACAGACTGATGCGGCCACAGTGGAAAGCTTTATGGAGTTACCTCAAACAATTAAAAATGGAACTGCCTTATGACCCAGTGATCCCTCTTCTGGGAATATATCCAAAGAAACTCGAAACACTAATTCAAAAGACTGTATGCACCCCTAGAGTAAACATTTCTTGAATGCTCTCTGACTGGGCTCTTGGATGGCTCTGAATACTGTACCCCACCCATCCTTCCAGCTGCCCTGGGAAGTTTGTGTAGTTCTCACCTCCATTGCATAGGAGGTAACTGAGGTCCAGAGAGGTGATTAGCCTCCCAATGTCACAGTGATGGTCACAGAGCTGAGATTCAGATTGGGGTGTGGCTGATGACAGAGCCCAGGCCTTTGCAGTTTCTGAGTCACGGCACGCTCAACCATGGAAACGTGCCAAATCTGGCTTCACAGAGTAAAGTGTAGCCAGTGGACCCTTCTCTGCCCTGCCACATGACTCCCTCCCATCCCTCCCAGAATGCCATTGCCTCTTCTCTTGGCAGCCCCTCTACCTACCACATTAATGCTTTGGAACAGCCTCCTGTTCGCTAAAAGGCTGACGAGAGCCCTTTAGCTCTAAAGCAGCGGTTCTCAACCTGTGGGTCGCGACCCCTTTGGGGGTCGAACCTCCCTTACACAGGGGTCGCCTAAGACCATCGGAAAACACATATATAATTACATATTGTTTTGGGGATTAATCACTATGCTTTAATTATGTTCAATTTGTAACAATGAAAATACATCCTGCGTATCAGATATTTACATTATGATTCATAACAGTAGCAAAATTACAGTTATGAAGTAGCAACGAAAATAATTTTATGATTGGGGGTCACCACAAAATGAATGTATTAAAGGGTCGCAGCATTAGGAAGGTTGAGAACCACTGCTCTAAAGGAAGATTTCCTGTCTCTTTAAGGACAAAGACTGTACGTGACCTCTTTATCCAGAAGTTTCAGGGCCTAGTCCAGTGCTTGGCAAGTAGTAGGTGCTGAGTAATTAATGAGGGTGTATTGTAATCAGTGCTAAGTTAACCTCTTGACATTTCTAGAGAAATAATGGGAATCAATGGAAAAGGCCGCCTGGCCGGCGTGGCTCAGTGGTTAAGGGTCGACGTATGAACCAGGAGGTCACGGTTCGATTCCCTGTCAGGGCACATACCCAGGTTGCAGGCTCGATCCCCAATGTGGGGCCTGCAGGAGGCAGAGAATCAATGATGATTCACTCTTATCGATGTTTTCTGTCCCTCTGTCTTTCTCTGAAATCAATAAAAACACATTTGAAAGAAAGAAAAAAAAGTCCATCCAGCGCAGGAGTTGAGAGTATGGCCTCTGGGATCAGACAGCCTGGGTTTGAATCCTGCCTGTGCTGTTGACTGTTTCTAACCTTGATCAAGTTATTTTACTTTTCTGGCATCAGTTTTCTCTTCTCTAAAATGGGGATAAATATAGTACCTTCTGGTTAGGGCTGCTGTGAGGACTAAATGAGTAGACATGCAAAGTTGGTGGAATAGAGCTTTGCACTAGAGCTTTGAGTTGTCTTTGTTTCTGCTGTTATTACTGTCACGCACTGGGTTAAGGAGAGCTGGACTTGTAGGGAGACTGCGCGGCTCCCAGGTTTGGGTTCTTACCCTGTGTGTGGCTGAATGCCACCCTGAATGCCACCAATCCCCTGGCCTCCCTCCACCTGCGCATCATGGAGCTCTGTTGGTAGCTCCATGAGTTGGGGAGAGGGAGCTTATCTTCCCAGGAAGATTGGATGCATTTGGAAGCTGGAAAGTCTTGGGCAGAGCCGGGCCTGGGTCCTCGCTCTGTCACTCTGTGACCCTGGGCAGGTCCCCTTGCCTTCAGGAGCCCATTTCCTAATGTGGGAAATGAGACCGGCCATAGCTACTTCATGGGGCCGTGGGTGGGATGAGAATGGAATCAGTGCCATAAGATGCAGGGTGTCGCAGGCTCAGCAGATGTTCCCCCCTCATCCTGGAAGGCCAGGGCCACTCTCAAACTGATGCGCGTTCCCCAGAGCCTGTATCAGTGAGGGAGGATGTGTGGATGGTTGGTTTCTCTTTCTAGCAGCATCACCTGAAGCTGAGCCGACCTCTCTTCAACCACCTCCCCCTCTTTGCTCTTCCTTTTGTTTGTTCTGAGGCCGGTGCTGCCAGCTAAGGAAGGTGTCTCTCTTAGTACAGGTGACAGTCGGGCCACTGTGGGCCACGCTGGCCCTCCCCTGGCTTCCCCTGCTCAGACCCCACCCTCTTCCCCTCAAGCGCTTGCATAGGACATGATTGACAGATGCTCGGACTGTGGTTCAGGCTTCTTGTTAAAGGTGGTCACCCAGACCTCTGCTGGGGGATTTCTCCTGCTGGGTCCCCCCAGGGGGCAGGGGTGGGTTTTGTTTGGAAGGAGGAAGGATGTGAGCAGCAAGTGTGAGAGAGAATCACAACCTTGGTTGGGTGTGAGGATCCCTGACTGATGGAGGCACAGCTGAACCACATGGGACTGGATCGATGGTTGGGGTAACTACTGACACTGGTGACCTGTGCTGCGGGGTCTGGGGGTCAGAGGACATTCTCTGCAGGATGCTGGCCATGCTGGCGGCGGGGGAGGTGGGTATCATACTGGCCATCCTGGCTGTTGTGTGTGTGTGTGTGCGCGCGTGTTGGCGGGTAGGGGAAAGTGGGTGTCCTGGAGAACAATCCAGAGCATGGGAGCCTCTTAGACTACGTGTGTGTGTGTGTGTGTGTGTGTGTGTGTGTGTGTGCGCGTGTTGGCGGGTAGGGGAAAGTGGGTGTCCTGGAGAACAATCCAGAGCATGGGAGCCTCTTAGACTACGTGTGTGTGTGTGTGTGTGTGTGTGTGTGTGTGTGTGTGTGTCTGAGCTCCAAACATGAATAGGATCTCTGTGAAGTTTAGGGGAAGATTTAATGATAAAGGTTTGTTTGACAAATGTAAGTCAGGTCCTGTCAGCCCTCCGCTAGAACCCTCCAGTGCCTCCCATCCCACTTGGTGTCAAAGCCAAAGTCAAGGCCTTGGTTTCTCTCCTCCCCATTGTCACACTGCCCCAGCCCCACGGCCTCCTTCCTGTTCGTAGAACACACCAGGCACATCCAGTGTCCCCCCTTGGAGCCTTTGCCCCTCTTGGAATGCTCATCCCCCAGGAGTCCACAGGCCCCACTCCCACTCCCGAGTGAGTGAGGTCTTCTCTGACCACCACCTGTGAAAAGGAACCTTCCCTACTGTCATTTCCCCACACTCCTACCGTGGCCACACAGTGTGGCTTTACTTGTTGATTGCCGTCTCCCTTCACTACCATGAAAGTTCGAGAAGGGTGGGGATTTTTATCTGTTTTATTCATTGATGCACCCTCAACATCTAATAGAGTAGACTTTACAGTAGCATTCAAATGAATGAAAGAGAAAAGTAAATTATAAAGAAAACTGTCAACGCCTAGTGTAGTTTGGCTGCTGAGCCCAATAAGACCCATTGAGTAATTTCAAGTTTGGAAAACTGAAGTCATCATAACACCAATCAAGACTCCAGGGGATCTGGGCAAGAACTCTTTGTTAGGTGTGTGTGTGTGTGTGTGTGTGTGTGTGTGTGTTCTTTTGTGTTTGTCAGGATAATGCTGGGTGTTCCCCAGACTTCTGTGGTTAAGATTGTAATAACCCTCTGATGTCAATTTACAAAACAAAACAGCCTTGGACTGAACCAGTTTATCAGTTGGTTAGCAATTGTTACTGACTTTATTTACATCTTTTGACCGTTTCTGGGGGGAGACGGGTTCAAATGTACCAGAGACATTGAATCTCTGATTAAAGTCCTGTAAATAGACACTCAGTTTTGTTTAAAAATTGAAGTAGGTTTGGTTCTTAAACTAGACATTTTCTCTAGGGGTTTTTAAGAGAGTTCTCATGAGTTTTGTGTTGAACATACTGCTGTGAGTTTCCTCTTGGACCACTGAGTTGGGAGGCTGGAGACCTGGTTCTGTATTCCTGGCTTTGTGACCCCGTGGCCTGGAGCCTCAGTTTCCTCATCTGGACTGGCTGATTTCCTCTGAGGTCCCTTTCAACTCTCTAATTCTGTCTGTCATGGGCCAAACTAACAGAGATCATCATTTAAGTTCATAGCACGTTATGTGCCTTATTTTAGCCAATAAAGGCATATACACTTTGTGTGTAAGATACAACTTACAGATCAGCCTCCCACTTTCCTGTCGGTGTGCTCGGGGCCTGTGGAGCCACCATCCTCCTGCTGCGCCTCTGGTTGGACGTAACCAAGGCCACAGCGTTGAATAGTGCCTTTATGCCATCCCACCCCAACTCTTCCACGTTGGGGGTTCAGCCTCAGTGTCCTGCCTTCATCAGATCTGCTGATTTTATCCCCATCGTTTGAGTCTAATGCCTTCAGATGTTGGGGTTGGTTGGGTTTAAATCTTGAGCCCTGGCATGCCAGTTGTGTGCTTTGATGGAATTCCTATGTTGACCTTCAGTTTTCTCATCCAGCAAAAGGAGTCAGGAGTTTCTCTCAGAACAGCTCTGAGGGGTAAATGTAACAATGCATGAGAACTGCTTCGTAGAAAGCATAAGTATTATTGATGGCGATGATGCTGCAGAGCTGCTGTGTGGGGGTGCAGACTCTCTCCAAAAGCTGACACGAGATCATGGAAGCTAGGGAAACCTGTAGCCTGTAAAACAAACATTTGAATGCGGAAGACCTAGAATTAACTGTGTTAATGTCGGGCGGGATTCTAGGGAAAGCCAGCGTTCAGCTGGATAGGCAGGTGCCTCAGGTCCATGTGGCTGACAGGCAGGAAGACACTTGGTGCGGTTGGCCCCTCAGCCCTTCCTGGGGTTGCAGGAGCAAGTCCCGCTGTAGAACACCAGCACAGAGCAGGAAGGCCCCTCTCTCGGTCACTGAGGCCTAGAGGAGGCTGGGCACTCCTTCTGGGCTGGGTGCTCAATGCTGCAGGCACGAGGAACCCGTTATTTAGGATCCTAAGACACACGTTCGATAATGTTACATGAGTGCGGGCACTGGGATTTGGGGTTAAGGATCAACTAGGACTTAAAAAGAATTAGGCCCCAGGGATGTTAATTGCAGCATTATTTATACTGAGGAAGAATTGCAAATAACCTAAGTATCCAGTATCCTAAACCTACAACCTTGGGTTATTGCATAAGGAAAATCGAAGCACATTGACATCTATTGGCTTTTAAAAAACAGCAAAAACTTGCTGTGAGGAATTACTGCTTGAAAAAGTGTTCACAAAATGCCATTAACTGAAAAAGAGGTTAAATTGTGTGACTCCAGTTAATTTTTAAGAGTGAAGTACGTGGAGAAAATGAGAAGGCGCCCTGGCCGGTTAGGCTCAGTGGATAGAGCATCGGCCTGTAGACTGAAGAGTCCCGGGTTCAATTCTAGTCAAGGGCACATGCCCAGGTTGTGGGCTCGATCCCCGGTGGGGGGCGTGTAGGAGGCAGCTGATCAATGATTCTCTCTCATCATTAATGTTTCTTTCTATCTCTCCCTCTCTTTTCCTCTCTGAAATCCATAAAATATATTTTTAAAAAAGAAAAAAAAAGGCCAAAACCGGTTTGGCTCAGTGGATAGAGCGTCGGCCTGCGGACTGAAGGGTCCCGGGTTCGATTCCGGTCAAGGGCATGTACCTGGGTTGCGGGCACATTCCCAGTAGGGGATGTGCAGGAGGCGGCTGATCGATGTTTCTCTCTCATCGATGTTTCTAACTCTCTATCTCTCTCCCTTCCTCTCTGTAAAAAATCAATAAAATATATTTAAAAAAAAAAAAAAAAAAAAAAAAAAAGAAAAAAAAAGAGAAGGCTATGCATATGTTTGTTGATGGTGGGTGGAGTAATAATCAATTATTTTCTTGGTGCTTTTTCGTTCCTTTCCCAATTTTCCTTCAGCAAACATGCATTTCTCATGTATGAGGGAAAATCATGTTATAAATATAAAAATATTTTGGGTGGACTTCCATGTACTTTGAAATGTGAGGAGCATTTCTCGTGTTTTGTTTTATGCCCACTGTCAAGTTTTAACCACTTGGTTACCCAGACTTTGTCCCCCACTTAATGCGAATATCTGTTCATATGATTGTGGCTGGAGTCTGTGGATCAAAAGATAGATTTTTTTTTTAAGAAGCTTTTTTTTTTAATATATTTTATTGATTTTTTACAGAGAGGAAGGGAGAGAGATAGAGAGTTAGAAACATCGATGAGAGAGAAACATCGATCAGCTGCCTCCTGCACATCCCCACTGGGGATGTGCCCGCAACCCAGGTACATGCCTTTGACCGGAATCAAACCTGGGACCTTTCAGTACGCAGGCCGACACTCTATCCACTGAGCCAAACCAGCTTCGGCAAAAAAGATAGATTTTTAAAAAAATGTGTGAACTAGGAGCTTGGGAATGATGAGGGATAAAAGGAAAATTCACAGAGCAACTCTCTGACGGGTTCTTTGAAGTGAAATTATGAGTTCTTAAAAATAATCTGAAACCAGGAAAGAGAACATTGGATCCTATCAGCTCAGTTATGAGTGACGAAAAAATAGCAGGCACATGCTTTTCCTCTGTGACTTTCCGTGCCCTTTCCTTCTGATATCCTTGGACTGATCTGTTCTAGACAGAATTCTTCTTGAAAAGGCTGAGATGCATCGAAAAGGCGACGTCTGCCGCCCAAACCCCCTTCAGAGGTCAGCTTCCCATCCCAGCAGCCATGAGTGATGGCTGCTGACAGCTTACTGCCGAGTCCCTCCCCAGGAACTGCCTTCAGCTCATGGGAGCTTCCTCTCCCAAGGTAACCCCCATCCAGAGATGGGGTACAGAGACTGGCCCCTAGCCTCCATTTGGGACAACTCTGAGAGGCCATCCCAGCTCCAGAGACCCCCCCAACCCCCACCGGGTCAGACTGAGGCCTCTGTTGCAAATGAGTCATAGCCCCCCTGCCAGGCCTGCTTCCTTCACAGTGTGGGCTGCTCCTGCATGCGAACCTCCATTTCAGGGTTGCCTCTTGGGGAACGCTGCCACTGACCCCCGATTTGACGGGGACTCAGAAAGTGTGATACTCCTGACCTCTGAGGTCTGGCGTCTCCTTGCCCTTTTGCTCCGTTCAGAGCAAGTGGCTTAGAATCTTGGGGTCCTCAGTGAAAGTGGAAGCCCGCAGACATAGGTGGGGACTGGTGAATCTGCTCACCTCCCCACCTTCGCCTCCCCCCACGTCCACCTCCTGTGCCTACTTCATGGTGGCTGTCCCCAGAGGTGGTCACCTGATTACTGTGGACGGGCGGGCTGCCATCACAGCCTTAACCCCTAGGGCTTGTGGCTCTGGACCTGAAGGTGGGTTCTTGTGGATTCTGTGCCCAAAATCGTTGGCAGCCCTGTGCGTGGGGCTGTCCAAGCAGTGGGCTTTACTGCAACAAAGCTCTTAAAATGTTACCAAATCAAATGGCCTTTTGTTGACAAGTAGACGGACAGTAGCTCCTCGGCATTTGGTTGGGGGCCGCTCCTCATGCGCGCTGGACAGAGGTCCACCTCCTCCCTGTCCCCTTGAATCTTAGCGCACGGCCACACTGACCTGTGATCTCCCTGCCGCCTTGCTGTTTCATGTTTTCGAGCCTGCTCCCCCTGGAATGCCTGGAATTCCCCCTTGTCTCACTGGATGGCCTTCTCATCTGTTTCCTTTCTCTTTCCGGTCCTATCTTTCCCCAGCAGGGATGTGCTGGGCCGCGGCCCTGAGCATCTCATTTTCTGAGACTTCCCCTGTCTTTGTTCCTTTGTGGCCCCCTGCCCTACGCACGCTGGAAACTTCTCTCCTGCCCTTTCCTCGCCGCGTTGGCCTGGTGCATTTTCTAGCTGGACCTCGGTGTCCAGACTTGTGCTTGCACACCTATCACGAAAGACGTTCTGATCATGTGTTTCCAACATAGGTATTTCACTTCCAAATTATACACACGCACTGCTGTGCCGTGATAGCATGTCCATTATAATAATACATCCACGAAAATAGACGTTTGGAGGGATGAGATAAGGCAAGTTCTGTGTTCTTCAGGCAGCCCCCGGGGGCCTCTGGACTGGAATTCCTAGATTGAGAATTCCTTGGGGCGGGGCGGGGGGGGGGGGCGTGCTGGGGACCGTGTGTTCCCTGTATCCTCAGTGTCTGGTACAGATGAGGCGACTTTGCTTCCTGGAGGGAAGTTAGTCTTTGGGTATGAGACGCATTTGCTGGGGAATAGACAGGGCCGGGAAGTTTGGGCGTCCTGATGGTCTTGGTCAGTCCCAGTGCTGGAGGCCCCTGTGCGGAGGGTTCTGTCCTGTTTGCAAATTCCAGAGGGTGATGGTAACAATTCTCACACTTTTCATTTATTCGGTGAACATGTATTGTAGCACCTAATGTATGCCAGACAGTGGCTCTTATTGGGGGGTACAGAAGGACGTCACCTCAAGGAGCCCTGCCCTCAGGGGAAATTGACCCGGAGATGCACAGTCCCTGTCCAGCGTGACGGGGAGGCGCCTGTGAGTGAGGGGTGGGGGGTCCGGCACTGCTTTTCAGAGGAGGCGGTGCTTCATCTGAACCTTGAACCTTGCCAGTTGGAAGAGCATGGGGGACACGCCAGGCAGAGCGTGGGCATCCTGGGAACTGTCGCTGTTTATGGCGGCCGTGGGTACCGGGAGCGGTGCCTCTCAAAACATGTCTTATGTTCTCAAGATCTTTGAAGAAGTCGATGTGACTGAGTTCCTTTAATACTCCCCTCCCTGTGGGGTTTAGGGGTTTACCCCCTCGCCTCCTACTCCCCCCCATTGACAGATGTAGAGACATCCAGGGAGGCTTAGGTAATTTCCCAAATAGGGCTGATTAGAGCCTAGATTAGAGCCCTCCCCCTCTTGCAGGAAGGTGGCTTGGCCTTCACAGCAAGGTGAGTGGGGCGAGGGTCGGGTGCTCCCTTGGGCCATTGCAGGGCTGGCTCTCCGCCAGTGGGGGTGAGTGTGCCTGGCTCCTCATGCATCCTTCTCACCCAGCTGTCACCCTGACTTGGTGTCCACCTCCGGGTCACCAGGGCCCTCGGTCTGGAGCTGAAACACCCAGGGCAGCGTCATGGATGGATTCTGGGCTCCTGATTTCTTTGGAACCCCTAGGGCAGTGGTTCTCAACCTGTGGGTCGAGACCCCTTTGGGGGTCGAATGACCCTTTCACAGGGGTCGCCTAAGACCATCGGAAAACACATCTATAATTGCATATTGTTTTTGTGATTAATCACTATGCTTTAATTATGTTCAATTTGTAACAATGAAATTGGGGGTCACCACAACATGAATGTATTAAAGGGTCGCAGCATTAGGAAGGTTGAGAACCACTGCCCTAGGGGAACACTCCCTCTTTGGACTTCGGGAGGGAGCAAGAAGTAACAGGCCTGATGGGCCCCTTCAGGCCAGTAGATTTAGAGGAAGCCCACACTCCGCGGGAGGGAGAGCTCCTGTGGATGAGCTGTGACTTGCTCAGGGGGTGGGGAATGGGCTTTGCGGCCAGACAGACCTCAGTTTGCCACTTATTCGCTCTGTAACCTGGGACAAGCTACTTGACTTCCTCCTCTGCAAAATGGGATAACAACAGACCATGTCCACGGGACCGCTGTGAGGACTCAGTGGGGTACCGTGTGCAAAGAGCTTACAGCAAGCCTGCTATGTGTGAAGCTACAGTAAGCATTCTCCAGATGTTAGCTGTTCTAATTACCTTCCGTGCTCCCAGTGTGCTCGGCTCCCAGTGGGGCACTATTTGTTGGAAACACTATAGGAACTCAGGTTTGTTAGCATTTTTTAAAATTAAGGAAGAATTAACGTTTGGCTTGAGTCGTTTCTGGCCTCCGATGGATGAAGCAGGCATGGTAGATTTTTACTGCAGGGAAAACCTTCCAGGTCTCTGAGGTTTTATGATTCTTCTGCACAGCCCTTAAGGATTTTCTTTAACGTAAACCCACGGACAAGGGTGGCATTTTACAACCGAGTCTGGTTTGGCTCCTGGTGGCCACCCGCTGGCTTGCGTCTGGGATCTATGGCTGTTGAGCTGGTAGGTCTGGTGCTTGGCCGCTGGCATGAAGACATCGGGGTAAGTGCTTGTTCCCCCCAGATGTGGTTATGCCTGCAAAGTGGACAGCGTGTGGAACTCCTCCAGCGGTTTTGCTGGGTGGTAGTTTGTCGGGAAGATGCCTGTTGAGGACACAGGAGCTGACAGTGCCTGGAGTGTCAGGGTGGGAGATGGGAACCATGGCATCTGCCTGCCTGATGGTCTTTGTGCCCACAGGCTGGGGGCAGCAGCCCAGGGGACACAGTGGGGGGAGGGGCAGGAGGGGCAGGAGGGGCTAGGGAAGCTCTGGAGCTGGGCTCCAGCATTGACTGTGTCTCCCAACTCCCACTCTGGGACTTGTGGGCCCCTCCCAGCGGGGGTAGCAGCTACAGAAGGGTTTGGCCAGGCCAGGGAGGTGGTCCTTGGGTTTGAGCAGCCTGGGAGCTCCTGGTTGAGCTGTCAGGGGTAGTGGACACTGGCTTGCTCCTGGCGACTTCGCTTCTCTTCCTGAGTCTGCCAGTCCCTCTCTGTGTGACCGTGGACGGGACACTCAGATGCTCTGGGCTGCAGCTTCTGCAGCTGTAAAATGGGGAAACTGGCCCCTGGGGTACTTTCCCAAACTATGATGCTGCAACACCCTGGAGAATTGCCAGTGACTGTTTTTCGTTTTTGTGTGTGTGTTTTTTTCTTGACAGGCAATTCATACATGTGGTAAAATGATTGAAAGGTTATAAAAGGATATGCATTGAGTCAAAGTAAACCTACTTCTCACCCCACCCCACTGCCCCCCAGTTTCCCTTCTCAGAGGCTTCACTTTGAAGTTTATTTTAGAGATTTTTCGGTGCATATGCGCGTGTAAGAAATGTACGCTCAGTTTAAAGAATGGTAAACGGAATACCTGTGTACCCTCTACTCAGGCTGAGAAAGAAAATCCTCCGTGTGTTAGGTGGAGATCATTGCATTTACTGTGTTATTCGTACCATTCACTCCGGGGAGCATGCATTGATGTTATTCTGTACCTAAAAAATATTACTGTGTGGTAGTTTGCCTCACATCAGGACCCGTAGCACTGTCTTGTTCTCTTTAATAGCTGCATACTATTTCCTCTATATAGATCTATCACACTATTTTATTTTATTTCATTTTACCAATCCCCCTCTTGGTGGATAGTAGGGTGTTTCCACTTTGTCATTACCAACAACGCTGCAATAATTGTTCTGGCTTTCAGGAACTGCCATTAATCAAAATATGCCGTAAGAGGTCCCATTGCATCAGTCTCCCTGACCTGTCGGTCGGTTCCAGAATAATGTGGAAACGCTCACAGCAGGGAAGCCCTGCATGGCTCCGGTCCACTAACCCGTGACTGTCCCGTGCCTCTCTCCTTGCACCTTCTGGGAACCAGCCTGTCCGATGCATCTTTCTCCGACGCCCCCTGGGGCCGGGTCTCCGGGAGAGTGTGGGATCCCCGTTGGGCGTGTGCCGTGGATGCTGGAGAAGCGTGCCTGTGGGGACTCAGCTGCAGGCTTCACTCCAGGCAGAAAAGTTCCTTTTCTCTTGATTATGCAATGGCCCTGCAAGGGGCCTGGGTCTGCTCTTCTGCCTTTTTCCCATCTTTCTGCAGCTGGAATGAGGCAGGGGGGTGCTTGGGAGTTCAAGCCCAGGCCACTTGTGTTTTTGAGACGATCCTCCTCACTTTTCCTTTCCTGCTTCATCTGCCTCTTCCTCATCTCCTCTCTCTCCCTATTTGTTCTTTTTTCTTTTCTCTTTCTTCATTCCCACACCTGCCCCTTTGGACTAAAATTACTGGTAAGCTGGCTGGCTTCCCCGTCCACACGTGCAAAAGTTCTGGCTATTCTTTCCTTTCTCTCCCAGTGCTGCATCTGGACCCTCCCAGCATAGAAATAGTGCTAAGGTCAGAGGTCAGTGCATCGGAGGCCTCTTGTTTCTTCTTTTTTTTTTTCTTTCTCCAAAATATATTTTTATTGATTTCAGAGAGGAAGGGAGAGGGAGAGAGAGATAGAAACATCAATGATGAGAGAGAATCATGGATTGGCTGCCTCCTGCACACCCCCCACTGGGGATGTGCCCGCAACCAAGGTACATGCCTTGACTGGAATTGAACCCGGGACCCTTCAGTCCGCAGGCCGACGCTCTATCCACTGAATCAAACCAGCCAGGGCTCTTGTTTCTTCTTTATCCTGTTGAGAGGGTCTTTTGCCTTTGCTCTTCACTTCCTCCTGCTGCAGGGTGTGTGGCTATGAAATGGGGAGGGCAGATCTGCCCAGTAGGAGGTCATGGAGGGTCAGCAATAGGGGTGGTGGCCATTGGGTTTGGGGGCTGAGGGGCTGGGGGTTGGCAGGGTCCTCAAGGAGAAGAGGAGGTCCAGGTACCTTCTCAAAGTGACAGTGTTGCCTTGATTCGCCAGCCTGAAGGGTGAGGTCAAATAAAGTTGGTTCCGAGAGGCCAATAGGCCTAGGTCTGGAGGCATGTTACATTTGTGGGTCCGTGTGTGTCTGTGTGCTCAGTCCCCTCACTGGCAGGTACTAAAGTGCTGAGCAAGTGTGTGGACCTGGGAATCAGGTCACGTCGGGTTCTCCAGGCTCCTTACCAGCACATTGGAGCCACCTTACCAAAATCACTTTGTTAAGTCTCAGTTCCCGTATCTGTAAAATGGGGCCACTGAAGCATTAAATGAGATCATCCTTATCAAGTGTCAAGCACATACTACATGCTGCATAAATGTTAGCAGTTATTAGTATTTTTTAGGACAGTGGTCGGCAAACTGTGGCTCGGCAAACCACGGCTCGGCAAACCACGGCTTGCGAGCCACATATGGCTCTTTGGCCCCTTGAGTGTGGCTCTTCCACAAAATACCGACTTCTGCGCATGGGCCACGAAGTTTCAATCGCACTGTACGTGGGCGCCCACACGTGGTATTTTGTGGAAGAGCCACACTCAAGGGGCCAAAGAGCCGCATGTGGCTCGCGAGCTGCGGTTTGCCGACCACAATGTGATTTTCAAACATTCAAGGCAAAGCAAGCCTCCTTTCCTTCCCCGGTGAAATCTTCTGTGGAAAGCCAGGGTATGAAGAGTTGAAAGGGAAGCAGCACTGGTTGGAGTGGGGGGTAGGGGTGGCCTGGCTGTGAGAGCAGGTGGGTGGCAGAGGCCTAGGGGTCTTTCTGCTGGGTCCCTAAGTCTCTGGTCCAGGGAGCAGTTTGCAACTCTTGGACACAATCGAGTTGTGCAAATTGGTACTTATTAAAACTGAAAGGGTATAGTCCTTAGGGGTCAGTGATCCAACGCCTGGGAATCTGACACCTAGAGAAACCATAGCCTATATGCATACAAGTGTATGCACAAGGCTGTTTATTGTAGCAATGTATAGAAATAAGTAAGAGGTGTTCACTGGAAAGAGGAAGATTGAATCAGTTATGAAATATTACATGACTGTAAAATGGACAAGGTGGATCTATGGACCGTCTTGGAGAGGTTTGCATGATAGAGTAAGTGTAAAAAATCAGCTGCAGAGCGAATGATATATACAGCGTGTTCCTGTTTTGTAAAGCATAGGTGTGTGTGTCCATACCTCCATGTATAGACACAGATGCACAGAGCACTCCATCACTTACTGGTACAGAAACCAGTCGGCAGGGTACTGACCGAGCCACCAAACGGGACTTGATTTTGGGGGGATGAAGGGGAAGCTGGCATTTCTTACTTTATGGAGTTCTTCCCTGCCCCCCCAAAGACTAGCACTTTGGGTGATTTTGCTTTCTAGGTGGTGTTTTCCTCCAAATTAAAAAGAAGGAGGTCGTCTTAGACGTAAGAAAACAGCTCCACAGTGGGGGGTGGGTTTGCCCAGGACCCCACCAGCCTTTGCAGGAGCCGCTGTGCGTGCAGCTCTGGTGTCGTTAAAGCCAGCCTGCTGGACGGAGGGCCCTGCTCCGCCCTGTTTTTCCCTGAGGCAGGCTGGCTCTGTGGGCTGCGTTCCCGATCCACCGTGCTCGCCATCTGTTGAGGAAGCAGTTGTTAGGCTGTGAGCGGTGTCTCCCCCCCCCCCCCATGTCTAATTTAACAGGCCACGCTTCTCTCGACAGACCTCACTGAGGCTATGGGATCACCCTTTAATTATTTACAAGGGTCGGCCACCTGATGAAACTCCTTCGCTGGAGACAGACGGCACTGCCAAGCAGATTGCACGTGGGGAGGAGAGACTAGACTGGGAGGGTGTGTGCAACAGTTAAGAGTGGGTGGCCTTGAAACAGAAGTTCATGAAGCATCTAGGAAGGTAATTTTAAACACTAATAATCTCGAGGCTGTGGTTCACGGGAGAACCGAAGACACACGCAGGCAGGCTTTTCTCTCCTGTCTGCCTGGGGGCGGGGGTGTCTGTTTAGCTCACCTCTGCATTGCTTTGAAATCTGTTCAGAGCTACGCCTGCTTGTTCCTGTCGCTGGCTTATTCCTCTAGGAACCGCCGGCAGCCATTGGCTCTTCGGAGTCAGTAGACCTGAGTGCAGTCTCTGACCCATCATGAGCCACTTTCCTTTCCTTGGGCTGAGTTTCTAATACTGTTCTAAGTCAGTGGATCAGATGAGGCCAGTCCTGTGGTCTCTCATAGTTCTAGAACATTCTGAGGTAATATGCCCATTTGTGCTGCGTGGGGAGAAGGAATCATGAACTACACAAAAGCCCAGAAGTGGAGGTCCATGCCTTTGTGCTTGCTGCCCGGTCTGTTGTCTGCATTGAGACTGGCCTGGAATCCGGCGGGAGGAGGTGGGGCACATTTTGAGCCTGGGTTTCCCAGCTGTGAAGTGGGACTAACAGTGCTTGCCTTGCAGGATAATGTGGATTTGTGGGAATACAGTTAACTTCCTGGGATATTATTGTAGCTGCTCATTAGATGGTATTATATACTTCGTATTTGGCATTTTCAACCCTGCCTTTTGTCTTAACTGGAAAATATATTCTATGTAGGAAGGGAAATGGGCATAATCTTGCTTTATAGATGCCACTTCATAAAAAGCATTGGCCCTGGGACTTACTGATCTTTCCCAAAGCAAGTGTGTCCTTCATCATTCTGGCTGTGGTTAGCATTCATTGAGCACTCACTGTGTGTGATGCGCGTGACAACTCGAATCTCCTTGAATCCTTGTGAAACCCTATGAAGTAGCAGGAACTCTTGTCCCCATTTTATAAATTAAGAAATTGAGGCTCTGGGAAGTTATGCGACGTGTCCAAGGTCACACAGTAAAGGGTGAAGCTGGGATGGAGCTGCATCTTTCAGATCGTAGAGTCCTTGTCCTTAACCCTTACGTGTGCTTTTCAGAATGCAGGTGGGCATTAGGGGACCAAGGAAACCGCTTGGACAGTCAGACAGGGAATCATATGAATTCCTTAATGTGCTGTATTTTCTAAGTCACAGACATCACCAATGAGCTCCATACAGAGCCTTGTGCTTGTCAGACCCTGCGAGGTGGTGGAGCCCCAGGGCCCACATGGGCCAGATGATTCAGTTTTCTCTCTTGTTTATTGCAAGTGACCTTGAATTACCTAAAACCCAGGGAAATGTGTTCTTAATTTGCCTTGTTAACAATGCTGATCCCCCCCCCACCCCCAACTCAGATTTAAATAACCCTTCCTTCTGCGTTGTCATGTGCTTGAAAAGAAGCATCATAAAACATCCCAACCCTAAACTCCCCGTAATTACGGGGTACGGTGGAGAGGGAGGGGCACCGAATAGGAAATAATGGCATCGTCATGGCATTCTAAGTGGCACTGGTTATATTCAGAAGCAGGGTTGAAGACCGGGCCTGTTGCTGGGAAATTTAAAAAGCAAAACAGACCTTGCTTCAGCCAAGAGGTTTGGCTGTTGGGTTTATTCCCTTTAATTTGGGGCACCTGAGGTTCCCATTCTGTGGTGAGATTGGCAGGATTCTCACCGCCTCTTCCTCTGCCTGGCCGGGGAGAATCTTGGGGGCGCCCGAGGTGGTTTGGTTTCAGGGCAGCTGCCATCGGTGTTGGCCTTTGATGTCTGCCAGGGTTTGGAGCAGAGGCCTGTGAACTGGAAACAGGGCCCCGTCTCCCCCTCCCCTTCTGACAGCAGGGGGAAAAGTACAAAGAGCTTCCCGGAACAAGACAGGCATGTTTTTTAAGGCTCTTTAAAAAAGACTTGAACTTTGAGAGTGACCTTGCTATGGGGTTTTGTCCGGGGGGGGGGGGGGGGGGGGGGGATAGCCGGGTAGGGTGATTCCTGGGGAGGCGGGGACTCGTGGGGGTGAGAAATGTAGGAAGTGCATCTGGCCTGGCAGGTGAGCTTTGTGGGAAGAGGGAAAGGCAACAGCAGGTGGCAGTAACTGGGAGCTCATCTCTGAGCGAGGCTGACTGGAATGCGTCTAATTCCAGATGTGAAAGCAGTGAAAGGGATGGGTTTCCCCTGCCTGGGGTCACAGGCCTGCTCGGTGCCTTCACTGACCTGGGAATGGGGTCCCCGCCTTGCCCCCAGTCCAGCCTGCCGACTCCACAGGGTTAATGTTTTCTTAGGGGACCGATAGTTTGGATTCCAGAGACGTGAATGAACAGATCTTTTAATTTACATCGAAAAGCAATAAAGTGCAGGAAGGAGACTTCTGGCCTGTGTGCCATTTAAAAACCAACCAGATAAAAAATCTTGATGGAGCTGTTTCCCTGTCTCCTTCTCTGAGAACCCCATTGGGCAGCGCCCCTTCCAAGTCCTCCAGGAAGCTGGCTGGACCCTGGCCGCTGACTCAGTGCGGCCTGCTGGGTGGCTCCCGCGCCTGGGAGGCGGCCCTGGCAGTGTCTCCGGGCCCAGCCCCAAGAGCAGGTGCCCCAGGTAATACTGCTCTACTCCCCGGCCGTCAGGAGAGACAGAGGGAAGAGGCTCCGAGGCAGCGCAGGTCCGAGATAGGGCAGCCGGTAAGTGGGGTGGCTGGGTGGGGAGCCAGGGGGGGCTTCCTCTGGGCGGAGGCCTCAGGTGTTCATAGCGGGTGTGAGTTCTGTTCTGAGCCAGAACCTGGCCATTGTTGCTTTCTGGCTGTTTCCTTTATCTATTGGGCAGGGGAAAAAGTTGGGAAGGTTGAGTTCAGTTTTGGAGACTGTTTCTATAAGGCAGAAGCTTATAGGCTTTTGAGAAGAATGTGCACCTTAGAGGTCGAGGGGTGTACTCAGGAACCCCCCCCCCCCCCCCCCCCCCGATCTCTCAGTCCCCTGGCCTTGTCCAGTGTCTTGGTTGGTAGAAAAGCAGTTTGGTATATGTGGTTAATGATTAAGGTTAATGATTAGGTCTTTGTGTGACCATGTGTGCCTAGGTTTGTGTCTGTGTGTTTCTCTAACTTACGAAGGCACCAAGGGACCCCTCACAGCGGGGGCGAGGCGCAGCATGCAGCCTGGACCGGGAGTTGGAGGGTGTGGGCCTGGTGGTGTCTTCCCGATGATGACAGGCTTAGTTCTTTGGTCTCCCTGGGATGCAGCCCCTCACCTGCCCCAAGGGTGGAGATGGGCAACGGGAAGGAGGCTTGGCGATCATTTCTAACGCCCCTTCCAGCTCTGAAATGCTATGAACGATGTTGTCCAGTAAGACCGTCTCCTCCAGGTAACACATGACTGCCAAGTGGGTATTTTAATCACTGTGATTTCAGAATAACAGGCCGGTTCTCACAGAGGGTTCATTGCTCCGCCGATCATGCAATCCCTGTGGAATCTGAGTTGATGGCGGTCTGTCGGTTCAGTTTTCTTGGAGCCGTCTGTCACTACTCAGATACAGACATTCTCTTCAAAGTCTAGAACTTTTTTTTTTTAGGTGGGATCATATTTGCCCATTATGGTTGATAAATTTTGTTGCCCAGTATTGCCCCTGAGAGCCCAGAGGGAAGTTTGGAAAATGCATCCTTTTTGGGATGGGATAACATTGCCTGTATGCCTAATTTATGGCTGGGTCTTATGTGGGCAGATAGTAAATGTTTCTGGAACCTTCTGGGCTCTGCCCACTGCCCTGTGAGGAGCCCCAGGCTCTGGTTTGTTGGGACCTCATGGGCCAGTGGTCAGGCCCAGGGCTGTTTTATGTTTGCCTAAGGGGAGGCCTCATCTCCAACCACCTACATATGGCAGCCGCGATGCTTCTTTTGTTTGTCTCCAATTATGTGTAATAATATGGCGGGGAGAAGGACGCATACAAGAAATCCTTATAGTTAATGAAACCCCAATGTCTCCTAAAATTAGAAACCCTAAGACTCATGAGCTGAATAAAAAACCCCAGATAATTTGCTGCCTTCTTTCTCTGTTTTCTCCAGCCTTGTGACTGATTCTGCCTGATTTTAAGCCTTTCAAATCTGTTGTAGCCACATTTCCTGGTCCTCTTTCCTCACGTCCCTGGACAGGGGGGAAGGCCCTGGCATATCATGGGTGTTGCCCAGCTGGGCCTTTGGCTGAAAGGGCCTGAGAGTCAGAACCTGGGTGGGGACCTCATGGGTGCCTTGGTAACCAGCAGTCGAGGCATGGGGGACGTCAGGTTAATGATTAAACCCTTCATGCCATTGTAGATGAGTCAGTGGCCTTTGGGACTCTCAACTCCCAGCCAGACTTGGGTGCCTTTTACTTCTGCTAGTCCTTCGGTCATAGTGAAGATGGACAATGTCCCAGAGAGATACCGAAGGGCTAGCAGTGTGGAGGCTGGGAACCTGGCTGACAGTGGGGCTAGAGAATTTGCATGTAGCTACAGCCATGCCCTGTCATCTTCTCCAGGTGTGGGCTTAGGCAAGCAGGTGAGAACACAGGACGAGCTCCCCACTTCCCCCCCAGGGCTGCTCTGAAGTTCAGCTTTTGTTTTAGATAGTTTTAAAAGCCCAGGTTTGTGTTTCATTTTTATGTAAACAGGAAGCATGGGATCTCAACTGGTCTGGTATTTTCGAGGGGGGCAGAAGTAAGTGGTCTCTTCCTCCTTCCCATAAAGTCCGCAGAAGAGCAGATAGTGATTCGGTCTTCAGCTCTTTCAGTTGCAACTTTGTTTGTGTGTGGGGACAGCAGACATTCACCCGGGACTTGCTGTGTGCCTTATTGATAATCCCACCCACCTCTTAACATCTCCATGAGGAAGAAGGACCAGCAGCCCCCTGCAAAGATGCCGAAGGGAGCAGGGGTGAGGGTGGTCAGCTCTGGCTGGTGGGATTTGTCCTCTTATTACCTCGGGGCAGCAATCCCATGTCTCCACTTCTCAATATTGCTGTCCTTTCTTGAAAACTCTGCTAAGGATAAAGTGCCATGTGGGCACCCCGGACGACTTCAGGCCATGCCCCGATTTGGCATCAATTACCTTAAATTCCCTAACGAAGAAGCCATGTTCCCACAGCCCTCTTCCAGTCCTTCCGTGGCCTCAAGGAGAGGGTCTGCATGCCACGTCCCTTTTTAAAAAGCAAGGAGCAGGGTCAGGAGGAAAGGGGCCTTGGCATCCCAGGCTCCCACAGGCAATAGGGTCCGCTGGATTTAATGACGTTTTGTTCCAGTTATGCTTGTTTTTATGGAAAGCGCCTTTGTCTGGCACAGATCATGGTGTCCTCTTCATGGCAATGATATTAAGTTAATTTTTTAAAAAGTGAGTAGATTTAAGAAAAAACTCTCTCTATATAAAAGGCTAATATGCTAAGTGTCCAGCCAGGTAATGACATCACGTAGCAACGCCCGGCCTCCTCTTCCTAGTGACTAGCCTCCTTGGAGTTTCTTCAGCCCAGGAACATGACTTGCTTTATAGCCAGGTGGAAACATTTCACACTGTAACCAAATGTCTGTGAAGCATTTTCACGTGCCTCATCTCATTTGATCCTCACAGAAGTCCTGGAGTAGGTAGATAGGAGACTTGGTAGAATCCTATATTCTTTTCATCAGTCGGAAAACGGAGATTTAGAAAGCTTAGAAACTTGATCTGACTGAAAAGAAGTAAGAAATGGTGGACCTTGAAAATGACTTCAGGTTTTCTCACTGCGCAGAATATAGTCAAACACTGCTGCAGTTAAATATTTTACCCTTTGTTCTCCCTGAGTGATCTACAATAATAATCTGCTTCGTGTTGCTATTTACTGCTGTGTTGCTGACAATTACCTGAAAGAGAAGTTGGAGTGCTTCACTGGGCTGGAAAAAGTTTAGCTAAATCAGAAAGTAGGTCTAATTAAGCAAGTTTATTCTATATGTATAAAAGGCTAAGTTGACTCACACATGCGTGACACATATAAAGCTCTCGCGGCGCCAATCGAATGCGTGTGTTTTGACCTGTCATTGTCGATCATGAATTTGGTTGACACTTCTATTATAGAGAAAGGGCGAATAGTGATATTAAAATATTTCTTCTAATTAATGTCCTTTCAATGCGCACGAATTTGTGCACTGGGCCACTAGTATTAAATAATAGCGCTGGTGGCACATGCCCAAAGTGAACAGCCCCGTTTGAGGAACTGCCTGCCACGCGGAAGCTCCGCAGTGACCAAGAGGGAAACACATCTTTCTGGAAAGTCTGGCAGAGTTGACGTCTGCATATACACACAAGACTGTCAGGGTGGCAGTTTCTTTCCGGGACAGGCAGGCAGGTTCGTACAGGTTTTGCTGCAAAGATGGGGAGTGTGCATACGTGTGAATGTGCACGTGTGTGTGCTGTTTTCCCTTCAGCAGAACTTATCTGTGGGGATACTGCAGTGGATGCCAGAAACCAAACCCTATATATCATATTTTGTCCTATGTATGCATACCAAAATGATGACATTTAATTGATAAGTTAGGCACAGTAAGAGGTTAGCAATAACATAATAAAATAGAACCATTTTAATATGCAGGGTGGGGCAAAAGTAGGTTTACTTTTGTTGTAAGTATGTGAAACACAGTTTATTCTTGCTTTATTACTTATTAATTATTGTGTTACTTTTAAATGAACAACTGTAAGCCTACTTTTGCCCCACCTTGTACTATAATAAAAGCTATGTGAATGTGGTCTCTCTTTCTCGTAACATATCTTATTGTGCATATTGACTCTTCTGGTGATGATGTGAGATGGTACCATGTCTATATGATGAGGTGAAGTACTTAGGGGGACAGCTGGAGATTTCTTCATGCTATTCAAACAGTGTGCAATTAAAAATTTACAAATTACTTATTCCTGGAATTTTTCATTCCATATTTCTGCACTGAGGTTGGCTGTGGGTAACTGAAATCACAGATAAGGGAGGGCTACTGCAGTAGTACTTTGCCCCTATGGATGCCTGCCTCTGCGTACACCCAGCTCGGTGTGACAGTTCTGTTTAGGTCATTTTAACCACAGACAAGCAGCCCAGGAATTTCAAGGGAAAAGCCTGATTGGCCAAATCCCTTTTTAAAATTGTGTCTGATGTCCTGCTTTCCAGACGGTCCAGTGGTTCTCAAACTTTAGCTGTTCCCTGAGTCACCTGGGGACAAAGCATCAGGACCTGCCCTACCCTACCTAGGTGGGGGGCGTCTGTGGGCCCCAGGTGGTCCCAATATACACCAGTGCCTGAGCTCATGGTCTAGGTCAGTGGACCCAGAGTCGCTGCAGAGCCATTGAAGATTCTGAGCCCTGGACCCCACCCCCAAAGAAGCCCAGCCAGAATCCGTGGGGGTGGGGCTGTCATTGGGATTTTAAAATGCTCCCCAGGTACAGCTGTTGTGTGGGCTGGTGGAGATCCACTGGCCTTGATAGAGACTTCGGAGAAACTCGAACCAACCTGGGAATGCTCATCACGAAGAAGTAAAGGGACTCATGAGGAGTTAAAGAACTTAGTGGGGAAATGGAAGACATATGTAATAGAGTCAACAATAAAAACAATCAAAAAAACGTAATTGCTGACACCCCTCCCCCCCGAAAAAGAACTTAGTGTGGCTGCAGAGGACACCCACAGATCTGAGTTCAGGTTGTGGAGGACTTCTACGAAAAAATGGAGATAGAAGGCAAGTAAGCCAGGGGGAGTGGGAGAGCGGCACCAACTGTTAGAACTGGGTCAGGAGGGCTAACAGCTTTAAAAAAAAAAAGCTAAAGGCATCAAGAGGGCTCTTGAGAATTTGTTCAGAGCTGGAAGAACAGGGGTGATAAACCTGAGTTCTGCCCTGGCCATGCGTCGGGAGCCCTGGCAGGAGGAGGGAAGTGGGGTGGGCAGCTCACCTGGTCTCTCTGTTTCTGTTAGGGCACCGAGCAGTAAGGATAACCCCACCAGGAGCAAGATAACTGGGGCAGAGACGGCCAGAGAGCATCCACTGCTTTAAATGAGGCTCCGCCGTCTCATCCACAGGACTGACTTCCCCGGGCACCGGGGAGTATGGTCGTTGCATTGTGGCTGATCAGTTTGAGGAGCTACAAAGGGAGAGGCAGGTTCCTGAAGAATAGAAGGGGTGGGGGTGGGAGAAGCTGCCCCTGCTTTTAAGAAGTTAGGAAAAAGTGAATTCCAGAAGCCATAGTCTGGTGAGCTTGGCCTCTATGTTCAAGAAGCTTCCAGAAAACATTACTAAGCCGCTGTTTTGTGAGCAGGTATGGAGCCCAGTCCGGGTCAAGGTGATGGCCACTTTCTTCTTTCAGAACAAGCCATGCCAAGCTCACCTTTTCTGTTCTGGTAGGTAGCTGACTGCCCGATCAGGGAGTGCCTGAGGCCTCTCGGCAAAGCATGTGGTGAAGCGCTTCCTCACAGGCTCTGCAGAGTAGCCAGGGCTCAGTGCAGCTGTGAAAACCCACATGGAAAGATGCGGGAATAGGGACTGGATGGGAATGAACTCATCAGCTACCCTGAAAACAGAGGTGGCCCTGACACTGGATATAGAAGGGGATCTGGTGAGTTTTTCTACTTGGAAGCTGGGCAAAGAGGACTGTATGGCAAGTATACAGTTCATTAAGTTACCTGTTATTCGAGGGTAGTCTGGGAGGATTGGTGGAGATGCAGGGGCAGAAGGCATTTGCCATGTCTGTACTTCATCTGCCTTCATCTTGTGAGTGGATTTGTGTCAGTCTGGCCTTTCCCATCAGCATCCTTACAGAATTAAAGATGTATTTCCTGAAGGCCCAAGGTGGGGAGCACTGAGTCAGGATGGGTGACCATCGAGCTTTTAAAGAGCGCATTAGGGAGATTTCCCACAATGCCAGGGAGGTGAAGCTTTGCACTTGGACAGAAGGTTCCTGGAAGTGACACCCTGGAAGCCCACCTTTAGGTATTAGTCAGAAGGGCCCTGGTGATCTCAGAGATGATGCAAGTTGAGACTGGAGAGGTGGCAGCTGTATACAGTTGTACACAGTAAGTGGCAGCTGTGCAAGAACGCATGGAACGGGTAGGTTTGACCGTGTGAAAAAGACTCAGATTTCCCTTGCATCTGTGCCCCAGAGGTGAGGCGAGGCTTCAGCAAAGCAGGGGCCGCTGGGTCCTGCCGGTTGAGGTTTGGTGTCAAGACATCATCGGGGCTCCATCCACCTGGACCAGCCAGGCCTCATCTGGTTACATAAGAAGAAGATTTTGAAATTCTTAAAGAAACATTACCAAAGCTGAAAACTGAGGAAAAATTGGGGGCTACAGTTTGGAAGGGATGTTGACAGACTTGTGGGTGATTCTGGTATGGAGGTGTGACAGACAGGAAGAGAAGGCCTGCGGAGGGCAGGTGGCGATCGCTTTCAGGGATCTAAGGGTCTTCTTGGAGAAAGAGGGCGAAGGTGGCTGCCCAGTCTTGTCTCCAACCCTGCAGGGCTGGCACAGCCCCTTCATGTGTTAACTCTGCATCCTTGGCACAGCTTTACCAGGACATGGCCCTCCAAGAGGAAAAATGCTGGCCAAAGGGTATGCAAATAACGTAATAACAGTGGCTGACATTTTTTTGAGCCCCTCCTCTGTGCCAGGCATTGTGCTAAGATTACACGATGCAGAACTCAGACCCAAGGCTGTGCAAGTCTTGGATGATAATTGCTGGCGTGTATTGAGCCCGTCCTATTATGGTAAGCTTCTCTTGTACATTATCTCATTTAATCCTCATTGCAACGCCACAGGCATCATCGAGGCTTGTTCTGATTGCTTTGGAGGCAGGACCCTGACCAAGCCTATAAATTAAGTCATTATCACCAGGCGTTATTGTAATTTTCATCACAACGATCACCGAGCACTTTCTCCTTGCCAGGCACTTATCAGCACTTTGCATGCCTCGTCATTAATTTTCATAATAACTCTGTGGAGATGTGGGGATTATTCTCCCTTTTTTGAGGTAGAGGCATTGAGGATCTGGAGGGCAGATTTCATGTAAATTACTAGACGGTGTCCCTCGGGTGGGCCACGCCAGGGAGCCGGATTTGGTGAAGGTGGTGTGGGCTGGATTCCTGCCACCATGCCTGGACTGGTGCCTCCTGGACTGGTGCCTGCAGGGCTCAGACCGCAGAGTCGTAGGTGAGGGTCCTGAAGGTAAGTGAGGCCAAGGAATTTGTCAAAACCACAGGGCGAGGAAAGGGCAGAGCTGGGATTTCAAGGCAGCTCTGCTGAGTCTAGAGTGCTGCTCCTAACCAGCGCTGAGAGAGAACCGTGCACTCATTGAGCCTTCCAGGGTCGGCTGGACCGCCTTTGGGCTGGCCCTGGAAGTGGTCCCACGAGACAAGGTAGCTGTCTGTCAGGGCCTGGGATCCAAGTAAGGCATCTTTAAAAAGGTAACATCTTAAAAGCTGACATTTTCTTCCCTACCTTCCCTTCCTTTCCTTTTGTGAATTTAAAATCAAGTCCATCGTCCCCTCCATCCCCTGCAGCCCTGGGTGAAAAGGCACTTGACTCTCATGGGGGCTGGGGTGTGGATGCTGGGAAGGGTGCAGCCGGCCTCAGCCATCCAGGGCCTCACAGATGGGCATTGTAGCTAGTGGGTGACCACGTCACTGGTCTGGAGCCTTTCTCTGGGCAAACGCTCGTTTGTCATCTTGCTGTGCTTGCCCACACTTGAGCGTCAGCACATTCTACCTCGACCATCTGGCAGAACCATGACACAGATGTTGTTTGACTTTAGGCGTTGGGGGCTGGAGTGCCATGGCAGGAATTCTGCAGCAGCCTCCCAGCCTTGGACTCCCGTGGGGGGGGCAGGGATGACCTTGGGCCCAGTGAGTGGCTCTGCTGTTCTCTCAGGAAGGGATCTATGCTGTTCCCATATCGTCTCCCAGACAGTGATGCTAGTGCAGGGAGTGGTAGTAACACAGTGAGTCTCTACTACTCATAGGCCTGTGCCAGGCCCCAAGCTGAGAACTTCGTGAGCATTTGCTGGGTTAATCTTCACAGTGGCCCTTTGAGGTGGTTACAACGATTATTTCTATACTAGAGGCCCGGTGCACAAAATTGGTGAACAGGGTGGGCGGGTCCCTCAGCCCAGCCTGCAATGACGTCAGCGTCCCTTGCCCTGGCCTCCGGCCCGAGGCTCCTCCCCTCCCTCTGCGTGGCAGGGGCGCGGATGCTGAGCTCGTGTCACTGGGGGCTAGGCGAGCCCAGCGTCCTGCACCCAGGCCTCTGGCCAGAATCCCCTCCGTTCCCTCCGCGAGGCAGGGGCGTGGATGCTGAGCTCGTGTCACTGGGGGCTAGGCGAGCCCAGCGTCCCACACCCAGGCCTCTGGCCAGAAGCCCCTCCCTTCCCTCCGCACGGCTGGGGTGCGGACGCTGGGCTCGTGTTGCCGGGGCGACACCACCAGCACCCCACCCCGGCCATTATGGGCATCGCCATCTTTGTTGCGGAGTTACTGTTAATTTGCATATTACTCTTTTATTAGCTAGGATTGCAGTTAAGAAAGCTGTCTCTTAAGGTAGTCCTAGGTAGAATATCTTGAGGGAGGAGGATGCTATTATTTCCTCTTTAAGAGAGGCTGTGCTTCTCATAAGTCTAAAGCAGAGGTTCTCAACCGGGGGCCGTTTTGCCTTCCAGGGGACATTTGGCAATGCCTGGAGACATTTTAGATCATCGTAGTTTGGGGAGGTCTTCACTTGCAGTCATCTTGTGGCCAGAGAGCACCAGTCATCTTGTGGGTAGAGGCCAGGGATGCTGCTAAGTGTCCGATGAGGCACAGGACGGCCCCCTACAGCAAAGAATTATCCATCCCCATTGTCAGTCCTCAGGGGTTGACAAACTGATCTAAAGAGAATAAGAAACAATACTAGACTTTGATACTAACTTCTGTTCAAACCCTGCTTGCGGCCATGGGTGCAGTTCATCATCTATTTCTGGTTCTCCCACTGAACACATGGTGGGACTGTACCTTTTTGCCTTCCTCAAGTTAGGTGGACATGTGACTTGTGTTGGCCAGGGAACCGTGAGCAGGAAGTAACATGACACTTGGAGGTGGACAACTCAAGGGCCATTTGGATATTTATAACATCATTTGGAGGACCTTACAAAATTATCACCTTAAAAAAATCAGCCTGCTCTATTTGGCCAGACATTTCATTAACTCACCCCTAATGCCATGGCAGGGCCAGACGCAATGATTTCTCGGGCCTTATATGTTCCCCGCCTCTGCTCTAAGAGCTCAGGTGCAATTTGCCACATTCCTTTCCCCTCACTGTGACCCCCATCAGTGCTCCCAGATGGGAGAGGGAGCCCAGCTGCTGTGAGGGAGTCCAGGTGGAGCTCCTGGTCAACTCAGGTGGTCTGCAGTGTTAACCACTGAGATTTCAGGTTGTTTGTGGCGATGGCATAGCCTGTCTGATTCTGATGGATGTATTCTAACCAGAACAAAAAGGAGAAATTAGGGTTTGGATTAGGCAGGTGGTATGTGTTTTTGTATTATCTGAATACGGCCAATAAAGCGCAAGCATCCAGGATTTGAAGATTGCTTCTCTTGAGAAGCTATTGTGCTGGGCCCAGTGGGAGGTTTAGAGATGCTGGCGGATTGCTTCATAGAAGAAATGGAATGGAATCTACTAGTAGGCCCATCTACTAGTAGATCTCTCTGAGACCTAAAGAAGTTAAGTGACTCAATAATCTGCGAGTCCCCTGTGGGGATCCAGAAACCCCACTCAGACAGCGGCTATGGGAGGCCCTGCTCACCCAGCCCAGTGAATGGTTTTAAATCAGTTATTGGTCTGTGAATGCTGCGAGGGCAAAGTCCATCTTTACCTGCCCAGGGCCTCTTGCAGCATCTGGCCCAGTAATGTTTGTTGAGTGAGTTGGGGCCAGGGGGCCAGGGTAGATAGCAGTGCCATGATGGGGTACAACTGGAGGGCCTTGCGGGAAGAGGTGACCTGAGGTGGCTGGCAGGAACACCAGAGCCTGCCTTCAGGGGAGGAGTCAAGCAGATTGGGACCTGGGTATTTCTCACTCTTCTCTGGATTTCAGATGTGCAGGAAACACCCCAATCTCAGGGTCTCCATGAAGAAGGAGTGTTGTAGGGTGGGGTGTCCTCCTTTAGCCAACCCTGTAGAGGGCCTCTGGTCTCCCAGGCTTTGCCTGAGCAGGTACTGCATCACCTGAGCAGCATGTGATTGTATAGGAATTGCTCTGAAGCCTCATTAATATACTCATCTCCCTCAGAGGGCTGCAGAATGATCGTTTAGTGCCAGGAGCAGGCTTTCCTGGCACCGAGCCAGAGCCCTTCCCAACAGCGCAGAACAAAGTCAGCCTGACTCATGCTCTTAGGCGCCTCAGTGTGCCTGTCGACAAAAGGGGCATGATCGGGAGATCTTGCTCTACCTGCCTTTTGCGGAGGAGTCGTGTTAGAGGGCTGTGTGGTAAAGCCAGGGACAAAAATGTCCTTACAGGCCAGAAAGGGAGGAATGATGGGTCCCTTTTTTTAAAAATCCTATATAATAAAAGCCTAATATGCTAAGTGTCTGACCGTTTGTTTGACCGTTTGACCAGTCACTGTGACGCACGCTCAGCACCAGGGGGTAGAAGCTCCAACCGGTAGGTTAGCTTGCTGCTGGGGTCTGGCCAATTGGGACTGGGTGAGACGGGCCAGACACGCCCTTGGAGCCCTCCCGTGGTTCCTCCCAAACCAGCCAACCTCCCATGGTCCCTCCCTGGCCCTGATTGTGCACTGGTGGGGTCCCTTGGGCTGGCTTGTGCCCTCTTGCAATCCGGGACCCCTCGGGGGAGGTCAGAGAGCCGGTTTCGGCAGATCCCTGCAAGCTAGGCCGAGGGACCCCACTGGTGCACGAATCCGTGCACTGGGCCTCTAATATATATATATATATATTTGTTTATTTCAGAGAGGAAGGGAGAGGGAGAGAGAGCTAGAAACATCAGTGATGAGAGAGAATCATTGACTGGCTGCCTCCTGCACGCTCCACACTGGGGATCGAGCCCAAAACCTGGGCATGTGCCCTTCACCAGAATCGAACTCCAGACCCTTCAGTCCACAGGCCAAACTGATGAAGGCTGGATCCATTTCTTGCCACTCAGTTCAGGTCTTCAAGGAACTCTTGCCTGGAAGGGGATGGCATGGGGGCCTTGGGATAGCCCTGACAACACCTGCCGAGAGAGCACTGCTGGCTGTGAATGGGGACTGTGCTAGGAGTACCCATCAGTGGGGCTGTCCATTGGAGTGCTCTGGTTGTTGGCCAGAGGGGTCTGTCCTGCCTTCTGCAGTGCTGGCTTCCCTCTTCTAGGTGTGCCTGCTCTCGGGGGCTGATCCTCACTTGTGTCGGCTGCACAGTGTACCTGCTTGCCCCCAGTGCAAGCCAGATTGCCTTCCCCACCGTGTGTGCAAGTCCGCAGGTGCATGGCTGTGCTTCTTGTAAGCCTGCCCCCTCCCCCTTCAACTGCCCTCGTTAATCCAGGACGGATTGTTTCTTAATCCAAGAAGGTGCCAACAGTTTCCACCTCAGCCGGGTGATTCACACGGATTCAGGCAGCAGGCCATATAGCAGAGAGGCTCAGAGTTCTCTGGAGCCAGACTGCCTGGTTTGATCTCAGCCTCCATTCCCTAGCTGTGTAATCTTGAGTGAGTTATTAATCTGCCCATGACCCAGTTGCCTTATCAGCAAAACGGGAGGGATTCTATTACCTACCTCAATAGGGTGGTTGTGTGGTTTAAATGAGCTACTATATTTAGTTTATGCAAAATGCTTGCAACAGTGCCCGTACACCATAAACAAGCTTGCTGTTAATATACTGGATGCTGTCTCTCCCGTTTTGTGCCAGGTATTGGTGTCACCAAGGGGTTGCCATGAGCCATGCCTCCACCCAGTTCTTTGATGTGTTTTCAGTTTCACTGGAAGCACCATGCCAGCATGGTTCAAGTCTCAGCCCCACCTGCTGTGGGGGTGTGTGTAGGGGGTGTGTGAGACTTAAGACCTTGGGGCTGACAAGGACAGCTTTGTATATGCGTATTGTTCTTAGTGCTTCTCTCATGTTCTCTTTTTCCAGAAGATAGCTGCCTTTAAAAAATGATGCGTTGCATAAACAGTATAATAAATAATGTTTAAAAAACAACTGGCTTACTGCCCTGACCTAACCCTAAACTGTTTTCATATCTCTATGCTTCCTCCTCGTCCTTGTCTGCAGGCAGATAGGCACCTAGTAAACACATTGTCATTAAAGAGCAAAGACACTTGGACAGTGTTATTCCCCCCACCCCCCTACCCGGCCCCAAATAAAACACACCGGAAGGCTGTGGAATACTCCTGCATTTGGGGTCTGGGGGTTGGTGGGTTTTGGCTCAATGTTGCTTTGGCCCTTCCCGGCTGGGCCATCACGGGCAAGCTAATTTGATTTGGGGGAGCCTTGTTCTCTCCCTCTGGTAGTAAGGGAATAATACTGTTCTAACTTGTGCCCTGGCCAGTTTGGCTCAATGGTTAGAGGGTCGGACCGTGGACCTAAGGCTCACGGATTCAATTCCCGATCAAGGGCACATATCTTGGTTGCAGGTTCGATCCCCGTCCTGGTCAGGGCGAGTGAGGGAGGCAACCAATTGATGTTTCTCTCTCAT
The DNA here is from genome assembly GCF_028538775.1 of Myotis yumanensis. Classification (NCBI taxonomy): domain Eukaryota; kingdom Metazoa; phylum Chordata; class Mammalia; order Chiroptera; family Vespertilionidae; genus Myotis; species Myotis yumanensis. The sequence goes on along the minus strand of NW_027223767.1, from coordinate 22,008,379 downwards.
GTCGATGTTTCTCCCTCCCTCCGCCCTCCTTCCTTTCCTTTCTGTCTGAAAATCACTGGAAAAATATCCTCAGGAGAGGATTTAAAAATAAAAATAAAATAAAAAATGCTGTCCCAACTCATGACTTTGCAATAATGAAAGGTGGTGGTATAGGTGAAAAATTTTAGCTTAGTGTGGTTGTTTAGCAAAGCATAGCTGTAAAAAAACACGTTTTTATTGATTTTAGAGGAAGGGAGAGAGAGAGAGAGAGAGAGAGAGAGAGAGAGAAACATGGATGTGAGAGAGAAACATCTGATCAGTTTCCTATGGCACGCATCCCAACCAGGGATTAAACCTGAAACCTGGCCATGTGCCCTGACCTCGAATCAAACCGGTGACTTTCTGGTGCACAGGACGACATTCAACAAAGCTTGCTTTTCATTAGAAAAGCCTTGTGTGTTCACTGTAGCGTTTTTAATGGCTCCCTGATACCCAGTCATATGGATATGGCCACATTTATCCATCCTGCCTTGGGGTTGGGCGTTTCGGTTATTTCCAGCTCCCTTCCCTCTTCATCTTCTCTATGGAGGGCGTGGCCTTCGGGCTGGCAGCTGGGAACCCCAGGAGGCAAACCTTCCCCTTTGCAGTTGGTAACTGGTGTTCTTAGGGGTTTGTCCAGCTGAGAGGCTGCTGCCTAGAGCCCTGCTGAGGCTCAGCCTTTGTCTTTTGTCTAACCGCTGTCCCCCTGGAATCCCCGGGCTGAATTTTTCTCTTCTGTTGGTGGGTGCTGGTTCAGCTCCCTGGGGGACAGTGCTGTGGGCTCTGCAGGTGTCATGGAAACCCCCCAGCCCTGCCCAAGCCTGAGGAAGAAGGAGGGGAAAACTTTTTCATAGCCAGACAAACAGGTATTTCCTGTCAAATCCCCAGCTGTCAGAGACGTCAGCCCCCCCTTGGTAATTCAGAAGGAAGAACCCCACCCAAGCCACTCCCCACCCCCCCTCCACCCTCCAGGGCCAGAAACTCCCAGGATTTAATGAAAAGAGGACAACTGCACTGTCCTGTAGAACTTTCTACCATAATGGAAACATTTATTCTGCTCTTTCCAATGTGGTAGCCGTTGGCCACATATGGCTGTTGAGCCCTAGTAATGTGGCGAGTGTGAGTTGGGATGTCTTCTAGCTAAAGCTATGCAGCAGATTTAGAAGATAAGATGAACCTAAAATGTAAAATATCTCAATTTTCAATATTGATTCTGTATGCTTTATAACATACTGGAAGGGATATTTTGGATATGTTCGGTGAAAAGAAATGTATCACTGAAATTGATATCGTCTGTTTCTTTTATTAATGTGACTACTATGAAATATAAAATTTCATAAGGGACTAGCATTATACTTTTGTTGGACAGTATTGTTCTAGAACGTAGCCCGGCAGCTGCTATCTTGCCCCCATGAGGGGCTGATGAGGCTTGGAGAGGAGAGAAGTGAACCCTATCTGGGCACCAGTACTCCCCCATGTGCCCTGTACCTCCTGCTCCCCACCTGCCACCTGGGTGAAGAAGGAGCAAGCACCCAGGGCCGAGTGTCCCCTGGTAAGACCTCTGGGGTCTTGGGAACAGGAAGTCAGGCCACTTCTCATGGAGCGGAGTGGCTGGGTTTGGGTGGACTTTGGGGGATGTGTACATGGGCTCAGGGGTGTCATACCCGACGTGTTGTCATGAGTCCTGGCTGGAATCCTGGCTCTGGGCAGTTAGAATGACTACCATTGCTTGGGTGCCTGGGACGTGTCAAGCCCTGTGCTGAGCATTTTATCATCCTTCTGAGTCCTCCCACCTGCTGGGAGGGGCCATGCTGCCCCTTTTGCAGGTGAGGATCTCTGAGGGGCTAAGCCAGTGGTTCTCAACCTTCTGGCCCTTTAAATACAGTTTCTCATGTTGTGACCCAACCATAAAATTATTTTCGTTGCTACCTCATAACTGTAATGTTGCTACTGTTATGAATCGTAATGTAAATATCTGATATGCAGGATGGTCTTAGGCGAGCCCTGTGAAAGGGTCGTTCGACCGCCAAAGGGGTCGCGACCCACAGGTTGAGAACCGCTGCCTTACACTGCATAGTGGAGTAGCCTCAGGGTAAGGTAATCAGGTAACTTGACCTCCCAGGCCCTTGTCTATGAAATAGGGCTGTTGAGAAGGGTTGAGAAGGCTCTGTGTGCCTGGCACTCGCACAGTAGGTGCTCAGTTGCCTCTTCTGCTCAGTGCTTGGGCAGTGCTATGATTTGCTTGGCTACAGGCTGTCCAGAGAATGCTTGTCTAACTTTTTTTTAAAGTGTACAAATACCACTTCCTGGCTCAATTTAACTGTTTATATTGCAACATGTAACATAGAAAAGTACACCAAACAGAAATGTAAAGCTTGGTGAATTTTCACAAAGTGAACACCCTTGCAATCACTTGCCAGTCCAAGAAATGGACCCTGCCAACACCCAGAAGTCTCCCTCGACATAACTCCTTCCTTACGACCAAAAGTAACCCTGGCCTGACTCACAGTAGTCACTTCCTTGTTTCCTAAAACAATGACTTCACCACCAATATTCATTCCTAAGCACTACAATTTAGTTTTGCCTGTTTTTTTTGAACTTCCTGGAAGGAGAATTATACTGTATCTATTCTTTAGTGTTTGGCTTCTTTTGCTCAAATTGTGAAATGCATGCATTTTTGTTGCATGGAGCTGTTGTTTATTCACTTTCACTGCTGTGTATTAATTGCTCCATGGAATGATGAGCACGCGTTTTGTGTCCATTCTGTTGATGGACATTTGGCTTGTTTACAGCTTGGGAGTATTACTAAAAAAGGCCGCCACGATTATTGTTAGACGTGTTTCTTGGTGAGCCTTGGTGTGTGTGCACGTGCGCATGTCCACCAGCTTTCTGTTGGGGAACCTGGCAGGGGACTCACAGCGTCTCCTTCTGTCTTCACATCGGCCTTGGGAGCATATAAGGAGGGTTGACTTAATGCAGCAAGTGTGGGAAGGTTGCTCAGTGTCCTGCCTCTGCATCCCTGCCTCTGAGCTCTTTCTGGGGCCACATCACCTTTGCAGGTGTGGGAATTTGATCCTCAGGCTTGTTGCTGCGCATGGATGACTGTAGGGGACGCTGTGAGTGCTGAGTGGCAGGCTGGTCAGGAGGGTGTACGGGCAGTGTTGGGGGCCCCCGCCTGTTCATCACAGTCCTCCCGGTGGGCCTGGCTGCCCAGCCCCTCTGAGCTTTGGTATCTGCCTGCAACATTTTCTCCTGAGTAGCTTTGGGGCCCTTCGAGCCTGTTGAGTGGAGGATGGTCAGGAAGGCTGAGGCCTCAGCCGGGTCTCCTGGCCGCTGCTTGTGGTGCAGCTAAGCTCTTAATGTGTTTTCATAACCAAAGCAGAAAGGTCCCATTGTGGCACTAACGCCTTTGCCATAAAGCGCTTTTTGTTTCTGCACAAAATTCCAAGTTGCAAAAGCAAGTCAGCTTAGCACAGACACAATGCCAATTAATGGCCATTTGCCACTGGCAGCAGCGAGGCAGGCTCCTCGTAAGTAATGGTTGGCCCGTCTGTGTGTTATTGGGACACCCCAAAGCACAAAAATACTTCTCGGGCTGCTTGTGGGCACACAGTAAGATATTAGGAGTCATTTTTATCACCCTGGAATTATTATCTGGTGTTAATGTGTCCGTTAGGGTTCATTTGGCTCCGTGTTTAGAAAATCCAAATAACACCAAGTGAAACAAATAAGGGAGTTATTTTCTCTTGAATCAAGAAATCCGGAGGCAGGCAGTCCTAGGCCACATGCTGACTCCTACCTTTGTGCTCTGTCATCCTCAGCACATGACTGTGACATAGCAGAGTAGCCTCATGCTCTCAGAATGGCTGCTGTGTCTATAGGCTTCACATCTGCATTCCAGGCTGGCAGAAGGGGAGAGGAAACCTGGCTTTTTCCAACAGACTCTCATGTATTTTAACGAGGGAAGCTAACTTCCTGGGAACTGTGTAATAGGCTTCTCCTTGCATTTCACTGGCTAGAACTGGGTCACGTGGCAACCACCGGTTACTGGTTGCAAGGGAGCCTGGGAGCTGAGCACTCTGTTACCCAGACCAAAATAAGGAATACCCGAAGGTCAGGAAGAAGCGGAGAGCGGACATGGGAAGGCAGCTATAACTTACTAGATAGTGGAGGGAACGAGTCATTTCATATAAAGTGAATCTCCTTGGTAGCAAATTTATTTCTGTGAGCATGAAAATGTATTTTAATAATTTTAAATGGTTCGGGAGGGTACATGCATTTTCTTGGAAACAATGTAATGACTTTTTTTTTCCACTGTGATTAGGAGTCTTAGTACTTCTATTGAGGTGCGGTTTAACACCCTCATATAATGGTCACTTTTTGAACCTGGAGTCTGCTTTGTAGTTTTTTTTCCCCCAATTCTTCCATTATTGCGATCACATCTTGTGGTCTCTGTGTACTTACCTCTCGATCCACAGTCGCCAACCTTTCGGACCTCACGGACCACCAATGGTCCGCAGACCACCGGTTGGTGACCGCTGCTCTAGATAAAGCAGGTCCTCGAGCAGCATCATTTTGTTCGATATCATTTTGTTTTAACAAAATGGCATTTGTTGATGATGCCATTGGAACTTACCTCTTTTTTATTATTAAATTTATTGGGATGACTTAACTCTTGTTCATATCAATTAGCCTATGGTAAAACTGGTTTCACTATAAGCCGTTTTGCTTACTTAGAGTTGCAGAACCTATCGATGATGTGAAATGAAGACTTACTGTACTGCGGTTCTTCTCACCCTCACATTTCCTGCTTTCTATATTCTATGAATGGGAGACATCAGGTAACCAAATGTCATAGGACACATGGGTGGAGGTAGGAGGTGCTGGGTGAGAGCATGAAGGACTGGATTAGATGGAGCCTTATAGGTAGGCGGTGGCATCTGTTTTATTAGCTTATAAGCATTTGATCTCTTCTGGCCTACCAGATCAGAAAATTAATTACTATACTTAAAAAAAAAAACCATGAGGAGTTTTCCAATCATATTCTTCAATCAAGGAGATACTGGGCAATTGTATTTTTTTAAATTACAGTTTATATTTAATACTATTCTGCATCAATGTCAGGTGTACAGCATAGTGGTTAGACAATCATGTACTTTCTTTGTCCACCCCCAACACTTCAAGAACCTACCTGGCCCCATGTACTAGTATAGTTACCACGACACCATTGACTATATTCTCTATGCTGTAATTTACATCTCTGTGACTATTCTGTAACTACCAATTTGTACCTCTCCATCCCTTCACCTTCTCTACCCAGTGCTCCAATGAACAGTTGGTTTTAGGTGGCTAATGTAGTGCTAATTTTCCTATCACCATTCAGAATGACTCCCTTCTGGCCTCACCTATCCTTGGGAATCTAAAGCCTCATTTTATAAGTACAACATCTACAAAACCTGGTTTTGTCAGATTAAGAGAGATCACATCTAGGCAGCAACCAAAGGAGAAAATCAGGAAAAAGTAGCTGTGTGACTTTGGGATAGTTACCTAATCTCTCTTTGTGTCTATTTCCTCATCTGTAAAAGGGGAATAATAATAATTGTCTTGGAGTCATTGTAAGAAATAAGTTTGAATGAATTAAGAAATGGAATAGTGCCTACCACATGGTAAATGCTCAATAAAACTATTACTGTTCATACTGTCATCATTATCATAGATGGGAATCTGTTCATTATGGGATTGGGCCATGCTGGGGAAGTGTTTGGAAAGACACCTGAGCCATATGTACCTGATGACAGAGATAAATCTATTGTTGGGACAACACAGGGGCAGATGTCTTAGTGTGTCTTTGCCTTTGTTCCCTTCCTATGACAGTGCAGAGTGCAATTTCTTTTGTCCTTCCTTCCTTCTAATAATACTTTTTATATCTCATTAGGAAACTAGCATACGCTTATTGTGGAAAATTTGAGAAACAAAAGCATAAAAGAAACATTTAAATCACTCTTAAAAACATATAGAGATATGTGTGTGTGTGTGTGTGTATATATATATATATATATATGGAGAAGGGCTGACAGGTCTTTCCTAGGGGGCAGGAACGTGGGAGGATGGGGGGGGGGGGTGTTTGTAGCCCAAAGGCTTTGCAGGAATAAGTCATTCCAGGCCAGGGAGCCGTCTGAGCAAGGCCCTGGAGGTGTCAAACAGCTTGTACGGATTAGGTTAGCAGAGCAGCTAGATGAAGTAATAGCCACACCTTTTCATTTCTCAAAGCATTTAATACTGGGCGGGAAGCTGCACTTGTGAAATTTGGCATGAACTTTAACATTTTTAAAGTAAAAAGAAAATGCCAAAGGTTCTGAAAACACCGGCCCTGGCCGGAAGGTTCAGTTGGTTAGAGTGTCATCCTGATACGCCAAGGTTGCAGGTTCGATCTCCAGTCAGGGTACATATGAGAACCAAGGATTAAATGCATAAATAAGTGGAACAACAAATTTATATATATATATATATATATATATATATATATATATATATATATATATATCTCCCCCACACACTCCCTTCATCTCTCTCTAAAATCAGTCAATCAATCAATAAAAATTGAAGAAAAGCAAGCACCTGAAAGTTTTCTTCCTGTACTTTCTCTGGGAAGTATAGGTTTCCCCCCAGAACATAGTAAAGGTAGTTTCTAGTAACTCTGGGGTTGGCAATCCATCGGTTGGGGACCTAGAGCCTGCTCTTGCCGGGCCCTTACAACGTATGGAAGGAGGTGGACATCTATGTTAATGATTGATGTTCTGTGCTGACAGGTTCTATGGGAAAGTGAAGGCGGGATCAAGAATGCTGTCAGCAAGAGTGCGGACAGCTTAAGACTGATGCTCAAAGGGGAGGAAAAGTGTATCAGAACCCCCTTCTCCTCTCCCCACCCTAAAAAAGGGCATAGTGGTGCTGGGAAAGTTCCACACCCCTGTTGTGCTGTAGTGGCAGAAAGGCTGACAAGGGAACAGACATCCCCCGGGGCCTGCACCGGCTGGGCACTGTGGTGCGACGCGTGGATCATTAACCCTGTGCAGCATTTCAGAGCGAGAACATTGTGGCACAGGTGTTGGGTGATCTGTCCAGGTCACGTTGCCTGGAAGTGGCTGGGCTGGCGTTTACTACAGGCGCACTTGACCCAGAAACCTTGGGCTGCAGAACTCACCTCTGGGCCTTGAAAGCTGCTGGGGTTGGGGTGGGGCTGGGGCTGGGACTGGGGGTGGAGTGCGGGGAGGGGAGCAGTGCCTGCCCAGACAATGGCTTATGGTCAGCAGTGGAGACCCTAGCTGGGGTTCCCAGGCAGAGGGGCAGCCCTGATGACTTGGAAATGAGATTTTTGTTGAATCAAAATAGTGAGTTACCTGGATAGCCCCCACCCCTTAATCTCCAATAGCTCTACACCCTTCAGACGTGGGAATCTGGGAGTGGCTGCCCTTCTCTTTGCCCTGGTTTCCCACTCTCCAGACACAGGCCCTATGGCTCAAGTGCGGGGCAGTGTTGGGGTTGAATCAGGGACCCATAGGGCTTCTCGAGGCAGAAGGACAGGAAATCCTTCCAGGCTGAGTTCAGCAGCATTCCTTCCCACTCCCATTTCACAGCTGAGGAAACCGAGGCTCATTGAACCCCAAGCATTTGGCTTCTGTGGTGTCAGCACGATTTCCTCTCTCACTTCCTGGCTGAGGCAGGTTTGATGCCAAGAACACATAACCGGGATGACGCCGTTTAGTCTGTGCCACGCTGAAAGTCCCAGGACTCCAGCTGTCTGTCCCCGATGAGACCTCCCTCTTCATGGCCTGGTCTTGGACACCTGACCATGGCGAGAACCAAGGCTCCTGCTTTGTGGTGCCCGCAATGTGGGGGTATTTTTGACATGGTTAAAACCAAACTGAATGGCCCTGGCCGGGCGGCTCAGTTGGTTGGAGCATCGTCCCCATACACCATAAAGGTGGTTGTGGGTTTGATTCCCTGCTGGGGCATGTGTAGGAGGCAACCGACTGATGTTTCACTCTCACATCGATGTTTCTCTTTCTCTCTCTCTCCTTTCCTCTCTCTAAAAAATAAATAAAAACATATCCTTGGGTGAGAATTAAAATGAATGAAACAGAAAAGCAGAAGTGCTATTGAGCTTTGATTTTTATTTTATTTTAAACCCTAGACCTGGCGGGGGACTGGGGCAGCGGCCAGGGATTCAGAATCAAAGACCAAAGGAACGTCTGTGGCATAGGCTTGGAGTCTGGGAGAAGCTCTTCCTCCAGGGGAGACTCAGTTTCCCCACCTGGGAATGGGGATAGTAACACTGACCCTCTCCGGGCTGCTGCGAGATAATGGGTGCCAGGCAGCCTGAGGTCTCTCTCGGTCATGGCAGCGATGGTGCTTTGCAGATGGGAGAAGGGAATGAACCCAGAGCTGACGTCAGGCCCTTGGCCCAGCTCTTTCTTCCTAATTATCTCACTTTACCCCTCACCCCTCCTCTGAGGTAGTGGGCACTGTGCAGACTTGGAGATGAGGTTCTGAGAAGCTACCAGACATGCTCAAGTTCACAAAGCAAGTGTGACTCCCAAATTCTTTCCACCTCAGCATGACAGGCTTTCCATTCCTATAGAACCGCCAGCGGAGGGATTCAGGTCCCGCCCTGGGAGGCATTCCTGGATCTAGGTGGTGTCTGCATCTTGTTATGGGCGAGGCAGTAGTAGCTGAATGCAGTAGGTAAATATCGTCCTTCGATGGTTCATGTGCCTGTGGATGGGGGAGAATTAAGTTTTTCCCCTCCCTGGGCATTAACTTTGGAAAGAAAGCTTAAACCTCCAAATTTGTGGCCGACGGTATGATCAGAAACTCCATGAATTCATGTTGGGAAGGGCTTTGGCCTGTGCCTGGCCCCACACTAAGTGCTGTGCCCACTAAGCGTTGGTTCGATGAAATGAACGTAAATAAATAAATAAGTAAAATGCTCATCACACCTCCATTGGCCCCCAAGTCTCCTAGCCCCTGCCGGCTTTTCCCTGCAGAGCACGGACAATGGAGCTTTGTTCTCCCGCCCTTGTCTGCAGGCGGCCTCTCCATGGCTGACTCACAGGCAGGAGGCCGGGCTGTGCCTGCCCAAGTCTCCCAGGCCCCGGCTATCTCCCTCTCCTGCTGTTTTCCACCAGGGGCTCCCCGAGGGGGAGGTGACCTCCTGTTAGCGACCGGAGGGGACGCTGCCTCACCCGAGGTTTCTCCTAATGGACCGAGGAGAGAGCGAGACCCTCCCCCAGGAAGCAGGTAGGTGGGGAAGAGCTTTTGGATCCCGTGTGATTCCCTGTTTGCCTGTCTTTGTCACTGGACTCAGAGAATTCTGCCTTAAATCATTCCATCCCTGTGAGAAGAGGACTGCTTCTGACTCGGGCAGGTTCTAGGTCAGTCTGTGAAGTGGGATGCCGGGCCCTCTAGTCCTGGGAACATGGTTTGCAACAGCGGCGCTTAACTGTCTCTGTTTGAATCACCTGCCGTGCTTTGCAAACATACTGGTGTTGGGGGCACAGCCTCTGACCAGTACCTCTAGGGTGGGTGCCGGCCTGGGCGTCCCTCTTCCTATATTCCCTCCCGTGGCTCTGGTACACAGGGAGGCTGAGGACGCCAGGTTAGCATTCGAGAACTGAGGGGGCCGCTCTGCGTTGCTCCTCCCCGCGTTTCGTTTGCCCATGAGAAGGGCGGTGAGTTACAGCAGAGGACCCTCTGGTAGAGGCCGATTGGACTAGAACCAGATCCCTGTTATGGAGCTCAGGGCTTTCCCCCTAAAACACTGACCGCTGCCTGGTTACTCCTCACGTTCACGGTTGAGGGACAGGAAGGCAGTTGTTTGGGATTGTGATGTTGGTAATAAAATGGCCACTCCTGCCCTGGCCTGTGTGGCTCGGTGGTAGAGTGTCGGCCCATGCACTGAAGGGTCATGGGTTTGACTCCTGGTCAAGGGCATGCACCTGGGTTGCAGGTTCATTGCTGGCCCCGGTCAGGGTGAGAGTGGGAGGCAAGCAATCCATGTGTTTCTCTCACACGTTTCTCCCCCCACCCTCTACTCTCTCTAAAAATCAATGGAAAAAATATCCTCAGATGAGAATTAACAAGACAAACAAACAAAATGTCCACTCCTCACCCATGCTGGTTGGGAGACCAAGCTTAGCGTCACTTCATCCAGGGAGACTTGCCAGAAGCCCCCAGTTAGGGCTTAATCTTCCCGTTCTCCAGGTTCCCTTTTATCTCGCACATTATTCACCAATGCATCTTCTCACGTAGCATCACAATGATTTATTTTCTAGGCTCTGAACTCCCTGGGGCAGGTTCTGGGTACTAGCCGTCCTTACCAGCTAGGGCCTGGACAGAGCAGGCGTTCAGTAGATGTTTGTGGAGTGGGAGGGCGGCTCCCCGTCCAGGAGCGTCCTAACGCTCTTCTGAGCCCTGGGTTCATGGGTGAAGGCAGCCACCCTCTGCATTTGAGGCAAGTCCAGATGGAAAGTTCATGGCCAGGCAGAATCAGGAAAAACAGGACTGGGAAGGGGCTATGGATTTGATTTTGGGAGGAGTTGCTTACCTAAAAATAAACAACCACGGCTCCTCCCTTCTCCTCCCCCCCTCCCCCCCCCAAGACCAGCTCCCTTTCCAGTGTACGTGTCACAACTGGAATCTGGCTCGTGTTTGGAAATAAACAAGTTGGCCCCTCTCTCTGCCTGGGACTTTCCTTTATCAGGAGACACTCACAAGCCACCACCCGAGAGGAAAGGTTTCTTTCCAGCAGCCGGTGAACTCTGGGGGAAAGAGGGAGGGCTGGTGGCGGGTCGGACACTGATCAATTGTCCTCTTCTGTCTTCATGTTGGTATTGGGAAGTTGGTGTTTGGGGAGGACTCGAGGAAGTGGCCTTGATGTGAAGGATTTGGGGGTGGATGCAGAGGACTTTTTTTTATTTTTTATTTCAAATGCTGCGGGAGGAAAAAGAGTCTGTGTCTGACTTGAGGGAGATGTGATAGAGGGAGGATGATGCGGGCACCCACTCTGAATGTTGGCAGCTCCGCTAGATTGCTTTCTGCAGGCGGCCCATCCTCATGTAGCAGCCCAGCAGCCTTTTGGGGAGGGAAGCTCAGGCTGAAGGCATTCCTGTAATTCTGCTGTAGCTAATTCAGAGTATTAAGATGAGAGAGAGGAGAGAGAGAGAGAGAGAGAGAGAGAGAGAGAGAAAGAGAGAGAGAATGAGAATGAATGAATATGAATGACTGTAAGAGCAAGTGTCCTGCCATCATGTGTTAGGTTGGAACTGGCATGGCAGAGGGAAGCCCCCTCTCTCACCCAGGGCTGGGGGCTGGAGTGCAAACGGGTAGAGCTACTTCTGAAGACAAAGTTGACTCTATCTGATCAAGTTAAGGATGCACATGCCCTACAGCCAGCAATTTCACTGTTATCTATACCAGGAACTACCCCCTGGTGCTCAAGGAATAGATAAGGATGTGCATGTTGGGTTATGAAAAGCTGGGAGCATCCTAAATGCCTGTCAGCACAGAAACCTGTCAGTCAATGATGGTGTATTGCATTAATGTAGAACTAGTCAGAGGTTAAATCTAACATACATGCACTAGCCTGGCTACATTTAAGAAAATTCCTTGACCAAGACAAGGAATGTAAGGAGTTTGCTTTGGATGGAATCGTAGTTAAAATCAAGTTTGGCTTCATGCACAATATCAGCAAAGTAACAGCGACTCAAACACGTTAAATTTTTTTACACGTAAAAGAAGTCTGGAGGTAAGTAGCCCAGGGTTGGTGTAGTGGGTCCACAAATTCATAAGGAAGACTCCTTCCAGTTCATTCCTCTGCCATTCCTTGCTCTCATGTTCTCAGATACCTGCTAAAGCTCCAGCTGTCACATCAATCCAGGCAGTGGAGGGCTGAAGGGCTGAAGGAAGGAAGTGTTCTATAAATATTCCTTCTGAAATCACCCCTTAACACCTCCATTTACATATCATTGTCCAGGTGCTAGTCATAGAGCTACGCCTAGCTGCAAGGGGGGATGGAAATGGGCCAACTAAACATCAGCATTCTGTTAGGAAGAATGGAGATTGGGAGGTGGGAGGCAGCCAGATGATGAAAGGCAAGAGAGAGTAAGGTTGGCTCAGATCTGTTGAGTCAGGCTACCCATTCGGGAGTTGGGTAGATGGGTCTGGAGCTTGTGAGAGGGGTGGGTTCAGAGTTTCTGGTTCAGGAGGCATCAATGCATAGGTGGCGATGGGAGTCCTGGGAAGAAGGCTGCTGAGCTGTCAGAGATAGAAGACGACTGGGAACCAGGGGCAGACGCGTGTGGGAGGAGGAGAGACCCCCCTGGGCTAATGCCCTGGTGAGGTCAAGCAGGATGAGTGTAGACATGAGAAACCAAGTCTGGGGGCACTGCAAGAGCCGTTTCAGGGAAGGGGAGAGACGGAGCCGATGGAGGAGCAAGTAAAGAAGTGAACACCGACCTTTGGGCCTGAAGGGAAGGAGAGAGAAATTGGTGGGAAAGTGTTTTCTAAAGGCAGAAATACTTGAATGACAGTTTGGAGGCTGTAGGACAGCTAGACCCCCTGCCCCCCAGCTGCCTTCAGAGGTAAGGAGGTGACCATGGGAGGCGGTGAGTTCCTGCGGGAAGGAGGAGGCAAGTCGAGATCGGCGGCCTCACTGTCTCTGCATAGGGGCTGGTAGAGTGGGAAACCAGTGAGACTCAGGGACTGGGAAAGACCAAGCAGTTAGGTAAGAGCAAGTAAAAGAACTGCTAAGCAATAGGAAAGTTAAAACCCCAAACTTTAAATGGCCTCAACCTGCCTCACATTCCGTTTTCTCCAGTAGTGGTTACAGAAGCAGAGGAAAATCAATTACCCAGGATCAAGAGGCACACGGGCTGGGGGTCGCCAGGTGTAGGGCAGGGGTGAAGGCGTGGTGTTCAGGCAAGGTTCGATTATATTTGGTGTACTCTGTCCTGAAAGGCAGAAAAGTCTGGAACACAGTTTAGAAATAAGGTGCACCTCATTTTGTTGCACTTCACAAATGTTGCGTTTGTCACAAATTGAAGACAAGCTCTTCCGCCACTGCAGTGGTCTGGAACCGAACCCTCCGTATCTCTGAGGTTTGACTGTATTCCCATTAGAAATGATGAAAACGCTAAAACGCTGTGACCCATGCAGGTGTAAATGTCAGCATTTTCCCACCATTGCTGAAAATCTCACCCTCCGAGAACTGGTGCTCTTGGTCCCCCAAACCAGGGCCTCTGTACACCTTGGCTGGCATTAATTTGCAGGCCACGTACTGACTATTACGCTATACTCACTTGTTCCTTGGGAGCCAGGTGGGCTGGGTTCAAATCTCAGCTCTGCCTCTTACTAGCTGAATGGTTTTGGATGGGATAACGTACCGTCAAGCAGGGTGTCCACTGCATGAGGGGGTGAGAGGATGCTGAAGTCCAGACTACCCCATCTGCCAGGCATGCGCTCTGTGTGTGCCCATGTTGTCACCCCCCGCCTTCCCGGAGGAAGGGGCACTCTCTTCCAGCTTGCACGGAGGCATGTATGTGCTGGTTCTGGCCCTGACCTTGGGCAACTTACTTATTCTCTCTGTGCATGTTCCTTCCGGTGCAAAGATAAATGAGTTACCACATGTAAAGCGCTCGGAACTGTGCCTGGCACATAGTAAGCACCCTATCAGGATTAGCTGCTCTGATTACATTTATTTGGGGAGTGAGCTGAATCTCTTTATCTGAAGGCTTATCTTGGGTGAGTTTCCCAAAGCCTGGCATTCGAGAGGGGCTGGGGCTCTCAACCGCTTACAGTTTGGTCCCTGAGCTTGCATTTCTTTCTAAAGGATTCTTTCCAAACCTTCAGCTTTCCCAGGGTGTGGCTGCTTGTTTTTAAGGCAGCTGACCTGGGCATTTCTGGTGCTTTCTTCCTCTGAAAGAAGATAGGGCGATTGGGGCCAAGGACACCCGAGGTCGGCTGGTAAGACTTGTCCAGAATTCTGCCTTCGTTCTCTCTGGAAGTGTCAGACTGGAGAAATGTAAGTGGGCTCCAGGGAGAATGAGAGCAGCACTGTTCAATCCAGAATTGTTTCCGTGGGAGGAGGTGGGGCCTGATCCCTAGGGCACGCAGGTCTGCTCAGGAGCTGGAACCTGACTTCGCATCCATTTCCTCATTTTGGACACAAATCAGGCCGTGTAGGAAGCATGAGAACAACCTCGATGTCTTAGGCTCTGACCAAATGCTCCTTCTAGTCATCTCCATCTTTAGCAGAGAGAAATTTTCATGTTTTCTTAATTTCTTTTCAGAACAGATGTCTTTTCATCGTTGAACTATTTCTGACATTGAGATGCACTGTACGTTGGCTTTAATGTAACACTTGTGTGTTTTCTCAAAATGCTCTTTTTATGTTGACAGCGTTATCTTATAAATGAGTATCCCTACCTCAGCTGTGTGCATCCATGAATTTGGTTTTCTTGGTCAGAGAAAGGGCTCTAACTTTATTAACTTCTGAGGGGGAGGGGGATGGGGGCCCCTGGCCAGTGGGTAAGTGAGGGAAACTGGAGCTCAGAGTGGCTTGGTTATTGATTGCAGGTCGCACAGCTAGAAAAGAACGGGGCCAGGATTTGAGCCCAGCGCTGTCTGACCCTCAAGTTCAGCTCTCTCTCCTCCCCAGGCAGACTTGGATTCTTCCCTTCCGACTGTGATGACCCGTTCTCCTCCCACTGACATCCCACCTGTTCTGTCATTTTGAGCAACGTTATTTTGTGATTTTAAAAAGGACACATGTTCTTTGTAGAAGATACAAAAAAAAAACCATCAAAATAAGATCCTATATTTCCGGTGTTTAAATTGGGATGTACTTATTTTTCCCTAAAATATAAATCGTCCCCCATCAAGCTGAAAGAAGAAAAATAATGCTTTAAAATAAAAAGGAAGGATACGTTGGGCTTATACTGTAAAGGGCGTTTTCTTATCTCGAGTTGTTAACTTGCTGTAATATCATGGCCGTTGCCCAGGTCATTAAATATTCTGTGAAAATGGGATTTTTTACTAGCTGCATAGTCTCAGCTGCATAAACACACCAGAATTCAGTTATCCACTTCCCCCTGGTTGGCTATTTTAAGTTACACTTCCTCGAAGAGCCTTATGCCCACGCTTAATTGTGTCTGTGGGATAGATCCCTAGCAGTGGAATCTCTGGCTCAGAGAGGACACACATTGTAAAGCCACACCCGCCGTGCCTCCTTTCTCAACTGCCCAGCTCGCCCCGCGCAGCCCACACCCGGGAGTGGCTCCACCAGCGTCGCCAACCCCATGCGTTTTCAGTTTGCATTTCCTTGCTCATGACTAAGGTGGAGAAGTTTGTTGCGATTGCTTGCATCTGTTGCTTCCCTTTGACATAAGTGTGCATATGTCCTCGGCCTGTCTGCCTGACCCTTTTATGGACCCCTACTCGTTCTTCAGGGCCCATTTCAAAGCCCACCTTTGCCGTGAGCCATTTTCTTGCTACCTGTTGTTTCTCTGAAGCTGGACGTTATTTTTCTTTTCACCTCTGAGTTCTCACAGCAGCTTGTGTCTTAGAGCAGCGAGTCAAGTACCCCTTCCATTGTACCTTGATAGCCTCTGCTATAATCTAGTCCTCTAGGGTGGGAAATGGGTCTTACTCATTTCTGTACTAACTGTAGGACTTGGCACAATTCTGGGTAACTGATAGGTACTCGCTCTTCTTGGATGGATGGGCGGATGGATGGATGGAATGACGGATGGATGGACAGACGGACGTATAAAAAAGTTGGCACAATGACTCTAATACCATCTTATCAAACTGTTTTCTTTCGCTCCTTTCTGAATCAGGGAGGTTTTGCTCTATCCAAGATGCAGCAGGGCAGGGGCGGTAACAGCCTTGCCAGGCTTTGTGGGAAGGCTGGGCATGGTGGCCCTGACATTGGCTACCTACCCAGACTTTTCTGCCCTTGCTGGAAGAGAATCACCGCCACCCTCCATTTTCCTCTTCTGACCATTTAAAATGTGTTGTTATTACTAACCGCCTCGTAACGCCAGGGCATGTTAGTTGTGGAACATTTGGAAGACAGAAACGGAAGAATCGCCTGTAGCTCTCCCACTCACTGCGGTTGACATCTCCGCCATGTTTTCCTTTAGGTGCATTTTCTTGGCAAAACTGTTTTATTTCCTCCATAGAGTAGCGTGCAGTTCTTTTGTCCTGCCTTTTTCACGCAACAGAATAACACAAAAAGCTCCTCCATGCTTTTGTAAGCTCGTTCCATGGTTTTGTAATGTTTTCCCATAACCCAGGCAGCCCCGATTTTACTGTTGCATCTTGGGGTCGCTCTCACTGTGTCCCTCTTACCAACAGGGCTGGACCAGCTTGTGCACAGAGTTTCCGTGTCGCTTCTTTAGCTGCACCCAGACCAGCGCTCCCCCCTCATTCCCCGACCTCTGAGGCTGGTGCCCGCTTGCCTCTTGGTTTGTGTTTCTCAGTATCTGTGTGTAGCAACGTGTTGAGTAATGGCTTCCTTTTTCAGAAAGAAAACTCAAGTGTTAGAGCCTCGAGGAGGCCGCACAAGAGTGTGCTATCACTGCCCCGGAGTTTGGGGCCTTGGGCCAGTCTCTCCTCTCCTCCTCGGCCCAGGGCTACAGAGGGTGCAGGGGAGGGGAGGCCGAACCTTTGGAGGGGCCACGGGCCTCGGACCTGGCAAAGCTGCTGTGCTCGACAGTGAGCTCTGGTCACGCTCTCCAGGGCCCCGTAGGAGTGTATAGTGAACTCCTGGGTCTGTTTCCTAGCTGGCCCCAGACTTGGGTCCTGCATGGCAGATCTGCTCCTGCATTTCCTGGGCACGTTCTGTCCTACGGGGGCTGCTGGGTTGGGAGCAGTCCTGAGTCCTGGACTTGTCTTCAGCCCCACGCCTTTAAAAAGCTGGTCAGGCCCTAGCCGCTATGGCTCAGTTGGTTGGGCAACATCCTGTTCCCCAGGAGGTTGCCAGTTCAATTCCCAGTCAAGGGCACATGCCCGGATTGTGGGCTCAATCCCCAGTAGGGGGCATGCAGGGGGCAGCCAATTGATATTGCCCTTCCACATTGGTATGTCTCTCTCTCTCTCTCTCTCTCTCTCGCTCTCCTTCTCTCTCTAAAAATCAATAAACTGTTCTTTAAAAAAAATAAAATAAAATAAAGAGCTGGTCGGGGCATGCCACTGAACCCCTGTCGCTGGCTGTCCCCGCCGAGGGACTGCGGTTACGAAGGCCGCGTGGCCTAATCGTCCCGGGCTGGTACCGTGGAGCAACACTGCCTGGCTTCACTTCCTGCCCCTGACAATGACTTTGTCTTACTTTCATCCCCACGTGGGGATAATAATAACACCTACCTCCCCCGAGGAATGAGTGAGCATTTAGAAACTTCTTTAAATAGTCCCCAATTTGCTAAATAAAAATAGGGAACCAGGGCTCAGCTCAGCTTCTTGCTCATGCAACAGGTTGGACCCAGGCCTCTGCCTTCCAGTATGAGAAGAAGAGCCCTGGACAGGAGCCAGGAGAGGGGGGTCCGTCCTGACACTGCTTTTGGACTGGCTGTGACTGACTAAGGCGTTGCCCCGCCTGGGGCCCCAGTTTCCTCGGTTATTTCCATAGGATACTCATTTTATGTGTGAGATGACCTTGAAGGCCCTTCTCGTCTTAGAACATTCTAGAATTTTGTGATTTAAAAGTATTTCGGATATCGCAAGAAGGGTCCCGTTCTGCCAGTCGCCCCTCCTGGCTGGCATGGGTCCGGGCTCACTGCAAAGACAACCGGCCGGAGATCCGGAGCCTTTAGGGTTTTATCAGGATTTTTCTCTGTGCAGGCGAGCTCTCCTGCACAGGAGGCTGAGTTAGAGTATCTGGGTCACCTAGGAATGGGCCGTGGGAAAGCCAGCCTCCTTGGGAATGTGAGACGTGTGCTGTCCTGCACGGCGGAGCGGGGCCTGAGGTGTGGGCTGCCGGTGCCTCTGCTCCCTGGGCCACAGGGCGCCCTGGCCTGCAGAGCTCGCTGCTTGCCCTGAGGTCTTTCTGTGAGTGAAACTGGGTCTTATGCAAGAGCCTGTGTGTATCTCTACCTGGAGCTGTTTCATCAGAAATACTCAGAACGCATGCGATCAGGGAGCCAACAGTAGGCTCTGCTCTGGTTCTTTCTGCAGACAGGTAGGATGGAGTAGGATGTGGCTGGCGGGCCCCTGGGCAGGGGAGCACTGTGCTGAGGAAGGAGGCCGAGGCTGATGGATTTTCTCTGGGCTTCCTCTGGTCCCCCTCGCCTTCTGGCAGGTGTCAGAGCCTCACTTGGGTTTGTGCGCTGTGTCAGCCATGTGTTCATCTGCACAGTGGGAAGGGTCCTTGTCTGAATGGTGGGTTTGGGGTGAGGTGCCAACTCTAAGGCCAAGTCCAGTGTCTCGAGTTGGGAGGTGCAGCATGAGTCAGACCCTCCTGCGTTGAAGTTGGCTCTGGCATGTACCAGCCGGATAACCTTGGGTCCTCCTTTGTAAATAAGGATCCCCATACCAAGATGCCCAGCACTGGCCTGGCTCACAGTGGGTGCCACAGTCACATAGGAGGTAATAGAGCCCGTGGTTAGAGCATGAATTCAGCAGTTAAACCTCCTGGGTTCAAATCCTCATCCTGCCACTGATTAACCGTGTGACTTGGAACTGCTCCTTGTCCTCAGTGTACCCCTCTGTAAAATGGGAGTAGTGTTGGGGCCTCTCAGATTTGTTACAAGGATTAAGGTGATTTAATTGAATGTACATAAAGCACGTAAAGCAATGCCCTGTCAGTGTTAGCTGTTACCTAATTTCTTCAGTAAGTTGTGGTGAGTTGATTTCTTGGGAGGTTGGCAGCCCACCTGTTCTGTTTATTTTGAAATGGAGCCCCTCTCTGCTGAGTGAGAACTTATCCAGGGTGGCAGATGTGTGCGCATTGTTGCATGTTTGTGTAAGAGTGTGTGTGTGTGTGTGTGTGTGTGTGTGTGTGTGTCTTCCTTTGAGCTGTGTCACTCCTGCCCAGGCCTGGAGAACAGCTCCTGTTACAGCCCGTGTGCCAGGCCAGAGCCCGACCCTCCCAGGCTCTCCTCGGCTTGCTTCCTCAGGTTGCGTGCATCTTAATAGCTGTCTTGTTTGCCTGGCTCTTCTGCTCAGTCCACTGGCAGGGTTCCTGTTGCACAGTCTGGCTTGTGTGTTGACCTGCTCTTGACCCCCCAGAGATAAAGCAAGGTTTAAGGAGGCCATCCTCTGAGGTGAGTGCGTTCTAGCCTTGCCTGACCTCTTGCCCCTTTCCAAGGAACTCATGAGAGCAGCATGGGACTTGCTACTTATTCATGCACTCATTCGGGAGGAATCTTAAAGCAGTAAACAAGTCAGAATTTAACTGCTTTCAAAGATGACAAGATCCTGGAATTTTCATGATAAAGACGGCTAATGATGTGTGTTGACAATCTAGTGCTAAGCACTTGACATCTCCCTCCCATGAAGGTGGTACTAGCCTCCCCCTCACTCCCATTTTACAGGCAAGGAAACTGAGGCATGCGAAGGTTAACTGAATCCAAGTTAAGGCAACTGGGCAGCGCCCAGGAATTTGAATCCAGGTCTGTTGGACTCTATGCCTGAGCACCTGACCATCCCACTCAGTACCGCTCCTGGCTGGCATTCCTGGAATAGCTTATCAGTGACATTCTGTTATCTGAGCCTCTCTCACTCTATAATTATAGTCTTGGTGATATGAGCCCAGTACAGCTGTGTAAACTGAGGTGCCCCTGGGCGCAGGGGGAGAAATTCCGTAGTCTTTTGGTCTCTGTGTTAGAGAATGTGGTCCTGCTCCTCTTCTTTCCCAGAGCTGACATCTTCTCAACCTCACCGCAGTTTCATTGCCAAACCCCGTATTTCCTTACCTTCCTCTGCCCAGCTTCAATGGTCCCTTTAAAAGAGAGGTTTGAAGATTACACAGTGAAGAAGGTCATGGGTAATCGGCTGGCCTTCACAGATCCCTTATGTAAAGAGGCGTGGATGTCCTTGCCAAGCTGTCCTCCGCCCCCAGGAGGCTCTCTTCCCCAAGAGGCATCTGAGGGCCCCCCGGCGGGGCATGACCCCGGTGGGACTCAGTGCTTCAGGAATGCTGGGTTTGAACCTAGTAACTTAAAATTATGCCGTCCACTCCTGGGGTTGGGGTTGGAGGAGGGTAGCTCTTGCTCAGAGTTGCTTATTTCTATAAACGGGTGGTTCTGTTCCACGGGGAGCCTGCAGACGAGTCAACAGATCGATGGCCAGCACCTGCATTCGGACACTCTCCCTGTCAGCTGTCAAAGCCCTGGCCTTTCCCACAATTGAGGCCACAGAGAAGGGTGATGGCTGCGGAGAGTTGCTGGGCGCCTCGCACGCCAGCTGCTGGACGACATGCATTATGTTCTTCCGTGTTCACAGTGATCTTTTGAGTCTGGTCTTTCCCCCTCATTTACAACAGAGGAAGTACAGGCTCAGGGACATTCTGTCCATTACCCACAGTTCCTTAGCTGGTAGGAGGTCGGGGTGAGATTCAAACTTGGATCTTTCTGACTCTAAGTCCCATGATCTCTCTGATTAAGATAGGAAGACTTCTCTCTCTCTCACACACACACACGCGCACACACACACGCTCTATCTTGGGCAGGCCCACTCTCCTTTTATGAAGTAACATGTTTCCTGTACATATGAGTTAGAGAGGGCTGGACAGAACCAGCAGCCACTGGCTGGAGAAGGCTCCTCTTGGGTCTGGCCACTCTGGCAAATGCTGCCTTTCTCCAGCCCCACCTCTGGGGGCTGCCGGGAAGAGTTGGAGATGGAACTCTCTTCAGAGCAGTGGTTTTTGCTCTTGGCAGGTGCAGGGTTCCCCTCTGGCTGGGGAGGGGAAGGGGCAGAGCTCAGGTGTGGGGGGACACCCTGGGCTGGGAGCTAGCTACCTGGGGGCTGAGGTGCCTTTGCCAAGTTGGACCTTCAGCCAAGGGCTTCTGACAGATAGCAGACCCTCTCTGCCATGAAGTGCCGGGTCTTAGTGAATAAGACAAACAGTGTCGGCCCTGTTTGTTGGCTCCTTTGCTGGAGAAAGTCAGCTCTTCAGCTTCCTGCATTCCAGGGTGCTAGAATGCCAGAAATTCCCTGGACCGGCAAGCGGGGAAGTCTTGTCTTTACTGTAAAAATGCTAATAAAACATCTCTAGAATCTGCTCCTTCCTTTCCACCCACGCTGCCACCAACTAAATTACCTTTTGTTCTCGTCATTTGCTGAATTGCGGTGGCTTCTTAATTGATTTTCCTGTCCCTGGATTCTCCACACCCACTTCAATCTGTCCTCCACATGGTTTCCAGAATGACAATTGTTCAGAAATGCAGATCTGATCATGTTTCTTCCTTTGCTTCCCTCCCCATTCCTGCAAGATTGAGTGCAGATGCCTTCGTGTGGCCATCCAGAACATTCCAGGACCTGCATGAGCTGGCCCAGCCCCCCAGACTGACTGGTCTCCATATCTTCCCTTTATCCTCTAGTTTCCAGCTACTGCTGTACCCTTAAAAAAAAGGTTCTTTTGTGGCTGATCTTAACTCATGCTGTGCCCCCCACCTGGAGCCCCTTACCTCATGCCTCACCCCAGCCCACCGAACTCATTTTAGGGATTGATTACCTCTTCTTTGATGTCTTCCTAGGGTCTCGGTCACCCCACTCCAGTCAGACCTGGTTTCCTTGGGATCTCACAGCGAGTATTCAAGCCTCTGTTGAGGCACGGAGGTGGCATGCTCCACGTGGCGTTAGCTCCCCTGGTCTGGAGGCGCCGGGAGGCCTCACTTACACACCCCACACCTTGCTGGGACGGCTGGGCGGCTGGGTCAGCTGGCCTGCTCTCCTCTCCATGGACGCTCAGGGCCTCTCCTCATGGCCTGTCCATCAGAGTCGTCAGGGCTCCGTAAGGATCCTCACCGTCCTGTTGGTCAGAGCAGCCACAGTCCAGCCAGATTCACAGGCAGAGGAAGTAGGCCTTAGGTTGGAGGGGTGTGAGACGCCGTGGTGGCCCACACGTGTAGCATTGCCTCAGGTGGCCCTGTGACTGTCACAGAGGGAGGAGCAGCTCTCACCGCCCACTGCCAAGAGCAGGGGCCCTTCTCCCCATTCCTTTTCTCTAGAAATGCAATCGCTGCACATCCTGCTTCATCTCCCTGCCCCGCTGCGTGCACGCCTGGACACGGGGACATCTTGAGTCTTCCTAGGAGTAGGGCACAGCTGGGGGTTGTATCTGAGAAATTAGTATTCACTGCACCAGGCGGGTTGTTAGAACAACAAGGATCCCACTTCTCTCCACCTCCCCCATCAGGTTCAGTGTCCAGTGGTACTTTAGGTCCCGTGCAATGGATGTGAAGGTGCTACCAGGTGTTAAACATGCATTAGAGAACGCTAGGTTCCTTTTTCAGGTGTATGCATCTCTCTAAACCTGTTTCCTCATTTGTAAAACGAGAGAATAATATTACCTATCAGAGCATTCCATGAGTCAGTACACACAAAATGCAGTGCCTGGCACATAAGAATATCCAATTAAAAAACAAAGATGGTCCATAGTTGGGGTAAAAAAACAGCCCTGGAATACAAAAATTACTTCAAAGTGGGTCATAGGCCTAAACAAAAAGATAAAACTATAGAACATCTAGAGCATAGGAGAACGTCTTTGTGAATGGGGGCTTGGCCAAGATTTCTTAGATAGGAAAGAAAAAGCACAGGCCAAAAAAGAGAAAAAATTGGTAAATTGGACTTCATAACAATGTAGCTGCCCTAGTTGGGTTGCTCAGTGGTTAGAGCATCGGCCCATGGACTGAAGGGTTGCGGATTCAATTCCTGTCAAGAGCACGTACCTCAGTTGAAGGCTCGATCCCTGGCATCCAGTCGGGGTGCATGTGGAAGGCAACCAATTGATGTGTCTCTCTCACCTTGATGTTTCTCTCTGTCTCTCCCCCTCCCTTCTACTCTCTCTAATAATCAATGAGAAAATATCCTTGCCTGGCTGGTGTAGCTCAGTGGTCGAGCATCAACCTATGAACCAGGAGGTCACAGTTCAATTCCTGGTCAGGGCACATGCCTGGGTTGCGGGCTCGATCCCTGGTTAGGGAGCGTGCAAGAGGCAGCTGATCAACGACTCTCTCATCATTGATGTTTCTATCTCTCCCTCTCCATTCCTCTCTGAAATCAATAAAAATATATATTATATATACATACACACACACACACACACACACACACACACACACATTCTCGGGTAAAGATTGACAGAACAGACAAACAAAAACAGATGCTCTTGGCAATTTGGAAGGACTTTTAGAGGATTGCTTTTGGATGCCACGTGGTCCCAAAAAGAACCTTTTTCTCTCTTCAGAGGTTCTTTGGAGGCCAATAGGAAGCCTTAGCCTTGGAAGGTTTAGAAAGTTTGAAATGATGTGGGCTTAGTAAATGTTAGCAGAAAGGACTGCTATCAGTTGCAGGTGACAGAAACAGTGATTTCAACAACCGGGCCATTATGTTTCTCCTACAGTGAGGAGTTTGGAGCGAAGCAACTCGTGTTGGTTCAGCGGCAGAACAGTGCTGGCGTCCCTGTGGTTCTCTCTGGACAGCTCTTGGCAATGCTGATCTCCGATGCAGGAGGAGGGCTGTGGGCAGCGGGCTTCCCGGAGGCTGTCCCACTTGTGAGGAAAGCAAGCACTTTCCCAGCAGTTCCAGAGGACATATCCTTATGTCTCATTGACCAGAGCTGTCACCCATAGTTAGCTTCAAGGGCTGCTGGGAGTGGGGCCTGCACATTGCAGTAGCCATGCTGGACCCCATCCCAGGATTGAGAGCCACTGACTCAGACCAATTCATTACCGGCCACAGTGGTGCCCCAAACAGAATCAGTGCAAGTGAGGAAGAAGTCTGGAACAGATATCGGGTCGATAATGACAGAGCCTAACCCCCCACCCAACGTTCCAGGGGAGTTTGCCGTTGCATTAGTGGACTCCTGGTATCCAAGGTGCTCACCTGCCAATAGGACTGGGTGAACTGGGACCAAGGCTCTGTCAGATGAGGGATCTGATTTGGGGGTGACACCACACACGTGGCTCCTGACACCTGCCCTTCCCTCAGCCTCCGGGAAGCCCTGCACAGCCCTTTTTTCTTTTCTGTGATGGGCTGAGTTGTTAGGCAAACAGTTGTGTTCCTGGAAAGGAAGGCCTGTCTCCCCAGCGTTGGCATAATCTCCTGTTCATAGCAGGTGCTTTCCAATCAGAGCCGGAACGCCTCACCTTCCCTGCCCCTCCTAGTGGTTTTCAAGAGGCCGGGTCTTAGGACAGGTCAGGGAGGGGTCCTTTGGCAGGAATCCGCCTTTGCCGTTAGGTGTGGCTCTGCCTTTTTCCCCCTAGTTCTCCACTTACCCAGGGCCCTCCCAGTGAGCAGTGTCAGTAATTCTCTGGCATTACCGCTTGTAATTGTGGGGTTGAAGGCTAAACTGTGCTCCGTGGGCCTGGGGAACTTAAGACGGGCATGTGGACTAAGTGTTTGAACTGGGACCAAGACTCTGTCAGATGAGGGATCTGATTTGGGGGTGACACCACACACGTGGCTCCTGACACCTGCCCTTCCCTCAGCCTCCCAGCAGGAGCACTGAGCACTGGGCTGTCAGCGAGGCTCAATGGGTGGCCGTCCCTGCTCCCCTTCATTGCCTCCCATAGTCCTCTGGTCAGGTCTGTCTGTGGGCACTTCTCTCACCCCTACTTGTGTGAGTTCCTCAAGCTTATGCACCGGGTTGCTTGTGACCATGCTGCCGTGCCTCCCACGGTGCCCGACAGCAGGAAGAAGTTTACTGATCACTGTTGACTAAATGGATAATGGATAGAGGTTCTCCTTTCTGTCCCTCGTACAGTCACCCCAGACCCAGGGCAGATAGGGGAGAGCGGCGTCTCGCTTCCTCATGATGTAGTGCACTTTGTTCCCACTGCCCCAAGGACTGCTGGCTCTGGAAACGTCTCCTGGGGTCTCGGGGGCTTACGGATGGAACTGACAGGCAAGAAGCAGAACTGGAAGGGCGGCTCTGAGCCCGGTCATTCACCGACTCTCCAAGGAGCACGTCTACTCCGCTCAGCCTTGGTTCTCAAGGGGGAGCTGTCTGAGGATATTTCAGTCAAGGAAATGCCTTCCTCTCGAAACCTTTCCTGTTCGGTCTCATGACCTCAGTGGAGCCTGAGATGGGATACAGGTGTCGCTGAGAAAACTTGGGACCTTGGCTGTGCACCCTGGCCCGGCTCAGGCTCCATCTGTCCCAGAAACTTTGTACGTGCTTCTAAGCCACGCCAGCCCCCTTGCCCTGCCCTCTCGTACTTAGTGTCGGAGCAGTGAGAACGGGCGGTGGTAACCGATGAGGGTGCTGATTGCACACTTGGAGTGCGGGTGAATTTCCCGCCAAAATATAAGATGGCTCTGTCTTTTGGTTTTGTTCCATCCACCAAAAGGGTGGGTTACAAACAAATATTTGGTAAAACGCAGTTACAATCGGCCCGAGTTTACACGTTTCCCGCACTCCACCGCAAATCTATATGAACCGAGTTAAAGACGGCTCCCGCGGAGTACGCGCAATTCACCCGAGCCGACTTAACTCGTTTCCCGCACTCCAAGTGTTAACTCACGCCGCAGGGCTGCTGGGCAAGGTCTCCCACACCCGTGGCTGTGCTGGCCCCGGTGGGTACTCACACCCATCAGCCAGGCCAAAGACTGATCCAGTTTCGTCTCCAGCTGGGTTTGAGCCTCCCATCTGCAGCCCGTGTCAGGCTCGGAGTCCGCAGCCTCCGTGGAGCCGGGGACGGGCGGGAAGCCGAGCTCCCAGCTGTGGCCCTCTCACCCCAGCCTCCTTGGGCACGGCTCCACTTGTGGTCCAGGGCAGACTTGTTTGTTTGTGTTTGGTTTCCCGACTCCGGCTTTGACGTCAGGGCAGGGTTGCTGATGGAGGCTTGTTGGGGAGATCGTCTCTGCACAAATGCGCACGCCTGGCAGCTTCCCCAGCAAAGCCCGGGTGCGGGACGGAGACAGACGGGCGGAGGATGGTTGGTTGCGAAAGGCCCGGCTGGGGATTGAGGCCACTTTCTCCTCTCTTTGCCCCACTTTCCCTGGTGCTCTTGCTTGCTTTGCTCCTTTTCCTCAAACAGCAGCCCTACTTGGTACCCTCCAGGTTCCTGCAGGGCTTGGCAGTGCTGGCGCGGAGGGGTAGGCTTGGTTCCTGCCTGTGTGTGGCACTGTGAGCTGCATCACGACCTCCAGAGGCCGCCTTGCCTTCTCAGAAATCATTGTGCAATACATTGGCCATGGCAGCCAAACCAGCCTGCTTAGCTGCCCGGGCTCACGGGGAGTTCCCTGAAGCATACTCCAGCTTTGTGGAGGAGGAAGGAAAAGTGAGTGGACCAGCCCCGAGGCCTGAGCAGGGCCAGTGGTGCTGGGGAAGGGGCGGCAACTTCAGGGACATTGGGGAAGGCTGGAGTAAGTCATGAGAGCTTTGGCGACTTTCTAAGTTTGGGATGGGGTAGACAGGGACCTGGCACCAGCAAAGACTGCTGTGGAGTGTGCGCTAAGAGTTCAGTGCTGCCCCCCTGGGAAGGGGGAGTCAGGGTCCCATAGGTGTTGGTGACCTGGAGGCTGGTCCAAAAATTGCACCTGCTGGCCGGAGGACTGAGTAAACCGAGGGGGAGGGGATGGGAGTGGGAGTGGCCATCTAGGTGCCTCACCTCATCCTGCACACATGCTGGGATCTCCTTGGGAGTGGCAGCCCCGGGTACCAGGCAGGATGGTGGCTAGTTTTAATGAATTTAGAGCTGGTGTGGAGCCAGGGATCGGGTATAGTCCAGAGGGTAGGTTATTGCAGCCAGGACCAGCGGCAGTGGCACACTGTGTGACTGGACACATTCGGAGAGTGTAGGGGGCAGCCTGCAGCCTTTCTTCAGAGGACTCACTGCCTGGCACAGTCTAGGCCAGTGATGGCGAACCTTTTGAGCTCGGCATGTCAGCATTTTCAAAAACCCTAACTTAACTCTGGTGCCGTGTCACATATAGAAATTTTTTGATATTTGCAACCATAGTAAAAAAAAAGATTTATATTTTTGATATTTATTTTATATATTTATATGCAATTTAACAAAGAAAAATCAACCAAAAAAATGAGTTCGCCATCACTGGTCTAGGCATTGCTGCATTTGCATGTCAGGCCACAAGAGAGGTAAATCCTGTGCCCCCTGCCATCCTGCTTGTGCCGGTCAGGGCAGCTTAGGGGAGCTTAGGGGGTGAATAGCAGGAGTCGTTTTGGGAGAAGGTATGGTACAAAGAAACAGAGCGTTGAGTCCCGAATCCCTTCATGACTCGAGAAACTTACAAAGCTCTCGGTGCCTCGGTTTTCTCACTTGTAAGATGAGATGATAAAATACACCTGTAAGTCTCAAGGGTTCAGCCCATGTGGTTTGCCTATTTGTGAGTGACCCTGAGTGACGAGCCACACTTGTCACTGTGCCGAGGCTGGACTCAGAATCACGTATTACTGTTTGCGGGGTGGGTGTGTGTCTCTCAGCCAGTGAGTAAGCCAAGCAGGCTGCCCAGCCAGCACTCACATCTCGCCATAGCTCTGCTTTCCTCCTCTTGATGTTGAGTGCACGGTCCTTCGCATCAAGAGTCTAGAAGGATCTGTGATGCTTTCAGGAATAGGTAACGGTGTTTTGTGGGAAGAATGACACACTCAGTGACATTGCCAGCTTTGGGGTTGAGTGAAGGGTTGTGGGGGACGTCATTTTTGGGCTGTCAGGGATCTACTACAATTTCTACCTCCTGAAGTTTTCATTGAGAATCCGAGGAAAGAGGCGATGAGGTGCTGCATAAGTGGAAGAGATCATCAGTACCACGCGGGTTGACCGTAGAGTATGGACGCAGAGTTCCGTGACTAAGAGAGCCTGCTGCTGTACACGAGAATCCGGGGTCCACCTCTGCCTGTACCTGGGGTTCATCTGTCCCTCTTTACTTCAGCGTCTGTCACATCTGCCCCAGAGACTGAACCGCCTGCCTGCTTGAGACCTAAAGACCCAGTATATGGAGAAGAGTAACCATCTGCTCAGGGTCCGGCAGCAGCCCACATCTGAGTCAGGGTTAAGGAGACACACGTCCTGGCATCTGGCCACTGCCGTAGCCTGGATCATGGATTTGGGGGTCACTCACAGGAAGGACCTCCTTATCCCGGGCACTGAAGTTTTAGGGTGCAACGGACTTGGTTTACAGTCAGTTGTTCAGAAAGACGTGCTTTCTGCAAAGGTGCAGAAGCCTGGATAAGACATAGTTCAAAGAGCACTGGCTGCAAGGCTCTCCTCTGCTCCTCACCAAGGCCGCGCTGGCGGCTGAGCGGGACCAGTTCAGTGAGCGCCTCCTGTATTCTGGACATTGCATACGTGAATCCCGCAGTGAATGTTCTTTTCTTCCCTTTACAGATGAGTAAGCTAAGTCACAGTAAACTGGTCACTGCCACACAGCTGGTAAGTGATAGCACCAGGGGTGGGACGTAGGTCTGCCTGGCTGCCACGCCCGTCTTTCCCACTGCGGGTGGTGGAACAGTTAACTCACGGTAGGCCTGGCCCCCCACCAGTCAGAACAGGTGCTGCTGGTAAACAGGAGGCGCGGGCACACCTGTGCACCAGGTGGAATGTTTGTCTGGTTATTAACCACTGCACCGCCTGGCCAGCCCGGCACAATGGCTGGCCCCTGTCCAGCCGCCCTGGGAAGCCTGCGAGAGGTTTCTGCCAAGACGACCATTTCAGCCAGCGTTTTGGGGGCAGAGCAGTAACCACTGCAGCACACTGGCCATCTCCTAGGGATTTCTGTTCCGTGGCTGCAGAGGCGCCCTGTGTCCCTGGTCAGCCTGGCTCGTGGGTCCCTATGACAGCCGTGATGTGCTCTGAAGGGTGAACCTGGGATCTACGGGTGCCAGCTACAGGGAGGCGGGTGTAGGCCCCATATACAGGAAGAATAACGAGGCAAAAGTCTCCCCAGGAGAGGCCGCGGTCCCTGCACTTGGCAGCTTTGAGTAGAGCAGACGTGTGAGGCCTCTCGTGTTTCTGCGTTCCTTGCAGTTGTGGGAGCTGCTTCCTGTTCCTGCGGAAGTTTCTTTCCTGTGGCATGTGCTTCGGGAAATCTGACAGGTGTCTGCTCTTCAGGGTGTCCGACAGGCCTCACTCCACGGAAGGGATGCTCATGGCAGCCTGCGTTTGGGAGGCCTGTTTGGAGTCACGCTGGAGTAGCTGGAGGTGGCAGATTGCACTTGAGGTTGATCAGGATGCCAGATGAGGGTGCAGGTGCTCGTCTGGGCAGGTGGCCTTCCTGGAGTCCATGCAGCTACACTCCGGCCCTGGCCTCTGGTGCTGATGTGGAGGTGTGAGCACTTTGAGGCGAAGGAGGTCTTGTGTTCCCTGGAGTCAACTGGTGAGCTGGGCCTTGGCCCTCATGCCTTTAAAATAAACGTGCCTGATCTGTGAGTTCTACCAGCACTGTCCTAAAGACCAACCCAGCCTCCGGGGTCTTCTTCAGCTCTATCTCTAAAATGGGTGTGATCCCACCCACAGCTTCCCTATTGCCCAGGGAGGTTATAAGAGAACCTGAAGACTTAGCTTGGCGAGGATGCCACCCACTGCAGCTACCACTGAAGGGGTGAACATCTTACATCCATATTATCTTCTGTAAATCTTCACAACAGCCCTTTGAAACAGATCAACCCTATTTTACAGGTGGGGAAACTGAGGCCGAGGTTAAGTGTCCTGCTGAGGAGTGTGGTGGTGAGGGGCTTTGAGGCCAGGTTTGTCTGTCTCGAGAGCCGATTTTTCACAGATCTCTGCTTTCTCTTGGACTTGTTGGCATAACCAATAGCAACGTAGTAGGAGCTAAACGTATTTTTTTCTTGTTCCAAGCACTTTTATATTAGTTACTTTGGCCCCAACTTCCATAACATGATACCCTTTTTATAGGTGGTGAGATTGAAGCTGAGCTAAGGGATTTCCCCCAGGATCCTTGATCTAAATGTCAGAGCTGGGACCAGAGGCTAGATCATTAAGCCTAGGACACTTAGTGAGCGCCTGCTGTGTACCGTGTATGGGTAATACCCCCCACTTGTTTGTGGGCTGACTTGATGCCCCTCTCCTCTTTCTGTAAACCAGGCTGAGTGTCAGGGCAGGATGGGGTGAGACTTCAGTTCTAGCCCAGGCTCCTCCCCTTGGGCCAGAGTGCTAATGACTCTCCCTCCTGCTGCGGGTTCCATCGCTGAAACCCCAGGTGCTTTTCTATTTCGGAAACTTTATATCTGGCGGTTTTGTGGTTAAGAGAAAATGACTCTACTCATGAAAGGTCCCCTTGCAGGCCCCTGGGCTGGGCTGGCAGGCTCCACCTAGTTTCTCTGGGAAAGTAGCCCCTGGGTGCTTCTGTGACTGTGACCAACTTTCCCAAAAGTGAGAGCAGCCTTTTTTGCTCAGATGTGAGCTGCTGCGCCCCCGGCACCCCCACCTGTTGTGAATGAGAACAGCTTTGCTCCTTCAGCAGAACCCAGGTCTGCAGGTGTCACTTCTTCTCTATGAGCTCTGGGAGGTGGCAGCCAACAGGACACCAGGCCTGCTGGCCACGGGTCACCAGACTGTGCCCACCGGCTTATGGGTTGCTCACTGGGTGCAGTGAATTCTGCACAGTCCCACCCACAGGCCTGCTTTGGGCTGTCCAGCAGGGATCGCTCACGGCCTCTCAACTAAGCAACTGCTCACTCCTCTTTTGGGGAACTTGCCCTGGTGTTTGAGACTCTCAGGCTCCTCAGTCCTCACTTGCCCCATTAGCATTTGTTTTCCATTGTCATTTTGGCAAATGTTATGTGGCTGCCGGGGCTACAAAAATGTATTATGTGTGCATTTATTTATTCGACAAAGGTTTTTACAAAAGCCAACCCTGTGCCAGGTGCGGTGCTGGTTCCTGGGGATCCACTGCTGAGCAAGAACACAGACCAGGCACCTGGCCTCATGGAGTTTCCAGTCGGAAGAAGGAAGCAGACAAGGAAAATATTAGAACTGCAATTTGTGATCTGATAGAGGAGCAGGCAGGGGTCTAAGGAGCAGGGCTGGAAGGCTTGGGGAAGGCTTCCTGGGGGAATGGATATCTAAGCTGAGCTGAGAGAACCTTTTTAGCAGAGGGCCTGGTGGCTGAAAAGGGCTGGACACGCCGGAGGGAGCTGAATGAGAGAGAGCCCCAAACGCTGGCTCACTGCTGAGGCTAGATTGGCTGATCTTGACGTTGACCTGTGATGGCCAAAGTCTTGTGCAGAATGGATGTTATTAATCAGCTCCCAGGGTTATGGCCCTGGAAACTCCCGTGCCAGTGGCGATGGCCTTCGCTGCTGCTGCGGCTCGTGCCAGCAGCCCGACCTCTTGGGTTAATGTGGAAAAGAATTTGATTTATTTGATTTATTGCCCTGTCTTTAGTCAGCTCTTTGAAGCTGCGGTTTGAGAGCAGTTTGGAGTGGAGGGAAGGCCTGGCTGTGAAAAACATTTTAACGTGTTCCCTTGGTTCCTCCTTCCTTATGATGTTTGAGCACATGTTGTGTGTCACACACAGGAATGGGCATGTGGGGACAGTCACAAAGAGGTAGGCATCGTCCCTGCCCCGATGTATAATGATAGGGTGACTAACCTAGTCACTGGGGGGTTCCCATACTATAGTTCAGTCTTCCCAATGGACCACGAATGAGCTGGATAGTATCATTCCTGTTGTACAGGTGAGAGAAGCAAGCTCGGAAACATGAATGAGGTCACACAACTGGTAAATGGCAGAACCTAGATTGGAACTCGGATTCTGTTAAACTCCAAAGCCGGTTCTGTGTCCGCTGCCCTGGGAGCTCATGTCTGTTCAGAAGCTCCTTTCTGAGACCGGCTGTGATCGGGGCTGCCCACTCGGAAGGGGAGACAGGAACTCTAATCAGGCCCGGGGAAGTCTTGCCCAGGCCAAGGACACTGTGGCTGGAGGAGGGAGGGACTTCTGGCCAGAGCAGACAGCTTGAGCCGAGGCCCAGAGGGTAGGAAAGTATAGGAAATAACATTTTCTAGGTGAGTTTGTGCCTGGAGGGCTGGGTGGGCCAGGGGTGGAGTGGAGGTGAGCCTAGGAAAGAAAGTTGGGGCCTCTGGTTACACTGGAGGAGGGATGGACCAGAGTGGGGTGAGCCTGGGTAAGGGGCTGGAGTGCCTCTACGTAGCTCTTTAGGATGCGAGAGGCATTTGTGTCTTCACACTTCTGAGCTCCATGCTCTGAAGATGTTCCAGGGGCTTAGGCCCCCTAATAGGACAGCAAACATACTTCTTGTGTGGCAGCCTGGGAGTTGCCAGCCTCGGCGGAGAATGTCTGATTAATAATGTCTGCTCTGGGTACGCGAGGGGCCCGGAGAGCAGGCACGGAGAGCAGCCGTGGGTTTGCCTCTGTCTAGATTTCACTCAACATAGAAACTGTGCAACTGTGTGGAATTATTTTTGTTCTGACTCAGTGTTCCCTCTCTAGAAAGTATCCTCACTTGCCACTGAGCCCTCTGACGGTAGCAGAACTTAGCAGAGGTCAAGGCCATGCGAACTGGCCAGTGCCCCCGAGTCTAGCAGGTTGTGAGCTTGGGACCAAACAGGTTTCTAGGGGAGATTTCAGAAAGGCTGCTGCAGAAGCAATGGTTTTGCTGTCCTGATGGGTCTCTTTTCACGCCTCACCTCCCTCCAGCCACACGGGTTCTTTCCCTGGAGTCTGTGGAGAGAATTCTGGGGACTCATGAATTTGGAGTGGGAAGTTATTACCTTTATTTTCATTAACCGTACCTGAAATTCAGGGTGTCGTTCCATTTGGATGGAGGCAACCAGGCACAGTTGTCTTAGCAAATCTGTGTGACTCGGTCACCAGTAGAAATCACAGCTGTTTCCATATCACGTTACAGTTGTGGAGCCGCCTGGAACAGCACAACTTCAGAGTTATGATAACCGCGAGACCCACCGCTTTAATAAGGAAGCTTCTAGTACCCGATCACTGCCTTAAGGGATGTTTTGATACATGTCTTTACATGTAATCGATTTCCTTTATTATCCTAAGTGTTTTGTTTTACGCACTTAAAAGCATTAATCTTAGAGACACGGAGCTCCCCACACTGCCAAAGGGGTTCCTGGTGCAAAAATGGGCAAGAACTCCTCTTTGAAAATCGGGAGCCTTCCTAGCTATTTGACATTTAAATGATAACGATCATTAATCACTTGTTTGTATTGGGACTGTGCTGTTTAGAGAAACGCACTGAGATATGTACAGATGGAGGGTAAAGGAGGAGTGCATTGACAACACAACCCTCTGAGGGGTAGGAGGCCTGGGAAGTGGCTCCCAGGCAGGGCTTCTGTACAAGACTTTGAAGGTGGTGAGTGCCTCTTGGGGAAGCTGAAAGTCACCAACATGAGGCCAGGAGAGCCTGGTCAGCATCTTGGCAGTTCTCATGGGTCCGGGGGTCACTTGATCTCAGCCACGCCAGGACGCTGTGCGTTCATTTCCATCTACTGGAGCCCATCCCCCCTTCTTTGTAATTGGCCCTGGGCTGTGCCCTCCCTGCACGGCTTGTCCCCTCTGCATTCCTCAGTGCACTGCGGGCCACCCAGAGGGCGCACAGTATTTGTCAAAGGGAACGCCAGGTTGACCTTACTTAAGCGTTTTATATTTGAAGTTTCAAGCATACCTTTCAGGGTGTGGGTCCTGCAAGCCTATTGTGGGACTCGAGTCATGGACCCTTACGAACGCCCCTGTCGCCCAGGGGGCATGGCCAGCACACGCGGGCCTGGCACGGACGGAGTGTTTTTTCTGTTCTATTGGGGAGGTTCTATTATTATCCCTGTTTTCTGGAGGAGGAAACTGAGGCCTTTCTGGGGGTGGGGTGTTAAGTAACTTGTGTAAGGTCACAGGGCGAGCGTGTGCCTGAGTCCCCAGGTCCCAGTGCAGGCAGTCTGATTCTAGGCTGGACGCATCCTAAGTGAGAGGTTACTCATGATCCTCAAACCCCCACATCAATTACTAACCTCCTCCCCCCGCCCAACCTGACCTCCCTCACTCAAGCAGGAAGTCCTCCTTATGTTTTAACCCCGGTCTCTGTTCTGACCAGTCTTGCCCATTCCTCTCTGAGGATCATGCCCGAGCCTGAGGCAGTGTCAGCCACCCTTGGGTCGGGAAGAGGGTTACAGGTGGTTTTCCAGGTTTCCTGCTGGCTCTCCCAGACCCTGCTCCTGTCTTCCCTCCCCCCTCTTCTGTTTCAGCAAAAGGGAATCCAGCAGGCTCCTGTTTGCCAGAGCTCCCCTACAGCATGCGTGCTCGGGGCGGCCACTAGCATGTGCCCTGAATGAACCACCTTTTCTTTTCTGGGCTCCCCGCAGGCCAAGCTGGTCCGGTATATTTGCAAGCAACGGCAGTGCAAGCTGAGCGTGGCTCCTGGTGAGAGGACCTCCGAGCTCAACAGCTACCCTCGCTTCAGTGACTGGCTGTATACCTTCAATGTGAGGCCAGAGGTGGTGCAGGTACGCGGGCCACGGGCACTTGGGGCAGGGGCTGGGGAATGGGGTGAGTCAAGCAAAGGGACCACACGCAAACCCAAGGACTGAGGGGCAATATTATCTATTCTCAGGAGGGACCTGGGGTCCATGTGGCTCTAGCCTGGGTCCTGGGTGCCACTGCTGTATAAGTCAGACAGCCTGGCCACACCGGTCATTCATTGGTTCACCATGAGGACAGCGGCCAGCCTTTCTGGAAACATTGGCCGCGAGACAGACACTGTGTTCAAACGCTTTGTAGAGATAAACTCACTTAGTCCTCACGAACCCTGTGAAAGATCGACTGTCACCATGGCCACTTCATACCTGAAGAAATTCAAGCACAGAATGGTTCAATGACTTGTTTAGAACCATGCAGCTCGAAGTGATAGTTTTGGGCTTTGGAAACAAGGGTCTGCGTTGAATTTTCTTCTGTAACTGCTATAATGTACTGCTTCCCTCACTTTGTTCCCTCTTCCCATCCATCCAACCAACCTACCCTCCCGCCAACTAACCAGCTAGTCAACTAGCATTCAGGGGAGCGTATCCTCACACCTCTTCGAGGTGTCGGGTACAGGACAGCTCTCGTGGGAATAAATAAATCAGTGCTTGGCAGGTGCAGTGCACCCATTCAGGTCTTAAAGCCCTTCCTTCCAAAAGTAAAGATTGACGCTTGCTATTGTGCGAAAGTAACACGAATTCATTGTATGTAGACACTTAAAAAAAAAAACAGGAAGAGGAAGGAAAAATCACATTCATAGTTCCACCGCTCAGAGAAAGTCTGTGATCATTAAGATTTTGACATTTCTTTCTAGTCTTTTTTTATTTTATTACTTAAGTCCTTTCACATTTTCTAATGGGTTAGACCTGTGCAGTCTGGTGAGGTAGTCACTAGCCAGTGTAGCTGTTATTGCTTAGCACCTAGCAAGTCCACACTGAGATGTTCTATAATTTCAAAGATATGAATTCCCAGATGTGCTGAGCTGAGCTGCATTCTGGGGACTTTGTACAAAAAAAAAAAAAAGAAAGTAAACTCCTTAATAACTTTTTATATTTAGTAAATATTGATGACACTATTTTGAGTGAATTAAGTTAAAGAAAATCTTATTAAAATTAACTTTTACTTTTTAAAATGTTTCTACTCAAAAATGAAAATTTAAGGATGTGGCTTGCATTATATTTCTGTTGGGCAGCACTGGTTTAAACCATCCTGAATAAGCATTTTTAGATTTTTGCTCTTATCATTTGATATGCTAATCAAGTTTTCCCCATATTCTCATACTTATCAGTAAGCCTCCCTTTCTTTAAGTGGCTGCATAATGTTTGATCGAATATATGTGATGTAGTTTACAGATAGAGGTTAATTCTAGTCGTTGGTTATTATTTATAACACAGTGATTAATATTATTTATGAAGCTATTTGTAGATTTAGACATTTTCTCTAGGAGAGATTCCTGGACAGGAAGTGACATCAGCATAAAAGGTTCCTGTCACTGGCGGGAGAGGGGCGTTAATGAGGGGTTACAGGGGAGCTCTCAGCACCTCACAGCTCCTGGCCTGGCCCCAGCGGCCCTCATATTTGTGCTGTATGCCAGCCTTTAAGAAGTTGGCAGGCAGGAGGTGGCCAGTGTGAAGGTTGAGGGAAACGGCTCTGTGAGATGGAGTTCCCGGGGGCATTGTCAAGTATGCACAGTGAGCTACATCTCTCATCCATTCTCCTCGCCCACTGACCTCCTGACAGTTTCCTGCCATACAGGAAGGAGCCCCGAACATGTACTGGTTCATCCATGATGACAGGTTTAAAACCACGGACTTGGAGACTGTGGAGAATTGAATGGTCCCTTTAGCCCCCAGCCCAGCCTCAGCATTCACCCGTCCCCTCCTCACATCTCAGGGATGGAAAGCAGTTCTCACAACTCACAGTTGAGGACACCAGGACCCACAAGGGCAGTGACTTGCCCAGCATCTCATCAACACCCTCCCTGCTTGACAGACGAGGACCACTGGGTTCGGAGAGGTCACGGGCTCCTTGAGGGTCCAGAGCTCCTAGCAGGGACAGTTCAGACCCAGACCTGCTGGACTCCAACCTGTGCCTTCTCACTTCCCTTCTTGGGCCTCAGGAAGACATCTTTGGTAGGTGACTGAGCTCCTTGAAGGGGTTCCCTTGGATCTCCAGAGAGGGCTGTTTCCTTTAGTCAGCCCAGCCCCTGCTAGCAGGGAGGGGCAGGGTCCTGCTCCTTGCACAGTTTCTCCTTGCACCTGTCTGGGGGCACAGCACTGGGGCCCAGGGTTAGAGGGCTCCCCAGGCATAGGCCTCAAGGCCAGCCCCAGGATGTGGTTCTATTTTTTTAACGAAGACAGTGGACTCTGACTGACACCCACCCCACCCACCCACCCTGTGTGCTGATGGAGCCCGTGTGCTGTCTGTAAAAATTGATTCCACCCATCAAATATAGGTGCAGATTTCAGAAACCAAAGTTCCAAACAGCATGAAAACCCAGGCCTTTCCAAAGCTGACTCAGAGATAGAATCCTTGGACTTCTGAGCAGAAGTCTAAACCATTGTTTATTTTCTTAAATAACCATTTTGTTTTGGGAAAGTTCTAGGTTTATGGGAAGGCTGCAGAGAGAGTACAGTTCCCACATACACCCTGCACCCACTTTCCCGTCATCAACATCATCCACTACCACTGTGTACTTGTCAAATCTAAGGAATCAACATTGATACATTACTGTTTACTAAACTCTAAAATCTATTTGGATTTCACCAGCTTTTCCAATCTAGGGAACCACATGGTTTCTATTTATGTATAAATAGGTATGTAAATATTTGTTTCCCCTTTTTTTAGAGTTGCTAAAATGGGGTCACAGAATATATATCCTTGTGCAGGTTTTAGTCTTACTCTCATCTCTCTGTCAGTCCATGCAAATCCATCTCATTCTTCACAGTAGACTAGGAAGAGAGATTTCTCCAAGCTATCTCAGGGATGACTGTGTTTGAGGAGTGCCCACCTGCGCACACAGAGGCACACATAGACGGCTCCGGCCTGTGCCCAGGGGAGGCTGTGTGCCCAGCGACATAGCCCCTGGCCATTGGGGAGCCCTTGGCAAGTATTTGCTGGGGAAGGAGTTACTGAAAGTTGCCATGGGATGGAGGTTGGAGATGTCAGACTTTAAAACAGAGTCTCTTGCCCAGCGGGCATGGCTCAGTGGTTGAGTGCCGACCTATGAACCAGGAGGTCACGGTTCCATTTCCGGTCAGGGCACATGCCCGGGTTGCGGGCTCGATCCCCAGTGTGGGGCGTGCAGGAGGCAGCTGATCAGTGATTCTCTCTCATCATTGGTGTTTCTATCTCATTCTCTCTCCCCCTCTCCCTTCCTCTCTGAAATCAATACAAATATATTTATTTTTTTAAAAAACCAAAACAGGGTCTCTTGTCTCTCTGTCCTTTTTTTGTTTGTTTTTTTGGGGGGAAGGTATCCAAATCCACGAAGTCTGACAGTTTTCTTTTGCCGAGTTCTTGGTGCTGAAGCGCCTCAGAACTGGTGTGGTCAGTACTCAGGGATTTACCCCCGGGGTTGCTCCCCAGGGCCTCTGGGGATGGTCTTCGTGTGGTGGGATTTGCCCCCTCGACCTCTTTGATGAGTTCTCTGCGAACTTGACCCTCTGTGGCTTCCTGACTGGGGCCCTGATTTCTCTCTGGAAAATATACACATCATACATGTGTGTAGCCAGATGTGTGTGTATCAGCTTCTTTCTTTTCAACATCGCCCTCCTGGGGTCCATTTCTCTGGGGTTATCTAAATATTATTTCAGCTTTTGGCTTTAGATTGTGGTCATTGGTTTGTGGTCACAAAGTTTCCAGGAAATAATGCCTTTCTGCTGGATGAAGAGAGGGGATGGACGTGGAAGTGGCCGTGAGGTGGTGGTGTTTCCCGGTTTCTGGGTGGATGCAGGGGCTCTGTCCACACTCTTGACCCCTTCCCACCCCCCCCCCCCCCACCCCCCGCAGTCATATCTCAGCCCTCTGCAGCTCCACCGCCAGCTGCGGTGCCTCTGACACGCATGGCCTTTGATTCCTGCTTCATTCCCTCTTCCGGGATGCTGGAGACAGATGACTTGGGAGGCGCCTTTATGTGTTGACCCAGCTATCAGACCTTGGGCAAGTGACACTGTCCAATAGAACTTTCTGTGATGACAGAAACATCCCATACTGTTCTGTCCAGCGTGGGAGCCACCGGCCACATGTGGCCATGGAGCACTTGAAATTTGCATAGTGTGACTGAGAAACCGACATTTGAGTTTCATCCTAACGAATGTTAATTTAAATAGCCGTATGGCTGTTGCTGTATTGGGCAGTGCAGGTCTGAAGCCTGCCCTGTGGGGCCCTGTGCAAAAGACACTCTCCCTGGTCCCAGGAGCTCACAGGCTGGGGTGAAACACATACTCGGAGCTGGCACCGAGTGCCCTGACCGACGCTGGCCTGGGGTCTGTGGGATGTGGCGGCGAACTTGGCCTGGGAAGGTCAGAGAGGGACCAGGAGCTAGCCAGGCTGGAGGGGAAGAGCACGCCAGACGGAGGGAACAGTACCTGCAAAGACCCCGCGGTCTGAGAGCTGGTGCTGACCTCACGGGAAGGGTTTGAACCGGCCTGGTCTGCGAGGAGGCTGGTGAGGTCACAGGTGGGTTCGTGGAAAGTGCAGAGGTTGGGGTTTTATCTGGGCCATCACTGAAGTGTGTGCGTGTGAGAGAGACAGAACGGTAGGGTTGTTTTAAGGAAAATCAAACTCCCAGGAGGGAGAAGGCTGGATTCGCTGTGGGGGTGGGTGCAGGGATGAGGATCGCCCGCGTGGAGGGATGGAGGCTGGGCTCCTCCCTCCCTCGACATCCAGTCACACACGGACTGTGTCCTCCACCACCACCCCCTTCCACAGGTTAAACACTCAAATTCGCAGCTTCGTGTTCTGGCTGCAGCTGGGGAAGTGATTTCAGAGCCTGCTGGCACGGGGCCAGCTGTTTAGCGATTTCCCCGCTGGAAGTTGTTAAAGGAAGTGGCAGGCGCGGGCTGGGATCAGTTCTGGCAGGCGGAGGTGGGAGGTGGGTGCTGCCTCGGCGGGAGTCCGGCCAGAGCCCGGCTGCGGGCCCTGAGTCCGCTCGCACTGGCGGTGTTTTCTAGAACAGAAGATGGAAGTGGGTCCGGTAAGGATTTTTGTTGTGGCCCTGACTGGGCAGGTTTCTCTTTCTCCTTTTTCCTATCCTTGATTCCCATGCTTGAATCAGGCTTCTCTTGGGGAGGGGGAAGAGTTCTCCCCGACCTCGGCTACAGTCTTGGTTTCCCATTGTCTGGGAGGGGTCATCGCCCTGCCCGCTCCCCCCCCCCCCCCCCTGCAATGTAGGCGGTAAGGAGCAGGAGGCTGTGTAAGATTAAACTAGAAAAATGAACTGAGATTTGGCTCCTAGGTGCAGCTTTAGTCACCATGAACCCTGCTGCCTCGCTCCTAGCCTCACCTCCCCACCCTCTTCCTCTCGTCCCACCCTCTCCCTTTGGGAGCCAGAGGCCGAACTTGTGTCAGCCTTGCTCTTTGGCAGCTGGGAGCCTCCTCAGAATGTGGCATGCACCCCGGGGGTCTGCGCTTGGGGGCTAACTTGGTACCGAGGAATTGAGATCTCAGTACCAGCCCAATGGGCATGGGCCACAGAGCTCTCCCCACCTAGGAAGCGGGGAGGAGGCCTGGGCAGGGGACTGGCATGCTGGGGTATGGAAGGAAGGGGGCAAACTGCAAGGTGGTGTCTACCATCCTGTTTAATCCTACACCTGGGGTGGGGGTGGGAAGATACTAGGATCCCCATTTTATGGCTAAGCAGATGGATGCTCAGAGATGTTGAGTGACCTGCTGGTGTCACACAGCTAGCTGATAGCTGGGGTGGGGTTCAAACTCACATCCTTGTGACTCCAAAGCCAGGCTTATCTTCCTACATGATTTTGTCATCTGGCATCTTACCCAGAATAGCTCAGCCTGGGGCTACCATGTACAGTTGTATAATTCAATTGAGCTCTCTCTCAATCTCCCCTTCCCCTCCTCATTCTCCCTTCCTAACCGCCCCCCGCCCAATTCCTTCTTTCTCTCTCTCTTCCTCCTCTGTCCTTTGTTTCCTCACTCCCCTCCTTCCTTCAAATCTATTTATTCCATACCCATGGATAACTTGTCTTATACCCCAATTCATTATCACAGGGGATTAATTATGAGCAAATTACAGTCTGCTCTGGGGAGCTTATAGGATAGTGGGGCACACACATCTGCAGACACCCACAATGCGAAGTGGACTGACCGGCCCGGAGGGAGGAAAGGATGAGATGCGGCAAGGTACAGAGCCGAGGGCCTATCCTGTTTTTCCCTCCTGGTCCGGTCATGCACTCCCTCGGTAAGTGTATTTACCGCCTATTGTGTGCCAGGTACTATTCTAGGCATTGCACCTGAGTTCCCGTCCCTACGGAACTCGCATACGTCACTCTTTCCAATGAATGAAGTGATGTCATTTTCTGATCCTGAGCCA
Source organism: Myotis yumanensis (assembly GCF_028538775.1). Classification (NCBI taxonomy): domain Eukaryota; kingdom Metazoa; phylum Chordata; class Mammalia; order Chiroptera; family Vespertilionidae; genus Myotis; species Myotis yumanensis. The sequence goes on along the minus strand of NW_027223767.1, from coordinate 21,967,122 downwards.
AAGTGTCTGTTTTAAGCTTTGAGAGTAGGGGTGCCCCTGGTGTCTAGAAATCTGAAAATCATGAGTGTAGCTCTGTACAGGCTGGCACGTACAGAGTAGGTGTTCTTGTTGAATGACTGAGTTCATCCAGAGTTTGGTGTCTAGGGCCGAGGTGGTCCCGGGAGCTCTCATCTGGGATTGCAGAGGCTGAACTACAAGGGCCTCTTGGGGAGGTCTTTTGGCTGCTGATGACCTGCTGAGGCCTAGGGTTCCAGAGCTGCCTCTGGCTTCTGTTGGTGATGGGATGGGTTGGACTGAGCAAGACTGTGTGCTGTAGCCCTGCTGTGAGGTGGCGCTGGCTTGTTGTGCACCTGAACCTCCTCTGGGACCACCCAGCTCCTGGGCTGTCAGCTCCTGTCTGTCCCTCCTCCTCCAGGGAATGCCTGCCTCAAAGGCAAGATTGCTCTAGGACAGCTAGATATTGGGAAATATGTGTCAGCACCACACTCTTTTAATTATTATAAAGTGAAAGTCTCTTTTCTCATTACCCTTCTTTTAAAAAAAAAAAAAAAATCAGCATATAAATTTCACTGGCCCTTGCTTCCAGCTGTGTACCTTTGGGCAGACAGTGAGATTGGAAAACAAGCCAGCTTAAGAGCTTGATGCCTGGAATTAGACAGCCCAGAACCTGGTGTTGGGAGGCAGACAAAATCTCACCTTTGCCACTTGCCAGTGATGTGATTGTGGACAAGTCCCTGCCTCTCTCACTGAGCCTGTTGACTCATCTGTCAGTTGCTCTAGCGAGAAACTGAGGAGTCATTTCTGAATCCTTCCGTTTCCTCAACCTCCACGTTCAATTGACTGGCAAATCCCATGAGCTCTATTTCCAAATATATATCCCAAGTCTGTGCCTCTTTTTTTTAACCACTGCCACCCTCCTAACCCTAGCTACTGCATGGACACTATGCAATAGCACCTACATCACTCTGTGTGTCGACTTTTGCCCTCCCCTTTTTTCATTTTTCATGAGCCAAATCCAATCATCATCTCGTTTTCTGAGTACAGCCCTTCCTTGGTGTCTTGTTGAATTCAGCATAAAATTCCACACACACACCCTGATTACCTTCAAAGCCCTGACATATTTGGCATCTGCCTCCTTCCATGTCGTCTCCTACCCTCCTCTCTCTTCCCCAGAAACAATGTAAAATTGTTTCCTATCATAACCCAAGGCCTTTGTATGTTCTTTCCCCTCTGCTTGGAAATTACTATACCCTCAGAGTTGACACCTTCTACCTCTGACAGGAACCCATTTCCTGAGCGCAGTTGGCCCTGATGTTCAGACCCTCTACCGTGCTCCAAAGGTTGGGCCAACTGGAGTTCTCCATCTTCCTAGCCCTAGGATTGGCTCTGATATGAGCACATGACCAAAGCAAAGCCAATCAGAGCCTTCCCTGTTATTTTTCAGCTACAGTTCTAGGGAAGAAGCTCTCCATAACCCTGGCCCTGCTGATAGAAGAAGCATGTACAAATAGCCTCTTTCTCTGATAGCAATAACAGTTGCCAGTGCAGCACCCACCTCAACCCTCCCCACGGCTCTCCATGGGGATGGGTCTCCTGGCTCTCCCCTGGGGGGTCCAAGGGTGACATTGTGCCCCATTTCCTGAGGGGAAGTCCCTCAGGCTGCTATAACAAAAATACCACAGACTAGATGGCTTATAAACAGCAGAAATGTATTTCTCACAGTTCTGAAGGCTGAGAAGTTCAAGATCAAGGTGCCAGCAGATTTGGCATCTGATGATGACCTACTTCCTGGTTCAGAGATGGCCATCTTCCTGCTGTGTTTTCACTTGGTGGAAGGGGCCAGGCAGCTCTCAAGTCTTTTCCCCAGAGCACTCATCCCATTCACTGGGGCCACACCCTCATGACCTAGCCACCTCCCGAGGCCCGTCTTCAAATACCATCACATTGGGATTAGGTTTCAGCATGTGAATTTTGGAGACACACAAACGTTTAGTCCGTAGCAGGGGGCAATGCTTTTATCCCCCATACAAAAGAGATAGAAAGTGAGTGACCCGAGGTCCTCTAGACGGTAAGTGGTAGAGCCAGGATTCCTATCCAGGAAGTCTGGCTACAAAGTTGGGGTCATGAACACACACACACACACACACACACACACACACACACTTCAAGTTCTCATAGACAGGACCATGTTGCACATTCCCTCTGTAGTGCCTGAGCATCTTTCCTTTTTTAAAATTTTATTTTCAGGTGACATTTTGTAAATCTAATGACAAATGTTCATTGTAGGAGAATTTGAAAATATAGAAAAGTTAAAAATCCCCCCACAACCCCTCTGGCCACTGTCAGCTTCTGAACCTTGTATATTGCTTTTTCATGTACATACAGTAAAATTCACTGTTTTGTGTGTGTACAGTTCATGAGCTTTGATGGCCAGTAGTTTGTACGGCTCTTCCTGTGGGTGTCCATCCCACCCAGTCCCAAACGTGTGAGAGCTGCAGGGGAATGGGGGCAGCTGCAGTTCATGTGGGGGTGGGGGTTCCCCGGATGATTCACCAGGAGGAGGGAGATGGTCATCCTGCTCCTTGTTGACTCAGGTCAGGCTTTTTGGAGGGGGCAGCGGGGCAGGGAAAACCCTCTCTGTTTGTGGCCTGGTATCCTGGGCGCCTGGGTCCCTGGCCCCCTGCAGCGAGGCCTGCTGGAGCCTGCGCATCTCACACCAGCACCTGCTCTGGGAGGTATGTGCTGACTCCCCAGCTCCCAGGCACAGACTATTTTTGGCTGCAGTGACTGTTCACTACAGTCATGACAACAAAAACTCTCCCTGCCTCGTCCTTCCCTGGGACACTGCACAAGGGGCCAGGGCTGCCGGGGACCCTGGGCTCCGGCCCCTCACCATGCATTGCCTGTGGAGCTGGGTGACGGCCAAGGCTTCGAGGGGCACGGCCCCACCGCCCGTGGTGCTACGAGAAGCACGAGGCCTGGACCAGCCTGGGCCCGAGGGCTGCGAGGTAGGCTCCGGGGGCTGGGATCAGGCAGCTTTCCTGTGAGCGCCTGGAACGGGTGTTGTCTGCGCTCCGAGTCTTTGCTTTGCTAGCAATAGAACACGCCTGGGGGAATCTGCATGTTGGGGTAGAATGTGACTTCCATTTCATTATTTCATCCCCTGTCTTGTGGTCAAGCGGCTGAGGAACTGGCAGAATCTTCCTGAAGTAGACCTCCCCCATCCTTCTAGTGAATATTTTTTTGGCCTGTTCTTGCTTTTGGTTTGAAGAGGGCATACATTTGCTTGGAGCTACTCCTTCTGCAGGAGCTTAAGCAACTGCGGTTGTACAGGCGGGCCCAGCCCTGCTTCTCAGGGCTTCTGGTCAACCAGGCCAGGGAGGCCAAACTGTGTAGAGGCATGAGCGCTAACTTCAGAGTTACACGGACCAGGACCCATCCAGGCACCATCGCTCACTGGCCGTACCTTAAGTGAGTGACTTAATCTCTCTGAACCTCACTTTCCTCAGCTCTCACTTTCCTTAGCTACCAAGCCGTGTGCCCAGGCCACTTCGTGGGTTGCGATAGTACCGGTGGTTGTTATTTTTATAGTCAGGCTGGATGTGAAAAGAGGAAGTATGTCGAGAAGCAGAGTAAGAGTCAGGGTGCCACAGCCCTGGGTGGGCCTTGGTCGTGTCTCGGAACCTGGGTGTTTGGGTGTAGCTGGCGATGTGGGGTTTGCTTCTTCTTTTCAAAAAGAAGAAAAGTGTGTGCTGTCAGCCACGTGGGCATGGGTAGGGGGTAGGCAAGGCCGTGGAGATGAGGATTGCTGCTCACCCGCCACCTTTTGAGTCACCAACACATTAGGGACGTGCCAGGCGCTGGGTGGAGCCACGAGCCCAGAACGCCATTGCGTCTGGATCCCACAGGGCTCTGGGCCCACGTGGCTTGGCATCCCTGGAACCTGCGCCTTTGGAAGTGATTCTCAGGGCAGACCTCAGGGAGGTCTTCCCCTTGGCTCACCTGTCCGAGCAGCTCAGGAAACCTGGCAGAATAAAACCTTCGCCTGTGGATAAGGAATGCCCACCCTGGGAGACGGTGAGCTCTCCAGGGGTAGGATGCATCCTGGTGCTGGTCACTGGCAGGGCCTGGTTCTGGCGCTATTGTTCTGGGTGACCAGGCAGGTCCCCTCCCTCTCGGGACCTCCGTGTCCTCTTCTGTAAAATGAGTATTGGACTCGACTGTCTCTAAGGTCCCCTCGAACTCTGCCTTTGACCTTGGCAGAGGAAGGGTTTCTCCCCTGTTAGCTCAAGAATATCCATTGGCCCCTTTCATGCCCTTAGACCCTAGTGACTCTGGCGATGGCCTCCTTGACTTGGGTCCTGGCCACACACTCAGGGCTCCATTGGGCTCCCATTGCTGCTGCGAGGCAGGAATTGTCATAGTTTCTGGAAAACTACGGAGAGGGGCTGTCCACCTCCAGGAACACCTGCCTGGTCACCCAGAACAAGAGAGGTCTTGGTCGCCTAGGTGGACACCTGGGGGGCAGCTGTGATATAATGAGGTCCCTGTCCTCAGGTGGGAGCAGTCTGGGTCTCAGGTCTCCAGCTCTGGACTCACTTCCTGTGCTCGATGAATCCCCCGCCTGGACAGACAGACAGCCCAAAGGACAGACCACACGCTGGACACTGGGACATGCCCCTCTGGTGGATGGGTCTGTGATTGGCCTCCTGGCCCCAAGGGGAGTCCTCCAGACCCCGACGAAGCCGCTGTACCTGAGGCCCGTTGGCCCGGCTTCACACTCTCTGGGTGGGCCTCACTGGCTGAGCTCAGAGGTCTCGCTCTGTGGATATAGAGGAGGCAGGGGAGGGAGACAGAGTCGGCTTGTCTCAGAATCCTCTCTTTAATGGTGTGTTTGAATAGGGGACCATCGGAAAGGGGAGAATTTGGGGACCAGCAAGCCACAGAGATGGCTGTAAAGTGGCCACACCCAAGGCCCCTGTTTATTTCTGTCAGTGCCTTTACCCTCGGGTGAGCTGAGTTCCCTCATGGTGACACACATTTCAAGCCAAACCCCGTCCCCTGCACCCTCTGCCGAGGATTATCGGGCCTCCCAGTTTAGGGCTCCTGTCCCAGGCAGTTCCTCACGGCTCCCCTTTCCCTCTCAGGAGTGTCCCTGTTGGGATGGCACAGCACCCCTCACCCTCCCTCGGGAGCCCTCCTCTTCACCCATCGCCGGCCTGGCCTGTGTCCCCATTGCCACCCTGCTCATCCACCTCTCAACTGCTGCGTCACCCAGGGACACAGGCGGGGGGGCGGGGGGAGCGGCTGTAGGTCTGGGGAAGCTCTGCAGCACCCCGACCCCCCAACCCCACTCACTTAGCTGCGGCCCCTCCACAGCACCCTGCTTGTGCAGGGAGGAGGGACTTTCCCACTTGCCTGTTCCCCAGAAGCCAAGCGTCATCGAGGGTTAGTGTTACTCTTTGGCTGCTGGTAAACCCTCCCCCTGTCCTACCCTGACCCCAATCTGTTTTGTTTGTTTGTTTTAGAGTATCCCAGTTTTGACTCGAGTTTTAAACTGTGGAGCCTGGTGAATAATATGGGGTTTTCCCCCCAACAGCATACATCCTGTGTGTAGAGAACCCACTGTGGAAGCCCACCTATCTCCTCTCTTCATTTTGGGAGTAGCATGTCCTGGGGAGAAGCACACAGCCCCCAAACTGGTGTGTGTGTGTGTGTGTGTGTGTGTGTGTGTCTCATGCTGGATGTGTCTGGCCATTTTCAAACGGCAGCCAGAAGGAGCAATTTTGGAAATGTGTGTTGATGCCACAGAGAAAGTGCAGGCCACCTCGGTGACAGACGTGGGCCTGCCGCGGAGCTTCTGCCTGTGTCCCCTTCTGCTGGGAGTGTGTTGGGGTTGACCGGGCTGAAGACCTGTCAGCACGGCGGCGGGCTGGGAGGGAAGGAGCAGTGGGGCCCAGGGCCGCCAGATGTGGTGTGTTTGTTGAGTGACTGAATGAATGACCCACTAGGCAGGGATTACCAGCTATGGCCCCTGGGCCAATCCAGCCCACCACTGGGTTTTTGGACAGTCTTGTGAACTAAGAACGGCTTTCACATTTTTAACTGGTAAGGAACCAAAAGAAGAATTTTGTGACATGTGAAGATTACATGAACTTGGGGTTTCAGTGTCCGTGCTGGACGCTGTATTGGCACAGAGCCACGCCCCGTCTGTTTACACCCTGTCTGGCTGTTTGGTGCTCTCCTGGCAGAGCGGAGTAGTGGTGATAGAGACCATACGGCCCGCAGAGCTGAAAATACTGACTCTCTGCCTGTTCAGCAAACATTTCCTGCCCATTTCTGTCCTCGGTACCTCGGGTTTATAGGAGAAAGAACGGGGCCTGGGAGGCAGCCACAGTCAGGCTCTTCCAGGGAGTAGGGCCAGGCCCCTGGAGTGGTGGTGGTGGCTGTGGTGATGGCAGATGCTGCCAGATGCTGCCAGATGCTAGAGGTTCAGTCTCAGGCAGAGGTGGGAAGCACCCATTTCCTCTTGGGGGAAGGAGGGGAGCTGAAGGGGCACCCAGCAGGCCAGCCGAGGGGATTGAGAAGGAATGTGGAGACTAGATCCCCTGAGAGGCCTCCAGCTGCTTTTAACCCCACAGCTGGAGCTCACCCCAGCTGTGAGAGGGTAGGGAAGGGTGTGGAGCCAAGAAAGCCAGATGTGACCTCTGGTGCCAGGGAGGCTCTGCTCTGGGAAAAAGAGCTCGCTTTATAGAGCAAAGAAGTGGGTACCAGTGCAGGCAGGGTCGGCTGGCTGGGACTAGGCAGAAATGGCCATACCTCAGCCTCACCAATTGGGCTGTGTGGCCTTGAGCAAGTTATCTACCCTCTCTGATCTTTATCACCCATCTCAGGATGTTATGAAGATTGCATGTGGTGACCGCTTACCTTCGTTTAGCAGAGTGTCTGGCACCCAGGAAATGCATAATACATGCTCATCATCCACCCTTTATTGGCCCCTTCTCGTCTCCCCTTTAACCTCACCCTCCACACCCCATCTCACCACCGCACCATCTTTCCGAGGCTCTCAAGCCCAGACATTCCAATACATGGGCCAAAGACAACTACTCCCTGGAGATTCCAGCGAGGCCCCCCACTCGGTGAGCCTCTCTCTGCCTTGTGGGAGGGAGGGAGGCCCTGTTGTGCAGGAGAGGACGTCCCCTGGGACGGCTGTGCGCTTGGGCTAGGCTGGGGTCGAGTTGAAGGAGGTCAAGCCCCAGAGCGCAGCCCTGCCCTGGCCAGACCCGCCTTCCGAACTGGGCATTCTGAGACCCTTTCTGCCCTGGGTTATTTGGCCAGACTCAAGACCCAGCAGGCTGTCTGCCCCCATGGTCCCCACCCCAGAAATTCTGATTTGATTGGTTTGAGGTGGGGGCCAGGGCACCAGGATTTTTTAAAAGCCCCCCACCCCCAGGTCCCTCCAGGGTGCCACCAGGGTTGAGAGCCCCAGATCCGATCTAGGCAAACCCACAAACCCACTTGTTCTATAAATGATGAAGTCAAAGCCCAGAGAGGAGCAGGGACTGCCCAGAGTCAAGGGGGTTCCAAGGACCAAACCTGACCCACCCTTTGCTGGGCGAGCCCGCTGGGAGGTGATGAAGAGAAGGCCTCCAGGAAGTGGCTGACTTCCCCTGGGAGGGGCTTTGCCTTGTTGCCAGGACTGGGATAGTGGGATAGTAAAGGGGCTGGCACAGACCCTGTCCAGAGGCAAAGCCAGTGTCCCCAAGCTGTCTGCTCATCTCCATGGAAACCCCAGGCGGCTCACCTTCCCAGCCACTCCTGTGCCTCCCAGAATATCCAGCTATTATCCAAGTCTCACCGGCCCCAGGGGTGGGGAGCAGGAAGGAAGGGGCTCCCTTGCCAACTGGAGGCATGTGGGCTCCCAGCCTGAGATGCCATAGAAATCTCCCTGCTCTTCTCTCTGTCCTTTCCCAACCCTCCTTGGGCCCTGGCCTGGTAGGTGTGAGGGGTCCTACATCACCATCTGCAGGGTTCTGGGAGTCCACCTCTGGGCTCTGCTGGGACCAGTTCCCAGGGAAGCATCTGTGGTGAAGGATCCTGGCCCTTTAATGACCACCTCCCCTCCCAGCCAGGGAAGCTGGAAGAGGCCTCTGCCCACCCTCCCCTCCACCCCCCCCGCCCCCACGCCACCCCAGAAATCCATGTTCTGCAAATGGACCTTGATTGCCAGCAGCACTGATTGGAGCAGTTCCTGACTTTACTGACCCATCCTGTGCTCTAGGCCTAGAAAGCTAAACAGATGCACAAAGCTTGGGTTTGCCTCTTGGTCTTCCTTCCACCCGGCCTCCGCCTGATGCTGGCTTGAGCTACCATGTGGCCCCTACACACGCTTGGAAGCGCCCTGGCATTTCCACTGTCCACTTGACCGAGCACGGTGAGCGTGGATGGCTCTCCGTGTAAGCCGGCACAGGTTTCTAAGTATAGACCCAGGCAGCCCCGTGGCTGCTGGTAAGTCTCGGGATACCATTTGATACCCGCCTGGCCTGACTCCAGCCACTGCCAGCTGCTGAGGGGAGGGGGGCCGCCGTGTTTGGGCCAGGCCCCTCACCCCCCCTTCTATAGAAAGCAGAGCCAGCAGTTTAATGATCACATGCGGGGAGGGACCTCAGTGCCCAGCTGACCCTGCTCTCTAATCATGATGCATATAAGAAAGAATAACTGAATGCCGCCCACTGGGGAGTGTACATTGTGTCTGGAGGAGATGGGCAGAGGCGCAGCCAGTGTCCTCGAACTCTCGCTCTGACCCGTGTTCTCACTGCCCTGCTTCTGTGCTCCCTGCTCACCCCGGCTCAGGAGCGAGGATAACTCCCAAAATGGGCTGGGCAGCCCTGCCCTCCCTTTTTGGTTTCTAGTTTGTATTTTCTTCTTTACACGGAAGCTGGGGTGGGGTGGGCAGTGATTCTCCTCAAAACAATCGCCTCTTGGCCTTTGTCCCTTCCCCAGAACTGGGGGTAGGGCCCGTGGCTGTGGGACAGGTGGCACGTTCCCTGTGCCTGCAGGCAGGTGTGCGGCTCTCCTGAGGCCTCTGAGACCTGAGAGGGTTTCAGAGCTGCTCTGCCTGCCAGGTTGTCAGCAGGTCTGTGAGTTCACCTTTAGAAGGTGGTTAAACTGATCCCCTAATTTGCTTCTGGCTGAGAAATTATCCGGAAAGTTTGTATGTGAATTACCCTGGTCTGAAATAACTTCCTAACTCAGACTTGGCACCATGGGTGGGCAAGTCACATCCGTGTGTGAGGTTTGGGGGTGCCGAGTTGCTGAGGGGCTTTGCTTGAGTCAGGATAGAAGGAGATGGCCGGGCCACTCCAGGGCCTGCACGGCCATGGCCCAGCCTGGCTGTTGTTTAGCTGGGAGCCGCTGGTTCCAGCATCCCTGCCTCATGCTCTCCCCTCTGGATTGAAATAACTCTGGTCCAAAGTCACTCAGAGGCTTTGGAAGGCTGGGCACTTTGTTTCTAAGATGGGGGTGCCAGAGCCACGGTGGGTACCTCACCGAGAAGGCCTGGCCGCCCAGTGGTATGTTGCCAAGGATACTTGGCTGCTGGGCCACCAGTTCTCCCCATTTGCCTGCAGAAATCAAGCTTTCGAAATCCGCTGATCAGACATTCGGAAGGCGTCAGGTTCTTCATGCAGGGTCTCCATGCGGGAGTCTGGGGGCGCCGTGGAACCATTGTTTGGTTGCACAAGTTTGCATTAGTTGCCACCATGTAACATTTTTATTTTAAAATAAAAACTCAGATTTCTTGAAAACCAGAATATCTGGTGCCCCTCCCATAGCCTCCCCTCTTACCCCAGCACTGCCTGAGGGCAGAGGGTGGGTTTCTGACTAACATCACTTGCTGCTGCTCCTGGACTTCTTATTGTCCAGTAGAGGCCAGAGGCTAGTTTCTAGGACACGTGTCTCCATCAAGAAACAGAACCAGGGGCCTCATCTCCTCGGATCTCACTTCCCAAGGCCTGGCCCCGAGGCTGCGTGTTTGAGACCCTCGCTGCCAGGAAACCCGCTGACTGGGGGATAGCTCACTGACGGCCCTTTCAGGTAGGAAGGTGGTCCCTCTCCCCAGCCCAGCGATCCAGCCCTGCGGGGAGGGACCAGGGATTGGAGAGTGGAAGGAGCGGTCAGAAACCACGGCCACAGTGGTGTGCTAAGCACTCTCATTTCACTGATGCAGAGTTCATACTCCAGGAAGCGACGCCCGTCCGGGAAGAAGCTGGGGCCGCTCCAGTTTGAGTGGGACCCCCGGATTGGAATCATGGAAGGAGTTTGGGGGATGGCATCCCTGGGTTTCAGTTCTGGCCCTGCCATTTATTAAGTAGCCTTGCATGAGGTCTCTGAGCCTCAGTAAGATGGGCTTAATACCTCTCCTTGCTGAATTGTTTTGAACGGAGATAGTACTATACAAAGTACTGGGCCTATTGTACTGGCAAATAGTTTGTAATAATAAATGTAGTTATTATGTTGGAGAAACTGACACTTGGTGTGGGTGGGGAAGAGAGGAATATAAAGAAAGAAAACCAATCCTTTGCATTTTAGTTAGATTGGGGCTTGAGTTTCTGGGCTTGTTGGTGTCCATGTCATTGTTGTGTGTCCCCCCCCCCCCCACCCCCCCCACACACACACACAATCAGGCAGATACAGGAACCTCCTCTTGGAAACCTGCTGAGTCATCACCGCCTTGGGAAATGCAGGATCCTCCGTGAGAACCAACGGAGGGAGGACAGGACGCTCCAGGGAGAGGTGGAGGGTGGTGTCTGCACTTGTGTAAAGGTCACCCGCCATTTGTTTGTCCCCTGACAATGCTGCCAACTTTCTTTTCATAGTAAAATCGGGAAAGATGTCACAACTGCATTTGCTGAAGCGCGTTACTGAGGGCAGTAAAGGAAAATACACCGATGAACAAAAGTTTCTGCCCAGGGCTGTTATCTAATCAGCGCCCTCTCTGTGCTGTTCTTATCATCGTCTTGTGACGCTCTGGTTTTATCGTCAGAAGGATGTCTGACAACCACGGGTTTGTCCAGCCCATGATGAGCTTCTTGGTGCTTTCACTTGTGTGTTTATTTCTAACTGTTGGGGTGCATCACCCTAAACAGCTACGAGATTCTTGTCCACAACCCTGGAGACTGAAGAATATACAGACAAGACAGAGGTGGGGAGGGGAGAGGGGCGGACGTGGCCAGACTTCAGGGGCCACATACGAAGCCCAGAGCATCACAAAGCCCCAAACTGTTGCCCCAGTGACTCACAGCCAGTATCTTTATCAGGTTCAGTTTTGACACTTTGGGGTAGTCTGACGATAGCATTACTCTTTTAAAGTAAAATTAGACACAGCTTGCTAAAATCAATGAAAACCAGATTAGATTCTCAAGGATTGTGAGCTTCATATGAATCACTGGGTGTGGGGTGTCTGGCGTTCTCTGTTATAGAAAATCTGGAACATATAGAAGGGGGCCAAAGAAGAAGAAAACCCAGAACATCTTACCACTGGTCCCGCAACTCTGAGCTTTCTCTGTGCTCGGCCATATCGCATAGCAGTGCAAGGACGCGTTTTCATGGCAGTCACCCCACAAGCCACCGCGGCCAGGGACCTGCTCCAGGCTTGGTGTCACCTGTGACTCAAAGTGATCAGAACCAGAGGGGTTTCTTCCCCTTGATGAGGGGAAAGAGCACAGCTTTGAAGTCAGTTAGGCCTCGATTCAGATCATCCCTCTTCGAAGGAGTTTTCTGCTGCTGCGTCACAAATCAGTGGCTTGCAAGCCCCATTGATTAGCTTACAGTTCTGTAGGGGGAGACTGGCTGGAGGAGTCCAGGTGGCCTCTGCTAGCTCCCTGTTAGCATCTCACCACGCTTAAGCCCAGGCATCAGCCAGGCTGGCCTCTTACCTGGAAGCTTTGGGAAGAAGCCACGTCCAAGGGCATTCAGGTGGTTGGCAGAATCTAGTTCCTGGTGGCCAGATAGGTCTGAGGTGCCCCTTTCCTTGCTGGCCATTGGGGGACACGCTCCCCTAAAGGCCATCCACATTCCTTCTCATGTGGTCCCTCCATCTTCCAAGTCCACATGGTGTCCTTTTCACACTTCAGTCTCTCACTCCCTCTCTGCTACCTTAACCTTTGGAAGGTTTTGACTGAGAATTAACTAAAGGAAGGTAGTAAGGGCCTATATGCCTGTTGAGGGTTAAATTTTTTTTTTTAATCCTCAACTGAGGATATGTTTTTATTTATTTTTGAGAGCAAGAGTGAGAGCGAGAGCTAGAGCAACATCGATGTGAGAGAGAAACATTGCCTCCAGTACCCGCCTCCACCAAGGATTGAACCTGCAACCTTTTAGTGCAGGGGTCCTCAAACTACAGCCCGAGAGCCACATGCAAATACAAATATTGTATTTGTTCCCGTTTTGTTTTTTTACTTCAAAATAAGATACGTGCAGTGTGCATAGGAATTTGTTCATAGTTTTTTTAAAACTATAGTCCGGCCTTCCAACGGTCTGAGGGACAGTGAACTGGCCCCCTGTTTAAAAAGTTTGAGGACCCCTGTTTTAGTGTATGGGACGATGCTCCAATTAACTGAGCCACCCGGCCAGGGTGAGGGTTAATTCTTTTTAATCCTATCACTAAGCCAGTTTTATTTGAAATCTTGTCTGATTCAGATACAGTGCAGCAGAATTGTAAAGGGCCGTCTTTATCTCAAGTACTGTCATTCTAGAAAGTTGTCGTGATTCATCATTTTTCTGAGCAGAGGAACGAAAAGAAACAAGAGGGGCCATGTGCCCTGATCAACACTTTTCAGATTTTCCCCTTCCTTCCTTCCCTCCCACCCCCACCCCGAAGCTGAGGCCTCTCCACTTCAGCTGCCGTCTCTGGGAGGGCGGGGTTGGGGTGAGGGCTGGCTGCCTGAGACCTCAGACAAGTGGCGGCCTCGTGTTGGAGGCCTGCCCACCAGCAGCTGGCCCCTGCCACTCAGCGGGGAGGCCGGCGCTGGCCAGGGGGGGAATGAAGACCAGACCCCCGGCGTGCTCACCGGCTCTCTGCCTGTCCCTTCTGTGCCTCCTCAGGAGATCCTCCGAGAGCTCACGCTGGATGCCCTGCTGGACATGAACGAGGCCAAGGTGAAGGAGACGCTGCGGCGCTGTGGGGCCAGTGCGGAGGAGTGTGGCCGCCTGCAGTACGCCCTCACCTGCCTGCGGAAGGTGACAGGCCTGGGTAGGTAGGGCCTGCCTCCCCAGCGCCAAGGCCAGCCCCATTGGCTCCCTCTCCCTCCACCTTGGCTCAGACACCCGCCTGTTCTCCCAGGACCCCTAGGCCTGGTTCCCTGGGGGCCATGGCCGTTGCTGAGTGGATGATGGGTGGAGCAGGTGTGGCCTAGGGGTCCTGGGGTCGCTTGGAAAGGCCAGGGCAGACATTCAGAAAGTGTGTGATGGACCTGACCTGGGACAGAGGTTCTCCCCAGGTCAGAGGCTCAGACCTGGCCAGTGCTAACACGGGAAGCTCTAGCCTTTGTTAGAAACCGCAGGCTGGCCTGCCGGGCAGGCCCTGTATGATTTCCCCTCTTTGGAGAACACTTGTTGGGCTCTGTGACCCCTCCAGCAGCTTCCTGCGTTCCAGCCCCCTCCCTACCCCAGCGCCCCCCAGCCCTCTCCCCACCTCTCTGGTCTCCGGTCCTCACTGGCTGGCTGGGCCGTGCGTGCGCTCAGAAGGCACACACCGAGGTGGGCTCGGCCTGAGCCAAGCGGGATTGGAGATATTATACAGTGTTTCAGCCCTGGGCGTGTGCATGGCTGCCCCTGGCGAAGCGTGTAATCCTGGCATTAGCTGCATTCCCGGGGAATCATTTGCTGGCTTTCGAATTCTTGCCTTGGAGACAACTTCAAACACCCTGACTGTTAATGCTCCCACTACCGACCACACAGATCAGGCTTTGAAATGAGCCTAATGAGTGGAATTAGGTGTGTTTTTTAATTATCTGAGCCACCTGTCGTATTTCTGGCTGCCTGAGGCTTAAGGAAAGCACTGAGGTTTATATTCTGCTTGATTGTTTTATCAGAGGAGACTGGGCTTCATTTCTCCCCCGGCCCCATTGCACCAAGCCCACCTCTGAGCACAGAACCTCTGCGGAGAGCTTACTCGATTCAGAAAACCTCGATGCGCCAGGCCTCCTGGCAGGTGCAGAGAATGAAATGACAGAGACACGGTCAACGAGGAGGAGACGGAGCCCAGAGAGGGGAGTCGAAAGACACACAGCACGTGGAGGCAGAGAGGGGATCTCAGCCTCAGTCTTTGATGGTGGTTGGTTGGTTCCCACATTGTGGAAATTTAAAAGTACTTGCCACCTAAGCCGGAATCTCGGGGCAACTTGTCAGCCCTCCCTCTGTGGGCCTGAACTGTAAAGAACTGCGGAGAAGCCAGCTGTCAAGTTGTGGTGACCTGTGTGTGTTGGGAAGGCTGCCGGATGCCAAGATAGGGAGATCGCTAACTTATTAAGCACTAATTTATTAAGCCGGGCACTCGACACGTATGTGGCAACACCCTTTTGAGCGGTGGCAGTAAGTTCCTTTAGCAGCTAGATTAGAGCATCGGACGCACTGGGCGAGCTGTCTGCGTTCCACACCTGGCGCATAGCAGAGCTGCGCTTGGGACTCGGGCCTCTTCAACCTCAGGGTGCTTTTCCCACAATGCCCTGGTAGAGGCCCCTCAGGCGAGCGTCTTTAACAGGTCCTTCTCTCTCCTTCGATCTCCGCTTGTGGTGCCTCTACATCCCTGAAAGGGTCCTGGTTGCACCCCACCCAGATGGGTCTGCCCTGTGGTGGCCACACCTCAAGGGTATCTGCCAGATGGGGTGGGTCCCCGTGGTCACCTGCCTCTCGGATCACGCAGGCAGCGTCTTCGTTGCACCCAGTGGGCTTGGTGAGGGCAGCCTCATTGCAGCCTAGCTCAGCCACATACATCCCACAGGACAGTGGTCGGCAAACTGCGGCCCCTTGAGCGTGGCTCTTCCACAAAATACCACGTGTGGGCGCGCACGTACAGTGCGTATACTCAAGGGGCCGAAGAGCCGCATGTGGCTCGCGAGCCGCAGTTTGCCTACCACTGCCATAGGAGCTGGGTCAGTTATTCAGCCCCACTGTGCGCAGTTTCCTCATCTGTAAAATGGAGGCAGTAACAACACCTCTCTCATAGGGTTGTTGTGAGGATGAAATGAGCTACAGTCACGCGCTTAGAACAGAGCCTGTGACACACTCGGTGCTCTTTTCAGTATGAGGCTGTTGTCTGATGGGAAATGTCCAAGTCATTTCCCTGTGGTCTCTGGTGTTAAGAAAGGTGAGTGAGGAGGGTTCCCTGTGCCAGGGGCCTGTAAACAGGAATATGGTGCCCTCTCTACTCCATAGCACACAGCACCAGTCAGTCCCCACAACAGGGTGTCTAGATGGGGTCCTTGCTCCCTGCCCCCACCCCTTCAGTATCTGCCCATCTCCTCTAAGGTTAAACCTAAAATCCCCAGCAAGTCATCCAGGGTCCCTCCTGAGCTGGTCCCAGGTGCACTGACCCTCCGCTTCAGCTCTTACACCTCCCTGGCTTGTCCTGACCTCTCAAGGCACGTGGAACTCTTAGTAGTTACCAGAAGGTGCTGTGTGCGCCCTACTTTTGCATGTGCTGTTTCCTCTGCTCAGTACACCTGCTGCATCCACCGCTTCCCTCATTGGCTCAGCCCAGGTGCCCCCTCTTCTGGGAAGCCCCCCAACCCCCAGGCCATTTAGGGTCTTCCTCCTCTGTGCTCCCTCGGTCCCTATCAGTCTCCTGGTCAGCACACAACCATTGTGTTGAGTGTCTGTCACCCTCATTGGACTCTCCAGGCTCAGCAGATGTCTTTTTTATGCCTTGATACCCGGCGTCCAGCATGTGCTTGAATGAATGGACAGACCATGCCATTGAGTTGGAGCCCCACAGAGCCTCGAGGTCTCAGTGGCCTCAGGCAGAGGTCACTATGGGGGCAGCCCAAGGTCATTCACAGGCTTCTCTCATAAGCCAGCGGCTGTTGATCCCATTCTAGCTGGATCTCTTTTCTAGCAAATTTCCAGGGCAATTTGCTGTTAGAGGGTTGGTACAGCCCCATTTCCTGACATTTGAATTTTCTTAAAGTGTAGTTATCTCTCTACAAGCCCCAGCTTGTCTTTCCTAACTCTTCAAAGATCAGTCGCCACTTCCCTCTCTGAAGCCACCCACTTTGGAGCTGGTTTGCTGGCTTGTTCCCCACAGACCTGCCAGCAGGAGCCCCGCACGAGCTAGTCCCCTCTGGGCCTCATATTCTCTCTGTAAAACAGGGAGAGTAATATCCATGGCGGGGGCCTCACGGTCCGTTAGAAAAGGAGGAAAAAGATGCCTGTGCGTGAGAGGCCTCTATAAACCAGGGGAAGGCTCGTCCTGGAAGCCTTCCATTGAGGAGCTGTGCAGCCCTGCCAGCATGGCCCAGTGGTTTGAGCATCGACCTATGAACCAGGAGGTCACAGTTCGATTCCTGGTCAGGGTACATGCCCAGGTTGTGGGCTCCATCCCCAGTGGGGGGGGGGGGGGTGGGGGGGGGGCGTGCAAGAAGCAGCCGATCAATGATTCTCTCTCATCATTGATGTTTCTATCTCTCCCTCTCTATTCCTCTCTGAAATCAATAAAAATATATTTTAAAAAATTTTTTTAATAAAAGGGGCTGTGCCATGTTGGAGCGGGTATTTAACCTCTCTGGGCCCTAGCCACCTCACCTGTACGTTCCTCTAGCCCCAGCCTCCTATGACTCGACTTCTCGGCCCACAGGAAGGGAGCACAAAGAGGACTTGGGCTGGAGTTCGTTGGATGCCCGGCGGGAAAGTGGCTCAGGGCCTTCCACGGACACCCTCTCACCAGCCAGCCTGCCCTGGCCCCCGGGGAGCGCCCATCTGGGCAGGATGGGCAGCAATGCCCAGGGTCCCCGCTCCGTCTCCGTGTCAGCTCTGCCCACCTCGGACTTCCCCTCCCCTGGCCCCAGCGAGGGCCTCACGGACACCTGTATCCCCCTGCACGCCAGTGGCCGGCTGACCCCCCGTACCCTGCACAGCTTCATCACCCCCCCAACCACGCCCCAGCTGCGACGGCACACCAAGCTGAAGCCGCCAAGGACGCCACCCCCACCCAGCCGCAAGGTCTTCCAGCTGCTGCCCAGCTTCCCCACGCTCACCCGGAGCAAGTCCCATGAGTCTCAGCTGGGGAACCGCATTGACGAGGTCTCCCCAAGTACTTACTTGACGAGGTAAGTACTCCGGCCAGACAGTTGTTGACTTTGCAATCCACTGAAAGTTTTGACTACAGTTTTCTCATTATAAAGGTAATATAGACTTAATTGGAAAAGGACATAACATCAACTAATATATAAGTATGTACAGTGAAAGGAACCCCTGTCTCTCAGTCTACTCCCCAGGCTACCTTAACAGCTTGGGCTGAATCTTAATAGATTTCCTTGCAAGTGTACGCACACACGCGCACACACACACACACACAAATGAAATGATGCCATGTATCAGTCAGGATAGACTGAATTATGCTGCAGTGACAAATAACCCCCAGGTCCCTGGGTCTTCAAACAAAGATTTATTTCTTGCTCATGCTACCTGTCCATCATGGGTCGGCCCATTCCAGGTCCCAGGCTGAATGTTCCACTGCGGTAGGGGAAGAAAGCAATTAAACGCTCTTTCCTGAAAGTTCCATTCACCACTCATGATCCTACCCAAACAAAGGAGCCAGGAAGTGTAACTCCCACGTGCCCAGAAGAGAATGGAATATCTGGCTGAAGCCTCTAAGGACGATAAAAAACCATGCACTCTGTCCTATAACCTACTTTTCCAACTTACCTTGATATCTTGAGAACTTCATGTCAGTACTCTTTTACTTTTTTAATATTTTTTACCCGTATTTTAAATAGGTAATAACAGTCACATGGTCCAAAATGCAAAAGCTTTGTAGCTCGTGTAGTTTATTCATCTTTTTAGGGATGTATAGTATAAAGTGACCCCCTACCATGTCCTTAATCACCCAGTTCCCCTTTCAGGAGCAACCAGGTTATTGGTTTGGTGCATATTTATAGTTATCCAAATGCCTCATTTTTTTCTCATTTTTATGTCATTGTATAGTTTAACTCCTCCCCTCTTGGTGGACATTGAGTTCCTTGTCATTTTTGTTGTTTGTTATTACAAAAATTGCCTTTGTCAACATACCCTTGTGGGCAGGGTGAAGTAGGGCATCGCAGTGGGCAAAACCCAGGGTGTCTGCTGCTCATTTTCCCCACAAAGAGCATTAGGAGGGCTCTGGTCTCATTCTGGCTCCAGGTGGAGAACAGAGCCTCAGGCAGGTACCACCTCTGCCTCAGGTCCCACCACCGGTGAGCTGGCCTCGAACCCTGGGGCTCTGAGTCTCTTCTCCACAGAGCCAGCAGAACTAGTGCTGGTACGGACACTCAGGCCTCCCCAAGGGCAGGCTGAGTGGCCTGGTTTCCCCAGCTCTCTCTCTCCCTCTGACAGCACTGCTCAGGGCATGTCCCCACCCGGCCCTGCTTGGAGGTCAGCTTTGTGCTCCACACTGTTCTCCCTGCCCTCCTACCCCAGCCGGTTCCTCTCTGGCAGACTGAGCCCGCCTCCTGCCTGGGGAACTCTAATTACCGTGCTGGTGGCAGCGAGGCTCAGAGAAGCTGATGTATGAGAGTGCACAGATATAGCTTTGTCCCCATGGGGGGCCCAGGAGGGCACCTCTAGTCCTTCCCATTGGGGAAAGTCCCCACATTCCCCAGCCGTCCTAGCCCCACACCCTAGGTGCTCAAAGCCCTCATCCAGCGCCTTGCCCCTCCCTCCCTGGGATGATGTTCTGGGGGACACGTGGAGCCAGCACGATGCCCTAATCCTGCTTTCTTTCTCTCTTTTCTGTCTCCTCCAGGTTTGGTAAGAGTGATTCATTTTCGTCCCCTCCTTCTGCCGCCGGGAGCGGTGTGTGTCTCGCTGTCCCCATCGGGGTGGATGCCTCTGACCCTCTCTTAGTGCCCCTGGCCTTTCCGGGGTCCAGAAGCAGAGGAGCTGGGAACTGCCTCAGGACATCACGCTAGGACAGGTGGCCCCCACGGGACAAGCTGGCCTCAGCCCAGCCAGCAGCCTCTCTGTGTCACTCACAGTCGGTGGGCAGGCCCTCCCCAAAGGTGACCTCGGGCAGGGAGTGTTCACCCGCTGGGCTGCGGCAGGAACCCCGCCCTCCTGGGAGGAAGGTACTACCTGTCTGGCGTAGATGGACATCAGCCACCTGCAGACCCCAGCTGACATCTCAGGGCCTGGCTCTGCAGGACAGGGACATCCTTGAGGCAGGAAGGCGGCTCACCTGTGAGTGAGGCCCTGAGGTTTGCTCTCAGGAGGCGAGGAGGAAGCCCGGGCAGCCTGATCTCCGCCCCTCCCCTCCACCTCCGGGTGGGAGCAGGTTCTTGCACGGGCTCCGCTGTGGGGCTTCTCTCCTGAGTCAGCGCAGCGGGAAACAGCGAGCCTCTGGAGCTGCTTGTAGTTGTCCCAGTGGACGCAGATCCTCTTCCCCTGAGCCAAGTAGCAGTTTACCTTTGTCCTGCCCTGAGCTGGCTAAGCAGAGAGCTGAGGAGGGGATGTCAGGTACGGGCTTGGAGCTGGAGATGGTGCAGGACCACCAGGGAGGCTGTGCTTCCCCTCCCCAGGGCACAGGCGGGAGCTCCGGGCCCTCATCGAGCCGGCGTCCCTGGGGCAGTCTGGCCCCGGTGTCCTCCCGGGTGCTGTGTGATGCAGGGTCCACACCCGTGAGGCCGCTTCTCCAGCTGTGGGAAGGCGGGATGAGGCCTGCAGGGCCGGCATTTCATCTCGTGAGGGGCAGGCGATGCCTGGCACACGTGCCCTCTCTCCTCCCTTGTATCCGTGCCCGTGGCAGACATTGCAAATCAGTCACAGGCTTCACTCAGAGATTGATGATTGAAATCTCGCTTTCCCACCGTCTGTTTCTCTTGGGCTGACAGCCTAACCCCTTTTATTTTATTTAAGTATTAAATATATTTTTATTGATTTCAGAGAGGAAGGGAGAGGGAGAGAGAGAGAAATGTTAACGATGAGAGAGAATCATTGATTGGCTGCCTCCTACACAACCCACACTGGGGATCAAGCCCGAAACCCAGGCATGCGCCTTGACCGGGAATCGAACTGTGACCTCCTGGTTCATAGGTTGACGCTCAACCACTGAACCACACTGGCCGGGCAGCTGAACCCCTTTTAGACCATGTGCTTTAATGGTGTGGCTGCTGTTGCCTGGGGTGAACCCTAAGAGGGAGTTGGGAAGAGTCAGCGCGTGGCAGATGTGTTGGCGAGAGCTGCAGGGGGCGCAGCGTGGGTCCCGCATCAGCGGGGCAGCCAGGCCCTTCGGTCCCTGCGTGGGAGGAGTCAGCACTCCAGCACGCCCTCTCCTGGTGGTTGGGTCTGTGGGACTCGGCCTTAAGTGAACCAGTACTTAACGAGCACCAGCTGTGTGCCAGGCCAGCTCCCAGGCACCCGGGAGGGTGCAGTGGCCTTTGGGGTGGGGGGGTGGGGGGGGAAGGGCTGCTGACTCGGAGGACCCGGGATGGCCCCAGATCCTTAAAGCACCATGTTCCTGACCTTTCTGGGTCCCAGGTGTCTGATCTTTGGATGAAAGTCTAGGACAGTGGTTCTCAACCTTCCTAATGCTGCGACCCTTGAATACAGTGCCTCATGTTGTGGTGACCCCCAATTTCATTGTTACAAATTGAACATAATTAAAGCATCGTGATTAATCACAAAAACAATATGTAATTATATATGTATTTTCTGATGGTCTTAGGCGACCCCTGTGAAAGGGTCGTTCGACCCCCAAAGGAGTCGCGACCCACAGGTTGAGAACCATTGATCTAGAACCTCTTTCCAGAGGGTTCCCAGACCCGCCCAGGGATTCAGTTGAGAACCTATTCCAGGAGGAGCGAGGCCTTGCGAGCTGGGAAGGAGGGGGTGGGGAGCAGGGGGCCCACGTGTGGAGGAGGGGAGGGAGGGAGGAGGGGAGGAGGGAGCTGGTTGTGTGTGTGTGTGTGTGTGTGTGTGTGTGTGTGTGTGGGCTGCCCCTGGATGGGGGGGATCTCTTCCAGCTGGTCCTCCACTGCCAGCCTGTGATGCTCAGGCACTGGGGCTGCCTGTTCTTCTGGGGAAGCCAGGCTTAGGAGAGCCCAGGCGCCCTCTAGGGGGACAGGCAGAAAGAGCACCCCACAGCCCGTGGCCTGAGACTTCCCCCAAGACCCAGACTGATACCCAGTGAGGCCAGGCCCCGTGGGAGCTCTCAGCAAGGCTAGGGAGGTGCTGCTGCACAGCTCACCAGCCTCCAGCCCTCTGCCAAGGGTCAGGCAGCGTCCACCACTTAACAAGAGTGACCAGACTGCAGCCCTCGCCAACTGGTGACCTGGGGCGCATCCATGAGACAGTGCCAGAGGTGGGGGCGTGGAGGCCTCTGCCCTCACACACTCTGCCTTCTGCCTCTCACGCCCGCCTTCCCCCGAAGCCAGAACCGTACAGGCTGGGCAGTAACGCTCCTTAGAGAAGCCGGCCATGTGTGAGGGTGACCACGCCGCCCCTGGTTAGCCTGTCCTGTCCCTGTTTAATAGATGCCGGTTCAGGGACGTTTCTCTGCCACTCAGCACGTTGTTGTGCCCATCTGGCTTGCGATCTCCGACATAGAAGGTCACAGGCGTGGGCCCTCCCTGCAGGGCTTCCTCGGCCCGCCTGACCTCCCTTTTCCCCTGCAGATCTCCCCCACGGCTCCCCACAGATGGTACGGAGGGACATCGGGCTCTCGGTGACACACAGGTAGGCCCAGCCGGGCAGGGGCTCAGCTGGATGGGGACCTGCACGTGCTGGGGTCTCACTTCAGCGTAGGGGCTCTGTCCCGATCCCTGTTTCTCAGGGCTCTTTGCCTCTGCTCTGTCTCCATCACCTCCTTGGGTCTCTTCCCAGTCTGCTGAGGGCAAACACAGGTCCCAGGAGAAGCAGGGTCACGGTCAGGGAGGAGGAGCCAGGAGCTTCCTCTGAGTATCGCTTGATATCGTGTGGCTCTTAAAACCGTCCACACACCAGCACCCCGTTGGGCTTGTTGATGCTCCAGACTCCGGGCCGCACCCCTGAGGCCGAGGCCTGGCGTCTGGGTCTCCAGCAACTTCCAGGGCTGGCACTCGTGTGTTGGGGAGGGCTGATGGCCACGGGAGCCTTGTCCGTCCATCATGTGACACCAGTGGGAGTATCTGTTGGATCGGGTCCTAAGACTGATTTCTGGCTCAGAGGGTCTGCACACTGATCCTTCTGGTTGCTGTTGCCAAGTTGCCTGCCAAAGAGCTGGCACCCATGGCCACACCAGCGTTGGGGTTTTGACAATGATGACTTCGTGGCTGGACAGTCTGAGTGGGGGGAGAGGGGGAGGCGTGGGCAGGAGGCAGTGGCCCCTGGGTGTCCCAAACTCCCAGGGAGAGGGTCCCTGAGGCTCTGGGTGGGAACCAAGTCTCCTGATTTCCCTGGGCTATTTGGGGACTCTTGTCTATCCAGGCCCTGCTCTCCTGGCCCCTGAGAGCACTTCTGTGTGTCCACCCGCTGCAGGTTCTCCACCAAGTCCTGGCTGTCGCAGATCTGCCACGTGTGCCAGAAGAGCATGATGTTTGGAGTGAAGTGCAAGCATTGCAGGTGATGGGCGAGGGTGGCCGGGGTGGGAGAGGGGAGCCAGCTTCATACTTGTCGTTTAGTCACAGTCCCGAGCCTGGATTATTGGCCTTAGGTCAGGTCAGAGTTCAAAGGGTGCCCCTCAACCTACGATTCATGATCCCATTCAGCACACCCAGGAGTGAGCAGCCCTCTGCAGGGAGAGGAAGGGCGCATCAAGCAGGGCACTCCCAGAGAAGGGACCATTTGAGGTGGGCTTTGAAGGGTGTGCAGAAGTTTGCCAGGTGGACAAGGAGGAGTTCTGAAATTAGCCTCAGATTTTAGCACACAAGGATAGCAAACGGGGGCAGGCTATGATAAGAACAGCGATGGCTTGTGGTACTTCCAGAAGGAAAGAATGCGGATTCTGTACAAGCCCAACTTTCTTTTTCCAGACCATTGTGGTCCCTGGTAGGAGAGAAGGGCAAGGATAGGGAACAGTGTGGTGTGAGCAGGTCTGTCCCCTGCTTCCTGGCCGCCCTCACCTCACAGGGGTGGCCCTGGCATCTCTGCTCCCATCCACTTCGCCCCACATTGCTGTGTGACGTGGGGCCAGGTGCTTGCCCTTTCTGGGCCCCATTTTTGTCATTGATGCATCTAGGAAGAGGATTCCAGGTCTCTGTCCATCAGGACAGCTCTAAGAATCTGAGCCAGTCGGAGTGAAAAAGGCATGTGGGTTCCCACGGGCCTGTAGGGGACGGGCCTCGTCCGTGTCAGTTGGATAAATTGTGTTTCCCTGGTGGGCGGCTCTCCTGACCACCGAGGAGATGCCCGAGCTAGGTCTGTGGTGGCTCCCGGCCATTTGGCTTTAAATCGGGGGCCTCCAGCTCCTTTCAAGTGGTGCCTTTCACGTGGGGAGGGTGACTCCTGAGCCCAACGCTGCAACTGCGGGGTGAGGTTGGCAGGCCCATCTGTCAGTGAGAGCCCCCAGACGCAGGGCAGCAGGCAGGCCCAGAACAGGGCAGCAGGCAGGCCCAGAACGAGGACTCCGCCCTGCTGACCCTCCGACCACGTGGTCCGTGCTGGAATGTGGTGGGAGGGGCTGCCCCGCATCCCTGGGGCATCCTTGGTGGGGCAGACATTCTCTGGAAAAGAGAAGCAGATGTGGGACCCACCGTGACAGTCCAGATGGGTAGAAGCAAACCTCCCGAGCTCTAGGCCTGACAGACAACAGCAGGAATGTGGTCACGCTCAGCAGAGAGTAGCCGCGAGGACTGTCCACATCAGTTCTCCGTTTCCGAGCTCATGTCTGTTGAGAAATTTGTGGGAATTGGGGCATCCAGGGTGAGGTGCACGGGGCGGCCAGGCAGTGCCTCGGCGCCCCCGTCCGTGCCCAGGGAGGCCGCGTGGCCGTCCACGCACTGACCCCTCCTCCTTCACCAGGTTGAAGTGTCATAACAAGTGCACCAAGGAAGCCCCCGCCTGTCGGATATCCTTCCTTCCAAGTGAGTGCTGCGCCCTCCTCTCCTCTCCTCTGCCTTGGGGGCGAGTCTCTCTCTCTCTCGCTCAGTCTGTTCCCTGCTGATGGTTTCCCCTCTCCAGTAGCTCGGATTCGGAGGACGGAATCTGTCCCTTCGGACATCAACAACCCGGTGGACAGGGCAGCCGAGCCCCATTTCGGAACCCTCCCCAAGGCACTGACAAAGAAGGTACGTTGGACGGTGGTCTGGGGGGGTCTGTTGCTTCTGCCAGGAGAGCCCCCCACCCGGATTCCTCTCTGTGAAGCCCCCTGATGCGGGGGTCCAGCAGGACAGTGCAATCCACATCTGGGGCCAGAGGGGGCCAGAGGAGATCCTATCTTTAACCATGTAGCAAACTTCCCATTTCCTAGTATAGTTACATGCCCGTAACCTGTCCCCTGCCCCAACTCGCCCTTTTGGAGCTGATATTTCACTGCCTGTGAGTCAAGAACTTTCCCAGTGATGTCTCCTTTGACCCTCATGCTGACATCACCTCCATTTTACAGACTGAGGACTGGGGCCCCTGTGAGTGAGAGATAGGCCCAGCCCCTGAGCCCGGCAAACGGGACTTCAGAAGTAACCCGTGCAAGTGCATTTCTTCCATGGCCTGTGGCTGGGCTTCTCGCCTAAGCACAGACAGACGCCCTGCAGCTAGACAGATTCTCGAAGGCCCGTGTCCCCCACGATGGTCCCCAGGCCTGTCTGGGGCCCCTGTGCACAGGGGTGCTGGTGTCTGTGAGGCATCCATGCTGATGGCTTCTGCAGCCACCCCCATCCTGGTGACCACGGAGTGGGTGGCCTCCCCCAGGCGGCTATGGGTGTGGCTGTGTGTTTCAAGTATGTTGTGTCCCAGCCCCAGACCAGGGCTTAGCATGTACTTGCCTCTCTGCTGAGAGCCAGGGGACTGGCTGCCCGTGGCTGTGTCCAGCCTTTGGTCTGGGCCAGCCTGGGTGGAGGTTTGGGCAGAGGGCACTGAGGCAGGTGGCGGGGCCAGTTAACAACGGGGACGCGGAGGATGCCGCCTGGAGGGCTGCTCCACCTGCTGTCTCTGTGGGCCCACCCATGTCTTCTCTCCTGTCTGCCTGGCATCACCTTGCCCTCTGAGGATGCCATTCCCTCCAGGAATGGAGAGGGGAGGGCAAAGGTGGTAGGCTCCACAGTCCTGGGTTCGAGTCCTGACTTTTCCCCTTTGTTCTGTGACTTTGAATGCATTCCTGTCCCTATCTGAGTGTCCGTTTTCCTGTCTTGTAAAGTGGGGATGATGATCTTCATTCACAGGGTGTTAAGGATAACGAGATGATAGTGATGAACTTACTTGTCAGGATTAGTGCCTGGCACAGATGGGCGCAGTTCCTTGGTAGAATACCAGCCCCCTGATCTGCCACTCCCCCCTTGGCAACTTGTTTCTGCACTTGCCCACTCTTCTCCAACTGCACCAAGTGTGTTCCCTTCCTCACATGGTCCTCACGCCCCTCCTCACACCGTCCTTGCACACCCCTCACTCGCCTCATGTCCATGCACACCCTGGGCACGTGCACGTCAGCATTTCTGCCCACCCGGACACCCACCCCTCACCCTCCTGCCACTGGGTGGGCCTGGCTAGCACGTCTGCAAAAGAGAGGAGGGAACACTGTTAGGCAGCTGCTGTGTGCCACATACAAAGCGAATACTTGTCAGGGTCTGAATTGAATTCATTTAAAAACCCCTACTATGTGCTGGCTCAGAGCCAGGCCCTGGGGTCTGATGAGCAGGCGTGGTCCCTGCCCTGCCCTCACAGGACACGATGGTGGGAGAGACGTTCTTCAGAAAACGACCCACCCAAGATTCCTGCAGTTGGCAAACATAGTTAAGGGCCCTGAGGAGAAGTCCTGGGAGCTCTGGGAGGATAGAGGGGAGGAGCGCGGTCCCAGCCAGGGCTCAGGCAAGGCTTCTGAGAGGAAAGGATGTTTGAGCAGAAATCAGATGAGGAGGAGTCCTCTAGGGGGTGGGCATTGAGGTAAGGATGTCAGTGTACCATTCTTCCTTCAAATATTAGACCGGGAAACGTCAGGATACCCTGGGCTGACCTCTTTGCTTTTACCCGGGGAAGGGAGGGTCCCGGCAAGGGGTGTGGGAGGCAGCAGGGCGGGGCAGTGACAGCCCCTACCCACTCCCTGTGTCTCTGGTCCTGCAGGAGCACCCTCCAACCATGAACCACCTGGACTCCAGCAGCAACCCGTCCTCCACCACGTCCTCCACGCCCTCCTCGCCGGCTCCCTTCCCAACATCGTCCAACCCGTCCAGTGCCACCACGCCCCCCAACCCCTCGCCCGGCCAGCGGGACAGCAGGTTCAACTTCCCAGGTACCATACCACCGGGCTTTTGGGGGGCTTTTAGGGATGGGGTCACATGCACTTCTCAGCACACCCCAGCAGGCTCAGGGTCAAACACTGCAGCCACTGAGAGCACTTGCGGGGAGCCAGGCACTGTGCCCAGCTCAATTACATTACCGTATTTAAACTTGATAACAGCCCTGAATTGTACCCATTTTACAGATGGGAACACTGAGGTTCAGAGAGAGAAAGTGACTTGCCCTGAGCTGTTCAGCATGTAAGCAGTAGAGCAAGATCAAAGCCAAGTCTGTCTGACATGAAGCCTGTGTTCTTGACAGAACCCCCATGCTGCCCTCCTGCACATGCCTGGCTTCTACTGGACTTGCTCACTGGCTCAGGGCTTCTGAGCTCCCAGGGAGCCAGGGCGGGTCCAGAAGGCCTGGGAGAGGGGATCCAGCCTCTGTCACTTACCTGCTCTGAGATCTGAACCCGCTACCTAAACAGAAGTGTTGGTTCCCTTTTCCATAAAACTAGAGACCCCATAGAGTTGGAATTAGGTTATCCCCCAGGTGTAGTTGACGACACTGAGTCCCACAGGGCCGACCTGACCAGAGCTGGCCTGACTCTACCACAGCCCAGGCTGCCCTGGGGTCTGTAGGGCCAGGACCCCTTCCTCTTGGCCAGGCCTGGGGTGTGCTGCCTCCCCAGGGAGAGGAGCGGAGCCCACGTGTCCATTTGAGGACTGAGCCCGGCCTTGGCCTCCCCGGCAGCTCCTAGCAGTAGGTCTTGGCCTTCGGTGTATTCAGTTGGCAGCCTGGAGGAAGGAGGGGCTCTGGGATGCTCCAGTTTTCTCCCGGCCGAGCCACAGGCCCACTGCCAGCTTCAGCCCGTGGAGTCCTGGGCAGGTCCCACCTGTCACTCCAGGCCCAGGAGGACAGACGTACAGCTCTCCCTGTGCCAAGGGACCCAGCTGGGCCACCCGCAGCCAGCAGGAGGCCTGGCAACCTCTCTGGGCCCATCTCAGCAGGGTTCTAGGGACTTCTTCAGGGGTTGGGGAGAGACTGCCTTTGTAGGAATCTTTTTTTCTCTTTTGCTGTCCCTTCTCCTTAATCCGCACGTGGCTGGGTATCTTCTGACACGAATGCATCGTCATGACCCTACCCGTCCCCCCTGCCATTGAGCGATGGCCTATTTGATTAACCTCCTCTCCCATTCTGCTTTGTCATTAATATGCTCTGAAACTGGGCCTTCGGCTAAACCTCCTGGTTTGGATTTTTCTAAAAGAAAGGGCCTGTTTGAAAAACAGCAGCCACAGAGAAAGCGCTTTGTGTGACGTCAGCCAGCGTCTCGGCTTTCCCCGATGCCCCGCGCTGGGCCCGCATTGTCCGCTGCACAGAGCCCTCACTCTCTCCGGGCCCTGTTAGCTCTCTGGTCACCGCAGTGTCCGGGCCGGGCTGGTCGGGGGGTGTTAACCTTGGAGAGAAACCCCTGCCGTCCACCACCCTGCTGTGCAGGAGCATTTCAGCTTATCTTCAAGGATAAACCTGGGGAAAAGTTATTTATACCCCGTTGTGCAATACAACTGGAGCGGTTAACAAACTTCCCCAGGTCCCAGAGCCTCATAAGTGGCAGAGCTGGGGGTAGAGGCACGCTGTCTGAGTTCAGATCCCCAGCGAGCCCCCTTCAGTTTTCCATAAAAGAGGATGTTCTTCCCTGGAAGGTGAGGTCGAGTCTCAGAACCCTCAGCACCACGGTCAAATGTTTTCAGAATCATTACTCTCCCCGTTGATTTTACCCTCCTGGGCCCGTGCACATTTCACAGAGAAGCAGGCCTGAGAGGGGAACGGAATGGGCTGGGGCTCTGCAGCAGGGTGGCCATGGAGGTTGGGTCTCTGAACCCCAGTCCTCAGGGCAAGCCCCTTCACTCCTGGGGGCTCCTGCCAACACCCGCTCTCTCTAAGCTTCTTTCCTCCTTCCTGCATGGATCACCCTGTCCTGGCCAGGCCCACCGGGGACATGCCTGCCTCAGCCCGATAACCAGCCCGCCCTCCAAGCCCATGCCTGTGCCCCCTCCCCTTCGCTTCATTTGCTGTTCTGTGTGTGACTCACCTCCTCTTCTGTTTAAAGCTGCCTACTTCATTCATCATAGACAGCAGTTTATCTTTCCAGGTGAGTCCTTTGCATGGTCCCACTAACTGTCCTCTGCTGTGACCCCTCTGCTCGGCCCACCTGGGCGCCTCACCCTCGGCACCTTGGAGGTGCTTGAGTCTCAGACCGCCCTGTTTTGAGAGCTGCCTGTCTGTTGAGGCTGGAAAGGGGGGCAGGGTGAGTAGTAGCCTTCACAGGGGCAGTACCTTGCTGGCAGGGACCGTGGCATCCATCCTGTTCAGCCCCTTGGACAGAAACTACAGGCAACTTGTCCAGGGTCACACGCCAGGAGGTGGCAGGAACTCCTTTTGCATAATGAGGGGGGGGGGGGGGGACTTTTTTTTGATGCCTTCTGTGCATCTGTCATGGTATGCTCCTCCGCACACTGACCAGGAAACTGCTTATCTCACAGAAGCCAAAGCCAATTTGGGAAGGTCTGCAGGCTTCCCTTACTCAGTGGGCTTCACCTTCCAGAGCCTTGTCGCATGGCGCCATCTGCTGGCCACTTATTGGAAAAGCCGCCTCAATGAAGAAAGAAAACTTATGACAATCATTTATTGATTCCCTTCCACAAAAATTGTTTTGCGCACCTACTATGTGCCAGTCTTTGCATTTGGCCATATTCCTGCCCATAAGGCATTTATCTGGTCAGTCCTTATTTCTCTAGCTGAAGGTGACAAGCACCATTATAAGTAATCTGCCACTTTAAATCTTAATTTAGCCATGTGAAGGTTCAGCTTTAGACAAAGTCTGTAGCTAATTGTTTTTTTCCTAGTTTAAAAATGTCTGTGCTGAAGTCTTGGTATTTTGGTTATTCCAGGCTCTTCTATTAGGGGAGTGGCTGGGAGCATTTGTCAGTTCTTAGAGGACCATCCATAGGGTACTGCAGGCGCGCAGGCTGGCTGGGGCAGGGGCAGGCTCCCCGAGCTGCCTCTGTGGTTTCATACCAGTTGTTGCTGTGGTTTCCCTCAGGAGCCTGCTGGCTCTAGGATGGCGTGCAGGGCAGTGCCTGGAAGCATTGGGAAAACGTGCCTCTGCTTTCAAAAGGATACATTTTGCTCTGCAGATGTGCTGTGGGGAAGGGAAGGGAACTATTTCCATTAAAACAAACATGGACACATTTTGGAGCAGAATGCAAAGTATGGGGCTTCAGAGACGTTTTGCCCTCCCACCGAAGTGCTGCTTCTCCCTGAACCCCCCACCCCACGCATGATTTTCTTCCGTGGAAGCATTTGAGTGGTGTTGGATGGGAGAAGTGTCAGGCCTCCCTGGCAGTCTGCGGACACGATACAGCGGTGCTTGGAGGAGGCCTTAGCAGCGGCTGCCCGGGCCTGGCATCTCCCAGAGACTGTGCACTGGATGTTGGGCACACGCGTGCGTTTCCTTGATAAGAAGGCCCGCGGCTGCTATCAGATTCTTTATGTCTGCGAGCTTCCAGAGAGGTTGAGAACCTGTGGTTCAGATACCGACTTCTGCGCATGGGCCACGAAGTTTCAACTGCACTGTACGTGCGCGCCCGCACGTGGTATTTTGTGGAAGAGCCACACTCAAGGAGCCAAAGAGCCTCATGTGGCTCGCGAGCCGCAGTTTGCCGACCACTGGCCTAGGAGAAAGCCCTGGAGTGAGGTCGAGGGAAGTTTGATGGCCGATGGGGAGGCTCTTTGTCCTAGAAGACAGGGAGAGGCGCGATTAGCCTGAGCCGCTGCTAACTCCAGTTTATCTTCTTTAGCTGATAAAAGAGGAGGGAGCGAGGGGCCCAGCCGGCCCCAGGGCTGCCAGTCTCCCCGAGTGCATTGGCGAGAACAGGAGGAGGCAGGCAGCAGCAGGAGCAGCTATAGAGGCCTTGGCCTTATGTAACACACTGGTTTCGCCCTGGGTGACCATCTCTCAGGTGTCCCTGTGCAGCTTCCGGTGCCAAAACTGGGAAAGCCCCAGACTCAGGGGGCGGCCCCAGCTGGTGTGTGGGCTGTGTGTTTCTTCCTCTCCCTGCGAGCTGTCCACCAGCGGACCAAACCTGGAAGCCGAGGGGGCAGGCTCAGCTCCCGCCAGAAATTCCCAGCCCCGGTGCCAGGCACCAGGTGTCCCTCACGAGCCACCTGTAAGTCCTCCTTCTGCCTCCGCTGGCCACCAGCCCCGGCCTCCAAGCAGAGCAGGAGGGCCTGGCCCACATCCAGTCAACAGTAGCCCAGGTTGCTTCCACCACTTGCTGGTATGAGGCAGTTAGACCACAGGGGAATGGCGTTCACTGAGGCTTCATCCTCCTCGCCCACCTGGGGCCCCTCTGGGACAAACCAAGTGCTGTAGAGGCTGCGTTCAGGTTCCGTTTCAGGAAAAGCACAAGGTGGCCCCGTGGGAAGGGCTGGAGAACCTGTGTGTAGCCCTGTGAGGGGCGGCTGGGGGAGAACCCACTTCCCTGCGAGTAAGCGCTGTGTCTTTCACGGGGGTGGGAAGGTGGTCTCACGCTTCGTATTTGCTTTTTGTTTCCTCCAGACATTTCCGCATTTCCACCGGCAGCCCCGTTTCCCGATGCAGCCGACAGCACCCGGTAGGCATTCCCGTGCTGTGTCCTCTTTCTCCTCCATGGGGACTCGTGGCAGCTGGATCCACATCTCTGACCGTCTCCCCGCGCCCCGTGAACCTCTGACCTCCCACTTTGCATATGGGCCAGCCAGATGGCAAACGGCTTGGGCTAAGGCACCCTAGGCCCCTGAGCTCAGCCAGAGGGTTTTTTTCGCCTCTTATCGGTGCAGTCAACATTGGGTGGGGCGGTAAACCTGACCCAGGAGGAGGGGGCAAAGGGTACTCAGAGTTATAGAAACTACTAGAAATAGCTCCTGCTCATGCAGCCCTAGCTCAGTGTCAGGCCACGCTGAGCACCTGACTTAGGTTCCCAAGTAGGTACATCCTCAGTGTACAGATGGGATCGCCAGCTCAGAGAGGTTAAGAAACTGCGTAAAGTCACACAGCCGGGACGTACCAGAACCAATTCTCAAGTAGAATCTCAAGTTCTGTGCTTGTGTTGGAACCTCCATACTGGCTGTCAGGTCGAAAGGGCCTTGGTGGTCCCTGCCCCCCCCCCCCCCCACCCCCAACCCCGCCACCCTCAGGAGAAGGCCGAGGCTGGAGAAGGGAATGGGGCCTGGTCCTCGGCCTCCTGACTATTTCCACAGCATCCAGACCGCCTTTCCCATAGGTGAGGGTCAAAGTCAGGATCCAGGCCTGGTGGCCTCTTCTCAGACCTCACAGGGGAGTCCCCGGCCCAGCTGAGAGCGGAGTGGCCCACCCTCAGGGCCTCCTTGACAAACCCAGTTTTACTCTTAGGCTCGACGACCAGCCGAAGGCAGACGTGTTGGAGGATCATGAAGTAGAGGTGAGCCTAGACAGCGCCTTCTCTCCCCTCCCTCTTTCCCTCCAGCTCAGCATGCAGAGCGGGTTAGGTGCCGGGCCCTGCGAGGCCACCTCAGGTGCCTGCTGCAGCAGATGTGGCCAGATGTGCTTGGCAGGGAAGAAGGATGAGGAAGCAAGCTTCCCTTTGCTTTTCTGTTTTGGAGGCTAAAGTCAGCTCTTAATGCCCATGATTCCCACCCCTAGCCTGGAGGCCCGGGCCCAGCCCTGGAGACTCTGCTTCAGTCCGTCTAGGGTGGGGCCAGACATCTGTTACCAAAGCTCCCCAGCTGATTCTGATTGTACCCAAGTCCAACACTACTTGACCCTTGAACCACAGTATCAGCCGAGCCTGGCTCCCTGCAAAGCGAGCAGAATGTTAACTAACTCCTGCCCAGAGAAGAGTCAGACGCTTGTGCTTAAACAAAAGAACACCCAGGAAGCATGAATGCGGTTACATTCTTCATGCCGGGGATGTCGGCGCTTCCCCAGTGATCAGATGTCACTCATAGGGAGCTCTTGGTGTGTTAGGCCTCCCCCCCCATGCCCCCCTCCCCCGCCAAGGCCTGTATTTCGTGGATTTGGACACTGAGGTGCCAAGTGACCTGCCTATTGTCCACACAAGCCAGTGCAGGGCTGGCACCGGGACCCGGGCCTCCCAACCCTGTGCCCGTCCTCCTCCCTCACCTGATAGGGGCTCCGGGGAGGGGGAGTCAGTGGAGCCCAGATCTGCTGCCCCTCAGTTCCTTCCTCCTGTCCTTCCAGGCCGAGGAGCCGGAGGCTGGCAAGTCAGAGGCGGAAGACGACGAGGACGAGGACGAGGTGGACGACCTGCCGAGCTCCCGCCGCACCTGGCGGGGCCCCATCTCCCGCAAGGCCAGCCAGACCAGCGTGTACCTGCAGGAGTGGGACATCCCCTTCGAGCAGGTGGAGCTGGGCGAGCCCATCGGGCAGGGCCGCTGGGGCCGCGTGCACCGTGGCCGCTGGCACGGCGAGGTGGCCATCCGCCTGCTGGAGATGGACGGCCACAACCAGGACCACCTGAAGCTGTTCAAGAAGGAGGTGATGAACTACCGGCAGACGCGGCACGAGAACGTGGTGCTCTTCATGGGGGCCTGCATGAACCCGCCCCACCTGGCCATCATCACCAGGTAACCCCACCCCGGCCCTCGCTGGGGTGGCCTCCTCAGCCTCACCTTCCCTGGGGGCCCTGATACTTATGTGGATGCCCTGGAGAGGGTGGAAGATTTTTGGTTTTAGTTAAGTTTATTTTTCAGTTATAGTTGACAGGCAATATTATATTAGTTTCAGGTGTACAGCATAGTGATTGGACATGGATACACCCCCATTTTGCTTGTTTATCAGAAACAGACATAAGTCACCACCCACCAGAACTCCTGAGCAGTGCGAGGTCACCCGCCACCACACCCGGGGACAAAATGCCAGCCCAGAGCACGACAGCGTGGTTCCTTAGGCAGCCTTATGGTGGTGATGCCAGCTCCACAACCCCCACACCCCAGGCGCCAGCGCTGTCCGTCAGTCCTTCCATCCTTCCATCTCTTACCCACCCAGTCCCATAAAAGATCTGAGCAGTTCTCAACCTGTGGGTCTCGACCCCTTTGGCGGTTGAACGACCCTTTCACAGGGGTCGCCTAAGACCATCCTGCATATCAGATATTTACATTACGATTCCTAACAGTAGCAACGTTACAGTTATGAAGTAGCAACGAAAATAATTTTATGGTTGGGTCACAACATGGGGAACTGTATTTAAAGGGCCAGAAGGTTGAGAACCACTGGCTTAAAATGAATACCTATAATAATGAAGCAGGGCCTTCGTTGACAAAGGTTTAGCGTGCTTTACTAGTAGAATATCCTGAAGGCACTTGGGACACAGGTAAGGAACTATCAGCCAATATTCTGGACCCTCATCTGCTCTCAAAGTTTCTGAGGCTCCAGCATCTTATCTCCTTGGAGACATTTTCTAATGACTAGCCCAGGGGTGGGCAAACTTTTTGACTCGAGGGCCACAATGGGTTCTTAAACTGGACCGGAGGGCCGGAACAAAAGCATGGATGGAGTGTCTGTGTGAACTAATATAAATTCAAAGTAAACATCATTACATAAAAGGGTACGGTCTTTTTTTTTTTTAGTTTTATTCATTTCAAACGGGCCGGATCGGGCCGAGGGCCGTAGTTTGCCCACAGCTGGACTAGCCCCTCCCTCAGGTGGCGTAAGTCACCTTCTCCCTGGATCAGGAGGGTGGGTGCACGTTCTCTCTGGGTCCTTCCTCACCTCACGTTTTAGGGGGCAATGTAGAGGGGGACCCCAAAATGCGGGCCCTTATCCAATAACCACGCTGACACCCCTCCACCGTCCTCCCACTCTCCTTTACTGAAATAAAATCTCTGTGATCAGAAAACAATAGAAACGATCATGAGAATCATTACAGGGAGCCCCAGGGCCCGACGTTGCCCTGGGCCACAAATGGGGTGCATGTGAGTTTGTGTTTGTACGTTCAGGCAGGCCCAGAGGATTGGGAGGCAGGCTTGGTTAAGAACGAGGATTCTGGTGCAGGGGTTGGAGAGAGCACAGCTCTCCCCACGGCCCCTCCCAGGCTCCACAGGGCCGGGGTCAGGCTGCACTGGCCCCAAACCTCTGCCTGACCCGCCGCTCTCAATAGCTTCTGCAAGGGGCGGACGTTACACTCGTTTGTGAGGGACCCCAAGACATCGCTGGACATCAACAAGACGCGGCAGATCGCTCAGGAGATCATCAAGGTAAGCGGCGTCCTCCTGCTCTGTCTGCCTGTGTCAGGGTGGTGGCGGCTGCCTTTGTCTCTCCCCTGCGTTGGGGTACCTCAAGGGTGGGACCCCTACACGCCTCCCCTCCATCTGTGTCTCATCAATTAGAGCTACAGCTGGAAACTAGGTGAGCAGTGAGGGAATGGATTGGTCAGGGAGGAACGCAGCGGGCTTTAACGCCAGGCGGCCTGAGTTTGAATCCTGCTCCCATCAGCTGTGTGACTTTGGGCAGGTGGTTAAGCCTCTCTGAGCCTTGGCTTCCGTATAAAACGGGGAAACCAACATAACCTCCCTTGGAGGATGGACACAAGGGTAACACGGGATCATCTACGGAGAGAGCATTGGGCCCGGGGCCAGCACTGGGTGTGTGTGTTAGCATTGTGGTGGGGGGCTGGGGGAGCACCCACACTTCTGCCTTAAAAGTTTCCAAATCCAAGTTTCATGAGGACAGGCCCCCGGGCTCAACTCAGGCAGCCCTTTTTCTTTCTTTCATCCTTTTAAAGTAGTTAAATAAAAATGAAGAAAAAACTTTTTTTTTTGCTTTCTTTAGCAACAGGCCCAGATAAAAACTAGAATACTGCGGGGTGGGAGTTCCTCTTTTCTTGTTTTCGGTTGAAAAGCTTTCCCAGCAGCTGCCCCCAGGTTTGGGTCCCTTTCCGGCCTTTCCTTTCTCTTCTGCCTTAGCCCAGCCTCCTTTCCTTTCTCCGCCCTCTCCCTCTCCCCCGCCCCCCCCGCCCCCCCCCCCCCCCCCCCCCCCCCCGAGCCCTTGCCCAGTCTGAGGGTACAAGCCGGCTGGTTAAAGCCTGGATAGAGGTCCCAGATCACATGGGTCCTGTATGCCTTAATACGGATGGTTTCGTCATGCTTTATATACTTCCTGGCACCCAGCTTCCCACCCTTCTCCCTCTCCTCGTGTCCCACGTTAGCTAAGTCTGAGTAGGATGCTGGACAACACAGGCATGGAAAGGGCACAGATGGACCAAAGCCAGATCTCAGCTGTGTGGCCTGGAGCAGGTGACCGCCTCTCTCTGAGTTGGGTTTCCTCATCTGTAAAATGGAGACAGTCACACCGCGTGAGATTGTGAAGATTAAGTGAGGCGATCTGGGTATGGCGTCGAGCTCGGTGCCTGGCCCAGGTGGACACTAGGTCATTGTCACTCTTCTCCCCTCCCCCTGACGTGGGGCTCTGCTGTCTTCCAGGGCATGGGGTACCTGCATGCCAAGGGCATCGTGCACAAGGATCTCAAATCCAAGAACGTCTTCTATGACAACGGCAAAGTGGTCATCACCGACTTTGGGCTGTTCGGGATGTCAGGCGTGGTCCGAGAGGGACGGTGAGTTGGCCTTGGGCATCCGGACGGAACTGGGAGGAACTGGGGTGCTGGGTGGGCCTGGGTCCAGCTGGGGTCTGGGCACTCCTGCGTCTGAGGAGCAGCCCTCCCTGTAGGAAGGGCCAGTTTGCTTTGGTCCTGCCTTTGTGGTTCTGGTCCAGAATCAGATTTGATAACCTGCAGGTCCCTCGTACACTTGGTTCTCAGGCTGACCCAGGGAGGCTGGGTCCCCTCACTCACATTTACCACCTTGGGCAGAAGACCAGGGTTCAAGTCCCCCATGTGAGGAAGGGCATCAGGCGTTATTTCTCCAAATCTTGAAGGGGTGGGATGGGGAGAAAGGCTCCTCTCCAAGCATCTGGGGGACCCCCGGGAGGCAGAGTGGCAGCCGGGCTGGAGAGCCAGCTCCAGGCCAGGTCCTGAGATGCACAGCAGGTCTGATTTCCTGCACAGGGATGTGCTCCAGTCCTCCAGGATGTGCTCCGAGAACCAGGCACCTGCCAGCGTGGCTCCCTCCCCATCCCCCTTCTTGGCTGGCTTCCCTAGAAAAACCCGGCTATCGCTCTCCTGCTACATTCCCCCCAAGCGCCCCCGTGCCTTGGCAAGTGCGGGCTCAGCGTGTGGCCTCTCTGGGCCGGGCGTGGGTGGTGCCAGGCGAGCCTCTACAGGCCGCTCGCTGAAAGGCTTTGTGTCCGTGCCCTGGCTTCTTGGCCACCAGGCGTGAGAACCAGCTGAAGCTGTCACATGACTGGCTGTGCTACTTGGCTCCTGAGATCGTGCGTGAGATGACCCCCGGGAAAGAAGAGGATCAGCTGCCGTTCTCCAAAGCTGCTGACGTCTATGCATTCGGGTGAGGAGGCCCTGCTGCGGCTCTGAGGCTGGGGGCCGGGGTGGGGGCCGGGGGCGTGCTTTGAGCCCTGGCTCTGCTGCTTGTTGGGCGAGTGACTGCACCACTGACCCTCCCTTTCCCTCCCTGTAAAATGGGAGAGTAATGGCACCTCCCCAATAGCATAGTTTCATGAGGACTAAGGTCTCACCCATTGTCCGTGAGGACGCTCACCAGAGCTAAGAACTGCCCCTCTGGGTCCCCTCACTCTGGGATGTCCTGCCAGCAACCTCTAGTGCCCCTGGAAAGTGAGCAAAAGAAAAACGGAGGATACAGGGTGGGGCAAAAGGAGGTTTGCAGTTATGAGTACACGAAACAGATCATTCTTACATTACTATTTATTTTCCATACGAATAACTGCAAACCTCCTTCTGCCCCACCCTGTCTAATGTGAGCCACATAGGAAGTTTTCTCTTGGCCGCATTAAAAAAGAAAAACCGATGAAATCCGTTGCAGTCATGTATTTTCTGTAACTTGGATTCTCCAAAATATTATCACTTCAACGTGTAATCAGAAATTAAAATTGAAGGGGCTGCCTTACCACCGTACAGAGTCGAAAAGCCTGGCGTGTATTTTAACACCCACATTACAACTCAGTTTCACGCCCACGTGAGAGTGGCTCAGTGGCCCCCACACGGGACAGTGTGGCTCTAACAGAGGAGGTCCCCATCCAGATCAGTCGGGAAAGGCCAGGGGACTGGGAGAGGCTGAGTGAGGCCTCACCCTGTAATCTCTCGGATGTCCTTCCCTCGGAGGTGGTCTCTCACCCTCCTCCTTCCTTATCATTTCTGAAGAACCCTGTGTGCCAGGCACTGGGCGTGGCATTTTTTTTTTTTTTTTAAATATATTTTATTGATTTTTTACAGAGAGGAAGGGAGAGAGATAGAGAGTCAGAAACATCGATGAGAGAGAAACATCGACCAGCTGCCTCCTGCACATCTCCCACTGGGGATATGCCCGCAACCAAGGTACATGCCCTTGACCGGAATCGAACCCGGGACCCTTCAGTCCGCAGGCCGACGCTCTATCCACCGAGCCAAACCGGTTTCGGCAGGGGCGTGGCATTTTTGTTGCTCCTCAAACAACCTTTGGATGTAGGCATCAGTCCCACTAATGTTGACAGTTATACCAGGATCTCTGCTCAGAGCCTGGGCTGCCTCAGACTCCCCAGCACAATGGGAACACCAGGCCACAGACACTCTAGACCAGCGGTTCTCAACCTGTGGGTCGCGACCCTTTGGGGGTCGAACGACCCTTTCACAGGGGTCGCCTAAGACCATCGGAAAACACATATATAATTACATATTGTTTTTGTGATTAATCACTGTGCTTTAATTATGTTCAATTTGTAACAATGAAATTGGGGGTCACCAAAACATGAGAAACTGTATTAAAGGGTCGAGGCATTAGGAAGGTTGAGAACCACTGCTAGACCCTCCAGGACGCGGTCATGGCATTCCCTGAAGCCCAGCCGGTAGAGAAGGCTGGAGAAGGATCCTGGAGCCTCTGGCTGGGCTCCTGGCATTGGCAGCAGGAGCCCCGGGCGTGAGCTGGACTGAGTGGTCCAGGAGCTCACGCTTCACGGATGGTCTCCACAGGACCGTTTGGTATGAGCTGCAAGCAAGAGACTGGCCCTTTAAGAACCAAGCCGCAGAGGCCTTGATCTGGCAGATCGGAAGTGGAGAGGGAATGAAGCGAGTCCTGGCCTCCGCCAGCCTGGGGAAGGAGGTCACGGTGAGTAGCCACCTGTCCGAGGACAGGGAGGAAGGGCTAGAGCAGTGATGGCGAACCTATGACACGCGTGTCAGAGATGACACGCGAACTCATTTTTTTGGTTGATTTTTCTTTGTTAAATGGCATTTAAATATATAAAATAAATATCAAAAATAGAAGTCTTTGTTTTACTGTGGTTGTAAATATAAAAAAATTTCTATATGTGACACGGCACCAGAGTTAAGTTAGGGTTTTTCAAAATGCTGACACGCCGAGCTCAAAAGGTTCGCCATCACTGGGCTAGAGGGAGGGCGTGGGCACTTGGCCTGGCTGCGCTTCCTTCACACACCTGAGCCGTGCGACCTGGGGCAGATGTGTGCCAGATGTGTGCCAGGCAGGCCTCGTTGCTGCTGGCTGGCAGCCCGTGTCCTTTATCACCCCACGCTTACCCTCCTTCTTAAAAAAAAAGCTTCCCTGCCCATCGGTTGAGTTCAAACCTGCTGTGTTCTGGCGTCACCTGGAGCCTTTTTGTCTTCTTCAGTCAGTCCCTTGATTGGGCCCTGGCAGTTGGAGATTTCTGTTCCCCTCCACTTTCTGAGACGATTTCTTGTTTATGGCTGTTCTAGTTTCCTGCCCTATGGTGTCTTTGTTTTCTGGTGGAAACTTCCACTAGACAGAATGTGGTCCTTCCGCGTGAGTTTCCGTGTCTTTCACCTTCTGTCACATTTCCTTCCATTCCTCCCCAGCGCTGGGTCCGCAGGGAGGGGATCTCCTTGATCTTATTTTCTACTGCTTCTACCTCATGTTTTATTTCGGAGGCTGCATGATTCATTGCAAGCACTTTATCACTTTGTCAGTTTCTTTCTTTATTGCACCCTGGTCTTGTTTTATGGATAACCCTCCCCTGCACACACACACCGTGTCCTCAGTCGGTGTTTTTAGGGTCCGTTTATCCCCAGTTTTCCTACCTGGCAGCTACCCCAGGGGCCCGGTCATAGTGAGGAGCAAACACCTGAGCTGCCGAGTCTAAGTGGATGTGCACATGCCGCTGTCACGTGGGCACGTCAGCCTGACTGTGCGTGCAGGATGTTTCCTCACAGGTAGCTCTGAATCAAAAGGCTGAAGGTGGGGGTGTACATGTGTGGGTCCCTGAGATTAGGCCGAAGATCGCCACGGTGAGCAGGGCTCTGCTCTGGGGCCGCTCGGGGCCGCCGTGCTGCCCTGTCTCACCTGCTGCACCGCATTTAGTCCTTGTCGCTCAGCCTTCGTTCCCGTGACGCTGAGGCTCCCACCTGTTGCCGCCCCCTCTGCACACATTCAGAGCATCTTGTGTTTCACCTATCAACACACCACCTTCCACTTTCCGTTCTAAAAACTGGTGGCTTCCTTGCCGATGTCTTTTCTATGACCTGTTAATCAGCTTTGTTACTATTGTTCCAGGGAGGTCTGAGAAGGAAGGGAACCCTAGCTGGTTTGGCTCAGTGGATAGAGCATCAGCCTGTGGACTGAAGGGTCCCGGGTTTGATTCCGATCAAGGGCACATGCCCGAGTTGCAGGCTCGATCCCCATTAAGGGGCGTACAGGAGGCAGCCGATCAATGATTCTCTCATCATTGATGTTTCTCTCTCCCTTGCCCTTCCTCTCTGAAATCAATAAAAATATATTTTTTAAAAAAGAAGGAAGATGGGGAGATGGGCTTGTGCGTTTCTATTAGAACTGGAGGTATGAGCGCTTTTCTGAAATTCGGTTATTTCTCAGCCCTGCTGGCCAGTCATCGCAATGTCAGCAAGATGTTCAGGGACCACGAGCCGGGGGTGCTTGCGAGTGCTGAGGGGACCCTGTGCAGAGGCCCCAGCTCACCTTCCTCCCTCTCAGCCGGCTCACACCCACTAACGCCGCCTCTGCCCACAGGAGATCCTGTCCGCCTGCTGGGCTTTCGACCTGCAGGAGAGGCCCAGCTTCACGCTGCTGATGGAAATGCTGGAGAAACTGCCCAAGCTGAACCGGCGGCTCTCCCACCCCGGGCACTTCTGGAAGTCTGCTGAGTAAGTACCCCTTCAGCGGCCAAACCCGCCAGCCAGCCTTGGTAGCTGCATGTGGGGTCTTAGAGGGCACCATGTGCCCTGTGTGCCCAGGACTGTGGCAAACACTCAAAGCAGATGAGCCGGGAACCTCGTTCCTCACCAGTGATACCAGGGTCTCCCTCACCGCGTCTAGTCCGGAGACGCCTTTGTCTCCAGCTCTCCTCTGGAAGCTTCCATATCCCTGTTCTCAGAGAAGTGCTGACGCCGGGCCCAGGCGAGAGGATGCTGCATAGGACAGGGCCACACGGGCCTCTGGACCTCAGAGCATTACCAAAACCCGCAGAGTGGCGGTGGCTTAAAATAGTGCAGACTCAGCACAGAGCTTTCTAGTCCCCCAACCTTTCTCCTTTGCTCAGTAAACAGGTGATGGGTGCGTGAACGAATGAGGGAATAATTGCAGTATGCCGAGTGCGGGGACAGAGCACGGCCTCTGTGGGAGCAGGGACGGGCCTTCTCTGCCCACCCAGGGAGCTTGAGGAAGGGTCTCTGGCAGAGAAGTCCTTGGAGCTGGGCTTTGAACAGGAGCCGTCCCAGGAGAGACCAGGAGCAGAGGGTTCTCCTGGACTTGCAAGAAGTAACTCATTTGACAGCCTGGGCCCCGGTTTTCTCATCCGCAGAAGAGAAAGCTAGGTGCTGTGAGATGGTTCCAGATCCCCTAAAGACCCCATAGCCCACAGTCTCATTTCACTGAGGGAAACTGAGGCACCGCTGGGCACTGCTTCTGGCCCACCACGATCAGCCTCTAAGGAAAAGAATGCCAGCACCCCCTCATGAGTCCGTGTCACAGCTTCCTGTTCATGACTTTTACTTCTACACACTCAGCCTCTAATTCTCCTTTTCTTTTTCTTTTCCATCGGTTTTGTTGCTTTTTTATTTTGGGGGGTGGCTGATGCGATGACCTGTCCTGTCATCTCCCTGTCTCTTCCCGCCATCCTGATTCCTGTGGCTCCTCCTCCACCTGTCACGCGGGGGCCGACCCTACGGCATCACCTGCGGACTTCGCTCCTCCCACACCTGGCAACATGATCGCGGGGCACTCCCAGTCGCTGGCGGAGCCGATACTACGGGAAAGGACGATACGGCCACCCTGACTTTAAGAACCCCTGCCCCGCTCTGGAGGAATAGTGTGTCTTCTGTTACTTCCCTCCCTCTCTGCCTGACGCAGCCTCCCCTCCGCTCACCCTGCTTTCTGCCTGTCTGCATCCAGCTCCTCATCTTTGTGTGTGTTTTTCTCATAAACCTAAGGGATGTTTTTGCAGCTGAAACGGCCGCCGGCAGGGCCTCTGCGGGCTCGTATTTCTCTCGCAGGGCCTCTGCCCACCCTGTGGCAAACGATGGCTTGCGCCTGGGTGAGAGAGAACGGAGGTCATCGTCTGAAACCCCCGGGTGCCCTCTGGCCAGAGCTTACAGAAGAATGCAGTGAGCAGAAGTAGTGAGCTCCAACAAGTCCATCTCCCTAGTCCAGGGCTGAGGGGCAGAGGGCCCATTGGCCAACCTCTGATTCAGATCCTGTGACCGGGCTCCGGGCAGCTCAGGGATGGCTCTTTGCGCCAGGCTCCCCTCCCTGCCCGCTCGGCTGCCAGGCCTGGGATGGAACAGGAGTGTCCCTTTCTCTCCAGGGAAAGAGGGTCCCCTGACCTGGCCAGGCCCCGGCTGCTGCCCCCG
Source organism: Myotis yumanensis (assembly GCF_028538775.1). Lineage (NCBI taxonomy): Eukaryota > Metazoa > Chordata > Mammalia > Chiroptera > Vespertilionidae > Myotis > Myotis yumanensis. The sequence continues at coordinate 21,924,532 of NW_027223767.1, read as the reverse complement.
CCCCGTGGGGCCCGGTTCTCACTCACGCTGCTCTCCCTTCTCTTTCCTCCCATAGGTTGTAGGCCTGGCTGCCTCGCATGTGCCTGGGGCTTTCTTCCTCCTAATCGTCACTCGGCACCTCGACTCCTGCTCAAATGCAAACCGAGAGGCGGGCACTAACCCGGGGGACGCCATCTCTGCCGCTCCACCTTCTCTCCTGAGGCCTCCTCTTTTGCTTTGTTTGTTTTTAAAACTGGCCCCTCCGTCTCCACCGCCTGCGTGTGCCTGAATAACTGACGTCCGCGGAGGACTCCCTAACAGCTCCCCCCAGAAGGCCCTGGACGCGGCTGCACCCTCTCTAGCTCTTCCTCTGCGGGTGCTAGCGTGTTTTGTTGGGTGGCCCTGCCTCCTACTAACAGCTCAGTGAGACCTGTGCCCTCCCCGCACCCTGCCAACCTGCACGTTGCCAACCCCAGCACGTCGGCCTCCCAGTGGCTGGGTCCAAAGAACAGGGGGAGGGGGTCTGCTTGGCTATTAACCGTAGGGATCTTGTCCAGCAAGGAGTGGGGCGATTTCAGAGCTGCGCAGGGCCGTCCCCTCTGCAGGGCTGCCGGTGGTGGACACCCCAAGGTCTGTTGCCGTAAAAGACAGACACTTGGAAGGACTGCTCAGCAGCGCTCAGGGGGGGTGGTCTGAAAGCAAGGGGCCTGTCTCCAAACAGTTTCATTGATGAAAGCAAAGCTCCTGCCCCCCTCCCACCCGCAACGTTGCTCCCTTTACATCTGCCCAGTGCGGACGGCAATTTCCAGACCCTGAGCCAGCTCATCAAGAGTGTGGTTGGCCGGGCACCCAGAGTCCCTGCATTGTTGCCAAATGCAGATTCCTGGGCCCCCAAGACCCGATCCCGGTCTCTGGAGGCCGGCCCTGAGCACCGCGTGCTTCCAGGTGGCCCTGTTGTTCTCCCGTGTGTGAGGCCCACTTCTCACAGGAGCTGGTGATGTCACTCAGCTCTGGGGTCGGGTGTCCTTCTCCCAGTTCCTCTGGGAGCACGAGCTTCCCTGGGCTGTGGTGAGAAGTCAGCTCACAGGAGCCATGGCAGGTACTTGCTCTGGGAGCTGGGGGCTGTGAGAGGCACAAGCCGCCGCCCTCCAGGCGGCGTGTGGCCAAGGCTGGGCTCCCAACCCGGCACCACCAGGAGCAGCTCTGCTGAGACTGCGGCCGTTGGCTGTGGAATCATTCTCCCTTGGTGGGCTGGGTCCTCTGTGAGCTTCTGGAATTGGCCCGCTCCTTAGCTCATGTCACCCTAATCTGCTCGAGACCAGCGGGGCCGTAACCCTTGTTTTTGTTCCTCTTTGCAGCATTAACAGCAGCAAAGTTGTACCCCGGTTTGAGAGGTTTGGCTTGGGCGCCCTGGAGGCCAGTAATCCAAAGATGTAGCCAGCTGTGCAGTTTCCCCGCCGATTTCCTCCTTTTTCAAAGTGTTTCTAAAACATCCACACAACCTCCACCACAAAAAGCAGCACTCGCCGCCGAAACGTCCGCCCGCCGCTCCCCCAAGCGCCGCAAGCCAGGAGCCCGCGTTCTGGGCTCAGACCTGTTTGTGCGCAGAAAACGCTCGGGTCTCGGAGACGGAGCTGCACCTGCTGTTCCTTAAAGTGACATCACCAACAACCAAACCTGTCCCGACGGGCAGCCAATGTTTACATGTACGTTTCTGCGGAGTGAGCGCGATGTTTTACAATAGGTAATAATAAAAGCAGGCTGTGCGGGGGTGCGCCGGCCCCGCCGGCCGGGACAGCGGACGTGGTGCCCCTGTGGAGAGCCCTGTGGGCAGGGAGCCCGCGCTGGGCCGCAGGAAGGAAAGCCTCCTGGTTGTGGACGTTTTGGGGGCAGGACGGGGGACCACAGATCTGACCTCGCCTCTACTTTGGCCCTAAACCTTGTCGGGAGGGGGGGAAGCTCCCTCGGCCGGGGTCTCCCCTTGTCCCTTCCTCCTCTTGCAGAGGAAACCCTGGCTGGGAACTGAGCTGGAATACGAGGGTCCCCAGATCCCAGAGAGCTGGGTTCACCTCTGACCCCTGCAGTTCAGCCCATCCCAGCTGGAAACGCAGAGACAGATCAAACCCGAATAACATCTGCGCTGATCCAGTGGTTCCCGCCAGGGTTCCACCTTCTGCAGCGAAGTTTCCTTCCTGCCCCCAGGGAGGCAGCCAGGGCCTCGGCTTTTTAGACAGAGCTGAGTCCCTGACATTTGACCCCAGAGCGAAGGCTGTGTGTGCCGTGAAGGCTCCGTGAGGACAGGAAGGTATGGGGGAAGGAGAAGCATCAGTGGGTCCCCGAGCCCCCTCCTAGCCTCAGTGTTACCTGGCTGGTCCCTTAGACACCCATCCTCAGTCACCCCAAGGCGTGGAGCCGCCCATCTCTTCCCCGGCCCCAGTCCTGTTGAAGCCCCTCAGCCCACTCCTGGCTCCCCACTGTCCATGTGCAGAGCTAAGAAGGGAGGCGTGTGCCCCCCCTTTTATGAGAGCCCCCCAGTCTCCAGAGCCTTCCCCAGCACCGAGTCAGGCCTCCCTGTCAGGCCTCCGTTTGAACCAGAAGGACAGCCTGTGATGAGAGAGCATCCTGCCTGTCTTCATTAGAAGCTGCCGCCTCAAGAGACAAGTTCCAGGTGGCAAAGAAGCCCGTCAGTGGACGTTCTGTCCTACTAGGCTCCCCACCAGAAATGACCAAGGGGGGTGAGAGTGGCCGTGTGGTTGGGTTCAGGCCCAGAACCTGTGTCCATGCTCTGAGCCAAGGTGGGAGGCAGGTGGTCCTCCCACCCCTTTCATTTATGCCCCTAGCAAAGCTCCCAATCTTTAGAGCCACCCTCCCCCTTCCTGGTCTGACCAAATTGCCGTATGAAGCGGGCCTCTGCCCAGATGCTGTGGGCCCCTCTCCAGGCCAGGCCAGCACCCTGGCTGAGCGGTACTTGGAGAGCACAGTTGCCGGGCAACGCAAGGTACCCGGCTCCCGCTGCCTGTCCGCCCTCCGGATGGGAGCGCCTCCCCACTTCCCAGTTCGGGTGTGGGAGGAAGATGGGAGCTGGAAACCAGTGGCTTCGGCTTGTGTGGGTCTGTCTGTCCTCTGTGGGGCTGTCTGTGTCTCCCCATCATGCCTTTGGCTTCCCCCTCTGAGCCCGAGGCCGTGCTGGTGAGCCCTGGGTTGGACAGCAGCGGAGCACACGGGGCTCAGTGCCTCCTTAGCCCACGGAAGTTAGTCTGCGTTTTGTTTTTTCTCATGAGTGTGACACTCGTGGGTCAGCTCAAGAAGCTTTCATTGAGCAGCTGCTGTGCTCTGTGCAAGTGCGGGGGGCCTGGTGATAGGACAGTCACCGTCTCCACCCTGATGGAACTGACGGTCTGCCAGGAACCCTGAGAGTGTAGCTGAGCGTCGGGGGGGCACCTCTTCTCCAAGGCCCCGGGCAGCCTCTCCACGCGTAGCCCGAGCCTCTGCACTCCCCGTCATTTAGGATAAACACCTCGGAAAGCCCCCCCACTGGCCCCCTTCCCTGTGTTTCCACGACTGTGAATGAGGTTAGGAAGACGTGCGTGCCCTCCGTGTGCTCTCCCTTCCTGCCCTGGAAACATGAAGGACGGCAGATACTGTGAATTCAGCCTCATGGCCAACTGTGAAGGGGAAGGAGACGCTGGGAGGCCTCCTTGGAGAGAGCTCTGGGGGCTGCAGAGGTCCGCACTGGGGTCAGAGTGGAGCCCAAGCGCTGGCCCTTCAGGGCCCCCCCCCAGTTCCAGCCTCACCTCCAAAGTCCCGAGGTCTGTGTCCCCACTGCCTTTAGCCACCAGAGCCGCAGCCATTGGGTCTCCATGCAACTTGGGGTCCTGAACCCCAGCGAGTCCCTGTTAGTCGTGAGCGGTGTGTAGCAAAGTGACCTCTCCATGTCACCAAATTAAAGACAGGCACGGGGCCCTGGACTCTGCCCCCGCCCAGTGTTTCTTGTGACCTCGGGGGGAGTGGCGCCCTGTAAGCCTGGGTTCGGTGTCGATTTGGGGGCAGGTGGAGACGTAACTGTGAAGCCGAACCGGGAGCTTGGCTTCGCGACGTCAGCCGGGATCTCATCAGCGCGCGCACCCCCTGCGTCTCCTGTGGCCGCGAGGCACACACTTGCTCTTTTGAATGTGATGTAAAATTTGTACAGGAAAAGTTTTTATATTTTCTACCAACTGCATTTGTCTTCCAGAAATGCTATTAATTTAAATTAAAACGATGAGTATTAACGAACGTGCTGTATCACTTTTTGCCACTGGCAAGAACACACCCTCTGCCAGGCCAAGCCTGGGCATCTGGAGTTGGAATAAAACTATACCAAGTTGTCTGGGGCTTGTGTCTGCTTGGCTCAGTCCGATGAGTGTGGGGGCTGCTCAGATGGATGGATGGTGGGGAGAACCAGAATGGGGGGTTCAGGGGGTTCGGGCCCGCTCTGGGAGTACCTTCCAGAGAAAGAGGAGGTATGCTTGGACCTTGAAGGCAGATATTTCTAAACAGCATCGAAGTCCCATGATGCACAGAGGAAGGTCACCCAGCCCCCACTGGAACATCTGGTCACTTGGGCCAGAGGTGCTTTTGCCTTGTAGAAGCCTTGGACGATGGATGGAGTCATTTATCCAGATCTTGTTTCTAGGAGCCTGTCCTTGCCAGTACATAGAGAGAGGGGCTTTGGAGGTTGGGGTAAGCCAAACAGATGGAAGAGATGGGGAACCGACATTTGTGGGACCTTTACTCTGAGCCAGGGAGGTGCTTTCCATATATAACCTCACCTTCATCTAATCTTCACAACACCACGAGTTAGGAATTGCGGTGTTTCCACTGAGGAAACTGAGGCATGGGGAGGTTACATCAGAAGTCGGGGGACCTAGAGACCAGACACGTATTGGGCACCTACTTACTATGTTCAGAAGATGGTGCTAAGTGCTGGGACACAGAGAAGAAGGTGGTACTGTTGCCCTCAGCCATGAGCCAGTGACAAATAGAGGCCCTTTCAATGTATTGCTTATTTCCTCGCTTTCGGGAGAGTCCTAGGAATGACGAAACACGTGTGTCTTACAAGAAGCACACAGGAGGAGTGTAATGGCCGATGGCCACGGGCACCTGCCCTCCGTGTTGGAGAGGCATCAGGGCCTGGGGAGGAGCGTGGCTGCCTGGAGAGCCACACTCCAAGGAGGCAGCCAGCACTCGGCTCTGAGAGCCCAGCGTTGCCACATCTTCCTTTATGTTTGTTTGCCTTTTTTTTTTAAGAGACACTAGAGGTCTGGATTTTTATGTGAAATCTCTCAATTCCCATAAGTTGGCTTACCTTATTTTTAAATAGTATGTAGGACAAATCAAGTTTGAAGACTGGAACCGGCCCACAGGTGCTGGCCCAGCTCTGGCTGCCCTCACACTCACCGGCCGTGTGACCCAGCATGAGCCCCACACCTCCCAGCACCCGTCTCCTCTCCTTGTTGATACAGAAAGTGGGCTCTTGCTACCTGGCCTACTTGTGGTGAAGATGAGAGAGATGGAACCGTGAAGCACTTGGCATGTGGAAAGTGCTCAGAGCCTGATGTCTGTCCTCCGCCGGCGAGCTTCCGCACCCCGCACTTCCCAGAACAACAGGCCTGCTCCCTGCAGGGGAGCTACTCGTTACCCCGGCGACTTCCTTCCCTAGTCGCGTGGACTCCAGCCGTGGATTGTCTGCAACGTCCGAACCAGGTGGTGGCCCAGGATGCTCTCTGGATCCCAATGTGGATGCAGGTTTCCACCTGTCACCCCCATCCCACCAGTAACTTGTTTAAAAAGTCATTTCAGTAAGTGTCTAGGCTGGGTGGCAGAGCAGCACTGGGGGATATCCACCACCCTTCCCACCATCACCACGTAGGAACTGAGTGTCCCCTATCTATCCCCGTGAGCACGTGGCTGGGCCGACACCCTGTGGGACTAGAGGGTCAGGGGAGGGTACGGAGGGTCTGGGTTCGCATCTCCCCGGATCCCTCCTTTGTTGGGAGGATTGGGCAGGCCTTCCATGGAGGAAGTGGCGTGGGATTGGCCATATTTCTGGAACATCCCTGCCTGCAGCTGGGCCCGTTATGAGGGCTGTAGCTGCCACAGGTGGAAAGAATGGGGATTTAAGAGGGTGAGAACTACTGAGCGATATGCCAAAAGTAATAAAACCATCTTAAGTTGCATTACTAGAAGCACGGTGTCGAAAACAGGGAGGGAAAACCCCACACTGTTATGTGTTGGTCAGATTCCTCGGGTACAGGGTCTCGTGCTGGGTGTCACTGAGTGCTACTGTGTCAGGGCCATGCAAGGTGCTTTCCATATATCCTCTCATTTCATAGCAGGCAAGTTCCATGACACAAGCCTTACCCCCATTTACAGGAGGAGAAGCTTGGGGTCACGAGGTGAAGTAACTGGCTCAGGGCCATCCAGCCAGCAAGGGAAAGAGCACCTTGGACCCGAAGCCACAACTGGCTGACTCAGAGTGTGTGCTCCTGCTGGAACGCCTGGGGTCCGATAAGATAATGGGCCATTCCACGGAAAATACCATTTCATTCCGCACTGCAGTCTTCTCAGGAAGTCCCGGATACAAGAGAATGGACTCATTGTTCCTTCCTGCTCAGCAGAGCAACTTCCAGCTCCCATCCCCTGCCCTCCTCTGGAAGGGGCCTGGATATGACAGTGTTGACAGGACCCAGAGCAGAGCCTGACACTCTGGGCTTCCTACTCCCCAGGCACAGAAAAGAGTGTTCAAAAATGAAACCGGGATCTCTGGCCGGTGCTCAGTGGTTAGAGCATCATCGGCCTGCTCACCAAAGGGTCCCAGGTTCGATTCCCATTACAGGCTCAATCCTCAGCCCTGGTAGGGGCATGTGCGGGAGGCAACCAATCCATGTGTCCCTCTCACATCAATGTTTCTTTCTCCCTCTCACCTCCTTTCCACTCTATCTGAAAGCAATGGGAAAATATCCTCAGGTGAGGATTTACAAAAAAAAAAAAAGCGAAACCAGGAGCCCTGGTTTCAGCGTCAGTGGTTAGCAGTGGTTCTCAACCTTGGCTGCACATTAGAATCACCTGGGAATCTTTTCTTTGTTATGGGGTGAGGCCACAACATTAGTAACAGAAACAGAATTTCCGGAGGATGAGGCCCAGAAATCAGGATTTTAAAAAGATTCCCAGGTGATTCTAATGTGCAGCCAAGGTTGAGAACCACTGGGTTAGAGCGTCGCCTTTGGACCAGGGGTTGCAGGTTTGATTCCTGATCAAGGGCACATATCTTGGCTGCAGGTTCCCCGGCCCCACTGGGGTCACGAGTGGGAAGTGGCCAATCAATCTGTCTCTCTCATGTCGATGTTCTCTTTCTCTCTCCCCCCTACTCCCTCCCTTCCACTCTCTGAAAATCAATGGAAAAAATATTCTCCAGTGAGGATTAAAAAAAAGAAGAAACCAGAAGTCTGGTTTGGCAGAGCCCTCCTCACCCTTGCAGGCACAGAGCCAAATTCCTTTGGCAAACAATATGGCCCATGGAAGGAAGCCCGTCCCATGAAAAGGCATCTGAGAACCGAGGCAGGGTGGTGCAGTGGTTAGCATCACACGTCCTGTTGCCTCGACAAATAGAATGTGGTGGGAATGGCACTGCATGCCTCTGAGGCTCGGTTATAGGTACAGAGCGGCTCCCATTCTCTTACGCAGAGATGAGCTTTCCCCATCTCGTGCCCAAATTCAGATTTGTGAGCCAGATAAATGCCATTGTGTGAAGCTACTAAGTTTTGTAACATTTTATGCAGCAATAGATAAACTAGAATGCGGACTAGTTGGTGTCAGCTTAGCAGGTCAGCAGCTGGTTGCTGGTTGCTCAGGCCATCTCTGCAACTAGCACCAAAATCAAGGGAGGGGTTGGTGGGTGCGTGGGAGCACGCAGACCTGGAAGGGCTGCCAGGAGCTTGACCAAAGATGACAGATGTGCCTGGTCGGTGTGGCTCAGTGGTTGAGCATCGACCTATGGACCAGGAGGTCATGGTTCTATTCTCGGTCAGGGCACATGCCTGGGTTATAGGCTTGATCCCCAGTGTGGGGTGTGCAGGAGGCAGCCAATCAATGATTCTCTCTCAGCATTGATGTTTCTATTTCTCTCTCCCTCTCCCTTTCTCTCTGAAATCAATAATAATAAAAAAGATGACAGCCCTAACCGGTTTGGCTTGGTGGATAGAGCATCGGCCTGCAGACTGAAGGGTCCCAGGTTCGATTCCGGTCAAGGGCATGTACCTTGGTTGCGGGCACATCCCCAGTAGGAGGCGTGCAGGAGGCAGCTGATCGATGTTTCTCTCTCATCAGTGTTTCTAACTCTCTATCCCTCTCCCTTCCTCTCTGTAAAAAATTAATAAAATATATTTTTTAAAAAATAAAAAAGATGACAGGTGTAAAATCTGCCCAGTGCCAGGCAGAGAGCAATCTGGTGTCAGTAAGCCCTGTTTGCTTTCCAGGGAGTGTTTACAGAGAACCAAGAGGGACTTTGTTCCCTGAAAGCCTGGAGTAGGAGAGGAAGAAAGAAGGGGAGCAGCTGAGAGGGAGGGCACGGACTGGGGTCAGGGGCTACAGCCAAACCAGGTCTCATCTCCATCTGGCAAACACCACAGGCTGTAAGCCTATCCAGCGTCCACCTTACTAGCTTGAACTTTAAGGCCCTTCACTGCATGGCAATGGGTTTGCATGGGCATAAATGTCTGTAACGTTCAGTGAACTGCTTAACGCTCCCATCTCCTTCCCCTCCCACTTCCTCTAGACTCAGGCAGTGTTGGAGAGGCCATGTGCATTTTGGGGATCTGGCTAAGGGGGAGTTGAATTGAGCGTCTATTTACTTTAAGTTTAGTGGGATATGTTTATGTGGTTCACAGCCACTTACATGAATAATTCAGTTATTCTCAGCTTAGGAATGGCCTCCTGCCCACCATGCTGCCCCACCTGGGTCCAGGGACAAGATACAGGACCAGAGGAGCATCACCAAGGAGCGTGTCCCACAGCGCCTGGTGCCCAAAGTACCTGGGTGGTGGAGAAGAAGCAGACCAGCGGAATGATCTTTCTACTTTCCCTACGGAAATGTGTCAAATCTTCATCACACGAAGAAGCAGAGTACGCAGCCAAAACATTTCCAGCACCAGGAAATTAATTAATAAAAGATTTATCTTCCTGGCTTCTATGATGTTTGGGGTATTTGTCAACTGCTATGGTCCAAAGTTTGTGTCCTCTTAAAATTCCCATGACCCCCGTCACCCATTATGATCATGACATAAATGACATAAAGTTTGCTTTTAAAATAAATGCAGGGGGGTTGCGGGAGGTAGAAGAGGGTAAAGGGTGAGGGGATAAATGGTGAAGGAAGGAGACGTGACTTGGGCTGGTGAATACACGATGCAGTATAGAGATGACGCATCATAGAATTGTACCTCTGAAACCTGAGTGACTTTATTAACCAATGTCACCCCAACAAATTCAATAAAAAAGAAACACTCAGAAATGACATATCTGATATTAACCAGCAAGGGCATTAAGAACAATTATTGTGTGAAGAACTCTACTGCTGCCGAAACTGGTTTGGCTCAGTGGATAGAGCGTCGGCCTGCGGACTGGAAGGTCCCAGGTTCGATTCCGGTCAAGGGCATGTACCTGGGTTGCGGGCACATCCCCAGTGGGAGATGTGCAGGAGGCAGCTGGTCGATGTTTCTCTCTCATCGATGTTTCTGACTCTCTATCTCTCTCCCTTCCTCTCTGTAAAAAATCAATAAAATATATTTTAAAACACACACACACACACACACACACACAAAAGAACTCTACTGCTGGCAGCTGCTATGGTCAATGTTAGGAATGTTGAAACCCTATTGCCCCATGGGATGGGAGTTGGAGGTGCCCCATGGGAGGTGTGTAAGTCCTAAAGCTAGAGCCCTGGCAATGGGATTAGTGCTCTTCTTAAAGAGATCTCACAGAGCTCCCTCGCCCCGTCCGCTGTGTGAGAAATTTGCAGCTCAAAGAGGGCCCTCACCCAGCCGTGCTGATGCCCTGATCTCAGATACAGCCTCCATAGCTGTGGGAAATAAATTGCTGTTGTTTATTAAAATAATAATAATAGTAATAATAATAATAATAAATGCCGATATGTTTATTTAAAAGAAATTGGGAAGTAAGGCTAGGCCTAGGCTAGTCAACTGGGACTAAAGGCAGAGGCAGGTATGCCTCTGATACAACACTGATCCTCTGGGCTCCCCAGAGAGGAGTGTGAGCAAACAGTGATGCTGCGTGTGCTTGATCCATGGAACTGCAGGCTCTCCCACTCCTATTCCTGCCGTCTATGGAAGGGATACCACCGGTCGGTCCTTCAAGACTCAGCCCATGGACCATCTCCCTCTCTGAACCCCATCTTGGCCTCACCGCCCACAGGTAGGACATGTGAAAACACAGCCATAATTCCCTGGGGCGCTCCCTCCCTGCCAGGCTTCGACTTCAGTGCCTTCTGAGCGTTAGTTTGTTTCACCCTCATAACCACCTGATGAAAAAGCTCGTGACTGGCTCTACCGCCCAGATGAGGAAACTGAGGCTTAGAGAATTAAGCAGCTGATCTGGCTTCACCCAGCTCCTGTGCCCCACGGAAAGCGGAAGGCACTTCCTTCACAGCACATCAATACGGTTAATAATTGGCGCCACCGGGGATCCTAATGACCTATGAAACTTTCGAGGGAAAGAACAACATGCTCTTTGGCCTGTGGTCCCCAGAGCCAGCCTCAGGGCGGGGGGGCGGGGGGGGGGGGGACCAGCCAGGGCTCAGGAAACGCTGTAAATGAGCTGCTAACCCGAGCTCCTCATCTGAGTTTCATTTCCTCTCTCACTGGAATCCTCTGGGCTCAGAGGTGGACTCACAGGCAGCCCCGGGAGGCTGGGCTGCAGGTGTGTGGACCCTGGGCGGGGCTCTAGCACCCTGTTCATCTATTTTTAGTAAAGTAAGGTATTCTTTTTCTTAAAGATGCCCCCCAGTTTGTCATTTGGGTCCCCCAAAACCTACGTGGGGTGTTTGTTGAAAAGGCAGGTATCCTGCCCTGGCCGGCTTGGCTCAATGGATAGAGCCTCAGCCTGCAGACTGAAGGGTCCCAGGTTCGATTCTGGTCAAGAGCACATGCCTGGGTTGCGGGCTCGATCCCCAGTAGGGGGCGTGCAGGAGGCAGCCAATCGGTGATTCTCTCATTATTGATATTTCCATCTCTCTCCTTTCCTTTCTGAAATCAATAAAAATATATTTAAAAAAAAAAAAGAAAGAACAGGCAGGTATCCAGCCGCACCCCCACTCCCCCCAATCCCAGGTTCTGGGAGTCTTGGCTCCCCATGGCTAGTATCACCTGCTGATGTTTCTCTCCTGCCCCCAGGGCTGGGCATACTTGCGGCAGTGGTAGAGTCTGCACCCTCCGTGCTCCACCCTCCACTTTCCATGAAAATGGTTGACTTCAGGAGATGTCCTGACCTCTGGATAGTTTCAACTCCTTCCCATCAGGCGGAGGCCTGAGCAGCCAGGCTCTTCGAAGGAGAAAGGTGTGAGAAGGGCCTGTGGGCAGAACTAGAGAGAAGCCTCCCCCTCCCCCCGTCCCCCTCTCCACGGCCCCTTATCTGCCCCAGACAGAGGTCCCCATCTCCTTCTGCTTCCAAGACAAGCCTCCTCCCTGCTCCCCCATACTTTCCAAAGGAGTGTTCAGTTTCGATTCCCGCTGGCAGAAGGGCGAGGCTCGGGCGGCAGGCCCTGAGGGGAAGGTGAGATTGTGGTGCAGGTGGAGCTCCTCGCTGGGTTTCCCCGGGTCACTCCCTGGAAGCCTGGGTGCCTGAGCCACGTGAGCCTTTGCCGAGAGGGGACTGAGAGAGTGTGAGAGCTAGAGGAGGGGCTTCCCTGAGGCAGTGGGAACATCTTGCTGATGGCGGGTGACCCAGGGGGAGCCAGCCTGGGCCTGGAGGTGGCCGTCCAGGCTGAAGACTTGTGGGCCTCACATGACCTGCTTTCCTCTCGGTGACACATGGCGTCGCTGTCTTCACTGGCCCTCCTGCTGACATACAGGCTTTTTGCCTTTTTGTGGTTGGTGTTTTGTTTTTAAATACACACGGAGTTGAGTCCCTTGGGCCAGTCTGAAACTATTTTGTTTTTTTTTAAGAAATTAAGGTGTGCTTTGCATACGAATGAAAGGCAGAGAACTTCAGTGTACAGTTTGGTGAGTTTTGACAAGTGCCGACACCCAAGTGACCCATGCTCTTATCAAGAAAGAGAACATTGCCCTGGCCGGTGTCGCTCAGCAGTTAGAGCATCGGCCCATGCCCTGAAGGGTCTCGGGTTCGATTCCCAGTCAAGGGCATGTACCTGGGTTGTGGGTTTGCTCTCCGCCCCTGGTTGGGGCTGGTGCAGAGGCAACCAGTTGATGTGTCTCTCACATTAATGTTTCTCTCTCTCTCTCTTTCTCCCTCCCTCCCTTCCACTCTCTTTGAAAAGCAATGGAAAAATATCCTCAGGTGAGGATTTTAAAAAAAGACAACGGGGAAAAAAAAGAAAGAGAACATTTCTGTCACCCCAGAGAGATTCCTCCAGCCCCTTCCCAGGCAACCCTGCTCCTCCCAGTGGTCACCACTGTTTGATTTCTTTCCTCGCAGATTACTTGCGCCTCTTCTCGGACCTCGCTTAAATGGAAGCATTCCGTGTGCATGTTGTGTGTCTGCCTTCTTTTTCTTAGTACACTATTTTTGAGACTTCTCTATATTGTGTTTACCGGTAGCTTTCATTACTACATAGTATTCTATTATTGTAGGGCTGTATTGTGTGTCCACACACAAGCCTTTGTGTGGACCTATGGCTTCATTCCCTTGGAGTAAATACCTAGAAGTGAAATGTCTAGGTCACAGAGAAGGTACGTTTAACTGTAGGAGGAACTGCCAGAACCGTTGCCAATGCGATGGACATTGTGCACTGTCAGGACCATGGTGCGAGCGTTCCAGCTGCTCCGTATTCCTGCGAACAAGGAGCGTTGTCCGTCTTTATCATTGTAGCTATTTCGGCAGGTTGATGTGCCGGAGTTTTTAATTTGTGAAGTCCACTTTGTCTTTTCCTGTCTTTTATGATACCTTTCAGGTTCCGTTCAGGAAGGCTTTGCTTGGACTCAGGTTACAGATTTCCTCCTATTTTTTTTTCCCTAAAAGCTTTATAGTTTTAGGTTTTACATTTACATCTATGATCCATTTCTAGTTTATTTTTTGTGTATGGCGTGAGGTATAGATCAAGGTTTCTCTTTTTCCTTACACACAGCTAACTTGTGTAACGCCATTTGCTACTCTGAATTGCCTTTCCACATTGAATTGCTTTGGTGTCTGTTGAAAATCCATCGACCAAATATGTGTGGGTCTTTTTCAGGACTTTCAATTCTGTCTGATCTATTTGTCTGTCTTTACCACAGTGCCTTACTGTCCTGATGAGGCTAGTGTTGGGAAGGGGGCAATTCCCAGGTTCACCTCTTGGTTCTTATTTTGCTGGAGGAAATAGGATTATTCCACGGGCTTGCAGCAAACACATTTCAGGGATACAGGCGGAGGAGGATTTGAGGTCTGGTGGCAAGATTTATTGGAGCAAAAACAAAGGAAGGGCTTAGGCGATGTCTGGCCTACAACCAGATGACTCAGCTGCAACGCACCGAAGTGCAGCCTCCGGGGCCACAGGCCCTCACTTGTCCCCACCGAGCCCGGGGGAGGGCCAGGACCCACAGCTATGGTGCCGTCACCCCAGCAGCCGAGGCTCCCGAGGCCTAGCACAGTCTCTGCTCCCTTCCGGCCCTTGATCGGCGCTGCACTTCCCTCTGTTAACGTAAAAAACCATTGAAACCTGTAAAGAGTTTTTGTGAGTTTATCTGAGCCAAACTGTCGGCATATGCCAGGAAGCAGAACCTCAACGAATTGAGATAATGCTCCAGAGAATGACGAGGTTACATCTGTATTTATACAGTGCAATAAAAGGAAAGGGACATGGGTGGGTTACATGAAACCCACTGGTGATAGACTAGAGAGGCGGGAGAAAGAAAAGTGGGGGAAAACCCCTGGGATTGGATAAAAAGTAAAATGATAGACACATGCTTAGGTGGGCACAGGAACAATTAACATGATAACAATGATGGGATTTGTGCTATCTGTCCTGGAGCCCAGGCACATTAGGTTGTGCCCCAAGGGGTCCAGAAAAAAGAAAGGGAAGTTACCCAGACATTTCAAGGGTATGTTATCATAGATGCAAAAAGACAGACAGGTTCAGCTAAGGTAAAGGTTGGCCTTGTCAGTGAAGATACCGGCCTAGGATGTGACTACCCACCATCACTGCTTTTAGTTAAAGTTTCATTTCAGACCATCCTTTGTGGTTACTTTAGGTCTCTGAGCTTGCAAGACCGCCATGCAGGCCTCCCCTGAGCTTGTCAGGTTAGCATGTGGCCCCTTTCGCCCACACCTTCTTGGGCCTTTGTTACGTTTTGATGATGCTGTATTTCCTTGGGTTTGGGAAGGGGTAAGGTTTCTTTCAAACTATCCTCATGTCTAGAGACATTCACACTGCAAACTAAGAGCAGCTGTCGGCATTGCCATTGCCTGCCCTCTCTCCATCTAAACATGCTGGAGCCAGACAGCTAGGAACCGTCTTCACTGGCTGGCTGCAGACTCAGACTGGGTGCGCAGTCTTCCCAGCATTAACCTGTGTTTTTCTTTTGTTTCCACAGAAACGCCTTCATAAACACCTGATAGCTTTAGCCATAGTCCTAATTTTGGGAGCCTAACTGCATAACTGAAATGAGTTTAATTAAACTGACCTATTGTCAGGACCAAGAGACGGGTCCCCTGAGATGGAGCAATCTACCTACTTAACTTCTGAACTGTGAGAAGTCTCGGGAAAGTTTCAAAAACTCCTCACCCCTCAAATATGTGTCTTTGGCTTATGTATTATTTAAGCTGGTTATTTTTAAGACATAGAAAATTCATGAAATTTTTTTAAACCTCTTCTGCCCTCCAACTGGGGTTGGGAGGAAGAGAGCTATTACCAAAGACAGCCTCTATTTATAAGAGAAAGACTTCTCTGCCTGGCATGGCAAACATTGGTTAAGCAAGTATTTGTTCTTCCCACCTCCCTGTGAATTGTCCCAGGCCCCTACCCCTTCTCCTGACCTTAGGGCAGCATTTGAGCCTCACCTGTCTGACAGTCTGTGGGCCTCATATTCTTACGGAGCCCTTGTACATGCACAATTATATTTGGTTTTTCTCCTGTTCATCTGTCTCACGTCAATTTATTTATTTTTTACTTATTATTATTATTATTATTTTTTTTTACAATTCCAAAAGTTTAGCTTTAGTGTTTAATAAAAGGCAGCTCTCTACCCTTGGCAGCTGTGCCCTCAGTGTTTGCTAATAAGTGAGAAAGCAAACCCAGAATCCTGTGGAATTTTGTCTTGTTACCCAAGACAAAAGCTTTGGCAGAAGTGGAGTGGGGTGGAGCTGGCATGTGCACAAACAGATTTATGTTTTCAATATTTAAGGATATTTTTATCTTTACCTGAAAAAAATTCAGCTCTGCTTACCACATTTCACTATTATTGCTTTTAAGCTTGTACAGTTTTGATTCCCTAGGAATCCACACCATAAGTTCTGTTCTAAGTAGCCTCCTAAAGATCCAGCTACAATGAAGTTAATTGATGACATAGACTGTGCAGTAAAGTGCCATGAGCTGCAGATTTCCCGTCTGTAACGTGGGCACGAATAAAATTTACTTCTGAAGTCGCTGTGAGGATCAAATGAAGTCCTGTGTGGCCAGTGTCTGGGCACCCAGAATACACTCAATAAATTGTTACTATTGCTACTGTTACAACTATGTCAACTTCTCTGAAACTCCTGTTTCTTCTACCAACTCTAGGGAACTCGAGAGATGCAAACACATGTAAGTATAGACTGTGATAAAGCAGGGCAGGGCCAAAGAAAAATGGAAAATGTTGTGCGTTGTGTTTGCGAATTCTTGTGTGAAGTACATCTGGTGTTCAGCAGCTCATGATGACAGCCAGTGTTACTTGCTGCACGTGAGGGAAGGCGGTCTTGAGCAGGTAGAACATCTTGCGGTTGGACAGCGCGTCCCCGCATCTGGTCATCTTGCCGTCTTCCCCTGGGACTTCTCCTGGAGGACTTTGCTTTCGCGAACGCACCTCACCTCTTCGCCCCCGCGGACCGCGGACGGCGGCCAGCACCGACACGGCCAGCACCTCGCCACGGTGCCACCATCAGGCTCGCCGCCCAGGCCGAAGAGGCTGAAGCGGCCGGCCAGGAAGCCCGGGCCGGGCACCCGCGCTCTACACCGGCGCCCGCACCTTCGCCGTCCCCCGCGTGCCCAACTCTCCAGGACGGTGCAGCCAAGTCTCACATCCACGTTAGCCAACTGCCGGGAGGTGAAAGGGTAGCGTGGGTTGTCTCACATCAATTTAATTATAAGGTAGAGGAAAAATGTTCCCTCTCCGACTCATGATCACCTTCCATCCACAAACCTTTTTTCAACTTGCAGTATTGAAACTCTATACGTATTAACAACAAATCATTTCCCACTCCCCCCAGTCCCTGGAAACCACCAGTCTACTTCCTTTTCTAGAAGTTTGGCTACGCTAGGGACCGCACAGGAGTGGAGCCATCCAGTATTTCTCTTTTGTGTCTGGCTTAGTTCGCTTAGCACAGTGCCCTCAAGGCTCATCCACATTGTAGCATGAGTCAGCACTTCTCTCCTTTTTGGAGAGTCCAAGTGGGTGAAGGGGACACAGGGAGTCAAGTCCACAGCCGCAAAGCTGGTGAGAAGGGTGACCTGCTGCCCATCGACCAGCTGCAGACAAACCAGTTTTAAAATGTCACTGTGATAGCATAGCTCCTGAAGATGTGGGCACGCTGGATGTCAAATCCAGACTCCTGAGTGCTGAGATGGGAAAGGTGCAGCTCCGCCTTTAGGACTTACTTGAGATGCAATGTGAAGGCGTAGCTGTAAGGGAAATGTTTGGTGAGGCGACAGTGGATGTGAACCTTCACATATACCTGCTGAACGAGAAGTTCCCTGGCAAGTGAAGTGCCTGCGGAAATTTCATGGATTCTGTATCACCTGGTTTAAGAAATGAATCTGTTCAGTAGTGGGCGTGACAGTACAGTAACACTTTCTGTATAAAAGTATACATTTTATGTGATTAATTCCTAATAAATGAAGTGCACTACAGCTTTGTGGTAAAGACCCTTGTACCCAGAGCCTTTAAGTGACGGAGGAACAACCTGCAAAGTAAACTTAGCTGCACCTCCACCTCTCACCGTTTGTTTGAATACTTATTTAAATTTATTTTTGTAATGCCATAAAATAAGTATCTGGATGGTTTTCAAATCTGTTTTTTGTTGATCTCAGAGAGGAAGGGAGAAGGAGATAGAAACATCAAGGTCACTGGAGTGGGAGTACCTACTTACCTGTTCCTGAGTCCCACCTCGCCCTTTCCCCCAGCACGTACACAGTCCACATTCCCGTTCTCTACACCCACTTCCTCTAGCTCCTGGCTCCTCCCATTGAATAACTGCCCGATAGCTTTGGTTTCTGTTTCATAGAAAAGTCCTTCCCAGTGCCGAGAACTGCCTGGCTGGTGTGAGGAGCAGCCGGGACCACAGAGGTGGTGGAGAGATGGCCCTCAGCAGCGTCCAGGCTCCCTTCGTGAACCCAGTGAGTTCCCAGGCAGTGGGCACAGGCGATGCTATAGGGCAGAGCTGGCTGCCTTGCCAGGGAAGCCGCTCTGGGTCTCTGAGGAAACCAGGCTGGGGTGGCAGAGGGTGCACGGGGGTAGGCATGCCGGATGGGGCCATTCTGACACAACCTCTGCCCCAGGCCGGTCCCACCTGCCTCTCAAGACCGAGGGATGATAACCACCCGCACTGGGGCATTGCGCAGATGGTGCTGAGCTCCCTCTGGGCGCCCGTCCTGTCCTGGGTGCTGAGGGGAGAAGGGCACTGGACAGCCCTGGGAGAGTGGGGCTTTGTTGGAATGAAAGGGGAGCCCAGCAGCCCGGCTTGGGCACTGACTTAGGAGATGGCCTCCCTGGTTCAGCCGTTTCCTAGCTCGGTGACCGCAGGCGAGCTGCTTTTCCCTCTCTGGGCCTCAGTTTCCACATCTGTAAAATAGGGGTAATCCTTGAGCCGCCCCCCAGGATTGGGTAAGGATGCAGGTAGCATATCTAGGGCGTTTGAACAGTGCCTGGTGTTAGGTGACCCAGGAAAGCGGCGGCGAGGAAAGCAAAGAGAATCGAGTGAATCAGAAAGAAAAAGGAGAAGTTTATTTGCGTTCTCGGGCGAGACCCACCGGCCCAAAAGGTGGGGCCAGTGAATTTCGCGACTTCAGGGAGGGAGGGACATCTCTTTATTCAGGTGTTTGGTGAGGGCGGGGGCCTGAACTGAGGAAGTGCCCGCAGCAGGGATCATCACACATTCAACTGAGGGAGTCTCGGCCGCAGGGGGTGGGCGGCACATTCAGGAATGGGTCAGTATCTTGTGCGGGGATCTCTGTGAACTTCAAGGAGAAGCAGGTATCTGTGTCTGGCACGCTGACCCGTGAGAGATTCCAGATCTGTGAGAAATTCCAGAGGAAGTCCATTGTCTCATCCCATGTCCGCATGTATCCGATCCCGGGCTCCCTCCGACCTAACATCCCGGCCTTTTGGTGATAAGGGTCGGCGACTCTCTGACTGCTTCCAGCTGAACAAGGACGACGAGGGGGGGGCGGCGGTTAAAGGCCGGGGTTAGGCAGAGTCGGGTCGGAGGGGAGCCGAGTGTAGGGATGGAGCAGGAGCTGATTCACAGTCACCCGTGACATCTCTGCGATCCGGGAGCGGATGAACTTGAGGAGGCACGGGGCTAGGAGAAAAAAGACACAGATGAGAATCAGGGGCCCTATCATGGGCAGGACCCAGGTAGCTAAGGGGCTTTGGAACCAGCTGAAAGGGGAGTTGTCCTGGAAGTGTCCTGCATGTAGTTCTTCATTCAGCTTAGTCAGGGTCTGTACATTTTGCTCCACTACTCCAGACTCATTGATGTAATAACAGCATTCCTCCTGAAGGAATATGCAGGTTCCTCCTCTTTCTGCAGTCAGAAGGTCTAAGGCGCGCTGGTTCTGCAGGGCTACTTGGGCTATTGATGTTATCTGTCGCTGTAAGGAAGCTAAAGAAGCAGTAGTGGACTCCAGGGCTAACTGGAGCTTGTCATTAAAGTCCTGAGCAGTGACCAGACTGTTCCCGAGGGCCCCCCCCGCAAGGCCTATCAAGGTAGCGATACTCACCCCTAACATGACAGGGAGGAAGGCTGCCCGGCGAGTCCGGCGGCGGGACGGAGGGAGCAGCCAGGCGAGCTCTGACTCTCCATATAAGGTTAGTTGGGGAACTACCATGACGATGAAGCAGGGCCCGGGGTCAGAGGAGTTTATGCAGTTACTTAAGGTGCCATTGCACCAAAAGAAGGTACCCGGACTGGCCTTGGTGAGGCTGGATGCAGTGTAGTTCTGGGTGCAGTTCCACGTGACTCGTCCCCCAGTTACCGGATTACTGGTCTGGTAGCATATCCGTGGGGGCAGGGTGGGCTCTGGAGTTTCAGGTTCCCAAAGGGGAATGCCAGCCACGGGAGGCTGGCATTCACCTTTCCCTTGGGCCCTTGGAGAAGTTGTGAGTGGGACGGCAGCCAGCAAAGACCTTCGGAGAGAGGCACACAGAAAGCAGTGGGAGACATTGGGCAGGGTGTGGGTCTCGTTGAGGAATAGTAGGGTGTGTTGAATAAGTTGGAGCCAAGAAGACAGGACTTCTACCCGGGGGGAGTCAGGCAGCTTCCCTTTAAGGGACTGTTCGGCCTGTAGGATGCTGTTGGAGACCTGGACTTGGGCCTCTTGGGCCAGGACATATTCCCGGGAGATGTAAATGGTCCCTGAGGGGGTTGAGCTCCAACTACTTAAGTATAGCTTTCCCACGACACCCGTAACCCACCGCTGGTCCCAGGGATCCTGGATTATGATGTGGAAGGCCCCATCCTTCCAGATAAAGGAGCCACCCCTGTAGGCATCATTGACAACACAGCCCCTCCAGCGGCAACCCCCATAGGTGTCGACCTCCTGATTACACCTGTCTGGGTCCTCTTGGTCGTAAGCAAAACAAGCATAGGGCCGGCCACCATGGTATACTGACCGGATGTCGACAGCCATCTGCATCCTTGTCTGGCATCCCGCTAGAGGGCAGTCCTGAGATCCTACCTGCCGGGTGACTTGTTTGCCGTTCTGATAGTAGGTTTCACGGACCTTGAACCTCCACACATAAGCGGGTGGGGGTTGGTGTAGGTTGCTCAGGGCCGGGAGGAGAAGGAGGGGGAGGACGGCTAAGGCGGACCTTAGTGGGACCCAATACATCACATTTATAGAAGTCATGCTGCTCCGGGGTCCTCTTGAGCCTGGAGAGGTGGTGCCACGATGGGTCGCCAAGCAGCTTGGCCGCGGTGGGTGTTGTAAGGATCACGATGTGAGGTCCCGTCCACCTCGGCTCCAAGGTTTTTGGATGTAGATTTTTAAGGAGGACCGAGTCACCAGGGTGAAGAGCTGGTCCCCCGGAGTCCTGGTCAGTTGGTTCCGGTTTGGGCAGGAACCTGTCAGCGTGTTCTCGGAGCAGCTGCTGGATTAAGGACAAATATGGAAGATAATTACCCAGGGGAGGAGGATCGATAGGGAGACGATGGTTGAGCAAGAAAGGTCTCCCATATAGGAGTTCAAAAGGACTTAAGAAGGTGGGGCTCCTTGGTGTAGCCCGGAGTCTTGTCAAAGCCATGGGCAGGAGGTCCGGCCAGGAGCTGCGAATTTCTAGAGAGAGTTTAGTTAGATGGTCTTTAAGGAGGCCATTAATCCTTTCAATTTTACCCGATGACTGTGGTCGGTAGGGTATGTGTAGTTTCCAAGAGATGCCAAGAGAGGTGCTAACCTGCTGTACGACCCTTGATATAAAAGCTGGGCCATTGTCTGACTGAATGGAGGTGGGGAGGCCGAACCTTGGGATAATGTGTGCTATTAGCGTCTCAGCCACCACTTCAGCAGTTTCCTTGCGGGTGGGAAAGGCCTCTACCCACCCTGTCAGAGTGTCTACCATGGTCAGCAGGTACCTGGTCTTTTTGTGGGGAGGCATGTGGGTGAAGTCTACCTGCCAGTCCTGCCCTGGGAGGTGTCCCCTCATTTGATGGGTGGGAAAGTTGGGGCGCATCCCTCCCTGGGGTGAGACAGCTGCACACGTGGGGCAGGAGGAGCAGGCGCTTGTGATTGCCTCTCGCAGTGTGGGCGAGGTGAAGAGGGGTTCAAGGAACTTCCAAAGTGCCAGTGGTCCAATGTGCAAAGACCGGTGGATCTGTTGGGCAATGGCCCCTGTCTGGGCTCGAGGGAGAGCAATTTTGTTATTTAAAAAGATCCATCCCTCAGGACCGGGTGAGCCTCCCCGCTGCAGGAATTTGTTTCTCTCTTCTTCTGTATATTGAGGGGAGATGGAGGGAAGAGAAAGAAACAGGACCGGGGCTGGGGACCCTTCACCCTGAGTTAAGCCTCTGGCTACCGCGTCTGCTTGGGCGTTTCCCCGCGTAACCAGCGAGGAGTCCGTCTGATGGCCTCGGCAGTGCATGATGGCTACCTGGGAAGGAAGTTGTAAGGCATCAAGTAAACGGGTTATGAGTTTAGCGTTGATAATAGGTGAGCCTTTAGTAGAGAGAAAGCCCCTCTCCCTCCAGATAACAGCATGACAATGGGCTATCAGAAAGGAATATTTGGAGTCTGTATATATGTTTACTCTCTTCCCTTTGGCCAGGTGTAGGGCGCGTGTCAGTGCGATGAGCTCGGCTTTTTGAGAGGTGGTGCCCTCTGGGAGTCGGGCTGCCTCCAGGGTCCGCTCGGGTGTCACTACCGCGTAGGAGGCTTTCCGACGTCCCTGGGGGTCCAGGCAGGAGCTTCCATCCACAAACAGAGTTAAATCCGGATTAGAGAGAGGAGAATCTGAGAGTCCTGCCCGAGGCTGAGTAAGGGCCTCGACGACCTCGGGGCAGGAATGCGTTGCCGCAGGTAGGGTGGAGGCAGCGGGAAGGAGAGTGGCCGGGTTTAGGGCTGGGGACTGGGTCAGGGTGATGTCAGGATTTTCGAGGAACAGAAGATGGAGTTCCTGCATGCGAGAGGGGGCAAGGAGAGATAGGGATCGGTGGGACAGGAGATCCTGTAACCTGTGGGTGGAGAAGACCTGTAAGGGTTGTTGGAGGCAGATTTTTTGGGCTTCCTTGGTGAGAATGGCAGCTGCAGCCAGAGCCCGGAGGCAGGGCTGCCATCCCCGGACCGTGGGGTCAAGCTGTCTGGACAGGTAGGCCACGGGGGTAAAGGCTGGCCCTAGGGACTGGGTGAGGACCCCAATAGCCATTCCCTGTTTTTCATCAGTAAATAGCTGGAACGGCTTAGAGGTGTCTGGGAGAGAGAGTGGGGGAGATGCCAGAAGGGTATCCCGGAGCTTAGAGAAAGCCTGACGAACGAGGGAGGGTGAGGAGAGGGGACCCACTGGTGTTTCTTTAGCAGCTTGGTATAGGGGCTTAGCTAGGAGAGCAAAGTTTGGGACCCAATGGCGGAAAAACCCTACCAGTCCCAAAAAGGACAAGATCTGGTCTGCAGAAGTGGGGGGCTGAAGGTCTCGTATTGCCTGTGCTCGGTCAACTGTCAGTCCTCGAGAATTGGGCATCAGACAGATCCCCAAGTAAGTGACGGTGGGGACCGACAGTTGTGCCTTGGCAGGGGACACGCGATATCCCCTGTCTCCTAGAAAATTAAGGAGATTAGCTGTATGCCTCCGGGACATGTTCAGGGAGGGGCTGCAGAGGAGGAGGTCATCTACATACTGGAGAAGAGTGCCTGGTTCTAAGGAGCATTGTTGGAGGTCTCTGGCTAGGGCCTGGCCAAACAGGTGAGGACTGTCTCTGAACCCCTGGGGCAGGACTGTCCAGGTGAGTTGGCGGGATGTCTGTTCATCCGGGTCCTCCCAAGTGAATGCAAACAGATGGAAAGAGTCTGGGTCCAGAGGGATAGTAAAGAAAGCATCCTTGAGATCGAGAACAGAAAAGTGGGTGGTACCGGACGGGACGCGTGAGAGGAGAGTGTAAGGATTGGGAACTACCGGGTGGATAGGGACTACCGCTTCGTTGATCAGCCGGAGGTCCTGAACCAGCCGGTAGGTCCCGTCTGCCTTTCTAACTGGAAGGATGGGCGTGTTGCAGGGGGAGTCGGTAGGGATGAGGAGACCCTGCCCCAGAAGCCGGGTAATGAGGGGTTTAAGTCCTCGGCGGTGAGTTAGGGAGATGGGAAACTGGGGGCGGGAGGGAAACGAGGTGGGGTCCTTAAGTCTGATCTTGACTGGGGCATGATGTCTAGCAACCACCGGGGTAGATGTATCCCACACTTTTGGGTCGACCAGGGACGCAGGCAGTGGGGGTTCGGCATTTCCATGAAGGGAGGGGGCCAGGAGGGGAAGGAGCAGGGAGGCTGAAGGGCTCCGAGTGAGCATCAGAGTGGCCCCTAGTTTGGTGAGAATATCTCGTCCTAACAGGGGCACGGGGCACGAAGGCATGACTAAAAATGAGTGGGTTATAGGGCTATCCTCAAGGAGGCAGGGAAGCGGCCCAGTGGCCAGCGGGCAGGTGGATTTGCCGTCAATACCCATGACCGAGATTTTGGAAGGATAAAGGGGCCCCGAAAAAGAGGGAAGGACAGAGAAGGTAGCCCCCGTGTCGATCAAGAAGGAGACTCGTGCACCCGCTACCTTCATTTCAACCCGAGGCTCGGCTAGGGTGATCGGAGTGGACGAGTCCGGGCGTCTTCAGTCTTCAGCCAATCCTAGCATGGCCAGCGGTGCGTCATGGCCCGGAAGGGCGACCCCACCACGTTGAGACGTGGAAGGCTCGCCACTTTTCCAGGAGCAGTCACTCTTCCAGTGACCATTTTGACCGCACGCCGGGCAGGGCTTGGTCGGAGCCCGGGGCTGGGGGCACTGCTTTGCCCAGTGGCCTTCATTGCCGCATTTGAAGCATTGTCCAGGCGGTGTGCGTCCTTTCGTTGCACTCCCACTGCGCACGGCCCTCTTGGGACCATGCGCAGCTGCTGCCGGCCTCAGGGCTGCAACCAAGGCTTGCGTCTGCAGGTCTACCTTCTGTCTAAGGCGGGCCTCCCGTTCTGATTCTGCCTTCTCCTCACGGGCATTAAATACCTTAAATGCCATATTCACTAAATCTCGGACAGGAGTTTGAGGACCATCCTCTGCCTTTTTTAATTTCTTCCGAATATCTGGTGCTGACTGCGAAATGAAATGGGTGGCCAAGACCGTTGCCCCAGCCAGAGACCCAGGGTCCAGACGAGTATATAAGGTTAGAGCCTCAGTCAGCCTGTTAAGGAAGATTGCGGGATTTTCATCTGGGCCCTGGGTGATCTCCCTTAATTTGTCATAATTAACTACCTTGTGGGAGACGGCCTTTAGACCAGCCATCAGGCACTGGAGCATCTGGTCTCGGCGTCGGCGCCCGTTTTGCCCTTCGGGGGTGCCTAGTTGATACTCCCAGCCCGGCTCCTGGCGAGGAACGGCCTGGGCCCCTACCGGCATACTGGCATCCGTAAGGTGAACCTGATCTGCGTGATCC
The DNA here is from genome assembly GCF_028538775.1 of Myotis yumanensis. Lineage (NCBI taxonomy): Eukaryota > Metazoa > Chordata > Mammalia > Chiroptera > Vespertilionidae > Myotis > Myotis yumanensis. Next base: position 21,899,761 of record NW_027223767.1, on the reverse strand, counting down.
ATTGCTGCCCCCAAGACTCTCTCCCTTTCATCTGAGGTCAGGGTGGAAGAAAGAATAACATGAATGTCATGCCAAGTGAGATCATAGGCCTGAAAGAGGTATCAGAATTCCTTGATGAACGCGGTGGGGTTGGCCGAGAAAGATCCCAGCCGCTTCTCAATCTGGGAGAGATCCGAGAGTGAGAAGGGAACGTGAACCCTAACCACTCCCTCTGAGGCTGCAACTTCCCGGAGTGGACAGAGGAGAGGAGGAGCGTGGGAACGCGTGTGTTTACTCACCGGGGAAGTAGGCGGGGGTTGGGAAGGAGCAGCAGCAGTGGGTGGAAGAGGAAGGGTAGGGTCGGTGGGAGGCAGGGTCAGTGGGCCAGCGGCGGAGGGCATGGCCGGAGGAGGGTCCGGCAGGGAGGGAGGAGCAGAGGGTGCGGAGAGTGAGGATGCCGGGGCGGACGGCGCTGGGACGGACGGCGCTGGGGCGGACGGGCCTGGGACAGACGGCGCTGGGACAGACGGCGCTGGGGCGGACGGCGCTGGGGCGGACGGGCCTGGGTAGGGCGGCGGACGAGTGGGAGGGGAGGAAAGATTCTCGGGTGGTTCAGATAAGGCGGAAAACGAAGAGATCTCAGTAGGCAGAGTAGGTTTCTCACGGGCCAGGAGAACCTGGGCCGTGGAGCAGGAAGAACAGAGGGTGGGACGAGAACGCAAACAAAGGAAGGCTTGAACGTAGGGGATCTCGAGCTACTTCCCGGTTCGTTGGCAGAAATTACTGAGGTCGGTGAGGACGGTAAAATCAAATGTCCCGTTTTTAGGCCATCTAGAAGCATTATCCAATTCATACTGGGGCCATGTCACGTTACAGAAATGAATGAGACGTTTCGGACGCAGGTCCTGCGACAGGCCCAGTTTAGCCAGATTGGTGAGCAGACACCCTAGAGGTGTGGTCGGGTCAGGTTTGGAATTTTGATTGCCCATGGTCCGTTCCCCGTGGCCAGTAGCGGGGCCAAAAAGCTAGCGTCCTAGCGATTTGACTCGCGCCACGGACAGACGGAGTAGACCAAAGGAGTTAGGGACGTCTCCACTATCTCCTGAGGTCCAAGGAACCTTCCTGGAAGGGCCCGGATAGGACAGTCTCTGACGTGGCCGCGTTTTACGGACAGAGACGCCGGCAGGTGTGTGGCCACGGGGGAGCGGCACGGGGCGGGGCAGGACTCACCGCTGATGTTGCCACCGGGAAGAGGCTGCCGAGTTGAAGAAACGAGGTCCCGACGGGTCCTGGGCCACAAGGAGGGAGAGGCGGGCACCTCAAGCCGTGAAGGGACGGCAAGACTAGGTGCTCACGCCACCCGGGTTTCAAGGCACCAAATGTTAGGTGACCCAGGAAAGCGGCGGCGAGGAAAGCAAAGAGAATCGAGTGAATCAGAAAGAAAAAGGAGAAGTTTATTTGCGTTCTCGGGCGAGACCCACCGGCCCAAAAGGTGGGGCCAGTGAATTTCGCGACTTCAGGGAGGGAGGGACATCTCTTTATTCAGGTGTTTGGTGAGGGCGGGGGCCTGAACTGAGGAAGTGCCCGCAGCAGGGATCATCACACATTCAACTGAGGGAGTCTCGGCCGCAGGGGGTGGGCGGCACATTCAGGAATGGGTCAGTATCTTGTGCGGGGATCTCTGTGAACTTCAAGGAGAAGCAGGTATCTGTGTCTGGCACGCTGACCCGTGAGAGATTCCAGATCTGTGAGAAATTCCAGAGGAAGTCCATTGTCTCATCCCATGTCCGCATGTATCCGATCCCGGGCTCCCTCCGACCTAACACCTGGCAGGCGGTGGGGGCTTTTGAAGCGTTGCGCATGATTAGGAGTCTGGGGGCAGCAGGGAAGACCTCCTAAGGGGGGGTCTGCTCCTTGGGGGGTGAGTTATCAGGGGCAGGTCCAGGGTGTGTGAAGGGGGGCTCTCTGGGGAGTGAGAGAGGAGGGGGCTGCCCTGCAGTGTGGGATGCAAAGGGCTGCCTTTCCCACCTTTTGGCCACATGTGTGGGGCCTGTCTGGGTGGCTGTGTGTAACCCTCTGAGCTTTATTATCCCCACGCCATCCATGGAGAAACGGAGGCTCAGAGGCATCGAGGCCACTTCCCAGATGTCCCCAATGGTCGGGGAGGAGGGTGCCTTGATTTGCCCGAGAAGGGTAGGTGCCCAGAGGGAGAGCAGTAATGGGGGAAGGCAGGCAGGTGGCAGCCCCAGGCCCAGGAGGTCACTGTGCCCTGGACCGGCCTGTGGAAGCCTCTCCCGGCCTCGGTAAACAGTTTCCCCGAGAGCCGGGGAGGTGGAGTGATAAGGCCCTTCCTGGTGGGGACGGGGTAGGCGGGTGGGCGGCCGCACGGCGCTGAGGAGGAAGCTGCCTGGGCCTCCACTCCAACCCCCCTGGGCAGGGGCCCTGGCGTGGGCTCACCTTGAAAAGGTTCTGGAGGTGGAGCTGCAGAAAGTGGGCCAGAACCCGTTGGTGCCTCAAGTGTGTGTGTGTGGGGGGGGGGGGGGGGGGGGGACGGGGGTTCAGGGTCAGAAGTCTCACCTTAGGCTCCTTGTCTGTAAGATGGGGGATCCCAGACTTCCTTCTAGGCTCTGACACTTTCTTATCATGGTGACTGGTTTGTACTTTTCTATCCTTGGGTTCAAAAGCTACTAGTAATTATACAAACCAGAGGGCAATCCTGCAGGGGCAGCAGAGCGTTCAAACAGGGTCTTGGTGCCCTGGCCGGTGGCTCCATTGGTTGGAGTGTCATCCTGATCACCAAAAGGTTGCGGGATTGGTCCTCTATCCGGGTGCATTCGGGGGCAACGGATCTCTCTCTCTCTCTCTCTCTCTCCTTTCCTCTCTAAAATCAAAAAACATATCATTGTGTGAGGATAAAACAAACAAAAACCCAACCAGGGCTTTGGTGTCAGACAAAAAGGATGCTGGGTGGAGTCCCTACAGGCGCCAAACACAGCTGTCCACCCCACGTGGTCACTCTCCCCCGGGTGACCAGTGATTCCCAGCAGTCAGGAGTGACCTCCCTCTTCTCCAACGAGTGCCAGGAAGATCGCACAGCCCGGCTGTTCCGCTGATCAGCTTAACTCCATGAGCATCTGCCCTGGGGCCTCAGCCCCATTCCTTGCCAAGCCCCGCCGGCCTCATCTGGCCCAGCCCCTCAGAGGCCAGGGTGGAAGCTGGGACCACACGCAGGACAGGACTCGCTGTTTGGTGGGGGAAGCCCTCAGGGAGCCAGGAGCCAGGAGGTCTGTGCTTCATCCTGAGAAGCAGCCTGTGTGGGGCTTCACAGCGTGGGTGCTGGACCCACACCCACCCTATTACTGACCGGCTGGGTGGCTTTGGGCAAGTTACCAGACCTTCTGTGCTCAGTCTCCCCATCTGTAGGGGTGGCCCTGATAATGGCCAGGGCTGTTGCCAGGACAACTAGGAACAGCCAGGGAAATGGGCCCAGAAGCACCTCAGAACCCTTGGGGCAGCAGCCTCTTTGCCTGGAAGGCTCCCACTGGCCCTGCAGTGAGCCCCCTGTGCCAGCTGTGGCTGGGTGCCCGCTGGGGACACTGTGCCTCCAGAAGGAGGCTGTGCATCCTGTGGCCTGGGGGCCTGGCTCTGCTGTCTGAGCCTCCAGAGAGGAAGAGGGGGGAAGAGTCCTCAGCCTCCAGGCCTGGCCAGGAGCTGAGAGCAAGCTCTGACCCACAGAGGGGTTAATCCATCTAAATTAATTAATTCGTCCAGGTTAGAGCTGAGAGGACGCTGTCCCTTTGGATGAGAGAGATGGTGTCTACTTTGTCATGGTCTCTGCCACTCCCTATTGCCCCTACCTGACAATCTCCCTCCTACACATCACCTGCCTGGCTCCTATAAGCATTTCAGTTCTGTAGGGAGCTGGCTTAAAGGAGAAGTTAGAGAAGACGTTAGCTACTAGAGAAATGTGAAGATTGACTAGAAGCTGGAAGCTATCTCCTAGGTTAATGCAGGGTAAGAGCACATCAGATAAAAGGCACCCTGGAGGTTAGCTTAAAAGTCATGAAGAAACCAATGTGAAATTTTGCTCAGAGAGACCAAGAGGGAAGGGTGTGGTAGAGACACCGACTATGTGCCAGTCTCTTCCCCAGCCCTTTTCTCACTAACTCATTGATCTTACCCAGAAGGTAAGATGTACCCCTATGTTACAGATGAGGAAACTGAGGCAAAAGAGGTGACATAAGCTCCCTGAGGTCACCCTGGAAAGAGCAGCAGAATTAGGCTCCAAACCTGGATGATGCCTGGCTCTAAAACGATGCAAGCCTCACCATAACCATTGTCCTTTCAAGTGGCCCGGGAAGGGATTTGACAAAACGGGCTCTATGGGGCCGAGGAGGAGTGCAGACACCTCACTAGGGCCTCTAAGGTTGCCAAGGCCTGGGGAGGGACTGGGAGCAGGAGCAAGAGAGGAGGAGGCGGCCCTGAGGCTGCAGAGCAACCAGGTGCTACCTGTGGTGGCTGGGAGGGCAAAGGTCATGGTCACACCTTTCTGTGTGGGGTGGGCAGGAGGATGCCTTCTTCTTGGCCTTCTCAGGGAGCAGAAGGTTTATCCTTTAGAATAGGCTGCTGGCTCTTTGGTCCCTCGGGTTTCTGAGTTTTCTACCAGGGCCCTGGGGCCTTTGCTAAGAGCCCCTCTCACTACCCTGGTTCCTTCCCCTCTCGGGGTCATGTTTGTGCTACTTCCTCCTCTTGAAAGCTGCTATTTCCTTCTAAGAGAGGCCAGCTCTGGGTTACATCATTTCAGAGCCCGGCGGTCTCCTTATCAATCTCAGAATGTCTGTGTAACTCCCCAGATTTGGGTCTACTTCTTCATCGGCCTGGAAATTCCATGAGACTAGGACTTCATATGCCCAATTCACAGCTGCATCCAGCCCCTGGGACATTGCCCGACACACCAGGCCGGCCACTAGCAAGTGCCAGAGGGATTGGACAGAAGGAGCAGGACCCTAACTGACTGCCTTCTTCTCCCTGCAGGTCGTCCCCTTCTCTGGGACCATCCAGGGGGGCCTCCAGGACGGACTTCAGATCACTGTCAATGGGACTGTTCTTCACGCCTGTGGAACCAGGTACCTGGAACAGTTGTTTCCCCCAGCCTTGCCCCTTAGCAAACCATGGCGCCTGTCAGCTCAGGCTGGTTCCCCCAACACTGTCCAAGTTGCCTGGGCCTGGCTCAGGGGACACTGAATGAATAGGGCCCGGTCCCTGCCAACACTGCATAGTACCCCTGCCCTCTGCCAATAGCATCTGCACACCATTAACATAGATTCCCCATGACACAGGGAGAGCATGAGCTCACAGTCTCGGGCCTACCCAGGGGCAGATCTTTATGGTCTAGGATTGAACTTTGCACGCAAAGACCCAGAGATGCAAAAATAACGCCTCCTTTACTTCCCAGAACGGCCTTCCTTTACTCCGTGGCCCCTATTTGGCTGATGTGGAAATATTTAAACTTGGCCTCAGATGTAATTTGATCTCTTTCTGTTTCAAGTTCATTCCTAGAAAATACTAAGACAATTCAAAATGCAAACATCTCCTGGGCACTGTCTCCCACCCAAGAGGGGACTTTGGGGCACAGGGAAAACATTCACATCTTCTCAGAGGCCGAGCGCCCTCCAAGGCTCGCGCAGCCCTGGCTGCCCTTGCTGAGGTCCAGGTGGTGTGGAGGTGAGGGGCTCTTGCCTGATTTGGGTGGGGCCCTCCCACCTGGTGGCTGCCTGCTGAAGTCCACGGTGCCCACAGAAGCCCTTCTGCACACACAGCCTTTTCTTGGAAGCCTCTGTCTCAATCCCAGATGTCTTTTGTCCCCAGTGGTCCTTTCATCACCTTGCACAGGGCCTGGGGACCTTCTGGATCCCTTCACACCATCCCAGGACCGGCCCTACCTCATCTTGGCTTGTAGATTCTAGTGGACTTTCTCCACCATCGCCTTCCCTGCCAGGTGGGCATAGGCACACGCACCCTGTGACATCTCCCTGAGCCCTGAGTGCCTCCAGGAGACACTGAGGCGAGTGAGGCAGGGAAGCTGAGCCCTCACCTCTGAACCTCCACCCCCTTCTCTCTCCTTCTTCTGCTACCTACCTGCTAACCTACTGTGCCCACTTGTTCCCATGGGCGCTTTTGCACACTCTCATCCCTGGAGCAGGAGTTTGCAAGGGACCAGAGAAATGGAGCTGGATGACCACAAAGGGAAAGACACAACCAGAGATATTTCAGAAACGATAGTCTCTGTGTACAGAGGAATCTGGACTTGGTTTTCTGGTTCCAGAGTCAGTGGGAGTCTCCCTTCCTTTTCGTGTCCCCAGAGGGAGGGCTGGCTGGGCTCTGGGCCAGGGCACTTCCCTGCTGGCTGACGGCCCACAGAGGGAGCTGGTATTGAAGAGGCACCTAGAGCTCTGCCTCCTCCACAGGGACACCAAATGGGCTCTGCAGGAATTGAACAGAATGTCTATTGGGGCCACCTCTGGGCTTGGTACAGTGCCTGGCCCTGTGGGGGAAACAGAACACATGAAAGCAGGGGGTCTTCTCTGAGTGCTGTGCATTAGCTGGGGACACCAGAGTGACCCCAAGAAGCAGGCTGTGAACCATGTTCATGCTGAGGTTGGGGAAGGCTGGAGTAGACAGTGAGTCCTCAGTGAGGACCTCGGATTGGGGCTGGTTTCAGGCTATGTGTCTGGGGAAAGGCAGAACAAATGTTTATTGTGGCCCTTTTGTGAGCCCTGCTCCTTGGACTGTCCCTCACCTTAGAACAGGGTGGGGAACAGGGCCCTTTGATATTTATAACATCATCTGAGGGCCACACAAAGTTATCAACTTAAAATTTAGCCACCTTTATTCGGTCAAACATTTAAGTAACTCACCCCTAATGCCCTGGCAGGGCCAGACAAATGATTTCACTGGCCTTATATGGCCCACGGGCCAGACGTTCCTCACCCCTGCCTTAGAGCCATAGTTATACCCAAAGGAAGTTTTGAAGGTGAGGGCTTCCTTCCAAGGAGAGAGGCAGGAATGAAAATGTACTTGCTTGGGGACTTCCTAAACACCACCTCATTAATCATCCCCAAAGGAAGGGAGTCACCCCCTCCCTCAGTGTGGAGATTCCAGGGTAGTATTTGGGGTTCAGGGTCACCCCAAATGACAAACAGTACCAGCTGTGGTCAGGGTCCAGGCCTATGGACTTTAGGGCCCCACTCCACACCTCATGTGTGGGACACACACCAACTTCCGATGAGGGACAGACACACATCCCGGAAGTTCTCCTGCCTGGAGAGCCAATATTCATTCCATGCCTCCCCTGCTAGACACCGTCTTTGTAGGCAAAGTCCATCAATGTCACATGTTCTCTCCATTTGTTCTCTTCCTTCCCAACTGAGCAGCCGTGGGCTGGCTTCTAACCAGTGCCCACCGGGCATGAGAGGCCCTTGTTTCCGGGATTTGCATCTTCATACAAATGTGCAATCAGTTTCCAAGACCCAGACTTCCTGAGGCTCGAGTCCACATTGTTCTTTACCCAGTTCCTGCTTATTTCTGGAAAGTCACGCTGGAAAGGGAAAAATGCATTAATTACTGTGTTGGGGCGTGGGGCTCCCTTCTCCGTGTCCAGCAGGCGTCCAGCACGGAAAGAGAATGCGAACCGGTTCTTTCAAGTAGAGGCACTTTGGGATTGAGAAATGAAAGACAGACGCAGAAATAGAAAGGAAAGCTGGGTCTGGGCGGGCTTCTGTCCTCTTCTGGCGGAGAGGCAGAGAGACCCAATGCCAAAGCAGCGTGTTTACTTTATAGTCCAAATTCCCCCAAATATCAGAAGATTTCACCAAAACTCAAGATAAGGGAGGTATTCCCGGTGCTTGACTGGATTTACATAATAAAAACCCATTCCCCGCACCTAGGCTTTAAAGAGTTGAGCTGAAGGCATTCTCACCTTTTGGCCAGAAATGCCCCCAAGGTAGAGCTATGCCCACGCCTTGTGACTTGAAGGAGAGCCATGGCGCCTTCCCTGGCAGGGGGCCTCCCACATCTCCCCCATTTCCATTTTTCAAAAGCCGTCTGTGGACATCTAGTTGGAGCCTTCGGACTTGAGATTGCAGGGGCTTGCTGATGACTGAAAAAAAGCAGGATAAGATTAGTAGTACACAAAGGAATCCAATTAGGTACCAGGCGATGTCTCCAGACATTTTCCATGGATTAAATTCTTTTAAATCATCCAGCAATTCTTTTGCCAGCTTTGCTGGAGATATAATTTCATACAGTAATGGCATTGGACACCATAATGGGTGTTCAATCTGGTGATGTTCACATTTCCGATTACTAATGCACATGAGGGCTGGACACAGGCTCTTAAGCCATAGCAAGGGCTCGATGAACATGCTCCTTTAGTATTGTTATGGGTTCAATCAGCGAGATAGACCACCGACTCAGAATTTAAATTTAGGAGCCTTTATTAAGCTGGCCAGCTGACTACAGTGCGTCCCTTCAGTAAGGGGCTTCGCAGCCTGCAGTGCCGACCGAGGGTACAGCAAAGCCTTTTATCTGCAACACTACAAAGCATTTCCTGGCACTGGCAGGGTTCACACAAAGTTTACAAGTACGGAGTCACACCTGGCTGGGTTGAATCATAATACATTGTTTTCTGAGACAATCTAGCAATTTTTCTCTGTCACGATCTTGGACCCTAATACAATCGGTAACCTTTCCATGCCTCGGTCCCTCCCCCTAGCACATTATTAGTTAAGAAAGAGCCAGTAAAATTAAGAAAATTAAGGGCGGCAGCTAAACGCCACAGATCTTTCTGTAAATTTTCTGTTTTCGTGGCCAGGGCGTTACCAACAAACTCTCCTGGCATGGGAAGAAGGAATTATATGTTTGTTGGAGGCGGGTCTGGAACATATCTCTAGTAAGTTTCTGTTGCCAGCCATACTTACCTAGCAGCTGACAAGTGCCATCATCTCAACAAAAAGTGTGGAAGAGGTTACCTGGACCCCCTGTTCTTTCACCAGTTGCTGGGCAACTTCGGTCAGCTTCTTCAGTTGACCCCATGTGGGGACACTAGCTTCTCGGGTGGCCTTGGTCACCTGCTTCCTGAGCTCCTTCTTCTTCAGGGTCGGTGGCTGAACTGGCCTCATCACGGGGTGGGGGGTGGGGGGGGTGGGGGGGGGGGTGTTTGATTTTCAGCTTCTTGAACGGTGGGATGAGCTGTTCTCCCAGGTCCATGGTGGTGACGCACTGCTCGCTCTGGCACCCGGATGGGGTTAGAGGCGCCTTCTGGGAAAACACAAACATGGCTTCTTCCCCACATCATCACTGGATCTGGCCTCTCCACCGCCCTGTTTGTCAATCCTTCCATCCTGCCACACCGGCAGATGCCACGGCAGCAGGAGCTTGAAGCCTCTCCGCTGCTGTGCGACCCTCTTCGTCACAATTCAAAAAATTTAAAGTGTAAAGGGCATGATTTAACTGATTCTGTGGAGTAGGATAATACCCCTCTCTCCCTTTTTGCTTTTGTAATTGAGTCTTTAAGGTTCGATTAGCTCTTTCTACAATTGCCTGTCCCTGGGGATTATAGGGAATTCCTGTTTTATGCATAATTTGGTATTGCTTACAAAACTGCTGAAAGGAGGAGCTAGTAGAGGCAGGTCCATTATCTGTTTTTATCTCTAGGGGCCGTTCCATGACTGGAAAAGCCGCTAGGCAGTGGTTAATTACATGCTTTGCACTTTCCCCTGTTCGGGGAGTAGCAAAAATGAAGCATGAGTAGGTGTCTATAGAGACATGGACCCACCGAAATCTGCCAAATTCAGGCACATGAGTGACATCCATTTGCCAGATTCGATTGGGTTTAAGTCCTTGGGGATTTACCCCTAATGCTGGCACAGGGAGGTGGACAGCACACTGCGGGCGTTGCTTAACAATTTGGCAGGGGGCCGCCCACAAATTACACAAAACACACTAAGCGCCAACTAGGTAAACACAAAGGAAGGTAGCACAGTGGGATGGGTGCCACCTGCCACAGGTTGTACGCAAGTTGCCTGACACACATGGAAGTCAGAGGCCCCGGGCCCTCCTGCTCCTACCATTGGGAATAAACCAGAACGCTGTCTGATTTCCGTCCACCTAGGTTTGCTGTGAACTTTCAGACGGGCTTCAGTGACAATGACATTGCCTTCCACTTCAACCCTCGTTTTGAAGATGGCGGGTATGTGGTCTGTAACACCAAGCAGAAAGGACGCTGGGGGCCGGAGGAGAGGAAGATGAATATGCCCTTCCAGATGGGAATTCCTTTTGAGATCCGCTTTCTGGTGCAGAGCTCTGGATTCCAGGTGAGCAGGATTCTCCTCCGTCCCTCCCGCTGTCTGACACCTGCCCTATCGGGCCTGGAGAAAAGCTCTTATTTATTTTCATTGGTTTGGTTATCCTCACTTGAGGATATTTTTCCATTGATTTTTTTAGAGAGACTGGAGGGAGAGGGAGAGACACACAGAGAGAAACATCCATGTGAGAGAGACACATCAATTGGTTTGCTCCCACATGCACCCAGAGCAGGGCCGGAGGTTGAGCCTGAAACCAAGGTATGTGCCCTTGACCGGAATTGAACCTGGGACCCTTCAGTCTGCAGGCTGACGCTCTACCCACTGAGCCAAACTGACGAGAGAGAGAGAGAGAGAGAGAGAGAGAGAGAGAGAGAGAGAGAGAGAGAGAAAGAGAGAAGCTTTTAAATAATTACCCAGGCAATGCCATTATTTACAGAAAACAGGACCTTACACACCTTCACCTGCACCTACAGAGCACCTGTTGCTTCTGTGACCAGGAAATAAGAGCTGGGTAAGTGCCCACCTGCTCTTTGGCCTCGGGTCCCAGGTGACTTCCATCCTCTGCTGCAGCCTTGCCCGCTCCAGGTCCTTGACAGCATTTGTTTTTGGTGATGCTGTGGCAGCCCTTCTGCAGGCCAGGGGCGGCTCAGGGCTGCATGGTGTGGTCATTGCTCTTGCAGGCAGAGCAGTGCTGCTGGGCCCGGGGACAGGGATGGCTGTGTCTGTGCTTCTCTGTGCGAACGGGATGCTCCTAGGCCTCAGTGTGCACCCTGAGGTGGCCTCTCCTCTGCTCCCATGAGCACTTTATGCATTTAAATGCGCATATTGAAATGGCATCGCAGGTGAGCTGAGAAAGACAAACCTAGAGCAATAAACAAGCAAGAACTCAGAAGCCAAAACTAGAGCCAAGTGGTGGCCTGGTTTGGCTGCACTTTGGATCACATGTGTGTTCCTGTACCTGGAGCAGCTCTGAAGGCTGGGCCCCACCTACAGGGGATGGAGGTGAAAACCAGACAGGCCTTAATTTCTAGAAGCCGGGGTCCTAGTGCTCAGGTGTGCTCCGCCCTGGTCTGGGACCCCTCTCCTGGACTATGCACTCCTGTTGACAGGTGACGGTGAATGGAAACTTCTTTACGAACTACATACACCGCGTGCCCTTCCACCGCGTGGACAACATCTCTGTCACCGGCGCCGTGGGGCTGACACACATCAGCTTCCAGGTCAGATTGTCCAAATGGCACCTGTCCCAGGGTCTGGGTGCAGGGGCCAATCTACTCTGCCTAGGCCCTTTGGGTGGAGCTAAAGGTTCCAGCCAATTTCTCACCCAGATGGCTCTGGGGATATACCTCCTGCTACCTCCGTTCCATGTCACTGTCTCTGTCCAGAGCACCTGTTTCAGCCTGACTCCTTCCCCTCTTATCTGTCACTCTGTCCTCCCAGCCTTGTTAGGAGGCCATGTGGTCCCAGAAAGAACCAGCTTGGGAATCACGCTGACTCTAGCTCAGATCCCAGCTCTGCATTGTCATCAGCTGTGGGATCTCACACAAGTGAGTCTGCCTCTCCCAGCCTCAGTTTCCTCATCTGTGCAAGGGGCATTGTCACAGCCTCCCCAGGAGGTATGTGTGGGCTCAATGAGGCGATACATGTCAGAGGTCACGTAATGGCCCCCATGGGCCCACACCAGGGTCTATTGGACCCTCTGTTTTCCAAGTTTTGAATGTGTTACCAACATCTACAAGGTCAGAAGCAGGTTTGCATTGTGGAGCTGATGCTGGTGATGGCTGCACAACAGTGTGAAGGCACTGAATGAGCCCTCGGCTGTGCACTCTGAAATGGTGAAGGTGGTAAATTTTATGTGCATTTTATCAAACAAATTTTCCAGGTCAGGTGATATCACATGGAAACCTGAATGTCTGTCTTTTTGTGAAAACTGGGAAGATTGGTGTATGCCTGGCCCACATTCCCATAGGGCCCCAGGCGCCTGGAGTGGAGATGTAATTTCCACTTTGGTATTTGAGTGTGCTCCTGAGATGGGAAAGGCACACAGTAGGCCCACAGCAAATATGAGTTCCTCTCTTTTTGGTCCTCATCTCTCATATTCCCTCCCTACCCAAGTCTCTTGCCTACCCTGTCCCCACCTGCCTGGCTTCCTCCCTCTAGTCCTGGCCCCTGCCTTTCCACTCTCCCCTGGCTTCTTAAAACTTCTCTTCACCCCATGGCCCCTTTTGTTTTAACAGAACACCCGTGCAGTCCCTGTCCAGCCTGCTTTCTCCGTGATGCAATTCTCCCAGCCTGCCCGTTTCGCACCCAAGCCCAAGGGGCGCAAACCAAAAGTGAGTTAACCGTGGAGACCCTGAGAGGCTGAGCAGGAAGGACAGGGGTCTGAGAGAGAAGAGGAGGCAGCGGGGCCTACAGGCCCCCGCATGCCCACCCAAGGTTCCCTAACTCCGTCTATCAGGCACCCAGGCCCCGGACCTGGGAGGCGTCCTTGGTCCTTCCCTCCCTCCCTAATGTCCCTCCAGTGCACCAAGGCCTCTCCTTCCTAAAGCCACTGCCTTGGTTCAGGCCACCTGGCCCCTCACCCCTCACCCACTCACACGGACCCACTGCCACAGTGACCTTCCCATAAGCAAATGTGATCTCATCCTCTCCCTCCTTAAAAACCCTAAAGGCCCCGGGCTCAATAGAGCTCCAGTCCCACAGCTGGATGTGCAGAATCCTCCGCAGTCTTGCCCAGCCCACCTGCCGGCCTCCCACCTCACACACCAAGACCCTCCATCAGCCTCCACTGCTCACTCCAGGCTCCTTCCGGCCACCATGCTTTGGCATCTGCTGTCCTGGGGCCGAAAGGACCCTTTGCCACCTCACCCAGCCCTTCAATGCTCTGCTTCAATGTGGCTCCCTGCCTGGCAGGTTGCTGGATGCCCCAGCCCCTCCCTGACCTGATGGACTTTTAACAGCTCTGTGCACGCCAGGCACCATGTCCTGTTGTAACTGTATTTACATGTCTGTCTCCGTCACTCCACCTGTCCTTGCCGGAGGCCATGAACTTGGGATTGTGACTTGTCCCTCTGTGCATCCCCAGCACTTTGCACAGTGCCTGGAGTGCAGTAGGGACTGGGTCAATGAATGAGGGATGTGGTTTGCACAGTCAGTAGAAGGGGAGACCAGTCAGGGCAAGAAGACCAGTCTGCTGGGTGGGGAGGGGCCTCGGGCAGGAAAAGGAGCAAGGCCTGGCCCTTCCTTGGCCGCTTGAGCAGTGGGGGCAAGGCCAAGGGCGTCTCCCTACCCAGCTTCCTGTGGCCCATCACGGTGCATGGTGGGCCCCTGCCACCTGCCACACTGACTTTAGGATGGAGGAGCTCCAGGGGGCCTTTGCAGGGCAGTCTGACTTTGGCCCTGGCCTTGGGTGGACGGGGTACGCTGATACAACCAGACACAATGGGTACCATTTTGTATTTGATCACTTGCTACCTACACAGGCTTGGGCAAGGTGCTTAGCCTCTCTGAGCCTGTTCTCTCACTGAGCAGAACTGAAGCTAAGGATGCCTCCCTCATAAAGCACTGAAGCCAGAGCTTGGCACACGGTAGTCCTCACTAAATACTAGTTTTCACCCTCCTGGTGAAATAGGACACGGCAAGTAATGGTTTTGCCTCTGGGAGCTGAGGTGAGCTGTATGTTCTATGTCAGACTCATCCTTCTCGCTCTCTAGAGGAGCCGGCGGGATGTCCCCTCTCCTCCACCCGCCCCCTCCCTGTTCTTAACCACAGTTACCTGGGATGGTGGGTGAGCATCTGGGCACCACGGGCTCAGGGAGGCTTGCTTGGGAGCAGGAAGGAAGTGAGTGTGAGTCTGGGAGGCATTTCTTACCACCGTTTCGGCTGTCATCTCCCCGTCAAGTGGCACCAATATTAACCAGCATTTTTATTTTTCGTCCCCTTCAGCCTCCAAGTTACTGGCAGGCCACCGCAGCTCCCATTGTAAGTCTCTTGCTCTCTCTTTGGAAACTCTTCATTCTGGTTCTTCCTGTGGGTTAAAAGGAGGGGGCAGGGCCAGGCATCAGGCCTCTGCCACAGGGCGACTGGCGCAGCTGAAGCCAGACCCCTGGGCCACCCTCCTGAAGGTGGTGGTGGGGGGTGGAGGGTTTGGGGGAGTAGGGGTGGTTGGCTGGGCTGATGAATTGGAAACAAGCTGAATTGCCCGAGCCCCTGCCATTCTGTGGACACAACTGCCCACAATTATTTCCTCCTTCAAAGTGAAACTATGCTAGAGAAATTCCCCTGAGAAGGAAGATGGGCCAAAGGCCACAAATGAAGCCACATTTCTCTCGAGAGGGAACTTTTGCCCCTACCTCGCCCCCTTAAGAGGAGAAACACCTCTACCCTGCAATTTTCAGAGTCTGGTCTGGGCTACTGAGAGGGTTCCCCACTGGCAGCTGCTGGGAGGGTGTGTGTTAAGTAGTGCCCTCTGGTGGCAGATGGCAGTCTTCACTCTGGTGAGAGCAGGTTAAAAACCCCATTTCTTTCTTCCAGACGCAAACAGTCATCCACACAGTGCAGAGCACCCCTGGACAGATGTTCCCTGTAAGTCTGCCAGCTCCAGTCAGTGCACAACCCCACTCCCTCCTGCTGGTACAAGTCAGCTGGGAGCCCTGGAGTTCGTGGATCTGCCTGTGGAGGGGCTGAGGGCCTGTGGCCACGATGGGGTCTGGGACGATGGCAGGAAGTTGCACCAAGGCTGACAGGAGAGGGCAGGCGAATGGGCAAATCCAGGGGCAGAAGCCTCACATTGGAGCATCCCCTCTAGAGTGCGTGGGGGCCTGGGAGTGGGCACAATCCCACATAGAATTCCTGGTCTCTTTTCAACAGAATCCTGCAATTCCCCCGACGGCTTACCCCAGCCCCAGCTATGTAAGTGATTTCTCAGGGAGGGCGCGGTTCCGTTTGTGCAGGGCCAAGGGGGAGGTGAGGGGCAGCTCAAAAGTGAAAAGCAGCCCTTCGCGGAGCTGACGTTCTTCAAACATCCCGGGAAATTAGAAGACGGTCGAAAGGAGCTTTCACCTTCAAAAGGGCCCCTTCCTCACAAGCATATTATATGACCTTCTCTTCTCAGCCCAAGTATCCTTTTGTGTCCAGCAAAGTTCTTTTCGTGGCAGTTTATTTATTTACTTATTTTTAACCCTCACTGATTTTTAGAGAGTGAAAGAGAGAGGGAAAGACAGAGAGAAACATCGATATGAGAGAAACATCAATTGGTTGCCTCCTGCACGTGCCCTGACCAGGGCCCAAGCTGGGGAGGAGCCTGTAACCAAGGTACATGCCCTCGACTGGAATCAAACCTGGGACCCTTCAGTCCGCAGGCTGATGCTCTATCCACTGAGCCAAACCGGCTAGGACTTTTCGTGGCCGTTTAAGCTCATAAATTTGAGGAACACTGGAAAGTTTTCCTTATTTGCTAACCAAGTAAAGCTATCACAATTCTTTTTGTTGTTGTTGTTAAATTTATTTATTTTTTTAAAAAATATTTTTATTGATTTCAGAGGGAGGAAGGGGGAGGGAGAGAGAGTTAGAAACATCCATGGTGAGAATCATTGATTGGCTGCCTCCTGCACGCCCTCTATTGGGGATTGAGTTTGCAACCCGGGCATATGCCCTTGACCGGAATCAGACCTGGGACCCTTCAGTCCGCAGGCCGAGGCTCTATCCACTGAGCCAAACCAGCTAGGGCTATCACGATTCTTTCTTGAAAATATATGACGCACAGACACAGTTGTCAAACTTGGGTGACAGTCCAAATTCATGGACATTGGCAGAGAGCTCCCCCGACAGCGGTCGCCTCCCTGGCTGCCGCTGGCTGACCTGCCCCTCTCCTCCCGACAGCCAATACCATTCTTCACCAGCATCCCTGGGGGGCTGTACCCCTCCAAGAGCATCACCATTACAGGCATCGTCCTGCCCTACGCTCAGAGGTAAGCCTGGGCTCTCGGGGAGGAGAGGTACCCCAAGGTCATTCTGGCTCTCCCCACCCCCCACCCCCAGCTCTGGGCAGGCTGGGAGGGGCCGGGGCCCAGCACTCGGTGGGCAGAGATCCATGTCAGCTGCCCACCCCCAGGTTCCACATCAACCTGCGCTCCGGGAATGACATCGCCTTCCACCTGAACCCCCGTTTCGATGAGAACGCCGTGGTCCGCAATACGCAGACCAATAACTCCTGGGGGCCTGAGGAGCGCGGCCTGAATCGGAGTATGCCCTTCGTCCGAGGCCAGGGCTTCTTGGTAAGGTGCCCAGACTGGAGCTCCAGGGGGGGGCTCCGAAGGGGCAAATGAAGGAGGGGGTGGCGATGGAGGGTGTCTGGGGGCCCCTTGAACAAGAGGGCCTCTTGGGTGAGGGTTGGGCCTCACAAATGGTTGTTATTATGGTTTTACTATTGCTGCCCCATGTAAGATAGGGGGCGGAATCTGCTGTTGACAGAGGGAAAGACTCTCATGCATAGATTCTTTGCCTGGGGTCACACAGCCAATAAGTGCCAGACAGAACCCAAGAGTGAGGTCATTCATTTATTCACTCACTCACTCAGTCATTCAGCTATTATTTGTCAGCTCTGTCATCCAGGCCCACTTGGGGCAGGAAGGAGCCCGGGTGTTGGAGGGTAGCAGTGAAGCAGACAGACCAGGTCCTGCCTGGAAGTTTGCAGTTTTGGTGGGGGAGGGTCATTGCAGATCACAGCAGGTGCTGTGCCCAAGCAACAGAGAATAAAGGGGTACAGTGAGGCCTGGCCAGGGGCCCCGCTGCCGTAGACGGGGACAGCTCTCAGAGGCCACCGTGCACTGGAGACCTCAGTGATAGAAGGAGTTCACCCCACAGCAGGCTGCAGAGGGAGCAGTGTTATCGCCAAAGGGAGAGTCCTGGGCGTGGCCTGTCCAGGAACCGAGAGGGTGGGGAGGCCTGAGGCCAGGGTCACAGAGCAGGCGTTCTCAGGCCCGGTTACACATCACCAGGAGAGCTTAAAAAGGAAAAATCAATGCCTGGCCTTGCCCAGGCCAGCGAGAGGGTGAGCCTGAGCATCCGTATTTTAAAACAGGCCCAACACTCCTCACCCGGGGTTGAAAATGACTGATGTAGGGCCTTGAGGGCCATGGGAAGGAGCTTGGGTTTCAATACAGTGCGTTGGTGTGTTTGGAGCAGGAGAGCAATTTACTTTGGCTTATAGGCAGCGGTGTGACTTTTGAGCAAGTGACTCCAGGGCTCTGGGCCTCAGTTTCCTTATCTCAGAAATGGGGCTAATGGCAATATTGATCTCATAGAGAAGTGAGTGAAATGACATAGTGTGAAGGGTGCTGCGAGTGTTAGGCATGGTGATGGGGAAGAGGACACCTTACAGGGATGCTCTGGCTGCCTTGTGAGAGAATGTTAGGAAGTGGCCGCTGCAGAAGTGTAGGCGGGGAGCACTCCGGTGTGCCGGGTACTGGGAACATGGGGGACACAAGCCTGAATTCCTGCCCCTAGAGCAGCGGTTCTCAACCTGCGGGTCGAGACCCCTTTGGGGGTCGAACGACCCTTTCACAGGGGTCGCCTAAGACCATCGGAAAACACATATGATTACATATTGTTTTTGTGATTAATCACGATGCTTTAATTATGTTCAATTTGTAACAGTGAAAATACATCCTGCATATCAGATATTTGCATTATGATTCATAACAGTAGCAAAATTACAGTTATGAAGTAGGAACGAAAATAATGTTATGGTTGGGGGTCACCACAACATGAGGAACTGTATTCAAGGGTCCCTGCATTAGGAAGGTTGAGAACCACTGGCCTAGAGGCTTAGGGCCCAGTTGGAGAGTGAGGACGGGAGAGGGAGACATGACCTGAGGGGGCACCTGACTTGACTAGGAAGGGGTCGGGAGGTTGCCAAAGGCAGGGAAGGCTTGCCAGAAGGGGGTGAATCCCGAAGGGAGCTTAGCAGCTATCCATGTGGGCAAGGTGTGCGGACTGCAGAGCCTGGCGGAAGGGCACTCTCTGCCCGGGGAACAGAATATGGAGAAGGACAGGGAGAAGGACATGCTGATGAAGAGCGAATCCCTCAGGGTGACGGCAGTGCGGGCCTGGGGCGGGCTCAATGAATGCTTGAGGGAGGCAGGAAGGAGGTGGTGGACACCAGCCTGCATTCAGGTGTGAGGACTTTCCAAGTGCAGTGCAAATGACACGGCCCGTCTGTCCAGGTGTGGATCATGTGTGAAGGTCACTGCCTCAAGGTGTCTGTGGACGGTCAGCACCTGTTCGACTACTACCACCGCCTGACGAACCTGCCCGCCATCAACAACCTGGAGGTGGGAGGCGATGTCCAGCTGACCCTGGTGCAGCCATAGGCGGGATTCCCGCCCTGGGACCTCGGGCTGGAGGTTGTTGCTGTCTGCATCTGCTCTTCGCCTCCACCTTCCCTGTCTCTGCCCCAGCCCCCGCCCTCCCAGCCCTTCCTGGATCTGGGGCTTTTTCTGGAGAAACCAGGCCCTTATCTGCCCTGCTTCTGGCTGCAGCCATCCTGGAGTGGAGAAGGCCGCTGGCTGGGCAAAGCTTCCTCTGTCTGGGCGGCACCTGGGGCTCCAGCTGCCCAAATCCTACCATCTGAGGATGGGGGGGTACCGGGGGGGAGACAGCGGGAGGGGGGTGGCGCCGGGGGCGAGGGGCGTTGGGTGTCAGTGCAGGCTGGAGCCCATGTTCAGTCCCCTCAGCAGAAAGGGAGCATCCTAGGCCTTCCCAACTCCCAGCCCAGGCCTACCCCTCATCTATCTCTTGACCCCATCCCCACCCTCCGTTCAAGTCCACCTCAGGCTCCAGCCACCAGCTGGTCACTCCCCTGGGGGGTGGTCTCCTCAGCCCCTCCTCTTTCTCCAACCTTTACCCTTTCCTTGCACCCTGTACCAACCCTTCCCCTGGCTGACACCTGCTGGTCTCCACCACCTGCCAGCACCTTTTCCAGCTGGACACCCCCCTTTCCCAGTGCTCTTCAAATAAAGAGAAAAGAAAACTCGGGTTGGCACCTATGCACAGCGTGATTGTGGTTTATTCAATGTGTTTGGAGACATGCTGGTGTCTGGGGTCAGGGTGGTTCTGGCCAAGGAAAGAGCATGACTCACTTTGATGAGGGTGGGGGACCTGATTCATTTCTGCTTTCAATAGGTCCCCCCAAATCCCACAAGGGTTAGGAGAAAGCAGCTGACCTAGTGCGTGTCCCACAGGAAGCTCCTAGAAACGTGATATATACACGTGTGGTGAATGCTACATACTTTCTCCACGTTTAGAAGCAGCGTCACCCTGCACAGGAGCCTGTTAGAGGCTCTGAACGTCTTATCGTAAAGCAGCGGGTCAGCCTTTGTTTACTGAGCAACCAGACCCGGCTGCACAGTCAGGCTTCTGAGAACCCCTCCAGCTCTGGCCTCCACCACCTCTAGGATTCCTTAGACATTCATGACTGTGCTGAGCCTGACTCCCCTGGTCCTGACTCCCCTGGTGCTGGCTCCCTGGCCCAGGCCCCTGACCTGCATCCCTGGCCTGCACCCCGGCTGCCATACCTTCAGCTGGAAGAAATAGTCCTCGACCTGCTCCTCACTCAGGCTCAGCCTGGCAGCCACCAGCTGCTTCAGTGTGTGGGCCACATCCCGGGCCATGCGCACGTCCCCACAGACATAGAGGTGGCCTTGCTCCTGGTGGAGCACGTGGAGCACCTGGTCGGTCAGCTGCTGCTGAAGGATGTCTTGGACGTAGACCTGAAAGGCCCCGGCTGCTGGGTGGGGAGGGCAGCCAAGCATGCAGTCAGGCCTGCTGGCCATCGGGAGGCGGCAAGGTGGGTGATGGGCTACAGGCTGAGCACCTCCCCGCTAGGACATTGCACAGGCCTGGGCTGGGCCTGGAGAGATGAATTCTGGCCAAAGCCCTGTCCTGAGGTGCTGGTGGTCCAGTGGGGTCCTGATGAACTCTGCCCTCACCATGCTTCAGAGAGGCATCGATCAAGCCACTTGCCCTGCCCAGAGCTCTGAGGCCCACCTGCCTACACCCCAGAAAAGGGATTCTCTCAGTCAGACTGTCTGTGGGATCTCCACTGTAATGCAGAGCAGGGCACAGAGTCCTGGGCCCCTCAGTGACATACAAGTCCAGGAGCCAATCAGGGCTCCCAGGAACCCCAAAACTGGGCCTGGAGCGCTGGCTTTGGGAAGATCCCTGCCCTGACTTAGTCCTGAAGGTTCCATCTCTTCTCCTGGAAGAGTAAACAGAATAGCATCACAGCATCACTCTGACAGTGTAACTGCCTACATTTTAGAGCTGAGGAGATGAAGGCTCAGAGATGTGCAGGGTGTGTGGGGCGACCCAGGGCTTTTCATGCTCCTTCCACTGAACGGGTAGTTGCCCCATTACCTTGGCCTGGCCAGGCAGGCGAGAATAGGCTGTGTGCACCCCCTTCCGGGCCATCCAACATCTCCCCCCAATAGAAGGGGGCCTCGTCTGGGCACTGGCTCCCTAACACCAGGGTCATGTGGCCTGTCTGGAGCCTGCAAGACCCAGCAGGCTGCAGTTACAAGGGTGGCCACCAGAGGGCGGGCTTCAAGGCCTGACAAGCTGGCCACCCAACTTGAATTCTCATTTCATCCCTGCAAGTGTCTATCTAGTACTTTGCCTACCTCACAATTGAGGAAGCTGACTCATGCATTCCCTCCTTCAACACTTTGAAGTACCAGGTGCTGTCCAAGGTGCTAAGACTACCTGCCTGGAGAGACAATATTTCCTGTCCTGGAAGAACTCAGGCCAGTGAGTAGTATTGATCCAACTTGTATGCTGAGAACTTTACTGTCAGCAACTTTGGAGCATGAGACAAATTATTATTATAATCTCATTTAGAATCATACAGACCTGGGTTCAAATCTTGACTAGATGCTATGACTGGGTGCTTGTTTTTTAGAGTTGTGGGATCTTGTCCCCATACACAACCTCTGTGAAATGAGAATAGCATCACTTACTTTGTGGGCATGTTTTGAGAATTAAATGAGAAATTGTGAGCCAAGTGGGTGAGGCACAGCCACAGGTAATGTTTATGGAGGTGTCTGGAGTCACGATAATTAGCAATAATGATGATATAATGATGACGTCCAGTCACAAAGAATTTCACAAAGACTTGGACCTAGAAAGTTGCAGGTGGGTTAATGCATTCTCTTATTAATTTATTAATTCACCCACCCATCTGTCACTATGCCCATTTATCCATTCATCCATACCATCTATCCCCCCTCCCCCAACACTTGCTAAGTCCCAGGCTTGTCCCAGGTTTTCAAAATACAAAGACAAGACACAGTGGCGCTCTTTTTCTAGCTAATTTCTGAGGACGTGCACTTTGGTTGCATCCTGCAGACACTCAGAAAGACCCAGTTTACTCAACACAGTTGTGCCTAGAAGTGGGATGGGACAGGAAGCCTGACCTCCCACCTGACTTTGGCAAGTCTCGCTTTGGACAGCTGGGTGGGTCCCACTTGGAGGTGAAAGGCCAGCGCTGAGCTCTAGCCCCCCAACTCCAGGCCCTGCCACTGCCTCACCAGCAACTGGGCCAGCTTTTGGAGCAGCAGCTGGGTTGGGGGCATAGTGATGTCCAGGAAGTAGGTGAGGGCCTGGCTGGGGGAGCAGGCGGGCAGCTGCTTGTCCCTGACCCAGTAGCTGCCTGGAATACAGTCAGGATGGAAAAGGCCCCATTTAGGTTTCCCAGAGGGTGATGAGGCCTCTGGGGCAGACCCCCTCCTCCCTCCAGCTGCAGGGGAGAGAAGATACTGAAGTTCTGGCAACAGGCTCATGGGCCCAACTCATGAGCAGGAAGATGGGCTCAGATATATGGGTGCAGGGAAGGCTGGTCAACAGCCCTCCAAAGGGCACCCAGGGGGCTACAATCCTATAAACTTACTATGCACTATAGTCCCTCTCACCCAGGCCTGATACCCACACGTGAATTACAGACTCACAGTGACTAAATCCACCAAAGACTGATGTACGCCCAGAGGCCAGTTGCTTGTTTAGAGAAAAGCCCATGACTGCAGTCCCCTTGGGTCCTCTACCAGGAAGTGCTAGTGAAGGGGAAAATAAGAGATTTGGGGGCCTAGCTATCTGAATCTGTGCCGGTAACCCGTATTCTTGCTAGAAGATAACTGGTTCCATTCTTATCTCTGATGCTTGTCCTGCCTTGAGAACCTATTTCCCAAATACTCCCATTTTACAGAGGCCATAAACCATGAACCATATACTGGTACAGCTCCTGGAGGGGGTTGTCAGCACTGGCGCCAGCCAGGCCAAGTCTTTGGGTGTAATCTCACTGCCCCCATCCCAACTCACGGGGGCTGCAAAGCCTGTGAAAAGCCTGGAAGCCTGATCCATATTTGGGGGACAAAGAAACTAAAAGGGATAAAAGGAAGGCTTCCTCCATACGCATCGCTCAGGCTTTGGAAGCTGATTCTCCTGAGTCACTGCACTAGTGCAACTGTAATTCTGCATTAAAAGGCTCCTCTTCTGAATCCTCTGAGTGCCCATCTGATTATTCTCCCAAGCTGCCTGGCAGCTTATCTACAACACTAGTGTCCCGATGCATGAAATTCATGCAAGGGGCTTGGCCCTCCCAGCCCAGGCTGGCCCGCACAGCCCCTCCCAGCCCCTCCCAGCCCCGGCTTCATCTGGAAGGTTGTCCGGACGGTCATTCTGCGGTTTGGTCTAATTAGCATATTAGCTCTTTATTATATAGGATCAGCAGAGCTGCCAATCGCCCTGAGTGAGGTGGTGAGCCTCAAAGAGTGGTCACAGCATGGATGCTGGGGCCAGTAGATGTGGGTTCAAACTCTGGCTCCCCACTTACTAGCTGGGTGACTGAACTCTCTAAGCCTTGGGTTCTGCCTCTGTGAAATGGATGTGATCACACAACTTGTCTATCTCAGTTTTTATGAGCATTGAATGAAATAGTGCAGTATGATAGCTGGTGCAGTGTCTGGGACACAGGTGCTCAATAGAAGTTAGGTGTAACTATTAATACAGTGGAACCTCGGTTTTCAAACTTAATTCATTCTGGAAGGCTGTTGGAGTAGCGATTTATTTAAAAAAACAGAATCATTTTTCCCATTAGACACAATGTAAATTGAATTGATTAATTCCGGATCCCCAGATGATCCCTTGTTTTAACCTTTCTTATATATGGTACATGTCTAATGTACTGTTCCATCTGTGGACTAAAGGGGCCACATGCTAACCTGACAAACTCAGGGAAGGCCTGCATAACAGTCTTGCAAACTCAGAGACCTAAAGTAACCATAAAGGACGGTCTGAAATTAAACTTTAACTAAAAGCAGTTATGGTAGGTAGTTACATCCTAGGCCGGTATCTTCACTGACAAGGTCAACCTTTACCTTAACTGAGCCTATCTGTCTTTTTGTATCTATACTAACATACCCTTTGAAATGTCTAGGTAACTTGTAACTTCCCAATTTCTGGACCTCTTGGGGCACAACCTAACGTGCTGGGCGCCAGGACAGATCCCACAAATTCCTTCATTATCATGTTAATTGTTCCTGCACCCACCTAAGTATGTGTCTATCATTTTACTTTTTATCCAATCCCAGGGGTTCCCCCCACTCCCCCCTCTGCTTTCTCCCGCCTCTCTAGTCTATCACCAATGAATTTCATGTAACCCACCTCCGTCCCTTTCCTTTGATTGCCATGTATAAATACAGACGTAAACTGCCAATCTCTGGAGCATTATCTCAATTCATCGAGGTTCTGCTTCCAGGCATATGACAACAGTTTGGCTCAAACTCACAAAAATTCTTTGCAGGTTTCCGTGTTTTTTTTTTTTACGTTAACATTACTATGAACAAACACTTCTTTTCTTAAATTTATCTAACCACCCCCTACTAGTCTTAAAGGAACCACCTTCAGCACTTGTTTCAGGAGTGTCTTTCAGGAAGTCAGCCTGCTGCACCTTCACCTTTCACCTACCACTGCCTCCGAAATGCTGTCTGCTGACTGCTGCTCTTCCTTTATTCAAGTCAACAACAGGTTTTATTTTTACTCCGTTTCCTTTCATCATTTTTTTTCTTTCCCAGCTTAGCCACAGTAGCACTCTTGATGGCCTCTTTATGTCTTAAAATCACCCATTTCAGCAGCAACAAAAACCAAAAAAGAAAAAACCCAAACCCACAGAAATATTCACACCTCAATTTCCTGAGAAGATAACAGGACGGGTAGAGGTGAACTTTCTCACATTCTCTCCTTTGCTTGAGGCCTAACAGACTCTTTTCATCATGTTAAAGTGTCTGCATGAAAGGGTTGTAAGGCTGAGAACCAAATCTTCAACAAGGAAGACATTTTTCCCATAAACAACTTGGTCAAGAACTGAATTGTTCAAGATGGGAGTCATTTGAGAACCAAGGTTTGATTGTATTGCCTCGTTTCATCCAGGGGTGGGCAAACTTTTTGGCTCGAGGGCCACAATGGGTTCTTAAACTGGACCGGAGGGCCGGAACAAAAGCATGGATGGAGTGTTTGTGTGAACTAATATAAATTCAAAGTAAACATCATTACATAAAAGGGTACGGTCTTTTTTTTTTTTTTTAGTTTTATTCATTTCAAACGGGCCGGATCCGGCCCGTGGGCCGTAGTTTGCCCACGGCTGATCTAGACCCAAGGCCTGATGAACCACATCTGTCTCCCTACAGTCATGAGGGCATCTCTGTCCCCTCATCCCCGAGTGTCGGGCTCACTCACATTCTCCAGGACGTTGGGGTCCAATGCCAGACTTTGCTCCTCTGACCCCGGCTTTCTGACTTTGGCCCCTCTCTTTAGGGGGACACATTCCTGACGGGGTCATTATCACCAGGGAAGCTATGGCCAGGGAGCTAGTCCTAAGGCTGGGAGGCCCGAGCTGGTAGATTTCACTCGTTTACCTCCCCTCCTGCCTGTCACCCTGCGCTGTGCTCTCCACATGGACGGAGAGCCTCCCCTTCGCACAGGAATTGGGTGCCCTGGAGCCTCCCAGGGACGGTGTCCTCTCCCCGGTGAGGACTTTCTGGAGCCAATAAAACCCCTTGGAAAATCAGCCTGGTACCTTGCTTACAGTGTTCCCCACAGCCATGCCAGGTGAGTAAGGCATTTTGGGAACCCTGAGAAGAGAGGAATTCACTCAAATCTATAGGTATCCCAGGTGAAATCTGATGGCAAGTCCTTGGTTGGGCTGCCTGGCCTCAGGAATATTCTAAACAGCCCAATCTGAGATTCCTCATGAAAAATTCTAGCACCCTCTGGATATCAGATTCTAGTCCTGTTAATTGTCCGTGAGATTTTATCTTCTGCCTGTACACTGGCCCAGATCCTGAATTCTTCTCGTTTCCCCCAACATTTGACTACAACTCTGCAAACCAATGTTTCCAATTTTCACTCCCGCTCCTCTGACTTGGAATCCTGGAGAACTAGCACTGCCCTTTTCCTGAAGCCGCGGAACCTGAGGCTGGACAACTTGATATAAACTTCAGAGAAGTCAACACAGCTCATGTACGGACAATCCTCATGTCTAGAGACAGTCACACTGCAAACTCAGAGCAGCTGTCGCATTGCCATTGCCTGCCCTCTCTCCATCTAAACATGCTGGAGCCAGACAGCTAGGAACCGTCTTCACTGGCTGGCTGCAGACTCAGACTGGGTGCACAGTCTTTTCCCAGCATTAACCTGTGTTTTTCTTTTGTTTCCACAGAAACGCCTTCGTGAACACCCGATAGCTTTAACCACAGTCCTATTTTTTGGAGCCCAACTGCATACCTGCGCCCTAAACTGACCTATTGTCAGAACCAAGAGACGGGTCCCTTGAGATGGAGCAATCCACCTACTTAACTTCGGAACTGTGAGACGTCCCGGGAAAGTTTCAAAGGCAGGACTGAAGGGGAACAAAAATTTCCACCCCCAAATGTGTGTCTTTGGCATATGTATTATTTAAGCTGGTTATTTTTAAGGCAGAAAGTTCAGGAAATTTTTTGAACCTCCTCTGCCCTCCAACTGCTTAAAGCAGTGGTCGGCAAACTGCGGCTTGTGAGCCACATGCGGCTCTTTGGCCCCTTGAGTGTGGCTCTTCCACCAAATATCGACTTCTGCGCATGGGCCACGAAGTTTCAATCGCACTGTACGTGCGCGTCTGCTTGTGGTATTTTGTGGAAGAGCCACACTCAAGGGGCCAAAGAGCCACATGTGGCTTGCGAGCCGCAGTTTGCCGACCACTGGCTTAAAGGACTTGGGATAGGGAGGAAGAGAGCTATTACCAAAGACAGCCTCTATTTATACTAGAAAGACTTCTCTGCCTGGCATGGCAAACATGGTTAACCCGACATTTGTTCTTCCCACCTCCCTGTGAATTGTCCCAGGCTCCTACCCCTTCTCCTGACCTTAGGGCAGCATATGAGCCTCAACTGTCTGACAGCCTGTGGGCCTCATATTCTTATGGAGCCCTTGTACATGCACAATTATATTTGTTTTTTCTCCTGTTAATCTGTCTCAAGTCAATTTAATTATAAGGTAGAGGAAAAATGTTCCCTCTCTAACATGTCACTTCCATCCATCCACAAATCTTTTTTCAACTTACAAAACTGAGACCTTGTAGCTATTAACAACAAATCATTTCCCACTCTCCCCAGTGCCTGGAAACCACCAGTCTAGTTCCTTTTCTAGAAGTTTGGCTACGCTAGGGACCGCACAGGAGTGGAGCCATCCAGTATTTGTCTGTTGTGTCTGGCTTGTTTCACTTAGCATAGTGCCCTCTA
This sequence comes from Myotis yumanensis, assembly GCF_028538775.1. NCBI lineage: Eukaryota > Metazoa > Chordata > Mammalia > Chiroptera > Vespertilionidae > Myotis > Myotis yumanensis. Next base: position 21,872,595 of record NW_027223767.1, on the reverse strand, counting down.
GGTTCATCCACATTGTAGCATGAGTCAGCACTTCTCCCCTTTTTGGAGAATCCAAGTGGGTGAAGAGGACAAAGCAAGTTAAGTCCACAGCCACAAAGTTCGTGAGAAGGGTGACCTGCTGGCCATCGACCATCTGCAGACAAACCAGTTTTAAAATGTCACATTTGCCTGGTGGGTATGGCTCAGTGGTTGAATATTGACCCAGGAACCTAGAAGTCACTGGTTCCATTCCAGGTCAGGGCACATGCCCGGGTTGAGGGCTCAGTCCCCAGTGGGGGCGTGTGCAGGATGCAGCCAGTTGATTATGTTTCTCTGTCATTGATCTTTCTGTCTCTCTATCTCTCTCCCTTCCTCTCTCTCTAAAAATCAATAAAACATATTTTTTAAAGTCACATTTGATATCATATCTACTGAACATGTGGGCATCTTTGACGTCAAATCCAGATTCCTGGGTGTTGAGATGGAGAAGGTGTGGCTCCATATTCAGGATTTACTTGAGATGCCATCTCCAGGAGTAGCTTTAAGGGAAATGTTTGATGAGGTTAAAGTGAATGTAAACCTTGGCATGTACCAGCTGAACAAGAAAATCCGTGACCCAGCTGGTGTGGCTCAGTGGTTGGGCATCGACCTATAAACCAGGAGATCAGGGTTTGATTCCTGGTCAGGGCATATGCCCAGGCTGTGAGCCAGATCCCTAGTTGGGAGAGGGGCATGCAGGAGGTACCCAATCAATGATTCTCCATCATTGATGTTGCTATCTATCTCTCTCTCTTCTCTCCCTTTCTCTCTGAAATAAATAAAAATATATTTTTAAAAAACCCTGAAATTTCATGGAAAGTGAAATGCCTGTGGGAATTCCATAGATTTTTTTATCACCTGGATAAAGAAATGAATCTGTTCAGTATTTTTGTTTTTAAACATGATTGCAATCATTGCTTACAAAAATGTCATATTTTTAGAAAAGAAGACCGAAAGTGTTCGGAAGAATGTACCTTTTCGGTCATTGGATACTACCACACAGTGATACGCAAAATGAATGACTCTAAACACTTCCACATATACTGTGGAATAGGTACTCTGATTTGAAACTTAGAGCATTCTGTGATTTGTTTTAAAGTAGGGAAAAAATGAATTAACTGACCAGCAGCAAATGTGTAAGCCTATTTTCTTATGAAAAACATTTGTGTCCCCGTTGAATGATGTAATTCTTCATAGATTTTTGTTTTCATCTGTGGAGAAATGGAAACCTAATTATTTGTAATGAGTTATTTACACGGGTGAAACAGCTGTGTGACCACCGTCCAGATCAGTTCCAGAACATCTCCTGCTCCCAGAAGACTGCCCTCCCAGGTTCATTGTCCCATGTGAGGTCACCGAGGTTTCCCGTGTCACAGCTCCTTTTGGTTGCGGGGGCCCTTCCATGGTAGGAGCACCATCACTTGTTCCTTCTTTCTCCTGCTGGTGCGCACTTGTGTGGTTTCCTGTTTGGAGCTATGGGAGTGAGGCTGTCGTCAATGTCTGTGTTCATCTCTCTTGAGTTGTTTTCCAAAGTTGTGTTATTTCACGCTCCAATCTGCAAGGAATGAGAGTTCCACTGGGTCCATGTCCCCATCAGTGATGACACTGTCCCTGGTGTCCCTGCTGCTGGAGAGGATAGCAAAGAATTGTGCTTCTGTTCCCTCCTTTCTGCCCCCCTTAAACCGATTAAATTCTAGTTGATTCAGTGATATCCTTACTAGGCATGAGGGTGACATGCGGGGACACGTGACCTCAGTTTGCAGGAGCATCTGACAGAAGTCAGTCTTTGTGAATGCTGGTGCATGTAGACAAGGCTCAAGAAGGAAGAGAGGCACAGACCTATGTGTGACCCTGGGCACCTTCTACCCACATGGCGCCTATCTGACCCTTAACTGTTCATTCAGGTTTAACTGGTAGCTCATTGGTTTTCTTTCTAGCACATTGCAGGGACCTGCTTGACTTCAGATAAGTTCATTATCACCGCGGCCCTCCTCTCCTCCCCACTCCCCAACCCAGCCTATCCTGTTCATCTCGTTTAATCATTTCCCTTAACTAGGTGCTGACGCCAGTTCATGGCAATTTATTTAATGTTGCCCTGCCCTCCATGTCATTTGGAGTACTCCATTATGTCTAAGACTTCTCCTCTCCCTATTCTTAATATATATATATATATATACAATCGATTTCAGAGAAGAAGGGAGAGGGAGAGAGAGGAGAGAGATAGAAACATCAGTGATGAGAAAGAATCATTGATTGGCTGCCTCCTGCACGCCCCCTATCGGGGACAGAGCCCACAACCCAGGCATGTGCCCTTGACTGGAATCAAACTCAGGACCCTTCAGTCTGCAAAACGATGCTCTATCCACTGAGCCAAACCAGCTAGGGCACCTGTCCCTATTCTAAAGCCCAAAAAAGAAAAGGGCGAGAGGAGGGGAGCGGGAGGAGAGAAGAAAGAGATACATTCACAGAGAGGGGCCTCAGAAGCTCCCAGAGTACCACTTATTTCTACATGATACCTTTATATGAGAAGAGAAATGACTTTTTGAGACTCTAACTATCCTCATAGAGGTCAGGATGCCACTAGGGAGCCATGTGACTTTGGACATGCCCCCTAACTTTTCTGAGCCTCAGTTTCTCTGTGTGTAAAATGGGTATAACCAGGCCTTCCAGCACCACCACCACTCCTCCCTGTGTTCCTGTCAAGCAGCCCATTGTTTTCTGGACATTGTCACTGAGCATGCTGTACACGAACCGGACACGACACGATCCCATTTCGGGTGGAGCACAGGAGGAGAGGTGAAAGAAAGGTCACCGGAGTGGAGTCTCTACTTTTCTGTCCCTTTTAAGGGACCGCACCACCCTTAACCCTCCCGCCCCCACCCCCACCCCCACCCCCACCCCCACACCCAGCACTCTACCTTTCTTTCTCTAAACCCACTTCCTCTTGCTCCTGGCTCCCCTTTAACCCCCCACCACCCAATTTTTTTGCTTTCTATTTCTTTATCAAATCCTCCCCAGTGCAGAGAACTGCCTGGCTGGTGTGAGGAGCAGCCGGGACCACAGAGGTGGTGGAGAGATGGCCCTCAGCAGTATCCAGCCTTTCTTCGTGACCCCAGTGAGTTCCCAGGCAGTGGGCACAGGCGATGCTGCAGGGCCGAGCTGGCTGCCTTGCCAGGGAAGCCGCTCTGGGTCTCTGAGGAAACCAGGCTGGGGTGGCAGAGGGTGCACGGGGACAGACGTGCCGATGGGGCCATTCTGACACAACCTCTGCCCCAGGCCGGTCCCACCTGCCTCTCAGGACCGAGGGATGATAACCACCCGCACTGGGGCATTGCGCAGATGGTGCTGAGCTCCCTCTGGGCACCTGTCCTGTCCTGGGTGCTGAGGGGAGAAGGGCACTGGTCTGCCCTGGGAGAGTGGGGTTTTGTTGGAATGAAAGGGGAGGCCAGCAGGACTTCCCGGGGAGCCCAGCAGCCCGGCTTGGGCACTGACTTTGGAGATGGCCTCCCTGGTTCAGCCGTTTCCTAGCTCGGTGACCGCAGGCGAGCTGCCTTTTCCTCTCTGGGCCTCTGTTTCCCCATCTGTAAAATAGGGACAATCCTAGCCTCAGAACCCTTAGCCTGATTCACTCTGGGACACAGGACATTCTGAGGTTTCTGTGGGTAGACAGGTAAGAAGCTCGGTGTAAAACTCTTGTTTGTCTGTTATGTGCACCTGTAAATACTGTACATAAAAGTGTCTGCTAATGGCGCTTTTCTTTCTCTTTGTGGCTCAGTTTAATTTGTTTAAAGATGGGGGCCTATCCCCCTTAGCTGGGGGCCCAGCTGCTTGTGGAGGACTGAACCCGCAGCAGGGATTGCAGGGGCCTCCCAGCAGCTGCCAAGAGTTCTTTACCTCAGGGACCCTCCCTGCCCTCCCTCTCAAGGCATCCGCTGCCCAAGACGCTTGGCTAGAGTAAGAAAATCGGTCTTTTCTGTTTGAGAGCTCCCTGCAAGTTCCTGTCTGTCTATAATGTAACTTTGATTATAGATATTCTTTGCTTAGTTTCTCATCTTTTAGGGAGTCAGCTGGCTGTTCGCTGTTGAATCCTCTGTCTCTTCTGTTGGGGCTTTGTGCCACTCAGGCCTTAAAAAGGTCATTCGCTGTGCCAATTGGTATGAAATAAGATTCTAAGGCTAAAGTCCCCGTCCCTCCTTTTGAGTACTCATTGTTTTACTTTAGTGATCATTTTTGTTTCTGTTTTGAAATGGGATAAGATCTCTTTTGATATAGAGGCTTTCACGTTGTTACATCATAAGGATTCTACTCAGAAAGAAAAATATAGGGAATGAATCTTTTAAATGCCCCAAGTCTTTCTCCTAGACTCTAGAGGGTTGGAGCTACAGAAGTACCCTCAAGCAGGCTGCCAAAGCTGCAGCAGGGGCCACTCCCATTATATGTAGATATATATCCTATATAATAAAAAGGCTAATATGCAAATTGTCCTTTAACCGGGAGTTCAACCAAGGGGCAGGGCCAGCCTGCCAATCGCCGAGGCCCCTTCCCCAGCCAGCCCCGCCCCGCCCCCGATCGGCCCCTCCCACCCCAATCGGGAGCAGGGCTGGCCAGCCCTCACCCATGCACGAATTCGTGCACCCAGCCTCTAGTCCTATATAATAAAAGCCTAATATGCTAAGTGTCTGGTTGACCAGTCAGCTGTTCAAACAATCAAAGCATAATAATATGGTAAGGCTGCTCAACTGCTCGCTATGATGTGCACTGACCACTAGGGGGCAGAAGCTCCTACTGGTAGGTTAGCTTGCTGCTGGGGTCTGGCCAATTGGGACTGATTGAGATGGGCCGGGCATGCCCTGGAGCCCTCCCACAGTTCCTCTCTGGCTGGCCAACCTCCTGTGTTCCTCCCGGGCCCTGATCATGCACTGGTGGGGTCCCTTAGCCTAGCCTGCACCTTCTCACAATCCGGGACCCCTCGGGGAATGTCTAAGAGCCAGTTTCAGCCCAATCCTGCAGGTCAGGCCAAGGGACCCCACTGGTGCATGAATTTGTGCACCAGGTCTCTAGTCTAGTCTGTATATATAAAAGCCTAAGCGACTGTTACAGTGGAATGACCAGAACGACTGGTTGCTATGGTGTGTACTGACCACCAGGGGGCAGACACTCAACACAGGAGCTGCCCCCTGGTGGTCAGTGTGCTCCCACAAGGGGAGCACCGCTCAGCCAGAAGCCAGGCTCACGGCTGGCAAGTGCAGCTGCCATGGCGGGAGCCTCTCTCAACTCTGTGGCAGCACTATTGAACAGCGGCAGCAGGTGCAGCAGGCCAGGATGAGTGTAAGCGGCACGGCCCCTAGCCCCGATTCGGGCTCCTCCCTGGCTGCCTGCTGCTTGGTGCACTGCTACATCCCTCGGAAGATGTCCGATTGCCAGTTTAGGCAGTCAGAGATCCCTCCAGGGGCCCCGGACTGCAAGAAGGATGTCCGACTGCCAGCTTAGGCCCGATCCTGGTGCCATTCTCTGTAGAAGGCAGTTGGTCTGAACAACTCAGTGACTCAGGGAAGCGCAGGGAACTCAGGGTGAGCCTGCCTCCGTGCTTGACTCACCCACTCGATGGTGTTTGCAGGCCAGACTGTGGTGGCTCAGCCTGTGCATGTGCAGTAGTTGCTGAAGCTCAAGCAGCAGGCTGTGCAGCAGCAGAAGGCCATCCAGCCACAAGCTGGCAGTCAGACAGTCCCCAAGGGATCCCAAACTGCGAGAGGGTGCAGGCTGGGCTGAGAGACCCCTCACTGCCAGTGCATGATTTTGTGCATCGGGCCTCTAATAACTATATATATGTTTTTTTTTTACACTAAAGCCACTGGAGGCCGAGAGTTGCTGCAGTCCTGGAACCAGCCACAGGGCCTGATATCTGCCTTCTCCCCCTGCCACTTCTCCAGGCTCCTAAAAATTGTCAAGGCGTTATCCCTGTTACAAAATTTGCCAGAAAAATGGCTTGGATAATAATGGACTTTAACATCTTATAAAATTATTACGACATAATAAATAAACACAACTAAAATGAAGGGTTTTTCTGAAACTTCCTATATCTAAACATAATTTCCCAAGATCTTTAATAACTTGGAACTTTAGAGCTTTACTGGGTTAAATAATAAAAATTATTAAATATTTAGATATTTTAGGATAATGAATTACTGAAATATACCATCTCCAAAAAAAATGTATATGCATTATAATAGCTGACAGAACAATTTTGGAAATAAAATTTATTTTACTAAACACTGCCTTTAAAATTATTCAAAGTGTGTGTATACATTTTTGTATATTAATTAATTATTAATTAATCTGAATTTGCCTACTTTTGGCTTCTTATTGCAGGAAAGCTAAAAAAAATGGATTTAAATCTGTTAACAAATATATCTTATATTTTATTTTTAAAATATCTCTTTAAAATTTGAGTATGTTTACCAATAAAAAAACCTGTTTCTAGAAACTATAAAATATATTTGCCAATCTGAGACATGGTAATTACTTTCTTGTCACTAAAACGGTCAAGGTTTCTAAAAGGTAAGTTCAATTAAAGTTTAAAAATTATGTAATTTTTAAAAATTAAAAATACATGATTCTAAAATTAACTATTTCTATATAAATTTATAAAAAACTAAAAGAATTGCAGAGGGTCTATATAAACTGAAAAATTTATAGAAAAAATAAACTAAATAATAAAATTTAATTAAATAAATCTAGAGTAAACTGATACAGAATTTATTTGGCTCTTGTCAAGTCTGTTCAATGGAGAAAAGTTTTTCCTATGTGTGCCTAGGAAATAAAGGCCTCATACATTGTTCCAACAGTTATATGTTATGTTACATTGGTCAGGTACCTGATTACTAAAAAACCCATCTTCTTAATCATGAAAACTGAAGTTTTATTAGCCTGTGTTTGTGGTTACTACCTTTTGTTGTCACTTGAGAATATATTAATAATTTAATATTTTTCATAATAATATATAATCTTTTGGTCAAATATATATCCACATACTATATTTTTATTTTTTAAAACAGATCAAGGCCAGGACACACTTTGACTTAGTTGCTGTACCTGAACACTGAGCTCCCTCGGGGAGTTTGCCTTAGGAATGCTGACCATTCTCTGGTCCCAGGAATAGGCTGAGCTATTTGTATCATCATAAAAAACTAGCCACATTATCATCAGAATTCAACTCCCGAAGGGCAGACTGCAGAACCGCAGACCCTCCGCTCTCCTTTTCCCTGTGATACTTCCATCGGCACTTAAAACAGGGCCTTGGAGTCCAGACAAAAAAGACAATGGGTGTAGTCCAATTGAATTCACCTCCCTCTTCCTCCAGCGTGTGCCAGGAAGAGCCCCCGGCCTGGCTGTTCTGAGGACCAGCTGACCACCAGGAGGGTCTGCCCTGAGGGCCTCAGCCCCATTCCTTGCCAAACCCTGCCGGCCTCATCTGGCCTCACCCCCTCAGAGGCCAGGGTGGAAGCTGGGACCACACCCAGGACAGGATGCTGTTCGGTGGGGGAAGCCCTCAGGGAGCCGGGAGCCAGGAGGTCTGTGCTTCATCCCGAGAAGCAGCCTGTGTGGGGCTTCACAGCGTGGGTGCTGGACCCACACCCACCCTATTACTGACCGGCTGGGTGGCTTTGGGCAAGTTACCAGACCTTCTGTGCTCAGTCTCCCCATCTGTAGGGGTGGCCCTGATAATGGCCAGGGCTGTTGCCAGGACAACTAGGAACAGCCAGGGAAATGGGCCCAGAAGCACCCCAGAACCCTTGGGGCAGCAGCCTCTTTGCCTGGAAGGCTCCCGCTGGCCCTGCAGTGAGCCCCCTGTGCCAGCTGTGGCTGGGTGCCCGCTGGGGACACTGTGCCTCCAGAAGGAGGCTGTGCATCCTGTGGCCTGGGGGCCTGGCTCTGCTGTCTGGGCCTCCAGAGAGGAAGAGGGGGGAAGAGTCCTCAGCCTCCAGGCCTGGCCAGGAGCTGAGAGCAAGCTCTGACCCACAGAGGGGTTAATCCATCTAAATTCATTAATTCGTCCAGGTTAGAGCTGAGAGGACACTGATCCTTTAGATGAGAGAGATGGTGTCTACTTTGTCATGGTCTCTGCCACTCCCTATTGCCCCTACCTGACACTCTCCCTCCTACACATCACCTGCCTGGCTCCTATAAGCATTTCAGTTCTGTAGGGAGCTGGCTTAAAGGAGAAGTTAGAGAAGACGTTACCTACTAGAGAAATGTGAAGATTGACTAGGAGCTGGTAGTTATCTGCTAAGTAATGCAAATTAAGATCACATCAGATAAAAGGCATCCTGAGGTTAGCTTTAAAAGGTCAAGAAACCAATGTGAAATTTTGCTGAGAGAGACCAAGAGGGAAGGGTGCGGTAGAGACACCTACTATGTGCCAGTCTCTTCCCCTGACTTTTCTCACTAACTCATTGATCTGACCCAGAAGGTTAGATGTACCCCTATGTTACAGATGAGGAAACTGAGGCAAAAGAGGGGACATAAGCTCCCTGAGGTCACCTGGGAAACGAGCAGCAGAATTAGGCTCCAAACCTGGATGATGCCTGGCTCTAAAATGATGCAAGCCTCACCATAACCATTGTCCTTTCAAGTGGCCCAGGAAGGGATTTGACAAAATGGGCTCTATGGGGCCGAGGAGGAGTGCAGACACCTCACTAGGGCCTCGGAGGTTGCCTAGGGCCTGGGGAGGGACTGGGGAGCAGGAGCAGGAGAGGATACAGAGCATCCAGGTTCTACCTGAGGTGGCTGGGAGGGCAAAGGTCATGGTCACACCGTTCTGTGGTGGGGTGGGCAGGAGGATGCCTTCTTCGTGGCCTTCTCAGGGAGCAGAAGTCTGCAACCAGGGCCCTGGGGCCTTTGCCAGGAGCCCCTCTCACTAACCTGGTTCCTTCCCCTCTCGGGGTCATGTTTGTGCTACTTCCTCCTCTTGAAAGCTGCTACTTCCTCCTAAGAGAGGTCAGCTCTGGGTTACATCGTCTCAGAGCCCTGCGGTCTCCTTATCAGTCTCAGAATGAATGTGTGACTCCCCAGATTCAGGTCCATCCGCTTCCTCACAGGTGGGAAGATCCATGAGACTAGGACTCCATATTTGCAATTCAAGCTGAATCTGGCCCCTGGCTTGGTGCCTGACACACCAGGCCGGCCACTAGCAAGTGCCAGAGGGAACGGACAGGAGCAGGGCCCTAACTGACTGCCTTCTTCTCTCTACAGTCACTTGCCATTGAAGGGGGTCTCCAGTATGGATATGTGATCACTATCAAAGGAACTGTTCTTAACTCCAATGGAACCAGGTACCTGAAACTGTTATTTCCCCCAGCCTTGCCCCTTAGCAAACCATGGCGCCTGTCAGGTCGGGCTGGCTCACCGAACACTGTCCAAGCTGCCTGTGCCTGGCTCAGGGGACACTGAATGAGTAGGGCCCAGCCCCTGCCAACACTGCATAGTACCCCTGCCCTCTGCCAATAGCATCTGCACACCATTAACATAGATTCCCCATGACACAGGGAGAGCATGAGCTCACAGTCTCGGGCCTACCCAGGGGCAGATCTTTATGGTCTAGGATTGAACTTTGCACGCAAAGACCCAGAGATGCAAAAATAACGCCTCCTTTACTTCCCAGAACGGCCTTCCTTTACTCTGTGGCCCCTATTTGGCTGATGTGGAAATATTTAAACTTGGCCTCAGATGTAATTTGATCTCTTTCTGTTTCAAGTTCATTCCTAGAAAATACTAAGGCAATTCAAAATACAAACATCTCCTGGGCACTGTCTCCCACCCAAGAGGGGACTTTGGGGTACAGGGAAAACATTCACATCTTCTCAGAGGCCGAGCGCCCTCCAAGGCTCGCACAGCCCTGGCTGCCCTTGCTGAGGTCCAGGTGGTGTGGAGGTGAGGGGCTCTTGCCTGATTTGGGTGGGGCCCTCCCACCTGGTGGCTGCCTGCTGGATGACCACAAAGGGAAAGACACATCCAGAGATATTTCAGAAACGATAGTCTCCACGTAAAGAGGAATCTGGACTCCGTTTTCTGGTTCCAGAGTCAGTGGGAGCCTCCTTTCCTTTTAGTGTCCCCAGAGGGAGGGCTGGCTGGGCTCTGGGCCAGGGGACTTCCCTGCTGGCTGAGGGCCCAAAGAGGGAGCTGGTATTGAGGAGGCACCTAGAGCTCGGCCTCCTCCACAGGGACACCAAATGGGCTCTGCAGGAATTGAATAGAATGTCTACTAGGGCCACCTCTGGGCTTGGTACAGTGCCTGGCCCTGTGGGGGAAACAGAAAACATGAAAGCAGGGGCCTTCCCTGAGTGCTGTGCATTAGCTGGGGACACCAGAGTGGCCCCAAGAAGCAGGCTGTGAACCATGTTCATGCTGAGTTTGGGGGCGGCTGGAGTAGACAGTGACTCCTCGGTGAGGACCTCGGATTGGGGCTGGTTTCAGGCCATGTGTCTGGGAAAAGGCAGAACAAACATTTATTGTGGCCCTTTTGTGAGCCTGGCTCCTTGGAAGTTTCTTTTTCTTTTCTTTTCTTTTTAAATTTTTTTTGGTTCATCCTTGCTCGGGGATTTTTTTTTTTCACATTGATTTTTAGAGAGAGTGGAAGGAAGGGGGAGAGACAGAGAAAGAGAAACATGTATGTGAGAGAGGCACATCGATTGGTTGCCTCCCTCACATTCCCCAACAGGTCCAGGGGTCAAGCCTATAATGGAGGCATGTGCCCTTGACAGGAATCAAACCCCAGACCCTTTCATCAGCGGTTGGATGCTCTATCCACTGAGCCAAAGAGGCTAAGCCTCTTTTTTAAAAAAGTATATTTTTATTGATTTTAGAGCTGAAGGGAGAGGGAGATGGAGATAAAAACATCAACGATGTGAGAGAATCATTGATTGGATGGCCTCCTACTGGGAACTGAGCCTGCAACCTGGCTTGTATCCTGACCAGGAATCCTGGTTCATAGACTGATGCTCAACCACTGAGCACACTGCCTGGGCTGGACGGTTCTTTTGTTTTAATTCCTCACCTTAGAACCCAAAGGAAGTTTTGAAGGTGAAAGCTTCCTTCTGAGGAGAGAGACAGGAATGAATATCCACTTATGTGGTGCTTTCTTAGCAAGGCCTCATTAGTCATCCCCAAAAGAAGGAAGTCACCCCCTTTCCTGGGTTCAGTGAGGCCACAGTAGCATCGCTCTGAGTCATTCCCAAATGACAAACGGTACCAGCGGGGGCCAGGGTCCAGGCCTATGAACGTTAGGGCACCACTCCACACTTCATGTGTGGGACACACACCAACCTCCGATGAGGGACAGACACACATACCGGAAGTTCTGCCTGGAGAACCAATATTCATTCCATGCCTCCCCTGCTAGACACCGTCTTTGTGAATCATAGTAACCTCCATCTTATGTAAAAACTGCTGTTTGAAATTTTAACCCTGCTATTCTGGCTTCTGTAAATACTTGCTTGCTTAAATAATAGGCAAAATAAGACTAATCCCCATTCCAGAGAGGCCATAAACTATGCCCCAGACAGAGTTGTCAGCGCTGGCTTCAGGCCAGGCCTTGAGATACAGTCTCATGGCCCCTTCCCAGCACACAGGCCTTCTTTCTCAGAAGGCCCGGAAGTCTCATTCTGTCATAGTGTAAATCAGAAGACGCCTTAATCAATAAGCCAAATTTATCTGGAGTCCTGTTCATGTTCACTAGCTCTAGTGGGCCCCGAGGAAGTCTTTCTTCTCAAATTTTGGGGCCCAATATGATGGAAGTCTTTCCTATTTATATGTTTTCAGCTCTTTGTTTTCCAAATTTGAAATGAGACTTCCGGACCTTCTGAAAAAAAGTCCTGTGTGCTGGGACAGGCCGTGAGACCAGATCTCAAGGCCTGGCCTGGCGCCAGCACTGACAGCTCTGTCTGGGGCAGAGTTTACGGCCTCTCTGGAATGGGGAGTAGTCTTACTTTCTCTATTATTTAAGCAAACAAATGTTTACAGAAGCCAGAATAGCAGAGTTAAAATTTTAAACAGCAGTTTTTACCCAAGATGTAGGTTACTATGCTTCAATTCCAAATTTGGAAGAAAAAGGACTGAAAAAAGTATAAATAGGGAGAGCTTCCTCCATGTTTTTGCTTAGACTTTGGAAACAATATTCCAGCAGCAGTTCTCAACCTGTGGGTCGAGACTCCTGAAAATACATCCTGCATATCAGATATTTACATTACGATTCATAACAGTAGCAACATTACAGTTATGAAGGAGCAACGAAAATAATTTTATGGTTGGGGGTCACACCATGAGGAACTTTATTAAAGGGCCAGAAGGTTGAGAACCACTGCCCCACAGGTGTAATAAAGGACTACAAAATTTGGCTCATTAAGGCGTCTCACGTCAGCTCGCTGATTTACAATACAGTGGGGCCTTGACTTCCGAGTTTAATTCGTTCTGAGACTGAGCTCGTTAAGGAGCTCCTTAACTCAAATTACTCTGTCAACTCAATGCAAAAAATCTGCCGAGAGACAGCTGGTATCTCAAAAAACTCGTTAGTCAGGACACTCGTAAGTCAAGGCCCTCCTGTATAACATTTGTAGGTAAAGTCCATCAATGTCACATGTTCTCTCCATTTGTTCTCTTCCTTCCGAACGGAGCAGCTGTGGGCTGGCCTCTAACCAGTGCCCACCGAGCATGAGAGGTTCTTGCTTCTGGGCATGTTCCTGGATTTGCATCTTCATAAAAATGTGCAGTCAGTTTCCGGGACCCAGGCTTCCTGAGGCTTGAGTCCACATTGTTCTTTACCCAGTTCCTGCTTATTTCTGGAAAGTTAGGCTGGAAAGGGCAAAATGCAGTAATTCCACAAAACACACTAAGTGCAAATTAGGTAAACACAGAGGAAGGCAGCACAGTGGGATGGGTGCAAACCTGCTACACAGGTTGTATGCAAGTTGCCAGGCACACACGGAAGTCAGAGGCCCCGGGCCCTCCTGCTCTTACCATTGGGAATAAACCAGAACGCTGTCTGATTTCCGTCCACCTAGGTTTGCTGTGGACTTTCAGATGGGCTCCAGTGACTCTGAGATTGCCTTCCACTTCAACCCTCGGTTTGAGAACGGCGGGTATGTGGTCTGTAACACCAAGCAGAAAGGGTGGTGGGGAACGGAGGAGAGGACGATGATGAATCCCTTCCACATGGGGAAGCCCTTTGAGATCCGCATCCTGGTGGAGAGCGCCATGTTCCAGGTGAGCAGGATTTTCCTCCCTCCCTCCCTCCCTCCCTCCCTCCCTCTCTTCCTCTTTCCCTCCTTCTCTCCTTCCCTCTCTCCCTCCCACTGCCTGTCCCCCTGCTCTATTGTAACCAGACAACCAAAGTGTCCAAGCTGCCTGTCACTACTTCAGCCAATTCAACAGAGACAGGGTTGAATCATAATGAGTGTTTATTCCGATACCACCAGCAGTATGGGGAGAGCCGCAGGTCATGCACAAAAATCTGCTCTGCATCCCACCAGAAGCCCGCGGCTTATATTGGGTAAAAGGACAAAGGATTGATGGGGAAATAGCAGAAGGGCATGCCAAATGGGCAGTTAACAGGTAAGCAGGCTGGAGATGTGCAAAGGCCTGCAGGTGTGCAAAAGGGCTGGGGATCTTCAAAGGGCTAGTGATACGCAAGGGCTGGGCCTTCAAAGAGCTGGTAGCTCTGGTTTCTGCAACAAAGTGGTTCATCTTTCCATGATAATAGGCAGCTCCACATGGGGAGGATGGGCTGCATTTCCAGGTGAGTCCCCAGGTCCCAAAGGCAACTGCCAGCCAGGGTAGAATGTGCCTTCTTTAATCAGAATAAAACAATCACAGGTAACAGAGCATGAGTAATCTGTCTTACAATTCTAGGTGGTCCCAGCATTCCATTACTGCCCTTATCACTATCAGGCGAGGAGAAAAGCCTTTAAATAATTACCCAGGCAATGCCATTATACAGAAAACAGGACTTCACACTCTTTACCTGCATACAGGGGCACCTGTTGCTTCTGTTACTAGGAAATAAGAACTAGATTACTTGCCCTCCCCACCCACCCCGGGCTTCTTGGCCTCGGGTTCCAGGTGACTTCCATCCTCTGCTGCAGCCTGCCCGCTCCAGGTCCTTGACAGCATTTGTTTTCGGTGATGCTGTGGCAGCCCTTCTGCAGGCCCAGGGGCGGCTCAGGGCTGCTTGGTGTGGTCATTGCTCTTGCAGGCAGAGCAGTGCTGCTGGGCCCGGGGACAGGGATGGCTGTGTCTGTGCTTCTCTGTGTGAACGGGATGCTCCCAGGCCTCAGTGTGCACCCTGAGGTGCCCTCTCCTCTGCTCCCATGAGTACTTTATGAGCATTTAAATGGGCATATTGAAATGGCATCCCAGGTGAGCTGAGAAAGACAAACCTAGAGCAATAAACAAGCAAGAACTCAGAAGCCAAAACTAGAGCCAAGTGGTGGCTGGGTTTGGCTGCACTTTGGATCACATGTGTGTTCCTGTACTTGGAGCAGCTCTGAAGGCTGGGCCCCACCTATAGGGGATGGAGGTGAAAACCAAACAGGCTTTAATTTCTAGAAGCAGGGGTCCTAGGGCTCAGGTGTTCTCCCTGCCCTGGTCTGGGTCCCCTCTCCTGAACTATGCGCTCCTGTTGACAGGTGGTGGTGAATGGAACTGCCTTTTATCAGTACGTACACCGCGTGCCCTTCCACCGTGTGGACAACATCTCTGTCACCGGCGCCGTGGGGCTGACACACATCAGCTTCCAGGTCAGATTGTCCAAATGGCACCTGTCCCAGGGGCTGGGTTCAGGGGCCAATCTACTCTGCCTAGGCCCTTAGGGTGGAGCAAAGGCTCCAGCCAATCTCTCACTCAGGTGACTCTGGAGATAGGACATACCTCTGGCTATCCCTGTCCCATACTTCCTGTGTCACCGTTTCTGTGCAGAGCACCTGCCTCAGCCTGACTCCCTCCCCTCTTGCCTGTCCCTCTCTACTCCCACCCTGGTTAGGAGGCCATGTGGTTCCCCAAAGAACCAGCTTGGGAATCACACTGAATCTAGCTCAGATCCCAGCTCTGCCATTGTCATCAGCTGTGGGATCTCAGACAGTGAGTCTGCCTCTCCCAGCCTCAGTTTCCTCATCTGGGCAAGGGGCATAGCCACAGCCTCCCCAGGAGGTATGTGTGGGCTCAATGAGGTGATACATGTCAGAGGTCACGTAATGGCCCCCATGGGCCCACACCAGGGTCTATTGGACCCTCTCTGTGTTTTCCAAGTTTTGGATGTGTTGCCAACATCTACAAGGTCAGGGGCAGGTTTGCATTGTGGAGCTGATGCTGGTGACGGCTGCACAACAGTGTGAAGGCACTGAATGAGCCCACGGCTGTACACTCTGAAATGGTGAAGGTGGTAAATTTCATGTGTATTTTACCAAAAATTTTCCAGGTCAGGTGATATCACATGGAAACCTGAATGTCTGTCTTTTTGTGAAAACTGGGAAGATTGGGGTATGCCTGCCCCACATTCCTACAGGGCTCCAGGCGCCTGGATTGGAGATGTTATTTCCATTTTTGGTATTTGAATGTGCTCCTGAGATGGGAAAGGCACACTGTAGGCCCACAGCAAATATGAGCTCTTCTCTCTTTGGTCCCATCTCTTACTCTCTCCCTCTCACCTACTCTTTCCCTGCCTGCCTGGCTTCCTCCCTCTTGTCCAGGCCCCTGCCTTTCCACTCTACCTGGGCTCATTAAAGCTTCTCTTCACTCCATGTCGCCTTTTGTTTTTACAGGACACCCGTGCCGTCTCTGTCCAGAGGATGCAGTCCTACCCCAGTCTCAGTGGCTCACCTGAGTCCAAAGAGCAGAAACCAAAAGTGAGCAGAACATGGACACCTGGGAGCTGAGCAGTCAGCAGGAAGGACAGGGGTCTGAGAGAGGCTACTTCCAGCCAGCAGGCAGCCAGGGCGTCTAAGCCCCATTATGCCCACCCACGGTTCCCTATCTCCATCCACCAGGCACCCAGGCCCGGGACCTGGGATGCATCCTTGGCTCTCCCCTCCCTTCCTTAATGTCCCCCCCAGGGCACCAACGCCTCTCCTTCCTGAAGCCACTGCCTTCGTCCAGGCAACCTGACCTCTCAGCCCTCTCTCCCCTCACACCCACCACTGCCACAGTGACCGTCACATAAGCAAATCCTATCTCATCCTCTTCGTGCTTAAATCTCTTAAAGGCCCAGGCTCAAATAAAGCTCCAACTCCCAAGCTGGATGTGCAGAATCCTCCCCAGTCTTGCCCAGCCCACCTCCCAGTTCCCACCTCACCCACGAAGACCCCCCATCAGCCTCCACTCTCACTCCAGGTGCTTTCCGGCCACCACACTTTTGCATCTGCTGTCCTGGTGCCCAAAGCATCCTTTGCCACCTCACCCAGCCAGCCCCTAACTGCCCTTCAATGCCCTGCTTCCATGTGGCTCCTCAGGGGCATCTTCCCTGCCTGACAGGTTGCTGGATGCCCCACCCCCTCCCTGACCAGATGCACTTTTAACAGCTCTGTGCACGCCAGGCTCCATGTCCTGTTGTAACTGTACTTACATGTCTGCCTCCGTCACTCCACCCACTATTTCCCCCAAACCATAAGCTTGGAATAGTGACTTGTCCCTTTCTGTATCCCCAGCACTTTGCAGGGAATAGAGCAGGTGCCAAATCATTATTAGCCAAAATCTCATGAAGATGGAGGCTCCAGAGCAAAATACAGAGACTGTAAGACAGGCTGTGGCCAGGCCTCCGCTAATGAGCTGGCATCACGTGCAGCATCGCATCCCACCCATCGCCCACGGGAGATGCCTCCTGTGTGGGGCCCAGCTGAGGCCTGTGCTCACTCCCTCCACCACAGGTTACAGAGGGGCACGTGCGCTGCCCTGGTCCCCATTTCAGAGAAGCAGCATGGCCAAGCTGGCACACCCTTGTGGAGGGTTTAAGTCCAGGCTGCTGTACCCAACAGTCTCCAAGTCTATATAACTCAGGGCTCTATTCCTTATGAAACACACACACACACACACACACACACACACACACAGTGATTAAAATAATATGCTTTTTACAGAAATATATTCATCAAGGAATAACACAAGAAAAGCATAAATGGCACTCATGAGTTGACTTGGCTCTATTAGATGTGCCCAAATGTACAAGCCAATCTCTCCCCCAGGTGACTCTGTGGACATTCCTCTGGCTCCCTCATCCTACCACTCTTGCCTGTCCCTCTCTACTCCCAGCCTTGTTAGAAGGCCATGTGGTTCCAGAAGAACCAGCTTGGGAATCACACTGAATCTAGCTCAGATCCCAGCTCTGCCATTGTCATCAGCTGTGGGATCTCAGGCAAGTGAGTCTGCCTCTCCCAACGTCAGTTTCCTCATCTGTGCAAGGGGCATAGCCACAGCCTCCCCAGGAGGTATGTGTGGGCTCAATGAGGTGATACGTGTCAGAGGTCATGAAATGGCCTAATGGGCCCACACCAGGGTCTATTGGACCCTCTCTGTGTTTTCCAAGTTTTGAATGTGTTGCCAACATCTACAAGGTCAGGAGCAGGTTTGCATTGTGGAGCTGATGCTGGTGACGGCTGCACAACAGTGTGAAGGCACTGAATGCCCCTCGGCTGTGCACTCTAAAATGGTGAAGGTGGTAAATTTTATGTGTATTTTACCAAAAATTTTCCAGGTCAGGTGATATCACATGGAAACCTGAATGTCTGGCTTTTTGTGAAAACTGGGAAGATTGGGGTATGCCTGGCCCACATTCCCACAGGACCCCAGGCCCTGGAGTGTAGATGTTATTTCCATTTTCGGTATTTGAGTGTGCTCCTGAGATGGGAAAGGCACACAGCGGGCCCGGAGCAAATATGAGCTCTTCTCTCTTTGGTCCTCATCTCTGTTATTTTCTCCCTCCTGCCTACTCTGTCTGCCCCTGCCCGGCTGGCTTTCTCCCTGTTGTCTGGGCCCCTGCCTTTCCAATCTTCCTTGAATCATTAGAGATACTTTTCACCCCATGGCACCTTTTGTTTTAACAGGATATTGGTGATGTCCCTATGGTGAAATGCTTGCAGAATACCTGTGACCTACCTGAGCCCAAGGAGCAGTAAGCAAAAAGTGAGTTAAACATGGAGAACCTGGGAGGCTGAGCAGTCAGCAGGAAGGACAGGGGTCTGAGAGAGAAGCTAGTTCCAGCGAGGAGGCGACAGGGCCTACAGACCCCGAATGCCCATCCAAGGTTCCCTATCTCCATCCACCAGGCTCCCAGCCCCGGACCTGGGAGGCGTCCTCCATTCTTCCCTCCCTCCCTAATGTCCCTCCAGGGCACCAACACCTCTCCTTCCTGAAGCCACTGCCTTGGATTAGGCCACCTGACTGCTCACCCCTCACCCCCTCACACCACCTCACTGCCACAGTGACCTTTCCAAAAGCAAATGTAATGGCATCCACTCCCTCCTTAAAAACGCTAAAGGCCCCGGGCTCAATAAACTCAAACTCCCCAGTTGGAGGAGCAGAATCCTCCTCAGTCTTGCCCAGCCCACCTCCCAGTTCCCACCTCACCTACTAAGACCCTCCATCAGCCTCCACCACTCACTCCAGGGTCCTTCCAGCCACCACGCTTTGGCATCTGCTGTCCTGGTGCCCAAAGTATCCTTTGCCACCTCACTCAGCCAGCCCCTAACTGCCCTTCAATGCCCTGCTTCAGTGTGGCTCCTCAGGGGCATCCTCCCTGCCTAGCAGGTTGCTAGATGCCCCACCGCCTTCCTGACCTGATGGACATTTCACAACTCTGCACGCCAGGCACCATGTCCAGTTGTAACTGTATTTACATGTCTGTCTCCGTCACTCTACCTGTCCTTGCCTGAACACGTGAGCTTGGAGGTGTGACTTGTCCCTCTGTGTATCCCCAGCACTTTGCACCGTGCCTGGAGTGCAGTAGGGACTGGGTCAATGAATGAGGGATGTGGTTTGCACAGTCAGTAGAAGGGGAGACCAGTCAGGGCAAGAAGACCAGTCTGCTGGGCGGGGAGGGGCCTCGGGCAGGAAAAGGAGCAGGGCCTGGCCCTTCCTTGGCCACTTGAGCAGTGGGGGCAAGGCCAAGGGTGTCTCCCTACCCAGCTTCCTGTGGGCCATCACGGTGCATGGTGGGCCCCTGCCACCTGCCACACTGACTTTAGGATGGAGGAGCTCCAGGGAGCCTTTGCAGGGCAGCCTGACTTTTACCCTGCACTTGGGTGGACGGGGTATGCTGATACAACCAGCCAGAACGGTGTACCATTTTGTATTTGATCGCTTGCTACCTGGACAGGCTTGCGCAAGGTGCTTAACCTCTCTGAGCCTGTTCTCTCACTGAGCAAAACTGAAGCTGACCCTGGTGCAGACACAGGCAGGATTCCTGCCCTGGGACCTCAGGCTGGAGGTTGTTGCTGTCTGCATCTGCTCTTCACCTCTGCCTTCCCTGTCCCTGCCCCAGCCCCCTCCCTGGATCTGGGGCTTTTCTGGAGAAACTAGGCCCTTGACCCTGCTTCTGGCTGCAGCCATCCTGGAGTGGAGAAGGCCGCTGGCTGGGCATAGCTTCCTCTGTTTGCGCAGCACCTGGGGCTCCAGCTGCCCAAATCCTACCATCTGAGGATGGGGGGAAGGGTCAGTGCAGGCTGAAGCCCATGTTCAGTCCCCTCAGCAGAAAGGGAGCATCCTGGGCCTTCCCAACTCCCACCTGGGCCCACCCCTCATGTACCTTTTGACCCCATCCCCACCCTGCATTCAAGTCCACCTCAGGCTCCAGCCACCAGCTGGTCACTCCCCTGGGAGGTGGTCTCCTCAGCCCCTCCTCTTTCTCCAACATTTACCCTTTGCTTTCAGCCTGTGCCAGTCCTTCCCCCACTCCAGGAACGTGACCGATTGACACCTGCTGGTCTCCACCCTCTGAGCTTTTCCAACTGGATGCCCCCCTTTCCCAGTGCCCTTCAAATAAAGAGAGAAAGAAAACTCGGGGTTGGCACATATGCACAGCGTGATTGTGGTTTATTCAATGTGTTTGGAGACATGCTGGTGTCTGGGATCAGGGCGTCCTGGCCAAGGAGAGAGCATAGGGGGCGCAGATCCATTTCTGCCTTCAGTGGGTTGCCAATATCCCACAAGGTATGGAAGGAAGCAGCTGTCCTCAGGCTTTATGGACAGGATCTCTGACAGGAAGCCTGATAACAGAGGTGAACCAGGAAACAGCTGCAAGCTCCTGAGATGGGCCAAGGCCTGGGTGAGAGCCTGGAGGACCAGAGCCTGGAGGACCAGAGCCTGTAGGACCAGGAAGGCTGATGGCAGGGCCGACTCATCAGAGCCCCGTGTCCCAGTGGGAGGAGGTGGCAGCTGGAGTCAGGAGGAGCTGACTCGGATGAAAGACTTGTGTGTGTGGTTCCACTGTGGCCCCTGGCACTAGGGGTTAGTGAGGTGGGAAAGTGGCTCAGTGTGCGGGGTTCTGCCAGCCCCTGGGCCAGTGCCGAGGGACCCAGGCCCGTGCCCACGTCCTGCTAATCTCATGAAGAATCCAGGGCCTCAGGAACCAGGGTGCTGGCTCAAAGTGTAGTCCTGGAACCAGCAGTATCTACAGCACCTGGGAGCTTGTTACAATGCAGACTCTGGGGCCAGCCACAGACCTGAATCAGAGTCTCCACTGGAAGGAGATCCCAGGAGGTTGCCTGTATGAAAGCATGAGAGTCACTGGTCCAGGTGACCGTGTTCTTGACCACCGTTGTTCTGATGATCTGAGGGACCCTGTAGGTTGGCATGTCCCGTTCACCCGCCCCGATCACCCCATCTGAGTGGGGAAGCCAGGGAGCCAATGAATCAGAGGCCAAACCCAAGCTGGGAGCCAGATTTTGCCAGTCCCCACTTAGCCCTGGCTGAGTGCCTTCCTGTTTCCCCATGGGAGAAGGAAACATGGCTCAGTCCCTTCAGCAGCCTTCCCCGGGAATATGTGTGTCCTTCACTCACCGCCATGCCCTTGACCCTTAGCCCCACCTCACGGGCTGTCATCCAGGTGCCCAATCGTTATTAGCCAAACTCCACGAAGCTGGAGGTCCCAGAGCAAAACACAGAGACTGTAAGACAGGCTGTGCTCAGGCCTCCGCTAAAGAGCTGGCATTCCCCCACCCATCGCCCACGGGGGATGCCTCCTGTGTGGGGCTCAGCTGAGGCCTGTGCTCCCTCCCTCCATCCCGGCTTGTCAGAGGTGCATGTGTGCTGCCCGCCTATCCATTTCAGGTCAAGCTGGCACATCCTTTTGGCGGGGGAGGGGGTTTGTCCAGGCTGCTGCACCCAACAGTCTCCAAGTCTATATAACTTAGGGCTGCTCCCCTTATAAAATACAACACACACACACACACACACACACACACACAACATAATTAAAATAAAATGCATTTTGCCCTAACCGGTTTGGCTCAGTGGATAGAGCGTCAGCCTTCGGACTAAAGGGTCCCGGGTTCGATTCCAGTCAAGGCCACGTACCTGGGTTGCGGGCACTTCCCCAGTAGGAGGTGTGCAGGAGGCAGCTGATCAATGTTTCTCTCTCATTGATGTTTCTAACTCTCTATCCCTCTCCTTTGCTCTCTGTAAAAAATCAATAAAATATACTTTAAAATAAAATAAAATGCATTTCATATAAATATCTCCATCAAGAGGTCATATATGTAAGGCCTAAACAGCCTCAGGAGCTGACTAGGGTTTGCTTTTTTAAATACAAGGGCATAAATAACTGTACATGGGAGAAGGGCCAGGCTAAACACAGAGTGGTCCATCGTCGCCTCCTGGTGGTCCCTCCTAGAGGTGCAATCAGAAGAAGGATCCATCCTCACCCACTGGCCAGGACTGACATTGCAGATCTTCTCTCCAAGGGACCAGGGACAACCCAGTTCCCCATGAGCCGGGGAAGGTGGGCTCAAAAGAGACAAGAGGTTCCACTCAGTGCAGGCTGCTACTCGGTAGCAAGTCAAGTAAAGGGGAAGGACATGGGGAAATAAGACGGGAGACTTGGGGGTATAATTTCCCACCATCTCCCCAGACCCTGTGACGTCAGATAATGGAGAGTTGGCTCCATCCTGCAATTCTGCGGCAGCACCTTTAACTTCTCCTGTGGGCTGTTGGAGCTCTGGGATCGCTAGGCTGTCCCGCTGCCCCATCCTTTTTCATCTTGTAGGGAAACACAGCTGCTGGGTGGGAAGGGCAGCCAAGCGAGCAGTCAGGCCTGCTGGCCATCGGGAGGCGGCGAGGGGGTGCCATGGGCTGCATACTGAGCATCCTCCCAGGCAGGACTCTGCACAGGGACCAGGCTCAGCATGAGTAGGTGCACTGACACCCTGTCCAGCCCAGGGCTGGGCTGGGCCTGGAGAGATGAATGGTGGCCACAGCCCTGCCCTTGAGGAATTAGTGGTCCAGTGGGGTCCTGATGAACTCTGCACTCACCATGCTTCAGAGAGGCATCAATCAAGCCACTTGCCCTGCCCAGGGCTCTGAGGCCCACCTGCCTACACCTCAGAAAAGGGATTCTCTCAGTCAGACTGTCTGTGGGCTCTCCACTGTAATGCAGAGCATGGCACACAGCCCTGGCTCCCCAGTGACATAGAAGTCCAGAAGTCAATCCAGGCTGCCAGTGATGGGGCATGGAGCACTGGCTCTGGAAAGATCCCTCATAGGACAAGTTCATTAAGGAGGAGCCAAGAGTCTGTCCCAACTCCCCAGGAGCAAGTTGTCATGGTGGGCATAGTGGCCATCCTCCAGCCTGGCTGTGGTTGTGCATAGAGCCAGCCTGAACCACCTCTTCTCAGGTAGTTGTGTATCTGGGAGAGGACCTCTAGCTGGCTGTGCCCCAGGGATTAAGCCACCATGTGGCCCTGACTTAGTCCTGAAGGTCTCAGGGCCTGTCTCTTCTCCTGGAAGAGTGAATGGAAGAGCTTCCCAGCATCGCTCTGATAGTAACTGCCTACATTTTAGAGCTGAGGAGATGAAGGCTCAGAGATGTGAGGGGCGTGTGTGTGGGGAGCCAGGACACCCACCATAGTCTGTGCTTTTAATGCTCCTCCCACTGCACGGGCAGTTGCCCCATTACCTTGGGCTGGCCAGGCAGGCGAGAATAGGCTGTGTGCACCTCATGCAGCACCCCCTTCCGGGCCATCTCCAACATCTCCTCCCAATAGAAGTGGGCCTCATCCGGGTCATGTGGCCTCTCCGGAGCCCTGCAAGACCCAGCAGGCTGCAGTGACAAGGGTGGCCACCAGAGGGCGGGCTTCAAGGCCTGACAAGCTGGCCACCCAACTTGAATTCTCATTTCATCCCTGCAAGTGTCCTATCTAGCACTTTGCCCACCTCCCAGATGAGGAAGCTGACTCATGCATTCCCTCCTTCAACATTTTGAAATACCAGGTGCTGTCCAGGGTGCTAAGACTACCCGCCTGGAGAGACAATATTTCCTGTTCAGGAAGGATTCAGGCCAGTGATTCGCATTGATCCAACTTGTCAGCAACTTTGGGGCAGGAGCCAAATCTTTATTATAATCTCATTTGGAATCATACAAACCTGGTTTCAAATCTTGACTGGATGCTATGACTGGGTGTTTGTTTTAGAGTTGTGGGATCTTGTCCCCATACACAACCTCTGTAAAACGAGAATAGCATCATGTTGTGAGAATTAAGTGAGAAAATGTGAGCCAAGTGAGTGAGGCACAGCCACAGGATAATGTCAGTGAAGGTGTCTGGAGTCATGATAATTAGCAATAATGATGATGTAATAATGACATCCAGTGCCTTTCACAAAGACTTGGACCTAGAAAGTCGCAGGTGACTTAATGCATTCTCTTATTAATTTACTAGAGGCCCGGTGCACAAAAATTTGTGTACTTGGGGGGAGAGGGGGTCCCCCAGCCTGGCCTGTGCCCTCTCGCAGTCTGGGACCCCTCGGGAGATAACGACCTGCTGGCTTAGGCCTGCTCCCGGGTGGCAGAGGGCAGGCCCAATCTCTAGGTGCAGCCCCTGGTTGGGCTCAGAGCAGGGCCGATTGGGGAGTTGGGGTGCCGCCCACTGTCATGCACAGAGCAGGGCAGATAGGGATGTTGCGATGCCACCCCTAGTCACACTCAGGGCAGGGCCGATGGGGGGGCTTGGGGTGCCACACCCTGTCACACACAGAGCCGCAGGGCAATCAGGGGGTTGGGGAGCTCCCCCCATCAGGCACAGAGCAGGGCTGATCAGGGGGTTGGGGCGCCTTCCCCTGTCACAAACAGAGCAGGGTGGATAGGGAGGTTGTGGCCCCATCCCCTGTCACACACAGAGCCGCAGGGCGATCAGGGGGTTTTGTCACTGCCCCCTGTCACACTGATCCCGGTGCCAGGAGGCCTCATGGCTCTGCTGATCCCGGTGCTGGGAGGCATATTACCCTTTTACTAGATAGGATAGAGACCTGGTGCATGGGTGGGGGCCGGCTGGTTTCCCCTGAAGGGTGTCCTGGATCAGGGTGGGGGTCCCCACTGGGGTGCCTGGCCAGCCTGGGTGAGGGGATGCTGGCTGTTTGCATCTGGTCACACCCCCTTCAGGGTGGGGGTCTCACTTGGGTGTCTGGCCAGCCTGGGTGAGGGAATGATGGCTGTTTGCATCTGGTCACACCCCCTTTAGGGTGGGGGTCCCCACTGGGGTGCCTGGCCAGTCTGGGTGAGGGGCTGAGGGCCATTTTCAGGCTGGCGGGTGACTGAAGCTCCCAACCTGTCCTTTTTTTCTTTTTTTTTTTTATTCTGGGCCAGCTTTAGTTCTGAGGCTTGGCTCCAGCTATGAGGCCTCCACTGCTGAAAGCAGGTTTCTGGCCTTTGTTTACCTTCTGTATTTGAAACAATGTTGCGGTCCGGCTGGCTGAGGCCTGGCTGACTGAAAGGAGGTTTCTGGGGTTTTGTTTAGCTTCTATATTTATTACAATGTTTCTTAGAGAACAGCTGAGAGGCCGGCAAGGTAGGCGGGGAACCTGGCTTCCTCCGTCACTGGAGCAAGCAAGCCTCCCCGTTGGCGTCAGCTGCCTGGCTGCCGGCCACCATCTTGGTTGGCAGTTAATTTGCATATCTCAGTGATTAGCCAATGGGAAGGGTAGCGGCCGTACGGCTAATTACCATGTTTCTCTTTTATTAGATAGGATTAATTCAACCACCCATCTGTCACTATGCCCATTTATCCATTCATCCATACCATCTATCCCACCCAACACTTTCTAAGTCCCAGGCTTGCCCCAGGTTTTCAAAATACAAAGACAAGACACAGTGGCGCTCTTTTTCTAGCTAATTTCTGAGGACATGCACTTTGGTTGCATCCTGCAGACACTCAGAAAGATCCAGCTTACTCAACACAATTGTGCCTAGATGCTGGGGTCCAGCCCCAGCGGGTCCAGGGGTTCCCAAAGGTGTGGACGGAGTCGGTGGAGAAGGAAAGACACGGAGGCAGTGTTCAGGTGATCATCATAGCCAGGTTCTTATTAGCCAGGTACCTTTCTTTGTTGTCATCTAACATCTGTTTATATACTATTTGGTTCCAATCTTATCCATTCTATACAAAAGGCCAGGGGGCTTCCCAACTCCATTCAAAGGTTACTCTATTGTTCCACTAAGTTACAAGGAAGTAACTAAAGGAGGTCACTCCAAGCAAAGATCAAAGCGACCAACCACCCCTCTGACACTCAGTTAAAGGGTTTACTGATAAAAATCCTCACCTGGGGAAACAACCTTTCTTTTCCTAGCCAGGTTCCTCCCCCTCTTGTCCTCTTACATCTGCATTTATCCTATTTGATTTTAATCCCATCCATTTCTTTCCAAAGGCTAGGGCATTTCTCATCTCCATTTCAAGGTTACTTGAAACTTCCCTGCACAGACTGCCTCAAGCAGCCAGGGTGGATCGGCTTCCAGCACCTAGAAGTGGGATGGGACAGGAAGCCTGACTTCCCACCTGACTTTGGCAAGTCTCGCTTTGGACAACTGGGTGGGTCCCACTTGGAGGTGAAAGGCCAGCGCTGAGCTCTGACTTCCCCCAACTCCAGGCCCTGCCACTGCCCCACCCAGCAGCCCCGAACTTCACCTGGCACAGGGTCTCTAGCCTCTGCTTCACCACCTCCAAAGAGCATCCATGGTGACTCAATCCTATAAACTAACTATGCATCAGAGTCCAGTCCCTCTCACCCAGGCCTGATACCCACGGTGGATTACAGACTCTCAGGGACTAAGTCCACCAAAGACTGATGTACGCCCAGAGGCCACTTATTCATTTAGAGAAAAGCCCATGACTGCAGTCCCCTGGGGTCCCATACTGGGAGGTGCTAGGAGAGCCGCCAATCACCCTGAGTGAGGTGGTGAGTCTCACAGAGTCCCCGGGGACCAGTAGACGTGGGTTCAGTCTCTGGCTCCCCATTTCCTAGCTGGGTGACTGAACTCTCTTAGCCTGTCTCTGTGACATGGATGTGATAAGACTGTTAGGGTCACCGAAGGAGGAACGCACGAGGCCAAAGGGGTAAAGAATTATGAATTTAACAGGTCATCTGGATACCAGATGGGCTGAGCCCCAATATGCCACCAGCACCCAGTGACGGGCGTCAGCGGTTTTTAAAGGACTTTTGTTGGGCTTTTTCTGGGCGGAGAATTCTCTGTGCAGGTCCGGATTCTGGGAAGCCCGGAGGGGAGAGATAATGGTCTTAGCAAGTGGACTGTAGTCTAGGCCAGTGGGATGTCCATTGTGAAGTGGCCTGAAAGTCGGTTCCCAGGGGAGGGGTATCAATTCAATTGTTTGATCCAACCTAACGAAGACAACTTGTCTTGCTGGGTTTGTATGAGGAGGACAGTGCAAGGTACAAGTGGGGGCTGTTTCAAATGCCTGCCCGGACATGGTGCAAAACTATGTCTTGTCTCCTACAGGAATGTCTGCGGTTTTAACTACAAATATTTCTGTTAGACTTTAACTGTCTTCCAGGAAATGGGGGCGAGCTATGCCTTTGTCTTTTCCAGGAAGGGAGGCCTGGGTGGATTTGAGCACAAAATAAAGGCTTAAAAAAAAAAGAAATGGAGTTAATATGTAAACTATAGCTTGGATAGAAAAACTTCCTAATTCTTACGTCTCTGTCCCCTCATCCCGAGTGTCAGGCTCGCCCACATTCTCCAGGACGTTGGGGTCCAATGCCAGACTTTGCTCCTCTGGCCCCGGCTTTCTGACTTTGGCCACACTCTTCAGGGGGACACATTCCTGACGGTGTCATTATCACTGAGGAAGCTAAGGCTAGGAGGCCCGAGATGGTAGATTTCACTCGTTTACCTCCCCTCCTGCCTGTCACCCTGTGCTGTGTTCTCCACATGGACGGAGAGCCTCCCCTTCGCACAGGAAGGGGGTGCCCTGGGGCCTCCCAGGGACAGTGTCCTCTGCCCAGTGAGGACTTTCTGGAGCCAATAAAACCCCTTGGAAAATTCAGCTGGTACCTTGCTTACAGAGTTACCCACAGCCATGCCAGGTGAGTGAAGAAGGCCCTCGATATATTTGGGGAACTTTGAGAAGAGAGGAATTCACCCAAATCTATAGGTATCTCAGGTGAGGTCTGATGGCACGTCGTTGGTTGGGCTTCCTGGCCTCAAGAATCTTCTGAACAGCCCAACCTGAGATTCAGCAGAGATTCAGCAGATGAGGAACATAAATAGTTAAAGGAGAGCCCATAACCTTCTCTTCTGTCTGTTCACATAGCATGGCTGTAGCAGAGATAGACCTCCTACAGCTGGGAAGGGAGCGAGTCCTTTTGCCACTGAGTCTAGTTGCTGCCTATAATGCCCTTATAGGTCTGTGGTGATCTCCATGTTTCTGAGTCAGAACTCCTGAAGCATTTCCATTACTTTCATATGTGAATGGGAAGAAGGGAAGTCTACAGCTCAGATGCCCCAGAGCAGGAGCTTTAGACAGCACTTCCTTGAGAGCCTCTACAGCTTGTTTCCCTGCAGGGCTCCATTGAATTGAAGAGGGTGGGTCTGACTTGAATAGGGCTTATAGAGGCTGGGCTATCAATGAAAAGTGTGGAACCCAATTTCTACAATATGCAGTCAACCCCAGGAATCCTCCAAGCTGCTTTCTTGTTTTTGGAAGAGGGAAAGTTAGGGTTCCTCTAAGTCTTTCAGGGTGAATCAGTAGCCCATCTTTAGATATGAGATGGCCAAAGCATTTTACTGAGGTCAGCAAAATGGAACCTTATCCTTCGAGACCTTATGTCCTTTAATAGCTAGCTGCTGCGGTAGGTATACTGTGTTCTTTTGAGGGTCTAGTAATGTCCTAGAATGTGAGTCATCTACATACTAGATTAGAGTGGAAACTCTAGGAAATTTAGATCAGCTTTTAATATCTGGGAGATATAGGTGGGACTTTCTGTATATCCCTGGGGCATTATAGTCCAAATAAACTGCTTATCTTCCCAGGTGAGGTGCCAGCCTAAGACATGACATCCCACCATAAACTGATTTTTAATGTAAAAATGTTAACTTCAGACCATTCTTTGTGTTTACTTTAGGTCTCTGAGTTTGCTAGGCTGCCATGCAGGCCCTTCCTTGAGCTAGTCAGGTTAGCATGTGGTCCCTTTTGATTCACACTCTCAATATTTGAAATTCAATAGAATCTGTATCTAGATGGTTATTATTATTATTATTTGTTAATCCTCAACTGAGGATATTTTTCCATTGATTTTTAGAGAGACTGGAAGGGAAGGGGAGAGACAGAGAGAGAGAAACATTGATGTGAGAGAGACACATTGATTGGTTGCTTCCCGCATGTGTGCCAACCAGGCCAGGCATCAAGCCAGCCACTGAGGTATGTGCCCATGACCAGAATCAAACCCGGGACCTCAGTCCCAGGGCTGATGCTCTATCTGCTGAGCCAAACTGGCTAGAGCTAGATGGTTTTTAATGTATTCTTTGAAAATTGTTTCATGTAAAGTAAATGTTAATGAATTACAAAAATTTTTTCTTTTTTTTTAAGGAGTAATTCCATTCTATGTCTATACATTTTGTTATTCCATTCATCTATCAATAGACACTTGGGTTGCTTTATCTCTTGGCTATTGTGAATAATGCTACTGCAAACATGGGTGTACAAATCTCTCTTCAAGTCCCTGCTTTCAATTCTTTAGAGTATATATCCAGAAGCGGAATTGCTGGATTGTAGGGTAATTCTATGTTTAGTTTTTGAAGGAACTGCCATGCTGTTTTGTTGGATAGTCTCAACCTAATGGCTAGAAAGGCCTGGGGCACTCACCTGGCCCCATCCTACCTGCGCTGAGCCCCCCACTGTTCCCTAATCAGAGCCAATGTGGTGACAAAACCGCCCTTGTGGTTCTTATTGTGATTGCAAGATGCACCTCAGTAGCAATCATCAGGGCACCTTGAAGGCACAGGTTTATTACTGACAAGTCCTGGAGGCCACACAGCAAGATTGAGAGAGAGAGAGAAATCAGGGACTAGGGTTCTGCCTTTATTGGGGCCCAAGGCAGGCTGGTTAGGTGGGAATTAGGGTGCAGGAAGGTAAAAGGGGGGTCATTCATAAGGTCAGTTATCTAGGGTACCCAAAGCTTTCTACAAGGGGAACTTAATGGGTGGGGGGAGTCTGGGTGCTTGTCTAACTGTTTAGCTAGGAGCTGTGACATGGCTGACAACATGTTTACAGGACATGGATTATCTTTGAAAACCAGAAAAGCTAACACCAGGCACTAACACTGCATTGTGCATAGCAGTCCTCCCCATTTCACACGCCCCCTAACAGTGCACAAGCACTGCTGCTCTGCGTCCTCTCCAACACTTGGCATTTCTGCTCTTTTTATAGTGGCCGCCTAATGTGTGCAAAGCGGCAGACTCACATTCCGAAGAGCTCTCTAGGTCTACAGAGCAGAGAACAAAGAGCCTTGATCAATGTCTGGATTTTGGATAACAGAGCTCTGAGAAGGAACTTTGCCTGGGGCCGCCCCTTGCCTCCTTAAGACTGGAGCTGGGTGCTGGGAAATGGGTCCTGGGGACAGTAAGGTGACCAGGTGGAGCTGCTGAGGTCAACCATGCCCTGGCACTTCCTGTGGAGGGTGCCTCCCTCCTGTCTTAATGAGGCTGACAGTGCCCCGCCCTTCAGAGGGGGGCAGAGGGCCTGCAGCTCTCCTTTTTGGGTTGGACTCACTGTGAGTCCAAAGCTCCAGATGGGGCCTTTGTGATTGTTAGAATCTAGGTGTCCCTGAGTCTCCCTGGGACACTCGGGGCTCCGGAAGCTTGGGGGTTTCCCCCAGTGCTTTACTGAGATGGCGTTTACGCAGAATAACATGCACAGATCCTGGTTTGCTGGATGAGTTTTTGTTTGTTTTTTTGGTTTTTTTTTTAAATATATTTTATTGATTTTTTACAGAGAGGAAGGGAGAAAGATAGAGAGTTAGAAACATCAATGAGAGAGAAACATCGATCAGCTGCCTCCTGCACACCCCCCACCGGGGATGTGCCCGCAACCAAGGTACATGCCCTTGACCGGAATCGAACCTGGGACCTTTCAGTCCGCAGGTCAACGCTCTATCCACTGAGCCAAACCGGTTTCGGCTGGATGAGTTTTTACACAGGTGAAACAGCTGTGTGACCACCAACCAGATCAAGTTCCAGAACTCTTCTGTGGGGACAGAAAAAGGCCCCTCTTTTTCTTTGCTGTGGCCTTCCACATTTATGAGAAATACCTGTAATTAAACCCCAAGATTGTTGGCTCCTCTGTTCAACCTGTGGGACAAGATAAGCTACTCTCAACCTACATTCTTGCATCCTCCTCCTACCTGCTGTTTCCACAATTCAGGGATAATTCACAAGGAGTCTGTAGTTCAGTGAGGGCGAACCTTTGGAGCTCGGCGTGTCAGCATTTTGAAAAACCTTAACTTAACTCTGGTGCCGTGTCACATATAGAAATTTTTTGATATTTGCAACCATAGTAAAACAAAGACTTGTATTTTTGATATTTATTTTATATATTTAAATGCCATTTAACAAAGAAAAATCAACCAAAAAAATGAGTTTGGGTGTCACCTCTGACACGCGTGTCATAGGTTTGCCATCACTGCTCTAGTTAGTAGAAAGCTCTCAACCCTCCTTCCCTTTCAGAGAAGCCTCTTTTGAACTCTATAACGTTTGCTCAAAGCATGATAAGTCGCCTCCTTGGCATATCTGATGGACTGTCTCCTGGAAAACAAACAAACTAACTTTTTAAGACCACCCCCCTGGAATCTGCTCAACTTCAACACAATCACCCCCCATCCCCCTCCCCCTGCTTGTTGCTCAGCAACAGCAATTGCTTGCTCTTTAAAAGCAGAAGCCACTCTTTGTTCCCTGCCCTGTATTGACTAGCAATAGCTGGCCCTCTCCTCCCTTGGAAAGTGAAATAAATGTCCTCACTGCATCTGTTCCCTTAGTTGTGAATTCTCTCATAGCCCGATCATCAGCCAAACCTAACAATTTTCAGCTCCCAGAAGACTCCCTCATGCCCTCCCAGGTTCATTGTCCAATCTGAGGTCACCGAGGGTTCCCGTGTCACAGCTCCTTTTGGTTTCGGGGGCCCTTCCATGGTAGGAGCACCATCACTTGTTCCTTCTTTCTCCTGCTGGTGCGCACTTGTGTGGTTTCCTGTTTGGAGCTATGGGAGTGAGGCTGTCGTCAATGTCTGTGTTCATCTCTCTTGAGTTGTTTTCCAAAGTTGTGTTATTTCACACTCCAATCTGCAAGGAATGAGAGTTCCACTGGGTCCATGTCCCCATCAGTGATGACATCGTCCCTGGTGTCCCTGCTGCTGGAGAGGATAGCAAAGAATTTCCCCTCCTTGCCCTCCTTTCTGCTCCAGCTGTGCTGGCTGCACCTTCAACTGGTTAAATTCTAGTTGACTCAGGGATACAACGGGGATGGAGGGTGGGCCAATGGGACAGGTGACCTCAGTTTACAGGAGCATCTCCAAGAAGTCAGTCTTTGCAAATTCTAGTGCATGTAGACACGGCTCAAGAAGGAACAGAGGTACAGACCTATGTGTGACCTTGGGCACCTTCCATCAACGTGACACCTATCTGACCTTTAACTGTTCATTCAGGCTTGTCTGATAGCTCATTGGTTTTCTCTCTAGCACATTGCAGGGACCTGCTTGACTTCAGGTAAGTTTATTGTCCCCTCTGCTCTTCTTTCCAATCTGCTCTTTGGACCCAGCCTATCTTGCTAGTCTCTGTTTAATCATTTCCCTCAACTCGGTGCTGAAGCCAGTTAAAGGCAGTTTATTTAATGTTACCCTGACCTCCATGTCATTTGGAATAGACTTCTCTCTGTTAGTTTGTTTTTTATATCCTCACACGAGGATTTTTTTCCATTTATTTTTAGACAGAGTGAAAAGAAAGGATGGGGTGTGAGAGAGAGAATTCAATTGGTTGCCTCTGGCACACACCCTAAGTGGGGCTGGGGATTGAATCTGCACTGGAGGTACCTGCCCTTGACTGGGAATGGAACCTGTGACCCTTAGCTCCGTGGGCTGACGCTCTAACCACTGAGAAAGAACCGGCCAGGGCTCCTCTCCATGTTCTAAAGCACAGAAAGAAAAGGGAGAAAGGAGGAGAGAGGAAGAGAGAAGAAAGATGTAAATTCACTGAGAGGGAACTCAGAAGCTCCCTGGGTACCACTATAATGGATATCATAACATCCATGATGAGGTTTTCTATTTATAACACACCTTTTTCTACATGGTGATGTATTTATAAGAGGAATAGAATTTTAAAGGAGAGAAATATCTTTTGGTGAATCACAATGTCCTCATTGAGGTCAGGCTGCCACTAGTGAGCCCTGTGACCTTGGTCAGGTCTCTGAGCCTCAGTTTCTCTGTGTGGAAAGTGAGTATAACCTGGCCTTCCAGCACCACCACCACCCCTCCCTGTGGCCCTGTCAAGTAGCCCATTGTTTTCTGGACATTGTGACTGAGCATGCTCAGGAGACACAGCCATACACCCACGGGCAGCAGCCTCTGAAACTCGCTGTCATGTCAGTGGTCAGACTCTGAGAACCTGTACACGAACCAAACACGGTACAGAGAGGAAGGAAAAGTCACTGGAGTGTCTGCTTACCTGTCCCTGAGCCCCATCCTGGCCCCTTCTCCCCCAGCACTTTCCCTTTCTCTTTCTCTAAATCCATGTCCTCTTGCTCCAGGCTCCTCCCTGTTGAATAACCGCCAAATAGCTTTGTTTTCTGTTTCATAGTAAAGTCCTTCCCAGTGAAGAGAACTGCCTGGCTGGTGTGAGGAGCAGCTGGGACCACAGAGGTGGTAGAGAGATGCCCCCCATCTGCGACCAGCTTTCCTTCGTGAACCCGGTGAGTTCCCAGGCAGTGGGCACAGGGCTGAGCTGGCTGCCTTGCCAGGGAAGCCGCTCTGGGTCTCTGAGGAAATCAGGCTGGGGTGGAAGAGGGTGTGTGTGGGCAGACATGCTCCATGGGGCAATTCTGACACAACCTCTGCCCCAGGCCGGTCTCACCTGCCTCTCAAGACCGAGGGATGATAATCACCCGCATTGGGGCATTGCACTGATGGTGGCGGAGCTCCCTCTGGGCGCCCGTCCTGTCCTGGGTGCTGAGGGGAGAAGGGCACTGGTCTGCCCTGGGAGAGTGGGGCTTTGTTGGAAGGAAAGGGGAGGCCAGCAGGGCTTCCCGGGGAGCCCAGCAGCCCGGCTTGGGCACTGACTTAGGAGATGGCCTCCATGGGTTCAGCCGTTTCCTAGCTCGGTGACCTCAGGCGAGCTGCGTTTTCCTCTCTGGGCCTCAGTTTCCACATCTGTAAAATAGGGGTAATGCTTGAGCCGCCTCCCAGGATTGGGTAAGGATGCAGGTAGCATATCTAGGGCGTTTAAACAGTGCCTGGCAGGCGGCGGGGGCTTTTGAAGTGATGAGCAGATTAGGAGTCTGGGGGCAGCAGGGAAGACCTCCTGAGGGGGGGCTCTGCTCCCTGGGGGGTGAGTTATCAGGGGCAGGTCCAGGGTGTGTGCAGGGGGCCCTCTGGGGAGTGAGAGAGGAGGGGGCGGCCCTGCAGTGTGGGAGCCAAAGGGCTGCCTTTCCCACCTTTTGGCCACATGTGTGGGGCCTGTCTGGGTGGCTGTGTGTAACCCTCTGAGCTTTGTTATCCCCACGCCATCCATGGGAACCTGAGGTTCAGAGGCGTTGAGGCCACTTCCCAGACGTCCCAGATGGTCGGGGAGGAGGGTGCCTTCATTTACCCCAGAAGGGGAGGCGCCCACAGGGAGAGCAGTAATGGGGGAAGGCAGGCAGGTGGCAGCCCCAGGCCCTGGAGGTCACTGTGCCCTGAACCGGACTGTGGAAGCCTCTCCCGGCCTCAGCAAACAGTTTTCTGAGGGATCAGAGGAGGAGAGAGTGTGGGGTAGGCGGGTGGCCTCAGGGTGAGAGGGTGTCCCCTTAGGCTCATTGTAAAATGGGAGATCCCAGCCTCCTTCCAGGCACTGCCATTTTCTTATCTTGGTGACTCGTTTTTACTTTTCAGACCTTGGATTCAAATGCCAACTGTTTCAAATTAAAATGAAAATCCTGCTTGGGTGGCAGAGAGTTCCAACAGGGCCTGGAGTACAAACAGGAAGGGGATGAGTATAGCCGCCAGAGGCGGGAGGAGAGCCCTTCCACCCCACGTGCTCACCCTCTCCCGGTGACCAGTGATTTCACCTCCCTCTTCCTCCAGCGTGTGCCAGGAAGAGCCCCGGCCTGGCTGTTCTGAGGACCAGCTGAACAACAGGAGGGTCTGCCCTGAGGTCCTCAGCCCCATTCCTTGCCAAGCCCCACCAGCCTCATCTGGCCCCGCCTCTCAGAGGCCAGGGTGGAAGCTGGGACCACACACAGGACAGGACTTGCTGTTTGGTGGGGGAAGCCCTCACGGAGCCAGGAGCCAGGAGCTCTGTGCTTCCTCCTGAGAAGCAGCCTGTGTGGGGCTTCACAGCATGGGTGCTGGGACCCACACCCACCCTATTACTGACCAGCTGGGTGGCTTTGGGCAAGTTACCAGACCTTCTGTGTTCAGTCTCCCCATCTGTAGGGGTGGCCCTGATAATGGCCAGGGCTGTTGCCAGGACAACTAGGAACAGCCAGGGAAATGGGCCCAGAAGCACCTCAGAACCCTTGGGGCAGCAGCCTCTTTGCCTGAAAGGCTCCCGCTGGCCCTGCAGTGAGCCCCCTGTGCCAGCTGTGGCTGGGTGCCCGCTGGGGACACTGTGCCTCCAGAAGGAGGCTGTGCATCCTGTGGCCTGGGGGCCTGGCTCTGCTGTCTGGGCCTCCAGAGAGGAAGAGGGGGGAAGAGTCCTCAGCCTCCAGGCCTGGCCAGGAGCTGAGAGCAAGCTCTGACCCACAGAGGGGTTAATCCATCTAAATTCATTAATTCGTCCAGGTTAGAGCTGAGAGGACACTGATCCTTTAGATGAGAGAGATGGTGTCTACTTTGTCATGGTCTCTGCCACTCCCTATTGCCCCTACCTGACAATCTCCCTCCTACACATCACCTGCCTGGCTCCTATAAGCATTTCAGTTCTGTAGGGAGCTGGCTTAAAGGAGAAGTTGGAGAAGATGTTAACTACTAGAGAAATGTGAAGATTGACTAGGAGCTGCAAGTTATCTCCTAGGTCCATGGTCGGCAAACTACAGCTTGTGAGCCACTTGCGGCTCTTGGCCCCTTGAGTGTGGCTCTTCCACAAAATACCACGTGGGGGCAGGCATACAGGGTGATTGAAACTTAGTGGCCTATGCCCAGAAGTTGGTTTTCGGCCTGGGCGTGTCTATTTTGAAGAAGTCCTGTTGATATTTGGCTCTGTTGACTAATGAGTTTGCTGACCACTGTACTAGGTTAATGCAGGGTAAGAGCACATCAGATAAAAGGCACCCTGGAGGTTAGCTTAAAAGTCATAAAGAAACCAATGTGGAATTTTGTTCAGAGAGACCAAGAGGGAAGGGTGCGGTAGAGACACCTACTATGTGCCAGTCTCTTCCCCAGACTTTTTCTCACTAAATCGTTGATCTTACCCAGAAGGTAGGAGGTATCCCTATGTTACAGATGAGGAAACTGAGGCAAAAGAGGGGACATGAGCTTCCTGAGGTCACCCAGGAAACGAGCAGCAGAATTAGGCTCCAAACCTGGATGATGCCTGGCTCTAAAACGATGCAAGCCTCACCATAACCATTGTCCTTTCAAGTGGCCCGGGAAGGGATTTGACAAAACGGGCTCTATGGGGCCGAGGAGGAGTGCAGACACCTCACTAGGGCCTCGGAGGTTGCCAGGGCCTGGGGAGGGACTGGGGAGCAGGAGCAGGAGAGGAGGAGGAGGCCCCGAGGCTGCAGAGCATCCAGGTGCTACCTGTGGTGGCTGGGAGGGCAAAGGTCATGGTCACACTGTTCTGTGGTGGGTGGACAGGATGCCTTCTTCTTGGCCTTCTCAGGGAGCAGAAGGTTTACTCTTATAATAGGCTGCTGGCCTGTTTAGTCCCTTGGGTTTCTGAGTTTTCAATCAGGGCCCTGGGGCCTTTACTAAGAGCCTGGCCTGGGGTCCAGCAGCCCCTCTCACTACCCTGGTTTCTTCCCCTCTCAAGGCCATGTTCATGCTACTTCCTCCTCTTGAAAGCTGCTTCTTCCTCTTAAGTAGGAGGGAGATTGTCAGCTCTGGGTTACATTGTCTCAGAGCCCGGTGGTCTCCTTATCAGTCTCAGAATAAACCTGTAACTCCCCGGATCCAAGTCTGCTTCCTCACAGGTAGGAAGATCCATGAGACTGAGACTCCATATGCCCTATTCACAGCTGAATCCGGCCCCTGGGACATTGCCGGACACACCAGGCCGGCCACTAGCAAGTGCCCGAGGGAACAGACAGAAGGAGAAGGACCCTAACTTGACTGCCTTCTTCTCTCTACAGGTCATCCCCTTCTCTAGGAACACACAAGGGGGTGACCGGCCCACCCTCCGGTATGGACATCATATCACTGTCAAAGGGATGTTTCTTCAGTCCTGTGGAACCAGGTACCTAGTGTTGTTTCTCTCCAGCCTTGACCGTTAGCAAACCATGTCAACTGTCTGCTCCAAGCTGCCTGTGCCTGGCTCAGGGGATGCTGGATGTGTAGGGCCTGGCCCCTGCCAACACTGCATGGTACCCCTGCCC
This sequence comes from Myotis yumanensis, assembly GCF_028538775.1. Taxonomy (NCBI): domain Eukaryota; kingdom Metazoa; phylum Chordata; class Mammalia; order Chiroptera; family Vespertilionidae; genus Myotis; species Myotis yumanensis. The sequence goes on along the minus strand of NW_027223767.1, from coordinate 21,835,325 downwards.
CCTGCCAGGAGAATCTGGACACCATGAACAGAGATTCCCCATAGACACAGGGAGAGCAGGAACTCATAGCCTAAGGCCAGCCCCAGGACAGATCATGGGCTAGGATTGAATTTTACACAGGAAGACCCAGAGATGCAAAAATGATGCCTCCTTTATTTCCCATAACGGCCTTCGTTCACGTCAAAGCCCTCATTTGACTGATGTGGAAATCTTTATCTACACTAATAAAAGAGAAAAATGGTAATTGGCGTACGACCGCTACCCTTCCGATTGGCTAATCAGCGTATCCTTATGCAAATTAACTGTCAGCCAAGATGGCGGCCGGCAGCCAGGCAGCTGGAAGCGAGCAGGGAGGCTTCCTTGCTCCAGTGACTGCAGACTGCAACGTTCCCCGCCTGACTTCCCGACCTCTGAGCTGGCAGTTTGAAACATTCTAACAAATATAGCTGGGATCTCAGAGCTGAAGTTATACATTGGGCAAACAAACCAGCAGCGGAAGCCCCAGAGCTAGAGCCAGAGCTAAAGCTGGCCCAGAAGAAAAAAGAAAAAAAGGAGTGGTTGGGAGCTTCAGTCAAAACCGCCAGCCTGAAAGCAGTCCTCAGCCCCTCACCCAGACTGGCCAGGCACCCCAGTGGGGACCCCCACCCTGAAGGGTGTGTGACCAGCTGCAAACAGCTATCATCCCCTCATCCAGGCTGGCCAGGCACCCCAGTGGGGACCCCCACCCTGATCCAGGACACCCTTCAGGGCAAACCAGCCAGCCCCCAGGCCTCTATCCTATATAGTAAAAGGGTAATATGCCTCCCAGCACCGGGATCAGCAGAGCCGCGAGGCCTCCTGGCACAGGATCAGCGTGATAGGGGGCAGCGCCCAAACCCCCTGATCGCCCTGCGGCTCCGTGTGTGACAGGGGGCGGAGCCACAACCTCCCTATCCGCCCTGCTCTGTGTGTGACAGGGGGTGGTGCCCCAACACCCCCCCCCCCCCCCGCCCCGGGCCCTGCTCTGTGTGTGATGGGGTAGAGCCATAACCTCCCCATCGGTCCTGCCCTGAGTGTGACAGTGGTGGTGCCCCAACCCCCTGATTGGCCCTGCTCTGTGGGTGACAGGGGGCGGTGCCCTAACTCCCCTATCGGCCCTACTCTGTGCGTGACAGGGGGGAGCTCCCCAACCCCCTGATGGGCCCTGCTCTGTGCATGAGAGGGGGAGCTCCCCAACCCCCTGATGGGCCCTGCTCTATGCGTGATGGGGGGGGGGGCAGTGCCCCAACCCCCTGATTGGCCCTGCTCTGTGAGTGACAGGGGGCAGTGCCCCAACCCCCTGATAGGCCCTGCTCTGTGAGTGACAAGGGGCAGCGCCCCAACCCCCTGATCGGCCCTGCTTTGTGCATCACAGGGGGTGACGCCGCAACCTCCCCATTGAACCTGCCTTGAGTGTGACAGGGAGCGGTGCCCCAATCCCCCAATCAGCCCTACCCTGAGCGTGACTGAGGGTGGCATCGCAACCTCCCAATCCGCCCTGCTCTGTGCATGACAGGGGGCGGCGCCCCAACTCCCCAATCAGCCCTGCTCTGAGCCCGACCAGGGGCTGCACCTAGGGATTAGGCTTGCCCTCTGCCACTCAGGAGCAGGCCTAAGCCAGCAGGTCGTTATCTCCTGAGGGGTCCCAGACTGCGAGAGGGCACAGGCTGGGCTGAGGGACCCCCTCTTCCCCCCCCCCCCCCCCGAGTGCACAAATTTTTGTGCACCGGGCCTCTAGTATATATATATATATATATATATATATATATATATATATATATATATATGTATATATATATATATGCTTTAATTTAAAATCTTTATTGTTTAAAGTGTTATGTATGTCTCCCCCCCCCCATTGACCTCTCTCTAGCTGCCCCCAACCCCCTGCACATGCCCTCACCCCTCTACTGTCTGTGTCCATTGGTTATGCTTATAAGCGCACATGCAAGTCCTTTGGTTGGTCTCTTACGCCTCTCTCACTTCCTGCCCTGTGTTCCCTTTGAGGTTTGATGGTCTGATTGATGCTTCTATGTCTCTGGATCCATTTTGTTCATCAATTTATATTGTTCATTATATTCCACAAACGAGTGAGATCATGTGATATTTATCTTTTTCCAACTGGCTTTTTGCTTAGCATAATGCTCTCCAGGTCCATCCATGCTCTTGCCAATGGTAAGAGTTCTTTATTTTTACAGCAGGGTAGTATTCCATTGTGTAGATGTACACCGTTTTTTAATACATTCATCTGCTGATGGGCACTTAGGCTGTTTCCAAATCTTAGCTATTGTAAATTGTGCTGCTACGCACATAGGGGTGCATATATCCTTTCTAATTGGTGTTTCTGATTTCTTGGGATATATTCCTAGAAGTGGGATTACTGGGTCAAATGGGAGTTCTATTTTTAATGTATTGTGGAAACTTCATACTGTTTTCCTCAGTGGCTGCACAAGTCTGCATTCCCACCAGCAGTGCACGAGGGTTCCTTTTTCTCCACATCCTCACCAGCACTTGTCATTTGTTGATTTGTTGTTGATAGCCATTCTGACAGGTGTGAGATGGTACCTCATTGTCGTTTTGATTTGCATCTTCCTGATGATTAGTGACTTTGAGCATGTTTTCATATGTCTCTTGGCCTTCTGTACTAGTATGTCCACTTTCAAAAAGTGTCTATTTAGGTCCTTTGCCCATTTTTTGATTGGATTGTTTATCTTCCTTTTGTTAGTTGTATGAGTTCCCTATAAATTTTAGAGATTAAACCCTTATCGGATATAACATTGGCAAATATGTTCTCCCATGGAATGGGCTCTCTTGTTTTGTTGATTTCTTTTGCTGTACAGAAGCTTTTTATTTTGATGTAGTCCCATTTGTTTATTAAAATATCTTTATTGTGGAGAGTATTACAGATGTTCCTCTTTTTCCCCCTCTATTGCCACCCTCTACCCAGTACCCACCCTACCCCAAACCTTCACCAAGCTATTGTTTGTGTCGATAGTTAATGCATATATGCATATAAGGTCTTTGGCTAATCTCTTCCTGATCCTTCTCTGATTCGGATTCATCAGTCCGTTCTATGTTTCCATGCCTCTGATTCTATTTTATTCATCAGTTTATTTTGTTCATCAGATTTCTTGTCATTTATTTAGATTTTTAGATTCAATTTTTGGTGAATATGTATTTATTGCCATTTCATGATTCATATTAATTTTTTTTCCTCTTCTTAAAGAATACCCTTCAACATTTCATGTAATACTGGTTTGTTGGTGATGAACTCCTTTAGCTTTTTCTTGTCTGTGAAGCTCTTATTCTGATCTTCAATTCTAAATGATAGCTTTGCTGGGTAACGTAATCTTGGTTGTATTCAAAATACTTAAATTTGCCATCAAATGTAATTTTTAAAAAATATATTTGTATTGATTTTAGAAGGAGGAAGGGAGAGAAGAGAGAGAGAATCAACGATGAGAAAGAATCATTGATCTGCTGCCTCCTGCATGCCCCTTACCGAAGATTGAGCCCACAACCCAGGCATGTGCCCTTGACTCAAACCCAAACCAGGAGCCTTCAATCTCCAAGCCAATGCTTTATCCACTGAGCCAAACACCCTAGAGCTTAAATGTAATTTGATCTCTTCCTGTTTCAAGTTCCTTCCTGGAAAATACTAAGTCATTTCAAAATACAAACATCTCAGCACCGTTTCCCACCAAGAGGGGACTGTGAGGAACAGGGAAGAGATTGTGCAACTCCCCGGATGTACAAGAGCCCTGTAATACTCCAGCAGCCCTGGCTGCCCTCTGCTGAGGCCCAGGTGGTGTCTGGTGAGGGGCTCTTGCCTGATTTGGGTGGGGCTCTGCAGGAATTGAATAGAATGTCTATCTAGGGCCACCTCTAGGCTTGGTTCAGAACCTGGCCCTCTGGAGATGCAGAAGATGCAAAAGTGGGTGGGGGGCTTCCCTGAGTGCTTTGCATTAATTGGGGACACCAGAATGACCCCAAGAAGCAGGCTATGAACCATGCTCCTGCTGAGTTCAGGGAAGGCTTGGAGTAGACAGTGACTCCTTGGATTGGGACTGGTTTTAGGACATGTGCCTGGGAAAGGGCAGAACAAACATTTATTGATACCCTTTCATGAGCCTGGCTTCTTGGGAGGTTTTTTTGTTTTAATTCCTTACCTTAGAACTTACAGGAAGTTTTGAAGGCAAGGGCTTCCTTCCAAGGAGAGAGACAGGAATTAAAATTTACTTTTGTGGAGGCTTCTTGAACAACTCATTAATCAAACCCAAAGGAAAGGAGTCAGCACCACCTTGGGTGCCTTGACACCAGGTAGTGTGTTTCAGGGTCACCTCAATAATTAACAGTATGAGCTAGGGTCAGGGTGGGACACACACTAACCTCCGATGAGGGACAGACACACATATGGGAAGTTCTCCTGGCTGGAGAGCCAATATTCATTCCATGCCTCCCCTGTTCGATACCGTCTTTGTAGGTAAAGTCCATCAATGTCACATGTTCTCTCCATTTGTTCTCTTCCTTCCCAACTGAGCAGCCGTGGGCTGGCCTCTAACCAGTGCCCACTGGGCATGAGAGGCTCTTGCTTCTGGGCATGTTCCTGGATTTGCATCTTCATGCAAATGTGCAATCAGTTTCTGAGCCCTATGCTTCCTGAGGCTCGAGTCCACATTGTTCTTTACCCAGTTCCTGCTTATTTCTGGAAAGTCACGCTGAAAAGGGCAAAATGCAGTAGTAATTCCACAAAACACACTAAGTGCAAATTAGGTAAACACAAAGGAAGGCAGCACAGTGGGATGGGTGCCACCTGCCACAGGTTGTATGCAAGTTGCCAGACACACATGGAAGTCAGAGGCCCCGGGCCCTCCTACTCCTACCATTGGGAATTGACCAGAACGCTGTCTGATTTCCGTCCACCTAGGTTTGCTGTGAACTTTCAGACGGGCTTCAGTGACAATGACATTGCCTTCCACTTCAACCCTCGGTTTGAAGGTGACGGCTATGTGGTCTGTAACACCAAGCAGAAAGGGTGGTGGGGAACGGAGGAGAGGAAGATGGAAAATCCCTTCCAGATGGGAATTCCTTTTGAGATCAGCTTCCTGGTGGAGAACTCTGAATTCAAGGTGAGCGGGATTCTCCTCCCTCCCTCCTGCTACCTGTCCCCCTCCCCCATCGGGCCCGGAGAAAGGCCTGCAAATAATTACCCAGGCAATGCCATTATACAGATAAGAGGAGCTTACACACCTTCACCTGCACCTACAGAGCACCTCTTGCTTCTGTGACCAGGAAATAAGAGCTAGGTAAGTCCCCACCTGCTCTTTGGCCTCGGGTTCCAGGTGACTTCCATCCTCTGCTGCAGCCTGTCTGCCCCAGGTCCGAAAACAGCATTTCTTTTAGTGATGCTGTGGCAGCCCTTCTGCAGGCCCAGGGGCGGCTCAGGGCTGCATGGTGTAGTCATTGCTCTTGCAGGCAGAGCAGTGCTGCTGGGCCTGGGGAGAGGGATGGCTGTGTCTGTGCTTCTCTGTGTGAACAGGATGCTCCCAGGCCTCAGTGTGCACCCTGAGGTGCCCTCTCCTCTGCTCCCATGAGCACATTATGAGCATTTAAATGCGCATATTGAAATGGCATCCCAGGTGAGCTGAGAAAGACAAACCTAGAGCAATAAACAAGCAAGAACTCAGAAGCCAAAACTAGAGCCAAGTGGTGGCTGGGTTTGGCTGCACTTTGGATCACATGTGTGTTCCTGTACCTGGAGCAGCTCTGAAGGCTGGGCCCCACCTACAGGGGATGGAGGTGAAAACCAGACAGGCCTTAATTTCTAGAAGCCGGGGTCCTAGTGCTCAGGTGTACTTCCCGCACTGGTCTGGGATCCCTCTCCTGAAATATGTGTTCCTGTTGACAGGTGAAGGTGAATGGAAAGGACTTTATGAAGTACACACACCGCGTGCCTGTACACCGTGTGGACACCATCTCCTTTACCGGTGGTGTGGCCGTGAAACAGATCAGCATCAAGGTTAGATGGTCCATCTGGTACTTGTCCCACTGGCTAGGTACAGGGTTTATGCCTAGGCCCTGTTGGGTAGGTCCAAATGTTCCAGCCAATCTCTCACTAGGGTAACTCGAGGGACACACCTTCAGCTCCCCCATCACACTCTTCCTGTGTCACTGTTTCTGTCCAGAGCACCTGCCTCAGCCTGACTCCCTTCCCTATTGCCTGTCCCTCTCTACTCCCAACCTGGTTAGGAGGCCATGTGGTTCCCCAAAGAACCCAGCTTGGGAATCACACTGAATCTAGCTCAGATCCCAGCTCTGCCATTGTCATCAGCTGTGGGATCTCAGACAAGTGAGTCTGCCTCTCCCAGCCTCAGTTTCCTCATCTGTGCAAGGGGCATAGCTACAGCCTCCCCAGGAGGTATGTGTGGGCTCAATGAGGTGATACATGTCAGAGGTCACCTAATGGCCCCCATGGGCCCACACCAGGGTATATTGGACCCTCTCTGTGTTTTCCAAGTTTTGAATGTATTGCCAACATCTACAAGGTCAGGAGCAGGTTTGCATTGTGGAGCTGATGCTGGTGATGGCCACACAACAGTGTGAAGGAACTGAATGCCCCTCCACTATGCTTGTGAAAATGGTGAAGGTGGTAAATTTTATGTGTATTTTACCAAAAATATTCCAAGTCAGGTGATATCACATGGAAATCTGAATGTCTGGCTTTCTGGGAAAACATGGAAGATTGGGGTATGCCTGCCCCACATTCTCACAGGTCCCCTGGCACCTGGATTGGAGATGTTATTTCACCTTTGTTATTTGAGTGTGCTCCTGAGATGGGAAAAGCACACAGTATGCACACAGCAAATATGAACTTCTCTCTCTTTGGTCTGATCTCTTCCTCTCTCCCTCTCTCCTACTCTGTCACTGCCTGCCTGGCTTTCTCCCTCTTGTCCAGGCCCCTGCCTTTCCACTCTTCCTTGGCTCATTAAAGCTTCTCTTCACTCCCTTTCCCCTTTGTTTTAACAGGACACCTGTGCAGTCCCTGTCCAAAGAATTATCTCTGAGGTGCAGTCGTACTCCAGTCCCTGTGACTCACCTGAGTCCAAAGAGTGGAAACCAAAAGTGAGTTGAACATGGACACCTGGGAGCTGAGCAGTCAGCAGGAAGGACAGGGGTCTGAGAGGGGCTACTTCCAGCCAGCAGGCAGCCAGGGCATCTAAGCCCCACCATGCCCACCCACGGTTCTCTATCTCCATCCACCAGGCACCCAGGGCGGGACCTGGGAGGTGTCCTTGGTTCTCCCCTCCCTTCCTTATAGTCCCCCCAGTGCACCATCACCTCTCCTTCCTGAAGCCACTGCCTTCGTCCAGGCAACCTGACCTCTCACCTCTCTCTCCCCTCACACCCACCCACTGCCACAGTGACCGTCACATAAGCAAATCTTATCTCATCCTCTTCATGCTTAAATCTCTTCAAGGCCCCAGGCTCAAATAAAGCTCCAATTCCCCAGCTGGATGTGCAGAATCCTCCCCAGTCTTGCCCAGCCCACCTCCCCCCCGCCCCCACCTTAGCCACGAAGACCCTCCATCAGCCTCCACTGCTCACTCCAGGCTCCTTCTGGCCACCACGCTTTTGCATCTGCTGTCCTGGTGCCCAAAGTACCCTTTGCCACCTCACCCAGCCAGCCCCTAACTGCCCTTCAATGCCCTGCTTCAATGCAGCTCCTCAGGGGCATCTTCCCTGCCCGGCAAGTTGCTGGATACCCCACCGCCTCCCTGACCTGATGCACTTTTTACAGCTTTGTGCACGCCAGGCACCATGTCCGGCTGTAACTGTACTTACATGTCTGTCTCTGTCACTCCATCCCCTCTTTCCCCAAACCATTCGCTTGGAATAGTGACTTGTCCCTTTCTGTATCCCCAGCACTTTGCAGGGAATAGAACAGGGGTCAAACCCAAGCTGGGAGCCAGATTTTGCCAGAACCCCACTGAGCCCCTGGCTGAGTGCCTTTCTGGTTCCTCCTGAGAGAAGGAAACATGGTTCTGTCCCTTAGCAGCCTTCCCCAGGAACATGTGTGCCCTTCACTCACTGCCATGCCCTTGACCCTTAGCCCCAACCTCATGGGCTTTATCATCCTGGTGCCCAAACATTATTGCCCAAAACCTCATGAAACTCTCCAGAAGAAAATTCAGAGACTATAAGACAGGCTGTGCTCAGGCCTCCAGGAAAGGGCCAGCACTAAGATGAGAAATGCACTCAGAGGCCCACAGCAAATATGAGCTCCTCTCTCTTTGGCCCTCCTCTCTGATATTTTCTCCCTCTTGCCTACTCGTCTGTCCCTGCTTCCTCCCTCTTGTCCAGGCCCCTGCCTTTCCATTCTTCCTTTGCTCATTAAAGCTTCTCTTCACCCCATAGCACCTTTTGTTTTGACAGGATACTGGTGATGTCCCTGTGGTGCAAAATGGTCAGACTACCTGTGAAATACTTGAGCCCAAGGAGCAGAAAGGAGAAGTGAGTTAAACAAGGAGAACCTGGGAGGATGAGCAGTCAGCAGGAAGGACAGAAGGTCTGAGAGAGAGGCTAGTTGCAGCGAGCAGACAGTGACGGCCTACAGGCCCCTGCATGCCCACCCAAGGTTCCTTATCTCCATCCACCAGGCACCCAGGTGCCACAACCTATTGCAGTGAGGATTCAGAATCTGGTGAAAGGGCCACACACAAATTGATAGACTAAACAAGAAATATAAATTTAGAATGCATTGGGGAACCAGGTGGAAACCTACTCTCTACTAGAGTGACTTTCAGAATCTCCGGACCCATAGCTTTTTGCTAGAATATACTTTTGCCCTTTAGCAAAGAAAACAGACATTAATGGTAAGTTTTGATAAACAATAAAAGGATTATGTGCTTAGAGGATTGCCTTCAGCCATTCAGCCAACAGCAGGTGATAATATGCTGATTCTCAGCCCTTGCTGAATATCAAAGTCCATCAGCCTTCTGATGGACTTCTGGCATTTATATGTTAACTACATTTGGAGCTCTAGTGGCTCAATCTGTTATTAGCCAGTACTTAATGTTAACTACTTTTTGGTCTTTTCCTTCAGCACCCAGGCCCCTGATCTGGGAGGCATCCTTCATTCTTCCCTCCTTTCCTTAATATCCCTCCAGTGCACCAACGCCTCTTCTTCCTGAAGCCACTGCCTTGGATTAGACCACTTGACTCCTCACTCCTCACCCCTTCACACCACCCACTGCCACAGAGACGTTTCCAAAAGCAAATCTAATGGCATCTACTCCCTCCTTAAAAATCCTAAAGGCCCTGGGCTCAATAGAGCTCCAGTCCCTCAGCTGGAGGAGCAGAATCCTCCGCAGTCTTGCCCAGCCCACCTGTCAGCCTTCCACCTTAGCCATGAAGACCCTCCATCAGCCTCCACTGCTCACTCCAGGCTCCTTCAGGCCACCACACTTCTGCATCTGCTGTCCTGGTGCCGAAAGGACCCTTTGCCACCTCACCCCAGCCCTTAAATGCTCTGCTTCAATGTGGCTCCCTGCCCGGCAGGATGCTGGATGCCCCACCACCTCCCTGTCTCAATGGACATTTCATAACTCTATGCACACCAGGCACCATTTCCTATTGTAACTGTATTTACATTTCTGCCTCCGTCACTCCACATGTCCTCGCCCAAACCCATGAGCTTAGAATTCTGACTTGTCCCTTTGTGTATCGTCAGCACTTTGCACAGTGCCTGAGTGCAGTAGGGACTGGGTCAGTGAATGAGGGTGTGATTTGCACAGTCAGGAGAAGGGGAGACCAGTTAGGGCAAGAAGACCAGTCTGCTGGGCGGGGAGGGGCCTCGGGCAGGAAAAGGAGCAGGGCCTGGCCCTTCCTTGGCCACTTGAGCAGTGGGGGCAAGGGCTAGGGTGTCTCCCTACCCAGCTTCCTGTGGCCCATCACGGTGCATGGTGGGCCCCTGCCACCTGCCACACTGACTTTAGGATGGAGGAGCTCCGGGGGGCCTTTGCATGGCAGCCAGACTTTGGCCCTGGCCTTGGGCAGACAGGTTATGCTGATACAACCAGACACAACTGGGTACCATTTTGTATTTGATCGCTTGCTACCTGGACAGGCTTGGGCAAGGTGCTTAAGCTCGCTGAGCCTGTTCTCTCACTTAGCAAAACTGAAGCTAAGGATGCCTCCCTCATAAAGCACTGAAGCCAGAGCCTGGCACACAGTAGGCCTCACTAAATACTAGTTTTCACCCTCCTGGTGAAATCGGACATGGCAAGTAATGGTTTTGCCCCTGGGAGTTGAGGTGAGCTGTATGTTCTATGTCAGACTCATCCTTCTCGCTCTCTAGAGGAGCCGGCAGGATATCCCCTCGCCTCCACCCGCCCCCTCCCTGTTCTTAACCATAGTGACCTGGGATGGTGGGTGAGCATCTGGGCACCACGGGCTCAGGGAGGCTTGCTTGGGAGCAGGAAGAAAGGAAGTGTGAGTCTGGGAGGCATTTCTTACCACCGTTTCGGCTGTCATCTCCCCGTCAAGTGGCACCAATATTAACCAGCATTTTTATTTTTCGTCCCCTTCAGCCTCCAAGTTACTTGCAGGCCACCGCAGCTCCCAGTGTAAGTCTCTTGCTCTCTCTTGGGAAGCTCTTCACTGGGGTCCTTCCTGTGGGTTAAAAGGAGGAGGCAGGGCCAGGCATCGGACCTCTGCCACAGGGCGACTGGCACAGCTGAGGCCAGACCCCTGGGCACCCTCCTGACCCTGGTTGTGGGGGAGGGTTTGGGGGAGTAGGGGTGGTTGGCTGGGCTGATGAATTGGAAACAAGCTGAATTGCCCAAGCCCCTGCCATTCTATGGACACAACAGAACACAATTACTTCCTCCTGCAAAGTGAAACTACGCTAGAGGAATTCCCCTGAGAAGGAAGATGGGCCAAAGGCCACAAATGAAGCCACATTTCTCTCCAGAGGGAACTTTGCCCCTACCTCACCCCCTTAAGAGGAGAAACACCTCTACCCTGCAATTTTCAGAGTCTGGTCTGGGCTACTGAGAGGGTTCCTCACTGGCAGCTGCTGGTGGGTGTGTGTTAAGTGGTGCCCTCTGGTGGCAGTTGGCGGTCTTCACGCTGGTGAGAGCAGGTTAAATACCCCATTTCTTTCTTCCAAATGCAAAAGATCATCCCTGGACACAAGTGTCCTGTAAGTCTGCAAGCTCAATGAATGCACAACCTCACTCCCTCCTGCTGGTACAAGTTAGCCGGGAGCCCTGGAGTTAGTGGAGGTGCCTGTGGAGGTGCTGAGGGCAGGTGGCCATGATGGGGTCTGGGACGATGGCAGGAAGTTGCACCAAGGCTGACAGGAGAGGGCAGGCGAATGGGAGAATCCAGGGGTGGAAGCCTCACACTGGAGCATCCCTTTAGAGTGTGTGGGGGCCTGGGAGTGGGCGCAATCCCACACTGAATTCCTGATCTCTTTTTAACAGAATCCTTTATCCGCCCCCATGGCTTAGCCAGCCCTCCTGGGGGTCACCATCTTGAAACAGCAAAGGCCAACCCCATCCTTTGAATTAGCCGATTGAGAAAGACTGTGCACCTGAGCTCCAATCAAGAGCAAGCGATAGGTCACGTGCATCGGGGATTATAAAGCCAAGCAGACCCCCTGCTCATATGTGAGGGCTTCCAGACCATGTGTGCTCACCCTTCTGCATAGAAGTAAAGATGTTTGCCTTGCTGCCTGGCTCTCCAGTATGTTTTGTATTGGGACCTCTGAATTGGGGGCTTTGCCTTCTGAATTGGGGGCTTTGTCTTCTTTCTAACAGGTATCAATACTAATACAGTAGAAGCTCGGTTCTCAAACTTAAATCATTCTGGAAGGCTGTTGGAATAGCGATTTATTAAAAAACCAAATCCATTTTCCCATTAGACAAAATGTAAATTGAACTAATTCATTCCAGGTCCATAAAGGATTCCCTGTTTTAACCTTTCTTTTATACAGTACATGTCTAATGTACTGTTTAGTCTATGAACTCACACCTCTTTGCTTCAATGTACCTAACCTCCCCTAATCACGTTCAGCACTTGTTTCAGGGTGTGTCTCAGGAAGTCAGCATGCTGCATCTTCACTTTTTCACTGTGCACTGCCTCAGAGAGGCTGTCACTGACTGACTGCTTTTCATTGATCCAAATCAGCAAAAGTTTCTACCTCTTCAATGACCTGTCATCATGGTTTTTTTCACAGGCTTAGCAACATTAGCACTCTTGATGGCCGCTTTATGTTTTAATATAGTCCTAATCATCCATTTCACCAGCTAAGAAAGAAAAAAAACCCACAAAAATATTCATAGCATGATTTCTTGAGAGGTTAACAACAGGAGGGTTAGGGGAAAACTGAATCTCATTCTCTCCGTTGATTGTGACCTAAGAGATGCTTTTGTCATGCTGAGGTCTCAGCATGAAAGGGTTGTCAGGTTGAGAACCAAATCCTATTCAACAGGAAGACATTTTTCCATGAACATCTTGGTAGAGAAGTGAATTGTCTGAGATGGGAGAGCTCTGAGACCTCTGAGAAGGTCTGATTGTATTGCATGGTTTCATCTACACCCAAGGCCTGATGAACCACATCTGTCTCCCTGCAGTCACCAGGGCATCTCGTGTTAGAAATGCTCTTAACCAGTGTCTCGGGGATTAAATAGGTGCTCAAAAATGGATTGACAAGGCTCTCAACTTCTGCAGAAGGGTTCAATGCCCAGCAAGAATATGGTGGGCAAGCACAAAGAATGGGCAGTCCATCTCCTTTGATCCCTTACGTGTTACTGCACTCCACCCTGACTGGCTTAAGGGCATGGTTTCACAATCTGTCAGGAATGTCTAACTTCAGAAGGGCAGCACAAGTTACAAGTGGGGGCTGTTTCAAATGCCTGCCCAGAAATGGAGCAAAACCATGTCTTATCTCCTACAGGAATGTCTGCGGTTGTAACTACCTGTTAGACTTTGTCTGCCAGGAAATGGGCGAGAGCTATGCCTTTGTCTTCTCCGGGAAGGGAGGACTGGGTGGATTTGAGTACAAAATAAAGGGTTATAAAAAAAAGAAATGGAGTTAATATCTAAACTATAGCTTTGATAGGAAAAACTTCCTAATTCTCACATCTCTGTACCCTCATCCCAGAGTGTTGGGCTCTCTCACATTCTCCAGGACATTGGGGTCTAATGCCAGACTTTGCTCCTCTGACCCCCGCTTTCTGACTTTGGCCCCTCTCTTCAGGGGGACACATTCCTGACGGTGTCATTATCACTGAGGAAGCTAAGGCCAGGGAGCTAGTCCTATGGCTTGGAGGCCCGAGATGGTAGATTTCACTAGTTTACCTCTCCTCCTGCCTGTCACCCTGTGCTGTGCTCTCCACATGGACGGAGAGCCTCCCCTTAGCACAGGAAGGGGGTGCCCTGGAGCCTCCCAGGGGCAGTGTCCTCTGCCAGGTGAGGACTTTCTGTAGCAAATAGAACCCCTTGGAAAATTTAACCTCGTACCTTGCTTACAGAGTTCCCCACAGTCATGCCAGGTGAGCAAGGAAGGCCCAAGAACCTCGATATATTTGGGGACCTTTGAGAATTCACCCAAATCTATGTGTATCTCAGGTGAAGTCTGATGGTGCGTCGTTGGTTGGGCTTCCTTGACTCAAGAATCTTCTGAACAGCGCAATCTGAGATTCAGCAGAGATTCAACAGATGAGGAACATAAAGAATTAAAGGAGAGCCCATAACCTTCTCTTCTGTCTGTTCACATAACATGGCTCTCGCAGAGATTGACCTCATACAGCCGGGGAGCGAGGCCTTTTGCCACTGAGTCTGGTTGCTGCCTATAATGCCCTATAAGCCTATGGTGATCTCCATGTTTCTGAGTTAGAACTCCTGAAGCATTTCCATTACTTTCATATGTGAAAGGGAAGAAGGGAGGTGTATAGCTCAGATGCCCCAGAGCAGGAGCTTCAGACAGTACTTCCTCAAGAGCCTCTACAGCTTGTTTCCCTGCAGGGCTCCATTGAATTGGAGCGGGTTGGTCTGACTTCAATAGGGCTTATAGAGGCTGGGCCAGCGGTTCTCAACCTGTGGGTCATGACCCCTTTGGGGGTTAAACGACCCTTTCACAGGGGTCGCCTAAGACCATCGGAAAACACATATATAATTACATATTGTTTTTGTGATTAATCACTATGCTTTAATTATGTTTAATTTGTAACAATGAAATTGGGGGTCACCACAACATGAGGAACTGCATTAAAGGGTCGCAGCATTAGGAAGGTTGAGAACCACTGGGCTGGGCTATCAATGAAAAGTTTGGAACCCAATTTCTACAATATCCAGTCAACCCCAGGAATCCTCCAAGCTGCTTTCTTGTTTTGGGAAGAGGGAAAGATAGGGTTCCTCTAAGTCTTTCAGGGTGAATCAGTAGCCCATCTTTAGTTATGAGATGGCCAAAACATTTTACTTGAGGTAAGCAAAATGGAACCTTATCCTTAGAGACCTTATGTCCTTTTATAGCTAGCTCCTGCAGTAGGTAAGTTGTGTCCTTTTGAGAGTCTAGTAATGTCCTAGTACATAAATCATCTCCATACTGGATTAGAGTGGAAACTCTATGAAATTTAAATCAGCTTTTAATATCTGGGAGAAATAGGTGGGACTTTCTGCATATCCCTGGGGCATTACAGTATAAATAAACTGTTGATCTTCACAGGTGAGGTGCCAGCCTAAGACATGACTTCCCACCATAAACTGATTTTTAACTTAAAACATGTTAATTTCAGACCATTCTTTGTGGTTACTTCAGGTCTCTGAGTTTGTAAGGCTGCCATGCAGACCTTCCTTGAGCTAGTCAGATTAGCATGTGGTCCTTTTCTTTTTCTTAAAGCCAGTTATTACTTTATTAATTCTTCAGTCCTCCCACAACATTGTACATTACTAATCAAGTTGAAACCACAGCCGACAGACATGAAAGCTCTAGTTCATGTTAAACAGTCACAGACGAAGACCAGAGATACACAGGACATTGCAAAACTCATGGAGCACTAAATGCGGGTGGTCCCTTATTGGGCTACAGCAGTGGTCGGCAAACTCACTAGTCAACAGAGCCAAATATCAACAGTACAAGGATTGAAATTTCTTTTGAGAGTCAAATTTTTTAAACTTAAACTATATAGGTAGGTACATTGTTATTAACTTCATTATGGTACTCCTTGCTAAAAACGTCCTCAATTTGATTGAGGTACATTCGCTGAGGTTGACCCCTTCCAACTCTCCCATCCACACTCACCTTGTATACTTGTTTTGTCTATCTCCTTTCGTTCATCCTCTCTATATGTCCACCCCCCACTTCTAACGCCACTTCTTCAAAATAGACTCGCCCAGGCGGAAGACCGACTTTTGCTCATGGGCCACAAAGTTTCAATCGCCCGCACGTGGTATTTTGTGGAAGTGCCACACTCAAGGGGCCAAAGAGCTGCATGTGGCTCATGAGCCGCGGTTTGCCAACCAATAGACTCCCAGTTTTTTCACAGGAAAAAATTCATTTCATCAAATGAAACCGAATTCCAGAGAAGCATTGTTCACTGTTTTTTCTTTTTTAATTTTACCTTCATTAAAAACATACAAATACGTCACTCGCGACATCACTTCCTCCGGGACAAGGCCTTCTTCTAGGTGCCGCTCCCCATGAAGCACAGATCGCCGCTAAATGTACAGAGAGCCGTCTGCTGGCCCACGCAGCCGACTCCAATCAGCAGGACATAGATTAGCGTCCATATCCCCAGGCCACCAAAGCTGAAGAGCTTGCTGACGCCTTCTCTCCACTGGCCCAGGTCGAACCGGTCCGCTCCGAAGCCACTGAAGGTGATGCTCACAGGAGGGCCGTGGACCACTTGTAGCCACCAGTCCAGTTGCAATACAGCATCTTGGGAAATGTCCGGTGACCCAGGCAATGCACGTAGTCCCAAACCGTGCAGTTGGCGGTGCAGCGCTGCCGAGGACAGGACCCCGTCATGCAGCTGGTGGAGTTGGAGCACTCGTAGTCGGTTTCCAGGAGCTGCCAGCAAAATCCGCAAGTCATGTTGATGACGAAGTGCTTTTGGGATCTGAAGTCCTGACCAACACAGGGAACGGAAGGTTTGACTGTGCAGTCGAAGGTGACAGGCTTCCCGTAGACACAGAAGTTCGACCTGCACTCCACACGGTGGGCAGGGAGCCTGCTGCACAAGCCATTGCTCAGACACTTCAGCACATACGGCGGGATATCAGTGCTTTCTGCTGCCCTGGGAACCACTGTGAATGTGCACGCTGCGCCCGGATCCCTTATTGCCTGAGCCAGTGGCTGCGAATGCTCTAGATCAGCGGTTCTCAACCTTTGGGTCGCGACCCCTTTGGGGGTTGAACTGTTACAGAGAACCGGAATAAATCAAGCAATGCTCAGAGAGTTTGGAGTTACACTTTATTCACCGTGGTGGGCTTAGAGAAAATGAATTCAAATTCTAAGCAGATCTACAAGCAGAACTTCCCTTTTTGTGAAAGAGCCAGCCCTATGTGTGCTTAGTGGTTATCTCGCTGGTAGCCTTGACAACTACACAGTTCTATCCAATTAAAAAATGCACCTGGCAAGGCATTGAGAGTATGAGCATATCTAGTCTCTGGCGTACAAGGTCAAACAGCTTAGTTTCTCTTCCTCATTATTCAAGCAGGCTAGAAAGCAAAGTTATTTTTTTTAGAATAAGAGGCTGTCTAAAGAATAGCAGAGAATTCCAAACAGTAGTTTTACAAAATAGGGGTTAGCCTTCTCATTCCCCGCCCCCCCCAGCCCCGCCCCCTTGTCCCACAAGCTTTTTAGCCTTGTGGTACATTAACTACGGGACGTTATGGTGAACAGGAGTGTCGATCGATCTTTTACTGCTTCCTGCTGAAAAGGGGCGATGTCCAAGGGGTTAACATCCCGTTTCTTCCTCTTGGAGAGGTTTGTCGGAAATTTTTTTGGCTTGTAGGGCCACTTGAAGTTTAAAGGCATCTAGACGGGATGAGATAAAGCGAGTTAAAAGATTTAGAAGATATGGTCGTAGGGTTATGGCTATGAGTAGCATTAAAAGTGGTCCTGTCAATGGAAGGAGCCATTTCCAGACCCCCGCTCCATGCAGCCCAGGTCTCAGATAACTCCTGCCTTATTTTTGAAGCTCGATCAGCTAGTTTCTTGGCCCCATCCCTTACAATACCAGACTGGTTAGCATAAAAACAGCACTCTTCCTCAAGGAACAGGCACAGCCCACCTTTCTCTGCTGTGAGAAGGTCTAGTCCTCTTTGATTCTGGAGAGTAACAGCTGCCAGTGAGTCAATCTGATCCTGTACTGCAACAATACTTTGAGCTATTTCTTCTAAACTGTCAGCAAGGTCCTTGGATAGGCTCTGATAGTAGGAGAGGGAAGTTGCCAGTCCCCCTATTCCAGTGCTAACCCCTGTTGATATGCCAAGTGTTATAAGAAGAGGGATTAGTTGGACTGCTCTTTTGTATTGGATATGGTGTGTTACAGGGACAGGCAAGGATTGGTTGTTGGGGGCAATGTCTATTTCGGGGGCTCGGTAAACCATAGTACAGGTCCCAGTCCAGTTGGCAGGTAGACAGAGATAGGTATTGGTGCCACAGAGGAAGAAAATTCCCCGGGTCTCTAAACAGAAGGTATTCTCAATGGTAAAGAGGTGTGTGAGCTTCCTATTCTCCTGTTCCCAGACAGAGAGAGTTCCTGCCAAGGTTGCCCCTGTAAGGGGCTGAAAGGGAGCTTGAGGATTATTTTGTGTAGCCCCAGAGGTGGTGTTTTCAAAGAAAATAAATTTCCTGTCAGTCTCTACCCAGAATTTAGAGTGTGGGAGCCCATGGGAAGGGAGGTGACGGCATGAGGCTTATCAGTTCAATGTGCAATCCTACCGTGGGTGAAACCTTGAGCAGGTGCGGGGTCAGCCTAAGCAGAACTTAGAGGTGTCAGTGGTTGGGAAAGCCACTGAAATGGTGGGCCCTGCTGAAAATCGAACAGGGTTCCGAAAAGGAGCTGTTTGGGTGACAACACAGTTAACCCATTAGAGGCAGGTTTTAGGTCGAGAGTAAAATTGCAGAGGCGTTGATCAAGATGTCCCAAAGCATCTCCTCCAGGGAGTTCCCTTCTGATGCAAAGGGGTGACTGAAATGTTAAGGTAATGTTAGTGGTTACCAGTCCAAAGGTAGGAACCCTGTTGGATCGGTGTGGTGCCCTATCATTTAGATAAGTTTGAAGTAGCTGAACAGCCCTGCCTGTAAGTGTCCCTTTTGTCATCTCCGTGATTTGGAAGTTATAAAGTTCATTGAGGTGCATAAGTTGGAATGGAGGTCCTCCGTGTATTTTATAATGGAAGGACAGACTAGAATCAGACCATGCATGCAGGGAGGTGGGGGCTGCTGTGTATCTTGTAGATGAGAGGGCAAGACAGAGCCAGCACTCCCTGGCTAAGGCTGGGTTGGTCTGATTTAAGAGGGAGAGGGTGAGGTTAAGCGTTTGGTAGAGATAGTGAGGACTTAGGAAGCTCTCAAGAGGCAGAGTGTAGACCTGAGAGTGGTCGAGATTAAGAGAGTTCAGTAACAGTAAAAGAATTAGCCTTAGCTTCATCTCGTTCCTTTGCTGCGTAGGAAGCAGTAATTTTATGGTGCGTCTGTGTTCCAGCAAGGGCAGAAGAGTTCTTCTCCTGGGACTAGCCTCGGGTTCCTGCAGCACTCATAAAAAGACAAAATGAGAATTACTAGAAAGATAAAAACAATGATTATCCAGAAATACCAGAGCATTTTGCCTTTAAGAGAAGATAAGAAAGATTAGTGTACGGAAGAATTCAGCAAGGTGTTATCTGAATTCTTTGGAGCAGGTTGATTGGCCAGGTCCGTTGTCATCTTGAGGGTGATCTGCAGCAGGTGTTTCTGGTCAGAGGTCACCTTCCACTCAGGCTGGGCATTGCTCGGCTGGTGGGCTGCTTTCAACCGGGAGTGGTGAATCCAGGTGTTCAGTCCTGCAACCTTGAGAGCTGTGGGGGTGGTTAGTATGACTGGATAGGGTCCCTTCCAAATTGGCTGAAGGGGCTCTTTTTTCCAGTCTTTTACCCAAACCTGGTCTCCAGGTTTATAAGGATGTACAGTTGTTCCTAGAGAGATGGGTAGTCGGTCAGTAACCCACCTGTGGACCTCAAAGACAGTTTTTCCAAGTCCTTGTAGTTGCTTCTGGATTTCTAAATTTCCTCTTTCCCCCAAATCTCCCTTTGGCTGAATTAAGGGAAGGGGTCTACCACATAGAATTTCAAAGGGAGAGAAACCTACCCTGGCCCTCGGGGCACAGCATACCTGCAGGAGTACAAGAGGCAAGATATCTGTCCAGGGTAGGGTTGTCTCTTGGCATAGCTTAGCCATAGCCTGCTTTAGAGTATGGTTCATGCGCTCTACTTTCCCTGAACTCTGAGGCCTGTAAGCTGCATGTAGATTCCATCTAATTCCTAAAGCCTTGGCTACCTGTTGTACTATTTCTGCTACAAAGGCTGGGCCATTATCAGACCCTATGGTCAGAGGCATTCCATACCACGGAATTATGTCCTTTAGCAATGCCTTAGTGACTTCTCTCACCTTTACCGTGCGAGTGGGATATGCCTCGACCCAGCCTGAAAAGGTGCAAAGACTAGTAGGTATTTATTTCCTCTGCTAGGCCCTACTTCTGTAAAATCTACTTCTAAGTCCTCAAAGGGAGTTTTCCCGCAACTCTGAACTCCTATTGGTCCCACAGGATGCTGTTTGGTATGGTTCTGCGCACAGAGGAGGCAACGCTGAGAAACTGAGGCACACAAGGAGGGAAGATGGGAAATTAGGTAGTATCTGCCTAACAAAGCTTCTAGAGCAGTCTTTCCTAAATGAGTAAGTTCATGCTGCTGGAGGACTAACTTATGGGCTAACTGTTCTAGGACATAGACCCTATGATCTGGGAGTATCCACCAACCTTCTTTTGTTCTTTTGCCCCCTTCTTGCTGGGCCCATTCCTCCTCCCGAGGAGTGTACCTTGGAGGTTCAGGTAATTCGGGGGCCAACATGATCCGTGCCGGTGCTGCTTGTTCTTTGGCAGCCTGCTTTGCTGCTGCGTCCGCACGCTGATTTCCTTCTGACACTGAGTCTTTCCCTTTCTGGTGACCTTTGCAATGAATGACGGCTATTTCTTTAGGCTCCCAAACTGCTTCTAGTAACTTTAAAATCTCATTTTGATTCCTTTTCCTCCCACTGTCAGAAGCCCCCTTTTCTTGTATATAGCCCCATGAATATGCAGAGTCGCAAAGGCATAGCGTGAATCAGTGTAGATGTTGGCACGCTTATCCTTACTGAGTTCCAAGGCTCTGGCAAGGGTCCAAAGTTCTGCCCTCTGCGCTGACCATCCTTTAGGCAGGGCCTGTGCCTCAATTGTCTCAAAGTTTGATACCACTGCATATCTGGCTTGTCTTTTTCCTTCATCTAAGAAGCTACTGATGTGTGTGAACAATACTAAGTCTGGATTCTTTAGGGGCTTATCTGTTAGATCTGGCCAGCTAGAGGACTCCCAGGCAATCATGCTCAGGGGCCCCCTCAGCAATGGGTAGAAAGGTAGCACGATTAAGAGTTCTTACTGCGCCCTAACCAGCTTGGCTCAGTGGATAGAGCATCGGCCTGCAGACTGAAGGGTCCCAGGTTTGAGTCTGGTCAAGGGCATGTACCTTGGTTGCAAGCACATCCCCAATAGGGGGTGTGCAGGAGGCAGCTGATCAATGTTTCTCTCATCGATATTTCTAACTCTCATCCCTCTCCCTTCCTCTCTGTAAGAAATCAATAAAAAAATATATTTTTAAAAAGAGTTCTTACTGCTTCTAGTCGTACCCTTGGATTTTCACATAACAGTCCTTGGTATTGAGTCATCCGAGCATAAGTTAGCCAGTGCTGTCCCCTAGCTTCCATTAGGGTAATTACAGAATGAGGTACTTTTAAGTTTTGTCCCAGGGTAAGCTTATCTGCTTCTTTGACTAATAATGCCATGGCTGCAAGGGCCCTGAGACACGGGGGCCACCGGATGCCACCCGGAGGCAACTGGGTCCATCTGCTTGGTCTTTGCCAGGGTCCAAACTCCTGGGTTAGAACTCCTAGGGCTACCCCGCTGTTCTCATGTATGAAGAGATTAAAGTCCCGTGTCACATCTGGTAGCCCTAGTGCCAGGGCCTCCGTGAGCTTTGCTTTTATGCTGATGAAGGCTTTCTCCTGCTTGGGGCCCCATTCAATGGGTGCCTTCTCTTCCCCTTTTAAAGCTCCATAGAGAGGCTTGGCCAGGTCTGAAAACCCTGGGATCCAGATTGGACAGAACCCTGCTGCTCCCAGGAATTCCCGAATCTGCCGCTGGGTGCTAGGGACTGGGATGGCACATACTGCCTGCTTTCTTTCAGTCCCTAGCCTGCGTTTCCCTTGGGTGATTTGGAAGCCTAGATACTTGACTTCCTTCTGACAAATCTGTGCCTTTTTCTTGGACACTCTGAAACCTGTTTCAGTTAACAGTCTCAGGAGGGCTCATGTCCCCTCCCAGCACTGAGCTCGTGTGGAGCTGGCCAGTAGGAGGTCGTCTGCATATTGAAGTAGAACACACCCCAAGTCCTGTCCTGGGAACTTAGATCAGATTCTAGTGTTCCACTAAAGAGAGTAGGGGAGTTTTTGAATCCCTGTGGAAGTCTGATCCAGGTGAACTGCTCCTTGGCCCCCGTAGTTGGGTTTTCCCACTCAAAAGCAAAAAGAGGCTGGCTAATCGGAGGCAGAAAAAGGCATCTTTTAGATCTAGGCAAGTAAACCATTCCGCTTCTGATGGCATGAGTCCTAGAAGTGTGTAGGGGTTTGGCAGCGCCGAATGCAAGGTTATAACGGCCTCCCGAACAGCCCGCAAATCCTGAACCGGCCGGTAGTCATTACTTGCAGGCTTTCTGACAGGCAAGAGGGGAGTATTCCATGTTGACTGGCATCTTTTAAGGAGTCCCCACTGAAGTAGCCGGTCTAAGTGAACCTGAATTCCTAGGTGTGCCTCCCTTGGAATTGGATATTGGCAGATTTTGACAGACTGTGCCCCAGGCTTTAAGGCAATTAGTATCGGGGCATGGTCTTTGGCCAGGCCAGGGGGATTTCCTTCTGCCCAGACCAGCAGAAATTCTTCCTCTAATTCAGGCTCTAAAGGTGAGGCCTTTGACTGAGGGGCATAAAGTCTCCATTCTTCCTCCCGGGGGCACTGCTAAGGACAGGATCATTGGAGAAGTCTCCTCACCTAGGCGCAGCTGTGCCGAGCCATCTGGGGCAAAGGTGATCTCTGCTCCCATTTTGGCTAAAAGGTCTCTACCCATCAGAGGTACTGGACAATCTGGCAAGTACAGGAATTCATGAATTACTCAGTGGCCGCCAAGTTGGCATTGGCGAGGCAGGCAGAATGATCTACGGGTCTGGTCCCCAGTAGCTCCAATAATGGTGACTTACTTTCCTGAAAGACGTGCTACTTTCTGTGTGACTATTGAGTGCTCTGCTCCCGTATCAACCATAAAGTCCACAGTCTGGCCCCCAATTTTCATTCTGACCATGGGCTCGTGAGGGCCCAGCTGAAAAGAGCCCGGTCTGTCCTAGTCAGAGTCAGCTGCTGCCAGCCCAATAAGGTCTGCTTCAGGTGGTTCTGGTTGATAGCGACTGGGTGGAAAAGGGGGCCCTGTTTTCTTGCTTGGCTGTTTAGGACATTCATTTTTTCAGTGCCCTGTTTCCTTATAATAGACACACTGGTCCCATCTCAGGCTTGCTCTTCCTTTCCCTCCTGATCTGTATTCTTGCTTCCCTTTTTGGGCTGCCTGGGGGCCCGAACCTCTGAAAGCCGTTGCTATTACATTGGCCCTTCTTTGTATTCTCTTTTCTTCCTCCTTTCTTGCTGCCCTGTCTTGGTTGATGAAAACCTTGTTTGCTATCTCTAGCAGTTCACTAGCATTTTTTCCTGCAAACCCTTCCAGCTTTTGTAATTTTCTCCTGATATCAGGCTAGGCTTGGCCTACAAAAGCGGCATTTACCATGGTTTGATTTTCCGGGGCCTCAGGTTTAAAGGGGGTGTAGATTTGGTATGCCTCACACAGTCTTTCATAGAAAGCTGCTGGACTTTCATCAGGCTTCTGGAAAATCTCAGAAATTTTAGCCATATTGGTGGGCTTCTTGGCTCCGGCCCTGACCCCCTGGAGGAAAGCCAGCCAATATCTTTCTAGCCTGGTCTTTCCGTCTTCTGAGTTCGGAGACCCATCAGGTTTCTCATCTGGGTGGGTCTCCCTTGCCCATCTGTTCGTATCTAATGTCCCTGCCGGGGTCTGGGTCTGGAGCCACTTCCGAGCATCTGTCATTACTCTCATGCGCTCCTCAGTGTGAAAGAATGCACAAAGGAACTGCTTGCAGTCCACCCAGGTGGGCTTCTGGGTCTGGAAGATCATTTCTAGGAGATCTACCATGGCCTGAGGTTTTTCAGAATAAGCTGGGGTGTGTTACTTCCAATTCAGAAGGTCACTTGTGGTAAAGGGCTGAGAATAATACACTGGCCTTCCTTCCTGTAAGGTCCCATCTTCGCCAAGCACTTGGGCACCCCGAATCTCCCTGAGAGGCATCTGACCTGTCAGTTGTGGTTTGGGCCCTTGATCAGCTGAACGCAAGCACCGCCCAACTGGCTCTGGAGATCCTGGTTGGGGAGAGACGGAGGGGGCGGTGTTTCCAGACTTTCCGAACCTTCCAGGCTGGAAGGGGGAGCACTTGGTGCTGCCTGTGGCTCCTGTGGAGGTGGTAAAACTGGTGGGACTTCCTCGGGGGGGTCCTGTAGAATAGGGGGCTGAACTTCCTTCTGAGGGACCTGCTTCTTTTCTCCTGCCTGCCTCTCCTTAGCCTGCTCCTGCCCTGCCTCCCTCTTCACTCCTGCTACTGAAACCTTACTCTGTCCCTTCTTACACACGCAGAACCGGATCCAAGGTGGCAAGGTTTGAGCAATTTTGAACCAGCTGTCTATGTAGGGAAACTGATCTAGGTGTCCAGGGTCTCCTGTGACTACATTCCAGACCACCCTGACCAATCCTTCATCGAAAGAGCCTTCCGAGGGCCAGCTGACCCTGAAGGCTGGCCATTTTACTTCACAGAATATCCTCAATGTTTCAGTATTCATTTTAATTCCATAATCCCCATTGAATCCCTTTTAAAATTTTTCAACATGCAATTGAGAACAGTGGGTTTACTTTGTCCCAACCCCATGATGATCCGTGGGGAGGGACAGACAAAGAAGGGGGTGACCTGTTTTCATAGATCCTTACTCAGATGCCCGCCTGGCCGCGTCCCTTGGGAGCTTAGATTCGTCTTAGCTAAGGTGCACCCGTATAAACCCCGGGCCTGGTCACCTCCACGTGGGGGTGAGTCACTGTTATGCCGTATGACAAATCATGGAACCGCAGGTTGGGGCCCACTCGGACTCCGTAACCGAAGTCGTGGAGCCACACAAAGGAGAGGAGAAGGCAGGCCCTCTCCCTCCACACTCACACACTTTCACCAGACATTCACTCAGAGTTTAAACAATCCACCCAATTCCTGACAATTGCCTAAGGAAGCCCTATGGCTTCCCGGGAGGTGATCAAGCTCCCCTTCCACTCACTTGGAGTGGACCTAACTGATTAGGGCCCCTAAACTTACCAATTCTGTCGAAAGGTTCAGAAGTGTCCATCCACTCTCTCCAGATGCCATCCAGGTCCTGGGCTGAGGTCCGGGAGCGCCCAGAGTCCCCCAGTTTAATTCTGCTAAGATCAGCAGGATGAGCCGTCCAGAGGCCTGTCCAGCACCCCCGGGCCCTAAACCTGGTCCAATCACCGGAGGCCAAAAAGGCCACGCATGCGTTGGTCTTCCTGAAATCCCAGGGAACCAATAATGTTCCAGAGAAGAGGAATAAATGAAGCAATGCTCAGAGAGTTTGGAGTTACACTTTATTCACCGTGGTGAGCTTAGAGAAAATGAATTCAAATTCTAAGCAGAGCTACACACGGAGCTTCTCTTTTTATGAAAGAGCCAGCCCTATGTGTGCTTAGTGGTTATCTCGCTGGTAGCCTTGACAACTACACAGTTCTATCCAATTAAAAAATGCACCTGGCATGGCATTGAGAGGATGAGCGTATCTAGTCTCTGGCCTACAAGGTCAGACAGCTAAGTTTCTCTTCCTCATTATTCAAGCAGGCTAGAAAGCAAAGTTATTTTTTTTTAGAATAAGAGGCCGCCTAAAGAACAGCAGAGAATTCCAAACAGTAGTTTTACAAAATAGGGGTTAGCCTTCTCAGAACAACCCTTTCACAGGGGTCGCCTAAGACCACTGGAAAACACATAAATAATTACATATTGTTTTTGTGATTAATCACTATGCTTTAATTATGTTCAATTTGTAACAATGAAATTGGGGGTCACCACAACATAAGCAACTGTATTAAAGCGTCGCAGCATTAGGAAGGTTGAGAACCACTGGTCTAGTCCCTGCCCCTTCCTCCATTATCTGGTCTTGCAAGACCTGTTTGCCTAAGGACTCCCATTTTACAGAGGCCACAAACCATGAACAAATACACAACCCCCAGAGGGGGTTATCAGTGCTGGTGCCAGGCCAGGTCTTTAGGTGTGGTCTCA
The DNA here is from genome assembly GCF_028538775.1 of Myotis yumanensis. Taxonomy (NCBI): domain Eukaryota; kingdom Metazoa; phylum Chordata; class Mammalia; order Chiroptera; family Vespertilionidae; genus Myotis; species Myotis yumanensis. Next base: position 21,809,569 of record NW_027223767.1, on the reverse strand, counting down.
TGGCCCCATTCCCAACACACGGGCCTTTCTGCAAAGCCCACGAAAGGTCCGGAAGTGAAATCCATATCTGGGGGACAAAGAAACCAAACGGGTATAAAGGGAAAGCTTCCTCCATATTGGTTTGCTCAGGATTTGGAGAGAAACAGTCTCCCCTGAGTCATTGTACTAGGACATGCACAACATCTGAAAATAAATGGTTTATTCCTATGTCTCCAAGAACTCCTGTGCACTTTTCGGTCGCCTGGTAAATTCTGTAACATGACCACCAACCAGATCAAGTTCCAGCAAACTTCTGTAAGGACAGAAAAAAAACCCCTCCTTTTCTTTGCTGTGGCCTTCCACGTTTATGAGAAACACCTGGTAATTAAACCCCAAGATTTTTGGCTCCTCTGTTCAAACTGTGGGACAACATAAGCTACTCTCAAGCTACATTCTTGCATCCTCCTCCTACCTGCTGTTTCCACAATTCAGGGATAATTCACAACAAGGAGTCTCTAGTTCAGTGATTCCCAAAGTGGGCGCTACCGCCCCCGGTGGGCGCTGCAGCGATCCAGGGGGGCGGTGATGGCCACAGGTGCATTTGCGGGCGATGAGTAACTGCTATTAAAATTTTTTAAAAATTAATTTCCAGGGGCTGAGTAATATTTTTTCTGGAAAGGGGGCGGTAGGCCAAATAAGTTTGGGAACCACTGCTCTAGTTAGTAGAAAGTTCCCAACCCTCCTCCCCTTTCAGAGAAGCCTCTTTTGAACTCTATTATAACATTTGCTCTAAGCATGATAAGTCAACTCCTTGGGACATCTTAGACTGTCTTCTGGAAAGCAAACAAACTGTGACTTTTTAAAACCACCTGCCTGGTATCTGCTCAACTTCAACACAATCTCCCCAACCCCTCCTGCCACACCCCCTGCACCCCCCCACTCCTGCTTCCTTGTTGCTTAGCAACTGCAATTGCTTGCTCTTTAAAAGCAGAAGCCACTCCTTGTTCCCTGCCCTGTATTGACTAGCAATACCTGTCCCTCTCCTCCCTTGGAAAGTGAAATAAATGTCCTCACTGCATCTGTTCCCTTAGTTGTGAATTCTTTCATAGCCTGCATTCTCAGCCAAACCCTAACATTTTTCAGCTCCCAGAAGACTCCCTCATGCCCTCCCAGGTTCATTGTCCCATGTGAGGTCACCGAGGTTTCCCGCGTCACAGCTCCTTTTGGTTGCGGGGGCCCTTCCATGGTAGGAGCACCATCACTTGTTCCTTCTTTCTCCTGCTGGTGCACACTTGTGTGGTTTTCAGTTTGGAGCTATGGGAGTGAGGCTGTCATGAAGGTCTGTGTTCATCTCTCTTGAGTTGTTTTTTAACGTTGTGTTATTTCACGCTTCAATCTGCAAGGAATGAGAGTTCCACTGGGTCCATGTCCCCATCAGTGATGACACTGTCCCTTGTGTCCCTGCTGCTGGAGAGGATAGCAAAGAATTGTGCTTCTGTTCCCTCCTTTCTGCTCCAGCTGTGCTGTCTGCACCTTCAACTGGTTAAATTCTAGTTGACTCAGGGATACAATGGGGATGGAGGGTCGGCCAATGGGACAGGTGACCTCAGTTTACAGGAGCATCTCCAAGAAGTCAGTCTTTGCAAATTCTAGTGCATGTAGACAAGGCTCAAGAGGGAACAGAGGTACAGATCTATGTGTGACCTGGGGCACCTTCTACCAACATGGGAGCTATCTGACCTTTAACGTTCATTCAGGCTTGTCTGATACTCATTGGTTTTCTCTCTAGCACATTGCAGGGACCTGCTTGACTTCAGGTAAGCTCATTGTCCCCTCTGCTCTACTTTCCAATCTACTTTTTGGACCCAGCCTATCTTGCTAGTCTCTGTTTAATCATTTCCCTTAACTCGGTGCTGAAGCCAGTTAAAGGCAGTTCATTTAATGTTACCCTGACCTCCATGTCATTTGGAAAAGACTTCTCTCTGCTTTTTTTTTTAAATCCATACACGAGGATATTTTCCCCCCAGTGATTTTCAGACAGAGTGAAAGGGAAGGAGGGGGTGTGTTAGAGAATTCTATTGGTTGCCTCCCACACACACCCCAACTGGAGCTGGAGATTGAACCTGCACTGGAGGTACCTGCCCTTGACTGGGAATGGAACCTGTGACCCTTAGCTCAGTGGAGTGACGCTCTAACCACTGAGAAAAAACATGCCAGGGCTCCTTTCCATATTCTAAAGCACAGAAAGAAAAGGGAGAAAGGAGGAGAGAGAGAAGAGAGAAGAAAGATGTAAATTCACTGAGAGGGAACTCAGAAGCTCCCTGGGTACCACTATAATGGATATCATAACATCCATTATGAGGCTTTCTATTTGTAACACACCTTTTTCTACATGGTGATGTATTTATAAGAGGAATAGAATTTTAAAGGAGAGAAATACTTTTTGTGAATCTAACTGTCCTCATACAGTCAGGCTGTCACTAGTGAGCCTTGTGTCCTGGGACGTGTCTCTGAGCCTCAGTTTCTCTGTGTGGAAAGTGAGTATAACCTGGCCTTCCAGCACCACCACCACCCCTCCCTGTGGCCCTGTCAAGTAGCCCATTGTTTTCTGGACATTGTGACTGAGCATGCTCAGGAGACACAGCCGTACACACACGGATAGCAGCCTCATGACTCGCTGTCATGTCAGTGGCCAGACTCTGAGAACCTGGACACGAACCAAGAGGAAGGACAAGTCACTGGAGTGGGAGTATTTGTTTACCAGTCCCTGAGCCCCATCCTGGCCCCTTCTCCTCCAGCACTTTCAGTTTCTCTTTCCCTGAATCCTTGTCCTCTTGCTCCTGGCTCCTCCCCGTTGAATAACTGCCATGTGACTTTGTTTTCTGTTTCTTGTAAAGTCCTTCCCAGTGAAGGGAACTGCCCGGCTGGTGTGAGAAGCAGCCGGGACCACAGAGGTGGTGGACAGATGGCCCTAATCTGCGACCAGCTTTCCGTCGTGAACCCAGTGAGTTCCCAGGCAGTGGGCACAGGCGATGGTACAGGGCTGAGCCAAGAAAGCCGCTCTGGTTCTCTGAGGAAACCAGGCTGGGGTGGCAGTGGGTGCGGGGTGGGGGCAGAAATGCCCGATGGGACAATTCTGACACAACCTCTACCCCAGGCCGGTCTCACCTGCCTCTCAGGACCGAGAGATGATAATCACCCGCATTGGGGCATTGCACAGATGGTGGCAGAGCTCCCTCTGGGCGCCCGTCCTGTCCTGGGTGCTGAGGGGAGAAGGGCACAGGTCAGCCCTGGGAGAGTGGGGCTTTTTTGGAATGAAAGGGGAGGCCAGCAGGACTTCCCAGGGAGCCCAGCAGCCCGGCTTGGGCACTGACTTAGGAGATGGCCTCCATGGGTTCAGCCGTTTCCTAGCTTGGTGACCTCAGGCGAGCTACTGTTAGCTCTCTGGGCCTCAGTTTCCACATCTGTAATATTGGGGTAATCCTTGAGCTGCCCCCCAGGATTGGGGTAAGAATGCAGGTAGCATATCTAGGGTGTTTGAGTGGTGCCTGGCACGCGGTGGGGAATTTTGAAGTGTTGAGCATGATTAGGAGTCTGGGGGCAGCAGGGAAGACCTCCTGAGGGGGGTCTGTTCCCTGGGGGGTGAGTTATCAGGGACAGGTCCAGGGTGTGTGCAGGGGGCCCTCTGGAGAGTGAGAGAGGAGGGGGCTGCCCTGCAGTGTGGGAGGCAAAGGGCTGCCTTTCCCACCTTTTGGCCACATGTGTGGGCCTGTCTGGGTGGCTGTGTGTAACCCTCTGAGCTTTATTATCCCCACGCCATCCATGGGAACCTGTGGCTCAGAGGCGTCGAGGCCACTTCCCAGACGTCCCAGATGGTCGGGGAGGAGGGTGCCTTGATTTACCCGAGAAGGGGAGGCGCCCACAGGGAGAGCAGTAATGGGGGAAGGCAGGCAGGTGGCAGCCCCAGGCCCAGGAGGTCACTGTGCCCTGGACCGGCCCGTGGAAGCCTCTCCCGGCCTCGGTAAACAGTTTCCTGAGGGCCCAGAGGAGGAGTGAGAGAGCCCTTCCTGGGTGGGGTGTGGGGAAGGCGGGTGGATTCAGGGTGAGAGCGTGTCCCCTTAGGCTCATTGTAAAATGGGAGATCCCAGCCTCCTTTCAGGCACTCCATTTTCTTATCTTGGTGACTGATTTTTACTTTTCAGACCTTGGATTCAAATGCCAGCTGTTTCAAATTAGAATGAAAATCCTGCTTGTGTGGCAGAGTTCCAACAGCGCCTGGAGTACAAACAGGAAGGGGGTGGGTGTAGCCGCCAGAGGCGGGAGGAGAGCCCATCCACCCCACGTGGTCACTCTCTCCTGGGGGACCAGTGATTTCCATCAGTCAGCATTCACCTCCCTCTTCCTCCAGCGTGTGCCAGGAAGAGCCCCCGGCCTGGCTGTTCTGAGGACCAGCTGAACACCAGGAGGGTCTGCTCGGGGGGGGGGGGGGGGGGGGGGGGGGGGGGCGGGGGGGGGTGCCCTCAGCCCCATTCCTTGCCAAGCCCCGCCGGCCTCATCTGGCCCCGCCTCCTCAGAGGCCAGGGTGGAAGCTGGAACCACACCCAGGACAGGACTGGCTGTTTGGTGGGGGAAGCCCTCAGGGAGCCAGGAGCCAGGAGGTCTGTGCTTCATCCTGAGAAGCAGCCTGTGTGGGGCTTCACAGCATGGGTGCTGGGACCCAACCCCACCCTATTACTGACCAGCTGGATGGCTTTGGGCAAGTTACCAGACCTTCTGTGCTCAGTCTCCCCATCTGTAGGGGTGGCCCTGATAATGGCCAGGGCTGTTGCCAGGACAACTAGGAACAGCCAGGGAAATGGGTCCAGAAGCACCTCAGAACCCTTGGGGCAGCAGCCTCTTTGCCTGGAAGGCTCCCGCTGGCCCTGCAGTGAGCCCCCTGTGCCAGCTGTGGCTGGGTGCCCGCTGGGGACACTGGGCCTCCAGAGAGGTAGAGGAGGAAAGAGTCCTCAGCCTCCAGGCCTGGCCAGGAGCTGAGAGCAAGCTCTGACCCACAGAGGGGTTAATCCATCTAAATTAATTCATTCGTCCAGGTTAGAGGTGAGAGGACGCTGTCCCTTTAGATGAGAGAGATGGTGTCTACTTTGTCATGGTCTCTGCCACTCTCTATTGCCCCTACCTGACACTCTCCCTCCTACACATCACCTGCCTGGCTCCTATAAGCATTTCAGTTCTGTAGGGAGCTGGCTTAAAGGAGAAGTTAGAGAAGACGTTAGCTACTGGAGAAATGTGAAGATTGACTAGGAGCTGAAAGGTATCTCCCAGGTTAATGCAGGTTAAGAGCACATCAGATAAAAGGCACCCTGGAGGTTAGTTTAAAAGTCATGAAAAACCAATGTGGAATTTTGCTCAGAGAGACCAAGAAGGAAGGGTGTGGTAGAGACACCGACTATGTGCCAGTCTCTACCCCAACCCTTTTCTCACTAACTCATTGATCTTACACCAAAGGTAAGATGTATCCCAGTGGTTCCCAAACTTATTCGGCCTACCCCCCCCTTTCCAGAAAAAATATTACTCAGCGCCCCCTGGAAATTAATTTTTTTTAAATTTTAATAGCAATTAAACAGAAAGATATATGTATTAATGTTTCTACCTTTTTCGTAAAATATAGTAAAGAAAGGTGTAAATTAGAAACCTTGAATTTTGCAATTATGAAACTATTTATTGAACTCAGAATAGAAAGGTAATACAAAAAAAGTTAAAACAAATGCACCTGTGGCCATCACCGCCCCCCTGGATCGCTGCAGCGCCCACCAGGGGGCGGTAGCGCCCACTTTGGGAATCATGATGTATCCCTATGTTACAGATGAGGAAACTGAGGCAAAAGAGGTGACATAAGCTTCCTGAGGTCACCCAGGAAACGAGCAAGAGAATTAGGCTCCAAACCTGGATGATGCCTGGCTCTAAAACGATGCAAGCCTCACCATAACCATTGTCCTTTCAAGTGGCTGGGGAAGGGATTTGACAAAACGGGCTCTATGGGGCCGAGGAGGAGTGCAGACACCTCACTAGGGCCTCGGAGGTTGCCTAGGGCCTGGGGAGGGACTGGGGAGCAGGAGCAGGAGAGGATACAGAGCATCCAAGTGCTACCCGAGGTGGCTGGGAGGGCAAAGGTCATGATCCCCACCGTTCTATGGTAAGGTGGGCAGGAGGATGCCTTCTTCTTGGCCTTCTCAGGGAGCAGAAAGTTTATCCTTTAGAATAGGCTGCTGGCCTCTTTGGTCCCTTGGGTTTCTGAGTTTTCAACCAGGGCCCTGGTTCCTTTGCGAAGAGCCTGGCCTGTGGTCCCCCAGCCCATCTCACTAGGCTGGTTTCTTCCCCTCTCAGGGCCATGTTCATGCTACTTCCTCCTCTTGAAAGCTGCTACTTCCCCTTAAGAGAGGTCAGTCTGGGTTACATTGTCTCAGAGCCAGGGTCTCCTTATCAGTCTCAGAATGAAGGTGTAACTCCCTGGATTCAGGTCCACTTCCTCACAGGTGGGAAGATCCATGACACTGAGACTCCATATGCCCAATTTACAGCTGTATCCGGCCCTGGGACATTGCCTGATACACCAGGCCAGCCAATAGCAAGTGCCAGAGGAAACGGACAGAAGGAGCAGGACCCTAACTGACTGCCTTCTTCTCCCTGCAGGTCATCCCCTTCTCTAGGCACACACAAGGGGGTGTCCGGTACAACCTCCAGTATGGACATCAGATCATTGTCAAAGGGATGTTTCTTCAGTCCTATGGAACCAGGTGCCTAGTGTTGTTTCTCTCCAGCCTTGACCGTTAGCAAACCATGTCAACTGTCTGCTCCAAGCTGCCTGTGCCTGGCTCAGGGGATGCTGGATGTGTAGGGCCTGGCCCCTGCCAACACTGCATGGAACCCCTGCCCTCTGCCAGGAGAATCTGGACACCATGAACAGAGATTCCCCATAAACACAGGGAGCTCATAGTCTAAGGCCAGCCCCGGGGCAGATCATGGGCAAGGATTGAATTTTGCTCAGGAAGACCCAGAGATGCAAAAATGATGCCTCCTTTATTTTCCATAACGGCCTTCATTCACATCGAAGCCCTCATTTGACTGATGTGGAAATCTATTTTTATCTCTATATTTCTTAATTTAAAATCTTTATTGTTTACAGTATTACACATGTCTTCTTTTCCCTCCAATAACCTCTCCCTAGTCGCCCCCAACCCCCTGCACATGCCCTCACCCCCCTACTGTCTGTGTCCATTGGTTATGCTTATATGCGTACATACAAGTCCTTTGGTTGATCTCTTCCTCCTACTTCCTCCCCTGTGTTCCCTTTGAGGTTTGACGGTCTGTTTGATGCTTCTATGTCTCTGGATCTATTTTTGTTCATCAATTTATGTTGTTCATTATATTCCACAAATTAGTGGGATCATGTGATATTTATCTTTCTCCGACTGGCTTTTTGCTTAGCATAATGCTCTCCAGGTCCACCCATGCTGTTGCCAATGGTAAGAGTTCTTTCTTTTTTACAGCAGCGTAGTATTCCATTGTGTAGATGTACCACCGTTTTCTAATCCACTCATCTGCTAACAGGCACTTAGGCTGTTTTCAAATTTTAGCTATTGTAAATTGTGCTGCCAGGAACATAGGGGTGCATATATCCATTCTGCTTGGTGTTTCTAGTTTCTTGGGATATATTCCTAGAAGTGGGATCACTGGGTCAAATGGGAGTTCCATTTTTAATGTTTTGAGGAAACTCCATACTGTTTCCCACAGAGGCTGCACCAGTTTGCATTTCCACCAGCAGGGCACAAGCGTTCCTTTTTCTCCGCATGCTCATGTGGAGATACATGTCAGATGGGCTTCAGAAATACCAGCACTTGTCCTTTGTTGATTTGTTGATAACCATTCTGACAGATGTGAGATGGTATCTCATTGTTGTTTTGATTTGCATCTTCCTGATGATTAGTGACTTTGAGCATGTTTTTATATGTCTCTTGGCCTTCTGTATGTCCACTTTGGAAAAGTGTCTATTTAGGTCCTTTGCCCATTTTTTGATTGGATTGTTTATCTTCCTTTTGTTAAGTTGTATGAGTTCCCTATAAATTTTGGAGGTTAAACCCTTGTTGGATATAACATTGACAAATATGTTCTCCCATGCAGTGGGCTCTCTTGTTGTTTTGTTGATGATTTCTTTTGCTGTACAGAAGCTTTTTATTTTGATGTAGTCCCATTTGTTTTTTAAAAAATATTTTTGTTGCCTGGCTGGTTTGGCTCAGTGGATAGAGCATCAGCCTAGGGACTGAAGGGTCCCAGGTTCGATTCCAGTCAAGGGCATGTACCTTGGTTGTGGGCACATCCCCAGTAGGGGATGTGCAGGAGGCAGCTGATCGATGCTTCGCTCTCATCGATGATTCTAACTCTCTATCCCTCTCCCTTCCTCTCTGTAAAAAATCAAATAATATATTAGAAAAAAATCTTTTTGTTGAAAGTATTAAAGATGTTCCTCTTTTACCCCCACTATTGCCACCCCCCCATCCAGTTCCCACCCCACCCAAGCTTTCACCACATGATTATTTGTGTCCATAGTTAATGCATATATGCATATAAGGTGTTTGGCTAATCTCTTCCTGATCCCTCTCTGAGATTCATCAGTCCGTTCCATGTTTCTATGCCTCTGATTCTATTTTATTCATCAGTTTATTTTGTTCATTAGATTTCTTCTAATTTATTTAGATTTTTAGATTCAATTTTTGGTGGATATGTATTTATTGCCATTTCATGGTTCATATTATTTTTATCTTTTTTTCCCCTCTTCTTAAAGAATTCCCTTCAACATTTCTTGTAATATTGGTTTGTTGGTGATGAACTCCTTTAGTTTTTTCTTGTCTGTAAAGCTCTTATTCTGATCTTCAATTCTAAATGATAGCTTTGCTGGGTAAACTAATCTTGGTTGTATTTAAAATATTTAAATTTGCCATCAAATGTAATTTTTAAAAAATATATTTGTATTGATTTCAGAGGGGGAAGGGAGAGAAGAGAGATAGATAGAAACATCAACGATGAGAGAGAATCATTGATCTGCTGCCTCCTGCATGCCCCCTACTGAGGACTGCGCCCACAACCCAGGCATGTGCCCTTGACTCCAATTGAAACTGGGAGCCTTCAGTCTCCAGGCCAATGCTTTATCCACTGAGCCAAACTGGCTAGGGCTCAAATGTAATTTGATCTCCTTCTGTTTCAAATTCCTTCCGGGAAAATACTAAGTCATTTCAAAATACAAACATCTCAGCACTGTTTCCCACCCAAGAGGGGACTTCCGGGAACAGGGCAGAAATTGTACAACTCCCCAGATGTACAAGAGCCCTGTAATACTCCAGCAGCCCTGGCTGCCCTCTGCTGAGGCCCAGGTGGTGTCCGGTGAGGGGCTCTTGACTGACTTGGGTGGGGCTCTTCAGGAATTGAATAGAATGTCTACCTAGGGCCACCTCTGGGCTTGGTTCAGACCTTAGCCCTGTGGGAGATGCAGAAGACACCAAAGCAGGTGGGGGGCTTCCCTGAGTGCTTTGCATTAATTGGGGACACCAGAATGACTCCAAGAAGCAGGCTATGAACCATGCTCCTGCTGAGTTGGGGGAAGGCTTGGAGTAGACAGTGACTCCTTGGATTGGGACTGGTTTTAGGACATGTGCCTGGGAAAGGGCAGAACAAACATGTATTGTGCCCCTTTCATGAGCCTGGCTCCTGGGAAGGTTCTTTTGTTCTAATTCCTCACCTTAGAGCAGCCGTGGGCAAACTGCAGCCCGCGGGCCGGATCCGGCCCGTATGAAATGAATAAAACTAAAAAAAAAAAAAAGACCGTACCCTTTTAAGTAATGATGTTTACTTTGAATTTATATTAGTTCACACAAACACTCCATCCATGCTTTTGTTCCGGCCCTCCGGTCCAGTTTAAGAACCCATTGTGGCCCTCGAGTCAAAAAGTTTGCCCACCCCTGCCTTAGAGCCATAGCTCTTCCCAAAGGAAGTTTTGAGGCAAGGGCTTCCTTCTGAGGAAGGAATGAAAATTTACTTTTGTGAAGACTTCCTGAACACCTCATTAATCATCCTCAAAGGAAGGGAGTCAGCACCGCCCTGGGTGCATTGACACCAGGGTGGTGTGTTTCAGGTTCACCCCAATATCTAACAGGTTGGGATACACACCAACCTCCGATGAGGTCCAGGCACATGTACTGAAAGTTCTAGTGCCTGGAGAGCCAATATTCATCCCATGCCTCCCCTGTTCAATAATGTCTTTGTAGGTAAAGTCCATGAATGTCACATGTTCTCTCCATTTGTTCTCTTCCTTCCCAACTGAGCAGCCGTGGGCTGGCCTCTAACCAGTGCCCACCGGGCATGAGAGGCTCTTGCTTCTGGGCATGTTCCTGGATTTGCATCTTCATGCAAATGTGAAATCAGTTTCCAAGACCCATGCTTCCTGAGGCTCGAGTCCACATTGTTCTTTACCCAGTTCCTGCTTATTTCTGGAAAGTCACGCTGGAAAGGGAAAAATGCAGTAATTACACAAAACACACTAAGTGCAGATTAGGTAAACACAAAGGAAGGCAGCACAGGGGGATGGGTGCCACCTGCCACCCAGGTTGTATGCAAGTTGCCAGGCACACATGGAAGTCAGAGGCCCCGGGCCCTCCTGCTCCTACCATTGGGAATAAACCAGAACGCTGTCTGATTTTTGTCTACCTAGCTTTCAGGTGAACTTTCAGACGGGCTTCAGTGACAATGACATTGCCTTCCACTTCAACCCTCGGTTTGAAGATGGCGGGTATGTGGTCTGTAACACCAAGCAGAAAGGACGCTGGGGGCCGGAGGAGAGGATGATGATAAATCCCTTCCAGATGGGAATTCCTTTTGAGATCAGCTTCCTGGTGGAGAACTCTGGATTCCAGGTGAGCAGGATTCTCCTCCCTCCCTCCCGCTGCCCATCCCCCTGCCCAATCGGGCAGGGAGAAAGGCCTGCAAATAATTACCCAGGCAATGCCATTATACAGATAAGAGGACCTTACACACCTGCACCTGCACATACAGAGCACCTCTTGCTTCTGTGACCAGGAAATAAGAGCTGGGTGAGTCCCCACCTGCTCTTTGGCCTCGGGTCCCAGGTGACTTCCATCCTCTGCTGCAGCCTTGTCCGCTCCAGGTCCTAGACAGCATTTGTTTTCGGTGATGCTGTGGCAGCCCTTCTGCAGGCCCAGGGGCGGCTCAGGGCTGCATGGTGTAGTCATTGCTCTTGCAGGAGAGCAGTGCTGCTGGGCCCGGGGACAGGGATGGCCGTGTCTGTGCTTCTCTGTGTGAACGGGATGCTCACAGGCCTCAGTGTGCACCCTGAGGTGGCCTCTCCTCTGCTCCCATGAGCACTTGATGGACATTTAAATGCGCATATTGAAATGGCATCCCAGGTGAGCTGAGAAAGACAAACCTAGAGCAATAAACAAGCAAGAACTCAGAAGCCAAAACTAGAGCCAAGTGGTGTCTGGGTTTGGCTGCACTTTGGATCACATGTGTGTTCCTGTACCTGGAGCAGCTCTGAAGGCTGGGCCGCACCTACAGGGGATGGAGGTGAAAACCAGACAGGCCTTAATTTGTAGAAGCAGGGGTCCTACTGCTCAGGTGTGCTCCCTGCCCTGATCAGGGATCCCTCTCCTGGACTATGTACTCCTGTTGACAGGTCAAGGTGAATGGAAAGGACTTTACAAAGTACATACACCGCGTGCCCTTCCACCGCGTGGACACCATCTCCTTCATCGGTGGTGTGGAGGTGACACAGATCAACATCAAGGTTAGATTGTCCATCTGGCACTTGTCCCACCGTCTGGGTGCAGGGGCAAGTCTAGCTATGCCTAGGCCTGCTGGGTGGGTCCAAATGTTCCAGCCAATCTCTCACTCAGGTGACTCTAGGGACACACCTTTGGCTCCCCCATCCCGCTCTTCCTGTGTCACTGTCTCTGTCCAGAGCACCTGCCTCAACCTGACTCCCTCCCCTCTTATCTGTCACTCTGTACTCCCAGCCCTGTTAGGAGGCCATGTGGTCCCAGAAAGAACCAGCTTGGGAATCACACCAAATCTAGCTCAGATCCCAGCTCTGCCATTGTCATCAGCTGTGGGATCTCACACAGTGAGTCTGCCTCTCCCAGCGTCAGTTTCCTCATCTGTGCAAGGGGCATAGCCACAGCCTCCCCAGGAGGTATGTGTGGGCTCAATGAGGTGATACGTGTCAGAGGTCACGAAATAGCCCACATGGGCCCACACCAGGGTCTACTGGACTCTCTCTGTGTTTTCCCATTTTTGAATGTGTTGCCAACATCTACAAGGTCAGGAGCAGGTTTGCATTGTGGAGCTGATGCTGGTGATGGCTGCACAACAGTGTGAAGGCACTGAATGCCCCTCCACTATCCTCGTGAAAATGGTGAAGGTGGTAAATTTTATGTGTATTTTACCTAAAATTTTCCAGGTCAGGTGGAAATCTGAATATCTTGCTTTTTGTGAAAAGTAGGAATATTGGGGTATGCCTGCCCCATATTCCCACAGGGCCCTACGCGCCTGGAGTGGAGATGTTTTTTCACTTCGGTATTTAAGTGTGCTCCTGAGATGGGAAAAGCACACAATCAACAAATATGAGCTCCTCTCTCTTTGTTCCCATCTCTGATTCTCTCCCTCTCTCCTACTCTTTCCCTGCCTGCCTGGCTTTCTCCCTCTTGTCTGGGCCCCTGCCTTTCCACTCTTCCTTGACTCATTAAAGCTTCTCTTCACTCCATGACGCCTTTTGTTTTAACAGGACACCTGTGCATCCTCTCTCCAGAGGATGATCTCTGAGGTGCAGTCCTACCCCAGTCCCTGTGACTCAACTGAGTCCAAAGAGTGGAAACCAAAAGTGAGTTGAACATGGAAACCTGGGAGGCTGAGCAGTCAGCCGGAAGGACAGGGTTCTGAGAGAGGAACTTCCAGCCAGCAGGCAGCCAGGGCATCTAAGCCCCATCATGACCAACCAAGGTTCCCTATCTCCATCCACCAGGCACCCAGGCCCAAGACCTGGGAGGCATCCTTGGTCCTACCCTCTCCCGCTTAATGTCCCACCAGGGCACCAACGCCTCTTCTTCCTGAAGCAACTGCCTTGGTCCAAGCCGCCATCCCCTAACCCTTAACCACCCTCACACCCACCCACTACCACAGTAACAGTCATATAAGCAAATCTTATCTCATCCTCTTCATGCTTAAATCTCTTAAAGGCCCCAGACTCAAATAAAGCTCCAGCTCCCCAGCTGGAGGAGCAGAATCCTCCCAGGTCTTGCCCAGCCCACCTGCCGGCCTCCCACTTTACCCATGAAGACCCTCCATCAACCTCCACTGCTCACTCCAGGCTCCTTCCGGCCACCACACTTTTGCATCTGCTGTCCTGGAGCCGAAAGGACCCTTTGAAACCTCATCCCAGCCCTTCAATGCTCTGCTTCAATGTGGCTCCCTGCCTGGCAGGATGCTGGATGCCCAACCGCCTCCCTGTCTCAATGGACATTTTACAACTCTATGCACACCAGGCACCATGTCCTGTTGTAACTGTATTTACATGTCTGCCTCCGTCACTCCACCTGTCCTTGCCCAAACCCATGAGCTTGGAATTCTGACTTGTCCCTCTGTGTATCCCCAGCACTTTGCACAGTGCCTGGAGTGCAGTAGGGACTGGGTCAATGAATGAGGGATGTGGTTTGCACCGTCAGTAGAAGGGGAAACCAGTCAGGGCAAGAAGACCAGTCTGCTGGGCAGGGAGGGGTCTCAGGCAGGAAAAGGAGCGGGGCCTGGCCCTTCCTTGGCCACTTGAGCAGTGGGGGCAAAGCCAAGGGTGTCTCCCTACCCAGCTTCCTGTGGCCCATCACGGTGCATGGTGGGCTCCTGCCACCTGCCACACTGACTTAAGGATGGAGGAGCTCCAGGGAGCCTTTGCAGGGCAGCCTGACTTTGGCCCTGGCCTTGGGTGGACGGGGTACGCTGAAACAACCAGACACAACGGGTACCATTTTGTATTTGATCACTTGCTACCTGGACAGGCTTGGGCAAGGTGCTTAACCTCTCTGAGCCTGTTCTCTCACTGAGCAGAACTGAAGCTAAGGATGCCTCCCTCATAAAGTGCTGAAGCCAGAGCTTGGCACACAGTAGGCCTCACTAAATACTAGTTTTCACCCTCCTGGTGAAATAGGACACGGCAAGTAATGGTTTTGCCTCTGGGAGCTGAGGTGAGCTGTATGTTCTATGTCAGACTCATCCTTCTCGCTCTCTAGAGGAGCCGGCGGGATGTCCCCTCTCCTCCACCCGCCCCCTCCCTGTTCTTAACCATAGTTACCTGGGATGGTGGGTGAGCATCTGGGCACCACGGGCTCAGGGAGGCTTGCTTGGGAGCAGGAAGGAAGTGAGTGTGAGTCTGGGTGGCATTTCTTACCACCGTTTCGGCTGTCATCTCCCCGTCAAGTGGCACCAATATTAACCAGCATTTTTATTTTTCGTCCCCTTCAGCCTCCAAGTTACTTGCAGGCCATTGCAGCTCCCATTGTAAGTCTCTTGCTCTCTCTTTGGAAACCTTTCACTGTGGTTCTTCCTGTGGGTTAAAAGGAGGAGGCAGGGCCAGGCATCAGGCCTCTGCCACAGGGCGACTGGCCTAGCTGAGGCCAGACCCTAGGGCCACCCTCCTGATAGTGGTGGGGAAGTGTTTGGGGGAGTAGGGGTGGTTGGCTGGGTTGATGTTGGGAAACAAGCTGAATTGCCGGAGCCCCTGCCATTCTATGGACACCACTGCCTGCAGTTACTTCCTCCTGCAAAGTGAAACTATTCTAGAGAAATTCCCCTGAGAAGGAAGACAGGCCATCAGGCCACAAATGAAGCCACATTCCTCTCCAGAGGGAACTTCTGCCCCTACCTCACCCCCTTAAGAGGAGAAACACCTCTACCCTGCAATTTTCAGAGTCTGGTCTGGGCTACTGAGAGGGTTCCCCACTGGCAGCTGCTGAGAGGGTGTATGTTAAGTGGTGCCCTCTGGTGGCAGATGGCAGTCTTCATGCTGGTGAGAGCAGGTTTTTAACCATTTCTTTCTTCCAAATGCAAAAGATCATCCCTGGACACATGTGCCCTGTAAGTCTGCAAGCTCCAGTCAGCGCACAACCCCGCTCCCTGCTGCTGGTACAAGTCAGCCGGGAGCCCTGCAGTTAGTGGAGCTGCCTGTGGAGAGGCTGAGGGCAGGTGGCCATGTTGGGGTCTGGGATGATGGCAGGAAGATGCACCAAGGCTGACAGGAGAGGGAAGGAGAATGGGAGAATCCAGGGGCGGAAGCCTCACACTGGAGCATCCTCTCTAGAGTGCGTGGGGGCCTGGGGGCAGGTGCAAGCCCACACTGAATACCTGATCTCTTTTCAACAGAATCCTTAATCCCCCCCCATGGCTTCCTCCATCCCCCCTGGGGGCCACCATCTTGAAACAGCAAAGGCCAACCCCTTCCTCTGAATTAGCCAATCAAGAAAGACTGTGCACCTGAGCTCCAATCAAGAGGAAGGGATAGGTTACTTGCATCGGGGATTATAAAGCTGAGTAGACCCCCTGCTGGGTGTGCACGGGCTTCCAGACCATGTGTGCGCACCCTTCTGCATAGAAGTAAAGATGTTTGCCTTGCTGCCTGGCTCCCGAGTATGTTTTGTGTTCTACCCAGACCTCTGAATTGGGTCTTTGCCTCTTTCTAACAGGTATAAATACTAATACAGTAGAAGCTCGGTTCTCAAACTTAAATCATTCTGGAAGGCTGTTGGAATAGCGATTTATTAACAAACCAAATCCATTTTCCCATTAGACACAATGTAAATTGAACTAATTCATTCCAGGTCCGCAGATGATTCCCTGTTTTAACCTTTCTTTTATACAGTACATGTCTAATGTACTGTTTAGTCTATGAACTAGCACTTCTTTTCTTCAGTGTTCCTAACCTCCCCTAACCACGGTCAGCACTTGTTTCAGGGTGTGTCTCAGGAAGTCAGCATGCTGCATCTTCACTTTTCACTGAGCACTGCCTCAGAGAGGCTGTCACTGACTGACTGCTTTTCATTGATTCAAATCAGCAAAAGTTTCTACCCCTTCAATGACCTGTCATCATGGTTTTTTTCACAGGCTTAGCAACATTAGCACTCTTGATGGCCGCTTTATGTTTTAATATAGTCCTAATCATCCATTTCACCAGCTAGGAAAGAAAAAAAACCCACAAAAATATTCATAGCATGATTTCTTGAGAGGTTAACAACAGGAGGGTTGGGGGAAAACTGAATCTCATTCTCTGGTTTGATTGTGACCTAAGAGATGCTTTTTGTCATGCTGAGATCTCAGCATGAAAGGGTTGTCAGGTGGAGAACCAAATCCTGTTCAACAGGAAGACATTTTTCCGTGAACATCTTGGTAGAGAAGTGAATTGTCTGAGATGGAAGAGCTCTGAGACCTCTGAGAAGGTCTGATTGTATTGCATTGTTTCATCTACACCCAAGGCCTGATGAACCACATCTGTCTCCCTACAGTCACCAGGGCATCTCGTGTTAGCAATGCTCTTAACCAGTGTCTCGGGGATTAAACAGATGCTCGAAAATGGATTGACAAGGGACTCTACTTCTGCAGAAGGGTACAATGCCCGGTAAGAATATGGTGGGCAAGCACAAAGAACGGGCAGTCTGTCTCCTTTGATCCCTTACGTGTTACTGCATTGTACCCTGACTGGCTTGAGGGCATGGTTTCACAATCTATCAGGAATGTCTAACTTCAGAAGGGCAGCGCGAGTTACAAGTGAGGGCTGTTTCAAAAGCCTGCCCAGAAATGGGGCAAACCTATGTCTTGTCTCCTACAGGAATGTCTGTGGTTTTAACTAGCTGTTGGACTTTAACTGTCTGCCAGGAAATGGGCGAGAGCTATGCCTTTGTCTTTTCCTGGAAGGGAGCCCTCGGTGGATTTGAGTACAAAATAAAGGGTTATAAAAAAAAAAAAGGAATAGAGTTAATATCTAAACTATAGCTTTGATAGGAAAAACTTTCTAATTCTTATATCTCTGTCCCCTCATCCCTGAGTGTCGAGCTCTCTCACATTCTCCAGGACGTTGGGGTCCAATGCCAGACTTTGCTCCTCTGACCCCGGCTTTCTGACTTTGGCCCCTCTCTTCAGGGGGACACATTCCTGACGGTGTCATTATCACTGAGGAAGCTAAGGCCAGGGAGCTAGTCCTATGGCTTGGAGGCCTGAGATGGTAGATTTCACTAGTTTACCTCTCCTCCTGCCTGTCACCCTGTGCTGTGCTCTCCACATGGACGGAGAGCCTCCCCTTAGCACAGGAAGGGGGTGTCCTGGAGCCTCCCAGGGGCAGTGTCCTCTCCGAGATGAGGACTTTCTGGAGGCAATAGAACCCCTTGGAAAATTCAGCCTGGTACCTTGCTTACAGAGTTCCCCACAGCCATACCTGGTGAGTGAGGAAGGCCCAGGAACCTCGATATATTTGGGGACCTTTGAGAATTCACCCAAATCTATGTGTATCTCAGGTGAAGTCTGATGGTGCGTCGTTGGTTGGGCTTCCTTGACTCAAGAATTTTCTGAACAGCCCAATCTGAGATTCAGCAGAGATTCAACAGATGAGGAACATAAATACTTAAAGGAGAGCCCATAACCTTCTCTTCTGTCTGTTCACATAACGTGGCTGTAGCAGAGATTGACCTCATACAGCTGAGGAGGGAGCCCTTTTGCCACTGAGTCTAGTTGCTGCCTATAATGCCCTATAGGTCTGTGGTGATCTCCATGTTTCTGAGTCAGAACTCCTGAAGCATTTCCATTACTTTCATATGTGAAAGGGAAGAAGGGAAGTATACAGCTCAGATGCCCCAGAGCAGGAGCGTCAGACAGTACTTCCTTGAGAGCCTCTGGCAAGCGTGCCAAACGTGACATGCCAGTAACTTTTGCTGGCACCCGAAACCCTCTCTTATAATCTTCCATTTACAATTGTGAATCTTTGTTCTCAGTGTTGAATTTTGTTAAGTCTGGTAATAGGAGTAGCCTGACGGATGAAAGTAGTAGCTCATGCATATCTCTGACGGTCACAAAATATAAACCTGATGCAAAATCTCTGTCATCAGTGATTCAGCAGCAAAAGTCCCACTGATAATATCAAACAGAGTCATAAAGTTTTCTGTCGGACTATCAGTGTACGTGTATACATTAAAAAATAAATGTATTTTTCATCATCATATACAGTACTGTGTTTTTGTCGCTCGAATGAATTTTATTATTTCTTCAAGGTTCTTCACATATGTACACCTTAAGAGATATCAAGTAGGCGTAACATGTTCTCAAAAAATTAGGGTTGGCACGCAGAAGAATTTTGAGTCAGAGATTTTGCTGGTTTTGGCACGCACTCACAAAAAGGTTGCCCACCCCTGCTCTACAGCTTGTTTCCCTGCAGGGCTCCATTGGATTCGAGAGGGTGGGTCTGACTTGAATAGGGCTTATAGAGGCTGGGCCAGCGGTTCTCAGCCTGTGGGTCGCGACTCCTTTGGGGGTCCAACGACCCTTTCACAGGAGTCGCCTAAGACCATCGGAAAACACATATATAATTACATATTGTTTTTGTGATTAATCACTATGCTTTAATTATGTTTAATTTGTAACAATGAAATTGGGGGTCACCACAACATGAGGAACTGCATTAAAGGGTCGCAGCATTAGGAAGGTTGAGAACCACTGGGCTGGGCTATCAATGAAAAGTTTGGAACCCAATTTCTACAATATCCAGTCAACCCCAGGAATCCTCCAAGCTGCTTTCTTGTTTTGGAAGAGGGAAAGATAGGGTTCCTCTAAGTCTTTCAGGGTGAATCAGTAGCCCATCTTTAGATATGAGATGGCCAAAGCATTTTATTGAGGTAAGCAAAATGGAATCTTATCCTTTGAGACCTTATGTACTTTATAGCTAGCTCCTGCAGTAGGTAAGTTGTGTCCATTTGAGAGTCTAGTAATGTCCTAGTACATAAATCATCTACATACTGGATTAGAGTGGAAACTCTAGGAAATTTAAATCAGCTTTTAATATCTGAGAGAAATAGGTGGGACATTCTGTATATCCCTGGGGCATTACAGTCCAATTAAACTGTTGATCTTCCAGGTGAGGTGCCAGCCTAAGACATGACTTCCCACCATAAACTGATTTTTAACTTAAAAAATTTTAATATCAGACCATTCTTTGTGGTTGCTTCAGGTCTCTGAGTTTGCAAGGCTGCCACGCAGGCCTTCCTTGAGCTAGTCAAGTTAGCATGTGGTCCTTTCTTTTTTTTCTTCTTAAAGCCAGTTATAACGTTATTAATTCTTCAGTCCTCTCAGAATCTTTTACATTACTAATCAAGTTCAAACCACAGCCACCAGAACTGAAAGCTCTAGTTCACGTTAAACAGTCAGAGACGAAGACCAGAGATACACAGGACATTGCAAAACTCA
The DNA here is from genome assembly GCF_028538775.1 of Myotis yumanensis. Classification (NCBI taxonomy): domain Eukaryota; kingdom Metazoa; phylum Chordata; class Mammalia; order Chiroptera; family Vespertilionidae; genus Myotis; species Myotis yumanensis. Next base: position 21,790,039 of record NW_027223767.1, on the reverse strand, counting down.
CGGAGCACTAAGTGCGGGTGGTCCCTTATCGGGCTAATGAATAAACCGGCCCATTTCCAGCGTCACAGCTGAAAGGCTCCTGGAGGCCAATCCCAACCAGGCCGAGATGTGAGCGATACACTTCGACTTCAGCAACAGAAAACGGAAGTCACGGTGACAAAATCAATTTCTAATCACTGCAGAGTTTGTTCCTCCAGTTTAATCCAGTCCCAGTTTTTTCACAGGAAAAAAAATACATTTCAGGCAAATGAGACCGAATTCCAGAGAAGCATGGTTCAGTGTTTTTTTTCTTTTTTAATTTTACCTTTATCAAGGCAGGCCAAGGACAGATGCTGTACATTAAAAACATACGAATACGTCACTCGCGACATCACTTCCTCCGGGACAAGGCCTTCTTCTAGGTGCCGCTCCCCATGAAGCACAGATCGCCGCTAAATGTACAGAGAGCGTCTGCTGGCCCACGCAGCCGACTCCAATCACCAGGACATAGATTAGCGTCCATATCCCCAGGCCACCGACGCTGAAGAGCTTGCTGACGCCTTCTCTCCACTGGCCCAGGTAGAACCGATCCGCTCCGAAGCCACCGAAGGTGATGCTCACAGGAGGGCCGTGGACCACTTGTAGCCACTGGTCCAGTTGCAATACAGCATCTTGGGAAACGTCCGGTGACCCAGGCAATGCACGTGGTCCCGCAACGTGCAGTTGGCGGTGTAGCGCTGCCGAGGACAGGACCCCGTCATGCGGCTGGTGGAGTTGGAGCACTCGTAGTCGGTTTCCGGGAGCTGCCAGCAAAATCAGCAAGTCATGTTGAGGACAGAGTGCTTTGGGGATCTGAATTCCTGACCAACACAGGGAACGGAAGGTTTGACAGTGCAGTCGAAGGTGACAGGCTTCCTGTAGACACAGAAGTTCGTCCCGTACTCCACACGGTGGGCAGGGAGCCTGCTGCACAAGCCATTGCTCGGGCACTTCATCCCATAGGGCGGGATATCTGTGCTTTCTGCTGCCCTGGGAACCACTGTGAACGTGTGCGTGGCGCCCGGATCTCTTATTGCCGGAGCCAGTGGCTGCGAATGCTCTAGATCAGTGGTTCTCAAACTCTGGATCGCGATCCCTTTTGGGGTTGAACAACCCTTTCACAGGGGTCGCCTAAGACCATTGGAAAACACATATATAATTACATATTGTTTTTGTGATTAATCTCTATGCTTTCATTATGTTCAATTTGTAACAATGAAATTGGGGGTCACCACAACATGAGCAACTGTATTAAAGGGTCATGGCATTAGGAAGGTTGAGAACCACTGGTCTAGTCCCTGCCCCTTCCTCCATTATCTGGTCCTGTAAGATTTATTTACCTAAGGACTCCCATTTTACAGAGGCCACAAACCATGAACAACTACACAACCCCCAGAGGGGGTTATCAGTGCTGGTGCCAGGCCAGGTCTTTAGGTGTGGTCTCATGGCGCCCATCCCAACACACGGGCCTTTTTGCAAAGCCCACGAAAGGTCCGGAAGTGAAATCCATATCTGGGGGGCAAGGAAACCAAACGGGTATAAAGGGAAAGCTCCCTCCACATTGGTTTGCACGGGATTTGGAGAGAAACAGTCTCCCCTGAGTCATTGGACTAGTACATGCACAACATCTGAAAATAAATGGTTTCTTCCTATGTCTCCAAGTCTCCTGTGTACTTTTTCGGTCGCCTGGTAAATTCTGTAACATGACCACCAACCAGACCAAGTTCCAGCAAACTTCTGCAAGGACAGAAAAAAAGCCTCTCTTTTTCTTTGCTGTGGCCTTCCACGTTTATGAGAAGCACCTGGTAATTAAACCTCGAGATTGTTGGCTCCTTGTTCGAACTGTGGGACAAGATAAGCTACTCTCAAGCTACATTCTTGCATCCTCCTCCTACCTGCTGTTTCCACAATCAGAGATAATTCACAACAAGGAGTCTCCAGTTAGTAGAAAGTTCCCAATCCTCCTCCCCTTTCAGAGAAGCCTCTTTTGAACTCTATAACGTTTGCTCTAAGCGTGATAAGTCACCTCCTTGGGACATCTGATGGACTGTCTCCTGGAAAGCAAACAAAGTGTGACTTTTTAAGACCACCCCCCTGGTATCTGCTTAACTTCAGCACAATCTCCCTCCCAATCCCCTGCCTTGCTTGTTGCTTAGCAACAGCAATTGCTTGCTCTTTAAAAGCAGAAGCTACTCCTTGTTCCCTGCCCTGTATTGACTAGCAATACCTGGCCCTCTCCTCCCTTGGAAAGTGAAATAAATGTCCTCACTGCATCGGTTCCCTTAGTGTGAATTCTCTCATAGCTCGAATCATCAGCCAAACCTAACAATTTTCAGCTCCCAGAAGACTCCCTCATGCCCTCCCAGGTTCATTGTCCAATCTGAGGTCACCGAGGGTTCCCGTGTCACAGCTCCTTTTGGTTGCAGGAGCCCTTCCATGGTAGGAGCACCATCACTTGTTCCTTCTTTCTCCTGCTGGTGCGCACTTGTGTGGTTTCCTGTTTGGAGCTATGGGAGTGAGGCTGTCGTCAATGTCTGTGTTCATCTCTCTTGAGTTGTTCTCCAAAGTTGTGTTATTTCACGCTCCAATCTGCAAGGAATGAGAGTTCCACTGGGTCCATGTCCCCATCAGTGATGACATCGTCCCTTGTGTCCCTGCTGCTGGAGAGGATAGCAAAGAATTGTGCTTCTGTTCCCTCCTTTCTGCTCCAGCTGTGCTGTCTGCACCTTCAACTGGTTAAATCCTAGTTGACCCAGGGATACAATGGGGATGGAGGGTCGGCCAATGGGACAGGTGACCTCAGTTTACAGAAGCATCTCCAAGAAGTCAATCTTTGCAAATTCTAGTGCATGTAGACAAGGCTCAAGAGGGAACAGAGGTACAGATCTATGTGTGACCTTGGGCACCTTCTACCAACATGGGAGCTATCTGACCTTTAACGGTTCATTCAGGCTTGTCTGATACTCATTGGTTTTCTCTCTAGCACATTGCAGGGACCTGCTTGACTGCAGATAAGTTCATTGTCCCCTCTGCTCTACTTTCCAATCTACTTTTTGGACCCAGCATATCTTGCTAGTCTCTGTTTAATCATTTCCCTCAACTCGGTGCTGAAGCCAGTTAAAGGCAGTTCATTTAATGTTACCCTGACCTCCACTTCATTTGGAATAGACTTCTCTTCTGTTTTGTTTGTTTTTTTAAATCTTCACACGAGAATATTTTTCCCCCATTGATTTTCAGACAGAGTGAAAGGGAAGGAGAGGGTGTGTGAGAGAGAAACATCAATTGGTTGCCTCCTGCACACACCCCAACTGGGCCTGGGGATTGAACCTGCCCTGGAGGTACCTGCCCTTGACTGGGAATGGAACCTGTGACCCTTAGCTCCATGAGCTGATGCTCTAACCACTGAGAAAAAACATGCCAGGGCTGCTCTCCATGTTCTAAAGCACAGAAAGAAAAGGAAGAAAGGAGGAGAGAGGGAAGAGAGAAGAAAGATGTAAATTCACTGAGAGGGAACTCAGAAGCTCCCTGGGTACCACTATAATGGATATCATAACATCCATTATGAGGCTTTCTATTTGTAACACACCTTTTTCTACATGGTGATGTATTTGTAAGAGGAATAGAATTTTAAAGGAGAGAAATACTTTTTGTGAATCTAACTGTCCTCATACAGTCAGGCTGTCACTAGTGAGCCATGTGTCCTGGGACGTGTCTCTGAGCCTCAGTTTCTCTGTGTGGAAAGTGAGTATAACCTGGCCTTCCAGCACCACCACCACCCCTCCCTGTGGCCCTGTCAAGTTGCCCATTGTTTTCTGGACATTGTGACTGAGCATGCTCAGGAGACACAGCCGTACACACACGGATAGCAGCCTCATGACTCGCTGTCATGTCAGTGGCCAGACTCTGAGAACCTGGACACGAACCAAGAGGAAGGACAAGTCACTGGAGTGGGAGTATTTGTTTACCAGTCCCTGAGCCCCATCCTGGCCCCTTCTCCTCCAGCACTTTCAGTTTCTCTTTCCCTGAATCCTTGTCCTCTTGCTCCTGGCTCCTACCCGTTGAATAACTGCCATGTGACTTTGTTTTCCGTTTCTTGTAAAGTCCTTTGCAGTGAAGGGAACTGCCCGGCTGGTGTGAGAAGCAGCCGGGACCACAGAGGTGGTGGACAGATGGCCCTAATCTGCGACCAGCTTTCCGTCGTGAACCCAGTGAGTTCCCAGGCAGTGGGCACAGGCGATGGTACAGGGCTGAGCCAAGGAAGCCGCTCTGGTTCTCTGAGGAAACCAGGCTGGGGTGGCAGAGGGTGTGTGAGGGGCAGACATGCCTGATGGGACAATTCTGACACAACCTCTACCCCAGGCCGGTCTCACCTGCCTCTCAGGACCGAGGGATGATAATCACCCGCATTGGGGCATTGCATAGATGGTGGCAGAACTCCCTCTGGGCGCCCGTCCTGTCCTGGGTGCAGAGGGGAGAAGGGCACAGGTCAGCCCTGGGAGAGTGGGGCTTTGTTGGAATGAAAGGGGAGATCAGCAGGACTTCCCGGGGAGCCCAGCAGCCCGGCTTGGGCACTGACTTAGGAGATGGCCTCCCTGGTTCAGCCGTTTCCTAGCTTGGTGACCTCAGGCGAGGTGCTATTAGCTCTCTGGGCCTCCGTTTCCCCACATGTAAAATAGGGGTAATCCTTGAGCCACCTCCCAGGATTGGGGTAAGGATGCAGGTAGCATAACCAGGGTGTTTTCATTTGAAGTGTTGAGCATGGTTAGGAGTCTGGGGGCAGCAGGGAAGACCTCCTGAGGGGGGTCTGCTCCTTGGGGGGTGAGTTATCAGGGGCAGGTCCAGGGTGTGTGAAGGGGGGCTCTCTGGGGAGTGAGAGAGGAGGGGGCTGCCCTGCAGTGTGGGAGGCAAAGGGCTGCCTTTCCCACCTTTTGGCCACATGTGTGGGCCTGTCTGGGTGGCTGTGTTTAAACCCTCTGAGCTTTATTATCCCCACGCCATCCGTGGGAACCTGAGGTTCAGAGGCGTCGAGGCCACTTCCCAGGTGTCTCCAGATGGTCGAGGAGGAGGGTGCCTTCATTTACCCCAGAAGGGGAGGCGCCCACAGGGAGAGCAGTAATGGGGGAAGGCAGGCAGGTGGCAGCCCCAGGCCCAGGAGGTCACTGTGCCTTGGACCGGCCCGTGGAAGCCTCTCCCGGCCTCAGCAAACAGTTTCCCTGAGAGCCGGGGAGGTGGAGTGATAGGGCCCTTCCTGGGTGGGGTGTGGGGTAGGCGGGTGGCCTCAGGGTGAGAGCGTGTCCCCTTAGGCCCATTGTAAAATGGGAGGTCCCAGCCTCCTTCCAGGCACTCCATTTTCTTATCTTGGTGACTGGTTTTTAGTTTTCAGACCTTGGATTCAAATGCCAGCTCTTTCAAATTAGAATGAAAATCCTGCTTGGGTGGCAGAGAGTTCAAACAGGGCCTGGGAGTACAAACAGGAAGGGGGTGGGTGTAGCCGCCAGAGGTGGGAGGAGAGCCCTTCCACCCCACATGGTCACCCTCTCCCAGGTGACCCAGTGATTTCCATCCATCAGCATTCACCTCCCTCTTCCTCCAACGTGTGCCAGGAAGAGCCTCTGGCCTGGCTGTTCTGAGGTGTTCCAGGGCGTAGGGCTCCCTTTTCTGCATACCGTAGGGGAAAGAGAGGGTGAACCCGTTCCTTCAAATGGAGGAGCCTCGGGGATTGAGAAAATGAAAGACCGACACAAAATAGAAAGTACAGCTGGGCCTGGGTGCCCACATCTGGGTGGGCCTTCGACATCATTAGATTCATCCCCTTAACCCTGGGCAGCAGAGTCAAACTGGGTGGCACCCAATCTTTTGACTTGTCACGCCCCTCAAGGGAGTGGCTTTGCAGGCTCCCTGGGTCCAGCTGACTTAAATTAAAAGGAGTGTATTCTAATCGCCCTCAATATGGAGGACCAGCTGAACACCATGAGGTTCTGCTCGGGGGGCCTCGGCCCCATTCCTTGCCAAGCCCCGCCGGCCTCATCAGGTCCAGCCTCCTCAGAGGCCAGGGCGGAAGCTGGAACCACACGCAGGACAGGACTCGCTGTTTGGCGGGGGAAGCCCTCAGGGAGCCAGGAGTCAGGATGTCTGTGCTTCATCCTGAGAAGCAGCCTGTGTGGGGCTTCACAGCGTGGGTGCTGGACCCACACCCACCCTATTACTGACCGGCTGGGTGGCTTTGGGCAAGTTACCAGACCTTCTGTGCTCAGTCTCCCCATCTGTAGGGGTGGCCCTGATAATGGCCAGGGCTGTTGCCAGGACAACTAGGAACAGCCAGGGAAATGGGCCCAGAAGCACCTCAGAACCCCTGGGGCAGCAGCCTCTTTGCCTGGAAGGCTCCCGCTGGCCCTGCAGTGAGCCCCCTGTGCCAGCTGTGGCTGGGTGCCCGCTGGGGACACTGTGCCTCCAGAAGGAGGCTGTGCATCCTGTGGCCTGGGGGCCTGGCTCTGCTGTCTGAGCCTCCAGAGAGGAAGAGGGGGGAAGAGTCCTCAGCCTCCAGGCCTGGCCAGGAGCTGAGAGCAAGCTCTGACCCACAGAGGGGTTAATCCATCTAAATTAATTCATTCGTCCAGGTAAGAGCTGAGAGGATGCTGTCCCTTTAGATGAGAGAGATGGTGTCTACTTTGTCATGGTCTCTGCCACTCCCTATTGCCCCTACCTGACACTCTCCCTCCTACACATCACCTGCCTGGCTCCTATAAGCATTTCAGTTCTGTAGGGAGCTGGCTTAAAGGAGAAGTTAGAGACTATGTTAACTACTAGAGAAATGTGAAGATTGACTAGGAGCTAGAAGTTATCTCCTAGGTTAATGCAGGTTAAGAGCACATTAGATGAAAGGCATCCGGAAGGTTAGCTTAAAAGTCATGAAGAAACCAATTTTGGAATTTTGCTTAGAGAGACCAAGGGGGAAGGAGGTGGTAGAGACACCGACTATGTGCCAGTCTCTTCCCCAGCCCTTTTCTCACTAACTCATTGATCTTACGCAGAAGGTTAGATGTACCCCTATGGTACAGATGAGGAAACTGAGGCAAAAGAGGTGACATAAGCTCCCTGAGGTCACCCAGGAAATGAGCAGCAGAATTAGGCTCCAAACCTGGATGATGCCTGGCTCTAAAACGATGCAAGCCTCACCATAACCATTGTCCTTTCAAGTGGCCCGGGAAGGGATTTGACAAAACGGGCTCTATGGGGCCAAGGAGGAGTGCAGACACCTCACTAGGGCCTCGGAGGTTGCCTAGGGCCTGGGGAGGGACTGGGGAGCAGGAGCAGGAGAGGATACAGAGCATCCAGGTGCTACCTGAGGTGGCTGGGAGGACAAAGGTCATGGTCACACTGTTCTGTGGCGGGGTGGGCAGGAGGATGCCTTCTTCTTAGCCTTTTCAGGGAGCAGAAGGTTTATCCTTTAGAATAGGCTGGTGGCCTCTTTGGTCCCTTGGGTTTCTGAGTTTTCAACCAGGGCCCTGGTTCCTTTGCTAAGAGCCTGGGCTATGGTCCCGCAGCCTCTCTCTCTACCCTGGTTTCTTCCCCTCTCAGGGTCATGTTCATGCTACTTCCTCCTCTTGAAAGCTGCTCCTTCCCCTTAAGAGAGGTCAGCTCTGGGTTACATTGTCTCAGAGCCTGGTGGTCTCCTTATCAGTCTCAGAATGAAGGTGTAACTCCACGGATTCAGGTCCACTTCCTCACAAGTGGGAAGTTCCATGACACTGAGACTCCATATGCCCAATTTACAGCTGAATCCAGCCCCTGGGACATTGCCCGACACACCATGCTGGCCATTAGCAAGTGCCAGAGGAAACAGACAGAAGGAGCAGGACCCTAACTGACTGCCTTCTTCTCCCTGCAGGTGGTCCCCTTGTCTAGGGCCACACCAGAGGGCCTCCAGTATGGACATCAGATCATTGTCAAAGGGATGTTTCTTCCGTCCTGTGGAAGCAGGTACCTGGAAGTGTTGTTTCTCTCCAGCCTTGACCCTTAGTGAAATGTCAACTGTCTGCTCAGGGTGGTTCACTCTCCAACCCGCCTGGCTCAGGGGATGCTGGATGTTTAGGGCCTGGCCCTGCCAACACTGCATGGAACCCCTGCCCTCTGCCAAGAGAATCTCGACACCATGAACAGAGATTCCCCATAAACACTGGGAGCTCCTAGTCTAAGGCCAGCCCCAGGGCCGATCATGGGCAAGGATTGAATTTTGCTCAGGAAGACCCAGAGATGCAAAAATGATGCCTCCTTTATTTCCCATAACGGCTTTCATTCACATCGAAGCCCTCATTTGACTGATGTGGAAATCTATTTTTATCTCTATATTTCTTAATTTAAAATCTTTATTGTTTACAGTATTACACATGTCTTCTTTCCCCCCCAGTGACCTCTCCCTAGTCGCCCCCAACCCCCTGCACATGCCCTCACCCCCCTACTGTCTGTGTCCATTGGTTATGCTTATATGCATACATACAAGTCTTTTGGTTGATCTCTTACACCCCTCCCACTTCCTCCACTGTGTTCCCTTTGAGATTTTACGGTCTGATCAATGCTTCTATGTCTCTGGATCTATTTTTGTTCATCCATTTATGTTGTTCATTATATTCCACAAATGCGTGAGATCATGTGATACTTATATTTCTCCAACTGGCTTTTTGCTTAGCATAATGCTCTCCAGGTCCACCCATGCTGTTGCCAATGGTAAGAGTTCTTTCTTTTTTACAGCAGCGTAGTATTCCATTGTGTAGATGTACCACTGTTTTCTAATCCACTCTTCTGCTAACGGGCACTTAGGCTGTTTCCAAATTTTAGCTATTGTAAATTGTGCTGCTAGGAACATAGAGGTGCATATATCCATTCTGATTGGTGTTTCTAGTTTCTTGGGATATATTCCTAGAAGTGGGATTACTGGGTCAAATGGGAGTTCCATTTTTAATGTTTTGAGGAAACTCCATATTTTTTTTCCACTGTGGCTGCACCAGTTTGCATTTCCACCAGCTGCGCACAAGGGTTCCTTTTTCTCCGCATCCTCATGTGGAGATACATGTCAGATGGGCTTCAGAAATACCAGCACTTGTCCTTTGTTGATTTGTTGATAGCCATTCTGACAGGTGTGAGATGGTATCTCATTGTCATTTTGATTTGCATCTTCCTGATGATTAGTGACTTTGAGCATGTTTTCATATGTCTCGGCCTTCTGTATGTCCACTTTGGAAAAGTATCTATTTAAGTCCTTTGCCCATTTTTTGATTGAATTGTTTATCTTTCTTTTATTAAGTTGTATGAGTTCCCTATAAATTTTGGAGATTAAACCCTTATCGGATATAACATTGGCAAATATGTTCTCCCATGCAGTGGGCTCTCTTGTTTTGTTGATGATTTCTTTTGCTGTACAGAAGCTTTTTCTTTTGATGTAGTCCCATTTGTTTATTAAAAAATGTTTTTGTTGAGAGTCACGCTGGAAAGGGAAAAATGCAATAATTACACAAAAAACACTAAGTGCAAATTAGGTAAACACAAAGGAAGGCAGCACAGTGGGATGGGTACAACTTGCCACCCAGGTTGTATGCAAGTTGCCAGGCACACATGGAAGTCAGAGGCCCCGGGCCCTCCTGTCCCTACCTTTCTCAATAAACCAGAACACTGTCTGATTTCCGTCCACCTAGGTTTGAGGTGAACTTTCAGACGGGCTTAAGTGACAAAGACATTGCCTTCCACTTCAACCCTCGGTTTGAAGATGGCGGGTATGTGGTCTGTAACACCAAGAGGAACGGACGCTGGGAGCAGGAAGAGAAGATGAAGATAAATCCCTTCCAGATGGGAATTCCTTTTGAGATCAGCTTCCTGGTGGAGAACTCTGGATTCCAGGTGAGCAGGATTCTCCTTCCTCCCTCCCGCTGCCCATCCCCCTGCCCCATCGGGCCTGGAGAAAAGCCTTTAATAATTACCCAGGCAATGCCATTATTTACAGAAAACAGGACCTTACACACCTTCACCTGCACCTATAGAGCATCTGTTGCTTCTGTTATAGGAAATAAGAGCTAGGTAAGTCCCCACCTGCTCTTTGGCCTCGGGTCCCAGGTGACTTCCATCCTCTGCTGCTGCCTTGTCGGCTCCAGGTCCTTGACAGCATTTGTTTTCGGTGATGCTGTGGCAGCCCTTCTGCAGGCCCAGGGGCGGCTCAGGGCTGCATGGTGTGGTCATTGCTCTTGCAGGCAGAGCAGTGCTGCTGGGCCCGGGGAGAGGGATGGCTGTGTCTGTGCTTCTCTGTGTGAACGGGATGCTCCCAGGCCTCAGTGTGCACCCTGAGGTGCCCTCTCCTCTGCTCCCATGAGCACTTTATGAGCATTTAAATGCGAATATTGAAATGGCATCGCAGGTGAGCTGAGAAAGACAAACCTAGAGCAATAAACAAGCAAGAACTCAGAAGCCAAAACTAGAGCCAAGTGGTGTCTGGGTTTGGCTGCCCTTTGGATCACATGTGTGTTCCTGTACCTGGAGCAGCTCTGAAGGCTGGGCCCCACCTATAGGGGATGGAGGTGAAAACCAAACAGGCCTTAATTTCTAGAAGCAGGGGTCCTAGTGCTCAGGTGTGCTCCCCGCCATGGTCTGGGATCCCACTCTTGTAATATGCGCTCCTGTCGACAGGTGATGGTGAATGGAAACTTCTTTATGAACTACATACACCGCGTGCCCTTCCACCGCGTGGACACCATCTCCTTCATCGGTGGTTTAGAGGTGACACAGATCAGCATCGAGGTCAGATTGTCCATCTGGCACTTGTCCCACCGTCTGGGTTCAGGGGCAAGTCTAGCTATGCCTAGGCCTGCTGGGTGGGTCCAAAAGTTCCAGTCAATCTCTCACTCGGGTGACTCTAGGGACACTCCTCTGGCTCCCCCATCCCACTCTTCCTGTGTCACTGTCTCTGTCCAGAGCACCTGCCTCAGCCTGACTCCCTCCCCTCTTATCTGTCACTCTGTACTCCCACCCTGGTTAGGAGGCCATGTGGTCCCAGAAAGAACCAGCTTGGGAATCACACCAAATCTAGCTCAGATCCCAGCTCTGCCATTGTCATCAGCTGTGGGATCTCACACAAGTGAGTCTGCCTCTCCCAGCCTCAGTTTCCTCATCTGTGCAAGGGGCATAGCCACAGCCTCCCCAGGAGGTATGTGTGGGCTCAATGAGGTGATACCTGTCAGAGGTCACGAAATGGCCCCAATGGGCCCACACCGCGGTCTGCTGGACCCTCTCTTTTTTTCCCATTTTTGAATGTGTTGCCAACATCTACAAGGTCAGGAGCAGGTTTGCATTGTGGAGCTGATGCTGGTGATGGCTGCACAACAGTGTGAAGGCACTGAATGAGCCCTCGGCTGTACACTCTGAAATGGTGAAGGTGGTAAATTTTATGTGTATTTACCAAAAATTTTCCAGGTCAGGTGATATCACATGGAAACCTGAATGTCTGGCTTTTTGTGAAAACTGGGAAGATTGGGGTATGCCTGGCCCACATTCCCACAGGGCCCAGGCGCCTGGAGTAGAGATGTTATTTCCACTTTCAGTATTTGAGTGTGCTCCTGAGATGGGTAAAGCACACAGTAGGCCTACAACAAATATGAGCTCCTCTCTCTTTGGTCCCATCTGTTACTCTCTCCCTCTCACCTACTCTGACCCTGCCTGCCTGGCTATCTTCCTCTTGTCCAGGCCCCTGCCTTTCCACTCTTCCTTGGCTCATTAAAGCTTTTCTTCACTTCCTGTCACCTTTTGTTTTTTTAAAAAAATATTTTATTGATTTTTTTACAGAGAGGAAGGAAGAGGGACAGAGAGCCAGAAACATCGATGAGAGAGAAACAACAATCAGCTGCCTCCTGCACACCCCACACTGGGGATGTGCCAGCAACCAAGGCACATGCCTCTGACTGGAACCGAACCTGGGACCCTCCAGTCCCCAGGCCGACACTCTATCCACCTAGACAAACCGGCTACGATCCCTTTTTTTTAAACAGGACACCCGTGCAGTCTCTTTCCAGAGGATGATCTCTGAGGTGCAATCCAACCCCAATCCCTGTGGCTCACCTGAGTCCAAAGAGCAGAAACCAAAAGTGAATTGAACACGGACACCTGGGAGCTGAGCAGTCAGCAGGAAGGACAGGGGTCTGAGAGAGGCTACTTCCAGCCAGCAGGCAGCCAGGGCGTCTAAGCCCCATCATGCCCACCCACGGTTCTCTATCTCCATCCACAGGCACCCAGGCCTGGGACCTGGGACCTGTCCTTGGTCCTTCCCTCCCCTCCTTAATGTCCCCCCAGTGCACCAACGCCTCTCCTTCCTGAAGCCACTGCCTTGGTCCAGGCCAACCTCCCCTCCCCCCTCTCTCCCCTCATACCCACCCACTGCCACAGTGACCTTCCCATAAGCAAATCCTATCTCATTCTCTTCATGCTTAAATCTCTTCAAGGCCCCGGGCTCAAATAAAGCTCCAACTCCCCAGCTGGATGTGCAGAATTCTCCCCAGGCTTGCCCAGCCCACCTCCCAGCCTCCAACCTCACCCATCAGCCTCCACTGCTCACTCTGGGCTGCTTCTGGCCACCATGCTTTTGCAGCTGCTGTCCTGTTGCAAAAAGTATCCTTTGCCACCTTACACAGTCAACCCCTAACTGCCCTTCAATGCCCTGCTTCAATGTGGCTCCTCAGGGGCATCTTCCCTGCCTGCAAGGTTGCTGGATGCCCCACCCCCTCCCTGACCTGATAGACTTTTTAGGGCTCTGTGCATGCCAGGCACCATGTCCGGTTGTAACTGTACTTACATGTCTGTCTCCGTCATTCCACTCTCTCTTTCCCACAAACCATAAGCTTGGAAAACTGACTTGTCCCTTTCTGTATCCCCAGCACTTAGCAGGGAATAGAACAGAGGCCAACCCAAGCTGGGAGCCAGATTTTGCCAGACACCACCGAGCCCCTGGCTGAGTGTCTTCCTGGTCCCCCCTGAGAGAAGGAAACATGGCTCAGTCCCTTCAGCAGCCTTCCCCGGGGAACATGTGTGTCCTTCACTCACTGCCATGCCCTTGACCCTTAGCCCCACCTCATGGGCTTTGTCATCCAGGTGCCCAATCATTATTGCCCAAAATCTCATGAACATGATGGCCCCAGAGCAAAATTCAAAGACTTTAAGACAGGCTGTGCTCAGGCTTCCAGGAAAGGGCCAGCACTAAGATGAGAAACGCACTCAGAGGCCCACAGCAAACATGAGCTCCTCTCTCTTTGGCCCTCATCTCTGTTATTTTCTCCCTCTTGCCTACTCTGTCTGTCCCTGCCCAGCTGGCTTCCTCCCTCTTGTCCGGGCCCCTGCCTTTCCATTCTTCCTTGGCTCATCAAAGCTTCTCTTCACCCCATAGCACCTTTTGTTTTAACGGGACACTGGTGATGTCCCTGTGGTGCAAAATGGTCAGACAGCTTGTGACCTACTGGAGCGCAAGGAGCAGAAAGCAAAAATGAGTTAAACGTGGAGAACATGGGAGGCTGAGCAGTCAGCAGGAAGGACAGAAGGTCTGAGAGAGAGGCTAGTTGCAGCGAAAAGACAGTGATGACCTACAGGCCCCTGCATGCCCACCCAAGGTTCCCTATCTCCATCCACCAGGCACCCAGGTGCCACAACCTTTTGCAGTGAGGATTCAGGATCTGGTGAAGGGGCTACACATAAATGGATAGACTAGACAAGAAATATAAATTTAGAATGCATGGGGGAATGACGTGGAAACCTACTCTCTAGTGGCGTGGCTCCCTGAATCTCTGGACAAATAGTTTTTCATTTACTAGAATATACATTTTACCCTTAGCAAAGCTAACAGACATCAATGGTAAGGTTTGGTAAACAATAAAAGGATTATGTGCTTAGAGGATTGCCTTCAGCCATTCAGCAAACAGCAGGTAATAAATAATATGCTGATTCTCAGCCCTTGCTGAATATCAAAGTCCATCAACCTTCTGAGAGACTTCTGGCATTTATATGTTAACTACTTTTTGATCTTTGCCTCCAGCACCCAGGCCCCTGATCTGGGAGGCATCCTCCATTCTTCCCTCCGTTCCTTAATATCCCTCCAGTGCACCAAGGCCTCTCCTTCCTGAAGGCACTGCCTTGTATTAGGCTACCTGACTCCTCACCCCTCACTCCCTCAAACTGACCCACTGCCACAGTGACCTTTCCAAAAGCAAATCTAGTGGCATCTACTCCCTCCTTAAAAACCCTAAAGGCCCCGGGCTCAATAGAGCTCCAGTCCCCCAGCTGGAGGAGCAGAATCCTCTCCAATCTTGCCCAGCCCACCTGCCGGCCTCCCACCTCACCCACGAAGACACTCCATCAGCCTCCACTGCTCACTGCAGGCTCCTTCCGGCCACCACGCTTTGGCATCTGCTGTCATGGTGCCCAAAGTATCCTTTGCCACCTCACCCAGCCAACCTCTAACTGCCCTTCAATACCCTGCTTCAATGTGGCTCCTCAGGGGCATCTTCCCTGCCTGGCAGGTTGCTGGATGCCCCACCCCCTCCCTGACCTGATGGACATTTCACAACTTTATGCACGCCAGGAATCATGTCCTGTTATAACTGTATTTACATGTCTGTCTCTGTCACTCCACTTGTCCTTGCCCAAACCCGTGACTTGGGATTGTGACTTGTCCCTCTGTGCATCCCCAGCACTTTGCACAGTGCCTGGAGTGCAGTAGGGACTGGGTCAATGAATGACAGATGTGGTTTGCACAGTCAGTAGCAGAGCAGACCAGTCAGGGCAAGAAGACCAGTCTGCTGGGCGGGGAGGGGCCTCGGGCAGGAAAAGGAGCAGGGCCTGGCCCTTCCTTGGCCACTTGAGCAGTGGGGGCAAGGCCAAGGGCATGTCCCTACCCAGCTTCCTGTGGCCCATCACGGTGCATGGTGGGCCCCTGCCACCTGCCACACTGACTTTAGGATGGAGGAGCTCCAGGGGGCCTTTGCATGGCAGCCCGACTTTGGCCCTGGCTCTGGGTGGACGGGGTATGCTGATACAACCAGACACAATGGGTACCATTTTGTATTTGATCGCTTACTACCTGGACAGGCTTGGGCAAGGTGCTTAACCTCGCTGAGCCTGTTCTCTCACTGAGCAAAACTGAAGCTAAGGATGCCTCCCTCATAAAGCACTGAAGCCAGAGCTTGGCACACAGTAGGCCTCACTAAATACTAGTTTTCACCCTCCTGGTGAAATAGGACACGGCAATTAATGGTTTTGCCTCTGGGAGCTGAGGTGAGCTGTATGTTCTATGTCAGACACATCCTTCTCGCTCTCCAGAGGAGCCGGCGGGATGTCCCCTCTCCTCCACCCGCCCCCTCCCTGTTCTTAACCATAGTTGCCTGGGATGGGGGGTGAGCATCTGGGCACCACGGGCTCAGGGAGGCTTGCTTGGGAGCAGGAAGGAAGGAAGCGTGAGTCTGGGTGGCATTTCTTACCACCGTTTTGGCTGTCATCTCCCCATCAAGTGGCACCAATATTAACCAGCATTTTTATTTTTCGTTCCCTTCAGCCTCCAAGTTGCTTGCAGGCCATTGCAGCTCCCATTGTAAGTCTCTTGCTCTTTCTTTGGAAGCTCTTCACTTTGGTTCTTCCTGTGGGTTAAAAGGAGGAGGCAGGGCCAGGCATCGGGCCTCTGACACAGGGCGACTGGCGCAGCTGAGGCCAGACCCCTGGGCACCCTCCTCACGGTCTTGGTTGTGGGGGAGGGTTTGGGGGAGCAGGGGTGGTTGGCTGGGCTGATGAATTGGAAACAAGCTGAATTGTCCAAGCCCCTGCCATTCTGTGGACACAACTGCCTGCAGTTACTTCCTCCTTCAAAGTGAAACTACGCTAGAGAAATTCCCCTGAGAAGGAAGACGAGCTAACAGTCCACAAATGAAGCCATTCCTCTCCAGAGGGGACTTTTGCCCCTACCTCACCCCCTTAAGAGGAGAAACACCTCTACCCTGCAATGTTCAGAGTCTGGTCTGGGCTACTGAGAGGGTTCCCCACTGGCAGCTGCTGGGAGGGTGTGTTAAGTGGTGCCCTCTGGTGGCAGATGGCAGTCTTCACGCTGGTGAGAGCAGGTTAAAAACCTCAATTCTTTCTTCCAGGTGCAAAAGGTCATCCCTGGACACATGTGCCCTGTAAGTCTGCAAGCTCCAGTCAGAGCACAACCTCACTCCCTCCTGCTGGTACAAGTCAGTCGGGAGCCCTGGAGTTAGTGGAGCTGCCTGTGCAGGGGCTGAGGGCAGGTGGCCATGATGGGGTCTGGGACGATGGCAGGACGTTGCACCAAAGCTGACAGGAGAGGGAAGGCAAATGGAAGAATTCAGGGGCTCTAGTCCCAGAGGCGGGATGAAAGAAGTTTAGAAAGGAGGATGGAGACATCTGGGGTTGGAACCTCCACTCAGGAGACATGTACGTCAAAGTCCCTTTGAGACAGCAGCAATTCTGGATCAGGCTGGCTTTACCCAAGACGACCGAGAGGCAGAACCCTTGGGACCAGCTGGAAAACTGGTCCTCTGTTACTGAGAGGTAGTGCAGTGGCCCCAGCATCTGGACCTGAGGCCGTGCATCCTCATGTCCCAGGGATATCACTGCTGGTCACAGATTTAAGCTGCTGCTTCTCTCCCTCCTGCTGGTACAAGTCAGCTGGGAGCCCTGGAGTTAGTGGAGCTGCCTGTGGAGGGGCTGAGGGCAGGTGGCCATGATGGGGTCTGGGACGATGGCAGGAAGTTGCACCCAGGCTGACAGGAGAGGGAAGGCGAATGGGAGAATCCAGGGGCGGAACCCTCACACTGGAGCATCCCCTCTAGAGTCATGGGGGCCTGGGTGCGGGCACCATCCCACACTAAATTCCTGATCTCTTTTCAACAGAATCCTTAATCCCGCCCCCCCCGCCCCCCACCTCCATGGCGGCCACCATCTTGAAACAGCAAAGGCCAACCTTTTCCTTTGAATTAGCCAATTGAGAAAGATGTAAGCCTGTGCTCCAATCAAGAGCAAGGGATAGGTCATGTGCATCGGGGATTATAAAGCCAAGTAGGTGTGTGCAAGGGATTCCAGACCATGTGTGCGCACTCTTCTCGTTGAAGTAAAGATGTTTGCCTTGCTGCCTGGCTCCCGAGTATGTTTTGTGTTCTATGAGGACCTCTGAATTGGGGGCTTTGTCTTCTTTCTAACAGGTATAAATACTAATACAGTAGAAGCTCGATTCTCAAACTTAAATCATTCTGGAAGGCTGTTGGAATAGCGATTTATTAACAAACCAAATCCATTTTCCCATTAGACACAATGTAAATTGAACTAATTCATTCCAAGTCCACAAATGATTCCCTGTTTTAACCTTTCTTTTATACAGTACATGTCTAATGTACTGTTTAGTCTATGAACTCACACCTCTTTGTTTCAATGTACCTAACCTCCCCTGATCACGTTCAGCACTTGTTTCAGGGTGTGTCTCAGGAAGTCAGCATGCTGCATCTTCACTTCTCACTGAGCACTGCCTCAGAGAGGCTGTCACTGACTAACTGCTTTTCATTGATCCAAATCAGCAAAAGTTTCTACCTCTTCAATGACCTGTCTTCATGGTTTTTTTTCACAGGCTTAGTAACATTAGCACTCTTGATGGCTCTGCTTCAATGTGGCTCCTCAGGGGCATCTCCCCTGCCTGGCAGGTTGCTGGATGCCCCAGCCCCTCCCTGTCTCAATGGACATTTCACAACTCTGCACGCCAGGCACCATGTCCTGTTGTAACTGTATTTACATGTCTGTCTCCGTCACTCCACCTGTCCTTGCCTGACCCGTGAGCTTGGGATTCTGACTTGTCCCTCTGTGTATCCCCAGCACTTTGCACAGTGCCTGGAGTGCAGTAGGGACTGGGTCAATGAATGAGGGACGTGGTTTGCACAGTCAGTAGAAGAGGAGACCAGTCAGGATAAGAAGACCAGTCTGCTGGGTGGGGAGGGGCCTCGGGCAGGAAAAGGAGCAAGGCCTGGCCCTTCCTTGGCCACTTGAGCAGTGGGGGCAAGGCCAAGGGTGTGTCCCTACCCAGCTTCCTGTGGCCCATCACGGTGCATGGTGGGCCCCTGCCACCTGCCACACAGACTTTAGGATGGAGGAGCTCCAGGGAGCCTTTGCAGGGCAGCCCGACTTTGGCCCTGGCCTTGGGAGGACAGGGTATGCTGATACAACCAGACACAACTGGGTACCATTTTGTATATGATCGCTTGCTACCTGGACAGGCTTGGGCAAGGTGCTTAACCTCTCTGAGCCTGTTCTCTCACTGAGCAGAACTGAAGTTGACCTTGGTGCAGACACAGGCAGGATTCCTGCCCTGGGACCTCGGGCTGGAGCATGCTGATGTCTGCATCTGAACTTCACCTCTGCCTTCCCTGTCCCTGCCCCAGTCCCCGCCCTCACATCCCTTCCTGGATTTGGGGCTTTTCAAGAGAAACCAGGCCCTTGGCCCTGCTTCTGTCTGCAGCCATCCTGGAGTGGAGAAGGCCACTGGCTGGGCATGGCTTCCTCTGTCTGGGCAGCACCTGGGGCTCCAGCTGCCCAAATTCTAACATCTGAGGATGGGGGGGGGGCGGTACCGGGGGGAGACAGTGGGAGGGGGGTGGCGGGTTGTGGGTCAGTGCAGGCTGAAGCCCATGTTCAGTCCCCTCAGCAGAAAGGGAGCATCCTGGGCCTTCCCAACTCCCAGCCCGGGCCCACCCCTCATCTACCTCTTGACCCCATCCCCACCCTCCATTCAAGTCCATCTCAGGCTCCAGCCACCAGCTGGTCACTCCCCTGGGAGGTGGTCTCCTCAGCCCCTCCTCTTTCTCCAACCTTTAACCTTTGCTTTCAGCCTGTACCAGTCCTTCCCCCACTCCAGGAACATGACCGATTGACACCTGCTGGTCTCCACCCTCTGAGCTTTTCCAGCTGGACGCCCCCTTTCCCAGTGCCCTTCAAATAAAGAGAAAAGAAAACTCGGGGTTGGCACATACGCACAGTGTGATTGTGGTTTATTCAATGTGTTTGGAGACATGCTGGTGTCTGGGATCAGGGCATCCTGGCCAAGGAGAGAGCATAGGGTCACTTTGATGGGGATGGGGGTGCAGATCCATTTCTGCCTTCAGTGGGTCCCCCAAAATCCCACAAGGTGTGGGAGAGAGCATCCAGCCTCAGGCTTTATGGACAGGATCTCTGACAGGAAGCCTGATAACAGAGGTGAACCACGAAACAGCCCCAAGCTCCTGAGGTGGGCCAAGGGCTGGGCCAGAGCCTGGAGGGCCAGAGCCTGGAGGACCAGAGCCTGGAGGACCAGAGCCTGGAGGACCAGGAAGGCTGATGGCAGGGCCGGCTCATCAGAGCCCCGTGTCCCAGTGGGAGGAGGTGGCAGCTGGAGTCAAGAGGAGCTGACTCAGATGAAAGACTTGTGTGTGTGGTTCCACTGTGGCCCCCGGCACTAGGGGTTAGTGAGGTGGGAAAGTGGCTCAGTGTGTGGGGTTCTGCCAGCCCCTGGGCCAGTGCCGAGGAACCCAGGTCTGTGCCCACGTCCTGCTAATCTCATGAAGAATCCAGGCCCTCAGGAACCAGGGTGCTGGCTCAAAGTGTAGTCCTGGAACCAGCAGTATCTACAGCACCTGGGAGCTTGTTACAAATGCAGACTCTGGGGCCAGCCACAGACCTGAATCAGAGTCTACACTGGAAGGAGATCCCAGGAGGTTGCCTGTATGAAAGCATGAGAGTCACTGGTCCAGGTGACCATGTTCTTGACCACCTGAGGGACCCTGTAGGTTGGCATGTCCCCTTCACCCGCCCCCATCACCCCATCTGAGTAGGGAGGCCAGGGAGCCAATGAATCAGAGGCCAAACCCAAGCTGGGAGCCAGATTTTGCCAGTCCCCACTTAGCCCTGGCTGAGTGCCTTCCTGCTTCCCCCTGAGAGAAGGGAACATGGCTCAGTCCCTTCAGCAGCCTTCCCCGGGAACATGTGTGTCCTTCACTCACTGCCATGCCCTTGACCCTTAGCCCCACCTCATGGGCTTTGTCATCCAGGTGCCCAATCGTTATTAGCCAAACTGTCATGAAGCTGGAGGCCCCAGAGCAAAACACAGAGACTGTAAGACAGGCTGTGCTCAGGCCTCCACTAAAGAGCTGGCATCCCCCCACCCATCGCCCACGGGGGATGCCTCCTGTGTGGGGCTCAGGTGAGACCTGTGCTCCCTCCCTCCATCCCGGGTTGTCAGAGGTGCAGGTGTGCTGCCCGCCTATGCATTTCAGGTCAAGCTGGCACATCCCTTGGGTTTGTTTTTTTTTTGTCCAGGCTGCTGCACCCAACAGTCTCCAAGTCTATATAACTTAGGGCTGCTCCCCTTATAAAATACAACACACACAATGTGATTAAAATAAAATGCATTTCATATAAATATCTCCATCAAGAGGTCATACATGGAAGGCCTAAACAGCCTCAGGAGCTGACTAGGGTTTGCTTTTTTAAATACAAGGGCATAAATAACTGTACATGGGGAGAAGGGCCAGGCTAAACACAGAGTGGCCCGTCATCGCCTCCTGGTGGTGCCTCCTAGAGGTGCAATCAGAAGAAGGATCCATCCTCACCCACTGGCCAGGCCTGACATTGCAGATCTACTCTCCAAGGGACCAGGGACAACCCAGTTCCCCATGAGCCGGGGAAGGGTGGGCTCAAAGGAGACAAGAGGTTCCACTCAGTGCAGGCTGCTACTTGGTAGCAAGTCAAGTAAAGGGGAAGGAGATGGGGAAATAAGGTGGGAGACTTGGGGGTATAATTTCCCACCATCTCCCCAGACCCTGTGACGTCAGATAATGGAGAGTTGGCTCCATCCTGCAATTCTCGGCAGCACCTTTAACTTCTCCTGTGGGCTGTTGGAGCTCTGGGATCGCTAGGCCGTCCCGCTGCCCCATCCTTTTTCATCTTGTAGGGAAACACAGCACTGAAGATGTCTTCATGATAGCGCTTCTGGCTCTTTAAGGAACAAGGATCACCGGGTCAGTCCTGCTGGTCCAGCCACCTCTCATTCATCAGGTCCAGGCTAGAATGAGCTCCTGGGGTCCCCCAGCTTCCTCATCACTCCTACACTCATGAGCCGTTTCTCTTCCCAATTGTCATGCTTGGATCATGCTTGAACCTCACTTAGAATCTTTAACTCCTCCTCTGCCTGCTCAGGCGGGGACCTCCTAAACATCTTTCCAGGCTTTATGGTGGACAGAATAGCTGGCCTAGTGCTCTGTCTACAGGAAGCTCCCAGAAATGTGAGCAGTTATATATACACGTTTGGTGAATGCTACATACTTTCTCCAAGTTTAGAAGCAGTGTCACTCTGCACAGGAGCCTGTTAGAGGCTCTGAAAGTCTTATGGTAAAGCAGCGTGTCAGCGTTTGTTTACTGAGCAACCAGACTGGGCTGCACAGCCAGGCTTCTGACAGCCCCTCCAGCTCTGGCCTCCACCACCTCTAGGATTCCTTAGACGTTCATGACTGTGCTGAACCTGACTCCCCTAGTTCTTATTCTCCTGGTCCTGGTTCCCTGGCCCAGGCCCCTGACCTGCATCCCTGGCCTGCACCCCGGCTGCCATACCTTCAGCTGGAAGAAATAGTCCTCGACCTGCTCCTCACTCAGGCTCAGCCTGGCAGCCACCAGCTGCTTCAGTGTGTGGGCCACATCCCGGGCCATGCGCACGTCCCCACAGACATAGAGGTGGCCTTGCTCCTGGTGGAGCACGTGGAGCACCTGGTCGGCCAGCTGCTGCTGAAGGATGTCTTGAACGTAGACCTGAAAGCAGAGGAGATGGTGAGCCCCGACCCCAGCTGCTGAGTGGGGAGGGCAGCCAAGCGTCCAGTCAGGCCTGCTGGCCATCGGGAGGCAGCGAGGTGAGTGATGGGCTACAGGCTGAGCACCTCCCCGCTAGAACATTGCACAGGCCTGGGCTGGGCCGAGAGAGATGAATTCTAGCCGAAGCCCTGTCCTGAGGCGCTATTGGTCCAGTGGGGTCCTGATGAACTCTGCACTCACCATGCTTCAAAGAGGCATCGATCAAGCCACTTGCCCTGCCCAGGGCTCTGAGGCCCACCTGCCTACACCCCAGAAAAGGGATTCTCTCAGTGCAGACTGTCTGTGGGCTCTCCACTGTAATGCAGAGCAGGGCACAGAGTCCTGGGCCCCTAAGTGACATACAAGTCCAGGAGCCAATCGGGGCTCCCAGTGACCCCAGCACTGGGCCTGGAGCACTGGCTCTGGGAGGAGCCCTGATGGGACAAGTTCATAAGCGAGGAGCCAAGAGTCTGTCCCAACTCCCTGGGCTCAAGGGGTAAAGTGTTTCCTGGGCCTGTGATGGGTGCAGTGGCCACCCTCCAGCCTTGCTGTGGTTGTGCATAAAGCGGCCTGGACCACCTCTCCCCAGGCAAGTGAGTTTCGGGGGAAGGATCTCAGCAGGCTATGCCCGGGGATTAAGCCACCATGTGGCCCTGACTTCGTCCTGAAGGTCTCAGGGCCTGTCTCTTCTCCTGGAAGAGTGAATGGAAGAGCTTCCCAGCATCGCTCTGACAGTAACTGCCTACAGTTTAGAGCTGAGGAGATGAAGGCTCAGAGATGTGAGGGGCGTGTGTGTGGGGAGCCAGGGCACCCACCATAGTCTGTGCTTTTAATGCTCCTCCCACTGCACGGGCAGTTGCCCCATTACCTTGGGCTGGCCAGGCAGGCGAGAATAGGCTGTGTGCACCTCATGCAGCACCCCCTTCCGGGCCATCTCCAACATCTCCTCCCGGTAAAGGTGGTCCTCATCTGGGCGCCGGCACCCAAACACCAGGGTCATGTGGCCTCTCCGGAGCCCTGCAAGACCCAGCAGGCTGCAGTTACAAGGGTGGCCACGAGAGGGTGGGCTTCAAACCTGGCATCTGGCCACCCAACTTGAATTCTCATTTCATCTCCGCAAGTGTCCTATCTAGCACTTTGCCCACCTCACAGATGAGGAAGCTGATGCCCGGGGCATTCATATCACTTGTCCACACAGGCGGAGGCAAACTGGGACAGGGGCCAAGCAATGTCTGTGGGCAGTGGCACAACTCTCTTGCAGCTCAGTTCTGGCCACCTGGTGCCCCCCATCCAACACTCAGAACCCCCCAGCTGTACCTTTGTGCTCAGTGTCATGGAGTCGCTGCTGCCAGAAACTGCGGAAGGGGGCGATGCCCGTGCCGGGCCCAATGAGGATGCAAGGACGGGAGGGGTCCTCGGGGAGCTGGAAGCTGCTGGCACTGATGGGGACAGAAAGAGACAGGCCCTAGTCCTCAGATACCATGGGTGGGATGCACATGCAGGACAGAGGCTGGGTAGCTGGGGTGTGTGCTTTGGGCGGTAGTGTGTGGGGGGGCGGGGCGTGTGGAGAAGACAGTTATCTCAAATTTGATTCCCAAGTCCTGCAGGCAGCTTCATTTCCTCTGGCCTGAGCCACGATCACCTTGCCCTGGGTCCTTTTTAAAGAGGCTGAGCCTCACTGTCCTCTGGGCTTCATCACCACTGTCATCTCCATCCCTGCTAGAGTCTTGGCCATGTTCTCTAGCGAGGAGGTAGATGGAGAGGCCCCGGGTGACCCCTAAGCCTTCTTTATGACCCAAGGGGTCCAGAGTGGCACCTACACCCAGGTCCCTCCCTTTCAACCCCAAACTCCCTAAACCAGTGGTCCCACCGCATACAGAATGGAGGGGGTACTTACCTTCTTACAAAACAAGGCACTGGGTCTTGGGGTTTCAGACTGCTGAGCCATGTGCTGCAGACACCGTGGTGCAGGGGACCCTGGCCATCTGCAAGGACAGCACAAACTTGACCAACATAGCCCCCCACCCCCGGTGTGTGAACTGCCGCAGTGGCTCCTGGAACTCCATGGGCTTTAATATGGGAGCTGTTTTTCTCCTGGTTCTGAGGCCCGCCCTTCATATACTCAGAGCTGGTGAACGTGGAACGGGACGTAGAGAGCAGGCAAGCCTCTCCTTTGGCCACTGCAGAAATTGAGTCTCAGAGGGACAGTGACTTGTACAGGCCACTCAGGTAGCAGCAGAAGCAGGCCGCAGCTCAGCTTCCCTGGCCCCTACTCCAATGCTCCTTCTAAGAGTTTCTCCAGGGACCCTCCCAGCCACCACTTGGCTCCAATGACAATTGCTCAAAGGGGCCCTTGGGGGTGGCTACAGTCACTGCCCCAGAGTGTCTTTCCCAATACAGTCCTGACTGGCAGGAAGCCTGGGTGATGGACAGCCTCCTGAGCATTCCGGTCGGTTCTGACATCTGTGTGTGGCCCCTCCTTGACTTGTGGAAACCCCAGCTTTTCCCAGGGTACATTCCTTTCCCAATGGCCCAGAATATAAGGGACCTCCAACCAACTTGAGAAGTCCCTTTGGTTTTCCTCTGGATGGAATCTTGCTCTCATAGAACGTGCCTGCCTCTCCTCTCCTGGGCTGAGAGCTGAGCCGGGGCCTGTCTAGCACAGCAAATGGTCTCTGCCCGGAGATCAGAACTGTGTGACTGCGCTGCTCAGAGCACAGAGGGCTCAGAGGTGTGTGCCGGCTCCCCTGCTTTGCTGCCCCAGTCAATGCTCTATTACCAAGGGCAAGGCACAGGCACAGTCCATCCAGGGGCGGGGGGGAGCCAAGCCCAACTGTACAAGATTTTGGATCTTCAAGTCTGTGTCAGTCCATCCCCCATCCCCTGCCCTCATAGCACCCTTCTCAGCACCTCCACAATGACAACTGTCTATTTCTGTGGGTTTCTCTTCATTGCATCCTCTCGATGGGAAGCTCCATGAGGGCAGGGGCTCCGTGTGCGGTATTTCCACACTGACCATGGTGCCAAGGGCAGAGAAGTATGGGACAAATCATTGCTGAGTGAGTGTGTGAGGGAATGAACAATCAAGGCAGAATCTGCCCTGTATTCAGGCTGGACTATCAGGTAAACTAAGAATCATTAGGCTCCCACTAAGTATTGGGTGTTTCCCACCTTTGATCTCATTAAGTTGCCCCAATAGAGGCAGGACTGCAAAGTGGCAAAGTGGAGTGGGGTGGTTAAGAATTTGGTCCCTGCAGACGACCTGGGTGTGAATCTCAGTTCTCTGCTTGCTAATGGTGTGACTTTGAACAAGTGGCCTCAGTTTCCTCGCCTGTAAAAAGCACACAGTAGCCATCTCACATGACTACTAATGATACGCATACAAAGGGGCGAGCTCAGTGCCTGGTTCAGAGTAATCTCTGCCACACACCTCCTACTGCTGTAACAGCTCTGCAGGTGGGTGTTTCACTGATGAGACCAAAGCTCAGACACGTTGAACAGCTGCCCAGCAAATAGCAGAGTTGGACTGCCCCAAAGCCTCTGCCTTGGCCTTACCTCGGGTGCGGTAGGTGAGCACGGCCACGGTGAGGTGGACCTCCGAGGGGGTGCGGTCCCTGGAGGAGCTGATGGAGTAGTACCGGGGTTTCAGGACAGGGAGCTGGGAGAGCAGGAAGCTGGCAGAAACCCGCAGGGACGGGAACGCCTCCAGCACCTCCAGGAATGTGGGACTGTTGGTGAACTTCCACTTGTTGTATTCTGAGGGCTGGAAGGTAAGGGCAGTGTGAGCACCTGCCCCACTCCGAGGGAAAAGGCTGTCACAGTACAGGTTTCATTCATACGTTCGTTCGTTCGTTCATTCATTCATTCATTCTAATTCATTCGCTCCCTCAACAAAGACTTAAAAGCACCAGGCGCTGTCCAGGGTGCTGATACTACCAAGCTAGAGAGACTTTATTTCCTGTCCTGAAAGAACACAGGCCAGTGAGTAGCATTGATCTCACTTTTGTGCTGAGAACTTCACTGTCAGCAACTTGTGGGCAAGAGCCAAATCTTTATTATAATCTCACTTGGAACCATACAGACCTGGGTTCAGATCTTGACTGGATGCTTGTCTTAGAGCTGTGGGATCCTGTCCCAATTGCTTAACCTCTGTGAAATGAGGAGAGCATCACCTACTTTCTTGTGTTAAGTGAGAAAATGTGAGCCAAGTTACAGCAGCACAGCCTCGGGATAATGGCAGTGGAGGTGTCTGGAATCACGGTAATTAGCAATAATGATGATGTAATAATGACATCCAGTGCTTTTTGCAAAGACTTGGGCCTAGAAAGTTGCAGGTGGGTTAATGCATTCTCTTATTAATTTATTAATTCAACCACCCATCTGTCACTATGCCCATTTATCCATTCAGCTACACCATCCATCCTCCAATACTTTCTACGTCTCAGGCTTGTCCAAGATTTGGAAATACAAAGACAAGACACAGTGGCTCACTTTCCCTAGATAATTTTGAAGGACGTGCACTTTGGTTGCATCCTGCAGACACTCAGAAAGACCCAGTTTACTCAACACAATTGTGCCTAGAAGTGGGATGGGACAGGAAGCCTGACCTCCCACCTGACTTTGGCAAGTCTCGCTTTGGACAGCTGGGTGGGTCCCACTTGGAGGTGAAAGGCCAGCTCTGAGCTCTGCCCCCCTCCCCCCAACTCCAGGACCTGCCACTGCCCCACCCAGCAGCCCCGAACTTCACCTGGCACAGGGTCTCTAGCCTCTGTCTCTCCAGTTCTTCTGTGGCCAGCTGGGCCAGCTTTCGAAGCAGCAGCTGGGTTGGGGGCGTGGTGATGTCCAGGAAGTAGGTGAGGGCCTGGCTGAGGGAGCAGGGGGGCAGCCGCTTGTCCCTGACCCAGTAGCTGCCTGGAATACAGTCAGGATGGAAAAGGTCCCATTTAGGTTTCCCAGAGGGTGATGAGGCCTCTGGGGCAGACTCCCTCCTCCCTCCAGCTGCAGGGGAGAGAAGACACTGAAGTTCTGACTCCAGGAACAGCAATAGGGCTCATGTGCCCAACTCATGAGCAGGAAGATGGGCTCAGATATATGGGTGCAGGAAAGGCTGGTCGACAGCCCTCCAAAGGGCACCAATGGTGACTCAATCCTATAAACTAACTATGCACCAGAGTCCAGTCACTCTTACCCAGGCCTGATACCCACGGTGGATTACAGACTCACAGGGACTAAATCCACCAAAGACTGATGTATGCCCAGAGGCCACTTATTCATTTAGAGAAAAGCCCATGACTGCAGTCCCCTGAGTTCCTATACCAGGAAGTGCTAGGAGAGCCGCCAATCACCCTGAGTGAGATAGTGAATCTCAAGGAGTCCTGAGGGGCTCTATACAGGGGGGTCACAGCGTGGATGCTGGGGCCAGTAGATGTGGGTTCTAACTCTGGCTCCCCACTTACTAGCTGGGTGACTGAACTCTCTGAGCCTTGGATTCCGCCTCTGTGAAATGGATGTGATCACACAACTTGTCTTGCTGGGTTTGTATGAGCATTGAATGAAATAGTGCGGTGTGATAGCTGGTACAGCATCTGGGACACAGGTGCTCAATAAATGTTAGCTAAAAATATTAGTGTTACATTGTTTCATCTTCTAGACCCAAGGCCCAATGAACCGCATCTGTCTCCCTACAGTCACAAGGACATCTCTGTCCCCTCATCCCTAAGTGTCGGGCTCTCCCACATTCTCCAGGACACTGGGGTCCAATGCCAGCCTCTGCTCCTCTGACCCTGGCTTTCTGATTTTGGCCCCTCTCTTTAGGGGGACACATTCCTGCCGGTGTCATTATCACCAGGGAAGCTAAGGCCAGGGAGCTAGTCCTAAGGCTGGGAGGCCCGAGATGGTAGATTTCACTCGTTTACCCCTTCTCCTGCCTGTCACCCTGTGCTGTGCTCTCCACATGGACGGAGAGCCTCCCCTTAGCACAGGAAGGGGGTGCCCTCGGGCCTCCCAGGGACAGTGTCCTCTCCCTGGTGAGGATGGCCAGGAGGAGCCACACTCTCCATGAGCCCTGCTCACTGCCCGGGAGGGTGGGAATAAACCAGAGCCTTGGTGGGGCCGCAGTATGGCATTAGAATGCCATGAAAATGTGGAGAGGGTATATACTTGGGGATCTGAGGAGGCTCCTGTGGTGTATTCTCTGACTTCTAGACAGATGTTCATTAGCCTGTGGGGAATGAACCTCCCTCCATTCCTGCGTTTATTTGGTGCCAGGAATTGTGGTGAAGGTTGCATTTGTATCCGCTCATTTGTTTTTCACAACAAGCCTACAAGGAAAGCTCTTAGCATCTCTATTTTAGAGAAAACAAATAAAGCCTAGAGCGATTAGTCCATATGCCCAAGGTCACACTGCTGGACCAGGGACTTGAGCCTTCAAACCTCACCATTTTTACAGTTTCCACATTTCTCTCTTCTGTCACCATGCAAGCTGCACATATATGCCTTCGGTGGGGACTAAAGAGGCAGTGCATGTGAAACGTTGGCATATAGTAATTACCCAACAAGTGCTAGCTGCTACTGTTACTGTTATAATAATTATGATGAATAACATCCTTGCATATCGACCTCCTGTACTAGGTGGTGAGTTCTCTGAGGGCAGACACCAAGTCTCATTCATTTATTCGCCCAGGGCCTGTCTGTTATATAGACGAGACCAGCTAAAATTTCGATAGAAAAATAAAGGAATCAGTCAATCATTTAAAAAATGGCCAGTTAAGCAAAAGAATGAAGGAAAAAGGGCCTCTGATGTTGGGCAGATGGTCCCAAAGAAGCACCCTGTTTGCTGGCCTGCCACCTGGTTGAGAACTGTTTGTAAGGCGCAGGCGTGGACGCCACCCCTCCTCCCCGCCCCAGCAGGAAGGGGAGGGTTAGCTGCCTGCAGTGCAGGCCCAGGCCCAGCCCATCAGCTGGTTGGGGGGTTGGTGGGAGGATGTTGGGGCCGCCTCAGCAGAGGGTCCCTGTAGAGGGCTCACCGGTCTCGCTGAGGGTCTCCAGGCACACGGGTTGGTGGGGTGCGGGGCCATCCACCACTCGCTCCAAAATGCCTTGAACCAGGGCTGGCTGGTTGCTTGGGAAAACCCCCAGGTGCTCTCCAGGCTGGTAGCTGAGGCCTGGGCTGCCCTCATAGGAGAGTTCCACCAGGAGCGTGGTGCGGCTGGAAATGGGGAGGAGAAACCGCTGGTAAGCCACCAGGACTTCCTCCAGGGCTCCCGGCAGGTGGGCCGCTTTCCCCCGGAAATATGCCCTCCTTTCATTTTCCTGCCTGATTCCATGAGCACGGTCACCAGCGCCCCCCCCCCCCCGACCCCCCCACTCCCCCCTGGCTAGGGCACCCAGAGGGACCTGAGGCTGGGCAGACTTAAGGCTTCTCCGTACGGAGAGGGTGGGCAGCACCCTCCCTATGCAGTCCTCCCAAGCCCACGAGGGCTTGACCACGGACTCCACCTAAAGAAAGCATCTCTCCAGGAGAGATGGAGGCAAATCCGGTTCTTGCTAGAACAAAGCCCAGTTTTGCTAATGAATGGGGAGGACAGCACAGAGAAACAAAACCTACAGAGAATCCACAGCATGGGCCTACCCTGGCAGGAAAGTCCTTCCCTGCTAGACTTTTCCTGAAAGTTCTTAAGGAAGAGACAAATGGCCCTAGCTGGTTTGGCTCAGTGGATAGAGCACTGGCCTGTAGACTGAAGGATCCCAGGTTCGATTCCAGTCAAGGGCACATGCCCAGATTGTGGTTCGATCCCCAGTAGGGGGCATGCAAGAGGCAGCCAACCGATGATTCTCTTTTATCACTGATGTTTCTATCTCTCTCTCCCTCTCCCTTTCTCTCTGAAATCAATATATATATATATATATATATATATATATATATATATATATATATATTTAAAGGAAAATAAAAAAAGGAGCCAAATGGTTGAATTTCCCTCGCCCCCCTTTTTGGTGAGAGAGTTAAGTGGCAAAGGGCAGGAAGTGAGGCAGGCCCCCAGTTGGGAAACTGGCCCAGGATGAATGGAGACCAGATGTAGAGGACTGGTGGCCACGGGGTTACCGGTCAAGCCGGCCCTTACTGCTAATGCCGGTGGACACAGCTCTCTTCTCAAAGACTGACTTGCCCTGCACTTCCTTTCATTAAAATGAAACCTGTGGACCATCACCCAGAGCCCTGCGCTCTACCCTACCTGGATTTGGGGCTCTGTAGATTCTGCCGCGATTTGAGCTTCATGGTGAACACATTCTTGGCGTGCATTCCACTGAGGGCTGTGGGGACAGAGAGGCGGTGAGATGGCCAATGGCTCCCAAGCACCGGTGGGGCAGCCTCCATGTGCCTGAGTCAGTGCTATCCGGACACTGCCCTCGGGAGGTCCCACTGAGGGCGTGGGAGGGTTTCCAAGGACATCCTGGACCCGCAGGAGAGCACCGTGGAAGCGGGGGATCTCCTAAACAAGCAGAAATGTGCAGGCCCACCGGACGCATGGGACAGCTAAAGGGGGAGCTCGAAGGCATGGCATCTGGGGGCACCACTGAGAGTTCACAGCCTGCGGAATGTTCTGGAATTGCCTCTGCAGATGTTCTTTACAATACGTGGCTGCCATCGGAGCCGAAAGGGTGGGGCTCAGATCTCAACTTGGCCACATGCTGGCGACTCACATCGCCTCCCTGAAGTTCCTTTTCTCTGTGCCTGTCTTGCAGGATGAGTGTCAGGGCTCGCTTAGAGTGGGTGGGCAAAGAGCCCAGCACAGTGCCTGGCACACAGGAGGCCCTCAGTTGGTGTGGCCCTCTTCTCTCTCCACCTCCCTCCCAGGGCTTCCTCCTTAAATGGCCTCCCTCAGAGACGAAGCAAGGCCTCGATTCTGGCACCCCAACCGGCTCTTGGAGGCAACAAGAGAGAGACGCCTGGCAGCCCTAGGCCCGCTGCCCCTGTTCAGAGGGTCCCCTGCTCAAAGACCCCACTAGGCAGGAAGGGCCAGCCAGCCGTGTGGTGCAGGGAAGCAGGTACCTTTGTTGAGGTCCAAAGGCTGAGAGTCCCGCACGAGCCGGTAGTGGTGCGGGGTCCCAGGTCACATTGGTGGTGTAGAGCTTGGGGATCTGAATGCGGTGTTTGCCGCGGACATCAAACGCCTCACAGGCTGCCTGGAAGGGGTCAGAGGGAATCCGTGTTCGTGAGCGCCCTCATCATCAGCGGCACCACCACCACCGGGGAAACGCTTCGCTTAAGGGAGGAGTTTGCTAAATCAGGAGTCAAACCTCGGGCAACAAAGACCTGAACTGTGTGGTCCCCATCCCCAAGCTCTCTGTCCCCAACAAGACCAGGTTGTCAAGAGGCGCTGGATAGTCAGAGGGGAAAAGATCTTAAACCAAAGCTCCCAGGAGTCAGGGAGGTGTCCTGCTGCCTTCTCCTACCCGGGGACACAGGCCTAAAGTGGAGCTCTTCCAGGGGGGGAGGGTCGAGGAAGAGCAGCAGCGACCTGAGCTCACAGGCCTGCAACCTCAGCCTCACCTGGGACCATGCCTGCAGGACCAGGCAGAGGTCATGCCACCCAGGACGCCCGGCACAGTTGTCCTGGGCATAAATGCACCACTGCCCCCTGTCCATGCTGTGGGGCAGCACCAGCTGTGAACTGACCTTGAAGGTTTGCACGGCCCAGCTGCGGAAGGCCTCTTCCTGCCCACTGAGCTCGTCCCCTTCCCCCATCGGGGTGAGCTGAGACGCTCCCAGGTGGGACAACTTCTGGTCGACATCATGAGCGAAGGCGCAGAACTGAGGGTACATGCTGGAACCGAGGCCAAACACGGCATACCTGCCCGAGGAGGACACACACATACAGAGACTGGAGTGAGCCAGCCATGCAAGCATCTCCCAGCAGCACCAACAGCCCATAGGCCGGGCTGAGGCACTCCCAGTGCAGCCGGGCACAGGGCCCAATAGTGGATGCCCCCTTCGGGGCTTCCCTAGCGCCAGAAGCTTGTCATCAACTCCCATGACCAACCCTAAGTTTGGCCTGCAGACCTGTAAGAGGGGCGTGGATTCCCTGGCTTGAGGACAGGCTCTCTCCAGGCCTGGACACCCCAGAGAGGACCCTCTAATATACACTCAGTGCCAGACTCGGCCCATCAGGCAGGGCTCGGACAAGAGGGGGTGGGAACAGCCTTACCTGAACTTGTTGGTGAGCTCTTTCAGCATGAAGAGGGATTTCTTCAGCTTCTAGAAAGAGAAAGAACCACAAATATCTCAGCACAGAATTTATAAAAGCAAATGCTGCTTCTTTTCTTCTGGTGGCCCATTCAGAACTGGCCACATCTGACAGAAGGTCCAAGATCCACAAATGCAAGTTGGTTGATGTGTACCTGGCTAGGGCTCAGGGACAAGTCCAGCCTTAGCCACTCATGTGGCCTTGACCCTCAGTGGGGGGCCCGGAAACAGCCCAGCCCCCACCCCACCCAGCTCTGTAGAGGGTTTCCTGATGGGGGCGCGAGTGAGCCTCGCTTCCTGTTTGGAATTGGTGAGAGCAATAACTGTTCCTGTATTTTCTAAAATAACCCTGATTTCCCAGGGACTCAAGATTATTTTAGGTGGTACATGACCACCTAGCAGATATAGTGTCAGATCTCCTGGTAAGATAGAATTCTCTCCTCTGTAATTTTTTTTCAGTTATTCCCACTTCAACTTTTTGTTGTTGTTGTTGTTGTTGTTCTCTTAAACACTAGGGACAAAGTCTCACATTGGTAGTGATGGAGCCTTAACACCTCTCTGATACTTGCCTACTATTTTTTTTTTTTTTAAACCCTAAGCAAGCCATGGTCAGCTAATAGTATCTAGCTAAAATTCAATAACTCTGTTTGGCTTTCATTGAATTTGTGAGAGTGAGATAGAGTTTCCTTTAAACATGAATTTGAAAGGTAGGTCAGTTTGCTGAAATCTATGAAGTATGTCGTAGGAAAGGTCACACGTGCATATGGCAATCATTACGAAGGGCACAGGCAAATGGCTGACGTTGGGCAACCAGAGTGATCTGAGCACTCACCCCCAAGTGTCCTCCTCAGGATATGCTGAACCCCCACATCCCTTCCTTGGGCCCTACCACCCCCCAGACCCCTGGGACCTGGGCCACCTACCGCTCCATTGCCGGGGGAGTCTCCGTTCCCAAAGGTGCTGGTCACCACCAGCAGCAGCTGCTCCTCCTCCAGGCTGCTCAGCCTGTACTCGTCCATGCAGAGAACCTGCATGGCACCGAGGGTGGGCATCAGCCCTGGTTCCCAGGCTGGAGCCCTCTGTGCCCTCCCCTGACACCCTGTGCTTTCCCGCCCCGACCCAGGCCCTTAGCCGCCTTCATCACCGAGGCCCCCCGCCTCCCCCCAGCACAGGTGTGGCACAGAGAAGGCGAGTGCCTAACAAATTCGTCAGATGAACCCCCTTGAATACATGGCCTCAATTCTCCCTGCCTCCAGCCCCACCTCCACCATGTCAGCAAGCTGGGGGGTCTGCCTCCAAACTACTGCCCGGCCCAGATCAAAACACTTCCGCCACTTCCGCGGCTATTTTGGATTCTTAGTGCATGGACATCTTCCACCAAAATGGGGTGAGCAGGTTACAAAAATGACAACTCCTCTGGCACCTCCGGAACCCAGACACTTTGCCTGACGCTAATGTCAGGTGAAGGGTGTCACGGCCTCCCCCTACCCGGGCCCACCTGCCTTGGGAGGCCTGCAGGGGTGAAGAATGACGTCCAGCACTGACAGGATGGGTGAGCCACCCTCTGGGGTTTTATTTGTCTGCACTTTATTCACCCTTTGCCTCCTTCACATTCAGCACTGCACCCTGTAGGGAAGGTGTGCAGTGAACGGCAATAAAACTCATCTAGAGCAGCTCATGGAAACTGAGACTTGGGCTCATTAGGAAAGTGTTTCTTGCCCGACCAGTGTGCTCAGTTGTTGGGCATCGACCCATGATCCAGGAGGTCACGGTTCAATTCCTGGTCAGGGCACATGCCTGGGTCATGGGCTCGATCCCCAGTGAGAGCATACAGGAGGCAGCTAATCAATGATTCTCTCTCATCATTGATGTTTCTATCTCTCCTTTCCTCTCTGAAATTTATATATATTTTAAAGAAAGTGTTTCTCAACCTGCATTCCCTGGAACACTCTGAAAAATGTATCAACTGTGTAAGTTTGAGAACCCCTGGACACACCTATCCTCCTATGTGTGATTTACAACGTAGAGCCACACGTCCAGGCTCTGAGACGTCCTGGAGCAGAGCACTCTGACTTTCCCAGACTTCCCTGAACACAGGCAGGGGAACGGCACACGTCCAGCCGGGTCAGGTACCTTGGGGTTGAAGGCACAGCTGAACAAAGCCCCTAGGTCCTGGGCCAGCGTTTCCGATTTTCCCGTCTCCGTCGCAAAGAGGATGGTGGCTCTGACTCGGGACGCCATGGTCTTGCGCATCAGCATAGAGGCAAAGAGCACGGCTCTGGGGGGACAGACAGATACTGTGCTGGGTCATCTTTCCAGAGGAAGATGGGGGCCCAGGAGGGTGGGAGGGGACAGTGTTTAAAGTGGGCAGATTGAGTTAAAAGAACCCACGTTTCTCACCAGCTATCAACCCTGACTCACCACCTTCTCCTCCCCTCGCCCACTCCACCTGCTACTTAGCCCCTTTGGGAAAATGGAGGAGAGAGGAGGTTGGGACAATAGTGACATGTGACCCTTGGAATTGGTGTGGGGACCTCTGGGAGCCAAACTCCATCAAGATCACTTCTTTGTTCCCTGCCCTTCAAGGCCTAGAAGGGCAGGCTGACTGGAAGGAAGATGTCAACACTGGCCACGCCCACTTACTTAACCAGGACTTGAAACCGAATCTCTCTTCTCTGGGGCCTCCGCTTCCTGTCCTGCCAGAGGTGGGTTTTCCAGGCCTCCACCTTCAGGAAAGAAGGCAGATGTGAGAGCCAGGCCAGCCCGAGCTCAGCGTGGACTTGGGAATGCTGGTTGAGCATCAACCCATGAACCAAGATTTCCCCCATTGGATTCCTATTCAGGGCACATGCCCGGATTGCGGGCTCAATCCCTGGTAATGGTATGCAGGAGGCAGCCAATCAATGTCTCTCTCTCTCTCTTATGGATGTTTTCATCTCTCTCTCTAAAATCAATAAAAACATATTTTTTTTAAAAAAAGAATACCTTGCCCTAACCAGTTTGGCTCAGTGGATAGAGCGTCGTCCTGGGGACTGAAGGGTCCCAGGTTCGATTCCAGTCAAGGGCATGTACCTGGGTTGCAGGCACATCCCCAGTAGGAGGCGTGCAGGAGGCAGCTGATCAATGTTTCTCTCTCATTGATGTTTCTAACTCTCTATCCCTCTCCCTTCCTCTCTGTAAAAAATCAATAAAATATATATATTTTAAAAGAATACCTTTACAAAATAAATAAAAAGTATTAAGAATGTCTGTATTCTTGGTCTTTCCCCATATGTCCTACACGAGTGAGCATGCACATGCACACGCGGATGCACACGCATACACATGCATGCACGTGCACATACATGCACACATGTGCAGACACACACTGTCTCTACCCTTGAGCCCCCAAGACAGAGACAAGAGGAAAGCCCTCTGTTACCTGGTAGTAGTAGAAAGGGGACAGAACGTAGTTTAACATCTCCTGGTGGAACACGGGGGTGATGCTTCCAGAAATGGGGGGCACCAGCCAAATCCAGTCGGCGGGGCAGCCCCCTCGGGACCGGTACTCATTCTGCATGTACTTCATGAAGGACTCTGCAGCTGAGTGGTGGTCCATGATGGTCACATTTTGCTTCTAAATCAGAAGGAGGCAAGAGGGGGAGTTGAGACAAGGGACGGGGGAATCTGGAGAGTGGTCGGTTGACTGCAGGGCTCCCAGGTAAACCCTGGGAGGCCTGGAAATCTGTAAAATGGGACAGCAATTCCTCCTGGTCCCTTCCTGGTGGCTGAAAATAAATATCCAGAGGAAGGCACGCCGAAGGAGCCAGAAAAATCACCATCACCATGGTCAGCCCACAGATCAGATGGTGGCCTCCTATTGGCGCTCTGGGGCAGTGTCCAGCTTCTCAGGCCATGCCCTCAGGTCTCCCCAAATTCCCAGCTGATGGCTCTCTCTCTGGATGCTGATAAATCAAACCACAGCGCATTTTTGTTGGGAGAGAATCCCAGGAGTCACTTCCCCACGGATGTGGCTCTCTTGGCCAAGAAGGAACTAGACCCCTCTGAAGAGGACAGAAGCACTGGGAGAACCATAGTGTCTGGAAGACAAGTGACCAACATCCTAAAATTAAAAGCCACGGGGTC
Source organism: Myotis yumanensis (assembly GCF_028538775.1). Lineage (NCBI taxonomy): Eukaryota > Metazoa > Chordata > Mammalia > Chiroptera > Vespertilionidae > Myotis > Myotis yumanensis. The sequence continues at coordinate 21,753,765 of NW_027223767.1, read as the reverse complement.
TGAGCTTCCCACACTGACCCAACAAGGGCCACACCCTCAATGCCAGAGGCAACCCATGCAGCCAGGAGACACTTGCTTCCTGTAGTGGTTCCAACGTTGGCCTCTTATTGGCCCTGTGACCACAAGTCATTAGTTCCTGAACCTCACTAAGCCACAGTTGCCTCGTCTGTAAAGTGGGGATGCTAACAGTTCCTCATGAGGTTATCGAAAGGATGCAATACGTTATTACAAGTAAAGCACAGAACGTGCCCAGTAAAGTTAGCTGCTGCTATTATTTCTATCTGCCAGGCAGTGCATGAGGCACTGGCATTATAGACACGAAAGACACGGCCCCTCCATGCATCAGATTGTATTCTAATTAGGGGAGGAAGAAGAAAGCCCGTTTTTCACGTGGTCTGATAGCAGCTACGTGGAGGGGTGCAGGTGCTGATGGAGGGCAGAGGAGAGGGCTTAGCTCAGAGGCCTGGAGGAGAGATGGGGCTTCCAGGGACAGCTTATAAGAGGAGGTGAGTCCCGAGTGATGGGTACAAGTTAGGCCAGAGACAGGCATTCCTGGAGGAAGACACAAACATGAGTCAAGGCCAAGAGGAGGAGAGGAGCTACTAGTAGCTGATGGAGGTCCCAGGAGGCCCCCTCACACCTTCTAAAATTTATACATACATACACCATACATACGCAACTCCTGGGTTCCAGATCAGTTTTAAGCTCTGGAATGGATTGTTGTGATAATGACAGTAACAATAATAAATAACAACAACAACAACATGAGTGCTTGCTAAGTGTTCACCATGGGCCAGGCAGTTGTGCTAAATTGCATCTATTTCACTGAATTCTTACAGTCACCTAGGGAGGGGGGGACAGTTATTATCTCTGTTTTAAAAATTAGGAAACAAGGCCAAGGTTTTCGGGGACAGATCCGCATCCTGCCAGTGTCAGGGCCGATGCTGGGAGCCCCAGGAGTCAGGATGTGTGGTCCACGGGTGGCCCGTGGGGCCTTCCCAAGCTGGGCCAGCCCCACGGGGCTCTTCCTGTCCTGTCTCAAGGCCACCCCCTCCCTGAATCAAGCACAAGCTTGACCTACCTATGGGGTGACCTGCCCTGGGGAACAGCGTGTGATCGTAAATATTTACTGGGCGATTGTTTAATGTCAGCTCCCCACTACACTTCACAAGGACAAATGTTTGTCTGGTTTGTTCACCACTCACGCCTGTGGCCCAGCCTAGGGCCTGGCACATGGAAAACGGTCAATAAAACTTTGCTGAATGAATGAATGACTCTCTGCCCAGTGGTTTGGCCACCAGGGCACCTGCCAGTTTTGTGGAGATGGTCCCAACTTCTACAGTAATATCTTCACACACCCCATGCCTCCTTCCCAAAGGATGTGTTTATATGCGTAAGAGCAGCAGATGGTCCAGTGGGCTCAGTCTCACACAAGAACCAACCTGCTATGTGTAGGTCCAAGGGGTGGACACTGTTGCTCAGAAATAAGAGCACCACTGCTCATGTGGTTGTGGGCTTGTTCATTCACTCAACACACTTTTTTTTTTTTTTTTTTTTACCATGTGGCAGACACTCTTCTGGACTCTAGAGGTAGAGCAGTAAACAAGAGAGATAAGACATCTGCCCTATGGAGCTTTCATTCTGGGGTGGACTGGGGGTGGGGACAAAACAACAAAGAAAGAAAGAAGTAGATGTAGTATATATTGTCAGGAGCTAATAAATATTATGAAGAAAAATAAAGAGCGTTAAGGGAAGAAGAGAGAGAGAGAGGGTGGAGGTGGGGTGAGGGTGCCGTTTTATATGCATGGTCAGTAAGGAATCCTCTGAGGAGGTGACATTGGCACCTTGATGAAGGGAAGGGGCCGGTCGTGGGATGATTTGTGGGAAGAGTGTTCTAGGCAGCGGGAAAAGCAAGTGCAAAGGCCCTGAGGTGGGAACTGTATCGGTGAGTCCGAAAAACAGCAAGAATTCTAGTGTGACTGGGAGGTTGGTGGGAGATAAAGGCCCGACGGGAGAGGCTGGGGGAGGCGGAAGTGTAAGGAGGTCCTTCCTTGGTTTTGTTGTAAAGGGACGCAGAAAACAAGGTGGGAGGTGGGGGAGGCATTGGGTTAGCTAGCCATTGATTTCTTTGAGATGAGAACCATGACAGCCTATTGATATTGATAAGAATGACCCAGTGGAGGGAGACACTGGTGAGACAGGAGAGAGAAGGGGGGAATTTTCAGGATTAAAGTCCTTGAGAAATTGAGAGAGGACAGGATTCAGTGCCTAAACGCAGGGGTTGACCAGTCTTGGGAGGAAAGTAGCTGCCTGTTGCTAGAAGCCTGCAAGTTGTACTAGGAGACCTCGAGTTAGTGGGAGGGCTTAACTGTCTGTATCCCCAGCACCTAGCACCGTGTGTGGCGCAAGCTGGGTGTTCCATGCTTGTTTGGTGCATAAATAAATGAACAGCGCTGTCGTGGGAAGTCAAGCATGGCATGCGAGGCTGGGCCAGATGACCTTCTAACCAGAAAGGCCCACAGAACCCCAGTCATACCTGGAAACTGTGGAGCACGGCGACATTGATCTCAACGACAGCCTGGTCCTTCCAGAGCGAGGCCAGCTTGTGCGTTTCCAGGCCCATCCTTCTGCCCACCTCCTGCACAGGCAGAGAAATGGCGGTGCATCGGTCCTTGGGGCCAAACCACAGGCCCACACCTCCCGCTGGCCCAGCTGGACGGCCCTCCATACCTCCAGGATGTTGTAGCGCTGGACGTCACAGAAGTCTCGGACCCCGATCTCTGTGCCCATGTACCAGCCGTTGAAGGGGCACCCTGGGAACTCCAGGCCACCTGCCTCGAGCAGCATGTTGGACACAGCAGGCAGGGCGTACCACTTCAGCCCCAGCTCCCGGAACCACTCGTACCTGGCAGGGACACACGGCCAGTGGGTATTGGGGCCTTCACTTCTGCCCGCGCTCACCACCACCTCCCCGCCCCCCAAAAAAGCTTCAGAAAGAGTCAACCAAGAAAGCTCTTGTTCCAAGGGTTGATCTCTAAGTTCATTCCCCCTGGAGGGGTGAAGGGGTAACGAGGTGTCCTTCATTGATTATGCATTCATTCACTCATTCATTGATTCACTCAGTAGTATAGTAAGCATCAAGTATGTGACAGGCCAGTGCCAAATGCTGAGAACCCACATAACATAGTGGTTAAGGACGCTAGAGTCAGAAAGCCTGGCTTCAGGTTCTGCCTTACTGCTTACCAGCAGTGTGAACTTGGGATGTTATTTAGCCACTCCGAGCCTCACTCACCCCACCAACAAAATAGAGGTAATAGCATCAAACTCGTGAGATTACTGTGAAGACAGTACTATCATTCATTTATTCCAGGATATTTATAATTGAGCACTTACTATGTGCTAGGCACCCTGCTAGGTGTTGAGGATATATTGCTGAACAAGAAAGGCAAGACTCTGCCCTGGCTGGTGGTGCTCAGTGGTTAGAAAACCACCCCACACACCAAAGGATCGTGGGCTTGGTTCCTGATCAAGGGCACATACCCAGTCAGGGCACATGTGGGAGACAACCAATCTATGTATCTCTTTCACATCTATATTTCTCCCCCCCTCCCAAAAAAAATAAATAAAACAATGGAAAAATATCCTCGGGTGAGGATTAACAACAAAAAAGGCAAGATCCCTATTCTCAAGGAGTTTACAGTCTATAGACTCCAGTCTAGACTATAAACAGGCAAACAAACAAATAAATAGGAAAATAAAAACCAGGTGATGTGTTAAACAGAGGGTGGGGGCGCTACTCTAGATCAGGAGTGGCTTCTGGGAGGGGGAATACCACACTGACAAGAAGGAATGTACTCTGAGGAAAGGGCACGGGAACAGCAAGTCCAATGGCCCTGAGGCGGACTGAGTTCCGGATATTCAAGGCGCACACACAGAAAGAGAGCCCAGCCCAATGATGGCGACATAGTGAGTCTCAACATAGGCAGGTACTTCTGTGATTGTGAGAGCTCTCTGGAGCAAGGGCTGAACCAGATGAGCTCCCGAAGTCACTGTAACCTATGCTTTCATCACAGTCAGGCGAGGCACCGCTAAGAGAACTGGCAGGAAGGCAACAGAGGCCTGTGCTGCTCAGTGTGAGGATCTCAGAGCCCCACAAGGGTTCCTCTCCCAAGGTCACTGCTTCCCAAGCTCCTAGAGGCCCCATTTGTCCAAGCCTGCGCTTCCCCCTCCTCATCAATACACCCTCATAAGTCGGAAGCCCCAGACACAGTGCAGAGTCGCTGTATGAGGGTGACCAGGGGGGCCTTGAAAGCAAGCCCTTTGGGGCACCTGCTGCTGACTGGGCTTTGGAGGAGATGCAAAGAGAGGCCTGAGGATGGAGGTCTCCCTCAGGAAAGGAGGGGGACCTGCATGTTAACTCACACCCAGCACCCTCAGCCTGCTTACTTGGGATGTTCCATGGGCACCTCGAGCACAAGGTCAGGCGGGATCTCGAAGAGCTCAGGGTCGCGGCCACCGGCCTGCAGGACCAGAGGCACCACGTCGAAGCGGCCGTACTTGGGTTTCCAGCCCAGGTCAATGCACAGCTGGGGACAAGATAGGCCCGTGAGTCTGCAGACCCAGGCACCTCGCCCCCTCGAGGTTCCACTGTCACCCTCCAAGGCTGGACCTGGTACCTGGGTGAACTCCACGCAGGCAGGGTCCCCTCGGATGGTGCCATCAGGCATCTGGTAGCCGGCATAGCGGATGAGCTGGGAGTTCCAGACCCGGAAGTCGTGCTTCCCATCGCTCCGCTGGGGGAACACCGTGATGGCCGACCTTCCCCAAGACAAGGACCATGCTGTTTACCACCTGGCTCCGGTCGGGGCTCCCAGCCACCCCCCTCTGGTTCCCTGCCCCTTCCTGTCTTCCCACTCCCCAGTCCTCTGCACCAGCTCCTGCAGCTCCCCAACATGCCCAGCTCTCCCTGCCTCTGTGTAACCTGCCCCACTTCCTGAAATACCGTCTCCTTCCCTCTTCCATCTTAAAGACCCACCTCCATCCCCTCCAAATGGTTCCAAGTCTGAAGGAAACCAAGGATACAGGCTATTGAGGGTGGCTAAGCTCGCGGAGGCTCTGCTCATTACTAGGGCTCCCTAAAGAAGCCCGAGTCTCCGCTCTCTCTCTCCCTGGTTTCTCCTGGAGCCAGAGGCGCCACCCCTAAACCCATTTGTATCTTCTGGCTGAGCCTGGAGGTGGGTGGACCCCAGCCATCGCCTCGGCAAAGGGGCTCCCACCTGATGTTGCCGTTGTTGGTGGAGTAACGCAGGTGTCTGCAGATGTGCTCGAACATTTCCTGGGCAGTGGAACAGCTCCGGGCGTCGAAGACCTGCACACAGCCCCCCAGGCACGCCCACCAAGATCAGTGAGAACTCAGGTCTCTGGGATGATCAGAAGCTAAATCACGAGGGATCCGAGGGTGGGCCCCAGACCCCCAGGGCCACACACCAAGCAGAGAAGTGCTTCCTCATCTCTGCATCGACACCTCCCACCCCAGGGCTGCCCCGTCCAGCCTTTCTCCTGCTCTCCTAGGGGAGCCCACGCACCCCCACTTGGAAGATCCTATCAAAACCCCAGTCCCAAGAAAACTCGATGGCAAGCACCATGGATCCGGATTCCCGCAGCCCAGCCTAGTTTCTCTACAAGGTGAGCACATTGGACACCAGGCCTCCAGCATATTTTGTTACAGGCGGAGGTGCTTTCACTGGCATCGCTCGTCGATTTCTCTGTCCAAGGGCTTGCGATATTCTCCAGCAACACAAGACCCCCTCGAGGTAAAGATGTCCTAGGAGGCTACGCTAAAGAAAATGTTTTCTAGGGGCCAGGGATCCAAACAGCCCAGGCAAACCACCTCTCTTGCAGCACCAGGGCTTCCACAATAATAATAACAAGGTCATTTGGTTTCATGTTGGCCGCTAGTCTCCCAACTTGAACATCAGAGAGAAAGATCAGCTGGAAACCCCGGGGCTGACCTCGGACCCTAGGCTTCCCACGGGGGCCCATCTTAGGCTCAGGGGTGTGCAGAGAGAAGCTGAGGCCCCGGGTTCCGTCCGGGAGCCCTGGGCACAGCTCTGCTTGGCTGTTCGGGGGGCCTCTGCCCAGGGCCCGCCCATCCGCCGCTTCCTCTCCCGCTAGGCTCTAGGGAAGTGCACCTGCAGGTTGGACCACTGGATCCTCCCGATGCAGCGCGGGGCATTGCGCCAGGCCTGCTTGGTGGCGTAGATGAGCTCATCTCCCGTCAGCTGGTAGGTTCCTGTTGTTTCTATCTCCTTTGTTACAGCTTCCACCCTGGCCAGATGTTCCTCTATTTTTGCCCTGGGGGACAGGAAGACATCAGGAAGATCAACAACGAGATAGCCTTACACGGGCATTGATTCAAGCCGCAGACGCAGGAACTGAATTAGGACACCAGGAGGTCAAGATGTCTCCTGGAGACCGGCCCCTCCAGGTCAGCCTCATGGGTGCGTGACCTGGGCCCTGAGCTTAGAAGGGCCCCGCGCTTGGTCTCATGCTCTGCTGGCACTGTGTTCAAACTCGGAATCCCTTTTGAACAGGGAGCCCGCGTTGTCTTCGATTTTACACGGGGTCCTGCAAGCCATGTCGCTGTTCCCGATCCCAGCAGCACCCTTGTGGTTTCTGGGCACTGTTTCTCTAATCATGTACATCTCCGCTTGGCGAGCACGAGCAGGGAGTGCGTGCAACCCCCCTCAGACACACTCGAGACCCAGAGGAGCATCCATCATGCCACAGTCCCGTCTGCCTCTCGGCTGGGGAGCAGCCGACCACCTTCCCATGGTGAAGAGATGAGCCAATCAATCCCTCCCAGGGCATCTCCTGTGCACGGAGTACCTGCTAGGAGCCCGGTACTGGTGAAGTCACTCACAGTCGGTGTCTCATTGGGCCTGTGAGGGAGGCGTTTTTGTGTCCATTTTATCGTCAAATGTATCAAGGTTCTAGGAGGTTAAGTCCCCCCACAGGACGGGAGTGTGATAAAGAGCAAAGTCAGGACTCAGATCCAGATTTCCCTGATGCCACGCCCAGGCTCTTCACCTTCCACCTCCTACCCCAGGGGGCGTGCAAGCCCAGAGATGCTGAGGGCCTTCCCACGCTCTCCACAGGGAGTGGCTCTCAGGACTCCGCCTGCAGGGCCCCAGGGCCTGCTCAGGAGGAGCCCTTCACAGCAGGGTCCAACCTCCCAGCTCTCCACAGACCCCGGGTTTCTCAACCTCTGCACCTCTCAGCCAGCAAGGCAGGTGAGGTTTCTACACGGGCTCCTCTCCTCCCCTCCCAGGCTTCAAAAACACCCTACAGGGAGGAATTCGGGCAGAGAGGCTTTGAAACACACACACCACCACCACCACAACCTTGGGCTTTCCAATCAGCACCAAAAATGTTTGAAATGGCAACAAACAAAACTATTTAAGGAATGAACTCCTGATTAAGGAGAGTGAACAACTCAGAATAAATGGCCTTTCTGCGGATGAAGAGTGCCCCGACCACTCTTCCTTGATTAAGGAAAAAGCTCAAAGACAAAACACTTGACACCATTTATCTTCAAGGATACGCCGCTGCTGGGTGAAGGTTGAGGCAGCCCTTTCTCCCTAAACAAAGCTCCTAGCAACACTGGCTGCACGGCACCCAAGCATGGAAACAGCAGCCATGACCAGAACACAGAGGCCTCGTGCATACTTGTTACCCTGTGACCATATAAGAAAGAATTCTTTTTTACATGTTTACCCCATTCCTTTAGAATTTTATATTTTGCCACGACTTTCATATGGTCATGGTTCTGAGGCACTGAAAATGCTATGATGCCTATTAGTTCTGGAAGAAGAAAAAAGAAAGTGGCTTTTGGCATCGGTGAACTGGATTTAAACAGAACATTGAGCAAGTTATGATTTCTATCTATACATTCCTTCCTTCATGAAAGACCGAACCAGCCCAGCTGCCTGTGCCTGTGGCTGCGAATGTAATTATGGAGATGGACTGCCGTTTGTCCTCCACAGCCCCCAGGACCTCATGGGGGTCCCAGGTATGGACTTGTGACTGAGAAAAGGCTCTTCCCTCCGAGAGAAGCAGAGCAGCCCTGGGGCCTCCCCCAGCTAACATCCGCCCGGCTGCCTTCAGACACCAGCAGGACCTCCCAGGTCCAGCATGGAACATTGAGGTTAAAGCAGGGGCTCTAGTGCTAAGCTGCTGGGGTTCGAACCCTAGCTCTGGGACTTCTGAATGTGTGACTTTGAGTGGGTTCATCTCCTCCGCAGCCTCAGTTTCCATGTCTGAAACATGCGGAGGATAATAATGGTGCCAATCTCATCGAGGCGTGGTGAGCGTTACTCACAAGGCACTCACGCAGGGCCCAGAACATACTTAGCGCTCGGTAAGTGTTAGCATGGATACAGTGGCCCAGGGAAGCCCATGGGGAAAATTCCCAACCCCTGGTTCATTAGTCACCAACCTCACTGACAGCCCAGGGCGCCTGAGCCTCCCAGTCACTCAGCACCCAGCAGAGGTTCCAGTTGCACAACACACAGCCCGCACTCCCCTGCGGGAATGGGGCTCTCAGTCCAGCTGTGCGTTAGCATCGCCGGGAGAGCTTTGAAAGAACCTGGATGTCTGCTGCCTCCCCACTTCCTGGGGCCCTGACACTCGTGGCCCAAGGGACCCTGACATCAGCATTTTGCAATGTCCTCAGGCAACTCTTCTGCGCAGCCAGGGTTGAGGATCACTGGCCCTGGGAGGTCACATTTCTGAGGCACTGAAAATGCGATGATGCCTATTAGTTCTGGAAAAAAAGGAAATGGGCCCTCCCGGCTCAGACATTGTCTGGTCATAGGAGAGGGCATGTGGTCTCACCAGAACCGCTCTTTCTGCCACGGGGGTCCCAGGTGCACTTCTGTGGCTCACTTCATGCAGTGAAGTGCCACGTGGGGCTGCACTATAAAAGCCACACTCCCCGCCCAGCCCGTTAACCAGCCGATCCATGCTCTTGGCCATTCTGTCTCACAATCCCTTCGTGCATTTCTTATTTTAACGGTTTAAAGGGGCCTAAGTGAAAAGTCATATATTTTATGAAACCCAGGAGTGTAGAACCCCACAAAGTTCAGTGCAAAGAGCATGGCCTGCCTTCTCCAAGTCGGGTGGCATGAATTCTAGCCACTGGGTGACCTCAGGTGTGTCACTGGGCTTCCTGTTCATACCTGCAGAAGGACTTGGCTAGGTGGTCTCCAAGGTCCTATCGATTGCAAACATTTAATCACGAAAGGGTGCATATCCAGTCACAATCAAGGTGACTGTGAGCCAGGACATGGTTTGAAATCCTCACAACAATCTTATGAGCAAGATTCTATCGCCACCCCCGCCTGTTACAGATGAGGAAGTTGAGGCACAGAGAGGGTGAACAGATTTCCCAAGGATGCAAGACTAGTTACTGGGGGAGTCAGGATTCGAGCTCAAACAGTTACACTCCTGACCCACACTTTTAACCACCATTGCTCTGCCTCTTTGTCTTACGATTATGAAAACCCACTCTGGGGTCTTTTTCCCTCGGGAACCTGTGCTTCAGCCCTGGATCCACTGCGAATCTGGGAAGGAAAGGGGCCCGGAGTCAGAGGGAAGTGGCTGGAGACAGGAGAGCTCCCAGGAAGGGGGAGGCAGCGGGTCCTGCAAGAAGTGAGCCTTACTCTTTGAAGGAGCTGTAATATTGGTTGACAAATTCGATAGCTTGAGGTAGAAGCTCATCTGGGGAGGTAGGCTTGTCCCTGGGTCCTCTGGTCAAGCTTTTGGAGTTCATGATGGATCCCAAGCAACACTTGGACCTGCAAGCCAAATCCTGCAAAGAGAGAGGTGGGTGGTGAGGTGAGCAATTTTGATGGCCATCCTCTTCTCCGGGCCATGTCCTTCCACTCTGGCTGCTCCAGCACCCCACCATCCCTCTCCACCCCTTTGGCACCTCCTCCTTGGTGTCCACCAGGCTTTCTCCCCACTTAGATTTCTTTTCCTCTACTGGCTGGCCCCCACTGGGTGTGAGCTGAGGTTGCTCCCCCTCACCCAGGTTCAGCCTCTTGGTATTATTCCCAGCCAGCTCCAGACCCAGAACAAAGTCAACATCTCTATCCCTGGGGACATCTCGACTACCTTCCCATTTAAAGAGACTGATGTGGCTCCTGGGAACACACTATTGGTGTTCGGCAACAATGAACTGAAATGAGATGGTGCAAATCCCAAAGTCAGAGGGTGGCACAGAAAAAGTACTGGAAGGAAGTACACCCAAATGTTAACTGTGATCATTTCTAGAAGGTGTGGGAAATCATTCTGCTTTCACAGTCTTGAAATTTTCAATTCTTTCCCACTTAGATGCATCAGATAGAATGCATTCTAAATTTAGAATGACAAATGTAGGGAAATATCAAAGGGCCTTAAAGGACACTTAGTACAACTACTCATTGGATGCTTGATCCCCTTTCTAATATCCCTAAACTGGAGGCCTGGTGCACAGATTCATGCACCGGTTGGGTCCCGTGGCCTGGCTTGTGCCCTCTCGCAATCCGAGACCCCTCGAGGGATGTCAGAGAGCTTGTTTCGGCCCAATCCCCACAGGCCAGGCCAAGGGACCCCACCGGTGCACCGGGCCTCTAGTATGCATGTAAGATCTTTGGTTAATCTCTTCCTGCCCTTCTCCCTCCCCGCTTCCCTTTGAGATTCATCAGTCTGTTCCATGTTTCCATGCCTGTGTATTGAGTGTCTGCCCCTGGTCAGTGCACGTCATAGCTACTGGTCGAACAGTCGCTTAGGCTTTTATATATAGATAGCTCTTGAATCCTCCTAGTGATAGGAAACTCACTACCTCTTGATATAGTTCAGTTAAGTTTGAGCAGGTCTGTTAGAAAGTTCTCCCTGATACTATGCTGAAACCTGTGTCTCTGTGGAAAAGAATTAATTTGTTCCTGAAACCGTTGATATCACCTCTGGATTATCCATTATCCGTGAGGGGGGTTCACAGCAAGTTGGCCTCATTTACTTCCTACTGTTATCTATGAGGAACACAGGTCTCTGTTCCCAGCACCTTTTACCCAAGTGGAAGACGGCTTGCTATGCCCAGGGGGACATCTGTCTGATCCTCTAAGGGCCCTGATGGCTTCACCGACTTGGGACAAAGGTGGTTCCCCCTGAAGCCCCAGACTTCTCACCGCTTTGGCCTTGTGGTGAAGTGTGTCTTGGAGAGTCATCCCACTGCCCCAGTTTTTGACCCTCACGTGTCGTGGGCAGGCCGATGGGGGCGCATCCAGCTTAACCAGGGATTCTGGAGACTTCTAAGAGGGAGAAGAAAATAGGGATTTCCAAATGCCTCCAACTCCAGGATCCCATGGGTCTCTCCCTGGCCCCTGGGCCCTGCTTTGGCTTTGGGTAGGGGTGGGGAGCTAGGGTGGGTAACAGGCCAGGGTGTCGGTCCATGTCCCTCCCCGCTTCCCGGCAGCCTGGCCACCTGGACCAGCGCCTGCTCGGAGTTCCAGGTGCCTGGGCCACTGGCCAGGCTTCTCTCCTCACCCAAGACCCTGCCAAACGCTCCCTCAGAGGAATTGCAACAGTGGGGACTAAGATTAGATGTAAAGGAGGCTACTGTCACAGTCAATACCGCTGAGAACAGAAACCAGGATGAGGAATAACCTCCCACTGCCTCCACAGAGGCATTTAAGAAAATGAAAACCGTCTTCTCTCCCAGCCCCTCCCCGCCCCCCCCCCCCCCCCCCAATTCTCTGCCCATCTCCCTGGAGCACTGAGGTCCAAAGCACTTAGGGAAGAGAGAACCATGGGATAGAGGCTGGGGCTGGGACCAAAAGCCTCAGCTGTCGAGTCTGGGGTAATGCCACTTCTGACTCCATGATGGTCTCCTCTCACCCATGCCAAGTCCTCCAGGTGCCAGTGCACCTTGGGGACCGCCACTCCGGATCACCACGGATCATCCTGCTCTCCCAAAGCCCTTCCTCATCCCCGCCTGTGTCCCCTGGGTCTCCACTCATTGCTCAGACACCAGCTTCCACCAGGCTGCTCAGCCTGCACCTGCCTGGGCGAGGCGGGAAGGGGCTTCCCACGCCCCTGTGACTCACTGACCTTTGCCGTCCCCGTGAAGGGCTGGGGGGCCTCGTTCCGGTGCTTGCTGAGGCTGTGACACTTGGGGTCATCCTGTGTCACCGGACTGTGAAAGGAAACAACTGTGATGAGATGGCGTATCTGAGGGCAGAGAGGGCTCTTAGAGTCCCTTCTGCCAGCCTGTCACTTGATGGGTGAGGGGACCGAGGTCCGGAGAGTGGGAATGAATTGCTCATGGTCTCCAGCCAAGGAGGATGTGTGTATGTAGCGGGGGAAGCAGTCAGCCAGATCCAATCACCCCACCATCACCACCCTCCCTCCTCTTCTTCTCTTGCCTTCCCTCTACAAAGCCAAAACAACATGAAGGGAGGTGAACCAAAGCTGGGGGCCCAAAGGACAATCCACAGAAGCTTCAGGAAGATGCCTCCCTCAAAAGCTGAGTACAGCCTGGCCAGTGTGGCTCAGTGGTTGAGCATCAACCTATGAACCAGGAGGTCACAGTCATATTCCCGGTCAGGGCACATGCCGGGGTTGCGGACTCGATCCCCAGTTGGGACGCACAGGAGGCAGCCGATCAATGAGTCTGACCATTGATATTTCTATCTCTCTCTCTCCCTCTCCCTTCCTCTCTGAAATCAATAAAAGTTTGGTGTTTTTTTTTAAAGCCAAGTACTATTGTGGGTGGGCAGACAACGGCTTCTCCCAGCCCAACAACACTGTCCACCACCCACTCATTTTGGAGGATTGGAGCATTTTTATTTAAAGCATTCGATTTGTCTCGGTTTATTTATATATTCTAAATTTTTATTATGAAAAGTGTTAAACATATACAGTCAAGATAATAGAATAATGAACCCCATGGGCCCTTCACCCAGATTCAACCCAATCAGCAATTATCAACCCATGGCCAGCCTGTTGCAGCTCCACTGCTCCCGCCCCCACCATCAGTCTAAAGCAAGTCTGAGAGGCCCTGTCGTCCTTAAACATCTCAGTAAGTGTTTCTGGAAGATAAGGGCTCTTTAAAATAAAACATATTGGTTACATTTATCTTAAAACAATAGATTTAAAGAACTTAGCCGGGCCCAGCCAGTGCAGCTCATGGTTGAGCATCTACCTATGAACCAGAAAGTCATGGTTCGATTCCCAGTCAGAGCACATGCCTGGGTTGCAGGCTCAGTTCCCAGTGTGGGGTGTGCAGGAGGCAGCCGACCAATGTTTCTCTCTCATCATTGATGTTTCTATCTCTCTCTCCCTCTCCCTTCCTCTCTGAAATCAATAAAAATATATTTTAAAAAAAGAATTTAGCCTGTCCTTTGGAGAAAACCCTGATAGTCTGAAATCACTGAGAAACCATTGGTTCTGGTTTAGGATTTCAGGTTTGTTCTCCCGGCAAATGCTGCAGGGAACAGAAGACCTGTGGCTCCCCTGGCTGCATACTCATGAGCACCCTCCAAGCATCACACCCCACACATGCCTCCTCCTGGGGTGGGTCACACGACAGGGGCACGTTAGTAGGAAAGCTGGTTGTGTTCCATGTTCTTTGCACTATTTCCCGGGGTGTGCACACACATCAAGGGGAAGCGGGGTGAGGAGGGTTACAAAAGGGCCTCTCAATTTCCACTTTACACTTATCTGTGATGTTGGAATATGACAAATGGGCATGCATTGCTTTTATTACTGACAAAAGTAATATTTAGGTTGTGCCCAGTTTCTCCACTAGTATAAACAACACCCCAAACTGTGAACATGGTCTGATTGTGTGTGTGTGTGTGTGTGTGTGTGTGTGTACTAGTAAAAGCATAGAAAAACACAGTCAATGTTAACAGTGACTAGCATTCAGTGATGAGAGCATGGACATTTAAAATTTTTCTTTAGACTTCTCTGCATTTTCCAACTTTTTACAGTGACCACAAACTCCTTTCCCCAATGGGGGAAAGTTTTTGAATTTGAAAATGAATAAACAAAGTGACGCACAGTCACCTCTCTCCCCAGGTTAGCAGATTTCTTTAGACCAGCTGTTGGGAGATGGGTGACCAGAAGCCAGAGGAGCATGTGAAGGTTCTGGATACTGACTGACCAGCTCTTGCACTGTCCACTCGGACACTCAGTGCAAGTTGGGCAACCACAGCTGTGCTTGGTCCTGCTTGCTCCTTCGTGGCAACAGGGGACCCTTACGGTCCTGCCCGCTGCCAGCGCGGTGCTAGCTCAGACCGGGGACCAGAGCTGCAGTCTGGTTTGGGGGAAGCAGGGGCTGACCTGGTCCTGACTCGCCCGCAGTTCCCACTCCTCCCTACCCAGCCACCGAGGGAGGGGGTCGGGGAGGAGCTCTGGAAAACGGATCTTATTTGTAAAACAAGAACCTTCTTGCTTTCTTACATCTGTCCTACAGGCTGCAGCAGCCCCAGTGCTGAAAAAGCCTAGCAAGCTTCCCAGTGCCGAAACACTCACCATCCCACCCCAGCCCTTCTGGACGCGGCTCGCGGGCGCACGCGGGCCTTCCCTGGGTTTTGTGGCTACTGCACTGCAACCTCCTAGGCGTCCCAACCGAGGAGAACACTTTAGTTTAGGCGAATCCTCATCGGATTCGAATATTCCAACCCTCCTGTTTTCACGGGAAACCGACGCTCAGAGAGGGTCAGCGCCACGTCGGGTGGCAGCCCGATGCCCGCGCGGAGCCGCCCGCCTCCCTCCCGGGGCGGACCCCCCGGGGGCAGTACCTGGCTCGGCGGGAGCCGCAGGCCGGCTGCGGCCGCAGGATCTTGCGGAGAAGCCCGCAGAGCCGGGGCCGGGCCGCCTCGCACGCCGCGCTCAGGCCCTCGCGCATGGTGGCCGCTGGGCGCAGTGGGCAGGGTCCCCCTCCCCGCTCCTCGCCAGCCGCTTCATAGCCGCCGACCCGCAGCCCCGCCCCGGGGAGGAGCCAACGGGAAAGTCGGCCTGGACTGGGCACAGGCTCCAGCCCGTGGGGAGCCCCGGCCAGAGTGTCCTGGCGGGACCCGCATGTCCGCAACAGGCGTCCGCAGGGAAGTCTGCCCTTTGGATGCCACTAGAGTCTGGTGGCGAACCTTTTGAGCTCGGCGTGTCAGCATTTGAAAAAACCCTAACTTAACTCTGGTGCCGTGTCACATATAGAAATTTTTTGATATTTGCAACCATAGTAAAACAAAGATTTATATTTTTGATATTTATTTTATATATTTAAATGCCATTTAACAAAGAAAAATTAACCAAAAAAATGAGTTCGCGTGTCACCTCTGACACGCATGTCATAGGTTCGCCATCACTGCACTAGACTTCCTCTGGGCTAAGCCCCCCTGGGCAAGGACTGCGTAGCTCGCACTGTAGTGCTTTACAGTTTACAAAGAAACCCTTATCCTGTTATTTCATCTACTCCTTACTGAATGCACTCAAGAAGGAAACTCTATATTGTCATCCCCGCTTTGTAGGGGCGGGGCGGGACAGAGAGGTTAAGGATCTTGCCCAAGGCCACACAGCAGCCCCAGGGCCCCCACCCAAGCTCTCTCCTCTCACAGGGCTGCCCTGGGAAGTGCTATTTCTTTTCTGCACGGTCAGTGTGATTCCAGGAAGGAAGCCAAAGAAAGAGCAGGACTGGGGGATCACTTTTAGTGGGAGACATGGGGGGTGGGCAGTTGCACCAGGAGCCCCCTCAGGTCCTTTCCCGGCTCCTGGTCCTTGCGATCTGGACTTTGCTCCCTCTGTTCCTGGCTCCTACCCTGGAAGCAGGAGAACTCCTAGGGTCCAGAGAGGCTGGGCAGCAGCCCCTGACCTTAGAGTACACAGAGCCGTCCTGGACATATTCCAGTACGTACATTTAACCCCAGCCCAGAATACAGCGGAATGAAAGAAGGTATGCATTTACTCTGAGCCAACTGCAACCCAGCTCAACCGCGTTCCAAGTCACATACGATAGGTTCTGGCTCTTATTTTTTATACCTGAATGGATTTGGCAATGACTTTTAAAAATAAAAATATATTAACTGGTTCCCATTGCTTTCAGTATAAAATCCCCTTTGCAGTGCTGCTTCCTCTTCCAGTAATAGCCTCCCCCACCCCTTGCCCCCACCTCCCTGCAACTGTAGGTTGCAGTCCAGCTGGGCCTACCTCAGAAGAGCTCCTAGTGCCTCCTCGTTCTTACATCTGTCCTACAGGCTGCAGCAGCCCCAGTGCTGAAAAAGCCTAGCAAGCTTCCCAGTGCCGAAACACTCACCATCCCACCCCAGCCCTCCTGGACGCGGCTCGCGGGCGCACGCGGGCCTTCCCTGGGTTTTGTGGCTACTGCACTGCAACCTCCTAGGCGTCCCAACCGAGGAGAACACGTTAGTTTAGGCGAATCCTCATCGGATTCGAATATTCCAACCCTCCTGTTTTCACGGGAAACCGACGCTCAGAGAGGGTCAGCGCCACGTCGGGTGGCAGCCCGATGCCCGCGCGGAGCCGCCCGCCTCCCTCCCGGGGCGGACCCCCCGGGGGCAGTACCTGGCTCGGCGGGAGCCGCACCTCCTACCTCCTACCGCTCCTGTCACCCCAGCCCAATGTATAGAGCTCGTTAACCCCCCATTCTGCATGCACTCCTCCCCAAACCAGTGAGGAAGGCACCATTTCCCCGCCCCTCCCTGACAGCAGGAACTGGGTCTCTTCTCTCTCCCTTTCCCAGCCCAGCATTTGGTAGGCCCACAAGGAGAACCCATATCCTGTAGAGCTTATGAGTTTGAATTTGGTTCAAACCTCAGTTCCACCACTTTCCAGATATTGACCTTGAGTAAATCATTCAACCTTGTAAAAAATAAATAAGGATAATAAGATGTTGGCTAGGATGCTGCCCCAGTTCTAACCACTGGACTCTATAGCCTCCCATTCTCAAGTCAAGGATTCCACATTCCCTTCCCATATACTTCCCCTGGAGATTCCCATCTCCTGCGGGCCAGGACTGTGCCATGTTCCTTCCTTTTTCACACGGTATCAGGCACAGTGAGGCACACAATAAACAGTGGTTGCATCAGATTCCAACAGGTACCTCCAAGAAGCAACTAGATCAGACCTGACATCCAAGAGATGCCCTCCAGTGAGAAGCCAGGATCAGAGAGAGGAATTGTGAGTTGGTGGCGAAGGGTGAGGGAATGAAAGCAGAGAGGAGATGAGCAGAAGGTGGAGGTGGCAGGGGGAACCTTACCTGTAGGGAGCACAGATGGTTTCTCCCATATTGTTGTTGACATCTGGCTCCTTCGTCAAGTGTGACTTAGCTTGGAACAGGAATTTCCAAAGATGAGCCATGTCTGTGGTTTTGCAAAGCAGGTCACTTCCCTGGATTTAAACTCAGAGGTTCTTCTCTCTGGGGCTGAGGAAAGGGAAGGAGATGGTGACAGAAGGTTGATGAAGGGTTTACAGAACCGGGCCTTCTCAATAGGGTTGGTTTCCTAAAGAATCATACAAAAGCTAACATAGGTCTTGAGCAGCCACTTCAGCAATGCTGGCTTTGGGGATCCTGTGGATACAGACTTTAATTCTACAAAACTACATAACAGTCTAAAGGAAAAATGCTGGGCTGAAGCTCAAAGGTCAGGGTACAGCCCCCGAGAGGTTCCTTTACAGGACCTGCTAGTCCACCTGACTTGAGCAAGAGTTATCGCTGATTGGCCCTGAAACTTGGGTGCCTTTGCCTGGGGCTGCAAGGTCTTCTCCAGCAGCTCTAAGTAACAACTGTCAACTGTCATTTTACACAGGTTACTGGGGAAGGCATTCAAGTTGTAGCGGCCTTTTAAGATGTTGCAATTGTTGTCGATGCTACCTTTTTAAAAATCATTTGGGAGGGAAATAATTATTTGTGAAAAATGCACTCAACTCTTAATATTTGAGATCAATCATCTCCTTTTAAAAAGACTAAAAGGAGACCTCACTACCTCGACAGTGGGGTCAGTGGTTGAGCGTTGACTTATGAACCAGGAGGTCACAGTTCAATTCCCGGTCAGGGCACATGCCAGGGTTTTGGGCTCTATCCGCACTAGGGGGTGTGCAAGAGGCAGCTGATCAATGATTCTTATCACTGATGTTTCTCTCTCTCTCTCTCTCTCTTTCTCTCTCTGAAATCAATAAAAGTATATTTTAAAAATAAGTAAGTAAGTAAAAGGAGACTTAAGTGGAGGCCCAGGTCTGGGCTGGGCTGTCGCCAGCATACCTCCTCACTGGTAAAACCCCTTACAGTGGGAGGCAATGTGGTCCAGGTAAGCATCTCAGAGCCCCTACTGGTTACATGACCTGGACCAAGTTATTTAACTCAGATTTATTTCTTCATCCATAAAATGGGCTTAATAAATATCCATCTGCAAAGAATTTATTCAGGAGGGGAGAGGTGCATGTTATAAAAATTGGATTAAGATCATCTATGTTGTTTAAAAAAAAAATCTTAGATTACTTCTCACTCTCCAGTCTGAAATTTCCAAAAAGTGTTTTTCTTGCAATGTAGCAAGCTCAGCAAATTTTTGCAGGAAAAAGAAAAATCTGAATAAGATGCCCTGTTCCAATGGCCAGGCCTCATGTTGACATTTCTCAGGCTTTCCACCAGTTTATCTTTGCAGGCAGAAAATTCCCAAAGTTTTCGGAGCCTTCCCAAACAGGAAGAAGCAAACCCTCTCTAAACAGCAGCTGCCCCAGAAATGAAGACAACTCACCTCTCAGCTGTGCTGCCTCGACAGACAAGCAAACTGGGGGGCGGGAGACCTGAGCCTCGAGCCCTTCGGAACCGTCTACAGCTGCCCTCACCAGGGCTGGCTGAGAGATTGTAAACCAGCGATGCTGAGTCTCCTAGGGCCTGAGAGCCTCAGTCTTCAACTCGTTGCAAAGTTATGATCACACTGGCAGCTAAGAGGTATTTATATCCCCCTGTGCCGCTCAGGGAACCGTTTTTGCATAAAGGTCCCCTTTTTTTTTTGTTTCCAAAGGGAGTTTCCCCGGCTGGGTGTGCAGTTAGCTCATTTATGACGAGGACTCCTGGCCCATGGGTGACTTGATTCTGCTGTGACATCACCCCATGTGGTGGATCCTCAGTCATCCACCTCTTCCTGGTCCCAGGTCCAAGGCAGTTAAGTAGCTCCTCAGCAGGTAGCAAGGACGATGAAGGAGTCATCCTGGAGCCAGGTTTTATTTAGCTAAGCCCACAGCGCTTCACTTTCAACATCTGGGGATTTTTTTTTTTTTTTTTAAATCTCAGCAGGTGGCTCTGGTTAATTCCTGTCCAGCCTTTCAGTTTCCAGTTGGCGGCAGGCATCCAGGAAGCTGGAGAGCAATGACAGTATGGAACATACTGGAAGATGCCCAATTGCAGACGGCCAGTGATGCTGGGTGGTGCCCGTGTTCCAAGCAGGTCCCTGAAATATTCAGCTTGAGGTTGTGGGAAGGGCAGAGGAGTCATTGGCACAGGGAGACCTCTCAGATGGTGGTGTCACTAATGTCTCACCCTGCAGCTCTACATAAGCTACGGTAGAATTATGTTCTGCAGAGAAATAATTCCTTCGTTATAATAGAAATTATCGTATAACTTCTAACATGGAAACAACTTTTTAATTTCTTTTTTAACACGGAAAATTATAATTTTTTTTATAATTTCATTTATTATAGTATTTCAAAGAAAATATTCCTCTATGGTATGAATTGTCCCATTAGAAAAGTAAAATAGCCCTAGCTGGTCTGGCTCAGTGGATAGAGCATCGGCCTGCAGACTGAATGGTCCCAGGTTCCATTCTGGTCAAGGACACATGCCCGGGTTGCAGGCTCAATCCCCAGTAGGGGGAATGCAGAAGGCAGTTGATCAATGATTCTCATCATTGAGGTTTCTGTCTCTCGCTCCCGCTCCCTTCCTCTCTGAAATCAATAAAAATATATTTAAAGGAAAGAAAAGTAAAATAACAACTACATTAGGGAAGAGTAAAAAAATGGAAGGAAAACACACACACTCACACCCTGGATCTCATCATCCTATCACATCTCTGCCATCATCCATTCATTTCCTTCCTATCTTTCCCAAATTAAATGCAGCATTATGATGAATTGAATTTGTCTAAGACAAAGTTACAAAAAAGGCATGAATAGGATCTCTGTTAATTGAATGAATGAATGAATGAAAATAGTAGTAGACTGCAATGAGTTTCAACATACCAACACCATCCTCTTTGAGACTTCAGCCAGTTTGTTGAAGGAGACCAATACTGCTTGAGGAAAGACCAAGTCCCTGGGCCTAAGGAGTGCAAAGCCGAAAGATAGGAATGAATAATTATTGTACATGCAGTGATGGAGGAGGGATGGAATGCCACCAAAATAGCTGAATCTGCATTGCTCAGGGAAGGTTCACAAGGTAGAGGACTCTAGAGCAGGGATTTGTGGGATGATGAAGAGTTTGTTTCACTCTAACTCCTGTACCTGCTTTCACATATTTTGGCTATACCTAAGCAAATACATGTATTAACTCCTTCAACAACCCTACGAGGTGGGTACTACTACTTGCCTTTCATGGAATCCTCTAGAATCCCATCTAATGGCATCAGAACACCTGGTTGGTTTTGCTTCAGAAAATGCAGTTATTCAGTTATTCGACCTGTTAAACATGTGATTGCATGGGCAGTGAAATCCCAGGACGTGCGTGCACTGCCCTTCGCTTGAGGCTGGTACATGGCTCCCTCCCTTGGATGCTCCCACCCTCGATGGAGAGGACCGCTCCCAAATGCAGTCCCTGGGGAGCATCTTTATGTCCTCATTATCTTGGTGGCTTACCTCCTCAAGGGGCCTCCCTTGCATGACCCACCCCGAAGGGTGTGGTGCTTATAACCACCCAGCTACCTGTGTGTCCATTGCCTTCTTTGATTCCTCATACCCTGGACAGGTGTGAAAATCAAGGCACCTGGAGTCTCAGGTGAGTCTGTGGCACAGAAAGGCAGGAACCCAAATCTCTTGACTGGCTCCCCTCTGAGTCTCCCCTGCCCATAGGGGTAGGCACCGTGCTGTCCTTACCACCGATATCCCCAACGCCTATTAATTGGCACAGAGTGGGCACTCGCAAAGGCATTAGCTGAATGTATGATAACAGGATGATGAATGAAGGAGGAGTGGTGTCAATCAAAGGGTGTCTGGATTGCCTGTGCTGGTGGCGTTGAGAATGGTGGGGTTGTTGTAATGTACCCTGTGAATCACAGAAGGATGCCTCAAGAAGTCGAACTAAAGAGTTACATTTATTGCAATCCGGGACTATGAGGGGCCATTTTGCTTTCCCAGATCTCATAGTCATAACATGTTGGCAAAGCCAGACTTAATATAGGCAAAGATCACAAAGGTATTGATTACATCTCAAGGTTTGGATTGAGGAACCTGGTTTGCAAAAAAGCAGTTTACAGAAGCAGAAGCAGCATGTTACCCAAATTACAGTTTTGGGTCTCATGGGGTCACTGAATTGACAGAAACACATTATCTAGAGCCCTCGGGTCTGGAATGAGGAACCTGGTCAGACTTAAGCATGTTATTAAATTACAGTTTTGGGGTCTCCGGAACACTGAGTCAACAGGGACACGTTACCTGGAGCCCTCTGACCTTGGATAACTGTGCTGTCCTTCCCGGGTAAAGGAAAATGTGCTTTCTAAGACCAGTATGACCACTACAAATGGGATTTCACATTACAATCAATAGGGTATTTAATCGAATGGGATGATTTATATAATTCAGAAAAATCAAAATAACTTTTCTATTGTTAAACAAAGCAAATAAGTACAGAAGCCAAACAGCAGGGTTAGAGTTAAACTATAGTTTCTATCTGAGATGATTGTTACCATACTTCAGGGTCAGATCAAACCTTGATTCCGCAACCTCGGGACTTGGTTTCTGGCTAGGAAAGAATTCAGAGGCCAGACCCAAACTATAGCAAACATTTATTTAGAAAGTCACAGAGGTAAGAAGTGAGTGGTAGAAGAAACAGGCTCAGGAAACAAGTAACGGAGACAAAAGAAAGGCCTTTGGAGCTTAGCAGAGAAGAGAGTAAAGGTAATTCACCTGGGGCAGGGAAAGGGGGAGGAAAAAGACAAGGGCCTGCTTCCGGGAGGGAGTCCTCTGTCCTAAGGGCTTTTAAGGGTGGAGATTTAAGGGAAGGTCCCACGGGATGATCTCAATAGAATATTCATCAGTTTTTCAAGTGTGTCCTTTCAGGGTCCTGATCTTCATTAAATACTTGGCACGAGGGCAGGGGGTCCCTAGTCAATGCAGCTGGTCCTGAGGTCAGCCATGGCATCACCTGTCTGGTTTTGCTACTTTTCTAGGCCTGGAGCTGAAACACAGCTGGGGCCTAGATGTTATCCCTATGGAGGAAAGGTCGGGAGTCTAAACCACATTTCCAGAGATGTGAAAGGTCTTAGGGTCCAAACCACATGACCAGCGTGACCAGCAATATGCTAGGGGAGAAAAGGGTCACCCTAGGGCTGAGGTCCTCATTTCCCCAGTATTGCCTGTTGCTAGGCACCCGAGGCTTTCTAGCCTGGTGACCTCCTGCACCTGGCCCATCGTCCTTGCTCCGCTCATGTCTGTGTAACTGCCTCCCACACCTGGTGCAAGGCAAAGGCTTAGTAATCATTTCCCTGTTCCTTTGCATTCTAGGAAAGTTGTGAGCCTGAGTTTCAAGGCTACCACATCACCTAAGGCCGTGCTCTGTCCCATCATGGCCCGTGGCAGGGGTTAGGTCAGCAGTTACGGTCCAGTCGGAGCACCAGGCTTTGAGTACGTGGCTGGAATTCACTTGGAAGGTCGTGGGTTCTCGGAATAGACTACTGAGTTGCTGTGGGACCTCAAAGAAGCCCAACTTTTTACATGATAAATGGCGGCCAAGATAAAGTGTGTAATGAGGTATAAGAAAATGCTTTGAGCTGTGGTGCAAAAAGGCCGCCAAGTAAGACTTGTTGGCCCCCGCTGTGTCAGAGAATAATAATTTGCCTTTTGACAAAGAGCAAGCAGGTAATATGAGCAAGAAGGGTAATGTAAGTGTTACCCTTCTGCAGACGGTCCGGGCTCCACCACATCTGCTTTTAAATCCCTATTCTTTCTCTTTTTGTAACACTGCATTCAGTTATTTTTTTTTTAATTGGGATAAAACTCACATAACATAAAATTCATCCATGTAACTATTTTAAACTGTACACGTCAGCGGTTTTTAATGTGCTCACAATATTGTGTGTAACTGTCACCATTATCCCAATACTCTCTTCATTGATGAACAGAGGAGGGGAGTAAAAATAACAAGGATTGTGACACACAGACAGGATAAGAGGGTCACCCTGGACACACAGCAGGCGGCCTCAGAGCCAGGACAAACAGGGAGTCCTGATGCCCGACCAGAGCTCCAGTCTGTGGGTCCAGGGCTGGCCCCCTCCTGGAGGTTGGCATGGATTTCCCTCCCTGCATACCCGGTGGCTATCTGAGCTCCACGGCTGCCTCGCCCTTGGCCCAGCTCACCCTATAGGCTGCACTCCTGGGCTTCCTCTGATGATGGGCACTGCAGATGCGTGCTGCCGGGCACCTGAAGGGCAGAATGGGAGCCGGGGGGGGGGGGGGGGGCAGGAGGGGGCGTGCAGGATGGAGGAGACCTGCTGTGTGCCACTGCTTCATAGAAGCCCCCGTGGAATCCTCTCGCCGGCTCTTTGAGGAAGCTACTGGCATCGATAATTACAGAGCAGGGACCTGTAGTTCAGAGCGGGAAAGTGACTTGCCAGA
This sequence comes from Myotis yumanensis, assembly GCF_028538775.1. Classification (NCBI taxonomy): domain Eukaryota; kingdom Metazoa; phylum Chordata; class Mammalia; order Chiroptera; family Vespertilionidae; genus Myotis; species Myotis yumanensis. The sequence goes on along the minus strand of NW_027223767.1, from coordinate 21,729,885 downwards.
ATCGCCCAGGGAGTTGGGATTTGAACCCAGAACCGTCAGACTCCAAAGGCAGGTTCTTTCTTTGGCATGTGTTTGTGGGGCGCCTGTCACTCTTATGGCTGTGTTCCCGTGGTTCACAGTAAGTAGGCGCTCAAACATTGACTGCATGGAGAACTGTGCCCTCGCTAAGTGCATGGCACTTACCCACCCTGTGACAACCTTGCAAGGAAAGTGCCATTGTTCCTGTGGTAGGCAGTTGGACAGACATGAGTAGAGCAAGGGCCATGGCCAGGTGCAGGAGGTGACCTTGGTGGAAAACCCTGGGTGTCCAGCAAAGGACAGTTACAGGGTGGGACCTAGTCCCCAGGTAACCTTTCCTCCCCGAGCACATCACTGGTCATGCTGTTTGGACCCCCCTGACCTTTCCTCCTAGAGATAACTTCTAGGCCTCAGTTGTATTTCAGCTCCAGGCCCAGAAAAGCAGCGAAACCAGACAAACGACACCAAGGCTGACTTCAGGACCAGCTGCATTGAATAATGACTGCCTGCCAATCAGTCAGTGGAGACCTGGGCCCTGAAAGGACACACCTGGAAAACTACCGAATATTCTGTCGAGAGCTTCCCGTGGGACCTCCCCTAGAACCTCTACCGTTCAACCTTAGGAAGGTGGACCCAGCGTGCCCACCTCTTTTCCTCCCCCCTGCCCCTCCCACTCCTCCCGGGCACTTCACCTTCACCTTCCTCACTTCTAAGCTCTAAGGGCCCCTCCTTTACCTCAGTAACTTGCTTCCTAAGCCCATTTCTTCTAGGAATTACTTCTCCTGCCTCTGTGATTCACCCAATAAATGTTGTCTTTTTAAAAAAAAATTTATTGAGAAACAAGCACAGACTCCCACGTGAAGAGGGAGAGAGAGTCCCCCCAATTTTTAAAATATATTTTATTGATTTTTTACAGAGAGGAAGGGAGAGGGATAGAAAGTTAGAAACATCGATGAGAGAGAAACATCGATCAGCTGCCTCCTGCACACCCCCTACTGGGGATGTGCCCGCAACCAAGGTACATGCCCTTGACCAGAATCGAACCTGGGACCTTTCAGTCTGCAGGCCGATGCTCTATCCACTGAGCCAAACCGGTTAGACCAATAAATGTTGTCTTATAGTTTGAGTCCTGGCTCTGAATTCTTTCCTAGCCAGAACTCAAGTACTGAGGTTGCTGAATCCAGGTCCGGTCTGACCCCATGGGTCTAACATCTGGTGCCGGTCCCACCGCCTTCAACATTCCCATCTCACAGGGGGGGACGGGACACTGAGGCTGAGAGAGGTGGCCCACTTGCTCCAGAACCCATGGATCAAAACTGGACAGCCAGAAATGCAGACCTGCGTCCTCCCGGCTCCGAAGACAGGGAGCTGTGCCCGAGGGGCACTGCACTGACTCAAAACTCTACAAAGCGCTCAGCTGTGTTGCCCAGATGCCAAGGGCACCAGGCCTGCAGGGGCTTAGATCCTTCAGGCAAAAGGGGCACTTGAAGGACGGAAACATTTAGACAGGGCGAGGGGACAGAAGAGGGTGGCTAGGCCTGTGGCAAAGCCTCAATTCCCATCGCTTCTAAATGAGAGCGTCAGTGGCCCTTCTCCGAGGTGGAGATGCCGTATGTGTCTGGACCCAGGGAATTCCCACTCTCGTCCAGGAAACTCCAGCTCTGCAGCCCTGGCTCCTGGTGTCCCAACAGGAGTCAAGAAACAAGACACCAGAGTGTGGCTGTCATGGTGAGCCACAGGGCTCTTGGGGAGGTCAGAGGGTCATGCACCTGCCCTCGGGGTCATTGTACCTAAGGCAATCCAGAGGGGATTTGGGGTGGCACCTGGAGTAACCTTCCCCCCCCTCTTGTAATAGTTGAAGTATTTATTGATGTGATTACTGTCTGTGACAGTTCACTGATTTTCCACTTGTGGAAAATAATGCAAATTTATTTTAGAAATACATTTAAGTTTTTTTTTAAAAAGTGAATTCAAGGGAAAATAATGTTTCAGCAATAACAGTGTAGGTGGTTTGCAGGTGTGACAGAAATTAAGAGTGTGGGACAGAAATGACCGCAAGGGAAGTATACCAGGAGACAGGTGAGTTTGGCCGTGTGTGTGTGTGTGTGTGTGTGTGTGTGTGTCATGGCAAGTCACATGTCCAACGCCCCTGTCAAAGGAAGGTGCTGGGAAGAGGCTTTCTAAGAGTCCTCCCAGTTCTGGTAACCATCAGGCCTTAGGTCTCAAACAGGCCCTGAGCCCCGAGTCATTTCTTGACTGACCACTGGAGGGCGGGAGTCGCACAAATTCCGGGCAGCTCAGTAGCCAAGGTCTCCCCGGTGTGTACTAACTTGAATGACATGGAAATGACAGAAGCCGAGGGATTTTTGCTGGAAATGCCCAGATGGCCACCTGCGGTGGACAGACCTAGGGTGGACCAAGACAGGGATGGCTTTGCTCGCTGAATCCCTGGAGCATGACTCATGCTGGCTGGCGCAAGCCTGGCACTTCACTGGCAGGGCTGGCACAGTGGCCCAGGACCTGACCAGCCAGGGCTCTTGGGGGTGTCCCAGCCAGGAATTTTCTTGCCAACACACCCCAGAACATCCTCCCTTCTCTGTCCTTCGTGCTGCTTCCATAGAATGGCATCCAGGCAAGTCTTTTTTTTTCTTTTTTAAATATATTTATGGTGATTTCAGAGAGGAAGGGAGAGGGAGAGAGAACTAGAAACATCAATGATGAGAGAGATCATTGATCGACTACCACCTGCACGCCCCAAACAGGGGATCAAGCCTGCAACCCAGGCATGTGCCCTGATCAGGTATTGAACCATGACCTCCTGGTTCATAGGTTGACGCTCAACCACTGAGCCACGCCAGCCAGGCAAGGCTGTTGGCTGTTTGCCCAGCAATTTCAGAGTGTCTCTGGTTGAGGTTGCTCCCAGGACGGGTGAACTCTCCAAGGCCTGCTGTGGGTAGAGTGGCCTTCCTTGGTTCTCAAAAACCCCTCAGGCCCAGATGTTGGCAGCTGAATTCACATGGTACACCGGAATGAGGGCTGTGGGTGGAGGGCAGGCTGTATAGTTACAGGTGGGTTAGGGTTAAGCCAAACAGAGGAGAAAAAGAAATGTTTTCCCCAACTTCAGCTCTGACCGGTAGGTTAGCTTGCTGCTGGGGTCTGGCCAATTGAGACTGAGATAAATGGGCCAGATACGCCCTGGAGCCCTCCCATGGTCCCTCCCCAGGCTGGCCAACCTCCTGCATCTTTCCCCAGCCATGATCGTGCACCGGTAGTGTCCCTCGGCCTGGCCTGCGCCCTCTCACAATCCAGGACCCCTTGGGGGATGTCGGAGAGCCAGTTTCAGCCCGATCCCCCAGGCCAAGCCGAGGGACCCCACTGGTGCATGAATCTGTGCACTGGGCCTCTAGTTTTATATAAATGAACTCATGCAATATATGGCCTTTTGTGTCCGGCTTATTTTACTTAGCATAATGTTTTTAAGGTTTATTCATGTTGTAGCATATGTTAGTACTTCGCTCCTTTTTATGACCAAATAATATTCCATTGTATGGACGTACCACATTTTGTTTATCCATTATTCCATTGATGGATATTTGGGTTGCTTCTACCTTTGGATATTGTGAATAATGCTGCTATGAACATTTGAATACAGGTTTTTGTGTGAATAGATATTTTCAATTCTCTTGGCTATACACTTAGTAGAATCTCGGGGTCATAAGGTAACTTTATGTTGAACCTTTTAAAAATCTTTAACTTTTTGAGGAACTGTCACACTATTTTCTAAAGCGACTGTTCCATTTTCCCTTCCCGCCAGCATTGTACGAGGGTTTCGGTTTCTCCACATCCTTTCCAACACTTGTCATTGCCTGTCTTTTTAATTCTAGCTTCCTAGTGGGTGTGCAGTGGTCAATGGACTTTTGAGAAATGAGTAACTGGTCAATGGCTGGGTGGGTGGGTTGGCTTGTAGAAGTGGATTTTCACGGGGGGGGGGGGGGGGGCGGGGGGCTGCACCCAGTAGGGACGCAGCAATCTGCAGCCTGCCTGACTGTGGTTCCAGATTCCTAATCTCCCTCAGCCCTGAGTGGCTCAAGCATGCAGGTGGCCTGGACTCCCCTAGGCCCATGGGGAGGCTCTGGATGGGGCAGGGGGGGCCTAGCTCTGCAACCCCCTGGGCCCAAGTTCCTCTTCTGTGAAAGGGAAATCGCCTCCACCTTGGGTGACTGGAGGATGAGGGAAGGCACAGGCATTGCCCGCACAAGGCACAGCACGTAATGGGGCTTCCTTCCTCCAGTCTGTTTATTGAGAGGCCCATTACCATGTACATAAATGTCACCTCACTAAGTAACTCCTGGAAAAGGGCTTGAGGAGCAGGGGCGGTGGGAAGGGAGGGAGACGGGAGGAGGTTTATGTGTGGCGGGAAAGAGCAGCCGGGCAGTGGGCCCACCACTGAGCGGGTGGGATTGCAGACAATCCCAGGATTATCCCTGGCCTCTGAGGGGATTTCCTCCCAGCCATGTGTCCCCTCAAGGTCCACTCCTGCTTTCCAGACCCCCAGGCTTCCCATTTAGGCCTTGGAGGGACACGGAGCCCTGCAGCAAGAGGGTTGCCCGGGGCTGTATATGTTAAGGGGTGGAGCTCTGTAAGAGCCACGGCCGTGTTTACTATTCTAGACTCTCCGGTAGATGCTTTCGCTGCCACCTAAGTAATTTGCTGGTTGGGGCAGTTTAAAGTCAGGAGAGATAAAGGAGAGAATTAAAATAAGTTGCTGAAACGACTGGGGTGGTGGCAGCTAGGCTTCTTGCTTTCTGGTGAAGCTGCCCTCGGGGACACACTCCAAATTGAGCATCTGGTTTGTGGAAGACTGGGCAGAGGTTGTCACTACCACTGAGAGAGGCCAGGCATGCCCAGGCCTGCTTCTGGAAGATTCTCAGCTCATCTGAGGAGCATGGAGGGGTGAGGGGGTGGGGGGAAGGGGGAGAGGGAAGGGGGGGGATGAGAGAGTGACTGGGTCATAGAAAGAACCAGGTCACAAAGTGTTTGGATGCTATGCCAAGGAGTGTGGACCCTTCATCATATAAATAAGGAAACTACCAAGTGATATGGCCATTGCTTAATTGAATTTTATTTTTACTAACTTTTTAAAATTATAAGAATTATATATAATTTAATTGTAGAAAAATACAGACCAACAAGAAGGCAATTGAAACCCTTTCATCTGGAGAGTAGTTACGCTATTAACGTTTGGGCTGGTTCTTCTATTCACACACACACACACACACACACACACACATTTTTTTTTTACAAAAATGAGACCATGCCATACATACTGTTTTGTAACATTCTTTTTGTTTTTGCTTAACCATAATATATGTGAATGAATATTTTTCCATATCATTTTATGGTATCATTTTTTGGTTAAGATCAACTTTTTTTCTTTATTAGATTTTATGCATTCAAATGTAACCATGTAACGTTAAAAGCATGGACATGGAGGATGAAGGAGGCATTGGGGTGACTCCTGGGTTTCTTGGTGCTGTGACTGAGGAGCAGAAGGGAAGCCGGGGGGAGGAGCTGATGCGGCGGTGGGATCAGATTAGGAAGTCGACGTTGGGTGTGTTAAGGTCTGTGGGACATGAAAGTGGAAAGGGATGAATGACCCCAGAATGAAAACATATATGAATGGGTGGCTGGAGGGCCCTCACCCAGGCAAGGTCATTTACAGCCCAGCAGCAGACAGCTCTGGCCAGTCACGTCAGGGAAGCCAGGAAGCTGGAGTGTAACGTTGAAAAGGGTCCCAGATCCTTACAACAGGCCAGAGCAGAGAGACACACAGACACGCAAGAATTGGGGGCAGGTTGTTTTCAACAATGTTTATCCAGAACCCGGGACCCAGCAACTGCTCCATCCATGAGAGGCTGCCGCTGTTCCTACCAGGAAGCCTCCTTCTGAACCAGGAGGAGGGCACGGGTGGGCACTGCCTCTAGAACTGGGCCGTGCCATCCCCACAGCCTGCGGGGACAAGGTGCATTCCTCAGCAGCCCAGCCAGGGGGGAGGCGGGGGGAGGCGGGGGGGAGGCAGGGGGGTGATGAGGGATGAAAAAGTTTCAGTCCTCCTTCTCAGGAGACAAAGGGCTCTTCATGGTTTAATTAAAATGCCCATCAAAGGCCTCAGAAGGTAGAGGTTAGTTGGGATGAAATAAAAATAGTTGGAGTGAACATATTTCAATTTAATATCATTCCAGGGGATATCTATGAGGTTCTAGTATTAGAGGGACAATCCATCACTAAACTCTCATCTCTCCTGCCATATTGGGGGCATTTCTGAAGAAGTCCAGGCCCTGTTTCATGAGGACTGGAGAGCTCTCAGCAACTGAGCCCATCTGCCCATTGTTTCTCAGTGAGAGGAGAGGTATAGGGGGTGAGAAAGTGTCTGGTATATGGTGGACATTTAATGAATGTGTGTGGAAGGGAAGAAGGACAGAAGGATGGAGGGAGGGAGGGAAGGAAGAAAGGAAGGAAGGAAGGAAGGAAGGAAGGAAGGAAGGAAGGAAGGAAGGAAAGAAGGAAGGAAGGAAGGGAGGGAGGGAGGGAGGGAGGGAGGGAAAGAAAGAAAAGGGGAAAGGAGGTTTGAAACTAGAACTTGCCTAATCTAAGGGTGAGCCAAAGCCTCGCACGAACAACTTTTCCTCCAGATAACCCTTTCTCTCCTCCTTGGAGTCTTTGTTCATATGTCACTTCCTCACTGAGGCCAACCCTGCCTTCCCTTTCTAAAATTACAGGCCTTGCCCTCCCCTGACCCTCCTGATTCCCCTTAGCCTGCCCTATGCATCACCCTGGAACTTAACTTCACACCCTATATAACTTACTAATTTGTTTATTGTCTGTGCCTCCCACACACTGGAATGCAGGCTCCATGAGAGCAGGAATTTTTGTCTCTGTTCATATATGTGTACCCAGTGCCTAGCACAGTGCCTGCCTCCATCTCTGTTAGGTGAATGAAGGACAGTCTCTGCCATAATATGACAGAAAATAAAGTCTCTGTCCATTGCAATCCTTGGTTGATGGAGCCCACCTGTCCCACCCAGGTCCTCTTCCCCAGGTGCAGCTGCCCCTGCAGACTCCAGGGACTCAGGGATAGTACAGGAGTCAGAGAACGAAATACTCCTCCAGCATTCACTCAAGCGCCACGGCCCTCACCCCATGCCTGCTCCCTGGCTCCATGCCCACCCACACGCTCCAGAAATGGTGAGAAATAGCAAGCGCTCTTCTGCCCCATCCTCCGAGTGTCAGTGTGATGTACACAAAGGCAGCTTTCTCGTCCCTTGCTCATGGCAGAGTGCCTGCCGGGGCTCATGTGGCCAGAGAGAAGGCCCTGGGGTGCGGTCCAGGAAAGCTCTGGACAGGAGTCATCTGCCTGGAAAATATTAGTCCCCAGTCTGATGTCTGCAGAACCTGAGCCTGGGACACTTTTTCTGTTGGAGAAATAAACAGTTTCGAGGCTCAAAATATCCAGGACTTTCCCTGGTGACCGCTGCTGCCAGGACTGGCTTACTTAGTCCTTCTTGGGTTAAACCCTGTTTTCTTCCGGAAGCAAAAGTTGGAGGGGGGCAATGTGAAGAAAAATGAAAACATTTAAAAATGCAAAGCGGGTAGTTTCTTGGAAATCTTGTTCTTCCAGCAACCGCGGAAACATCTGGGCCTGTGAGACATCCTTCTAAGGGTGTTGGAGACAGAGACCTTCACAGATGGAGAGAAGCAACCTCCCTTCCCTATGTCTCGTCCCCCTGAGAGTTGATGCCTCCATACCATTCCAGCCCAGAGCATCTAGACTCTGGGGCATAGTCTAGAGACCAGCCTCGGCTTCAAACACACGACAGGTGTCCAGATACCTTCTAGAGTTCAACGTGAAATGCGGTCTTCACCGCAGTGGAAAGGATGGCCTTTTCACTAATTGGTACTGGAACAACTGGGTTTCCACATGGAAACTTTGACCCCTACCTCCTCTCAAACAAACAAATTAATTCATAACGAATTAAAGACCTAGATGTGAAAGGTAAAACATAAAGCTTCTAGAAGAAAACATAGAAGAATGCCTTCATGACCCCAGGGGCAGGGAGAGATTTCTTAACACCAAAAGCACTAGCCATAAGAGAAAAAAATTGATAAATCGGGCCTCTTTACAATTAAAAACTTCTGTTCATTAAAATATGTTATAATTTTTTATTTTTTAAAATGTTTTTATTGATTTCAGAGAGGAAGGGGGAGGGAGAAAGAAAACATTGATTGGCTGCCTCCTGCATGCCCCCTACTGGGGATGGAGCAAGTAACCCGGGCATGTGCCCTGACTGGGAATTGAACCTCGACCTCCTGGTTCATAGGCCGATGCTCAACCGCTGAGCCAAGCCGGCCGGGCAAAATATATAATTAAGAAACCAAAAAGGCAAGCCCTCGACTGAAAGAAGATATTGGCCATACTTATATCTAACAAAGGATTTGTATCCAAAATATATAACAAACTTCTATAAGTAAACAAGAAAAAGACACGATTCCATTTTTGGAAATAGTAAACAGTTTTTACTTCAAAAAAGAGAATACCCAAGAGGCCAACACGCATTGGAAAAGATGCTCTACCTCATTATTCATCAGGGAAATGCAAATTAAAATCCACGAGCAGAAATCACGACACACCTACCCAAATGGCTAAAACTAAAAAAAAAAATGGCAATACCAAGTGTTATTGGGACATGAAGAAGCTTTGCTGGTGAGGGTGAGTTGGCACCACCACGCTGGATTACTGTTCGGCGGTATCTACTAAAGCTGCATGCACGTCCGTCTTAGGACCTGGTGGTCCCACGCCGTCCACTCCACAGAATGAGTGCATATGTTCACAGCACACCCACAGCACGAGTCATTGCACCCAAGAGTGGGTAACCCAAATGCCCACAGCAGGAGCCTGCAAAGGAAATACACTCTGATACCCACATAACCAATCTCATGCAGCAGGGGTCGGCAACTGTGCTCCACGGGCCAACTTGTCGTCTATGGCCTGTTGGCTGTGGCTGCACTTGAGCTACACTGGCGGAGTCTGCATCGCCAAAAATATTTATGCTGGCCTTTCACAGAAACAGGTTGCTGATCCCTTGCACACAGCAATGAAAAAGCCCGAATCTCGCCCTGGCCAATGTTACTCAGTGGTTAGCCTGCTATCCTGTGCACCGTAAGGGTCTCGGGTTCGATTCCTGATCAGGGCACATGCCCAGGTTGTGGGTTTGATCTCCATTCAGGGTGCGTGCATGAGGCAACCAATCGATGTTTCTCTCTGTCCTCTCCCTCTCCCTTCCCCTCTCTCTCTCTCATCAATGAAAAACATATCCTGGGGTGAGGATTTAAAAAAAGCCACACACACACAAAAAAGACTGAATCTCTACTATATGCCAAACCTGGATAAATCTCACAGACAAATGTGGAGCAAAAAAGGCCAAACACAGAGGAGTGCATCCTGTATGATTCCATTTAGATCAGTGGTTCTCAACCTGTGGGTCGCCAACCTGTGAGTCGAGACCCCTTTGGGGGTCGAACAACCCTTTCACAGGGGTCGCCTAAGACCATGGGAAAACACATATAATTACATATTGTTTTTGTGATTAATCACTGTGCTTTAATTATGTTCAATTTGTAACAATGAAAATACATCTTGCATATCAGATATTTACATTACAATTCATAACAGTAGCAAAATTACAGTTATGAAGTAGCAACGAAAATAATTTTATGGTTGGGGGTCACCACAACATGAGGAACTGCATTAAAGGGTCGCGGCATTAGGGAGGTTGAGAACCACTGATTTAGATAAAGGTCAAAACTGGGCAAAATTAAACCTATGGTGATGGAGGTCAAAATAGTGGTTACCTCTAGCCAGGGGGCACGGGGAGGAGGGCACGAGGGAGCCCATGCTCCATCTCATGATGTGGGTGGTGGTTCCATGGGTGTGTAATTATGCAAAAATGTATCAGGCTGCACAGATAGATTTTGTGGACATCACCAAATAACTTCTCCCTCAATGTTTAAAGGAAAAAAATGCCACCTCCAAGCAGGGTCTGCCACGTGCAAAGCACAGTGGGGGGATTTCACCCTTCACCCCAGAGACTGGGCTGGGTATTACACCCTGGCTCCTTCCTGAGGAAAGCATGCTGGGATGGTGGCATTTTTACCCACAGGCCACCTGATCACATCCACCTGGTTCCACATACCTGAATCCGATGGGTGGTGCCAAAAGCCACCTTACACACCCGGCCCTCACACTTTATTGCGTGCACCTATACATCACCTGAGAGCTCGCTAGTGATGCCGATTGCTGACCCCTCCTCTCCCAATCGCTAGTTCTTTCAGGGCCCGGGTGGCATGTCCAGCAAGTCCTGCAGGTGAATCTGATGCAGCAGATGCAGAGAACACACTTTGAGAAACGCTGCTGTGCAGGCTGCAGTAGGGAGGGAGAGGGCGCGAAGGGGAGAGGGCTGGAGGGCTAAATTGCTCAGACCAGACAGTGGGGGAGGGGAACGCTGAGAGGAAGTTGCAGCGGAAGAGGAGGTGAGTGAGTTGGGGGAGCAGGGAGATGCGGTGATGAGGGGACCTTTGTGAAGTTATGCAGCGTGTAATGGAAAGCCTTTTCCCCATCTCTCCACCAAGGTGTTGTAAAGAACCACTTCTTATTAATGTGCTTTGATGTGCTACCTCCCAGGTGTGTTAAAGTGCTGGCCCAGCCTTCCAGGATGAGAAAGAAGCAGTCCACAGAGATTTAGTCACATCCAGATTTGATGACCACCCAGGAAAATAAATGTATCGGCTCCTCCTTCCAGCACATAGGGTCAGTCATTGCCATCAGACCCTCTGGGCTCCTCCATAAGGTCCAGGTTTAAGGCTGACCCCCGCCCCCCACATTCAGGTAGGCATCTGTGTAGGTGTGTACGCAGACACCCGTGTGGACCCCTAACTCGCTATCATGGGCAAGGCCAACTGAGCCAGACACTGTGGCCAGAAGAGTCTGCATTAAACATAACATTAAATAAACTAAGTCCTCTGTAGCTGTTACAACGAACAAAAGGTCTTCGTGCACGAATATGTAATGACCTCTCATGTAGATTTTTAAGTGTAAAAAGCAAGATATAAAGTATCATATGACTCATGGAAAACCGATGGGGAGTGATATATCTATATATGCCTCCATGCATTAAATATCTCAGAGGGAAATACAGGAAACTGGCACAGAGGTGGCCCCTGGGAAAGGGAACTGGGTGTGGAGAGAACCAAGGTTGGGAGTGAGACTTCATTTTTATACTATCCTCTTTGGTCCTGTTTGATTTATTTTACTCTGCATACATTTCTCTATTAATAAATTAAACATTAAGAAAGAACACAAGGAAGAGAGGGAGGGAGAGGAAAGAAGGGAGAGGGGATTAGTAGGTGGGCATTCGTTCTTGAAAAGCCAGTCCAGCGTTCAGAGCTGTCCCAGAGCAAGAAGCAAGCCCAGGCCCGCAGGGCTCCCGCTGGCCACACCATGAAGCCGCGTCTGCACCCTGCCCCCCCGCCCCCGCCCCCCACCCCCACCCCATGCCCGGGCTCCTGCCTCCAGTGCTTCATCCACAGGTTGTGGTAGGAACAGGCGGTCTTGCAGTCGTGCCCACACCCCGGGTGGAAACGCTGCGTGGTGTGCCAAGGTGGAATTTCCAGCAGCTCCACCAGGGTAGGAGTTCCAAGATTGTTTTCGGAGGAAAGTGGCCAAGGCAGAAGCAGGAAGGCTGATGTGCAGAAGGTTGGAAAATACAGTAAAGGCTGTCGAAGGGCCTTCTGATCACCAGCAATGTAAAGGCAGAGAGGCAGGGTGGGGCAGTGGTTCAGGTTCCAGGCCCACACTATCTGGGATGGCATCCTGGCTTTTCCAGTAGAGACTGTGAGATGTTCAGGGGCATCATTTCCCCTGTATAGTGACAGAATCCACCACAGGGCGTGGGAAGGGTGAAATGAGTTCGTGTATATAGTGTTTAAGCAATGCCTGGCGCAAACGCACACACGACCGATGTGAGCTATGATGGCTCATCTTTTATTCGAATTCTAGTAGTACCCTGTAAGGCAGGAAGAGATCGTTGGCCTATTTTCTTCTGATACCAAGGGTTTGAGCCCTTACATCAGCCTTTCCCAAACTCTGTTCCAATGAACACTGTCTCATCACCAAAATTTGAATAAATATCTCTTCAAAACAGGGTTTTGTGACCAATTGAGAAACATTAAATTAAGTGAAATTAAACGGGTTATACAGGGCATGGCAAAAGTAGGTTTGCCGTTGCTCGTATGGAAACTAATACAATAATTCATAAATAATAATACAAGAATAAATTGTAAATAAAAAATTTTAAAAAATAATGTCAAAAATCTAAAAAAAAAGAGAGAGAGAGAGAGAGAGAGAGAAATAAACTGTGTTTCACGTACGAACAACGGTAAACCTACTTTTGCCCAGTGCTGTGTAGGGCATGACTTATCTTCAGAGCCTTGTGAAGTGCTAATGCACTTGTGACTCTAAGGTGCAGTGGCATTTCCCAAGTCGATGGACCATTAAACATTTGTCTTTTCATGGCATGCCTGTTAACCGAGAGAAACATTCGGGTTCCATGGAAAATAGCTCTGGGAGATGCCATGTCACACTACAGGACAGGTGTGAGTAGAAGAGAGCAGGACTAGTCACCGTCTGTGTTCATGTCAGTCTCTGTCTAAGAAAATGTCTTCAAGTCAGAAAGTGTAGCCCGCACTTGGGCATGGTGGTGAGGCTGGAGATGATGAGCTGTGGAAAGAACATGAGCATTGGGGTGAGACTGGGATCTGAATTCAGATCCCGCCTCTGCTGCAAGGGCAGGTCATTTGTTCTCTCAGAACCTCAGTTTCCTCCTCTCTAAGTTAGGAGAGTAACATTTACTTTATCTGACTGTGGGGTTTTGTTGTTGTTTTTCTTTTTTTGTTAATCCTCACTCAATGATATTTTTTTCCATTGATTTTTTTTTTAAAGAGAATGGATGGGAGAGAGGGAGAGGGGGGAGAGAGAAAAAGAGAAATATCGATGTGAGAGAGACACATCAATTGGTTGCCTCCCACACAGGCCCAGACCGGGGCCAGGGATTGAACCTACAACCCAGGTACATACTCTAGACCAGGGGTCCTCAAACTTTTTAAACAGGGGGCCAGTTCACTGTCCCTCAGACCATTGGAGGGCCGGACTATAGTTTAAAAAAAAACTATGAACAAATTCCTATGCACACTACACATATCTTATTTTGAAGTAAAAAAACAAAACAGGAACAAATACAATATTTGTATTTGCATGTGGCCCGCGGGCCGTAGTTTGAGGACCCCTGCTCTAGACCGAGAATTGAACCTGCGACCCTTTAGGGCATGGGCCGACACTCTGACCACTGAATCACACGGGCCATGGCATCATTTGGCTGTTTTAAAATTTAAATTTTAAAGTGGCTCTAAAGTGCTTGCCACAGGATAATTTTTCAGAGTTAGTTTCCTTTCTTCATCAATTAGAATGTTTTCAATTGCAAATAGCAGATAGCCAAACTTAACTTGGCTCAAGCAAAAAAGGAAATGTACCAAAGTAAGTAAAAGTCCTGGGTTTTCACCAGTTTGTGATATTATTATAGCAGTTTCACCATCAGAGAGCTTACTGTCCACCCTGGAAAAATTCTAGACTGATTATTAAATAAATGCTCTATGGGTGTCTTGATCTTGAGGAACCCACCCAAATTCACCAAGAACAAGTCATCGGCAGATTGTCTTTTTTTACTTTTTCAAAAGAATTATTGCATCAGGGGACCAGTGATTCTCACAATATGTGGGCAGACGACCCTGGCAACTATCAGAATTCCCAGAGGGAGTTTCCACCGAATCTCCTTGACTGGTGGGGATATTTTTAAACCCGGAATAAATAATCATTGCCCAGGGCTTGGGCAAAAGGGAAAAAATAGTTTGAGAAGCACTATCATAGATGTGGTAAGACCAGATATCAGAAAGGATATTTGACAAAAACTCTCACGACAGCTTCGTAGATAAGCTGGAGGCATGTGGGCTCGCTGATGATAAGAGCTGCTGCTGCTGGAAACACTATATAGTTCCATGTAAAATGCAGAGAACCTCGAATTTTCTGTTGAAGCAGAACTTTACATTTTTTATTAAAGTGCAGGAGTTGTATGTATACTGCTCGGTGAACTTTTACATCCATATGCCTATATGCCCACCACTCAGACCAAAACATAACACTTCCGGCTCCCAGAAAGCTTCTCCATTCCCCTCTCCTGTCAATCCCCTGCTTTAGAAAACACTATTCGGATGAGCTTTGCCTGTTCCTGAACTTTATGGAAGTGACAGAACTTCACGTACTCTTTTGTTTCTGTCATTCTTAGCTCCTTGTTATATCTATGAGAGTCCCTGTATCGTTGAATGTAGCAGTAATTCATTCTTTTTCATTGCTACGTGAATTGATTTGATGGGCATTTGGGTTTTGTGGGTATTTTGTTGATACCCTTTATTATAATACCAACAAAATACTGCTAACATCCAATTTAGCAGTAAAATATTGAAAATGTTTCTTATGAGTTTGTGAACAAGACAAAAATGTCCACTATCACCACTTATATTCAGCACTTTACCAGAGGTCCTAGCCAATGCAATAAGTCAAGAAAAGAAATAGGCCAAAACCGGTTTGGCTCAGTGGATAGAGCATCGGCCTGTGGACTGAAAGGTCCCAGGTTCGATTCCAGTCAAGGGCATGTACCTGGATTGCAGGCACGTCCCCAGTGGGGGATGTGCAGGAGGCAGCTGATCGATGTTTCTCTCTCATCGATGTTTCTAACTCTCTATCTCTCTCCCTTCCTCTCTGTGGAAAATCAATAAAATATATTTAAAAAAAAAAAAGAAAAAAAAGAAAAGAAATAGAAGAAGATTGGAAAGAAAGCAGTAAAACTGTCATTTATTTTACAGATGACATATGTTAAAAAGCCAAATAACCCATTACTGGAATTAACGAGTGAATTTAGCAAAGTCATTAGCTACAAGGTCAATATAAAAGATCAATTTTATTTCTCTATATTAGCAACATTGAAAAATAAGATTTTAAAAATACCACTTACCAATAATGTGTGTGCGTGTGTGTGTGTGTGTGTGTATGAGAGAGGGGGGAGAATGATAAAATAGATGTAATAAAATATAACATTTAGGTAATCTGAAAAGGATACATAGAATTCTTTGTACTAATTTTGCAACATTTTTTAGGTCTGAAATTATTTTTTTTAATTTTTAAAATATGTTTTTATTGATTTCAGAGAAGAAGGGAGAGGGAGAGAGAGATAGAAATACCAATGATGAGAGAGAATCATTGATCAGCTGTCTTTTGCATGCCCCCTACTGGGGATCCAGCCCTGATGGGAATCGAACCATGAATTTCTGGTTCATAGGTCAACGCTCAATCACTGAGACACACAGGCAAAAATAAAGTTTTAAAATAATATTAATAATAGCATAAAAACATCAGATACTTGGGAATAAGTCTATTAAAAGATGCACAAGAGCTACACTAAAACCATAAAACATGACTGAGGTAAATTAAAGACAAATAACTGGAGAGAGACACCATATTCATACATTGGAAGACTCAATATTGCAAGATGCCATTGACCTAAAGTTTCAATGCAATCTCAATTAAAATCCCAGCAGGATTTTAAAGCTATAGGTATACAAAGGACTTAGAATAGCCACAACTAGGGGTTGCAAAAACTTTTTCTGTAAAGGACCAGAAATATTTGACTTGGAGGCCATTTCATCTTTGTCACAACTACTCAGTTCTGCATTTGTAACACAAAAGCAACCATAGACAATACATAGACAACTGGGCATGACTGTGTTCCAATAAAACTTTATTTATAAAATCAGGCTATGGGGCAAATTTGTCCTGTGGGCCATAGTTTGCTGATCTTTGGCCAAGATAATCATTAAGAAGAAGAAAACAGTTGGAGATTAATAGTACCAGATATCAAGACTTACTAGGACAAACTATAAAATTAAATGTGGTATATATGACTAAAATGGGCTTTGGCTCAGTCAGACTTTAATTTGTGTGCGATAACCTCTCTTAATGTCAATTTCTAAAGTGTCAAGAATGTAGTAGTAATAAAATTTAACTTCCATTCCCCTTACGTGGTTACTATCCACAGAAAGGTCTCTCTAATGGGAAGCTATACAACTTTGTGTATGGCCCTGACATCCTCAATATTTGTCATAAAGACTCAAGGGAAGATAACACTTGCCTATATTGACTCAAATCATAGAAGAATGTATAATGTATTAGGAGAGCAAATTGAGGTTCATAGAGATTTGTATAAAGATGAAATAATTAGGTAAAACCAACCAAAAAAGAGTTTGGGATGATGAAAAGAGATGGATAATGGAGATGGGTACACAACAGCATGAATGTACTTAATGGCACTGAGTTGTACAGTTAAAATGATGAATTTAATATTAGGTATATATATATTTTTTTAATATATTTTATTGATTTTTTACAGAGAGGAAGAGAGAGGAATAGAGAGTTAGAAACATCGATGAGAGAGAGAAACATCGATCAGCTGCCTCCTGCACATCTCCTACTGGGGATGTGCCCACAACCCAGGTACATGCCCTTGACCGGAATCAAACCTGGGACCTTTCAGTCCGCAGGTCAATGCTCTATCCACTGAGCCAAACTGGTTTCGGCTAACAAGGTATATTTTATTACAATAAAAAATTTATGTGATATTTTATAAATAAAATTGGCAGATATCTTAAAATATATACATTACAGAGCCCATTGTAGGTGGTAGTAGCAGAAAACCAACATTCTCATGCCACTTGTAGGTGTGTAAAGTCATATGACCCTCCTGAAGAGCAATTTGTTATACATCAAAAGCCTTAAAAATATTCATACACTTAGAGCTAACTTGAGTGTCTGGCCAAAGACAGGACAATTTGAGCATCAAAAAGAATGAGTGCAATAAATTGAAACACTTTCAATATTTATAAATCCTTAAGTTCATAATGGTACTACAAACAGTTCATTAGTTACCTCGGAGGTTGAAGCAACAACACATTATTCTAAAAATCGATACAGGTTATTAAGCACTTATCTTGCTTTTCTGGTAGGAGTATATATAGGGCAACCAAATAATTGATAAGGAAGAGTGATTTATAAATAATCATCCTATCTAATAAAGAGGGAATATGCTAATTGACCCTCACACTGTCACAAAGATGGTGGCGCCCACAGCCAATAAGGAGGGAATATGCTAATTGACTTCCTTGCCCTCAAAGATGGCAGTGCCCACAGCCACAAGATGGTGGCGCCCAGTCCCCCCAGCCCCGCCGGGGAGGCAGGCACATGGCAAGGCCAGGCCTGCCCCTAGGTGGACCTGGCCTTGCCTTGAGCCTGCCTTGGAGTCCCCCAGTCCCCTCAGACCCCAGCTGCCCAGGCTGGCCCAAGGCACAGGCAAGCCTTGGATGGTGGCTGCCCAGCTCTCCAGGGCCACCTGAGGCTCAGGTAACCAGGGCCGGCCGAGGCTTGTGCTGCTGGCAGTGGCGGCAGCAGAGGTGTGATGGGGGCATTGCCTTCCCCTGATCACCAGGTCGCTTCTTGCCCCTGAGGGCTCCCGGACAGTGAGAGGGGGAAGGCTGGGCTGAGGGAGCCCCCCTCCAGTGCATGAATTTTCATGCACTTGGCCTCTAGGAGATAATAAATGCAAGAGAATATTAAATTAGAAAATCATCATTTTGCAACTCCAATGAAAAATGGATATCAGCAATAATCATCAATCTCCACTAAAATCATCAAGTGGAAGGAAGGTTGCTAAGAAACTTAATAACAGATGGAACATGTTGCCTGAATCCAACGATCTCTGTTAACATCAATTAAATTGAGACAATAGACATTATGTTCTTTCTGATTTAATGCAAGAGACAGTAGGAAAAAACATCTATGAAACAATCATAAAATAAACTTTAATATAATCACGTCTTTAGAGCTAGTTATTAGCTTAAGGGACATACTGAGGATAAAGGAAACATTTTGAATGCTACCACAAGGGTACAATGAGCCAAATCCAGAATGTGGGCAAATTTACAGAACTGACCCAGATTCTTCAACCAATAAATGGCATGAAAATTAAACCTTTCCCACCAGAATAGCTAAAACAACAACAAACCTGATGATACCAAGTGGCAACATAGACATGTGGGAATGGAAATCAGTACCACAACTTTGGGAAACTGCCTGGAAGTCTCTATAAAGCTAAACACATGACCCCACCATTATATTCACCCAAAGAAATGAATTCACGCGTGAATAAAAATACACAGACAAAAATGTTTATAGGAGCTTTATTCATAGTAGTCAAACACTGGAAACAAGCCATGTCTATCTACAGGATAAATAAATAAATTGCAGCGTATTCATACAAGGGAATACTACAACTGCATAAAAAGAACAAACTGAGGTTTACAGAGTGACATAAACGATGTTACGTTGAATGAAAGAAGGTAGACACAAAAGAGTACCTACTATGAGATTCCATTTACATGAAGTTCAAGAACAGGCAAAACCAACTGGTGATGCTAAAAGTCAGAATAGAGGTTACTCTTGGGGAGGGGACAGACAGGGGACCATCAAGGCCTGGCAAAGTCACTTGACATCCTGGCATACCAAGGGGGTATGGTCCACTTAGGTGGGAGAAGTATTTTATTGCTGACATTCCTTAGGGTTATCTGTGCATAATGATGATCAGCACAAAGGCAGCAGTTTTATGGCGCCTTTTAAATACAGGGCCGCCATCCCCCAGTATGCCAGTTGACATTGAGTCCCTGAAGCAGAGCCCTTATCAGGTGTCTCCTTTGACTTAAATCAATCCAAAGATTGGATGTAAGTCCTCATTTATCTGGAACAAATACCCAGAATGGGACTGCTGGGTCCTGGGGGGCAGAGGGATTGGTGAGAGCGGACACACCTCACCCCCCCCACCACCACCACCACCAATACATACACCTCAGAAGGAAAGGAACCTTGTGGTATCCTGGGAGGAGGAGGGAGATTTGGAGCCAAATACAAGGCTGAAGTTTTTAAGTGGATGTTACATTGTTAATATTAAGACTTAATAACAAATGAGACTATTGGATTTTTTTCTCCTGGGTTTACTGAGGTATGATTGACAAACAAAACTTTATATATTTAAAGTGTACAAAAGAATGTTTTAATAAATACAAACGACTAATGTTATGAGGACAGACTGAGAAGTCCTTCAAGATGTTCATCAACAGAAGCAGAAAAAGGATTGAGAGCACCACTGGGAGCAAATGTCAGAAAAGTGACACCAAACTCTGTTAAATAGTGAGTTGCAGTTCCTCACATAAAGCAGCTCGGTTGGAATTCTGTCTGCCATGATGCATATGGATATTGTTCTGGGAGAAGGTGATGCTTTCAACATATTCTCAAAAGGCTCCTGGAGGCAAGAGCATCAGGGCCCCATCAGGCTGGCTCCCGACCCCCCAGTCCACTACCTCAAACCACCCTCTCCCATGACACTTTCTTAGTATCCTGTGTTCAGCAGACATCCTCCCCCCACTGTGTGACCTTGGGCAAGTTACTAAGCTTCTCTGTTCCCGAAGTTATTTATAAATGAGTATAACAACTCCACCCACCTCACATGGCTCTTATGAACATCCAGGGAGTAAATGGATGGGAAGTGCTTAGAGCAGAAGTTGGTACATAGTTAAGTGCTACATAAGGGATGGATGTTATTATTAGTATTTTTACTAGTGTTGCTTCCTGGACCCCTGAGGGAACCTAGAGAATTTCTGCATGGATGTCTGGTTCCCCTGTTCAGTGACACAGCCAAGGGATACCCACTTCTGAGAAGTGTTTTTTGTAGGGCAAATCAAGACTTAGAGCCAAGAACTGAGAAAGGAAATTAGCCAAAGAGCTGAATCACTTTTCTCACCCAGACAGGGAAAACCCCACGGCTGCCATGCTCAGAACCAAACCGGCGTCTCAGAACTCACCAGTTTAATAAAATGGGGGATTTGGGGAGCTCTCTTCCTGTCCTTTGACAGGACATTGGCCTCATGTCCCTCCAGTAAGGGGACAGCCCTGTCCCCTGCTTCCCAATGCCAACTCATGTCCTCTATTGGTCATAAAACAGAGTCCTAGAGAGAAGACCGTGACTCATCATTCCTGCCCTTCTCTTGGCACCCAGGGAGGAACCTGTGTCATCCCAAGGGCACATGGCTATGAAGAACCCATCCCTGACCTGTCCCCGAGTAGAAACTATCTTATTAAGAGGGCTGCAATCAGGAGATGGAATGTCTGCTCTTTAAAATTTATTTTTAATTAAAGTTGACTTATAATATTATATTAGTTTCAGGTGTATAGCATAGTGAGTACACATTTACGTACCTTATGAAGTGGTCTCCATGGTAATTCCAGTCACCATCTAACACCATACATAGTATTGGCTGTATGCCCTGTGCTGCATGTACATTACATCCCTGTGACTTACTCTACAACTGGCAGTTTGCACTTCTTAGTCCCCTTCGTCTTTTTCACCCATTCCCCCAACCCCCGGGAATGCCTGCACTTAATTCTGTACCTACTCCCTCCTGAAATGTGTTGGTTATCAATCCAGAGAAGTGGGGAGTCTCCCTAGGAATGGCCTACAGGAGTGATAGGGGTCACTCTGGTGCTAAACACTTGAACTTGCAATGCAGATGTTTGCAGCTGGTTGTTAAAGAACCAGATGAGAGAAGGCAAAGAAAAGGGGGGGGGGGATTGAATTTCCTGTAAGGTGTATCAGAAAAGCAACCTTTGTATACAAAGTCAAATATTGGACCTGGGCCAGTCTGTCTGCTGGTTGGAAGCCCAGGGCCAGGATAGTTGATCTTGGGGAGGGACCACTCTCAGTACAGAGGCCAGACCTGGCCTCCTCCCCTCAGGAAGTCCACACTCAACGTGGAAATGCCAAAATGTGCACACCCGGTATTTCCAACAGCTGAAGCCCCTGCTCCGTCTGCGGAGTCAGTGCTGCTTTTTGTGTCTCCTTTGGCCAAGACTCCCCTGGCTCTTTCATTTTCCCTTCTGACAGCATCACATGGGGTAACTACAGCATTGAGCAACCCATGGAAAGAGAGAGCATGGGGATTTCTGGTGGTTTGTTCCAACTGGCATGTTTGCATTACTATCTGTATCGGTTGTGTCTCTAAAATACATCTTTCTGGAAGTCAACTCATTATGAGCAACCACCTCGCACCCTTGCACCAAAGTTAAAAATAAAAGCGACATGGGATCTGGCCTTGATGCAGGAGCTGAACTGGGTAGACGGCTCTCCTCGGAGGAAGAACCACCATTGATTTGCACGTCCATGATTTCGTGGTAAGACCTAACCATTTTGGCTGCTGCCAAACAACAGTTGAAGACGCCTCTGAGCAAGTTAACTCAAGCCTCTTACAGGAAGATCGACAAAATCTAACTTCCCAATAATGTCATGCCAGATGGATGTTTGCTCCTACAAACAAACATAGCCGCTGCGGCTTCCCTCCTCCATCTCCTTCTCCTCCTCCTTGGCTTTCTTCTTCACATGATGGTGATGAAACTCACATGGACCACAATTTCTATTTTTGCCTTGGACACTAGGAAGCTCGGTTTTAAAATTCACACTGAAACTTTTAAATCCATATTCCTGATTGAGTATTTCCTACTTTGCCATAACCAGCTTCCAGTATCATTTTTTTAAATCTTCATTTTCACTGTATTTAAAATTATAAGACCCATCATGACCCATTATGTATATATATATGCAGAATATAATTAATTAATTAATTAATAAAACTGGACTTTGGGGGTAAGCTCCTGGGCTACTGAAAATAGAACTAAGCACTTCAGTGAGATGCGTGTTACAGCTTTTTCTCCGAAGGAATTGGCTCTGGGTGGAATCTGGTTTACTGATTTGAATCTGTTTTCTTGGAGCTGATTTGAATTGATTGTGTTGTGAAGGGACAGTCACTTCTGACACTCTTGTTTGCATCACAGCCCAGGGGGGCAGGCTGGTGCAGTGACTCAAAACCATTTTTTTCTGCTCTACACAAAGCACTTCCTGTGGCTACACAGATCCACCCACAGTCTTCTCTCCCACCAAGCCTTGCAGCAACAAGTAGCAGCCCTGCACACATCTCTACAGAACTGAGGACAGAGTGAAGATAGGGAACTTATAAAATGGAGTCACTCTGTAACCAAGCTGCTAAAATTAACATTACAAAGGTGGAAATATGAAGAAAGATTCCATTCTTGTTCCAACTAGCCTGGGAACTTAAACTTTTTTGAACTTTACAGTCCTCCGTCAATGCGTGGACATACATCAACCTTCCGGTTGATGCCTAGGTGTATACACCTGGACCTCCAGGTACCCCTCTCAACCCTGAAGGACTCACATAGACATCCACCTGACATCCTTATCCAAACCAGCAAGATGTGACTAGACCATCTTCCGGGCCACCTAGCAACCATTATCTTGATCACCAGTCATCTGACTGATAACCATCCTGGATCAATCCTAGAGCTAAGAATACAGGAATGATAATTCTCAAGAATGATAATTCCCAAGGGGATGTGCAGAAGGCAGCTGATTGATGTTTCATGTTCACATTAATGTTTTTCTCTCTCTCCCCCTCTCCTGTCTTCTCTCTTGAAAAATCAATGAAAATATATGTATTTTTAAATGTACTTTTTTCTATAAGAACATTTCTTTGGAACACTTCTGGGTTTTTAAACTGTGTTTCCAGTTTGCAGACTCTAAGACCCTTGAGTAAATATCTATCATTTATTTCTAGCAAAGCCTCCAGGCTTTTTTTTTGAGTTTGCTTGACAGAAAAAAAAAGATTCCTAAGCTCTGCGAATTAAAAGAGTTCCACTTATTAAAGCAATGGTCACTAACAAAGCAGCAGAACAACACTCAGACTGAGCTCAGGTTGGTTGCAATGAGGTGTGACGGGTTCTGGTTTCAAGGATGAGTAAACATGGAACACATTCACAAAGTTCCCTTAGGGCCCGGTTATTTACAAAAGCAATGAGCAGCAATTCATTCTATTAGAACATTCCGTTAGCTGGAATCTTATCCACCCACCTCATTCCCAAGTGTAGGTGGCCCTACTTCTAATATAAAAAGCCAAATAAGAAGAAGTTCCACGTATGTCTGAGAAGGTAACAAAAGTACCAATATCCAGGGACTGTCCTTGACTTAACCCAGGTTCTTATGTACCCATATTGCAGGCAGCATTGCTATACCGAGCCCGTAGCTGCTACAGCTTCATCAGTTACTACAGGCAAAAGCATCTTCTTTCAATATAATTCTAACAAGGGCACAAAAGTGTGTCAACCAATATAGAATGGGTTTCTGTTCGGTTAAACCAGAAAGGGCTTTGCTAAAATGCTTCCCTTCCAAATGCTTCTTCTTGAGGCATTAAAAACAACAACAACAACAAAACAAAAAACT
Source organism: Myotis yumanensis (assembly GCF_028538775.1). Lineage (NCBI taxonomy): Eukaryota > Metazoa > Chordata > Mammalia > Chiroptera > Vespertilionidae > Myotis > Myotis yumanensis. The sequence goes on along the minus strand of NW_027223767.1, from coordinate 21,706,261 downwards.
TCTGGTGTGGCCTAAAGGGTTCAAGTCAATTCCTTAACCAAGTAATTTTGTCCTCCAGTCAATAAAAAGCTACTGTCTAGCTCTAGGATGAAGGGAGACAATATGCGTGTGACCCCGCTCCCCTGCGCAAGGCAGACGTGGCTGATGGTCCCGGGGCTCTTGCAGAGCACCGGGCAGCCGCTATCAATCCATGGAGTCTGAACCTCAACCTCCCACAAGCATGTTCCCTGGGCACCTACTATGTGCAGGGCTGGGAAAATAAATATGAACAAGTCCCGGCAGAACTCACAGTCTAAAGGGAGAGGCGGACATACAAACTGACTCCTAAAATAGCAGGAAAGGGATATGGCCAAGGTGGTCATGCCTGGTGCTGTGTGAGTGCAGCATCCAGCCCAGCCTGCACTGGGGGTCAGTCAGAAAGATCTCCTGGAGGCAGAGACTTAAACTGAGGCTTGCGTGCACTGCAGCCAAGAGGTTAGGCACACAAGCTCTGGAGGCAGACAAGGTGGGTTCAAATCCTGCCTCACCACTATCTAAACACATGACCTTGGGCTCTATGCTTAGCCGAAGTTTTCATTTCGTAATTTATAAAATAACTAGAGGCCCGGTGCATGAAATTCGTGCACTCAGGGGTTGGAGGGTCCCTCAGCCTGGCCTGTGCCCTCTTGCAGTCTGGGAGCACCACCATCAATTGCCCCACAGAGGGAGGCCCTGCCCACCTACCACAGCACCGTCTGCCGGGTAACCTGGGCTTCCCTCTTTGGGGTGATCAATTGCAGAGGTGTCCCCCTCCCTCAATGTTCCCCCTCCCCTGACCGATTGCCCCGCAGAGGGTGGCCTGGGCCTCCTCTGCAGGGGTGATCATGGAGCAATAGTGGGGCCCCCCTGACTGAGGAACCAGCCTGCAACCTGGGCATGTGCCCTGACTAGGAATGGAACCATGACCACCTGATTCATAGGTCGACACTCAAACACTGAGCCACGCCCGCCAGATCATTTAACTTTTTTGAGTTTTCATTTCCTCATCCATAAAATGAGGTCATAATAATAACTTCGAGAGTGTTCCGAGTGTTGACTAAAATGAGATGGCTTGCATAATTGTAGCCATTCAATAAATGTTATTTCCCTTCCCTTAACCTATCAGTCAAGGCAATAGAGAAGACAGTAAATTATGCGATTGCTATTGTTTCTATGGTTTGTTTCAAAGGTTCAGCAGCCATCACAGGAGTGTACAGAGTTGTAGCCCAGGATTGCATCTGATGCCGGCATCATTGCATAATTCTCTGGTGTATTTATAGAAATAAAATTTTTAAAAAACATTAAAAATTATTCTTCACCTCCCCCCCCCAGAAAAAAAAACTTACATAAAAATCTATTCCAACTATTTGTTAGTATGGAAAATAGAATTGTCACATGTCTTCAAAAAGTTATGTGATAAAGGAAAGCTTTGCCACATTCCTTATAGTCAGAGGGTTTCTCTCCAGTTCATTCTTTCTTGTGTTTGTAAGGAACGGGGTGGGCTCTCTTTACCACGTTGTTTACATTCAAAGGGTCTCTCTCCAGTGAGGTTTCTTTCATGCTCTGAAGATCACTGGGACACTTCATGCTTCACCACGTTCTTTTCACGTCCACAGGGCTTCTTCCCAGTGTGATTTATGTTCATGATTTGAAGATTTCTGAGACAACAGAAGGCTTTATCACGTTCCTTACCTTCACAGGCTTTCTCTTCTGGTGAGTCCTTTCACATGTTTGAAAAGTTGGATGATCTCTCTGGGCTTTTCCACATTGTTTTCATTGATAGAGTTTCTCCCCCAGTGTAGCTCTTTCATGTATTTGAAGTAAAGTGAAGAACTAAGGTTTTTGCCACATTCCTTACATTAATTGGTCTTCTCTCCATTGTGATTTAGTCGATGTTTTATAAAACATTGCAAATGACTGAAGGCTCTCCCATATGTATTATATTTATATGGCTTCTCTCCGTGACATTCAGATTGACCTCTGATGTGCATATTATGGGGTGAATGATGCATGAAGACTTTCCCATGCACACTGCCTTCCTGTGGCTTTCTCCAGGAGAATTTTCTTGTTCAGGTTGATTTAGAATAAAATTAAAATCTTCTTCACACTGACCACCCTCTTTCCTGTCACAGGTGCTCTCTACCATTTCACTTCTTAGTTTTCTCCCCTGGTTTTTGCACTGATCTTCAATGTCATAATTTTCCCAAGTTTGTTTTGGTGTTTTTTTTTCCTATTGACACCAGGCACCTGAAGATTTCCTGCATCACACCTCTATAGAGTTCCTTTATTTTTTAGCCTGTGGTCTCAGGATAAAGCATTTTCACTGTCAAATTCTGTTTATTTTTTGATCTTAAATTATCTCAGGATCGTTGTAACATCATTAATAAGACCTTAAGATTGAATGTAAGTGTTTGAATGTTACATAAATTCTAGTCTTTCGCCCTAGCCGGTTTGGCTCAGTAGACAGTGTCGGCCTGGGGACTGAAGCGTCCCAGATTCGATTCTGGCTAAGGGCATGTGCCCGGGTTGTGGGCTCGATCCCGAGTAGGAGGCATGCAGGAGGCAGCCAATCAATGTTTCTCTCATCATTGATGTTTCTCTCTCTCTCTTCCTCTCTGAGATCAATAAAGAAATATATATATATATTTTTTAAATTCTAGTCTTTCCAATATCTACCTACATTCCTCCAGCATGACTATTATGGACCTGCCTCCAGGTCTTCTTCGTACTTGCCATTCCCTCAGTCTGCAATGCTCTTCTTCCAAATACCCACACAGCTGACTCCTTTGTTCCACTCAGGTCTCTGCTCACAGGTCCCCTTATTTAAGAGCCCTTCCATGAAGACTCTGTTGGGAATGGCTCTCCCAGCTCTATCTCGTGCTACTGCTTTACTCTGCTTTATTTCTTTTCACAACATGCATCACAGTCTGACATAGTTTATATGAGTCAGACATTAGTTTATATGTCTATTGACTCTATACTCCTTCCCCAACCACTAGCATGGTCTGTTAAGCACCATGAGAGCAGGAATTTGTTCTATTCGCAATGTATCCCTGATGCCTAGAATAATTCCTGCACATCGTTGATACCTAATAAAGAGTCATTGATCTTACTGAGTAAAATCAAACAAGAAATCTTTACTGAGTGCCTACTAGGTACCAGGCACGATGCTAGGCCCTGGAGAGATGATGGAGAGAGAAACAGACATGGTCTCTCCCTTTATGGAGCTCAAAGACCCACAGAAAAGAACAACATTAACTAAATAGTTACAGAAATGGAGGGGATAATAGCTTCTGGGCCTTGAAGAAGTACTTGTGCTGGGGAGCTTAAAACCTAGTCACAGGGAACTAGTCATGGGGGTGGGTGCAGGGTTCCCTAGAGGAAGGGTAACTGAGCTGAGAGCTAAGGATTGAAAGTGGAGAAAGGGCCTTCTAGGCATCTGGCACTTCATGTCCAAAGACCCTGTGCGGGGAGGGAGCTTGGCCTGTTTGGGGAACTAAAGAAGAGATGGGTGCACCTGGGGCTAGTGAGTCAGGCATGGAAAGAGGCAGGCAGTGAGGCTGGGAGGCGAGCAAGGAGCCCACAGGCTGGCCATGCGAGGCCAGTAGGGGGCTGCTCTCCACTTTAAGAGGGAAAGGAAGCCACTGAAGGCTGACTCCACCTTTTCAGCCACCCAATGTACAGGGAGCATAAGAAACACTGAGTAGCCCTAAACAGTTTGGCTCAGTGGATAGAGCGTCGGCCTGCGGACTGAAAGGTCCCAGGTTCAATTCCGGTCAAGGGCATGTACCTTGGTTGCGGGCACATCCCCAGTAGGGGGTGTGCAGGAGGCAGCTGATTGATGTTTCTCTCTCATCGATGTTTCTAACTCTCTATCCCTCTCCCTTCCTCTCTGTAAAAAATCAATAAAATATATTTTAAAAAAAGAAGAAAGAAAGAAACACTGAGTAGAAGATGCTCACGTGTTGAAAACACTCTTACGTGTTGCTGGTGGAAGTGTAAATTGATTCGACTTCTCTATGCCTCCCACCCAGCAATCCCCTTCTAGGATCTTATTCTACAGGCAGGCTTGGCCAGGTGTGAAGTGACATTTGTACTGCAGTGCTGTTTATTGTAGCAGCAGCATGGAAACAAACCAGATATCTCTCAGTGGGAGATTACTGAAAAAGTCGTGATGCCTCCATGCACTGGACTAAAATGAACCATAAAAAAAAAAAAAAGAATAATGAAGCCTTTTATGCATTTTTAAAAAGAATTCCAAGATATTTTATTAAGTTTAAAAAAAAAATCAAGGTTCACAGCAGACTTTATAAATGACTATTGTTTGTGTGGGTTAGAAAAGCAACAAACCAGGCCTAGGACGATAATCTGTACAGCTTTTCTATGCATTGCACATCTCTGGAAGGAGACCTAAGAAACAGGTCATGTGGCTTTACCTCTGGAGATGGAGTGGATTGGAGAGAGATTTTGACAGAGTACTTCCTGAATTTTGAACCACACAAACATCTTATCTGTCCCATAACTAAATTTGCATAACAAGTATTCATTGAACTAATAAATTAGAAAATTAATTTATTAAACAAATGGCTTCCAGTCAGTATTCCCCTCCTTTAGAGGAAAAGGATTTAGGGAGTCTTGGCCCTGCCCTACTCCCTAATTCCTGGCACAGTCCCCATGGGGATCCACCAACAGAGGAGCCTTTGGAAAGATGGGTGGGGTGAAAATATTTATTCAACTGGCATCATTTCCAGGAAAGGGTCTCCTCCTTCACCCCAAAACCAGGACTGTCTGCTGGTCAAACAGTTTGGGGACTTTCCGAGCTTTTTGAATTATGCTTCTTGCTGAAAGGCTGCACTGCTGGTCTCTGAAGTGGCAACTGGCCCCTAAGATGCAATCACTTCTCCACATTCCTCCAAACTCTTATTAAAAAGTCTGATATCCAGGGCTTCCCTGTATAAAAATAAGCATCCAAAGGGACTTGCCCTATCGGGAAAAGCAGCACAAAGTGAGTAAGGCCAGAATGTCTTGAGTGGCCCAATTGCAACAACCGAAGAGTTTGGTCAGTGAGCTCTGATTAAATTCCAGTGGGAAGGACAGCTGATAGTGCAGGTACGTGTCTCCGGCCACTCGATGTCATCACTCTGGCTTGATTAGGAGGATGAAAGAGAGACCAGCGGGCTCAGCTCCAGAGGAGTTCCCTGTTTCTCTGGGTGGGGGAGGCGATGCGCTCCAGGTGCTAATGAAGGCGAGCAGCTGAACGCTGTCCTGGAGTCCCCTCTGGCAGGCCTCGGGCTTGGACTAGGCAAGCGGGGCGGGGAGGGGACAAATAAATTAAAGGAGCAACAGAAAAGACTGAGAACAAGGTGAGGCATGGGGATCCTCAACTTACACTCTCTGTTTGTACTATAACAAGATCATTTCTAAACAACCCTATGGAGAAAGGATGACTTACTACGGTGGTTCTCAACCTTCTGGCCCTTTAAATACAGCTCCTCATGTTGTGACCCAACCATAAAATTATTTTTGTTGCTACTTCATAACTGTAATGTTGCTACTGTTATGAATCGTAATGTAAATATCTGATATGCAGGATGGTCTTAGGCGACCTCTGTGAAAGGGTCGTTCGACTAACAGGTTGAGAATCCCTGACTTACTACCTTCCCCGCCCCTCTGATTGGTCAGCTCAGTGGGTGCTGAACTTTGCCCTGTGCACAAAGATCTATCGCTGATGTAATTTGAGGACTGTTGAGAATGCCTTTGCCAACCCAAATAAATCTGAAATGACCAACAAGGAAAGTAAAGGGAACGACAGCTCACTGGTTTCTGTCTACCTGGATCCAATGTGCAATTCACTTCCAGTCAACAAGGACCTACCCAACCCCTTTGTTTGCCCTCAACTGGATAATAAACAGCTCATTCGCTAATTTCAACAATGAGCGCTAGAGGGCTTGCCCACAAGGTCCATCCGTTTCTGATCATTCCCGCTAGTTTTCATCACTGAGACCCTTTTCCCCTGTAGATTAGCGGTGAGAGGCTCTCCTGATGTCTCACTCAATGGAAGTGAAAACCGAATGAGATGATGATATATGATAGCGCTTTGAAAAAGTAGAAAATTTTACATTCAAATGTCATGATTTTGTTGTTGATAACAGGAATTGTTTCTTCTGTTCCCCATTAATTTTTCCCCTGTTTTTAGAAAAAATGGAAGTAATAATTGAGTCTCCCTTCCCAAGAGCCTGGGAATGCTGTTTAATGAGAGCCTTTTTAATGGTTGTTCATTAGTAACACCCACAGAAGGTCTTCTCTCACATCCTTTTGCACCGGAGATTCCTCTAGGGAATGGGCAGCCTCCTCCGCTCTGATGTCTGACTCAGCGGAAATGACGGAGTTGGGTGACTGGTCATCCTGATAAGGACACAGGACATCCTACAGCTGCAATTCTGCCTTGGGCTTCCCTGGTTCAGCCCTCTACCCCCATCTTTTCCTGACTCCATCCACGGTGGTCTGAGAGGGGTTTTCGTGCCCCCCCATCTCCATCGAGCTACTCCAAAGCCACCTTATATAAGCATGCAGCCCATAAAAAGCAAGATGACCACTGCGCCAATGCAGCTTCACACCATCTCTTAGCTGCTCCCCTCCCAACTGGACTGCTACTCCAAGCCCCCGCTATACGAGGACAGTGGAGAATGCACAGCCGCCGCCACCTGTAGCAGCCGCCACCTCACTTCAATTCAGCAAAACTTGACTCAGTGTTGGGATCGCACAGACCCAGCATCAATCCTGGGTCTGCCATGAACTGTCTGTGAGAGTCTGGGCCAGTCCTCCACGTCTCTGATCCCCAGGACCCTCATCAGTAAATGGAAACGACTGATGGCCGCTACCGGAATCCGGGATATATCCCAAGCACCTAGCTCCATATCGAGCGCCCACTAAACATGTGCAGAAAGGGTGGATATTGAGTAAGCGCAAGAAGTGTCCTGGGGATGGTAGAGTTCTTAGGAAGAGATCGGCGTTACCTGCGGACGGAGGCCAAGAGAGGCTTTGCAAAGGGGCCTTGAAAGAGGGCTGAGGAGTTTGGTAGATGGACGGAGGGGAGGGCACACGGGCGGGGGAACAGCACGAACAAAGGCTGGGCCTGGAGCCCTAAGCACTGGGCCAACTTGGGCAGGAACATGATGCAGCTGTTGAGAGTGGCAGGGGGAGGGAGCCCTGGCATAGGAGGCAGGAGCCAGGGAGGAGGTGGATCAGAAGGGCCGAGCCGGGTCATTGTTAAGCCGTAGGGGACATGGTTTGGCCCACAATTTGCCAGATTCTTGTCAGCAAGGGTCATGTCAGAATAAATTCATTATAATAGCAACTGGATCATGAAAAACTCAGGATCAAATATTCAATAAAGCAGGTTAAAGTCTTAGAAGTAAATGGCATTCATCTTAAATTGGAAGACCTGAGGCCAGACCTAAATTCAAACAATTACATGTAGAGCGAACACAGCCACAGGCACTTTTGCAGTGAGAGCCCTGAGAACTGGTAGTGGTGAGGGAGGAAGAACTGGGGCTTTAGAGCTAGACTGGGTTGGAATATCACCTGCCACTGTGTGACTCGGGGCAACTCATTTGACCTCTCTGAGCCTCATTCTTCTCATCAGTGGGAATCATAAACCAGGGCCTTGTCAAGCATGGAAAGTGCTTGACACTGAACATAATAGGTGCAGAATGACTCTTCCCCACCGCTCACCCACCTCCCCTAGAATCTGTCTGGTTTCCTGGTGATGAGATGATGAACTTGGAAACAGGGCGCAGGGATGCTCTTCCTGGATTGGCCACATACTGCCCCATCTCGAGGCTCTCCGTGCCTCAGTTTCCCTCACTATACATTGGAGAAAGCAACTCTTGCTGTGTCCTTCACACAAGAGATGGGCAGTCTGCAGCCAGAGAAAAGGAGAATGTGAATGGAATGGGACCACCTGGATGGGAAGGCCCTTTGGCCAGTCTTCCCCTCCCCCAGGCCAGGCAGCCCAGTCAATGCTGGCAGAGAAGAGGGCTCTGCCAAGCAGCGCCAAAGAGGGACACCCCAGACGCCAACCATAGGGTCTCCATCCCAAGCCACTTCCTATGTTTTCAAAGATGGTGTTTTATAAAAAATAAATCTTGTAAAAGGTTTTCCTGAGAGGACAGTGCACCTGGGCTCTGCATCAGCCAAAGAACAGACATTGTTCCAGGCATTTCAAGAAGGGACTTGCACAGGAACGTAAGTGTTGGAAATCCATCAGGAGGCTGAAGAAGAAAAGGTCAGGGAAGCTGCCATTAGCCCTCAGGGGCAGGAAGCTGCTCCTGCCGTCCGGGCCAGGGGCTGCAGGAAAGCACGCCCGGTGGCCACGGCTACCTGCATCCCAGGCCAGGAAATCCATCTCCTGTCTCCCGAAGCCCACACCGCTGCCCGCTGCTGCCACTGCCTCCCACATGCCTCTCAAACCTCACGCAAGGGCCTGCTGAGAGGCCAGCCCAGGAGGGGTGTCTTAGAAAGAGGGGAAGATAGACGGAACATGGAGAATACATGTAGGACCAAGTCCTTGATGGTCAAGAGAGAGGGAAATCAAATATCAATCTTCAGCCTGGAGAGAAGAAATTCAAAGGTTCAGGGATGAAATAACATAGACTGGGAGGGAGGACAATAGCATTAAAGGCACTGGCTTTGAATTCAATCCCAGCTCTACCCACTCACCAGCTGTGGGACTTGGGCAAAGTGCTTTACTTCTCCGGGCCTTAACTCCCTCGTCTGCAAAGTGGGGCTAATTATAGCACCTGCCCCTCAGAGAAAAGTGAAGTAAAGCCACCGAGCTTTACTGCCTGGCAGGTAACAAGCACTGAAAACACAGTAACTCAGAAGTTATTCCAGGCACCTCTCCCACCTTCTTCCCTCTTCTCTACCCGCCGTCCCGCCCCATTCTCCCCTTGATCTCTTGTTTTCCTGGCCAAACCTAAAAAGATGGCATTTTCAGAAATCCCTGTCTATAGCCATGTTTCAGCCTTCTTTGTTTTGTTCCTGAAGACAGAGAGTACGTCAGGAGATTACCCTGCCTTGACCACAGAGGAAATTCAGACATAAAGGAACCAAAACCCTATTAATGATGGTTGAACCATTTAAAGAAATTGACTTCCGGGACAGTGTACAGTTCTAGGAGTTTTAACACACGTAGATGTAACCACTACCACAGCGGGATACAGAACAGCACCTTCTCCCCCCAAAGCTCCCTCATGCTACCCTTTAGAGTCACACACACCCTCCCCCACTCCTAACCTCTGGTAACCATAGAGCTGTGTCTTTTTGAGACTGTCATGTAAATGGAATCATAACATATGCAACCTTTGTTACATAGTTACATACATGTAACATATGTGTCTTTCCTTCAACAGAAGGCCTTTGAGATTTGCCCAAGTGGGTCCATGCATTGGTAGTTCTCTTTGATTGCTGCGTAGTATTCCATGTTGGGGACCTTTAAGAGAATTCTCAAGCATCCTTGGTGTTGTTTCTTTGTGAAGGTTGTCTCAAAATAATTGGTTCAAAGCAACAAATGGTGCACAGTTGTCCCCCCTTATCTGTGGGGGATATGTTCCAAGATCCCAGTGGATGCTGGAACCTGCAGCTAGCACAGAACCCTATATATCCTAGGGTTTTTCCTACACATACATACCTGTAATAAACTTTGGTTTATACATCTGCACAGTAAGAGATTGACAATGATAACAGAACAATTGTAACATTATACTGTAATAAGTTACGTGAATGTGGTCTCTCTCAAAATCTTATTGTGCTGAACTCGCCCTTCTTGTGATGATCTGAGATGATACAATGCCTTGAGCTTCTGCTCTTTTTCTTGAACTACGATCACCTGTCCTACTGTTAATGAGGTTACTCCCTCACATAGAAACAGTCAGGTTTCTTCCTGTCCTTGAACAAAGGTTGTTGGTTTTGCTTGCCCTAGAGCAGTGATGGCGAACCTTTTGAGCTCGGCGTGTCAGCATTTTGAAAAACCCGAACTTAACTCTGGTGCCGTGTCACACATAGAAATTTTTTGATATTTGCAACCATAGTAAAACAAAGACGTATATTTTTGATATTTATTTTATATATTTAAATGCCATTTAACAAAGAAAAATCAACCCAAAAAATGAGTTTGCGTGTCACCTCTGACACGCGTGTCATAGGTTCGCCATCACTGCCCTAGATGCTCGTGTTAAGCCCCACCCCCTAAAGGAGCAAGATGAACAGAGGGACAGGTTCATTTCGGGAAGTGGAAAGAAGTTTGGGTTGCAGCTCTTGGTAACCTTTGCTTTGGGGGGGAATCCTGGAGGAAGTGTGTGGGAGGCACCTGTGCTGCTCATCATGCAGTGACAGCAAGAGTTCTCACCTCCAAATCAGCTCCTGAGTGTAGTAATAAGAAAAGGATCCCCACACACAACCAGTACTTAGCCAAGAAATAATCACCACCTCCCGGCCTCCCCCGTTATTAGAAAGCAATAAAAACTCCAACAAAAGAGAGACATCAGTTTGCCTGCTGTTATCACTCTTTCTTCTTCTTTTTTGTTTTGTTAATCCTCACCCACAGATATTTTTCCATTGATTTTTAGAGAGAGTAGGAGAGGGACAGAGAAACATCGATGTGAGAGAGACACATCGATTGGTTGCCTCCCAAATGTGCCCCAACTAGGGCCTGCAACCAAGGTATGTGCCCTTGACCTGAACCAACCCACGACCAATGCTGTATCTCGGGCCAACGCTCTATCTACCCAGCCAACCGGCTTGGAATTATTACTCATTCAGCAGAAGCTTAGAGCTGGCCTCCTGGGAAGCAGGCACACAGCTGGCCCGGAGGATTCAGTGCATGGTCCCTATCCTCAGGGGGTTCACTCTCTGGTCGGGGGGGGGGGGGGGGGGGGGGCGGGGGGGGGAGGGGCAATTACATAAAGAGATGATTCCAGCACGATCTCTTTGGTCTATGCTATCTCAACCACACTGAACAGCACGGGCAATCCTGAGCAAAAGGTGCTGCTTCCTACCTTTGCTTAAACTACCTGCTGCCTAGAATGCCCTGCACCCCAACCCCACCCCAAGCCAGCAAAGATCCCACCTCCCACCTATGTCTCCTTCTCTGACAGTGGGTTTCCCATCCGTAGCAGATTCCACTAGAAGCCTGGAGAAGCCTCAACCTTCATTCAGGTTCTGAAATTTTATTTTTACCTGAGACTGGACATTTCAATTAATAAACTGAGACTGTTTAGTGACTTAAAAGCAACCATAGCATTGGGCTTTTAACCTAAACTTGGCCAGAAATTTTTGAGGCCTGTGCCAGTTTTTATTCAGGGTCAGGGAAAGAATAAAAACCTCCAGAAAAAAATTACAAAGAAATTATGGGAGAATAAAAATTTGCATTATAATAACATTCTACAAGCCACACTGTGAGGGGCAGAAATATTAGTCATGCGCTGTTAACCATGTTAACGTAAAACAAACAAACAAACAAAAAACAACAACATTCCAAGCTGTACAGAATTTTTGTGAGTATTTGAGCCAAACTGTCGACAATTGCCGGGAAGCAGAATCTCAATGGATTGGGATAATGCTCCAGAGAATGGCAGTTTGCACCTTGTTTTATACGTTACAATCAAAGGAGGAGATGTAAGTGGGTTCCAGGAAATCCACTGGTGATGGATTAGGGAGGTGGGAGAAAACAACGCGGGCAAACCTCTGGGATTGGATAAAAAGTAAAATGATAGACACTTCTTTTACACAGGTGGGTACAGGATAGTTAACAGTCAACAATTAACAGTTATAATGAAGGAATTTGTGGTCTCCTGTCCTGGCAGGATCTGAGGGGAACAAGCATTAATTGTTTATTCAGTTAATTATATGTTTTCCTCCTTCATCCACTTTCACTTTTATCTTATGATATGTTTGGCCAGATGAATTTAGACTTCTACTATTTTATTATCCAGAAAGTTTAATTTTTCTTCTAGGCAGTTAGTTTCATCTATTCCAGTGGTCGGCAAACTGCGGCTCTCGAGCCACATGTGGCTCTTTGGCCCCTTGAGTGTGGCTCTTTCACAAAATACCACGTGCGGGCGCACATGTACAGTGCGATTGAAACTTTGTGGCCTATGCGCAGAAGTCGGGTTAAGAGCAGATAAGGTAGCCCCAGTATTTACAAGGTAGCCCCAGTATTTACAAGGGCCTTAGTAACTTTCCCTTTTATGATAATTTCAATTTCTCCTAAAGAATTAGTAAGGAGAAGGAGAAAATACCCTCTCATAGTCCTGAAGCAACCCTATGTTTGCTTCTGTTTTCTCTTTGTAAATAACACTTCAGTTTGTTTGTTTTTCTATAATCTTTCTTATGGTGACCTGGCTTTTTACAGCAAAAGATTCCTTTACAGTTTCACAGACCTTACTTAGTAATTCTGCTGCCTTGCTCTTAGAAACCAGTAGGTGTATTAATTGGAATAGGTCAGAATAGCCAGTTAAATTTTTGTGAATCCATCAGGATCCCAGATAAAGTCGGGAACAATTGCCAGCTCCTCTCTAGCTGAGACCAGTTTTTTTCCAAAAGGAGCTATTGGAATTCCTATTCTCATTTTCCTTCAAGTCAGTGGCAGCAGAGGAGATGGAAGGAAGAAGAGAGAGGAAAGGGCAAGTTCAGACAAGGAAGCTCAGAAAGGAAGAGGGAAAAATGGGGTGTAGGCATTTATTAGCTTCAGAATAGTTCCAGGACAATCTCTAAAATTTTGTATTCCACTTTTTTGAATAATTTTTTCTATGCTTCTCCTTAGAAGCTTCTAATTGCCAAATCAAGATATGCTTCCCATATAGTCATTCAGTTTAATTTTAGAGCTGGCATTTTTCTAATTTTTTTGCATGCAAAATATTAATTTAGGTACCCAAAGACAACTGCATTTTGGCCATTTTTAAGTTCATATTTTCTAATGAAATCTTCCCATTTCTGTAAACCACTTGCAAGTAAAGGCTTCCTATCAGGAGTATTAACTGAGGGCTGGGGTTTGGGAGTTTCTGGACTTGGGAGCACAATTTCTCATGTTACTTTTTTTTAATGTTTATTTTTGGGTATCTGTAGTCTGAGCAAATTTTCTAGGGATGTCATGTAGAGGGTCGAAGTGTGCTGCTTATGGGTTGAACTCCATGAGGCTCTCACCCCTCGAGTCAAAATTCAACCCTTTATGTGCCTCAGTTTCTCTCCCAGCTGTCCAAAACCACAGGAAGGGCCTGGGGCCCTGGCAGATCGAGCCTTATGGGGGCCCCCTGGATGAGCCAGTTAATTACAATTGAGTTAGGACTTCCCTGTGGGGCTCCTGCACGTCCTGAGGAATGACCTCTGACACCTCCACAAAGATTCTTAGTCACCTAACAACACCCGACAATCGGGCTGGAGGGAGGATGTGCCCCTTTATCTTCGGAGCTGAATGAGTTCAGCTCATTTATACGGCAAAGGTTGTTTTCTGCTCAGACTCAGGAAGCAATTCCAACTGAAAAGCCAAAATCAAAACCAGCCACCCATTTTTTTCCTCCAGTCTCACCTTAGCCTGAGTTCAGTCAAGCCTTAACCTTAGTCCCACCTCAAGGATTTAAAAATACAGCTCAAATAAAGTCAGACCCTCTACCAAAGCAAGGGAAGGTCCCGGGTCCAAGAGACAACTCACCCAAGTTCACCCAATTGGGGGAGGAATTGGCAGGCTCAATGGGCCCCTTGCTGGATCCTAGTACCGGGTCCAGGTCTGAGGGATGGTCCTGGGTGAGAGTCTTTGTAATCCTGCCGACTACGCCAAGTAATGTTAACATAAAAAAACTTTCAAACCCATAAAGAATTTTTGTGAGTTTATTTGAGCCAAACTGTTGACAATTGCCAGGAAGCAGAATCTCAACATATTGGGATAATGCTCTGGAGAATGGTGGTTTTCGCCTTGTTTTATTCATTATAATCAAAGGGAAATACTTAAGTGGGTTACATGAAATCCATGGTGATAGATTAGGGAGGTGGGAGGAAGCAAAGTGGGCAAACCTCTGGGATTGGATAATAAGTAAAATGATAGACACTTCTTTTACACAGGTGGGTACAGGATAGTTAACAGTCAACAATTGACAAGATAACAATAACAATGAAGGAATTTGTGGTCTCCTGTCCTGGCACACCCATTGGTTGTGCCCTGAAGGGTCCAGAAAAAGGGAAATTACAAATTACCCTGACATTCCAATGATATATTATCATAGATGCAAAAGACAACAGACAGGCTTAGTTAAGGTAAAGATTGACCTTTGTCAGGGAAGATACCAGCCTAGGACGTGACTATCCACTATAACTGCTTTAATTAGAGGTTTTTTCCTTTCTTTTTCTTTTTTTTTTTTTTTTGTTGTTGTTGTTAATCCTCACCTGAGGATATTTTTCCATTAGTTTTTCAGGGAGAGTGGAAGAGAGAAAGACAGAGAAACATCAATGTGAGAGTAACACACTGAATGGCTAACACATTGAATGGTTGCTATGCACACACCTGAGCAGGGCCCAGGCTGGGGAGGAGCCTGCAACCAAGGTACGTGTCCTTGACCGGAATCGAACCTGGGACCCTGTGGTCCACAGGCTGATGCTCTATCCACTGCACCAAAGTGGCAAGGGCAGTTAAAGTTTTAATTTCAGACCATCCTTTGTGGTTACTTTAGGTCTTTGAGTGTGTGAGACCGCCATGCAGGCCTTCCCTGAGCTTGTCAGGTTAGCATGTGGCCCCTTTTTTGTCTACAACACCTAGTATGAAAGTTAGCACACAGTAGGGAACAACAAGTGGCAAGAAGACACCAAGCTTTCACAATTTGATGTATTTACTTCACTGTCTGCTGATCAGTCGAATGCACATAGATGTAGCTGAGTCACTTTAAGCCATGTAATTGCCAGCACATAAACACATGCTAGCTCATCCCTCTGGCTGAGTCCTCAGGGGTATTTAAGTCCCGGTGTGGCCTCTGGTTGTTCCACCTGCTCTGGCCAGTTCCCCCTGACCCTTCCCTGCTGCTCTCCTCCTTCCTTATCCCTCCTCCCTCCCTCCCGTTCTCCTTCCTTCCCTCTTTCCCTGATGCTCTCCTTTCCCTCCCAAATCTGTGCTGTTTGGTAGATTCAGACAGACCTGGCTTAGCGGCTTTGTGACCCTGAAAAGAGGCTCAACCTCTCCGAGCTTCCATCTCCCACTTGCAAAGCAGGGCTCCCTAATAGTTGTAGCTGGTAACCACGGGCTGGCCGTGCAGCCAGCTCCGCATGCAGCTAGCTCCCCATGCCAGGCTCTGGGTGACACTTGGCATGCATTAGACCTCATTATTCCTCACCACAGCTCTCGAGGTAGGTATGGCCATTACCCCATTGGACAGATGGGGAAAGTGAGGCTGAAAGAGGCGAGGTAAGTTACCCAAGCACAATCTGAGCAGAAGTGGGATGTGATCTTAGGTCTGTCTTTCTCCACCAATTTCAGGCTCGTGAAAATCCACAGGACTGCTTGCTAGCTTCCCTCCTCCCCTCTTTCTGAGATGGTGGCAAAGGAGGGAAGGGACAGTCAAGACAGACGGCAGGTTCATAGAAGCCTAAACACGCGGGCACTACTGGAGGTGCTTGGCATTCCTCCTTGTTTCATGCAGGCTGCATTTCACCACTCAGGACTCCGGGACGGCAAAGACCCATGAAGGCAGAGACCCATGAAGGCAAAGACCAGGGCATCTGCTTCTCTGGGCGGGAAGCACAGGTGCTTGGCAGACTGCTGGGCGCAGTGCAACTGTGAAGGCTCAGGGGCCTGGGGGGAAGGGGACAGTGGCAACGAGTAGGGACAGGACAAGTCCACAAGCAAATGAACCAAGGTGCCGTGGGCTAGAGAGAGATACGTGGAGCCCTGTGGGAGCAGAGGAGGGAGAGGGGAGGGCGGCTTCCTCAGAGGGTCATCTACTGGCACCACCATGTACCATGTCCTACGTTAGGCTCTTTGACTTCATCTTATTTAATTCTCACAAGAGAGGAAACCAAGCTCAAAGTCAACGCCCTTGAAAAGTCGCTGAGCTGGGATTCAAATCCAGATCTGTCTGGTTCTGACACCCATGCCCTGTCCTCCTTACAGGCCGCCATCTGAGGGGACGCCCACTCGGGTCACAAAGAAAGACATCCAGAATGTATGAATCACTTTCAGAGAAAAGTGAAAAAACACATTCTCCCAAAATCTCACATCATAACCGCCCGGAAAAGCAAACATGAAGGTCACCGGGGACACAAGCAGCCTGAGAAGAGCCATTGGAGCAAATCAGCTGCTCCCACACCTGGTGTCCTGCTCTCTCCACCAGCAGGACAACGAGAGTCCAGAACTGCTGCTGCTGGGTCCTTCCAGGGAGGCCTCTCACCTTCAGGGTCTTCAGGGCGGCTTCACTCTTTGAGTCTCAGTTTTGCTTTTTATACTGCAAGACAGAGAGGTCATTAGAAGCGGGTGAGGAAAGCCAATGCGAGAGGGAGGACCAGGGAAAGGCTGAGAACGGTGGTCATCTAGGCCTCAGATGCCCCCGCAGGGACTTCTTGAAAGTGGTGGAACCCAAGCTGCTGAATCTAGTTGGTGCCTGGACCCCCCCTTTCTTCTTAAGTGGAAAAGGTAGCTGATGGGGTTGGAAGGAAAGATAAGAAAGACACTGGGAAACTAGAATTAAACACAGTGGCATGTCCATCGTTCCCTTTAAGATGAGCCTTGTTTGGAGGGAGGAAAAACCTCAGGTAGAGGCGGAACCTCAAAAGCCATCTAGTCCAATCACTGAGTTTAAAAAAATGAATCCTGGGCCCAATAACTGGAGTTTCTGACTTAGAAGGACACAGGAGTAGGGCATGTTTTCGCTCTCTAGGTTTTCTAACCAAAGTGCAAGGACCAGCAAGCCAGTCTACGTTACTGACTCTCTTTCTCCACCAAAACAGACACTTGAATGTTTCCTCACTAACCTGCCTCAGTGGGAATACCTGCAGAGAGAGAGCTCACTACCCACCCCCAAGACAGCTCTTTCTTCACAACACTGTCAGCTTTGTCATATTGTTTCCAGTAAGACTGCTCTCTTCCTTCTTCCTGCTGCGCCATCTCACCCTCCCATTGATGTTTCTCTCTCCCTCTCTCTCTCTTTCTTTCTCTCCCCCCCCCCCCCCCCCCGCCCCATCTTCCCCTCTCTAAAAATCAAGGGGAAAAATATCCTCGGGTGAGAATTAACAAAAAAAGAAATTTGTCTTTAGGGATTGAGGGTGTCCCCCTGTCCCCTCAAACACAACAAACACACAAATACAATCAGAAGGGCATCTGCCGTCACCTTTTGGCTCCTCGAGGTGGGGAGCAGCGAGACTGTTCTCAATGTGGAGCAGAAGCGACCCCTGCTGGTCATCGAGATTACAGCTCACAGGTATAGGTAGGAACCAAGCACTTACTTTGTTCATGATCCAGTCAGCATCTTCAATGGCTCTTTTAATAATCTGCTGGATTCTCTCAGGATTGTCTTCATCTGAATGAACCCGGAAACTCTGAAAGTTTAAGCATAAAAAAAAAGATGGTGGCAAAATTCACAGGACCAGCAGCTTCAGAGCACCAGTCACAGGCCAGGCGCACTGTGGGCACTTTATACTCAGCATCTCTCTTACCCTCCGTAAGAGTTATGATTCCACACAGAGATGAGGAACTGCCGCTAAGCCAGTGGTTCTCAACCTTCTGGCCCTTTAAATACAGTTCCTCGTGTTGTGACCCAACCATAAAATTATTTTCGTTGCTACTTCATAACTATAATGTTGCTGTTATGAATCATAATGTAAATATCTGATATGCAGGATGGTCTTAGGCGACCCCTGTGAAAGGGTCCTTTGACCGCCAAAGGGGTCACGGCCCACAGGTTGAGAACCGCTGTGCTAAGCAATGGTGTCAGCATTTGAATTATGGTCCATTCAACTGCATAGCACATACTCTTGCCAGCAGGGCAGTTATGAAATGGAAGACTGGTCCGTAAGTTACAACCCAAATCAAACTGGACCCAAAGGTTATCAGGTGGGGGCAAGGGTGATGGAGGGCCTAAGGGAAATTTCCATCACTGTTTCTTTGCTCCTCCCAGGAAGCTGCTTTCACTAGGGGGAGATGTCTGCATGGGCTTCTCCTGGGAAGAATAGGGCTTCTCCGGGCCATGCTGGAAAGCCACGCAGAGAAGGAAGGGGCCGTGGGAGGGTGGTGTGGGAAATCCAGCCAAGCCCAGTGCAGACCTCAGGCTGCTGTTTGCTTCTGGCCAGATGTTCACCCTCGAGGAGCAACGTGAGATTCCGGTTCATTCAGGACAATCGGGCACTGGTGCCTCCTCTGCCCTGTTGCTCTCAACCCCACACACCGTCCTTGTCTTTAGGAGCATCTCAAGTGGGAAGTCCTCCCTGACTCCCTCACACAACTCACTGTTCCCTTCTCCATGTTTCCACAGCCCTCTGTTGCTTCTTCTATCGTTTCCAGTTTCCACATTATATCTGTATTAATTTTAGTTTTTAACTTTTTATTTGGAAATCATTTCTAACCTGTAGAAAAACTGCAAGAATAATACAAAAGAGTTGCCTTCAGAATCACCAGGTGTTAACATTTTGCCACATTGGCTTCACTATTCTCTCTTCATGTGTTTGCATTAAACTCTTGGGAGCACTTCAAAGTTGCAGACAAGCCCTTCACCCCCAAACACTTGGGTGTGTATTTCCTAACAACAAGGGCATTCTCTTAATAACAACAGTACTCAAATTCAGAACATTTCACATGGATACAGTACTAGTGTATCTATCTAATTCACAGCCCAAATGCCAACTTCATGAATTTCCTCCAACAATGTCCTTTATAAGAATTGTTTCTCTTATAAAGAGATCCAGGATCCCATCTGGAATCAGGCGTTACATTTCGCAGTCACACCTGTAAACCAGAGCAGCTCTGGTGCCTTCCTCTGTGTTTCCCGACATCGATGTGTTTGACAAGAACAGGCCAGTTATGTGGTGGACGGTCCCTCGGTTTGGGCTTACCTGATGTTTGCTCACAGTTAAAGTCAGGTGTGCTTTGTCGACAGAGACCTCTGTCACAATGAGGATGTGCCTATTTTAATTATCCATTTGGCTGCCTATTTCAAGGCTTGGCACAGAGCTGGGGGGCTGGATGGCACATCCATCCTCTGTTTCCTCAACAAAAACCAGAGAGAAGAGCTGGGCTGCCCAGCACTGATACCCACTGGCTCTTACTAAGTTGCCACCCCCCACCACCTGAAAGACCATCCCTGCCCCTGTTCCTGCCCCTGCCCCTCTGATAGGCCCTTTATCAGAGGAATCTCCCCTACCCCCAGGCCCAGCATCCCCTGCTCCCACCTGCCTGACAGCGTGCCTGTAATGCTCCTGGATGCCCTTGGTGGGCAGCTGTCGGCAACAGCGCAGCAGGTATCGGTAGAGCTGCAGAGGCGTCTGGACCAGCTCTGCCCCCGGTAGCGGGGCCATCTGCAAGGCTGCCTGTCCCTGGAAAACACAGAGCATCACGTCTAAGGCATCACCTAAGAAACCATCATCAAAAGCAAAAGAGTGAACATCTCCATCACCCACACAAATTTCCTGCAGCCTCTTTGTAATCCCTCCTCCTGCCCTCGCCACTCCCCCATCCCAAAGCAACCTCTGCTTTCTGTCACTACAGATTAGTTTGCATTTCCTGAGTTTTACATAAAAGAAATCATACGTCTTGTACTCCTTTGTGTCTGCAGAACCCATATTTTTAAGCTCTGTATAATCATGTCTGTCTCCAAAGAACCTGTAACTCTAATCTGGCCTCTTATTTTTTGAAGCAGGAAACTCAACTAAGAGCACAGATTTCTCGCCAACCCCCCCCCCCCCCCGCCCCCCAATGATAGAATCTAGAACATAAGGATTTGTTAAGCTTCCATTAAGTGCCTCCCAGCCCATAACAGTACCTCCTCTATGCTCACTGCGCTGTAGGCTCCCGCCTGGACCTCTGCCACAGCATTTTGCCTGTGTTCCTGCCTTCGCCCGTCACGTCCCAGTCTCCTCCACACTGAGAAGGTCTGCAAGGACCTTCTCCCAGATCCCCCCAAACCACAAGTCAGTCATCTCTTGGTGCCTTTGCACATGCAGCTGCCTGAGCATGGAGCTCCTTCCCCTCTCCATGTGAGGAACTCATGTTTATCCTGCCAGGCCCAGCTCGATGTCACTTCTTCTGGGAAGCCCTTCCTGACTGTCCCTCCAGTGGGAGGGGGGTGGGGGGAGCAGTACCCTGTTTATGGAGCTGGTACAGTGCTTCCCACATTGCCAGAATTCATGTGCTGCCAGGCCTGGGCAGCCTGGCCCGGGCCCCAGTGCTTCGTGCCCTGTTTACTGAACTGGACTGAATGGGATCTGTTATCTCCTCTGTCCAGATTTCCCCTCTGTGACAGAGAAGCTCACTATGCTCCAAATGAAGGAGCTAAAAGACCAAGATTAAGCGACTGGCCTTGGTTTTCAATCTATCAGAGGTCCTTAAACTGAGAAAAGAAACTCATTAAGTAGCTGGTTTCAGAGGCTCCTTCATTCCATTTCCAGCATATCTTGCTGGCAACAAAAAATGTCCATCTCCACAGCTAAGTTTCCCATTTGCTCCTGGTGCTCCGGGCTCTCACTCTGACACTGGGGTAGGTAGGTGGTTGTCTGCCCCCACCACCCGTCCAGTAACAGCCCCAGATGTGTGGCTGGTGATCCCGTGAGGCCAGGTCACGGCCCACAAGGTCTGATTGGAGCTCCACTCCAAGTCTGGCCAATCAGAGACCTGCATCCACGTGGTGGCAGGGATTGGTTCACAGCTGGGCACATGAAGGAAGCTGGGTGAATCTCAACACGTCTACAGGAGTGACTAGACCTGATGGTGAGAGGACTCATCCTCTCTCAGGGAAGCCATCTTGCCTCCTCTTGACGCTGGAGACTGAAGCCACAAAAGGCAGAGCTGAGAACCAAGTCTGAAGAATTCATTTGAGCCCTAAAACCATTCACCTGAAGGCCGTCCCACCCCGAGACTTTGCAATGATCCAAGACAATGAATCCCATTTGCCAAAGCAGCTTGGGTTTGTTTTGTCACTCGCAGCCAAAAGAGTTGAAACGGATCGAAAAATCTTCATCTCCCAAATTCTACGTCCATGATGAACTGTGACGGTTCTACAGAAGAGTGCAAACAGGGCGGGGTTCCCCAAATATCAACCTGCCAGTCTCACCAGCCACACTTCGGTCCAACACACGGAGGGGAACCCCATACAATGGGGCAAAGACCTTCAAGTACCACCGGAGAGGACATACCACTGAAGCCCTCCACCTGACGGGCAGATTCCACTGGCAGGCTTCCCCAAACTATATAAAGTGCTAATCAAATATTGTAAAATGCTAGTGGTGTGACAGATGGTTACCAGCTGCAGTCTTCAAAATTAACATTTGGAAAGAGCACAACTTAGTTTCATTACTTAAAAACCCAAGCAATACTTAGAAACCAACCCAGCAAGTATGGGCGGGAGACTATTTTCAGCTCAATTATCATTCTCAGTCCTTCCCAGTAATAACTGGCAGAGAAGGCATGTGTGGGTCCACTCAGAAGAGTTAAACTAAAAATGTCTCAATTTAATTTAAAGTGTGGGTTTGCTATGACTTAAGGGGCAGTGAACCTCACAGCATCATTGCTAAAACTGTAGTCAAAACCCGTGGCCCTGGGAATGCTCGCTTGGCACATCCTTACTCCTTGGACTGGACCCCTCGACGTGGGCTCCCTGCCTCTGTGAAAACATCACCATCTTCCTAGCCAGTGGTCGGCAAACTCACTAGTCAACAGAGCCAAATACCAACAGCACAACGATTGGAATTTCTTTTGAGAGCCAAATTTTTTAAACGTAAACTATATAGGTAGGTACATTGTTATTAACTTAATTAGGGTACTCCTAAAGCTTAGGAAGAGCCACACTCAAGGGGCCAAAGAGCCACATGTGGCTCGAGAGCCGCAGTTTGCCGACCACGGTCCTAGGCAACCAAACCAAAAGCATCACAGAGCCAGACTCCTCCTCCTCCCTCCACTCCTATGTCACTGGTCTCTAAGTCCTACCAAATCCTACACCTAAATGCCCCTCAAATCTGTCCCCTCCTATTTCCATTGTAAGAGCCTTGGTTAAGGCTCGTATCTTAGCTCACAGAGATAACTCCCACAGTTCCCAGCAGGTCTCCCTGTCTTCCGAGCTATTCTTCACTCAACAGCCAGAGTGAATCTTTCCAAATGTGACCCTCAGCGTGTTGCGTTCCTGCCTAAAACCCCTAATAGCCTCCTTTACCCCCCTATCACTCCTGACAACTTTCCCCAAAATGTGGGACAAACATGCAATTATTTTAAGCAGTATAGGGACCAACATCTTTTTATTGTAATGATTTTATGTTTATTTTCATGTGTAATGAGAAAAATCCCACAATTTCATAAGTATTATGGCAAAGTGAGAGTGGGAGAGCTTTGTGGAGTTCATTGATTCAGTTAGCTCTGCATACATCAAGGAGGAAAAAAAATATCTTTGTTTCCTTTTAAATCAAACAAAAGATCAGGTGACATTTATTTAGCTCTTTCCCAACACAGAACTGAGTTCTGGTTAGTCATCCTGTCGCCTTTCATGAATTAGAAAGTTATAAAAACACCTCAGGGAGTGCGGCTTGCCTCACAGTAGGCTCTCAGGAAACGGTGTTAACTGAATGAACAGAAAAACAGTCCCATGTAGGCCGTCTTTCAAAACCAGAATATCGAAGAGCTGAGAGCCACCTTCTCCCATCCAGTGTGAAGAAATCTCTCCTCCACATCCTTGGCAGCCCGAGCTGTCAGAAATTCCTTTTGGTTCTGGGCTAAAATCTGCTCTGAAAAATTCTACATATTAGTCTGACCTCTGCCTTTTGGGGCTACAGTCGCTGGTGACCCCCAAGTCCAGTCTTTCATTATTCAAAGTCAATCGCCCCAGCCATTCAGTAGTTTCTTTTCCAAGATCACCATCCTGCTATGATCCCCCAGTGCTTCTCCAACCCACTCTGGACACACACACACCCTCATTATCGATCCCACCCTCAAAACCACGGTTTGCTTGTGTTCTGACCAGCTCTGCGGGCACTGGTACCTGCTACGACATGGGTGAACCTTGAAAACATGACTCGGATGGCAATGTCACCTTTCTACTTGGGAATTCAAGGAATGCAACTTAGCATTCTCTGTTTTAGCTTACCTGGCCCTGGCATTCAGCTGGAAGGTACCTTTATTTCCATGAACTATTCTTTTTTGTTTTCCATGAACTATTCTTAAGTCTCTTTCCCCATCTTTACTAGTTCTGTCCAGAGTCACTGGGGTGTGCCACAATCTCTGGGGTGCCTGATCCTGTCTGTTATCCAATTCAACTCAATTCAGCACAACAATAGCACAATCACATATCAGGTACAAATGGGGTACAAAGAGAGAGATTAAAGCCAGCAAGCTGTGTCAGTCACCCATATACCGCCATTCAGAGCAGCTAGTATGTGATGGCTCTGGATTCAGCCCTGGGACCAAAGATGAAAGGCTTGACATTTACCGGTGGATAAACAAAACATGGTACCTTCATACAATGGATTATTTTATAATTAAAAAGAAATGAACTACTGATACATGCTATAACATGGGTGAACCTTGAAAACATTACTCTAGGTGAAAAAAGCTAATACCATATACAGTATGATTCCATTTATGCGAAATGTGCAGAATAGGCAAATCTATAGAGACACAAAGTAGCTCAGTGCTGGCTAGGGCTGGAGAGAAGGGGCAGTTGGGGTGATGAGAGCTAAAAGAGGAATTGCTCTGGGAGTCATGAACATGTTCCAAAACTGACTACGGTGATGGATGATGCTCCAATCTGTGAATGTACTAAAGGACATTCAATTGTGCGTTTTAAATGGGCGAGTTGTATGCAATGTATAAGCGAACAAAGGATTAGTCTTAAGGGCTAAGGGGTCTCAACCACGGAGTGATTTGATCCGTCCTTCAGCAGCAGAAATCAAAATGGGAAGGTCACTCCAGGCAAGCTCGCTCCCCGGGTGCTCCAGACAGAGGGGCCGCGGAGGGGCCACATCTACTTGTTAAAACGGGCAATCGGGGGCTGACCCCGGAGGTGTGCGCGCCAGACAATGAACATTTCCCTAGTGGGCCCGCGGCCAGGCTTCGCGGAGGCGTCCGGGGACCCCGGGCTCCCTGCGAACCCCCGGGCCTTCCCCGCTGCTCCGCGCCGCGCCCGCGAGGCCTGCTGCGGGCCTGGGCGTCCGGGGCACCCGGCCCTCCCGAGCACGACAACGGGCAGGGAGGGGAACGGGGCGGCGCGAGTCGCTGCAAGGTCTTCCCAGGCCACGCAAAGCCGAGGGCACCCGAGGCCTCACATCCCCAGCCCACCCTCCACCCCAGCGGCTCCGGGCCCTGCGCGCCCGCCCGGCCCCCCTCCCTCCGCCCACGCCGCGCGCTCACCCGCCTCCACTGGGAAACGTCAACCCGGGCAGGGCGGACGCGGGGCCCCGAGTGCGCCTGCGCCTCCGCATCTGCGCAGCCCCGCCCCCGCCTGGCCGCTGCGTGCCGAGCGCCCTCTGCCGGCCGCGCGCGGGACTTGGGGTCCAACCTGCCATACCTACTGGGTGCCCCTTCCCCAATCCGCCCCACTCAGTTGAAAAAGAAAGCCGTTCCACTGACACCCTCCTTACGTTAAACACCCACCCCTCCTTCTGGCTGTTGCCGCCTCGGATATAAGCCCTGAAGGCAGGCTCTCCCCCATATTCCTGAACATGGGCTGATGCTAAAACATCAGGGGCGTTCAAGATCTGTGAAAAGGCTGACTAGAGAACTTTCCGAAACCACTCGGGCTGATGACAGGAATTATATTTGGATGGGAAATTGCGTTTTGAGTCATTCCATCAAATTACAGTCCCATAACACCTGTCAAAAGAATAAATATGACAGTAATAGGCATGCTTCCTTTCAGACCCATCTATAATTATAATTGAGGGAAAGAATACAGAATTTAAACTCAGAGCTACTGCCAGTATCGTTCTTTGAAAATGAAATAATGCTGTTTTATTAAATAGGCTCTCCCTGCTCTCTAATGTTTAAAGCTAACGTGCGTCTCTGAATTGATTTAAATACAAGTTTTATATCCTGAAAGAAGAAAAGATGAGTCTTTATCTTCAGACAAACCCCCTGTTCAATGCTGCTGCTGATCTTCTTTCAGCTGATGTCTAAAAGGGAGTTGGGTTGTTAGTGGATAATATTGCTTCTGTTCACGTCTCTCTTCTCTGGGGCTTTTTAAACCTATTTGTAATGAAAAGGCTGATTTCCTCACACAGACAGACTCCATGTGTAGCTGATTTAACAGGACAACTTTTTTCTCTCTCTTTCTTTCTTCTTTTCAAGGAAACATTGCTCCCTGGTGGCACCTGGGAATCTATTTTTCTCCTTTTAGGATAAGAGAAGTTGGAAGGGGGAGGGGAGAGATATTTCTTAACAGTGGTGGTTTTCAGGTTTCTCTCTCTTTTGTTTTCCCCTAACTCCCTGTAGAGTTTCCTCTCCCTTTTTTTTGTTTTACCTTTTCACCTGACATACTAGTCTTCCTCCAAATCAGGTAGGGGTTCCAGCCCTGACATATTCAGATAATTGCCTCAACCATCCCATTTATTTTGAATATATAGACTCGAGCCAAATATATCTGAAAGACATATTCTTAAAGAAGCCCTCTTATTTATACATGCATATTCAGGGGCTCATCATTCGTGCAGATTCAATCAATAAATCATTAAGCTTTTAAGGCCCTTACTAGGAACAATCTGCAGTATCACCATCATTTCCTGTTTTCAGCGTTAGGCTCACTTAATATTTTGAAAATATTTCAGTTTGTCTTTGGCTCCACCTCCCTTTTGCTCCTTGATTGCTATGTTCCTGCATCAGAAACATTGTTCCAGGACAGCCATTTTCAACCTTTTTCATTTCACGGCACACAAACTAATGACTAAAATTCTGCGGCACACCAGAAATGTATTATATTTTTTTTGCCGACCTGACAAAAAATAGTTATAATTTTTATGGAATGTATTGGGGTGACATTGGTTTGCAAAAGCATAAAGGTTTCAATTGTACAACTCAATAAAATATCTGCACGCTGCATTGTGCACCCATAGCCCCAAGCAAAGTCTCTTTCCATCCCCATTTTCTCCCCCTTTGCCCACCTCCACCTCACCCCTAACCCCCTTTCCCTCTGGCCATCACTACACTGTTGTCTGTGACCAAAATCAGCTGACGAACAAAATAGCAACAGAGGCATGGATACATGGAACAGACTGACAGCTGTCAAAGGGGAAGAGCACTGGGGGACTGAATGGAAGGGGTGAGGGGATTAACAAAAAATAGATATAATTTTGAATTAATCACACCTGACGGCAATTATTGTGCTGGCTATTGTCAATTTTTAATTTGACAGTCAAGGAAAAGAGGTCAGTGCCCCTGACTAAATAGGTATTACATGTTTTAAAAAGTCCCATGGCACACTGGTTGAAAATCGCTGTTCTGATACTCAGATCTCATAAAATATTCAAGATGCAAGCTGTTCCCTTTACCTCAAAAAGACTCCACTTTCAGAATCACTCATGCATCTCTGTCTAAACACACAAGATTTTACCTTTCTCAAAAATTCCTCATAAACATCCAAACACCAAGAAAAAATAATAACCCAAAGTAAGATGGGCTTGAACAACAATTTCCGATTTTTTCCAAGTCAGAAGGAAACCTAGATATTTTAAATAATCGGATTATAATACTTTGAACTTGACACCAACCTTAGATTCTCACGTTTCAGTAGTAAAACTAAAGAATTCTTACCAGTCCACACATTCACTAAAATGACACCTGGCCCATGATCGAATGAAAACCCAGCCATTCTTACTAGTTATTTTCCTCTACACTGATATTTTAGCAGACAAACACCCTCATGTCAGATAATTCGGGATATTCACCAATAAATGGAATTGAAAGACTTTTTACCAGAGATATTTGTCACCCAAGTTGGCTGTCCAGGAGACATGTTCTCATGGGGGAGTTTATGGACTTTTATAAGAAACACATCACGACATTCTCCTGATTTCTGACATTATGCCATTTAACCTGACACCTGCAGGTTTGTAACCAATATTTGTAAGAAACAATACAAGTCCTGATGCTTCTTCCAATTTAAGCCTGTTTTTAGATTTCAAAGAGAAACGATACATTTGCATCCTCTGATTAAATCAGGTTATTGTCTCGAAGGTTGACCATGTAAATAATTCAAATTAATTCATCACTGTACAATAGGTTTAATAAGCATAATAAACACTTTGAAGAAAACACACAGGACCCTCGGCCTGCCCTTGCTCTCACTCCCATTATCTCAGATTTCCCTGTGAACGGAATGAGTGGTACCGCGTTATTCTCTTCTATTCAAAATATGCAAAGTTGCTATTTACCAGTTTGCAATTTGCATGTCTCAAATCCTGCCAGAACACAGGGCTAGGGCCTTGGGGGTGCTTGGTGAAAGTGAAAGGGGATGCCAGAGTGGAAATGGAAAACCCAATGAACAGATCTGCACCCCCAGGGGCCTGCAAAGCGTAACCCTCACCGACGACTGAAGATTCATTTTTAAGAAAAATGAAAATACTGGGTGTAAAAGGTTGTGTGACATCTTAGATATCTCTAGTTTCTTGTTTCTTTAATTGCTGGTTGAAGAAGGGGATGAGCAAGGATTTCAAGATTTTTATATAAAGGAATACAGGAGGGAAAAGGGTACAATTGTGACTGTTTACAACATATGCTTTTTCTTTTAAATATATTTTTGTTGATTTCAGAGAGGAAGGGAGAAGGAGAGAGAGAAAGAAACATCAATGATGAGAGAGAATCATTGATTGGCTGCCTCCTGCACGCCCCCAACTAGAGATCGAGCCTGCAACCCAATCCGGGCATGTGCCCTCGAACCAGGGCCCTTCAGTCCACAGGCCCAGGCTCTATCCACTGAGCCATACCGGCTAGGGCTACAACATATTCTTGGAGAGTAATTTGTGGCCTGGGTTTTAGACTTCCTAGACCTCTTTCTTGTATTGCTTTCTGCAGCTCCATAAATCTAAACTTGCTGACTGGTAAATATATTATATTTCTTGGTGTGTTCTGTAATAATATATTTACACTGGCCACACATGAGATCACACTGATGATCAGATGTGTGAATATGAGTCTCCAGTTTTCATCTCTTAAAAATATGCTCAATGTCTCATGATTTCAGATTATGAATAACATGCACACACATACACACAATTTTTTGTATAAATCACCTTTGAAATTTGAATTTTTCCCATGAAAAGTATAAGTGAAGGCAGGATGGTGACATTAACAAAGGATTGAATGTGCTTGGCAACATTTTTATTTTCTGCATTTTGATAGCATTTAACTAAAGATCCACTTTAAAAATCACCTTGTTCACGAAGTGTAATTCTGTTTCCTCTGATTACATCTGCAGAGACTTAAAGCCAAAGGTTAAGAATTAATGTCACAGTTAATAGAAATGGAGACTGTACGAAATAATGAACTTTATTAAATGGGATTATTTGGAGGAAGAGAGAGACAGAGAGGTACAGAGGGGAAGGAAGGGGGAGGGGAGGAGAGAGAGAAGGGGAGTGAAGAATGAGAAGAAGTTGAAGGAAGTTAGCCTTTTGGTGCTCCCCACGGAGAAAGGCCTGATAAAGTTAAGGGAAGCAGCCCAGAACAAAAATCATTTACTGAGGGAAACCATTATTCATTTTGGCCAGAAAATAAGGTGTCTAGTCAATCAAATATGTAGTTAGCAGTCATGCATTATTAGTAGTACATTTACGTATAATACATACATACATATATACTAGAGGCCCCATGCATGAAATTCGTGCAAGGGGCTCGGCCCTCACAGCCCCGGGTTCCTCCGGAAGGTCATCAGGTGATTGTATATAGTCTTCCACCGGAGCCCCATGAGAGCGGCTCAGCCTTGCATTTCATCAAACATTCGCTGAGACCCCTCCAAGCGCAAAGCTCCATGCAAAGCCCTGAGCTGTGGCAGAGCCCCCTGAACTCCCTTTCTCCCACTCCCACTCTCCTGCCCCTCTCCACTGATGCTGTCGCTGTCCCTCTTGAGCCCCCTCCTGGCCTCTCAGTGTTCTCTGAATAGATACCCTCGGCTCCTTATCACACCTACAGGACCCTGCAGGGTCTGGTCTCAGGCTTCACTCCATGTCCCGTTCTCCTACTGCAGCCAAAATGTCCTTTCAGACCCTCAAATGCCCCATGTTCCTTCCACCTGCCCATCCTCTTGATCCCACCTCATAGGTCTCTTCCTCAGCGTCCCTGATGCCCCAACTCCCCCTCGACAGTGGGGCAGACAGCTCTTCCTCCCCAATGGTAGCCTGTCTCTCTCTCCATCCTTTATTTGGTAGGTGATGCTAGAAAATACCCAGGAAGGGAGCAGAGACAGGGAGAGGAAGGCAGCCCATAAAGAGAATCTTGCCCATCAAGTCACCACCATGGGCAACTGAACCTCATCCTGAGGGAAACCAATGTGAACACACACCTGCTATCCCACCCTAGGATCATGAGAACTGGGGTATTTACTGGTTGAATGATGCTCTCTGGGTGTGAACCCCCTGTACTTCTCCTGGCCTTCCATGCTCTCAGGTAGAGATGCAGATGCCGGCAGTAGTAAGTCGGCCAGATTTACACAGCAGAAGGCTCAAGGCACTACGGGGGCGGATCTGCTAGTTACATATACATGTACATTTACATATAATACATACGTGTGTGTGTGTGTGTGTGTGTGTTGTCTTCCACTAGAGCCCCCGGAGAGCAGGGGCTGAGTAGCCGTGTCTCTCCCAGTGCCTGTGGCTCACTTCCTCTGGTCCGCCATTAAAATCACTTTGTAAATTACATCATTATCTAGCCACTATGCTGTGCGCCTGAAACTAATATATAATAACATTGAATGTCAACTGAAATTGAACATTTTTAAATTAATAATTAATTTTAAAAGTCACTCCCTCCTTACCAATACCCTCAACTCTCCGGTTCCTCTCACCCTGCCTCACACACTCTGAGTGAACCCACCATCCTCCCTCTCCAACCTGCTCCCAAGCAGATGAATGTTGAGACAGTGACACAACACAGCTGATGGGTTTTTACCTTAAATGTATTATTCAAGCTCAAAGGCATTCTGGATGCTGCCTGGGAGGAAAATGACTGTTTCTTTTAGAACTCCCATAGCTCACCTCCGCCCTCACGCTAAGCCGTGACCTCATTAAATAATTAGACACCCAATCAAGACCTTCCTCCTCTTCCCAGCCCTTCTCCTCCTTCCTTCCTGTTACACTGAGGAAGGTCTCCTAACACCTTTGAAAAACCAATTCCTCCGCGGGTTGTCTGGCTTCCATCCCCTCTGCTTCCTAAATCTTTGCTGCTGTCATTATCCCCTCTCGCCTGCTTCCTTCATCTCGTCTTCTGTTCATTGTAAGCAACATATCAAATAGGTATTGAGGCCTTGCTACTCGAAATGTGGCTCATAGACCAATAGCAGCGGCCTCGCTTGGGAGCTTGTTAGAAATGCAAAATCTCCCACCCCAGACCTGCAGGCTCCGAATCTACATTAAACAAGATGCCCACGTGATTTCTGGGCACATTCTAGCTTGAGAATGCACGTTGTCTCTGCTCTATTTCTCCACTCTCCCCTACAGCCACACTTTTATTCACTCATTCAGCAAATGTTTATAGAACACCTACCAGGTACCAAGCAGTCTTTTAGGTTCTGGGGATACAGAAAACAACAACAACAAACATGATCATTGTTGTGTGTGTGTGGTGTCCTAGTGGCAGAGAACCACAAAGAAAGATGGCATGATCAGGTCATAAATAAGTGCTTTGCAGAAAAATCAGACATGGTCATGTGATGGTCACCAGATGGCTACTTTAGGTCACTCCAAAAAGGTGACATTTACACTGAGACCTAAATGACAAGAAGTCATCATTGGTGTTGTCTACACAGGCTGCCTCACTTTCTCACTCATTCACCCATTCACCTTCCCAGGAGGCAGCTGATTGCCATCTTCACAGCACCGAACCTGCTGGAACAAGGTTTCCAATGGCTTCCCATTGCCATAAGCAACTGTTCTATCTCTGTCCTTAGCTTCCTCTCCTCAGCACCTGTAGGTCAGCTGACCACACCCTCCTTCTTGAAAGTTGGTAAATTAATTTAATCACCTAATTAACCTTTTCCTTGCCGTGTATTGTTCAATGTTAGCTCTTACTAGAAAAACAAATTAATGATTCTCTCTCATCATTGGGTAAGGGAAGAAAGATGAAGGGAAGGCGATCAATGAGATTAGTTTTCTTCAAGCATACACATGTAATTCCAAATCAGGAAAAAAAATACATTTTATTTTATGATCTTTAAAAATCCTTTGTTATGCATATATGTGACAAGAATTATCTTGCTTTATGAATATGCAGGACAGGTCTTATATGAATTGATCTAGTAGGTGGCAATTGATCTGATGCAATCACAGGTCATCACTGAGAGCAAACGCAGATGGCCACTAAGACAACCTTTTGTCAAAAATGTGACAGGAGCCTGTGAAAAGGTCTTAACTATATAAATGTTATGAGTTTGCCTGGGCTAGAATTTCTACTCTTCGATCTACCATTAATAACATGAGCAACAAGAAGTAACAAGTTATTTGGGGTTCTGACTAATTAAGCCTGTCAGTAAGCACCTCAGGCACTGGGCCTATTAGTTCGATTACATTGACAACCTGGAGGATGGGAGAGATGCTCTCCTTATTTCATTCTTGTCTTTATTATCTCTGCTCCCTCCACAACATAAGCTGTTCTAGAAGAATTTACTTGAAATATATTTTTTCTTTCATGATGATTGATACATAAATTTCTCTAAAATTAAAAAAAAAAAAATCCTTTGTTATGTCAGGTGTGGCTGGAAAGGAGGTAGGTAACTGCTTTGATCCAGCTTACAAAGGAAAAAGCTGATTCATCATTCCTTCCAGACCTGCCTCCCCTAGCCCCATCTTAGCTCTCAGGGACTCTGGGCGGGAAGGAGAGTGGGCAGGGACTGTGAGGCTTCCCACGGGACCACCGGTCTAAACTCGGTGCCAGTCCTAAAGGACAGGTTGGCACAGTGAGGGAAGTAGGGGGTGGGCAGGAGGAAAACCATTTGCTGGAAACTACAGAACCTCACCTAGAAGATGGATGGAAGTTATTATTAGCCTGCTGATACATAGAAGACTAAATTCAGCCCGGGGAAGGTGGTTTAGGAATGTCAATGTGTAGTGTACCAAGCACGGGTGCATAGACATAGAGGTACACAGTCTGTATACCCCATTTACCACACATGGATGGTCCGAACTCTTAACCTAGCTATTTCTTTTCTTTGTTTAAAATATATTTTTATTGATTTCAGAGAGGAAGGGAGAGGGAGAGAGAGAAAGAAACATCAATGATGAGAGAGAATCATTGATCGGCTGCCTCCTGCACGCCCCCTACTGCGGACTGAGCCCACAACCCAGGCATGTACCCTTGACTGGAATCGGATCCGAGACCCTTCAGTCCACAGCCTACGCTCTATCCACTGAGCCAAACCAGTTAGGGCACTATTTCTTTTTAATTACCAAACACTGTTAAGCCGGTCAGGAGCCCACTGCCCCCGTGTGGCCTGAGCGCTGCATGCTGAAGCTTGGTCCTGGGCCACAGCAGTGATGGAGCCACAACCCCCAAGTGCACGCATGTACCATCATAGTCACTTGATGCCCTGACTTGGAGGCTCTCAGCTTCCTGGAACCAAGCTCCGTGGCACTTGGCTCGTGGTAGCCATGGGGATATGACCAAAGGCAAAGAACACTCAGATGGTTACAACTTCATGCCCCTGCATACCCCCATAGCAGAGGACAGTAATGAAATCAAAGAAAATCTTTTGTGATGTGAGAAAATGATACAAAATTCCTATTTCAGTGTCCATAAGTAAGATTTTATTGGCACATGGTGATGGCCGTTCCTTTACTTATTGTCTGTGGCTGCTTCAGTGCTGCAGTAGCAGAATCGAGTAGTTGTGGCAGAGACTGCGTGCCCTGCAAAGCCTAAAATTTTGACTCTCTGGCCTGCAGAAAGCGGTGTGGGTGTTTCAGCCTGGATTCTAGGTTCTGTGAGATGGAGCCCCAACCGACCTTCACAGCATCCCCTGTAGTGTCTTCCTTCACATTCCTCCTGCCACGGCCATGGTAAACATCTTCTTGTCCCTCGTTTAAATTGCATGCTGTCCCACCTCTGTGTTTTCTTCCAGCTGTTCCCCTCATCTGGAAACCACACCCAATACTTTCAATTTGCTGTTATGCCAATTTGCCCCCACCTTTGAGCAGGCCTTCCTGAATCTCTCAGCTATAATTTATTTCTCCACCCTCTTTTTTGGCCATAATTCTTTCTGTACCGTCTCATGATACACTAGTTTCCTATTTTGCATTATAATTATTTCCCCACCAGACAGACTAGACACTCCTTGAAGAATGCACTGGCTCATTACAAAATTAGCATTCTGAGAACCCTTATTTGCATCACACATAAGATCTCTTGTCTTCAGCAAAAAGGAGTATACTTATGACACATATAATTGGCACTTATCACACAAATCAATGATAATGGGAACAAGGGCAAGATGGTTAATTAAAACCTACAGCAAATCCCTCTAAAATTCATGTTTGCCTTCCCCTCCCGCTTTACCAATGTAATATGCACGGGCCTGTATTAAATTCCCTTTCTGCACACATGGTAGACGTGTAACGGCATTGACCACCGAGCAGTTAGTGGAAGCGGAAAGAATCAGAAGTGAACGACCCACCAGCTGAAATCATCGGGCCATCGGTAATGGAAAGCTTCCCCGGGCATTCTTTGCAGTGAGGTCATGAGTCTTTGAACTTTCCACCCGCAGGTCTCCATAAAGACTTGAATTTGTGTCCAGGCCATTTAGAACTTAGACACGGAACAATAATATTTTTTGTTTGTTTGTTTGTTTGTTTGTTAATCCTCACCCGAGGATATTTTCCCATTGATTTTTAGGGAGAGTGAAAGAGAGAGGGAAAGACAGAGAGAAACATTGATGTGAGAGAAACACACCGATTGGTTGCCTCCTGCACAAGCCCTGACCAGGGCCCCAGGCTGGGGAGGAGCCTGCAACCAAGGTACATGCCCTTGACCAGAATCGAACTCAGGATCCTTGGTCTTGACGCTCTCTCCACTGAGCCAAACTGGCTAGAGTGGGACAATAATCTTTTTTAAAAAGAATAAGTGGATTTAATGTAAAATTAAAATAAAACAATCAAGTTCCCTGCACATATGTTTGACTAGGCAGGCCAAATATTCTATCACAAACATTAATTCAACAAGAAATGATAAGGAAGTAAAATAAACATGAAAAGTAACCCTGCTTGCCAAAGCAACATATGAGTTTGGGATGATTCTCTGCACCCATGGCTTGTGTAAACAAATATTGTGTTAAACCTCTCCTCCTAATAGCCTCATTTCTCACATGCTCTACAGAGGAAAAAATGTGATGCTAATTTAAGACGACTTATCCTGCTAAGCACATAAATAAATAAAAAATATAGTTCGGAATCCGGAACATGACAGAACTCCCCTTTCATGTCTAAATAAGTACTTTTAATTGTCAGACTGTGTATTTCGGGCTGGAGAGAAGGTAGTAAGATGCAGCAGAGGCGATGTGGGGCATGTACAATTGCTTCATCGTTAAGTGATGCAGAAATGTGATGTTAGGCATGGAAAAAAGGCAACTATCTATACATCTGGGAAGGAATTTGCAGTGAACAGGGCAAATGCTAGAGGGTCTGATCATGATTATAAAATGTCATTTAGAAGGATATTTACATTGTTAATTAAGCAATGAAGC
Source organism: Myotis yumanensis (assembly GCF_028538775.1). Classification (NCBI taxonomy): domain Eukaryota; kingdom Metazoa; phylum Chordata; class Mammalia; order Chiroptera; family Vespertilionidae; genus Myotis; species Myotis yumanensis. Next base: position 21,671,150 of record NW_027223767.1, on the reverse strand, counting down.
TGATAACTGCTACTCTGTAAATTGTGCTAATTACCCCAGTGCCTTGAAAGGTTTTCTAATCAGCCAGATCAATAGGCTCCTGCTTTATGCTAATAATGCAGTGTCATACTCCTCCTGAAGTGCTTTGCTTACAGAAGTCTGAACCCCGTACAACTCCGCCCACTGTCCTGTGCTGGAGGCAGCCAGCATTCATCTGTCTGCCCACATCACAGTGGTGAGGCTGATGCCCGCTCACCCACTAGGCCCATAGCGAGGAAACAACAATCCCACCATGCACTGCGCCTCCATCAATTGTTCCAGGAGAGAGGCCTGAGCCTTTGTGCTCTGTGAGATTTTTATATAGCTGCAGCCCTGTTTTTCTCCCACAATTAGAAAGATCACATGGTCCTGCGGGATAAGGTTTATGAAGGAAGACCTAGATTCAAGTTTCCCCTCTGCCGCTGACTTTGACCTTGAAGCCTTGCCATTGACCTGGAAGCAGGACATGCCAATTGTTTGGATGAGTACGTGTATAGTCCAAGTAAGAGAGTCAGTTCAGTTCAACTACTGGGTGGACATTTGGGGATTTTTGTTTGGTTTGTTTCTCGCTGAATTAAGTGATTGTTAGTATGAACAGACTGGCCTTTTGAGCCAGAACTAAACTGCTATGTCTCCCAACACATTGTCAGCATCTCTGGAGCCCCAGCATGACAATAAGGGATCTGAAATACATAATAAAAGGCAAAGACAGTCTAATGTAGAGTGCTCTCATGTGTTCGTTCACCTGGCTCTTGGTCATCTACAAGGGATAGGGAGAGTATGCATGAAGGAGACCCATAAATAATTCTTCTTTTTTTTAAAAAAAAATATATATTATTGGTTTTTTACAGAGAGAAAGGGAGAGGGATAGAGAGTTAGAAACATCGATCAGCTGCCTCCTGCACACCCGTTACTGGGGATGTGCCCGCAACCAAGGTACATGCCCTTGACCGGAATCAAACCTGGGACCCTTCAGTCCGCAGGCCGATGCTCTATCCACTGAGCCAAACCGGTTAGGGCAGAAATAATTATTTTACCTTGTTGCAATCTGTAGTTCCTAACTCCTTCCCCATCAAACCTCAAAAAATCAAAAGTGGCCTGGTTTAAAGATTAACTTATTTGCTTCCTCTCTCATTCCCTGGTAGGGGGCATCCTAATGAATAGTCAAAATCCCAGTTGGAGGGTAATGGGGCAAAAAAGAAAATTAGCAAAAGGCTTGGGTAACTCATGGATTGATAAATCAGACCCCAAAGAACTGGAAGTTGAATACACATGAACTGTGCCCAGCAGTAAGGAAGGGCTTGGAGGAGGAGAGTCAAGGTGAGAGAGACGCAGGCGCACAATTAAGGTTGGAAACAGCTGGGATCCATTTCTTCACTTGAGAAACAGAACTCCTTCTGTGTACCTCTGCATGGGGCTCCCAAGCTTTCATCGCTAGCTCCCCAGTCCCCGTGGGCAAAGCCTCTGAGTTCAAGGCCAACTCCTGTGCTGGGCTTTGGGATGGGGCCAATTTGTTGAGTTGTTTCAGTGCTTTGATGTGTAAACTAATCATCTGTCATTGTGCTCTAATTAAGCCTAAATGGTGCAATGGATTTGCTGTCATAGAGGCCAGGGCCATTCCTGGGTTGGGGGAGGGAGGAGAAGCTCCTCTCCACTGGAAACAGCACTGCCCTGGGAGAACAGACATGAATAGGAAAGGAGCTGGAAATCCCGTCGGTCCAGAGATTGGGGAAAAAGTGACAAACCAGGAACCAAGGCCGGTCTGTGAGTCTGATTTCCTAGGTGATGTCGCCCTCGGCACGAGTGTCTAGACGTAACAAGCGCAGGTCAAGTGGGTAAATACAAGGTGACCTTTCTGCTTGTCATGGTAACAGATCTCTCAGGGCCAGCTGACCTGGCATCATCAACATGTAACCCAGTTTCATAAGGTGAATGAGCAATTTCCAACTCTATACCCAAACCAGATGACCAAAAAGTACAGGAAGGTCCATTTTCAGGACTCTAGAAAATGTTGATCCTTCTGATTATTTTGCCCCCAAATATTAGCATTCTGACTCAAATGAAATGTTTCTAAAATTAGGGAGGGGAGAGTGGATCTTCCTTATGAAGAAGAGCCAGAGGAAAGGGGGAGAGGATGGTAGTGGTGCCGTTGACTTTGTGACACGTATCTTGGGAGTAGAGTCAACCTGGTCCCACATCTGCCTCTTCTCCCAGCTCCAGTGTATCACCGGAGGGCGAGGAAGGAGATATTTCTGTCCCTCACTGCTCCAACGTTTTGTGAGACCTCAACATGGGTAACGCTGATTTATTTGTGCTGTTGGCTCAGTGTAATTGACAAATCCAACCCCGTAGAGACAAGGTAATGGAATAATGAAAAAGCTTTTCTCTTCTCCCATGTATTCATTCAGCACTATTGACTGAGCATCTAAGTACAAGGCATGCTACAAGATCGAGGCTGTGCAAGATACAACCCCATGCCCTCAGAGGACAGGTAAAATGACCACACATGATTTGACAATTGCAAATAATTCAGCAGTAAATGTACCTTGGGAAGAGGGAGTAGGGGGGGGAAGGTCAAGCATATCATATGTAACTGTCTGGACATCTACAATAAGGCTGTTTAGGGGAAGAACAAGGATGGCAGACACTGCCACTGATCCCTGCCCTCCTCACGCCCCCATATCTGCTCTCTCATTCTCTGGTCATAGAAATTGTAGCCTTAGATGGTTGCCCGAAGAAAAACTGCCTTTACCAGCCTCTCCTTCTATGCAGCTAGGTCCTGAAAATGGGATGAGAATGGATGTGATGTGTGCTACTTCCCTGTTGCAGCTTAAAAAAGAACACCCAGCCTGTCTGCCCTTTCCTCTATGCCCCTTCCTGCTGGCTAGGACACAGTTGTGGGGAGTCACCTTCAACCGTGCAAGTGCAGGTGACATACGAGGGATGGCAGAGCTACTAACTAGCAGGATGCTGAGTGCCCCACACCACGAAGGCACCGTATCCGTTTGGACTGCTGCTGCTCTCACTCTGACATGGAAGCAATACACTCTCTTGTTTTAATCACCGGCCTATTGACTCTTGCTGTTTCAGGTGTAACCCAACCAATACAGATTGGTACAAACCAAATAACAGAGGTGCAAAGGAGAGGAAATCATCATGAAAAATGTCAACTATTAAAAATGGGTTGTGTTGTTGTTGTTGTTGTTTTATCAAGCACCTATTATATACCAGGAACTGTTTTATCTCTGGGGATTGAAACTTAAATGGAGCAAAATCCCTGACCTCAAGAAAGAAACACGTAAGACAATCATTTAACATGGAAATAGCAGGAATAGCAATAATCACAGGACATCGTGAATGAATGGGAAATGAACACCTATGTCAGCCTAAAGGGGTCAGGCATTGAACCTGGGCCTGGCAAAACCAGGTTGGAGTTTAGTGCTGAAGACGGAAGGTGGAAAAGAGTGGAGGAAAACTTGTTAGCAGAAGCTGCCTCCTTGCCTGGCTTGGGTTAGTCCCACTCCCTGGAATTGGTGTCTGGGAGTTCTCCTCTCTCTGCAGGTACTAAACATTTTTGTAAGCATGGTTTAAAGACCCATCTTCTCTGGAATACTCTGCTGAGCCTCCCTCACTCTGATTCTGAAGAAACATCTCCAATGACATTGGCGCCTAGCCAGCCACACAAGACCACATGTCAAATATGTTCGTATGATCGACTTCTCTCCCCATTCAGGTTAAACTCTTCGGGGGCTGGAATGATGTTTCCCAAAGTTCTGAATATCCCACTCAGCACATGGCACAGAGCCTGAAATTGGGAACCCAGAGCAAGGTAAAAAGAACTTGCACTTTGGACTGAGGCTAACAGAGGTTCAACTGCCAACTGACTGTGTGGGGCCTTAAGTAAGTGACTTGTCCCTCTGAGCCTCAATGTTCTCATCTATGAAAAGAGGAGAACAGAATCCATCTGGAAGAACTGTCGTAGCTGTTGAATACGATAATGTTTGTAGAAGCACCTAGCGGGGGGCCCGGCACAAAGATGATTTCTTTTCCTTTTTAAAATAAACATTTGTTCAAAATGTCCTTAAGCAGCTCGTGTTATATTATGTATTAGAAACCACAGTACAAGCGCTCTGCTCATTCACATTGACTACATGCTGAGGAGTTCAGAGGATTCCAATAGATAGAGTCTAAATTTAACTGACTTACGTGTCATGATCCTCACCAATGCTAAGCAAGGTAGGTGTGTGTAGAGTGTGTGAGAAGCAGACAGGGGGAGTTTGCTGGTCGTTTCTGGACCTCGTTTACAAAGTTGGCTATTTATTAAACCTTTAACACTTGTCAGATTGGACCTATGAAGCAAAGATTGTTATCAGCAACTCAAGGTAAGAAAATAGATCATCCATTGCTGGTTGCCTCCTAGAGGCATTTCTTTGACAGGGAAAGGAGATATGGCATAGCATTTGCAGTCTAGTGGCCTTGGGTTTTTGAACCCTCCAACACATAGTCCCTTTTCCCCCTGCCCCCCCTCGCCCCCCCGCAAAAAAATACACACAAAAAGGCCTGTTCCTGCCCTGGTTTTTCCTGTCAGTAAATGGCACCACCATCATCCATTACCAAAGCCACAAGCCCAGGAGTCGTCCTTGATTTTCCTTTCCCCTCACTTCACATAGGTCCTTCAGTAAGTCCTGTTGATTATCTCCCCAATCTACCTCTCAAATCCATTCTCTTCTCTCCATCCCACCACCAATGTAGTCCAAGCCACCATTGTCTGTTGGGTAGCTTGGAGTCTCGCTACTCAAAGAATGGTCTGGGAACCAGCAGAATTCACAACATTCAAAAGCTTGTTGTAAATGCAGAGTCCCAAGCCCCACCCCTGACCTAGGCCCTAGAGGATCAGAACCTGCATTTTAATAGGATCCCGGATGATTCATTTACACATTAAAGTTTAAGTAGCGCCAAGAATACTGCAGAAGCTACCCAACTGGTCAACTTCTCATCCTGCCTAACTCTCACCCACTGGTCTGGGACCAATCTGCCAATTCCCTCACCATCCAGTGTAATTTTTTTCTTTTACTCCTCCCCTTCACATGGCACAGTATTGAGGTTCTAATATCTTACAGATTCCCTTTCCTACCTGAGCTGGTGAGGGAAGGTAGTTTAGGCCATTTCCTGGGGGACCCCTCTTAAGGTCCTGCCTTTATGAAAGGGTTTCCATTCTAAGTCCTCTTGTTAAGTGGGCCCAAGCTTTGTCCCCTGTCCCAGCACAGGCATGAAAACTCCAGCCCATATCCCTTAGCGTTTGTATTCTAGAACCTTCCCCTGACCTCACTTCCACCCCCAAGCAGCCAGAGTCCACTTGGCATCTTATCTTCCTGCTATGTCTTTAACTTTTCTCTTACTCTCTGACCCAAGAGTATTTGCCTTTCTAGCAAACTCAGATATATAGTCAGTTTCGTTTTATTTACTTTTGTTTTTAAATGAAGGCATTTCTGTGTGTTTGTAGGTGGGAAGGGGGAGGAAACCGTCTCTATGGGCCCTGCTTACCCTGTTTCCAGCCAGAGCCATCTTTTTATTTTATTTATTGGTTTGAGAGAGAGACACAGAGAAAAAGAGAGATACATTGACTTGCCGTTCCACACACTGATGCACTCATTGGTTGATTCTTTTATATGCCCTGACCTGGAATTGAACCTGCAACCTTGGTGTATCAGGAAGAAGCTCTAACCAACTGAGCTACCTGGCCAGGGCCAGAGCCATCTTTCAAAAACTGAGATCAGACCCTGGCATCCCCTGTTGAACACAGGTCAGTGGTTTCTCCTCATGTTTAGGACAAAACCCCAAACCCTGAGTAGACAATCTGGTCCCTGTCCTCCTCAGCTTTCCAGCTATTTGTGCCCAGATGTGCAGCCATCCTTTCTGCATCTCCCAGGCCAAGGGATTTCCAGCCTCAGGGCCTTTGCACTGTCTCTGGCATCTGCCTGGATGGCTCTGCCCCCTCTTCACCACAGTGATTCCTTCTTTTCTTCAGATTCCAGCTCAGGTGTCCCCTCCTCAGAGAAAGCACCCTACCCCTCCACCCACCATACTCAAGAGTCCTCCCAAGTTACTTTGAGGAAACTGCTCATCACAACCTATAATGACCTTGTGTATTTCCACGTTTACTTGTTCAGTGTCCGTTGCCCTCTCTAGAATGGAGGCAGCTGGCAGGTGCTCAGATTTGAGAAATGAAGTTGCTGAAAGGGTTATCATCTAGAGCTGCCTTGTCTGATAGGGCAGCCACTAGCCACATAGGGCTTCTGAGCACCTGAAATGTGGCTAGTCCAAACGGGGCGGTATGCTCAATGCAAACTACACGCTGAATTTCAAGGACTTAGCATGAAAACAAACCCAAAAAAACATGTAAAGTGCCTCAATAACAAATTTTATATTGATGACATGTTAAAATAGTACTTTGGATTGTTGTGTTAAATAAAATGTATTTCTTAAACATAGAGAAGTAAATGATGCGTGTGGCTTGTATTCTATTTCTATTGAACATCGCTGGTCTAAGAGAGAAGTCCCTGGGACCAGAAGTGAAGGCAGCGCCATTGGAACTCACATCCCGGTTCTGTATGCTCTGGGAATATTGGGTGCCTTGGGAAAGCCCAGTGATTTAGGAAACAATTCATTCAGCACTGAGTGACATCTGAGCTCATTTCTGACTGTGTTGAGGGACCGGCCATCACGCTGGGGAAAAACAAACAGCCCCATCAGGTTTTGTTCTTAGTGCCATTCCTAAGTGCCGCCGCTGCCCCTGCTGAGTCCAGCCTCAGGGGAAACAGTGGGGAACTGATTGACAGCCATTAAGAAAATGGAATTGAACGTCTCTGATCAGACATCAAGGCAGAGTCTTTATCAAGCAAGCATCAGACCTTGTCAGCTCTCCAGCTAGGCGAAGGCACTTTGCTGCCTGTGATTAGATGACAGTCAACTATCCTGTTTAATATTCTAGGATTAGAATTGTAAAAAGGCATTATTGTGTACTGCTTGCCATTCTTCAGCCACGTGGGCAAGTTAGTTAACCTCCATATCCCTCGGTTTTCTCACATGCAAAATGGTGATAATAATTGTACCCACCTTACAAAGTTGTGAAGGTGAGTGAGCTTCAAGCAATGCAGTGGGATCCATGCCCAACACACAGTGTTTGATGGAGATTAATTGCTGTTATTGTTATTATTCCTATTTATGTTTTTTAACTTTTATCTTTTTTGATATATTATTATCATCATCATTATTATTATTATTATTTCAGAGAGGAAGGGAGAGGAAGAGAGAAAGAGAAACATCAATTCTGAGAGAGAATCATTGATCAGCTGCCTCCTGCACACCCCCTACTGGGGATCGTGCCTGCAACCTGGACATGTGCCCTTGACCAGAGAATCAAACCCACGATCTATCCACTGAGTCAAACCGGCTAGGGCACTATTTATGTTTAATATGCAAACTTTTACACACAGAGCCTTTTTCTAAGACACAAAACCATAAGCTAACATCAAGAGATGTGCTCCTATCACCCCAAAAAACCAAGAGCCATTTCTGGAGATGGGTGATGGACCCGTCCTGAAATAGTTTGCCAAAGGGGTTTTAACCTCAGAATCTTTTGCTGCTACCATGGACATTTATCATTTTGGTTGTCAAACATGCAGTTCCCTTCTTAGTCACACCTCAATTTTCTTTGGGGAAGAAAAGCTTCCCTCATTTTCTGAGGCTGGTGATTCCTAGCACCCCTGCCTCACTGAGTCTAGCTCCTCTCTCTGTGTGCTGGTACAGATGGGGGCAAGGACATGACCTGAGCTGCCCAGCTGGACAGATGTCCCCTTGAGCATTTCACCCAAGCAAGAAGGAGCAGGTTCCAGGGTGGTCTCTGTGGCCACAGTGGGCTCGCCAGGAGCTCTCATGGTTCAGGCGGCAGAGCACTTTTCCCGTGAGCTGCCCCACCTCCACAATATTCTTCCAGTCCTTTCCTTCTTGTGAAATTTAGTGAAAGTCCATTTCTGTTGTTTGCAACCAAAAACCCCACCGATAAAATTCTTACTCCTCCATTTTCTTTCTCCCCTGCTCCTCTCTCCGGTCTTTCCTCCCAATGAAACCAGAATATAGAGCAAACCAGATGGCCAGAGGAATTGCACTTCTATAGGTCCTCTCTGTAGAGTTCAAAGGTCAGAGAGTATCCCATGCTCCATAAACAGCCTGAAATGGCAAGGCCCCTCACCTGCAACCAGAGAGACAGTAGTTTATAGTGGAAAGGAACCTATGTAGTGAGAGAGACCTGGATTCGAATCCTACCACTGTCTATCTTTGGGACCATGTGCAATTAATATCGCTGATCATTGGTTTCCTCATACACACATACACTCTCATGATTGTGAGGGCTGGTAAGTCTGAAATCTGTAGGGCAGGCTAGGAACACAGGCAGGAGTTACTAATGAAGAGTCCTGAGGCAGAATTTCTCCTCTGGGAAACCTTGGGTTTTGCTCTTCGGGCCTCAACTCACTGGATGAGGCCCACCCATGTTATGAAGGGGTGGGCCTTATCCTGTACATAAAGTCAAAACACATCTTAACTACATCTTCAAAATACTTTCACAGCAACACCAAGATCAACTATTTTCAACCAGTATGCTGCAAGAGGCACCCTGGTGTGCCACACGAATTTTTAAAACAAGCAATACCTGCCTATTTAGTCAGGGGGACTGACTTCTTTTCCCATAGGTTGTCAAATTTAAAAAATGACAACGGCCAACACAACATAGTCATATGGTGTGAATGAATTAAAATTATACCTATTTTTTTTGTCAGATCGGCAAAAAATACATCTTTTGCTGTGCTGCAGAATTTTGATAGTTAATTTGTGTGCCACGAGATGAAAAGGGTTGAAAATCATTGCCCTAGATTAGTGTTTGGTTAAATAACTAGCCAAGTTGACACATCGAAACTATCACAGGGCCCTGGCCAGTGTGGTTCAGTGAATAGGGTGTCAGCCCTCTCACCCAAGGATCGTGGGTTTGATTCCTGGTCAAGGGCATGTACTTGGGTTGCAGGTTCAATCCCTAGCCCCAGTCGGGGCACCTGTAGGAGGCAACCCATCAATGTGTCTCTCTCGCATTGATATTTCTCTCTCTCTCTCTCTCTCTCTCTCTCTCTCTCTCTCCATTCCTGCCTCCCTTCTATTCTCTCTAAACATTAATGGGAAAAATATCCTCAGGTGAAGATTAAAAAAACACACAACTATCACAGGGTTCATAATAGTATTTTGTATCCTTGAGGAATAGACAAGCTAAATACCTATAAAGTACTGAGCACAATGCCTGACATTTAGTAGGTACTCAATAGAGAGACTTTACTATTAGAAGCAGGAAAGGATATTATCACTCATGCCATGCCCTGTACACTAGGCTCTATTCTAAACACTCTATAAATATTAGCTCATTTAATTTAATCCCCAACAACCCCAGGAGTTAGGTAGTATTATTTAAATCAGGAACTGAAGGTCCAGAGAGGGTAGGTAAGTTGCCCAAGGTCACACAATTAGCATGTGATAAGTCAGGATGCCTTCCTGAATCAGGTTGCCCCTAAGTCAGTGATGGCGAACCTTTTGAGCTCAGCGTGTCAGCATTTTGAAAAACCCTAACTGAACTCTGGTGCCGTGTCACATACAGAAATTTTTTGATATTTGCAACCATAGTAAAACAAAGACTTATATTTTTGATATTTATTTTATATATTTAAATGCCTTTTAACAAAGAAAAATCAACCAAAAAAATGAGTTCACTTGTCACCTCTGACACGTGTGTCATAGGTTCGCCATCACTGCCCTAAGTGGTCTCCCCAGCTTATAACTCAACTACAGTTAAAATCCGGAGGTAAAATGTGCCCTGCCTTGTCACTTTAAGACTTCACCCAATCCCACAAACAGCCAGATTTAGCTGCTAACATGTTTTCGAAAAATATTTTAGGGTAGAAAATCACATCCCATCACACTCCCCCTCCACTATCACCCCCTACCCTCAATGGTAAACAGCCAACACCTTTCCGTCTAAGAATGGCTCCTTCTGCCCACTTCCCTCGGGAGCATCACACAACATATGAACTCTCCAAACAAAGACATGCTGAGTCAGAAATAAAACCATTCGTGAAGTGTGGTTTTTCTGGAATGGATGACTAGGTAATATCCTAATCAAAAAGTTGGAATCACATTTGCATTTAGATAAAGGCTTGTTAGGAAAGAGACGAGAATCAAAAGAGGCTCTAAGACTGTGGGTGCTTCTCCCAGTCATTACTGATGAGGGCAGGCCGCCAGCAAGTCTGAAGCTGCCAAATTTTGGTCAAGTTCAGAACTCCAGGATGCCCAATTGTGTCTACAAGGTATGTCAGGGCCCCCAATTCTACTTTCACCATGGCCATTAGGGCATTCAAGCAGCACCCCCCCTCACCCTGCCCCAATCTGTAGTTAGCTAGAATTCTCTCATGGTAGGATTTTGTTTTGTTTTTGTTTTGTTGTTTTGTTTTGCTTTTCAAGAATGTGCTGGGAATTTAATATTCCATAAAATAGAGTGCTATGATAAAGACACTTAAAATCAAGGGCCTAGGAGTTCTTAACTATGGAATTCTATGCTTTTATTTGGGCAGAAGACAATTCCATGTGGAGGTATAAGATAGTAAATACATAGGGAGACATTCCCTCTTAGAATAAGGAAGTTCCCACCCAGACCAACCATGGGCCATGCTTGGGCACAACTGTGCAATGCATACATCTTATCTCTGTAGAACTTCCTATTTTCTATCTTTTCTTGCCCCTCCCTGACATTAGGTTTTTCTATCCTCTCCAGAAATTGGACTCTGGGGGCCCTAAGTCTAGAGATTGGGGTTGTCTTGGTTGGGCAAATGCCTCCTCTCCATGTCAATTCCAAAAGCTACTCTCCACTTCCATGCCCAGTGGCAGAGATTTATAATCCAGGCCGCATGATGCTAGCCTGAAAATTAATTTGGTGGTGCTTGAATGATACTGGTTACGCCCTGGGGTTTGGCTTCTCTCTGTCTTTATCTGTCAATGTCAGTGTCAAATTAGGGAGAGAAATAAAATAGGACAAGCCAAGGGCAGCCTTTCTGGGAGTTGTGCCAGGCTGGCAAGATGAGGCAATGGGCTGGCAGGAGGTCACGACCGGGTCAGATGACAGAGGAAGAGGTGTGTGCAGGGACAGATGTGGTGTTTCGAGTCCAGAGGACCGAGCTAAGGTCAAAGGTTGAGGAGGTAAATTGGGGTCAGCATTTAGAAAACTAACCTGGGCAGGACAGTTGTGATCAGAGCATGAAATCCAGGCCAGTCAGAAGGAAAAACAATCAAAATGCAACCACAGTTCCCAGGCCTGGGGATAGAAAAGAAACGGGGTGCCTGGACAATAACAGAACACATTTCTCTGATTCACATCCCTGTCAACTCCTTCAGAGCCACATGGTCCCTGCAAAGACACTCCGGCCGCCCCTTCTGGTCATTTCTGGAGGGATTCTCAAGTGACGGCCTCTCAAATAAGTGCTATGGTGACTGGGAGGCCCTCATTTCCCCTCCCCAGGCTCCTATCTGCAAGATTCCCTGTTGGAGCCTCACTGCCCTCACAGCAGCAAACACACGCTTCCACACAAGCAGCCCCCCACAGGCCAGGCCAGCTGCCCCGGGGTGAACCCTGCTGTCCCAGCCCCTGCCATGTGCCCGGATCTCTGCAGTCCTCTCTGCAGGGCTCGCCTCTCTCCTGGGCCTTCCCGCTGCAGGCCACACCTGCACGTCTGCATCTTTTTGTGGGAGGGTTTTCTCTGTTGATGGGACCCTGCTCTCCACACAGCAGGATGGGCTGGAGAATTTACTCCATTGCCAGGCACTCCAGCCACGGCCCTCAAACAAAGGGTGCAGAGAGTTGGTGTCAACATGCCAATTAATGGATGAAGATCCCTGGGACAGGATAACTTGAAGATGCATGTTCTACACTGGTCCCCGGAGTTCCTCAGGAGAATTCAGTTCCAGTTTCCCACAGGGGTAACTCATTTAATGCATCTCTTATTGACTGATTTCCCTCCCCTGTCCCACTTCCCTACATCTTTATGGGCATTTTTCCGGGGTTCCCTCCAAATAAACTCCCTGCACTTAAATGCTGGACACAGGTTGTGCCCTTGGGTGAACCCAATGTAAGACATCTCCCAGCCTGTCTCCCTCTCTTCCTACTGTTGACTCCTCACATAGCAACCTGAGTGGCTTTGATAACCTCAATCAGAGCAGATCACAGCCTTGCTCAAAACTTTCCTATGGCTTCTCCTTACATCTAGAATTAAAAGGCAAGCCCTAGCTGGTTTGGCTCAGTGGATAGAGCATCGGTCTGCGAACGGAAGGGTCCCAGGTTTGATTCCAATCAAGGGTACATGCCCGGGTTGTGGGTTCAATCCCCAGTAGGGGGAGTGCAGGAGGCAGTCAATCAATAATTCCCTCTCATCATTGATGTTTCTCTCCCTCTCTCTCCTTCTTCCTTATCTCTCTGAAAGCAATAAAAAATATATATTTTTTTTAAATAGGCAAGACCAGTCCTAACTGGTTTGGCTCAGTGGCTAGAGCGTCAGCCTGTGGACTGAAGAGTCCCAGGTTCGATTCTGGTCAAGGGCATGTACCTTGGTTGTGGGCACATCCCCAGTAGGGGATGTGCAGGAGGCAGCTGATAGATGTTTCTCTCTCATCAATATTTCTAACTCTCTATCCCTCTCTCTTCCTCTCTGTAAAAAAATCAATAAAATATATTTTTTTTAAAAAATAAAAAATAAATAAAAAGGCAAGACCAGCCATGTGGCTCAGTGGTTGAGCATCAACCTAGGAACCAGGAGATTACGGTTCAATTCCCAGTCAGGACATATGCCCAGGTTGCAGGCTGGATCCCAAGTAGGGGGCGTGCAGGAGGTAGCCAATCAATGATTCTCTCTCATCATTGATGTTTCTATCTCTCTATCCCTCTCCTTTCCTCTCTGAAATCAATAATAATAATTTTTAAAAATATATGAAAAAAGCAAGACCAGCTAGGGAGCTGGAAATGCTCTTCTGTATCTTGACCTGGAAGTGGTTACATGGGCATACATATATGTAAAAGTGCATCAAGCTGTACATTTAAGATATGTATATGTGTACAATGTGTGTGAATTAGACCTAGTTTTTTTTAAAAAAAAAAAAAAAAGGTGAGAAAGAAGACCATAGACTGAGAAGGAGACTGGGAGTTTCTTCTAGAACCAGCATAGTTCCCCCATTAGGCTTCATATCACAGCTGCTGTGGACATTTGGCAAAGAAGAAAAAGCAGAAACTAAAAAAGGCTATCACAATTATTTATTTGTTTGTTTATTTTTAAGTTTTAATTAGGTTTGGGGTTTTTTTTTACATATTTTTATTGATTTCAGAGAGGAAGGGAGAGTAGGAGGTCGACAGAAACATTAATGATGAGAGAGAATCATTGATTGGCTGCCTTCTGCACACCCCACACTGGGGATCAAGCCCACAACCCAGGCATGTGCCCTTGACCAGAATCGAACCCGGGACCCTTTAGCCCACAGGTCAACACTTTATCCACTTGAGCCAAACCAGCGAGGACCACAATTACTTATTAATTACAAAGTGAAAATGGTTACTTTATAGTTAAAACACTCAAATAACCAAAGCCAATATCACCAAAACTGGAACAAACCAAACCAATGTCATGTGCCCACTTATATGAGGCACTAGGAAGGACACAATATATCACTGCAGTGACATTTCTGCCAAAAATGTAGAGCCTGAATCTAATCATGAGAAAACACCAGAGAAGCACAGATTTAGGTACATTATACCCCCAAACAGGCCTTTAATCTTCAAAAATGTCAAGGTAAAACCACAAAAGAAGGCTGAAGAACCATTCCAGATGAAAGAGGCATAATAATTTCATGCAGTGAGAAATTCTAAAGGAGTTATAGATCTGGAAAAATATCCATAAAAGATATTATTGTAATAATTGGGGGAAAGTTTGAATATGAATGATCAATTAGGTAATACTTTTGTATCAATGTAAAATTTCTTGATTTTGATGACTACTGAGGTTATGTTCTTAGGAAACATGCACTGAAATATTTAGGAGTAAAAGAGACATGATGTCTCCAATTTGCTTGTTTAAAATAATAATTTTACTTATTGATTTTTATTGGAGAGAGAGAGAGAAATATTGCTTTGTTTTTCCACTTATTAATGCTTTCTTTGGTTGCTTCTTGTATGTGCCCTGACCGGGGATTGAACCTGCAACCGTGGGGTATCTACATGATGCTCTAAGCAACTGAGTTATCCTGCCAGGGCTAACCATCTTGCTTTTCGATCGTTTAGAAAAAAATACAGAGAGAGAAAACAAGGGGCAACATGTGAACTACTGGTGCATGTGAGTGAAGGTGATGTGGGAATTCCTTGCACTATTCTTGCAACATTTCGGTAAGCCTCAAATTAATCTAAACAAGATGTTATTCAAAAACTAAAGCAAAGCAAATTAATAAACAAATTAACATCTGTCTATATACATTTTCTAAATAAGGGGAATGTGAACTATCTGTCCCTTTCCTGTGCCCTTGCCCGGGAAGCAAAGGGCCAAAGCCAAATTTGTGAGCGACAAGGAAAGGGCACACCCTTTCTCCCCAGCTTAACGTGCCTTTCTTGGTTTGAACCAGGAAATGAAAGAGGCACTCTCGTTGCAGCATATCTGGGTGAACAAGCAGAACACATCAGACAGCTAAAGGGTCATGGGGAGTTCCTGGTTAACCTAACATGACATGACAGAATTTTCTTAAGTCTAAAAAACAAAAACTGCTGCAGCAAGGGACTGGCTGTGTTCACCCTGAAGTGAAACCATATATCAGAGCAGTTAAGGTCACAAGCGTTGGAATTTGTCTGTCTTGGGTTCAAACCCTGACTCCACCACTTACCAAAAGGATGGCCTTGGGAAAGTCCAATTGCTCTCTGTGGAACTCACTTTACTCAACCTTAAACCAAGCCTTGCAGTAGCACCCACCTCATATTGTGAGAAATAAATGAGATAATGAATGACAGGTACTTAGGACTATGCCTGGCATATAGAAAGTGTTCAAAAAATGGAAATAAACATTTAGACAATACTAATAATATAACCCTAAGAGTCAGATATGTTCAGAAAACTGGTTAGATACTGAAGCGTTTCCTAACTATAGTGCTATCACATATTTATTCCATACCTGGCACTGCAATACTTGATCTCATTTAATTTTTACAGCCACCCAGTGGGACAAGTATTATTTCCATTTTACAGATGACAAAATAAGACCCAGAACAGTTAAGCTGCTTGCTGAAACTCACCCAGCTAACAAGAGTTGAATCTACTACAGGGAGTTAAGGCAATCCCGCTTGATCCAACGATAAAGAGGCAGAGGGTGAGCACAGCCAAGGGCCTGTCTCTGAGGCTGTCCTTCAGCCTGTTACCTGGAAAGTCCTGACCCTTGGTATGGGGATCAAGTGAATCCCAGGGTCAAGGGAGTTTCAATTAAAGGAAGCCAACAAAAGCTATTGCCTAAGATAACCCAGCCTGAGTCCTAGAAGCTTACACCACAACAGGGATGACTCAGAAATGGGTCTGGCTGTCATAAGAAACAGTACCCTCGGCACAAATAGAAGAGCTTTCAACCCTGGGCACTGGCAGCCTCAGCAGAGATGCTGACGGGCATCAGCAGGCATGCATCTTCTGTTGGTATCAGCAGGAAACACCTAGTGACAAGCTGGAGTCAGAGCAGGAATGTGGAGTTGGGGTGGAGGGTGCGGGACAAGAGGACCAGAACCAGGGACACATGTTAGCACCACTGCCAGGGACTGTCAGCACAGTGGGAGAGGGATTAGCCAGAGGGTGGACTTCCCAGGGGAAGTGGAAGCAGAGCAAGACTACTTGATAAGAGGACTATTTTTATTCTCTAGACTAAAGAGGCTGGAGGATTGATTATAGTTTACATGTCAGAGAAGAATTCTGATGCTCACATTATGTTAGCCAGATAGTAGACAATACCTAGAAAATGCACTTTCTTGTTTCTTACTTCAGTGAAAGGTTTGGGGGTTTGTTTGTCTAATAACAACTTCCATTTAGATCTTTGCGAACAGGCTTGAATGAGAAATATCCTTATCAGTCTAGGAATATACCAGACCTGGTAGGGGCTTTCTTAGGATAAGACTCACCCATTGAACTTCAAAGGCACTGACTCCTGCCTCTACTGTGAGGGAGGAGAGGGGGAATCCCAGACTAAATTTTAAAACAGGACTTTGCTGTTTTTAAGACCTGCGTTATAGGGAAGAGGGAGGAAAATGCTTACCAGCTAGGGCCCTGGGCATCCTCATACCAGCTTCTTCACACACTTATTTTACATGCAGCCTTTCTGATGTATCTGAGTATTCCTAAGACCCATCTTCTAAGACCCAACCTTCCAGAAATTGCTTTGTGGTCCACAGGAAAGAGAGGCGCAGTGCTGGGGGAGAGAAGAGAAAACGGATAACTTGCATTTGCAAACAAGTCAAATATACATTAAAAACAAGGATAGTTGGGGTATTCTGAAGAAGCCAAAGGGGAGTGTGACATTGAAGATCTATGAAGTGGTCACAATGGTGGGTCAGAGGAATAAAATATTAAGGGTTATTTCTGTGGTTTAGTTTTAATTGAATATGTGACATGAATTGCTGATTTTGGAGAGGCTGGTGTCCTCAACACCTTCTGTGACTCTGCACAACCAAGGATCCGTTTTCAGGCTGGATCCTAGCAGCGTGACTCCTGGAGGGAATAAGGGCCTGAGATGGAGTTCCAGCCCCCTTCCCTGCCACCAGGCTACCTGCAGATGAAGCAGATAGAGAGTCCTTTGCTTAGGAGCAGAGCACTGCAAACCTCTTAGCCTCAGCTAGGAAGATGCAAAGAGGAAAGCAGCCTTCCACAGATGGACTAATAACAACCCAGTTCTTAAAATCTGAGCATTGAGCAAGTAAAGAACCAAATTTTGGGCTTTAATGATGAAAGTCCGGGAGGAAGAGGCAGGCTGGGCCCCAGGGCAAAGCAGTGGGAACCCAGGGAGAGGCCCCAGCTGACCAGCAACTGCTGCTGAAGTCATTCCAGGCCACAAGGGCCACCACTCCTGCAGTAATCACTGTGAGGTCATTTATAGCCTGTACATATGTGTCATACTCGCCACCTAGGTCTCATTTCAGAATGTACATCAGCTCCACATCCAGACCTCGCTTATCTTTAACAAATCCTTTTATCACTTTCAGAAAGTCCCAGCTTAGGCCCTGGCTGGGTAGCTCAGTTGGTTGGAGTGTGGCCCTGATATGCCAAGGTTTCAGGTCAGGGAATATACAGGAGACAATGTATGCATAAATAAGTGGAACAAAAAATCTCTATCTCTCTCTATCTCTCCCTCTCCCTCCCCTTTTTCTCTCTCTCTCGTCAATTAAAAAAAAATTTTTTTAAAGAACCTGCTTTTGAAGAAAGAAACAAACAAACAAAGGAAGTCCCAGCTTAGAGAAGCCTACTGTTATAAATAGGCACCCAGACCCAGGGAACCATGCTCATTAGAGTCAAGATGCTCATGGTTAAAGAGAGCAAAACCCCTACTGCCTATCTTATAGAATATTGTTCTATAAGAATATCTACACTAATAAAAGAGAAACATGCAAATTGGTGTCACTCTGCTATGCCCACCAGCCAATCAGAGTGACTATGCAAATTAACCCAACAAAGATGGCGGCTAATTTGCATATGCAGGTGTGGAGCGAAGACTGAAGGCTCTGGCTGGAGTGAAGACTGAAGACTGAAGACTGAAGACTCAAGAGGCTTGGCTTCTCCGCTGCGGCCCGACCAAAGGCCTGGGTCCCGGGTGCCAGAGGAAAACTGGTGCTGGAGGAAAACCGGTGCTGGCAGCCAGGGGAAGGAAGGCCTATTGTGCGAATCTTCGTGCAATGGGCTTCTAGTTGTTCTATAATTTTGGTCACCGTGTGCTATATACAAATATACCACATTTTTCTTAAGTTTATTTTGTCACTGGTGAGTGTGTGTAGTTAGAAATCTTTCAGTTATCAATGATAGAAACCCCAATTTAAACTGGCTTACCCAATAAAGGGACTTTATTAGCTCACATATTCAACAAATATTTATTGGTAGCCTACTATGTGTCAGGCAACTAAATTAGGAGGAAGTAGTAGCTTCAGGCAAAGCCTGAACCAGCAGCTTAAACAGTTTCACTAAGGACTTGATTTATCTGTCTCTCTGCTCTGCCTTCTACATGGTCATTCTTAAACATCACATGATAGCTGTTCCACTCTCATTTCCCTTCACCACAGCTCATCTTCCTCACATTACACTGTCAAGTAGAAGAGTCTCCCCAGATATCTCCCTCAGAATCTCAAGGACTTATGTTCTGTGGGCATGTGCTTGTCCTGATCAATCAGAGTGGCTTGGGATGGGACATGCTGATTGGCCTAAACTGATGAAGACCCACCCCTGAAGCCACACCCACCGAAACCACTTGGAGGAGAAAATAAGGATGCTGTTGACAAAAGAAGGGTGAATGATCGCTAGAGAAGCAATAAATAGTCATTATTGAATCCTATCACTGTTCCAGCTACATGGAAAGTCCGTATAGTGGTTGAGAGCACAGACTGGAGCCAGACTCCCTGAGTGAGAATCCTGGCATCACAATTATGAGCTGTGTGACCTTGAACAAGTTGCTTGACCTCTCCGTGCATCAGTTTCCTCATCTGTAAAGTAAGGATAATGATAGTAGCTGCCTCATTGGATTGTGATGAGGATTAAATGAGGTAGTATTTGTAAAACAGAACAGTGACTGCCACTTAACCAGCATTTATAAGCATATGTTAAATAAATGTGTTCAAAACTAGTAGAAGGAAATTGTGCATACAGTAGAGGGTCCAATCAAAAGCTTACAGAGTGAATGGAGTGAGAGACAAAGCTGAGAGCAGGCCTGTGGACTCACGCCTCACCCCCCCCTCACCCCCAGCCACTCCATCTCTCTGGGCTGGTCCCCCCTGGCCTTCATCCATTGTTTAGGAGCTGTTTCCCAGGAAGCTGGCAGCTGGGTAGAGATGAGTGTGCCCTCTCCACCCATGATTAAGATGGCACTGCCCTAGAAGGCATCATTCAAGCAGCATCTTTTCCTACAAACTGACAAAGCCTTAGGGTGGATCCTGGGGGGCCGTTAAGGCGCTTCTGGAATAAATGATCTACGTGTTTCACGATCATCTGGTTGGTAATTTAGGTCTGGTTTATCCCCAGCCTGTGACTTTTCACGCTTCTCAAGCTGTATAAAAATGAACTGCAATCAGGCTGATCTATAGATAGACAGTTCCTGTTTCTGAGCATCCTGAATGAGGGTGGGTGTGTTTATACATTTGCATAAAGCTGATGGATGTAGAAGGCGATGCGTGTGTGTGTGTGTGTGTGTGTGTGTGTGTGTGTGTGTGTTTAAAGAGGGGGTAGGGCATTCTCTCAGAAATGGTGCCAGAAAAGGTGAAAAGAAGGGAGGTGAAAATAGGGAAGAATCACAGCTTTTCCAAATGAAAAGGAAGGAAGGAATAAATACAAGATAAAGTTATCAATTCTTTCTCTGTAAGGAACAAATGAGATCGTTTAAAAAACACACACAACTGACGAACAGGTGAATGTGAGGAACAGAGGAAGGAGTGTGTGTATCGACTTTCCTGTCTGCCTCCTCCCTGCCCTTTTCCTGTATATACATAAGCGGAAGATGTACTCAGCTCTGTTTTCTATGTTCAGGGATGTTTAGATATGCAAATGAGCACAGCTTGTTAATGAGCTGAGGGTGATTACACTGCGGGAGCTGCCAGCCCGGGCAGAACAATAGGTAAAGGGAAGCCAGGTGTCTGCAAAGGGGGGAATGGATTATACTGAGCAAACCCACCCCCCACCCCTCCCCTTCCCCACCCCTGCCTCAGTGCCATGGATCTGTCTGCAAAAATGAAAAGTTGGGTCAGGTTCTTCCTGATGTTCCTTCTAGCTCCCAGATTCTAAATCAAATGAGTGAAGATGAGAAGAAGTGGGAGACCAGGTAAGACCTGGGTCTTGTCAGGGAACTGCCCTGGAGGCCACTGGACGTAACCAAGAGCAGGAAGGGTGGGTGGGCAGCCTGTGGGACACGCAGCCTCCTCAGGTGGCACCACCTGGCAAGTGCAGTGGAATTGGGACCCATGCAGGAGACGTGGGACCCTGTGGAGTGGACAGGTCACTTTGTAAGCATTTGATTGAAAGATGCCGATTGGGAATCTGCATGCTTTTCAGAAGCCAGGGTAACGCTTTCCTGTGGGAAACAGGAAATAAAAGAGTCTGGCCTGGGTGTCTAGGATGCGATGCTCAGTATTTTTTAAAAGGGTGTGGATTCGTCATTGTACAGAACTGGATTTGTTGAGCCAGTTCCACCCGCCCTGTTTTACCTATAAACCCTGGCTAAGTAGGTGCACATCTAACCTTTCCCTACTGATAAGATAGAGTATTTGGCCCGTCACACATCACTGTCCTGACAAACACTTGAGGGTTACCTGGCAGAGGAGGCAATGACCAAAGAATCTTATGAATACTTTTGTTTGGCTCAGGCAGATGCCCGGCCTGGACATCCTGGGCTTGGAGAAGTGGTACAAACCCAGCCAGCTCAAACAGGATCTGCAGTGCACTCTCTGAATGGCTGTTCTGCGAGCCACTAAATAGGACACTGTCATTTCCTGTCAGCCTCCGGCTGTCTGTGACACCCAAATAAAGAAGCATGGGCTTTTCTCCCAAAATGAGATGTCTCTGCCCGAACTTTTATAGATTCCAATGAAAGCCTTGAAGCTGTCTCAAAGCAGCTCAAGTCTTTGTTAAGTCCCCTCAAATCCCCTCCATCTGCTGTGTGCCTGAATGGCTCCAGGATGAGGACATGTCCCTAACCTTCTATTAAGGGCACTCAACTTTGCACCATGTCACCACAGCATCACTCAACCCTGTCTATAAATATGGATGTTATGCTAACAGGACATTGCTAATTTAATGGCAGTGGAGTACAGGCTTGTGTGCTGCACACATACACACAACTGGTATTGAAAATGTAATGAGAGTTTAATAAGTGGTAATTTGCTCCTCCTCGCTGCTGCCTCTGTCAGGGTTGGGACAGATGAAATAAACTGGGGCCCTTCCAGAAAGTGAAATGTAGGTAGTGTGTCTGCCACGGCAATTTAATTTTGATTCTAATATTGCCCAGGATTGAAGTGAGTGCTCATTTACCTATAGATCCTGTTCCCTGAAAATACTTCATGGGGAATATGAGTGAAGGAAACAATTAGATCTGAAATATTTATCACTGAGACCAAATTTTAACTAGGGCAACAGAACGAAGAGGCCAGGGCTCCAGAGACAAAGTGAAGGTGAGACTTAAAACAATTATCTGGATCATTCAGGAAGGGGAAAAAAATCATTCTTTTTTTTTTTTTTTTTTTTTTTTTTTGCTTGAATGAGTGTCTGAATTATCTGAATAATTGTTCCTACCCTCCTTTTTGGTCTGATGGTGAAGAGCTGGCCAAGGGATCCAATAACAAAGAATGGAAATTGTGATGTGTGGAGAGAGAGGACAGGAACCTTGGTTAAGCCTGGCCCCCTCAAGGGGGTGACAGACAGAGGCTAGTCCAGTCAGGAACTGGGGGTTCCTTGGAGCTAGTGGCAAGAAAGTAAGCAAAACTGAAAATCTCATAGAAAAGCAAGGTCCAACCAACCAGAAATGCAGCCTGAAGGGAAGTGGATTTGGCGTGTGAAGCCAGGAAGCTGGGAGATGGAACAAAACATAATCAGGAGCTACGTGTGTTTCTAGGAAGAGTGAAGTAATTGCCTGCACCAAAGGTTCTCAAACCTGCTGCACATCACAGCCACCTGCTGAGCTTCTAAATGCAGAACCTTGGGCTCCACTGGGAGACCAAGAGAAGTGGAATTTCCTGGGGGCAGGGGTGAATGTGACTTTACTGGGAAACAGTCTCTGTAGATTGGATTAAGGTAAAGATCTTAAGATCATTCTAGATTTAGGATGGACTCTAGATCCAATGAGAAGGGGAGAGAGATTTGAGACAAAGAGACCCGGGAAAACCATGGGAAGACAGAGTCAGAGATTGAAGTTATATAGATATAAGCTGAGGAACACCAAGGACAGCTTAAAACAACAAATATTTATTAGATAACTCAGTTTCGAAGGGTTAGGAGCCAGGAGTGGCTTAGCTGGATCATTCTGGTCCAGGGTCTCTCATGAAGTTGCAGTCGAATGTCAGCTGGGGCTGCAGCCACCTGCAGGCTTGACTGGGGCTGGAGGGTCTACTTCTGAGATGGTTCCCTCGCACGCCTGGTGGCAGGAGGCCTCAGCTCTTCATCAGGTGGCCATCTTCATAGCCAGAGCCACAGAAGCTGGAAGAGAGGCATGGAAAGGATTCACCTTCAGAACATCCAGAAGGTCCAGCTGCCAACAGCTTCATTTTAAACTTCTGGCCTCCAGAACTATGAAACAATATGTTTTTGTTGTTCTATCCCCACCCCACTCCCCAGCTTGCAGTAATTTGTTATGGCAGCCTCAGGAAACAAATACATACCTCCCTTCAGAGGCCCCTGGTTCATCTCAACCCCCAACTTCTGCAGTAGAGTGAGACAGGGAATTATAAAATTATAATTATAGGCCCTACATATAGGGCCTAGCCGGTTTGGCTCAGTGAGTAGAGCATCGGCCTGTGGACTGAAGGATCTCAGGTTCAGTTCCGGTCAAGAGCACATGCCCAGGTTGCAGGCTCGATCCCCAATGGGGAATGTGCAGGAGGCAGCCAATCAATGAGTCTCTCTCATCATTGATGTTTCTCCCTTTCCCTTCCTCTCTGAAATCAATATATATATTTTAAAAGCCATTCTCGTTTACCAAGCACACCTTTAGCTCACTTGGGTCTACCCACTACCTTAAGATGTTACATTCTTTCATAGGTAAGGCAGTATTATTATCCTTTATTATTATTCTTCTTCTTTTTAACAGCTGAGGGAAAGGGCCCAGAAAGTGTAAGTGATTTGTCCAAGCTCCCTCCATTGGGTGGCATACAGCCCAGAATTTGGGTCTCCAGATTCCAAATCCTGACCTCTTTAGTCCACAAGAGAAGGAATACAAGGACACTAGTAAAGTCTCCTCATTCACTGCTATGCAGGTACTTGGGAGGTTTGGTGGTTGGGGGAGCAGGAAGGTGAGATCAAACTCAATACCCTTCTGCCTTGCTCAGAATTACAATAGACCTTTAATAACAAGTATCTCCTATAAATTGCAGCCGTAAAGTCTAACTTAAACATTTAAGTGACACCTTCATATCCTTAACGATGCTATAAAGGAAATCCTGGTGTGATTTATAAAGCTATTAAAATAAATGTTTCTACTCAAATAAACTTTGCTACCTCTCAGTATTTGTTTACTTGCATAATATAAGCACAAACTTACCTGAGTATGCGGATTATACACAAATGAACTGGTGTGCACATGTCTTGAGGGTACTTTCCTCTGAAGAGAGGTGACCTTTCAGCCTTGAAGCCTTCACCTTGCTTCTCAGTTTGAAGAAATGCCTCCGCGGCCTGATGCCACTCCATCCATGAATTTCACGTTACGCACAGAAAAGCACTTCTTAAAATGCTCTCCCCGGCCTTTCCATGTGGTCCAGCTTATCAGCTGGACCTGGATCTTTACCGTTTCTCATGTCACAGAAATGTCTGTAGGCCCTGGACCACCAGAGGTTTTGGAGCAAGGGAGGGGTGTGATCAGATTTATTAATCACATCTTTGAACCATGAGCTTTTGGGGCTTGATCAAAGGAGGAATAAACCCAGGCCCTGAATTTAATTCATCTTCAACATCACAGCTCTTTGATCTGCTACATTTGTTCATTATGTGAGAGAGAACATTTGAGAAGAAATTGAGTGGGTTTGAGATGATGCCCAGGGACCATAGGACTCCGTGAAAGAGTAATGGGAAAGAGTTTGCGTCTGTCCACCTTATTCACTATGGCATCCTTAGTGTCTGTGTTGGGTGCCTGGCACATGGAGCATGATGGAAATAAGTGCAGAAGGAAGGGAGACAGAGAGGAAAAAGGGGAGGAAAGTCGAGGAGGAGAAAGGGAATTCTAAATAATCTAGGCCCAGCTTCAAGTCCTGATTCCACTATCTACTAGTTCTGTGACTTTGGAAAACTTTCTTTAATTTTTCTAATCTCCAGTTCCTCATTTTGAACTGAGAATAATACTAACTTCATATTATGAGTCTTATACAACACAGCTCATATAAAAATGCCTAGAACGGTATCTGATTAGGTGCTTTGTTCCCAGTACGTTTGTTGAATGAAAAAGAAGGAGGAAGGAAAGAATAGGGGAAGGGGAGGAAGGGAGGAAGGAGAGAGGAGGGAAAGAAGGACGAGTGGTTATTTCCCAGTGCATGAATGGCCCTGGAGCTTGGGCACATAGAGCACGGCACATGGGACCAAGTAGATCACTTCCTGAGGGGTGTCTGTGGATCACTGCCTGCCTTCTTACTTTTGTGCCAGCTTTTCATCATTTACCATCCACCCTTGGGGGGTTTATTCCATGGGAAGTGTAGCCAGTGACATGGCAGCTAGTCAAACAACACAGATAGCAGCAGCTAAGGCTGCACATGGGCAGCCTTTCAATGAAAAGAGCAAGAATGGAGCAGTTGCAAACTTCCATTCAAAATCAGTAACGATAAGTTACAAGTGACTGTGTGTATGGAGGACAAGTGAGACATGGGCAGGAGGAGGGTGGGGAGCCAGCCCCCACTCTCTGTGCTAACTGTGGAACAGGGGTTCCAATCAGGCTGCGCACCAAAAGTCTACTTAGATTAAGTAAATAATTTAAAATTTTCAACTTAGAAAACAGTAGTTTAAGAGAATATTTTTTCCTTCTTTTGTACCCAATATCTTTGGAACCTTTAAAATTATATTACTTGGAATGTAAAAGTTTCAGCTGCTGTGGAAAACAGTTTGGTGGTTCCTCAAAAAGTTAAACATAGCCCGGCCAGTGTGGTTCAGTGGTTGAGCGTTGACCATAAACCAGGAGGTCACCATTCTATTCCCAGTCAGGGCACATGCCCAGGATGCAGGCTCTATCCCCATTAGGAGACGTAGAGGAGGCAGCCAATCGATGATTCTCATCATTGATATTTCTAACTCTCTCTCCCTTTCCCTTCCTCTCTGAAATCAATACATATATGTGTGTGTGTGTGTGTGTGTGCGTGTGTGTGTGTATTAAACATAGAATTACTATATGATAATTCAAAATAATTGAAAACAGATACTCAAACAATTATATGTACATGCGTGTTCATAGCAGCACTATTCACAATAGCCAGATGTCCATCAACAGATGAATGGACGAAGAAATTGTGGTATATTCATATGATGGGATATTATTTGGTCATAACAAGGAAAGAAGTAGTGATGTGTGCCACAACGTAGATAACCTCAAAAACATTATGCCAGCCCCAACTGGTTTGGTTCGGTGGATAGAGGGTTGGTCTGCGGACTGAAGGGTTCCAAGTTCGATTCTGGTCAAGGGCATGTACCTTGGTTGCTGGCACATCCTCAGTAGGGGGTGTGCAAGAGGCAACTGATTGATGTTTCTCTCTCATCGATGTTTCTAACTCTCTATCCCTCTCCCTTCCTCTCTGTAAAAAATCAATAAAATATATTTTTTAGAAAAACATTATGCCAAGTGAAAGAAGCCAGACACAAAATATATATTGTATGATTCCAGTGATATGAACTCATATAAAATGAAATTAAATATCCAGAAGAGACACATCTATAGAGACAGAACAAAGACTGGTGGTTGCCAGAGACTGGCAGGAGGAGGTAATGGGAAGAAACTACCTACTGGGTAAGGAGCTTTATTTTGGCATGATGGTAATGTTTTGGAACTAGATAGAGTTGTTGGTTGCACAACATTGTGAATGTACTAAATGCCATACTGCATTGTTCACTTTTAAATGGCTAATTTTATGGTATGTAAATTTTACCTCAATGAATCATGTTTTAAATTATATTAATGAATGTAACTGTTTTAATACATACACATGATAAGGAAAATTCCAATCCCACAGAGAGGTATAAATGAACATAGGTCTCCTTCATGCACCTTACCTTCAGTCTCCCTGTAAGCAATTGCTAGAAGTTGTTGTGAATTTGTTCAGAGTATTTCAAGCATATACGTATATATTTTATATACTTATATATATATATTATATTATATATCTTACTATAATACTATTCTATAGTGAAGAATGTTTGAAAAACACAATTTCATAGGCCTCAACCCAGATCTACTCAATGAGAATTTTCAAGGATGGTCCCAGGAATCTGTGTTTACAAAGCTACCCCGGAGTTATGAATGTGCAGATGGTTGGTGAGGCTGGGCTGGTCCAGCCTGTGGCTTCCCTATCATTCCTGAGTACCTAGGCCTCCTTGCCTTTGGATTGGTTGGTCTACTGGGGTCTTCTCTCAGGCCTTTAGTTCTCCTTCTCATATACTCCTCTGTGCTCACCAACTGCCAAAGACCACCTCCTGCCCCTCCAAGCTTCTCTCAGGGTATTTCCAAAGGCCAGCATCTTAGAATCTAGATCTCTAGAATTCAATGGAATTCTCACCTTGACTTCATTGCTACCCATAGTTGCAAGACCAACTCACAAAAGACTGCTTGACAAACCAGAATGTTAATGTGTTTCAAAAATATCTGCCCCTACAGCAAGGCAGGTAATGAGTTAGGTGTTGGTTTGTTTTACAATAGCTCCCTCAGGGTAGATTTTATTAACCCCCATTTTACAGATAAGGAAGGCAACGGAAGCGTACAGAAGTTAAGGAACTTGCAGGCTAATGAGTGGAGCCAGTTGGACTCTGAAATCTATATTCTTTCCTTTATCCCACACTGTCCAAAACCTGTCAGTCATGATGGGAAGTGGGCCTTGCCAGGAACAGGAACAAGTAAGTCTATATCTGGGACACCTCTTCCTGCTAACAAGATGCCTGGGAACTAAATTTAATCTGAAGATGAACGCAGAATGAGAGTCAAGGGCACAGAGCATCTAGAGGCATTGTCCACAAAACCACAGCACACTAACCTTGACCCACCACAGAACTCTCCTCTCTGGGAACCTGAGTATTGGTGTCTTCCCAACACAATGAACCCTCCCTTAGCAGAATGCCAAGTAAGCCTTGGGAGATTTCTGTTTTGGCTGTGTTCCCCTAAGGTACTGACCAGCACCATCAGTTGGAAAAACAGGCTCTGGAACCCACAAACCTAGGTTCAAAGCCCACCTTCTCCATGTATAAGCCATGTGACTCAAACACCATTTCTGCTCCATCCTCCCAGGGGTTTCCATGCATAGTGAAAGTATGTAAGACCCACAGCCCACAGCCCAGTTATGGCTGGTTCCCCTCTCCCTCCTGCAGACACAGCTTTTTTTCAGGTACTTTTCTTTTGTCACACTCTAGTCCTGAGGTCTGTTTCCGGTCATGTTTCTGGGACTTGGGTAATTCTTAATCCTTTCCCTCCTGGCCCTCTCTCCCCTTTGCCCTCAATCCAAACAGGCATATGATCAGGTCCTGGCCCAGGCACTGGATAGATATAAAAAGGACATTGTCTTTGAAACTGGGAGCCTGGGTCCTACTTGGGGGAGGATTTCTACCTCTCACAGCTCCCTAAGCAGGCTCTGGGAGTCACATGAGGACCCGTGACCATGCCTGGGCCAGATGGCTTTCCATCTCGTGGCAGACTGGACAAGCTCCTTGGGACAAAACAGTTCCCCACTGCCCGACGCCCAGGCAACTCATAGCAGGCTTACCTTGCTCTCTTGACGGCCATCAGCCTGCCAAAAGTTAGGTAGAATATTAATTCATAAATCAAGCCCCCTTTTTACTCATAATGATTATCATTAATTCAGGGGATCCTTATCCTTGGCTTATATTCAACAGGCTGTGTCTCCTTAAGCTGTGGGCACAACTGATATCTATTGAGTGTTTACATCACACTAGGTGGATTCTACTTGAGTTATTTCATTATGTCCTCATAACAATCTTAGGAAGTAGATACTGTTTCTATCCCCAGTCCAAAAACAATGACAATAACATATATATATATATATATATATATATATATATATATATATATTAGTTCGTGTACCAGTGGGGTCCCTCAGCCTGGCCTGCAGGACCGGGCCGAAACCGTCTCTCTGACATCCCCCGAGAGGTCCTGGATTGCAACAGGGCGCAGGCCAGGCCGAGGGACCCCACCAGTGCACGATCGGGACTGTGGAAGGATGCAGGAGGTTGGCCAGCTGGGAAGGGACCGCAGGAGGGCTCCAGGGCGTGTCCGGCCCATCTTGCTCAGTCCCAATTGGCCGGACTCCAGCAGCAAGCTAACCTACTGGTCAGAGCATCTGCCCCCTGGTGGTCAGTGCGTGTCATAGCAAGTAGTTGAGCAGCCTTAGTATATCATTAGCATATTACACTTTGATTGGCTGAACGGCCGACCAAATGACCAGACACTTAGCATATTAGGCTTTTATTATATAGGAGATATACATCACTATGTTGTAGGTGTCATTCTCCTGCTTTACATTTATTAACTCATTCTGTCATCATTACAGTCCTATAGGGCAGATACTCCAGAGGTTGAGCAAGTGGTTCAGGTCACATGGCCAGCAAATGACAGAGACTATGATTGAAGTCTAAGCAGTCTGGCTCCCGAGGCTCCTGACTACTCTGCTATACTGCTTCCCATTTTCTCAAAGAGGGTTCTCCACATAATGTCACCAGCCCACAGATACCATTACAAATCAATGGGGTGTGAGCCAGATGAGGCCTGGCTCAGCCTCACAGGTTCCTGAGGCGCTGAAGGACAGACCACACTGATTGATTTCTCAGCTGGGTCTTTAAATGTCAGCGTGTGCGTGACCACCTCAGACCTTGGGCACAGAAATAAAATGCAGAAGGAAAGGGCATTCTAAAGCATGGATGAAAGGGAGGCAGGGCAGCAGAAGAGCAACAGCCCAGAGCACGTACGCATGCTTCCTGGGCAGCAGGGAGGGGCTCCCTGTTGGTAGTGGAGGATAGGAGTGGGTGAAAGTTGCACCCTTGACCTTGGGCTGCTGGGAAGCCATTTATGGCATGACACCAACCGGGGAGAGCTGGATCTTAACCTGATTTAGCTCCTCTATCAGTATTGATTGGTCACTGCTAGGAACTGCTCATTTAGGTCAGCCTGGCCACTTGAGCACAGCTCATCACCACATATGCAGTGTGGAAGAGCAAAGACAGCTCGCCCTTCCTCCCACCCCCAGGATTCACCAGGACCCACTCCGGTCACCAGGCCCTGCTGCATGACCCTCAGGACCTGCCCCATTCGGTCACTCATTGATCTGGGAACTCAGGGGACACACATACATGGCAGAGATGAACCTACCTGCTCCCATGCAGCCTAGAAGGGGAGACTGACAGGATAGGAAGGAAAGAGAAATAGACCTAAGATGAATTTCAAATATGTTCTGCGCGATAAAGAAAATAAAATGAGGGACTGCGAGAGAGAATAGTGGAGAGGGAAAGGAGGAGGAGGAAGGTGGCCCAGGAGGGCCTCTCCCAGGAAGTGGTGTTTGAGCTGAATTCTGAGCGATGGGGAAAAGGGAGCCATCTGAGATCTGAGAAAAGAGTTCTCAAGGCAGGGGGAACAGCAGAGACAAAGCCTTGGAGCAGGCGCAGACTTAGCCTTTGGGCCAAGAGAAGCTCATGCTGTGAGCAGCAGAGAGGTGGGTGGTGATGGGGGAGGCCACCAACCCCTGGCACTTTGTCCTTGTGGGATGGCTCTCCTTCAATAAGCTGCCCAGGTTCACCATCAGGACTTGACATCAGTGGACCTCTTTCTGCCCTTTCCACCCGTGTCCGGTGATATGACTTTGGGTTGGCCCCTTGCCTCACAGTCTGGGTAAAAGATTACAGAGAGGAGAAGATCCTTGCCCTGCCATGCCTTAAAAAGAGATCCATCGTGGGAGGCTAAGGAAGGACGTGGGAGACAAGGAACTTCCTGATCTCCAGGGGCCGGCTCAGCCTACCGTCCACCTCCTCTAGCCCTCAGCTCACGTCACATCCCCGCTGACCACTCACTCATCCAAATCTGCCCTGGACTCTGTCCCTGGGCCTCTGCTCTTGCTGGTCCAACATGGGCAATGACCTTGCCCCACATCTCCAGGCGGGAAATCCCTCTCACCTGGCATAACCAATTCCAACTCATGCAGCCGTTCCTCACTCCCCATTACATTTAGTCGCAGGGCTGGGTTGTTGGGGATTTTTGTTGTTGTTATTTCTTTGTGTTTTAAAATGTTCCCTAGCCTTTGTTTGAAGATCTATTTGACCTTTCATTTCTCTTTGTCTTCTATTATAGTTTTCTGAATACCTGTTCCTTCCATCGTACCACAAAGTCTATGGAGAACAGGACTTCACATGTTGGCTCTGCCGAGTCCTGGCTGTGGGGTTTTTGGCAAGATGCTTAATCTTTCCAGATCTCAGCTTCCTTTGATTCCCACAGAAGCAGACTCTAAAACCAGGAATCAATATCAAAATGTTTTGGGAGGTGACCCCAGAAAGTTTTGGGAGGCAAATGGGGAAGTGAGACAGGGAAAGGAAGGAACCCCGAGTAGGGGGCATTATCAAGCAAGTTACCACACCGGGTCACTAGAGTCCAATCCTTCTGGGAGGCTCTGGTCGTCGATGTAGACTGTAGGTTCACAACTTGGTTGAAAATTGCAATTACCTGAGAGCTTTAAGATTCAGATTTAATTGGCCTGGGATGTGCCTGGGTATAAAAAAAATTTTTTTATATTTCCCAGGTGACCTTATATGTAACAAAGTTTGAATCATTGGTGTAGCATACATCTCAGAGCTAACTAATCCCAGCCAAGAGGTGTGAAAACTGGGGTGCTTATCCACCAACTCTCCATCCATCATTGGTTGAAGATGTTTGCAGTTTATTCTGTGAGTGGTTGCCTCCTGCATGCGCCCTGGCCGGTGTGGTTCAGTTGGTTGGAGCATCACCCCATACACCAGAAGGTGACAGGTTCGATTCCCAGTCAGGGCATTTACACGGCACAGGCAGGAGGCAACCAACCCGATGCCTCTCTCTCTCTCTCTCTCTCTCTCTCTCTCTCTCTCTCTCTCTCCCTCCCTTTCATCAATTTAAAAAGAAAAAAAAAAGCTCAGGTCCCTTGACCAGAAAAAAATCCCAAACTCACAGATGTGTGTAATAAGCAGTCTTGGGCGTATGAGGGTGAAATGGAGCAGGGTGGTGATAGCATCGCTAATCCTTCATCTCTAAAATGGGGGCAAACAATTTGTGGATTTTTGTGAGGGTTAGCAAATGTCTGTTAAGTGCCAGACACACAATAGGCACGTCATAAATGTTGTTATTATGGTCTTTGCTGTGGGTTATTGGCATATTCCCTTCAACACCCAGCCAGGGGCTTTGTGGTAGAGGATACCCAGTAAACATCAGTAACTCCCTGCAACCCCCTCTAAGACAGCAATGCTGGAAACCTGGATTGATGGGCTACTGAGACACATCATTCAATCCTGCAGTTCCTGAGACTCTGAAACAGTGTCTTTCCTTAGCCGATCTGATATTTTTAACCTTGGTGACACACTGAGGATTTGACAAGAAAATATGTACGCCTGGGTCCATCCCCAGGGAGTTCAGATTTAATTGGTCTGGGATGAGGCCCGGGCATTCCATGTTTGTAACAGCTCCTCTGGAGATTTTAATGTTGCAGATTTGGTGATTAACTAAGGGTGGGGGATTGGGTGGAGGGTTGGAAGATGAGCAGGGACAGGGGGATAGTTGCATAATTTCCTTCTCTGTTCCATCCCAATTCTTTCCTCTGCATGTCCTAAGGATTTTGGGAGAATCTAGTGTCTCAGAAATAGGCAGGCCTGGGCCCTCAATGGCCATGAGCCCTGCTGCTCCCAGCTCATAGGGCAGCCATTCACCAACACAGGCACCTTCTCGCTCATCTGGACATATGTCCTCCCCCACATCCGGATAACATGGCCCTCGCGCCCACCCTGCAGACCCTCCCTGTGTGTCTCCCAAGGCCCAGGTGCTAGGAGAGGTGTGGAGACACAAGAATGCCTCCGTCCTCACAGTCCCCACTCGCGAGAAGAAAATAACCGCCAATGCTCACGAGTTCAAGTGTCGTATGGAAGTCTACATCCTTGTAGTGGTGCTCAAGGGGCAGTTCATTTCCTCCTGGGGTGGGGATGGGATACACATCAGAGTCTTCATGATGTTTGTTCCAAGCAGGGTGCTGGGCACTCTACACACATCACTAATAAAAGTGATCAGAGTTTACATGCGCTGTGCACCTCCTGTGTGCCAGCACTCTCCTCCTCCTCTTCCTCCTCCTCTTCCTCCTCCACCTCCCCCTCCTCCTTTTTCAGTTTATTGATTTTTTAGAGAGAGAGAAAGGGAGAGGGAGAGAGAGAGAGAAACATCGATCTGCCTCCTGAATGCCCCCTACTGAGGATCGGCCTGCAATCCCAACATGTGCCTTTTCCAGAAATCGGACCAGCAACCTCCCGGTGCACTGGACAACACCCAACCAACTGAGCCACACTGGCCAGGGCTCTTCTACTAGTAAGTGCTCATTTAATCCTCGCAACACTCCTATGAGGCAGATACTATAGTTACCCCCATGTCGCAACTGAGGACACTGAAGCTTGAACCGAGAGATGAAGTGACTTGCCCAAGGTGGCACAGGGGTGGAGCAAGGACTGTAACCCAGGCTGTCTGGTTCCATAATATTGGAGACCTCCTGACATCCCATTTTGTTCTCACAATCCAAAGAAGGAGGTATTGTTATCTTGCTCTTCACCAAAGACAATAAAGCTCAAGGAAGCCACAGTCACAGCAGGGATAAGGCATGGCTCTGAGTCCAGTCCCCGCTGTCCAATTCTGAAATTCTTCCTAGTCCTTTGCCCCGTGGCCCAGCACTCCTTCATGAGCGAACCCTATTTGGGCAGGTCCTGGCTCTCTTAAGCGTTTCTTCTCCACTGAAAACCAAGCTCTTTATAAAGTGGACCCCACCATCTGCCCTGCTGGGTCTTGGCCACAGCTAGAGCCTTCCTTTCCCCCAAGCCCCTGCAGGAACTCGCACAGTCATCAAGATGGGCCCACTTGCAGTGGCTGGTGTGGCTCAGTTGGTTGGGCATCATCATTCCATGCACCAAAAGGTTGCTGGTTCAATTCCCAGTCAGGGCACGTGCCCGGATTGTGGGCTTGATCTCCAGTAGGAGGCGTGCAGGAGGCGGCTGTTCAAATGTGTCTCTCTCACATAGATGTTTCTTTCTCTCTTTCTCTCTCTCTCCCTTCCTTCTACCCTCTCTAAAAATAAATGGAAAAAATATCCTTGGGTGAGGATTAACAACAACAACAACAAATCAATAAATAATAACAAAAAATGGGCCCACTGGGCACAGAACTGACATCGCTAGCCCCACAAGGACGGCGCCTATTGGTAGGCCCCGAGGGTGGCCCGATGTTCCTGCTGGGGTGTCTTGCCACGTCCCGTTGCCATCATATTTTTAACTAGGACTGTGGGGGCACCAGGAAAGATGGGTTTTGCTGGAGTGAGCACAGCCCAGCCTGTCTCAAGCACTCACCAGCTCCTTGGTACCCAACTGGGCAGATAAGCAGGATTCTGCCCTCTCTCCCCCCTTTACACTCAGAGCCTTGTCCCTTTGAGGAAATTCAGGAAGGCTGCTCTGCACTCCGAGAAAACCCTGTTCCAGTCTAAGGGCTTATAATGAACCAAATTATCCCGAATTAATTGGATGTCGTTAGCAGCATCAGGGAGGGGGTTGGGGAGCAGCAGCATCCACCAAGCCTGGGAAAGGGAAAGCGGAGGCAGGACAGCCCACAATACAAAATGCACAGCTTGTGCGAGAGAAGCAGTCCTTACTGTCAGCTCTCGCCGAAATAGCCAAGGCACCCACTCTCGCCTCTGAGAGCACCTCTAGCCTGAAACTCGACTCTCAGCCTTCAGCTTTGAACAGTGTGCCTCCAGGTGCATCTGCCCTGGTTCACAGAAGCGATAACACAGCCTTGATGATAAGAATGAGCCGGTAGCAGCCCCCCACTGCCCCACTGAGCTCCAGGGTCAAATTACAAAGGAATCGGGAGGCCCCATCTCTTGGCCGTACATCCTACTTCCTGTCCCGATGGGACAGGCGAGGGAGGAGTCTCCAAGCTGAGAATCACTTCTGGCTAAGTAATTGCAGGAAACAGAAGACTGAGGCTCAGAATAGTGTGTGTGGTCTTCAGCCAGCGCAGAACAGAGGTGGTGCCAGACAGGAGCACCTGCTAGCGGGATCTGAGCCCAGTGTCTTATCCTGGATGTTACAGACCGGCTCTCTGACCCTGGACAAGACACTCCCCTCTCTGAGCTTCAGTGTCTTCAACTGAAGGTGCTGGAATGAAGAGTTCATCTCAACGGTGGGTCACAGGCATTGGGAAGAGGCAGGGGTCTTGCAGGCATTGCTAAGGTTTAAGAATCTTTGAACGTACCGTAAGCAGTCTGTTTGTTGGGAAAAGAGTAGCTCTCATGCTCACATGAACCATATGTTTTCCAAATGAACATAGAATCTATTAATAAAATAAAACTTTACTCTAAAGCAGTCACTGACTTCACAGGAATTTTTGTTATTATTTTCTTTTTGTTAAGTGACACTTTATCTTTTTTCATTTTTGGTGGTAAATAGGCATAACATAAAATGTACCATGAAATTGACATCCACATTCACTTTTTCACCTTCCCAAACTGGAACCCTGTGCCCATTAAACACTAATTCCCCATTACTTCCCCCTCTACCCAGTCCTGGGAACCACTGGTCATTAATTCCTTAATCAAAAGACGCTAAGAAGGAGCAAGTCTTTTCTAGGGTCTGTGGAATAAATCGATGATGAAAAGAAGTCCTACCTCCTGAAAAGGAAGATCTAGATGGGCAAAACCCCAGCCTGAGCTGACATTTAGTGATTCTATGTTTTCTAAGGTTGGGAGGAATAAAATCAATCTGTTAAATTTTTCTTATGCTCTAGTTGGTTTGGCTCAGTGGATAGAGTATCAGCCTGCGGACTGAAGGTTCCCGGGTTCTATTCCGCTCAAGGGCACATGCCCAGGTTGCAGGCTCGATCCCCAGTAGGGTGTGCAGGAGGCACCCAATCAATGATTTTCTCTCATCATTGATGTTTCTCTCTCTCTCTCTCTCTCTCTTCCTCTCTGAAATCAATAAAAATATTTTTTACTAAAATAAAGATGAATTTACCTTTGAAAACTTTTCACACATATGGGAAGGTGGAGGTAGACTCTACAGACAGTGTTTGCAGAGCCATCAGAGCAGTGGTTTCCCCTGCAGGGCTGCAAAGGGCACGCGGAGGAGCCTGGCCTGGAGCAGGTAATGTTCTAGATCTTGACCTGCTGATGGTTACATGGGTGTGGACATATGGAAAAATTCACTGGGATGTTTGACTAAGATTTATGGACTTTGCTGCATGTATATTCTACCCTGAATAGCATTGTTTTAAAAAGGAAGTGAGCCATCAGTTCAAAAGGATACAAGTAACAGCATCAGACCGGGAAGGGCCATATCTTTCCCTGCACCAGGTTGTTAGGTGAGTGTGCGCCTTGCTTGTACAAACAGGGCAGGGTCCGTTCGATCCTGAAATAACGCCAGGCAATGGAGCATTTCTTTATTTGTTTGTTAAAGAAAACTATAGAGAGCACCTTCTTTGATTCAGGCCCCCTGCAAGGTCCTGGAGGTAACAGGGGAAGTCTCTGAGCTCAGGAGCTGCATCGACCATCGACCATCGCTGTCTCACTGGTCCACCTACAACATACATGGTCGGGTTCTGTTTTGTCTCACCTAAGTAGCTCTGGCTGCAACCTAAGCTTCTTTCCTCTTCTACTCTTTCAGCAGAGGTCATCTTAAAGACTCTCAGAGGACACATTGGCCAGATGATCTTTAGTGGGAGTAATCCTCTTTGTCAGGCAACACAATCTTTATTCCTTTATAAACCTGTTCCTCTACAAACCCTGTGATCACAGCACCTTGGTTTAGCACTAACAAGGTGGTATTGCAAGCTATCTGTTTATGTATCTTTGATCTGGAATTTCTTGAAAACAGGGAACTGCTATATTCATCTTTGTACTAATTATATCTAGTGAACACCAAATATGTGTGTAGCATAGTGTCTGGCACACAGTATCACAAAGTTAATTGAACGGATAGGTGAATTTATAAGTGGCTAGATGAATGGAAGAGCAGTAAGCCCATAGTGGTTAAATGAGAGAGTCACACAGGAATGGCTGGACTGCAAGTGACACTTGTCCCAGACTTAGACCCACCCTCTCCCCTTGGCAGATAACAGCCCACATCATCAAACTTCCTGTCTATCCCTTTGAAGAGATGGGTTTGATTTACATCTGGCATCAGGCAGCAAAAATAGGGGCCTTCAAACTTTTATTGCCTTTTTATTATTCCTGGTGACGCACAGAAATCTCATCCAAAACATTAGCAATTACTTTGAAGGTGCATGTTCCAAAGGTTTGGGAATGGGGTGTTTTCTAATTTGATAAGTCAGGTTGTTTCTGCCAGGCAGGCCCAGGGGCACGAGCAGGACTGGAGCTGATTTAAAAGCAGAATTGATCTTTCAAGCCTCATTTTCATTTCCATCAGCACACTATCAGACACCTTATGCCCGGGCCAGTTCCTGTCCATGTATAATTTATACATTTGACTTCAATAGATTAATCTCTGTCTCATTCACACGGGGTGGAACAGGAAGAACTCCCTCTTTTATTTTCCATGGGGAATGATTGTGTAGCGCTCCATATATTTTATTCTGTCTCTGCGCAGAGAATTCTTTTTTTAAATACTAATTCCAAACTCACTCTCATATTTATTAAGTCTTTAGGAACAGGTTGAGTGGTAGACATGTGTGGTGATTTCTGTTTATACCGGACATGGGCTTATCCCAGGCATATCAGAGAAGAGTCCAGCCTATCATCTCTTGATAGAAATGCCCATCCACTTTGGGGTGGAATTTGGATGTTGGGGAAAAGGCTGAAGCTACCCCACCTGATGCCAGTGTCAGTGCCACCAACCTCTGACCCCAGTGTAGCTCCCCATCCTTTGCGTTCCCAGGATCCTCCTCAAGGAGCGTAAGTAGGTCTCCTGCAAGAAGTGGAGAACACCAGACAAAGACTAGTTGCTCTTTCCTAAACCTAATAAATTCCCACAGCACTAGGCTATGTTGTTCTTCCCATTCTCCATGTTTCTGCCCTATTGCCTTCTGGGATAATCTGATCCAATTCTGGAATCCCAAAGTTTCAAGAACTATCTTGGCAGTGTCTGAATCCTTCCCCCACCCCCAACCTCACACCCAAAGCCTGTTATCAAGGAACCTAGTCTTCTCCGTGCATTAGCCATTTCAGCCCTGGGAGTCAAGCCACAAGCCTTCCTTTGGGAAGTTATTCCTAGCTGGGCGGTGGGGCAGATTGTATTTTCTAAGGTGGCTGCACAAGATCCCTCATCCCACGTGTTCTGAATGTGACACTGGTGATTTTCCCATTAAGAGATACAGTCTACATCTCCTCCACTTGAAACTAGGCAGACTTGTGACTATAGCAGAAGTAATATTTTTGCTTCCACCTGGCTCTCTGGGAACTCTCATTCTTGGAACAGCTGCCATGCTGTGAGGAATCCCAGACCACATGGAGAGGCAACATGTAGGTGCCTGGGTGACAGCCCCTGCAGGGATCCCAGACAAAGGCCAGCATCAATGCCAGTCCTGCAAGTGAGGAAGCCTTTGAAATGACTCTAACTCCAGCTACCATCTGACTGCAATTGCCCAAGGGATCCTTAGTGAGACCCACCTACCCATCCAATTAATCTGCAAAACCATCAGAGTTAACAATAAAATGATCATTGTTAGTTTTCAGCCACTATTTTGGGGAACAATTCATTATACAGCAATAGATAACCGAAACAGGCATGATTAGCAGAGCAAGTGAAGACAAAATTGGGCCTCTGGCAGCTTTTCACCTCCCCAGCTTAAAAGACACTCCACATTTACATAAAATCACATGCAAATGAGTGCTGGCAGCCTCCAATCCTCCTTCTCTCAGCAAACATTTGGAAAGGAGGACAAGGTAGGGAAGAAAGAGAAACAATATTCATTGAATGCCTGCTGTAGGCCAGGTAGGTAACTTCTTATCTATTATACAAGAAAATGATGTCCGGAGAAGTTAAGTGACTTGACTAGGGTCACACTGCTAGTAAGTGTGCTGTTTGTAAAACGAGACCTGGCTCTAGCCTGTTTGGCTCAGTGGATAGAGCATCAGCCTGTGGACCGAAGGGTCCTGGGTTTGATCCTGGTCAAGGGCACATACCTCAGTTGCAGGTTCCTCCCTGGCCCAGGCCCTCGTCGGGCTCATGCAGAAGGCAACCAATCCATGTGTTTCTCTTACATTGATATTTCTCTCTGTCTTTCCCTTTCTCTTCTACTCTCTCTAAAAATCAATGGAAAAAAATATCCTTAGATGAGAATTAAATAATAAATAAATAAATAAATAAATAAATAAATAAAGTGAGGCCTGCATAAGTAGCCTATGGCCTGGGAAACATGGAGGAAATACATGCTCAATAGAGATTAGTTGAATGAATGAATGAATGAATGCACTCCACTTGCCTTCTATCTCTAGCCATTTTCTTTTTTTTTTTTTTTTTTTTTTTTTTTTTTTTTATTTATTTATTTATTTATTTTAAATTAAATCTTTATTGTTCAGATTATTACATTTGTTCCTCTTTTTTCCCCCCATAACTCCCCTCCTTCCAGCTCCCACCCCACCCTCCACCCTCACTCCCCACCCACTGTGTTCATCCATAGGTGCATGATTTTTGTCCAGTCACTTCCCGCATCTCCCACACCCCTTTTTCCCCCAAGAATAGTCAGTCTATTCCCTTTCTATGTCCCTGATTCTATTATAATCACCAGTTCATTCTGTACATCAGGTTATTTATTCACTTGATTCTTAGATTCATTTGTTGATAGATGCATGTTTGTTGTTCATAATTTGTATCTTTACCTTTTTCTTCTTCTTCCTCTTCTTAAAGGATACCTTTCAGCATTTCATATAATACTGGTTTGGCGGTGATGAACTCCTTTAGCTTTTCCTTATCTGTGAAGCTCTTTATCTGACCTTCAATTCTGAATGATAGCTTTGCTGGATAAAGTAATCTTGGTTGTAGGTTCTTGGTATTCAGCACTTTGAATATTTCTTGCCATTCCCTTCTGGCCTGCAAAGTTTCTGTTGAGAAATCAGCTGACAGTCGTATGGGTATTCCCTTGTAGGTAATTGAGCCTCTTTCTCTTGCTGCTTTTAAGATTTTCTCTTTGTCTTTTGCTCTTGGCATTTTAATGATGATGTGTCTTGGTGTGGTCCTCTTTGGATTCCTTTTGTTTGGGGTTCTCTGCGCTTCTTGGACCTGTAAGTCCATTTCTTTCACCAGGTGGGGGAAGTTTTCTGCCATTATTTCTTGAAATAGGTTTTCAATATCTTGCTGTCTCTCATCTTCTGGCACTCCAATGACTCTGATATTAGACCGCTTAAAGCTGTCCCAGAGGCTCCTTACACTATCTTCACACTTTCGGATTCTTTTTTCATTTTGCTTTTCCAATTGGGTGTTTTTTGTCGAATCTTTGGTTTGATTATTGTACTCCTCTGGTCTGCTATTGGGTATAATATTCTTTATTTCAGTCCGTGTATGCTTACTTTCTAATTTCTTTATCGTAGCATCGAGGGTCTCATTAGTTTTCGTGAGGCTCTGCACAAATTTATGGCAAGCCCTCAAAATTGCGATTCTTAGCTCCATATCCTCCATTTCTGTCATGTTTTTTTGTCTCCGCATCTTTTATGCTTTCTTGGTGCACCCCCTTGTGGTCTCTGTGCGCAGTCTTGTTCTAGCCAAGCCTTAATTGTTGTAGTTAACACTAGAGGGGTTTGACCACCAGGCCGGCTGGCTGTGGAAATCAGCTGTGTGGAAAACGTCTGCTTTCTGGGGAGGCGCTAATCCAGCCTTTGCCTGAGGCGATCGGCAAATGGCTGTGCGCAGGTTTTGGGCGGGGCGGGATCAACAGGGCGGGCGGAGGGAGCAGTTATGGCCACGCTCGGTCCCGTTCCCAGAGGCTCTGCTTCTCAGAACCCCGGCAGCCGCTGCAAACCTCGGAGAGAAAGCTGCCCTCAGGTCCCAACTGATGCCGGATAATCCCGCTTCTCCCGTTTGAGTCTGGGTCCCTAGAGACTCGCCCGGATCTGGAGCCCAGAGTCTGAGACTCACTCCCGGCAGAAAACGACAACCGAGCCCTCAGCCACCAGCCCGCTTTGCGAGCGCACCTCGGTACCTTTGTATTTTCCACACTGCGCCGCCTCTGAGCCTCGATTTGCTGTTCTCTTTCCTTCTAGTTGTAGAGTCTCTCTTCAGCCAGCCTTCCTGTGGTTCTGGGTGATGTCCGTTCAGTCTTTTAGTTGTATTTTTGAAATGGTTGTTTGCGGCAGCGGTCTCCGGTGTTTACCTACGCCGCCATCTTGGTCTCTCCCTCTAGCCATTTTCTTTCCCGGTGGCTAAGAGGGCAGGTTGAACAGCCAATGGGGCAACTCACCTGGTTTGCTTTTCCCAGGAAGAGCAAGAGAAGGGAGAGAGTGTCTGTGAGCTGAACCTAGGATCCCACTGTGGTTGTCTCCTGAGATAGACTGGCCTTCCTGGCAGGTGGGAGTCACCATCCTACCCTCCCTCTCAGTCATGGCCTTAGGGCTACCTCCTCCTCTGGTCTCAAACCTCTCAAAGGTGCAGCTCCCAGCCCAGATTCCCAGATGTCCCTTCGAGCCCACCACAGCACCATCCTGTTTGTGTGTGCAGTCTCAGGTCAGAATCGGTGTAATGGTGATTATGACCCCTGAGAAGCAGCCAGGCAGGGCCACAGGGCTTCTCTTTGCACCCTTGTTGTCTCTAAGCACAACTAAAGGGTGTCCCAAAATTCACACAAGAAGTAATTTTGATAGAAAACACAGGTTTATAATTAAAAATTGTAAATTTTTTATTGATTCATAAAGTATAGAGTATAGAATTATGTATGGAATAGCACATCGGGTAAATGGCCTCCATGGCTTTGCTGGCACATACGCAAAGCCGTGGTCTTCATTGGTCTTCATTGTCCCTGCTCCTGGGCCATAATTTGTACTTGGTAATGCTTATCAAATTGAAGGGATTGAAATCAAAGGGCAACAGATATTAGAATCTGATTCAATAAACCAAGTAAAATTAGGCTTTTATTTTTTGTTGTTGTTGTTAATGCTCACGCAAAATTCAAATCTTGCGTGAATTTTGGGACACCCTTTAGAATCAGAAATAGCTTTCTCCTTTGCTACGGGCATTTGAGGAGGGCTGTGGGCCCTACAGCTGTATACCTTTCCCTTGCTCTTTTTTTATTCACTCTAGAAAATCATACATTCTTCCAGGAAAGAGGGAGACGAAGGCAAGCCTGCCAATGAACCTACACTGACCAGGCAGGCACCTACCATGCCCCAAGCACTGTATGATGTACAGTGATCATCTCATTGAATCCTCATAACAAGGCTATGGAGGTACATATTATTACCCCTATTTGACAGATCATGAAACAGAGGCTCAGAGAGGTTAAATAACTTCCCCAAAGTCACACGGTTACTGCGATTTGGGACTGGATTTCAAGCCCTGTCAAGCCTATAGAGCTCTAAAGCCTGTGTTCTTTTTCCTTCTTCCCAGGAATCAGAATCCTCTTGCCCCTGAAGCATGTGGGACCATCGCAGGACCAGGAGATAAGCCCACCTCCACCACCCGGATATCACACGTGGAGCTGGGGCAGTAAACCCTGCAAAGATCACAAGCAACTTGCTCAGTAAAACAGATCTGAGCTGCCACTGTGGTGCTTTGCTTTTGTCTGCAAAACATTTGTACTTCCGATATTTGATTCTGGTATGAACTTGTTCCTGAGCCAGCCACCTATCCAGCCCTGCCTCCCAGAGCTCAGAGGAGCTCATACTTCTTCCTATGTATCTCACCTAGCCCACGACTGAATCCATTTCTGCTAAATCCCGTGATGACACAGTAGTTCAGCACCTACATTCAGGGTTCAAATACTGCCTGGGTTCAAATGCTGGTTCTTACTACTAATAGGACCTCTAGCAAGCTATTCAACCTGTCCTTGGCTCAGTTTCCCCGTTTGCAAAATAGGGCTAATGAGAAAACTTACCACCTGATGAGGACACAGCGAGTTAGCATGTGGAAAGGCTCATAACATAGTAAGTTGGCTATTGGTGCTATTTCCATCCGGTGTGAGTTAAACACCACCCAAGTGCACATCCTCCACACCCAAAAAGAGCCCTATTCAGGGTCTGCAGCACAGGCCATTCTGAAGACCATACTAAACAGCCTGCCAGGATCCTCACCTCACCTACCACCCCTCTCAGAACCAGGCAGGGACTGGCCGGGAAGCCTTTGCTCATCAAGGAGGATGTTCTTTGAAACTGGCCAGGTGTAGCCTTAATAACTCACAAGCCAGCTGCACCCCATTTCCCTTCATGTGGTACAAACTACTTCACCACATTCAAGACTCACCTTAACCCTAAGATCATTTCCTCAAATTTCCTGTGCGTGGCCTGGAGGCAGCACCATATGCAGAGAGCAGGAGAAGCAGCTGCTCATTATTTTGGCTCCTCCTTCCCACTAGGATATGAATCACCTCTTGAGATGGGACTCCACAGCCAGAGGGTGAATTGGTGACCTCATTGCTTGGTTCACTGGGTTCCAGCCATCCCAAATGCCAGTGACCTTTTCTTTCCCTTTGATGAGCTGATGCCAGGCTTCCAGTGGCAGAGATCCCTTCCCCAGCCTGCACCTGCAGCCCCACTGAATGTCAAGGGATTCTAGACTCTAATTGGCACAGGTTAGAGCCTACTGTGCATGTCAGTGGTTCGCGCGCGCGCCCCCCGCGCCCCCCTCCCCCCCCACAGGTACACTGACTGCGGTTGAAGCCAAGTTGGTCCAAGTTGCAGAAAACTAATTCTATGTTATGCCTCTTTTCTTCTCTCAACTCAGCCATCCTGAAGGCACCAAGGTAACTCCATCCATCCATTCACGCCCCCTGCCCCTGTCTACCTGCCTTCTGTGTACATTCATTCCCTGGTCCCTTCTGTCAGCTGACATATATTTGTTCCTGCATCAGAATTTTTCAGAAAGACACTCATTGAGCTCCTGATTTTGGCAGGTCATGTGCTAAGTGATTGACAGGCATTGTCTCATGTATTCCTCACAAATACCCTGAGAGGTAGGTACTATTATTGACCCCATTTTACATATGTGAAAACTAAGGCTCAGAATGGTTAAGAAACTTGCCTGGGTTACACATCCAATGAATAGATGAGCCAGGATTTGAATGAGGTCTATCCAAATCTAGAACCCAATCTGTTACTACCACAGCGTATTGCTCCCTCTCGCTCAGCCCTGCGATGTTACCTCACACTCCTTGCAGATGATTCTTCTCACTGATCCTGCCCTCTCTGTTGTTCAAGTCTAAGGTCATTTACCATTGGCATTCCCCACTACTACAGGCAGCCATCTACCTCTTAGCTACTTCTCCTACTTCATTACCTTAAGTCATTTGCACAATTTTGAGTGAAGCAGCTTAAAATCCTTAGTCTAGTTTTAATATCAAGAGTTCTGTGTTCATTGACCAGTATTGTAAGAAGTACCATCAAGTAGCCCCACCAATAGCTGGATTCAAATCCATCATCCTGGAACCAGGATCCAAACACCCAGCCTGGTCACATAAACTCAGTATGCAAGGAAAGCATAGGCAGTGTTTCCCAAAGTATGTTCTATGGGGCCCTTACCCCAAGAGATGCTACACCCCAAAACAGTCCCATAGTCAAACAGGTTAGGGAAACATTATC
This sequence comes from Myotis yumanensis, assembly GCF_028538775.1. NCBI lineage: Eukaryota > Metazoa > Chordata > Mammalia > Chiroptera > Vespertilionidae > Myotis > Myotis yumanensis. The sequence continues at coordinate 21,626,902 of NW_027223767.1, read as the reverse complement.
TACTCTAATCCCTGCCTACAGGTTTACTACACTCCTTGGCAAATTGTAAGCTTGAGAAGTTTTTCAGTGAAGAGACCCATTTCTCTTTCTGTAACTCAGTGTTTCTTTAATTTATATAATCCCAGAACCCTATCATCCTTTTTAGGTTCCATGGAATCGAGGTTCAGTGGAACAAGACTTTGGGAAATGCTGTTCTGGTGTCTCCACCCTTGCCGGAATCAGACCAGGCTCGCCTGCAGCTCACCAGCCTGCCCGCAATCACCACCCACCCCACAGACAGTGTCAACAAGGCCAGCAGCACATGGTCGGGGCCCTGGAGCAGAGTTCACACTCTCACTCCTAGTGGGGCCTTCTGACCCACCTCTGTGATGACCCCTGGACTCTGGAGCCAGCTGCCAGCCCAGCCCACAGCTGACCAACCTTGACTCAATCCCTCACCTTCAGGCACCTCCTGCCTCCCCAGCTACTGGTGCCAGTCCCGTCAAAACAGCCCTTGCAATGTGCACACCTGCTCCCTGGCAGAGAGGGCATGCTGGAGGGAGTCTGGATGACGAGTCTGTCTGCAAAGGAAACATTCCCCAAGGCAGCACTTGAACAGAGCCTTGGGCTGGGGAATTGGCCTCTGTTTGCGCAGAGGCATCCAACAGCTTGCAAGGTGCAGACACAAACAGCTCCCAAGCACAAAACGCCTTCACAAATGTATGGCGTGTGAAAGAACCCACCTGTCTCTCCGCCACCCCACCCACCAGGTAACACCCACAGCAGCCACCACTGCCTCCACCCCCAGCTGCCAAAGTCATGTGAATGCTCCCAGCCTTTGTCTGTCAGCTCCTAAGAACGGGGCCAGCATAACTGGTACATTCTGTCCAGTCAAAGCCCAGGACAAGATTTCAAGAAACAGTAACAACAGCAAGACTCCCAGGGCAGGGTCGGGTGGGGATGTGGGGGATGTGAAATCAATATAGTCATCTATACTTTCTCATGAAATTTGTTTGTTCAAGCCAGGCATCATCTTTTTAAAGGACCTGGATTGCTAATGCAAATGACTATGAACCCTGCATCTAAATCAAAGACCAGCCCAAAGCTTTGTTGAATGGGTCCACACATGTGTCTGCTTTGATGATGGGTACACAGGGGAACATGTGACTGGGGGAAGGGAGTAGAAAACACAGGAAGAAGCCAAAATGATAGGGTTCTGTTAGACAGCACTGCCTAAAAGGATCTATATTTCCCATGATTGATAATTAACCTCAGCATCAATAACTGCTGGCCCACCTCCACCCCACCCCGCCATAGGTCCCCCCTGCCATGAAATGTATAGCCCCTCTCTTGGAATGCTACACACTACCATAAGCACAGGGCCAACGCAATACCTAGAGGGCAAAGCAATTAACCATTTCCCCGGGCGGAAGTTCCAGCCTCTTATTACCTTGATAATTTACTCTGTGAAGTGGCAGGCACCTTGGCTCAGAGACACTTTCCAAATCTATTTAAAAGTCCCCAAATTCTGCTGAGTCTGATATCACGTTATGAACAGGGATTTTAAAAAAAAAACACAATAAGATCTTCAACACCTCATTGTTTGGTGCTAAATATCACCCATGGTACTTATTTAAAAGCCTATCATTATAACACAAGTCGGTTTTCCCTTCAAGCTTCCATTTCCTGGTGTAAGGAGGCAGAATTAGTGCTTTTATTGTGTTAGTGAGTCTTTGGCGCAATGGACCAAAAATCGTATCACTTGGTGTCATCCTTCTCTACCATGTCTTCCTATTTCTGCAGAGATCTTGGAGCCCTCAGACCTAGCCTCATGGTTCTCATTGAAAAGTTGTGGAGGTTCCGAGCTTTCAGGGAAAATACAAGAAATGAGAATGCCAAGGCCAAAAGGAGCCAAAATTATATCACAGTCTATCCAATTATGAATCTATGATCTCATCGTCTTCTCTGACCTCTCCTCCTCCCTCTCACCCACACTTCCTCCTGTTTCCTATGCAGCGAATGGTTCCACCATCCTCCACCAGCTGAAGTCACAAGTATGGGGGTCACCCATTCTCTCACCACTACCCTCAAGCCTTATCCAACCAGTCCCCTAAGTTCTGTCAGGGCCATTCTTTCTTCTCCAGCCCCACCTCTGCCACCTTTCTTTAGAGCACCACCCCTCCTCTGGTTTAAAAACAGGCTCCTACAGATGCAGCTCAATGTCATTGTGGTATATTTATGCTGTTTGTGAAGTACTGTAGTATTAAGTGTACAAAAAGATTTAGGAAAAAATAAAAAAAATTTACATGCTAAAAAATTAAATTAAATTAAAACAGGCTCCTAAGTGGCCATGTCTTTCTTCCTTCTAGCTATACTCCAGACTACAGCCAGAATGATTTTTCAGAAAAACAAAATAGGATCATGTCACTGACCTGCTTAAAACCCCTCAGAAACTGTGTTCATCAGGATCGAATTCTAAGCCCAACCTTAGTATTTAATGCCCTTCATGTTGGCACCTCAGGCCAGTTTTCCAGCTTTTCTCACCACTCCCTCTCTTACCAAATATTAAACTACTTGTATCTGAACCCCCCCCCCCCCATCCCCCCGCTGCCCTTTTATGTCTCTAGCTTCTGCATGTCCACATCCTGGAATAATTTTCCGTCTTTCTCCTGGCTAAGACCTATTCATTGCCCAAGACTCGACTTATGTATACCTTCCTCTGGAAAATTTTCTGGAAAGGTAAGAAGCCCTCCCTACACTCCCCAAGTGTTCAGATAAAAACATGCTGTTCTCTTTATCTCAGCTTTATCCTTCTGGTATGTGACAGAAAGTGATACAGACCCTTGAGCAACTCCTGACCCAGAGCACCTGCCCAGCATCCATTCTCCCTTTTCTCCTTCCTAACAGAGTCCCAATTTGTTCTGATATCCACTCTGCTACAAGCAGCTCCACACCTCAGGGAAAGTTACCACAGCCCCTGACCAGGAATGCACCTGATTGGTTCAAGGATAATTCAACTTCCCTCCACAATGATTTGCTCAAGAAAGTCATGTGATCCTGTTCTGGCCAATGAGATATGATGTTTCTTAAGAGAAATACCAGAGAGATAGATGGTGGGAGGAGATGGCCTCACTTCTTCCACATCAGGAATTATAACTATTTATTTATTTATTTATTTATATGTGTGTGTGTGTGTGTGTGTGTGTGTGTGAGGATGTCTTTGGCAGTCAGGTGAATTCTATGGAAAACTTCTTAGAATAATATTTTTACATACATAAAATAAATTATATACAAATAATGATCATGTAACAGGTATTATAATATTAAAACATATTTATGCCCTAGCGAGTTTGGCTCAGCGGATAGAGTGTCTGCCTGCAGAATGAAGGGTCCCAGGTTCGACTCCAGTCAAGGGCATATGCCTGGGTTTCAGGTTTGGTCCCCAGTAGGGGGCGTGCAGGAGGCAGCCAATCAATGATTCTCTCATCATTGATGTTTCTATCTCTCTCTCCCTCTCTCTTCCTCTTTGAAATCAATAAAAAATATTTTTTAAAAAAACAAACACATTTATGCTATAATGTACGTAAAACTTTATTAACACATTCAGTATCAAGATCTAGTGGCAGTTCTAAAATGACTATAATTTAAAAGTGGGTTAAGCATCAATGGTATTTCACAATATAGTCACAATTATAATGTTATGTGAATATACTTGTGATATCCATTGGTGGCAAAACAGCACACTACTGCTTTAGTTTTTGCCTACATCCATAACTGGAGAAAATACCAAATTTCAGTGAGAGGTTAGTGATGTAATTATTTTTCCCATTCAGGTTCATGGCTCTGAATGTGTCCTTGGAACCAGTTAAGAACCCCTATGCTGGCTATGCTGTTTGGAGCAACTGCAGCCATCTTTGCTGTCAATGTAAGGGTTGGCATCACAAAGAAATGAAAAAGAAACCAGGAACCTTGATGCTGATGCTGAGCCTCAGTCTAAACCAACCAATCCCATCGCCCAGGGACTTTAGTTATGAAAAATAATAAAATCACTTATTGTTTGAGCCCATTTGACCCAGGATGTCTGTCACTTCAGCTAATTTACAGTGAAGGAAGAATGTTTAACTTTATGTCAGAGTCAACACTACAGGATAGCACAAATAGGGCATCTACATTGAGCCCCTCTCCTGACTAAAGGCAATTTAAACTGCCCCTGCTGGGCTCCCAGTGCAGGAGAATACTGATTCCATGAGCATGGATGCACTGAGCCCTGGGACAGAGAGGCCAGAGGAGCACCTGGCCCATAGCACTGTTTTGCAAAGCAAATTGGATGGAGGTGAAGCCTTGCCCAGGGACCAATGGATGAGAACTCTTTTCCTAACCACTATGCTTTGAGTGCACCTAGAAGAAACAAGGACTCTGAATTTCAAAGCTGACACTCCATCACCCACAGCATGCTCCATCTCCCACAGCATGCTCCATCTCCCACAGCACGCTCCATCGCCCACAGCACGCTCCATCGCCCACAGCGTGCTCCATTGCCCACAGAACGCTCCATCGCCCACAGCACGCTCCATCGCCCACAGCATGCTCCATCACCCACGCTCCATCGCCCACAGCACGCTCCATCGCCCACAGCACGCTCCATCACCCACAGCATGCTCCATCGCCCACAGCATGGGGAAAGACACCGGGGCACATCAAAGAGCAGTTCTACTCAGACTGTACTCCTCAGGAAAGAAATGAGACTTGAGGGTGCATCTGAAATACCTTGAACATGCATCCAAAACATTGGAAACAAACTGCAGAGCCCTATACCCTGAAGTTCTGATTCATTAGGTTGCCAATAGGCCCTAAAATTTGCATTTCTAAAACGTTTGGTATTATGCTGAGGCTGCTGATCGTGGGACCACACTTTGAGAAGCACTGGCCTAGAGGATCCACAGCAGCCTGGACTTACAGTGGAGCCTTGACTTACGAGTGTCCCGACTAACGAGTTTTTTGAGATACCAGCTGTTTCTCAGCTGATTTTTTGCATTGAGTTGATAGAGTAATTTGAGTTAACGAGCTCCTTAACAAGCTCCGTCTCAGAACGAAATAAACTCGTAAGTCAAGGCCCCACTGTACTCCCTCAGCCACATGACTATTGATATCACATGGGAAAGCAGAATCGGCCTAAAATTTTGTCAGGTATTAATTAGTATGCTGAGCAATTGATTTAGTTCTCTCTCTCTCTCTCTTTTTTTTAATCTTTACTGTTGAAAGTATTACATATGTTCCCCCCTTCCCCCCAATTGACCTTTTCTAGCCTGCCCCCACTCCCCTCCACAGGCCTTCACCACCCTATTGTCTGTGTCCATGGGTTATTCTCTTTACCTGATGTGGTTTGAGCTGGGAGTGTGGTTTGTCACTATCTCTGTCAGTAGAGTATTAGAGCCAGCTTGTACTGAGAGCAAATTGTTAAATTTTCAGGAATTTTGCAAGTTGGTTATTAAATACAGTCATTAATAAAAATTAAATTATATATACTTATCCTATATAATAAAAGGCTAATATGCAAATTGTCCCCTCCACTGGGAGTCCAACAGGGGGTTCAACCGGGAGTTCGACCAGGGGGCAGGGCTAGCTAAACAACTCCCCATGGCCCCTCTCCCCAGCCAGCCAGCCCCAATTGGCCCCAATTGGGGCTGGCCGGCCGGACCCCACCCATGCATGAATTCGTGCACTGGACCTCTAGTAGTGAAATCAATTACATTAAAAACAAAGGTAGTAAACACACAAAACTCATCACTTTCTAATTCTTTTACTACATTTTATCATCTCCTATGCTCTTGAAGTTATTTATGTCGATGTGTCTGCATGGCAGAAATACCATTTGCAATGTTGTATTATTATTCATCTCCTTCCAGTTCCACATTCAGTGACTTAACATTGGTAAACTAAAATCAGTCTTGGTGGAAGTATTTACACCAATATTTCCATGGAAAAATGTTAATTATGCAGATTCAATTTAAACCTATGTTGTGTTTACAACTATTACCAGCAAAAATTAAGGAAATATTCTTTCAGCAGTCAAACACTACTACCCGATTCAGCAAAGAAGTCACCACGTCACTGATGAACAGATAACGTTCGAATATATATCTTTGTTGTTTCACTTTGTCTTACTCCTTAATGTAAATAAAAATATCAACTGACATTCACATTTGGAATTATACTCATTCATTTAGTGACAAGAATGCCTTCTTTGATGAATGGGATAATCATCAAGCATTTATTCATAGTCTGATCCTGTCAAATCACGGTTGAATTGCAACTGTAGTTTGGCTATGGACATAAGAGTTCAACAAAGGTCAATGAGAGCATTGTGAGAATCAATTGGCTATATGAAATTTACAATGAAGCATTGTGTCTTTTATTATTTGTAAATTGTGTACTACATACTCTTTCTACAGATAAAATTTTATAATAAATATATAAATTACATTCAATTTATAATAAACACTTTTTTCTGGAGAGGTCATTTTTAAACATTTACCAACACCATCTTTATACCCTGAATGGGGTGATTATCAGTGTTATGATCCTATGACCCAGAGTGAGCAAAACAGGGCGAGCAGCTCCCTTGCAGAATTCTGTCCTACCAGGCTTATTTTCTCTGAATGTGCTGCCTATAACATGAGTATCTTTAACTCTTGCTGAAATTGTCCCTGGGTGGGGACACTGGCTCTTTTTTTTTTTTTTTTTTTAATATTTTATTGATTTCTTACAGAGAGGAAGGGAGAGAGATAGAGAGCTAGAAACATCGATGAGAGAGAAACATCGATCAGCTGCCTCCTGCACATCTCCTACTGGGGATGTGCCCACAACCCAGGTATATATGCCCTTGACCGGAATCGAACCTGGGACCTTTCAGTCCGCAGGCCGACGCTCTATCCACTGAGCCAAACCGGTTTTGGCGACACTGGCTCTTTCATCCTCCTATGTGTAGCCTAGGCAGGGAGATGCTGTGGGGAAGCACGGGACTTGTTTGGAATGTCTGTGAGGAGGATTCCCTGAAAGGTCGGGGCCTCTGAGGGGGCCTTGCCGAAGGCAGCAGCCCCTACCTTGACTCTTCCAAACAAGTCCGACCCCCCGGCCCCCCCCCCCCTCCTGGTGTTTTGCTAGAATCTCCATGTTTAGTCGTTAAAGACCTGACCTTGTAGAAGCATATACTTTCTCAAGGATACTTGCCCTGCTGATTATATCTAGAGGTTAATTTAAGTTCAAGCTGTTGTTACAATAAAAAGCCAAAGAGGCAGGCGAACAGGACTGCTTTTATCACTGAAGTAAAAGAGTCCCTCAGCCCTCTCTTTCACAGAAACCTGTGTGGGAGTCATCTGTCCATCCGTCGCTCAGGGTCTGCTGGTCAGCCCCGGCAAGATACCCTGAAAGTGGCAAAACTTGCCGAACCAGGGCCACACCCAGCCTCCCACTCTCTTTTCCTACAAGTTTACCATGACACAAAAGGCAGAAAGCTCCCTGGAGAGTTTCTCCATAAGAAGAGGACCAGGGAAGGGACCTCCCTTCCTCATCAGAGGCCCAGGGCAGTGGGGCAGCATGCTAAGGGGCAGTCCAGAGGCAGGCTGCAACACAGACAGAGGGCATTAGGGGCAGGGATGACTGTGTGGGCAACACAAAGCCTTGAGCTGCGGGGAGAGGGGGCAGAAGATCTTTCGAGAGCAGTGGAGACGATGTAAGACTGGACTTATTCACAGACACCCTCGAGGACTCCCAAATAGGAGAGGCCTGGGCCTGCAGTTCCTCAGGTGGGGCTACCCAGAAGCCACCTTTCGGTTTAACAGCTTACAACATCTCATTTGTACCTCATTTGTCAGGCTTCGTTCTGCAGATGAGAAAGCCCATCTCAGTTGGGAGATGACGCAACCAACGAGGTCACAGGATGAGTCGGAGTCCAGTGCTGTAAAAGTGACCCTGACTGTTTCCTCCAGCCTCTGCTCTAGCAAGATTGCTCCTTTAAATAGGCGGGGGGAGCATCAGCTCCTCACATGGAAACCACAGAGGCAGCTGGCATGTCTGTGAATCAGCATTTGAGCATCTCCCAGACCAGAGCCTGGGGAGGAGCGTACAGGGTGAGGGTGTTCCAGAAGCACTACGCCCCCAGCTTTTCCACAATGGTCAGGTGGTCCTCACTTTGGCTCATCATCCACCAGTTTTATTTGTCTCCATCTGACACCGCAACTACAGTTCAAGGTCAAGTTCAAAGCAGGGAACATGACATAATGGGCTTTAGGGCCAAAGCGGGTTCAAAAATTGATGCTGCCCCCTACTAGCCATGACAAAAATTTGTCGAGTGCCTTATATATATAAATTAGGATCTTTTTAAGAGTAAGTGACTGAAACCAACTCAAACAGAATTAGCCATAAAGAGAATTTATTGGCTCAGCAACTGAACTATCATGGAACAGATCTTGTTGGCTTCAGGTGTGACTTGACCCAGAAAAATGATGCACTCAGGACCCATGTTCACTCTTTCCATCTCTAGCCTCCACATTCTCTTGTTGGCTTCATTAGCAAATGGACTCTCTACTCGAAGGAAGAGGCTAGCTGCTCAAACTCCAGTCACCTGTGTGGTCAGCTCTGACTTAGCAGTCAAGAGAACAAGTCCCTTCTTCTTCTTCTTCTTCTTCTTCTTCTTCTTCTTCTTCTTCTTCTTCTTCTTCTTCTTCTCCTTCTTCTTCTTCTTCTAGTCTCTTCTTACTAGTAATTATACTCACACGAATCCTAGGATGCACTTTGGTTGGACAAATCGGGTCACATGGTGTACCTTTGAACCAATTCTTGTGGTTAGGCAAACACAGAGCACTGATTGGCCATGCTTGAGTCACATGCTCCTCCTCTAGAATGGGGGATGAAGCCTGGCCTGGAGCACATGAACCACACATTCTGTAGGGTGTAGAGGTTTCCAAGGAGAAATAAAGGGACAGTTCCTGAAAGGGCATTGAAATCGGTAGCCAAAAAGAAATCAAATGCCTGCTACACCTACTATCTGCTGGTCACTGGTTCATGATTTTCATCAAATTCTCACAACTTAACCTTTCAGAACGGCAGTTTCTTCCTTTTAAAATGAGAATAATGATCCTTAATAAGAAGAATAGCTACCACTTATTTAGTACTTATTGTGCCAGGCCCTGGGCTAAGTGCTTTATGTCTTCCAACTCATTTAATATTTATATCATAAGATTGTTGTTGGACATAAATTAAAATAAATGACATAAAAGGTCCTAGGCATAGTATCTGCTATATAATAGGTGATAAATGTTAAAGTATATTTTTTTGATCAGTCATTCATCTACTTCAGTATTAAGCATATAACAGGTACTTATTTTAAAAGTTGAATTAATGAATGAAAGTGTGAATTATTTCTGCATTTAGTATTTATACTCCACGTAATTTTACAAATGATTTGATATAACATACAGGATATACATTCAGGAATATAGTGCAATATACAGTAAATAAAAAACATAATCATTCCTGGTCAGGTGGCTCAGTTGGTTGGAGTGTTATCCCATACACCAAAAGGCACCATTCCTGGTCAAAGCACATACCTAGTTTCAGGTTGTTACCTGGTTGAGGCATGTACGGGAGGCAACCAATCGATGTTTCTCTCTCACATGGAAGTTTCTCTCCCTTTCTCTCTCCCTTTCTCTTTCTCTCTTTAAAAAGCAATAAACAATATTCCACTATCAAATGATATCCTATTAATAAAATGCTATCCTATTAATAAAAACCTATGTGGCCCTAACCGGTTTGGCTCAGTGGATAGAGTGTCAGCCTGCGGACTGAAAGGTCCCAGGTTCGATTCTGGTCAAGGACATGTACCTTGGTTGCGGGCACATCCCCAGTAGGAGGTGTGCAGGAGACAGCTGATTGATGTTTCTCTCTCATCGATGTTTCTAACGCTCTATCCCTCTCCCTTCCTCTCTGTAAAAAATCAATAAAATATATATTTTTTAAATTATTAAAAAATAAAAAGCAATAAACATATTCTCAGGTGAGGATAAAAATACTAACAATAATAAAATCAGAATATATAAATTAGAATAGAATAACAAGGTAGGTGAAAAAAATAAAATGCATTCATAGAGACCATGGAATTAGTTTGTGAATTTGGCTCTGAGCTTCCTGGCAACCAAAGAGAAAAGGGAAACCCCTTTCAATGCAATTCTACAGTTCAAGCGTGCAGGGGAAAAATATCATTCCTCAGGGAAAAGAATTTAACACATTGGCTTTTGAGAATTATCTGGGGGGCATGGAGCTGGTCACAGGGACAGCTACTGATAGGCCCTGTCTGGGGACAAACTGCAGCATCTCTAGCACCGAAGGTAATTGTCAAGACAGCACTTCGTCTTGGTGGGGAAAATACCTGAGGTACTTTTGATAACAGAAGGAGGTGCCACTTTCAGCCTCTGATCAGAACTCAACCCCCGGAAGCACAATGCCTCCCTTTGGAGGGACTTTCCTCTGACGGAGTCCCCATGCAAAAGAGGGTAAGAGCCTTCTCTCCAGCAAGAGGCCTGAGCTCCCTCCTCAAGAAGAGGCTCAAGAGATGCTCTCTCTGAGGCTCAAGGAGGAGAAACCAAGGGGTTCTCACCTAGTCTCTCCCCTAAGCAGGACACCTCTTCTTGGCGCCCAGGGTCCAGCCTGCAGCCGGGAAAGAGTTAATTGCAGTGACCCAAATCTGCCGTCCCGGTTTCAGCAGGCTGAAAATTACTTTTTAATCCTGGCTTTCGAGGCTTGCCTGGGGAACCATCTGCCGCACCCTCCCCCACCTCGGGCAATGGGATTACCCCCACCTGCCCCGCCTAACTTGCTTTTGTGGGGCCTAATTCTGTCCCTGTCCATCCAGATAATAATAATTTGGAGGATGACAATTTCATGTGTGTTGGGGGAGGGGGGGGGGGGGGGAGAAAGCCTCAATTTTAAAACGACAAAAAATCAAGGCCTTCCAGCCCAGATTAAATAGAAAGCAATTTGAAAGGCCAGAATCCACAAACCATTTGCAGGTCTAAGATAATCGGACCTCCCAGCCTCAGTGATGCGATGCCATCTGCTGCAGGCTTCTGGGGCTGAGCAATGTGGGGCTTGGGTTTTGTCTGGGCTCCAATACCTGGGTGCCAGGGGGTTACAAAAGTGGGTGATGCACCCAGGATTCTCAGTAGCCAATGGAGGACAGAGATGAATCAACAAAGAGGATCCAATATGAAGTATGATGTTTGCTGTGAAAAGGGTTCTCTGGGAGCATTGAGAGAGCACCAATCCTAAACCCAGGTTGGGTAGGGGGGTTGAGCTTAGCCTTAAAGAACAGGAGTCCAGCCCTAGCCAGCTTGGCTCAGTGGAGAGCGTCAGCCTGCGGACTGAAGGGTCCCAGGTTCGATTCCAGCCAAGGACACATGCCTGGGTTGCGGGCTCGTTCCCCAGTGGGGGGGTGTGCAGAAGGCAGCCAATCAATGATTCTCATCATTGATGTTTCTATCTCTCTCTCCTTCTCCCTTCCTCTCTGAAATCAATAAAGAAATATATTTTTTTAAAAAAAGAATAGGAGTCCACCAGAGGGACAAGGTGCTACAGGACATTCCCAAAAAAGGGAAATTTCACAGACAGAAGTCTGAGAGGGGATATTGCTTCTGAGGAGGGTACAGGGAAGGTGGTTCACACCCACCTGGCTGGTGGAAGTGCCAATGGCTTGGGTAGCACCTCTGAGAAGGACAATCTGCAATAATTTTTGAAATTACAAACACACATACCCTTTCATCCAGAAATTCCACTTCCAAGAATTTATCTTACAAATATACCCCCACGTGTGCAAAGAGGCGTACTTACAAAGTTATTCAACACAGCATGGTTTGTAATAGTAAAAGGTTCAGAATGGCCTATATGTCCACCAGCAGGAGCCTGGTTGAATGAACGATAGAACATCCATACGAAGAGTACTCTGCAGTGGAAACAGAATAAAGTCATTCTAGTTCTTTATGTTCTGGTATGAAATGATCTGCAAGAGTATTGTTAGGTGATAAAAAAGGATCAACCAAATTCAATGTGTGGACCCTGCTTGAATTTTGATTTGAACAAAGTAGCATCTGTTAAGAGAGAGACAGGCAGAGACCATACTATCAGGGAATATGAATGCAGATTAGACATTTTATTATTTTTTTTACATGTGATAGATATTGCGGTTATGTTTTTTAAAGCCATTTTTTTATAGAGATATTCTGAAGTACTTATAGAAGAAATTATATGATGTCTGGGTTTACTTTAAAATTATCAGGGGAAGGGGCAGGACTGGGGTGTAGAAAAAAATAAGACTGACCCTGTGTAGCTGATTGTTGAAGGGGGCTGATGGCTATATGAGAGTTCATACTACGTTCCCTCCTTTTGCATGTGTGTGAAATTTCTCCTATAATGAAAAGTTTTTAGAAAGCAAGAGGCAGAATAGTGTATTTCATACGCTGCCCCTTAAAGTAAAAAAGAGCAGAACCTCACCAAAAATATGTATTTGTTGAATGAATGCATGCCCTCCTGGGATTTATCGTGGTAATGTTGTGGAGTTAAGTGATAAAATGTATTAAGTAATATATTTTTTAATAAAATTTTAAATTAAAAGATGTAATAGATTAAGTTCCACACAAAGGGCATTCTTATGAACATGCGCTGACACTAATGGCAAAGCCAGGGCTCAACCCATGACTATTGGATCCACAGTCCATGTTCATTCCACTCTTAAAGTTAAATACCAAGTCAAGCTGAAGAGGGACTGGCCATAGAGGAAATGGTCCCCAGGTTGAATATAGGAATAAAGTCAGTGGGGTCTTTCTAAAGCTGAGAAGTTATGACCTCATGGGCCTTTATTCCGGGTGATCTGCTCTGCTAAGAAAAGCACGGATGCTGTTCACCAGTTCTCAGATATTTTCACTGGCCTTATCTCCCCCATGAAGGGTCACTGAAAGTCAAATGGATGAAAGATGTAGTCTTGTTTGTATGACCAGGACCAAGTCTTCCTCTCGGCAAGAAGAGATTCTTCCCAGAGCTGCTCACAGACATCTGGGTCAGCAAAGAACCTTGGCCTGGAAGTCAGGAGGTTTGAGACCCAGGGCTGGGAATCAAGAGGTCTTGGACACTATTAACAAATCATGGAGCCTAAATTATATATATATATATATATATATATATATATATATATATACCTTTACCTCACTGGGCCTCAGTTTCCTCATCTGTAAAATGGGAATAAAAACGCTTGCCCTACCCTAGCCAGTTTGGCTCAGTGGATAGAGCGTTGGCCTGTGGACCAAAGGGTCCCAGGTTTGATTCTGGTCAAGGGCACGTACGTACCTTAGTTGCAGGCTTCTCCCCGGCCAGGCTTGTGCGGGAGGCAACCAACCAATGCGTTTCTCTCTGTCTTTCCCTCTCCCTTCTACTCTCCCTAAAATTCAGTGGAAAAAATATCCTCTGGTGAGGATTAACAAACAAACAAAAAACAAAACAAAAAATTGCTTGCCCTAGCTGCCTCTCCAGGTTGATGTGAATAGTTAATGAAAAGCGATATATGAAATGACATCTTCTAACTCAGACTCTAGATATCAGGATCTTTTACAATCCACCTTTCTTCTATAGGAAATATATTTGGCTTAATTTTCTCCAACTATATGATGGCTTCCTAGACATGTATTTCCTATATAAGTTAAACACTGTGATCAAAGGGAAGTTGAAAATGCCAACCCTGCATTAGCAAGCCAGAGTTGTCACTTTGAAGTTTCCTCAACTGTCCTTTCCTCTGTCAAAGAGATCACAACACACCCACAGGTGGGGGGTAGGATCATACGCCCCATAAATACACGAAAGCAATATCCATCTATTTCAAAAGTTTGTCCTTGGCAAGAGCTGCAGCTGTCTTAATGTGGCTAAATGAAGTGGAGGAAAATCAGAAAAATGCAAATGAGATTCTTATTTTAGGCAAATCAATCTCGGCAATGCTCATATCTGATCAAGCTTATCTTTAGGAGGATAATTAGGATAATGGATTAATGCAAAGCTTATTTTTGCCTTGTCTGCTCTCAACCCTTGAGATCCTTCAAATAAAAAATTTAAAAAAAATCTTTCAAATCACATCTTGACTCTGCCAGACACCCCCAAGCCCCTTTAAAGTCCATTTGGGGACGGTACCCCCAGCATTAGCACCGAGAGGACCCTGGTAACCCAGCTCACCGCAAGGTCGCCAGCACCACACCTCTCATCACAGCACAGGAGCGGAGCCAGCGGCAGCCATCCTCACACTGCAGGGGGTTCCCTTAGGAAGCCCCAGAAAGGGTTGAGGAAGACTTTTGGGACTTCCTGAGAGATGATGCAGTGAGGAGGTTAAGAGCATGAGCTTCCAAGACAGGCAGTCCTGGTTGAATCCTCGCTCTCTTCCTTCCTTGCCATATCACCCTAACTTCCAAAAGCCTCATTTTCCCCATCTGTAACTTGGAGATAATGATAACATCTATTTCATAGGGTTGTTGTGTAAAGCACTCCGTGAAGTGTCTGACATGCAGCTCTTACCCTCAGCATCACCCCACATACTATGTGTGTATGAGTTAATTTAAAACCAGCAACAGACTTAGAACCCAGGTGTTATCAGCCCCTTCTTATTTAAAAAAAAAATGTTTAAAAGAGGAGGAAACTAAAGACCCTGAGAGGCTCAGCGACACAGCAAAGTGGCAGACCCCAAATTTGAACCCATCACTCTTAGAGCCCAAGCTCTTCCTCCTACACTTGACTGTTCACTGCCAGCTCACTCTCTGAACTGGCAAAGACAGAAAAGGGGCCTCCCTGCCTGGCACAGAAGCTGGACTTCTAGAATCTGTATAATGAGAAAAGGAGGCATCAGGTCTGCATGGAAGAGACAGGTAAAGGAGAGGACACAGGGGGCCGTGCTTTTGCAATGCAGTATGGAGAGAGGAGGGCAGTAGCGTTTCATCCGCAGGCCATCACCAGGCGGAGCCCCCGGTACCCCTGTCCTGAGCCTGAGGACTTAGCTAAGGCTCTCCCTCCTCTGAATGTTGGGGAGATTGCTGGAGAAATATCCCAGGCCTCTGTGGAGATGGAAGTCACAGCACATTCCCAGAGCTTTCCTCACTTCCAGCATTAGGTCACTGAACCAGAGCCACAGTGGCACTAGAAGGTGGGAGTTAGCTCAAAGATAATGGTATTTGGAAAAATTCTCCCTATGAGTCCAAAAATGTCTGGTTATGGAAAAGCCCAGGTTCCTAGAAAGCGCATAATGACTGAGACTAAAGACTCAGAATACCGCCCTATTTCAAGTTCCAGTTCTAAAACTTACTAGGTCCATGACCTGGGGAGTTGGGAGATTGTCTTAACCTGGGGGCCTCAGTTTTCTCATCTGTGAAATGGGGCTAATAATATCTAGGACTTTGAGAATTAAATAAAAGAATATGTACAGAACCTAATCTGGCATAGAGCAAGTGGTTAATCAGTAGTAACTAGTTATTATTATACATGGTAGTTCCAAATTTCTAAAAGACAAAAATAAACATTTAGTTGATTGTAAGTGAAGTTGGGGATGTGTGCATACATACATATAAACATGCATTTACACATTTCCCCAGACATGTCACTGAGAAACCAGCACATTCTTAAGTCAAAATTGGACGCATTCCACATACTCCTCAGTCCAGCAAAATGCCCAGGACAGTGATTATTATCTCCATTTTAGGAACTGAAGGGACTTAGCAACATCTAGCTTATTCAAGGATTCCAGCTAATCCAATGTCCAGCCTACCCTTATTTTTAGCCTTCCTGACAATGTGTGTCCATTCTCCCCGTCCTATACAAATTCTCTGTCAAGCTAAGGAATTATGGGTTCCCCTCCCCGTTCCCCACCTCCCATCCCCCAAACACAGCCTGATCATGGGAAGGAGATGCCTGAGAAGAGGTGAGAGGAAAAAGAAAGACGAAGAAGATGGAGGAGGGTGAGATAAAAAGGCCTGTGCTGTCTTCGTCACTGAGATGGAGTGTTCTCAAGGCCATGAGAGGGCACCCACCCACTCTGCCCCACCCCCCAGCCATGTGTCTGCCCATGCTCCCCTGCCCTGTTCTCCCAAGGGCTGCAGGGCCCCAAGCGTGCCCTCCACAGCGGGGTCCCTGTGCAGGCTCTGGGCTCTGAGGACCTTGAAGTGCCTGTGGGGCCTCTCTGCCACCCTAATGCTGGCTCCACGCATGGCCTGCCTGCCTCCGGGCTGTGACGAGGCATCAGTGCCCATGCAATTCCAGGAGGGAGCCAGCCTCCAGAGAGCTACCCTCGGCTGGCGCCTGCAGTATTTTCTCTTTGGGCACCTGCAGCGCCTTTGGATGGGTCGTATGTTCACCAAGGTGCCACTGATGGGGTTGGTTTTCTCCCTGAGGGAGTGCAGAAGCTGTCAATGAAAGCAAAAGGGAAGGTGCTGGAGAGGATGATCAGTATGAGAATTACATGCAACAGGGTGTGCAAAGCACCCATCACAGCCTGGCACACAGTAGGACTAAGCAAGCAGGAGGGCCATCCTCCCTCCCCGACAGGACCCCCGCCTGCCAAAGCTGCATTTCACTTCCTCTCGTACATTCAGGCTGCACTCCATCACACATGGAAATTTGGCTTCATTGATATGAAGGGGCTAATTACTACAAGAGACATAATTACAAGACAGGAAATGGATTTATAGATGCTGTCAGTGGGAGGGGAAGCCACCAGGGCTGCGCAGGCTGCTCTGCGCCCCTCGGAGAGAGCAGCCTGGGCTTCTTGCCCTGGGAGCTCTGGTTTTCCAGAGGAAAGTGCTCCTAGCGAGGTCCATGTACGGCAGATTACTGGAAAGCAAACCTGGTTTTCCCTCCGCATTTGTTCCACAATTGCTGATGTTCCCACAGGATTCCTCGACATAATAAAAACCATACTCTTAAAGGAAGCATTTAAAGAGGAAAATGACAGGAAATGATAGCACTTAAAGCTAACAA
The DNA here is from genome assembly GCF_028538775.1 of Myotis yumanensis. NCBI lineage: Eukaryota > Metazoa > Chordata > Mammalia > Chiroptera > Vespertilionidae > Myotis > Myotis yumanensis. The sequence goes on along the minus strand of NW_027223767.1, from coordinate 21,609,874 downwards.
AAGGCAGAGATGCTGTGTAGCACAGGACACTGCTGCCTGCTTTCCTCTGGGGTGAGATGAACCCTGAGAAAGAGCTCTGTGTCCAGTGGGTTGCCTGATAAATATTTTGTTTTAGAGCCCCTTATTGTGTAGGTTTTTTCCAGTCTAAAATAATGTCTTAATTCACACACACACACTCACACACACACACACACACACACACATAACAGACAATAAGCGTTAATGGGAAGGTCCATCCTTGCTGATAATCAAAGATAGACAAACGAATTGTGACTAGTATTTATGTAGCACACTCTACGCTAAGCACTGCACTTTGCATATATTACTTGCTCTACTTCACAGCATCCCCATCCCTAACTTATAGCTAAGGAACTGAGCCTTAGAAAGGTCAACCAAGGCACCCAAATTCATACAGCTTAATGCCAGAGCAAGAGTTTGCATTCAGCCTGTTTGAGTCCAGAGCCTGAATTCTCAAGAACAGTGATAAATTCCCATAAATCAGCAATTTCCTCTGGGATCCAGCATTCAACTTCTGATATCCTATTTTTAGGAAAGAATCTCCAATATAGAATAATTTTAATGCACATACATCTTTGCAGAATTACTTGGTTATAAAAGGGAAAAATTGGAAACTAAATGAGCAACAATAGGGGAATGGTTAAATAAAGTATGGCACATCAATAGAATGGAGTATTATTCAACCACTAAAACTGATAGTCATAAAGACTTTATTATAACATAGAAAATGTCTATGTTTTGTGGAATAAAGAATAGCAAGATGCAAAACATTTATATGCATCACAATCGCTACGAAAAAGACATATGCAAAGAAAGACAACTGGAAGAAAACATACCAAGTCCTACCTGGTTGGGCTCAGTGGAAAGAGCATCAGCCTGTGGACTTAAGGGTCCTGGATTCGATTCCAGTCAAAGTACATGCCTGGGTTGCGGGCTCAGTCAGTGTGGGAGGAGGTTGATCGATGGTTCTCTCTCATCATTGATGTTTCTATCTCTTTCTCCCTCTCCCTTCCTCTCTGAAATCAATAAAAATATATTTTTTAAAAATTGCAACACTTAAAAATAAAGCATACCAAAATTTTAGTTTGTTTTTTTTAAGCATAAATGTGACTGTAAGAAATAATTTTCTGTCTTTTGTGACAATCCTTTATTGTTTGTATTCTTAAGAACCTTTCCCAGGCTATGCCCACAATTGTAAGATCTTTTTGGTGAGGTCTTGCTTATCTTTCCTCACAGATGTCTGTTTAAAAGAACCACCATCATCATAATTTATTATTCCCATAACTCTACATTTCCACACAATAGGCTTCCCTTAAGCAGAAGATATTGGTGCCAAAGCTGTCACCTTTGTCCTGGCTGATGACATCAGTTGCAGAGCAAGGGACCTTTTTAAGACCAGAGAGGGGGATACCTAAGTGGGCAGAGCTGCAGGTATCTATGAGTCTCCTCCAAACTCAAACGGATCATTGGTTTATCCATTCATGCAGTCAATACATTTTTGCTGGATGCCTGCTATGTGTCAGGCACCATGCTAGGATCTAGGAATGTGGAAATAAAAAAACATGTCAAATAGTTTAAGTTACACTGGCTCAGGGAGCACCTCTGCTGATCTCATAAGAAAATGGGAGGAAGCTGAGGCCAAAACAAGTAACTGAGACTGTAGCAAATCATTGGCTGGATGAACAACTAAAAACCAACTCACCCAGCCCTAGCTGGTTTGGCTCAGTGGATAGAGCATCATCCTTCGGACTGAAAGGTCCCAGGTTTGATTCTGGTCAAGGGCACATGCCCAGGTTGTGGGCTGGATCCCCAGTTGGGGGTGTGAAGGAGGCAGCTGATCAATAATTCTCATCATTGATGTTTATCTCTCTCTCTTCCTCACTGAAATCAATAAAAATATATATATATATAAAAACCTAAGTGACCGTTTGACCGTTAGACTGGTAGCTATGGTGCGCACTGACCACCAAGGGGCAGATGCTTGATGCACAGGCATGGAAACATGGAACAGACTGATGAATCTCAGAGGGAAGGGGGAAGAAGGGAGAGGGGAAGGGGGGAGAGGGGGGAGGGTGGGAAGAGATTAACCAAAGATCTTATATGTATACTAGAGGCCCGGTGCACAGATTCATGCACCAGGCCTCTGGTGTATATATAAAAAAAGTCACCCAGCACTTTATATTTACTCCTTTCTTGAGGAGAGCTGGGGAATATAAATTCTCCTTGATGATCTGGGATGGCAGGCTATTTGTAATAACAACCAGTTCTGTCAGTAGTTTCTGCTGCCTACAAGGACACTAGCATGAATGGTTTGTCTTCCATGGGCCAGGCTTGTGTCTAGGTACTCACAAACTGGGACAACTTATGCCCTGGTCTTCCTAAGACAGATGCCTATGGCCCACCCAAGGTGATTGATAGGCACGGTCTTTCTGGAAGCACCATGATGCTTCTGCATTTGTAATCCATATCCCTCACTTCATATGGGTTTTCTACCCCTACTCCACCACCTACTAGCCATGTTACCTTGGGCAAGTTGCCTTTTCTGTAATTCAGAGTCCTCAGGATTGGAGCTGTGGGATAATGAAGGAAAAGCCTGAAGCCACAGCTTCATTTGAGGAAAGCTTAATCTGCTTATGGGTCCCACAGCTTTTCCCCAGGCCTCTGAATAGGATCTCCAGGGAGGGGCTCACAATCTGTACATTTAATGAGCATCCCAAATGGTTCTTATGACCTCATGGTAAATGTTCAGTAAGTATTGAGTTATAACTTATATTATCAATATTTACAGTCAGTTTAACAATGATGTCACCATTTCTTTCAAGAACATGAGAACAATGTTTTACATCTGGATAATTAAAAAGCCATTCTGAGATTTTTTCATAAAGCAGCAGTCTTCCCCAAACATGAATTAAGGTTTCTAAATCAAGATGCAGAAAATGATGATCCATAAATTGTAAATGAGCACTTTTTATGCTTCAATCTACTAATATTTCAAAAACTTTAGGGCCTGGTCATATACAGGCAACCTTATCATGTCATTTACTCTGTAGGGACTTGTATATAATATTCTGTCTTCAGAATTATGTTAAATTCTCATATGCATCTTCAATACATGTTTAATTTTCTAAATGGAGCAGACTCAGAAACATGACCCTTGCAAACCTTGGGAAGTAGTCAGATATGTTCTTATTACTTGCTTATTCATACTTTTAAATCTTTACACCCAAATGTGATCAATCGCTTCTATCCTTTATAATTATATTTTCTGTAATCTTTTCTACAAATATGTTGGTATTATTTCTGAAGCATCACTTCTTTTCTATTATTACTATGGAATTTCATTGTTAGACTGATCCTTTCTTCTCAGTGTAAAATTACTGACATCAATCTCGGGTTTTGTTCCCATGTGAATTCTCTGGAGAACCATGAGTCATAACTTCTAGATAAGAACCTTTGCCCATTTTTGCTCATTTACTCCTTGGAATAAGTTATCTCTAAGAGTTTCTTTATGTCAAAGTTTTCAACTCTGTCTGAACACTTATCCCATATTCAGTAAAATACAGGGCTTTTTCATATGAATTCTCTGATGTGTCGACTTCCTTTTGAGGTGGCCTTTTATTCCTACTTTTATTTTTTAAATATATTTTTATTGATTTCAGAGAGGAAGAGAGAGATAGAAACATCAGTGATGAGAGGGAATCATTGATTGGCTGCACGTTGGACTGAGCCTGCAACCCAGGCACGTGCCCTTGACCGGAATCAAACCTGAGACGCTTCGGTCCGCAGGCCGATGCTCTATCCACTGAGCCAAACCAGTTAGGGCTTCCTACATTTATTTTTTAGGGAGAGGCTCACCTCACTGCCTCCACAACACTGCTTTAAGGCACTGCTTGTTCCTACCATCCATCCAGACCCCAGCCGACCTTCAACCTGGGCCCCTAACAGGAATAATAACAATATCAACTATTCGCCTGCATTCTGCTAAAAGCTTTCCCTGCAATATCCCATTTCCTCTTAAAAATAATCCTTCAAAGTGACTATTATTATAATATTATTTAAAATGTTTGGTTCAGAGATTTTAAATAACTTGTTCAAAGTCACACAGGTAGTAAGTAGCAGAGCCTAATCCTTGGGACTCTAATGACAGTTCTTCCGATCTTTATGCTGCTGCCCCAAATTCCTCTCACTTTTTACCCCATCCCTTGTGCCCTGCTGTGAGCCCCAACTTCGCCCTATGAGAATTCCATCACCTTTAACACTTTTAGCCCAAGCTTGGCACCAGGGCTGAGCTAGCCCAGCTGGATTTGCATCCACAGAGAAGCCTTGTTCTCCAGCCTCTATGTTCCTCCCCAACCGTTCTCTGAGAGATGAGATCATCATGGAATTACTTCCTGCTGCTCAGGGCACTCTCCTGCAATGCCAGTGCCCTCCACACATTCCAGTCTCCCATTTATAAACCATCACCAGGTTGAATGGGTCCCTGGAGAAGCCCCAAGGAAGAAGGAAACTAAATTAAAAGCCCAGATAGTAAAGATGTATTATCTTTCTATATAACGAATTGCCCCACAGTTTAGCAGTTTAAAACAAAAACACTTATTATCTCACAGTTTCTAGGGATCAGTAATCTGAATGTGGCTTCAGTGGGTGAGTCTGGTCCAAGTTCTCTCATGAGGTTTTTGTCACACTTTTGGCCGCGGATGTGGTCTCATCTGAAAGCTCAACTGGAGCTGAAGGATCCAATTTCAAGCTCATTCACATGGTTGTTGGTAGGCTTCAGTTCTTCATGAGCTGTTGGACTAAGAACCTTAGTTATATACCATGACACATGGGCCTCTCCATAGGGCTGCTCACATGGCAGCTTGCTTCCCCCAGCACAAGTGATCTGAGAGAGAGAGAGAGAGAGAGAGAGAGTACACTCAAGGTATAAGCCACAATGACTTTTTTTAAAATATATTTTTATTGATTTCAGAGAGGAAGAGAAAGGGAGAGAGAGATAGAAACATCATCAATGATGAGAGACAATCATCGATCAGCTGCCTCCTGCACACCCCACACTGGGGATTGAGCCTGAAACCTGGCATATGCCCTAACCAAGAATTGAACCATGATCTCCTGGTTCATAGGTCAATACTCAACCACTGAGCCACACTGGCTGGGCTGAGCCACAATGTCTTTACAACCTAATTTTAGAAGTGCTAGTCTACCATTTGTGCTGTATTCTATTTTTCATAAGTGAGTCACTAATCACTCAAAGAGCGGATTACACAAGGGCATGAATACCAGGAGATGGTGATCATTGAAGCCACCTTAGAGATATACTGGACAGACTTAGTGGGATTCATTCTTTCCCACCAGTAACCCCTGTAAAACCATACACATGTTGTTCCTCTCTTCATGAAGCTTAATTTTTTTCTCAGACAATAGCTTTTACCACCTCTCCGGCTTGACTTTTGGAGTCCTCTATCAACAAGATAGTATAATACTTGACATCTATCATTTGCTTAGCTCCTTCTAAATGCTGGGTCAGACACATCACAAAACCTGAAAGATACAGAAGCTGAGGCTTAGAGAGGTGAAGAAACTTGCCCAAGATCACATAGCTCATAAGAAGCAGAAGCATGATCCACTGCCAAAGCCATCTGACTCCAGAACAGGGGTCCTCAAACTACAGCCCGCAGGCCACATGCAAATACAAATATTGTATTTGTTCCCGTTTTGTTTTTTTACTTCAAAATAAGATATGTGCAGTGTGCATAGGAATTTGTTCATAGTTTTTTTTTTAAACTATAGTCAGGCCCTCCAACAGTCTGAGGGACAGTGAACTGTTTAAAAAGTTTGAGGACCCCTGCTCCAGAACCTTGCTCATGAAGCAGTGAAGCAGTGTGTCTGAATGCAGGATCCACAGACCACCAGCACCAGGTCAGCCCAGCCCTATGAACTAGAATCTTTGGGGATGAGGAGGGAATAAGAGTAGGAAAGCTGTGCAGTGCTCCATTGGTGGGAAGGTGGCAAAAGGGTCAGAAAAGACCTGTGCATGATCAGGCTCCAGCCAGGTAGGGTATTATCCGAAGCAGACTGACTGGAGATGCAGGCCTGCCCTTGAGACTACGAAAGGTCAAAGTAAAGATGCTGACGGCCATCTTTAAATTCCAACAAAAGAGCAGGGCTGAAAGCAAGAGACAAAACCAATGGGCCAGGAACTCAAAAGATTCTTCATTAGTCAAAAGCAGAACCAGGTAGGAGGCCTAGACGAACACTGATAGCAGAAAGGGCCTTCTTGTTTGCCATGCTGGTGTGGTCCACGAGTGGGTCAGCCTAGTCCAGTGGTCGGCAAACTCATTAGTCAACAGAGCCAAATATCAACAGTACAACGATTGACATTTCTTCTGAGAGCCAAATTTTTTAAACTTAAACTATATAGGTAGGTACATTGTTATTAACTTCATTAGGGTACTCCTAAGGCTTAGGAAGAGCCACACTCAAGGGGCCAAAGAGCCGCATGTGGCTCGCGAGCCGCAGTTTGCCGACCACGGGCCTAGCCTAAAGGTTTTTTGTTTGTTGTTGCACACCCAAGAGGAATGCTGTTCTGGCCATCATTTCCCCTCTGTCACCCTCCATGACTCTAACTCAGAGTTGCTGAGATTGACAGAGCGGCCAGAGGGGCTAGCCCAGCTGTCTGGTATGTGTAGTGAAAAATAATCTTTAGAGTGTTCTAAGCTGGCTTTTGAATATCTGTGGCTCTAACTGATGGGTTATCTTCATGCTTCAATACAACAGTGCATTGTTGCCCTGGCTGCTATCTGCCGTGTTTCACCATACTCTCCCTATCACCTGCTGGCCCCCGCCCAACCAACCTGTCACCTCCACTGGCTACAACCTGTGCTTTGAACTATTGGGTTCTGAGTCTTCACCTGTTTACCAAAAGATACCCTTAAAAATAGCTTGAAATTAGACAATAACAGGGGGACTCCATCACAGCTTCTTATTTTATATATTCTTTTTTTTTTCCTCAGGGATTCTCTGCTTCAGCTGCCTCAGGGGGCAGGTACAACAAAGTGACAGAAATGAAAACACTGAACCACATTAAAATGCTCTACCAGCAACTGCAAAATCCTGAGCCTGTGGAGAATGAGCTAATGGAAAGTACAGCTGTCCCTCTGCCAGTGACAGGGAGTGTAGGCTCCGACTGGTGGCTTTGGGCTTAAGCCCAAGAGTCTAATAATATGATAATGATAATGATGGTAACTATTATAATAATAACTAACTTTTATTGAGTGCTCTCTATGTGCCATACACAGTGCTATGCATTGTGTATATCTATATCTCTATGGATAAAACCTCATTTAATACTTACAACAGTCCTGTGAGGTAGGTAATACTATTACCCCCATTTTACAGAGGAGAAAACTGAGGCACAGAGTTTCAATAACTTGAACAGAAACCCAACTCAAACCAGCTCTTTGATTAGGTAGGAATTCTGCTCCTGGTTTGGCTCCTCCCCTTAACATCACCCACTTCACACAGACCACAATCAAGAGAGCCTACTCCATGGATTGAACCATGACCTTCAGGGTAACTTGTGGGTCTTCAGGGCCCTGCAATAGTGGGGAGAATGAGCAAGTGATGTGGCCAGGATAATAATTATAATAACCGTGATAAGGACCACCAAACCTGTGGTTCTGAATTCCCACAGTAAAATCCTGGGTTGCCCCCACCTTCTTCCTCCTGCTGAAGCCTTCCTCTTCCTTCCTTCCCCATCCTACTCCTGCCCCAGCCCCAGCCCCAGCCTAGGAGAGTTCCTAAAGGGCTCACTGGCTTCTTCACCTCAGAGATGTGAGGGCTTCTGCAGAGAACGCGCCTGAGAGGCCAGGGTCAGAGACTGAGCTTCAAGAGCAGGAACTGGGGCAAGCAGCTCAAGTCGGTCATTCTTTTTCTTTCACTGAATTGATCAGTATTTTGCGCACCATCTAATAATAATAATAATAATAATAATAATAATAATTTTTTGCATTTCCAAAGTGATTTTGCACTCATTATTCCAAGAGGTAGGTAGGATATGTCCATTTTACAGATGAAGAAGCTGTGTCTCAAGAGGGTAAAGGATTGCCTGAAGGCACCCAACCAATTGTGAAGAGTCCAGGATCAGAAGCTGGTCTCCCCCTCTTGGACCTGGCACCCCTGTCAGCTGCTATCACTGATGGCTCCCCAGTAAGACTGATCCCCAGTCTCTCCGTGGAAGGCAGGGAAGCTCAGATTCAGAATATAGAGAGTTTCCCAAATGTCAACATTTTAGCCTTAACAAATCTATTTGAAAACACATTTCTTCAAAATAATTTATTCCTAAACAGTTAAAGCAAGGGGGGGAAGGCAGTTGTCAAAAAAATGAATTGAACAGACTGGATAACAGACAGGTTAAAGGGAATAATTAGAGGCTTTTTTTTCTTTGTTATTCAACAGCTTCTTTTTCAGGCCTGTCAATCACTGTTTATCACACTTGAACCAAAACAATGATTTTTTTCCCCCTCTCTGAGGCCAGAAGGACCTGGTGGGGAGATAGTCACTAATACCAGCGTGACATGCAGCCTGAGCTAAGGCAGCTTAAAAGTGTTCACAGCAGCACAGAAACCAGGAGGCCTGTGCCAAGGAGAAGTCCCATGCCAGTTGCTAATAATACACCTGGCCCAGCCAGTGTGGCTCAGTGATTGAGCATCGACCTATGAATGAGGAGGTCAGTGTTTGATTCCCTGTCAGGGCATATGCCTGGGTTACGGGCTAGCTCCCCAGTGTGGGGCGTGAAAGAGGCAGCCAATCAATGATTGTCTCTCATCATTGATATTTCTATTTCTCTCTCTCTCTCTCTCCCTTCCTCTCTGAAATCAATAAAAGAAATATTTTAGCCCTAACCGGTTTGGCTCAGTGGATAGAGCATCGGTCTGCGGACTCAAGGGTCCCAGGTTCGATTCTGGTCAAGGGCATGCACCTTGGTTGAGAGCATATCCCCAGTAGGGAGTGTGCAGGAGGCAGCTGATTGATGTTTCTCTCGCATCAATGTTTCTAACTCTTTATCCCTCTCCCTTCCTCTCTTTAAAAATTCAATAAAATATATTTTTTTAAAAAGTTATTTTTAAAAAAAGAATACACTTGGCAGAAGGGAGAGTATTTTCCAAGCTCCTGCTATGGGCTGGCATTCTTTATTTAATCTTCTCAACAACCCTGCAGGTAGACACTCATCCCCATTTCACAGATGAGAATGCTGAGGCTCAGATATGTTAAACAGTATGCACAGAAAAATAAAATGCACAAGGCTAAAAGCAAGGCAATGCAATGCTAAATAGAACTGCATCCTGGCTCCAGAAGCAATGTTTGTTTACACCACTAAGATGAGTATCAAGATCCCAATAGCAGGCTATAGTTCGGGCAAGTCCTTGTCCTACTGGAACCCTGGGGACTAAGGCAAAACCTGGCTCTAGATAAAGGATGAGGCAGAGGAAGAGCAACTACTCAACTCAGGGACTAGAGGGCTATATAAGTAACTACACTGGTCAGTGGTACAGACACATTCCAAATCCCACCAAATGAAGTCCTGGGCCTTTGGATGGAGCTCAGTCATGACCCACCTTGGAAAAACTGGACCTGATAAATGAAGAGGATGGAGTTAACAGAGGGGACAATTTGACTCAGGAGGAACAAAGACTTCCTAGAGCAGGGGATATTGAGTTGAGTGGTGGCCATGTAAGTACAAGTGGAGGAGAGAAGAGAATTCCCTGCAGAGAAGATAAGCAAAGACACACGTGCTAGCAACGTCATAACGTGGAGAGAAAACACAGTCGAATGTAACTTGAGTGTTAAATTTGAAAGAAGAGGAGGTCATCAATAAGACAATAGATGATAATAGCTAGCTTTTATTGAATGCTTACCACATGCCAGATACTTCTAAGAGCTTTACATATAATATTCATTCCTTGCACAAGTATTTATTGAGCATTGCAAGGCTGGCTCCAGAACGTGCAGGGCTCAATACAGTGTGAAAATGGGAGAGCCCCTGTTCAAAAGCAAGAAAAAGCTTCTTATCTTTCTCTGCATTCTCTCTGTCCATCAGTTTTCATATGTTTTATTTGCTATTTAATGCTTCATTTCTGGAGCACAGAGATTCTAGCAGGCAAGTATAGTTAAAGGTGTCCAATGCCCCATCCCGCACCTTGGACTATGGGCATACATACCCTTGCTGTGACCCTCCCCATGCCTATGTGGAAGGCTCCTCTGGGGCATAGGTTGGCAGTGGCTGCTGGGTAGGGGAAGAGGAGCAGGTAGACAAGAAACCATCCCAGAGAGGTGGGGCATGGCAGAGGCAGAATCACATGTGAACTGGGGCTCCAAACCCCCAGAGAAAGCTCCATTGTTCCATTAGACTACACTTAGGAAACACAAATTCAAAAATAAAAGTATTAAGAATTTCAGGATGGTGACCACAGAGCATTAAACTCCAAGTAAGGGCCCCCCCTTCTAAGAGTGGGCCCTGTGCAACTACACTAGTTGCACACTCATGAAACCGTGAGTACCACCATGTTAAGTTCTATTTTTTTCCTAAGTATATTTTTATTGATTTCAGAAAGGAAGGAAGAGGGACAGATAAATAGAAACATCAATGATGAGAGAGAATAATTGATCGGCTGCCTCCTGCACACTCTACACTAGGACCAAGCCTGCAACCTGGGCATGTGTCCTGCCTAGGAATCAAACCATGACCTCATGGTTAATAGGTCAACACTCAACCACTGAGCCATGCCACCAGGGCATAGGTTCTATTCTTGACTATAGGATAAGGTAGTGAACAAAACAAAAGAGATAAAAATTCTGCTGTCTTCCAGCTTACATGCAAGTTGTGGGGGACTAAATACATGAGGTAAATATATGGTATGTTCAGTGGTGATAAGTACAATGGAGAAAAATGATTCAGGAAGAAGGCATAATGGTGGTAGGGAAGGTGCCATTTGTAAAAAAGAAGGTCAGGAATAAGCTCATTGAGAAGATGATTTTTGAGCAAAGATTTGAAGGATGTAAAAGAGTAAGCCAAAAGCATAGGAAGGAGAATACTGTTCCAAGCAGATAAAACAGCAAATTCAAAGGCCTTAAAGCAAGAGTGCTTTTGGCTTGTTCAAGGAGGTCAGTGTGGTTAGAATGGGGCAAGTGAGAGGAGGCTGGTAGAAAATGAGGTCAGAGAAGAAGCAAGGGGTGCAGACTAAGCAGGGCCTTGTAGAGCCTTGTAAGGACTTTGGCTTTGGCTCTGTGTATGATGGAAATCTTTGGAGGATTTTGAAGAAAGAAGTGATATGATCTGATATATTTTTAAAGGATCACTCAGTCTGCTGTGTGAAGAAGGATGACTGAGTTGAGTCTCAAATTCTGAGTGGTAGCAACGCAAGTGAAAGTGGAGGATAAGAACAGGGAAGACAGCATGAACTGGAGGCTATATAGTAATCCAGGTGTGTGATGGTGTCCTGGACCAGAATAGTAGCAGTAGAGGGTATAAGAAATGATCTGATTCTGTATATATTTTGAAAGGAGAATCAACACATTTCCTCACACACTAGATATGGAATATGAGAGAAAATGAGGACTCAAAATTACTCTAGGAATTTTGGCTAGAGCAATTGGAAAGATGTTGCCATTAATGAAAATGGGGAAATATGTGGGTGAAGCTGGTTTTAGGAGAAAATTGGGAGTTAGACTTTAGACAGGTTAAGTTAGAGATGTCTATTAAACTTCTAAGTAAAGTTATCAAGTAGACAGTTGTATGTGAGTCTGGAGTTTGAGAATGATGAATGGACTGGAGATATAAACATGGGATAAGTTAGCATATAAATGGCATTTTAAAATTATAAGATTAGATGAGATCTCTAAGGGACTTGAGTATATAAAGAGAGACAAGCTCAAAGGTATTCCAATATAAGAGTTTAGGGAGATAAGAATGAACCAGCAAAGGAGATTGAAAAAGGGCAGCCAATGGAATAAGAAGAAAACCAGGACAGTGCCATGTTCTCAAAGCCAAGTGAAAAAAAGTCTTTCCAGAAGGAGAGTTTGATCCTCAATGTTAAATGGAGGTGATCAGTTATGAGGAATGAGAACTGACCTTTGAACTTATCAACATAGAGTTAATTGGTGACCTCAACAATAGTAGATTCAATGGTGTAGTTGGGGAGTGGGTGTAAAATCCTGATTAGAGTGAGTTTAGAAGAAAATGGAAATTAACCAATTCCTTTTTTGAAAATCAGTAAATAAAAGAGAAAAATCATATATTTGTCCCCTAATTCCTTGCAGGGGTGGGGAACATCTGGCCTGTGGACCGTATAAGGCCTGTGAAATTATTTGACCTGGCCCTGCCAAGGCATTAAGGGTGAGTTAATTAAATGTTTGACCAAATATAGCAGTTAATTTTTTAAAATATATTTTATTGATTTTTTTACAGAGAGGAAGGGAGAGGGATAGAGAGCCAGAAACATCGATGAGAGAGAAACATCAACCAGCTGCCTCCTGCACACTCCCCACTGGGGATGTGCCTGCAACCAAGGCACATGCCCTTGACCAGAATCGAACCTGGGACCTTTCAGTCCGCAGGCCGACGCTCTATCCACTGAGCCAAACCGGTTAGGGCTAGCAGCTAATTTTTAAGATGATCATTTTGTATGGCCCTCAAATGATGTTATAAATATCCAAATGGCCCTTGGCAGAAAAAAGGTTCCCCACCTCTGTGGGCTTTCAGTAACCAAATAGTTAATGAGGAGCTAGTACATAAGAAAGAAATTATGGAATATTGTCATTTTACAGCCTTGATGAATGAATGAATCCTGATAATGTTCACCACTGGCATTACGAAAAGACATGTACTCCTGAATAAAAAAGCATCTGAATATGATTAAGCCTCTAGATATATCAATTTACAAGAACCACAGGAAGAGAGAAACCCACTTAGCAACACCACAAGGAGGCAATCAGGAAAATCTAGTCTATGGAAAACTGTATAAGAAAAATGGCTGGTTTCCTCAACAAAAACATTGCAAAAATTTTAAAAAGAGGTGAAGGGAACTAACTGGTGTGGCTCAGTGGTTGAGCATCAACTTATGAACTAGGTTCAATTCCTGGTCAGGGTACTTGCCTGGGTTTCGGTCCCCAATTGGGGCGAGGCAGTTGATCAATGATTCAGGTGCATCCACCCTGATCTAGGAATACCCTCACCCCACCCCCTTTTGGGGTGCATAAATTCACTAGGTAGGACTTTAAGATGGTCTCATACACTGCTCCTGCCTATAGCTTCTCGGTGTAAACTTGCTGGGGGTGTCAGCACCAAGTGCATGGACAGCTCCTTCCCCAACCCGACTCTCATCCCAGAACCTGGCTTTAGCCCATGGTTCCCATTAGGATTTTCCTGCTTTTCTTGCCACAACTTTAAGCACTCAAGTTAGAGTCCATAGGTTCGGTGTTCAGTAATACCAGAAATCGTGCTACTTCCAAAACAAACGAGATTAAATAACATTTTTTTAAAATCTCCTCAGATAAACTTTCCAAACCTGAATGATTGTCTTCACTTTTTAGGGAATGTTGCATTGTTATCTATTGAAGTTGATTCTGACATAAAGTTGATGTTTTGCAAACAGTATAACTTTTTAAAGTTTTTAAATGAGCTCCTACTGGGTTGAAATGGATGTCTTTTATAGCTGCGTTCTCTCTTGCTTTGTTTTCAATGTTTTGGGAGAATGCCTGTGTAGCTGCTTCAACTTCTCACAAATTATTGAGGGATTAAGGGCACATTTCAAGAGACTTCATCTTTTAAAATTATATTAAAAGTATATAGCTTAAATTATTTTTCCCTGTCTTCTTCTCCCAGAGACATTCAGGAGGAGAATAATAATTGTCGCCAAAGGGAATAGTTTTTGTTTGGTTTAAGGGAACTGAATCATACATACATTAACAAGGAGAGTAGGTTCTGAAGTTTTACTACATAAAGCCAAAATGTCAAAAGCTGCATATTCTCTTCAGATTTCCTTCAGTTGAGGTCTTTCACCTCTTCACTTGAGTCCTGGGCTGACATCAGCAGGCTGGTCTTAGGGTGTCCGGTGGAAGAGTCCTGATGAAAACTTCCTAAGAGTACTCAGCTGATCCCACTTCCGGAAAGTGAGCCAGTATTTACTACATAATGGCCATCCACCCACGTCTTAGTCAGATGCTTTACACATGCTCTCTCAACAAGTCCTTACAGCAACCCTAGGTATTAATATTCCCATTTCACAGATGTGGAAGCTAAGGCTTGAGGAGAGATCAAAATGTACTCAAGACCAATCAATACAAATGGCAGAGATAAGATTCAAACTCAGGTTAACATGAATACCAGACTGTGCTGACTACCTGTGACTTTGGGGACCCCAATAAGGGAAGAAGTATAATAGGGACTGACTGTTGAGTACAGGGTTGCTGGTTACAGGATGAATGCGAGAGATTCGGGGACATCCTCCATATCTGTGACCCAATGCCTTTCCAAAGTCCATCTTAGAAGCACTGGTGTGCTGACATAGCTGCATCAGAATTGCCTGGTGGGTATATTAACAATGTAAATAGTTGGACCCTATTCCCAAAGATTCTAATTCAGTAGGTGTGGAATATAGCTCAGGAACCTGATTTTTTAAAGATTTCTAGGGAATTTGGGCACACAAATTTGGGGAGCACAGCTCTTGGCAACTTTCATAAGCCTCAGGCTTCCTCCCTCTGCCTTTAGTCGTGAAACATTCCTCAGGGATTCAGAGATAAGGCACAGTTCTATAGGAAGAACAATAGTCCCCATGGGAGCGATCACATAGCTCACAGAGACTGGCTGGGATAGCGGTTTTCAACCAGAAGGCATGCGCCAACACCAGGGACACTTTCTCAGCCCCAACACACTCTCTTCAGTTGTGAGCTACTGCATAGCCAATGAGCCTAGAAATGAACTAATTGGGAGTAAGAGATAACTGTTTCCCTGGGATTAATGCTAACTTCTTCTGCATTATTACAGAGCAGCCACTACATTCTCCACCACCTGGTTTACCTTCCAGGAGGACTTCTAATTTATCTCCCAGGGACTCCCCCCATTGCAACTTGAGGGGGGTTGCACTTGAAAGTTCTCTTTGGACTTTTCTGGTGAGGGGTCTGATGTTTCCCCCTTTCGGTGCTGAGTGTTCTGGGACACGTTGGCTGCTGCCTGCACACTGAAGGAGGTGTGAGCTCAAATGACCTTGAATATAAAAGCACATCACGTGCTGTGTGAGTAGTGAAGACTATGACAAACTGTTTAAAGGAAGATGCTGCTTTTCAGTTCCAGCCACTCCTCGCCATATAGAAATGCAGGCTCAATATTACCAGAACTTCTGGCTTAAAAAAAAAAAAAAAAGGCCAGAAATCAGGTTTCCTAAATGTTGGTCCAGATTAAAATGTAGCCCTAGCTAGTTTTGCTCAATGAATAGAGCGTCGGCTTGTGGACTGAAGGGTCCCGAGTACGATTCCGGTCAAGGGCACATGCCTGGGTTGTGGGCTTGACCCCAAGTAGGGGATGTGCAGGAGGCAGCCAATCAATGATTCTCATCATTGATGTTTCTACCTCTCTCTCTCTCTCTCTCTCTCTCTCTCTCTCTCTCTTCCTTCCTCTCTGAAATCAATAAAAGATATATATATTTTTTAAAAATGTAAAAACACTATGTGGGTCAAACAATAAATTTCTGTGGGTCACCTCTAGCCAGTTTACAAACCAAACTCAGCGGAAAACAATGCCTTCTTTGGTTGGCTTGAGAACAAGCTGCCACACCTGGCCGTGTCTACCAAAGGAACTCGTTCCATTTGGAAGCTGCAATTCTAAAGCACTAGTCGCCCCCATGCTGTGTTGATGTGGTCACCTGTCAGGACAAAGCTCCTAGTGTGACCTTTGGTTTTAGGGAGATAAAATGAGGGAGAAGGCCTGGGACAGAGCCAGTTCTTACTATCACCAAACATGCTCTGGCAAAATGTTCTAATCTAAAGCATCTTACTGACATGCTGACAGACTTAAAATTCCACTGCTAAAAACCACTCATATCTTAACTGGTGTATGATATGGCCAACTCAATACTGCTAGAATCTCAACAGAAATACTGCTTCCTTTTCCTCTTGTATATATCCCAAACCTCCCACGGAAAAGCATCACCGCCATTGACAAGCACTAACTTATGCAATTGGAACAACTTGAAGTTGGCATCACTCTCTGCTTATCTTGCCAACCCATATTTCCAAGTAAGCATGGGGTATTTGACCATTTCTAAAGAGATTTAAACTACATCTTTACTCTCTACCACCACAAAAGTGATGGTAAAATCATTCACTTTCCTTCACTTTACAAAACCCATTAGTCATTTTTTCCTGTTACAACGTAGTGAATTGGGGGTGGGCTCAGTCGTTGCCTTGTGACTCCCACTTCCACCAGTGCTCTTCTTGCCCACTCTCTGGTGGGTGAGAACTCTGGCGGATAAATGCCTTTCCTGATAAAGAAAGCCTCAACTAGGTGGGTGGTTCTGAACAGAAATAGTGGCAAACACCTGGCTAAGGGAGAAGTATCCAAGGAAGTCTTGTGGAATCTTCCTGTCTTTTCAAATCAGCTAGACTCGGGATTCACAGAGGAAAGGCAGAGTTCCTTTGGTACAAGGGTCTGTGTGTCTCAAGTGCCCAGCCACAATCAGTGGCTCCCTTGAAGTATATGAGAGTTCTCACAAGAATGGGGGAGGAGGAAAAAGATTTTCAGAATGTAAATCTGAAACCTGTAAAGCTTATCCAAAACATTCATGCTTATCCTCGCCACCTACCCTAACCCTCTGGTCTATCAGAGTTGGCAGTGAGGTTGGGTGACAACCATGTTAAGTTCAGAAAACCTTCCCAGATTATTTTGATTTTTATTCATTGCCCTATGCACTTCCACAATATCCTTGCATCTGTCCTAACTGAGATCCATGAACTGAGAATTACCCAGCCACTTGAGTTACTTTGGGAGTATCGTGGCCACAAGGAGTCTATATATCAGATGCCCATTAAAACACACACATACAACTTGCACCTTAAATAAGATAATGGATGGGATTAGAAATACATACAATCACCTAAAGGAGATGGGGGTAGCTTCTCTGTATAATTAAAGATATTAACAGGCCTAAAGAATGTGTCAAATTGAATGGGAAGAAAATACAGATAAAAAAGAAAGTTGGTCAGTCAGGAAAACAGACAAAAGAAAGTTGCTGAAGCAAAGACGTGATAGTCCCCATCCCCAAGGGAGCCTCAACAATCAGATCTGGAATGTCATAGACCAGCGGTTCTCAACCTGTGGGTTGAGACCCTTTCACAAGAGTCGCCTAAGACCATGGGAAAACACATATATAATTACATATTGTTTTTGTGATTAATCACTATGCTTTAATTATGTTCAATTTGTAACAATGAAAATACATCCTGCATATCAGATATTTACATTATGATTCATAACAGTAGCAAAATTACAGTTATGAAGTAGCAATGAAAATAATTTTATGGTTGGGGGTCACCACAGCATGAGGAACTGTATTAAAGGGTCGCGGCATTAGGAAGGTTGAGAACCACTGTCATAGACCATTAATAAACCATCCCTATCAACAGAAGGATTAGTCAGGCCACCCGAGACTTTTTCAATATTGTGTTAGCTATTCAGAGCCCTTTTCAATTCCATCTGAATTTGAGGATTGGCTTTTCATTTCTGCATAAAAGGTCATTGGAATTATGATAAGAATTGCATTGAATGTGTAGATCACTTTGGGTAGTATTGCCATTTTAACAAAATTAAGGCTCTAATCTATGAACATAGGATATCTTTCCATTTATCTAAGTCTTCCTTAATTTTTTTTTCCAGCTGTGTTCTATAGTTTTCAGTGTGTAAGTCTTTCATCTCCTTGGCTACACTTATTCCTGGGTATTATATTTGGGGGGAGAGGCTAAAGTGACCACTTTAAGTCATAAGTAAGATGACTTTTCTTGCTGCTCTGTGTATAATAGACCTCATAGAAGAAAGGGTAGAAACAGGAAGATGTATTGGATAATCCTAATGAGAGATTATGGTGGCTTTGACAATGGGGTAGTCTTGGGAATGGCAAGAAGAGGTTGGATTCAGGATACATTTTGAAAGTAAAGCCAAAAGATGGGATTGGCTGGAGTATAAAAAAGAGCTGAGCTCTAGCTGGTTTGGCTCAGTGGATAGAGCATTGGCCTGTGGACTGAAGGGTCCCGAGTTCGATTCTGGCCAAGAGCACATGCCCAGGTTGTGGGTTTGATCTCCAGTGGGGGGCTGCAGGAGGCAGCCGATCAATGATTCTCTCTCATCATGAATGTTTCTATCTCTCTCTGTCCCTCTCCCTTCCTCTCTGAAATCAATAAAAATATATTTTTTAAAAAGAGCTGAGTCAAAGATCACTTCAAGATTTTTTTACCTAAGTAACTGGTGAATAGTGGTGCCATTTACAGAGATAAAGAATGCTGAACAGGGTACCAAGAAACACCAAAGAGTTCTATGTGGAAAAGTTGAGTTTGAGTTATCTATTAGACAGAAGTAACATTCAATACAAGTTGTAGTTACATATTCATTTGTTTACTTCTTTATTAACTGCTGTCACAGTTAACAGTAGATAGTAAACTATGTGAGGGCAAGAACCAAATCTTTCTCATTCACTGTTGCATCTCCAACAGCTAACACAATGCTTGGCACTTGGGAGGCTATCATTAAATATTTTACAATAAATAAATCCAAATACAATTTAGGTCTAGTTAGTCTTTCCTATACACTTGGCTTATAGCACTACTTTCAGATGCACATTCTTATACTTTACTCATTGCTGCATTTCTAGCACTCTTTCTATTTTTATAAGATGTGAGGTTCTTCTACTTATCATTTAATAAATCATGAAATGCCTATCACCCCATCTTTTTACTCTCTCTTTACCTTTCTATCCGTGCAATATCTGGCACAGTGGCATCGCTTTAATAAATGCTAAGAAAAAAAAAAAATAAAGATCTGGTACTTCTCAATAACAATGGCTAATATTTATTGAGTGCAAGCTATGTGCCAGGTACCATGTAAAATGCTTTATATCCTCTCATCTCATGCTCACAACAAATGTATCAGCATAAAGCCTGAATCACCTTTTTTTTTTCTTTTAGTATTAGGGTCACACGCTTTGGACTATGAGCTGGTCCACATAGCCAAGAGAACAGTTGTGATGGGTACATTAATTTACTTAAGTGAATGTATATCAATGTCATTAGAAAAAAAAGATGCTGACTTGTGCCGGCATAAATAAAGCCTTGGAGAATTGCAATTGGGCAAATGAGTACCTTCAGGTTTAAAAAAAATCTGTCAGTTAATAAATATTTACTGAGCCCTGCTATATATAGTTATTGGTGGGGGTGAAACACAAGAGAGCGGATATGGACTTGGCTGGGAGAGTTGGATGGCCCTCTACATCTGAGTATGATTTGTGAAGACTTTTAAATAGCACCCTCCTAAAAATTTCTAATAGCCAACCCGCAGAGCAGAGGCTCCAAAAGCGGTTGCTATTCTGAGGTGACGGTGCCTTGCTAAGGAATGCAGGAAGCTATGTCCAAAGGGCACAGACAATTCCCTTACACCCTGAGTGTGGGCTATGCTTGGTGACTTAGTCTCAAAAAGTACAGTTGGCAGGAAGGGGCGTGGGGAGTAACTTTACAGTGGAGAAGTCTGGCAAATGCTGCTTCACGTGACCAAAGTCAACGTCAATATTGATATGTCATCTTGATAGCATGTGCCCCTGATACGATATCATGAGAATGGAGCTTCACCTCTCTGGCCTTTTACCAAAAACCCATAGCCCCCGTCTAACTATGAGAAAAATGTCAGGCAAACATAAATTGAGGGACATTCTTAAAGTTCCTTACCAAAACCTCAAAACCTCAAGAACAAGAGAAGAGAAACTGTCATCAAGAGCAGGAGAAGTCTGAGAAACTGTCCAGAGGAGGCTAAGGGAACATGACACGTAAATATTTTCTTTCAGTGGTAATTCTTCTGTGGCTCAAGTGTTTAAACTCTTTCCTGAGAGGTGCTATAGTGTAGCATTTAAGAGTAAGAGGTATAGCCCTAGCTGGTTTGGCTCAGGGGATAGAGCGTTGGCCTGTGGACTGAAGGGTCCTGGGTTCAATTCCGGTCAAGGGCACATGCCAGGGTTGCAGGCTCGATCCCCAGTGAGGGGGGGGCATGCAGGAGGCAACCAGTCGATGTGTTTCTCTCTGTCTTTCCCTCTCTCTTCCACTCTCTCTAAAAATCAATGGAAAAATATCCTGTGATGAAGATTTAAAAAAAAAAAAAAGTAAAATAAAGCTAGAAGCAGCATACATACTACCATGATATATTTATGGTTGTTTTTTTTTGTTTGTTTGTTTTTAAATATATTTTATTGATTTTTTACAGAGAGGAAGGGAGAGAGATAGAGAGCCAGAAACATCGATGAGAGAGAAACATCGATCAGCTGCCTCCTGCACATCTCCCACTGGGGACGTGCCCGCAACCCAGGTACATGCCCTTGACCGGAATCGAACCTGGGACCCTTCGGTCCGCAGGCCGACGCTCTATCCACTGAGCCAAACCGGTTTCGGCATTTATGGTTGTTTTTATTCAAAATATGGAACAACTTCTATATGGATCATTTTATAAGTTTAGTAAAAGGGATACTGGAATTAGAAGACATGAGCCTCTGCAATGAAATGTGTGTGTATGTGTGTGTGTGTGTGTGTGTGTGTGTGTAAAGAAAGAAAGGATGACTGATTTTTCCATTAGACATTCAAAAATATTTCACGAGGCATTCAAAAACATTCTCATGCTAGGCATAGTGTTTCCTTCTGGAAATACAGGCTGAAGAAGACATGGACTTGGCTCTCAAGAGGCCTTCGACGTAGAGCCAGAAACAAGACCGTGATTCCATATGGAATAATTGTAGAGAATGCTATGGGTACAAGAAGTGGGTCATCTCAGTGAGGAAGTGACAACTGATATGAGTTTTGAAGGATAAAACTGAGGTGGTAAGGAACAAGAAAGGTGAGGGTAGGCGGGGCTCAGTGGGAAGGCCCTCTAGGAAAGAGAACAGAATGTGTGAAGGTATATCAATTTGAGGAAAAGGCCAACCTGCACAATATGGCTGAAGGGTATGAGGGAGGTAGGGGATGGACTGGATGGAATGTACATGAACATACACATAAAATAACTCCAGAACATTTTTTTAATATATTTTATTGAATTTTTACAGAGAGAAAGGGAGAGGGAGAGTTAGAAACATCGATGAGAGAGAAACATCCATCAGCTGCCTCCTGCACACCCCCCACTGGGGATGTGCCCACAACCAAGGTACATGCCCTTGACCAGAATCAAACCCGGGACCTTTCAGTCCGCAGGCCGACGCTCTATCCACTGAGCCAAACCGGTTAAGGCAAACTCCAGAATATTTAAAGGGCAACTTCACTGCCTAAGTTCTAGCTGATGTCCTTTCTTCTCCCTGAAGCTTTCAGCACACTCCAATCCACAAAGATCTTATCAGTCCAGTTTACTGAGGAAGAATCATGTGATATTTTGTGACATCTCTTGTTCATTTTCATCTCATTTCCATTCCTTTGCCTTGAAGGCAGCTTCTAAATATATTTACTTGCCCAGCTGGCATGGCTCAGTGGTTGAGCGTCGCCTTATGAACCAGGAGGTCACAATTTGATTCCCGGTCAGGGCACATTACTGGGTTTCAGGCTTGGTCCCCAATGTGGGGCCTGCAGGAGGCAGCTGATCAATGATTCTCTCTTATCATTGATGTTTCTATCTCTCTCTACCTCTCACTTCTTCTCTGAAATCAATAAAAATATATTTTAAAAATAAGTAATAAATAAATGTATTTACTTGCCAGGACCTCCTTTAGATACTGGGATATAAAATAGACAAAATGAAAATCCTACCCTCACAGAGTTTACTGTTTCAGTAGAGGGAGACAGATAGTAAATAAGTAAGTAAATGTGTAGTTTGTTAGATGGGACTAGGAATGCTTTGGAGGAAAATAAATCAAGGTGAGAGGATAAGTATGTCTATTGTAGTACTTACTAAGTTGTGTTATAATTACCTGTGCCTAGATTGCTTTGCTTTTTTTTTTTTTACAGAGCTTTTTAAAAAATATATATTTCTTTATTGATTTCAGAGAGGAAGGGAGAAGGAGAAAGAGACAGAAACATCAATGATGAGAGAGAATCATTGATTGGCTGCCTCCTGCACACCCCCTTCTGGGGATCGAGCTGCAACCCAGGCATGTGTCCTTGGCGGGAATTGAACGTGGGACCCTTCAGTCCACAGGCCGACGCTCTATCCACTGAGCCAAGCCAGCTAGGGCCCTAGATTGTTTTTCAAGGCCATAATTTGATTTTATTAATTCCTATAGCTTACTAGTCCTATGCCTAGAACTGAGTATATATATGTATATATATAACCTTTACAACCAAACGACCGGAACGACAGGTCGACCAGTCACTATGATGCACACTGACACTGCCAACCTCCCACAGCCCCTCCCCTTGGCAGCCAACCTCCTGCAGCCCCTCCCCCCAGCTGGCCAGCCCCCCAATAGGCCTCGATCGCGGGCCAGACCAAGGGACTTCACCTGTGCATGAATTCATGCACTGGGCCTCTAGTGTATTTAATAAATACAGAAGAGCAGTATTAGTTGACCCTGAGATGAGCTTCCTTGTTTAAATCCAATTTCTGCTATTTATCAGCATGACCTTGGATAAGGTACTTAGTTCTCTGTGTGTGGCTTTCCTCATCTTAAAAAAAAAAAAGACAAAGACGGTACCTTCCTCATAGGGTTGTTGGGATGATTAAATGAGATAACATACTAAAGCACTTAAAATAATACCCCTGCATAGGTAGCACTTAATAATTGATATTGTTATTATTAAAAAATTGTCTGTGATCTGAATATGTTCTAACAGTATGAACTTTAGGGCAATTAAAATAATGTATTGTCATTTGAAAAATCTGTTTATGCTAAGCAAGGTCTTCAGATGAACCATCCTCTAAATTTATACCAGCATATCAGTGCAGCACAAATGTAGTCTGAGAGGTTTACCCAGAATATGCAGACGTGAGCAGCTGACACAGGCCCCGGCTATCCTTTTGTGAACCTCAGACCCCACCTTGCATCCAGCACTCCCCAGAGCTGCCTAGTTGCTAGATTTGGGAACATGGTGTTAAAAATACAATTGTCCGGTTTATTTGATGATAATGTGTTCTGACAGTATTTAGCCTACAGGCCATGTACATTTCCATCATCTCTTCTCAGTAAAGAGATTGCCTGGAGCTATGTCAGTGTCTAGAAATATTGTCTTCTCAATTGTCAACAAAGTAAAAAAGAGTCATTTCTTAAATTTGTCTGGGATACTGTAGTTGGCAGAGCACTCTCCTATCCATTATCATTCAATCCACAAGCAAACACTCCATAGAGACAAGAAAGGGTGATCATTTCCACTTAGCAGCTATGGAAACAGAGGCTTATAAAGTTAAGCCTCAGCCAAGTTGGCTGAGCTTCTTCTAGCTCATGATTCTGTCTCTATGCCCTACCCCAGGCTTCCCACAAATCCTCGGATCCTCCCAAGCATTCAACATGTTGACATGGGCCCTTTCCCTTGGTGTTTACCCATAACTATATCTTTTTTTTTAATTTGTCCAATACCTACTCCTGTTTAGAGCCACAAAATTCACAACTATACTTTTTTCAGGTCAGGAGAGCCTCACCTCAGTCCACTAGAGCATCATAGGCCTTCTGCCTCCAGTCTCCTGTGGTTCTATCACTGGGGCCGACACTCCATGGTTGGAGGATGGAAGTTGAAATTCTGAAGTGACTCCAAAAAAGGTGCATAGTTGCCATAAATATAATAGTGATAGACAATCTGTTACCGTGGCACAGATCTAGGCAAACTGAGGTTCTCCTGGAAAATATACTCTCCTATTTCTCAGGCCAGTAACATTTTTTTAAAATTAGTAGTATGTGGTAGATTTAGATAATTTTGCTAACTTGTTTTACCAAATAAGAGTAATAAATAGTAATCATCATAAAATAATAATATAGGAACATTTTCACACCGAAAAGGTAGGAGAGGTAGAGTCTCAAAATAAGAAACAATACATTTAGCTTTATGAAGAACTCAGAAATCATTTTTTATTTTTTTTTTTAGAAATCATTCTTATGTTTCTTATTCTATAGAGGTCTGTGTAAAAAACTTCACAGGCACTTGCTCTGGAGCTGGCATTTGGAATCACTGCTCTGGGACCTATAACATTATTTTGCCCTAATATCATTGACTCCTGCTGTGTTCAGAACTAGAGAATTCCAGGCCTAAGAAAGCATGGGTGTGGACTAACAATAAAATTTGTCTGTACCTCTGAATTGGAGCCAAGACTTGTGAATTGTTCTTTCTGGATATACTATTAAAAGCAGTGAACATGATATAATTAGGCATCATTTGGAACAGTGCATTTGTTTTGTAGTGGTTAGGACAACATGTTAATCCTAGGAATAATTATGGAATCTGCAGTCAGCAGAGGGAAGCACCTGATTGGATGTCACATGTTACTGCAACATAATATGTTCAAGACCTGTACACTAAAAAGTACAAAACATTGCTCAGGGAAATTAATGAAAGCCTAAATAAATGGAGAGGTATATGTACTGTGTTCATGGGTTGAAGACTCAATGTTAGTAAGGTTGACCCTTGAATAACGTGGTTTGAACTGCACAGATACTTATGCCTGGATTTTTTTCAATAAATACAGTCAGCCCTTTCATATCACACGTTTCACAACCCCAGATCAACCAACCACAGATCAAAAATATTTTTTGCATTCTCAACTGCAGTTTCCCAACCATGAATCAAAAATGCTGTTTTCAATCTGTGGTTAGTTGAAACTGCTGATGCGAAGGGCCAACTGTAGTTAAGTTTTGGGGGAGTCAAAAGTTATAAGCAGATTTTCAATTGCATGGGTGTTGGCCCATTTAAGTCCAACGATGTTCATGAGTCAACTGTAGCTATCTACACAAAAACCTGTACACATATATTTATAGCAGCTTCATTTATAATTGCCAAAATCTGGAAATACCCCAATGTCCATCAACTGGTAAACAGATACATAAATTGTGATTCATCTCTACAATGAGATACTCAGCAGTAAAAAGAAAATATCTATTGATACATGAAACACCATGGGTGAATCTCAAACACATTTTGAGTGAAAGAAACCTTACATATGAGTACATACTGTATAACTCCATTGATATGAAATTTTAAAACGGGCAAAACTAATCTATAGTGATGGGAAGCAAATAAGTGGTGCCTTGCCTCGAGACTGGGAAGGATTGATTAGAAAGAGACAAAGATAGAAACATTCTCTATCTCAATTGGAGTAGTGATTACATGGGTGTAGATGTTTGTCAAAACTCAATAAACTTAAAATATTTGTTGGCTGTAAAGTACAGTTCAATCCAGATTATTTTGAAAGTAAAAATAAATTTTTGAATTGATTTTTTTTGAATTAAAATTTTTTATCAATTCCTAACTGTGTCCTTGTGCTAGCTACCATGCATATAAAGGATTGCACAGATGCAGTCTCAGGTTGTTGCAGATATGAGCTCTTCCTTTGGAAATAATGGCGTGCCTAGATAGGTATATAGAGGTGAAGTACCTAACCAAATAGAAGCAGGCCAATGCTCTAAAATGTGATTTTTTATTATTAGAGTACTACTTACAATGTGAATATATAAGCAGCAACAGGATTTGCAGGCAGAAGACAAAGGTAAAGTCATAGGGGTGGCTTGTGGAGAAAGAAAAAAGAAAAGGCTATGTGACTTCCTTACAGGCCAGTGGGAAAGTCATTAGATGCTCTCAGCTCTTCAATCTTGGAAGAAATTCCTGAATCAGTAATACTGAGGATTAAGGAAGAAAGGATGTCCACACTCCAGCGGCCTGGAGTTCTGAGTGGATCACAGTAGGCATCCCTCAGCCAAAGTGAAATGAGAGAGAAACATCGTGTAATGGATGGGCCCACTTATAGGCACATGTGCAGAAGGAGGCATGGATGGGAACACGTGGAAGCCTTATTTGTAAAAGCTAGAACATGTAAGCAACTTAAATGGGAAATGATTTAATAAATAAGACACATCAGGCCCTACCGGCGTGGCTCAGTGGTTGAGCATCAACCCATGAACCAGGAGGTCATGGTTCGATTCCTGGTCAGGGCTTCAACGTGTTCCCATCCATACCTCCTTCTGCACAGGTTTTATTTGAAGGGTCATGACATCCCCGGAGCAGTGTCCTGGAGCAGGAATTTATCAATGTTTCCAGAACCACCACGAATTTCCAGTCAGACAGTTACATGGACGCAATGATTCTGGCTCTTTAGATCTCCCACCAGCCTCTTCTCCACCCCACTCCCACAAGCCCCATGCCCTGAGACCATGCCCACCCAGCAACCTTCTGCTGATGATTTAGTTTCCCATGGAGGCTTGCCTAGTGGGAGAAAGTGTGCGGAGGGGAGGAGGCAAGTATAACAATGTAGGTGTTGGTTGTATTTGTCACTGAAAGGCAATCAAGTGGCCTGCTTCTTGCTTCCAGGCCTTTATTATGAGGCCCCTTATCCTAGTGTTCCAAGTTTTTTGTGTGCACGGGAAGCTTTTACAAATCCTAATGTCCAAGTCATACCTGCTACCAATCAAATGGTGTAGAGCACCAGGCAGTTGTCAGCTGCCACCGGCTTGTGAGACCCTATTGTGTCTCTCTTTCCAACTCCATCTTCAGTGAAATCATGCTTGAAATCAACAATGGTGGAAGTTTTTGTACCACTGAATTCCCGTGGTCGGCAAACTGCGGCTCGCAAGCCACATGCGGCTCTTTGGCCCCTTGAGTGTGGCTCTTCCACAAAATACCACAAAATACCATGTGCGGGCGTGCATGTACAGTGCGATTGAAACTTCGTGGCCCATGCGCAGAAGTCGGTATTTTGTGGAAGAGCCACACTCAAGGGGCCAAAGAGCCGCATGTGGCTCTGGAGCCGCAATTTGCCGAGCCGCAGTTTGCCGAGCCGCAGTTTGCCGACCACTGAATCAGACCATAAGTCAGGTGTGTGTGTGTTTTTCTTTCTAACGAGCCAATTATTAAGCACTTACCAGCACACCACTGAAGCCAGGAATATAGGGTTTTTAAAGATCCCCAGGTGATTCCCATGTACAGCAAGATGTGGGAACCAGTCTCCGTTTCCACCTACATAGTGTGCTCAGTGCGGTCTTGGAGAACTTGATGTCCCCTGCTAACTCTAGGAATGGGTATTTGAGCCTGCAGCTTTCTTTCTAACCTGGGGCCACTGTCTCTGAAAACTTTCCGAGAGGGCAACCTTCATTCTGTTCGGTTCGCTGAACTCTGTCCTTTGATGTGTTGGGGGTGGATCGCTGGAAGTTTTGTACGAGGCTTGTTATGGCCCTTTTAGTGAAGGGTGTCTTGTCACATTTGGAGGTCAAGCTGAAAATGGCTCCACAGGACATTTCCCATATGACATTATGAAATGTCCCTTATTTTATTGTACGTTCAATTGCATGTGTTATACTTCCATTTATTGACTTAAGAAGTCAAAGTAATAAAGGGCATCTGCAAATGTTAAGAATAATGCTTTTGTTATATTTTTAAAAACATTTTAAAAAATTAACTTTAAGATAAAATGTTTATCACTGATTCACCTGGGAAGAGGGAAAAGTGTTGGACATTGCCTGACTCTCATGGCCAAGGACGTGAGTCAGGGCTAAGATTTAACCCCGGGGTTTGGAGCTGAAAGGCAGAGAGGGGTTAGGCGAGGCCAAAGTCCTCAGATAGTACTGCAAAGGGAACACTCAGGCTGTGTTATTGAGTTGGATGGAGGCCCAGCTGTGAGGGGTAAAAGACCCAGGACCTCAGTGGAGGGCCTGGACAACATGTGAACTTGGATTCGCCTGGCCTTACCCAGTCCCCAGCTTTTTATCATATTCCATCTCTATCTTAGTTCTCTTGACTCCTGACATTGTATTGCCCCCAAACTGATTCTTCCACCGTCCTGTCTGACTTCCCTTATTATGCATCCCTGTAGCTGAGCACAGACATGTCCTTTGTCCCACAATACTGCCAAATGCTCAAAGGTTTGCAGCCTTACACTGCTTTGTTTTGTTTTTAATATATTTTTTATCGGTTTCAGAGAGGAAGGGAGAGGGAGAAAGAGATAGAAACATCAATGATGAGAGAGAGTCATTGATCGGCTGCCTCCTGCAAGCCCCCTATTAGAAATCGAGCCCACAACCTGGGCATGTGCCCTTAGCCAGAATCAAACCGGGAACCCTTCAGTCCACGCTCTATCCACTGAGCCAAACCGCCTAGGGCCTTACTCACACTGTTTGATCAAGCTTCCAGCTTTACTTTGGCACTGACTGCTATATTATGTCCTGTCACAAGGCTGATATAGGGCCTGAAGGGGCACTAGAAAATAAATGAGGAAAAATAGGAGAAGCAATTTACAATTTATTAAGATTTAAGTGTCACATTTCATTCCCCGCCCACCCCCCGCCCACCCCCAGCTCCCCACTCTCCAAACAGAAGGGCACTGGAAATGGAGACACCAGGAAAAAAATTGATCAGAGAACTACCAATAGAAGACACTATCTGTATTAACTGGCTACTCTGTATCAGGCACTATGCCCGGTATTTCATATATTAATCTGTGACCTTATTTAATCCTGTCAATATCCCTTCAATGTAGATATTACTTTCTACTTCAAAACAGGATTACTATCCCATTTCACAGATGGAGAAACTAAAGCTCAAAAGTGTTAAGTACACAAAATCATGTCTTAGAAAATTTTTCATAGCATCGCATTTCAGTTGAAGACATTGAATGTCTAAGTTCTTCAGGGGAGGGAGACAGCCAGAGGGCTAGTATCAGAGGAAGGCTTCATGAAAGAACTGAGGTTCTAGGAGCAGAGCCTTGAAAAGTGAGCAGAACTTGGGGAGAAGAAGAGGTAGAAGGAATTCCAGGTCTGCAGAAAGGAGGCAGAGGACGGAGGAAGCATGATTCAGAAGGGTGTCTGATGAAAGGCCGGAGGTGGTCCTACCTGCTTGGCACCGAGGATTTGGTTTAAAAATGTTGAAAAAGGGAGACTTATGTAATACTTTAAACAATTAAAATTTTAAATTAAAAAAAAAATGTTGAGAAGGTATCATAGACCCAGTGAGGGAGGCCCCTTGGCTGTGAAGATTGAAAGTGGGAGAATTTCCTGTCTACTCTCCCCTGTACTCCATAGCATCACTTCCTAGGCCATGCCCTGCAGCTGTGCGATGCCGTGGGAAGACCATACAGTCTGAAGCTGGCCGCTCCATAGCTAGGTGAGGTTCAAGTTACTTTGCCTTCCTGAGTCTGTTGCTTCACATGCAAAATGGAATGTAGTGATGATTTCTCACATAAGATAACATTCATTGAGTACCCAGCACCGTTGAGTAGGTTGCCCCTTTGGTTGTCCTTTAATGCTCATGGTCTGGCTCAAGTTTTACAAAGTCTCTACAGGCACCTCAAGATGGAGCCAGTTCTTGGAAAAAAGGCAAGATCACCCCCGCTTCCTGCACATTCTATTCCTGCTTATGCATTCTGATGTCCTGCTTGCTTTTTTAGACTCTAAGTGCTATCCTGCTGACTCACTTCCGACTTCTCCTTCATCATGCTCAGCTCCTGAAAATGGAACAGAGTGGAAAGGGCCGGATACTGTGCTGTCTGGCAATGTGGTTAAGAGGAATTGGGTGGCTATCAGGCCAGCCCAAGGGGATGGAATGCTGGGGACATGAACTGAGCAATGCCCAGAGTGTTTTTCTCATCTGACACAGAGGACACTCTGCCTGGCCTGTAATACTAATAATAACCACTCCACTCACTGCCACTGATGAGGAGCCAGGCAGGCCCTGGGTTGTGTGCTTTCCATGACTGTCTATTTGAATCATCACAATAACTGGAAACGTCAGGGATTCTCTCTATTTTATGGACAAGGAAATTCAGACTATGACAGGTGAAGGAACTTTCCCAAGATCACAGAGCTCAAAAGGGGCAGAGCAGGGATTCAAACCTATGATCTAGATCGACACTGTCTAATATGGTAGCCACGAGCCACATGAGGCTAATGAGCACTTGAAATATGACTAGTGCGACTGAGGAAATTGAATTTTTAACTCAATTGAGATGTGTTGTAAATGCAAATATATGTCAGATTTCAAAGACCTAGTATCAAAATATATATAATTTTTTTATATTGATTACATGTTTAAGATGACAATATTTTGGATATATTGAGTTATATAAAATATATTAAAATAACTATATATCTGTTTCTTTTCATTTTTAATGTGACTACTAGAATATTTAAAATTTCATAGTGGCTCTCATTATATTTCTATCACATAAAGAATGTCCCAAAAAATGTATACACACTTTAACAGCTGTAGATTCTATTACATTTTGAAAATGAAATGTATTTTCATAAACACTCCCTTCAAAGTGTGTATACATTTTTGGGGGACATCCTATATATATTTAGACAGAGCTGATCTGAACCATGAACATTAAGTGGTCATTGGGCCAGTGATTTATCAATTGATAATTTGATAAATTACATTTTGATAATTTGGGGGGGCATGAATCCCCAATTTATGTATTTTTTACTTATTTATAAATTATATACATGTACATTACTCTGCACATTATGTATATTATAAAACACTGACAAAATGGACATTTTAAAAAGATGAAATTAAAAATAAGCAGAATTAGTTGTATTCATTTCCTCTTAGAGCCTAATAGCTTACTTTGTCAACTTGGAGTATGTTCACACCATTTTGGAAACTCCTGCACTACACTTAGAGCTCTTAGAGGGCGGAGATTTTAATTCATGTATCCCCTCCCACATTATTGAACGTAGCACCAAACCTACATACACTTCATGCTCAAAAAACGTTTGTGTCAGGAATCAATAGCTCTTAATATGCAATAATTTTTTGGTGGATTGGATTATTTCTTTATTTCACATGTATTGAGCACTTTCTAGGTGCTAGGTACTATAACAGGTGCTGAAAAGTAAGTTTAAGAAGACCTGGCTGCCATGGCCGGTTTGGCTCAGTGGATAGAGCGTCGGCCTGCGGACTCAAGGGTCCCAGGTTCGATTCCGGTCAAGGGCATGTGCCTTGGTTGCGGGCACATCCCCAGTGGGGGGTGTGCAGGAGGCGGCTGATCGATGTTTCTCTCTCTCATCGATGTTTCTGACTCTCTATCTCTCTCCCTTCCTCTCTGTAAAAAATCAATAAAATATATTTGGAAAAAAAAAAGAAGACCTGGCTCATGTTGATCAATGGTTATAGCATCGGCCCACACACCAAAGGGTGTCAGGTTTGATTCCCAGTCAACGGCAGGTATCTGGGTTTCAGTTCTCGCCCCGCCCCTGGTTGAGGAGCATGCGGGAGGTAACTAGTCAATGTGTATCTCTCACATCGATGTTTCTCTCTCTCTCTCTCTCCTTCCTCCCATCCTTCCCTTCCACTCTCTCTGAAAAAGCAATAGAAAAAATATCCTCAGGTGAGGATTAACAAAACAAAAAAAACCAGATCAAACAAAAAGTTTAAGAAAATTCAGCCCCTTCTAGGCCAGTGCTTCTCAAACTTGAGCATGTGTAAGAATCACCTGGAGGGCTTGTCAGACAGATTCCTGCCCACACCCCCAAAAGATTCTGATTCAGAAGGCCTGGGATAGAACCTGAGACTGCATTTCTAAGAAGCTTCTAGGAAACTACCCTTTGGACGAGACTGATATGCACTGGGAAATTGGAAACGCATCCCAAATATTATGTGAGGATGGGGCTAGGGAAAGAGAATGAACATATATTAAACTTCCACTGTTTGCAAAGAACTTTCAAAATATATAACCTCATTTAACTCTCACCACAACTTGGTGAGGCATATATTATCTTCATGTTCAGTTGAGGCAACTGAGATGCAAGTTAGTTAAATTACCTAAGTCATAGAGCTAATAAACAGCAGAGCTTAGATTGGTACCTACTTCTCTTCACTGAAGAACTCATGCAAATATTTAGTGTGTCTTCATCTTTTAGACACTGCCCTGGGAACCTGAGTGGGACAGACAAGCTCTCTGTCTTGGTCAAACTCAGTGGGACAGACAAGCTCTCTGTCTTGCTCAAACTCAGTAAACAATTAAAATACAGAGTTTTCAGCGCTATGAGGGAGGCAGTGCAATGGAGCTTTATGACAGAGACACAACTCTGCAACAGGGTTGGGAAAGCTTTCCAGGAAAAAAAAAAAAAAGTAAAATTTACAGGAAGAATTGCATGATAAGTTAGAAAGTGGAGGGTGTGTGAGGAATGTTTTGAACTGAAGATATGCATGAAG
Organism: Myotis yumanensis; assembly: GCF_028538775.1. Lineage (NCBI taxonomy): Eukaryota > Metazoa > Chordata > Mammalia > Chiroptera > Vespertilionidae > Myotis > Myotis yumanensis. The sequence continues at coordinate 21,577,288 of NW_027223767.1, read as the reverse complement.
GCTTGGAGAGACTGAAAGAAGTTTAGAATGTCTGAAGAGGGTGGATATGAGAGATAAGGCCCCGAGGAAGGCGGGAACCAGCTAGTGCTGGGTCATTTAGACTTCCTGATGTTAATCAAGGGTAGGAGCATGGTCAGACTTGAATTTTTAAAAGATTGCTATCCTCTCAGTGGAGGATGGATTAGAGAAGAGCTAGCTTGTAAGCAGGAAGATGCACTAAAGATGCCAGTAGTGAAAATTTTAGTAATACTGTGGCAACTGGGAATGGGAAGGAGGTTAGAAGTGTTCCAAAGTGTTGAAAACTTTATGCTTGATTGGAATGGAAGGAGTGGGTAGGCAAAAGAGAAATCAAAGATGATCTCCAGGGTTCTCAGTGCACATTTTTTGTAAAAGAAGGTTCTGTAAGCTTATTATTTCATTTTTTAAAAGTAATTCAGATAAGTGAAGTTATGTGAAAGTGAAAGAAAGATGATGCTTTAGTAAGATTTCAATGACTAGAATTTATTGGCTTAGAGAATATGGGAGAAAATTACGATCTTTATGGTTAACTTTATTATTTTATTGTTTTAATGTGCATTTGTATGATAGGCTTACTGTCCATTGAGAGTTGAGTTGTGAATGCTGGACGTAACGCCTCTTTTTGCCAAGATCAAGATTGGCCACGAAGGACCAGCCATAGATATGAACTGCCAGTATACTGAGTTTCTTCTGCGACAGTTTGTTGAGTAACCTTGAACCTTTAATTTCTGGAGCTCCACTTGCCTTTTTGCTCCCCCTAGCTTTTCACACCTTATGCCTTTAAAAGGGATAGTAGAGGGCTCCTATCAATGGACCAGGGAAGACTTGGACTCCGCCTTCTTCTTCTGGGCCCCGCCCCCTTTCCCTTAAACCACACCCCCTTCACTGATCCCGCCTCCTAAAAAAAAGTCGTCGCTGATATGACAGCGAATTCTCCACAATCCTGACCTATAGAAAATCTGAAAGGTGGGACCGAGATCAATCTTTTTGTCCATTTGTTAAACCAAGTGTCTATCTGGCACCAGTCCCAGCCCACTTCATCTTCAAACCAAGGATTGGTTGCTCTGTTCTTGGTCCCCGGCTCATGATTGGTTCTTTCATTCCACCCTCTCTTCCAGCTTTGCAGGCGGGATTAGCACGCAGCTTCCTGCTCCTGCCAAAAAAAATAAAAGAAGAAAAAGAAAAGAGGAGAGAGGCGAAAGAAAATGTCACAGAGATCTTTGGGTTTTAATTCGCTGCTAGCCTTGTCGGTCAGGCCAAACTCTGCCTTTTGATTGGTTTCTCTATCTGCCTATCTCAGATAGGGGCGGGATTTCCCCAGGAGACCCACATCTTGTTGCCACTGGCCGAACAGTGCGCCTGTCTGAAGCTCCGGTCCCAGGATTGGGAGCGGATGCGGACAGGTGGGCGTGGATTGGCTAGGGAAGCCGGTCAGTGTGAGACGGGGGCGGGGCCTCGGCGGCTGGTTGCGCGTGTCCGCCGCTGGCTCCGCTCTATCCGGCTTTGCTAGGGGAGGTGAGTCTGGCCGCGGCTGCACCGGCGGCTGAGGAGGCGGCGGCTGAGGAGAAGACGGCCGCAGCGACTGAGGAGGAGAAAGCGGCCGCGGGGACTGAAGCCGGGTGGGGGGGGAGGGGGGGAGACGGAGCAGCCTTGAGCCCTGCGGGGGCCGTCGTGCGGGGGGATCCACCCGCTCTCCCCCCCAACCCTCCTAGCAGCAGCAGCAGCCGGCGGCGGCGGGGGTAGGAATCTGCCCGCTTCCGACTGCACCCCGCCCGCCTCTCCCGGGGCTGCTATTCTTTGGCCCCGGGACCCTCACCTCCTCCCGGGGCGGTTCCCTCTGTCTGGGCGTCCGAGTGCTCCCCGCCTCTCTTTCATTCCTGCCCGCACCTCCTCGCCTTCACTTTGCCCTGCTCCTCTTTCTCCTCGCGGTCCTGCCCGTCGCCTCCTCGGCTCGCGCTCTCTCTCCTGCCTCCTTCCTGGCTCTTCTCTGTTCGGGAAAGTTTAGTACCACCCCCGCCCCCCGCAACCGGGTCAGCCTGCGGAAGAGTAGGGGGAGATGTAGGGAGGCCTGCGAGTGCGAGGGGGGGGAAGCCGGGCTCCCTGGAAATTGCCCCCCATCTTCTTCTTTCGGGGTGACTGGAACCTTTTTTAATCGTGTTTTCGAGGAGGCGGTAGGTGTTTAGAAAAGGATGTGGGGATGGAAGGGGTAGATGAGTCAACCCTCTTAGGAGATTCCCAGGGTGGTGCGCTGCCCGGTCCTTCTCGCGTGCGGAGTTCAGGGGGTCAGGAGGCTGGGCCTTTATTCCCACATTCGAAGTTGGAGCCTCCCCCGAAGTAAGGATGGCGTTTTAGTACCCACTTGTGGCAGGAAACCTGGGGGGCACGGGGGGGTTCCTTTTCCCTTTTTCTTTTCTTTTTCCTTTTTTATTTTTATTTTTGGCAATCCACACCCTTCCACACACACACACACACACACACCCCACAATCCAACACCAAGATCCTCCAACTCGTTCGGATTGACTGACGAAGACGGAAAGCCAGTTGCGCCCCATGGTTTTTGAGGTGGCGTGAGTGGTTTTTCTTCATTTTTTTTTTTTTTTAAATGGCCAAATGACAGCTTTGACCTAGTTTGCTTTCCAATCAGAGGGCATATTTTATTTTATTTTTTTGGATGTCTCTTTGTGGCGCGAGAGCCAACGCAAAAATGATGGCGGCTTACAATGGCGGTACATCTGCGGCAGCAGCAGGTCACCACCACCACCATCACCACCACCTCCCACACCTCCCTCCTCCTCACCTGCACCACCACCACCACCCTCAGCACCATCTCCACCCGGGGTCGGCGGCCGCCGTCCACCCCGTCCAGCAGCATACCTCTTCGGCCGCGGCCGCCGCCGCTGCAGCGGCTGCCGCTGCTGCCATGCTAAACCCCGGGCAACAGCAGCCATACTTCCCATCACCGGCCCCTGGCCAGGCCCCTGGACCAGCTGCAGCAGCCCCGGCTCAGGTACAGGCTGCCGCAGCTGCCACGGTGAAGGCGCACCATCATCAGCACTCGCATCACCCGCAACAGCAGCTGGACATTGAGCCGGATAGACCGATCGGATACGGAGCCTTCGGTGTTGTCTGGTGAGTGTCAAAGGGAAGACACAACTACTCAGGGTGTCTTCTTGTGATGGTGATGGGGCGAGTCACCGCCTACGGTGGTCTCCACGTGGACCACAGTGGAGCAGGACACACTCGCTGCACGTGGTAAAGAGGAAGACACCCTCTGTAGGAAGACACACCCTCACTTGCGTGGTCAAGAGGCCTAATGCATGGGCTGTCTAAGCTTATACCTTTTTTTTTTTTTAATTGTTAATCCCCACCTGAGGATATTTTCCAGTCGATCTTTTAGAGACAGTGGAAGAGAGAGGGAAAGACAGAAACATGGATGTGAGAGAAACACATCCATGGGTTGCCTCCTGCAAGCTCCCGACCAGGGCCTGGGCCGGGGAGGACCCTGCAGCCAAGGTACGTGCCCTTGACTGGAATCGAACCCGGGATCCTTTGGTCCACAGGCCAACGCTCTAGCCACTGAGCCACACCGGCTAGGGCTAAGCTTATGCTTTTGAGTCATGTCACATTTTCATGGAGAAACCTGTTTGCTGTCTTACCAAACTTTTTGTTTAGAACCTAACCAAGCCTGTAAGTGTGGGATCCATAGATGAATGTGTGAAACTGTTTTTCCTGCAAAAACCTTGGGCATCTCTCCTGTTTGATTTAGAGTGAACCAGTTGCCCGATTGCAGCAAATGTCACAACAGACCCAAACTTGATTCCTTTTCATCATTTTACCATTGGGATGTACCTTGCAAAACTACTTTGCTATCCCTCCCGTCTTTTCAGTCCTTAATTTGAGATCTTGATCCCCAGGAAGAAGATAGGGTTCATATTTGAACCAGTTAAGTCACTTCTTGCGTGGTTTATTTTAAACCGTAAGGCTACAGTTGGGAAGTATTTCACTTCAGCCTTTTGATAAGGATGCATTAAATATAGCATCACACATGAGTACCACAAATGAGGTCAGTAGATGGTAGCTATACAGTGGCCCACATTTGGTGTAATGTTTTAGTGTCATTTAGAGCCTCTTAATTTGCTCTTATCCCTTGGTTGGTTGCTGTAGTAGGAAGTATGCTTTTTAAACATACTTAAAACATACTTTAAAAGTATGCTCTACTTTTGCTGGTGCTAAGATATTTCTCAAAGTCCAAGGGTTTCTTAAACGCAACATTGTGTCTGTTCTTAGGAAGATTGGTAGTTTATAATAAAATGTACTTATCATTGTAGGGTTCTATTTGTGTCCAAACTAGAGTGAACCGAGTTTTTCCACCAAGGATTCAGTACGGTGGTGTGGATAGATGAATTGATGTCTTGAGTGCATTCAAAAATAGATTCTTGTTAATGTCTAGAAAAGCCCCCATCACCACAGGAAAATGAACAAACTCTTTGGAACTAGCCTCGTAAATGTCTCCTTTCGTCATTGTTTTTCAGGCTATACTTGATGAATATCATTTTTGCATTGTATCTGGCCATCTTTACATATATTTAAGATTTCATAATGTAGGCTACTAAGTGATGGGATCTGTTTGTGTGTTTTTTTGTTTGTTTGTTTTTGTTTTAAACTAGTAGTGTTTTCCCAGCTAAATCTCCCAGGAGATTGCTGCTGTAGTGCTCTCTTCTCTAAGGTGTGTGGGATTCCTGGTGGCAAAGAGTAATGGTGCCTCTTTGATCGTTCTGCTCAGGGACCTGCCTGTTCCTGCCTTCCTCTCTTCTCTTCCATATCCTATCCTCAGGGATTGCACTGTGAACTTCCTTCCATTTCTTGCCTGACCCTTGAGGATTTCAAAGCTTGATTGGGGGGGTGGGGGGGGCGGGCAGGAAAAAAGATGTTCCTTGCTTTAAATTTTGTCATTGATTTACTGAGAATTTATGTGGATTTTCTTAGCCATGGATACTCTTTCATTGTAGTGCTTTGCATACAGTGCTAAGAACTAGAGATACTGAAAGGGAAATGGGTTGTATTTCCTATACTATAAAGGTGTTACCTACATTTCTATCAAATGGTGATGTTACCTGTAGAAATTTTAACTTCAAATTGGTGCTAAGGGAAAAGTTTTTATTTTTAAAGGCGAGGGAGGTGAGGAATTGGGAGTGCTGAAACATCACCCACAGTGAACATTCTGATAATAGGTATTCTGAACTACTGATATATTAAAATCCCAATATGTTTGATTTGAATTCATTCTACATTCTTTCATTGATTGACTCCTTCTACCACTCTATGGAGTTTGTTCCATATACTTCAAGTGCCTCCTGTGTACCATCTTCTGTTGTAGTACATCGGTTGTTTTGTATTTGCCTGTCTCACTGACTACATTTGTAAGCCCCTTAGGGGTAAGGACTGTGGTCTACAAAAATACATTTTTTTGTCCTAGCCGGTTTGGCTCAGTGGTAAGAGCATAGGCCTGTGGACCGAAGGGTCACGGGTTCAATTCCAGGTCAAGGGCACGAACCTTGGCTGCAGGCTCAATGCCGAGGGCAGAGCATGTGTTGGAGGCAACCAGTAAATGTGTCTCTCTCATATCTATGTTCCTCTCTCCTCCCTCTCTCCCACTCTCTCTAAAATCAATAGAAAAATATCCTCTGGTGAGGATTTAAAAAAAAAAAAGATACACTTTTTCTCCCTAGCACTTAGCACAGTGCTGAGGCATCTTTGCTGCTTGGTTACTTGATCTGCTCAAGTCCCTTCTTTGTTCTTTAGCCAAGTTTTTCTAGTTATTGTATTGTATTGAGTGTTACAGGTGACATTTTTGGTATGAAAAAAAGAGTTCCAGGTGTGCGTTTTAGTATGCAAATAATTTTCTATTTTTATATTTCCATATTATTGACTTGCTGTCTGAATTGCTTATTATATTTGGAATTTAACTGCCATGTGACCTAAGATTGTTAAAACCAGAGATCTGAACACCAAACTAGAGTGAAGTGCACTCATATTTTGAAACCCAAGTTAAAGATATTGATAAGGTGTTATACTTTTCAACTAACTGAACCAGAATTTTTCTTTTTAATTTAGAAAGGACCCAATAGAAACAACTATTTTTTAGAAAGGACCCAATAGAAACAACTATTTTCTAAAATAATTGCAATGTAACATAAAAATATTCTCCTGCCCTAGCTGGTTTGGCTCAGTGGATAGAGCGTCAGCCTGCAGACTGAAGGGTCCCGGGTTCGATTCCAGTCAAGGACATGTACCTTGGTTGCGGGCACATCCCCAGTAGGGAGTGTGCAGGAGGCAGCTGATGGATGTTTCTCTCTCATCGATGTTTCTAACTCTCTATCCCTCTTCCTTCCTCTCTGTAAAAATCAATAAATATATTAAAAAAATATTCTCCCAATGATATGTCATTTGATTCAAAGCACCATATACCTACTTGGGTATTATAAGATTCATATATTTTAATGCATTTTTCAAGTATTTTTTTCTGGCATGGCGTAGGAAAGGAAACTATATCTGCTTTCATGTGTGTGTTTTTTCTGGACATGCACCCAGTGGTACTAACTGGTGGCTAAAAATGCTGCATGTAATTTTTTTTTCCAATTCTTAATCAAGGGCACATTCTTCATTGATTCTAGAGACAGAGAGGAAGGGGGAGAGAGGGGGAGAGAGAGAGAGAGAGAGAGAGAGAGAGAGATCAATGTGTGAGAGAGAAACATTGATCAGTTGCCTCCCGTATGTGCCCCAGCCAGGGGTTGAACTCCCAGCCTGGTTATGTGTCCTGACCAGTGATCGAACCTGTGACCCTTGGGTTCACGGGATGACGCTGAGCCACACCAGCCGGGGAAACTGCTGTATGTAATATTGAGGGATATTGTTGTTCCTCCATGTAGGCAAGGAGAGATTTTTACAGAAGTGATGTAGCATTTTACCATTCAGATTTATCACTGAACAGTTTAGTCTGCAGGCTTGATTTCTCTTTCTGCTGAATTTAACTAGTGGAATAACTTATCGGTATTGGACAGTTGTGTAAAGGTAGAGAATTACCTATTAGCTTGCTGGTTAAGATGGTGCTTTGACAGTTCAATTAAGGTTTCATTAACAACTGTCTGCTGTGTTTTATCTCTAAGTAGGGGTTCCAGTTTACCTGGCAATATGATCATGGGGTAGCATGAGGTACATTCATTGTCTATGATAGAATATTGCTCATGGGTCATCAAAGCATCATATATAATTTGACCTTTATCAGATGTCAAGGCTTCCATATATATGGTCATTTTCATAATGCAAAATCAAAACACAAAACAGTGCACAAAAAGAAACCTGAGCCATATGGTGAGGCTATCATAAATAGTTTTTTTGTCTGTAATTCATTGTTGCCAGGAGAAAGTATGTTGTGCTTAGAGATATGACAACTCTGGAACGAAGAGTATTGCATTATAGGTTTCAGGGTCTTAGGAGGTGTATACTTTTGACAGTTGGAGGAGGTTGACTACATGAGAGAGGTTTGAGGACTGCTAAACCCATGCAGTTTTGATCTTGGCCACCTGAACTATTACATTACAGATTGAACTTATGGCACAAATTGCCATTTTGATAAAAGTGAGTCTGGGAAAAGTTGTTGTTTTTGTTTGCTTGTTTTGTTTTTTTACTTATATGATTAATTGAAAGGTAAAGACCCTGGAATTTATTTGGTCTGGTGCCTTTGTATTCCAAGTAAAGTTGGAGAACTTTGAATTTTATTCTAATACCTTCTGCAGGTTACTATTATTTAAATCTTTCAAAACTTAAGCATCACTGTATTGATATTTAGTTATTAACTATGTGATATTGATAAATTATTTAACTTCTCTATGCCTCATCCACAGAGTGAGGGTAATAATTGCATCTATCTCATAGGATTGGTGTAAGGATTAAATGAAGTAATCCTTGTAAACCAATGAATACATTGTCTAGCATACAGTAAGCACTCAAAAAATATTAGCTTTTTAAAGTGATAGTTATTGTTGGTAGAAAAATCAAACTGTTATATTAATATGCATATAAGTGGTTTCATATATAGTCAGATTTACCAGGTGAAATCAACATGCAGGCTATTTTTGAAGGCATGACTTTAAATAACATAGAGTGTCCACTTAGTTGTGCTATATGCTAACAAACACATAAAAATGTACATACATGTTTGTATGGACTTGTTAGTGTTCTAGTCAGATTATCTCTACTGTTTTAGAAAGTATTATTGCTTACATCCTGGGAAGGAAATTAATTTTTCTTTTCAGAATGTAACATGAAGAACATTGTTATCGTCGTCAAAGTTCAGCTTTACTGGAAATTCATTTTACTTGTGTTTGGATGAAAAAGCGTGAATTGCTAAATAAAATCCCAGTGAGGTGGGGAAATATGTGTGATTTAATGAAAAATTATTCAGTGTAAATCCTTATGCAATGCAAAGATAGTCTAGCTTGCTCATCTTGTGAAAATTAGAGGCATCATTTTTTTTCTGATGTTTTCTCTGGTCCTCTTATTCCTCAAATAGCAAACTATAATTTGGAAAAATAGGAAATACTTTTGGGATATGTTTGAGGGAAAACCCTGGAGTTAGTTGCATCAGAAAGATGTATACTGAAGTATAGTAAAGTGTATTTTATTATTAACTGTGTTTTACAGGTTAAGAATCTGTAGTATTGAAGTTTCTCTATTAGCCAAGATTAACAGCCACAGCTGGATTCTTGGGGTGTGGGGACAGGGAAGGTCTGCTTTGTGAAAAGAGCTTTGAAGAAGCAGAGCTTGCACCATAAAAGGAAATGGTTGCTCTTCTAGACATAACAAAGCAGTTGTGTGAAACTAGAAATGTGGAAATCTATATTGTTAATTTTAACTACAAAGAATGTACTTTTAGAAATGCAGGTTCATGGTCATAAAGTAAAGAAAGCAAAGAGAGTGAGAGAATAAAAGTAACAAAATCTGATACTGAGTTGGTTTCTTGGTGATAGAAACTCCATAGCCTGTAACATTGGAAGTTGTTTTGTACTTAGGATGTACTTTTAGAAACTGTAGGTTCATGGCCATAAAGTAGAGAAAGCAGAGTTAGAGAATAAATAAAAGTAACACAATCTAATGATACTGAGCTGATTTCTTGGCGATGGAAACTCCATAGCCTGTAACATTGGAAGTCATTTTGTACTTAGGCTCTTGACAAGATTATCCAAATTATATTAGAAAAACAAAAGAAACTTGTTTTATTCTTGGGGAGAAATTTTATGTTATACTATTGAATATCATCTTAGGAGAAAAGAGATAAATATTTTTATTTTAAAAAGACATTTCAGAAAGAATTGCCTTTTCAGACAAGCTAAAGCAACAATAGCCCTCAATTACATGCAACTTTTTTTTTTAACATGCAACTCTTTAAGCCATCAATTAGTACCACTGGTGCATGTCCTGGGGGGGGGAGGGGGGAGGAATGAGGGCAGATAGAGTTCCCTTTCATATGCTATGCTAGAAGAAGAATATATGTAAAATGCATTAATATATGTTTAAATCTAAGTTTTGAGGTTTTATCCTGAAAATAGACAACTGTAGAAATGTTGTTCCTTGATATAAAAAGCCATTCTCTAATGGAGTACTGAAATATTTCATTATATTCATAATTTGAAGCATTATATTGTAGAATTGTGTGGCTATTCTTGGTTTTATTAGATTTGTTGATGTCCTAGCAGTTCAAGAATCTGCTGTTTATATACTGTATGTTTCCTTAATATGCTGATTTGACTTCTTTGATGGAAATTGCCAAGACCTAAGAAACCTTTCCATTTGTTATCCAACCAAACAGAAAGAAGCCATGGCGTAGAAGCTCTTTCATTTTAAGATTATATTTGAGTTTTACTTATAATTGCTTGTACATCCAGAGTACATCAGTGAATTATTTGTTGATTGGGTCTTCTCAGGTGGATCAACAATGATTTCCTAAATAATATAATATAGCTTGTCAGTTTGATACTGTTGTTGCTTGGGGGTAACACAGAGAATGCCTGAGGCAACAGTTGTAATACTGTCAATAAGCATGTGACAAGTCATCATAGACCTAGTCTGTGGTTCTAAGGTACCCTAGTCAAGAGACATTAGAAAAAATTCTGGCACTCTGGCATTATGAAAAGATGGCTTCTAAGGAAACTATATTGAGTTAAGCTTTAACAGTTCATTGTAATGGAGTGAGTAGAGGGATGTCTGCCATTGATCCTGATTGGTGCTCTTTACCTAAAGCCAGTTTCACATCTGGGCTCTGAATTAGTTTGGCTAATTGAATCGTATCTACTGTCAGACAAGGTCTGACATTGTTGGAACTCACTAATCAATGTATTTTTATTGTCAACCTGCTATGGGCCAGTACTATTGTAGGCACTAATGAGGATATTTAGTTCTGTAAAGAATTTTGCAAACCTCTAGCAAGCTTCTCTGTTGTCTGTGTTTTGGTACTGGGATATAGAGATGTTTAGGTCATGAAGTTGCCCTGAAGGAGCTAACAGTTAAGTAAACAGTATGAAAAATAATACATCCCTGCTTTCAGGGTGTCTTGGTGGAGAGTTGAAACTCAACTTGAAGCCATTAAATAAAAACTTAAAGATATATGTTATTTTCACTTGTTCTTACAATACTCATTTATTATGTGTTGACTTTCTCAGGCTGGATGATAGGGATTTAAAGGAGACTATACATTTGGGGAGAAAGATTTGTAAATGGAGAATTATATTTCATTGCCATTATTGCAGTAATAGATGGAGCTGAGGTGTGAGCCTTAGGGAATGTACTCAGTTGTAAATGGAAGAAATTATTGGAGGCAAAATTAAAGGACGGGCAGATAGGAAAATGTGTTCACGGTGATTGACAACATACGCTTGACAGAAGACAGTTATGAAGATGGGAGTGATCTTTGGTGCAAATAAGAAAGTCAGAAAATGAAGGTGGAGAAAAGGCCATTGAATTTAGCAAATGGATCATTGATGCCCAAATCCCAAGTTTTTTTTAAATATATTTTTATTGATTTCAGAGAGGGAGAGAGAGATAGAAACATCAATGTTGAGAGAGAATCATTGATTGGCTGCCTCCTGCATGCCCCACACTGGGGATCAAGTCTGCAACCCAGGCATGGAACTGTGACCTCCTGGTTCATAGGTGGATGCTCAACCACTGAGCCACGCCGGCCGGGCCAAATCCCAAGTTTTTATTTCTAGTTTAATAGACCAGAGAACTTGATGTTTATCATGTTCAAGTTGTCATTTCCTTGGAAATAATTATTTCTTTTTTAATGACAGGGCAATAAAGTACTAAACTAAACTTGTTAGGAGACATGGTTCTGGTCCCCACCTTGCTGCCAACAACCCCATGACCTTGATAAAGTTATTTAAATTTTCTGAGTCTTAGTTTCCTCATTTATAAAATCCTGTGTTTCCTAAGTTTCTATAATGAAAATGCATTAATATTTGTAAAGCATCGTGGCATTATTTGTGGGCAAATAGAGTCTGCTAGTGACCACAAGACAACTTCAAGACTACCGATGTTGAATACCTTCTGAAATTATTTAAAGGAACAAAGAGATAAATGTAACCATGTTCCCAGTGTGACCAGCACAGTTCTAGAGTCTCTTTGGCCTTTGTTGGGTTGTAGACTCATTTCTGAACCAGTTACTGTCACTGGAGATAAGATTACTTTTGGAGCAGTCAGGTTCACTCCTGGACCTGGAGATAGAGTACATTATAAGTGGGAGGGATGAAGTCCAGCAATGGATGTTGGGAAGACGGTCATTACTGACCAAGAACGCATTCATCTTCAGTGGTTCTCAACCTTCTGGCCCTTTAAATATAGCTCCTCATGTTGTGACCCAACCATAAAATTATTTTTGTTGCTACTTCATAACTGTAATGTTGCTACTGTTATGAATCGTAATGTAAATATTTGATATGCAGGATGGTCTTAGGTGACCCCTGTGAAAGGGTCGTTCCACCGCCAAAGGGGTGGCGAGCCACAGGTTGAGAACCGCTGATTCTAACTTATGTGAGACTTAGAAGAACCTGATCAGGTGCATTTACAAAGCAAAGTGTAAGGCATACAGTATTCTCCGTGGAGAATTTTGTCTTGTTTGTCCTGAATAATTTGGAGTATTTTCCTTTTCTAAAGACTCGTTTACCTAAAGTAATAGAGGGTAAAATTGGTACCTGATCCTTGCCATGTTTGCTTTCCTTCCCAGTTAGATCAGATATCCTCCATTGATTTATTTTCTTTCCTCTCTCAGTGTTGTGGTTTTGTTATCTAGATGAAGTTCTCAGTCTTGTTTTCAATTTAAGTAGTATAGAGCTCAGTAGTGTCAGACAGCAAACTCCTTACAGGAGAGTGGACAACACAGAAACTTTTTGTTTATCTGTTCCTTGACCTGAAATTCTTTCTCTGAGCCACAGAGAAAAGGTGAAGAGAGACATTTGAACAAAAAGATAAAATTAGTCATTTGACCCAGATTGCAGCTTTTTTCCTCCTGTCTGTTTGGATAAAAACCATCCTCAATTTACATAAGCAGGTGATTTTTCTTACATGCTAATTTTCTTAACGTACCATGGCAGAGAGCTGCAGATTTGCAAATTGTGTAAGTAAATTGAAATAAACCAGGTGACTTTATTTCACATTATTATCTTACCAGGACTGAAGTACCCAAAGGGTGCAATTATCGGGTGATCGTCTCATTGCACATTTAAGTTAACAGGCAGCCTAGTGCAAAGTTTTAACCCCCACCTTCTTCCTCACTTCCTTGTCTTTTAAATGTTTTAAAAAGGAAAATATTGATTTCTATATTTACTTCAATAGGCTAGAAATTTAGTAATGCAGATGTGGGGAAATTTGAGCTTTATTAAAAGTAATCCAGAAGCCATAAAAGTTGGCAAATAATGTGGGTACTGTGCAGAAAAAGGGAAATAATGCATACTTGGCTTGAGTTTGAATTGCCTAAGAATTCAGTGAGGACCTTCAGCTGTATTTAATTGGTTGGCGTCCTCTGCGTTCCTTTTCCCAGGTTCTGCATGTTATAGTAATTGGGGTATTATAAAGTTAACTGGTGTGTCCTAAAGCCAGTGTTCAAAATAAATATTGATGCATACTCTTTTAAATACCAAATGAGCCCAGCTGGTGTTGCTCAATGATTGAGCATTTACCTATGATCCTGGTCAGGGCACATGCCGGGGTGGGCTGGATCCCTGTGGTGGATGTGCAGGAGGCAGCCAATCAATGATTCTCTCTTATCATTGATGTTTTGATCTCTCCCTCGTTCTTCCTCTCTGAAATCAATAAAAATATATATTAAAAAAAGAAACTATCTTTTAAAATAAATAAATAAATAAATACCAAATAAATTAATTGCAACATAGCTTAAAATATCATTTCAATAAAATAGAAATTTTAGAAAGGTACAACAGTTGGTTTTTAGTGGCCTTTTCCCCAGATTCATGAATACAAATAATGTCAATCAGTAAAGTACGTCTTATTAAAACATTCCAATATTAAACAGTAATTAATGCTATTTAGTTTCTCATGTTATATTATTTACCTATTGGTATGTATGGAGATTAAATTATACCCCCTGTAGCTTTGAGGTAATGACTTAGAAATGAATCGTAAATTTTAAAGTTAAAAGTTTGGCCAGTCTTTTTATCCTAGTATTTATTTTTAGTTTCAAGAGAAGTAGTTTAGAAGATAGTTCAAAAATGACCCGAGGAAGATGATATTTTAAGTACAAAAGACAGTATGGTTTAGTAGATTAGAGCCTGTATTCTGATAACAGATTGCCTGGATTTAAATGTTGCCTCTGCCACTTATTAGCTATTGTAGGCTAATTATTTAATCTGTGTGTCTCATAGGGATAGTAACAGTGTATCTGTCTCCTAGGGTTGTTGTGAAGATTAAATGAATCAATACAGTCTATGTAAAGCCTTAGAACTATGTCTGGCACTATGTTAAAGTTAGCTTTCAAAATTATTATTACCAGTTTCAGTACAGGTAAAAAAAATATAGTGCCTCCTTAAAGCTTACTGATATAGGGCAAATAAACAACAGCTTTTGTATGACAGGTATCAGGTATGTGACTGTGTCCGAGCTTTTTTTTTTTTTTCGATTAACTCAACGTTTAAAAGTTCATTCAAATTCTAGAATGCTTTCCAAATGTAAAATTTCTTTTAGAACATCAAAGGAGATTTTTTTTCTTCTTTAACTCCCTCCTCCCATCTCATTATCAAACTAATAATATGTTTAGTGTAGGAAACTTGAAAAATACAGAAAAGCTGTTTGTTGTTTGTATCCTAAAACTCAGCCACTGGTAATATTTGCTTCCAGTATTTTCTTCCAATATTTTTTACCTGGAATCTGTGTGTTTATGTGTGTGTGTGTGTGTGTGTGTAATATTATTAGAGTTGTGATCATGATTACATTGTACATATACAGTTTAGTATCCTATGTGTTTCACTAAAATGACAAAGGTAGATTTTGGCCTCTCTTTTTTTTTTTTTTTTTTTTTTTTTTAGGGCTATTTTTTCATTTTCACAAGCCTAGATCTTTATCTGAAAGGAATTAGAGAGTTGGAAGATACTTTAGAATGCATCTAGTATAACTGCCTCTTTTTATAAATGGGAAAATTGAGACCCAGAGGAGCTAAGAGATTTGTTCAAGGTCACACAGCTGGTTAGAAGCTGAGCCAGAACCTTTGCTTGTTATGCTGCTTTACCAGTATTACCTGTCCAACTAATACCGTTGAAAATGCAGGAAGTATTTTTATAAAAGCAAAACAAAACAAAAACTCTATAAATGAAACCAGGAACAGTGCTAGAATATTTAAATAGAATATTTAAAATACTCTGTTGTTTGCTTTTTGTGTGACAGTGACTAAGGTTTCTGAGAAAAGTTTCATGTCATGAGTTACAAGGCTTTTGGTGGAAAACAACTCAAACTTGAACAACAAATACACACCTATCATCAGCAAGTGAATCTAAAAATCAAGTGAATAAAAAATCTGATGAACAGAATAAACTGGTGAATATAATAGAATCGGGCATAGAAAGGGAGTGGACTGACAATTCTCAGGTGGAAAGGGGTGTGGGGGGTGCGGGAAGAGACTGGACAAAAATCGTACACCTATGGATGAGGACAGTGGGAGGGGGGCGGGTAAGGGCAGAGGGTGGGGTGGGAACCGGGTGGAGCGGAGCTATGGGGGGGGGGGGGGGGGGAGAGGAACAACTGTAATAATCTGAACAATAAAGATTTTAAAAAACTAAAAAAAAAAAAAAAACACAACTCAATCTTTTAACATTACAAATAATTGTGCATCTGCTTTGAGGATGTTGTACCCTTTCCCCTTTTATTGTTTGAAAATTTTTAAAACCTCAGAAAATTTGAAAGGTACATGATATATGCATAAACCATTCTTTTAGATTAATAGTTTGTGACTTTTGCTTTATCTACTTTGAGGCTATTTCTACAGAACTTGCTGAAGTTACTTTCGATTAAATTTAGATTTACAGTGTTAAGAAATTATGGTCACTGCATCAACTCAGTGTTCCATGTAATAAGTTTTGTAAGCTCTCCAACTAGAGAAGGAACTGGAAGTTTTCAAGCTTGTGACTTTTGGAATGCTATTTATTCTCTTAATACTTAAAATAAAATTCAGTGTGAATCATGAGTGTAACTGAAACATATACGAGTCAAAACTAGGCTTTAAGCGTAACTGAAATATTTCATTCTGCAAATTTTTTTTTCTTGTATTTATTTTAGGTTGGGAGTTAAAGGGTCATTTTCAAAATAAGAACCTAAGATCTGTTTTCATAATTTTGTGATATTCATTGTTGAGGCTAAATTTTAAGTTACTTAGTGTGTTGTTGTTGTTTTAAATAAATTACCCTAATACAGCCACATGAGCTGATGATGCTGTATTTGTGTCACCCAATTCACTGCTCTGTATTTTTCAGTACCAAATAATTCCTTTGTTAAGCTCATTTTTAGTCAATGAACCATTGTTTCCCAAAGAGTAATGATTATTTCTATACATAGCACAAATCCCTAAGAAATAGATTTTAAAGTCTAAAATATCAGTGTTTGGAAGTGATTGAAATTGTCACTCTGTATATCAAGCCACAACTGTATGTGTGAAAAGGGCAGCTGCTGTATTTGCTCCCTAGTCTACAATATGAGATATTATGCTTATTACATACCAACCGACAGCAGGTCTTTAAATGTGAAGTCTTTTGGTTTACTTGAAAAAACTGATTGTTTTATTGAGTCCACTCAGCGATTACATTACATAGTTTCATAACCAAAACCTAGAATGGGTAACTGGAGTTCAAATTTCAATGGCTTGTGACAAGTAAGGAAATATTTAGGCAGCAGATATTGTTTACTTCATTCAGTTGGTAATAAGTATCTGCAAATAAATCACTGACTTCATAAAGTACCTCAGCAGGAAAGACATTAATATAGGGACACTGATATTTAACTGGTGTAGATGCTGGAAATCTAGTGACTAACACATAGCAGCTTATCTCTGTAGGTAGGCAAACTTTGAATAAAATTCTTTTATTCAATATATTTTTATTGATTTCAGAGAGGAAGGGGGAGAGAGAGAAATATCAATGAAAAGAGATTCATTGATCAGCTGCCTCCTGCACGCCCACAACCTGGGCATGTGCCCTTGACCAGAATTGAACCTGGGACCCTTCAGTCCCCAGGCCGATGCTCTATCCAATGAGCCAAACCAGCTAGAGCTAAATAACTAATTTTTATACTTTGATTTTTTTCCCTCTTAAAGTAGATCTGTTTTCCTCTCAATGCTAATAAAAGCAAATGCTTATAACCACTTATGACACATTCTCTACCCACTGAACCACTAAAAATGATGAGAGCTTTAAAGGTTGGGGTCATGTCTCATTTGTGTCTCCAGAGCCTAATATGGTCCTGGATAAGTAATTACTAAGTGTTTGTTGTTGAATTGAAAGTTGCTAATGCTAAGTTTGTACGTAATAGTGACACTGTCAAAGGAGAGTACTATCACTGGGTCTTGCCTTTATGTAGATCCCTATTTCTTCATGCAATGGAGTGATTTTTATGAGGGAACATTTAGAGTGATATTTAGGTAACTCCATGGTAGTGTTTTGTTTTCTTGTGTTTGGATTTTTTTTTTAAAGTAAAGAGCCCTAATCTAAATATAGTCTACAGTAACCAACTGTTCCCAAAAATAGTCTTTTATTTTGCTATTGCTTTCTATACTATACATTAAGTTAAGAATGCTATCAAACTGTTTAGGAAATAATATATTCTTGATTCAGTCAGTACTGTGATCTCATGTTAGAAAAATAGAAACTATGTCTAAAGTCTCATCAATACATCAAAACATACTAAAGCAGTCAGTGAGTCTGGCACAGAAAACAATTACATTGAATTCTAAGCTTATTCTGTTCTATAAACGTAATGAATAAATGCAGACTAATATGTGCTGGAGATCCTTTTTAAAATTAATGAGGAAAGAATGGTTTACTTCAGTGGTTTGCTGATATATGATTAACAGTAGCATCTCTGAAAAAGGCCAGTTTGTAGGGCTTGCCAATTTATGTGGTGTATATACTCTTGTAATGGCCAATTTCATGCTGCCAACATCAAGTCACTAAATTCTGAATTGGAAAAAGAAACACAGTTGCACACCTTTATAAAGTATTTTCACCATACAGGTAAAGTAGACATGAAATAACCCTGAGGGCATAAATCATAATAAAATAGTTAGGAAGTGGACAATTTTTAAAAATGTATCTTTATTATTGAAAGTACTAGAGGCCCAGTGCATGACATTTGTGCGGGGGGGGGCGAGCAGGGAGCTCCCTCAGCCCGGCCTGTGCCCTTGCCAGCCGTGAGCCCAGCTTCTGGCTGAGCGATGCTCCCCTTGTGGGAGCGCACTGACCACCAGGGGGCAGCTCCTGCATTGAGCGTCTGCCCCCTGGTGGTCAGTGTGCATCATAGCAACCAGCCATTCCGCCGTTTGGTCGATTTGCATATTAGCCTTTTATTATATAGGATTATAGATGTCCTTCCTTTTTTCCCCCCAGGGAAGTACTAATTTTTGAGTATTTATTATCTTTGTTTTAAATATTATTTATTTTATTGTAATATATAATTTAATTTTAAATAATGGCTGTATTTCACAGTCAGCTTGCAAAATTCCATAAAATGGAATAGTCTTGCCCAGCTGGTGTGGCTCAGTGGGTGATCATCGACGCATGCACCAAGAGGTCACCAGTTTAATTCCCAGTCAGGGCACATGCCTGGGTTCCCAGCTTGATCCCCAGTAGGAGGTGTGCAGGAGGCAGCTGATCGATGTTTCTCTCTCATCAATGTTTCTATCTATCCCTCTCCTTTTCTCTCCCTCTAAAAATAAATAAAAACATTTTTTTTTTTCAAAAGAAAAGAAAAAAATGTAACAGTCTCTCTGGAGCCAGTATGAACCAACTCCAGCAAACACACCAATGGGATATTTAGCTAATGGTAGGGAGAGATGAAGTTAGATCATGTTCATCATGTACAGAAATGAAGTCTAAAAGAAAATACAAAAAACTGGGGGGAAATATTGGCAATGTATATGAAAGACGTTTAAATGTGTATTTTCTACCAAACACACATCTTAAATTTCTATACAGACAAACCTGATGTTCTTATTTGAAGTCAGGACAATAAGCTTTCCCCCCAAGATGATAACAAATAGTTATCTATATGTTCTTCTTACTCTCTGGTTTTGTTTTTTACATTTAAATCTTTAAAACACTTGGACTTCATTTCTGTATGGTACATGTTGAATATGATCTAACTTTGTCTCTCCCCACCACTAGCTAAATATCCCAACAAAGATACAAAATAAACCAATAGTGTGTTTGCTGGAGTTGCCCATCTAAAAAAAAAATTATTGATGAGAGAGAGACACATTGATTTGTTGTTCCACTTATTGATGCATTCATTCTTTGATTCCTGTATGTGTCCTGACTGGCGATTGAACCCGCAGCCTGACAACCTTCACATGTCAGGATAGCACTCTAACCAACTTAGATACCTGACCAGGGCTTTTGCCCATTTTTAAATTGGGTTGTCCTTGTTGTTGGGTTGTTAAGTCTTTTATGTATTCTATATACCAGTCTCTTATCAGGTATATGATTTGCAAATATATTTTCCCATTCTCTGACTTGTTGTTTTTTTCACTTTCTTGTGGTGTCCTTTGAAGCATAAAAGATTTTTATTTTGATAAAGTTCAATTTATTTATTTGTTTTTCTGTTGCTTGTGCTTTCAGTATCATATCTGAAAAGGTTTTGCCTAATCCAGGATCATGAAGGTTAATATCAATATTTTATTCTAAGAGTTTTATCATTTTAGCTCCTACATTTAGGTCTATGATCCATTTTGAATTAATTTTTGTATGGTGTGAGTAGGAGTTCAACTTCATTTCTTTGCATGTGGATATTCAGTTGTCCCATCACAATTTGTTGAAAAAAACTATTATCATCTTCCACTTGAATGGCCTTGGCACTTGTTGAAAATCAATTGATTGTAAATGTAAAAGTTTATTTCTGGATTCTCAATTCTATTCCATTGATTTACATATCTCTCCTTATGTTCATACCACACTGTTGATTATCATAACTTTGTAGAAAGCTGTCAAACAGGAAAATGTGAGTCTTCTTTTTATTTATATATTTATTTTTAAATATATTTTTGTTGATTTCAGAGTGGAAGGGAGAGGGAGAGAGAGATAGAAATATCAGTGATGAGAAAGAATCATTGATTGGCTGCTCCTGCATCCCTCTACTGGGGATCGAGCCTGCAACCCAAGCATGTGCCCTGACCAGGAATCAAACCTCCTGGTTCATAGGTCCACGCTCAACCACTGAGCCACGCTGGTCAGGCCAAGGCATTCCCTTTAAATTTCTCTCTAGCTAACTTTTTATGGTGTTTATGATAGTTTCAAAGATATTTGTATAAGTTTCACCACTTTGTTTACCTTACCAAATAAAAGTAATTCTTTTCTATTAAAATACTAATTTTCTCTTACTTAAACTGTAATAAGTCTGTGGGATTTTTGTGGGGTTTTTTTAATCTAAGTTTTGGGGGATTTTGTTATAAGGAATACTCAATTTCAATACTTCACACCTCGTATCATTTAAAAGCTGCATCCTCACATAACTAAGTCTTAGCAAAATGCTATGGGACCATGGTCTATAAGAGATGGTGGTAGGAACAGTTAGTTTTACAGAGACTTCCCCAGTGATTCAAGTTGAGAGTTGAAGTTTAAAGTACTAGGTTTTCCAGGTGCAGTGTTTTACCATTCTGTGATTCTATGAAGTGTTTTTAAAAAGAGAACATAATGTTATAATTAGAAGAAAATTGAAAAAAGACATTTGTAAAAAATGATTTTGAATGATCCCAGAGATGATTTTTCTGTCGCCTGGGTTATGTTTCAACAGTGCTAGTGACGAAAGTAGCACCAGCTAATTTGTGTGATATTTCAGTATCACTGAGTTCCTAACTTGTATTTGAGAGTTATATAAGTTATCACATGGTCGGGGGAGGGGAAAACAGGACAGTGTCTCTGTACTTAATGGAAATGTCAAATAGGTTCATTCTTCCTCAAAACTAGAAATGAAGCTTATTTTCTTAGAAGCTTTAATTTGTGGTTGTAGAGGTAGAAGAGATGCAAAGATCATTTTATCCAGTACGTTGAGTTAGTGGTCTAATAATTAATGTTCTTTCAGTATTGTTATACAAGGAATATATTGTATTTCTCAAATTATTATAAAATGAATTTTGTAGAAAAATAATGCCTTATAATTTAGTGGGGAAGATTTGAGAAGTGATGCCTGTTGAAATTCATAAATAAGAATAGGTTATGAAGCATGTGCATAAAAGAGAGAAAGAGGAAGATATATTACAGATGGGGCAGGCTTTTGGCATTTTTTCTTACGATCCTGGAGTGCTGGCTCCATAGTCTTCATTTAGTGGCTTGCCCTTCAGGTCAAAAGAGTTCTGTATCTAATACTAACTTTTTGCCCATTTCATTACACTTAGTTATCTTTCACTGCATGTTAATACCATTATTAATCTTTCTATAACGTTTACAAAATCTCTGAGGATGACTGGGGATTCTAAAAGTGTATTGATAAATTTTTTTTTAAACTCCTGACTTATGCCGAGACCGGTTTGGCTCAGTGGATAGAGCGTCGGCCTGCGGACTGAAAGGTCCCGGGTTCGATTCCGGTCAAGGGCATGTACCTGGGTTGCGGGCACATCCCCAGTAGGAGATGTGCAGGAGGCAGCTGATCGATGTTTCTCTCTCATCGATGTTTCTGGCTCTCTGTCTCTCTCCCTTCCTCTCTGTAAAAAATCAATAAAATATATTTTAAAAAAAAAAAAAAAAAAAGAGGCATGTGATTAAAAAAAAAAAAAAAAAAAAAACTCCTGACTTATTAAAATCAAAACTTGGCACTTGACCGGTATGGCTCAGTGGTTGAATGTCGACTCAGGAACCTGGAGATTGAGGTTTGTTTCCCAGTCAGGGCACATGCCCCAGTTGCGGGCTTGATCCCCAGTAGGGGGCATGCAGGAGGCAGCTGATTAATGATGTTTCTCATCGATGTTTCTATCTCTCTAGCCCTCTCCCTTCCTCTCTCTCTAAAAATCAGTAAAAACATATTTTTAAAAATTATTGAATATTTTCTAAAAATCAAAACTTGGAATTGTACAATGTTTTAGGTAAGCATTTTAAAATTTACTAAAATTTTAGTAAAAGACACTGTAGTGTCTGGATAATGATGAGAAGTTTAATATTAAAGCCCATGTGTGTTGTATAATTAACACAATTAACTATGAGCTTGGTACTTTTCATAAAGATTATTAATTTATGACAGACTGACAACTGTTTTATCTTTAAGACAATAATCAAGTCACTCCTTATCTTTTTTTTTTCCTGTTTGTTGCATTTTCAGTTTGGTAACATAACTGAAACAATTTATTTCCAAATAAATATCATGTTGAGGAATAGTAATGTCTGATGATAGCATATTTCAATTATGAAACCTCCAAGAAGAAAAATAATTTAAATTGAAAATCATTTATATATCTGTACCATTCCCCCCCCTTCCCGCACCCCCGTCTATTCATTTTCTTATTTTATTTCTCAGGGTTTTGGTTTTAAAAACAAATCATTTTATTGTATCTTTCTCATTGAACTTTGTTCTTTAAAAAGTATTTGTTAAAATACTCTCCTGAAAGGAGAGATAATTTTATGGTTTGAAAGTCATTTTATGTTTTGTCTGTATTTGTCTATATAAAAAAAAAAGTTCTTATTTTCTCCAAAGATGTTGTTTGTAGAGTCAAATTTATGGAAGATTTATCCCCTCACTCTTATAAAAGTTCAATTAGAAATATGGAACAACTTATTCCCCTCTCTTCTGGAGCTTTAATAACAAATAGGGGATTCGCAGAAAGGAATCCTAACAAAATGAGAAACCCTGAGAAGTGCATTTAGATGCTAATACATAATTAAATTGGATGGAATGAGAAGAGAGTGTTTGTTTACCTGTTGAAAAACTGCAGGCCTTGAGAAAAGTTAAGGCCACTCCCACCCCTCAGCACATGCCGCACTCCCCTACTGTCTGTGTCCATTGGTTATGTTATATGCATGCATACAAGTCCTTTGGTTGACCTCTTACCTCCCACCCTCCCCTGCCTTTCCTCTTTGAGGGTTTGAGGGTTTTTGATGCTTCTGTGTCTCTGGATCTATTTTTGTTTTGTTTTATTTTAATCCTCACCCGAGGATATTTTTTCCATTGATTTTTAGAGAGAGTGGAAGAGAGAGGGAGAGATAGAGAGAAACACCAATGTGAGAGAGACACATCAGTTGGTTGCCTCCCACGTGCCCCCAACCAGGGCCAGGAGCCTGCAACCGAGGTACGTGCCCTTGACTGGAATCGAACCTGGGACCCTTCAGTCCGCAGGCGGACTCTATCCACTGAGCCAAACTGGCTAGGGCTCTGGATCTATTTTTGTTCGTCAGCTTATGTTGTTCATTATATTCCACAAATGAGTGAGATCATGCTGTAAAAAAATCAAGGGAACACTTTTTAACAGCATTACTGGTATATTGTGAAAGATAGCCCCTATAGTTATACAGTGTGTTTGTTTTAGTAAGTCAAATTAGGAGAGTGACATCTGAGTTAAATTTTTGTTGTGAAACGTCAAAGGATATGGGGGGAAGACAGCTGAGACAGAGGAAAGTTCATGTGTAAAGTCATGGGGACATGAAAGACCATGGTATGATTTAGAACTTAGAATTAGTTCATTATGACTAGAGCGAAAGATAAGATGAATGAGAGTGTGATTGCTGAGAGATGAGAATAAGAGGACCTTGTTTGCTATTTTAATTCCTTCAGATTTTATCTGAATCTAGGAAGCTATTGAATAAGTTAAACAGATGATTAAAATGATCAGGTTTATTTTTGTAAGATGCTCAGGCAGTGCTGAAGAGAATGGTTTGCAGGAAGAACAAATCTAAAAACTGGGAGAAGGCAACTATAGTCATTTAAGTTAATGCTACTGCTAATGTGGACCACAAATTTCATTATGGGCCAGCAGTGTGAAGGAAGTACCTTTCCCCTTACTTGCTTGAGGCTCATCCCTAGACATTGAAAAACCTTTATGGCAGTTTTACATAGTTCATGGTTTATAACCTTTGCTGGACTTCTGTGTTCTTCAGCAAGTCTGACATTTGTTTCAAGTCAGTTCTTTAATCCTCTGCCCACGACAGCTATTTCAAACCTCTATCACACTCCTCACTCAAGTTCCTACTCTACCTCTTTCTCACTTTCCACAGATGACTTCATCCTCTATTTCAGAGTGGGGAAAAAGCCAAACAATGCGGGAACTAGATAATTTCCTGTTTCACCCACAAAGATATTTGTCAACATTATGTATCTTTCCTTCACTTTTCTGTCTCTGGATCCTATTCTCTCTAGTTTTTCCTGGGTCTTTGTTCTATTATCTTCTCTCAGGTTTTCAACCTCTGTCTCCCTTTAGTTCCTTTCCCCATATCCTGTACACTTGTTCAAGGCTCACCCCCAAATTCAATCTTTATCATCATCTAGATTACCAGCCTAGCTTTTTTCCTTCTCTTCTTAGCCAAGCTCCTTGGAAGATTAGTCTTCAATTATTATCTCTATAACTTCACTTCTCATTTATTCCCAATCCACTGTAGTATGTATGCTCCTTCCTTACACATACCATACAGCTCAAACAGCTCTGACAAATACCAGTAAATGACCAGTGACCTGTTATTAACTAGCAGCTACCAAATCCAATGGGCATAATTTGGTCAGTACTTATGATTTATATTACATGTATCAATAATTTGGTCCTTTTTCTTGTTGAAAAGTATTTCATTGTATTTATATATCACAACTTTCTTATCCAT
The DNA here is from genome assembly GCF_028538775.1 of Myotis yumanensis. Classification (NCBI taxonomy): domain Eukaryota; kingdom Metazoa; phylum Chordata; class Mammalia; order Chiroptera; family Vespertilionidae; genus Myotis; species Myotis yumanensis. The sequence continues at coordinate 21,552,713 of NW_027223767.1, read as the reverse complement.
TCACCTGTTGATGGACATTTGGGCTTCCAGTTTAAGTAAATAACCTAGGAGTAAATACTGTGTCAAATGATAAGTATATGTTTAACTTTATAAGAAATTGCCAAACTATTTTCCAAAGTGATTGCAACTTTGCATTTACAACCAGCAATATATGAGAGTTCCATTTGCTCCACATGCTCATGAGCACTTGCTATTGTCTCTGCCAACCTCCTACCCCTGAATTTTAGCCATTTATTTTAATATATTTTTATTGATTTCAGAGAGAAAGGGAGAGGGAGAGAGATAGAAACATCAATGATGAAAGAGAATTATTGATTGGTGGCCTTCTGCACGCACTCAACTGGGGATTGAGGCCGCAACCTGGGTATGGGCCCTTGATTGGAATCGAACCCAGGGCCCTTCAGTACACGGACCAATGCTCTATCCACTGAGCCAAACCAGCTTGGGCTAGCATTTAAATAGATATCTAGTTCGGTCTCATTGTGGTTTTGCATTTTCCTAATGGTTAATGAGATTGAGCATCTATCTTGTCATGTGCTTATTTGCCATCTCCTTATTCTTTTTGGTGAAGTAAACAAACAAAGCCCAAAGTGAGTGTAAGGAAGGGAATAAAGATCAAAGCAGAAATAAATGAAATGTAATCTAAAAAGACAATATAAAAGATCAGTGAAACCAACAGCTGATTCTTTGAAAAGATTAAACAAGGTTGATAAGCCTTTAACCACGCTCATCAGGAAAAAAAAAAAAAGAGGGGACCCAAATAAAATCAAATGAAAGAGAAGTATCAACTGACACCACAGAAATACAAAAGATTATTAAGACAATATTACAAACAACTCTATGCCAACAAATTGGGCAATCTGAAAGAAATGGATAAATTCCTGGAACCATACAATATTCCAAGAATGAATCTAGAAGAAACAGAAAATCTGAACAGACTGATCACAGCCAACAAAATAGAACTAGTAAAAAAAAAGACTCCCAACAAACAAAAGTTCTGGACCAGATGGCTTTACACGTGAATTTTACCAAACATTCAAAGAAAAACTAACACCTATCCTTTTTTTTTTTTTAATATATTTTGTTGGTTTTTTTACAGAGAAGAAGGGAGAGGGATAGAGAGTTAGAAACATCAATGAGAGAGAAACATCGATCAGCTGCCTCCTGCACACCCCCTACTAGGGATGTGCCCTCAACCAAGGTACATGCCCTTGACTGGAATCGAACCCTTCAGTCCGCAGGCCAACGCTCTATCCACTGAGCCAAACCGTTTAGGGCACACCTATCCTTCTTAAACTATTCCGAAAAATTCAAGAGGAGGGAAGACTCCCAGCCTATTTTACAAGGCCAGCATTATCCTAATTCTAAAATCAGATAAAGACACTACAAAGAAAAAATATTATAGGCCAGTATCCTCAATGAACATAGATGTAGAAATCCTTAACAAAATATTAGCTAACCAAATTCAGCAATATTAGTACATTAAAAAGATCATACACCATGATCAAGTGGGATTTATTTCTGGGATGCAAGGTTGGTACAATATCCACATATCAATTAACTGATACACCACATAAACAGAAGGAAGGATGAAAATCATATGATTCCATGAATAGTTGCAGAAAAAGCATTTGACAAAATCCAACACCCATTTTTGATAAAAACTCTCAGCAAAGTGGGAATAGAGGGATCATATCTCAACATAACAAAGGTCATATATGACAATCTTACAGCAAACATCATACTCAGTGGGCAAAAACTAAAACCATTTCCCATAAGAACAGGAACAAGACAGGGATGCCCACTTTTACCACTCTTATTCAACATAGTACTGGAAGTCCTAGCCACAGCGATCAGATAAGAAGAAGAAATAAAAGGCATCCAAATTGGAAAGGAGGAAGTAAAACTCATTATTCACAAATGACATGATATTGTACATAGAAAATCCTAAACACTCCACCAAAAAAACTACTGACTTAATAAATGAATTTGGCAGTGTAGCAGGATACAAAGTTAATACCCTGAAATCAGCGGCTTTTTCGTACACCAATAATGAATTATCAGAAGGAGAAACTAAACCAACAATCTCATTTACCATTGCAATAAAAAAATTAAGATACTTAGGAATAAACTTAACCAAGGAGGTAAAAGACTTGTACTCCGAAAATTACAGGATATTGGAAAAAAAGAGGGAGAGAGAGATAGGGGAAGATAAAAAAAAGTGGAAGAATATTCCAAGTTCATGGATTGGTAGAATTAACATCATTAAAATGTCCATATACCCAAAGCAATCTACAGATTCAGTGCAGTCCCTATAAAAATGCCAGCAGCATATTTCACAGATCTAGAACATCTAGTTGGAAAAGAGGAACAGTCTTATCTCTGACATCAAAGAGATGCTGAGAAGAATTTGAACAACAACAACAAAAGGACTTAGACTTAAGACTCAAAACCATAAAACTTCCTAGAAGAAAACATAGGCCAGTGATGGTGAACCTTTTGAGCTCGGCGTGTCAGCATTTTGAAAAACCCTAACTTAACTCTGGTGCCGTGTCGCATATAGAAATTTTTTGATATTTGCAACCATAGTAAAACAAAGACTTGTATTTTTGATATTTATTTTATATATTTAAATGCCATTTAACAAAGAAAAATCAACCAAAAAAATGAGTTCGAGTGTCACCTCTGACACATGTGTCATAGGTTCGCCATCACTGACATAGGCAATAAAATCTCTGACATTTCTCTTAGCAACATTTTTTCTGATCTGTCTCCTCAGGCAAGGAAAACAAAAGAAAATATAAAAAATGGGACTACATTAAACAAAAAAGTTTTTGCACAGCAAAGGAAACCCAACCAAAATAAAAAGGCAACTTACTGAATAGAAGATATTTGCCAGTGACATATTTGAAAAAGGGTTAATACTCCAAATTTATAAAGAGCCCATACAACTGAATACCCAAAACCAAACAATCCAGTTAAAAAATGGGCAGAGGACCTGAGTAGACATTTTTTCAAACAGGATATACAGATAGTCAATAGACATAAGAAAAGATGCTGAAATTCACTAATCAGAAAAGTGCAAATTAAAACCACAATGAGATATCACCTCATGCTTACCAGAATGTCTGTTGTCAATAAATCAACAAGGATATGCAGAAAAGGGAACCCTTGTGCACTGTTGGTGTGAATGCAGATTGGTGCAGCCACTGTGGAACACAGGATGAAGGGTCTTCACAAAATTAAAAATGGAACTACCTTATGACCCAGCAGTTTCATTTCTAGATATATATTCAGAGAAACTCAAAACACTAATTCGAAAGAAAATATGCACTTCTGTGTTCATTGAAGCATTATTTCGACCAACCAACAAACAAACAATGATATTATTGTTTATTCAACCTTTTTTTGTTAGGGAGAAGTATCTTGGTAATATCTACATCCTTATTGGAAATGGTTAAATGGCTTCCAGTTTTCTTTGTTCAGTATTTTGGTATGTCTTTCAGCTTCTCTTCCATTATCCTTTTACTGTCAACATTTCTGTGTGCTTATAGTTTATGTCTCTGGTAAACAACATGTACTTAAATTTTGTATCTAGTCTGGCAGTTGCTTACATCAATCATGAGTACTGCTCTTTTTGGATTTATTTATACTATCTTTTGTTGTATTTTCTAATATCTTGCCTTACATGTTTCTTGTCTTTACTTGCTTTTTAATTGCTTGAGATTTCTCACCCCTTACTCTAATTTGTATGTTTCATACCTGATTTTGGTTCTTTCAGTTTCCCTATGAATTTTAACATTCATATTTAAAGTCCATATGGTAACATATATTGTCTATTTTCAAATCTGCCAGGTCAATTTCAATAGTCTCCTATTTCTGCATTATACTTTTCTGTTTTTTTTCTTCAAGCATATAGAAAATACTTATTTTATACTGTGCATCTGATAATTCTGTTTTCTGCAGCTTTGTGGTTTATTCCTATAGTTTGCTAATCATTGACTCTACTCATAGGTATGTGTTTCTTGTGAGCTCATGGTCTTTGGAACCTTATTAGTTGTGGTGTGTGTGTGTGTGTGTGTGTGTGTGTGTGTGTGTGTGTGTTAATCCTTACCCGAAGGAGATGGAGGGAGGGAGGAGAAGAGAGAAACATCAATATGAGAGAGACACATCAACTGGTTGCTTCCTGCAAGGAGCAAACCTGCAAACCAGGTACATGCCCTTCACCAAGAATTGAACCTGCAACCCTTCAGTATGTGGGTTGATGCTCTAACTGCCGAGTGACACCGGCCAGGGCATTTGTTGTAATTTTTTGAGGCTATGAAATAGATTTTTTTCCCAAAGTAATTTGAGTGTCTAAGAGTACCACCAACTTTTAAGTACATTTTTGACCTTAGTTTTCCAGGCCACATACTAGTTTGAATTCTAGTCCTACAGGGGTGCAGACTTATGGTTAAGAATTTGCAGTGGAGACATGTTTCTGTTTAACTGTCTACCAGGAACCAAAGCCAATAAAGACCCTTCTTCCTATCATCTCCCTCTGCAGAATGATTTTTTTCCTATTTCACCTCTAAGAATGCAGCCATTTGGGGAGTTTTGTCATATTTGTATAGGTGTTGTTAATCCTATCTGTCTCCATGGTAGGGCCAGAGGTAGCCTCTTATTATTTCAGCAAGTAGCCCATTAAAGCCTAGACTTTTGTCCCCTAAGGATTGGCCAGCAACTACAAGGAAAACTCTGGCTGTAGTGTTCCTTATTCTTGTGAATTTATGCTTTTTTCTTGTTTCTGCCCTCAGGCATTTCTTTGCTTCTCCCATCAAGGTTAGTCCCTGCACCTCAGTCCTGCAACTGAGACCTAACTCTTCCTCCCAAAGCATCTAAGGCCCCCTGCAGATCCCAGAGAGGGGCAGAACTGAACATTTGGGCTGTACACAGTGTTGAAGGAACGATTTGTTGAAGGCTTTTCCCTTTATAGTATTATTGGAGAAGTAAAGGAATTCACTCATTGAAACATACTTTACCCATCATTTTTAAGTACATTCTTCAACCTAATTTCTTCTTTCCCTGTAACACTCAGTGTATCTTTTTGGGAGTTACATCTAGTTGTTTTTGAAGTGTGACAAGGTATAGTATAAGTGGAAAAATAAAGTCCATATTTAGTCCTATCTCCAGGCTTGGAATGTCCTTCCCTTACTTCCATACTACTCCACCCAGTTCAGATGTTCTTCGCTCTAGGTATTATCCCCTTCTGGTTCAACTTCCACCTCCATCTATCTCAGCCCCCAGAGAGAATGAACTAATTAATCTCTTACGTTTGTTTCCATACTGGTATATACATATATCTTTCTTAAAGGGGAGATATTCCTATAGACCTAAAGCTAAAGACTAGATTTTATTTATTTCTATGTCCCTAGTATGTAATAGGTATTCACTAAAGTTTATTGAATTGAGTTCTCAAAATATGTATAACAAATCTTGAACTTTTAAGCTTTTGGTTAGGACTGTTAAAATTTAATTTGCTCTTTATGTTTAGAAAATAACTTTTATAAAGCAGTTAAACTTTATTCAACAATTAAAGATAAAATAATTGTATTTGGTTTTTTGGTAAATTGCTTGGGCTGGTCATATTTAAGGAGAGATTAAAGTATGATTAAAATACCTGTCTTGCCCTGGCCAGTGTTTTTCAGTGAGTAGCGCATCCGCCCAAGCACTGAAGGGTCTCATGTTCGATTCCTGATCAAGGGCACATACCTGGGTTGCAGGTTCATTTCCTGGGTACCTGCAGGAGGCAACCAATCAGTGTGTCTCTCATATCAATGTCTCTCTCCTCCACCTCCTCCCTTCCACTCTATCTAAAAGCAATGGAAAAATATCCTCAGGTGAGGATTAAAAAATGTATATACATATAATCTGTCTTACCATCTCCAGAGTGGCTGGATGATAGGATTTTGGAACAAATGGAGCTTTAGATCCCAATTCTAAATTCTAGTTTACTTTAAAATGATGAAATATGTAGAATTTTCTGGAAGCAAAACTTTGTGTCTGAAATATCAAAGGGAAATTTTGCCTTTGGGGCATTAGTTTTAAAAATTTTTTTAAAGGAATTTTCCTAAATGACCTTGATTACTTTGGGATGAGGCAGCATGGATGGTGTTGTTTCCTGTTCCCTGAATTTGTCTCTCCTTCTGTGGTAAATTACATAATAATTGTGTGGCTATTATATATTTGTCCTGCACAAAGAAAAAAGAGTGGGTGTCCATTGGAGAAGCTAATTTTATAAATGCATATCCCTTCTGACTAGCCTTTTTTTCTCATATTTGAATATGTGCACATGAGGAGAAGACATAGGTAGTAGAATGAAAAAGACGTGGGAAGAATACCTTGTAGAGAGCAGAGACAGGTTGGTGAGAAGACCAACTAGAGCAGAGGTTGGGATGACAACGACGGAGAAGGCACAAGTCAGAGAAGTCAAGAGGAGGTGCCAATATCAAAAGTTCGGTCGATGGACAGCAAGCTGACTCATGTTGCTGAAAGGAGCATGTTTCACTTATAAACATTTTTCTGATATCCACTTTTTGTTTTAGCGTCTCTGTAATCAGGATGTTTCTTACAATCAGTCAACTCCCACTGTGTGTGTGTGTGTGTGTGTGTGTGTGTGTGTGTGTTGGTGGTGGTGTTTTTTCAGTGGTACATTAAATGGTGGCACATTTACCATTGGTGACATCTTACAGTTAATGAAGTATGGTATAACTTTAAATTGCTCTTAAGGAGGAGTATTGGCTATATTAAACTGTTTGTTTACATTATGTGATCTGGCAGACAAATCAATTTTTAAAACATTCAGAAACAAACTCTCAGCATTAAACTGTTCTGCACAACTGACTCTTGATGTTATTCCACTAGAAACCTCCTTTCTCTAAGATGATTTATGTGCAACTAGCAATTCACTTTTGTAAAAGGCCCACAACTAAACAGACTGTGTTTGCAGTTGCTGGAAATTCTTAATCAAATGCAAGTAATTACCTTTCCTCATTAATGTTAGTTGAGGGACTATTTCCCTGCTGCATCTATGTATTTATTAGGCAAGAACAACTTGCCTAATATGGCAGCTTCTTCACGTTGGTTAAGCAACAACATCTCTTTACAGTTTGTGCCTCAAATTTGTTTTATATTCTTGAATGTCTTTGGAATTTTGACATGACTATTGAGCCCACAGACTCATCTTATTTGATGAAATTGGGCATTTGAGTCAAAGTGCCTCAACTTAAAAACTATTCTTAATTTTCCTTTTTTGCTTTGGTAGAAAGCTCATGACCAGTGTACAGCTTCCTCGGTTAAGGGATGTAGAATATTTTAGTTTATGTTTTGTATGTGGAGCACCTTCTAGCACCACCCCCCTTCGCTTCATAACTTTCCTACCCATTTTTCTCCTTCCCCAGACTCTTTATTTCCTCTCTCTTAAAAATATATCTTAAAAAGTAGTAACAGGGAGGAGGTTTAAAGTATGTTGTATGGTCCCCAGATCTTTCCCCCCACCTGATTGCCAGCTTCCCTGAGAACTACTTTGCACAATGCCTAGCACAAAACAAATGAGGAAGGATGAATCATGTCATGATACAGTTGGTTAGGACTGTATAGAAGATTATTAGCCCAGTATTTGAGAAGACTAAGGCCTATTGGGCTTAAGTATAGTTTAAGTATAGTTGCTGGAATCAGGCAGCAACCTAACTTGTATCTAAGTTCTGCATTTAGTAGTTGTGTGACTATGAGCACCTTCTTAACACCTTAGTGAAAGTAACATAAGGGTAAATGAGATACTGTATGTAAACAAGTTTTAACAAATGGCAGGTAGTCAATAAATGTTGCAGCATGCCTTCACTAGGTTATAAGAATGAAATATGTTTCTTGAGTTAGAAAATACCGTTTTGTTAAGTGTCTAACCCAAAAGCTGGTGAGTGATAGAGCTAAGAATAGAAAGAACCCAGGTCCCTAACTGGGCATTGATAGGGTCCAAGTCTTTCAGGCTTCTGAATTGTCTGGGCTGTAACTTGTCAACAGAATTATATCTTCGGTATCATTGCTTGTGTGTGTGTGGGAGGGGGGGGGTGCTTTTTTGTGTGACATGCCGCACAAATCAATTTCAGTGCATTAAAGTTCAGTATATGACTAATCGGAAAAAAGTGTTTCTAGGAAAATTGCTTTATTTCAACTGCTCAAAATTGTTCATTTATCTTATTCAGTAAGAAGAATGACATATCTTTTATGCTTTCTTTTTTTTTCACTGACACTCTTCTGTTAGCAAGTTTTCTGACTGATATTCATGGAGTAATTAAAGTTTACCTCAAACTGCAAAAAGGGAGTTTCTAATCCCTCTTCATCTCCCCCCAAAGGAACATTTTTCATAGCATTATGCATAAATAAATACATTTAAACTCAAAGGGGCAAAGTATACAAGCTGGTGGGGGCAGTGTTATGGTTTGGGGCATGTTTTCCTGGCATGATTTGGGCCCTTTAATTCGTGTGGAACAACGTCTGAATAGCACAACATACCTAAGTATCGTTGCTGATCAGGTTCATCCTATCATGTTGATGGTGTACCCAATGGAGATGGCTTCTTCCAACAAGACAATGCGCCATGCCACGGTGCTCGTATTGTGCAGGAGTGGTTTCAAGAACATGAGGGAGACTTTACCTTGCTTGGGTGGCCCCCACAATCACCAGATCTCAATCCAATTGAGCATTTGTGGGACGAAGTGAAAAGAGCCATCAGGCAGCTGGTTCCACAACCATCAAATCTCACAGAACTGGACAGTGCTATTCATCAGGCATGGTGTCAGATTCCTTGCATCACCTTTCAACATCTCTTGGAGTCAATGCCAAGAAGAATCGCCGCAGTATTGAAGGCAAAAGGTGGCCCAACGAAGTACTGATGGGGTGGTCATAATAATCTGGCCACTCACATTCAAATATATCCCACATTCAAAGACTGTTAAATCGCGTTGTCTACCCATATCTTCAGGAAAAAAATCACTTCTGCTGTAGTGGTAAACACATGGCAGGTTTTATGGCATTTAATCCAAGTAAAACAGATCATACTGGGCAATGTCCCCTTCTTAGTCTTCCTTCTCCTCTCCCTCCCCCCGCCCCAAAGTAATGTGCTTATTAAATATCTTCCAAAATAAAAAGCCTTTGTCATACTGGTATCAGATTTTCTTTTTCTTTTGACAACTAGCCTATCTTTTATGTCCTGAATGCCATCTTATCGTCTTTTGAAATGCTGACAGGTAGGTGCCCCTTGTTGAACAAGAAAGACCTAGAAATCATTAAACTAACAATATACAAGTGTCTCTTATATGTGCTGCCAAAAGCAAAAGCTCTTTGGATTGATGATATGCAACACCTGCACAGTGGCTTTTCTTTCCCATTTTTAAAGTAAAATGTTCCTCTGTCAGGACCAACTTTTCTTTGGTCTCATGCTTCCAGTCGTAATGCATTAAGATTGATGTGTTGCCCAGCCAGCGTAGCTCAATGGTTGAGTGTCGACCTATGAACCAAGAGGTCACAGTTCATTTCAGGTCAAGGCACATGCCGGGGTTGCAGGCTTGACCCCCGGTTTGGGGAGTGCAAGAGGCAGCTCATCATTGATGTTTCCATCTCTCTCCCTCTCCCTTCTCTCTGAAATCAATAAAAATATATATTTTTTGAAAGATGGGTGTGTTGCTCATAGCTTTAAAAGGGTGGTTGGGGGAGAAGAGAGGGAGAGTGGAGGGTAAGGGAATAGGAAGGCTTGTCAGGATTTCTGTCTTAGGAAAAGAATTTAGATTATTGAAATGTAAAATTAGCAGTTTCAGAAAACTTGTAGATATACATATTTCTTTACAACAAATAAAAACAAATCTAGAACATTTACTGAGTATGTGGTAATTCTTCCATTTGGTGTTATTTATTTTTATCTTTAGAGGAAGCTATAGTTTGCATGGGAATTTTCTCATTCCCATTAACTATGTACACATTTTGGAACAATATTTTAGGATTTCTCTTTCCCTTATTAAGGGTATTTTATCCTCAAGTCAGTGAACAATCTATATTAGAAAAGGCCAGTGGTCGGAATGCTGGAACGACCAAACGACTGGTCACCACGAGGTACATGGAGCATCTCTCCGGCCCTCCCCACCCCCGGGCGCCAGGAGTGTGCGAGGCCTCTCGGGGCAACGGACATGGCCCTGATGGCAGGCTAGGCCTAGGGGACCCTACACGCCACAACTTAATCGTGCGCTGAGCCTCTAGTATTTTATAAAACTTCTTTTTTCTAACCAGACTTACATTAGTAGAGCCCTTCCTTTCAACAAATACCTACTGTGTAACAATTGACAGAGAAAAGTGAAACAAAACAGACTGCCCTGTCTTATATAGAAACAGCTAAGTAATGAAATGGTTTGGCTTTTGTTATATATTTTAAGTTTTCCTAAATCAGATTTCTGAGATGCTCTCTCTCAACTAACAAATAATAACTGGTCCCTAAGGCAGTTGAGGGGGTAGGGGAGAGGGGATAGGAGGGAACATATATTAATGAAACAAAGGGCTTTAGTTTGTTTGAAATATTCTTGTGACCAGATGCTGGGGAAATATACAATGGGTTTCTTAAATATAATTTTGGCTCTGAAATACATACATACTTAATGAAACCAAAATAGAGTGTTTCTGAAGTAGGCTGATCTATATATAATAGCATTCCCAAAAGTAGAGTTTTTGTGGACGGTCCCCATTAACTCTCCCTTCATGTCCCACCCTTAATTTACTCTAAGCATACCAAGAAGAGTGATTTATAGTAAAAAGGAGAATTCTGTGAAAGATAATTGTGGTCAAAAGGATCCTTAGAAAGGTATAGAGAGATAGAATTGTAATTGCTGCTTCATAGAACTTCAGAGTTCAGAGAGAGCAACCTGGCCAGGATGGCTCAGTTGGAGAGTCATCCCTGGCCACTGAAAGGTCGCAGGTTCTATTCCCGGTCAGGGCACATATACTCAGATTGTGGGTTGGGGGAGTGCATACAGGAGGCAGCCAATCATTGTTTCTCTCTCTCTCTTCCTCTCTCCCTTCCTCTCTCTATAAAATCAATATTTTTTAAAAAGAACACATACTGTAGTGTACAACAGACTTTAATCCAATCCCAGTTCTGCCTTTTATTTCCTGTGACCCAACACAAATTTGTTAACTTCTCTATGCATCAGTTTTCCTTTTTGAAAAATGAAGGTAACAATCATGCCCATGAAATTGCACATCAAAGGCTCTCACTATTCATTTATTTCATTTGTTCAGCTAATTTATTGATGTTGTACTAGACTCTTTAATGGTTTCTGCTAGTGTTAATAATTGATGAACATTGTGTCAGGCTTTATTCAGCTGTTAGACTGCCTAAGTCAGCATATGGTCTACATTACAATACATTAGAATTTCAACCTAACATCTCTAAAAAGAGAATGACAAGAAAGATTGCAAAACAAAAATGACTATTGTTCAGTAACAATGATAGCAGAAAGAAGCTAGTATTTTTACTAGAATATGATAGATTCATGAGTTTGCCAGTAGCAGTTATATTCTTATGAAATGATGTGAACAAGTAAAATGATTTGTTTTTGTTTATGTGAGGTGAAATTAAGCTCTTTGAAAAAGCTATAATTTTCACAACTTCCTAGGGTTTTCTATATAGGGAATGGTTAGAATCTTTCTTCAGATTTCTGAACAAAAACACCATCAAAACCAAAGTAGTTTCAAAACTAAGAGGTTTGAAAATTGATGTCCAATTGTTTCTGTCTATACTAGGAACCTAAAAGCAAGAACATATTTCAGTAATGCCACCTTTTTTGTTTTGCACCTTTGAAATGACCATGGATATATGTATTTGTAAATACCTAGTGCATTGTTAACCCAGCTATTATCACTTGTCCTTTGTTGACTGGGTCCAACACTTACATACCAGAAAGGAAGGGAGTTCATCCATCCCTGGTAGTGTAAAATATAAGGCCAGTAATGAAAAGATTAAGTATCTGAAAAGGATTATTTTAACACTGCCATCTCCTAGGAGCACATGACAGTGTTTGTGATCTGCGAGGGGAAGAGGAGAGACGAAAGCTAATATTTCTATACAGGTGAAAAATGAGAGTCTAGTCAAGGTTGGTATAAGAGTTGGATCTTACAGAAGTTCAACTCAAATTCTAGCAAGACTTGTTGGCTCATGTGACCAGACCTCAAGATGGATAGAAGTAAAACTAGTCTTAGGTATTTTTGAAATGTAAGACTTGGATATTATTAGAATTTTTGTCTCCTTTTTCTTTCTCTACAAATTGTGATTGCTTTCTCCACATGGCAAAGGCAGCTCTCAGTACACATCCTAATAGCTCTTTAACCAAGAACAGGGACTTCTCCCAGCTCCAATTTTTTAATTTCCTAAGAAGTCTTTTTGTATAGTGAGAGCCGTGATCTGCTTATCAGAATGAGATGAGAAAGAACATTGGGAATGCACAAATTATAGCCATTGGGAACCTCATGTGGAAAATTTTGCTGTGTGTGCTAGGAAAGAAGAGACTGAGTTTTACTTATGGTGCTGTTAAATGACACACCATATTACCTGCCTCCCTGTCCTAGTCCTCCTGTTTTATGTCCCTCTCTCTCTCTTAAGCAGTATAGTAACCCTCCAACTAGGAGGGTAGTCAACTTGGACAGTGCCCTGGACCCTAGGGAAGAGTGCTGACCATTGTTCATGGCATTATATCTGATTCATTCTATTAGATTAGTAGCTTCTACATGGGATGGAAATTATTTTACAACAACCCCCCACCCCCCCACCCCCCCCACCCCCCCCACCCCCCACACACACACACAGTTGTGAAAGAAATTAAGAGCTCTTTGGAAAAGAAGCATCTCTCATTTAGAGAGTCAAGGATCCTCCTCAGGATTGTAGTATAACTGTATCCTCCAATCTTTAGGGGTTTTATTATAAAGAAATCTGCCAGTAAAATTCACTTCTTGATCAGAATTTAAAGTATCACATGATTCCAAATTTTCTGTAGTTAGTGATTATTCCATTAAGCATTCCCTTTCCCACCTGCTTCCCTGGGTTACACCAATCCTTAAAGTTGCATTTAAAAATTACCTCAATAGTACAGCCAGATGGCATTCTGACACTCACTGTAAGTATTCCAGGATTTCCTGAAATAGCTGGCTCAAATAGAAAAGTCATCCTTCCCCAAGTATGTTCCTGTCCTTTTCTCTTGGTTGTGTGGTCTGTTGCAGTTATCTTAAGACCATAAAACTAAAATGGAGAATTTAACTTTTCCAAAATTTCCCATGTGTTTCTACAAGTCTCTCTCATGAATGAAGTATAATTGCACATTCATGTTGATGCCTTACTTGTTACATAATGATATTCAAGAAATTGTCAGAACAAGCATTCTTTTAGAGGTCAAGAATATACTTTTCAAAAAAACAAATGGAAAATGCATGGTAGTCACTTAACTGATTTTAGAAAAATCTAGTTTAATCAACATTCTGGACTTCATACTGACTCACTGAAAATAGGAATTAATTTTGAAGAGGATTACAGAATGCCTAAGTCCTTGATTCTACTATATAAAGTTTTAATTTCACACATGAAAAGAAAGTAGAACATAGTTTACTTCTAGCCTAGCTTAAATAATTAAGCCTAGAAAATGTAGTCTGACCACAACCTTGCAGAATTATTATTGTGACTCATTTGGTATATGCTTGAGTTTTTTAAATGAAATGTTCTTATATTATTTAAAATATTCCTACAGTATGGCCTCAGATCTCTAGACCTAAGGGGATATAAACGAAGAAGTATTGAAAAAAGAGAAAATGTCTGTCAAAAATTGCATTTGGGCTGAGAAGGTTGCCTGAACTTTAATATTGGAATCCTGACCTGTGGGCATCCAAAGAGGAACTTTCAATGGTTATTGATCTGAATTAGTAAAAGCCCATGTGGATCTTGAAAACATTTCTCTAGTTCCCCACTCTCACTTCAGTTTCTAAACAGCAGAGAGAAAAGGAAAAAGAACATTGAAATATCTTAACTTTCCTCAATAAAGAAATGAGGCCTTAATAAAAATTTACATTTACAGATCATTGGAGTCAGGGAAACAGTTTAAGAGATCCTTTACTATTGAAAAATAAAGACAAACAAATTGAAAGACAAAAATCACATGATCATATCAATAGATACAGAAAAAGCATTTGACAAAATCCAACACCCATTTTTGATAAAAACTCTAAGCAAAGTTGGAATAGAGGGAGCATATCTCAACATGATAAAGGCCATTATATATGACAAACCTACAGCCAACATCATACTCAATGGGCAAAAACTAAAACCATTTCCCCTAAGAATAGGAACAAGACAGGGATGCCCACTTCCACCACTCCTGTTCAACATAGTACTGGAGTGCTAGCCATAGCAATCAGACAAGAAGAAATAAAAGGTATCAACATTGGAAAAGAAGTAAAATTGTCATTATTCACAGATGACATGATATTGTACATAGAAAACCCCAAAGACTCCATTAAAAACTACTAGACTTAATAAATGAATTTGGCAATGTAGCAAGATACAAAATTATCATCCAGAAATCTGTGGCTTTGTTATACACCAATAATGAACTCACAGAAAGAGAAACTAAAAAAACAATCCCATTTACCATTGCACTGAAAAAATTAAGATACCTAGGAATAAACTTAACTAAGGAGGTAAAAGACCTATAATAGGAAAACTACAGGATTTGGAAGAAAGAGACAGAGGAAGACAAGCAAATGGAAGAATATACCGTGTTCATGGATTGGTGGAGTCAACATCATTAAAATGTCCATACTACCCAAAGCACTTTATAGATTCAATGCAATCCCCATTAAGATACCAACAGAATATATCACAGACCTAGAACAAACTCCAAAAATTCATCTGTAATTAAAAAAAGACCCCGAATAGCCACAGCAATCCTGAGAAAGAAGAACAAAATTGGAGGGATCACAATATCAGATATCAAGCTATATTACAAAGCTACTGTTCTCAAAACTGCCTGGTATTGGCACAAGAACAGACATATAGACCAATGGAACCGAACAGAGAACCCAGAAATCAACCCAAACCACTATGCTCAATTAATATTTGACAAAGGAGGCAAGAGCATACAATGGAGTCAAGACAGTCTCTTCAATAAATAGTGTTGGCAAAATTGGACAGATACATGCAAAAAAAATGAAACTAGTCCACCAACTTATACCATACACAAAAATAAACTCAAAATGGATAAAGGACTTAAACGTAAGATGGGAAACCATAAAAATCTAAGAGGAATCCGTAGGCAGCAAAATGGCAGACATATGTCCTAGCAATATCTTTACCAATACAGCTCCTAGGGCAATGGAGACTAAAGAGAAAATAAACAGATGGGACTACATCAAAATAAAAAGCTTCTGCACAGCAAAAGAAACCAACAAAACAACAAGAAAGCCCACTGCATGGAAGAACATATTTGCAATGTTATCTCTGATAAGGGTTTAATCTCCAACATTTACAGGGAACTCATACAACTTAACAACAGGAAGATAAACAATCCAATCAAAAAATGGGCAATAGCCGAAACCGGTTTGGCTCAGTGGATAGAGCGTCGGCCTGCGGACTGAAAGGTCCCAGGTTCGATTCCGGTCAAGGGCATGTACCTAGGTTGCGGGCACATCCCCAGTAGGGGGTGTGCAGGAGGCAGCTAATCGATGTTTCTCTCTCATCGATGTTTCTAACTCTCTATCTCTCTCCCTTCCTCTCTGTAAAAAATCAATAAAAAATGGGCAATGGACCTAAATAGATACTTTTCGAAAGAGGACATACAGAAGGCCAAGAGACATATGAAAACATGCTCAAAGTCACTAATCATCTGAGAGATGCAAATCAAAACAACAATGAAGTACCATCTCACACCTGTCAGAATGGCTATCATCAACAAACAACAAGTGCTGGTGAGGATGTGGAGAAAAAGGAACACTTGTGCACTGCTGGTGGGAGTGCAGACTGGTGCAACCACTGTGGAAACAGTATGGAGTTTCCTCACAAAATTAAAAATGGAACTTCCATTTGACCCAGTAATCCCACTTCTAGGAATATATCCCAAGGAATCAGAAACACCAATCAGAAAGGATATATGCACTGCTATGTTCATAGCAGCACAATTTACAATAGCTAAGATTTGGAAACAGCCTAAGTGCCCATCAGCAGATGAGTGGGTTAGAAAATTGTGGTGCATCTACTCAATGGAATACTATGCTGCAGTAAAAAAAAAAAAAAAAAAAAAAAAAAGGAACTCTTAGGATTTGCAACAGCATGGATGGACCTGGAGAGCATCATGCTAAGCGAAATAAGGCAGTCAGAGAAAGATAAATATATGATCTCACTCATTTGTGGAATATAATGAACAACATAAACTGATGAACAAAAATAGAGCCAGAGGGGGGAAAAATATTCTAGAATATAATAGAAGTAATCCTGTTATTTGCAGATTTTTAATATTTTCTACAAATTTTGTGATATGCCATGTTAGTACAGTTTTGGTGATATTATTATACTTAAAATCCTTTTATTCTTAAAATATTAATGTTTATTGCATGTAATATATTTAAGATCATTTTCTTGAAATATTAAGGTTTATTGCATGTAACATTATTATAATTTAAAATTGCTTTTCTTGAAATTAAAAAAAGAACTGAAAAAAAAAGAAAGATAAAGAATCATTTCCTTTTCAGTTAGAAACTAGAGTGTATTCCCTGCAGTTGCCTGCTGGAATACATGAGACACCGTGGGATCTAAACAATGATAGAATGGAGCCTTTGCCTTGTTTCACACTTTGTTTTGTCTGGTATGTTGCAACACCATATCCCATCACTACCATCTGCAGCCATATTAAATGATAATTTTATTCTTCCATCTAATGGAACTTTGCTTGAACCAATTGCTTGTATTTCAATTTGGTTTGAGATATAATTTAACTTAAAAATGAGGAACCAAGGTACAAGAGCCATACATACAGCAAGTTATTTTTCTTGTGTAACTTCTGAAGGCAACTGTACACAAAAATGGCAAAATAAGTACTTGATTACTTACAGAAAAATTTAAATTATATTAATGTTATGTATAATGGGCCATTTTTCTAAATGTGATCGTTTCCTTTATTAAGAAGATTTAATAAATGGGTTTCATTTCTTGTATATGAGTATTAAACTTGTGTTCTTTGATTTGGCATTAAAGAAGTAAAAATCAAATCTACAAACATTTTACATAGGTTAGTCACTCTCTTTGAATTAAGATATGCTGAATTGCAGGGCAAATTTCTTAGGCATGGTTCTGTTTGCTAAGTGGAAATCCAAGTTGTATTTCTTTATTATTATTATTATTATTGATTTCAGAGAGGAAGTGAGAGAGAAAAACATCAATGATGAGAGAGAATCATTGATCGGCCACCTCCTGCACACCCCACACTGGGGACTGAGCCCACTACCTGGGCCTGTGCCCTGACCAGGAATTGAATGGTGACCTCCTGGTTCATAGGTCACTGCTTAACCACTGAACCATGCCAGCTGGGTGTATCCATTTTATAAATGAATTATCCTTACTTGATTTGAAAACTGAACCTAGTTAGATTGGGAAACATTATTTTAAAGTAGACATTATTAATCTTGAATAACTAGTAGTATATTGCTCTTTCCTGTTTGAAATTACCTGTAGTTGTGGGAGTATCAGACATCGTATTACCTGATGCTAATGTGGTTATAATGACAGATGCTTGTCTTCAAGTAAGATAATTGACTTAAATTTTAGCAACTAGGAAATCATTGCAGATGTATCACTTTTCACTTGTGATTCTTTGTTGGTCTCTTCAATAGATTGAATTTCCATTTTATGATATAGTGAATATTTCCTAGGTTTAAATTTACCAGGATTTAATAAAGATCCTGTTCTTATTTCTTGGTATTTTGCATTTGCCAATTCTACAATTTTTGAAGATGTTGACTGATTTTTAATGGATTATTCTTCATTTAAACTAATTAGCTAATTCCACAACCTGCCATTTTCCTTTTATACATTGATGTTTCTCCCTCTCCCTTTCTCTCTAAAAAATCAATAAAAACACATTTTTTAAAAAATGTTTGATTTACTATGTTGATGATCATAATAATAGCCATTTAAAAATCCCTGTCTTTTTGTTTAAACATCTGGTTCATCTCAGAGTCAAAATTGAATAAATTTTATTTTCTTTGCTGCGTGTGCCCTGTTGTCTTGATTCTTCATATGTCAAGTAATTTGGGATTATACTGCACATTATGAATGTTGTGTTGTAGACACTGTATTTAGTTATTTTCCTCCAATCAGTATTGTGTGTTTTTTGTTGTTTTTTTTTTAAGTAGGTAATTTTCTCTTAAGTATTGGCCATATATATTTTTCTGTGAAATACCTATTTATGCCCTTTGCCCATCTTTTAAGTTTGGCTGTTTGTTTTTCTTTTTTTAACATTTTTTTATTGATTTGAGAGAGAGAAGAAGAGAGAGGGAGAGAAAGATAGGAACATGGCTGAAAGAGAAACAGACCGGCTGCCTCCTGCATGCCTTCTACTGGGGTTCAATCCCACAACCTGGGCATGTGCCCTGACTGGGAATTGAACCGGCAACCTCTTGGTGCAGGGGTCAACTCTCAAGCACTGCGCCACACTGGCCAGGCTGTTTTTCTTATTGATTAGTAAAATTATTTATATATAAAAGATAAATATTTATCATATTTTGAAATGTTTTTCAGGTTTCTTTTTTATAGTGCTTATAATTCTTATATAGTTAAATTTTAGATTTTTATGACTTTTGCTCCTTATCTTACTTGGAATTGTTCTGCCCATTTGAATAGTATATAAATATTCACCTCAGGAATTTTATTTTCTCTAGTGATTTTATGGCTTTATTTTCTATTTTCAAATGTTCAATCTATCTGTTTTGCTTGTTTGTTTTGGCATAAAATATAACATAAAGATACAACTCCCCCCTCCAATTAATTAGTTGTTCCCGCACCATTTATTGCATAATATATTCTTTCCCTATTGATTTGAAATGTACTTATCATTCTCTAAAATCTTATATCTAAAACTAGAGGCCCAATGCACAAAAATTCGTGCCAGAGTAGGTCGTGCTTCCCTCTGGGCACCAGCAGGCACCCGGGACTGGAGCTGGCTTCCCTCCGGCCCTGGCTTCATCAGGAAGGACATCCTGAATGACGTCCAGAAGGACGTCTGGTCTAATTAGCATATTACCCTTTTATTGTTATAGATTGAGTCTGTTTCAGAATTTTCTACTTTTTAATTGATAAGTATTCTAATACCATGCTATAATATTGTAACTTTTGTAGCTTTTTAACTCGTAGCATGCTACATTTTATATGTGGACATCAAAATATCTTCTTATTTGATCATTCTCTTCTCTATCAATATTATTCTTTCAGATAAATCTTAGAACCTGTTTCAACAAACTTAGTGGCTTAAAACACAATTATTTTATTTGTTCATAATCTATGTGTCAGGTATTCAGTCAGGCTTGACTGGGCTTGCTCCACATAATATTGACAGAGATCACTTGGTAGTATTCACCTGTGAGCTGGTCTAGTTTGAAGGGTCCAAAAAGGCTTCACTCACATGTCAGGCAATGTTAGAGGGGTCACTTGGAAGCTGGAGTCATCTGGGCATCTGCTTCTCCATATGGTCTTGGGGCCTCTCCGTGTGATCTTTAGAGCAGAGTAGTGGGACTTCTTCCATGGTGACTTGGAACTTTGTGAGCAGTTGTCCCAAGACAAGAAGTAGAAGCTGCAGTGTCTGAAGACCTGGGCGCCGAAACTGGTGCAGTGTTACTTTCGCCATATTCTGTTGGTCAGAGTCATAAAATCTCTAAGGAGGCATTGTGGAGAGGACCTAGACCCAACTCTCAATGGTAAGAGGGTATGGGTTAGTGTCCAAGAATGTATGGCCATCTTTAATCTGCCACAGAATTATTTTATCAGATTTTCTCCAAAATCTTGTTGGAGTGTTCATTGTAATTTTGTGACGTTTATAGATGAATCGGTAATTTGTATTCCAATTATATTTTCCCAATTAAGTATGGCTATATAATGCCACCTCAAAACTTCAGGCTAAAGAACGTAGTCATGAATCTGTACTCTGGTGAGGAGGGCTCAGTGGGATAGCTAGTTTCTGCTCCATTTGGTGTTAGCGTGGACAGCTCCAAGGCTGACGGCTAGAATCATCTGAATTATATTTTCCCAATTACCTTTCTGCTCTTACATAAATGGTACCTACGCTGAGATTCCAACAGCTGGAGCTCAGCAGCCATCTCTGTCAGTATGTGGTCACTTCAGCATGGTGGCTGCAGGATAGCCTCATTTCTTACAGGGTAGCTCAGTTCCAAAGGTCGAGAGAGAAATTTTTATTTGACTGGTTTATGTTTGGGAGAATTACAGCATTTGAATAACACTGTTAGTCACAGCCATCCCCCAGATTCAAGGGAAATAAAGAAAGTAGGGCCCATTTCTCCATGAGAGGAATGATGAGATTTTGAAGAGCATGTGGGACTGGTAATATTATTGTGGCCATTTTTGGAAAATAAAGTTTGCCACACTCTTCTCTTTCAGGAATGTGGTTTAGTTTGTTTCTTCAAGTTAATTTTTGTGTTTTTCAGTAAAATTTTACATTTTTATATATCTATATCTATCTATTACCTATCTATCCTCATCCTTTATTAGATTTATTCTTATTTATCTTAAATCATTGAGGATCTATTTTCCATATATTCTTTTTAATCTTTGGTATGATTTTGATATTTAAAAAGGCTTTGATTTTGCAAAGCAGAATAGTAAAGCATTTCTAATGGTATATAAATTTATTCTACCTTCATTATGCTAACTCTTTAGAGAACTTTTAAACTTTTAAGAATAGTCATTTGAGCCCTAGCTGGTTTGGCTCAGTCAATAGAGCATCAGCCTGAGGACTAAAAGGTCCCAGGTTTGATTCCATGCCCGGGTGGTGGGCTCGATCCCCAGTAGGAGGCATGAAGGAGGCAGCCGATCAATGAGTCTCATCACTAATATTTCTATCTTTCTCTCCCTCTCCCTTCCTCTGAAACAATAAAATATTTTTAAAAACAAACAAAAAGAATAGTCATTTGAAAAGGGAATAGCACTTCTAGTTTTTGGTCTTACATAGGGAGCTTAGAAGTCACCATTTTGTCCCTTAAGGTGAAGTGGAGGGAAGTTTTATGTGATTCCTACCCTGTTCCTTACAACACACACACACATACACTGTTTAAAGGTTGTGTGAGAGTGACATGAGTACTGTAGATTGCTCTCTGGAAGTACAGAAGTTTAATAAGCCAGCCACCATTGAGAGTATGCATTGCCTGCCTTTTTACTATGAGTTCAAATCTTTCTGCTCTTACTTTTCTGAACTTTGGAACTTTTGTAATGTGAACATTTTTGTGTGAAAGTTGTTTATATTCAGCCAAATATTTTTAAAAGTTCAAGAAGAACTGCTTCAGATAGTCGCTACATATTTAAAGTCCTATAGCTTAAGGGAATTTTTATGTGTGTTTACAAATGAGATAATAATGGATTTGGAAATATGCTTAGATTTTAAATTTTATCTGGTTATCACAGTGGTGGCAAATTAATATGTCTGGCAAACTTTTGAAACCAAATTCTGAATAAATACTTTTGAAAATAGGCAAAAATCTAATAATCTTGAATTTACCAAATTTGTAGGTCAACTAAAGTTCTGAGGGAAATCGTTTTAAGGTTGATAAGCTCTTTGAAGAATTTATTCTGACCATTTTACCTATTAATCTTTTTTTTTTTTTAAATCCTCACTCAAGGATATTTTTCCATTGCTTTTTTTAGGTAGGGAGAGAGGGAAGGAGGGAGTTAGGAAGGGGGCGGGGGGGTGAAGCGGGGAGAGAAAGAGACACATCAACTGGTTGCCTCCCACAAGTATCGGACCCTTGACCAGGAATCGAATCCACTCCCCTTCAGTGGTCCGTGTGATGCACTAATCACAGAGCAATACTAGTACTGGCCAGGGCTTACCTCTTAATCTTTTGATTCAGACATTTATCATGTTGTATACTCACATTCTATTTTTATTATTGGTTGTAGTTGCTACTTAATAAGGGAAACACTTCAGAATTCCTTTTCAACCCTTTGTCTAATGATGAATAGGTTTCCTGCCTGATGTTCCCTTTATTACATTGTTCACCAAAACTACTATATTCTCTAAGAGCAGGAGATGATTTTAAGATATGGTCTTGGAATAGAAGTATGTAAAGTTGCTTTTTCTAGCCTCTTTTCAATTAGACTTTGGGAGTTTCTTATTTCTCTGATTTGTGTCTTCTGTTGACTTGTGTGACACAGTAACAGGTTGCTATATATATAAATAATCATTTTTACGTTTTCAAAGTGGGGCCAGTCAGTGAAAGACAGGGGCTGTGTTTGAGTTATCTTTATTAGATGTTGCAAATGGTAGTTTTCAGATAGACTTTTTTGGGGGCAGACAGACTTGACATTTTTCATTCTAATGATTTTGATGGTTAGTTTCATCTTTCCTGAGGTGAAACTGACAACAAGCAGAACAAGGCTCTCAAGGAGAGATTCAGGATCCATGTAGGAGGAATTTGCTGTAGGAGGTAACAGTCTTGAAATCTTTTTACATGGAACCCTGTAGGTTCAGGGAAACCTTGCTTTTTCACTGGGATGGTATGTTGGATATAAGTAGCGAAAGAAAGAAACTATTTAAGAACAGACTGATGTCCTAGTTCTAAACACATTTTATGGTTTTCTTATGGCCATCTCCTCTGAACTCTTATTACAAACTAGAGGCCCGGTGCACAAAAATTTATGCACTAGCGGAGGGGTGGGGGGGTTGTCCCTCAGCCCGACCTGTGCCTTCTCACAGTCTGGGACCCCTCGGGAGATAACCACCTGCTGGCTTAGGCCCGCTCCCCGGGTGGCAGGCCCGGATCACACACTGGGTCGCAGATGGCAGGCCCTCTGCTGCACCTCCCCGCCCTGCTGCCCACCGCACACAGCAGGCCTGGCGGGTGGCAGGGCAGGGTGGGATGCTGGCCAACTGGCTGCGCACAGGGACGGCAGGCCTGGCAGGCGGTGGGGCGGGGCGGGGTGCGCACATGGACTGCAGGCCCCGCCGGCCGCAGGACCATGCACAGGGACGGCAGGCCTGGCGGGAGGCGGGGCGTGACAGATCGCGATCCGCCGCGTTGCGCCCCGCTGCCTGCCGGGCCGCTCACATGGATGGCAGGCCTGGTGGGCGGCAGGGCGGGTGGATCACACTGTGCCGCCCCACCTGCAGTATGCATATTTAACGGCTATCTTTGTTGGGTTAATTTGCATACTCTTCTGATTGGCTGATGGGTGTAGTGAAGGTATGGTCAATTAACATTTTTGTCTTTTATTAGTGTAGATTGTTGCACCATTAGATCCCGCTTTTTAAGATAAATATATTTTTATTGATTTCAGAGAGGGAGAGAGAAACATCAATGATGAGAATCATTGGCTGGCTGTCTCCTGCATGCCCCCTACTGGGGATCGAGCTCGCAACCAGGGCATGTGCCCTGACTGGGGATCGAACTATGATCTCATGGTTCATACATTGATGCTCAACCACTGAGCAACATCTGCTGGGCTGCATCCCACTTTAATTCCACCTGACTTGGTAGCCTTCCATTTTTCAGGTGGTTTTGTTAGATGCTCCTCTCCTCAGTAAAATGCCAGGCAGAAGACCATTTTTCTGTATTCAACCCTTTCTTATGATGCCTCTGATTGCTCCCATGAATCTTGGTTCAAGGTTTTCTGTCTTAGCTGAAGAGAAAGGAAATAGGGACCTCCTTTCACCCAACACTGTTTCAAATTTGTAGCTCAAAGGAGAATTGAAAATCCTCCTACCATGTAATACACACCTGAAATTCTAGCTGCGGTGTAACAGGTGGCTTCTCTAACATAGCTAATGAGCTGTGGCTGAAGCAAATGCATCCCTCTTTACCTAAGATTTTATAGTTTTTAACTTCATAATCTATATATCCTATATAATAAAAGGCTGATATGCAAAGTGTCCCCTCGGGAGTTCGATCACTCGCTATGATATGCGCTGACCACCAGGGGGCAGCGTGGAACATGACGGGCGACCAGTGGCGGTGCACTGAAGGAGCAAGTGAAGGAGGAGGCAGCGAGGCAGGGAACCTGATTGGCCCTGATGGCCGGCCAGGCCTAGGGGCTCAACCCATGCACAAATTTCGTGCACCAGACCTCTAGTTATATTAATATTTGCATATATTTAAAATGGCAATATAAACATTTCAAGTTGTTGTTTTATCCAAAATTGGTATGATTTAGATCTAAACCTGGGGTGGTGTTTTCATCTTCTTCCCTCCAGCTAACTGTTTTTCCAAGTGTGAGAAAATATGCATTACTCTTCAGAGGGTTGCAAGTGTCATTTGCTGGTGAAAAATGGATTTGGGAGAAAGTAAAGTCTCGATCATCAGATATACCCCTGCCAGGTGTTTGGGGAGCCAGATTCTCCCCTTATCCCTTGTTAAGTGAGCCATGAAGATCTGGTGATTTACCCATAGATCCACTGTAGAAGAAAGCCCTTATTATCTCCTACTAGCAACATTTGAGCCCATCCGCATTTCCCCAGGTGGGTGTAAGGTAGACATTGTTAGCTAATTGTGATCACCCTGCTCATTTAGAGCCATTTTGCTCCCTGCATCATGCCAGTAGGCTTCAGTGCCCAGAGCCAGGCTGCATGCAGCCCTGTGATAGAACACCAACATGGGAAAAAAATTATTGTTTGCAATGTTTGGTGTTCTTGTTTTGGGTAATTTATTTCATTTCCTTTATTGTTCTGTTCTATTTGCCACGATTTAAAAAATCAAGGGTAAATTACAATATTTGCCATTGCATTTTCCCCCCAAAACCTGTTTTCTAAAACTTACCCTGCATTTAAAGTGTGTGTATTGTGGTTTAAGGACCTATATGAAATACATAGAGTAATGATTTGTGTGCCTCACTGTACCTATTTTATTGAAAACATACTTCAAATAAGAATGATTTCTGAATTTTTTTTTTTAGTTTTTAGAATATTTTTGCATTCAGAACTTATTATCTGCAACTAAATTCTGTTATATAGTGTGCTTTATTTGTATGAACAAAGTGGTATTTTTTTATATATTACCATTTTTAAATCATTTCAGTTCATATAATGAAATACATAAAGTATTTCTCCCAAAAATTCCTTTTAAAGTTGGTATGTGTTATACGCCATGCTTCTTTACATGTCTTGTAATTTTTTGTTAAAAACTGGATATATTTGATAATATATTGCAGTGATTTTCAACCAGTGTTCTGCAAGAAGCACCCTGGTGTGCCACAAGATTCTTTTTAAAAAAATATTTTTATTGATTTCAGAGAGGAAGGGAGAGGGAGAGAGAGAGATAGAAACATCAATGAGGAGAGAGAATCACCGATCAGCCGCGCCCTGCACGACCCCACTGGGGACTGAGCCCACAACCCAGGCATGTGCCCTGACTGGGAATCGAACCGTGACCTCCTGGTTCATTGATGCTCAACCACTGAGCCACGCCGGCCGGGCATCCACAAGAATTTTTAAAACATGCAATACCTGACTAGTTAGTCAGGGTCAGTGACCTTTTTTCCCTTAGTTTGTCAAATAAAAAAAATGACAACAGCCAACACAACAATAGCTGTCTGGTATGAATGAATCAGAATTATACCTATATTTTTTTGTCAGATCAGAAAAATATATAATACAGTTTTTGGTGCTGCAGAATTTTAGTGATTAGTTTATGTGTGCCAAGAAGGAGGTTGAAAATCGCTGATATATTGTAACAACTCGATCTGATTTCCTTCCTAGCCCCTCTCCCACCCCTGAAGGTTGTCATTATTGTTATTATTTTGTATGTTTGCTTATATTTAATCAACTTGACTGGGCTTAATATTTAGAATCTTTCTCCCCTGTGAGGTGCAGCCACTGAAGTCTCTGCTCAGTTGTTTTGTTTTTTAATTATTTTTTTTTATTTTTAGCCTGGCCTTCTTGAGGTCCTCCTTGTGTCTATATAGCTTAGTGGTCAGCCAGTGATTGGTTAAAGGATGTTCTCAAATACCTTGAGCCAGAAAGGCTTCTCTCTACCCTTTGTTGATTCATCTGTGAGTGTGTTATGAAGCTCATCTAGTTTTCAAGTATGCCTCAGCTTTTATTTTCTGCTGAGCCTCTCTGTACTTTTTTTCACGTGTGGGAAGCCTCCCATTCAGCCTCGGTATGTGGAGCTTAGGCCCTCTTCTTTGGTCAGCTTTGAGCATATATGCAGCCTCCACTTAGCCAGGGATGTGTGTAATTTACCTAGCCCCCCATGGCTCTCATTTCCAGGATCTCCTTATTAAATATTTTAATTTCTATTCTACCCCTCTTCCCAGCTGGGACAGCAGCCTCAGGCTAGGAGAGCTGTAGGCTTTCTTTGTTCTTTTCCAGTCGAATTTAATACTTTTACTCTCATTGCCACTGGGTATGTAGTTTTTGCCCTTCACTTCAAATCACATCAGCAGCCCCTGACAATAAAGCTGGTTTTCCTGACCAGCCCAGCCCAGGTAAACTATTGCATTGTGCTTGGTTTGGGTCTGGAAGGTAGGTAAGGAGCAGCCCCAAGCAATAACACCGACTCCCACTGTTCTTACCCCAAATTCGACAATTTTTCATAAATAAACACTTTAAAATTTTTCATTTGACTTAGGTTGTTTTCAGGACGGAAATGGTTGTTTTTGACACTTTTGTCGAGTTTTGTAGTTGTTTTGGGAGGAGATTTGCTGACCTCTTCAGTTTACCACAGCTGGAAGTCTTGCCTCCGGTTTTGTATTTGCAGTATTTTTGGTTTTGGTTACTTTTAAAAGGCTAACTAATTAAAAACCTGAAGCACATATATATATTGTAGCTGCTTCAGCATTTTGCTTCACAATGGAAGAAGCTAGGAGATTGTGATTAGATTAGGAGTGGGACTGTAATTCTGCTGACAGCACTCTCCTGTGGAATGCTTCTTAATAACATATTCTTGTGTAATGATGAAGAAAACATTTATTTTTTTTTCTAAGCAAGCAAATTCCTTTGGAATTCTACCAAAACATAAGAAAAATATTATGTATACTCTCTTTACAGAATGAACCAGTGGCACAAGAGAAGATATGGCAAAATCCATTGGACTGGAATAGATGTATATCATTATTGGGGATAAAAAAGAATCTTCCTCATTAAATATTAGTCATTATACAGACTGTTATCTAAAATGCTTTTTTATGCTCAACTTTAACTGGGAAGTTTGTCTTTACCTTTTTAGTTATATAATAACACACATACAGTAATGTACAGTGATTTAGCATCACAAAGTTTATATTTGTGAGATTCATCTATGGTATTTCTTGTAGTGATAGTTCATTTTAATTGCTGTAAAATATCCCATTATATGAATATATAACAACTTGTTTATCCATTCTACTATTTATGGATATTTGAGTTGTGTCTGGTTTTAAGGCTATTACAAATATTGCTACCTTGAACACTCCTGTTTGTGTTTTAATGTATAGGTGTGCACATTCTTTTTGAGGTATATATCTAGGAGTCAAATTGCTAGGTCACAGTGTTTACATTCTTCATTTTAATATATAAAACCAACCTGTTTTCCAAAGATTGTACCAATTTACATTCCTACTAGCAGTCTATAAGAACTTCCATTGCATTACATTTTCACCAAACAATCAAACATTTGGTATGGTCAGACTTTTAAATATTAGTCACTTTGGTGGTTGTATAATATGTTCTTATTGTGATTTTAATTTTGATTTCCCAAATGACTAATGAGGTTAAGATCCTTTTCATATGTTTGGTGGCCATTTGGATTAGCCTATTCAAGCCCTTTTTAAAAATTGATTTGTGGGAGTTCTGTATGATTCTGGATAAAAGCCCTTTGTTCCTTATGTGTGTGCTACAAGCATTTTCTATGTGACTTGCATTTTTACTCTTTTTAAAAAAAAACACACATTTTTATTGAGCTCAGAAAGGAAGGTAGAGGGAGAGAGAGATAGAAACGTCAAAGATGAGAGAGAATCGTTGATTGGCTGCCTCCTGCCAGCGCACTACTGGGGATCGAGCCTGCAACCCAGGTGTGTGCCCTGACCAGGAATCGAACTGTGACCTCTTGGTTCATAGGTCAATATTCAACCACTGAGCAACACTAGCCAGGCTGCATTTTTCTTAACAATGTAGAGATAAAAAAATTTTCATTATGATTAACACTTTTTGTGTCCTATTGAAGATTCTTTCCCTGCCCCAATATCATAAAAATATTCTTCTGTATGTTATCATCTCAGTGCTGTGTGATTTTGATTTTCACATTTATATCTACAATTCATCTAAATTTATTTTTGTGTGTGAATTAGGAATGAAGGTTCATTCTGTTTTTTTCATATGGCTATCCAGTTGTTCCAGCACCATATATTGAAAAGAATGTTGTATTTGTCAAGGTCCAATCAGAAAAGAAATTATATCAGTTATTTAAACACAGTTTAATATGGAGGGGGGGAGTTGTTAATTAATTTTAAAGTTGATTGTAATTAAAATGTAAAGTAAAGTTGTAGGCGTGTAAAAAGACAGAGAACAATAGGTAACACAGAGGTAACAGGTACCATCCCTACAACCGGAGAAATAAAGGGAAGAGCTTGGAATTTTTAAGACTTAGGAACCCCATGGAGCAGAAATTTAGACATCTAAGAAAAGGATACTAACTCCCTAGTGCTGGTATCTGGGGTGGAGGATGCAGTGAGGCTGGTTCTGCAAGTGTTGGTAAAACTAACTGGGTTCAACTGTTGTTAGAGGAAGGCACTATCACTTCAGGGAATGAAGTATTGTTAGAGTGACATAGAACAGGAGACAGACAGGAAGCCTGCAGGAAAGAGCAAGTCCCTTTTTTCCTTCTACAGCCTTGCAGTCACCTCTGAAGCCCTCTATGGGCAGAGCTTAACATGGAGCTAGTTGGCAAAATCAAACTGGTTTTCACTCTTAGCCCCAGTATTACAGAGCACTGTTTAGACAGATGGGTTTGAAGCTGAGAAACAATCTAAGGCACAGTGTTCCCAACTGCAGAGACACTTTTATGGTAAGCCAAGTGCCTTTCTATGTGAGAATATCTCTGGGTCATATTTCTCTTTCATTGGTGTATTGCACCAAAATTATAGTCTAAATTAGCTTTATAATAAACTAGAGGCCCAGTGCATGAAATTCGCACACTTGGGGGGGGGGGTGTCCCTCAGCCCAGCCTGCACCCTCTCACAGGCCAGGCCAAGGGACCCCACCAGTGCACGATGAGGGATGCAGGAGGTTGGCCAAACAGGGAGGGACTGCAAGAGGGCTCCAGGGCATGTCCGGCCCGTCTCACTTAGCCCCAATCAGCTGGACCCCAACAGCAAGCTAACCTACCGGTCGGAGCGTCTGCTCCCTGGTGGTCAGTGCACATCATAGCGACTGGTCAACCATTGACTGTCTACCCCCTGGTGATCAGTGCACTTCATAGCAAGTGGTTAGCAGCCTTAGCATATCATTAGCATATTACACTTTGATTGGTTGAACAGATGACCGAACACTTAGCATATTAGGCTTTTATTATATAGGATGTTTATATCTGAAGAGCAATGTTTCCCACCTTATTTTTTTAAAGAGTATCTTTGCTGTCTTTGGCATATTTGCATTTTTATAAAAAACTTTCAAACTAATTTGTGTAGTTTCACAAAAAGAAACCTGTTGGGATTTTGATTAGAATTTCATTGAATCTATAAATTAGTTTGGGGATAATGAAAATGTTTACAGTATTGAGTTTTCTAATCCATGAATATGGCATGTCTCTCCATTTATTTATGTCTTTAATTTCTCACTATTTTTTTTTTTTTTTTTTTTAGTCTTTGTGTGTGAGAAGTCATGCATAGCTTTTGTTAGTTTTACTGTACAATGTTGGGTATTATTGACATTGTAAGTAGTATTTTTTGTATTTTTAAAGTTTTTTATTTTGAAAAATTTCAAACCTGCAATTCCTTTACTTTTGAATAGTTAGATCCCATTATACCCACTAATGTATATATATATAAAAGCCCAGCAACCAGAATGGCAAACAACCAGAACGACCAGTGGCTATGATGTGCACTGCGGCAGCCAACCAGCCTGATCTGGGCCCCGATCGGCCCCTCCCCCCAGCCAGCCCTGCCCCCAAACGGCCTCCAACACCCCAATCAGGGGCCGGCCAGCCCAGCCCGATGGGCCCCCATTGGGGCAGGCCAGCTGGACCCCACCCATGCACAGATTCGTGCACCGGGCCTCTAGTAATTTAATAATTACCAAGATTTGCTTTATTTGTGTCAATAATACTTACTGAAGTATTTTAAAACAAATCTTAGATCTGATGTCTTTTCATCTACACTAATAAAAGAGAAACATGGTAATTAGCGTACGACCGCTACCCTTCCCATTGGCTAATCAGCATATCCTTATGCAAATTAACTGTCAGCCAAGATGGCGGCCGGCAGCCAGGCAGCTGGAAGCAAACATGAGGCTTGCTTGCTCCAGTGACTGCAGACTCCAACGTTCCCCGCCTGACTTGCCGGCCTCTGAGCTGCAACTCTAAGAAACTTCGTAACAAATATAGAAGCTAAACAAAACCCCAGAAACCAGCTTTCAGCCAGCCGGGATCTCAGAGCTGGAGTTATACATTGTTTCGATTATAGAACGCAATCAGCAGCGGAAGCCTCAGAGCTAGAGCCAGAGCTAAAGCTGGCCCAGAATAAAAAAGAAAAAAAGAAAAGAAAAAAAGGAGCGGTTGGGAGCTTCAGTCAACAACCGCCAGCCTGAAAGCAGCCCTCAGCCCCCCACCCAGACTGGCCAGGCACCCCAGTGGGGACCCCCACCCTGAAGGGTGTGTGACCAGCTGCAAACAGCCATCATCCCCTCATCCAGGCTGGCCAGGCACCCCAGTGGGGACCCCCACCCTGATCCAGGACACCCTTCAGGGCAAACCAGCCGGCCCCCAGGCCTCTATCCTATATAGTAAAAGGGTAATATGCCTCCCAGCACCGGGATCAGTGGAGCTGCAAGGCCTCCTGGCACCGGATCAGCGTGACGGGGCAGCGCCCAAACCCCCTGATCGCCCTGCGGCTCTGTGTGTGACAGGGTGCGGCGCCCCCCGTCCCCACAGGTCCTGCTCTGTGTGTGACAGGGTAGAGCCATAACCTCCCCATCGGCCCTACCCTGAGTGTGACAGTGGCGGCGCCCCAACCCCCTGATCCGCCCTGCTCTGTGTGTGACAGGGGGCGGTGCCCTAACTCCCCTATCAGCCCTACTCTGTGCGTGACAGGGGGGAGCTCCCCAACCCCCTGATGGGCCCTGCTCTGTGCATGACAGGGGGCGGTGCCCCAACCCCCCAATCAGCCCTACCCTGAGCGTGACTGAGGGTGGCATCACAACCTCCCAATCCGCCCTGCTCTGTGCATGACAGGGGGCGGCACCCCAACTCCCCAATCAGCCCTGCTCTGAGCCCGACCAGGGGCTGCACCTAGGGATTGGGCCTGCCCTCTGCCACCCGGGAGCAGGCCTAAGCCAGCAGGTCGTTATCTCCTGAGGGGTCCCAGACTGTGAGAGGGCACAGGCCGGGCTGAGGGCCCCCCCCCCCCACACACACACACACACTGCACAAATTTTTGTGCACCGGGCCTCTAGTCTATATATAATTAAGTATACATCTAGAATATGTGGCCATTTAATTTATAACCATAACTAGAGGCCCGGTGCACAAAAATTTGTGCACTCGGGGGGGAAGGGGGGGCCCCTCAGCCCGGCCTGTGCCCTCTCGAAGTCTGGGACCCCTCGGGAGATAACGACCTGCTGGCTTAGGCCTGCTCCCGGGTGGCAGAGGGCAGGCCCAATCCCTAAGTGCAGCCCCTGGTCAGGCTCAGAGCAGGGCTGATTGGGGAGTTGGGGCACCGCCCCGTCATGCACAGAGCAGGGCGGATTGGGAGGTTGTGATGCCACCCTCAGTCACACTCAGGGTAGGGCTGATTGGGGGGTTGGGGCACCGCCCCCTGTCACACTTAAGGCAGGGTCGATGGGGAGGTTGTGGTGCCACCCCCTGTCACGCACAGAGCAGGGCCAATCAGGAGGTTGGGGCGCTGCCCCCTGTCACTCACAGAGCAGGGCCAATCAGGGGGTTGGGGCACTGCCCCCCCCCTCTCCCCCCCCTCGTCACGCACAGAGCAGGGCCCATCAGGGGGTTGGGGAACTCCCCCCTGTCACGCACAGAGCAGGGCCCATCAGGGGGTTGGGGAGCTCCTCCCTGTCACGCACAGAGTAGGGCCAATAGGGGAGTTGGGGCACCGCCCCCTGTCACACACAGAGCAGGGCGGATCAGGGGGTTTGGGCGCCACCACTGTCACACTCAGGGCAGGGCCGATGGGGAGGTTATGGCTCTACCCTGTCACACACAGAGCAGGGCCCGTGGAGGGAGGGGGCGGGTTTGGGCGCCGCACCCTGTCACACACAGAGCGGGGCCGATCAGGAGGTTGGGGCTCCACCCCCTGTCACACACAGAGCCGCAGGGCGATCAGGGGGTTTGGGCGCTGCCCCCTGTCACGCTGATCTGGTGCCAGGAGGCCTCACTGCTCCGCTGATCCCGGTGCTGGGAGGCATATTACCCTTTTACTATATAGGATAGAGGCCTGGGGGCCGGCTGGTTTTCCCTGAAGGGTGTCCTGGATCAGGGTGGGGGTCTCCACTGGGGTGCCTGGCCAGCCTGGATGAGGGGCTGAGGGCTGTTTGCATCTGGTCACACACCCTTCAGGGTGGGGGTCCCCACTGGGGTGCCTGGTCAGTCTGGGTGAGGGGCTGAGGGCTGCTTTCAGGCTGGCGGTTTTGACTGCTTTCAGGCTGGCGGGAAGCTCCCAACCGCTCCTTTTTTTCTTTTTTTTTTTTCCTTCTGGGCAAGCTTTAGCTCTGGCTCTAGCTCTGAGGCTTCCGCTGCTGGTTTGTTTGCCGTTCTATAATCGAAACAATGTATAACTTCAGCTCTGAGATCCCAGCCGGCTATATTTGTTAGAATGTTTCAAACTGCCAGCTCAGAGGCCTGAAAGTCAGGCGGGGGACGTTGGAGTCTGCAGTCACTGGAGCAAGGAAGCCTCCCTGCTCACATCAGTGCATGGCTGCCGGCCGCCATCTTGGCTGACAGTTAATTTGCATAAGGATACGCTGATTAGCCAATCAGAAGGGTAGCGGTCGTACGCCAATTACCATGTTTCTCTTTTATTAGTGTAGATTCCAAGCCATATCCAGATTTCACTGTTTCAAAAATGAATTTTTACTGGTATTTTGGTTGGTATGTTCAGACAGTTTGCTTTTAATAGAATTTTGGGACTTACATTTTGTTAAGTAATTTAATAATTTCAACTTACCTTAATAAGCATTCAAGTTATACTAACAGTATTTACTTCCTAAGTAAATCTTTACTTCCTAAATATTTTAATAAATATTAGCTTAGCTATTAAAATACTAAATGATAAAAAACATTTCCTATGGTAATTAAAAATAACTTTTTCTTATTATATGAACTTCTCATTTCTAAATTCTTTACAATTTTTGACATTGGCCTTATTGTTATAAACCATGTGAATAAAACTGTTCTTTCATTTGATGTCTTCAATATTTATAAACCTCTAATGTACAACAAAGACTGCTATTTTTAATTTTTTAACTATCAGGAAATCATCAGTGGGATTAAAAGCAAGCACATTGTGTCACATTGTTTCAGTTTTGGTTACCCTTTAACCTCTTATTGCCAAAAGTGTTAAAATTCAAGGAGATACAGATGAATTGTTTTCTTCTGTGGTAGAAACCTGTTCTTCATTGCAACTGGTTTTCCTACCCCTACAGTATTCATAGTTCTGTTTCTAGGAGAGGGCTGTGGCTAGTGGACATAAAAACTTCCTAAACTTGGCAGAGTAGGCTGTGTCATGTTCACTGTCTAACATGAGAATATCCCCGCTGAAAAGAATAGTGTGGCAACTTTCTGCAGGCAGGTCAGACTCCTCACAGAGATATTTGACAATGACGGAGGAGAAAGAGTCTCTATAACTTCTATGGCTTCCCAGTGTCCGCAGTAAGAATGGAACTAATTAATTTGTGGTCTAAAGAACAATAAAATATTCACAAGACCATAGTAGTTAGTGTAAAATGGTTTTCACCTGTGTTTTAAGTTAAACAATGATTATTGGTGGGGAGTTGAGGAGGTCTTAAAAGTTAGATCTTATTCACTAGTAATAAGTATTTGAAAATAAATATGACAGCCTGATATTGGATGCATGCCTGTATCTTACTCCGCCTCTTTTTAAAAATATATTTTCATTGATTTCAGAGAGGAAAGGAGAGGGAGAGAGAGATGGGAACATCAATGATGAGAGAGAATCATTGATCGGCTGCCTCCTGCAGACCCTACCGAGGATCAAGCCCATAACCCAGGCATGTGCCCTTGACTGGAATCAAACCCAGGAACCTTCAGTCCGCAGGCCAATGCTCTATCCACTGAGTCAAACCAGCTAGGGGCCTTACTCTTTCTTTATTAGCACCTCTAGGTGTCTCAGTACAGATCAGAATGGCCCAGTACTATGTCACCTGCTGGGATCATTGCTATTTCTACTTATTTAAATACATCATTAGAGAATGTTTAAGTTCATATTTAACTCTTTCAGTTAAATATAGATCTTTTTCTTATCAGTAGTGTGAGGCTATGAGGAAAAGAATGAACTATTTCACTGCTTTGGTTTAGCTATTGTATAAGGTCTTTTTTTTCTTATAATTTCAGATTAACAAATTTGGGGATCATTTTATAAGTATCTTTTTTAAAAAGGGAAAAGAATCTTTTGCCTGACTAGCATGGGTCAGTGGTTGAGCGTCAGTCTATGAACCAGGAGGTCATGGTTTGATTCCTGGTCAGGGCACATGCCTGAGTCGCCGGCTAGATCCCCAATGGGGAGCATGCAGGAGGCAGCCGATCAATGATTGATTCTCTCTCATTAATGTTTCTACCTTCCTCTCCCTTTCTCTCTGCAATCAATAAAAAATATTTTTTAAAAGAATTTCTTATGTATAGAGCTAATTCAGCAAATACCAAATTTACATAAACATTAAAAAATTAGAAAACCCTAACTGATAGAAGAAATTAAATATAAAAGATGAGAATTTTTTTATGTATTTTTGGGTGGAGACAGGGATGCTTAGAAGATTTGTTCTCCTAACTAATATGCAGCTCTGTAAATTATATCAAGAGTGTACACAAACGAAAGCCTGTTAAAATTCTGATTAGAAAGAGACATAAAAATAAATTACTTATTCCCTAATCTATAGTATCCTTAAACATATAACAAACATTAAGTTACAAATAAAATACATTTTTTAGACTTTGTTGTCAGAAATTTTGCCTTATAGTTTGCTATTTTCTCAAGCAGATTTAATCTAAATACAAGTAAATATAACTTTTAAGGAAATGAATTTTAAAATGAACATGAAAGCAATAATCTAAATATTTAGAGTCTAGTTAGGTTCTATTATTGAGATATGTACTGTATTAGTACAGTTGACATAATAATTGTATGTTTAGCGAAAAATAGAAGATTACTGATTACAAGTTTATGTGACTAGAATTATAAGAACCTGATTTCTTAATCCAAGTGGAAGCATTTGCATTATAAGTTATTTATTTGCAATATAAGTTATTTATTTGCTTTGACTATAGTTAAAAACCTTATCAGACACATGAATTTTGAAGCTTTTAAAACATGTGGAAAAAAGATTCTTCACAGAAAATGAATGAGGAACATATAATTTATTGGAGATTCTTACTGAATAGTTATATAAATTTAGCATTCTAGTTTGGCAATTTCCAACCTTTTTTTTTATCTCATGGCACACATAAATTAATTGCTAAAATTCTGAGGCACATTGAAAAATATAACTTTTGCCAGTCTAACAAGAATTGGTATAATTTTGATTCCTTCACACTAGATGGCTATTGTTGTGTTGTCTGTTGACATTTTTTTATTTGACAATCTAAGGGAAAGGAGGTCATTGCTCCTGACCAAATAGTCATGTATTGCATATTTAAAAAATTCTTGCGGCTCAGCAGTTAAAAATCACGGATCTAGTGTCTGAGAAAGTATCCCCATAATAAGTTTCACTTTGTTTCATTCCAGCCCTTCTGCTTGTCAGTAATTTAAGCAGATTTGTGGCAATGGTCACAGTTTCCTGGAAATGACAATAAAAATGACCACACCAGATCTAAAAAGCTTCCTGGTCTCAGTATTGTACTTTATTATTATTATTATTATTATTGATTTCAGAGAGCAAGAGAGAGAAACATCAATGATGAGAGAGAATTATTGATCGGCTGCCTCCTGCACTCCCCACACTAGATCGAGCCCGCAATCCAGGCATTAATATAGTGTTTGTAGAATCAAACATTAATTTAAAACTTAGAAAGTAAATATTGTTAGTATAACTTGAATGCCCATGAAGGTAATCAGATGAAAGGACAGATGCACTGTTTTATTTAGGGCATCTAGTATTTAGTAGAGAAAATAAGTTACTGGTAAGTGAGTTGTTTGAAGGCTCTTTTTTTTTCCTGAAATGAAGAAATTGGCCCTAAATGTTGTTCCTTTTCTCTAAAGCTGGAACTTCTAACAAGTGCAGCTGGAATAACCAGGGTATTCCAGCAGCAGAGAAACTAAGCATAGGAAGCCTTTCAGTAACAAAGAAAATAAAAGAATTCCTGTGTAACAGGCTTCCACACTTATCTGAGTTCTGTGGTACTATTTGTGCTGAATTAAAGCATCTGCTACCTCAAGTTAAGAGAGAACAAACTCAACATGGCGTGAAATTACTGCACAGCCACTCACATTCATTAGGGTTATGTTGTTACCAGCCACAGGCATGACTGACTTTTGCATGAATAATAAAATAAAAGGCTGCTTTGTGAATTTAACCTTAAAACAACAAGGCACAGTACTAACCTTGTAAGAACAAATATTTATTGTGTGGGTATTAAAATTATTAAAGTACCAATTAGCAGTCATAGTAATAATTGATTTTGGCAAAAATCACCAATGGATACTAAAGGCAGTAGGTCAAATTGGATCAGAAAAAGAATATTTACACAGTTAAAAGGGGAAAAAATAGTAACTTTGGAGTAGAGAAACCTGACAGACACCTCATCCAAGTAATCAAAGTTAATCAACAGTAATGGGGAAAATTGGTATCGTGTGTCTGTCTCCTAATGTGAATGCACTGAGGAGACACACCTTCTGTGTTATTCCGGTTAAAAATGCATAACCTGTACTAATCATGAGAAAACACCAGACAGATCCAAGTTAAGGAACAGTTTACAAAATACTGGCCTATACTCTTCAAAAATGGCAATATCATGAAAGACAAAGAAGTGCTAAGTAATCAGTCTTAGACTAAAGAAGATTCAAGAGACATTGGCAATTAAATGCAATGCGTGATCCAAAATTTTCCTTTCTTGCCATTTCATTGACATTTTTTCCTCTTCTAGCTTTTACCTACAGAGTGATATATTTAAACAGAAAAAAATATTTTTAATAGCCTGAATTAAATAGATTCAGTTTCCTTCCTATTTTACTTTTGTAGTTTATATGGATTTTAAGCAATGTTGTGGATCTTGGTTTTCTTTTTTTTTTTTTTTAATTTAAATTTTTTATTGTTGACACTATTGCAGATGTCCCCCATTCCCTCACCCCTTTGCCCACCTCCACCAAGTCCTCCCCTTTCCCCCACAATCTTGGCCCTCACCACACTATTGTCTGTGTCCACAAGCTATGCATATATGTTCTTAAGCTAATCCTTTATTCAGTCCCCTCAGCCCCCTTCCTCTGACATTTATCAGTTTAACGTTTCCATATATCCAGGCCTCTGGTTCTATTTTGTTAGTCATTTTATGTGGTTCATTAGATTCCAAGTGAGATCATTTGGTATTTGTCTTTCTCTGATGGGCTTATTTCACTTAGCATGGAGATTATTACTCCAGGTCTATTCATGCTGTCGCAGAGGGTAAGAGTTCCTTCTCTTTTACATACTCATAGTATTCCATTTTGTAAATAAAATTTTTTTAAATTCTCACCCAAGGATATTTTTTCCATTGATTTTTAAAGAGAGTGGGAGGGAGGGTGGGGAAGAGAGAGAGAGAGACCGAGAGAGAAAGAGAAACATCTATGTGAAAGAGACATGGCAATTGGTTGCCTCCTGCACATGCCCCATCCAGGCCCGGGATCAAACCTGCATGCCTTTGGCTGGGAATTGAACCCTCAACCTTTCACTGGGCTGACACTCTAACCATTGAGGGCTGTACCTCAGCTTTTTTATCCACTCATCTACTGATGGGCACTTGGGCTGTTTCCAGATTTTGGTTAGCCTATCTAATAAAGCGGTAATATGCAAATTGACCATCACTCCAACACACAAGATGGCCAGCAGGGAAGGGCAGTTGGGAGGGACCACGCCTGCAAGAGAGGGCAGTTAGGGGCAACCGGGCCGGCAGGGGAGGGCAGTTGGGGGTGACTGGGCCAGCAGGGGAGGACAGTTGGGGGCAATCGGGCCAGCAGGGGAGCAGTTAGGCATCGATCAGGCTGGCAGGGGAGTGGTTAGGGGGTGATCAGGCTGGCAGGCAGAAGCAGTTAGGGGCAATCAGGCAGACAGGCAAGCGAGTGGTTGGGAGCCAGCAGTCCTGGATTGTGAGAGGGATGACCCAGATTGAATAGGGTGCAGTTCATCCTGACCCCCCCCCCCCCCCCGTGCACGAATTTCGTGCACCAGGCCTCTAGTTATAAATAGCACTGCTATGAACATAGGGGTACATATATTCTTTCTGATTGGTGTTTTGGGATTCTTAGTATATATACCCAGAAGTGGGATTGCTGGGTCAAAAGGCAGTTCCATATTTATTTTTTTGAGGAAGCTCCATACTGTTTTCCACAGTAACTGCACCAGTCTGCATTCCCACCAACAGTGCACTAAGGTTCCCTCTTCTCCATATCCTCGCCAGCACTTGTTTGTTGTTTTATTGATGATAGCCATTCTGGCAGTCATGAGGTGATACCTCATTGTGGTTTTAATTTGCATCTCCCTGATGATTAGTGATGTGAGCATCTCTTCATATGTCTGTTGGTCATCTGTATGTCTTTGGAGAAGTGTCTATTTAAGTTTTTTGCCCATTTTTAATTGGGTTGTTTGTCTTCCTGGTGCCGGGTTGTATAAGTTCTTTATATATTTTGGAGATGAACCCCTTATCAGACTGGCGAATATGTTCTCCCAAACATTGGGTTCCATTTCATTTTGTTTGGTTAGTATTTTTTAAGAAACTGTCAAGAATATTAGGTCTTCTGGGGGGCGGGGTGGGGGGGGGCGCTGGAGGGGGTCAATGGGGGAAAAACAGGGACATATGTAATACTTCCAACTATAAAAAATTATTTAAAAAAAAAACAAAAACGCTTCATTGGTGACTCAAAAAAAAAAAAAGAATATTCAGTTTCTTAGCGTAGTGCCGTGGTCAGCAAACCGTGGCTCGCAAGCCACATGCGGCTCTTTGGCCCCTTGAGTGTGGCTCTTCCACAAAATACCACGTGCGGACGCGCACATACAGTGCAATTGAAACTTCGTGGCCCATGCGCAAAAGTCGGTATTTTGTGAAAGAGCCAGTATTTTGTGGAAGAGCCACACTGACAGGGCCAAAGAGCCGCAGTTTGCCGACCACTGGCCTAGTGGAATTACTTTTCAAGCTATTAAAGAGTTAAAAATAATAAGACTTAATGGTTTTACCAAATTTTCAATTAATAGAAGAAAGAAGAGTCTTCATGCTATTTAAAAATACTAGAGTGCATCATTTAAGAGTTTTGTGAGCATTTGAGAAAGGAAGTAGTGCTCACTAAGATACTATGGTATTCATAAAGAAGTTTGGTATGGTTTTTAGATAGGTAGGTTTTTAGATAGGATTCCTTTATTTTCAGGAAAGCAATTTGATGAATGTCTGATTTCCTTGTGTGCAAGGAAAATAGAGAAATAAATAGTGACTGTAGTTAATTAAGTAATTCAATAACCATACCCAAGATTAATGACTAGATGTAAATCTCATGGTTTCTAGTGTTGTATCTGTTGCACAGATCTATTCTCAGTTCTATCCTAAATTTTAATAGCTTAGGTAAAGGCATTGTTGACATACAGGTCCAATTTTTTTTTTTACTTTCATTTATTGATTTAAGAGAGAGACATCGATTTGTTGTTCCACTTATTTATGCGTTCATTGGTTGATTCTTTTTTCTTTCCTTTTTTAAAATATATTTTTATTGAAGGGAAAGGAGAGAGAGATAGAAACATCAATGATGAGAGAGAATCATTGATTGGCTGCCTCCTGCACGCCCCCCACTGGGGATCGAGACACAACCCAGGCATGTGCCCTTGGCCAAATCAAACCCAGGACCCTTCATTCACAGGCCGACGCTCTATCCACTGAGCCAAACCAGCAACGGCCATTGGTTGATTCTTATATGTGCTCTGACTGGGGATTGAACCCACAATCTTGGTGTAATCAGCACAATGCTCTAACCAACTAAGCTACCTGACCAGGGCTACAGGTCAGATTTTTAAATGACACAAATCTGGGAGTGACACCCAAAGCATTGGATGACTGAAACGGGAACTGAAAGATAACGGTAGCTGGAAATGGTAGCAAAATAAACCTGACAAGAATCTATAATAATAAAAGCGTAATGTGCTAATTAGACTGGACGTCCTTCCAGATGAAGCCAGGCTTGTGAGGGAAGCCCGGGTGCCTGCTGGCGGCCGGAGGGACGCCTGGGTCCTGGGTGCCAGAGGGAAGCCGGTGCCACCTGCCGGGGGAAGGAAGGCCTACTCTTACATGAATTTTGTGCATCAGGCCTCTAGTAAATTATTCGTAGATGATGGGTGGAAGGGAAGTAAAAGCTTTATGTTAATTTATGGAAAATCAATTTGCCAAATGGCCAATTGGCCATATTTACCAAATTTATTATTTTTTAAAAAACTATTTGTATCAATTATGTCCAGTCAGAAAAATGGAAACGACACTAGTATTTTAAACATAGGGAAGGAAATACAGGGAATTGGTTTTACAGGTGTTAGAAGGCTAAATGAGTGAAAAGGGGGACTCTGAGCTATTAAAGAGATAGTAATTATAGGAGGCAGCTCTCACAGCAAGAGCTGAGAAACAATAGAAAAGTTATCATAACCTAGAAGCTACGGCTGGGAGCTGACAGATGGTCTTCTGATGAGGAGACACTGTCCAACTACTGGTGGGACTGAAATTTTGAAATCCTTATTACTAAAAGCTGTTCGTTTATATAAGAAACTAAAAGATATGTTGAACTAAATGTGATAACATCTGAATGCACATCTCTTCCATATTGAATTTGGTTCTGAAAATAAAGCATATAAAACGAATTTGACCTCAATTATGTTAATGTTCTATACCTTTTTCCTCCCATCTTTAAAATGGCTTTGCCACTAATAGTCCTCCCATCGCAAATGTATTGCTAAGTAACATCTCAGAAAAAGTAACTGTTTATAAAAATTTGGACAGGGATTAAAAATAAAGGAACAAGTGGCACTCTCCCTCCAGGGAAGCACGCCCATGCCATTTCCTTTCCCTTCTCCTTCCCTCACAAGCACATATCTCCTAAACTTCAGGGGCCCCGCAAGACTTGCAACCAGGGGAGCAGTGGACAGTGGCAGCTCATCCCCGGCTAATCTGCTGATCCTGTCTCCAAGGGCCCCTTTTCTCTGACTTCCCAGTGAGCCAAAGCAGCCCAGCCTAGGCTCAGCTGCTTCTGCTATGCCCTTCCTGTTCCACTGTCCTAAGTGTGTTTTTGCTGCTCTCAATAAATCCTTGCTTGTTTTTCTAAAAATAAATAAAGGAAAAAGCATGACAAATGAATTGTGTAGGCTAAACTTCCTTTGCTTATAGGTATGTACTTCTTTTTAATCTTATTTCTCACTGGCACCTTAAGCATTATTAGGTGGATTTAATGTTGAGTTTTTAAGATGAAGATATTTGTCATACTCTGAAACATTAAAGAACAAGGTTTGGAACTGATTTCTTGTCTTTTTTCCCTCTCCTCCAAATATTGCTTCTTTAGGTCAGTAACAGATCCAAGAGATGGAAAGAGAGTAGCACTCAAAAAGATGCCCAACGTCTTCCAGAATCTGGTCTCTTGCAAAAGGGTCTTCCGGGAATTGAAGATGTTGTGTTTTTTTAAACATGATAATGTAAGTGAAATTGGTGTTTGGGATAAACTATTTCCTAAGCATGCTTAATTGTATTAGTAAAGAGCAAAAGAGAGTTAAAAAAGAAACATGCAAGTTATTAAATGGGTTTGGAAACCTGAGACAACTTAGATCTTTTTTGTGAACAATTAACTTATTTAAATAAATTCTAAGACTCATTGATTGACAGATAGATATTAATTGTTGTAAAGCAATGTTATTAGCTGAGGGACGATATTAATAAGTAGAGTATAATATGTAGTCTGGGTGATTTAAATGAAAATAATTGGTCCCTGGTTTTAAATGTTTTATATTTCTAATCAGAGATTAAGTTAAAGATGTAGGGAAGCAGAGTCATCTCTTAAAGTAACATAGGTTAGATTTTTTGTGGCTGTGTTTAAATTTGTTAAGATTCATGGGCAAATAGAATCATTGTGGTTTGAAAGATAGCTTCACCTCATCTAATACTGAATTAAAAGTTTGATATGTGTAAAATTTACCTGGAGGATATTAGCATTGGACTCTTAGTTTTCAGTTTCATGTGAAAAGAAAAACTGCCTCATATTCTGCATTTGGTACTCAACCTGTAGTATTTTAATTGCTGAAGTAAAAACTTTGTCAGAAAAATAGAAATAATTTCTTGTTGGCACAGGAACTTTTAGAACTTTGGCCAAAGTATGGTTCTCTCTTTAAGAGAGAAATTTGTGTAAGTTTGAAGTATTTGGTCAAACTTACTTGAAGCTCCTTGGTTTGACATATTTTATTGATTGATTACTCCCCTTGAAATCTTCCTTGATCTTTTTTTTTTTTTTTTTTTTTTTTTTTAGTTATTGCTATCTTTTAGTCAATTGGAACTGCTTAGCAATGTGTTTGTTTCAGTAACTTTAAAAATATCACTCATTTCTGTTTTATGACTGGTTCCTCAAATTTTGAAAGTGATTTAGAATGATATCTGATGCTTGCTTAATTTTTGCCTGAGTACCACCCTAGCATCAAAGAGTACAAACCTTATGTACATTATCAGACACTCAAGTAAAGCTATTCATAGTGAAGAAATATTTTGAAGGTGGCATCAGAAATTCGCTTATTTAGGGGTTTCAGTGGTTTATTATATTCAGGTCTAGCTTTTTTAAAGGAGGGACGAAAAGAAAAAGAAAAAATATATACATGTAAAGGAGGGATGGTGTAATAGACTACAGCTGGTATTTTTTTCTCATGACTTATTCCTATGGAGTAACTAATTAAGTCACATAGATGTCAGAATGAGTTGTGTAAGAAAAGAAACAAACAGAATTCTTGAAAACACAACAATCACTTTCTCAAGCTCCTAATAAGCTCTATCATAAGAGAGTGCTTGTGACTTCTGTGGGAATATTCAAAAGTGAGGCAGATGGTTGGAAATGAAGATGGCAGGGCACCACTGTTTTATACATAATGAATTTATGTTATGCTCTGTGATCTATCTCCAGAAGCATCTCAGGGCCCACATACCTGGTATGTGTGGAATGTCTAAGAGGCAACTGGTTTTCGATATAGTTAAGGTAACAGATATTTATTAATTGTGTTCTGTTTATAGAGTGCAGTGCTAGGTCATGTGGAGGGTACAAAAAAAATTTTGTTAATGGTTTTTTGTTGTGTTGTTTTTTTTAAGGGAGTGGACCAGGTGTTTAACACTTGTTACCATGTCTCAGAGAGTATGTATGTTTTACATACATTAATTCATTTAATCCTTAAAAATTTTTGTCACCTAAGGCTTGTTATCTCTACTTTACAGAGAAGTAAACCAAAGCTTAGAATTAAGTAACTTGTCTAAGGTGAAGGTAACAGGATTGCAGTGTAAATCTGTCCTGCTTCAGAGCCCTTGTTCACTAATTTGGTAAACTTTTATTGTACACATGCTATATTCCTAAACTACATTAGCTTCTAGGGCAGTGATGGCAAACCTTTTGAGCTCGGCGTGTCAGCATTTTGAAAAACCCTAACTTAACTCTGGTGCCATGTCACATACAGAAATTTTTTGATATTTGCAACCATAGTAAAACAAAGATTTATATTTTTGATA
The DNA here is from genome assembly GCF_028538775.1 of Myotis yumanensis. Classification (NCBI taxonomy): domain Eukaryota; kingdom Metazoa; phylum Chordata; class Mammalia; order Chiroptera; family Vespertilionidae; genus Myotis; species Myotis yumanensis. Next base: position 21,508,106 of record NW_027223767.1, on the reverse strand, counting down.
TTTATTTTATATATTTAAATGCCATTTAACAAAGAAAAATCAACCAAAAAAATGAGTTGACACACGTGTCATGGGTTCGCCATTACTGTTCTAGGGGTTTCTACCTTCAAGGAGTTTAGTAATGTGATAAGTACTGTGAGAATGGTGCTATGGTAGGGCTGCCTGCATGGTTAAACATTAATACAGGACAGTTTGTGTCCTATTCATACCACAAATCTGGAAAACCAAATCTACAAGTATTTTAGAATCACCAGTGAACCTTAAAAATGCAGAGATTCATGGGTCTCATCCACACCACCTAAATTGGAATCTCTGGGGTTGAAGCCCAGGTAGTACCTAAGCTTCTCAGGTGAATATTAAGGAGAAGGGACAAATTGTTGTGTGGACTTAGAGGCTTAAAGATAGTTTAAATATGGAGAAGGTAAACCTTAAGATGAGTCTTTTGAGATTAAGATTTGATTAATAGAAGGAGAAGAAAGGAATGTCATGATGAAAATGACATTTAAAAAGATTAATCTGGCTGTCATAGGAAGGTTGGATTTTAATTTGGATGTTTTTTTGTGTCAGAGAATAGCTACAAAGCCCTAGGAGGCTTTATATTTCCTTTTGAATAGAGCCTAAAAGTCACTATATCAAATTCATTGATTTCAGTTGATCTGACTGAGATATACACACATGCACACACACACATATGCACACAATCTTTTATTTGTCCTTAAAGTACAGGTTGTTTTTCATCTTAAAGGATAGGTTTAACTTGATATAGTAACTTAGGGAAACAGAAATGGGTTTAACTTTGTAAAGATTGATGGTGTTAAGGCTTATCACTAGTGTCTAGTCAGAATCTGAGCTATTATAAAATCTGACAAAATATTCTTCACTTTAGCCCGGCTGGCATGGCTTAGTGGTTGAGCATCAACCTATGAACCAGGAGGTCATGGTTCAGTTCCTGGTCAGGGCACATGCCCAGTTGCAGGCTCAATCCCCAGTACTGGGGGCATGTAGGAAGCAATGATTGTCTCTCATCATTGATGTTTCTATTTCTCTCTCCCTCTCGCTTCCTCTCTGAAGTCAATAAAAATATTTTTAAAATATATATATTCTTCACTTTATCCACCCATGCTCTTGTGCATGCTTGTACACACTCAGTTGTCATATCATCATGGAAAAAATATTTTCCTTTTTTTTTTTTTTTTCTTCAATCTTACACTCCTTTGAGAATCTGATGAAAGCTATGAATCCTTTCTTGGAAAAATGCACACACACACGATTTTGTGTCATTTTAGGCTTTTACTAGTTCTCGAAAGCCCATTCAGAGCCCCCCTTAGATCCATTGATTCCTGCGAAGAATCCCTATAATACAAGTCTTGGGCTTTTTTTTTTTTTTTTTTTTCGTCCTTGGGTAATAACACCAAACACACAGTAGGCAGTCTATTTGAAGAGTAAGTGAATGAATAAAAGTGATAGAAAAAGATAAATCTCTGGTCTAGAATGATAACCTCAGTGATTTCTCTCTTGGAGATAACTTTTTCCCAATCTTTTCGTACCCTTGAGAAAACTAAGGATGCAAAGAGGAGACAGTGGAGACAAAGAAAGATCATTCCTTTTCCTTTGTTTAGTCTGACCTAACTCAAACAAGGCCTCTTTGGGTTCATAAGTAGGATGCCTTCCTATGTGTCATTATTTGTTGTGCTGTAGGTGGAGATGTACGACCTTCAGTTCCAGAAAATTTCCTCCATTTTCTCTGTTCTCTCTTGAATTCTGATTAAGCCCAGCATCTGTTAAATCCAGAGAGAACAGGATTTATCCTCTGATTTTCTTCTCTCTTCTCTCTTACTGTCTTTTTCTATTTTTTGAGAGATTTTTATCTTCCAGCTCTTCTCTGAAATTGTTTTTAAAATGCTATTATTTTAATTCTCAACTCTTATTGTTGTTTGTTCAATCTTTCATTGTGGTGTTTTTTCAAGGATAGTTGAGCTCAACAACACCATCAATCAACTGGATATAACTGACACCTACAGACTGCCTCCACAGCTGCAGAATACACATTTTCCTGAAGCTCACATGGAACATTTACCAAGATAGACCACATTCTGAGCCATAGAAAATACCTTAACAAACTTAATAGAATAGAAATTATACAATGTCTGCTGTCAGACCAAAATGGAATTTTGGTCTATAGATTCAGTGGGTTCCATTCACAATCTCAAAGGGGTTTTTACTGGTGGAACTTGACAAGCTAATTCTAAAATCTGTATGGAAGCACAAGGACCAAGAATAGCTCATAGGGGATCAGACACAGGGGTAGATAAAATGACCAGTGGGGCAAAATAGAAAAATAAATTGTGTTATATTCAAAGGATCACTATACAGCAAGGAGAAAGAATGCCCTACAGCTGCACACATTAATTTGGACAAATCTCAGAAACATTGAGTGAAAAAGCAAGTCACAAAAGAATAAACACGGTACGATTCCATTTATATAAAATTCAGAAACATGCAAAACCAATACAAATGTAATAAAATTACAAAACAAAGCCAGAGAGTGATTAAGACAGCAGTGTGTCCTCTACCAGAGTGGGGCACACCTACCCAATGACCCAGCAGTTGTACTCCTTGGTATACACAAGACAAATGATTACATATACCCACCAAATGACCTGTACATGAATGTTCATAGCCGTTTTATTCATAATACCTAGAAATTGGGAAACAACACAAATGTTTGTCAGCAGTATCCTGGATAAGTACATTGTGTTGTATTCCATTCATATAATGATGTACTCTACATTAATAAAAAGGATGAACCACCAATCCACATCAACATGGATGTGTGGTTAATGGGCATGCTCTCCCCAAAATGAGCTGGATATTCAATATCATCCAAACCATGAATCTCACAGGTATACCAGTAAGTGAAAGAAGCTATACACAATAGACTCTGTGATTCAATTTATGTAAAGTTCAGGGACAGACAAAACGAATCTGTGGTGGTAGAAATGAGAATAGTGGTAACCTCTGAGCAGGAATGGTTTTGACAGGAAAGAGGCAAAGGGGCCTTCTGGGTTGTTGAAATGCTTAAATTCTTGATCTGGATTTTAACCATGGAATAAAAATGTGTCCTATTATACATTCTGTGTGGGTAAAAAGAAATTGAATTACTGTTCACTTAGGATGTGTGTACTTTACTATATCTTACAACTCTATAAAAATAATAGTAATAATATAGTCTCTACCTTAAAGAACTTAAAATGTAATGGGATGGGAGGGATGGAGAGAATGAGGAAAGAGTAGCTCCTTTGCTAAACATGGGATTTAACTCAGTTGTATGAACAGCTAAATGTGTAGTCTTTTTTGTTAATCCTCACCTGAGGATATTTTTTCCATTGCTTTTCAGAGATTGGGGGGAGGGGGAGAGAAACTTTGACGTGAGACACATCGATTGGTTGCCTGCTGCACGTGCCCAACTGGGGGCAGCGTGCGAACCCACAACCCAGGTACATGCCCTTGACCAGGAATCGAACCTGAAACCCTTCTGTGCACTGGCCGCTGCTCTAACCAGGGAGCAACACCAGCCAGAGCAAAATTTCTAGTCTTTATATTTAGGATTGAGATTATTCACAACAATTGTTTTATTGATAAAGGACTGACTAAAAAGAAAAAAGAAAAAAAACTAAGTCGTTCACTCATTAAGTAACCAATTTATATGACTCTCCTAACATCATCACAAAGGTTAAAATTCTAAACAGTGGCTATCATTAAGGAGCTTTTGTCCAGTTCATAAGCGACTTGAGAAATGCTGAAACACTGTTGGTAATGACCATTATTTAAGCTTTAGTTTGTTTTTTAATTAGAAAAGTATGCCTACTTTTTTTGTATTTGAGATCCTTTGAAGGGTTGTCGGTGTTTTGGGGTACTTTAACTCTTTACAAGCATCCTCCTCTATTTACAAGAGAAGGTTAATCTCACATGGCTATTTAAATAAGGAGTCAGGCATGAATTCTGGAGTTTGGAACTCTGCTACTGTTCTTTCTAATTTACTTCTCACTTCTGAGATTCCTGGATCATTTCTCCCGGCCTTAGCTCTGTGCCACCTTGAAACACTGTGGAATGCCATTCTCTGATAACATTTTTAGGTAAAAAGAACAGGAATAAAAAACAACAGGCAGTTAAAAAATTCCATACAGAGTTTAAAAATATTATACCTTTGAAGCTAACAATCACAGCTAAATGCTTGAGTGCAAATGTCTAACCCTGTCTTATATGGCTTTTCTACAAAAAGCCTCATCAAATTTGGAGTAAAAAAGCTTCATTCTTCTCTATCAAGGTTTAAATGTATGGTTGTCACTTTCTTCTAGATAACCTCTAATTATAGCAGATAGATTTGAAGTGTGAAATAGCCTTGTCTAATGGACGCCGTCACTCATTGCATTCTGTTTTCCCGAAAGACAGGATGTATGTTGTTCAGATACAGAGTTTAGAGTCCAAAAGATGTCAAGTAAAACACTAATTTCTAACTGCCTTCCTCAGGCATCAGATATTCATGTTAAAAATTGTTCTATCACATAATGAGACATGAATTTACATGTATTTTTGACACAGTAATTATAGATTTTTTAAATATAGAAATGAAATCTTTTATATGACAAAAAATTATTCTGTACAGAAACTGGAAAATCTGTTATTTTTCCTAAGTATAAACATTTTAATTCAGAAAGGAAAGATAGATATTCTTTATAATAAACATCTAAACTATTTTAAAACATTTATGTTTAACTGGTTTTAAAGTAGGTGAAGGCTTTTTCATTACAGAAGGTTTTAGTTTAATTTAAAATTTTAAAGTGACAAATGCTTGACTGAAAAAAGAATAACCTTTAAAGTGAACAAGGTTTTTTCCACATGTAAATTGCAAGGGGAAAAGAAAGGGAGATGAAGGAGAAATTTGTAGATTAAAACTTAAAAGACATAAATCAACCATAACATGTAAATCTTATTTAGCTCCTGATTTAGACTAACAAACTTTTAAAAAAAGAAAATTGGGAAATTGAGCACTGCATATTTGGTGGTATTAAGAAACATGCATGTATATATAGTAGATTGGTCATTTGTTTTTATTCTTAATAAACTGGTATTAATTCAGTTCAAAATATAAAATATTAAATTTTTATATTTGATAATTTTGCTTTTTATCTTTTAGAGATAGTGACCAATGTATGGCTGAAATAAAGCTAGTATTTATATATTCAAAATTATATAGGGAGAGTGGAGGATATAGATGAAACAAGAATGGTCATGTATAGATCACATGAGTATTTACATAATTACATGAGTATTCTTTATACTATTCTGCCCATTTTATGTACTTAAAATTATCCATAATTTAAAAAAAAAATTTTCTTAATAAGCTAAGCTCAAGATCAGAAAATTTGAATTTGTACTGCCACACAATTTACTTCCTGTTAAATAACTTCCTCCCTATCCTTTGAGCCTGGTATTTTTCATTAGCAAGGTAGGTTTAGATTCTTAAATGTGACATCGTAATTGGGACTTACTAGTAAAAGAGTAGCTAGACAGCTGGTAGGGGAAGTAAGCCTGTTTGTTATGTTTCAATGGCATACTACATTGATAGTATGCTGCTTTTATAAAGGACTTGAATTTCAGATGCCATAAAGTATTTTTTTTCCCCACCTGAGTGACTTTTTGGAGGACTTGGAATAAAATTTAAAATGCTTAACATAATTTAAATAAATTTTATGTGATTATCCCCTACCTTTCTCTTCTGTTTTATCCCAGCCTGTTTTCCTCCCACCCACTGTATTCCATAAGCACTGGCATTTCTGCCTCTAGAATCTTCCTGGTTCTTCCTTGCCTCAATGACTTACATTTGCCTGACCAACTTCTATTCAGCCTTCCACTCAGAGTAGTATTACCACAAAGAAGCTTTTTCTCCACACTCCTCTTTACTTTTTCCCTGCATAATAATAAATGTCATAATTATATATTTGTGTAACTGTTTATTTGTTTAATGCCTTCCTCTTCCCTAGTCATGAGAGTAGGAATATCAGTTTTGTTCTTAATAACCCAAGAGCCCACCATAGTGCCTGCCAGGTAGAATACACTTATTGAAATATTTTTTTAACAGAAGAATAAAGGAATGAATGGTAGGTATGGCTCCTTATGCTCTTAGATAAATACTAATTATTAAAAATAGAGCATTTCTTTCTAACACCATCCTATTCAGGGGTTCTGGTAGCATTTAGTATAATCCAGTTGCCTCTCTCATTTGGTTTAGATAGAATTATCTTTTAGGTAGTAAATCTACAAACCCATCTTAATGTTTAGGACTGTGTTTCTTGACTGATAAATTTAGTTAATCTCAGTGGGCAATTGTAACTAAACCTTAAATCACTAAAGTGTTAACAGTATTTAGTTGTACTTATGTCATATGTTACTTCCTTTTTAGTTCTCTAAATTTTACTTTTTTTTCCCTTTTCTCAGGTACTCTCTGCCCTTGACATACTCCAACCTCCACACATTGACTATTTTGAAGAAATGTATCCTAACCAGGGAATGTGAAAGAAGGGGACACATTTTTTTATTAATTTGTTCTTCTAGTACCTTTTTGGGGTTCTTGCCTTGAAGTGTATTAAATCTCATCCTTGCAGAAGTGGTTGAGTACCTGGAACCAGGTAATTTTGAAATCCCAAGTATCTGACAGAGCTTAGTATTATCAATATATCCTGAGTGATGATACCACAAAACAGGACTTCTGAGCAGAAATTTTACCTAATGTGCACACATCCTTTACTAGTAGATGGGTTATTACCATCCCATACTGCAGATGAAACCAGTGAGACGACTATGTTGCAGTGGAACTCAGTAAAGTGCTCTTGTGACTGACTATACAATAACTGCCTGTCAGCCAAGAGGATAATATTGCCCTTTTTTCTACCACTTGGAGTAAGGTGAAAATTAAAGAGCTAGTAATGTAATTTAAATGTCCCAAGTTCCTTGGAATAATGGCAGTGGTGATGATAATAGCCATCACTTACGTGAGTTTTTATCATATGCAAGGCACAATTCTAAGTTCTTTACACATATGAGTTTATTTAATCCCTATAACAGCCATCTGAGGAAGGTATTGTGAATATTCCCATTTAACAGAAGAGGAAATTGAGGCGCAAAAGATTAAAAAAAAAAAACTTGACCAATTTCACAGAGTAAGTAAATGTTGGGGATGGGGTTCAATTCCAAGCAGTCAGACTATATAGTTCAGTCCATACATACATGATTCTCTCAGGATAGAGGCTTTAACATTCTCGTATCACTACTATAGTTAATGTGTAAAGATAGTATATTAGGTATCATGGATAATAATAAACTGTAAAATAATGCCTGGTAATAGTTCCTGGGACTATGCATGGAAAATATTAAGACTTAAGTTAGGCCATCTGACATTCCTAGGCAAAACATCACCATTTACCATTCTGTACTTGGTAAAGCTTTAAGTAAAAGACAGGAAATCCTAAATCATTAATTTAGTGAGCTCATGATAGTACTGTCTATTCACTCAAGGCTTTTTATTAGCACTAGGCCTGTGACTCAGAATGGAAATCAATATAATAGCAAGATGCTTTTTCTGATTGAGCAGTGAGCTAAATTAAAATCTCATTCTTACTCAAGAGGTAGATAATTCCATACTAGACAATTATCTTTGATATTTTTTCTTAATAATTTGGAACAATTAAGAGCCTCCCAAGGGGAAAGAAAGCAGTTAAAGTACTAGGGAATTGGGAAACCATGTGAGGTGATAGACTTGTCATTGATCAACATTGGGATGTTTTGATCTAATAAACCAAAAGCTCTTGAATGCTGTAATCCTGGATGATATTTTAACCCATGAATCTCTTATGGAATTAATCCCTTTGCAAAGGGTTAATTCAGTGCACTTGGGGTACTCCAACCCTGCACATTCCAAAGAAGGGACTGGCCCTTGACTGACTCCTGGCTGGTAAGAGTGTCTTTGAATACCTGAGGTCTTGGGCCATGCCAGGTGGTTCTGACACGCCCTTTTTTTTAAGTTCAAAATTAACTTAAAGATAGAAGAACTGAGAAAGTTCTTCTCTCCTCAGTGCTGTATATTTCAGTAGTAACCACTGAGGAAAAAGCATTAATAATTCCTTTTCGTTGATGGGAAGGAAATCTACATACTAGAAGACACTCCTATGAGTGTGTACTACTATCTCTGCCTCTTTGGAAATAAAGTTGCTGATACCAAACCTTGAAATAAGTAGAAATCCTCTTTAGTAAATAAGAGTTTTACTCTATTATAGGCTGTGTCAGGGGTCGGCAAGATCACCCTCAGGTTCAATGAAAGGACTCGGGGGACCCAGGAAGGCTGTTTCACTCGTGGTTAGAGATTAAAATCAGCAAAGGAAAAAGGTTTATAAGGCAAAGTTCAGGAGAAACCAGGCACAAAGTTCTAGTTGTTCTCTCTTGTTGGAATTGCACAAATAGTGCTTAATTCTCCCAGCAACAATGTATGACAACACAGGCAATGTTGTCAACTAGGGAGGCTCACATGAGCCTTGGCATCCAGGGTTCTAATTGGACATCAGTAAGTAAGCATAGAGCATCCAAGAAACTGATCTTAGCTACTCAGTCTCCAGCCCACCACTCTTCTCCCTACCCAGAGTTTAAACTAATACAACTGAACCAAGGCCCCAAACAAACAAAAACAGGCGTATCCCATGAATCACATTGTTAGCCTAAACCGTGTGGTGTGGCCAAAGCCCCAGGTATACTGAGATACTCTTAGGAGGCGGATTTGCAGGGGCAAAGGTTACTTCCCAGGAGCCAGTCCTAAAAACTTTGGGAACATATAGGATTTCGGTAGCCCAGATCTGCTGTGTTAACCCTTTATTGAATATGGACCTTCAATGGGGAAAGAATGTTTTCATATAAGATAATTGGTGAATGTGGGTATATTTAATCAATGCCAAATATATTTAGAGTCTCTTCACTGAACACTCAGCTATTCATTATATATATATTTCCTGTCTTATAGTTTAAGCATGAATTGTTTATATTAGGTTTTAGTTTTATGTACTTGGGTTTGTCATTTCTTTAAAAACCCCATGTATGTTTCTATAAGCTAGGAGTTCTCAACCACTTATTATTATTGACAATATTTTAATTAAATCTGGGAGAGACTTGATTCATTATTATTTTAAACTAGAGGCCTGGTGCACCAATTCATGCACAGGTGGGGTCTGGCCAACCTGTATGATTATTTTAAATCCATGAGTGGCATAGGTGGTATAGTAGCTGTTGGTAGCTGATTTCAGTCCATTTCATTAGTCGGCAAGATGTTTCTATAAAATTTCTCTCCCCAAAATTGTTCATGAATGTTTAAATAAAAGACTTTGCCATTATATATTTACTAGAGGTTGGGTGCACAAAATCCTAGTGGGAGCACCGCTCAGCCAGAAGCCGGGCTCGCTACTCCTTAGCCGCTAAGCACTTCCACAGAGGCGGGAGAGGCTCCCTCCACCACCGCTGCGCTCCCCAGCCGTGAGCCCAGCTTCTGGCTGAGCAGCACTCCCCCGTGGGAGTGCACTGACCATGGAGTGGGGCGGGAGGGGGGGGGAGGGGGCAGCTCCTGCGTTGAGCATCTGACCCCGGTCAGTGCACATCATAGTGACCTCTGGTCATTCCGCTGTTCAGTCAATTTGCATATTAGAGTTTTATTATATAGATGGAACCCTCTTGTACACCATTTACTTAAATGTTTTACTTTTTTATTTTTTACCTTCAGGTTTAAAAATTGACACTTGTTTTCACAGTAATTAGCTGGCTACAGATGGAAAAATCTTTCAAACCTAAACTTCAGTATTCTTGTTTTCTCTTGTATAAGTTTTTGCTATATGTAGAATGATACACAGAAAAAAAGTGTTTTCCAGTAGTGGTGCCATTTGGAAAACACCAAATCCTTTAACATAAAAAGGAATTAAACCTATAGCTGACATGGGATTATAAAGACTTTTTAGAAAGGCATGATTTAGCTTAGAGTACGGGGTACTAAAAACAGGTTTTTAAATGGAAACTTAAGAAATGCCTTAGTTATATATATGCTCTGTCTTTGCTGATTCTTTTAATATCCTAAATAGGAATTTTCTGTGTCCTGTGCTTTTTAGTATAAATATGCTGTAGCCAAAGAAAACAAAATTTTCTGTGATTTCCATCTGAAAAATATGACAACATAATGCATCAAGTACGAAAATATTGAAGATTTAAAAGTATCTCACGTTACTATTTTATTTCAACTTCATATATTATTTATCTGTGTTAGCAGCTCCCTCTGTAGTATCTCAGAAATATGACATGCATTACATGTGGTTTTAGTTGATGGCATGTGTTTTTTAATTGGACGATTATTGTGTCTTTGCAGATTTAAGAATGGGTAATGTTTTGTTTTCTTCTAAAATATATTTTTATTGATTTCAGAGAGGAAGGGAGAGAGAGAGAGATAGAAACATCAATGATGAGAGAGAATCATTGATTGGCTGCTTCCTGCACACCCCACAGTGGGGAGGGTGAGAATCAAGCCCACAACCTGGGCATGTGCCCTGACTGGGCATTGAACTGTGACCTCCTGGTTCATAGGTCAATGCTCAACCACTGAGCCATGGCATCCAGGCAAAATAGGTAATGTTTTGAGTTTTAAATATATATTCATGGAATTGTTCTTTGAGAAAACTTTTGAGATCTGTTTAAGGCTCTGTCATTTTAGGTAAATTCTAAGTATATTGCTTTGCATCTAATGGATGTTGTAATACTTAGTTGATAAAGGAATCAGTTCGTAGAGTCAAAAATATATATTTGTCATATTATTTAAGCTGTAAAGGGAAAGAAATAATCTTTTTGTTTGTTTTTCGTATTTTATGTGTTTTTTAAATTTGATTTCATAGAGGGAAAGGAGAGGGAGAGAAAGATAGAAACATCAATGATGAGAGAGAACCATCAGTTGGCTGCCTCCTGTATGACCCTATACTGGGGATTGAGCCTGAAACCTGGGCATGTGCCTTGACCAGGAATCAAATCATGACCTCCTGGTTCATGGGTTGACCCTCGATCACTGAGCGACACTGGCCAGGCAAAAGAAATAATATTCCACTGAATATACGTACCATATAATTACACTTTTTTCTAAGATGAGAAAATTGGGATGTTATATTACATATGCAGCTTTTAGTAGGCAATTATTTTAAACCAGAAGATGTCTTTAAAACTAATTGAATAGTTAATATTTTAGAAATATCTGAAGTCTGTGGACATTTTGATATCATTGTGTACAATAAAAGTATCAGCATATAGTATCATGCAGTTAATCATAGGTCTTTTTCTAAAACTAATAAAGTGATTACATTTTGCCCACAAAAATCTAGCTTGGGTTTTTAAAGACTCTGCATCTTTAAATAATTCCTTAAGCAACTTTTAAAAAGACTGTCTGGATTATAACTGCTTACAAATCTACCTATAAGGCACAACAGATTTAGCAGAAGTCAGGTATGGAAGGAGTAATACATTCTACCACAACCTCTGTATCATATAGCTTTTGTTTTTTTCATATTTTTTAAATCTAATATATCAACCTAGAAAGTATATTCTTTAATAATTAAGAAAGATTGCCCTAACCGGTTTGGCTCAGTGGATAGAGCATCAGCCTGTGGACTGAGGGGTCCCGGGTTCGATTCCAGTCAAGGGCATGTACCTTGGTTGCAGACACATCCCCAGTAGGAGGTATGCAGGAGGCAGCTGATCGATGTTTCTCTCTCATCGATGTTTCTAACTCTATCCTTCTCTCTTCCTCTCAGTAAAAAATCAATAAAATGTTTTTTAAAAATAAGAAAGATTATGTATTTTTTCTGAGCTGAACTGTTGTTAACTTGCTAAAGGATTGCGTTATTCATTTTACACTTTGAGTTTCTGTTTGGAAGTCTGTATGAAAACAGTTTGGCACTTAATTACTTTGAAACTACTGAAATTTAATCCAAGAGAAACCAGTGCTAATTGTTGATTGGGAAACATTATTTGTCCTGCTTCAGTCAGGATTCTGGACTCTATACAAAAACAAGCTCCTTCCCAGAAAGTACTGGATGCCGACTGGATTAGAAATAAAAAATCTGGCTTGCTTTTGGAAAAGCTTTTTTTAAAAAAAAAAAAAAAAAAATGTTTTAATTGATTTCAGAGAGGAAGAGAGAGGGAGAGAGAGAAATATCAGTGATGAGAGGGAATCATTGATTGGCTGCCTCCTGCATACCCCTGACTGGAAATCGAGCCCACAACCCAGGCATGTGCCCTTGACCAGAATCCAACCCAGGACCCTTCAGTCTGCAGGCCAATGCTCTATCCACTGTGCCAAACCAGCTAGGGCGGGAAAAACTTATTTTTAACTTGAAACATAATCTTAGTATTTTATGGAGGCGAATATAGGTGGTCCAGGTCTTCTGTGCTAGAAGCACTTACAACCTAAAACCAATGGAAATGAGAAATCTAATAGAGTGACCATGTGTCCCAGATTGCCAAGACTCATGGATTTTACCTGGTGTCCTGATATAATAAATTCTTCCTTTCACTATGGCAGATCTTATATCTTTTTTCAGCTTTATTGAGATATAATTGACATATAACAACGTAATATCTGGACGGAGAAAGCAGATCCCTTAAAATGGACCACCATTTTGTTTTGTCTCTTCCTAACTGCCATAAAAAGTACTCAGAAACAGACCTAGCCTGTTTGACCCAAACAGACTGAAGGATCCTGGGTTCGATTCCAGTCAAGGGCACATACTGGTTGCAGGCTTGATTCCCCAGCCCTGATCAGGGCCCATGCAGGGGGCAACCAATCGGTGTGTCTCTCTCACATCAATGTTTCTCTCTATCTTTCCTGCTCCTTTTCATTCTCTCTTTAAAAATATCAATGGGAAAATATCAGGTGAGAATTAACAAAAAAAGTACTCAGAAACAGAATTCTGATATTCCTCTTCTAGATTCATGCTTCTTCTAGGTTTTTGTTCTCTGTATATTTTGAATCCTCTCTGCCCTTCATAACTGTTCCTTTAATAACTTTGTCTTTAAAAATCTTCAACAAAAATTAATTTCACTGGTGATGGCTAGGCAAGGTAAGGAAGTATCGATAGCTTGGCATATTGAGAGGTTTGTCCTTCCTTCAGACTGCTGTTTGTGGTTGTTTATACCACTGATAGTAATCTACTCTTGGTTTTAATGGCACCATTCTTGCAGCTTTACAATAGAACAGACTGGAGTAAATTGCTCTCAAATTCTGTTGGGCAGAAGGACATTTGAAACCAGATTGTCTGGACACAGAATTAAGTTTTTCACCGATAAGAAAGGGTGAGTAGGTCTAATTTGAGGGCTCATTGTCTTTTGGAGAAAGTGTTAAGATTTGTTGTATTGGCAAAAAGAAGCATGATGCAGTTTATATGACTTGTACATTCTTTATCCTTAGAATGGATTAAGAGGTGGTTGGAGAATTTGCCTCTTCTTTTTATGAATTAAAAAAAATTAGAGAAGTAAAATGTTTCTAAACTAGGTAGAGGCTCTTCTTTCAAATAGCTTTTTTTTTTTTTAAATGTTCAGAAAAAAACTAGTGACTATTCCAATCATTTCATTTGATTTATCTTCCTCCCTTGGGTTTGTGTATATGTGCATTTACTTTGGATGGTTATGATGGTGGGAGATTAGTAGTCACCAAGCTCTCCCATCTACATTTGACAGACACAGAGCTTGCCTTTGCTTTCTCCAGGTTACTTGGAGAAGAAGAGGTGAGGTTTGAAATAACATCATTTTCTCTAGAATGCTCTTTCTATTTTTTACATGTGTGTTTATAGCCTTAGTGACAAGGACTCAGCCAACAGAACCTCCTGGGCTATGTCATATGGAATGGTAGCTTTCCAGTTTTTTTCTGGTGTAGAATTGATTTTTTTTTTTAGTCAGTTTTAAATTTCAAATTAAAGGTAGTTTTAATTTTTTACCTTGAAAAGAAAAGGGAATTTGCCTTTGCCTGGGAAAGAAATTGTTGTATTCAAACATTTTAACAATGTGACCTTTCATTGCATTGATTTCTATAGAAAAGCACAGGCATGCTTCAGAAAAGGTCAGTGATTCTAATTGAAGCACACATGGATTTTTTTCTAGCTGCAAAGGCGCCCATGGTTTTTGTTGCAAAGAAGATGATGAGATTTAGGGCTAACCATTTGTTACAAGAGAAAGCAATTCTCTCTGATGCATTGCTGTTTTTCTTTCACATGGAAAGCATTGTTTAAAATCAACAATATCCATAAACCAGATTTTCATTATCCATGCTATTTAATGCCCTCATTTTTATTTCAAAGGCAGTTACATATCTGAGATCGAGGTTGAAATTTCCCTTCTCAGTGGACCAGATTTTTGGAACAACAACAAAAATGTGAGGAAAGAGATACTATTAAATCTCAAATATTTATAGTTGTGAGATTTTCTTCTTTCAAACAGGAATGGCAGGATTTCAGAATTAATGCTTTTTCGGAGGTGAAGCACGTTTTAACTGCCATTCTTGGACTTTTCATGTAAGAGAATCTATAGCTTGGGGAGCCAGACTTAAGGATCTGCTTACTACAATTCACTGTCCTTTTGGAAAAATCACCTAACTCATATTTATTCAAACATGTATCACACGAAGATGAAGACTTTAAAAAAAAAAAAAAAAGATTGTAAAACTGCTGACCTATATGGGCACCTACTTAATAAATACTTAATATTGCAAAATTTCTTTTTCATAATCTGGCTTAGTGTTGGTTTCTGTCCAATATTAAATGAAAGAAAGAATGAATCAGTTTTCATTATCTGAAGTCAGTAAAAACTATTTAGGGATTAAAATAGTGTTTTCAAAACTTCCCATAATTATTCTGTAGGAAATAATTCAAATACAACAGGCTCTTCATTTTCTTCTAAGCTAAATCAGTTAAATACCCTATTTTGCTATATGGAAGTTTTAACACATTAATAGTTTTTCATACAACATCAGTCGTTCATTGCACATAGAACATTAAATGTGTTGAGACTTCAGTTTCATTGAGCAGGCAGAGCAGCCTGCTATAGTTCTAAACTCCAGATGGTGAGCTTTTGAACCTGATAGGTAGCTTTTTTACATAAGACCCTATCACAAATTGTCACACGAATATTGTTATTAAAGTACTTATTTAGCAGTGCTTTCTTATTATAAAGCACCTTATCAATAGTAAGCATTTATTCCTAATCCTATATAATAAAAGCCCAGTGACCATAACGGCAGAACGACCACTCGACCAGTCACTATGAGGTGCACTGACCACCTCTCAGTCCCTTCCCCGGTGGGGGGCAGGGCTGGCAAGTGGACAGAACGGCCAACCTCTTGGTTTCTCCCCCCAGCCCACAGGCTCTGATCGCCAGATGGCAAACTGGGAACCTGGGTGGTGGCGGTGGTGGTTGGGGGGCGCGGGGTGGCTTGTGGGGCTGGCAGCCGGGGAAGATGGCCCTGGTCACAGGCTAGGCCTAGGGACCATACCTGTGCACAAATTTCATGTGTCAGGCCTCTAGTAGTTTATAAATTCCTCCAGTTCTTATTAACTAGCTGTAATGTATCAGTTTTATTCTTTCCCTTTTGTCTGAGGATGGGAACAATCTAAGTCATAGACTGGTTTGCAAGCTTAAACATGGGAATGTGGAAAATTGACCTTCATTGCATATTCTTAGTGCAGCAATTTTCAACCTTTTTCATCTCATGGCACACTAAAATTCTGTGGCACACCAAAAAATATTTTTTTGCCAATCTGTCAAAAAATAGGTATAATTTTGATTCATTCACACTAGACAGTTATTATTGTGTTGGCTGTTGTCATTATTTTTTATTTGAAAATCTAAGGGAAATACATAGTCAGGTATTGCATGTTTTAAAAATTCTTATGGAACCCCCATGTGCCTCTTGCAGCACACTGGTTGAAAATCACTGTCTTAGAGTGTTGTTCCGTTAGGTAACTGACAAGCATCTCCCTTTTTTCTCCTTACAAAGCCTTGGTGGCTCCTCCAATACATGTTCTTGATATCATACATTAGCAGTCTAAAATCAGTCTCCTTCTTCATTCCTTCTGCCTGCCATACTCTCACTATCCCTTATTTTTGCTGCTTGACAGTAGTATTGAGTTTAGTGATTTACTATCACATCATGAGACAGGAACTAAATCCTCATCCTCTTTATTTCAAAATCCTTATGATTGGTTCAGGGCCTACCTAGCCAGCATATTCTTCTAGCTTGAGGTAATGGAAACAAAATCTGTTACAGTGGAACCTAGAACCAGACTGCCTAGATTTGAATCCCAACTTTGTCTCTTACTACCTGTGTGATCTTGGTTCAGTTTCCTGGTAAATAAAATGAGAATAATAATTGTACTTACTAATAGACTTACTAGTATTTTGAGGCTTGAACTGGAATGGAAAGATGATAGATAGATAGATGATTGATAGATAGATAGATAGAGAGATAGAGAGATGATTGATAGATAGATAGATACATAGATACATAGATAGATAGATAGATAGACAGACAGAAACTGATCGATGTAGAGCTTAGTGAAGCATAGACAATAGGAATTCCTATGAACTTTCTGATACAGAGCATGTCAAACTCACCAACAGATGTCATTAGAAAGACTTCATCATAAACAAATGGATTTTCATAAAGGCCTATCAGTAACAAGCCTAGCCTGTTTATAGAGAGGATTTAAAAAACACACACACACAGCCCTCACCACTTTGGCTCAGTGGATAGAGAGGGTTGGCCTGCAGACTGAAGGGTCCCAGGTTTGATTCCTGATCAAGGGCACATGCCCAGGTTGCAGGCTCGATCCCCAAGTGGGGGCTGTGCAGGAGGCAGCCGATCAATGATTTTTTCTCTCTTATCGATGTTTCTCTCTCTCTCCCTCTCCCTTCCTCTCTGAAATCAATAAAAATATATTAAAACACACAACATAAGATATGAACTCTTAATGAGGAATGGGTTATTATATAGAGAGGATTTTAAAAAAACAAAACGAGAAAATACCAAAATGTAAACTGCTAATGAGGAATGGGTTGTTAACCTCAGCATTTCATATTCCCTTACCTGGTCTCCTCTTCCCAGAAAATATATGTAATATACAACTGGTTAGCACCTCCAAGCTTTTCATTACCTTTACCAAGCCTTTCTTATTAAAAGGATATACATAATTTCCTCCTTCAGCCTGCCATCCCAAGAACCACTCCCCTTCCAAGCCCCATAGTAGCAGTCACATCCCCTAGTAGTGGTCCCTTCCTGGTTGCATAAAGATTACTTAGGGTTTAGTGTATTAGCAAATCCTGAGGTTGTTTTAAAGTCCGACTCACGGTTGGAATTCTTTTCACTGTGCTTTGAAGAGAGTCACTATACATAGCTGGAACAACTTATTCACGCCAGCTCTTTGAAACACCTGTGTTCCAGGTGAGGCCAAAAAATTCTAATACTTGAATCTAATCTTTTCACCTCTCCATTGAAAATAAATATCTTTCTAAAACTTCCCAGCTGGTGGGAATGAAATGCTGTCAGGCCTCCCAACTATTAGAGGGTAATATTGAATAACAACAAAGCCTCACCTAACTTGAGCTGCTGAAAAGACTCATAACCCCATTATCATTCTCCTGAACTGCTTAACCTTCTGGTTAACCTTCCGATTATTAGCCTCTTGACATACTTAATTCAGGTGTGAGAGTTTAAGAACACTCCTAGGAGTATTTATTTGATCTTTTTGTTATATCCCACTGTTCTGACTTTATTTTTTGAGATTGGTAGACACCAGGAAGCATGTGTTACGTGGAGACCCAGAGGTTTCAGAAGCCACTAAATATATTAGACCTGCCTTAATTGGAGGATATGTGGAAACAGTGGGGCTTTTAGCCACTTCATAGATCAGCTGAGTCTCCTGCTACCAACTCAATTTATTTGAGAGCAGTACTTTAGGGAACTTAATAGACCTACAGCGCACTAACACAAACCTGTATTTTAGCGAGAGTACAGTTTATTTATGCAGTACTTATTATGTCAGTTTGTTCTCTGAATACTGTATGAATGTTATTATTAAATATTAAGAACACTGAATTATACAGTTGGTGATGGGTTTAATAATTATATGTTTAATTGATAGTCTTTTCCTATCATTGTTACATCCATTATAGTTGGCAAGTGAGCCAGATGGTAGAAAATAGGATTGGGTCAAAGTGGCATTTTTCCAAAGGAAGTATGTCATTCATACATGAGCCAAGTGAAGTTTTGTTTTGCATATGTGTATTTTTGTTTTGAAAATATAAAATACTAATCAGTTATGGAATACCAATCTGATAGCTAATTTTTACCACCCTGGGCTCAAGACTTAAGATTACTAGTAGCCCTTTACCAAAACCAGGGGACCCCTGTGTGGAGGTTTACAGAGATCCCATAGAGATGAGCACTTTTATTTGCTCCCTTGCGTTTCCAGTCTGTCCAAGACCAACTCTAGGTCTCTCTCAAAAATCATATGCACTCATCTAAGAAAAGATTTCTTTGTCCTCATGAAGGAATGTGACTATCATGGACATACTGCTGGTTGGTGCCAATAAACCACATGAGATCCCATTAGTAAGTGAATAAAATTGTCCTCTTCAGCAGTGATATCCTTTTGAGATTGCCTGATCTTTCCTTTTAAGATCAGGAACTTAAAAGAGCTTATTAAATTAGTTACCTGTTTTGTGTTTCTTTTTACTTACATTATTTTAGCTTTTTCCTGGGAGGAAGGAGGAAGTGTTGGGAAGAAATAAGAATGGTCAGTTTCAAAATATATATTAAAAAAATAAAAGATTAGTATGTGTAAGGCATGGACTTGGATATTGGGCAGTCCTGAGTTCAACTGTGAATCCCCTCTCACCACCCCCAACTTACTAGTTTTTTTTACCTTGAAAAAGTTATTTGAGCCGAAACCGGTTTGGCTCAGTGGATAGAGCGTCGGCCTGCGGACTAAAAGGTCCCAGGTTCGATTCCGGTCAAGGGCATGTACCTTGGTTGCGGGCACATCCCCAGTAGGAGATGTGCAGGAGGCAGCTGATCGATGTTTCTCTCTCATCGATGTTTCTCTCTATCTCTCTCCCTTCCTCTCTGTAAAAAATCAATAAAATATATTAAAAAAAAAAAAGTTATTTGATACTCTTCCCTGAGCCTCAGTTTTCTCAGTGATAATATTTTTCCTCAAAGAACTGTTACAAGGAATATATTAATTAATGTATGTAGGACATTTGGCACAGTGCCTAGCATTTTGATGTTTTATAAACTCACTATCCTTCCTCCCTCCCATAACAATGATGATAGCAGCTACCATGGAAGCCCCGTTCACCATATATGCGTGACATTTGTATGTGATTCACATACAACATCTAAACCCTGGCATTAACCTGATAATGTTATCAAGCTAGTAAGTGGCAGAGTCAAGATTCTAACCTCGTGTGTGATTCCAAAACCTACACTCCCCTGCCTTTCACTGCCTAAATCCATTTAACTCCTCATTGTAAAATCAGCTTCCTGGCCTTGTCTCTTCTGAAGTAGAATTCTTTCGTTCACCTTTTTCTGAGGTTTAATTAGTCTTTTGAAAGACAGAGCATGGATTAAGAACAGAGCCTGGGTCTGCCGCCGTTTCTGCAGAATCCTAGCTGTGATCTTCGGCTAGTTCCTTCGCCTCTCCAAACCTCTTCACTAGTTTGCATAGTGGCGATCATAATAGGATTTACTTCTTAGAGTAATTAGAAGTAGATGAGGCTAAATACATTTAAAGCTGGATTGCCTAACAGAAAATTCAGTAAATACCAGCTATTTTTCTTCTTGGTCAAACTTCTGTGGCTATGTACATTGAAATCTTTTTGCTTATTTTCTGTATTTGATTCTTACATATCAATCTCAGTCTTTTCTAACCTTTTGAATGTTGCCTTGCATTCATCCATCTTTTTCCTGTGTTGTCACTGAGTTAGCATGCTCTCTACACCCACTTGGTGCCCAGTCAGTATTTATTGATGCTAATGATGATGATTAAACAAAGATGCAGTTGGCACCAGTCCTACAGCCTCTGAGACTGCTTGAGTAATCATGACTTTCTAAAAATAGAAAAGGACTCAATCATCTTACTCATAATTGAAGGTCAGAATTTGGTGTCAGCGTTTGTTTCTCTGGTGATGGTGTAGCTTTTGTGCAGAATTACCTTTGACAGCTGGAGTAGTCAGGCTTTGCAGCAGAGGTTGATGATCATGCATTCTTAGATTACTTCCTAAAATAGATGCATCATCATAGAGGTGGGCTGAACAGATATTGATCACAGTACAGATTGGTTTAAATTGGAGAAAGAGGTCAGGGGAAGCTTACCATTAAGTTATAGTTTGCTGTCAGGCTCTAGGTTAGTTTCCTACTTGCATTTCTAGCCCATAATTCTTTTTTGCATCAAAGAAAATTGTACAAAACTGTACAGTTACACTAAATACCCCTCGGGTTTCTCTGCCTTTCTGGTCTATCTAATATATTCCCACCTCATCTTTCCTCAGAAGAGTCCTTATTTTTGCTTTTTCCTGTTTCAAACTGTCCGTGAACACATTTTCTTCCTCAGCAACCTTTGTAGGAGTCTAGCAGGGTGTCCTGCATATTGTATTTGGGCACTATGCACCAACTCTGGTGAGCATTATTTTACAGTGAATATTGGTGCCTTATTTTAAAGAATGTAATGTCATCGAGGTTGGATTTATAACTCATTAATGGTAATGTGCTTCTATAATTTTAGTATCCAGGTTCTCAAAATAAAAGAAGGAAAGAAATAGAAAAAAAAATTAATAAAAGAGAAAAACTTTGTGCAAAGAAAAAGATTATAATCAAAAGTAAAATTAATACTCTGTGGCAGATTTCCTTTAGTAGAAAGTAGAAATTGCTGTTTCTTACCATATATAATGATTCCCAGATTTATATTTTCAATTTAGACATCCCACCAAAGGCTTGTCCTATTTCAGCAATCTCTAATTAAGACTTTCTTTTGTTTTTGTTTTTCATGTCAAGAGCTACTAGCCCAACCCTATACCCCACACAAAAAGTTAGCTGAGGGGGTCCCTGTGATATATTATACACACACATAAACTAATTTTTAAAGTTCTCATCCATTTAAAAAAGTAGAGGATATGAACCTATTCAAGTAAGTATATATGATTCATAGTTACAGGGAAATGTTTATTGAATTTATTTTAGCTTTGTAATTTGACTAAAGGGTAAAAGGAATAAGACTTAACGGAAGTAAATGCTCAGGAGGTGGAAAGAGACAGGTAGGTAAAGTGAGTGTGAGGTAGAAAAACTTGTCTCTGATTTTCTTAATCTTTGTATTATTTTTTAGTTGATGGAAAAGAAGTATCATTATTTGGGCTGTCTTCCTGACGTTCCTTCACCCCCAAACTAGATCTGTTAACATGGGAATAGTCCCAAGTTGTTATGAGGATTAAATGAGGTAATGAGGTGATCTAGCCCTGGCCAGTGTGGCTCACTTGGTTGGGTGTCGTCCTCTGCACCAAAAGGTTAGATTCCTGGTCAGGATGGATGCAGGAGGCAATCAATGTGTTTTCTCTCTCTCTCTCTCTCTCTCTCTCTCTCTCTCTCTCTCTCTCTCCCCCTCTTCCTCCCTTCTACATTCTCTGAAAATCAATGGAAAAAATATGATCAGGTGAGGATTAAATAAATAAATAAAACTCAAAATGAGGACAATTAGTTCCTTCAAATAACCTGCCACTTCTGAGAATTCATTGAGATAATTTATATAAAGTGCTTGGAAAGTGCCTAGCACATAGTGAGATCTCAGTAAATGTTAATTGCCTTTTTTATTATTTCTCGTGTATGTTTTTTTAAATTTAAGGTGAACCATTTTAGAAAACCAAATGTAAGTATGTATGTGTTTTTATAGATATAAGTAAATTGCTCATTAGAACATACATATAATTTAGAAATTCAGTAAGAGTTGAAGAAATCATGATTGTTTCTTAAGATGTTTTACTAAAGGGTTAAATCTCTATTTACTGGAATTTAGCAATTCTAATAACTTAGAGATTTGTCTCTTTAAAGTAATATGTCTTGGTTGTGCTTCTTTTTTAATTTTATTTCTGGTGGCAAGTCTTACATATTCAATTCCAAAGCAATACCTAAGGGGCTATATGAGGTTAACCATAACGTTGTAATCTTTTTTAAAAAATTTTTTTATTTATTGCTTTGAGAGAGAAAACAACACATCTATTTGTTGTTCCACTTATTTATTCCTTGATTGGTTGGTTCTTGTATGTGCCCTGACGGGATCAAACCCGCAACCTGTTGTATTGGGACAATGCTCTAACCAACTGAGCTAACCAGCCAGGGCACATAGTTGTAGTCTTTGAATGGCTGTATTGTAATTGCTTGTTTAATTGTTCATCTCCCTTGTTAGGCTATAAACTCATTGCGGGCAGTGATGCTCTTGTACACCACTGCATTTCCAGTGCCTAGAACAGTGTCTGCTATTCAGAGTATTTGTTGAAGAATGAACAGAGTGACTTCCCATTTGAAAACACATGACAAAGGTGAAATGCTGAAAGCTGCCTCATGTAATGAAATATTGAACTTCTGATTTTTTTCCTTGAAACCTGGTTTTTGTAACAGGAAATAATGTCAGCCTCATGAATTTCATTTTCTCCTTTAATAGTAAACAAAGTGAGGCAAAATTTCATGGAAAGGGTCAAACCTCAGAATCTTTACAACCTAAGTTTAAGTTCAAGATCTGTGTCAGCAGCTTAACCTCTACCAACAGTGGAGAGTTACAAATTAGGTATTATGTGAGGATTAGTCACGTAGTAGCTTCAACAAAAAGTTAGCTTCCTTTTTCCTTTTCTTCTCATATTACATAATTAAAAGTAATTCAGCTTCTCTTCATTTCAAAGTAATCTCCATACTGTTATGTTATTTGGTTAAAAAAGAAAATGGGACTAGTAGGCCAGCTTCTATGGGAAACAACTAGAGTAGCAGTCAGGAAACCTAAGGTAGTCCTGGCTTTTATTTATTTGTTTGTTTGTTTGCTTAAATTTTTTTTAATTTCAGAGAGGGAGGGAGGAAGAGAGAGAGAGAGAGAGACTTATTCTCTTTCAGTGATGAAAGAGAATTATTGATCAGCTGCCTCCTACACGCCCCCCACTGGGGACCCAGCCTGAAACCCAGGCATGTGCCCTGACTGGGAATCCATCCTTGACCTCCTGGTTCGTAGGTCGATGCTCAACCACTGAGCCACACTAGCCAGGCATTCCTGGCTTTTTACAGACTGGGAATGTGACCTTGGGTAAATCACCCAACTCTACCCTAAGTTTGTGTTTTTCATTAAGTGATATTCCCTAGTAATTAATAATATTTGAGAAAGCAGCAAAAGGACTATTTTCTACCCTCTTATAAAGAAGCTTCTAAAATGTCAGTATTACCCAGAAAAATTAACTATAAAACAACACAGAAACACTGTTTTTCTTAGGCACCTGAGGTATCAGAGCTGCCATGCCCCCACCCATACATCATAATTGTTCATTTGCATCATTCATTTGCATCATTCACTTTCCTGAAGCAAATTAGTACATTTTGAAATTCATATTTCATGGAGCTACTTAACTAATTGCTGCAATCAGCAGCAATTTATTATAGTAGGGCTGTTAAATCGCTCTGAGGTTGGCATACCATGTATAGTGTGTTTTTTATGGTCATTTTTTAATGATGAGTTTTAATAGGGAAAAATGGTTAATTTGTTAATATTCTCCTGAAAGCCTAACTTAGGCCCTATGTTTTTTCTTTGCCCAATGGTAACTTAAAAGGCCATGGCAAAGTCATTGACCCAGCCGGTGCACCAGCTGCCAGAGAGGCTGTCCCATTTAGAGGGACAGGAAGAGAGAAAGAGCACCCTGTTTCTCCTCTTGTTTGGAGACCCTCATTAAATTACTCAGAAACAATAATCAGATAGCTGCTGTTCAAGTTAATGGCACCTCTGAGTCCCTGTCAAGAGAGCTTTATTTAATGTGCAACAGACCTGGAGTGATGCAGGTGCCTTTTCAGGCCCTCATTTAATTTAAGCTGCTTTTGTTGGCATGGCAACTAGTTGAGACATCTGGGAGACATTATGCTGGGGATTGAGACTTCAGAGGATTTCTGCTAGAGCAAAGCAGAAACCTTATTATAAAGTGATATGTGTGGCTTCTAAATTTCTGCACCTACATTGTTAAGTCTTCACATTCAGGAATTGTATTTTCCAGAGAAATAAATTTGTAAAAGGTCAGCCTGGTTGTTGACTTGTTTTCTATGAAGAAAAAACTGCTTTACTTGAGGAGTGAAAAATATATTTCCAACTAAAACTTGACAAAATATAACTCTGCTGAGTGGCTATTTTAATCAGTTTGTAAAAATTATATATTTAAAATATTTCAGTCTGTTATATTTGAAAGATACTAGTGGAGGGGAAAGAATATCTGCACAAAGGTAAACCACATGATAAGTGTAGCCTGGCCTGTTTGGCTCATAGGTTGAGCGTCAACCTATGAACCAGGAGGTCACGGTTCAATGCCCTGGTTGTGGGCTCAATCCCCAGTAGAGGGAGTGCAGGAGGCAGCCAATCAGTGATTCTCATTGTTGATGTTTCTATCTCTTCCTTTCCCTTCCTCTCTGAAATTAATAAAAATATAACTTAAAGACAATTATTTTTAAAATGATAAAGATAGGCAGGGGCTCTTTGTGATTTTGCCATAGACTTTCTGGTTAAAATAAGAGTTTATTAACTGACCCCCATTCTTTTCTCACCTAGTCTATCATCTCAAAAAGCAGAGATATGAAAGTAGCACTCTTAAACTCTCCTTTCTTAAATATTATAACAGGAAGTTGAATGAAAGGTTTTTCAAGTTCACTGATCCTGAGGACAGAGACATGGCGATCTAGTCATTTGTGTTTAGCAGAGGGAATACCTGCTGGTTTATATTTTGGGAAATAAAATAAGTTATTTTGTGAGAGAAATTACGCACATATGTATGTGGTCTTAATGTAGAAGAATTGACTTATCATGCTCTATATTCATTTTGAACACTTTGCTTTTCAATTTTTTGCTATCTGGTAATACTTTGTTAGGTTGAACCATATGAAATTATTATTTTTGTTGGTCAAAAGTGGTCCCATATTGTCCATTCAAATCCAGTAGGTCAATAACACCCTGATCTGGAAATAATGTTTTGTAAAAAATGGCAAATGAAATGTAAGCATTTTTTTCTGAAATGATTAATTATTTTTAAAATATCTGGTTAAAACCAGGACCATGCCAGCCAGACAATGTTTTCTTTTTTCCCTTTTTTTGAGAATGTAGTCACTGTCAGAAGAAAGCATATGACATTATTTTATACTTATTCTCTGTTTTTGGTTCTTGTATCAGTTTGTTTCTTTTATAAATCAAAACAAGATTTTTCCAGTACCAGCACTATGAATGCAACTTGATAACTTGAAAATTAAGGTGTTTTCTCTCTGCCGCTTGCATGCATACCAAGTGTGTGTACTGACAGTAAAGATTCTGGCATCATAAGTTGGCTGCCAGTTTTGTAGATATGGGAGACAGAATAGAATAGAACCTGCTCTTCACTTCAATGCAAGAACTTTTCAATCCTGGCAGTAACAAAAAATTGTCAATTAACCCAGCAGACATGACTGACATCCCACAGTGCTTCATACTCTATTTAGGATTTTTTTCCCCTGAATAAAACCTCAAGTACAACACAATACAGTGATGGCAGTTGTGAAGTGTTTCTGGTTTTGTTTTGTTGCTTTGTTTTTTCCTTGTGTAATGTTTCTTTGTCTTTGTCCCTTAAGATTCCTGGAACCAACTCAAGAATATTGATACTTCTGATTAAGGCTTAATGGTACAAATAGAAGTTTTTCCTGGCTCTATCCTATGATTAAGATTCTAATAGGAAATTTTTTTCATTACAGGGTTAGTATCCTTAATTTGTAAAGCACTCTTACAAATAAAAATTATCACCCCAGTAGAAAATTGAGCAAAGGACAAGAACAATTCTCTCTCTCTCTCTCTCTCTCTCTCTCTCTCTCTCTCTCTCACATACACACAGACACACACACACACATACTCTCTCTTTTCCTTTTTTTCTCTCATACTCATACATACTAGTATGTGGCCAATAAACATTTAATCAGTTTTTAACATGAAAACACAGATGATAAAACACAAATTCTTATTGCCAGTCTTATTGCAGGGTCCATAAAATGTCAGTAAAGGATTAAAAACTGCAAGAGGCAGAAGCCTATGCTGGCAGTAGCGAGAACCCAAAAACAGGTCGGTTCTTGCTGTAGAATATCAGAACAGCTCAGAAATTGGAAACATCTGGTACCTCAGAAAGTAGGGATGCAGGTAGGCCTAAATTCAGGATTGGTTGCAAGCCTCTGTAAAAAGTAATAAGATGTTTAAATCTTAGTAGAGTGGCTAGAACCTAGTAGGTAATCAATAGTGCATTCACTCAACAGATGTTTATAGGGACTTCTTTTATGCAGGCATTGTTTCTCAGAGTTGGGGATAGATATGAATGAAACAGACAAAAGCCCTTGCATGGAGCAGGGTTGGGCAGACAATCAATAAACAGAGTAAGTAAATCATGTAGGTAAGTGCTAAGCGGGGGAGGGAGTAGAGCTGTGTGAAGGGTGGCAGTTGGACAAGACATGCATGATGCAGTATTAGAGTGATCAAGGTAGGCCTCACTCGAAAGATAAGAGTCAAGCAAAAACAAACAGGGTGAAATAGCCTAGTACAGTGGTCGGCAAACTCATTAGTCAACAGAGCCAAATATCAACAGTACAACAACTGAAATTTCTTTTGAGAGCCAAGTTTTTTAAACTTAAACTATATAGGTAGGTACATTGTTATTAACTTAATTAGGGTACTCCTAAGGCTTAGGAAGAGCCACACTCAAGGGGCCAAAGAGCCGCATGTGGCTCACGAGCCGCAGTTTGCCGACCACGGGCCTACTAGATGTCTGGAGAAGCACAGTCCAGGCAAAGGGAACAGCTAGTGCAAAGGCGCAAGGCCAGAGGTTGTCTAGCATGTGTAGAGAATAGCAAGGAAAAAAGTGATCAGAGAGAAGGTCAGAAGGCCAGATCATTTATGGCCCTGGAAGGACATTTTTAGGACTTTGACTTTTACTCAAAATGAAATGGGAAGCTTTTGCAGAATAGTGACATAATCTGACTTTCATTCTAAAAGATTGCTCTGTGAAATGCATACAGAAGATGAATTGATGAAGGGAAGGAGCCATGGATAAATGTGTGCTAAAACAAATGGCAAAATAGTGCAGAATCTAGGTGATGGGTATGTCACTGTTTAATTCTTTCAAATCTTATGTGTGTTTGAAATTTTTTATAAGAAAAAGTTTTAAACTGTTAAAAATTAAATCTAACCCTGATGATCTATAATAATAAAAGCATAATATGCTAATTAGACCAGACAACCTTCCAGACAAAGCCAGGGTGGCGGGGGCCGAGCCCCTTTCATGAATTTTGTGCATCAGGCCTCTAGTAATATTATAAATTAGCTAATGTGTATCATTTTATAGGATGATTCTAACATTCTGTACTGAACTATAAGGAAATTCTGCATGCCAAATCTCCTTTCCTCACTAACCTTCATTATGAATAGAATGTATTTCTTTGAAAAGAATCTGGTTGCCCTGGCCAGTTTGGCTCAACGGATAGAGCGTTGGCCTGCAGACCAAGTGTCCCTGGTTCGATTCCGGTCAAGGGCATGTACCTCAATTGCAGACTCTTCCCTGACCCAGGCCCAGGCCTATGCAGAAGGAAACCAATTGATGTGTTTCTCTCACATCCATAGTTCTCTCTGTCTTTCCCTCTCTCTTCTACTCTCTCTAAAAATCAATGGAAAAATATCCTCAGGTGAGGATTAAAAATATAAATCAATAAAGGGGAAATTTGATTCTTTAAAAAAATAAAAGAATCTGGTTAATAAAATCTAAGATAAAAATCTTACCTACAAGTGTAAAAGCCATAAAAATTATATTTTCTAAATAATAAAGTGACTGTTAATTTATAAACAAAACAAAAATGTAACAGTAAAAAAATGTATTCTAGCTGTTATATTTTAGAAATCCAGGGGTCATGGGCCAGTGTGGTAACAGTGATCATGGTAAGAAGTGGTCTAATTCTGTGGCTAGATTTTCAAAAGACCAACAGAATTTTCTGTTAAGCAGTCATGTGCCACATAACATGTTTCCTTCAACAATGTACCACATATATGATGGTGGTCCCATAAGACTATATTGGAGCTGAAAAACTATTGCCAAGTGATGTCATAGCCATCATAATTTCCTAGTGCAACACATTACTCATGTGTTTGTAGTGAAGTGATGTAGACCAACCTACTGCACTGCCAGTCGTTTAAAAGTATAGCATATGCAATTATTTATAGTACGTAATACTTGATAATAAACACACTGCCAGTCGTATAAAAGTATAGCATGTGCAATTATTTATAGTACATAATACTTGATAATAAACACACGGCCAGTCATATAAAAATATAGCATGTGCAATTATTTATAGTACATAATACTTGATAATAAACAATTGTGTTACTGGTTTATGTTTTCACTATATTTTTATCATTATTTTAGAGTGTATTCTTTCTACTTATAAAAACATAATTTTGAAAAGTTGGCCCTATTATGCCAGCAGCCTCATACATCTCATGTTTACCATGTCTTTTGATAGCACCATTTTCTCTTGTGCTTGATTTAATATTGTGTTGTTTTATTCATCATGGCCCCTAAACATACAAAATCTGCTAATGTTGCTAGTAACAGACTATGTTGAATTATTAACCTGGATATGAAATAAAAGTGATTCAGGACTACAAAGGTGGAAAATGAGGAAGGTTATTATTGATCAGTCAAGCATGCCCCATTCCACCATAGGTACGATCTTGAAGAACAAAGTGATGGAAGCTTTTGAAGGATCTGCTTCATTGAAGGCATTGAGACTAACAAAAAGTTGAGAGGAGCCTATATCAAACATGGAGAAACTTCTAATGACCTAGATTGATGACCAAACACAGAAGCATATCCCTATAAGCCCCATAACAATCAAGGCCAAAGCAAAAAGTTTGTTTTCGATGTTGAAAGAAAAGGCTGAACTTGACTACAATGTTGAATTTACTGCTAACTCTGGGTGGTTTAAATGATTGAAGAATTGTTATTCATTACATCATGTGAAAGTGATTGGTGAGTCTGCAAATGCTGATATGAAGACAGGTGAAGAATTTTTGAAAATTCTAGATAAGTGATTGAGGAGGAAAATTACTTGCCAGAAGAAATACAGCTTATAAGCAAATCTATGATGGAAAAAAGCAATCAAGCAAAGCACCATGGACATAGTTCTGAACCAAGTGACACTTTCTCAAGAAGAGCCCTCAGGCAGTCCTTCAGTAGGTATTTTAGAAGACAATGTTATCACAGGAGATGACAGCTTCATGCATGTTACTGCCCCTGAAGAGTTTTCAATGAGATACGGTGTGGAGTGGAAAATAGTGATATCAATTATCCGGATCAATATAGGTCTAGGCCAGTGGTCGGCAAACTGCAGCTTGCGAGCCACATGCGGCTCTTTGGCCCCTTGAGTGTGGCTCTTCCACAAAATACCACGTGTGGGCGCGCATGTACAGTGCGATTGAAACTTTGTGGCCCATGCACAGAAGTCGGTATTTTGTGGAAGAGCCACACTCAAGGGGCCAAAGAGCCGCATGTGGCTTGCGAGCCGCAGTTTGCCAACCACTGGTCTAGGCTAATGTGTGTTCATGTCTTTGTTTTTAAAAAAATAAAAAATTTTAAATAGAAAAGCTCATTCTATATAATATAACCCTAATATGCAAATCGATCAAATGGCAGATCTACCGGTCGCTATTATGCACACTGACCACCAGGGGCAGACGCTCAACGCAGCAGCTGCCCCCTAGTGGTCAGTGCCCTCCCAGTAAGAAGCAGCAAGCAGGCAGACAGTGAGGAGCAAGGGGTCCCAGACTGCAAGAGGGCACAGGCCGGGCTGAGGGACCCCTTCCTCCCCCAATGCACGAATGTTGTGCACTGGGCCTCTAGTCTAATATAAAGAAAAATATTTTGGTGCAGCTGTACAATGTGTTTGTGTTTTAAGCTAAGTGTTGTTACAATAGAGGTGAAAAGCTTAAAAAAATTTAAGTTTATAAAGTAAAAAAGTTATAGTAGGCTAAGGTTAATTTATTATTGAAAAAAGAAAAATATTTTTTGGTAAATTTAGTGTAGCCTTAGTGTCCATGATGTCCTAGGCCTTCCCATTGACTCATCACTGACTCACCCAGGGCAGTCCTGCAGCCTCCATGCATGTCCTATGCAGGTGTACCATTTTTTTTATCTTTTATACCAGTGATGGTGAACCTATGACACGCATGTCAGAGGTGACACGCGAACTCATTTTTTTGGTTGATTTTTCTTTGTTAAATGGCATTTAAATATATAAAATAAATATCAAAAATATAAGTCTTTGTTTTACTATGGTTGCAAATATCAAAAAATTTCTATATGTGACACGGCACCAGAGTTAAGTTAGGGTTTTTCAAAATGCTGACACGCCGAGCTCAAAACGTTCGCTATCACTGTTTTATACCATATTTTTACTGTACCCTTTCTCTGTTTAAATACACAAATACTTACCATTGTGTGACAGTTGCCAACAGTATTCGGTACATGCTGTAAAGGTTTGTAGCCTAGGAGCAGTAGGCTATCCCATTTAGTCTAGGTATGTAGGAGGCTATTCCATCTAAGTTTGTGTAAGTACACTCTATGATGCTCACACAAGGACGAAATCACTTAATAATGCCTTTCTTAGAACGTATCCCCATCAATAAGTGATGCATGATTTTACTTAAATCAAAAAACTCTAAATGAGTTCTCAACTGCAGGCAGGCTAAGACATGAATCTGTTCTGTTCTAGATATACCAAAAGACCTTACCTTTGCAAGAGCTCTGAATTCCACATTTCCATTGCCCCACAGGCCCCACCTTGGATCATCTGCTGTGTGTTCATTGAGCAAAACCCTGAGAATATAACAGAATATAAAGCATGGGAAGCTTAAAATTTAATAAGGAAGATATAAATATAAAAATTAAATGAGAGAATTTGTTAAGATTACATGACAACTTCAGTTTGAACTAACGATTTTACACATTTTTAGGAGTACTATACTTAACAATAACAGTTGATAAGTAGGTCATCATCTTTTCCATTGGTGCCATGGTGAGACCACCAACTCTCTCGTTTGAAATAGACTCCAAGTCTGGTCTTCACACTCTTCCTGGCCTGGCTATCATTTAAAATGTTTACTCTTATTTTTCTCTTTTATAATGCTGATTATAGGGAAATCACTTGGTGGTTCTGCTAACTTTTAAACAGTAAATTCTTAAAATTTTGCAATGTCTTCTGAGGGCTGGGTTCTCACCTCTATTATGCTGTCTAGAAGCTTTCTTTTCCTATGCCTTTACTAGCCTTAAAAATAGAAGTTCTTCTTTTGACCTGGAGCCCACTTTGAGGGCATTGGGGGCTGAATTCTCTGAACTCTCCTTAACTTAATGCCTCAAGATATGTTGTCACAGAATTGATGCAGAGTGACCTACATAAAATTATCGTGTCTCCTCAACCACTCAGCTCAGATCATGTCAAAGTTTTTCTTTATCAGATTTTGCGAGGTAAGATTTTCTTCATGAAGAAAAAGATAGTGTCACTGTAAATGAAATGTTTTACTTTTCATTTGAACTTTAACTAATCTGACTTTCCAAGGCTTTCTTTTTTCCTACTTTTTTTCTTTTGACCAAGGTATATTTAATAATCTTTATACTTGATATTAAATAAGAGGCTTTTAAGGATAGCCAAATGGTTTTTATTTTTAGTGATGGAATAGAGTGTCCTAATTTATTAGGCAGTTGAGTAGGTCAATCTATACAGGTGAATAAGCAGGATGGTTTGTTAAGCAGCAGTGGTTTAGTAGGAGATGACTACTAATAAATTGAAAAGTCACTGTGTGTTCCCTATGGATGTCCTTTCTTCAAGCCAGTATTAGGTGGTCCTGATCAGAGTGTTGGCTGAGTCCAACTCTAGGAAAACAGAATGATTATTAAAGTGAAAGCATGGA
This sequence comes from Myotis yumanensis, assembly GCF_028538775.1. Lineage (NCBI taxonomy): Eukaryota > Metazoa > Chordata > Mammalia > Chiroptera > Vespertilionidae > Myotis > Myotis yumanensis. The sequence goes on along the minus strand of NW_027223767.1, from coordinate 21,475,746 downwards.
GGAGACCGATAGAAACAGCCAGCTAAATAATTCTCCATTCTGGCTTATTAAAGAGCAAGGACTTGATAGAGAAGCGATTTGGGCTGACAGTGTTGGAATTTTCTCTGGCCATCAGGTGTGTCCTTCAGAATTTTTGCTATTACAAATTGAGAATTGTTTAAAGCTGACACAGCTTTCTGACCTAGAAAAATACTCCCCCACCTCCTACTGTCAAGATTCATAGAATTAAGACATTCTTTATAAAGATTGAAAAGCATCAGCCAAAAGGATGAAAACATATGCACAATATTAAAACTAGAAAGCCCACCTTCTGTAGTTGTGTGTTGCTATTCAGCAGTGGGGAGTGAGGGGAGATAATGGATCTTTTTTATAATTGTAAAAAAAATGTGATTTGCTGTATTTTACTCAAAGGACAGCCTTAAAGCTATGACCTTTGTCTGTCAGTGCTAAAGCTCCCTGTCTTTTAAAGTGTAGTTAATTACCCTCTGGATTCTCCGAGGTAGAAAATACTGCCAACAAACATGGGCAAGTTTCTGAATTTTGTTGCATCTGTCCTGGGAAAGACTCCCTATTGGCTGATGGGAAGTATTTTGTTGGAGCATGCTCAGAATCACAGGTTGGGGGTCATTAATAGCAGAGCTCCAGTAGCCACACTTATGAGTAACTTAAGGATATTGGTCAGCATTAAGGCCAGAAAAGCTTATCTATCCACAAACCTAAATAATCTTTTGAATTATCTCTAGATTATGTAAACCTTTGATGACACTTTATTTACTGTAGCAAAATTATATTTTTTTTTTGAGCTAAGACTAAGTCAAGCTTTTTAATCATGATCACTAAGCATTTAGTTAGGGAACCATTTAAAATCCTGTATTCTCTGTTTCTATGGTTTTCCCCAGATCAGTGGTTGAGTAAAAGGAATTAAATATCTGCAATTAAATCTGCTTGTTATTTCAGGTTTGAAATATCTTCATTCAGCTGGCATTTTACATCGAGACATTAAGCCAGGGAATCTCCTTGTGAACAGCAACTGTGTTCTAAAGGTAGCTTTTCCATTTATTTAAATATCTGAGAAAAAATCAGAATGTCAAGGCAGGTTTAAGAAAAACACATTTTTCTGAAAGAAATCCTTATTTTTATTTTCATCACTTAACCAAGAATTAAAGAACCCAGTTTTCTCTAGTGATATCACTAGTCATGGCCATAGTAACTAATTTATAGTATAGCCTCATGGTTTCTTCATGATATTTTGCATATGTTTTGGAAAACCTGAAATTGGAATTACAGTGGGACTAAAAAACAATAATAGAGGTGATTTCTTTTCAGATTATTCCATTATTAAAGGAAGTATATAACGGAGGAAATATCGAAATACCAGCAAGGTTCTATTTATATGAAAATGAAGTATGACTTTTTTAAGAAGACTGTGTTTTTACACAGCTAACATTTTTACATACTGTTAGAGGTAGCAAAGTAGGAAAGTGGAAACATTTAAAAGCGAAAATACTAAGCTAGAAAGGGGTCAAGTATTTATCAATATACAGTATTCTCTTCTGAAGGAGAATTGCTTATGGGACTAATTATAGTTAGTAGCACCAAATTTTCATATTTTAATTTCAATTTTACTAATCACCCCTCCCCCTTGTCTTTTGTTAGAACGACTCACAAAACCCACATATGTGCATTTCCCCACCACTAATAGAGAGATATATTAGCAAAACTCCTAAAAAGCGAGAGATCCACCATATTTTTCCCCATGATAGGAATTACAGATAAGGGCTTTCCTGGAACTGTGTCATCTCTGTGTGAGAAAATTAAAATTCCATTTATTTTATGAGTAACTACAGTATTTATGGTGCTTCACCTACAGTAAATGTAAAATCTTAACATTTTAGCTGATATATATGAAAAAGAAAATTTTTAAAAATGTTTTCTACTTTAATCAACAGAGGGGAGATGGGTGAAAAAGGTGAAGGGTATTAAGAGGTACAGATTCCCAAGTTAAAAATAAAAGTAATCCAGACTATCATTATTGTTTAGCTTGTTGGTAAATAAACTAAATATTAAAACCAAATATATAAATGAATTTCACTTTTTATTTAAGTGCCATCTTTCAACTGTAGGCCAGTTTTCTTTAAAAGCTGGTGTGTTATGCTGCTTTTGAATAAAAATTTTCCCTTCATACAGTTTCCAGAACTTTGTTCCTGTTTTGACCCTAGAAAGCTTAAAAACGTATTTTTCATATTTTCTCTGAAACCAGCTAATGTAGTTTAGTCCTTTGTTTCCACAAAGAAATTAATTATCCCCAAAATCCCTTGAAGTAAATATTCCATCATAGGTCATTGGGTTCATTCCCCTGCCACCTATCCCCATAACCCATATAATTTAAAACCTTATAGTCAGGAATTCTTTGTTCTATTCAGACCAAATCAGTTTTATGACAACTTAGCCAGTTTCTTATTTCAGTTTCTGTTGGGAGAACTTCACAAAGCATTTTGTGTTGAGTCTGTCATGCTTGATGCCATTAACTGCTTGAGGTTCATTTTCTAAATTGTTATGGTGTTGTAACCTCTGGCTACATGAATAAGTAACTAAAGGAAAATGTCATTTATGAATAAACAACACAAATTAAAATTTTTCTCTGCTCCCTTGACTTGTCTCAGTGGCCTACTTTTAAAAGCCAGAGTAGAATGCAGGCTCTCTCTTCTCAAATGTACAAATTCATCAATAATATTATGGTAAAATGTTTCTTTTATTTTTTAAAAGATTTTTTTATTGATTTTTAGAGAGAGAGGAAGGGAGAGGAAGAAAAGAGAGAGAACGATGTGAGAGTGAAACGTGAGAGCAAAATATTGATTGACTGCCTCTTGCACACCCTCTACTGGGGAGCGAGTCTGAAACCCGGACATGTGCCCTGACCAGGAATCGAACTGGCCATCTCTCAGTGCAACTGAGCCACACTGGCTAGGGCTCCAGACTGATGTTTTTAACAAAAGACTTGCTTTATAACAGAAAACAGTTTTGGGTGGGTGGGTGGGGTGTTTGTTTTTTAAATATAAATACAAGAAAGATATAGGAAAGTGGAGATAGGTGTTTCGTTTTGCTTTTTAAAATATGCTAAAAATTCATGGCCAAGTAATAGAGTTTTAAAAATTAGTGTCACTAGCCTGTGGTAGTATTTGAATATCCCCATATACAAACACGAATTCATTTGATGGGACCAGACATAATAAATTGAAGACAGAAAGAGAGGATTGTCAAAAATTAGGTGTAAAATTTGTTTCCTTTGAAGTAGTGGTATTTTATTTTTTCAAATAAAATCATATGCAAGGACCTCAATGTAGAAAACAGACAAAAAGTGTTATTTTGTCATTTGTAATATTGACTCATAAAGTTAATCAGTGAGAACACTGTCGCTTAGATGGCCATTACTCTCTTATCCTCAGTGCTCCCAGTGGTTTTTTTGGTTGCCCGGTATCAAGAAAATCTTCATTTCTAAAAGTAAGCAGAAGTTGCCGGCACTGCAACTGTTTACTAACAGCTCACCTTGCAATCTCTTTTTAGTTAAAAAAGAAAAACCAAAAAAAGATTTATCTTTAGGTCTATATATTTATTAACCAGTCTTTCTCATTTAATGTTGTGTCTCCAGGTTCTAGCATACTGCCTAAAACATACAGGCACTCAACTAAATATTTATGGCATGAAGCAACGAATGAATCTAGTAGCACGGGTATTACACAGTTTACTACATTTTGACATTTTCACACATCTGAGTGTGAATTAGTCTTTTAAATAAAGATACACGTGAAGTTTAGGTACAGTGGTTATGGAACTCCTGAAATACCTCCTGCGAACTATATTTAGCAGGATTCAATTGGAAACCTATAGCTTTAAAGAAATTTTACTATATGTATTTCCATAAAGATAGTGAACATAGCTCAGGAAGTCTTCAGGTTATACTTTTTTAAAATAATATCTTTCTTGCTAAGCCAGCCTTGAAAATAGATAGTAACTTAGTTTCTATATTAAACCTAGAAAAACGCACTCAGCTGTTTTTTGTTTTTTGTTTTGGTTGGTAGCAACTGAAAATATTAAAGGTGAGAAGCATATTTTTAAGAGACATCATTTTATATACAAATATGGAAGTTTGAGAATTTTCCCTTTTCCAAATACAGGGTAAGGTCAAATTATATATTGACACATATATTCTCTACCTATATCTTTGAAAACTTTTCAAAGTTCAAAGATCTATCAGGATTTTGGTTTTTTGTTGTTTTGTTGCACTTTACCATTTGTCTGTGACAATATTTTGAAAATCTTTTCTATTTAGATTTGTGATTTTGGATTGGCCAGAGTGGAAGAATTAGATGAATCTCGTCATATGACTCAGGAAGTTGTTACTCAGTATTATCGGGCTCCGGAAATCCTGATGGGCAGCCGTCATTACAGCAATGCTATTGACATCTGGTCTGTCGGATGTATCTTTGCAGAACTACTAGGACGAAGAATACTGTTTCAGGCACAGAGTCCCATTCAGCAGGTATGATATTTTAGGCTTTAGAAACTTCAATTCTATTAACAGACTTAAAGGAAAAACTATCTTGCATATATGTCTTTGGGCTTGTTCATTGTACTGTCTAAATTGCTTTTAGCAAATTCAGGTTCACTCACAATTCAGAAAGTTATGAAGTTGCAGATTACAGAGAGACTCATTTTATAACTTACGGGCCTATTAGAGGGAGGGTTCACTTTATTGCATGCACTGGTGCATAGCAGCAGCCTGTATAACAATTTGCACAGGTGTAATCTTCAGTTGTCGGAGGGCCTCTGTTCTTTTTGGCTGACTAGGTCTGACTTGAAAATGTATTTGGTGGTTTAATGTACTTACACTTTATGCTTAGAACATAAATTTTGAGTGCTGGTTTCTTTAAATCTAAACATTTAGACACATTTCTAACCTTTATTATTGGGCTTAAATATTTCTGTATGGCAGAGAACATCAGGAGCTGATTAAAATGTAGCTTTGGGACACCATAATGCTTTCATTGTCTGCCTTTATAGCTAATTCATTACTACACATATTTTCTTGGGATAATTTCTAATTATTTTTTATTCATAAATTTTAACGGTATTATTTGCTTGAGAATAATGTAACAATGATGAGCTTAGGCTGTGGAATCAAATCGGTAGGTTCAGATATTAGCTCTGTCACCTAACTATCTATTAAATATTGGCCAGGTTAAACTGTTCTGAGGATCATTATACAGATTAAATGAAATAGTAAAGCTGAAAATAAGGCCTGGCATACAGTAAGCACTCAAGAAATATAGCCTAACCAGTTTGGCTCAGTGGATAGAGCTTCGGCCTGTGGACTCAAAGGTCCCAAGTTCGATTCCGGTCAAGGGCATGTACCTTGGTTTCGGGCACATCCCCAGTAGGGAGTGTGCAGGAGGCAGCTGATCGATGTTTCTCTCTCATCAATGTTTCTAACTCTCTATCCCTCTTCCATCCTCTCTGTAAAAAATCAATAAAATATATTTTTTTTAAAAAAGGAAAAGAAAAAGAAAAAAGAAATATAATGGTGGCGGTATGCCAGGATGCTAGGATTGTAGCAGTAAATAAGACAGTTCCTGTCTTTGTGAAACTTTCACATGATACAGAAATTAAATAAGTATACAAATAAATATAATCCCAAGTAATGATAAATTCTATGAAGAAAAATTAAACCAGCCCTAGCCGGTTTGGCTCAGTGGATAGAGCATTGGCCTACGGACCAAAGGGTCCCAGGTTCGATTCTGGTCAAGGGCATATACCTTGGTTGCAGGCTCCTCCTCGCTCCTCAGCCCTGGCCCTGATCAGGTGTGTGCAGGAGGCAACCAATCAATGTGTTTCTCTCAAATCCATGTTTCTCTCTGTCTTTCTCTCTCTCCTACACTCTCTCTAAAAGATCAGTGGAGCCCTGGCCGGTTTGGCTCAGTGAATAGAGCGTCGGCCTGTGGACTAAAAGGTCCCAGGTTCGATTCTGGTCAAGGGCACATGCCTGGGTTGCGAGCTCGTTCCCCAGTGGAGGGCGTGCAGGAGGCAGCCAGTCAGTGGTTCTCTCTCATCATTGATGTTTCCATCTCTCTCGCCCTCTCCCTTCCTCTCTGAAACCAATAATATATATATATATATATATATATATATATATATATATATATATAAATAAAAATAAAATCAATGGGAAAATATCCTCAGGTGAGGACTGACAAAAAATTAAACCAGGTCGAGATAGGAAATGCTGATGGAGCAGAGCAGTACTAAGGAATTCTCTGAGGGAATAGCATTGAGGAGTCACCCAAGTGAAATGAGGAGCAAGGTCCTGGGAAAGAGTGTTCCAGGAAAAGGGACACCAGCATAATAAAGCTTCTGAGGCAGGAGCAGGTGTGGCATGTGGGAGGCATGCTCAAGGAAGAGCACATAGGAGCAGAGGTCAGAGAGAGAAGGAGCCTGGCCATGGCAACCTGATGAGGCTTTGGATTTTTATTCTATGCAAAGTGTGATGGGAAACGATGTGAAGATTTTGAGCAAGGGTGTGTTAAAATTTGATTGATTACCCTGACTACTGTGTATCTTTGTAAATAATTCATGTACTTGACCAAAAATGGAATACAAAGAGTTGTTAACTGATACATTAGAAACTACATATGCTATGATCAACATTTAAATTTATTTCTCTGCTACGTATTCCAAGTCCATTTTTTAAGCGTTACATCTTAAAAATTGATCCTAGTAACAAAAAACTTCTATCTAACTTAATGTTGCGTACTATTGACAGTATCCATTTAATATTTTTGGAAAATAGAGTTTAATAGACTTCCCTGTAAGATTATCATTATATTTGGACATGAGGAGCTGCCATACAGAAAAGCTTAAGTAATATGTTAAACAAGGATCTTGCCAGGTCGTGGGTTGCTTCTGAAAAGAGTATTTAAAGGGCCCTAACCAGTTTGGCTCAGTGTATAGAGCGTCGGCCTGCGGACTGAAAGGTCCCAGGTTCGATTCCGATCAAGGGCATGTACCTGGGTTGCGGGCGCATCCCCAGTAGGGGAGGTGCAGGAGGCAGCTGGTCAATGTTTCTCTCTCATCGATGTTTCTAACTCTCTATCCCTCTCCCTTCCTCTCTGTACAAAATCAATAAAATATATTTTTTTTAAAAAAGAATATTTAAAGGAACGTGTGAAGCAGCTGGGATGGGATGCAGATTATCTCATTTTCTAGAGAAATACATAGGTCTTGAGTTTGCCAGTGTGACATAGCCACTGAAGGAGAACTCACATCTATCTATCATCAGTGTATTTTGGAGTGAAATATTCAGGCCTAAAGTGGGAAAAGAGTCTAATTTCTAAATGGAAGTAGTTATTTTCTGTAGCATTTTCTTTGCATTTTTTGAGAAATAACTAGCCTAGGTTTTGCAATACCAGCAGACTTCATAAAAATGTTTCTCATCCATGGATCTGACCCATTTTAGACAATTTTCTGAATGGATCCATTTGTTTTCATGAGCCAGTCATTTCCTTCTGCCTTTAAGGGTAGTTGTCTGAGGTCCCAAAGTACCACCAACACACTTTTCCCAAAAAGCTTTGCAAAGAGATCTTTACTTGTGTGGAAAACAAGCTACGCAGATGTCTCCGTTATCCTGGAGGGCAGTGATACTGATGGTACCCCACGGTTCAGATAAGTGCAGAAGGAAATAGTGCTTTCCATTTTGAAGGAATTCAAATGAAATGTTATTGCTAATTAGGCTGTGAGATTAGAACAGTTGTAGCACTACAGAAAATGATGAAAGTGCTTTGGTATGTACAAAGGCTTGTTTGTGAGAAGACAGTTTTTATTGGTCTCTTTTATTGTGCCCAGTTAACTAAATGAGGCCTTATTCCACGTCATAGTTAGATTCTAAGTACCACAGATTCCTGTCAGTGTAAGAGATTTCTAGCATAATAAGAATATAAAGGGGTGTGTAACTGGCTCAAACATTGATGGCTTAGCTTTAATTTCAGGTGTGAATGTTCTAAGTATTTACTAAATCTCAGCTGCCTGATCTGTGGATTAGCTTCTTGATAAGCCTGAGTCCATGTGAAACATCAGAATCTATTCATTAACGTTTGAAAATAATAGTCATTAGCCATCAGCCAAAGAGCAGTTCACCTGTGCAAGGATCAGTTGTGGTATCAAGACAGGGCAGGTAGAAGCAGACTCCTAAATTACTATAGCTGCAGAAGGCTATGTTTGCCAAAACATGTTTTCTATAAACCTATCATATAGGTCCCTAATGAACATTTTTCTGGGGTTTTTTTTTAATAGTCCAAAAAGTGAAAATAGGAGCTCCTATTAGTTAATCTGGAATTGGTCTTAGGTTTATTTCCCCCAAATTTCCTCCTCATCACTAATAAAAAGTTGTTTTCATGAGCTTACTATCCATGTATTTCGTGTTTCCTTGTAGTTGGATTTGATCACGGATCTCTTGGGCACACCATCACTGGAAGCAATGAGGACGGCTTGTGAAGGCGCTAAGGCACACATACTCAGGGGTCCTCATAAACAGGTAAAGGAGAAGGAAGGGATCTGTATTGGGTAACCCTCTCTTTGGGCAGGATTTTCCTCCCAACAGAATAATGAAGTGAGATTTTTATTTTTTTTTTAATCCTCACCCAAGGATATTTTTTTCCATTGACTTTTTTAAAGAGAGGAGTCAGGAGGGAGAGGAGGGGGAGAGTGCAAGAGAGAGAAACATTGACATCAATAGGTTGCCTCCCACACATGCCCCAAGAAGAGCCAGGGTGGAACCGAACCTATAACCGAGGTACATGCCCTTGGCTGGGAATCGAAATCGGGACATTTCCGTCCACAGGCTGATGTTCTCTAGCCACTGAGCCAAAGCAGTCAGGGCAGAAGTGAGAATTTTTAAACAAAAACATTACGTGTAGCCCTGCCCGGTGTGGTTCAGTTGGTTAGGCGTCATACCATGCACTGAAAGTTTGGTGGTTCAATTCCAGGTCAGGGCACATCCCCAGGTTTCGGGCTAGGTCTCCGGTAGGGGGCATGCAGGAGGCAGCTGATCAGTGTTCCACTCACATCAGTTTTTCTCTCTCCTCCTCTCCCTTTCTCTCTCTAAAATCAATTTTTAAAAAAACCACCATATCACTTGTAAGTTTTATTTATCCTGTATGTCATTTGTCTGTAAGAAAGAGAATGTTAGATCCAATAAAATACAGTAATTCCTAATGCTGTAGGAGAAAGGAAATATGTTTGTAGTGCCCTTGCTAATAAATGACCCCTGGTATTTTTGTGTTTTGGTCTTTTGATATGTCTGGTAAAAGTTCCTAGGGGTGGATCTTTAACCTCAGTGCCGTAACCTAATACATATATATCAGGATGTCCTTTCCAAATACTGAACCAGAATACCTAGTATCTCTTAATGCAGCTGTGAATGTGAAGCTGTTTCTATTGCACTCTTGCCACTGACACACAAGCAGATGCGAGTGTTGTTAGAAACGAAGTATGAAGAGAGAGTGCCAGATTTACACTGATTGATATTACTTGCACCCAGCCAAGTCCTTGCTGAGAAAGACTAGATGTTTTTTTATCTCCATCCTATTGATTTAGAAGCATTTTTTAGAAGCATTTTTCCTAATCTTCTTTGGACAAACAGCTTAATGATATGAAGAGTGAATAAATGGAATACTTTTCCTAGGGACAACAAACTGAAACAGAAGAGAGAAGGCTTAAACAGGAAGACTCAGCAACTAATTTTCCTGGGCTTTGCCTTGGTTTCTTTTAAATTGAGCATTTGGAAGAGCTGATTGATCTAAGTGACCAAATGACAGACCGAGTTTGACACTCCTTCTCTCATTAGCCAGACCTTTGATCAAGGCCTTACCTTTTCCTTGCAGTTCCCTCTCTGTCGGTCTAGTGTGACTCCAGAGCATCCATTTGCACAGGCACAAAGACAATGAGTAAAGTGTGTTACGTCCTAAAACCAGCCCGAACCAGTAAATAGGGTTGTAGATGCCGGTATTTTGAATAGCCCCTGCCTGGTGCGTTCTCCCTCACCTGTCCCTCTGGGAGCACAAGAGCACACCTGCTCCTTCCCCCTCCCCTGTTCCTTCCCCCAGGTGCATTACCTTTCCCTCTCCCTCTCCTAAGCTCCAAGTGCCCCTTTTGCCTCTGAAGCCCTGTTTCTGAGCCTACACAGCCCAGCTGGCTCACTTCTCCGACCTCTGTAATTCTCTAAGTAAACTATAACATAATTTGAGGCCCTAATTTCTTTAGAAGCGGACCGTAAGTCTTAACCTACAGGAAGGTTCCATGTTAATAGAAAGAACTAAAAAGATCTATTATGTTTTATATATTGGCCAATATCAGGAATATTAAACTATTTTATCAGTACCTCATGGTAAATGTGTCCTTGGAAATAGCAAAATAATTTTCCTGTTTTACTGACCTCTTTAGGTCAGATTTTAACTATTGCTAGTGGTTGCCAGTTAATTCATCCTGTATGTCAAAGAGTTACTAAACAGCAACCAAGAGAGCCAGACTTCCTAAGGAGTTTCCTGCCTGCTACCTGCAACAGCTCGAAAATGTAACTTACTGCACCAAAAGTCACTTTGCACTCCTTTGAGAATTCCTGACAAATGAGTCCTTTTTGTACTACTGATTTTAAAAATCTGTTAGTTGTAAAAACCTGGAACTTTAAATTAAATAAAAAATAGTAAATGTCATTATTATTTAAAACAGAGGGTGGAAGAAAGGAAAATGTAACTTAACTAGTTAAATGGGTTAAGATGTTTAGCAGAATTCTTATACATTTTTACATGAATTGGCTTCATAACAGTAATGCCTCTTAGAGTTTGACATTTTGCTTATCACTAAGTTTTAGTGATGGCCTTAAGAGAGCACCATGGTAAAAGTTGGGGTGGCTCTGGCTAGTCTTGAGATGAAAATGTTTTCATTTTGAAGAGAAGACTGGTGGAGTAAAAACTAATTAGGAGACCATTTCTGCTCAAAAGTTAGATATGCTTTTCACAGATCTTTAGAGGACTTTTAACCAGTGCTGGAAAGAGCCTCTTTAGGCAGGTGTTCATGATCTTTGAACATTAACACAGGTAGATTTGAATAGAGTAAGTTATACCTACCATATATATAATTGAATGTAAATTAACTTAGCGTAGTACTTGGTACCATTTTTCCCCCAGTATGGAAATTCAGTTTATCTACATTTCCTAGTTGATCTTTATATTACCGCTGCTCTCAAGAGAAGTTAACCAACCCTTGAAGCTCTCTAGTTAAGCCATTAGTCAAATTCTGCCCCTTCCCTTCCCATTCCCTACTCTTTCCCTTACACCATGATGCATGTCTTATATGCCTATTGTTAGCCCAATAGCAGTTGCTTGAAGGTATCTCCATTCATGTTATAGCTATTTAGAGCTGACATTGGAAGACACATACACACCCACACACAAATAAATTTGTTATGTAGTTACTTGGATTTTTTTAAATTAATTTGGTCCCCAATCCAATATATGCAATATAGCTTGTGTTCTTCTGTACATCATGATGATTCTGCAAAGGGCATTGTGCATATCTCAGTGCTCTGTTTGTTTCTCTAGACTGTAGTGACTAGGAGTGCAGGCTGTGATGTCAGTGTCAGGCTTACCACATCACACAGGATGTTGAATGATGTCCCAGGAGTTGTACACTACAGTTTTCAGACAGATTGTATATGACTCCCGACTCTACCAGTAACTCACTTTGTGACATTAGGCAAACTACTTAACCTTCATGTGCCTCGGTTCATTCATCTGTAAAATGTGAACAAAAATGTTTCCTACCTCATTAAATTGTTATAATGATAAAGAAATAGTGGATGCAAGGAGAACATATAATAGTGTCTGGCATTCTAAACACTTAATATATATTAAAAATTAAAGTTTTGATAGTATAAAGATCAACTAGGAAAATAATAGCTATAGCTTGTGATATTTTTTTTAAATAATATGATCACATGGAGCTTATCCCAGGAATGCAAAGATGTTCACCTTAATTAATACCTTAAGTCCTCAAAACACTATAATGTGACATTTATTATTCCTTTTTGCAGATGGGAAATGGAGGATTATAGAGGTTAAATAATATGCTTAAGTTCATAAATCAAATCTCAAAAATAGATTCCTCTAATTTTATTTTTTTATTTTTTAATATATTTTATCGATTTTAGAGAGGAAAGGAGCAGGGGAGAGAGAAACATCAGTGATGAGAGAGAATCATCGATTGGCTGCCTCCTGCACGCTCCCCACTGAGGATCGAGCCCGAAACCCAGGCATGTGCCCTTGGCCGGAATCGAACCCGGGATCCCTCAGTCCGCAGGCTGACACTCTATCCATTGAGCCAAACCAGCCAGGGCAGATTCCTCTAATTTTAAAACCTATGTTCTTAGCCAGTCACGGCCTGGCACATATATCTTCACAGCAGATTCTTTTAAAATCTCACTTGTTTATATGCAAGTAATATGTGAGTACATGTAAAATACAAATTTTACAGAGAGTTAGTCATCCTTAGCTACCCCCCACACCATCCCAGTCTCCTTTGGATTAATTTGAAAATAGCTTTCCAGACATATTTTTCTATGCGTTTATTTACATATATTTGTACAAACAGAAATATGTACTATTGTTCATTGGGACTTTTTGAAAAATATATACAGGAGAACCTAATTATCTTTTTAAAGTCACAAATTACTGCCTCAAGTTCATTTACTTGTGTTGATTGATTAATATGTATATTTCCATGTTGTGTAACAGTCAGGTCTCTTTCCAGTGAAACTCAGTTAAAACCGGCTTAAGCAATAAAAGGAACTTACTGGCTCATATAACTGAAAAGTCTTGGGCTACAGCTGACTTCAGGCCCTGCTGGATTCAGATAGTCAAGTGACGTTCCATATCAGGAATCTGACTCTCTTTTCTTCTGTTTTTCTGTGTGTTGGCTTCATTTTCAGACAATCTTACCCTCATATATTTGTAAAAATGGACCCAGTAGTCCCAGCCTATGTTCTACTAGCATATCAGTCATTTGGGAAAGAGCTTTCCCAAATAGATCCAGAAATAATATTTGGAAATTCTCTGATTTAGTTAGGAATGTGTTTGGTTATAAGTAATAGAAAATCTTATTTACAGTGGTTCAAAAAAATAGTTCATTTTTTTCCTCATCAAGTCCAGAGGTAGATAGTCTAAAACTGATATAGCAGCTCAATTATGTCATCAAGGATCTAGTTTTTTTCTTTCTTTGTCCTCTGGCATCTTTAGAATGTTGACTTCGTACTGTCTCACTTATCGCCTCAGGGTCACAAAATAGCTGTAGCGTATCCAGAAATCATATCCTCTTTTATTTTTTTTTTAATATATTTTATTGATTTTTTACAGAGAGGAAGGAAGAGGGATAGAGAGTTAGAAACATCAATGAGAGAGAAACATCGATCAGCTGCCTCCTGCACACCCCCTACTGGGGATGTGCCCGCAACCAAGGTACATGCCCTTGACTGGAATCGAACCTGGGACCCTTGAGTCCGCAGGCCGACGCTCTATCCACTGAGCCAAACCAGTTACGGCTATATCCTCTTTTAAAACAATAAAAACGAAAGAGGGAGCACTAGCAGTCTCTGTCCCTTTTGTCAGGAAAGCAAAGTTTCCAAGAAGCCTGCCTAACAAACTTTTGCTTATATGTCATTTTCCAGAACTGTGTGATATGTGCCCTCCCAGATGCAAGACAGGCTTAAAAAATGAGAATTTTCTCTCTCATAAAATGAAGGTAAATAAGGGAGAAGAGGATTGGGGTATGTGTTGGATTAGCCATTCCATGTCCCTGGCATTTTTTATTTTTTAGACCATGTGCCCATCCTGGAGCCAGTCGTGATGTTCAGGGAAATATGTCATTTGATTGTCCAGGCTTGGGTCACGTGCCATCCTTGGAGTTGGGAGATTGAAATCCAGGCCAGTCAAACCACTTGAGTGAGAAAAGAATGGTTCCCTGAAGGTCAGGGAATGCTGAGTAGACAAAAACACTGCACAGTGTTGTGTGTTTTGTTTTTGTTTTTTAAATTGATTTCAGAGAGGAAGGGAGAGGGAGATAGAAACATCAATGATGAGAGAATCATTGATCGGCTGCCTCATGCACGCCCCCTACTGAGGATCGAGCCTGGAACTGAGGTTTGTGCCCTTGACCGAAATCAAACCCGGGACCCTTCAGTCCCAAGCCCCCCCTCTATCCTCTGAGCCAGACCAGTAGGGCTGTACAGTGTTTTTTATTTATTGTCACTTTTATACAGCTTAGAATCTTAGGTGAAGAGAATCTTAGCTGCCACGGCCTACATCAGTATCTATTAAGGTAGATCGTTGTTGAGGCACTGACCTGTGGATAGAATTGAAAAGTCTAATTTAGTCCTTTTGTTCGTCTCTAATAAGGTTTTCATTTTTCCTCAGATTGTTCCCAGCTAATTGTGTCAGGTATAGATATATTTTCACTGAAGTTAAAATAATCCTGTCTTATCTTACATTTGATAGAATCAGAGTATGTTAGAAAGTTCATTCAGTTCAAACTTACTGTTTTTCAGGTGGGAGTTTCTTTTATATAACCCCCAAGTGCTTACTGCCATGCACTTCACATTGTGCATCCTCAGTTAACATTGCTGACTGACGATGACAGCTTCTTTGCTGCCAGGTGAAAACTAACAGGGACATCTAACAGACTCACACAGCCGTGCTGACCTCACTCCGGGGACCAGCTCTCTGCAGTTGGCTCATGATGACTATGGTATATCCATTTAGGGCCTCTCACCCAGTTCCAGAAGCTCATCCTTGCTTCATTTCACTGACAATTAATCATAGTCATTAATAGAGCACTTTTTATAACCCTTCCTGTCCCCACTCGCTGGCACCCACTCACTCCTGCATTGCTAAGTGACTTATAAACTTGCAAAACAAACAGAAAATGGACTGGTATATTTTAAAAGGGGAGGAAAGTGATAAGTATAAATGTTAGGGGAATTAGCAGAAACTTTTTTCCCAATGAGATATTTAGGGTATATTTTTAAGCATTCTATTTGTTCTCTTATTCAAGTAATTCCAGTACTTGATGAGAAATACAAACTTGTTCTGGTTCTATAACATGGGCCAAATTGGTTTCAACCATAATGGCTGGTGAACTGGAGGGAGGGAAATTGAATTAGAAATGCAGCATCTCGCCCTGCTTGTGTGGCTCAATTGGTTGAGCAAGGTGACTGGTTCGATTCCTGGTCAGGGCACACGCCCAGGTTGCAGGTTCAATCCCTGATTGGGGTGCATAAAGAAGGCAACTGATCAATGTTTCTCACATCGATGTTTTTCTCTCTCTTTCCTCCTCCCTTCCTCTCTCTCTAAAATCAATAAAAACATATTCTTTAAGAAAAAAAAATGCAGCATCTCTAACATATTTTTTCTGTGGAGCCAGTGCTGAGAGCTAAATTATTAGTGTTTTTCTTACTGGAGAAGTGTTGGAATGACTGAACTGACTCTTCTTTCTCTCTGTGCCTCTTTTTTTAGTGATCAGAGTGGATCTGTCTTTTTTTTTTTTTTTTTAATATATTTTATTGACTTCAGGAAGGGAGAGAGAGAGAGAAAGAAACATCAATGATGAGAGAGAACCATTGATCAGCTGCCTCCTGCATGCCACACACTAGAGATCGAGTCCGCAACCTAGGCATGTGACCTGGCCAGGAATCGAACCATGACCTCCTGGTTCATAGGTCGACACTCAACCACTGAACCACGCTGGCCGGGCTCAGTTCCTCTTTTCAACATGCATATAAACCCAGAAAAGTAGAAGGTAGCATAATATGACTGTTCTAGGTTAAAATTAAACTTAGCCTTATTTTTAGTGTATTTGTTGGGATGTAGTTTTATGAAGAAAGGTACAATTTGGGGTGTGAGGGTTGTTTAAATTTCAGGTAAACTTAACATCTTCTCATTAGCTGTTCATAAACTCCCCGTCTCATATCCAGGCATCCTCAAGTCTTATAAATTTTGCCTTCTAATTTCTTCTCTATCCTCCATTCAGTGGCTTCTGGAACTAATTGGTTATGTTTTCCTTGCCCACCAGAGAGATGTTACTCATCTTAGTTGCCCTAACACCTAGCCCAGGACCTGGGATTTGGTGAACGTTAGATGATTAGCAATGATGGGTAGGTAGGCAGGTCTGTGCTGGTGCAGTCTAATAGATGAGAAAGCCAAGGTCCAGGGACTTAACCCACGTCTAGTGATAGCAGAGTTAGAATTAGAACCCAGTATTCCCTTCCCTGAGCTATGACATACCTCCTCCACAAAACTAGCATGAGGTGCAGATGCACTTGGGGAGTGGAGAGGAAAGAGTTGCTCATGGTGAGATAGCAGAGTCAGTAAGCATTGGCTGGAATCTGGCTGCCAACTTGCACAAGCCAGTGAGGGAGAGGACAGCTTTTCACTGTCAAAACCAAGAATCCACATCTTTTAAGGATATCAATTTACTTAATTTCACACAATAAAAAAAATTATTAGGGAAAAATACATATAAATTAAGTTGTAAGTTAAAGCTCTTCCTTAACACTCTCCACACTACCCCCCTTATCTTGACTAATACAAATAATTTCAGAGCTACATAGACCTACATAATTTTTAACAAAAAATACTTCTCTACCTGCAAACATGGAAATGCACCAAGGGATAATAAATTGGTCTGCAAATATGTGAATATCAACTATCTCTAGGTTCTGTGTACTTAATACTTGTTAATCTGTGGTAGTCCTGTCAAGTCTCACACGAAAGTAAATTGAAGAGATTTTTTAGTCCAACCTTCTCGTTTAATACTTAAGAATACTGAGATTCAGACATGTTGATTTATCTAATTGGTTAGTGAACTAGAACCCCAATCTCATCTTATTGCTATGACTCCTTGATCCTGAAGAAAACTTCTGTAAGTTGAATAACTACCTCCTGATGGTTCCAGGGTGTCTTGTTCTTGTTGGATTTTCCTGTGTGGCTTTGTTGGAAGGAGATAGATATGGAAGTCTTGTAACAAGACTCTGAAGCTGTGATTGAGATCCGACGAGACCTTTTAATGTTATTTGTGTGACAGAAAGAGCAGAGATGCTCTGTCCCCAGCTCTCCAAGCTGTGAAATAGCTTTATGAGCTCTGTGGCTTTTCAGGTCCTAAAAGCCAGCTCCCTGCATCAATACAAGAAGGCTAGATCTTGACAACAGGACATGCATGCCACTTACAAAAGACAATTATTGAATGAGAAATCAGGTGGTAAAGGCAAAATAGTAGGTGGACCCAGTGCAAACAATGTCATACGTTCTGAGAAAATTCTTTTTACATCTCCTTTAGGACTAGTGTTTTAGCAGCTTTGTGGTAATGTTGCCATAAGACATAGTTCACATGCTTCCTTTTTGCACAGTTTACATGCTTAAGTTTGCATGTGGCCAAGGTATTAAACCCTTTTTCTCTCACTTCTAGGCATGTTTGTTCTTCTCTTCCTGCTACAGCATTTACAGTATAAGGCTAATACTAAAGCATTTACAGTGTAAGGCTAACAGGAGCTCCATAGTTACAGGGTTAGCTTTCATTTTCCTAGGCTCCTTTGTGCTCTAACCTCCAATGGGTAATCATGCAATATAAAATATGCTACTGGGAGTCAATGATAGTTGTTTTTGAGACTAGTTATGGGAGAATACTCCTTCTCTTTGAGTTATTACTTATGTGCACACATTTTTTGAGCTGGGTACTTACCTTGCCATAAATGAGCTATACTGCGTATCTACTTACACTCCTTTACATATTTGAATTCTTTATTTTTTCACAGCCATCTCTTCCTGTACTTTATACCCTGTCTAGTCAGGCTACACATGAAGCTGTTCATCTCCTTTGCAGGATGTTGGTCTTTGATCCAGTAAGTAGTTTTTGTTTTTATACTTTGTAATGAATTAAAAATACATGTGTTCTAAGAAAAACATCAAGAGCTGGACAATGTAAATAATGACTTTGCAAAAGATAAACTTCAGTCCTCAGTTTCATGTGTATCATGCTCACTCATCATACAGAAGTTTGATTATTAACCCCTAAGAGCTGAGGGGGAAGCGAGATGAAGAACTGTACCAGCTTTATTTCTCTCAATTTGTAAAAGAAGTTTGGCACCAACTTAAATCAGAAGGAAAAAGATTTTAACATAGTTTGAAAAAAATCTGTCCGTTATATTGTATAAGGAGTTGTTGGGATGGTAGCTTTTCCAGATGCCTTTTTTTTTTTAAATATATTCTATTGATTTTTTTACAGAGAGGAAGGGAAAGGGATAGAGAGTTAGAAACATCGATGAGAGAGAAACATCAATCAGCCGCCTCCTGCACATGCCCCCCTGGGGATGTGCCCGCAACCAAGGTACATGCCCTTGACCGGAACCGAACCTGGGACCCTTGAGTCCACAGGCCGATGCTTTATCCACTGAGCCAAACCAGTTAGGGCCAGATGCCATTTTTGGACTTGACTCTTTTGGAACAAAATTTAGCTCTTCATTTATTCATTCATCCAGAGAATATTATTCATATCTGTACCAATAACTGTTGTTAAAGAAGACTCAAAAATGGAAGCATTTAGAAAAGAAAATTTTACTTCCTAAGAGTACAAGAAAGTCACCAAATACAAAAAAACAGCAGGTATTTAAAGGGGGGATGCCCACAGAATTAACAGTTTCTACGTTTACATTAGTCTGCTTGTGATGAGAAAACAGCAGCTGTCTCACATGAGGATCAAATCCACAAAGGCCGGAGCTATCTTGAGACATCAGCATAACAAAGATTAGGGATAAAAATGTTTTGTTAGAGTCCAGGTTTGTGAGAAACAGTCAAGGTTTTATTATTGGGACCAGAACCAATCAGTGACCAAGTTATTTTTGTTACATCTCAGGGTGCATAGTGGATTTCTATTTGTTTGGTGTTTGTTTGTTTGTTAGTTTTCCTTTTGTTTGTTTACTTTATTACTTTGTGAGGTACTTAGTAATACGGAAGCAGGACAAAGTGGCCGTTCTCAATTCCACAGTCCCTCCTTGTGGTCAAGTTCCTGCCATTAAGGACCATTCCAACCACAGAACTTGCTCAGTGACCTAGTGATTTAGTGTCATTAGTTTGGTATTTTGTTTTATTTGGCAAGTCTATCTATATAGCTAACAGGAGATGTTGATTAATACATAAAGACCCTTTGTATGGTTAACAAAACTAGAGCCACATTAACTTCTAGCTTCAGAGGTAATTTCTGTCTGCCCATAGAAGATTATAAAGGCCCCGAGGTTAAAATTTCCTTTTATGTGTCAGAAATATCTTGTGTTCTTTATTAGTTCTATTTAGATTAGGAACCAAAAACCATGTGATTCACCTGTACTAGATTTTCCCTGCAGTACTTATATCTGTAAGGTATCCTCTTTCTCAGGGAGCCCATGTTTATTAAGGCTCCTGACCTGCCCGAACTCACAGACTTTACAACCTTAAGGCTGGAGGGTCCTAAGCTGTAGAGCAGATACCACACATATTATCCTGGGAGGCCTGTTAGACATCAGTTCTATGTGAAAGGTAGTCCTTATTCCTCAATAGTGGGATTGTCACACCTAAATAAATGAAACTTTATATATATATATATATATTTTTTTTATTGATTTCAGAAAGGAAGAGAGCGAGAGATAGAAGCATCAATGATGAGAGAGAATCATTATCAGCTGCCTCCTGCACAGCCCCGACTGGGGATCGAGCCTGCGACCTGAGCATGTGCCCTTGACTGGAATCGAACCTGGGACCCTTCAGTCCACAGGCCAACATTTTATCCACTGAGCCAAACCAGCTAGGGCAGTAAATGAAACTTTTGATATCATATTTACAATTAATTATCTTTATAAGAGGGAGGTAAGATTTATCTGGTAAAGAGAACAGATTCTTATTGAACCGAAGTAAATTACTACACAGTCATTAAAAAATAAAGGAATTTATTTGGCAAGTTAAGGATCACTGCATAATATTTAACCATTTTTTATCATTTCTTGTAGAACAAGTCCAACCAATAAATGTGTTGTTGTTTTTTTTACAGAATTCTTATTTTTAAATTGGCCTGATGCTTTATTAATTTATAATCGACATTAAAAGTAGATATCATTTTTAAAGAATGTTTTATTCTGTTTTTAACCTGTTGAATTTAGGTTTGGCCGTACATTAAAAAGAAAGAAATGAGGGTTTTTTAAATATCCATTAAAAATAGAACACTAACCATAATTAAATCAGTTTATTTAGCCTATTTAGTTGCAGTAATTAATTACTTATTGTTGCTATTGGGCTAAGCCAGTGGTTCTCAACCTTGGCTGCACATTAGAATCACCTGGGAATCTTTTTAAAATCCTGATTTCTGGGCCTCATCCTCCGGAAATTCTGTTTCTTTGTTACAAATGTTGTGGCCTCACCCCATAACAAAAAAGATTTTAAAAAGATTCCCAGGTGATTCTAATGTGCAGCCAAGGTTGAGAACCACTGGGCTACGCAGTCTGTTGCCATATGTCTGCTCCTGGACTGAAACGTTCCTGGAAATCCTGGCTCAGTTACCTGGTTCGGTCTCAGCAGTGGTGTCTGTGGGGATGATGTCAGTTACACCCATGAATTCATACCATGAAGACAGTGGTCAGAGTACCATCTGATAGCATCCTTTACTGAGGTCCTTGTGATATTTCTTAAGGAATACTCAATTCCTGATCTTTAGTTTGTAGCAGGAGCCTTTAGGCAAATATAAGAAAAAAGGAGCCCTGGTCAGTGTTGCTCAGTTGGTTGGAGTTTAATCGTATGTACCCTATGGTCTCAGGTTCCATTCCCGGTCAGGACACACACCCAGGTTGTGAGTGCGATCCCCAGTTGAGGCATGTACAGGAAGTAGCCGATCGATGTTTCCCTCTCCCTTTCTCTCTTTCTAAAATCAATAAAAACCTATTTAAAAAAAACAAAAACAAAAAACACAAAGACCAGTAGGGAAGCCAGACTCCAGCTACTGGTGGCAGCTCATAGGAACCCAATTTCTGACATCTGCCACCTGACAGAAGTGATTTAATGGTCAGATGGTAAAATTAAAACCCAGATTCAATCATAGCGGTCACCAGTGTGGACATAATCACTCGTTTCAATCAGAAACAGAAATAGACTCGGCCAACAACCAAATTTAGTCAGCAAAAGCCGAAGAGCTCAATCCCTATGTGAGACTGGCCAGAGACACGGGTTGAAGGGCCCTGTCTCGGGAAAGGTGCACTGTCGGCCAGCTAGTTTCTTTTGATTCTGACAGTAGGCTTTCTTTTTTAAAATATATTTTTATTGCTTTTAGAGAGAAAGGGAGAGAGAGAGAAACATCAGTGATGAGAGAGAATCATTAATTGGCTGCCTCCTGCACGCTCCACATTGGGGATTAAGCCTGAAACCCGGGCATGTCCCCTGACTGGGAATCAAACCAGCGACGTCCCGGTTCATAGGTTGACACTCAACCACTGAGCCATGCCAGCCGGGCCTGACAGTGGACCTTTATTCCAGTGCAACCTCCAGGAATAGCTGGATTTATTTACAAAGAGAAAAGGTTTACTTGCTAAAAGTACCGGTGAATCAGTTCAGCTGGGTCACCAAGTACAAAACAACAGGAGCAAAGCCAAGGTTGTTACGTTTACATTTGTCTGCTCGTGGTGGAGAGAGCAGCTTTCATTTGCGATGATCATCTCCTGGAAGGGCATGGCATGCCTTTTAGCATCAGCACAGCAAAAAAGCAGAGATTAAAATGTTTTGGGGGAATCTGGGTTTATGGGAAATAGTTAACGTTTCATTATCTGGGGGACCAGAACCAGTCAAGATGATCTGGTGTTTTTTGTTTGTTTTTTATTGTTGTTGTTTGGTTTAAGTGCAAAATGTTTTTTTTTTGGCAGGGGCCGGGGGTGGTTAACCATGTTATGTGAAGTGCTTGATCATATTGCAAGTAGGGCAGAGTGTCAGTTTTTATTCTATTCTCTGCTCCTGAGCCTATCCTTAAATCCTTTAAAATCCACTTTCTCTCACACAGTAGTACTTATATGTCCACTGAGCTCAAAGGAAGGACTTTTTTTTAATGGAGAAATGAGTTTAAAAGTGTATGGTTTATCAACCTGAAACTAGTATATTACGTATTCTGATCTGAAGTGTCAGGAAACAACAGGCTGCTGATATTCAGAGTGAGCTGGTTGTTAAAACATGGCATTCAGGCTGTTACCTGCTGCCTAACTCCAGCAGCTTCAGATATCCTATATTGACTTGGCATTCTAAGAGAATTAAAGTTTCAAGCAGCTTTGTAAAATTGCCACCGTGATCACATCTCTTCTAGATGCTGAGACATGTTTAGAAACTATAACTGCTATTTAAAATGTAAACTTCTGCCCTAGCTGGTTTGGCTCAGTGGATAGAGCATCCACCTGTGGACTGAAGGGTCCCAGGTTCGATTCTGGTCAAGGGCACATGCCAGGGTTGCAGGCTCGGTCCCTAGTGTGGGGCGTGCAGGAGGCAGACAATCGATGATTCTCTCTCATCATTGATTTTTCTCTCTCTCTCTCCCTCTCCCTTCCTCTCTGAAATCAATAAAATTTTATTTAAAAAAATAAAAATAAAATGTAAATTCCCCTCCAAAGCATTACATATTTTAATGTCATGATATTTATAACTGTGGGCGCGGCATACATTTATTTTGAGGTAGGAATTCTTTGGGATCTTAGCAGAAAGTCACTTCATACTCCCTCAACTGCTGCATTACCCACCCTGACTTCAGTTATCCCTCTTTACACAGGATGTACCATAAAGTATAAGCAGTTACTGTGCCTTGAGAAAGACCCTGTGTGGACAGTCGTGTTTATCTGTAGTGTTGATGTGCTGGTCTCTAAATTTGATTTCAGTCCAAAAGAATATCCGCTAAGGATGCCTTAGCCCACCCCTACCTAGATGAAGGGCGACTACGATATCACACGTGTATGTGTAAATGTTGCTTTTCCACCTCTACTGGAAGAGTTTATACCAGTGACTTTGAGCCTGTCACCAACCCCAAATTTGATGACACTTTTGAGAAGAACCTCAGTTCTGTTCGACAGGTTAAAGGTGAGTACCTTTTTTGGCCTTCGGCCTGGCAGGATCACTAGTAACGTTTTTCATTGCGTGGCCCGGAAGAGCTGAGATCTCATAGGTTTATTTTACAGCCTCGCGTACAACTCTATTCAAGTCATGTACCATGAATGCTATGTATGTTACAAAAACGCTCAGTTAGTTCTACATCCAGGAGAAGGACAGGCAGAGGAATAAATATTTTGTTCTTGTTTTCAAAGCTAACTTACTTGATGAGTGTGACTCAATATATTTAATATGTATTCATTGAGTGTAATTAATTGAATGGAACATATTGGATGTATAACATGCAAAGTTTTAAAAAAGATAAACATCCACTGAGGGATCATTCCATGGATGATGACAAGAGAAGGAAATTTCTGCTAGTCGACTCGTAAAATTTCCTGACACCACCTTTTGGGATGGGGTAGGGGGTTATGACATCCAAAATTCTGAATGATTTGAGTGTCTGCTATAGGGCATTTTAGAGGAATCAATAAAATTTTATTTATTGAGAGAGCAGTTCCCAAAGAAACCAGCCCCAAACTGTATCTAATCATCAAGGTATTTTAAGTGATTTTCAATAAGATGGTAATTACCAGCAATTTAGAAGAGTTCACTCATATTGCCAAACCCTGTGGTGTCATCTCTCAAATTTATAGACCATTTTACTCCTCCCAGGGATGGGATTTTCGCCCTGAGTGAGGCGCTTTGGGGGGTTTTGCCTGTGTTTAGCAGCACCTGTCATTTGGTTTCAGGAAAGTTCTGCTGGAGTCTGCCTGACAGATGATGTGTATCTGATTTAACTAAACCAGCAGGAAATGCTCTTCTGACACTGGCTAGCGTTAGCTGAGAACCCGCCGCTCCCAGACCTGCAAATTGGCATGCCTTGTGTGTTTGTTTTCTCCACAGAAATTATTCACCAGTTCATTCTGGAACAGCAGAAAGGAAACAGAGTGCCTCTCTGCATCAACCCTCAGTCTGCTGCTTTTAAGAGCTTTATTAGGTAACTATGTGAACGTAATTCTAACTTTCTTGTTAGTATTAGGAGGCCGTTGTGATTTTGTTATTCAGCATATTTCTGTTTTTATTTTGATTCAGTAACATAGATAAAAGGTCCAACAGAAAGTTTCTGTTTAAACTTTGGCTTTAGTCAAAAGCATATTAAAATGTTAGCATTAGTTTTTACACTGATGCCAATTCACTGTGGTTGCTTTGGTAGTTTTTCCCCCAAATGACCATTGTGCTGCCTGGTCATGTACATGGGGATCTCCTGCAGCAACAGTATGGTGGCCATTGTCCTGGAGTTAGACATGGTCACCGGGGTTCCCACTGCCATCCCCAGCACCTTCGGAATAAGTGCAGCAAGAACATTTATTTTTATAGATGCACTGCAGGTGTGTCCAGTAGGCTTGTTGGTTCAAGAGCTAGAAATCTACTTTGGAACCTAGAAGCCTCATTCTCTTTGTCCTTGCCTTCTCAGTCTCCCTTTCCCTGACTGACTGTACCATTCAAGGCCCAGACATGAGAAAGAAACCACACCCATAAAATTTAATAACAGAAGCATTAACTAGGGAAAGAGTGAACAAGGAAGAAATTAAGACCTTAGAGGAGGTCCCTTCACCCAAAGCTAATAAGATTTGGAGGTGATATGGCTGCCACAGAGACACACCCAGGAGGGTGGTGAAGAAACTTTCCAAACGTGGGGGCAGAACTCATCCATCAAAGAGGCCTGTTGGGCTGCAGAGCAACTTGCCGGAATGTTCGGGTAGACCACAGCTGGGCCTTTCATATTAAAATAAAGAAGTAAAACAAAATAAAAAGGCACACGGAACCGGGAAGGGCAGCTGCTTCCTAATGCTGTGGCCGGGCGGTGCCTCTCCAGCACCCTCTGTCGACAAAGGCTAGCATCAAGCAGGTGGCCGAGGAGAAATGTGAACGGCATCTGGCTCCCGTATCACAAAGGAGCACAAAGAAGGGGGGGCGGTTTGGATCTGAGAGGCCACACTCTATCTCCTATCTTCCCCACCTGCCTTTCTCCCTCTTCTCTCTGATTCTCTTTCCCTTCCCCTCATTTCTGTTTTAATTGGTCTTAACATGGTATTGAAGTTGGTTTAATTTATTGAATCAAAGTCAAGATTTTTTTGTTTAGAATTATTCCATGTATATGTTGTTAGAAAGAAAGAATTAAGTTGCATTTTTACTTCTCTGTTGTTTAAAATTACTTTGTTTTAGTTTTTTCCCCCTAACAGTCAGTGACCCAGTACCTTTCCAGGTGCAACTTATTCATTATTCTGGGCCCCAGAGAAGCAAAGTGCTGACACACAATCCCTAGATTATGTTTATAATCTGGTTGGCAACATTAGACAGACATATGAAATAACTGATAAAACAAATCAATGGATAACAAATGCTAAATGATCATCCATTACTACTCAGTTAATACTTGATAAAGAAAGCTTATGAGGCTCATTCAAAGTAGGTCCCCACTTCGATGGATGTGTCTCTCTCACTTACATGTTTCTCTCTCTGTTTTTCCCCCTCCCTCTCACTCCCTTTAAAAAATCAATGGGGAAAAAATATCCTCAGGTGAGGATTAAGAACAACAACAAAAAAAGCCCTATCCAGTTGCTAAGTGGTTAGAGCGTCGGCCCATGGACTGAAGGGTCACGGGTTTGATTCTGGTCAAGGGCATGTGCCTCAGTTGCAGCCTCCATCCAATTCAGGGTGTGTCCCAGAGGCAACCAATCAATGTGCCTCTCTCACATTGATGTTTCTCTCTCTGTTTCTTCCCCTCCCTTCCACTCTCCAAAAATCAAAGTTAATACTCGGGTGAGGATTAACAACAACAACAAAAAACCGGTTCCCACTTAAAGTCACTGTATTTTGAGAGGTTACTTTCAAATGGATAATTCTGCATCGTTTAAGGTTATTTTTCTAATTGATTATAAGCATTACTATTTATAATAACTACCATTTACTTCATATTATGAAGTAGGCACTGTGGAAAGCACTTTACATACATTATCTCATTTATTCATCACAATAGCATTCCCTGCCCTAGCTGGTTTGGCTCAGTGGATAGAGCTTCGGCCCACAGACTGAAGGGTCCCGGGTTTGATTCTGGTCAAGGTGTTTACCTTGGTTGCAGGCTCAATCCCCGGCTCTGGTTGGGGTAAATGCAGGAAGCAACCAACTGATGTGTCTCTCTCACGCTGATGTTTCTCTCTGTGTGTCTCTTCCCCCTCCCTTCATCTAAATGATCCTCGGGTGAGGATTAACAATAAAAAAAAAAAAAGCATTTTCCCTCTCCAAGAGGAAAGATGAAGGAATCTGCTCTGTGTCACACAACTAGTAAATGACATTGTTTCCAAGGCGGTGTATTAGCCACTGTACCATATTGCCTCACTAAACATAGATCCTTAAGCCAACAATGTGGAACAGATGCAATTTACAGAAGTTAAAAGAAACCAATCAAATTCCACAACTGGACTTTACAGGGTTTTTTTAAAGGCAGAGAAGAAAACAGGCAACAGTGAATTGCCCTTTGCCCTTTGTGGTGTTACAAGTGTTTTCACCGTGTCTCCTTTTTTTTCTAGTTCCACTGTTGCCCAGCCATCTGAGATGCCCCCATCTCCTCTGGTGTGGGAGTGACGGTGGAAGATAATGTACTACTGAAGATGTAATGTAGCTTTCCACTGGAGTCTGGGATTTGCAATTCTGGAGGTTAATCATGCTTGTACTGTAATTTTACTAATGAAGTTTTAAATTAACAACCACTACTTGTATGATATGAATAATATTTAGAAATGTTACTAGACTTTTAATCTTGTAAAGTGGTTGTGCTTTTAGAAGAAAAATATTTTACCCAGAGTTGCACATGTTTTATGAATTTAGTGCAGCTGTTATGGCTCACCTCAGAACAAATGAGAATTGAACCAAATTTGGAAGTTTGGGGTTTTGTGTTTTTGTTTTGTTTTGTTTTTCTTTTTTTAAAATGAAGTGGGATTGTTCACACACACACACACACACACACACACAGGAGAGTCATACATTTTGATATTTGAGCCATTCCTGAAAATTAAGGGTTTTCTAAAATGAAAGAATCTAGAAACCTTGCCTGTGACCAATCATGGAGCCACGTGAGCTGATCGTGGCCGCACCTGGGGGGAGGGGGGTGGGGCATGCCACCTAATGATCAAGCCCTATAATTAGCTTCTCATTAGAGCCGTGACGGTGATGTGTGCTGTCTAAAATCCAATGTTGTGGGTAGAAAGAATGAGTTTGTGACTAGGAGAGACTAAACTTCTGTTTTCCTTACCCAGTATAAATATATATATATATATTTAATCTATTTTTATTAGAAGTTTTTCTGCTCTTTCTTACATAAAAGAACCCCCAAGCATGCATCTTTCATGTGTGTAAATAATTCATTTCTGGGCTAATTTCAAAAGAATTCCAACATTGCTGTATAGAGAGAGAACTAGCTTGCACATTTTAGGTCTGTGAAATTTTGTGAGACTTTTCCTGCACTGGACAATAAAAAAAGATAAAAATAAAAGTCAAAAACAAATTTTAAAGAAATTTAAAGCCACAAAAAAAAAAAAAAAAAGGCACATAGGGAATTATGTCAAATGTGTTTGTGTCCTTAGGCAAAGCTGTGGGAGTCTTGAAATGTCACAGTAGTAAATAACTTATTACTTTTTGACAAATTCTTTTTTCTGTTGGAACACTGAATTCTTCTGTGCATATGTATATATGAATACAAATTGAAGGCCTCTACCTCCTGGAGTTATACAACTTGGCTTGTTTACCTCCACATGCTGATGATGACTATTTTTTTTTTTTTTAAGTTCAATGTGGAGACTTGAAACTTGAATGTCCCTTCCAACTTTTATATTAAAAATAAAAAGAGAAGAAAACTGAAGATCATTTTTCACCTGTACAAGGAATATTAATGGATCGTCTTAAAATTGGTCTAGGAAAAAACCTTGGTGTGTGTTATGGACAATTAACTGTTAAAGTTATTGTAAGTTATCTGTATTTAGCAGAGTATTTTCATCCTGAGTGATCTGAGCTGAATTTGAAGACTATTAATAAGTTATGTTTGGAAGTTTTAACTTCAATGAAGTAATTATTTGCTGTGAAAGAAACAAACATTGAATTACTAAACAAAGATGGTGCAATATCTTTGTTTCTTTTTTTTATGAGGCTCCTGAGAATCAACCCAACTGAAGCATTTCAATTCACTTGAATGAGAAACGTGTTTAGTATCAAAAGAGCCCAAGAAGACACTGGTGTGAAAGGTACAATCTCAGAGGTTGGTCAATTACCGTGGCACACTTATTGGTTACTTTGTACAATGTAGATTTGGAGTACAGTGGTGAAAACATTAAATGTGACATTTGAAAAAAATGTGTCATCTGTTTATTTCAGTTCCTCTTTTTTGTTTTCTCTTCAGTACAGCTTACTTATTGAATTTGCAAAGTTTTGAGACATTTCCTACTTATATTTCCACTTAGATCTTTGAGGAAATTAGATGTGCTTTTTAAAAACCTTCCCAGAAGCATTAGCTTGCCAAAACCATATTGAAAATTTAACCAATATCAATGACATTGTGATTTAAATATATAACTTGAGCCTGGCTGGTGTGGCTCAGGGTTTGAGCATCAACCTTGTACAGTGACTCATTTCAAAGCATTATGAATTGCATATATAATACTTTGAGGTCACGGTTCGATACCCGATCAGGGCACATGCCCAGGTTATGGGCTCGATCCCCAGTGTGGGATGTGCAGGAGGCAGCCAATCAATTATTCTCTCTCGTCATTGATATTTCTATCTCTCTATCCCCCTCCGATCCCCTCTGAAATCAATAAAAATATACTTTAAATATAAATAAATATACAACTTTAAAATCTTTCCACACCTTTAGAGTATAATCCAGTGGATTTTAAACTAAACAAGGAATCCTATTTTCATGTGAAACCAAACTCCAGTATCTATATATATAAAAGCCTAATATGCAAATTGTCCCCTTGGGAGTTCATTCACTCACCATGACATGCACTGACCACCAGGGGGCGGCGCAGAGGGAAGGGAGGCCCCTGTCAGCAGCCGGAAGGCCCGATCAGCCCTGATCACTGGCCAGGCCTAGGGGACCTTACCCATGCACAAATTTTGTGCACCAGGCCTCTAGTATTAAATAAAAGGGGAGTGCTCAGAATGAAGGGGACTGCTGAGGGAATTTGATTTCCTCCCTCTTGCTTCCTGCTTCCTGCTCCTGGCAGCCCAAAGATACTTCCAGCTTAGGAAGAGGTCCCACCTGGGTGGTGGTGTAATTAAAACCTGACACCAGACCTCCTAACTTCAGAATACTTTCCTGCGGCTAGATGAAGCAACATCACTTGTAGGTTTGTAGATAGCAAGTACTTCTGTCTTTTCTTGGTTCAGCAAAATGAATGGATTTTTTTTTTGGTCATAAAATGAGTCAATTGTTCTAACTCATCTAAATACAAGTACATGTTTTTATTCATTCAACAAACTTTTGAATACCTACTAAGTGCTTCCAGAAAACTAGTTTTCATCACTTACAAGAAAGCATTATAAATTGCATGTATAACACTTTGAAACTAAAGTTATTCAGAGATAAAAGAGAAGATATACTGATCTGTTTCCACTGGAACCTGCTCAACTAACCAAAGAATCTGTGCCTTATTTAATTAAAATTGTTGATAATTGCAAAAATGTGGAATTTCTACAGCCAGTGGAGTCAGTGTGGACAGATAAATTAGGACTCTACCAGCTGCACTTGCTGAGCAGTTTAATAATCCAAAAGATGAAGATAATCTCTTGTGATGGCTCATAAAGTTTAGAATTTTCATTTTGTTTTTCCTATGATATCTCATTTAAATATTTTATATTAAAATAAAAATCAAGGAATAAAATGCAAGGCCCTGGCCAAGTAGCTTAATAAGCGTCATCTCAATACACCACGGTTTCAAGTTCAATCCCTAATCAGGACACATACAAGAATCAACCAAAGAATGTATAAATGAGACAACAAATTGATGTTTCTCTCTCCCCCCACACCCTGAAATCAGTAAGTTAAAAAAAAAAAAAAAATAGAGCCCTGGCTGGGTGGTTCAGTTGGTTGGAGCATCTTCTTGTTCACCAAAAGGTTTTGGGTTCAGTTCCTGGTCAGGGTGTGTACGGGAGGCAGCCCATTGGTATTTCTTTCTTTCTCTCTCTCTCTCTCTCTCTCTCTCTCTCTGAAATTTGCATGAATTTTTAAGTTAAGGTAGCTGCTTCCTACTGTGCTCTAGTAACATCCAGACATGTTAGTAGATGGATACTTTTAGAGTCTTCTCTGCAGTATTTGACTCTCTACCTTTCTTTTTTATTTCTTTAATCCTCAGCTGAGGATATTTTTTACATTGACTTTTAGAAAGAGTGGAAGAGGGAGGGAGGGGGAGAGAGAGAGAGAGACATCGATGTGAGAGACACATCAATTGGATGCCTCCCGCAAGCGCCCCAACTGGGGCCTGGGATGGAACCTGCAACCCAGGTACATGCTCTTGACCTGGAAAAGAACCCAAAAACCCTTGGGTGCACAGGCGACGCTCTAACCACTAAGCACACTGGCCAGGGCTCCACCTTTCTTAAGCAGTCTTTCCTTGGCTTCTGTAACACAGTTTTTCTCCTCTTGGGGGCCACAACGCTCCCTTACAGGCTTCTGCTTAATCGTCACATGTCTTCCCTGGGCTAGGATCAACCCTGGGTTCTCTTCCTACTCCAAAGCCAAGGGTTCTTGACTTTGCTACTCCGTAGAATCACCTGGAGAAGTTTCAGAAATCCAGTGCCTGGGCTGCACCCCGAACCAAATTAGGTCAGACTCGAGGCAGGGTCAGGCATCAGTCTGTGTTGTCAGTTTTGTTTTGTGCAGCCAGGCTTGAGATCCACTTCGTCCCCATCCCCATTCCTCATGGTGTCCTTTTCCGCCTCCCGTCAATCATCATCCTGCTTCACAAAAGGACATGCTTCTCACACATCTTACATGTTACTGTTGTGCAACGTCCCTGCCTGCAAAAACTTTCTGGTTGCCAAGTAAACGGACAATTGGAAATGGTTTTTGTTAATGAAGACCTCACCTCTTTCATCTCAGTGTCAAATAATGCATTGATCCCGAGAGAGAACCCTTTGAACGTAAAGCAAGGAGCATTAGGAGGATATATTGAGACTGGCAGTATTTTATTTCACTCAGGAAACAAATTCATGGCACAGCTCTGACTGTATTAAGATTCAAAAGATGTGTGTGGGTTTTTTTTTTTTTTTTAATGGAAACGTGTAAGAATGAAGACTTTTTTCAACAGAAGATAAATCAGTTTGACTGCTTGATTTGCCAATGAAGATTTCCTGATTAGTTTATATGCTAGTCATTTTTCCATAATTAGAATTAGGTGGAATCTGCAGCTACATAGTTCTGATAAAAGCATGTTTAAAGGGAAATATTTTTAAATTATCAAAAAGTTATTGGTGAAAATGAGAAATTGGGACCT
This sequence comes from Myotis yumanensis, assembly GCF_028538775.1. Taxonomy (NCBI): domain Eukaryota; kingdom Metazoa; phylum Chordata; class Mammalia; order Chiroptera; family Vespertilionidae; genus Myotis; species Myotis yumanensis. The sequence continues at coordinate 21,443,969 of NW_027223767.1, read as the reverse complement.
TTGTGCATTGCTAATGGCATGTAAAATGGTGCTTCACTGTGGAAAAGTACGGTGGTTCCTCAAAAAGATTAGAATTACCTTTGACGCAGTAATTTCATTTCCGGATCTATACATAAAAGAATTGAAAGCAAGGACTCAAAACAGATGTTTGTGCACCAGTGTTCATGGCAGCATTATTCACAGGAACCGAAAGATGGAAACAGCCCAAATGTTCGTTGATGGGTGAATAGATAAACAAAATGTATATACATACAATGGATCGTTATTCTGGCTTAAAGAGGAAGGAAATGCTGGTAAATGATACATGGATGGAACTTAAAATAAGGCAGACACAAAAAGCAAATCTTGTATGATTCTACTTATATGAGGTACCTAAAATAGCCAAATTCATAGGTAGAAAGTAATGAATAGTATAATAGTGGTTTCCAGGGGTGGGGACTGGGGTGGAGTGTTTATGAATACAGAATTTCAGTTGGGAAAGATGAAAATTTTTTGGAGATGGATGGTGGTAATGGGGCCCAACAATGTAAATGTACTTAATGCCCCTAAACTATACACTTAAAATGGTAAATATATATATATAAAATCTCCACAATTTAAATATATAAAGCTGTACTGTCCCAGAACTGGAAAGATGTATCAATACATAATTTATGTTCAGTCTCCCTTTTCTAAGTAGTAAAAACATTTAAGGACATAAAATGAATTGATTGTAAATATAAGGGTTTATTTCTGGACTCTTTTCCACTGATCTATGCCACTTACTACACTGTCTTGATTACTGTCATTTTGCAGTAAGTTTTGAAATCAGGAAGTGTAAGTACTCCAACTTTGTTCTTTTTCAAGGTTATTTTAGCTCTTCTTAGTGCCTTGCACTTCCACATGAATTTTAGAGACTTTCCGCAAAAAGGCCAGCTGAGATTTTGATAGGGACTGCATTGACTCTGTCAATAAATTTGGGGAATATTGCCATTTTAACAATATTAAATCTTTTGATCTGTGAACATGGGATGTCTCCATTTATTTATCTCTTCTTTCATTTAATGTTTTGTTTTGTTTTTAATATATTTTATTGATTTTTTACAGAGAGAAAGGGAGAGAGAGATAGAGAGTTAGAAACATCGATGAGAGAGAAACATCAATCAGCTGCCTCTTGCACATCTCCCACTGGGGATGTGCCCGCAACCCAGGTACGTGCCCTTGACCGGAATCGAACCTGGGACCCTTCAGTCCGCAGGCCGACGCTCTATCCACTGAGCCAAACCGGTTTTGGCTCATTTAATGTTTTGTAGTTTTCCGGTACAAGTCTTGTACTTTCTTAAATGTATTCCCAAGTAATTATTTTTTATGGAATTGTTTTCTTAATTTCAGTTTCAGATTTTTCATTGCTAACATATAAAAAATACAATCAATTTTTGCATATTGATATTTATTCCACAACCTGGCTGAACTCTTTGATTAGTTCTAATAGTTTTTTAATATATTCCCCTTAGGATTTTGTAATAAAGTTTAACATCCTCTGGAAAACATTGTAATCTAAAAATTATATATAAAGCTTATCTGTTTTTTTTCCTGAGTGTAAAAGGAATAACGAAAATTTTCCAGTTTCATTAAAAAACAAAAACATTAATGATGGCATTTATTAAGAAAATCATATTTTGTTTATTGAGGGCAGTTAAGCTTGGTCAAAAACTCTTTATTGTAAAAGACATCAAACCTGTTGAAAAGTAGAAAGAAATAGTATAATGAAAATCCATATACCCTTCCCCTAGATTCACCATTTAAACATTTGCCAAATTGCTTTATTTGTCTATATACAAATATGTATATATACTTATGTATATAAACGTGTACTTTTTAATTTTTGCTGAAACATTATGAAACTTTACCCCCAAAGTATCTGCTAAAAACAAGGGCATTATCCTACATATCTACAGCCCCATTATCATACCTAAGAAATTTAACAATGGATATGTTACCTAATATACAGGACATACTCAAATTTCTCCAATTGACAAAATTACATTTATAGCTGTTTATTTTCAATTCAGGATATAGCCATAATTGTGTCTTGCATTTGGCTATCATGCCTTATTAGCGTCCTTTAATCTAGAAGTATCTGCCTTTTTTTTTTTTTTTACTCCTCACCCGAATATATGTTGCTTTAGGGAGAGGAAGGGAAAGAGAGAAACATAGGTGTCAGGGAGATACATCGATCAGTTGTCTCCTGTAAGTGCCCCAAATGGGGATCAAACCTGCAACCTGGATACGTGCCCTGACCCAGAATCAAACCCATAACCTTTTGGTGCATGGGACAATGCTCCAACCAACTGAGCCACCGGCCAGGGCTGCCTTTTCATTCATGGCATTTGGCACTTGTGAACGTGCAAGGCCAACTGTCATGTAGGATGTCCTACGACGATTTGGATTTTTCTGATTGTTTCCTCGTGGTTTGATTCAGGTTGAAAAGACTGTGACAGAGGTGATGTGGTTACTTCCCAGCCCATCAGTTCAGGGGTGTAAATGTTTGTCCCACTTTTGGTCATACTAAGTTTGGTCATCTGATCAAGGCTGTGATTGCCAGATCTTTCCATTGTCAAGGTGCCTTTTTCTTTTGTTAATACGTAATCTATGGAGAGAGATTTTGAGACCACCTCTTACTCCTCAACAAACTTTTATCCAGTGCCATCCATTGATGATCTTTGCCCCAATTATTTATTACATTAGTGGTTGGAAAATAGTGATTTCCTAATTCTATCATTCCTTCTACACTCGGCATTTTCTCTTCCACCCTAAACAGATTCACCCATATTGAAGGATTCATCAAACTTTTTTGAGTATGTGAACATACCTTCCATGAAGGTTCTGAAACTGCCCCTAGAGGAATCTATGGGAAAGCCTGCTCATGGACCACTGAAATCTTCCCTGGCACAAGGCTAGACTGCGTTCCCAGACCCCCTAGTGGTAAGATGTGGGCACATGTCTAACTTGTCTCCTTGGGAATGTGATTGGAAGGGATGTGTGCCTTAGGATGTTGAATGCACTCCCTCTGTGCTTTCTTTTCACTTACTAATTAAACTCTTGGCCTTGACCATGAAGATGACAATGCCGTAAAGCAGGGGCCAGTAAACTACAACCACCACAGGTCAAATCAGACCTGATGCCTGTTTTTTAAATAAAGTTTTATTGCAACATGGCCATGTTCACTCATATACATATTATCTATAGCTGCTTTCACACAACAAATAGCAGCATTGAGTAGTTGGGACAAAGATTGGCCCACAAAGCCTAAAATACTTATTGTCTGGCCATTTTTAGTAAAGGTTTGCCAACCCCTGCTCTAGCATACAGTAGGCACTCCTTAAGTGAGTGAGAGCTGTTAACTCTTCCATTAAGCGGGTCCCTTCACTTCCACCACCAAATGTATTTGAGGCATATCTATCTTGAAAAAAAGTCTGACCTTAATACCTCCAGTTCTTTCCCTTTTTAGCTGCTAAGCTGGAAAAACATGATCCTAGTATACAAATTCCAATATCTCCCTTCCACTCCCCTCCCTACCAGTCCACCTGGCACATTGGGGCCAGATGACTATTCCTAAAACACTATTGTAATCCCGAATGGCCTTGCTCAAGATCTCCCGCTGTCTCCCTACTGCCCTGATATCAAATCACCTCTTAGCTTTCCAGACCCAGTAACTAGACTCCTCCTCCCCACTCCTCCCTGACAACCAGGGTTGGAACTATGGGGAGGTGACTGATACTTAGGTGTGCATCAAAATAACTCAGTAATCAGGATAAATACTATTTTTAAAAAAATATTTTTATTGATTTCAGAGAGGAAGGGAGAGAGATCGAAACATCAATGATGAGAGAATCATTGATGGGCCGCCTCCTGCATGCCCCCTACTGGGGACCTAGCCCGCAACCTGGGCATGTGCCCTTGGCCAGAATCGAACCTGGGACCCTTCAGTCCGCAGGCTGACATTCTATCCACTGAGCCAAACCGGCTAGGGCAGGATCAATACTATTTTAATGCAATATTTTTAAAAATAATTATTCAGAAATATGTATGAACAACAAAATATCCAAATTTTAAACTAAATCTTTCCAGGATTAACCCCCACCTGCTCTGTCCCTCCACCCAAGTTCACAGGTTCTCTGGCATGAAAAAGAGGTAATCACTCGAGACAGCTGGGCAGCTGCCCTCTGCCTCCGTGAAACCACAGATCTCAGGAGAGTTTGCTCTGACTCTCCACACACAGCGGGGCCTGACAGAATCTTAGCTTTTGCTAATGAATATACCATGTTTTGGCTTTGAGGTGTGAAGCCATCTGCTGATTCTAGAGTCTCGGCAGCTTTCCAGGTCTTATCATTTTCCATTAGTAGCAGAGCCTCCTGAAATGTGATCCACCTCCATCTCGCCATTGGTTGCTGTTCTTGCACCCAGTGTTCTCGTCAGTTTCTCTGAGTGGCAGTCTTCATATGGCCAAGGATTCTCTTTCATATTTAGTTCATTCAACAATGGCCTCCGTTTTGTGTTAGTCAAATAAAGATGCCAAAAACTCAGTCTTTGCTGTCAAGGAACCTAGTCTAACAGGAAAGGGACTTAGATCAACGTCGCTCAGAGTGAAAGGAATAAACGTGTCAGAAAAGAAGTTCAGAGATGACAGCCGTGCCACCAAATCAGGGCAACCCTGGGAGGCGGCCATCAGCTGAGGCCTTAGAGTCATTTAAGGGTTTGCGGGGAGGTGAGAAGGGTGGGTGCATTTTAAAGAGAAAAGTGAGCCGTAACTGGTTTGGCTCAGTGACTAGAGCATCAGCCCTTGTCCTGGTCTCGGAGCGAAGGCATGCCACCACCCCGTCAAGTGGAGGCAACCAACTGATGTGTCTCTCTCACATCCATGTTTCTCTCTGTGTCTCTGCCCCTCCCTTCCACTCTCTCTAAAAATCAATGGAAAAATATCCTCAGGTGAGCATTAACAACAACAAAAAAGAGAGCAGTGAAACAAAAGGCAAAGGAAGAGGAGAAGTCTTTGTACAGCTGCTGCCAAAGAGGAAAGCAGTTGGACTAGCACAGGCCTGCTGTTGGGCTTATGGTATTTGTCTCGTCGCAGTACAAACAACTTTCAAAAGGTGCCGAGTGTTGCCTCTTCTCCCTCATTCTTTCACTCAGCACTTGCTTTGGGTGAGGAATCTGCTGATTAGCCATGTCCTCCACTCCGGGGCCCTTTGCCTTCTACCGTTTATCTGAACTCGTGAAATTAAGAGCTGCGGTTTCCCCACTAGAGGAATTTCAAGCATAAGACAGCAGCTGGACAGGGATTTTTTTGGATGGAGGGACCTTTCCGTGAAAGGGCTTGGCCTTGAAAATCTTTATCTGCAGATAACAAACTTGGCTGGGTAAGGTTGCTTTTGGAGGAACAGTCGCACTAACAGCTGCACATTTACCACGCTCTCTGGGCAAACCCCATCCCCTCCCCGCAGCAAGCAGTCCAGCTTGAAAGGTGCTGCCATGTCCTGAAAGCCACTCTTGAGGGAAGTGGGAGCATACCTGCACCAGGCCCCCCTGATACAGCTGTGAGCAAGGGCTCCAGTCTGCCCCTGAGGCCCCAGGAACTTTGTGTTCTGACCATGTGAGCCACCCACTCATTCCTGCTCTGCACCCCAGAAGGGACCTCCACCTCCCTCTCCTGCTGGGCTCTGATTGTCCTCAGGAGTAACCCCCCTCCTCTCCAGAGCCTGTGCTCCTCTACTATTGAGCTAACAAACCCCTCCACACCCTGAGCTCTCACCTGCTCTAACTGACGCCTGGCTCCCCCGCTCCCCAAGGTCTCAGCTCCCGCCCAGCTCTCTCCAGGTCAGGCTGTTCATTTTCTCACACTCCACAAACTCAGGGTCGGGAGGTGGGGTCACCAGCCTCCCCGCTGATCACATCCACCCATTTCCCTTCCATACCTCAGCCCATGCCCACCTTCCTCCTGGTTACTCCCCTTGTATCCCCAAGACTTTGACAATGGGCTCACAGTCTTCCCTCCACCTAACTGCTACCACCACCCTCGGTGGCCTTTGCAGCCGATCAATCCCATACTCCAGGCTCTCTATCCCTTGATCTCATCTCCAAAGACCTTCCCTTCCCCTCTGTTTAGGTCAGACATTCCCATGGACAGAACCTCTTCCTGACCCCAGGAACTGAGGCATTGCACCTTCTTATCACCATCTCTCAACCTCCTGGCCCATTCATCCAGTTACTCCCATCACACTACCACTGCTTCCTCAGCCTCACATCCATTCACTCTTCCACTTTCTCTCTACCAGCCCTTCTGGCCTCATGCCGCTCACTCCCTATCCAGCTTGAACTGCATCTTGTGGGAGCACAGGACCTCGGACGCTGGGTAGTAGACGGGGACGTGAGAAGCTGTAGGCATTTATAGGAGAGACTTTATTGGAGATTAAGTAGCCATTGCTACTACAGGAACCATGAGACAAAGTCGTTCTTGAAAGTAGTCCCACAGAAGCAGCCCCACAAGGCAGCCTAGCCCCTGGCTGGTCAGTGGCAACATATATACACGCTCACACAGAGGAGGCCTCATGCCAATTCATGACGCTCATGCTATGTTAACATAAGCAGGTTACATCCTCTCCTGCACGCATGCGTATGGCAAAGTGGCCTTGATCACCCAGCATACCCCGATTAGGGTTCCCACAATGCTCCATCTCTTCAGTCACTCTTTCAACTCCTCACAATCACCATTTCTTTCTGAACTCCAACCTGCATGAGTCTAACAGCCTTTTTCTGAGCAGACCTCACAGTGGAGTAAAGCACACGGCTTAAGAGATTGAGGCCTCCAGATCAATGGCCACCCACCTCAGCTGGGCCCTCTACTCTGCCAACAATTTCTCTGTCCTAGTCCTTATGGGGCCCACCCTGGGAGCACAGAGCTCCTCTAGCCTAACCCTAGCCCTTCCATTTTCTCCCGATCCTCAGGGGCCTAGAGCCACATTTCCTGCTCTCTTCCTCCTGTATGAGCAACATCCCCCCACTCACCACCCTCCACCCCCAGAAACTTCCAAAAACAACTAAACAAGAAAAATTGCTCTAGTCCCCTTCATCTGAAAATAAATAAGCCCTCTTTCTTAAGCACATGTCCCTCCAGCTACTGCCCCATCTCCCTTCCCTTCATAACCAGATACCGACACTCCCTGCCTCCATTTCCCTACTTCCTTACTCCTGGCCCTGCTGTCATCTAGCTCCTGCCTCCACCCTGCCACACCTGCTCTCACAGGGCCACCAGGGGGTACCATTCAGTGTTGCTCTGACACAGTTGATCCTACCTCCGCCCCCCCTGTTTCTGTAACATCACACTCCTGTTGTCCACCTGTATCTCAGCTCCCTCCTCCCATAAATCCTGAGTTTGGTGCTCCTCTAAGTTCTCTTACAGGCCCTCTGATCTCAGAACTTCAACTCCGAGCAAACGATAATGCTCATAAATCTACATCTCCAGACAGGCTCACAGGATGCACTCAGGTATTGCAGAGACTGCAGAACGTCATCATGGCCAGAACCAAATTACCTTCTCTTCAACTCACTTCTCCTCTGTGTCCCTCCTCTCCACGAAAGGCAGCCCCATCCATTCTGTCTCAGAGCAGACCTGAGCCCAGCATATAAACATCAATATTTGTTGAATGAATCAATGAATCCTTGAACCTCCCTCATTCTTCACCGCCAATCACCAAGGCTTATCAACTTCACCTCTTTCTATAACCCTCTGCTTATTTTTATTTTATTTTTTAAAATATATTTTTATTGATTTCAGAGAGAAAGGGAAAGGGAGAGCGAGAGATATAGGGTGTCCCAAAATTCACGTAAGATTTGAATTTTGCATGAGCATTAACAACAACAACAAAAAATAAAAGCCTAATTTTACTTGGTTTATTGAATCAGATTCTAATATCTGTTGCTCTTTGATTTCAATCCCTTCAATTTGATAAGCATTACCAAGTACCAATTATGGCCCCGGAGCAGGGACAATGAAGACCAATGAAGACCACGGCTTTGCGTATTTGTCAGCAAAGCCATGGAGGCCATTTACCCGATGTGCTATTCCATACATAACCCTATACTGTATACTTTATGAATCAATACAAAATTTACAATTTTTAATTATAAACCTGTGTTTTCTATCAAAATTACTTCTTGCGTGAAGTTTGGGACACCCTATAGAAACATCAATGATGAGAGAGAATCATTGCTCGGCAGCCTCCTGCATGTACCCCACTGGGGATCGAGCCCACAACCCGGGCATGTGCCCTTGACCAGAATCAAACCTGGGACCCTTCAGTCCGCAGGCCAACGCTCCATCCACTGAGCCAAACCAGCTAGGGCATCTCTACGTATTTTTAGTTGAGACTGGCTGCCTCCTAGCATCCCTTGGAAGGCTTCCAGGACCCCTCAACTTGGGCAGGACAGGGATCTTGCCCGGCCGGCCCGTGGATCACAGCGCACGGTCCTTTCGGCCCCGTCTGGGACAGTCCCACGCACTGGGGCTCCATCTCCACAAGCGCCCACGGCCCAGCACCCTGGAGGCGCTCTGTAAGCGCTGAACGGAGGGCATGGATGAAGGGACTAACGAGCGACAGGGGACCACAGTGGGCCGCCGCCAGGGAGCCCTGCCGGACACGCGGTGGGCGCCCGCCCTCCCCACCCCGCACGCCCCTCGGTCCACCCTCCGCGTGGCGGCCGGGAGCCCCGCCCCTGCCTGACTTCCCGACACGCTACATTCAGACGAGCCAATAGACGCGCGCTCCTGCTCAGCAGCCAATGGCAGCGTCCTGCGTAGCCCTCGGGAGGGGCGGGGCGAGCGGCCGGGCGCGGGTCCCGGGAGGGCGCGGGCTCGGCGCTCTTCCCACGTCGGCGGTCCTGGCGGCGAGCGCAGTCTCTGCTCCTCCGCGGCCCAACCAACGGATGATGGGGACCCCGAGTGCGCGGCGCGGTCTGGAGTGGCTGCTGGGGCTCTACTTCCTCTCCCACATCCCCATCACCCTGCTCTTCGACCTGCAGGCGGTGCTGCCGCGCGAACTCTACCCCGTCGAGGTGAGGCGCCGGGTCCCGGCCGCGGGTCGCCGAATGCGGGGCCTCCCTCCGCGCGCGGCGGCGGTGCCCGGGTTCCCACGGCTCCTGCCCCCCTCCCGCGGCCCCTGTGGCCCCCGCGGCGGGGTTTCCGTTCTGTCTCCCCGGCCCTCCTGCCAGCGCTGCGGCCTGAACTTACTTTTCAGCTCGACATCCCCCTCGGGGTTCTCTTTGTCTCCCCCAGACCCTCCCACAGGCGCGGGGGGCAAACACCGTTCCTGCAAAAACAGTTCTTCCCGGGCGTGTTTAAAGGCTCGCACCACCCGGGTCACTTGTCAGTGTTTGAGGGAAGCAGCGTGGATGAATCAGTGTGTAAATCGCGCGTTGGGTTTGTTTTAAAGTTGTGTTTCTTGGAAGAGCTTTAAAATACCGTCTTATCCCAAAGAAATAATCCAAGTAGAATTCGATTCGTCAAAAGGGCATTTGCAGGTGGTCATTCAAGATCAGAATTCAGCAACTTCCAAGGCTCAGCAATAGTGACGCCTTTTCAAATCGACCCTCTCCATTGGGATCACCTGAGTGGAAACAGGCGCAAAGCCTCATGTTCCTGGTTGGTGGGGAGTTTTCTTTACCCCAAACTTTGCTTCAATGCTTGTTATTTCTCCAGACTTTCATTTTTCCAGTTCTTTTCACGCCTGGACCTTGTGTAACTTTCTTCTATGAAATCCCTGTCCTCGGTTCTGTGTGTCAGCAGTCTGTCTGTAGAACTGTGGGCAAGCCTGACTGGTAAACCTGTGGATATGATTTTCCCTCTGTTTCTTCTTAAATGCTTGTTCTGTGCAGAGCAGCTTCTTAACCTGAAGTCCGTGAACTCCTGGTGGTGTTTGCAACATGTGTGCGCCTTGCGTTTTCTGAAAGGAGAATCTATAGCTTCCATCAACTTTTCCTGGGAGGAAGGGGGTGTCTGACCCTCCTCAGAAGGTCAGGAGCCATTACTCAGCAGTGTACCCCCATTCCATAATATTTCTTTGTTTACTTCTAGATCCAAGCGTAACCGGGAAGTCCTCTGACCTATGTTTTCTTGGGAAAACCTTAGGGCAGTGATGGCGAACCTATGACACGCGAACTCATCCTTTTGGTTGATTTTTCTTTGTTAAATGGCATTTAAATATATAAAATAAATATCAAAAATATAAATTTTTGTTTTACTATGGTTGCAGATATCAAAAAATTTCTGTATGTGACACGGCACCAGAGTTAAGTTAGGGTTTTTCAAAATGCTGACACGCCGAGCTCAAAAGGTTCGCCATCACTGCCTTAGGGGGTGTGTGACAGGCACAGGCAATGGACTCAGACTGGGGACGGTTATTCCAAGAAATGCTGGAGTGTCTGGGGCAAGTCCGGGCTCTGTGGCCTCAGTAGTCAAGTAGGAGAGTTGGGTTAAATTACAAGCTTAAGTATGCACAGGGTATATTAGTTTAACTTGTTGCTGCCATAACAAATTAACAAAATCAGTGGCTTAAAACAACCCAGATTTATTCTCTTGTATCTGGAGTCAGCATTCCAAACGAATCTTGCAGAGCTGGATCCTTCGGAAGGTCTGGGAATCTGTTCCTTGCCTCTTCCAGTTTCTGGTGGCTGCCAGTGTTCCTTGGCTTGTGGCCACACACTCCAGCCTCGGCTCTGTCATCACTCCGCCTCCTTTTCTTCTAGTCCAATGTCCCTCTGCCCTGCATGTGGATTACCTTTAGGGCCCACCAGATAATCCAGGGTAATCTTCCTATCTCAAGATCTTTAATTTAATCATGTCTACAAACTCTGTTTTGCCAAGTAAGGGTACATTCACAGGGATCAGGATGTGGATATTTTGGGGGGCCGTTCAGCCTACCACACAGACCTAGACAGCACAGACTCTTTCCAAACAGGCTGTCCACGCTCTGCATTAGCCTTAGTTGCCTTGAAAAAAGGAGAGCCATGTCTGTGGTTTTCAAAGTTTGTGGCCCACAAAATTCAGGCAGGCTGCCTATTTGAAATCTGTAATGGTATGAGTCCTCTTAATATTGGACAAATATGTTACTCCAGGTTATTCCAGACTTAACAGCTGTTAGTTTCTGTATCCTTTCTGAATGTGCCATTCCACAAGTCCTTGCTCACCACTCACAAAATACAATTAAAATATGTCTAGCATAGCCCCATTTAAATTTATATATTTGATTGGGTAAAGTTTTCTCAGCTTTATTTAATGTTGACTTAATATAAAAGGTCAAGGGCCAATGTAGGCAGGATCTGGCCAGAAACCCTGTGTGTGTGTGTGTGTGTGTGTGTGTGTGTGTGTGAGAGAGAGAGAGAGAGAGAGAGAGAGAGAGAGAGAGAGAGAGAGACTGACTGAGTGTGTGATGCTGTTTTGAAGGCATTAGGAACGGGCATCCTGGCTTGGAAGGCCTGTATCTCTAGTCATTTTTGTTGCTCTGGGGTGGGGAATGATAGTTTTGTTGCTTCTCTTTGTGGAAAATAATAATAGAAGCTTTGAGTTATTCTCAAATTCTCTTTGGAAATATGCCAAAATTTAACATTTGTTGCTTTTCCTCAAGTAGAAGAATTTTTTCCCTAGAACTTAAAAGCCCACATAATGTTTGGGCTAAAAAATCTTCCTTGGTTTGAACCAGCCCAACGCTTAGAAAAACTATTATGAAACAGTAAGAATTTACTTTGGATTAGAACAGCAATTTTCAACCGGTGTGCCACAAGAATTTTTAAAATATGCAATTCTTGACTTTTTAGTCAGGGACACGGGCCTCTTTTCCCTTGGATTGTCAGATTAAAGAAATGACAACAGCCAACACAACAATAGCTCTCCAGTGTGAGTGAATCAAAATTAGACTTTTTTTTTTGTCAGATTGACAAACGATACCTTTTTTTGGTGTGCCTTGGAATTTCAGTCATTAGTTTGTGTGCCATGAGATGAAAAAGATTGAAAATCACTAGATTAGAACATGGAGAGGATGGGAAGCATCTTATAGTATCATTTGCAGCTGGGTAGCATTGCGGCTGTTAAAATAAGGAAAAACAGGTGAGCATCTAGGTTTGCAGTCGGTCTGTGACCTCATTCTAAGTTAGAGAAGTACAAATTGTTCAGCAGCTCCTGGTTGAGAATCCCATGTGCACAGGTCAGGTAAATGTTTTTCATGGATAACAATGTTCAGTTGAGTGAAATGTGACTGAGATATATAAATGGAAACAGTTTTATTATTACCTTTTGGGGGGGGGTCTTACTACCTAATAAGATTAGTTCTTATTAATGACCATTTGCATGCTGAGATGTTAACAGGATTAAACTTGAATATCTCCAGATATGTATTAATTACAATCAAATAATCTTTCTGTGCTAGCCATTGTTCTAAAGACTGTATGTACTAACTCACTTTATTTTACCAGCAGTGAGGTCGGTACTGTAGCTGGGAAACAAACGTAGTGGGATTAAGTGCTTGGTCCAGAGCCAGCACTCAGGTCCCATGCTCTTCACCCTGCTGGAGGCCTGTGCCTGGCCTTCCACCTGCCCTCCTCCTGGCGTCACGTGCTGTTAGGTGACTTTGGGGCAGGTGGTTGTGTTCTAATTGGTTCCGAGAGCTGAGTGATTATTTTAAATTTTGCTAATCCCATCCTGCAGCCCTTAGAAATTACAGTACTGTACAAATCTGCCTGGATTTATGAAATAGGTAAATCTGAGAGATTGTATACAAATGGAATGGAAAATGAAGTTCAAATGAACCAGAATGCCTTTTAAATTCTGCAGTAAGTCTTTTAAAGGTTTTTTCTAAGTAAATCTGGAAAGCAAAGAAAATCTTCAAAAACTTAATCCAACTTGCTTATTTTATTTATTTTTAAAGCATAGGGTTTTTTAAAAATACACTTTTGATTTCAGAGAGGAAGAAGACAGGGAGAGAGAGAGAAACATCAATGATGAGAGAGAATCATTGATTTGCTGCCTCCTGCACGCCCCTACTAGGGATTTAGCCAAAACCTGGGCATGTGCCCTTGACCAGAATCGAACCTGGGACCCTTCAGTCGCAGGCTGACGCTCTATCCACTGAGCAAAACCAGCCAGGACCCAAGTTGCTTGTTTTACAGGCCAGGAAATAGAGCCCAGGAGAGGTGCAGGGACCTAACCTGTTTGTGAACGTTTTCTACTGCATTACTATCCCGAAAAGTGCTCAGGAGGAGCCAAGGGTATTGCTGCGAATTTAAATTTCAATCAAGTACACATTGAGAGATCACTTGGTCAATAGATTGGTCATCTAGACAGAGCCTGTCTTGTTTTTTAAATATATTTTTTAATTGATTTCAGAGAGAGGAAGGGAGACGGGGAGAGAGAAACATCAATGGGCTGCCTCCTGCATGCCTCCTACTGGGGATGGAGCCTGAAATCCAGGCATGTGCCCTTACCTGGAATGCAGCCGGCAGCCTGGTGCGTGGGACTACGCTCCACCAGCTGAGCCACACAGCCCGGTTAATGTGCTAACAGAACATTTGTCTCTGGATATTTGCTTAAAGCTCACTCACAGCAATGAGACCTCGATTTAACAATAGTGAGCTTTATCTTCTGACTAAAAATTAACAGGAATATCTTTAGATTTTCCATTGTAAGCTAAATTCTTACTTGGGAAGTTGCCTTTATTTATTAATATAAATACATATTTGGCTTTGATGGCAGGTGTGTTGAAACCATGCCATTTCCAGGAGGTTAAATGCAACACACTTATGTGGAGAGCCCGAGGCCTTGCGGGGGCTCTTTAAAAAGCACAGAATGGGCAGCTCCAGCCCTCTTTTCTCTGCCAGTAGCCAAGTCAGCATGGATCTGTATCTTCTTATTTGACAGCATAATTATGAGGGTGGGGCCCGAGCTAGAACGAAGACTGCTACTCAGGCTTTGACGTAGCCTAGAAGCTATATAGTTTGTGGTTTGGAGCAGAGTTTGTTCTTCTACAAACATCCTACTGGTTTCCTAAAAGAAAAAACTAGGGAGTCAGTGACAGTTTGGCTTGACCTACGTGGCTCAGTGGTTGAGCGTCGACCTATGAACCAGGAGGTCTGGGTTCGATTCCGGTCAGGGCAAGTGCCCTGGTTGTGGGCCTGATCCCCAGTAGGGGGGCATGCAGGAGGCAGCCGATCAGTGATTTTCATCATTGATGTTTCTATCTCTCCCTCTCCCCTTCCTCTCTGAAATCAATAAAAATATATTTTAGGGGGTGGGGGGGAGAACGACAATTTTAAATTGCCTAAAGTTGCGTCCTCGCAGAGGTTCGATTTACCGCCTTTCCATCACTGCCCCCTCCCCAGTCATATTCAGTTCATTTCTGTATTTGAGGGTATCTGGCCCTCAGAGCTCGGCATGCAATTGCTATTGTGAAAGGGCACATGTCAGGATGGTTTTTGTCGTTCCTTTATACAGAACGATGCTGTTGGCAGGTATGTCACGTTTGTGTGTTCATTCAGCAAACTCAGTGCCAGGTACTGCTTTTGAAAAGGGCAGCACAGCTCGGTAAGTGTTGCCATGGAGTCACACACATGCTGGGTGGCACCAAGGGCTGCAGGAGCGGAGGGAAACTTCCTGGAGAAGCTAACATTTGGGTTAGAGCTAGTGAGCTTTTTATTAAATGACCCCTAGGCTGTATCAGTCAGCTGGTCGTGCCATCTGCTGCCAAGGGGGTTGGAGCTGCTGCGCCTACCCCGCCAGGTGGTGGTATTCATTGTGATCTTGATCTTTTGCAGTTGAGGAACCTGCTGACGTGGTACGCTAAGGAATTCAAAGACCCTCTGCTGCAGGACCCCCCAGTGTGGTTTAAATCCTTCCTGTTTTGCGAGCTTGTGTTTCAGCTGCCTTTCTTTCCCATTGCAACATATGCCTTCTTCAAAGGTTGGTGACTGGTGGGGAAATCCCATTCCTGCTCAAATCAGGTCCCAGGAATCTTGGGGAAAGTATCTTCAAAGGGGAGAGGAGGGGCCCTGTGCTTGGTGAGGGGGTGGAGGATGTGGTGGGACGGCCAGGATGGCTCCTACAAAGGGACCTCATGTGGCTCAGGCTAATGTCTGTGGTCGGCTGGGCTGCATAACTGCTCAGCCAACTGGACATCTCTCACACGGGACACTTGAGGCTCCTTAAAGCTTGAACTTGTTGCTTTTTCTTTCTTTTATCATTGGGTTTCATTTTTCTGTTTTAGGTAGTATCATGCTGGCTTGTAAGTAGTAGCATCAAGCTAATTCCGAGGGTTAACTTCTTTATAAAAAATGATTCTTACAGCGTCCCCATATGTCTGATGCTGTTATGAAGAAAGTAGTCATACCGACATATGTGGTAACTAAGCTTGTAGAGCTTATCTCCCACTGCAGCTCCCAATCCATCTCTGGGCAGAATCTACTGATCCTCTCACCTACATATACTACAATTACTTAACAGACATGTTGCTGTCAGCCGCCCTCCCGCCGCCGCCCCCCCCCCTCCGCCCCCCGCCCACACACACACACCAGACAAAACAGGTTTAACTTTTACTGCCCTAGAGTTTTCCTGAATTAAATTCCAATTCCCACCCTGGCTCTCTGGAAAACTTGCACATTTAGGCAGCATTATAACACATCTGGTTTTCCATTTGTTTCCACTTGGTAAAGGAGATAGAATGGTTCAGCTGAAAGGAGCAGTCAGAGGTGTCCTGGGGCGTGTCATGGGCATCCCTGGAGTCATGGGCAGACCTAACGCTTATCTCTCTTCCCGACACCTGCAGGAGGCTGCAAGTGGATTCGCACCGCCGCCATCGTCTACTCAGCCCACACCATGACAACCCTGATTCCAATTCTCTGCACATTTCTGTTGGAGGATTTCTCGAAAGCCAGTGGTTTCAAAGGACAAGGGCCTAAGACTTTACGTGAACGCTTAACCCTCGTATCTGTCTATGCCCCTTACTTCCTCATCCCTCTTATGCTTCTCCTTTTCATGTTGCGGAGCCCCTACTACAGATATGAGGAGAAAAGAAAGAAAAAATGAGAACTACACAAGGAAAACTGCTCGGAACCCATGTCTTCCGTAGCATTTGAAACACCAGCAGCAGGAGCCATAAACTCTCACCTTCCACGGGCACTGGCACAGACCCCTCACTGAGGACGGGCCACCTTCACCATGTGCCCACGTTCCATTGCAGAATTACCAAAAACAGGGCCAGACCAGAAATGGATAAACTTCTAAGAAACATATCCTGCTTGGCATTTTCATGAGTTATTTGATCCACAACATGCATGTGACTAAACCCCTTGACTCAAGATTCTCTACAGCAAATCCCTATTCAGCAAAATGAGTAGTATGATGTTTCAGGCCATTTTTAAGTCTCAAATTATGCCTCTTCAATATTCATTAAAAACTATGTTGTTTTCTTGCCTGTACCCCCGGTGGGGAGAGGAGAGAGAAAATAGTCTGCAAGAGGTTCAAGGTTCAGCCCTGGCTGACCTTTCGGTCAGATAGGGGTTAAACCAGAAGGTGCTTTGTTTCTGTTTTAAACGGCTCGTCCCAGAAGGAGAGATTTTTTTAAAAGTCTCCTTGTTTATCTTCTTTCCAAACTTTAGTCCTGTCTTTTTACAGACCAGCGGACAGGAGTCCCTCTACTCTGAGGTCCGGTGTCTCAAACCTGACCTGGAAGTGTGCTGCCTTCTGGATAACTACGTTCTTCCTAATAGTTTAATCATTCCTCCCCTTGTTTGTCTCAGTCAAATGGGGGGACAGCTGGGCATAACATGTCCACTGTGTGCATATAAGGTCTCTTCACGTTAGTACCTGGTATTCCATTAGCTTTCTCTAAGTTCATACTCAAAGCTAACTTAAAAAAAAAGATTTATGAACACATGGACAACAGAAGAAATTGGTTCCAGTCAATTCCCTCTTGCCTGTTCTGCTCACAAGCCATATTACTCTAATTATTGGGAGTGTCCTCTGACTCGTGTCCAGTCCAAATAAAGGCAGCTGCTGGCCATTGCCTGGTTTGTTTTGTGGACAAGGGGCTGGAGAGTCCAAGGTTCTCTTACAAGTGATTAAGTGTACACTTCAAGGGCACCAGGAAAAGAGGTAGATAAGCCATTTGAAAACAATAATTTATTGCATTTTTTCTCCAAAGCTTTGAATTTACAAAAAAAAAAAAAAATCAAAGTTTACAGACTGCTTATTTCAGAATAAGAATGCAAGAGGTGAGAACCTGGGCCACCGCGGTCGCAGGGCGTCTACCAGATGTGCACTGGCATCTGAAACAAGCCCCCGCCCCAGATGTGTTTTATTGCCTTCAGAGACGATGCATCCTTCACACACCATCTCACATGATATACTTGGGTCATCAGTCAAAGTCACTGGAATGGTACAGAGGTTTTTGTTTTTCTACCCTCCTGCTATACAATGAAATTTTCAGTTCATTTCTGAAAAATAAATTGGTCAATAAATTCATTTTGTTCTGCTTCTACTTTACACAAAGCTTCATATTCAACCCGATACCTGAAAAACAAAATTGTTAGAAGCCCTAAAAATGGATGAAATAAACCATGGACTAATTCTTCTAGAGAAGAATATAGATGACTTAAATGATTCCAAGAAACGGTGTTAAATGAAGTTAGGGCAAGAGAGAGAAGACTAGATGTGCAGAGCCCTGCACGGGGCCACCATGAGAAATCCTCGCCCTTAGAGGGTCCTCCGCCAGCCACTTTGCCCACTAGCTACCTGAGTCTTCACGCTCTCAAACTACTACAGGTGATTTGATATTAATGAGTTTTCCACCAAATTTTATTTTTAAAACTTTCAAATAGGATGACAAGTGAGACACTTTCTAGGAGAAAAATGAAGAATAAGGATAAGAGGTGACTGTTAAGAAGGAAAAATAGAACTGCAGTGGGTTAAAGACCTTGCTTTACATAATGTTTTACCTTTCGAGCTGCATTTTCTTTTCCGCTATTAGTGCTTGGAGTTGCTGCTGTTGGGCTTCTCTTTGCTTTGCTATAGATTTGAGCAAATTGCGAGCACCAATGGCCTAGAAGAACAGTGTTGCCAAAGAAAGTCATGGCTTCATTCAAACCATCTTCAGTGTTAAGTCCTCAACTGGGTAAGCACCACTTTGGGGCTACCTACTGCCCAGAAGGGAAAAGAAGGTTGAACCCCAGAGCTTTGGGAAAAAGAAAGGATTAACCTCAGGATTCCGAAGTTAGAATTGGCCTAGAGCTCTGAGGCAGATCTAGGAGTATCCCCAGGGTCTGGAACATTTAGTGCTCTTTGCCAAGTCATCTATACTTTGTACATTTTCATTTATAAGATGATAAAACCATCTATTTCAGTGATGTGACGATTAAAGGAAATAATGACAAAGTGTACCGGCATATGAGAATTCAAAGTAGGTTAATTGGACCAGGAATTGTTTTAAAAAACAGGTATAATTGACATGTAATATTTCAGGTGTACAACATGAGTTGATACTTGTATAGGAAATGTTATTTAAAATCTTGTTTTATTAAAAGAACATCCTCCTCAACCTCCCCCCCCGCGCCCCCCCCCCCCCCCCCCCCCCAACACACACACACACAAAGTCAAGAAGGCAGAAGATGACAGGCTAGTGAACTAGGATCCCAGGCCAAGATTGAGATAAAATGCATGCTGATCTTACCTTCATCTTCTCATTTTCTGCTTCTTTTGCAAGTTGGTCAACAAGCTCAAGTAAACCACCAACTATTTTCTGAAATTGGCCAATTTCTTTGGGGGGAAGAAGAAAATGTTTTTATTTCCTCAGTGTCATCACTCTCCCTCAGTGCTCCCTTTCAGCGAGGGAAGGACTGACTGCCCCTGCTAATTTGCATCCAAACAATTTGGTGCCTGCTGGTCTGACTTCTGCCCCCCTTGGTCTGGAGCTAGAGATGACCGGCCATGTCCAGAGCTAGACTGGGGAGTATCTGGACTTTGAGCCCCCACGACCACCTAGCTGCTGTTACCTCAGGCTATGAAGGCCCTGGTGGACCTATTCTATGGGTGGACCCCATCCTGCCATCCCCCCCACCTCCCCCAGGAGGTACAAAGGGCCACATTCATGAAAGGACTGCCTCAGGACAGGAAGCTGCCTCTTGTAGCCACAGATACACTAGATTTCAATTGATGGTGGGGCTATCCACTGTGACCACAGCTAATAAAGAACTCAAAGCATGTAAGTGCTTAATCTCCCATTCCCTTTTTTTCAATATCCTTGGGTGTGGAGGAACCCCCACTCCTGAGGAGTAAGCTAAGGCCCAAGAAGATGGGACAGCATTCCCAGCAACCAGAAGGCTGGCAATAGAATTCATGCTACCTTCACCGGGTGAGCTCTCCACAGCCTACAGTCCCCAGAAGGCTCGGAGATCCCTGCTCTAGCTAGACCTGCTCTTTATTCGAGCCACTGGTCTTGCTTGGCTGCTAGGACAGGAGGTGTCCTGGGTATCTCCTGTTAAAAGATGTTTTCAAGGGGTCTGTTGAGCTGCTTCCAGGGACTCCAGTTAATCAACTTTTACTCCCAATGCAGACAAGCCCACTACTGAGAATACTATTTCTCCCAAGAAATCAAGTCACCAGTACATAACTCTATTTCCCACTCCCAAGCCATAGTTCTGCTCCCATGAAGTTTAAGGTTTCTGAGAGCAAAAAAATCAATGATGGCATATCTCAAAACACACCCTCCTCTCAGCATTTCAGCGTCTGCTTTGACGGGTGTTCCCTGTGGGACTACATGAGAGCATAAGAAGAGGGCAGGTAGATAAGGTGGGTGGCACATGGGAATTCATAAAGGTCAGGGTCAACCTTCAGGGAGCCAGCAGCTCCATTCTGGCTGGGCCAAGAGCAACAGCTGGGAGGCAGGGATGGGGCACAGTTGGAATAATTCAAAGCTGAGTCTCCCCAAATGACACTCACTGTCCACGAAGTCCTTGCACTCTTCCTTGAGCTCTGTGGTCTGCTGGCTGACCTCTGGGTCCAACACCCGCAGCTTGTTCAGTTCATCAAAGTGCAACCCAGCTTCCCCCAGGATGTCCTTGGCCATAGCTGTAAAGAAAGCAACCCCAATCCATGATCACTTCCCAGCCATCCAAAGAAAGGCCTGCTTCCAGCCCAGCCCACTCCTGCCCCCAGATACCAATGCCAAAACCCCAGCTGTTCCGAAGACTCCCCCGTCCCTCTGCCTCCACCTCTCTAAGCCTCACCTGTTTCCCTTCCAGGTTCTCTAGAGAAGATCTGCTCTGAAGGAGTGACAGTAGCAGCCAGGAGGAGATGTGTCATAGGATCAAGGGTCAGGAAAGAATAAAGTCCAGTTGCTTGTCACAGGCATCGTCATTCAACACATATTTCTTGAGTGCCTACTACATGCCAACATCGCTAGATGCTGGGGGTACAAAGATGAGTGCAACATGGTACCCGCCCTGGAGGAGCACAGTTTAGCTGGAGGAAGACAGACACGTAAACTGAAAAATTATACTGTGTTAAGTGCTTTTACAGAAATATCACTAAAGCACTAGAGAACAGTTAACTTGGCCTGAGGAAGTTCACATTTGAATTAAGTTGTTAGCCATAAGCATATTTATTTATCCCCAATTATATACCCAAAAGGACACGAAAAAGCTTTTCAAATGCAGAACTGCAACAACACAAAAAGCAAGTGAAGAGAAAGTCTGGGTGAATTAAAAATCAGGGTTAAAAAATAAGCCAGGAGTAAGCATATTGCCCACAATGTATGCCAGGGGGTACTGTGCGCTTGCCTGAACCGGGACCCAAAGTTGGGTCAGTCTCTTTCAAGCAGAAAACACACAGTAAGGAAGTCAGGGCAGGCATTCCAAGCAGAGAACAGCATGAACAACAGCCTGACGTCACTGGAAGGGCCTAGAAGATGAAAGGACAGAGGGTGGAGCTGGAAAGGTCAGGAGGAGCCAGATCAGAGAGACCCTGTGTGCCAAGCTGAGTTTGGGGTTCTTCTGTCGGCAAGAGAACCAGCACAGACATCTCCTCCCTTCCCAGGCCACCTTGCATTCCTGGTCTAAAGGATGCCTCAGTTCTTGGAAAGAAACACTGAAAACTCACCCTCATGCTGGCTTTAAAATAACACACACACACACACAAAAAAAAAACACATGCCCTGTCTAGAAAGGAAGTCGATGCTCTTCAGGACTAGCCACTGGCCGCTAAACCAATTCCAAACCCCAGGGGTTCCAAAGGCTACGCTACCACCACCTGGCCCCGCACCAGCCCTCCCGCACCAGCCCTCCCGCTGCTCCCACCTCCTCCAGCCCAACCCTCCCCTCCCAGCTTCCTTAGAGAAGTTCTGTTCTGAATGGGGTGATTCTGGGACTGACTGCCCAGACCACGTGTACCATCAGAAGATCAATGGTTTAAAAAGCTGGTGTGGCCAAGTTGGTTGGGCATCGCCCATGGACCTGGGGGTGGCCAGTTGGATTCCCAGTCAGGGCACATGCCCGGGTGGCATGCTCCATCCCGAGTAGAGGGTGTGTAGGAGGCAGTCGATCAATGTTTCGTCTCACAAGGTTTCTCTCTTCCCCTCCCTTCAAAAAGTCAATAAAATCTTTAAAAAAGGGGGGGCGGGCTAAGTCCCACCATTGCCAGAACTGATTTTCAAGAGGACCAGAAATCCAGATTTACATATGGAATCTGATTTTTAAAGGAAAGTATCTAATTCAAAAATTCAAAGTAAGGAACAGAACACATCCACAGCTGTGTGGGCCAACTAATGCACGTCCACAGGTTGTCTGTGTATGACTGGGGCCCAGGCTTGTGGCCTCCCTGGAATCCACTCAAGTAAGCTGGCGAGCATCTTCCTTTTGAAACATTTTAATCATCCAGAGCTTCCTTATGATCAGGTTTTTTTAAAAATGTTTTTATTGATTTCAGAGAGGAAGGGACAGGGACAGACAGACAGAAACATCAACGATGAGAGAATCATTGATTGGCTGCCTCCTGCACTCCCCGCACTGGGGATGGAGCCCGCAACCCCGGCATGTGTCCTGACCTGGCATGTGTCCTGACCCGAATCGAACCGTGACCTCCTGGTTCAGGGGTCAACGTTCAACCACTGAGCCACACCAACTCTGCTGATCAGGTTTTTAAAAAATATTTGTTCATATTTTTTTAATATCCTACTTGTTACATTTACACATATACTCTGAGTCCTTAACACCTACCGGGGGATTAACCAGATCAACTACTCTAGAAAGTTCCAAGTAACCTGTGGAAGCAAACATCTGCGTCAACTTTTGCTCCCTTCCCTGAGAGCACGAATTTATTCAGAGACACCTACTGAGCCCCTGCTCTGGAGACGGAAGAGTGAAGAAAATGCTTTCATGCTCTAGCTCCTGAGCTCTGGACGAAGAGTAGACAGATCATCACAAATGATGGTAACAGTATGAGGAGAGGCCCAGGGTGCCAGGGGATGCGGCAGCAGCAGCACATGCTTCTTATGGGGGTGGGGGTGTCACAAAAGCCTTCTGTAAAGGGACACTGAAGCTGAGACCTAACAGATGCCCAAAAGTTTGTCAAGTGAAGGGGGGAGGCGGCATTCCCGGCAGAGGGGAAAGCATGTGTGAAGATCCTGAAGCTGTGACAAATTAAACACATCCCAACAACTGAACGAGAGGGGGCGCGGGACAGGACGCCGCTAGGGAAGGGAGCTGGAGCTGGAGCGGGAAGGGCTCTGAAAGCTGCAGTAATGGCCTTGGGTTTTATCAGAGGCTTCATGAGCAGCCAGTGGGTTCTCAACAGAGTGACATGGTCAGATCTGCCTTTAGAGAGGCCACCGTGGCCCAGGACGGAGACTGGGCTGGAGGACACGAGGGTGGGAGTTCATCACGGTAACCCCAGCATCCAGCGTGGGGCCTGCACATAACCGGCACTCAGCAACTGTGGAATGAAAGGCTGTGAGAACAGAGCAGGTGACTACAGTCCCCAAGGCGGGGAGCTGCAGAAAAGTGTTCCGATTTGAGCTGTCTTGTAAGTCGAGTTGTTAGGACCGAGTAAAGGATTAACTGAATGTAGTAGCAGGGGCTTCGGGGATGAGGGAAGGAAAGAGTCAGACAAGATCCCCGTGTTTCTGGCTGGAGACAACGGTAGGGCTGAATGCGATGGGTAAGACCAGAGACGGGGTGAAGGGAGAGGGTGCACAGCTGACTATCCGGTCTCTCCCAACTCCCACCACTCGCGCGTCTGAGCCTCTGAGCAACACCGGGCGCAAGAGCCGGGCTGAGCTCCCCGGGAGGAGGGCGGCGACACGCTTTCCGCCCCGGGCTCCCCCAGGTCCATGCCAGGCGCCGCGAGGAAGCTCACCATGGGGCACAGGGAAAGGGCACCGGGCAGAAAGTCAGAAAGGTCTGGGTGGTGGAACTGGCTGTCTTCACTATGTAAACTCCTTGGACTTATCTGAGCCCGTTTTCTCACAAGGTTGTTGTGAGCACCCGCGCGTAAAGCTGCAGGCCCACGCGGCGTGTAATACCGCTCCCGAAGAGTTGGGCGGAATTCCCACGTTTCTTTCCGCCTGGGACGGTCTTTCCTCGAGGCGCGGGCCTGTCGGATTTATCTCGCCCCGGGTCCGCCCACGTCTCCCGACCGGAGTCACGGCCTACCTTCCGACCCTGCGGCGGCGGCGGCGCGCGGCAGCCCAGGCTGAGGTTGGCAGAGAGCTTCTCTCTCGATCCGCGGCAGCGGTACCTGGCCCGCCAGCCTCAGCCGCTGCCACGGCTACAGGACCTGTGTACGCATAACGTCACTACTTGACACCGGAAGCATTTACCCCGCCTGACCCGAAGAGCCTGCTGGGAAACAGAGGCCCGAGAAGTGGGACTGCTGCCTACAAGATCCAGAGGCCTTTGCGCCAGAAAGTCTTCCGGAAGTAGTTGTGGGCTCTCCAGAGAATATTCTCGCAGTGGTTCTCAACCTTCCTAATGCCCTGACCCTTTAATACAGTTCCTCGTGTTGTGGTGACCCCCCCAACCATAAAATTATTTTCGTTGCTACTTCATAACTGTAATGTTGCTGCTGTTATGAGTCGTAATGTAAATATCTGATATGCTATATGTGTTTTCTGATGGTCGCGACCCACAGGTTGAGAACCGCTGCTAGGGACTTTTCCCTCTCCCCTGGTTGGATGCTGGGCATGCCGGGACTTATAGTCTCAGGCTCCTGGGCCCGCCCCACTGGGCGGCAGCTCGGGAGGGAGTGTGCAGTTGGAGGATGTGATTTCACAGCCCGGGATTGCTGTTTGAAGGGCGGCCACATCCTAGGGGCCGTACGGTGTCGGCCTGCAACCCACCTGACAGGAGAGGCGCCGCTGGGGACGGTAAGAATCGGGTCTGCCGATATAGGCGACGGGAAGGGATGGACGGGCCTCGCGCTGGAGCAAAGAGCCCCACCTGGTCCTGGGGAAAAGGCGTGGGACAGCGTAGGGGAGATGTGTGGGGTGGGGTGGGGTGGGTGTCTGTCTGTGTCTCTGTGTCCGGGTCTCGGTTTCTCGGTAGTAAGCGGGGGTACGAGCTGGGAAAGACTACACTGGCCACAGAGAGTTTGGGTCTTGTTTAATTTCTCCAGACCCTTTGGATGAAGCCTACGATTTTTACACTTAGGATTTCTGCTAGACCCGCCGTCTCTCCGCACGTCCCACTTCCCCGTGTGTAACTAATTGCTGAGTGTTCTTCCTTTAGGACCCCTCCCTCCTCCCACCGCCGAGGTGGTTTGCCCTTGATTCTGCTCGGGCTCCCCTTAGCTTCGCTGAGTGTGACACGGATGCGCCCCCAGCCTCAGGCACCCCCAGATACCGCACACAAAGTCCGGAAGGAAGAGCACTGAGGCTTCCAGTGGAAACTTCATTCTCACAGGAATTACTTTCTGGGCGTTACCTGCCAGAGAATTCCTGGAACCCATTGGTATGGACAGAATCTGAGCTGACGTCACCCAGGGGCTCCTAGCAATTGCTTTGTAGGAAAAGAATAGATTAACTTTGGGTTTGTCTTTCTCTGTTGGCAACAACCTAGTCTTTGAGTTGCTTTGCTTTGGCGGAATAAGTGTGTGTTTTCTTTGATCCTGGGGAAATGGATGCTAGACACAAAACACACAAGAACTGGTTGAAACCTGTTAAGGGGTGGTTTTGTTCCTTTGGGGTGGGCTGAGGAAGGTAAGGTGATCCCATACTAGTGTTACTTATTGATCGGGCAGTCTTCAGGTGAGGGTTCTTTGTGTCCTTGAAGCAAATGAGAGTCACCTGGACAAGCCATCAGAGGAATTCAGTACCTCACAGCACCTGCTCCGCCCCTTCCTGGGCAATCCTTTCCAGGGACCTACCTAAATTATCAGGGACGATTTCAGTGTGACAGACCAACATATATTCAGTGCTTTAAAATGTGAATGGCATTTGCTAAGTTTGGAGAATGGAGCAGTAAACTTGGGAAAACCAGTGCGCTGTTTCTGGGTTGCACTTACAAGAGATGATGCGCAACTGTAAACTTTTGAATGTTGTGATGATTAAATGAAGTTAATTCCACTTTTTCCTGTTTTCATTTTCACCACTATAGTCCAAGCCTTCACCATTCTTCTCTTGCCCAGACTACTGCTTCCTCTGGTCTTCCCCCTGGATCACTTGAACCCTTACAATATATTCTCTGCACAGCAGCCAGAGCCTGGATCCTTTATAAAGGAAGTGTATCCTGTCCCTAGACTCCTGGGAAACTTCTAGGCTGGCTGGACTCACAGTAGGTTTGTCTGGAAGTCTTTACATTCCCAAATGTAAATAGATCATATCGGAGTCCCCTGCTTAAAACTATCCAATTGATTCCCATTGCAATTCGTAAAGAATCAGAACTCTTTAATATGGTCTGGTCTTCCTTTCTTTCTATGCACCAGCCATTGTGGCCTTAACTCTGTTCCTAAAACGTGTGTCTACCTGACATTTTGGCATTTACATTTCCGTTCGTCTGGAATATCCTCTCAGACCTCAGCTGGAATGTCACCTTCCCAAACAGGCTTTCCCTGGTCCCCTATCTAGATTAGTGCATCTCCCTAGTCACTTTCTTTTTTTTTTTTTAATATATTTTATTGATTTTTTACAGAGAGGAAGGGAGAGAGATAGACAGTTAGAAACATCGATGAGAGAGAAACATCGACCAGCTGCCTTCTGCACATCTCCCACGGGGGATGTGCCCGCAACCCACGTACATGCCCTTGACCGGAATCAAACCCGGGACCCTTCAGTCCGCAGGTCGATGCTCCATCCACTGAGCCAAACCGGCTTTGGCCCTAGTCACTTTCTTAATACTGTTTTAGCCCTAGCTGGTTTAGCTCAGTGGATAGAGCGTCGGCCTGCGAACCGAAGGGTCCTAGGTTCGATTCCAGTCAAGGGCACATGCCAGGTTGTGGACTTGATCCCCTTTAGGGGCCTGCAGGAGGCAGCCAATCAATGATTCTTTCTCATCATTGATGTTTCTATCTCTCTCCCCTCTCCCTTTCTCTCTGAAATCAATAAAAAATATGTATTGAAAAAATACTGTTTTATCTTTATTGCATTTCTCACTTTTGGAATTACCTGCTTATTTGTTTTCTTGTTTTCTGTATCCACCAACTAGAATGCAGGCTCCATGAGGCCATGCCTTGTTCTCTTCTGTATCTCCAGTGCCTGGCACGTAGCAGGGGGAAGTACTAGTAAATGCTAACTCTTATCATATTTATTCTTGTTAACATTATGATGCTTTGAACTCCTTGAAGACAGGGATGATATTTTCTCACCTCTCTATCCCTACTGCTTAACCTAATAGGAACTCAATATTGTTTTATTGCTGAATGAATTCAGTGAGTTAATAAATATTAAATGCCTGGAACACTTAATGCAATGAATGTTTTCTATTATTTTTTTCTTCAGTGTATGGATTCTTTAGAAAACCAAGACATATAACAAAATCTAAATAAAAAAAAGTGACCTAGCTTTACTTTCAATTTCCAAATCACTTAATTGATTTTAGATTTATCATCTGGTCTTTTCTAGCCCTTTCTTCCCATTCTTGTTGGAAAGGAACTGAGGAAGAGATAGGGCTGGGCCCCTTCTCAGGAAAAGAAGCAAAAATAGCCATCCTGTAGTTGTTCAATCCTGAAAAATGGTGACAATTTCAGGAACTTAGGATAGGGCTGGTGCCAAGAAACGGGAAGGTCAGGAAGCGCCTGCTGGAGCCAGGGTCACCTCTGCCAGGAACAGTGGCTGGACCCTCCAGCCCGACTCGCTTCATGCTCTCCTGGGCTGCTTCTACTCGCCTTCCTGAAGCCAGACTCCGGTGTTACTCAAAATAAGCACTGGCACAGGCTGCTCCTGGGTCTGGAATCTTTAAAAGGAAGCATACCCTGTCCCTCAGGCTCCTGGAAACTCCTGAGCAGGCTGAATTCCCAGTGGGTTTGACTGGAAGTCTTGAATCCTGGGAATCTTGAGAAGAAAATAACTGGACTCTGATTGGCAGATCCCCAGGGTAAGGACTTCTGCCCTGCCCAGTCTGTTCCTCTGACTGGCTCCAAGGGCTTGCTTGTCCTCCTTGCCGCCCAGAGCTGAGTCTCAGGGAGGCTGGTGACGTGACCAGCTCTGGGCTCTGGGATGTGCTCCCACAAGTGGTTCCTGGTACCATAAAGAACAGCAGGAGCATCTTTCTTACTATTGCTTAGGGCAGTGGTTCTCAACCTTCTGGCCCTTTAAGTACAGTTCCTCAAGTTGTGACCCAACCATAAAATTATTTTCGTTGCTACTTCATAATTGTGATGTTGCTACTGTTATGAATCATAATGTAAATATCTGATATGCAGGATGGTCTTAGGCGACCCCTGTGAAAGGGTCATTCGACCGCCAAAGGGGTCGCGACCCACAGGTTGAGAACCGCTGGCTTAGGGCCTTCATCTCTGCCAGGGAATCTTGACTTGTCAAGGACAGAATGACTGGATGGTCAGTGTTTCTCCTTTTGTCCCCTGCTGACTCTTATCTTCTCTCCCACCTCCTGCTCACAGCCTCGAGAGTATGAGGCTCTCACCTCCACTGGCCACTCACTCGTGACCCTTCACCACGGCGGAACCTTCCAAGCCCACCTGTTGCCGTGTGGTGATCTACCTGAAGCGGGAGATGTCAGGGGACACCTGCTTGTGCCCAGCCTCAGGGGCCAAGCCCAAGCTAAGCGGCTTCAAGGGAGGAAGCCTGGGCAACAAATACGTCCAGCTCAACGTGGGCGGTTCGCTGTACTACACCACGGTGCGGGCACTAACGCGGCATGACACCATGCTCAAGGCCATGTTCAGCGGGCGCATGGAGGTGCTGACTGACAAGGAAGGTGAGGTATCGGGGCTGTTGGGCTAGGTGGGAAGGGAAGGAGGCGTTCCTGGGGGTGTGACTTCAGGGCAGGGCTTAAGCCTGGCATATATAGACTCTAGGTTTACTTTTCCAGTTCACCTAGTACAGGACTCCACCTGGCATCCTTAATCAAGCTTCAGAATTCTATTTGGCACTGCACATAGATTATTGTATGGCTACGCACCCATTTCCCAGAGAGGCTATCCATACTTTGTTTTTCTCTTCACATAGGACTAGATTCTCATAAGAAGCATCACCATAGTGGCGGGGCAGTGGGCAGAGGCAAACAGGGCTGGTGGTTTCTGTGTTGTCAGGAGGTGGGCTGAGCATTCCTGTGCTTCGACCTCTGCAGGCCTCCACAGAGCCTGGGGGCCTGTCTCTCCTACGTATGTGCCAGTTCTTGGTTTCAGGGGGAGGAGTGAGAGCAACAATGGACTTAAGAGCTTGAGGTTGTTTTCTGTTACCCTATGCTGTGGGCTCTATGCTCGTGTGCTCTCTGCCACCTGTCACCAGGCTGTCAGGTGGCCTTTGCTACTGCCTGCTTCTGAGGTACCTGGAGGCAAACAGTCACCCTCTGGGGCCCATTTGAATCCCTAGGCTGGATCCTCATAGACCGATGTGGAAAGCACTTCGGCACCATTTTGAATTACCTCCGTGATGACACCATCATCCTCCCTCAGAACCGTCAAGAGATCAAGGAATTGATGGCTGAAGCGAAATATTACCTCATTCAGGGCCTGGTGAACATGTGCCAGAGTGCCCTGCAGGTATGGCGCAGAGTTGGGGCTGCTTGACATGGTTGGGAGTTGGCCCCCTCCTTCAGGGACATGAGTCCAGTTCCTGGAAGGCTGTGTGGCAGGCATGGTTGACGAGTCCAACCTAGTTAAATATACCAGGCGTTGCCCTGACCAGTTTGGCTCAGTGGACAGAGCGTCGGCCTGCGGACTGAAAGGTCCCGGGTTCGATTCCAGTCAAGGGCATGTACCTGGGTTGCGGGCACATCCCTAGTTGGGGGCTGATCGATGTTTCTCTCTCATCGATGTTTCTAACTCTATCCCTCTCCCTTCCTCTCTGTAAAAATTCAATAAAATATTAAAAAATACACACACACACACACACACACACACACACACACACACCAGGTGTTGCCCAGGCCAAGCAAGTGGGCAGCCAGTCAGTTCTGTAAGGTGGTGCGCTCAGGCCCTATGACTAGGCCCCGCTGCTAGTTTATAGCCTGGATACCTGCATTTTAGCTTTTCCAGAAATGGGAGTCTGCTTGCCAGCTGGCAGTTTCTCTTACCAGGGGCTCCTAATCTGTCTGATGCCTCAGCAAGCAGGGCTGGCCATGGCAGAGGGGCTTTGACAGTTCCTGGGGAAAGCCTGGCTAAGCCTGGCAAACAGACCTCAAAGAGGCTTCTCGCTGTGTCACCCAGGACAAGAAGGACTCCTACCAGCCTGTGTGCAACATCCCCATCATCACCTCCCTGAAGGAGGAGGAGAGGCTCATCGAATCTTCCACCAAGGTACTGGGATCTCGGAGGGACACTTGAGGGCTCGGGCAGGGGATTCCGGGACTTGGCCCAGCCCTCACACTCTCCTCCCTCACAGCCTGTGGTGAAGCTGCTGTACAACAGAAGCAACAACAAGTACTCCTACACCAGGTAAGGTGGGCATCAGTGGCGGGTGGCGTTGGTGGGGTTGAGGGGAGGGCCTTGAGGAAGGGCTGCAGAAGCAGCTAAAAGAGACAAGCAGTCAGAGTGGAAGTTTGGCAGCAGACCAAGGGAAGCCACCTGCACTCCTGGCATGGTTGGCCAGGTCTGGGTCTAAGGAGGGAAGGACAGAGAGTAGAAGGGAGATCAGGGCAGAGGCATTTGGAACTTGGTGCAGAGCCCTGGCTGGAATGGACGAGACTGAACATGCAACACCCTTTTAACATCTGTCATGTCAGGCTGCATGCCAGGTGTTTTCCCAGCATTATCCTATGTCGGGTGGAGGAGGGACACTGGGAAACCAGTGGGCTGGGACTCCTCCTAAGCCAACCTTTGTCCTAGGCCACTTTCCCCCTTACCCCTCCCCACGCTGCGCCCCCCCCCCCCCCCCCCCCCCCCCCCCCCCCGTCTTCTCAACAGGTCAGTTAGGCTGTAGGAGGCTGCAGGCTCAGAGTCAGTCCCAAATCTTCCCAGTGACTCTTTGTTGCCAGCATCACCCTCACAGCAAGGGAAGAATCCTGCTAAGATAGCAGCAAGCCTCCTCCTTTCCAGGCCTAATGAGAGGAGACCTCCCTCCCTCAGTTCTCTCTGCTTTAACTTAAAACCAACTCGACTGCTTTTCTGCGCAGGCCCCCAAACCCAGAAGGTGCCCAGTGACGCTTCTCTTCCTGTGCCCTCTGGCATCTTGACTTTTCCTCCTTTCAGCGTGCTGGGGGAGGGGCGGGAGAGCCCAGCTAGTGTCCTCCCTGTGCGGAACCTCATTTCCAGGCCTGCTGGCCCCCCTGGGTTTTTCAGCAACTCCGACGACCACCTACTGAAAAACATTGAGCTGTTTGACAAGCTCTCCCTGCGCTTCAACGGTCGTGTGCTCTTCATCAAGGACGTCATCGGTGATGAGATCTGCTGCTGGTCATTCTACGGCCAGGGTCGCAAGCTGGCAGAGGTGTGCTGTACCTCCATTGTGTATGCGACGGAGAAGAAGCAGACCAAGGTAGGGGGCTTCCCTCTGCATGGGTGGGGCAGGACACACACCAGGGAGTGAAAGGGGCATCCATTTTGCTCTCTGTGATGGTGATAGGCAAGGATAAAAAACAATATAAGAGGGCTTTGGAATGGCATGAAACTATTTGTTCTGGTCATTTGGGAAGGACCGGGTCTTTGGAGTTGGCCCAGTTCAGGTTGAATTCTGGCGCCACAATTTACCAGTTTTCTGACTTTAGATAAGCCATCTAAACCATTTGAGCCTCAGTTTCCTCATTTGCAAACAGGGGAATGATAGTGCAAATTTAAGAGCTATTATGAAAATGAGACCATTCTTAAGAGAAGCAGTGCAGTATAGTGGAAATAACTGTTGAGATCTCTTCTCTGGCCCCTGCTACTTGGGTTTCCTGCTCAGTCAGCTTAGCCTCTGCAGTAACAACAGAGTGCCAGGCATGCGTGAAGGATGTGTTTGGTGACCGTTATAAGCTCAGCTAACCCCGCTCTCCCACACTGTGAGGGTCGGTGTCCTCCCCGGAGAGTAGCTGCCCACCAGAGTGTATGTTCCGGAGACGGCCAGGCCTTGCTGGTGTGGAAGGGCAGCTCCTCTGGGGCAGTCATGGGCATGTGAAGGGCTCAAAGCAGCCACGCTCATGTATTACCTTCTGACCCCCAGGCTACTAAAATGCCTACAGCTGGGCGGTTAGAGGGTCAGAGAAGGACAGCTCAAGGAGGTGGCCCTGCTTCCT
Organism: Myotis yumanensis; assembly: GCF_028538775.1. Taxonomy (NCBI): domain Eukaryota; kingdom Metazoa; phylum Chordata; class Mammalia; order Chiroptera; family Vespertilionidae; genus Myotis; species Myotis yumanensis. The sequence goes on along the minus strand of NW_027223767.1, from coordinate 21,412,076 downwards.
CCTGTCATTTTTTTGGGCTGGGAGCTCCCATGTGCAGATAGCAATGGAGTGAGGATTCAGGGGGCAGTCTCTGGGAGGGTTGGTTACATTGTGGGAGTGGCAACAGCACCTGTTACTTTCCTGAGTGCTTTCTCTTCCATGAACTTTTTGACTCACATACCACATCTGTGAGAGGCAAGACTAGAGTCATTCTCCCCATTTGGCAGATGAGGGAACAGAAGCTCAAGATGACACAAGTTAGTCTAGAATTCAGGAGCCTTGAATGCATGCCTATCCATCTTTCAATTAATGTTCACAGCTCTCCGAGGTAGATATTAACCATGATTTTATACAGGTGGAAATTCAGGCGTAGCAAGGTGAAGCCCAAGGCCCCACAGCTATTAAGTACTTGAGCTGTATTTGTACCTAGGCTAACCTCAAAGCCAAGGCCCGAACCTCTGCACATACTAGTCCATTGGTCTGGGACCCGGTAGGACATGGATGGTGCTAGTCTTCTGCATCCTTATGTGCATCTCACACCGCCTTCCGAGGGAGACCTGCCTCGGCCTCAGGAAACAGAAAGCCAGCTGTCTCCTGAGAGAGGTCAGGAGGCCTTAGGAGCCAGCACAGGGTCAGGGGCCCTGACATGCTGCTCCCTCTTTGGGATGAGATCTTGTTCAGTCAGTCCTCTTGTCACCCTCACCCCAGGTGGAATTTCCAGAGGCCCGAATCTATGAGGAGACACTCAACGTCTTGCTCTACGAGACCCCGCGAGTCCCTGACAACTCCTTGTTGGAGGCTACAAGCCGTAGCCATAGCCAGGCTTCCCCCAGTGAAGATGAGGAGACCTTTGAACTACGGGACCGGGTCCGTCGCATCCATGTCAAACGCTACAGCACTTATGATGACCGCCAGCTCGGCCACCAGTCTGCCCATCGCGACTGACAAAACCCTCAGGGAGTCAGGGCATGGGACACCCTGTCTCCCCTCCTGTGGAACCCTGCCCCATTGGCCACCCCACGCTGCTGCTGGCTGGGCTTCTGCTCCAGCACCCGGAGGCATGATAGGCCCTGCCTGCGAGGTCAGAGGGCCTGAGTAGGAGAGGGACCACACTCCTTTGCCCTGCTCCCTGAGCACTTCCAGATGACTGAGTCCTGGCCCCTTTGCTCAGCATCTCCCTTCCGGTCTGACGGAGCTGCTTCTGCCCCTGGGGTGAATGGACTAATGTGCCCACATCCTGCTAAGAGCATCCCCTTGGCCCTTGCTGAACGCCCCTTTGCTTAGCTGAGGCCCACGGGAAGTGGGGTCATTCTGTGGAGAAGGTGCTGCTGGTGCTGTGGAGGCCCAGTTTCTTGGAAGGTGGGGCTCCTTTTCTCTTAAGATGTTTAAGCACAGGCTTGATGAGGTGTTTTTTTAAAATAATCTAGGAAATGAATAGTTATAGGTCTAATAATGAGGGACTGGGTATTCTTGCTACCCCTCCAGGATGCTAAGACCCTGGACCTGTCTCGATGCCTTTGGGATCTATTTCTTTAAAGCACTTTGTTCTTTTGTTCAGGAGATTTGTATTCTTTCCTGACCTATGTTGTCTTTTTCTGACCCTAATCCCCTCTTCCCGCAGAATCAATCTGAGGGAGGAAATAGAAGCAGCAAAACACTGACCAGTTTTGGCTTTGCCAGGCTGGCCAAACAGCCTGCCCAGACAGTGCTGAGAAAGGATGTGTAAGATGGGACCTGTGGTCCTAGTAACGCCCCTGTGAGAAAGGACACTTTGCCCCAACATCTTAGAGTCACAGAACTGACTCCTCGGGGCTAACATGATTGCTCTTTCTGATTCTCTTGCTGTCAGCTCCAAGGAATGATGTCCTTACTATAAAGCCAAAACCGTTTTAGGGGCTAGGAGCATGAGCTACAGCAGGAAGGCTGTGGGGCCCATGACCACTGGACAGTCCTGCATTCTCTGCAGCCCTGTGCAGAAATGGCGTGTGCTTGGCTGTACACCGCCCCCCTCCCCCCCCCAATTAATGCTATTGGTTTTGTGTCCTGGTTGGGGATGGGGGTTCTTCCCAGCGTGAGTCTCTAACACAGGATAATGTGAGCAGCCTAAGCCCCTTAAAAGGTTTCTTCCTTTCTTTCTTGTTGGGTAACTTAGCCATGGAGATGCCACGCACCAGCTCTTAGGCAAGGATGCAAGTTCCTCTTCAGGGCTTTGGTTTTCATTCTGTTTGGCTTGGCCCCTGGGAGGCTCTTATCTGAATTCTTTTCCAAAGGAATGCCACCAGGAAGGAATGTTCAGCCAGCCTAACAAGTAACAAAGCAGCATAGCCACTTAGCAGTACCCACTCATTCAGAAAGGGACATAAGTTATCAAGTTCAGCTCTCAAATACTCTTACAATAAGCCCTTAAGTGGCTGTTCATGGCTGATTCCACAGAGTCTCTGGGCAAATGCCAGGCCAGGGTTAATAGACACTCAACAAGGACCTGAAATGACATGATGGGGCAGGGAAATGTGATTCTAATCAGGTATTTTACACTTGTCACAATGTATAAAGACTTTCAGGTGAGGCACCCTCGTGATCAGCTATAAATAGTTCTTCCAGCCCTCAGTGAAGTAATAAGATGAAGACAAATCCACTTCTTTGGCCAGATTCTGGCTTTGGCTTTTTCAGAGCCTACTGGCCTGAAAATAATTCTGAGGCCACTGGCCTACTTCCTCAACTGTCCTCCTGATGCCCTTTAATACTCAAAGTCCCAGGTCCCCACTGAAGTATTTTAATGATTGTCCTTTGACCTTCACAGCTCCTGTAACCTCTTTACTGCTTTGACATTCAGATTCTCTGCTCAGTGACTAGTCTTTCTTCCTGGGACTCTAGACACTTTTCCCTGATTGAAAATATTTCCTTGTTAAGAAAAACTAAGCTCAATTAAGTAATCTTAGCTTTTTAAATCAGACTGTGTGCTATAAGGACTTGGAGAATTCTGCATTTCCTAGCCCCATTCAGAAAACACTATTTGTATGAATTTTTCAACTCTGAGCAGTCCAGGGGAAAGGTAAACAAAAAGTGTGGATGAAGGTCAAACCTTCTCATCAGTTTCTCCAAAAACTGGAAGCCTGCTGTTAAGGACATGAATGAATATTGGGTTTTATTCAGTTTGTTATCTGACCGGGTCTGCCTAATGGATGGCACAGGTCCTGGCATGAGGGAACGTCTTCTGTATCATACAACTACAAGTCTTTGTTGTTCTGCACAGGTGATGGAAACAAACACTAATTTCTAATAAAATTGTTACACTGCAGTGGTACAGAGCCATGCTTACAGTGAGTACAGCTCAGTCAGCTCGCTGCTGTGGATGTTGTATTTGTGTTCACCACCTGACCTCGTGGTCTCCCTCAAGTTCGATTGCACTCAGTTGTCCTGCAAAACAGACTCCCCCTGGTGGAGGATTAAGGACAACACTAATAAGGGCCAGAACTGAGATTTAATATTAATTCAAGAATAAAACGACTGCTTTAGCAATCACTATGGTAGTGAGGAAGCAGGAACTCTAAGAATCGGGGCAAAATGCAGCACGTTTCATCTCTGGCTCTTGGAGATGTGTGAAAAGCTCACAAAGTAGCTTGGCTTAGTCACCAACCGTACCTACAGCTCCTCGGCTGACTTTCTGCATCTGTAGTCTGGAAGCTTGACAGATCTGTGCTCAAGGCTGGCAGGCCCACTGCTCCAGGAAACCTGGTTGGCTTGCCTCGTTTCTCTCCCAGGCCCAATGAGGCCAGAGATGCCAATGGTTGGCCAGCACTATGAGCCAGGCCCTCCTCTGACCCTGATATTGGCCTCCTACTCTGCACTTGGCAGAAGGTAAAGAACAGAACTAGTCCAGCCCAGCCCCCACCCCACTGACTGAGAGGCATAGTGATCCTGGGAGATGTCTAGCCAACCCCAAGCCTCAAGAGGGAAACATACATACCCTAGTAGAAAGGGAAGCAATCAAGGGCTGTCACTGGGTCAAAAAGGGAGCCTGAGACCTTGGGGGCAGAAATGGCGAGGATGGCCAAGCGTGCACTGGTTTATTGACCAAACCTCACATTCCAAACAACTTGTGTGACCGACTAGGAAACTCCTCCGAGCCTGTGGCAGCTGGACAGAGTTCCTGGTGGAAAGGGCTACTGGAACACAGTGTAGGCGGGGCTTACAGGGAGGCCAGCCTTGGAGGAGTCCTACATGGGTCTTCGGGAGAAAAGTTACAGCCCACCCACCAAAGAAAGAGTCCCACATTCAAATGGTGCAACCAATTAAGAGACCCACTGTGGCCCACTGATGGAGAGAGTTCTGCAGCAATTGTGGGAGGAGAGCTGTTCAAGGACTGAGCCTGCCCATTCAGGGCCTCAGCTGGCCTACCAGTGAAGGCCTGAGGGTGGTGTCTTCTCATCTTTATTGCTTTCCAGGGAGAAGGGAGGGATCCGGACATCAAAGTGGGAGCCATCCGGCCTCTCGAAGCGGAATGTCCCCCTGTGGGTCAGAGAAGCTGATTTAGAGGGAGTGAGGGCTGAAGCCCTCTTGAGGATCTGGATAGCCCTATGTCAGTGATGGCGAACCTATGACACGCGTGTCAGAGGTGACATGCGAACTCATTCTTTTGGTTAATTTTTCTTTGTTAAATGGCATTTAAATATATAAAATAAATACCAAAAATATAAATCTTTGTTTTACTATGGTTGCAAATATCAAAAAATTTCTACATGTGACACGGCACCAGAGTTAAGTTAGGGTTTTTCAAAATGCTGACACACCGAGCTCAGAAGGTTCGCCATCACTGCCCTATGTCCTCAGCTCCAGAAGCACGGCAGAGGACAGGCTGGGCTCTCCTCTGCCTGGCTCATGCCAGCCCAACACTGGTCCAGAGAACCAGAGTCCTTCCTGCCCCTACATGAAAAGAAGAAATACAGCTGTCTTGATTCTGGCCCTTAGATGCACACTGCATAAAAAACCCAATTACAGCCCTAGCTGGTTTGGCTCGGTGGATAGAGCGTCGGCCTGTGGACTGAACGGTCCCAGGTTCAATTCTGGTCAAGGGCACATGCCTAGGTTGTGGGCCTTATCCCCAGTAGGGGGCATGCAGGAGATAACCGATCAGTGATTCTCTCTCATTGTTGATGTTTCTATATCTCTCTGTCCCCCTCGCCTTCCCCTCTGAAATCAATAAAAATATGTATTTTTAAAAACCCAATTACACTTTCAGGTTAAGGAGTAAAATACCGAGGGGGGGGAGGGGGGAATCAACTATGTAGCAACACTGCACCATCAAATCACCAGACCTCTTTGGCTGAAGTCCTTACTCTACAAAGCCACAGGGAACTGGAAAACAGTCATAAACAATCAGACAAGTCCCACAACAATGAACAGCAGGTAAGGCTCCATCTCAGAACTTAACTTGGCCCAGAATTAATTGCAAAGCTATGAGCCCCCACTTTTCTGACCTGCAGCTTGTGTCTGTGGAGTTAAACTGCCCCTGCCCCAGCCCCAGCCCCAGCACACCCTCACTTACCACATATGCCCACTGGAAGCTTGCAGGGAGACGTGGCTGCTGTACTGGAATGCAGGCTGCTCCTTGGATAACACCGGTTCCTGTTAGGGTTCAGGCAGAATAGGTCAGGCCAGACAAGTTCCCTGTACCCTGGGGCCAGATGCTACTGACAGTTCGTCAGATCTGGATGCCTCCTCATGCCTCCCACAATGACTGCCTGCCAGTGCTTCCTCCACTGCACAGCCATGGACCTGGGCCTCTTATTCTGCCTCTGGGAAAGATCATCGTAGACTAAATGTCTGAGGGCACCGGACAAAGATGCTAGGCACAGGGCCTACTCTGTAAATACCCTTCCAGCGTCCCTCTGCTGAGAGCCTAAGTGCAAGGCACCATGGCAGTGCTCTGCAGACCTTTGCTGACTCAAGTCTCCAAGTACTTGTAAGGTAAAGGTGTAATCCCCATTTCAGAGTAAGAAACTGAGATTTTGGTTAAATAACTTACCCAAGTTATGCGGTGAGTAAAGAACATAGCTGGCGCTGAAACCAGACTAACTCCAAAGCCCTATTCTTACTCTATCCCACCCTGCTTCCCCAAGTCCCTGCTAACTTGGATAAATGCTTGTTCAATGTGACCCCTGCCACTTCTCGTGACTTTATTTCTCAGGAAATGGTGGGGTAGTACAGGAATTGCAAAATCAGATCTCCTCAAGGATCAGCAGAAGATGCAAGCATGTAAAAGGTAGAGGAAGGACAACAACAGGAGTAGTGGGAGCATGCCCCATCCAAGGGCATTCAAATTCAGATTTTTAAAAAGGCACTGTGCTAGCTACAAAAAACTCTACACCAGCTTTTCTCTTTAACCCTCACTCAAGGATATGATTTTCAATGATTCTAGAAAGACGAAGGGAGAGAAAGACATCGATGTGAGAGAGAAACATCAACCGGTTGCCTCCCGTATATGCCCCAACTGGGGATCAAACCCACAACTAGATATGTGCCCTGACCAGGAACCGAACATGTGACTCTGGTGCACAGGACGATGCTCAACTAAGCCACACCAGCCATGGCTACATCAGCTTTGATGTTAGATCACGTGGATTCCAACCAGGCCCTACACCGCTAGCTATGGGACCATGGGCTAGTTATTAAAATTCACAGTCTAATTCTCTTCACCTGTGAAATGGGTTGTAAGGAACCTATCTCACAAGGTTGTTGTAAGATTTCTCACCAATGCATTCACACCCAGAGCCTCTGTCCCTAACCACACACTAAGGCCCCAAGCCTGCTGTGCAGGACCAGGAAGTGGGCATTACTGGCCCAATTAATGATGATGCTCACCCTGCCCACCACCCCTCGGCCTCGCACTGTCTCCAAGGTGCCAGATAGACTGAATATCCTCCAGTGTCGCTCCCGGAGCTGTACCACGTCACTGTCAAGGTTCTCCAAGCGAATACAGTAGCGCCACTGTGGGAGTGAGAGAGAGTTCACATCTGAGAAAGTAAACTTTGGGCTAGTGTGCCCAGAATTCTAAAAGACCAAAAGGCAAAAAAGGCTAACACCTGCATTGCACAGGCCCCCGCTCCCCAGAGGTAAACTCCCCCACCTCCCAACCTGCCCCACCATGCACCCCTCCTGAGCTCCTCCTCCTCGAGGGAGACACTCACCCAGTAGACGTGGGAATTCTGGGCTTCCTGGGGAAAAAAACACAAAGGATTTAAGTCCCAGAACAGAGGGCAGGACCAAGTCTGTTCCACTCAACATTTCTCCAATGGAATAGATGTATTCTAGGAAGGTTGCAGAGACAGATAACACTGGGAATATCTGTGGATGATGATGACTGAACTATGGCCAACAAGCCCACTGTGGGGGGCCGCCTTCCCTTGGCCCATCCCTAGCCTTCCTCCTTTTTAAAAAAAAAATGTTTTTATTGATTTCAGGGAGAGGAAGAAAGAGGGAGAGATAGAAACATCAATGAGAGAGAATCACTGATCAGTTGCCTCCTGCACACCTCCTACTGGGGATCGAGCTCAAAACCCAAGCACATGCCCTTACCAGAAATCAAACTGTGACCTCCTGGGGCATAGGTCGATGCTCAACCACTGAGCACTGGCTTGGCGCTGGCCTTCCTCCTTCTTATCCTATCGGCCACAGGACTCGTCCCTTTTTCTGGACCACCCTCCCTGACAATTGCTGCTCCCTACCCCTCACTGCTGGCCCAGGCCACTGCCCGCCTCTTCGGCCCTACCATAGCCCAACCTTATTACAATACTTGGTGTGGTGTATATTGACATCCCTCACTATCACAAGCTCTGGAAGGCAGGGACAATGTTTCATTTTTATCTGTATCCCCAGGACCTAGCTTACAGCCAGGCAAGAAATAGCTCAATAAATGTCTGACTAATGCATAAGAAGTATGAAGATCAGCCTACAATTTAGACAAGTATGTGTATGTTCTTCATAAACACAGCTCCCTTTGAGTCAGAAGAGAGGAGTCAGCCTAGAGGACTCTCCTGGGACCCAAAGGTTTCCCTGCTCTCGGTCTTGGTGTCAGCCCTTGTCAAGAGGCTGCTCAACCCCACGCAATGGAGGACTAGGAAGCACAAACACCAGCACATGGTTGAAATTTGGAACCTGCTCCAGCAGTCACATTGGGAAGACCATACAGAATCTGGGGACCTAGCCCTCAGGGAAGGGGCCCACGCCGGGCACATACCCTCATGCCCATGTAGAAGGGGATGACAGTGACACGGATGTTCTCAGTTGTTTCCCGATGGACATCGGAGAGCTCCAGCCAGGGGTGATTCTTCTCTTGCCAGGCCCTTAGTGTCTCCCGAGCCACAAAAGGGGGTGCTGGGGCAAGAGAATGACTGGTTAGTCCAGGCAAGAATCCAGGGCATTATACCCACTTTCCAACTCTCCCTCCTAGAAACCCCTTCCTGGTGGTGGCTCAGATAAACAAGATACCCAAACTGAAGCAAAGCATGGGCTGGAAGAAAGCACAGAGCTGCTTCCAAGAAGCCCCCGAGGAGGTATGTAGCATCGTGGGAAGAGAACTGGACTGGGAATTAAGAGCCCTGGTTTTCAGACTTCGCTCTGCCACTAGCTAGCAATCCTTTAAATAAATAAATACATATACATATACATATGTATTTATTTATTTAAAGGATTGCTACACACACACACACACACACACACACACTGAGTGGCCAGATTATTATGACCACCTGACATTTGTAGGCAAATTAGCTATAATTTCGTGCTGAAGTTGCTAGAGGGCCAGACCATTATAAATAAGGAAGCAAGTTGTTTACCACGACAGAAGTGATTTTTTTCGGAAGATATGGGTAGACAACACGATTTAACAGCCTTTGAACGTGGGATATATTTGAACGTGAGTGGCCAGATTATTATGACCACCCCATCAGTACTTCGTTGGGCCACCTTTTGCCTTCAATACTGTGGCAATTCTTCTTGGCATTGACTCCACAAGATGTTGAAAGGTGATGCGAGGAATCTGACACCATGCCTGATGAATAGCACTGTCCAGTTCTGTGAGATCTGATGGTTGTGGAACCAGCTGCCTGATGGCTCTTTTCACTTCGTCCCACAAATGCTCAATTGGATTGAGATCTGGTGATTGTGGGGGCCACCTAAGCAAGGTAAAGTCTCCCTCATGTTCTTGAAACCACTCCTGCACAATACGAGCACTGTGGCATGGCGCATTGTCTTGTTGGAAGAAGCCATCTCCATTGGGATACACCATCAACATGATAGGATGAACTTGATCAGCAACGATACTTATGTATGTTGTGCTATTCAGATGTTGTTCCACACGAATTAAAGGGCCCAAATTGTGCCAGGAAAACATGCCCCAAACCATAACACTGCCCCCACCAGCTTGAAGGGTTGTACTCATGCATGTGGGGTGCATGCTTTCATGCTGTTTCTGCCAAATTCTCACTCTGCCATCTGCATGATGCAACTGGAAACGATCCATCAGACCGCATGACTTTTTTCCAATGCTCGACTGTCCAATCCTTGTGTTCCTGTGCGAATTGAAGACGTTTTATCTTGGTAACTGCAGACAGCAAAGGTGTTCCAACAGGCCTTCAGCTTCCATATCCCATACGATGCAGTGTACAGCTAATTTGCCTACGTCAGGTGGTCATAATAATCTGGCCATTCAGTGTGTGTGTGTGTGTGTGTGTGTGTGTGTATACACACACACACACACACACACACATATATCCCATGTTCAAAGGCTATTAAATCGCGTTGTTTACCCTATCTTCAGAAAAAAAATCACTTCTGTCGTGGTAAACAATCTGCTTCCCTATTTATAATGGTCTGGCCCTCTAGCAACTTCAGCACGAAATTATAGCTAATTTGCCTACAAACGTCTGGCCACTCAGTGTATATATTATTAATATTATTATTATTTATTTCAGAGAGGCAGGGAGAGGGAGAGAGAGAAACATCAATGATGAGATGCACACCCCATACTGGGGATTGAGCATACAACCCAGGCATGTGCCCTGACCAGGAATCGAACCATGACCTCCTGGTTCATAGGTCGACACTCAACCACTGAGCCATGCCAGCTGGACCTAACTAGCAATCTTGAGTCCCTTCTCATCACCTGAGTTTCCATATCTCGAGGAGATGATAGCCATCCACCTGACAGGTCTAATGGGAGGGTGAATAAGGTTGTGGAAACAGAGCTCTGAAATTACTTCTATGATACTGTTTTTGAAGAAAGGGCCCTCCCTTTCCAGCTTCTCTTCTTGAGAGAGATTACCTTTTGTCTGGTCATAGAGAAGAAATCTTTCAAAGAGCTCGTGCTGGATGGGAACTTGATCAGTGGAGGTATAGGGGAGGATGTCTTCATGGCTGACATAGTCCAGGCCTGGCACAGAGAGGCAAAGAGACAGTGAAACTCATGTAGGTGAGGGCAGGAACAGGGCTGAGAAGAAATACAATTCCTGGCCTTGTCCCAGGGTAGGATAACCCTGGTCCCATTGTTCTCAGCATCTGTAATCCCTCCCAGCAGATTAAAGGACATCAGAAAGGCATCTGAATCCTCTCCTGAGACACACTAGACCCCTCACTGACAGGCACCATTCAAATGCTCTACTCACCTGGGATGGCATAGAGGGCCCGGCTGTCATCATGGTTAGCCAAGAAAGTCACAGCTTCTGTCTGAGATCTCTGAGACTAGGCAAGAAGCGAATCAGACTTTCTTAATCACTATCCAGTCCTGAGGACTTGGGACCCAGTGCTGATCTGGGCTGTGTGAGTCCTCTCCCTCCCTTTGTGCCCTATGGGATTCAGGCCTTTCCCATGGAGAAGAACCCCAGGTCCAGCCTTCTTGCTTACTTACTATATGTGGACAGTCTCGGGCATCAATCAGCACCTGATAGTAAGTGTGAGTTTTGCCTTTCACCTCCTTAGAGCCGTGGCCCGCAGGATTCTCTGCTCTACAGGGTAGGAGAAGCCGAAGAGCATCCAGAGAGAAACAGAATCAGTGCCTGCCCCAGGTCCCTACCCCAGCCCCTCCTCATCTAAACTGTCTGGTGCCTGCGGGACAATGTTCAACCAGTTGAGCCACACCGGCCAGGGCTCGGTGCTAGATTTTGTTTTCTGCATCTATTGACATGATCATGTGATTTTTATCCTTCATTTTGTTTATGTGATGTATCACATTAGTTGATTTGTGAATATTGTATCAAGTTTGTATCCCTGGAGTAAATCCCACTTGGTTATGTTGTAAAAAATCAAAGATAAATAAAATAAAAATCCCCTCAAATAAATAAATTAATTAATTAATTAAACTGACTGGTACCTGATCTGAAGGTTTTAGCTAAACCCAGCCCGCCACTCCCCAGTCAGGGGCAAACAATGGAATGTGGTGGACCGTGGCATGGAGTATCATTTGCCCTACTCTCTGGCTGCCTCTTAGAAGGAGATGTTGAGAAAATCAAATTGCTGCTTCAGTCCCTAGAGCCCAGAGTACCCCACTCTTCTTACATCCCAGGGCTGTGATCACGGAATGAAGTTGGGCCTTTTATTTTTTGTTTTTTTGATGGGCCTTTTCTTTTTTTCTTTTAAATATATTTTTATTGATTTTAGAGAGGAAGGGAGAGGGAAAGAAACATCAATGATGAGAGAGAATCACTGATCTGCAGCCTCCTGCATGCCCCCTACTGGGAATCAAGCCTGTATACCCTGCCGGGGATCTCCTGGTTCATAGGTCAAGGCTCAACCACTGAGCAACACTGGCCGGGCAGGCCTTTTCTTTATTAATGTATTCTAATGGTGATAAGAGATTAACGGAAAGATTCTAACTGCCCGTCAAGAAATCAAGAAGTCTAGTCTCCCAATGCCTTCTGTGGTAATTATAAGGCAAACTGAGAATGAGTATCCTGGGGAGGTCTAAAGGGACCCTCTGGCTTAAGACTGTCCCTGGCACTCAGCATTTTTTCTTCTTTTTTTAAATCTTTATTGTTGAAAGTATTACAGATGTCCCCGCACTCAGCACTTTTGTCTCCATGGGTATTAATATTGTGGGGCTGCTTCCAAGGGCCAGGAGGATGCTATCTTCACTCCTAGGATCCTAATTATGTCTGCCATGAGTCAGGCCCCCTCCTGAGAACACTGTGAGGCACAATGCAGGGCAACTTACTTTTCCGGAGCTGCAGAAGCCACATCCCGGTCATATAGTCTGGCCTGCCAGGGAAATAGGACAACACCACGGTAGCCAAAAACACTATGAAGGAAAAGCTGGGAGGAAAGAGAAGCCTCAGTGAGTCTGTAATCCAGCAAGGCCATCCAGGTGGGACCCAGACCACAAAGCAACACAGGTGTGCCAACTCCTGCACAAGGTCTGGCCACTCCTGTTCCTTGAACTCTGTGATCTACCCAACTAGGGAACATTCTTACCCCATCTTCACCTGGCGGACTTCTACTCATCCTTTAGGCCACAATGCTGGCCTCTAGAAAGTGTTCCCTGACTTCCCCCTCCCCCCTCCACTTAGCACAGTGCACAGCCATTGACCATTTGCATATCATAATTCCTTTCTAAACTGTCAATGCCATAAAGACATTGTTTCCTGATTTAATGCCAATGCACAATGCCCGGTCCATTGTAGGCACAGAAAACAAATGTTCAATAAAAAAAAAGTCATCCTTACCTACAAGAAGTCTAAATCCACCTCAGTGGATCTAGCACAAAGCTGATATAGAAAAAGAACCTCACACCCAGAGCTTATTGCACTGCGAAGAGCTCAATTATGACAAATCGCCAAAGGTATGCTTTCTTTTTTGGTTTTTTAAATCCTCACCAGAGGACATGCTTAGAGAGAGGAAGGGAGGGAGAGGGAGAGGGAGAGGGGGAGAGGGGGAGAGGGGGAGAGGAGGAGAGAGAGGGGGAGGGGGGGAGAGCGAGAGAGGGGGAGAGCGAGAGAGAGAAACATCGATGTGAGAAACCTCAAAAGGTTGCCCTCCATATGCATCCCAACCGGGGATAAAACCTGCAACCCAGACACATGCCCTGACCGGGAATTGAACCTCGTGGTGCACAGGACGACGCTCAACCACCTGAGCCACTCCACCCAGGCAGGTTTGCTTTTCTGAAAGCTCCCTCCACTGGTTTCCCACCACCCACTATGTTAGAGGACTATTCAGTAATTCGGCTCTCTCCTCACTACAGTCCAAACCATCTCTGTCCACACTCACTTGGAGAGAGAACCCACTGATACATGAAATGCATTCAAATCCAGGAAAACAAGAAACCCACCTTTAAACACTTGTGATTCTTGTCTGGTACCAAACACCAGGGCAGCAAACCGTAACATGCAGCCCTACGGCCCGCTCTGACCCTTTCAGAAGCAGAGCACACCATGAAAATGGAAGATGACCCAGCCCAGCACTCACCTGCCCAGTCTCATATTTTCCATTCTGTTTTGGCACCTCAAACACACCAACTGTCTCCAAAACTTTGCCCTCTGGTCGGTTTCTGATTAGGAAGGAACAGAACAAGCCACTGAGCAGCTGAGGAGGTAACAGGACTTATCCATCAGAAGAGGGAAAAAAAAGCTACTGGGACACCGAGGGGCCACGGCAACGACAGCAGAGAAGGGTCAGGTCAGTGGGGCCAGCTGAAACAGGTAAGGGTCCTGCCAAATCACCGCTCCACGGAGCTGCCTGTCCTCCTCGCAGGTCCAGCCACAGCCCCTCCTTGGTGTCCAGGTTAGGCCTGAGCTCCCAGGTCACTTGCGTCTCTTCATTCTCGGCATTCTTCACATCTTGCCTTCATACCCTGCTCAGCTGTGCTCCTCGCCTCCCTTTCTTCCCTGAGCTACCCTCAGGACCTCCCTCAGCACATTAACTGTCCTTCCCACCTTGCATTTCAGTTATTTGTATCCATGTCTTATCTCCATTAGAAACTACGTTCCCTGAGAGCCTGATTAGCTTGTGTTGCCCCTCAAAGCCTCATGAATACCAGGAGCTCGAACAACGTTTGTTCTCCGTCCATGTGCATCTCCCCCCTCTAAACTGCAGTCTTCGCCCTACCCTGGAAGGGCTTACTCATCCTCTCTAGATTTCCTGCTGTACTCCCTACGCTGCACCTAGTGGTCTTCAAATCTGGTTTTCGTTCCGATTTACATCAATTTGCACCGGGGTCTGAAAATGCAAACAGTTATCATCTCTCCCCAATGTAAGTGTCTCAGCTCAGCCACTAAAAGGTCAGTTCTCCCCGAGACCTCTCTGGACAGGTGCTTCTTCTAGGGGGCTCTTTAAAGCACTGTTATTCTTACCATTGTTGACATGCGAACATGATGTTTCCTCCCAACTTGATTCACTGGCCCGAATTTAAGCTGCTTATGACAACGTTCACACCATGCCCACCCATGACCTCAAGCCCCCTTCCCCAGATCACACAGAGACCCGGTCTCCCCAAGGTCACACTGCAACCGGGGACCCGTGCGGGGCTCAGACTCAAGAGTCCTGTTTTCAACTTCGAGCATCTTTCCGCGGGAGTTCGAAGTCAAAAGCCCGAGGGCTTCGTGAAAAGGCTGCCTGCTCACAGCGGCTCGCGAAGATCCCCACTCGGGGAGGCAGGACCCACTCTGGGTTACGAGTTCCCCCCCGGGGCCAGCCCCGCACAACCCCAGGCTCTGGACCGCGTCCCCTTCTCTGCTCCTGGCACACATCCCACGTGGCGCAGGTCGGCCCCCGGCCGGGACCCTCTCCCGGGTCCAACTCCAAACACCCTCGGGGGGCAGGACCTCCGGGCCTCCTTCCCGGCCGGGAACACGCTCCCTCGGCGCCGGGCCCCTGCCCCGCGGCCGGTCCCTCACCGGGAGGAGAGGTGCCTCCGCGTCGTGGTCGCCGCTGGTAGGAAGGCCCCAGGTCCACCCGCCGCACACAGCGGCCTTGGCCCCCGGGCCCCGGTCAGCGACCGGGACCACCAGCGGCTGCCCACGGCCAGGACCCGCCGGGCCACACAGCCCGCCATGTCCCCCTTAGCGTCTGCTGTGTTGCTGACACAGGGCCCGACCCGCGGCCGGGCGGCGTCCCGCCCCCGCCCCACACTGCCCCGCGCCGCGCCGCGCCCCGCCCCTTTGGCCCTAGGCCCGCCCCGCTCCGCCCCGCCCCGCCAGCGCCGAGCTCCTTCCGGCGCACGGCTGGCGGAAGTCCCGGCTGGGGGGTCACGTGACCATAGAGCGGACCAGAAATGGCGTCTTCCTTGATTGCCGGCGAGCGGCTGGTGCGCGCCTTGGCCCCCGGCGGGGAGCTGGAGCCCGAGCAGCTTCCACGCAAGCTGCGGGCGGAGCTGGAGGCCGCCGTGGAGAAGAAGCACAAGGGCGGTGACCGCCCCCGGGGTCCCGCACGCCTGGTTCCCTTCCGCCTGGTCCGGGACCTGCACCAGCACCTGAGAGAACGGGGTGAGGCCCACTCTCCAGTCCGGAGTCGCCTCCTTTCCCCCAGAGCCTGTTCCCTCTTGAGGCCTTGATCGCACCTCAAGCATCTTTACCCATCACGCTCCTTCGCCCGCGGAGCGGTCACCGAGCCAAGCCAGGACTCACCTTATAATTAAATCCCAGGCCACCTACTCCCTTCACAACTTCCGTGGGAGTTCCTACTGGATGGCAACATGTACCTGTGCGGTTTCTGCTTTCTGCAGTCTCCACTTCACTTCCGTGCCCAAGGAGGCCCACCTGACCTTGGAAAAAGTCCCAAGTCCCGACCCAGTACCATGTCACAGGTTCAGTTCCTTTTAAGCCATAATGAGCTTGTCCTGTGTGCGAGCCTGGATTTCTTTCCATCTCAGAAGTAAAAGTCGTCAAATCGGACTCTTTTGTTGTTGTTAATCCTCATCCGAAGATATTTTTCCCATTGATTTTTAGAGAGAGTGGAAGGGAGGAAAAGAGAAACATCGATGTGAGGGAGAAACATCAATTGGTTGGTTGCCTTCTCCCAGGCGCCCCAACTGGGACCCACCTACGTGCCCTTGACCAGAAATCCAACCCCAGACCCTCCAGGCTGCAGGCTGGTGCTCTAACCACTGAGCCCACCGGCCAGGCACATCTGACTTTACATAGGATGATAGACAGCTGTGTGGGAAGGTCTGAACTGGGAGTGGCACCTGAGCCCTAGTCCGAGCTCTGCCACTGACTCCCATGGGAGGAGACGTTTCTCTTCCTTGGACCTCAGTTTCCTTAACTGTAAAGGGAGGAAATAGGACACACTGGCCTGTAAGGTCTTTTGCTAAAATGAACATTGCCTACCCAGAAGTACAAAGGATAGACTGCTTGACTGTTGGAACTAAAAGGACCTTAGAGATCCTCTAGTACAGTGTTCTCTGAGTAGTCCACACCTCTGTGACTTGAACTTCATTAGGGCAGTTCTGTGGTGGCCACAGAAATGACTTCACCTACAGGCAAATGTAAATGGCTTACGGGTTAGTGGTGACATCGCTGGGGTAACTGAGAGCTGACAGTTAAACGCAGCTGTGCAGCAGGAGGAGATGATTTTGTGGAATTGTCTTATATTCTTCCCAATTGAAAATGATCTTGGAGGTGAATTGGTATAGGAATGGCCATGCTTTATTTTGGGGGAAAGACTAGATCCTTCTCTGATCTTAATCCTTCCACCTCAGCTCTATGGATCATTATGTTTGTGGAAATCTTTTTCTTCCCAGATTCCACACTGTACCTTCATGAGCTCCTAGAAGGCAGTGAAATCTATCTCCCAGAGGTGGTGAAGCCTCCTAGGGTATGTAAGGGGTATATTTGTGACAGTGGATATTGGCTGAGTTGAGCTTATCTGTGATACATCCAGGTTCATAGGTCAACTTTTGAGTTCAAAATCTTGTCTTTTAAATCCTTGGGAGCTGGGGTGGGGGAACCAGATATTGGTCCTCCACATTTGACATAAAAGTTTCCAAAGCGGTGGAGGCGGAACTGGTACGTGGGTCTCCTAGTACCCTTAGCAGTGCTTTGCCCCCTGAAACCAATGACTGTGACATGTTTTCTAGCAAGCTGGGAATGTCATTCTTCTCATTTGATTTTCCTGCCTTAGAACCCAGAGCTAGTTGCCCGTCTGGAGAAAATTAAGATACAGCTGGCCAATGACGAATATAAGCGGATCACCCGCAATGTCACCTGTCAGGTAAGGGCCTGCTCTTCAATACATGGACTTGAGTAGCCCCAGAAAGCAGGGCCCTGCACTGGAAGGCACAGAGGAAAGAAACAACATAGTCTGTATACTCTTCAGGGACCAAAGCAGCTCTGTGTTACAGAAAAACCAAATATAATTCCCAACTTATTCACTGAGACTCTGGGCTTAGATGGTGACCGATTCTTCAAGGTTGTAGAGATGGGAATGAACATTGGAGCCTTTCTTCCAACAGGTCATGCTCCTGCCCCAGAACAGTCGAGGGGTAGATGAGTACTGGGAGCCTGTGTCCTTTCTTTGAAATGCTTGATCTGTGGTCCAGAAAAGAATCTAACTGGTCACAGACAAAAGAATCCATGGATAAGAAAGAGTTACAATGCTTCGGGGAATAAAAAGGGCTGAGCCCAGACTAACAAATGGATACTCTCTGGGCCGCCCCTGATCTGCTTCCATTCTGAAATCATTTGTTTTTTCTTTTTCCCAGGATTCAAGGCATGGTGGGATTCTAAGTGACCTGGGCAAGGAAGGTGAGAGACTGAGATATTAGGTGCTGAAGTCTCTCCCTACGAGGGCTCAGTCATGATACTCCTTCCCATCCCATTACTCTGGGGTTAAGCCTGAGCTATTCAGGTTTGCTGGTTAAGGGAGACCCAGTAGATGGGGGAGGCAGCTGTAGAGATAAGAGGACCTCCTGGAGGATGCTGAGCTAAAAGTTTCTTCCCTGGGTTCCTCCCCAAAGTGAGGTCAGTGAAGGCTGTGGTCATCACCATCTTCAACTTCATTGTCACGGTGGCAGCCGCCTTTGTCTGCACTTACCTTGGAAGCCAGTATATCTTCACAGAAATGGCCTCGGTGAGTAAGCACTGGCAGGGTAGGGTGCTCCAGGTGCGGGTGTTAGTGGGAAAGGGAGGATGTATGTGAAAGTGCCTTGCATAAGTTAGGCAATGAATAAATATTTGTGCAGTAAACAAGAGGAGTGTTTGCTAAGTCAGTCAGAGAAAGATAAATATCACATGATCTCACTCATTTGTGGAATATAATGAACAACATAAACTTGATGAACAAAAACAGATCCAGAGACAGAGAAGCATCGATCAGACCATCAAACCTCAGATGGAAGGTAGGGGAGGGTGGGGGTGAGGGGGAAAGATCAACCAAAGGACTTGTATGCAAGCATATAGGCCTAACCAATGGACACAGACACCAGGGGGGTGAGGGCATGAGCGGGATGGGCGTGGGGAGACAATGGGGGGATAACAACACATGTGTAATACCTTAATCCAGTGGTTCTCAACCTTCTGGCCCTTTAAAAACAGTTCCTCATGTTGTGACCCAACCATAAAATTATTTTCGTTGCTACTTCATAACTGTAATGTTGTTACTGTTATGAATCGTAATGTAAATATCTGATATGCAGGATGGTCTTAGGCGACCCCTGTGAAAGGGTCGTTCGACCGCCAAAGGGGTCGCGACCCACAGGTTGAGAACCGCCGCCTTAATCAATACAGAAGAAAAAAGAAGAGGAGCATTTGAGCTTAATAGTCTTGGAGGTGGTTAATAACCTCTGGAGAATTCAGATCCTCATTTCTTCCTTTCCCCCCAACTTATGGGCTGGGTTGGGGTTCTCTTCATCCTTAGTAGAGGTGTTGGAGGCTGCAGGGCTGGTGGCTGGCCTTCATCCCCTGAGCCTGGTCCTTTCCCTCCCCAGCGGATACTGGCTGCAGTGATCGTCGCCTCTGTGGTGGGTCTGGCTGAGCTGTATGTCATGGTGCGGGTGATGGAAGGCGAGTTGGGAGAGCTATAACTGGTGCTTCATCATCAAAGTCTGGAGACGGTTTGGAGGGGCTCCAGGCTCCCAGTTGCCAAACACTGACTCTCAGTCAATCCATCAGGTTCTTTGTACTCAGCTCTAGTCAGTCAGGGCCACGCTGCTGCTACCTGCTATTTCCGTGGGCAGCCTCATCTGTCAGTTGCCAGAGCGGGCAGTAGAGGAGATTCCGACAACTGAACAGAACTGGTCTGTCGGTACCTGATCCTGATCCTGATCCTGATGCCTGTCTGCCTTCTCCAGTCCAGTCCAGGCACTGCTGGGCTGGGGTTTTCCATCGAGAGTAAATAGAATCCAGGCCTTCCCGGAAGTGGGCCATGCTGCTTGAACTTGCCCAAGTGTACAAATAGGTTGTCATCTTTGTTCCACACATCCTGGATGCTGGCCTGTAACTTAGTTCTGAAGCCTCCAAAAAGCAGAAAGGATTCCCTTTCTCCAGGTTATGGGGAAGAACTGATCGGAGGTCGTAAAACAAGAAGAGGAGGAAGATGGGTCTGTACAGAATGGCGGAACTGGATGTAAGGCAGCTATCTTTTTGGAATCTTAGTTTCTATCTACATTTTCTTCCTTCTGCTTGTCTTTTTTAGGGTTTCTATATGCTTCTGCCTGTCTCTACCACCCACCAGCCCTTCTTAAACTTCCTATCTTCTCATCACCTTTTGCTCTGTCTCCAAAAATGAAAACAATTCAGGTCGCAACACAGTGTTTCTGCTTTTAATTGCAAAATTCCTTGAACTTGTTTGTGTTTGTGGGGAGAGTATGCCTACTGTGAGATTGCCTCAACTAGTAAAGGGAGGGACAAGGATGATTTTCAGATTTAACTATGAGTAAACATACACGTGAATATGTATACATAATACATTATGAATATGTATACATATTTTTGTATGTGAGCCTAATACAGGATGTTTTCTGTGGGGTTCTTAAACATGTTTGGGTGAGTGTGAAAAATAATATGTAAATGCTCACAGTTGACTAATTGTTTTACATAGTTGTTTTTGGTCTTTACAATAGTCCTGGAGGTTAGAAAAGGAAATGGTCTTAGGCCCCTTTTCCAGATGACAAAACTGAGGCCGAGAGAGATCAAATGATCTACTGTGTTCCTTCCTCTGATAAATGGAGCCAAAGACTCCTAGATGGTCCTGAAGTCTCTGTGTAATGTTAAACTTCTGGAACTTAGATTAGTGGTGCGATGATAGAATCTGTATAAAGCATAATAAATATTTATTGTATTCAGTGTACTTTTATTTCAAATCTGTGAAAACACAAAAGCCCAACGACTTTTATAGTTCTGAAAATTGTGCAGAGTCTGCTCCTAATGGTAGAGTCCATGTTTCCATTTGTTCACTGCATAAGCTCCAGCGGTCTCCCCCCACCCCGTCCCCGAGCACTCCTCTATTCTTAGAAATTATATACTCATTGGCTGAGTAGACATTCCCTCAACAATGTTTACCAGTTATAACAAGTCTGAGCCTGTCATGGCAGTATTCTGCATGAGAGAGGAGGAGGTTTTAGGCCCTTCTGTTCACCATAGATCACATTGAAAAATCCTAGGATTTCTGTTTTCGGTTGGCAGGAATGAAAACAGGAGAAAAATGTAGGTGGCATTTTACAGTGTTTCTAGCAACCTAAACTGTTTTTTGTTTTTTAATATTTGTATTGATTACAGAGAGGAAGGGAGAGTGGGGGGGAGAGATAGAAACATTAATGATGAATCATTGATTAGCTGCCTCCTGCACGCCCCACACTGGGGATTGAACCCAAAACCCCGGGCATTTGCCCTGACTAGGAATCGAACCTCAGCTTCCTGATTCATAGGTTGGTGCTCAACCACTAAGCCATGCCAGCCGGGCAACCTAAACTGTTTTAAAATTAAGTTTTAAAAGCTTTTTGGAGATTCCTGGCTCTCATTTCCAAAACAGAAAGGAGACAAGTATTATCCCCATTTTCAGGCTCATAGACTGAGAGAGTTGCAAGGTTACTTAGCAATGCCAGGATTGCAGAGCAGCTCCAGAACAGGAGGCAGCCAGATTGTCCTGGAACCAGTAGGGTCAGGGCAGGAGTTGCCAGCAGAGGTTCCCACCTCCCCAGGGCCTGTCAGTGAAAGCACTAAGCCCTTCAGTTAACTGTCCCTCTTAACTAATCCCAGCAGAAACCTGGGTAATACCTCCCCCACCAGAATCTGTGGAACTTGGCCCATTTAGAGATTAGGTGATGGAGATAAATTTCAAAAGCAAAGGGCCTTCTCATCCCCATTTGTTTGTATCACACAACAATCCAGATTAAGGTACAGAGTTTGGGTTTTATTTGGAGATTAGTTGGTATTACAGATGACAGTGATAGCAAAACTCAACGCTGCCATGCACACACCACCCTACCCTGTTCAAATCCGTCAGGTTCTCTCCACACCCCCAGATCAGAGGGCAACCGATCTGATCTTTATGAAAATTAAATCAGTGTAAGCTACAAGCTCCTGTTTCTACTTTATTACTTTAATATCGCTTCTTCAGATCCATGGTTCTGATTAATTTATCCAGGTGGTAGGAGGTCAGGAGAGACCTTCAACTATGAAAGGGTTGGTTCCTTGCAGTCTAGAATTAGGACCAGCACACCCTCCTCCCCTCGCTCACTTAGCAGTGAGGTGCTGGCCTGAAGGTGAGAGGCAGCTTCCTGTCCATTTTCCTTTAGAGGGAGGCCGTGTCTTTTGCTTGGGTGAGAAGAGTTGGGGGCCAGGCCTGGCAGGACAGGGGGAAAACATGGCCCCATACCTCATCCCTTTGAAGGTCTCTCCTGCCAAGACAATGGGCATATGCCTCAGGAGGTGCAGGGTGCTGGGAAGCAGGAGCTAGGTCCCATTTACTCCATAGGTCGCGCATCTAGGCTGGCCTGGAGGACAGTGGAAGGGAGGGATCCCTGAACTAAACTTTCTCCCCATAAGAGAATGCCCTTGTGTAAAAGAAGAGGGTGATGTGTTTCAGCTCAAGGGGCAGGTGGGCTACAGGAGCTAGAGGTGGGGGTTTGCAAGTTCTGACCTAGATTAGGAGTGGTCCAGGTTGGTGACAATGGCCGAGGCATAGATGAGTTCAGACAGGCTGCCCAGTGAGGTCTGGGGAGTAGTTTGCTCTGAAGAAAGATGGACCCCTGAAGCCCCAGCTGGCCCCCAAGGAGCTACAGCTTTAGCCCCCACCCAGCCCTGCCCTGGACCCAAGCCAGGAGCCGGACAGGAGGCATGTCGACACCCTGAGATGCACTGAGCCGTGCTGTTGGAGAGTGGAAGCTGGCCTAGTGTTTGGGGCTCCTGAGACTGCTGGAGGGCATCTGAAAGAGAACGGGGTCTCTGGGGGGGCTCAGGCCTGGAGTTTAGGCCTCCTGGCTTCCTGTTCTTGATTCTCTTGGCCCGCCGGTTCTGGAACCACACCTGGGAAGGGAAGAAGAAGGGGTCTCTTCTGGCTCCAGTATCCCCTCCCCCCAAGCACAGGGAAGGCAGAACTTGGAGGCAGGATACTCAGAAGGAGCTGTGGGTCAAGCCCAGAAGCTGGCTGTGTGAGAGTATCCCACCCTGAGGGGGCGGGGCCACAGCTCACCTGTATCTTGGCCTCAGGAAGGCAGGTGACCTGGGCCAGATGCTCACGGGTGCCAATGTCAGGGTAGGGCCGTGCTGCAAACACCCGCTCCAACTCCAGCAGCTGTCCTCTGCTGAAGGTGGTCCGCTTTCTCCGGTGGGGACCCAACCCACTGGCATGGCCTGTGGGCCGAGGTGGAGATCAAGCCAGGACTCGCTTCAAGAGCCTCCACCCCAACCTCAAAGCCCCCAAGAGACCCTGAAGCAGCTGCTGCCTGCCCAAATTTCCCCCATCATACCCTCCCTACATCCTTCCCTGCCAGCCCTTTTCCCATCAGATCACCTGTTGGCAATGCATCCACAGGGTTGGCCATGGAGCTGGCAGAGAGTGAGGAGCCAGAGGGCCATTCCCAGGCTGTGCCCACACCAGACTCCTCTGATTGGGGTTTTATCCTGCTCAGAGGGCTGGCTCCACCTCCAGGAGCATAGAGGTTTATCATCCAGCTTGAGTAGACACAGGTGGCCAGGGGCAGTGTTGGAGCTTGGCTGGGTATAGGTGGGGCAAAAGTTTTGGGGCCCCTGCTCCTCCAGGGCTCCACAAAGGAAGCTGGTCCCAGCCCCACTCCTTGAACTGCACACTCTGGCAGTCTGTGTCTGAAATCCTGGTACTTCATAGAAATTCTCCCAGGGCTTCTTCCAGGAAGCCAAAGAAATCCCTCTCTCCAGTGTTCCCAGGGCTTCAGCCTGGTGCTGGCTGCCTTCAGGGGGGAGTGGGTGCAGTCCTGTCCCACAGCTGAGGACTGGGCTCCATAGGAGTCCTCTGTCAATTGCCAGAGGGGGCAGTAGAGGAGACTCCGACAACTGAACCGAACTGGTCTGTCGGTACCTGATCCTAATCCTGATGCCTGTCTGCCTTCTCCAGTCCAGTCCAGGCACTGCTGGGCTGGGGTTTTCCATTGAGAGTAAATAGAATCCAGGCCTTCCCGGAAGTGGGCCATGCTGCCTGAACTTGCCCAAGTGTACAAATCAGCCGTCATCCTTGTTCCACACATCCTGGATGCTGGCCTGTAACTTAGTTCTGAAGCCTCCAAAAAGCAGAAAGGATTCCCTTTCTCCAGGATATGGGAGAAGTACCTGCTGAGGCTGGGCAGGGTGCAGAGGATGACAGGACAGCAGCAGGGCTGGGAAGCAGCTGTCACCACCAGATCTCCCTCAGGTCTGCTTTAAAGCTTTGTTTTCATCTAACCCTTTCTCTCTGGCCCCTCGAAAGCCCAGGTGGGCTTCCTAGAGTCCAGGAACCTGAAACCAGAGGAGGTTCCACAGGTACAACTGAGGGGTTTTAAGGAAGATGTTTGTATTTACAGCGCACTGGTCCTTGGAAATCTTCTGGGCCACTTACTAAGAGATGTAGGAATATTTGAATTTCCTTTGGGTCCCTGCCTTTCCTATCTCTCCTAACCTCAGTGCCCTGCACCCAGACCCCAGACAGAGTCCTCACAGATGGGGGTCACTAGGGGAGCACAGTGACAAGTTCCCTAGGGACTCAGGTGTCTGAGATAACCACATTTCAGGCTCAAGATGACCAGAAAACTGAACCAGAAGCCCATCCCCTTCACCCCTTCTCTGTCCTCTAAGACCCTAGAGCCGTGGTTGGCAAACTTCGGCTCGCGAGCCACGTGCGGCTTTTGGGCCCCTTGAGTGTGGCTCTTCCTAAGCCTTAGGAGTACCCTAATTAAGTTAATAACAATGTACCTACCTATATAGTTTAAGTTTAAAAAACTTGGCTCTCAAAAGAAATTTCAATCGTTGTACTGTTGATATTTGGCTCTGTTGACTAATGAGTTTGCCGACAACTGCCCTAGAGGTCAACTCCAAGAGGTAAAGCAAGCCCAGGGCTGAGAGGGGGCGCCTGGTGACTCCTGTCATCATCAGAGGGGTTCAAGCTCCTGCTTAGTTACTGGTGGGTTGTTGGGGGCTGCTTAGCTCAGGAGGAGGGCTAGCACCCACAAGGCCTTCTCCAGCCCACAGCTTTGTGGTTCATTAGGAGGCCCTGAGCCAAACATGGACTGGACACAGGAAGGCTCTCCAAGCCACCCTAACAGCCCAGCTTCGCCTCCCTTACCCAGGCAGAGCCTTGCCTCCTTCCTGTCTACCCCAGTCAGGACAGTAATCTTAAACTCAGCGCCAAGGGATCTTTATTGAGCTGGGAGGAGGAGGTTAGAGGAGGAAGCAGCAGAGGGCCCAGATATATGGGCTCCGACTCCTACTGGTGATCAGGGGCTGGGCAGCCCAGCCAGTACTGGGCGATGTTCCGTGGGTAGGGAGGGCTTACAGTGTCCACTCGCTGTGTGCGAAGGTTGACTCGGTAGTACTTGTCTGGAAGAGAGGTTGGGGGAGAGTGAGTGAGACCCAGCCTGGCCCTGCCCACGCCTGCCCTAAAACCCGGTCTCCCCTCAAAGGGTAAGTGAACATCACAACGCAGGCCAGGACTCCTGACCTGGCTTTCCCGAGTCACTGCTCAAGGGCTGAGTTCAGCTCATGGGAGCTAGAGAGAGCAGGGCGGGCCACTGCTGAACCCGCTACAGGGTTGGCAGGGGCTCCTACCTCCTGAGAAGAAGTAGACGCTCTGGATGGGCTCACATTTGGGAGGCACAAGCCAGTCCATGTCGTAATCATAGTTGTAGGTTCCCAGGCCACTCTCCTCACTGGAGAACAAGGACAGCCAGATTGAACGGGATTTCCGGTGGGAGTTGGGGCTGTGGCCACCGGCGCGGCCACGGCGTGATCTGTAGCGTTTACGGTTGCGACGCTTAGACTTAGTGCTCTTGGTCAAGGAGGAGCGGGGAGCTGAGCCTGAGATGTAGATCCGGCCAGCCATGGCTGCATCCACTTTCCCGGGCACACCAGGCCAGTCCTCGCTGATGGACTGGGGCGGTCTGGTACCACCTGTAGCAGGGAAGGGGTTAATGGGGAACCTTGAGAGCCTGGACCCTCCCCCCCCCCCCCCCCGCCCCCTGCCTCGCCCCCCACAGGGTAGTTCATCAGGTGCCCAAGGGCACAGCAAGCTAGCAGCAGAGGTCAGCACCCTGGCTTTCTGACTCTGTTTAATGCCCTTTCCCCTGGCCTCCCTCCACCATGTCCCTCCCCATTTACCTCAGCCACAGCCCCTCCTTTTGCTGGCTGTGCCCTTGGGCATGCTAGGCAAAGTCCAAGGTGTGGGGTCCAGGTGGAGGCAAGCCTTCCCCCCAAAGGTCAAAACAGATGCAAAGTCTGGCCTGAGCAAACAGCTTTTGATGGATAGCTCTACAATCACTTCCCCCTCTGGCCAGCCCAGCCCCTCCCTCTGTCTCCGGGATCCCAGCCCTCTTGAAGGGGAAACAAGACCTGCCCTCCCTCCATACCAGAGGGTCTGTTCCAGAAAAGAAGCTCAAAGATATCCTCCCAGCCGGACCGCTGCATCATGGCAAAGTGTTCAAACACGGTTGACAGGGAGCTATCTTCACACTCCTCCCGACTGGGCTGCTGCTGGAACTCGTACTCCCAGTACTGTTGTCCTGGGGAGGGGTGGGCATGAGCAAGGCTGGAAAGCCCAGAGGCTGTTAGGAGCTCCAGGCCGGGGCAGGGTGGAAGGAGGATGGACATAGGCATCATCTAGGCCAGTCCCCCAAAACTGAGACTGCTCCACTGCCTGCTCATTCTCCCCTCTACCCCCTGAGTACCCTTGAAGAAGTAGACCCGCTCCCGTCCATTGTAGCTGTGAGCGGGGAGGGCGAAGGCTGCATCCACATTGTCTGGAACGCCCGTGAAGCCTTCAGAGATGCTGCGGGGGTAATCAGGGTCCAAGACACCATCCTCGAAGCGCCAGTACTGACTTCCCTAAGGGGGTAGGGAAGGAGGAGGGAGGTGAGGAGGTGGCTGGCTGGGCACGGAGGCAGAGTCCCCCATCCAAGGCAGCAGTCTCAGTTTTAGACTTGTCACCCAGGACCTGGAACCTTGAGCTTCCTTGACCTCACAGAGCTTCAGCCAGACACCAGAGGCTGGGATTCAGCCTTCTTGCCCACCCTGGTCGTCGGCACAACAGCTCTCAACTCCTGCCTGGATACCCTTGACCCTGACCCACAGCCCCGGGCTTGGCACCTTGAAGAGGTAGGTCTTCCCCTGACAGTTGATGCGGGTGAAGGCAGCATCAATGGGGCCCTCGATACCCCAGACATCTTGGATGAGCTTGGGGTACCCAGGCCTCACTGCATATTCATCCAGCTCATAGCAGTACTTCCCTAGAGTGGAGGAGGCTGTGTGAGGGAGGGAATGTTCCTGGGGCAGACCCCCGCCCCAGAGACCTGCCCCTGGAGTCACCTCGGAAGGCAAAGAGGGAACCATTCTTGAGGTCAGTGAAGGCATCAAAGGGCTTCCCACTGCACAGCTCCTCTGTTGAGGATTCGGAGGTTTCTTGATGGGTGCTCTCAGGCCTTAGGGTCTCCATGTCAGGCCCTGGTCCTGGGACCTCTTCCTCAGGATTCAGATCAAGTCCCTGCTCAGGAATGCTTTCAGCGGGCTGTGGGCTACTGTTAATGAGGGTGCTCTCTGTCTGTGTGTGGACACTGGGATTTTCTGTCTCCAAATCGATGCCATCAACCCCGTACTCATCTTCTGCCATAGTGAACACATCCCCGCGAGTCACTGCAGGCAGAGTGGGTGGTGTGAGTCTCCAGCTGCAGAGGGGACCCCAGACCCACCCAGCCATTCTGAACGCACCTTGGGGCTTGCACTCAGCCACGAAGTCGTAACAGCAGCTCTGGTAGTAAGAGCAGAGCTCATCACACTGACACTTCTTTTCCGGGTTGAAGCCCTCGGTGCAGCGATCCTTGCATGACTCTGTGGGGAGGGAGTTTCAGTTGGCACAGCCAAGACCGGCCCACTCTTGCCCACCCTACATTAGCCCAACTGGCCACCAACACCCTCCTGCACCTTGGTCAGCCAGAACAGCCCAGGCCAGCAGGGCCAGCATTAGAAGGGGCCTAAGGGGTGCCATGGCAGGGCCTCTAGCCGCGAGCCTGGCTTACTGGGTTCTGTGCTCTATGCTCTGATGCCTGAGAAAGGGAGGGAGAGGTGGGAGAGAAAGGGAGGGAACCTGAGAAGAGGAGCTGCCTTTCCTGCTTCTCTATTTGTTCAACCTCTGGCCCAGCCCCCAGTGCCTTGACCCTGAGAGGTTGCTGTTGCACAGGGTCACATTCCTGACACTCTGGGCCTGGGAGAGCTGCAAACAGGATCCTTGCCAAGTTTGGGGTTATTTCAGGAGGGAAATAGTACAGTGTGTCTGGAAGGCAGAAAGAAGGCCTACCCCACCACTTACTGGCCGTGTGACCCTGGGCAATCTGCTTTACCTGCCTTAGTTCTCTTTTTGGTAAAATGAGACTAATCATACTTGGGAGATTATATGATTTAAGCAGACAAAATGCCCAATGCCTGGAGTAGCCCCGACTTCAATCTCCATACATGGTATTGATCTATGATCTGTTTGATCAGGCACACCCACTCATTGTGTATTTAGGGCAGTGAAGTGGGGAGGGGAGGAGGAATGCTGGTAAGCACCCTGGGGAAATCTTTTTATCAGGAAAGAACAAAGTTTCATTTCTGGGTTCATCCCTTGGGTGCATTGATTTTCCCAAGCTGGTCTTCACAACACAGGAAATTGAGTGACTATTAACCCTTTGGACTGCATTTGATTCCTGAGTCTTCCACTAATTTACTGCTCCTGAGCAGGCCACTGCCTGTCCCCACCCTCAAGAGTGATCTGGTTCTCCCCCATTTCCTCCCACTTTAAGGCTCTACCCACAAAATGCCCACGAGCACAGAATGCCCGATTCTGTGCCTACTTCCAGGGGTCCACAGAACTCCTGAAGTCCTCCCGCCACCTTCGGGAAGTGATCCTGAGAGTTTCCAGCTGATTTTTTTTCTGTTCTCTGATCAGAGGGGAGTGTGACTTGGGGCAATCTCTTTTCCTTAGGCCTAAGTCGGTTCGCCTATTAAATGGGAACACTAATTCCTCCCTCAGAGGCAGGTTGTAAGGCTGAATTGAGAAACAGGCATAAACCGCCTCTAGAGTTGTACAGAATCGTTATTACGATCACTTTAACTACTAGTAGGGGAGGGGACACACAAGGGTGCTGCTTGCCTTCACATGACCAGTGTCACGGTTAAAACCGAGGCAGTCTTCTCGCTCTCCACCCGCTGCCCCTGCACCCGGCGGAGGGGTGGGGGGCGGAGGGGAAAGGGGCGGGGATGCGACGAGAGGGGAGAGGCCTGGTGAGGGCGTGGGCGGGGCGGGGCAGGACTTGAGGGTGGAGCTACGCAGGAGGCAGGGGCGGAGCCCCGCGAGACCCAGAGGCGGGGCGTCAGCTCGGGTCCGGCTTCTCAGGGGCGGGGCTGCTGAGAGCACCTCTGCCAGCCAAACCAGAGCTGGAGCCGCGCTTTGTTCTGGTGGCTGCTGACTGCACCCTCCAGTGTCTGGGTCCACCCCCGCTTCCCAGCTCCCTCCTCCCGTCCATCCCCAGTATCTGGGCCTGCATTCCCTCTCGCAACAGCTTCGTCCTAGATCCTGTCCTTCCCTCTCCCCAAACTACTGGCCAGCGCCCTTGCCTGGTACCCTGCTCTCCATCCCTCCCTCCTGCATCTTCTTCCCCCTGACCTCCTCTTGGGTCCCCTTTTTCCCAAGGTCCGGGTCGCTCCCCTCCGCTTGGTCCCGCCCCTCCAGGCCAGGGATGCCCTCTGCAGCCCCGCGCCCATGGTCCTGACGCTGCTCCTCTCCGCCTACAAGCTGTGCCGATTCTTCGCCATGTCAGGCCCACAGTCGGGCGCCGACCGGCTGGTGGTGCCGGGGCAGGACGGGAGCGGCAGCGCGGGGCCATGGTGGGTCGCGGGCGGCCGCGGGCCCCGCGAGGTGTCGCCTGGGGTGGACACCGAGGTGCAGGGCGCCCTGGAGCGTGCGCTGCCCGAGCTGCAGCAGGCGCTGACGGCGCTGAAGCTGGCGGGTAGCGCGCGGGCTGTCGGCGTCGGCTTGGCGGAGGTCTTCCATCTGGTAGAGGAGGCCTGGCTGCTGCCGGCCGTGGGCCGCGAGGTAGCCCAGGGTCTGTGCGACGCCATCCGCCTGGACGGCGGCCTCGACCTGCTGCTGCGGCTGCTGCAGGCGACGGAGCTGGAGACGCGCGTGCAGGCCGCACGCCTGCTGGAGCAGATCCTGGTGGCTGAGAATCGGTGAGGGTGCCTGGCTGGGGAGAGCGCCGCGTGGTGTGGGGCAGCAAGGGCTGTGGGGTGCCTGGGTCGCCCGTGTGCCTTGCACTATGTCTTCCTTCCCTGCCTCACCTCACTACATCCCTGGTGGGGATCAACGTATCCATTTTATGAATGAGAAAACTGATGGGAAAGTTTAGTGACTCGCCCAGCGTCATGCAGTGAAATAATGGTGCAGCCAGGATTCACTCCTGGCTGGTGAGGTGAGGAATGAGACAGGGAGAGGAGGAATGGCAGAGTAGAACAGGAATTTGTCACTGATTCTGAGGGTGGAGATAGGATCCTATTGCCAATGCTCCCCTAAACCAGTAGCCCTCCTCCCCACAAGCCGGAATACCTTTTTATTCTACCTTCTCTCTCCTATATCATCTCCCTCCTCCTGAGAGAGGGAGAGAGCACAATGCTCAGAAAATGGGTGCCAATCTAAGGGTTATTTACCCTCTTCAGGCCAACCCAAATCCACCTCCTGCTTCCTCCTTCATTTTGGTCCATGTAACAAGCCAGGCATGATCTCATCCTGCAGCTGCTGATAGGAATCAGAAGGTTTTCTGCTGAGACACTGAGGGTGCTGGTATCTCAGCGGAGTTCCTCTCTGTTTCAAACAGCCCATAACCCTACCTGACCAGCAAGCAAAGAGACACGGATTCCCAATGAAGGCAACAGGGAATGGTCTCACCACAGGCTGGGCTGGAAGAAGGAGGGGGGGAAAGGTTTTCTGCTAGATGCATGGGTGGGGGAAGAGGAAAGTGAGGTGCAGGGCTAGGCAAGGGCCAGACAGAGTATATGTTCTCTCCCCTTTCCCACGCTGTGTCAAGGTGAGTAGGTGGGGTCCAATTGAGGCCCGGCTGCCACTCTCTTGGCTGCCTCTTGGGGTCTCCCCTAAAATATGAAAACCCCTGAGCACTCTCGTTCTCTCTCCTTTGATGCTAGAGCAGATCCGGATGTCACACTTCAGGCTCAACCTGAATTCTCAGGCCCCTCAGGTTTTGAAGGGTTTGGAAGGGTCACTTTCAGTTCATGCAGCTCTCACAAGTGTGATGGTCATAGGGTATCAGTGCTTTCCTTGCCATCTTCAAAAAGTGAAAATAACTTTGTGGGGGATGGAAATTGTGCAACTCTCAAAAATGCATGAATGAAGACATGTAAATGGGGAAACCAAGTTTTGGTTCTGCTTGTTCAGCAAGTCATTGACCTCTCATCTAACATCACATGCCCTAAATTTATGGGAATGGACCACACATTTAGAGGGCTAGCAAACAGAGTGGGTGCTCACTGGATGTGTGGGCCCATGTTGGTGGGTGTGCCCTGTAGGCCTGGTATGCGGGATGGGGCAGCTATAACTAGAACTCCTGGAGAGTGGGTGCAGCGAGCACCCTAGGAAGAGGAAGGCTACAAGATGCAAATAGCGCTGATATTTTTTAAGGCTGGAAATAACATTTCTCACGTGGTTCAGAACTACTGAGAGAGGCATCACACTAACCAGTGTCCTTGGTCCCAAGAAACCACGTACTGGTTGAGGCATTGGTTCAGGTATCACTTCAGGACCAAGGACAGATCCCAGCGCGCCTGTTGGGGATCAGAGTCCTTCCAAAGAAAGGTAGAATCTACTCACTCCTCTGGACTGTGCCTGGAGGAGACTGGAAGGGAAAAAACAGGGAGTGACACACAGATAATGTGTGTTTATGAAATATTGTTCTTCCTCTGCCAACCAACTTTCTCTTAAAGAGGGTTCTTCCATCAGTTTCCCACGCCTTTTGCCATTCTCAGTTCTGCAGCTCTCTCCTTCCCAAGATGCTGCCACACCCACTTCCCAGGAGCCCAGGTGTCAGCTTCCCTCAGCTCAAATATCAGGATAAGTGCAACCTTGGTGTTTTGGGACTACGCTCTAACTAATCGAACTCCCTGACCAGGACCAGGGCTTCTTGCTGTCTTTAACCTTTTGCATTTTAATTATGATGTGTCCTGGTGTGGGCCTCTTTGAATTCATCTTGGACTTGTAATGTCTATTTCCTTCAGGTTAGAGATGTTTTCTGTCATTATTTTTTCAAATAGGTTTTCCATTACTTGTTCTCTCTGTTCTCCTTCTGGCACCCCCATGATGCAAATGTTGGTGTTCTTGATGTTGTCCCACAGGCTCCTTAAACTATCCTTGTTTGTTTTTTTTTTTTTAAATTTTTTCTCTTTTTTCTGTTCTGATTGAGTGTTTTTTGTTTCCTTATATTCCCATCGCTGATTTGATTCTTGGCTTCATCTACTCTACTGTTGATTCCCTGTAAATTATTCTTCATTTCAGTTAGTGTGTCCTTAATTTCTTATTGGTCCTTTATTTATGCTGTTGAGGTGCTCACTAAGTTCATTGAGCATCCTTACAACAAGTGCTTTGAACTCTGTGTCTAGTAGATTGCTTGTCTCCATTTTTGTTTAGTTCTTTTTCTGGAGTGTAGGTCTGCTCTTTCATTTGGGACATGTTTCTTTGTCTCCTCATTTTGGAAGCCTCTCTGTGTTTGTTTCTATGTGTTAGGTAGAGCTGCTACGTCTCCCAGGCTAGATTGAGTAGCCTAATGTTGCAGTGCCCTGTAGGGTCCGGTGGCACAGCCTCCCCAATCACCCAAGCTGGACACTCAAGGTGTGCCCTCTGTGTGGGCTGCATACAGCTTCCTCTTGTGGTTGAGCCTTGATTGCTGTTGGCATGTCAATGGGAGGGATTTACCCCCAGGCCGATCAGCTGCAAGGACTGGCTGTAACCTTCAACCACCATGGAGGATCAGCTGTACAGGGCCCACCCCACAGAACAGGACTTACTTAAGCAGGGCTCTGGTGCCCTCTGAGTCTACCCTGTGAGTATGTTGCTTGTGAAGGTGGTTGGAGGATGGTGCTTCAACATGGTATGAAACTGTCCACCGGGTGTGATGGCTCTAGGGCCTCCTGGGAAGTACAGGCCAAAGTCAGCTGCCACCTGTATTCTGCCCTGGGCCACCTGGCATGAGCTACAAAGCAATCTGCATATGGCTTCTCCTTATGATGGGCTTGGAGGTACCCCAGCGAAGTCAAGCTCTGAACCAAGGTTGGCTGCTGCTAGTGCTGGGCCTAGGGCCACTTAGTGAGAGGTATGGGGCTCGCTGAGGCCAGATGCTGCTTGTTTCAAAGATTTGAGCAAAGTCTGAAGCATGAACCAGGTCAGGCCAATCATATGGAAAAGCCACCAGAAACAACTTGGGTGGGCCTGAAAATTGGGTGGGGCAGAGCCTTAGGGAATCAGGTTAATGGGGTCTTAGATATGGCTCTGTGGAGAGAGGGCTCATCAAAGGAACAATGACG
The DNA here is from genome assembly GCF_028538775.1 of Myotis yumanensis. NCBI lineage: Eukaryota > Metazoa > Chordata > Mammalia > Chiroptera > Vespertilionidae > Myotis > Myotis yumanensis. The sequence goes on along the minus strand of NW_027223767.1, from coordinate 21,378,897 downwards.
TCTGCCTGGGAGAAAGCTGCACCCCCAGCCCTGATGTTGGTCAATTCAGTTCTTCCCCATTTGTCTCTGGTGCCTTTCAAGCTGCTGCCCCCCAACCCCCATGTTGGAGCTCACAAGAAGTGAGTTCAAGTTAGTTTGTGCACTTAAAGAGGAACTGCTTGGGACTCCAACAGCCTCTGTCCCCCTCAACCTCAATGTCCACTGGTTTTTACAGCCAGAAACTATAGGGTCTTCTCTTCCCAGCACTGGAGCCCTGAGCTGGGGAGTCTAGTGTGGAGCTGGGACACCTCACTCCTCATGGAGTACCTCCACAGCCAAGATATTCCTCCCTATTTTTACCTGATACACATGGGTGTGGGACCAGCTCATACTTGTCTCCACTCTACCTACCAGTCTCGATGTGTCACCTTCTTTAATTCCCTAGCTGTAGGACTTTAATTCAGCTTGATTTCAGGTGGTTCTGAATGATGGTTGTTCTGTAGTTTAGTTGTACATAATTTTGATGTGGTTTTGAGATGAGGGGAGTACCACCATGTTTTCCTATGCTGCCATCTTTTATTTTCCTTCAGTCTATTATGTTAGTTTTTTAAAAATTCTTTATTGTTTAAAGTATTACATGAGTCTCCTTTTTTTCCCCCATGGACCTCTCCCCTGCCACCCTCTCCCCCAAGCACAAGCCCTCACCCCCCTACAGTCTGTGTCCATTTGTTTTGCTCATATGCATGCACATAAGTCCTTTGGTTGATCCTATGCTGCCATCTTGACCAGAAGTTCCCCTTGTCTTGACTAATGTCCCCACCATCTTTCTGACTTAATCCCATAGGCAACCATTCAAGATATAATACATATCTTCCTATCTGTATTCTGGTAAAATCTTTGTTCTTGTTTTGTGCATACATTTTTAATTTTCACAAATTGTGCTGAATTATATTCCATTTCTTACTTTCCCCCACTCAGTGTTATGTCAAAATCCTTTATGTTGCTATGTTATCATCTGCTCAGTTACTTGTAACTGCTCCACAGTCCTCCAGACTGGGTACCTGTCCATATTATCTCTCCACTCTCCCAGGCTTGATACTGGACTATCCCCAGTTCCCCCCACCACAGATAACACTGCAGAGAATGAACTTGGCTATGTCCTTTTGTGGATCTGTGTTACAATCTCTTTGAAATAGAAATCTAAGAGCCCCAATTTCTGGCCCATTCAGTGTGTATCACCTTAATTTCATCCACTCATCCCAGCCTGCTCCCCAAATGGACTGTCCTAGCCTGTACGTACACCCACAGGGCTTCAGGGTGTTCGTGGCCCCACACTTCACTAATCTTTCGTGTTGCCCAGCTTCTGCTTTTTGCCTGTCTAATAGGTGTAAAGTCATTGCTGTTTTCATTTTCACTTCTCTGATTAATAATGAGTTAGAGCGTCGCTTTGTTAGCATTTTGGATTTCCTCTTTTGTACGTTGCCTGTTTGTGTCGTTTGCCCGTTTTCTATTGGATTTATCGCCTTTTTCTTGTGGATTTGAATATTTACTTATATTTACTTACATAGAGTATATATGAATCCCCTGTTGGTTTTATATTTTTCCTTGTTGGTTTTAGACACTGCAAATATCTCTGGCTTTCTATTCTTCAAATATGTCAGGCTCATCAGCCCTCAGGGCTTTTGTCCTGGCTGTCCTCTCTGCGTATTATGTTCTCCCAGATACTTGCAGACAGGGCTTTCTGGACATTTAACCCTCAGATGGCATCTCCTCAGACATATCCAAGCACTCTCCATTATGTCACCTGGTTTTGCTATCATTCTGGCCATATCACTATTATCCTGTTCATTCCCTGTTTACTTGCTTATTGTTTGTCTCCATATTAGCTGAGTCACTCTTAGTCACTGTTTAACTTCAGCCACTAGCTCAGTGCTTGTCACGCAGTAGGTTCTCAATACATGTCTGTTGAATGAATGAATAAATACACTCAGTCGTGCAGCATGGAGTGAAGAGAAGTTTGAAGGCAAGGCCAGGAGTGGTGTGCTTCAAGTGACACTCAAATGATGATAAGAAGTTAACATTGAGTCTTTCCTATGTGCCAGGCACTGTGGCAAGCACTTTACACGGATTATCACATTCATTCTCACCGTAAACCTATAGAGCAGGTATTTATAATCCTATTTATGAGATGAAGACACTAAGGTAGAAAGGTAAAGGGAGGTATCCAGGGTCTCGCAACTAGAAAATGGCAAAGAATTTGAAACCAGGATCCAGAGGATCTGCTCCAGGTTTCTTAACCAGGACCCATATAGCTTCTCCAAGGGAGGGTATAGGAAAGGAAGTGGGTGTGGCCAGGAGAAAGCACCCTTATAATCAGAGAAGTCTGGTCCTCCCAGGCAGGAGGGGGCGGGGGGGGGGGGGGGGGAGGCAGGGAGAATAATGCTCTCCCTCATGTCTTATATGAGGTCCACAGAGTATCCTAGTGACCAGGGGACAAGCCAGACGCCGCAGGCCCGGCAACTCCACCGTCCCCTCCACTTTCTTCCGGCAGGGACCGCGTGGCGCGCATCGGGCTGGGCGTCATTCTGAACCTGGCAAAGGAACGCGAGCCGGTGGAGCTGGCTCGGAGTGTGGCCGGCATCTTGGAGCACATGTTCAAGCACTCGGAGGAGACGTGCCAGCGGCTGGTGGCGGCCGGCGGCCTGGATGCGGTGCTGTACTGGTGCCGCCGCACGGACCCGGCGCTACTGCGCCACTGCGCGCTGGCGCTGGGCAACTGCGCCCTGCACGGCGGCCAGGCGGCGCAGCGCCGCATGGTGGAGAAGCGCGCCGCCGAGTGGCTCTTCCCTCTCGCCTTCTCCAAAGAGGACGAGCTGCTGCGGCTGCACGCCTGCCTCGCGGTGGCGGTGCTCGCTACCAACAAGGAGGTGGAGCGCGAGGTGGAGCGCTCGGGCACGCTGGAGCTCGTGGAGCCGCTCGTGGCCTCCCTGGACCCCGGCCGCTTCGCCCGCTGCCTGGTGGACGCCAGCGACACCAGCCAGGGCCGCGGGCCCGACGACCTGCAGCGCCTCGTGCCGCTGCTCGACTCCTCGCGTTTGGAGGCCCAGTGCATCGGGGCGTTCTATCTGTGCGCTGAAGCTGCCATCAAGAGTCTGCAGGGCAAGACCAAGGTGCGGGTGCGGGTGCGGGTGCGGAGTGAGGATCGGGGGTTAGACAGCACTTGGGAAGGCTTCCCAAAGCAAGGAGAAGGATGAGGAACCAGTTATTCTGGTCTTGAAGGCAAGACCAAGGTTTTAAAGCAGAGGGACACGTGTTTTATAAAGATTACCCAGGTGCTGCCTGGAGATGGGATTGGCAAGGGTGAGGTTGGAGGAAAGGGGGCCAGATAGGAGGCCATGGCAGGGGTGCAGTTGGGATGGTGGGGGTCAGGACTAGTCCAGAGAGAGGCAGAGAGAAGTAGGCAGATTCCAGAGGTGCTGAAGAGCTAGAATTAGGACTTGGTGGGTGGCCGGGTGAAGGAGAGGGAGGAGCTGAGGGTGACTCCTGACTTTGGACATAGGCGACCCAGTGGATGGTGGCACCAGGTACTGAAATAAGGTGATCTGTGTGAGAGGCAGGCTGGAGTCCCGGAGGGGAAGAGAGTGAGTTCACTGGGACAGATCGAATTTGAGGTGCATGAGAGATGAGCAGGTAGAGAGCTCCCGTGGGCCATTTGTCATTTGGGTCTGGAGTCCAGGAAGGAAGGGAGTGTAGAGACAGAGGAGCAGGTTGTTAGTGTATCCGCCAGAGAACTCCCACCAGAGTCCCCATAGGCCCCCGTGCCCAGGACCTGATCTGAAACCTTTGCCCTCTTCTCTAACTTGCTGTGTGACCGTGGATATCTGGCTTCCCTTCTCGGGACCTCTCTGTGTCTCATTTTTATCCTCTGGAAAATTGAAGGAGTGGACGGACCACAGCAGTAGTTCTTACCCTGGATATGGGACTAGTAATAGTTAAAGTATCAAAAGTCTGAAATTTTATTTTTTAAAATATTACAGAATCAAGATTATCCCTATAGTGTCACCCTCCCTACTTTCTGTTCCTTTGGGAATTTGGGGGGTTGGTGACAGCTGGTGCACAGGGAGCGGAACACACCACATGAACCACCCTGTCTGCACCACAACTGTCACCTGGGGCTGCTCAGAGGAGTGTGTCTCTCAGATGATTGTCATGCATCGTGTGTGTCCTCACAGATCAAGGAGATGCTTGGTGTTAGGGGGTCTCTGAGGCCTCCTCCAAGGTCCAGTGTTCTAGGAGTTTCTGATTCTCCTTTCTGTGCCTGCTCCAGAGGTGGGCCATGGGAGGACTGGCTTTATAGAGCGGGTCACTTTGCTTTGGGAGAAGAGCCTTGAGGGGAGTTGGAGTAGGGAAGTATTGGGCAGCAGCTATGACCACCCTTTCCTAGCCAAGCTAGTGAGCGCAGTTCAGTAAAGACAGAGTAAGCCCCCACTCTGTGGCCTGCAGTGTGCCAGGCACAGGATTCCTGGGGTGACTAAGACATGACCTCAGCTTATCACCTTGGGCCAAGGCCAGAGGTGGGAGAACCTTTGTGGGGGGTATCAGACAAGTGTGGGTTGGTGAAAGGGGAGGTGAGCTGGAGTTGTGGACAGAGGCTGCACTGTGCCAGGCCTGGCCGCCATATTGAGAGCTCAGACTTTATCCGCAGGACAGACAGAAGCTGTGGAGGGGAGACATGAAGAGTTAAGAGCTTTGAGAGAGCTTCAGGAGGAATTCAGACTCCATGATTATTGGATGAAGGCAGGGCTAGGGCAGACGGTGGGACTTTCAACAGTGAGAAGAAGCTGGGCACATTTCGGGGTGGCTGACTGGAAAGTTGGTGGGTACAAGGCACCCTCTCCTCACCTCTCCCTAGGTATTCAGTGACATCGGTGCCATCCAGAGCCTGAAACGCCTGGTTTCCTACTCCACCAATGGCACCACCTCAGCGCTGGCCAAGCGCGCGCTGCGCCTGCTGGGCGAGGAGGTGCCGAGGCCCATCCTGCCCTGCGTGCCCAGCTGGAAGGAGGCCGAGGTCCAGACGTGGCTGCAGCAGATCGGCTTCTCCCAGTACTGCGAACGCTTCCGGGTATAGCGGCGCGTAGGGCTGCCTCCCGGAGTCAGAGCCTGCGCATCCCCAAGGACGCGTGGCCCCTGGGGCGCCATGCACACAGGCGACCTTGCCCCCTCCTGTCCCGCAGGCCCGAGGCGCCAGCGTGGCCTTTTTGGGGTGGAGAGCCTGTACTCAGCAATTTTCAGGGTCACTTGGCTCTGATCAGGGTCTTATCCTCTTCCCCTACCCCCGTCTCCAGTTCCCTCCCCTTGCATCTTGTGCTTGGGGGTCCAGGGCTGAGATGGGGAGTCCTTCCTTCTTTCTTACCTCCGACTCCACCCCAGGAGCAGCAGGTAGATGGCGACTTGCTTCTGCGGCTCACGGAAGAGGAACTGCAGACGGACCTGGGCATGATATCCAGCATCACCCGCAAGAGGTATGGAGCCTCCTGCCTGCCTCCCGCCCCACCCGCCACCCCCACCCCCGCCCACTCTCAACACCCCCTCGGCCACTAGCCGGTCTGAGTCAGGACTTCAGTGACCTCTCCTCCTTGGGGTGCAGATTTTTTAGGGAACTCAGGGAGCTCAAGACCTTCGCCAACTACGCTACGTGCGACCGCAGCAACCTGGCTGACTGGCTGGGCAGCCTGGACCCGCGCTTCCGCCAGTACACGTACGGCCTGGTCAGCTGCGGCCTGGACCGCTCCCTGCTGCACCGCGTGTCCGAGCAGCAGCTGCTAGAGGACTGCGGCATCCGCCTGGGCGTGCACCGCATGCGCATCCTCATGGCCGCCAGAGGTCAGCCTGCCCGCGTGAGACCCGCCCCTGTCCCATCTCCATCCCTGGAGGGGCGAGGGGAGACATGTGGTGGGCCCCGGAGCCAGCGCTGTGCCAGACTGGATTCTGAAGATTTGAGGATGAATGTGTTGCACTTTGCCCTCAAGAAGTTCCCAGTCTGCTGTGGGTAGGAGGAAGGCAGGCATATAAAAGGGGGGTGACCACAACAGGAGGGATGCCCTGTCCACCCAGGTCTAGGCATTTAGAGGATGTCTGACCAGGTCTTGAAGGATATCCTGGGTGGGTGGGGGTCGGGGTAGCAGCAGCAGGACAGAGGAAGCCGCATGTGCAGGTGAGACAGAGCATGGGGAGTCCATATGCGAGATACGGGTGGGAAGACAGGTGGCTTATTCTATTAGACAACAACTTGCACAGTATGGATTCTAGAGATACTTTAGGGAGGTCATGAGGGCTCTAGCAACCCTCTTTATTTACTATTTAATTTACTAATTTACTATTTAGCTAATCTTTATTGTCAATTATTATATGCCAGGTCCTGTATTAAGTTAAAAAATTTTTTTTTATTGATTTCAGAGAGGAAGGGAGAGGGAGAGAAAGATAGAAACATCAGTGATGAGAGACAATCATTGATTGTACTGGGCATCGAGCCTGCAATCCAGGCATGTGCCCTGACCAGAAATTGAACCGTGACCTCCAGGTTCATAGGTCGACCCAACCACTGAGCCAAGCCAGCCGGGCTTAAGTTTTGAACAGTTATTGTCTCATTAATCTCTACATCCATTTGATGAAGTGGGTATTAATTTTTTTTAATCAACTTTTAAAACTGTTTAAACGATGAAAGAAGTATAATTTAACTTAAAAGTGTCCAGTTTGAAGAGCTTGGAAACATGCCTACTCCTGTGTAAATACCATCATAATCAGAGATAAAGAATATTTCCATCAAGGGTGTTAATTTTAAAGATGATAAAACTAAGATTTGCCCTGACTGGTTTGGCTCATTGGATAGAGCGTCGGCCTGCGGACTGAAAGGTCCCAGGTTCGATTCCGGTCAAGGGCATGTATCTTGGTTGCGGGCACATCCCTAGTAGGAGGTGTGCAGGAGGCAGCTGATCGATGTTTCTCTCTCATTGATATTTCTAACTCTCTATCTCTCTCCCTGCCTCTCTGTAAAAAATGAATAAAATATATTTTTTAAATAACAAAAAAACTAAGATTTAAAGAATTTAAAAATATTTTCCAATGTTTAAAAGCCATTAAATAACAGAATTAGGATTTGAAACCCTTCCTTCCTGCTTCATAAACAGGTAAATGTTGTCTGTGGATGTTAAGTGTGAATATTATGAGAAGACTAGAGGCCCGGTGTATGACATTCCTGCACTGGGGAAGAGGGGCTCTCTCAGCCTAGCCTTCACCCTTTAGCAGTTCGGGAGCCCTCAGGGAGCGGGCCTAAGTCGCCACTCAGACATCCTTAGCGCTGCCGCAGAGGCAGGAGAGGCTCCCACCACCACCACTGCACCAGCAGTCAGCCAGGCTTGTCCCCCTGTGGGAGCGCACTGACCACCAGCGGACAGCTCCTGCATTGAGCGTCTACCCCCTGGTGGTCAGTGGGCGTCATAGGGACTGGTTGTTCTGCTGTTTTGTTGATTTGCATATTACCCTTTTATTATATAGGATGGATTCTTTTCATTCATGTATTCATTCAGCAAGTACTTACTGAGCTTTGTCCCATGCTTTTGCTTCAACCAAAGCAGGTCAAATTTGGTCATTTTTACTTTGCAGCTCTCAGGAAAGCCTTAAGAATCTTTTTTTTTTTTTTTTTAAAGGATCCTACAGGGGAAAAATAGTTTACAAATCTCTCTTCTACAGGGAGTAGGAAGCAATGACATGCTCGGACTTGGATTTTAGAAAGATCCCTTTGGTAGCTGTGCAACAGATTAGCCTGGGCGAGTGTGGATTTGGGGAGACCACTGAGAGGGCTAGAGTTGGGGACATAAGGAGGGCCCTGAGACTGGAGTCTAGTTGTTTAGTAGGAAGAAGCCACAGAGCATGGTGCCTGGCGCTGGGCACTGAACATCAGCTCCATGAGGGCAGGGTTTGTTTGTCCTGTTCACTGCTGTATCCCAAGCACTAAGACTGGGGCCTGGCACACAGTAAGCGCTTAGTAAACATGGTTGAGTGAATGGATGAGAGGCAGGAGTTGAGGCTGACACCCAGGTCTCTGACTGGTGGGAAACTAGGAGGAAGGATTTAGGATGTGTTGGGTTTGGAGTGCCTGTGGGCAGCTGGCTGTGCAGGTCTGGAGCTCCAGAGAGCGGGCAGGGATGCAGGTGCATTTCAATGTCCCTAAAACACCACGCCTGCCTCCTGAGAGGGACTCACCAAGAGTTAGCGGCCTTCCTTCCTGTAGACCCCAAGGGACAATATACCTCATTATGAGTAATGGTGAGGGGCCACCCTCACCAGGCTGTCTCCTGTCCCCCTCAGAAATGCTACACTCCCCTCTGCCCTGCACTGGCTGCAAGCCGAGTGGGGACATTCCGGATGTCTTCATCAGCTACCGCCGGAGCTCAGGCTCCCAGCTGGCCAGGTGAGGAGGAGGGGACAGGCAGGCAGCCTCAGGCCTTTGGGTGAGGCCAGCGCAGTGACAAACGGCCTCTTCACAGCCTCCTGAAGGTGCACCTGCAGCTGCATGGCTTCAATGTCTTCATTGACGTGGAGAAACTGGAAGCCGGCAAGTTTGAGGACAAGCTCATCCAGAGTGTCATGGGTGCCCGCAACTTTGTGCTGGTGCTGTCAGCCGGGGCCCTGGACAAGTGCATGCAGGACCATGACTGCAAGGACTGGGTGCACAAGGTAGGTGCTGGTCTCTGTGGTCCCAGCATTGGCCTGTGGCCCAGGGACAAGGGTCTCCTGTTCCTTCTCTTCTGCACACCCCAGCAACCTCCATGGCCCAGCTGGAAGTCAGGAGTCACAGCTCTGACTGTAGTAGAACTCCAGCAAGTCAATAAGGCTCTGTGGACCCATGTCTCTCATCTACAAAATGGGGGTAACTTACCTGTCCTATTCACACTCTGGTGTCGGGTGAATTTCCCGCCACAATATAAGCTGGCGCGGGCAATTATTTAGGTTTCCCGCGCAAAATCAGAGTTAGTTTAAAATGCCTATATCTTTTGAAGTATGGGTTCGATTGAAATGGGTATGAAACGGTTCGCATACGCAGGTAGGTATCTTTGAAACAAATATTTGGTAATACGCAGTTACAATCGGCCTGAATTTACACGTTTCCCGCACTCCACCGCAAATCTATATGAACCGAGTTAAGACGGCTCCCGCCGAGTACGCGCAATTCACGCGAGCCGACTTAACTCGTTTCCCGCAACCCAAGTGTTCACTTTGTAGGATTGTTGTGAGGGTCAGAGAGAGATGAACATACTTTGAAATATAACCTCCAGGAGGGAAGAGGGGCAGGGGAGCAGAGTGAGAGGCACAAAGGAATTAAGAACACAAACCTTCTTCTCATTTGTGCAATGGCGAGGTTCCCCAGGAGTCAATCAGGGTTGAAGTTATGCAGGGACTTTCGCAGGAAGGCTGTGCTCAAGGGTCTTGGCACCCAGCAGACTGCAAGGAGGGAGGAGGCAGGCCGGTGGTGGGAGCCTTTGCCTTGGACCAGTAACAAAGGCTCCATCATCACTCCTCGGTAGTTTTTAGAGCTTAATTGCCTTTGGTTTTAAAACTCCTTTCCCCGAAGCCACATTTGGTGGGTAATCAATATGGAAAACCACAAGTGAACTGCACTCAGGGAAATCCAATCCCTGTGGTTCCCCTTTCAAAGGGAAAGAACCCATTGAATAAGCACTTACCAGAGCACCCATGAATAGTAAGTAATATTCTCAGAGCAACCTTGTGAAGTAGGTTTATTAGCCCCTTTACAGAGGAGGAAATAATAGCACTTATTATTTATTAAGCGCACTACATGCTGGGAGCTGTTCTAACCACTTGCCATGGGGTATCGTAGTTATTCCTTCCAGTGATCCTACAAGATAGGGACTGTCATTAACCCTTTTGTTGTTGTTAATCCTCACCTGCGGATATTTTTCCATTGATTTTTAGAGAGTGGAAGGGAGGGGGAGTGAGAGAGAGACATCGATGTGAGAGAAACACACCGATGGGTTGCCTTCCGCACAAGCTCTGAGTGTGGAACTAGGGATCCTGCAACCCAGGTACGTACCCTTGACCAGGAATTGAACCCGCAATCCTTTGGTGTGTGGGCTGACACTCTAACCACTGACCACACTGGTCAGGGCAACCCTATTTTATATATGAGAAAACAGAGGTTTTGAGAGCCAGCTGTTTTTGCCTCAGGTCACAAAGTCTGTGTGGTAGACTCAATGTGAACCTAGATCTGATGATTCCAGAGTACGCTCCCTAACTGCTATGCTATGTTGTATCATTCATCCAGCCATCCATTAAGTATTAAGTAAGGGTTGACTATGGGCATGGCTTTGCGGGAGATACTGAGATATAACCTCATCCCTGCCCTTTTATCTGCTAGGGAAGACAGATATTAAGTAAATCACTCATTAATTAACTTAAATTTGCAACTCTAGCATGTGCTGCAGAAGCTATGAGAGCCTATAATAGGGGAATCTGACCTGGTCAGGAGAGTGAGGGAAGACTTCCCTGGGAAAGTGTTGATTGGCTGCAGATCAGAAAAATGAGTCGGCATTAATACAGTGAAGAGGCAGGGAAGAGCATTCCAGACAGAGGAAACAGCATGTGCAAAGGCCCTGTGCAGGGAGGGAGGAGGGCAAATCTAAGGGGCTGCAGGGTCTGTGTGGCCGGGAGGACAGTGCAGACATGGAGTTTGAGAAGTGAGCTGTGGCCAGCCATGCAGGACCTGCAGGCATTAAGGAGTTTGAACTTTTTTTTCTGAGCCACGTAAAGTCCTGGGGAGTTTTAAGTAAGGAGTGACATGCTCAAATTTGCATTTTGCAGAGTAGCTGGGTGAAGGGGCCATGTAGAGAACAAATCAGAAGGGAGCAAGAAATGGATGCGAACAGACCTGGAGGAGGATGAAGATAAGCGAGGAGGATGGAGCAGGAGAGTGGTGGGGTACAGGGAGAGAAAAACGGGTGGATTTGAAAAGTAAGAAAGAAAAATAAGGAGTACACTTTGCAGGGCTTGTGATGGATCAATTTGGATGCAGGGGGGTGTGATGTTTTTCTCTGACACCAAATCGTGTGGGTTTATTCCCACACCAATAACCAGTTCTCCAACTCACCACCAATTGGGTGTCCCACAATTCAATTCAATTCTGATACTAACTACCCACAGGGAGTGTCAGACTCCACAGGTAGCAGGGCTCTGTCCCACAAGTCTGCCCTCACTTCAGATGCCAGTCGAAAGTCCCAGGTTCCCAGGCTACCCACACTTCTGACTTGGCTACAATTCAGGGGTTCCCATGACTCTCCACACCAGGTTCAGTAATTTGCTGAAATGATGTGAAGAGCTCAGGAAAGCACTTTACTTACTGGATTTTTATAAAGGATATGAGGGCAAGGTAGGGGGTGGGGACGCAGGCAGGCGAGCCCCAGAGCTCCCGTGTCCTCTCCAGGACACTCTCCCAGCACCTAGATGTGCTCAACTCATGTTTAGGGGCTCTGATGGAGGTGTTATTATGTGGCTATGATTAAGTCATTGGCTGTTGGTGAATGAACTCAATTTCCATCCCCCCTCCCCTCCCTGGGGGTGTGTGTTGGGGCGAGGGAGATGTAAGTTCCAACCCTCTAATCAGACCTTGATCTCCCCCCGCACCAGTCCCCATCCTGAAGCTATCTAGGTACCCTCACCCAGATATCTGGAGGTTAGAAGGGTTAGAAGAGCTCTGTGCTAAGAACCGAGGACAAAGACCAAATATTGTTTATTCTACCACAAAGGGTGAGCGAGAAGTCGAGGTGGACTTTAGGGGACCCTGATCTCTTCCTCCTCCCTCCTTTCTCCAGGAGATCGTGACTGCTTTGAGCTGTGGCAAGAACATTGTGCCCGTCATTGATGGCTTCGAGTGGCCAGAACCGCAGGCCCTGCCTGAGGACATGCAGGCCGTGCTCAGCTTCAACGGCATCAAGTGAGGAGGGGGTGGTGGGTACACAGGCCCCCAGCCAGCAGTTCCCTCTTCCCAGCCCTCTGACCTGCGGCCTCTGTGCCCACAGGTGGTCCCACGAGTACCAGGAGGCCACCATTGAGAAGATCATCCGCTTCCTGCAGGGCCGCTCCTCCCGGGACTCGTCTGCAGGCTCTGACACCAGTTTGGAGGGTGTTACACCCATGGGCCCGACTTAACCAGTCCCCAGTCCCCACGTCCTGCTGTGACCCCCATTTCCATGGTCTCCCTGGAAGGAGCAGCTCCGCACACCGGCCTCCCTGGGCTGAGACCGCCTGGGCCCTTCTCAGGAAATGGCTCTCCCTCTCCCAGACCCCCATGGGCCACCTCAAACCCAGCTTCCTCAGTATCCAGAAAGGGAAGCGAGGCATTGGGGGTGGTAAGGGTTAGACCACCCTTAAGCCCTGCCACCAGGTTCTCTGTCTCAGGTGTGGGAGGGTCACGGATCAGTTCTGGAGACACTGAAGAGCAAGGGTTCGCTGCGCACAACCCCCTCCCCTGCCCTGACATCAGCCAGCTTGAGTAGGGGACGTCAGGCAGCCTCTGACAGGAATTAAGGCAATGCCCAGAACCTCCCAGCCCAGCGGCCTGGGCCTGGGAACCAGCAGGGATAAAAGTCCACTGGTGGCTCTCCACCTACACTGCGCTGGTCCCCAGGTTCACCTCTTCCTGCCGCCCTGTGGCCTTGCCCTGGAATCACTCAGTGTCCTTAGCCGACCTGGTCTGGTCCCAAGTCCCTTCCTAGCCTCCCTGAGGCACAGCCTCTCTTGCCACATCCTGGGTCGGGATTGGGCTGAGCCAGCCCCTCCTCTGGCTGCTTTGCAGCTGCGGCTGGGTTGGAAGCACTCACAGGTACATGGCACTCCCTGCTCGGGCCTGGGCAGCGGCAGCCATGTCTCAAAGGGCTGCCAGCCACCCTCCCATGCCTTGGTGCTGTGCCTCAGGCTCCTGCCCCCCTGGCTCAGCTGGCCTCCCCAGCCCCTCCCAGCAGTAGCCTGGGCAGAGCCTGCAGTTCCTTGGGAGGAGGCAGTGTCCTGAGGAAGGGCAGGGGGTACATTCAAACCGCCTGGGAATTTTGTTACAATTCCATTCAGGCGACCTGGGGTGGGGCCTGGATTTCTGCTTTTTTGATTTCCAGGTGAGCCCATGATGGTGGTCAAGAAATGACACTTTAAGTAGCCAGGCTCTGAAATAAAAACCCCTTTACCAGCTCCCCAGCACCCTGCTCCATGGTCTCCACAATCATCAGAGCCATTTTACGTTATCCGGTGTGATCTCCGTTTTACCGAGGAGTCAAATGATGTGCCATTTTCTAAGCCATGAGTGGCAGCCCAGGATGCAGACCTGGCCTCCTGGTGCTCAGCCCACTGCTGGTGGCACTGCCCTCCTGAGAATCATTCTGGAGGCTGAGACCCGGCTGGGCTGCCGCTCCACAGATAGCTGGCTTCTTCCTCGCCCCAAAGAATCTAGAAGTGGGGATAGGTTTTTGACCGAGGGGCTCTACGCACATAAATGAGCAGGAACACCCCTCTGCCCCTTCCTCCAGGAGGGTAGGAAGGCTCCAGCTAACCAGGCCTGCCTCCTCCCCCTTGAGTAGCGTGTTCACACCTCAAGGCTGGCTCAGCTCCCAGAGTGCCTCCTGCAGGTGCTGGCCAGGTCACTCTTAGCTCTTGAACCACATGGTCAGGAAGTCAAAGGTCTCACTCCCCCCTCGGTACTTCTTCCACTCCCCTCCCTGCCAAAGACACCGTTTAGCTGGCCCTAGCCCCAGCTCTGGCTTTGACTGCACTTCCTCGTTCATGCCAACAGGGGGCCCACCGCTGCCGGGCCCTGGCTCTGATGGTGACTAAGGCAGACTAGACATTGCCCTCACAGAGCAGAGGCAGTAACAATACAGTGTGGCGAATACCCTCCAGGAGCTTTCTGTCTTTTTGTCCCCAATCCCACTCCCTCCTGAGGTCCCCCATGGACAGTGCTCAGAGAGGTTTGCAGCCCTGTTTTTTCTGTTTGGCACACCCTCCAGTGCTGCCCCTCCTGTCTCTCTGGGGAATCAGAGCTCAGCCTCCCCACCCCCAAACCCCCCAGCAGCTGAAGTGATGACCCTCCCCGCAGCCAAGCCTGTGTGTTCTCGGGACTGCCTCCCTGCCGCGACAGGGCAGGCACCTTGGCCACCTTCCACCCAGGCCTGGCCTCACAGGGCTGGCCCTGAAGCAGAGAGCTGAGAATTAGCCTTTCCCCCAAAGCCTGCTCTGACGCAGGTCTGCAGGGCCAGGGTTTTCTGCTTGGCTGGATTGTAGCTGCTGTTCCCATGTTGGAGCTGAGTCAACTAGGTCTCTACCCTACGCCTCCCCAGGGACCAAGAACTGCTCAGGGACACTCAAAGATCAAAAGTCCAGCTCCAACTCATTTATTCTTCCCCCAGGTCCACAAAGAGAGGCATCTCATTCTAGAACATATGAGGCGGAAAGGATCTCAGAATATTACCTCTAACCCAGTGTTTCCTAACCTGTCCAACCATGATCAGATCTAGCCTTTCGTAGACGGGCTTGCTCAAGGTCACCCGTGGACCAGGCAGTGGCTGGAGTAGAGCCCAGGTCTGAGCCCAGCCCAGCGCCTTCCTCCCCCCGTCCCCCTCCTGCCTCATGCTGGGACAATCAATGGATTGTCCTCTTCTTGCTCCAGTCTTCCAATAACAGAGGGGACAGTGAGGTGGGAATCTAGAAACAGGCCTGGGCTGTAAAGGACACATTGGCCTTGGTTTGCCCTAGGCCACACCCATTTTACTTGAGTGATTTCCAGCCAGGAGACTGACTGGCAGGGCTGGTAAGAGAGAATGGGGTAGAAATGGCATTAGGGGGCTGGACCCTGTGGCCAAGCCTGGTTTGAAGAGTCAAGTACCACCTGATCTGGGTCTGCTTGGAGGCTTATGGTACCTTAATATCAAATCCAATTTTGCCTTTTCAACTTCAGATCCAGGCTGAGGCATGGTCTCAGCACAAGGCCCGGCTGAAATACCTGGCGATGGGAGGTGTTGCAGGGCTGAGTGATAAAAACTAATTCTGTTTGGGCTGTTGTTGCCAGGGGGACCAGTACTGGAGCCTTCAGGGAGCGGATCTAACCCTCAGAATGAGCGGCCAGGGCTCTGCTCCAAGCCTCCCTGCTTGGCTTGATGCAAGTCTGGCAGCCCTTCATCTCCCAGCAGCTCAGGAGAAGAGAATGGGCAGTCAGATGAGGTCTGGGCTGGCCACGCCCAGGACCAATCCCATGGCAGCTCAGGGGCTTCTGCCCAGCCCAGCAGCTGCTGTCTGACCCATGGGGGCAAACGGGACAGAAAATAAAGGGCCCACAGCCCAATGCCTTGGGTACCAGACGATTCATGTCAGTGTGCTTATACTGATTTATTATGATGGTTGGCACTGCTAAGCCCAGGGGCTTGATTCCACTGAGTCCGTAGCACTCTCTCTCCATCCCCACAACCCTTCCTCCCCTCGAAATATTCTTCATTAAGGCGTGGCTGGTGGCTGCTCACGATGAACTGTGAGCTGTGCGGTTTGGGTTGGAAGCAGAGATGCCAGCCCTCATGCTTCGACTGGTCCCTGAGGCATCACCTCCATCAGGACCTCCTCTCTCCCCTGGAGGGTTTTATGTAATTGCATAGAGGATGAACAGAGACCCCTGTTCCAAATGTCCCTCCCGCCACTGCCTGCCCTGGAGTCAGACTGTCTGGGTTACAATTCCAGATCCTCGAGTCATAGGCTGGCAAGCTTTGGATGAGGTGGGGGCCCTGGCCTAGCCTGACCACCTTATCCAGGGTGAACACTGCCTTTGAGGGGAGCTGCTGCTGCTGCTGCTGCTGCTGCTGTGGGTGGGGTCCCAGGGGCATCCTTCCAGCTGGTGAGTGCCCACTTCGCCCCTCTTGCCCTCTGTTCTCACGTCTGGGCAGATCAGGGGCTCTGGGGAAACTGCTGGAATTCAGAGCGAGGCTCAGTCTTTCCAAGAATCCTGCGAGAGACCAGAGAGAGGGTTCAGATTTGACATATGGGGGAACCCTCTTCAACTCCTGAAGAAGCGACATGGGCTTTGTTGGGTGGGCCGGTACGGGTATCCCCTCTCCCAACATAGAGGTGAAAGGCAATGTCCTGAGGAGAGGGCTCTGGAAAGGGAGTCGGAAGGCTATGGGGGCAGAAGTCAGTGGGCAGGCTAGCCTGTGGCCCAGCCACAACCAGCCAAGGAGGCTCTTCGACTTCCCTTTGGCAGATTTGTCGCCATAGTTCCATCCGTAAAATGGGGATGGAGGGGGATGAAGGGGAGAGACCAACCTTGCCAAGAAGCAATGTTTGCCTGACCCTTCCCCTACTGCCCCCCTGTCCTGCCCTCGGAAAGTGGCTCCAGAGGATTAGGCAGCCATCTGCAGGGGGAGAGTCAGGCTGGGCCTGGAACACCCACAGGAAGGGGTCCAGGCAGCCATTTCTGGTGGGCAGGAGGAGGAAGAGGGAACCTTTGGGATAAAGAGCACATGAGCCGGGGACAGAGTCCTAAGTTACCCAATCAGAATGGCAGGGATGAAGAGGAGGCCAGCTCCCAGGAGGAAGGGAAACCCCTTCATGAAGTTCAGGGTGGCTGGGTAGAGCGAGTTGAAGATGCTGGAGGCCATCAGCATGGCCAGGCCATTCACACAGGCCACAGCAGAAAAGAGAGCACCTGTGAAGAAAGAAATATCACACTGGAGTCTGGAAGACGTAGGTTCAAATCCTGGCACCACTGCCTCGCAGCTGTGCGAACTGGGGCGCGTCACTGAATCTCTCAGAGTCTCACCCTCCTCACCTGTAAAGCCTACGTCATGTGTTGTGATAAGGTTTCAGTGAGGCCATTCATGGAAAGCACCTGGCACACAGGTGGCTGTTGTTAAATCCACGCAGCCAAAGTACATGTGATTATCTTCGAGCAAAAGCCTGAGGAAAATGGTTGTTGGTTTAACCCCTTCAGAATCATATCCTGCTTGAAGTTCCTCGTGGGGTTAATTCCCAGTTCCAACACTTACTAGCTGTGTGGTCACTGAACAAGTGCTTAACCTTCT
Organism: Myotis yumanensis; assembly: GCF_028538775.1. Lineage (NCBI taxonomy): Eukaryota > Metazoa > Chordata > Mammalia > Chiroptera > Vespertilionidae > Myotis > Myotis yumanensis. The sequence continues at coordinate 21,361,795 of NW_027223767.1, read as the reverse complement.
GGGTTCTTGCACCCCTTTTGTTACATAAGGATACTACCTACTTCATAGATTGGTGGCAACATTGAATTCCCACGTAAAGCTCCTATCACAGGGCCTGGCCCCTGGAGGGAGCCAGTTAGTAAGGGCTGTTCTTTTTTCTTGTTCCCCTGGCACCTCCGGGCAGAGTCAAAGTGCTGGATAAAAAGCTTATTGAGTGAATGAGGGAAAGCACCTGGTCGGCTCCACGTCCTCCTTCCAGGGCAGATGGGGAGAAGTGGATGAGCCAGATGTTTCTAGATTGGGGTCTGAAGACCCAGAGGCCAGAGAAAAGCTCTTCTTTATAGTTATGCCAGCAGAACTCAAATTTTGTGAAATGAGCAATAATCCAACGGAAGTTGAGATTAAACTGTCAGACCATCAGAGCTGGAAGGGCCTGTAGATGTCATCAAGAACAAACCACTTTTGCCCTGGCCAGTGTGGCTCAGTTGGCTGAGCATCATCCCGTGCACAGGTCAGGGCACATGCCCAGGTTGCAGGCTTGGTCCCCAGTAGGACGCGTGTAGGAGGCAGCCTGATCAGATTCTCTCATCATTGTTTCTATCTCTCCCTCTCCCTTCCTTTCTAAAATCAATAAAAACATTAAAAAAACAACAACACTCTTATATAAATGAGGAAACAGTCCCAGAGAGGGAAAAGGGACCTGCCTAAGATCACACAGCCGGTGGGTAACAGAGCCAGGACTAAAACCCAGATCCAAGACCTGCTGCTCTTAAAAACAGACCTGGCGCCACCACTTACTGAGTGACCCTGAGTAAGTCAATTTAATCCTCTGGGCCTCGGCTTCCTCATCTTAGGGACAATGAAACCTACACCACAAAGTTGCTCACGCCCTCTGAGCTTGTACGCTCTGACCCCAGTGAAGCAGACATGCTGGCATCACCGCATCCATTTTACAGATGGAAAAGCTGAGGTCTGGAGAGGGCAAATCCTCTGTTTGGGTTACCCAAAGACCAAAATGGTGCTCTGCTGACTGCAAATTCCAACTCTGTGGTCTGAAAAACCCCAGGCACTGTGGTCCTCTGCCTGCCCTGGGCAATTTGTTCCGAGAACATTGGGCACAAGGAACCAGATGCTGGTTGACCATGACACTTACCCTGCTCTGATGTGCTCACCAGCTTAGAGAGCTTGGCCCGGACAATGGGTGTAATGACTAAAGACAGGAAGAGGAGCCCGTACCCTGTGGAGAAACAAACACCAGGAAGATGGGGTTAGGGAGGGGGGTGCCCAAGCAAGATGTAAGCAGAGCTCCTAGACCCCCCCAGATGGGACTCAGGTTAGACACAGGAAGAACTTCCTTGATGGAGAAGGACACAATGACTAAGGAGGAATGGAGACTCCCCTTCTCAAGCTTTGGCCTACCTGCTACCTCTTTTATGAATAAACGCTGATTCCCACCCAATGGCGTTTTTGTCAGAACACCTCTTGTGGCCCCACATAGTAGGAGCACATAAAACAAGCCCGGACTTTGGAGGCAGTCCTGAGTTCAAAACCTGATGCTATCACTGTGTGGGCTTGGGCCTGACTCCCATCTGTAAAAGGATAACAAGGCCTTCCCCACAGGATGATTCTGGGGTGTTAGGAGGCTGAAAAATGGCCCGAGATATGAGGTCCTAATCCCTGGAAGCTATAAACGTTGCCTTATTTAGAAAACGAGATAAAGTTAATAATCTTGAGATGAGGAGATGATCCTGGATGATGACAACCTGATAAGTTGGGCCCTAAATAATTTGACACGGACAGAATGGAAAAGGCACACAAAAGAGGCAATGTAATCACAGAGGCAGAGATCACAGTGATGCAGCCAGGAGCCAAGGAATGCTGGCAGCCCCCTGCAGTCAGAAGGGATGAGGGACGGAGTCCCTCCTAGAACCTATGAAAGGAATGTGGCTCTCCTGACACTCTGATTTTGGTCCAGTGATATGGATTCTTGCCTCCAGAACTGTGAGAGAATAGATTTCTGTGTTTTAAGCCTCCAAACTTATGGTAATTCGTTAAAGCAGAAAACATCCATGAAGAGCATGGCATAGGAAGCACATAGTGAGTGGAAGTCCCTTTTCACTTTGCGTTTTGTTACTCACAGGCGTACGCTATTCCCTTTACAACCATTTCTTTCCCTTGTGTGACTATTGCCTCCTCAGTAAAACTGCAAGCCCCTAGAGCAGCAAGACTACGTAGTCAGGGGCATGACCTATTTTCCCTTAGACTGTCAAATAAAAAAAATGACAACAGCCATCCAGTATGAATGAATCAAAATTATACCTTTTTTTTTTTTGTCAGATCGGCAAAAAATAGAATACATTTTTTGGTGTGCCGCAGAATTTTAGTAATTAGCTTATGTGTGCCATGAGATGAAAAGGGTTGAAAATGGCTGCCCGATTGGATAGTAGATCCTTCAAAGTGGGCATATGATGAGGCACCACAGGGCCCCTTCGGGTGTCAGGCTCCCAAATCCCACTCTGCTGAGGCTCCCCAGAGCAATGACAGCATCTTCATCATCTCTGAGCCCAGCACCGAATCGATGGGAGATGCTGTGGGCAGGAGAGAAAGGTACCTGGTCCCCTTCAGCCTCACTGTCCAGGCAAGCAGCCAAGTTCATACATCTGTGATTACTGAATGGCTCACTTTGTACACTACATAGTTTAGACTCTAAACTTTAGAATTTATCAAAATAAATCTGTCCCTTTAAGAAAGTTAACTTCCTCATTCCCAGCTGCCCCTCTCCCACCAACATAAGAACTAACGCAAGCAAGAACTTGATAACTGTGGTATGAAAGGCTGGCTCTTTTAAAAACACCCAAAGAAGCTGACTAAGGATATTTGAGGTAGGTCCCATGATTATCAGAGAAGTGAGTATTAAGACAGTAATAGCATGGACTTTGTCTAAGAATATCATGAATATTGGCTATGGGAGGCCAAGGAATGAAGCAATTAGTGCATGAGCCATACTTTTGTCCGTTGCTCTGTCTTACTAACAATATTTATGATTGATAATGTGGACTAATTACTTGGGCTAATGAAGTTCAATATTTTATGTATAACAAAGATGCCAGCCCAGCTGGCATGGCTCAGTGGTTGAGCGACGACCGATGAACCAGGAGGTCACAGTTCGATTCCCAGTCAGGGCATATGCCCAAGTTGTGGGCTTGATCCCCAGTGCGGGGGGTGTAGGAGGCAGCTGATCAACGATTCTCTCTCATCATTGATGTTTCTCTCTCTCTCCCTTCCTCTCTGAAATCAATAAAAATAAATATTTTTTTAAAAGATGCCATTTTTATGAGGTTTCTTAGTTGTCTGTCTTCCAGTGCAAGCTGGGAACATAACGATGTTTCCAAAGGCATAAACCAGCAAGTGGCTCTCCCCCAATCTTCACCCATCACCTCTGGGACAAACTGTGCCTGAGCCCACACACATTACCTGTGAACATAAGGGGTGTGCTGGTAGCAAACGCAAAGACCACCATCCCCAGGATGTTAAAGGCCAAACCAATCTCAGCCACCCAGGTGTCCGTCAGGCAGAATCGCATCAGCCACAGGCCCAGCAGGCTGGTGAAATACGGGAGGTGTCTAGCTGCAGAACCGTAGCCAATCAGCTTGGAGTCCCAGCAGAGGGGTCTGCTCAGCTCATAGATGGTCAGGATGTCCTGGGCCCCAAAGTGCACAGTGATCACCACAAAGATGACCAGTGAGTACAGGGCCAAGTGCTTCCTGGACTTGTCCGGGGCCGGAGCCGTGTAGAGCTGGACAATGGATCGGTGGTGACGGAACGTGAAGAGCCGGGCAGGTGTTGGCTCCATCACAGTCTCGCCAAAGCAGAAAGCAGCATAGAAAGTCATGAATATCAGCAAGGCCAAGGCCAGCCAGAAGGGGTTGGCATAACCCTGGGCCTGGAGCCAGTGGCCCCCAATGAGGCTCGCCACCATCCCTGCCACCCCGATGCATGCTTCCAGCAGGGCCATTCGGATGGTTCGATTGCGGTGAGAGCTGACATCTGCCACGGAGGCAAAGCCAGCAGCCAGGAGGCCACTGAAGTCGCCGAGGAAGGCACAAAGGATGCGGCCCAGCACGAAGTAGCCGACGTGTAGCTGCAGCTGCACCACAAGGATGGATACCAGCGCCTGGAGCAGCAGGCCCAGCGAGGCAAGCACCAGCAGGGGACGACGGCCCACACAGTCACTCCAAGCACCCAGCAAGGTGGACGAGAAGAGCCCCACCAGGAAGCCGCCCACGTTCATGTAGAGGGTCCAGTGAGAGGTGAGGGTCTCCACTTCCTGTGGGGGCACGAGTCTCACCAGGGCGTTCTTCCTCACTCTGAGCTCCCTCCACCCCCACTTCCCGCGAAACTACCACCATCCTGGGAGAGGCGGGGATGCGGACTTTCTTTGGAGCCCTAAACTCCAGAGAATTTCAGTGCAGCTCTCAAAAATTGGCACTAGAAGGAGGGTTATAGAAAACGGGCCTAGGTCCTTTTCCCTTCCTTTTTTTTTGCCCTCTTTTGTTAACTCTTCAGGCTAGAGGAACTTTACGCATCCTTCATACTGCAGTGATCGGGCAGGCCCACCACGCAATATCCATGACCGCCTGGGAGGCCCCACCTTCCCGCCCGCCCCGCCCCCTCGTCTGTCCCCTCGCGCTAGCTCAGGGCCCGCTCGGTGCCACCTCCCCGCTTCTACCTGCATGATGGGGTTCGCGCTGTGGTTGCTGCAGCCGCCTCTATCGTGGGTGCCATTGTAGCCGAGGTCGGCACTGAAGCGGTGCCACAGGTACTGCGTGGTGAGCGGGCCCTGCAGGACCAAGGAGAAGTTGGCAAGGAAGAGGATCGGCCCCACGGGGCCGCGGAACAGCACCTTCGCCGCGGGGTGGCTGCGGGGTGCGCCCGCGGAGCTCGCGGGCCGCTGCCGCTCGGAGCGCTCCATGCGCGGCGTGCAGCTCCTGCCGAGCCTTCTGCGCCTGCGCCGCCGGCGCCCCCAGCTCAAAGTCTGACCCGGCTGGCCCCGCCCTGTCTGGGCTGACGAGGGCGGGCTCCCAGCTCCCGGGTGGCCTCACCTGCAAACTGTACAAGGATACTGCCCTGCAGCCCTCCTCTCCAGTCCCCGGTGAGCAATACGGAAAACATCAGCATTTAACATTTATTGATCGTTCACTGGGTGCCGGGCACTGTACTAAACTGTGTGCTTTCACCTCCCAATAACCATATAGACTAGCCACTATTAAAGACCCCCATCTGCAGAAGAGGGAACGGGGACGTGGGGCCCTCGAGGCCCAAGTGATGAAACACAGGACTTCTGCTGCCCATGCAGATGTTCTGCGCTGTAACTCCGAGTGGGTTAGGGTGCAGCCTGGAGCTTTATTTATTGTCTCCCTTCTGTTACATAAGCTCCGCTACTATCTTGGACAAACCCGGACCTCCCTGTGCCCCAGTTTCTTCACCTTTAAAATGGTGAGGAGCCTGCCTCCAAGCGTTGCTGTGGAAGAAGGGTGTCTGGTACATTGTAGGTGCTATTATTGTTACTAGTAGGCTGTCACTTGCTCCACTCCTGCCCTAGGATCTTTTCCTGGGAAATGAGTCTTGTTTGGGGGCCGGAAGCTGGCTCTGAGGTGTCGTTGGAGAGACAGCGGAGGAGGAGGAGATGGTGGAGGGCCTTGGAGGCTATGGGGTGTGGCTCTGTATTTGCTAGGAATTGGGCCAGAAGGCCTGTTTTATGGCCTGTGAAAGAGAACAGCATTCTCTGCCTTCCTCCCTTCTTCACTCATTCAGTGCATTTATTGAGTACCCTGTATGGGTCAGGGACCACGCTGGGGAACCTCTGGAAACACAGCAGTGAAGGAAACAGGCCCCGTAGTTTCTAGAATGGCGAGGGAGAGACGTCAAAGAATCCTACTAATACATCTATGATTTCAACTGTGGCAAGTGCTGTAAGGAAAGGAGTTGTGGGACTCCAAGGGTGCTAATTCAGGAGGCTGGGCCTGGTTTGAGGGGAGCAGAGCCAGGAATGATGGTGGCAACGTGGCAGCTGATTGGATTTCTGGAGGCAGGCCCTGATTGTTGGGGGCGGGTGGGCGGGGCTCCATTTCTGGCCACCACAACTGCGAGTGGCCTGTTGCTGGCTTTTTGACAATCCTCCACTTCCCGGGAGCCAGGAAGAGTCCCACGCTCAGAATAAGTAGATGTTGGCTATTTACTGTGCGCTGAATGAAGGCCTGCCCCTCATAGGACCATTGCCACCCTGTGGTCTTCCTAAAGATAGGAAATTCCACATGAAACATGAGGAACCGTGGGTTGGCTCCCTCCCCTCTCCACCCCCTACACAAAAGTTTGGCCCAGTTAGGTCAGCTACAGTGAGGGAGGAGTACCCAGCTGAAATACATGTAAGAAAATGAAACTAGACCACCAACTTACACCATACACAAAAATAAACTCAAAATGGATAAAGGACTTAAATAAGACGGGAAACCATAAAAATTCTAGAAAAATCCAAAGGCAACAAAATCTCAGACATATGCCGAAGCAATTTCTTCACTGATACAGCTCCTAGGGCACTTGAAACTAAAGAGAAAATGAACAAATGGGACTACATCAAAATAAAAAGCTTCTGCACAGCAAAAGAAACCATCAACAAAACAACAAGAAAGCCCACTGCGTGGGAAAACATATTTGCCAATGTCATATCTGATAAGGGCCTAATCTCCAAAATTTATAGGGAACTCATACAACTCAACAAAAGGAAGATAAACAATCCAATCAAAAAATGGGCAAAGGATCTAAATAGACACCTTTCAAAAGAGGACATTCAGAAAGCCAAGAGACATATGAAAACATGCTCAAAGTCACTAATCATCCGAGAGATGCAAATCAAAACAACAATGAGGTACCATCTCACACCTGTCAGAATGGCTATCATCAACAAATCAACAAACGACAAGTGCTGGAGAGGATGTGGAGAAAAAGGAACACTCGTGCACTATTGGTGGGAATGCAGACTGGTGCAGCCACTCTGGAAGACAGTATGGAGTTTCCTCAAGAAACTAAAAATGGAACTCCCATTTGACCCTGTGATCTCACTTCTAGGAATATATCCCAAGAAACCAGAAACACCAATCAGAAAGGATATATGCACCCCTATGTTCATAGCAGCACAATTCACGATAGCTAAGATCTGGAAACAGCCTAAGTGCCCGTCAGTAGATGAATGGATTAGAAAACTGTGGTACATCTACACGATGGAATACTATGCTGCTGTAAAAAAGAAGGAACTCTTACCATTTGCAACGGCATGGATGGAATTGGAGAGCATTATGCTAAGTGAAATAAGCCAGTCAATGAAGGAAAAATACCACATGATCTCACTCATTCATGGATAATAAAGACCATTATAAACTTATGAACAATAATAGATACAGAGGCAGAGCTGCCTCAAACAGATTGTCAAACTGCAGCGGGAAGGCCGGGGAGGGTTGGGGGGCAGGAGGGAGGCGGGTAAGAGATCAACCGAAGGACTTGTATGCATGCATATAAGCATAACCAATGGACATAAGACATGGGGGGTAGGGGAGGCCAGGGGATTGTCAAGGGCGGGAAAAAAAGGAGACATATGTAATACTTTTTGTAATACTTTAAGCAATAAAACAATTTAAAAAACTAAAAAAAAAAAGCTAATATGCAAATTGACTGAACAGAGGAACGACTGGTTGCTATGATACACACTGACCACCAGGGGGCAGACACTCAATGCAGGAGCTGCCCTCTGGTGGTCAGTGTGCTCCTACAGGGGACGCACCACTCAGCCAGAAGCCGGGCTCATGGCTGGCCAGTGCAATGGCAATGTCAGGAGCCTCTCCTGCCTCCCTGGCAGTGCTAAGGATATGTTAGTCCCTTTGCCAGGAATACCCTTCCCACCTTGCTTGGCCTATTCAATTCCTATTCATCCTTCAAGACCCACCTCTGTGTCATACTTTTGGCAGAATTAGTTATTGCATCATATGTGTTTCCACAATACTGTGTTCATACATTTAACCCCATACATTTGTACTTAACCTGGTTATAAATATGTGTTTACAGGTTTGTCTCCTCCCAACCCATGTCCATATCCTTCCTCCAGATCTGAGGGCAGAGATGATATTTTATTCACCTCTGCATCTCCTAACAGCAGGGCTGGCATGCAATAACATGAAATATTAAATAGGTTTGATGGCGTGCACCAACTCCAGTTAATTGATTGCACTTGCCTGGATTGCTGCGTTGAGATGGGCTATTTCTCTGGCCTGGTAGAAAGGAGTCCCGGATCCCTTGGTTATGTCTGCCATGGGCTCAGGAATGAAAAGTATTGGCAGTAATGACAGTGTTGTCCTACCCTGGGATATGTGCTCAGTAAGTTTTCTTTTCTTTTTTTTTTTTTTAAATATATTTTATTCATCTTTTACAGAGAGGAAGGGAGAGAGATAGAGAGTTAGAAACATTGATGAGAGAGAAACATCGATCAGCCGCCTCCTGCACACTCTCCACTGGAGATATGCCCGCAACCAAGGCACATGCCCTTGACCGGAATCGAACCCGGGACCCCCCAGTCCACAGGCTGACGCTCCATCCACTGAGCCAAACCGGCCACGGCTCAGTAAGTTTTCTTGAGAAGCTTTGGGAAGTCCTCGGAAGCTGTAGTGGTTTCTTCACTCCCCAGTTTCTGCACAACCTCTATGAGAGACGTGATTGCACGTGGCTTCCTCATTGAAATGGCAATCTGGCAACAGCTTACACCCGAAGCCTGTGCTTCCTCCCCACAAGTGGCCAATCACGTCTTCTAAACTGCTGATGGTGCTTAGGGACATGACGAGGAAGGGAGGAGAGAGCAGGAGGGGAAAGCCACTTCCTGTCTTGCGTTGTCACTTCTCACAGGCCAACTCTGAAAGTCAAAGCAGCATTCATGCACAACTAAAGGGGTTCATAGTGCCGAAGTAGAAGCTGTGATTATATCCATCTCACCGCGAGACTTTAGCCAAGTCCCTTTCTGGCCTCAGTTTTCTCAGCTATGAAATCATTTCTGGCCTCTGTTTCCTCGTCTGTGAAAAATGAAGTAATAATATCTACCCAAAGGGTGCTGTCAGGATCAAAATGTAGTGGCTTTGAGCTTTCGTGGCATGTCCAGGTACCAGAGGTGGTGGTTGCTGTTGAGCTGAGCTTGAAGGTGGAGAGAAATTTCACTACAAAGAAGGGATGCTGGCCCTAGCCGGTTTGGCTCAGTGGATAGAGCGTTGGGCTGCAGACCAAAGGATCCCGCGTTCGATTCTAGTCAAGGGCAGATAACCTCGTTTGCAGGATCCTCCCTGGCCCGAGCCCTGGTCAGGGCTCATGCAGGAGGCAACCAATCAATGTGTTTCTCTTACATGGATGTTTCTTCCTGTCTTTCCCTCTCTCTTCCACTCTCCCTAAAAATCAATAGAAAAAATATCCTCGGGCGAGGATTAACCAAAAAAACCCCCAAACAACAGAAAACACAACATCAAAAACAAAACAACAACAAAGAAGCAATGCTGTCTAAAGTGAGGGTCAGACAGAGCCTTAGAGAGGGCCAGGGGAGCCTTAGAGAAAAATGCTGTCCAGAATCCAAAGAAGTCAGTTGCTCACTGTACACACTATGACTGGAGATCAAACCAGCAACCCAGGTATGTGCCCTGACCAGGAATCAAACCAGTAATCGTTCCGTGCATGGGACAGTGTTCAACCAACCGAGTCACACCAGCCAGCACAAGGAGATGCAACTCCCCAACCACATACCCCAAAGGGGAGATTCTCCCAACCACTCTCTGTCCTGGGGCTCCTACCCTTGCTCTCAGTTTAAACACTGCTTTTGATAGGGCCTTCTCATCTCTCTGTCCCTCCATCCATTCATTTAGCATCTACTGCTTGCCAGACTCACTTCCAGGAGCTGGGGTTACAGACAACAGCTTACATAATCCCTTCCTCAAGGAGTTCCCAGGCCAGTGGGAAACAGCACCACAAGCCCAAACTTACAATAATAAAAGTATACAGTCGCTTCCATCAGTTCAGAGTATCCGCGAGAGGAAATCAAAGAAAAATTCACAGCAGAGGAGCTGAACTTTATTTATTTATTTATTTAAAGAAGTAACTATATTTTGTTGGGAGCCAGGCTTTTTTTTTTTTTTAATATATTTTATTGATTTTTTACAGAGAGGAGGGGAGAGGAAGAGAGTTTGAAACATCGATGAGAGAGAAACATCAATCAGCTGCCTCCTGCACATCCCCCACTAGGGATGTGCCCTGCCTGCAACCAAGGTACATGCCCCTGACTGGAATCGAACCCAGGACCCTTCGGTCCGCAGGCCGACGCTCCATCCACTGAGACAAACCAGCTAGGGCTGAACTTTTTAAAATATGTTTTTATTAATAAGAGAGAGAGAGAGAAACATTGACTTGAGAGAGGAACATCAATCAGTTGCTCACTGTACACACTATGACTAGAGGTCAAACCAACAACCCAGGTATGTGCCCTGACCAGGAATCAAACCAGTAATCGTTCCGTGCATGGGACAATGTTCAACCAACTGAGTCACACCAGCCAGCACAAGGAACTGAATTTTGAAGCATGAGATGATGAAAGGAGTTACCAGAACAGAGGAGAAATGGATAAGGTCTTTCTGAACCATGGGAAAGGCAGGCCCGTGTAATTATCCTGCGAATAGCACAGTGAAATAGCACAAATAAAATGTGTTAATTTGTTCCATGTAAATGTGTAAATTATACTACAAAAACCTGTCTTGGCAAGTGTTCATTCTTAATTTCTCTAGATGAAATAAGGCAGGGGGGCCCTGCGGGAGCTCCCTGTGGCTGACACGGCTCGGGGGTGACAATGAGAGTAGCATCAGGCAGTGTCTTTTAGTCAGGCCCCCCTCCAGTGCCAGGCCGCTGTGATGGTTGGTCTGGACACCTGGGTTTTCTAGGTGCCACAGAGAACATTCACTCAGGCAACGTGGATACAACAATGGGCAATAGTCCTTGTCAGAAATTAGCTCATGGTCGTCATGAATGGCCTTATGTCTCCCCACACACCCACCCACACACCTTCATTCCGTCTCCCATGGCGACTTCTGATGAGCCTTCCAGCCTCAGGGCCCTTGATGCCTGGGTAGAGGTGCGTGTTGACTGGCACATGTAGTCTGGTCCCTCTGGAAAGATCTGTTTTGATTTATTTCAAGTTTGATTCTCTACTGGGAGTTAACACAGTGGTGTTTGGAACTTTGAGGCAGTCCCTTATGGGTATGGTTACTGTGTGTCAGTCTCTGAAAACCAGACAGTCTGGCTGTCCTGACGAAGTGGCATTTGGCAGCCCGAGGTTCTGTTGCCACGGCCAGGATGGCTCTTTGGGAAGACCAGCTGCCACTTTCACCACTAAATGTCTTCCCTGAATGACATCTGCTGTGACCTCTTCTTTTCCTCTCTTCCTCCTTATTCTACCACCCCAATTACCCTCCCCTCGACTCATTCCCTGTCCCCACTGTCACCCACCAGCCCAGACCCCTTCCCTTCTCAGACTATTCCAACTAACCTAACTTGTCTTATATGTTCTAGTCTCCCTCTGCTAGTAAATCTTTACCCATAGTGATCTTTTAAAAATGCAAATCTCATTTTGTCACTTTTCTACTTAAAAACCTCCAATGGTTCCCTTGGCATAACATCTGTGTTTGTGATCTGGTGCCACCTCCCTCATACTCGTTCCCCATTCCATGCAAGACAGTATGCCCACCACCACCCCCATAGAACCCTGGCACCTGCTACTGTCCTTGCCTAGAAGGCCCCAATCCCATGCCCACCTAACCTACCAACGTGCTAGAGTAATTCCTTCCTATACATCCTTTTTAAAAAATTTATATTTTATTGATTTTTTACAGAGAGGAAGGGAGAGGGATAGAGAGTTAAAAACATCAATGAGAGAGAAACATCGATCAGCTGCCTCCTACACAACCCCTACTGGGTACATGCCCTTGATCGGAATTGAACCTGGGACCCTTCAGACTGCAGGCCGGTACTCTACCCACTGAGCCAAACCAGTTAGGGCCTATACATCCTTTTGACTCCCCTTAGGTACCCCCTCCTCCAGGCAGCCCATTTCCCACCCGGAGCACACACTGTCACAGAGCCCTGTGCTTCCCCCGTTGGAGGATCAGACTTCTAGTTCTCTGACGGAGAATATGCCTTGCCTTATCTAGCAGTGACTTAAGTGCCAGGAATAACTGTCAGATGACTGAGAAAGCAACATTTTAAGGCAGCAAGCCTTCTCCACTCTAGGTTGAACAACTCTGCTTCTTCAATTTCCTCCCCATTGGTGGGATTTCCAGATTCTCCCCGTGGTGGCCTTCCTGAGCATTCTGCAAGACAGCACGTGAGTATAACCTGGCTTGTCCAAATGGGGCACAGGCCCCATGAATGAAGCCATAATTGGGCTAGAAAGGGCACTTCCACTGCCTTGCTGGCTCCTGTTGTGTTGTTCCTGAAAGCCCCAAGTTCTCACCTCACATTCTGCTCCTGCCTGGCTCCATTTCCACCATCTGGCCCACGTACAGGTGGTTGTGGACCCACTTTTAGGCCCATTCAACTATCCCCTCTATATAATGTCACCTTGTTAGATTCAGCCCATCTGTGTCACTTAGCAATCTCTGTTTGCAAGGAAAAGAAACAAATTCTGGCTGTATTTTTTTAGTGGAAACTTTTTTATTCAGAAAAAAAAAAGTTTTCCAACCACACACAGGTGGGGTATTGGCTAGGGAGAGGTGTCTGCCTATCCAGCCCTGGCCCTCAGCCCCTGTGCTTTGGGAAGTAATAAGGGGTGTGGGGTAATGGCCCCCCAAATAAACATGGTGTATGTATGTGTATGGAAAGGAGAGGGGTTCAGAAGCAGTGTGGGGAGGGGCAAGGGAGTTGGGAAGGGAAAGGCGGGGTCAGTACTGGGAACTGGAGGTGGGAGATCATTGCATAACATTTCTTGTTGATCATACCACCATGGACACCTTTTTTGCCCATCAGCAGGACTAGCATCTTGGCAGTCATGGTAATAATGATGGTGAAGGTGGGGGGTCCACAGATGCTCTTGGTATGAAGAATATACATGATACATTCCCCATCCTACAGCAGTGAGTCCCAGATCACAGGTCATTTCTGATCCCCAACTGTCAGCCCATTCAGAAAAAACACTTGACCGGTCTTTGCCAGCTAGAACCACAACCTCAGCTGGCGTGATGTTGATGGTTTTCCAGGGGATGGCAGCCCAGAAAGAGGGCGAGTCCTGATGGCCCACATGGCCGCATCCTGACAGGTCCCATCTGCCATGAGGTTGTTGAGGTCGGCGTTCCACCAGGCCATGGCACTACTGCTGGGGCCATGGGCTGGGCTCAGGCCGCCTCGGGCTGGCAGGCGGGGGGGTGGTGGAGAGCTTGGAACGTGTGCTGCCGCCTGGATCGTGGCTCTGCTGACTGTGCAGCAGCCCTCACGTTGCCTCTTCCTCTTTTTAAAAATAATTTGTTTGGAGGCTCTGGAAGTGTAATTAACAAAATAGTGCTGAACAGCCAGGTCACGATTAGGGCAAAGAAGCAAGACACTTCGGAAATCCAGGTAGCAGGAACCATCAGACACACTTTACAGGACATTGCTGTCGGGAGAAGCCAGCTGTAACCCTGTTCTGTCACTGTCAAGATTCTGGTTCCCAGGAAGCAGAGGCTGGCTGGCCTGGCCGGGCCACATGCCCACCCCTTGGCAAGGAGGGAGGCACCTGGATTCTTCCAAGGCTGCACTCAGTGGGGAAGGCAGAGCTAGATGTTGTCATCAGATGCTGAGTTGGTTGCTAGTCAGGGGAAAACACTGGATTCCATTCTGCTGTCCTTTTGTTATAACTTGCACAGATTCTAGAGATAAAGGAAGCCAGGGTGGGGAAGAGCCGGTGCGGCATGCAAAGGGTAACCTGGGGCCAGGCTCCAGCAGAGCATGTGACAGGTGATCCTGAAGGTAACCGGGCAGGCCTGGGGCACTATGGCTGAGGGTGGGGGGTCCAGAGCCGACCCCACCAAGGGGCAGGCTAGGACTTAAGGAGTGTTTGTGGGCTCAGTGCTCACCACCCTGCAGTTAACACCCAGGGACAGGCTTCAGAAGCAAGACAATTTCAATCTCCAGGGCCCGGGAGGTTTTCTGGCTTTCTGGTGACCAGGAGCCTTCGCTGCCTCCTTCTTCCTTCTCTCCTTGGGTCCTGCTCCTAATGAAAATTCTTAGACCCTGCCCGAGCTGCTCTTGTTTGCTCCCTGGTGGCCATGCCTGGTGTGACAGTGCTCTCTCGTCTCAAAAGAAAAAGTCCCTGCCCTAGCCCGTTTGGCCCAGTGAATAGAGCGTCCGACTGTGGACTGAAGGGTCCCGGGTTTGATTCTGGTCAAGGGCAAATGCCCAGGTTGCAGGCTTGATCCCCAGGAGAGGGCGTGCAGGAGCTGCCGATCAACGGTTCTCTCTCATCATTGATGTTTCTATATTTCTCACTTTCCCTTCCTCTCTGAAATAAGTAAAAATATATATATTTTTAAAAGCCCTAGTCAGTTTGGCTCAGTGGCTAGAGCATCAGCCTGTGGACTGACTGAAGGGTTCAATTCCAGACAAGGGCACATGCCTGGGTTGAGGGCTCGATCCCCAGAAGGGGGTGTGTAGGAGCAGCCGATCGAGGATTCTCTCTCATCGTTGATGGTTCTATCTCTCTCACTCTCTCCATTTCTCTCTGAAATAAATAAAAACATTTTTTTAAAATAAATAAATGGGAAACATATTGAAAAAAAAAAGTCCCCAACCTGCAGATAGAGATTTAGCTCTGCATCCTGAAAATGGCCCAGTAGATTAAGCAAGCATATTTTCCAAACAAAGAATTGTCAACAGAAGTTTTTCCCCCAATGGATTGATTGAAGTAATGTAATTACAAGTCCTATGAAAGCATGAACGATTATATCCTGCGAGCTACGTTCCATGTCAGTTACATTGAAAAGAGTAGAAGTGCATGGACACGAGGACGCTCCTCGGATGCGGCAAATGTCAGAGCACAGTGGCAGTGACCTCCGAGACTGGCCCTCCTGGCTCTGTGGGCCGTACGCTGGGGAGAAAGGCATACACTGTTGAAATGTCAGCCTGTCAACACAGCACATGCCCTTCTACCAGGAACTTCCGTATCAGCACGCGCATCCCATTTCCTGGGCTTCCTTGACCACGCAAGACCTCTCACCACCTTCAGACATGTCTGCCAGCATTTCTTCTCCAGATACCAGCAGCCTTTGATCCACCACCTGCCATTTGCAGCCCCCATGGAGTAGGCATTCCCAGAAGACAGGCTAGATGTCATTTGCAAAGAGATGAGGAGGAGGAGGAGGAGGAGGAGGAGGAGGAGGAGGAGGGGAGTTATTGTATTAAACACTTAATAACATTAACTCAGACCTGTGGACACCCCCATCTTATAGGGGCAGGCCCAGACACCCCACAGCTACAAGAGGCAGGGACCCCACGAACAACGAGTGGGGGGTAGGGCTGGGGAGGCTTCCTGGGAAATGGCTGCACCCACTGAACCAGTTTGTGCCAGAGGGTGGTGCCATTGGTTTCTAGTTGCAAGGCTATTTCACTCTTCCTGATTAGGACACGTAATCTGAGTACAGTGGTCACCATCCTCCTCACCTGCTGCAAGCTTTCCCTTGTGTCTTTAGCCCAGAGCCTCTACTTGGGCAGTGACCCTAGCCTGGCCATGCATTCCAGGTCCTTAGCTCTCCTTAGCCTTGAGGTGGGAGTGACATTTACCCTCATGAACAGTCATATCACTAGGGGTCTATTCTTCTCATTAGGACATATGGTCTTGATTACGCTGCTCTGGGGAGGTCATTGGATTATTATGGAAACCATGACTTTATTTTTAATTTTTTAAAAATATATTTTTATTGATTTCAGAGAGGAAGGGGAGGAAGAGGGAGATAGACACATCCATGATGAGAGAGAATCATTGATCGGCTGCCTTCTGCACACCCCCTACTGGGGGTTGAGCCCCAAACCCGGGCATGTGCCCTTGACTGGAATTGAACCCGGGACCCTTTAGTCTGCAGGCCGACGCTCTATCCACTGAGCCAAACCAGCTAGGGTGAAACCATGGCTTTAGGGCTGGATACTATAGGCAATACAGACAGAGGCGATATATGAAAGTGAAACAGACCCCGCCTGCGAGCTGTGCTCCTTTCCCTGACGGTGCTATCCACCCGAGTTAGGTGGTTAGTAAGCACGTTGCAGGTAAAGGGCATTCCCCTGTAAACTGCAAGGGCAATCATGCAATCCTGCGACTATGCCCAAGTGTTTTGTGCTGGTCTCAGCCTATTAATAACCCATGTTATTGGCTGGACCAGCCCTTGTGATTCTTATTATGATTGCAAGATGCACCTCAGCAATAACCATAAAGAAACTTTGAAAAAAAATCAAGGTTTATTATTTACAGGACCTGGAAATTACACAGCACACCTGGAGCCATGCAGCAAGGTCACAGGTAAAGAGAAAGTGCACAGGCCTGGGTTTCTGCTTTTATTAGGGTCAAAAGTGGGGGTCTGGGTTTTTGTTTGTTTGTTTTGTTTTTAATATATTTTTATTGATTTCAGAGAGGAAGGGAAAGGGAGAGAGAGACAGAAACATCCATGATGAGAGAAAATCATAGATTGGGTGCCTCCTGCACGCCCCCTACTGGGGATTGAGCTCGCAAGCTGGGCGTGTGCCCTTGACCACAATCTTACCCAGGACCTTCCAGTTCGCAGGCCAACGCTCTATCCACTGAACCAAACCAGCTCGGGCAAGGGGTCTGGGGTTTTTGCAGGCTCACTCTTTATTGGTGAATTTAAAAGTAAAAGCAGGAATTTAAAGTGAGAGTAGAGAAAATAGAAGAAAATAAGTGGCCTAGCTGGTCAGTTATTGAAATTAACCTGAGATCTCTAAAACAAAAGGAGCCACAATGTGGGGAAGTGGCCTGGCTCTTTGGGAAGGAAATCGACATACAAGTCCAGGGAGCACAGAAAGTCCCAAACAAGATGAACCCAGAGGCCCCACACCAAGACACGACATAAAGACTGTCAGCTGAGCCCTGGCCAGTTTGTACAGTGGTTAGAGTGTCAGCGCTTGGACTGAAGGGTCTCGGGTTCTATTCCCAGTCAAGGGCACATACTTGGGTTGCAGGTTTGATCCCTGGCCCTGCTCCAGGCTCATGCAGGAGACAACCAATCAATGTGTTTCTCTCACATCAGTATTTTTTTCTCTCTCTCCCATTCCCTCCCTTCCACTCTCGAAAAATGGAAAAAACATCTTGGATGAGGATTAAAAATTATTTTTAAAGACCATCAGCTGATTTCTCAACAGAAACTTTGTGGGCCAGAAGAGAGTGGCAAGAAATATTTGAAGTGATGAAAAGCAAGGACCTACAACCAAACTTACCCAGCAAAGCTATCATTTAGAATCGAAGGACGTATATAAAGTGCTTCTCAGACAAGAAAAAGCTAAAGGAGTTCATCACCACCAAACAAGTATTATATGAAATGTTAAAGAGTCTTCTTTAAGATGAAGAAAAAGATAAAAAATATGAACAATAAAATGGCAATAAATACATATCTATCAACAATTGAATCTAAAAAAACAAGAAATAAGCAGAACAGGAACAAACTCATAGATACAGTGAACATTTTGATGTTTGCCAGATGGGAGGGGGGGTTTAGGGGAATGCATTAAAAAAGTGAAGGGGTTAAGAAGTACAAATTGCTCATTACAGAGTAGTCATGGGGATGTAAAATACAACATAGAGAATATAGTCAATAATCTATATATATAAAGGCTAACATGCAAAGTGTCCCCACAGGAGTTTGACTGGGAGACCAGGAGTTCTATTGCTCACTATGACGTGCGCTGACCACAGGAGGGCGGCGCAGAATGAAGGAAGGCCCCGGCTGGCAGCCAGAAGGCCCCGATTGGCCCTGATCACCAGCCAGGCCTAGGGACCCTACCCATGCACGAATTTCAAACACTGGGCTTCTAGTATTCTAATAACTATGCATGGTGCCAGATGGGTATGAGATCTATCGGGATGATCACTTAGTAAGTTATATAGTGTCAAATCACCAGGATATACACCTGAAACTAATATAATAATGTATGTCAACTGTAATTTAAATATTAAAGATGATTTTAAAATCTATATATATATAAAAGCCCAGCAACCGTTATGAAGGAACAACCAGAACGACCAGTCACTATGACACACACTGACCACCAGGGGGCAGATAATCAAAGCAGGAGCTGCCCCCTGGTGGTCAGTGCGCTCCCACAGTGAGAGTGCCGCTCAGCCAGAAGCCAGGCTCACAACTGGTGAGCGCAGCAGTGGTGGTGGGAGCCTCTCCTGCCTCAGCGGCAGCGCTAAGGAGCAGCAAACAGGCAGGCGGTAAGGAACGAGGGGTCCCGGACTGCGAGAGGGATGTCCAACTGCTGGCAGTCAGACATCCCCTGAGGGGTCCTGGACTGCGAGAGGGCACAGGCCAGGTTGAGGGACACCCCCCCCCCCCCGCCAGTGCTCGAATTTCATGCACCAGGCTTCTAGTATATATGTGTGTGTGTGTGTGTGTGTGTGTGTGTGTGTGTATATTTTCTTATCATTACAATGGAACAACATTGGACAAAACAACCAGGAATCAACCTGTGACCTCCTGGTTCATAGGTCGATGCCAAACCACTGAACCACACCAGCTGGGGCATATAGGTAATTCTTTTTAATGGCTGCATAGTATGTCATTATATGGATGCTTCATAACCTATATATGTCATCACTATGAATGTCCTGTATAAAAGTGTTTGGACATTTGAATAATTTCATAGAAGGAAGATTGCTGAGTCAAAGGGATTTGCATTGAAAATTAGGATGACTGTTGCTAAATTTGAAACAGACAACATAAGATGTTCCCCAAAATTGCTCCATTGAGTCAAGTCCTACCAGAACAAATTGCTCCATCGAATTATGCCCTGCTGGGACTAAGGCAGTTATCAATAGGTAGCTATAAAACAATGGTCCAGTAACTACCCTGACTTCTTCTTTTTATTTATTTTTTGTTGTTGTTAATCCTCACCAGAGGATATTTTTCCATTAATTTATTTTTAGAGAAAGTGGAAGGGAGGGGAAGAGACAGAAAAACACCGATGTGAGAGAGACACATCGATTGGTTGCCTTCCCCACACCCTGACCAGGGCCAGGGATCGAGCCTGCAACCAACATATGTGCCCTTGACCGGAACTGAACCTGGGACCCTTCAGTCCTCGGGCCGACGCTCTATCACTGAGCCAAACCAGCTGGGGCTACCCTGACTTCCTTTAAGTTTGTTTTTCAGATCTAAAGTGGGGGGGGGGGGGGGGGGGATAATGGGCGGATAAGGACACAGATGTAATACTTTAATCAATAAAGAAATTTTTTTAAAAAAAGAAGAAAAAAAAAAAGAAAACCAAGCCACAAACCCCAAAGACAAACTCAAATCTAGTTGGGAAAGTCCTGCACCCCATAATAAGTGCTGTACAATCCCAGGACACTTTGTTCTGCTGACATATGCCGGGTATCAGTTTCCGTATACTGTGTTCTAAAAAAGGAAAAAGCCAGCCAACCTACACCTCGATTGCTTAACCCCAGCAACTCCTGTATTCCCAGGGAATAAAAACCCCGAAGTCCTCACTCTGGCTGCAGAACCTGGGAAGCTATCTCAGTGTTCTCACCCTCTGCAGGGCCTCAATCAATCTACCTTTGCTTTTGTCAGTGTCCCTGGTCTAAATTCTTTTTTAATAATATGTTTTTACTGATTTTAGAAAGAGAGGAAGGATGAGGGAGAGAGAGGTAGAAACGTCGATGAGAGAGAAACATCAGCATCTCAACCTTGGCTGCACATTAGAATCACCTGGGAATCGTTTTAAAATCCTGATTTCTGGCCCTGATCGGTTTGGCTCAGTGAATAGAGCATTGGCCTGGAGACTGAAGGGTCCCGGGTTCGATTCCAGTCAAGGGCATGTGCCTTGGTTGCCGGCACATCCCCATTGGGGGGTGTGCAGGAGGTGGCTGATCGATGTTTCTTTCTCATCGGATGTTTCTGACTCTCTATCCCTCTCCCTTCCTCTCTGTAAAAAAATCAATAAAATATATATATTTTTAAAAATCCTGATTTCTGGGACTCACCCTCCGGAAATTCTGTTTCGTTGGTATGGGGTGGGGCCACAACATTAGTAACAAAGAAACAGAATTTCCGGAGGATTAGGCCCAGAAATCAGGATTTTAAAAAGATTCCTAGGTGATTCTAATGTGCAGCCAAGGTTGAGAACCACTGATCTATAGCAGTGGTTCTCAACCTTCTGGCCCTTTAAGTACAGTTCCTCATGTTGTGACCCAACCATAAAATTATTTTCGTTGCTACTTCATAACTGTGATGTTGCTACTGTTATGAATCGTAATGTAAATATCTGATATGCAGGATGGTCTTAGGCGACCCCTGTGAGAGGGTCATTCGACCGCCAAAGGGGATGCGACCCACAGGTTGAGAACCGCTGAATAGGCTGCCTCCTGCATCCCCTTGCTGTGAATTGACCATGTGCCCTGACCCCTGAATGGACTCGAATTAGAGACCTCTTGGTGCACGGGTCGATGCTCAACCACTGACCTAAATTATTTGACACTGACCAAACTCGTCGGCAACAAACGGTTTCCAGAAAAGTTGTACAAACTTATACTCACGCTTTAAAATTAGCCCATCTCACCCCACTCTCACTAAATTTGAAACAGATAAAATAAGATGTTCCAAATTTTTTTGTCCATGTTTACTAAATTTATTCATTGAAAACACCACCACAATAAATAGAATGCCAATACCACCTGTTACAAATAAAAGGTAGCCAATAAAAGTCTGGAAACTTTTCCCACCTACCCTAAGCCCACGGCCTGTTCCCTGGTTACAGGGGAAATCAGCACGGGTTCCAGAGGCGTGAGACCATCTCGGCGCCAAGCTGAGCCTGTCTTCTGACATAAAAGGACTGCAAGAGGATGGGAGGGAATCCTTTTCTTGCTCGTTGTGCTTGATGCAGGCCCGATACTACCCGAAAAACATCTCAAGGGAGAGAGGGTATCCACCCGATACTCTGGGACTACTGGACTAGAGGCTCCCTCTGCATCAAGCTTAACACAGCGTGGAAACAGCGCTCTCTGAGCACACCTTCAGGGCGCCACTAGGTTCCCCTCCCCATGTGCCTGCTCTTACACCGAGGCCTGGCAACTCCCTCTCCCCATGCCTGCCTGCCCCCAGCAGACATCACCACTGACTCAGGAGGGACACCGGGTAGAGGAGGCCCACCAGCAGGAGCCCACGCACGCCGAGCGAGCATCATGAGCAGGAAGAGGAGCAGGATGGAGGTCACCGGCCCCAGGCCTGGTGTCCGCGATGCCCCTGGGGGAAGCCCATGTTCACCAGCTGCGGGTTGAGGTCATTGAAGGGGGACTGAGCAGCACGTAGCCTGGCTCCCCGCTGCTGCTGCTGCTGCTGCTGCTGCTGCTGCTGCTGCTGCCGCCGCCGCCAGAGGCCAGGACCCCCGAGGGGGGCACCATGGCCCCTATTGAGCAAGCTCTGCCGAGGGGTGCTGCTGCGCGCTGGGGGAGGGGGCCGTCAGCCTGCATGATTTCCCCACTGGCCAAGATGCGCACCATCCCCCCAGGAGTGCTGGTTCCCTGCTGGGCTGCACCTTTCCTCAGACCTCAAAAGGCCAAAACGGTCACTAGCCCCCGTCTCTTGCCCGTGGCCTGGAACCTGCTGGCCCCCGCAGAAGGCCAACTGGGTCCTGGCCCCCAAAGTCCCTCTGTGCTTGGTCCTCCCCACCCCCTGCCCTCGGTGCACCTGACCCTACCGATGGGGGAAGTGGGGTGCTCCCAGGGCAGGAGGGGCCCTGCCCAGGCCATGGAGCCCAGCTCTGAAACCAGGCCCTTGCGGTAGGGAAAGGATGCACCCCCCAGACCCCCACGTCCCAACACCTACTTTCAGGCAACTCACTAATTCTTTTTTTTAAATATATTTTATTGATTTTTTACAGAGAGGAAGGGAGAGGGATAGAGAGTCAGAAACATCGATGAGAGAGAAACATCGATCAGCTGCCTCCTGCACACCGCCCCCTCCCCCCCCCCCCCCCGGGGATGTGCCCGCAACCAAGGTACATGCCCTTGACCGGAATCGAACCTGGGACCCTTGAGTCCGCAGGCCAATGCTCCATCCACTGAGCCAAACCAATCAGGGCACTAATTCTTTTTTTATTTTATTACTATTATTGATCTTAGAGAAAGAGAGGTAAGGAGAGAAAGAGAGAGAGAGAGGAACATGGATTTGTTGTTCCACTTATTTATGCATTCATTGGTTGCTTCTTGGATGTGCCCTGACTGAAGATTAAACCCACTATCTTGGCCTAAAGGGACGATGCTCTAACCAACTAAGCTACCTGGCCAAGGCGTCACACTAATTCTTTAAAAAAAATTTGTAATCTGTTGGGTAAAGAATGCTTTACTTGACTATTTATTTGACTGATCCTGAAATTCAGTAGTTTCTCATGTTTGTTGGTCATTTGCTTTCTTCTGCAAATTACTTATTCAAATCCTTTTGTCTTTCATTCTCTTTCTTCTTTTTTAATATATTTTTATTGATTTCAGAGAGTAAGGGAGAGGGAGAGAAAATCAATGATGAGAGAGAATCATTGATTGGCTGCCTCTTGCATGCCCCACCCCCCTACTGGGGACTGAGCCCACAACTGGGGCATGTGCCCTGATCAGGAATCAAACCCACAACCTCCTGGTTCATAGGTCCATGCTCAACCACTGAGCCATGCCGGCTGGGCCAAATCCTTTTCCTATTGGACATTTTGGCCTTTTTCTTAGTGATTTGTAGTTTTAAGTGTTTCCTATGTAAAACTTGTGTTTGTTATAGATGTCCCATTTATTTTTCTCCCAGCCAGTCAATATGTCAGCTTTGTTTATAGTCTTTAGCCTTAAAGAATTTTAAATAATTGTTAGTAAATACAGATTAAATCCTGAGTTTCTTTATTGTTTAAAAAGAACCTAGAGGGCTTATAAGAATATGTCATAGGCTAAAAATGAAGAGTAAGACCAGGACAAGACAGACTAACGGTGGGATATAAAGATGGTACCCCAAGACAACTTTGTAGCCCCAGATGCCTACTGGTATAGTCGGGGCAGCACAAGTCCATTCATAGTCAGGAGAGAGCTCACGCCTTTGCTCAGGAAAGTCTTGGTTGGGGCGGGCATGGAGGGCGGGCAAGTCTCCTCCCCTCAGGCACTTCTCTCACGTGTCAGGCGGGGAGGCTGCCCTGGCCTCTCTACCATGCCCCACCACACCCCACCACACCCCTGAGCGGCCCCAGGCGGAAATCCTATGAAGGCCACTGCCTCTGCGAAGTGACTCAGAGATATATGGGGTGACAGCATGTCCCAGGGATCTTATCTTATAGCAGGATCCACCCTTCCAACCTGCAGCGGCTCCTGGAGCTCAAGCAAGTCTCCTCTTGGAGGGGAACACAACACCTGGAAGAAGTGATCCATGGAGTCCTGCCCAGCCCAGCTCAGCCAGCTTACAGACATCCATCCCCCATAAATAAAGTTTGCACATTGAATTGAATTGCCATACAGTTCACTTTTTTTTTTAATAGATTTTTTTTTTTTGAGAGAGAGAGAGAGAGGAAGGGAGTAGAGAAACATCGATGTGAGAGAGAAACATCAATCAGCCATCTTCCCTTCGCACACTGACAGGGGATCGAACCCAGGCACGTGCCCTGACCAAAATCAAACCCGCCACCTTTCTGTGTATGGGATGACGCTACAACCATCTGAGCCACACCGGCCAGGGTGACCATTCAGTTTTTGAGAAAACATTTAAGTTGTTGATTTTATTTTGTAATTTTGATTTTTTATGTTGGTGTCACTGTGAGTTTATTTTCAGATCTCAAGCGTTTTCATAGACTGTTGAAAAGTGCTTGGGTCCTCTGCCCTGTGGTAACCCTTCCTGCCCCTCCCCCCAACACACACACCCAGCAGGGTTCACCTCACCAGAGACTCGCTTCCCAATCTCCAGGTGCTACAAGGACCTGGAACTCCTCCTCGGATGGGAATTACCAACTGGGCTCCGATAAACTAATTTTAGGGAGGAAACTTGAGAAGAGAAAGGAAATTTCTGACTCTTTATGCCTCCAACCCCAAACAGATCTGGGGCTGCAGGTAGAACCTTAACAACCCGAGGCCCTTTGGGAGGCTGCAAGGCCAGGCCTGGAGAATCCAGGTTTGAATGGGGAACTTCTTTGATTGGCAGGGCTGGTTAGGTGCTGTTAAATATCCCCTGACCCACTAAAGGTGGATCCTAGCATTTGGCACGGTCTTTAATGGTGTAGTTATTTTTGTCTTTGTTGAGTAGTCTATCTCACTCACCCACTGTAAACTCCTTGAGGACAAGGGATGGGTTTGCTCCCACGCCCCAGCACAGTGCCCGACCCATTGTAAGTGCTCAGCAGGTATTTGTTGAGCAACGAAAAGTTGAATTTTTTACATTCTCCCCACTTGAGATTTTGCTAGACTCTCACTTAGTGAAAAAGCTCAGGACCTAAATAGCACCAGGGGCACACCTGACATCAGCGTTGGGTTTATTTACTCACTGCAGCAAGGCCACACTCACCATGGGGACCTGGGGCGGGGAGGGGGGAGGGGAGACATCTCAGTAAGAAACAGGCTGGGCTTGTTGCAGGATTTGAGACTGTGCTGGGCAGTTTTGGAAAGTGCTTAAGGAAGCAAAACTTTTTTTTTTTTTAAATATATTTTATTGATTTTTTACAGAGAGGAAGGGAGAGGGATAGAGAGTTAGAAACATCGATGAGAGAGACACATCCATCAGCTGCCTCCTGCACACCCCCTCCTGGGGATGTGCCCGAAACCAAGGTACATGCCCTTGACTGGAATCGAACCTGGGACCCTTGAGTCCACAGGCTGACGCTCTATCCACTGAGCCAAACCGGTTAGGGCTGGAAGCAAAACTTTGTTCTGGGCTGAACACTGTCAAGAAGCAAGGGGAGCCTGGCTGGCGTGGCTCAGTGGTTGAGCGTCAACCTATGAACCAGGAGGTCATGGATTCCTGGTCAGAGCACATGCCTGGGTTATGGGCTCGATCCCCAGTGTGGGGCGTAAAGGAGGCAGCCGATCAATGATGCAGTGAGGGGAGCGTGGCTGTCCTTATTTTTGTCTTGTGCTATCATGGTCACGGAGTGACATCATGTGGAGAGCGGCTACAGCGTTTGGACAGGTTCAAGCCTGGGACTAATGAGAGGGCACGATCCTCTCGTGGCAAAGCCACGTGCAAGTCCCAGCACAGTTATAGCCAAAGGCCACAGTTGTAAGCTCGACCTTATGGTCCGAACCTGTGTTCCCATGTGGCTGAGTGATACAGGCTGCGGGAGGTGCAGCAAGTAAACAAAGCTTGATCAGGGGCATGTAATTGAGTAGATTCAAAACCCACGAGAACGTTGTAACCACGCCCTTACTTTGCCTCATGGAATCTGGCTATAAAATAAAGATTTGGCTTGCAGGCCGTGGGCTGCCTCTCCATCAGAGAGGGCAGCGTCCCACCCAGACCCAGCTTTCTTCTCTTGTCTGTCTTTTCTTAATCCTTCACCACCCCCTCTCAGGCTCAGCGAACCTGGCTGTGCTGGCGCGGCACAACATCATCTAATATTGATCTTCTGTGAAAGAGTTTATGTTCAGCATGGAACACAGTCTGTTGGTTGCCAGGCCAGTAGGGTGACCAGCTATCCCAGTTTGCCTGCGACTGAGGACTTATCTAGAATGTAAAACTTTTAGTGTGAAAACTGAAACAGTCCCAGGCAAACTGGACATTTGGTTACCCTATTGGCCAGCTACCGACTTTTGGGATTTTTTTTCCTCCACTAGGTACTTGTCAAATCCTACCCAGCCACTGGAAAATATACCTGTAGACACATGCATTTTTAACATCCATGTGCATGCATTGACCACATAAAACTAACATGTATACATGCATTCACATAAATGCATACATTACAAATAAATACAGATGTACTATATATACATATGTATCATATATATGTATATATACATATATACATATATATATATATATATACACACACACACACACACACACATACACACTATACATCTAGGCCAGTGGTCGGCAAACTGCGGCTTGCGAGCCACATGCGGATCTTTGGCCCCTTGAGTGTGGCCCTTCCACAAAACACCACGTGCGGGTGCGCACATACAGTGCGATTGAAACTTTGTGGTCCATGCGCAGAAGTCGGTATTTTGTGGAAGAGCCACACTCAAGGGGCCAAAGAGCCGCATGTGGCTCTCGAGCCACAGTTTGCCGACCACTGATCTAGGCCATTGAAGATATGGGGAAACATTGATGGGACTAGTGAGTAGGCCTATGTGGATAAAGCTGGGATTGGAAAGGGAAGTTCAGGCAGGTAATGGAGGAAGGACTTTGAATAGTAAATAACAAGAATGTCATGATGTCATGGAAAGAGCCCTGGATTTGAAATTGGATGATCCTGAGATTAAATCACAGCTCTGCCATTTACTAGGCGGCTTCTCTTCTCTGTGCTTCCCTTTCCTTATTTATAAGATGAGATGCTGTAAAGATGTGATTAAGTTCCAGAATGTTCTAGGTGCTTAATAACAAGTCAAAACTGTTGTTGTTGCCCTAACCGGTTTGGCTCAGTGGATAGAGCATCGACCTGCGGACTGAAGGGTCCCAGGTTCGATTCCGGTCAAGGGCATGTACCTTGGTTGCGGGCACATCCCCAGTAGCGGGTGTGCAGGAGGCAGCTGATGGATGTTTTTCTCTCATCGATGTTTCTAACTCTCCATCCCTCTCCCTTCTCTGTAAAAAAATCAATAAAATATATTTTTTTAAAAACAACAAAAAACTGTTGTTATTATGAGGTATGTGGGAACTAAAGGTATATGAATGGAGCCTTGGCCTCCAAGAAGTGATGTTTCAGGAAAATAACCTTCATGTAGATCATTATCATCAGCATCCCATTTGAGACCAGGAAATCAAGGCCCACAAGAGGTAAAAGTATTCGCCCAGGACTGAGTGTGGATAATATTTGCATTGTAGGAAGTGTGCAGACCTGGGCTGAGGCTGTGGGACCCAGCTGCTAGCAGGAAGCCCTGCTTGTCAGGAACTCAGCCTCCTCTCAACTATACCCAGCTGCTCTGCAGCATTCCTGAGGACTGCGAGGCCTGATTTGCATATTATGCCAAGAAGGGCCATATTCTTCCAGAAGTTCATTGTTCTGGCCCCTTGCCATCAGAATGTCTCCAGTGGGCCTTAAGCCTTACCCTTTCCTCTGGGCATGGGTGGCAGCTCCCCCATCAACCTTTCAGTATTGCCGAGAAGGGACTACAGGCTTGGTGGAAAGCTGAGTTGACAGTTGGAGGATCTAGGTTCAAGTTCTATCTCAGCCACTTACTGTGAGGTCTTGGACCAGTCATTTCCCTTTTCTGAACCCCGAGTTTGCCCCTCTGTTCAATTATGATAATGGCCACCTCACGCAGTGTAGTAAGGATTAAATGTAAGAATGAATGTGAAAATGCTTAGCTAGGGCTTGGCCCACAGTGGGGTCTCATTAATGTTGCTGAACACTCGGAGTAAAAAAAAAACACCTGTGTTCTAGTCCAGGAAGTGCCAAATGTGTATGACTTTTGGAAAGTCTCGTAATTTCTCTGAGGAGCCTCAGTTTCCTCAGCATGAAGTGAGAAAATTGACCTGGATAATCCCCAGCCTACCTTCCAGCTCTGTTATTCCAGAAACCTGTGATCTGAACTGTCAGGATATCTTCCTCTGATCCCTGAAGGGCACACATCCATCTAGAGCAGCGGTTCTCAACCTGTGGGTCGCAACCCCTTTGGGGGTCGAATGACCCTTTCACCGGGGTCGCTTAAGACCATCAGAAAACACATATATAATTACATAGTGTTTTTGTGATTAATCACTATGCTTTAATTATGTTCCATTTGTAACAATGAAATTGGGGGTCACCACAACATGAGAAACTGTATTAAAGGGTCACGGCAATAGGAAGGTTGAGAACCACTGGTCTAGAGTGTGAAGAGTGTCCAAGTTGGGGACATACACAGAGAGAGGACGTGCCCACCCACCCTAGAGACCTGTATGCTTTGCAAAGTAAATGGTAAGGGGCGCTGCTTTTGTGGTAGGCAGTTAGACAGACATGAGAAGAGCAAAGACCATGGGCCAGGTACGGAAGGTCACCACGGTGGAAGACCCCAGGTGCCTAGCAACGGACAGTTGCAGGGTGGGACCCCGCCCCCCAGGGTGACCTTTCCTCCCCTAGCATATGCATGGTCATTCAGTTGCACCCCCTGACCTTTCCTCCCTGGAGATAATATCTATGCCTTAATTGAATTTCAGCTCCAGAACCAGAAAAGCAGTAAAACCAGACCAGCAATCCCGTGCTTGCCCTCAGGACCAGCTCTATTGAATAAATACAGTATGGACGAAAATTACAATGTAGGAAGCGTGCAGACCTGGGTTGAGGCTGTGGGACCCAGCCAGTCAATCAGTGTGGGTGGTTGGTAGTTCAGTGTGTAACTGGTGCCAAGTGCCGAAGTTGCCGGCCAATCAATCAGTGGAGACCACAACCTTGCAAGGACACACCTGGAAAACTGTTGAATATTCTATTGAGATCTTCCCTTGGGACCTCCCCTAACATTTCCACCCTGAAAACCCTTAGGACTCAGCTCGATCGGCTCTGAATTCTTCCCTAGCCAGAACCCAAGTACCGAGGTTGCTGAACCCAGTCCAGTCTGACCCCGCGGGTCTGCCACTCAGTGCCTTTCCCGCTGCCTACAACACTTTGGCATCTTGTTGAAGGAAATGGGTGAGTATATGGGGGGAGTGCTGGATGCTTGATAAGGGAATCCAGTGGGTCCATCTGTCAGTCATGTACTGTCTGTGAGCCATCACTTTCAGACCTCTGCTCTAAGAAGAGAGAAGAGCACTGGGTTACACACGGAACTACCAACCGAGGTGGGCGAATCAGATCCCCGCTCTGCTCCTCAGGCTCTCACAGTCTAGTGAGAACGGGCCGGGACAAATGTTACCACCAGAAGTACAGTTTGTACTAAAAAACCAGAGTAACCGGTATGTCCTAAAAGTATTCTGGTCAAGACGGGCCAGAATGACAGGCAAGGGTGGCGGGCATAAGGGTGGCCGTGAGCGATGGGGAAGAGTGTTTGTGGAGTGGAAATGGAGGCGGGCAGCCTATTACCGAAGTCAAGCCTCCGTTCGGCCGTGTGGGAGTGGGGCGTGTGGTGCCCTGAGGAGGTTTAGCCAGGAGGGGTGCACACCTACACCCACGTGTGGAGGGTTAAGAGCTGAGTAGGAACCAGCAGTTTATGAGGAAAGGGAGAAGGAGGAAACCAACCTTTGCCCCAGGACCTCCTGTGCACCCTATATCCTCTGACACAACCCTCACCCCAAACCTTCCTCATGGGTTTTTCTCACGCTCATTCTATTTCTGAGATTCAGAAAGACCCAGATCTGGTGGCACAGCTGGTGAAGGGCAGAGCTCAGATGGGAAGTTGAGGCCAGAACCCCAGCCCCTCCTCCCTCCTCAGACCTCTTGGAAGCTGCTCCTTGGCTTCAAGGAGTGGCAGGAGGGGAGGACCCTTTGTCCCGAGAAGGACTAAGAGGGCGTCCCTCTTCTGGGCAGCCTTCCAGTTGCTCTCCTAGTCAGAGAGTTCCATAATCCAAACAAGCACTGGGGCCACTCTATTAGCCTTATCACCACGCCCACACCCAAGACAATCTGATTAAATCTTGCTGTCATCAGTGAATGCTCTTCTGCAAAAGGCTCTGCGTGCCACAAACACGTGCCTCCTTGCTTCTTCCCAGGCAGGGCCCACTCCCCACCTCCCAGCCTTCAAGGTCAGTCCACGTGACAAGAGGGAAACGTTGTCACTATCGCAATGGGGAGAGGCTTGGTCAGGCAGAGTCCTGCCCACATTTGTCAAAACTAATGATCCCTTGGGCAAATAAACTGAAGCTGAATCCCCAGAGGGCACACTGTTTTATTGATTCTGAACTCAAGGAAACCTGAAGAAGGGCTGTACCCACCCAGCGCTGGCCAACAAGAAATAACAATGACGCCCTTTGATTGAGTGCCACCCAGGGTGGGCCCTTTGCACTGTTTCTAGTTCTTCCAACAATTCTGTAAGGTGCGTTCAAGTCCTCGCTTCCGGCTCCATTTTCCGGTTCTTCTCTACTTGACAGAGACAGAACTGAAGTTCAGAAAGGTGCTCTGTCCACGGTCATGTAGGCACTGAGCTTACAGAGTCAGCATTCACACCCAGGTCTGTTTGATTCTGTTAAAGAACCAAATTTACTGCAGCCTTAGTTACTGATTTCATTTTCAATAAGCCTAGGTTTGCTACATTGGTTTCCCAATAAAATAAACAAATAACACTTAAAAAACAACAAAATTCAAATGAGTATATTTGAAGATCTAATTTATTAAGCGATTCATGAATTGGGCAGCATCACATCTAGCAACTAGAAAGGTGCTCCAAGAGGTCATACAAAATGGAAGATTTTTACAGGAAGAAAGATGGGTCAACAGAATATTAACAAAAGAAAAGGAAGGATTGCTTTTAGACCAGGATGGAGGGAAGGCAATGGCAAGGGTGTTTATCACACCAAACGAGCCCAATTAATTTGGTATCTCTCTTACATTTAGATCTTGTCCTGTTTTTCCTCTTATGTTTTGCCTCTCTTTAGGACACATTAATTTCCTTTTTCCTAAAAAAAAATGTATTTCCATTTCTTATATCTTCTTTTACTGAAAACCCTTCCTTGCATTCACAGTTGTTTCCTTATTATTCTAGTAGTTTTAATTCCATACAGTGTAATTTTTAACCATTAAAAACCTCGATTTTAATGAAAACTAAGAAATAAACAATTATGAACTGTCTTTTATATTAGAATTCTGTGCTTTTGCCAACATATACATACTTTCTATCATGCATAGAAATGTGCTTTAACATCAAAAATTTCTCAGTGTGGCATAAAACATGTTTGCTAGTAGACCCAATTCTGCACTAGGAAACCAAAAGTAGATAAACTTGAGTTTTATAATTAGCATTCCAATTTTTTTCTTCCTTATTTGGAAATGATCTAGACATTTAGTAAAGTCTTTAAAAAACTTTTGGGGTTTCTCCTTGGTTTAGGAAATTCTTTAACTACTGACCTTAGTGTTTGACCCAGGGGTAAAAGATACCTGAAGGGGTTCATCCTCAACTTCAGGGAGTTTTATTTTAAACAGTAACTGTCTAATAGTCTCTTCAGAGTGGAAAAGCAGAATTAGTGAAATGTGAGTCCTCAGGTAAAAAGTAAGGGGTAGTCCTGGCTAGTGTGGCTTAGTTGGTTGGACGGCATCCCGTGCACCGAAAGGTTTCTGGTTTGATTCCCGGTCAGGGCTCAATCCCTGGGAGGGGGCCGATCGATGTTTCACTCTCACATCCATGTTTCTCTCTCTCCCTCTCTCTTTCTCTCTCTCTAAAAATCAATTTTAAAAAACCTTTTTTTTTTTTTAAGAAAGTAAGGGATAGGAAGCAGTAGGAGTCACATCTATCCTATTATTTGTCTTAGATAACTCTTTAATTTTTCATTAGCCTTTTGTAATGAATCTTAATAAAGCTCTTTTGGAATACTAAAGGCTTTTGTAAGCTTCTTCATGTGAATTAAAATAAGTATATCATTCTGTTTGCTCAGTTTGGAAACCGTTACATTCAAATGCAGTTTTTATTTTTTATTTTATTTTTTTGTTAATCTTCACCTGAGGATATTTTTTCCCCATTGATTTTAGGGAGAGTGGAAGGGAGGGGGGGAAACAGAGAGAGAGAAACATTGATATGTGAAAGAGAAACATTGATTGGTTGCCTCCCGCATGCACCCGGACCGGGACTAGGGATGGAGCCTGCAACATGCCCTTGACCAGAATCGCACCTGAGACCCTTCAGTCGAAGGGCTGACACTCTAACCACTGAGCAACTGGTTAGGGCTAAGTGCAGTTTTTAAATGATTTTGTTTAACTGGAATACTCCTCACAATGGACATTGCCAACTCTATGCTG
Organism: Myotis yumanensis; assembly: GCF_028538775.1. Taxonomy (NCBI): domain Eukaryota; kingdom Metazoa; phylum Chordata; class Mammalia; order Chiroptera; family Vespertilionidae; genus Myotis; species Myotis yumanensis. The sequence goes on along the minus strand of NW_027223767.1, from coordinate 21,329,473 downwards.
CGTCCAGCAAGATTTTGCCTCCTTTGCAAATATCCGCAGCTTCCAGGACTGTGGTTCTTAAACATAAAATAAGCAAGTATGCTAGAAGGTGGTACACTTGGTTCTTTAGATATAAAAGATCTTTCTTTCTTTCTTTCTTTCTTTCTTTCTTTCTTTCTTTCATTCATTCATTTATTGATTTCAGAGAGGAAGGGAGAGGGAGAGAGAGAGAAACATCAATGATGAGAGAGAATCATTGATTGGCTGCCTCCTGCATGACCCCCACTGGGGACCGAGCCCACAACCCAAGAATGTGCCCTAACAGGGAATCGACTGGCAACCTCCTGGTTCATAGGTCAACGCTCAACCACTGAGCTACACCGGCTGGGCAGATCCTGTTTCTTAATATTCACCTGAGACCTCCTGCTGGACCCAGTACAGCTCAAATCAGACCTAGTCCAATCCTGGACCCAGTCTGGTTCTTAAATTGAACCCAGGTCAGTTCTTAAGTTGGACCCAGTCTACTCCGGCTGGTAACCACCACCAATTCCCATGGAACCTTGAATGGGGAAAAGGATTGAACCAAAAAATCCCAAGGAATGAGGATTGTGGACTGATTTCAAAATAAATGGAGAACTGCAGCTGCCGCCAACAGTTCTCAGTGTGGAATCTGGGGGCTGATTCCAAACATTTGGGGAATTGCGGACTGAATCGTCAGCAGTTCCCATCGTGGAATCCAAGGAAAGAGCTCAGGCCTGGGGTTTTCCACTGGGAAATTGTGGTCTTGTCACCAGAAAAGACCCGGGACCAAGGCGGGTCTGCCCCTGGCACGGTCTGGAATGTGTAAACCATTTGCTCCTAAGTGTCCTTAGTTAGGGAAGATAAGACTGTGATTTATAAGCTGCCTGTAAATTGCTTGGCCTTGTTTAACTATCTGTCTGTTTCCCAGTCCCACTTGCCAAGGAATTTTTCTAGCTTCTTACTAACCTGCCTGTCTAGGGGCTTGCTCTGGGCAGAACCACTGCCACCTCAAGCTTACCTGCCCCGGAAAGGCAAGTCATTCAAATCGGGAGCTTGAACACAAGACAGGATGGAGCTCAAACTTAGAGCAGCGTGGAATCTGGGGGCTGATTCCACGGCAGCCCTAGGAAACGGCGAGAAAGATAGTGGGGCTTGTGGGGGGCCATGCTTATGTCTCAATGCTGCCACCACATCTGTTAAAGAACAAAATTCAGTGGAGTGAATTTGAAGATCTAATTGGCTTTATTAAGTAATTCATGAATTAGGCAGCATCTCATCTAGCAACTAGAAGGGTGCTCCAAACAGTTCTACAAAATGGAAGGTTTATCACCCTGGCCCGTGTGACTCAGTGGTTAGAGTGTCAGCCCACACCCTGAAGAGTCCCAGGTTCGATTCCCAGTCAAGAGTATGTATCTGATTTGCAGGTTTGATCCCTGGCCCTAGTCGGGCCAGTGTGGGAAGCAACCACTTGATGTAGATACAGTCAGCCCGAGAACCTCCTCCCTGCATTACCAAGCAGCAAGTGTGTCCCCAGTGCCTCCAAGTCTTCATGGCCAGCATCAGAGCATTGGCTGGATCCCTGCATAGCTCCAGCAGCCAGGGCAGATGGGCAGGGCCAGCTCGGGAAGGGTTACTCCCTATCTCCTCTTCTCAGTCTTGATGGCGGGGAAAACCTATTCACTTCTCTTCTTTGGGGGAGGGGCCTAAGGGCCTGAGGCTTCTATTTCTCCACTGTTCAAGGGTGGTGGGCGGGCCCCACAACATGGCCACCTGGCTGGACCCCTGGTTTCTGGCCAGATCCACCTCCCTCTGCTCCCGCTGCTTCTTCCACTTGAGCATCACCTAGTCGAGGTGCTCGCGGAAGTCCCAGTCGTGCTGCAGGCCAGGAAGTGGGGGAAGCTGTTGTGCTTGCATTTGAGCAGCAGGATAAGGTAGTGGGCGCAGTAGTCTCGCTGCTGAACCACCAGCTGTGCATCGTTCATCTGCTGCTGCCTGGCCACCATCTCGCACTCCTTGCACCCGGGGGGAGCCATGGGTGGGAATGTGGGCATCTGCAGGGGGTCTGGTTCCCCTGAGGAATCGCCCAGGTAGCGCCTGGCCAAGTGTGCCCCCATGGCTGCTGTCGCCACAGATTCCTGTGGCGGTCAGGTCACCTTGTTCCTATCCGGAAGCACTCCCCCCTCCCTGTTCACTTCTTTGCCTTGTTACCTGATCGATGGCTCTCATCTGTCCTATCTGAAGAACCAAGGACTAGCTCCAGAACATGCTGGAAGGAGACTCTTTGATGTGGACTTTATAAATTTTCATATGGGCATCCCATCCACCCACCCACCCATCCATCCATCCATCCATCCATCCATTCTTTCAACACATTTTTGTTGGGTATCAACTCGAGGCTGAAGAGGTGCATACAGACAGTCATATAGACAGACTCTGTCCCAATGGAACTGATAGTCTGGTGGGGGTCTGGGCAGGTTATCAGGAGAGAGAAATGCACTGTGATATGTGCTGTGGGTGTATAGGACACTTAGCCGGCAGCCTGAGTTAGTCTGTGATGAGAGCTCACGAAGGAAGTTCAGTCTTAGGCTGACTTGAAAGATAAGCAAGACTTAACCAATCAAGTGGGGAAAGGGAGGCAGGGAAAGTATGTCAAGAGGAAGCAGGAGCATGACCACCCCCTAGAGCAGTGGTTCTCAACCTTCCTAATGCCGTGACCCTTTAATACGGTTCCTCATGTTGTGGTGACCTCCAACCATAAAATTATTTTTGTTGCTACTTCATAACTGTAATTTTGCTACTGTTATGAATCTTCATGTAAATATCTGATATGCAGGATGTATTTTCATTGTTACAAATTGAACATAATTAAAGCATCGTGATTAATCCCCAAAACAATATGTAATTCTATATGTGTTTTCCGATGGTCTTAGGCCACCCCTGTGAAAGGGTCATTCGACCCCCAAAGGGGTCACAACCCACAGGTTGAGAACCGTTGCCCTAGAGGTTTTAGACAATGCAGGGCCAGGTGAGGACCTGAACACGGTTGAATCGAGGCAGGAATGGTGAGAGCTGAGGCAAAAGAGGAAGGCAAGGAGAGGGTCTTGCAGGGGTCGTTTAAGCACCTATGGAGCACCTTCCAAGGTGCTGAGGCAGGTATGAGACAAAATGGGTGGGCCCAACTGGCGAGGCAGTGTCAGACGCAGGGAGCAGTCAGGAACCCTGCAGTCAGATTCTGGGTCCTGCATTCTCAGAGCTGTGAGCAAGATGCCACCCTCCTGCTCCGTGTGGGACCCCTTTCCACCTCTCCCTACGGTCTCAGGGCAAGCTAGCCACCCAAGAAGGGCGCTTCAGGTGCTGGGGAGCATGGCCACCCCCGTTCACCCTGGGGTGGGGGTGGAGGTGTCCTGGTAAACAGCCTCCGTGTGCCTCCCTAGCCCTGCTACCTGTGGCCCTCTGTGCATGAGAACATCCCTGCCCTCTTCTTCAACCAAGATTTCACAGCCATCCCTACACCCCGCCTCCTCTCCTCTAGGCTGGGCAGTTCAATCCCCGGTCTCACAAATCACTTCTGCTCCCTGCTATGGCCAATCCTCTCGTCTTTCCAGGACCACTTGGGCTGTGCCCCTGTGGGCTCCAGGCCAAGCCTGCTCCACCCGGTTGCCTCGGGAGCCTCTCTCTGATGCCTGTCTCATGTGTCCAGGTCTGAACTTCCTAAAAGCTACCTTTGGGCCCCAGCCCCGGCTCTATCTCTAGTTTATCTACCACCTGCTTCTGAGGATAAGCCGGTTCTTGTAAGCTGGGAACATCTCCTCCCTCCCTAGTACTTTCTCGGCTGCTGTCGGTGGCACTCTCCAGGAGGGTCACTGGTCAAAGTGCACAGTAGGCGTTTTCTGGTTATGACTCCTCCCTGAGATAGTGGAGAGACCTGGCACAGGAAAGACCCCAAGCAAGGCTGAAGAAGGACAGTCTCAGCACCTGCCGTGTGTTGCTCACAGTCCATTAGGAGCCATGACAAAAGAAACGGTTATTTGCAGGATTAATTGAAAGAAAAGGGGGGGAGGCCGACGGGAGCACTGAACAAGGTCTGGCAGAGTGGGGCCCTGGCTGTGCCTGGCAAGGGAAAAGCTCTGTGACGGCTGGTGACCTCCCACCGGCCTCAGGACACGGCTTCTGCTAGGAAGTCATCATCGACTGCACCTGCTGCTGGGGATGTGCTAGCGCCCCAACATTGGTCCTCAAAAGAGGATCAGCCAGGGTCCCAAGGGCCTATGACCGAGAAGGGCGCTGTAGAAGCAAAGCTGGGGGGCGGGGATGGTGTCTCAGTAAAAGAGTAGCCATCCAGCCCTAACCGGTTTGGCTCAGTGGATAGAGCGTCGGCCTGCGGACTGAAGGGTCCCAGGTTCGATTCCGGTCAAGGGCATGTACCTTGGTTGCGGGCACATCCCTAGTAGGGGGTGTGCAGGAGGCAGCTGATTGATGTTTCTCTCTCTTCGATGTTTCTAACTCTCTCTCCCTTCCTCTCTGTAAAAAAATCAATTAAAAAAAAAAAAGAGTAGCCATCTAATGTGGAAACACCAAGTTTTGCCATCACAGGGGCCCAGAAAAAGCTAGGCAAAGAGCATGGACAGTCTCGGATGTGAATCTGGGTTTTCCCTGTTACTCACAAGCTGTGTGACCCTGGGCCAGTAACTGCATCGCTGGGAGCCTGCATCACAGGCTGGTGTCGAGTTGGGAGAATTGGGGTGCAGATTACACATAGAGTGGATGTTGTTCCTCTGGGGAGGCCCAGACATGCTCCCCTTGTGGCTTCTCCAAAGCCTCAGGCCATGGGAGAGGCCTTGTCCAGGGTGAAACAGAATTGGGGTATTGTCTTGGGTTTCTGAAACCCATTGTCTATCCCTGTGCTCCTGACTCCCCCTCACCTTTGCCCCGGGTGGCTGGTAGGTGGCATGGGAGTGGAGAGGCCACAGCCTGAATGGGGGCTGGGGGTGGCCAGTCCTTCCTGTCTCACTGTAGCTTCCCACCCAGCCTGGTGCCAGGAGTCCTGCCACCTGGATCTACCCATAGCTCTCTGCCCATCCTGCAGAAGGCATTGGTGGCTCCAGATCTCACTGGCATAACAGCCCAGGTCACTGTGTAACCTGGAGATGTGGTGATCAGCTCTCAGTCCTGCCCCCCACAAACGCACATTTCAACCACACCGAAGCTCCTGTTCCCTGAACGGCACCAGGCTTCCACGCTTTGTTTACTTCCTGAAGCGTTTGCTCTGGCGCTCTGCCTTCTTATCCTGGCACACACATCATCCCACTCTGATAATCAACAGAAACATGGACTGAGCTTCTACTGAGTGCAGTGTTGGGGGTGGGGAGGGGTGAAGGGACCAAGAGGCAGAGGCTCTGGCTTGAAAGACAACCGGCAATTCCTTCCAACCCCCAACCGTCACCTCCAGCACACACACACACACACACACACACACACACACACACACCCCATCCTCCGCCTGCTTGGGATCCTTCCTCCATCACCTTGTGGCCAAATTAGGCTCAACTTTCAAGTTTTAGCTTAGATGCCACCTTCTCCAGGAGCCCTTGCTCCACACTCCCAGTACTCTCCTTCTGCCTGGAGTTCAGGCACTGGTTTGGACCTCCCAGGGCACTCATAAAGCACAGTCATGCGCTGCTTAAAGAGGTTTCCATCAAGCCCTGGCTGGTGTGCTTAGTGGTTAGAGCAACGGCCCATATACCAAAGGGTCATGGGTTTGATTCCGGTCAAGGTCATGTACCTGGGTTGCAAGTTCAATCCCTGGCCCTGGTCCCAGTGTGTGCAGGAGTAAACCAATCAATGTGTCTCTCCCAGATTGATGTTTCTCTCCCCCCCCCCCCCCCCCCCGCACTCTCTTCCCTTCCCTCTCTCCCTCCCTTTCACTCTCTCTAAAAATCAATGGGAAAAATATTCTCAGGTGAGGATTAATAACAACAGCAAAAAAGATGTTTCCATCAACAACAGACCACACATATAACAGTGGTCCCATAGATTATAATTATAGTGGAGCTGAAAAATTCCCATCTTTTAGTGATGCCATAGCCATTGTAACTTCATAGCACAAGGCATTACAATTGCCTATGGTATTCAGTACAGTAACATGCTGTACAGGTTTGTAGCCCAGGAGCTATAGCTTGTACTAGACCATCCAGGTTTGTGTAAGTACCTCCATGATGTTCACACAATGACAAAATCGCCTAACAACACACTTCTCAGAACGCATCCCCGATGTTAAACGACGCATCGCTGTGCTTGAATTCTGGCTGTCTCTGTGTCCCGGGGCCTCAGTTTCCCAACCCATAAAATGGAATAGTAACACTGAACTTATGGTGTGGTTTTACCGAGTAAATGCCAACAGCACACTAACCACTGTGTACTAAATGCTGAACAAATGTTAACTCTATCAGCAGCATTTTAGCACTGAATGGGGTGTTAACGTAAAAACCATTGAAACCTGTAAAGAACTTTGGTGAGTTTATTTGAGCCAAACTGTCGACATATGCCGGGAAGCCGAACCTCAACGAATTGAGATAATGCTCCGGAGAATGGCGGGGGTTACATTTGTATTTATACACTTGCAATCAAAGGAGGGACGTAGGTGGGTTACATGAAATTCATTGGTGATAGATTAGAGAGGTGGGAGAAAAAAAAGCGGGGGAAACCCCTGGGATTGGATAAAAAGTAAAATGATGAACACACACTTAGGTGGGTGCAGGATCAATGAACATGATAATGAAGGAATTTGTGGTCTCTGTCCTGGCGCCCAGCACATTTGGTTGTGACCCAGGGGCTCCAGAAAAAGGGAAGTTACAAGTTACCCAGACATTTCAAGGGTCTGTTATCATAGATGCAAAAAGACAGACAGATAGGCTCAGTTAAGGTAAAGGTTGACCTTGTCAGTGAAGATACCGGCCTAGGACGTAACTGCCCACCATCACTGCTTTTAGTCAAAGTTTAATTTCAGAGCATCCTTTGTGGTTACTTTAGGTCTCTGAGTTTGCAAGACTGCCATGCAGGCCTCCCCTGAGCTTGTCAGGTCAGTATGTGGCCCCTTTTGTCCACAGGAGCTAAATATATAATCAGCACCAACTACTTGTTTGGTGGATGGATGGATGGATGATGAATAAATGGAGAGATTATTTCTAAAATATGAGACAATCTTTGCTGGTCTTCCATGGCAATTTAGGGAAAACCCTTAAAAACAACAACACAACCCTAACCTTTATTTTATACCTACCACATATCAAGGCTCAACACACCATAACTTGTCTAATTTGAACCTCAGAATAGGCAGATATTACAGCAGAACAAGGAAGTGGCTATCCTGAGAAGTTAAGTCAGTGGCTCAACATCACAAAGTGAGCAAGAGACAGTCAGGGCCCGTGGTTTCCTAGACACCTGGAAGGAAGAGGAAGGTTTGCTGTGGTCCTGGGCTTCCCACAGTCTTTGACTGGAAACTCCTAGAGGTCAGGGCCTCTCTAGACCAATGCTGCCCTACCCTTGGCCCTGGATACACAGTTCTCAGAGAACCTGGCTTTGGGGAATAGAAGGAGGAAGGAAAGGTTGGGCTGGGGCGGTGGCTCGGGGACTTACCTTCTGGAGGCCAGCTCAGCAGCCTCCCAGGCACCCTTCCTCCCCAGCTCCTCCCAGCAGCCCTTCCCAGCTGGCACGCACAGAAGGGGTTAACTCTGGGCCTCACTCCTTGAAAGAACCTGAAGCATTTACTCCTTGATCTCACCCTCCTCCCTTTCCTTGCAAAGTCTTCCTGATCTTTATACCTCCTGCAAGTCCCTCCTCCTTACTCTCACCCCCGGACTCCAAAAACACTCTGCTTGCCAGGGTGGGTCAATGGTTAACACTCCACGGGCTTTATATAAGCCTGCCCCAGCCGGCTACCTGCTCAGTCAGTCCTTCAGTTGCCTGGATTCCAGAGAGACGGTGGCTCCAGCAGCAGTCCAGGGTCCACACCATGGCCACCTGCTGGCAGGGCCTGTGGGCCTATCGCTTCTACCTGTTTGTGTACCTCCTGCCCATTATCCTGCTGCCTCTGCCCCTCCTCATCCCCACCAAGGTAAGGACTTGGGGTCCTTGGGGGCAGGAGAGGGACTGTTTGGGCCAGGGTTGGGGATCCTTAAGACCAGCATAACCTACTGACTCTCCTAGCCTGGAAGTGAAGCTATAATCTCCTGGTCCTCCCGAGGGATGAGGGTTAAAAGGTCAAAGGGGGCTTTTGCTTGGCACCCAGTAGTATGGGCCCAGGTGAATTGCTTAGATGAATTTGGCATCTACTGCCTTGGGAGCCAGGAAGCCAGTTCAGTAAGAGAGATGCAAGTGGAAGCAGATGGGCTTGTCTGCCTACTATGTGCCCACACTGCCTGAACTAAGCTTAGTGGCTAATGAGCAGGATTAGCTATTGGAGGGGATGGAAAGGGAGTGGGATGAAGCTGGCCTCAGGCAGTGTGTTCCATTAAGAACATAAACAGAGAGAGAAGGTACTCACCTGTGATCCTAAGGGCTAAGTCTGCTGAGGAGGAGGGGTGGGACCTTGCCAATGGGCATCATAGACACCCTGGGTGGAGGGGGAGGTGCCACTGCTCCCTGTCTCCCCCTACCCCAGATATTATGCACTTGGCGGGGGGGGGGGGGGGGGGGCTCTTATAAGTAAAAGAACACAGAATTATAAACCTAAAATTAGCACAGGGCTTGGGGACAAGGGCCTGGAACTCAAGCGTCACAGTAAATCTTTCCCTCTGGCAAATCACACAAATAAAAAGTGGCAGAGCTGGGGTGTGATCTAGTTCCAAAGCCTGTGTTATCTTCTCTCTACCCACTGCCTCCTGGAGGCCGGGACAACAGCCCCAGGACTGCCCACTGAGCCACTGGCTTCCTTTTGTCACAGATAGGGACATTGAGGCAGGGACAGAAACATCAATGATGAGAGGGAATCATTGATTGGCTGCCTCCTGCACACCCCCTACCAAGGATTGAGCCTGCAACCCGGGCTTGTGCCCTGACCAGGAATCGAACTGTGACTTCCTGGTTCATCTGTGGATGCTCAACCACTGAGCCACTGCAGCTGGGCGAGGCAGGCTTTTTATTCCTGCTGTTCCAAAGGGGTGAGAGACTGGGGATAAAAGGGCACAACCCCTGGGCCCCTGACACTTGCTAAGCGACAAGGCTTGGCTGACCTTTGAGACGACCTTGGTCTCAGGCCAAAGTCAGTGGCATCTCTGTACTGGGAATCCGTCAGATGGGTTTTCAGACAGGCTGGGCCACGTGTGCGAACCCCGGGAGAGAGGACAGACAGGCACTGGGATTCTCGCTTTACCCCCAGGAACGCACAGCCCAGAAAGATTCGGTAACTTGCCCAGGGTCACACAGGAAGGCCTGGGTCAGTACTAGAAGCCAGGCTTCCTGATGGGAGTGCAACGAGGCAGGAGCCTCTGTCTCCCTTGTGCTGCACCCAGCCCTGCTGCCTCCCTGTCCTGACTCTAACTGTCCCAGGCCTATCTAGGGAGGCCAGCCCCTCAAGGACTTTGCTCATGTAATTACCCTATCTCTCTCCTACCTCGAGTTCCCCTTCTCTGCCTGATCTCTCCCATTAGCATACACACGTGCTGTAATATCTCGCATCTTAAAAAACAAGCAAACCTCTGGCCGGCGTGGCTCAGTGGTTGAGCGTCGACCTATGAATCAGAAGGCTGTGATTCAATTCCCAGTCAGGGCACATACCCGGGCTGTGGACTCGATCCCTAGTGTGGGGCCTGCAGGAGGTGGCCAATCAATGCTTCTCTCTCATCATTGACGTTTCCATGTTCCCTCTCCCTTCCTCTCTGAAATCAATTGAAATATATATTTTGAAAAGAACAAAAAACAAGCAAACCCTCCTTGGGCCCCACATCCCCTCCACATATGCCTCCCTCCACATATGTCTTCCCTCTCTCACAGAGAAGGCCTCAGAGACTGTCTGCACGGCACAGGTCTCCCCTCAGACGGCTCCAGCCTCCAAGACTACCCACCCAGAGAGCTCTTGTCAGGGCCCCATCAGCTTCCACGGCACCAAAGCCCTGTCCATGCTCGCCCTCCTCCACCCCCCGGCAGCAGTTGTCACAGCTGGGCACCCCTCTTTGCAATGCTCTCCTCTTTTGGCTTTGGTGACACCTTCTCCTGGTTCTCCTGGCTCCCCCTCCCTATTCACATACTCTCCCCCGGGTGATCTCTTGCTGTCTCCTGCTTTAAAAAGCGACTCCATGCTGACGATCCCCCAACCTGTAACCCCAGCCCTAACCTCGAAACTTGTGTTACCCAACTCTCACTAGACACTTGCACCTGAATATCCTCTCTTAAGCAGCACACGCTTTACACGTCCAACACAAAGCCCTCGTGGCCCATCTTTCCCACTTGGCTCCTCCTGCCGTCTTACTCGTCAATATAGAGTCAAACATCTCACTTGGAGCCATTCCTGGTTCCTCGCTTTCTGTCCTTGCCACATGCACCAGCAGGTCCTGTGGACTCAAAAATACTTTGAATGCGATCACCTCCCACTGCCTGCTCTGTCGTTTGGGTCACCATCGTGTCTCATCTATCCTTACCCCTTCCCAGACCATTCTTCACTCCACCGCCGGGTCTTTTCAAAACATAAGGTCATCACTACCCTGCTACAACCCCTCACAGGCATCCCATCAAACTTAACATCCAAACCTCCTATGGCAGCCCCGAGTCCCTGGGCCCCACCCCTGCAGACCTCTTGGTCCCCACGCCCGGTGTCCTACCTCCTGTCCACTCTGCTCCAGCCCCACCAGCTTTCTCTCTGCTCCTCAACTTGCTCATCTCCCTGCCTGGAATGTTCTTCTCCCAGGTGCCTCCTTCTCATTCCCAAGGTTTCAGCTTAAATCCACCTCCTCAGGAAAGCCTTCTGGGACCACACCCAGGCACTCTTTATTACAAAGTGCTGTGGTTTTATTTACAGGACTTTCACTGTCTGAAATGATGCATTTGCTTATTTTTTATTTATTCTCTGACTTCCTATACTAGAATGCAGGCTTCATGAGGACAGGGACTTTGTCTTTTTCCATACAGAATCCCATAGTAGGTGCTCAACAAGTAACTGTCGAATGAATGAATGAATGAATGTGGACAAAGAGGGCCCTTTCCTGAATTCCTGCTGCATCCCTGCTCTCTGTGGTGAGGCCCAAGCTAACCTCCATGCCCCTGGCCTCTGGCATGGGAAGGAGTTCCACACTAGCCTCAGACTTGTGTCCATATAATAATAGTTGGTATCTAGTGAGGGGTTTTTGTATGCTAGTCATTGTGCCATTTATTTCTCAAAGCACTAATCCTTTTATTTCTCAAAATAACCTCTGAGTTACTGTGAAGTTACTACTATTAGTTCCATTTTACAGACCTGCAAATTTAGGCCCAGAGTAGTAACATGATTTGCCTAAAGTCCCAGCTAGAAAAAGGCACAGCCTGGACTGGAACCTGATCTTGGGGTCTCTGAGACTGTGCAGGGACGCAGAGTGATGGCCCTGCTGTGAGTCACGTCCTGAGCCATCTACCCTCACGTCCATCCAGCTGTCAGCCAAACCTTCCTCTGTCGATCAGTCTGGATGCCTGTTGAGCTCCTGCTCTGTGCTGCCGGTTACCAGAAAGGAATACAGACCGTCTGCAGTTGCTCTCAGTGTAGAGGAGCATGTGTTTGCACAGAGGGACAGCCAGAAGGCTGCAGGGGCTCAGAGGAGAGAGAACATCCTTCCAACCGAGACACGGGAGAATCAAGGCAGGTGACATTTGAACTGGGGCCTTGAAGGCTGAGTGAGATTCCAACAGTCAAGGGCATCTATAGAGGGAAGGCCGGGTGAAGGGACTGCAGGAACACAGGTATAGGGGCTGGAACTCGTAGGTGTGTCAGAGGAATCGCTACAGAATCCTTGAAATGTTTGCCATCTGGTGGTCCCCAGCAGATGGGGGACTGTGTGGCCTGAGGCCTTCTCACTACTCTCCCGACCGTACAAGCAGAGTGAAGAAGCATCATCAGTCTGCCAGAAACCTTTCATCCATTCATCCATCCATTCATTTACTTCCTAAGGAACACATACTGTGTGACAGGCACTGTTTGGGTTTGGGGGGTGGGGGTGGAGAGACACACAAAAAGCATATACTGTCCATGCAGCAGGCAGTGACTGTGGTTCGGGAGGGACTGCTGTTGATGGGATGGCCCAGGAAGGCCTCCTGGGTGGTGATATTTACACTAAGACCAGAATGGCAAGGAAAAGCCGGCCAAGAACTGCTCTGGGCAAAAGGCTGTCCAGGCAGAACACACGTGCCAAGGCCTGGGGCCAGGGCTGAGCTTGGAAGGTGGACGGATGAACAGGGCCACTGTGGCATGGGGCCTCCGTGAGGAGAAGATGGCTTAAGTTCAGGATAGAGAGGTGGGAAGAGGTCAGCCTATGGCAGCCCTCCAAGGCTAGGGGAAGGAGTGAGTTTTACGCATGAAGGGTAAATATTTGCTCAGGGGTCAATCAGCTAAATTCAAACAAAAAATACAAATGCCTCCCAGGACCCAAGGGGACCTAAGAACAGTCTCCCAGTGGCACAGTGTCTGTCAAGACAGAGCTTAGCTAAAATCTACATTATATTTACGGTGAGAACAATAGGTGGAATTCCTTAATCTGAATCACCTGTACTCCTAAAACCAGTATGTGTGCCCGCCTACATACACTTAGAAACCTGTGTAACTAAAATGCCCTTCCTGCAAGCTATTCCTGAACCCCAGAGATAGACCAGGACTTAGGTGATTCACTGTGGGCATGAAGACTGTGCGAGGAATTTGGACCTCACTTCTGGGACCCGCCGCTATCTTTAGAAACTTCCTGGCTCTTGGTTGAGAAGGCAGAGTCCAGGGAACAAGGCAGGGATTTGGGAGCCAGGCAGCTGTGGGTCGAAATCCACTCGGTAGCGTGTACAGCCATGTGACCTTATCCAAGCTTCTCACCCCGACGGGGCTAGTGTCAGGATGAAATGCGATAACCTGAATGCAGAGAGCATCTGGCACTTGGATGACTCCCTGCGCCCTTGGCCTCTTGTCTGAATGTCTAGCCCCTGGAATATACAATTAGTCTCGGGCCCTGTGCAGATGCCTAACTTATTTTCCATCTTTTGTTAAAACGAGCCACTGTGGGCCTCGGTGATTCCTATGAAACGGAAGGCGGGTTGTCTCTGGTCACTCCCACCAGAAGGGTGAGGTGTGGTCCCTAAATGTGACCCCGAGCAGCACTGGGACTCTGCATAGTCGAATCTTCTGGCTTCTGGGGTACATGGGAGTAGGATTAGAAGAAGAAGTCAGCTTCCAGGGCCAGGGGAATCCCTGGAATAGAGAGGAAAGGTTCCCCAACTTGAACTTTGTCCCCAGATTACCAAATGGTGTGCAAGCTTTTTGGCACCTGAGAAGTGAAGGCCAGGAAGAATCTTCAGCTGTACAGTGTGCTGGATGTGATCCAGCAGGGAGGCGCAGGGCTGTCGTGAGGCTCGAACGCACGGAGGATGGTGGGAACGCTTCACTCGTCATCGCTCCTGCCTGCTGTTTGGCTCTTTCGTGAACATAGGCAGGCCTGGCGCCAGCTCAAACCGTGAGGTCAGGACTCTCCCCACTTCTGTTTTCTCTGACCCTCAGAAACCCATTGTTTCCCTTTGGCCTCTTAGAGCAGAAGATGATGCAACAAATTCATAAACATTAAGGTGCAGGGATAAACAAGACAACCCGAATGAGATCGGGCAAAGAATAGGAAGGGAATCAGCCACCATCACTTGCTTTTGGCAGAGTCTCAAAGGCAGGCAGTAGGGACACTTCGGGATGGAAAAGGGGAAGGCCCCAGGTGTTCCCTGATTAGAGGCGTTGAGGGGAAAGCCGGGGCGGGGGGGGGGGGGGGGGGGGTGAAGGGGGGGGTGCGCTAACTAGAAGCAGGGCATCCTATGTAATTGGTTAGGGGAGCATATTTGGCTTTCACTGGTTGGCCCTGAGTTGGAAGTCGGGGTAGAGAGTGGAGGGCAAAAATGAGGGAAGCTGGTGGTCATTGAGCCAGTCCTGACTGGTGCCAACTGCTATCAAGCTGTGGTTCGGCTGCCTGGGCTGGTTCCTGCAGAGGTTGCAATTTTATATGTGGACTGGCCATTGTTCCCTTTGTATATCGGTCTCCCAGCAGTTTTAGGCACTTGGCATGGGCCTGTTATTCCTAGAAAGGGTACCACACACCCCTAGCCCACTCCGTACCTGCCCCCCCCCAAGTCTCTTCAGTCTGGCTTCTCTCCTTGTGGTCACTGTCATTCGGACGCCCAAGACATGCCCCTGGGGGTATCCTCGTCCCATTCCGCCTCCCCAACTCATCAGCCACCATCCAAACCCTTTGTCTTCTAACTCCTAACATCTCTAGAGTCCATCCTCTTTCTCCATAGCCATTGCCATGACCTGCTCTGGCCCCTGTCATCTCCCCACTGGGTCCCTAGCACTACCTCCTGTGGCCTCCCCTCCTCCCAGCCTGTGTCTTCTGATCCACCTGCCACGCTATAGCAGGTGTGAACTCCTTGTTTTCATGATTGATTGATTTAGTGATATATGCAGGTCGTACTAAATTCAAAGCACACAAACAGTGAAGTGGAGAGGCCCCCTCCCACCTCTGCCCCAGTGCCCTTCCCGAGGGCAGTCCCGGCGACCAGCATGGTGTCTGTGCTCCAGAGCAGGGACTCCGCACCCATGGGGATCTGTGGGCACAACTCAGCCTATCTGTGGACTTGGATGGCAAAAATGGCCTCTTATTGTCCATACCTCTAACGGAAATGTAGCATTTGCTTCTGTTATGAATGTAGACAACACGTCACAATAGTATAATGACAGTTTTGACTTTGCCACCAGTAAAGTAGAAATCACAAATATTTTTACATCACATTAGAGCTGTTGCCAGTATCTTGAAATATTGTTTATGTTCATCCTGACTTCACAATTGCTGTTAGCCAGTGATAGTCTTATTAACTAAGAAAAAGTCACATCTATCACGATCTTACCCACTTTTTTTTTTTTAATATTTTATTGATTTTTTACAGAGAGAAGGGGAGAGGGATACAGAGTTAGAAACATCGATGAGAGAGAAACATTGATCAGCTGCCTCCTGCACATCCCCTACTAGGGATGTGCCCGCAACCCAGGCACATGCCCTTGACCAGAATCGAACCCGGGACCCTTCAGTCCACAGGCCGACGCTCTATCCACTGGGCCAAACCGGTTAGGGCATTACCCACTTTTTCATATTTTAATCACTGTATTTCAAGATAGTTGGTTTTCTTTATAATCCTATGTGTTTTATTTATTTTTTTAAATTTGTTTTTTAGAGCTAGAAAGGGAGAGGGAGAGAAACATTGATCGGTTGTCTCCCGTAGGTGCCCCAACCAGGATCGAACCTACAACTTTTCGGTGCACGGGACAACACTCAAACCAAATGAGCCACGCTGGCCAGGGCAGTGTGCATTTTATTTAATGCATTTAAAAACATGATTCTAAGATTATATATATATATATATATATATATATATATATATATATATTTGTACACATATTTTTTAGATCACATATGGTAGCATCAGTTTAATCTTTTAATAGAAACACTACCCCCACCATATCACTCTCTCTGCTTAAAACCCTTCAGGGGCCTCCCTTTTCCACCCTATCTTCTTCTTTTTTTCTTTTTCTTAAAAATATTTTACTGATTTTTTACAGAGAGGAAAGGAGAGAGATAGAGTTAGAAACATCTACGAGAGAGAAACAATCAATCAGCTGCCTCCTGCACATCTCCCACTGGGGATGTGCCCGCAACCCAGGCACGTGCCCTTGACCGGAATCGAACCCGGGACCCCTCTGTCCGCAGGCCGATGCTCTATCCACTGAGCCAAACCAGTTTCAGCTCCACCCTATCTTCTTGATAAAGTCCTTGATCCCTCCCAGGGCAGGCAAGGATCTTCCCAGGCATTATGCCCTTCCGAGAATTCATCTTGATCTTTTATGCCTCATTCTGTTCCCTTTTTGCTTACTTCCTCACCCCAACACCTTTCCCCCACCCACTAAACTCCTAGTCATCCCTCAGTACCCCCTCAGTGTCTCCTCTCTGGAAGCCTTCCTTAGCCTAGAAGGAGGGAGGCTCAGGGAAGGGGCCCCTTCTCCTACGATCCCACTCTCTGGTCTCTCCTTTGCAAGGATGCTTGGCAGGCTGCCACCCAATGCCTCGCCTCTCTCCCTAGACCCAGAAGTGCTTGCTGCCAGCAGCATCCCTACTTGCCAAGGACAGAGGGGCAGTGGGAGTGGCCCACTCTGTGCTAGCCCATGCCCCGCCCCCCACCCCGCCCGGTTAACCTTCAATCACCAGGAGAAACAAGTTGTGACACCTCTGAGACTGTGGGCATATTTGCTGCTGCCCAACAGTCACAGGTCGCTCTGTCCCCGTAACGGGTAAAGGCCGTAATGCCCGCATATCCCACACCTTGCCCACACCTAGGGTCCAGAGTCTGCCCTGGATTCCCTGGCACCTTCATCTTCATGTGTACCTCTTGCATTCACCCTGATTTCCCAGAAGCCCAAGAACACTTTTCTGTCCCAGTGCCAACCCTGCCACCTGCTCACTGCCGTCCACGGGCCTTTACAGCGTATAGCTACCTATTCACATCCCTCATCCTTATAATAACCCAGCAAAGTGGGTGTTTCTCTGATTTGTTGATAAGGAAACCTCATAAAAGAGATACTTGTGTGTACAGCTGGGAATGCTCAGTGTCGCTTATCAAAAAAAAAAAAGCTGAGAGGCGTTAAGTAACCTGCCCAAGGACACACAGCAGTAAAGCTGGTTTTGGGTACGCAGGGTTTCTGAACTCTGACCTGTGTTTCCCTTTGCAAAAGAAGCAAGCTGCCAGCCCTCTAAGTAGACATTTCTTGATAGTAATCAAGAAATTCGTGAAACTAAATGTTTAGCGGGAAACTCTGAAGGGATACGAACGGCTTTGGGGTTAGGGTGTGGATGTTGGGCGGGAGGGTTTATTTCTTCTGTCCACCGTTGGCTTTGCAGGGCAGCCCTATGGGCCAGCTCACACTCAGACTCCCCGAGGGCCAGGGCTGGGCCTGACTCATGTCGGTACCTCTGGTGTCCAACACTCATTCATTCGGAGCGTCAACTCCAACTGGATGCCAGACACCCTCCTGGGGGAGCAGAAGCAGACGTGGACCCTGCTCCCTGGAGAGTATGATCTGAGGACAAAGATTGATAGTAATCAAGAAATTCATGAAACTAAATGTTTCATTACAGACGGTGATGAGTGCTATGCAGAGGACGTACAGGGGCTTAGGGTGTAAAAACATGGTGACTATACCCCAGCCTGGAAGCCATAGAGGCTTCCCTCAAAAGAAATAGTTGAGATTTCAACACCGAGTAGACATCAGCTGGACAAAGTGGACGGGAAGAGCGGGAAGTACGTGCCAAGGCCCTGTGGCTACAGGGAGAGTGAAGCCTTTGAGGAGCTGGGCGAGGGCCAGTGCAGCTGCAGCAGGAAGAACAAGGAGGAGAGGCACAGACTAGCCCTGAACTTCTCCTCAGGGCAGCAGGAAACCCTGAAGGGATGTGAGCTGCTCCGAGGTGAGTGTGTGCATGTTGGGTGGGAGGTTGACAGTGGATTAAACAGATTTGCGCCTCAAGATCACTCTGACCACAGCAGGAGGAGATGTCAAGGGCCAGAGGGGAAACTAGGGGGTGAACAGGAGGCTACTGCTGGGATCCTGGTGAGAGATGCTGAGGCTTGGACCAGGCTGGTGGCCCAGAGCTGGAGAGGAGTAAAGGGGAGCATCCGAGGCATCGATCCAGCAGGATTGGAGGCCTGGAGGGGGATGGTGTTTATTGAATGAGTGTCTGATGAACAGGTTTGATCCCCACGTTCTCACTTCTAAAGGTGTGGATGGTGACCTTGACATAGGACACACGTGGGACCCAGGGAGAAGGATCCCCAGGGCGCTCTCCTCTGGGGGTACCCAAGGGGCTGGCACCTGACTCAGCACACAAACAGCTCCCTGACCTCAAACCCAAGTGCTCCAAGGTTCAACCAGTAAACGTCAACAAGGCAGTGCTGGACTCCCTGTGTCTCAGTTTCCTCACTTCTCAATGAGTAACGAGAACTACTGCCTCATGGAGATGTAAGAGTGAGCCCTAGCTGGTTTGGCTCAGTGGATAGAGCATCGGCCTCTGGACTGAAGGGTCCCAGGTTCTATTCTGGTCAAGGACACATGCCCGGGTTGCAGGCTCGATCCCCAGTAGAGGGTGTGCAGGAGGCAGCCGATCAATGATTCTCTCTCATCATTGATGTTTCTATCTCTCTCTCTTCCTCTCCCTTCCTCTCTGAAATCAATAAAAATATTTTTTTAAAAAAAAGAATGAAATTAGAGAAAATGTGTGTAAAGCACCCCCCGGGCTCTGCAGGACACTGTAACCTCCACTCCAGCTCGCCTCCGCCCCACCTCTGCATTGCTGGGACTTGCAGAGACCCCTGCGCCCTCTGACATAGGGGTGGGCCTGGAAGTCTAGAGAACTTCCAAGGTGATTCAGGGAGGCCACAGGGGTTAGTACGAGGTAATTATTTGCCTTCTCTCTCCTCGGGAGTTCTAACCCATTTCTGAGCCATGACTGCCTTTGGTTGTCTGGAGACAACTGTGGGCCCTTCTCAGAAGATTGCTCTGAAATGCACAAAATAAAATGCGCAGGGTTACAAAGGAAAGCAATGCTTTTGAAATCCAGTTATCACAATATGAAAATAATTCATTGCAATTCAGAAACTTAGGTGCTCCTTCATGAATGCATGGAGTAAGATCTAGTGTTGGTGTCATAACTACCATAATTTCAAAGTAGTGATGGATGTCAACGCTACTTTGAGATAACTGTGGCAATTGATGTGTGTGGGTATCTGTAGCTAACAGCCACAGTCAAACATCTGGGACGAAATCACCGATCGCGCCGTTCACAGTTGTGTGGTCTTGGTGCCCACGTTCACAACCTCAGTTAGATGTTAGCAGAAAAGTGAAATCGCTTTCCGATCAGACTTGACGGATTTTTGGAATTCCTCGCCCCAGTGGAGAACCCCATGAACCAGGAGGGGCAGGTCAGCAAGTCCTGAGGCAACAGCTGGACAGACTCCCCAGGAAGGTGGGAGGGGGACCCAGAGCCAGAGCCCCCTGGCCAAGGAAGGCTCCTGGATGGAACTGTGAAACCAGTTTTGGGTTTTGGTCCAGAGACAGATAGACAGACATGGAGAGGGACACAGAGACGTTGTAATGGGATAAGGGAGCCGTAGATTGAACGCACCGGAGCACACAGGGGCTGGTTTGACTATTAACAGCTCCTTTTAGAGCACAGAAATGGGTTCTCAGAAGTGAGGGAACTTGCCCAGAGCCAGGCAACAGGAAATGGCAGGCCCCACCGTACATAGGGCCCAATGCACCCCGGTGGCCACAGCAAGCCTGAAGCTGGGGACACCCCTCAAATGCAAGGAATCAAGGGTAGAAGGTAAAAGCTGGGGCTCAAGAGCCAGATGGCCTGGCTTCTCCACTAACTTGTGTGACTTCGAGACATTGACTTAATGTATTTGTGCATTTGTTTGTTATCTGTGAAATGGGAACAATAGTCATTACCTCACAGAGCAACTAAATGCGATTAAAAAACATTGTAAGTGCCCTAGCTGGTTTGGCTCAGTGGATAGAGCTTCAGCTTGTGGACTGAAAGGTCCCGGGTGGGTTCAACTCTGGTCAAGGGCATGTACCTCGGTTGCAGGCCTATCCCCAACCCTGGTCACACGTGTGCGGGAGACAGCCAATTGATGTGTCTCTCTCACATCGATGCTTCTGTCTCTCCCTCTCCATAATATTAGTTTCTCTCTCTCTCTGTCTCTCCCTCTCCAAAATATTAGTTTCTTTCTCTCCCTCTAAAAAATCAAAGGATTAACAACACATCTGAAGCACAGCACGGTGCTTGGCACAAAGTAGTCCTCAGCGTTCTTCTGCTGTCGTGATTAGCAGAGCTTTCTTCTGATTCGGCAGTGATGGTCCGCCCCAGACCCCCACCTTGGGGTCGCCAGGGACCAGAGGGGCTGGCCTGCCCTTAGCCCCAGGGGAGGATGAGTAACTGGCCAGGACAATCTTTGCAGATGAAAAAATGGTCGAGAAAACTGCAGCTTCAGCAGAATCAGCCTCCCGCTGGGGGAGGAGTGGGTCTCTGGGGGAGGAGTGGGTCTCTGGTCAGGGTCAAGGTGGCCCCACCCCTGGAGCCCAGGAGTCCTTGTCTGGGGTAAGGAGCGGTGGTGGCGGTTTATTGGAAAGAAGCTGAGCCTGGCATCAGACAGGCGTGGCTCTCCAGCAGGGCCGGTGCGGTACCACTCCGGGAGCGCCAATTACGTAGACGATGGGAGAACTCTTGGAGCTACACCGTCCAGATACCTGGCCTGGGTCCCGTGCGGCCTCTGCCACTCCCTAGTTCTGCGGCCCTGAGCAAGCCACCTACCCTCTCAAGCTCATCTCTAACGGGGACCACTACACCCACCCTAATGGCTGTTTGAGTTTATGCAACAACATAAAACAACCAGCTCCTAAAAACCGCTCCATACATAGCAGCTTCTTCCCCCGCCCTCCCCCCGCCCCCCCGGGGCCCACCCCAAACCCAAGCTTCAGGGTACTAGGGCCTGAGGCACAAAGGGGTGAGCACAGCCCGTAGCAGGTGGAGAAAACATGAAGGGCAGGGCAATAGAGACAGGTAAGAGAGGAGAGGCCCCCTAGCCCCAGCATGCACTCCCTTCCCTTTGGCAAACAAAGAATGGGCAGGTGCCCCTGAGGAGGCTGGGATGTGGGCACCGTTCTCTGCACCCCGCTTCCGCAGGCTTCCTTCTGGCTAATGATTCCCCCACTTTCCCTGCCAGCCCTGCAAAGAGGCTCTGTCAATGAGTGTGTGTTGGGGGGCGGGGGGGGGGAACGGCTCTGACATTAGGGGTTGACTGACTTCCATTCCTGCTCCAGGCCGGAGGCCTTGTCACAGAAAGGAGAGCCTCTGGTACCCAAAGAGTCACTCCTATGACTCAGGGTTTACCCCACAATTCCCTGCACAAAGCAGGGGTAGGAGGACCTCTCACATGTTCTATAAAACGTGAATGGCGCCTCCTAGAGTTGTGCAGTGCAGTGCAGTGATCATGCCAGGATTGCTAGGAAGGAGACACTCAGCCATTCCCCAAACTCTCCAATGATTCGTTTGTTCAGAATAGATTTGCTCGCCCTAGCCAGTTTGGCTCAGTGGATAGAGCATCACCCTGCAGACCAAAGGGTCCTGGGTTCGATTCTGGTCAAGCGCACGTACCTCAATTGCAGGCTCCTCCCTGGCCTGGGGCCCGGGTCAGGGCTCCTGCAGGAGGCAACCAATCGATGTGTTTCTCTCACATTGATGTTTCTCTCTGTCTTTCCCTCTCTCTTCCACTCTCCCTAAAAATATCCTCAGGTGAGGATTAACCAACCAACCAAACAAACAAACAGAAACAAGAAGAGATTTGCTCTGAAGCCCGCTGGGTCTTGAGCTCCAAGGATCTGGATGCCACAAAACTGACTCTGTCCTCACGGAGCTTACCTCCTAGCAGAGGGGGCAAACGCTAATTAAATCATCATACAAACAAATACGTTCTCCCAGGCTCCGATAAAGCCTGAGTACCAGGCAGAGTGCACACTGTCCAGGCCCCAGTCTGGCAGCCCCCATCTCATCTAGGGGTCCTCCCCTGGGCCTCTCCAGACCCTCCCCAAGAGATGAGTGCCTTGCTTTGGCTTCTATTTCCATTTTGAAATGGGACTTTGGGCTCAAAAATCAGTGACTGTGGATTTCACGGGCCCTCTCTACACCCTTACAAATGGCCTGTCTTCTCCGGGGGCAGGAGGTGACAGCTTTGGGATCCAGGCCTGCCCCCTTCAAAAACTCTGCCCCTCTCCTCCCACCCACAGCAAGCCTACTGTGCCTACACCATCATCCTCATGGCGCTCTTCTGGTGTGTCGAGGCCCTGCCCCTGGCTGTCACCGCGCTCTTCCCCCTCATCCTATTCCCCATGATGGGCATAATGGATGCCGCTGAGGTAAGCCTCCCCCGTGCACAGGAAGAAGGGTTCCCGGGGAGGGAGGGGTGTACTCTAGGATGCTCCTGACCCAGGAGGCCTCACCATAGGCAAGGCCCACAGCAGAGGCGCCCCGTCATTGCTCTGCAGATCAGAGAGCACTGAGGGAGGAGTCAGCTGGAAGGCAAGGGGGCAGGACATTCTAGAAGTGCCAAGTGCATGGCTGGTGTCGAGAGTTCATTCAAAGGGGGAGTGATGAGGCTTAAGCCAGGGAGGTGGAAAGGCCTGGTGACAGAGGGACAGGGGCCCTGGAGTCCAGCTGAAGAGCTTGATTCCTCTTGTTCAGTGGCCCTTAACCTTGAGGGCCCTAAAACTGGAGGGCTGGTGAAAACATAGGGCCCACCCCAGAGTTTCTGACTCAGTAGATCTGGGGCAGGGCGTAAGCATTTCATTTCTAGCAAGTTCCAAGAACCACTGCTCTAGTTTCTAGAAGCGACGCTAAATTATCATCTCCCGGTCCATGGCTGTAAATACCAGTGGAATCAGGCTGGATTATCTGCCTCCCAATCACTCCCGAGGGGAGAATGAAGGAGTTTGGCAAGAAGAGAGGAACCTGGTTAATGTTAAATAACGCGGAATCCAAAGACCATTTCCATTTGGTTCCAAGAGCCCCGGAACCAACTTTTCTGTATGTGGGGATGTCAGTGACTATACCCTGGAAGCCCAGGGGCACAGCAGGAGACCCCAGGGTCTTCCTGCCTCTCAGCTGTCCCTGCCTGCCAGGTCTGCATCGAGTACTTTAACGACACCAACATCCTGTTCATCGGGGGGCTGCTGGTGGCCATTGCTGTCGAGCATTGGAATCTGCACAAGCGCATCGCCCTCCGCGTGCTCCTCATCATCGGGGTGCGGCCTGCTCTGTGAGTTCCCACAAACCAGGGCAGGAGAACCCAAGGCCAGTGGCCTTCTGGGCACCCAATCCCCGCTGGGGCCCTGGAGCACGCGTGTGTCTGTCTGTCCGTTCCTAGGCTGATGCTGGGCTTCATGATAGTCACAGCCTTCCTGTCCATGTGGATCAGCAACACGGCCACCACGGCCATGATGGTGCCCATCGCACAGGCCGTCCTGGAGCAGCTGCACAAGGCACCCGAGGACAAGGACGTCGAGAAGGGCAGTGACAACCCCACCTTCGAACTTCAGGAAACAAGCCCCCAGAAGGAAGTGACCACACTTGGTGAGAACGACGAGGCTGCACCTTGCTCCAACCCTTCCACTCTTGGGGGGGGCGGCGGGTCTGAAGGACATCCCTTCCCAGGGCTGGTCATCTTGGGTCTTTTAGGGAAAGAGGGAGGCAAGAAGCGCTGTGGCCAACTTGTCCTTGTTTTCCTGGGATTTTCCCATGTGCTGGGAACCCCCCACAGCCCTGGGAAAACCAAGATGCCAGGTCACCCTGGCAAGCAGAGAGCTGGAGTCTGGCTGGGCCATGAGGGGTTCAGGGTCCATTCATCCTGTGTGGTTTGGATGATCCTGTGCCCTTTTCTATGCCTCTGTTTCCCTCTCGAGAGAGAGGTTGGGCCAGATGGTGTCTGAGGTCATCCTAACCTGAGACTCCAGGGGTGCTGAGCCCTTGCAGGCCTAGAGGCGGCCTCTGCTCCCAGGAATCCGGGCTGCTCACTGACAAGGCATCCTGCCCGCACCCCAGGGACCAGGGCGCTCCAGTCATGACCCCCGGAGTGGCCCTGCACCCACTCTCCAACCTGAGCTCTCCCTTGTTCCCAGATAACGGGCAGGTCAACCCTGTCCCACCTGGTCCTTTGGAGCCAAAGGCACAGAGGACCCAGGAACAGCTCCGCTTTTCCCAGGGCATGAGCCTGTGCGTGTGCTACTCGGCCAGCATCGGGGGCATCGCCACACTGACTGGCACCACACCCAACCTGGTGCTGCAAGGCCAGATCAACTCGTGAGTGGCGTCTGCACTCTCACTGGGGGAGAGGGGACGGGGGGAGGGGAGACGGGACCTGGTGGTCGCCAGGCAATGTCACTCAGCAACCTGCCTCCCCTCTTCAGGATCTTCCCCGACAATGGCAATGTGGTGAATTTTGCCTCCTGGTTCGGTTTTGCCTTCCCTGCCATGATCATCTTGCTGGTGTTTGCCTGGGTGTGGCTTCAGTTGCTCTTCCTGGGGTTCAAGTAAGTGGCAGAATGGATGAGAGAGGCCCAAGCCTCTGCCCTTATCCCCTGGGTACCCAGATCGCCATTGTGGAAATGAAAAAAATCACCATCCCAGTGAGAAGGCCTCTCCCTCCCAAGGCCCCTCCGTGCACTTGGCAACTCCCCACCCCCATGTGAGGTAATTACTCGACCAAGAGTATTATTATCATTTAGCAGATGAGCAAACTGAGGCTTGAGGTAAGGGGTGCACAGCTAGGTTTGTCAGTGCTGGGATGGAAAACCGGGTCTGATGCCCAGGCCAGGTCCCATTCCACAACAACACTCCACAGTCCTTCGGTAAGTGCTTGATGAGAACGCACTGGGAATGTGTTGTACCCCGACTGGATTCCCGGCCCTGGGCTAGGACCTGGAGATAATAACAGACATAAGGCACAGTCCCTGTCCTTGGAGCTCACCCTCTGATGGTATGGGGGTCCATGACATGGGGAAGCCCAGGTGCAGTGGGAGCACAGCCCAGGTGAGTGGGGGTTCCAGAGGCTCCTGGAGGAGATGATGCCAGAACTGAATCTTGTAAAACTAGAAGTCAGCCAGGTAGAGAATGGGGTAAAGGCATCCCAGGCACCTTGTACCAATGCACAGAGGCAAGAAAGAATATGATACGTTTGGGAGAACTCTAGTTCCATGTGGTTGAAACCTAGGATTTTGGATGATTTTGTGTGCCATATAAAGAGTTAGGACCTTGTCCTGGAGGCCGAGTAGTAAATAGGTTTTATTCTTACTAACAACCCTCCGTTACTTGTAGTCATTAGAGTTCTGAGTTGAAAACCACATGAGACCTTGCTAGGGCTCAGTAGGAAGAGTCTGTGATTGATTAGTCATGCCTGCCATGAGTACAGGATAAGAGTGGTGATATGAGTGGTACTGTGGTATGAGTTATTTGCCCTTCCTGCCCAGGCAGTGGGGAGCCACTGAAAGTTTTTAAGCCTGGTTGCTATACTTTGGAAAAATCATGTGGGCATGTGTGAGGAGGATGGATTGAGATTGGGGCCTGATACAGGCAAGATGGTAGTCCAAGAGACCAGTATAGTGCCAGGCACCAGGGGGGATTCAAAGATGTGTGAAGCATGGTCCTTGACCTTGAGGAAGTCACCATCCAACAGGGGAGTTGGGATTTGCCCAAGTGAAAAGTGAACAGAAGGGAAGTAAGCGGCCTACAGAAATGGGCTAAAGCCTTTTGTGTGTCTGGGGACAATCAGGGTGGGGCTCAGGCTGGCAGAGGATGCCCAGAAACTGGTCGGAGAGGGAGGGGAGGATTTCCTGAAAAGCTGCTGGAGGAGGGGAGCAGTGAGTCAGAGCCAGAGGGAGGCATGGGGTCCTCCTCACTCTGGGCAAGGGAGGGCATGGCTCAAGAGAAGCCTTGGAGGGATCGGGGGTCAGTGGGGCAAATGGAGCAGGGCCAAGCACGGGGGCCCCCAACCCCAACCTTGTCTCTTCCTCAGGACCCCCTCCCCAAGTCTTCTGCTCTTCTTCCAGAAACGGGTGGAGTCAGGGCCTTAGTGTAACACCTCGGAGGTGGCCTCTGCAGCCTCAGCCCTTCCATCACTCTGAGGCCCCTGTTCCCCGGCCCGCCTGGTGCAAGGCCCTCAGGAGCTGCCCTGCCCCTCTCCCTGCAGCTTCCGGAAGAACTTCGGCATGGGCGAAGAGGCACGAGGTCAACAGCAGGCAGCCATCCGAGTCATCCAAACAGAGCACAGGCGGCTGGGCCCCATGACCTTCGCCGAAATGGCTGTCACCTTTCTCTTTGTCCTCCTGGTCCTGCTCTGGTTCACCCGGGAGCCAGGCTTCTTCACTGGTTGGGGCAACCTGGCTTTTTCCAATAGCAAGGGAGAAAGGTGAGCATTCCGGGGGGAGGGGAATGCTGCAGGGGCTCCCCTAGCGAAAGGAGGAGGGGAGGGAGCAGGGCCCGGAGAGCAGAACAGAAGGTAACACTGGAGGGTGAGGGAGGGGACACTTGCCAGAAGGGGTTGGCCCGACGGTGGGAGGGGCTCCTGTCCACCGCCTCCTCCACCCTGCATCCCTGAGCCGCCCTGAGCCGCTAAACCTGCCCTCCCTGCCCCACCTGTAGCCTGGTGTCCGATGGGACGGTGGCCATCTTCATCAGCATAATCATGTTCATCGTGCCCTCCGAGATCCCAGGGCTCACTCAGAATCCAGGTAAGCACCTGGACTGGGGCAGGGAAGGGCCTCCGGGCATAAAATGTGCCTCTCGGACCATATTTGGCAGGATTAGACAAAGCCCTGAGAAGTTGGTGTGACTTACCAAGGACACAGGGGCTCAGGGACAAAGTTGGGATATTGCAAAACTGGGGTCCCCCTCCCGCACGCATTAAGCGCTGATAGGAACCCACACAAGAGGCCCCAAGTGGAAGAGAGGGAAGGCCTGTTGACTCTCGCTGACCCACCCTCTTCTGCCTGGGGAGCAGAAAAACCCGGGAAGCTGAAGGCCCCGCCTGCCCTCCTCAACTGGAAGACAGTGAATGAGAAAATGCCCTGGAATATCGTTTTCCTGCTGGGTGGTGGCTTTGCCCTGGCCAAGGGCAGCGAGGTGAGAAACCCCTGCCCTTTCCCCAGCCTGTTTGAGGGAGACCCTGTGGCAGGGAAAGAGGGGCGGCTTGATCCCTGCTTCGGCGCCTCCTGGTGGCCAAGCCTCGCAGCTGCTGGAGAGAGAGTGTCATCTGAGAAACAAGCCAAAGGGATCTTTCCCCAGTTGGGTTCTCAAAGCCAAAGGGGAGGCAGATTTCTCTGGTGGGCAGGGACTGTTCTCCGCGAACCCCCTCCCCCCGCCCCGCACACACACTCCAACCCCTCACCCCTTCCAGACAGAGAATATAATGTCTTTAGCACCTGAGAGTAGTTGGCTTCGGGTTGACAGGGTGAGCCTGCTATAGCCACCAGGGGGCGCTGTAATCACACCCAGCCAGGCTCTGGAGACAAGGGCATCATTCTCAGAGCCTCCATCCAAGAGGGAAATCCCTGAACCTGCCCACCTGGGCCTCAGTGCTCACACTAAGCTCATTCGCTGCACAGACAGGAGGCAGCTTCCCTGGGTCAGGGATTGGTGCTGGGGACTCCTAAGTCCAAGGTTAGTTCATCCATCAAGTGTTCACCAACTGTGCCAAGCTCTGTGCTGGGTGCTGGGTGCTGGGTAGGCAGCATTGGCTCACAATCTAGCATTACAGTGGGCAGGACAAGACCTCGGAGCTCTTCTGACCCTGTGGACAGTCCCCACCTGCCTGTCAGCCTCCTCCCAGCCTCTGACCCTTCCCCACTCTCCCTCCTCGAACTGCTGTGTGAGCCCTGGACTAGAGAGGGCAGAGAGAGGGCAAAGGTTGGCCAGAGACCTCCTGAGAGAGGTCGGGAGAAGTCTTGACTCCCACCAAGCCCCAGGTTTCCCAAGAAGGCCCTTTGGCCTCTTTCTTAGCTTCTCATCTGACCCTTCTCCCCACACCCAACTGTTCTTCAAGAGCAGGAGGGGGAACCCTTGGTTCTGGCTGGTTCTTCCCTCCCAAGCTGCTCTTGCTTTTGAAGAACCTAGAGAGGTGTGGACAGGAAGGTGACCCTCCCAGAGCCTCAGCAGGGGACTCCGGGACCCCAGGCAGCCCCGCCTCTCACACACCACCCTCTTCCGCCCACAGGAATCACGCCTGTCTGCGTGGCTGGGGGACAAGCTGACCCCACTGCAGAGCGTGTCGCCTCCCGCCATTGCCTTCATCCTCTCTATCCTGGTTGCCACCTTCACTGAGTGCACCAGCAACGTGGCCACCACCACACTCTTCCTGCCCATCCTGGCCTCCATGGTGAGTTGGCCCAGCAGACACGCCTCCTCCAGACATCCCTCCTGTCCACCCCGACTCAGGGGCCCCACCTGTGGGTCACAGTGACCTGTCTGCGCCTCCTCTCATTGCCGGGAGAGGACCTCTGAGCTTCCACGCTTCCCGGGGCTCTCCAGCTACCTTGGGCCCCAAAGGCCCCAGGCCCCTGACTCATCCCACGCCTGGTGACGTCACCCCCTGAGTATCTTGATGGGGCTCCCTGGTGGCCTCCCCCACCTCCCCAGCCCAGCCCCTGTTCTGGTCATTCCTGAGGTGATGGGGTAAAATTGCTCCCCGGAGCGTCCCCAGCCCCTTCCCACAGCCTTTGATGATTCCCGGGGCCCCTTTGTGATCCGTTTTATGGGCCCCTCCCCTCACCACACCCCACAGGGCAGGGCCACACAGTCATTCCCTCCAGAGAGGTCAAGGGGCCCTTCCCAGGTCACCCAGTACCTTCTGGCAGAAGTGGTGGGTTCATGCCCAGAGTATGTGTTGCGGGGAGGGGGTTGTCCCTCAAAGGGGGGAAGCAGGGGTATTGGGAGCCACACCTTTCCCTCTGGGACGGGGACTGCCATCAACTCTGCCCACTGTCTCCTCCTCCAGGCGAAGGCCATCTGCCTCCACCCTCTCTATGTCATGCTCCCTTGCACTCTGGCCGCCTCCCTGGCCTTCATGCTGCCTGTGGCCACCCCGCCCAATGCCATCGTCTTCTCCTTTGGAGGAATCAAAGTGTCCGATATGGTGAGTGGCAGGGCCCCGATGTCTCAGCGCCCCCTTTCTGCTCCGTCTTCCCATCTCGGTGGACTACAAAGGAGCAAGAAGCCCCTGAGACTCTCAGCTGAGAATGGACCTTGTCTGGGGTGGGGGGCGCAGGGAGGTTGGGATATGACCCCCAGTTCGAGCATCTTTAGGCCCTGCCAGGCCCAAGCCATGTGAGAGGAAGAGAAAGGGGTGAGGAATTTCGGGAAGGTTCCAAGGTGCCAAGCAGCCATTTGCGGGGAGATGGACTCAGAGGGAACCAGGCCCAGGATCAGGGAAGCTCATGGAGGAGCTTCCCTTTCCCCTCTTAGCCCTGGGAGTAAAGCCAGAGGCCAGGGCACTGCCTGGAGCTGCAGGTTAGATGCAAGGGAGGACTTCCCAAGGGAGGACTTCCCAAGGGCGAGTTTCGCTAGTGACAGCTTCTGGCACCTGTGGACACCGAAGGGGTGGGTGCTGGCCCTGCCCAGCAGCTGCTCTGCTCACTCACACTGATTCTCTGCAAACCAGGTCCGAGCAGGATTCCTGCTCAACATCCTGGGCGTGCTGGTCATCATGCTGGCCATCAACACCTGGAGCACCCCCATCTTCACCCTGAACACCTTCCCTGACTGGGCCTTCGACAACGCAACCCACTGCATGGCCAACGCCACCGCACTAGGCCCCTAGACCCGGGTCCAATCTGGCCAAGACCAGGAAGTTCCAAGCTGTTCCTACTCCTCTGAGTCGGGAGGAGTCACCCAGGCTCCACGCCGGACAATGAGAGAATGGCACATGTGTACATTGCCTCGTGTGTATCCGAGGAATGTGTGTGTGCACTCAATCCTGTGTCTGAAGAAAATGTGTAGATAGCATGAACGTGTCTGTGTGAGGAGGGTGTGTCACGTGAGGATGTCTGGGGGGGGGGGGGGTTGTGTGTGTGCGTATGATCTTAGGTGTGTGTGCTTAATAGTGCGTGTATGTGAGTTCACCGATAATGTAACGTGCCCTTTCTAGCACCCCAGGTCTTGGTCTCCCCAGCTTGGTGGGTGACCAGACCCCTTCACACTGTATTTATTGAAACTCAAGGTTGGGGTGGCCTGGGCAGCCGGGCCTGCCAGCAGTTGCCATGGCAACCACCTCTGGGACCAGCCGGGCATACGGAGCTCCCCCCAGCCTCTCCGGTCACTGTTAGGGGGAAGGGCTCGAATACTAGGTACATTAAAGTCTTTTTCAGTAGAGTCTGGGATGGTTTTTCACGGCGCTTTCCAGGGCTGGCCCACCACATGGTTCAGGGCCTAGGTTGGGGATTACGGTCGGAAGGGACCTGACTTTGTCCCGTATGGCAGCCCCCTGCCACCCTTCCCGCCCAAGAGTGAAGGTAATGGCCAGGGACCCCTGCCAAGGCCAGTCGGAGTGGGCGCAGCCACCCCGGGGAGCAGCACTGACATCACCTGGCCCGGCTAATTGGGAGCTGCCAGTCGCTGCGTGTCTTTGGGAAAACCGGCCTCCGGTTCCCAGAGCACTCCCCGGGTATTTACATAAAACCCTCTGCCCCTGCCAATTCCTCCCCGACCCTTCCTCCAGCCGGAAAAACCAGTCCCACCAGACCAGGGGAGGCAGGCTGACCCGTGCTCAGTGCCCGCAAAGCCGGACTCTCGCCGGCAACGGCAGCAAGAAGGATGCCGGCGGGACTCACGGCGGCAGGTTCAAAACTGGCCGGCCTTCAGAGTTCAGGACCCGACAGCACCTTAGGTCCCTCTGCAGCCCCAGCTCCCCTCCGTCCCTCCTCGGCCTCCCCGCCGCCGCCATGAACTCTGAGTTTTGTCTCTCTGGCAAGGTGAGATGAGGGTGGCTGGAAGTTCATCTTTGTATCAATCCTGAGTCTCTCCTCATGGACAGTGGCATGTGAGCCTTGAGTTCATAGATGGAAGTTTCTGAGAGCTCATCCAGTTCCCTCCTGCTGCAGTGGGAGAGAAAAAAAACAACAAAGATGTTTATCGTCACTCTCATGCCCAATAAAAGAGAGGGGTGATTGGTGAAGAGAGAATCCCAGAAAGGATTTCAGCCTGGATTCCCCCTGGTCTGGGCCTTCATTCAATACCCCTAGAGCTGGGGGTTCGAGGGTGGCGGGCGGGCGCCAATGGGAGTGGCTGCAGCATGAGGAGAACATGGCTGTCCCCAGGGGACGGGGGATTCTGACAGGACATGCCAGACATCCTGCAGAGGGGAGTGTCAGGCGGTGGCCCCACCCCCACCCGGCCCCCCAGGCTGGCATTCCTGGTTTATGAAGCACATCATAAATCAGGGCTCCCACCCAGCCCCACACTGAGACCCCCACAGGGCCCCAGGCCAAGCCCCCCCACCATTGGGAATGGGCCAGGCCCAGGATGATGGGACTCCGCCAGTGGCTTGCCCCAGTGCGGGGCTCCCCAAGGAGCAGCCCGCCCCACTGTGAGGAGACCCTCTGCCACCACTCTCTTCTAGACCCTGGTGGGTACCCTAGTCCAGCCCTGGCTGGGGAAGAGGGTTGTGCTTCTCAAGGGCACATGCCCCGTCCACTGTTATCAGCTCACCCTTCATACCACCACCCACCCTCTCCACGTCTCCCTCAGTCCTGCTCAGAGAGGGTCATATGTGGGCTAAGGTCACACAGCAGTCTCAGGGGATAAAGACTGAGCTGGCCCTGCCTTCTCCGGGGAGGAAGGAGACAAAGGCTGGCCTGGAGGTTGAGGAGTCCGTTGTGGTGGGGGCCCTGGCAGAGCTTGGGCGCCAGGCCTCCCCCAGGTGCTCAGAAACCATCCCCCTCAGCAGGTGGGAGGGCGGACGGGAGGCAGGCGGCACCTGTCAGCCTAATCATCGTCATTAGCTGGGCAATAAAGCGGCACGGACCCGGCCAGCCTTTGAAGGAAGGGCCTGTCAGCCCAGGTCAGGTTTGTGCAAGCAGCCTAGCAGCTCGGCCTTCCTGCACACGTACCCCGGGCTGCGGCAGGTGGATGGGGCAGTGCTGGGACTAGGGTCTGCATCTTCCCTGCCTGGGCACCCGCACCCCTTCACTCGTGGCTTCCAGAAAAGTCGAGATACTTTGGGGTCCCCTACCAGCTGAATGTGGGCAGTGCTGGGACTCAGGCACTGCTATAGTAGTGAGCTCCTCATTGCTGGATGAGATCAAGGAGGCCAGAAACAACCAGAGGACAGTCTGCCTGAGGCAGCTGTGTGTTCCTGGCACAGGGCCTGGCACTTCGATTATTATATAAATAAATGAATGTGTCAGAAGCACTGGGGGCTTCTTGCTCCTGGAGGAAAGTTGGACATGCTGCCCTCAGAGCCCCTTTCCAGACTGTTGTGTGTGGAGTGCTGTGTGGCCTTGAGACAATGTCTTGGCCTCTCTGGGCCAATGTCATCTTAGGCTCCGCATAGGTCCAGATTTCTGAGCCAACTCTTACTGTCCCCGCCCCCCTGCCCAGTGCCCTGGGGCCTTGGGAGAGGCCCCATTTGCCTCCCCCGCCTTCTCCTGCTGGCCAGCACCAGCCCCAGAGGCAACTGTGGCGACCAGAGTGCCCCGGGAAAAGATGTCAAGCCAAGTTTTTCCAGGAGAAACCTGGCAGGTAGAAAAGGGGCATTTGTCACGAGATGGACAAGGTAGGAGTAGGCTATTGATTCCATTCTCTGCGTTCACCTTGATTTGAGCTCAGGTGAAGGGCAGCGCTGGGGGTTACAACCCCAGAGTAGGCCCCTTGGGGACTCAGGCCATGACTTCCCTGTCTCCCCAAAGTCTCAGAGGGGAGGCTGCTTCTTGAAGAGGGCGGGGTGAGCTGTGCGGGAGGGAGGGTGGTGCAGCCAGGGAGTTCGGGGTGAGGGCTCGGGTAGGAATGGGATGTTCGAGGCTCTGGTCGGGGCCAGCCTGAGGCGGGTGCCCCATACAGCCTCCACCCAAGTCTGGGCTCCATTCGTCAAGGTCAGCAGAGTCCTGAGGTTTTGCTGGGGCAGGGAGTCTGAGGGCCTGCAAAAGCCCTGGATCAACCTCAGGGAGGGGAGCGGGGAGAGGAGGGGGCACGGAGGTCAGGGAAGGGAATAGAGCAGCCTGATTGGAAAGGTTGCGACAGGCCCAGCTGGTGTGGCTCAGTGGTTGAGCGTTGACCTACGAACCAGGAGGTCACAGTTCAATTCCTGGTCAAGGCACACATCCAGGTTTCAGGCTCAATCTCCAGTTGGGGGCGTGCAGGAAGCAGCTGACCAATGATTCTCTCTCATCATTGATGTTTCTCTCTCTTTCCCTCTCCCTTCCTCTGAAATCAATCAATAAAAAAATTTTTTTTAAAAAAGATTATGACAGGGAAGAGCTGCTTTTAAGGGTGGGAGATCCACAGACATGTATATACAGAGCTATGGGTTCTTGGGTACACATAGAACAACTCACAGATACCAGCACAGACATAGATGCCTGCATACACAGAGACACTCGTGTGTGTACAGTTATTCACAGGCATTCACAACCCTTCAAACACCCAGTCATTCACACACACACACACACACACACACACACACAAACACACAGATTCTGGTATGGACGTGCCCAGCATCACATTATAACTCCACAATTTAGCTGCACACCCATGGTGGCACATGTGAGCATGAGAACAGACATGTAAATACACACTCTCACGCACAGTGAACACACATACACGGGCATTGATCCTCCCCACCTCCACAACCCTGCCTCCCAGTAACAGGAGAGATTAAGACAAGACAGGAGAAGCCTGCCCTCCCCACCCAGCAGGACTCTAGCTATGTCCCTCCCTACCCGACACCCCCCACCCCCAAGCTCTGGGCTTGGAAACTCCCTGGATTTCCCAGAGGGTCAGCCAACCAGAACAGGCTCAGACCTCCCATCCCAGGGCCCCTGCCACACACCCTCCACAGCTCTGGCCAGCACTCCTCTGTCACCCACAGCCAAGGCGCTGCCTGGTCTCCCCCCAGAAGCCCACCCTGATTAATCCCAGGCCTCTCCAAGCCTTCTTTTTTCCCCTACTGTTTTTATTGATTTAAGAGAGGAAGGGAGAGGGAGAGAAAGATAGAAACATCAATGATGAAAGAGAATCATCGATCAGCTGCCTCCTGTCACCCTCTACCGGGGATCGAGCCCGAAATCCAGGCATGTGCCCTGACCGAGAATCGAACCGTGACCTTCTGGTTCATGGGTTGACCACTGAGCCACACTGGCTGAGCTCTAAGCCTTCTTTACATGAGGTCCTCAGGCTCATGGCAGCTATGCTTTGGCCCAGAGCCTCCACAGAAGTTCCTCAGTGTCTTCCATGCCAATGGAGTGAGACGGAAGGCCTGCAAAGTAGCAGACCCATCTTAGAAACCCACTTAGGAAGGCAAGTCCCGTTCACACTGAGCAGAAGTGGACAGAATTTGGCCAGTCCTAATGTGGGTTACAGGGAGGGGCCTCCACCAGCACACGGGGGCTCCCAAGGGTGGGCACATGCTCTCCCTTCTCCTGGAGTCTTGCCTCAGACTGGAGCATGGCAGACATTGGCCCCAGGGGTTTCCATCCCTGGTCAGGGCTGCCACTGGTTCAAAGCCCCCCAGCCCTGGGCAGAGCCCAGCAGTAGACAGTGAACCAGTTCTAGACCTTCAGGCTCCAGAAAGACAGAACCCCCGGCCCCAGTCTGTCTCACTAGCCCTAGTTACAGCCCATCCAGGCCAGAGCCCGGCTCAGAGACAGATGCAGGCCCTGAAATGAGGGTGCAGGAGTGTGGGGGACCGAACCGCCAGATAGAAGTCCTTTCCAAGGGGAGTAGAGCCAACACCACAGCAGCTAGAGGAAAAGTGAGGCACCAGGACAGACTTTCTGGATCCGGGAGAGAATTCTGAGGCGCTGGTATGATGAGAGAAGGGGACGGTGATCCGGCTTGGGGACAGAGAACGAGGAGAAGGACCTCACAGACCCCCTTTCATTCCAAAATTCTCTGGGATTCCCGAGGCTCCTGCTTCAGCTCCCAGAGTGCATGCAATGAGGAAATAGTGCTTCCCAAAGGAAAGCAGGAGCAGGGTCCACACCCTCTCCTGGGGCAGAGGTGGATCCTCTCTCAGAAGAGAGAGAAGTTCATCTCACCCATCAGAAGCCGAGTTTCACTGTGGGAAGGTCAAACCACGATCGGTCCTATCGTCCCATCACAACCTTTCTGGGACCCTCGGGCCCTGAATTAATTTGCAATTCCTTGATTTTTAATAAAGTTGCAAGTGTTTTCCCTTGTTTATTGGCCATTTGCATTTTATTGGTAAATTGCTTCTTATATCCTTTGCCCATTATTCTCTGAGGTTGTCTCTCTTCTTACTTCTTTAGAAGAGCTGTTTATATATTGTGGATACCAACTCTTTGTTATATGTGTTGCAACACTTTCTTTTAGGCTGTTTTTTTTGTCTTTTAACTTTTTCCGGCATATTTTACTCCAGTGAAATATTTAATTTTTCCTTAGCCAAGTCATATAATCCTCTATGGCTTCTGGATTTGATGTCATGCTTTAAAAATGCCATTTCCACTCCATAATTATGAAAATGTTTCTTATATATTTTCTATTTATTTGTATGGTTTTCACTTTATATTAGATCTTGAGTCCATCTGGATTTTTTTATGTATAGTGAGAAGTAAGACTTAACTTTATTTTTTTCAAATGGAAAGCCCATTATCCCAAGTCCATTTATTGAAGAATTTTTGTCTCCCAGCTGCTTTAAAACACCTTATTATCATATACCCAATTCTCACAAATACCCACGTTTATTCTGAACTCTATTATCTCCCACTAATTTGTTTGCTAATTTGCACCAAAATCACACTGTTTTAATTGCAGAAGGCTTATTGAACATCTTTAAATCTGGCAAGACAAGCTCTCTTGTTAGTCTCCTTTTTAAAAAGTTCTAAGCTATTCTCATGTATGTACTCTTCCCCAAATTTTAGAGTCAACTTATAAAGTTGGGGGAGGGGGATTTGACTTTTTTTTTTTTTTAATCCTCACCTGAGTATGTGTCTATTAGAGAGAGGGGAATCGAGAGAGAGAAATATTGATGTGAAAGAGAAACATCAATCTGCTGCCTCTTGTACGCACCCCAACCGGGGATTGAACCCACAGCCTAGGTATGTGCCCTGACCCAGAATAGAACCCTCAACCTTTCAGTGTATGGGACGATGTCCCAACCAACTGAGCCACACCAGCCAGGGCAGGATTAGATTTATGATTTGAATTATACTCAGTTTATAGATTATTAGGGCAGAGTTGACATCTTTAGAAAATTATATTGAGCTTTTCAATTCAAGAACATGATATACCTTTATATTTTTTTAGGTCTTATTTTGTGTCTGTCAGTAAAGTTCTATTGTTTTCCTCTTGTAGATTTTATACACTTCTTATTAAGTTTATTCCTGGGTATTTTGTAAGGTTGTTGCTACTGTGAATTGCAGGTTATGTCTCCTTATATTTTCCAATTAGTTGTTTAGTTGTATAGAAATGGCTTTGATTTTTCTATACTTAACATATATTCTGATTCTGCTACCTTAATTTCTCTCACTGGTTCTAATCGTTTTTCAGCTGATTCTCTTAGATTTCCTAAGTAAACAATGACATCACTGGTAATTCTTGAAGGTTTTGCCTCTTTCCTGCTCATATTTATGTCCCTTATTTCTTTTTCTTATCTTATTGCAATGTTAGGACCTTCAGAATAATGTTGATTGATAGCAATGAGAGCAGCCTCCAATTTAGAACTTCCATGCCCAGATTACCTGGGAGTCTAGAAGACACAATTAGCCCCGTATACATCAGAAGGGAGCAAGTAGCAAACACACTAGTAGGTCCCAACAGCTGCCCTTTCACTGTGAAATTTCATCAATTATTAGGTTAAGGGAGCAGGGTTTTGATTGCTGCTGTGAGACCCAGGGGAAGGTGAACTGAGTCAGGGCCCCTGTTCTAGCCCCAAGAACACAATTACTATACCCAATTGGGCAAACCACCACATCCTCATGTCCCACCCAGCACCACTGGGCTTGGTGAAGAGAAATGGGGCACGTATTCATTTATTGAGCATCTAGTATATACCAGGCATTGTGCTAGAACTTTAGACATAATCTTATTTAACCCTCACAACTCTATGGGTAAATAATATTATTCCTTGTTAAGAGATGAGGAAACGGAGGCTCGGAGTGGTGCATATGGAAGAGGACACAGCTAGCCATCACTCGCAGATGGGTGCGTTGCTATCTGCCTCAGCACCCTCTTTTCTGAAATGGATATTCCCTGCCTAGACAAAGAAGTCTCCAAAAGTTTTAGTCCACTCCACACTGGTACCAAAAGACCACCCTCCCCCATCCTAGCCAAGGCTGATGTTACCACCCTCCTTGGAATGAGATAGAGTAAGAGGGGAGGAGCTGGCCTGTCCACACCCTCAGGCCAGAAGCCAAATCCCAGGTCTTGCTGGGCAAGAGATCTACCACTAGGTCCCTGGAGCCTTTAGCCCCAGGAAGACATGAAAGTGGGCTTTGAGGACAAGAAGGGGAAGGAGAGGCGGGAAAGAATGGCCAGGGACAGGAGACAGGTGGGACAAAGATGGTGAAAACGGAAGCAGTGAGGAAGTGGTGGGGACAGGGTCTGGGCAGAAGCAGGGAAGGCGGACAGGGAGCCAGGGGCAGGCCCCAGGCCTGAGTCCAGGGAGGAGCAGTGGGGCCAGTTCCAGGGCTCACCAGGCTCCACTCTCGAGGTGGACTCTGGGGGCCAGGACCAAGGCCACAACCACATGGGTTTCTGTTTCCATTCTCTAGGCCCGTGGTCGGCAAACCGTGGCTTGCGAGCCACATGCGGCTCTTTGGCCCCTTGAGTGTGGCTCTTCCACAAAATACCACGTGCCGGCGCGCACGTACAGTGCGATTGAAACTTCGTGGCCCATGAGCAGAAGTTGGTATTTTGTGGAAGAGCCACACTGAAGGGGCCAAAGAGCCACATGCGGTTCGAGAGCCTCGGTTTGCCGAGCCGCAGTTTGCCGACCACTGCTAGGCCATAAAGAGTGGCCGCGGATCGTGACACAGAACCCGGGGGCCCATCTTCACCCACTCAGTGACACAGATACACACACAGAGAAGGACACACAGGTATGTGCATGGACACAGAGGACACACAAGAGGACACACAGAGGACACAGAGGACACAGAGGATACAGGGACACAGCTTCCCACACAGATACGGGGAAAGACTTAGATGCAGATGCACACCAACCAGGAGATGAGCGTACAGAGAACCTCACGTGCCCGCAGACACATGCAGGGAGTCACGACACATGTACACATGGGTGCACACACACACACACACACAAGGAGACACCCCGAAGGTGGCAGAGGGATCATAGAGAGACAGACAGATGGCCAGACCCCATGGACAGAGCATTCTCCACACATCTGTACTTGTGCTTGGCCCTTGAGAAGCCACAATTACCACTCGTCCACACCGGGCCTCAGAGACCCCGGGGCCACCACCCAGAGCTGCGCCCCAGAACCTTCTCAACGGCTCCATGAACATACATGTGGTGGCCCGGCTCTCCTGACACATGTGTGCATGTCCCAACAGGCCGGTGCCCCACCTACGGGGGCTGACATCCCCGTTCTTGAGTGCAGGTGGGGGCCACGGGACAACCCCCTCCTTCGCAGGCCACAGGCTGTGCCTGCTGGCAGAGACAGGGGGCCTGAGCTGGCTCAGGAGGAGGGAGGGGTTGGGGGGGCCAGGGCGTGGCTGGGGCGGGCACAAGAGCCCGTACCTGTCAAACAAGAGCCAAGGAGCAAACTAGCTTCTTAGTCACCTTGCTCTTCTCCCCGTTTTGGCAGCAGCCCCTCGGGGCAAGGGGAAGCTGATATCATAATTATTGGCTCACTCAGCAACTGCCTCCCCTCACCTGATGTCAGCACAGACCCGGGACGGCCGAGCTGACGGACTGACAGACGGACTGAGCTCTTGGCCCCCCAACCTCGGGGCCCCACGCCGACCTGCTTCATTGAGCAGGTAAGAGGAGACCCGGCCCAAGTCAGCCGTGGAGGCCAGCAGGGCCGGCCAGGGCATGGGGTGGGAGGGATTGCTTTTTTAATGGGGCCGGGAAGTGACTGAGAGCACTGGGGTCCTCCCCATCGTCTCACTGCAGCTCAAGGGAGACTCAGGAAGTGGGTGAGTGCCTGGAGGCCAAAGAGGACCCTCTCCGCCATGCTCCTCCCTCTTGCTCCTGTTTCAGGTTGTCTAACTTCAATCCTTCTTGCTGTAGCGGAGCTTTTCATTCTGGTCTTGGTTGGAGTTTGTGTGAGCCTCTGTGTGTTAAGAGGGTGGACTTAGCCACCCTGTGCTGGGAGAAAATGATGAGACTCTGAAGTGCTTGAACTGAAAAACTTGAGCTGAAGGGCAGGGAGGCATATTCCCAACTTAGTGGTTTTTTTTCCAAGTAGAAAGGGGAGCACTCAGCTTTGGGGGCTGCTGGTGCCAAGGTTGTGCGTTGGCCAACGGATCAGGCAACATCTCGAGCAGCCTGGGCTGGGTTCTAGATGCCTGGGGCCAGGGGGGAGGCCTGGGTTGCAGGAAGGAGCAGTGCACCTGGTGGGGAAGCAGACAGGTGGCAAACAGGTGCTGTGGCCGGTACCTGATGCTGGGCTCAAGGCAGAATCCCCCGGGTATCTAGGAACATCTCTCCCTGGAGAACCCTGAAGCCGAGGGGCCGAGTGAGCAAACCTGGGATCTGCAGGGAGCTCTCAGACCCTTGAAACCTAGAATTGGGGGCTGGGAAGTGAATGCCTTAGGGAATTGGCTGGAGCAGCAGGAAGCCCCCTCTGGCTCCCACATCTCCTCCCCACCCGCTACCTGATCAGGTAAGGTTCTGGCATTCCCCGTGGAGTCCCCCAGGCCCTCCCTAAATGTCCAAAGAGCAAGTTAGATTA
Organism: Myotis yumanensis; assembly: GCF_028538775.1. Lineage (NCBI taxonomy): Eukaryota > Metazoa > Chordata > Mammalia > Chiroptera > Vespertilionidae > Myotis > Myotis yumanensis. Next base: position 21,289,545 of record NW_027223767.1, on the reverse strand, counting down.
CGTGTAGACTCTACCAAGTGGGCGTGTTTGCCTCTTCTCTCTGCACCTACAGGGGCGGGGGGATATGCTTGTATATGCTTTGTGCCAGACCCAGCTGATCAGAGGAAAACGACCTGGTGGAGAGGGTCCATTCTCTTGAGAAGTCACCTCATCCATCCCCCTGCCTCTAAGCTGGTCATTTCCCACGCCAGACAGGACTGCCCCCCTCACAGCCATGAAGTCCTCCCTGGAGTCTGAAGTCCCAGGGCTACAGGGTCCAGTTCTGCCAGGCCTCACAGCCTTCTCTGTTCCCCACTGAACAATACCAGTTCCTCTGGGCTGACTGGGGGGTGAGATGGGGAGGGTGGCATTGCACTTCGGTCCGGTCTCCATCGTGCCTGGCTCAGGCGGTGGCAACACCTTGGTCATTCCCTGACCCCCAGGATGCAGGCAGTAGCAGGGCGTCCCCACTAGCCTGGCTCCTCTCTGGTGGTGGGCCAGGCCGGGCTAGGGATCCTCAGAGGAGAAGGTGCCATGGGGAGAGGCACATGTCCTCCCAGCTCCCGCCCAGCCCCGCCCGTCCTGCCTCTGCCGAGCTCAGCTCCCGGCTCCAGGGCCTGCCGAGGCACGCTGCCCCCCCAGGCCCGGCGCCTCACTCACCTCCCAGGGCCAGGAACCTGTTCTCCCAGGAATGCCAGGGAGTTCTCAGAGGGTTTTATTTCCCAGGGGCTCAGGGAGCCCCAGAATCCTCTCGATTTTGCTCCTGGGAAGGAAAGAAAAAAAAAACCTCGGGATTTTGGACCCCTTCCTGCTTCCCATCTTTGTCTCATCCACACACTGACCCCACGTGGCCCCCAACCAACAGCTTTCGTCACCCATGTGAGGAGGGGGAAAGGCTCGATACAGTTCAAGACTAGGGGAAAGCCGACTGGTGACACGTGGCTTCTGGGAAGCTGTCGTGTGTCCCCTCCCTGGTCTCAGGGAGAGCCTTCCTTTAGTTTCCATGGAGAGTCTCATCTGCCCTCGCTTCCAGTGCAGTCTCCATCCTCCCAAGCCAGGAAGTCCTTCCTGCTGTCTAGCCTCCCTCCTTCCAGTTTGAGTTTTCATGGACCAGAAGCGAACCCACTGCCTGCACAGGGCTCGAACACACAGCCAGAGACTGGCCATTGCCTGGGAGTTTGTGTACGAGAAGGGACAGAAAGGAGGCCCCACGCCCACCGCCCCTCTATGAGTCTCTCCATCTCCGTACTCGAATGAGGAGGGGGCTGTGGGGAGCCACTTTTGCCTGCCTCCCTTTCAGGGGACAGAGGTCCCGCAGGCAGGCCCTGCCCTCTTTCCTTCCCAATCACAGTCCTCCATCCCTCCTCCAAAGACGCACGTCAGTCTCTCCTGCTGCAGAAGCCAATCGCGGCTGGTTGAACTCCCCCGCAGGCTTCAGCAGATGTTTCAATCTTTTAAACTGACTTGGCTGGACTAAGTGACCACAGGAGGTGGTTTCCTGAGTGGAGAAGCAGCCATTGATCTGGGATGGGTGTGGCCGGGCTGGCAACCTGCCCAGGAGCAGGGCAATGACACGATGACCTCCAGGAGAGTGCATCTCGGAAGCATCAATCAAAGGTCCCTGAATAATTTTGGTCTTTCCAATGGACCCTTTCCCGCCTTTTGTCCCTTCCTCCATCCCTCTGCTCACCCCCAACCTCAACCCCCACCCCATCCCTCACCCCTCCACGCTAGCCCTATCTCCTTTCACAGCCCAACCCTATCCCCATTCCCATCTTCAACCCCAACCCAGCTCTCTTCCTATCCAACTCCTCATCCTCAATTTTACCTCCATCTTTTTTATTTTTAATTTGTTAATCCTCACTGTTTTTTCCATTGATTTTAGAGAGAATGGAAGGGGGAGAGAGAGAGAGAGAGAAACATCGATGTGAGAGAGAACCACATCAATTGGTTGCCTCCTGCATGTGCCCCAACCAGGGCCAGGAACCTGCAACCCAGGTACGTGCCCTTGACCAGAATCAAACCTGAGACCCTTTGGTTCTCGGGCCAACACTTTAACTACTGAGTCACGCCAGCCAGGGCTTACCCCCATCTTCACAACCCCATCCTTCTCTTCTCTTTCCTCCTCACCTCCTCAGCCCTACCTCCATCTTCATCCCTTCAGTCTGCAGGCCGACGCTCCATCCACTGAGCCAAACCGGTTTCGGCCCCATCTTCATCCCTAATACCGTTTCCCCACCTCACACCATCCCCACCTCCCAGGATGGATCTTTCCATACATCAGCGCCCCCCTCAACAAGTCCTGGTCTGTCCTCCGAGTTCTCCCAGTGTTCAGGAAAAGCCTAGGGCCATGCTGCTAGGACAAAACGGATGCGATAGAATCATCCCTGGAGAAGCCCTCGGCTTCCTGATCCTATCTGGACCTTACAGGCTGGATGCTGGCCAAACAGTAAAAATGAACTCATTCCCACCCAAACAAGTTGAGGTCTGATGTCCAGATGGATCTCTCTACACTGTAGGTGGGTGCCAGGTACAGGGGGAAGCAGAGAGACATGCACAGAGGGTCCCCAAAGGAGGCAGTGGCAACCTTTCCTGGGAGGCTGGGAGTGTAACCAATCCAATTAGGCATGGCCAGTCCCAAGGCAGGGAGATGGGCAGAAGCTAAAGCAAGGAGGCCTGCAGGGTTGTTTAGGAATGCCTGCCATCGTGAGCAACCCCGGGTCTCTACCCTGCCTGTAGCTCTTGCTTAGTCAGCTCAGATTAATGGGGCCAGGGAGAGAATGAGCTGAATTGTGATCTTTTAGGGAACTTGACTAGAGAACCATCTGTGAGTCACAGAGAAAAGGGATCCCATGCTCTCACGACTACTCTGGAAGCTCCAGGGTGTGGGCACCTCTCAAGATCCCCAAGGATGCAACAGAGAACCCCCTGGGAGGTCTGACCTAACCCTCTACCTCTTGCTCATAGGAGGGTGCATGGTCAGTCGGCTTCCAACCCCTGATTCTCCATCCTGAAACTACTGCTTCTGACAAACTACAGCTATCCTGGGCACCAACACACACACACACACACACACACACACACACACAGAATGGGGTGTGTCTCTGGAACCAGATTGCCGGGAGACAGTTGAAGATCCCACCTACACTTGTAAATTCCACAGCCATGTCCCAGACTATACCAGCTCATCAGTCTTGGAAGGCATCGGATACGCACAAGGACACACACACACACACACACACACACACACACACACTACTGTAATCAGAAAACCCAATTATCAGACTCTGTATTTAGCAGTCCCCCCACAACAGAGCCAGAGTGACCACAGAAATGTTCCCTGTCAGAGGTGTGCCCAGCCCCTTCTTGGAGGAGAGGGGAGCCCATGTGGAGTCTTACAGAGCATGTGGCTTTGGAGAGGAGGCTCGGCTTCTGTGGGCCTTCCCATGAGCATGTCCAATCTGGCAGGGCTGGGGAGGGTTTTGGAGCAAAAGTTCTTTGGGATGACAACGCCAAGAGGATCTGAGATTGTTCGAGAGAGAAAGGAGGGGGCTGGAGCCCAGGAGCTGGGTCGGTTCAGAGAAACCCCACATCCTGCCACTTTCCATCCTTCTCCTCAGATGGGCAAGAAAATGATTAGGTGCTCAGAGCTGGCTTCACCCAGCCCAGGTGCCTGGAGGAAGGGCCCGCGGGCAGGCACCTGCATGGCAGAGAACAGTGCCTTCCGTGGTGGGGCCTCAGTTTCAAATAGAGAGGGGCTTGGGTGGGAGGGACTCCCAGTGCTCTTCTCACTCCAAAGTTTGATGAGTCCAAGCAGTTAACATAAAGCTTGCCTCGTGTGTGTGTGTGTGTGTGTGTGTGTGTGTGTGTGAGAGAGAGCTCTGGGTGCTGTGGGGGGGGGGGGGGGGGAGGCGGGGCTCTGCCGGTATGTGTTTGTCTTACACTAGATCTGTATTATTAGTAGTGGTGGTGGAATTAATATCCCTAAAAATAGATTGGTAATAATGAGCATTCCTTCTGATAATGATATGTCTAAGCGTGAGAGGCCTGTAACCAAAGAAATAGCAGAATCCTGTGCCATCTTATGCCCCCACTAAGATGGGCATGCAGCTGGATATAAGCATTCTTGACCACCCCCAAGGGGAGCACCCTGGGAAGGGCAAATGGTTGAAGGAGAAAGATCTTAGCCACCATTCCTCCCCTGAAGTGCCACAAGCCTGGGACCCCAATAAAGGAGGCAGGAGCAGCGGACAAGATGGTGTCTGTTTTTCTGCTTCTCATTCAGTCCCCAAGATGTAGGGCAATGATGAGGATCCCATTTTATAAAGGAGGAAATGAGGTTCATTCCTGTGACTGGGCCACACTGATGGCAGGGCTGGAAGAGGATGCTTGTGGGATCCTTGGTGAGGACTCCTTGTCAGGGCCATCCGGGTGGAGGGGAGCCTTCTGAGATGATAAATATCAGATTAGGAGGGTATGAGGTGAAACAAAGGTTCTGTCATCCCTATTGGTCTTCCAGTTCAAATGCTCAGCTGCCAATCACCACCACAGCCAATCAATTCTGCAGCCAGTGGCCAATGCAGCCCACAGGAGGCTGGGGGTGGGACTACCAGGCTCAGCCTTGAGTGACTTCATATGGAGGAGGGACTTCTGGACCACAGATGGGCAGAGCTAATGGGTACTCAGAGTTAAGGAGCTTCCTCCCATTCCCTATCCCATTCTGTCACCCCTCTTCAGCCAATGAGGCTGGAGGAAGCTTGTTTTCAAGAAGGATGAAGGCAATATTTCATAATCTATGAAAAATCCTCCTGTTCCTTCAGTCACTCCCTACATTACCATCTATTCTTTGGTCCTTTTCACAGTAGGACAGACTGAGGATTAGAAAGAACTTCCTTCCCTGGAAATCAGTGTCTAAGGCCTCAGACCACTGCGTTACTCCTGGGAAGATTAAGCAAGCAAGAAGTCCCCACCCCCAGCAGCCCAGCAATCCAGTCGGGCCCCCAATGGCTCTAGGTCACCTTGGCTACCCACAAGTTCCTTGCCAGGCCTGTTCTCGCTGTCAGACACAGTCGTGCCTTTAGAAATCCCTGGGGAAGGTGGGAGGTTAGTGGCATCTTCTCCCTAAGTTGCCCATGTAAGGGTTTCATGTTTCTTTAATTTTGCCTCCCCCTCCACCTGCTAACCTTGGAGGGCAAGCTGACCGTACTTCTGGGAGCAAGATCTGAAGGTGGGCTCACAGCTGCAGAGCCTGGGCTCCAGAGTCGGCAGGAGGGAGGAAGAGGCAGACCGTGAAGGATACCCAAGAGCAAAAGATCCTTTGGGGACTGGGGGTGTTTAGGTGGGAGGTGTCTGGAAAGGGGCATCTAAGGAGTAGGGGGAACCCAGGAGAGTCAATCTCTCAGACTAGGTGGTCATAGCAGAGGAGAGAAGGGGTCCTGGTAGATATGTCTTAAAAGGGGATGAATGGGAGCTTCCCCCTCCCCGCCTTGAAACCAAGCATTCTCTCCTTCCCATCAACCAATAAGCATCCACAGGCAGGTCAAGGGTTCCCATCAGTCTGTCTATTTATCCAAGCACACTAGCTGCTATTTGTCCACCCATCTGCTTGTCTATTGATCCATGTGTCCACCTTTCCATCCAGTCATTTGTCTACCCATCAATCTGTCCATCCATTGATCTGTCACTTCCATCCATCCATCCTTCCATTCACCCACCAATCCATCCATCAGCCATCCACCCATCCATCAGCCATCCATCCAGAGAGACCAGGTCCCAGTTGGTCTCCCCAGAGCTGCTGGGAAGGGCCTGTGGCCCCATGGCATTTATGGGGCATGTGACCTGCCTGCCAGGCCTGGGGAAGCAGCCCCGCCCCAGCCCTCAGGCAGGGGGCTGGTCCAGGCATGTGGGAGTATTTATACCTCCATGGAGGCTCCTGGGGTGTTGCTGGCCTGATGACTCCCTGAAGCCGTGATGGTGGCCATGGCCCAGAGCCCACTGTGAGTGCTTGGATTCAGCTCCACTGGGACCAGGGCTGGGTGGCAGGGGCTGGGGACCGGCTGGAGAGATGGAAAGGTGCCCAGAGGTGGTCAGGGGTGGTAGAAAGGAAGGGGTGCTAGGCAAAGGAGAGCAGGAAACTGTTGGAGTCAGGCATCCGCAGCAGGGGGAGGAGGGGTGAGTCTGTTGCCATGTACTAGCCTCTGGAGGGTCCCTTGGTGAATGGCAGGAAGGACAGAGCAAGAGGACTAAGATTATAAGGGAGATTAAGGTTAAATATCTGGAAGAACTTCCAAGTCAGCCCCGGGCACGGAAGGTGGCTCAGGTGTGCTTTCGGGATGGGCATACTGAGTGATGCTCCGGGACCAGCCTACTTCCAGAGGCAGGGCGGGGAAGGACTGGAATGGCTTTGGGAGAGCCCTGATTTGGGGTGGAGGTGGGGGGTTAGGGGGTAATAACTCAGCTACCAGTGTCAGGGGCTCAGATTTGAGGAAAGCATCACTTGGAGGACAGAGTTGCTCATCATCCTTTGTTCTTCTCCACCCCCCTTCTGTCTGTCTGTCTGTAGCGCTTCTCAAAGGCAGGGACAGCTTCCTGAAACCCAGGCAGAGTCAAGAGCCAGAGGGGCCAGAATTTTGGCCTCAGAAACCCCAATCTGGGTGAGAGGAGAGGAGAGGAGCCAGAAATCCCCTCCTCCTTGGCACTCTCAGATTCTGAGTATCCTGGGGTGCCCAAGCCTCAGGAGAGAGCCCCCAGGCCCTTCCCTGCCACCCCCAAGTAGGTAATTACGAAGCTGCTCCAGGGAACCCCTCCCAGCAGCTAGGCGGGCGGAGCCCCGGGTGGGGCCACAGGCAGCACTGGGCACGGGCCCCACCCCTCGTAAAACATGCTGCCGCAGCCGGCAACAGAAACCATTAAGGCGGAACCGCACTGTCTCCACCTCACTCATAAAGGGCGGGTAGGAGGCACCCGGGTAGGATGCAGCCCAGGTGGGAGGGAGTGTGAAGAGCCCAGTGAGGGCCGTCAGTGTCCCCTGTGACTCAGCTGCCCACAGGGGACTCAAGGACAGACCCTCCCAAGGAAGCCTCCAACCTTGCCCCCCACCTGCCACTCTGGCTTCCAGATGTGAGCCAGGAAGCTGAGGTGTTCCCAGGTGGGGCCGTGTGGTGTAGTGGTTAAGCACACCGGCTTTGAAGCCTGTGTCTGAGTCCTGGGGAGCATAATTTACTAGCTGAGTGAACGTGGACAAGTCTGGTGAGCCTCTCTGAGCCTCAGTTTCCTCATCTATAAAATGAGGGTGGTAATACAGCACCTCCCTTCTGGGGTGTAATAACTTACCCAGCCGTCCCTGGTCCCCTTGAGGATTTCCTCTGGGAGGCCCCCCTGAAGGCAGAGCAGGGAGAGGCCCAGCTGACAGTTCTGTGGACCACAGACACATTCACCGGACCAGCTGCAGCATCTTGAGATGCAAGTAATCCCAGTGCCTCATTTTACTGACAAGAGAACAGAGTATAGAAAGGGGAAGTAACTTGTCCAGAGTCATACAACCAGCAAACGCGGTGCCCCCTGGCCCTCAACCCAAATGGCCCCTTTTGTCTGAGTCCTGACACGCTAGCGAAATGGTCTGAGAGATGGAAAAATGTGCTGGGTGCAGGCCTGGCTGTTTGTGAGACGGGCACAGAGCAGGCATTCAATAAGGTTCATTGTTGAGCCTGATTTATGCATTCTGGGAAATTTCTTACCTGTCATGTTCCCTACTCAAGTTAGAGGGCCATTTCTTTCTTCCCTCTGACTCCAGGGAAGATCAAGTCTGCTTCTTTCACCTCCACCCCTGCCCTCCCACTCCCCAAGGATCATGAAGGAAGTTCAGAACGAGGAGGGTAGACAGAATGCCCAGATACTGAAATGGTCTTCAGCTAAGGTTTGCCAGGGTTGTATCCCTGGAGCGTGTGTGTGTTTGGGGATGTGGTTGGGGCTCTCAAGGCCTGAGAATGAATAGATGTGGTTTTCAGGTTTAGCTCTGTGGTCCTGGGCTTGTCACTTCTCTCTGGGCCTCGGTTTTCTCCCCTGAAAAATGGGGAGGGGAAAAAAAGGGGCTCTGATTTATAATTTATAGTATTTACTAATTTCTGTGGGAAAATACTTCCACCGCAGCCAATTTGGGCTGATCTCACTGAACGTGGAGTTGGGAAGAGATGGACACAATTGGCTCTCCCAAGCCCATCGCTGCTGGCTGCAGCACACCACTGCCTGCTCCCCTCTGGGGCAAAGGGCAGACGAAATGAGATGCTAGATACAAAAGTGCTTTGTAAACTACAGAGGGCTTTATGGATGTGGAGTGGTGATGAGGATCAACCGTAGAGTGGAAGGGACCCCAGGGCATATTGAGAGCCCTGGCCTAGCTCCCACCCAGGAAGGGGGAGCTTGTGGATTGTGGGTTGTGGGTGCCCACACTAAATGGCAGGACGATGAATGCCATCTGGGGTAGCTCCCGGGATCTGAGAAAGGCGGAGAGCTGACTGGGCCTCCTGCATTGGTTTGCTGCTGTTTGCACACACACACATCCTATTGTGCTTCCTGAAACTGAAGCAGGTGGGATAAAGGAATTCGTCAGGAAAGGATTCCTTCTGAATGCAGATGCCATCAGAGAGGCCTCCTGAGAGATCCAAAGCAACAGTCACTCCCTCCTTCTTACTCTAATCCCTGGGAGTTGTTGTGTTTTTTAATATATTTTTTGTTGATGTCAGAGAGGAAGGGAGAGGGAGATAGAAACATCAATGCTGAGAGAAAATCACTGCTTGGCTGCCTCCTACACGCCCCACACTGGGGATGGAGCCCGCAACCCCGGGCATGTGCCCTGACCTGGAATCGAACCATGACCTCCTGGTTCATAGGTCAATACTCAATCACTGAGCCAAGCCAGCTAGGCTAATCCCTGGGAGTTCCTACAGCCATCCCACCTTAGGGGAATGGCTAAAACGATCTCTGAGGTCAGAGAATAAGAGGAAGGAAGTTTAGCCTCTGCAAATAGGGTAGGAGGATGTCAGGGAGATGGAGGTGGACAGCAGGAAGAGGAATTTCCTCTGCTCTGCCTGCTCCCATAACTAGAGTTCATGCTTTGAATTAACCCTCTCCCACTGTTAATTATTAATAATAGCTATCATTTATTGAGCACATACTATGCATTAAGCTCTTTACAAGCAATATTTCATCTAATCCTCCAGAGAGATACGTATTATTAGCCCTATTTTACAAATGAGGAAACTGAGGCCCAGGGAAGGAAGTTAGGCAACTTGTCCACCCAAAGCCCCACAGTTCCTGGGATCCAAATCCAATCCTGATTCTAGGGCTTCTGAACTACTTCATCCAACTTCAGGAGTTTCACCAACTACTCCAGGTTGTGGTCAGGAGCCAAGGCAGCCTCATCCCTCTCAGTGAGCCCTTCCCTCCCTGGACAGGAGCCCCCCTAGACACCCATCAGAGCCCCTCAGCCCCACCCCGGAGGCAGGAGGGTCCTTTGGACTGCCGCTGGTGAAGGACCCCTCTTTCCAGGACTATGTGATCTTACCCAAGTCACTTGACCAATTCCCTGGTCCTTCCTTCCTCATTTGTGAAACAGAGCTTTGGCTGAGGCAACCAAAGGGGTCCCGTGGTCATCAAGTCAGGGGTCATTATCGATAAAACCTTCCCAGAGGAAACCCTGCACGGAGGACCATTCAGGGACTTCTACATCCTCAATGCAAGTCAAGGGACAAACCTCTCAATTCCGCGTGGCCTCCCCGGCTCTAATCCTGTGCCTGGGGGCTTGGAAGGTGTGTGTGTGGTGGGGAGTGGGGTAGAGTTGACCAAGCCAGGGTATAAAAGTCATGGCTGAACTGAAGCCTTCAGGTAAGGCCTCTGACATGCAGGAATGCAGCCGGGGCTACAGACAATGTCCTGGGACGTAGGGACTAAAGCAAGGATGGGGTGAGGCAGATGCTGCAGGGGTCCTTCTGGGAAGGCCAGACCCTCAGGAGGCGGTGCTGCCCAACCTGGGGCTCAGAGAGGCCTCAGAGGAGCAGAGATGGGGTCTGAGCCCCCTTATGGCCAAGCCGAGTGCAGGCCAGGCAGACAGGAAGGACTCACAAGGGCAGCGGCCACCGGTCATGAGGCCATAAGCCAAACTCCCCAGGCCTGTCAGGCCTGAAGCAGCGAGACCATCAGGGAAAAGAGTCTGTGGTCAGAGCCCACGGCCACAGTTGGCCAATGAGGCCAGATGTATGACATGCGTCCTTAAGCGTTTTCTATGTGTGGGCACCTTATACCCATCATCTCACCTAATCTTCCCGACAACCCTTTGAGGTGGGTGCACAATCCCCATTGACCAGAGGAGCAAAGAAAGAGAGAGAGAATTACAGTTTGTTCAAAGTCACCCAGCCAGGAGGTGACACCACTGGGATTCAAACTCGAGTCAGCTGAAATCCTAAACCCTTGCTCTCAACCACATTTTATTCTGCCTCCAGAGGGGACCAACCACCGCTCCCTGCAGGGGGAAGGGCCCCCACCCGGCCTTGTCTCTGGAGGAGCTGGAGAACACCTTGGGAAAGCAACTCTGGGCCAGGGCCAGGAGTGACAGGCAGGCCCCCGCTGTCCAGGAGCTGTCCAGGGAGCGGGGGCCAGACCAGGCGGTCATGCGGAGCCAGAGATGGGCTGCCCTGCCCCTTGGGCCCCATGCCTGCTCCACCTCGGTGTCCAGTTACGGCCAGCTCGGCGCTTCCCCGGTCACGCCACATTTAGCATTGCCGAGTGAGCGGGCGCCTGGACATGGAGAAGGGGCGGTGGAGACTCTTGAAGGGGCGGGAGAGCCTCCCACCAGGCCCCCACCTGGACCCCAGCGACCAGCACTCTCCACCACGGATCCCTTGAGGAACGTTGGGCAAATGCTTTCCCTTCCTCATCCCTGTTAACCTCCTATCAAACAAAGGAGATAATGTAGCAAAGAGGTGCTAACCCCAGGCTGGGCACCATGGAGTCAGCAAGGCCATTCCTCCTTCCCAGAGCCCCTGGGAACGCAGGGCTTGGGAGATGCAGTTATCCTGTTCTGGGTAAGAGGGATAAGTACCAACCTCATGCTTTTCTTGTTCCTGCCCCACCCCAGCTCGCCCCACTCTGACCCCCACCAAATGAAGAAACTGTAAGACAGACTCCAGAGTCAGACAGATCTGGGTTTGAATCCTGGCTCTGTCAAGGATTAGCTATGTGACTTGGGCCAGTCACATAACCCCTCCGGGCCTCAGTTTCCTGTCTGAAAGGTGGGATTAATAATGTACTTTCCTCACAGCTGTTCTGACAAACCAATGAGAAAATTCTCCACATCATGTGCACAGTGGCCAGCCCAGAGCAGGCATCAGTAAATGGTAGCCTTTATCAGAGACCCCTTAGGTCAGGAGGAGTAAATTCAAGAGAAACTGCTCTTTGCTGATGGTGGAGAAGGAAGGCAGAGAACTGAGAGATAACGATAGTAAGAGCCACACTAAAAAGCCACAGAATAATGAGAGCTGGCATTTATTGAGCACTTACTATGTGCCAGGCACTGTGCTAACTACTGCGCGTGCACAATTTCCGTTGATACGGCATGCCCACGAGGGAGGCCCTCGCTCTCTCCCTGGTTTGATGATGATAATGCTGAGGCTCAGAGAGCTTCGCTGGCACTGCTAGCAAGGAAAGGCCAAGGCTGGCTTTGAGCTGAGTCCTCAACCACACAGCTATGCTGGGGACAGAGTTCTCTTACAATTCTAGAAGGTCTGAGCAGAAGGAGCCCTCAGATACCATGTAGTCTAAGTCCCTAGTGTTTCAAACAGTGAAACAACAGCTCAGAAAGGGCAGTGGCCAGAGCAAAATGTGAAGAACACAGGAGGAAACAGCACACGCCAGACATTCCACAGTGGACGAGTGGCATCATCCCCTGTGCCATGCCAGGCTCTCAGGGCCACCAGCAATCAGGTCCCCTCGAGTTGTACCCTGGTCTTGAGAGCCAGGCCAAGGTGCCCGAGGATGGCACCACAGGCCTCTGCTGAGGGCTGGTCACCTGCAGTGGGAGGGTCACTCCCACCTGGGCCTGGCCCACTTCCTTCCTCTCCAGCTCCCCTTCCTCTCAGGACCACCCACTTGCTCAGCCACTGCACAGAGACTACTAGCCACAGTCACCTAGCCCGGGCCTTCATGGTGGCAGGAGCCGGAGGCAGGCTCTCGCTGGGAACCTCTCCTAGTTCACTATTCTGCAGCTGCAGAGTCTAGAGCAGCCAAGCCCTCCCTCCGTGGGGGGCGGGGGAGGCTCCTAACTGGTTCATTTTGCTCTCTTCCCACCAGGCTTCTCTTTCTGTCTGTCTTTCTTGCTCTATCTCTCACATGACCTGCTTACTTCTGTTTCTAATGTTCTCTCAGTTTCTTTGTCTGTCTGTCTGTCGTTCTCATCAAGATGTCAGGCTGGAGTCAGGATCCCAGCCCTGGGATGGGGTGGGAGTGGAGGTGGTGGACTTGGGATTGGTCACCCCCGGACACTGGGCCTCATTCTCATCACAGCCGGCTTTCTTCGAGGCCAGGACTAGGTGATGGTGTCGCTACTCCCGCCGCAGTCTGACGTCACGCTGCCGGGCCCCACCAGACTGGAGGGCGAGCCCCAAGGGGACCTCATGCAGGCCCCGGGCCTCCCAGGCTCACCTGCCCCACAGAGCGTAAGTACCTGGCACCCAGGCCTGGGCTGAGGCCAAGTCCTGAGGGATGCATGGGAAACAGGTGAACAATCACCCCCACCCTCCAGGGACCTCCCTGGGGTCTGTCTTGTCCCTTCCACCAGCAAACAACGACCCAGTGGCCCCAAGACCCAGAGGAATTCAGATAGGCTCATTCCTTCAGGCTGGGGTTTTTCCAGAGCGGGAACATGCATCCATCTACTGGGGCACCCCGGGTTTAAGAGCAGTGTACCCTCATCGTACTGGGGCTTCCAAAGGCAGGCTAGGTCTCCTCCATCATATGGGGGCTCCAAGAGCTCAGCCCCAGACCCCCTTTACCCAAACACAGAGTAGGATCCTGGTCCAGCCTCCACTCACAGGCCTCTCCCCTCTGTCCACGCAGAAGCACGCCGGCTTCAGCTGCTCGTCATTTGTGCCCGATGGCCCTCCGGAGAGGGAACCCTCACTGCCCCCACACAGCCCCAGCATCGCTTCACCAGGCCCTGAGCAAGTCCACTGCGCGGCGGGTCCTGGCCCCAGCCCTTTCCGGCTCTCACCCTCAGACAAGTACCCCGGCTTCAGCTTTGAAGAGGGCCCGGCCAGCAGTCCCGGGCGCTTCCTCAAGGGCGGCCACGTGCCTTTCCACCCGTACAAGCGGCATTTCCAGGAGGACATCTTCCCCGAGGCCCAGACTGCCCTGGCCCTCGATGGACACGCCTTTAAGACCCCGGGGGTGCTGGAGGCCTTTGAAGAGATCCCTGTGGATGTGGGGGAGGCTGAGGCCTTCCTGCCTGGCTTCTCAGCAGAGGCCTGGTGCAATGGGCTCCCCTACTCCAGCCATGAGCACAGCCCCCAGGTCCTGGTAAGTACCAGTGGGCAGTGGGCAGCCCACTTATCCTCTGTACCCGCTCCCAGCAGCCCAGGTGAGTCCTCAGAGATCAAACTCCCCCCCTTCCCTTCCCAGACCTTTCCACTCAGGTTCTGTGTGTACCAAGGAAGCAGCAAGCTCAGAGACTCGGGGCCTCCAGGTCAACTAGGAAGGGCACGCTGGCCTGGCCCGGCGTGGAGGAGACAAGGTGGGGTAGGCAGGTCAGGCTAAGGAAGCGAGCTGGCAGCTTCCCAGTGGCTCCTGAGTCAGGATCCCAGTGTGTGACTTCTCTCTGTTTGTTTAAGTGTCAAGAATCCCCAGCCAGACGTAGATACGCCCATATGCAAATGTGAGAAGAAAAACACATTCCAGAGACCAAGAGAAAGGGTTAAGGGAGGAGCCACCGAATACAATATTCCCCTCTCCGGCATCAGCTTGCAGGGTTGAGAGAGGACTTAAGTCTTCTCAAAGGATACTTCCTGGCCCCATTCTTTGCCCAGAGAGGGACCTGGGTATGTTTGTAGAAATATCTTGAAAGCACTTTGGAAGGTCAACATGCCCTTCACGGCCATATCCTCAAGCGGTGTGACCTTAGGCAAATCGAGTAAGCTCTCTGAGCCTCATTCAAAAAGTGTGCTTAATAGTATCTGCCTCAGAGACTTGTTGCCTTGGGAAGAGAAAGCTAAGAGGAGCTTTGCTCCCTTCTCCCCAGCTTTGGAGTTCCCTGAGGTGGTGCGCACTGGGCGGGCTCAGCCTGGGCTGTGCCTGCTCTAGATGCCCACCAGCCCTCCTCACCTCTTGCTTTCGAATAGGCTCCCATTCCTCCCCCCAGCCACCCCCAACAAAGACCTGTTTCCCAGGCTTGGAAGATAGAGAAAAGGGTTGGGCACCTACTAGGTGTGGCCAAGACAGGACCTTGTTTGGTTCTGGGCCTTTTGATGGCTTCTCCTCAGGCCTGTGGAACATGACAGCAGCTCACAGTGAGGCACCATCATACTCACGCCCAATGCCCACTCAGCGCCTGCCCTTGGTCACTCTGCCAGGCGATTTCTTTCAAGCGCCCCATTTAATCCTCACAACAACCCTCTAAAGAGCTCCCGCTATCTCCATTTTGCAGATGGGTAAACTGAGGCCCCGTAGAGGCCAAGTGACTTGTCCCTTGGCCTGTAAGAAGTGAGGCTGAGACTTGAGCCCACGCCCTTAGCCCCTGCACAGTGGAGAAAAGCTCAGGCCCAGAGCCCCACAGCTCGCTGGCCGACTCTCTAGGTGACCCGGGCACATCAATTCCCCTTCATGGGCTTAGCCCCATCATCTGCCAAATGAGGGGGTTGGACACAATGCTCTTGGCCCTTCCAGGCCTGAGATTCTATGATTGTGGCTATCTATGCATCAGCAACCCCAGGGCACACCCAGAAAGAGCTCTCAGCTGGTTTGACCCTCTGGGCCCACATGCTGGTTCCCGGTTCCCTCATAACCCCAGGAACAGCGGCCCACCTCCTCCAGGCCTTGTTGACCTTCCAACCTTGTTGATCTTCCTGGGCCTAGCTCTGTGCTAGGCCCTGAGGACTCTTTGAGGGGCTCACAATTCATGGGAAGCCGGAGTCTGGCCACCACTACCGGCAGGAGCTACAGGCTCCCTGGGCCAGTTTGAGAGAGTGCCACAGGCTCATGCAGACCAGCAATGGGGCAGACTCCCTAGAGCAGGGCGCAAAGGCTCTGAGTGGGGGATGGTTGGGGAGGACAGAGCAGAGGACTCACTAGCCCCCTCCAGGGAGCCTGCTGGAGCTCCCTTGGGCTTTGCAAAAGAGAAAGTGGCAAGGCCTGAGGGTCTCAGATGGACAGACCTCTCTGGTCACTTCCTGTGCTCCCCTCACCATGGCTCTGCAGTGGGAATTGCGGAGCTGGGGCCTTTTCCGTGATGTCCTCTGCAGACCTGTTCTAAAAGGCTGGGGGCTCTGAACCAGCAAGCAGGCCCTGGGCTCGGCTTGGTGAGAGGGGTCAGGCCCTGCACCCTTGTGCCCTTCCAGGGAGATCTCTGCCCTACCCCAGCCTCAGTGAAACCATTGACAAGTCTCCCCCACTCCTCTGGACAGCCCCGTCTCAGCCTTTCACCTGCAGTGAGGTTGGAGGTACGGAGCACTGCTGCTTCCAGCCCCAGCTCCACCGCTAATTTGCTGAGCACCCTCAGAAAAATCCCCGTCCTTCTCTGTTCTCTGTTCTCCGGGAATAAGTTCTGGGGGAGGCACAGAAGGGGTTGTTTTTGTGGAAGGTTTAAGACACAGACAAGAGGAAGGAAGAAAAATCAGGCCTAGCCCAGTCATCTGCTTTTTCTTCCAACAGGGGTCGGAAGTCAAGGTCAAGCCCCCAGCTCTGGAGACTGGTCCTGGCATGTACTGTTTCCAACCCCCCTTGCAGCACATGTACTGCCCCTCCCAGCCTCCCTTCCACCAGGTGGGTCCGGGGCAAGTGGACTTGCTTCCCCAGAACCTCAGGATCCTCTGTGGGTGTGTGGTGTGGGGGTGTGTATACATCTGGGTGGGCAGTAGGGCCTTAATCCTCAGGCTGGGCCAATGGGGGTGGGGGCAGGGTTCATGGGGAAGGAAGCAATTGCCCTTCTGTGGGATTGGGCAGGGCTTTTCTGAGACCCAGGTAGAACCCGAGAGGTCTCAGAAAAGAGAATTGGGGCTGAGATTGGGGCAGGGACCGGATGTGAACCACAAAAGGAGGGAGGAGGAGAACCAGACAAAGACGAGGCCGAGAGAAAAGGAGTGTGTGGGGTGACACACAAGGCTGAGCAGGGCAGGGAACAATGGACTGCCGCCCGGGTCGGCCACCATCTTCCTATGTGGCCTTGGCCTCAAACTTCCTTTCAGCTCAGACAGGGTGGGACTAGGCATCGGGTTAGGGGACCGTCCCACCTGGAGGCTCCCAGTCCCCATGACCGTCAGCCGTTTTCCCCTTCCCCACCTCACTGCTCAGCTTCAGCTCCTCCTAGATGTACAGGATGCCAAGTAATTGCCCCGCACGGGCATGGGATGGAGGTTTTTAGAAAGAGAAAGAAAGAAAAGAGCCCCAGAGCAGGTAAGCAGCTCCCAGGAGTCGCCGGGCAAGACGGAGCAAGTGGCTGCCCAGCGCCCAGCTCCATCCACCTGCAGCCTGGCACTGAGACAGGCCCTGCCTGTGGAGCAGGTTCTACTCCCAGCCTTTGGCATTGGCCCTGGTCTTGGCGCAGCCAGGGAGGCAGGCACGTGGCGGGGGGAAGTAGCCAGGCTGCTTGGTTTGTGGGAAAAAAGAAAGAGATGGAAGGAAGCAGAGGGGACACATGAGGGGTCATCCCATGAGGGGCCCAGCTGGAATGGCTGGGGGTCATCCCATGAAGCCGCTGGTCTGACCCGGGGGAGAGGGTGTTCCTGAGGCAGCCTGGCCTGTCAGGGAACAACACAGCAGGGCTAAGGGCAGGGGTCCTCAAACTACGGCCCTCGGGCCACATGCAAATACAAATATTGTATTTGTTCCTGTTTTGTTTTTTTACTTCAAAATAAGACATGTGCAGTGTGCATAGGAATTTGTTCATGGTTTTTTTTTAAACTATAGTCCGGCCGTCCAACGGTCTGAGGGACAGTGAACTGGCCCCCTGTTTAAAAAGTTTGAGGACCCCTGGCTAAGGGGCTACCACACCTTAAATGGCCTCACCGTGCCCGCCCTGCTTTGATGCCCTCTGCGTTCCGCACCCCAACCTCCAAGATGGCCGCACCCAGGACTTTATGGAGACTGCAGAGGGGGTGACTCAGGCACTACGTGCCGCTCGGGTGACCTGGAAAAAGCACCTCAGCTTGGAGCAGGTGGGGGAGTCAGAGTCTCCCTTCCCCCTCGCCCCCATAAAACACCAGCCCTGGCACCACAGCCACTCCCTTTGCTGTAAAACCACCTCCTACCCCCACCTGCCCACCACCATGACCGGCCCTTTCAAAGAGCCACTGAAACTCATAAAAGGTGGCAGTGCCCAGCAAACGCCCTTGCTGGACATCCCACTTCCGGCCCCGCTGCCCTAGGAGATGCAAGGGAGGCCTGGAGCGCCTGCCCAGGAGGGTGCGGAAGCCAGGACTACCCATGGCACTTCTAGCGCAGCCAGGCTGCTATCCCATCACCATGGCAACCAGAGTACCCAGAAGGCCTCAGAGAAAAGTGCTGGACCAAGGGAGCTTTGAGGCCTCTGAGATCCTGAATTCTAGAAAGTGGATCTCCTCACAGGCGCTCAGATGTCCACACCCTTGGCCAAGCCCCTCAGGTAACTCTGCCACTGCAGCCCATGACCATGAGTGGTGGAGCCTAGGACCAGGGAGAGAAGAATCTAGTCTCAGCTCGCTCTCTCTGGATGTACATGACTGAGGGAAGGGGAGCCTCCTCTTGGGAAGGATGGTTACCATGGCAACCACTCTGCCTCCTTTGACCTCTGCAGTACTCACCAGGTGGCGGCAGCTACCCTGTACCCTACCTGGGCTCCCCACACTATCCGTACCAGCGGATTGCACCCCAGGCCAGCACTGATGGGCACCAGCCACTCTTCCCCAAACCCATCTACTCCTACAGGTATGTCTCCCAGCACTCCTGGATGGAACAAAGAGGGGTGAGAGGACCCTTGGGGAAACTGAGGCATGGAATCCTCATGGTATAAGGGTAACGGTGTGTGTGTTGGGGCGGGGGGGGGGTGGTTCATAGTTGGATGGGCTTCCAGAGTATGTTGGAGAAGGAATTTTTTTTCATGGGGACAAGGGAATAGACTAGATCACTTTTGACCTCTTGTCTAACCCTGGGAAGCCATGTCTGTGGCTCAACAGCAGATCTGTTGTCCTGCACAGTTCTAGGCACCACATGAGGTCAGGTCATTAGCCAGTGTGAGCTCAGGGGAAGGAAAAGGAATTTAAACAGCAGCCAAGAACACAGAGGAGTTTGCGGGGAGGTAGGATGATATGCAGAGAGGAGCACATGCAATCCTTGCAGTCCAGCAGAACTGGGTTCAAGTTCAGGCTCTGGAATGTACTAGCTGTGAAACCTCAGGCAAGTTACCTAATCTCTCTGAGCCTTTGTTTATTTGTTTTAAAAATAAAAAGCAGCAATATTTGGGCCTTTAGAAGGATTAAGTGCAAAAATATGCCTGGCACATTGTAGAGGCTCAAAAAACCTTAATTCCCTCCCTTGCTATCTATGCAGCATTTCTGCAGTTGGCTGAGGGTTGACTGGTAATGACAGCTCCCATTTAATGAGTGCTTCTATGTGCTAGGCATCACCCCCTTAATCCTCACAACTCTGAGGTAGCTATTACATTCTTCACTTCAAAGCTGAGGAAACTGAGGTTCAGAGAGGTTAAGGCACTCACCAAAGGTCACACAGCTGGTGAGTGGCTGAGCCCGGACTGCAGCCCAGGTCTCTCAGATTCCACAGGACCCTCATATCTGTAATTTCTGGCTTCAGTAAACACGTTTTCATCCCTCCTCCTTTCAACCTCATAGAGCCTCTCACCCATGAATTCTGCAGCAGGTTCTCTCTCCTCAACTACTCCAGCTGGGGCAGAGGGTTTGGGGGCGACTCCGGGCCTGGTCCGAGGTTAAAACTCCAGGGTTTTCTTTGCCTTCAGCATCCTCATCTTCATGGCCCTTAAGAACAGTAAAACTGGGAGCCTTCCTGTCAGCGAGATCTACAATTTTATGACGGAGCACTTCCCATACTTCAAGGTGAGCCCAAGACCCACTCCCAAGCCCCCATGCCTCGGTGCTGAGCAATCCAGGCCTCTCTGGAACCAGAGGACTCTGCTGGGAGGTGGGAGACGAGTGAGAATGAAATCCAGAAGAGGGTTTGCCCCCCACATGCTTCCCCTGGTCTCCACTTCTGCAGGACAGAGTGGAGAACAGGGAGCTCAAGCCTTGCACACAAGGTGACACAGCAGGCTGGAGTCAGACCTCATGCTGGCAGAAGGTGGACATGTCAGTCCTGTTAGGCCTCAAGGAGCATCTAATTCCCCAAGTGGGGAGAGAGCTGGGGAAGAAAGGAGAGGCTGTCCCCACCCCTGCCCCCAGGATGCCGTAGGGCTGGAGGAATTTGGGTAGGAGCTGGCCAGCCAAGGTGACATGGGTGCTGGGACCGCAGAACCCCATTGCCTTCCAGGGAGAGATTAGGATCTACTCTGTGGGCGGTAGGCTCAGCTGCAGTTCTGCCAAAAAGCGGGGTGTGGGCTTCATGGTCTTTGAGTGTCCCAGGGAACTGGCTGGCTCGCCTCACCTTCCCATGGACAGGATCTCGTTCCCGTCACCCACAGAACGGGCTTCTGGGGCCTCTACCAGACTCCCTCCCTAGAGGCAGGACAGAGGCCCTTCTCTCCACAGGGGCAAACACATCAGAGAGGGTGACCCACCTGTTCAAGGTCACTCAGCAGGTGGGACTAGTTGCTGGTTCAAGCTGTTTGGCTTCACGCAGCACCCATTTCCCTTCTCTGCTTGCCCCCCAGACACCCCGAGCATGGACCCCGTTTCTCCTGAGGTGGGTGCAGGGGAGATCAGAACTTGTAAGGAGTTCCGCACCCTGGTGGATACAATCTTGTCTGCTACCCAGGCAGCAGGCGGGAGCTGAGGCCCCAGTAATCCAGAACTCAGCTCCACCTGCCAGTGGGTGATGCCCAGGCCACGTCTTCCCGATTGTCCTGCCTGGGGATAATTTGAGGCTGATATTCAAACAAGTTTGTACTTGCTGAGCTGCCATCAGATGAGTAGTGGGCATGATGGCCAGAGTGGTCTGGCCAGGAATGGAAAAGTATGGCCATCTACTAGAAGTTCTGGAAGGAAGAAGAGGGGGAAAGAGAGTTGTCTCTGGGATTGGAGGAGCATGAAAGCCAATATCCAGGGCTTCCCCTTTGCCCCAGCAGGTCAGGGAACCAAAGTCTCCTTAACTCTAAAGCCTTTGGAGGTTCCTCTAGGACAGTGGTTCTCAACCTTCTGGCCCTTTAAATACAGTTCCTCATGTTGTGACCCAACCATACAATGATTTTCGTTGCTACTTCATAACTGTAATGTTGCTACTGTTAGGAATCGTAATGTAAATATCTGATATGCAGGATGGTCTTAGGCGACCCCTGTGAAAGGGTCGTTCGACTGCCAAAGGGGTCGCGACCCACAGGTTGAGAACCGCTGCTCTAGGACTTTAAGGGGCCAGGCCAGAGAGAGGAAGTGAGGGCCCTGCCCTCCTCCTCTCAGTCTTTCCTCCCTGCTAACTCCCCACCTGGTCCCCAGCCCCTCCCTGCATCTCATCTTCCTGGCTTAATTATTTTTCCTGGGAGCCGTGTAATCCCTGTTTTATAGAGCTGAAGAGTGAAGAGGTCTAACAGCTTTTTTTTTTTTTTTTTTGGTTCTAGTTGTTGTTCTTAGCAGTTGCATCACTCCCTCACTCCCTCGTTTACATTTGACTTCAGAGAGAAAGCATCTTTGAGGATGGGGCGGGCCCAGATGGCGAAGCCACCCTATGGGGTGACCTGGGCAGGGCCTTTAACTAGGGGACAGAGTTGGAGTCTGGGCTCTGTCACTGCCTCCTTGTGTGATCTAAGGCGAGGCCCTTTCTTCTCTAACCCTCAGTTTCCCAATCTGTAAAATGGTCAGGTTGAACCAGTTGGCACATAGATTCTTTCCCATTCTGACACTTCCCCTCAGACCCACCTACGGAGTTAATCCAAGATCCCCTGGCCCTTCTATCTCTCACTCCCTATTTGAAGGCAAGGACGGAGGGGACCCTGGAGTGGGCAGCACTCATGCCCGAGGTAGCCGAGGTGGGCGTCCTGTCGCCCCATGAGTCAGGGTTGTGGGATTGGGGACATGTCCAGCCACTGGACATAATTGCTAGTGCTGACCATCCTTCTTCCAAACAGGAAGTGGCTGGGGTGGGAGCTGCCCTGGCATCTGAATTCACAGATTTATGGGGCTATAAAAGGGTCCAGTGCCCATAACTCTGCCCATCAGACGACACAGCCTTGACTCTTAGTAGGGACTGTCATGGGAGTTGAAGGTGAATCCCCAGATGACTGATCTGGTGGCTCAAGAATTCTTCCTTGTGACCCCAGGAGCCTTGGGGGGGTCATCTCAACCAGCACCCTGCCCAGGCCAGCTGCCCTTAAGAAAAACTCTGTAGCTCCTGCCAGCAACTTGCCGTGATGCTGGCATCAGAGCCCAGTTCTGCTGGGCGTGATTCAGCCTGGCTGCTCCCTGGGGCAAGTGAGCCGGGGAGGAGGGAGTGGCTGCCCCTCATTAAGCAGAAACTGGGCCCTGAAAGGGGGAGGGGCCCCACTGGCCAGAGCAGAAACTCTATCCACAGTCACCCCTGCTGGGCCCAGGACCCGCACAGAACCTGGAACTGAGCTGGAGGTAGGAGGACTGCGGGTGCCTACCGGCACCCCCGCCACTGCCTCTCACCCAACTGAGTCAGCCTAATGGTTTTTACAACACTCCCTGGGCACAATTACTGCACTGGTGACATGACCAGGCTTCCTAATGGGTGTTTATTCTGTTGGCACGAGCACCACCACCCCGAGGCCTGGCCTCCCCACCAGGGCACGCCCCCTCGGGCACACGCATGTGAACACTCACACCCACGTACACATGCAATCAGATACCCACACACAGCAGAGACTTTCTCACACACGCTCATCTTCAGGGACACATCCTCACACTCGGGAATTTACAGACTCATATCCAGGAGACAAGCTCACACCAGGGAGGCACATTTAGGGACATGTGCGCGCTCATACACACACAGAGCAAAACTCAGATGTGCAACAGTGCACACACCCAAACACCAACCTCACCCAGCTTTCTTCTCTCCCACATTTGCCCCAGCGGGGATGGGGCCGACCCAGGAGAACATTCCAGAGCTTCCCCCTCATTCTCGCTCCTAAGTTGGCACCAGAGGCCTCAGAGCAGTGAGTTCCCTTTCCACAAAGGGCTCCAAGCACAGGCTCCAAGCCCCATGGGGAGTGGTCCGATTCCAGGTGCGGGAGAGGCCTGGGCCTCTGCAGCACCCACCGGCCCTCCCTTTATGAGTCACCTGGGCCATCCTCACGGTCGGCCAGGATCGGGTAAGAGAAAGGCAGATTTTAGGTGAGAATGACTTGTAGTCAAGGTTCCTGCAGCCCTTCCCCCACCACTGAAGGGAACGGAGCCTGGGCTGCCCCAGAGTGGGCGGCAGTTCTGTGCACAGTGGAGTTTTCTGGAGCCCAGACCCGGAGCCAGCTCTGGCTGCCTGATCCCGGCCTCATTTCTGGTCTTGCTCTGCCCCAGCAGACGGCGCCCGACGGATGGAAGAATTCTGTCCGCCATAACCTCTCTCTCAACAAATGCTTCGAGAAGGTGGAGAACAAATCGGGAAGCTCCTCTCGCAAGGGCTGTCTGTGGGCCCTCAATCCAGCCAAGATCGACAAGATGCAGGAGGAGCTGCAGAAGTGGAAGAGGAAAGACCCCATAGCCGTGCGCAAGAGCATGGCCAAGCCAGGTGAGGCAGGCAGGCTGTGAGGGAAGGCCAGGGTTCCCACGAGCAAACAGGGAGAGGGAAACTGAAAAAGGAGACCTGGTGAGTAAGGAGAGGGCCTGCGTGCAGTTCCAGGGCTGGTGGGGGGTTTGTGGGGAAAGGGCGGTCTCATGGTATCCCTCTCTCTTGGGCTTTTTCAGAAGAGCTGGACAGCCTCATTGGAGACAAGAGGGAGAAGCTGGGCACCCCACTCCTGGGCTGCCCACCCCCTGGAATGGCAGGCGCAGGCCCCATCCAGCCCCTGGCACCTCCAGTTGGGCTCTCCCAGCCGCTGCACTCAATCCACCCAGCTCCAGGCCCCATTCCTGGCAAAAACCCCCTGCAGGACCTACTTGGGGGCCACGCGGCCTCCTGCTATGGGCAGACATACTCACACCTCTCACCGGGCCTGGGCCCTCCTGGACCTCCACAGCCATTGTTCCCGCAGCCAGATGGTCACCTTGAGCTGCGGGCCCAGCCAGGCACCCCCCAGGACTCGCCTCTGCCGGCCCACACCCCACCCAGCCACAGCACCAAGCTGCTGGCTGAGCCTTCCCCAGCCAGGACCATGCATGACACCCTGCTGCCAGACGGAGATCTCGGCACGGACCTGGATGCCATCAATCCCTCGCTCACCGACTTTGACTTCCAGGGTGAGCTGCGGGTGGGAAAGGGGAGGTGGGACGAAGCTGGAAGAGGTCCACCTGGCAGGGTGGCCCATCCCCTCCAAGCCTCCAGGCTGCAGCCTGCTAGCTGCCAGGTGTCCAGGCACTGAAGCAGAGAGGCTGGGGCAAAGCAGACAGGGGGTGTCAGGGGGCCAAGAGGAAGGCCCTTGTCCCCCTCCTGGGGCCTCTGAATGTGCTCCCACTAACCCCACCGTCAAACTCCTTTCAGCTCTGGGTAGGCTGGAGGGGCCTGGTGTTTCATTCCATACTTGGCTGTGAGCGACTGATAGTCCTAACGCTCCCAGAACCAGTTGCATCTCATCTTTTAAAAATTTTTTTTGAGTATATATTTTTTTATTTCAGAGAGGAAGGGAGATAGAAACAATGATGAGAGAAAATCATTGATTGGCTGCCTCCTGCACACCTACTGGGGATGGAGCCTGCAACCCGGGCATGTGCCCTGACCAGGAATTGAACCGTGGCCTCCTGGTTCATAGGTCGATGCTCAACCACTGAGCCGCACCACCCAGGCTGAGTTCATCTTTTAATGCAGTAAAAGGAAAGAGATCTTCCCCCCTAGAAGAATGTAAAGCCTCAGAACCAGGCAGGTCCAGGAGAGCTTTGAGGGTAGGAGTCAGGGGGGAGGTTCTATCCATTCCACTCCATCTTGTCTGCTCCGTCTCTGCATGTGACCAGCCCCAGATGTGTCCCTCTGAACTCCAGGGCACCCCAGGCCCTGGTACTGGACAGAGGAGGTTTGGTGGCTTGTGCTAAACCAGGCCTCCGACCCCCTGCCTCCGCTGGGATGGGAATATCCACAAGCAGGTGGAGGCAGCCAGCTCTCCGAGAGCTCCCAGTCTGGTGGGGAGACGGTACAGGCTTTAGGAAGCTAGATCCTCACCCCACCCCCATCCAGAAGTGGGAAGCAGGCTCAACGGCCTCAGAGGAAGCTCTAGTCATGAACATGTACTTGACCCCTACTCTCAGGCAGCACGCTAGTTGCTTCCTTATATGGGCCTGCAGGATAGGAGGGATTATTAAACACATTTCACAGAAGCACAGAGGTTAAGTAACTTGCTCAAGGTCACGTAGCTAGAAAGAGGGAGAGTTGGGATTGGAACCCGGACAACTAAGTTCAGTATTTAGTCCAGCCTCCTGCCACCAGATACCCGGGGCAGTCGCCAGGGCCTGGCCTGCCAGGATGCGGGTCACATGACATAAAGAAGGCTGTGAGGCCGCAGCACTAGTTCTCCTCGGAGTAAGGTGCGCTTCCTGGCTCTGCTCCTGTCCCTTGGGCCCTGCCGTAGAGGAGGCCCAGGGAGGTGAGTCCAGCCGTCTCATCGTCTCATCGTCTCATCGGGTCGAGCGGTGCATTGTTGGAAGATCCGTGGTCTGGGCTGCAGATCCTCCTTCCTTGGAGCCTGGGCAGCAGCCAGGGTGAAGAGTTCCTGGGGCTCCCTCCCCAGGCTAACCCTGGAGCGCACAGTACCTGCACAGTACCCTTCCAATAGGCAGTTCTCAAATCCTCAACCCTCTCCACCTCCCAAAAGAGAGCCACACGGTCATCCGGGCTATGGCTTTCAGACCATATGTGGGAGGAGGAGTCAGAGAGGTTCGGCAACTGCCTGGAGTCACACAGCTAGTGCCAGAGTCTGTTCCCCAGCAAATGTTACCCAAACTGTGCTCTGTTTAGCATGGGAGAGACAGGGTGGGGGCAGACGGGCCCCTTGGGTGCCTCCCAGTGATGCCTGTTCTATCCCCCCACTAGGAAACCTGTGGGAACAGCTGAAGGATGACAGCTTGGCCCTCGACCCCTTGGTACTGGTGACCTCATCCCCGACATCATCTGCAATGCCGCCCCCTCCCCACTGCTTCCCTCCAGGGCCCTGCCTAGGAGAGACAGGCAGTGGGGCGGGTGACTTGGCATCACCAGGCAGCGGGAGCTCGGCAGCCCTGGGTGACCTGCACCTCACCACCCTCTACTCAGCCTTCATGGAGCTGGAGCCCCCGCCCCCCTCGGCCCCCGCTGGCCCCTCTGTGTACCTCAGCCCCAGCTCCAAGCCCATGGCCCTAGCATGAGCCATGCCCAGCAGCAGCTCCAGCCTTGGCCTGGCCTGGAGGTCCCCGCTGGCCGCCCACATCGGGCTCACCTTAAAGGTCAAAGAAGGAAAACTCTCCCCGTCCCCTCTGCCACGAAGCCAACTTGTTTGTTAGCTGACAGCCGGGGGTGGAGACACCACCCAGGATGCTACCCCTCACACATTTCTGCTGCCCGGTGCCAGCTCCTCACTCAGAGCCCCTGAGAACAAGTGTCTGGGCAAAAAAATTCACCTGCTCTCACTCATCCACACTCAAGCCTCCCTGCACCTGTGCCCGTGTGTACACACTGTCCTTCAGACATACACCCACCCCCACGCCTTCTATCCTGAGGAACCGGAACTATATCACAGAGCCTGACTTGCTTTCGGGGGCAGCTGAGAGCTTTGGTGACCTCCATGCAGGCCCAAGACCACCCTGACCACTATCTTGACGCCCACATTCTCTTTGGGCCTGGCCCCCTCCAGGCATGATCTTCCCCGAAGTCGAGGTATTTATTCTCCCATCTTCATTCCAGCAGCCTGTGAGGGAGGAGGAGACACAGAGCCTCACCCCAAGTTGCCCGGGGACTCCCCAGGGGGCTGCTGTTTAGCAGCACCGACTCTGCCCATCCTCAGCACATGCTCTGTCTAGCCCCAGGGTGACACACAGGAGGGACCATGTCCACCCCAGGCCCAAACTGAGCCCAATTCCGACACAAAGTGTTTGGAAAAGCCCCTGCCCCTTGGAAACTTGAAAGTGTCCTCTTCTCCCAGCCCGGGGTGTAGGCAGGGCCCCTCCAAGTCACTGCGGCCTCACTCCTTCTCTATAAGCTCATGTAGTTTAGGCCCCAGCTTACTAATTACTTCCAACCGCCTGAGGCAGCCTGGGCATTCAGGGAAGGGAAGCCTGGCACAGGCTGACGGGGAGCACCCATGTCCCCTCTCGCTGACTGCTTGACAGACCTGGGATGCCCTTGGAGCTGGGGGTGTGGCCCTGTTGCCCACCAGGCCCTACCTGGGAGCCCGACCCCCACCACGTGGGAGCCTCAGCCTACCCTGGGCCTGGGGACGACAAGAACCCACAGAGTTTGGCCTCAGGGGAGGCTCAGGCAGATCCCTCGATGGCCTGCCATTGTCCCTTGCCCTGGAACAATAAAGCAAGTGCCATGTGGTCTCAGCTCCGAGCCTTCCTTTCTGGACCTCTCTCCCTGGGGAGAACGGTCAGGCCGCACTGACTGTAGGTGCCCTGGGCCTGTGACTCCCCCACCCCCACCCCCACCCCCACCCCAACCCCGCCCTCATTCAGGACTGGGAAACATCTGGGAGGACTTTCTGACCAGCCTTCTGACCAGCTGAGAGGATGAGGGGGAATGTGGGCGGAGCGTCTTCCCAGGTGAACTTTCAAAGGGATGCAAAGAAGCAGCTGCCCTGCCTGGAGGGAGAGGATGCCCTCCCCTTGTGCCCCCTCTGAGATCCACCCACTCTCATTTCCTCGCACAAGAAGGGTCACTTCTCTGTCCAGGCTGTGCCTTCCTGCGCCCCATCTTTCCCTGGCTGGGCTCTGGGTTCCACAGGTGACATGATCAGAGCATAGCCGGTGCTATGCACTGCTGGCCCTGGAGGATGGTCCCTGGAGGGTCGGAGGCCTACTCCGTCCCACTTCAGGCTCACCTCCCAGCTGCCACCTGCAGACAGGCTGCTGTCACCAAAGGGCAGCCAGAGAGGCAGCCCCCCCACTCTGCCCGGACAAGGATGGGAAGGTGTAGGAGCCAAAAGCACTCGCATGAGCCTCAGTCTTGCAACAACCACAGGTGAGGCCTCTGCTTAGAAAGCTCTTCCAGGGGCCAGGCCTGGGGGCCGGCCAACATCGCCTGCCTGCCCCAGAGGACAGCTCTGCAGATCTCAAACGGAGACACACCGGTACCTTCCCACAAGAGGCTCTAAGGCTGGGTCCAGGCCTAGAGGGATAGGGTAGGGTGTGAAGTGGGGGAAGCATGGCCAGTCCATACACCCAAAAGGAAGACCCACCCAGCCCTGGCTGTATAGGAGGGGGAGAAGGGTCAATGTCGAGCCCCCAGGTGATGGTACTCCCCAGTTCTGACCAACCCTAGGCCTGGGTCTGAATGCCCAAGCCCCCAAGAACAAGGCAAGTGTTTCATGAGAGAACTTTACTGGGACCTGCTTCCTTGCCTCAGACTCCGAACCCTGGGACCTCAGACAAACGTACTGTACACCTCCAGCCTAGTTAGTGAGCAGAGCACAGCTCCGGAGCTGCTCAGTCAGACCTCTGTCCCATGGGCCCATTCATCACACCTACGAGTGAACTGGCCCCCACGCAGCTAAGACAGGTAGCAAGTTGATGGGACTTGGAGTTTCTTTTTTTGTTGTTTGTAACCAGGCTTGGCCCTTAGACTTTTAAAACTGGGCAACAGTGCCTCGCTGAGCTGAGCCCCACACTCCCGCTCATATGCTGCCCTCTGCTGGCCACCTTACACCAAGCGTTCAACCACCATTTTAGGGTGAGCAACAGTCTGAATGGATGCAGAGTCTGGAAGACCCTTGGGGGGAAATGATCCCTTTTGTTCAGGTGCTCTACACCTGGTTTTAAACTGGTTGGAATTCATGGGTCCAATGAAAGAAATTACACCTTCGTTTTTACTCATCTCTACCTCAAATTTAGCATTTCCCTTGATTATGAATGTCAGCAACAAAGCACAGTAGCTTTAGCAGAAGCTGTGACTTTGCCATTAAGAAGAGAAACCACAGATGTTTTCATATTACATCACAGGTATTTCAGAAAAGATATAGATAGAGGTGTCTATATATAGTGTTCAATACATAAAATATAGGATTACAATATATTTTATGTACATAAAAACCATGTTGCCATATGTCCAGTAGACAATAACAAAGGGGTCCATGACACACAAGAAAGTCAAGCACCCTTGACTTTTGGTGCCAGATGGTGGGGAAATGGAGGGTGGCTCTTAGAGGCTGGGCCAGGCTAGAGAGGCTAGAGAGGAAGCCCTACGGGCACAGGCACAAGACAGCAGCTCTTCATCAGCTGGAAGGGAAACCTCTCAGTATTGCACAGCGGGTGTGGCAGTCCCAGGAGTGGCACGAGCAGGCTGTCTTCCTCTAGTACAGTGGTTCTCAACCTGTGGGTCGCGACCCCTTTGGGGGTCGAACAACCCTTTCACAGGGGTCGCCTAAGACCATCGGAAAACACATATATAATTACATATTGTTTTTGGAATTAATCACTATGCTTTAATTATGTTCAATTTGTAACAATGAAAATACATCCTGCATATCAGATATTTACATTACGGTTCATAACAGTAGCAAAATTACAGTTATGAAGTAGCAACGAAAATAATTTTATGGTTGGGGGTCACCACAACATGAGGAACTGTATTAAAGGGTTGTGGCATTAGGAAGGTTGAGAACCACTGCTCTAGTATTTGGGCTTTCCTGCTCAACCCAGTGGTAGCGTTGTCTCTGGCTGACTTCAAAGAGACAGAATCTGAGCATGGTCAGACCCAGCCTAGTCTAGATCAACCTTCAAAGTCAACAACTCATCAGACTAGCTGCACCCCCCATCCCACCCCACCCCCATCTTTTTCCTCCTTCTACTGCCCAGGAATCTCCTAGGTTCCTAAGGAAAGTGTGAGGAACTAAATGCAGCAAGTTGCACCTTAGCAGCCAGACCAATGCCAGAGACATGAAGACTTAAAAGGAGACAGGGAGGCCCAAGCAGTGTCGCTCCGTGGTTGAGTGTTGACCTATGAACCAGGAGGTTGTGGTTTGAATCCAGGACAGGGCACATGCCCGGGTTGTGGGCTCCATGCCCAGTGTGGGGTGTGCAGGAGGCAGACAATCAATGATTCTCTCTCATCATTGATATTTCTATCTCTCTCTCTCTCTCTGTGAAATCAATAAAAATATATTTTTTTTTAAAAAAGGAGACAGGGGGCCAAGGGATACAGGCTTCTCTGAGTGAGTGCCAACCTGGTACCTGCTCCAGGGATGGTGACCTCCCTCCCAGGGACCTCCCTCCCTCTCTGGAGGTGGAAGTGCAGCAGGCCCAATCCAGAACTTCAACCCAATTGACTTAGCAGGAGCAGTGAGAGCTATTATCAGGTGGTAAGAGAGGGTCCTCCTCCTGACACTGTGTAGGCCTAAAAGTCCCTTTTTTATAACTTTTTAAAATATATATATTTTTATGTATTTGAGAGAGGAAGGTAGAGGGAGAGAGGTAGAAACATCAGTGATGAGAGAGAATCATTGATCGGCTGCCTCCTGCACACCCCCTACTGGGGACTGAGCCCACAACCTGGGTATGTGCCCTTGACTGGAATTGAACCTGGGACCCTTCAGTCCGCAGGCCGACGCTCTATCCACTGAGCCAAACCGGCTAGGGCTTTTATAACTTTTATAACTTCTCTTGTAACCCCATAAACAGCACCTCCAACTCCAAATACTTCTATACCTACACAGCCTCATCTTCAAATCACCCCCGGCCCCACCATACCCCTTCACCTTTGTGACAATTCCTGACCACCTGCTTCTTGGTGAAATTCTCTTTTCCCTTTGCTTTAACATAACTTCCTCTAAAACAGGCTCCTGTGCCCACCTCTCTGGCTGCTCTTCCTGTCTCCATCACCTGCTCTCAAAAGCTCCCTGGCCTTCCCTAGGGTTGCACGCTCTCGTTCAGTGACCCTCCGTTGGGGGTGTGGACTATTAGCACTGAGTGCCCCGTTAATTGGAGGACATTGGGCATTTCTGCCCCTGCTCACTAAACACCAGTAGTGTCAGATGGGGACCCCATCATCTCAGCCACCATCACAGCATCAGCAATCACCTTGTGACCAATGACCTCCAAGCATCACCATCTCCAGCCCTCACCCCCTTCCTCATCTCAGTGCCCACATGTCCTGTCTCCTCTAGATCACCTCCTCCAGGACATCTGTGCCACACCACAGCAGGCCCCAACCTGAACTCATCACCTCCCACCAGCCCCCACCGTGATCCAACCTGGGTCCCCACACCCAGTACCAACACTCCTATTCACCCTGACACGCAGGTCACAAACCAGGGATGCAGCCTCGACTCCTCCCTGTCTCCAAGTCCCTCATCCAATCAACCACCAGCCCTGAAAATCTCAACTTCATCTATTTCTCCCCATCTCCGTGGATATTGACCTAATTCAGGTTGCCTTCAATTCTTCAATCTTCTCTCACCCAAATTCCTGCAACACCCTCCTTGGTGCATCCTCAATACAGAGACTCTGGAGTCACACTGCCTGGGTTCAAATCCTGACAGCACTTAACTGTGACGTTGGCAAATTAACCTCTCTGGGCCTGATTGTGGGCATTCTATTAACACATCTAAAGCACCCAGCCCTGGGCTCGGCACTCAATATATATTAGCTTTTATTATTAGTCTCACTCTTTCCAATCCACCCTTCACTAGTCGGACCAGGTCATCCTCCTCAATGACTCCCGCCCCCATCTTCCTCAGGAGAGACCCTGATGCCTGAACAAGGCTGCATAGATCTGTCTTCTTTTCACATCAGGAATACACTCTCTTCGACATACCTGGTAAATCTTGCCTCCAGAACTTTCCTTTATGCTGTCCCTGTGCCTACTTGCTCTCCCCATCTCTTCCAGTCAAAGTTGTCTTGAGTTCTCAAGCTGTTCCACGCTGCCTCCTCCAAGATTCCTCCCCAGAATCCTCCAAGCAGGCGACTCTTGCTTCCCTATATGCCCAGCCCATCCTATGGTAGGGATGGGTATTTGTTCCTGTGTCTCACTCATGTTAGAATTCCCAGAGGCCAGCCCAGGTCCTGGCCCCCAGCAAGGGCTCTACAGGAACCACCTAAATTCCAGTGCGTGTAGGTCTCGCGGGGGTTAGATTTAACTCCTCAGCAACAGGCATATCCAAATGTGTGCTTGGAACAGTAGGATGTGAACCCTGAGATAAGTTCTCCACCTACCTCTCAGTTCTTCAATTTTCTCCATTAAGGAAATGAAGGAGGGGTAGGGCTGGGGGGCAGTGTTATATGTAGGACGGCCAGTCCAGGGGACTCCCCAAGACAGCTTAAAATAAGAGCCCTCCAGTTCTTAGTCACAGCCCTGTCCACCTTCTCTCTCTGATGAGGGCGAAAAGCACAACCTAGGGGTCCTAGTGGCCTCAGGGGATCAGAGAAGGTAAGGTAAAGAACAAGGCCACCTCCCCATACCTTCCCTCCCATCCTAAAGTTGGGGTCCCTTGTCCCATCCTCTGTTCTGTCAGGGTTGGCTATGACTTTGGCCTAAAGCTTCCCCTCTCAGGGCCTGAATCGCCTTCTTTTATCAAAGGAAAAACCCTTTCCAGCTGCAACATGTACTAAATGCTGACTCCAGGTACCAAGAGGATTAGGGCACAAGAGGACTTGGGGACCACATTATAGCCTGCTCCACTCTCCTCCCCACCTCCCCAACAGACACACATGCTGGCCCACAATCAGAGAACAGAAAAGGAGAAAGAGTTTATTGAAAACTATATACAGTTGGTCCAGCCCCTAGCACAGGTGGCAGTCGGGGCCAATCCCTCCCACACCTCAGGCAGTATCTTGGCCCCTGATGATGGAGGCTAGGGCTGGGGCCAGAGCCTAAACCCCCTTGGGAGTCTTGGCAGCCAAGATCTTCATCTGCGAATTTACAAATCTAAACGGCCTGTCAGTGGTGGGCAGGAAACAAAGAATGGGTCTCTGCCTGACCCAGTCAAAGCCTGGGTAGGGGAACCCTGTTCTGAAACTTGGGCCCAAGAGGCCCAATTAGGCTGTCCAGAAATTCTGGCTACTCCTCTCATAGGAGGCCTTCCTGGAGATGGAGGCAAACAGCCCCCCTACCACCCTATCCCACCCCAGATGCCAGGCCCCATGCGTTTATGGACTGGGGCTGGGGACATCAGGCACCCTCCCTCCCAACACTGACTCAGGGTCCAGGGCCCCTGGGACACTTCCCAGCAGAAGACCTGGGGTTGAGAAGTGAGCACTGGAAAGTCACAGCGGAGGGCCCAGGACCCTCCTGGGGTAGGAGGCAGCTGGGGGGTCAGGGCGTCCCGCTGTAGGAATAGTCTGCTTTGTTGTGCATCACCAGCCGGTCATCCACGAAGTAGAAGCTGTCAGACTGTGTCTCATATGGGTGACGGATCATCTCATTGACTGCAAGAGAGCCCCAGCCAGGCGGGGCAAAGGTCAGGAGCCAGAGCCAGGCCACTGCAGGGCCTTCAGGACTATGGGACAGGGACAAGCTAAACCACCTCAAAGAATTCCCCCAGCCTCTTTGAGCCTGAGTGTCCCTACAGGTGCCAGACACAGGAGACCCAGGGTGGGAAGAAAGGGGGTGAGGCCACACTGCCCCCAGCTTGGTCTCTGAGTCCCCTTGCCCACAGGGCCCTGCCCACTCACTCAGCTCCTCAGAGAGAGGGGGGAAGTCATAGATGTGCTCGCAGGTGTTCTTGCTGCTGGGGATGCAGAAGCCAAAGTGGAAGTCAAAGCTTTTGAGCAGCTGATTCCTGAAGTAGTGCCTCTCGATCATTCGGAAGTTGTTGACAGGCTTGTCTCCCACCGTGAACTCCACCCTGAGTGAGAGAAGGGGGCAGGGCTGAGCTTGGCCTTGAAGTCAACCAGCCAGGTTCAGGACAGACTGCCCCTAAGAGAGGCTCAGTAAGAACTCAGGAAGGGCTCACTCCCACCCCACCCTTACCCCCAGCCCTTACCCCCCCTGGCCCCGTGACTCACGTGGCTCCCACCTGCCTCAGGCGGAGGAAGGCAGGGGTGAACTGGTAGCGGACAAAGCGCCCAGCATTGGGGTCCAGGTCCCGCCGGTTGATGGGCAACCGCTCTGTAATGCACCCCAGCTGGGGCTCAGTGGGCTTCCGACTGGGGCCCGTGCCCATCCCGGGTTTCACCCCAGGGCTCCCATCTCTCAGAAAGTTTTAAAACTCCCAGGAGATTCTGATGCACATGGAGGGTTCAGACCTTTGGCTGGAAAGTCCCACCTGGGAGCTCTAGGTCAACAGGTCAAAATTTTCAACTGAGGTTCCCAGGGCCAAAGGAGACACAAAGGCCCGGGGCCTCCAGGACTGCAGTTCCCAAGAAGGCCTGCAGAGGGCAGGCTGGCAGGGACTGAAGGGACAGGACTGTCCTAAAATGTCCAATCCCAGAGCAGATGGGAAAGAAGAGGCCCCCTGCCAGATGACTCCTGGGAATGATGGGGTCCAAGTCCCAGCTGTGCTCTGACCCCTCTGTGGCCTGAGGAGTCTCTGGGCAGCCCACTTCACAGCTCGCACCCACCTCCCTCTGTCCATGGCCCAGCCAGCCACTCACCTGAAGCTGGGGGCTTCTTGATTTCAAAGAGGACAGTGCCTGAATCCATGTCCCGAATCTTGAACCTGATGAAGTCGATCTTATATATATTCTCCTCCGGGGAGCACAGGTAGTCTAGGGGAGACAGGTGGCTGCTCCAGCTCAGCTTTTGTGGGACCCCGGACTAATACACTTCTCTGATCCCTAAAGTCACTGCCTTCCAGAAAGAGAGAACTGAGCCCCTGCGCTGGAGGAACCCCACTGTGTGGGGGAGACATAGCTGGTCATTGGGATCTAATGGGACACAAACATCTCCAACTAGTGGCCTCTGGGGACAGGGAGGGGCAGGGTGGAGAAGGGTGGCAAACAAGGCTACCTCCCCCACATTTTCCCTCCTACCCTGGAGTTGAGGGCCCTTATTCCAGCCTCTGCCAGGGCTGGCTTGGTGACCCTGAGCCAAATGGGTCTCCAATCTCATAAGAAGCCCCTAGCACAGCCGTGGGCAAACTACGGCCCGCGGGCTGGGTTTGAAATGAATAAAACTAAAAAAAAAAAAAAAAGACCGTACCCTTTTATGTAATGATGTTTACTTTGAATTTATATTAGTTCACACAAACACTCCATCCATGCTTTTGTTCCGGCCCTCCGGTCCAGTTTAAGAACCCATTGTGGCCCTCGAGTCAAAAAGTTTGCCCACCCCTGGGCTAGCATGACAGGGAAGATACAGCCCTGCTTTGGGAAACCTCACTCTAAAAAGAGTGACACAGCCCTCGCTGGTTTGGCTCAGCGGATAGAGCATCAGCCTGAGGACTGAAGGGTCCCAGGTTCGATTCCGGTCAAGGGTACATGCCCGGGTAGTGGGCTTGATCCCCAGCAGGGGGCGTGCAGGAAGCAGCCGATCAATGATTCTCCCTCATCATTGATGTTTCTCTCTTTCCCTCTCCCTTCCTCTCTGAAATAACAAAAATAAAAATAAATAAAAGGAGTGACACAACTTGGCCTCAGGAGACCCAGTCCTTCTCTGGATACTCCCACCCCTACCACATAGCTATCCCTGGCGCCACATCTATGTGTGTCAGGCCAAGACTTCCCCTGACCTGGGCAGTGCTGGGGCAGAGGAACAACCCCTTCCCTGTTCCTCCTCAACCCTTTCTCCCACCCGAGGTCACCTCCTATCGCCATAAGCAGCTTATACAAGCCCAGCTCCCCTAAGCAGCTTAGCCAAAGCTCTGCTGACTCAAACCCAGAGCCTGGAATTTGGGGGGAAGGGAGCCACCTTTGTTCCCATCCCCTGTTGATCTCCAAATGGGAGGAAGTCTTAGCAAACAGAGGGAACCCCTTCAAAGGTCATTTACCCAGCTTTGGCTCTGAGCCACTCCCAGAGAGAAGAGTATGAGGGCGGACAGGAAGAGGGTGTGGCAGGTGCAGCAGAGGGTGTGCAGGGGGCGTTAAGGGGAGTCCTCAGTACCCAGAAGAGGAACCAGGAACAGTGGTGGGCCCCGCCTGAGGAAGCTCAGGAATACCAGGGCCTCATCCAACCCTCACTGCTTGCAGCAACTGCAAGTGCTCAGGGACGCCCTGGCAACAAATAGGAAGAGGCAGAGAGGTGCAGCGAGGGGCTCTGTCAGCCTGCACAGCATCACATCCTCCCCCAAGAGGCCCGGAAATTACCCTCCAGGCCCCGGGGGCACCTCCTATTCCTCTGGGGCAGAAAGAGGAAGTAAATGTAAAGTTGTTCTCTCTTCCCCAAGCCTGGGCCAGCCCCCTCCACGAAGCCCTCCTGGTAGCCACCTGGCACCCTGGTGTTCAGCAGAAACTACATAGGCTTGGGAAGGGGCCTGAGCCCTGGACAGCCCACCAGAGCCCATGGCGGGGAGAAGGCAGAAAGAGGAAATGGCAGTGGGCAGCCCCTACCTCACCCTGTACACACCTTATTGTCACAGAAAGTCCAAAGGTGTAGAAAGAAGGTGCTGGGCACAGCACCCCCTTCCTCTATTCTCCAACTTTTGGAGCTTCTCCTCTCATTTAGAAACAACTTCTTGCAGTCTGACCTCAGTCTGTCTCTTCTACTGCAAATTCAATCTATCAACCCCTCTGAGGGAGTGAGGAACGGGGATGCCAATGGCTCAGGGCACCACAGCCACCCCCTCCCTTCGCCAGGGAAGGGTGAGGCCGGGGACCCAGGGTCAGGCCAGAGAAGGGGAAGAGTGGCTGAGGGCTCAGAACACAACTGCTCCCTTCCCATCAGCCACAAATAGCTTCCTAAGCCGGATTCAGTAATCCAGGAGGCACAAACCTCAGACCTATGTGATTAGGGTCAGAGGAGACCAGGAGGTGCCAGGATGGAAAGCCCTGGCACCCTATTCTCAGCTTCTATAGAGGAAAGAGCTCCCATGAAGCCCCTCCCTCCCTCCCCCACAGATGCCCCATCTCTAAGGCTATGAATTTCCTCCAAATTAGGAGACAAATGGTGGCATGTGGGCTGGAACACACATACCCCCATAGGTGCAAACTAACCTCTAAAGTTACCTAGGACCTGAACAGATCATCCTATAAAGTTCTTTCCCAGAGCCAACCGCTAACCTGAATCCTAAATGCTGCTGTTGTCTATTATAGCCCAGCTGGCACCAACATCAGAGTGGTCCAGACCCCCTCTCACTACAACTGCCTGCTTGGGCAAGGCCGCTCAGCACTCTGAGGGCCCAGCCAAGAATGGCTGCTGCCTGGCTCAGCGTGGAGAGAGAAGCTGGTCCCCTAGGGACCCAGATGTACAGGCCTAGACCTGCCAGCACGGTCTCATCCCCAGCTCTGTCTGGTAGCCATGGGCTCTGCTGCTCCTACAGCTCCAGAGCTCAGATCCATGCCAGCACCCACACCCCCCATCCCCATGGAGAGGCCTCAAGAGTTGCTCACAGAGGGAGCCAGGGCAGGGTTACTGATGAGTGAGGTCCGAGTGGAAGGCCACTGCCTCTCCAAACGCCTTCTATTCTATGAGGCTCAGCCACCACTTCTGCCGTGAGGCTTCCTAGTCCTTGTTCCCTGCCTTTGGTGACTCCCCTCTCCTGCTCTGAATGCTCAGTTGTCTGCTTCCAGGCAGCAGCCATCAGCATCCTGGGGGCCCTCAGCACTACTCATAAAAGAGCCCTGTTTACAGAGCATGCACAGCCAGGCACCGTGCAAAACCAGAGAATCTATTTCCACAATAGCTCTGAGATATTATCCCCGTTACTTGCCCAAGGCCAAACAGTCCATTACATTGCAAAGCTGGGACAACCCAGGCAGTCCAGCCCAGAAACTCAACCACCGTGGAGACCTCTAGGCCTCCAGGGTTGGCCCTAGTCCAGGCGAAGGGGGGGCGTTAACCTACTCCCTTAAGAGGGCACAGACCCAACCAACTGAAGCTTCCTGCTCAGGTCCTTTCCTGGGAGGGGGTGGTTCGAGACTTCCTGGGGGACCCAGGGTGAGGGCATTAATGGCCAGGGAGACCTTAATAATGCCACCTAAGTGACTTCGCCTCTACCTAGCCTCGAGGCTGGGGGCGGAGGACAGACTGCACTCAGCCTCCTCCTCATTATTGCAGAGAAAGGATTCAAGAGGTTCTAAAAACCACATGGGGAAGGGGTCACAGTTTCAGCTGCTGCCCCACCTCCATCCACCACAGGAAAAGGGGACGGACTCCAAAAGGAAGGAAGGGGGTGGAAATAAATCTCTAAAGGGAGAGGAGGGGCACAGGAGATCAGGGGAAGGAGAGACATGGAGATCTCAGGCTGGGAGGCAGAAGGTAGGACACTCAGGCAAGGGGTGCCCGGTGGGGGAGGGAAGGCAGGGGGAGGATGGGAAAGGGGGCGGGAGCCGGGGCTTCGCGCGCCGCCACGGCCCCCTCCCTCCCGCGGGCGGTGCTTCCTCGCCGGTGCTCACCGCCCGTGATCCGCTGAAGCCCCAGCACGTCCTCCGGCCCGATCGGTTGCCTCCTCTGTAGCGGCCCTGGCCTGGGCCCTGGGCCTGCCTCCGGTTCCGACTCGGACCCGGATTCGGATTCCGCCTGCGGCTGCGGCTCCGGCTTAGGTTCCACGCTCAGGCCGGAGGCCCCGGGAGCGGGCTCCGCCCCCGTGCCGGCCCCGCCGCCGCCCTTCTTCACCTTCATGGCCTCGCGGGGCCGGGGCCGCGGCTCGCCTGCTGCCGCCGCCGGGGCTGCCTGCGCCGGCTGCAGCCCAGAAGGGGGAGCGTCCGCAGCCCCACCCCCGGCCAGGGCCCCAGGTACCGCCCCGCCCCGCCCCTGAGGTGTGCCCGCCCCTGAGCCCGCCCACCGCCAGCCCACCCAGCTGAAGGCTGCAGACTCGCTGGCCAGGGCTACCCACCCAGGGCAGGTGGGGGGGGGGCTGGCCCTGGGCTTCACTCATTTTTTCAAAGGGCCCTGGCTACCTCCCCGGTGCTCCCGCCACTCTGCTCCTCCCTCAGTTCCCATCTCAAGGTCTTTGCCTGGGATACTCTTCCCCCAGGTGGCCTCTTGTCCTTCTGGTCTCAGCTCAAATGTCATCTGCTCAAAGGCCCTCCTCCGCACCGAATCCACTGTACTAACGCCAGTCACTATCTGATCAGCTTGCATTATCCAAAATAAGTTTTATTTGTTCACTGACTCTTCCCCCTAAAAGAACAGTTCCAGGAAAACAGGGATCCTGTTTTTGTTCTCTGTCATACCCTACCACCTGGCACAGTACCTGTGCTCAATATTTTTTTAAAATTTTTTTAAAAATAGTTTTTAAAGAGGAAGGGAAAGAAAAAGAAACATCGATTTGTTGTTCCAACCAATTTTTTATTTATGCATTCATTGGTTGATTCCTGTACGTGCCCTGATGGGGGAATCAAACCCTCAACCTTGGCATATTGGAACAACACTCTAACCAACTGAGCTACCCAGCCAAGGCAATATATTCTTTTTTTTCTTTTTTAATTTATGAATGAGTTAGTATCAGAGGTCTTACAGTGGTACAAGCCAGTCCCTCCCAGACCCCTTGATAAAAAAGAAGTAGATGTGAACAGACTTGTTGGGCAAACCCGATCATGCCGAGGGACAACTGTCTAGCTGACTAAGTCACCACAGGGCCCTCCAGGACAGGGAGGCAGGAAGGACACACGGCCAGGTGAAAGCAAGGTGACCCTGTGAGAACAGATACTAGGAAACCATCACTTATACATGAATGAGGAACAAAAGCTATGCTCCTACTTCATATCATTCCAATTCACATTCAATGTTTATTGGGAACCTAGAATATACCACTTTCAAATGCTGATCACATTTAATCCTTACAACCACCTTGTAAGGGAGGTATCATTAGTGTTACTTTAACAAATGAAAAACTGAGGCTCAGAGAGATTAAGCAGCTTATTCAGAACTCCCCATATGATAAGTACAGAAGCCAGGGTTTGAATTCAGGCAGGTTTGATCCCACGTCTGGAACTTTCTCCACTGCACCACACTGCCTCTGTGGAAGGGTGAAGGGAACCTCTGCCACACAGCATCAGGCTGTGCCCGACAGGCATAGCTAGACAGGAGGGAATGGAGTAAAGGAGAAGACCCCAGAGGCGACCTGTGCCTGGCCCCTTCCATAAGAGCAGTGCGGGGGCCTCCCTGAGGGGTAGAGAGAGGTGTGGAAGGGAAGGGGCTAGAAAACAACCTAGGGCTTTCCCCTAATGCCCTCTCAGCGCAAGAGGACTGTGAGAAACAGGGCAGAAGCACAAGCTGCCCTTATCCCAGAGGGATAGGAAAGGACCTTCAAGTTCAAGCCAGAGAAGGAGACCCAGATGATGCATCTTTTGAAGATGGGGGTGGGACCCCTGAGCCAGAGGAATGGGAAGAGAAGGAAAGATGAAGATGAACCCATCGTGGAGTGTGACACTTTGGTTGCTGGAGAGGCCACAGAGGAGGCTGGAGATGGATCATTCATGGCAGGCCCCATTTACGCGCCTCTCGGTCTAACACCTCCCACCTTGGCCAGAAAGGAAGGCTTCCTGCTGAGATGCTCTCCTGCTCAGTCTGTCTTCTCTGGCTTTTTCCAGGACTTGCGACTCTCCAGGAAGATCTTGACCAGAGACAGGAGGATGGGCACAGCCATAGGCAGGAAAAGTGGGATGTAGATGGCAAACTTCTGGTCATCCGGGAAATAGAGGAGATGGAGGAGCGAGGGATCAAAAAAGGCACGCTCCGAGGATGTCACAGCTTCCTGGCTGGCAACAAAGGCAGAGGCCAGGTGTCCGGAGGCCAACTCCTCCGCTGCCTTCTGGACTGCCGCTACAGCCCTGTACACCTAGGAAGGGGGCAGGGGATTACCAATTAGTCCTCGGCACTGATGAAGGTGGTGGGGGAGTGATGAGCTTTACTGTGTCTACCATCTACCAGACAGGTTGCCTGGAGTTTGCCCAGGATATGTGGCAGCTAGTATAAAAGGGCTTCGGTGGACTTTCCAAGTGCCTGCTTAAAACCTCACATCCCCCCAGTCTGGACTCCTGCTGGGGGCTGGCACTGCCTTCTAGAGGAAGCCTGGGGCATTCAAGGCTGGGAGGCCCACACATACCCTGGACCTCAACTGGCACTAGTTTCACCACACCCTGGCCCTCAATGGCCATTCCGATCCTGGGCCCCAGAATCCATCCCCTGCTCACGTACCTCAGATGCCACATCATCCTTAATGACAATGTTGCTGATCTTGCCCAGAAGCTGGGCCAGGGAAGTGAGAGTGGTAGTGGCTGTGGCCAGATTCTCTACCGACCGAGCCCAGAGCAGCCGGTCTAGCTCCCAAGTCATCAGCCCTTCACTCTTAGGCCTGGAAAACAGGCATTTTGGAGGCACCTGGGGCTGAGCAATCCCAAAGAGCAGCCTGTAGGAACAGTGAAGAAGGTCAAAGGCTGAGACTAGAAGGGGGAGAAGATGGCTAAGATTCCTAGAACAACTAAGATTTTCAATCTTACCCAGACCCACAGGGGTTGCAGGAAAGTGCCTCAGGCTCTTGGGTTTTAGCTTTTACCAGTGTTTTAGCTTTTACCTGTTTCTATATTGGACTTCCAAGATCTTACTTGACAAAAGGTTCCATGGCTAAAATATTTCTGATAACTTAGTTTAATCCTCTCACCCTGTCTACTCTCTCTCTGGACAAATGGGGCCACTAAGCCTTAGTGAAGGGATGATCCAGGACCACCTCTGACAAATGTGTGTGCTGTGCCTCTCCAATCCTGCACCCACGGCAGGCATGCAAATCAATCAGACCTCTTTCCTGATCAGCCCAGACAAAGAATCCTCAACATGGGCCATCAGGCAGCCACTACCAATAGATTAGTTAGGGGATGGCATGGCTCAGTGGTTGAGCATCGACCCATGAACTAAGATGTCATGGTTCGGTTCCCGGTCGGGGACATGCCCAGCCGTGGGCTTGATCCCCAGTGTAGGCATGTGGGAAGCAGCCAATCAATGATTCTCTCTCATCATTGATGTTTCTCTTTTCCTCTCCCTTCCTCTCTGAAATCAATAAAATATATATATATTTTAAATAGATTACTTAGCACAAGAATTAACAGCTATTTTCTTTTCTTTTTTTTCTAATATATTTTATTGATTTTCTACAGAGAGGAAGGGAGAGAGATAGTCAGAAACATCAATGAGAGAGAAACATCGATCAGCTGCCTCCTGTACATCTCCCACTGGGGATGTGCCCGCAACCCAGGTACATGCCCTTGGCCGGAATCGAACCTGGGACCTTTCAGTCCGCAGGCCGACGCTCTATCCACTGAGCCAAACCGGTTTCGGCTACAGCTATTTTCTTAAGCAACCATGATCACACCCCATGGACCTGACATTCGTGAGTCTATTTTTCTTAAAAGTTTTTGTCAGCAGCTAGTTCTTCTTAGGAGAAGGATGAAGTGATCCTTGGCAACCTCTCTTGCTTCCTAGGGCACTAGGCACAGCCAAGGTATCCCTGCCAGGTGAGATTTTATTCCAGGCAGCCCAGGAGACCGTGGTCAGAGTCAGGGACCATGTCCCCAAGTACAACACCTAGGACCTCACCGCAACTGAGCCAGAAACACCTCCATTACTCGCACCATGTCCACCTCAACGCGCACCGGGAGCTCCGAGGCATTGTAGGCTTTGGGGTCCACATTATATACCTGCAAGGGGAAATGAGGTTGCCTCAATATCATGCCAGGACCATACACAGCTGTGCCCCAGACACTCTGAAGACCATGAAAGAAAAGGAAGACATATTCTGTGCTCTTTAGAAATTACAAACCTGATGATATAGCTAATATTTTTTAAATACCTATTAGGAGCTTTCCGTAAATTATCTCCATTACCCCCTCAAAAGTCCTGTAAAGGAGATATTTTTTCTTCCAGTTTAGAGTTTCTACCTTTGAGAGACACCTAGTCTAATAGGAGACAAAGTTCCAAACTTTGCAAGACTTCCACAAACAGGTCCAAGATCTAAGATGTACACAGAAGAGTCCTCAATAAGTGCAAACTACTACAGGCAAAAGGGTCACATGATAGAAAATATAGACAAAACAGCCCTAGCCGGTTTGACTCAGTGGATAGAGCATAGGCCTGCAGACTGAAGGGTCCCAGGTTGGATTCCGGTCAAGGGCACATGCCTAAGTTGCAGGCTCAATTTCCCAGCAGGGGGTGTGCAGGAAGCAGCCGATCAATGATTCTCTCTCATCATTGATGTTTCTATCTCCCTCTCCCTCTCCTTTCCTCTCTGAAATCAATAAAAAATATATTTATTTTAAAAAGAGAAAATATTGACAAAATAAAAAGTGGTGGGGCTGGCAGAGGAGGGGCATGAGCTCACAGCACCCTCACCTCCTTGGTGCCTGCCCTGCCTCAGGCTGGGCCATGGAGGACACCAGAGGAACAGAAGAACAGTCTCAGGGAACACGTCTGTCCCGGAAGCTTGGAGTCTGCATAGTGTGACCATTACCATAATGCCACCCCAGCGGGGACTGTGGAAGGCGTTGGTGGCCACTGGAGCGCCATCCTTGTCCTGAATGTACAGGGGGGAGTGTGCGAGCTCAGGTACATAGAGTAGAAAGTTGAGCACAGGGTAAAGGGAGGCAGCGCTGGATCCTGTAGTACAAAGAGAAGAGGAGTCAATGTCAAAACATGTTAGGTCTAGATATTAGTTCCAAATCAACCTCTAACTAGCTGGTCACTCACTCTGGGTCTCATTTTTCCCAACTGATAATCACTAGGATATCCTCCAGTCCTGGGTTTCTATGGCAAAGAACCTCTAAACATTCTCTGAAGATGTACCATATACATGAAGTGCAGTCCTGAGCCCCAAAATGCCCCTGGAATCTCCCCTCCTCCAACAGGCCTCCCTTAACTATCTACGTCAGCTCTCGTGGCTACTGCCACATTGCACCCATATTACTGTAACTCGTTTTATGCACAAGTATAAATGTGACCTCATGTCAGGTCCCCACTTACTATCTTTCAATGGCTAGCCATTCATACCAGGTTAAAGTTCAAACTCCTCAACCTGGTCCTTTATGATCTGATGCCTGCCTGCCTTGCCAACATTATCCTGGTCACCCTCTCCCAATTCAGCCATATTAAACTTCTCTGAGCTTCCTGAGAGTCTATGTGCTCTTACTCTTCTATATCTAAGCTCCTAGAGCCCTTGCCTGAAATGCCTTTCTATCTCTGTACCCAGCACTGCCACAGAACAGCCCCTAGAACTTTGTTTGCTGAACGAAGACAGGAGGAATTTACCAAGGTCTCCCACACTGCCCCTCCCACACCGCTTGGGCCACCCTGGCCTAGCCCTGATATCTTAAATTCCACAACTAATGATATACTCATTTTAGTTTGCCTATATTGCAGTTCTTGGACACACCTACTTTTCCTAGGTACCACCCCAAAAATTAAAAACAGGAAGCTAGCTTTAAGGTTCCTCATTCTGCCTTCATGTACTTCTGCTGTTATCTTTCCTACACCCTATCTATTCTTTTATAAAATGAGCTGGGAAACATGTTTAATAATTGCTTTTGGATAGAATAGTGTGGAGATGGAGATGTCAACAGAGTATCATGACAAAGGAGCCTAAGTGCTCAACACTTCCTCTTCCTCGACGCCCTCAGATCAACCTAACCTGGGAACCATCACTATATACAACCCACCTCCAACCCCAGGCTGAGCCTTCCAGGTCCCTCCCTGGCCTGGCAGAAAGACCCTC
The DNA here is from genome assembly GCF_028538775.1 of Myotis yumanensis. Classification (NCBI taxonomy): domain Eukaryota; kingdom Metazoa; phylum Chordata; class Mammalia; order Chiroptera; family Vespertilionidae; genus Myotis; species Myotis yumanensis. The sequence continues at coordinate 21,245,132 of NW_027223767.1, read as the reverse complement.
AACCTCAGAAGCTCACCTAGACGGGACTCCACGGGATTGATGACATGGGGGAGGCTGTGTGCGGCCAAGTAGTAGCTAGAGGAAGCTGGGTTAAAGCGGGGGTTGACCCCCAACACTGCATAGTAAAGGATCTAGAGAACAAAGAGGAGGACGTTACTTTGTTTATTGATTTATATTCCACTTTGTCCCAAAAAAGATTTGAGGTGCCTTAAAAACATCCAATTATAACAGGATGAAATATCAGGGCAGGCTAAGAGAAAATAGGTGTAGGAAAAAAATAACAAAGCCACGGGTAAAGTTAAAATACTAACTATGTTCTTTGAAAACCACATATTTCCCCAGGTTTTCTCACAGCCGAAACAAGGAGGGAAACAAAGAATAGCAGAACTCAGTGTTCACAAAATCAAATCAAGTCTCAGTTATTCAGAATTACTCCCACTACCAAGACCTAATAAAAATGTCTCCCACATTTTCCCTCAAAGAACACGGTATGATACAGTAAGCTACATTCTTCACATCTTTGTTACATTAACATATTTCAGGGAGTTTTTTGTTGTTGTTCAAATAAGTGCTTTCAGGATGGCACAACTGGTGAACACAGTTCTGGAGGAAGCCATAAGAAAGTTAGTTTTTTAACAAGCATTGATGAAACTCCCTGAGCTGGACATAAGGAGAGAAAGGAGACACCAGAACCTTATACATACACAGGAAATTCCTAGCAAATCAGCAAGCCCAAAGAGCTAGAACTGACTACACTTGTAAACACTAAATATGGATGGACTTTGAAAAGGATGGTGCAGCCAGGAAAAGGACTCCTCAACTTGCTCCCAGTCTCACCTGAGAGTCCACAGAGAAGTTGCCAGCGACACTGAGGGCATTCAGAAAGGGCTGCACATAGCGCCGGACAGCTCCCTTGATGTCCCAGTGGACGTCATGGGACTTGGGGTCTGGGTTGAGTAAACTGAAGGTGATCTCATAGCCTATGGAAACAGGAGTCAGTGATCCCAGAGGCTTCCGTCAATGGACAGCCTGTGCCCCCGGCTAAACTGAACTCTTTCTCCTCTAGAATGCGGCTGATTGCCATCATGGAACCAATGGGGATAAAAGTGGGATGAGAAACACTGAGTGCTAGAAAAAGTTGAAACCCTAGGGGAAAGAAGTAAAGGGTTTGCCTGCAGATTCCCCTCCTGCCCCAATGCCCCCACATAATTCATTTCCCTCTCCTGCCCCAAAGCAAAGCCTGGTCACCCTACCCAAACTGGACTTGAGAGGCCGCCTCTTATCAGAGCTCCACTTGTCCTCTGGAAGGTGGTCAGCCAGTGCCGCAGCCAGCACGTCCTCAGTCAAAGACATGGCCTGGGCTACTTGGATTATGCGGCGGCCAATGATGTTAAAAGCCTCCCGGTGCATTATTCCCCTCACCACGGCTGTCCTCTTAGGCCCAATGTAGCTCATCATGTCCTGTGAGGGGCAAGCAAGGAACAGAAGGCCATGGCTGACGGAAGAAAGCAGGAAAGCACTCTGACTCCTGTTTCTGAGAATCTGGCCTTTTGCACTGACCAACAGGCATGCCCCTTTCTTTAGATCCATAGTGAACTATTATCTCAGCATTTCTGAGCTATGGGTATTAGATTTAGAAAACCAGAGTCAGTAAAAAACATTGTTATTAGCATTCTTTAAAAAATATGTTTGGAGAGTTTTCCATAGCAAATGGAAGAAATGGACAGCAATACTACAAGGAGGTGACCAGGGAGAGGAAGAGCTGACGGGACTGGGCAAGGCCATAGCATCTCTGCTCACCCTACCTGGGGGAGAAGTGAGGAGTGTTCAGAGATCACGTACACAGTCAGGGAGCCCTCTGCTTGCTCCTGTGGCTCAGCTAACATGGTTTCTGCCTCTGGGGACAAGAGCAGGTGGTGCACCAGGAGCAAAAACACCATTCCCTCTCCCTCTGGCCCCCACAGAGTGCCTAAGCCAGCCCTCCACCTCCCACTGACACCCAACTGCCACTGTGGGCAGGCTTGGCCGCCAGTGGCCCAAGATGAAACACATCTCATCCACAGCTTTCCCAAAGAGATTTTGAAGTTAAGACAAGGTATGAAAACTACACCTTCAGGGATCAGAAGGGAAAACAGGGCTTCATGTTAAATAGCGTGACCTCTCCCTTCCAGTACCTTGCATACTGCCCAAGGACAAGGCCTCTTCCTCATAGTCCAAAGCCCTACGATAGGCCTTCTGGAAGCGGCATTTGATTTTCATTTTGTCTTGAGAAGAAAAGGGAGAAGCATGAGGGCAGCAAAATGATTGTTTGCAGAGAAAGACCAAGAAGCTATAGCCAATTCTAATGATTTCTACATGGATGATATCAAACATGCGACACTCCACCTCTTCCACCTGCCCAGCTTCTGCCTATGTACACAATGTACTCACTGCCTTCAATCTGAAGTACTCTCCCACAGGGAAATCTATTACAGTATTCATTACACAAATAGGTGAAAGGAGAAAAAGCATATGAACATTTTACTAATTTTTTAAGACTTTTTAAAAAATATTTTTTTATTGGCTTCAGAGAGGAAGAGAGAGGGAGAGAGAGATAGAAACATCAATGATGAAATTCATTGATTGGATGCCTCCAGCACGACCCACACTGGGATTGAGACCGAAATCCCGGCATGTGCCCTGACTGGGAATCGAACCTTGACCTCCTGGTTTATAGGTCAATGCTCAACCACTGAGCCATGCCAACCGGGCTTTTCTTACAGTTTTGTACATTGTACATTCATTCCTGAGTATCTTTATGTTTTTTATTATTATTGTGATTGGGATTTTTTTAAATACTTGCTCTTCTAACTAGATATTGCTGGTATTTATCAGTTATTGATTCTTGTGTATTCTTGTACCCAGTCATCTCACTGAACTGTTACTAGTTCTAATAGATTTTCAATTGATTCTCTTTGGTTTTCTTGGAAAATAACTATACTGCTTCAAAAAGTAGCTATTTTGTCTCTTTCAAATATTCATGTTAATGTCTCTCTTCCTCTCCAAAATCAATAAAAACATATACTCAGATGAAGATTAAAAAAAAAAAAAAAAGAGCCCCAGCCAGTTTTGCTTAGTGGATAGAACATCAGCCCTTGGACTGAAGGGTTGTGGGTTCAATTCCCGTCAAGGGCACATACCTCAGTTACAGGCTCTATCCCCAGCCCCAGTGGGGCATGTGCGGAAGGCAACCAATCAATGTGTCTCTCACATTGATGTTTCTCTCTCTCTGTCTCTCCCCTTCCCTTCCACTCCAAGAATCAATGGAAAAATATCCTTAGGTGAGAATTAACAACAAAAAAATAATAATAATTAAGTGAATAAATAAATAAATAAATAAATATATTTTTTTAAAGTCAAGTGCCTAACACTCAGTGAAGCGTTTAAGGTTAAACTGAACAAAGTCTGTATACAAGTCCAACTTGATTCCAAATCCTGCATTCTTTCCACTACATACCATTTCCTCCCCTACCCTCTAATGAGCATCAACTACTTCTGATCAGGTAGCATACTGTTTTGTGAATGAAATTGTCACCTTGATGCTGAACACTGAACTTAAAGTTGCTTTCCTTCTAACCAAACACACTGTTCATTCACAGAGGCCTCCTCACAAGGGTTTAACTACCTTTATGGGACACCCACACCCCTACCAGATGCATATCTGGGCTGAGCTCGGACCGGAAGGGCAGCCCCGAACCCCCACAAACTCACATTTCAGAGGGATCTCTCGCTCATGCACCACGGTGAACGGCAGCTTCTCTTGATCGTCCAGCGGCACCGACTCCCGGGTAAACACGACACTGACAGGCACCATGAGCCGGAGCTGCGGGAAGGCGCATCAGGGCCATCCCCCGAGTCTGACCCTGGCCGGGGTCGGGGGGAGGGGGGGGGGGGACTGCCCCCTCCCCCTCCCCTTCCAGGTCTCACCTGCAGGGCATTCAGCCCACTGATCTCGGAGTAAGGCAACGAAGCCCGGTAGGTCTCCGTGGTCTTCCACCAGAGCGGCAGCCCCAGCACGATGGCCACCGCCGCAAAGAAGAGGGCGGCGCGCTTGCCTCGGACCACCTCTGGAGACAAGGAGGGACGGAGGGACGGACTGAGACGCCAGAGGTGGGCGCAGGTGCCAGCCCCTCCCTGACGCGGAGCCCGGCCACCCGAAGGCAGAGGCTCTCGGCCCTCGTTCCGAGGGATCCCCGTGCGACGCGCCCGGGCCCAAGGCTGAAGGGATCCTGTCCGAAACGGCTCCCGAACCCCGCCCGCTGGACCTGCGGCGCCCCACAGTCCCCACCCCCTCATTCCTCCCTCCCAGGCCGTGAATCGCAGGCCTCAGTCCGTCTGCCACCGCACCTAGGTCTGTAGCTGCGGCCCCGGCGGCCGCCATGCTAGATGCCGAGGGCCCTAGCCGTGGGGCGGAGCCGCGCAAGCCTCCCCCAATCGGAAACCGGAGGGGGGCGGGACCACGGCGCGATTGTGGCCAATCGCGAGCGACACTACAGTCGCCAAGGCGGGAGAAGTCTGGCGAGCGGTGGGCGGGGTTCACAGGGGGTTTAGAGTGCCAACCCTGCAGTCCTTAAATACTAATCTGGGCGACCACGGGCAGCTCTTCTACTAGTAATCTGAAAAAATTGAGATATTTACCAAAATGAGGTCATTCATGTAAAGAACTTCCGTTCAAATGTCACCTATCGCCATTATTATTATCTCTATCATAGAGCTCCTCTTCCAGGCACCCTCTCAAGCCTCAAACCTAGAGGTGGTGAGCTAGTCGGTACTAGCACCTTTTTAGCTATTTGGTTCATTCGGTATTTCTTTAAAATGTTTTGATTGATTGATTTTGAGAGATAGAGCCGGGACAGCGGAGAGAGGGATAGAAACATCAATGATGAGAGAGAATCATTGATTGCCCGCCTCCTGCACGCCCCCTACTGGGGATCAAGCCCACAACCCAGGCATGTGCCCTTGGCTGGAATCGAACGTGGGACCCTTCAGTCTGCAGGCTGGCGCTCTATCTGCTGAGCCAACCAGCTAGGGCTCATTCAGTATTTTTAAATTTATTTTAATTCACTTCTCACTTATAAAAGTTTGACTTCACTTGAAATTCACCAGCACAAAATCTGTATTCTGATCACTTGGGTTCAAATCCTGGCCTTCACCTCTTCACCTGAGTGATCTTGAGAAATTAACCCCTCTGTGCCTGTTTTCTTGTTAAAATAGGGATAGATGTATATTAAAATAAAATAGGGATAGCTCTGGCATGTGTGCTGAGTGGTTAGAATGTCTGTCTGAGCACTGAAGGGTATGGCTTCAGTTCTGGTCAAGGGCAGGTTCCATCCCCATCCCAGAGCGAGGGGTGAGGGAGGGAGGGAGTCGTGTGTATGGGAGGCAACCAATCGATGTGTCTCTTTCACACACGTTTCTCTCCCTTTCCCCTTCCCTCCCTCCCTTCCACTCTCTCTTAAAAAGAAAAAAATCAATGGAAAAAATATCCTCAGGTGAGGATCAACAAAAATTAAAACAGGGATTGTAATAGTATCTACTTTATATAGAGTTGTATGTTGTAGTAAATGAGTTAATAAACATAAAATGATTAGAATAGGGCCTGGCAGGAACACACAGAAAGTACTATATAAATATTAGTTGTTTGGTTTTTTTGTTAATCCTCCCCTGAGGATATTTTTTCCATTGATTTTTTTTTTTTTGAGAGAGAGTGGAAGGGGAGAGAGAGAAACATGATGTGAGAGACACATTAGTTGCCTCCCTCATACACCCCTCCCCTCTGAGGCAGAGATCGAACCAGCAACCCAGGTAGGCGCCCTCGGCTGGGAACTGAACCCACAGCCCTTCAGTGCTCAGACTGATGCTCTAACCACCGAGACACACAGGCCAGGGTAATAGTAGCTATTTTCAATATAAGGTCAGGTCACACTGGACCTACATTCCCATACTGCAAGGGGATATGTAGCATTGGTTGTGCGCTTTACACATAGTATGGCCTCCCCAGTTCACACAGAACACATCCAGCAGCTTCTTTCATCTTTTTATCTGCTCAGATAGACCTAGGTGTTTGACCTACCCCCACATCCCAGCCAAGTGGTCAAAGTTCATCATGAGAACTCACAGGTCTGCCCTTGCCCAGACACTCCAATTGGTCCCCTCTGTGCCCCCATCTATCGCAAATGGGAGTGGACAATAGCCCTTGGCAACCTCCTAGATACCATTCTCAGTCTAGCATTCCCAAGCCTTGGGGTTTTCCCTTGTTGGGCAGGAGCCCAGGGGCTCCTCCTGCAGTGGCTCCCCCTAGCAGCATGTGTCAAGCTCTGGCAGGGCTCAACACAGCTGAGAAGTGAGAGACTCCCATCCCTTCCTGTTCCAGTTTGGGGCCTTGGACAAAAGCTGCTTTCAGGAATTGCTCAGGTCGTGCAACACCCCATCCTGCTACAGCTGTAGCCTTGTGCTTCTGATATGGTAGTTCCTGAAAGACTTGCAGCCCTCTGTATTGCCATGCTCTAGCCTTGGAGAGCAACAGGCAGGAGCTTGAGACAGGAATGGTGATTGGGTGTACCTCTCCCCCATAAACTTAAAACCCAGTGAATCAAAACCCATCCTCTCCACCTCCACAGCCAGAGGGCCCACAGATAGAGTCAGCAGAGATCAGAAACTGAGAGGTGGGGATTTGATGTGTAAAACAGACAGACAAAGTAGCATGTTATGCTATCATTTATTTGCTATGTGGTATGTACCCAAAGCATAAGTCAGGTCCGGTGTCCTACCCTCTGATCCCAGGAGAAAGGGCGGGCAAGGAGAGCCCAAGGAGAAGCTACCCCATCAAGGGGAAGAGTAGCTGGCAAAGGCAAGGGGAGACCCGGGCATCCTGCTCTGACTTCTAGCAAGTTCTCCTGCCCTCAGCCATGAGGGGCTCCCTATCTTCCCATCTAGTGGTCCCAGGTGCAGCAATGGGAGAGGGAAGGGGAGGAGAAAAAAGGAAGATGACTCAGTGCTGGATGGAGGCATCTTTGCTCTGCAAAGCTATTTGGCCCTGGCTATAACTACAGGCAAAATTGGGTGGCTGGGCCAAGAGCTGTGGAATGGAGTACTCAGTAGGCATGGTTTGCAATGTAGAGGGACTGTGCTGCCGCTCCTCCATCGTCTCCACTGCCTTCATACTTGCCCTGGGCTGCAAGCCCATTCACCTGCAAAAGTGAGAGGAGGTAAGGAGTAAGCTGACTGAGCCAGCCCACAGGTGCCAAAGGCTGTAATCTCTGGGTGCTACCCCTTGCCTAGCTACACACCACTACCCCCAAACCAACCACCACCCCTAGCTCCCAACCTCAGCCCGCTTGATGAACTCCTCAGTGGCAGCCCCAGCATTGTCCCGTTGCCCTCGCCAGGCATTGAGCGCAGAGGCCTGCAGAGCACGCCCATAGGAGAAGGTGAGGGCCCAGGGCCTCGGAAGGGGGCAGCGGTTGATAGCATTGAGGTTGAGAGATGCCTCCTCTTCACTCTGACCCCCAGACAGGAAGGTCACTCCTAGAGAGAAAAAGAGAAGACAAACTGATCAGTCACTCCCTGTTTTTCCAGGGTTAGGAACCCCTGAAGGCCACAAGAGGAACCTGAGGATCAGTCTAAGGATAGGAGTAAGTTAGGAAGCAGGGTGGTACCTGGGACAGCTGGAGGCACAGTGCGACGCAGGGCAGTGACAGTTGCCATGGCAACCTCCTCTGGGCTATACTTGATAGGACAGGCATGGCCAGGGGTCACCATGTTGGGCTTCAGCAGGGTCCCTTCCAGGTACACATGATGGTCACTCAGAGCCTTATACACAGCAGCCAGGACCTGAGGATCAGAGGAGGTTTACTAAGGTCTGCTCCCTGCCACTTAACTGCTCTATGCTCTCTGTATACAGGTGGGTGGGCATGACTGTGAGGGTCAGTACAGGCTGACTCACAGGTCTGTTCTAGGATAAAAAAAATAAAAGTGCTTGGGGAAAGTGCCTGCATCTGAATCAGGAACTGGGAACAAGCTCCCTGCCAGGCTGTCCCTGTGGTATGTGTCTGTGCCCAGGTGTGGACTCACCTTCTCAGTGACATACTGGCAACGTTTGAGGTCATGGTCTCCATCAGGCAGGATTTCAGGTTCCACAATAGGCACAATGCCATTCTGCAGGTAAGAGAAGAGTAGCTTGGCAGGGGCGGTAGTAGAATGGGAGAAAGTTCTCTCTCCACCAGGCACAGGGCTCCCCTCTGAACCCCTCACGCATGCATACACACACCTGCTGGCAGATGCTGGCATAGCGGGCCAGCACATTGGCATTCTCCAGAATGGCAAGTGCTGAGGGCGTGCGTTCACTGATTTTCAGCACACAGCGCCACTTGGCAAAGTCGGCGCCATCCTTCTTATATTGGGCACAGCGTTCTGAGAGCCCATCCAGCCCTGTGGGCATAGTGCTGGTCTCATCACTCTGCCCCTTTTTGCCAGCATCAACCACCCACCAACCCTGCAGTCCTAAAGCCCACCCATCCTGTACCTTGAGTGGTAGTTTCTCCATCAGTCCCGGCTAGAGGGACTACACCTTTGTCAACCTGAAGGGAAAACAAAGGCAGAAGGCTGAACCCAGGCAGGATTCCCCTTGACACCCCTCACATACACACACACACACCTATTTCCATGCTCAGTCCCCATCCAGGGATAGTGGCTGCACCTTGATGCCAACGACAATGCCCTTATCCTGGATGGTACGGACGAAGGGGACACCATTATCATCTTTCTGGTAAAGTGTCTCATGAAAGAAGATGACACCGCCAATGCACTTCTTCACTCGGTCATCGGCGCTGAACAGGACCTGGCGGTACAAACGGCGGTTCTCCTCTGTGTTCTCCACCCCGATTTGGCTCAGCCGCTTGGCCATGCTGCCTGGGGGCAAACGAAGAGGGGTGACAAGGTCATTCCCAGGGCTTCCTGGCCACCTCTACCCTGACCAACCACAGGCCCCCACCTACCTACAGACTCATCTGCAGCCAGGATGCCTTTGCCTGGGGCCACAATCCGGAGGGCAATGTCAGACAACTCCTTTTTCTGCTCAGCAGAAAGGGCTGGATATGAATGGGGCATGGTGACAGCTCTGTGGAATGGAGACAAGATATAAAAGCTGGACCCCACCCACTATCTCCTCTGCTTCCTTTCCTGGTCATATGGGCCAAATGGCCCTCCCCCCTGCTCCCCAGTAAGCACCGGGCTGGGAACAGAGTAGCAGTCCTTGGCATGGGTCCTGGGCATCAAAGTGGCACCAATTTATCTGACAGCTAACAGGCTTGGGGACCCAGTTCCCACATCTCCTTTTGTCTCTGATGGGCACCCTTCCCAGCCCAGGAGAAAGATGCAGGGTGGGGGTGGGGAGTTAAGCAGCCCTCAAGCTACAGGTCTTCTTATGAAACTACTGCCCAAATGAAAATGCCAAGCCTTCTTTCCTTGAATTTGGCCCCTTCCTCAGGTAGGTATAAGCCCTGACCTTTCCAACTTCCCTTTTCTCATCCTCAGCAGGGCCCTAGGGAAAGTGCACTTACTTCCAAGCCATCACAATGAGGCAAAAGGACACATCACCCTTCTTTCCCGGGCTTGTGGAGGAAAAGGTTGGGAGGAGGGGGGCAAGTAGGGAGTAGGAATGGCAGCCTTCTCTAACCAGTTTTCCATACCCCAAACCTGTTGTCTCTGCAGTTAGGAGATGGGAGCAGAGGGTTGAGATAGAAAGGAATGAGTAGAGAGGCTGAGAAAGGGAGGGAGAGATGCAGGAGGAGAAGGCAGGAGATTTGTTGTGTGCTGATAGTGAGACAGGCTAACTAGTCAGGAGGAAGGACCTAGATCAGAGGAACAGAGAAAGCAAAAGAACTGTAGAGGGAATTTAGCCGAGGAGAGGGAGCAGCTGAAATTAAAATGGTCTTGGTGGCCGAAACCGGTTTGGCTCAGTGGATAGAGCGTTGGCCTGCGGACTGAAAGGTCCCAGGTTCGATTCCGGTCAAGGGCATGTACCTGGGTTGCGGGCACATCCCCAGTAGGAGATGTGCAGGAGGCAGCTGATCGATGTTTCTCTCTCATCGATGTTTCTAACTCTCTATCTCTCTCCCTTCCTCTCTGTAAAAAAATCAATAAAATATATTAAAAAAATAATAAAAAAAAACTTGTTAAAAAAAAAAAATGGTCTTGGTGGAAGAGGCTGATCCCAAGAAAAACCCCAGAAGGGGAGGTCTGAACATGGGGTTTAGAGCGGACAGGAAGGAGACAGATTGAAGGAGAGAGCTGAGATGGCACATCCAAGGGCACAGGGAGCAGGGCAAAGATGGCAGGGGCAAGAGTCAGGAAGAGGAAGCTGAGACGCCGAGCAGTTCCCGCCTCACCCGGGACTCACCTGTGAGCAGCGAGTTAAGTGGCGGCAGCACAGAACAGCCTGGGTTCAGGTCTGAAACAGCTGTGGCTTCAGCCCTGGCTCCTGTAAATGAGGCTGAGGATGCCGCAGAGCTACGTGACTCCCCGGGGGGCGGGGCCATCACCTCCCCGCCCGGGCCACGCCCCTCCCTAGGACTGGTGTCCGGGCAAGGCCACGCCCACAGAGGCGGGGCAACGAGGTGGAGTGACTACCCTGCCAGGACCTCGGAGGCTGTTGTGGACTGTCCCCCTCCCACCTCGTGGAGCCCTGCCATCAGGGCCCCAGAGGCAGGAAATGGCCTGCCCTCATTTCTGTCACAATTGCCTTTACCATGTGCTGGGCACCTTACTGGATGTTGGGGATGAAGCCTGGTCTAATGAAGGAGTCACCTAACCGGTCACAACAGGTAGCAGGGCAGAGGCACCAACAAAGTGTGGGAGTCCAGGGCAGAGTTTCTCTGTCCTCACCCCCATTCGGAAGGGCCTGCTGGAGAATGAAGCCTTGTCTACCCCATCCCCACCCCCAAGCTGTGAGCCAGGGAACAAGCAGTCCAGTCAGTGCCCAGCATATTTGGGGAAGCCAGAGAAGGGAGGAGGGGCAGCTGGTTTTGGCCCTGGATGCAGCAGAAGGGGTGAGTGGAGGATGCCCAGGCAGGAGTGCCAAGCTGCTTCTCCCCTGACTTTATCCACCCCCGCTCACCCAAGAAACAAGATTCAGCGAGCTTGCAGAAATACATTAAATACACTTTATTTACATAGCATTAAACCTAGCTGGCTCTATGCCAATTGGTCCTGGTGCTGTGGTAGGGGAGTATTGCAGGTAGAGAGGGTTGAAACAGACTCCAGCTTTTAGTTTCTTAGCTCAGAAATTCCAGCAATTCCTGTAGCTCCTTGCAACCCCTCACGACCTCTGGGATGGACAGCAGAGTCTGGGAAGAGACACAGAATAGGCAGCTCAGAGTCAAAGCCCCAGGAAGCACCCACTGAGTTAGCGGGGAGAAAACAAAAGCCACAGAGAAGCCTGCAACATTGCATTAGTTCAACTCCCTCCCTCTACCTCATAAATATGCTGAACAATGTCATCAAGTTTCTTTAACTCCTTGTCAGAGCGCCGAAGATTCTCCTCCAGGATGTTTCTCTAGAGAGCAAATAAGTTGCCTAAGTCCTATGCTTAAAAGAACAGCATAGCTTGTGGGGCAAGGAGAATATGGCAGGGCTCTTGCTGGGTGTGGTGAGAAATGGACCCCCAGTGGCATGGGAATTCTTACATGGCTCTGGAACTTGACCATGAGTTTTTCCTTCTCATTTTTCATCTCCAGGAACATCACCCTCAGTTTGTCCACCTACAGGTATGTCCAGATCAGTAGGGGCACAGCCTAGGGTTTCCACCAGCTGCCCAGCTCCTCTGTTAACTCTAAGTCACCTCCTGGGAGAGCCACACTTTCTCCTGGATCCAGTTCGTGGCCATGGGCTGACAGCTGGGGTCCAGCTGGCCTGCCAGGGTCTCTTGGAGCACCTTAGTCTCTGTCTCCGCACGCCGAAGTGAGCGGGTAAGCTGGGTCACCTCCTCTCTAAGGCTCTGGGGATGAGAATGGAGAGGTACATAGTAGCCCTCAAAGGTCCTCTCCATCATTCCTATCCCATGCTGTGAACAAGGTAGACCAGGGGATCCAATTCCCACATTTGGGATCCTGGCTACCAGTGGCACAGAAGGCAGAGGGTCGGGCATCATGATGAACGTACTATGAGCTCGCCACTCTTGTCTATCTGTTCTAAAATCTTCTCGTTCTGCTGCTGTATCACTTCCTGGAGCTCCTTTTCATTCTGTGAAAGGAAGGGAGGTAAGAAGGCACTGAGAGAGCTGGCTTCTTTGTAGCCCTTGCCAGGAGATGGGATTTAGTGCCTAACGCATGCTCAGTCCAGGTTGCTACCAATTGATAACACTTTTCTTCCTCTAGGGCTGAGTCAGGCAAGGCACATCTCGGTGTTGAGAGAGCTCTGCTAGAGTTCCTGACTTCTAGGTCGGCCTAGGAGATGGGTCAGCCCATAGCTAATTCCCAAACATGTGAAATGTCTGACCCCAGGAAGGGCAAAACTAGGGCAGTGGTTGGAAAATCCCCACCACCCAGATTCCCGGAGAGACAGTGGTTCCCAGTGGGCCGGTACGCTGCCCCAGTTCTTCGTCGCCCCACTTCTAAGCCCCTCCTTCACCTTGTAGCGCAAGCACAAGGCCTGGTTCAGCTTCTCTATGTCCGCTTCCTTTGCCTTCTGGGCTTCCTGATGCTGTTCCTCTTGGGCCTGTAGCCTAGCCTGCAGATCACAACTAGGGGAGAGAAGAATTCAGCATTATTCCTGTCCTCTCGGGGGCTAGCTGGGTCTTGATGTAAGGGGCTGACCTCTCTCACCAAGACTGCACTCCACTCACATCGTTCGCTGCAGAGTCCTGACAGCTTCTTCTTTAGACTCTTGCAGCAGGGAACACAGGCTCTGAAGCTCTAGAGTCATAGTACTCATTTCTTCCAGGCTCTTCTCCATGCCTGGGGTCTCTGAAAGGGAAAGTCCTAGATAGAGGTAGAGCCCTTTAGCTCTGAAAGGAAGGAGTGTGTAGCCATTATTTCCGCAACTCTTATCCATGTTCCCACCCATAGGATTTGGTGTCCAGAACATCACAGGTCCCAAAAGACAGAAATAAAATGAGCCCAAGTAGAATTGAGGTTTTTAGAGCAAAGCACTTTTCACTGCTTTAGTCTTTATCATCACTACTTGATCTAGAAATGAGGCAGGATCCCTGGAGCCCATCCTAACCTGTAGGCTGAGGGGAAACCATGGATGCAACTCGGGTGAAAGCACTCTTGTCACTTCCAAGCAAGGCCACAGGAGCTGATTCTGGCTCTAAAACAAAAACCAACCATGGTATAGGGCCCCTCTGGTGATCCAGTCAAGAATCTGCCGTAGTAGAAGCCAGGGAGAGGTCTGTGGGTGGGCATCTTTAACAGCTGAAGATATCAGCAGGGTCATAATTTTCCCACCTCTAATATCCAGGGCCTCTAACCTTTGTCTGCCATTGCTGTCAAGATGCTTCCCAAGAAGGTGCTGTCGGTGGATGGAGGATGTTCCTGGGCAGAAGCACAGGCTGTGCTTTTCAGAAGGGTCTCGGGCTCAGCCTAAGGGCAAATTACAACAAAACATCAGCTGCTTTTCAGGGTAGTGATTTCCCTGGACCATAGCCTCACACATTCATTTACATACTGTCTATGGCTGCTCTTGAACTACAAAGGCAAAGTTAAATAGTTAAGGCAGAGACCACATGGCTGGCAAAGCTTAAAATATTTATTGCATTTCACTTTATAGGAAAAGTTTGCCAATCCCAGTTCTAGAGAGTGTCACCATCTTTCCAACCATCTAGACATCATCATCCACTCTTCCACCTTAATTCTACATCTAATTGTTCACAAGGTTCTATTAGGTCTACTTCCTAAATAAGTATTGGATTCATTCAAACCACCCCTCCTCTCTACCCTATCTATAACTGCCATTAGATCAATCCTTCAAATCTGGCATCCTGCCTACTTCTGTAGCCTTGTCTCCTTGTCATTCTCACCCCCAAAGCTCCTACACTCCAATTATAAAAAACTACTTCCAAGTCCCCAAACTTGCCACATTCCATGTGAGTAGTGCCTTGCCTTGTATACCTATAGTCCCAGCACCTCACCCAAGTCTTGTTAGACTTGGGTAGACACCACACAAAAGTATGCAAAGTGCCTCTATGACTTTCATATACTGTTCCCTCTGCCTGGTGGGCCTTCCTATATACTCACCCTTGAGAAACTTCTTAAGCCATCCCAAGGACAGTTAAGACATCCTAACTCTCAAAGTTAGAACTAATGCTCCTTTCTCTGTGCTCCCACAGTGATCATCCATGCAGACTCTATCATGATCACTGCAAGACTATGGATTCTTTTGCATTTCCTGCGTTCAGTACACAGTAGGAAAGAGGGTCAGATCATAAGCACCTTCAGAGTTCAAGATTTTGGTTGTACCTTTAACTGCTGAATAAGCTAATTAGCTCTGTATTCTGCAAGATGTTAACCATTTAGAGTTTAGAGAGCACTGCAGGGAAGCCAAAGAAGCAAGACTAAATTTCTGCTTTCTTTAAACACAATGTAGTTCAAGAGACCAGACATCCAAGGAAAATTAATACAAATTAAAATTAATACAGAGATCACTGAGTCTATGTGATGTGGGAACATTTCAAAGAAGAAGGTGAACTAGAGCAGCGGTCGCCAACCTTTCGGACCTCACGGACCACCAGTGGTCTGTGGACCACCGGTTGGCAACTGCTGAACTAGAGAGTATTTTAATGAGAAAGTAAAAGGTATTTCCAGTTTGAAGACAGAGAAGATGGATATGGTAACAGCCCAAGTCTAGGTGTGAATGGAGATGGGACGTGTGTGTAGTGTATAGGATGACTAGTCTAGTTGGAATAAAAGGTTCATAACAGGGAGGTAGGAGACACATAAATAAAAGTTTGAGTGACAGGTCGAAGAGGTCCTGTAGCCAAATGAAAGTCACTGAAAGCCACAGAGATGGAACAAGAGTAGTGTTTTAGGAAAATCATTCTATACAATAAAGATACAACTGGAAAATCTCAGTAAGCTAGGAATAAGGGGAACTTCCTCAACTTGATAAAGAATATCTACATGCCCTAGCCGGTTTGGCTCAGTGGATAGAGTGTTGGCCTGTAGACTGAGGGGTCTCAGATTCTGGTCAAAAGCACATGCCTGGTTTGTGGGCTCAATCCCCAGTAGGGGGCATGCAGAAGGCAGCCAATCAATGATTCTCTCTCATCATTGATGTTTCTATCTCTCTCTCCCTCTCCCTTCCCCTCTCTCTCTCTCAAATCATTTTTTAAAAATTTATCTACAAAAACCTACAGCTAACATCATACTTAATGGTAAGGAACTTGAAGCTTTCCCTTTAAGATCAGGTACAAAGCAAGGTTGTCCCCTCTCTCTCCTTTTCAACATCGTAGAGAAAGTTCTAACTAATGCAGTAAGACAAGAAAAGGAAACAAGAGATATGCAGATTGGGAAAGAAGAAATGAAACCATCTTTATTCAAAGATATGATTGGAAGGGAAGAGAAGGAACCCCCAGATCCTACCGTCTCCTTTAGTTTTGTGTGTAGGAAGAAGGTCAGGCTCTGTAGTTGCTCAGTCAGCACCCTTAGCTCTTGGGAATACTGGTGTGTCTTCTCCAGGTCTTTCTCCTGGTTCTCTGCTATGGTGCTAGCCAGTTTATCCCTGAAATAAGGAAGGAACAGAGAGACCATGTGACCTTCTCTGAACACCTCTCCCAAATCCCACATAGAACTGCATTCAAAGAGGGAAACAAAAGGCTCTTGGACAATTCCATCCTTGGAGACGTTAGCTTCTAGAAGGGTTTCTGGGAAAGATAAGCAATTAAAGATAAGCACAAAAAGGTAGACATCTTACTTCAGGTTCTCTACAGTGTCCTTGAGGTCCTCACACTGCAGGCTGCGCTCCCGGAGCACTTCCAGTGTGCTTTTCAACTGACACTCAACCTGGCCCAGCTCCAAATGAGCGACCTGGTTCTCTTGGTCTGCAAACTGGGGAGATGGGAGATGGGAGAAGGAAGAAAGGAAAGGAGCGAGAAAGAGAGGGGAGAAAATGAATCTAAGTGGGACTTATTAGAGCCCTTGAGACAAAGGCATTTTCTTGTCTCCAGTCTCAAACCTCACCTCAATACCACCAGGTAAGAGTCACACTCCAGCCAGCTCCCCTGCCCGAGGCCATATTCCTTACCTCCAGAGTCTCCTTCAGGTCCTGCACCTCCTTGGCCAGGACAGCATGTTGTTGCTGTAGCTCTGCTTGTATGTGTTTTAGTGTCATCTCTTCCTTTTGCCATCTGCCAGAGACCTGATGTTAGATTCCACTGGCCCTATATCCTGGGCACCTACTGCCACAATAACCTGATAGGAACTCACTGAGTAGCCTGCTTCTCGTTGCTCTGGGTAAGCTGGCAGAGCAACTCATCCTTCATGGCCAGGTCCCGGGTACAGTGGGCATGCTGACTCTGTAGCTCTTGTAGCTGACTCTGCATGCTGGCCAGCATCTGTAGCTGAGCTCGGAGATCTAAACCAAAAGTATCCTAATCACACCATGTGGTCACCAGGCCAGAACCTCCCCACGCTTGTGCTCCAAACAAGTGTTCTAGAGCACTTTCTTGTTCTACTGCCACACCCCAAGCCTTAGCAGGGCACAACTGCTTACATGCATGCACACACACACCTGTTGCTAGGCGACTATTTTCCAACTCCAGTTGCTCTATTTGGCCTTTGCAGTCCTCTAACTGGGCAGAGACTTGTTCCAGCTCCCTGGAAACCTAGGAAGAAAAGATCATTTTCCTCCCACAGTTCCTCCAGAGTCGAGTGCCAGGACTTGGTCCAGCTTCTCTTTCTGGACAGAACAGCAAACCATCTTGCTCCTGGGCAGCAACACTGCAGCAAATAAGGCTGATCCTCAGGAAAAAGTTGTTGAAGAAGATGCTGAAGGACAAAGGAAATTACTAGACCCAAGGCCATCTTACAGGGAAGGAACCTGGATGGTCTCCAAACCCACAGGGTAGGAAGCCCAGTCCAGGGTAAGAGGCTACTCATTAGAAAGGCCTTCTGTAGAGAAGGAGGAAACCAGGCCTAAGCAGTCCCCACTACTGGTTTGTACCTGCTGCTTTTCCTCAACGGCAGTATCACGTTCCTGTAGGGTCTGCCGGCTCTTGGCTGTGAGCTTCTCTGTGAGTTCTCGAGACCGGCTCAGCAGAGCTGTCCATGTTATATACTACCAGGGGAAGCAAGCAGGTCAGTCAAGCACTCTTGAGGCAAGGTTCCTAACAGGGTTGGCTGTGACTAAAGGAGTGGTATGATGGTCCCAAATACTCACATCCTGTTGCATGGACATCCAGTCCTGTTGCAAGACTGAGGTAAAGCTTGCTGTCTCCTGAGCCACCTCTTCTTGCTCAGTATGAAAACCTACCTATACGAGAAGAAGTGCCTATGGAAGGGCTCCCTTCCTCTGGATACAACAAAGTGGGGGTAAATGACCATGCTCCCCGTGACTCAGCCTGGATCTCAATAAAGAAAATGCATTCAAATTACCAGTTGGGCCTGGGTCTCCTTCAAGAGTCCTCTGAATTCCCCCAGGGACGCCAGGTTCTGTTGCAACTGGCTGATGCGTTGACTGGCATGTGCACAGAAAGCCTCTAGCACCGACTCTGCCTGTTTAGGGAAGGGGTTGTGAGGATACGGTGGGCAGAGGAGGGAAACAGCACCAAAAGCCTTGCTATCTGGCACATCAGTAGTTTAATTCATTATTCTCCAGGGCAGGCAATTCCCAGGCCCCTCATGTCTGTCTCAAGTAAATTTGTGTTGCTGCAGGAACCCTGAGGAAAAAACCTCCCACATCCAGGAACAAAAGCCTGACACCTTACCGCATCCTTGCCTCTGAGGGCCATTTCCTCTCCGTGCTTTGCCTCCTCCCTTTCTGTTTTGAGACTCTGGAGCCTTGCCCTCAATTTCTTCAACACATCAAAACAGCAGGAGACCAAGGTTTCTGTACGCCGAGACTACAAGATAAGAATCAGATGCTGTCTGGTTCCTTCTTTTGGCTTTCGGTCCCACCAGAGGCCTCTGCCTTCATCGTCATTCTGCTTACCTCCTGACTCACAGTAGTTTTATCTTCTTCTAAGTGCAACAGAGACAGGTAAAGCAAGGATATCAGCTCTTTAGAGACCAGAACCCATGACTGCTGTAGAGGAAAAGGTGGTTAGGCTACATCAAATAAAGTCACTAAGCAGGAAAACACTACCCCCAATTTCAAGTTCCAATTAGGAGGAGATGTTCTTTTTTTTTTTTTTTAATATATTTTTATTGCTTTCAGAGAGGAAGAGGGAGATCAAAACATCAACGATGAGAGAGAATCATTGATCAGCTGCCTCCTGCATGCACCCCACCAGGGATCGAGCCTGCAACCCGGGCATGTGCCCCTGACCAGAATCAAACCCTGGACCCTTTAGTCCGCAGGCCAACGCTCTATCCACTGAGCCAAACCAGCTAGGGCAAGGAGAAGATGTTCTTAAAAAAGGTTTGGAGACCTTCCTCCCTTCATACCATGGCTGATTACCACCATTGGCTCCATTCTTGATTTTCACAGGTGATCCAGTGGTGGTATAAGGTCAATCAACACTTACCATGACATTCCTGGTCTGCTGCAAAGTCTGTCCAATCTCTCGGTTTCCGTGAAAATGCTCCAGTTTCTTATTTATCTAGGCAGAGAAACAGAATTGTTCCTTTTGCATAGACAGCATGCATCACCAGTACCTCATTTCCACTCCTACCCACTGAGATACAGAAGCCTTTCCTATTAAAAACAGAAGCAAGGTCACAGTTTGACAAAGTCAAGTCAGAAAAATATCCAGATGTAGGTAAAAATTTCCTTTTTATAGTAACTTTTATTTTTAATTATAAAGATAGTGTCTATTGTAAAATTTTGGAAATACAGATGTGACTAAAATGGAAAAAGAAATCACTGCATAATTTATTTTACCTCATCTCAAAGCCTCTCAGAGGTTATCTGAACTCGGATTTCCTTTCTTTAAAAACCTTGAACTTATGTTAAACTTCATTTCCCATGTTATTAAAAACTCTTCATAAACATACTTTTAAATGACTGAAGAATATCCCATCTTATGGATATACCATTATTTTTTATTATATTTTTTTCATTTTTTTTTAAGTTACCATATCTATGCAGAATTTTTTTTCTTAGGATATATTATACCTAGAAGTGAAGTTACCGGTCAAAAGTTTGAACTGCTTTGAGGGTCTCACTTGAATGTCCTTCAAAAAAGGCTGAACCAACTTATATCCTACTGACAGCAGGACAATGCTTACCAGCGTTATCTATTTTATTCTTTGCTATTTTGTCAGAAGAAAATTGCATCATTGTTTCATTTCTCTGATCACCAGTAATGATAACCTTCTCACATATTTATTAGTCACTTTTATTTCCTTATTCTCTAAGTGTTCATTATCTTGGGGCAAACAAAAATCTTAGCGTGCTATGTAGAGTAGACACGTATGATCTCAAATGCAGCAGAGCTATGGAAAGACTTAAAAATTCTGACTGAAAAGTGGGGAGCCTTCATTACTGCTGAAAGGCAGCCATCATCTGGGAAAAAAACGACTGCTGGAAGAGCAGTGCTGAGTCACGATGTTATAGCAGTCTGGACTTAAGGGGGCAGATCTCTTGGAGTCCATCGCTCCTTTCCCCAGCAAAGCAGTCATCATTCCCTCCTGTGTCGTGCAGTAAGGCACAGAGTACCCCATGAGCCCCAGACAAGGCGCACACACGGTTCAGAGCTGAGCAGTCAGGCAGGTGATAAGATTAGTGTGAAGGAGGAAGCCAAGCGGCAAGGACATGGCACTGCGATGGGGAATGGCTGAAGGTGCTGTCATTTCCTCCTCTTTGGTTCTGCTTCAGTGGCCTCCAAAGGGATTTGGAAAGCTTCAGAGGAAGAGATACAAGGCTGACTCAGGGACAGGGAACCAGGTCAAAGACAAGAGGAAAGGATACAAAAATAAGGAAACGCAGGAGAAAAACTGAGCAGCTAAAGAAATGATAAGCCTATGGTTTCCAGGATTTGGCCAAAAGGTGAAGTCATTGTTTGAGGATATTTTCAACCCAGAGGAGATCTTTGGGCATCTGGAGAACATCTCTTTTTTATTATTTTATTTTAGAGGACTTTTATTAAAGCTGGGGACAGTGAAACAAGAAAGGGCTGGGGAAATGAGTCTAGGCTGGTATGCTTTGGCTCACTAAGAAGTCAGAGAAAAGGGGGCTTTGAGGACAGGTTCAGGGGGTTTGCCTGGGATGAGCTACAACTCCCACTGTCCAAAGCTGCCATGGTTGCCAAGTCTCCTGGGGTCCCTTAGAGTTTAGGAGATGCACGCCTGTGGGGGAGGTTGAGGGGGAGGAGGGAGGGGGATGGAGAAGGAGAAGAGGAAGGGGAAAGGGAAGGGGAAGGTATAGGCATGCTCCTGGGAGGGAGCCCACACCTGGAGAACATCTCTTTTTAGCAGGAACTACCACTTAATCTCACCAGCCACAATACTGAGACTCTCAATTCCCTCCCCTGACACCATTCTCTTCCTTCCTCAGTCTGTGTTGTCACAGCTGGACTCCTCTACAACACTCTTCTTTAAACTTTTTCTTCTCATATCTGTTATAATAATTTTGAAGACTGAGTGCTCTTAAGTTTAAATTGTTATAAAGGCTGTCATTTCTACCATATTATAAATATTGACAGTTTGAAATAAAACTATTAAATCACTCTTACATATATACAATGGTATAAATACATACACCAGAATGATTTAATACCTATTTTATACCTTTAAAAATACATGAATAAGCTTTTTAAACAGTAAGAAATTTTACATCATCCCTTTTTCTTCTTTATGTGTATTTTTACTCCTCTCAGAATTTTATCCTATACTTTAAAGTCTGTTGTTAATCAATATATCTGCAACAACAAAAGTTCATCTAAATTTAAATTACTTTTAAATTCCTCTGACCATAAGCTTTTATGTGAAAAAAATTTCCTTTAGAGAAATATTCTTAACAGTTGTATACTAATCATTGTATTATAATTTTAATAAAATCACAAACATACCTAGTAAAAATTTTTTTTTAAATCCTCACCCAAGGATTATTTTTTTCCATTGATTTCTACAGAGTGAAAGGGAGGGAGAAGGGGGAGAGAGAGAAAGAGAAACATAGATGTGAGAGAGACACATTGGTTGCTTCCCACACACACCCCTACCTGGGCTGGGGAACCCTGCAACCTGGCCATGTCCCCTGACCAGGAATTGAACTGTGACCTCCTGGTTCATGGATCGACGCTCAACCACTGAGCAACACTGGCCAGGCCACAAATATTTTCTATTATTCGATTGCTATCCCTTGGTCTTCTTTAGTTAAGTGGGCAAGGGCAATTGAGAATGGAGAAATAGGAAAGCAAAAAAATTAGCAGAATACATTTGGAAGATGAAGATATAGAAACCAATTCTTTTAAAACTATCCTTGCTTGTATTCCTTTAACCCTTTGAGTGCCAACCAATATCCTAGGAACTATGCTAAAATTGCCAAGGCATTTTTGCTGATTTTACAGCAGTTTAGGAAAAAAAACTATGAATCGCAAGTAAATGAAGTTACATATTCAAAAATTTAAGGAAACCTTTACTACATTGACATATTTAGCAATATCATCATCACTAATAAAAGCAGACTTAGAACTGGACGCCATTTCGAAGCTTTGATAGTGCTCCCGGCACTTTTGGCGAAAGACAGGAGAAGCGCAATCTCGATCTCCGGCACTCTAGGGGTTAACAGTGGTCTCAACCTTCTGGCCCTTTAAATACAGTTCCTCATGTTGTGACACCCCCAACCATAAAATTATTTTCGTTGCTACTTCATAACTGTAATGTTCTACTGTTATGAATCGTAATGTAAATATCTGATATGCAGGATGGTCTTAGGCGACCCCTGTGAAAGGGTCGTTCAACCCCCAAAGGGGTCGCGACCCACAGGTTGAGAACCGCTGCCTTAGAAAGTCCTGATGAACCCCAGGGGTATAGTGAGTACCTACAGCTTTAACGAATTTCCAGATCCACAGCTTTTACATATTCTAAGGTGCCTCCTTTGCCCTCTGGCAGTTTATCAGTCTAAATTCTGAGAAAGAGGGCCCACTGGGATCCTCCACACTTTAGAAGTAACCTTCTTACCCCACTGCGAGAGGTGTCAGTTGTGTCAGTCTGTGTGCTACTATCCTGAACTTCTGGGTGAGGGGTGGTCAGCTGGCTCTTCCAATTCCGCAGCGGGCGAGAGAGAACCTCCAGAATGAGAAGAGAGTTCATCAGGTTATCTTCCAGGTCGCGTCGAGATAAGGCGGTCAGATCTGGAGGGTGGCTGCAGCAGAAAGAGAACATGAGGAGAAAAAAGATAGGGGAAGGGATGGAAGTGGCAGGTCCGGGTTAATGAAGCCGAGGAGGCAGCAGGATATTGGGACACTTACTTCCCCCATAGGAGATGCTCCCTCTCAGAAGCACTGTCCTTGGTGCCCAGCAGGCCTGTCTGGGATGTGTTTGTGCTCTTCTCCTGTGGCGGTGCTGGGGGAGTAAACCAAGTCCCCACCGAGCAAGTAGATAAAGGAGCAGTGCCGGTGGCAGCGTCCTGAAGCGCAGAGGGAAGGGAGAGGCTCTGGCGGAGGTTTTCCAGCATGACCGAAGTGTTTACACCGTTTTCCAGCCAGGCCAGTGGGGACATCCAAGGCCCTGTGTCAGAGATGAGAATCCTGCCAGCATCTTCTACTGCTGGGCCCGGGGCTGCCTGGGATTCCATTTCTCCTGGATTTGGGGTCAGGCATGTGGACGGAATATCTTGCGTATTTGAGACAAGTGTTTGATCTCTCAGTTCAGCCTCCTCGGGGAGTATGGAAAAGCTCACTTCTCTTTCCTCTGTAGCTCTGTGCTCTACAATATCCTGCCCTGAGTCCACATGACTGACAGGGAAATCCCCTGGAAAGGCAGTTGAAGGGGGAAGACAGCGCATGGAGGAAGGCAAGAAGGCATTACTTTCAGAAGACACTAAGTCCTCAGGCACAGTCTCCGTTTTACTGTCCCTCGGGCTTTCCTTGGAACAGGGTAGCTGTTGCTCAGAACAGGGATTTGGTGGATACTCCAACAGATGGGCTGGAGGGTCCTGAAATGTAAGTTTCTCAGGCATAGCAGGAACAACTTCTGAAAAGCTGTCTTTCATGCAGGGTTCCACCCCATTTCTCAGCAGATCTCCTGGCCTCAAAGGCTCATCCAGAGAAAAACTGTTTGTCTCTGCTATGGTATTTAAATGGGCCTCAAGTGTAATGTTTTGCTGCTGCCCTCCTGCAGAGCGTACAAGGACCATGGTTTTAACCGCATTGTTTTCCACTGGGTCTACTGCTTCCTCAGATGTTTTGGGAGTAGAGTTGTTTTGGGGAATCAGATTTAGGGGCTGCTCATCTGATTCATGTTGACAAGCTTCTAGCCACTTTGAGGGATGGCTGAACTGTTCTGATGGGGAGTCTGTCATCTCAGCATTTTCAAAATCCAGTGGAGATGAGTTGTTGCTGCCCTCCTGCCAAAGAAAACAAAAGTAGTTGACTAAGGCAATCAATTCCGGTTCTCAACATACAGTGATAGGTGAAAGATACAGTTCAAATTTGAAAAAGAATAAGAGTTCTCATGACCTCTGCTTAGGTAAGATCTTGGCTAAGCCTTGCCCCTCAGAGGCCCAATAGCAGGGAAAGAAAAGCTAGGAAGCTATTTTGGATCCTTCCAAGTGAATCCACCTATAGTAAAAGCAGGGCTGAGATAATTTATCTATATCAAAGTGGCCCCACTCCTCTTAAATTCTAACTCCAATTCACTTCTAGGGGGAACAGGTAAGAGGGGGTCCCTAGGCTCAAGCTCTGTTAGAATCTAGAGTTGGTCCAAGATTTTTCTCCTTCTCCAACAGAGTTAGAGAGCACTTGGCCCACAGAGATCCATGGACCCTAGGGAGAAAGGGCAACATCAACCTGTGCCAGTAACCTAGTCTCCTTGACCACAAGAGCTGAAGGGCATCCTGAATACATGGGTTGAATCCATTGAACAGTTGGGATTTGAAGGGCTCTAGTCTTTGTAGCAGAGGAGAATAAAGAGCAGAGAGACTTCCTCTAGTGCCCTAATAAGAGACTAACAACCTCCCTACTGCTAGTTCACAAGGACCACTGCACCTTCTACCACTTGCAGGGTTGCTGCTCCTGAAACTCAACGAACAAGAAAAGAAAATACACATGCACTTAAGTGGACCTAACTTCCTTTTCTTGTTCAACATACAAAATTACTTTATTGGTAGATCACAAAATAATTCTCATTATGTGTAGTAGTTATGTTCTATAACGTCTCTGTGAACACTTAATTAGCAAATACTGAACTGCTGCTCCTAGGGGAAATATAGGGTATGTTCTAAATTTCCTAGCAAACATTTTCATTAACCAATGAACTCAAATCTTATTTTATATGTGTTTTTGTTCTAAAACACCTTATTTAATATATATTGTTGATTCATTAACATTGAAGTCACAGCCAACATCACTGATGCCTGAATGAAGCTTATCTAACTCATATAACGCACATCATAGCTTTCTTGCACTTAGGAACACTAGCCAGCACTTCAGCACTTACGTTTGGGGGTCATTTAAAACAGTGAAATAACCAACTAAAAACACAAAATTCGAAAACCATGGCACTAAAATAGATCATGAGAAAGACATTTGTTTACAGTATGACCACTAAAACAAGACAAAATGTCACCTTGTTCAACCTCAGCTGGGGAATGTGTGTTTAAGGCACTTCCTTTTTTTTTTTCTTCTCTGCATGTCCAAAAGTGTTGCAAATATTGATTTTGAGATTACAAATAACTTTTAGTGAGGTGAATTCACAAATACTGAATCCACAAATAATGAGGTTTGACCGTATCCATTTCTCTGCTTGCTGTTCTCATTTAACAATGTGCAAATCCCTCCATGTCAACAAAAAGCACACAAATGTAAAAACCATTGCACTAAATAGTTGGTATAGAACTAATCCATAAGCTTCTATGGTGTGCATGAATCATAATTCATTCACAAATGGTCATTTGTTTCCACTTCTGTTTTGCTTCTACAAACAGTGCTAACATAAATAGCTATGTACATATAGTATTGCCTCTCTGTCAGCTGTCTGATCTCTTTGAGTCCATGTTAGAGGAAGACTACTAATCAAAATGATAGCATTTTCCTCTAACTTGGTAAAGATTAAACGGGGGAGGAGGTGGTAAAATCTAACAGCTAAATAGAGGTCCAGATTCTCAGTGGATTTTCTTTAACCACCCCAGAGCACCTCTCTGTTGGCCTGGATAGCTGTAAATAGATGTCACTAAGGTAGAAGACTTCATTATCGTTATTAATTACGTTCCAGGTCTGGCCCTCAGTTCCTCTGAGCTGTCGGCCTCGGCAGAGAGCCCAGTGGAGAAGCTGGCCAGACGCATCTCACCTGCAGCCCCAGTTTGCACAGTGATGGGGTCAGCGAGTAGCATATCCCAGGCCCCGTCGCAGAGCTGGTGAGAGCTTCGGGCTGCAGGTTAAGTTCGCGGAGAGGCGTTCTCACAGGTGGTTCTCCCTATGAAAGAATGAGACAGTGAGAGGAAGCCTGGGCTCTCAGCCCGCTCCCCACCCTCCTCGCTAAGAAGCTCAGGGCTCAGGGCTCGTACCCAAGAGGCGCTGAAGCTCCAGGACCCAGGAAACACTCCACGCGCCCCCGCCCCCGCCCCAGGCTGGACCCAGCTGTCTCTCTCCTTGAGGCTCTCCGCTCACCGGTTGGGGCGATGGCGACAGGCTCAGTTCTTTCACCCGCCACATCTTCGACACAGAACACAGACCGATCACCTCGCAAACCGAGAGGTGACGGCTAGCTCACCCGTCGTCTTCATTTTAAAACTGCTCCGCGCTTCCGGATTGGCTGCGAAGCCCCAGTGCGTCAGTCTGGCGCGTCCGCTCGGGGCTCCAGACAGGTTGGCGGCGGGCGGCGGGCGGGGCCAGCGCAGGCCACGCCCCTCCCGGCCCAGGGTTGCGCGCGTTCTCTACGCGGACTCCTCACCGCAGACGCGGGCGGGAGGGCCGGACGCGCGCCCACCTGAGGCCAGTACGCAGCCTCACCTCGGGGACGGTACGGAGGTAGCTGGAAAGTCAAGGAGTCCATCCCCTCTGCCGCCAGTAGGCCACCCTCTCACCCAGTCAGTAAAGTTGGTTTCCCTCAGTTACCTCAGCCTCAGCCGGGACCAGAAAACCGGCCTGGAGTCTTGAAGGGAAAGGTGAGTGGAGCGTTTTTTACTTCGGCTGAGACGTTAGTTCTCAACCCGCGCAGTAATTTCGTCGCTTCAAATGTCTAGTGTTTTCGTGGGACTCACCTCAGGGCCTGCGGCGAGTTGATTGGAACAATAGTTAACATGTATTGAACATTTACTATGTACCTGGCACTGTTACAGATGCTTTACACATATTAATTAGCTCCTTTAATACTCATACCGATCAATAAAGTAGGTGCTGTAAACATCCCCACTTTACAGATGAAGGAACTGAGTCATAGACCATGAAACGGGCCCCACGCCCCGCAGGTGGTAAATGGCAGTCCAGATTCCAGCCCACAACTACCAGCTACGTTGCCTGCCACTTCATTCCCCTCTGGGTGGGAAATGCAGCCTAGCTATTGAAGGTAGAATTGAGTTTGGGGAACAGTTAGAGGTAAGTATCTAAAATAATAAAAGTGCAATATGCTAATTAGACCAGACAGCAGGATGTCCTTCCCCAGGACCTTCCAGATGAAGCCCGGACTGCAAGGGCCCAGCCCCTTGCAGGAATTTCGTGCATCGGGTCTCTAGTTTAGAGATAATAGTTTATGATAAAGTACTTTCCTTTGAACACTTACAACACCTTATTTACACTCTGAAGTCTGAATGAATTTGGAAAAGGCAATATGTAATCCAAAGAGGAAGAACTATGATGTTAGGAGCTGCAGGGCCCACAGGGGATGTGTTCCCTTAGAACTGTGCTGTCCAGGACTGTAGCAACTAGCCACATGTGGCTACTGAACACTTCAAGTGTGGCCAACCCAAATTAAGATGTTACAGGCTCAAAGGAAAAAAAAGAAAAAGATATTATAGGCATAAAAATACAAACTATGTTTCAAAGACTTTATATTAAAAAAGAATGTAAAATACTTTCTAAATATTGATTATATGTTGAAATATTTTAGCTATATTGGTTTAAATAAAATACATTAAAATTAATTTCACCTGCCCTAACTGGTTTGGCTCAGCGGATAGAGCGTTGGCCTGCGGACTCAAGGGTCCCAGGTTCAATTCTGGTCAAGGGCATGTACCTTGGTTGCAGGCACATACCCAGTGGGGTGTGTGCAGGAGGCAGCTGATCGATGTTTCTAACTCTCTATCCCTCTCCCTTCCTCTCTAAAAAAAATCAATAAAGTATATTTTTTAAAAATTAATTTCACCTGTTTCTTTTTTTTTTTTAATATATTTTATTGATTTTTTACAGAGAAGAAGGAAGAGGGATAGAGAGCTAGAAACATCGATGAGAGAGAAACATCTACAAGACTCAGTAGAAGGAATCCCAAGGTATATTGGTATGTACTTCTGGTTTAAAAAGAGTCAACAGCCCTAGCCGGTCGCTCAGTGGTTAGAGCGTCAGCCCAGAGACTGATGGGTCTCAGGTTTGATTCTGGGTAAGAGCACATATACCTCAGTTGCAGGCTCAATCCCCGGCCCTGGTCAGGGTGCAGGAGGCAACCAATCAATGTGTGTCTCCCACATTGATATTTCTCTCTCTCCCCCACCCTTGCACTCTCTAAAAAAAAAAAAAATCAATGGACCCTGCCAGTGTGGTTCAGTGGTTGAGCATTGACCCATGAACCAAGAGGTCACCAGTTTGATTCCTGGTCAGGGCACATGCCCAGGTTTCAGGATCGATCCCCAATAGGGGGCACGTGGGAGGCAGCTAATCAGTGTTTCTATCTCTCTATTCACCTTCCTTCCTCTCTAAAATAATCTATATATATATAAAAGCCTAATATGCAAAGTGTCCCCTCAAGAGTTCAACTGGGAGTTCAATCGCTCGCTATGACGTGTGCTGACTACCAGGGGACGGCATGGAATGAAAGAAGGCCCTGGCCAGCAGCTGGCAGCTGGGGAAGGGAGGCCTCAGCTGACAGCCAGCAGCCGCTAGGGACCCTACCCATGCATGAATTTCATGCACTGGGCCTCTAGTCTATAATAAAAGTGTAATATGCTAATTAGACCGGATGTCCTTCTGGACGAGGCAGCCGCCACTGGCGGCTGCAAGGGAGGGATCCAGGCAGCCGCAGCTGCAAAGGCCTACTCTTGCACAAATTTTGTGCATCAGGCCTCTAGTCAATAATAAATATTTAAAATTATTTTTTTAAATGCGTGAATAGGAATGCTTAGCCCTTGTTGCAGTTGGTATGTCTGATGCCAGGTGTACAGCCAAAAGGATATGGTGTTTCCAGCAGCAAATTAGGGATATGGAGGGGTAGATGTGAGAGGGAAAATACCATTGTAAATAGGTAACATAAACAGAATTCGTTTCTCGGTGTATAATAATTTTTTTTTAATTTGCTGTTTTTTATTTTTATTTATTTATTTATTTTATATTTTTTATTGATTTTTTACAGAGAGGAAGGGAGAGAGATAGAGAGCTAGAAACATCGATGAGAGAGAAACATTGACCAGCTGCCTCCTGCACATCTCCCACTGGGGATGTGCCCGCAACCCAGGCACATGCCCTTGACCGGAATCGAACCTGGGACTCTTCAGTCCGCAGGCCGACGCTCTATCCACTGAGCCAAACCGGTTTCGGCTAATTTGCTGTTTTTTTAATTATAAAAATAGATACTTGTTACAGCAAATGAAACAATAAAATGCAAGGATGTACTAAAGGCAAAGCTCCCCTGCCCGAAGTAACCAAAGTGTGTACACTTTTATAAACATATATGCACACGTGTTTCATTTACATACACATACATTTTTTTAAAATATTTTTTTATTGATTTCAGAGAGAGAGGGAGAGGGAGAAAGAGCTAGAAACATCAACAATGAGAATCATTGATCAGCTGCCTCCTGCATGCCCCATACTGGAGATTGAGCCCACAACCTGGGCATGTGCCCTGACTGGGAATCGAACCACCACCTTCTGGTTCATAGGTTGATGCTCAACCACTCAGCCACACCAGCTGGGCGACACACACACACATTTATTTTATTTTTTTTTAATATATTTTATTGATTTTTTTACAGAGAGGAAGGGAGAGAGATAGAGAGTTAGAAACATTGATCAGCTGCCTCCTGCACATCTCCTACTAGGGATGTGCCCGCAACCCAAGTACATGCCCTTGACCGGAATCGAACCTGGGACCTTTCAATCCGCAGGCCGACGCTCTATCCACTGAGCCAAACCGGTTTCGGCAACATTTATTTTATCCACAAAATTAACTGATATGCAGACTGGGGTCTCTGGGATTGAGAGCTAGTGCCTTTCTATTTTTTCTGTTCTCTTTCCACTTGCATTGCTCCTCTCTTGCTTCCATTCTTTTTCATGTTCTTTCTCTCTCTCATACACACACACATATACACACAAGGTTGGGAAAGAAGGCATTGAGTTCTTTACAAAAATTTGACATAATTTCTTACACTTATGCATTTCTTTATCAATGTCTTGTATAGAGCCTCTAAGTCAACTGATATAGATCTGATTGACTTGTCACTTCATATTCCTTGCCCTTAAAAAAAAAAAGTTTTCTGATTTGTAAGAGTTCTCTGTTTATAGACATTAAAAAAATATATATATCTTTATTGATTTCAGAGAGGATGGGAGAGAGATAGAAACATCAATGATGACAAAGAATCATTGCTCTGCTGCCTCAGGGATCAAGCCTGCAACTCGGGTATATGCCCTGACCAGGAATGGAAATGTGATTTCCTGATTCATAGGTCAATGCTCAACCACTGACCCACTGTGGCCGGGCTGTGTTATAGACATTAACTGTCATCACATTTTATTTTTTAAGATCTATTTTTTTGTCCATTGGCTTTATTAATTTTTTAAAATGTTTTTATTGATTTTTAGAAAGAGAGGAAGGGAGAGGGATAGAGATAGAAACATCAATGAGAGAAAAACATCAACATCAACATCAGTCAGCTACCTTCTGCACAGCCCTTGCTGGGGATTGAGCCCGCAACCTGGGCATGTGCCCTGACAAGGAATCAAATCAGTGACCTCTTGGTTCCTGGGTCGATGCTCAGTGCTGAGCCACACCAGCTAGGCTGTCCATTGGCTTTATAAATGCAATCTTGAGCCATACAAAGATCAAACTTATGTGGTCAGGAAGTTTTTCCTTTCAGAGCATCTGGATTTCTTGAGTGATTCATTCATCAACTTTTTACGTAAATGTTTTCCGTTTTCTTTTATAGTGTTTTCATTTTCTTTCTTGGTTTAGGTATCTCCTCCAGTCTCTGATTGTAGGTCTAGTCTCCCAAATGTTCTTCTGAGATTCTTAATGTTTTGATGTTCACATTTAAAGCCTTAATGTATTTGGAATTAAGTTTTGTAGGGACCCAACTATTTAAAAACAATTGTACTTCTTTAAATTTTAGGATTAGAGATTACTTATTTTGTAAAAATCCAATTCCATAACCCAAATCAGCAATTCAGAAATATCCACCAGGCAGTTCTTCTGAGTGAACTCAAGGATGAAACCATGGAATTATTAGCCTTACTACTGTTATGATGGAGTACTGAACAAAGGAGGCAATGTGACAATTCTATAAACCAACAAAACTCAGAGAGAGGCTAGTGAAATCTGAAATAACATGTTCTCAGAATATAAGCAAAACCAACCTGTAGGAAAGAAGGTATGTTTTTGTTTTTAAATCATTCTTGATTAATCTATTAGAACTCTTTATAGCGGCTGTACTAATTTGCTAGGGCTGCCATAATAAAGTACCAAAGACTGGGTGGCTTAAACAACAGAAATTTATTTTTTCATAATTCCAGAAGCTAAAAGTCTGAGATCAAGGTGTCAGCAGGGTTGGTTTCTTCTGAGGCTTCTCTCATTGGCTTGTAGATGTCTGTCTCCTAGTATTTTCATATGGGCTTCCCTCTGTGTGTCTGTGTCCTAATTTCCCCTTCTTTATAAGGACACCCATCATATTGGATTAGGGCTCACCATATGACCTCATTTTAAGTTAATTACATCTTTAAAGACCCTATCTCCAAATGCAGTCACATTCTTAAGTACTGGGGATTAGGACTTCAGCATGTGAGTTGAGGGAGAGACATAATACAGCACATTCGAGAGGTTAATAATACAATGAGTATTATTTT
Source organism: Myotis yumanensis (assembly GCF_028538775.1). NCBI lineage: Eukaryota > Metazoa > Chordata > Mammalia > Chiroptera > Vespertilionidae > Myotis > Myotis yumanensis. The sequence continues at coordinate 21,213,574 of NW_027223767.1, read as the reverse complement.
ATTTCATTAATTTAATTTTTTTAAAAGCTTTGACAAGATTTTTACATTGAAAACTACTTTAAGAAGTAACCAAAGAGCCTCAGCTGGGTGGCTCAGTTGGTTGGAGCATTGACCTGTACACCAAAATGTTTTCTGGTTTGATTCCTAATCAGGGTACATACCTACGTTTTGGGTTCCATCCCCGGTCGGGGTGTGTAAGGGGAGACAACTGATCAATGTTGCTCTCTCTCCCCCTTCCTCTCTCTCTAAAATCAATAAAACATATCCTCAAATGAGGATTTTAAAAAAAGAGGTAACCAAGAAATTGAGATTACCAGTTTTTAAAATCAATGAACAAGTAAACAAATGAACAGTTCAATATATGATAAAGTAACTTAGTTTAGAGACACTTTTCTAGAACAGGAATATAAGGATTGGTGTTGAGGCTAATCTTAAATTATTTAAAAAAAAAAAAAAAAAAAGGCAGAAGGGAACTCTGGCTGGCTGGCTCAATTGGTTGGAGTGTTGTCCTGTACACCAAAAAGGCTGCTCGTTCAATCCCCAATCAGGGCATGTACGACGGGCAACCAATCAATGTTTTTCTTTTCTCTTCTCTTCTCTTCTCTTCTCTCTCTCTCTCTCTCTCTCTCTCTCAAAATCAATAAAAAAACAAGCATATCCTCAGGTGAGAATTTAAAAAAAAAAGAAGGGAGTACAGGGTAAAATATCCATATTTACAGGTGTATCTGTTTTCTTCTAGGTAATGAAAAATCAAAGCATAGCGTTAAACTTAAAAGGTCATTTCAGGTTGTATATTTTTTAAAATGTAAGTGAATTTAATATAAATAAATAAAGGTATTACATTTATAGGTCAGTGATTCTGAGTGATAGGAGAGGGTGATGGAAAGAATGTCTTCCGGGGATGAACATATCAAAACTAGGGTGCATGGCACAATGCTCTTTTCAGATTATTCTGTCTGAAACTTTGATTTTCTGTCATCCCCTCCACACTACCCTGAAAATCACTGTTGTAGTGCACCGATTGAAAAGAGTATGATGGCCGAAACCGGTTTGGCTCAGTGGATAGAGCGTCGGCCTGCAGACTGAGGGGTCCCGGGTTCGATTCCGGTCAAGGGCATGTACCTGGGTTGCGGGCACATCCCCAGTGGGAGATGTGCAGGAGGCAGCTGATCGATGTATCTCTCTCATTGATGTTTCTAGCTCTCTATCTCTCTCCCTTCCTCTCTGTAAAAAATCAATAAAATATATTAAAAAAAAAAAAAAAAGAAAAGAGTATGATGATAATATCCTTACTTGGTAAGAAATTATTCAAACTACACTTATATAATCATAGTCTCTAAGCAATCTAACATGACCTAGGAAAGGGACCTAGTGACATTATGTTAACCATGTGCTAAAGACTTTAACCCAATATACTTCATGACCAGAGAAGCTATATGATGTTGGGTGACCTGAACATTAATTAACACTGGGCCAGACACATAGTTTCATAAAATAATCTGCCCTTTGAAAAAGCATCAGAGATATCTGAAACCCATCCCCCACAATTAAGAACCAGTGGCTAGCCCAGCGGGAGTGGCTCAGTTGGGTGAGTGCCGTCCTGTGCACCAAAACATTGCCAGTTCATTCAATGTTTCTCTCTCACATCGGTATTTCTGTTCCTTTCTCTCTCTCTCTCAGCATATCCTTGGGTGAGGATTTTAAAAAAACCCAAAAACTAGTGGCTATAAACCAGTTATTTCATACATAGGAAACTAAAATCCAGAGAGGTTACAATGACTTCTGTAAAGACACCGAGATAGTATTGGTGGATCCAGGAACCAGGTCTAAATTCCAATACTGTTAACTACTATTTTAGAAATCATTATTCCTATTTCTAGTATTCAGGGGTTGTTGTTTTTTTAATATGTTTTTATTGATTTTAAATAGACGGAGAGGGAGAGAGATAGAAACATCATCAATCGGCTGCCTATTGCATACCCGCTACTGGGGAGTGAGGCTACAACCCAAGTATGTGCCCTGACCAGGAATGGAACCGATGACCTCTTGGTGCATGGGGTGACACTTAATCCACTGAGCCACACTGGCCAGGCAGTATTCATGGTTTTTATCCAATGTATAATCTGGTCACTGCAACTTAAATGTAAATAAAAGCGTAAAAAGTGCAGGCAGCCCAGTTGGCGTGACTCAGTGGTTGAACATCAACCTATGAACTAGAAGGTTATGGTTCGATTCCCAGTCAGGGCATATGCCAGAGTTGTGGGCTTGATCCTCAGTGTGGGGCATGCAGGAGGCAGTGATGAACAATTCTCTCTCATAAGTGATGTTTCTATCTCTCTCTCCCTCCCCGTTCCTCTCTGAAATCAATAATAAATGTTTTTTTAAAAGCTAAAAAGTATCTAAGAGGAATAAATGAAATAATAAAAAAGATTAGATACATTCTTTTATTTATTTATATGCCAACCTCATTCCCAAAAGGCTTACAAAGATGCAGATAATATAGTAAGATAAAAAAATTAAAACATAGGAAAATAAAGGAAACCAAGAATGTGGCTAGCTTACAATATACATAAAATGAAGTCCTAAACACTTGCTGGATGGAAGCAGCCACCAATTGGCTCTAAGTAGTTTAGCATCAATATGAAGAGAAAAATACAGTCAGTAGAATATTTAGCTTCTTTAAGGTAAAACCAAACAGCAATTCAGGAAAAGCACAACTGGATTCAGAGAAAATTTATCCTATGCATCTTTAAAAAGAACATTATGAATTATAGTCATAAATACCCTTTACAGTTTCTATAGCAATTAACTTTCATAGGGATTTGATAGGAATTGCCAAAGTGCAACCCAGAAAAAGCAATTCTAAAGAGGCCAATAAAATACTAGCAATGTACAGGGAAAATCTGGCATAATCCAGGGACAGAATTAAAAGAAGTACACAGAATACTTGCCAGACTCTTTTTGGTTTGGAAAAAGAGATCAGATATAATTGAAGAATAATAAAAATGAAGCTTTAGAGAAGTTAAAGAAAAATTTAAAGAATATAGGCCAGAAATAGATACAAATTTAAGGTCCAGATGACTTTTCTCACTAAGGGAAAAGGTTCTTAAATTTTAAGGTTGAGCCCTAGCCGGTTGGGCTCAGTAGATAAGAGCATCAGCCTGAGGATTGAAGGATCATGTGTTCCATCGCCTGGGTTGGGGGCTGGATCCCGGCCCTGGTCTGGGCACGTGCGGGAGGCAGCCAATCGATGTTTCTCTCCCTCTGTATTTCTCCCCTCCCTACCACTCTCTAAAAATCAATGGAAAAATATCCTCAGGTGAGGATTAACAAAAATAAAAATAAAAAATTTTAAGGTTGATGTCATGCCTCTTAATCCCTTGGTTTGCCCATTAGAACTGAATCCTGGGATGTGTAGGACAATGATCGATATAAGAATCCTAATGTCTTTCAAAGGGGTTTTGATTTGGAAGAAGTTTGTAAAGCTATTTCAATTACCTCTCAAGACATTTACCCCACCCATGTTTCAGTCCCTATTTATTCTCTTCCTCACATTTGGCTGTTATAATTCACTTCAAAAAATTTTTTTAAAACTTATTATAGACTGGCTTTGGCCCCCAGAATCATATGCTTTAGGTGTATACCTGCAGGTTGAAATGCCAGCTTTTGAGACCTCTGAAAAATATTCATACTGCTTCTAACAAGCTTGTTAAACACATAAATAGCACCTTGGAAAATCATCAAGTGTTGTTATTGCTCAAGGAAAGAAACGTGATTCAAAAACAAGGAGGGGGGGGGAAGTGAAATAAGCCTCTGGCTTAAAGCTTCAGGGTATGAGCACTAGAGAAATAAAGCAGAGGAAAAAGTCAACACTTTGATCTGAGATGTTGAATTGAGAGGTGTGTTGTATAATAGGGGAAGAGCTAGGTCAGTCGTGGCTGCCAATAACAGAATGCCCAAGATTTGAACTCAGGTACAATGCCTAGAACAGCAGTCGCCAACTGGTGGTCCACGGACCACTGGTGGTCCATGAGGTCTGAAAGGTTGGCGACCGCTGGCCTAGAACAAGCATGTCACACTCACGGCCCAGCCGCATGTTTGACATTTTTGGCCTAGAAGAACAATAAGAGGCTACAAAGTAAAAACAAACTGGGTCATCGAGGTGGTCATACTGAGTTGGCAATGGAGGAGATGCTCAGGTTTCCAGATGGGGCCCAGTCTATAGTAGAGGGGGCTCAAGCAAGTCCAGGGTAGACCAGATAGGACTCCAGGTTACAGTCAAAGTCCTTGAACAGCATGGACTCTGATGGACTAGGCTGGGTAGCTTGAGTCTCCATGACAAAGTTCACGGGCTGTTTCTGTAGGAGCTCTGGGTCAAAGGCCACACCCCGAAAGAAAGGGTGGACCTGGAATCGATGCAAATGATGTAGACGCTGGAGGGGATTCTGGCATAAGAGCTGAAGGGAAACAGAGCAACAAGGAATAGGGACCGGGATGGGAAAGGGGCTGTTAACAGAGAAGCTGGAAAGGGAAAAAGAAGTTCATGGAGCTGTGGAGGGCAGAAAAAAGAACCCTTAAGAGGAAAGGACTTGTAAAAGAGGAAGATAGGCTAATTTGGGGGCAAACGCAGGAATAAAGGAGCTGTATTGGTAAGAAAGCAGCACTGGCCCACTCTCTCAGAAGTGACCTGTATGTTATGGATGGCTAGGATATTTGGAGGACCAGGAACTCAGGAATGAAATTTGAAATGCTGGTTAGAGGGCAAGTAGTGACACACAGTACTTGATGAAGTTGAAGTCGGCCATCTGCCACCACCTCCCCCCCAAATAATCACAAGAATGGGGGAACACCACTTCAATGATAGGGAAAGGAGAGAGTGAATAGTTAGTTTGGTAATGAAAAAGGAAAGTAGTGCTCATCCTTACCTCATGGAGTAGAAGTGAGAGCCCCTGGTTAAGAGAAGCTGGGATCTCAGAGTCAAAGTGGGTCACACTTGCCAGCATGGCCACGTGATCTCTCTCTGCAGCCACTGGGAACTAAGTTGAGGGGTGGGAGGGTGTCATTTCTTAGTAAGAAAAAGGCAAGGTTTCCTAAGGTCTTCCTTCTTCCCACCACAAGACAAAACTCCTCTCTTTTCTGCCCAGCATCACTACCATTCTCTCACCTCTCCTGTTGCCAGAGAGAAAAGCAAAACACCCAGGGACCACCAATCAGCAGCATGGTTGTAGGGCCCTCCTCTCAGGACCTCTGGGGCTACAGATTTGAAAGATACTTGTCATTGACATCTGTTGCCTATCCTCTTGCCCAATTCTTACCCACCTGCTTTGGCCTTTTTCTTACCCATGTATTGAAGAGTGCCACAAATAGTATAGGCTCGAGCTCCTTGGGGCAGGTGGCGGGACAGACCAAAGTCTGTCAGTTTCAGATGACCTATATAAAAGATAATGCAACAGCACCACTCTGTTCCATCCCTCATCAGCCCTGGCGCATTCCCAAACTTGAAGTACCTCGCATTCCAGGGCTAGGAAAAGAAAAAGATTTTACCTCGTTTATCCAGGAGGATATTCTCCATCTGAAAAATCACAGGTGAGAAAGTATTATTCATCTTACTCATTTCAACCCTCTTTCATCGTGTATAACCCCCCAGCTGAAGAAGATGCCCTACTCAACATTCAGGTCTGTACATGGAAGGTCCCTGCCCAAATCCTTAGCACCCACGAGGGTCCCAAGGTGAGTTGTTCTCAGCTCCCCCATGCCTTCTTGGACCTGTGGAACTTACTAAGGCACCTCCTCAGACAAAGAAAAAAAGCACTTAACTCTACCTTCACATCCCGATGGATGATGCCCAAGTCATGGAGATAGCCTGTGGATGACAGCAAGCAGGGGGTGTGCTGAAGCGCTCCTGTCCTTTCCAGTTTCCCTGGTAGTCCCACCCCATCCCTATCCCTGTTCTTTGATCTCTAGCATTAATATGAATTCTTTTTTTTTTTTTTGGCCCCCATTCGATTAATTCTTCCCTCATTTCCATTACCACTCCCGTTTCACTTACACAGCACCAGGACCAGTTCAGCAGCAAAGAGGCGGATGGAAGCCTCAGTAAAGCAGCCAACAGCAGACCACAGGGAGTACAGATCTGTGCTACAGTAGCTGCACACTGCAAAGTACCAAAAGTCTAGGCATTATCTGAGGGCTTCTGTGCTGGGCAAGGCATTATAGGCCTCCTGCCCAACCTGATGCCACATGCTATATGTTCCCTCTCCCTTCGGGAGAGAAGTGCTGTGAGAAAGGGAACAGAACAAAGGCAGAACAAGCCAAAGGGATGGGTAATCTCAGGTGGGGAGAATGGTAGAGGGACCTTGGGAATGAGGAGAGAGACCACTCACTAATGAAGAGGTGCCGTTTTCCCTGCCAGCTGTCTCCCAAACCGTGTACAAAAGGATGGTCAATCTGTCGCTAGGGACAAAGAAAACAGGAAATTAGGGAAGAACAGGATAACTGAAGATCAAGGCAACCAAGAGGTCAATGTCTGCCTGGTAATCCAGGAACCAGCATAATACTAAGAAACACACTGGGACATGCTGGAGAGATTTCCCTGGCACCACAGGCTGAGGTGACGCCTAAGATGAGGCTGAGCTTGCCCAGGAGGGGCAGCAATGCTGGAGGAAGCTGCTGCCCCTGCGTAGAGGGAGGCCCCTACCCAGCACAAGGAGGAAGAGGGGGAGGAGGATTGAGAGGGAGGTAGGGAGGAGAAAGATTTGACTATGCATTTTACTGTATGCCAACAGAAGTTGGGGATAAAGGTAACTGTGTCAGCAAATCTTGGTGACAACACAACAAATGCTTCTTCAGAAGAAACTAGTCCCTCTAAAGACACCGTGCGGTGTCTCAGAAACCCATGATAGCAGTAACATGGTAAAGAAGAAGGTGGCTTCTGAACGTCCCATTAACTGCTTTGTATAATTTGGATAGTGGAACTGCTTTTTGTAATTTGATAGTGGGACCACATGGATAAAATCTGTCATTTGTGGATTCATTTCAGATGCCTAGGGACATTGATACACATCTTGGTGTCTGAGAAAGGGTGGTGATGGGGGAAGAGTTATTTGGTACTTAACTAGTGTTTTGACCATCAGTGCTGGGGAAAAATCTATAGAATATTCATATAATATAATTCAGCTTTCTAAATTATCTCCCTTCCTTATACTGTGATTTACTTAAGTATCTATATAAAGTATGGTCTCGAGGTAGGTAGTACAGGCAGCCTGAGTATCTAGAGGCCTTTAGTTATAAAGGAATCTAGCCAGTGAACATAATTCTCATTACTAAAGTGCCATGAGGAAGAATTTAACTTATCCTGTATATCAGGATCAAAGAAATTCAAAGATGGGCCTAAATAAGTTGTAAAGATTTAGGCCTGTCAAAAACTAACAGCAGTTTCATGTAGAGGTGCATGTCTAATGTCAGTCAATCAGTATAGATTCTATTTACTGCAATTTTTTGGTCATTGAAATAAAAGCTTCTACAAGAAAAAAAAAAAAAGAAGAAGAAGGTGGCATCTGAGCTCCCCCAGGATGTGCCAGGTACAGTGTACAGTGTGTCAATGCCTCTAATGGGGGGAATGCGTCCCCTTTTGTAGTAAAAGCTGAATGTCACCTAAAACTTTAAAGTATATGTTCATTCATCCTGCTTGCTCACATAAGTGCCATCCCTTACTGCTAAATTGTCACCTAACATTTGTCAAACTCATCATAATCTTCATTTTAAAGTTTGTTTAGTTGTTTCTGTCTAATAGACTTATTTGTGTATTTTATCACCAAACCATGTTAGCAGATATTTTAGTTTTAAGTACTTACATACTAATGACTCAGTGTTGAATGATTTGACATTCCAATTCTGTATATGCTAACAGATTAATTGTATGTTTGCATGTGCTCGTGTAGTTTTTCTTTAACATTTCAAATCATAATAGAAAACCATTGTCATAAAGTTTTTTGCAAGATATATTTGACATAAAATTTTAAGTTAATCAGTAATTCATTTTAAGCTTCTTAAAATTAAAATGAAACTCAAAATAAGTTATTATATCAAGTGTCATTAAGCTTCTCTTTTTGCATTTTTTAAAATGAAAAATTTTTTATTAAAAGAGCTATATTTTATTTAAAACAAATTTAAAAATTTAAATAAGCAAAACAATAAACACTGATGATTCCACTAAAAATCAAGAATTATAGTTAATAACCTTGATGAAAATCCTAAATTTTTTTTTTCTACATAGTATAAAAATATTACATAATTCTTTTCTCTCTCCAGTGCCTTTATTTTAGTTATTCTGGTAGGAATGTAGGGATATCTTATTCTGGTTTGAACTTGCAGTTCCCTGGTGACTAAGGATGTTAAGCACCTTTTCGTGTGTGTGTATGTGTATATATACATACATACATACAGGTCACTTGGATGTCTGCTTTTGTGAAGTGCCTGTGAGCTCCTTTCTTCATTTTCTATTAAGTGGTTTCTTTTTTGTGGTTGTTTCATGGGTGAGGGTAAATCCAGTCCCTCTACTCCATCTTGACTGGAAGCATTAGTTCCTACATTGATTTTTTTTTAAGTGTTAACCCAATCTCATATTCCTAGAACAAATACAACTTGGTTGTGATCTATTTTCATTCTTATGTATTGCTTATTATTTTATTTATAATTTTTGTATCTACTTTCATGAGTGAGATTGGCTTATAGTTTTCCTTCTCTGATAATGTCCATGCCAGGCTTATATTGGCTTCAGAAAATGAGTGGGAACCAGTTCCCAACCACAAACAAAAAAAGGACTTAGACTAACTCTGCTGATAGCTACTTTTCCCAGGATCTACTTGGTTGAAGCCAAGGGAGGGGCAGAACCAGGAAAACCAGGACAGTTGGACAAGAGAGGTGCTTTCTCCACCTTAGTTCTTCCTAGGATCCTTCCCAGGGCTCTGTGCATACCTGGATGCTAACCTCCTCTTTGCACTGCCTCAGGATGTCCTTCTGGAGGACCTTGACCTTGGGCACCACCTATAAGAGGATAGAAATGATGACTCCTAGAGGGGAATAGTGCTATTGAACTGTTTATTCCTCCCAATCTTTCTGGAACCAAAACTGGAGGCAGGGACTAGAAAATAATGTGGAAGAATATCTAGGTCCCTACCTTCACTGCAAATATTGCTTTCTGGCCACAGTCTAGCACCTTGAAGACAGTTCCAAAGGAGCCTTTAGCCACAAGGCCTAAAACCTGTACAGAAAAATGGAGAACAGGGAAATTGAGACTCTGGTTATTTCTAAATTTCTCACCAAGACTGAGACCCCTTCCAGTGATTCCATTGACCTACCTTTAGCTGTTGATGCTCCCTAAGGGGCCTAATGGGAAACTCCGGCAGAAAGAGGTTGATGAACTGAGGCACTGGCCACTCAGACAGAGGCTTCTCTACTAGCAGTGAAGCTGGCTCCTGATGCTGGCACAGATGCCCCCGTAGTCCCCACAGTTCTTCCAGGCCTGACCTGGTGGTCCCCACACCTGACCAGAGGCTCTTCCAGCCTCGGACCCAGGGGCCCTGGATGTTGCTACCCTGCTGAGAACCAAGGGAGCCACTCTAAACCTTCTGCCCCTCAGGCATTACAGGTTCTGCCCATCTCAGCAGGTGCTCTCTCTAATCTCAACCCGAGAGATATTTTTTTGAGACTAGGCAAAATCGCCACTACTACTATTGCTTTGGACCAAGGAAGGTCTAGATTTCCTGACTATAATTCACATCCTCTAGGAAAGCAGTATTTGGACATTTTCCCCATGAGGCATCAAAGATTTAGCCTGCACCTCCCAGTATGGAGGTATACTTTCACAGTATAGCCTCCCCACCCCCACAGTGGGCATCACTAACATGCTCCACATCAGCCTCAAGCCCAGGTTTCCTTCACCTCCCCTAAACAGGCTGCCAGAGCCCACAGCCTACCTTATTAGAAAGAGCCACCTGGGCATGTTGCCCCTGCCGACAGTTCACTGTTCCCATTCCCAGCCTCTGCCTCTTCCTCCTTTGACTAAATCTGCTGTCCCAGTTACATAAGCAGTTCCTCCCCCCGATGCTGCATTACACATGAGCCCTGCCTCTTACTTGCTGTTCATAACTAGAGATGCAAATGATACAACCAAACCTCGCCTTTATCCTCAAATCCTATCATCCCTGGTTAAGAAAAGGTTTATAACCAGAACTAAAATGTGCAGAGAACTATCAGCATAGGGCCAGTATCACACCAGAGCTGGGATGGGAAATATCTGTGATACATTATTAGGCAGGAGGGAAGAAGCCAATCTCTCATAAGAGTGGCAGCTAGAGATGTGTCTTAGGTTGATGGGGAGGGAAGGATACATACAGGTTGAACCCATGCACGCAACACACACATAAAAAAATAGCATCAAATTTAAAATATATTTTTTCTCTTTAAATCATTTTCTTACCATTCTCCAGGGCATACCCCAGGGGGACCTATGGCCAGCCCTGGCTCCTATCTCCCCAAGTGAGCCTGGCACAAATTGGGGGAGGGGCTGATTCCCCCCATAACACGAATACCTCTTTTATACAAGGCAGTGGAATGAGGGACAGATCAGCCCTCTGCCCCCCAACTTTCTGACATGGGGAGAGCAGTTACACTTAGAGAAATATATATATATATATGTATTTATATATGTCTATTTATAAAAATTTATCACACTTGATCAGAACTGTCCCCCACCCTTTCAGCTGACCCCAACGGAACCAGATCCTAGTCCTGGGGCCATTCCCTTGGTCTTGTTCTCTTGATGCCTCTCTGGCCCTCAGCCTGCTGATCAGTGTGAGGTAGAACTCAGCATTATTATCCACCATACTCTGCAGAGAACAGGTCGGCTGCTAAAGAGTAGTGCCTTTCTCTGCAGTACCGTGGGCTCCTACCCCAACAAGTCCTGGTGGATAAAGGGAAGTGCCTCCCACCCCACAAGTCTCTGGGGCCTGAGCCAGAGTCAGATCCTGTATTGCAGCCATTCTTGAATTGCCGGATCACTTGCGCCTGCCAAAAATGGACTTCTTGCCAGGGTTCTTGTTGCCCGCACTTAAACCGATGAGGAGCCGCGCTTTCTCCTCTTCTTCCTGCTGTTGCATGTTGAGGTCTGATTTAGTCTCTAGCTTTCCCCGGACCTCTGACCCTGTTGCAGGCTTCAACCTTAGCTTCTCTTTGATTACCTGATAGGTCAGAGAGGAGTAAAAGGGAAGGTAAATATTAGTGGGACAGACAAAATAAGTCACAGTGAATCAATTCAATCAAGATTTATTAAATTTACACACAGGCACAATGGATGGAGTCCTTCAAATCCTAAAATGATCTCTGCTTTCAAGAAGCTTACAGTCTAATTAGAGCCATTCTAAACCTGAGTTTGTGTCAGCCCTCAGTTTCCTAAAAAATCAATAGTTAACATACGAAACCATAAATATTCAATTTAATCATCTGAACAAAGTCATGGAGAGAGCAGGGATAAAAGTTGCTCACTTATCCACCTGTCCCATCCCAAGGCTGCTCATTAATACACACTACAATGAAACGCTCCTGAGCAAAAGATCTGCTTTCCAGATCCTGCTAACCAAACAGCCATGAACTCTGCCGGGATACCTGGGCAACCAGGGCTTTGCGGCTGTCCCTTTTGACAGCCATGGCAAAGTCTAGCCATGTCCATGTGTTGTTGTGGTACTCCAGACAGGGCAGCACCAGGTTAAGGTCACCCCAGTCCACACTATTCTTCTCACCCTGCAAGAGAAGAATGGGGAGGGAAGAGAAAGAGGAAGAGAAGAACATATCATAATGCCACTTTTAGTCCAAGCCAGTACTTGAGTTCAAGTCTAGTACCTTCCCATATAGCAGCAAACTACAGATAACGGATTTCCCCTTATCTCAGTCTGACAATGGGCCATCACCCATGGCCCAACTTCACAAGCTAGACTATTTCCCTGTCTTTAATCTATGATGATCTTATCTGGTTCCCTTCCCACCCTGTTCTAGAAAGTGCTGGGGAGGAGCAGACCTTGTAGCTGACGCACAGTGGAACCTGTGGAATCTTTATATAGATGAAGGAGTTGTTCATGGCAGCTCGTTCTTTCATCTTGTCAATATCATCCACAGGGTGCTAGGAAAGGCAAGAAAGGAGCATGAGCCCCTGAAACCATCAGAAGAAATTTGGGACCCCCAAACATCTCCCATCTCCCTTCATCCCTGGAGTAAACTCAAAGGCAACAGAAGAAATCCCCAGCCAAGCTTAACAGAGTATCCTAGAACTTCCATTTTTCTATCATTAGGGGCATGGCCAATACCTCTGGGGCTTTTCGAAATGACCTTCTGACCCCAGAACTCCGATTCAAGCCCTGTGCCACACCCTTCCCAGGGCCCAGTGCTGCTGCATCATCTGTTGCAATCAGCTGCCGAGGCTTCACCACTGGTATTCCTATGAAAAAGCAAGCACACCAGCTGTTGCCTTCTTTCTGGAGCTTCAGCTGTCTCTGAGGCTGCTATGCTACCCCAGTCTTCTGGAGCACCACCATAAAAGTTCTCACCAGTAGTCACCAGTTTGGACTTATCTTCCTCATCACCAACCTCATCATCTTCCACACTTCGACCAGGAAAGAAAAAGCCCATTATTCTATGGAAGAACTGGTGTGTCAGCTGGATGGTGAGAGGCACCACATTTACCTAAAGAGGAAAAAGGCTGAAGAAGCAATTAAGTTCAGACATCATCCCTCAGTTTACCTACCCCTAACAGCATGATACAATACACAGATAGCTTTTGACTGCCCTTTGTTCCTGGATCTCCAAAGGACTGTTTACTAACCTCAAAGTGCTCCTTAACAGATATACCCCCAACAGGGGGCCGGACTTTGCTGAATAGGCGGAGAGCTAGCTGTCGCCCAGATTGGCAGGAGCTCTGGGGACGCAGGACTACCTGTAGGATAGAATGATAAATCAACCCACAAGTCCTCTGCAGACTAAAAGGAGAAGCAATAGTCTTGCTAAGATGAGCAAACTTTCACCATCTCAAATCACCACACTGTTTCCCATAGTGGGTTTATGTGGAAGGACCATTACAAATGGCCTGTGTTAGAAAGTATGTGAATGGGCTAGGAATGGGGAAATAAGACTTGCCTTGTAGACAGCATTGGGAAGGAGGTTGTTCATTGTGAACCAGCCCAACTCCAGAAGATGTTCTGCTGTATCATCAGATTTATTCACCTATAAAGACAGATTACCCCCAACCCCCAATCCACTATAGTAAGCCTTTTCTTAGGAGCTTGCTAGAGAATTGCTACATAACCTATTTGTTTTCAGGTTCTCCATATGCCTAATCCCAACCTTTGATATCTCTTTCAAACTCATATAATACCATGTTTTTCATGGGACCTACTGGCCAGGGCACTAAATGACAGTAGTATTTCCCAGTCACTGTGACATTCAAAAATAGTCTCATTCATTCCCAAACATCCTGGAAAGGGGCAGGGGCAGGGGGGAATGAACAATGTCCTCTCCTCTATGCCATGGGTAATTACAGGAAGCTGAATGCCAGTATAGAATTAAGGTTCTATTTCAAGCAGGACTTAGAATACCTACCTCTGCGCCACATTTCTAGGGATAATCTTATTCACTGAGGGAAACATTTGATCACTCTCATCTATAACTGCATGTATCTAAGGGGAACTCTGCTCATGTTTCATTAATAACCTTTAATACCATCATTAATCCTATATAATCCTATATAATCCTATATAATAAAACCCTAATATGCAAATCGACCAAACGGCATAATGACACACACTGACCACCAGGGGGCAGACAGTCAATGCAGGAGCTGTCCCTTGGAGGTCAGTGCACTTCTGCAGGGGGAGCGCCACTCAGCCAAAAGCCAGGCTCACAACTGGCGAGTATAGCAGCGGTTGTGGGAGCCTCCCCGGCAGCACTAAGGACCCCTGGGGGCTGTCCGCCTGCTGGCTTAGGTGAGGGCTTAGGCAAGTGGTCACGGACTGTGAGAGGGCACAGGCTGGGCTGAGGGACACCCCCCCACACTCATGCACTGGGCCTCTAGTAGGTATATAATAACTAGCCCATTTTTGTTTCTCTTTTTGTGAGTTAGACTCCTAAGATAGGCCAGTGCCTCTCAATACAGCTGCCTTTGTGTGATTGTATATACCCAGTACCTTGCTATAGAGAAACCGCTGCAGCTCCAGTTCAGCAATTCCTAGCTGTCCATCTTCCTCTGTCAGGCGCCAACGTGCCTGAGCAAAGTAGAACTCAGTGCGACGGACCACACTCACATCTTCCTGCTGCTTTCGCAGCTCCATCTTGTTGGCCTGCTGCAACTGGAAATCCTTAAAACACCTATAAATGGACAGGAGGATCAAAGCCAATATGGGCAATAGTATTTGGGTTGGGGGTTGGATGGAATGCTCTAGAATGATGCATAAGATAAACCCAGAGATGGATCTATTCTGGAACAGCTATCCTCTACATTTTTTTCAAAGGATTGCTTCTCACATCCTGCCATAGGAATGCAAATCCATCTTTCAGTTCTACAGCTTCTTGATAAAGTAATCTCTTTTCACTAATTAACACCTATGATTATGTCTATAATTGTTCCTTTCTAATCACTTCAAGATATTTTATTTTCAGCTCAGCCACACAGTATTAAGACCACAAAAGTGATCTTTCCCAACTAGCCATTTTTCTCCTTTCCCAGCAGGTACTCTATTGATGATCCAAAGGAAGGGGTCTCTTGTTCTCAACCTTTTGACTAAGTGCAGTTAAGGCTCATCAGGAAGAGATGCCTGAATCTACTACATCAGCCTTTGATAATACTCACTAGATGTAAAGACCATCAAAATGTGGGCAAAGAAATCAACTCCAGCTGGGGAACTGGAAAAAGGCAGAAAAGAATGCTGTTTCACCTGATGAGGATATTAAGCTCTTCACTTTCAAGCTGTAAATTGGCCTTCTCCTGGTTGAGTTGCAACTGAAGCTTTTGGTTCAGGTCAAGAAGGTTCTCATTCTTGCTGTCATCCTGCAAAGACTAGGGAGCCAGGCCAGGAGAAACTGAGAGGAAATCTCCCTCATCTTAGGAGGCCTCCCTGTCCTTAGACTGCCCAGTTGATTACCTTCATGATAGAATACATCTGCTTTTCCAACTGCCGTATCTGGGCCACATGCTGCCGCACGGCCTCCTGCAAATGTAATATGCTGCTGCGCTGCTCCTCAGGATTGCTCGAAATCTCGAGCTGGAACCTGACCCTCTGTTTCTTTTCACTATGCTCCTAAAGGAATAGAAAGGGAAATGAATGAGATTTTCTAATAGACAAATCTTGAAGTAAATTGAAATAGAGAAATGAAAATAAATGAGGATCTCCTCTGGAAAGCTCCCCTTTACCTATCACCATTATCAGTAGCAAGAGTAAAGGGTAGGCCAATGCAGAAGATTTCACAATAAGCCAAATCCCAGGGTAGGGATGGTGGAAGTGGGGAGCAGTTACTGTTCTTAGAGGTATTTAAGTGACTGAGTAGAGAACTGACCAAGAAAAACAAGTAAACAAGCTCCAATGAGTCTCAGGGACACTCAGACCTTTTCTAGATAAGTGAAACTTCAACTGCTGCTATTGACTAATAGATGACATACCAACCACAAGGCCCCTTTTCAGTCTGAAACATGGCTTTTCTTTCTTTTTTTTAATTTTTAAATATATTTTTATTGATTTGGGAGAGGGAGAGAGAGAGAAACATCAATGATAGAATCATTGATTGGCTGCCTCCTACACGCCCCCTACTGGGGATCGAGTCTGCAACCTGGCATGTGCCCTTGACCAGAATCAAAACTGGGACCCTTCAGTCCACAGGCTGACGCTCAATCCACTAAGCCAAACCGGCTACGGTGTTCACGGCTTTTCTTAATGGACTCTAAAGCACAAGGTCCGAGGGTTCCTGTGAAGATAACTGGCCTTCTACAAGGGCCCATGCTTACCTTCCGTTTGGGTTCTACATGGAGCAGCAGGTTGTTGACAATGTCCAGGATCATGGCATACTGAGCTGGATTGGTGGAGATTTCCAGCTCATGATGGATAAGAGTGAAGGTATCCACAGCCCCTAAGTAATTGGTAGCAGCTAAATAAGAGGCTCAAGTTTCTCCTTAAATATCTACCCCATGTCCTAAACTATATTTGGAATCACTCCTATTAGTTAACCCCATAGAAAGGGCTTGGTGATAAATGCTCATGGGTAGAAACATATTTGCTTATTTCAAAATTAACAAATACCCATTCTTCACAGTTCCCTCCAGTTATTCTCAGAAGAATTTACGAAATGTAGAGCAAAGTGAAATGTTAATGTTCGGTGCAGAGTAGGACTTTTAATAACACACTGCCTCAAAACCTCAAATAACTGCTTTTATAAGTTCCTTAGTACCCTCCTAAAAGCATTTCAAGCCCCGAATACCTTCATGCTTCTTTAGGAGATCTTCCTTTTCCTGTTTCTCATGAACCTCAGGTGGCTTAATCTGAGTTGCCAGTTCAGGATCAATGTCATGACTGTAACTAATATAGTACATTCGACAGTTGCAGCGTGAAATGATCCGCTGGACTTGCTGGGCTTGTTGTGCCTCAGCTGGTTGGTTCCAATCTGGGAAGAGGTGGGAAAGAGGTAAGAGAAAGACATTCTCAATAGAGGTATTGTAGGAGCCACCCAGCTAGCTATGTGTGATGTCTAGGGAACTCCAGACACTTGCTTTCAACCTGGCCTAACACAAAATGGTCCTACTACAGCATTAAGAGTAGGTAAGGAAATCAGGATCCTTTGGGATGCACATCTACACCTAACCATATAACCATATGATGACGAAGAGAGTAGAGCTGACCTGTGGTGGTGGTAACCATGCCTCCCACTGCCTGCCCGCTCTCCATCAGCTCTTGCACAGAGTCCAGACTACGTTGCCGGTGCTCCTCGATATTCTTCACCTGAAGACAGAGATACATGCGCCTTTAACTCCTGGGAAGCAGTACCTTGTTCTGGCCAACTGGGTCACAGATCTCCATGATACAAGTAGTTACACTATCTATCTAGATTTCCACTTCCTGGAGTAACTTGAAAGATCTCCCAGTGTAGAAGACATATATGTCTCTCTCTTGACCCAAACCATCCAAATTCTGAGTTACATGCACATTTTGCCAGGCCCACAGGCCTCAGGCCAGAAAAACAAGCTAGGTTAAAATAAAATCATGTCCTACCTCACACCCATTAGGATGGCTAATTATAAAAATAAGAAAAGAGAAATAACAAGTGTTGGCAAGATTGTCCAGAAATTAGAACACTTATGCACCATTGGCGGGAATGTAATAGTATAACCACTGTGGAAAACAGTATGGAAGTTCTCAAAAAATTAAAAACAGAATTCCAATATGATCCAGTCATATACCCAAAAGAACTGAAAGCAGGATCTTGAAGATATACTGTATATATTGTTGTTGTTGTTGTTAATCCTCACCCAAAGGTACTTTTTCCATTGATTTTCAGAAGAGTGGAAGGGAGCGGGGGGAGAGAAACATCGATTGGCTGCCTCCTGTATGCACCCCAACTAGGGCCAGGGATTGAACCTGCATGCCAGGTACATGCCCTTGCTTGACCAGGAACCAAACCAAAGACCCTTCAGTGTTCAGGCTGATGCTCTAACCATGGAGGGCTCAAAGGTATATTTGTACACTCATGTCCATAGCAGCATTATTCACAATAGCTAAAAGATGGAAGCAATCCAAGTGTCTATCAGTGGATGAATAAATAAGCAATATATTGTATTTACATACAATGGAACATTATTGATCCTTAAAAAGGAAATTCTGACACATGCTATAACATAGATGAACCTTGAGAACATTATACTAAGTGAAATAAACCAGTCACACACACAAAAATACTGTATGACTCCACTTACATGAGGTACTTAAGAGTAGTTAAAATCAAAGAGGTCAATGGGAGGGGGGAAAGGGGGACATATGCAATACTTTCAACAATAAGAAAAAAAAAAAGTAGTTAAAATCAGAGACAGAAGGTAGAATGGTGGTTGCCAAGGTCTGGGGAAAAGGGAAGGTGAGGAGTTATTAACAGATATAGTTTTTTGTTTTGTTGTTTTTAATCCTCACCTGAGGACATGCTTAGAGAGAGGAAGGAGGGGAGAAACATTGATTGACTGCCTTCCATATGGGCCCTGATCAGGGATCGAACCCACAACCCAGGTATGTGTCCCGACAGGGAATCAAACTGGCAACCTTTTGGTGCACAGGACAACGCTCAACCAACTCCAGCCAGGCAATAGGTACAGAGATTCAGTTTTATAAGACAGAGTTATGAAGATGGATTGTGGTTATGGTTGTATAACATCATGAATGTATTTAATACCACTGAACTGTGCACTTAAAAATGGTTAAGAGGGTAAATTTTATGTTAATGTGTGTTTTATCACAACTTAAAAAGCTGGGGGGGAAAATCAAATCATGTTATGAGTAAAATTTTCATCAAAACCTAAATTTCCCACCCACTTTGGTATTCATGTTTTTGTGTTCTTGCTGTTTTCTGTCTTCAGACCAACCACGCTGACACTATTGCCATCAGGGAAAGGGACTGAATTATTTTGACTCTCTGCCTAGCTGAAGTCAACTGAATAATAGAATGAGTGATATAGACCATAAGCAGATCTGTCAAGTCACACAAAAATTTACATAGAAAAAGCAAGATCAAAGGCCCTCTCATCTAAGCCAAGGACATTCCGATCTAATATTAACATCACATCCTGAGGGGAAAAAGAAGGGTTCACTTGCAAAAGAAGGCATATCTAAAAACAGCAGGGGCTCAGAAAATGCCAAGTTGGTAGAGCTTGCATAGCTCATGCTGTGTGAATAGTTAACACCTTCTGTGCATACCTTCTGAGACTACTGGTAAAGAGCACTGCTTGCCTGAACTACAGCTGAAATATATTGGCATGTCCTCTCATATTATCAATAACTTGACCCTTACTTGGCTTGACATCTGATGAAATGCTTACTACTTCTTTTTTTTTTTTTAATATATTTTATTGATTTTTTACAGAGAGGAGGGGAGAGGAGGAGAGAATTAGAAACATCGATGAGAGAGAAACATCGATCACCTGCCTCCTGCACACTCCCTACTGGGGATGTGCCTGCAACCAAGGTATATGCCCTTGACCAGAATCGAACCTGGGACCCTTCAGTCCGCAGGCCGATGCTCTATCCACTGAGCCAAACTGGTTAGGGCCTTACTACTTCTTATAATAATTATACTAGAGGTTTCCTGGATTAAGCCCTAAGGTCACTGGAGGAAGAAGCAGTAGCCAAGGAGAAGGAAGGGATAAGCTTTAACCCCAATGAATAGAATAGCAAAAGATGTTATCACATTGATCCTTATCAGACATAGCTAGTTCTAATAACTCACTGGGTGTACCACACCCAGCACAACGTGAACACTTAACTCCTGTTAAATAAGTAATGACGCCGAAACCGGTTTGGCTCGGTGGATAGAGCGTTGGCCTGTGGACTGAAAGGTCCCAGGTTCGATTCCGGTCAAGGGCATGTACCTGGGTTGCGGGCACATCCCCAGGGGATGTGCAGGAGGCAGCTGATCGATGTTTCTCTCTCATCGATGTTTCTAACTCTCTATCTTTCTCCCTTCCTCTCTGTAAAAAATCAATAACATATATTTAAAAAAAAAATAAGTAATGACAATGCAGAATATTGACTAGGTATATCACATAACCATTAAATTTCCCAATAATATTATATCCTAGAAATTATAGTACAAATTTTACCAAGAAGCTGAAAAGAAAATTTACAGCAACTGCTCACAATCTCAACATCTAACAAAAAGATTATCTTACATGTACCTCCCCAGACATACTGACCAAAAAAGTTAAGACTATTTTCCATCTGAATGAAGCTTTATATTTTTCAAAATACTTTCTCATTTAATCCTTTCAACAATCTTGTTAAGATGAAGTATTAGAATTCCATTTTACAAATAAAAGTAACTTGCTCAAGGGCTCAAGGCTACTATTATGGCAAAGCTGGCATTAGAACTCTCATAATCTGACTCCTAGACAAGCAGTCTTTCTATTCAAACTTATTGCCTTGTTTAAAGAACCACTCAGTCATCTTCATAAGAGTGATCAGAGCCCTAACCGGTCTGGCTCAGAGGATAGAGCGTCGGCCTGCGGACTGAAGGGTCCCAGGTTCGATTCTGGTCAAGGGCATGTACCTTGGTTGTGGGCACATCCCCAGTAGAGGGTGTGCAGGAGGCAGCTGATCGATGTTTCTCTCTCATTGATGTTTCTAACTCTCTATCCCACTCCTTTCCTCTCTGTAAAAAATCAGTAAAATATATTTTTTAAAAAAAGAGCGACCAGAGCCTGGCTGGCATGGCTCAGTGGTTGAGTGTCTACCGATGAACCAGGAGGTCATGTGTTTGATTTCTGGTTAGGGCACATGCCCCAGTTGCATGCCCCAGTTGCAGGCTAGATCCCTGGTGTGGGGCGTGCAGGAGGCAGCCGATCAATGATTCTCTCTCATCATCGATGTTTCTATCTTTCTCCCTCCACTTTCCTCTATGAAATCAATTTAAAAAAAATTTTTTTAAACAAAAGAGTGATCAGAGATCCCTGGCCAGTATGGCTCAGTTGATTGAGCGTTATCCCATGCACTGAGATGGTTCAATTCATTGGTCAGAGCACATGCGAGCTCAATCCCCAATAGAGGATGTGCTAGAGGCAGCCATTCAATGGTTCTAATCGATGTTTCCCTTCCTTCCTCTCTCTAAAATCAATCAACCAATACATATATTGGTTGATATATACATTTTTATGGAACACTTAATGAATTTGCATGTCATCCTTGCGCAGGGGCCATGTTAATTCCAATTTTAGTATATGTGCTGCTGAAGCGAGCACTATCATCCTATATAATAAAAACCTAATATGCAAATTGTCCCCTCAACCGAGAGTTCGACAGCTCACTATGCCAGTGCACTGACCACCAGGGGTCGCACAGCGCTGGCAGTGGGCAGCAGTGGAAGCGCTGCCGGCCCCGATGGGCACCTACGAGAGTGGGACCGAGATGGGATGGTGGAGCAGGTGAGCGAGCGGTGCCAGGCCAAGGCAGATGCAAGCGGGGGGCCCCAATCGCCCCACAGATGGTGACCAGTGGCAGTGGCGGGGGCAGGGCCGCCACACCACTCCCAGGCACTGAGGGAGCCAGGCAGGGGGCCCAGCCCCAACCGATTGCCCTGCAGACGGCGACCAGTGGCCAGTGACCAGCGGCTGGCAGGCCCTGTTCACCCAACCTCCCATGGCACCTGGGCAGGGGACTGCAACCTCTCCCCAGCTACCTGGGGGTGGGGGTGACAGGGACTGAGGTGCGGTGAGAATGCGGGGTGTCTACCAAGCTCGCTCTCACTCCCCCTGCTACCCTTCCCCGGGACGCCAGGGCTCTCGCGATGGGGAAGCCCCCACACTGAGGTGCGGGGTGCCCACAAGGAGCCTGCCCCACACCCGCACAGCCTCTTCCGGTGAGCCAGGCCACAGCCTTCGGGACTGCAGGGGCCGGTTGGTTGTGCTCCCCATGGGTTCATGAGGAGCCAGTCTGAGAGGCTGGTAGGGAGAGAATGCATTGCCTGCCCAGCTTCCGTGCGGCGCCGTTGGGTAGCCCAGAGGCCCATGCTGCGCTCTGGCCCGTGGCGTCTGGCCATGCTCACCACATCTCTGTGTGGGGACTCGGGCGCCATGACTCAGGTGAAGGGGGCCCAGGGGCCCAGGTGCTGCACAGAACCCAGAGGTCAGCTGGTACCTGCCCTTCCATGCCAGATGTTCATGCTTCAATCACCAGCCAGACCTAGGGCCACCTGTGCATGAATTTCATGCACCGGGCCTCTAGTCTATATGTATAAAAGCCTAAGCAACTGTTCTACTCTTCGACCAGTAGCTATAATGGGCACTGACCACCAGGGGGCAGATGCTCTGACCAATAGGTTAGCTTGCTGCTGGGGTCCAGCCGATTGGGACTGGGCGAGATGGGTCGAACACACCTGGAGCCCTCCTGCAGTCCCTCCTGGGCCCCGACGATCGGCCCCGGTCAGGACAGGGCAAGATAGGCTGGACACACCCTGGAGCTCCCCCGCGGTCCCTCCCCAGCCCAGTCGTGCACCAGTGGGGATCCTCGGCCTGGCCTGTGCCCTGTCGCAATCTGGGACACCTCAGGGGATGTCAGAGAGCCACAGGCCAGGCAGAGGGACCCCACCAGTGCACAAATCCGTGCATTGGGCCTATAGTATATATGTATTTTTAAATAGAGTGATCAGAGAAAAGACAGAGAGCTTATCTAAAATTCTGACTTACACCCTAGCCAGTTTGGCTCAGTGAAAGAGCATCATCCTTCGGACTGAAGGGTCTCAGGTTTGAATCCGGTCAAGGGCATATGCCTGGGTTGCGGGCTCAGTCCCGAGTAGGGGGCATGCAGGAGGCAGCCTATTGGTGATTCTCTCTCATCATTGATATTTCTCTCTCTCTCCCCCTCTCCCTTGCTCTCTACAAAAATAAATTAATAAATTCCTACTTCTAAAAAAATAAATAAAATTCTGACTTACTGCCTGTTTTCAAGCTACCTGCTGATTAGTGTGATATTATTAATGGGGTCAATAACCTTTTCAAAAGTAAAAAAAGTTCCAACCCATTTTATTCTAGTGCTGGGCAATGAGAATTTCTCTTGCAATGAAAAGAACAGCATGAGATTTAAAAAAAAAATAAATAAAAATCTGTGTATTCACAGACACAGACCAGAGCTACAGTTCCTACATTAAGGTGTAATCATCCTTCTGCTAAGCTGGTAGCAATAGGTACTGTCAAGATTCTCGTAATTATTCTGCTGGAAGGGGGCAATTATGGAAAAAGGGATGTAATGGACCTTCCCAGCCTGCTGACTAACCTCTAACCAGAGCTGTCGGCCATCCTGCTCAGTGGGGCTGCTTTCAGTGGTGGCAAAGTACTGCATGCCATCCAGCAGGCAAGTCCAGGATGTCTTTTGCTTCAATGTGTCACCATACCAAGCTGGATGATGTTGACACTGCAGCAGCTGGGCTTTAGCAGCAGACACAATGACACAACCTTCTGTCTCTGCTCCACGAAGAACCATCTATACCAGAGACAGAAGCAGAGTCATAGCACCAGAGCCACCAGGAAAGATGAGATTAGTTAGAGGAGTGTACCATTAACTGCAGCTGGGTCTAATTCTGGCCTACTGAGTGAACTCTACTGGCTTTTAGATATTGTAGTGAGTGATTATCCCTGATACCTGCTGGAAGGAGTGATTTTTTGGAGTTCTATTCACCCATTCTTATTTAGAGGTAGGGGAAGGTGAACACATGATTATGACCTAACCCAGTGTCCAAGTGCTCTGGTAAAGAGATGATACCTGGCAGTTGACCAGCTCAATTAGGCAGTTTCGGTTATATATATCATCCGTCTGGCAGGCAGCAATGCCACACAACTGGTCACTCACACCTGACTCATCTTCTGTGAACACTACAAACTTATCCGTCTCTTCAATCAGCTTCTGCAACATGTAAGCACCTGGCAGAGAAATAGGAAGCGGGAAAAGTCACAGTTTCAAAGGGATAACATCCAAACTGATCTTTCAATTTCTCTAGCTAGGCAAGGGCTAGAACGTATTCTCCCTAATCTGCAACTCCAGCCCACCCCACTCCGCCCCTTGACCCCTGAGGGCAAAGTAAGGGTTATCATTTCATTTCCCCCTAAATTTTAATAAAAATAACAGATTCCCAAGAGAAACTATGTAAAGTGGTAGCATTTTTTTCTCTTAGGCATATCCACCTCTAGATTAGGATCTCCACAGCCCCCCCCCCCCCACCCCCCGTTTTGCTCCTTTATTTTTAATTCCAAATTATTTGAAATGCTGTTTGTCGACCATTCCTTTCCACATGAAACCACTCTCTTGCCATCAGTGCTATTGTGGTCTAGCCCAGGGGTGGGCAAACTTTTTGACTCGAGGGCCACAATGGGTTCTTAAACGGGACCAGAGGGCCGGAACAAAAACATGGATGGAGTGTTTGTGTGAACTAATATAAATTCAAAGTAAACATCATTACATAAAAGGGTACGGTCTTTTTTTTTTTTAGTTTTATTCATTTCAAACGGCCGGATCTGGCCCTCGGGCAGTAGTTTGCCCACGGCTGGTCTAGCCTCTCCTTCCCCAGGTCTTAGAAATAAGTATCTCTGCCCTGGCTGGTTTGGCTCAGTGGATAGAGCGTCGGCCTGCGGACTGAGGGGTCCTGGGTTCGATTCCGGTCAAGGGCATGTACCTGGGTTGTGGCACATCCCAGTAGGGGGTGTGCAGGAGGCAGCTGATCGATGTTTCTCTCTCATTGATGTTTCTAACTATCCCTCTCCCTTACTCTCTGTAAAAAATCAATAAAATATATTTTTTTTAAAAAAAGAAAGAAGTATCTCCTAAGGTCTATCCTTGGCATGTTCCTGTCCCTTTCTTACTTTCTTCTAATGAGTTTGTCTGACAGTGTTATGGTTAAAAGCACAGTCTCCAGAATTAGACTAGTCTGCCTCTGTTTAAGATCCCATCTCTGCCAGTTACTTGATTGCGACCCTCAGCAGTTTGCTTTAACCTGTGTTCAGTTTCCTTGTCTGTAAAGTAACAGAAACTATCTCATAAGGTTGTTGAGAGAATTTAAAAGAATATAGAAATGTGTCTCACAGAGTACCTGCCACACAGTAAGCAACTATTATCTCCTTTGCATGAACTCTTAGCTCTATCCTGTAATTCCCAAGTCTCTATCTCTAGCCCTAAGCTTTTAAACCCTCATTTCCATCTGTTTGCTAAACATTACTTTGATGTACTACTTGCACCAAAAACTCAGTATGTCTAAATCAACAACTCTATACCTTCCCAAACCTGTTTAGCTTCATTTTCGCTTTCCTCCTGTTTTAACTCCTTTTTCCAAATAGTTTCCAAATCTCTTATATTTCCATCCCCTCATCTTCATTCCCCCGGCCTCTACCTAGTTCAGGCCCTTGTTACTTTGTTGAGACACCACAATAGTTTCCTAATTTGTCTCCCCACCTCCAGTTCCTTCCTCTCCAGTCCTCCTCTGCACCATTGCCAGATTTATCTTCCTAAAAGTAAAACTCTAATGATGACATGTCTTTATTAAAAAAACCTTCAGTAGTTTACCATTTTCTACTGAATAAGGACCAAAAACTCCTTAGCCTTGCATGAAATGGCTTTGATGATCTACCTCCAGCTTTCCTTTCCAGCATCTTCTCTCACTCCTCTCTTTTAGCTACTCTCTATGCCAACCAAACAGACCAGCTGTGGGCAAACTACGGCCCGCAGGCCGGATCCGGCCCGTTTGAAATGAATAAAACTAAAAAAAAAAAAAAAAAAAGACCATACCCTTTTATGTAATGATGTTTACTTTGAATTTATATTAGTTCACACAAACACTCCATCCATGCTTTTGTTCCGGCCCTCCGGTCCAGTTTAAGAACCCATTGTGGCCCTCGAGTCAAAAAGTTTGCCCACCCCTGAAATAGACTGTTCACTCTCCTTTGAACACACTAAGCTTTACCAACCCCACTCTCTGTATTCTAGACAGAGATATTCCCTCTGTCTTAAATACTCATCTCCTCCCCAGTCCCACATGTTTAAACCATACTAAGCCTTCAAGGTCCAGCTCAAATGTTATTTCCTCAATAAAACCTTCCCTGAGTGCATTCCCTCCTTCACTCCACTCAAGAACAACTTCCATATTCTTTCTTTCTTGTGGCATTTATCATTTTTCATCTTGTTCTTAAACTCACCATGAACTTGCACCTGTCTGTACTTGTTATCCCCTCTCCCTAAAATGCCCTTCTCTCCTCTTTCTTCACCTGTCAAACTCTTACTAATCTTTTTTAAAAAATATATTTTTATTGATTTCAGAGAGGAAGGGAGAGGGAGAGATAGAAACATCAATGATGAGAGAGAATCTTTGATCGGCTGCCTCCTGCATAGGTCATAGGTCAACGCTCAACCCCTGAGATGGATCTTAAAAAATGAGTAAGCCCAGCCAGTGTAGGTCAAGGGTTGAGTGTCGACCTATGAACCGGGAGGTCACGGTTCAATTCCTGGTCAGGGCACATGCCTGGGTTGCTGGCTTGAACTCCAGTGGGGGGGCATGCAGAGGCAGCCGAACAAAGATTCTCTTCTCATCCTTGATGTTTCTATCTCTCCCTCTCCCTTCCTCTCTGAAATCAATAAAAAAAAAAATATATATATATATATATATTTTTTTTTTTTTTTTTTTAAAGACCCATCTTCATTATCATCTTCACCGTGAAGGCTTTCTAGACTTCCCTATGTTGATTTAAATACTTTCTTCTTGAACATTCTTACAAAGCATTTTCATAATGAAATAATAATTTGCATATCTTTATATCTACTAGTTTCTAAGATTCTTCCCATTTTTGTATCCCTAAAGTCTAGGGTCACGTCTGATATATTATAAACCTTCAATAAAACTAAAATGAACCTATGAATAAATGAGTGATTGAGTGAATGAACTAATCTTAGCTCATCCAGATATGACAACTTGTTAAGAAGCATAGACTGTTGTTCATTCTATATCTATCACTGAACCCAGCACAGTGCTCTGTGCCTATTATAAATATTTGTTGACTGAACAAAATAATTCATCAAAACACAAAACAATTCTCTAATTCTTTGCTTCTTTCCCTTATTTATCCTGTGTTGGCCCCACCATTTCTTCCTGATCCTTCTCCTTGCCATAGGACTACACCCTTTTATGCCCCATATCAATGCTATGTAAGACTTGGGTGGCCTGATATGGAAAAATAATGGTTTCATCTCTACACCTAGATGGAACCAGCCATGATTTAGCGCTTTTCAAACTCCTGTCCAAGCCAATGTACATATTCTACCAAGCATGTCAAACTCAAAAGCTAACACAGGCCAAATAAATGAGGCATGCAGCCTGCCCCGCAGGCCATGAGTTTGACATGCTTATTCTAAACCTAACCCAATGGAGTCCTATCTTACCTCCTGATGTCCCCTTATCAGGCTGTCCGCTAAAGCTGGGACTGCTGACAGGAGGTGGAGCTGAAGCACTGGTTGGGACACTCTGCTTTGGCTTTTTGGCTGGCATCTGGGGGTCAATCTTTAACCCCTTCAGGGCTTCAGTAGAGAGATTGCGTTTGAGTACAGCTGCCTTTTTGTAGCCATCATATAAACCAAAGGCAATGTCCCGATTAGTGGTTGTCCAGGAAGCCCGTAAATCTACCAAGTGCAGCTGGTGTGTATGAAAGGCAGGGTCCCCAACTCGAGTAGAGAGCTCCTAAGAAACAGGAAGAGAACCTCAGGGTAGCATGGAAATCCCCACCATTTCTCCTGGACCACAAATGCAAAAATAAGAAAACAATCTTGTTGAATAAAAAACCTGTTCTGGGGGAGATAAGAAGGCCCTAGAGAAAGATAAGGGGGGGAAAAAAGGCCCAGATAAAGAAAAACTAAGTGGTTTTAGCATGTACATTAGATATACCCACTGTATTTTAAATGACTCAAAGAATTTCAACTTAAAATCCTTCCTTAATTTGGGGTTGGGGGAACAAATAAAGTGCTAGGGAATGTTGTACTCTAGTTCCTGAAGGGCAATAGACTATCCTTAGAAGGAGAGAAAGAAAAGTAATCTTCAAAAAGAGCAATGCTGATACAGGTGATTCAAGTGAGTGTATGATAAAGTAATGACATATATGCTTGGAATATAGTTAGGAACACTACCAGGGACTTAGTCTAAAATGTATTGCTATAGACTGAATTGCCCGCCACCCCCCCCCCCCCCCAAATTTACATTTTGAAACCATAATCCCCAATGTGATGGATTTGGAGATGGGGCCTATAGGAGATAATTAGGTTTAGATTAGGTCATGAGGGTGAGGCCCTCATGATGGGATTTGTGCCCAGAGAGCTTGAAACATCAGAGAGCGTGTACTCTTTTTATGCCATGTGAAGACACAGAGAGAAGACAGCCATCTACAAGCCAGGAGGAGAGCCCTCACCAGAACCTGACCATGCTAGCACCCTGATTTTCTCAGCTCCCAGAATTGTGGGAAATAAATTAGTACTGTTTTAGCCACTCAATCTATGGTATTTTGTTATGTAACCTGAGCAGACTCAGATAGGTACTGATACAAGTAAGGTAATAAAGAGACTGTTTCAGGCGGTACCTCCTCTGCTGTGCGATTGCTATGCCGTTGGTAGGTGAGGGAGGACAGGCTCAGTAGGTGGGTCTTTGTTACCAAGGGATCAAGGCAGTGATCAGCACTCTCTTCAGTGGGTGAGGCCATCAGATGAACAGTCACCTGACTTAAGTCACTAACCATCTGGGTCACACTCCAGTCAGAGATGAGGCGCCGCATCACTGTGCCCGCTGAGGAAAGGAGGCATACAGAGTCCATGCAGACCAGCACAGAAGAACAGTGTGGCACAGAAAGAGAGAAAGGGAAGGGAATTGAGAAAGCAAAAAAGGACAAGGAATAGGCTAGGAGAAATAAAGGGGCTGTTTACCTTACCTTGAGGTATAAGCCGCTGAGTTCCCCGAGTGAAGACATGACCCTGACTGCACTCAATCTGGATACCCCGCTGCTGAGCAAATGAGGCCCAATAATGCACCTGGTAACAAGAGAACTTAACACTGAATGAAGAAATGGCACTGAAGAGATGATTAAGAGACCAGAAAAGAAAAAAACAAGTAAACAACGAAAGGGGAACAGAACTGAAGATGTCAGCAGGGATGTCAGAGCCTGACCTGTAGCTGGGGAAAGAGTGCAGTAAAGGAAAGCTGCTTGTAGTGCTGGCCAAGTTTCTTCTTGCCGGGTTTCAGGTTATTGAAGAGCTTTCCCCTACAGATAGGCCTTGTGACACTAGTCCAAGTTGCCCAGAAGTTTTGCATCCAGCGCAAGGTACTACTATATAGCAGAATTCGGGGCTGGGATATTGCTGCAAAGAAAAGGATAGACATTTCCTAGCTACAGATAAAACACAGAGATGAAGCAAAATCCTTCCTTAGCTCAAGTTCTAGGTTTAAAAACCCAAACAGCACTCAACCTGACACTAAATATCCTCAACACCCTCTCTTTTAGTTTTATTTTTATTGATTTCAGAGAGCAAGGGAGAGGGAGGGAGAAACAAACATCAATGATGAGAGATAATCGCCTGTTCAATATCCATGTGCCTACTGGGGATCAAGCCCCCAACCGGGCATGTGCCCTTGATTGGAATCGAACCCAGGACCCTTTAGTCCGTAGGTTGACACTTTATCCACTGAGCCAAACCAGATAGGGCAACACCCTCTTTTCAAAGATCCAACTTCTTTGCTTTCAGCAACCCTCTTCAAAAAGGTGCTAACCCCAATCCTCCCTTGCCCTTTCCCTATCCCCTTCCCAGAAGACTGAGCTGAAGTCCTCAGTGTCAAAGCCCACCCTCCCAGCTCTTCCTCCCCATTGTCCCAGACCCAAGCCTCACTCCCGCTGTGCTGAGTCAGATCCATCTTGATGGAGAGATTGAGGTTCTCAGAGCGGAAGGCCCGGTAGGAGTCATGGAGCTGGCCCAAGGGCACCTCAGGCAGAAATTCTGGGGCCCGAAGAGTGACGCCATGGTGATCGTGAGGGTTCCCGTGGCATAGCCACTGAAGGTCCAGTGTCATGCAGAGGTCAGGCAGGTGCAGAAAGCAGCAGTCATCATACCTGCCTCACAATAATCCCAATCTTCAGTGCCCCAGTCACCTGTAGACCCCTGGCTCTTCCCCACTCCCTCCACCCTGAGTCCTGTTAAAGCCCCACCATCTCTCCACTCACTTAGAGGCTGTCCTCACGTTGACATCCAAGTCACCCTTGAACACAAACTGACCAGGTTTCCAGTGAAACGACAGGTGGCTCCACTCCCAGTGCATATTCTCAGTTGTGTTGTATGGATCCTATAACCACCCCCAAAAACTTGGATCAGACATGGATAAAAATATCACCCTCATCTCCCAAATCAGTACCTTTCTCTCTTCCCCGAAATGCTGTACAAGCCCCAACCATACCATCCTAATAAGAAAACCACTCATCTGGACCCTCACCTCAGTAGCCAGCTGGTGTAGGTTTGCCTGTTCAACATCCATGTGCCAGTCCCCATGGAACAGAAGACGGCTCTTGTCCCACCATGGCAAGGGTGGGCTGGGGTCTGCTGAGGGCTTCGTCAAGAGGTCCACAGACTGGCCAATCAGTGTCCAGGCTGGATCCCAGCATGGACCCCATACCACTGTGTACTGGAAGATTTCCGCTGGGATAGAGGGGCAAAGGATACAGGTTGTTACACAACTTCATCCCTTTCCTCTTCCTTCACTGCAGAAGGGCCTCAGCGCACGTTCCACCCCAGCCATCACAACATCCCAAACCAACTGCCCTCCTCTACTTACAGCGGAAGTCATGGTAGAACTTGAGTGGGGGCATGTTCCTCTCTACTACCACATTACCCCATGGTAGTCCCAAGCGCAGGATTTGACGCCGACGGGAGCAAGGCTGACCACTCTGTTCAGTGCCCACAAGTCGACCTATCAGCCGCCAGTCACGGATCTCAAACAGGTACCGGGGATAGTCTCTTATCCGAACTGTTATTATAAGAAAGATACACACTGGCTATTCAGGGGACCGTGTCAGCATACTCAGGCATTTTCTCCCCTGCCACTACTTTTACCCACCTATTTTACAAATTCAACTGAGAAAAAAACAACCTAGTAGATGGCAAAAAAGCTGAAAAAGGGCATTGAGACCCTGAACAGATGGTGAGAGGAATAACACTGAGATCTAAGAGCTACACTAACCCTAAAGATGACTGAGTTAGTTGTTCCTTTACCTAAGTTAGCCTAGTAGTTTTGGGGTGAAATTCAGGAACAAAGAAAGGTATGAAGAGCCCACACCCATCCCACTCCACCCATCCAAAAACAGCCACAGTTCCCAATATAACCAAGCTGCTCTGTAATCACTCAAAATGCTCCTTGGCGCTCCAAGGGCAAACACCAGGGTCTGCAAATAAAGACTTACCCAGAAAAGTCTTGACACTGCACTTGAGCATACGACACCACTGAATAACATGATCTACTCCCTCAGCAGGAAAAGGGCTGCCTGGATCAAGCTCTCGAACCTGCTCTATCACACGTTCAGGCCCATGGAAGGAAGCATCTGCCAGAGCCACCAGCTCTAGCCCTGCCAGGCTCCAAGTGAGCAATGCCCTGCGCATGGGTGTGTTGCCATAGAGACGACGGGAGCGCTGGATGTAGATTTCAATGTTTTTGTGTTCCAAAGAGGCATAGAGCTCCTCAATTTTGCGGGCTGGCAATAACTCCCCATGCTGTTTCCGAAGGGCAGCCACTTTGGCATCCAGCAGCTGCAACCTTTTGGCACTCTCCTTACTTTCATCCTTCATTAGTTCATAATTATCTCGAAGTTTCACCTCAAAAATGTCATCCAGGAAAACCCATGAGAAGTGCTGAACTTTCAAAAGTAGATCAGGTGGGAGTGGGGCAGGGCTTGGAGAGGCCTGAGCATGAGTTCCTCCTCGGTGGAGCCCCTTAAGCCATTTCTGAACTCCCACAGCCTCGTCCAGAGTTTGAGAAAAATCATACTGATAAGGAAACTCCACTGAAACTGAGCCGAGGGAGAGGAGCCAAACACGGTTCCGGAGGGTCTGCAGCACAGGCAAGGGGTTCCGGTGGAGGATCATCTCCTCTAGCTCAGGTAGCAGCTGCACCTCCACCTCCTTGAAGTTGAAAATGCTATTGCCATCAAAGCCAGCAGCCAGCTCTGGGCAGTAAGCCTGAAGTGAACCCCCATGCCGGCTCAGTGACACACTTTCTGCAGCCAGGGTAATGAACTTGTCCTCCGCTACAAAAGCAGTCAGCTTGGCCGTGCTCACCTCTAGTGTCAGGTTTAGCAGCCGTTTTGAGGGAGATGTTTCGGGAGGTTGGCCTTCTCGCTCAGAAGTGGCCCCTGGAGTCTCTAGTGCCAGGAGTGGAACAGTCTCAGGAAAGAGAGTGGCTCTTAGTAAGTCTCGGCACTGCAGGGTGGCCAGGATATGCTGGTACAAGTACATGTGATCTGGGGGGCTCCAGAGTAAAGTAAGCCCTGCACCACACTGAACCTTTAGGAAGCAAGAGAAAAGGATCTGTCAGTTACCATGTCCCAGAACAGAAGAGATGACAGGGGTTATTATACATGCACATATGACCCGAGAACCATCTCCACCTAGAAGTCTTTCCTGAGTAACCACATTAATTAGTCCCTTCCATGTTCTTAGCACCAAGAGCACTTAAAAGCACTCACACTAAAGTTCTCCTCAACTGGATTCTAAGCTGTTTGAGAATAGAGGCCATGTGTTTTATTTGGCACCTACCAAAGTATATCCAGTATACACAGCACATACTCATTAAACCATTTGACTTTATGTTTCTGCTCATAAGTTATCTTTCAATAACTGCCACAATGTATCATAACCACTGCAACAATCAATTTGAAAATGTTTCATGCACATTTTTACTAAAATCTAGTATATAAAGTAACGAACACAGAAATCAATACAGCAAACTGACTTATGTGAAAGTATGCCTCAAAGAAGGGAACAGCTTGAAAAATAAAATGGTTCTGAATATCTAAGTGGGCAGAGAAAATTAAAATTCCAGGACAGAAAAATTCCTTTTGAGTTCCAGCCTCTGAAAAGGAAACACTTCAATTTCCAAAGGAAGTTGAAGTCTAACAAACAGGAAGCTATTCCACTCTCCTCCTCAGAGGGTCCCACGTCCATCTAATAGCCTGAGAGAAAGGTATTGAAAAGCCTCTGAAAACTTACCAGCACTTCCATCTTCCAGCCTTTGGATGAGCTGAGAGCTTCAGCAACATGACACAAGATTATGATCTTTAAAAAGCCCCTTATTTTTCAGAGCTATGCACCAAAATATTTACAGTGGATATTATGTATCTGCTGCCAAATAATCCCAGAGCCAGAGGGCAGGAGCAATTGGTGGAAGTGTAGATGAAATAAATTGGTCATAAGCTGCTAATTATTGAAGCTGGGAATGAATACACGAAAGTCCACATAGTCTCTCTAGTTTTACATAGACTTTAAATTTTGTAATGAAGAGTTAAAAATGTTTAGAACAAGCCAGGAAAAAAGAACACCAGGTGCTGTATTTCTCACAGATGAATTTTACATGACTCCAAAGACTGGGCAATGCTCTAAGTCTAAGGAAAACCCAATGTAACTCAACCTCCCCACAGAAGCATTACCTCTAGAGAACGGATGCTATTGTGATAGGTGATGGAGAGCATGGAGAGGCTGAGCACTGGCGCAGGGATGTCAGGAGCCTTGCAACAGGGCTGCATCTTCTCTGTGACTGACTTCACCAGTGTAAGCACAAGCCCTTGGATACCCACAGTGGAGGTTTCAGCACTTCCCAGGACAGTCAGTGTGTCCAGTCGGACCTCTGAAGCACCTAACATCCAGAAACCATGTCAGCCTTGATTCTCAGCTCTCAAATGGCAACTTCAGTCCTCACTCTCCTTTGTTACTTATTCTCTTCACTCTAGTTGTCTTTATTCCCCACACCTCCCTAACTTCGTTTCTCATGTTTAAGGGAAAATTTCCCTTTCCAATCTTAACCTAAACTTCTGGCAAGGCCAAAGAAGTTCCCTAACTCCTACAAATTGCCCAGAAATACATCAGTTACTAAACACACAAGGAAAAAAAAGAAAACAAATAAACAAACACTACATGCATCTCATTCTCTTGATCAGACATCAAGGCTGTCTTTTTCTTACATATCTTGCTTAATAATTGCCTTTTATAAGCCCTTAAGAAATACCAAGAAACGTAATTCCAGCATTTCATCCTCTAATTCAGAAAAATTCCAAATAATAAGCTTCATTAAATTAGAAGGAACAGGTTGAATCTGCATAATGTGCTTAGGTTATAAACTACCCACTTTGGTATAGACTCCCTGTCCTACTTACCAACGAGGGCAGAAAGGGTGAACAAGTTCATGTCCTCCACCTTCAAGTCCACCTTCCACAGTAATGACACAGACTCCCCGAATGAAGATTCTCTAGAGACTGACTTCCCAGATTGTGGGCCCATCAAGGATAAGATCCGAGAGAGACACTGGGCACAGGTGTCTGATGTTTCTACCTGCAGTCCTCGGATGGTACAATCAAGAAAGAGGGTATCCGACTGGGTGCTGGACAGGCTGAGAGGCTGATTATAGCTACCCTGGAAAAGCAGCAGAGGGACTCCATTAGGAGCATGCAGACACAGTTCTGTAATGCCCTAACGCATTGCTTGCTGCCAAAAAGGTGCTACATGCTGTAAAGCAGGGCAGGATGAGGAAACTGCATGGGCCCCTGTTCACCTACCTGTAGTGTGAAAGAGTCCAGGACAAGTGCCTCACCCCAAACATGCATATTGGGTGGGTGGGGTGCCCGCTGAATGTGAGAGTCACTGCCCACCCGCCAGCAGAGGTGGTCCACAGTTAGGATGCCCCGTTGATGGATACTCTGTGGCCGCAGATGCTGATAATCTAAACAAAGAAGGCAGGAGAGAGGCATTCCGTGGAGCCACTGTGGCCATCAATTGGGTCCAGCTCCACTAATGGACAGGTCTTGTTCCTTTTACATCCCAGAGCTTACCCAGAGAAATGGAATTGAATCCCAAGGCAAAGGGCGGTGTATCTCCAAGCTGAATGGAAATGTTGACATTGGAGATGGAAGTGCTAAAGATGATGGGAGCCAGGATTTGGGGGAAAGTTCTGTACAGGGATAAGACATCATTGTTTAATAAAGAAAGAATTGCAGCTTCCTATCATGGAAGCTCTCAAAAATCAGTGTGAGTTTTGTTGTGATTTTTAGAAACTGATGCAACTTGAAAATAAAAAACTAAACTAGTGAGTTCAGTGCTACTCCCAACAGTTAGTCTGCAGGAATGCCAGAAAGATATCAGGTTGAACCATATGAAACTGTCATTTCATAGGTCAAATACGGTGAACATCAGCATATCACAGAACTCAAACTTCTACAACCAAGGAGCATCACTTCCAAACTATTAACCGTAAGTTTTCTATGCAACATAATGCAAGCACTACACAAAGAGAGATACGGCACTGCTAATATGACCTGTCACTTTATCATCTGAGGCAGACAAGATACTGTTCATCATTTAAGTTCAGTTTAGCAAATATTTATTTTGTATAAGGTACTGTGCTAGGTACTGAGGACATAAAAAAAAAGAGGACTTCATCCTACCATTAAAGAGCCTATTCTAATGGGGAAGATATATAAAATAGGATTGCTATTGAGACTGGGACATTGAAACTGAAATTTAGAAAGATCAAACAGTCAAAAACAATTTCACGTAAGACACCACTTTAAATCAAAATAATCCATCTGATGAAATGGTAATTGAAAAAGATTGCACTGACCTTTTCTTCCTTTGCTTAAGAACAGATGAACTAGACCCTTGGGTCTCAAGTGCTAGCATGTGCATCCAGTGAGAAAATTCTTGGTGCCGGTAATGAATAATACAAGTGTTCACAACCAGAGAGGCTGCGAGGTCAATGGTAGTTACCTAGAAAGAGAACACCAGAACTATGAACTTGGGTTTTATCTCATAAGGCAATGATGTAGGAAGAGAACAGAGAAAGGAATAATTCTTGGTACCACAGTCATCATACCTGCACACTAGCCTTGAGGGAGTTGAGGCAGACAATGCGCTGGCGGCTCTGGGACAGCAACAACCCATCTGTAAGGGCAGAGGACAGATCAGAAGACACTGGGAGCAAAAGGTAAAACTAGGAGAGGGTCAGAGACAGGCAAGGAGTTGAACAGGTTGTCACCAACACTCAAAGGAGTTGGGGCTATTTTCTCTCAGTATGGTTTCCTCCTCCCGCTCCCCACTGGTATTAAATTAAGAAGGCCATGTGGCGCATGGGGGAAAAGAGTGTCTGGTCCTCCCATTCTCTCTCAGTACCAGCATCCCCACCCAAACCTTTTAGTAGGAGTTCAGTGCTCATCTGTGCCATATCAGAGTTTGCTGTGAAGCTACGAAGGGGCAGCTGATCCTCATCACGGTGGTACAGGAAATGCAACAGCTTCAGCGTCCAATTCAGATGCCTGAACCAGAAACGGACTCTAGCTCAGAAATATGTGGAATTCTCATTCTCTGTATAGACAAGCTCAGTGCAGCTACTTGCTGCATATACCCAGCATATAGCTCCAACTATCACTCTCCACACTTCTGTGGCAGAAGAGATCTCACCTCTTTTGACTATTCATGGACAGCACCACACTTGTAATATCCATTTTCACCTTCACCTGGTCTGGCAGCCGCTGAAGGAGGTAGAGGCCAGGCAGAGTTGACTCAGCCACATTTTTTGTCACATCTGAAAACATGAATGAATAATACAAAAGCCATCAATCCTTAACACCCTCAAGTTTCCAAAAATGCCCTGTCCTCTTTGACCAAAAGCTCCCATATAAAATAGACTAAGCAAATGCCCAATGTTAGGCCAAAAGGCAAATATCCCAGAGATTCAGAACGTGCTGTAATTTGTTCCCCAGAGTCTAAAAAATAGTATAGGGAACAGACTGGTATAATAGAAAGAATATGGACTTTAGGGTTAAATAATTTAAACCCCATGTTTAATATCAATTAGCTGTGTGACCTGTCAAAATACCTCTCTAGTGGCTCTCCCTCCCTGGAGCACGCCCAAGCCTTTCCCCTCTCCCTCTTCTTCCCCCCAGGGTGTCACCTTTACCTTTCTCTCTCCTAAGCTCCAAGGGCCCCCTGATTTTGCCTCTGTAATTTGTTTCCTGAGTCCATTTCTTCTACTGCTCACTTCTACCTCTGTGACTTTCTAAATAAACTTTCTCTTATAATTTAGAAAGAAAAGATACCCCTCTAATCTTCCTAGGCTTCAGTGTTCTCACTGGTGCAATGCTGAGGATTTAGTGAGAGAACATATATAAAGCTCATAATACAGGTCTAATTTATGATAATTACCCACTAAACATTGGTTCTTTTATCCACCACAAGCAAATGTCCTATTTCCTCTATCCTCAGAGTCCAAGGCCCAGGTGACTAACAGATCACACCTAAATGAGTAGTGAGGCTACTATTTTTTTCTAACTCCAAAATAACCTGAGAACAGGGCAGCCAAGAAGCTCACTGACTGGGGCTTTACCTGAACAGGGAACAGGCTGGGGTGCCAGGCTTGAGCCCTGGTGCAGCAGCTGACTATGGAAGAGGCCCTCGTGCAGTTCAGCATGGAGTGTCCACACATCCACAGAAATTGCCTTCAGTTGCCGACTCCTGATGCCCACCTCTAGACACAGCTTTAGGGCCAGTGAG
This sequence comes from Myotis yumanensis, assembly GCF_028538775.1. Taxonomy (NCBI): domain Eukaryota; kingdom Metazoa; phylum Chordata; class Mammalia; order Chiroptera; family Vespertilionidae; genus Myotis; species Myotis yumanensis. The sequence continues at coordinate 21,175,988 of NW_027223767.1, read as the reverse complement.
AGCTCCGCCAGGCAGGTGTCCTCCTACAGAAAGAATAAGCTGCTAAGGTGTGTATGTGTAAGGAGTCTGGGAGTTTTGGATCAAGAATTCAGTGGTCTGGAACACTACCTTGAGAGAACCCCATAAGGACACAGAATCTATGGGGTAAGCCCTAAGCTCCTTATGACCAGAAGGAAACAAGGCATCTGAAGGACCACGGCATACTCACCAACTGGCCACTCTTTAGAACTTTGCTGTTGATCTGACTTAGGCTCACCTCACATTTTAGCCTGAGAAAGGAAAAAAAGTAAAAGCACTTGGCCCCTTTCCTCACCATTTACCTTCAATCAAGCTTTGTTGGCTGGAAGGGACAAGGCAAGCAGAAGTGCCTAATCTCAGCCTCTCCTCAAATTGCACAGAATAAGAACTTGACACTTTGATAAGAAGGCCCTGGCATCCACCCACCCTGAGACAACTGTAAGGCAAGAATGGGCCTACTGGACCCTTTTCTACCCAGAGTTTACCTTTTCCCATCACTATCCAAAAGAAAGCTGCTTTCTCTGATCTGAATGTGCCACAAGGACTCGGAGGTAGCTACCTTGAGAACCATGATGTTTATAGAATCTACATGAATGGAAAATAGCTGCAAGGAAGAAACAAAGAACAGCAATTAATGTCAAGGCACTTCCCCTTCTTTCCAACAGAAAGAGAGTAAGAGACAGCTCTTAGTATCCTGCCCCCCAATAGCAGAAAAACCCACCCATGATTCCAAAGCCAGTCATTCCCAGTACAGATCAAGAAAAAGGGAGAAGCAGCCTCACCTGACAGATGATCTTCAGTAAGGCCGGGCTGAAGGACAGCTCTTTTTGCTGCACTCCTGTGCTCTGGGGGAATGGAGCAAACAGGCCAGAAGCCTTCTGTGGGTCAGTTCTGATACGCACTTCTCCAAAGCACAGTGCCACATAGCGCCTGCCCAGAAGAGAAACCTCGCTGCCATCAGGCCCATCCCTTCCAGAGCAGTCTCCTCCCCTCCCTCACATTCGCTCTCCCATCCTCCCTAAAAATGTAGCTCAAAAGAAAAAAAAAAAATGTAGCTCAAATCGTGGAGGATAGTCTCGTAGTAGTTCTCAATCTCTGTCTCACTAGAGATCATCGCTTCCAGGAGACATCAAGCCAAGAACCCACTTCCCTTCTTGGACTTTGAGGCCTGTGTAGAAGAATCTCATTCTACAAACCCCAATCCCAAATACTCCCCAAAGGAAGAGCGAGGATATAGGGTACTCACGGCAGATCATGGCTAAGGAGTTTGCTGGAAATCCACAGGCTATCAATTTCCTAAAACATCATGGAAGAAAGCCGCTAGGTAAGACATGAGCAGCTTGACAAGTCAGGGAAGGTTCTAAGAAGAGGCGGAAGTGCTATAGCCCTTCCACGAATTATTCTCCATCCCATCTCTACCGGCTTCCCTCCGACACACTGTATCCTGCTCCTCACAATGATGTTTGCATTTCTCTTTTATGGGTAGGTTGCCAGTTTCCCCTCTTAAATTAGAACAGTAAGCTCTTCTGTTTCCTGTTATCTTTGGTCTGTGCTTTACCTTTGTATCATTCTTACGTGCCCTGGACACTGTGCCTTATCAGCATTTTAACCAAATGACTTACGTCAGTCCTAGCATTCCCAAACTAAGAGCATCTTGGCAAAGAGGTGACAAAACTGGGTTAAACCAGGAAAGCCACCCAGAATTTATTAAAAAGAAAAAAGCTGAAATTAAGCTGGATCAACACCACTCACATACCCAGGGAATCCCGCAGGACTCACCACTGTTTGCTGGTGCTGCTGAAACTTAAGACTGACATTCTGGATCCAAAAAAAGGAGCCAATCTTGAGCTCTGCCTGCAGCTTCCGCTGACACCACTTGGTGACCAACCGGACCACCAGCCACCTGCAGAGAAAGCCCCGTGAGCTCACAGGACCCGCTCCCAACGATGGCTTCCTTCCCTCACGCCTCGCCGACCCTAGAAGCCCTTGCACAGGGTCTCATCCTGAAGCCGGGTCTTCTGGGCAGCTCTGCCGTCTCCCACCACACCGCTCCATCACAAACACTGAGCCACGAGGATCAGCCCCGTAGCCCCGGACTGTCCCCGCCACCCGGATGGAATCAGACAAATTAAACGCCACCTTCTAAGTTGGAGACAAAGCCCCTCAGATCTTTAGGAACCAGAGGCGGAGAGAAGAGGCCCCCACAGGAGTCGGAGTACCGGCAGCCCTGTCAAGGGTGCCATCACATACTCCCCACAGTGTCCCTGTCTTCGCCCTGCAGACAGATGTCCGCCAGAAGGCACTGCGGGGTCACCCCCGGCCAGCTCGCCAGCTGCTCTCCCCAGGGCGGTCAGACCGGCTCTGGCTCCCCAGGGCGCGGCTGCAGGTGCCTCCGGGGCGTGTGGGGGGGTAAAGGGAGGCCACGGCCGGCCCCCCTCCACACACACACACACACACACACACACCGGTTCAGCTCCCAGCCTCGGCATCTCCGCAGGCCTCGCCGCTCCCTTCGTCTTCCTCAATCCCAGTGGCTCCGCTCCAGCTCCGACCGGCGCCCCCGCTCCACCCCTCCCTCGGCGCCGCCCGCCATCGCCCGCGCACCGTCCCCTCTAGCCCTCTCCTCCCTCTATCTCCCCCTCCCGCGCGCCCCCTCCTCAGTCTCTCTCCCTCCCACTCCTACCCCCACCCTCCACCCCCACCCCGCCGAAGCCGGGACCCCCCCTCACCGGCCTAGGAAGAGGGTGGACAGCACAACCAACAGCAAGGCCAACAGCGCGGCGAAGAACAGGGGCATTACGGCCCCGGCCCTGGCCCCCGCCCGGCCTGGCTCCGGCCCCCGCCCAGCCGGGCCCCGCCTCCGGCTCCCCGCAGCTCCGCCGTGGGCCGACCAGCCGCGCGCACAGGGACAGCACGGGACCAGGAAGCGTTGGCGCGCGTGCGCCACGCCCCTCGCAGCCAACCAGCCAGCGGCGGCCTCGTGGTCCCGCCCCGTGCGTGCTGCCTGGCGGGGCCGACCGGCTGCCAGCCCGAAGTGCAGGCGTGGCTCGGGAGAGAGCGCCGGGGACTGGACCTCCTGGGGACTGATACGAACGCCCCACTCCGGACGCGCCCTTCGGTGCCCGGAAATGCGGAGCCACGGACTTGCGTGGGGTCGAAGTCTGAACAGCCCCCCGGTTTGCAGTGGATCTGGCCGGCAGCGGAGTTCCATTTACAAAGCACTTTCCGCGGGGTAGTTATAGAGTCGGCTTGACCACCTTAGGGTCTGGACCGAGGATACTGCAGAAGTTAGACCTCTGAGTCACACGAAGTAGCTCTCCTATCTTATTCAAGAGCCTTGTCTGAAAATCATTGAGAAAACCAAGAGGTAATTAATTGTAAGGCCTCAAAGGAATTAGTGTTTAATTCACTAAGGATTGACTTTTTAATTCATTCATTGTATGAACACTTTGTTAGTTAATACAGGGTGTCCCAGCCCTAGACGGTGTGGCTCAATGGTTGGAGCGTGGGCCCTCATAGGAAGGGTCCCGGGTTCGATTCCTGGTCAAGGGCACCTACCTGGGTTAGGGTTCCATCCCGCCCCAGTCAGGGGGCCAACGGGAGGCAACCAATGAATGTGTCTTTGTCTAGCATTGATATTTCTCCTGTGCACTCTCTCTGAGAATCAATTGGGGGTGGAGGGGGTGGGGAGGGGAACGTGTAAAATATAGGGTGTCCCAAAAAAAATGTATACACATTTTGAATGATTATAATGTGTGTTTATTAACATAGTTCATTTTCAAAATTTAAAAGAATCTACAGAAATGAAGTTTTTTTTTGTCAATGCCTTTTTGCAAACTGATGACTGTTCTGGTCCTGCCCTAACTGGTTTGGCTCAGGGGATAGAGTGTCAGCCTGTGGGCTGTGAGGTCCCAGGTTCAATTCCAGGCAAGGCCACAAGCCAGGGTTGTGGGCTCCATCCCTAGGGGGTGAGGCAGCCGATCCATGATTCTCATCATTGATGTTTCTATCTCTCACTCTCCCTTCCTCTCTGAAATTAATAAATATATTTTTTAAATGATCATTTCCTTTGGTATTTGTGCACCTCAATTCGTCAACTCTTGCCGGGTTTTGTACAGTAAACTTTACCTTTTATGTATCTCCATAGAAAAAAGTCTAATGGCACTTTAGGATAAATTTTCTTTGTTCAAAGCTTAGTCTGGCTTCACCCATTATTTCAAATCAGTTAAACCTGAAAAGGAGTGAAAATTAAGTGAGTTATCAGCTATTAAAGTGTGTATACATTTTTGGGGACACCCTATATGTATTGACCTGTGGGGACAGCACAATTCTGAACCCTTCATTAGAGTTTTCTTTTTAATTTAAAGATTTTTAAAATTTATTTTTAGAGAGGGAGGGAGAGGGAGAAAGAAACATTCATGTGTGACATGTGACAGAAACATCCATCGACCTTCTGCACACCCCGTACTTGTGATTGAACCAGCATCACTGGCATGTACCCTGACCCAGAATCCAACCGGCCAGGGCTGGAGTTTTCAATGTCTACCGTGCATAGTGCAATCTGGGCACACTGGGGGTGGGGTGAGGGTGGATACCACAGAAGTAGTGGATATTGTTCTTGCCCTTCAAACAATTACATGAAATGGAGAATTCAGGTCAACTTTATTTTGTCTGTTTCCTTATCTATAAAATGAGGGAATCGGACAAAGGTCCCTTCCAACTCTATTACACTGATGCTAATACAGTACAAACAAGAAATTCTGAGGATTTCAAAATAAGTACTTCCCAAACCTTTGCTCTCACATCCTAATCTCCATAAACGTCCTCCAATATTTTACTTGAGGCTCTCTTCCATTCCTTCAGATAAAGCACCATTTCAACTTTCACCTGGGTTGCCCAAAGTTGCTTTTACCCCTCCACCTGGTTTCCTTCCTAATCTAGTCCTCTCATCACTATTTCACACCTTTCCCAGGGCTCCACCGCTGTTATAGTTCATATTTATCCCTCAAGCACTATAGTTCTGCCATCCTCTTTGTAACCTGCAGCCTCCCGTCAGGGTATGTTCTGTTTGTGAACCTTTAGGGAAGACCCAATAACTCAATGAAAACTTTGTCCAAACCAAGAGGGATACTTTGCAACACAGCTCCCTACTCTCATTCATCTTGTCCATTCTGTTCCCTTTATTCAGCTGGGGTTTTTTAAAAATATATTTTATTGATTTTTTACAGAGAGGAAGGAAGAGGGATAGAGAGTTAGAAACATCAATGAGAGAGAAACATTGATCAGCCGCCTCCTGCACATCTCCCACTAGGGATGTGCCCGCAACCAAAGTACATGCCCTTGACCGGAATCGAACCTGGGACCTTTCAGTCCGCAGGCCAACGCTCTATCCACTGAGCCAAACCGGTTTCGGCTGGTTTCTAACATTTCATTTCTTTTTTCTTTCCAGACTGTTAACATTCTACTCCCAATCATCTCAATAGCCTTGATTTTATCATTTGTCTACTTTCTGGAGAGCTCTTAAGGGATCAATGCAAGTGAATCAGAATAGGGGGAAGGTGTAAATGAAGCTCAACTGGTTCATGGTCTCAACTTAATGCACAAGTCCTTGCAAAGAAACCATGTCTCATAAATCCATGTCTAGCACAGATCTCTACAGGTTTCCCCAGCTATCTGAAAGTAGAGTGTACCTATGAAACCTTTCATAAGCTGAAATGGCGTAAACTATCCCCTGCTTTCCAAAAGTTCTCATTAGTACCTTTTTAAAAAAAATTGATTTCAGAGAGGAAGAGAGGGGAGAAACATAAATGGTAAGAATCGTTGATCAGCTGCCTCCTACACGCCACCTACTGGGGATCAAATCACATCGCAGGGCCATTAGTACCTATTTTCACTAACGGAAAGAAAACGAAGGGAATTTTTGCTTTGACGAAAAGTCATCACATATTAACGGGGGTCTTTGTAAAAGGAAAGTAGTGTATAACAGGAACTTTTGGAAATGTTTTCTACCTTAACTCCCTAACAAAACAAGGAGAAAAAATCTGAAAGTTTCTAAAAATAAAAAGGCCTGCTAAGTCACTAAAATTCCAGTAGATGGCAGAAACCCCTGTTTACCACTGCATGCTTGAAGGACATAGGAGCAAACTTTCTGGAATTCACCAGCAGAGAAAATAAAAAATGAGGTAAGCAGAGGACAAAAATTTTCTACCCACCTTTTCAAAGAAAGATATCCCTACATTTGTCCCCAAAAGAGTAGTTATCTACCAAGAGCTAACATAATTGTAGTGTAGTAAAAAGAGTATGTGGCTCTAGCTGGTTTGGCTCAGTGGAGAGCAGTCAGTTGGTCTGCAGACTGAAGGGTCCCCGAGTTCGATTCCGGTCAAGGTCACATGCCTGGATTGCAGGCTCAATCTCCAGTAGGGGGCATTCAGGAGGCAGCCAATCAATGATTCTCTCATCATTGATGCTTGTATCTCTCTCTCCCTCTCCCTCTCTGAAATCAATAAAAAAATATATTTAAAATAAATAAATAAAAATAAAAGCAATGGAATAACTTGCCTCACAAAATAGAGACCTATTAAAAAATTAATCAGATCATGAAATAGCACATCTAATAAATGACAACACAGTGGCTAACAATGAAATTCTTTTTTATCATTTTGGAGAAAGCAAGCAGGGGAAAAGTCACACACATTAATAATCCATGATGCCACGTTTTTGAAGAGTAAAAATTTCCCAACTAGGAAATTTCTGTATCTGTTTCATCAGTAGGAATTAAAAGCACCTGCTCCTTCAACAACAAGTCTTGTACTCAAAAAGAACAGATCCAAGTCTGAGAGAACAACCATTTCAACTGTAAAAGGCGAAGCCTCCAAACAGTCATTGTTTTCTGCCGACCATCTTCATCTCAGTGGTGACATGGCCAATGCCCAGGAAACCTGTGGCAGGGATCCCACGGTGAAGCAGCAGCAGGTGTCTATGAACACTGTGTGGTGACAGTGGCTCACAGCCTCCAGACTCAGAGCTCCGCATGGTGGGCTTCTGCCTTCAACAACTCACTGGGTTTCATGAAGATGCCTTCCATGGCTTTCCAGTAGTTGTTCGGGCTTGGCTGAGCCATGCCATGCACCTCTTTTTGCCCACTGATGGGTCGACCATATTGTTCTCCTGTGACAGACAGCAGAACCTCGGTGGAAGAATGCTTGAACCGCACCTCACCATCCCTCACCCAGTAGGGCCCCGAACAGAGCACTGTCCAGTCATCCAGATAATCACCTTCACCTTCCTCACCAAAAGCACTCACTTCCTAGAAGACACAGATGGTAGCAACATTAGCATGGCTGGTACATATAGGCTTGTAAAGGGGAAGTAAGCAATGGGAAGAAAAATAAGGCTACCCAAAAGTAAAAAATGAGAGGCTTTCCAGGGTTGTTTAGAAGTAAATAAATAATTTAAACTGTGGAAAAAAGAAGAAGACACAAAGGATACAAAAGCAATTGCCATAAGATTATGATCCAAACACTAATTTTGCAATAACTCTTTATTTGCCTTATAGCCTTATATTTTCTATTATAGTCTTAAAATACTTTATAGCTCTTGTTATTTGACTTGAAATATTCCTGCCTTATCCCCTTAACTAGATTTTAAATGACCCAGTGAGAAACAAGCTGGAGACAAGCAGCCCTGAATGTCAGCTCTATCCCTTCCTATGCAATTCCTCTTCTATAAAATGATAACAATATCACCTTACAGAATAATTGTAATAATTAAATGAAATAAGAAATATTGAGCAAATTATAGCATATTCTATCTTCCACTCCTCTTCTAATCCCATTCACCTTAGGGCCAAATATTCAGAGTTTTTATCACAATAAAAAAGTTACTGATTAATTCAGAAATATATCATTTAAATATACACTAATAGCTATATAATGTAAAACGATAAAAAGCAGTCAGACTAAGACTAAAGCAAAGGGAACTGCTCAAAATTAACAATTCTACTACTATGTATGTATACTAGAAGTGAATGAGTAGGTGAATGGATGACAGTGGAGCCAGATAACTCAGTTAGAGTGTGAATTTACAAATAAGCAAAGGGAGGAGACTAGAATGATCTATGTGGTAATGGATTAGAGTTGGAGACATGATTAAGAACTCATGTCTAACTTAATATATACATATAAACACCCATAAGTTCATACTGATATAAACAAAAGATGAAATAAGAGACAAATCTCCCATACAGAAGAATTCCAAATAAATCATGTAGCTACTCCATCCTGAAGGAGCAGAAGCACAGGTGCGCTCCTTCCAGGGAGCAAGCCCGTGCCTTTCCCCTCCCCCTCATCCTTCCCCCAGGCATGTTACCTTTACCTTTCTCTCTCCTAAGCTCCAAGGGCCCTTCTTTTGCCTCTGAAACTTGTTTCCTCAGCCCATTCTACAGCTCACTTCTACCTCTGTGACTTTCTAAGTAAACTTTCTCATAGTTTGGAAAAAAAAAAGGGAGAGCATAACTTCCCATTCTTAAGTGTGGGCTGTGCAAAGACTTCTTTCTAGAGTACAGTATGGACAGGAGGAAAATGAAAAGAGTAATTTTACAGAAGAAACCTGACAAACACTAATTCAGCCAGGTAATCAGTATCAACAGTCATAAATCATGTAGATAGTACATATCCTTGTTATGATGTGATGAAAATGGCACTTGACTTCTGTGATCTTTCTCCCAAAAACCTTTATAAATCCAGTCTAATCATAAGAAAAACATCAAACAAATTCCTATTAAGGAGCACCCTATAATATACCCAACCGGCACTCCTCAAAACTGTCAAAGTAATCAAAAACAAGAAGAATCTGAGACCTATCACAGCCAAGAGGAGCTTAAGGAGACGCGACAACTAAATGTAATGTGGTGTCCTGGATGGATCCTGGAACAGAGAAAGGATAGCAGTAAAAACTAAGGAAACTGGAATAACCTATGGACTTTGGTTGATAGCAATGTAACAATATTATCAATTCACTGTAGCAAATCTATCATACTAACTGTAAGATGTTGATAGAGAAAACTATGTACAGAGTACAGAGTGGGAGTAGGAAGCAGTCATTAAGGGGTCCCACATCCCCCAAAAGCTCACGGCTTAAAAAAATGGCATAATACCTAATTCATTTTCTTAACGTGGTCAGTCAGCATCATTACAATAATAATTTTTATTGCAAGTTTGGAAACCATTAGGTTTCGTTATTGTAGGATTTATCAAGATAACTTTATAATATGCTAACACATACCTATTCTGTCTTTCCTCCTCATTTGGTCCAGATGTAAAGTCTCCATTTTGACCAGAAACAATTTCTTTCACACGTATGAGACAAAGCCAGTTCTCCAGGTTTGCACAAAAGAGAACACCTGCCCGGCTGGTGTGCTCAGTGGTTGAGCATCAACCCATGAACCAGGATCCTGGTCATGGTTTGATTTCTGGTCAGGGCGCAGGATCTATCCCCAGTAGAGGGCGTGCAGGAGGCAGTTGATCAATGATTATTATCACTGATGTTTTTCTCTCTCTCTCTCTCTCTCTCTCTCTCCCTCCCTCTCTCTGAAATCAACAAAAAACCATATTTTTTAAGAAGAGAGAACATCTACTATACCTGGAAAAGAAAGGACTAAGAACAAAGATATCAAACAACTCAACTGAGTAAAGTACAAAACAGCAATGACCGATAGGATGCCACCTCACCTGGTTTCCAGAAAGAGGTGAGGTGAAGTGGTGACTATGGAGGTTTCGGCCAGTGTTGACATGTGTCAGCCGAATGGGCTGGCCACATTTGATGGGTGTTCCCCTCTCACAAACTGTGGAGGTCTTCCCCCGTATCCTCCAGTAACTATTGCTGTCATCCACAGAGGTTACACCTGTCACTGACTGCTGCCCACTACCTGCAATAAAAAAAAAAAAAGAACAAAGAAAAAAAGAAAAGAGGTAAGTTTAACTGGACCCCTCTCTTTCCTAGGGGTTATTAGATCAAATTTAAAAGTAATAACATGGCCCTGGTCGGTGTTGCTAAATGGTTAGAGTGTTAGCCCACAGACCGAAGGGCCCGAGTTCAATTCCTGGTCAAGGGTATGTACCTGAGTTGTGGGTTAGATCCCTGGCCCCAGTCAGGAAGCAACGAGTCTCAATATGTCTCTCTCACATCATTGTTTCTCTCTCTCTCCTCCCCCCTTCTCTTCCACTCTCTCTATCCTTGAGTGAGGATTAACAACAACTAAGTAATAAAGCAGACACATAGCAGTTGTTCACTGAATGGTTGCTAGGATTAAGACATCCCAACAATGACAACTCAGTTCCTTTCCAAGTCTAACTGGTCAAGCAGGTTTTGAGAATCATGAAAGAACTCCTTCCTCTCTTAGCTATTAGCATCATCAGTCATCCAAGATAGAAACCTAAATGGCTCTCTTCTCACTAGTTCATTAGTTTTTTCTCTTTTTGTCTGTTTTTGTTTTCTTATAACTTGCTGACTGAGCACCATTATCTCCTGTATTGAGAATAATAGGCACACAATAGGAGCTCATTAATCTATACCAGTGATGGCGAACCTATGACACGCGAACTCATTTTTTTTGGTTGATTTTTCTTTGTTAAATGGCATTTAAATATATAAAATAAATATCAAAAATATAAGTCTTTGTTTTACTATGGTAGCAAATATCAAAAAAATTCCTTATGTGACACGGCACCAGAGTTAAGTTAGGGTTTTTCAAAATGCTGACACGCCAAGCTCAAAGGGTTCGCCATCACTGATCTATACTGAATGAAACCACAAGTAATTGCTGAAATATAAATGAACACAAATTAAGCATTTTCATTTCATAGGATAAAAAAACTCTCAAAACAGTTTCCTCTCCAATTCCAGTGAGTGCTTTAGTTTAAATTCTTTACAAGGGTAAAGTTTGAATAGAGACCAAAGGAAAAGAATTGAAGAGCAAGTATTACTATGCAAAAGAGCTAGAACAGAGGGTCATGGTCAAAGAGTGAGCTCTTGGAGTTTAAAACTTCAGAGATACAGAACTTAGTGTAATTTTTCTACATGTCTGTCTCTCTCACAATTGACTAGTGCTGGCCTGGAGTAGTTGAAAGCAGGCTATGAACCTAGAGCCTAGACAGATTTGGATCGAACTCTTGTCTCTGCCTTTCATTAGCTGCAAGGCTTTGAGCATGCCATTTATTTCTGAGTCTGTTTCCTCATCTGTAAAATGAGGATAACAATAATTTCTACCTTGTAGGAATGTTATAAATCTAAAAGAGTATGTATTTAATGTATGCACCTGGTGCATAGCTCACCAGAATGAAACTGGTATTACCATTAAGATGCCTTAGCCCTAACCGGTTTGGCTCAGTGGATAGAGCGTCAGCCTGCGGACTGAAGGGTCCCAGGTTCAATTCCGGTCAAGGGCATGTACCTTGGTTGCGGGCACATCGCCAGTGGGGGGTGTGCAGGAGGCGGCTGATCGATGTTTCTCTCTCATCAATGTTTCTAACTCTCTATCCCTCTCCCTTCCTCTCTGTAAAAAATCAATAAAATATATTTTTTTGAAAAGATGCCTTAGAACAATGAGGTATCACATCACACCTGTGAGAATGACTACCATAAATAAATCAACAAACAACAAGTGCTGGTGAGGATGTAAAGAAAAGGGATCGCTAGTGCACTGTTGGTGGGAATGCAAATTGGTGCAGCCTCTATAGAAAACAGTATGGAGTTTCCTCAAAAAAATTAAAAATGGAACTGCCTTTGATCCAACAATCCCACTTTTGGGTGTATAGCCTAAGAATCCCAAAACAATCAGAAAGAATCTATGCACCACCTATGTTCATAGCAGCATTATTTACAATAGCCAAGATCTGCAAACAGCACAAGTGCCTATTAGTAGATGAGCGGATAAAAAAGCTGTGGTGCCTACTCGGTGTGGCTCAGCGGTTGAGGGTGGACCCATGAAATTTGATTCCTGGTCAGGGCACATGACTGAGTTGCAGGCTTGATCCCCCAATAGGGGGCGTGCAGGAGGCAGCTGATCAATGATTCTCATCACTGATGTTTCTTTTCTTCTTTTTTTAAATATATTTTATTGATTTTTTACAGAGAGGAAGGGAGAGGGATAGAGAGTTAGAAACATCGATGAGACAGAAACATTGATCAGCCGCCTCCTGCACACCCCCTAACTGGGGATGTACCCACAACCAAGGTACATGCCCTTGACCAGAATCGAACCTGGGACCCTTCAGTCCGCAGGCCGACGCTCTATCCACTGAGCCAAACCGGCTATGGAGATAGACATTGATATAAAGATAGAGATAGAGATATATAGAGATATAGATAGATATATAGATATATATGTATAGATATATATACATATATATAAATATATAGATATATATACACATATACATATACATATACACATATATATATTTCAGAGAGAGGAAGGGCAAGGGAGAAAGGGATAGAAACATCAATGATGAGCCCTGACCGGTTTGGCTCAGTGGATAGAGCGTCAGCCTGTGGACTGAAGGGTCCCAGGTTCGATTCCAGTCAAGGGCATGTACCTTGGTTGTGGGCACATCCTCAGGAGAGGGTGTGCAGGAGGCAGCTGATCGATGTTTCTCTCTCATCATTGATTTTTTTTTCTCTCTCTCCCTTCCTCTCTGAAATCAATAAAAATATATTTTAAAAAAAATACACACACACATGCTTTTCTTCTCAAGATGTGGTACATTTACACAATGGAATACTATACAGCTATAAAAAAGAGAAGGAATTCTTACCCTTTGCGACAGCATGGGTGGACCTGGAGATTACTATGCTAGGCAAAATAAGCCCGTCAGAGAAAGATGAATATCAGATGACCTCACTAATGTGGAACCTAACTAACCAACAAAATGGAACCAAAGGCATGGATACAAGGAACAGACTGACAAATGTCAGAAGGGAGGGATGGGGGGACTGGATAAAGGAAGGTAAAGGAATCAGCTAAAGGACATATATGCATAGCCCATGAACAGTGTGGGAATGGGGCTGGGTGGAGGTGGGCAAAGGAGGGGAAAATGGGGGACATCTACAAGTGTCAACAATAAAAGTTTTAAATTAAAAAAAAAAAAGATGCCTCAGGACAACTCAATTCTCCCTGCCCCTAGGCCTTAAGAACCTCCCAGGGCTCCCCTAACCTTCCCAGACCACACCCCTAAGACTTTCTCCAGGCCCCGCCCCCTCCGGAGCCCACCAAGCCTTCCTAGCCCACCCGAACCCGGGGGGGCAGTACCTGACCCATAGCGCACGTCGTGTGAGTGCAGCCGCACGTTGTGGCGCGTATTGAGTAGCTTTACCACAGAACCGCAGGTAACCACAGCCAGATTGGACGCTCCTACCGCGCTCCACAATCCCCCGAACAACAGCAGCGAAACCACAGCCATCCTAGCGGTGCCACAGAGTCCCTAACCCCAGAAGTAACTTGGCCCCGCCCCGGAACCGGAAGCTGTAAGCGGAACCATAGAGAGGAGGAAATGAAGAAGTCCTAGTTTGGTCTTTATGGTTCCTTTGGCCAGAGCGGCCCGGGGGACCAGCTAGGCCTGGTTGCTTCCAATCGGCTCGCTCAGTTCTGAAAGCCGCTTTCCCGAACCGGGACAAACCCCGAGGAGCCGGGTGGGAGAAGAGAGCAAGAAACGGCCCGCCCACTCCCAGTGACAGGGAGCCGGAAGTGACGTAGTACGTTGACGCAGCGGCGGCGGCGGCGGCGGCCGAGGGTCCGGGCGGTGGGTCCTTACTACCTTTTCCCAGTCTCGGTTTGACGACTCCATTTTCCTCGGTGGGGGCTTGGCGCGACGGAGAAGCGGCGGACTTCAGGTGCGTGAAGTTCGGGCTGGAAAGCGTGCTCCTCGAAGGGGGCAGGTGGGGAACCAGGCTCTTAGGGCCTGGTCCCGCAAGGAAGGAGGTGTTGGGGAGTCGTATGCAGGAAGAACGGGGCCCCCGGCCTTCCCAGCTCTAAGAGGGAGAAGGAGGAGGAAAGCGGGGTAGTGGCTCAGAGTCTCAAGGCTTTTCCAACCCTGTGCCACCCAGAACCCGTGAATTGGGCTGCTTGTGGGATCAACAGGCTTCCTCGGATCCCGTCCTTCTGTCGTAGCTTCTGAAAACTGGGCCACGCGAAAGGATTGGAAATGGAGTGGATCTGCGGCTTCTGAGTCAGGATCAGTTGGTTGAAGTGTTTGTTCTGAGGATGTGATAACTGTGGACCTTTCAGTAGCTCGACCATTAGGCCTAGAGAGTTATGCCCAACGCCATCTCTTTCCGTAGTGCTGAATTTGCTGTAAATGGCTACCTGCATCCACAAATGCCTACTACAAACATCAGAATGGCTATTAAGTTAAGACTTTATTTTCTTGCCCTAGCTGGTTTGGCTCATTGGATAGAGCATTGGCTTTCCCGGTCAAGGGCACATGCCGGGGTTGTGGGTTCGACCCCCGGAGTGGGGCATGCAGGAGGCAGCCGATCACTGATTCTCTCTCATCATTGATGTGTGTGTGTGTGTGTGTGTCTCTCTCTCTCTCTCTCTCCCTTCCTCTCTGAAATCAATAAAAATACATCTTTTAAAAATTAAAAAAGAAAACACCACTTTATTTTCTTGCAGTTTCTGCCTTTCTCTCCAGGCACTTCCTTGAACTAGCTGAAGTAGTTCATTTCCCTTGGTTGTTGCAAGAACTGATACTTAATTTTCTTTAAAGGGAGGCCTAAGGTCTCTGAAAATATGTCCATGGAAATTCACTGTAATATCAGAAATAATAAGGGAGTAATAAGTTACACCACTGATATTAATAGACATGGAGAGTATAAACAAATTGGGATTTGATTAATTTCTTGGAGGGGGGGGCTTAGTTCCACTGTTTATCTGAAAGTTACCAGTTTTTCAGTCTTCATTATGTTGATTACAAAAGTGGGATTGCTTCCCCATCAGCTCTGAATATAGAACCCTTTTCCATAACTGGGGTCTCTTCAGCCGATACAGGCCCATTCTTATTCAATTGGTTCACCTGGCTGCTAGATTCTAATAGCATAGAATTATTCCTCCCTAAGTTTAAACCTTATCAAGAGATTAATCA
Organism: Myotis yumanensis; assembly: GCF_028538775.1. Classification (NCBI taxonomy): domain Eukaryota; kingdom Metazoa; phylum Chordata; class Mammalia; order Chiroptera; family Vespertilionidae; genus Myotis; species Myotis yumanensis. The sequence goes on along the minus strand of NW_027223767.1, from coordinate 21,160,833 downwards.
CATCAGGAACTGGTGCAGACTAGGGAGGCTCAGTAACATTTTATAGTTCTCCCTCAGTAGACATTGACAAGTAAAGAAGCCTACCCAGTGTTGTGGAAACATATGGTCTTTGGAGGCAAATAAATTTGCTCTTGCTCCCATGTTCTTGGTCTCCATAATGACACCATAGTCAGAATCCTGGGCGTATGGTCCTTAGATTTTTCCTCTCTGTTATTCCCAATAAAATCAATTACCAAATCCTGCCTCTCTATAAAAACCTGTTCCCATCAACATACAAATTATGTTCTTTCTGATATTTCTCTTATCCACTTCCAACTACTATCCTACTTTTTTTTATTTCCCTTCGTAGCCAGATTTCTCTCTGTGTCAACTTTCTCGGCTTTTATTCAGTTTTCACCCTATACCAGTCTGGTTTCTCTTCTGACTACTCCGTTGAAATTGCTTTTATCAAGGTCACAGTAAATATCCCAAACCTAACGTAACAAAAGAAAATTTTGTTTTTCCTGTCATTCCACACCTGGTCTTCCCTCTATCACTAAAGTAGTAGTATTGTCATCCACATGGTTACCAAGGCCAGAACTCTTGAGAATCATCTTGGATCCTTCTCCCTTACTACCCCATCCCCAAGTCTTTTAGTAAATCCTTTCACTTCTACCTACAAAATATGTTTCATGTTTTTCTTCTATTCTTTATCTTCACTGTTAACACCCTGTTCCCAGCCACCATCATCTTTTGCCTGGACTACCACAAGAGTATCTTCAGTTTTCCTTGTTTCCCCTCAGATCCCCTTGTGGTCTGTTTTCCATATTGCAGGGTCAAGTCAGATCATGTCATTTCTCTGTTAAAATGTTCTAGTGACTTTCCATGCCTTCCGAGCCCCACTTGAGGCCCGTCCCTCTCACATTTTGCGGCCTTCACCATTCTCTGGTCACACTGGCCTTAGGACATCGCCTACCATATGCCAAGTTCTTCCCTCTCTTTTCTACCAGGAGCCTCTTCCCCTGACTTTGCATATCACATCCTACCCATTCTTGAATCCACCTGGACAAGGACCCAGGAAATCAGCTTTGCATCCTGCCCAGAGGAAAACCAGGCATTTCAGTTTAATTTCCACGATTCAGTAGGGTTATAGTTGCTATTTGGACACAAATACTGGCCCATAGAATCGGAAACTAATATTCCTACTGTATAAAGTTTTTAGTCAGAGTAAGTGAATGCTGCATGGACATGCTCCCAGGAGCAAACTGGAATTACAACTAAAATACAGAAAAACTTCCTGAATAATCAATGGAAAACTCTCAGGAGAGAACCCTGATACCCGAGGACCAAAAATGGAGACCACATAGAGACTGGTAGGAAGGGCGGAGGCGCAAAAGGGCTGGCCCAGCACCCACTCATAGCCAAGGAAGTCTAGCTCCTCTATTCTTACAGTCTTTATTTAAAGTCACTTCCTCAAAACCAGGTTAAAGTCTTCTATTACAGGCTCCCATGGTACTTTGTAATAATTCTTTAAAGACTTTCTGCTTCGAAATTTTTTGTTTTTAATTTATTGATTTGAGAGAGAGAAAAGAAGAGGAGGGAGGGAGAGATGGACATTGATTTGTTGTTTCACTCGTCTATGCACTCACTGGTTGACTCTTTCTTGTATGTGGATCAAACCAGCAACCTTGGTGTATCGGGTCGACACTCTAACCAACTGAGCAACTTTGGCCAGGGCAAAAGACCTCTACTTCTAGATTAGGAGTCACCAAACTAAATCTCTTGGGGCAACTTAGATTATTCCTATTCATTACAAGTTGTCTGTGTCTGCTTTTGTGCTAGAGCAGTAAGTTTGGCCCTCTGTAATTTGCCAGTCCCTGTGCTGGAGGAGAAACTACAGTACTATGTGTGTTTCCCAGCTGTGGTACAAGGCTCAGTAGCTGTTACTCCCTCCTTGTGTTGCAGGGATTCTGAATCTGGTTACATATTTCCGTTGTTTCTGCTCCTCTTTTGCCCTTTCCTTGTTCTCCAAGGAAACTTGGAAAGAAAGGGGATAACTAATATTTTTTAATCACTTATTATGTTAACCATTATTAACAATAGTGCTTTTTGTACCCTGGCATTGAAAAGATTCTGAATTTCTGTTTTGTTTTATTAATCCACACCTGAGGATATTTTTCCATTGATTTTTAGAGAGAGTGGAAGGGTGGGGGAGAGAGAGAAAGAAGCATCGATGTGAGAGAGACATCGATTGGTTGCCGCCTGCACACACTCCAAACAGGACTGGAGATCAAGCCTGAAACCGAGGCACATGCCCTTGACTGAAATCGAACACAGGACCCTTCAGTCCACAGGCTAATGCTCTATCCATTGAGCCAAACCAGCCAGGGCATAATTCTTATAAATATGGTGTGTGTACATGTTAAAATGATTATAGGTAGGAATAACCTTTTCTGTATTTTAACATCTTGATTTGGTATAATTAGGATATTTCATAACAGAGTTCTGAGTCCCAAACTTAAAAGAACTTTGTCTTACATGGACTCTGAATACTGTTATTTATTAAACTTTTACATTTTGGGATTCCAAATTGGATAGTCATTCATGAACATCTTTGGACTAGTCCTAGGCCCTCACTCATAAAATACAGAATGTCTTGTCCTGGCCAGTGTGGCTAAGTGGGTTGGAGTGTCTTCCCGTACACCAAAAGGTTGCAGGTTTGATTCACGGTGAGGGCACATGCCTAGGTTGTGGGTTCAATCCCCAGTCGGGGCCCGTATGGAAGGTAACCAGTCAATGTTCCTCTCACACATAAGCATTTCTCCTTCCCTCTCTCCCCTCCACCCTTCCTCTCTCTCCCCTTCCCCCTTCCTCTCTCTCTAAAATCAATAAACAAAAATACAGAAAGTCTTATAGTTTAAACTCCACACCGGACTCTAGGGCTATTCCCCAGACCAAACCTAAGCCTTTGCTCGTGTTGCCTTTTTCCAGGCTTTATTAACTCCTCTCAACTCAGGCTTCACCTTTTCTGAGGCATTTCCTGACCTCCCTCTTCATGTTACTCTCATAATCTTGGTATGTAACTATCATATAACATTATTATGTTTTGTCATAACTTTATAAGTGTTTTGAGATAGGTTGTGAACTCCAGGGTAAAAGGCATATTTTACTCATTTTTATATATCCAAATCCCAGCACAGAGTTTGACCCTAAAAATAAAAAGATAAATGTTCATTGAAGCTGCCAGTGGAGGGAATTAACAGACATCTCTTCTTGCTCTGGTCTCCTTTTAATTGCCTTCTACATCATCTTGTTCAAAGGGAGGGACTGCTGAGGGCCTCCCCTGTGGCAATCTGATCCCAGCTCCATTCCTCGTCCAGAGAATGTCATGGTAACCGCCAGCCTCTCCCTTTGAGCCCCGTCTTCCACTGCAGCTGTGCTTCTGTCTGAAGAAACCTCCCTTCACCACCCCACTCCCCTTGTAGACCTGTTTCAGTAGCAAATTTAACTTACAATCTGAATATGGGGAAAATTCAAGAGCATAAGTACTAAATACAAAATACAAACTATATTAGGCTCATCTAAGGTATCATATAGTAATTTTTGTTCTGGAATAGTTGCCATTTTAGCCTGCAATGCTGCTGCGGCACCCTCTGCACATCTTAGTTCCTTCAAGTTGCAGCAAGTCAGGGTTTCGTCTGGCACACATCTTTTAACTGGAAGTCTTGGCAGTGAGCTAGATTGGAGGCATTCCCCAGCTATAGCACAGTATGTGCTTTATTGCTAACATAGGGAATGAGAGGAAAGCTGTATGCAGCACACAGTAACAGCTTCCCCCCACCCCCCTCCAGGACAGAGGAAAGCTGTTGTTTTCATCAGGTAGGCTATCTGTTTCTCTCTATTGAGTAGGCTGTAGGGCATCTGGTCTGCAATAGCTAGCATTTAATGTGAAGACGTTGGTGCTTTTCAAGATTAAATTTGTGTGTCTGATAGCCTAATTAAAGCATACTATGGTAGGGGCTGCTGTACCCAAATTTTATTTTGAAGGCCTCAGTTCAAGGGTGAGGGGAAGCAGTGTTAAAATTAAAATTAGAGCCAAACCGGTTTGGCTCAGTGGATAGAGCATCGGCCTGCGGACTGAAAGGTCCCAGGTTCGATTCCGGTCAAGGGCATGTACCTTGGTTGCAGGCACATCCCCAGTAGGGAGTGTGCAGGAGGCAGGTGATCGATGTTTCTCTCTCATTGATGTTTCTAACTCTCTATCCCTCTCCCTTCCTCTCTGTAAAAAATCAATAAAATATATTTTTTAAAAAAGATTTCCTATACTTCCCAGGGCCTATACAATAGTCTAGTATAGTGGCTCTCAAACTTTTTGATCTTGGGACCTCTTTATATGCCTCAAAATAATTTGAGACTCCAAAGACATTCTGTTTTAATGTCTGCCTTAGAATATAGCTGAATTTCTCATATCTGTTTCTGCATTCAGTCTGTTGTGATATAACATGTCATTTAACCTCTGGAAAACACCGTTCACTCATGAGAGAAAGGAGAGGATGGTCCCTGAACTACACTGAGAACTACTGGTACAGTAGAAACAACTGGGACTTTGGAGTCAAATAGATCTTAACTGAGATCCCAGCTTACAGTTGTTAGTTGTGTTGCCTTGAACAAGTGGCTTCATCTATCTGAGTCTGTTTCTTCTGTTGAATGAAGAGAAAAGTGTGCTGTAACTAATAGGACGGTGTAGGGGTTAATAGGTATTTGTTAAGTGTCTAGAACTTGGTAGGTGTGTGGTAAACATTATTCCTCGGGGCTACTGCTGCTGCTTTTTTTATTTTTAATTGCTTAAAGTACCTTAGTAAGGCCTTTATTAGTTTTGGTTGGGCTTTGTTTGGGTGTTATAGGTTTGTTTGTTTTGCAGTTCTCTTCCTGTGCCTACTCTATTCAAATGTCATAATACATAAAATTATTTTGTGGTCCTTGTTTGCTTTCATATCTCTCTCCTACTAGAAGTAAACTTGAGAACAAACAATCTTGTCTCTATTCAAATCCCCAGCTCCTAGCAGACCGTATGTACATGGTAGGCATTCAATAAGTTTGAAAAGAATGGCATCTTAAACCTCAGCCTAAAATGAACATAAGACAGTATCACTGTCCCTCCCTTTCTACCAGAACTCAGTACCTTTAGTTTTGTTTCCTACTGCTTAGTTAATTGGTTATGGTACCAGTAAGGGTAATTTTCTGGAGAACTAGAGCCACAGAAGGAAAAGCTCCTGCTAGAGCTTAAATCACTTCAGGTAGACCTTAGCCACCCTCCTGTTGTCTTCTCTCCCTTCCCACTGCCAACTTTCACTGGGAAGATGGCAACAATATGATGAAAGAAGTACTATTTAGTGGATATTTAGCAGTTCATGGTTTGTGCAGAGCACAAAGAAGGATACAACTTAATCTGGCACAGAATCACAAAGTATCTTGTGATGTCTCCTATTGCCATTTATGTTTTCATTGTTTTGAATAGCCCTTCAATTGGAGATGGTCTCTGACTTCCGTAAGCTTGTAGTCTAAGTGGGGAAAATAGACATTTACACAATGGACCATAATTCAGAACAGGGTGAGGAGCGAAGCGGAGTTTATCAGCAGCCAGCTTCAGGATTCCAGAATGGAATCTTGATGTTATAATTTCTGTGATATGTGCTGTTTTTGAAAGTCCTACTCAAGGCCCAGGAAGCTCCATGTTCTGGTTCTGGCATTCTCCACTGCCATTTAAAGGTTTCAGATGAATCTGAAATCGGAAGTAGAAGACAAAGTTGGGAGTGGTTGATACAAAATTACAGAATGCTAAGGAAAATTAGGCCAGTGATTCAAATTCAAACTTACTCAACATTTATTGAAACAATAAACTAGGTTCTTTCCCATATCTCATGTAATATCCTGCGAGGTAGGTAGTGCTGTTGCCATTTTCCAGATGGAGAAATTGATATTCACATACATACAGTCATTTGCATAGGTTTATATACCTAGACATGATGGGACCAGGATTTTATCTCTACCCTTAAGCTTAGCAATCTTTGCATTTAACCATGTCGCCTTTATTTGGTAAGCCCTGTAAGTCTCTTCAAAGTGTTGTTGTTGTTGTTGTTACTGTTTTACTGGGGGGAGAAGGTAAATGATAAAAATAGAATTATGATGCTAATGTTTCTAAAAAAAAAACAAAACCCTCTCCCACAAATGCTCCCAACCAGTACCCAACAACTGGGCACAAGTTCGTGAAATGTTTAATTTGTTGAAAAGTATTTTTCTTTTGTCTCTGCCAATAGCCAGATCTAGTGTATCTAAAAATGCCTGTCGCCCTAGCTGGTTTGGCTCAGTGGACAGAGCATTGGCCTGCAGACTAAAGGATCCCGGGTTCAATTCTGGTCAAGGGCTCATGCCTGGGTTGCAGGCTCAATCCCCAGTAGGGGACATGCAGGAGGCAGCCGATCAATGATTCTCTCTCATCACTGATGTTTCTCTCTCTCTCTCTCTCTCTCTCTCTCCCTCTCCTTTCCTCTCTGAAATGAATAAAAGTATATTTAAAAAAAAAAAGTTTGAAAAACAGTAAGTGCCATCTTAATGACAGGCACTTTTATTTTTTATTTATTTATTTATTTATTTTTATTTTTATTGATTTCAGAGAGGAAGGGAGAGAGAGATAGAAACATCAATGATGAGAATCATTGATTGGCTGCCTCCTGCACGTCCCCCACTGGGGATCGAGCCTGCAACCCAGGCATGTGCCCTGACTGGAAATCGAACCGTGACTCCTGGTTCATAGATCGACGCTCAACCACTGAGCTGTGCTGGCCAGGCTTTTTCAAACTTCTTGATGAGCCAGTCACATAATTTCAGTACTACCACATCCCTATCTATATGATTATTTCTACACTAATTTCTTTCTTTGTCTGCTCATTCCTGCCCCCAAATGGTGAAATAAAACTATTTGGGGAACCAAAATGATATGTATAGGCAGAAGGCTAGAGTAATCACTGTTTTTAAAGGTACACATGAGAGGAGCAACCACGGGAGGAACAGAAAATAGAAGAGATGGCCCTAGCTGGTTTTGCTCAGTGGATAGTGCTTGGCCTGTGGATTGAAGGGTCCTGGGTTCAATTCCAGTCAAGGGCACGTGCCTGGGTTGCAGGCTTGATCCCCAATAGAGGGCATGCAGGAGACAGCCGATCAATGATTCTTTCTCATCATTGATGTTTCTATCACTCTCTCCCTCTCCCTTCCTCTCTGAAACAAATTTTTTTAAAAAATTTTTTCTTAAAAAGAAAGAAAATAGAAGAGATGAAGCCATCTGATTCTTACTCTTTCCTCCCCAGGTAGAATGATTGAGTTGGCAGGGCAGGGGCATGTGGCTAAAAGCCTGTTTGTGGAAAGGGCCCTCTGTGAAATCACAGGCCTCATTCTTTTATCACCATCTCCCTTTCCTCTCTAGTCTTCAGGCAGACTGTGAGAAGCTGCAGCAATGTCTGATTTTGTAGAAAGTGAGGCTGAGGAGTCCGAAGAAGAGTACAACGATGAAGGCGAGGTGGTGCCCCGAGTCACCAAGAAATTTGTGGAAGAAGAGGATGACGGTGAGGAGTCCCCAGCCTCAAGCTTCTTCCCACTGTTGCTAAGCTTTGGATAGTTGGGTTCTTGCTGATGAGAGGCTCAGGCTAAGCACAGAAGTTATCACACATGAAGTACCAGCTTGAGAATTTCAGTCATTCATAGAAAATATTTACTGAGTATCTGCTATATGCCAGGCCTTGTTCCTAGAACTAAGAATACAAAATAAAGACCTAGCTGTCATAGAGTGTACATTAAGGGGAGAGAACAGACAAAATAAATGCATATGTAATGTAATGTTACCCTCCTTTAGACATCAAGTAATGTTGGTATTTATGCACTCAGTTTCCTATTTCTCCAAATCCAATCATTAGGGTTATCGGCAGAGTAGAACCATGAGATGGCTTTAAAGGCGGAAAGGGAAATGTAAGTCTCATCAAGAGAATTATGGGTGAAAGAAGGAGTATAGCTCTTATAAACTGAGAGGAAAGCAAAGGTTATTGGTGGCCGTAAAACCTCTAGTAAAGAACCAGAGTAATTAGGAGGATCATCTTGCCTACAGACAGATGGTGAATACAGAAGAGAGATAGTCCTTTCCAGGTGCTTCTGTTCTAAGTCAGTGTTTTTGCATCTTTAGATGAGGCAGAAGAGTTAGTATGGCACCCAGGTTATTAGGTTCAGAGCAGATGGAGAATCACAGTTCAGCCGGTGGCCCTGCCCCACCCCCAGTATGTTTCCCAAACTCCGTGCCTCAAATGTGCATGTTTTCCAGATGAAGAGGAGGAGGAGGAGAACCCAGATGATCAGGATGAGCAAGGCAACCTGAAAGGCTTTATCAATGACGATGAAGATGAAGGGGAGGAGGATGAGGGTAGCGACTCTGGTGATTCAGAAGATGATGTTGGTCACAAAAAGAGAAAACGCAGTGAGTAGTAGTCTCTCAAGTGAAGTGAGGCTGGGGTGGAAGTTGCAGTGAAGAAGGGGGCCCCGCTGTCACCATGGTAACACTTTGTCTTTTCCAGCATCTTTTGATGACCGCCTGGAAGATGATGATTTTGATCTCATTGAGGAGAATTTGGGTGTCAAAGTCAAAAGAGGAGTAAGTGTCATTCTTTGTTTCTCCCCCTGGGGGTGAAGGAAAAAGCCCTTTAAATCCAATGACTCCAGGAGAAGGAGACACATTCAGAATAGTTTGAAGAACATCAGAGAAGAGAAAGTTACTCACTATTATTGTGCTGTACTATGGGGCCTAGATTTATATTCTCGAGATTTGGGTGTCTGTTAGAAAAAGGCTTGTCAGCATTTCAAGAGTAGGCGTTAGGGCTGAAAGTACCACTTAATGTGTTCTCTCCCATCTCCCTTGGTCAGCATAGCTGGTGGGGAAATGTGAGTGAGACTGGAGAGCAGGCATCCTTATGTAAATCCCCTCAGATCTTGATGAAGCAGGTTTTACTAACCCTTAGCAAAAATACCGCCGTGTCAAAAAAATGTCAGATGATGAGGATGACGACGAGGAGGAATATGGCAAGGAGGAACATGAAAAAGAGGCCATTGCAGAGGAAATCTTCCAGGATGGCGAAGGGGAAGAAGGGCAGGAGGCTGTAGAGGCCCCCTTGGCTCCTGCAGAGGAGGAAGAGGAAGATGATGAAGAGTCAGGTATGTGGCATCAGGCAGGGAAGCCAATGTTTAGGTGAGTGTTGGGATTTCCTAGCCCCTAGGAATAGGATGGGAAACCAGATACAGGCCCCCAGCACTTGACACAAAAAAGTTTCTTTTTAGGAGCCTCCCTACTCTTCTCCGCTGGCCACTCATAATAGAAACTGAAGCCACCTAGTCCTGGCTCATTTTCTGCCTCTGAGCACTAACCCCTACCTAGTCCTGGCTCATCTTCTGCCTCTGAGCACTAACCCCTCCCTTTCCTGCCCAGACATTGACGACTTCATTGTGGATGATGATGGACAGCCTCTGAAGAAACCTAAGTGGAGGAAAAAGCTTCCTGGATACACAGATGCGTGAGTGGGGTCTGTTACAAGGTGGTGATAATGGCATCTGAGTGAACCCAGTCAAGACAGAGTCAGCTCTAGCCAGTTTGGCTCAGTGGATAGGGCATTGGCCTGCATGCAGACTGAAGAGTTTCAGGTTCAGTTCTAGTCAAGGGCATGTACCTCAGTTGCAGACGCGATACCTTGCCCCAGTCTGGGCTTGTGTGGGAGGCAACCAATCAATGTTTCTCTTTGTCTCTCTCCCTCCCTTCCACTCTCTCTAAAACAAAACAAACAGTGGAAAAAGTATTTTTGGGTGAGGATTAACAGATCCACTGAACTGGATAGGAATCCATTTGCCCTGTTGCTATTTGATCCCTGTCACTAGCATTTGTCAAAGATGGGCTTTTTATCCTTCATAAATCATACCCCTAGAAATATCCTCCAGCTAAGCCTTTATTCCACATGAATATGCTTTTTTATTGATTTTAGAGAGAAAGAGAGGAAGGGAGAGGGATAGAGATAGGAACATCAACGAGAGAGAACATCATGGATCAGTTGCCTCCTGCATGCCACCTACTGGGAATTGAGCCTACAACCCGGGTATGTGCCCTGACCAGGAATGGAACCATGACCTCCTGGTTCCTAGGTCAAAGCTCAACCACTGAGCCACACAGGCCAGGCTGAATATGCTTTTTTATTTGCCTTTCTCTTAACTTTTTAGTTGCCTTGGAGCAAGTAAAGGATCAGTGCAGGTGCTGCATTTCTCTCCTCTCACCAGAACCTGAGCCAACGGCCTTTTGCTGTCACCCACAGGGCCCTGCAAGAAGCCCAAGAGATTTTTGGTGTGGACTTTGACTATGACGAATTTGAGAAATACAATGAATATGATGAAGAATTGGAGGAAGAGTATGAGTATGAGGATGATGAAGCCGAGGGTGAGATCCGAGTGCGTCCCAAGAAGACCACCAAGAAACGTGTGAGCCGCAGGAGCATCTTTGAGATGTATGAGCCCAGCGAGCTGGAAAGCAGTCACCTCACAGATCAGGACAATGAAATCCGAGCCACCGACCTGCCCGAGAGGTTCCAGGTAAGAAACCACCAGCCTCTGTCCTGCCGATTTGTCATCACCTTGCCTGAGCATCTTTGCTGCAAGGGTTGTAGCAGAGAAACAACCTAACAACAATCTGATAGCAAATGGTGTCTAAGAAGTCAGCTTTGAACTCCATCTGAATAAGAGGTATAGGGAGTCCAGCTCTTGTAGGAGGGAAGACAGACTCTAATGCTGCTTGTGGTTCTTGAAATGGCACTCGCTCTTTAGCAAAATATGAAGTGCCTGCCTACTTCCTGCCGGGGTGACACTCTTCCAGGTATTGGAAATGTGTGCCTGCAGAGCACACTTTTGACCAGAGTGGTGTGTGTTTTTCCTATGTAGGATGTAAGAAAAAGTCAGTCTCACTCTGTTGTCTTATTCCTTGCAGCTCCGCTCTATCCCCGTCAAAGTGGCTGAAGATGATGAACTAGAAGAAGAGGCTGACTGGATCTACAGGAATGCTTTTGCCACACCAACTATTTCTCTGCAGGTACCCCCCAAAAAGATCCTTATGTTTGACATGAACCAGAAGTTGAGCTGCTCCGTGTGTGTGTGTGTGTGTGTGTGTGTCTGTTTGTGTGTGTGTGTCTCCACACGTGGGTGTATGAGAGATTTTTCTAGATTTCATCTGACAGGATCATCCTGTGACATGAAGCAGTTTCAGAAAGAAGTGATGAGACAAAACAGGTAACAGTATTGTTGCTGTTTCTTTTTTCTTCCAACTGTAGGAAAGCTGTGATTACCTGGACAGAGGGCAGCCAGCCAGCAGCTTTAGTCGAAAAGGGCCCAGTACAATTCAGAAGATTAAAGAGGCCCTGGGCTTCATGCGAAATCAGCATTTTGAGGTAGCACCTCAAGTTCTAGTGGCCCATTTCCAGTGGTTAGAAATTCATCTAGAGGATGAGGGTCAAGATAACCCCCTTTTCCTGTCCTCAGCAGTGGTCCCTAGACTCAAAAAGTGTGAGGACTAAAGGAGACCCTAGTGATCAAGAGAACAATGCTACCCTCTCTGCAGTAGTTTCTTCCCCTGTGGCTGGAGAGCATGCCACACTGGATGGGCTTGTGAGGGAGGCCACACTTCCAAACTGATGAATATCCTGGACTATTTATCCCAGTGGCAAAGGGGATCTGAACAGATCTTTCTCCTCTGGTTGACTATGGTCTCCTTGCCACCCTAGGTGCCTTTTATTGCCTTCTACCGGAAGGAGTATGTGGAGCCTGAGTTGCACATCAATGACCTGTGGAGGGTGTGGCAGTGGGATGAAAAGGTAATATTGATCCATGCCCCCCAAGGGGTTTAGGGCTGGATTGGGCACCACTACCACCGGGGCCCAACCTCTCTCAGCAGCCCAAACCCCCACCAGGCCTGTCAAGTTTCCCAGGGTCTCCTGGTAAGGAACAGAACAGCCTTGGGACTCCAAGGCTGAACACCAGCCCTTACTGCTGCCCTATCCTATCCTAGTGGACCCAGCTGAGAATCCGCAAAGAGAACCTAACGCGGCTGTTTGAGAAGATGCAGGCTTATCAGTACGAGCAAATATCTGCTGATCCTGACAAACCTCTAGCTGATGGCATCCGGGCTCTGGACACCACCGACATGGAGAGGTAGCGTTGCAGGGTTTATTTCACAACAGGGAACCCTTAGATCAAAGGCAAGCCCCCTGGAGAGTGAGTAACCTTGCAAAATTATCAGTACATAATTTTGGGAAACCAAATTATAACCAGAAAGTAGCTTGTGAGCCTGGAATCAGAAGGGGTGTGAGAGGGGATCAGGTGATTTTAGTGGTCAACATCATGAAACTGGGGAGGAGGGACAAGGACTGTCTTAAGGACTCTGAACTTTGCTAGAGACGTGCTACCTTGTCTTCCTCTCCCTTTTTTGTTTTCACTTCTAATAGCCACAAACCACCATTTGTTTGACATATTCATCCTTTAAGATATGCCCTGGCCCTGTGGCTTAGTTGGTTGGAGCATAGTCCCGTGCACCTAAAGGTTGCAGGTTTAATTTCCAGCCAGGACACATTCCTGGGTTAAGGTTTCCATCCCCCGTCAGAGCGCATACGGGGGGCAGCCAATTGATGTTTCTCTCTCTTTCTCTCCCTTCCCCTTTTTGTAAAGTCAAAAAAACATATCCTTGAATGAGGATTTTCTTAAAACAGATACATTGGCCTGGCTGGTGTTGCTCAGTGGTTGAGCATTGACCTATGAATCAGGAGGTTGGGGTTCTATTCCCAGTCAGAGCACATGCCCTGGTTGCCAGCTCAATCCCCAATGTGGGGTGTGTGGGAGGCAACTGATCAGTGAATCTCATCATTGATGTTTCTATCTCTTTCTCCCTCTCCCTTCCTCTCTGAAATCAATAAAAGAAATAGATTTTTTTTAAAAAACAGACACATTGGTTATAATTAAATCATTGTCTGGGGCCATTTGGTGTCTATAATAATTGTGGAATACAGGCACCCATTCTAGTTGGGATCTCGCCTCATGGGTATTGGACCTCTTGTAGCAGAACTGTAGTATACTCTTTCTCGGTAACAGTCGAGATCTTATGTTCCTTCCCTCCAGGCTCAAGGATGTACAGTCGATGGATGAGCTGAAAGATGTCTACAGCCATTTCCTGCTTTATTATGGTCGTGACATCCCCAAGATGCAGAATGCCGCCAAGGCCAACCGCAAGAAGCTAAAGCGTGTAAGGGAAGAGGGCGATGAGGAAGGTGAGTGCTGGGAAAGAAAACCCAGGAAACTTGATGGCCATGGCATCTCCAAGGATGTCCTTGGCTGAGTGCCCTTTGGGGCTTCTCTATATATGTCAGATCCTTGGGAGTGATTGGAAACTTGAGCACTAACTCCATTTTCCCTCCCAGGTGAAGGTGAGGAGGCAGAAGATGAGGAGCAGAGGGGACCAGAGCTCAAGCAGGCTTCCCGGCGAGACATGTATACCATCTGCCAGAGTGCCGGCCTAGGTAAAAGCTAACTCTTATGATCTGGGCATTCAGCCTTGAGCAAGGGAAGTTCCCTGATAGTCACTGGTGGGTAGAAAGAGAACTTAAGAAACATCTGAGTGAATCACCAATCCAGTTCTGAATACTTGCTCCCATGTGCCATGCTCACCCCACAGTAATGGTCCAGTCTCTCCCTAAATTCCTGAAGGAATGGTAAACTCAACACAGTTAAAGGGAGACAGCCAATCCATTCTATCTTTGGAAATTCCTTTTATTAAACTGTAACCTCCGCTTTAGTTCTGAGCCCAGAAGTTACATAGAAAATTTCTGTTTCTTCTGCCTCATAACAACCCATCAGATATTTAAAGTCAGTTTTTTCATTGCTCTTTGTAAGACATCCTGGTCCTGCTCATTCATGACCCCATTAAAGTCTAGTTCTGAGAATTGCTACTCTAGACTCTTAAGAGTCAAGACCCCAGCTATTGCCTTACCTCTGACTCTCCTGTTTACTTTAGATGGCCTAGCCAAAAAATTTGGGCTTACTCCTGAGCAGTTTGGGGAAAACCTCCGGGACAGCTACCAGCGACACGAGACAGAGCAATTTCCTGCAGAGCCCTTGGAGCTGGCCAAGGATTATGTTTGCAGGTAGGCTTGCAACAGGTGGTTCTCAGGAAGAGGGGCCTGAGGCCAAAGAGACCGCATCTTGAGCTCTTGCATTTTCCCCACAGCCAGTTCCCTACACCAGAAGCTGTGCTGGAAGGTGCCCGCTACATGGTAGCCCTGCAGATTGCCCGAGAACCCCTCGTCCGGCAGGTGCTGAGGCAAACATTTCAGGAGAGAGCCAAACTAAATATAACCCCCACCAAGAAAGGTAGAAAGGTGAGCTCTGAGCTTTAATCCAACATGTGGCCCAGCTCAGTACTTGAGCTGAATTTCTTATAGCTCAGTTGTCTTCCTGAGAGCAGAGAGGCAATCTTTTCTCCCAGGGTCAAGCCAGCCTATCTGCAGGCTGATGATTCCCCCTTGGTGTATGCAGGATGTGGATGAGGCCCACTACGCTTACTCCTTCAAGTACCTAAAGAACAAGCCTGTTAAGGAACTGAGAGATGACCAGTTCCTCAAGATATGCCTGGCTGAAGATGAAGGACTGCTCACCATTGACATCAGCATAGATATGAAGGGGGTAGAAGGGTAAGCAAAGCACTGGGGTAGGGGCTCTTGGGGAGGGCTTGGTGATGAGTCTTTGGGCGGAAGGGGTCCCTCAGAAATGTGAACCACAGCCCTGGCTGGGTTGCTCAGTTGGTTAGAGTGTCATCTCCCTACACAAGGTTGCTGGTTCTTGTATGTCCAGGGCACATACAAGAAGCAATCAATGAATGTGTAAATAAGTAGAACAACAAATTGATGTTTCTTCCTTCCTCTCTCTTTCTAAAACCAGTAGGGATAAAAATTAAAGAAAATGTGAAGCACAGTTTCAGAATTGAGCAAGCCATTGTCCCTGGCTTGCTTGCAGTGTTTGTGCACATTTGGGCATCACATTTTCTCCATCCCTAACACTAACACTAACTGCAGTGTTGTTTCTTCTCAGCTATGGCAATGACCAGACATATTTTGAAGAGATTAAACAGTTCTACTACCGAGATGAGTTCAGCCACCAAGTACAGGAGTGGAACCGGCAGCGCACCATGGCCATCGAGCGAGCTTTGCAGCAGTTCCTCTACGTGCAGATGGCCAAAGAACTCAAGAACAAACTGCTGGTCGAAGCCAAAGAATACGTCATCAAGGTGAGAACTGAAACTCATGATCTTTAGTTCTATGATTTCCCCAAACTAGAGCTGAGAGTGAAAAAACCTCTTGCCCAGGCCAGTGTGGCTCAGCATTGCCCTGTGCACTGGAAGGTTATGGGTTCAATTCCCTGTCAGAGCACATGCCTGGATTGTGAGATCAGTCCCCAGTTAGGGTGCACATGGGAGGCAGTTAATCAGTGTGTCTCTTTCACATCGATGTTTCTCTCTCCCTTCCTCCCACCACAAAAAAAGAAAAGAAAAAAGAAACCACTTAATAGTAGCTAATGGAGAAATACTGGTGGCAGGCAGAGCATAAGCTGAGAGGCTATGGGTCACTGCAAGACCTCCCTGCTTGAGAAGCCTCTTTCCCCACCCCCCCATCCAAACATTCTTTTTTTTTTTTTTAATATATTTTATTGATTTTTTACAGAGAAGAAGGGAGAGGGATAGAGAGTTAGAAACATCGATCAGCTGCCTCCTGCACACCCCCTACTAGGGATGTGCCCACAACCAAGGTACATGCCCTTGACTGGAATCGAACCTGGGACCCTTCAGTCCACAGGTTGACACTCTACCCACTGAGCCAAACCAGTTAGGGCCCAAACATTCTTTGTTTATATTGCTGTCCTCTGTATACACTCCCAGTTTCCAAAAGCAAGGTATGCTTCCGGTTATAAGCCCGCCAAGTGCAAGGAACATGCGCATACGAATACAACCTTTGCACATGTGTGCCTGCATCTGTTTCCTTAGCACACTTGGTGAGTTCCTGATGGCTATAGTGTCCGGTGTGTCTCCTCCCCAGGCTTGTAGTCGAAAGCTCTACAACTGGTTGAGGGTGGCACCCTACCGGCCAGATCAACAGGTAGAGGAAGACGATGACTTTATGGAAGAGAACCAAGGAAAGGGCATCCGAGTCCTAGGCATTGCTTTCTCCTCTGCCAGGTAACTGCCTATTCCTGCACATCTGCCATCACCCTTACTGGTATTCCTAATCTTATTCTGCTCTTATTCATATCCTCATATTGCTGATTATCACTCTTCTTTTTTCTGTCTGGCTGGCAGAGACCACCCTGTGTTCTGTGCCTTGGTCAATGGTGAAGGAGAAGTGACAGACTTTCTCCGGCTGCCCCATTTTACCAAACGGCGGACTGCATGGAGAGAGGAAGAACGGGAAAAAAAGGCAAGTGGCTGGGGCAGGTTATCAAGTTTACATCTTGAGTACATCTTATAATTCAGTGGGGATAAGGGTTTATGGTCTAAGCAACATCTCATGCAACACCCTGTTTATCTCTGACCTGGTCGCTTACCCCTCAAGTCCTGGGATAAGTCTCACTTCCATAGGCAGTAGATGGCACTCAAGTTCTGGTGTATAATTTACTTCTGGCTTGAGGCCAGTTCCTAAGCCTTGTGTGCTTGGGAGCTGCCCTTACTGCCTCTGTTCTTGCATCTGGGTCAGCCTGTTCCAGGAGCTGAAAGCCACTGAGGCATTAGGCCAACCTTTTCCCTGCTTTAGTCTTTCAGTGTCTATTTTCTAAGGAAAGGAATTTGAATTCATCTCATGTGTATGCTTCTGATTTTTTTAACCTTAATGGTATCTTTCAATTTTGTTGAGAGTGCCCATTCTAAAAATTAATTTATAACAAACAACTAAACAAAGAAATAAAACTCTTGCAGAGGAGGTAAGAATAGCCCTGAATGCTAGGTAGTAGTTTATATTAAGGCAAAGTAAAGTATTTTAAGTTAACTACAACCCAAGTATAAGCCATCTATATTAATAAAAGGGTAATATGCTAATTAGACCAGACATCTCCCGGACAAAGCCATGGTGGCAGGGGCTGAGGCACAGACGGTTAGGGGCAATCAGGCAGGC
Organism: Myotis yumanensis; assembly: GCF_028538775.1. Classification (NCBI taxonomy): domain Eukaryota; kingdom Metazoa; phylum Chordata; class Mammalia; order Chiroptera; family Vespertilionidae; genus Myotis; species Myotis yumanensis. The sequence goes on along the minus strand of NW_027223767.1, from coordinate 21,143,587 downwards.
AGGCAGGTGAGCGGTTAAGAGCCAGTGGTCCCGGATTGCGAGAGGGATGTCCAACTGCCGGTGGGATCGGGCCTAAACTGGCAGTCGGACATCCCCTGAGGGGTCCCGGATTGGAGAAGGTGCAGGCCAGGCTGAGAGACCCTCCCCCCCCCCCCACATGAATTTTGTGCACCAGGCCTCTAGTAATATAATAACCTTAGAAACTATTAACAGGTATAGAATACTAGAGGCCCAGTGCACAAAATTCATGCACGGGTGAGGTCCCTAGGCCTGGCTGGTGATCAAAGCACAAGTGTCTGGCATGGAAGGTCAGGTCCCAGCTGACCTCTGGGCCCTGAGCAGCACCTGGGCTCCCAGGCCCCTGCATGCCCCGCTCCGTCTGAGTCATCAGGCCCCCGCCTTGCTCCATCAGCACCTGGGAGCTGGGTAGCGGCCCCACCCCCCGCTGCCACTGCTGGTCACCCCCGCTCACACCTGCCTTGGCCTGGTGCTGCCCACTCATCTGCTCCACCATCCCACTGTGGTTCCACTCTCATCAGGGCCCATCCGACGCCTGCCATGTTCCACGCCGCCCCCTGGTGGTCAGCACACATCATAGCGAGCATTCAAACTCCTGGTCAAACTTCCAGTCAAGGGGACAATTTGCATATTAGGCTTTTATTATATAGGATTACAACCAGAGATCCTATAATCCCCTTGTTTTGTGTCCCAGTTCGACAGCGTATGACATATCGTTATTCTCTGGTCTTGTAAGGTGCTGAGCTACTTAGGGTGAGGGAAGTTCCTGAAATCTCCCTGTCTTCAGAGCCATTCAGCTCCTATTTTCTTTCAATCCAGGCTCAAGACATTGAAACCCTGAAGAAATTTCTTCTGAACAAAAAGCCTCATGTGGTGACAGTTGCAGGAGAGAATAGGTAGGAGGGCACCAGATGACTGGGCTAGGCCTAGTTTAATGTCACTCATCTTTTATTGTTGGATCTGGCATGTGCCTATGTAGATCCTTGATAGTACCCCATCCCAAAAGGGGGTATCCCTGGGAATATTGTACTTCTTTGTCTTCAGAGCTCTCTCCTCCCCCACACCCCTTACCCATATCCCAGCCGTGAGACTGTACATCCATGAGAAATTGTGCAGAAATAGCCCTGATTAACACCTCTTATCTCTCCAGGGACGCCCAGATGTTGATTGAGGATGTGAAGCGCATTGTGCATGAGCTGGACCAGGGCCAACAGCTTTCCTCTATTGGGGTGGAGCTGGTTGACAACGAGTTGGCCATTCTCTATATGAACAGCAAGAAATCAGAGGTAATGCTGGAGCCCTACCCTTGGGACCTGAACAGCCAAGAGCTATCAGTCCCAGAGAGATTTAATAGGGAAGCAAAGGTTACCAGGGCACTTAATCCATGAGAGGCATTCCATTCAGTCCTGTTTCAGACTTGGACCTCAGAGATTAAATTGGTCCCAAAAAAACAGTCCCAGAGGAAAGGAGAAAGTGACTTAGAGTCAGATTGGTTTCGATTTTTCTCTTGCTCTTGGCACTAAGGGGACTTTATGGCCCTGCTGACCTTGGTTTGACTCTAGGCAGAGTTCCGGGATTATCCTCCAGTGCTGAGACAGGCCGTCTCCCTGGCCCGGCGCATCCAGGACCCTCTGATTGAATTTGCCCAGGTGTGCAGCTCTGATGAAGACATCCTGTGTCTCAAGTTTCACCCTTTGCAGGTGAGTAGGATTTGCCAGGCAGGCGTGGGTGGGAAGAATTGCACAGTAACCTTATCCCTGCCTGCTGTGTATCAACAGGAGCATGTGGTGAAAGAAGAGCTGCTCAACGCCTTGTACTGTGAATTTATCAACCGAGTCAATGAGGTTGGGGTCGATGTCAACCGTGCCATTGCCCACCCTTATAGCCAGGCCTTAATCCAGTATGTGTGTGGCCTGGGACCTCGAAAAGGAACACATCTTCTAAAGGTAGGATTGAATTGAATCAGAAAATAGGAGAAGTTTCCATATCCTTGAGCCTTTATACTTTATACTTGCCAGTATGATTTGACAAGAAGACCAAGTTCAGAGAGGTAAAGGAACTTGTCCAGAGTCATCCAGCTAGTGAGAGTCAGAGTCAGACTTCAGACCAGGTGGCCACAGCTGTGCTCTTCACTACTTTACTATAGTGGCTCATGGGAAAAATAGCCATAAGCCGTGATTGAAAATAGTTGGAAGAAGGTGAAAGAGTACTCAACGCTAACCTCAGGGTAATGGCGTTTTTCCCAATGGGAAGGAAAAGGATTTCAATCAGGCGTATGCAGGGAAATTCAAAAGTATTGGTGGTAATTTTTTTTTAAGGTGAGTGATGGGTACTTGAATATATGTTTTATCATTAACTTTTTTTTTTATCCTCACTCAATATTTTTCCATTGATTTTTAGAGAGAGTGGAAGAGAGAGCGAAAGACAGAAATATCAATGTGAGAGAAACACATTGAATGGTTGCCTCCTGCACGCACCCCACCTAGGGGCCCCGGGCTAGGGAGGAGCCTGCAACCAAGGTACGTGCCCTTGACTGGAATTAAATCCAGGACCCTTTGGTTCACAGGCCGACGCTCTAGCCACTGAGCCAAACCGGCTAGGGCTATCAACTTTTAAGCCATACATTATAACGTAGTTCATTAAAGCAATTTTTTAGTGTGCTATCCCTCCCAGGAGCATGCCCACACCTTTCTTCCCTTTGAGGTGTGCATCTCCTAAACTCTAAAGGTCTCCATACCACTTGCAACCAGGAAGCAAAGGGCAGTGGCAGCTCGTCCCAGGCTAACCTCTGAACCTGTCTCCAAGACCCCCTTTTCTCTGACTTTCCAGTGAGCCAAAGCAGCCCAGCCTGGGCTCTCCTGTTGCTGCTTCTGTCCTAAGCCCTTCCTTCTTTCAGTTCCCAGCTTTAATAAATGCACTCTCACAATAAAAAATAAATAAGTAAAATAAATTTTTAGTAGCAGACAGTCTGGTATAGTGCTCATTTAGATAGTGGGCTGAAGGGACAGAGTTCCTACCAGGAAGCTTTCCCAGGAACCTGAAAGCAGGCTGGGAGGTGGGGCCTGCCCACTGCTCTGACTCACTCCACACCTCTTCCCTAGATCCTGAAGCAGAACAACACCAGGCTCGAGAGCCGGACCCAGCTGGTTACCATGTGCCACATGGGTCCCAAAGTCTTCATGAATTGTGCTGGCTTCCTGAAGATCGACACAGCCTCCCTAGGGGACAGGTGATGCCCTCTGCCTGGATAAACCAGGAGGAAATCCCTTGGGTTTTATTTGGGGACTTGAGGGGATTAGGGCTGCCAAAGGGCCACAAGCCTATTTAAATTAGGAAAAAGTGAGGAAACTTTATTCAGTCAAGAGCCTCTGACCTATGGAAAAGATCAGTTCAATTATGTGAAGCTTTTTTGTGAGAGAAACATAAGAACCAACTTAGTTTATAAATTAAGAACGGAAAACATAAGATTTTATTCATTAAGCACAAATTTGTTGTTGCTGTGGTGTGTCGTGGCTTGTAAGGGTGGGAATAGCAGGAGCAATGGAAAAGGAGTGGGGATATGAGGAAGTAAGGAAGGGGGGAAGTGATTCAGTATGTTTTGAGATGATGTTATTGAGAGAAAGTTCTATTCACTTGGACTTTGGACTTCACTATTGACCTCTTCCTCTCCAGAAGTTATCAACTCAGTCTTTGGAGGATCTTTTCCACGGGCACATAGCTCCTCATTCAGTAATGGAAATCAGTGGGGAAATAGGCTCAAGTTCTAAAACTTCATTTTCCACCCAGCTTTGCTGTAACACTCCACGAATAACATAGGTCCATGTGAGTGCACGGGCAAGACCAGCCTGGGAAGGCTTTATGGGGGAAAATAGCTGTCAGCAAATTCTCAAAGGTCTTTTCCCCCTTTTTGCTTTATCTTATTAAGAGACTTATATAAGTTCATTATATAAAATTCAACATATATAAATTTATGCAGAAAGTGGAAGTCCCCCATAATCCCACCCCCCAGAGATAACTACTATAACAATTGATGTATACTGCAACTTTTCTAAATTTTATTTTTGCTATGCATTTACTAACTACCCATTTACTGCAAAAATGGGATCATTTGGTTCATAGTGTTTTGCAGTGCATTTTTCACATATCAATATATCATGGCCATTTTTCCATGTCAGCACACATAGATCTACCTCATTCTTTTTAATGGCTGTATAGTATTCCATTGTATGGAGGTACCCTAATTTATTTACCAGTTCCCTATTGGTGGACATTTGGACTGTTATTAGAAGCTTCTTGTTTCATATCCTGCCCCTTTTCTGCCTTTCCTTTAGCACTGACTCATATATTGAAGTCCTTGATGGTTCTCGAGTCCATCCTGAGACCTATGAGTGGGCCAGGAAGATGGCAGTGGATGCTCTGGAATATGACGAATCAGCTGAAGATGCCAATCCTGCAGGAGCCCTTGAAGAGATCTTGGAAAACCCAGAGCGACTCAAGGATCTAGACCTGGATGCCTTTGCAGAAGAACTGGAGAGGCAGGTAGGTGACAGTGTAGAGAGCCTGGCATAAAAGCCATCCCAGGTGGCATGGTTGGGAGGACTCGGGCAGCAAGTCTCGAGAGAAATCCCCAATACTATTGGTGTGAGAAACTTGATTTTCTCTCCTCTTCCCCCCCCCCACCCCCCTCCCATACTGTACTGGGTTTCTCAAAGAAGTTTTCAGTCTACTTGTTAAGGAGCCAAGGCCACTATGCTCATTGTGGGGGTGGGAGGGAGCTTGCAGGGCTCAGTAGTAGAGTTTCTTCCTAGGCCCTCCTCCTCCTTGCCAACAGTGCAGCTTCGTGTTTATCTGTTATACGTTGGGGTTCTGTGAAGCCCTTTTATCATAGACCAGTGTTCCATGGGTAAGAAAAGGTTTGAAAACCTTTAGTTAATCTGAGGGCAGCAGTTCTCAACCTGTGGGTCGCGACCCCTTTGGCGGTCGAACGACCCTTTCACAGGGGTCGCCTAAGACCATCCTGCATATCAGATATTTACATGACGATTCATAACAGTAGCAACATTACAGTTATGAAGTAGCAACGAAAGTAATTTTATGGTTGGGTCACAACATGAGGAACTGTATTTAAAGGGCCAGAAGGTTGAGAACCACTGTCTTAGGGGAAAAAGAAGCCCTGACAGGAACCACCTAGCCTACTCCTTTCATTGAAAAACTCAGGCTCACGTTGGGGAACAGGTGCAAGGCTCTTCTTGATAATGGGCTTCTTCCCTAGGGATATGGTGATAAACACATCACCCTGTACGACATCCGGGCAGAGCTGAGCTGTCGGTATAAGGACCTCCGGACAGCCTACCGCTCTCCCAACACAGAGGAAATCTTCAACATGTTAACCAAAGAAACACCAGAGACCTTCTACATTGGTAAATTCTGGATCTGTTTTTAAGTGGAGGAGGATATGTAGGGGTGAGGAATGTGTGCTTACTGTACACATGTAAATCAAACAATGATTCCAACAGAATGAGGCAGGTTTTTACTATACCAGGGGAGCTTTCAGAAAGATTATAGAGCCCTATCCTGGCCAGTGCAGCTCAGTTGGTTGAGCATCATCCCATGCACTAAACAGTCACCAGTTTCATTCCCATTCAGGCATGTGCCTGGGTTGTGGGCTTAATCCCAGTAGGGGGTGTGCAAGAGGCAGCTGATCAATGTTTCTCTCTCCCTCTCCCTTCCTCTCTAAAAAATAGTAAAAAAAAAATCAATAAACATATTTTTAAAAAAGATTATAGACCACTAAACTGGAAGTCAAAGCTGAGTTCAAGATCACATTATGTTTTTAACCTGCTGTGGAATCTTTATGAATTCACTTTTAAAAGCCTCATTTTCGCCCTAGCCGGCGTGGCTCAGTGGATAGAGCATCCACCTGCGGACTGAGGGTCCCGGGTTCAATTCCCGGTCAAGGGCACATGCCTGGGTTGCAGGCTCAATCCCCAGTAGGGGGCGTGCAGGAGGCAGCTGATCCATGATTCTCTCTCATCATGGATGTTTCTATCTCTCTCTCCCTCCCCCTTCCTCTCTGAAATCAATATATATATATATATATTTTTTTTTTAAAAAGGCTCATTTTCCCATGTCATCAAATCAAGGGAAGACCTCCCTTTTCAAAGATGCAAGAGAAATCAGTTCAGATGCTATAAGACAAGTGTTGTGTCATTAAAAGGTGGTGGAAAGAAGTCGCCTCTTCAGTTCTCTCAACCTGTGCTCCCTGTTCTTCCCTGTTCTCACCCCTTCCTCCAGGAAAGCTCATCATCTGCAACGTCACTGGCATTGCCCATAGGCGTCCACAGGGTGAGAGCTACGACCAGGCAATCCGAAACGATGAGACGGGCCTATGGCAGTGCCCCTTCTGTCAGCAGGACAATTTCCCCGAACTAAGTGAGGTATGTGCTGCAGTGTTACCATGGTCACTGAATTTCTTTGAGTTGATGGTCTTAGTGCCCTCAAAAGGAATAGGAAAGCAGGAGTGTTTAGAAAATGCTTTACCGAATGAATACACGAAGAAGGAAGAGGACTGGAACATACACAGGTCTAACATGAAGTCCCTCCATATGCTAGTCAAAAATTATCTATATGGTTTTTTCTGCTCTGGCTCAGCCCTGAATCCTGTTTCCCATTCTCTGGGCATCTAGCTCAACCAGATTAGAGATATGAGGACATGCATTTCTTACCTGCAGGGTAGGCACAGTGTCCCTATGCTAGTTAGAGACTCCCTTTCATCTTTTTGTTCTCCAAACACATTTTTAATTTTTCCCACATTCTTCTAGACATCATCTGCCTTTTTTCATGGTCAGAACTCATTAAAGCCACCCTGAAAGCTTTTTCTGGGTCTTCAAATGTTAGGCAGACTATAAAAGACCATTTCCCAATTTACCCAATAAAAGAAGCTGTTGGGATTTGTCCAGAATGTATAGAAAGCCAAGGGGCAACTGGTTCACTGAAATGAGTTCTAAGGAGACTGACATTGATGTTTCTCATGCCCATGAGGTCAGAACAAAATGGGAGAGAGGGGTCTCCGTTTCAGCTAGAAGAATGTATAGGTTAGGTTAACATAAAAGATTGATTTGATAGCCAGTGGTGCCAAACATGAGTTATGAGTCAAATAACATTGGGGAACTTCACATTTTATGTTGGTAGGAGGTGGCTAACTCATTGTGTTTTCAGACCACGGTACCAGCTGTCAGTGGTAAAATAAATTATAACACCCTTGGCAGCTCTTCTGAATGTGTCATCTCCAGAATCTTAATGATCAAGCTTCTCTCCTGATGCCCTCTTTAGGTCTGGAACCACTTCGACAGCGGTTCATGCCCAGGCCAGGCTATTGGTGTTAAAACACGGCTAGACAATGGTGTAACCGGCTTCATCCCCACCAAATTCCTCAGTGACAAAGTGGTAAAGCGGCCAGAGGAGCGAGTGAAGGTAGATGAATGACTAGGCAAAGGCATCAATTTTCAGCTGCCTAAATTGGGCTCTCGTTAACATTGGGCTGTTCACACCAGAAGTTAGGCTGTGTTCCCAGTGGCTGCTGGTAGGGAGAGAATTTCAGGGGGATTTGTAACTAGCTGAAAGAAGCCAGGGCAAGAAGCATTTGAGTGCTTTTGTTCACTGCCTTGTGAAACTTCAAGTTGCCAGCCCTTTGGGAGAGGGCCCTTGCTTTCTGTGTGGGAAGCTGTGATTTAGTCCAAGGGGCAGGAAGCAGGGCACAGCATTAAAAGCTGCGAGACACAAAGCCAAGTTCCCTTTCGGTTCTAGTATTCTCCTGCCGTTAATTATGTATATACACACTAGGCACCAGCACTTGACTTTTACATATGTTGTCTCTAATCTCACCGCCTGATGGGGAAGGACTATTTCCTTCCCTTTTAAGAGAAATTCAAGTGCCTTTTCCAGGATTACTCAGTCTGTAACATGGCTGGTCCTGGATCTGCCAATTCTCTGGTTCTAAGTGTTGTGAACCCGAGAACTGTGGGCTTGGGAAGGCTGGGCAAAGACTCTGTTCCTGATAAATGAGGCTAGGGAGAGTTTCAAAAGGAGAGCTGTGCAGAGTGACTGGCTTTTGCCACTGTTTAGACAGATGGGTTCAATCAAGCCAAGGATAAAGTCTAAAAACCAGCTCTTATTTTCCTTCCCCTCCAAAAAGGGCAGCCAGACTTTGACCACCTCCTAGGAGCAGTAACAAGGCAACTTTAAGGGAGAAGGGAATAGTGCCAGTAACAGGCTAGACCCCAGTAGATTCCAGGTGGTTTTCCTGTCTAGAGTAAGAGGCATCTACAAGACACAGCCAGTAGTCTGCAGATCAGACTCAACCCTGAACTCATCTGCTATTCAGTAGGTGGCTGTCTTTGGGCAAGTCACTTCATCTTTCTGCCTGAACTTTGATTTGTAAAATAGGGCATCGGGCTAGATCATCTTTGTCCCTTCCAGCTCACATGTTCTGTGGATCTAGGTGGGAATGACTGTTCACTGCCGCATCATGAAGATTGACATCGAGAAGTTTAGCGCAGACCTGACCTGCCGCACCTCAGACCTCATGGACAGGAACAACGAGTGGAAACTGCCCAAGGACACCTACTATGACTTTGATGCTGAAGCAGCAGACCACAAGCAGGAGGAGGACATGAAGCGGAAACAACAGCGGACCAGTGAGTGCCCACCACGCCTGTGCGCCGAGGTCTTGGCAGCTCGCTCTCTCCAGGATGCACGTGCTAATGGCAGTTCCCCTTGCTCAGCCTCCCGATGGGAGTGAGTGCTCAGCTTGGAGGTGCTGAGGCCCAGAGGCATCAAAAGGGAGTCATTGGCAGGGTTGGAAACCAGGGTTTTCTTGGGTCACATTTTCTTTGCTAATGCATGTGACTCCTGTCAGTACCCTAGGAACCCAGGTGAACACATCTTTACATCAGAAAGTCCAGGCCCAGAGAGGGTGAGAGTGTCTCAGAATTCAATAGGGGGCCAGAAGTTAAGCCATGGTTTGTCCCATTGCTATTGGTTCCCAGTTCCATCACCTGATCTGTACTTCTTTCCTGCCCTCTTCAGCATATATCAAGCGGGTAATTGCACATCCATCCTTCCATAATATAAATTTCAAACAAGCAGAAAAGATGATGGAGACTATGGACCAGGGAGATGTTATCATCCGACCAAGCAGCAAGGGCGAAAATCACCTGACAGTGACCTGGAAGGTCAGTGACGGCATCTACCAGCATGTGGACGTGCGAGAAGAGGGCAAGGAAAATGCCTTCAGCCTGGGAGCCACCCTGTGGATCAACAGTGAGGTGAGAGCCAGCCCCCACTCACTTCCCATCCCCACGCCTGCCTCAGAAATAAGCCATTTCTGGCCACTTCACCTAACACTAGTAACTTGTATGCATTACATGCATTTATTTTAGCTACATAGAACACCAAATAGGAGGTTGGTTGTGAAATAAGTCATTTGATATTAATTTTGTATATTTGTCCTTCGTCCCTGTCCTCCAAATTTTAAAATAGACTACCTAAAGCCCAGCCGGCATGGCTCAGTGGTTGTGTTGACCTATGAATCAGAGGTCACTGTTCCATTCCCGGTCAGGGCACATGCCAGGGTTTCAGGCTCAGTCCCCAGTGTGGAGCATGCAGGAGGCAGCTGATCAGTGATTCTCTCTCATCATTGATATTTCTATTTCTCTCCCTTCCTTTCTGAAATCAGTAAAAATATGTTTTAAAAATAATAATAAAATAAAGTAGACTACCTAAAGAGAGCCAGTGGAAGAAGAGGAGAAAATACATGCAGGCACGTGCATGTGCACACACATCGAATTTCTCTGTCCTTTTTCAATGGAGTGAAATTTCATGGAGTTCCCTGTTGTTCCCAAGCACCAGGGAGAGTCAAAGTTTAAATGATTTTGTGCCTTAAAAGCTTTAAATTTGAGCACAACTCAAACAGATGGATAAATTGAAGAGGCTTTGCAATGGAGTAAGGCTGCAGCAGGACTGGGAAGTCCACCCCCTCCCAGGAGTTTTATTCTGAGTAGATTTGATAAAGGGCCAGGCGTCTCAGATCTGGATATGCTACATGGGCCTTTACCTTCTTCCCACAGGAATTTGAAGACTTGGATGAGATTGTTGCCCGCTATGTTCAGCCCATGGCATCCTTTGCCCGGGACCTTCTGAACCACAAGTATTATCAGGAGTGCAGCGGTGGGGACCGTAAGGTGAGCCCAGGGCCCCTTGAGGGAAGACATCACCCAGTCACTTAGAATGTATGATTTCCCTTCAGTGTAGGGGTCCCTCAGCTGGTGAAGGAGGTGTACGTGTATGCGCCAGACCTTGTCTACCAAGCATGCTGTTATCCCAACCTCTCCCCCTCATTCTACCCCCAGAAATTAGAGGAGCTGCTCATCAAAACTAAGAAGGAGAAGCCCACCTTCATCCCTTATTTCATCTGTGCCTGCAAGGAACTGCCCGGCAAGTTCCTACTGGGATACCAGCCCCGGGGTAAACCCAGGTGAGCACTGGTGCTGAGAAGGTGCTGCCGCTGGGGTCCACAGACAGGCTAGCCGGGGAGACAGAGGCCCTGGAGTAGTCCTCTCTCTGGTTCTGCCTGACTGCCTTTTATCTGTTTAGAATAGAGGCGGAGGTTGGAGGTGGGGTAAGAGGATGATGATTTAGAGGCAAAAGGCAAAGATTCACTAAGAAAATGCTTTTCTCAACCCTTTGCCTCTTCTCCCCCTCCCAAGGAGTGATGGAAATCTTCAGATGCTCCATCCACCTGGCTGTCCAAGATGGGGCCAGCATACTGGTCTCTCCTTTTCACTGTCTGCTTCACCCTAGCCAGGGCTTCTGCACACAGTGACTTGCTGTTGCTATGGTGTGCTGACTTCTCCCCACACAGAAGGGCTAGGTCAGGAGAGCGTCTCTTCTCCCTACCATTGACCTGCTCTGCTTCCTTTCTGTCTGACCAGCTGGCCTTCCTAGGTATTCTTTAATCTGGGACTCTCTAGTGCTCATACCAGCCTTCTCTACTCCCCCATCCTCCCTTTGGCCCTTAGCCAAGACCTGTGCATTTCTGCCATCATCCCTATGCCTATACGTGATGCACAGCACAGGCAATATTAGTAAGGGACTCAGCAGCCAGATGACAAGAAGCTCTGGACTCTGCACCCTGCATTGTCTTGGGCACAACTGAAATATTGTGCTCATTTCTGAGAAGCCTTTTCTGACTTATCATGTTTTCAGAGGTTCACCACCAGGGATCTTTGGGTTGGAAACTGTCCCATGAGGACAGTTGAGCAAACAGGACCTTTAACCAGGAGCAGAGGCAATGTGATAACTTCTTGTGGAAAGGGGCACAGACTCCTTGTGTTGCCAAAGGAACACTTGAGTTGACGATTTAGGAAATAGCTTTCAGTTTAATATAAATGAGAACTTTGTCATACTTAGCATTGTCTGTTGACAGCTGTCCTTTTTTGAGCACACGGCTATTTTAGGTGTTGTGCGATGAGTGCTTTACATGCACTGTCTCATTTATTCTTCACTCCCACCTAGAGGTTTAAGTGCTGTTATACTCGTTTTACAAATGAAGCTAAGATTTGTATTTAGTAACTTCGGACAGTCATTTAGGTGATGAGTAGCAGAGACAAACTAGAACTAGAACTGGGTATGAACCCAGAGCCCATCCTCTTATCCACGCTCAGGTCTGTACAGTGTGGAATAAAGGCAGACTAACCACCTTCCAGAAGCACTTCCAGATTCCAGTTCATGGGGAATTGTGTTTTGCTCTCCTGGGAGACCTCTTCCAACCCTGACTGTCTGTGGCTTCAGTTTCACCCTCACCTGCAGGGTGCTGCCATCACATGGTGGCCAAGGATGGTGGCCCAGCCCCCGAAGTCTTCCTCTGGCAGCCTGTACTCTGCTCCGCACACCTCACCTCCCCAAAGTCAGGGTCAGAGACCGGCTCTTTCATCTCTTCTTTCCCCTAGCACCCAGTGTGACTACTTCACATGGTGGAGATCTGTTCTGGCCACGTTCTCATGGCTGGTCCCCAAGTGGTATCTGATGCGTATTTCCTTCCAAAATCCCAGGATAGAGTATGTAACGGTGACTCCAGAAGGATTCCGGTACCGGGGCCAAATCTTCCCAACTGTGAATGGACTTTTCAGATGGTTTAAGGATCATTACCAGGATCCTGTACCAGGTGAGTTGTGCTCTCTGACTTCAGGGCTGTGGCTGGAGGGACACCTCAGCTCTGAATCACGGTATCACTAACTAGCCTTCTGTGGAAGGGGGTGAGGTACAGGCTGTCATTGCAGCTCTCTTCCTTCTACTCCAATCTCCTAGCACAGTGATGGTGAACCTTTTGAGCTCAGCGTGTCAGCATTTTGAAAAACCCTAACTTAACTCTGGTGCCGTGTCACATATAGAAATTTTTTGATGCCCTAACCAGTTTGGCTCAGTGGATAGAGCGTCGGCCTGCGGACTGAAGGGTCCCAGGTTCGATTCCGGTCAAGGGCATGTACCTTGGTTGTGGGCACATCCCCAGGAGGGGGTGTGCAAGAGGCAGCTGATCGATGTTTCTCTCTCATCGATGTTTCTAACTCTCTATCCCTCTCCCTTCCTCTCTGTAAAAAATCAATTAAATATATTTTTAAAAAAAAGAAATTTTTTGATATTTGCAACCATAGTAAAACAAAGATTTATATTTTTGATATTTATTTTATATATTTAAATGCCATTTAACGAAGAAAACTCAACCAAAAAAATGAGTTCACTTGTCACCTCTGACACGCGTGTCACAGGTTCGCCATCACTGTCCTAGCATCAGGAAGTTCCTCCATCCACTTTGCCTGTGTCGCTTAATTTTTCTCAGTACCTCCTTCAGTTCCCTGAATTATGAAACCAGAAACATAACTGACTCTGCCTATTTCCTGTAGGAATCACTCCCAGTAGCAGCAGCAGGACCCGGACACCTGCTTCTATCAATGCTACTCCAGCTAACCTCAACCTTGCAGGTAAGGAGCTCCCGCCCAGGACTGTGACTCAGAGGGACAAAGCTAGGACTTTCACCTCTAATGTGCCCTCTTCCACCTCTTTGTGCTTACAGATCTGACACGGGCTGTGAATGCCTTGCCCCAGAACATGACCTCACAGATGTTCAGTGCCATTGCTGCTGTGACAGGCCAAGGACAGAACCCTAATGCCACCCCAGCCCAGTGGGCCTCCAGCCAGTATGGCTATGGCGGCAGTGGAGGGGGCAGTAGCGCTTACCACGTACGTGGCTTGGAGGGGAAGCTCTTTGTGGAGGGTGGGGAAAAATGAAAGGGAACAGTCATCCTTTACCAACCTGTGTCCATAGACTGGCTGCTGGCAATGCCCACCTTTATGCACAGATGGGCCTTATCTACAACAGATGATCCTTTTCCTCAGGCCCATTTGAGGGGAAAGGGAATAAGAGAAGGTCTGATCTTTCTGCAGAGTTCTTGGGACCTTTGGAACCCTCAAGCCACTAGAATCCTCAACTAGTCAGGACCAGAGGCCCTGTTGTGCCTGGTCCCATTCCATTGGCCTCCCTATCTGCTCAGGAGAGGGTCAACTGGAAAGCTTTGCAGAAATTCATGGGAACCCTAAGTATGCCCCAAACCCATCCCCATTTAACTGTTCACTCTTCTCCAGGTGTTCCCAACGCCAGCCCAGCAGCCAGTGGCCACACCATTAATGACCCCCAGCTACTCCTACACAACCCCAAGCCAGCCCATCACCACACCACAGTACCACCAGCTACAGGCCAGCACCACCCCACAGTCTGCCCAGGCCCAGCCCCAGCCCTCCTCCAGCTCTCGGCAACGGCAGCAACAGCCAAAGTAAGTATATGGGTGGTGGCATGGAGCAGGTTATTAGTAAGGGCAGGTGCTGTCAAGAGGCCAAGGGGCTTAGCATAGGCAGGTGCTCTGGACCTTCTGAGAGCCATGACCCAGGTGATGTTCCCATGAGGACTGCATTCTGGGAGATAACAGAAGAGGGCAGTGTGGCAGTTGGCCACAGCTACTGACCATAGGTATGAAGTCGATTTCCGCAAGGGTGGATGTTCATCAATGATTGTTGAGCCTTCTAGTGTTCCAATCTGAAAGGACCCCTTCCCTCTTCCAGGTCCAACAGCCACGCAGCCATCGACTGGGGGAAGATGGCGGAGCAGTGGCTTCAGGAGAAGGAGGCTGAGCGGCGGAAACAGAAGCAGCGGCTGACACCTCGGCCGTCCCCCAGCCCTATGATTGAAAGCACCCCCATGTCTATAGCTGGCGATGCCACCCCGCTCTTGGACGAGATGGATCGGTAGGGGGCCTGCTCCCAGGACTCTGGTTACCTCTGAGGCTGGGAGATGCCTGCCTCCTTCCCTGCCCCTCCTTTTCTGTCCATAAAGTGGCGTGAAGTGACGTTCTCTTTGGTGGTCAGCCTGGGTGGGTGACAGGCTGGATGGCCTTTCGAACTTGAGCTCAGTGTACGCTAGGCGACAATTCTCCCATTCCCGGCCCTCACCGACCCCCTCTCCTGGGACCAGGCTGGGAAGGGAGTGTGGCAGGGAGGAAGAAGAGGAAGATGAGAGTGGAACAATTTTGTATTCTACTTCCCTACAAGCCATTTTGAGCTTCTGCCCTTACCTGACTCTGGGCTGGGACCGGGCAGCAAGCTCAGCACATGAGTCTCCCCCAGCTCTTGTGGGGAGACAGATGCTATTTATTCAGTTTGGGGCAGGAGGAAGAGGACGGGAAGTATTTCTGACCTTCATGCCAACAACTTGGTGGCTATCAAAGCGGGATTGTAGGGGACAAAGGGTTGCAGCGCTAACCTGCCCAGCCCCCTCCTGGCCACCCTCACCCACCTGCTGCCACCGCTGCTTCCTGCCTGTCATTTGAATAAACAGTGTTTCTACAGAGCACTTGACAAAGCCTCTCTCTCCCTCTCTGGTTCTTGAGGGGTGGCTTTCAAAGCAGTGTTTGGAGCTCTGAGGGCTTCCGACTCCCTCTCCCAGGCCATCAGAAAGGCAAGTTACTCCGAGAAGCAGGTGGCTTCTGCACCAGATTGCCTGATATCACATTCCTGTTCCACTTCCCAGTCCTATGACCTTGAGCGCACTCCTGTTATCTCTAAGCCTGCTTGTCTGTAAAGGAGATGGTGATACCTACCTCATCAGAGCATCTGTGAGGACAGATAGAAAGAATGTGTGAAGTGCTTGGCCCAGTGCCTGGGACCTCATAAGGCCTCAGTAAATGTTAGCTGCTATTACTTCCACTCACACACAGCCACTGCCAGCCACTGTGCCTGCTACAGATGGTCCCCAACTTAATAATGATTCCACTTAAGATTTCTTGACTTTACAGTCGTGCAAAAGCTATACACTTGCAATAGAAACTGTACTTCACATTTTGAGTTTTGCTCTTTTCCCGGGGCAGTGATAGGCAGTAGGATACTCTCCTGATGCTGCATGATGCTGGGCAGCGGCAGCAGTGAGCTGCAGCCCCCAGGCAGGCAAGCAGTCACCAGCGTAAACAACAGTGTTCATTGTGCTAGATTAAGCATGTCAAACTCGCTTCCCACGGGCCGCATGCCTCGTTTATGTGGCCCGTGTTAGCCTTTGACTTTGACATGCTTGTACTAGATGCTTTTCCCAACTGTAGGCTGATGTAAGTATTCTGAGCACGTTTAAAGTAGACTGGGCTAAGTTGTTCAGGTGTGTTAAGTGCATTTTCGCTCTAACGATATTTCCGACTTACAGTGGGTTTATCTGGACGTAACCCCATCATAAGTCGAGGAGCACCTGTGGACTTCTTGGGCACAGTTGAGAAAGGCCACAAGTAAATCTGGGTTTCTCACCCTGAGCCCCTGCACATCTCTTCCCTTTTTGCCAGCTGGGCCTGAATGTCCGGCAGTACTTCTACACCAGTTAAGTGTGTCTGACCCAGGATGGGCCCACGCTAGCCTGCTACACACAAACACTGGCCCTGGAAAAGGGAGCTGGGCTGTTGCAGGCTAGTTCCCAGGCCTTGGTCCTTTCCCCAGCCCCACAGCCTCTTTTATTCTGGATTCTGATCTCCCTGTGTTTCTTCCCAAAGGTTTTGTCTCATAGCTCTGTGAGTCGGGGCTGGGAAAGTGAGGCTTTCCTACTCCTTTTCCTCTGCTTGAGGCTCAGCAAAGAAATAAAAAAAAAGCCACTGCTGCCCAAACTTGGTGAGCTCCCTTCTTTGCCTTTTTTTTTTTTTTTTTTTTAAATGAGAGAGGGAGCCCTGGCCGGTTTGGCTCAGTGGATAGAGCGTCAGCCTGCGGACTCAAGGGTCCCAGGTTCGATTCCGGTCAAGGGCATGTACCTTGGTTGCAGGCACATCCCCAGTGGGGGGTGTGCAGGAGGCAGCTGATCAATGTTTCTCTCTCATCAGTGTTTCTAACTCTCTATCCCTCTCCCTTCCTTTCTGTAAAAAATCAATAAAATATATTTTTAAAAAATAAATAAATAAATAAAATAAATGAGAGAGGGAGAGGGAAAAAGGGAGAAACATCAATCAGCTGCCTCCTGCACTACCCCACTGGGGATGAGCCTGCAACCTGGCATGTGCCCTGACCGGGAATCGAACTGGTGATCTCTCAGTGCATGGAATAACACTCAACCAATTGAGCTACACTGGCCAAGGCCCTTCCTTGCTTTTTCTTCATTTAAGATCTCTGGCTTTTGGCAAGAGTTGCGGGGAGAAGAGGGGGGATTGGCCTTTAGTAGGGAACTCAGTTCAGTTCCCTTTAGCACAAAAGGTCTAGAGGGGCGTTGTAGGAGCAGGTCCACAGAGCTGGTAAGATCATGTTCCCTTTGGTGCTACCAGCACCTTCTCCAGGGCCACTTAAAAGAGGGGAAGGGCAGGCACAGTGACAGAGGTTAAAAGGTTCAGTTTATTAGGGGTATCCTTACAGATAATCCCGCCTGTCCCAGAGTGGACTTAACACAGACCAGCCTCCCCATAGATGGGAAGCCTCCTTCCCTCCTCACCCAGATGTGCTCTTCTGCCCTGGGCCTAGGATGTTACAGAGAAACAGGCTGTTACAGTGCCCTTCCCTGCCCTCCCACCTACCTTCCCATGGACTTCCTCTTGGCAGATGGACTGCCCTTTAGAAACCCCCGCAGGCCCCTAGCCCCTTCGCTCCAGCTATGCCCAGAGCCCACCCCCGCCCCCCAGCAGCAGCCAAGTTAGAGGGAGAGAAGAGCAGCAGGGGGTTTGCGACAGGCTGGATGGCATTTATTCTTCACCTGGTCGCCCGGCCTCAACTGAGATTGGGGCTGGATACTGGGGGGGATTTCCTCTTGTTCATCTTCTTGATTGGAGAGGGTTTTGCTCCAAGTTTCTTGGCCTGGACCGTGTTCTTATCTCTCTTTCTGGGCGATGACTCTACAATATCCTCACTGGAGGGCTCCTCCTGCCTGGGGTCACTGTAACTGTCCTCACTCTCCAGGTCTTCCCGGCTCTCTGGGCTGGATTCTGACAGCCTGAACAGCTCCCTTGGGCTTAATGATCTGCTCAAGTCTGGAGGTGAAGGTTCTGATTTAACTGGGCTTTTCTTTTTAGTCAACTTGCCCTTCTTGACTTTTTTCTTCATCTTTGCCTTCTCATCTGTATCCTCCTCATCTTTCTCTTTTTCCTTTTTCTTCTTGGCCTTGATAATCTTGCTGCCCTGGGACTTCCCTGTGGGACTCTCAGAGCGCCAGATGGTAATGGGAGCCGCCGAGTCTGTTGTGCCCATGATCGTGCCCATTTCTATGCCTTTGTCCTTGGATGTGGTGGCGGTGGGCCCCACCTGGGTCGGGATGGGAGGCTTGCTTTCTTCCTCCTCTTCCTCTTCTTCATTTAGGTCATCTCTAAATTCGTGGTGGAGGGGATGGTGGATCACTGCCACGGAGACAGGCCTGAAGCTTTTGCACCTGGGAGGGAGGGAGGGAAAGAGAAGGCTGACAAAGAGTGAGGGCGATTGCCCTGCAGTGCCCCCATCAGCCTGCCAGCACTCACCAGCCATACCAGAACCGCTCCACATACTCTTCCTCGGGGATGAGCTCAAAGCAAGGGGTCTGGACGATTTCGAAACAGGTTGGGCCCACATCTCGGGAACAGGTTGGGCCTGCATCTTGGGAGATGCTGCTATTTGTCTTCTCTGAGTAGTCCTTCACCCTGCCACACAGAACTCAGCCTGGCTCCCACACCTCCAGGACTCCCCAGGGGCCCAGAGCCAGGAGCCTGGAGGACAGTGGGCTTTCTGAGTCGTAACTGCAGCTCAGCCCAGGCTGCCAAAAGCCCTCCTCCCCATTGCTCTTGGAGCAGAGCCAGGTTTACAAAGCCGGGGTTGGGCTGGCAGTGCCTGGTCAAAGCTAAAGGAGGGGACTGCAGTGAAAGTTTGGACCTGGCTCTGCCTGGGAGTCTCCTGGGCTGTGGATCGCCCAAGGAGGAGGGTTCTTACCTAGAGTCACAGTCACAGTCACAGTCACAGTGGCTGAGAGAGTGCAGGTGCAGGTTGTAGTGACCACAGTCAGAGGTGAAGGGGTGGATGATATGCCCAGTGCACTGCTTGTGATTCCAGCAGCACCTGTCAGTGTCCTTGAATTCGCCTAAGGGGTCGGAGTCTGGGTCATACAGGGGTAGCAGTAGCAGCACATCTGTGGGTCTCTCCTTCCACAGCTCAGTCTATATGCTTCACCAAATTCACCTGCCCCCAACCCCTCCCCCCCACACACACACGCAGGCAGCTGCTTCTACTTCATAGTAGTCATTCCGTCCAGTAGTAACTCCAGGTCTCACCAGTGGGCTTTCCCCAACCCACTGCATGGATCTGTCTGCCCCCTGCTCGCTCCCAGGAAAATGTCTCACCAAGGCCCTCACCAAAGCCCCCTTGCTGTCCTGTGACACCTGCCTCTTCCCCTCCCCTGCCTTCCTGGAGCCCTCCCTCCACTGGCTCCTGCTGGCCTCTCGTGCAGCTGCTGCACACTGTCAGCTACCTCACTCCACAGGATGCCTCGTAGGGGACAGCCCTCTTGCCGTGGCAGACTGAGGAGTGCCACTTCAGAGTCCCCAGTGATTAGAGCCAGCAACACAGCATCCCCAGCTCCTATGCCTGCCCTGCACAGGCCCAGGAGGCCTTCATCCCACCCCTCGAAGCCTCTCATGACATTCCGGCCCCAAGGACCGCCACAGCATGGTGGCTCATGCCCGGACGGGAGCTAAGGTCTATCCTACCACATGTCATGCCCCTTTGCTTCTCCTGACTCTGGGCCTGCCTTTTCCCTCCTCTCTCCTCCCGGCTCCTCCTCTCTCCAGGCACTCTTCTCACATCTCTCCCCTTTCCCATGCTCACCCTGGATTCTTTCCCTGCTCTTGAACCATCAAAATTCCCACTCCCCCTCCATTCTCTCCCCAGTCCTTGGAGCCCACAGACTTGAACAACCCACTCCCAACCTGAGTCCTTCTACCCCTTGTAGGCAGCACACATGCCATGTCCACTTTGCCAGGGAACAGGGGAGATGCTGCTGGGGTAAGAGTTGGGATTGAGGGGAAGCCCTGGAGAAAGGTTCCCACCTCTTTTACTCAACGGAATGCAAGTCCTGGACACACACTGGAGTCTCCCAGCCTCTACCCGCACTGCCTCATCTCCGACCCTGCCTAAGACTCCAGTCTACCAATGGGTCTCCCCTCCGGCCACTCTCCAAAAGGTAAGCCCATGAAATGCCTCCAGGTGCCCAGGACCTCACACATCAAGGCAGAGAGCACCTTCCTGCAGGTCTCCCCTGGACTCTGACTCCACCCACCTTGGGAGGGAGAAGTGGATGAACACCAATGACTTCCATAGCAGTCTGGCATGGGGTGCCATGGCTGGCTAACTCCCCGCCAAACAGGCCAGGAGGATTGCACCTTTATCCAGCCCCTACAAGGTGTGGAACTGGGGCAAGATCTCATAAAACCCCAACTGGGGCTGTGTTAGTCCAAGTGGCCTTAAATACTTGAGAGATGAGTAGACGGCAGCGTGGTCTGAGCCTTGCCCCACATTCCTCCCTTCCCTTCCCTCTACCAGGCTGCGAGGGTCCCAGGTCCCCCATATACCCTTGACCCATTTGGTGGCCTCCCTGTCTACTTCCTCTCCTCATGTCCTTTCTTCATAAGGATGTGAGCAGGACTTGGGAATAGCACCACACCCTCAGCTTGCTTCAGCTGAACTGGGGCAAAGGGCAGCACAGTGGCCAGTGTCCTTGAAGTCAGGCCTGAGTCCAAGTGTTGGCTCTGTCACAAGGGGGGTTACTAAGGACCAGTCACTTTGCTTTTCTAAGTCTTCATTTTTCTGCCCACAAAATGGGGATGATGGCACCCTGGCCAGGTAGCTCAGTTGGTTAGAGCATCATCCTGATATACCAAGATCTGCACAAGGTTTCGGGTTCAATCCCATCAGCAACCAATGAGTATATAGATAAGTGGAACAGCAAATCAATGTTTCTCCTTCCCTCCCTCTCTAAAATCAATAAATTAATTTTTAAAATAGGGATGGTGGTAACCTATTATACAGGGTTGTTGTGAGGACTCAGTTCAAAGATATTTGTGCACCATAAAGTGTTATACAAAGAGGTGATTGTGGTCTCCAGAAAGGGGTCCTCTCTGGCATGAGTAGGGGGTGGGGTGGGGGTAGGGCTGCCGGGTAACCCCTCAGGAACAAACACTTCATCCCTTCTGCTGACCACCAGGTGTCAGCTTTCCCACATTAGGGGTGGTGGGGCCTCTGGAGCCAGATTCCCCTGGACCCACCTTCAGAGGAGAAGATAGATGCATCAGTGCTAGACGCCACACCAGCCAGCAGATGTCCTCTTTCCCAGCTGGGTAACCTGTTTACATCTGAGAGAGAACAGAGGGGCCACAGACAGCATCCCCTCCCCACGTCATTCATTCGTCAAACATTTTCTGAGATGCCACAGGTGTCCGGCACCAGCTGCATCCAAGATGCAGATTTACAAAAACAGTCCCTGCTTTCAAGGGGCTGGGAGAGGGTTTAAGAAGAGAAACGCAGGGGCGATATGTGGAGCAGTTCCTGACCGTGGTGTGATGCAGACACTGACAGTGAGAGAAATGGTGGGAAGGAGGACTGTGGAAGCAGAGAACAAGGGCACCTACTGAGACAGTGAAGGTGTAGGGCAAGCATGTCAAACTCATGTGGCTCGCGGGCTGCGAGTTTGACATGCTTGGTGTTGGGTGAGATTAGGAAAATCTTCCTGAAAGAAGCTTAACAGGAACTGAATCTGGAGAAACAATAGGAATGAGCCAATCTAGACAAGGAAGGAGTTTCAGGAATTGTCATAGGGTGGGTGGAGCTGGGTCAGAAGTTGTCCACCAGCGGAACTCCAACTGGGACAGCAGCTGCATCAACAACCACAGGGCAGAGCCTGCACTTCCCTACTTCCCACAGTTAGTTTGTCCTTTGGGGCATCAGGAGCTGAGTTCTGCTTAAGAAAGGAAGCTGAGCCCAGCCAGCGTGGCTCAGTGGTTGAGCATCAACCTATGAACCAGGAGGTCACAGTTCTATTCCTGGTCAGGGCATATGTCCAGGTTGTGAGTTTGACCCCCAGGGTGGGGGCATGCAGGAGACAGCCAATCAATGATTCTCTCTCATCATTGCTGTTTCTTTCTCACTCTCACTCTCCCTTCCTCTCTGAAATCAATAAAAAATACATTTTTAGAAAAGGAAGCTGATTTCTTGGGGACTTCAACTGAGCCTTCATCTTTTTACAGTTCCCTGGTCAGCTCCTTCTGCTTTCCACAGCACTTCCCTGGAAACTCCTTTCCTGCTGCTGTTCCTCCCAGCAGATCATTTCACCAGCCTTATCTGTGGCTGCTCCCACCCTCATCAACTCTCCTCTAACCTGGGGAAGCTTTCCTTCTTCCTCCTGCCCAAAGCACCTGAACTCTAGGTCCCAGCCAGAATTTTGATCTTCTTATTTAATGGTTTGTTTCCCCCCTATATAGGCTCTGAACAACTTTAAACAAAGCACTCTATGAACCCTGTTTCTCCCTCTAGCACCACATATCCCACTCCTCCTTTCCAATCCAAGTTTATTTACTCATTTAACAGACATATTGGATAGCTTCACTAGACACCAGAGGAGGCACAGACCTTTCCTTCAGTGAGCTCAGAATCTGCACCTCTGTCTCCATTCCAGCCACCTACACAAGGCAGCCACCCCGGCCTCTCTATCACATTAGCCCAGGCAAAGGCTGTCAACAATTTCCCAACAGCCAAACCCAGTGGCCTTCTTTTCATCTTATCTCACTTGACCCTGTTAACCAATGAATCTCTTTCTTCTGCATGCTCTAGTCCAGTGATGGTGAACCTTTTGAGCTCGGCGTGTCAGCATTTTGTAAAACCCTAACTTAACTCTGGTGCCGTGCCACATATAGAAATTTTTTGATATTTGCAACCATAGTAAAATAAGGACTTATATTTTTTATACTTATTTTATATATTTAAATGCCATTTAACAAAAAACAACCAAAAAAATGAGTTCGCATGTCACCTCTGACATGCGTGTCACAGGTTCGCCATCACTGTCTTAGACCAATATGTCCCACATGAACCTACCATCTTCTTCCTAAACTCCATGAACCACCCCCTCTTGTATCTTCCATTTCAGAGAGCAATAGACAACACAGCTAGAAATCTAGGAGTCACCCTTTCCCTCACTTCTATACCAACTTGATGACCAAGTCTTGTCATGCCTGTCTGCTCCCACATCTACCTCTGTCTTGGTTCACACCCTCATTATCTCTCACCAAGACAACGGCAGTAGCCTCCTGCCCGGCCTCCCCACCTCCTGTCTCACTACCCTCATCCAGTCCTCACAATGCAGCCAAAGTGAGTTTTCTAGGTGCCAACTGGTCTGCCATGTTCCTCTTCTTTAATAGCATTCTACTGCCTTCAAGATGATGTCCTTATCATGTCCCCACCCCAGGACCAGGGCCCTGGTTCCTTTCTCAACCATCAGCTCCTCCCCCTCATCCATCCCTTTCTCCATTCCTTCTCTCCTGCCTTCTACTACCCAGAAATACCTGCTCATTTTGGAAAGAACAATGCTATCAAAGTAGAATTGGTCACACATGTCTTATTCCCCTTTACCCTGCAAGGGCACCTCATGCATATATGGCAACTTGAGAACAAGAGCCGTATTTCATCTGTTTCTGCTTCTATAGGTCCTGGGACTTAGAAAGTACTCAGGAAGCCCTAGCTGGGTAGCTCAGTTGAATAGAGCATTGTCCTGATAAGCCAAAATTGCGGGTTCAATCCCTGGTCAGGGCACATACAAGAGTCAACCAATGAATGCATAAATAAGTGGAACAACAAATCAATGTTTTTCCTATCAATATTTATCTCTTGCTCCCTCCCTCTTTCTCTAAAATAAAATCAATAAGCGTATTCTTGAGGATTTAGAGAAAAAGAAAATACTCAGTAAATATTGGTTGATTGAAAAAAATACATGAGCCCAGCTGGTGTGGCTCAGTGGGTGAGCATGAACCTATGAACCAAAAGGTCATTCCCCTTCAGAGCACATGTATGGGTTGAGAACTCAATCCCCAGTAGGGGGTGTGCAGGAGGCAGCTATTTAATTATTTTCTCTCATCATTAATGTTTCTATCTCTCCCTCTCCTTTCCTCTGAAATAAAATTTTTTTTAATTACTATTGTATTCAATGTGTTTTTTTAAAGGTCTATATGCAGGTTCCACTAACTTCGTCTAAGCCAGTGGTTCTCAACCTTGGCTGCACATTAGAATCACCTGGGAATCTTTTAAAAATCCTGATTTCTGGGCCTCATCTTCTGGAAATTCTGTTTCTTTGTTATGGGGTGGGGCCACAACATTAGTAACAAACAGAATTTCCGGAGGATGAGGCCCAGAAATTAGGATTTTAAAAAGATTCCCAGGTGATTCTAATGTGCAGCCAAGGTTGAGAACCACTGCTCTAAGCCCTGACAATCATAAGTGTTTGCCAAGGGGTGGGATTTAGTAACTCTCCTCAAATCTGAGGAAGGCAATCTGCTCTCTCGTTTCACAGGCAGAACGAGGGAGCTCCCGCTGAAGCAGCAGTCTAGAGCTCCCGCAGCAGAAGTGACTGAGGTTAGACATGGGGTTGGGACGGGGGGGGCTTCATAATGAATGAGGAGGGTAATGGCTTAAAAGAAAGAGGGAGGTGTGTGGCCTTTCTCCAGAGGACATTAATCAGGGCGCAGGGACCTAACTCAAAACTCACAGGTGATGTTCATTTGTACAGAAGCCTCTCAAAACTCACAGGTGATGCTCATTTGTACAAAATCCTCCCAGTCCTGCGGGCGAGGAGCTTCCCCCGCCCTGGCAGCACAGGCGGTGGGATTCCAGGTTGGACACTGGAGCAGATGAATGAGGGAGGTAGGGAGGGAAGGCGAGAGGGAGAAAGAAAGGGGGGGAAATAACAAGGAAGGGAAAGAGGGAAGAGGAGGGAGCAAGGCACGCACAGTGTGCACGCGTCTCCTAGGAAAGCCCCCGGCCCCGCCCACGTCTGTAGGCGATTGTGACGTCACGCTCGGAGCCACCAGATTCCTTGCCCTCAGAGTTAACAGAACCGTCCGCCCAAGCCCCGGCGACAGGGTGGATGCTGAACCATGGGCTCCAGCCAGGCCCCACACTAATTGGGCTACTGCCCGGGCCCTGGGCTGCTGCACAGCGAAGGCTCCTGGCCCTACTAACAGGAGTGACAGCTCCCGCTCCAGCCGGACCCGGAGGTCATTCCCAGGCCCTCGGGACTCCAGTCCTCCATCATTGGTCCGCGGCTCGCCGTGAGCCCGCCCCCAGGCTCTAGCCCCGCCCCAGCCGGCCCTTAGCCCCGCCTCCTTTGTCAGGCTCACTATGTGCTCGGGCCAGCCCTCCCCGATCTGCTGCCCCGCCCTCGCCTTACCACTGCTGCTATCATCCCAGGTGTTGGCATTGTCCTCAGTCTCTTTCTCAGTCCACCTTTCAATGGTCATTGTCGTCCTCACCCACATCGCTCTCGGCCCAGTTCTTCCTCTCTACCAGACTCTGAACCTCAGCTGGGCCGAGCCAACCGTGAACCCCAATGTCAGCTTCGCCCCCTTGGAGCCCTCAGCTCTGCCTCATGCTGGTCCCACCCCTCCACCCAACCTTCCCAGCCCCGTTCTAAGCTGCGATGTCTTCTCAGCCCAAGTCTAAGCTTCAGCCACGCTCTTCATCCGGGGCACCCCAGCGCCTGCAGGGCTCTTCCCCCTTTGTTCCACTTTAACCTTAGTACCTCACCTTTAATCTCAGGCCCAAACCTTAGCTAGGCCGCTCAGGCCCATCCTAGTTCCTCTCCAGATCTACCCCCAGCTCTTAACTCTTTCCTGCCCCCACCCAGACTTTAGCCCCGCCCCTAGCCCCGCCCCCTTCATTCTCTCGACTTACACTTCGCACCGCTCCTGGCCCCTCCCAGTCCCTTCCGAACCTCGCCGCGGCCCTTAGGCCCGCCCCCAACCTGCACGTGACCCTCTCCCGGAGGCCCGGGGTAGGGACAGCTTCCCACCTCACCCCCCCATCCCGGCTCTCCTGGGCTTCCTCCAGGCCTGGCGGGAGGCCAGGATCACTCGCTCTCCCTCCGCCAGCAGAGTCCTCGGATGAGGACTGGATGTCCGATCCCACCCCAAGGTGGCGCCCACCGCCAGAGCTTCTTACCAGCATTCCCTTCCGGCCCCATGAGGCACCCCGACCCAGAGAAATACTGCCCAATAAAGATCTTAACAAAAGGCAGGGCCTTGGTCAATTTCCCCCCCAAATTATCATTAATAGTTAAGGGTTTTGAGCTCTTCCTATGTGTTGGTGCTCTATCTTATTTCAGTCACGCAACCTATGTGTCTCCATAGGCTTGCCCCGTGCTGGGAGCAGGATCCACTGTATTCATTGTAACCTACTACACACATCCCTCCACCATACACCCCTCCCACCCTAAGGATAGCATGCACATCGCGCATGCTTGTATCACACATATAGCACACATAACAAAATCTCACCACACACAGACTGATACAATATGCACACACCCCTCACAGAGGCTCCCCAGAATACAGAACCCTACCCCTGCTCCCCACATTTCACTCAGCACAAACACTCCACAACAGTATTGTGGTGCAGACTTCACACACACACACACACACACACACACACACACACACTGAGTAACAAGCTCTGAGCAAGGAAAGGCTTGATGAGTGCAGTCCTATGAGGGCGCAAAGATAAACAAAAAACAATTCCAGGAGAATGTGAAAGAATGTTAGAGCCCTATAACCGGCATTCCACACATCACGCCCCTCAATTTTTCTTGGCATCAGGCTCCAAAGTGAGGTTATGCCTCAAAGGATGGAAAGGAATGGATGGTATTTAAACTTTGTTTTCTCCAGAGAAACCAAGGGCCCCTCCTGCTGCTGCTCTTCATGATGCCAACCTTCACTTTCCTCCAGACCCAACAACATGACTGGGTCGGACCACCGCCCAGAACCTCCAGTTCTAGGGACAGACGGGGATGGGGAAATCAGGGCAAAAGGGGGGTGTGCAAAAAAAGTCAACCCTCCCAGAACAGAGTAGCTGGGGAAGAATGAAAGCAGGCATAGAACGGACAGAGCACTTGCTGACTGGGGGCCAGGATCTGTATTCTCATCTTGACCCTCCATGGTTTCCCAGGATGGCACCAGGCCACACGTGTCCCTCCATTGTTGGTCCAGATGTCTGAGATGCTTCCAACTGATGTATAGCTCTGGGTCAGATGTCAACAATGAGCCAGGTTCTTGGTCACTCTTCCTGTATACTTACGATAGCTGAGGTTTTTGAGCTCTTCCTATGTATTTGGTAGTGTCTTATCTTATTTCACCCATGAAACCTCATCAGTATTATTAGCCTCATTTTATAGATGAAGAAATTCAGGCACAGAGGATAAGTGATCTGCCTGAGTGCCCTAAGAAAACACAAGAGGAGGCAAGTGAGGATTCAAGTGCAGGTCATGCATGTATGTCTCTTTTGTTTTGAAGAGGGAAAAATACACATCTTATTTTTTATTGTTTAGTTCTTTAGTCATGTCTTAAGATGTAAAAAGGTACCACTCATAATTTTATGTTTATACCCCTAATATAGTTAGGTATTAGATAACATATCTTCTGAATAATAGCCAAGACCCTACCTCCCTGGGCCTTATGGTCAATCCAAAAAGTATCAAAAACTCAATCACTTCTCACTGTGTTCCCCTCAGAGAAGCATTTTTTAAAATATATATATTTTATTGATTTTTTACAGAGAGGAAGGGAGAGAGATAGAGAGTTAGAAACATCGATGAGAGAGAAACATCGATCAGCTGCCTCCTGCACATCTCCTACTGGGGATGTGCCCGCAACCCAGGTACATGCCCTTGACCGGAATCGAACCCGGGACCTTTCAGTCCGCAGGCTGACGCTCTATCCACTGAGCCAAACCGGTTTCAGTGGAGAAGCATTTTTTAAAGGGAAGGTGGGCCCTAGCCAGTTTGGCTCAGTGGATAGAGCGTCAGTCTGTGAACTGACGGGTCCGGGTTTGATTCCGGCCAAAGGCACATGCCTGGGTGGCGGGCTCTGTCCCCAGTAGGGGGCATGCAGGAGGCAGCAGGTCAATGATTCTTTCTCATCATTGATGTTTCTCTCTCTCCCTCTCCCTTCCTCTCTGAATCCAATAAAAAAAAATATAAAAAATAATAATAAAGGGAAGGCCGGGCCCTAGCTAGTTTTGCTCAGTTGTTAGAGTGTCAGCCCTCAGATTGAGGGGGCCTGGGCGTTCGATTCCAGTCAAGGGCATGTACCTCAGTTGCAGGCTCCATACCCCACCCTGGCAGGAGCGTGTGGGGGAGGCAACCAATTGATGTGTTTCTCTCACATTGATGTTTCTCTCTTTGTTTCCCCCCCTCCCACTTTATCTAAAAATCAATGGAGAAATATCCTCGGGTGAGGATTAACAAAATAAAAGGGAAGCCAGGAAGAGGCAAAAGAAGAAGAGAAGAAAAGGAAGGAAGGAAGGAAGGAAGGAAGGGAGGGAGGGAGGGAGGGAGGGAGGGAGGGAGGGAGGGAGGAACGGAGGGAGGGAGGAGAGAAGGAAGGAAAGAATATTATCCAGTGGTGGAAATTTGGGTATAAGCACCAAGTAGGAGGACACATTTTGGGGGAAAGGACTAAAGGAAAGGGCTCTCAAACCCAACAATTCAGATCTCACCCAGTGAGAGTGCAGCCCTGCCCCCCCAAACATGGTCCCTGAGCTCCCAGCCTGCCTGAGGCTTGCCCAGGGGCCAGAGATGTCCAGCATCCCAGCAAGAGGCTCCAGTCCCAAGATCACCATACAGCCCTGCCCATTCCGTTTCCCTCATCCCCAACAAAGGACTTCAACCCCCAGGCTGCTAATAACAGAGATTTTAATGCATAAGGCACAGTGTGAGGCTGGGATCATTTAGCATCTTCATACCCCAAAGGCCCAGCATGTTGAGCAAAATCGGCAGGGACCACCTCCCCACCACTGGGCACCCTGGGGAGTCCCTGGATCGAGGGGGCATCCAGTCTTTGGTATGGTGCCCAGGGGCAGGAAGTGACTAGCATGGTCCCAACTACCCCTCTGGGGGTACTGCCACCAACCAGCAGCTCTTTGGTTTGGAATAACAGTCAGTGCAGATGTCCAGGGAGAGAGTTCCGGGCAAGTCAAAGTAGCACAGTGCCCCAGGGCCGGGCAGTCCCTCACAAGCAACATGTGGGCTTCTTCTTGCTGGCAGTTAGGTAGAGGTTATTGTCGTCACTGTTGATGCCTGAAGAAGAGTGGGAAGTAAGTGCCGCAGGGACTGGAGGCTCCCCATGCTTTCTGCCACCCTCATCCAGGTGGGAACTCACGGACAACATCCCCGATGCGCCGGGCCCCTGATTTCTCCAGCTCAGCCAGCACGTTGGCCTCGAAGGTCAGTGCCGCCACACGGAAAAAGAATTCCCGGACATTCTCACCTGACACAAGGAACAGGTGGGTGCTGAGGGGCAGTTTCAGCCTGGGTTCCCTGGGCACAGCTGGAGTTGTAGGAGCGAGAGGCAAGGTAGGCAGGAATGCCACGCAGAAGGCCTGACGCCCCTTACTCACCAGTGAGAGACGAGACTGCCCAGTACTCCGCCTTCATCTCTTGGGCCACCTTGAGTGCGTCTCGCTCCATTAGCACATACTGAGCAGGAGTCTGAGGGAAAGTCAGAGTCAGATGCGGAGGGTTCCCTCACCAAGTTGGGAAGGTCCCCCACGGGCACACTCACACTCAGGTCCTTCTTGGAACCCACAAGGAAGAGAAGCACGCTGGAAGGGTCGTTCTCCTTGAGTGCATCAGCTAGCCACTGCCTGCCACAGACGGTGGACAGCAAGAGATGAGGTGGGCAGGCTCCTGCCACTGACACTCATATGCTCAATTATCCTCTGCTCCTCGATGCGTTCTTTCCTTCCCTACCATGCCCCTGACCACCCCTCTTTTCTTCTCTTGGAACCGTCTCTTCCCAGAGCCCCACATATGTCAGCACCCCCACATACTTGGTATGTTCCAGGGAGGCCACATCATTCAGGTTGAAGACAATGATGATGGCTGCAAGAGTGGCAGAAACAGTCCCAGGTTGGTAAGGAGACGCTACTGGCTCATTTCCACAGCCCTCGGTTAGAAGCAGCCTCCTCCCCCACTTCACCCAGCCCCTTACCTTGAGCTCCTCGGTAGTAGGTTGATGCAATGCATTTGAATCTCTCCTGTCCAGCGGTATCCCAGCTAGGAGGGAGGAGGGGTGACACAGAGGTATGGGGACAGGGGCGTAGGAGGGGTGTAAGCGCCAGAGGGAGAAACGGCTGGAAGAGGCAGAGAGGAAGAAGCACTCACAGCTGCAGACTGAAGGGGATGCCCAACACCTCAAATCGTTCCATCTCAAAGTCCACTCCAATGGTGGCCTTGTAGTTCTTATCGAAGGTGTCTTTGCAGAACCTGAGGGAGCACCAGAGGCTCTGGCCCTTAGCCCAGCCCCTCTGGCTAGGCCTGGCCCTACCCTGCCCGGCCCAACCCAGTTCAGCTCCAGCACCCTCTTACCTATTAATGAGACAAGTCTTCCCCACCGACAGGTCCCCCACCACAATGACCTTGGAGATCTTAAATCTGCTGGACACAAGAGGAGGCAAGAGGAGTGGGCACTAGTTCTGAGTCCCAATGCAACCTAAGAGGTCTACAAAGGCAGTCCCACCCAGGCTGCAGTTTCCAGTAGACACCAGGCCTCCTAGGCAGCTTTCTGGACAGATGTACCCGCTAGGAGTGTTTTGTGCTTTAGTATCAAAAAGACATAAATTTGAATCCCAGCTCTCACACTTACTAGCTGTGTGACTTAGGACAAATTACTTGGTCTCTCTGTCTCAGTTTCAACATTTAAGTGGAGATTTAGAATATATTTTTCTTGGGTAGTGAACACATGGTGGCAATACACAAATTTTGTAACATAGAAACCCACACCTAAAACCTATATGTCCCTGTTGACCAATATCACCCCAATAACTTTAATAAAATAAAAAAAGAATATCTTTTATTGGGTTGTTGTGAAGGTTAAAATGAGATAAATGTTCTATATTCTGAAACATACCCCACCCCCGACACACACCACACACATAGATTTTAATACCTCTGAAATCAGGGTACATCTTTAAAAGTGATGGTGTTTAAGGGGGGGGGGGGGGAGAAGGAGACATGTAATATTCTTTGTAATACTTTAAGCAATAAAAAAAAAGTGATGGTGTTTTCCATTTAATAAAAGTAACTTAAAAAAAAAGTTGCGTGACTGAAATAAGATGAAGTATCCAACACACTTCCTGGCACACAGTAGCTGCTACATTCATAGTGGCAGCTGTTATTAGTGTTCCCTTAGGTATAGGCACAGCCCCCGCCCCGCCCCCCCCCCCCCCCCCCCGACCCTGGGGCTCAAAGGGGTGGTATGTGGAAGTTGAGCCGAGGACCACCCCGTCTCTGTGTCAGGAATTGAACTGCCACCTTTCTGGCCACCCCAGTCTCATGGGACGCACCACAACCTCGCTGGAAACCAAGGGTTAGATGCGAGGACATCAAAAGAGGGAATAACCATCTAGCTGGTAGAGGGTGCCATGGAGCCCCCTTGCTTTGACTACAAAGTTTCCTGGGACTTCCTGTCTTTAAGATGGGGTCTCCAACTCACCCCACGGTGCCGGTCCGGTGCTCCTGGCAGGCGCAGGTGACCCGGGGGTGGAAGTCTCTGCGCACGTGCAAGGCGGCCTCCTTCCTCAGGTACTGCCAGGGGTGGAGCAGGAGACTCACCCATCCTGGCCCCCGTCCCACAGCCAAGCAGCCCGGGGCTGGGGGTGGGGAGGGGACCACCCAGAAGCAGCAGCCGGGCTGGGCGGCAGGGCCGGGCCGCGGCGCTAACGGGCCCGGGCCGCTCCTCCCCGCCCACGCGCCGCCGCCGCCAG
Organism: Myotis yumanensis; assembly: GCF_028538775.1. Taxonomy (NCBI): domain Eukaryota; kingdom Metazoa; phylum Chordata; class Mammalia; order Chiroptera; family Vespertilionidae; genus Myotis; species Myotis yumanensis. Next base: position 21,111,976 of record NW_027223767.1, on the reverse strand, counting down.
ATGCCCGACGTGGCCCGCGCCTACCTGGGGCAGCTCCGCCAGGACGCGGTCCCTCCGCACCGGCGCCAGGATGTTCATCTTGCCTGCGGCCGGGTGGGGCGCCCTGAGAAGGCGCGGGGGCCTGACCCGCCCCGGCGACCCGGGCCCGTGGGGACCCGACAATCACCCGCGACCGAGGAGTCCCGACGACAACTCGGGGCCCAGGGGAGCCTACGGGAGCCCGCGGCCGCGGGGACGCCCCGATCGCTGCGGGCCGCGGGGAGGGGTCAGTCACCCGGGGCTGCGGCGAACCCACGATCACCCGAGCCCGGGGCGTCCCGAAGACCACTCGGGGGCGGGGAGACCCCTCGGCCGCCGAATGGGGGCGGGGAGTCCCGTCCGGGGGGTCCCGGGCCCGCGCGGACCCGACGATGACTCGGGGCCGGGGAGTTCCCACAATAACTCGAGGCCGCGGAGACCCGACGACAACTCGGGGTGGAGGCGGTCCCACCATAACCGGGCGGCCCGGGGGCTGGGGGCGGCCCCACCGCCCGGGGTCGTGTGGGCAGGGGCCGCGCGGCGAGGTCCGAGAGCCGCTGGAGGCGGGGCGGGGGGCCCAGTCCGTGGCCGCAGGGCCCCGGGTTGCACGCAGCTCCCCCTCCGCCAGCGCGGTAACCTGATCCCCGGAAATTCCAGCAGAAGGGCCGCCCCCGGCCCCTCTCCCGGCGGCTCCCGGCCTCGCACCCCGCCCGGGATCCCCATCCTCTCCTCCTCCCTGCACCGCCCCAGCCTCGGCTCCCCCGCCAGACGCCTCATCTGGGACCCAGGCCACCCCCCCACGTGCTGGAACCCGCCCAGAGAGGGACCCCCAGGTGCTCGGCCCTGCACCCGTGTGCGGGGCTGCGCCTCCCGGGACCCTTACCCAGCCGAGCGGGCGATGGGGAAGCGGCGATGGCTGCGCAGCATCTGCTGCGCCAGGACCGGCGGGGCGGGCCAGGGGGAGCGAAGGGGCCCAAGGAGAGGCGGCGCTTCCCTCCCAACTGCAGGCCCGGGACGTGACTCACAGCGTCTGCCCCCGCTCGCCCTCAGCCCTGGGAGGTGGGAGGTGGGAGGGGGAGCGACAGGGTGCAGAGGCGGAGCTGGGTGCCCCCCTCGGAGAGAGACGTCCGAGGTGTGGCGTCGTCTCCTCGAAGGCTCCGGGGTAGATTGAGGGGTGGGGAGGCCGAAGACCAAGTCGCCCGCCTCGATGGAGGATAAAGGGGGGCTCGACGGGCAGGGAACTCCGCCCTTTGGGGAGGTCACTGCTCCGGAACATGAGGACGCCCCTCGGGTAGGGGCGTTCTTCAAGCTGGCCCCTTTGGAATCGTCCCAAGAACAACTTTTGCATTTTGCAGTCGTTGGAGACAGAATCGGGTACCGCACCCCAAATCTCACCGTCAGCGGGGAAAGCAGGTTCCCAGAGGCCAGAGAGACGACAGAAAGGGAGGGGTGAAGGCAGGAGGACGCCGACTCCCCGGGAAGCAAACTGGAGCTCTGCTCAACTTTGCTCTGTGTCCGGAACTGAATTTGAGGAGGCAACGATGGACGGCTGGGGCACGAAAGGGAAGACTATTTAAAGGGAGGAATTGTGAACGGAGTTATTCCCCAGGACAATTAGCGAATGCTGAAGTCTGCGCGCTGGGTGTTTGGAATATTGCTAGAATTTCCTCCAGTCTTGTCAGGGAAACACATGAAATCAGACTGCCATGGGTAAAGAGAGGAGATGTTGCCACCTTCTACCTCGTCTGGTACTTTTTTTCCTCCCCTCTGCGTGACTCGATTTTTATTTTTATTTTTCCCCCCAAATCACCATTATTGATCCGCCACGTATCCTCTCGAGACCTCAATTTAAACAAATGTTTGAGGGAGTTGGGCCTGACAAATTCTGCTCTAAAGTTCTAGAACTTTGCTTCACTCTCCCTGAGCTAATCGAATTATATTCGTTACAGTTTGCAGTGCTGCTGTCTCCTGGAACTTGCAATGCTTTTCTCTGAAGTTGCTGAAGATGGGAAGCGCTCAGGACCAGACCCGAGTGGCTGTCCGCTTACCATCCAACCGCTACAGCAGACAAATAAACTACAACCCCCAAGAAGCTTAGTTCTTACGATGGGCGGGGTGGCGCATGCTTAGTCGCTCTTAAGGAAATGAAGCCTAACTACTATTCCCAGCGGGCGCCGCGCTACAGATCACCCAATCAGCTTTAAGTAGGAAACATCGCGAGGTTTCGGTGAGACTTGGCTCTATAAGCCCAGGAGAACGGGTCTCGGAAACCCTTTTTACGAAGATGGCGCCGAAAGCTAAGAAGGAAGGTGTGTGGTGGGGTTTGGGAGGAACACTGCTGGTTGGCCGGTGTGGGATCCCCGCAGAGTGAACAAAGTGAAAGGACGGTGGCTGGGCTAAGATTTGGGGTGTCAGCTCCGGAGCTGCTCTTCCCGTTTCGTTTCGGCCACGCTGCGGCGCGCGTGGGCCCAGCCACATGGGCTTGGGCTCTGGTTGAAGGGGGTTGGGGAGGGCCCAGCCACATGGGCTTGGGCTCTGGTTGAAGGGGGTTGGGGAGGGAGCCCGCAGCCACATAGTCGACTGCGGGGAGCTACACGCATCCACAGGCCGCCGCTCCGTGTCTCCATACCTGTAAGGAATCCGTGCCCTCAACTTACTTTAGTTTTTTTAATTCCATTATATTCGGCTATATACCCGCCCGGGGTGGCTGTGAGATGTTATAAAACTACTAGCACAACGTTCTGGCAAGTGTCAGGCGTTCGATTATTGCTAGTTTTTTGTGTTTTTTTTTCCTGTGTGGTATCCCTGGAGTTGCTCCAAGTTTGCCCCAATAACTGTGCATATGATGGAAAAACTTTTAAGCTGAGACTTGTGATGTCTCCAAAGGAACCACTGATGCACATGTAGCCTGGTGCGCCCACTACCGTTCATTAGGCCGGAAGTGATGATTTCTGAATCCCTTATTCTCTTTCCTTTTCTCAGCCCCTGCCCCTCCCAAAGCAGAAGCCAAAGCAAAGGCTTTGAAGGCAAAGAAAGCAGTGTTGAAAGGCGTCCACAGCCACAAAAAAAAGAAGATCCGCACGTCACCCACTTTCCGACGGCCGAAGACACTAAGGCTCCGGAGGCAGCCTAAATACCCTCGGAAGAGCGCACCCAGGAGAAACAAGTCAGTATTGCCCCTCCTCCCCGCCAACCTCCCGTGTAAGAGGAAGTTTATTTAGGAAGTTGCATAGGTAGTAGAAGTGAACTAGCTGGGCTGTGTAGGCTCAGGAAACAACTTAGAGGCAGAGACAGAAGGGCCTTTGGAGTTTAGGAGAGAGAAGGCAAAGGTAGTGCACCTGGGGGAGGAGGGAGGGAAGGGCACAGGCGTGCTCCCCAGAAGAGCACCGACCATCCTCTTGAAAAGATGTTTGGATATCCTCCATTGGTAATTATGAAATTTACCAAACTTAGAACCTGGCTTCTTAAAAACATGTTGAGGTACTTCTTGATGGGGGTGTGGGGAGATTAAAGAACAAGAAGAGACATTTTTTACACTGTTGGCAGGAATTCGTTGTTAGGTTCATTATCACTTTATATGTTAGGGTTTTAAAGTCCACTTTCTTGGAAGTATAAAATAGGACTTGGGTTCTTGTTTTGGAGCTCCAGATTTAGTTCATCCCTCATAGCACCTGTTGCTATATAGGGAATAGTCCTTGAGGGTGAGGATGTGTGCTGACTCTAGGTTGATAACAAAATTCATTCATCTGTATTGGAGGGTGAGGGCCTGCAGCAGTGTATGGAAACATCTTTTCATTCACTCTCAAATGTTTACACTCAGATAATGGTTGAGTGGTGCTGCTGTTAATAACTGACCTCAGGAACCACGATTAGAGTAGAACCAAGGTGGTAGAAGCTGATGGGTTTCTGCTCCTCCCACTGCTTCCTAAGAAAAAGGCAGGGGAGTGGTTTGTGTCCAGCTGTGGAGGAAAACACTTGACAGGCTTTTTACCCCCATTTGGACCAAGAATTTAGGGTAATGAAAGGCTGAGACCTGACTTCTAGCTTCAAAATGGGATAGTAGTGTCCATGTGAACAGAGCCTTGCTTCTCTGAATTTTCAGGAGGCGGAGGCGGGGGGGGGGGGGGGGGGGGGGGACGGGGACGGGGACGACGGACTGTGCTGTAGGGGTGTTTAAGCCACTAAGTTTAACCTGAGCTGTAAATTTTATTTTTAAAGTTGCTCTCAAGAATGGATGGCCCTCAAGCCAGTTTTCAGCAGCCAAAATGGGTAGAAATGGCCTGGCCTCTCCCAGCCTCATAGTGAAGCACCAATATTCTTTGGAATTCTAACCCGAGTTTCAAGATGCTGTATTCTAGCTGTGTGCTTTTTGGTTTTAATGTCTCAGGTCTTAAATTTTATTCAGAAATAAAGCCCTTCAGAAATGTTGAGGTCAAATAAAGAATGAAGCTCAAATAAAGATGATTTGGAACTCAAGATGATTTAATCACTTAAAGGATGAAAGCCCTTCAAGTGAAAGGAAGTGCTCATGGTTTTGCTCTCAGGCTGAGGCTCCAGGTCTAGATTTCAGGGTGCAGGTGATGATACTGTTCAGCGACCAAAGTCTGACAAAAATGATTGCTACTCATCATCTGATGCACCTGGGCTCCAAAAGACGGCTCATTCTCTGTTAAACTGGGCTCAGGCTAGGTGACCCCATTTTACCTTCCCCAGGCTTGACCACTATGCCATCATCAAATTCCCCCTGACTACCGAGTCAGCCATGAAGAAGATAGAAGACAATAATACACTAGTGTTCATTGTGGATGTCAAGGCCAACAAGCACCAGATCAAACAGGCTGTGAAGAAGCTCTATGACATTGATGTGGCCAAGGTCAACACCCTGATCAGGTGAGTGGGGCTCCATGGGCTGGGGAGGTGGCTGGGGCTTCCGTCAGAAGCCAAGGAAATCTGAACAGCATCAAGTTCCTTGATGCTGCTTTTGGGTCAGAAATGAGCAGCCCCTGCTGTGATTATGGTCCTTTGTATGGACTTTTGAGGAATCAACAGCTTGTCCTGCCTTTCGAATTCAATTTATGGGGTTGACGCTCATTTTCTTGATTCCTGCCTCTAGAAAGGCCCTAAGTAAGAAAATTTATGTCAGATTATCTGGATTTGAGTGTCCAGTGGTGTTTCCCATAAAAGGGAATTGGCTTTGTTTGTAGCCTAGTGGCTTCCCTCACTTCCTCTGTGCAGATGACAGACAAATTACTGTTGGCAAAAGAAAGACATGAACAAAGGAACTCCTGGTGCCCCAAAGACAGGGTGGAGGGTATGGGGCCAGTGAGGACAGCAGGGACTGAGGCTGCCCTTTCCACCCTAGGCCTGATGGCGAGAAGAAGGCATATGTTCGACTGGCTCCTGACTATGATGCTTTGGATGTTGCCAACAAAGTAAGCTTTCTTTGCCACAAAACTCAACACCCCACCCCCTGGGTGCAAATGATGTGTCTTATTAGCGACCAAAGCCTGACTTTTGCTGATTAGTCTTAACTGACTGACTGCACCCCCCCTCTCCTTAAAAGGCCCTACCCTATGCCCACATTTTGCTTTTTAATCATGACATTCTAGCTTAATCTTCACATTTCAACTTCCAGTAACAAAATTCCATTTTGTTTTTCAGATTGGAATCATCTAAACTGAGTCCAGCTGCCTAATTCTAAATATAAAAATTTTACACTGTATTGTTTCTTTATGTTGATTTCTGTTTGGGCTGGGGGAACACTGAATAGAGTATGGGCAAGACTCTTGGCCTATTTACCCTGTTGGAACACTTAGCACTTCCCATAGTTGTTGCAATCTTGGCGGTGGGAGCTCAGCTAGCAGATATTTGTGACCCAGACTCTAGGGTTAGCTGTCCTAGGACAACTAGAGCTTGCCTCTGTCACAGGAGTAAGCAAACAAGCAAGACGTTTTATCAGAACCCCTTCCTTTATCCCTGGAAGAAGTCTTTGTATGAAACCAGTACCCAGAGTTTTCATCAGCATCCATTTCAGGGCAATATGGGTTGGCTGGCTTTCGGGTAGCACTGTCCCCACACCCATCTACCGTGTCCAACCGGTCTGTCTGCTTCCCTCACCCCTTGCCCAAGAAAGGACAAGGACTTCAGAGGAGTGCTTTCATTAGTGTTTTCAATCGTGGGTGCAAGCTTGAAAGGTGGAGAGGCTGGATGCCCCAGGTTTGGGGCTCATCAGTTTATACATGAGGCTGTTCTTGGTTCTTTGCTGTCCTTGCCTCAAGTCCCAGGCTCTGCCCCTCACTCTCACTCTGTCAAGAACTTGTCTTTGTGCTGTGGGCTGGTCACACGTTCAGGGCAGAAGTCCGAGCGGAGGAGGCGGGAAAAGTAGATGAGGATCATGATGTCCAGCATGAGCAGGATACCCAGCAGAAAGGAACCCAGGCTCCTCTGACCCACATACTGCATGAAGAAGTAGGTGAGGTAGGCCTGAGGGGCCAGGCGGAAGAGGAAGTACATGACCAAGTTGACATACTTATTGATCTTGTAGAGGAGGAGGTCCTGGGCATTGTTGATCTTCATCATCATGCGAATGGTGAGGAAGATGTTGCTGACCTCTACCAGCAGTGTCAGGACACCCCCTCCTACAAAACGGCTCCAAAAGATGCCAGATATGAAGGCACCCATGGCCTAGAAGGCAAAGATGAGAACAAGTTAGGAAATAGATGCCAAGACTTGACTGGAAGTTGATGGGAGTGTCAGCTATCAGATTGAGGACTGGAAAGTCTTCCCATTTGCTTTCTTCTGACATAGTTTACAGTGAATTCAACATGATTAAATTTTGATCCCTGTGTAGAGTTCAGAGTGCTTGAGGTTCTAGATGAAGTTAGATTGCTGGCCTCAAATAGTGAACCAAGGGCACAGATTAGCACCCTAACATAGGAAGGTGCAGGACACGGTGGGGATGGAGTTGCTAGCATCAAGGCTATACCACACCCCTTGTTTCTCACCATGACATGATGGACCAGGTATTCCCAAGAAGCTCGAGCCTGACCACTAACCACGATGTCCACCGTGTCGTGGATGAAATAACCTAGCAGAGGGAGGAGGGGAAAGGTCATGAAGGGGATTATACGAAGCTCCTCCCTGTTCCCCCACCTACTTCAACGTTTACTGGGTAAGGCTTACCTGCGGAGAAGCAGACGAGCAGATAGCCAGAAAGCGACCAAGCCGTCTCAATCTCTACCAGCATCTCGGGGGTTTGCCATACACTGAGGGGGGGGAAGAAGGCAGGCGCTCATCTCCCCATTCCCAAGGACCTTTGACAGTCCCGGGGGAGTCCGGGCTCACGCTATTAGCTGGGGAGCAAGGAGGGGCTTGGCTGAAACCCAGGTGTCTCCCCTTTCCCAGGTGACACCCCCTTCCCCTGGGGCCGCTGCGGCTCCGGATTGGATAGCTTTCCAGACAGGGAATCATGTGAGACTGCGTGGCCTCAGCCCGCCTGTGAGTGATGATGGGGAGAGGAACGCGGGGTCCCCTAGTCACCTTCACTCCCCCATCCCGGTCCTTCACTCACCACAGCAGAGCCCAGATCCCTGACACAATGGAATGGGCGAAGGAGACCAGCAGGTTGTGCCAGCGCCAGGTGCGCAGGGGGTCGGCGCGCACGTGCGCGGGCAGAGGCAGACGACTGAGCGCGCGCCGGAGCGCCCGGAAGGTCAGCGTGGCGCCCAGGAGCAGCAGCAGGGCGGGGTGCAGCAGTGGGAGCATGCTGGCCCTCCCCGGCGTCGGTCTGTCCGCCCTCTAGGCGGCCTCCTCGGGCTGTTGGGGAACGGGCTCCCTCTCGGGCCAGTCCACCCCGGGCGCCGCTCCTGCCGGCCGGCAGCCTCACAGTTGTTCGCGGAGCCCTCTAGGCCCCTTCGCTCCTCCCGTCCCCTCCCGGCGGGCCTCTGCCCCCGCCCCTAACCGCCCGCGCCCCCGCCCCGCCCCGTCCGCCTGCCCCCGCCCCTCCGGCGCCTTTCCTGCGCGGAGGGCGCGAGCCCCTGTTCCCGGAGGGCCTACCGCGCCCCGCCTCTCTCCTGCAGACTTCGGGGGCCGTCCCGAGGCGCCGCCGCGAAGGCACCCCTCGCTGGCGCCTCCCGACTGCCGACTCGCTCGCTTGGCCTCATTAACCCGCCCCCCCCACTTTCCTCGGGGCCACCGGCTCCCCCGCTTGGGCGGGTATTACAAGAACTCTCTCCGCCCTCCACTCCTTTCTTGGCAGAGCTGACAGGATCCGTCACACACCCACGACTTTTAAACCCGGGTCCTGGGTACGGGTCGGAGCCCCGCCTCGGACCGTGATCTCTGCCCTGTCCCTGCTATTTCACTGGATCGCTGGCTTCTGGCTGGAGACGGATGTGTTTACCTGCCTCTACAGCGCCCCCCGCACGGAGTCGGTGCCTAGAAACTCCTGACTAACCCATCACCACCCCTCCCCCCGGCCCGCTTCGGGGCTCCTGGGGCCCCGCGGCTGTGACAAACCTCCTTCTGACAGCCCGGCTCCCTGGAGGCCGGAGCGGGGAAGGCGGCCGCTCTGCCCCGGCTGCTCGGGTGACCCTTACTCTTCAGGCCGGTGGCCTGGAGCAGTTGCAGCGTGTGGCCACTAGATGTCAGCCTGTACCCACCGTGGCTGGGATCGAGTCCGTCCGTCGTCCCCCCCCCCACCCCCCCCCGCCCCCCCCAGAAATGAGGTTGTTGCTTTTGGGGAGAGTGAGCCAGTCAGACTCTGGCGAACGGAGGCGAAGCTAAGAGCCGGGTCTGGAGTAGGGGGTGAGGGTGAGAAAAGTGAAGGGGGAGGGGGTTAGGTAGAGGAAAGGAAAGTTGTAATTGGGGACGAGGGAAAAGGTGCGGCAGGGGGGAGGGAAAAGCCAGAAACATGAGGCGCCAGAGACCCAGGGGCCGAGAGGTTTGGGTGTTTGCTTTGCCTCCCCTGATGGCTCCAGGGTTACACATTAAACCCTGTGGGGCTCCTGGGTCAGCCGAGGCCCGATCGGTTTCTAGGTGAGAGCACGAGTGTCCCGGGTGAGCGGCTTTCCCCTTTTGCGCTTGCTCCCGCCACCCTCTGCTCACAGAGCAGCTGTCCCACAGCCAGCCCTGGCCTGAGTCCGGAGAGGCCCACCTGGGGCCCCCCTAGTGGTCATCAGACGTGGGCAGGTTTGGACACCTTTCGAGGGGTGAGATGGGAGCAGAAGGCACACACCCCATTACTCACACTCCTCACCCACTCGGAAGTTAGGGACGCCATCCCTTAGCTAATCACCATCCTCTTGCTCCTTAACTGAGCTTGTATTGATTCGTGAAGAGCAGGAGGTGCCAGGGAGACATCTGGAATTGAACTGATTTCTGGTCAAGACCCTAAACAATCCTACTAACCTCTAGAAGAAGCCTAGAACCCATGTAGGCCAAATGGCTGTCTTTCTTCTTCTCCCTGATGCTTTTACTCGTGAGACAGCGGTCCACTTCCCTCCCATCTTCCCTGACGGAGGTTCCCCCGAGCCAGGGGGTCGGCGGATGCTGAAGGCAGAGGAGCCCGTGGCGGCATTGTGTGTGTGACGCTGGGGGCTGACGGTGCTGAGAGCGAGGTGTCCACCAGGCCCGGGCTGCCTGGAGACCGCGTCACATCCTCCGCAGGTGAATCAACTTGCACAGGTCGGGGTTTCCCTGGTCCCTCCCCAGGCAAACAAGACACCGACCGGTTCCGATTGACCGAGCGCGTCGGTTTGGGTAGTGTGTATCGTTTGGAACCAGTGAGCATCTGCTTTCCTTCCGAAACAGTCACTAGTGGGCCAAGAGGAGGGCAGAGAGAGGTCAGTCCTCGCTTCCCACCCGCACTCGGTCTGCGAAGAGCGCCTCTCCGGTCTTAGGAAGCTTTGCGAGGACCGGATGCGGCCACGAGGGTGGGGAGGTTACGGTGCGCCAAGACATGGCACATCGCCCCTTCCCTGCTGGGGACCTGGAAAAGCGGCCCCGCAGACCCAGGCTGCAGGTGGGGTACAGGCAGAGCCAACAGGTTACTCCGCGGGCTCCGGGCGCTTCTCTGCGGAGGGGCGTGGCTTACTGGAGTGGGCGTGACTTACTGGAGTGGGCGGGCCCGCGCACGCGCCTCGTCTGGGCGTCGGGGTTCCGGGAATGTGACTGAGACACGAGATGGAGAAGTACGAGCGGATCCGAGTGGTGGGAAGAGGTGCCTTCGGGTGAGCCGGGGCTCTGGGGGAGGAAAGCACTCACGAGAGGGAAAATAAACCCAATTCTGTCCGCGAAATCGCCGCCCGGTTAGCCCCGCCCCGCGGCGGGAGCGCCTGCTCCGGGAAGCCCCGCCCAACTTCCGGCCCCAGCCCCGGCTGGGAGACCTGACTTCGGCGGAGGTCACGCCCCGGTAAGCGTTCGCACCCACGCAGGGTTCTGGTCTTTGATCCCGGACTGATTCATTCAACAAATATTGAGCGCCGACTCTGCGTCAGGCTCTCAGTTAAGACCAAAGCAGGCGTGGTCTTTTCTCTCTCAGGGCTCACAGACTATAGGAAAAATGCACAATAAACAAGACCTTGCAGGGACGTACTTACTTGGGACAGAGCAGGACATTTCTCCGAGAGGTGAAGTTTAAAGCCAAGACAGGAGGAATGAGGAATAGTTTGAAGGTGAAGGCAGCGCTTTTCAGGTGGAGGAAACAGCATATGTGAAGGTCCTCAAGTGGGAAAAATTCAGAGTATTCAGGAACGGAGGGAAAGCATGGTATAGTTGAGATGTAGTGGGCAAAGTAAAGAATATATATAATTTTTAAAAATTGATTTTTAGAGACAGAGAAGAGGAGAGGGAAAAAGAAACATCCAATGAGGGCAAAACATCCATCTGTTGCCCCCTGGTTCCTGCCCCCTGCACAGCCCCTACTGGGGATCAACTGCAACCTGGGCATGTGCCCTGCCTGGGAATGAAACCGTGACCTCCTGGTTCACAGGTCCGCACTCAGCCACTGAGCCACGCCAGCTGGGCTGCATTTTCTTATTTGAACACCTCAACAACACTGTGAGGCCCATTCTGTTTTCCAGATGATGATGTTACGTAATCCAAGACAAGATAATTAGTAAGAGGAGGAGCTAGGATTTGAATCCAGGCGGTTGACTTCAGAGTCTGTGGAAACTTAAAAGAGATGAAGACTAATTTTGCCTCATTGTGCCTGTGGTGAAACTGAGTTTCAAATAAGGTCTCACAGAGTTTGTGGTTAGTCCTCCCCATTCCTAAACTCAGTGTTCTGTGCACGCAGGTGACCTCTTAGTCTGCATGCCGTTCCCCTCTCTGAAGTCTAGTCACCGTTCAGTCACCAGGTCTTCCCAGCTTGCTATGTGGCTGGAGTAGGAGTCCTCAAACTACGGCCCGCGGGCCACATGCGGCCCGCCGAAAACATTTATCCAGCCCGCCGGGTGTTTTTGCCGCGGCTGCCTGTTGCTTAGCAGCCGACTAGTTTTTTTTTAAACTATATTCCGGCCCTCCAACTGTCTGAGGGACAGTGAACTGGCCCCCTGTTTAAAAAGTTTGAGGACCCCTGGTGGTGGCTAAGCTGGCACCCACTGCTGTGCTCTGCGTCCCCAGGATTGTGCACCTGTGCCTGCGCAAGGCAGACCAGAAGCTGGTGATCATCAAGCAGATCCCCGTGGAGCAGATGACCAAGGAAGAGCGGCAGGCAGCCCAAAATGAGTGTCAGGTCCTTAAGCTGCTCAACCATCCCAATGTCATTGAGTACTATGAGAACTTCCTGGAGGACAAGGCCCTCATGATTGCCATGGAGTACGCACCAGGTGGGCCTGGCTTCAAGGGCCTCTCACCTCTCAGACAGACAGACAGACAGACACAGATTAGCCAGCTTCCTTCCTTGGAATGGGCTTGGCTGAGGGTCAGAGGTATAGAATTCTGATGCAAGTAGTGCGATAGTGGGTGGGAGGCATTTGCCCTGTCTGGGTGTTTAGTTTCATCAAAGGAACATCTCAGGCCTGGAAAAGACTGAATCTTGACTAAACCCTTGCTGCTGCAGGCGGCACCCTGGCTGAGTTCATCCAAAAGCGCTGTAATTCCCTGCTGGAGGAGGAGACCATCCTGCACTTCTTTGTGCAGATCCTGCTGGCACTGCATCATGTGCACACCCATCTCATCTTGCACCGGGACCTCAAGACCCAAAACATCCTTCTTGACAAACATCGCATGGTCGTCAAGATTGGCGACTTTGGCATCTCCAAGATCCTTAGCAGCAAGAGCAAGGCCTACACGGTGCCTGGGCATGGAAGGGAATCTCAGGGGTGCTGGAGGTTTTGAGGGCCCCGGCCCACTCTGCAGCCCTATGCCCCACCCCACCCCCAAGGCCTTGGCCCCTTAGCTCCTGACTTGGTTGTCCTGCAGGAGGAAGCACTTTGGCCTGCTTGGGGGAGAAGCGGTCTCCAAGTGGCCCTTGGTCTTCCCTCCCCGGGCTGTAATATTAGCTTCCCTCCTGCAGGTGGTGGGTACGCCATGCTACATTTCCCCTGAACTGTGTGAGGGCAAGCCCTACAACCAGAAGAGCGACATCTGGGCCCTGGGCTGCGTCCTCTATGAGCTGGCCAGCCTCAAGAGGGCCTTTGAGGCTGCGGTGAGTAACCACCCCCAAGGGGACAACTGGGAAATCTCTGTCTCCCTCTCCCTAAAGTCCCCGCTCCACCTGCTTGTGCGATTCTTCTCCGAGGCTGAGTCAGGTCTCCCTCATCAGACGAGTGGATTAGCCAAAGGCAGGGCTGTGGCTTCCCTCAGACGATGAATTCCCAAGGGTAGGGCTTGGTTCTCCCCTTTAAACTGAGGGCTCCTGAGGGCAGAGTTCCCCCATCTGATTAGGGATCCTCTTAAAGGCAAAACTTAGGTTTTCCCAACAACCTGGGGTTTCTGAGGACATAGCCGCAGCTCCCCTATCAGAGGTTCTTGAAAGTAGGGTTTGAAGTCTCCTGAGCACAGGGCTGTGACCACCCATCAGATGAGGGGCTGGGGCTGAAACCACCTAAGAGCCTGGCCTGAGGCTCTGGCCAACCCCACAACTTGGTGCCTTCACAGAACCTGCCAGCGCTGGTGCTGAAGATCATGAGCGGCACCTTTGCACCCATCTCTGACCGGTACAGCCCTGAGCTGCGCCAGCTGGTCCTGAGTCTGCTCAGCCTGGAGCCAGCACAGCGGCCGCCGCTTAGCCACATCATGGCGCAGCCCCTCTGCATGCGTGCCCTCCTCAACCTGCACACGGACTTGGGCAGCGTCCGAATGCGGAGGCCTGTGCGGGGAGCCGGGGAGGGGGCCCTGGGCAGTAGGGGGCACCCAGTGGGAGCACAGTAAGACTGGGACATAGGGGTCCTCAGCGCAAATCATTCCTGTGGGTGGGGATACCAAAGGGGGTCAGTCCATGTCCTGTGGGTCGGTCCATCTTTCCCACAGGGCAGAGAAATCCCTGGCCACTGGGCCACCCATAGCCCCAGGCAGCACAGGGAGCAGGACCACCAGTGCCCGCTGCAGGGGTAAGTCCAACTGACCTTCCAGGGCCCCCTAGACACCATGCCCTTCCCACTAGTTCAATAGACCTCATGAGCTGTCCCTACAGGCGTCCCCCGGGGACCTGCACGGCCAGCCATTCCACCACCTCTGTCATCCGTGTACACATGGGGCGGGGGGCTCAGTGCTCCTCTGCGGCTGCCAATGCTCAACACAGAGGTGGTTCAGGTGGCCACCGGGCGCACACAGAAGGCTGGCGTCACACGCTCTGGGCGCCTCATCCTGTGGGAGGTGAGCCAGCTGAGGTGAGCCCGGAACGGGGCAGGGCATGCCTTAAGGAAGGGGTGCTCAGGTTCTCCCCACACCATCTGCTCCACAGGCCCCACCCCTAGGTGGCGGAGGGGGCGCCCTCCTTCCCGGGGCAGTGGAGCAGCAGCAGCCCCAGTTCGTCTCCCGTTTCCTGGAGGGCCAGTCAGGTGTGACCATCAAGCATGTGGCCTGCGGGGACCTCTTCACAGCTTGCCTGACTGGTTAGTGCAGAGAGCAGGGCAGGGGGCTATGAGCAACTTCTCTCCTTGCCTGTCGTTTACAGGATGCTCACTTAATAATGCTTCTATCTACTAGTTATCGAGCACCAGGGATTACTTACCCAACTCTTATCCTTCACAACAGGCCTGGCAAGGTAGTCATAGGATCCCATTCAACGGATCTGAAAAACCAAGGCTCAGAGGCTAAGTCACTTGTCCAAAGTCACACACTTGGGAAAAGAGACCCCTGTCCTTATCTCTCCCCCATTTCATTCTTCCAGCCTCGGCCTCCAACTAATTTTTTATTGTTTCTCCAACTCAAGTTTAGACTGGTCTATCTGGGAAAACAGCCTCATCTCTCTCCCTTTCCTTTCCTCAATGCCCCCCTCCCAAGACCGAGGTATCATCATGACCTTTGGCAGCGGCAGCAATGGGTGCCTAGGCCATGGCAGCCTCAATGACATCAGCCAGGTGGGTGTGGCATGTGCCTTGGGGAGGAGGAAGCCGGGAGGTGGCAAGGAGCCTGAGAGCTGAAACCCAGGTTGGGGGCAGGGGATCTTCAGCAACCACAGGTCCCTCTAGATCCCAGGCTGCACCTGTTCTGGGCAGCATCAGGGGAAGTACAGAAAGCCCAGGCTTCCCCAGTGGTTGCCGTGGTGGTGGTGGTGGTGGTGAGTTAAAGAAACAGCCATCTCGTGAGAATTTGAAGCCTCCAACATTGTCTCGAAAGGGGATGTTGGGTCCAGGCCCCTTGCCCACAGTTTCCTCTCTCTCTAGCCCACCATCGTGGAGGCCCTGCTGGGTTATGAGATGGTGCAGGTGGCCTGTGGGGCCTCTCATGTGCTGGCTCTGTCCACTGAGCGAGAACTGTTTGCCTGGGGCCGCGGAGATGGTGGTAAGCTCTCTACCCAGTTCCAGCCTCTCACTCCGTCTCACAGCAGCCCCCAGACATGATTTGTTCCCCTCCATACCCACCTTCCACCCTATGGCCCATTTTCTCCTCCCTCTTTTCTCTCCAATTCCATTCATTTATTCACTCAGCAAATCTTTTTTTTAAAAATATATTTTATTGATTTTTTACAGAGAGGAAGGGAGAGGGATAGAGAGTTAGAAACATCGATGAGAGAGAAACATCAATCAGCTGCCTCCTGCACACTCCCCACTGGGTATGTGCCTGCAACCAAGGTACATGCCCTTGACTGGAATTGAACCTGGGACCCTTGAGTCCGCAGGCCGACGCTCTACCCACTGAGCCAAACCAGTCAGGGCTCACTCAGCAAATCTTTACTGTACGCCCACTATGTGCCCACCCTGTGCTGGGTGCTGAGACAAGATGAACAAGATATCACTTCCTTGAGGTACTTCTGAGGGAGATTTCATTCATCCAACAGTTTTCACTGTGGCTCTCTCTGGGTCAGGCATCAGGCTGGGCACTGAAACTAGAGCTGACGTAGGTGCGGCTCCTGTCCTCTTGGAGGACTCCGGTGGGAGGGATGGGATGATGTATCATTATGACAGAGGACAGACAGCATCAGGGCTCCACCCAAGTCCAGAGGTGTTGAAACTCAAGGAATGGCAAGGGACTTCACCTGGCGGAGCAGCAGTGGCATCTGAACAGGTCCTTAAAGGAGGACTAGGATTTTGACCCAAAGAGGGGCCCGAGGATGGGAAGCCTTCACTCACACTATTACCGCCTCTCCAGGGGTCCTCAGCTCATCGGCCTGAGTTTCCTGCCTGCGGCTGGCATCACCAACCCTAAAGCTCAAACTAGCCCCATCCTGGTTTCTCCTTATAGGCCGGCTGGGACTAGGCACCAGGGAGTCCTACAACTGCCCCCAGCAGGTGCCGATGCCCCCAGGACAGGAAGCCCAGCGGGTTGTATGTGGCATTGACTCCTCCATGATCCTCACTGTGCCTGGCCGAGTCCTGGCCTGCGGGAGCAACAGGTAACCAGGTGCCTCAGGATGACTAGACTGCCCCCTCCCCACCTTTGGCTGTTAATGCTCCATCTGTCATTGCCTACTTCCCACCAGGGATTAGAACTGAGGAGGTCTGAGGGTATGTGGCTTCAATTCAGGGTGCGCTCTATCCCCTGGTGCATCAGCTCCTGCCCAGAGAGCTGGGAGGCAGGACTGTCTATACCAGCAGTTGCCAACCTTTCCGACCTCACGGACCACCAGTGGTCCTTGACCACTGGTTGGCGACCGCTGGTCTATACAAACTGTGTCCGTTGGGCTTGGCTTCTGGCTGGCTCTGCCCTTAGGTTCAACAAGTTGGGCCTGGACCACCTCTCCCTGGGGGAGGAGCCTGCCCCCCACCAGCAAGTGGAGGAGGTGCTGAGCTTCACACCACTGTGCTCTGCACCCCTGGACCAGGAGACCCTGCTGAGTGTGGACCTAGGTACTGCTCATTCAGCTGCTGTGACTGGTGAGTAGGACCGGGACAAGGTGGCAGGAAGGGGACTCTCCTGGTCTCTTTGGAACCTCAGTTGAGGCTCCTTTTCTCCTTTTCCTCCTTTACAGCCTCTGGGGACTGCTATACTTTCGGCAGCAATCAGCACGGTCAATTGGGTACCAATGCTCGCCGGGTCAGCCGGGCACCTTGTCAAGTGCAAGGCCTCCAGGGCATCAAGATAGCAATGGTGGCCTGTGGGGATGCCTTCACTGTAGCCATTGGGGCAGGTGATTAGTGGGCACTGTGGGGGCAGATATGGGCATGGACAGGCCCATGGGCAATGGGGGGGGTTATGCTCAGATCTGCTGAACTCAGCAACCTCATCCTGGGGCCGGTAGGGCAATCTGGGGGGGACAGCTGCTCTGCTGGCTAAGCTGTGTCCTCTTCCCATTTCCCTCTGTGGGATTCTCTTTGGCAGAAGGTGAGGTATACTCTTGGGGCAAAGGGGCCCGAGGTCGACTTGGAAGGAGGGACGAGGATGCTGGACTCCCTCGTCCAGTGCAGCTAGATGAGACACATCCCTACACAGTGACTTCTGTGTCCTGTTGCCATGGAAACACTCTCCTGGCTGTACGCCGTGAGTGATCACTTTTTCCACCTCACCCACACAGGGTTAACCCAGCTGGATCCTGCCCACACCCCCATCCCCGGTGTTCACAGCCCAAATCACCCAAACACATCTTTAGCCCCCAAATAAATGAAAGCAGAAGCAGTTTCCTGCCCGGGGTGGGCAAGGGTGGGTACTATGGGGCCTCATTGAAGGGCTGCCTTCACTGCTCCCCAGGGCCCAAATCATTCTTTCTCCTCTGCTCCCTCGTCCAGGTTAGTTTGAACCTCCACTTCTGGTCTGGCAGAGTCCAGGGCCCAGTGCGGAACTGGGGGCAGAGGTGGGGGTACTTGCTGGAGGCTCTGCCCTCTGGGAGGCTGCAGAGGTTTCTCTCTTGTGCTCTCTAGCCGTCACGGATGAGCCAGTCCCCCCGTGAGGTGCCTGGATACACCTCTGGACCACCCCGACATTGCTTCTCTGAATGTTCTTGGAAAGCACAGGTGCCTGAAGCATGAGTGTCTCCATCCAGGCCCCCTGGATTATGTCTAATGGGGTGTAAGAACTGATGAGGCAAGCCCTGTGCTGCTTTCGGCCCTGGATATGTAAAACTCAACCCACCCTATTCCCCTAACACTTCTCTCTTCCCTCCCACCCCTTCTTCTTTTCTTAAGTCGATGCCCTCAGGGCCCAGCTTGCCTTGAGTTGGAAGCCAGATCTAACCCTTGGAAGCAGGGTGGTCTTCAGAGACTTGACAGGAAAAGGCTGGAGATGGGTGTGGCTCCACCCAGACCCTGCTCCTCCTCCAGCCTGGTTAGAAAATGCATCGCTGGTGCCCAGTGGGACAGCAGCTCAGTGCTTTGGAGCAGGTCAAGGTGGAGCCTGCCTCGAGGGCCATTCCAGTGGTCAATCCAGCGGCCTAGCCTGTGCATTGCCTGGGGCAGGGAGGTCTAGGGGAGCGGCTCTCACCCCGCCCCCCACCCTCTGCCATTCCTCCGAAACAGGTTGGGGAAAAGGTAACTGGCTGGACCAGACCAGTTTCCAGATGATTGGAAGCAGTGCCAATAAAAACATCAGCTGCCTGCCTGCCTAGAGTGTGGTCTCTTCAGGAGGGGGCGTGGCTGCCCAACACCCCACGGTTGGGCTGGGCCCCCGATCTCGGCGGCAGGGCCGGCTCAGGTCAAGGAAGGAATGTGGGCGCAGCCGAAGACTGGGCCGAGTTTCCTCTGGCCCAGCGCCAGCCCTGCCTCCCCTCCCCAGCCGGGCTCCCAAGAGCCGGTTGCCAGGCTTCGGCTGCCTGGCACCGGGAGGCTGCAGTCCTGGGCGACACGTGGCCCCCGGGACTGAGCTGTACCCTCGGGAGAAGCAAACCTTTGTGGCGCGGCCCGGTCCGTACCCCGGGTCCCTCCGCCCCATCCAGCGTCAGGTTCCCCCCCATCCTCAGCTCCCCAGCTCTGGGGGAAGCGGAGCCACAATCTCTCTTCTCAGGCGGAAAGAGGAGCCCCTGTTTCGGGGAGGGGGCAAGGCCGGCCAAGTGCCGACCTCGGAGCCACGCGTTCCCGGGCGAGCAGAGCGCGGGTGGGACGGGCGCTAGGACCCCGCGGGCGCGGCTCCGCCCCCTCTTCCGGCCGCGGGCAGGCGGGCTGGGCCCGGCTGCGGCCAACAGTCGGCGCCGCCCGGAGCCGGGAGCGCGGCCCGAGCGTGGCGCGGGCTGTGGGGCCGCCGCGTGCCCGGCCCCGCTCGCCCGTGCCCGCCCGCCATGCCCGGCTTCGACTACAAGTTCCTGGAGAAGCCCAAGCGGCGGCTGCTGTGCCCGCTGTGCGGGAAGCCCATGCGAGAGCCCGTGCAGGTTTCTACCTGCGGCCACCGCTTCTGCGACACCTGCCTGCAGGAGTTCCTCAGGTGCGGGCCGGGGGCCGGGGGGCCGGGGCGGGGGGCACGCCGCATGGGGAGGGGCTCAGCTTGGAGGCGCGCCGGCCTTTGTCTGCGCCGTGGCCCGGTGACCTCACGGGCGGCCACCGTGACATCACGGGGCGGCGATGATGTCAGGCCGGAGGGAGAACCCGCGCTCTGACCCGGAGGGTGGCGGTGCCCTCGGCCCCCGCGCCCGGTCGGAAGGATTCGGTACCTCCCTGCGGAGTGGCGGGGCCGAGGCGCCGTTCCTGACCCGGGGCCGGCCCTGCCCCCTCACCTGGGAGCCGCTGTGGCCTCATCCTTGAACTTTGAGTCCCGGGAGGAGGAGGACAGAGCCTCCCTCCCGCGCTGCACCTTAAACTTCCGGAGTTCCCACCCGTCCGGCGAACCCATGGGTTTTCCGAACGTGGCAGGAACGGCAGCTGCTCTCCCATTTCACAGATGGTGGGAGGAGAACTTCAGGGAAGGCTGCGACCTGCCCGTGGTCACAGTTTAAGGCTCAGCTGGGATCTCGTCCGGGCTGTGCGGTCACACAATAGGGAGGGGGCCGTGGCGCTCAGATCTCTGCAGCGGGAACCTTGTGGGTGGCCCTGCTGCCCGGGGTCGGAGTACGCGGACGGCCTATGATCTCAGGGAGGGGGTCGCACCCTGGGTGTCACCAACGCCCCCTGTTCTCTGAGGACCCAGGTCACCTGGCTCTGGGCATCCGATGAACTCTGGGCGCCCTGTGGTCGCGAATCTCCTGCCCACGCCGGGAACTGCCCAGGCCCGTGTGGGGAGGTCTGTCCACGATCACAGGGAGGCTGGGTCCGGCACTGCCATGTGCCTGGAGGCTGTTTGCTGAGGGTGCGGGCAAGGAGAGCATCTCCAGGACTCCTGCCTCAGTGCACTGTCCCTCCCTCCCTCCCTCCGTCCCTCCGTCCCTCCGTCCGTCCTGCAGCCCCCAGCCAGGCGGAAATCTCAGCAGGCTCTTTGTTTTCCGTTCCCCACAGCCTGGGCCGGCTCCTGCCCTCACATATGCTCCTGCACAAGCTGCTGTGCTGCCCCCTCCTCCTATTCCCCACCCCCTCCCCCCTCCCCCCTCCCCCCTCCCCCCCTCCCCCCTCCTCCCTCCTCCCTTCAGCGTACACACATTCTCCCCTAGACACACAGCCCCATTGTCTTCTCCAGTGCCCTTCCCCAACCCTCTGGTTTCCAGATGAGGCCAGCTGAGCACCCCCCATCCCCCCCCCCCCCCCCGCCACTCTGCTGACCCCCCCCCCCCCACACACACACACTGCCTCAAGGAAAGATCCAGGAGGGGCTGCAAGGCCCCTTTTCCTCCACCGCCCCTCCGCTGCTTCTGCCCCTCCTCCTCCCGGAAATCCCCTCTTCCTCTCCCACTGCCCCCTCCCCCCATCCTGTCTTCTCCCCTGGGCCTGGGCCTCCACTGCACAGCCTGGAGCAGTCTCTGCCCCTGCCTCCCCCTTTCCCCTGGTGCCTGAATCTTGCAGCTGAGGCCCCTGGAGGGAGGAGGGAAGAGGTGGTTGGACAGGCTCTGCCTCTCACCACCGCAGGATACCATACAAGCAAGCGTGTCCATAGCACGGACGGAACCTTTGTCCTGGCCGGGCCCCAAGCTGCCGGGGCTAATCTTCTGCTCCAAGCCCAGGGACTTGCCTCAGTCCCCTCCCTGTCTCCAAAACCATAAAGTCAGCACATTCCTGAAGCAGCCAAGCAGACCCCCTCCCCCATGGCCCACCCCTCTTTCCCCACTCCTGCCAGGTTGGTCCAGGAAGGCTGCTTGCCCTGTGGGCATAGGCATACCTCATCAGTGCCTGGGCATGTATTTGCTTGGTGGCATGGCCAGTGGTAGTGGTGGGGTCAGGGAGAGGAGGTGGGTGCTAGAAATCCTTTGGGCATTTGGGGCATGAACTGCCCAGGTCCTGCAAAGGACATTATGGACAGGGCTGCCATGTGGCCTCTGCTTCGCTCTGATTCCTGCCTGCCTCCCACATGACTTACATCTGCCAGAAATGCCATGCCCGAGGGCCTTCAGTCCTGCTGGGTGAGCCCTTGCTCTGTCTAGGCCATGCCAGGTGTAACTGGTCCTGGCTGGGGTCAGCAAGGTCTTACTGGCGGAAGGAGGCATGCTCACAGGTTCCTTGAGTGCTAACAGCCTGCTGGGGATGGGTGGAGGAGAGGGCGGGCAGCAGGCAGGATCAACAGGCTTCAGATTGCATGCAGTGCCATGAGCAGAGTCTTGGCGGTGCTTGCCTGGACAGTTTTTCTTGTCCTAGCCCCTCTTCTGTGTGCTGTACCGTAAAACAGAACCTGTCAGAGCTGTGGACTCAGACAAACATAACCAGGTGCTGCTTCAGCTGTAGCTTCTGTTCTTTCATCTGCAAAACGGGATATTCAGCCCCTTCTCAGAGACAAGTGGTGAAGACTGGTTGGGAGTGTAAACACAGTGCCTTGGAGGGAGCCTTTCCTCCTCTTTGCTTTAGGAGACACACCCTCGTTAGAGGGAGGGAAGGGATGGGGTAAAGTGGCCCCAAGCTGACCTTTGCCCATGGTTCTTGGCTGGGCACCCTCAGGGGTTGGGAAGCTTTGGCACTTAATCTCCGCCTATCCCTGTTCACCTTGCTCCCCGCCTCCCCCCCCCCCCCCCAGTCAGCTTTCAGCCCAGCCAGTGAAAACTAACCTGGGGGGAGGGGATGGCTGGGCAGCCTGTTCTTTCCCAGTCCAGCTGCCATCCTGGGGGAGGGGTGCCAGCTGCCACCTGTTGGCCAAATGCTGTCTGAGGCAGCTGTCTCCGCCTCCACTGGGCCAGAACTCTCCTTCCCAGGATAAGAGCTGGGATTTTCTGGGGTCCTGGGGAAGCCGGTACCCTCAGGACTCTGCTTCCCCGCAGGTGGGGCTGCCTCAGAACCTGTCTGGTGAGGGCAAGAGGCTGCCCTCGTTAAGGGGGTGGGGCCTGGGGTTCTCCCTTCCCATAGTGTGGAGTCTTTTTTTTAAACACACAATTCTTTTTTTTCTTTTTTTAAAATATGTTTTATTGATTTTAGAGAGAGGAAGGGAGAAGAATAGAGAGGTAGAAACATCCATGAGAGAGAATGATTGATTGGCTGCCTACTGCATGCCCCCTACTGGGGATCCAGCCTGCAACCCTGGCATGTACCCTGGGGGAATCGAACCGGTTCATGGTCGACGCTCAACTACGGAGCCACATGGGGCCATAGTGTGGAGTCTTGACCCTGTCTCCTCTCCTTTCAGCGAAGGAGTCTTCAAATGCCCTGAGGACCAGCTTCCTCTGGACTATGCCAAGGTGGGTCCACAGAGCCAGGCAGAAGCTCTTGCCCTTGATGGAGGTTGGCAGCCAGTAGGCTCAGGGCCAGTGTCAACCTAGTACTTCCGAATCATGTGCCCCCACAAAGGTGGCCTGTTCCCTCCCACCAGGCCAGTTTGCAAATGAGGCCTGTATTTGCCCCGGAGGGCAGGCACAATGCCCAGCTTGTGGGGGTACACAGAGCTGCTCTGTGCCACAAGGAGTGCTCCCCTCCCCTCTGGATGGCTGGCCAGACGTGTGGCTGAGGGCCAGGACCCCTCCACCAGAGGGAAGGAGGCAGGGGGTTTGAGGGCTGCTTGCAACTAAGCAGGCTGATGGTCATGTGCAGGCATATTGGGGACCCTGGGATCCAGCAATAGAGCAGATACTCTATTACCCTATCGCTGGGCACAGAGGGGAATAAAGCCCAGGAGAGACTGTGGCTGGTTCTAAGGTAGAGCTAGCCTATCTGGGGGTGGAGGAGGCAGGAAGTGAGGACTGTAGCAGGCTCTGACCCTGACCTGTTTTCCCCCATGCCCGCCCCCAGATCTACCCGGACCCAGAGCTGGAGGTACAGGTATTGGGCCTGCCTATCCGCTGCATCCACAGTGAGGAGGGCTGCCGCTGGAGTGGGCCGCTTCGTCACCTACAGGTGAGGCTCTGATGGGGTGGGGACTGCCCCTCTCTTGGCAGGCACTAACCACAGCTCTTCCTGCCAGGGCCACCTGAATACCTGCAGCTTCAATGTAGTCCCCTGCCCCAATCGCTGCCCCACCAAGCTGAGCCGCCGAGACCTGCCTGCACACTTGCAACACGACTGCCCAAAGCGGCGCCTCAAGTGCGAGTTTTGTGGCTGTGACTTCAGTGGAGAGGCCTTTGAGGTAGGTGGGGCCTGGCTCAGGGTAGAGAGGGAGTGGGGCACCTGGTAGCCCGGGGATCCCTTAACTCAGCCCCTCTGACATTTCCACAGAGCCACGAGGGCGTGTGTCCCCAAGAGAGTGTGTACTGTGAGAACAAGTGTGGTGCCCGCATGATGCGGCGGCTGCTGGCCCAGCATGCCACCTCTGAGTGCCCCAAGCGCACCCAGCCTTGCACCTACTGTACCAAGGAGTTCGTCTTTGACACCATCCAGGTGAGGCCCTTTCTGAACTGGGCTGTGGGGCAGGTAGCAGGGAGTCAGGCTACTGACCACTGTCTCTGCCACCCTAGAGCCACCAGTACCAGTGCCCGAGGTTGCCTGTGCCCTGCCCCAACCAGTGTGGCGTGGGCACCGTGGCTCGGGAGGACCTGCCAGGCCACCTGAAGGACAGCTGTAGCACTGCCCTGGTGCTGTGTCCATTCAAAGACTCCGGCTGCAAGCACAGGGTGAGATGCCCCTCCTTCCTGTCAGTCCCCTTCTTGATCCTTGAAGCCTGGCATAGACTAGGGCCTGAGCCCCTTGGCGGTCCCTGCTCTGCTGCTCTGAAGCTTTCAGTCCTTCCCCCTGCTGGCCAGCTTCATCCTCCTAGTGCCCTCAACCTTAATCAGAACGGAGTGCCTGCCACCCTGTACCCATTCCTCCCCTCTACCCTGGGCCTGCCCATATTGATAACTCTCCTCCCTTCCCCCATGGCCTGGGGCTTTGCCAACAGTGCCCTAAGCTGGCAATGGCGCGGCATGTGGAGGAGAGTGTGAAGCCCCATCTGGCCATGATGTGTGCCCTGGTGAGCCGTCAGCGGCAGGAGCTTCAGGAGCTGCGGCGAGAGCTGGAGGAGCTGTCGGTGGGCAGTGATGGTGTGCTCATCTGGAAGATTGGCAGCTATGGGCGCCGGCTACAGGAGGCCAAAGCCAAGCCCAACCTTGAGTGCTTCAGCCCAGCCTTCTACACACATAAGTATGGCTACAAGCTGCAGGTGTCTGCATTCCTCAATGGCAATGGCAGTGGTGAAGGCACACATCTCTCGCTGTACATTCGCGTGCTGCCAGGTGCCTTTGACAATCTCCTTGAGTGGCCCTTTGCCCGCCGCGTCACCTTCTCCCTGCTGGATCAGAGCGACCCTGGGCTGGCTAAGCCACAGCATGTCACTGAGACCTTTCACCCTGACCCAAACTGGAAGAATTTCCAAAAACCAGGCACTTGGCGGGGCTCCCTGGATGAGAGTTCTTTGGGTTTTGGTTACCCCAAATTCATCTCCCACCAGGATATCCGCAAGCGAAACTATGTGCGGGATGATGCAGTCTTCATCCGTGCCTCAGTTGAATTGCCACGAAAGATCCTCAGCTGAGCACAGGCAGGGCTCCAGGACAAAGGGCGGGGGGGCGGGGAACATGACCTCTGTCAGGCACTGGCTGAACCTGGAGAGGGGGCAGGACCCCCTTTCAGCTGCTCTGCAGCCTTGGTTCTGTTACCCTATTTCCCCTCCCCCCTTCCTTACCACCCTCAGGTGCCTCCTATTGGTGCTTCAGCCCTGGCCGAGCAGGTCTTGGGGTCATCAAGGGCTTGGAAACAAGTGATCCTAGGGCTTGTCTCCTCTCCTGGGCAGGGCAGACATGCCTTGGTGCCGGCCACATTCTACCTGGACTGAGGTGCCTGCTGGTGCTATGTCCCAAGAGCCATAGGGGGGAGGGAGAGTTGGGTAGTTAAAGAATCTGTCTTGAGATCTGATTTCTCTTCCCTCTGTGTCTTCTGGTTATTTATTTACTTAGTGCCAGGAGGGCACAGCAGGGAGCCCTGATTTTTAATAAATCTTGAATTGTATTTATTAATTTGGTTCCAGTCTGACTCATCTGGGTTGATTAGGGCCCTGGAAGGCTGGGCCCAACTGTGAAAGCAAAGACCAGTCAGACTGGCTGCTCCTTTGCCCCCAGGATCAGCTGCCCTGACAGGTCGCCCTCTGGTGGACGACAGGGGAAGTGCACCAGGCTTTGTGTGGAAGAGATGCCTGCTGCTGCCCTCTGGTGGTGATTACTTTCACGTGGCAGACACTGTACAGGCATTATTTTATTTAATACAACCATCAGTGAAATATAGTTTTTATCAACATAATATAACCTATTTTAGTAGGCTGTATTGAAGATTTAATGAGAGAGATAAAGCATGTTCCTAGCACAAAATAAGTGCTTGATGAATGTTAACTCCAAAGCCCAGCCCACATCCAGAGACTAAGCTGAGCAAAGGGGCCTTTGAGGTATACACAATGCTTGGATTTTCTCATCCATACTCATTTGCTTTTCATATACACCTCGGTGGGTGCCTATGATTATCCACATTTAACGGATGAAATAGGAACAGAAAAGTGTATTGACTTGAGCCGGTTTGGGGCAGAGCCTGGATTCTGTTTCAAGCTCCAGCAATTCCTAGATGTATAGCTTCCTTATAATTTTGCCAATAGTTAGATTTGGATCCTTGCCTTGCTTCCTTTTTGGCAAGTTACTTAGCTATATGGAGAG
The DNA here is from genome assembly GCF_028538775.1 of Myotis yumanensis. Lineage (NCBI taxonomy): Eukaryota > Metazoa > Chordata > Mammalia > Chiroptera > Vespertilionidae > Myotis > Myotis yumanensis. The sequence goes on along the minus strand of NW_027223767.1, from coordinate 21,086,256 downwards.
GCATTTTGCTCTCCTGGTAAAATGAGAGTAATCCTGCTCACCTAGATTTACTGTAAAGATGATCCAATCAGCATCAAGTGCCTTACTCTTGGCTGGCCCTGAGAAGAGGCCCAATGATGGAAACTTACCTAGTAGAGGGAAGGTTCAAGGGCTGTAGTTCAGCCTGAGAAACTAACCATCAGCTTAGCCTTCAAAAGGTCAAATTCACTGATCTAGGGAGAGACGGGCCCTGGCTGCCTTTCTAATAAAGGTGACCTCTTCATCAGATAAAACCACCCTGGGACAATGACTTCTGGAAGCTAGTAGGGACAACATGTGCTCTAACTCGTTTCCTTAAACCAGCGGTCACCAACCTTTCAGACCTCACGGACCACCGGATGGCAACCGCTGCTCTAGCAGAAGAAATGTCTTAAGCATTTGCTTCAGGCAACAGATGGAACCATCTTTCCAAGAGCAGCCAGATACAATGGATCAAGCTTGGGCAGTCTTCTGGGAAGACTGCCACTGTACCATTCCAGGGAACGTGCTCTCTAGAGTTGTGTGCAACAATAGTGTATTGCAGTCAACTCCATACTCAGGCCTAGCCCTCATTTCAGTGGTGTCACAGGCAGTCACAGTTGCCTTGTGGAACTCAGGTCAGGTTTTTGTTTTGTTTTAATTGTTTTTTAATCCTCACCCAAGGACATACTTAGGGGAAGAAACATCAATGTGAGAGAGGAAAATCGATTTGTTGCCTTCTGTATGTGTCCCAACTGGGGATCAAACCCACAACTCAGGTATGCCCTGGTAACCCTTCTTCAGTGCACAGGATGATGTTCAACCAACTGAAAGGGGGACCAGGGAATCTAGTTGACCTTTGAACAACACGAGTTTGAACTGCACGAGTCCACTTATACATGGATTTTTTTTCCCAATAAATACTGTAAATATATTGCTTTGTTTTTAAACATTTTCCTTCTTGCTTACTTTAATAGAGCATATACTACATGTAACATACAATATGTGTAATCGGCTGTTACTGGTAAGGCTTCCTGTCAACAGGTTATTAGTAAAGTTTTTGGAGTCATTTTATTTTTATTTAACACTAGAGGCCCAGTGCACAAATTTGTGCATCGGTGGGGTCCCTCTGCCTGTCTGGTGACCAGGGCCAATTGGGGCCAGCCAGCTGGGGGAGGGGCTGTGGGAGGTTGGCTATGGGAGTGCACTGACCACCAGGGGGCAGCTCCTGCATTAAGCGTTTGCCCCTTGGTGGTCAGTGCACATCATAGCTACCTGCCAGTTGTCCAGTCACTTAGGCGCATATATATATTGACTTCAGAGAGGGAGAGACAAAAACATCAATGAGAATCACACCCCCTACTAGGGATCAAGTCTGCAACCCGGGCATGTGCCCTTGACTGGAATCGAACCTGGGACCCTTTAGTCTGTAGGCTGATGCTCTATCCACTGAACCAAACTGGCTAGGGCTAGAGTCATTTTAGACTATGCAGGAATGGGGGTAGTTAGAGGCACCTCTAACTTCTCTACCCCCATTGTTCAACTGTGAGTAGCTCTTTTGTTTTCATATATCTATATCTCTATCTACATATATATTGATTTCAGAGAGGGAGAGGGAGATAGAAACATCAATGATGGGAATCATTGATCGGTTGCTCCTGCACGCTCCCTACTGGGGATCAAGCCCACAACCCAGGCATGTACCCTTGACCGGAACTGAACCCGGAACCCTTCAGTCCACAGGCCGATGCTCTATCCATCGAGCCAAACCAACTAGGGCTGTATGTAGCTCTCTTAGATTTTTTTCCCCTCTGCAGACAAAAAAGGGGAAAGTTCTGCAATACTAAACCCTTAAGATTCACCAAGAGTTACTTTTCATTTTACAGATTATAGCACTTACTACCTCCACCTCTGTCAGAGGCCCTCAGAATCCCTGTTGGAGGTGGGAGAAGTGGAGGGAGGGACGTTTAAATAGCTTATTAGCAAATTACCCATTTTTCAGTGACTTAGGATCCTTGGAGTGAAAGTGGCAGTACACTTCAGACCTCCACGGAAGACATACTAACCCACCAAGGCCCTAGCAGTCCTGCCTAGGGAGAGGTCCTGTGTACCTCCTGGGGATTGACCAAATTTCATTCCTTACAATCCCAATACCTGGTCTGCAATAATGGATTGGGGGGGCTTCTGAATCGGATGAACGGGGGTTCCCCTCTTAAAAATGAGAAATTGCTTCCCTTCTAGTAAATGAGACGTTAGAAACCACTATAAACAAATAGGACAAGATTGAAAGGTGACTTTTTTCTTTTTACTGGTTTATAATAATCTTAAAAACCCCATCACACCCATAAACCACCACAGGTGAGAAGATGAGAGATGGAGAGTGAATGCTACAGTATGTGGACAGCTCAGGGAAACCGAGTGTTCCCTAGGGGCAGTGTGGGATGGAGGCAGGGATTATAGATAGGAGGCCCTGGTTTGGCCTCTTATTGCTGGCTGGGGGTTGGCTGGCAGAGGGGTGAGGACCTCAGGGTGAACTAGGAAACATCTCACACCAAAGGCAAGGGCAGTTGGGGGCGAAGGTGGGGTCACAGTACATTTTCCATGCAGATTAGGGGTGGGAGTGAGAGCTTCAGAGATTTGCACCCCCACACAGGAAGAGATGGGTTTGAGGTTTGATATAAAGCCCCCAAGTTGGTGTCTGGTCCAATTTCCTAAAATGGCAGCTCACCTTTTGGGGAGAGGCATTAGAAAAAAAAAATCACAGCAAAAATATCTGGTTTGGAGCTCAAGCAAGGGTTAAGGAGAGACAGCAGTGCTCTTTCAATTTAACTCAGAGAAGGAAGAACTGGAAGGGGGCCTTGGGTGAGATGGTGGCCAACACCTTGGGAGAAGGCATTGCACCAGAAGCAACAGGTGCTCCTGGGGGCTCAGGGACAGGGAGGTACCAGTGTTCACAGACGTCAGGAAAACAATCAGGAACAATAAATTAGGACTTCATGTTGCTATCATTTGGCATAACACAATCAGGCTTTTTTTTTTTTTTCCTATTTTTAAATATAAGGCAACTTGCCAACACATAATTTAAAAACTGGTCTTCAGTCACATTGATTCAGATCACTAGAGAATTCTGGCTAAAGAACAGTGGATAGTAAACAAAACCCCAAATTTTAAATAAGACCATCAGCTCACATTCCCCAGAGAAGAGAGGAAAAAGGGCTTATTTGGTTAAGGAAAAAAAAAAAGGCAGAGCCCAACTATGCATCTTTAACAGGAGGGTGCAAAAAAATTCACAACAAAACATAATCTAAATGTCAAGTTACAGAAAAGTTTAAATTTCTAGCCAACTAATTATCTCTTGGGAATTAGATGTGTTGAGCATGGAGTGGGTATGAGTGAAGAATGGGCAAGGGGCGAGAAGGGCTGTTACCAATGTACGCCCATCTTCAGCTGTTAGAACCATGCTCATTTGGTAAAGGAAGAATTCAAAGAGCTTAAGGCTTTGTGTTTTTCTTACTTTCTTCATCAAACTGAGGGGCTGCGAAAGGAGGTGTCTAGAAGGTGAATGTACCTGTGGGGCCACTCGCACACAATGCTACTCAAATCCACACTACATTCATACAGAAACATGACATTTAAAACTTACAGTGTAGAGCAATATTCTTAGCCAGTGTAGAGAACCAAAAAGCCTTTTTTTTTTTTTGGTGTTTTTAATTCCAAACTCCAATGTGATCATCCCTTACCTACCTAATTCCTCAAGTAAGATCAGTTTTTTTGTGTTACTTGTTTTTTGGCTGGGGGTGGGGAATGAGGGCAGCAGGTGAGTGAGGAGAGGCAACAGTGAGAAAGGATCTTAGATATGCTGGACGGTCACTGCATTTCTCTAGGGCTGGAAAGGGGCATCAGGAACCAAGATACCAACACAAAGACACATTTTTTCCCCACGTCTCAAGGCTGCGGCCAAGTGCCTGCAGGATGCCCTTGAGACGTATGGAAGGGTAAGTTCAGTGGCTCTGGGATCAATGTAGACATAAAAGCCTTGAGGAATGGAGAGAGGCTGAGAAGAGATGAGGACTGGTCCGTTTTGATTTGAGGTCTTTGGGGTGAATAAGGAATTAGCTTCCAGAGCACTTGGGAAGCCTGGCTTTTTAGTCCTAGAGAAAGAGAGACAGACAGGGAGAGGCCGAGCTTAGGGGGCTGGGCACCTATCGCTGCCTCACCTCGGGCCCTTAGCTCACTCAGTCCTAAGGTAAATAGGCAGAGCAGGAAAAGACAGGAGGTGGCTGGCGGGAAATGCAAGGGGGGGAGGGAGATGGACATGGCATAGGACTGACTGACAGGCAGGCAGTGAAGAAAAAAGCCTGGGATTGGGATTAGGTCCTAACATAAATCCAAAAACTGCTAGGGCTGGTGGACGGGAGAGAATGAGGGCACAGAGGATCCCCCCCTGTCCTCAATTAGATCCCACTAAATTCCCTTCTTAGAAACCTAAGAATGATCACATTGGAGCAGTAAAAATTTGAAACTATCCAATTACTCAAAAGTAAGACTAAACCTAGGAAGGGGTGTATGATGTATAGCTTGTGGAGGGCACCGGGACTACCTATCTATATCCAGGGTGCTGAATATGAAGACTTCGACTATCTGTGGGATCAGGGGCTCGGCTGCCAGGGGCTCGATGAGCCTTGCTTAGCATGGCCAGACTCTGTTCTCGGAAGCAGGCCTGCTGGAAATCCCCACTTAGGTAATCCACTGTTTGCATCAAGCTGTTCTGGCTTGCCACTGGACCGGCCCCGGTCCCTGCTCGGTAGTGGGCCCCAGTAGCCGCCGCACAGTCGAGGGGTGCACCCGTGGGCTGCCCACCGTGGAACGGCATGGTGAGGTCCTGAGACCCCGAGCTGTCGCTATTGGGAGTGGGCAGAATGTTGTTCCACAGGGGTTGGAAGTAGTGACCATTGGGGTAGGCCAGTGGGGCTGCTAGGCCGTTGACTGGAGGGGATGGGGTTGGCTTCTCCATGGGTGGCTTCAAATGGAAGGACTGTGCCAGGCAGAGTTCCTGCGGGTAGGCAGGGGCCTTGCCCACAAAGCCAGGCCCTGCCAACTCGCGTCCTGTTGCATGCTTGCCTGTCAGACCCGGGGCTGGCGTCCCACCAGCCTCACTGCACATCTGTTGTAGGTGGGCCAGCTGATGCTGGTTCCAGGCAACTGGCTTGAGGTCATTAGGATAGCCAGTGGGGGCTCGAGAGATGCCCGTGGGCAGGTTGACAGGGCCTGCCGCAGGCAATGCGGCTGTGGCCGCGTGGGTGTGCTCCATGGGATTGACCACACATGAAGGCATTGGTGTGGGGATGCTGTGGGTCGACACCCGGGTGCTTGCATTGATGAGCAGACTGCGACTAATGGGGCTGGGGTTGGCGATCTGGCCCTCACACACTGAGGTAGTGCTGATGCCTGCCCTCGTCTGGCAAAACTGGTTGATCTGGTGCACAATGCTGCTCAGGTCCGGGGGCTGGCTGTGCTGCAGGGTGGCCGCCATTGAGAGGGGGATAGTTGAGGTAGACACGGTCACATTCGGGGGGGCATCTGAGTCTGGCATCTTCCGGCCTCCATGCAACAAGGAACTGGGGGGATGCTGGAGACCTTGGTGAGACAGACCCTGAGGGTGGACCAAGCCCTGGGTTTGGGCCATGGGCTGAGGGTGGCCCAGGCCCTGAGGCTGCTGGAGGCTCTGAGGATGGGGCAGCGCCTGTGGTGGCGGGATACCCTGAGGGTGCTGCAGCGTCTGGGGAGGGGCGTGGGCCAGGGTCTGTGCATGCTGCAGGGCCTGCTGGCGGGCCAGAGCCTGGGCCTGGGGGTGGGCTAAAGTGCTGGGTGCCACAGTAGCATAGGGCACCACTGGGGGGTTCATGATGGCCTCAGGGAGCAACCGGGCACGGGTGCCGTCAAAGTCCTTGAGTATGCTTTTGGCTGGCACTTTGACAATGGCAAGCAGGCCTGCCTTGGTGGCAGCCTGAGTCGGGTAGGGGCTGTAGCGCTGGGCTGATGTGTCGAGGCCGTTCACAGTACGACGAACGTGTTTCCGCTGGGGAACCTTCACACTGTTGGGGAAGATTTTTATAGTCAGTGGGTTGTTTGCGACCTTCTTAGCATACGCGTCCAATTCGGCTGGGGTAGGATAGTGAGCAGTTCTCATTTTCTGTGTAGTGTCCCCTAGAGAGAGAGAAGGGGAAGGAGAGCAAAGAAGGAGAGGGAGCTCATCAGTGCCAAGCCAACCAGCCTTCTAGATTCCCCTTTTGAGGGTGTAAAAGGTGGGGGAGGTGACGGACTAACTAAGTTGTCTCCCTAGCCTTCAGAGTCTGACCCAGCCTCAGGCCCCATCAGTACTTTAATGGGCCAGGCCTTGTGCTATGTGACAGGCTATCTCAACGAATACTTGCTACTGCTTTAGGAAGCAGGTACTATTATGATGCTTGTTTTACAAATGACATCACTAAAGACAGAAATAGCAGAGCAACTTTCAAAAGTCCAGAATCTGGCAGAGACAGAAGCTGGCCAGTTCTCACAGAGTTGTTGTTCTACATGGAACTCTCTCCAAGTTCCTACCAGCCCATGCTGGCCTGGGTATTGCTGATTCTAAGCAGAGCTGCTTGTGAGAGCCCCTAGTCCCTTTCCCTAGGACATCCTGGTAAAGAGGGCAGCCAGGGTGACTACTCTTCCATCTGCAGTGGCCAGTGAGGCATCAGCTTTCTCCTTAGCATTGGCAGCTGGGGCATCATGCCCATTGGGTGGGCATCCTGGCACAGTAGACAGGATGCTTCTTTTTTAGGAACAGAGGAATAAGCTGCCAACATCCCTCCCCATCCCATGTCACAAGTTCACTTTTGTTTACAGCTTACTCTCAGCCTGACTGGGTCAAGATCAAAAGGCTTTATTTCCTTGAGGGGGGTGACAATAATGACAGGGCAGCAGAGAGGGAATTTGAGAAGAAAGGATTCAGAGAATCTTTAAGTCCTGAGAGCCAAAAATAGTCTGTATTTGGCCCTTGTCAGCTGTCACTTTCCAAAATGAAAGAGGAAAAATGTGACTTCCTTTGGAGACTGCGGAAATACCCACTCAATGTGCCTCATTAATGTTAACAGTCTCTTTGTTCCCATCTCCAGTTGCCTCCCATCAGGGGGCTCCAGCGGATGTTGTGTTTCCAGTCAGAAAGGAAAAGGTTCTGAGAATAAGAGCTCTTTCAGGATGCCAGGCTCCTGCAAAGGGTCTCTGCTCTGTTATCCCTCTCTCCGAGGGAGGGTCTCCCCTGAGTTTACACAGAAGGTGCTTAATAAAGGCTTGCTGAGTGACTAAGTACACAAACTGCCCAAAGCAGAAGGAAGGGGGCTTGGCTGGGAACCTAGGCTCAGCTAGCAGATTCCCTCCCTACTTCCTCCCTTGCAGAAGGCAGCCATACAGAGCAGGGACTAAGCTGACTGAATGCTGGGCTTGTGACTTCAGCTGGCCTGGCTCAAGGAGACCTTATTTGAAAATCATGTCACTGGGCATCAACTGGAAGAGAAGTAGGCTAGTGAGTGTGCTAAAGAGGGCCCAGCTGCCATCCTTTGGTGACACTGCTGGTTAGTTGGCAGCAACTGCTGCTCTTGGAAGCAGGAAAAGAAAGCTCAAGTCTAGGATAGGCAGAGAATTCAGGTCCACACTCAAGAAGGTAGAACTTAGCAGAAAGAGTACAGAAAGGAAAAGGCTTAATGCTTTCAAATACTGGAACAATGCCTTGAACTTAGTAGATAGGCAAACATACTTAAGGGTCTGCTTTATTATTTTTTAAAATATATTTTATTGATTTTTTATAGAGAGGAAGGGAGAGGGATAGAGAGTTAGAAACATCGATCAGCTGCCTCCTGCACACTCCCTACTGGGTATGTGCCCTCAACCAAGGTACATGCCCTTGACTGGAATCGAACCTGGGACCCTTGAGTCCGCAGGATGATGCTCTATCCATTGAGCCAAACTGGTTAGGGCGGGTCTGCTTTATTTACAGAATAAATGCTCTACCCATAAAGGAAATGTCTGTAAGATGACAGATTTCATGAACATCTTAAAATGATGAATGTGATGGTGACAACGGGTAGGAAGGAGAGGAAGGCAGAGTCTCAGAAATCTTTCCCACCCACTAGCTGCTGAGGAGGGTCAAAGCTCTGAGAGCAGAGTTTGAGTTCTGCTTTTTGTAGGCCACTGTCCCTTAACTGCCACACATCCAAAACGGAAACCATCCCCACACGCTGTGATATTCTGAATTTAATTGTGTCTATAGACACTTACGGTGTACAAAGGGTTAATGGGCTTCAGTCTCCATAAAGTGGAGCCCTTTTCTGACCCTTCTTACATTCTCCTTGACAATAAGATATTAAAAAAAGCCTAGAATCACTGAGACACAGTTCCTAAACTCAAGGTATCAGAATTCCATTAGAAACTGACCTGGTCAGCCATTGGCCTTAGGTATCTGTTTGACTGGTCAAAATCATGTAACACTCCTAGCTCAGTGTCTTACCTGGAGCAGATATGTAGCAAATACCTGTTAAGTGCCATCAGTATAGGGACTGCCTGACTGAACATCTGAACTGGGCTGAGGAATGGGAGTTTGAAGCTACCGAGTTTTAGTTCAGACCAGAAATAACGGTCTGCCCCTGGGCTCTCCTCCATGTTAGTGGGCTTTTCTCCTTGAAGGCCAACAGAGAGGAAGACAGTTGGGCTTGCTGAATAACAGAGTTCCTTTCTAAATTTTATTTATTTATTTATTTTGAGAAAGAGAGAGAGAGAGAAAGGAAGGTGGGGTGGGAGAAGGAGGGGAGGGAGGGATAAGAAAGAAGGAAGAAGATGAAGAGAGAGGGCACAAGCCATGGATTTGTTCCACTTATTCATGCATTCATTGGTTGATTCTTTTTTTTTTTTTAATTTTTTTTTTTTTTTTTTTACATTGGTTGATTCTTGTATGTACCCTGACCAGAGATCAATAGAGTTCCTTTTTTCAAGTCAGTACCAACTCTCAGGTTGTTTTTTTTCTAACAGAGGCAGAAGGGACACATTCAGGAGTATGACACTGACATTGATCCCCCCCCCCCCCCACAGGCCAAGGCTAGTTAGTTCTTCTTGTCCTGCCTCCACTGATGTTGACAGCAGTAATGGGGGTAGTCAAATAAAGGATCAAGAATCAAAGGGAAGTAATGGATGAGAGGGGATGTAGACACAGGCTACAGTATTTTTATTAAGGAAGAATCTCAAGGATGAGATTAGTATATTGGACAAGAGGCCATGTTCTGGGAATTCAGTACCAACCACTTCACATATCAGACTTAAGCCCAACCCTTTAAAAAAGGTCAAATTCTTCAAAATACTTTTAAAAAATATATATTTTTATTGATTTCAGAGAGAAAGGGAGAGGGAGAGAAAGAAACATCAATGATGAGAGAGAATCATTGACTGGCTGCCTTCTGCACACCCCACACTGGGGATTGAGCCCACAACCCAGGCATGTGCCCTGACTGGGAATCGAACCATCACTTCCTGGTTCATATGTTGACACCCAAACACTGAGCCACTCCAGCCAGCTCTCAATACTTTTTATCTCAGTCCTCACACACAGGCATCCTAGAGTCTCTCTTTCTTCTATAACATCTTAAGTGCTCAGCTAACACATAGATACCACAGCTTTGTAAGCAAATTACTTAAATATCAAATACCAACTGAGTCATTAATCAAGACATGAGGCAGTATAAAGAATAGGGAATACGTTGTTAGAAGAAAAGAGAGATCCAGATTCAAGTACTGACTTTATTATCTAACTACCCAGTCTCAGTCATTCCTCATTTATAACAAACAGGTATGAGATATCTACTGTCCTGCTTCACAGGATTACTAAGATCAAGAGATTCAATGAATGGAAAAATAGTCTGTGGACAGGAACAATGACTGCCGATAATTATTATTCAAGGATATCAGTTTTGGCTAAGTCTGTCCAAAGATAGGATACAGTACCCCGACAAAGGAAGCTCCAACTGCAGGACACCCTGGACTTGAGTCTGGAGAGTTAAATGTAGCCAAAAGCACTTTTGTCTATTCTTGGGACTAGGGGGAAATCTGCTTGAATACAGGATTCCCCACAGGGACCTCCCTATGTATCCTTCTATTTTGAAGGTCAGATGCATGGGTGGCATATACAGCAGAAACCTCTATCTATAGGTGGAGAGGCACAAGCAGTGTGTTTCTAACGCAAGCTTTGGAATCTGAACCAAGTGTGAGTTCTAGCCCAGTCACTGAACTGTAGTGTGATGTTGGCAAGTGGCAAACACTCTGTGCCCCATCCTTAAAAGAAAGATAAGAGTGTCTCCCATACAGAATTATTGAGGAATGAATAATAACATATATAAAAATACTCAACAGGCCCTAGCCGGTTTGGCTCAGTGGATAGAGCGTCAGCTTGCGGACTGAAGGGTCTCTGGTTCGATTCTGGTCAAGGGCACATGCCTGGGTTGCGGGCTCGATCCCCAGTAGGGGGTGTGCAGGAGGCAGTTAATGAATGATTCTCTCTCATCATTGATGTTTCTATCTCTCTCTCCCTCTCCCTTCTTCTCTGAAATCAATAAAAAGTATTCAAAAAATGTATATATATTTTAAAAATGCTCAACAGTGTGGTGATTGTAGGAAGGGAGTGAGTGGAGTTGGAAGATAAATGGTGATGGAAAAAGTAAAAAAAATAAAAATAAAAAACTCAAGATAGTGCCTGGCACATGGTTAGCAACTCAACAGAGAAACAGATGCTAGTTAATATTGCTGATATTTCTATGAGTTTATTCAATCATTTGGGCCAATTAACAATTTCCAGGCCCTCCCACTAGGGGGCAGATAGACATACTAAGAAGCAGTAAAAGAATTTTGACATTTGTTCCAGCTCCAAAACTCTGCAATAAAATAGGTCAAAGTTATTATCTAAAAGATGATTTGAAAACCAAGGTCTTTTTAAAAATATATATTTTTAATGATTTTAGAGAGGAAGAGAGAGGGAGAGATAGAAACATCAATGATGAAAGAGAATCATTGATTGGCTGCCTCCTGCACACCCCACATTGGAGATCGAGCCCACAACCCAGGCATGTGCCCTTGACCAGAATCAAATCTGGGACCCTTAGTCCACAGGCTGACGCTCTATCCACTGAGCCAAACCAAGGTCTTTTGATAATTTCAGCCATTCATCCAAAAATATTTATTGAGCCACTACTATATACCTGACCATAAACTGAGTTTGGAGTTAATAAAGAAAAAATGTTCAAAAACACATTTTTCTGGGGGATTAGGAGAAGATGGGTCAGAGGAAAACAAATTTCCAAGTACAGAATTCCAAAATGGCTAGGACTCTCAAAGCAAGTGACATCATGAAATATATAACCTAGAAAAGCTCTAGGAGGCAACCATCTAACCCTAACTCTGGTCCTCTACCAAGTACAGGACCCACATCAAACCAAGATTTCTTTAATCCAGCCTGCCCTATGGCAAATTATACATCTAGGCTGGGAAACACATCACATTCTCCCACACACCAAACAGGAAGGGGAGAAGAGAAAATGTGAAGTTAGAAGGACTCAATCCTGTGACTCTATACATGTGGTGACTCAAGCCTGGGAAAAAGTGATTCTACCCATAAAGGAAATGTCTGTAAGATGACAGATTTCATGAACATCTTAAAATGATGAATGTGATGGTGACAACTGGGGTAGGAAGGAGAGGAAGGCAGAGAGTCTCAGAAATCTTTCCCATCCACTATCTCCTGTAAAACTCCTTATAGTGATGGGCCAAGAAGCCACATATCCCGACTCCTGACCCCTGATCCAATTCTCTTGCCTTGAGCTGACTCTTACAACATAAAGCAAAGTAAGCTATCAACATCTGTATCTCATCCCCACCCCACCAGATACCAAGCTCTGTGTTTCTAGGAATTTAGAAGACCCTTCTAAGAATGGGTGTAGGAAAAAAACTGAATTACAAGTCACAAAACTAGTTTTAAAGTTTCTATAACTGGTAAACTTGAGTTCTAAGCAGCTCTTTAGCTGTTGGTTCCTGAAGAAAACAGCTTATGCTCTAGCTCACCTTTAACTATAAATGTTTAACACTAACAGCTATAAATCAAGATTTTTCTTTTTTTTATACCTTTTGGGAGAGGAGAGAAGAAAGCAAGCAGGCTTAAAAATACCAATAGTATTTCTCCTCTGCAAAGGTGTGGATTTAGTTAAGGATGACAACAAGAGAGTCAAAGGAATTCAAATACACTGTCCCCCAAATGGACTGGTGAGTCTGAAACCAGGAAAGAAGGACATCTCAATTCTCAAATATAGATGAGGGACAGTGGTTGGCAGAGGCTACTTACGAGCTGCTTTGGGGAAAAAGTAAAGTGGAGATCTCAATGTCAGCACCCAAGACAAAGCTGCCAATTTGCCTGTCCTCCCAAATGCCTCAACCCCTGACATCACATCTCTAGGTGAAGCTGTCAAAGTAAGTCAAGGAATGTAGAAGACAGTGAACTGTTCTTTATCATCTTACTGTATACTTCCAAGTATACTCCCTTTCCAGTTGTGTCCTCTAGAAGCCCATAACCAGTCACAATGCAGTTAGCATGGAGATTGGGGTGGCCAGGGAGCAAATACAACTTCATCACCTGTCATCACTTATGAAAAGAAAGGCTGGGGGAAAGCTGGCACAGCAGAGCTTGCCTATTGCAGAAGGAAGACGGTCACCTTCAGTTTTGTCGTTATACAAGCTGGATTCATTGGCCAAATCCTAGAACTAGCCAGGCTCTGAGTCTTACTCTCTCTCAAAGAAAGGAAGTCAGAAGCTAGATTATTTTAAACTTCTGAAGATGATCTCACAGAACAGGGTCAGTAAACTGCAGTCTGTGGGCCAAAATCCAGCTGCTGTTTTTAATGAAAAGTTTTACTGGAACACAGTCACATGCACTGTTTACATATCGTCTACAGCTGCCTTTGCCCTACAATAGCAGCGCTGAGTAGATGCCACAGAGACCATGGCCCACAAAGCCTAAAACATTTGCTATCTGGCCCTGTACAGAACCCTATCATCAAGGATCAGATAAGATGCTGAAGCACCTTTTCTATTAAAGGGGAAGCGTAGGTGTTTCATTGATTTCCCCTTTTTGCTCTAAAAGAAAAGTCTATTCCAAATTTAGGGCCATTTTGACACCTGAAGATACTGTACATGGTAATGAGCCAGGAATAGAATCATTTCCTTGCACATTCATGCAGTTCAAGGACAGAAGGTAGTAATCTGGGAAAGCATGAAGTACAAAGCCCCAATTCCAGCCAGTTTGAGACAAAAATCTAACAGACAATTCTCAAAAGCTCAATCATGTGGGAAGTATATTAGCAGGAATATACCAGAAAGACTGAGAAAGCTAGCTCCTTATCCCTTTGAAGGCAGAAGCTTCTTTACTTGCTGTGAACTGAGGTCACTGGCTCAGAAGGCAGACAGCAAAGCCAAAGGGAATTGTCTGTTTCCATGGTAGAAAGTACTCAGAGAGTTCAAAACAACAGAACAGTGTAAATAGTTTGTTTCAGAGATATAATAAGTAATCTGAACTGTGCGTTTTCATTTAATTCCTCATGGGGATTCAGTTTGAGATACTTTTTTAAAGGGTGATTATATATCTCCTGTAAAACTCCTTATAGTGCTCAAAAGAGATATCAGCAACAATTAAAATTAAGATGCTATACACTGGGAAATTCTAGTATTTTAGAGGATCTCTCTGATCAAAGATATCTCACACTGCTGACAAGTTTTTGCAATTGCTTGCTTTTGTCTGTACTGAAGAATATCTTGAAGATATCAAAGTCCACAGTCAATGTACCCCTCTGAAACAGCTCAAATGTAGGGTCAAAATAAAGGACCACATCCTTCCCTGGGATCCAGATTACTTACATTTCTGAAGTCCAGTGTTCATCTGCGTGTGAGAAAGAAGCTGAAAGGACAGGTCACCTGGCCCTGGTAGACAGGCTAGCATGGCAGACCGGCATCAACACAACATGGGGCAGTCACTCACACTGTAATGAACAAAAAAACAAGGTCATGGAACACAAGGCAACTCACTCAAGGAAGATACCAGGGACATCTGATATGAGCAGCACAGGCCCAAGTTTAGATAGATAAGCAATTTAATTAGTAGCATGTTGGCTGAAAATATATCTATGTTTTTATCTGTAGCAACAATTTGCTCCAAACTATTACTTAGCATAAAATATTTCAGTCAGCACAGATGAGTGGGTGGGGAAAAGAAAATCTACCTATCCACATAATTAAATGAAAAATACAGGCGCATCTGTAAGGTCTTTTATGCTCATAAGCTCTAGATGCACTCATTTAGCATTTCATTTCCTGTAGGTTGCCTCTCTCTATCATGGGCTTTTGGAAAGGCCCACGGGGCTGCCAAATGAATGGCGTGCTGGCTCTCATCTGTGCCCCAGCTAAGAAGGGAGCAGCAAGGCTAGGGCACATTCTAACTGAGGTGAAGGGGAAAATGATTTCTCCCTGAAAACAGAACAGTGTTCCTGAAGACAGCCGGTCCTCATAGGGCCTGACTTAGTCTATTTACAGGGTTGGTTTGGAGCCAGGGCAGTCAGTCATTTCCAGAGGCAGTACAGTACATGAGCTGCAAAAGCACCCAAATTTTCACCTGTGACACTCCAGTAACCTGAACTCACTTTCAAAAGGAAGAAAAAGCAAAACATCTTAGGAGACACAATTAACTACTGTTAAAGCAAATTCTGTTTGTCAGTTTCTGGGGATTCACCTTTCCTATTGCCTGTGACACAATTAGACCTCCTGGACCCCACCCCAAACTGTACTGCACCCCAAGGAAATTAAGGAAGTAGTAGGCGGCCAGAGCCCTCTTTGAACAGGCAATCCTGACATTATGTCAAGATGGCAGCATTGTTTCATCAGTGCTGTCTACCAATAAGATATACACAGCTCAAGCAAGCAGACATTGAGGTGGACTTTTGTAGGGAAGGAAACCTTGTCCACAATGCTAAGAAAGTTACCTTGTGTACACCAAGGACCAAGCTTTTCCCAAAGAAGTACAATGTACTAAAACACATGAAATTTTTTTCTCATACTGCAAAACCCAGAAGTCAAGGTGGCATATTAAGACTTTACATCATACGAGTAGAAGAAAAGCTCAAATGTTAAACAAAGATCACAAATCCTCTTTCTTTTTCTTAGAGGGCCCTCTCAGGTATGTGAAATTACCCTGTCATGATGAGTATCAGAGGGCTCCAGCTTGCAAGTCCAGGTAGCTGAAAAGATACTTTGTAAAAGAGGCTGTTCAAACTGTGGCTAAGATAGCAACTGCAGAAAGAACTGAAGATTGAATGCCTCAATGAGAACAGAGCAGCCCAAGAGTTCTGGCACAGATTCAGTCTTTTTAGGCCTCTGGTAGGTAGGATAACAGAATGAACAGTGTGCCAAGAATAAAGTCTCCTGTTGGGATCAAATGACTGAGGTACTGCTCAGAATCCCATTCCTTGTGAATGCTGATCTCTACCTAATAACCAGTCCCCTATGGTCCTAATATAGCTGAGCGCAAACTCCAAGGAAAGGAAGGGGATTAACAAATACTGGAGACTAATATTGTGAAAAGGGCTGTATGAGGGACTCAAGTGATGTTTTCTTAATTAGGTCTCCCAACCTTTCTTGGAGATAGGTAATAATTTCATTTGTCATCTCGTCATCTGTAGCCTGGACTACAATAGCCTTCTACATGGTCTCTCTGTCCACCCACCCCCACTTGCTCTTGTAACCCAATCTATTCTCCACACAGCAGCCAGAGTAATTAATTTTTTCAATTGGAAATCTTATCAGCTCAAAAATCTCCAATAACTTCCCATCTCACTTAGAATAAAATACAAAATCCTAACATGGCCCATAGGCCTTCCATACTCTGTTACTCCTACCTCTCTGACCTCGTCTTCTTATTTTTTGTTTTGGTTAATCCTCATCAGAGGATATTTTTCCATTGATTTTTAGGGAGAGTGGAAGAGAGAAGGAAAGACAGAGAGAAACATCGATGTGAAACACATCAATTGGTTGCACGAGCCTTGACTGGGGAGGGCCTGCAACCAAGGTATGTGCCCTTGACCAGAATCGAACCCAGGACCTTTTGGTCCGCAGACCGACACTCTATCCATTGAGCCAAACTGGCTAGGGCTCTGACCTCAACTTCTAACCCCCATGTCCCTTTTGCTGACTCTACTTCTAGCCACAGTGTTCTCCTTGCAGGTCCTCGAAGGAGCTGAGCACACTCCCACCTCCAGGCCTTGTACTTCACCTGGATAACTGAGACGCTGTAATGATGAAAGTACAAAGAACACATTCACTCAGCAGTCTTGCAGATAACACTCTCTCCCTGTATTTTTTAGAAGGAACCAATCCATAAATGTCCACCGTAATCTCTTACATATGTATTAAATTTTGATGTGTGCAAACACTGATGAGATAGAATCATCTATCAGCTGCCTCTTAAATAGGAGACTGACTACTGTATCTAGTTTACAATAATATTTGAATTAGCTTTCATTTCTTGAACATAAAACCAAAAGAGCCAAGGAAGTAACACTAGGTGGCAAGGGCAAATCATTATCTTATAAAGAGTTTTCAAAAGGGGAAAATCCACAGATAAACATACTTTGTTTTATTGCACTTTGCTCTATTTTGGCTCACAGATATTGCCCCACACCCTCCAACAAATCAAAGGTTTGGCTCTGGCTGGTGTGGCTCAGTTTGTTGGGCGCCCTCCTGTGCACCCAGAGTTTGAGGTTCCATTCCTGGGTAGGGCACATGCAGGCTCAATCCCCAGTATTTCTTACATCGATGTTTCTCTCCTCCTCCCTTCCTCTCTAAAATGAACTAAAAAAAAAAAAATTGAAGATTTGTGCCATTTTTCCAACAGGCTCAGATAATGGTTGGCATTTTTAAAAAATATATATTTTATTGATTTTTTACAGAGAGGAAGGGAGAGGGACAGAGAGCTGGAAACATCCATGAGAGAGAAACATCGATCAGCTGCCCCCTGCACACCCCCCACTGGGGATGTGCCTGCAACCAAGGCACACGCTCTTGACCGGAATCGAACCTGGGACTCTTCAGTCCACAGGCCGACGCTCAATCCACTGAGCCAAACCGGTCAGGGCTCAAATATGTTTTTAATTTCTTGTTCCCTCTCTTCTCCTTTTGGCATCCCCATGATGCGAATATTGGTACACTTGAAGTTGTCCCAGAGGCTCCTTGCACTATCTTAATATTTTTGGATTCTTTTTTCTTTTTGCTCTTTTTTTTTTCTTTTAAATCTTTTTGCTCTTTTGGTGGGTATTTTTTGCTTCCTTATATTCCAAATCGCTGATTTGATTTTCGGAATCCTCTATTCTACTGTAGAATCCCTGTAAATTATTCTTTATTTCAGTTAGTATATGGTTAATTTCTGACTGGTCCTTTCTCATGTATTTGAAATTCTAAGAACCAGTGCCTATACTTCAAATTCTCTTCCAACCTCCACTTTGCTCTGGCAATGCTTCTATTGAGTGGCATTAGTGCAATCCTCTTACTTTAAAGATGGTGAATTTCACCTTTAGAAAGATTCCAAAAGAAATGTCTATCCTGAAGAAGGTTCTATTAATGACTATCCTTTCTTCAGGTCTAATATTCACTAATGTCTTAATTACATTCATGTTCATGATTTAAGTTTTTCAAGTCCCTTCCTTCTAAACACACATCCTGGCCCAGCTGTTATGGTTCAGCGGTTGAGCGTTGACCTATGAACCAGGAGGTCATGGTTTGATTCCCAGTCAGGGAACATGCCCGGGTTGTGGGCTCGATCCCCAGTGCCGATCAATGATTCTCTCTCATCATTGAAGTTTCTACCTCTCTCTCCCTCTCCATTTCTCTCTGAAATCAATAAAAATATATTTAAAAAATAAACACATTCTGAACCTAACCAAGTGCCACGCAAATTCCCCTATGCTATAAAGGAAAGCCTTGTTATATCTTCTGGAGCGTAATGGAGTTTGACAGTCTTTTCCTCTCACTATTCAAAAAGTTTCAAGTAACATCATAAGCTTTATCTCCAGACTTCCTGAAAAGTACCAACTATAACTAGCTTCTCCATTTTCACACCAACAGCAGCTGGCAGGCAGGGTCTTGGTTATTCAACAGCAGAAAGGTTTTCAGTAACAATCAATGAAGAGCTCTGAAGTATAAGGATGATATTTATTACTTACCCTTTCCTCTTCTTTCCTATTTAGTGAGACCACAGAAGTTTTAGAGGAGGGCCAAGTATATTATGGCCCTTCTCCAAGCAGCCATGAATTTTCTTCCCTTACTTTAAATAAATACTAACTAAAAACAGGCTCTTAAAATGCATTGCCATACATGAAGCTATCGCAGGAGATTGATCAGTCCTTGGGAAGAGAGCCTAGCAACAAAGGACACTAAGGTGAGCATCTGAAATGAAAGCAGCACCAAGTCACATGGAGATCTAAGAACAGTCCCAGTTGAAATCAACTTTAACCTATTACAAGTTAAGGAGAAGATTCTGCTTACAAGCTCATTTACATTTCAGGGTATCCATCAAACAACAATATTAAGGGAATGTTAGAAGGGAAATGGCAAAGGGACTCAATCATCTTCAGAGGAAGATAAGCTATTTCCCTTCCCTCCTTCCCTTCTTTCTCTACCGATCAATGATTCTCTTACAGTCCCTGCTTTGGCATGTACTTTGGTTGGGGACACATCCCCAACCAATATACAGTACAATCCCTCAATATACAGTACAATCCCTGCTTTGGCATGTACTTTGGTTGGGGACACATCCCCAGTGGGGAGTGTGCAGGAGGCAGCTGATCGATGTTTCTCTTTCATTGAAATGTCATATCCTCAGGTGAAGATAAAATTCCAAAAGCAGGGATTGTTTCCAAAGATCCTATATAATAAAAGAGAAACATGTAAATTGACCATCCTTCTGCTATGCTCACTGGCCAATCAGGAGCATGCAAATTAACCTGACAAAGATGACGGGTTAATTTGCATACACAGGCACCAAGCGGCCTGGGTCCCGGGAACATCCTTGGGACCCAGGCTGCTCCTAGCCTGTAGGCCTGCGCGTAGGCCTTGAGCGGCCGGGGTCCCAGAATGCCCTCGGCCACTCCAGGCCTATGGGCATAGGCACCAAGCGGATGTTCCCACCTCGTGGCTGCTTGCGCGTGCGCCAGCGCCAAGCAGCAGCCTGGGTCCACGTCCCCCAGCCCGGCGCCCACAACACAGGGCTGCTGGTCTGGGAGGTGTGCCCCTGGCGGTGGCGGCGGCCGCCACGTGGCCCGGGTCCGCCCACGCCCCACAACTCGGGGCTGGCTGCCAGCCTCAGGGGGGGCATGTGGAGACCCAGCGGCCGCCGCATGCATGGCCCAGGGTCTCCGCACGCCCCCCAGCCTGGTGCCCACAACACGCAGGGCTGGCTGCCGGCCTCGGGGACACACCCCTAGCCCAGTGGACACAACACAGGGGGTCCTCTGTGCATGAGCTGCAGAGGAAACACCTTTTCTTTTTTAAAAAAATATTTTTTATTGATTTTTTTTTACAGAGAAGAGGGGAGAAGAATAGACAGTCAGAAACATCAATGAAAGAGAAACATCAATCAGCTGCCTCCTGCACACTCCCCACTGGGGATGTGTCCCCAACCAAAGTACATGCCCTTAACAGGAATCAAACCTGGGACCCTTCAGCCGCCACTTGCAGTGTTCTTGGTTATAAGAATCCAAGAAGGTGATCTAGGGTTTTTCCACCACATTCCTAGAGTAAAAAACGAAGGTCTGCTGCTAGAGGGGCTAAGAAATGTCATATCCTGCCCTAGCCAGTTTGGCTCAGTGGATAGAGCCTTGGCCTGCCGACCACAGGGTCCGAGTTCGATTATGATCAAGGGCATGTACCTAGGTTGCAGGCTTCTCCCTGGCCGGGGCCTAGTCAGGGCTCATGCAGGAGGCAACCAAAGTGTCCCTCTCACATTGATGTTTCTCTCTGTCTCTCCCTCTCTCTTCCACACTCTCTAAAAATCAATGGAAACATATCCTCAGGTGAAGATAAAAAAAAAGAAAGAAATGTCATATCCTATGAAAGACACACCTTGAAAATGCCTAAACAAAGTTGTCATTTTTTCATGATGAAGGGACTAGAGTCCTTGTTGATGAAAACACCTTGGCGGCTGCAGTGGCTGGCAGTGGCTGCAGCAGCGGGGTGATGGGCCTGGCGCCTTCCCCTGATCAGCCCAGTTGCCTCCGGCAGAGGGAGGCCAGACTGCGGCTCCCCAAGGGTAGCGGGCCTAAGCCATCAGTAGGACATCCCCTGAGGGCTCCCAGTCTGTTAGAGGAGGCAGGCTGGGCTGAGGGGAATCCCTCCCTCCCCCAGCGCACGAATTTCATGCACAAGTCTCCTAGTATTATATAACTACGAAAGGCACGATGCACAAAATTCATACAAGGGGCTCAGCCCTTGCGGCCCCGGCTACCTCGCAGCACCCCCTCCCCCAAGCCCACTGGTCGTTCCAGAAAGTAGTTCCCCAGCCCGGTCTAATTAGCATATTAACTTTTTATTATATAGGATTAAAATAACATCATGAAATTCCTATAGAGCTAAAGAAATGTGTTTTCAGCCAAAACTGGTTTGGCTCAGTGGATAGAGCGTTGGCCTGCGGACTGAAGGGTCCCAGGTTCGATTCCGGTCAAGGGCATGTGTACCTGGGTTGCGGGCACATCCCCAGTGGGAAATGTGCAGGAGGCAGCTGGTCGATGTTTCTCTCTCATCGATGTTTCTAACTCTCTATCTCTCTCCCTTCCTCTCTGTAAAAAATCGATAAAATATATTTAAAAAAAAAGGAATGTGTTTTCAGTGTTCTAATGATTTTAATTTTCCATCACCATTTATCCCCTCTGTGCTCTCTTTTATATTCCACATATGAATGAAATTATGATTCTTGTCCTTTCCATCTGAGTTATTTCGCTTAGCATGATATTCTCAGGATCCATCCATATAATCACAAATGGCAGTATTTCACCCTTTTTATGGCGGTGTAATATTTGCTATTGAAACAGATCAACAATGCCATTTGCCTGTCTAAAAATTAGATGCCCTGGAATCTCTTAGAAGAAAGTAAATTATTAATGTAATTGTAGTTCCTGGCCTTGCATAATGTCTTCTTACTACTACATGCTGGTGGCACAGGGCACATCTAGTACCACCCACCCCAACCTCCCATCCAAAAATCACCTCACCACTGTCCATATCCACGAATTCTCTCTTAGTGTCCTACTGATTTTAAAAGTATTCCAAAATAAAGTTTTCTTTTGCACTTTGAAAAGAATTTCAAATGCAAGCAGAAGACTAAACTGCACCTTGCCAATTATCATAATCTTACAATAAGCACATGTTGCTATGAATGACATTTAGTTCCATCTCGTTCTATTCTCCTATGATAAACAGCAATGAACTCAAGGGTATGATCTCAGAATATAAAAAGCCAGTAAGGTTGTTCCTAATAGATTCTTTTAAAATATGATCTGCCCTAGCTGGTTTGGCTCAGTGGATAGAGCGTCAGCCTGGGGACTGAAGGGTCCTGGGTTCGATTACAGCCAAGGGCACATGCCCGGGTTATGGGCTCGATCCCCAGTAGGGGGCGTGCAGGAGGCAGCCAATCAATGATTCTCCCTCATCATTGATGTTCTATCTCTCTTTCCCTCTCCCTTCCTCTTAGAAATCAATAAAAGAAATAATATTAAAAAATAAATAAATAAAAATAAAATATGATCCTATACAGCTCTTTAAAAGAACAATATGTTTTACCTGTAAGATTAAGTTTTATAATTCTTTGACCTTCTATCTAAAAGAGGTATGGAAAAAGAAATTAATTGCAGTGCAGGGAGGGTGTAAAATGTGTCATTCTGGTTATTAAAATCCATCAAGTTCATACTTCAGCCTTGGTATAACTGGCCAAAAACTGACTTGCAAGTAATTATCACCACTAGCTGTAATAAAAGTTAATTAGGCATAATTGAACTAACACTCTAATCAGAGGAAAGCTGCAACTGGTGAAGAGCCCACTCTTCCTGCTCCTTCAATCTGAAAATGAAACTGCTAAGGATAATTTGTGGACAAATAAGAAATTGTTTTCATGGTCTCTCCACTGTAAATCACTCAGCAATTCCAGCTAATGCCCAGAATGTTGGGCCAGGAGAAAAATCATTAAGCAGTGCTTCCTTAGATAAAAATGAATTTTAACAATAACCAAGTCCATTAAAGGCAGTGGGTTGCTGAGGATTGTTAAATGTCCTCTCAACACCCTAAGTAAGATAATGTGGCCTTATCTACATACCCTAATACTATGTACTAGATGTGCCCTGTGCCACCAGCATGTGGTAGTAAGACGACATTATGCAAGGTCAGGAACTACAATTAATTTACTTTCTTCTAAGAGATTCCAGGGCATCTAATTTTTAGACAGGCAAATGGCATTGTTGATCTGTTTCAATAGCAAAGATTAAATCACTTCCGAATTGATTTTGGAGTTAGTAGAGTCCAGCTGTATAAATCATGTTTTTAATTCTGGACAAGTACTGTGCCCTTTTCCCTGGAATTTAGAATCAGACTCTCTGCTTTTTAACTGTGTCTACAGACCAAAGGACTACGACTCCTAAGAGTATTGTAGAGTCTTAGGAAACCATTTGCCTTGTGGTCTTTATATCACAAGTGACCTGTAAAGTGGGCAGAAGACAGGTACCTGGCTGAGGTGACACAGGTAAAAGAGAAAAAAGCAGGTACAGCCTGGCCTGAGTGGCTTAATGATTGAGCGTCGGCCTATGAACCAGGAGGTCACAGTTCGATTCCCAGTCGGGCACATGCCCAGGTTGTGGGCTCAACCTCTCATCATTAATGTTTCTATCTCTCTCTCCCTCTCCCTTCCTCTCTGAAATCAATAAAAATTCAAAAAGAAAAGAAAAAGTGAATTAAGTTGTTTGAAAATCCAAATAATGAAATAAATACTTCCAGAGTACAGTGAGAAAGAAGAGAGAACACTATGGGTCACTGAAGGCCAAGCAAGAATTTAACAAATAGAAAAAAAGAAAGAATTTAACAAATTGAGTGGGATAGGCAGTCTAGGCAGAGACAACTAGCAAAGTGAAAGACCTGCAGTTGTGAAACTAAATGGCATGTTTGGGGAACCACAAGTGGTCTGTTATAGAGAGTAGGATGTTGGTACTAAACCTGGAGGATGAGTTTGATGTGCCAAATTATAAAGAGCCTTTTATTTCATATTAGATGGACAGACTAGAACATTAATAGCAAAAAGGTAGCCCCAACATTTTACAGAATAATTGTGATGATTACATCTATATTTATAGAACCCTAAGCAACTGTTCAACCGTTCGACCGGTCACTATAACGTGCACTGACTACCAGGGGGCAGATGTTCAACACAGGAAGCACCACTCAGCGGACTTACCAAGTGGCGGCAACAGGTGCAGTGGGGCCGGTATGAGTAGGAGTGGTGTGGCACTGGCCTGGGCCCAAGCTCGGGCTCCTCCCAGCCACCTGCTGCTTCATGCACTACTACATCCCCTTCAGGGGTCCCGGATTGGGAGAGGATGCAGGCCAGGCTGAGGGACCCCACCAGTGCACGAATCTGTGCACCAGGCCTCGAGTGAGATTACAAATTGCTTAGTACAGTGCCTATGCTCAATAATGGTAGTTATAACTATTATTAGCTAATTTCAGACTTTATCCTGAAGACATGGAGAGACAGGGGCAGATTTTAAGAAGAGTAACATGATCAGATGTCTATTTTAAATAAACCTGCTGGATGTGTCAAAGACAAACGAGAAATGGCAAAAGTCAGTTAATTGGCTATAGTAATTTAAAGGTGAGAGATGATGATCTCAAATAAGGGTGTCATAAGAGAGCTGTTATACAAAGGAGGAAGGAGCTTTATCATTGAACTCCAGACACCAGAATAGGTTAATAAAGTCTGAAGAAAGGCAATTTTAGGTGAACAAAATTGAACTTGTTCAACAGTGGCATAGCATTAGAAATGCTGAAGCAAAAGCAATGACCATTCATTAAGAATGATGAGCCCTAGCTGGTTTGTCTCAGTGGATAGAACGTTGGCCTGCGGCGTGAATAGTGCCAGGTTCGATTCTGGTCAAGGGCACATATCTCAGATGCAGGCTCCCGGCCCTGATCGGGAGCATGTGGGAGGAAACCAATCGATGTGTGTCTCTCACATTGGTGTTTCTCTCTGTCTCTCCCTCTCCCACTCTCTAAAAATCAATGGAAAAAATATCCTAGGGTGAGGATTTAAAAAAAAAATGATGAAAAAGCCCGGCTGGTGTGGCTTGAGCGTCAACCTACAAACCAGGAGATCACTTTTCGATTCCCAGTCAAGGCACATGCCCAGGTTGCGGGCTTGATCCCCAGTAAGGGGGTGTGCAGGAGGCAGCCAATCAATGATTTTCTCTCATCATTGATCTTTTCTCTCGCTCTCCTTTCCTCTCTGAAATCAATTAAAATTTTTTAAAAAAAATTATGAAAATGATTTTCAGTAGCTAAGAAGTTGGATTAGATAGCTTCTAAATCCAACTTCCAGATTCCATGAATCTAAATCACTTACAAAGGTGGTTTTGTAAAGTCATTAATAACTGCTTACATTTGTAGAGACCTTTACAATTTTCAAAGTGTTTTCACATTGATTCTCACACTTGATATTTTCAAAAGTCCTAGGAGAGACCGTCAGAGCAGGTATCATTAGTCTCAATTTCACAGATAAAGAAACCAGGAAGCCCTGGCCGGTTTGGCTCACTAGATAGAGCGTCGGCCTGGGGACTGAAGAGTCCCATGTTCGATTCCGGTCAAGGGCATGTACCTTGGTTGCAGGCACATCCCCAGTAGGGGGTGTGCAGGAGGCAGCTGATCGATGTTTCTCTCTCATCGATGTTTCTAACTCTCTATCCCTAGCCCTTCCTCTCTGTAAAAAAATCAATAAAATATATTTAAAAAAAAAAAAAAAAGAAACCAGGAAAAGCTATTAAGTGCCTAGACCAGTGGTTGGCAAACTGCAGCTCGAGAGCCACATGCGGCTCTTTGGCCACTTGAGTGTGGCTCTTCCACAAAATACCACATACGGGCACGCATGTACAGTGCGAATGAAACTTCGTGGCCCATGCACAGAAGTCAGTTTTCGGCCTGGGAGAGTCTATTTTGAAGAAGTGGTGTTAGAGTAAGTGGGGGGTGTTGGTCGGGCGACGGGAGACGCGGCGCAGGCGGGTCAGGGGATACGCAGTGTGGGGGAGGCGCTACCTATTCATGCATGAGTTGAGTGCAGCAGTCTCATTGTGCAGTGGTTAGTGCTAGTCAAGTCAGCAAATTGCGCACGGGTGACAAAAGTACCTACTCGAAGCATAAAGTTACCTGTATTTTTCCAACCAGCTGCAAATCCTATAGGTATTTTTGTCATCAATTTAACAATTATAATTATTTTGTGTTGGTGGCTTTATTATTATTTTAGCAAAGGTCATCTTAGGAGTACCCTAATTAAGTTAATAACAGTGTACCTACCTATATAGTTTAAGTTTAAAAAATTTGGCTCTCAAAAGAAATTTCAATCGTTGTACTGTTGATATTTAGCTCTGTTGACTAATGAGTTTGCCGACCACTGGCCTAGACTATAACCAGGTTTTCTGATCTCTGACTCTGTGCTCTTTTCCTTCTCACTGCTGCCTCCAAAATGGTGCCAGAGTTGAAAATCCATTCCAAGAAATCATCCCCCCTATTCACCCCTCCCAGTGTTTATTATTGAAATCAGGAGCCCTAGCTGGTTTGGCTCTGTGGATAGAGCATCGCCCTGTGGATGAAAGGTCCTGGGTTCAATTCCAGTCAAGTGCACATGCCCGAGTTGCAGGCTCCATCCCCAGTAGGGGGCATGCAGGAGACAGCCGGTCAATGATTCTCTCTAATCATTGATGTTTCTATCTCTCTCTCCCCTTTCTCCCTTCCTCTCTGAAATCAATAAAAATTTATTTTAAAAAATCAGGAAATTCTTCTTCATGTCTTTTTTAAAAATACTGATTTGAGAGAGAGAGAGAGAGAGAATGATTTGTTGCTCCACTTACTTATGGGTGATTTGTGTATATGCCCTGACTGGGAATTGAACCCGCAACCTTGGTATATCGGGATGATACTCTAACCAACTGAGCTACCTGGCCAGGGACTCTTCTGAGTGTTTTATATTCATTGTTCAGGAACTTCCTTTGTCCCCTTCAAAGTGAATAAAAGCTAATCATCTATTTTTATATAATGTTCCTTCATATATGCATACTATAAAATGCCTATCATTTTTTTAAGATAAACCAATTAATCCCAATGCCTTGAGTTTTTTCTTTCCCTTAAACTAGTTAAATAATCTGAACCCTAACTTCCTACTAGCTCTAGGAAGACAATAATCTCTTCCCATGCACTCCAATTCTAATCCCGACACCTATTAAAGCAGCAGTCGCCAACCTTTCAGACCTCACGGGCCACCTGGTCCTCGGACCACCAGTTGGCGACCGCTGTACTAAAGAATACTTCTCCAATTAATTCATACCAGTAGTTACTGAGCACCTACCATGTAGCAAGACATTGCTCCAGAAGCTAGGGACTCAGCAATGAGCAAAACAGACAAAACTTTGTCTTCATAGTGCTTCCATTTTTACCTGGGGTAGAGTGGGCAAATCAGATAAACTTAATGAACAGGTAAGTTGCAGACTCTTAGACTGTAATAAATGCTATTGGGGGGGCAGAGGGGAGGTGGACACAGACAATGGGGGGGGGGGTGGAGGCCGGAGCTGGGGGGCGGGGACAGGCTGGGAGAGGACAATGGGGGGGAGGGGGAAGGGGACTTATGTAATACTTTGAACAATAAAGAATTAAAAAAAAAAGAACTGTAAGATGAGGAGTACTGGATAGGGTAACAATTTTAAATAGCATAGTCAGAGTGGTCCTCACTGAGCAACTGTAGTTTCTCCATGGTTTATCTGCTAGTTTATGTGCAAGACAGCAGTACAGCTTTTTAAAAAATATTTGTTTTAAATAGTTTTTATTGATTTGAGAGAAGGAGGAAGCGGGGGAGAGAGATAGAAACATCAATGATGAAGGGCATTATTGACTGGCTGCTTCCTGCACACCCGCTATTGGGGATGGATCCGGCAACCAGGGCATGTGCCTTGACTGGGAACTGAACCATGACTCCCTGGTTCATGGGTCTATACTCAAGCACTGAACCACACTGGCCAGGCAGCAGTACAGCTTTTAATTACATAATAGATTTTTAAAAAGCGAACTATAACTAATATAGGGTTTTTTTCTCTTCTCATTTCAAGTTTAACTCTTAAACACTTGCACAATAAAAAGCAATTTATCAATTTGTTTTGAAGAGTGGAATCCTGTTTCTGTAATACAGAAATACTCTTTAAGCAATAATGCAACCAAGTAATGTAAGCCTGCACACAACCAAAGATTGCTGTTAGATGCAACTCTGAAAAAGAATAGCATTTCTATAGTTGAGCAATGGAACTTTCATAACCAGTTGTGGGAAGTCAAGAGATGAGTAGATGTGGACGGGTGGTGGTGGGGGCGGGGGGGAAATGGAGGGAGATGCTAGAGTATTTTAGAGATCTACAAAGTTGATGTGCAGGCTGAAGTTGCACCAGCCTCTCACTTCTAGGTGCACTAAGGAACAATCTCCCCAAAACATACTATATGAATGACAAACACAACACATTTCAGTTGGGATATTTGTTCATCCTAGAGAAGAGGCAAAAATTAAAATACAGCTTGCTGAAAGAGGAACTCGTTGAAATTTATTTATTTAATATTTTTGGTAACAAGGAAATATTTATTAGTACTTCATTACTCTTCATATGCTTCTCCAGAGTTATGTTCACAGTAACAGGAGTGTTAGTATGAAGGTAATATGTGTGGCACGGGCCCAACATCCACCATCATATGTGTAAATGGGATCCTGGGAACCACAGACAGTGAGGCACTGTTTCTAAATGTACTAGTACAAGCTCCCGAGTTTATATGGACACTACCTAAGAGATTTGATTTTGTTAGTACTTGTATTCTGACTGTGTTCCTAGAAAAGACAACCGCTTAACTGTTGAATTTTTAAGTCTCTTTTTTCATTGTTCCAATTTAATTTTGCCTATGGAAATAGGCAAAGGACTTTTCTTAAAAGGAACGGTTCCTTTTGTCTCTCTGGGGAAATGTTCTAACACAGTATCACATTCTAACTGCAACATACCTCACAGGGACTGAATAATGCCTAAAAGCCTAAGTACTAAAATCTTTTGTAAAGCACTTTAGTGAATGCACAGTAACATCTGGCAGAACAGGTTAAAACCAAGATATAGATTCTTCATTAATCCACTGGTCCCATTTTCTGTTGAATGAAAGAGATTCTGCGAGAATAAGATAAGCAAAAGCCAAACCAGTACCTTCACAGCTAAAAAGTTAATGTCTTCACAATAGTAAAATCACTTCCAGCTGAATAGCTGGGTAATACAGAGGCCCATTCAGGAACCCAGGAAATGTGACTTTTCCATTGACATACTGTGACCTGGGATAAGCTGCCTTTTAACTTCTGTAGTCTTGATACCCCTTTCATTTCAAAATAGATTAAGTCCTATCCTTTACATAACAAGGATAAATGAAATGCCAATGGTAGAAGGTTTTGGGAGAAAAAAATAAATTTGTTATGGTTAATAATGCTTATGCTTCTCCTCCAAAGCAACAGGAATGCTGGTTAAATCATTTCAATTCTGCAAGTGGCATAAAATCTGATTTTCACTTAGATCAGCAACTGATCCTCCAAATCACTTTGGTGAATGCAAAGAAGTAGTAATTGGCCATGAAACCTTGCCTTTTAAAACTATGTAATATTCAGTTGGGAGAAAGAGAGATAGAGATAGAGATAGAGATAGAGAGATAGAGAGTGAGAGAGAGTGGGGTGGGGGAGGCAACATTTCCCCACAAACAGCACTTAAAAGAAATCCTCAGCCCAGCTGGTGTGGCTCAGTGGTTGAGCGTTGACCCATGAACCAAGAGGTTCGATTCCGGGTCAGGGCACATGCTTGGGCTGCCAGCTCGATCCTCAGTAGGGGGCTTGCAGGAGGCAGCCAATCGATGTTTCTCTCTCGTCAATGTTTCTATCTTTATCCCTCTCCCTTCTTCCTTCTCTAAAATCAATAAAAACCTCAGTCCTGGCCTGTGTGCTCAGTGGTTAGAGCGTTGACCCACACACCCAAGGGTCACGGAGGCAACAGATCAATGTGTCTCTCCATTGATGTTTCTCTTTCTCTCACCCTCCCTCCCTTGCACTCTCTCTTTAAAAAAAAAAAAAGGAAAAAATATCCCCAGGTGAGGGTTAACAACAACAAAAAAACCCTCAGCTATCAGCTAGGTTTGAATTTATAGCTTAGAGTACTTCTTTAATCAGAATCTGACTTCTAAATAGATTTCATTTTGGCCAACAGCCCTCATCATTAGAGTACATACAGCTCAGTATAAGAAGAGTGGCCCTGGTACCTCAGTGAGCATCCTCCTGATACCCCAAGGTTTCGGGTTCAATTCCCGGTCAGGGCACATACAAGAATCAACCAATGAATAAATAAGTAAGTAAAAAACCAAATCAATATCTGTCTGTCTCTCTCTCTAAAATCAATTTAAATAAAGGGGGTGGGGGGGGGGGGGGTGCCCTGGCCAAGTAGCTCAGTTGGTTGAGTGTAATCTCCATATGTCAAGGTTTCAGGTTTGACCTCCAGTCAGGGTACATACAAGAAGCAACCAATGACACCATAAATAAGTGGAGCAACAAATCCAATGCTTCTCTCTCTTTCTCTCCCTTAAACCAATAAATTAAAAATAATTTTTTTTTAAAGAAGAGAGGTTTAGACTGCAGGTGTGGCTCAAGTGGTTGAGCGTCAATCTATGAACCAGGAGGTCATGGTTCGATTCCCGGTCAGGGCATACGCCCGGGTTGCGGGCTCAATCCCCAGTGTGGGTGGGGTGTGCAGGAGGTAGCTGATGAATGATTCTCTGATGTTTCTGTTTGTTTTTTTTAAAAGAAAAAAAGAGGGGTTTGCTTTCGTAACAGTTTTTTGACTTGGCTATCTACAGCTCACCCACATGATGATTTGCATATACTGTGGGGCCAGAAGAAGCCAACAAAGAAGATATACCAGTCTCAAGAACTACTACTAATTTATTTATGATTTACTTGGAAGATCTCAATTCACCATAGGAACTCAGTGTAATTAGGTAACAAGGGTTAAGTAATAAAATATTAAGTAAAACAAACTGTCCCAAGGTTAATTAACTGAGCTGAACTTTTCTAGGTCTAATACTGAGTTATATACTACTTCTGATGATTAAGAAACTAACTGTAATCCAACCTTGTGTGTGGCTATCTTGCTTATTGGTCTCTTGAGTGACCAAAGAAACATCTCCAATTAGTTTGTTCAGCTAGAAAATCCTAGTTAAAAGTAGAGGAAGTTAAAACTATTGCTTTAAAATGTGGACTAGGAATATCTTTAGTTTTTATCTGCCTATACTTTGCCTGTTTGCCCTTCTGCATGAATAATGAAGAACTGACTATATCTGATTGGGAATGAACCCTTAACTAGAGTTCTGCACATATGCTGGCAAAGATACCCTCTTCCCTTTCAGGCTAGGCTGAAATTTAACCCTTTGCACTCCGAACCATTCTGGACATTGGCTACCAGCTACTCGACGCTACTTTGCGGCGGAAACATGCATTTACAGACCCTCGTATTATTTAGTATAATTTTGGAACCAAGTAACGTATTATAATGATATTGGACTTATATGAATTGGGTGACATCGAGGAATGTATATTTGCAAAAAAAACCAATATTTTATTGTTTATAATTTTGTACAGTATGATAAGTTTTGTAACACTCCCCAATATGCATTGCAGGCTGATTAGTGCATGTTTGACAGTAATAAGTGGTTTGACGCCTGCCACCAGGTGTTTTCCTGTTAGAACACACAATGCAGTCCCGTTTTCTTTGTCCCACATCGGGAACATGTAGTTTATTGTTTAATCCGACACAAAACCCGCTGACATTTCTTGTATATATCTTAGTAATTTTACGATATTTTGATTTAATTTCTTGTGCCATTTCAAGATAAAACTTCAGGGAAACATGCATGTCTCAAAAAGTTGTGTTGAAATAACTCAATTCCCCGTAATTACTAATAAACTGCAATGTCCCCTGAGAGGGGACATCCGAGTGATATGCTAGAATTCCGATGTCCCCTGAGTGGGGACAGCGGAGTGCAAAGGGTTAACAAACTCAGTCCTAAAATTTGATCTAAACAATCCAATATTCCCTCCCTGGTATCCATCAGCACCAAATATAATAACATTTTGAAAAAAGAGCTACCAGCAGCCGTGGGCGGGGTGGCCAGTTAAGGCAAGTGGCAGTGAGTTTCTCACGCACGGATTCATGCGCAGGGCTACTAGTATAGACATAAAAGATATAAATATGTAAATAAAATAACAATTAATCTGTTAAAAAATATATAATAACATTTCAATTTGTCCTTTTCTTACACGTCTATCTTTTATTCCTTCAATACTTCATCCTGAACCTTCCTCCCTCTCTTGATTGATAATGGCATTTTGGTCTTTGAATTCCCTTCACCACTAGAAATATAAAAATAGCTTGTCAGGGAGAGAGACAGAAATTTCAAATCATATATATATATATATAGCTAAGTGTCCATCCATCCAACTGGTAGCTATGACACACAATGACCACCAGGGGGTAGATGCTTCAACCGATAGCTGCCATGACACGCACTGGCCATTTAAAAATAAACCACACCACGGACCTGGTGCCGATAAATCAACACTCAGCTTCCCCTAAGTGGGACACAGGCCCCACCACCACCCCGGAGTGACATTCAACCAAATTGCAACCAATGCTGTCAAGACCCCATGGCGCAAAATGCGGCCCTCGGCCCACAGCCCAGCCCAGCCCAGCCCAGAAACGGTCACTGTGGGCACAGGGTAATGATATCACGTAACAACGCCTGGCTTCCTCTCCCTAGTGACTAGCCTCCTTGGAGTTTCTTCAGCCCAGGAACCCGACTTGCTTTATTGCCAGGTGCAAACATTTTACAGTTCAACCAAATGTTTGTGAAGCGTTTTCCCCGTGACTCATCTCATTTGACCTCACAGAAGTCCTGGAGTAGGTAGATAGGAAACTGAGTAGAATCCTATTTTCTTTTCATTAGCAAGACAACAAAGACTTAGAAAGTTTAGAAACTTGAACCGACTGAAAAGAAGTAAGAAATGGTGGAACTTGAAAATGACTTCAGGTTTTCTCACTGTGCAGAATATAGTCAAATACTGCTACAGTTAAATATTTTACCCTTTGTTCTCCCTGAGTGATCTACAATAATAATCTGTTTCGTGTTGATATTTACTGCTGTGTTGCTGACAATTACCTGAAAGAGAAGTTGGGGTGCTTCACTGGGCTGGAAAAAGTTTACCTAAATCAGAGAGCAGGTCTAATTAAGCATGTTTATCTATATATATAAAAGGCTAAGTTGACTGGAGCATGCAGGATACATATAAAGCTCTTGCCGGCACCAATCGAATGCATGTGTTTCGATCTGTCATTGTCAATCGTGAATTTGGTTGATACTTCTATTATATAGGGCAAATAGCGATATTAAAATATTTCTTCGAAGAAACCAAGATGGCGGCATAGGTAAACACCGGAAATTGCTGCCTAGCACAACCACTTCAAAAATACAACTAAAAGACAAAACGGACATCATCCAGAACCACAGGAAGGCTGGCTGAGTGGAAATTCTACAACTAGAAAGAAAGAGAAAAGCACACTGAGACTTAGAGGAGGTGCGGAAGTAAAGTGCAGAGGTACAGAGGCGCACATGGAAAGGGCTGGCAACTGAGGACACGGTTGTCTTTTTCAATCGGTTGTCTTTTTCAATCGGGAGGGAGTCTCAAGCTCCCGAATGCTCTGAACTCCAGTTCCGGGAGAGTCTCTGGGGACCCAGACTCATACGGGGAGAAACTGGACTGTCTGGCATCGGTCGGAACTCGAGGGCCGCTTTCTCTCAGAGGTGCTTGCAGCGATTACCTTACCGGGACACTGAGACATGGGGCCTCTTAGGGTAGGACTGAGGATCAGCCATAGCTGTTTGCTCCGCCCTGTTGATTCCCTGAGACCCCGCCCCACCCAAGCTGTGTGCAGAGGCTTTTGCATATGAATGGCCTGGCCCTTTGCAATCTGAAAATTACCTAACAAACTGAAGCTGGGTCAGAGAGACCCAGAACTTCCAAAAGAAGGCCCAAGGCCCCACAGCAGCTTGCACTGCTTCACAGCTGGGCCTCATCTGGGCACCTTCAAACCCCAAACAAAGAAGAGGAATCTGCAGATCTCTCCATAGCTCCAGCTGGGTAGCCTCAGGCAGAGGCTAAATTAGCACCTCCATAGAGATCCAAGAGCCAGTGTACCCAGTGGTCAGAG
Source organism: Myotis yumanensis (assembly GCF_028538775.1). Classification (NCBI taxonomy): domain Eukaryota; kingdom Metazoa; phylum Chordata; class Mammalia; order Chiroptera; family Vespertilionidae; genus Myotis; species Myotis yumanensis. The sequence goes on along the minus strand of NW_027223767.1, from coordinate 21,052,549 downwards.
TGGGACCATCCAGATTACAACTCCTTAGATCCATAAGGGACACACTCAGGGGGCAGACTCAGTGAGCACCAGAGCCCCACTGAAGCAAGTCCTGCCCCAGAAAGGTGTCTCCAGCACAGAAGTTCTCCCACTGTAGACACAGATGATTCTCACAGCCAATTGGCCTGGAGGTCAATTCCTCCCAGTGATACCTACAACAATCAAGGCTTAACTACAACAAGACTGTGCACAAAGCCCACAAAGGGGTGCACCAAGAGTGTCCACCTCAGGTAATTGGGGAGGCTGAGCCACTGGGCCCTACAGTACACCTAGCACAGAAAGCCACTCTATCAACACAGGGAAGCAGCCAAAATGCGGAGACAAAGAAACAGGTCACAAATGACAGAAATGGAGGAAAGCAAACTACTGGATATAGAGTTCAAAACCATACTTATAAGGTTTTTCAAGAATTTTCTAGAAACCGCCAATAAATTTAGTGAGTCCCTCAAGAAATCTAGTGAGACCCTCAAGGATATGAAAAAGGACCAACAAGAAATTAAGCACACACTGACTGAAATAAAGAATATTATACAGAGCCGAAACCGGTTTGGCTTAGTGGATAGAGCATCGGCCTGCGGACTGAAGGGTCCCAGGTTCGATTCCGGTTAAGGGCATGTACCTGGGTTGCGGGCACATCTCCAGTGGGAGATGTGCAGGAGGCAGCTGATCGATGTTTCTCTCTCATCGATGTTTCTAACTCTCTACCTCTCTCCCTTCCTTTCTGTAAAAAATCAATAAAATATATTTAAAAAAAAAAAAAAAAGAATATTATACAGAGTTCCAACAGCAGACTAGAGGATCGCAAGAATCAAGTCAAAGATTTGAAATACGAAGAAGCAAAAACGCCCAACCGGAAAAACAAAAAGAAAAAGGAATCCAAAAATATGAAGATAGTGTAAGGAGCCTCTGGGACAACTTCAAGCATACGAATTATGGGGGTGCCAGAAGAAGAGAGAGAGCAAGATATTGAAAACCTATTTGAAGAAATAATGACAGAAAACTTCCCCTACCTGGTGAAAGAAATAGACTTACAAGTCCAGGAAGTGCAGAGAACCCCAAACAAAAGGAACCCAAAGAGGACCACACCAAGACACATCATAATTAAAATGCCAAGAGCAAAAGACAAAGAGAGAATCTTAAAAGCAGCAAGAGAAAAACAGTCAGTTACCTACAAGGGAGTACCCATACAACTGTCAGCTGATTTCTCAACAGAAACTATGCAGGCCAGAAGGGAGTGGCAAGAAATATTCAAAGTGATGAATAGCAAGAACCTACAACCAAGATTACTTTACCCAGCAAAGCTATCATTCAGAATTGAAGGTCAGATAAGGAGCTTCACAGATAAGAAAAAGCTAAGAAGTTCATCACCACCAAACCAGTATTATATGAAATGCTGAAAGATATCCTTTAAGAAGAGGAAGAAGAAGAAAAAGGTAAAGATACAAATTATGAACAAACATGCATCTATCAACAAGTGAATCTAAAAATCAAATGAATAAATAACCTGATGAACAGAATAAACTGGTGAATAATAATAGAATCAGGGGCAAAGAAAGGGAGTGGACTGAATATTCTAGGGGGGGGAGGGGGATGCTGGAAGAGACTGGACAAAAATCATACACCTATGGATGAGGACAGTGGGGGGGGGGGGGTGAGGGCAGAGGGTGGAGGGGGGGGGTGGGAACCGGGTGGAAGGGAGCTATTGGGGGAAAAAAGAGGAACAACTGTAATAATCTGAACAATAAAGATTTAATTTAAAAAAAAAACTTGAGGGAAAAAATATTTATACAGTTTATAAAAGATACACTTAAAACAATATACAGATGATATATTATAGAATTGTATACCTGAAAACTATATAATTTCTAAACAATGTCACCCCAATATACCCAATAAATAAATAAATAAAATAAAAAATATTTCTTCTAATTAATTTCCCTTTTTAAAAAATGTTTTATTGATTTTTTACAGAGAGAAAGGGAGAGGGATAGAGAGTTAGAAACATCGATGAGCGAGAAACATCGATCAGCTGCCTCTTGCACACTCCCTACTGGGTATGTGCCCACAACCAAGGTACATGCCCTTGACCGGAATCGAATCTGGGACCCTTGAGTCCGCAGGCTGACGCTCTATCCACTGAGCCAAACCGGTCAGGGCTTAATTTCCTTTCAATGTGCACGAATCCGTACACCAGGACACTAGTTTCAAATAGGAATCCTAAAAGGAGTTCTTGGAAAAAAAAACTAAATACATTAGAAATTTAGCAAGGAGAAGAATTCAGAGACTTTGGCTCTGGCAGTGGCTTTACTACCAAATCATTATTATTTAGACATTCTCAGGGCATTAGTTTTCCCTATGTTAGTGAAAAGGTGAGACCACAAGAGACTGCTTATTTAATTCACTGAATAAAAATAAACCCAAAAGTAAAAATACTTATATTAACACTGAAAATGATTCTTGGGCTGAGGAAACTCTTGTCTTAACCTTAACCTTTTGTGAATTGTTATATAATTATACTCTTTAGCCCCAAATTTAAAAGTATACTATGTACTCAACGTACCAAAGAATTCCTTTAAACCACCTCAGACTTTCTCTTTTTTCTTCTATTACCCTTTATATTTACAGACAATGAAATCTCTAATCAAAATTCTAAGATCTGGCCAAATATAAGGACTGACCAGTATTTGTTAGAATGCTAACATATAGAACAAATTTGCGGGGGAGAGCAAAGGCTTGGATTCTAAAAATAAATGAACAATTTAACTTGTGTTTGGTTTTAAAAATCAAAACGAACAAAAAGATGGGTTCAAAGTTTATATTTAAAAAGCAACTGTGTTTTGAATGGCTCTTACAATCCCATAATAAGTGCAGTATCAAACACAGGGTAATTAATTCAGTGGACTCTTTCCTTTTCACTGCCAGATTGAACAGCTCTAAGGATATTCTCCTTCATTCTCCCAGGGCTCAGTTGGAAGATTCATTATTTATGCCCTCAATTGTTTACTGTGTCCTATTTTTCCATCCATCTAGGCCCAAGGGCAGTGTTATCACTGGCCTGTTTCCAACTAACAATGAATGTGTTAGTTCATTGCCTTACTAGTTACAAAACAGAAGATAATCAAACACAGTGGAATCTTAATATTGGAGAGCAAACCCCCATGCACTACCACTTGATCCAGGAGAGAGGTTAATGACAATGCTGATCCAGATTATCAAAAGGTAAGTAAATGAATGAAGTGACCTCCCTAAATTGTTCCAGTCCTTTTATTTTTTAAGCCACTGAGCAACATACTAGTATATGCACATCCAAAAGGATTCTTAAAGGGCAGTATCATTAGAAAGACCGTCCTGGCCCTCAACAAGAGCAGACCTGTAAACTATTGAGGATTAAACTGATTGAGATGCACTTTGCCTAGCAACCATTCATTAGGAAGAGTTCAGTAATTCACCAGCAACCAATTCCAAATGCTTATCTGGGTCATAAACAGATAACAGACTCCGCCAAGTCCTCTACCCTCTGGATTTAGACTCAGCAAACAACTTCCTCTTAAGACTCAGCTGCCAAGAATCAACCCCTGGGAGAGGGGGTTGTGTTTAAACACACACAGAATATTCTCAGACACCTGACAAAGCTGAACAGCTACAAACTACCTCCACATGAATACATTCATTGTCTCTAAATAAGTCTCTTATATAGCAGCGTTCCCAGGTCTTTTCGCCTCTAATATTTTCTCACCTTGAACAAGCTTTACCCAATTCCAAATCTGGTAACACTCAAACTAATTATTATAAGAATCAAACAACGCCAAGGGCCCAATCTTTCCTTCACCTTCTTAAGGGGATCATTTTATACGTTGGATGTGAATGGGGGACTGAGTTGAATCTCCCTTTAGAGAAAACATAGGACCCCTTTTCTTAACACATTCTAAGCTGTAACTCACAAAAATAAGCAGAATGGATAAAAACAGACTACTAAAGAAAATTAAAGCAGCTACTTTACCCTCAGCAGCAGCAGGTCCCTTCAACTTAAGAGATACGAGAAGTCACAGCTTCATGTGTCTCCTTGCAGAGGACCAAATCTGCAGATTTCCATCTCCCTTAAGTGATATTTGAAGATCAGTGTAGATACACCTATTAGCTCTATACATAGCCTTTTGTCTCCTGGGAAAAATTCTTTGGGGAAATCACTGCACCATGCAAAATACTGATTACAAAAATTAGCCAAGAAAACAAATATTTAAAAACTAGGTGAGTAGCCCTGGTCAGGTAGTTCATCCAGTTGGTTATATGTCATCCTGATACATCAAGGTTATGGGTTTGATCCCTGGTCAGGGCACATACAAGAATCAACCAATGAATGCATAAATAAGTGGAACAACAAATCCATGTGTCTGTCTGTCTCTTTCTCTCTCACTTTCTGTCTCTCAAATCAATACATTTTTTTAAAAAAAATGAAGTGAGCTAAGTGCATTATAACATCATAAAACTGTATTAACTGCTCACCTATGGATAGACAAAGAAAAAAACACCTAGAATAGCTATCAAATAGGATGGCAACCTGTTTTCTGGTAGAAGCAAAATGAACTGGTGGTATATGCTTTAATATGGCCACCAAGTGGTTTTTGTCCACTTCCTCAGCTTGCTATAGCTTAGCCAAATTGCATTTTATTTTGTACCAGGCTAGCTGTCAAAGATTCAATCAGTGATTTTTAAGGGTTCATTCTCAGTAACATTAGGTAAGAAATCCTCTTTGCCTTTCCATTTAAATATTATTCATGGAGTTTGAAGGGATAAATTAGCAATAAACTAAAAACCCCAAATCCAACAAAGATTTACTGTGACTCCTTTTTTTTTTTTTTTTCACAATTCTACACTGTCTACTTGAGAATTTTTTTAAAGTGTAAGTTTTCTGATCCCTAATAAGTTTTCACAACTGAGGTGGGTTTCCTATCTCATCATCCCTATTCTTTATAATACTTGCTTTCTAAACTGCTCCTTACTGATTAGAGATCCAATAAATCCATGCTAAGAGAAAACATTAATCCAGCTAAAACTGTAAAATAGCTGCAGCATATCAATTCTGTCAACACTAAACTCCAGTTAGAACAGTCTCTGAAAACTAAACCTAGATTTCAAGAATGAACTCACAATCACTTCAATTAATATTTACCCAGGAATGTCCTTCTAGTTGCTAAATGGGATGATGCCCAATTCATGAATTGCTTAATAAAGGCAATTTGATCTTCAAAAAAAATTTTTTTTATCAATGTGCTGACAAAAGATTGATTATCTATCCCTTCGGATATTCTAGTTAATCAACATTAACATAAACCTGGTCCAAACACCTTTGGTGAAAATGCCCAGTTAAAACAAGTTTACCATAAAATTGCCACTCAACAGACATGCAGATGACACACAAATTCACACACCCTTTGTTTCTATCATAAATTTGAGGCTTTCTATCATCAATTGATACCTTTCCTCTCAATTAAAAACCTATAAAGGGTTCCTGATTTTGGCTGAGGCTGAGCACTGCATCCTTCAGAAAGAAGGGATCCATAAGTTGTAGAAGCAAAATAACTCAAAAGAGAAAAAATATAATTTCAATTGTAATGCTACAGTCATTAAAATTCATAAAGTTGGGAGGAAGGGGCTTTAAAAAATAAACGAATTAAAATTCATCCGGATATTTTTTAAAGTTAGATTTTGTTTTTTGACAGCCAAAACATATTCTCTGAGAACTTATGGATATAAGAAACAGACCTGTGGAGAAACAGATCTAAGACAAGTTTCAGTACCGCAAGGTAAGTTTGCTCCCTCTAGCTAGGATTCTCCAACAGGGTTTAGTACTACACAAAGCCGGTGAAAATGTACTCGGGAAGAGACTTTGGCAGAGTTAATCAATCACTAACAACTATCCGGATTTCCTTTGACCACCATTTGACGGGGGCTCTCCCGCTTTCCACTAGCACCTTCTTCCTTTTCAGATAGTTTTTGCTGATTAAGGTAGTCCCAAGCAGGAAAATGGTGAAGACAGCTTTTAATGGATAAGGATGCAGTAAGTACAGTTCCAAAAACACACTCCTAGCTTTTTCTCTTTCTTTTTTTGCGGTTCACTGCATCAGATGCCATATAAAAAAGGCTCCTCTTTTTTTCTCTGTTATTTTACTACGCGACCGACATCGACACATCAGTAAAAAGAGATGAGTCCTGAATCTCCTTACCCTGCCGCAGGGGTAGGATGAAGGGAGGGAAAGAATGAAGGGCAGAATTAGAAAATCAAAATAAACTGATGGGATGCGGAGCTCTTACTTCCCATTCCCTTTCCCCTCAAGGTTAAGTCGGCAGAAGTCAGGGTTGCGTTAGAAAAAGCACACACACACACACACACCTTGAACCCTAGAAGGGAGGTGAGGTTCGCTCGGCTGCACTCGGTGGGCTCCGGGCTCCGCCCCGCCCGCCTGGGGCAGCTCAACTCTCCGCGCCCCGCCCCGAGAGGATGAGAGAGAAGGGGCTTCCAGTGGTCCTGGCGGGGGAGGGGGCGGCTGCTCCGGGTGCCTGGCTCTCCGAGCGCAGCACTCCGAGGTGCGCCGACACCCCCTCCCCCAGTTTGCGACCGCTGCTCCGCTTCGCCACCGGAAGCCAGCCCCGCCCCCTCAACTCCATCCCGGCCCTCCAGGAGCCCCCTCCCGTCCTCACAACCAATGGCGAGCCAGGGAGCCAGCAGAGCGACTCGCAAAGCAGCCAACTGGGGAGGCCCACTGGGAGGTCAGCTGCCGGGGATAGGCCAACTACCTGCGGCCCCGGCCCGGCCAGGCTCCTCTTTGTTAGAGCTGCCCCCATCTCTCTGGGCCCCCACCTCAAAGCCCGGAGTCCAGTATCCCATAGCTGGGCCAAGTGATGCCCCACCCCTTCTCCCGCTCCCCTGCCCACTTTCTGCCTGGGTAAACCCAAGCTAACCATCCAGGCGGTACCCTAGAGCGCCTCAGACTTCCACAGCAATAGCCACCTGGTGACACCCGACAGTAAAAAAAATGCTCCCCAGGTCTATATGCCTCGCCCTTCTTTTCTGACTAATCAACCCTTCATAACCGTGCATAGATTTAGGTTTGCATATTAGATCAGCTGCACACATCAATCAATCCACCCTGTCTGAAACTACAGATTGCCGTGCCGCAGAAATTAAGGGGTGCGGGGCGTATTGGGAAGGTATGTATCTGGAAGGTTGGTGGTGGTGGGAGGAGAGGGAATACATTAAATCATCTGCAAAAAAGAAACACCAAAAACACACATAGTTGACCCAGTTCAGATACAAGACATCCATTCCATTAAACCCAAGCTAACCGCTCCCTTAGCAGGTTTCAGTAAAACCAGGAAACAAACCTCTTAAGTCTTGTTCAAGCCATATACCTAATATGAGAAAAACTCAGCAATTGCCAGGCCGCGGCATAGCTGGCAGGTTGCATCAATACATCAATCACAAATGCCAACGTTAGGGACATAACACTGCTGGAATAGAATATACTAATGATTGAAGGATATTTTCTTAGGCATAGTGGGGCTCACTTAAGACACAAGAAAAATGGGTATTGGGAAAAGCCAGCTATTACCAATATGATCATTTTTGTCCACAGAGTTCTGGCAACTAGTATTACATATCTAAATCACTACAATCCCTCTTAGTTCCCCAAGTACTATAATAATAATAATAACAATAACAACACTACAACAAAATACTTTAAGTAGCCTTTTATTTTTAAATATATATTTTTTTATTAATTTCAGAGAGGAAGGGAGAGGGAGAGAGAGAGAGAGAGAGAGATAGAAACATCAATGATGAGAGAGAATCATTGATTGGCTGCCTCCTGCACACCCCACACTGAGGATTGAACTATGACCTCCTGGTTCATAGGTCAACACTCAACCACTGAGCCAAGCCAGCTGAGAAAGTAGACCTTTCTTATATGGAGCTCAGAGCATTTCATATATATAACCTCCATCTTCTTAGAAAATGGAAAAGGAGCTGACAACACCCATTTTTAAGCCCAATATTTTTCCTAACCAAATTAAAAACTGTGGTTTAAGATTTATAGAGGAACCTCATTGGTGTCTCATAGGCTAGCTTATTAAGGTCCATATGTAAAAAATCATGTGAAATTTTTATTTTATTTTAAATCCTGCCCACAAAAGTCTGCCAGATTAGTTATCAGGTGTGTCCAGCCCCTTCCCATCGTCTCCTGAACTAAAACAAAAATTCTCAAGAGCACAAAGCAGTAATAACTCTCCTCCACATCACTTAGTAATCCCCTGTCATTTTCCATATTAAAATAACTAAATAATACTGCAAGAAGCTGCTGTTTAAAATATTGTACTCTTGCCCTGGCCAGGTAGCTCGGTTGGTTAGAGCATCATCCTGATAGGCCAAGGTTGTGGGTTCAATCCCTGATCAGGACACATACAAGAAGCAACCAATGAGTGCATAAATAAGCGGAACAACAAATCTCTCTCTCTTACCCTAAAATCAATAAACAAACATTTTTAAAAAGTAAAAAAATAAAAATAAAAATAGTGGCCCTAACCAGTTTGGCTCAGTGGATAGAGCATTGGCCTGCGGACTGAAAGGTCCCAGGTTCGATTCCGACTAAGGGCATGTACCTTGGTTGCGGGCACATCCCCAGTAGGAGGTGTGCAGGAGGCAGCTGATCAATGTTTCTCTCTCATCGATGTTTCCAACTCTCTATCCCACTCCTTTCCTCTCTGTGAAAAATAAAATATATTTTTTAAAAAACAGTGTCTGTACTCTTGATGTCTAAGGGAAACATCTGAGCCAGTACTTTCCCTCAGACTCTAGCTTTCTTGACAAAAACAATTTTTTTTCTTTAAGGAATAGAAACTAAAACTTAAATTCTTCCAAGATCATTCATGCACCAATTAATTTGTCAAGACATCAAAAACAAACATACCTGTCTTGCCATTATTATCACATATGTTATTGATAATTGGATAATTCTGATAAAACTTCTAATATCCTCTTCTAAAACATAAACTAGGAACTCTTAGGGGGTTTCAAGTGCCTTAATGGAAATTAAAAAGTCAAACACATCTTGCCAAAAGTATCTATACAGTACAAGAAACCAGAGAGGAATTCTAACTGTTTAAGAAAAGATCACTGGGACACCCAAAACATTTCCTCCTAAACAGAAATTCAAGTCCAATACTTTTCATGTCCCGCAAATGTCCTCTTTCTGTATTATTACCACTACCCTAACAGAAACCCTTACCATATGTCTGTGGGGGCAACTATACTTCTAAGTCTCCCTTAGTCCACATACCATTGCTTTCATCCATTTGCTCTTTTTAAGAACTACAGAAACTGCCCTGGCCGTTTTTTCTAAGTGGTTAGAGCGTCAGCCCTAAGACTGAAAGGGTCATGGGTTCAATTCCCAGTCAAGGGCAAGTATCTGGATGGGGGATGGGGGGATTGCAGCTTCAATCCCCTCGGTCCAGGTCTGGGTGCATATGGAAGGCAACCAATTGATGTGTTTCACTCTCTTTCTCTTTCCTCTCCTCCACTCTCTCTAAAAAAATTTTTAAAAAAGGGAAAAAATATCTTCAGGTGAGGATTAAAGAAAAAAAGACAAGCCGAAACCGGTTTGGCTCAGTGGATAGAGCGTCGGCCTGCGGACTGAAGGGTCCCAGGTTCGATTCCGGTCAAGGGCATGTACCTGGGTTGCGGGCACATCCCCAGTAGGAGATGTGCAGGAGGCGGCTGATCGATGTTTCTCTCTCATCGATGTTTCTAACTCTCTATATCTCTCCCTTCCTCTCTGTAAAAAATCAATTAAATATATTTTTAAAAAAAAGAAAAAAAGACAGAAACAGTTCAATTTATTGTGCAAGGCCCATACATATATATATACATAAAGTAATCATATATACATATACATATATACACATTTTTATTTTATCATAATAATGGCCCTATGAAATATAAATTTCCCGTTTTTACATATGAAGAAACTGATGTCCAGAGAGGTTATACTATCTGATCTAGGTCATATAACTGCACATAGCTGATAAATGGAAAAGTCAGTCAGTATTAGAACTTAAGTTTTCTCAAATCAATTTCTCTCTCCCTTTCCTCTCTCTAAAATCAATTTTTTAAAAAGGACTTATTCTATTTTTTTTTTTTTAAAGAACATGAGTTTTCTGGCTTCAGATCGAATATTCCTATCCACTAAGCTATATCATGGCTTACTGTTGCCTATGTCAGCCAGCCAAGTTTCCACTCTGTGGCTGTTACATATCCTATAACCTGGCACTAGCCTATGTTATCAAACTTAACTCTCTACCTTTCCTCAGCATGTTTTCCCCACACCAGATTGTTCTGCTTGCTCACTGTCTGTATATCATGTTCATCCATTTTGAACTTTCTTGCCATGACTTGTAATGTTATAACCATTCCATTTAAATCCTACCTATTCTCCAAGGCCCAGCTCAAATTCCACCTCCCTGTGGAGCCCACTTTGATGCTGTCAGCAATGATTCCTTTTTTGAATCACTACTACACAATTTACTACTTAATTGTTCTGTTGTCTAATGTAATTTGTCTTCCTAAGTTAGGCTGTATGTAAATCAGAGCTAGTTTATATTTGCCTTTATATCTTCTACCTCCCTAATTTTAAAAAATATTTTTTTTATTGATTTCAGAGAGGAAGGGAGAGCTAGAAACATCAATGATGAGAGAGAACCATTGATCAGGATGCCTCCTGCACACCCCCGACAGGGGATCGAGCTCACAACCCAGGCATGTGCCCTGATCAGAAATCAAACTGTGGCCTCCTGGTTCATAGGTCGATGCTCAACTCCTGAGCCACAATGGCCAGGCATTCTCACTCCCCAATTTTGCCAAGTAAGGAATACATAGTAAAGTCCTCAATAACTACTTACACCAGTAAACTTCATAGCAAAAGAATGGTCCAAATCACTTAAATGAACCAAGTTCTCATAACAGCCACCAAAGCTGAAATCATTAACATTCTTAATTCATTTTCAAAATAAAACAAATACCTATAATCAAGTTCTCAATCTGCCACTACTAAATACTTATGCTTCAACAGTGTAACAGACAAAACTGATAGGAGGAACTTCAAGAGGCCTGGTAATGTTTCTTGATCTGGGAACCAGTTGCATAGGTATGTTCAATTTGTGAAAATCCATTGAGCTGTCTACTCATGTACACCTTTCTATACGTATGTTTTATCTCAATAAAAAGTTTTAAAATATCAACCCTGGCCCATGTGGCTCAGTTGATTGGAGTATCATTCCATGCACCATCATTCCATGCACCAAAAGGGTCAATGGTTCGATTCCCCATCAGGGCAACTACCCAGGTTGCAGGTTCAATCCCTTGTCGGGGCACATACAAGAGGCAACCAATCAATGTTTCTTTCTCACATCAATGTTTCTCTCTCTCCCTTTGTCTCTCTCTAGAGATCAATGAAAACATATACTCCAGTGGAGATTTTAATAATAATAACCACATATAGCCCTGACCGGTTTGGCTCAGTGGATAGAGCTTCGGCCTGTGGACTGAAGGGTCCCGGGTTCGATTCCAGTCAAGGGCATGTACCTGGTTGTGGGCACATCCCCAGTAGGGGGTGTGCGGGAAGCATCTGATCGATGTTTCTCTCTCATCGATGTTTCTAACTCTCTATCCTTCTCCCTTCCTCTCTGTAAAAAAGTCAATAAAATATATTTTAAAAAAATAATAATCACATAGAAATATATGTCTATAGGGTCCAAGAAAATATCTGGACGTGTATACATACACCAATAAGTCAACAGTTGTTACCATTGAGAGAAAGATAGGAGGGATAGGGAGGAACAAAGGAGAGAATTTTTTTAATATTTGATTTGATCTTTAAAAAAATAAAAAAATGCGTTCATTTTGTAATTTTAATAGATTAGTTGAGTAAAACAATTATAGATGATCTTATCTAATAAAAGAGAAACATGCAAACTGACCATACCTCTGCTACACTCACAAGCCACACCCACAAGCCAATCAGGAGTGAGTATGCAAATAAACCCAACCAAGATGGCGGCAGCCACAGAGCTGGAGCAAACAGGAGGCTTGAGTTGCCCCTGGCAATGAAGGAAGCCAAGCTTCCTGCCTGCCCTGGCTGGCTGTGGGCTCCGCTCAAGGCTACAAAGTTTCAATTATAGAAGATAAATAAATCCCAGATACCTGCTTCCAGCCGGCCTGGCCTCTGCTCAAGGAGGGTCTGGGAGCCTGGGTTGCCCGGGGCCATGGCCAGCCTGCAAACAGCCATCAGCCCCTCACCCAGGCTGGTCAGGCACCCCAGCAGGGACCCCCACCCTGAAAGGGGTGTGGCCAGCTTGAAAACAGCCCTCAGCCCCTCACCCAGGCTGGCCACGCCCCCCCAGCAGGGACCCTCACCCCATGGGGACATGGCCGGCCTGCAAACCACCACAGGCCCCTTGCCCAGGTCACCCCACGCCCCAAGGGAACTCCCACCCTGATCCAGGACACCCTTCAGGGCAAACCAGCCGGCCCCCACCCGTGCACCAGGCCTCTATCTATACCAGTGATGGCGAACCTTTTGAGCTCGGTGTGTCAGCATTTTGAAAAACCCTAACTTAACTCTGGTGCTGTGTCACATATAGAAATTTTTTGATATTTGCAACCATAGTAAAACAAAGATTTATATTTTTGATATTTATTTTATATATTTAAATGCCATTTAACAAAGAAAAATCAACCAAAAAAAATGAGTTCGCGTGTCACCTCTGACACGCATGTCATAGGTTCGCCATCACTGATCTATACTAATAAAAGGGTACTATGCTAATTAGACTGGGAGGCCTTCCAGATGTTCTTCTGGACAAAGCCATGGTGGCGGGGCCAAGGTAGAGGCGGTTAGAGGCCAAGAGGGGAGGGCAGTTGTGGGTGATCAGGCTGGTGGGGCGGCCGGGCCATTGGGGGTAATCAGACCAGCAGGGGGGCCAGTTGGGGGCAAGCAGGCCATCAATGGGTGTCAGTTGGAAGTGATCAAGACAGTAGGGGGGGGCAGTTTGGAGTGAGCAGACCAGCAGGGGGGCAGGTGGGGGCGAGCAGGCCAGTGGGGAGGAAAGTGGGGGTGAGCAGGCCAGCAGGGGGGGCAGTTGGGGGTGATCAGGCTGGCGGGGGAGGGGGATTTGGGGGCAAGCCAGCTGGCGGTGGGGGGCAGTTGGGGGCAAGCAGGCCATCAGGCAGAGTGGTTAGGGGCAATCAGGCAGGTAGGCAGGCAGGTGAGCGGTTAGGAGCCAGCAGTCCCAGATTGCGAGAGGTTATGTCCAACTGCCAGTTTAGGCCCAATCCCTGTAAACCAGCAGTAGGACATCCTTCAAGGGGTCCCAGATAGGAGAGGATACAGGCCGGGCTGAGGAACACTCCCCCTCCCCCGTGCATGAATTTCGTGCACCAGGCTACTAGTTATTTTTATAGTTTTAAACTTTCTATATTGAACATGTCTTATTTTTTATTTATTTATTTAAATATGTATTTTTTATTTATTTCAGAGAGAAAGGGAGAGAGAAACATCAATGATGACAGAGAATCATTGATTGGCTGCCTTCTGCACGTCCCACACTGGGGATCGAGCCCGCAATCCGGGCATGTGCCCCGACCGGAATCGAACCATGATCTGGTTCCTAGGTCAACACTAACTACTGAGTAACACCGGCCAGGCTGTCTTATCTTTATAGTCAGTAAAAGATATTAAAAGGGAGAGAGAGGGAGTGGGAGGGGGGAGAGGGAATCCAATCACAGGCTGATGCTCTAATCACTGAACAACTGGCCAAGGCTCCCAAATGACACTTATACCAAGCAAAAAAAAAAACAAAAACAAAAACAAAAAACCGCCCTAGCCGGTTTGGCTCAGTGGATAGAGTGCCAGCCTGAGGACCAAAGGGCACATACTTTGGTTGCAGGTTCCTCCCCGGCCTGACTCCAGGTCAGGGCTCATGCAGGAAGCAACCAATCGATGTGTTTCTCTCATATTGATGTTTCTCTCTGTCTTTCCCTCTCTCTTCCACTCTCCCTAAAAATTAATGGAAAAATATCCTTGGGTGAGAATTAACAAAAAATGAAACAAAACACAAAAGCAAAAACAAGTGCCTTTGACACTTAATTTACTCCAATCAAAATAAATATAGTTTGCAGTAGATCTGCATAACAAAGACAAAACAGTAATAATGATCTATAAAGGAGCTGAACACTATTAAAAAGACATTTCCCCCATAAAAACCTGAAAAAAACAACTGTTTAAGTTTTTTTTTTAAGGTAATGCTGCCCGGCTGGTGATGCTCAGTGGTTGGGCATCCCAGGAGGTCATGGTTCAATTCCTGATCAGGGCACATGCATGGGTTGCGTGCTCAATTCTTAGGAGGCAGCCGATTAATGATTCTCTATCATCATTGGTGTTTCTCTCTCTCTCTCCAAGACTCCCTTCCTCTCTCTAAAATCAATTTAAAAAAAACGAACACTTCAGTTTAGAAAAGTAAAAATTAAAAGGCAATGCTTTGAATTATTTCAATACTAGTGCACGAATTCGTACACCAGTGGGGTCCAGCCAGCCCAGTGCCAATTGGGGAAGATCAGGGCCAGGGCTATTGGGGGGAGGAAGAGACGGCAGGAGGTTGGCCGGCCTGCCTGGCCCCATCTGGGCTTGATCAGGGCCAGGCCAGCTGGGGGAAGGGGCCGAGGGTGACTGGCCAGTGGGCCCGCCCCCGATTGGGGTGGAGGGGATGATTAGGGGTGGGGCCGGCTGTGAGCAGTGGGCCAGCCAGCCCCAACCCCAATTGGTTTTGGAGGGGGGGGGGTGCCGATCTGGGTGGAGCTGGCCATGGGGAGGGGTGGTGGGCTGGCCGGCCCTGCCCCCAAATGGGGTGGGGCAGGCCAATCAGGGGCCAGCGGCCTGGGGGATGGGCCATGGGTGGTTGGCCGGCTAGCCCTGCCCCTTATCGAAGTGGGGGAGCTGATAGAGGGTGGAGCTGATGGGGGGAAGGGTTGCAGGCCTATCAGGGTGATAGGGGCCTATTGGGGGTGAGGGGCTGGAGGAGGTTGGCCAGCTGGCCCCACCCCCTAGTGGGGTAGGCGGGGGCAATCAGGGGTGGGGCCAGCTGGTGGGAGGGGCTGCAGACCGATCAGGGTGGGGCGGGCCAATTGGGGGTGGGGCAGACCCGGGGGAGGGGCCACGGGAGGTTAGCCAGCCCGCCCCACCCCCCTATCTGGCAGTTCACTGGCCACAGTGGGCGTCATAGCGACCGATCATTCCAGTCGTTTCGGCGTTCCGGTTGCTAGCTTTTTATATATATAGATAGCAAGGTATCCTTTAAGTTTTTTAAACTGGCTGCACTTTCTCTTTCAGACACTAGAGCAGTGGTTCTCAACCTTCCTAATGCCGCGACCCTTTAATACAGTTCCTCATGTTGTTGTGACCCCCAACCATAAAATTATTTTCGTTGCTACTTCATAACTGTAATTTTGCTACTGTTATGAATCGTAATGTAAATATATGATATGCAGGATGTATTTTCATTGTTACAAATTGAACATAATTAAAGCATAGTGATTAATCACAAAAACAATATGTAATTATATGTGTGTTTTCCGATGGTCTTAGGTGACCCCCGTGAAAGGGTCGTTTGCCCCCCAAAGGGGTCGCAACCCACAGGTTGAGAACCGCTGCACTAGAGGGAAATGTAAAATCCATTCACGGTATCTTTAAGAGTTCATTCATTCACTCACAACACCACGTATTTATTTCATTCCTATATAGCAGGAACTCTACTAGACCCCAGAGACAGAAGACGAAAACGATGAAGAAGATGATGAAGAAGATGAAGATGAAGAAGAAGAAGAAGAAAGAGGAGGAGGAGGAGGAGAGAGGAGACACACCAGTTTAAAAAAAAAAAAAGGCAAACTATAACAAAGAATGTACATGATGCCCTAGCCAGTTTGGCTCAGTGGATAGAGCCTCTGCCTGCGGACTGAAGGGTCCCAGGTTCGATTCCCGCCAAGGGCACATGCCCAGGTTGTGGGCTCGATCCCCAGTAGGGGGCGTGCACGAAGCAACCGATCAATGATTCTCATCATTGATGTTTCTATCTCTCTCCCTTCCTCTCTGAAATCAATAAAAATAAAAATAAAAAAAAAGAATGCACATGTGAACCAAACCCCAACTTTTGCAAGACTGGGTTTGAAGCAGGACAAGAGAAGCATTTCTGGCAGAGGGAGAAAAAAAATCACATGTGCATACATAAAATAATTCACACTAGATAAACCAGCTTATCCAAACTGGCTTATTCTATTGACAAAATTCCCTGACTTAATCTATTTTTTATTTTTTATTTTTTTAAATATATTTTATTGATTTCTTACAGAAAGGAAGGGAGGGGGATAGAGAATTAGAAACATCGATGAGAGAGAAACATCAATCAGCTGCCTCCTGCACACCCCCTACTGGGGATGTGTCCACAACCAAGGTACATGCCCTTGACCGGAATCAAACCCGGGACCCCTCAGTCCGCAGGCTGACACTCCATCCACTGAGCCAAACTGGTCAGGGCCCCTGACTTAATCTAAATGAAAATAACCTATATCTAACTGCTGTCTATAGAAAATAAAGACATAAGGTGTTAATGGGCGGGGAAGATTTTTTTAAATATTTTTCTTGATTTCAGAGAGGAGGGGAGAGGGAGAGGGAGAGAGAGAGATAGAAACATGATGAGAGAGAAAATCATTGATTGGCTGCCTCCTGCATGGCCCCTAATGGGGATCAAGCCCGCAACCCGGGCATGTACCCTTGGTCGAAATCAAACCTGGGACCCTTCAGTCCGCAGGCCAATGCTCTATCCACTGAGCCAAACTGGCTAGGGCTTGGTGGGGAAGATGTGCTAAAATATATATTTGGCTAGATTTCAAAATCAATTTTACACAATATTAAAAGTTTGAAGGTAACAGATACAATTGGAGTTAAGACTGCTTACATGATGATAAAAATTATCACTTGAAATCAGGATAAATTATGCTACAACCACCTAAAAAGAGTGTGTCAGCCCGGCCAGTGTGGCTCAGCGGTTGAGCATTGACCCAGGAACCAAGAGGTCACGGTTCGATTACAGTCAGGTCAAATGCCCGGGGTTGCAGGCTCAATCCCCAGTAGGGGGCGCACAGGAGGCAGCCAATGATGTTTCTCATCAATGTTTCTATCTCTCTACCTCTCCCTTCCTCTCTCTCTAAAAACAAAAATCAATAAAAAAAATATTTAAAAAATAAAATAAAAAGTGTGTGTCAAGGGTAAATGAATAAATAGAAGTTTCCTAAATGTACTCTGCCTTATACAAATTAAGTTTCCAAGTTAGGAAAGAGAAGTACTCTGATAATTAGCTTTCACTCTTGCCTTTGAAAAGCCTGTATAAAGAGACATGTTGGTTGGCAAATAATTTCCACACCTAAATAATTCAAGCCTACATAGGAAAGACTAAGGGTTTAACTGATAAACCAGAATTAAAGCTCAAAGTCACCATAAGGGCAATGGAAAATCTGTGTGGTGTATTTTTCCCTAATCCTCAAATGATTGTTTCATCATTTGCTATGGTTTGGGATGTTTGGATTGTGGGTTTCAGGGGTGGGGAGTTGGCAAGAAGGAACAAGTTGTTAATTTCTCACACTGATGGGGTGTACATGGTAGAAAAACTAAAAGCCAACATCCTAAAAAAGTTTCAAACACATACAAAATGAGACAGCAAACTTGTGAATCAAGCATGATTTGGCATCTTTAAATACAGAGCCAATTCTCTTCTAGCACCAAAGCCAATGGCTTCTCCTGTAGATAAAATGGCACAGTTCCTAAAAAAGCCCTGGACGCTGTTTCCCCACAATCCTATAATCTGTCAGAAGACAGAAAACAAAAAGAAGGCTTTGCCAGCCAGAAAAGCAAATTATAACCAATACAGAGCCAACACTTTACTTCAGACAGAAGGAGCTTTTCTATGCATCTTTGGAAGGAGGGAGACAAAAGAAGAAGCTTACCATTGCTCAAACAACCAAGGCAAACATTTTAAACAAATATCACATTGGATAAGCAGTTGATGCAATCACCTGCTTTCTCACTTCTTATTCACAGCCTTAAAGAATCTTTACAACATTTACGAAGAAGAGTTGATAGCCACAAAATACAAAGAACTTTTACAAGTTGATTTAAAAAAGGATACAACCAAAAAAGGAAATTTCCAAAGGGCATTAATTAGTAGTCATAGAAGAAATACGTAAGGTCAAATATTACATATATTCCATAGTTGGGAAGTGGTGGAAAATACTCCATACAGTCCTAAAGGTATTTCTGACTTGATAGTACTACCAACTGCAAGCTTCCAGAGAAATCCTGGCTACTAATGAATAAAACAAAAATAGATATGGGTGTTTAAAAATCATCGTGTTGTACACTTTAAATATCTTACTATTTTGACAGTTAAAATTCAATAAAGTTGGGGGGGGGGGATAAGGTGCTTAGCATAAACAATACATTCCTAAAAATATTTAGGATATAAGTTTTGTGAAACACCTAATCTGGGAAGAAAACTGTTAGGTAGAATGGATACAAGAAAACTGCAAACCAAATCCAAAGGAACTAAAATCAAAATATGAGTTCAGCCAGCAAATATACTAAAATTGGAAGGATACAAAGAAGATTAGCATGGCCCCTGCACAAGAAGGATGACATGAAATATATATATAAAATGAATCTTTACCTATGAACATAAAACAGCTGAAACTGGTGCACAATGAACATGGCAGATGATGGAAGCAAGTAACAAAGTTTAAATATACAACCATAGAAGTAATGCACCTCCAAAAAAAAGCTTACTCAACTGTCTTTATTATGGAAGCAGGCCATTCAGCAACCCCTTTATAAGTCACCAAATCAAAATAAAAGCAAGTAACGCCTGGTGCTGCAAAGCAAGTATAGTCTTCCCATCAAAGAGGAAAAGAAACCTAAGCCTTTTATTTGTCCTTGATACAAAAAGATAATGGATTGTGAAAGAATTTAAATTCCAGAAAGAAAATTCAATTCCAACCTATGTAAAGCTAAGAACTCACATTGTTCTAAAATCAGCAATACACAGGTCCCTACTGAAAATACAATACAGCCCTCGCCAGTTTGGCTCAGTGGATAGAGCATAGGCCTGCAGACTGAAGGGTCCCAGGTTCGATTCTGGTCAAGGGCACATGGCCAGGTTGTGAGCTTGACTCTGGTGGGTGGCGTGCAGAAGGCAGATGATCAATGGTTCTCTCTCATCATTGATGTTTCTGTCTTTCTGTCTCCCTTCCACTCTGACATCAATAAAAATATATTTAAAAGGAAAAGAAAAGAAAAAAAAATACAATACAGCCCAGTGGCTGAGTGTTGACTATGAACCAGGAAGTCACAGTTTGATTTCTGGTCAGGGCACATGCCGAGGTTGTTAGCTCGATCTGTTTCTATCACTCTCTCCCTCTCCCTTCCTCTCTAAAACCAATAAAAATATTATTTTTAAAAAATAAAGAAAATACAATACATAAGATCTCAAGTGAGCGAGTTCAAGTTCTGAGCATGTCAGCAAACTACTGCTTAACCATTTCAGTTTTTTATCGATTTTATACATCAAAAGAACCACATCCCAATTTTTCTCTATTGTTAATGCCACTTTAGAAGCTGAGAAAAATTTAGTTCATGAGATTCAAATATCAAGCATTTTTTAAGTACACCACATCACCCATTCTATATTTAGACTCAGGTATGGAACAAGAAGTGCTAGCTTTGCTTGTAATGGCACCATGTCCCTCGTCAAAGCCTAATTGCAACCATCACCTAGGTGTCTATATAGTGTCGCCTAAAATAAATTAAAAGTCCTTTTCAATGCTTTTTTGTAAGTGGTCCTACTGATTGGCTGTGATGCTTTAAATATAGATAATAAATCACCCCACCAGTCCTTTAAACATTCAGCATTATAACTGGCATAATGAACCAAAAGGCCAAGATGGTAAAAACTCTAGTGATTTGAATCCTTCAAAGTGATATTATAAAAAAATCTTTTGGAAATATTCTCTTTAATAAAAAAACTGTTTTATTATGAATCCATAATTGTTACATTCTAGAAATTAGGGTAGCAATATCTTTTCCCAAATCCTGAACTATATTTATAAAAATACAGCACCTTTCTCAAAAGGAAGTTAAGGCCTCTAACAAACAGCATGTTGCTAATTTTCACAACATCCCAATAAAGAACTATTACTTAGCATTTATATCACACTTGCCAATGTGTTTTACAATTATTTTCATTAACAGTCATGCCTCACAACTACTCACTGAGCTAAACTGGTCCTGTTATCCTCATCTGACAGCTGAGAAAACTGATGCATCTATGACAAGATCAAGGTCAAGTCAGTCTGCTTTTCCAAGACCAGGGACCTAACTTTTTTTTTTAATATTTCTTTTATTTATTTCAGAGAGGAAAGGAGAGGGAACGAGAGATAGAAACATCAATGATGAGAGAGAGTCATTGATTGGCTGTCTCCTGCATGCACCCTACTGGGGCAAGCCCGCAACCCAGGCACGTGCCCTTGACCAGAAGCGAACCTAGGACCTTTCAGTCTGCAGGCAGACGAATCCACTGAGCCAAACTGGCTAGGGCTGGGACCTAACTCTTAAAAACAATCTCACTCAGCATTGTAAGTATATTGCTCGCAGTCCTAGTTAGAGTAGGTTTTTAGAGAACAGGAATCCAACTAAAATGATACAAAAATATTAAAATATTTTAACACTTCAACAAAAATATGTAACTAGCCCTGGCTGGTGTGGCTCAGGTAGTTGGAGCACTGAAAGGTCATCAGTTTAATTCCTGGTTGGGGTACATGCCCAGGTTACGTAAAATCAATAAAAACATTTTTATTCATTTCAGGAGAAAGAGAGAGGGAGAGAGAGAGATATACAAACATCAATGATGAGAATCATCACTCGGCTGCCTCCTGCACGCCCCCTACTGGGGATGGAGCCTGCAACCTGGGCATGTGCCCTTGACTAGAATTGACCCTGGAACCCTACAGTCCACAGGCTGACACTTTATCCACTGAGCCCAACCAGCTAGGGCAGTGATGGCGAACCTTTTGAGCTCGGTGTGTCAGCATTTTGAAAAACCCTAACTTAACTCTGGTGCCGTGTCACATATAGAAATTTTTTGATATTTGCAACCATAGTAAAACAAAGATTTATATTTTTGATATTTATTTTATATATTTAAATGCCATTTAACAAAGAAAAATCAACCAAAGAAATGAGTTCGCGTGTCACCTCTGACACCCGTGTCATAGGTTCGCCATCACTGAGCTAGGGCAATAAAAAAATATATTTTTTAAAAACACAGTATAGCAAGAAAGGAAAGGCCAATGTGAATATGAATACAGTAAACTCTGTAGGTGTGGAAGAAAGAGGTAAAGACAATTTCCACTTCATAGCTTTTGAGAGAAAGGTGGGGGAAAATAAATTAAAGGACTAGAGATCAACTTAAATAATAATTTATCAAGACCAGACAGATATTTAAGTGAGACATAGGAACCTAACCAGACATCCAGACACCCAACAATTCTCTACTAAGAGGAATGATCTTACTTTACTAAATAAAAGTCCTTACTTAGAAATTTGAGACCTAGTGGAAAATCAGGGTACTTGTGGGGGGGAAAAAGAGTAGAGACATGATCCAGAAACACTAGCAAATAGTTCAAATTGTCTCTCATGAGAAACCAATAGCAGAGGGAAGCAGATAGATGCCAAGCAGAGGGGGAAATGCTGTTAATCAATACTGCACCTGGTCCAGCTCCCTAAAAGTCACAGCTAATTTTCTCAATGTCTTCCCAAATCTGAAAATCCACACTCACCTGGAAGCTATAATACACAACCTCTAAGAATATTAAGGATGTCTCCTGCCACAATATTCTGAATGTCCAAGTTTCAGTCCATTAAGTAATCTCTGGAAGAACAGATAGCTTGGCTAGACTTTGGATGAGATCCACGTACCCTCCAATTAACTTGATAAATCTCACTAGTGAATACTTTTTCATGCACCGAAGTGGATAACATACCTTTAGGTGACACAGTAGTGTCCTAGGATAGTAAGAGAGTAGGGAAGAAAAGCTAAGTAGCACAATAGTTGGCAATAAGCAAGCTTAACAACTAAAGTATAAAATAACTGGCAAAGTATTCTTTAAGTCTTACAAATCAGAGCACACAACTGTATTTCAAAGTAAAATTAAAAAATTCTAAAGGATCTAAAATTTGCACTCAGAGACTTTTCACTATGTATCTTCTAAATTCTTTAAAATATCAGCATGGCTCGTGAGTAGCCTTTTGAGTTTGGTTTCTTTCACTTACCATCATGCATATGAGATTCACTTATGTCATTGCATATATGAATAGTTCCTTTGCACCCTTGAATAGTATTCCATTGTATGAATATATCACAGTTGGTTTATCCATTCTAAGTTGAAGGACATTCAGTTTCCAGTTTTTGGTGAGTAAAAATAAAGCTACTGTAAACATTCACGGGTTATTGTATCATAGGCTGTCCTTTCATTTAAGTAAATACTTAAGAGCATCAGCCCATGCACTGAAGGGTCTGGGGTTCGATTCCTAGTCAAGGGCATTTGCCTGGGTCAGGAGTTTGTTCCCTGCCCTGGTCAGGGTGCGTGTGGGAGGTAACTAATTGATGTATCTCTCCCACATCTATGTTTCTCTCTCTCTCTCTCTACTTTTCTCCCCTACCCTCCCTTCCACTCTCTAAAAAAAAATCAATGGGGGAATATAATCTCCAAAAAAATAAAACTAAGTTAAAAATTCAAATATTTTAGGAAATCACATTTCTGGAATTCTTTAAAATCTCCTTCTTGCACCCTTAGACTTTTTATTTTTTAATTTTACACAGTAAGATTGATTTTTCAGTGTTTGGTTCTAAGAGTTCTCATAAATGCATAAAGTTGTATAACCAAATCAAGATACAGAGGAGTTTCATCGCCCCCCCCCCAAATTTCCTCATTTGCAGTCAAACACTCCATCTATCCTTACTCAGATGTAATCATTGAGTTGTGCTTCACTGTCCCCATAGTTTTGTTTTCCAAAATATCACAGCAATTCAATCATACAGTGAGTAGCCTTTTGAGTTTGGTTTCTTTCACTTACCATCATGCATTTGAGATTCATTTATGTCACTGCATATATGAATAGTTCCTTTTTATGGCTGAATAGTATTCCATTGTATGAGTATATCACAGTTGGTTATTCTGAGTTGAGGGACATTCAGTTTCCAGTTTTTGGTGAGTACAAATAAAGCTCCTATAAACATTCACACACAGGTTTTTGTGTCATAAGTTGTCCTTTCATTTGGGTAAATACTTGGGTCATATGCTAGGTGTTTGTTTTACTTTATAAGAAACTACCACAATGTTTTCCAAAATTCCAGTTGCTCCATACCCTCGCCAGTCCATAGTCTACTCAGTTTTCTTTTTTTGTTGTTTTGTAGCCATTCCAATGGCATATCTTATTATGATTTTAATTTGCATTTCTCTAATTACTAAGACGTTGAGCACATTTCCTGTTTGTGTGTTTATTTGCCATCCATATATATTTTCTGGTGAAGTCATTCAAATATTTCACCCATTTTTTTTATGATGCTATTTGCATCTCCATTCTAAACCTTCCCATATATCCAGAAACCTATTGAACATTTCTTCCTAGATTTCCCAGATACTTCAAATCTAATATACCAAAATCAAACTGATTTTCCCTCAAATGTTATGGCTTCTTACTCCTGAATTCCCTACCTTGATTAATGACATCACCATCCACTTATTTGCCAAGCAAGCAATTTCAAATCCATCTTTGACAACTCCTTTTTCCTTACATACTACCCAATATAAAGTCAGTAAGATCCTTCTAGTCAGTTTCCTAAAAAGCTCTTTTACCTACAACTCCATTACCAATGTAATTGAGATCTTCAATATCTTCTCAAGTGATCATTACACCAGTCTCACAAACTACTCTCCCTGCAGCCAAATTCAACTTTTTAAATCTAACTTCCACACTTAACAGTGTTACTTGTCTTAAATAGTGATCTGAA
The DNA here is from genome assembly GCF_028538775.1 of Myotis yumanensis. Lineage (NCBI taxonomy): Eukaryota > Metazoa > Chordata > Mammalia > Chiroptera > Vespertilionidae > Myotis > Myotis yumanensis. The sequence goes on along the minus strand of NW_027223767.1, from coordinate 21,028,294 downwards.
CGTGTTGTATTCATCCATCAAGACCCTACTGACTCTCTCCAGGAAGACTTCTCCAACCTTCTCCCCACACCACACAGAACTAACACTTAGTTCAGATCTCTAGAACAGCACTTACTGTACTGATTCATAATCGCTTTAATTGGCTAATCTCCAATTAAAATGTGAGCTCTTCAAAAACAAGGGTTTTCATATCCCATTGCATAGCACAATGCCCAACACACAGTAGGCACTTAAATGCCTGCTGAATTTGATTGCTAAAAGGATTAATTACCAACACTTTTCAATAAAATCAGAGTCCAAAGAGATCTAAGCCTAGTTTTGGCTCACTGGTAATTCATGAATTTGAATTCATGCTTATCTTAATTCTAGTTCATATTTTCCCCCACCAGCTTCAGCGTTAGTTACCAGAAAATTAATAACTAAGTCATTTATATCACTCCTTAAATGACCTATATTTTTTCATTAAATATTACAATCAAATGCTGTACCAAACTACAATTTTATAATTGAGTCATCAAATCTGGTAACTTATTACCCCTCTTGTATTTAAATGCATCTTTAATAAAGAAAATTTAGCATTTTTCCTCGAATTGTATTCCTTTTCACTCTAAATTACAAACCTCTGAAAGGACATAATCAAGACCTTGACAGGCAGTTAAGACAGAAATATTAGACACTTCTCTGCTGAGAAAGCAATCACTTCTCACCAAGAGTACAGTGACTTCACACGTATTTCCCTCTCTAGTCAGCTGTAGAGCTGCAGCCCTTCCACTGGCCACTTTGCTTCTCACACTCACTTCCCAATTTATTATATTAGAATCATCTTTTTAGAGTTGCTATAATATTTGAGTTTAAATCCAAGAATTAGGCTTATGTCTCTTCTGAAAATGTTCCAAGCTTCCTGTCCTCCTCTGCTGCATTATACAATGTTACTCTGCCAAAGTCTTAGCTCATTTCCTCCTCCTGCTTGTCCTGATATGGTCCTACATATCAATAATGCCCTCTCCCTTCCCATTTTCAAACTTTACTGTCTGCTTGGAATGCCCTATCTTCCTTGTTCACTGTGAGGGCCTATCATGCAGGTTCAATGCAGGAGGCCTTTTCAAACAATAGCTGCACCCAGCCTTTCATCAACACACAACAAGTTGTACCTCCCTCTAGTTGAAAGCTTACTGTACTTCATCAATTCCAAGACACACTCCCCTCCCCTACATTTCTCTGAAAAAAGGGAACATCTTATAACTGATGGCATGCCAAGTCTCATTAGCAGCATTTCTTCTTTCGTAGTGGTATGTAAAATAATTGTGAGCCTTACAATCACTGGCACCACAAGTTTGATGAAGTAAGATATTACATTCCATTAGAATTACTTTGTATATTTCTTTTTCCCCACTAGACTGTGAACCCCCAAAGGGCAGAGGCTATGTCATAATCATCTTTGGTCAGCATAGATTTGGGCACAAAGAGAGAGTGTATCCAATAAACACTAGTAATAATTAGCATTTAAAAGTACAAGGTATTGCCGAAACCGGTTTGGCTCAGTGGATGGAGCATCGGCTTGCGGACTGAAAGGTCCCAGGTTCGATTCCAGTCAAGGGCATGTACCTGGGTTGCGGGCACATCCCCAGTAGGAGATGTGCAGGAGGCAGCTGATCGATGTTTCTCTCTCATCGATGTTTCTAACTCTCTATCTCTCTCCCTTCCTCTCTGTAAAAAATCAATAAAATATATTAAAAAAAAAAAAAAAAGTACAAGGTATATTCTAAACATTTTACATGCATTAACACACTTAACCTTTGCAACAACTCCCTGAAGTAAGTAATTATTATCTTCAAACTGTGGCTCAGTTGGCTGGGCATCGTTCAGTGCACTGACAGGTTTCCAGTTCCATTCCCAGTCAGGACACATGCGGGAGAGGGGGGCGTTTCCGGACTCAATCCCCAGTAAGGGGTGTGCAGGAGGCAGCTGATAGATGTTTGGCTCTCACTTCTATGTTTCTCTCCATCTCCCTTCTTCTCTCTCTAAAAATCAATTTTAAAAATCCTTTTAAAAAATTATCTTCATTTAAGATAAGGAAACTGAGGTAAAAACATATAGGTAAGCTTATTCAAAGCTACACAAAGTTGCAAAAGATTTGAACCCATGTTCACTGATTATGATTCATACTGTTATCATTTTTCCATTCATCACATATTTAATAAGCAATTACTCTATACCAACTACTGTGCTAAACACTGGTAAGCAAACCCTCGGTTTCTCAGGAGGCTACTCTAAACTGTAAGTTCATCCTTTTTTTGTTAATCACCACCCAAGGATATGTTTATTGATTTGAGAGAGAGAAGAAGAGAGAGAAACATTGATGTGAGAGAGAAACATCGATCGGTTTCCTCCCGCATGCACCCCAACCGGGGATCAAACCCAAAACCTTTTGGTGTACCAGATGACGCTCCAATCAACCAAGGCACTAGGCCAGGGCCCATCGGTTCATTCTTGAATCCTTTACCCTCCAAACATCAGATCCAACCTACAAAGTCACTAAATTAAATCCACTCTCTTCACTTTTCCTTTTTAACATCTTCCCATCCTCCTTTAAAGCTATTAGCACTCTATCAAGAACCAAAACAAATGATAAAGCAAACACAGAAACCTTTGTGCTATATTATTAATTAGCAGCTGTGAAAATATCACAAAAGAGACTTCAGTTAAGGAATGGGTGGCAAAATCAGAAGGCTTTTAAGAAAGAGATTCTAAAAAAAGAAGAAGAAAAAAAGAAACAGATTCTTTCTGCAAGTAAATATTCTCAGTTTGGCTCAGTGGATAGAGCGTCGGCCTGCGGACTGAAAGGACCCGGGTTCGATTCCGGTCAATCGCATGTACCGTGGTTTCGGGCACATACCCAGTAGGAGGTGTGCAGGAGGCAGCTGATCAATGTTTCTCTCTCATCGATGTTTCTGACTCTCTGTCCCTCTTCCTTCTTCTCTGTAAAAAATCAATAAAATATATTTTTAAAAATATATATTCTCAGTGGAAAAAAGAGGGAGGAAAACACCATCATTTTGTTTTTATATAGGTTAGTTTAAAAAGTTTTCCCTGAGCCCTGGCCAGGTAGCTCAGATGCTTAGTGTCATACGATATACCAAGGCTGCCCGATATACCAAGACTGCGCGTTCAATCCTCAGAGCACATACAAGAATCAAACAATGAATGCATAAATAAAAGGCCCAGCCAGTGTGGCTCATTTGACCTATGAGCCAGGAGGTTACAATTAAAGTTAAGATTCAATTCCCAGTCAGGGCACATTCCCAGAAGAGGGCATGCAGGAGGCAGCAGATGAATGATTCTCTCTCATCATTGATGTTTCTATCTCCCTCTCCTTTCCTCTCTGAAATCAATAAAAATATATTTTAAGGGGGTAAGAGATCAACCAAAGGACTTGTATGCATGCATGCATATAAGCATAACCAATGAACACAGACACTATGGGGGTGAGGGCATGTGCTGGGGGTGGGGGTGTCCAGGGGGAGGTCAATGGGGGGAAAAGGAGACATAAGAAAAAAGAAATATATTTTTAAAAATAATAATAAGCCGAAACCGGTTTGGCTCAGTGGATAGAGCGTCGGCCTGCGGACTGAAAGGTCCCAGGTTCGATTCCGGTCAAGGGCATGTACCTGGGTTGCGGGCACATCCCCAGTAGGAGATGTGCAGGATGCAGCTGATCAATGTTTCTCTCTCATCGATGTTTCTAACTCTCTATCTCTCTCCCTTCCTCTCTGTAAAAAATCAATAAAATATTTTTTTAAAAAATAATAATAATAAATAAGTTTTCCCTGAGGCAGGCAATGCTTCTTTAAGAAAAATGATTCATTTTATCAGACTAAAAATGAACTAGTAAACCTTATTCCTTTTATTTTAGCCCTTGCTATGTCAGGGGTGCATGGGAAGCCCTTACATCCCCACTGTAGACAGACTGCTCACACAACAGACAATCCCAGCACTGACTGTCACCTTTCTCTGCCCCAGGGGAAGACTCCTCATTTAGTAAAGTCACCTATTACATAAAAGTAACCACAAATAGGAAAAAAAATAGGAGGAGGAGGAAAGGACAGGAAATTCTCATCACAGCTGAACAAACTTCTACCATTTTAACGTAACACAAATGGCATTTATGAACTTATTTGAACGGATGGAAATTTCCAATAGAGGGAAAATGCATTACCAAAATTAAAAATAGATGTCCAATTATTAAAAATAAGATGGCTAGGCCAGCTCTAACATTTTGTACCTCTACTTCATCTTCCATGTTGTAGTCAAAGACAGAATAAGTTTGTATTCTGTAAATGACCTATGACAACAGTAACAAATGCTTGCTTTTTTATAGGTTTTGTTTTTTAAAATATATTTTTATTGATTTCAGAGAGGAAGGGAGAGGGAGAGAGAGACAGAAACATCAATGATGAGAGAGAATCACTGATTAGCTGCCTCCTGCACGACCCACACTAGGGATCAAGTCCACAACCCAGGCATGTGCCTTGACTGGAATTGAACTACGACCTCCTGCTTCATAGGTCAATCAATGCTCAATTACTGAGCCATGCCGGCCAGGCTATGCTTGCTTTTTTAAACTATCCTTAAAAAAAGATAATCAGCCCTAACCTGTTTGGCTTAGTGGATAGATCATCAGCCTGTGGACTGAAAGGTCCCAGGTTCGATTCCGGTCAAGGGCATGTACCTTGGTTGCAGGCACATCCCCAGTTTGGGGTGTGCAGGAGGCAGCTGATCGATGTATCTCTCATCGATGTTTCTAATTCTCTATCCCTCTCCCTTCCTCTCTGTAAAAAATCAATAAAATATGTTTAAAAAAAAAAAGATAATCAGTGTTATGGACAGAAAATTTACTGGGAGAGCAAAGAGTCAAAAATGACATAGGACTGTGCATTTCCAGGAAAGAGAAGCAAAACACATTTTACCAGATAGAGAAGTTATAGACAACTAGAGTTCATTTTCCTCATTCCTATAAAATAACTCATTTTTCTTATCTGTGAATCTTCAAGGATCTAGGACAGCCGCCACTCCCTACCTTGGCTCAGAGAAGACACATCACTCACTAATTTCCAAAAGGCCTCACCATTTCAGGCTCTCAATCTTCAGAGCCACCAAAGCTGAAGCAAAGATCTCTTTCCGTCCTTTTGAAAAGAGTTTCACCTCTCTCTCAAAAGATGCGGCTAGAAAGCCATCTTCTTCCTCGGCAAGCACACCGCTTAACTCTGTCCTCTGATTTCCTACCCCAAACAGTAAGAACAACACAGCTCCGGGAGTGCGCTCCCTCAGCCCATCGGAACGAACCGGTCAGCCACCGCCTGGGCTCATGCACAGCTGCTTCTATCTTTCTCTGAGACACTCCACCCGGGGGGTTCCACAGGCAGAGCAACAGAAAGTGGAGTTGAAAAGCCGCTATATGCTTATCTGACTTCCAAAACAGAGACAGGGACCTGGGGGGCAAGCAGACTCCTTTGCAAAGGAAAGTTTTTAATAATTTAAAAATAACAAACTGTCCTTGCACATCCCTCACTGTGCAGCCCTTCCAGATCGTCTCAAACTAGTTTTCTCTGCTCCAAGTACAACACATTGCTACCAACTGTGCTATGAGGGAACAAACCTGAATGAACGATGTTCAGAAAGCACTTAACGTACTGGCCCTCCATCCTCTATTTCCTTCCTCTTGGGTAAGGAGCGTGTCAGAATGCCCGAGTATGGTCTTTTTCCTACCTAAGTCTGCTGACTAATCGGTCACATCACAGAACAAACTGGTATTTCTGCACACGATCTGCTGTGCCTAAGTGGAAAGCACCTATGTGCCTACTGGGGTTTTACAAACAATACACTTCAACCTTGACAAAGAAATTAGTCATTCCATTAATAACAAAGTCTAAAATCCAACAATACTGCTCGTGATATCAGTAACATCAGCTCAGTTCTTACAATTTACATAAACCATCTCAATCGCGTACGTGATGCTCGCAACAGCCCATTGTATCACTCCGTCTCCCAGAGGTTCAGAAATGTTAAGTGAGACCTGCCCAAGATTTCCTATCGCCTTTAATCAGTGGTGGACGTGGGTTGGAACCTGTCGAACTCCAGCTCTTTCCTCTAGATCCCTGCCGGCTTTCAACAGAGGGCTCCGGTTTCCATGCCCTGCCTGAGCAGCCTACCGTTCCGGGCGCCCGGCCCTTCCCCGCCGGGATCCGAGTTGGCTTCTTCAGCTCCAGCAGGGCTTCCATCCTCCACTACCCTCCCCCCGCGACCATTCTCTGAGAGAAGCGGAAAGGGAGAGGCGACCGAGAGAGCTCCTGGGGGAAGGGACGATGACAAACGGGGCAGCGCGGGGCACTGGCCCTGTCGTGAGCTCCTCCACTCTGCAACGCGCACCCCATTTCCTCCACAAAGCTGCCCAGTCCTGGAGGTAGCGACCTGCCCACCCGGGCCCCAAATTCGCCCGTCATTACCTCCAACTGTCCCTCCCCCACGCCCCTTCCCTCCCGACAGGCAGAGCCCACCCTCACCCCCCAAGTCGTGTATCCTTCCACCGAGCCACCCCTTCCCTCCTTCCATCACCACTCACTGTCGGTGACTGGGCCCGGCCCTCATGGCTGCTCCGCTGCCGCCCGCCGCCGCCACCGCTGCTCCACGCCCCGGCCCCTCAGTCGCCGCCGCCGCCGTCGGGACTCGCCGGCAGCCGCTCCTGCGCCTGCGCAGCCTGGAGTGCCGGGGCCTTCGCGGGCCGCCCGCGCCTGCGCAGTGCGCTTCGGGGGCGCCTGACTCAGTGCCTGATGCCCTGAACCCCTGGGTCTCAGGTAAACATGGCCGCGGGCCTCGAGGACTCGTTAAGCTTAGAGGCTGCGGCGGCTGCCCCGGGATCGAGGCCTCTAAAATACTTTGCCTAGGTTACTAAACGTTCGGACCCGTAAGGACTATAGACTTAATGGCACTTTCCAGGATTCTGGGTCCCACTCGCACCTAAAGACCTGAATTCAGGTGCTCTGGGGGGAGCACTGATAAGTTTAGGTTTCTTTCAAGATGAGCACATCTAGAATGCATCGGGGATAACTGTGTAAGAGGCAACTTTGACATCCCAGAGTACACTTGTCTAGGAGGCGACTGCACCCAGAATACACTGGGGCACTGCTAAGTGGAGTCCGTTTATCAAGCACATACTATTTATTGGACGAAAATTTTCTAGGCATCTCATATGTGCCACTGAGGGACTTGCAGGCTAATTATCCCCTACTCTCCAGCTCTCACTGTAGAGCCTGAGCCTTTTGCAAACCGGTAAAGGAAAACCAGACCTTTAGTTTAAGGAGGCCCAACTATCAGCCCCTAGACAACTGTGCTCCAGCCTAACCGGTTTGGCTCAGTGGATAGAGCATCAGCCTTCGGAGACTCAAGGGTCCCAGGTTCGATTCCGGTCAAGGGCATGTACCTTGGTTGCGGGCTCATCCCCAGTGGGGGGCTTGCAGGAGGCAGCTGATCGATCTCTCTCTTCGATGTTTCTAACTCTCTATCCCTCTCCCTTCTTCTCTGTAAAAAATCAATAAAATATATTTTTTTAAAAAAAGAGTCCAGGCTCCATTGAGTCCTTGGAATTCAACAACACAAATTTGAAAGCTGCAGGCAATGCGCTACAGTCCCAGGGAAGAAGAGGTACAAGACTCAGCTCTCGCCCTAGCCGGCTTGGCTCAGTGGAGAGAACGTGGGCCTGCAGACGGAAGGCTCAAGGGCTCATTCCAGTCAAGGGCATTTGCCCGGGTTTGTGGGTTTGATCTTCTCCCCAGTAGGGGGCGTGCAGGAGGCAGCCGATCAATGAATCTCATCATTGAGGTTTCTATCTTTCCCTCTCCTTCCTCTCTGAGATCAATAAAAATATTTTTTCTTAAAAAAGACTAAGCTCTCCTTAGCACTATGACTCTTCCATCACACCTCTAACCCAGTCTCCCTCTACAATTCAGAGCTTGGAAAGATAGGGACCAAGATATAATGTCAGGAGGTAAAAAATTAAGAAGAAAAAAAGAAGTTCCATTTTTTTTTTCTGTGAATGGTGTTAAATTCTCTGTACTTCTAGGCTTGGTCCCAGGATAAATGTTTGAACTTTTAATCTAAGATTAAGGAAAATTTTCCTCATTTTGGAAAGAAGCAAGAATAGGCTCTAGAGCAGAGATTTTCAACCTTTTTCATCTCACAGCACACAAACTATTATTAAAATTCTGCAGCACACCAACAAATATGATTTTTGCCAATCTGACAAAAAAATAGGTCTAATTTTGATTAATTCACACCAAGTGGTTATTGTTGTGTTGGCTGCTCTCATTTCTTTTTATTTGACAATCTAAGGCAGGGGTGGGGGACCTTTTTTCTGCCAAGGGCCATTTGGATATTTGGAACATCATTCAGGGGTCATACAAAATTACCAACTTAAAAATTAGCCTGCTATATTTGGTCAAACATTTAATTAACCCACCGCTAGCGCCTTGGCAAGGCCAGACCAAATGATTTCACGGGCCTTAATACGGCCCGCCGGCCAGATGTTCCCCACCCCTGATCAAGGAGAAGAGAGGTCAGTGCCCCCAACTAGTCAGGTATTGCATGTTTTGTTTTGTTTTGTTTTAAATATGTTTTTATTTCCTGGCCAGTGTTGCTCAGTGGTTCAGTGTCCACCCATGCACCAAGAAGTCACTGGTTCTATTCCAGGTCAGGGCACATGCCTGGGTTACCAGCTGGATCCCTACTTAAGGGGTGTGCAGGAGGCAGCCAATCAATAATTCTCTCTCATCATTGATGTTTCTATCTCTCCCTCTCCCTTCCTCTCTGAAATCAATAAGAAAATATTTTTAAAAAGGTACAGATGGCATGTATGAGTTGCCTCCCACGTACACAATTATATCTTGACACTAGAAGCCCAGTGCACGAATTCATGCATGGGTAGGGTCCGACAGGCTGGGGGGAGGGGCCATGGGTGGTTGGCTGGCCGGCCCTACCCCCTGGTTAAACTCCTGGTCCAGGGGACAATTTGCATATTTGCCTTTTATTATATAGGAGGATATGTAGAGTAAAATACGATAGCTAACAGAACAGGGTGATGGGCAATAGACAGGACATTCGGTGGGTACGGCTCTGGATCTATCCCAGAGGCTAGCTTCTGGCTTAGAAGAGTTGGCATTACTTGCAAATGTATTACCCTTTGGAATGAGAGCACATTTGGCACCTTAGGGAAATTGCAAAGTCAGAAAGGAGGAGAATTAATATAGACATTATGTTCTGATGAATGAATGACTAAAAAGAAGGCCATAGCAGACCCTGAAGCTTCTGGGAACTATACCTTCCCAACCTCCACACCACATACAGCCCCCAGGAAGACCTGCTGAAATCTGTATGACAGCATATTTTCTTTTTTAAAAAAATATTTTTTTATTTATTTCAGAGAGGAAGGAAGAGAGAGAGATAGAAACATCAATGATTATAGAGAATCATTGATTGGCTGTCTCCTACATGCCCCACACTGGGGATCGAGCCTGCAACCTGGGCATGTGCCCTGACCAGGAATCAAACCATGACCTCCTTATTCATAGGTCAAAGTTCAACCAATAAGTCACACTGGCCAGGTGATAGCATATCTTCTTTTTTTAAAAATATATTTTTATTGGGGAGGGTTGGGGGTTAATGGGGGGAATGAGGACATATTTGTAATACCTTAACCAATAAAGAAATTAAAGATTTAAAAAATATATTTTTTTATTGATTTCAGAGAGGAAGAGAGAAAAGTCCATGATGAGAGAGAATCATTGATCAGCTGCCTCCTGCTCACCCTCTACTAGAGATCAAGCCCCAAACCCGAGCAATGTGCCCTTGACCGGAATCGAACCTGGGACCTTTCAGTTTGCAGACTGATGCTCTATCCATTGAGCCAAACTGGCTAGGGCAGCATATCTGCTTATATTTGAACCATAAAGGTCTCCTGAGCCATTTCCCTTTTTTTTTAAATATATTTTATTGTTTTACAGAGAAGAAGGAAGAGGGACAGAGAGTTAGAAACATCCATGAGAGAGATCGATCAGCTGCCTCCTGCACGCCCCCTACTGGGGATTGCCCGCAACCAAGGTACATGCCCTTGACCAGAATCGAACCTGGGACCCTTGAGTCCGCAGGCCGACGCTCTATCCACTGAGCCAAACCGGTTCGGTGCCATTTCCGTAATTAAATTTATTACCAAGGGCAGAATGGTGGAATTTTTTTTTCCTGCCAAGCATTCATTCACTATATCTAATGAAAATCATTCAGAGAAACCACCCTTACTCCACTTTCAGACCATGTGGATAAACACGTAACCTAGACCTAAGTCAATCAGCACATAACATTTCCTAAGTTACAGTGATTGTTTCAGGGATGGGCACATAACCCAGCCAGAGCCAAAAATGCACAAGAATTTTCTTTCTGAGAAAGTCTGTTGTTCTTTTCCACTAAGACTACATATGAGAAGATGTAATAGCTGGAACTGCTGCAAACATGTTGATGCCACAATGGGAGAGCCAATCCAGAGAAAGATGTAACTTATTCACTCACTTAACAAAAATCTATTGAGTACCCACTCTGTACAAGACACTGGTCTAGCCCTGACTGGTTTGGCTCAGTGGATAGGGTGTCGGCCTGCGGACTGAAGGGTCCCAGGTTCGATTCTGGTCAAGGGCATGTACCTTGGTTGTGGGCACATCCCCAGTAGGGAATGTGCAGGAAGCAGCTGAATCGATGTTTCTCTCTCATGGATGTTTCTAACTCTCTATCCCTCTCCTTCTCCCTTCCTCTCTGTAAAAAATCAATAATAAAAAAAAAAATATATATATATATATATATATATAGACACTGGTCTAAATGCAGGCACTACAGTAGTGAAATATATATTCCTTATATTCATAGAACTCATAATCTAGTAGAGGATATACAATAACAGCAAACACTTACATAGCATTTACTATGTGCCAAGCACTACTCTAAGCACTTTACACATATCAATTCTTGTAATAATAACAACCCTATCAGCCTACTATCATTATCCCTATTTTAAAATATGAGGAAACTGAAGTAGAGAGAAGTTACTTCCCCAGGCCATGCAATAAATAATGGATCTGAGAATCAAATCTAGGATGTTTTTGGTTCAATAACCTGTGTGCTCATTCACCATATTATAAACTGCCGTGTCAGGAGGGAAGAAAGGTCCTATGAGAAAATTTAACCAATCTTGTAAGGAACAGTCTAGTGAAAGGCCTGCAAGTAAAAGAGAATACCAGGCAATTGGGGACTGAAAAAATTCAACTGAGCTGAAAATTTTTCCCTTGAATTGGGTGACAAAAAATGAGACTGGGAGTGACTTGGTCAGACTGGGGCCATGAGGAGGTTGGTAAGATGAAAGACTCTCAAGACCCTGAGGCAGAAATGAGTTTAGTATATTTAAGAGATGGAAAGCCAATGTGGCTGAAGCCTTAGGAGTAAGGGCTCAATGTATGCAAGGACTTTGGATTAACCTAGCTGGAAGAGGAGGCCATAGGAGAGTTTTAGGCACCATCTCCTCCCAATTCTATCCCCTTAAGTCTTTCCACCATCATCACTGCACTATTTTAATAAGATAAAATGACACCTATTTGAAACAGGATTTGGAATCAGGGAGGGTTTTTTTGCTTTCCAGATGAAATCAACTAAGCATTTTTAAGAAATGCTGACATGAGTACAGTAGAGATAAATTGTCCATACAGAAAAGAAATTTATGGAAAAGGTTTCTGGAGGTGCAAAACATTTAGCCTTAAGATATGAACATTTATTGACAGCCTATATTGTGTTCAATCATAGATTCACATGAACATATATCTTTTTATCATCTTCATTTTACAGGTGAGAAAACTGACACTTGAAAGTTTAAATAACTTATCCAAACTCACATAACTTGTAAGTGTCAAACTGAGATATGAACCCAGACAGCCTGTTTCATTTGATGAGCCTCTCCTAACCTCACAAAATACAAAATTCTCCCACAATATCATTTGAGGGAAATTTTCCGGGAAAGAAGAGAATTAACAAGGCACTTTGACTCATTTCCCCTAATTTTTTTATCCTCCCTGGAATTCTGCCATAGTACTATCTATTGCCAGAACTGTAGTACTTAATATGTGTTCCTTGAATAATTTTGCATTTATGTAATTAAACTCTTCATTCACTGTTTAACCAGTAATTTCCTTTCACCTTAATTGCAGCTAAAATGCATTTCACCTTGCTGTCCATGAAAGATTTCGTATTTTCCTGAGTGCTGGCTGTCCTGTATTTAGTGGCATCTTGCTTTTTGGGCATATGGGTGCCCAAAGAACATCCAGAATATCATGTTCCCAGAAAGCTGTTTCTTCCACTAATAGAGCAGGCAGCCTGAAGCTGGAACCTGGTGCCATGTGCAAACCATCAGCGTACTTGGCTGCCCTGGCTCTGTCAATGCTGTGTCACTCAGCCTCTCTGGACACTCAGCCTCCATTCCTACAACAGCAGCCTAAGCCAGCTGGTTCTCACCATCCTCCAATAATTCTCTCCTCTCTGTCCTGTATCATCAATTTTTCCCTCTCTACGGGGTCATTGCTATGAACAAACAAAATCTCCCATCTTAAACCAGAAAATAAAACTCTCTCTTAACCCTACTCCTCTCTCCCCTCTTCTGTTACCACTGCCTTCTGCTCTGCTCCTCTGGGAAGAGTATATATATATTCTGGCTATCCTTAATTCCTCCCCTCTCATTTTCTCTTAAACCCACTCCATTTAGGCTTTTACCCAGATCACTATACCGAACTGTTCCTGACAGGTCACTAACATCACACATACACATACACACAGCCCCCAGGAGACAAGTGATGGAAGAATTTTGTCTGTTTTGTTTACTGGTGTATCCCCGGAATCCTGACAGAGCCTGTATACAGTATATACTTAATGCATTCCCATCCCCTTCAATTCCCGCAGCAGTTCTCTCTCAATTTCAAGAGTCTGATCGAGAAACTTCAAAGGATGAAGGGGGCTTTAAGGCCACAAATCGGCCAAGGTAAGTCAACTTCCACAGGCCACTAAGGCAGTCTGGGAGATCCTAGATGGCTGAACAGCTTCTTCTCCTTTTGCAGACCCTCTGCCTTTTCTCCAGAATGGAAGGACCCTAGGGAGGAGACAGTAGCTGAGGTTTACAGGAGGGAAATCGGGAGAAGCTGCCCATCAGGGAAACCGACCCAGGCACCACTCCTCACAGGAAGCTCGCCTACAGTGAAAGTGAAGATTGCCGGGCGCCGCTCCGACCGCTAGACAAGCTCAGTGTGGAACCGGGAGAGGACCTGCAATCCTGAGACTGGAGAGGACTGAAACGACCCTTACGGGGCCCGGTGGAACAGTGCCCGCTGCCTCGCCACGACCACTGCTCCTGCGGTGCGCGGGTTTCTCCAGCTGGGTGAAATCTGGCGCTGAGAGAACGCTTTCTGCCGCTTGGCCTTGTGGGAGATGTAGTTTTTCAGGACACTAGGCTAGCGGAGCCTTTTACAAAACTGGCAGAAAAGAAAACACGATGTGTATAGTACTCCAAAATGACCATGATGCTCACATTCTAAATAATTCCTTCTCCCTTTTCTGGATATCGGCCAGTTTCCGGAGTAGTTCTTCCGCACCCCCTCCCACGTCGCTGGCGTCTCCCTCTCTGGGCCGATCCAGCTCTCTCCACTCGCTCGCTTCCTGCCGCTCTGTCCAATCGCAGGGGAGCTCCCGGCCAATTCCCGGAGTGCTTTGCGGCTGTCATGGCGGCCCCCGGGCGGCGCGGGGCTGCGCTCTTTCCAGCAGTGTTGGGGTTTTGGCAGCTGGGCCCTGTCGCCGCGAGGGAGTGGGCGACCCGGTTCCCGTCGCTCTTGGGCTGTCAGCGGAGGTGCGTGTCCCGTGTGGCAGGCGCCACTTCCTCTGGTCCCCTCTCGGCCTCGGCTTCCAGGCGTTATGGCCCGAACTCAGCCCTGGACCGCTTCCTCGGACTCTCGCAGCCCGACAGTTCGTTAACGTTGACTCCTCGCGTCCCCGCCGTGTCCATGAACAGAGGTAAAGGGCCCAGATGGATTTGCCCGGGACTGTCACGGTTTTATCACTGAAAGTACCGTATCGGGGGAAACCCTCAATCTGGAGATCCTATTTTTGGCCCGGTGTTATAGAAAACAGTCTAAGGGCCTCGAGAGAGAGGAGCAGTGAAGGATCTCAGAGGGGAGAGATGCCAGGTTCTAAGAGTTTGGGAGCCAGACGGAGCCCATCTGGTCACAACCAGAAACGCTCACAAAGCACCCGATTGAAGGACCACAGGCCAGGCAGAGTTGTGGCTCGCTGACCCCACGTGGGAAGCTGACTCGATCCAATTAAGTACCCCCTGTACTTGGCAAGACATGAATTACACCTGGGAAATAGCGCCCTCTGTTCCAGTAGGGAGTGGTATGGACTAGAGCAGTGGTCCTCAACCTTCCTAATGCCGCGACCCTTTAGTACAGTTCCTCATGTTGTGGTGACCCCCAACCATAAAATTATTTTCGTTGCTACTTCATAACTGTAATGTTGCTACTGTTATGAATCGTCATGTAAATATCTGATATGCAGGATGTATTTTCATTGTTACAAATTGAACATAATTAAAGCATAGTGATTAATCACAAAAGCAATATGTAATTATATATGTGTTTTCCGATGGTCTTACGACTCCTGTGAAACGGTCGTTTGACCCCCAAAGGGGTCGCAACCCACAGGTTGAGAACCGCTGGACTAGAGTTTGGACATATAAACTGGTCATTGTAATGCAATATCATAAGAAGCTGATACAAAAAGACTCAATGCTTTCAGAGCCTTCATTACCCCATAGGAAGGTGTGACTGTCAGGGCTGGAGGGATGTCTGGCTTTATCTGGTCTATCTGTGTTCTCATGTACATATATTTACAGGCACAACCACACAGTGTAGTTCCACACAGTAATTGAGTTTTGTTTTGTTTTGTTAGTAACTGAGTATTAAGTGCCAGGTATTGTGCTGAGTGGTTTCACACAATTTCTAATTGTCTAAAGAAAGTTGCCGAGGCTGGTTTGGCTCAGTGGATGGAGCGTCGGCCTGCGGACTGGAGGGTCCCGGGTTCGGTTCCGGTCAGGGGCGTGTGCCTTGGTTGCGGGCACATCCCCAGTGGGGGATGTGCGGGGGGCAGCTGATCGATGTTTCTCCCTCATCGATGTTTCTGGCTCTCTGTCTCTCTCCCTTCCTCTCTGTGGAAAATCAATAAAATGTGTTAAAAAAAAAAAAAAAAAAAAAAAAAAAAAAGAAAGTTATAGCCCTGACCGGTTTGGCTCAGTGGATAGAGCGCCGGCCTGTGGACTGAAGGGTCCCAGGTTCGATTCTGGTCAAGGGCATGTACCTTGGTTGCAGGTACATCTTCAGTAGGAGGTGTGCAGGAGGCAGCTGATCGATGTTTCTAACTCTCTATCCCTCTCCCTTCCTCTCTGTAAAAAGTCAATAAAATATATTTTTTTAAAAAAAGAAAGTTATAAGTAGGTATCATCAATATCATCTTCATTTCACATATGAGAAATCTAAGGAATTTAGAGAGGTTAGAGGACTTGATAAAGTCATATGAACTAGTTAATGGACAAAGTCTCAAAGCCAAGTCTCAGCTTCAACCTGGTACCTAATCTTGTATCCCTACTCCCTTTGTGGGTGGGTAGGACTTTGTGCCTGACAGGATCCAGATTGTACTCTCTCACTCCTCTCCTGTCCCCCCACAGATGAGCAGACTCTCCTCTTGGCTCATCCCCCCAACATGCCTGCGAATCCCCGAGTCCTACGAGTGGCCATTCTGGGTGCCCCGAATGCAGGAAAGTCAACACTCTCCAACCAGCTGCTGGGCCGAAAAGTATGCTACATCCTCAACAACCCCCTATTCCCCCCTGTCCGCCTCCCCCCCCCCCCCCCACACACACACACTTTTCATCTCTCCATGTATTGTTTTAAAGGGACCTGGGACCTCACTTGGAACTTCTTTGTTTCTGTCAGGTGTTTCCTGTCTCCAAGAAGGTGCACACTACTCGCTGCCAGGCTCTGGGGGTCATCACAGAGGAAGAGGCTCAGGTGGTAGGTACCTGCGACAGGACAGAGGGTGAAGCTCAAAGGGCTCCTGACATCAAGGGTGGCCTTTCTCTCACTCCCAATCATATCTTTCCTCCTGAGGGCTGGGGGTCTGAGAAACCTTCTTTTCTGATTTTAGATTCTACTTGACACACCTGGCCTGATCAGCCCTGTTAAAAAAAAAAGGTAATTATGATGGAAACAAGAGTTATAAAGCAGTGGTTCTCAACCTTCCTAATGCCGCGACCCTTTAATATAGCTCCTCATGTTGTGGTGACCCCCAACCATAAAATTATTTTCATTGCTACTTCATAACTGTAATTTTGCTACTGTTATGAATTGTAATGTAAATATCTGATATGCAGGATGTATTTAGGCGACCCCTGTGAAAGGGTCGTTCGACCCCCAAAGGGGTCTCGACCCACAGGTTTATAATATAAAGGGAAACGTGTTGAAGAGTGGGTGGGGAAATTCCATCATCGGGGCTGGAAAACCCCCTTATCACACCCCATCCCTTATCAGGAGTAAATCCCTCATAAGCCCTTCCTGACTTACATGTTTGTCCCTCAGGCACAATCTGGAGCTCTCTTTGTTGGAAGACCCATGGAAGAGCATGGAATCCGCTGATCTGGGTTAGGCTCATGATGGGAATCTGAAGCCCAGTTTTCACTGTTGTGGCCTCTCATTCCTGATAGTTTGGGAGATGGGGTTGGCCAGAGCTCATGCATTGGAAGTTCTTGGGGGGTGAGGAAAAGAGTGGTCATTTCTTTGTTCTCCCCACCCTTCCAACTTCTTCCAGTTATGGTTCTTGTGGATGTCTCTGACAAGTGGACTCGGAACCAGCTCAGCCCCCAAGTGCTCCAGTGCTTGACCCAGTTCTCGCAAGTCCCCAGCATCCTTGTCATGAACAAGGTGAACACCACATACCTGAGGAAGGGGTTTATTTTCCTTCAAGGCCCCCACCTTGCTGACCACACACCCTCTGCCCATCCCCCATGCCCAGGTAGATTGCCTAAAGCAGAAATCAGTTCTCCTGGAGCTCACGGCAGCCCTCACTGAAGGGGTGGTCAATGGCAAGAAGCTCAAGATAAGGCAGGCCTTCCCGTCACAGCCAGGCATCAATTGCCCCAGCCCAGCAGCTAAGGACCCAAACACACAGTCTGTTGGAGGCCCTCGGAGGATTGGCTGGCCCCACTTCCAAGAGATCTTCATGTTGTCAGCCCTAAGCCAGGAGGATGTGAAAATACTAAAGGTCAGTCGGGTGAAGACAAGCCTCAGAGTTCCTACTGGAAGTGAGAGTGAGTAGGAAAGCCCTGGTTGGAACTGAGATGCTCATCTACTCCCTCTGTACCCACAGCAATACCTCCTGGCACAGGCCCGGCCGGGGCCCTGGGAGTTCCATAGTGAAGTCCTCACTAGCCAGACACCTGAGGAGATCTGCTCCAACATCATCCGAGAGAAACTCCTAGAGCACCTGCCCCAGGAGGTGCCCTACAGTGTGCAGCAGGTACAGGCCCAGTGAAAGGATCTGGGGGCTCTCCACCAGCTGGGTCCCAGAGAGGTAGGGGTATGGACCTGTCTGACTAATGTTTCCTTGTGCAGAAAACAGTTGTGTGGGAGGAAGGGCCAAGTGGGCAGCTGGTGATTGTACAGAGGCTTCTGGTGCCCAAAGAATCTCATGTGGTAAGCGGGGCTGGGCTTGGAGGAGAGAGTAAGACTCTATTAGGCAGGGGTTCTCTCCTTGCTTGGGAGCCCTGAGAGTAGGCTCAGGGTCCCTCTCTTTTATCCCACCCTCAGAGGATCCTGATTGGTCCGAAGGGGAGCCTGATCTCCCGGATTGCAGATGAGGTGGGCCGCGACCTCATGAACATCTTTCTCTGTGATGTTCAGCTACACCTCTCTGTGAAGCTCTTCGATGGACCACCCTCTGCTCTCCCAGCCCATGCTTCTAGCAGGAGCTACTGACCAGAATCGTCCCTGCCTGGAACCTGCAGAGACTAGTGAGGGGCATGGATACTGACTGGCTAACTCTGCCTGGCCTAGTCTGCTCAGCCCCTGCCCAGCCTGGTCTTGTGTTGAAGGAAGGAACCTATCTTAGCTCAGTCCCCAGGTAATTCCTCTCACTGGGGACACAGATACTTTGGTCTAGAAGTTGGCCCATTGGTGGGAGCAGTGCCACCCTGCTTCCTCCTGTCATTGGGCCCAGAGTTTCTCCCTGAGTTTCCAGTGGTTAGCAGAGAGACCTTTTTTAAAAAATTCTTTATTGTTACAAGTGTTACATAAGTCTCCTTCCCCCCCACCATTGACCTCTCCCCAGCCGTCCCCACCCCCCAGAGAGGAGATCTTTTTCCTCCCCTCTCAGATCCTCCACCTTGAAGTCATATAAGGACCCATGTGTCCTGAGTGCAATAGTGCCTCCCACCTGTTCCCCAAGTCCTTGATACCTCCCACCCCATCATTCTCCCCATTCTTGGATGCTAATAAAGTGAAAAGACAAGCATTCTGGTTCTCACCTTTATTTTTATAGAACAGAAAAGAGAAAACTTACCCATTCCCTCACCCCCACCCTGTTGTCTGAGCTGGAGTCTCCCTCCCTTCCAGTCGTCTGCTCCAGCGTTCTGAGGTCTCTTCTTGGCACGTTTTCTGGGTGCAGCAAGAGAACCGTTACCATTACTAAACTCAGTAATGGTAACGGTTTCCTCGCCATTCCCAAGTGCCCTGTCCGAAGGCAGGCTGTGATAGGCTGATCGTGAGCGAGGTGGGCTTGTGGCATCCTCTGCCCTTCTCATCAGGCTCCAGAGCTGAGGGTGCCCGGACTAGTACATCATCTATACTGTAGTGTCTCATTGCAAACTTACAGTATACGATGATATCCCAGCCAGGGCCCTGCAGGGGTCACAGGAAGCATGGCTTAGAGAGCGCTGCGGCAGGGAGAGCCAGGGCCTGGGGGCAGAGCAGGGCGGGTCAGGACACACAGAGCTCCCCTGTCCTCGCTCCACAGCTCCTGGCCTAGCGTTTTGACTCTGTAGTCAAGAGCTTCCTTCCCATGTGGGTCAGGGGAAGGGCACTGGCCCAGAACTCTGCAGAGCAAGGACCTAACTGAGATCGCCTTAGGGACCCAGCACCAGCGTTAAGCTTGAGATCTCCTAACGAGGCAGAAGGTTGCCTCTGGTCAGACCAGCACATAGACCCAAAGGAGGGGCACTCACCTAGAGCAGGAACAGCAGACTGGAGAGGAAGAGACACCCTGTCCCTGCCTCATTCCAAGGGCTGCCTTTTAATCTACTGGCCCCTCCCCTGGGTGGGGCACTTTCCCCTGGGGAAGGCCCTGCCTCTTAACCCTTTCCCTGCTGAACACCTTGGAAGGAAGGTCACTGGCCCCTTTCCCTATTATGCCCTTTCTCACATACTCCTATGGACCTTGCTAAGCCTAGGATCCACTCTTTACTCTCATCCCCATAAAGCTGGTCATCTATCTGCTGGGCCAGGGAGGAGAAAGAACAGCCTCACCCCATTTTTCAGGGCTTAATTGCTGGTGGAGGGTGTGTGTGTGTGTGTGTGTGTGTGTGTGTGTATGTGTGTGTTGAATCTCTATAAGGTAGGGAGGATCCTTATGGCTGGATCTCTAGATTCCTGGGACATGCTCTGGCCTAAATTTCAGTCCCTAGGTCCCTGTCTACTTTTATGCGGAGCCCAAGGAGGCCAGACCTAGGCAGGCAGACCCCTTGCCCACCTCTGCATGGCAAGGTCCTCTAGGTATGTGCCCTGCTGGGAAATTTGAAGGCAGCTGAATCCCACACTCTCATGAAAGCCCACATAAGGGGTCTGTTCTCCAAGATCAAGGCACTTGGAGTAGGAGCCCGGCAGTATTTGGTTCTCTGCCTCTAGTGGAGATGAGACTCCTGGGTAGAGACTCCTCAAAGCAGGGCTTCTATTAGACCCCCATTCTTGGGGGACACACATCTGCTTCTTCCATTTTTCCTATCTTAGACAATCTGGTCTGTGTTCTAGGAGGCAGTTACACTCCTTCTCTGCAGGGGAAGATGAGGCCAGGATGGGGAATGGGAGGAGAGACCCAACCTTCTTCTGGTTCCTTGGAGGTGTTCTAGTTCCGGATATCACAGAACCTTGGCACATGTGTTTCCCTGGTTGCATGATCTTCCCTCCTTTCTTGTCTAGTTAGCTCCCATTCCCACTTCAGATGTCTAAGGGTCACCTCTTCAGGGAAGTCTTCCCTGGTTAATTAAATCCCCCAGTTATGGGCTCATTTATTTGTATGATTATTTGCCTTAAGTAAATAATTTATGAGGGTCTTGTTTATTCACTAATGTATCTCTACCACAGAGTAGTGACTAAACATTCATGTCAAATGACTGACATGGAACTGAACCCAATGTAATGTGGGGGAGGAGAGAGACTTTGCCTGGGAAGGCAGATGGACTAAGGTGTTGCTCTCTCAGGCAAGTCATTTTTTAATAACAGTTCCCAGTTCACAGAGAGCAGGTGATTAGCTACTAGTAAAACACTGAACAGTGCTAGTGCCGGCCCACAGAAGGGGTGCAAGCAAGTTAATTCCTACTTCACCCTCTTCCCACAGACTCACTGAAGGCACAGGTGAGGCCTGTTGTTGAACATCTGAAAGCTTATAGAATATTTTTTTATTTAAATTATTATTATTGATTTTAGAGAGGGAGAGAGAGAAACACCATTGATGAGAGAGAATCATTGATTGACTGCCTCCTGCACACCCATACTGGGGGATCGGGCCTGCAACCTGGGCTTGTGCCCTGACTGGGAATCGAACCGTGACCTCCTGGTTCATAGGTCGATGCCCAACCACTGAGCCACCTCAGCCAGACTAGAAGATTCTTATTTGTTCATTTTTTTTTACAATCCTCACCCGAGGATCTGTTTTCTTACTGATTTTTAGAGAGAGAGGAAGAGGGAGAGAGAGAAATGGATGTGAGAAACATCAATCGGTTGCCTCCCGTACATGCCCCAACTGGGGATTGAAACTACAACCGAGGTATGTGCCCTGACTGGGAATTGAGCCCATAACTTTTTGGTGCACAGGACAGCACTCCAGCCAACTGAGCCACCCAGCCAGGGTACATGAAATATTCTTGAAAGCAGGTCAAGGCCATTGAGAGAGCCCAGGTTTAGAGGTAATAGGCCTTGAGTGACGGTCCCAACTCTACTGCACCCATCTCTGTGACTTTGGACCAAGTTCCCCCAGCTTCAGTTTCCTCAAATATAAAATGGGAGCTATCCATACCCACCTCATGGTTGCCAGGATGATATGAGCACTGTTTAAGAGAAACTCCCAGGCCCAAAATGATGTCACTGTCCTAAAAGCCCATGATGGCAAACCTAGATTACCTGATATAATTGAAGTTTCTACCTTTCCCAGAAATATAATAATCAGTCTGGAATTTCCTGGTCATGCATCAGTAAGGTAATCTGTCATGTGAGCCCTCTCCATCCCTCCTAGAAAGAAGAGGCAATAAAAACCCTTCTCATTCTCCCTACCCCCTCAAAAAAAGTCAAGGCCCCCAAATATTCCTTTCTTTTGTTACTAGTCCCTTGCTCCACTCTTCTTCCTATAAAAGCCTTTTATTTTGTACAACCCCTCAGAGAACCTTTCTAGTTGCTAGATGGGATCCATGAATCCCTTAAAGCCAACTAGACCTTCAGATTTACTTGGTTGACTTTTGTTTTTTTAACAGCATTCATTTCAAACCCAGATCAGAGCCTACCATGTAGAGAACCAATGTCAGTTTTCTTCCCTCCTTTTCTCTCTCATGAGCATGTGACTGGGGGCAAAGTGCCACTTCACTAAGTTGTAAGAATTAAGTGAGAAATAAGTGTGAGAAACCTTTGTAAACCCGGGTGCTTTAACCAAGTGAGGAATTATGTCTATTCTTGCCTCCCTGTGACCCCCTTTCCTATCCTGTGATCCCTCCTACTCTGAGACCCCACAGATAGTTCAGGCTCCTTTACCAGAGTAAAGGCTTCATGCATTAGGGCTAAACTTTATGCCATTCACTGTCTAGGCTTCTGCTTGACCCCCAAAGGTGAGCATGGACAGAACCCAGGGGTCCTGGAGGTAGAGAAGAACAATATCTCAGCCAACCAGGCCTCTGTGGCTGTGGCCCTGGCTGGGGTGGAGGGGGTGTGATCAGGGTGTGGACTGGAGGAGAGTGAGCCTGGGCGGGGTGGTCTGGGGGCCCTGATAAGCAGACGTGTGGTTATCAGGGTGGGGGCCTTTCTGCTTATCAAGAGCCAGCAGGGGCCACAGTAGGACCTGAGGACACTTCCCGCCATCTCCTGATGGCTGCTCTTTAATCCCTGTGCCTCCTTTGAGCCCTAAGGGGGGTGAGGATGGGAGTCCTTCCTTTCTCCAAGTCATATGGAGACTCTACCCTTTGCCTGGCTGGCATGGGGGTGGGGACCTTGGGTTCAGCCTTGCATTCTAAGAGCTTTTACTTCAGACTAGGAGCTGCATGGCTCTCCTGAGGCCAGGGTGGACTAGTCTGGGATCTTATCCTTCTAAAGTCTAATTCTAGTCCTTTCCATTGCAACTTTTAGTCCTTGACTCTTATTTAGACTTCTTTTAAAATTCTCACCCAAGGATATTATTTCTGTTGATTTTTAGAGCAGCAGTTGATTTTTAGGTTGTCAGCTGGAGGTCTGAAAGGTTGGCAGACCGCTGTTTTAGAGAGTAGGAGGGAGGTTCGAGGAAGGAGGATGGGGAGAGAGAGAGAAACTTCAGTGGGAGAGAGACACAGCGGGGGATGCCTCCTGCTGAGCAGAGCTGGGTATCGAACCTGCAATCCAGGTACATGCCCTTGACCAGGAATCCAACCCGCAACCCTTCAGTCAGCGAGTCAACGCTCTAACCACTGAGCAAAAACCACCAGGCTTTTGAATGAAGTCCTTAAACCATGTGGCAAGTGATGAAGTTAAAGAGTCCTTCAACATCATGGAGTTCAAGTTCCTCATTTATATAAGAGAAGAAACTGAAGCCCAGAGAAGGGGAAAGAATCATTCAATGCTTCAGTGTTTCCTCTACCTCTCAGCATCAGGGAACCTAGGTCCCTAAGAGGAACAGGAAGGCAACAGTGTATGCCCACAGATACACACACACAATGTGTAAAACACATGTCTGATGCCCACATAGACACACAACACAAGGGGATGCTCATTAAAAAAAAATATGTTCAGCCCTGACCAGTTTGGCTCAGTGGATAGAGCATCAGCCTGCGGACTCAAGGGTCCCGGGTTCGGTTCCGGTCAAGGGCATATACCTTGGTTGCGGGCACATCCCCAGTGGGGAGTGTGCAGGAGGCAGCTGGTTGATGTTTCTCTCTCATCGATGTTTCTGACTCTTTGTCCTCCCTTCCTCTCTGTAAAAAATCAATAAAATATATTAAATAGATATAGATATAGATATAGATATAGATATTCAGCCCTAGCCGGTTTGGCTCAGTGGATAGAGCATCGGCCTGCAAACTGAAAGGTCCCAGGTTTGATTCTGGTCAAGGGCACATGCCCGGGTTGTGGGCTCAATCCCCAGTGGGGGGCTTGCAGGAGGCAGTCGATCAATAATACTCTCTCATCATTGATGTTTCTATCTCTCCCTTTTCCTTCCTCTCTGAAATAAATAAAAATATATTTAAAAAAAATACGTTCAGTTCTGGCTGGTGTGGCTCAGCTGGTTGAGCATCATCCCATGCACCAGAAAGTCACCAGTTCAGTCAGGGCACATGCCTGGTTTGCAGGCTCAATCCCTGGGGGGAGGCATAGTTCCCTTCCTCTCTAAAATCAATAAAAATATTTTTTAAAAAATAATAAGTTTAGCTAGTAAAATTACTCCTAATTTCCTATTGGTTGAGTAAAAATACTCTTTTTTTTTTTAAATGATAAGAAAAAGTTCATTTAGAAAGTCACAGAGGTAGTAAAAGTGAACCCTAGAAGAAACGGGCTCAGGAAACTAGTTACTGAGGCAACAGAAGGGCCCTTGGAGCTTAGGAGAGAGAATGGCGGAGTGACGCTCCTGGGGGAGAAAGAAAGGGAAGGGAAAGGCAGGCACACTCCCGAGAAGGAGGGAGGGCATGCCTCCATGTTTGTTTGTTTTTATTAACATAAAATTACTCTTAATTTCTTCTTGGATGCTTTATTAAGTTTCATGAAGTTGACAAACATGAAAAAGGCTAAATAATATTCAATGTCTCACTCATAGCCTGACAATCAGCAGCAAAACTCATCCTGGAACTGAGGACTTTGAGAAGTTCTGGGAGGTTCTTGCTCTCCTGTTTTGCTTTAGATACAGGAGTCCCAAAGCAAGAGCAGGTTCTAGCAGCTGAAGAGGTGTGGAAAAAGAAGAGCTGGAAAACGGTTCTAATCTTGATAGATTGGAGCTTGAGATCTAAGGGGTTTGTCAGGGACAACTGTTGGCGATTGCCTTTTATCCCAGCTTTATCCCCATTTTCGTTTCATCATGAGCAGCCTATGAAGCTTCTGACCCGCCCTGACACTGGCCCCTCTACGTGCAGACTTTGGACCTGCTGTTTTCCTCATTACCCTGTGAGAATTCGCCGGTCCTTATTTGTCTCTAATGCTCCATGAGCAACACCCTCTCTGATTATTTTCTGTGGCCCCAGCACCCTTCGTGGGCTTTATTCTGGGAGGTGCTCAGAGGATGCCTTACACTGAATAGATGCCAACCCTGCGGGCAGTGGCCAACGTGTGCTCAAGTGCTTTTACACTCTCTATGCCTTTTGGCCCCATGAGCAAGTGCGGTTGCAGTGGGACCCTTGGGGGCCTTGCCAATGTCTATCAGTCTCCAAAAGATGGCTGCACCCCAGTTTTATAGTAGAGATACTGAGGCTTCTGGAGAAAATGTGTGGCCCTGAATCACACAGTAAGTCAGAAAAAGAGGCAGGCCTGGCCGGCATGGCTCAGTAGTTAAGCTTCAACCTATGAACCAGGAGGTCATGGTTTGATTCCTGGTCAAGGCACATGCCCAGGCTGTGGGCTCGATCCCCAGTGTGGGATGTGCAGGAGGCAGCTGATCAATGATTCTCTCTCATCATTGATATTTCTCTCTCTCTCTCTCTCTCTCTCACCCCTTCCTCTCTGAAATCAATAAAAATATATTTTTAAAAAAGAAAGAAAGAAAAAGAGGCAGGACCAGCGCTCTACTCTCCAGATGCTCCACCGCAGGTTCTGTGCACAGACCTGCTCTGAATGAAGTTGATTTTGTGTGTGTGTGTGTGTCTCTAAGGGGCTTTTAATTAGTTTTTGGTCAATCCTCACCTGAGGATACCTTCTCCATTGATTTTTAAAATATATATATTTTATTGATTTTTTATAGAGAGGAAGGGAGAGGGATAGAGAGTTAGAAACATCGATCAGCTGCCTCCTGCACACCCCCTACTGGATATGTGCCCACAACCAAGGTACATGCCCTTGACCGGAATCGAACCTGGGACCCTTGAGTCCCCAGGCCGACGCTCTATTCACTGAGCCAAACCGATTAGGGCCCTTTTCCATTGATTTTTAGAGAGTGGAAGGAAGAGGGAAAGACAGAAACATCAATGTGAGAGAAGCACATCAACACATCAATTGGTTGCCTCCCACATGCACTCTGATCTGGGCCGGGGATTGAGCCTGCAGCTGAGGTACATGCCCTTGATCGAAATCAAATCCACAACCCTTCAGTCTGTGGGCCGACACTCTCACCACTGAGCAAACCAGCCGGGGCTCTGTGGAGCCTTTGCGTTTCAGAGGCAATGGAATCAGAACTGAATTTTGCCACTTACCAGTAATGTGATTCTGAGTATTGTTTACTCCATCTCTCTTAGGCTCAGTTTCCTCATCTCTCAAACGGGGATGGCAAAATCACAAGGTCCTTGGGAAGAGTCAGTGAAAGAAAGCGTGGGAAGCTAGTGCAGGATGCAAGGATCCCATCCTTGCTTCCACTGCCTTGCGTCCTCCCACCTGTCTGACTCCTTTTAAAACCTCTTCCACAAACTGCTCTTGGCCAACTCCAACCAAACAATAATCCCCTCTCTTTCCTCTTACCTCCTGCAGCTTCTGAGCCAGGCCCCCATGGAGCTCACATGCCCTGGAATTCCAGGCCATCTTTGGCTTGAACAGCGGAGAGAGCCTCGGCCTCTCTGGTTCAGGGGTTGTGCCTTAAAGAGTTCTTGCTTTTCTTCTGCCAGCAGTTCTCAACCTGTGGGTCATGACCCCTGAAAATACATCCTGCATATCAGATATTTACATTACGATTCATAACAGTAGCAAAATTACAGTTATGAAGTAGCAACGATAATAATTTTATGGTTGGGGGTCACCACAACATGAGGAGCTGTATTAAAGGGCTGTGGCGTTAGGAAGATTGAGAACCATCTGCCCAGGACGGACTCAGAGCCAGAAGGGGAAAGCACAGCTTTGGGGTTGTCAGAGCCAGGGCTCTACTACTACCTGCAGAGTGGGCCCGGGCCCTGCACCCTGCCCTGCTCTTGGAGTTCTGGCTTCCTTATCAGTAAAATGGGCTTAAAATGCCTTATTTTCAATGATTGTTGGGTACATGAAATAAGATAGTACAGATGAAACTTTCTAACCTAGAGCCTGGCTCATATATTACAGGAACTCAACAAATGCCTCGCTCCTCCTGTGCTGGCGTTGCAGAGGGCTTTTCCTACTTGTCCTTCCCAGTGGGGCATGTACCATGGGCATGTGTGCTCACTCACATACCTGTGCAGATGTACAGGATAGTACATATCTGCCTGGGCACATATTGAGTCAGAAACAGAGCCTTTTCAGTTAACATCTCCCTAAGTCTGTTCATTAGCTCCCAGCTCCTGTTCTCTGGGTCAGTGGGAATCCCCATGTCCAGCCAGACCCCAGCCCTGACCTATCCAGTCTCCATGCACAGTCCTAAAGGTAGCTGTTAGATGGGAAAGTATCCCCAGGGAGCCCGGGTGTCCCTCTCTCCTCAAATCCTTCCCGCCATCAGCCAGGCCCTACCACCCTCCCTCCCTGCCAGGACAACCTGTCTGCTCCACAGCTGCTGTGGAAGAGATAGGCCGCCTGGATTATCAGGCCAGACAAGGTTCCCTGTGACAGTTCCCTGCCCCCCACACTCTTTTAGGTAAAGGCTCCAGGGCCTTTAACCCCCTCTGTGCTGGGCCTGAGGCCCAGAGATTGGAAAGAACAGAAAAGGGAGGTAGACCCTGTGTCTCCCATACCCAGTTCTCAAGGTTGGAGCCATGAGCACAAGGAAGTGGGGGAGCAGCATTACCTGTGCCCTCCAGGAGCCCAGTCTGCACACTCTTTGCCTCATCCTAGGTCCCTGGGCAGGCCTCTGAGGGCTTAGACAAGAGGCTCTGTACTACACCATTCCCCTTCCTGAGACTGGTTCCAGGCTCTGGGGATGGAGGCCTGGTTTGCTCCATTCTCAGAGTCCATTGGCTTTTATGCAGGTGCGTCACCCCCTCCCTCCACTCCCAAGTTATTGCCCCCTTCTCCTCTCCGGCATCCTTCAAGCCTCTTTCAGCAAGGCTCCTGCCTGTTTTCCCGTAGGCGGCCTTTGCCAGGCCCCTCTGATCATTTCCTCTTGTTAGCCATTGTTCCTGACATTAAGGCTAACTAGGACCATCTCCTAGTTGGACCCCATGCAGCTACCCAGGCCTCCCTTTCCTGAAGGTCAACAGAAAGTAGTAAAGAGAGTAGGAGTCTCAGGGCCCTGGTAGCTCAGTTGGTTAGAGCTTTGTCCTGATAGGCCAAGGTTGTGGGTTCGATCTCTGGTCAGGTCACATACAAGAAGCAACCAATGAGTTCATAGATAAATGGAACAATTCTCTCTCTCTCTCTCTCTCTCTCTCTCTCTCTCTCTCTCTCTCTCAATAAATTAAAAAAAAAAAAAAAAAAAGAGCAGGAACCTCAGAGTCTTAGAGTCTGGCTTCCAGTACTGGTATTGGCTCAGACACTGTGTGACCTTGGGCAAGTTCCTTCACTTCCATGCTTCTCAGTTTCCTCATTTTATAAAATAGAGGCCCGGCTGGTGTGGTTCAGTGATTGAGGTTCAAGAATTGAGCCTAGGTTGTGTATAGTTATTATAATAACTAAATTACAGAGTTCATGTTAGCTTCAAGCATGGCACTTCATGAGCAGTTAGCATGTATTAGCTGGTATTATCTGTGTGGTAGCCAGCTTATAAAGCCCTCTCGCAGGCATTTTTTAAATTTAAATTTTATTTTCCAACTGATTACTAAAATGATATATATGTTGTGCTTATTTAATCCATGAGTCAACCCTGAGAGCTACTGCCCTCTATTTAATTGATTTCAGAGAGGAAGGAAGAGGGAGAGAGAGATAGAAACATCAACGATGAGAGAGAATCACCGAGATCGGCTGCCTCCCACATCCCCCCCACCCCCCCCACACACACACCTGGGGATCAAGCCCAAAA
Source organism: Myotis yumanensis (assembly GCF_028538775.1). Taxonomy (NCBI): domain Eukaryota; kingdom Metazoa; phylum Chordata; class Mammalia; order Chiroptera; family Vespertilionidae; genus Myotis; species Myotis yumanensis. The sequence continues at coordinate 20,999,629 of NW_027223767.1, read as the reverse complement.
CCCAGGCATGTGCCCTGACCAGGAATTGAACCAGGGACCTCTTGGTTCATAGGGCAACGCTCAACCACTGAGCAACACCAGCTGGGATGTACTTCTTAATAGGTTCATCTTTTTTACCCAGTCCCCACTCCCCTCTCCCCTCTGCCAACCATCAATCTGTTCTCTGTATCTATAAATTTGTTTCAATTAAAAAAAAATATATATATATATATTATTGATTTCAAAGAGGAAGGGAGAGGAAGAGATAGAGCATCAGTGATGAGAGAGAACCATTGATTGGCTGCCTCCTGCATGCCCTACACTATGGATTGAGCCCACAACCCGGGCATGTGCCCTGACTGGGAATTGAACTGTGACCTCCTGGTTCATAGGTCAATGCTCAACCACTGAGCCACACTGGCCGGGCCTGTTTCAATTTAGTTTGTTCATTTATTTTGTTCTTTTGATTCCACATATAAGTGAAATCATTTGGTATTTGTCTTTCTCTGTCTGACTTATTTCATTTAGCATAATATTCTCTAGGTCCATCCATGCTATCTCAAATAGTAAGATTTCATTCTTTTTTTTATGACCAAGGAATATTTCATGTGGCAATTTATTTTTGAATTAACTTTTTATTGAAGTACAACATACTAGTACATTCAAAAAGTACACAATTCATAGTGAATTATCACAAAGTTAACACACCCATGTAAGAACCACCCAGATCAAGAAAGAAAACATTCCCAGGAGCCTCCTGTGTCCTCTCTTGGTCATGACCTCTTTTTCTTCAAAGATGACCTTCTATCTTGATTTCTAATGTCATAGATTAGCTTTACCTACTTTTTTGGACTTTGTATAATAGACTGATACACAATGTATTATTACTTTTTAAAAATATGTTTTTATTGATTTCAGAGAGGAAGGGAGAGGAAAAGAGATAGAAGAATCAATGATGAGAATCATTGATCAGCTGCCTCCTGCACACCCCACACTAGGGATTGAGCCCACAACCCAGGCATGTGCCCTGACAGGAAATGGAACCGTGACCTCCTGGTTCATAGGTCGATGCTCAACCACTGAGCCACATCTGCTAGGCCATGATATATTATTTTTTTTGTCTGGCTTCTTTCTCTCAACGTTTTGAGATTCATTTTTTAAAAAAATTTGCAAATTGAGTATTATTATATTAGAAGAACAAATTTTTTAAAAAATATGTTTTTATTGATCTCAGAGAGGATGGGAGAGGGAGAGAGATAGAAACATAATGATGAGAATCATTGATCGCTGTCTCCTGCACACCCCCTACTGGGGATCGAGCCCACAACCTGGGCATGTGCCCTTGACCGGAATCAAACCTGAGACCCTTCAGTCCACAGGCTGACGCTCTATCCACTGAGCCAAACCGTTTAGGGCCATTTTGAGATTCATTCAAGTTGTTGTATGTATCAGTAATTTGTTTATTTTCATTACTGTGTAGTACTTATTTATTTAACTTCTTTTTTACTTACTTTTATATTTTTGTTAATCCTCACCAAAGGATATTTTTCCATTGATTTTTAGAGAGAGTGGGAGGGAGAGGGAGAGACATTAATGTGAGAGACACATCGATTGGTTGCTTCCTGGATGCACCTGGATCAGGGCAGGGGAACCTGCAACTGAGGGGCACATACCTGACCTGAGTCGAACCTGGGACCCTTCAGTCTGCAGGCTGACGCTCTATCCACTGAGCTAAACCGGCTCAGGCTTCTTTTTTACTTATTAAGTGATTTTTACAGAGATGAGAGAGAAACATCGATTTTTTTTGTTCCACTTATGTGTTCATTGATTAATTTTTGTATGTGCCCTTACCGGGACAAACCCACAGCCCTGGTGTATTGGGACAACACTCTAATCAACTGAGCTACTCAGCCAGGGCTACTGTGTAGTATTTAATTTCCTGAACATACTACACTGTATTCATTCCACTACTGGTAAACATTTGGGTTGTTTGAATTTGAGGGTCGTTATTCATAATGCTGCTATGAATACTCTTGTGCATACATATATGTATATTTCCGCTGGAAGTGGAATGGTTGGGTCAAAACCTATGCTATGTTCAGCTGTACTACATTCTGTCAAACAGATTTCCAAAGTGGTCGTATCGGTATGATCGCATTTCTACCAGCAGTGTATCGAAGTTCCAATTGCTGCACAGCCTCATCTATACTTGGTATTGTTACTCTTCTCCATTTTCCTCTGTCATTATGGTGGGTGTGTAGTGATATCTTATCCTGGTTTTAATTTGCATTTCCCTGATGACTAATGAAGTTATGCATGTTATTCCCATCATCCATTGCTATGTGATAAATCATCCCCAAACATGGAAACTTACCAGCAAACTCTCTCACTGCTTCGGGGATCAGGATTTCAGGAAGTAGGCTGGGCCCAATTGGCTTGAGGTCTGTCAGATGGGGGCTGGCCAGGCATCTCTCTCTCTCTTCAGGGCCTATCTGTGTGTCTATCTGCTCGGGCTTCCTCACAGCACAGTGACTTCAGAACAGTCAGACTGCTTACATAGTGGTTAGAAGCTACATTGTCATGGTCTAGCCAGCCGTGGGCAAACTACGGCCCGCGGGCCGGATCTGGCCCGTTTGAAATGAATAAAACTAAAAAAATAAAGACCGTACCCTTTTATGTAATGATGTTTACTTTGAATTTATATTAGTTCACACAAACACTCCATCCATGCTTTTGTTCCGGCCCTCCGGTCCAGTTTAAGAACCCATTGTGGCCCTCGAGTCAAAAAGTTTGCCCACCCCTGGTCTAGCCTCAGAAGTCACATAGCATCAAGTCTACTATATTTTACTGACGTAAATAGTCACAAAATCCACTCAGTTTCAAGGGAAGTGGGCATAGGCTCTGCCTCTAATTGGAAGTCAAAGTCACACTGTAAAAGGAACAGGTGGAACAGAAGATATTGTTGCCACTTATCTTTGCAAAATACAGTCTTCCAAACACGTCTTCATACATCCCTTGGCCATTCTCTGTAGGGCTTGAACCTATCATTAGTCTATTATTCTGTATATTTTACTGCAATTAAAAATTAAAAAGTTATATAAATGGAACGATATAGTATGCCACATTTTGGGATTAGCTTTTTTTGCTTAGCAAAGCTCCCTGGAGATTAATGTCTTATCAATCTTCTCTTTTGTAGTTACTGATTTTCATATTGGTTTAAAAAATCTTTGCTTACCCTAAGGTCATAAAGATATTCTGTTATTTTCTACCTGTCTTGTTATTTTACTTTTCACATTTAGATCCAGAATTGATCTGGAATTGATTTTGTGTACAATGTGAGGTTCATGAGCAAGAACCATCTCCCCCCCCCCCCCCCGCCCCAGATATACAGTATTGAAAAGACTATTCTTTCCACATAGCTCTACATTGTCACTTTTGTCTTAAAACAAGTGTATTTTTGGACTCTCCATCCTATTCCATTGGTCTACAGTGTGCCAATATCAATCACGCTGTCTTATTGACTAAAACTTTTTAAAAAATATATTTTTATTGATTTCAGAGAGGAAAGGAGAGGGAGAGATAGAAACATCAAAGATGAGAGAGAATCACCTATTGGCTGCTTTCTGCATGTCCCCTACTGGGGATCAAGCCTGCAACCCAGGCATGGGCCCTTGTCCGGAATCAAACCCAGGACCCTTCAGTCCGCAGGCTGATGCTCTATCCATTGAGCCAAACCAGCTAGGACTTAATGACTAAAACTTTAAGTCTTGCCCTGACTGGTTTGGCTCAGTGGCTAGAGCATCGGCTTGCTGACTGAGGGGTCCCAGGTTTGATCCCGGTCAGGGCCATGTTCCTTGGTTGCGGGCACATCCCCAGTGGGAGGTGTGCAAGAGGCAGCTGATCTATGTTTCTCTCTCATCGATGTTTCTGATTCTCTATCCCTCTCCCTGCCTCTCTGTAAAAAAATCAATAAAATATATTTAAAACAAAAAAAAGCTTCAAGTCTTGATACTGATAGTTAAATCCTCCAACTTTGCTCTTTTTCAAGTTTGTCTTGCTTATTCTTGGTCCTTTGGCATTTCCCTATAACTTGCATAATTAGGTTTGTTTTTTTTAGGAGTTCAAATGGCAGTGGCAAGATTTATTAAAGCAAAAGTACACTCTCAGAGAGGGAAAGAGAGCAGGCAGCCTCGAAGAGCAACTGCCCATAATTAGTTTGCCAATTAAAACTCTCTTGGGATTTTGATTGGGATTGTATTGAACCTATATACCAATTGGGGAGTGTTGATATCTTTGCAATACTGAGTCTTCAAATTCATAAATATGGCATCTTGGAGGCATTTTTTTAATTTCATTTTTTTCTCTCATATCCAGTATGTCAGCAATTCTGCTTAGTTCAAAATATATACAGAATCTGAGTGCTTCTCCACTACCCCCGTTGGTCAGAGTGGCCATCATATTCACCTGTATTATTATTATTATTATTATTTTTTAAAATATATTTTATTGATTTTTCACAGAGAGGAAGGGAGAGAGATAGAGAGAATTAGAAACATCGATGAGAGAGAAACATCGATCAGCCGCCTCCTGCACACTCCCCACTGGGGATGTGCCCGCAACCCAGGTACATGCCCTTGACCGGAATCGAACCCGGGACCTCTCAGTCTGCAGGCTGACGCTCTATCCACTGAGCCAAACCGGTTTCGGCTTATTTTTAATGTTTTATTGATTTTTTACAGAGAGGAAGGGAGAGGGATAGAGAGTTAGAAACATCAATGAGAGAGAAACATTGACCAGCTGCCTCCTGCACACCTCCCTACTGGGGACGTGCCCGCAACCAAGGTACATGCCCTTGACCAGAATCGAACCTGGGACCCTTGAGTCTGCAGGCTGATGCTCTATCCACTGAGCCAAACCGGTCAGGGCTCACCTGTATTATTGCAATACTGGTGAGAAGCAGCTGGTCTCCCTGCTGCCTCGCTTACCCCTCTTCATCTATTCTCAGGAGGGTGTTTAGAGCAATGTTCTTATTGGGGTGTTTTGGTATTATGGGATGCAAGTCCTTTATCAGATATATGCATTGTAAATATTTTTTTCTGACTGCACTTCCCTTTCATTTTCTTAAGTTGTTTTCTATGTATTTATGTACTTATTTATTTTTAGTATATTTTTATTGATTTCAGAGGAAGAGATAGAAACATCAATGATGAGAGAGAATCATTGATTGGCTGCCTCCTGCACGCCCCCTACTGGGGATCGAGCCTGCAACCCGGGCATGTGCCCTGACTTGAATCAAACCATCACTCCCTGGTTCATAGGTCCAAGCTCAGCCACTGAGCCACGACTGTTGGGCTTAAGTTTCTTTTCTTTTCTTTTTAAAATATATTTTATTGATTTTTTTACAGAGAGGAAGGGAGAGAGATAGAGAGTTAGAAACATCGATGAGAGAGAAACATCAATCAGCTGCCTCCCGCACATCTCCCACTGGAGATGTGCCTGCAACCCAGGTACATGCCCTTGACCAGAATCGAACCTGGGACCCTTCAGTCCGCAAGCCGACGCTCTATCCACTGAGCCAAACCGGTTTCGGCTTTCTTTTCTTTTTTAAGTTTCTTTTGACGAACAGACTTAATTATATGGTCCAATTTATCAATTTCATCTTTAATGGTCTTTTTTCCCCCCCTAAGGAATCTTGCCTATGCCAAGGTCATAAAGACGTTCCTGTTATTCTATAAGCTTTGTGATTTGAGTTTTGACTTTAGGTCTATGATCCATCTCAAACTAGTTTTTGTATATGGAGTGAGGTGGGGGTTGTGATTAAATTTCCCCCTCATACAGACTCAGTTGTTCTAGCACCATTTTTTAAAAAGATTTGTGCCCTAACCGGTTTGGCTCAGTGGATAGAGCGTTGGCCTGTGGACTGAGGGGTCCCGGGTTCGATTCCGGTCAAGGGCATGTACCTTGGTTGCGAGCACATCCCCAGTAGGGGGCGTGCGGGAGGCAGCTGATCGATGTTTCTGGTTCTCTGTCCCTCTCCCTTTCTCTCTGTAAAAAATCAATAAGAGCCGAAACCAGTTTGGCTCAGTGGATAGAGCCTGCGGACTGAAAGGTCCCAGGTTCGATTCCGGTCAAGGGCATGTACCTGGGTTGCGGGCACATCCCCAGTGGGGAGTGTGCAGGAGGCGGCTGATCGATGTTTCTCTCTCATCGATGTTTCTAACTATCTCTCTCCCTTCCTCTCTGTAAAAAATCAATAAGATATATTTTAAAAAAAAGATTTGTCTTTTTAAAAAAATACATTTCATTGATTTTTTACAGAGAGGAAGGGAGAGGGACAGAGAGCTAGAAACATGGATGAGAGAGAAACATCGATCAGCCGCCTCCCGCACACCCCTCACTGGGGATGTGCCCGCAACCAAGGTACATGCCCTTGACCGGAATCGAACCTGGGGCCCCTCAGTCCGCAGGCCGACGCTCTATCCACTGAGCCAAACCGGTCAGGGCAGATTTGTCTTTTTACCTTGAATTGTCACAGTGCTTAGGATGATCTTTTTATTATTATTATTTTTTTGTTTTGTTAATCCTCACCAAGGATAATTTTCAATTGATTTTTAGGGAGAGTGGAAGAGAGGGAAAGACAGAGAGAAACATCAATATGAGAGAAACACATCGATTGATTGCCTCTTGCATGAGCCCTGACCACGGCGCAGGCCAGGGAGGAGCCTGCAACTGAGGTACGTGCCCTTGACTAGAATCGAACCCAGGATCCTTTGGACTGCAGGCTGACGCTCTAGCCACAGAGCCAAACTGGTCAGGGCAGAATGATCTTTTTAAGTATGTCAGAGCACATCACTCCTCTTTCAAAAAGCTTCAGTGGTTTCCCATCTGAGAGTAATTGCCCCAAATATGCCATTACAGTAAGGTCCCACATTTCCATCATGACCTCATCTACTGCCACCCTCCCTGCTGCTCGTTCACTCATCACTTCCAGACACACTGACCTCCTTGCTGATCTTTGATCATGACAGACACACTCCACCTTGGAGGTCTTTGGTTGGGAAGCTCTGCCCCCTCACATATCTGCATTGCTTATTCCTTTACCCTTTAGCTGAAAAAGGATTTATTTTCAGAGATGTCACCTTTGGAATTTAAAATAAGCAGTATAGAGAAATTGTCTCACAATACATGTAGTTTTAACCTTTCTCAAATAGGTCTTCCTTCAATACCCTCCCAAACTTCCTAGTTCTTTCAAGATTTTATTTTCTTTCTTAGTACACACCATCATGTAACATATTGCATACGTATTTAATTTTTCTTATTTCATTTCCCCTACTTGAGTGCAAGCTCTAAAAGCTATGGATTTGTTCTGTTCATTGCAGTCCCCTCAGCATCTAGGACAACACAGCAAGCGTTAGATAAATTTGTAAAATGAGTAAATATTAAAGCCCAGAAAGATGAAGTTACTTGTCCAAGATGACATAGGTCATAAACAACTGAGCTAAAATTTAATCCGAAGCAGCCTAACTCCAGAGTTCATGCTTAGGCCTGAGACGTGGACTCCATTACTGAGTGGGGTTCAGGATGGCCAGAGAGATACAGTGGACTTGAGAGCCCCTTATTCTTCTGCCCGAAATGGAGCCGGGTCTCCCAGAGCTCAGGTCTAGCCTCAGCAGCTAGGCCAATGGCTGCCCTGTCTCAGGATACTATTGGGGACACAGCAAGTGTGCTGATGCCCTCAAGTGGCTGGGGTGGGAAAGACAGACCAAGTACAGCCTTCAGGCTGAAGGTGTATATGAGAGGGCTCTCTGTTAGTGCTTGGTTCCCAGTCACAGAAGACACACTATAGGGCATTGGCATAACAGATCTTTATTTTACCAGAAGGGACAGGCAGTGGGGCAGTGCAGCATCCAAGCCCCAGACCAAACATGCAGCATCCACATGCAGGAACAGCTACACAGGCTGGGGCAGGGCCCGTGCCAGGGGTGGGGGACTGGGACCACAGGACATCCACAGCACCCCTGGGTGCTTGGCCTGTGGGCTTCTCTGCTTCCACTAGAGCAAGGAGACAGAGGGCTGGGCTGCTCCCATGGCTGGGACCCTATCACTCTGGCCAGGAAGAAAGATGGCACAAGGAATATGAAGTCTGGCCAGTCTACAGCACTCGATTCTGTACAGGGTTGGCACAGCCTTGCCCATTGGAAGGGCCTGGCCTCATACCCAGAACAGAGCAGCCCTAGCAGGAGGAGGGTCTACAGACTTTCTAGTCCCCAACAGGGCTAGACCCTGATCCCAGAAAGACTTAGCAGAGCTGGGACCAAGCCTCACTCCAGCAGGGACATGTCCATGAGGGGGACTTCCCTGAGCACAAGCAGGGGCCTCCTAAGGCAGTAGTCAACTGAGAGAGCTGTTATAGACAGGAGGCCTTGCTTCTGTGCCCCTGGGGTGGGTAGAAAGGTAAGGTATGAGAGCAGACCTGGGGCTGGGGAGGTGTGAAGTGAAGGGCAATGGCCTGGGTCTGTAGGCCACTGCTACCTGGCCTAGAGGGGCTAGAGTGAGTGAGGCTGGGGCTTCCCAGGGAAGGGTTTAGGGCTGGAAAACCAGGCCAGGAGAGGGGCAGGTGGCCATTCTACCCAGACCCCCTGCACCCATGCTGAGGTCTGGACAAGGCCACAGGGAGGATGCACAGAGAACTTCAAGGCACCAGGATTCTGAAGAGCAGCAGGGCCACCCCTTACAGACAGACAGTGATTATAATAAACATCTTCAGCTTAAATTACATGATGTGTGTAAAGGATGGGTGGGAGGAAAGAGGGAGAGAAAAAGACAAACAGATGAAGGAAGAGGCATATGTACAGGAAGATGAGGGTGGAAGAGACACACCAGATGAATATGGCAGTGAGTGTGAGGGTGTGGGGTAAAGGAGAAGAGGAAGGAGACAGACAGGAGAAGGGAAGACAGCCAGAGAAGGCCTGAACACGCAGCACTTCTGGTCCCTACAAATAAGGCACCAGAGTCAGTAACATTGCCGTTGTTCCTGCAGTATTGAAACAGGTGCTGGAGGGAGGAGCGGGCAGCTGCTGAAGGGTGTGGGTTCTTCGGGAGCCTCACACCTGTACACCGGTGGCCTTCTGGATCAGGGGTATCTGTAAGGATGGGAGATGCCATGAGGCCATGGCTCTGGGGCCCACAACCGTTCCACATGGGTCAGTCCAATAGCTACCCAGGCAACCTCAACACAGCGAGCCAAGTACACACCTTGGATAGGTCCACGCCTGTGAGGGCGTGCACGGAGGCAGGCAGCTCGGCCAGCAGCCGGTTCACTTCTGACGTCACCTTACTGTTGTCCCCGGTGAGGACCACAATCTCATCGACTTTGGTCAATGGGGCTGCGACTTTGGCAGCGATCTAGGAGGGTGGGTGGGAGGAGAGCGTGGTTGGTTGGTTCTGTCTCCATCCATTCGCCCTGCCTAGCCTCTCTTCCCTCCCCATCTCACCTAAACCCCCAAACAGCCTGGGTGGCCCTTATTTGAAAGCCATAGTCTGGATGCCTGTTGTAGGGTTCCTCCTCCTGTTGAATACTCCCCCATTTAATCCTTCTAGCCAGCCTGTCGCTGTGTTCCTGACAAGGCCCAGAGAAATTCCTGCCCTTGCCCGGCTGGGACTCACCTGGGGCAGGGCATCCAGCACCATGGCCATCTTGGCTGAGTCCCCATATTTCTGGTAGGCTTCAGCCTTGAGCTTCATCCGCTCAGCCTCTGCCTTGCCCATCGCCTCAATGACTGCTGCCTCCGCCTCACCGATTTTTCGGATCTTCTCAGCCTCTGCCTCAGCCAAGAGGACCTGCTTCACCCTGAGGGAGTCCAGTTGCGGCAGGATCAGTGGGCTGTACCAGGGGTCCCTCAAGCCTTGTCTGGGGACCAGCAAACCCTCAAGCCCTCTGCTCTGGCAGGTGGTGTCAGGGTGGGGGACCCGTGAAGGGGGTGCCCTGGCATTTTGGCTCTGGCCAGAGAGAGGTATGGGCTTCCAGATGCAAACAGAAGAGGAGATTAACCAGGATGCTGTGTGTCAAGCACCATTCCAGGCCCTCAAACCTCTTTTATCTCATTCAGTTCTAACAATAATGCCATGTTCGTCACAGTGAGTAAACAGGATGGAGCACTGGCTTCTAAACTGTGGTCAGCAGAGTGGAGGGAGTGCGTGCACAGCAGAGGAGCCTGACTGCCGCCCGGCCCCTGCCGCCCAGCAGCACTCACTTTTCGCCCTCGGCTATCTGCTGCATGCGGTGCGCCTCTGCCTCCGCGGGGCGGCGCACGGTGGCAATCAGCTCCTTCTCTGTGCGCAGGATCTCTTGTGCCTCCACCGCAATCTGCTTCTTACGCTGCACAACCTCAATCTCAATCTCTTCTTGCCGAATCTTCTGCTGCTCGTGGGCCCCTTGCAGCTCATAGGCCAGCTGGGCCTCAGCTGTCTGTGGCAGAAGTGTGGTGAGCGTGTCAGAGGCTAGTGGCCAAGTCTTGAGTCCTAAGCCCCAACTCAGGTGCCCTCTGGCTCCTCACCTTGATATTGACTTCCTCACTGAAGGCTGACTTCTGCAGCTCGAAGGCTCGCTTGGAGTCGGCGATTTTGGTGTCTGCCATGAACTTCATGTCCAGCATCTCCCTCTTGCACTCGGCTTCCTGGGATCAGGAGGAGTAGGTGCTGAGGGTCCTCTGAGAAACCACGGTCCGACCACCCCTGAGTTCCCGGTCCCTGGGGGCGGGAAGGAAAGTCCACATACCCGGATGCCTGCATCCCGCTCGGCCTCGGCCACCCCGATGTCAGCATCCCTCTGTACCACTGCCGTCTGCGTCTTGCCCAGGGAGCTCAGATAGTCCACTTTGTCATACACATCCTGGGGAGGGAAGGAAGAGGGAGTCATCCCTAGAACAGTTTTTAAACATTTTTTATTCATTTGAGAGAGAAACATTGATTTGTTGTGCCACTTATTGATGCATTCATTGGCTGCTTCTTGTATGTGCCCTGCGAGGAGATCAATCCCGTGACCTTGGCGTATTGGGACGACGCTCTAATGACGAGGCCACCTGGCCAAGGCTCGCTAGGAACAGTTATAAGCACAAAGGTCCCCTCCTGCCAAGTCCCCCACGCCCAGATGGTTGTAGGGGACTGCAGTCTTCCCATCCATCGCACCTTGATGGTAAAGCTGAGGATCTCGATGCCCATGCGGCCGACGTCAGGGGCTGCCACCTCCCGCACCAGCTTGGCAAACTGGTCCCGGTCCTGATAAATCTGCTCCACAGTCAGGGTCCCTGGGGGCAGAAGGATCATGGGCTGGCTCCCCAGGGACCGAGCCGGCTAGGAAAGGGAGGAGGCATGCAAGCAGAGGTCTGAGTCTATGCAGGGCTGTGCAGTCTGAGCTGGGTCTTCCCAGTTTCTTCTGAACAGTGCTTAGTGCCAAGCTGCCTTCTGCAGAGTGCAGGCTGGATGAAGAATAGTGTTCTAAGCAGCACTGGGTGCCTGATCAGACTGGCAGCCCCTCACCGCCCCCCCACCTAATGCCCTCTCCTTCACACAAGTCACCTGAAGTTCTGAAAGGAAATACTTGAGGAAAATGTTTCAGCTTTTCATCTAGAAACCTCGGTGGTCTGACAGGTCCCCCACCCCCTCCTGCACCCCTCCCTGGCCCTGGTTTGGGGCCCTGTGATGCTCCTCCAGGGCAGCAGAGGGGCCCCTGGGCTGGGCAGGGTCTCACCGAGGATGGAGCGCAGGTGCCCCTCCAGGGTCTGCAGGACGACATTCTTGATGTCCTGCACATTCTTGCCCAGGAACTGCTCGCAGGCCACGGCCAGAAGCTCCTTCTCCGTCATGATCTTCACCTGCCAGTGGGCACAAAGGCGCCTGAGCCAGGATGAAGGGAGCAGATGGAGGCCCCAGACCCAGTGTGGAGGATGGTGGCTATGTCCCTCCCCTCCTTTTTCAGACCTGGTCTGGGGGCGGGAGTGGAGTCTGTCTGAGGCCTCTAGTGGTGAGAGCACACAAGAATTCTCACATTGAGAAATTTCATCTTTCCTGGCAGCACAGGCCCTGATGTGGCCTCGCTCCTGGGCATGTGGGGCTTGTCCCCTCACCCTTCCAGTCCACATGCTTGTCCCTCATTAGCCAGTTCCTCCCTTGCAGGCTCCCCACAGGTGGGAGACCTGAAGACTGAGGGGCAGAGAATGCAAAAAGGACAATGAACAATAGGGACAGAAACAAACACACTAGGAAAGAGAGCCTAGATGGGGCAGGGGGTGGTTCCAGGGGTGCCACCCAGACCCTTCCTGAGATACTAAGCCAACAACCCCCTCACCAGAGGCCTACAACACTGTTGAATCTCCCTGCTCTCTGAAGTTGAGAGGTGGACGAGGGCAGGAAGCCCCTCACCCAGGCACCAAGCTGGGAATATAAGTCTCTGACTCCAGAGCCTGCCTGACATGACCTCATCCTCTGGTCCCCACACCTCCAGCCCCCTGCCCAGGGAACAGGGAAGGGCCTGGATGCTGGGGCTTGGCAGTTCCGACACCTGCAAAGAACGGGGTTAGTGCGACAGGAGCCCTCAGCACCGGTTCTGTCCCTCGCAGGCCCGCTGAAGAGAAAAGGGGTGTCTGTTAGTTCTGCTGGGCGGCCAAGGGGCCAAGAGAGCACGTTCCAGTGGCGATGACCCTCTTTTGGGAGGGGGGGGCAGGGGTAGTGGTGCTGGAGAGAATGCCCCTGGCTGTTGTCTTCTCCTCCCCCCAAATCCAAGCACAGGATGAGGCAGCTCAACGGTCATGCGCAGGGCTGCTGAGTTACTATACCTGGGCGACACCCGTCACAGTTAAAGCTACCCCCTCGGCCGTCTCTACGTCCTCGCAGCGGGGCTGCAACGTCATAATCTCTAGGGTAATCCTGCCAAGAAATGCAAAACAGGGGCATGGGTCTGGGGGCCCAGGGCCTGGGGTGTGGGGGAAGAGTCCAATACCTCACTGCTCCGGCTGGGACTGGCCAGCGGTCCTGCTGCAGGAAGGGTGGGGAGGATCCCCACGGGGTCGTGGCTGGAAGTGTGTGTGAAGGGGATGGGTGGGAAGGCAGGGCAGGGTGATGCAGGTGCCTCCAGGGGGAGTGTGAGTGGCTATCCCTGTGTATACTGCCTCTGCTGAAATCGGCCTGGCTTAAAGAGTGGGAAAAGGAAGCAGAGAAGAAGTGGTTGTGGTGGTCTGGGCTGGTGGAAGGGTGGGGAGAGTCCAGGAGCAGCTGTGTGTGTATATCCCGGGAGAGCGAGAAAGTGCTGGCACTCCAGGCTGTGCTGGGTAGGTTGCTCAGGGGTGCCATCTAAACCTTCCCCAGGGGCCCTCGCCTGTTCCCTGGGTGTGCTTAGCCCCCAGGATGCCCCGGGAGGCTGCCTACAAGCTCTGCTTGGTGATCTGGCTGGCTGGGGGTGCCCACTGCTGGGCCATGATGACAGGATCTTGCCTCTGCCCCTTGCCAGGGAAGCCCGGCCTGGTCTCTCCACCTGCCAGCAGACTACGATGTGAAGCTTACCCTCTGGGGTTGGGCCCAGGTGGTCAAGTTGGGAATGGGGCCACACTAGAGCTTCCTGGCCAAAGAGTGCTAGAAAGGCTTGTTCTATCCAGACAATCTGAGGCCTCACGGGTCCACATCACCAGTTTAAAAAGGACCTAGGCATTTGCAGTTATCTCAAGGAGAGTAGTGGACTTGGAGGCAGGTGGGGCTGCTTTAGGCAGGAGGTGCGGGAGGCCAGGGCCCTGTCGGAAGTGCTCTGAGCTTCTCAGGCCTCTGTGCTGACGCCTGCCCTCCCACGGCTACAGGGGGCAAGTGCGATGGGCGGTCCCCTTCCCAATTGGAGATGGCTGCAGGGGGAGGAAGGGATTAGCGGTACAGCTTTTGCCTGAAAAGGCTGAAGGGCAATATCACGCAGAGGGAAGGGGCTGGGTAAGATGACGCTTAGGTCTCTTCTTATAATGGGAACCTGCACATGACAGGAGAGCACCTGGAGTTACTAAACGCCCTGGCCTAGGAATGAATTCCATCAGCTCCGGCGACATGGCAATAAGAGTGAGACACCAGGTTACTTGCTTTTCAGAGTAAAAGCATATTCATCATAAAGCTCGGGTTTCTCTACACTCTTTTCCCAAAAATCCCCAAGTGTCCTCATTGTTTTACTTGCCTTTCCAATATCCCTACCTGGAACAGAGAGGACACGATTCCCCCATCCATTTCACAGATGGGAAAACAAAGCCCAGTGACAAGAGATCTGCTCAAAGGCCCCTCAACAAAGCATTAGGCGTAAGGAACGGCCAAGGCTCTTTTCGCTCAGGCCTGTCAAGAAGATTGAAGGGGTCAAAGGGGCTGGGTGAGTAGAACTCCCCATGAGACCTATCTTCTGGCCTTGCAAGGAGGGGGCTAGGGCTTGACACCAGGGCGTCAGCCTGGAGAAGAGGCTAGCAAGGGGCTCTGTGGTACCTGGAGGACCAGGACTTCATCAGCTGTAGACAGGACTGAACCCACTCAACCCAGACAGCCCAGCTCTATCACATGAGGGCCTGTGTCTCCTGCCTCAACTCACTCCCAATTTAGGCTTGGCATCCAAGGACACCAACTGGCAGACTCTGCCAGAGCTTCCAGATCCATTGTTCTTTCCCCACTAGCAGCCCCAGTGGGTGAGGGATCTACACGGGATCTACAGGGATCTCTCCTGGTACTCAGACCAGCAGAGGTGGGAACAGAGAGGAGGGAGGCACACTCTCAGGAGGGGAGTCCACCTGGCTCCTGCCTGCCAGGCCCCACAGGGCAGGAAGAGAGAAGGTTAGACACAGAGGAGGAAGCAGGTGGGTTATTACCTGTGCAACCCCTGTTACGAATAGCGGGACCCCCTCCGACGTCTCAATATTCTCACAGCGACACAGGATGGTCATAACCTCCAGAGACAGTCTGAGGAGCAGCCGGGGGTAGGGAGAGGTAGGGGCAGGAAAGGGGTAGGAGGGGGACACAGCAAACACACACAGTGGTTACCAGAGAAGCACCGATGCCTGATGCCTGGGGGCAGGGTTGCTCTCCATACTTTAGCCCCCCACTGCCAGCTCAGCCTAGGGCTGTAGGGGGACAGAGACACCCACGTGCTGGCCTGCCGCCTCTGGGTCTCTTCTCTAGCCCCCATACTCTTCCCAGGAGTGGCTGCTGGGCTGGGAAAAGAGCCTGTTGATGCCCTGGACCTATGATCTGGTCAGGAAGCCTGTGCACAGGGCACCTGGGCTGCTCCCCACCTGCTCCCCAGGAGATTTCTGGCGTGACCAGGGACACTCCAAACAGGCAAACCCGTGTTTCCAGAAACTGGGAGAGGGAGGTCATTCTGGGCCTTAATGAGCCACAGGAAATACCGAATCCTGCTTGGGGCACACAAGCTCAAGGTCTGTGCTACATATCACTAAGAAGGCAATTTAGGACCCTGGCCGGTTGCTCAGTGGCTAGAGTACCGACCCTTGGACCAAAGGGTCTCGGGTTCAATTCCTGGTCAAAGGCATGCACCTCAGTTGTGGGTTTGATCTCCACCCCAGTTGGGGCGTGTGCAGGAGGGAACCAATCTCTCTCTCTCTCTCTCTCTCTCTCTCTCTCTCTCCCCCCCCTACCCCCTCCTCCCTTCCACTCTGTCTGAAAATCAATGGAAAAAATACCCTTAGGTGAGGATTTAAAAAAAAAAGAAAAAAGAATTTAGGGCCAGAAAAGTCCAAAGAAAAATTTGGATTTTCTGATTTGGGGGTGCAGGTGTCAAGGAAGGCTGGGGAAGGAGGTGTGCCCTGCCGGAGTATTCACAGGGACAACTGGGAGATGACAGAGCAAGTCATGTTGGAACTTCCAACACTGGGCACAGGCAGAGAAGAGTCACGGTAAAGAGAACCAGGCGCCTCTACGCTGCTTGGCCCCCTATTTGGGCTCCTTAGGCCTCCCCAGGGCAGCGTGTGTGCGTGAATGTGTATAGGGAAGTGGTCTAGGCAGAGGCCAGCCTGTGGACAGCGTGGAAGGTTGCCTTGAACCAGAGGAAGGGAGGACAGAGACTGAGGCTGAAGGAGCAGAAGCAAGTAGTTTGGGGGGATGGGAAACCCTCACCTCAACTCTCACATGCCACCCCTGGAGGCTCCGGCCATGCAGATGTGCAAAGGCTGCCTTCATTCAAGTTCCTACCACTAGCACCCTGGGGCCGGAGAGAACTCTTGACCTGGCTCAGACAGGAAACCACCAAGCTCTCTTCTGGGGAAGGAGGAGAGAGGGAGATAGCAGGATGGGAAGGAAGGAGGAAGGGAAGGAGGGAAGACAGGAGGCTGCAGCTCAGATGCCAGAGGTGGAGGAATCGCTCAGGTAAGGAGAGAGCCGCCCATATCATGGTAATATGGGACGTGGCAGCAAAGTGCAGCAGAAGGGACTTCACAGAGCCTGGAGAAGACAGCTGGCACTGAGAGTGGGTGACATGTAGGACAGCTGTGGAAAGTACCTCAAAAAGGAGGCTGAGGATCCAGGCTCTAGGGAAATAAAGGCCTGGGTTTGTAGCAATGTCCCCCAGCAGGCTAGGGGTTGGGGAAAGAGGTGCCCCCAGAATAGGGCCCAAGAAGGAGAGGGGCTGCAGACTCAGACTGCCCAGCCAGTGGGACAGAGGGGGAATGCAGAGCCTGGGTGTGAGATTGGTTTCCTAGGACAAGATACATGGTCTTCCACCCCTCACTGCCACACCTGCTGTCAGAGAAGCGTGGCTCCGTCTCGGGGCTCTGATCCCTGGAGCAAGAAGCGGGAGTGGGGGACCAAGAATGTGGACCAAGAGCTGCAGAGTTGCTGCCCTAGCAGTGGCTGCCCGTGCAGGACCCATCTCTGGGCAAGCTGCAATTCTCTGGGCCTCGCTGTACACTGAGGGGCCTGGACAGGACACACTGCTGTCCCAGGACTGCAGGGCATATGGAAAGGGGTGGCAGTGTCCCTGGAGAGGACAACCCCTGGTTTCTGACAGGGCAACTGGCCTACTCAGAAGGAAGCTGTGACCAGTATTGATTGCTCCCTGACGCTTTCGGCCTTGGGCCAAAAGAGTCCCCCAGGACCATGGTCGGCAAACTGCGGCTCGCGAGCCACATGCGGCTCTTTGGCCCCTTGAGTGTGGCTCTTCCTAAGCCTTAGGAGTACCCTAATTAAGTTAATAACAATGTACCTACCTATATAGTTTAAGTTTAAAAAATTTGGCTCTCAAAAAAAATTTAATCGTTGTACTGTTGATATTTGGCCCTGTTGACTAATGAGTTTGCCGACCACTGCCCCAGGATCCCACTCAGGCAGAGCAAAGTGAGGGGAGAGATGGGAAAGTGGGAGGGGTTACTGGGCAATCAGTGAAGTTAAAAAATTGTGACATCTTCTCAAGCCCCGGACCCTAGCTGACACTTCCAGACTCCCTGGAACCACAGGCACTGACAGCTCAGTGCAGCCATGGGACTTCTATCTGCTGCCTGGTGGGGCTGGGGTGGAGGGGATTTCCACTGTAATCTCCATCACTTCCCCTTTAGGATGACACACCCTGGCCCCCACATGCCCGTACCTTCACAGCTCTGCTGCCCCTCTGGCCTGGGTCCTGGCCTGGAAGGATCTGGGTCCCTCCCCTGATCTCCCATAGCCTGGAGGGGGTGATGGTGGAAAGGTGGCTGGGATGCCTCATCTCCTCTTGGGTGGGCAGTGAGGGTAGCAGAAAAGGTCCAGGTTGAATCTGGCCCTGCCAGGGGCTCTGGAGGAGCCAGAAGGTATAGCCTTATGATAGTCCCTCTGGGGAGCTGAACTATCCCTTCCTCTAGTCTTTCCACACTGATTTAGGAAGTCTAGGCCTGGCTCGCCCACCCTGGCACTAATTCCTCAGATCTCCACTTCTGTCTCTAACCCACTGCTATCAGAGAGCCACTTCACACTGGACATGTATTCTCTGCTATTTAGCCCTTGCCTGCATTTCCCAGGGCCCGTAAAGGTGAGGGTGCATGTTAGGGGTCTCTTCAGCCTTCTCTCCCTCCCTAGACCCACTCTGAACAGGGTGTATAATTAAAGCTTCACAAATAACTTTGAGCTAAAATCAGGGCATTCGGATTCTGCCTGGGCAGGACCCTGAATTCTCTGGGCCAGAAGCGAGGCCTCCAATGGAAAAAAGTACACCCACTAAGGAGGAGGTGCCCATGGACAGACCTCCAGCATCCCTGTGCAACCTATTCTGCCTGCTTCTCTGGAGGCTCCCACCCCCAGAATGAAATGTGGCCAGTGGCAGATGTTCTAGCTGATCTGTGGGGAGGCAGGGGAAAGCTGAAAACCCTCTCTCCCTTGCCCACCAGGATGCCAGTTTCCCTGAGCCCCCAGGTCCTTACCTCTGAGTGTCAGAGATACACCACCAGGCCCAGGCCCAGCCGCCAAACACATACTGTTTATAGTCCGAACCACAACAGCCCCCTGGAGAACAAAGCAAAACATTGCTATCAATCAGCTCTCGGGTTTGTCTATCCCCAATCCCTCCAACAGCAACCCTGGGCCTTTACCTGCTCAGACACTTAAATCGCATTTTGAGTGCCAGGTGCTGAGGTTACATACAAATGGGAGACATGCCCTTAAGGGTCTTGGAATCTAGTTAGGTAGATAGACAGTTTGCATAAAAAGGAGGATAACCAATGAGTAGATCAGAACATGTGTGCTTTCAGAGAATAGGAGAGGTCCATGGGCAGGAGTGAGCAGCAAAAGCTTCAATCTTTCAGTCAGCCATTCATTTAGCAAAGAAGTAGGGTATTTTCTCTGCTAGGAATACAGAAATGAAGGTGATAAGTCCTGTCTTGAAGGAGATAAGACTAGGAGGAGGGACCTACTTTTTTTTTTTTGGAGATGATTGTAATGCCAAGCAATTCACCTATTATCAGGGCAGGTGCAGACAGGAAGGGAATGCAGCTCCCCACCCCTCACACACGGGGGAGATTGCTGGGAGGGAGGGAGACTCAGCCAAGGTGGGAGCCTTGCTCAAGCCTGGCAGACACATCTCGGTGAGGCTGTCCTATATTTGCAGGGGTTCAGAGTGACTTTGTTCCTCTTGTGGGAGCAGATAGAGAAGGCAAGACCTCAACACAAAGGCCAACTCATGGTACCAATGGGAAGAGTGAAGATAAAGGGAAAAGGTCTAAAAAGGAAGTCCTCCTGGGAACTATGTATCAACTAAACAGGATGTGGATCTGGCCGGGACCCAGATTCATGCTGTGGACATGTTCCGCGTGCTCACTGTACAGAAAATGAGAAAAATCAATTCCTGAAATTCTTGTTGTGAACCCGCCAGCAAATGCCAAAACTACTCAAGTTCAAGAAAACTTGCATAAAAGCTGGAGGGGCAGTTCACTTGTAGTGAAAAGAAATGTACAGGAAACATGATTCAAAGGAAATGTGATTGTTTATTAAAAACACAAAACAAAGGCAATATGACTTGGGGAAAAAAGTCAGTGGATGCCATCATTTCCATGTTCACAAACTGGGGTTTTAAGGAAAGCCTTAGGGTATTTGCCTCCCAAGGTCAAGGGTCAGGGATAGTTTCCTGTCGCTGAGTAACAGTGTCTATGAGGACCCATAGCAAGGGACAAGCTGGTGATGGGGGAGGGCAAATCAGTGTCTCAGGTATCAGGTCAAGGAGCTGTGTGTGTGTGTGTGTGTGTGTGTGAGAGAGAGAGAGAGAGAGAGAGAAAGAGACAGAGAGAGAGAGAGAGATGGGAGATGGGGGACCACACAGAGATTTAAACTGGGGAGCAACAAGCCCTGGCCAGGTAGCTCATTTGATTACAGGGTCGTCCCTATATGCCAAGGTTGCAGGTTCAATCCCCAGTCAGGGCCCATAAAAGAATCAACCAATGGGCCCTGACCGGTTTGGCTCAGTGTATGGAGCGTCGGCCTACGGACTGAAAGGTCCCAGGTTCGATTCCGGTCAAAGGCATGTGCCTTGGTTGCGGGCACATCCCCAGTAGGGGGTGTGCAGGAAGCAGCTGATCGATGTTTCTTTCTCATCAATGTTTCTAACTCTCTATCCCAGGGGTCCTCAAACTTTTTAAACAGGGGACCAGTTCACTGTCCTTCAGACCGTTGGAGGGCTGGACTATAGTTAAAAAAAAAAACTATGCCAGAACCGGTTTGGCTCGGTGGATAGAGCGTCGGCCTGCGGACTGAAGGGTCCTGGGTTCGATTCCGGTCGGGGGCATGTACCTTGATTGTGGGCACATCCCCAGTGGGGGATGTGCAGGAGGCAGCTAATCGATGTTTCTCTCTCGTCGATGTTTCTAACTCTCTATCTCTCTCCCTTCTTCTCTGTGAAAAATCGATAAAATATATTTAAAAAAACAAAAACAAAAAAAAACTATGAACAAATTCCTATGCACACTGCACATATCTTATTTTGAAGTAAAAAAACAAAACGGGAACAAATACAATATTTGTATTTGCATGTGGCCCGCGGGCCGTAGTTTGAGGACCCCTGCTCTATCTCTCTGCCTTCCTCTCTGTAAAAAATCAATAATATATATATATATATATATATTTTTTAAATATATTTTATTGATTTTTTACAGAGAGGAAGGGAGAGAGATAGAGAGTTAGAAACATCGATGAGAGAGAAACATCGATCAGCTGCCTCCTGCACATCTCCTACTGGGGATGTGCGAGCAACCCAGGTACATGCCCTTGACCGGAATCGAACCCGGGACCTTTCAGTCCACAGGCCAACGCTCTATCCATTGAGCCAAACCGGTTTCGGCAGTATAATAAAATATATTTTAAAAAAAAGAATCAACCAATGAATGCATAAAAAAGTGGAACAAATTGCTGTTTCCCTCTCTTTCTCCCCTCCCTCTCTCTCTCAAAAATCAATAAATTTAAAAAAACCCTATTTTTAGTTTTATAAATATAAAATTATATTTGCATTTTAGAAACACTACTTTGCACAAGGAGGAAGATGCTGGGGTCAGGGAGATGGGGCCGAAGCTTCTTGCAGTGGCTGACGTTGAGGGATAAGTTCTCGAGAACTTCCTGTGTAAGTGGCAATGTTCTGTAGCTGCACTGAGAACAACGGCGGCCCCTCGCCACAGGTGGCTACTGAGCATTTGAAATGTGGCTGCTCCGACTGAGGAAATGAATTTTAATTTAATTAATTAAATTGAAGTAGCCACTTGTGGCTACTGAATACCGTATCGGTGTAGCTCGACAGTCCAGGTTTGGGTGAGTGGTGAAGCAACCAAAACAGACACAACGGAGAGAAGCTCAACCTGGAGGGACGTTTTGGATGAGTGGAGGTGAAGGAACAAAGCCTCCGGGAGTGCAGAGGGCCTGCAGGTTCATGAACTGGCATCGGAGACTGCTCACAGAACGGCCAAATCAGTTTCCTGGGGCTGCTGCTGTGCACAGTGGGCAAGTAGCGGGGCCAGAGGTCCAGGGAGCGAAGATGAGCCCACATGTGAGCAGTGGTAGGAAGAGGAGGTCTTAGGCCTCCGTTTCTTTGTGGTGAAAATACCTGTTCACAGGGTTGCTGTTCAATAGAAGCTATTGCAGGCTTCCCTGCCCTGGGGAGTGGGGTATGGGAGGCCTCTAAGGACAAGCAGTCCATCTGAAACCTGAACCATCTTAGGATCCAATGAGATTGGAAGAAGGTCAAAAATCACAGTTTGTTTCACTTCTGGCCTGGTGGGGGGCGGGGCCTGGCGGCCTCCAGCCAGACTCCAGGGCACTTCTCCATGTGCTGGGGGAGAAGGCAGTAGTGGTGGGATGGGCTAGGGGGAGGTCTGGGGTGACGGTTAGGGGGATGTCCACCCTTTACCTTTAACTCAGTCTTTGACCTTGGGAGCAGGCGGCCACACACAGCTCAAGCTGGGCCTTGGCCAGGAGCAACATGGCCAGGTTCCCAGGGGCAGCGACAACAGGAAGCTGGGGTTGCCAGACTACCCCGTCCCCAGCAGCCTCCTCTTCTGGAAGGCATCTTCTGCCCAGCTTCCCGGTCACACGGAGCCTGGGCACCATTCCCAAAAGAGAACACTTAGGCGTCCCTTCCTCGCCTGTCCTAATTCCCACTGTCCTGAGACCTGAAAGTTCTCCCTAATTTTATCTCACTTTTTCTAAGCCAACTTGTTTTTCTTTGTCTATCCTTCACCAAGCTGAAGAATAACAAAACACGCCTAGATAACCTCCGCCCCACTATTAGCCCCTCCCCAGACACATAATGCCCTCTCAGGAAAACTCCCTTCCCTTCTATCCTTCCCTCTCTCACTTCCTTCTTCCTATTAGTCCAGAAAACCATACTCTACAAGAGGGATTTAGCCTTTTTTTGAGCCACAAACATCCTTAGGAGTCCAGCAATGCTGGAATGTTCATAAATGCATAAAATAAAATTCATAAGAAACAAATCATATTAAACGTTATAAAAATATTAAAGCAACCAAATATGTGGTGTAGTGGGACATGTAATACACAGTAATATGTGTGATAGTGTAATACATTAAATAAGGTCTATGGTAGATCTAATAATTGGCTTAATTTCAAAGTAGTGATGAACATGATTTAAAAAAATATTTTTATTGATATCAGAGAGAAAGGGAGAGATAGAAACATCAATGATGAAAAAAAGAAAAAAAAAAGAAACATCAATGATGAGAGGATCATTGATCGGCTGCCTCCTGCATGCCCCACACTGGGGATCCAGCCCAGAAATCTGGGTATGTGCCCTGACCTGAAACCAAACCACAACCTCCTGGTTCAAAGGTCGACACTCAACCACTGAGCCATGTCAGCTGGGCCATAAATGATTTTTAAGGTATTACAACAAATGCAGTATAGTAGGAAAATATCTGCCAGTACATTCATAATCACAGGAGACACTAGATATAAATGCACTTTTCTCCCCATCCAAATGTACAGACCTCTACATTCTATCCACAATCCCAGGTTAAGAAACTCTGACCTACTATGGAGATGAGAGAATTATGTACGGTATTTGGATTCCCCTTTTAAAAATCCCAAAATAGAAAAAGAGCAAAAGGTTTTATATTAGAGAATGGAGGAGGAAGGTTAGACAACCAGAAGAACCTCCAGACTTCTCAGGTGAAGATGACCATGAGCTATAACAGCATCCTTCTTCTGAACTGGGCTTAGTGAGATGCTCCTGGACTTAGATACAGGCCAAGTAACCAGGTGGGGCGGGCTGGGAGTAGTTACTCTGTTCTCCTGGGAGTCCATGTGCAAGAGAGAGCTGCATCTCAGTTTGGTCACTTCAAACCCCAAGGTACTATTATGCCAGGCATCATCTTTCCCTCTTCTCTCGCACCCTTCCTTGACTCCAGCACCCTCAATTCTCAGCACAGCCTCCTCTCCCCACCCCTAAAACAGCTTCCAAATTAGCACTGCATCGGCCTCTGGCAAGAAGACCTCGTTTCTGACAACTGGAAGGTACCGAGCAGCCTATCTCAGGGGCTCCTCTCACCCCTCTCCAAAGAAGATCGGAGCTTTTGTCTCCTGAGCTCAGAGACCAGGCTTCCAGAAAGAAACTCATAAGAGAAACAAAGTAGCTCACCTCGTTAAAGGATTGTCCCAATAAGCCAAGGTTGTGGGTTCAGTTCCCAGTCAGGGTACATACAAGAATCAACCAGTGTGTGCATAAATGGGTGGAACAACAAGTTGATATTTTTCTCTCTTAAAAAAAAAATCAATTAAAAAAAAAAAGTCTGGCTCGTGTGGATCAGTGGTTGGGCTTCGATCCATGAACTAAGAGGTCACCAGTCTGACTCCCGGTCAGGGCACATACCCAGGTTGCAGCTCCATCTCCAGTAGGGGGCAAATGATCTATGAAGTTTCTGTTTCTCTCTCATTGATGTTTCTCTCTATCCTTCTCCTTTCCTCTCTTTCTAAAAACCAATAAAAACATATTTAAAAAGAACAAAGAAAAACATAATGCAGATTTGGGTTCTAAAGGCCTTCTTTAGGAGTGGGGGCTGGGAGACTGGTCCAGGTCTTACAGAAGCAGGTGCAAATTTGGCCCTCAGTTGCCCTAGCTGGTTTGGCTCAGTGGATAGAGTGTCAGCCTGCAGACCAAAGGGTCCTGGGTTCAATTCCGGTCAAGGGCACATGCCGGGAGTTGATGGCTCATCCCCAGTAGAGTGTGCAGGAGGCAGCCAATCAATGATTCTCTCTCAACATTGATGTTTCTCTCTCTCTCCCTCTCCCTTCCTCTCTGAAATCAAAATATTTGGCCTCAGTGTTCTCTGGGGATCTCCCTCCTGAAAGATACTTCACTTTCCTACAGGCTATCTCTATAGGAAAGTGAAGAATCTTATCTCCTCCACAGGAATAAGAGCCTGATCAGGGAGAGTGGGGATTTCCTATCCCAGTGAAGAGATTGATTTTGAGATCCAGACTGTGCCAGAAGCCATGTAGCCATGTTCTGGGGTAAAAGTTTTCGATGGATTTATCAATCTTTCCCAAAGGTGAGCAGCTACAATACCTGGCTTAGCCTACCCGCTTCTACCTCCTTCTGTCGACAGCTGTAAAACTCTGCGTACAGGCTTAAAGTCGGCATTGAGAGGGGGCAAGTAAGACATGAGGCCTCCAAGCTGTTAGGAACCACGGACCCTCCCTGGCACCTGCGATCCAGGGCTGCTGCACAAGCTGGTGCCTTGAAAGGCTTCAGCCACCTTCCAAGAAACCCAAATATACCATTAAAAGGCAGCCTTAAGACAAGATACCTCTCCCCTCCCCTAGTACTGCAGAGTCCTCAAGCCCCACCTAAGCGCACAGAAATTCCGGAGCCTGCAGCATTTTGCAACAGGGGCAGCACAAACCAGATCCCGGTTTCTCAACCTGTAGAGGCCGCACCCAGCTCAGTGCCAGGAAACCCCAGCGAGCCCCAGCCTGCTGGGGATTAACGGGCTCCGAGCGCCCGGAGGAATGGTGTGTCCCAGGGCCTCTCCCCACGTAGGCACCTGCTCTCCGGAGCTGCGCGACCCACCCCAGGTCCCGGGCGCTGGAATGCAGCCAAACCGCTGTTCCTCTCCCTCCCGGAACCCCACAGCTTCAGTTCGGGATCCCCCCCATCCCCCAGCCAAGGCCACGGAGGGAGGACGTGCCCAGAGGGGAGGCGGAGAAAGGAGGAAATAAACATGGGGACAACACGCTGCGGGGGAGGAGCCCCGGTGGGCGCTGAGCCCCGCAGATGAGAGCGTGGGGGACTCTCCGGGAGGGTCTCGGGTGCCTCCCGGGGCGCAGGGGACTCAGGCTCGATTCTCGGGGTCCCGACCTCGTCCCCCCGCGGGGGCCCTCCACTCTCGGGGGCCTTCCCTGGCCGACTCTTCCCTGTCGCTCCCCAGCCCGACACCCCTCCTCACCCACCTTTCCAGGCACAGCGCCCCCCGGCCTCCAACACCGTCCGGACCGGGCGCCCCCGCCCCACCTCTCGCTGCCCCCTCACCTGAAACCACCAGCGCCTCGTTGGGCCCCACCGTGTGGCAATTGCCCATGGCGCCGCCGGCACTAAGGCCACCAGGGGCCGCAGAGACCGGGACCGACAGCAGCAGGCAGCCCGCACTCGCTCCCGCCGCACCGCGGGCCGCGCCCAGCCAATCGCGCCGCCCCCCCGCGGCCGCCGCCCGCCAGCGCCCCTCCGCGGCCGCGGCCCCGCCGGAAGTGGGGCGGCGGGGGGCGGGGCCGGCTCGGCGAGAGAGGCTGGGAGGCGCTCAGCCTGGTGGGCAACGCGCTTTATTGCACGCGGGTCGGGATGGCGGGGGCCCAGCCCGAAAGCACCCGGAAAGCGTCCCTCTGCTCCCACGGGGCGCCCCATAACAACCGCCCGGCCCCACCTCTGCAGCATCCACCTTAGAGCAGCTGGCCCTGCGGCCGGACCCAGGTTCAAATCTCAGTCCCTACTCTTCCTAGCGGTGAGACCTTGGGCGAGTCCTCTTACCTCTGCTGCCTAACCTTGTTTCTGTAAAACGGGGGTAATTTGACTATCTAGCTACGTGGTTGCGGCCAGTTCAGTAGTTCCCAATATTGGCAGTACATCAAGTGACAGACTCCCTGGCCTGCATCCAGAGCTGCTCAGCGTCACTGAGGTGGGACCTCACAAAGAAGACATTCAAATTCCTGAGAAGCAGTGTCTGGCACACGACACGCAACACACAGCTTCTCAGGCTTACGGTCACTCTCAGGAAGAAATAACCACCTATATTTCCTTCCCCTAGGAAAAGAGCTGTCCAGGTCATACCTTGAAGCCCCCAGAAAGTAACCATGGAGGTAAAAACTGCAAGCTCCTCCATGGCCAGGCCAGGGACCGGCACACAGCTAAGGTTTTCCAGGGCCACCAAGTGCCATAGCAAGCATCCCAGCCAGGGGGTTAAGAGGCTTGGGGCTCAGGTTCAGCTTTAACCCAAATTCGGTGTGTGACCTTAGACAGGTCTGGTGGGCTCTGAGGGCTGGGATAGGGTTCAGAAACGGTGGGCTCCTCAGGGTGGGGTCTGCTCAGAGAAGATGGGGTCCCTGAGTCCTCAGGGTGGGGGTCTTCATCCGATTCGGCATCCTCTCCCAGTCCAAGCCCTGCCAGCTTTTTGCTGGCCACCCACAGCCGGTGAGCGGCCCGGTCGTCTCTGGCAGCTGGAGGTACCTCCTCCACATGGCAGTTGGCAAAGTATCTTCCACTGAGGGGCTCAATGCCCTCCTGTAGAGCGCAGTACAGGGGCGTCTGGGCACCGCCTCCTGGTGTCCGGAGCACCAGCCAAGCCAGTGGGTGCAAAAGTGGGCGCAGCCATCCAGGAACATGACGCAGGAACAGATCTGAGTTCACAGGCCCTGTGAACAGGAGAAAGGAAGGAGTGGGGAGTAGAGTGGGTGAGGGCCCAGGGTCAGAGCTGTGAGAAAAGGGCTAGAAGGGAGTGGGGAACAGACTCCAGTTCCAGGGAAACCAGGGTAGTATTTACTGGGCATTCAGGGCCCTTACTAGGTGACCTCACTCATTTCCATCCTAACTTCTTGTACATCCCCACCTCCCAGATTTAGCTCATGCTGTGCCCCCTGTGAGGTACAGTTCTGTCTCCATCTTCCTCTGTTTAACCAGCAAACATTTATTAACACCTATGGTAGACCAGCCACACTTAGGGGCACTAGAGATGTGGAGTGTAATAAAGGCTTGATAAAGATTAGTTGTGATTATATTATTACTTTCACTGTTATAATTACTAGTTGTGATTATTATTGTCATGGTTGTAATTACTAATTAGCCACGGGCCATGACTATCTAGAATGCAGTATGGTAATACGGGTAGGGCAGATTTTGTTATCCAGTCACCTGCTCCCTAAAGGCAGGGGTAGGTCGTATTCACCAGTTAACTCATTCAGAGTAAAAGCCAAAGTGCTTACAGGGGACCTGCAGACCCTGGATGGCCCAGCCCATCTCTACACCACATCGCTTGCCACTTTCCCCTTCTCACTCTGTTCTAGCCACTCCAGGCTCCCTGGTCTTTCTCAAGCACATCAGGCACTTCTGCCTCAGGGCCATTGTACTTGCTGTTTGCTCTGTTCTTTACACTCTTCTCCCCAGAAAGCTACATGGCTCATTCTCTCATCTCCTTTGGGCCTCCATTCAAATGTTACCTTTTCAGGTATGTCTTTCTTGGCTGCCATAGATAAAATAGCACCCCGTCATTTCATATTCCCCTTAATCTGTTTTATCTTTCTCCATCGCACTTTATCACCATCTGCCATTGTATATATTTATTAGTGGTTTCTCCTTCCCCTAAACTCTACAATAATAGAGTTTACTTTGTTCGGTTCACTGCTATATTCCCAGCACTGAGATTAATGCCTGGCACATAGTAGGTACTTAGTAACTGCTTCTTGAAAGAATAATCATTAGCTATTATCATCATATTATAGTCAGTTCAGTCATATAGATGGCTCCTTGGGGTGAGAACCTGGGCCTTATTCATGGCCATACCTTATCCCAGTGATGGCGAACCTATGACTCGCGTGTCAGAGGTGACATATGAACTCATTTTTTTGGTTGATTTTTCTTTGTTAAATGGCATTTAAATATATAAAATAAATATCAAAAAGATAAGTCTTTGTTTTACTATGGTTGCAAATATCAAAAAATTTCTATATGTGACAGGGCACCAGAGTTCAGTTAGGGTTTTTCAAAATGCTGACACACCGAGCTCAAAAGGTTCGCCATCACTGCCCTATCCAGTAGTCAGCATCCAACCTTGTGGTAGGAGAGCAAGAACCCAGACAAAAAAAGCCTGGTTTCAAGATCAGCAAAGAACAGGTCTCTCCTTGGAACATGCTTCCTTCCTGCTCTGAGATCCTGTAGCTCAATGAGAGGCTGGGGGAGCAAGGATGGGTCAGGGATGGGGAGAGGGAATCAAAGTAAAACAGCCAAAGAGCCAGGCCTCACCTGGGTGAGCTGCATAGCAGGTGACGCCAGTGCCCTCAAGCTGTGTGGCGAGCTCCCTGGCAAACAATACATTGGCCAGCTTACTGTCGGCATATGCTCGCAGCTCCTGCTGCCAGCCCACCACCGGGCGGTCCAGGCGTGTGAAGTCAAGGCGCCCTCGCCGGTGGGCAGCTGAGGCTACCACCACCACGCGGCTAGGGGCGCATGTCTTCAGCCGGGGCAGCAGCAGGTGTGTCAGCAGGAAGGGGCCGATGTGGTTTACTCGCAGCAGCAGGTTAAAGGGCTCACGGGTTTGTCCGCAGGAACTGATCCCTGGGGCAGGGACTAGGCGTGAGCAACGGCTCTAGAGTGATCCCCATAGGCCTCGGTGGCCCCACCTGTGAGATGGTGGCAGGGGACATCCTTCCCATATATCCACTGACCCCCAGCAATGCCTGGCTGCCCCTCCAACAACCCCCTTCAGCCTCCCCCCACCCCCCAGGGCCTGATGCCTCTCACCAGCATTGTGGATGAGGATGTCCAGCCGTGGCTCAGACCTCAGGAAGGCAGTGGCAAAGGCCCGCACTGAGGCCAGACTGGCCAAGTCCAAGGCCATGAAGATGACTTCATTGTTCCCACTCTCCTGTGGAGTGGCAAGGGCTGGGCTTGCTACCAGACACCTCTCTCCTCTCCCCTATCCCTAGACACCAAATTCTGAGAGTTTACCTCCTATTTTTACTAAGATCTACCCCTATGCATTAGAGTGATATGAATGAGTGTAGACTCTGGATGTAATTTTTTTTTTAATCCTCACCCAAGAGGTGAGGATATTTTTTCCCATTGATTTTTAGAGAGAGTGGAAGGGAGGGGTGAGGGAGAGAGAGAGAAACCTTGATGCAAGAGAGACACATCGATTCACTGCCTCCTGCTCGCCCCGACCAGGATTGAACCTGCAACTGAGGTACATACCCTTGAACGGGAATCAAAACCACGGGCTGACGCTCTAACCACTGAACAACTGGCCAGGGCAGGATGTAAATCTTGACTATGCTTTTTACTAAAGGGTGACCTTGGGCAAGATAATCTCTCTGTGTCTCAGTTCTCTCACTGTGAAATGGGAAGGATAATAGTGCCTATATCATAGAGTTGTGAGGATTAAATGAGTTAATATATGTAAAATACTTAGACTAGTCCCGGGCACACAGCACTATGTAGGTACTTGCTATTACTGTATTATTATTATTGTGCCCTCTACCTTACCCTAAAATCTACATTGGTCTCCTTTCAAACCTCTTGCCCCCTCCAGTCTAGGCATCACACTGCCACCAAAGGTTGGCTCCAAAAGGCTAATCTGACAGTCCAGTGCCTGCTGAGGGCCCTTCGTTGGATCTCTACTGCCCATCCTATAAAATCTGAGCCCCCCATAAGGTCTATAAGGGCCTCCTACACCTGGCCCTGACCCCTTCATTTTGCTTCTTTCTTCCGTACTTCCCCATGCTCCAGCCTCATCCCCCGCCCTCCCCCAGTTTCTTAAATTACACCCGTTTTCCTGCCTCAGGGCCTTTGCATATGCTGTTCCCTTCCCTACTGTTTTTCATTAATGTAACTTCTACTAGTCCTTAAACGTCTTCAAGCAGCAATTACTTCTGCAAGTCCACTCCCCAGCTTGGGTCTGTGCCCCTTCCTTCCCTGTGGGACTAGGCACCTGTGCACTCCCTCTTCTTCGGCACTTAAAGAACTGAGTCGACCTCTCCTCTCTGGACTGGATCCCCCGGGGCCACTCTGCTCAGCCCACTGTCTCCCGAAGTCTCGGTCCTCTGAGCGCCGTCCCACCCACCCCGGCCTTCCCTCACCTGGCGGAGGTCAAAGGCTGCCGCCTCGCCGCGCTCCCGGCTCCGGCAGGCCAGCACCACACGAGCTCCTCGGCGCGCCAACTCCAGGGCCGTCATCTTCCCGATGCCGCTGTTGGCGCCTGCGGAGGGCGGGCGGGAGCCCAGCTGAGCCAGGCGGGCATCGCCCCCTGCCGCCCCAGCCCCTCGCCACCCGCCGGCCCGCACTCACCCGTTACCACTGCGGTGCGGCCCCGCAGGCTCACGATGCCGCCGCACGGCGGGGCCTTCACCAGGTTGTAGTAGACGAGCACGTAGGCGCCCAGCAGCAAGCCCGCGCCCAGCAGCAGCGCCTCCATGCCGGCCGCGCCTTCGGGCTCCCGCCCAGGCCCGTGCCGCCCTGGATCGCCGCCTGGCAGCTGCCGATGGAGCCCGCACTGGCTTGGAAGGGCGCCGCGAGGATCTCCGGAAGGCGGAGGTGGAGGGGAAGACTGGCGGCTGCAGGCAGTGCAGGGGTGTGTGCGTGCGTGGGCCCTGCGAGCGCCCCCTAGGCATGCGTCTGTGTCCTCGGATGTTTGTTTGTGTGAATACCAAGGTGCGTGTGTACATTTGGGCCCTGGGAGCGCCCTCTAGGTGTGCCTGCGTGAACGCGTTCTAGATGCGTGTGTGTGCACCCGCACGCTGAGGGTGCCCTCTAGGTCTGTACGTGCACACACATACCGTGTGTGAGTGATTTTTGGGGTATATAATGTACCCATGGGCTCTGGGATCCCCCTTGAGGTCCCCCCCACTTCCATTTATTTATTTACTTACTTATGTTAATTTTTCTATTTTATTTGTTTTTTCATTGACTTTTTTAGAGAGTGGAAGGGAGGGGAGAGACACAGAGAGAAACATAGATGTGACGGAGACACATCAATTGGTTGCCTCCCCCAAACACCCCACCAGGGACAGGGATGGAGCCTGCAACCAAGGAATGTGTCCTTGACTGGAATCCAACCCGGGACTCTTCAGTCCGTGGGCCTACACTCTATTCACTGAGCCTAGACTGCTAGGGCCGCCCGCCTTTTAGGAGAGGGAGGGCGTTGTCCTACTCATTCATGTACTTATTGGTTGACTCCCCTCTGACCAGTGATGGAACCATATCCTGATGGAACCATATCCTTGGCATATGGGTACCACGTTCTAACCAACTGAGCTACCCAGCCAGGGCCGGATCCTTTGTGTGTGCATCTTTCATGTGTTTGTGTCCATGTTGCTGAGAGCCCCTCCAGGCATGTGCATGCATCTGTAGTCTCTCTGTGTGTGTGTGCTTGAATGAATATCAAATGTACCTGTCCTTTGTGTGGTGCCCTATAACTGAAGGCTTGTAGGAGGGCTAACAGGGTGTGTGTGTGAGCCCTCTGGGTGACTGTGTAACAGAGTCGTTCCCTCTGAAGAGGCTTTCGTACATGAATACTCTTGTATCTGAAAGCAAGTTCCATCCTGGATACCTTTTCCTCCATAAACAAGTCCTTCCATTCATATCCTCATAACCCATCCTCAGCTCCTAGGATTCTTCCCATAGAAGGCAAGGAGGTGATACAGTGCTCAGCATGGCACCATCAGTTAAGAGCTGTCAGGATTCACTTTCCTTAGCTGTCTATGTCTTCCTGTCTCTGCTCCCCACCCACTCCAATTCTGAAGGGAAGCAGGAAGAGAAAGAGTGTAATATTTATCTGACTTCCAGGAGGAAATTCTCCATGGAATGGTTCTCACAGGTGGTAGAAATGGGTAAAGAAACTTCATCACTCAATGGAAGAAGTGACTTTGACGGCAAGGTGCGTGGGAACAACTAGGAAGGCAAGGGTAAGGATATTCCTGGCCAGGTGACTTGCCAGAAGAAAGGACCTTGCCTGAGAAATCCAGTACAATTTAGTATCCATTGTTTGGTACTTACGGTGTGCCAGCAGTATGGTTAGCCTTGGGAAGATGGAGTCGAACAAGATATCTTTCTGCCCTTAAGGAGTTCAGGAGGCCCATTAGGGCAGGGGCAAAGCTTGACAGGTAGGTGGAAGCCTGGAACAGACCTCAGATTCCCGGGCAAGTTTCCTATTTATAGCTGCACTGTGGATTCACGGTTAAATTGTAGAAGTTGTGGGATGAGGCTGGGGATGGAATATTAAAGACACAGTGCCTTCTCCACCCCTGAAGCAAGATCCTGACAGGCCAACAGGCCACCTACTTGAACAGTGCTGGGACAGACACACAGGTGCTCTTCAGCTAAGTCAGAGACTGTCATTATTTTAATTTATTGACTTTTCTTTTTCATATATTTTGATTGATTTCAGAGAGGAAGGGAAAGACAGAAACATCAATGATGAGAATCATTAGTTGGCTGCCTCCTACATACCCCATACTGGGGATTGAGCCCACAACAGACTGGCATGTGCCCTGACCAGGAATTGAACTGTGATCTCCTGGTTCATAGATTGACACTCAACCGATGAGCCACGCTGGCCAGGCTATTTATTGACTTTTTAGAGAGAGAGAGAGGAAGGTAGAGAAAAACTGATTTGTTGTCCCATTTATTTATGCATTCGTTGGTTGATTCTTATATGTGCCTTGACCTGGGATCACACCTGCAACCTTGATGTATCAGGACGATGCTCTAACCAACTGAGCCATCTGGCCAGGGCTGGGAGACTGTCTTTAGGAAAAACTTCCCAAATAGTTTCTCATGTAAGGTCTTCAAAGAGGAAAGGGTGGAATTTGGTTTAATAAGAAGGCTCAGGGCCGTAGAATTAAGGTAATGCATAGACTTCGTCTTGAGGAATTGCTGCTGTGTAGTGAATACAGTCCTATAAACTGTGGCACAGCCGGGGTTAGAGACTGGATTTCTCATTTTTCATGTTTCCCCAGAGACATTTGAATCAACAAATTGCTCCACACTACATTCTAAGACACGGGGGCCACATCTACCTTGTTGACTGCTCATAGCAAGTGAGCCAGACCAAGATTCAGGCACAGAGGGTCAAGTGGTACTTGAATTGCTCCATGTCCAGCTAAGGTGACAGGGAAAGGACAAAACCAGGTGTTATGACCTCCCAGAATAGATGAATAAAGTATGACAGCAAATAATTGGAACTAAAGGCAGTCTCTACTCTCTAAAGCTTCTAGACCAGAATGCAGAGGTCTCACTCTACCAGCTTGTTTTAATGTCTTGGTTTTGGAGCCATAAAGAGCAGGGGCCTGAACATTCTTAGAATCTTGCAGAATCTGATCATGTCAAATAATCAAACCCTCTAAACTCTAAGTCACCCACAAAGTCATACAACAGCTCCCCTTAGCAGATGCACCCTTACCCTTCCATTTCCACCCCCCATGCACTGTAGGCTCACTTTCCTACAACACCTCCCCTCTCCTGATTTCCCTTGGGGAATGTGACTTGTTCAAGGAGACTGTGGGACCAAGATCTCAGGGAGGGTCCCTTTCAAGTATGATGACAGGTAGGACAGACAGGCAGAAAACATAATTTGAAGTATTTTTGTTTTTTTATATACAGAATACAGGAAAGTTTCTGTAAAGTCTAAAACATTACAATTACTATGTACATTGGTACTAGTTGTGGGGTAGGAGAAGAGGAGGGAGTCAAGGGTGGGAGGAAGAGGAGAGAAGTGGCAAGAGAACAAAAAAAGGAGACAAAACAGGTTTACGACAAAAAACATTTTTGCTACAATAGACAATTTGAAGAAAACGCTCTACCACATGTAGTACTGTACACAGTTTTTAAAAACATTGAAAAAATGTCATCACTAGATGTATTTACACAAAATCCAAATACACTTTTCCTTATTCGAAATAAAATAGATGGACAGCCAGAAAAAGGATTCATTTCTCATTTGTCCATAATACACAGTAGCTACCTGTAGTGCAACCGCTGCAGAAAGGGAAAATAACTTGGAGGGTGGGAACCATGGAAGGAGGGTGGGTAGCGATCTTTATATTAAATAAAACAATGATATTGTATAGATTTTGCTGTATGAAAACTGTATTTTTTTCTTTTAATATAAAACTATTGTCACTGCCACAAAATAGAACAAGTTTCTGATTATTTTACAACGGCGGGCGAGGGGGAGGGAGCAGGTGGGTGGGGAACGGTTTTGTGTTGGAGGAAGTGTCCAGACCATTGGCCTTCCCCTCCCTGCCCACGCTGTTCCTCAGCTCGGGTCTGCCGCTTTTCCATGAAATGTTGAGTACAAATATATGTGCAAATGCCCCCTAGAACTTGAGAAAAGAAAAAGGATTTTAAAAAACAGTCAAAAGGTTTTCTTCATGTCATGCAAAGATTGTAGTTGAAGGGTTTCTGGTGGAGTATAGAAAAAACCCGGGCTTGGTTTGTGTACATTTTTGCATTGCAGGAGTCTTGGGGTGGGTGAGGCGGGTGATGGGGTAGCCACCAGTCCTAGGGAACGGAGTTGGAGCGCAACACAGGGCCCTGGTGGGGCTTGAGAGAGAGCTTCTCGGCCAAGACCCCATCTTGCAACAGACTGGCATCGCCTTTGGGCTGTTTGGTCGCAAACTCAGTGATGCTGAAGACAAACTGCAGACACCCCAGCTTGATGTAGCTGCCATGGTGCAGTAAGGCCGTGCCTTCCCAGCCGGCCCCACTGCCCCCAATCAAGCTTGAGCTGCTGGCTTTGCAGTTGCAGGGTCTCCGTTGTGGCCCCTGGGCTTGGGAACTCATCATGGGTGCCTCCTCACTTGGCTCTTCATCCTGTTTCTGGTGCCGGCGACGCCCTGGGGAAAAAGGGGATGGTCACCAGAGAGGAACAGTGAGCAGTCCAACCATCTGGGCTGTTCGCCAGATGGACCCCTGTACCCCCCCATTTTAGATGCTGCATGACTGGGGTGAGGGATGCTCAGAAAGGACTGGTCAAGTCTCAAGTGCTGTACACAGAAGTGGGTGCACGGCACTTGGTTCTCTGTGACCCTCCCTGGGCCCAGGAGTAAGCACTTGGCAATGCAACCAGGAAGGCAAGAGACAGCATATCACTGGCAGCAAGCCTGAGCCACCCTGACAGAGCCTTTGAAAATGTGTCTAAAAATGGCAGGCTTCGTGGCCACAGGCCTCTGCTCCAACTTACTGATGACACTCTGCACTTTGGCAACAATACTGCTTGGGGGGGTTGGCGGGGTCTTCTCAGAGAAGTCACATGAATACAGCACATTGTCCACCGTTGTCCCGTGCTCACTGTAGTTTAACAGCTCATAATGTTTGGTATTCTGAGGAGGAGGAGGGAAGATAAGATGTGTGGTCTGCTGCGTGGGGCCTGGGGCTAAGGGGAGAGAGGACATATGGAGAAGGCTGTGCTGCTCTATCTGGGGAGCTCTCTTTCTTTCCCAATCGTGCCCTTCTTCCCTATACTTTTCGATTGGGGCTCAAAATTCACCTCCTGTGTGCTCTCCCTCCCAGGAGCAAGCTCCTGCCTTTCCCTTCCCCCTCCCCTCCCCCCACAGGCATGCATCTCCTAACCTCTAAGGGAACCCACGAGACCTGCAACCAGGGGAGCAATGGGCACTGTCAGTCCCAGGCTAACCCCCTGAACCTATCTCTAAGGCTCCCTTTTCTCTGACTTTCCAGAGCCAAAGCAGATTCGCCTAGGTTCTCTCCTGTTGCTTCTTCTATCCTAAGCCCTGCCTTGTTTCACTGTCCCCAGCTTTCATAAATGTACTCTTAACAATAAAAAACAAAAACAAATAAACAAAAAAGATTCACCCCTTCAGGGAAGCCTTCCTTCTTAGAACCCGCCCTCTCCTCACTCTTTTCTGCCTCCTCAGCACTGGCTCCTGTTGAAATCACTGGCATATGAGATGATGAAACTCACAGAGTTGCACTAAGAGGGCTTGGCTTCTTTCTATACTGTTTCCTTCCCCTGCTTAGCCCCACCCTTCCCCCCGACCTCAGCTGAGCCTGTGATCAACCTCAGGAGATATGGTAGCCCTGCTCCTGGGGAGCAG
This sequence comes from Myotis yumanensis, assembly GCF_028538775.1. Taxonomy (NCBI): domain Eukaryota; kingdom Metazoa; phylum Chordata; class Mammalia; order Chiroptera; family Vespertilionidae; genus Myotis; species Myotis yumanensis. The sequence goes on along the minus strand of NW_027223767.1, from coordinate 20,963,359 downwards.
ATGGCCATGGTAGAATGTCCTTTTCACACCAAGACTCTTCTCCTCCCCAGATGACAGGGAGGGAAAAGGAGAAGACCTCCAACACCCTTCTTCTCACCCAGGCACTGAACAAAAACTCAGTGCCTGGGAGAGGCCTCAGGTGGGGAGAGCTCCCTCCTACCCCACCAATACCCCTTACCTCATCGTAGAATATGCAGGCGTGTTTCCCGGACACGTAGTTACAGTGACCATAGTTTGTAAGGCACACGTCCATGTCAGCTCCTGCAAGGTGACATGAATAGAGGAAAAGGCGGGCAGAGAACAAATTGTAAGGTGTTTGTGTGAAGGTGTGGGGGAGGGGGAGTGTTAGCTTCTGGGCAGGCACTAGGAGACCCTGAGGGACAGGTAGCTCAGGGCCCCCTCCTTGTATTTTAAACTAAAGCTGATGTCTTTTCAACCTCTTGCCAGAGAACAGTTGTCTTTGCCAGCTGATCTGCTTTAGAACATATGGCTGCTGCCCAGATGGGTACAGTGAGCTACTGAAGAAAATGCGATATTTTCTTTTCATTTTTTAAAATATATTTTTTATTCATTTCAGAGAGAAAGGAAGAGGGAGAGAAACATCAATGATGTGAGAGAATCATTGACTGGCTGCCTCCTGCATGTCCCCTACTGGGGATTGAGTCCGCAACCCTGGGCATGTGCCCTTGACTGGAGCGTCAGTCCACAGGCCAACGCTCTATCCCCTGAGCCAAACTGGCTAGGGCGAGGATGGGATGTTTTCATGAGAACACAACATGGGGTGCAGGGCCTATAAATCATATCACCTGAAAGCAGGGAAATGTCTAGGCTGGGGGCTAATCTGCCTGTCTCTGTACAAGATAGAGGGCGAACTAAAGCTCAGGTGTATGTGAGCCCCGTAACTTTTTCAAGACCTGCAGGGAGAAAGCATGTGCTCACTCCTTGGGTATCTCCTTGCAGTGTTTTAAATGCCTCACTGAGCAGCAGTCAGAAGTTTTACCTCTCCTGATGTCACACTGGGCACAAAGCAAAGGGCCAGAGGACAGGGAAGACAAGCAGCTGATGGTCTCCTTTCTTAGCCCTTCTGGTTGGGACATCCATCAAGTTAAACCAGTCTGCCCCTTTCTAGCCTTTGAGGGTAAGAGTGTTAGTCTTTAGGGCTGAACAGACTCAGCACCTCCCAGCTGGCTCACCTGTCCCGATGTAGAGGGTTCGATAACACATGTTCACAGCTCCTCCCAACCCTAAGAGAGGGTAGAACACAGCTCGGGCCTGTACCTCCTTTCTTTGCACTACAAGACAAACACAGGGATAGGGTTATTCAGAAACTCAGAATCTGACACTCAAATGCAAATCAACAGAACATATGGCTCAAACATTAACAGAACCTGGACCTTTGGCGCATCGCTTGAAGAATATAATCCCACTGGATGAGTAATCTTTACAAACTCACATCTAACACTGGGTTGCTTCACGGTGAGGCTCTCTGTCCCACACACAGCAGTCCTCACATGGGGTAAGAAGGACCAGAGCTTTGACAATGGTCACAGGATTTGAGGATGATAGTACTTTATGAGCTCTTGGCTGCTGGTTGGTTTGTCAGGGATATACTAGCTGGTCCTATAGGGAGGTTGTGCAAAAAAGGGCACAGACCATCTCTCTCAAACTTTAAGGTGCATATGATTTGCCTAGAATCTTGTTAAAATGCAGATTATGATTTTGTAGGTCTAAGGTGGCGCCAAAGCTCTGCATTTCTAACAAGTTCTTAGATGCAGCTGCTGCTGCTGGTCTGGGGACCAAACTTTTAACAGCTAATGCTCCAAGGGGTATCCTAAGCAGAGTTAACCTCTTGGGAAGGATTTCCAGGAGGCTAGCCCAACTGTTATTCTGTTTCTCACCTTTTGGGAAATTCTTCTAACTTGAATATTTGACAGCAATTGAGCAGAAAACACTACATATACCCAAAGGCACTTGTAGCTGTTTTCTGTGTCTCAAAGTGGATATGTATGAAAGAAAGTTACAGTGCACTTCCTGGAGTCTGAGCTGAAAGCTGTGGGTGCCATTTTGTATCTGTTTTCTGAGAAAAAAAACAAAAACCATGGTGCTTTATAAAGCCCATAAAAAGCACACACTGAAAGCTGAGATTTCCATGGAGGGGGGATGGCCATTCACACAGAGAGATCTGACGGCGTGGTGTGGTGGCAGGTGTGCATGCGCACCTTCTGTGTGGTGCCCTCCAGAAGCCAGTGGATGTGCCCCGACACTGCCCGGTGAAGTTTGGACCCGGGAGGGGAAAAGCTGATGTATTCTCTGCAAGGCCAGAAACTTGATCAGCTTCTCGTCCAGCATATTTATCTCGATTTCTATTAACCAAAGAGAGAGATTAAAAAAAGCAGCTGAGGAGGAAATGGAATGAGAAGTAGGCTAAGGTTACCGAGCAAATAGTGCAGCATTTCTAAAATCCAGCCAAGAGCTTTTTAAAAAATAGCACAAAGTGATACAAAGATCTTGGCTGGGCATCTCACTAGCCATCTGCAGTGAGAGACAGGCCCCAGTGCAGACTATACAGATGCCTCCTGCCCCTGGGTAGCTGGATTTTAGGTAAAGTGGTCCTAGAAAGGTAAAGCAAGATAAACCATTTGCCTGTGCATGGGGAAGGCCTGGATGTCTAATATTGGGGCTTGGATTTCTACCCACTCTCTGTTTACAGAGATCGAGTTCTGCCCTGCTTCTCCTTGATTGTGGGAGCGAGATGCCTCCTGATTTTATTCTGCAAGTGCAGGTGATCTGACTATAGTGATTTTCTCTTCTCTTCTCACTGGTCAGCTTGGCTCTGTTCTCTCTTCATCTTTGATTATGTGTATATGCATAAGGCAGAGATAGAAGGGGCTTTTTTCCTACACCACTCCCCTCTCCAGCCCTGAGACCAGGCACCCCTTCTGCCCCTTTTTGAAATGAGCTGAATGCTGCGTAGGGACAGCACTTTCACCACAGTAGCTGGTGGCAGAGCAGCAGCTCATTCACTCACCTCCATTGACATCCATAAATGCTCGAAGTGAGTTGGTGAGGTCCACCATGGCAGTAGAGTTGGCTGGGAAAGAGGGTACGGTTAAAGCGCTTCCTATGGATAACGTGCCGGGGCTGACCTTGCCATCTGGGGACGGAGCAGGAAGACTGTTACTTACGTCGCCTGAGGGAAACCCACCGGTACAATCCCCCACTGCCGAGACAGGTCTGGATTTCGGACCCAAGGTGATGTTCCCTTCTCGATTCTCACCCCATAGGCTCTGGAACTCCTAGAGCTAAAAACGTGTGGTGAGGAAGGGCAGATGGAACGACAATGCACCCAGGCATGCAGAAGGCTCCAGAGAACTGAGAACCAGTGGAATCTACTGCTCTGGGGAATGTTGGTGGGGTAACTTCATTCTCTGAGCCATGACTACCTCCCTGCTACCTATACTCATTTAAATAAGTGGTGCCTGCCCCTAAAGCTCCTGCCTACTGAAGTCTGACTCACAGGTGCAAAATCTACCCAGGAAAAAAGCCTGAGAAGTGGGGCCACCCTGAGATCTGGGGCTCCATGCAGAGAAGTCACAGACACCTTGTTACCAAGACTTCCAGCTGACTAGGGAGGCCAGCTTCAGTTCAGACAGGAGAGACCACAGGGGGTTTCAGCAGCATCTGATACCTGGTTCAGATGCTGGGGTCAGCAACCTCGAGGTCCCGAGTGCTGACTGGAGATAGCTGAGAGAGCAGGTCCACACTAGGTCAAGTATGGACATGAGGGCAAGCTTTTGGGCCAGAATTCTCTCTATGGGCATCCCACTCTGCAGCAATTCTAAAGGCAGTGTTCCTTTCTAGCCCTGCTTTCCCTGACATGGAAGTTCCTTCAAAATAACCAGGCTCTGAGAATCTGGATCAGGTGTGGATCATGAAACAGAGGCTATCATTCAGAGCCTCAGGCTGACCACAATGGTTTCGGAGCACATGCTACCTTCCTCAAGGGTGATGGGACAAAACAGGCAGAAGACCCAGGCCTGGAAGGAGTGGGAAGGTGGAATCAGGAGACCCAGGCTGTAGTTCCAATCCTGCCACTGACTTGTTAGATCACCTTAAAGAAATCACTTAAGCTTTCAGAGCCTAAGCAGTCCCACTGAATAGACGAAGACAAGTTAACATGTACTTTCTCTTCCATCACAGAAATGGGGGAAGGATAAATAATACAGAGATCAAAGCCCTCTGAAATATTCACAGATAGGATTTTTTGAAGCTTATTTGTCAGGAAGAGCATAAAATTACTCCAAATCACCCTAAGGCTGAGTGGCACTCACCTGAAGATGGCGCTGGTGAGCAGAAACTTTGGCTGGCTCCTGTGGCCAAGATACTGTCTCCTGCTGCTTGGGGGGGAGTGAGCACCCGGGTGGCATTTGGGGGTGAGCCCAGTGGCCTTGAATCTGTCAACGGAGGTCCTATCTGTGATTGGACAGTCTTTCTTTGCAAAGTGCTGGTGTTCTCGATGCTGGCACAAGAGCTGGGAATGGAAGGGGGCAGGCTTGGGACAGGAACCAAACTCCTCTGGGGGCAAGAGCTGGGGCCAGTGGCATTCTCTGTCTTCACAATGATGCCGACGGTGTGGTTCTGAAGCCCCCCAGCCGCTGGTGGTGTGAGGGGCCGGGGCCAGCCTTGTCGGTGTGAGAGGCCTGGTAGGGGGGTGTTGGCGCCTGGAAGTCGCCGGGGGTCCGTGGAATCAGTGGGGCTGCTGTAGAGGTGTGGGCCATTGGCTTTCACCTCTGTGTTCACTGGCCCGTTGGCAGTCCCACAGGGGGGTTTCTTGGATTTTTCCGCACAAGAACTGCAGCTGATGTCCTCTAGGGCTGGGGGTTGGTGGGGTGGAGAGCAGCTCAGGGAATTCTGGGTGCTAATCCCTGAGGGGCAGGACAGGGGATAGTGGGAAGGTGTAGTAGGTGCCTTGTCAGCTGTTTGCAGGGAGGTGGTGATTGAGCTGTCAGTCACAATAACAGGCTTAATATCAGCCTTCTCTGTCTGTTCAGAGTCCCAATGCGAAGGCATCTGCTTAGCAGATAAATGTTTCAATATGCTGCACTGGAGCGCAACAACACTACAGAGCCACTGTAATGGAAGGAGAGGAGAGGAGAGGAGGGTAAGAGGCCTGGGAGGCGCTGGTCCTTCCTGCCACAGTGGCCAGGGTTACAGCAGAGCTGATAAACACTGTTTCCGAGGTCCCATTGCGAATGCCCAGAAAGGGTGTGCTTGACTCCTGATAGGATTCCATTTCCATTCCCAAGCAAGACTTGTTGGTACACTCAGCAGACAACACCCTGGTCAGCAGAGCTTGGGATTCCCGTTCTGGTTTTGCCCCTAAGGCTCACCTTGTGACCAATATTCAGCAAGTACCCTAAACATCGGCTGTGTGTCCAGCACTATCACCTAGTCTCTCTATGGGTCTACTGAGCTCTTTCTACAGACAGTTTTGCCCATCTCACAGTGCAGGGAGACCGATGGAGAGAAGCAGACCAGTTGACTCTGTAGTTCTCTTACTTGCCTCAAGATCTGAGTCAGAGGTTCTCCCTGAAATAGTCAACTCTTGGGGGGTGAGGGTGGGGGTGGGTGGGGTTGTAGAAGATGGGGATGGGAATGACACTAAGGCTATTTCCATAACAGCTGCAGTGGGATGGAAGATTAGATTTGGAATCCCAGCCCTGCCTTCACTCACCTCTTGCTGCTCTGCCTGGGTGGCTAAGTGCTCAGAGTTCAAAAGGTGCATCTGTGATTCCTCAGGGATCCCATTGCAGATCAGCTCCCCATCCCGAATGGCCGCGGGTGCAATGAGTGGGGGTGGAAACTGGTATTGAGATTTTATAGCATCAGGAACCTGTTCAGAAGAGATAGGAGGAGGAAGGAGAGGGAGATAGTGCCAATATGGCCAGTTGATTCTGCTCTGACCGTGCTCTTCTGTCCTTGGTGCTGATGCCCAGGGGACCATCATCCACTCTGGGATAAGGTGGCTTGGTGGGCAGCAACTGCTCTGTGCCACCATCTCTTTGCCTAACACATATGCACGCTAGCTTGAGAAGGCACAAAACTGGAAACAGCAGGCATGCCCCCCACTTTACTTCATTAAGGTCTAAGGACTGAGGAAGCCAGAAATCATTGCATACTGCCTTCTGCTTTGGTCTAAAAAGTGGAAGACTGACACCAAACGGCTCCAGAGTGGTACCCTGGGCTCTTATTGCTTAGGCTCAAGTTTGGAAAGTAAGTAAACAATATCTGAAGAGATAAAAAGTTAAATGAGATCACATTCACAGTAGACATGCTCAGCATGAGGCCTGGCTCCAGAGAAGCACTCAATGTCAGTTTTCTCCATTCATTCATGACTCATAAAACAATTGAAGACCTCTTTGTTGTACAAACAGAAGACACACTCTGAATCTCACCATGTAAGAATGAAAGAGCCACACAAGCAAAGAATCATTCACACATTCAACCAACATTTATTGAGCATCTCCTGAGTCTGGGCACTGTGCCAATTCCTAGAAATCCAGATGAACAAAATTTAAGCCTTGCCCTCAAGGAGCTCACAGTCTAGTAGGGAAGACAAACACAGAAACATTATAATACAATGTGATGGATCCTAGAATAAAGGTATGTCTAAGTAGCTAATAAAAACATGGAGAAAAGTGCTTATTTCTACCTGGGGGACAGAAGCTTGGGATTAGAGATTTTATAGGAAGGCGGTATTTGAGCTGAGACTTGGCAGTTAAGAAGGAACTTCCAGGCAGACCAAGGGGAAATAGGGTAGGGAAGCAGTACCTAAGGCAGAGATGTAAAAGCACCTGGTAGATTTGGAAAATATTTTGGGAGAACCAAGAGATTTGGTGAGCAGGTTCTTAGGGAGGATAAGGGAAGGAAAGCCCCAAATGGTTGCCTTTCCTTATTTTATTATTGTTATTTTAATTTTATTTTTTTATTTACTTATTTATTTTTATTGATTTCAGAGAGGAATGAAGAGGGAGAGATAGAAACATCAATGATGGGAGAGAATCATTGATTGGCTGCCTTCTGCACGCCCCCTACTGGGGATTGAGCCCACAACCTGGGCATGTGCCCTCGACTGGAATCAAACCCACGACTCTTCAGTCCATAGGCTGACACTCTATCCACTGAGCCAAACCAGCGAGGGCTTATTTTATTATTATTATAAACCCTCATTTGAGGATATGTTTTTATTGACTTTAGAGGGGAGGGGAGAGAGAAACATCGATCAGTAGCCTCCCGTATGTGCCTAACCAGAGATTCAGCCCACAAGCTAGGAATGTGGCCTGAATGGAATTAAAACTGCAACCTTTTGATGTATGGCGGGAAGTTCCAACCAACTGAGCCACCCAGCTAGGGCTCCCTGTCCTTATTTCACTCTCAAATTGTCCAATTACAAAATGCTTTTCAGAAAATTTGTGCCCTTGGATTTTCTTCAAGAATAGAGAAACATTTTAAAAGGGAACATTATAAAACGATAGGGTTTTATCAAAGCCTCTTGGCCTGTTCATTTTGGTAGCCCGGCTCTCTTCCATACCTATATGGTGAATTATAGTCTAGATCTGTTTAACTAAGGCAGTGGTCGGCAAACCGCGGCCCCTTGAGTGTGGCTCTTCCACAAAATACCACGTGTGGGCGCGCACGTACAGTGCGAATGAAACTTTGGCCACACTCAAGGGGCCAAAGACCCGCATGTGGCTCGAGAGCCGCAGTTTGCCGACCACTGAACTAAGGTATGAGGCTTGTCACCTGTAATATATCTTACTCCAACTGAAAACATCTAACTTAATTTTGGAAAACTGGTGTTTCCACTGAAGTATAAATATTTAAACAGTTAAGAGTTTGTTATCCAATTTTCAACAGTTAACATCTTGCTGGTGCTGACACCCACTGGAAATGATGGGTATGATTTTTAAAAAAAAATCCTCACCAGAGGATATGTTTTTACTAATTTTATTAATTATTATTTTTTTGAATCCTCACCCAAGGATATTTTTCTATTGATTTTTAGAGAGAGTGGAAGAGAAAGGGAAAGACAGAGAAATATTAATGTGAGAGAAACACATCAGTTGGTTGCCTCCTGCATGAGCCCTGACCAGGGCCTGGGCCAGGGAGAAGCCTGTAACTGAGGTACATGCCCTTGACTGGAATCGAACCCAGGACCCTTTGGTCCACAGGCCGACACTCTATCCACTGAGCAAAACTGGCTAGGGCTGTTTTTACTAATTTTAGAGAGATGTGAAGGAAGGGACAGGAAGCTGAGGGGGGCGGGGGGGGATATATGTATGAGAAAAACATTAATTGGTTGCCTCCTGTACCTGCAACCTAGGTATGTGCCTGGACCAGGAATAGAACCGGCAACCTTTCAGTGCATGGGACAACCAACTGAGCAACACCATCAGCCAGGGCGGGGCTGGTGCGATTTTAAAGTATGGCTGCCCCCAAGTGGTCATATTTGAGAATTGCTGGTTCCTATTGATACATATGACAGTCTGGGATTATTTCAAAAGAGAAAAATCAGTTTATATATAGGTATATAGTGTTGGGCTCTCTAAGTTAAATGAATGAGGGGATTGAGTGGTTTATGAGAACCAGCCTCAACACCACCAAATACTCTTTTCAAATTTCTCTGTCAAATCTCTGTGGATACACTTTAATAATTGTTAAGTACATAAAACGTATTGCTAATATATTAACAGCAGCCTGGGAAAAGAGATTTAACTTTCCTTTAGACATTTTCCCCTCTTAAATTCCTCAGTTGGGATAGCTCACTTTCCACATGGCCCTCTGCTTAATCACCCCCACCTTCACCTCACAGCTCTAGGAAAGGGGCCATCAAACAGGAAGAGATGGCACTGAGTGCCAGGTGAGGGGCAGTAACAGCAGAGCACATCTACATTTGGTGGAAGGGGTTAAAGAGTGTTTATCCTCAGGAGAACTAGAGACCTGCAGTTTGAAGGCCTACTATGGGGTTTGGCATTCATAATCCCGACCACCCTCCTCAAGTATTAAAATGTACAGCCACATTCATTACTTGTTCAGATACCACAGAGAAGTCTCAGGGACTTCAGTTTCCCTATTTGTGGAAGTGGGACCATGGCCCTCTGTCTATACCATGAAGGTGATCAGAAACCACCATCCTGCCTGAACCAGGTTGTGACTCACCTTCAAGCTTCTTCTTTTGACCGACTGGAGCACACGGCGGTTAGGAGGGTGCTTCTTGTGAATTCGGTTCAGGAAATCCACTTTGACGACGTGCTGTGAAATGGTGTCCTGGAAACGGTCAAACACCTGGCACCGATTACTCAGTGTCATATTCTTTTGGTTCAGCTAGGATCAAAGCAGAAACACTCCTGTGGTGAACCTCAAAAGACATCCCTCTCCCAACTAACTATAAATGGACCAAATGGGATTGTCTGTCAGGGGTTGGTATGTCAACACTTGTCAGAGTTGCATAAGATTTTCACCCTCAGCCCTGCCCTGTCCAACGAGGGACAACTGGTATGTTCCTCTTCCCTAGAGTGGCAGGAAATAGGGAATTAGCTAAGAAGTGACCTTCCAAATTCAGCCTCTGACAGTCTCTGTCCAGCTCAGACCACCCTCTGTCAGTTTACAGGTTTCCTTTTTTTCTTTTAGGTACAGGTTTCTGAGGAGATGCAGGCCTTGGCCCTCAAGAGACCCAGACTCCATTCCTAGCAAGAGAACCTCTCCCACAGGAAGCAGGACTGTTTCCTATATAGGAGTCTGGTTGACAGCTGGGATCAGCACCCAAATCCTGTGTGCCCTGCCCTATTCCTCCTCCATAGTACTAGGGAGCAAACTCCTAGAATATATCACAGTCTTGTTCTATAGGAGGCAGAAAACGTGGACTGCTCTAAGAGGCCGAAGGGAGGAGAGGGAAGTTTGTGCAGCAGCATACAGAAATTATGTCACATTTCCTCTTCTACAACTGGTCCCATACACTTTAATTCAAAAGGGAAAAAAACGTGTGGCAGCTTCTAATTAGTAAAAGAGGAAAAACCCCTAAGTGGCTAATAAAATATTACCCAATTAATAACTTCTCATCTGCTGGAAAGGCGATCTTTAAGATTCATATTTGGGTAAACTGCTCATGGTTGCTTTTTTTTTGGTTCAGTAAGAGGCAAAACAAGATACCCACACTGAGCCCCAGAGAGAAGCTTCCTCCTAGATAAATCTTTCTGAACAGCATTAGACAAATAAGAGGACAAAGCAACTATTTTCTTTCATATGTGCAAGTCTATAACTGAGGTTCCCTCAGTGTAAAGTGGAGGGCACATTGCCATGTTGAGGGGCAACAATCATTCCATGATTATCACCATTTGATAGGCGACGTCTTATGCAATAACATTTTTTAATTTGGAAAGGCTGTTCTTATGAGGGACCTGCTCCTCCTGAAGCCCTCTCCTACTCAATCTATGAGTGACTATTCTAAGTGCCTATAAGGAAATGTCTTTGGAGATAGCAAACTACAGTTCTGTTTTGGCCCCAGGAAGCAGTCTGGAAAATGTACCCAAGACTCCTGGGAAATAGATAATACCCTCACACCATTCATTCAACAACTTAGTTACTCAACACCTATAAGTGTTATGACAAGAATTAAAGTAAGAGGAGGGAAAGAACCTCATTTGGTGCCTAGGAAAGATCAGGTGTTCAATAAATGGTTGACTGTCTGGAATACCATTATATCCACGTCAATTCGCTTAAGTTACCGTGCAGTTAGTTAATTCCTGAGATATAAGAATAAATATCTTAGAATTTTCTTTGTTCCCTCTAAAAACAAGAGGCAGGAAAATATGGAAGCAACCACTGTGAGAGTATTTATTTCCATAATGTTGGACCTAATATACCCCAGTTTAGGGCTATCACATCTGCTTGATTCACTCTGGAAGAAAATATTAATGAACAACCAAATGCTAGTGGGTTAAGTCTGTCCATGCAGCTAAAATAAGGCATTGTGATAAAAGGCAAAACGCACAGCTAATGAATGTCAAAATAATCGGAATTGAGTCGAATGGTCTGTAGAAACCAGCATCGGAGAGATTATAGTGAATTCTGGTACAAAGCTGACCTTCCTATGCTTTCTACTGAACCAGTCCACGCTCCACTGTGCCCGTAGAGGACTGAAGGGACACTGCTGTACTTACCACCACATGTTCGATGTGATTTGGACACATCCATCTGCCCAGGGGCATGGCAGTGAGTGGTGGCTCAAGGCAGTCCATGTGGAACAGGAGGGGGCAATAGTCACACTGGATGAGAGGGGCCACGCGACAACTCCTGCAAAAAAGAGATTCGGCCATTTCTGTGGCAAGATGGGAGAACTCAAAACAACCTCCCCTCCTTAATCCCAACAACATTCTCCCACATCCTCCTCCCCCAATGATTCAGTTACAGTCACGATTAGAAAGATGGATGAAGTTGGGGGCTACCACAGAGCTCTTCATTATTCTCTCTTCTAAGAGAACTGTGTCTTGTCAGGAAGTGAATGTTTACGTGGAGTATGCTAAAGTGGCTGTCGGAGCATGAATGATAAATGCTCAGTACTCAGTGGGGGAAGACAGCCAACTCTACTTGATCTTTCTACTCCTTAAAAAAAGCAACTACTGCATTAAACAACAACAAAAATACTAGCAACCTTTCTAAAATCTACTACAGCAAGAACCTTTTCTTCTGCATGAAGCACTCAGAAAAACTGACAACCAGAGACAGTTGTGCTGGGAAAATGATTTTGTAATGTATTAATGTAAGCATAATTAAAGGGAGGGGCTTAAGCAAATGCCAATTATGATTTGTAACCATGATACTCTCAGGTCCTCAAAATGCACTGGAGCCACAGTTTGGGCTCAGAGTCCTGCACTCTACTATCTAGTCCCCTATAGCTTTTGGTGTGGAACATTTCTTTTTAATATTTTTTTTCTCCTGTTATCCTGTCCTTCTAACATATCTAACAAGTCCATCTTCAGTAGCAGCTGGTTCCTGTCACTGAGGAGATCCTATTTGAAGAAAACCAGTATCACAGGGAAGCTACAACTGGGGCAACCTAGGTGCTTTTGGAAGTCATCCAGTCTAATGCATACTGTGGATACCTGTACTACTTTTAAACTAAACTTTAGCGATTTAAAAATTATTTGTTGTTTCCAGGGACTTGTGTCGCTGCAGGCTAGAATTCCTCCTGATAGGTAGGCTAAATATTTCATACTTTAGTTTACTTTCAACTCTTGTTTAGCCTCTACAGTTTACAATACTTGTTAAAATATTCAAGGCTTTGATCAATTAGTCACTCAGTCTCTCTCATATCATCAAAATATAGATTATGTACATTTAACATGTATGGTTTGAAAGAGGTGATGGAAGAGAGAAAAAAACATCATTTACTGCCGAAACCGGTTTGGCTCAGTGGATAGAGCGTCGGCCTGCGGACTGAAAGGTCCCAGGTTCGATTCCGGTCAAGGGCATGTACCTGGGTTGCGGGCACATCCCCAGTGGGAGATGTGCAGGAGGCAGCTGATCGATGTTTCTCTCTCATCGATGTTTCTAACTCTCTATCTCTCTCCCTTCCTCTCTGTAAAAAATCAATAAAATATATTAAAAACAAAACAAACAAACAAAAAAACATCATTTACTGAATATGAGGAAAAGCCCCTTAGTATGGAGGAAAAATACCTGCTACACGTGAAGCAGACTTTGACCGGTAAGGGAACGAGACCATTGTGATCTAACTCATGCTGTGTCTTCTTAACGTTTTTCCCTGTGGTTTCCTCCTTTCTTCTTCTCTTGCTGGAACCTAGAAGAGAAATTGGTGGTGCTGAACTTTCTCTAGGTGCAGAGTTCCTGGCCTCAGATATGGACACAATAGTAAGCGAAAGGAAGAGATCTCAGTAAAAGCATGTGCTATGGCCTAGACATGGATCTCTTTCTGAGGCCCCCTGGTCTGGTTTCAAGTGAGAAAAAGAATTAGAGGGGAGACTGAGACATAAGTCAGAACCTTGATCAGAAGTCACTTGTTCTGTGGCACAAACACCTCTAAAGGTTTTGTAAACATAAAGTGGCCAGAAGCCTAGCTTATATACTGGCAACCTATGAAATATAAATAGGTCAAAAAGCCTATTCTCTGGAGGTAGATGAGGAAAAAACTACAATTTCACTGCATTTTAACAAAAATCAGAAAAGCTTTGATTCTGCATCCTACTGACCGTAAGTTTCTTAAGTTTGCCAATTTCACTCTATCTGAAAGAAAAAAATAAGATCTAGAAGCTTTATGGTATCAAGAAGAAGCCATGACTTGATTGATTAAACAAACAAAACACTAGGAGGGTAATTTGGTAGAATCTATTAAAAATATAAACGCCTGCCCTAACCGGTTTGGCTCAGTGAATAGTGTGTTGGCCTGCAAACTGAAGGGTCCCAGGTTCGATTCTGGTCAAGTGCATGTACCTTGGTTGCAGGCACATCCCCAGTAGGAGGTGTGCAGGAGGCAGCTGATTGATGTTTCTCTCTCATCAATGTTTCTAACTCTCTATCCCTCTCCCTTCCTCTTTGTAAAAAAATCAATAAAAATATATTTAAAAACAAACAAACAAACAAACAAACAAAAACTATAAATACAGCCCGGCTGGCATGGCTCAGTGGTTGAGCATTGACCTATGAACCAGGAGGTCATGGTTTGATTCCCGGTCAGGGCACATGCCCAGGCTGCGGACTCGATCCCCAGTGTGGGGTATGCAGGAGGCAGCCAATCAATGATTCTCATTGATGTTTCTATCTCCCTCTTCCTTCCTTTCTGAAATTAATTAAAAAAAATATAAAAAAGAAAGTAATTTGTCTTAAAAAAACAACACAAAACTATAAACACAGTTTTGACTCAGCAATTCTAATATTAAGAATTTATCCTACATTGCCGAAACCGGTTTGGCTCGGTGGATAGAGCGTCGGCCTGTGGACTGAAAGGTCCCAGGTTCGATTCCGGTCAAGGGCATGTACCTGGGTTGCGGGCACATCCCCAGTGGGAGATGTGCAGGAGGCAGCTGATCGATGTGTCTCTCTCATCGATGTTTCTAACTCTCTATCTCTCTCCCTTCCTCTCTGTAAAAAATCAATAAAATATATTTAAAAAAAAAAAAAAAAGAATTTATCCTACAGACACACACCCACAAGTATACAATGATGTATTTACAGAATTATCTGTGAAGCACTATCTATAGAAACAAAAGATTAGGAAAAACCTGAATGTCCATTAACAGGAAATTAAATAAATTATAGTACATCTATATGTATATGATAGATCCTTATACAACCATTAAGAGAAACTAAGTAATGTCTATATTAATATGGAAAGATCTCTATCCTGATCACATTATGAAGTAAAAAAAAAGCAATGTGTAAACAGAATATCAAGTATGCTATTTAAGGGGGAAGTAATGAGCATATATCTGTACTTGCTTATACATACACAAAGAAATTCTAGAGGAAATACACAAGAACAAAACAGTGGTTATCTGTGAGGGGTAGGAAGGTGGAAACTAGGCAAATGGCAGGCAGAAGTAGGAGGGAAATTTTTCCTGTACGCCTTTTTATATTTTTTGATTTCTGAATCATGTGAATATATTACTTTAAAAAAAAATGTGATACTGGGAAGGGTGGAAAGAGAAAATTGAATAAGCACTATAAGAGCTAAAACCTTCAAAGATCTCTCCAGGAAGAACCAAGAACAGCATGAGACAGTGGCTATACAGACAGTGATCCCATAGGCAGCACTACCCTTTGACTGGACAATAATCCTCTGGAAGGTGGAGTTGGGGAGGGGATATAATGGTTTGGCTAACCTGGTAGTGCAGTGGTACAAGTCAGTTCATTGGGCAACTGGAATTGGGTGGGGTTCCGCTCCATGGCGGCAGCAATCAGCAGCTCAAAAGGCCGCCTTAGCTGGGGCTGCACATAGTCTGGCTCTACTGCCACTGGCTCCTCATCCACGTCAATGATGTCCTCGTCAACGTCGTTCTGCTCAGAGGTGGGGGTCTCTGTGCTGGCATTGGACGTGGGCGTGCCAGGCCGGCTGGCTCTTCTCTCCAGGATCCGGGCATGGGCCATAGCCTTGAGTTCAGTTTTGCTAGCTGATCTGTCCAACAAGTCAGTGTCACTGCTGGGGGATGTAGTCCGTTTGCCAGATTTGTCCACCAGTCCATTAACATGGCCCAGCTCCTTTTTCTGTTCTCGCTTCTGTGCAAATGAACAGGAGGGCCCATCATACAAAGTACCACAAAACAGAAAGAAATAGATGCTATAAAATCCTATTAGACTACAAACCAAAATTATGAAAGTCACAGATTCATCCACCTGGGGACTTGGAACACAGTTCTGTTAAAGTTGACAAAATTATAGCTGAACTAATGCTGGCAAAACTATTGCAGCAGGGAATCACCAAAAGGCATGGAAATTAGAAACTATTATACAAATCACACATCATTTCCTCTAAGTCATTATATGATACACAATATCTCTATACAAGTAGAGGAGTAAAGGAATAAACAACTGACACAGTGAGAACAAGCTAGGTGAGACCGAGGACAGTAAGAATAACAGTGGGAACCAATGAGATCACTGTAGTTTGCCTGGAGCAGCAGCCTGACCTATTGAATGGTTTTAAGAACTGCTCAAAATAAATAAAGTCTGGCCCGTCAGGTGTGGCTCAGTGGCTGAGCATTGACCTATGAACCAGGAAGTCATGGTTTGATTCCCAGTCAGGGCACATGCCCAGGTTGTGGGCTCAATTCTGGTGTGGGGCCTGCAGGAGGCAGCCGATCAATGATTCTCTCTCATCATTGATGTTTCTATCTCTCTCTCCCTTTCCCTTCCTCTCTGAAATAAATTTTAAAAAATTATATATATAACAGTCTGCAAAAGCAAAGGTAATATGTAAAATAGGCAAGCAGAACTCCCTGTCTAGGGAGGCTGGGTGCTAGCCTGGAAGGTATCTGTAGTACACAGTGGAAAGATAGTGTGTGAAGGGTAGGGACTCAGCAATCATCGTGGTGGCTTTCAATATTTCAACTTTAACTAGAACTCTGAAAGTGATACTTCTTTGAATGGGAAGGTGGAGAAGTGGAAAAAGACTAAGTGTACTCTGTAGGCCTAGATGACTGACAATACATTTTCCTCCAGGATTCCAAATAGAGTGGTCAAATGAAAGTTTAACATTGGTCTCCAGTCAGAAGACAGTTCTGCCACTGATTTCCTATGACGTTGGGTGACTCGGGCTGGTGGGCAGGAATTTCTCTATCTGTAAAGTGAATCTAGTAAAACTTTTCTTCTTCTTTTCTCAGGGACATGGTGACGATAAAGAGAATCATATATATGCAAGGGATGGCTCTGAGTTGGGAGAATCTAGCCTCCACTAGGAATAGGACCTGAACATTGGAGGTTGATGAGGCTCAGAGGATGTATCATTTCAATCCACTTCAGTGTTAACTACAGGAGGCCAAAGCCTGGAACTGGTGGTGGTGGTGGAAAAGACAGATATGGCTCTGGTAGGCGAAGAGGGCCACCTGAGAGAAGGTCAGAGTGAAATTTCAGAAAATACAAACTATGTTAGAAAAAAAGCATACTAAAATCTCTAGCAAGTAGTTCTGCTTCTAGAAAATTGATGAAGAGGTAATAGAGCATTGAAGTGAGACAGGATTTAGTTCTTATCTTGGCTCTGTCAATTCCTTTTCTTTGGGAAAGTTATTCTGTATTTATAAGCCTCAGTTTCTTTCTTTCTAAAATGGAGATACTACCACCAGCACCCACAGATGGCTACATGGATTAAATAAGGCACATGAAATACCCAGCAGACGATGGGAACTAAAAGAACAGTTTCTCTCCTCCACCCTCTTTTCCTGGCTTTACCTCTTCTCTCTCCACTGTCCTAACCCTTTCACGTCCAGCTTCTTTGAGTGGCAAGTTTCTGAAAGGCTTCCTGGCTGGCAGGTATCTCTAACTGGCCCTGCTCTAATCTAACCGAGGATGCACAGGAAGAGATCTTGGGAGGTGAGCAGGCTGGAGGACAGCCTGTTTTGTGGATTTTAGGAGAAATCAAACTACAACTGTGGTAGGTGGCTGAGTTGGCCCTGGCTTGCTTTTTAATAGGAACCCTTGTGAACACACTGAAAAAAAATGTCTACCTAACTGTTTATCTTCTTCTTAAAGGTTGAAAACTGTTACACACATAAACCACAATCTCTGAATCATCTCATCCTGTTTCTGCAACCAAGGAAGTCATCATTCACTGTGACATCATGTACAGGGGCCAGGAAAACAGAAGTGATGTCACAACAAAAGCAAGTTATTTGGTGTATAATTAGTGTGGGGTTGGGGGGTGGGGTGGGGCTTTACAATTCACACAGTGTAATCCACAGTCTATAATCTGAGGATTGGCTCTCTCTTAATCTGAGTGGAAACACACCTACTTCCTTTTTTGATAAAGGAGAATTTAGCTTTTGCATTCCACAGCAGTTGTCTCAATGTAGAAAATAATGTTCTCAAAGCCAGTACTGAATTATTGAAGCCAAGGTAAGGGAAACTAAAGAGAGATTAGGCAATTTGGGGTACAAGTGAGTTCAAAGTCCCCCCACCCCCATATACCTGGCTAAGCCTTTGGTTACTAGTGACTTATTTGTCTTGGGGTAAGAGAAACCCTTTTTCCATCAAGCTGGAGAAGCAGCCTGTTTTTTCTTCAACCACTTTTAGCCATGGATATAGTTGCCACATTCAGGCCACTTATAGGAGGTCTACAAGATCAAACACTACTCCTGTCACTAGTGAATGAACATGGCTTAGTAAATTAACACACCTCTTCTGCCCATATCAGCAGCCCATGTTTGGATTTTAGGCCCTATTGGATTCCAAACAGTCACCATGAGGAGAATGTGGGTGATTCCAGGGCTGGAAGAGACAAGAAGAAGGGACAAAAACACCTTCAGGGCCAGGCCATCTTAGCTCTAGAATATCAGTACTCTAGATCCGGCATTCTGAGCAAAGCCTTTAGAAAACAGCATTATTTATTACCTTTCGACGAACAGTGCACCGGTGACACATCCACTCCCCAGGAGGCAACATCTCTTCACTCAGTGGAGGGTTACTGTGGGGAAAAGACAAGGGCAAGACTAAGTAACTAACTAATCCTTTGAAGCAGTGGAAAAAGCCTACCTAGATTTGGCACAAAGCCTCATGTACCTCAACTTCTATTTTGGCCAGCCCTACAGCACTGCTCAGGCTCTCACATCTTTCAAAATGCTTACTTGGCATCATTTATAATAACCTAAAGAGTGAGCATCCCTTCCTTATCTTAGAAAGAGAAGCCAAAGCCAGAGCTATTAATACTGTGTTATAGGGAAAGACATAATTTCTTTCTCTAGAACACTCTTCCCCTAGAAAGCCATGCCTGTAAGGCCTGCCTCAATCAGCCTATGAGAGATTAAAGATCATTACAAATTCTTTGATACTCCTTCCATCCAGAAGTAGTCTATCTCCTTCCTCTTGAATTGGGCTTGTTCTTGTGCCTTGTTTGACCAACAGAATGTAGCAGAGGTGACAATGTTGTAACTTCCAAGGTTGGGTTCTGAAGATTCCATTTTTACATGCCTGAATGTTCCACCTCAGAGCCCTGATGTTGTGCTGTGAGAGGCCACACAGAGGAGACTTAAGGCACTCCAATGAACAACTTCTGTTGAAATCCAAGCCAACAGCCAGCACCACTACTGCTATGTGACCAAGTCATCTTGGACCATGCCAGCTCAGATGAGCTTCCACATGACTGCAGTACCAGACAACAGCATATAGAACAGGAAAACCACCTAGCTGAGCCCAATCAACCTATAGACTTGTGAGAGATAATAACTAGTGTCTATTTTAAGCCACGGAGTTTTGGGGCAGTTTGTCAGCAACAATGGCATACTGAGGACAGCTCCTCCAGGCGTTTTTCTGGGATTATTCAAACATCCTAGACCCCTGGCAGCATGGTTTTGGTTCACTTCTGGCACTTCTCATGCTTTCCCTTATGTGATAGTTCTCTTATTTCTTTTATTAGAGGGACCAAGACAAGGGTTGAATCTCTTCCCCCTTTGTATCTTTATAAGAGGTGTACACAGTAGCTACTCAGTAAGTCAATACTGAATCAAAATTAAAGCTGTGTAGGGCTAGCCTTACTGATTCTCCAGGTGATTGATTTCCATTAAGGTTATACCAAGATCCATATGAGACTTTATTAAGTCCTTGGGAGGCTCATATTTATAATGCCTATACAGTAGTTGTTCTCAAAGTGTGGTTTCCAGACTGGCAGCATCATTTGGGAACTTACTAGAAATGCAAATTCTGAGACCTCACTCCAGATTCACTGAATCATAAATTTTGGGGATAGGGCTCAGCAATTTATGCTCAACACCAAAGTTTGAAAACCCCTGCTATACAGAATAGGCTACATTCATGCTTAAGAAATTCTCACATTTGGTTCCTGAAGGTATTTACTTGGAATGGTAAGGAGGAAATTTTTCTTCAAGGAATCAGAGCTACTATAAAAACAAACAAACACACTCGAAGGCTGAGTGTATAAGGACACGCCTTCAAGTCCCAGGGCTTAGTGCTCTCCCGCTTTACCGTTTCTACTTAAAATAGCCTCGGGCTGGCAAATTTTCCTAGCTCCATGCTTCCCCAGAGCCCTGAGCATACATGTCAGGATGCCCAGCAAGCCTCATTGCTCCCTTTCTTCCCTGTTACCTTGGTGGGATGACAGGAGGACCTGTATCAGGAAGCAGAAAACTGGAGGCACATTGGCCTGTGCGGATAGGTCTTCAAGCCCTGGAGGACCACAGGTGAACATCACCTGTAATGTCTACCTTTGTTCTCTCCAATGTATTTCTGCATAGACCACACCCAAACTAATGAAATGCACACATGTAATTTGCAAAGGTCTACAGACTCTGCTATGCTTCAGCAGTTGTTATATTAAAATTAACCCTGAAAAGGCTGTCACTTCTGATTCTGTTTTTCATCATTTCTTTTCATCTGCCTACTGGATTTGAACCAAGATACCCTACACCACATGTAAAGCAGAGAAAGGCAAGGCAAGGTGGTACAGGATTAGATCTTTTTACCAAGATGTGAATGGCCTCCTGGTTACCCTTCATGCTTCCCCTAATCTATTTCCAACCCTGCTGGCAGAATGGTATATTTAAAACACAATTCAGATCATATCACTCTCCAAATTAAAATGCCCTTCAATAACACCCCATTCATTATAGGATAAAGTTCAAGCTCCTCAATGTTGTAGATAAGACCCCGTGACCAGAACCCTGCCTCCTTCTCCAGCTCCATTAAGTCTGGTGGCCCCCTACACAGCCTATACTGTTTCTCAACTCTGTCTCTGCTCATTCCAGGGCCACTGCTCACAACCACTAAAGCCAAGTCTTTCCCCACTCCTTTACCAGGTGGACTCATCTTTTATAGGGGCTCAAGTCAGGTGTTACCTACAGGAAGCCTTCTCTGACAGCCACCTGGCCAGGGTGCTTTCTTGTTTCTCTTTTTTAAAATTGATTTTTAGAGAGAGAGGAAGGGAGAGGAAGAGAGGAGAGAGGGAGAGAGAAACATCTCTTTATGCATTCACTAGAGGCCCGGTGCATGAAATTTGTGCATGGGTAGGGTCCCTAGGCCTGGCCTTCGATCAGGGCTGATTGGGCCTTCCTTCCCCAGCTGCGGGCTAGGCCCTTCCTTCGTTCCGCCCCCTAGTAGTCAATGCATGTCATAGTGAGTGATCGAACCCCTGGTCTCCTGAACTCCCAAGGGGATACTTTGCATATTAGCCTTTTACATATATAGAAGATGGGTTGATTCTTCTATGTGCCCTGACCAGGGATCAAACCTGAAACCTTGGTGTATCTGGGCGAAGCTCTAACCAATTGAGCTATCTGGTCACGGTCTTGTTTCTCTTGTGTGTGTGTGTGTGTGTGTGTGTGTGTTTAATTTTTATGCAATCAGTTTAGATTTTTAAAAAATATATTTTTAACTGATTTCAGAGAGGAAGGGAGAGGGAGAGAGAATCATTGATCAGCTGCCACCTGCACACCCCCTACCGGGGATTGAGCCCAGCAACCGGGCATGTGCCCTTGACCAGAATCGAACCTGGGACCCTTCAGTCTGCAGGTTGATACTCTATCCTGAGCCAAAACGGCCAGGGTGAAATGCTTAAAATTCTTATTAAGAGGCTTTCAAAAGTAGCTCCTGATTGGTTTCTAAAAGATCACTTTTAGAGATACCAAGTTTAAGAACACACATTTTTCAGAATTCTAGATTATGGCCACAGGCTCTTCTTGTCTGTCCTAAAGTATGGGATGAGGACTGTGAATTTAGGGAGTATGCAGGGAAGTTAGAGGGTTATTTCCAAGATTAATGTAGAACACTTAAAACAGTAAGGCCTTGCTGGGATTTTGCTGCTTTCTTAGAGACAGAACATGCATCTTGAAATACATTTGAAAATGTGGTTATCTTGAGAAACGGTAATAAAATAATATCTAAGATGGGACTGAAAAGGAAGGAAGGTCTGTCTATGTTTCTAGAAAATGATCATCATAGGCATAGCTGGAACACAGGAATTGCCCATCATAAAGCTTTCTCATAATGATGATTCCTCTTTGCTACTAGCAATTCCTTTCAAGCAATTTAGATGGCAGTTTTTCAATTCAAAAGGAAAAGGATTTATGAAATGCCTCCAGGAAAGACAGACTGTCATTGGGGTAAAAAGCTCAGGAACTAGTTCCAGAAAAAGGCTGTTTTACAAATAGACTAGTTCTGTTCCACATTAAATATTGTCAACAGGGAAAGGATCCCAGAGAGAAAGGAAATTCTGCCTCAGGGGACTCATGTACACATCCTGAGAAGCTCCCCACCTCATCCACCCATCTTAAAGCTCCTACCCCCATAAGAATGATGTACCCCTAAGTTTAGTGTGCAACTCTGAAATAATTACAGGTGTACCTTGGAGATATTGTGGGTTTAATTACAGACCACTGCAATAAAATGAATATCACAATAGAGAGTCATGCAAATTTTTGGTTCCCTAGTACAGATAGTAGTTATGTTTACACTATACTATAGTCTTTTTTTTTTTTAAATTTTTATTTATTGACTCTAGAGAAAGGCGGGGGGGGGGGGGGGGGTGAGAGAAACATTGATTTTGTTGTTCCACTTATCTATGCATTCATTGGTTGATTCTTGTATAAACCCTGACCAGGGATCGAACCCACAACATTGGCATATTAGGATGACATTTTAACCAACTGAGCTCCCCGGCCAGGGCTATTAAGTGTGCAACAGCATTGTCTAGAAAAACAAAAACAAAAAACAAACCCCAAAATACTTTGCTTGTCAAGAAAAACAAGGCTCTGTCCCAGCTCCCTCTCATCCTGACATATCAATGAAGACAGGGTGCCAAGGGTCATTCTCTACTAAAGGAAATAGTTAAAAACTAAAAGTCAGGTAGTGCTGAAATTATTCTATCCGAGTTTCTGCAAGCAGTGAAAACCATGAAAATACTATAATGAGCCAGTGCTGCTGTTAAAGACAGTACTTCCTAATCACTAAAGTTAGAAATAGCACAGTGATATTACATCTAGACAGTGTATCACAGTTCACAAAGTGTTTTCACAGATGCTCTTATTTGATTTTCACCACCATACTGTGAGAATTAATTATTATTCTCATCGCACAGGTGAGGAAACTGATTTATCTAAAGCCATGTAGCTGCCCTAACCGGTTTGGCTCAGTGGATACAGCGTTGGCCTGCGGACTGAAGGGTCCCGGGTTCGATTCCAATCAAGGGCATGTACCTTGGTTGCGGGCACATCCCCAGTAGGCAGCTGATCGATGTTTCTAACTCTCTATCCCTCTCCCTTCCTCTCTGCAAAAAATCAATTAAAAAATGTATTTAAAGCCATGTAGCCAATAAGCAGCAGAATTAGAACCCAAACCCTAACTGGTTTGGCTCAGTGGATAGAGTGTTGGCCTGTGGACTGAAGGGTCCCAGGTTCGATTCCAGTCAAGGGCATGTACCTTGGTTGTAGGCACATCCCCAGTAGGGGGTGTGCAGGAGGCAGCTGATCGATCTTTCTTCTCTCATTAATGTTTCTAACTCTCTATTCCTCTCCCCTCCTCTCTGTAAAAAATCAATAAAATATTAAAAAAAATAGAACCCAAGTCAGTTTTCTAGTTCTTTCACATCTTGAATTCAAACTGTTTTTAAAGACTGTTCAGTAGTTCTCTTATTTCTAAGGAACACATTGGAATATCTACCAGGGTATCTTCCTCAACTTCAAGGTCAAGCATTTCCTTCTTCACCAGTCAGTATTTATTGAGTTCCCACTGCTTACTAACCAATGCCACAATGGAGGTGCCACATTGAAGAAAGAATATAAAGCAAACAAAGTTATGATCTGCCCCATCAAGAAACATAGCCTTTGAGGAGAGAGGATCAAGGTCATTTGTCCATTCAAGCATTTATTGGACATTTATTTCATGCTAGGCAATATGCTAAGTGGTGAGATTTCAGACATGATCCTTGCTCTCAGGGATCAGAGGCTAGAGACAACATGAAAAGGACAGCTGACAATGCGACCACATACAATCAACTACAAAGTGATTCTTGCTGTACAGACTTATATAAGACTCAATTGCTCATGGATGCCAAGCTCAGCAAAGAGCCCCAGATGTTTGGTCACTAGGTACCTGAAGGTGACAGTGGCCTTTTCTCTACTCTCTTTCCACAATTCAGAGCTACTCAGCAAATGATAGTTCAGCCAGTGATCCTTTAAAGATGGCAAAATTAAGGATCTCAAGGTATTCAGAAAGAAACTATAGTTTTAGAAGCAGGTATATTCTGAATTTTGAAAAGCTACTTGATAAAAAGAAGGTTCTGGGAGTGGGAGCATTTTTCTGAGAATCGATGTTTAAGTCTATCTAGTGCATAATAGTATTTGAGCCTTTAGATTTCTTCTAAGGACTGTCCAAGTCCTGAGAAGGAAGGTGAGTCCTGGAATAGTTGTCTGTGGTATATGAGCAGGCTTGTCTTGGGAAACTGGTAGCTCTTTAGCCAACAGGCCAAGGACCTCTATGTTCTGGCTTCAAAAGAATATGGCCTATACAGTACTTCGAGATAGGTACTCTTCTCCACCCCGTGAGGATGGAGCTTGCCTGCAGAATACCTTCCCCTCTTCACTGCTTGTGGATGTTTCCTTCCAGATCACTTGTTGAAAAGCGCTGGACTGCAAGTCCTGGCTAGAAAGTGCCTGTTCACTGCTTTCCAACTCCCTATTTATTTTAACCACTACTCAATCTTAAAAGACATTCTGTTAGCTATAAAATAATTCATAACAATAGAACTCTAAATCTTCAGAGATTATACAATTAAAGTATATGTGTCTCAGAGTTTGGTGTAGTTCTCTATAAGGCCTAAGAGGCCTATAAACTATTAACAGTAATATCTGTACACCAACCAACTAGAAAGCTGGTCAAGGACATTAATTTTTCAAAAGTAAAACTTTTAAAGCCAACCTCTGCAGTAGGACTCTAGCATCTAGACTCCCAAAAACAAATCCATTGTTGATAAGGGTGTTTACATAGGTCTATTTCAGAGTTATCGAAGAGAAACCCACAAATACACACCTCTCAGTTAACTGTAAAGCCTGCACTGACAGACCCCTCCATGTCAAATATTCAAAGCCTACAGCCAGATGACTCCAACTACAGCTAAAGGACAGACCCAATTTTAATTCAGAATGCCTCTTTCATTCCCTAATGAGGCCCCAGCTCACTACTGCAGGTGGAAGATATTGGTAGTTGTCATGGTTCTTGGCTCTCTAATTAAGAGGATCTATTTCAAGTCATACCCTAGTATGGCTGATCTGAGTCTAACCTCACTCATCTCCCTTGCTTATTATTGCACGTGAACCTGCACGACATTAACATTTACTTCAGATTTAGTCCCCACCAGTGGGACCTGTTGCTCTGCGTTAATTATCCATCCAGCGCAAGCAGTTTTTCAATATGGAACTGGAAGGGAGCAGGGGGAAGGGAACAAAAGAACAAAGGGGGGAAGGGAGAGGTGGAGGAAGAAAGGGAGATAGGGAAGCAGAAAGACTGCCTTTTATTTCAAAGACCTATTTTTTACATTACAACACACAGATAAAAATGGTGTTGCGTTCTAGACTTGTTTTTTAAAAATATATTAGGTTACTGTCCATCCAGCTAAGTGACATTGACATTTTAAAACTTGAGCCAAAGGCAGCCAGAAAGACAATATCATTTAACCAAATTAAAAGCTTTAGTGTATGTCTTAAGACAAAAGAAAGCAAGTGGATGAAATATATTTAAGAAAAAACACACTCCCATTTTCTCTTCCCAGGCTGACAAAATATTCTGTTTAAAACAAACACTTAATAGGAACACTATGTAGACAACCCATCTACACAATATACTAACAGCCTTCCATTTGGGTTGTCTTCTAAAAGAGGTCAGTTGCATGAACTGGTAGAGTCCCTCCTGTCAGAATCCATTGATTCTCCAAGCAACAGAAGCTCTCTAGCCACATATGGCAGTGTGAGTTGAAATAAAATATCAGTTAAACTAAGAAAGATCTCATTGGCCCTCTACCATCATCTGTATACCACCTCCTTTTTAATTTTATTTTTTTTAAATATATTTTATTGATTTTTTACAGAGAGGAAGGGAGAGGGACAGAGAATTAGAAACAGAAACATCAGTGAGAGAGAAACATTGATCAGCTGCCTCCTGCACACCCCCTACTGGGGATGTGCCCACAACCAAGGTACATGCCCTTGACCGGAATTGAACCCGGGACCCTTCAGTCCGCAGGCTGACG
This sequence comes from Myotis yumanensis, assembly GCF_028538775.1. Classification (NCBI taxonomy): domain Eukaryota; kingdom Metazoa; phylum Chordata; class Mammalia; order Chiroptera; family Vespertilionidae; genus Myotis; species Myotis yumanensis. The sequence continues at coordinate 20,937,384 of NW_027223767.1, read as the reverse complement.
CTCTATCCACTAAGCCAAACCGGTTAGGGCCCACCTCCCTTTTTAAATTTTTTTTTTTTTTATTTCAGAGAGGAAGGGAGAAGGAGAGAAAGATAGAATCATCAATGATGAGAATCATTGATTGACTGCCTCCTGCACGCTCCCCACTGGGGATCAAGCCCACAATCTAGGCATATGCGCTTGCCCGGAATCGAACCCAGGACCCTTCAGTCCGCAGGCCAACACTCTATCCACTGAGCCAAACTGGCTAGGGTACCACCTCCCTTTCTTGATGGTGGTGGGGTATTCAGCAAGCAAACAATAGCACTAAACAGTTTTGATTTTTAATTTCATAGTTCATGGATCCCATTCATCCATCTGAGGTCCACTACCAGATAAAAATCCTACAATTATATTTAGTGGCATTGTGTAATACCAACTGCAAAAGACAATACCATACATGTTCAGAACAGGACTACTCCCTCTAACTGGCCCTGCTATCCTCTGCTAGCTCCGGAAATGTGTTGGTACCAGCCAAAATGAGAGTAAAAGTGACTATTAGCAGGACCACAATCAGGTTTCAGCCTCCCAGAAGCCATCTTTTTTCAGTTTATTCTAAATTTTTTACTTTTTAAAAATTGATTGCAGAAAAAAAAATTGATTGCAGAGAGGAAGGGAGAGGGGGAGAGAGAGAAATATTAGTGATGAGAATCATTGATTGGCTGCCTCCTGTATGCCCCCCACTGGGGACTAGCCCACAGACCGGGCATGTGCCCTGACCGGGAATCGAATCATGACCTCCTGGTTCATAGGCCAATGCTCAACCATTGAGCAACACTGGCTGGGCTCCCAGCAGACATCTTGATCTATAAAGGGACCTATGAGCACAGAAAACAAGCCTTTTACAAACTGAAACCAGCTACTGTCCTGGAAAAGCTTAGAGGCCCTGGGTGAAGTTTAACTTAAAAATACATTTTAAAATGTAAATTGAAAGCTGTATTAATATACTCAAATTTAATGGTTTAGGTTTTGCGGGAACAAAATTTAATGAAATTTAAATGGCAGCAGAAATAGTAAGCTTCCTCTGGACACTTGTGTGGTCACCAGCTTTTATCTTCAAATATGGTATACCTTTCAAAGGCAGGAAAGATGGTCACATTGAAGGATACTGGAGAGATGAAAGCACAGAGAAAGTTCATGGGGGTGGGGGGGTTGTCCCTGAACCTTAATACCTTACACTCCTTCATCCCAGCTACTGACTAACTCAAATACAGCTAACACCACAAAGTAAAAAATACAAGGACTGCTGGTTTTCATGCAAAGCCTCAGTAGCAATGTTAACAAAAAGACCAATGAAGTGCCAGGTCATTACAAATACCCCATTGAGAAACTTAGCTAGTTGCGTCATTTCCACAGGCTACAATCCTTTCAAACTAGCTGACTGTGCTCCCAAATTTTATCGCCTTCTAAGTAAAGCTGGCCTGTGACATCCTCCCAGTGAAGGACACCTGGAGAAGAGGGTTACAAGTTAGTGCAGGGAAAGGAGGAGGGAGGGAGGGTAGAGCATCAACAGTTATACCAGGTGTTTGCTTCTGTTAACTTCTCTATAAGCTGAGCCCAGGTGCTTACAGGGCCTGATCTATTATTACTAGTTTGGCTATTCTCGCAATCCTGGCTTCTCTAGAATGGAAAATGGGCTTGCTACAAACATTTTTTAAATGGGCTCCATTCATCCACCTCATGATAGCTGTAGGAGCCCACCTGTTCTGGAAGAGTCAATATTCTGGCCTCAACAGTCACTGTGTAACACTCCTAGGGAACATTCCATTGGAAAGAGGAACCAACAAAACTGAGTACTGTTCTGTGGCCAAATTTTAGTGGACTATCAAGAACAAAGTAATACTCAGGCCACACTATTCTTACAGACATAGCTCAGGGAATCTGGACCAATTTACATCTTATATATAGATATAGAACCTAAAATTCTATAAAGACTGGGAAAACTAAGAAAATATTAACATTGTCTTTATTTGAAATCCTACTAAAAACAGGGTGGGACAAAAGTAGGTTTACAGTTGTGAATATGCGAAAGTTTATTCTTGTGTTATTATTTATTTATTAATTATTGTATTATTTTTCATACAAACTGTAAGCCATGTTTTGTTCCACTTTGTATACAGAGAACAGGTTTCTACTTAAGACCCAGCTACTTTTCCCTAATGAGAATTTCTGCTTCATTTACTGATAGGGTCTTCTATTAAAAAAAAAAAAAAAAAAAAAAAAAAAAAAAAAAAAAAAAAAAGGAAGGAGGGAAAATGCTATTATTTGGGCCAAAACAGCATAGAGGTTATTCCTTCCTTCTTTGACCACTATTTTCTCCCCTCCCCCCCATTTTACTCATAAACCTCAACGCTTCCCCCGCCCTACATGACTGAAGTAATCTCCTGGGCATGCTGTCAAACTGTGCCTTCGTGGTTTGATGCCACAGCTAAGTGCTGACTTGGGCTGCTGAAGCCTTCCAGTTATACCCACAGTGACCTATTTAGGAGTTGAATGTACTTCTCAGAGACAGAGCACCATGATTTTCCCCTTTGGCCCAGTTTTCTTCCTAGATGGTCCCTAATCAAAGAACGATCATCCTAAAGACCTGAATGTGTGCACAAAAATGTTAAGATATGATAAAAGCTTGTATGCAATAAGCACACAAGCCTTTGACATGAGCTCTTTCCCATAACTTAAATTGCAGACACTTTACTTACTATTCAGCTTATATCCACAACACTTACAAACTACAGCCTGCACTCAAAGATGCCTGATATTATGGAATTAGGCGTTAGAATTAAATTAGAATTGCTAAGTGTCATCTGTGCCAGGCAAAACCGTAAGGGCTACAGAGGGATAAAGTAAAACAAGAAAAAGCAAAACAATGTTTATAAGAAGGCCAAAATTAAGTGCCAGAATTCTCCCTAATTTAAAATGCTCTTTGAAAAAATGGCAAGCAAGCTCAAAGAAAGTTGAATGTAGTAAACCTATGTATAGAACTATGAAAAGTTACAGGTTTATACACATTTAATGGTGTATAATTTTCATAATGCATTTTAACCAATAATTGATGACCATCAATGGAAAAAGTACACTGTAGAGTGTTCCTCTAATGTTTCCAGAGTTTCGTTAAAACCAAGAATCAGTAGAACTTTACTGATTTAATTCCCATGTTCAGTGGACGTGGGAACTAAAAAGCTACCAGCTCGTCACAGGAGCTCATAACTGGTGGAAAGCAGAACAAGAGTAGCTCCACAATGCCCAAGTTTGTAATGTAGAGACTTATCTAAATCCACTTGAAGTCTGTACATTTCATTAGCTTCTTGCAGACATGAGAAAAATAATACTCAACATCCCTCTGAATATCACAGTTGGATAAAAGCCTGTAAATGTGCTTGTATTGTCAAAAACAGGATTCCACCCTGGAACTCAAGCTTGCTAGTAATTCTGAGCGGTTCCCCATTCCTGCCTGGTCTAGAGGTGAAGTGATGTCTCTGGTTAAATTCAAACCCTGCAGAGAGTCCTTTTTTGCTCACTCAAGCTTATTTCCAAAAGAGCCTCATGCAGAGCCTAAATCAGTGGACTGACGACTTGGTTTAGGCATGGAGTTTTCCTCTGCCCTGCAGTCACTCTCTCTGTCTTTTGTCCTCTCAAGACTGGGAAACATTTTCTGAGAGATATGCTGTACAATTTGTCAGAAAACAGGGGAAGGGCAAAGATTAAACACCAAAGCCATTAACATACAGGAAAGCAAATGTAATTAAGAGGGAAAGGAATGGTCACTCTGTGTTTGTATTTTTTTAATTGATTTCAGAGAGGAAGGTAGAGGGAGAGAGATAGAAACATTAATGATGAGAATCATTGATTGACAGTCTCCTGCATGCCCCCTACTGGGGATCGAGCCTGCAACCCGGGCATGTGCCCTTGACCAGAATCAAACCCAGGACTCTTCAGTCCTTAGGCCAACGCTCTATCCACTGAGCCAAACTGGCTAGGGCATTGTATGTATTAACAAAGGTACCATCCACTTGGAAGAACCCAGACATAATTTCTGTTCCGCAAACAGTGTTTATCTTTGCACATTCTCATTTGTAATACCATTAGGTATTATGCACCCGTGAGCAGAGGAAATGGGTCAGCCTCTGACTTTCAAGTACAGATGCTCCTTGACTTAATGATGGGGTTAAATCCCAATAAACCCATTGTTAGTTGAAGCTATTGTAAGTCGAAAATGCATTTAATAAACCTAACCCACTGACCATAACTTAGCCTAGCTGGTTTCTACTGAATGTGTACTGCTTTTGCACTATAAACAAAAATCATAAGTTAACCACTGTAAACCAGAAACTGTAGTTTAGTGAGCATTCAGTACACAACTGTAAAAGGGAAAGGAGCTCTTTGAATGAGTTGTTTTTATTACTTAGATAATTTTATCAATCTGTAAGGTGTACTTGGTATTTGCTTATTGTGAATTCACCAACAGCTCTATATAGTAAGTAGCCAAGTTCCTCTTTGCTGATGGGTAAAATCAATTTCTCCTTTTATCAGTGTCTATTGTTTCCTTCAGTGTCTTTTGCCTCCCACACAAATGTGCTAAAACGTCATCTTTATTCTTATTTGCTGAGACCTAGATTTAGAAATAACCTTAGGTTTAAAAGATAAGGATTTTGATATCCATAAGAGGTAGGCAGAAAAAGGAGTCACCTTATTCTTAACTGTTCTCGAGTCATGGGAAAAGCAATCAGCTAGTGACCTGTGCATGCTTGCTGGGCATGGTGACAAATCCGCAATACCAAAGTGCCTTTCTGAAATTTGGTCTAGGACTTGCACTGAATACAATGTCCTCCTCTTTCAGGAAACTGGCAGGGGGACAGCTGTACTCTTGTCCTATCTCTTGGGAGGATAGCATTATGCAGAGGTGCTCTTATAAGTGTCACTCATTCAACGGCAATGCAGCTGGCCATGTTGTACTCCCTGGGGACTCTAAGTAAAAGGAAAAGCACAGTGGAGGTGGGAAAACAAACCTCCCCACCCCCCCCACCCCCCTGCTCTGGTCACTTAAAACTCTGGTACCTTAAAATAATGCATTTCCAGGAGCTTGTGCTGCATTATCATAAGTCCATCATAACCCCAACCAGAATATTCTACTAGGGTGACCTGCTTAACTACACACCCAAGGAATTGTTTTATATGTGCTAGTTCAAAGATGGATTTCAACATTCTTATCTATAACCAAAAGCAAACAACATTCAGCTTCATCTATATTCTATTGCCCTGTCTCTTGTAGAAGATGTACCCATTTCTGTTAATTAGCAGGACAACTGCATTTCTAGGTAACAAAAAAATCCTCTTGGGAACATCAAAGCAGACTGTTTCTTTTTACAAGTTATATAAAACCTGCAGGCAAATATTCTCTCCCTATTTATTGCTACCTGGGCTTACATAAAGACACATATAAACAGGTGAGTTCACCAATGTACAAAAATCTTTTTGTCCTTGTTAACTGGTTCAAAAGACAGCTCATTAATTGATTTGGAGTTATTTCCACCCCAAGCTGTTACCAATCAAACTGAGGCAAATAAAATCTTCCTCCTTGCAACCGGTGTGGCTCAGTGGATAGAGTGTCAGCCTACGGACTCAAGGGTCCCAGGTTCGATTCCGGTCAAGGGCATGTACCCTGGTTTCGGGCACATCCCCAGTAGGGAGTGTGCAGGAGGCAGCTGATAGATGTTTCTCTCTCATCGATGTTTCTAACTCTCTTCTCCTTTCCTCTCTGTAAAAAATCAATAAAATATATTAAAAAAAAAAAACTTCCTCCTTAAACTAGGAGCCCCTACACACAGAAATTTTCTATTGTGGCTGGTGGGTGCTGGGTGGGCATCCTGCTTAAGGCAGGTGGTGGATTTTTTAATATTTCCTCTAGGGTAACTTCCAGCCTTAGACTTCTTTGTTGAGAAGGGTCACTCAGAAAAGTTGAAACAGCAACACACCAAAGCACATTGTAAGGTTCTCTCCACTGAGACGCACCATCTTGACTGCAGTCCACAGAAGAAACCCTTTACTCACTGTCATTACATAGGTTATACAGGCATAGACATTAACGTGTAATTAAATCTACCATCTTTCTCTAGGTAAGACTCAAAAGTTGAAAAATAAAAAGACAACCCATAAATTGTGAGAAAATACTTGCAAATCATGTATCTGACAAGGGACTTGTATCTAGAACATATAAAAAAAAAACAACCCTTAAAACTCAATAAAAAAACAACAAAAAACCCAATTAAACTTGGACAAAGGATCTGAATAGACATTTCTCCAAGAAAATATACAAATGGCCAATAAGCACATGAAAAGATGTTCAATCTCATTAGCCAGCAGGAAAATGCAAATCTAAATCTCAGTGACATAGCACTTTGTACCCACTGGATGGCTTTCATCAAGAAGACAGATAATAACAAGGGTTGGAAAAGATGTGGAGAAACTGAGACCCTCATACATTGCTGGTGGGAATGTGAAATGGTGCAACCACTTTGGAGAATAGTCTGGCAGTTCTTCAAAGGTAAAACGTTAGAGTGACTTAGCAATCCCACTCCTGAATATACACTTAAGAGAAATGAAAGCAGATGTTCACACAAAGAACTTGCACATGAATGTTCATAGCATCATTATTCATGATAGCAAAAAGTAGAAACAACCCAAATTTCCACCAACTAATGAATGAATAAATAAAATGTATTATAGCCACACGTGGCATAGTATTCAGCCATAGAAAGTACTGATAAATCCTACAAGGATGAACCTTGAAAACTCATTGAGCCCTTTTGAGTATCACTTGCAATTTCATTCAGAGCTTACCAAAACCCACTGTTTCATTTAACACAGGACTATCTGAATCCCTTTTCAGTCCAAATCAAATAATTTTTTATTTTACTTTATTTTTAAAATTTTTATTTATTGATTTGAGAGAGACTAAGAGAGAGAAGGAGAGAGACATCGATTTGTTGTTCCACTTATTTATGCACTCATTAGTTGCTTCTTGTATTTGCCTTGAAGATCAAACCTGCAATCTTGGCATATTGGGGACAATGCCAATGCTCTAACCAACTGAGCTACCTGGCCGGGGTGCAATTTTTATGATTTGGCTGTCAAAAAATTCTTTTGGAGACATACTTAAGAACTTAAAATAAATACAAATCCATCTCCATATTAAAAATAAAGGCTGTGCCTAAAACATGTCTTTACACATTTACACATGATTGAGGAGTATTACCTCTTTTCCCACTTTTAATACTTCCCATGCTTCCTTTTTCAACAAAAGCCATCTGAGTCACAAACATTTTGTGAGCAAACAACAAATAGCAAATATTATTCTTATATTTTTAAACAGTGATTATCCTTTATCCTTGGATTAAAGCACTCATGTAACAAGAATAAGTCCCTGAGCCCCATCATAGGTTTACAAAGCATACATGTGATATTGAGTTGAAGTTGATTGGCAATGGACCCTCCCTGTTTGAGTGGACCACTTAACAATACTACAAATGCAATTTAGCAAATGCAAAAGTAAATACATAAAATACACATAAAACCAAATTAGGTTTATTGTTCAATCATTTTACTACTGAGGGGGCAGAGTAAGGGGAGGCAGTCCTGATGCTGCCGCCACCTCCAATTCTTCAGTGCCAGGCTTCTAAGCACTTATGATGTCAGAAACAACAGATTCATAAGATAATGTTAACATAAATGTATTTTAATTAATCTCTTGCTTGACACTATTCTAATGAGCAGCTAAATACAACAAAATCAGAAAAACCACCTCCTTTTTTAAAAGTTCACATGGCAAATAGTTTCTGTAAGGCAGTTTTCTACTCTATGTGTGAAACCTTTCTTGTAATGACTCACTGAAAATTAAATATGCAAAACTCCAAGCTGAGCTTAGTTTTGCCTGTGCACAGAGACCTTTTTACTCTCATTCTTCGAAAACCTCATTTTGGATCTTGCTGCCAACACCAGAGAGAGGAAAGCGGCCAACAATTCCAAATATAACATGCGGAGGCAAATGCTACAGAAATCTGTCTGACGGGAAGCAACCATGCTGAGGTCTGCTGAGGTAGATGCACTTCTTAATCAGACCATTTTGGTCCCTCAGTCTGGAGCAAAATGCCATGAGAAAGCAGTAAGAGGAAACCATCCAGTTTCTAGTCAGCCTCATTATCAATGCCCTATGATACTCTATCAGTAAGAATAATTCTATCCATCTCAAACAGAAAGATGGGTCAGTGGCAACTAGAGCTCCACCAGTTATTCTAATATTTTTTAAACTGATGTTTTAGGGACCAGTCCACGGAGACCAGTATTTTCAGAAGGCTCAACTTATGGCATGACAATTACAATAAAGGTCAGGCTCACCAGGGAACACTTAAAAACATATCTCTTTCCAACTCTCCAGGGGCAGGTTTAGTAACCCCTGCTACCACTCTGAATAATTGATAACCAGTTAAACTTGGATAAAATGATTATACTATCACTTAAACAAATATGAAAACATCATTAGCTTCTCAAGTTTAATTCTTTAGTGAGTTAATGGTACTGAGTACAGGAAAATTCATTTCCTCACCCAGATCATTACAGAAAACCCAAAAATAGGACTCCCAGTCTAATTGGGAAAAGGACTGTTCTTCATATAAAGCACTGACCCTGAGACAAGACAAGACAATTAAAACAGCTTATTTGACCAGTCATTTCCTCCAGTAGTTTATCTTAGAAAAATCCCTGGTGGTTGTGACTGTCACTAAACCCAGGAAGTAAAGTTTGCCTAGAATCACTTCTGGAACATTTTACTAGATCCGGTTCACTGTGAGGCAAGCTGGCAAGGCACACTAGAGACGGAAAAAGGACTTGTCTCAGAGCCTTGAATGGAGACCCACAGTAGCACTGCAGTTAGGACCTACAGGGTTTGCAAAACTCCATCTTCACTCTTGTACATTCTGTACATGAGGAAAATTATCACCCTATGCTTATATAAGTAACCCAGTCTTAGCTAGTTAGAAAGGGAAGCAAGAGAAAATATAACCATACCTTCTAACCTCATTCCCACATGGTACAAGAAAGCAATGGGACAAGTTTAGGAGAGCACACTCAGGAATCGAAATTTTCTGAGACAATGAATTGCTTGACCTAGCCACTTTGGTTGAGATGGCTAATGAAGTACTTCACTTGTGCTGGAAAGAGCCTAGGGTAGGAGGCAGGAAAATGGGATGAGCCACACTTAAAAGAAGGCTTCCTGTTTTTGTACCACTATCTAGGATGTTTTGTGATTTATATAATAACTCAGATAAGTTAATGGTACATTCAGTACCGGCATCTTCAAAGGGGGAACTGGAGATGTGAAACAAGCCCTACCTCCTTTACTAGGATTCTCAAATCTCTGATTACCAGTTCCCATTCATGGTCTTATAAAAAGTATTCAATGAAATGCACAGTCTGGCAAGGCTGAATCTCACCAACAGCTAAAAAAAGTCCTCCCCCCTCTCCTCTCAGCTAAAGTGAAAACTGTTCATTGTACAACTTGACAAGACTTAGACTCACCTAATTAGAAGATTCAGAGGTTAGATTTTAGAGTTTAAAAGTCCAATGTCAGGCAAAACAGTACATTTTTCCAGGACTGAAGTTTCTAATAAACAATTTTAGTTTTATTAAACAAACAAGACTAAAAACAATAAAGAGCTTATCAAATTTTCACTCAATATGGTTAACACCAACTTTAAGAAGTTAGGTAAAACATTAAGCCATATTTAAAATCAAGCAATCTACAATTCAGTCCTGGTGTATGTATCAAGTAAGCACAATAAAAAAATGTAAGCAACTGGGAATAACTCGTAAGAAACGCAACTTATTCAGGTACAAACTGTTTCCATTGGCAAGAACAGAACAGGAAACTTGCCGAGATTTTTTTCTCCAGGTGAATTACAACTTATAGGATAAAAAGGATAAACCCACAGACCCTTCCTACTGGTATTAGTCATTTCATAATAAAAATTTTAAAGCTAGCAGCAAAGCTTCCTCCAGGATAATCATTTTTGTTTCTGCAACATTACAAGCCAAGATGGGGTGTCCTCTTGGACAAAAGTATTTTGGGAATGGTAACGGGAGCTTCCTACATAACTTCTGACCACAGACTCAATTTGCCCAAGATCAATCATCTGTTTAATAGGTGTTCCAAAACCTGCAATTAGTGTAAGTATACAATAGGTGCTATTCCACAAACTGAGAGATGGAATTTGAATGGAATTGTGTACAGTACTAAGGAAAACCTCATTAAAAAAATTTTTTTTAAACAGGGCTAAACAAGACAACATGAAAAAAAACGGGTGGGAACAAACCGCCCCTCTCCTTCCCCCTCTCTCTGAAGCCTGTCTCTTTCCACAACCGCCCATTCAGTCAACTGTTGCTGAAAAACAGAATGAGACCCAATCTGGGTTCCCTGAGCAAATATGGGATTTTCTGTGGAGGGCAGAGGTGATTTCTCCAGGCAGAAGCTGGAGTATAAACTCTTCTTGGCCTGATTGTTCAGGGCTGAGCTGCTGAGGAGGATCAAGCATCGGGCCATCAACCCAGGTCCCTCCCTCTCTTCTCGTGGTCTCTCCCCTCCCCTCGGGTTCAGTAAGGGGGGTGGTGGTGTAAAAAAAGCGCACAGCTTTCCATCTCTCCGCTCCTTAAAAATGTCCTTGCGGAGCCAACGCATACAATCCAGCCCCAGCAGCAAATAATCTTGCAGCGAAGGGCTCGCCGATCCGGAGCGGATAAGTGAAATCGGCGCCCAAGGGCAATTTTAATTGTCTAACAGGGCCCGATTTCCTAAGAGGCAGCAGCACGGGGCGGGGAAGGAGGCGGCAGCTCCGAGAGGCAACAGGGGGCAAGCGGCGGCAGAGAAAGGGGGACCAGAGCGGTGAGATCCCAGCCTCGGCCTCCGAGGAGCTTCCGCAGAAAGGACCCAGGGGCTAACCCCACTGTTCCCCGGGAGGCGTTTGCAAATCATATATGCAGCCAAAATGGCGCTGAGAATAAAAATATAATTTAAAGACAGGTCGCCATATTGTAAACAGAGAGACAGAGAAGAGGCGGACTCAAGAGACACCCTCCATGCTTTCTTCTACAGCCGCAAGCGCCCGGACGCCGGGTCCCGGGGTCTGGACCTGGGCAGCCCTGGCGGCCGAGGGTTCCGCGCACCCACCCGGAGGAGAGCCCGGCCCCGCACGGCCCGAGCCTGAGGGCGGCGGGCGCGCGGGCGAGCGAGCGAGCGAGCGGCACAGGGCCCAGAGCTCCTCCCCTTCCTCCCCGCCACGGCCGGCCGTGCCCGGCAGGCTCAGTCCCGGCTCCCCAGCGACTTCCAGTCCCAGATGGGGTTCTCCTCACTCCTCCCAATCCCCACCTCGGGGTCCGGACCCATCGCCGCTCCCCACCCCCCACCCCCCCAAACGGCCAGAGCCCTGCATACACCTGGGGCCGGGAGGCGCTCGCCCCAGCGGCGACAGAAAGGCATCTAGCGGCTGCATGCGCCCGTTATTTGGCAGGCAGGGGTAGGCCGGGTGAAGGAATGTGCCAACGAGGGTCCACCATGGGGCTCCCGAGGTGTCCGCAGATCTTACCAGCACTGAAGGTGGAAGGCGGCAGGGCAATGGTCACAGCACAGGAGGTCACCCCCTTCTTTGCAGCTATCGCAGCTGTCGTGGTTGGTGGCCCTGCCGCTTCTCCGGGGTTCCTTCTCAGGCTTCCGACTCCGCTTTTCGGCCTCGTCCGTCTTGGGGGGTGCCAGCAGAGCTTGGATTTGCTGCACACACATACACACGGCGTGTGTGCACACTCGGAGCTCCCGGGCTGCTCGCCGCCCCTCCGGCGCGGCTCCTCCGTCACCCACCCCTCTCCCCCCTTTTGTCCTTCTTCCTCCCATCCAGGCTGCTCCCAGAACCTCTCGGCCCCCGGAACCAGGGGAGCCCACCCTAACCGTGTTCCTGCAGCACAACAAGGAGAGCAGCTTCTTCCAAATGGGGAGAATCAGGGTAGGGGGATGGGGAGAGGGTGCGCGGTTCCCAGCTCGCCACTTCCTTGTATGGACAGTGGGGGACTCCAAGCTGGGCTCTGGAGAGGCCTGAAGCCCGGTACCCGGACGTGCTGGGGAGGGGGGTGGGGAGCACAAAGGGGCCGACAAGAAGGGGGTGGGGAAGCCCGCCGGTGCAACGAGATGGAGTGGGTTGGTGCCTCGGGAGAGCAAATCGAGGGCGGCGGGTGGGGAGGCTTCTGCAAACGTCCTCGGAGGCTGAGCTCGGCCCCCTCAGATTGCAAAGATGGGAGAGTCTGGGTGGAAAGAACCCCCCTCCTCCCCCGGCCCACTTGCGCTTTGTGGGGCGGAGGGCGGAGGTTCCCTCCCGGCGCTGGGGAAAGGGGATGAGGAGGGCTACTCTTACCTCCATCAGCCCCCCTGACGTGTCCAAGTCGTACACGATCGTCTTGGTCTCCATTTTCTCCCACATTCATCCACCTCCCGGGCTGGGCGCTTTCTGCTCGGGCCCCCCCAACCCCGGGGGGAGGGGGGAAGCGGGAGGAGGGGGCGCTCCTGACCCCGGTCCCTCTTCTTTTTTCTCAACACAGGTCCCGACTTCCTTGCCCTGGCTCCCCCCCACCCCCCGGCCCCCAGTCCCCGGGATGGCAGCGTCCTCCCTACGGGCCGTGAGGGGGGAGCGGCCCCTCAGCCCCGGCCCAGTGGCTGACTGCACGGTGGGTCCCGGCTCCGGGGGTCAGGCCTCGGCGGGGCCTAGTCCCACAAGCTAGAGCCGGCGCTGGCGACCGCTGGTCCGGCAGGGAAGGCTGGCGGGCGCTGCCATCCCGGGGTTGGGGGATCGGAGGGGGGGGGTGAGAGGTTAGGTGAGGTTGTGGTACGTGAGGTGACTGCGGGGAGGGTGATGAGGGGTGGTCCCCGGGCTCCGCCTCTCGCCGCCGCCGCCGTCTGCGTCCCGGCTGCCGCGCACTTGGCGCAAACTTACCGCGAGCGCCCGCAAAGCCACCCGCGCAGGCGCCCGGGGATCGCCGCTCGCCGCGCGCAACCGCAGTGACAGCCGGCGGCCGGGCTCCCGCGCAGCCGCAATGAGGGGGTACCCCCCAGCGCGCAGCCGCGCTGGCATTCTTCTGAAGCGCCGAAACCCTGGCTTTTTTCCCCCTGCGCCAGCGCACTGAGGTAAAAGGGCGGGACTTGAGGAATCGCGCAGGCGCCTGGGAGAGCGCGTAAGGGTCACAGCGCAGCCGTAGAAACATGAGTACGCTTCATCCATTGGGGTTTGTATATGGACCGAGAATACGCTGTTCCTGCGCAGGCGTGTTGAGGATGTTCCTCTCCCGCCTACAACACAGCCAGCTCTCACGCAGGCGTATTGTCACCTGCAGGCCCTAACAAGAATGCCTCTCCTTTCGCCATTTTGGTAACGGGATATAGACCATCATGTCCTTGGAATCCTCAGGCATGAACAGAAAGGATAAGGTGTGGTGTTGGCTGGAGCTGGTAGGCTGTTGGTGACAGCAGTACTCCTAGGGATGTTGCGCTGGACTGTTTGGTTCCAGCGTCAGGTGTGGCTGGACCAGGCGCCATATTCTTAAAGAGAAAAGAAAAGCCATTGCGATGGAAAAACGATGCTTTTGATGTCGGGTTGGATGGCTCAGTTCCCACTTCCCTCCCGTTCCCCACAGTTAATTTTAGTCTTAGCATCTCTGCCTTGCATAGTGATGACACCATGGAGAGTTTCGAATGCCTGTTAGTACCCTCTTTTGATCACTGTCCATGAGAAATGCTCAAGAGGAGAAACCAAGAGTTTATAATGTTGACAACGCCCAGCTACCTGCCTACAGTGGACTTCAACTCCCAGTTTGCAATGCGCAAGGGCTCCAAAAAGCTAACGGGAGCGCACTGCACCCTGGGAGGAAAGCTCGCGATGGCTCTGGTGGATTGTGGGAGCCGTAGTTCTGTGTGCATGCGATGCGCTGTACGGTAGAATGGACTCGGGGAAGAGTGATTTGCCTTCTAGGAAGGGCTTCTTTTGGGAGCGGCCGTTCTGTATGCTGGGGTATTTGTAGTCTGAAGGCCTCATTTCGAGTTCTGTGAAAAGGGCTTCATCTACCTCTCCGGTGCCCGCCCCTCTCCTTGGTATCTCTTTCAGAGATGGCCAGTTATCCTGCCGACTGTAGATGAAGAGGTGAAGAAGGGAGTGGCATCATTGTGTTTGACTCTAGGAGTTTAGGTGGCACTGTCACCGCTCACTGCTGAGGTATACTTACCACTCCCAGAAGCGGAAAACTGGAAAGGGCTTAAAGACCATCTGCATCAATCCCCTAATTTCCATATGCACAGAAGGGAGTAGTGATTTGCTTAGTTCAATTTATGGAAGACCTAGGAATGACACAGATTTCTTGATTCCCAGGCCAGGACACTGCCGGTGAGGAGTTGCTGCTTTTCCTTCTTTTAGGATAGTAAGGAGGATGAGTTAGATAGGTTGGTATGTCAGTGAGTGGTCTTTGGTTTCCGATGATCCTCTTGGTGCCTGGGAAGAATTATAAGGTCATGGGCCTTATCATTGCTCTCTACCAATCTCAGCAAACAAATTATAGTGGCTATGGGCCAGAGATGTGGCCCTCAGAGAGAGGAGGGCTGAGTTAGATGTATGGAGTGGCCAGACTTAATCTTTTCTGGGGCTGTATTTCATGCCCTCAGAAGTTGGAGCCTCAGGTGCTCTCTCTTACTGGATTCCTTCCTACTGCTCAGGGCTTCGCTGTGTTGCTGTGTCAGCCTGAAGGCATTATGGGGCAGATAAGTAAGTCATTGGCACAAGCCCAATAAGCAAAGTTTTACTTTGATCGACACCATCATTTGCAGTTGAGAATTGGAACAGGCTGTGAGCTAATGAGGGAAATAATACTTGGCTTTGTTGACAAGTGCCAGGAGAACTAATCACTCCACACTCCTCCTTCTCTTCCTCCTCCTCCTTTTTTGTTAATCCTCACCCGAGGATATTTTCCCATTGATTTTTAGAGAGAGTGGAAAAAAGGGAGGGAGGAGCAGGAGAGAGAGAAAAACATTGATGTGAGAGAGACACATTGATTGGTTGCTTCCTGCATGTAGGGAATCAAACCTGCAACCCATGTAGGTACCCTTGACCAGGAATCGAACCCATGCCCTTTCAGTGTGCACGCAGATGCCCTAACCAATGAGAAACACTGGCTAGGGACACACACCTTCTTTGAACTTGGAGGGGGTGAGGTCAGCCCAGCAAGGCCAGGAGTTGGTGCCACCTTGGAGAGCTCCAGCCCGGGTTATTCCAGGAGGATTGAGGGGAGAGAGCAGGTGGGATACAGACACCTTCAGAAGTGACCTCTTGTGGCTAATCTAGGCACTGCACTCTGCCTGGACAGCTACTCCATTCTTCCAGGTGGCCTGTGCTAGAGCCAAGAGGTGGTCAGCCATGAGTGGTCAAGATTTCTCTGTTGGAAGACTGTAGAAGCAGAAAGTGCTGGTTGCTGTCGTTATTTCCTTCAGAGATTTGTCTTTTGGCTTCTGAGTTCCCCTAATTCCCTGTTGCTTGTTTTTTGCTCTTATTCTGGAGGCAGCCATGCAGAGCACAGTCTAAGCATGGACATGCATGCTGTGGATCACGGCTGGGCAACCACTTTCATTTGAGGAGGTGCTTAGGGCCACAGGTAATGGGCACAGGGGCTGGAAGGGACCAAACTTGGCTAACTTAAGCAGATCCCATCCAGCCACTTCTTTCTGGGCTCTGGGGCTTTTGCTAAAGTGGGAGCCAAACCTCTAAGATGCATTGTCCCTGCTGCTGACAGCCTGGATGTTTTCTGAGGGCAAGGCAGACTTGAGCCTCATGTTTAGGGTTGTCTCTGATTCCTGTTCCAGTTTCCTAAGTCTTGCTAGCTGGGAAAGAAGAGGAAGAAGAGATGTATGTGTCAGGCTTCCTGGACCTTGTCAGCAATACAGTGACATTGAGAAGGGGTTTGGGAGTTTGCTACCCTGTAGTTCTAGACCTGGAGAAGAGGGGGAAATGAGGCTTGGAGGTGGATGAACAGTTGGGTTCCTGGGCTCTCACGCTTGGACTTCACATTTCACTGCCATCTATTGCACTGACCTTGTTGGGACAGTGAATGCTGTAGC
This sequence comes from Myotis yumanensis, assembly GCF_028538775.1. NCBI lineage: Eukaryota > Metazoa > Chordata > Mammalia > Chiroptera > Vespertilionidae > Myotis > Myotis yumanensis. Next base: position 20,921,162 of record NW_027223767.1, on the reverse strand, counting down.
ACCTATAACTGTTATCTATATATATAAAAACCCACTGACCAAATGGCAGAACAACCAGAACAACTGGTCAACCAGTCTCTGTGATGTGCACTGACCACCAGGGGGCAGATGCTCAATGCAGGAGCTGCCCCCTGGTGGACAGTGCACTCCCGCAGCGGTAGCAGCCACTTGGCTAACCAGGATGAGCAGTGTTCCCACAGCTGGCCAATCCGCACAGGCCACACCCCCCCCACCAGTGCACGAATCCGTGCACTGGGCCTCTAGTATATATATAATTGATTTCAGAGAGGAAGAGAGAGGGAGAAACACCAACGATGAGAGCGAATTGTTGCCTCCTGCACATCCCACACAAGGGATCGAGCCCACAACCCGGGCATGTGCCCCGGCCGGGAATTGAACTGTGACCTCCAGGTTTATAGGTTGATGCGTAACCACTGAGCCACATCAGCCAGGATTATTAGTTGATGTGTCCAGCATACCTTATGGTCCTGAAGTCCACATCCCATTTATCTCCCACCTCCTTTCCCTTCAAAAAAGCACCATCCACCTGGCCATTGCTTGTGTTTTTTTTTTTTTTTTTCCAAAACACCATTTTAATAAGGAAACAACAGAAATAGAAGATTATTCTCTGGCTGGAGGCCAGACTGCATATGATACATTACATATACAAAGCGGCCTATAACCAGCTCCTGGGCCTCTCTGACCCCCTGCTCCAGGCCAAATTCCTCGACCCTTAGACTTACACGCCTCTCTCGAATATGCCTGCCCACTCCCCTTATCCCAAACAGGGGCCAGGAGGGGAGTCTGGCACATGGTTGGAGTTAGAGGAGGGATTAGTGGGAAAGGGGATGTTTTAACAGCCAGACTGGCATCAGGAGGAGGTCTTTCTCTCCTCAGCGTAGGGGAGCAGGGGGACTTCCTGCTTTGGTGTGGAGCATGAGTACCTAGGGAACCCCAGCCTTAGCTTGGGTAAGGTCTCTAAACCCCCCACGATCCCCTAGAATTGTTGCCTTCACTGGGAAGGGACAGGAGCAGGACTGTCCATTCCCGGGGCCTTAGAGAAGGACTAGAGGCTTTCTCATGGGCCAGGACCACCCAGAGGCCACTATTGAGAGCAGTTTTGGCCGCTGGTGATGGCCCTGTGAGCAGCACCCTGGCGCGCTTTCTGCCATCGTGACGTTAACCCTGCTGCACAGAGCTATCTGCCAGCGCTGGATGGTGGTCCCAGGGAGAAAGGCGCTTCCATTCTGCCTCTGAATTCCAGGCTCGAGGTGTAGGGCGTGAAGGAGGGTCAGGAGAAATGCTGGTTCTTGATGCAAATGCTCCAGCTGTGTTCTGCCCAGAGGCAGATGCCCCCCGACTTGGACCCAAGGAAGGGCCCCTAAGCAGGCAGTGGAACCAAGAAAATAGGACCTGGTGGGCATTGCAGGTGGGGAAGGGCACCACTTCTTGAGAGATTAGTGGTGTCTCTTCCCGGGTGGTATGTACAGGAGGTGGAGGGACAGCAGGAAGCTGGGAGCTCCGCTGCTGGGCTGTGATGCAGGGCTGAGCTGGCTTCCCCCACCTAGATGGATACTTCATATTCTCTCATCTCCTGCAAAGGAAAGAGACTGCTGGGAGTTGGAAACTTGCATAAAGTTTGCCAGCCCATAATCCACCTTCCCAAGGAAAAGGAAAAGAGCAAGAGGACTTGACAGGGCCCTCAGGGGTACCTGCCCAAGGGAGCATAGCATGGGGTGCTGGGTAGGGTGTCAAGGCCCTCAGGGGTACCTGCCCAAGGGAGCATAGCATGGGGTGCTGGGTAGGGTGTCAAGGCTGGCCTGGGTACTTACTCCAGTCTCATAGGTTGGATTGTCAAATGCTGACTCCACGGTGATCCGGTCATAGGCACGGGGTCGTGTTCCGGGCAGCTGCCTGGGGCTTTTCCCCTGGAGTCTGTGGGACAGAGAAGCCTGTGAGTAGAGTGCGAGGCAGGAGTGAGGCAGGTGTGCAGGGTAGGAAGGGAAGCCGGCCTCACCTGGAGAAGTAGAGGTACACACCTCCCACCAAGAGCGCCATTGCCACCAGTGGCAGGAAGATGGCAGCTGCAATGTGGGCAGCATCCAGGGTGCTGGAGGCAGCAGGTGCCTTGGCAACTGAAAGCACAGAGGGTGGGATTGGGGCAGAGGGCCCAGTCACTGAGAGCCCACAGTCCCTCACCTCTGCCCAGGGAAATCCAGCCAGCAGCTCCTTCCGGCTGGCTGGGGGCAGGGAAGGAGTTGCTAGTCCCAGACCTCTCTCTTTATCAATCCACCCTCCTTGGGGAGCCCAATGGCCTGGGATCTATGAGAACCAGTGGAAGAGACTACTTCCTTGGCCCTCCAGCGTGGGGGCTCACCATCCAGGCTGCGGCCGCCGTAGAACCCATCCAGAGAGGCTGGAACAAGAGGGGAGGGCCAAGGGCAGTGGTTGAGTCCAACAGGCCTAACCATTAAGGCAGGGGGTGGGCTGATCATGGGGAGGTTTTGTCCAAGGAGAGCCCACCCCAGCATTTGTCTTGGTGTCGCCAGGTCAGGAAAATCGGGCAGAGACTGGGGAGACCAAGGGTAATATGAAGGGAGTGTGGGCAGTGGGTTCTGGTTCTCAACATTTGACCTCTTTGCCAGAGCAGCCCTATGGGCCAGGCAGAGGGTTGAGGGGGGCAGACGACTCACCAGCCCTGCAGATGGGTGGGGGGTCACTCCAATGTGAGGGGTTCCCGGGTACACACTTGATGCTGGCGTGGCCCTTCAGCACATAGCCAGGGGCACACGAGAAGTGGACAGTAGCCCCCGCTGGATGTAGCCGCTTTTCAGGACTGCAGGCACCATTCTCGGGGGCACTGAGGCTATGGCATGGCTTGAGCTGTTCCACTGCAAAGCAGGCGGAGCCTAGTGAGGGTGCCACGGCCCTCAGAGGCAGCATTTTTTTCTCCTATCAGAGGCTTCCCCTCCTACCCATTTGACACTTACGGAGACATTTGGGGGCCCGGTCGCTCCACTTGGGGCTGCTGGCTTGACGGTCATGGCAGGTGAGGATGGCACTACCCGTCAGCACAAAACCCTGGTCACAGATGTACTGCACCGTGGCTCCCACGGGGAACTTGGGGCTAGATATGAGGCGTCGGCTGTGCTCCACATCCCCAGGGTCATGGCAGGAAGTTACTATGGGTGTGTGGGGGGAGGGTGACGGGGAGGAAGTAGCTCAAGTAGAACTCAACAAAAGCCAGTCCTCCCTGGCTTTGTGCCAGGCAGCCAACATCTTCATGCCAGGGAGCTTTACCCTCTAGTTATCTGTCCCCACCGTTTTGCTGGTGTATCCCCACCTCTGTCCCCTTCCAATCCATGAGAGTCAACAGACACTGATTGGTGGAATTTAATTAACAAGCTGATGAACAGAGTGGATCCAGAGATATGGAAGCATGGAACAGAGTGAGGAATCTCAGAGGGAAGGTGGGGGAGATGATCAAGCAAAGAACTTGTATGCATATACTAGGTCTATGCATAACCCATGGACACAGACAATAGGGTGGTGAAGGCCTGGAGTGGGGGGAGGGGTGGGCTGGAAGGAGTCAATGGGGGGAAAAAGGGGACATATATAATACTTCCAACAATAAAGATTAAAACAACAACAAACAAACACTGATTGGCCAGCTACTAGGAACAAAATACTTGGCGTACTTGGTAGATAACTATGGAAAGGTATTGTCCCATTTCCCAGATGAGGAAACCGAGGCTATGAGAGGTGGAAGAACTTCAAGGATACCAGCTAATAACAGTTGGAGTCTGGTTCATAGTCCAAGAGAGAGGCTTGTAGGTTGCATTGGGGAGGGGTATATGGGGAACAAGTACACTCACCCCTCTGGCAGGAAGGCAGGTCCTCACTCCAGGTTAGGTCCCACTGGCACATAAGGATACTGGATCCCACCACCTGGTAGCCAGGGTAGCACTGGTAAGTGACGACAGTGCCATGCACCAGCTCAGGCTGTGACGGGCTCTTCCAGCCATTGGGGATCTCAGGCAGCTCTGGACATGTGTCATTGCGGGGCACCTCTAGGGGCACAGGGGCAAAAGATGTAGACCCTCAGCCAGTACCAGAGTAACTGTGCTAGCCTCCCCGCTCCTGAGGACAGTCGGCTCCTGCCAGTTTGGCTTGGGCCTGGCCTGGGCCGGCTCATTGATTCATTCTCCCCACTCAAGTGCCCCTCCTTACTCGTCCCTGACATGACTGTCTCCTTGATTCCTGGTTTATCATCTAGGCTTTGACCTTAGCTACAAATACATGTTGGCCAGTTTTTAGTCCTGAGAGATGGGCCAGGTAAAGTGGGGGAAATTGTCACTTCTATTGAAGATTACCAGAAAGGTAGAATCGAATACTTTTCCTTAGTTCCCTACTTTTGTTACGAAGTTCTGCCTGCTGCCCACCAAATCCCTCTTGCTGCGACAGAAGGTCCCTTTCTCCCCCTGGGCCCTGGGGGAAGATGGAGAACAAGGCTAGCTTCAGGTGATGCCCAGAGTGTTTTGAGCTTTCCCTTGTCAGGCTCCTCATCACCCTGGCCTCTCCGACTTGCATGTTTTGGGGTCTGCATTCTAGCATCCCTTCTCCCTCAGGCACAGGGTGGGGCAGGGGCAAACTCACCAAAGAAGTGGATGACAAAGCCCTGCTGGTAGCCCAGCACCGAGGTCCCAGGGTCTGACTGGAACTGGATGGTGACATCGGCCATGGAGGTAAAGAGCTTGAAGTGGCCTCGGGGCCCAGAATACTGGCCCAGAACCCGGGCTGTCAGGTCATCCCCATCATAGAAGGTAAGTACATCACCGGGGCCTATGCGCAGCCTATGGAGGAGGACTGTCAGGGAGGGTGGGCCTGGGGACCCCAGGATGGGCTGGGTAAGAGATGTCTCCATGGCTTAGGAGCTGGCTTGGCCGAGCCCAGTGGGCACTTACACTCGGACGTCCAGCATGATGCGCTTGTCCTCCTCCACGTGCACGCCCCAGATGCAGTCTTGCCCACGGCCATAGGGCTCCGGCCAGTTAGGGGAGAGCACCACGCCGGCCGAGTCTGTGATCTCCCCGCTGCACACAGCTGGAAGGCAGGGGAGGCCCGGGAGGCACGTCCCCTCTGCATTCCCCCCAGTGCCAGGTCCTGGAGCTGCCATCTGCCCCCAGGAGTGCCTACCCATTGCTGGGAGTCCCCACCTTCTCCTCGGGGAAGCTTGAGTGACACGTCACCGGGACCCTGGGGCCCCAGGTTCTGTGGCTGGCTCCCTGGTGCCCACCCTGCTCCCTGCCCTTGGCAGGCCCATCTCTGCTTGTGTCCACTGACCTCGGCAGGCTGGCTCTGTCTCATTCCACTGAGGGTCATGGGGGTCAACACACTCAATGATGATGGAGCCTTGCTCTAGGGTATAGCCAGGGTCGCAGCTGAACTCCACGGTGGTACCCACAGGGTAGGAGGGTGCACTGCTGCTGAAGTTGCCGTATTTGACAAAGGGCTCATAGCAATGGCCCTGCTGGAAGGCTGTAAACCACAGGGCCGGGCTCAGCCTTCACTGGGTCAAACGGGGCAAATGTCCTCCTAGTTCCCTTCCTAGGGCTTTCCTCATCCTGACTACAAATGCCTCTCCTGGGCTTGGAGCAGGGGGCAGGAGCAGCCCAGAACACCCATCCCTATTATGCTCAGGAAGCTGTCTTGATCACCGTTATATTTCTAGCACCTAATTTTGTGCTTAGTGCATAGAAGGCACTCCATACATGTTTTGAATGAATTAATGAGTGCATGCATCTGCATGCATGAGTGGTTCTAGAATGTCTCTTGTAGCAATTCTCCTCCCCTAAGAATTAGGCCTTCTTTGCTCTTCAAATTCTAGAGAATTCATTCACTTGGACCAGAGGGCCTGGGTCCCGGCAGGGGTCTCCTGCAGATGGGGTAGGAGTCCTGGACTTGAAGGAAGGGATGGAGAGAGAGGGCCTTGGTGCCAGGTGAGCAAGGGCTGAGTTGGAAGGAGTGATGATGGCATGGAGGGGAAGGGTATGAGAGAAGAGACCCTAGGCCCAAGCCCCTGCTCTAGCCCCTCACCCCTGGGTAGGCCCCATCAGGCTCACCCTCATAGCGCAGGGCCATGCCTGCAGCTGCCCCGCTGCTGTCAGTGCTGAGCTCCACAAAGAAGTGTCGGCCAGAGCTGAGCAGGCCCTCGATGGGTAGGTACTCCACCTCATAGGAATCATACACGGGCGGGGCCTCCACGTTGTCTCCATTGCGGATGATGAGCCTGGGTCAGCAGAGTGGCAGCTGTGTGGCTGGTTGCTGGCCCGGGTGGGGTGTGACCCATGCTTGTGTGCTGTCCCTCCAGAAGGGTATTGCCAAGCCAGGTGCTCCCCTCCCACCAGGACATGCCCTCACCTGTCGTCATCCTCTGCCAGGGAAACCTTCTCAAAGTGCAAGTGCAGTCGCTGGCTCTCGGGAGCCTCCAGCAGCCAGTGGCAGGTGAGGTTGTTGCTGTAGTTGCCCGGGAAGCCAGGGGAGACAATGCGGCCGGTGGTGGCATTGCGGATCACTCCGCCGCAGGCAGCTGGGAGGCAGGGCCAGAACTGTGGGCGGGGCCCCTGGCTGGAGCCCAGACAGCCTACCAAGCCTTCCTGCTTTTCCCAGCTCTGTGCCCTGCGCATGGGGCAGCGGGGATCTTTGCCTTCATGGTGCTGAAGATCAACCCTTTGCCCCTATAACCCTACAGCTCCAGGCAGCCTGGACTCCAGAATCTGCCTCCTCACCGTTCACCTCTGGGACTACTCACATGCGACTCCCTCGAGTGTGGTAGCTCTGCCATGGCCTGGCTGTGTGGCCCTGGACAAGTCACTTTCCTTCTCTGCTGACTCCTCCGGGAGGCCTTCCCTGACTACGCCCAGGTGGACTTTATTATAGCCTCTTACCCAGGCTCTAACCTTCTTGGGTGTATCTACTACTTCTACCTCATGCCACTTCCTAAAACCAGTTACTGTTTGGATATGTCCCTTAACTAGGATCCCCTGGGGTGGGGGCCAGTCTTCTCAGGCCAGGCACAGAGTTGGTGTTCAGTATTTGTTGAATCAAATGATTGAATCAACGTAAAAGGGGGTAGGACTAGATCAGGGATGACAAACATGGTGTGCATGCCAGTCACCTCCAAATTCTGTGCCCGGAGTAGACAGGACTAGTCAGGTGATGGCCTCGAACACTCTGAAATAGCATCACTGCCACTGTCACTCCTGGGCTGACCTTGAGGGCCTTCCCAGCACTGCCTCCTCTGGCCTGGGATGGTCCTCTTTCCCGAGGAGAGGCTGAGCAGCTCACTTGTCCCCATCACTAAGGACGGCTCAGTCTGTTGGCCTTAGACTCCCAGCTGCTAAGTGGGGCCAGTGAAGTGGTCTCAGGCGAGAGGAGTGTGGCTGGTTCAGGCAGCACTTTCCTTTCCCGGACAGAGAGCTTCGGACCCTACCAGCTCGCAGGGAACCCGCTGCCAAGACACAGCGCCTTTGTCTCTAAATGTTCAAGACAGCAGAATGTTTTCCCCGAATAAACCTGGTGCGGAGGGGGTTGTGGTGAGTTTCTCCGCTTCTCTGCAGAGAGGGCAAAGCTACCGTTTGCTTGTTCTCAGAACAGAATGCCCTCAAATCTGATCGTGCTCTGTCCTACACTTACGTTCCTCCGTGGTTCCCTGTGACCCCGGACAGAGTCCAAGCTAAGATGGGATTCAGCCCTTTATGAACCTGATTCTGGACTTGGCCTCAGCCTCTCCTAATTTCCCCTCTTCTTTAGGCCCAGCTCACCAAGTCCTCACCGTAGCACGCTGCTTTGTGCCTCCACACCTCTGCATGTGCTGTCCCAGGAATCCACTCCACCTCCCTGGGCTGACATTCTTGTAATCCTTCCAAGTCATCTCCTTGGGAAGCTTTCTTTGACTCCTTCCTCATTTTGGAGCAGCCTGCCCTCTCCCTCCCCCCTCTCCCCCCGTGGGTCCCCCTTGCACTCTGACTTTGTCCCATCCCAGCCGTGTCTGCCCTGAACGTGCCGAGCTGCTTGCTGGTCTCACTAGACAGCCCATGCCTGGCTCATTCACCTCTGCTTGTGCCCGGCACCCAGGAAGAGTGTATAGAATGAAATAAGGTTCAAAAGCCCAAGCTAAAAAAAAGGAAAAGAAAGGAAAAAAGCCCAAACCGCCTTTCATATTGCAAACTAAACACTCCACCTTTTTTTCCACCAGCAGAACCTGGGAGTCTCCTTCCACTCTCGCCCTTTCTCTCATCGTGTCTCTGGAATCTCTTCCCTCCTCTTCATTTCCAAAGTCACTAAGTTCAAACACGCTTGCCTGGCTGGCCTCCCAGTCTCTGGACTCCACCTGATTGGCTCTCCTGGGGAATAGTTCCGAGCGCCTCTCGCCTCCTCTCCAAAACTTAAACAGCTCCCACCCCAGTAATTTGGCTGATATTCAAGGCCCTCCCTCTGTCTTCTTCACAAGCCTCAGGCCTCAAATACTCCCTTACCTCTCCTCTGTGTCACTGTCCACTGAAATGTCAAACGTTCAGTGCCACTTCCTCCAGGAAGCCTGGTGAATGCCCAGCTAAGAATGACCGCTTTCTCTCCTCCCAGGTCACTTATGTCTCTTCATTGGTACTTTTTACTTCCTGCTGTGAAAGCTGATGACTCACGTGTGCTTTCTTCTTCCCCCATTTCCTGGAAGGGTGGGCCCTTTGAGGGCACAGTCCCTGTTTAATTCAGCTCTGTATACCTGTGGTGCCTGTATATAGTAGGTGCTCACTAAGTGTGGGTTGGATGAATGCCACTGACATGTGAAACCATTTTCGGGCTTCCTTATGGAGAGCCTGTGAAGGTACTACATGGCAACAGAGAACAGAGATGAGCCCCCCTTCTTACTCCCCCGTTCAGCACGGAGTCCCCTGGGGCCACTCACCAATGCAGATAGGCTCCTGGGAATCCCAGAAGGGCTGAGTGGCGTTGAGACAGGTAAGGAGCCTGGCACCCTTCAGCTGGTAGCCAGTGGCACAATGGAAGCGGGCACTGCCTCCTGGATGGAGGCTAGTGACAGTCACAGCTCCATAAGCTGGACGTCGGGGAAAGTGGCAGCTCAGGAGATAGGCTGCAGAGAAAGAATGGGTGATGTTGTGTGTGTGTGTTGGTGTTGAGGGGGGTGTTGGGTCATAGCCAGGGCAAAAGGGGTCGGCCTCAGACTGCCTGGTGGTGTCACTTGGGGCCAGAGGAAGCATCAGGAGTTCCAGAAAAGAGACTGATCCCTTCCCCAGCAGCCTGGGCTCCTTGGCTTGGGTTGTGGTCCAAGGTTTCTAACATTTTAGGCAGGTTACTTGGCCTTTCTGTGTCACAGTTTCCTCATTTGTTAGATGAGGTTAAAGACCACCTACAGGGTTATTGGGAGAATAAATGGGGGTAGTGTTTTATTCAGCTTGGTATCCTTGAATCCAGCTGATCGTACATCTTCAAAAAATATTACTGAGAGACTTGAAGGTGTGAAAGCACTTGAAAACAGTGAAAAGCCTATACTAATGTATTTCTATTATTTTTCCCATAGGGGACAACTATGAATTGCAGCAGGAAAGATTGAAGCCAGGCAGTACAAACTTTCCCAATGTTCATTGAGAAAGGCTGGAAAGCTCGATGGCAAGGTAGTGCACTTTTTAAAAAACAGGATGGGCAAGGGTGGGGAGGTAAGGCATGCCTTCAAGGAAGTTGGGGGTGGGACAAGTTGCCCTAGGAAACTTGGTAGCTTTTAGATTTGTCATACCAAATACAACCAAATGGTGGCAGCAAATCCTACAAAACAGCCTGGCCAATTCCAACTCGGGGGGCCAAGCTGGGGTGGTAGCTAAAATGGGGGTCAGGGCTTGGGTCCGAGGTGGGGAGGAAGATCTGGAGGGGTCAAGGAGAGAGGCTGAAAGAAAAGCCTTGGGCTACAGAGTCTGAAGACCCCTGGGGGCCAGGGGGGAGGGATGAGGACTGACCACTCCTGGGTCTTGGGATGGGAGGGTGACCCCTACTGATGGCACCAGGTGGATGGAAAGAGGGGTTCAGGCAGGGACGCTGCGAGCCTCCGTGGGCCTTTGTGTGAATGGCAAAGGGGGGTGCCTCTGGGCTGACCAGGGTCCAGAATCAAGCTGAGTGATTTTTTTCACCTGTTCTGGTCTTAGGTCTTGAAAGGAGGAGGATGATACCTACTCTTCCCTCTCTCACAGGGTTCTTTTAAAAAATATGTTTTTATTGATTTCAGAGAGGAAGAGAGAGGGAGAGAGAGATAGAAACATCAATGATGAGGGAGAATCATTGATCAGCTGCCTCCTGCATACCCCATACTGGGGATCGAGCCCACAACCTGGGCATATGCCCTGACCAGGAATCAAACCCTGACCTCTTGGTTTACAGGTCGATGCGTAACCACTGAGCCATGCTGGCTGGGCTCTCACAGGGTTCTTAAGATAATGGCCAATGAATGGTTACTTGTGATTGTCAGACAGTACAGGGCAGGGCTTAGGAAGTGGGCTCTGGGGTCAGATGGCCTGGATTTGAACATAGGCTCCACACTTGCTGTGCCACCTTGGGCAAGTTACCTAACTTCTCTGTGCCCATTTCCTTGTTTATCCATCCATTTAGAGGATTACATACAATGTTGTTACATGAAAGGTTAAATGAGAGGACAGATGGGCAGTGCCTGGCACAGAACAAATACTGAACACACCAGCCTGCTGTTGTTTATAATCTTGATTAATAAAAACACCTCACATTGGAATTCACCTTCTAGCTTCTAAAATGTCTTCATACTCTTCTTACTTGATATCTACAACATGCTTAGGAGGAAGGCAGGCAAGGCAGGGTTATTAATTCATTTTCAGCTGAGGGAAATGAAGGTTTAGAGAGACTGAGGGACTTGCCCTGATCACACGGCCAATAACTGGTAGAGTGGGCCCTTGAAGCTCCTGGCCATAGAGCCCACTTGCTTTGCGTCTCCCCTGTCCCACCTGCTTCCCCAGGTGAAGTAGAGACCTGGGCTTAGGAGTCAGGGAAACCTGAGAGTAATAGACAAGGCTGACCTGAGTGGCTGTTCAGGGCAGCCACCCACAATGATCTGAGAAGACACTCTAGGCCAGGGTGGGATGGGGAGAAGGGTGTGGGGCACTTTACCCAGAGTGGAGGGCGTGGTACTCAGGGAGTTCTAGGCCATGAGCCAATGTCATGCTCATCACTTACATCTTCTCTGTGAGTTCTTGTCACAACTCTGGGAAGGGAGGTCCCCCTGCTCCACAAATTAGGAAATTGAGCTGGGATGAGGTGAGAGCAGGATGCTGGGGGCAGATGACAAAGCCCCCGGACTTCACAGTGGGTAAAGTGCCACTTTGCAGGACGAGCTTCCTCCTGTTGCCATGACGACTGTTCCCGGAGTGCCTTCACCACTGCAATCTGTTGAGCTATTTTCTCCCTGGTGTCTGTTTCTGGAGCCAAGTCCGGTGCCAGGAATGCTCAGGAGGGAGGAGGGGGGGTGCCTGGCAGGGCTCCCTGCCTCCTCACCCTGCCTGAGGCTGTGGGAGGGGAGTTGGGACTTGGTTCTGCAGTTGAGGCCTTTGCGGGGCCCCATCTTTGTGATCTCCAATATTATCTTGGACAGGTCGGGCAGGAGTGTTGGTACTGGGTCCCTTACCTCCTCTGCTGGCACCTTCTTTCTCCAGCCCAGGGAGACACGTGTGTGAGCACATGCTCTTCCTGTTCCCATCTCTGGGATCAGGGCTAATTACAGCCTATAATTAGGGGAATTACACTCATTAGGGAAAGAGCTGATCATTGACAAAAACTGGGCTGAGGAGGGAGGGCTTCTGGGAGCTGAGAAGGAGGCAGCACTGGGCTAGCTCTCCCAGCCCCTCCATAGCGTTTGTTCCCATGTCAGGGCCTCCAACTTGCTGCCTTTCAGCCACCTTTGTCTGGCCCAACAGAGAGGAGGTCCAGGTTTTTGTGCAAAGGAATTTGCAGCAAGAGAGAAGGTTACCATGGCGTGAAATTATGCCTGCTGTTTAGGAGGATTGATGAGCCATTAGGGAGGCTGACTGGGCCGCCTAGATGCTCACCCTTTCCTTAGCTGGCCTCTTGCCTCTGCCAAGCCCCCGGCCCGCCCCACCACCAAACCCCTGCTGCCACGCCAGACTGTTCCCCCAGTTTGGGCGGTGAGGTCCGGAAGGGGTGAGTGCTCCTCAGGTGGGTTCCAAGCATCTGCATCTTCAGAGGAGTGCCTGCCCTCCTCCCTAGGCTGCGGCCCCCCACAGGGCCGCGGAAGTGGTCCATGACAATTCAAAGCAATCCTGTAACTGTTCACACCAATTATTTCCCCATTAGCATTCCCTAATCTAAACGGGTTATCCTGCTGCAGCAGTGCAAGAGATCAAGAAGACTTTGCCTGGAGAAGGGGGTGCCAGGAGGGATGCTGATGGGAAGGGGTACCATTCCAAGCCCCTTCTCCCTTTCCCATCCTGCTAGCTCTTTAATACTAGTTTCTGGTTTCTTCATGGAGAGTGTGCTAAGCACTGGGCATGCACCATTTTGTTTAATCCTTAACATGACTTTGTGGAGTGTTTTGGTCTCATCTTGCAGCAGAGGAAAAGGAAAGTTAAAGTGGTCAAGTGACCTGTCGGAGGTCAATAGCCAGTAGGGAAGAGATTCAAACACAGATCTGCCTGGTCTGTGATTTTATCATTACACTAGAGGCCCAGTGCATGAATTTGTGCACTGGGCCAGCGGGGGGGCGGGGGGGGGAGAGGGAGGGGCTGAGGGTGATTGGCTGGCAGGGGGGGCCCAATTGGGGGCGGGGCTGGCCAGGGGGAGGGGCCGTGGGTGATAACCTCCTGCCTTGTCCCGGATCGGAGTGGGGAGGGGGCATTGGGGGCAGGGCTTGTGTGGGGGAGGGGCCACGGAGGGTTGGCAGGCTGGCCCTGGCCCCTATCTGGCCGGTTTGCTGGCTGCAGTGGGCGTCATAGCGACTGGTCATTCCAGTCGTTCCAGCTTTCCAGTCGCTAGCTTTTTATACATATATAGATAATGCCACTTCCCTATTTCCTGAGGTGTTCTGAGCTGACTGGGGCATGGGCCAGGGCTAGGGTGGGTTATGCAGTTCAGGAAGGCCAGGTTAGTAGCTAACCACCTCAACATGGTCACTGACCTTGACCCCTTTGCATTTTGGGAAAGCTTATAATGTTATTGCCTTTTTAAGTATCTACCTCCCCAGAGATTTTTAACTCCTTGAGGGCAAGGACTTGGCTGGTTCATCTTGATCTTGCCAGTGTCCAGGCTTGGCAAAGAGTAGATGCCTAGGAAAAGTATACTGAATGAATTAATATATGAGTGAATGAATGAGTGGCAATAGGCACACCTGGGGGTTACCCAGTCCTGTGTCAGTGTCCCTTCCAGACCAGTTCTCTGCAGGTGGAGGGAAGGTTCTGGAAGTGTCAGATGTATATAATACTCACCTCTAGTTATATACAGCTTCACCAGGCGCCTGTGCTGTATGTTACTAGCCTCTCCCTGTTCCCCGTGCCCCCATGCCGTAATAGCACCAGAGACCCCAGGAAGGCAGCCAGTCCGGGCTGGTTCTTCCTCTGCTGCCTGGGCCTACCTTGGTAGTGGAAATGGAATGTTCCAGGCCCTGCAGGTGGTGGGAGGCTCTGGAACCTCAGGGCTGCTTGGTGGGTGGGGCTTCGGATGACTTGGCCCCTCAGCAGGAAAGACTGGTTGGCCAGGGGCAGCGGGTCAGGTCCCCCCAAGCCCTCCACAGTCACCGTCTCCCCTTCCCGCAGGCTGATGTTCCGGACCTGCCGATGGAATAGACAGCAAAGCAGAGCAGTCAGGCTTTGTCCTGCCGAGTCCTACTGCCTTTAGGTTCCTGCAGGCCCGGGGCCTGGCCAGTCCTCAGTGTCCCTTGGGCACTGGCGCCCCCAGGCCATGAGCTCGGCACTTGAGTGCAGGAGTAGGTCATTTTACCTTCCCAGTAATCTTGTGAGATAGGACCTGAAGTTCAAAGATAGTAAGTAAATTATCCAAGGGCACACAGAGATTATTAGCAGAATTAAGATTTGTAAGCATGTTTGTCTCAAAGCTTTTCAACTACACCCGCTGCTTCCTGTCCTTTCACTTCTCTGGGCTCAGTTTTCTCATCTGTAAAGTGGGGATGGAGTAGGTGTGTTGAACTAGATGGTGTCTGAAAGCCTGGCCAGCATTGTGAGGTCTTATTTTGATTTTAAATTGATTTGAGGGCGCAGGGCGGGGGGGTGGGGGGGGTGGGGGGGGTGGGCGGGGGGGCGAGATTTGCTGTTTCACTCATTTATGCATTCATTGGTTGATTCTTAAATGTACCCAGACAGGGGATTGAACCTGCAACCTTGGCATATCAGGATGGCGCTCTAACCAACTGAGCTACCTAGCCAGGGCAGCATTGTGAAGTCTTAACCGTCAGATCCATGTGCTCAGCTTCCCCTAGACTTCCTCGGTTAGGTGCCTCACAGGCACCCCACATCCAGTCTGTATCATACTGAGCCACCCTCTTCCCCCAGGCAGCTCTTCCCCTGGCTCCCCATCTCAGGGGGTGACCTCACCATCCACCTGCGTGCCCAAGTCAGAAACTGGCATCTTGCCTCCTCCCTCATCTCCCACATCCAATCAGTCATTCAGTCCTGTCAGGTGGATCCAAATCTGTTCCCTACCCTTCGTCCCCACTGCCACTTCCCTGGTACCTCACTATTATTCTCACCTAGATCATGGCAGCAGCCTCCTGGCCAGCCTTCCTGTCTGCAGGGCTTAACCCACTTCACCCTCCACATCAATATTTCTGAACTACAGCCAGTTCAGTCTCATCCTGTTGCTGATCATGGTGCTTCTGTGTTTAAATCCTCTGGTGGCTCTCTGCTGAGCCCACAAAGCCCATAGTATCTGGTTCAAACTTCTTGTTGTGGCCCTCAAGGCCCTGCCCAACTTGGCCCCTGCTGACTGCTGGCTTTACACCGTGAGCCTCCTCATGCCGCCACCATTCTATTCTCTCTTCAATTCTCAGTAACCTCTTTTTCCAATCCTTCGCTCTGGCTGTCACAGGTCCCTCTGCCACCACCCCAGTCCTCAGGTCCTTAATCCCTGGAGCATCCTTCTAGGCTCCATGCCTCCATTCAGTCAAACAAACATTGACCAGCAACAGCCTCTACCCAGAGGGGAAGTAGCAGTGTGGCCTGTTACAAGGAGCACTGGATTGGGAGCCCAGAAATCTGGGACCTCATCCTAACCATGTCATCTTGGACAAGTATGCTGACCATTTGAGCTTCAGTTCCCTCATCTTTTTTTTTTTTTTTTTTTTTTTTTTAAATATATTTTATTGATTCTCCACAGAGAAGAAGGGAGAGGGATAGAGAGCCAGAAACATCGATCAGCTGCCTCCTGCACGCCCCCCAGTGGGGATGCGCCCACAACCAAGGCACATGCCCCCGCCCGGAATCGAACCCGGGACCCTTGAGTCCGCAGGCCGACGCTCCATCCACTGAGCCAAACCGGTTCGGCAGTTCCCTCATCTTTTAAAATGGCCTTTGCTACTCAAATGTGGTCCAGCAGCATCAGCATTACCTGGGAGCTTGTAAGAAATGCAGAATCTTAGACCCCACCTCCGATCTACTAAATCATACTCTGCATTTTAACGAGACCCCCAGGTGATTCAGAAACACCGATCTCCATGATCTCCAGGCTCCCTACCATGTTGCTCTGAGGCAGGGCCTTCAAGGGTTAACCACATGGGCTAGTTAAGTGGCATCCAGTGAGTCACCAAGCCCCTCCCAGTCTTACCTTCCAAATATTCCAGTTGCTTTCTCCTCTCATCCCTTTGTAACTGTCTTGGCTCAGATCTCCCCTATTGTTTCTCACCTAGAGAATAGCCTTCACACCTCCCACCCCCAACGCATCTGCCAGGTCTCAGCTGTCTCAGATCAGACCATGTCTCTCTCCCACCCAAACCCTGTTGGTGACTTCAGATTGCACAGAGCACCAGGTCTAAACTTGCCAGCTCGCAGTTGGCCCCAGCGGCTTTGCCAGCCTCCTGTACCTGCACTGCAGCCGCAGGCTTTGCCTCACGCCCGCCCTCTGGGTATTTGCCTGTGCAGGACCCGGCCCAGGGAATGCTTTCCCCTCTTCCTTTCAGATCTCAGGGCCATCATCCTCTGCCTCCCCAGCCAGGCCAGTCAGTTCCGTTGCTTTGGGCTCTCCCCACCTGTCCTCTCCCCAGGGTGGCATTTGGGGCCACCACTCCTTCTTCACTGGCATTCTCAGTCAAGATGTGTGGAGAGAGGGAGTGTGTGGGTTGCTGGTGGTACCGTCCTCCCCAGGTTCCTGTGAACTGAGAAGCCACAGGAGGCTGAACACAGCCATATCCAAGGAGACGGCCGTACTAGGCTCTGGGCCCCTCGGACTGTGGGCACTGAGAACAGATGTGCCCTGAGGATGCCCCTGACTGGGAGAAAAGACCTGGTGGGTCTTTGGGGTGGAAGAGAATGCCAAGAGAGGGTGCTGGGCAGGAACGCCTCCTCCGCCAGGAGCTCTCCACGATGGCACATTTGGGTGGAGGCTGCCTGGCCATCTGCTGGTGACATTCCTCAGGGAATTCCTGCCGCAGGCGGAGGCTGGATGAGGCCCCTTCAAACTTGGAGATTTTGTGATTCTAGAGTTGGGCAAACAAGACTCACACACGTGGAATCTATAATTATCGAGAGATGCCAGGCAGCATATAATTCTGCCTTAAGTGGCACCGAATGCGTGCAGCAGGAATCCTCGGGGGAAGTGGTGGAGTTGCTGGCAGAGGGAAAGCGCACAGAGCAGGTGGGTCTGAGAGCGCCTGGGGGGGGGGGGGGGGCGGAGATGGTGGACTGGAAGGAGGAGGGACTGGAAGGAGGAGGAGGAAGGGAGGACATCTCTACTGGGAAATTACTCAGGAAGCGAAGGCAGAGAAGTAGAAATGAATTAGCATTTTTTTCTAGTTCCCTTAAACACCCTTTTGACCTCTAGCTTCCAGCTCCTGACCCTGCTGCTTTGCTAGCAGCAACAGCATCATTGCAACAACAATAATTACCATTTCCAGAGCACCCATAACATGCCAAGCCTTGTACTATTTATGGATATTATTTCAGCCTCACCACAGTTGTATCAGGGAGGTGGTAAAATCTCCATAAGTAAACAGAGAGGCTAAGGAACTTGCAAAAGGTCACACACAAGTGTTGAGTAGCAGAGTCTTGCTTTGCTGGAGGCAAAAGGCAGCTCCTTTCCTCCCAACCTCGTGGGGCTGTCACCCGCAGATAGACTACTAGACATCTTTATTCGCAGGCCCCAGGCCTGCCAGGTACAGCAGGGAGTTGGAACTTGGCCTGACTTGGCTTTTTCCAAGATGTTGAGATTTACGTTCCCACCAGCCATCCTTCCCCCCAGAAGCCTGTCAAGCTGGGAAAACTGGGAGCTGAGGCCTCTGGCTCCCTCTGGTCTGGGGAAGGCAATGCCCCCTTAAGCTGGCCTGGCTCCTAGCCCCGCGTGGTGGTGACGGTTGTGATGAGTGCATGGAATTGAGAGGGCCCGGGTTCCCTGGGGATCACATCCACAAGGCGCCCTGTTCCTGGCCAGAGACTGTCTGGTCCCTCAGGTTTCCGACACCTACTTGCAGGCCTGCTGCAGTAGCTGGAATGTAATTTGTCGCTTGTGTGAGGGCCAGGCCTGACAGGAGCCAGCCAGGGCTGGGTGTTGGACAAGGATGGTGATGAAGTCTTGATGCAATTTGCCGGCACCTGAAGAACTTGGGAGACAGATTGAAATGTCAGTTCTGCTCATGAGGACTGTCTTCTCACACCTCTAGCCAGTGACAAGAGCGGAGCTGGGGGCCAAGCAGGGGGAAGAGAGAAGCGGAGGGAGATGAGGACAATTCCCATAGGACTCTGACCAGAGGGTCAGTTCAAGGAAGGAAATGTAGCCACTTTGAGGGAACTGACTCTTTCCTGGATGGGAGGTGGGGAGGACGCAGGTTGCCCTTTGCCATCCCCCAGACCATCAGCCTGACCGCCTGGTCTGCCCCCATAGGAGCTGCCAGTCAGGTCTCCAGAACAGGCCCTAATGGTGTGACTCAGAGGTGGGACAGCACCACAAGTCTTTGCACACAATTGCCCTAGTACAACCCTGCACAGGCGGATGAGCTCAAGGATGACTTGTGTGTGAGCCCCATTCCTAGCACCTGAGCCTCACACCCCTTGCAACCGCCCACAGTCCCTGCTCCAGTACACTCTCCTGGCCACCGACACACCCTGTGTCCTCTGACATAGGCCCACTTGCACGCACACAGCTCCCTCAAACACATGGCCCGGCACAAGTGCGTCCTCACATCTGTACGCTCCCTGAGATTCACATGCTCTTTCATGCCAATAGTAGTATAATCACAATCTCCCCCATGAGTTCAAAAGCTCGTTCACACCCATTATCCTTTCCGATCTCACAAAATCTCCATAAGGGAAGCAGCGGGACAGGCTGTGTTTACTTCAACTCCTTAACGGAGGGAAACGTGTAATCAGAGAAGGTGAGAGCTCCTCTTTGGGTCACACAGTAATTCCCAGGCAAAACCAGGACTCCAGGCCAGTGCTCCTGATTCCTGGCCCAGGGCTTTGCCTTCAGGCACAGCATCCCAGCCCCTCCCCCAAACTGGGAGAATTCCAGGTGGGTGTCCTACAGGAACAGGCAGGGCTGGGCTGAGAGAAGGGCTCAGAGGTGGAGGCCCCCCCCACCCCCCGACTGTCCCCACCTGAACTCCCTCTTTGGATTTGCCACCCCCAGGCCAATCTCCTGGGCTAGTGGAAGGACAGGGGCTCTTGAGTCCTGGGATCAATCCAAGCTCCATCACTCATAAGTTGAAAGGTCCTTGGGGAAGTCACATGACTTCTCTGAACCCCAGTCTCATCTGTGAAATAGGATAATCCTGCCACTTTCCTGGGGTTGTAAGGATTAAGTTAGATCCTGCCTGTACGGGGCTCAGCACACAGTGGGCACTGCATTCACAGGCCTCTTTCCCTTCTTGAGGAGACCTGCGCCCTCCTCTGGTAAAGCCATGCCCTTCGCCATGATGATAGCTGGCTGCGGACCCACCCCACCCGCAGGCCTGCCAGAGCTCTGCCTGGGAAGCACTGTGCCTGGGAGCCACCCTCTCCCTGGCCCAGGTTCTGCAGCTCCTGGGAAGCAGGGTCAAGGGCCTGAGGTGCCACTGCCCAGTATGGCCCAGGAGGGAGCTTTCTGAAACAAGGAAAGGAGCCAGACTCAGAGTGACTAGCTGGGAGGGGCCTTCTGTTTCAATCTCCTTTTACAGAGAGGGGAACTGAGGTCCAGAGAAGGTCAGGGGCTGAGCCCAGTCACCAAGACGGGCTGCAGAGCTAGGTAGGACTAGAAATTCAGTTCCAGTTCTGGAGCCCACAGCAGCCTCTGTGCTGTCTGAACGGATGCTCTTTCATAAACTCTTATGGGGTAGGGTCTGCTTTAAGGATGGGGAGAGGGGCCTCAACCTATGGAGCTAGAGCTGACTGTACCCCTCTGACCCCCCTCAAATGGGCCTTCCAGGAGCCAGAAATCTCACCTCTTGATATGGCAGGGAACTAGGTGCTTTGGCTATTAAACTGGCAGGTGGCCTGGCATGAGAGAAGTGTGTTCCAATGGGGCCGCCTGGGGCACTAGGGCAGGGACAGTGGGCAGCTGTGCCCAGGCTCCAGATGGTATAGGGAGCAACCAAGCCAGGATGGAGGCTGGCAGTGGGAAGGCTCTTGGAATGCCAAGCACAGTCAGAAGCATGTGCCAGGCCCAGAAAGACCTGGAGCCCCCAAGGGAGACTGGCTGCTTGGAGGGGATGGGACCTATAAAGCCATCATAAAAGGGCTTCTCTGGATCTCTCAAGAAAGAGCCTAGCCCAGTGCCTGAACCCCCGCTGAAGCGGGCAAGACTTCTCTGAGCTGGCCTCCTTGCTGTGGGCGGTTCAGACTCCTGGCCTTAGCAAGCACAGATATCTGCAGTACCCTGAAGGGAGGTGTGGGCAGGGCATGAAGCAGGTTATGAGGGGCTGTGATCCAAAGCTGGGCTGTCAGGGATTCTGGAACCCCTGAGGCTATTCCTCATGAGAAGGACATTGAAAGGGTCTTGCCCAGGGCCCCAGACTTTAGCCAAGGTTGCGGTCACATGGCAGGGGTTCAGCGTGATGTTAGGCTGACCTGCACAGGGGTGGGATTTGTGGGTCCTTAGGATGCTCCTTTCTTCCCCTGGTTCCTCCCAACTCCCTTACCCAGATTCCATCCCTTTTGCTTATCCCTACCCATTCTCGTGCGTTCATACAGGGCAGACAGGGGCTAACCCACAATGGGCAGAAGTCACAAGACTTTCCCAAGCCTTCTGGCTGCCTCACCCATCCCGCCTCCAATGCCCAGCATGGCCTAGCCCAGCTGCCAGCCCTGGCTGGGCAGGGTGGCACTGCTCAGGCCTAGCCTCTGGCAGGAGTGTAATCCAGAAGCTCTTAAGCCTACTTCCTGCTCCTATGCAATAAAGTCACCGGTGCAAAACTGCTCAGCAGCCTTCAAGGGCCAGTGTACCATATCCACTGCTTTCCAACCCAGGCTTGGCTGCTGGGCTCTCTCCTTCAGGTCTCAGAGCAGGTATGGTCACCTCCAGAAAGCCTTCTCTGTCCCCCCCAGACTGGCAAAGTGTGCCCCAGCCTGGAATTCCCATAGTTCCCCGTGCTTCCCACTCCATCCCCAACAGCACTGAGCATTCTGTGGTCATTGTTTATGACTTCTGTCTCGTCCGCTGACAGTGAAGAGCTATGTTCCCAGCACCTCGCACAGAGCCGGGCACCTAGTAATCGCTCAAGTTATATTTGTGGAACAAATTCATTCATAAAAATACACATTAGTTAATGATTAACTGAGTGACCTTGGGCAATTCCATTTTTTTGCTGGCCTTGGTTTTTCCACCTAGCGATTTGGTTTTGGTATATGCAGTGTCAGTAATTCTCCAGGTCCCCAAGTGGCCTGTGCAGCCAGGAGGCCTGGGTAGGAGTAGAGATTGCCTGAACTGGCCCTGAAAGAACAACTTTTTATTTCTTTTTAAATCCTCACCCAAGGATATTTTTTCCTTTGATTTTTTTTTTTTTTTTTTTGAGAGAGAGGAAGAGAGGGCAGGAGGGAGGGAAGGGGAGAGAGAGGAACATCGATGTGAGAGAGACCCATAGATTGGTTGCCTCCTACACATGCCCCAGCCAGAGCCAAGGATCAAACCTTCAACCCAGGTATGTGCCCTTGACTGGGAATTGAAATCGTGACCTTTCGGTGCACGGGCCGATGCTCTAACCCCTGAGCTCACCGGCCAGGGCAGGAACAACTTTAAATCCTGCTTCAACCTGGATGATTCTGTACCTTCCCCTCCGACCCTCCCAGCCTTGGCCTCAGACTCTGTCTCTGGCCATCAAGGCTCCCTCCTTGGTGACAAGGCGGAGGGTGGGGCCAGCATTTGCCTTCCACATTTCCTGACGGCAATGCAGGGCTGTGGCAGGTCTTCCTCTCAAGGTTGCCTGGTAACGGCTTTTGCATTCTGATGAAAAAAATGTGGCGGCAGCAAACAACAGACACTGGGCTTACATGAGAGGGTGGGCATCTAGGGTGGGGCTTGTGCCTGGGCCAGGGCTGGGCAGACAGAGCCAACATCTTGCTCCTTTGTGGAGAGAACCAGGACTGAGCCCAGCCTGGCCCAGTGGGCTTCAGTGGGGATGGTAGGCTTGGGGGCCTGGTAGAGCCAGCCTAGGCCTGCAGGGGGGCACCCAGCCTGGCATCAGCTTCTCCTACTCCTTCCCCACACCTGCAACTGGTGCCTTCCACCTGGTGAGCCACAGCCAGTGCCACCTCTCATTAGGTGATGATTTTACATTAATTACCTTAATTAAGCGGCACTGAGTGCTAATGGCTTGGGGGATGGTGGCTGTTCCTAATTACCCTCCCAGTCAGCCCAGAGTGAGGGGCACAGTGTTTTGCGGAGCAGGAGCAAACAGTTACAGAAAAAAGGGGAGGGCCCAGCCGGTGTGGCTCAGTGGTTGCATGTTGACCCATGAACCAGGAGGTCACAGTTCGATTCCAGTCAGGGCACATGCCTGGGTTGTGGGCTCGATCCCCAGTAGGGGCTATGCAGGAGGCAGCCGATAGTTGATTCTCTCTCATCATTGATGCTTCTATCTCTCTCTCCCTTTCCCCTTTTCTCTCTGAAATCAATAAAAAATATTTTTTTAAAAAAAAAGAAAGAAAGAAAGAAGGGACTGGGCCCACCAGTGGTGGGAGACGGTCCCTCCTCCATAGGGCCTGTCTCATAGACCTGGGCCCGACATCCCCAGGGGAGGGCTGGGCGTGCTACCCCCGGACAGGTGTAGCTGACTTTAGGCCCATATCTAAGGGCTTTGGAGTGGATGGGGAGGTGGCTGGAAGTGGGGAACAGGTAGTGCTGCCCCATTCCCTCGACTCCTCCTCTGCCCCCTTCCCTGTGCCCCTCAGTTGCCTTCCTGACTGCCTCCAAAGGTCACCTCCTTCCTTCCATCATGCATTCAACTGTCCATTCATTCTGTTAGTCTGTGGAGAACCCATTCTGGGCCCCTTACTCCAAGGCACTGCCCAAGGCACGCACAGCCTAGCTGGGGAGATGGACAGCTGTAAACAGATGGATAGAAGGCAGAGTAATAAGACATAGGATGGGGGATGCCCGAGGCTTTGGGGATCAGGAGAGAATTCCCAGAGAAAGTGATGCCAGAGTTGAGTCCTAAGGGAGGGAAGAGTAGGATGGCTCTCCCAGTCAGAGGGTCCAGCACGTACAATGGGAGCTTGGGGGGGGGGGGGGGGGGCAGCGGGCTTGGCCCATTCAGTTAGCTGCAAGCTGTTTAGTGCAAAGGGGGAGTAGAGAACAGGGGAGGAAGTGGTTCAAGATGGGCCCAGAGGACTGGCTTTGATTCAGAGGCACCTGGGAGGTGTGGGGGTAGGATTAATTTCGTTTGGAAAAAGTGACCACAGTGTAGGTGAAGGAGGGATAGTAAGGACAAGCGTGAGTGGGGTGACCAGTGAGGCGATCACCACATCATCTCGGGGAGGGGTGATGGAGGCTGGAGCATGTAGTGGGTGTGGGATGGAGGGGCCCTGGAGGTTGTGGGGAGTGTCATGGTGATAGAACTTAGATGTGAGTTGATGGGACTCAGGGAAGAGGGAGAGGAAAGGGCCAAGTTGACCGCATGTTGCCCCAGGGATGCCATCCACATTGCACTGTAGTTGCCCTAGTCCAGGTTTCTGACCAGGGGGCAGTCTCTGAGGAAAGAGTGGGGTGTAAGCAGGTTGAAGGAACAAAAAGGAAGAGCTGGGTTTGGGGCATGTGGAGGTCAAGGAGCCTTTGGCACATTCATGAGGACCAGCAGGCTCAGGTTTCGGGATTAAGAGAGAGTTTGGGGTTTAAAAGGGATGAGATGGTCCAGGGAGGTAGGAGCAAGAGGCTGGGGCTGTAGGTCTGACTCCCTCACCAACTGGTCACCTCTCTGATTGTGTGGCCATGACTGTCTTCCCCACTTCTGCATCCCAGGAGCCAGCATAGGGCCTGACCCAGAGGAGCTGCTCAGGGAGTATTTGCTGAAGAAATGAGTGAGTGAATAAATGAGTGAATGGCCAAGTAGCCTTGTGCTCTCTCTACTCAGTTACACAGATTCAGACACCCAATCTCCTGTCCACTGAGGCAAGAGCCCCTTCCTCGGGTTCTCCTGAGCCCCTGATCAAACCCCTGTGGGAAGAGGAGGGGCACACCACAGCCCCTCTTAGCCTAGGACACCGCTGAGGGGAGCAGTAGCCTCTTTGCTCACTGGTCCAGAACCCAACCATGTTTTAGGCCAATCGCCTAGCCTTGGCCTGAGGAGCCCCACCTCCAACTGATGACCTTGAGCATCCCCCCTTTCTCCCATAGCAGGTATCTTTCTGTAAAGATAACACACTAGCCCCAGCTTTGCCCCTTCCCAATCCAGGCCACTCACCTTAATTTCCACACCGTAGCCAGGGTAGACAGAGATGTAGTAGAAACAGTCTAGGCCGACATCATGGGGTGAACTGGGGGCCGAGGGGGAGTCCAGAGAGCCCGCTGGGCCTGAGAAATTCCAGCTACAAGGGCCTGAGAGGCAGGAGAAGACACAAGGCTAAGCCCAGCCCTGGAGAAGTGGGTCCAGCCAAGGCTGATCTGTGTGTGTGTGTGTGTGTGTGTGTGTGTTTTTGTGTGTGTTTGTGTGTGAAGCCCACCTCTTGGGATGTCTACTCCCGTATTGAAAGAAGGGGACCACCTTCTCTTGAGCACTTTTTGTGTACAATCTTATCTCAGTTCTCACAATGGCTCAATGAAGGAGGTATTCTTACTGCCATTTTACAAATGTGGCTCAGAGAGGTTAAAGTTCCAAGGGCCTGGTGTAGTTGCTTCCAATGGGGATTTGAACCCAGGTCTATCTGGTTCCAATCTGCATGCCTCCTGCATCCTGGCCCTTGGTACTGAAGGGCAAGGCCAACTGGCACAGTGATGGAGAGAGGAATTTAGGGCCCCACAGCTCCCCCATATCCAGATCTGCAAGCCAGCAAGGAGCTGACCTGGTGGCTGGACTGTGGTGATGGTGGTGGTGATGATGGTGGTGGTGGTGGTGGTCTCCTCATCATCCCCTGAAGCCGTGGAGGTGGCGATGGTCCCCTCAATCCCAAGCCCTGTGGTCCGGGACATGACCTCTGGAGCCCATGGCCTGCCCATGTCTCCAGGACCCTCTTGGGTTGGAGTCCATGCTCTGCTAGGGGGTGTAGTACCCAGCTTCTCCCCTGGGCCTGTGGTGGGCACTGCCATGCTGGGCCCTGGAGGTAGGGGAGCTGTGACATGAAGCTCAGGGGGCTCTGACTCCAGGCTCCAGGGTCCTTCCCTGGACGGGGGCTGAGTGGGTGCTGCAGCTATGGCCGGAGTAGGGCTGGTGAAGACGGGGCGGCTGTCCTGGTTGGCCAGGCGGGGAAGGGGACTCGGGGTCTGTGGCGTAGGTGGATCAGGCTGAAAAGGCAGTGCCGGCCTCAGCTCTTCGCCTGTCTCCAGCCCCTCCTGTAGGAACTCCTCGAGCAGTGGGTGGTGGTTGAGCAGCTTCAGGGTGGGGGCGGTTGTGACGAAGTGGATGCCTCGTTCTGGCTGCTCAGGTGTGGGGGCTGCTGTCCACTCCCCATCCGTCTCCTCGATGCCTGGGGCCTGACCTTCCGCCATGGTTGGGGCCTCTGAGGAGAGTCCTGAAATAACAACGGATGATCAGAGGTTTGCCCCCTGCCCCGTGGAGAGCAGCATCACACTCAGTCCGGGCAGTAGGAGATTCATCTTGTGGAGTGTGCTCACCACCGAGAATCACGGAACTGCAGAATTTCAGAGCTGGACATGGGATGATATCACATACTTCAAGAACGGCACATGAGCCGTGGCTGGTTTGGCTCAGTGGATAGAGCATCGGCCTGCGGACTGAAAGGTCCTGGGTTCGATTCCGGTCAAGGGCATGTACCTGGGTTGCGGGCACATCCCCAGTGGGAAGTGTGCAGGAGGCGGCTGATCGATGTTTCTCTCTCATCGATGTTTCTAACTCTCTATCTCTCTCCCTTCCTCTCTGTGAAAAATCAATAAAATATATTTTTAAAAAAAGAATGGCACATGAGTTATCCTCTCCCCTTCAGCACTAGAAGTGGACATTACTATCTATTATTGCACTATTCCCTGTTCTGTTCTCAGATTCAGCCTCAGACTCCTTCTCAATGCAGCACTCCAGGCAGCCATGCTTAATTCCTCAGACCGATGACAAATAAATATTTGCCCTGCCTAATGTAGCTCACAGGCTTATTGGACTGATGAGCAAACAGCCAAAGAAAGGAGGTGACCTGCTCAAACTCTATGACCAGTTGGTTGACCTGAGATGATACCCTTAGCAAGAGTGCCATCACCCACCACAGTGACTGTTCTGCCTGAGATAACAGTTCACTTTTTGTTCTCAGTGAAGCTGCTGGTCACTAGTCTCAGCAAATCGTCATATATTTGGAATTTTATTTTAGACAAGAGGCCCGATGCATGAAATTTGTGTAAGAGTAGGCCTTCGCAGCCGCGGGCTGGCTGCCTCGATCCCTCCCTCGCAGCCGAGGTGGCTGCAGTCACGACTTGGTCCTGAAGGCCATTGGGTCTAATTAGCATATTATGCTTTTATTATTATAGATTCCATCGTGTGTTTCATTGTCTCATTGTCCCATTTCTCTCACTTCTCAGTCATTTCTTTTCTCTCTCTCTCACTATATATATCTATATATAGCTATATATCTCTATCTATTTATCTATCTATCTATCTATCTATCTATCTATAATTTGCCAGCTCTGAGAAAGCTGGGAGGAAATTTTGATTCTAACATCTCTCAAAATGGCTGCAAGAAGACTTGAAGGGAAACAGCCAGGGCGAGATAGTTTGCAAGGAGAAGGTTGGCTCCTCTGCGTGTCTGGTGGTGGGTGTCATTCCACAGGCTCACACCCACCCCATGGATTGGCAGGCGTGAGGAAGCGGCAGATGGCTTACATTCTGTTCAGGAGACTATGGCAGCTCTGATGTGTCAGACAAATGAGAGCAGGGAGGAAATTGGGGTGAGGAAGGTGGGTACAGGTCAGAGGGCTCTCCATTCCTCTGGGTTTTGATGCCTTAAAGCCCCGAGAAACCAGGACCAACTCCTATCTCCTGAGACGCCCACAAAAGCAGCCCATCTGTGCCTTGGCATTCTGTGCCAGACACTGGCAACACAGTGCCCAAACTAGATGTCCAGCCAGGCCCAGACCCCCTGGAGCAGATGGTTGCCAGGGCCCTGTGTCTTTCCTCTGAGTCAGTGATGGAAGGTCTAGGCAGTGCCCTGCCAGGACTGTCTTTACCTCCCCCCACAGATGTCACATGGTCGTTGCCAGGTGAGCTGAGACTGATCTCAGTGTGGCACAAGGAAGAGAAGCCTTTCCCGGGGGCTCCAGTGTTTGCCCCTCCCAGGATTGCCCAATAAAAGACGTGGCCTACGGCTCCCAGGATAGGTACTCGTGGGATTCTTCACTGGGAGAGTGCAAAGATCCTCTTTCTCAGGAAGGGTCCATAGTGGGCACAGCTCCTCCCGCTGGCTGCCAGGTGGGTGCTGGGCAATGGAGCAGAGCTAATGGGCACCTCCCGTCACTGTCGATTGCACTGATTGTGTTATCTGGGGGCACGGAGCACTTGGTTAAATGGGACTGAGATAGCATATCAAACGAGCAAATTGATTCTGCAATCAGCTGCCACTTGGTCCCAGAGGGTGCCACCCACTGTCAGAGAGGGTAAGATAATCTCGGGGAGACAAGCCATTTCTGGGAAGAGGGCATCTTCAGACACCCTGGTTAACTCCGATGGAAGCCTGAGGCCCTGTGACAGTCCCCCTCCCAACACCCCCCGCCCCACCCTACAGTCTCTCTGCCTGGGCTGACCAAGTTCAAAGGTGCAGACTGACAAAGGGGGAGAGTGTGTGATTCAGGAGATGTCAGGGACCCAGATGCCCAGTCTCATCAGGTACCTATTATGTGCCCGACACTGAGTCAGGCTGTTCCCAGACCTGCATTATTTAATTGACACTACACCTCTATGAAATGAGAATCTTATCCCCACATTACAGACAAAGAACCTGAAGCCTAGAGAGGTGAGGTGAGGACTTGCCCCGTGACACAGGGGTGGAGCTGGGATTTGAACCGACGCTGATCTGGCTTCAAAGCTTTAGTCTTTCCTCACCAGCCTGCCTCGCAGAAGAGACTAGAGCTACCCAGCAGAGACATTCCAGCCAGTGGAGGAAACTAAGGCTTAGAGAGAGGATAGACTTGTCCAAGGGATCATACAGGTTAGAAGTGGAGCTGGGGCCATGGTCTCAGGCTTCTGGAACCTGAGTTGAGTCTCAGCCAAGCTAGGCGGGGACCCAGGGAGCCCCCACCGCATTCCCGAAGCACATCTGAGTCTGGGACCCAAGCCAGAGACCCAACAGCCCTGCTCCACAGGGCTGGGGCACAGGGTCTCACCTACCCAGGTTCCTTCAAATGTCAGCTCTGCCACTTAAACATCATGTGAATCTGGGCGAGATTTTGTATCACTGGCTATAAAATGGGCGCTTTGGAGGCGTTTTGTGAGACTCTGAATGCTCTAAATAGCAGTTTCCTGGGGGCAGGGCACTGAGGGAGCGGCCGTAGTACTGCGAGGCTGGGCAGCCCCCTGCCAGGGTAAGGCTGAGAGGCAGGCTTCTAGAGTGGGGAGGCTGCTGGCCCAGGGTCAGGCCTGTACTCTCGGGGCCCATGTTCCTTGTTGTGTGGCTGAGATGTGGAGGACAATGTGGTACCACCCTGCAAAATGCAGCGACCTTCAAGGCCTGCATGTCTGTGCGGAACATGCCCACAGCAAGACAGTCTCCATGATGATCCCCAAGTGCCCAACCCACCCAGTGCCTGAACACGGGAATGTACTCCCCCAACCCCCCCAAGTTGGCAGTATCCTAGGCCTGGGTCTGGGAAATACCACTCCCCTTCCCCCACCACCATTGTGGAGGCAGAGGCTGCCCAGAGCTTCTCGCCGCCCCCAGCCCTGGAGTGGCCCTGCAGCCGCCCGGGCCCTCCCCCTGCATTAGCTCTTAAGCTATGCAAATAGACATCGGAGGGAGCCCTGTTTAAAGTATTTAGACGAAATGAAAAAAGGCTTTCATCGGCACTAATGAGCCATTCAGGATGCTTCCCCGGTGGATTCTCCCTCTCCTGCCTCCTGGCCCGTGCCACCCCCTATGTCGCCCCTCTGGGGATTGGAGGCCCCCTCCCCCACAGTCCCAGCTCGGGCCTCCCAGGGAAGGTCTCTGGCTCTGCCCCCTCCTCCCAGGGCCCAGCTGGGTAAATGTAGAGATGAGGGCCCACGTGTTCTACCCTGACAGGCTCAGATTAGAATGGGAGGAGGGGTGCCTAGTGAATGTCTAGGGGAAGCCAAAACATTTGGGGGGACGGTTCTTTAGAGCATCCAGCTAGGTAGGTGCGATTGTCATTGTCTGATAGTTGGGGAAACCGAAGCTCAGAGAGGCCCAGGAGGCTGCCAGGGGTCACGGTGCTGTGAAGCTGGAATTGGTCTGTGCGGACCACGCAACAGTTTACGACTCCAGATGCCATCTCAGGGCCAACTGGGCTGTCCCCGTGGGGCTATTTCCCTGCAGATCTTTCTGCACCACACAGCCAGAAATCCTCAGGCTCCAATCCTCACCAGCTGTCTGACCTGGGCAGGGGGCTGTGCCCACGGAGCCTCTGTTTCTTCGTCTGTGGGCTGGGGACATCTTGAGTTTGATGAGGGCCATCTATGTTCTCATCTGCCAGCCCCACCCCATCCTCTGCAAGGGCAGCCCCTGCAGGGGTGCTAGGTATTCCCCTTCCAGGGCCTGAGCTGCTGGCCCCTTGGAGGTAGACACAGGAGCAGAATCCAGAGTTCTGAGGTGCCAGACTTGGTTCCCTCCTTATGGTGGCACCAGCTCTGGGATGGGGTGCGGGCGGCAGGACAACAGGTAGGTACAGGGGGAGCCTGGGGGATGCAGTGGGCAAGGAGCCCACCCCGCTGGGTTCTGGAGGTTAAGCTGGCCCAGCACAGGGAGAATGAGAATTTAATGGGATCCATTTATTAGCCCATAAAAGTTAATGAGTTTATTCTAGAGGTTTCTTGGCCCCTTTGAAGTTTTAATAGGGGATTAGTGAGGGCCTGGCCCCTGCAGAACCCCTATTATCCTAGAGCCCCAGGGAGGGAAGAGGGGCCCTGGGAGTGAGAGTGCCTGAGTTCCCAGAGCCAGGGCCTGGTCTCCACTGTGGGGGTTTCACTGGGCCACCCCGCATGCTGACCTGAGGGGCCCCAGCTGGAGGCTGGTGGGGCCAAATAGGATCCCTGAAGCCCTAGGCGACGTCCTGTTCTAGAGGCTTCTAATTCCACGTGCTACTGAAATAACTACCCCTACAGCGCCTCTGCATCGAGGTAGGTTTGCTGCTGTTTGACTACTTGTATTAACAGGGAAGGCAATAATATAAGGCCCATATGACAAACGGGGAAACTGAGACCCAGATGTGGCTTCTCCAAGGTTACCTAGAACATACAGCAGAGCCAGAATGGACACTTTCCTGTGGCCTGGAGCCAGGCAGCTGGGGCTGGTAACAGTTGCTATTACTCAGTGCTAACTGTGCGTGGACCATGCCCTTAGCACCCTGACATGTCATCTCTTCTCCTCTCCTTACTCCAGGGAGGTCCCTAGAGACAAGGACACGGAGGCCCAGAATGGTTAGTTGACTTGTCCAAGGTCACACAGTTAATGAGTGGCAAGCCTGGGAGCAGAACCCAGATGTGGGCAGCTCCACAGCTCAGCTCTGTGCACTGCTCCCACTGGCGCTCAGCTGTAGCTCCTGGGGCCTCCTACTATCTCCCCACCAGCCTGGCCACCACCACCTGAGGCACTTGTGCTGGGAGCCCTGTATCTCAGGGTGATGGGGAAGGAAGTCCTGATCGTGTCCTGGAGGGGCAGTTGCGAGGGTGGGCACAGAGATATACTCAAAGGGATCTTCTCTTCCTCTTTCTGGCCCATTTGCTCACCGCGTCTCTTCAAACTCTCCCCATCCTACCGGGCCCACCTCTTATCCCCGCTCTGGGGAGCCAACCCTGCCTGGCCCGCTGAGTGACAATAGCTCCTTCTTCTGACCTCCTGATGGAACCTCAGCCCGTGTACAGCTTGCACTGATGGACAAGGATCCAGCCGGAGGCATCTCTCTTTTCCTCCATCTCTGTCCACAATAGCGGACTCTTGGTGGTAGGCACAGTAAGGGTAGACTCAGGGCACACAGTTTCCAAGCTGGGATTCTGCCCTTTTGCACCCTGGGAAGGCTCTCTGCTCCCCAGTGCACCTGGCCCTTGGCCAGCAGGGTAGTTAGGGATGGGCAGGGCGGGTCCTGCAGGGAGAAGATAGGCAGCCAGAACAGCAGTGTCCCAGTACAGCCCCCACTGGCAGCTGATGAAGACTGTCTGCTGGCATAAGCTGGCGGGTCCCCTGGCCCCAACTACCCTTCCTTCCCCTGCCTCTGACCACCTCCCAGCACAGCCTCTTACTACCCTCCCTTGGTCAGCCCCTGGCTGTCAGTCAAATACACAAAAATACACAATGCAGATATGAATGGGGGATCTCCTTTCGGCCAGGCTCCCAGCAAGGAAGTGGTTGATCCTAGAATCTGAATCCTTTTAGTCTTTGTGAGCATCTCATCCCTCCCTCATTTATGCAGGTGGCAACGGAGTCCCAGGTCACACAGCGAACATGGGGCAGGCCTGGGACTTAGGCTATTGGGGCTCAGAGAGCATCTGGCCCAATTGCTCTGAAGCATGAACCCTCCAGTGCTCTGGGCTGTCTACCACCCATGGGCATATACCTCCAGGGACAGAGAGTGCACTGCTTCCTGAGCTGCCAGGGCAGCTATTTCCCTCATTGTGCTGGGGTGGGTGGTGGGTAACCCTGGGCTTCGGCGTCTTCAGGGTTGGGGTCTCCTTGCCAGATGGAGGAATGGGTGGGGGTGGTGGGCAACAGCCAGGAAGCGGCCCACTGGTCCTGGTCCTGCCCCTTTACTAGGTCCTTATGTACAAATCACTTACCCAACCTGAGCCTCTATTTCCCCAACCGTAAAATGGATTCAGTATCTAAGGGCTCTCCCTGCCAGCTCTCATATTATAGGATCCCATGAGCCACAAAGGGCTCTGTGAATAAAAATATTGAATGCTGCTATTTACGGAGAATTTACCACACTCCTAGCACCATTCTAAGTGCTTTACCAGAATTAATTCATTTAATCCTCACGATAACTCTATGAGATATGAACCTTTATTATCCCATTTGATAGATGAGGAAACTGGGACCCAGTTCCCAAGTTACCAGTTTGGATATATCATGTTCAAACCCAGAGGTGGGCCAGCCCTGGAGTGGCGCTGGTCTAGCAGAGCTTTCTGAGAGGATGGAAATGTTTTATGTCTGTGTCCAATGTGAGAACTAGTAGCCACACATGATTACTGAGCACTTGAAATGTGGCTAGTGAGACTGAGGAACAGATTTAAAATTTTATTTCATGTTAATGAATTTATACTTAAAGAGCCACCTGCGGTGAGCGGTTACCAAAATGGAAAACTCAGCCCACAACAGGGCCTCTCAGCGCTTGCAGTGTTTGTCACCTCTCCGAAGGGAAGAGCCTGGAGTGGGGGGTTCCCAGAGGAGAGTTAAGATAGGGTGGCAGTGTCTGCTCCCCTCCTTCGGACCTGGGGAAACTGGGGACTTGGGTTGGCGAGGGAAAGATGACAAGGAGCCCTGGGACTTTAAATTTTTCATAAAGGCCCCAGGGAGCTGGGCTCATCAGCCACTCACTCCTTAGGGAGGATTAGTGGCATCTACCAATGACGTTTGCTTCCCAGCCTTGGCTGAGCACTGGTGTGTTGAGGGATGGGGTGTTTGATGGGTAATTTTGGGAGCGCAGGCAGAGCCAGTTTAGGAGGACTTTATGGGGGAAGGACAGCCAGGAATGCTTGGCCTGTGCGATCTGGCCCAGAACTGGCCCAGGGAGTGTGACTGTTCCCTGGTGATTCCTGATGTGCTCTACTGACTTGCCGCCATCTCACTGCCCAGTCAGGAGCACAGGGGCCTGGTCTGGCCAGGGTGGGGGCCACACTCCCACTTACTGATTACCTGCTACAGGTCAGGCATGGACCTTCTAGAGAGCTGTCTTCCACCCAGAATGACAGTCTTTTGCATTTATAATCCATATTTTACATTAAACATTAAAAAAGAATAATTTTATATTTTTAGAGAGAGGGAACAGGAGAGGGGGAGAGAGAGAGGGAGAAACATCGATATAACATTAATCGGCTGCCTCCTGCACGCCCCCTACCAGGGATGGAGCCCGCACTCTGGGCATGTGCCCTGACCAGGAACTAAACCTGCAATCTTTCGGTGCATGGGACGACACCCAACATACACCCAACCAACTGAGCCACACTGGTCAGGGCCATATTTTACACTTTACATGTGAAGGAACTGAGACTGAGAAACAGAGTTGATCATTCTAGTTCATATAGGACAGTGATGGCGAACCTTTTGAGCTCGGCGTGTCAGCATTTTGAAAAACCCTGACTTAACTCTGGTGCCGTGTCACATATAGAAATTTTTTGATATTTGCAACCGTAGTAAAACAAAGATTTATATTTTTGATATTTATTTTATATATTTAAATGCCATTTAACAAAGAAAAATCAACCAAAAAAATGAGTTCGCGTGTCACCTCTGACATGCGTGTCATAGGTTCGCCATCACTGATAGAGGAGAAAAGTGGTAAATAAGGGGTTTGAACTGGGTCTGCTTGTTTCACAGCCTGAGCTCAATATTCTACAGCACTGAGCTGCTGCTTCATATGAACATGTGTGTGTGTGCATGTGAGTATGTGGGCCTGTGTGTGCACATGAATGCATGTGCGTGTGTGTGGCCCAACATATGCATGGGCCACAGGTCATTACCATTTGTCCTTGCCCATGTTCACCGCACCATGGAACCTGGCTTCACACAGTCTTCAAGGCCAGAAAGGCCCTAGCTCCCAGAAGGAATACACCTCTTCCCAAGGCAACTGCTCTGCTCCCCCCTTTTCACTCTGCTGCCTTCTTGGACCCCAACCCGATCCTTCCTGGGGCCATGTGGCCTGGACAGTGCCTCAGGCTCTGGGTGCCTGGAGGGGAAGAAGAACACAGCACTGAGCTATGGCGGGGCCTGCCTTTTTCTCCCCACTGCCCCTCCCTCCCATGAGGCTGTGACCAGGGGCCCAGGGTAGAGGGAACTCCCAGCTAACTGCCACGTTCTCCGCTTTCCAATTTAAAATCTAATATGGTTTTGCCACTGCAGAGCTGGGGTCTGGAGAGGTGATTAATGAGGCCTCTGCTACAGAGTCACCTGCTGCGCTCTACACCTTCCCCTGCGGCCCTGCGTGTGTTCCCCCTCCTGCCTGCCTGCTGGCCCTGGGGACCTGGGGGTCCAGGCCCTGCCTGCCCACAGTTCCTGGGGCTGGGCAGGTGGCACAGGAGCTGGAGGCTTGGAGTGGGGGTTGGGAAGAGAAAGGAGCTGGCAGTGGAGGTGGGGACAGTAGAATCGACCCCCACCCCTGGGCAGGCTGGAAGGAGTAGAACAGCGGGGGCCTCCTTTGGCACCACCTCCCTAACTGGGAAGGTAAGTAATCAATTTACCATGCTCCACCAATTATGCCGGCTCTCAGTAGTGTGGCCAGGGCAGGGGACAGACAAGGCCCCTGCGCTGATGCTCAGGTGAGCCCTCCCCTAGCACCAACAGCTCCTACCACCACCTTGTCAGCAGCAGGGACCATATTTCTCTGAATGAAAAATCTTGGAAATGTCAGCTGGGCTGAGGAAGGCTGTGAAAGCAGGAACTGCATTCTCCCTGGAGCTAGTACCAGGGCTGGCTCAGCCCAGCCCAGTGGTGAAGTTGGGAGCAGGGGGTGATCTAGGGAGGAGCAGCCATCCCCTCCATCCTCTGCCCCTGCCCAGCTCCAAGCATCTGCCAAGGACAGTCCTTCCCAGCCACCGAGCCCAGCAAGACAGGGCCATAACGTGCCAGGGCTTGAGATCAGGCACCATCCTGGGCTCCTGATCAGCAGCTCTGAGCTGCTGCCTCCTCCCAGCCCCCACCCTGAAGTTCAAAAGCCAGCACCCATTGCTGTTGTCCCAGCACCTGTGTCCACCTCTGAGATGAATGACCAACCCAGTAGCCCCAAGATTTCCCCCCATATATTTTTTATTGATTTCAGAAAGAGAGGGGGAGGGAGAGAGAGATAGAAACATCAATGATGAGAGAAAATCATTGATTGGCTGCCTCCTGCAGGCCTCCTACTAGGGATTGAGCTTGCAACCCGGGCATGTGCCTTGACTGGTAATTGAACCATGACATTCTGGTTCATAGGTAGACGCTCAACCATTCAGCCACACTGGCCGGGCTGTCTGGCTTTTTACTCAGGTATTCTAGAAAGTCTTTGGGTGGGTGGATAGAGAGCCACAGCCCCTCTGTTATCAGTGTCCAACCGCAGGGGCTGATGGAGCCTCATGGTGGGTAGTGCTAAAGGTGGAGGGGCCTGGCAAGGTGGGGTACTGTGCTCTGTTGACTTGCTGCTTTCCTTCTGTATGGTTCTTGACCCCCGTCTCCTCTCCACCTGCTGGTCAGTGTTTGCTGAGCATCTGGTGGGCTCGGCTGTGTGTGTGCATACATGCGAGTATGCAAGTGTACATATATATGCATGTGCTTGGGGGCGGCATGAGGTGGAAGGTGGGAGATGGAGGTGTGAGAAAAAGACCTAGGGAGAGATTTAACATTTTCCAGCACCTACTGTGTGCCAGGGTCTGCTGGCCCACTCACCTACACTATCTGGTTAATCTTCCCCATCCCACAGATCAGCGGTTCCACAGGGGTCGCCTAAGACCATCGGAAAACACATATATAATTACATATTGTTTTTGTGATTAATCACTATGCTTTAATTATGTTCAATTTGTAACAATGAAATTGGGGGTCACCACAACATGAGGAACTGTATGAAAGGATCGCGGCATTAGGAAGGTTGAGAACCACTGCCACAGATAGAGAAATAGGATCAGATAGCTGAGAGAAGTGGTCTAGCTGGGCAACCATGAGCCCAGGAGACTGACCTGGAGCGGTCCCTGCCCTGCAGAGCCTGAGACAGATAGAAGGACAGATGCAGGAACAGAAGATCTCTGAAAGCATGGGCAGCCTGAGCCCATAGGGCAGACACCGACTGGGAGCGGGCCAGGGCTGCCTTCCTTCTTGGTCCCTAGGTTCAGGCTCCTTGAACTGCTGTACCCTACCCCTCCCAGCTGGTGTCAGTTTTCAGATCAGCTGGGACAGTGATGGGGTGGAACCCAGAAGCCCCAAGGATCTGGAGGGCTAGGGGCTCTAAGCGTGGGCTTTTGGCAAAGTTGAGCCTTAGCAAGAATCTGAAACCTCTCTGGAAAGTGCCGGGGCGGTACCAGAGGTCCCTGGGCGGGGTGGGGTGGTAGTCTCATCCAGGTATGCCTCCCTCCCCCTGACTTCCTGACACTCTGAGCCCTTTTCTGCCTCTCCAGCTTCCATGGGAGAGACCCTGGAGATCTGGCCTTACTTCCAAATGGCCTGGGGAATAGCCACTGGAGGCCTGAGCTCTGCCCTTAGGGCCTTGGAGGCGGCAGAGGGAGGACAGCCTGGGACCTTCTCCCAGCCCAGGTAAGTAGAAGGAAGCCTAACCTGCCCCAGAGTGTGGGCCCTGCACCTGTAGTCGATCCCAGGCTCCCCTTGCCATCATAGCCTTGTTAGACTGAGGGGAAAGGGCCTTACCTGCCCAGCACCCCAGCCTGTGAGGCTCCCCAGGCTTGTCCTGTCCACAACCCCATTCCCCCAGCAAGTCTGAGTGGGGGAGGGGAGGGGTGCAGAGCTGCTAAAAATAGCAGCGGCAGCTCCAGCTCTGAGTCTCCTTGAGGGATCAGTAGAGCCCAAGAGTGGGGAAGAAGAGATTGGAAGGGGCTCTGGGGGAGGGAGAGACAGGCCTGAGCTGGGGCCTGCTGTGCTTACACCAAGGACCACAGTCCCAAGTTACAGAGACAGAGGGCACGATGTGTAGGGACGTGTGGACACAGACACCTGAGGAATAGATGGACAAGCAGGGCAGAGATGTGCACAGACGTGGCTACCTGCAAATCTGGGGCTTCTCCCTGAGACCCCTAGGAACCCCAAATAGGCCCAGCTGGTGCACCTCCAACCCTCCAGTCTTCTCTCTTACCCTAACCTTGCTTTGACCTCCAAGGACCCTGCCAGTCTGGGTGTGCGGACACCTTGAGTTGAGAGTGCTAGGACCTCTTCCCCTGTCCCTTCCAAACTCTTCTGCTTGAGGCCCAGGGCAGAGAAGATACCAGGGGCCCCAGAGGCAGCATCAGCAATGCAGATGCAACAGGGACCAGACTCAGGGCACCACTCAGGTGGCTGGGGCTTCAGGAGCACCACCCCAACCTGATCAGCAGGCTTCTTCCTAGCCTGGGCTGGCAGGCACTGGGCAGGGGGGAGGTGTCCAGACCCAGTAGGGCAGGGGTGGGCTCTGCCAGTAGATTGGCAAGAACTGAGTGTGCAGTGAAGGAAGGAGGACAAAGGAGGCTGAGTAAGCAAGGGCACAAATGATTTCTTGATCTCTCGTGCATCCTTTGTTTGGTCCCTTTGCCTGGAGATGCCATGGACTCTTCTGTACTCAGAAGAAGGTGACTCCTTCATCGACTCCATTTCCTCTGATCAGCCAGAAAAGAGGGCAGGAGGGAGCCTGCCAGCTGCCAGACCAGATGTTTCAAATCACCAGCACATCCCTTGCTGGATGTAAATGATGTCTAAGACAATGTCCATAAGAGCAGTGAGCCAGGAGGAGGCCCTTAGAAGCACCCCGAACCCAACCTTCATTGCTCTGCACTTCTAGTCTCCCCTTCCTGGTCAGACCTGGGCCAGCTGTCTCAACTGTCCAGCCCTGGGCTCCTCCAGCTTCTGATCCAGCCCCTCCTGGTGATGGACAGCTCTGGCTGCTGGCGGACCCTCCCCTCAAGCAGGTCTTCTGGTTTCTTTCCAGTACCAACCCCTCTGATTTCCTTGGATCTTGCTGCTATTCTATGAAAGAGGTGGGACAGGCACCATGAATCCCAAGGAAGCTGAGGCACAGGAAGGTGACACAACTTGCCCAAGATCACCCAGCCAGCAAGAGCCAATATTGGGTTTAAACCCTGGGTTTCTGGCTCCCTGACCAGTACTCTTCTAATTATGTTCTTCCTATGGGGCTACACCCTCCTCCTGACCCACAACTTGGCTCTCCACACTGCTCCCTCCCAGGCTCTGGGACTCCCTAGGCACCTGCTGGCTGGTGGGACCCAGGCCAGACACTCAGCAGGTGGCTGCTAGGGGGACAAAGGAACTGGTGCTCAGCTGCTGGGCTGGGAGGGAGGGAGGAAGACGCTATGGAGGAGAGGAAGCTCTGGACTGGGAGTGTGGAGGGGCAGGGACTGCCTCTGTGCCTTTAATAAGGAGCCAGCATGCAAAGGGGGGTGGGGTGGGTAAAACAGCATACAAATGAGCATCTGTGGGGGGCGGTGATCTGTGGTTCAGGCACATTTCACAGTTCTGCCCTCTCAGCCCGATGACCAGCTGGAAGGAGGGTCCTGAGGGTGGAGAGAGGAGCTTGTGGGGAAGGGAGGAGTGGGGGATTGGAGGAGATGCTGAGGTTGATGCCAGGATACAGGCTGGGCCCCTGGGGACTGCACCGGTGGAGGGGGGAGACCCACTGTGTGGATTCCGCAACACATGTGGCTTGGTGGCAATAGGGACCCTGCACCTGCTCTCCCTTGTTGGGGGATTGGGGAAACACCCCGACCCTGCAGAGATGGGAAGAGCTGTGGGAATGTAGGCCCAGGGATCCCCGAGGCTTGCTGGGCCCTCAAAGACCCACAAAGTGAGCCCTCTTGCTAGAGATAGAAAAACTGAGGCCCAGAGCAGTCCTTGGCAAGAAATCTCTTGTTCTTAGGAAGGTGAGTGGCTGGACCATGTAGGTGCTATTGGCATCTCATTTGAATCTCATTTAATCAAAATCAGAGGGTCTTTGGTCTAGCTGGGGCGGCAGTCACAGCTGAGCTTATTAAGAAGGCAGCTCCCCGTCTAACCTGAGTTCCTGAAGGGCAGGGATTATGTTGTATTCCTGCCCATCAGAGAGCCTGTTAGGTGCTGAATAGAATGGAAATGGATGGGTGGATGAAGGATGGACAGGCTAAGTTCCTGATGGGAGCTATTTAGTGTCCAGAGGACAGAGAAAGCTCTCTGGGCTGAATGATCAGGAAAAGAGAGCGTGGGAGAACTGAAATCAGCCGAAGGACCCAGAGTAGCATTCTAGGTATGGAAAAATGCCGGAGCAAAAACTGATAGATGTACAAGGCGTACACAGGGCCTAGGGGTCACTCTAGCATCTTCACCCAGTCTCTCCGTTGTCCCCCTTCCCACACCCACTCAGTTCCTTTTTGTCTCCTGGCAGAGCCCCTTGTCCCTGCTGGGCCCAGCCAGGACCTCCCACCCCCACCCCTTCCCGCCAGCCCGCCTGCCAGCAAGACTGCAGACTCTGCAGCCGGAGACCTGGATTGTTGTTGGAAAAGCGGCAGGTTTGTTTGCTCCAGAGCCCGCCGAGAAATCTCAACAATCAATGGCCAACAACACTGCCGGCGGCTTCAGCATCGATCGGCCCTCCTATGCCAGGGTTGGCAGTTGGGTATAGGTAGGCAGGCTTGGCGTCTAGCCCATCTAGGAGCTGAGCTTCAGGCCAGCTTGGGTCTTCTCACCTGGGGGCTGGGGCTGAGGGGGGCTGAGGGGATGGGGGGCAGCCTAGGATGCCAAGACTAGAGTGACTGGTCCTATCATTCTCCAAGGCTCCCAAAGGGTGAGAGGATGAGTCACGCAAGGTCACTGACCTCTGGGTCAAGATTCAGGGTTCACCTCACTCCCAGCCCTGTGCTGTACCCTGATCTCCAAGTGTCAGAAAGGAAGTTTTATTGCTTTGCTACTAAGGATTGAGCAAGATAAAATGTTTCTAATCTACAGCTGTAAGGACTGAGGGTAGACATCAAGAAGATAAGCCACTGTCATCACCAGAAATGTGCTGGAAGAAAGTTAGGGGCCATTTACCTGGGTCTGTCTGGCAGCGTGGGCTTGAACTGGCCTATAAAATGCAGATAATAGCTTCTATCTCGTAGAATGATATGAGGACTAAATGAGTGAATGTATATAAAGCACTTAGTACAGTGCCTGGCACATAGTTAATGCCCAATAAATGTTTGCTATTATGGTTGCTGCTATTTTATTCTTGTTGTTATTGTTATTATTAGGATAGTGATACTCTCCTGGGTTCCCATCTGCCTCTACGGAGGCTCTGCTTCAGGCTGGCGGTTGGGTACAGTTACCAACTGGCTAAAGCAAAAATGGGCAGGCGATTTGGAGGAGCCTTATAGCTTATTGGCTTGGAGCCCAGAATAATTGACTTAATCTCTCTGAAACTCTGTTTTCCCATCTGTAAAGTGGGACATAACTAGTCCCTTGTTGTGTTAAATAGAAAAAGGATGTGGAAGGTTTGGCTCCTGAGTGTTCTGGGCCATACCTCACGCCTCAATACATGTTTGTGAAGTGAATGAACCCTAGATGGGTGTACCCCAGGGACTGCTCTTTTAGGAGACATGAAAGGTTTGTGGGCATGAATTGTGGTCCTGAATAACACCTTGACCCCCATCTTCCCTTCATGAGCATGACAGGCTCAGAGCTGTCCCCAAGATTTCCTTCCAAGCTCTGTGAGGGTGTGTGAAGCTGAGATAAATGAGGGGGCTTTGAAGCCAGATGGCATGGGTTGCCTTCCTCTTACCTCAGTCCTTAAGTTCATACAGGGCACCCCAGAGGTGGTGGGTAGGTATTGGAGGAGGGAGTCAAGAAGCCTGGACTCCAGGCTTAACTCTGCCACCGTGCAACTCTCGTGAGTTTATTCAGTATGTATTTAATGTCTGCCGTGTGCTAGGCTCTGCCACTGGGGACACGAGCAGTGGTAGCAGTAAGAAGTGGCTGGCGGGAGGTTTTAGCCCTCTCAGAATGGCCATCAGCACCCCATCTCCAAGCCACTTCAGGCTGATGGTGTGACAGCTTAATTTGTGGAAGGAAAAAACTAAGTAAAGGCTATAATTTACAGTCGGGATAATAGGCCAACCGTTAGGAAATCTATGTAAAAATAGTGTGGTGGTTATGCAAACTCAGCTTCAAGATGCAGTCTCAGCTGCCATGCATCCACCGCTGCTCACTCCTTTCTAAATAGTCAGCTGACCCTAAACTTCTTCCAAATAGGAATTTTGGAGCTGCCCCAAGATGGAGGGAGTGAGCAAAACAGACTTGGTGGCCTCAGTCTTGCTCCTGGAGCGGAGCATCAAGCAATCAGGCGCTCACGACCCAACACAATGAGTACCTTCATGGGGAAGCCAGGGGATGGTGGGAGCACAGGAGTCCCCTGACCCAACTGGAGGTCAGGTGAGGCTTCCTTTGAAAACCATATCATAGATGATTCATATGTGCTAAGGAATTACATGAAGTGCCTAACAAGCCAAGACCTGAAGTATGAGGTGGAGTGAGGCAGGTTGGCCCAGGGGGAGAAAAGAATTTCAGGCAGAAGGAATGGCAAGAACCCAGGGCTGTTGAGAACATGGCTAGTTTGGGGAACTGATTGGTCTGGCTGGGTAAGTCGGCTTCCTGCTCGAATTAGTCTGGAAGAGGCCTTGAAGACCTCCTAGTGTCTGCTGTCCACCTCCCAGCTAATGACCAGGCCAGGCAGCATTTCTTTCTGCCCTCCCCCAACCTCTTACATACAGATCCTGGCTCTTCCTCCCTGAGAGGAAGCTGGGGACCCAGGAATCTGCATGACTTGACAGCCCGTGGAGGCCCTGGTGTGATCCCAGACTTGGCAACCACCAGAGTGGTGCAACCTTACCCTGGATGTTGCAGAAAGTAGAGACCCACAGCCCAGCTAGCGTGGCTCAATTGGTTGAGCGTCAACCTATGAACCAGGAGGTCAAGGTTTGATTCCTGGTCAGGGCATATGCCCAGGTTGCAGGCTCGATCCCCAGTGTGGGGAGTGCAGGAGGCAGCCGATCTGTGATTCTCTCTCATCATTGATGTTTCTATCTCTCTCCCTTTCTTTTCCTCTCTGAAATCAATAAAAATATATTTAAAAAAGAAAAGAAAGTAGAGATACGGAGAGGACCGAAGCACGCCTGAGGCCACACAGAGAGCTTGGGCTCCTAACCGTCTGGGCTGAGAGTCCCTTCACTAAAGTAACCTCTACCTATAGGCTCTTTCCCACACTCTCTTTCTTGTTTGCTGGGTGGGGTGCCTTGCTCTGATAGTTCTGCCCAGGTGGGGGCGCAGCATCCTTGAGCTGAGCTCAGCCTGGCAACTGGGCCTGAAAGGGCTTGGAGAGTTGGGGACAAGGAGGGTGGGAGGAGACTGGAGGGATTGGGCACCTAGGGCAGGGTGGAAGGAGGGGCTAAGGAAACAGGCTTTCTGATATGCCCTCCACCATTCAGGCAGCCATGGTGGGAGGGGTAGAGAAGCTCTAATTAAGCCCAGTTTCTAATTAAGCCCAGCCCCTGTGTCTCCTCGATCCCCATTAGCTCCCCATGGTGTCCCCAAGGCATTTTAAGCTGCCACCCTGCTGAGGACGCTGGGACCGCTGCCAGAGCTTGCCAAGCCTGAAGAGCTTAGGCCCGTGAGGGGCAAAAAAATCAACCCATAATTCCCCTCCGTCCGTGGCAGTTTCTAGGTCCTCCAGTCTCCTCAGAAGCACAGGGGAGCCTCCTGCCCACCATGTCAACCTCTGGGGCTCTGAGTGGAAACTAGATTGGCTCCCATGCAGTCTTGTCCCCAGCACCCACTTTTTGCCTCCAAAATGCCAGGCTGGGGGACCGGGAGCAGGGCTGGTATTGGCTTTGGTTGCAGCCCCCAGACTCAGGAATGTTCTTTCAGAACCCTGAGCCCAGCACAGAGTCTGCAGGAAGCAGCAATTACCATTTTAGGTTAGGACAGCCCTGGTTTGTTAACCCTTGTGGTGCTGGATGCCAAACCCTCTTCCTCCTCCTCTCTTTCCCCCTCCATACACCATGCTCCAAGTTCTCGGCAGAGTGAGCAACCCCTACTTGTCATCTCCTCCCTCCCTCTTTCCACCAGGCACCCGGAGTTCAGAGAGGTGGAGCATCCCTTTTAAGGTCACACAGCCACGGAGGCAGCCTCTGCCCCCTGGAGACTCAACTACAGCCCTTTCTCTGCCACTACCACCTTGGTAATCTCCCCAGGCTACATTCACACATGCAGAGTTTAATTAACTTTATTGATATTCAAAAATTAGGAGAATGACTAAAGGTAATTACTCATTAAAAATCATGAAACTGACACAGCAGGCCCTGGCACGGCACGGCACGGTGCTGCCCCGCCTACACCGTTTTCCTCCTACTTGTGGCAGGATCTTCTGGCACTGCTCACAGGTTGGGAGTATGACCAGTGGCCCCCGACACGACACCCCTCCCGGCTGTGAACAATTAGCCCGGCAGCTTTGGGGTGGGGGTGGGGGAAGGTGTGGAATAGGGGACTGAATTTATCAAGTTGAGCCAGGCCCAGAGACATCTTTCCCTGCCCCCTCCATCTCTTGATTCTGGGCTGTTCCTGGCCATATCCCAGGGTCTGCAGACCTTGGCCTCTGTGTGAGCAAAGATCTAAGGGCCCTTCTTGAGGCCATGAGGCTGCGGATGCACCGCCTGGGCTGCAAAGGCTCACAGTCCCTTCAGCCTTCTCTTGACAGCCACCGCCAGGAGCCCAGAGATGGCCCAATACACTGCCTCCCCATGAGACGACTTAGTAGCCCGCCACCTGGGACCCCACACCTGCTGGGAGGGAAGAGGGTGCCAGGGCAAGCCCAGGTGCAAGCCCTCTCGCCTCAGGCCGGGCACTGTAGGGCTGCCTCCTCTTCTCCCTTAAAGAGAGAAAATAAAGATCTTCCCCTACCCCACATATCCCTTGGGCGGGTGGCCCCACGGGTGTTAGGAAGGTCCGGATGGGTCAGGGAGGGACACTGGCCGGCGATACACAAACCCTCAGCCACAGAGTGGACACTCACCCCTCACCCCCAGGAGGGCTCCCTGGACTCCTGGCCACACCAGCCATCCTCCTGGAGACCCGCAGGCAATCTCACCCCAGCCCTGCAGAGAGCTCCCTGGCAGAGGCTGCACTGCACACTAGCATTCTTACACACTCCTCACACCTGCTCACAGCTGAGCTCTCACCCAACATCCAGACCTCCTGAAGCACAGACGCCCTTGGACCCTCTACTCCAGACACGCTGGGCCTCGATTACATTCACACCGACACACCCACACACCAGGCTCCAGACTACACGCAGGGGAGGGGGCACACGCGGGCCCTGCGCCCAGGAGAGCTGTCCATCGGAAGTCTGGTTGATCCCCAAGACAGGTCTTAGCTCCTGGGATAGCGGGGCTAGGATGCTGGCTTCCCCTCCCTGCCTGCCCCAGATGGGTTGGGGTTTAAGGGGCTACAACCCCCTTAATATGAACACACACGTTCTGAATTCTGGGCATCAAGTATGAACCCTGCGAGGTCAGCTAGGGGGTGGGGTGAGGACACCGGCCCAATGCGACGGTTGAATGCAGCTGGAGCCAGAGGCTCAGAGAAGGGCTTCTGTGCCCTGGGGCCGCAGAGTGAAGAGAACTGCCATCCCGGGGCCCACTCTGACCCCGGCCTTGCTGCCCTGACCTCAAAGCGGCTTGGAGAGATTGAGCATGGAGGTTTAGAAGCGTCTACATTCTCCTTCGTCCACACTGGGTTCTACAAACCACACTGCAAAAGGCAGCAGGTCCCAACTTCAAGCAAGGTCCCAGCCCACCCAGAGGCAGTGCAAGAAAGACCTGGGCGGCGGTGGCTTTGGTGAGTGCTTGTTTAAGCCCAGGCAGCAGGTCCCCTGTAGACGGAAACCTTTCCTCCCAAAGGCACAGAACCCCCAACCTCTCCCCAACACCCCCTTACCGCCCACTCCAAGGCCAAGCTTCCCTCAGCCCCGGACAG
The DNA here is from genome assembly GCF_028538775.1 of Myotis yumanensis. Classification (NCBI taxonomy): domain Eukaryota; kingdom Metazoa; phylum Chordata; class Mammalia; order Chiroptera; family Vespertilionidae; genus Myotis; species Myotis yumanensis. The sequence goes on along the minus strand of NW_027223767.1, from coordinate 20,876,235 downwards.
ATGAAGTTGGAGATCGGACTGCACTGCTAGCGGGGGCCTGGGGCGGTAGGGTGGGTGGCAGGGCTTCTCCGACGAGTCTCCCCGCATAGGGTGGGAGGGAGCTGAGCAGGAGGGCTGGCCTGGAAGGAGGAAGAGCTCTGGACGTGTGCGGGTGTGTGTGCGTGTGTGTGCGTGTGTGTGTGTGTGTGTGCGTGTGTTTCACCAGCGCGCGCGCGGAAAGGACCTGGGGAGGACAAAGTATCTATCCCAGGACCTCAGCCCCTGCAGCCTAGGGCCGAGCGCCGAGCCGGTTGCGGGGGCCCAGAGCCGCCGACTTTCCCTGGAATCGTACACGAGGTTCCGACTCCGGCGTGGCAGCGGCAAGACCGAGGGAAGTGAGCGACGTCCCAACTCCGGGTCCGGCCGCCATCCCGCCCCGTCCCTCCGCCACGAGGGCGCGAGGGCCTCTGGAACCCGCGGCAAAGTCGAGCGAAGTTTGGAGGGCGGCAGGAAAGGCGGGACCGCGGCCGCCAGCAGGACCGTCCAGCCTCGCCGCCCTGTGGCCTCCCTCCCTGGAGTGTGGCGAGGTAGCGCGCGGGTGAGCGCGAGAGTGTGTGCGGGGTGGGGGTGGCGTGATGAATTGCAGCAGAGAAATCCCATTAGATCCGGGAAGATGATTAAAGGCGAGGTCTCGGCCGGGCGCGAATGGCGGGAGCCGCGGCAGCTTCCCGCCCGCGGAGCCCGCGCCCCGCCCGGCTCGGCCGGTGCGGGGGCAGCGCAGCCGGCGGAACAGCCAGATGCGCGGAGCAGGGCGCCGGACAGCCCTCCCTTCCCACCCCGGGACCTGTCCTCGTCCCCGTCCTGCGGCCGGACGCCAGGGTCCCTTACCGTGAGCCAGAAGCGCCAGCAGCGAGGGCAGGAGCAGCAGGGCTGCCGGGAGCATGGTGTTGGTTGTAGCCGCGCCCGGGTCCGGGCCGCGGCGGGAGGGCGGGGGGCTCGGTGGGGCGCGGGCGCGGGGCACAGAGCAGGGTCCGGCGGGAGAGGGAGCGGGGCCGCCGCCGCCGTCGCTGCCGCCGCCAGCGCCTGACAGAATCAGCACCACGGCCAGCGCCTGGCGTCGGCGCCGGGGATCGCCGAGCGGGCCTGGGGGCGGGGGCGCGGGAGGAGCGGCTTACCGTAAAGTCTCAAGCAAAGGCGCAGAAGACCCAGCGGCGGGAGCACCGGGCACCGCTGCCTCCAGCTCCGGGGAAGCGCGGCCCTGCTCATGTGGGCACACGGCCCCGCCCTTCCGCGCTGCCCACGCCCAGCCAAGCCCAGTCACCCTGCCCCTCATTAGCAGCCTGCCAAAGAGATGGGGTTCTAACTGGATTCTCCATGAGCGAGCATCCTCTTCCCCACGCTCCCCACCCCCTCCTGGTACCTGAGGGCGCCAAGGGCGACCTGGGAAGAAGACCGCGAGTGAGGCAGCCAGCGAGGCCCGCAGGCCCTTGTGACAGCTCAGTCCTGGGCCGATAATAAAGATGGCTTTGAACGTACAAGGGACAATAAATTATTACTTTGCGCTCAATAAATGCCAGGGCTCCAGGCAGCTGCATCAGCAGCAAACTGTGCTCACAGAAAAGCTTAATTATCCTGATATTATAGTTAAAAGCCAGTGGTACTTGTGTCCTGGGAAGAGAGTCTTCATTTGGCAGGAGGCAACCTGGGCCAAGCTGTGGGCCGCTGAAGCTAGTGTCCCGGGTCCCCAGTGCAGCCCTGGATCTCCAGGACCCTGCCTTGACAACTCCCCACCCCCACAGGGTGAGAGCAGAGCCTTTGTGCCTATCCCTGCCCAGGTTCCTAGGGCTATTTGACATAGAGACTTGAAGGAGGCACAGGAGGGTAGCCAGAACACGGAGCCATTCAAGGGCGTGGAGAAATAAGATTCCAGGGCTGAGGAGCCCCTGGAGTCACCAAACAGCAAAGAGGACAATCACAGTGGTGCCATCCCAGAGGCTGACGTGTAGACCCTGGGAATTTTGGCGCCATGGACGGGCTCACTTGAAGAGCCTCAGTGGATACGGTGTGACAGCATCCTGTGACTGGTGTTATTATTCCCTGCAGAGGAAGAGGAGGGCGGAACTCACCGTGCTCCCTAGGAAACACGGCTTTCTGTTTAGTTCTTTTCAACTGCACTAGGCTCTTCCCTACTCCAGACGCCAGTCATTGTCCAGTGCCCTTCCTGACCTCATCCTGGAAGCAGGTGGCAAGACTTCTGCTCTTAAGTCTCATTCCTCAGACAGTCTTCTGGTCCTTAGCCCTTCCCCAGGCTTCCAGTTCTGCTCATCAGATCCTCTCTGGATCCTCTTTCTGTACCTCAACTGCTGTAAAGAATCCCAGGCAGCAGGCAGGTGGTGTGGAATTATCTGAGGGAGCCACTGGGAGAGGGTTTCTGCACAGTTGTTTCAAGAAGCTGTGAAAAAAGGGCAGTAGCAGAAGGATGGCAGAAGGGGGGACTTGACAAAAGGATTGGTGGTAAGGAGAGGAAGCCAGGAAAGAAGAATGTGCAGAGAGGGAGAAAGACCTACCAACAGAAGAGGGAGGTGGGAGGTTCTGTGGCTGAGGGGAGTTGGGGGAGATACTGGCAAGTGGCATGAGAGTCCTCTTTCTTCCTTAAAGGGATTCTCGAACTCCTCCTTGATTCCTGGGTCCCTCTGGACTAAGCAGCTTGCGCAGAGGAGGGTGAGTCATGACCCAGTGATGAACCTTGTATGCCAGGATGATTCATATGGATTTGGAGGCTGGTGGCAGGCTTGTCTCCTGGCAGCTGGGCTCCTTGACGGGCTGGGCACTCACAAGAAGAAGGGTGAGAGGAGTCACCCAGGAACTTGGCACATCAGCCTCCTCTTTGCCCCAAGAAAGAAACGCTTTTAGGAGGGGGTTCAATGGAGACTACAAGTCCCAGAATGCAGCACTCTGCCCTGAGCTCAGAGGATGGGTTTGTACTGCATAATGGGAAGAATAATGCACCTGGGCTGTCCCTTCCCCCTAAAGGTGGTCAATGTGGTTTCCATGGAATGGATTCCCAGTTAGGTTGAGGCAGAGCCTGGGTCAAACTGGGAAGCAGTAGAGTTTATGTCAAGCACCCTGTCTCGTGAGCTGCAAAGGGTCCATTGTGTCCAGATCTCAGCATCACCCACAAATTGAGGACAATAGATGCCCTAGGGGACATTCAACTGTATGCTGCAGGCTTATTGTGTACTCAAGTCATATACACACTTGAAAGTGGCAGCCTGGGGAGACTTGCAAGTCTCCCTTCACTGGTCTTATTTCTCGCATTCTCTCCGTCTCTCAGACCTGGCTCTTTGCCCCAGAGGAGCCTGGGTTTCCCTTGTTTACGCGATTGCTTGCTTAATTTCCTGTCTTCTCTACTAATTGTCAAATCTGTGAAGGCACAGAGCATGTCTGTTTTTTCTACTACCAACCTAGCCCACCACCCAGCACATAGTAGATACTTAATAAATATTTATGAATGATGGCATGGGTGGGGAGTCTAAAGCCCAAGGCAAGTCATTGGTGCCAAATGAGAGTTGTGAGGTAATGGCAAAGGAGACAATTGCTTCTTTTTAAAAAATCTATATTTTTATTGATTTTTAGAGAGAGGAAGAGAAAGGGAGCGAGAGATACATCAACGACAGAGAAACATTGATCAGCTGACTCTGGCATGTCCCCTACTGGGGACTGAGCCCGAAACTCGGGAATTGAACCGGTGACTCTTGGTGCATGGGTGGACGCTCAACTACTGAGCCACACTGACTAGGCAGACAATTGCTTCTGTGAATATAAGAAGAGGTCATTGAAAGCTTTAAACAGAAGAAAGGTGGACTAAAATGAAGTCTTAGATATGTTTTAGGTTTCAGTCAGTGGAGAGGAAGAGGGAAGACATCCAAAGTTGAGGGAGTGTCTCATACAAAGCAAAGTGGTGGAAAATGCAAGATAGTCTGGGGTCAGTGAGAAGACCTGTTTTAGTGGAGCAGGGAGTCCCTGCAGGGTTGAAGGAGGAAGGGATGGAGTAGGCTGGGGTCAGGATTTGTGGTTATCTGAGATTCGTGGCACCCTTGTTGGCTACGCTGAAGGGGTTACCCTATCATAAAGATATTTGTACCAAATCAAGGGAGTCTGGAATTCTTAAGGTAAGTTTTCAAGCACTATGGCAAGTGGTAAGAACTGAGGGGTTCACTGCTGACTCAGAAAGTGTGTGTGTGTGTGTGTGTGTGTGTGAGAGAGAGAGAGAGAGAGAGTTACAATGGCTGTGTTAGGACTGAGAGCCAGAGAGAGGGAAGTAGGGGCTCTCTCACTCCAGGGATCCTCACAGCCTCAGCCCAGACAGTGTCAGACATCCAGCCCATAACCCTGGAGAAGCCAGCCCCACTTTCCCATTTTGGGATCACGGGCACATTGGTAACTGATTTTAAACTCTCTCTCTGAGTGACAGGAGAAAAAAATTAGTCTTTTCTAAGATTTCAAAGCAGAGCTATATCTTCCGTGGAGCCAGGGGGCTATAGGGGTTTCAGGGAAGGAGGGGCCAGGGGCTGCTTCACTCCAGAGACCCTCAGGGCACAGAGCTGCCTGCTCACCTCAATCCACTCCTTTGAGGGGGCTCCCAAACCCTGCAGCATCTGGAACAGTCTGGGATGCCGTGGCGCTGGCCAGGTTCCTGGAGTACCCAAAGTCAAGCCTGAATTTAGGGGTGAGAGGAGGGCCCTGCCCTGGTAACCGGGGAGTCCTGCGCCCTGGCTCCTGAGCATTTGCTCTCGCTCCGGGAGCAGGAGCAGGTCAGCTGTGGCAGAGCCCAGCGTCGATGGAGACAGCAGTAGAAAGTGGTTTGAGCTGCTTCCCATCTCCAAAGCGAGGCCTCCAGCCTGCCCACCACCCCCAACCAAGGCCTTTGATCCTCCTCAGCTTCATAAATGTTTAATGCCACCAGCTGGGCAGGAATGAGGCACTGGTGGAGGAGCAGAGAGACTGCGGATAGGACTTAAGATCCACGATGTTGGCTAGATTATTTTCACGCAGGAGCCCTGGGATGGTGGGCGGAGGCCTTCCCCCTCCACGTGACAGGAGAAGAAGTCCCAGGGTTTAAGTTTGTGGCACTAATAAAGGAAACTCTGAAAACCCATCAAGGGGTTGAAAAATAAAACAAATAATCAATTGTGGAAGCCCAATCCCCAGTTTGATTGAAGGAGAAAGATGAAAGTTAAATGACAATCAAATGCAAATACAGCTCAACAAACACCACAGCAATTACCAGGCGCGGGAACCACATGGTGCTTGCAGGCGGCAGGGGCTGGCATTTTGGAAGCCTGCGCCTGTGCGGAGGTGATGGAAGTGGGGCCATTTTAACGGACAGTTAAATAGATGGAAAAAAACCAACCCCAAACCACTCTGCATCTACTTTGCATACACAGCTAATGAGTGGGGAGCTGGAGTGCTGGCATCCAGAGGGAGGTCACGCCACCTTCTGTGGCTGCCTCTGCGTCATTTCAGAACCGAAGAGGTGAGGCCAGAGTGGGCTCTTGGATCAGAGGACCTTGAAAGCTTCACACCAGTTTCCTTGGATTCTTCATACCAGCTGGTGCTGAAGGGATGAGGTTGAAGTTGAAGGGAGCCTGTGGGTTCCTCTGGGAAAGGGCTCAAGGTGCTGGCCTTTCAATAGCCCAAAGGCCCGGTGAGAGCAGCCTTCTCCTTTAGATTTGCATAATTATTTGCATATCATTTGAATGCTATTAATTTGCTGTCAGGCTAGGTTGGCTCGGTGTAGAAAAAGAGAACAGCTGGCCTTCTCCCTCCCCTCTGTGCCCCGAGGCTCACCCTGAGCAGAGCCCTCCCTAACTTGGGGGGCACGAGGCCTCCATTTCTACCACCTACTCAATGTTCCCTGGCACTTGGAAAGTCTCTTGGTGAAGCCAGCTCCTAAAAGCCAAGGCTGCCTGGGCAGTGGGGCCACCTGCAGAGTTATACAGAAGGAAGAGGGAAGGATCCCCCACAGTTGGTTGCTTTCACCCTTCCCAGAGGAGCCATGGGAGGATGCTGGCAGCCTTCTCCCCAAGCAATCAGGCGGCTTGGCTTGGAAAGTGTCCAAAGATAATAACCCAGAGAGGGCGGGAACAAAGACAGGTGATAATCCCAGAGAAATATAGAGGGCTCTTGAAATAAAATTCTCTGAACTCAATATTTCCAGTGCTTGAACTTACATAAAATACATTTGTCCAGAGGCATTGGGTTTATGGTGGCGTGGCTCGGGGGCCGGGTAGCAGGATGACAGCCATGTGGTGGGAACTGGGTCATCAGGTGGGGTGAGCTCCTGAGAAAGGGGGAGGAGGCCCCAGGTGCACTATGTGGGTTGCCCCTGGCAGATGGGACTCAAGGGGCTACAGTGAGCTGGGGTGGGGGTGGAAAGAGCAAAGCTCGCCAGGCTGGCTCAAAGGCATCTTAATTCCTTCTTATTGGATCCAGCGAGGATGCTCCACTGGTTTCTTGCTTGAGATGGCCTGACCTGGAATCTTAGCTAGTAGATCTGAGAATATTTATGCATAGGACAAGCAAGGAGGAGGTGCCAGTGACCAAAAAGCTGGTCTCCTTTTGTCATGAAGAGCCCTTCCACCCTACAGAATCCCAAGGCCAACTTCACCAAACTCTGGGGACTAGGGCAGGATGGGGAGGCATGAACAAATATCCCCGCCAGATTGACCTCATTCCTCTGCCCATGATGGTACTCACTCTGAGTCAAGCTGTGGCTGGGGCAAAAGACAAGATTAGGGGGTTGCTTTGAATAATGTGAGAGGGTAATTGAGTTTTCCCTTGAGCAAACCCAGGTATGAAGCTTTGGGACTGCATAAAGGATGGACTCATAGCTGGTTCATATTTTACAGAAGGGCTTTAAGTATTTCCTTTTTAAAAAGATTGTCACATACATTTAAAGCAGATTCATAAAAATTTAGTATGTTCTCCATTTTCTTTTTTAGAATTTCGGCCCTGAATCTAGTGGGCTGTTCCTGACTTTTAAAAATAAGAATAATGGCACCATTTATTATTTACTATTACTGGACATTGAGCTGGGGTATGTAACTACATCCTCACAGTAGCTAGTTACTGGTAAAACCAATATATAAAACCAAGGCAGAGCAGAAAGGCCCAGGTGCCAGTGGCTCTTTGCAGGAGCAGATGTGGGAGGGATCTCAGGTGCCCTGGACCTCTGGCCACTGCCCTGGGTTCACCTCCAGGAGGCCTGTGCCTAGATGTTCTCCTCTGGTGCCAGTCCATGGAGGATGGGCTGCTTAGAAAAGGCAGTGCAGGCATAGATACTTATTAAATGTTTTATTAGAAAAATACTTATTAAGCATTCATTGTGCTACGTGCTGGGGATACACAGGTGAGTGCAAGCAGCCACTGCCCTTGTCTATTCGTAGCTCATGGTCTAGAATGGGAGACCTCAGACAACCACCTGGCGAAATGCAAAATTGCAATATAGCTGGTGATCAGGAGAGGTTCCCAAGGCTGTGGAGTCCTACACTGGGGATTTGACTAGTCAGGGAAGGCTTCCTGGAGGAGGCAGTGATTGAGTAGAAAGTCAAAAGATGAGTATGAGTTATGTGATTGAAGAGGGAAGGGAAGTGCATTCCATGCAGAGAGAACAGTATGTACAAAGTCCTGTGGTAGGCAGGACCTAGAGATAATTAGTGTGGCCGGATCTCAGAGAACGAGGTGTGGGGTGGGATGCAGCTAGAGAGGTAGGCAGATGTATAGCTCTAAAGCTTAGGAGCTGTGTATGATCTCTAGGCTCCCCACCTGCCCATCTGTCCATCTGTTGATCTGTCCATGCATTCACTCATCCTTCACCTGACCACCTACCCAGTTCATTCATCACCCTCTCATTTGTTTACTGAATGAGGGAACATTTATTGAGCATTTAGTGTGTGCCAGGACCTGAGTGTGGCACTGGGGAGGCAGAGTCCTCGAGGAGCTCCCAGACCAGGGAGGGGACTAGAGTAGTATAGCATGTCAATCTCAACAAGGTGCTCACACAGGGTGATGAAGGCCCTAGAGGCCAAGTGTCTCCAGTGGTTCAAACTTCCTAAGCCAAGGCGACATCATCTCTTCTGGGGCATCTCCCAGCCACACAGCTCCTGCTGGCATCCAATCTCATTCTTTTCTGCTACAAAAGTAGCCCACTTCTTACAGCCCCAAAGTGGGGAGTGTTTCTGGCATTCCTTTAAATTTACGCTTCTTCGGGGTCTCAGAGGCATCTGAGTCCCAGGAGAACACAGGGCAATTCGGCCAGGTCTCCTTCAGATATCAGAACCCAGCTCCAGACATTTCCTTTTCTGGGCATGAAAGTAGGACAGAAATTCCAAATGTCCCTCAATTCCTCAGTCATGCATCCCCACTCTCCACTCCTCCTTGAACTACTTGTCCTCTGCTTGTGACATCACAATGGTCTCTATGGCAACCAAACATGATGTCACCAATCCTTAAAGCAATAGAATCTGCAGGACCAGACAATGGCCTGGAGGAAAGAAGGAGAATGTAAAATGGGGGCCCAAGAAAGAAACCATATGCTACTGTGTATGGGGATGGCTACCCAAGACCTATGGGATCGAGGAGAACTCTAATTTTAGCTCATCTTCAGAGAAGGCTAAAAATAGCCTCCTGGTCTTGTCTTTCACTGAAAAGCTACATTGACACTGAACCCCTTTAAGACTGCCCATGAAGGGAGAACTTCCTATAATTTTTGTCTTTTAAAAAGTATGTTTTTATTAATTTTTAGAGAGAGAGGAAGGGAAAGGTATGGAGAGATAGAAACATCGATGAGAGAGGAACATCATTGGTTAGCTGCCTCCTGCACAGCCCTACTGGGGATTGAGCCTGCAACCTGGGCATGTGCCCTGATAGGGAATGGAACCTGGGACCTCTTGGTTCCTGGGCTGATGCTCAACCACTGAGCCGCACTGGCCAGGTGGAACTTCCTATGATTTGACTTAGATGAGCCATAGAGATTGATGGGATCTGCTGAACAGCTTCCTGGGGTCACTGACTTGGCCCCATGTACCAGTGGGAAGGGGAGGTAGAAGCGTGGTTCTGGTCTCAGCCCAGCAGAAAGACAGGCCAAGATCTGGCCCATGCTTGAGCCTTGATTTCCCCATCAGAGAAGGAGTGAGGGTGTGAGGGGCTGCAGTGGTTCTCAACCTTGGCTGCACATTAGAATCACCTGGGAATCTTTTTAAAATCCTGATTTCTGGGCCTCATCCTCCAGAAATTCTGTTTCTTTGTTATTAATGTTGTGGTCTCACCCCATAACGAAGAAACAGAATTTCTGGAGGATGAGGCCCAGAAATCAGGATTTTAAAAAGATTCCCAGGTGATTCTAATGTGCAGCCAAGGTTAAGAATCACTGGGCTAAGGAGTCCTTTTCCTGATTTAAGATAAGAAACAGATTGGCTTAATGCTGTTGGGCTTGCTATACATCTTCTGTGAATCCGAAAGGGAAATTGGCTGTGAGTGGAGAAGGGTGGAGCTGGGCTCCTGCAGGTGTTCTTGGATAGGGCTGGCTCCTCTGAGGCCATGCTGGTGGTTTGTAAGAGCAAGCCTGGCCTGTTGGAAAGGCAGACTGCTCATCGAGAGGCTGAGGGGTATCCTGAACATTACCCAGGTTTCAAATTCAGGCCTGGGTTTAAGTCACCTCAGCCTTAAGCTTGCCTTAGGCAAGATTCTGAGCCTCTCTGGGCTTTCGCTTCTTTACCTGTGAAAGAAAAATGGTGCAACTTGCCTTTCAGAGAAGTTTTCAGTAAAATAACCTGTGGAAGGGCTTGGCATATAGTAGGTGCTCAATAAATGCTTGTTATATTCCTTTTCAATCCTCTCCATACTTAGCCTTAGGCTTTGCATATTATATGTGCTTCATTAATGCTTGTGACTGTAAGTGCTGTGAGAGAAGTAGGGGAGATATAGGGGATACAGTTTAGAGCCAGGGAAGTCAGTGGACCTGAGTCCAAATCCTGGTCCTTACCATTTGTACCTCTTTGTGCCTCAGTTTCCTTACTAGTGACATGGAAGATCATGATAGTATTGTACTTAAAGGGTTGCGAAACCCTAACCAGTTTGGCTCAGTGGATAGAGTGTCAGCCTGCGGACTGAAGTGTCCCGGGTTCGATTCCGGTCAAGGGCATGTACCTTGGTTGCAGGCACATCCCCAGTGGGGGGTGTGCAGGAGGCAGCTGATCGATGTTTCTCTCTCATCGATGTTTCTAACTCTCTATCCCTCTCCCTTCCTCTCTGTAAAAAATCAATAAAATATATTTAAAAAAAGGGTTGCTAAAGGCTAAATGAGGCAAGTAGAGAGCACAGCTCAGCACATGCTCAGGGCACAGAGGATGGTGGCGAGTGTGCTCTTGAGTAGGGCTGTTTCCGCACATGCCACAGAGTTTCTGTCCGTTATCAGCTTTAAGGAAATGTGAGCTAATCTGTGGGATGTCCAGAACTGGAGAGTGGATTCCCTCAGTGTGGATACCAGTAGTGCTGCCCAGCTCATGCCCGTCACAGGGGCTGGGTCCCCAGCTGGGCTGGTGTGCGTTGAAGTCAGGGCCTGGCTGTGTCTCATTCATCTGTGAAACCCCTGCTAACACCTGACACATGGCAGAGGCTCAGCAGCAGGTAAGGGGAACCAAATCAGATGATATCTTAATCGTCATACATTGGCCGGCATGGATTCTGCACATACCACACGCCAGGCTCTGTTCTAAGTACTTTGCCTGTTGTTGATCCTCACAACAACCTATGAGGTAGATATCATGATCCATTTTTATTTATTTTATTGTTTTTTTAAAAATCCTCATCTGAGGACATGCTTAGAGAGGAAGGGGGATGTGCTCCGACTGGGGATTGAACCCCAAACCCAGGTATGTATGTGCCCTGACCGGGATGGAACCGGCAACCTTTCGGTGCACAGGACTACGCTCAATCCACGGAAACACTCTGGCCAGGCTCAGTATCTATTAAAAACAAATTGTTTTTTTAAAAATTGATTTCAGAGAGGAAGGGAGAGGGAGAGAGAGAGAGAAACATCAATGCTGAGAGAGAATCATTGGTTGGCTGCCTCCTGCACGCCCCACACTGGGGGATTGAGCCTGCAACCAGGGCATGTGACCTGACTGGGAATCGAACCGTGACTTCCTGGTCCATAGGTCGACTCTCCACCACTGAGCCATGGTGACCTGGCTCATTATTTATTTTTAAAAGGAGGGAACAGAGAGACGAAGTGGCTTGCCCAAGGTCACACAGCGAGTACGCAATAACGTGACTGGGATTTGAACCTAGGCCACCTGGCTCTAGAACCTGTGCTTTAACTCCCACGTTACCCCCAGACTCATGGGCGCTGTCCACCCATGTTGCCACATCTGCCACCACGAATTTCCTCAGCCAGGTCTGCCTCCTGCCCTCTCTTCTTCCAGCTGAGCCTGGACCCAATGCAGCCCAAAGGATGGAAATTCTTCCCTGACCTGCCTCAGCCACCCGCCTCCCTCTCTGCTGAAGTAAAGCTGTGGCTGCCGCTGCCACCGCCGCCGCCAAAGCCTCCACTGGATCCCTTGCTTATTTCAAGTCCTCCTAAAAGCTTGTTGAGTTCTTAACTTATTAAAGATAAGCACATGGAAATAGGGAGCAAATCTCTTTATTTATGACATAATCTCCAGCCCAGAAAAGCGGCAGGAACAGTGTTGCCTATATTAAGGAACCAATAGGAAAAAAAATCAATTAGATCCACCAGAGCGTTTCCCTATTAGCTTGCTTCTGATGTTTCTCTTAAGGCTGGCCATGGGGTCTCCGCCAGCCACGGAACTGGAGGAGGGAGGAGAGCTCCGTAGGAACAGAGGAAGGAATGTCACACGAAAGGCAGCAGACCAGGGTCCAACACAGACGAGAGCCCGTCCGCCCATGGTCTCCTTCACTGCTTTCCTTCAGCCAGGAAGTCCTCCCGTTGGCTCAACCTCCATGTTTTTGCTGCAGTTTCAGCTGGTGTCTTTAGGGGCAGTGGGAGTCAGCTGCTTATGGGTTGCTTCTTACAGACCTGAACCCCGAGTCTGATCACGTTTCTGCTAGTTCCTTTGAGGGCAGGATCTTCTTCTTTCTGGAAGTATGTTCTTCTGAAGGGGATCTTGCTGGCAGATTTGCAGTACAGATGCTTTCTGCTGGGTAACCCAGTGGCCTGCAGCCATCCCATTAGGTCCTCATGTCTGTCTGCCTGCCTGCCTTCAGGAGCAACTTCCAAGCCGTCTCCCAGAAATAGGATTCTCCCTTATTCCGGAGAGCCTCCAGCAAGGGGGATGCCCTGGCCCCCATAGAAACCCACATTTCATCTCCTCAAAAGCAAGGGATCGTGGCTTGTTCACTAGTGTTTCCTCAGGGCAAGGCATGTAGCAGGAGCTCAATACATATTCATTGAATCAATAATTATTATGATAATAAAACGCCATTGATTGAATGCTCACTTGGTGCTTTGTTACCCAAAGTAGGACCCCTCTGCTTCTCCCCGAACCAGAAGGCAGCCCCGGAGAGGCCTCTAGTTTTGTTCTGTCTTATTTTTTTTTTTTTTGGCTGGGAGCACAGTAGCAACCGATTCTGAGAAGTATTATAATCGTCACTTTACAGAGGAGGAATCAGACTCAGAGAGAAATGACATGTCAAGTCTAATACGTGAATGAGGTGCTCTACCCACTCACGTTCTGTCCTTAGGAAGTCCTCCTTGAGGTCTAACCTAAACCTTTCATGTTTCAGCAGCACCAGTTCCTTTTCCGTCCCATGGGAGCAGAATGCAGCATCGCCACGCATGCAAACCTCCCTCGGTTTAGGAGTGTCCACCAGCTCTTTGTATGGGTTGACCTGCAATGAATATTAAACACCACACCTCACAGGGGCCAGCCCTGCAGGGCAGGCAATGAACCAATCCTTCTCATGCCTGTTCATTATTATAATTAATATCGAGCCAGGGCTGGTGGTGACCTCGCCCTCACCAGGTATTTGGGCTATTTTAGAAGCTTATTCAGATCAATGACAGACAGCTCCAAATAGATAAACTCCCTGCCATCCAGACGAATCAATTGCAACACTGCCGTCACAACAAGCCCAAGAAATCAATCTGATTTCAGGCGACATGGTAACTCAGCGCTGGGCAAGCTGGTTTTAATTTCCGCCTGGCGGCGACCCAGCTTCCTCTGCTCACTGGAGCACCCCCTCTTTCCCAGCTGGGGTTCCACGCACACAGGTGCCCAGGGCCCTTGGAGGGCTCAGGCCAAGGGGCAGTCAGATGCAGGACAAGGTGACTGGGAGGCTGTGTGACTTTGAGACAGGCTCTTAAACCCCCAGACCCAGGACGAGCTGACTCAGACCGCTGCTGGGATCCTGGTTTTGCTGCCTTCAGCTCCCATTTTTCCGCTGCCCTCTGCAAAAAAAAAAAAACAAGCCCGGAGGCCTTTCTGGGCTGCCTCCCAAATCAAGGAGCTGCAGAGGTAGTCTGCCTACCTCAGGCACCAAGACATCTGCCCTTCTTGGTCTTGGAGATGGACTTTGTCTAGCAGGGCAGCAAAAAACTCACAAGAACAGATATAGCCATTTACTGGGTGCTTGCTTTATGCTCAGGCACTACGCTAAATACTTTACACACCTCATATTCTTAACACGACAACCCGGAGAGATAGGGAGCAATTATCTACATTTTGCAGAAGATGAAACCAAAGCTCAGAGAGGTTAAGTAACTTGCCCCGAGTCACACAGCTTGCAAGTGATGGAGTCTGGATTTGAACCCAGGTCCCTAAGTCTTTGCTACCACTCTGTCCTAAAGATGACATTGGAGATGCCCTCGGTCTCCCCCTTGCCTGGATTCTATCTGGTTAAAATAAGCCATTGTTTTCCTCCAGTCTTCCAGGGAAGGGAGCCCCTCTCAGGAATTCTCACAATCAGCAATTGTTCCCTGAACGTTCACTTTGATGCTTTAGGTACTGAGTTGAGGGTGTTCAGGAGGCTGAGCTGGCTACCTTTTCACCTCCAGCGTTTACTCCCCTCCCTCTTCCCCAGAGCTGTTAGTATATCTAGGTGGTGCCTGGGAGATGTTACTTTGGAATCAGCTGATCTGGGTCCAAATTCTAGCCCAATCACTTAGTTGAATACCTGAGGCAAGTCTCTTGTCCTCCTGAAACTTCCCTTATCTGGTCTACGTAGTGGGGATAATATTACCCAACCACAGATTGTGAGGATTAAAATGAACCACTATAGCTGAAGTGCCTAGGACAGTGCCCAGCATGGAGTGTGTGTGTGTGGGGTTCTCAACGTGTTGGGTTCTTCCCGCCCCCCCCCCCACCCCCCCGCATCTTGCCCCTGCTCTTTCTGGATTCCATGCCTTGGGTGCCCGGTTCCAAATGGCCAAGATGAGGGCTTTTCAAATATTTTTTAGCTCAGAAACGCTTTAATCCAGAGACACCGTATAAGGAAGGCAAGGATACAAATAACAAGGGAGTTGGCCAGATGGAGACAGGTGGCTAGGAGCCCTCCTGCTCCACCTCTTCTCTCATCCCCAGCCCTGCCCCCAGGGGCTTTCACCCAGCCCTGGGCCCTGGGGCTCTTGGTCAGCCATCCACTACCTTGAGTCTGTTCTGGATTTAATGAGAGACAATTTAGGTGCTAAGTGGGCAAACGGGCCCCTGGCCAGAGGGAGGCCACATATCCCTTTCCTTGGAGGAGGGGGGTTGAGGATTGTGGCTGGGGAGGCATAGATCTGGGCCCAGGTGGCCCTGGATGGGAAGAGGGTCTTCTGTCTGTCCAGCAACAGGCCTGGGCTGGCTCCTGTGGGAGGTAGATCCCTGCTCATTAGGCTCAGGAACGTGTGTCCTCCCTGAGGGAGGCAGGGGCATCTGGACTCTGAAGCCTAACAATGGAGAGTGACATACACTGTCACCCAGCTAGCAAGTGACAGAAGCGGATACAAACCTAGGCCTTGAATGGCGGGTAGTGGGGGTGGGGTGGGGTGGGGTGGGGGGGTGGGGGGAATGTCCCTTACTGATTGGCCTGGAGTCCAACATGTTAAATCTCTTTCCCGGCAGTTTGGGTCTGGGGAGGGGTAGGGAAGCCTCCCCTCTCTCTTCTAGGTATAGTGGGCTGCTCTCCCCACCATGCCCTGTTCTGCAAAGAATTACCCACCAGCCTTTTCACCCACCAAATAACGTGAAGAAAGAAACCAAAATTATAGCAGGAGGGATGGGATTAGATCTTGGGAAGGACTTCCTGACTCAGCAGCTGGTCTCTAGGCAGTGTGCTCTCTTGGGAGGGGCCTCAGACCGGCTGCCTTCCCCCTCCTGCCCCCCCCCCCCCCACCTTGCTCCCACTTTCTGAGAGACAAGATGACCTCTGATGTGTGTGGCTTTGTCTTTTATTTTTATTTTTTGTCTTTTATTTTTGAATAGGTGATACCTGCTCACGGTTCAAAAAATAAGGGTGTGGGGGAAGTCTGTTCAGTGAAAATTCTCCCAGTTACCCTCCCCAGGGGCAAGCAATGCGAGGCGCTCCCTGTCTAGACAGACACAAGCAAACAGGGACACCTTCTCCTTCTCTAGTCCTATTTTTAATACACAAGATGTAGCACACCCTGCACACTGTTCTGCGCCTCGCTTTTGTCACCTGACAATATATCTTGGAGATTACTCCGAATCAGTACATAAAGAGCTGCCTTACTCTTAGGTGTCTTTTTATGGTCACAGGCTTCTGGGAGCTCAGAAGTAATCACATCTGGTTTGATTAGCTTCCCATTTCCATTTATGACGTCCCGGCCCAGAGAGGGCAGGAAAGCTCTCCAAGGTCACGCAGCAAGGACTAGGGACGCAGGGGCTTCTCCCCCTCCTCGGTCCCCAGCTCCTTCCTGCGCCCAGCCACCTGGAGGAGGAGCGCTGCCCGCGAGGGAAGGACAGGGAGGGGGGGGGGGGCGGGCATTTCTGATTGAAATGCGTGGTGCGCTGGGCACGGGTTGCCGGGTGCGGAGGGGGCAGCGGTGGCGCGCACCCACGTGCGAGCAGGGGAGGCTGCCGATTCCCCGGGAAACCCACGCCGCGCGCTTCGCGGTAATGAGCTCCCGGGGCCCGAGGTGAACGTCCCCGGCTGCTCACATGGCAGCCGCGTGCCACCACCGAAAACGAGTCCTCTTTTTCTTCCGTGCCTGACAGCTCATTAGAAGAATTAATTTACTCCTGCGTTTGCAGTTTAAAGGACATTATTTACTGGTTAATTGTTGTTATTACAAAATGTTAAATATCATTATTTATTTCCCAGGCCCTGACAGCTTCTCTGACAGGAATTTATTAGGTGCGACGGAGGCACCGGTGGGTGTCCCTGCGCCGGGCAGTGTGAAGGTGGTTGCCTGGCCTTGGGCCTAGGTCTCTGGGCCCGGTAGGCTCTGGGCGGGGCAGAAGGTGAGGGGCTGCACCACTGCTCACCCCAGGACAGAGACCATCGGCTTCTCCTATCCCCCATTTCTGCCCCCTGTGTGTGTTGGGGTGGGGGTGGGGGGTGGTGGCAGGTAGGGGGCAGCATTCCCATAGAGCTGCGATGGGGGTCAGGGAGGCCTTTGCCAGAGGCTCTGCAGCCAGAATGAGGCCTGAACTTTGGGTCTCGTTCTGAAAGGTTACCCCAAGAACATAAGTCCTCAGGCCATTTTCTTGCACTCACAGATTTTAAGAGCTGGAGGGGAGAGGAGTGGTCAGCTGGTGTTCAGATCACAAAGTGGAGGCCTCCAGGCTATAAGTGGCCTATGGATTTGAGTTTGATCTGTTCAGGAGACTTCACATAAAAATCTAGATTTCTGGCTTCTCCTGAAAAATCAGAAAACCTTGCCACGCTTGCCAATGAGCAGCTCCCACCGCAGGGCAGTGCTGTTCAAGGTCATGCCCGATCCCTAACTAGTGCCATACTCCCTACCCTTTGCTTCCCTCTCTACGTTATTTTCCTCTGTAGGCATTTGAGTTTTCAACTCCTGATCTGGTCTGATGAAGAACCGAGCCCAGAGCGGTTAAGCCTCCGATGGCCAGGACCACAGCTCAGCCCACTTTTCAACACACCTGCTGTCCCCCATCCCCCAACCCCCTTGACCTTCTGCCTCCTCTGGGTCTGGTTTACAGTGAGTTTGGACAGGGAGCTCAGGTCTAAGGGCAGCCTCTGGGTCAGGAAGTGAGAATTTACAAGGATTGTGGCTCCATAAATAGCATTCATTTCTTCATTGGGCAAATAGTTTCTGAGGACCTACTGTGTGATATATAAAAATGATTTGGAGACAAATTCTGCTCTCAAGCAATTTGGTCTGGGGAGACTGTGTGTGTCACACAAGCCTACAATTACAATACAGGGAGATGCACGAGTGATAGATGCATAGGGCAGCCCAGAAGAAGAAAGGGGTGTCTAGCAGGACTGGAGGGGATCCAGGAGGAGGCTTTCCAGGGAGGGAATTAATAGTTCATGAAGCAGGTTCTAAGCTGGGCAGGCTGCCTTTGTCCTCACACGTGCACATACATCATCTCATTGATATTGAAAGTGCATGTCATCGTTTGATAAATATCGGCGACTCCAAGCCTCATGGAGGCCTCCACAGCCCGTGTAGATCCTCTCCCCAGGACGGATGTGTGAAAGCTGCTCCAGCTTGGGGGACCCTCTGTTCTTTTTGTTGTTGTTGTTGTTGCTGTTGTTTGGCTGTTGTCACTCGAGGGTATTTTTCCATTGATTTTTTTAGAGAGAGTGGAAGACAGAGGGAAAGACAGAAATATTGATGTGAGAGAGAGACATTGATTGGTTGCCTTCCACATGTGCCCTGACCAGGGCCAGGATTGAGCCTGCAACCAAGGTACATGTCCTTGACCGGAATCGAACCCGGGACACTTCTGTCCATGGGTTGCTGCTTTATCCACTGAGCCAAACCGGCTAGGGCAGCACCCTTGCCATACAGTCTATCAACCATCACCCACATCTCACAACCAGGTTATGGGGCAAGGCTGAATACCCTCATTTTACAGGTTAGGAACCTGAGGCTCAGAGACCCGACAGGAGCTGGGTGCTGGCGGATGAGATGGGCCCTGGGAAGGAGGGAGAAAGGACTGTTGTCTGGGACCCAACACCAGGCCCCGGGAAGTGTGGATCTTTCAGGCAGACTTCAAACAATGGCCCTTTAGACAAGGACTTCGGCCGAGTCTTTTCCTGCCCAGGAACCTGACAGTAGCAGGTAGCCTCAAGGAAATGTTGGAGAACCGAAAGATGAAAAGTACTTTGAAAAAGTATAAAAACCAGCTCATCTGAGCTGTTCCTGTTGCTATGCTGTAAATTATTACAAAGTTATTTCTGGCTGGCAGCCTGGTCTATTTTAGACCCTACCTCATTTCTTCCAGGTTAGGGGCCCCAATCCCTTGTCTGTTGCGACAGAAAGAGACTAGTGCTATTGGAGTGAATCTTGAGCGATTCAGAGACTATAACCACAGCTTGAAGGATTTTACAGATTCCCAGAATATCAGGGCTTGCCATCCTTCGGAGATCCGCCAGCCCCTCATTTTATTTTATTGCCATATTAAGTTTTTAAAGAAATTATGCATATTTTTGAATAGGTAATCGCGCCCAAGGAGCAGAATCAAAAGGCATAAAAGAGTACACGGTGCACAGTCTCTCTAACTCCTCAGAGGCAGCCAATGTTATCAATTCCTTATTTTACTATATTTAAAAATAGCATTGTTTCTCTTTTCTGTTTATGTAGAGAATACAGTAATTGCTGCAGAAGGAAATAAAAATCATAAACAATTCCACTATCTGGAGCCGAATACTGTTAACATTTTGGTGTATAATCTGTAAGCCTTTTCTATTTGTAGTTACAAACTTGAGTAACCTGATTTTATTATTTGTTTATATTAACTATGATTCTTCAAAGATAAAGGTCTGAGAGGATAATGCTAAACTGCTAAGAATGGGTACCTTTCGAGGAACAGGATTAGGTTATGATTAAGAGAGAACTTTGCTTTACTTATTTAAAACATTTTAGAATCTATAATAATAAAAGCATAATATGCTAATTAGACCTGGCGTCCTTCCTTCTGGACAAAGCCGCAGCAGGTGAGGCCCGAGGCTGAGGTCCCTGGCTGCGGCAGAGGCAGATGGGGGCTGGGGCCAAGGCCCTTGCATGAATTTCGTGCATCGGGTCTTTAGTAAAAATATAATTGTATATGACTTTCCCCTAGCATTCCAGAATCTGATCTTAAATGAAGGCTACTATTTTTTTTTAAAAAAATTTTTTAGAGAGAAGGGAAGGGAGAGGGGATAGAGAGATAGAAACATCATCGACTGGCTGCTTCCTGAATGGCCCCCACTGGGAAGAGCCCCTAACTAGGACATGTGCTATGACTGGGAATTGAACTGATGACCTCCTGGTTCCTGGGTCGATGGTCAACCACTGAGCCATACCGGCCAGGCAGAAGGCTACTATTTAACCAACCCCTTAGTATCATGGTTTTAACATATTTGCAAATTTTGCTGTTATCAACAAGGCTAGGCTGGACATTTTATACATCATTGAACACTTGTCTGATGTTTTCTTGGAGCAGTTAGTAAGAAATGGAATTGCTAGGTCAAAGGGTATGTTCACTTTAAGGCTTTTTGATCCATCATGTCAAATTTCCTTTTTTTCTGGGCTGTTTCAATCTCTCATTTCACCAACAGTGCCTCCTCCTCACCCCAACTTCCGACTGGTTCAGCACAGCACAAGTGTGAGGTTTGATGAGATAATGGGGCGAAACCATAGGAGGGTGATGCCATTTCTTCTCTGGATGAGGTTTAAGAAGGGGACAGTATCCAGCATGGGAGCCTGCACTGGTGCTTTAGCACCCTGAATGCTAGCAGGAGCCGAGAGGAGTCCTTGGTGGCCAAAGGGAAGGAAAGGAGGAGGAGCAAAGAATGACTGCAGAACCCTCAGGCGGGTGGGGCAGGGGCCTCCACCAGTCCAAGTCACAAGGCTGTGCAGCAGGCACCTCAGTCTGGATCCAGGTCCTTCCACCAGGCATCCATGCATAGTGTGGGTGCTGCTCCGCCATCTGCAGTGGGTCTGCAGAGCTAAACGCATGGCTCCTCTTCGAGCTCTTGCAGCCCATAGAGTTACAGCCCTCAAGTTCACCTGGCACGCAGAGGACCTCCCAGGGTCAATGTCTCCAGCGCCTGCTTCCTCTAAGTATCTTCTCTTAGATTCCAAGTGCTTCCTGCGGCCCAATTCTTCTGGGTCTCATTTGCAACCTTTGCATCCTTAGACTCTCTAGCAAGGTGACCCCACTCATTTGGAAATCTTCAAAAGGAACAAGAGAGACTCGAGACAGACTTGTTGATGTAATATTGAAAAGATAGGGTCGTGAAAACGCCCCTTCCTCCCGGAGCCCAGCATCCCACAGTCGCCAAGGATTCCTCTTCATGGGGTGAAAAGAGAAAGCCCACGATTGCATCTCATTGGTGAGATGAATAATACATTTGAAGCGTCTCCCCAACCGTGTTTGATCCGCCTAAAGCTTCAACTGTTAACGCATTTCTCTTTATCCCCAGCCAGGGAGGGCTGGGAACTGTCAACATTTTCCTTTCTGCCTAATTTGTGCCTTCTCCATCAAGAGGAAAGCAGAGGCTGGGGGAGGGAAGGAAGGAGGAAAGAGGGTGGCAACACACTCTCCCTGGAACAATGCAATGAGCCACAGGACCACGGTGCTCCCTTGGCCTGGAAACTCCTGGGCTCACCAGGTCAGAGCAGGGGAGGGAGGCCCTGGGGAAGGAGGCTAAGCTCGGGTGCTGGAGCTCTTCAGTGCCAGTTTGCAGGACTGTGTGCCCCTCAGAAGTCCATCCCTGGGAGGACCCATCTCTGGTGTTTCTGGTGGGCAGCCAGGGGTGGGAAGTAGAAGCTTGCCAGCTGTCACTCACAGAAGATGCTCCCCTCTTCTCATGAGAAGCGGAGAATGACAACATTAAAAACTGCCACTGCCTGACCGGCTTGGCTCAGGGGTTGAGCATCGACCTATGAACCAGGAGGTCAGGGTTCGATTCCCGTCAGGGCACATGCCTGGGTTGCAGGCTCGATCCCCGGTATGGGGCGTGCAGGAGGCAGCCAATCAATGATTCTCTATCATCATTGATGTTTCTATCTCTCTCTTTCCTTTCCTCTCTGAAATCAATAAAAATATATTAAAAAACGAAACAAAACAACAACAACAAAAAACACCCTGCCACTGCCGGAGCTTAGGGGCCAGTATTTTAACCTACATGCATTCAGTCACTCTGAGCATTGCTCTGAGGGGTGATCTTAGGTTCTAAGGATCTTATCCAAGGTCACCCTGCTTGTCAGTGTCTGGCTGTCTAGCCCCCAGGTTCACATTCTTAACCACAGAACTATTCTTCCTCTCGACTAGTCTCTGATACATTGTCAAACCGGTACCCTGTTCGGAGTGCGGGGGCGGGGGGGCGGGGAGGAGTAGAGAGAAGTGGGTAGGAGCACAGACTCTGGAGCTTGCAATCCTGGCCCCTCCCTCTCACAGTGCCTCAGTTTCCCCTTGTTTAAAATGGAGATGTTAACAGCCTCATAGGAGGGTGAGGATTACATGAGTAAATACCCTCAGGTTCTCAGAGCTGGTGGCATAGGAAGGGCGTATGTATAGTCCCTCTTTTTTTTTTTCTTCAGTTTATTTTACTCCACAGTCAAGTTGCAGCCACGCACTCCCAACTAACCTCGAACCTACTCCATCGTCCCTCTCGGGGCTTGCCCATGTCAGTCTCAATCCATCTTATTTCCCAGCCCCCTTCCCCTTCTGCCCAGCCTGGCTTGGGGCTCCACTGTCTGACTCCCCCAGATCCTGGTGGCTCCCCGGTGCTCCCCAGAGTTCTGTTGACATGTATCAGATGTCACCTGGTCTTTTGCCTAATTCGAAGGTCCTCCCATTCCCATGGACCTCACCGATGTTCGTGTGTGTGTGTGTGTGTGTGTGTGTGTGTCTTAATCTTCTGCGGTGGCTGTAGTGGAGATGCCCATTCCACAGGTAGCCAGCAGCACACGTCTGCAGGAGGCAGAGCACAGAGAGAGGACTTTCCTGAGAGGGAGTGGAGCAGACAGTTCCCCCTGGGGAAGGAACAAGGGTGGGAGGGTTGAGAGCGATTTTCCTAATGATGAGCAGTGTGTTCCCACCCTGAGCCATTCATTCCTGTACTTCCCAAGCTTTGTCCCTCCCCGAGGGGAAGCAGCAGTTGTGTCCACTCTCAACCCCTCCAGCTGCCGCAGGGAACTGGGACTTGGGCAGAGGAGCAAAAGCTTAAGAAATCTCAAAGGTGGGACAGGAGGAAGGAGTCTGCTGAAGCAAGGACTAAAAACTAGATTTGAAGCTGGGTGGTGACATCGAGGGCTGGGGGGAACCGGGACCTCTCCCTACGGGGCAAGGCGGGCCCCGTGGGCCCCAGCAGCCTGGCCTGCGTGCCCGCCCGGTGCCCCAGAGCCCTTCTGTGTAGGCTTGGCATCCCACGGAGGTGGCATTCTGCTCAGCAACTCAGAGCGCAGATGGGAGGGCGGGCATTGCGGCGAATCGATTTGCAGGAGCAGCGGGGGCTTTCTCTTCCTCCTTACTTCCCTGGTCTTTGATCTCCTGTCCTTCCTCCAAAGTCCTCTTCCCCCGCTTCTTCCCTTGATCTCTCCCTCTTTCTCTCCCTTCAGCCAAACCACAGCAGCTCTCTGGAAGGCCTGGGTGTGTGTGGAGGTGAGGGTGTGGGGAGGCAGTCCTTTGTCCCCTTCCTACCTTTGACTGGCGGAGCCTCACTGCCCAAGGTACCAGCCTCCTACCCAAGTCCTGAGAGGCAAGGTTTGGCTACAGTGAAAGGACACACTCACTGGAAAAGCAAGAGCTGAACTAGAGAAACCAAGGAAGAGAGGGAGAGGCAGAGGGAGAAAGACTGAGCATCAGAAAGAGAGTGAAAGAGATGCAGAGAGTCAGGGACAACGGAAAAAAGAGAATTCAGCAAATTAAAAATTTTACAACCATCCGGCAAGTCTGCAAAAATGATCTTCCCTGCGGTCTTTCATTTATCTCATTATCTGACTCCTAATGTGCTTTTTCCCCCCTTTCTTTTCTCGCCACACTTGGTGCAAAATCTTATTAGCGTTTTTTTTTTTTTTTTTTTTTTTTTTTTATCTGGCAGGGGCTTCATACAGTCTTTTTCATTACATTTCCTAATAAAAGCAATCACTAGGACGGCACGGCTGGAGGATTAAAAAGCCACCTCAGCAGCCTCCTGGCCAGCAGAGCCGTCGCTTGCTGTGGCCTCGTTCAGGCTGCCAGGGGAGCGGGCCAGCCCAGCGGGCCGGGTCAGGCCGGCCCAGCTGTGCTGTGCAATGTTCCAGGGCTGGGGGAGGCCTCACAGCAGCAACAAAGCTGCATGGCGTTATGTAGATGTGAGAACAGAAGCCCTGCCCAGAGCTTTTCTCGAAGCAGGTGTGACAGCCAAAAGTGGTGTTTTGGGCCTTGGCCCACCATAGCACCTTCTTTTGAATAACATCGGGGATATCAAGTCTTCGCTTTTTGAGAATAGATTTGCTTGTGCTGGCCACACCTTTATTTCACTGTGGTAAAATTCACATCATAGAACATTTACAATTTTCATCATTTTAAGTGTAGGTGTAGTGGCATGAGGTACATTCACATTGCCATGCAACCACAACCACCATCGTCGCCAGAACTTTTTCATCATCCCAGACTGAACTCTGTACCCATTAAACAGTAACTCCCCCCTCCACATCCCCTCCTCCAGCCCCTGGCCACCACCATTCTAATTTCTGTCTCTATGAATTGGACTACTCTACGTACCTCAAATAAGTGGACTCATACAGTGTTTATCCTTTTGTGTCTGGCCTATTTTACTTAGCATAGTGTCTTTGAGGTCCATTCACGTTGCATCATGCATTAGAATTTCATTAGTTGTTTTTTTGGTGTGTGTGTGTTTGTATGTTTGTTAATTCTCACTGGAGAATTAACAAACATTGATTTTTGAATCAATTGATTTTTAGAGAGAGTGGAAGGGAGGGGGAGAGACAGGGAGAGAGACACATCAATGTGAGAGAGACACATGGATCGGCTGCCTCTCACACGTGCCTTGACCGGAATTGACCCCAGGACCCTTCAGTCTGCATGCCGACGCTCTGTCCGCTGAGCCAACCGGCCAGGGCTCATTTGCTTTTAAGGCTGAATAATATTCCATTGCACGGATACACTGCATTTTCTTTATTGCACACTTTTTATTTATTTATTTATTTTAAAAATATATTTTATTGGTTTTTTTACAGAGAGGAAGGGAGAGGGATAGAGAGTTAGAAACATCGACGAGAGAGAAACATCGATCAGCTGCTTCCTGCACACCCCCTACTGGGGATGTGCCCGCAACCAAGGTACATGCCCTTGACTGGAATCGAACCTGGGACCCCTGAGTCCGCAGGCCGATGCTCTATCCATTGAGCCAAACCCGTTAGGGCTATTGCACACTTTTTAAACAGAAACATTTCCATCCACATAAGGAGAGTGAAGAGAAAACTCACCCAGGTTCGTATCACATTGACATAACGATTCTTCTCCCTTTTGGGTGTTTCTCTCTTTTGTTAGTAATTATACCTCCACCTGCCATTGAACCGTCCTGTCCTCCCGAGGGCTGTTCCAGACCGCTCCCAGAAGGCAGCTTGGCAGAGCACTTGGTGTTTGGAAAGGGCTAGAAGTTACCAGGAAACAGGTCTGATAAATCAAGTGAAGGGATAGAAAGGAACCCCCTATAAAGTAACATGACGCTTTATTGCCTGGGTTATAAACGGGTCCTGAGGTGTTTCGCACAGCAGCTTCCAAGATGATCTGGGCCACACAGTGAGCGGCACGGGATTAACTGCACAGTCCTCGCAGGGGGGTGTCTGCGAGGAGGACAATGCTCATTCGGAACTACTTGGTTTAGTAGGCTTTAAAATAAAGGTACAAAGAATCAAATTAAAAGTGACTTGTAAATGTCTTGTTCCTTTGGGAACCACTGAGGCCAGGCCTGGTTTAGGACTGCATCCTCTAGGTGCTCAGCCAGGGCTGTTCTCCGAGGAGACAGAGACCGGCAAGGGAAGGCGTTATTGCAGAAGGGTCTGCCTCAGTCAGTCCCTATGGGGCCACAGCTGTTCCCAGCCAGGGAGTGGGGGAAGGGCGAGGAGAAGGTGCTCTGATCTCAGCCACTGGTTTAGTTAATAATGACAGACCTTGCACCTGTGTGGTCCTTTGGGAGCCTTTTACCTCGCCTTTCTTTTCACCCTTTGCTCTAAGTCTCTGCCAGCCCCTGTCCCTGGCCCTGACCCCAGGAGATAGCAGGCTCTGCTTAGGGAGAGCAGAACCCCAGAAGCTACAAAGACAACCTCACCGACCCCATTTCCTTCCCTCATCTTGCGTCCGAGCCCCTGAAAGGAACCACAGATTTTACTACGTTCCCTCTCTGTACATGAGCAGAAAGTATGTATTTATTTTCCACATGGCTTTAAAAACCGCATCTTTTCCTTATGTACACCACACACACACACACACACACACACACACACTCACGCACTCGCGCACACCCTCTCTGTTCCATCAATATCAGCCTTTTCTAGATCACTTCCTTTCTCTTCCTGAGAAGCTGCCCTCCCTCCCATCGGGGCTCCAGGGGGCTTTTATTTTCAGCTCTCCATCAATCAAGGGGAGGGGGAAACACTTGCTCCGAACCCTTGGTGAGCAGTAGCAGCCACCAGCAGCTGCCAGGGCGGGGGGAACTTCATTTCCGGCTCTGACTTTTATAAATGTGGCACCGAATACCAGTAGGGATTGGAATAAATCAAACAGCTTCTCCCAAGGTTCCCAGGGGCTACTTTAGAATTTCTTCCCATGGGGGGGTTATGTTCCTTCTCTTCCTTTACAGGGGTGTGGGGTGGGGGGGGTGGGGAATGCTGTTATTTGCAACATGGAATGAACCACATTCTTGCCCATAAAAGCACTGAGCTAGGGCCCAGGATGCTCTGCAGTGAGAGCATGAGGCCTGTCTCTGGCTGTGGACAACGGCTTGGGTGTGAAAGCCTGGGTGGGGGTTGGAATGTTGGCTCTGTCGCTCACCAGCTATCGGTTTTCTCATCTGCAAAATGGGGATAAAAATGCCTGCCCTGTCCTCCCAGGGCTCTTGCGGAGATGGAATGAGAGGTCTATAAATTGAGTGCCCTGAAACCTTTGGTAAGCGTATGTAACGTGGTGAGGGGTTATTAAGGAGCAATGATAAGGACCAGGGTTGTCCAGACCCCCGGGGTGTCCAGAAACCTTTGTGGATGGACTCCAGGTAGACCTCCCCCACCCCATTCAACCAACCTCAGCTTTTTCCTTTCCTTCAAGAATCTGGGCAGGGAGCACTGACAATCTGTTCCAAAAATAACTGGACTCTTCCCAATGTCTTTTCTAAGCTTTTCTTCCCTTCTTATTCCCCTCTAAATATTGAGAAAATAAAGATGGGCAAGTATGATAAGTGGAGGGAGAGAGAGAGAGAGAGAGAGAGAGAGAGAGAGAGCTGCCAAGGTTGAGGCAGGAAGCAGAGAGCCGTTGCCAAATATCCATGCAGCAAGCGTGGCCTGGATATTCTCAAGGTTCTGTGCAAGAACCCTGCGCGGTGACACGAGGTCCAGCGTGGACCCTGCAATCCCACTCCCTTATGTTCCCTAAATTCCAGATGCCGCATACCACCGTTCCCCTGCTTTCTATGGATTTCATCCTACTCAGGCCCAGAACCCCCGCTGTGGTGGGGAGCATAGGTGTGGGCAGGATGCCGACATGCCGAGTCTACCCCTGAAGCCCCTCAGGATAGCAATTATCTGTCCAGTGCTTTCTTCTAGGCCTTTTTCTACACGTAACGAGATTCCACCCAGCGTCGCTCCCCAGAGGTGACTTGTGTTGCCAGTTTCTTGCTACCCTTATGGAGAGAAAACGGATTTCATTTAAATATTTGTTCAGCACTTTATTTAAAGAGATTAGGCGCTGCCATGAGGAAGGATGAACAGAAGAACACATCGCTCTATTGTTCTGAGCAATTCAGCTTTGGTGGGCAATTGCATGCTCCATCCTTGAAAGCAAAGGCTGTGCAGCAGGCAGGGCCCACCCTCAGCCGAAGGCAGTTAACCTTGGTGGGGGTGGTGGGGGTGTCACAGCCTACACCTGCATCTTATCAAAACACTCATGCCTCCTTTTAAACAAATATAGTAATTCCCTAAAAAGCATCTCATCAGGAAAATTTCCTTCGATCTTTTTGCAATTCATGATGATGCTTTAGGGTCCTATGTATCCTGGCCCTTTAGCGAAAACCTGGCTGGTCCACCCCTAAATCTGGTTCCCAAGGTGGCTGTTATGAGATTCCCATTCCTACTGCCCTCTAAGGGAGGTGGTCATTCCTGTTGACAATTGGCATTTCTGTCCCCGCCCCCCCCCCCCCCCCCCCCCCCCCCGCCCGCCTTGTATCTTAGGAGGAAGGTTAGGGGAGTGTAAATGGAGGACGTACCGGAGAGCTGATGGATTTGGGGTACAAATAATCTGATTGCAACTGAAGTAGGAAGCCTGATAACGGCAGGTTGAGTTATTTGGACCAACTATCCCAGTGAAAACAACTGAAAGTGCTAGATAATATATCAAAAACCTCGAAAAAGCCCCAAAGAGTTGATAAATAGCAAGGGATTTCCAGGCCAACACGGAAGAGAAGACCAGAGCATGGAAACCACTTAACAAGCCCTGAACTTTCATTCTGATCACCTGGAACAAGGAGGGGCTTAGCAATTCAAGCGCAGGCCCTGAACAGGGTGGAGAGACTAATGGAAGATCCTCCCCTCAATACACCGAGATCCCAAAGGGCTGCACCGCCAGGGTCCCGGGGACTCAGAGATACAGTGTGGGTCCAGCACCAAAGGTGTCTGGGAAATGTTGGACTTGCTGTTTAACCTTCTGTGGCTGTTTAACTCTCTGTAGCCCCAGGCGTGGCTGGCTACCCAGAAAACTGGAATGCCGCCCAGAGATAAACGTCGTCCCCCCAGGAAGGAGGTTAATGAATGTACAGCGCGTGATGACTGCCTGAATCTGTTAACTGAGGAAGGCGCTGTTCTTTCTGGTGATCTATGTGACTGCCCACCATATCATTTTACGATTAACCCCCTATTAAAAAGAGACCCTGTCCTGGGAGAGGTGTGGCTAATTCCCGGCTGGCCACCCCTGGGAGCGCAGCGGCTTTGCTCGTCTATGTAAGTTTCTCCTATTAAAGCTCATGAATTTGAATAAGGCTACGAGTCAGTTCTTCGGAATCGATCCTGATTTTAGACGTTTGGGGCTTCCCCCCAACCACCAGCCCAGGTTCACGTTGCCTGGGTGGTCCAGGGAACTCAATTTAGAGAGCTCCGGACTGGTGGTGCCCCCGTAAGCACAATCATCTCTAGATGGAGGCCCCTTCGTACTCAAATAATTGCCATCTATTTGTTCCCAGAGCAGGGTGAGAGCTAGCCACGCACACAGGAAAATAAGGCTCCGTGAGTCAGAATGATAGAAACCAGAGACAAATGAAAAACAGCTGAGAAGATTTCACCCCTCAGAACGATCAGAACAGGCTATAAACAAACATGCTTACTGTGGCCAAAGAAATAAAAGACAAGCTTGGAAATATTTGCAGGGAATAAGAAATGATGTAAGGTGACAAAATGGACTGAAAAAAAGGTAACGATCCTAAAAAATTTTTTTAAAAATCCACTGTAGCTGCAATTAAAACTCAACTTATTAATTCAAAAGCAGCCGAGATGCGGTGGAATAGAGAATTAGCAAAGTAAAAGATAATAGTGAGAAATTACCCAGAATGCAGCACGGAGAGACATAAAAGGGGAGGACAATGGAGGAGATAGGAGATACAGTGGATTTAGGCCTAACACATCTTTAATGAATGTACCAGAAAGAGAGGAAAGAACAAATAGGGCAGAGGCAAATATTTGAGGAGAGATAATGGCTGAGAGTTCCCCAGAACTCATAGAAGACACTGGCTCACAGATTCATTCAAGAGGTTGGTAAATCGCAACCCTGAAAGTCCTGCCTAAGCCAGCAGCCAGCTGAGAGGAGAGAGGGGCACCGCTGAGAGCTGCCCTCCCAGCCCCTGCAGGCTAAACGTCCCATAAAAGCCCCCACAGGAGAAAGAGCACTGAGCTTCTCACTAAGAAGCAGAGCCAAGTGGCTTTGGTGCCCGAGACTCCCCGCCCCCTTTTCCCTTCCTCCTTCCTCCACTGCCTGGAGGCCTTTCCCCCCATCAGGCCCCTGTTTCCTCCCACTTATCATCGGCAAAGGCCTTCCCTCAAATCTCTCTTTCTCTACTTCAAGGGAAGGAGGGGCGCCCAAGGCAGAAACAGAAGAAACAACAGAAGAGTAAGAACCAGGGAGGAAGCAGAGTAAGAGATGAGTCTTGCAGGCGTGTGGCTCAGGAGACGGCCAGATCGGCTGTGGGGGCCAGTCTTCGGAAAACGGGAACGGGAGATGACTTAGAGAGGCTGATATCCAGAATTCTGCTTCCCTTCCCTCTCTCCTTTCCCTCTGGCTTTCCTCGGATTCTCTGCCTCCATGCCCCTGTGCCTGGCAGTATGGTGGTGTGCAGTGTGGTGTCTGCATTCCCTAGCAAACAGCAGCATCAGTGGCCAGGCTGCGGACATAGCAGGAGGAGCACCACATGTACTTGAAAACCGGAGAGCACCAGAGAGCAAATCCCTGGAGTTCATCTTCCTGCACGCTACTGAATTTGGGCTGTCATTCGTCACCTGTCAAGCCAGCCCAATCCACGCGGAAGGTATTTACTGCTCCTGCCCCCGAGTCTCACTCTTCCCCACATTTACTCACCCCAGAGTGTCCTGAAATCCAGGCTATGAATCATGGAAAAGACATGGAAGAGAAGGGAGGAGAGGTTCTGGATGGGATGCACATGTCGCCTCCATCCCAGACACACTCTCACCTGAGAATTGGGACACCAGTCCTCAGCACTCTGACTGGTCATCTCCCCCAATGGTTGCTGAGCTTTAAGGGGCCCTTCTCAAAGGCCTAGAGGTGGGAATGTACCCACTGGGATATACTTATGTATAAAGACACCTGCTAATGAACACCTGGTTATACCGGAGGGCACCGCAATCAGGTGAGTGTGCAAATATGCACACATATTTGAAAAGAGCTGCGATAGAAAGACCTTGAGGTAAGAGTAAGGAGATGCCAGTGTTCGTCTTAAGACAATGACAACACTCCTTCCCTCATTTTACTGCCTTTCCTCTTGTGCCTGCGAGGTCGGAGAACAGGGGAGGTGCGTCCCTGGGCTAAATGATGACAGTATTTTCTCACAGGTTTCAGCTCCAGTTTCCAGGACTTCCCTTATTTTTCTCCCTCTCCTGGAGACTGAGTAGCAATTGAATTCTTGTATCTTCAGGGAGTGGAGTTGACCTTAATAGTGCCATTTAACAAATGCAAAAACCAAGGCAGGGCGGGAGGCAGAAGCCAGAGTCTCTGGGTGTCCCAGCCCCAGCCCCAACCCCTCCTGGCCTAAAGGTGGGTACTGCCCTCAGCCGCTCACGCAAGGCACCGTCAGCCTTTGATGTAACTCGGGGGGCCAGCCCAGGCGGACCTCTCCCCTCCCTGAGCACCTAATACCAGATAGCTAGAGAGCCGCACGGTTATAGGGCCCTTGTGACAGCCAGAGAGACCCTCCATTCACTCAGCAAACACATGTGGTGCCTTCTCTGTCCCAAATGCCTCCCCAGAATGGTCCATGGAATACTATGCAGCCGCCAGCAGAATATGCCAGCTCCCTATGACTCACGGAGAAGCCAACATACAGGAAATGGAAACAGCAAGGCGCTCCTTCTGAGATGAAAAAGAAATAAGAATATACCATGTAAGTAAGTTTGTGTACCCACAGAACATCTCAGGAAGGAGACAAAGGAAAATAGTAACAGTATCGCATGTGATGAGGTGAATGAAGTGGCTGAGGACAGGGTGGGATGGAGACTTCTGTTCTCTTCTTTACCTTTAAACTGTTGCATTATCTATGAAAAATGACAGTCAAAAGAAGACCCCGTCCCCCTTACGGAGCTGAGGGGGAAGGCAGACATGCAAACAATTACAATACACTGTGCTCATTGCTAACACTGAGACTAGACCGAGTGGGAAGGGACGTGGGGGAGTTTGGTATCATCATAGCAAACGCTGGAACCTCTCTTAGCTCTGAGTAGCCAGGCCTAACGAGCACAGGAGAAGGGACCTGCGGTAGACAGACTGCAGGAGCAGGCGGAGGCCAGGACGCAAACTGCCTTGTGTGCCAAGTGAAGGAGCTGCGATTTTAGCCTCAGAGAAAATGGGCAGCTGTTAGAGACCCGTTCAAATTCATGGTTCAGAGGGAGGAGCCAGGCAGGGTGGAAGGGTAGATTAAGAGGGTCCAGGATGGGCCCGGGAGACTGTTAAGAGGTTAATGCAAGATTCTAGGTGAGGGAAGGCGGGTGGATGACCTGGGCAAAGGGAGCAGGGATGGAGGCGAGGGGATGAAATCTGAGCATTCAGTGGGTCCTCAGTGTGTAGGGAGACCACGTAGGGATCCAGCTCTGCCCCTCTTCATTCCCTCATGCTGGAGTCTTCTGCACATTCAGCTCCTAACTCCCCCCCCACACCCCCAACCCCCCATCCCCACCCCGCAGCTGGCAGGATGGGTCTGGAGGAGCCATCTCCCCTGGCCTGTCTGCCTTCTTACCCCTGGAAGCCATTTCTTGGCAAAGAGTGGCAGAGGAAAGACAACAGAAGCCCCTTTCCCTCACCATTCAACTCCTAGATCTCTCTTCTCTCTCTCTCTCTCTCTCTCTCTCTCTCTCAGTTCGGGGTCCCTAATTATTTCTGATCTGTACAGATTGCTGCTTCCCTGGCCTGGCTCTCCCACCCCCACCTGCGAAGTGCCAATCAAGCAGTCAGATGAGCAGTTCAGCCTCACATCCTCGGTGGCTCTGCCCCAGGACACCAGCCACAATTGCTGACACACCACAGCACGGCGCAGGGCTGTGGGCTCTCCCTTTCATGGTCTTCCAACCCAGAATGGGTGTTAAAATGGAATTTGAGGGGCTCGCTCCTCTCCCCCTCCCCTGTCAGGACAGCCACAAGGACGGGCAGCCCTGCGACAGAGGAGAAACCTTCAGAAGTCAATTTGCTTTTCATTTCAAGGTTGGGCCACGGCCAGTGTATGCTTTCGGAGGAGCCGTTTGAAATTCTTAACAAGCAGCATAATGCTTGAGTCCAGGAATCCAGGGCAGGCTTGTGAAGTAGGGATGAGGAAATGGAATTGTCATTTTATCTCTGAAGGGATATCATATTAAACAAAGGGGGTGGGGGGCGATGCCAGCGGCTTTGTAGCTTTTCTGGAGGACGAACAATAAGAAATGTTATGGGCAGCTGGCAAAAACGGAGGTGAGAACAAAGGAAGAACTTGCCCCGACCCCGGAACCAGAGACCGGGGAGATCTAAAGCCTCTGCATCCCTGGGGGATTCCTCCTCCTTTCACAAATTGTCAATGGCAGCACAATTTTTTGTAGAATACGGAAACTAATGAGCATTAAGCTCAATTACCTCACCAGATTCTCTTTAGATCTTTGCTAACACACACACACACACGTGACTAGGGGTTGTGATCTGTGTGTCTGTTTGTGTCCTGCTTCTCCTCCTCAGTGTGATTTCATATACCGTACACATTTCTGCGGGGCCCACCGTCCTTGCGCCTGTCATTTTGAACCGCCACATAGTATTCCATTGTGTTCACGTGCCAGAGTTTGTTCAGCGATTCCCCGTGGCCGGCTGTTTCCAATCTTTTCTACTCTAAGAGCACAGCTGTAAATGTCTTCATACAAATGTCTTTTTCTCCCCTTGATATTTCCTCGGGGTATAGTTCCCCAAGTCAGATTTCTAGGTCAGAAGGTTTAAACGATTTTACTGTTCGTGCACACTGCCCCAGCGTTCTGCGCGGTCCCCGGACACTCTGGGTTGCCACCCTCCTCTCCGTCCCCACTGCACTGACACCGTCAGATGTTATCATTGTTATTTATTTTTGTTCACTTAATGGGCACATAATCGTGCCTTGAAGTTATTTAATTCCATTTCTTTCATTGCTAGTGAGGCTGGGCACACTTCCATGCGAGGATTTACTATCTGCTTTTCCGTGTGTGTAAACTGTTTATCTCCTCTGACATCTTATCAAGAGAAATCTGGGGGCTGACCTTATATATTTATATCAAGCCTTTATATGTACTTAAATAGTACGTTTTTCTCGGTTATGCTTGCCATTTTTTACCCTATGGGAGCTGTCCAATTGGGAGGGGGATGTTATCTTGTGCCTTGTGGGTTGGGGTGAGGTGGAGCTGAGATGACTTATGGATTCTAGAGTAATTCTTTTTTCAGAAGGAAAAAGAAATCCAGTCATATGGCACCTCCTCTCTGGGCTCCTATATTCCTAGAAAAGCAAGGGCTGGGCTGAGAAGACAGCTTGTGGCCAAGGTCACTCAGGGGCATTCTTTGCTGGGGGTGGCCACTGAACAGAGGCCTGGCAGCTCCCTGAGTTCACATGGATATCCCGGTCCATTTTTTCTCCCACTGACAGTATGGCCATGAGAGAAACAGCAAAATGTTCAAATTAGAATCATCATGACAAGTTCTGACTATTCCCCAGTATAGCACAGTGGTTAAGGTTCTGGAGCAGGCACACCTGGGTTCACACCTCAGTGCCTGGGTTTAGCAGGGGTGTGGCATTGGGTGAGTTACAACATCTGTAAGCCTGGATGTCTTTGGCTGTCAAGTGGTATTTTGGCATGGCTGCATAGCCAATTACCCCAAAACGTAATGGCTAAAAACAACGATCGTATTTACCCCATCTTGTGATTTTGCAGGTCAGGAATTCAGACTCGGCTTGGTTGGGTGATTCTTCTGCTCCATGTGGCATACGTTGGGTCACTCAGTGGTATTTAGGTGGTGGCTGGGCTGGGCTGGGGTCCAAGATGGCTTCACTCTCTCGTCTGGCTCTCCATGTGGTCTCAGGGCCTCACCACGTGGCCCCTCCCACAGGGCGGCTGCATTTCTAACATGGGAGCTCAGGACTCCAGCAGTGAGCGCTCCAAGACAAGAGGGAGCTCCCAGTCTCCGAAGACCTGGGCCAGAAAGAGACCCGGTGTCACTTCTGCCACATTCTATTGGTCAAGCAATCACAGAGCCTGTGATAGGAGGAGTGACAGAGAATTTGGGGTCATCTTTAACCTGCCAAAAGTGGGGATAAAAATACTTGCGCCTAGGGCTGTAAGGATTAAGCAGGACAATGCATGCAGAGGCAGTTTTACCGTGAAGCTAATGAAACATCAACCTAAATTGCATGGTTTCTTCCAAGTCCTAGCACCTAATTTTGTATTCATCATTTTCCTTTTCTTTTTCTTAAAGAGGACCGCCAAATCATATGAGAATTAGGCCCTACCCATCCTGGCTCCGTCCCAAAAGCATGTGGGAGAACTTATTTAGCACACTGCCTAGCCCAGGGGGAGCGCCGCATGGGCCCCTCCATGCCCTGGGCTGGTGCCTGGCCCCCTGACTGTGGCTCAGGAGAAGGCTCCACCTCTCACTCTGTCCTTTCCATTTGTTCAGGATCATTTCTTCTTCTCCTTTTAGACAAAATGAAAGTAAAACACGCTGAGAGTAATTTTATAATCACAAGGCTGCCCTCTCAATTGGCCCAGCACCTACCCCCTGACCTCACCACCCCCAGGGAGGTGGACCTTATCCTGGGCATAGTGCCAAGTTCTTAGTTCGGCCCTCTAGAATCTTCAAAGGAAACCAGGCTGAAGAGAGGAAAGCCAGCAGGGGGAGGCAGCATTCCTGGTGCCCAGCTTGGTCTAGGAGGCATTGAAATTCCAGGGCCGAGGTCCCAGAGACAAAGATCATAATGAGACAGGAAGGTGGCAAAGGAAGGAGCCCATTTGCATGACAATAATTGAGCCAAGAATAGAAAGCTAGAGAGATGAAAGGGTGAGGCTGGCAGCTGAGCTGGGTTAACCCTCACAAATCAGACTACCCAGCTCTGCTCTGCAGGGGAGGCCAGGCCGAGCCCCGTGCCAGGCTTTGGGGGAGGGGAGAAGGACACCGCCCCAGGGGATTGTGGGAATGCTGGCCAGGCTGGACTTTGCCCTCCTCCTCCTCCTCCTTCAGCCCAGGGTCCTGCTTTGCTAGCCCTCTCCTTTGTGTGTGGGCTCTGTGGCTGTGGGGCTAAGTGGGCATCATGGCTGCTCAGAATGACCTCTGCGATGCCATTGTGATCGGGGCGGGCATCCAGGGCTGCTTCACTGCATACCACCTGGCCAAACACGGGAAGCGCGTTCTCCTGCTGGAGCAGGTACTGTGTCCCCTCTGTGCTCCTGACCTTAGGGACTGTCCCTGTCTCTCCCCTAGAGAGAAGGTTCCAGAGCTAGCAGGCTGCGGAGCCAGGCCAAAGGGCCTGATCATCACAAATTCTGTGCAATCTGTAGCTTATCTGCCTGGTGTGTGCGTCATCACAATGCAAAGAAAGTCCCCCCCCCCCCGCCCCCCCCCAGCCAAGACCCATGTCGAGTTTCTAGGTGTATTTTCTCCTTTTACCCCCCCCCCGCCCCCCCCCCCCTTCCCAGTTCCTGCCCTTGATCAAGAAGTGTCCCAGGCCCTGTTCTCTTCCTTCTTGCTATCCATTCTCTTCTGTGCCAAAATGGTTGATCTGGCCCAGAAAAAGAATCAGTTCTGCTTTGGGTAACCTTAAGTAAAGCTAATTTTGTCTCGAGGCAAGGCTGATTTGTCAGCCTCAGAGGTAGGATTCTTCCCTGCACATTCCTGGCCTCTCACCCTGGCACCCAGCGGAGGCTTCTGTTTCTTCTGCCGCCTCCAGATAATAGCAGCCGCCTGTTCGATGCACAGGAAATAAGACTTTGGTCTTAGTTTTCCTTATAGAAAAGGTGACGCCAGGCAGCGCTGTCTACCGTGACCATGCACATGTGGGTGGGCCTGCCTGTCTACAGGGTTCTTCCCAGGACATGTCCACCCAGCTCACCTGCCAAAGATTTCTCCCCTCCCCTTCTGCCTGGTTTGGTTGATTCTTCTTGGTAAAGCTGGATTGGTTGGAAATTTCAGAGAGGAAGGGAGAGAGGAATAGATTTCAGAGAGGAAGGGAGAGAGAGAGGTAGAAACATCAATAATGAGAGAGAATCATTGATCAGTTGCCTCCTGCACACCCCCTACTGGGGACTGGGCCTGCAACCTAGGCATGTGCCCTTGATTGGAAACGAACCCGGGCCCCTTCAGTCCGCAGGCCAATGCTCTATCCACTGAGCAAAACTGGCTAGGGCTGGAAACCTTTTTTTATTTCTCTGTCATTTTTTCTCAAAGCCCGAGGGATTCTTGGTTCAACCTTGCAGGCAATTCTCCATTTTTTGCTAAATCCCAAGTGGTTTCCTTGTCCTGAGTGATCCGAAGCCACAGGGAAATAGTCAGCATCTGTTTCCTTGTCCATGAAATGAGGGGCTAGACTAGAATGATCTCAAAGGCCCTTTCTAATTCTGCTTCTCTGTGCCTCTAAGTAGGATGGGGTAGCAGCAGGATGACTGAAGACACACTAACAAAGGGGCTTCGGGGATGTGAATGATGTTAGCAAAAAAGGAAGCTGAAGAACTTCTGTTCTGACAGCCAGATCAGGAACGTGGTCATAAAGGGAGAATGTATGGAAATATTTGAAGAATAAGTGCTCCTGATTGACAGCTCCTGGTTGACTTGATGAGCTGGCTTTTAAAGGGAGTGGGGTGGGCGTGGGGGGCCGGGGGAGTGCAAGGGGTAATAGCTTCAGTTGTCTCTCTTGTTTTCCACTTCCAGTTCTTTCTACCACACTCCCGAGGAAGCTCCCACGGGCAGAGCCGGATAATCCGAAGGGCATACCCTGAAGAGTTTTACACCCAGATGATGGATGAGTGCTACCAGATATGGGCCCAGCTGGAGCACGAAGCTGGAACCCAATTATACAGGTTGAAGAATTCCTTAAATCATGGGGCCTGGCACCTGGAGGTGCTTCTAGGATGTGAGGGAGCAGTGCCGTGCACACTTGAGATGCCATGGAGGGACATAGGGCCTAGGGGAGAGCCAGTCACATGGAAGCATGCTGCTCACCGTCATGATCACCCACAGGTCCAGATGGCTCCTGCCGGGGTCTGAGTTTCAGGGCTGGTTCAGACCATGTGTCCAAGGCTAGCCGAGGTTGTGTCTGTATCTCCATGAAGCCATCAGAGATTCTGTTAGGGCAGGGATGGTTATAGAACAGGAGGCTGCTGTCTTGATTCTTTATCTTCCTACTAGTATCATAACTTTTCATGCTGGGTGCAGCTCCCAACTCCCAGAGTGACCCCTATAAATCCATTTTATTCTCTCTGAACGCCTCCTCCCATAGAACAAAGTAGGGATGCTCCTCAGACCCCATTGCTTGCCAGGGAGTGAGCCTGCAGCTCTTTC
Source organism: Myotis yumanensis (assembly GCF_028538775.1). Taxonomy (NCBI): domain Eukaryota; kingdom Metazoa; phylum Chordata; class Mammalia; order Chiroptera; family Vespertilionidae; genus Myotis; species Myotis yumanensis. Next base: position 20,838,598 of record NW_027223767.1, on the reverse strand, counting down.
CTTGTTGCCCCCATGACAACCCTCAAGGCCCGCTCCTAACTGACCTTTCACACGCTCATGGGGAAGAAAGCCTGTGATACACAGAGAACTTTAACCACCCAACCACCTTTGCTCCCATCTTCTCTGTGGCTCTTTTTTTTCCTTCTTTTTCCTTCTTTTTTATTTTTATGGTTGATCTCTATGGCTCTTAACTGAACTTCCTACAAAACTCTAGCTCTACCCTACAGGGTGGCAGTTATTTTAATGGACAGGAACCAAGAGGTTACTGTTCTGTTGCAAAAACACCATTAACTTAAGAACAAAGTGAAATCCATTATGCAAATACAGCGAGGGCAGCTAATTACAGATTTATTCCAGAGGCAGCTAATGCACCCAGCACCCAAATAAAGGAGCATGTCCCGCTGAGGGGCAGCCTGGCAAAGGGACCCCTGTCTGTCAGCCATCTGCAAATACTGCTGAGTCTCTTGTGCTAAAAGAAATGCTGAGCCTTGGAGGGCAAAGTTCTTCCTAGTAGACAAGGAGGTGACTAAAAGAGACGTTAGAAGAGTGTCTGGCCCTAGCCGGTTTGGCTCAGTGGATAGAACGTCAGCCTGCAGACTGAAAGGTCCTGGGTTCGATTCCAGTCAAGGGCACATGCCCAGGTTGCGGGCTCAATCCCCAGTAGGAGGCGTGCAGGAGGCAGCCAATCAATGATTCTTTCTCATCATTGATGTTTCTCTCTCTCTCGGCCTCTCCCTTCCTCTCTGAAATCAATAAAAATATATTTTTAAAAAGAAGAAGAGTGTCTGAAGTCAGAAGGCTTGAATTTGCCTTTGTGCTCTACCTCTTACCGGCTATGTGACCTTGGGAAAGTTTCTGTACCTCTCTGTGTCTCATGTTTTCTCACAGGGTTTTGTGAGGATTAAACGAGACTTGTGAAATACTTGGCACAGTGCCTAGCACTTTTCAATAAATGGCAGTTCCTCCCACCTGTTTTGGGTTAGCCACATCCTATCTCAACTGAGCCAGGGAGGAAGTAGGGCAGGAGGAGACAGATGGGATGCAGCAACCAAGAACATCAAGGGGAAAGGCTCCTGGAAAGGGAGAGAGGGAAAGGCACCCTTGGGTAGGAGATGCTCATATTTTCATAATCTTCTTCTTTGGCAGGAGGACAGGACTTTGGATATCAGCTCTGACACATTTTAGCTGTGTGGTTTGGAGCAAATTGTTTAATGTCTTTGAGACTCAGTTTTCTCATCTGTAAAGTAGGAGTAATAATATATATTTCAGGGGCTGTTGTGAGGATAAGTATGAAAAGGGCTTAGACAAAGCCTCATCACCATCATCACCATCACCATCATCATCATCATCATCATCATCATCATCATATATTTAGTGCTTATAGTAAGAAAGTCAAATTGTTTTAAAACTACCTGATATTTTTTAACTCATTTAATTCTCATTAAATCTCATTAGAGGGTTGCTACTGACTAGTCAGGGCCTTAACCCATTAGTGCAAATCACAGAATTCTTATAGTCTAGAGCAGGGTTTGGAAAACTTTTTCTGTATATGGCCAAATAGTATTTTAGGTCTTGCAGGCCATATGGTTTCTGTTGCAACTATTGAATTTTGCCCATTACTCAACTCTACCACTGCAGTGTGAAAGCAGCCACAGAGAATATAGTTGCAACAAATGAGCATGGCTGTGTCCCAATAAAACTTTACTTATGGACACAAAAATTTCATATAATTTTCATGTCATGAAATTTTGCTTTTTATCAACCATTGAAAAATACAAAAACCATCTTGGCTTGTGACAAGAACAAGTGTCAGGCCTGACTTGGCCCCTGGGTCATAGTTTGCTGGCTCCCTGGTTTAGAAGATACCACAAATTGGTTACTTTGTCTACCTCCTGTCTCCAAACAAGTTTTGCTGGGGTCCTGCCCCAGCAAGTCCAGGGATCCCCAAAGGTGTGGACGGAGTCGGCGAAGAATGAATGACATGGAAACTGATTTCAGTTCATCAGCATAGCGAGGTTCTCCCTCCAGGATCTCCAGCCAAGTTCTGTCTAGGAACTCCAACCAAGTTCTGGTCAGGATCTCCAACCAAGTTCCGGTGCCATGTTCTCTCGCTAGGTTCTCCAGCCAGGTTCTACAGGTTCTCCAGCCAGGTTCAGTCACCAGGTTCTTTAGCCAGGTTCTATCCAGGTTCTTTTGCCATGTTCTGTCTAGGTTCTCCAGTGAAGTTCTGTAGCCAGGTTCTGTCCAGGATCTTTTGCCATGCTCTCTGGCTAGGTTCTGGTTAGGATCTGATGATTATTGTCTTGTTACATCCGTATTTATACCAGCCGATTTTAATCCTGTCAATTTCTATTACAAAGGTTAGGGCGTTTCTTATCTCCATTCCAGGGAGTAAAGATTATGTAGCTTAACTACCCGCCTGGCACTTAATTAAGGGGTTGTATCCCATCCCTAACCTCAGGGAAAAATCCCCACCTGGGGAAACAACCTTTCTCGGAGAGGTGACCTTGGTTAAAACACATGGCACTAAGGAGAGCAAACATATTAAGAACAATATGCTATATATGCCAGGTCCCTTGAAACATATGCTGTGCAGATGTTTCTTTCCTGCAGCAACTGTGTCAAGCAGCAAGGATGGACCAGCTTCCGGCAAAGTTTATTGCTAAATCATCCCAGATCAGAAGACTGCTAATGTATGGTACATTTAAAGACAGACACATACATAGCCCTCCTTAAAAGACCGTTCTGATGTCTCACAGCCTCAATTATGAAAAAAGAAGAGTAAAGTGAATGTGCTTTGAAAACCTCAAAAGTCCTATGGAGTGTTAGGTGTTCTGTATTATTATTATTGACAAGTCCTTTCTATGGCTAACCTAATTTACTCAGGCACACTAATTTATTTGGTTCTTTAACTTAGTAGAGGACACAGAACAGATACTTCCCATTCCAATTCCTTTAGCTGTTGTTCTTAATTCGGATTTTCTAAATGATCCATCATCTTCGTGGTGGATCATATAGTAACAGGTCCTTCTGGAAGAACTAGCACAATATCATAATCTAACTGATAGATACGGATGCATTTACTTAATGCTCTTTGACGATGATTTTAAAAAAATAACACCTTCAGGAGTTGGTAGGTAAGGCGGTTGCTCAATTCCTTTTCTTCTGTTCTGTCGCTTCCTGTGACAGTGGCATACTAAACATGGGTGAGCTCGGGATATTTGCATATATTCTGGAAACAGACTGTGACACATGTGTCAGATCACAAGGTCTGAATCGTTGTGATGTGTACAGCCAGGACGTTGATAGCAACAGCAAATCCCAGCTCTGTGGCCCCTCTCTTCCCCGCCCGCCTTTTCCCTTTGAGGCCTACCATCTAGCTCCTGACCCCGGCTGCCCCTGCTTAGCTGACAATATCAGACAAGATCACAGCCGTAGGCAGTACAGCTGCTGGCAGAACCTGGTGGCCCCCTCCGCAGCTGCTGCTTCCTGTGTCTGCGAAGTGTCTGGCTTGTCAGCCACATCCCCTCCCTGGAGCAGTCTTTGTTAACCGATTCCACCTCGGCCCACTGAGCAGAAGATGAAACACCAGGAGCTCCTCCAGCACCAACAAAGACAGCAGCCACCACCTAGTCCTTACTTAAATCCCTTCCCCAAGGTGACTTTGAGAGCTGGCTTGCCTGGTACTTTTAACCCAGACGGGGGGGGGGGGGGGGGCTGGAGACGGGGCTAGGACTTGGCAGATGTGGGGCGAGATGTCTGCCCTTCCCCCCCAATTCCTCCCCACTCCATCTTGCCTCCCGTCCTGCTATAGTAACTGGGAGAAATCCCTAATCACCAACTCCGTGGCTTTAGTGGGGCCGTCGAGTTGACGTGAGCCTTGGGAGGAATCTGTGATTACCTCTTCCTCGTGCCGGATCCAGCTGGGGTTGGGAGGAAGGCGCAATTCATACCAAATGCTTTGCACTCAGCTGAGGACATTCGAAGAGTTGGGAGCTGCCCTTTTTCCAGGGTTTCCTGACCTCCCAGCCTCACTTGGGGTGCCTTCTTGCTAGGCCAGCCCTGACCAGTCATTTTCTGGGCATTTCTTTTTCCTGTGATGCCTCCCCAGATTTTGTAGCCTAGGTCAGAGCCAAAAAGAGGAGAGGGAGGCCCAGGGCACAGGGGCGAGAAATTGATGCAGAATGAGCAGTCTGTTTATTGGGATCTAGAAAAGCCATTAAAAAAAATAAGCACTTAAATGATTTTCAATCTGCCCATGGAAGTCATCTATCTTCATACTGGGGGAGAGGCCCACTCTCCCATCCCGGTTTTGATTGACTGACTTCCAATTCTCTAAGCATTTCCCACAGGAGCCTCTCACCTATCTCCCATAATGACAGGCCTTTGCATTTCCAGGCAGTGTTTTACATTTATTTCCGATTTGCTCATAATGGTCAAAAAAATCTCTCTCCAATCCGAGGCGCTTCTCCGGCAGGGCACCGGTTTCCCTCAGGCCAAATAGCTCAGCCGTGATCCACGGAAAATGAGAATTTCCCAAACGCATCTTCGGATGAGGGGAGGGTCCGGCATCACCGATTCAGATGGAAAAGTTCCCACTGTTAGATCAATATCTGGGCTAAGAAATAAATGCCACAGGGGCAGAGAGCGGGAGCAAAATGATTACGATCGGCACAATTACATTCGCCGGCAGAACCGGCTAGCTGATTACTCTTCAGGATGGGGCGCCCCCGCTTCACCCGCCACAGGACGGCTTGGGAATGAGAACGTCACTCAGCATTTCATAATTCAGCAGATCGGCCCGTTGTCTTGGCCTGCGTTCATTTCCCCTGCACTGTATGTTCCTGTGAGAGGGGTTCTTATTTCAAGGAAGGAAGGGGAGAAGGAGGGAAGGAAGAAATAAAAGGAGGAAGGGAGGGAGGCAGGGAGGAGGGAGAAGGGAAAGGCACTAAATCTGAGAGCATATGAGAGACCAAGGCTGATACATTGCAGGCAGGGTTAGGCTATGGGTTCTACTTCCAGGCCAGCGATCTGACTGCTATAGGGAGGGGTTAAGCCAAAGTCTTTCCCAGAATTCTACCCAGCTACAACCCCATCGGGTAAAAAGGGTTCAAGAACATACACTTGGGTGACTTCTTAATTATCCTGTTGACCATGATGTTTACTAGGCAAGTTTCCATTAGCTGAGCACCCATCTGAGGTTCTTTTTTGGGGCCACAGGAAAAAGGCCGTCTGCTGCTAGCGGGGATTTCTGGAGCATCCTTCCTCTGCTGAGCTTTGAAGAGGCCGAGGTACTTATTGCTTTCTCACCAGCGGTGAACGCTGGGTAGGCGGGGGCCATGGCAAATGAATTGGGCACGCTGCGTGGCTCTGTGTACTGACACCAGCCCCGGGGCCCGCTGTGTTCCTAACCCCTCCCAATCTTCTCTTTAATCCCCCCAACCAGATAATGTGGGATTTGGAAGCATGTAATATCCATGAGACTCCATTATAGGCTATTACGAGCTTTATAAGCGGTACCCGGAGGATGTACCAGGCTGATGCCGGCCACTACGGCTGCTGAAACTGAGAGCGATGACAGGAATGGTTCCAAGGGCCGAAGTGACCTTTCCATTGTTTAGATCAGTTTCCAGAAAAAAAAAAAAAAAGGGATCTCTGGTTTCTTGTGACGAGAGACAGAAGCATTACAGAGAAACCGCTTTTACTCCCTTAGTGAGTAGGAAGCACAGAGGGAAGCATAAAGAGAAACAACATTGTAGAATCACTAAATTAATTGCTGGGGCCTTAAGAGGCCATCGACTGGCATTTCTGCATGAAGGTGCCCTTGGCATTTGGGTGGGATCCTCCTGAGCATCGCAGGTTTAGCATCCTTGGTCCTTGTCCACTAAACGTGAATGGCAACCCCCAGGCATTGTGACAACTAAAAAAAAAAAAAAAAAAAAAAAAAAAGGCTCATGACATTTCCACATGCCCCTGGGTTGGCGATGGTGCACATTGATGTGGAACCACCAATAGTCTAATAGACATTGTCACAGAGGAGGAACCTGGGGCCTGGAGAAACCAGAGCAAGGTCACAGGGGATGCTGGGACTGGCCCCAGAGCCAGACCTCCCAGTTTAGGACCCTTTCCACAAAATGCGCAGCCTCAAAGAAGGAACAGAGAGACAGACAGACAAGGAAGGGACAAAACATTACCTGACAAGAAAAGGGACAGAGAAAAGAAAGAGCAAGGGTGGGGGAGGAGGTAAAGGGTAAAGATGAAAAACAGTGAATAGATAGGGTCAGGGGATGGGAGGAAGGGAAGAGATCACATCAAACTCATTGAACACCTACCACTTTCTAGGTGTGGGAATAAAAGAGGACTTAGGATCTTTGCCCTCCAAGTCAGAATGGATATCCTGAGAGGGATGAGGGAGAAACAAGCAAACCGGTAGTAGTGAGAGACAAGGACAGACTTGGGAATGGCCTGGAAACCAGCTCAGTAACACTGTGATTCTTGCAACAGAGTTGAGATAACTTCACTTGTTTGTGTGTTGTTTTTTTAATGGGAGGCTGGGACTCTCCTTGGTGCCTGGCCCTGGGACCCTTGTTGAAGAATGAGAGAGAATGGCCCAGGGCCCTGATGCAAACCTTCACCCAGGTCTCTCTCTCTTTCTTTACAGGCAGACTGGACTACTACTGCTGGGAGTAAAGGAGAATCAAGAATTAAAGGCAACCCAGGCTACTTTGTCTAGGTTGGGGGTGAAACACCAGTGTCTTTCATCTGAAGAACTGAAGCAACATTTCCCCAACATTCGGCTGGCCAAGGGAGAAATGGGACTCTTGGAAGAGTCTGGAGGAATTCTCTATGCAGCCAAGGCCCTCAGAGTCCTTCAGGTGAGACTGTGCAGTATTAGGGGCAACGCAGCTCCTGATCTGAGCATCCTGGGTCCCAATCAGTCATGCCCCAACCCGCCTTCCCCCACTGGATGAGAGCCTTCGCCATGCTGGCTTTAGTCTTGACCTTTGGGCGGGGCAGTTGTATACACCCTGCCAGGTCTTGCCAATGTGGGAGAGGAGGTCTAGAATCTGCACTTCTTTCTGCCCTAAGCAAAGGACTCTTTGTCCACCAGGGTGAGCTGCAAATATAACCATTTGCCCTTCTCTGGTCCTGTCCTCTCAGGATGCAATTCGACAGCTAGGAGGCAAAGTGTGTGATGGAGAGAAGGTGATGGAGATAAAACCAGGGCTACCGGTCATAGTGAAAACCACCTGTAAGAGTTACCAAGCCAACAGCTTGGTCATCACAGCAGGTCCTTGGACCAACAGGCTCCTCCGTCCCCTGGGACTTGAGCTGCCTCTCCAGGTAAGGGACGCTGGAAGCCCAAGAGTTGGTGCTTAAGAGAAGAAACCTTGGAGCCAGATGGCCACTTACTGGTGGACAACTTGGGGCAAATTCATTTCCCTCACTGAGCCTCCAGTTGTATAACCTGTAAAATGGGGGGTAGGGCTGCTGGAGAATTAAATGAAAAGATATACATAAAGCCCTTCGGAGATGGTCTGGCCACTTGTAAGCACTCCATAAATAGAAGGCATTGTTAACTCCTGGAGAGAAAGCAGGAAGGCTCTTAGTTATAGGAGAAGACTAAGAGTGGGAGAAGAGACAGAGATTCAGAGATTTTTGTGCATCATCATATAATATAACACACAAATGACATGAGAACTGGATGAAAAGGGGATAGATGAGTGAAGTGGGGCATCCGGGCTGTATTGCAGGGCTATAAGACCCCAGCGTTGTCTTTAGAGTTCCAAGGCTTTCCCCTCTCACCTCCCACTTCCTCTCCCTGCTTCTAGACCCTGCGGATCAACGTGTGTTACTGGCGAGAGAAGGTTCCCGGAAGCTATGGTGTGTCCCAGGCCTTTCCATGCTTCCTGGGCCTGGACCTCAGCCTGGCTCCCCACCACATCTATGGGCTGCCCTCTGGAGAATACCCAGGGCTGATGAAGGTGAGTGAAAGGCAGAGAGAAGGCCAGGAGGGGTGCACACAGAATCGGGGCCACTTCTGTTCCCAGCGGACTCCCTCAGATCCCGGTGGGCGGCAGCGGGCGTCTACTCGCTATTCACGACTTGCATTGCAAGACACCCAGCTGTCCCGGCCCCCCACAAGGGGAGCCCTTCCTTTGCAAACAGAGGGTTGGCGGGGAATGAACAACTAGGCAACCTAGCGTGGCAGCAAGCAGCATTTGTCAGGAACTGGGGAAGGCTGGGATGATGGATGGGGGCACTGTGTGTACAAGCCTGTCGCCCGGGCTGGGTGGGTGAGCGGGAATGCCGGCCCTCGCAGCTCACTCACCCTGCTCTGGTTGGGAGCCAGGTCTGCTATCACCACGGCAACAACTCGGATCCCGAGGATCGGGACTGCCCCGCAGCATCCTCAGACATCCAGGACGTGCAGATCCTGAGCCGCTTTGTCAGAGACCACTTACCTGACCTAGAGCCCGAACCTGCCGTGGTGGAGCGTTGCATGTACACGGTAAGGGGGCAGGCGGCCCCGGAGAGCAGGGGAAGGAGACAGATTGGCCTGGCGCCGCTCAGGCTTGACTCTCCTCGACTCCTGACATCGGATGCGACTTGAAACAAATGAGTTAATTTCTGTGGTTCGGTTCACCTCCACCAGAGAGGGCCCATTAGAGGTTATTCATATGCCTTTTCATTAGGAAACTAGACTTACGCCTGGCAGTCCTTCACTATGTTTCCCAGAAGGGCTCTAAAAGATTTTTTGGCAAGATGTTCTAGTCGAGCGGGCCTTAGGGACAAAGAGAAGAGACAGATGTCACCAGAGCCTGAGGCATCTTGGCTAAGTTCGTTTGTGCGCATTAACTGAGCACCTACTGTGTTCATGGCTCTGTGGAGGAGAGAGGCAGATGGACAGATGAGAAAGGCTGACATACCCAAAGGGGGCACTGGCGTGCAGAGAGCGTTCCTGTGCCGCATTCCCATTCTTTCTGGAAAGGAAGCCAGCCTAACCCTCTCCCTCCTGAGCCTGCAGTTAGTTCTTCCTCCCTCCGTCCTCCAAGGACACAGGTGTGACTGTTTCTTTCTAGGACACCCCTGACAAACACTTCATTCTTGATCGACACCCGACGTATGACAACATCATCATTGGTGCTGGATTCTCGGGTGAGTCTGAGGAGGGGGAGACGGGGGGCCTTAAGCCGAGTGCCAGTGCTCGGTGCCAGGCAAAATGGTGTTAGCTGGCCATTGGGGGCCAGCGCCTGGACACTGAGTGTGTAAGGGGCTGGGCAGGGAAGTCAGAGGAACGGGTGCTCCTAGTGGGAGGCTCTAACTCGGGACGGTGTCGGGGCCTCCAGCCCCTGTCTCTGAGGACGCCGGACAAGCTGCTCTTCTTCCTCTAGGGCATGGATTCAAGCTGTCCCCTGTTGTGGGCAAGATCCTGTATGAATTAAGCATGAAGTTGACACCATCCTATGACTTGACACCTTTTCGAATCAGCCGCTTCCCTGGCCTGGGCAAAGCTCACCTTTGACCCAGACATCCAAGATGTCCAGCAGCCTTTCCTTGGAGCACAGGTGCTGTGAGTGAAGCCCTCTGCTGGGAAGGCTTCTCGAGGGGGGCGGGGGGGTGGGGGAGGGAGTGGCCGTGGGATGTCATCCTCTTCTGCTTTTAGAGTCCCCCCTAAACACCAGACGGTTGAATGTACCTTCTTCCCTGGCCAGCTCCTCAATCCCATTACTTTTTTGCTTCTAGATGGTCAATCAAATATTCTATCATCACGGAGTAGCAAGGACCTTTGAGAGGATGTCTGTTTGTACAACGAGGGGCACAAGGACCCAGGGCAGGAGACCAAAGTGGCTGTTAAAATTCTCTTTGCTGGGACATGTGATGAATTGGAGATGGATTTGACTAAGGCTGCCCAGCGGAGGGTAAACAAGATGATTTGTAGAGGACTACTGCCCTTGAAGTTCCCTTTCCTTAAAACTAGAGCCACCCACCATCACAAGCTCTGCTAAAACCTGGCTCATCGCGGGTGCACCATGAATGTTTGTGGAAAAAAAAATGTGTTGAATCGACAAATAAGTAATGGCATTGCCTTAAAGTCGGTGGTGGGCTTTATTTTCCGTGTGACCCCATTTCATATAGACTCAGCACCACAGAATCCATCACCCCAGGAATCCTTGGGGGTCCTTACCCCCTTGATGCACTGCACCCCTTTTCTCTGGATTCTTTGTCTGGTTCTCATCCTCTCTCTGGTTCTGGAAAGATGCTCAGTCCCCCAGCCTCCCATTAAGGTGTATTGTCAGGTCCTTATGAAGATGGAACTGTTATACCAGAAAGAAAGAGAGACACACTCGCTTAGAAACCCTGTTCAATGTTTGAATGTTAAATGTGCCATTTTATTATCATTAGGATTGCTCCCACTTAATGAAACGGCATTAGCACCGAGTCGGCTGGCCTCCTTGCACTAATTGCTTTGAAAGGGAACAGGCTCATGACTACCCCAGGGTGGGAGGAGGGGAGAGGGGTGGAAGCGGGGACTCAGGCAAGGCTTAAGGCGCTCAGATGGGACCCAAGCAGGAGGCCCTCCAGACCAGGCCAGTTGGGCCCAAGAGGAAGGAGTTAAAGTGCTCGGGGGAGGAGAAAACTGGGACTGGTGGGAGGGTGGTGGCGGGAGTGAAAATATTAGGAGGAGTTACTGAGCGGGAAAGAGTGGGAAATGGGAATAAAAGCATTACTATTCCCAACGGAAATACAACACAAAGGAAATTACTCTTCAACTGCCATACAGGCCTAGGCACATGGCTTAGCACTGATTTCTCCAGGGGATTATAAAAGGCAGCCAATCCCATCAGCCCCATGACAAGTCTGCTTTTTAGCCGCTCTCAGATCGTTCCCTGAACCTCATCCTCTGTAAAGTGGTAATAATAACCATCGTCGTATCTGCAAAATGGGCAGAATACTACAACCTGGGTGAACCTTGAAGATAAAATGCTAAGTGAAGTAAGCCAGACACAAAAGGACACATATTGTATTCAGAGAAACAGAAAGTAGAATGGTTGTCTCCAGGGACTGTGGGGAGGGAAGGATGAGGAATTAATATCTAATGGACACAGAGTTTCAGTTTGGGAAGATAAAAAAGTTTTGGAGCCTGGCCAGTGTGGCTCAGTGGTTGAGTGTCCACCCAGGAACCAGGTCACTGGTTTGATTCCTGGTTGGGGCACATGCCCGGGTTGTGGACTCAGTTCCCAGTGGAGGGCATGTGGGAGGCACGATGATTCTCTCTCATCATTGATGTTTCTGTCTCTCTATTCCTCTCCCTTTCTCTCTCTCTCTCTCTAAAAATCAATAAAGTGGGCCCTGGCTGGTTTGGCTCAGTGGATAAAGCATGGGCCTGTGGACTGAGGGGTCCCGGGTTCGATTCTGGCCAGGGGCACATGCCCAGGTTGCGGGCTCGATCCCCAGTGGGGGGCATGCAGGAGGCAGCCAGTCAATGATTCTCATCATTGATGTTTCTATCTCTCTCTCCCTCTCCCTTGCTCTCTGAAATAAATTAAAAATAAATAAAGGAGGAAACATGTTTTTTTAAAAGTTTTGGAGATGGATGTTATGATGCTTTCACATCCTAATTTAGCACATCACAAACATAATCATGGTTTAATTGAGTGTACTTAATGCCACTAAACTGTACACATAAAATGGTTAAAATGGTACATTTTATGTTATATATATTTTACCACAATAAAAAAATGATTATAATATCAACCAACTTTGCAGGAATGTGTGAGGATTAAATAAGATAATTCATTCATTTATTCATTCAATACACAAATATTTATTGAGCTTCTGCTGTGTGGCAGGCACTGTGCTAGGCACTGTGGATGTAACTGTGAACAAAACAGATGGAAATCTCTGCTCTTATGAAATGTACAGTCCAGGGAGGGGAAGAAATGTAAATGACATCTATAAGTAAGTTACATCGTATGTGAGGAGGTGACAAGTATGCTGGAGAAAAACAGAACTGGGTGAGGAAGATAGTAAATGTGGGGGGAGGGACTACCCTTTTTGATGGTGGTCAGGGTGGGACTCTTGAGGAGGGAGCATTTGAGGAAACTTGGAGGAGAGGGAGCGTGCCAGGCAGGTATCTGGGTGTATGTAAGAGAATGTGGTAAGTTGTAAAGCTAGGCATTGTGTGTGTGAGAGAGAAAAATGAGGTACAGAGAGGAATCAATTAAGTTCTTGCCAGCTCCCAAGCTGGCGAAGCTGGGGAGAAAGGGTGCTGGGAACCTCTCCCTCATGTTCCACGGCTGCCCGCAGTTCCCTCTGCCTCTCGCTGTGCCACCCTCCTCCCCCAGCCAGCTGCAGCATCCCTTCCAAAATATCCAGTCTAATTCAGCTTGCTGGTGGCAGCGAAAGCAGGGGACCGAGGTCTAGAGGAGGCTGAGAAAGGACGAGTGGGGGATGCGGACAAGCCCTGCCTGAGCTGGCTGAGGCCCTCGACAAATGAGCTGGTGTGTCCTAGAAACAGGGTGCACGGAGGGGCAGGGACCAGGGCATGCAGGGTCGGACAGGTGTGTGGGAGTGGGGAGGCCAGGGCAGAGTGGAGAGAAGCAGGACTTGGGGAAGAAGAGACTGGCAATGTGCAGGCCAAAAAGGTAGGCAAGGACCTCCAGGAATGCTGCACATCCCCTGAACCCGGGGAAACGGGTCCGGACGGGCCAAGCAATGCAACTGCCAAGTGAGCATTTCTTATTGGGGGTGGGAAGGGGTCCTAGACGGGGAGAAGAAATGCAGAGAACAGCCAATGGGCATAGAGGAGAGGATCAGCCATTGTAGAGAGGGTCAGAGGATACCGCGAGGGTTTAATAACACTGAAGGATTTGCCCAAACAGACTCACCAGCATTATCTCCCGGCTTTTCTTCTGCTTGAGCGTGGCCAGGCATCCCCTTTCAGGCAGACCCGACATATCTTCAAGATGGAAGAAAATGAAAATAAATCGGGCGGGCAATGAGACCTGTGGAAGGGCAGCTGGGGTCTGCACAGGCTGCAGGGGAGAGATAAGGGCAGCGGAGGGAAGGAGGCCCGAGTGGTTGCCAACCAGACGGAGGAAAACAGAGGCAGGCTAAAAATAGATTGGGGGTAGGGAGGGAGGAGAGCCAGTCCAGAAAAGAAGGGAAAGCAGAGGCAATCGATGCCGTCGAGCCTCTGACCCAATTCTTCATCCCTCAGCCTCACCAAACTGAAAAATTCGGGGGTGACGGAGGAAAGGGAAAGATTGGTCCAGATAGAGAGGAGAGTCAGAGGAAAGTAATTGGAGTCTTAAGACCGAGGCAATGGTGGGGTACAAATCAGTCATGGTGATGTGGACAAGAGGAGGTATGTAGTGTACGTAGTTAGTGCAGGTTAAACCCTCACCGGAGTGTGGCACCCGGAACAGGTTGAAGAGCTTAAGGAGTGTGAGTGTAACTTGGGAGGCAGGTCAACTGTCGGGAAAGGTACAAGGAGGCCACAAGGATGAGTTTATTCTGGGGTTAGCAGGCTGGAGTGTGACTTAAGGCTCGCATTTTATCTCTCATGAGAGTGATTAAAGAGAGTTTGGTGAGTGGGTATTCTATTTCTTTTTCTTTAAAAAAATATATATTTTATTGATTTTTTTACAGAGAGGAGGGGAGAGGGACAGAGTTAGAAACATCAATGAGAGAGAAAATTGATCAGCTTCCTCCAACACACTCCCCACCGGGGATGTGCCCGAAACCAAGGTACATGCCCTTGACCGGAATCGAACCTGGGACCCTTCAGTCCGCAGGCCGATGCTCTATCCCAGTGGTTCTCAACCTTCTGGCCCTTTCAATACAGTTCCTCATGTGGTGACCCAACCATAAAATTATTTTCATTGCTACTTCATAACTGTAATGTTGCTACTGTTATGAATCCTAATGTAAATATCTGATATGCAAGATGGTCTTAGGCCATCCTGTGAAAGGGTCGTTTGACCGCCAAAGGGGTCGCGACCCACAGGTTGAGAACCGCTGCTCTATCCACTGAGCCAAACCGGTTAGGGCTGGGTATTCCATTTCAATGGTGGGCTTCCATTGTAGCCAGCGGGTTCAGGTTAGACCTCAGGATATCTATCCCATTAAGTAGATTTGTGAGATAGTAAAACATGTATATGAGCACTCTTATGATATTCTTTCCTGGGAAATCTTTAAAAATGAGAAGCCGGTCTATGTGGGCCTCTAGGCTTGCCTGGAGGCCGGGACCTCCCCCAACACCTCTGGAAGATTTCTGGCTAGAGGTGAGACAGAGAGAGGGTCTGGAATGGCTGTCTGGGCCAGGGCCCAGGGCAGGGTGAACGAAAGCACCTGAGAGTGGGGGAGAAGGGGAGGCACAAGGGCATTGGGTTTGTTAGGCTGGGAGAAGCCGCAGGATCAGGGGGGCAGGATTCTAACACGAAGGACCCAGAGGCATTTACATAACTTTGAATAATGAATAAGCCCAGCTCTGGGGCTCTTAGTCAGCATGCTCATCTACATCTTTATTAAAGCTTTATAAATGATTCAGCTCCCTACCCTTGCCCCCAGCCCTGCCCCACCTGCCCCAAGCATCAGGGTAGTTGATTGCTCATTATTTTAGACTAGATTTGTTTCACCAACATTCAGTGAGGCATGGAGTGGGGACCACAGGAGAGAGGGAGGCCTCCAAAGGCAGGCTGAGTGGAGAGGTAGGGGGCGAACAGAAGCAGCGGCCATGGGAAGTCAGGTAGCTGGCTGTGAGCTAGGGACGCAGTCATCATTCTCTAAAATAACCCCGGGGTCAACATCCTCAGGAGAGAACGATTTCTTAGATTCCCTGAAAGGTGCTGGGTTCAAGTCCTGCTCAATCCCCAGCAGGCACGTGGCTTGGCTCCATCACAGCCCGGAGCCCCTTGAGCAGCTAAATGAGTACCACCCCCAGGGAAGTGCTCATTTTTTCCTGAGGTAGGAATTTTGCTATTTTCACACCAAAGGAAAAAAAAATAAAATTCTGCTACGCTTGCAAGGCAAGAACAGGCACCAGGCACATTAGGGGAGGAAGATACAGGGACGCGTGCACATGGTATATAAATATGCAGGGAAAAGGAAGGCTTGTGTCCACAGAGAGTTGGAGCTCACTCAACAGAGGAGCCCAGAGAAGAGGGGCATCCAGGTAGGCATGCTAGTGCCAGCTGCTCTGGTATCTGGATCGTCCGCGGCAAGAGGCAGGGAGAGGCATTTAACAGCCTCGCCCCAGATCGGGGGGAGTTGGCAGGAAGCTGGTAGGGGAAAGGTAGAACATTTCTCAACCCTGGCAGCACATTAAAACCACCTGGTTAGCTTTCAGAAATACAAAGCTTGGGCCCCACCCAAGGCCAATCACGTCGAATCCCTGAGGGAGAAGGTCCTGGGCACAGTAGTTCTTAAAAAGCTCCTCAGTGTTGGTTGGATACAACCAACGAACTAATAGATTTGAACTAACTCAGCGGTTCTCAACCTGTGGGTCGCGACCCCTTTGGCGGTTGAACGACCCTTTCACAGAGGTCGCCTGAGACCATCCTGCATATCAGATATTTACATTACGATTCATAACAGTAGCAACATTACAGTTATGAAGTAGCAACGAAAATAATTTTATGGTTGGGTCACAAGATGAGGAACTGTATTGAAAGGGCCAGAAGGTTGAGAACCACTGGACTAACTTAATATATGTACTTATTAACATATTGACATAGCGTAAAATCAGGGTAATTTAAACATTGGCTGGATATTTGGTATTAAGGAGGTTTTGATAAATTTTTTAGGTGTGATACGAGTTTTGTGATTACATTTTAAAAAGAGTCGCTTTCTTTTCTTTGAGGAATAGATACTGAAGTATTTATTAACAAAGTGATCTATCTGGAGTCTGCTTCAAGATAACCCAGTGGAGTGGGGAAGTGGACAGCAGTACAGATAAAGCAAGATTCGCTCTGTGTTGTCCTGGCCGGTGTAGCTCAGTTGGTTGGAGCACCGTTCCATACACCAGAAGGTGGCGGGTTCAATTCCGGGGTCAGGGCACATACCGTGGTGGCGGGTTTGATCCCCAGTTGGGGTGCATACAGGAGGCAACTGATTGATGTTTGTCTCTCACATCGATGTTTCTCTCTCTCTCTCTCTCTCTCTCTCAAATCAATTAAAAAACATATTCTTGGGTGAAGATTAAAAAAAATTGGGTTGATAATTGTTAAAGCTACTTGATAAAGAAGTTCATTATACTCTTAGTTTTACTTCTTGATATAAAACAAAACAAAAACAACAGCTCTTTGCGTGTTTCTGATATGCAGCCGGGTGAGAAGCTCAGAGCCAGGCCCTCAGAGGACAGGGCCACCTGGCACCTCTGCGAACAGACCAGCTTCAAGGACAAGAGCCAGCTTGTGGGACTGGCCTCCAAGGCCCTGGGCCTCGGGCCGGGCTGCGTGGGCCACCTTGGGGACACAATATCTGGCAGTTAGAGCTGCAGCTCTGGGGGTCCAGCCTTCTTCCCTGGCCAGCACAGCCGCTGGGGACTCAGAGCCTCCATGCTCGGTGCACTTGGACCAAAGCAAGCTGCCTGCCTGAGGCACCCAGAGCCAGCGATCAGCCTTGCTCTCCTTTCTCAATTCCCGCTGTCTCCTGACTGACTCCCCCGGGGCTGGACCCCCATCTCGGCTGGACACCCCCTCCCCCACTGCCGTCACCACTGCTTCCCTGCACTGTCACTCCCCGGACGGGCTCATCTGCCGCTGCCAGGGAACATTAGCCCAGCTGACTTCATCAAGGAGGTGAGGGGAGGCTGCACGCAAGTCCACAGAAGTAGGGGCACCCAGGCACCCATGCCCAGTGGCTGCTGGCAGAGCTGGCTGAGCTGCTGAGAGAGGCGCTGGTAGCTTGATCTCATTTGCATATCACCCCTGTAATGAACAAATTCAAATGAATCACAAATTCTCAGTTTTCTACCATCCCTGACGGGTTGGATCTCCTCATTCTTATCCCTGGCATGGACCCACCATTCCCATGTTTTCGGCCCTTCCAGGTGAGTTGTCCCCAGCCCCAATTCCTGCCCCCCAAACCCCCAACACCCAACAACACAGCCCCTCCCTCTCACCCCACCCCAGGCCACCACCAGCTTGGGCATCATGCTCAGTTTGAGGCCCTATCTGTCTTCTCCGCTCCATTACCTTCCCCTGATGGCCTCTCGGGGCTGGGGAGGGAGAGAGTTAGAGGGGGTCTGTTTAAGAGATTTTTGGGATCTGTGCCTGCGCATCACCCGCTGCCATGAGTTATTTCAGCGCCGATGTTTGTCTCGAGCTGATTATTCCAGCCCGAGAACAGGTGGAGCAGCCTGCGGTGGCTTATTCGTCAGCCAAGGCCATCTGTTCCCAACAAGCTGAGATTTGTAGCTGATTTCTACTGGGGAGCAAGGAGAGGGGGAGGGGAGGGAGGTGAAGATCACCCCCCATCCTCAGGGGACTTACTCCTCCCAGACCTTCTGTGATGCCTGAACCCCAGGCATTCCCTTCAAATACCCATGCGTTCTCATTTTCTCAGAGAATTCACTGGTCACTTGCTCTCTGAAAGAGCAAAAATACTTTTTCCTTAAGGGGCTAACCCTTCTTTGATGAAGTCAGGTCTGAGAAACACAAATCCATCAGCCAGACACAAAGTCTGGTTATTGAGCTGTGTCTACCCTTACAGATCTTTTAAGAAAAACGTATATAACCATGACCCAAATATTCTAGATGACCTTCTTGGCAGTTGGCTTCTCCTCACCCGGTCCATCCTCAGTCCCTTCACCAACATGAGTCCCCTCACCTAAACCTGTCACCCGCAGGGCCCCAGGCTGCACGGGAGGGCACAGTCTAGATGCTTTTCTCTTCTCCCGGCTGCTTCTCTCCCCGAAATACCCTGTTCAAGTTCCACCCTCCAATCTGTTCCTCTTCCTGCATTCACTCTCAGCCATGCCAAGAGTTGCCTGCTGCTTTAAGAATGGCATTCCCTGAGCAAGGGATCCAAGCAGTTTCTAAGCAGCTTCGCCACATGGCTTTCCCCCCACGGCTGCTATTTCTATATATGAAATGCCAGGAAGAAGCTTCTCTTACACTAATAGGACGATTTGGGGCCTTCTTCAGTGTTTGGCACAGACACACACCTATACTGACTTTTAAAAAAATGGCTGAAAATTTTATAATATGAGCACAGATACTTCATCTATCGCCCCACATGACAGAATGAAACTATAACATTCAGAGATCCCTTCTACTATTTCTCTGTTTTCACATGTACTGTGGTCATGTACGCGTTCCCTTAAGGACCCATTCACAGAGCTGTAAGTCTGCCTCACTTTCTAGTTGGTTCTCTAGGCTTATGTTGCCAGTTCCTGGGAGCAGAAGCTCCGTTTCTACTATGACAGCCTGCCCAGTGGCTCAGTGTGTGATCCACTAGAAAGAACAGCCCCACAGATGAGCTCCAGGACCCTCGAAGGCAGGCCATGAGACCCGTGCCTCCAGTGCGGAACGTTCTGGGGCAGTGTCCTTACTAAGGTCACTCTCCTTGCTTTCCAGAGGAAGATATTCCCGTGGGGGCCAGAAGCAGCCCTCAAGCAAGAATGCCAACCTGCTGCCCTAGCCGGTTTGGCTCAGTGGATAGAGCATCGGCCTATAGACTGAAGGCTCCCCAGTTCGATTCCAATCAAGGGCACATTCCTGGGTTGTGGGCTCAATCCCCAGCAGGGGGCATGCAGGAGGCAGCCAATCAATGATTCTCTCTCATCATTGATGTTTCTCTTTCTGTCTCTCTCCCCCACTCCCTTCCACTCTGAAATCAGTAAAAATACATTTAAAAAAAAGAATGTCAACTTGCAATTGACGCCAGTCTTTTGAGAAATATGACCTATGAGGCCTATTTCACCTCAGACAATTTTATATTTGCCTGGTTACCAGTCATTGTTCTGTCCTTCAAAGACCTAATGGTTCTGAACCTATTGGCTGCATCTTCCCTATTCCAGGATTTATTAAAAAAAAAAACTCCCCCCCCATTTTTGGTATTCTCTACTTTCAAATTCCTTAGCGTTCTCTCTTCCCCAAATCCATTTGCTTCTTCTCCTAATCTAGTCAGATCATAGATGGCACAAAACAGATCAAAATTTATTAAACTGTGGAAACTCTTTGACTCTTAAGCCACCTCAAATATAATTTGCCTGAAGAGTGTCAAAACTTAATATCCTTTTTGAGGCTTTTGGGTAAAACTGTCATAGCTGACTTTTGATATCTAAAGCAAATTCCATCTGCACATTTAAGGATTCCCCTGGGAGATTTATGTCACTGACTTCAATCGCAAAGCACACATGCTTTTTGGAATCTCCCTTATGTGTATGACCCATTACCGGGGCTTATACTACAGAAGACTCAATTTCTCTGCGAAATTTCTTCTAAACAAATCTGGCATTCTTGTTAACTCCAAAATGGCTATTGCTCTGGAAATCACTCCTCCCAGATCAAATCGCAGAGAATGGCCTGGATTGTTCCTTTGTACTGTAATGGAATTAGAATGAGGTGAATATAGCTTAAAATATGCATTCTGGGCCACGTGGAGCTGTTATTCATATTGTTGGCACAGTATGCGTGAAGCACAAATGTGATAACGTCTGGGGGATGTTCTGAAATTGTTAAGAAGCAACACAAATGTGAGGCTGACATTTCTCTCTAAAATTGCCCAGAAATGTTTCCTTCCTAAGGCCTTGGTGGATACCAGCTATTTGAGATGAAGATCATGACAGTGATTGTTGGCTCTCTCACCTCCCTCTTCATCCTCTGACAAGGCCAGAATAGCTCGCAGACCCTGGCGATTGCTGGAGCCAAGCTGAGAACCCTGAGAGGACAGATGTCGTTTCCTCACGGGGATAAGGACACTTTATGGAGTTGTGACAAAAGTTAAATGAGATGAGGTAGGCAAAGTGCGTAAGTACTGGGGACATTGTAAGTGCTCAACAAATGGGAATTATTACTGGCTTTTATCATCCTCTTCATCGCACGGATCGCCACTGACAGGCCGGGAAGCCCCAGTCACTACTCAGCCTCAGCTTCTGCCAAAGACTTCCAGGAGCCCTTAAAAGAGCTGAGCAAAGACAGGTGTCCTCACATCTCTGGAATCCTTAAAGGGCAAGGAGACTGGGTTTGGCCTGGTCAACTGGTTAGGAATCTTTAAAGGGGTGTGGTTTCCTGGAAGAGCGGGAAGAACCTGCGGGTGGGGATGGAGCAAGGGGCCCAGGTTATGCAACTAAGATGTGAATATGCTAATATACCTTGGTTTCCCAATCAATGGGAGGGCGCCTGACTGCACTGGCGGTGCCCTGAGTTAAAAGCCAAGGGCCATGAAGCCTGAAGCTGATGCAGAGGTGCAACCGGGCTTTGGACCGAACCAACCCTGACAGACTTCGCGCTGGGAAAAGACGTGCCTCCCCCCATGGGGATCTCACGGCCCCCCCTAGTGCCACCATTAGGCCCCTCGGTTCCTCACCGAGGGTGATGCGGGTGGGGATGTTGGCAGCATTGAGGGGCTCCTTCAGAACTTAGGAGCCAAGAGGTTCTTGCCACCTTGTTTTACAGATGGGGAAACTGAGGCCCAGGAGGTTAAGTCCCTTCTCCAAGGTCGCAGTGCTCAGTGCTCGGTTGAGCAGGTATTATTTGTCTGTTTTGTTTTGTTTTCACCAAGGCACGTGGACCCCACTCTGTAGGTGAAAAGGCAACAATCCCAAAGGCGGCAAAACCTGGTCCACTACCAAGCAAGCCCGGGACTGCCCACCAGGCTGGAGGCTTTAGGAAAGAATACTTCCTGGGGAAAGATGAAAGGAGGTGGGGTGGCAGCCAGGAGCAATAACAAGCAAGGACAAATGATCATAGACTGGCCTGGAGTGTGTTGCCATGTAAAGGTGACAAAGTGTTCCAGCTTCCCCGAGAACCAGCTCGGAGGAAATAAAAGGGGAACAGGAAGGATGAGGGTTAGATTTAAGGCAGCACTTTCTCCCAGGGGTGATAATGGGGCCGTTTATTCAGTGACCAAGGAAGGATGTGGACTCACCCGACTTCCTCCCGCTTCTGAGGCCACTGGGAATCCATCTAGCCTCCAGTCCCACTCGGGCCTGCGTGGAGGACGGGAATGACAATTGACTGTGTAAAGTCCCCACCATTCAGGTAGGAGATGCTTTTCCTGGATGGGCCCCCTGGGCTCTCTGCTGAGGGTGAGGACAGCAGACATGCTGGCTCCAGGGCCCTGGGGGGAGAAGCAGCCGTCATGGCATCTCTTGCAACACACTCCCTGCCAAATTGATTCAAATTGGCTTGGATATGAACATATGATTAAAGGAGCGGCGTGATTCATTTATCAGGAGAGATTAAAGAGCAGCATCTGCGCAGCCTAGCTGGGGGACAATTAAGGAGCAAATCGCTAAGTGTCTGTGCCACCAGGCATAGGGGCGGGGCATGGGGGGAAGGACAACTGGTATAATTTGCCAAGAGGACACAGGGACAAGAGGAGGTAGTTGGGGTGGGGGAAGGGAGGGTCACTTCGTGCAGCTGTTGTCTCCGGGCACCATGGGGAGCCTCACAGGGCTTTGGTCCTCACCCATGTCCAAGAGTCAGAGCGACCCTGAGGGGCTGAGATTAGAAAGAAGAATCTATTGAGGTGGCTTTGAACTTGGCACTGGGACAGATTTGCTGTCAGTTTGTGGGACTCACTTACAACTTAGGGACCAGAGCTACTTCAGGGTGCAGGTGAGGGCAGGAGCTTACAGGGTGCTGAAGGCGCACCCAAAATGAAGCAGGGCCTTGAGGATCCTGCAGGCCCCTGGGCTCCCCTGGGGAATTGGTGCTGAGGGGATTGCCTCCTTCCCAGCCTGGAGCCCAGCACCCTGGCCAAGAGGCTGTGCTAGAGCTTGGAGAAGCCTTGGTCAGATGAGGCAATGGCCGGCTTCCCTAGATAGCCTGGCATTTCCAACCACCACCTCTCTATCCTTGCCTCAGAGCCTTTGCTCAAGTCCTTTCTTCTCTGCATACTTGTCCCAGCAACACCTACCTGTGGCAATGCTATTCTTTCTTCCCACCCCAACTCAAATACCATCTCCTTTTACTTTAAAAAAATATTTTTATTGATTTCAGAGAGGAAGGGAAAGGGAGATAGAAACATCAATGATGAGAGAGGATCATTGATCATCTTCCCCCTGCACACCCCACACTGGGGATTGAGTCGGCAACCCGGGCATGTGCCCTGACCGGGAATGGAATTGTGACCTCCTGGTTCATAGGTAGATGCTCAAACACTAAGCCATGCCAGCTGGGCAGATACCACCTCCTTTTAGAAGCCTTCCTAGTCCTCCCCCCTCCTCAGTGAGTGTCTCTGCTCATAATATGCTCAAAGCAACTCTTTTGTCCTATTATGTCTCATGTAACTATTTTCACGTGGGTCTGCCCTAGCCCTAATTCACGAGCTCCTAGAGGACAAACACTATAACTTGCTCCTCTCTACTCACCCACAGCTTGCACATATTGGTAAGTGCAGTACATATTTTGTGTCTAACTTCTCAGAATATCCGCTTTAAGAAAGAAAGGACCTCATCCATCCCCAGCACTTAGATCAGTGCCTAGACCACAGCAAGCAGTTATGAAATATTTGTTGAGTGGATGGATAATATAATTGACTGTTGAGTCAATTAATAAGTGAATAGTGTAAGTTTGCTGACTTGAACGAAGCCCCTCTGTCCCAGGCCAGGCTATTGGAGATCGATGCTAGACTTTCCAGTGAACCAGAGACCCGAGTCCGTGTGTGAACAGAATTGGGATCTTGTTTTGTAGGTGGCAGGGACTTTGTCATACTAGTTCCTGAAAACAGAAAACGCACCAAGGTCTATGCAAACAGGAGTAAAAGATGTGATAGAACTGAACATGAGGGACCAGTAGTTTAAGAAAAAAGTATATAAAAATAACTTTGCTTTTACTACCTTCTCTATTCAACCTTGGGGGAAAGTGTCGAGAGGCAGTCTCAAGTTTAAGATGGCTCCATTTTACACTTCTCTCCCACTCATTTTCTCCCTCCTTCTCTTTCTTGACCCTTTCTGGGTAGCTGATATCACCAGAACCTCAGCATTAGAGAGAGCTGTCTGATATTCTTTCCCGCCTACCTGTCCAGACCAGGGGAGCCAGATCAACCAGCTGTACCAAAATGTCATGGGTGCAGGGGTTGTAACTGGTCACATTACAGAAGGTAGAGGAGGAGAAGGCTTGTAAGTGGTCACATGACAGAAGGTAGAGGAGGAGGAGCAAGCCATTTGTTTCTAGTCCTTCTGCATGAACTGCTTCTTGGCTTCAGTGAGGAGACCAAGTGTCAACTGGGGCAGGAAGGCAGAGAAGCCAGAAGTCCCAGCCTGTTCAAATTGCCCTGTGGTCCATGGGGCTGGACAGAGTGCTGTCAAGTTTTGATCAAAAAGTCATCTTTGGAATGACTAAAATTAAACTTTAAAAAAATCGAATACACAGGGCTTGGATTCCTTAACAACAACAAAAAGTTAGAGCAGGCAGGATCTCTGTAATTGGTGAGACTTAACAGAGGGACCTCAACATTTCCAAGTAGAGGCCAGGGGAAGATGAGGCCTGGTAGCTGTGCCAACCTGAATTACAATCCACAGGCTCTTCAAATTAAAAGTGGGGCTTGTATCTCCTCTGACCAATCCTCTCATCTCACTGCCTTGCCTGCCCCAAATGACCTGCCAAAGGTCTCCGAGTGGCTCTGGTCTGAATGGCTCTGGTCTGATGTAGGAGATCCCTCCCAGGTCCCCACCAGAATCTTGACTCTGCTACCCGATGGAACAGGCAGAAAAATGGGCAGAGCCAGGAGGAAAAGGACGTTTATTTCCATACATCAGGTAATCAGGGAAGAGAGAGCACAGCCCAATGAATACAAACCAATTGCAGGAGAGGGGACAGCAGATGGGAGCGGCGCCAGGCACTGCTCTTGGGCCCCCAAGTTTGGTGATGTTGGAGGGATGACCTTTAGTGCCGCGGCTGGGACTGTCAGGCCACATGTTGTCATGTCTAGGAGAAGTGTTTGTGTGTTGGGGCGGGGGGCAGGGTGATTGGAAGAAGAAAAATGACTTAGGCTCAGGACACAGGGTGAGGACCCGTGTCTAATACATATCAGTACTGACCCAAACTTCCAGCTTTAGTTTTTCTGATCACAAGTCCTCAACCCAAGGCCTTCCCTCTCAAGTTGAGCTTATGGTCCAGGCAACTTGGACAGAGCGGGAGGGAGACAGTGCTTGGTTAAGCCCCAAACTGGCGTAGGTGGAATGGGTTTACTTTTAAATAGGTCATTGCACTTAACACGCTGACGAGCTGACGAGGAGGAGGGGCTGGACGTTCCGGATGGTACATATGCACCCCGGTCTATGTAGGTTTGCTCGGTCCAAACCCAGAAGCACCTGGAAGCTCTGCTTAGCTGTCTCTCCAGCTGCACAGAGAAAGGACTGCTCTCCGAAGTGAACATGGAGATGAAATTCCCCTCGTCATCCTGGGGCCCCAGCTGCCACCACAGCCCCCGCCCACACTCAGGGATCCAGCTGTGTTGGAGAGGTTGGGTATTTAAATTAAAAAGTAAAAAGACAGCAGGCACTGAGAAGAGAAAGCCCTCACCCCAAGCCAGGGGGAAGGAATTGCTGTTCCAGCCCCCAACTCCGCCCCATGGACCCAGCAACCGAGAATGTCCCAGTAGGCGATCTGTCCACTGTCCCTGAGCAGAGGGCTGAGATGGAGGGCAACTTGCTGGCTCCATGCAGTGCTACGCCACCTGCCACTGCCCACAGTGGCCCAAGGTCGAAGCCAAGAGGGTGGCCTGTTGGAGGCAGAAGGAGCAAAAAGTTCTCTTATCAGAAACTCCTCTTGCCCCACCTCTTCCGTGTGGAGACATCAGACCCCACAGCCTGACCCAAGAGGGCCAGGTGTGTCTCCTGCAGATCAGCAGTCAGGTGGGGAGACCTGTGCCCCGCTCTTTCCTGGGAGAGGTGCTGTGGCGGCGGCAGCCCATGGGCTGGGAGGCTACGCGTCGGTCTCCGTTGGCTTGGCCTCTGTGTCGCTGTCACTCGGGTAGCTGTGGGAGTGTCGGGGCCTGGACGTGCTGTCAACAGGGTCGTGCTCTTCATCTGACCGGTCAGGGGCAAGGGACTTCCAGTAGCTGGTGGGGCTGCAGGGAGAGAGGAATGAGGTCACAGAGGAACGATATTCCGAATCTTCAGCACCACAGCCTTTAGTCCTGGGGAGCCCCCCGGCCACCCAAAGCTGTCAAAGCCTTCCCCAAAAGCCACACATTGAGAAGTAAAAACCTCCCCTGGCTTCCCCAGAGGATATTCAGAGTAGTAAGAGAAAGGAGCACATGGTCTCGACTCTGAAAACTTGGAAAACTCCAAGGAAAGCGATGCTGTAGAGCAGTGGGTCTCAGACTTGAGTGCGTAAGAAATCAGCTGCAGGTTCCTGGGTCCTTCCCCTGAGAAATTCTGACTCGCTAGCTCTTGGGTGGGACCCAGGAATTCTGCATTTTTAACTCCCTTCCCAGAAGATTCAGGTGCAGGCAGTCCATGGGCCACGCTGATGTGGAGACTGAAGGTCTGGTGCTCACATGACTACAGCTTGTCTAAGGTAAAGTTATTCCTGAAAAGATTCCAAGAAGGAGGGCCTTGACCCACTGAAGACTCCCAGATCCGAACCCTTTCTCCTCATCAGGTTTTCCTAAGGCCTGTGAGAATGTCTGCCCTTGACCATGGCATCATCGACCTACCATACAGAATGGAGACTCAGGATGTAGAAGCTGGCAAGACCTCTGTTTCAGGGTGGCACAGATGTCCCTTTCTTGGCACCATAACCCAGCCCCATAGAGCTTTCCTCAGGCCGCTGAGAGCCTCCACCCATATCTGCCCCCACCAACATGTTGAGCAGCATCAGCCCTGGATGGAGCAGGCTCATGGCTTCAAGCAAGGATGGAAACTCATCTTCCAGGTCCGGTATCCTTTTCTTTTCTTTCTTTCCCAAAGCCTTCCCCTATCCCACCCCCCACGTGCACCTCCACTGCCTCTGCCAGTTCAAGTGCACTATCATTTCAACCTTCTTGGAGAAAATGCAGCTCAGCGTGGCTTCACCCCTACCAGTGCCCTGCACCCAGCGGGTCCCTGCCTGGTGCTTCCAGGGACACAGCCCTGCTTGCAGGTCCTGGAGAGCTTCCACTGGGCTAAACGGGACTTCTGTGATCTCTCTGCCGACAACTCTAAGAATCCGAGGAGGGGCCTTGTTTACCAGTCCTTTCAAGGTTCTATCCCCAAACCAAAGGAGCCAGAATCAGTTCTGCATGGATGCACTACACTCTGTGGTGAAGAAAGGATTTGGCCACTGAGGACTTCCTGTGTGAGACACTCCCTAGGCGCTCTGGGCATGCTATGTTATCTGCACAACAACCCCTGCAGTGCCACGAGGAAGCTGGTTCAAAGAGACAGAGCATCTGGCCCAAGGTCACACAGCCAGTGGGTGAATTCGAACCTGGGACTCTTAGACCTCAAAGCCTTGCCACCAGATTGGGTGACCTGAGGAGAAAACAAGACCAAAGCGGACTTCTCCCGCTGGCCTGGGTGAGAGGCCGGGGTGTGTGTGAAGCCAGGGCTCTCTCTCTCTCTCTATCCCTCCCCGGGGAGAAGGAACAGCCTGATAAAATACATGTTCAATTATGCAAAGTGGTTCAGGAATGGGGCAGTCTCCTTAATAGTTATCGTATTTCTCATGAATGAATTACCATTTTTAACGGAATCACAATAGCACAAAACACATTTAATACAAACTAGACTGAACATAAATGAGTCTTACTTTGATGGGCCAAAGGCACTTAAGGACGCTGGGGTGTCTCAGGGACAAAATTATAAAGGCCAATGATGGCTACGCAACGTAGAAAAAAAATTGGGGTTATTTTAGCTCTCGGGTTGTTTGAATTCTAAATTAGTGGGTTTTATTTTCATTTTTTAGACACAATTTCTGGGCATCCACTGCTGAGGTCTGCTGTTAGGCAAAGGCAGGACTGGCTTTGTGAAAAGTCAGTGGGGTTATTTTGTGGGCAGAGGTGGGGGCGAGGCAGATACCAGGGCTGACACTCAGATGTTAACTGGGTGCTGCTGGAGAGCCTGGGGTGCTCCTTTCCACTCTCACCCCTTCTCAGAGTGGGGCTGCAGCCCCCCCTCCCACATTGCTGTGCGGGCCAGGCAGACCGTTGGCAAAATGACAGCCAGGTTTCAACACTGTTCTATCCGACTGCTGGGCAGTGGGGAGGGGGTAACTCCATGCCTCTCTTCCCTGCTCTGTGGAGCCTCAAGACCCCCTTGCTCCGACCCTGGGTGCTCTGTAGCCAGTCTCCTCCGAGGCTTATCGGCTGCAGCTGTCAGAGAGCCTACAGCAGGCAGCCAGCCCCCTCCCCAGGGCAAGAGTCAGGGCTGGCAATTTGAACATTTTAACCAAATTGTTTAAAAAGCTTTCCTCCTCACAAGCCACTGTCTCCTGCTCAACGCTGTCACAAACAATTTGGTACATAAGCTAATTCCTGCCGGGCGAGCCCAGGGTGGCAGCCTCCTCCCCTTGCCTTAGCTACGATGCGGTGCATTCGTGTTCTGAATTCTCGCTGGTCCCCATCGCCAGATGGGAAGCTAAGCCACCACTCTGCCTCCGCCCCCACTCTTGGCAGTTTATCCATCCAAAGCCAGGACATGCTGCGTCCAACTAGGTCCTCCCTCCCCCGGCCCTTGTCTCGCCGGCTCTGTATTGGTTGGCTGGCTGCTGGCTTGGTGCCCACTCTCCCCGCAGTGAATACAATCCTCCACGGAGGTGGTGGTGTGTAGGGTTTCAGAACTACTCCTGTTTTCCCGGTGGACAAGAGGAACTGCGCTGGTGGCTGGGGGAAGAAACAGGCTTTCTGTGTTTTTGTTCTTGCTGGTGGTGGAGTCAAGGGTTGAGAGCACCCACTGGAGTCTGAAATCCACGTTGTTGGCCAGTGTGGGATGGCCTCCCTCTGCAGGTGCAGTGCTCAGAGGGGCCTGGCCCTCTCTGCTTTCCTCACCTCCCTCCATCGTCCATCAACTGCCTTCCTGTGCGGGGGCAGCAGGGCACCCCCAGGGCTGCTGAGGTGGTAGACATATGACGACTCCTGTCCTTTCTCACTATGGAGCTGTCATGGCTCCCCAGTGCAATCGAGACACTCCCTGCTCTTCCCAGAGCACCTACAACCATCTGCTACCTGGGGGCAGTGACAGAGCAGTGCTGAGCCCAAAGGCTTGGTTTCAGAGCAGCCCAGGGCCCAAGGAATCCGAGTTGGCCATGAGCCTGGTTGGGTTCAAGTTCCATCTTCCCTGTCCGGCCGCCCCCCCCGCCAATCCCATCCCATCCCATCACCATCTCCAAACAGCTTCGGATACTATTCACTTCCACTTGCTCCATCCCTTAAAACAAAACTTGGTCCCTTCGGTATAAAAGGGACAAAGTCAGTGTACTCCTCAGCTGCTCCGCTGCGCAAGCCCACAAGCATGCGACAGGTGTGTGTTAGTTCATGCATCCAGGAAACAAACACCCGTGCCTCAGGGGGCTGCGCTCTGGGGCCAGGCCTCCTGGGAAGCAGCAAGCTGGCCCTGGGAGGGTGCCATGCTGGTACCGGCTTCACAGAGGCAGGGTGAGCCAAATGTCACCACCCGCCAGGGGAACTGGCAACAATGGGATTCCAATGAGTCAGTCTCTGCCTTTCTTTCGAGGTGGGTGTGCGGGCAGAAAGGGCCTGACTGCTAGCTCTCCCTCCCCACAGGGAGAAGACAGGGGAGGCAGGGAAGCCGGGAGGGGGCTGTCACTCAGCCGCTGCTAATTTCTATTCATTAAAACTTTAGAAGATGAGCGGAGATGAGGTGACGCCCATGCGTGGGCTTCTTCAGGTGGGAGGGGCGGGGAGAAAGTCAGGCATCTCCGGGTCTGCTGCAGGGTGCAGTACTATGGGGGCGGGAGTGCACCTGGCACTCCTCGGCTTGAGACCCATGCCAGGGAGGAAGGTGGCATTGCAGGGCCGGGGACAGCTGAGCCAAAGACCCCATGAGAGCTGGTGGCCATTAATGCATCGATCCAGACCAGGGGGTCAGCTGGGATGGGCCCAGCCTTTTGGGGCCACAGACAAGGGCTCCTATAGGTGTGCTGCCAGGTAAATACTTGGCCCCATGTGCTCTGCCTTGGGCTGTATGGAGGAGTGGTTAAGGACAAGTTGAATCGCCTCCACTCAGATCCTGGCAATATCACTTCCTGGCAAGTGACTTAACTTCCCTGAGCCTCAGCTTCCTCTTCTATAAAATGGGGCTAATCAGACCTTTACTATGGGATTACGGTGAGGATCGAGTGAATAAAGCGTGCGAGGTACCTAGGAAGGTGCCTGGCCCAGGGTAGGACACGGTGAGCGGGAGCTCATTGACATCACCTGCACGTTCAGCTGATTGGGCTCAGGGCTCTGAATGACTAGCCAGCTGAGCTGGCCTCTGCCCTCTGGGGTAGCCCGGAGGCTCTCTGAGGCCAGGCCTGCCCGAGAGGCATCGGGAGGGGCTGAGGTGGTGGCAGGAGCACGTTAGTTCACACCGAGGGGCACACGCCATGCTGCACTGCACGCCAGGTGCCACCTACTGCACTAGTCGCTCTCGGGCCGGTACAGGTACCGCATCATCAGGCTGTCCACCTCTTTCTTACGCTTCTTCTCCTCCTTCCGCGACGGCCGGGGCGCCTGCCCAGCCTCCTCTTTTTCCGCGGCTGGGCCCTTCTTCACGCTGGAGCGGCTGTGGCCTGAGACCGTAGAGCCGCTGGATGATGAGGACTCCGACTCCGACTCCGACTCTGTTCTCTTTCTCCTCGACTTGGACTTCTTCTTGCCCTTTCGCGAGCGCCCCTTCTTCCGCCGCCTGTGCTCTGAGGAATCCTCGGAGCTGGAGCTGGAGCTGGAGCTGGAGCTGCTCCTTCTCTTGCTCCTGCTCTTGCTCCGGCTCTTGCGGCTGCTGCGGGACCGGGACCGAGAGACATCGGCCGCAGAGGCTGAGCGGCGGATGCTGGTGGCCTGCTCGGGGGACTCCCGCTGGGCGCTCCGGGCACTCTGGATGCTCTTCCGGTCGTCCTCGGAGTCGGGCTCTAGGCTGGTCCGCTGGAACGGGACGGGTTTGTAGCTCAACACCTCATTGATGGCAGCCTCCAGGTCCGGGTCCAGGTAGGAGTGGCGGCTGACGGAGCGGGTGCTGGAGCCCAGAGGCTCCTCCGTGGTGGAGGCCGAGATGCGTGGCTGTGGCGGCACCGACAGGCTGCGGGCCAGCGACGGGTGGCTGTACTGCGAATGCGCCTCACTCAGGGCCACGCTGGCCCCGTCATCCCACTCATCCAGGCAGCCCCGGCCCAGGGACAGGCGGGAGTCAGGGCTCTCCCGGCCGAGGCCCGAGGCCCGGCCCAAGGAAGGGCTGAAGGTCCTGGACAGGCTGTCCAGCCGGGAGGCGCTGCGGCAGGAACTGGGGGAGCCCGACAGTGAGATGCTCATGGAGGAGCGGGCCCCATCTTCGCCCGAGCCACACCGTGTGGCCGAGGAGGCCCGGCTGACAGGTGCAGAGACGGTCGAGGCCCCGTCAAAGTCTGAGCCCCACCGCTTCTCCAGCCCCCGGCTGGCACGGCTCCCGACCGCGGAGAAGATGGAGCCACGTTCACTTGGCTCCTCAGACCTCCTGCCCTGGCCTGGTTCCCCCCTGGGGCTCGGGCGAGCCTTCCGCGGGGGCCTCTCGGGGGAGGCGGCCCGCTCGCTCAGGGTGGTGAAGAGTGACTCTGCGTCCCCCGTGCCCCCGATGGAGTCCTTCAGGGTGAGCCTCTTCCGATAGCTCAGGGAGCTCAGTGCAGAGGCCGGCCTCTCCTCCACCCCCTTGCCCTCCTTGCCCTCCTTCCCGAGGGTGCTGAGGGCCGTTCTGAGGGAGGAGGTGCGACCGGGGAAGAGAGAACCAATAGTGGATTAGGGCCACAAGGAGAGAATGAGAGAGAGAGAGAGAGAGAGAGAGAGAGAGGCGCGTTAAACCTAGAGAATACAGACGCAGGGGGAGGGAGGAGAAATCGGCAGCAGCCCTGGCAAAGTGGCGGTGAGAGCGTCGGAGGAAATGAAGCAAAATAATTTGCGTCAGTGAAAATAGCTTCATGGAGAATGTCATGTAAATTAGACTATTGTTCTATTTCATCACTTTTCCCCCTCTAAAACGTTTAGTTCAATTTATTTCATTGTCAACTACCTGGAGCCTCGTGCCACGCAGCGGTGAATGGCAGTGGGGCGGGGAAGGCAGCGTTATCTGCAATAACAAAATGTTGTTCGGCCGAATAAATTAAATCAATTAGAAGGGGCCACTGGGTGCCTGTGGTGAGGGGCTGGGCTTGGGAAGGAGCCTCAGGAGGGCTGGAGAAGAGGAGGGATTCCTTTTCCTACCCAGCCCACCTGCTGTCTTGGAAGGAGGTGGGGTGGGATGGCTCTGAGCTGGGGAGGAGGGGGAAGGGGACACAGGGAGGGTGGGAGCAGAGGACTGCTCTCCCTACTGCCATGCTGGCTGGCAGGTGAGGGATGGGGAAGGCAGACCCCTGGATACCAGAAGTAGTTGTCTGATCAGGAGGCTGTGAATGGGCTAGAAAATAGGGGAGCAAGCCTACCTGCCCCCCACCATGGGTGTGAGCAGAAGCATGGCGGGGGGTTGGGGGGCGGCAGTAAAAAGGTTAGAGGAAGGAGAGGATGGGCAGAGAAAGTCCACGCTGTGTCTGTAGCAGTGACAGGGGAGTCGGAACCAGGGCCTTTGCTGCAGCTGCTCCTGCTAAGACCTCCGACGGCCCAAACTATCAGGCAGTCCAGTCAACATTTGTTGAAAGTGTAAGTGGGGATGAAGTTAAACCTACACCAAACCAAAGCCCCGAGCCTGGGGCACCGCAGACTCTGACTAAGAAGAAACCGCGCCTCCTGTGCTCATTCCACGTGCAGGGGGCCCCCGAGGCCCCTCACCCTCATGCCACGCCACAGACGCAGGAGGCGTGAGGCCTACCTCTTTGGGATAAAGGCCTACTGCTCGTCCAGCCTGGGGCGTGGGTGGCTTTTCCTCCCCGCTCCAGGCCACGTGCTCACCTGGAACTCTTCAAGCTGCCATCATCGGACGTTGCCTTGGAAGAAGGCCCCTTGTTTTTCGACAACCACGACTTGACCCCGTCGACCCGGTCCTCCAGCTCCGAGTCCACATCTGAGTCGCCCTCGCTGTGGGATGAGGAGCAGAAGGGTAGGCGAGGCTGGGGAACAGGTGATCACCCGCTGCCCCGCAGGGAGCGCTGAAGGGGCGGCAGGTGTGTCTGGGGCAGGGGTGGGATGCAGGGTGGCATGCGCATCAGTGAGTCAGGGAGAACAGAGTGGTTAGAGAGAGCGCACCGTTCATCAGAACCCTGGCCCCACTCAGCAGGCCGCCCTGTTGACAGCCACCAAGACCCTGAGGAGCATGGGGGCACCTCCGTTCCACTCTGTGTGACCGTTCAGCAAACCAACCCGGAGAGAATGATAAGGAGCCCATTCATTCATCAATGACACCTGGAGGGCTCTTGGTTAAAAAGAGGAGTCCTGGGCCCTTCAGTTACTCCCTGAGGCCTACTCTGCTATTTCTTATCTACCCTCTCCCCAAAATGTGGCTCTAGCTGCTATATTTTTCCATGCCTTCCTTGCAAGAGCTGGGCTGCTGGCCCTGAGACAGGAAAGAGAAGGGATGCATTGTGACTTTAAGTTAGCTTGAACCTGGAGTCTCCTGAGCTGATGGCAATGCCAAACCGGGCCCTCGAGGCCATATCCCCGACCCATCCTGCAACTGCCCTGGCCCTTAGGAAACAGAGGGGGCAGCAGCACTTCCCAAGGAGCTGGCGACAACTTCAGGATTTAAACTGCACCCTGAGACCCAGTCGGGTCCAGAAAGTCCCGGACAAGGGCTCTGTCTCTCCAAGCCCCCTCTTCCGCCCCTCAGACAGCCTCCAGCTCTTGCCCCTCGGTGCTTCTCTTGGCCAAGC
Organism: Myotis yumanensis; assembly: GCF_028538775.1. Classification (NCBI taxonomy): domain Eukaryota; kingdom Metazoa; phylum Chordata; class Mammalia; order Chiroptera; family Vespertilionidae; genus Myotis; species Myotis yumanensis. The sequence goes on along the minus strand of NW_027223767.1, from coordinate 20,805,446 downwards.
TGGCCTGAGCCCTCTCTACTTGCAGGAAAGCCCAAAGGAGTCAAATTCTGAGGCCGGAGTCACGGCGACCCCTCACAGAGCAGCAGGGGCTTGGAGACAGCTTCCGAGCGAGAATACTCCCAGGATTCTGCAAAATGTCTGCTTGTCACGTTCCCCAGCTACGGATATGCTAGGATTTCTCCTTGATATAAATTTCCTTTCATCTGTGTCAACAGGAGCAGCCCTGTCCCTGAATTATGTTCTTGAATAAATAGCCACACAGGCGCGTGTGTGTGTGCATGCATGCGTGTACACACACACACACACACACACGATACCGCCAGACTCTATTCTGGGGACTGTGAAGAGAGCATGACTCGTGGGGAGGGGAATAAAAAGGCACATTTTATGGGCTCCCGTCAAATACAGAATTATAACAAAGACGAGGCTGACTGCTGCCCCGGGTAAACAGGAGTTTAGCAGACAGCCCCGTAACCACTAATGCCATCCCCGTGCCGTCCGGGCCCGGCAGATTTACCGTGGTGCAAGGGCCCCACGGAATGCCAATACCGCCTGATTTATACGCCCGCGCAGAAAACCGCCTCCTCCAGCTTCGCAGCCGGTAATTTATCACCGCCGTTCATAACCATATTGATTGCCTTTAGAAAGGAGGTGCTGTATGCATCGCAAAATCTATGTCTACATGTTAAAAGCGTTTCTGTATAAATCTCCCTTAATACCACGCTGTTTACTGCTTTCATTAAGGTTATGGCAATAACAACTGTATCTCTAAGTAAATCGAAACATTATTTTTCTGCCCGCCTTAGCACGCTCGCTCGATAACTTGGAGCTGAGGCCCAGAGCTGCTGAGGAAGGAGCCGCATCACCTCGCTGCCGTCAGCGGGAACCCAGCCTGGACTGCATGCCCTTGTGCGCCTGCGTGAGTGCCCGGGGTGTGTGTGTGTGTGTGTGTGTAAGCACCCATGTGTTGTGCCTGGCAATGATTTAGAATATGATCTTAAATGCACGTTTTATCAGTCCTTGAAGCTGCTACAGCCCAAGGATGGCGGGGCTGGTACACACAGGGGACAGACGCCATGGGCCCAGCATACGAATCGTCCTCCTCACATTCAGAGCGATGAGGCGGCGGAGACGCTGGCCTGCCTGCCCTCGCCTTCCCTGCAGTTTCAAGCATATAGATGATGTTTGGGCTCTTTTCCTTAAATAATCAAGCCCGTAAACAAACTCCAGGGGCAGGCAGGCTCAGGGGGCAGTTGAAATTTTAAATGGTTGGAATTAAACCTCGTGTCAAATACAATTTATGTCCAGGCTCATGTGCTATTAGTTAACTGGGAGCCAGATCGCGGGGGAACAAACAAACGGAGACAGAACGGCGGGGGATATTAATTGTGTGTGACAACCGGGCTCCAGCGGCCCTCTATCACTGTTACACACTATTACATTTATCATTAGCTCACGAAGTCCTCTGCACCGCCGCCAGCCCATCCTGGCCAGGGCAGGAGGCCTGCCAGGCGAGAGAGAGTGGGGGAGGAAACCCAACCCAAGATACAGGAACAATCTTCCCCGAAACAGCCGGTCGAACTTGGCGGAGGGTCACCCGGGTCCGCCCGAAGGCCTGCGCATCTGCACCTGCTGTCCGGCTCCCACCCAGAGCGAGGGAGACGACGAGCGGGTGGACGTACTGGGCTTCCTGCCACCAGCTCAAGGCCCGGGGCCTCCCTCTGCCGGACGTGCCCGCAGGGAGTAAAGTAAACACATCTGGCTGTGTTCCCTTCCCAGCCACAGCAGAGCGGCCGTGATTAGCTGCCTGAATGCTTTCTCCAAACAAGTGACTGCTCGATGCCCCTCACCTCCTGCCCTTGTCTGCCAACCGAGGTGGCAGACCTTGCAAAACGAGACATACCCCCTTCTCTGAGGCTCCAAAGGAGCCCCAGGATGCGGGCAAATCCATCCCAAACAGACTTTTCCCCAGAGGAATAGGCTGGGGAGGCGGCGACACTTGGTTTCGGAGGGAGGAGAGGGCTGGAGCTCAGGAAGGCAGACCTGCTACCTCTTGAGGCTGAGCTCTCCTTGCTGATGGAGCCCCCATCCTGCCCGCCAGGGCGGGCCGACGAGCCTTCCTGGGGGAACGCACCCTGTTGCCTCCTGCGCAGCCCAGCCTTAGACCCGGCCTCCCCTCAGGACAGAGTCAGCAGAGTTAGCGTGAGAGCCTGGCTCAGAGGAGATGCGAGAGGCTGTGTGTCCCCCCAGCCCCCCACCCCATGCGTCATGCAGCAGGCCAATTGGGGGCCAGTGTTAGGGGCGGTTAGACACCACGCCAGGAGAGGCAGAGAGCGCATGCCCTCCAGTCCTCACGGTTTATTTTTCCTTTTCTGATATTTTGTCACCATGTCCTGCAAACTGGAAACAGAAAGAAAATGGTGGGCCAGGGGGGCCAGAAGAAGATGAAAAAAATCAGGCAAACCCAGGTGGACCCCTCAGCTGAGGACCCCTCTTTCCTCAGCAAGAGACCAGAGGGTGGGAGGAGTGACGGTGCTGTCCTCAGAGGGAGGTCTGGGCCGCCCCAGGCACCTTTCCCCTGACACAAAGGAGCAGGTGCCCTGAGACCTGCCTGCAGGATGCGGCCCTGGCCCTCATGTAGGAAGGGGGCAGCTTGGGGGACGCTGCTCAGGGCAGCCCTGGGAGCCTCTCCAGGGCCTGACCACCCCATGCCCTCGACTGCCGGTCTGCCTGCCTCATGAGTTCCTCCCCAGCCTAAGACTACAAATCTCTCTGTCTCTCCTAAACCATTCCTCGGGTGGGTTTTATGAGAGAAAACCTCTGGCATGGTAACAAGGCACCACGGCCCTTAAATCTCCGCTCTCCCCAGAGCAGGGCAGGCGCCATCGGAAATGCAGCTAAACGGGGGAATAACTCATCCCAAACAGGCAGCGCCGGACAACCAGGTCCGGGGAGGCCCGGGGAGGGAGGACCGCGAGGATGAGGGGAGGAGTCTCACCCAGGCAGCACCTGTTCTGCCCTCGACAGGTCCGTGCTGGGGTCTGGCAATGAGGGGAGGGAGGCTGGTGGCTCAGTGACGGGCAGACAGAGGTTGTAACTGTTCTACCTGGTGGCCTGGCCCAGAGGCGGCCGAGAGGGCCTCCGTGCTGCCTGAAGCTGCCCTAGGGGCCCCTCTCACCTGTTGATGAGGTCCTCGTTCTCATCGCTCTCCATCTCATCCTCAATGGCGGCCTGCAGGTCCCCGATGCGCTTGAATGCCAGTTTTAGATCGGCCTGCAGGCTCTGGTTAGCAGCCTCCAGACTCTCCAGATCCATTTCCTAGGAGGGGAAGTGGGGAGTCCATCTACAGGAGGGCCAGTCTCTCGTCCAGCTGCCCCAGAGAAAGCCTACTTCGAGGCTCGCCCAGCCAGGCAGGAGCTACATAGGTGCAAGTCTACAGGGCTTTTTTGTTTGTTTGTTTGTTTTTTGCTTTGGTGTTGCTGGGCGGTGGCGCCTAGTCTCGCCTGATGGAGACTCCAGGACCACCCTTGGCCTCTGGCCTGCCCTCAGGGCTCCCTGGACTGTCCTCTTTCCTCCAATTCTCTAAACCATGGTTTCTTTGGGACCCCCCCCACCCACCAGCCCAGGGGTAAGGCGTCCTCAGAGAGCTGCCAGCGTGGGGCCCCAGGGTGGGGTGCATTACCAGTTCGTGCTTCTTGCGGCTTGCCTCAGCCTCCTTCCTGGCCAGCTCGCCCATCTCCTCCTTGGTGTCCCGGAGCTGCCGCTGCAGCCTCTTGTTCTGCTCTTTCTCCCGGTTCTCAGCTGCTGTGCGCTGATCCCGGTCCTCAGTCAGCTTCTCCATGTTCTCCTTGAGCCGGCTGGCCAGGCTCTGGACAGGGAGGCGGGAAGAGGGGCCCATCAGCCAGGCAGAGAGAGGACTGTGGCGGAACTCCGGAGTCAGGAGGTCTGGGGTCCACTCCGGCTCCACCACTCACTGGTGGGCAAGCAACTAAAGCCCTGTGAGGCAGCCTCCTTTGCCTTTCTGTAAAATGGGAGAATAACACCTAGTCCCTGTGGGTCTTCTAAGGACCGAGGAAGGTAAAGTAGGTGAGGGCATGGAAGATGACAGGTGCTAGCAGCATCACCCTCACTACTGAGGGGTGCCTCCAGCTGTGCCTGTCTATACTGACACCACGTGTGGGGGCTCCATGAGCAGCAGGTTTCCCTCTGAGACCCCGAACCCAGAAGCACCAAAAGCTACATCCTGAGCTCAGAGGTAAATGGCTTTACTGAGAATTCCCAGATTGGGAGGAGACTTAGCAGTCGTCAGATTCCTAGCACAAAGCCATCCCTCTAAGCCTGATGCATCTCTTCCCCCAGGAACATGAACACATTTATTCCTGCTGGGCCACAGGATGCTGAGCAGGAGATGGCCTGGAGACTGGGCAGAGGGTGGGGGAAGGACCCTGGTTCTACCCTGCCTGCCGCGGGGCCTCTGCCTCTCCGCCCCCCCTCTCAGTCTCTGTGTCTGTAAAATAATAGCGTGAGGCTATGTGACCTCTAAGGGCCATTTGTGTTTACTATTCCATGCGTCTAAACCGCAATACTGCCTTTCTGAGCAGAAGGGAAAATGAAAGAGAGAGCTGAGGAAAGGGACTGGGGCCCACGAGAAAAGGAGACAAATATAGCAGGTCTGTCCCATAGCCACCAGACCAGGGCCTCGTCTGCCCTTGACAGCTTTGTGACCTTAGGCAGCCTACCTAACCCTTCCTGTAGGTAAAGGCAGAACATGAACTATGATTAAGTCTCTTCTAACTCTCTCTAGCTCTCCTGCGGACTGTGACCCCATCTCGGGAGGTCCAGCCATATTCTCTTCCTAGGTCAAGGGCACCCTCCATGCCCACTGCCAGCCCACAGCCACTGCTTCCATCCCCACCCTAGTGCCTGCTCCACCGATGAGGGGTTGATGGGAGGTGGCAGGGGTGCTCCTCAGCACCCACATCCGTGAACACAGTTCTCATGGAGAAATGTGGGTGCTTAGACATGTGTCTACAAGCTCGAGAAGGACGAGAACATAAAAACAGGGCGAGAGGGGTGGAAACCCGGAGACAGAATGCTGCCTGCCTCTTTCTTCTTACCTGCTCAGCCAGAAAGGGAGGGAGCTGGAGCATGCTGGCTCCGCGACATTGAACAGAAAGGATTGATGGAGATTACAGTTGAGAGGAAGGAGAGAGAGAAAAAAGAAAAGAGATGAATAGAAAAAGGAGAAGGGTTGAAGGGAAGAAAATGAAAAATAGAGAGAGAAGAGGAATGGGAGGGGGAAAAGGGAAAAAACAGGAAGGGGGTAAGAAAGGGGAATAAGATTAGGGAGAAGAGAAATACAAAGAGAAGAAAGAATGGGGGGAAAAGATGAGAGGAGAAAAAGCAGAGACGAGAAGGGTGGGAAGAAGTGAGGGGAAAAGGGAGTAAAAAAAGGGAAGGGAGAGAAAGAGAGAGCAGTGAGATGAGAGAACAGGCTTCAGCCTCATAGAAGTGGCGCCATTCACTGCATATTTATGACCCTGCCAGAGAGCGAGTGAGGCGGACCTGCGGGGGGAGCTCATGGTGGAGGAAAATATGAAGACGAAAAGCTAAGCTGCTCTGGTCCCTTGGCAGAAAGTAAGCACGAAAACAGAATGTAAAGCAGGCAGGCTCCGTGGTGCCCAGAGAACAGGCCAGGCGGGCAGGGGAGAAGGCACCGCCCTGTCAGCTGGCCTGGCAGCTTGGCAGCGGCCTCTGCCCAGCCCTGCTCAGTACGTGTGGCTCCAGCTACAAGGGCCGCGCTGCCTGGTCACTGCGGACCAGGAGAAGTGTGCACCCACCTCCAGCCGCTTCACTTGGGTCCTTTCGAACTCCAGGCGTGTCTCCAGCTCTCGGATCTTAGCTTCCTGTCTGCTCACCAAGGACTTGTCCACCATGGACTGCTCTAGGAACTCCACTTGGCTCTGGAGGGCTTGTAGCTGGGGGTAGGGAGCAGGAGGAGAAGAAAGAACTGAGCCCACAAGGGAGGGGGCAGAGTCTGGGGCTGGAAAGATCACCATGGTGACCAGAAGGCTGAGGGAGGGAGGGAGGGAGGGATGCACAGGGGAGGTGGAAGAATGGGGCCCTGAGCCAGAGGCGTCCCCCACCTGGCCCAGCGCTGGCACAGATTTAGCCCTTTGGAGAGAAAGGAGAAAGCTGAGGACCAGGGAGGGAATAGAAATGTGAAACGAGGCAGCTGAAGCCAAAGTGTCTGCTATGGCGACATGGCTCCAAGCCTAGCTCTCTGCACTTGACGCTGCTCCGTGGATTGCCGATGGCAGAGAGAAGTGCTTGCTATCCCGGGAGCGTGGGGCTTCATCCCCACGTTTGGGGATCTGGGCACCCTCTCTCTCTCCCAAGGCAGACCCCGGTGCCCACCTTCTCCTGCAGCTCTTGCTTCTCCTTGTTGGCTTCTTCTAGCTGAGCCTGGAGGTCATTCATCTGAGCCAGGTCCCGGGAGGCCTGGGAAAGGAGTGAGTGCTGAACAGGATCCTCCATAACCCTCGGATGTAGCCCACTCCACCCTACTCTGAGTGCCAGGGACCGCAGGCACTGCCACCGCTCCCAAGATGCTGCTGCGCTGGGGACCTGTGAGGAGGGCAGAGCCTGCGGCACAGGGTGCGGCGGGCACTCCTGGGCCGGGTACCTGAGCCACAGCTGCCTTGTGCTTCTTCATCAGCTCATTCATGTCTTCCTGATCCTCCTCCAGCCGGTTCTGGATCTCGTTCTTCTCGCGCTGAAGGCGGCTCAGCTGCTCCTCCAGCTGGACAGAAACAAAGGCGGATCAGAGGGCCTTGGTCTGAGCGGGAGTCGGAATCTTCAGTGGGAGGGGCGTGGTGGTGACTGAGGCCAGGTCCCCCTGCTAGAGGGGGTTCCAGGACCAGGGCCATCAGGGAGCTGCCTGTCCGGCTCCGGGCCGGGGAGATGAGGGAAAGGGCTGTCTTTGCAGCTCAGGCCTACCCTCAGCTAAATGACAGCTGCTTCCTGGCAGCTCTTTGGAGGCTAATTAAAAAGGCAGAAAAGATCTGCCCAGAACAAGCGACCCAGCACCCAGGCACTAGCAGCCTAGGCCCTAACCTTGGTGCCCTCGGCCCCCTTCAGGTCCCAGGAAGGACCCCTCAAATCCTCGAAGCTCTTGTTTCCCCAGGGACGGCCTGCTCCCTGGCCTTCCCGCCCCCAGAGCCAGGCCCCTCGTGGGGGGAGGGGAAGAGACAGCCAACAGCAGCTTCAGGAAATGAATGAATCTATTAGCCTGTAATTCCAAACCAAAATGACTGCGTTGGCTCCTTCTCTGCCCCATCCATCTTGTTACCGGGCTGTGGGGAGTTGGGGAAGCCTCTGCCAAGAAATTTATTAACTCGGATTTAAATAAAATGGTAATTTTATAACAGCCTTTTTTAACACAATTAAGGAATTTGAATTACTCACCTGAAAACTGCTGAAAAGCACAAATGTCACGGGGATAAATCAAGCCTGGAAGATGGGCATCGGTAGCCGGGTGGCTAGCTATGGGGTCGTGGAGCCCAGCCCAGCCTCCTCCCCGGCCCCGTTCCCTGCCGGAGGTAGTACCAGAGCACCGGTGGCCACAGCCCAGTAATGAATTCTCGCCCAGCTTTGCATGGGCCGTGGGAGAGGTGGGGAATTAAAAGGGAGGCATTAAATAAGAGTGCTAATTAGCTGCCGCTTGGGCTTGTCAGTGGGCTGGCCAGGGGAAGGGGAGGGAAACGAGCCATCCCATCCCCTTATCGGTGCTTCTGCTAATCTCTAGGCACCTGCTTACATCCCTCAGCCACATTAGCGGCTTTTATTAATGGTGTTGGGGCCTGCAGCCAAGCTCTCACAGGCAGGTGGCTACGCAGGGCCAGGGGCCCTGGCTGGCTCCCTTTCACCTCGCCCCCTGTCGGTCCTCGGCTGTTAGTGGGGGAGACGGGGGAGGAAGGCCTGCTCTCCCGGCAGAACGTCCTGGCGTGAAGGGACCTGGCTGGGGAAGGGTCCCTGTTTGGAGTGAAGGCAGCCGCTGTCACAGCTCTATTCTCCCTCAGCCCGGCCTGCGCACCCCGGTTCCTCACCGCTGTCTTGGCTTTGGCGATGTCATCAATCTGCAGGTGGAGGTCTTCGATCTCCACCTCCATGGCTTTGCGTGCTTTCACGGCGGCGGCACAGGTGAACTCGGACTCCTCCAGCTGGACACAGAGCCACCCCCGCCCCAGGGAGAGACGTCAGCCATTCCCTGGGGACAGGCGGGCTGTGCAGGGTGCTCACAGGAGAGAGGGGGCCCAGGCGCTCTCCTTTCCTCCTCCGTGTACTCAGACCCTGGGACCTCAGGGTGCTGTGGTGCGTGCACAGGCACCTCCTCCTGTGATAGGGGTGGGTAGCGGGCCCACCCCCAGCAGCCCGGGGCTTGGCAGTCACGCTGGGCATCATGCAGAGACCCTGGGGAGTATGGCTATTCCAAGTGGCTTCTCCCGCTTCCCTGTCACCTTCCTTCCCAAGGACTCAAGACCCACTGAGAGGGACGAGAGGGAGAGAAGGAACACTGGGAAAGTAAGCCCAGGTGCCCTGAGAGCGGGCCACGTCCTCTCTGCAGATACCTGGTTCTTCAGCTGGGCGATCTCCCGCTTGCTGGGTGCGTTGTTCTTCAGGTGGTCCAGCATGATCTGGGCGTCAGCCAACAGGGCCTTGGTGCGCTTCAGGTCTTTCCGGAGCCGCTTCTCTGACTCAAAGTCCCGCTGGTTCACCTGGGTCGGTGGTCGGCAAACTCATTAGTCAACAGAGTCAAATATCAACAGTACGACAATTGAAATTTCTTTTGAGAGCCAAATTTTTTAAACTTAAACTATATAGGTAGGTACATTGTTATTAACTTAATTAGGGTACTCCTAAGGCTTAGGAAGAGCCACACTCAAGGGGCCAAAGAGCCGCATGTGGCTCAAGAGCCGCAGTTCGCCGACCACGGATGGGTGGACACCAGAAGTGGAGGCTCTGGGCTCTACCACAGGGCCCCCTCCTGTCTTCCCCAAGCTCACGCCTCACTCTGGCTCTCATTCTGAGGCCCCCTAATGAGCAACGACAGTGGAAGTGCCAGGATCACGCCGGCCAGTGAGGAAAGCCTGGGTGTGCGATGTATGATTATCACCCCCGTTCTACACATGATGGCGGTGGGCTCCACAGATCCCCGCGCCACCCTCCATGTTCCCAGATCTCTCACCTCTGCCCACTGCACTCTGACCCCTGCCCAGAGTGCCATCCCTAAGTCTGGATGGGGCAGGCAGCTGGCCAGGCCCCAGCCAGCGGTCTCCACTCACCTGGTCGCTGAGCGTGGTGAGCTTGCTCTCCAGTTCCCGCTTCTCTCGCAGCACCTTCTGCTTGTCCTCATATTCCTCCTCAAGCTGCACTTCCATTTGTTTTAACTGGAGAACCGTGGGGACAGAGCCCTATCAGTGCCCAGTGTCTGGGGGCAGGCAGTCCCCTTTCCTCCTAAATCCCCCACCCCCACCCCCACCCCCTGGGAAAACAGTGGGCGGGGCTGAGCATGAATGACCCCTGCCCTTGAGGTCCCTGAGGTTTCACGGCAGCCTAGGAGGGAGAGGAGGGATGGCAGGACATGATGGTGGCCCCAAGCTAGAGCGGGAGCCCTCATTCCAGGGTGGGCAGGCCCCACGGAGCCAGGTGAGCTGACGGCACAGGGTGGCTCAGGGTGGGCTGCTGATCAGGAGAGACAGCAGAGAGCACTAGTCCCTCAAGGGCCTGAGTTTCTCTACAGACCCTGAGAGCACACATCCCAGCTCATGTCAGGAGCGGAGATTCCTGGCCCAGAAGGGCAATGAAGGAAAGCGTGGCTAAGGCCGGGAAACAGAAAGTCCCTTACTTTGAAGCAGTGCTGGGGGAACCGGTGTTTCTACTGACTGGACAGGTAAGTCCCCACGGCTTTACCTTCTTCTGACACGACTGCCGGGCCTCCTCCACCTCCTCATCCCGACTTTCCATCTCCTTGGAATGGGTCTGTCTCATCCGCTCCATCTCCATCTCGAGTCGCAGCTTGGCCTGGAGGTGGGTGGGAGTAGAGGCTGGGTTCCTTTCCCAGCAGCTCGCTGACCTCTGGCCCATGGCACTCTGACCTCTGCCCACTGCACTCTGATGGGCAGCTCTCTCAGACTCAGGAGCAGGGAGGGCCTCTGCCGGCCGTTCGCTTTGCTCCCACCTTGCTCCTGTGGCTTTCCTCCCTTTCTAGGTGACTAGCCCAGGCCCAGAGAAGGCTGCTGGGGCGGGACAACCCTGAAGCTTTTCCTCTTGGCCTCCAGGCCCTAGCTGACACGGTGGCTCAGTGGCAGCCGGGTGAGCTGCTGTGCATCCTGAGCCCCTTCCCGCTAGAGCTCAACCAAGGCTTGTTCGTGTGGAAAGCACGACGGAAGCTTAGTTATCCGCACACTGTGGTCGGCACAGGTCAGGTGCTCACTCAGCATTTGGTGACTCAGGGAATGAGTGACTGAATTGGAGATCTTGCCCTCCTCTGCCCATGCCTCAGGTTAGCTGTGGGGACTGCGGTGGCTCCCTTAGCCAAGCCTTCCAGCACCTGTTCCAGCATCTGGATGCTCCCCGCCTGCTCATCCAGTTCCTCTTCCTGGTCCTTGACCTTGGCCTCCAGGTCCCGGAGCTGTTTCTTGACCTTGGCCAGAGAGGCTTCATCCTTGGACTCTTGGGAGGAAATGTCCTGGAGCTCAGCCTCCAGGGAGACGACCTTCTGGGTGAACCCTGCAATGTCCATGTCTTTCTCCTGGAGCAAAAGAGAAGCTGAGGCCGGTCCTGGGCCGACCTGGGCCTGTGAAGGGGACAGGGTGTGGATGGTGGGCAGCCCAACGCACCTCCAGCTGCTGTTTCAGGGTGAACGCCTCGGCGAGGAGCATGTCCTTCTCCCGCTGCAGCTTCTCCCGCTGCAGCTTCTCCCGCTGGGCCTCCTCGTGCGCCTGCGAGAGCTCGCTGTCAAACCTGTAGGGAGCATGGCCGTCGCGGCCCCATCAGACGAGGGAAGAGTCTGGGTCTCCAGCACCCAGAGGCTTCTGGGAAACGCCGCCGCAGGTACAGATGGGATACAAGCGGAGGGGGTGCTCATGCAGCCTGAACTGCGGCCGGGGCGAGGTGACACTTCAGGGGTCAAGCCATCTAGGCCCTGCTCAGGAGCCTGGTCCTGGATTGGTGGGGCGGGGAGGCATTTCATCAAGCTGGTCCCAGGAGCCCTTTCACCAGGGGGGCCTACGAGGACCCACAGACTGTTCCCGGACAGAGAACATCCTCTCCTCTGGCATAAGTCTCCACCTTTTCCGTTTCAACAGATCCAAGAATGAGGCCCCCGGGTGAGGGCGGCGAGGGTATCAAGATGGGTAGAAATGGACATCCCGCCGCCTCGTCTAACTCACTTTCCGCAGTTCCGTCTGGCTCCTGCCCCCACTTCTCCGCACTAGCCTTTGGCCAGGCCCACCTGCCCCAGCGGTGCGCATGCCGCCACCAGGACACCCCACCCTGGGCTGGAAGCCAGCAGCCCCACTGTGCCCGGCTGGCCCCAGGCTTCCATGGGCAAGTGTGCATCCATCCAGGGTTGGGGGCCTCTTTCTTCACACCTCCACTTCCCAGCCTTCCATTTCCTGCCCAGTGACTTTAAGGAGCGAATGACTGAAATTCCTCTTAACACCTTCCCTGAATAGCTAATCAGGCTCCTGTCGAAAACTGAACAGCTCCTCCTACCCCAACACTGTATCCAAAAAAAAAAAAAGTAAGAAAACTCCAGGCAGCTGAAACCTAATAAGTTGCCCAGTGGGGAGTGCAGCAAGGCCTCACTGGCACTGCCACCGGGGTGCTCAGAAGGGGGCTCCCGCTAAGGGTGCCCGCCGCTAGGGAAAAGGGAGGGTGGGTGCAAAGATAAGAACTAGGGAAGCACAGAGTCGGGTGCTGCGAGGAAGAAATTTAGGACCTTGTTCCCTCTCACTCTCCACAAAGCAGCAGCCCAGCCAGGAGGCCGAGGGAAGCCTGGGGTCACTGGAAGGTCGGGGCTCTGCGGTTCTCACCTCCGGGGTGTGGGTGTGGGGCTGCCCCTTCCCTAGTGCCTCTGCTGAGAAGCTCTCCCTGCAAAGGAGAGCGGGGTGCTGCTCCCACTCCCTGGGGCGCCCTGCCGTTCCCAGGGTGTGTGGTTCCTCGGCGTTGCTAATAAAGGCGTCCCGTTCCCATCCCCAGCCCGGGAAATTAATTTAGATTGGATTTTCTCCTGTGAGGGCTGCCCCCCTCCCTTGTGTCATTACCATAATGAGATGGAAGTGGCACGGTAGTTTAATGACATTCGTCAGGAGAGTGTGATTGTGTAGCTGAGGCAAGGGAGAGCTGGGGAGCGGGGTGGGCACGAGGGCAGGGCCCTAGTGGAAAGACCCCTGCAGGGGGCCTGGCCGGTGCCCGTCCTTATGGGGCCCAGGCAGGGTGACAAGGACTCTGGGGGATCATCTCCGAGAGCAGAGGCCTGAGCAGGCCTTCGGTGGGATGTGGTCTGAGTACTTCTCAGAGGTCAGGAGTAAGACCCATTCACATTCTAGACGAGTGACCATGCAGGAGAGGCCCCTGGCCAAATTCAGGCCCTTTCGTCTTTCCTCCGTGGAGGGAGAGGCAAGGAGTCCTGTCTGGAGCTGCTCTAGAAGGTGCTCTGAGCCCAGGGCAGGGGACCCACCCACCTCCTCTGCTTCTTCTCGAGCTCGTGGTTGCGGACCTGCTGGCCCTCCAGGTGCAGTTTGGTGTCCTGCAGCTCAGCCGTCAGCCGTTGGCACTTCTTCTTGAGCTGCTGCAGGGCCCGCTGGCTCTCATCACTATCTGCCTGCAGGTCCCCGAGCTAGCGGCCCAGATGGGTGCAGGGTCATCAGCCATTGAGAGGCCCGGCAGTGTTGGAGAAGGTGAGGAGAAGGAGATGGACAAGTGAAGGGGAAACCAGAGATGAGGGATGAAGTCAGGGACGTTCAGGAAATGAAGACACTCGAACAACAGTTTGCCCTTGGTGGTCCCCTGCGCTGAGAGGCGGACACGCCAATCCTCTCCTATTGCTCCCAGGGTCGGCCTGCCTCTGGCCCTTCACTGGGCCAACATGTGGGACCGAGCCCCGCCCTGCCCTCCCAGGCCCAGGCCTCCATGGCTTCGGGCGGACTCACCCGCCTCTCCAGCTGCCTCTTGTTCTGCTGCTCCACCTCCAGCTTGTCCTCAAACTCCTGCTGGAGCCGCTTCTTGGTGAAGTCCACCTCCCGCACGGCTCGCTCATACTTCAGGCGCCACTCGCCACCTGTGGGGTTGGGGCAGACAGGGAGGCCTGAGCTCCTGAGAGTCCCCAAGAAAGGGCAGAGGGGAAGAAGGATGGGGCAGGGAGGGCAGCAGGTGGAGTCGGCCAGAGGGACTCAGCAATGTCTCTGGAATGATGGCTTCGTCCCCAGGTGGGAGGAGCCAATGGCGGGGACTGCCAGACCTTGGCCCTCGAACACGGTCATTACCACGGTCATTGCGGCCCTCCATGATAGTCCCCTGCATTTATTGGCACCTTCACTGTCCATGTATGGCACTATAGCAGCGGTTCGCAACCTGTGGGTCGCGACCCCTTTGGGGGTCGAACGACCCTTTCACAGGGGTCGCCTAAGACCATCGGAAAACACATCTATAATCACATATTGTTTTTGTGATTAATCACAATGCTTTAATTATGTCCAATCTGTAACAATGAAAATACATCCTGCATATCAGATATTTACATGACAATTCATAACAGTAGCAACATTACAGTTATGAAGTAGCAACGAAAATAATTTTATGGTTGGGGGTCACCGCAACATGAGGAAGTGTATTAAAGGGTCGCGGCATTAGGAAGGTTGAGAACCACTGCACTATAGCCTTATCACAGAGCTCTACGAAGGGACCCGCCTGGACAAGGGGTGTGGTTACCCAGGGGTGGGCATCAGAGCTGCCGCTCAGGCCACGACCGAGTTGCTCCGGCCTCAGACCCACCTGCATCATCATCGTCCACTTCCCCGTTGATCTCGGCTGCCCGGATGAGGCGGGCCTCCATCACCTCCATTTCCATCACCTCCATTTGCTTCTTCAGTGCGTCATACTGGGTCTGCAGGAGAGGGGGTGAGGAGGTGTGCCATCCCATCCCCAACTCAGTACCCCCACGTCCCTGAACCACACAGACCATGGTCACATGCTTACCCAGGGCAAAGATGCCACCTGTCCTTGGGGGGAGCCGATGGGCACTAGAGTGTGGCAGCCGCTAGCATGGCTGTCTCCACCCCGGCCCTGCCCTCACCTGCAGCTCCTTCATCTCTTTCTCAGCTCGGAGCCTCTCCGCGGTCTCTGCGTCCAGCAGCTGGGAGGCGGACTCTCCCGTGTTACGTTCATCTGTCAGCTCCGATGTCAGCTCTGAGATCTGGGGGGGGAGAAGCGGGGGGCAGAGGGAGATGCCACCAGTTACCAGTTGAACTGCCTGCCTCCTTCAGCCGGAACGCTGGGGAGGTGGGGGAGGGAGGCCTCCTAGGCCCAGCCGCCCTGTGGGGGTGAGCCAGTTTGCCTGGTGCTGGGAGTCACTCACCCGGGTCTCCAGCCGGTCACTGTTGAGCCGCAGCTCATTCCGCTCCTTCTCCACTTTCTCAAGCTTGCTCCGCAGCTGCTGGATCTCCTCCTAGGGGGCAGCAAGGAGGGCAAAGTGAGCCAGAGGCACTGCGAGAGGTGAGGGCCCGGGACCTGCAGCCTTGGGGTGAACAAAGCTGGGAAAGCTTGGGGCCAGGACACGAGGAAACAGGAAGCCACTGCCTTCCAGGGGGGCCCACGATTTTATCCTATGAGGCTCCCCAGGGGCTCAGCCAGCACCCCAGAGGGAGGCCTTCTGTTTGATGGGCCTACTTTAAGGACACCAGCTCTCTGGACTAAACAAAGAAGCACTTGGGAGCCCAAGAAAAGCTGGTAAGGCTCTTGCCCACGTGGACGAACTGCTCTTTTTTCCTCCCGGTCACCTGGGCCTCCCGGGGCTGTTACGCACGTCTTTGTTCCGGATCTGCTCCTCGGACAGCTGCACCTCAATGAGGGGCCGCACGGTGGTAAAGAGCTTCCACCAGGGCCAGTCCTTCACCCCTTTGTTCTTCTTGATGTTCTTCTGCACACAGCGAATGGCCAGGTCCTGGATCTAAGTTGGGGTGGGGGTGGTGCACAGTGGGGCTCTCAGTACCAGGCCCAGCCTGGATCCTCCCCGCTGGGCTGCTCCTCTGGCCACCTATCTTGGAGTCCAAACTCCCTCTGCTGCCCTTTGCCCCCAGCCTCCCTGCCTCCCTCAGAGAGTGGGCGACAGAGACTGGCCCTGGGAGCACGGCCTTGGGCACCGGCCACTCCGCCATCATTAGGAATATAATTCCATCTGCTTTATTTGCGGCCTGATTATTTCCAGCACCCTGGCCTGCAAACGCTATAAAACCTAATCTTGCTGAAACACAGAGGCGGCGGTGCTGGCTGTTTTATGGACTTGCTAATAAGAAAAGGAGTCGCTGACACAGCTCCTTAATCTTCATGGAGCAGCCTCTGATCCTCAGCCCACCTCTGTCTGGGCCCTGTGCCCCCACCCCACCCTAACTCTTGGACCAGGCCACATGATCTCATCACTGAGCCCACCAGCACTCTCACTGGCACCGAGGGACTGCCCATTCCCCAGCCTGGCCCAGGGCATGGTGGCCCCCGGAGGCCCCTACATCTTCTCCCCCAGATGGCAACAGCTCACAGCCCGAGACCAGCCTCCTGCCCCTCCATGTTCCCCTCTCGAGTCCCCCACCCCACCCCACCCGACCCCGGGAACTCAGCTCTGCCTGCGAGGCTGGGGAGTGGCACCTTTTTCTTCTTGAAGTGCTGCCGGGCCAGGTAGCCCCTGCAGGCCGCCTGGAACAGGGTCAGGTTCCTGCTGGTCTGTTCGTCCCGCTGCTCCTCTAGCCGTGCCAATGTGCCTGCCCGGAAGAACACCTGCGGAGAAGCGGGCCGTGAAGGCAGGAGCCTGGGCGGGGCAACCCGGCGAGGAAACTGGAAGCAGACGCAGGAAACCAGCAGGCCTACCGGCGTGACCCTCGGCCTGGGAAGAGCCTGAGAATCCAAGTGTCCAAGACAGGAGGGAAGGAGCAAGAAGAGGCCCCAAGAAGAGGAAAGAGGAGGGCCAGGCTGGGGGCTGGGTGGTTTTAGAAGGGGAGGAGTAGGTGGGAAATCCAACTTCAAAGAGAGATGAAAGGAGATGGAATCAAAGGAAGGTATCGGGATAAGGAAAATGGGGAGAGGACACCCTCGGCCACATGCTCCCGCTGCCTTTGGCATCCAGCTGCCTGAGGCCAGGTGAAGTGGATGGTGGTGTCCGTGCGTAAGGAGAAGAAAAAGGCCCAGAAAGCAGTGTGCAGAGAAAGGGGGTGGGGAAGGGTAGGGAGCCCCTTCTCTGTACCCTCCCAGCTCAGTTTCTTTCATGTGCCAGCACCCCACCCCCACCCACACACCCAGGTTTCATCTGAAGAAGCCAGTGTGGTGGGCGGAGGTTGGCCCAGTCAAGGGACCTGTCATACAGGTTTGGGGGCTGGAGGGCAGATGTGAAAAGAACCAGCTGGGTGCCCCCACACCCAGCCTTTCCTTTCACTCTCTGGTGCCCTGAGCTGGAGCTGGGTAAATGTTTCCCTACTAAGAGAGGAAGAAAAGGGGGAGATGGTCAGGTGAGAAAAGGCTCTAGTCTCCTTAGAGAGGGCAGAGGGACAGGTATATGCCCACCTCCACCACGCTCAGGACACACACAATTCCCTTCTGTGGGGCAAAGAGAAGACGTGAACTCCACGGGAAAGACTCAAAACCACTAGGTACAAGCTCCAGGCCTCTCTCAGGGGACCAGTGGGGAGAGGGCCTCCGCTTTCTGCTGAGAAAGCTTTGCCTCTGGCGACGCCGAGGAAACCTAGTCCCCTGAGGCTGGCCTGGGAGAAAGGCAGCTCCATCTTCCATAACACTTTCCCCAAACCCACATGTGGGGCCGAGCGCCTGGCCTCTCCCATGGGTCCCGGGTCCAACCTGAGCCTTGATTTCCCACAGCGTGTGAGCCTGCGACCCTGCCAGGGGCGAGGGAATATCCCAGCCCCCTGTGCCAGCGGCCGGCATACACAGTTGTCTGACTAGGACAGCAGCAGTGAGGGGCCAGGTGGGGGACAGATAATGGCCCAGAAACACCTGAGAAGAAAACGGATGGTCTAGCTAGTGGTTCTCAACCTTCCTAACGCCGCGACCCTTTAATACAGTTCCTCATGTTGTGGTGACCCCCAATTTTATGGTTACAAATTGAACATAATTAAAACATCGTGATTAATCACAAAAACAATATGTAATTATATATGTGTTTTCCGATGGTCTTAGGCGACCCCTGTGAAAGGGTCATTTGACCCCCAAAGGGGTCGCGACCCACAGGTTGAGAACCGCTGGTCTATAGGCTAGGGCAGGGAGCCTCAAACCTGTCTTGAACAGCTGTGTATTTGTGGGGTAAGGAGTCCCTTTGAGTATTAGGTGAAATCTCAGGGCCATCTTCCCCCAACATAGCCATCCATACAAATTTCACAAACAATAACCAGGGGTCCTCAGATCCCCCAACTCCTTGCCTAAACCCTCAAGGTCCTGTGGGCTCAGACGGAGACCCCTCCCTCCTCCTCTGAAACGATATGACAAACAGGGAGTCCTGCTTACCACCCAGTGTTAACCACAGAAGTCCTCAACTTCTCTCCCAAACCAGATGTGAGCGAACATCTGCCGTTGCCCCTAATTCTGCCCCCTGGGGCGCGACTGCCTCAGCCAGGCACGGGGACCATGCAGAGGGACTGGGATGGCAGCCGGGAGGAGGACCGGCCTGGGCAGGCCCTGTCCTGCCCACAACATGCCTTGGAGGAGGTGCCACCCCCATGCCAGCCAGTAGCAGCTCAGCCTGCCCGAGGGGCAGGAGCCCACCCAGGGAAGGACCAAGAGGCTGAAGTGAAATCGTTGACTGCAGGCTTCCCAGGGAAGAAGCTGAGCTGGCAGCCCCCAGCTGAGAGACAGTTGGGGAAGGGGAGAGGGAGGAGGTGAGCCAGACAGCCGAAATCAAAACCAGAAAAATGACACGGAAAGAGGGCGGGATGCAGAAGACACAGAGGCCGAGGAAAGAAATAGAATAATAGAACCAGAAACTGAGGAACGGAGACCAGCAGGGACCGCAGGGGCAAAGGGACCGCCAAGGACAGCAGAGACACAGATACAGCGAGGGGCTGGAAAGGGATGCCCAGGGAGGGAGGGGGCAGGAGGAACCAAGAACGTGGCTCCGAGTGCAGAACAGAGAGAACAGGGTGGACAGACCATACTTAAGCTTTTTGTCGAGCCTCCGCTTCCACCTCACTCTCCCCCTGAGGCCCTGGGACGGGAGTTCCTCCCTGTCTGCTGACAGACGCACAGGTCCAGAAGCCTCTGTCTGGCTCCCAACTCCCCTCCCTCCCACTACAGCCCTTGAGCACATACGTGGACGCTGCTGGTCAAGCCTCCCAGTTGCGGGAAAGAGTGGCGTGCAGGGCTCCTGGCGCACGGGAGGAATGCTCAGCTGACCCTCTCGTGTGGTGAAGCGGCAGACTGGCACCCGGGCCGGGCGTGCCTGCCTTTTATGTGCTACGTTCCATTCAGATGAGGAATTCGGCCCGTGGGCAGGTGGTGGCAGCACAGCATTACCATGTCCTGCCTGCCCTCCTGGGACCCTGGCAGCCCCAAACGAGCTGCCAGAGGGGGCTCTGCCCTCGGGAGAACTCTGCCTACGGCCTTCCCGATTCTTCTAGCCCTCCTCCCTCCGGCTTGCCCACTCCCCACACCAGGACCCAGGGCAAGTTCAGGGCCACCCTCCCACCCACTCCCTCCTGACATCACAAGGTGTTCACGGCAGTGAACAAGCCAGTTATTCAGAGGGAGGAAAATCAAGTTTGCGGCAGCTGGGATATCTAAATTCCTGGCCCCTCGCCCTAACGAGGGCAGCTTGAGAGGAAGGACGGCCCCAGAGTGGCTGGGGTGGTGGATAAGGGGACCTGGGGGGCAAGACTCAGAAGGGGCACCAGGAGATTCCTGGAGTAAGACTGAGCAGGGAGGGCCAGCCATGTGGACAAGGGTGACCAGAGAGTGAGGCCCGACTGTCGCCTTCCTGTGGGGACAACTCACCCGGCTCAGGCCCATGCAGCAGCTGCTCTTCTCCAGGTCCAAGGACTCCAGCAGCTCCTCCACCGCCTGCAGAGAGAGAGGTCTCTGTCATGAGCCGACCCAGGGACTCCCCATCCACAGAGGCTCCGCCCAGTCACTTAGTCCTTCCCTGTCCTCCACTCAGTCCCTTATTTGTGCACCAGGCACTTTCGGTGGCTCCCACAGGGTCAGGCATTTGCTAGATTCTGGGGCTGTAAGGATACAAGCTATCTTTTGGGTGTTGTGAGACAAGTGAATTAGTGAAGTACATAGAGGAGGAGGCAGCTAAGTCAGCCAAGGGGGATCCTGGAGGGCTTCCTGGAGGAGGTGTGGATTGTGCTGAGTCTTTAGATACAAGAATTAGCCAGGCAAAGTAGGTGAGAGGGTATTTCAGGCAGAGAGACTAGCATGAGCAAAGGCCCGGGAACAGAAGACAACAGAATGCGCTGAGAAAAGTAGTTAGCATACTTTGGAGTGAAGTGGGAGGAGTTAGGGTACAATTAGGGAGGTGAGCAATAGCCAAAATACTTGGAATCTGTGTGATTTGAGAGGTCCTGGAGGGTTCTCCCGGTAAGGACGTGATTGGATTTGCATTCTAAGGAGATATCACTGGTAGAAGGGCAGAAGATGAATGGAAACTCCCTTAGGCAGTTACTGTAATAATCTACAGGAGAGGTTACATAGAGCCTGACCTAAAGGGGAGGGAGGGGGGTAGATGTGGGAGATGTTAAGGAGATAGAGCCTTGCCAGGTATGAGGAAGGGTAGAGAGGAAGGAATCTAGGGACACACTGAAGTTTCTGACTTATGTAACGAAATAGACAATGGTGTCGTTTTCTAAGGGAGAGAATACAAGAGAAAGAGTGGGTTTTGGAGGCGATATAATCAGTTTGGTTTGAAATGCTGAGTTTGAGGTGCTATGGCACACCAGTAGAGAAGTCCAGAAATAAGCTGGATAAAAATGCACGTCTGGAGTTCAGGAGAGAGGCCTGGGCTAGAACTATTGATTTGGGAGTCATCAATATATATGTGGTAATTGAAGTGATGGGTGTGAATCAGGTTGCCCTGGAAGAGGGTGCAGAATAGAAAACACATATGGCCAAGGAGAATCTCAAAGGAGAGAGAGACCTTTATTTCAGGGGCAAGTGGAAGCAGGCAAGCTCAGAAGTTCTGAGAAGGAAAGAATAGAGAGACGAGGGAAAGCCAGGAGTGGCAGCAAACAGGCTGAGCAGAGATTTTCAAGAAGAACAGAGCTGTCCACAGAGTCACATGTTGCGGAGAAGCACAGAGACATGCCCGTTAGCCCTGGCAACACGAAGTGCAGGAGGAGACAAGGAGACCAAGCCCAGGTGTCAGGGATGGGAACCAGGCAGCTGTGGGTGGAGGAATGAATGGCGGTGGGGTGGGAGGACACGAGAGGAGAGGAAGTGTCGAAGGCACAGGGCAGGCAGGAGACAGGCAACGGTCGGCAGGAGAGAGAGTTAACAGAAGGCTCCTTTCTGACAGCAATGTCTGTGGGATGTTTCTCCACCGAGAGAAGAGCCAGCAGGAGAGAGGCCGAAGGAACAGGAGAGGAGAGCTACCACCAAGGGAGCAGGTCTCCAGGGAGACCACCGGAAGGGGGTCCAAAGCACAGGAGGACGGGATTGGATGAGGGAGGGGTGCTTCTCCCACCGACAGGAGGAGGGAGGCCCCTGAAGAGCCGTGTACAGAAGACAGAGGAGGAAGTTGGAGCCTCGATTCTATGAGCGTTGACAGGCCAGGTCAGCCGCTGGCCAGAAGACCTGGGATGGCACGGTTGGGGAGTATTAGAGAACGGTGGAGGATGGAGTGTCAGGGAAGGAGCTTAGAATTGGGCCTGGGTAAGGATGGGGCACACGGAAAACTTGCCAGACTACCCCAAGGGCCCCGTTGGGGCTGGAGACCATGAGGCTGTAGGAACTCAAGTCCATATGGTTGTGTCTTTTTCTCCCACAGCAACTTGGGAGCGCAAAACTGAGGCGTGTGGATGCCCAAAGGCTGGTCCTTCAGGGTGGGGTTAGGGGAGCAGGGCAGGTGCTAGGGGAGGCTCAGAAGAGCTGAGGATGGTGATGAAGGCTGTGAACAGAGGGTTAGACTGCGGCCTGGAGGCTGAGCGGAAAAGGAAGTAAAGAGAGAGGGGATGGACAGAGTAGAGAGAATGCGGTGGGATCCAGAAATGAGAGGTCTCAATGGACAGAGAGGAGTGAGACGCACAGGAGGGAGGCCGAAGTCAGAGAAGGCCAGGTTGGAATTTCAGAGGCGGAACATTTCAGGGCGGGCAGGGTGCTGGGCGTGGCCATGAGTGGGAGGCTGGAATGAAGGTGAAGAGTTAGGGGTGGTGGGGCAGGTCATCGACATTCACACCAAGACTGCTGAGGACCCTGGCAGGTCCTGAATGAGAGAAGGTTCTGGGGTCTCCACGAATGTGGGTCTGTGTGTGACTCGGGACAAGGGGAGGGGGGCTTTCTGCCCATTCTGTAGAGTACCCGCCCTTTCAGGGAAGCCATCCTGAGGTCAGATGCCCTCAGAGTCAGGCAGGGTGCCTAAGGGCAGAGCACAGTGAAGGAGGATTGCTCTGCTCAGGAGGGGGTCAAGGCGACAGCCTAGAATGGCAGGGGGACATCCCCTTCTGCAGCCAGGAATCACCCACCCGGGGTTGACAAGGGGCCCAGGAGGCCTGAGGCTCACCCTGGCACAGCTTCCTCTGCAGGAACTAGTCCCAAGTGGAGGTCAAGGCTGAGGGGCCCAGGGGCTACCAGTGGCACACCAAAACATGAGCTCTCGTCTGCACCTGGGGGTTCCTGAAGGATTGTCAGCAGACACCCCACCTCGGGCCTCCAAAGAGGGTGGCTCTTCTCAGATTCCTGCAGTCCATTCCCCAGGCTACCTTCTCTCTACTGACACAGGCTGTCTGCCGCCTGCCCCTGTCCTCATTCTGGATGGCCAGAACCAGGAGCCTGAGCAAGAGCCAGACCAATTCTCTCTAGGGAAGGAAGGGTAGCTGCTCAGAGGGCTCTGGGCTGAGAAAAGGGGGTCTGGGGCGGGGGGTGCCTTGGGGCCCAGACCTACCCGCTTTTCATCCATGACGATGTAGTTGCGCCCGTGTTTCTTGGTCAGGTGTGGGGCCAGGACATCAAAGCGGCGGCGGAACTCGGAAAATACCATGTGGTCAGGGTAACCTAGAGAGAGCGCAGCCCAGGGCCAGGCCCATCAGCATTTCCCCTGCTCCCACACTCTCCAACAGCCACCGCGCCCAGGCACTGGCGGGGAGGGTCACCCGCAGCGGGAGGAGGGGCCTGCGGTGGAGGCAGGCCCAGGAAAGGAGAGAGCGGAGAGGCAGGAGGCAGGGGCGAGGGACAGGAAGCCGAGAGGACATCTAGGGCTGCCCTACAGTGGCATTACAAGGTTTAAAAGGGGAACAGGTTCTTCTGGAAGGAAGCAGGTTCCCTGTCCGTGAGGGGTGCACATGGGGGATGGCTGACCACCTGGAAGGGATGCTATAAAAGCCAGATGGCCTCTAAGGCGCTTTCCAGTCCTCCATTCCATGACTGTCATCACCCAGAGAGAACAATGTCATGAGGACTTAATAAGAAGAAAAAAAATAAAAATAGGGCATTGGACAGTAGCTGAGAGAAACAGCACATGAGCTTGGGGGTGGAACCTGGCCCTGGCTCCTGGTATCACATGACCTTAGATGGGTCACTAGGCCTCTCTGAGCCCCGGTTTCCTGATCTTTAAGTGGGGGCCCTACCACGTATCTTGCATGGTAGTCATTTCATTAGAAAATATGTAGAAAGCTTGACTCACTTGGTGACTCCTTTCCTCAGTCTACGGAAGCAGGACGTGGGAAAGGGCTCCCTTCCTACCCCCATCTTGACCTTGAGTCCTAGGCCAGTGGTTGGCAAACTGCGGCTCACAAGCCACATGTGGCTCTTCGGCCCCTTGAGTGTGGCTCTTCCACAAAATGCCGACTTCTGCGCATGGGCCACGAAGTTTCAATCGCACTGTACGTGCGCGCCCGCACATGGTATTTTGTGGAAGAGCCACACTCGAGGGGCCAAAGAGCCGCATGTGGCTCGCAAGCCGCAGTTTGCCGACCACTGTCCTAGGCTATGTGACCCAAAAAGACTTGTAGACGCTCTTTCCCTAAAGAGTGTGACCTCTCACAGAGATGCCCTTACTGCCTGGGCCTGCGGTCAGGGCAAGGGTGAGATGGCTTCCGGTTTGGAGCAAGGAAAGGATGGTGGCCGGCGGGAGGTTACCCGGTCTCACCCGAGGAGGCCAGAGCCCACAGTGGAGGACCAAGAAACCAACTTCTGCAGAATCATGGCCTTTCAAACTGGAAAAAGGTGTTAAACCAGACACAGCTCATCTTCCAGACACGGAAACTGAGGCCTGAGAGGCGGAGCGACTGGTTGCTCAAGATCACAAAGGCTGTGGCTGGAGGCAGAGCTGCACTCGGAGCCCAAACTCCGACAGCCGGTCGGGGGCTCTCTCCACCGTGCTGGCCTCACTGGCTCTGGGAAAGCCTCCAACTGGGAGATGAGGCTGATGCATGTGCCTGATAATTGAAACAGGAGGCGGGGGCCGCGGAGGGGCCAAGACAAAGTGAGCTATTGATTGTATCTGAACTGCAATTAAATTGATGGGCCGGGATAGCAGGTCCGAACGCCAGGCATCTTAATTAATCATCAGCGCTATCGATGGTGGCTGGGGGCTGAGTGAAGGGGGGCCCTGCTGCTGCTGGCCTCATCGATCTGCTTGTTTGAGTAAAGCACATTGATTTTTGTTCAGAGCGGTAACAATCTGGTTTTGAAATAATAAACACCAACTCCATATCAAGACGTGGGGACAGATCGATGATTTATTTGGAGCAGAGCAGGGAGCCCGTTTCCTGGCTTGGCTGCTGAGGAAAAGTGGCAGTGCACACGGGGCGGCCTCAAAGGGACCTGGCTGTGGGTGGGCGGGACCCTGCCTGCTCCTCTCGCTGAGGGAAACGGGCACAAACCTGGCCATTCCTAACTTCTCAGACAAGCGAAACCCTACTTGAGAGGCATGAACTGGGAAGCTGGTCTGCCTGGGTCAAATCCCACTCTGCCACTCACGAGCTGTGTGATGTTGGGCAAGCTCCTTAACCTCTCTGAGCGTCAGTCTCCTCGTCTGGGGATGGTCACAGTACCTACCTGTCATGAGGGAGTCCAGCTCTGCCTCCACACATTAAGTGAGTCAATGTGTGTGATGACTTTGGTATAGTGCCTGGTGCCCCGTCAATGTTCTACGGATGTTAACTATGACTGGCACCTCATTTCTCACTGCGGGGCTAACCCAGCCACCGGCCTGCTCTTGGAGGTTGGCACCTCCACCGGGCAGATGGTTCCATGAGGGCATCTGCTGCTGTGGGCAGAGGTGACCATCCAAACCAGTGAAGGGGAAAGGATGGAGCTCTGGGTACAAGGCATGTGGGGTAGGGGGGGTAGGGGGGTGAAGAAGACAGGAATATGGAAGGGAGAGGCAGAAGAGAGAAGTCAGCAGAGTGGAAAGAAAGAGAAGGGAGCACGCGGGGCTGGAAGATGAGACGAGATCCCACAGAGGAGGCACCGGGGCGGAAAAGAGACCAAGGGCTGGTTGGAGACCGGAGGGGAGCAGCACCCTCTTTGGCCCATGGTCCCCCTTTGAGAGATGGGGAGGGACAGAGGCAGGTCCAGAAAAGGGAGGTTGAGAGCGAAGGAGGCCCTACCTTGGCGGTACATGCGCATGGCATCGAGCAGGCGGGAGCCACGAAGCTGGGCGCGGAGCAGGGGCACGTCCAGCTGCAGGAGCCCAGCCTCGCAGTGGTCCCCTGAAGGCAGGTCCAGCTCGCTGCTGCTGCTGACTCGGCGGGAGGAGGCGGCCCGGGGCTCCCCGGCCCAGCCCTCTGCCACAGGCAGGAAGCAGTGCACGAAGTGCAGCTTCGACTTCTTGATGGTGTCGATGAGGGCGTCCTGCCAAAGGGGAAGGGATGGCCCTCAGGGAACTGGTGCCAGCATCTCCACTCCTTGCAGGCTGGCAGGTGCCCCACCACTGCCGAGGACATGCCAAGTCTGATAAGTCTGCCTTCACAGCTCTGAGTGACCGCCCTCACTGGTTTGGCTCAGTGGATAGAGCGCCGGCCTTCAGACTGAAGGGTCTGGGGTTCAATTCCGGTCAAGGGCATGTGCCCGGGTTGTGAGCTCAATCTCCAGTGCGGGGCGTGCAGGAGGCAGCCGATCCATGATTCTCTCTCAATATTGATGTTTCTATCTCTCTCTCTGGCACTCCCTCCCTCTCTGAAATCAATAAAAATATTTAAAACAACAACAACAGCCCTAACCGGTTTGGCTCAGTGGATAGAGCGTCGGCCTGTGGACTCAAGGGACCCAGGTTCGATTCCGGTCAAGGGCATGTACTTTGGTTGCGTGCACATCCCCAGTAGGGGGTGTGCAGGAGGCAGCTGATCGATGTTTCTCTCTCATCGATGCTTCTAACTCTCTATCCCTCCCCCTTCCTCTCTGTAAAAAGTCAATAAAATATATTAAAACAAACAAAAAAAACAGGTCTGAGTTGCCACTCAGGCAACCGCACTGAAAAAGGGGACCCCACCAGCATCGATCAAGTCGAAGTGGGATGCAGAGTGGGCACTGGGTGAGTTGAGTGTGCCCAGAATGCCCAGGCTACCTGATGGGGTGAGCAGGGCACCGGGGCCGGGGCTGGCAGACTCACCACCTGCAGCTTAATCTGGATGCACAGTGACTTCTTCTTGACCGCCGCCATGCCCGTGGTGAAGGTCTTCCGCATGCTGGTGGCCCGGCGCAGCGCCAGCTGCGAGCCTCCCTCCAGGCCCGCGATGGAGCCCGAGAGCACCGTGGCGCCGCCCGCCCGGCCCAGAAACAGATTGCTGATGATTTTCCTGCCAGAGGAGGGAGGGCAGGGGAGGGGAAGAAGTCACATTCACAGAGCAGTAGAGGCCATTCCTTTTCTGAGCTCCTAGGAAGCCAGACAATCCCCATGGCCAGGGGCCTGGCCTACCCGGGCTAGGGCTGCGTGCCCCTCGCCCTACAGAGACACTGTAGAGAAATCTCTGAATAGTGAGAAGACAAAACCAGGGTGGGCAGCAGCCGAGGGAGGCGCAGCCAGGGATTGGACAGAGCGGGCGATCTGTTCTCTGTCGCTAGGCAGGGCAGAGCGGGGAAAGGGTGCCCATGAAGCAGGAGACAGTGGAGCCCATCTTCTAACAGAAGATATAATCTATTACGTCTACTGTCTCCAGTCCCACTAGAATGTAAACTCCATAAGGGCAGGGATTTGTATCTTATTCAGTCACAGAGAAGGTGCCAATAATTATCTGCTAAATAAATGAATGGATGACAAGGATTATACACCTGAGAGGTTTCTAAGGCTATGCCTGTCTTTTGTGAAGAATGCAGGGGTGTCAGTCAAATCTAAAATTATAACTCCCCCCTCCCCAAAATAAGTAAATAAATAAATAAGCCCGACTGGTGCGGCTCAATGAACATCGACCCATGAACCAGGAGCTCACGTTTCGATTCCCGGTCAGGGCACATGCCTGGGTTGTGGGCTCTCTCCACAGTAGGGAGCGTGCAGGAGCAGCTGATCAATGATTCTCTCATCATTGATGTTTCTATCTCTCTCTCCCTCTCCCTTCCTCTCTAAAACCATAAAAATATTTTTTAAAATACACACACAAAAAAACCCAAAAAATACCTATAGGTCCCTGCAACCATGTCTGTCCCCACCTCTACTCCAGGAGGCCAGCCCCAAACTCTCAGCTAGCCTTGGCTATTGCCTCTTAGGAAGCAGAGGGTATCTACCCTGCTGGAGAGGGAGGCCTCTGACCAGGGGGCCCAAAACAGCCTTTGGGGGTGGGACAGGGGCAGAGTGAGTGGTATTCTTACTTCTGGGAGTCCTGCAGGAGCCGGGGGGCATTCTGGGTAGCCGGGTTCTGCTTGGTGTAGCTCAGCCAGCCAGCCACATTGTACTCCACCCAGTTGGTGCCATGGCTGTGGCCCAGGAGAAAATGGCGTGGTTTGCTGCTGCGCAGGAGGGGGCTTTGGCCTGAGGGTGGGAGATGCAAGGTTCAGACCATCAGGGCACCGGCTCCACAAAGCCCAGGGACTCAGTGAGCCCCTAGGCAGTGCCACCTGGACCCATATAGGGGGGTCCCCTGGAGAGGAAGTAGAGGAGCGGCCCTCCAGGGGTGCCACCTACCTTTTTTGTCACCTTCCTGGGGGCCATAGTAGGAGAAAAGGCGCTCCAGGAGGGCATCCTCAGTGGCCCCCGGCACCAGGGCCTCCTCCTCCAACAGCCACAGCAGGCCCCTGGCCTCGTCTGTGCGGGCCAGTGAGCGGACCTGTGGAGAAGCGAAGAAATCCCACTGTGCCACATGGAGCTGTGGGAAAGGAGCCAGCGCCCAGGCCCTAACCACGCACGATCAATATGCTGCACATGTACACACGTACACACGCACACCGCACACACACAGCAGCTCCCGCCCCTCACTGCTGACACCTTGTGGAGCAGGTGGGCAGAGAGGAAAAAGAGGAGGCCAGAAAGAGATCAGAGGAAGAAGCCCACGGCAAAATATGACTCCCAGGACTCGTGGCCAAAGTCACCAAAGGCTTCTGACACCCAGAGGCTCTCCTCCATCCTCATCCTCTCGCAGGTCACATGGGGTTTGCGAGAGCCTCATGCTGCAGTCACTCCCTGGGCATCACCCATGAGCATAGCGCGCGGACTAAAGGAAGCTGTCAGTAAGTGACAGCTGTGGGGCTCACCTGAGAGAGGCGCACCCAGGGCACTGCAGGTGGGGTCATTGCAGAGTCATAAACTCAAGTGTGAAGAGCATAAGACAAGTGACTTAGTGGCTGTGAAAGCCCAAATGGGCAGATGGAGGCTGGCTGGAGACCAGGTGTCCCCATCGAAAGGAAACAGCCACCCCTCAGCGGCAGCCAACTGCTGTCCTGCAAGAATGTTGGCCTAGTATTGGTAAATACCCAGTTTTTCCAGAGAAGGTGGAAATAATGAATTCTGATTTCTAATGCCCCATGTAAGCCAAACCAACTATATCTGTGGCCACATCTGGTCTGAGGGCATCTTTTTAATGGAGTTTCCAAGTCTTCCTCAAGCAAGAAGGACTGAACTTTCCCCACACCCATTCTGGCCTGGCCTTTAGGGACTGGGGGACAAGAGAACGAAGAGAAATGCCATTTCCCTCCTGGACCCCAGCTGCCTACCTCTCCTCCCTGAAGCTGCCCAAGGGAGTCAGTGTGATTACCAGGAGGTGACCAAGGACTGATGAGCAACTACGGTCCCAGAGTGGCCAGAGCTGCCAGCAGGAATGAGCAATGAAGTCATCAGATGGTGAGGGGCCGGCTGGGCACTGAGGGGCCCTCATCCCCAGGGGTGCAACCGCCCGATGCCAAGGCCCATCAGATAGGAAGAGCAAAGAAGAAAAAGAACGGCCAACCCCCATCCAAATACACTGCCTGACCCACTGCTGCTCCTAAGCCACACGGACTGACTTCCTCATGGCCAAGGTACTGGAGGGAGGCCACCTCAGGAGCCCAGGTATCAGGGGGAAAGCCGCTTCCCTGGGGAGATGTGAACCTTGGGCACTTCAGGCATTTGTCCCGGAGGGACATTCACTCTCTCCAACCTCCACTCCCTTGCTAGCCAATGGGGGCCTTCCCACAAGGAAGAAGGAGAGGGAGACAGGACTCGAAGCCGAGGAGGGAGAGCAGCAAGCCTAGCAAAAATGTCGGTTCTCCAGTAAAACGCCTCAGGTGACTTCCCTAATTGGAGATCATCACCAAATGCCAAGTGCACTTCAGGCCAGCCAGTCCCCAGGCAATAAGGTGTCCAAGACACTAGTCCCAAGGGTGACAGAGCCCACCCGTCCCAAGGATGGGGGGAGCTCAAATCCACATGGCCCTCAGTGGGCGTCTATAGCTGGGCGCTATTTCCCTGTTTGGGTGCAATGCTGCCTCTTCACCCCACTCTGCCAGGCACATCAGTCTTCTTCTTGGGGACAATGGGAGGGAATGACTATGTCCTTTGGGTCCAGCCAGGCCCTCGCCACCTAGGAGGACCTGAGGCTCAGCCAGTCACAGGACAGGGCCTAAGCCCGGCTGGTGAGAGAGGAGGTACACCTTCCTGTTTGGCTCAGACACCCAGGGGCTGAGGCTCCCCATTACACCAGGGCAGAAGAAAGTGCCACCTTCCTGGCCAAACTGGCTGAGGGATAAGGGAGGGGCAGGGACCATAGCTCTAAAGTGCTTGGTGTCTGGGCCTGATTGCTGTCCCTCTCCCCCTCTCCCCCCACCCGCCCCCACCCCCGCCTCAGCACCCAGGGGCACCGCTGGCAACAGTTCATATAGGGAGGGTCCTGCTGAGGAAGAGGAATAGGAAAGGAGAGAGGAGACCGGCCCAGGGCCTCGCTGGAACTCCTACCAGGGACTGATGGGAGGCTTGGTCCACGGCAGAAACAGAATCGTCTGTGGCCGGCTCCAAGTCGTCAAACGCCACCTCGATGTTCTCCTGGGAAGGAAGGCAGAGCGTAGTGAGCACCGGGCCATGGGTGGGCGCAGCTCTATGAGCAGGCGAGGCGGTCAGCAAGTCTGACCTCCTGTCCCACGCAGGAGCGCCCCTCTAGCAGCCCGAGTGACCACGCTCATTACCTCCCAAGGCACCTCGTGCCACGGGCGACCAAAACTCTTCTAACCTCCTTTCACACTGAGCTAGAGTCACCGATTTCTGTTATTCACATCCATTGAGTAGACTATGAGGAGTGAGCCTTTCAGGTTCACACTCATCCTTGAGACACTTGAAGACAACTGTAATTTTCCTCCTGAATCTTCTCTGATCCCCAATAAATATCCTCCCCAGGATCAAGATCCCTCACCTCCACATGAGGGCAGATTTCTAGATCTCGTCTCATCCATGACCCCCTTTTGTGAAGGGGCCCCCAAAGGATCAATCACCGTCTTAACAGGTCAGGAGACAGGGAGGACCACGCCCGACGCCCAGTGGCGATCGCAGGGCTTAGGTGGCGCCTCAAAGGGCAAGAAAGGGCTCCTGGGACCCTGAATGCATCTTTAGTTCTTGGGGAGCAAACTCCACAAAGTAAGAATGTAGCCTGGGCAGGAAAAGAGGCCCAGTGCAGAGAGCACCGGTGGGCAGAAATGACAAGAGCATAGAAGCTGGGAAGGAGCCGCCAGTGGGGAAGGTGGTTCATCCCCTCACCCACAGAAGCCCGCCCTGAGGGGCCAAAGCCAGAGGGTGAGGCTTGGGGGGAGGGGGCAGGCCGAGCCCAGGTCGAGCGATACCTCCTTGTATCTTTCCAGCTCCTGCACAAAGGTGCGCTCGTGGAAGAGCCCCTGCAGCCGGTCCTGGGCGTAGTTGTGGCACAGCTCCTCAAAGGAGGCTCCTCGGGCCGCCCCTCCCTGCTCAGGGTTCTGGAAGCCTGGAGTATCCACAATCATCATAGAGCAGAGGGAGTGCTGGCTGGACTTGAGAGCCCTTGACAGGGAGAGGCTGGGTCAGCGCTGGCGAGGGCAGGACCACTGAACAGGCCCCACCGGCAGCCCAGCCCTGGACCAAGCAAGCTCCCATCCAACCCCGTGCGGGTGCCCAAGACCCCGGTGGGGAGGATGTGCCTCCCTTGGCCTAGAACAGTGATGGCGAACCTTTTGAGCTTGGCGTGTCAGCATTTTGAAAAACCCTAACTTAACTCTGGTGCCGTGTCACATATAGAAATTTTTTGATATTTGCAACCATAGTAAAACAAAGACTTATATTTTTGATATTTATTTTATATATATAAATGCCATTTAACAAAGAAAAATCAACCCAAAAAAATGAGTTTGCGTGTCACCTCTGACACGCGTGTCATAGGTTCGCCATCACTGGCCTCTAAGGACACGGAGCCATCTGCTGGTGGAGCATGGCTCTACCTCGGCAATCACACAGCACAGAGGCTTCTAGTCCATCTTGGTCAAGGCAGGAGGCCTGTGAGCTCCTGGACCCTCCCGCTTGGCACTCACCTGTTCACCAGAGAGACAAGAAGGGTGAAGAGCTCGCTGTAGAGGCTGGACGCCATGCCCTCTAAGCACTCCAGCGCACTCAGTTTGGGGCCTGTGGGGCAAGGGGATCAGACATGTCTCCTGCTCCCGGGGATCCCCACCTGGGTATGTTCCCTCCCTACCCAGGGCCAAGTCAGCAGGGGTCTTGGGGCTCCCTTTCCCCCTGATGGACGTTCTAGTCGCCCCAGCAGTCTCCCCATGGCAGAGAGAGCAGTGAGCCCTGGATGAAGCCTCCCAATGACATTCACCAGCCAAGGGGCTCAGGGTACCTGTCCCATCTCCCAGGCCGCTCTCCTCGGGGCCCTGGCGGAAGGAGGTGGAGCGCTGCAGGGTGCCACCCTTGTACTGGTGCTTAAAGATGGACGAGGAGAGCTCCTCCAGGCTGCAGCCCAACAGGTACGCGGCCTTCTGGGCCCACTCGTGGCGGGCAAACTGCTTGCGCCCAGCTACGGGGTAGAAAGAACCATCTGGTACCTTGGGTCTTCCTCCTGAGGCCATTTGATGCCCTTTGGCTCCCTGTTCCCATTGGACTGGGGAGTAGGCATCTTCCAGAGGCAAAACCAGCCCAGATGACACCAGAGGGCTTCAGGCAAAACAAGGACAGCCAGCAACTGCCAGCTTCCTGTGCCCCTGGGGGACAGAGAATGAGCAGGTCCTAAAAGAGGCGGTAATACACACTGCTGCCACCAGAGGGCATCCTGTCAGCTTTCAACATCCTTTTAGGGCTTGGCTCCCGGGTACCAACTTGGGGAAATGCAGTCAGAGGATGAGCCAGAGCCCACCTACGATGAGCACCGAGATCCACCTGTGCCTCGGGGGGCAGGTCAGGAGGGAGTACAACGCCTTCCCTTCCATGAACGCATCAGGACCCTCCCTCTTACCTCCAGGCATCTGCCAGGGGGGACCACGAACACCCACCCATGGCCCAGCAGTGGGGACATGAGGAAGCCTCAGAGGAAAGAAAGCAGCCCACGCAGACAGAAGTGCCTCAGCCAACATGTGTCTAATCACGGCAATTAGGGAAAGCTAACAAGAAACAAGGTTTTACCTTCAGCAGCTTCTGTAAGGCAAAGGACCAGCATGCAGCATGCAAAGAAAAACAGCATGTTAGCAAACAGTCATCAACGGAGCCCGCCAGGCCCACGGGGAGGGGTGGTGGAGGGTGGGGGTTTGTGAGGACGAGCAGGCAGGAAAACACAACCACGTTCAGGCTCGGGGACACAAACACTCGCACGCACAATCTCACAGGAGGATGTAATCACCCTGACACACACACACAAGAACCTCCAAAGACACACACACACACACACACACACACTTCTCTTTCCCCTCAGCCTCCAAGGCCCCAACCCCCCTGGAAGCTCTGAGGAGGTAACAGACCCTGCTCACAAGGCAGGTCCATGTGCTGCACACCCAGAGCTCTCTCTCCACCTGCAGGCAGCCCTGAGTAGGGTTGGTTACAGGAAACCGGGGTTTGTCACCTCCTCAGAATGAAGGAACTTCCTTAAGACACAGCCAGCCACCCACCCGCCCGGCCGCCTACGGTTTGGGGAATAACTTCTTTAAAACGGAGCCTGCTTCCTTTTTGGTGGAGATGCCACCTGCTGGGATCATAAGGAGCCTAACACCCAGACGCCGGTTCTTCCCTGTATCCACCCACCCACCCACCAGTGCTTCCTCGCTCCTGCTGAGCAGCCTGCAGCCCTTCACATCCCGAAGGAAGATGAAGCCAAAGCCCGGGTGCTATGAGAGGCTCCCCTTTCCCTAAACTGGAGGAGAAAGAGGTGAAGAGGTGCTCAGAGTGCCCGCCCATCAGCGTCATCTCAGAGGAAGGCAGCGGAGTTTCCAAGCCAGGCCAAGCTCTAGCCCACTGATGGCGAACCTATGACACGCGTGTCA
Organism: Myotis yumanensis; assembly: GCF_028538775.1. NCBI lineage: Eukaryota > Metazoa > Chordata > Mammalia > Chiroptera > Vespertilionidae > Myotis > Myotis yumanensis. Next base: position 20,772,125 of record NW_027223767.1, on the reverse strand, counting down.
GAGGTGACACGCGAACTCATTTTTTGGGTTGATTTTTCTTTGTTAAATGGCATTTAAACATATAAAATAAATATCAAAAAGATGTCTTTGTTTTATTATGGTTGCACAAATCAAACAATTTCTATATGTGACACGGCACCAGAGTTAAGTTAGGGTTTTTCAAAATGCTGACACGCCGAGCTCAAAAGGTTCGCCATCACTGCTCTAGCCATTCACAAGCCCCCAGCACAAGTGCCGAAATTGCAGCCCATTGGTTACCACGGTGCTTGCTGCCCCCTAGTGGCCTTCACCCTGACATGCAAGAGAAAGAAACCTGCTACCAAACCCGCGGAGAGAAGGGTGGACTCGGAGAAAACTGGCCTTAGGAAACCCCCGGAAGCAGGCCCACCCTACCCCACCTGAGCCCAACGAGGGCATCGTGAGAGGTTCCAGGGTCTGGATGCAAAACAGATAGGAGCAGCTATTTTGGGGACTCCCAGAAGCCCACCGCCAGCAGCTGCCCTCGCCACCTCAACCCAGAGGTTTCTCCCAGGCCAGTCCCCTCATTACAACAGAACAAGCCCAGCCCCCAGAGAGAGCCCCGGGCAAGCACCAAGGGGGGCCAAGTGGCCCCACACCCCAGGGAGGGGCCAAGGTCAGTTACCCTCTTGCTCCTCAGGGGCCTCTGTCAGAAAGGGAACAAGAAGAAGAGTTATTCCAGGGGACGGCTCTGAGTCGGGCCCTTCTCTTCCCCCTCGGCCTCCAAGCCCCAACCCCCTGCTTTCACAGAGCTCCCGCTCACGGCCACCTAAATCCAGGCCTCCGGCCACCATGGGCCGAGCTGCTTCTCCGGGTGTCGGGAGCCTTCTGCTCTGATGTGGGGGGCTGGGAAGAGGCGCAGTGAAAGAGGGGTGTCTGATAACAGATGAGTCTGTGCTGGGCAAGGACAAACTGGGAGTGGGAGGGTCCCCCAAAGGTCTCTGGGCGACAAGCCAGACTGTGGGGACCCTGGGCAGATTACCTTTGGTGGCTCCTGCAGCCCCCAGGTGGTAGATGGCAGCCAGGATGAGCCAGCAGGCTTTCTGCTCATCGGGGGAGATGCCCAGCACCTTCATGGCCGCCTGTAGCTTACTGAACTGCTGAGCTGCCTTCTGCTTCTCCTCGGGCTACAGGGGCAGAGGAACACACTGGCACCCGATCTCAGAGGGGCTGCCCCCTCCCCCCGCAGCAGACCCCCATGCCCTCAGGGAGGGCAAGGCTAGGGGAGAGCCACCCAGCTGGAGCTGGGCTCCTGCTATTCTCACGGGCACTGCAAGCCATTGGAGGCTTCTTCTTCTTCTTGTTTTTAATCCTCCCCCCAGGACATGCTTATTGACTTTAGAGAGGGGAAGAGAGAGAGAGAGAAACATCGATTGGTTGCCTTCCCATACTCGCCCTGACCGGGAACTGAACCAGGAACCTTTCGGTGTAAAGGAGGGACAACACTTCAACCAGCTGAGCCACACCGGCTAGGCATTTGAGGCTTCTTTTACCCCCAACGCCCAGGGCTGTCAACCCAGTACCCACAGGCCCCCTCACCTTGGCCAGTGGCACAATCCCGAACACATTGTTCTCTGCCAAGTGGTTCAAGTGGAGCTCTGTCCTAGGGGTACAAATGAGGGATCAGCACAGTGCTTGGTCCCGATGCCAAGGCCATCTCCCTACCAGCGTGGAGACAGACAGACTCAGCTTCCAGACTCAGTTCTGTCGGCTCCTCACGCCCTGCAGTCAGGCCAGCTGCTACCGCCTTTCTTCATCGGCTGGATGCCTGGTCAGGGTACCAGTCTCCCCAGCACAGGTCACCAGAGATGCCCTGATGCAGAGTGTCAAGCCAGACCCCTGGGAGGGGGCAGGAAACCTGCCTGAAGGGCGAGTCCAGCAGGACAGGGACTGTGCCCTCGGTTACAAGAAGAGCTAAAGAGGAAGTGCCCACAGGCTGCGGCTCAGCCTCATCATTTATCCTCTCGTCAGTGAACACCGACAGCAAGTCCGAAGGCCTTCAGGGAAGCGCCTGGCAGAGGAGCCAACGTGGGGCAGGAGGGTCAGCTTAGAGGGAGGGCACTGGGAAGGGGTTAAGCTCTTGGCCCCCGTGTGGACCGGCTCAGCTCCCTACTAGCTGGGTGACCGCAGGCCAGTTCCTGAGGGCCTGTACCTCAGGGTGCTTTCTCGCTGGGTCTGGCTTAGCAGAGATCCTAGCTAAGCACCGGGAACACTGAAGGGTTAACTGTGCCCCTCACACATAACCAGACCCCTGTGCCCAGGCAAAGGGAGCTCCTGCCGGGCAGGGTCTCGGCTCACTCATCTTGTCATCCTCAGGGCCTGGCAATACGCAAACGGGACGGGATGCAACCGAGAGGCAAGATCTAGGGGGCTGGAGCCCAAAGCTCCCTCCCGTTCCCTCTGTCCCATCTCACCTGAGGGTGCCATCCCCACAGGCCAGCAGGTAGTAGAAGACATTGAAGGTGGCCTCGCTGGCCGGGCGCCGAGCCACGCGCAGTTTCTCCAGAAGCATCGTCTGTGCGCAGCATGAAGGGTGTGGGCAAAGGAGAGAAGTGCCAGGAAAAACTTCTCCCACCCCACGGCAGAGAGGACCGGGCCCACGGAGCCAGCGGCCGCTGGTTAATCTCCAGGTGCCCAACCAGAGGCCAGAGCACCCATGGGGCAAACCCGGGCAGAAACCAGGGTGTGTGTGTGGGGGGGCGTGGAATAGAGACAGGCCCAGCTCATGGGAGGACACTGCCACTCTGCCTACTTCCTCAGCACAGCCTCCGCGGGAAGCTGGACACGTTGTGGTGAGAGATTTCATTTAGCAAAGAAGGGGCCTACCTTTACTGACAAGCCAGTCTCCCCTGGGTGAAACCACCAGAGAGAAGGCCCTGAGCACGGGGCGGGGCTTGGCTGGGCCCCACCCAGGGCAGCAGGCACAGGGAACAGAATGGGGGAGGCGTGGGCAGAGCAGGCCAACTCCAGTGCCAGGGTCGGTTTTGCTGGGGTCGAATCCCAGGAAAATGGGACACAGGAGAGAGCCTGATTCCTAGGGCATGAAACCGGGTGGTCACTCGCCTACCACCCTGAGTGTCCCCTCACCTGGATGGAGGCCGAGGCCACCTGGCCAGCTTGGTCGAAGTCCAGGGAGAGGATCTGGGAGAAGCGGGTGGCATTGCCGTTCATGATGGTGGGGCTGTTCCCAAAGGCTTCCAGGAGGGTGTACAGAGCCTGCCACTTGTCCACTGGAGAAGAGAGGCCCAGGGGCCGTCAGGAGAGCCGGGGCACGGAGAGGCCAGGGAGAAAAACGCGGGCACCTAGCAGGGGCCTCCGTCCCCACCCTCTCTCCCAAGCCCATTCTCAGTCCCTCAGTTGCCCCTGCCTCACCAGAAAACACCTTGTTCCCGCCGGTGCCTGCGATGGTGGCCAGGTACTGCACCAGGTGCTGGCAGCTGGTGGTCTTGCCACTGCCACTGCTGCCCAGGAGGATGATGGACTGGTCCTGGCGGCTCATCAGCATTGCCCTGTATGCCGTCTGGGCCACGGCATAGATGTGGGGTGCCATGTCCTCCCGCCGACACCCCTTGAACATGTGCATCACCTTGGGCAGGAGAGGGGTGGGGAGGATGGATAGGCTCTTAGCTGGTCCACTCAGACACCCCTCGCCCCCAAGGTCCACATCTCTCTGGGCCTTTCACTCCAGGGCAGCAGAGGGATCCCGAGGCGAAGGCCAGGCATGGAAATGCAGATCCTCGCCACGTTCCGGCCTCCGTTAGAGGTTGGGGAAGGGCTTTCTGTCCTCACCCCTTGAAATGACCCTCTTCCCAAGGTCAACTGAGAGAGTGGACAGGGCCCAGTGGGATGCCAAGGGGAAGGGGCAGAGCCAGAAAAGGTGGGATCGGTAGAGGCTGGGTGGGTCCATGAGGCAACACAGTGGTTCAGGGGGCATCACACCTTCTCGGAGTACACAGCGGGGGCCCCCCGGGGGCTGAGGACCAGCAGGCTGGGGCCGGCGTACGTGTGCAGCAGGCTAGCGCCGTAGCGCTGGCGCAGTGTGTGCACCACGCTGGACTCATTGAGGTACACCAGCGAGGCCAGGTCTTCCAGACGGTCGCAGGAGGGGGCGTTGGCCTGTGTGAAGGGACAGGCGGGAGGGCACTGAAGGAGCCGAACCAGCCTGCACTGCCAGCGGACAGGCCTGCCCTGCTCAGCCCACCTCCTGTGCCCTCCACCAGCCTCCTGCCAACCTTCTCCACGTCGTCCTCATCCACATCCAGGATGGCTCCATCGTGGTCTAGCTTCACGCGCACCTTCCCCTCGGGCAAGCTGAGCTCCTGGGATTTGAGCTGACTGGCTGCAGAGCGGCGCAGACAGTCAGGCGTGGGTCTGGGAAGGCTTGGCTACCCTCTTTGGGCCCGTTATGGCCCTGCCTCCTCCTCCCCACGGTATCACCGGCCTCTCCTTGCTCACCACCCAGCCCTTTCCAGATGCAGAAAGCGCCCCAGCCCTGAAACCCAAGAGGCCGGGGCACCTGCCCCTGGGCGCCCCCAGGCTCACCCAGAGAGAAGCCATCCTTATGGACCAGCCACACCTTCTCTGTCTCGTGCCAGGCCTCCTCCGCTGCAATCTGCTCTTCCGTCTTCACCTGGCAGAGGGAGGGGAAGGATACATAGTCAGACTCTGTTCTGGAAAACGGGGGCAAGGACAACGGGAGAGAGGAGGGACTTGAGGGGAGGGGCTCCCAGAGGAGCCACTGGGCGAGGAGGGGGCAGTTGTTGGCAGACACAGAACAGGGACGTCAGCGGTGTCAGAGGGAAGAGGTGGGGAAGCCAGGAGGGGGTGGTGGTCCTGGGGAGCCTTGAGGACAAGGACACAGAGCCAGTGGCACAGGGAGCATGTGTCCAGGAGAGAGCGATCCCTGGAAAACAAAGCAGCAGGTTCCACCCTCAGCTGCCCTTTCCCCCACCTCCCTGCGAAGCCGGTGGGATTAGTGTCCTAAGCCCACAGCCCTCCCTGGGCCACAGCTGCTGTGACCTCTCAGGCCCAGCTTCTCCCGCATCCTGGTGGGCCCTCCCTTACCAAGCCGGGGAAGGGCATTTCCTCAAGGCCTGGGGCGGGAGTGTCTCCTGAGGACCTCACGGTGCAGAAGGATACGTGGGGCCGGAGTCCTAGCCTCAGCCTGGCCTGCCCCTCCAGAGGATGCTCCCCGGGGCAGAGGCAATGCCCAGATGCCCACGCCAGCCTCGCGGCTCCTACTCCCTGCCTCCTCAGAAGGCGGGAGGTACACAGACCTACATGGACATGCTAAGGCCATACAAGGCATGCCACACAGATGGACATCAGAATGGGTATAGAGGGGCTGGGAGCCGCTTAAGGCCCCAAGTGGTCACCAATCAGAAAGAAGCATTTGCAGGGTGTGGGGCTGCCAGCCCTGGCACTCCATGAGACAACTTGGGCTGGGCAGGAATGGTGCCAGGGGGAGCTTGGCAAACGGGAGACAGACCCATCAGGCTCCTTTAGTTGTGTGTGGGCAAAGGGGCAACAGGTCATCCAGGGGCCCTGCTGGGGGGAGGGTCACCCCGAGCTCTGAGGATCCTCAGCTCTGAGGTACAATTCGTCTGCTAGCGTCCCCCACCCTCCTGAGACCTGGGCACACACACTGCTTTGTGATACTGAGCCCTGGTGAGGGGTCGAGACGGATAACAAGAGGAAGCATTTTCTCTGTCCCGTTTCCTAGAGCTGAAAGAGAGATTGGGGTTCTGCTCCCAGGTTGGATTCCGGCTTCAGAGAACTCTCTCCCTCGCTGACTGCCCTTCCCAGCTACAGTGTGAGGAGGCGGGGCTACCCCAGTGGTCCCCGGCCTCATGGCAGTGAATTTGCCCTTCAATTAGTAGGATCACTATGGGGTACCTATAGCTTAAATTAAGTGCAGACATTAAAAAATGGTTCGTTTGTTATATCTGAAGAAATGTAACTTTATAAAACAAAATTATTTTGTATGTGTTGTCTTCTGAAAACCGTGTGAGACAGGCGAAACCTTTGTCTTGAATGAGCACGTTCTGCGGGTCAAGTGTTTGAAGACTGATGTATAAGGTGACATCAAAGGGCCATGGCCTATAACTAACTCCTTCAGAGCTAATTCGAAGGTGGGTTTCCCACATTGCCCAGCAGGTGGAGACAGAGAAAGCCGCATCTTCAGGCTTTGGATGGGGACTGGGGGGGTGGGGGTGGGGGGCGGGGGACGGTAGGGATTGAGCCTTTTCAGCTACCCAGAGCGAGCAGAACTGAAACACCCAGAAACCAAAACCCTGGGTCTCCAGTGGCTAAGGACCATGTACCACAGAAGCCAAACTCAAGTGACTCTCCCCAAGGGCCTGACACAGAGCTGCCCCATCTCCAGCTCTTAGCACTGCCTCCCGGGAGGATCCCGCCGGACAGCAGGTGGGGACCAGAAGGGGAAAGAGCCCTTACACTCCAGCATGAGGCCCGAGCACAGACGCCGGCCCAGGTACAGGCCGGGGGTGGCAGGTGGTCCCCGGAGGAAGTGGAGGGCTCCTGAGGGGGACAGGAACACCCTACCTGGCTGTGGGCAGGAGAGGCGGCCTCAGGGTCCAGCTACCAGCAGCAAGCAAAGAAGAGAGAAGAAGAGGGGTGAAGACAAGCAGACCATCCGCACGTCCCCTTCCGCAAGCACCCTGGGCCAAGTGGGCGGGCACTCTCGGGCTGCCCAAGGTGTGGGTACGGGTGGGACTTGCTTAGCACCAGGAGGAGGGTTGCTGGCCCGGGCAGGTGCACTGAGCCCAGGGCAGGACAGGACTGTGCCATCCTGGCCACAGTCTCTCCCAGGCTGGCCATCTAGTCCATTCTGAATTAGGCTCCTCTTCTGTGTGCTGCCAGGCCAGGCCCCCTCACCATATCCAGGGCCTTGTTCCCCTGGGAGCCCCTCGCCTTGTCTCTAGGGCATTTTCCGGCCTAGCTCCCCTGTAGCCCTCAGACCCCAGGACAGGGCTGTCCCTGGCCTCCATACACCCCCGCCTCCCGCCAAGGCTGCCCTTCAGAAATGTCATCACTGCACTTCTCAGACAGCAAGACCACCAGTAGCCCCAAGTCTAGGACCCTTCTTCAAACCCCCACGGAACCACCGCACCACTCCCAGGCGGGCACCCTACCCATGGCACGTGGAGGCATCGCCCCATCCGGGTCCACATGCCAACCGCCCGAGTATAGGCACCTTGACCTCTCGGCCTCTAGCTGGTCACTTAAAGGCCTCTCTGGAGAGGGAGGGGAGTCGGCCAGGCCTTGGGCCTTGCCTCTTAGAAATGGACAAGGAGTTAACAGGCCCACCTGGGTCTGGAGAGCCGGGGCATCAAAAAAGGGGAGTGTCAGCTCCCCTCTCGACACCCACCAGACCTGGGCACCAAGACATGTCCTCATGGCAAGAGGACGGGGCCAGAAAAGGGGGTTGGATCCCCAGCCAAGAGGGGTCCCTCCCACAGGCACTGGGCTCCCTGGAGGAGCAGGCGTCACTGTGCTCAGACCCACCACAGAGCCCTTCTCTCCTTTCTTGAAGTGGGAAGCCCACTGTGAGGCCCCCAGGACCCAGGGACCACTCTTCCATAGGCAGGTGCTCCCACACACACACACTGACACACACACTCTGGCCGCCAGCCTCAGGCAGGAGGAGGCCAGGGCCTGGGGAACCGCACACGGGAGGTGGCATTACAGGCGCGGTGAAGATCCTCTCCAGCCGCAGGTGGGCCTCCTCCGCGGGGCTCAGCCGGACCTCGGGGGCAGCTCCTGCCTGGAGGTTAAACCACCATTAGTCCCGGCCCCGGGAGTGGTGGGGACACCGCATGTCAAGCTGCTAGCCCAGGAAGCCACTAGGACCCAGTGGGTAAGTGAAGTAGGGTCAGGAAGGCAAGCCAGGCACCAATCTGAGGTTTTAAACGATCAGATAAGAAAGAAAGAACGGGTGCCTGAGAGTTCTGAGGCTATTTCTTCTCACCATCTTAACCACTTCAGCACCAGGATGGCCCTGCTCTTCCACGCACCCTCTGGCCTCTGCCATCAGCCAAGGCGGCAGAAGGCCAAGCAGAGCTCTTCTCTGATCCCAACTCCACTCGAGTGAGAGGTGGAGGACGGGGAGCCAGAGGGAGGGCAGCAGCCCAGGAGCCACTCCTTGGAGGTTTTCTCAGGGATGGATGGTTCACCTCATGCCCTGCCCATCAAACCAAAATGCCCCTGCCAACTCCTGTGTGCTAGGAGGTCCGTTTCCTGCTGCAGAGTGAGCCACGAGGGCTGGGGAGAGCTGCAGCCTGCTCCTCTCTAGGTTCTGCGAAACCCAAGAAGAATGGAATAGGCACAAGACGGGTTCTGGGGCCTGAGGAATCCCAGGGGCTGGAGACAGGACAGGCCTGTAGGCTGTGCCCTGCCCCTCCCCTTCCAGCCAGGAGCACGGAAGAGCAAGGAGAAGCACTGGTGAAACTGCACCCACTCCCCGTCCCCGCCTCCCCCGCAACACACACACACCTCACGAGGCCTCAGAAGGGTCTCTACACAATGGGAAAGCTTAAAGAGAACTGGCCCCACGCCTAGGACCAGCCAAGCAGGCATCACCTTCCATGGCCAAGGGCTGGGCTGACCGCCCTTGCCTATCCCCTCTGCCTCTCAGCATCCTGTCCCACCCAGAAGGCACATTGTGGACAGACAGCGCCCCAGATCCAAAGGGGGCCCACTGTGCCCACTAGCCACCCAGGCACAGGGCTCCTCACAATCCTGCTGCCACCGGGGCCTGGTGCCAGGCCTGAAGGCAGTGATGGCGATGATGGTATTAATAACTACTGTTATTAGCATTACCTACAATACTACCGTTTATTTATGGAGCACCCACCATGCCAGGGACTGGGCTGGGAGCATTCATTATCTGAACCACCTCTAACCTTCACAGGAACCCTTCAAAGCAATCCAACGTCCAAAAAGCCCTCCAAGACCAAAAGATGCTTCTCAGCTATTTTGGTGGCCAGTCCTGACTGTTTATATTCTATCCCTCTGCGGCGTGAACATTTACAGGTTTTGCGGTGGAAATACTAATGCCTGGTTATGAGTGGCTGCTCATTATGTACACTGCCTGGCATTCTAAAATATAAAAATTACTCATTTCTCAAATACTTCTGGCCCCAAGGGCTACCGAGAAGAACTGAAGGCCTGCGTCCTCCCGACTCGACAGATGAAGACTCGGGGATGGGACCTCGCCGAGATCCCACTGGGGTGAGTGGCTGGGAGGTGAACGCACACAGGCCTCCTGACTTCGGTTCTTCCCACCCTAGCACGGACCTGCTAAGACTCCTGACCTTGATGTAGCGTCTGGAGCCACAGGCTGAGCCCACATCGCTGAGGACCAGCCCTGACTCCCACTGAACAGCCGCATGCTGGTTAGCAGCCCCATCACAGAGCCCAGGCCGCCACCGCTCTGGCATTCCATCTAGGGGAGCCATGCAGCCCCGCCTTCAGCAAAGGCTCGGGCCTAGCCTCTGCATCACGCGGGGCCTGTGGGGTGGCCTGGGGGAAGCCGGTTGTGAGGGTGCCTGGCCCTCGAGCGAGTGAGCGAGCGAGGGAGGGTGGTGAGGGGCAGGGGAGGTTAGTGACACACTCGGGTACCTCCTGCTGCCCGTCAGGGGCTGGTGACTTGCACTGCTGCGGTCCAGTGAGGTTCGACTTCGGGCCAGCGGAACCCGAGTCGGCCAGCTCTTGTGGCGCGGCTGGGGAACACTGCTTCTCTGGGGTTCCGGGCTTGGCGGGGGGGTCCACCACCTCTGGGGAGCCTGGTTTCCCCGGGGAGCCTGGCTCCTGGCTGGGGGGCGACTCTCCCTTCCCAGGAGGCTGCCTGCTGCGGGGCTTGTGGTCCTTGCCCCTGCCCCGGGACATCAGGCTCCGCAGGCCCACGGAGAGCTCATCCTTGGCTGCCTCCTTCTTGGCTTCAGGCTTAGGTGGAGCAGGGGGAGGAGGCGGAGGGGGAGGGGGCTTGGGGCCGGGGGCTGCCTTTTCTCCCCTCTTGCCTCGAGCTGGGTGCTCAGGGGACTTGACCCCTCTGCTCGGAGGTTCCCTGGCATTCCCCGGCTCCTCGCCGGGCAGCACCTTGCTCACCACCTTCCTCACTGCATGGGCCACCTTCTTCCGAGACAGGCCCGGGGCCTCCTCGCTTGGGCCATCTGCTGAGGCGGCCCCCAGGCCGTTCATGGCCGGTGTGGGCACGGGGCTCTTGGTTCTCTGGGAAGTCTCCGCAGGTGCGGGGCTGGTGGGAGGCTGCGGACTCTTGGATGGGCCACTGCCGTCCTTGGAGCTGCCCTCTAGCTACAGTCACACAGATACAGGTAGACATTAGCATCAGCCCGTGTTCCTGCCCGCCCCACGCAGAGGAAGTAAGAGGTGTGGCCTCACGCCCAGCCCTGAAACAGACCTTCCATTCATGCAGCAAACAACGCATAGCTCCAAGAGGCTTTCCAGCCAGCATCTGAGCGTGTGGTGTCTCTCCCCCACAAAGACAAGCAGGAACTGCTGTCACCTGCCAGGCTTAGCATGGAGCTGTGAGACGCCAACACAGAATCCCTGGAGGCCCATGAGGTGCCCCAGAGTTAGTGCCATCCAACGGGGCAGCGACCAAGCCCCAATCCAGGTGAGCCCAGTCCCTCACAGCCCAAACACAGCAGAGATGGAGCATAGAGAGGGCAGGCAACCCGTTCCTAGGCCTCATGCCGGGGCCTCCTGCCTTTGTGGTCCCTCGGTCACCTGGTTTTCTGGGCTGTCAGACCCAGAGTCTGCTCATCCTGATGAGAACAACAGTTAGGGAGCAATTCCCCACCTGTCTACTCCGCACCCACATTCTCAAGGCTGCAGAAACCCAGTGCTCGCCCAGGAAGCTTCCACCTCAGCCTGCTCTCTGTCCGTCTCTGCAGTTTTCCTCCTGCAAACCTCTCAAGGGCTGGACACCTCCTAGCTCCCAGAGGCTGCGTGTGGGATAATGGGAGGAAGAGGAGGCAGCTGTGGCCCACAAAGGGTTAAGCACTCAAGCTGCCATGCCCTACAGCCTCTGGGCACCCAGGAACTAAATGCAGTGTGCTGGCACACTCCACCTGCTGAGCCTCCCCTCCCCCCAACACTGGGGGGACTGTCTGTGGACCCATAGGACTGCCACTGGGAAGGCCAGGCTGGCGAATGGCAGGGCAGAGTTGCCTGCAGAGCTAGCCACATTGCCTCGGGGCAGCCAGGCCAGCCTAGGGGCTCCTTGCTGGTCAGGCCCTGCCACTAATGAGCCGTGCTCGTGCCCTTATTCCCCAAAACAATGACCCTGGTTCTGGGGTGTATCTGAGCACCGGGCTCCAAGGGGGGCCGCCTGCCATCTCTGCTTGGTAGGAAGATGCCTGCAGAGTGGGCAGACCTCTGGCTGCCGTGTGGAGAGGTGGCCCCACGTCCTGAGAAGAGCTGAGCCAAGGAGCCCGGGCCCAGGCCTCAGCGGCACTGTGGCCCTGCTGCAGGGGTGGAGGGGGGAGGGCCTGAGGTGCTCTTCCTCCCTGGCATGCCAGAGGCTGCGGCGCTGGCTGGTGGCTCTGGCTGCTGGGTCCTACCCCCCTCCCCTCCCCCTCTGGCTTTCCTCCCGTCCCCTCGAACTGCAGATGATGAGGACAATGTCAATGACGATGATGACAGTAACTGAGAACATCCATACAGGGCTGATTATACGCTGGGCCGTCTTCTAAACACGTTACATGTAATTTTCACCCCCAAAACCTGGCATTCTCTGAGACCCCTCCCGCCTATATCTCAAACATATCCCTTGGAAATCACAGGCTGGCCTGGCAGGATTGTTTGCAGATTAGGTAGAAGCCACAATGCCTGACTAATCAAATCTCCGCCCCAGGAAGTGGGGGGAGCGGGGACAGGCTCGCCAGTCTGGGGTAATGGCGTAAGGGTCTATTTGGTGAGGCAGCTCTGCTCCCGAGCTCTGGGCACGCCCACCTCCCAACTGCACATCTCTAGCCCTGGCTCTTCTGGAACCGTCTCCCTTCTCTTGCCTTAAAGGAGTCCAGCTTTATTCAGGGTCTCCATCCCAAGGCAGAATGACTGGGGTAGGGGGTGGCTGGGGGCCCTGGGCAGCTGGAGCCGGCCTCCGGGTCACCCGCCCCAAGCAGCTGACGGGGTCTCCGGGACGAGACAGCAGCAGCTGCACTGAAATTCCTCCCTGCCTGGCTGGTGCCGCCCAGAACGGGATGAAGAGTCCCAACAGCTGCGGGTTCGGTGCTCCCGACCTAAGAGCTTGCCCACGTAAGCCTCTCCAGCCCCAAAGGCTCAGGAAAGCAGAACTAAAGGTAGGAACTAAAGGGGCTGGGGCGTTTGGGGAGGTCTCCAAAGTGCCTGGGCATTCCCATCGCCTTCACCTGCCCCAGGTTAGCTTCGCACAGGCTGCACTTTCAGCCCCTTCCCTGGCATGCCCCCTAGCCACCCACACAGAAAGAGCACCCCCATGCCCGCCCGCTCCATGGCGCTGCCCCCCAGGCCAGGCGGGGCCGGGCGCACCCACACACAGGGGTCCTGGAGAAGCACTTACAGCCCCTCCCTCCTTGGCAGGAGGGCCAGGCTTCGGCAGAGCTTTGTCCTCCTCCTTCACCTGAGGGAGCAGACAGAGAAGTCACTGGCAGGGCAGGGCTGGGGACCCAGCACACAGAGCACAGAAGGCGCGCATCCCACAGGCCTCTCTCCCTGCAGGGCAGAGCTCCTGAGCGCCCAGGAATACTGAGGCCTCGGACCTGCACAACAGATACATTGGGGTCAAAACTGTCCGGCGACAACCTCAAGAATGAAGAGTCTTGCCCTGACCGGTTTGGCTCAGTGGATAGAGCGTCGGCCTGCAGATTGAAGGGTCCCAGGTTCGATTCCGGTCAAGGGCATGTACCTTGGTTGCGGGCACATCCCCAGTAGGAGGTGTGCAGGAGGCAGCTGATCGATGTTTCTCTCTCATCGATGTTTCTAACTCTCTATCCCTCTCCCTTCCTCTCTGTAAAAAATCAATAAAATATATATTTACAAAAAGAAAGAAAAGAATGAAGAGTCTCTGTGGGAGCTGAGGCCAAGCACCCTTGCCCTCACTGACCAGCCATGTGGCCCGCGGGGGCTGTGTAAAGAGGTCCACCATGAAAGTGGCATCCTGGCCTTGGTTACAGGGTGGAGAGAGAGATCTGGCTAATTCAACTCAGGCTAAACTGCACAGGTCATCCCAGCTCAGACAAGGAGTGGTCTGACCTAACGGCCGGCTGAGGAGACGAATGACCCCAGTGTGGGGCTGCAGGGCCCGCAGAACTCCGGGGAGGTGAATGGCGGCTCCGTCAGGCTGGCTCTGGCTGTTTGTAGGCTTCGCACAATGCCCTCAGCACAGAGCCCGAGTGCCTGCTCCAGCCGGTGGCTGAGCTCTGGCTGGAGGCGGAAAGCGGGGCAGAGGCAGGGATTCAGGGGGCCAGATATCTTCCCAACCTCAGACCCTGCCACACACTGCCAACCATGCAGCGGGAGGAGGGAACCCCAGGGCTGGGGAGGGTGTGGAGGAAGGAACGCTGCCTGAGCTCCAGCAGCTCTGGCCGGGTTTTGTGCTCAGCCCAGGAGCAAGCTGGCCTGGTCAAAGGAGAGGAGCAGGGTCAGGGGCCAACTCGGATGCCAAAATGAATCCGGGGAAAAAAGGACAGACACTGTGGACGCTCTGAAGGTTCTTTCCCATCAGAGACTGGCTCAGAACACACCCGGCGGGGGGCGGGGGGGAGGGCAGGCTTCCAGGCTGGGGGGCCCCCTCCCCTCCACTAGCATCTCTCCCTCCACAAGCTCAGGCAGTCCGAGTGGATTTTGTTTCTCTTCTTCCCTCAGTCACTCAGGACGGTAGAAAAAGAAGGTCTGTTATCACCCTGCCCGCGCCCGTCCCCCCGCCCCCCCCCCCCCCCCCCAGCACGCCTTTCTTTCCCAGCACAATGTGCTAAGAAGGAGTCTTTCATTCCGAACGGAAAGATCCTCAGAAACTCTTCCAGGGTCACGTTCGGCATCCACCTGGGGGACCCTCATTGGGAGCCAGGGCCATGGCTGATTCTGAGCTCTAATTAGCAGGGCCCCGGGCGCTGACCAGCAGGATGGCCACGGCCGTTTGAAAGCGGCATCTTGCCCACAGAACCCTTTCCATGGGCTCCAGCTTCAAAGGTAGTTCATCCTGCCACAGACACAGGGAAAACGCAATTTTTCGTCCGCGTGGACTCTACTACTTTAGAAACTGGGATTGGAGCAGAGAAAGGGAAGGGAGGGGCTGGTGGAGAGGGAGTGGAGAGGAGGGGCAGAGTCTAGGTCTGCGCCTGCTGCCCCCACCGATGCCCATCCCTCCCCCACCCCCAGAGCCCACACCGTGCACTAGCTCATGCCCCCGGGCACACAGGTTAGAGGGACAGCAGATGCTCACAAACCTCACAGACACACTCATTACTGCACGCAGTGCTGTTAGTTCAGGCACAGGGGTGGCCCGGATTCCAAGTCCACTCCGCATCCTTCACCGGCACCAAACCTGTCCTCTCCCTCCAGGGACTCGAGCCTGGGACCCCAAGCGTCTTACCCAAGTGGTGAGGCATTGGGGAAACACTGGCTCTCCCCGCAAATGTTTGGGACACGAGGCCCAGCTCTGAGCTCAGCTCTGGATTTAGCCTGAGGCTGACTCACTGCCCCCTCCCCCGCCCAGAGGGCTCTGTCTGTCGTAGGTCATGGCCCAGCTGGGGACTGTGCACTGCACGGAGGCACGCCCAGCTCTGCAGCCTGAATCACCCCCTGGGCCCGGGCAGCCAGGCTCTTTCTCCTGACCCTCCACAGCCCCCAGACGCGGGGAGGCCCAGTTCCGAGGCCTCAGGACCAAAGCCATTCCCGGTGGCCCCTCCCCAGCAGTCCACATTCCCAGGGGTGAGTCGGAACAGCAGGGTTTGGGGGGCTGGGAAGGGGGTGGAAGGGTTAACTTGGAGGGGCACCAGTGAGACAAAAGGAGCTCAGCTTACTAGAGGTGGAGCTCAGGAGAGGAGCATGACTCAGCGCCTGAGCCCATTCAGACAGGAGTGAGTTCACTGGCCCCCTGGTCATTCTCCCCAACCCCCAAATATGCACACATGCCCCAGTCCATCTCTAGTTTCCAAAGCTCCCTCTCTCGCAAGCCAGTCTCCTGCCTGCACACACCATGCCAAGCACATAGGAAAAGCAAAACGGTTTTGAAATCCAACTTTCCTTTTGTTCCCAGAAGGCAAATCTTGACGAAAAGGCCATGGTGCCGAACGTAGCCGGCACCCCAGGTCAGAGAAGAAATGGGGGTGGGCAGGGTCTCTCAGGGACTCGGAGTCTTCCTAAGGGCCACGATCTGCCAGGGCGAACACTGTGGGCAACAGGGGGAGAAAGGGATGGGGCAGAGGGGGAAGGATTACAAAGCTCAAAAGGTCAGAAGAGGAGTAAGGAATAAATCATTAGAGGAAAGAGAAGGCAAGGTGTGGTCTAGGACATAGAACTTCCTGCCCTTGAACGCTGTGTGCCCTTAAGTAAGCCACTCCACCTCTCTGAGCCTCTCTGTAGAAGCAGGGCCTGGGCTAGTCTAGACAACGGCTAAAGGCCGTTCTAGGTCTGGAGCCCTGGGAGTGTGGGTGGGGAGAGGCACTCAGGCCCTAACTCAGTGAACCAAAGCTGCAGGACAGTGACCCGGGAGGGGATCCAGAACTCTGGCAACTTTGCCTTCGACTTACAATACACCATTACCCACCAGGGGCGAGAGGCCCGGAGAACGTAAAGCCACCCCACTCCTAGGTTAGAAACCCGAGCTGCTCCTTTTGAAAAGCAAAGAGCAAAATCCGCCTCAGTCCCAGGAGAGACTTCATCCAGAGAAGCCATTCAGCTCAGAGGTGTTTAAGAACCGGTTCATTCTTATTACGGCTTATCATGAAGTGACAGTGAAAAATGAAAGAATCGGTGTTTTTAATTTGTTTTGTTGACTTTTCTATTTTACTGCGCAGTTCATATACAGGAGATTTCCAGTTTGCTTAATGAACCACTGTGTTCTTTGACCTCCCACTCTGGGTTTCCTCTATGTGCAGAAGGAGCCCATCCACCCCAGGCTGTAAGAATGCCAGGCCATTCATTCACACCAGGGCCAGGCCATTCATACCAGGCCATTATTCACACCAGGGCCAGGCCATTCACACCAGGGCCAGGCCATTCATTCACACCAGGCCATTCACACCAGGCCATTCACACCAGGGCCAGACCATTCACACCAGGCCATTCACACCAGGGCCAGGCCATTCACACCAGGCCATTCACACCAGGGCCAGACCATTCACACCAGGCCATTCACACCAGGGCCAGGCCATTCATTCACACCAGGCCATTCACACCAGGGCCAGACCATTCACACCAGGCCATTCACACCAGGGCCAGACCATTCACACCAGGCCATTCACACCAGGGCCAGGCCATTCACACCAGGGGCCACTCCTTTGCACCAGCTGTTCCTTAAGAACATCACTCTGAACACAGGTGTGGGGTTCTCCTCCAAGGAAGTTCTCTCTGTGGCTTTTGTGCAGAATGGCCTGGATATTTCTCCTTCTTCCTTATCGCTGGATTGATTTGCTTAGGATCAACACCAACCTGTTTTTATCTAACATAGGAACTCAGCCCCAAAGATGGTGGCGATGTCCCTGCGACAGTCACCCCCAGAGCTGGGAACTAAAGGCCCCGTGGAGCAAGGGGGCCTGGGAGCTGAGGCCCTTCTTCCTGACCTGGTCCGCCTCGGGAGAGTTCGGCTGTTTCCAACAACAACAGGAGTCACTGATGCGGACACCTGCTGTGAGATGGGCCCTGTCAGTGTATTCAACGTGTATTTTCTAATCCAAATTTCACAACCATCTCATGACATGGGAATTATTATTACTCCCACTTTCCTGATGAGGAAAAAAAAAACTCAGAAAGAGATTAAGTCACAAGGCTGATAAGTGGTTGAGCTGGGATTTGAACCCAAGCCACTCTGATGGCAAAGCCTGTGCTGCTCCCATAGAGGTCACCTTTTCTGCTGTGTGAGGCAGGGTCAGAGTAGCCAACTCTGGCTAATACTCCGCATCGCGGCAAGGTTCAAGAGGGCTGGGTCAAGCCAAAGCATGGATTGGTGGTGCGGTGTTTACTGGTGTCCAATGCAACCACACGGAGCCTCTGGACTTACAAAGGGAGATCCCACCGGACCCTACCCCTCGCTGAGGCCTGGCCATCCCATCCCCCTCCTCTCTGGCATTTCTGGCCTCCTCTTTGGAGGAAAGGAAGAGAACCCAATCCTCACTGAATACTTACTGGGAGCTCTTTGTGTGTCTGCAATGTTCCCTGGACTCTGACTTACTCACGGGCAGCCCTCTCTTTTACCCATCCTGCTGCGGACACTTCATCAATGCTTGTTGCACAGCAGTGCGGCAAGGGGTTCCTTTGCACTACGGAGAATCACACCTGCCCATCCCGACTCCCAAGGAAGTGGGAGAAACAACTGAGCAACAATAGATAGTAAACTCAGTGCCATGCACAGCTCCTTGGGAGCAACAATAGCCATGAAATTCATCATCCCTGGGCCTGGCCACCCCATCTTCAGGAATGTGTATGCAATAAGATAGCTCAGCAGCGGTTCTCAACTTGTGGGTCGCCACCCCTTTGGGGGTCGAACGACCCTTTCACAGGGGTCGCCTAAGACCATCGGAAAACACATATATAATTACATATTGTTTTTGTGATTAATCACGATGCTTTAATTATGTTCCATTTGTAACAATGAAAATACATCCTGCATATCAGATATTTACATTATGATTCATAACAGTAGCAAAATTACAGTTATGAAGTAGCAACGCAAGTAATTTTATGGTTGGGGGTCACCACAACATGAGGAACTGTATTAAAGGGTTGTGGCATTAGGAAGGTTGAGAACCACTGGCTTAAGGAAAGGAAGAGAGGCCCTGGCCGGGTAGCTCAGTTGGTTAGAGTTGTGGGTTCGATCTCTGGTCAGGGCACATACAAGGAGCAACCAACGAATGCATAAATAAGTGGAACAACAAATCCATGTTTCTCTCCCTTCCTCTTTCTCAAATCAATATTTTTTTTAATTTTAAAAAAGAAAGGACAAGAAAGAAAAAAATCTACAAATCCATGCGAAGACTTTAAAAGATATACTCTATATAATAGCCCCCAATTGGAAGCAACCCGAATGCCTAGAATGAAGGGTGACTTAACTATGGTACTTTGGTACAATGCACTAACAAATATGTGGAAAATGTAACCACATGGAAAACTTCACCTAAAATAACATCAATCAGAAAAAACTAGAAACTGAATAGAACAGTGACCATGATAATCTTGTAAACTGTGTGAATTAGATACAATAGAGATGCTATTTTATGTATTGATTACTTACTGTTTATTTCTACTGTAAAGATGACTAGTCAATAAAAAAGAAAATGCTGAGGCTATATAATAGCTAGAAGCATTTGCTCTCAAAGAGAAGGAAATCCAAGCAAGGTGCTGAGGGACCCACCTCCGCGCAGCCCCAGAAGGCTCCCCACACTCAGGGGGCTGGGCCAGTCTGGGCTTCACCCTCTGCATGGCCAGCGAGGACCGTCTGCCCTTAACTTACGTACTATCCTCTGAGCCCTTCACAGGAGGGACTGGAGGCACGAATACTCCCAGGAGGGTCATTCTACCCACCAGATACCCCTTAGGCATGGAATGCCCCACGTGGACAAATGCATCGAGGCCTAAGTGCCCATGCAGGATGCCCACACTCTAGCAGCTCCCAAGAGCAGCAGGTGCCCTGAGAAAGAAAGAGAGAGAGAGAGAGAAAGAGAGAGAGAACCCAGAAGAAGAGAACTTGGCACCTCCCCTCTCTGCCAACATTCATGCACAGCACCCTCCTCTCACCTTTCCCACTGAGGTTCGGAAGGTAGGTCCCAGGCCACCCTCGCCCTGACAGGCCCCACCCAGCACCACCAGCTTACGTAAAGGTCGGGGTGGGGTGGGAGGAAGGAAGTAACAGTATTGAGCAGGTACTAAGAGCCAGGCACTGTGCTGACCCCTTCACTTGCATCATCTCACGTCATCCCCACGGCCTCCCCACGGCCTCCCTCTGAAGTCGATACGGGTATGATTCCTACTTTACAAACGAGCAAAAGGAGGCCCAGAAATGACTGGCCCAAGCCTCGCAGCAGCAAGTGCCACATTAGAACTCAGGTGTGTCCTCCAGCCAGAACTTCCCAGGCTCCCCGTAAGGGACGGAGCAAACCCTGCCTCCACCTCCCAGTTCACCTGCACTGTTGTCCTTCACGGCATCACCTGCCAGAACACAGCTGGGGTGAAAGCAGGGCTTCCATAGACAACCGGCTCCTCCACCCGTGACCCCAGTAAACTTCACACAGAGCTGCCTGAGGGGAGCAGGGGCTCTGCAGGGAGTGGCCTGAGGCAGAGGAAGAGGAAGACGAGCTGGGCAGGGACATGGGGGGCCCTCCCCGACCTGGGGCGGAAGAGAAAGCAGCCCAGCGCTTGCAGCTTCTGCCCCGCAGGCAGGAGGAAGCAGGTGCCCTGGAATGGCTTCCTGCTGCCACCACAGCTGTAGAGGGACTGGGTTTCCTCCCCTAACGGCCGGCCCTGCTGGAGGCTCCCTTCCCTGGGGACACTCACTGCCCTGTGCAGGGCACTTTGCCATCTGCCGGCCATCGCCGTGCGTGCGTGGCCCCAAAACCTCGACCTGGTGCTGGCGGCCCCGGGTGGGATCGTGTGGGGAGTCAGCGGGACCAGGAAACACCCACCTCAGGCCCCACCCCCAGCTGCTCACATACCTCCACCCTGGTGCCAGATTTATGGCTGGGGCAGGGCAGTCGTTGGCACAGAGAGATACAAATGCTCAGGGGCACATCTCAGGCTCCTGCTGCACCTCCACACTGGGCCAGCCCACACTCTGCCAACTGCTGACACCACAGAAAACCTCACCCTTGGTGGCTGGGAGGGGTGGCATGGGGGGAACGCAGGCAGTTATATCTCTCCTCACTTGCTTTTTAAAGGAACTTACTCCTCCTCCAAAAAAGAGACCTACATACCACCAGGGCATCCCCGGGGTGCCATCTGTGCCCCTTCGAAGTGTCCGACCCACAGAAACGGAGGAGGCGGTGCCGAGTCCACTCTTGGGGACAGCGCAAGGAGAGGCCTCGGACTACTCCAAGGACCACCCCTCTCCAGCCCCTCTCTCGTGTCTACCAGGAGGGACAGGGGGTAGAGGCTGTCCTGGCAACACAGAGCAGGGGACAAGACTTCTAAGACCTGGGGGGCCAGGGGTTCCGGGCTCTGGAAGAAAACAGTGCTCCGAGGAAGGAAGGCCTCGAGCACTGACGGTTTGTGGGAGGGCGTGTCAGCCTGTGGGGAGGCTGGCACAGTCCCAGGACACGGAGGGTTAGACGCAGCCTGGCCCCTCGCCTCGGAGGAGTCGTGAGGCTGCCCGGGCTGAGGAATTCCCTGCCTCTCCCTCCCTCCTCATCTCCTTCAGCCACATCGGGGGGGGGGAAATCACAAACGGGTCCCTCCTTTCCTAAATGAGGAAATGGCATGAGTGTGGGCCATTTCCGGGGTAGGGGGTCAGAGGGACACTCACCCGCATGGCCGGGCCTGGAGCAGCCCAGAGCAAGGAGTCTCTTCTCAGATGCTGCTCCGTTAGCAGCTCAAAATAGCACTGGCCGCAGCCCCGCCCCTGCTCCCCTCCCTCCCCCCAGGCCCCTCCCGTCCGGAGCTGCCCAGCCCTGGCCAGAGCCAGCGGGAGAGAGTGAGTGGCCTGGGAGACTGCGGGCACCAGGTATGCCGCCTGGAGGAGGAGGATGATAACAGGAAGGGACGGTGGAGGCCCTCGGAGAAAAGGCACTGGGTGGGGGACAGGGGCAGGGAGAGTGGGACTTTCCTACCGACACGCACCCGAGCCTCCAGACAGCTGAGCTGATATGGCCCCTAAAAATAGCAGTGGAATTTGAGACCTGCAGCCCCCGGCCCCACAGGCCAGGATCAGGACAAGCACACGCGCCTTCATGTACATACACACACACACACACACACACACACACCAGCACACGTGAACACTCAATCACAGCAGTGTTCTCAAGAACACACAAATCACAGGCTCACCCCAGCCATCTAATTACTGCGGCAGAGGCCAAGACGACCTCTAACGTCGCTCCTGATACAACCCAGAGGGCCCACTGCGCCCTGTGCCCAGGCAGCAGCCGGGCAGCCCTGTGCAGAGACCCAGCGGGAGCAGGGACCCGCACTGTCGGTCTGAGGCCCCCTGTTGCTGCCTCGCCGTGATGACTGCACCGGGGACATGCGTGGAATCTACAGCACTGTGTACACATCCTTCTCCCCGCACAGCCAGTGACTGCGCAGGCACAGAGGAGGGCGGGGCGGGTGGGGTGGGTGGGCCTTGGCTTTGAAGACAGAGGAAATTGTGGGTGTCTGGCCAATGAGCAAGGGCTGCCGGTGAAAAGCCAGGGCTCCTCGTGAAGAGAAACTGTGGTCCGGCTCTCCAGTTAGCATCACACGGTGCCCAGACCTGGGCCGCGGACACTAGAGAGGCCGACATGGGAGCTGGGAGCAGGTGGGAAGGAGTCAAAAGACAGGTCTTTGGAAGCTGTCTCAGAAAAAAGGAAACAGTCATCGCCTCCTTCCTCTGAAGGAAAAAAATGAAAAAAGGTGGGTGGGGGTGGTGCTTGGAAGCCCTGGAGCAGAGCTGTCTCCTAACCAGTGTGCAACCAGAGTGCTAGAGACCCCAGGCCTGACACCCAGCCAGTCCCGTGAGGCCAGTGGGCAAACAGTATCACTTTCCTTGGGAAAAGGCTGTAAACACTGCCCGAGCGGCCCACAGCCCAGCTCTGCCTCCTGCCTACCACTCACTGCAAGCACAACTACACAGAGCCGGCAGGACACTGGGCTCCTGGCTCCGCTTTCTAGGAGCAGTGTGTCATCCCGGGAAGACCGTCTGCCCCTCCTGGGGCACGTGCTGTGTCTTGGTCTTCCCATCCTCACGGCTTGCTTGACACAATGGGGCCAACCTCAGCTGCACACTGAAATCCCCTGTGGGACTTTAAAAATACTGATGCCTGGACCCTCCCACCACCACACACACACACTCCCTGTTTCTGATTTAATCAGTCTGGGAGGGAGGCGTGGGCACTGGGATTTTTTTAAAGCTCCCCCAGGTGATTCTTACATGCAGCCAAGGCTGAGAACTGCTCAACTCGGAAGCCAACATAAGGCCTAGTGCCGAGGTGCCCATTTGTTCAGTCAATGAGTGAGTCAGCGAATGAATGAATGACTTAGCTGTAAAGTCCACTGTGACTGTGGGCAGGTGACATAAATTTCCCTCGTCTGTAAAATGAGGATTATAGTGCATGACTCTTTCACAGGTATTTAGCATGACTGGTGACATCCCAGTGAGTGAAGAAAGAGCTTTGGTTCTCAAAGTGTGGTTCCCAGATCTGTAGCATCAGCGTCACCTAGGAACTTACTAGACATGCAAATTCTAGGGCCCCTCCCAGACCCACAGAGTCAGAAACTCTGGTCATGGGGACCAGTATCTGTGTTTATTTTATTTTATATTTTATTGATTTTTAGAGAGAGAGAAAGGAAGGGGGAGAGAGGGAGAGAGAGAGAGAGAGAGAGAGAGAGAGAGAGAGAGAGAGAGAGTCTTGCACACCCCCTACCAGGGGTTGAGCCTGCAACCTGGGCATGTGCCCTGACCAGGAGTTGAACCAGCAACCTTTTGGTGCATGGGGCATCGCCCAACCAACTGAGCACACTGGCCAGGGCCAGTGTCTGTGTTTTAGCCAGGCCTCTGGGTGATTCTGAGAACCACTGTGTTAAAGGAATTATTCATGGTTGTTAGTGAGACTTCCAAAGGCCAACTGCCTGGTTCATTCTCTGATCTCCCATAGAGTAAAAGATACACCTTAGCCTTGTGCTACCATTTCTTCACCTGTAAAACAGGAAACATAATAGCATCTACCACACAGGGTTACTGTAGGGGGGAACTGAATTAGTACTCGCAAAGCTCTAAGAACAGTATCCAGCACAATCGCTTTCAATACGTTTTAACTACTATTATCTGTTATCATTAAGGGAGGGGAAGGCACATCATAAGCAAAATTTCTAGGCCACTGGAGCCTACCCCCTTTAAGGAACAAAACATTTTCTAGCTTGAGTAGTTTCCTAGATTCTAGATTCTATTACTATTTACAATCATAAAAATAACAATCGTTTTATAGACTCTCTGTCTTAAGTAAAACACTCTGAACTCATCTCAAACATCTCAAAGACTCCGAGCTTCCCCTCTTGAACCCAATCATTTCCACTCCAGCCTGTACTGAAGGGCATGTCGTCCCCACTGCGGTGACGCCTGACTTCACAGCCCGGCTTCTGCCCCCGCCACCCACCAGCCACTCTCCAAGGACGCCAGCCCTATCCAGACACCACAGTCAGCACGCACCCTCGCTATATGCCCATGTTAGGCAGGCCAGGCACCCCTTGTGTCTGGATATCTGCTTTTTCATTCTTTTGTCCCCTACCCCTGTCACTCTGCCTGTCAGCAGGCCTGTCTCCAGCAGTCTCACTTCCTTATATACGCTGTTTCTGCCAAAGGTTAGAAAACCAGATAACCAAGCCTGGGAGAACAGAGTCCAGAGCAGGACAAGGGGGGTGTCAGCAAGACGGCAGGCCCTCCTGTGAGTGAAGGGCCTGGGCTTTCACACGCAGACGTGGTGTCTGCTATATTGGCAGCTCAAGGTTTCCCGCCATTCAGCCGTCCTCCAGAAGATGGCTTCTGGGTGCCGGAGGTGTCCCTGTATCCGCAGAGTCCTGCTCTGAATTACTGTTACCCATGTGCCCATCCACTCCTCTTTTCTGTTCAGACGACTAGATCCTGTCCATTCTGCCTCTGAGAGGATGGGTGCTACTGATGGAGATCATCTCAAATCAGGGTCACCTTCCTGAGTGAAAAGACCAGACCTCTTCATTCAGAAGGGACACCTCGGGCCCTAACAACCCGCTCAGTTTCACACAACCAGTCCCTCTGCTGCTCAAAGGTCGGTGCTATCTCAGGTCCGTGCCTTTAATAAACTCAACCTATGGTTCTTGGAGTCACTCCCACAGCCGGCCAGACACCCTCAGGCCCCTCGGCTTGCCTCCAAGGACAGCCCCATCCTGGCCCCTCCTTGCACTTCACCATCACTTCTCCATCTCCTTCTCCCCAGCCCACCTGGCTCTCACTCTCTCAGGCTGCCCTTCCCACAGTCCCCCGCCCTCCTTACCACCGGAGCTTAGACTTATAAGTGCCTCTCCTCCAGCCCCTCTACCTTCTCAACCCTCCCCATCTCTCAAAGTCCATCTCGAGTCTCCCCGCCTTTCTGAAGCCTTCCCTGAACCCCAGGGCCTGCATGGTAATGCAGTGCAAAAGCATGGGCTCACAGTCAGACACACCTGGGTCTGAGGCCCAGCTCGGCCTCTCACAGTTTCCTCTTTTTGAGGGGTGGGGCTGTGAGAATTTTAAAAGAAAATACATGTAAGCACCAGGCGAATTGTAGGTAAAGTCTAATTAAAAACCACAGCACTCAGTGTCTACACCTAAATAGCACCACATACACCTGGTGGTTCTAGATTATACTCAAGAAGGTATTCTATTAGATACAGTGGAGTCACATACTACATGGGGTTAGAGTCTAAAGTCAGCATGTTAGGCAAAAATAGAACACAGTCAAAATTACCCTTTAAAAATCCCTTAACTGCTCAAAAACACATGGTTCTGTAGATACTATTCTATATATTCTGCATAAAGGCATAATGTAGGCAGTCAAGGACAGCTTATAATAAACACACACAAAATACAATGTTTATAATGTTAGACTACAGTAATATAGGTTATTATACAAACAGATACTCGAATGTATTGGAGTTTAAGGTGTATATGCCATGACTACAAAGCATAAACTAACGCTTGGATGGGAATCTCTTTGTGTCGTATGTTTAAGCCTTCTCTCCCTGGACAGCAGGGACCATTTCCTACCTCTGTTAGGTCTCATCCCACTCCCCAGCACTAGGCACATGGCTGGTGTTCAATAAACAACCATTGGAGTTAACTAACTGATCTGAAAGGTACAGGTACAATAAGCCAGATAGCACAGAATGGGGAACAAAGGGATATCCAGAAGATTAACAACTTCAACTCCTCTGCTGTCCCATGGTGGGGGAGGGGGCGGGGCGGGGTGGGTAAAAGGACCTTGGATGTTTCAGGCACTGGGCCAGGCGTGGTGGCTGAGCAGAGCTAGGGGCATAGGCTAGACAGAAGGTTCTGCGAAGTAAAAGAAGTCTTTCATTTACTCAACTAGCAGTGCCCTGTCATACCTCCGGGTGAACACTGTGGGGCAGCACAATGCCTGCTTCCTTCCAGCCTCCTCACCACTAGGCTGTGAGCTCCTGAGGCTGATGGAGAGGGAGAGAGTCTGGAAAACATTGAGACTGAGTTTCTCACGAACATCTTAACAAAAGGATACTCCTCCAACCCCATTTGTCTCACTAGTTCCCCTTTAAGTCAAAACTCCTTAAAAAAAAAAAAAAGACTATAAACACCGTTTCCATACATGTACACTAACTGTGTGGTGCTTGTGTCATTACTAATTTGCAATGTATAAAATGTCACTAAGAGAACTCTTTACTTGGGGAAGTTGGGGTGTCCCGTTTCAGGCACTCAGCTCTGGGGCTGAGGAGGGCTCCCCACCAGCCGGGTGACAGATGCATGCTCTCGGCCCTCAGCACCAGTGCCTTCCCTCTCTTGAGAAGGGTTACCCTTCATTCCTTATTTGTTTGTTGGTTGGTGTATAATATATATCTTCTTTTTTTATAAAGTGCCAGTTTTAGTAGAAGTGCCTGGTACCCTCTGAGGCATGAATGTGTTTGTTTGTTTGTTTGAAGTTTCACCGGGCACTGAAGACCAGATAGATGACCAGTGGGTACCAAAGTGGAAGAGGACAGAGGACCCCCTTGAAGAGGCCTCGGGATGGCCACAGGGAGGGAAAGGAGGGGGGACACCTGTCTGGGCGAAAGGCGCACGCCCAGAGCTGGGCCCAGGCACTCGGGACCTTGGGGCAGACAGGCCAAGGCTGGTGGGAGCCCAGCCGGCCCCAGGCCCACGGTGCGCCCGGTGCGCCCCGGCCCCGCCCGCCGGCTGGCGCAGGGGCGGAGCTGAGGGCAGGGCCAGGCCGGCACATGCGCTGGAACCCCAGGCTGCACCCGCCCTGCAGCGCCGCTGGAGCCCAGCAGAGGGCGGGCCGCCCCTTCTCACCGGCCGCCCCGAGGCCGAGGCCGAGGCCACCGGATTTCACCTCCGCGGGGCTGGCTCGGGGTCCCATCTCCAAGAGGCGTCCCCCTGAGAGCTCCAGGCTGAGGGGCCTGGGGCCAGCTGCAACATGGCCTCTGGCTTTACCCTGGAGGGCAGGGCCAGAAGAGGCAAAGATGAGCTCAGTGCTGACTCTGCTTTCATCACTGCTTCACCCCCAAAGCCCTTCCTATAGCAGGCACCCAATAAATGCTTAGGGATGAAACAAAATGAATGAATGAGTGGATAAACCGCAGACTCCAGCGACGCTTTGAACCTGTGTGGTGGGCAGAGGTCTGGGACAAGCAGGAAGGTCAGTGGACTGGGGTGGCCAGGCCCAGATCACTGCCCCAGAGGTGATCCCTGAGGCTTAGGGCTCCACGCTCCCTAGCCCGGCCCTGGCACACCCAAAGGTCTGCTCAGAGCCTGGTGACACCACACCATCTCATGGGCACAGAGCCCACGCAGGGATGTCTGGGCTTGCATTCTCTGCTAAGACCAGGCGTCTGTCCCTTCAGAGTCAGGTCCTGGCTGCCTTCAGGAATCACCTGACTGGCAGCTCGCGTAGCCTTCCGTTCCCTGAGGATTCTTCAGCTGCTGGGGATTTCCTCGTCGCCCTGGGGATTTCCAAGCTGCCTCTGCTTCCTCAAGCTCCCACAAGGCCCAAAGCCAAGGGCCGGCCCTGAGGATGGTTTCCCAAAATCCTCTTTGGGTCAGTTCTGAGTCTACTAAATGCCCCACGCGAATAGTCCCACCCCCACCCTCTCTGGCAGACATGAGAGAGTAAACATAATGAAGTGTTGTTCTCTTTTCCACATAAATGACAACCCTTCCCCATTTACACAGAAGGAAAACAGGAAACCCAGTTTAAGGGTTAGCCACACCGATTTAAATAAAATATCGATAAGGTCTTCTTGTGTTAGGGGCAAGAAAGGAATACTGGGGACTGGCTATGGTTGTGGGAAATATTGATCATGCTCTGTTAACCATGATGGCCTTGTGCTGGTTAAAGAGGGGACGTTCTGACCTGGCTGGGAGTTGTAAGCCCTCGGGATTTGGGAGTCAACCTTGGCATGTGGTCCATTCTCATGGAAAGATTAACACACCAATGGAGTCCCACTCCAGCCTCCTACTTCCCCCGGCCTGTGGTCCCTACTTCCCCAGGCCTATAATCCAATTTCCCTGTGTAATCTGTGCCCTACCCTATATAAGCAGCTGGTTTATGGGGGGCGGCAGAGCAGGTTTTTGTGGACGACCTGCTGCTCCCCCATACTGCCGGCAGTATTGGAATAAACACTCCTTTTCCGAACCTCTGAGTGCGCATGGTCTGTGCTTCCCGCCGACCTGATTTCTGCCCTAACATCTAAAGGGTGAGAACTGGAGGCCTGTGGTGCTTATTCTCAAAGTCAGAGGCTTTAGATCAGCCTCAGGTTCCTGCAAACACTGGACATTCAATAAACGTGTGAGGATCTGTGTGTTCACTTCTGGAGGCCTCTCTTGGGCCTGCTTTGAGAACTCTTTGAGGTAAAAATAAAGCACAAACCCAACCTCCATAGAAGCAGGAAGGAAGAAGTAAAAGCTTCGACTTTTCCTACCAACCCACCACCCCCACATTAACAGCCCCGGCCAAATCCACTGGGGCATGTGAGCACCTGTGCCACAAAGCTGGGCAGAAAACGTGCTTGTCGAGCGGGGGAGCACTGCCCCAGTTGCGGTGGCTCTCGGCCAGGGCCCTGCTGGCTCTGGGGCATCAGGATTCCAGAGCTGGTGAAGTGAAGAAATGCCAGAGAGGACAGACTTCCTCCATGAAAAGAAGGGAACAGGCCACCCTCCGCAGCCTCACCAGGCGGCTGCAAGAGGAGACAAGCCTTCAAGAGCAGCTCGAATCTCTTTTCGGAGAGCTGCCTAGAGCTGTGCTAGTTAGCGTGGTAGCCACGAGCCATGTTCGGTTATTTAAATTGAAGTTAAGCCCGAGCCGGTTTAGCTCAGTGGATAGAGCATCGGCCTGCGGCGGACTGAAGGGTCCTGGGTTCGATTCTGGCCAAGGACACATGCCCAGGTTGCGGGCTCCATCCTCAGTAGGGGGCGTGCAGGACGCAGCCAATCAATGATTCTCTCTCATCATTGATGTTTCTATCTCTTTCCCCCTTTCCCTTCCTCTCTGAAATCAATAAAAATATATTTAAAAAAATAAAAACATACATTGAAGTTAAATAGAAACAATGTTAGTCTTCCTGATTACATGAAAATCAGATAACATTTAAAATTCAGTTGCTCAGTCCCACTGGCCACATTTCAAAGGCTTGATAGCCACATGCGGCTAATGGCTACCAAGGTGGCAATCACAGGCCATGGGACGTTTCCATCGTTGCAGAAGTCCATCTGGCCTACAAGATCCCCTTTCAGCTCGCCCTGCTCATCCTTGCCAAAGACTCCGTCAGGCATTGGCCCCGACTGCTGTTCTTTCCCACCTCTGTCCCCGTGTGCCTGGCCTTCACCCCTAGGCCTCAGAAAGAAGTGGGGGAGGGGACTGTCGCCACTGTGAACCCCCAGCCCGGGAGCAGAAGCCCCATGCAGAGGGGCTGAAAGGGCAAGGCTGAACAGAAGCCAGCCCCCACCCCAAGGCATCCCAGGCTTGGAAGAAAGCCTCTCAGTGCCACACAATCATGGCTTGTTTCTGGAGTCTCTGGACCATGCACGGGTAAGACATCTGGAATGTAGTGGCCTGAGGGCTTCCCCACATCACCCGCTGCTGGACTCAGGAGAGGGAGGTCGCAGC
The DNA here is from genome assembly GCF_028538775.1 of Myotis yumanensis. Taxonomy (NCBI): domain Eukaryota; kingdom Metazoa; phylum Chordata; class Mammalia; order Chiroptera; family Vespertilionidae; genus Myotis; species Myotis yumanensis. The sequence goes on along the minus strand of NW_027223767.1, from coordinate 20,742,873 downwards.
AGAACCCTGAAATTTCAAGGGCAAATAAGGCCAATGAAGCCTCACCCTGAGCAGCATGCCAGGAGTTCGGCCATGGGGCAGTGAGGACCATAAAGGAACGCCTTCCTGTGCCGCCAGTTGGATGAACCAAATGAGGAAGAAGGGAAGGAGGACATGATGGAGAAAGGACATTGGGGCATGTCTGCCATGATAGAGAGACAAGCTCCCCCAGCCCGGTATCCAAGGACTAGGGGGAGGGGCGAGGGTGGGGATGAGGGAAAAGGGTGCAGATCTGTGACATTCTATCACAGGCACTTTATTTGGAAGGTTTTGCTACAGTTGTTAGAAAATCCAGTGGGAGCGTCTGGGCAAGCTCTGTGTGTGACAGGAGCGGCGGAAATCAGACCCAGGACCTGGCAGGTTGAGGCCGCCTCTCTGTTCAGTGCCTCAGCTCTGTCCTCAGTACCTGCTTAGCCTGAACCCAGAAGGGCTGTCAGAGGCAAGAGAGGTGTGAAGAGAGACCACAAAAAAGTCAAGTTTGTTCAACTGGAACACAAGTAGGCAGAAAGAAGTCTGGCATTCCGAAGGTATTGGCATCAGCCAAGAATCTGACTGGAGGAAGTCACAGGAAAGTAGCACAGTTTTAAAGACTGGCATCAAATTATAGACCAGAAGCTCAGGGCAAAGCAATCTCACTCTGAGGCTACGCTGTGGCCCTTGGGGACCCGTTCGAGCCTAACTTCCCTATGCCCACCTGATCAAAAGCACCATCTGAAGGACGAGAGTATAGCCCGCACCCCCTGGCAGAGTGAGCCATTAACAGGCCTGTGGGCAAAGGACTCTTCAAACTTCCAAGCACCAAGGGCTTCCCAACACTCGGAGACAGATTAGTAATGATAACGATCATGCTATTCTAAGTGATTTTTATGTATTGATTCATTTAATCCTCAAAACAATCTTACAAGGAAAGTATTATTATTATTATTATTATTTTACAGATGAGGAATATGAGGCACAGAGAAATTTAATAATTTGCCCAAGGCCACCTGCTAGTGAGCAGCAGAGATAGGATTTGAACGCAGGCGGGCTAGCTCCGGAGTCGATATGTACCAATTATTAATAAAACACACACAGTCCTATGCGGCTCCCAATCTGTGGGCCCTATGTTGTCTTCCTCCTCTTCCCCTGCCCAAAATGAACTGAAGGCAATTCCTACAGCCCAAACCAGCTCTTCTATCCAACTTCATATTTGCCGAGCGTCTGTCTCTACAGCAACAAGAGCTGCCATTTTTGTTGGATTTTGAAGAGAATGGGTGGGGAAGGAGATAGGGGACTTTTTACAGCAGGATTCCCTCTTTCAGAGGCACAGAAGAGAGACCGCAGAGAAAGACGCAGGGGCCGGGCAGAGAATCCGGGGCCCGGATAAAGGCTAGGAGAGTCTGCCTCCCCCCACCCAGAGCCCAGGCCTCCAGGTTGAGGCCAGCTTTCCTCCGGACAGAGAAGGTGAGGGCTGGTTGGACTGGAAGCTGATTGCAGACATGTTTTAGGAGAGTCTGGGAGAAAAGGACAACCCAGACTAAAGTCTGGTGTGTGTGTGTGTGTGTGTGTGTGCGCGCGCGCGCGCGCGCGCGTGTGTGTCCCCGTTTCTACGCTGGGTGTCCCTTCACAGGGCCTGGTTCTGCTACCCAAGCTCAGGGCCAAGTAATCACGGGTGGGGGCTGGGAATGATAAGGGCCCTGGGGGAAGCGTGCAGGCTGCATGCATCTATGTGCCTGTGGGGGTGGTTCACATCCCACCGGGAGGGCAGGGTGGGCAGGCTGATACCCTCACCTTTCCCAAGCCCAGGCCTCGTTCCTGCCTGCCACTCTCAGCCTCACCTGAACAAGAGACCCCTGTCATTGTCCAGAAATCCTGAGACCAGAATCATGCCAAGGGGGCTCTGCCAGGCAAAGCCAAGCGCTCAGGGGAATCAGGGTGTTTGCTGGTCACTGGATTGCAGGAAGACAGCCCACAGCGGTCCCCGAGGCTTCTCAGGCGGTGGGCCCATCTCCATGTCTCCATTGATATTGATGCATGGCCAAGTGCGTGGGGACCTTATCCTGCGCCCGTGTGTCCTTTAGGTAACCTAGGTTACCGGCAGCAAAGGGTGCAAGGCTGTGGGTCTTCTGTGCCTGAGGTGCCAGACACTCAGGCTCCTACAGCCTGGACAGCTCCGGGGAGAGCGAGGTAGGAGATACCAGCCCACTTGGGAGGAAATCTTTCACTGTCTGAAGCTGTGCTTCTGCAATCAGTTCAACCATCAGACCAGACCACAGATGAGGGAGGCAGGGGAGGGGAGGGGAGAGGCAGGCTGCAGGCCCCAGCAAGAAGAACCAACACAAGAGATAGTATCAGGCCCTTCCCCTCGATACATCCCTGGAAAGCTCCCCTGGCATCTCCAGACATTTTCCCCTTGTTGTGGTGGGGCTGGACAGGAAGCTGGGTATCACAGAGTCGTGCCTGTCTCATGTGCCTGACGGGGCTGTCACTGCTTGGCCTCCAGCCCATGCCACTCTGGGCTGAGCTCTCTCTTGCTGCAGATGTCTTCTGCTCTAGAGGAGGCAGAGGCCCCCTGATCACAAGGAGGCATCCTCAGCCTTTCTCCTCCACAGAACCAAGCCCAGTGTGTGTGACATGGAGCAGGTGCTCTCCGAGGCTTCCTGACACCTGCCTTGATTGTGCTAAGGCTCCGGGGCCATTCACACTTGGCCTTCCCTAGAGTCCAGAGCCATGCCCCTTCCTGCTCCAACCCACCCCCAGCCCTCTTTTACCCAGAGCCAGGGGCAGCCTGTTCTGCTGCCAGAGAGAGAAAAGAGCTTGGGAAGTGAGGAAGCTGCCTCCCTGTGGGTACCCTGCGCACCACAGGGCCTGGCAGTGAGAGAAGTTGGGGAGGGAGAGAGGAAGTGAGTCAGCTCCCTGCAAAAATGGGAATGGGAGGGAGGAGCCAGCAAAACTGAGCTCAGGGGACAAAGGGCACAGGAAAAGGTCACCAGGAAAGGGAACCAGGCTCACTGAGTGGAGGACAGATACAGGCGACACACTCAGCAGCGCCACCTCCTACCAAGGCTGGGTGCCTCCATGGGCCAGAGAGCCTGGGCCCGGCAGGCACAGCCCCACCTGAGGGCGGAATCCGAGGCCGCTCCCTTCGTGACTCAGGCGTGGCTGGAGGAAGTGAAGCCAGGGCCATGATCTCTCCTCACTGAGGTGGAGTCTCTGGTGCCCAAGGCCTCCCAGGACCTCTCCGGAGCCCCACAGCTCCAGAAGCCCAGGTTCCCCCAGGCCCGGCCCAATGGGGAGACAGATGTTTGCATCTCCAAAGAGGGCGGGAACTGAGCCGAGGCCTTAAGAGCAGAGGAGCTAGGGCGGCCCTGGCATCCTCCATGGCCCTCTCCAGGAGCCTCTGCCCAGCCAGGAGCTGTCCCCGGGCTCCAGCTGCAATCTGTTGCTCTGACTGGGAAAAATCCTGGCCGTGAAAATTCCCAGCCTGTGGCATTCCAGCAGGAAGGCGGCCAGGGAAAGCAGCAGAAGGGAAGAGGAAGCCATGAACCCTGAGGGCCACATTCCGCCCCCTCCCGAGACCTGCAGCCAGCAAGACAGGCACATTCCTCCAGGGCCCCCTGGGGGATCTTAGGCAACAAACCTAAGGCAACTTACTTAACCTTCACCCCTCTGTAATCCATATTCCCAGGGCTGGACACGGTGTGACCCTGCATGTGCTTCGGACCCAAGCTGTGTCCTCCGGGGGCTCCAGTGCAGGGGCAGGAGACAGGCCATCCCCAGGAACCCCCCTCCCAGAGCCCCTTCCCCAGGCTCCTGCTCCTAGACGCCTGAGCCCATCTCTCCCCCACGCCTGTGGGAGCTGCCGAGAGCCAGGGACACAAGAAACAGAGTCATGGTAATGTCTGCAGACCAGTCACAGCCCACTGTGGTCCCCCAGGCTTCTCAGGGGGGGCCAGTTTCCCTCTGGCCTCTATTGAGGCAGGACATGGTCATGTGCTGCAGACAGGTCACCCCGGCCAGCGGGGAGGGTCCGAGGAACCCAACCTGAGCTACACAAGGAAAACTAGACAGAGGATGGGAAACCAATTCCTGACTAGAGAACCATCTTCTTCAAAAACGAGCCCCTGTTCTCATGACGTGCTCCAGCCCTGGAGAAAGGAGACAACTCCTTAATTGCAATCTCGATGAATGCTATGAAGGAGAAGGACGGGGTGCCGCCCGAGTGCAGACCTAACCGGGTCGGGTAGGATCAGGGAGGGCTTCCCTGAGGAAGTGATATTCAAACCGAGCCTATGAGTGTGAGGGCATGAGGGTGGGCAGGGAAGAGCATTACTACGGACGGAAGGAACAGCAGGAGCGCAATGGTAGCAGCAAATGAGAACCCTGCGCTGCACACCCACTACCTGCTAGGCACCCTGCCAGGCCGTGCCGTGCGCCTTGCCTTTCCCCCACAGTGCGCACTAGGAAACAACAGCGATCCGCCCCGGGCAACGGAGGAGGACCCGTTCTTGGTCAGAGGTGACAACGGGGATCCTGTCACCCCAAGGGCTGCGGCGGTGGTAGGTACTAGTATGTCAGGAAGGGCCAAAGAGGTGAGGGGGCAACTCGCCTGCCTCCCAGGATCTCACGGGGAGATGCAGAAGGGGCAAAAGCGCACCCTCCACCACTTCTGGGTGACGCACCCAAATGCTGCCAAGGCAGATGCTGCTTCTCTTCCTCGGCCACTCTTGCCAGGACCTCTCCCAGCTCCCACGAGGTGAAACCCTGCCTGCCTGCCCCTCGGGCTCACGGCCTCTGGTTGACCTTCAGGAGGGCCTGAGAGCAATGGCCACACCTTCTACGCTCACCGTCCACAGAACAAGAGCAAGAGTGCAGTCACTCTGGCTTCCCGTCCCTTCTGGAGAAGAGGCCTCTAGGGCAGCAGGAATCAGAAGGGCCAGGCCTGGGCTAGGCTACCCAGACACTGCCTTCCCCTGCCCTGTACAGCAGGTCCTCCAATAATGTCATCACGTGCAGCGTCATTTTATTATAACACTGAGGAGATGCTGTAGGAACGCAACTCTTGCTTATGTCAATCAGCCTCTGCTAAAATTGGTCTCATTATCCTTCGTTCCATCACAGTTCTAAGAACCCATTGATGACATTAAGGGAGGACTTACTAGAGAGCACGCTAGTGCAGAGCAAGGAGCTGATGCCCTGAGTTCAAATCCTGGCAAGTCATTTAATAATAGCTTTGAAACCTTAGGCGATTTACTTGACCTTAACCTCTCTGTAATCCAGTTTCCACACCGAGGAAGTAGAGATTATTATAATACCTAAAGGGCTGTTGGGAAAATTAAATGAGTTAATACGTATAAAACACCTAGAACAGTGCCTGATGTGCAGTGACCGCCAGCCATAATCGTCATCCTTGCTATTATTTTCCATGCCCTTTCCTCAAGGCCTTTCTGCTCAGCTGAATCTTTATCAGATCAATTAAACACCACTTAGGCAGCACGTGTGTGCCACACACTCTACTGGATGCCAGGCAGAACACTGGACAGACACCCTCCATTCTGCAGAGTGGCTGGGCTGAGCCGCGATGGGGAAGAATGCCATGCCCTGATTCCGAGGAACATATGGCGGGAGATCAAGGGAGCCAGAGTGGTGACCTGGGTCTAAGGAAACTGTTTCCCAACCAGACTACGGCCAACAACTGAAAAAATAATAAGCTTTGCTGACACTGTCCCCTGTATTTAACAGAACAGAAGCTGCTGCCAAACACCACGCAGGATTCTAGGGTTGGCTGGGGTCGGTCTGCCCCCTCCCCCTCCAAACTGCTCAGCAGGAGGCCGGGAGCCACGAAGACTCCACTCCTTCGCAGTGCAGATCTGGCATGGTGGGCGCCCACAGAGCCAGCTGCTGGGTGCCTGGGGCACAGCCGTACCACTGCCCAGGACTGACAATGGAGGCGCCAGGCAGCCTGCCCAGGCAGCAGGGGTGCCCCCTCCCCAGCTGGGTCACCGGTCCCCACCCCCACAGATGCTGCTCTCACCCCAGGCTACAGGGAGGAGAATCCAGCAGCTTAGAGTAGTGGGGTGGCGGGAGCCCTGCTGGCAGGCAGAACGCGTGCTTGTGGTTTCTGGGAAACACTGTAGAGATTTGCAGCATTTTTAAAATACTTGTGTTCCCACCCGCCACACACTCCCCCTTCACCCCACTCCTCACCCACCCCCCGGTCTGGGTGTTTGCATATCTGGTATTTTCCAGAACCATTTCAATGTAAATAAGAGAGATTAGAAGGGAGCAGAGGGCAGGGTGGCCAAGGGGATCTGGGTGGGCCAGAGGGGTTCTGGCCAGGGCCGAAGGGGCCAGGGCAGGCTACCTCAACCAAGGCCCTGCCCCCGCACCAGGGCTCCAAGCTGTGCCTGCAAAAACAACCAATGACCATGGCATGTACCCACACCCAGTTCAGTGTGGCCTGGGCACTGTGCCCACCACCCACGGGCCGGGTGGCCAGGGCACATAGGGGCTGCAGTTTGTCCAGCATCTCACTGGGAAGAAGGCAGAATGGTGCCTCTGAGGACAGAGAAGGCAGACCTAGCAGAATAGAAATGACCTAGTCTACCACTCTATCCTGCTGGCCTCATGTAACCCCCAATCCAGGATAGATAACCCCCAAAATGTCCCTAAAAACCTTTCACCCATCAGTTCTCATGCCCTTGAACCTACCCATTGGCCCCTCATTTCCAAAAGAACTCCGTTTGAGTCCTGCTTTGAGCCCCCAAGCCAGGGCTCTCACATGGGGAGACTGATGCCAGAAGTGCCTGCAGCTTTGGCACAAAATGAAGTAAAAATGTTCTGTTTAAAAAACAAAAACCCCTCCAAGGATCATTTAGAGCATCATGAGGAACAGAAGCACTCTAGAACTCTGAGCCCAGGCAGCACCCAGCACAACCAGAGCCCCTGGGGAAGCCCACTGCCCGGCCGCTGGCCCAGAGGGTCTGGAAGCAGCACAATTGCGAGGTTCCTTGGAATCTGCAGTCCCCACTCCTGACAGCACCAGTGGACAAGGCTGCTGAGGCTCAAATACTTTCCACCCAGGGGTCTGGGGCTTCCACTATGACAAAGGGACCTGCCCTTCTCCCCCAGCCAGGCAACCCTAACTGGCCTGTCTCCTGCTGGGCCACTGATGTCCATGCCTACAGGCCTGAGAAGCTGGGCTCTAAGAAGCTAGGAAAAGCTAGCGGACACCCAGGGGCCCACCACACCTTTAATCTGGCTTTTAAAAAAAACAAAAACCTACAGTGAAAGAATTTGGACAAAAGCATCAGGAGTCCCTATCGGAAAGAAAACCTCACCAGGAGCCATGATGGGAGACCACTAGGCTGGATTAATTAAGGAGGCTGCAAAATTACTTTCCCTGGATGTCTTCAGAGACTGGGCAGAGAGAAAGATACTAATCTTCCTAAGCATTTACGACCTGCCAAAGTCTGCCAAAGGGATCTCACCGCAGACATACAGATTCTTAAATAAAGACCCATAAAGGAGCGTACACAAAGTGAAAAAACAAGGCTCCCTTTCTTCTTCTCAGAGGATGCTGGAGTGGGTTAGGTGGGTGTACAGTCCTTCTTTGATTTCATCTTTTTAAATTCTGAGAGGACAGAATAAGGCCCATTTACAGAGAACAAGGGTCACATCCTCTCAGAGGCCTCTTCTGATGGCCACTTCCTCCTTCCCACCCCACTGTTTACCTGTACAGACATCTATGATAGCAATGATGGCGCTGAGTTGCCTTTCTTTACTGATGCTTATGCTTCCTCAAGGAAAGCTTCTACTTTATTTACTTAACCCCCCAGTGCCCAGTACAGTGCCTGGTCCTGTTCAAGGGAGTGAGTACACTGAGGCTCAGAAAAATTTGGTTAACTTTGGTAAAACTCAAGCAGACCTTTCTGGTTCCAAAGTCCATGTTCTTTCCACTATGACATGCACTCTCCTAGGTTCTCCTGAATGTGCAGGTGGTTTAGATGGATAGGATGACCTCTTAAGGAACCTCACAGCCCTGTAACTGTTGTGGACAAACTCCAAGGTCCAGTGGGAGAAGAAACTCTACCACAGATCTCCAGCAAGTGCCTGATAGCTCCACAGGGCTCAGGAAACTAGATTTGACTGGGAAGGGGTGGTAGGCCTTCCTTTAAGCACTCCCCTCCCCTCCTACCACAATCTCATAAAATCAGGAAGCAGTGCTTTCTGGGTAGGGCTCCCATGCAGGCCAGCTCTTCTGGCTCTTGGCAGCAGAAGAACAACCACATTGGCCAGGGTTTAGCGAGGTGGGCTTTTCCGAGCTCAGCAGAACCATCACATGTTCACAGACAATCCACTTGGCCCCCACGATGGGCCTACTGAGGATACAAATGGAAGGGACCAGCTCTCCCTACTCCCAGACCTTAGTCCCCACCCAGCCCCTACTCCTTCTCAATGGGCACTGACTTTCCTACCCAGACTCATGGAACTGGAGAGAAGAATTTGGTCCAACTGGGGTTTTAAGATCCTCCCCTTTACCAACACCTTCCTTAATCTCATCAGACTCAGGGAACTCTTTTTGCCTTTAGAAAAGTTAAGAATAATTTTCTCAAAACAGATGCCCCCAAAACACTTTCCCTGAAGAATCATAGAAAGAATTTAGCATCCTCCCCCAAACCTGGGAGTCACACTTACCCGCTCCTCTCCTCCTTCCCTCACCCCAGTTGGTCAGCAAGACTCTAGAGCCTACTTCAGTTGCTTACATCTGAAACCTCTTTCCATCTCTAATGCCTCTACCTAAGTTCAGGTCTCCATTCATTCTCCCCTTGCTACACCCGAAAGGATTCCCCATAAACAGCCAGAGATTTTCTAAAATCTGTGCCTATCACGCCCCGATTAAATCGCTACATTGTCCTTAGGTTAAAGTTTACATTCCCTAGCATGACTCTCAGGGGTCTTGTGACCTGGCCCCTGCTTGCTTCTCTTGCTGCTTCTCTCAGTAGTGTCCCCATATGCTGTCCCCAAGCCTTATTCCCCAAGTGTGTCAATCTCTCTGATTTGTATCTAATACAGTCTTTTCCTTCCATTTGCTTCCCCTATATGTCAGCTCTCTCTCTGATTCATTCCGAAGACTATACTTGAAGTTGCCTTCTGTGCTCCCCAGTACACTCTATTGCTGACCTTCTCAAATGGCAATGTCATTGCCTGCTACTTGACCATCTCTCCCACTAGACTTTGAGTTCCTTGGGGCTGGGTGTACATCCTTCTTTGATTTCATCTTTGAGGCTGGGATTATGTGCTGCACACTGCTGGGTCCCAGAACCTACCACAGTAAGTGCTCCACAAACGTGTGTTTAGTAGACAGATGAGTGGAGGAATAGATGGCGGAAGAAGGGCTGCTTCTCTCAGGCTTGCTGAGTGATTTCTATCAGGTCCCAAGTCTATCCTACGACTGTGGCTCACCCCTCCTCCCAGTGGAGCCTTGTCTGGCAGCTACAGAGACATATGAACAAGGTGTGAGCCAAGCATTCTGGACACACACCATGTGAGAAGGAAACCCAAGGGGCTGTCTCTCCCTGGGGCCTTCTGAACAGGCCATGGACAGGAGCCATGGGGCCTGGCCCCTATCTGTGTGCAGAAAGAGAGCAGATGGCTAGCCAGCTCCTTCAGAGCTCCCTGGGGACAGGCAACGTGTGGACACAGTTGATGGATGGCCTGACGGGCAGGGTGGCCACCAGAGCTGTCCCTGTGGGGCTAGAGTTGTCAGGGTACCCCGCCCGGGAGCATGGAGGAGGTGGGAAGGCTCTTTTCTTGGCATGGAACTAGGATTAGAACTGCTGCCAAGAAAAGGAGCAGGAGTAGGAGTGGGAGGAAGAGGAGATAGAGGATAAGAGCCTCCGTCGAGGCTACAGCACTCCCTCCCCAGCTCCGGGGTCTGTCTCAGGAAACCAGAATGCGGGCTCATTCTGCTCCTCTCCGTTGTGGCCTGAGACCCCACCACCTCCCTGGCAAGAGGAGACGTGGGGCTTCTTTCAGCCCTATGCTTCTTGTTGTCCGGTCAGTTCTAGGAGACTCACGAGGAAGGGACTTTCTACTGTGTCCCCTGCTAGAGCCCCGAGGTGGGGGAAGAAGTCCTCTGGGCACCAGCTGGGCTTGCCCCACGGGCCAGAGCAAGCCAGCACTTCTGAGATACCAGCTGGAAGGTGGGATCCACCGGGGTTTCCAAAGCTAAACCACCCACTTCCCCAGGGATGCGGTAACAGCAGCTAGTTGGGAAGGAGAGCGGCTGGGAAACATGAGATGCCAGGATGATCCCTGTGCTATAAAGAGAAGAACTGAACAGCATCTGTGATGGCAAGCCCTGAGCCCCACAGAGGCCTGTGCTGGGGTTCGGCGGGGACCTGGCAACAATCCCCGGGGGACTCATTCTTTAAGAGGAAGAATATTCTATCTGTTGAAGGCAATGTTAGCCTGGGAGAAAGTAGGCAGACGTGGCAACATGGTGTGGTCTTTGGTGCTGAGATAAAGACAACTCCCTCTAAGCTGGGGGAAGTTCCCCAAGTTCAGTGTAGCCTGGTGGCTAACACAGAGTAGGTGCTCAACGTATTTCTGGAATTAATGCATCCAGGTCCTTCCTGGATTCTACGACAGGCTCCCCTCCCACTCACTACCCCTTCCTGACTAGCAAAGCTGCCTGACCCCACCAGCCCCGGGTAAAGGAAGGTCTGGAACCCAACTCCAGTGCTTCCTGCCAGAGTCTGACCCTGCGGCTCCCAGGCCCTCCAGGCCCGACATGCTGCTAGGCTAAGCAGCCATCTGAGCAGCCACTTCCCCTCCCCGGGAGAAAGCTAGGACCGGGACTCTGCCTGTTTCCTTAGCATTTCCTCCCACTTCTGACTTGGACACATCTGGCTGGTCACTTAGTGCTGAAAGGTCCTGGCCGGGCCATGTACTGGTCAGGCTGCAGGGACCTGGACAGTCCTAAGAGCCACAGCTGGAGAGAGGGGTGACCAGAGGCCAACTTGTCCTTCAGGGGTTGCCTCCAGGCAGAGCATTCCAAACTGGTAAGGAGCCAACCTATCAAGAGACCGCTGGGGTTACAGATCTCCATCTCCCTAGAGACCATCTTTTCAGGAGTTAAATTGGGTAGGTCCTTGGGAAGTAAACAGGTATTTGCTAAACTGATGGATACCTTTAACCTCAATCTCTTCTGGGCCTGTGTCACCCTCTCCCACCTTTGCTTTGTGTGGGCCGGGGTCTCAGGGATGATCAGGTCATACTATCTCTGTAGGCTTCATCCCTGTTACTTTTCCAGGCCCATGCATTGCCTTCCTCCAGGAAAGCTAATAAAACTCTGGGAGCACAAGTGATCTGTATAAATCAGATCGTCGCTCCCCTACGCTTCAAACCCTACAACGGTCTCATTGCAATGGGGTTAACTCGAAACTCCTACCACGATTTATAAGGTCTTTCATGATTTGGCCCCTGCTTATCTCGGCAACCTTACCTGGTATTCAACTCCTCACTCACAGGGGCAAGAGGAGGCCTGAGGTCATCTTCCCAGGAGCTACCAAAGCTCCTGTACACCCTAGATGTCCCCTGACAGCCCTGATTTGACATAACTTTTTTTTTTCACCTCCAATATCTAAATAACATGGAAATCCTATACTTTAGTCCAGAATATGAGACTGTCTGTCTCTCATATCTGGAACTGGCACGTGTTAGCCTCCATGCCTCAATTTTGGGCTCAGGAAATATGGTGCCCAAACCCTAACCCCCCCCCCCCCCCCCCTTGTATCATGAAGCTTGTCTGACCGTGTATAGCCCCCACCTGAGGTGCCTTCTCCCCACCAGCCAGGTAGATGGTCCCTGAAGCCCACGGAGTGGCCCGGCTTTACCGCTCACACACTCGCTAGGCTCTCACTACAGCACTTGAGTACCCTAATCATCCACCTAAGTACATTCACAGCAGACATCAACAACCCAGTCCCTGCTCATCCCTCGCTGCCCAGGTCCCAAGGGAAACACTCACATCGGCCGGCTCCCTGCGTGGTCCCTCGCCGCTCCGCAGCCAGCTCCGGCTGAGCTCACTGAGCTCTGGGATGGGTTGCACCTTGAGCCGCACGCTGTCCCCTGACTGCCGGATCATCTCCACAATCTCATCCCTGGACTTGCTCTCCACGTTGTGCCCATTAATCTCCACCAGACGATCACCCGGCACCAGCCCCAGGGCCAGGTCCTTGGTGCCCGCACCAGGCTCAGCAAAGTGAACCACCCTCCGATAGACCTGGCCCTCGGGGCTCCGATCCAGCATGGTCGTGCGCCGCAGGGAGAAGCCAAAGTCTCCAGTGGGCCTTCGTTGCAGCTCCAGCTCCCGGAGGGCAGGGGGTGGCGGGGGCACCACGGGGGGCAAGCGCAGGTCAGCCGGAAACCGTTTAGTCACCAGCTCGGGGACTTGGGACCGGGGCCCTGGTCGAGGGTGGCCTGGGCCAGGATGCTGCACCAGTTGTCCCTCTAGAGTCCTCACCTCCACCTGCGGAGATGGGGCGGCAGAGTGCTCCGAGGGGGTGGAGGTCTCAGAGGCACTCTCGTCCCGGCTCCGCTGGGAGAAGGAGAAGCGCTTGACAATCATCTGGGAGTTCTGCTTGGCCAGGGAGCCGAACTTGGCCGCCCGCTGCAGCACAGAGCCCCGGAAACTGCCTTCCTCACCCTTGAGGTCATCGCTGGAGCTGGCTGTGCTGAGGTGGCCCGAGTCCAGGATGATGCTGCCCCTGTTGCTGTCGGAGTCGATGTCAGTCAGGTGCAGGTCGGAGCCGCTGGCCACCTTGATGGGGATGGGGTTGGAGATCTCCAGGCGCATCTTCGATTCACGCTTGGAGGAGCGGTTCAGGTTGAAGAAGCCGCGTCTCAGGCTCATCTCCTCCAGGCTCCTCAGCTCTGCTGCTGACATCCGCTCCTTCTTCTCCTTTTTCTCCTTCTTCTCCTTCCGCCCTCCATCTTTGTCCTTGTCTTTCTTCATTAGATTAAACATGGTGGGGGTGCTGTTTTGGGGGGGGTACCCCCAGAGGATTATGGGTGCTCAGCACAGGGCCTTTGTGTTCCACCTTGCTGCTGCAGACAGAAACAGAGAGAAAGAGAACAATTATTCCAGTAGAGCCTCTTCCCCGTCTCCAGTCCAGACGGGGCCAATTGCTGAGCACAGCTTCCCCTCACAGCGATCTCTGCCAGGTTCTCTGCCTCACACAATACTGTCTCAGTTCAGCGAAGCCTCATAACACTGCTATGAGGAGGTCTATTGTTACCCCCATTTTACAAATAAGGAAACTTGAGGTTTAGATAAGGTTGTAAAAACCCAAACTCCAAAGTCTCTCATTTCCTATGATCTCTGATAGACCCAGGCTTAGGTGTGCATGGAGGTGGCATCTGGGCGATCTGACCTCCTGGCCAGAGGATGCCATTAAGCCAAGTTGGGACTTGACTGAAGATGCAAACACAAGGGAAAAAGAAAAGAGACTCTGTGCACCATCACCTCCCACAGCCAATGTCCCTTAAGGCAACAGACATCACATGCCACTGGGCTCTTTCCTAAGCCTGGTATCCCTAGAACAGCAGCCTTAGCCACTGCCCGACAGAGGAGGACCTCAAAGAACCAACACTTGCTTAATGACTACCACTTGTCAGGCATAATGCCAGGCCCTTTACACACACTACCTCGTTTGAACTTCACAGCATCCCGGCAAGAAAAGGATCATTATCTCTACACATGAAAAAATTAAGTAGATGTTAGTTGTCCAATAGCTAATAGGTGGCACTGTCAGGATTCAATGGCAAACATTGTTTTCTTTCTAGGTCCTGGGCACCCAAATTGGAGCCGGGAGGGAAGTGAGGGGAAGTTCCAGTCTGGACAGAGGACAGACAGCTGTGTGGTGGGGATGGGGGAGGGCGGGGCGGGGGTCAACTGGATAAACAGGATCCTGAAAAACTCACATCCTTTTCCCCAGACCAACATCTAAATATAGCCTCAGGAGGAAAGTTGTGGCGGTGAGAGAAGACCTCAGCTCCAGGGCACGTGTGCCTATGGCGCCAACCTACTCCCACTCCAGTGCTCACCTGACTGGGACAGGAGTGAGGAAAACCGATGGGGGTGGAGTTGAGAGGGCCTTTCTCGTTCTAACCAGCAGGGAACAAGACGTAGAAGTAGGCCATACCACCTAATTAGAAACGAAATGTCATTTCTGTTCTCTCTCCATGAGGGCCTTCCCCCTGAACTCTAGACACAATGACCTATTGCAAGGCCCTGGAGAGGCCTTTCCTATCTGAGTACCCCACCCCCACAACCAAGCAAGCTCCCCATTCTACTGAGAGGGATCTCCAACCCAGATACAAAGCCTAGAAAGGCATCAAGGCCAGGAACTCCCAAGGGCCCAGGTACACTGGCTGATTGCCCAGCACTCTCTCCCAGTGGTTCCTGAGAGATCAGTGTATCCTCTCCAGAGCAGCACTATCCAAAAGAAGTATAATTCAAGTCACATATGTAATGTAAAATTTTCTAGCCGCCGCATTTTAAAAGATAAAAAGAAACAGGTGAAATCAACCTACCCGATATTCATTGTCATCTTAATATGTAATCTATATAGAAAACATTGAGGTATCTTATATCCTCTTTTCCATACTAAGTCCTTGAAACCCAATGCCTATTTTACGCTTAGAGCACATTGCGATTCAGACCAACCACATTTCAAGTATTCAGCAGCCCCAAGTGGCTTGGCTAGAGGATTGGACAGCACAGTTCTAGAGAAATCTTCAGGTGTAGAACACATCCAAAGAGGTGGGGAATCTGGTCTAGTCACTAGCTCCCTGTGAACCTCTCAGGTACCCCTTTTCTCCTCTCACCTCCGTTTCTATCTGGTAAAACAAAGTTCCCTCTGAACTTTTTGGTTCCAAAGGCTCATGCACATTACCTGGGGATAGGAAGACAAGGAATCTAGGGCCCAAGAGGCACAAAGCCAGGGGCAACCTTGGCCAGATGGGTCTGGGCTGACTTGGGTTGGGGAAGTGCCTAACGGCAGACATCTCTTTAGGGCAGTGATGGCGAACCTATGACACACGTGTCAGAGGTGACACGCAAACTCATTTTTTTGGTTGATTTTTCTTTGTTAAATGGCATTTAAATATATAAAATAAATATAAAAAATGTCTTTGTTTAACTATGGTTGCAAATATCAAAAAATTTCTATATGTGACACGGCACCAGAGTTAAGTTAGGGTTTTTCAAAACGCTGACACGCCGAGCTCAAAGGTTCGCCCTCACTGCTTTAGGGCTGTACTTTGACATGGGGAGTCTCTCTGTCTCCTCCTGAACCACTGATGGGGGTGTGGCATAGACCCACCACAGGCCAGGACACAAATAAGATCTTCAGCTGGTTGCTACCCACCTTACCCACCACTACTTGCACTGTCTTAAAGGGCTGGTTTGGAAGAGGGCTCCAGGGGCACCTGTGGGGAAATGAATAACGAAACCCACCTCGGGGACCTGGAGGGGACAAACGAGTGTCCCAGCCTCAACTCAACCACAGAGAACCCAAATGCCGTCACTGCTGTCCCACCAAAACACCTTTCGGTCTCTAATTCTCACTCTTCAATCCTTACACAACCCTGGCTCTTTGCTGGGGGCTGAATATTTGAGCAGTATCAACAGAAACGAGGCCCCAAATTCTAGAATCTTTGGGCTAGAAAGGTCCCTGGAAAGTAATTTCATGCAAACCCCTGTCTTGGCAAAAGCTTGCCCCTCGCTGTCATTGCGACGGGCAGGAAGACAGACAGTCACAGCCGCAGCGCAGGGGACAGTGCTGGCCGGAAATGTTAGGGATTTGGTAGCTAGGCCTGGATCTGTCAACAAGTCACCAGGGGACCTTGAGCCTGTCACTTTGCTCAAGGTTGAACTAGGTGATCTAGGTCCCTTCTAGCTCTAAAATTCCAAATATCTAAGTCTCTTGTGGACACAGGTTAGTTATTAACTTTCTGCTAACGTTACCCCTTCTCATCCCAACCCGGGGGCCTTTGGAGACTGAGTCCATTTCAGCCCTTCATTCATCCCCCCCTGTGCTGCCACTGTTATCTGACAGCTCACAAGGTACCCATTCCCCACTGTCATCCCTACAACTGCCAGGCCTGGCTGAGATCGGGGTTCTCTCCAGGGCCAAATACCTGAAGCTACCTATAACCTTCCCCTTCAGGGTCAGACCTGTAGTGCAGCTCTATGTCCCTCAGCACCCAATTCACTAGAGACCTGGGCTCTGTCGTCTTTTTGTAGACCCCGGACCTTCCAGCATCTGCTGTCCTCATGATCAAAGTCTCCAGTAGCAATGATATCACCACCTCCCCATTCTCCACTCCAGGCTGTAGTTTCTACCAGCCCCCCTTCGTCTCTTACTCTCTCCAACCTTATAGTTTTTCTGACCTCCTTCTCTGCCTTTCTCCCCTCACCCTACTCCAGGAGGCCTTCCTAATTTTAAGTGAAGAAAAAGTATGCATGTAAACTAGAGTAAGTATGTAAATTAGGGAATGTACCTAAATCATCGTGATCCTACTATCTTCAAAATCAAAGCAAAGTACCATCGACTCAGTCAATTCCATTGCTTTATCACTTTAAAACAGAAAGCATTTTGAGGGCAAGGACCATTCAACTCAAATATGCATCTATCAGTTCACCAACAGGCGAAACAATTTACACATTCATAGAATGGAATACTACTCAGCAAAAAGAAAGGAGAAACTAGCCCTAACCAGTTTGGTTCAGTGGATAGAACATTGGCCTGCGGACCGAAGGGTCCCAGGTTTGATTCCAGTCAAGGGTATATACCTCTGTTGCAGGCTCCTCCCCGGCCTGGGCCTTGATTGGGGCTCGTGCAGGAGGCAACCAATCAATGTGTTTCTCTCACATCTATATTTCTCTGTGTTTCCTTCTCTCTTTCACTCTCTAAAAATCAATGGAAAAATATCCTCGGGTGAGGATTTTAAAAAATAATAATAAATAATTTTTTTTTTTTTCAAAAAAAAGCAACTACTGATACAACAGGGATGAATCTCAAAAACATTATGTCAAGTCACAGTAAAAGAAGGTTTTAACAAAAGAGTACATACTGGTATGGTACTGTTTTTAACATATATTTTTTTTATTGGTTTTTAGAGAGAGGAAGGGAGAGGGAGAAACATCGATGTGAATCGAGCATCGATGTGTCCTGACTGGAAATCAAACCAGCGAACTGGCAACTTTTCGGTGCAGGGGACGATGTCCAACCAACTGAGCCACACTGGCCAGGGCTGGTATAGTACTATTTATATGATGTTCTAGCATAAGCAAAACCAACCTAAGCTGGAAAAAAAATCAGAACAGTGATACCTTTGGGAGGTGGGGGTATGGATGGCAGTGGGGATTGCCTGAGAGAGGGCATGAGGAGACTTCCCAGGGTGATGCTCAAGTTACATATCTTGATAGGGGTTTGGATCGACAGGTGTATATATTCATCAATAGTCATCAAATTGTGCACATAGATTTGTATATTTCATTGTGTGAAATATTCACTCAAAAGAAAAAAGAATTGTTAATAAGTATTGAACCCTCGTCAATGATATGTATACTAAAGTATTTGGCGCAAAGTATACTGATGTCTACAATTTACTTTGCACTGCATAAAAAATATACGATAGCTTGATGAATAGATCAAGGGATAAATATGTGATAAAGCAAGGATAGTGCTAATTGTAGAATCTAGGATATGGGGGTTGTTCACTATAAAATTCTTTAACTTTTCTAAATGTTTACAGAGCTTTATAATAAAATATTGGGGAAATATGTACGTATCAAGCCCCTATTAAATGCAAGGGATAGAAGATAAATAAAACTAATGAAAGAGCTTAGATTTCAGATGTCAGGTAACAAACCTAGGAACAAATTCAAGTTAATAGCTACACAATCTTGGACAAGTTACATAAGGCCTCTGTGCCTCCATTTTTCCTTTTGTAAAATGGTGATAATAATAGTACCTACCACTTAAGGCATGGGAATTGAATGAGATATGTATAGAAGCCCTTCATATAATGCCTAGCTCAGAGTACGCCCTCAAGAACGGTAACTGATAGAAGCAGGACATATTCTCACCATCTACATGGGACTGAACTCCACTAAATGATGTGTATACTACCATTAGAGCAGAGGGGGACTTGGTAGAGAGGAGAGGAAAGTACAGAAATAACTATCAGCACAAGTATGACTAAAATAAGTCTAGGCATAGAGTCTCAATGCTGGATAGGACCTTTATATATAGAAAGTAAAGCCCAAGAAGTGAAGGCAATCCAATGAGCACATGGCCAATCTGGACCACGCTGGCTCAAGTCCAGAGGTCCCATATAGTTACCTTCAGGGATAAGCACAGGCAATTCAGAGATGCAGAAAAACGAACGGCCAACAAGCATGAGCAGTGATATTCAGACATGTGAAATAAAAGAGGTATATCATTGTTCACTTAGCAGTTTAGTAAAAAACTACCGAGATTAATAATATCAATAAATTAGAGGATGGGAAGCAGGGCATTTCATACATACTGGTAGGAGTCTAAATTGGTATAAGGAGGGTAAGTTGGTACCTATAAAAATATTTAAATGTACATAGTCTTTGACTGGGCAATTCCTCTTATAAGACATCTACAGATATATTCACACAATAAACATGGCTAACCTTTGCAGCATTGTTTATCATAGCAAAATGCTGTCAATATAAATGACCATCACTGGAGGAATAGCTAAATTATAGAACTGGGCAGTTATTAAAAAGAATGAGGTTGATTTGTATATGCTGACCTAGAAAGATTTTATAGTATATTATTAAGTGAAAAAAGCAAGTTGCCAGATAGTATATAATTTTTACGAATTTTTTAAAAAATTATGTATATGTGTGCATATATATACATAATTTCCAATATGTATAATATTTGCATATTCATAGAAAAATGTATGCTCTGTGGAAGAGACAGGGATTTCAGAAGAGTCAAAACAGACTTGTGTGTTATCTGTATTGTTTTAATTTTTTTACAATAAGAAAATTTAGCTGGTATAGGTGTGTGTGTATTTAAATCTAAGACTTTAGCTAGTGGGAGTTTATATAATTTTTCTTCTACTTTTGTGCATGTTCTTTATTTCCTACAGAAAAAATATTTTTAAGTGTTTTTATAAAATTATATTTGTATAACATATAAGATCTTAACCTATAAATATATATAATATATAAAATACATATAACAAGCTTTTGAAATAGTCTGGAAAGGTCCATGACAATAATTCATCAGTGGTTTTCTCGGTGGAGTAGTGGCAAGGAGGATAACATCGTCTCTCTACCCAGCACACTTCCTGCATTAAACCTTTTTTCAGCATGTTACTTTCGTGACTGTAAAGATTTTTTTAAAAAAACAGAAAAGAAAAAAGGAAGGTTTGGCAAAGCAGTAAGCAATCAACTTAGCATGAAAGCTGTAAACAAGATTTGCAACGGTAACTTTAAGAATTGCCCTCTCTCATTCCTTGAAACAATGTCAGGGACTTGGGGGACTTGGCTAAAATAGATGGCCCTGTTGTCTTGTGGCTCTAAGAGGGGACAGATTTAAATGGGTCACCCTGCGGCTGGCAAAGTAGAAACCCCAGGAAATGGAAACTATAGCGTTAGAATCCCGAGACGAGGGCCCCCAGGCTGGGCTGCTGTGGGTGGGTACTTAAAAGGGTCAGTCCCCCGCTTCCCACCCCAGACCACACTCATAAATAAATACAAAGGAAATGCTTTCCCAAGAGAGCCGGCCTCTTTCGCTTGGCCTCTGACCTCCCTGAGTGGCCATTTCCTACAGCCCCGAGGCCTGCATCTCAGCGCGGGCCCACCGAGGGCCGAGGACTGCGAAGGGGGCCGGTGGGGCTCACAGGGCACCTGGCCGGCCGGTGGCGGGCCCAGCCCGAGCGGCTCAGGATGACGCCTGTGCCTGCGGCCGCCACGCCGAGCTGCTCCCGGCGGGTTGTGCTGAGCTCCGCAGAGCCCGTGACTCACCGCCAGGTCACATGGAGCTCACTGGCTCCAGGTGTGCTCCCTCATCCGCCTGCACGCTTCTCACATGACATCAGCTGGCCGGCCGGCCCGCCCACCTGCCCGACTGCCTGCCTGCCAGCCTGCCGGCTCCCGGCTCCCCTCCCAGCTCCCTTCCCTGCCGAGTCCCGGCTCCCCTCCCTGCTCCCTTCCCTGCCGGCTCCCAGCTCCCCTCCCAGCTCCCTTCCCTGCCGGATCCCTGCTCCCCTCCCTGCTCCCTTCCCTGCCGGCCGCCGCTCTGGGCACCAGCAGCCCCCAAGCACTTCCAGGCAGCAGGTCCCGTGAGCCGGAGAGGTGCCCGCAGCCCGGCCAGGTCCGGGGCTGCTCTTGCAGGTGAAACTCCTCTGTCTCATGGGGAGCCTGCCGCAGCCTGCTGGGCGCTGAACTCAGTAAACACTACCATCCCCACCCCACCTTCTGTGTGACCTTGAGCAAGTCCCGTCCCCTCTCCGGGCCTCAGCTATTTCAACTATGGGCCTGAGAGCTCAGACTCGGCCCATAGCTGGAGAGGTATGCTGCTCAACCACAAACTGCAGGTTCTAATCCTGGCCTGCCTCCGCCTTGCTGTGTGACCTTGAGCCCTTCATCCAATATCTCGGAATATCAGAGGATAATGAAAAAACAATCCCTTGTAAGTGACGATAAAAGTACTTGGCAGAGAGAGAGGGCCCTGGGCCCTGTAAAATCGTCAGTCCACAACTTAAACTGCTGCCTGACTCTCAGCTATTTGAAATGTCAAAGGAATGTGGATAATTTATTAGCCAAACAATTCCTATCGCCAGAGAAAGGGCAGAAAAGCAAGAGGAGAGGGGCTTTCCAGGGTTGCTCCGCGCCCTCCCAATCCAGCTCCTACCACTGCACCACCCCACCCTCTAATTCAGTCCACCTCAGAAAATGGTGATGGGGGTAAAAAAAGAAAGAAAAGAAAATGGTGATGAGGGGTGAGGTGCAGTGAGCAGATCTTAAAGCACCCGGGAGCCTGACCCAAAGCAGAACTTCAAAGTTCCATGAAGCCCCCGCCCAAGTCCTGCGGGAACCTGTTAATCACAGTACAAAGTGGACTGGGCCTCTGATCCCCTCAAACCTTTCAACTACCTCAGCATTACCCACCAAACCCGGGAGAGGCCGGGGACAAGGACCCGGGCCCAAGGCCACCAACAGGGCCCTGCTCACATGGATGCTTCTGGTTCCAGCCTGTGGTGTCCACGTCAGGTGAGGGTGGTCTGGCTGAGGACAGACCTTGGGTTTGAAGGAGCAGGAACAGCACTGCTGCCCTGGAGACCTGTGACACACCAAGTTGGGATCAAGCCTTCCTTAGTTCCAACAACTCCCTGCTCCACCCAGGAGGGTGGATTCTCCCTTTCAGACCAGCTCCCGCTCTGCCCCACCCTGTCTGCCTTCAGGTACCTGCCTCTGGGGGGCGGGGGGCGGGGGGGGGGGTGGACCTCAGAGTTTTCAGGCCCAACTTCTGAAGAGACATGCACCCCTCAAGGAGCAGTTTCAAGCTGGGCCAGTGAAGGGAGCTCCAGGCAACAGGCTGGCTGCCAGGCTGCCAGGCAGTGAGGCTGAGGGACCAGGCAGGAGTCAGGAAAGGCGCTATCAGAGTGAGGGCAGCTGAGGAGAGCCGGCGCATGGGAGGAAGCCCTCAGGCACACACCCTGGCACCTGAGCCAGACTGGGAAAGAGTAAACAAACCAGATGATCAGAGCTGCCAGGCACCAGGTCATCAACTGTTCAAAGTTCAAAGCTCCCAAAGGAAGTGACCACCAGCATGCTATCCCTCCCACCCCCACCTGCAACCCTTCTCAGTCCCCTAATCCCCCAACACAATAGCTTCCCCTACTGTCTTCCTGGAATTGAGGCCCCAACTCCAATGTCCCCAGCCCCAAATGGCCACGCACACCTCCACCCAGGGCTATATATAACCAGTCATGTCCAGCAAACAGGAGGATGTTTCCTGGAAAGACCTCATCAGAGGGGAAGCTGAGGAGGTGGCAGGCCATTGACAAAGAGCCAGTGAGGCCGGCAGGAAGCCAGGGACCTCAGGAGAGCAACTTTCAGTATCCCCGTATAGAAAGGAGCCCCTGAACCAAAAGGGAGGAGAGCGGTTAGGCAAGGCTGGGCCCGTTGCCATGACAACAGGATACCTACTTGCTCCCTCCCCCCGCCCCCCCCCCAAAGAAAAAGGGCTTCCAGACCGGATCAGTACACAGAAAGGGAGCTTGACTTTCTCGAGTCAATGTGTTGCTAAGCTAAGGTGATCCTACTCTTAACTGCCTGGATGTGTTCCCTCCCTTCCAGCCTGGCCCAATGCATATACTCTTCGAACTCAGGGGGGCTGACAAGGCCTCCTCAGCCACAGACAGGCCAGGCACTCAAAAGATAAAACGGAACCTCGAAAACCAGCCCAAGTCATTATGGGCAAGGTGAATGGGGGTGAGAATCCAACTCCAGACGCTTGGGGGACCCTCTGAGGGCAGGAAGGCCCCAGGCAGGAGAGAGAGCTCCTCCCAGGAAGCATCATTCCAAGTCTCCCTACACAAACACAAACCATGAGGCCACTGTCAAACACATGCAAAGCCAGGCAGAAGGAGTACCGCTAAAACCTGATGCCTCCCCCCACCCCACCCCACCCCCAGCTCATTCCGGCTGCAGCCTTTGCAACTAATCAGCAGGGCACATGTGCCTTGCCACAGGGTGACACCCCCAAACCCCACCCCCACAACAAAGCCCCAATGTGTGGTGTGTCCCTGCAGGCCTTATCTCAGCCGGGAACATGACCCACTCCTCACCCGGCTCGGTCCCCAGCAGCAACCCCCAGCGGGGGTGGGGGCCAGCTAACCTTACCACCTCCCCTACCCATTGTTGAAACAACTGGCGTGACAGGTTAGCAGGGCGGGGCGTCGGGGCAGTCTCTCCCGGAGGCCTGGGGCAGGTTGTCCGACCTACCCACACACACCCCACCCCTTTGCAGGAAAAGGTGAGGTGAGCAGCCAGCCACCCGGGACAGCCTGCACGCCCTAATCTCCAAAGCTTCCCGTGCACCCAGCCGCCCCCATCCTCGGTCCCAAGGGGAGGGGGCCTGGGGAAGCGGGGTCTCCATTGTTTGGCCAGCTGTCTGGCAGCTGCTCCTTCGAGAGCAGCCCGCTGTCGGCCTGGCAGTGAAAGGGTGAAGGCCGCTGGGAGGGATAAAGGGCTCGGCGGAGGTGCTCGCCTTCCCGGCCGCCTTCCAGAGCCTCGGTGGGTCGGTCCGGCTGGGGGACCTGGGCCTGGCTCCGAGAAGCCCCTACCCGCGAGGCTGCAGCCTCCACCCCGCAGCTTAGGGCCACCGGGGCTCCCCCGAGCCCCAAATCCCCCCAAACTGAAAGCCACCCTGCCCTGCTTCCCCGCCCCCGGCTCTCCCCACCCCCCCCAGCAGGCAAGGGGGGCCGGAGTTCGCCCTCCCCGCCCCTCCCGATCGCCCCCACTCTCGGGCGCCAAGCTCCGCCGGCGCCGCTGGGACCAGAGACGGAGCCGGGAGTCCGGGCCGCTGCTTTCAAGGGGACACGGGGGGAGCGGGAGCCGGCGGGCCCCGCCGCCCGCCCGCCTTCCCGGCCCGAGCCCGCCTCGCCGCCCCGCCGGGCCCTGCAGGCGGCTGCCCCCGCCGCCCCGCACTCACCGACCGCCGGAGCCGGCCCGGCAGGCAGCACAAGCGGAGACGCGGCATCCAGCGGCCCCGGCCCGGTCCGGGCTGGAGCGCAGCGCGGCGCAACCCAGCGCCGCCCCCCGCGGCCGCGCGAGCCGAGCCGAAAGGGAGCTCCCTGCTGGCGACTCCGGGGATAAATGCCCGGCCTTCCGGGCAGCGCCTGGGCGCGCCTCCAGAGCGGGCCCTGCGAGCACCCTCCCCGCCCCGGGGACCCCTGTTCGTGCTTGAGAGGCCTTGCCTGAGGTCCTGTCTGCACCGGGCACTAGAGGCTGCTGGGCATCTCCAGGGCAGGCACAGGGTCATGCTGAATGTGTAGAACAGGTTCGGTCCAAGGCGGGCACGGAGCTCTGCTGTGTCCGAGAGGGCGCTGCCCAGGATAATGCTGTACAGAGGAAGCAGCAGAGTCTTGCTGGCCACATCTTCCCAGGGTGGCTCTGCAGAGGCAGACATAGGGCGCTGCTCCATGGTGCCAGATGGCTCCGTCCAAAGCAGACACCGCCTGTCATGTCTAAGGTGGGACTGGCGGAATGTACTCCCCAAGGTGGACACAGGTGTCTGGTGGCTTGATCTGAAAGCGCCCTGCCTCAGGGGGGCTGCCTGGGGGTGTGCCAAGGCCCAGGGGACACAGCCATAAGCGGCACTCACTCCCTAGGGCCAATAATGCCAAGATTAACCCCTTTCAGAAGCTCTTTGAATGAGGCCTGCCCTTGAGCCTCCCATGTTCTGTAAATCTCAGGAGAGCTGATCTACCCAGTGAGAAGGAACGTTAGCCTTCCTGGCAAAGGCCAGAGGCATTTAGAGACCAGGCCTCCGGGGCAGGTGCTTTCTCTGTTGAGTTTGGAAAGAAAGGAGAGAGAGAAGGAAAGAGAAGAGATGAAGACACTCCTAGAGGCAGTGTCCGTATTAGGGTGGGGACCCCAGAATGTGGAAGAAACGGAAAAGAGTCGTTCAAGAGAAAGGGTGCAGCAGACGAGGGCAGTTGCCTCCATAGACAGCCCAACCCGGAACTTCTCCAGGCAGAGGTGGCCCAACCTGACAGGCCCAGGAAGGTGGAGGGAGAGGGCTCAGGAGCAAAGAACTGAATGAGAGCTGGGAGATCTTGAGGCATAGACCACACCCAGGATATGTGTTGTAGATAAAAGAATAGCATACAACCAAACTCAACAAACATTTACCGAGAGCCGCTAAGTGCCAAGCGCCCCATCAGGCACTTTGGGGAACACAGAGAAATAAGACATGGAACCTCTCTCCAGGGGGCTCACATAGGGGTTGGGGGGAAGGGGGATGGAACGAAAGCTGCTTTGAGGACTTGACATTAGAGTGGAACCTTGAAGGCTGGGTAGAACAATGACTCACTACTGCTTCCTGAGCACCTACTATGTGCTAGACATTATCTCTATTCCTCACAACAAACCTCTGAGGGGGACGTTATTGTTGTAGCTAGGGATTGAGTACATGGACTCTGGGACCAGGTTGCTAGTTCAAATCCCAGCTATGACAAGTACTAGCTGTGTTACCCTGGGTGATCTATAAAACCTCTCTGTGCCTCAGTTTCTTTATCTGAAAATAATGGGGCTACTAACAGTGCCTGCCTCAAAGTGTGTTTTGAAAATTAAATGAGTTTAGTCTTTTCAACAACAACAAAAAAGATCATTTATTGAAATGGTCTTTTCAATAAATGATGCTAGAAAAACTAGGCACCCACAGGCAAAAATATGAATCTAGACACAGACCTTACATTCTTCAAAAAAAAAGTAAAATGGATCATAGATCAAAACACAAAATTAAAACTGCTAGAAGATAACATAGGAAGAAATCTAAATGAGCTTGGGTATGGTGATGAATTTTTACATACAATGCCAAAAGGCATGATTCCTAAAGAAAGAATTGATAGGCAGGACTTCATTAAAATTAAAAACTTCTCTGCAAAAGATAATATCGAAAGAATGAGAAGACAAGCCACAGATTGGGGGGAAATATTTGCAAAAGATACATCTGAAAAAAAGACTCACCCAAAATATACAAAAAACTCTTAAAACTCAACCATAAGCCCTGGCTGGTGTGGCTCAATTGGTTGGGCATCGACCCATGCACCAGGAGGTTGCCATTTTGATTCCGGGTTAAGAGCACATTAGCCTGGGCTGTGGTTCGATCCCTGGAAGGGGGGTGCAGGAGGCAACTGATCGATGTTGTGCTCTCCCTCTCCATTCCTCTCACTCTAAAAATCAAAAAACTTAAAAAACAAAACAAAAAAACTCCTCAACAATATGAAAACAAACAATCTGATTTTAAAATGTGCCAAAGACCTGAACAGACATGTCACCAAAGGAGATATACAGGTGGCAAATAAGCATTTGAAAAGATGCTCTACATCATATGTCATAGGGGATTGCAAATTAAAACACAATGGATACCACTACACACCAATTAGAATGGCCAAAATCCAGAACATGGACAACACTAAATGCTGGTGGGAACGTGGACCAACAGGAACGTTCATTCATTGTTGGTGGGAATGCAAAGTGGTACAGCCACTTTGGAAGACAGTTTGGCGGTTTCTTACAAAACTAAATATACCCATATCATATGATTCAGCAATTGCACTCCTTGTTATTTACCCAAATGAATTAAAAACTTATATCCACACAAAAATCTGCACATGCATGTTTGCCAAAACTTATAAGCAGCCAAGATGTCCTTCAGTTGCTAAATGAATAAACTATGGATAAACATCCTGACAATGGAATCTTATCATCACTAAAAAGAAATGCACTTATCAAGCCATGAAAAGACATGGAGGAACCTCACATACATATTACTAAGTGAAAGATGTCAATTTGGAAAGGCTTTATCATTCCACCTCTATGACATTCTGGAAAAGCAAAACGATGGAGACAATAAGATGATCAGTGGTTGTCCGGGGTTGGGAGAAGGAGAGATGAATACCCACAGAGGGTTTTTAGGCAGTGAAATGACTCTCTTTGATACTAAAATGTCATTATACCTTTGTCCAAACCCATAGAATATACAACACCAAGAGTGAACCCTATAGACTTTGTGTATATGGGGACTCTGTACTTTCAGTTAGTTCAATTTTGGCTATGAACCTATAATTACTTTAAAAATAGTTTATTTTTTAAAAATTAAATGAGTTAATATATAAAAGGAACAGTGCCCAGGACATAGTAAGCATTCTGTAACTGTTAGCTTTATTATCATATCTTCCCCAACTCACAATTATGGAAACTGAGACAGGTTTGTGAGTAGCCGAGTCAGGATTCAAACTGAGGTCCCCAAGGATCCAAAACCCATGTTCTTTTCCCTACATCATGGCAGGGAATGAACAAGCATATTAACAACTTTTATTTATGTGTGTCCACATTTAGGGCACTCTTGGGGTAGCACACAGTGTGCCTAAGAACGTCGCTAACCAGGAACCAGTTTCAGAGACCAGGTAAGAGGAAACCCTAGGTCATTTGGTATTTAGCCTTTAACTTCCCAGAGGTCAGAAGAATCCCTGCCTTGTCTCTAAGTAAAAGTAAAAGTAAAAGTAAAAGTAAGAGTAAGAGTAAGAGTAAAAGTAAAAGTAATGCACCTCTTCCCCCTTTATAGGAAAATGTCAAAGCAGTGTCCACATAAAATAGCCCAGATGACCGTGGAAAGGCCAGCTTTCCCAGAAGATCTCTAAGCTCCTAAAGCAATCTGACTTTAAGGGAGAAGTCCCTTCAGAGAGAAATCCCTTCAGAGAGAAATCTGGAAATAATAAAAACCATCTATATCAATGGAGCCCTTACCACAGGTCAGACACTATGGCAGGCATCCTCTCATTTAGTCCTCACAATCATCCTGTTAGGAAGGTGCTGTTATTATCCTCTTTTTTCAGATTAGAAACTGGGCTTAGGAAGATGAAATAATTTGCCCAACATCTGAAACTAATACCGGTTAATACTGAATGTAAACTGTAATTGAAAAAAAAAAAAAAACAAAATAAGTTCACACAATGCCAGGATGTATAAGAAAGAAAGAAAGAAAGAAAGAAAGAAAGAAAGAAAGAAAGAAAGAAAGAAAGAAAGAAAGAAAGGAAGAAAGAAAGGAAGAAAGAAAGAGGAAGGAAGGAAGGAAGGAGGGAAGGAAGGAAGGAAGGAAGGAAGGAAGGAAGGAAGGAAAGAAGGAAGGGAGGAAGGAAAGGAGGAAGGAAGAAAACTTGGCCAGTATGGTTCAGTGGTTGAGCATTGACCTATGAACCAGGAGGTCACAGCTCGATTCCGATCAGGGCACATGCCCGAGGTTGCTGGCTCCATCCCCAGTGGGAGGTAAGCAGGTGGCAGCCAATCAATGATTCTTTCTCATCATTGATATTTCTCTCTCTCTTTCTCTCTCTCTCCCCTCCTCTCTGAAATCAATAAAATTATTTTTTAAAATGAAAAAAGGAGAAAGAATTTGCCCAAGTACACATGGTTAATAAATAGCAGAGCTGGAACACTTGCTCTGAGCCACTCTGCTGTCCTGTCCTGGGAGGAGTGTAGAGTGTATAGACTTTGGGGCCCCACACTGAGAGGCACTTGATCTAGCAGCTGCTAGCAAGTCCCTTAGCCTCTCCAAGCCTCAATTTCCTCCTCTATAAAATGGGTATAATAAAGTGCCTATCTCATAAGGGTGCAAGAGGATAAAACGAGCAAATTCATTTGAAGCAATTATTATCCTAGTACTTGACACATAGTAAGTGGTTGACAGATGTTAACATCTGACCCTTCACTTCCTCATCTGTAAAATGGGGGCTGATAATGTACACTAATAAAAGAGAAACATGCAAATTGGTGTCACTCTGCTACGCCCACCAGCCAATCAGAGTGACTATGCAAATTAACCCAATAAAGATGGCGGTTAATTTGCATATGCAGGCGTGGAGCAAAGACTGAAGGCTCCAGCTGGAGTGAAGACTGAAGACTGAAGACTGAAGAGGCTTGGCTTCTCCGCTGCGGCCGGACCAAAGGCCTGGGTGCCGGAGAAAAACCGGTGCCAGCAGCCAGGGGAAGGAAGGCCTATTGCACGAATCTTCGTGCAACAGGCTTCTAGTAATATATGTCAGAGAGTTATTGTGAGGCTTAGAAGAAATAGCAAATATAAAGCATGTAAGATGATTCTTTTCACATGGTAAGCAATATGACCCTCCAAAAAGGATCACAAATAAGCAAGCCAGCTTTTCAAAAGGCCCATCAACTTGCTAATCTGCCTGAGAGCAAGTGTTCAGATGACAAAAAACACACTTTGAATATTGTTCCTCAAAATGCATTTATTAGTTTAAGATCCTTTTTCCCTTTGCAAAGAAGCTGGGAGTGTGGGCGGAGAGTACTGTCCAGGAAACTGAACAGTGAAATTCTTAGAAGAGAGTACCTGCCGAAGGTCATCCTAAAATAAAGGAGTTCATCTCTAAAATGACATAAAAAGTTTTATTTTAGGAAAATTCAAACATTACAAAAGTAAGCAAAATAATGTAACAAAGCCCAAAGTGTCCATCATACAACTCAATAGTTATCAACTCATGGAAATCTTGTTTCAGCTGCATTCCTTGCTACCAGTATAATTTTGAAGCAAATCCAGATACCGTATCACTTCATCTGCAAATATTTCAATGTGTATCTCTAAAAAAAAGGATTGTTTTAAACAAAACCACAATATCATTGTCACACCTAAAAAATTTAACAATAATTCCTTAATATAATCAAGTAATCAGTGTTCAAATTTCCAATTATCTCTGTAAATGTCTTTTTGAAAACTGCTTGTTTGTTTGAATTGAGATTCACAACTGCAGTCAGTTGACGTGACTTTCAAGTCTCTTATATTCTACAGGTTTCTCTTCTGTCTTTCTTTTTCCCCCTCGCAACTTATTTCTTGAAGAAACTAGGTCATTTATGCTGCAGATTTCCTACCATCTAAACTTTGCTGATTGCACTTCAATGGTATAGTTTAATATGATGTTCTGGCCCCTGTATTTTCTATAAATTGGTAGATAGATGTAAAGACTTGAAGAGCTTTGAATTTTATTTATTTATTTATATATATATATATATTTTTTTTTAAATATATTTTATTGATTTTTTTTTACAGAGAGGAAGGGAGAGAGATAGAGAGTTAGAAACATCGATGAGAGAGAAACATCGATCAGCTGCCTCCTGCACATCTCCCACTGGGGATGTGCCCGCAACCAAGGTACATGCCCTTGACCGGAATCGAACCCGGGACCCTTCAGTCTGCAGGCTGACGCTCTATCCACTGAGCCAAACCGGTTTTGGCTATTTATATATTTTTAAAATATATTTTTATTGATTTCAGAGAGGAAAGTAGAGGGAAAGATAGAAACATCAATGATGAGAGAGTCATTGGTCTGCTGCTTCCTGCACGCCCCACACTAGGGATGAGCCTGCAACCTGGGCATGAGCCCTGACCGGGAATCGAACCATAACTACCTGGTTCACAGGTTGATGCTCAACTACTGAGCCACACCGGCTAGGCTGAATTTTTATTTATTTATTTTATTTTGGCAATAATACTTCATAGGTAGTGTGGTCTTTCTTCAGGAGGCACACAGTGTCCTGTTGTCTCTGAAACGACACTTTAAGAGACCAAAATTATATGATTGTACTAGAAATGTAAGAATAAAAAGAACATATTCATCAACAGGTGAACGGATAAGCAAAATGTGTGTTTATATACAATAGACTATTATTCAGCCATAAAAACGAAGAAAATTTTGACAGGTACTACAACATGATTGAACCTTGAGGACATTACACCAAGTGAAAAGCCAGACACAGAAGGACAAATATTTTGCGATTCCACTTATGTGAGTTACCTAGAATGTGCAAATTCATAGAGACAGAAAGTAGAATAGAGGTTACCAGGAGCCGGGGGCCGGGGGGGGGGGGGGGGGGGGGGGGTTGGGGGGAGGGGGTAGGAATGGGAGTCACTGTATAATTCGTATGGAGTTTCTGATGGGGACAATGAAAAAGTTCTGAAAATGGATAGCAGTCATGGTTGTACAACATTGTGAATGTACTTAATGCCACTGAATTGTACACTTGAAAGGGATTAAAATGGTAAATTGTATGTTATGCATATTTTACTACAAACATTTATGTTAAGAGCCCAGCTATTGCATAAAATAAAGCCCCTCTTACAAACCCTTGATGGCCTTGGTTTATATGTTGGCCTTTGTCTAAACCAATTGCCTTATACTGTCCTGACCAACACATAGTGTAGGGCTCCTTCTGTGCTTCCCAGGGATTCATGGCCTTTGCCTAACTCCATGATGAGCAGGGGATCCACACCCCTCCAGGCACAAGCCCAGTGTCCTAGGCTATGGACAGCATCTGTGTTGACAGCTGGGGCACACGCTTCTGGAGTCCCAGGCCTGGAGTTGGGGCTGTCTTTGCCACTTACTTCCCATAAGAGCTTAGTTCAATGACTTGAACTCTCAGTTTCCATTCCTGTAAAGTCAGGGCTATAGCCACCTACCTCACAGGGTTGTTGCACGGGTTGAATTAGGTAATATCATCATGGTCACGGGTACAAGGAGAGGGCTTTGTTTTGTCAGTATGCTTGGAGTGATTCAAAGGGGATATCACTAGGATGTAAGTTTAGCAACTCACTGGGATGCCTCCAGAAGTTGGCCACTTTGCAAGCGAAACTTTTCTTGTCATCATTCTTGGCAAAATCAGCAGCAGAGTGACCAACGGTCCTGGTCTGCCCACCACTGCGGGCGTCTCCGGATGTGGGATCTCGGTGCTAAAACAGAAAGTCCCGGGCACAGGAGGACACATTGGTCATCCAACCAGGGATCTCCCACGTGCTAATTCAAGTATCTGCCCCTCAGGCTTGCTGGCTGCTGCCTATCTGACCTGCCTTCCTGTTGGGGTCCAGCCCCAGCAGGTCCAGGGGTCCCCAAAGGTGTGGACGGAGTAGGCGAAGAAGGAATGACACGGAGGCAGCATTCAGGTGATCATCATAGTTGGGTTCCTCAGCCAGTTTCTATCGCCAGGCTCTGTAGCCAGGTTCTATCCAGTTTCTCCTGCCATGTTCTGTCTAGGTTCTCCAGCCAAGATCTGTAGCCAGGTTCTGTCCAGGATCTTTTGCCATGTTCTCTCGCTAGGTTCTGTCTCTAGGTTCTGTCTAGGATCTCCAGCCAAGTCCTGTCTCTAGGTTCTGTGTCTTGTTGTCTTGTTACATCTGTATTTATACCAGTTGATTTTAATCCTGTCAATTTCTATTCCTAAGGTTAGGGCGTTTCTTATCTCCATTCCAGGCAGTAAAGATTATGTAGCTTAAGAGTGATTGTTCTTAGTTAAAGTGATTAACTACCCACCTGGCACTTAGTTAAGGGGTTTTGTTCCCTCCCTAACTTCAGGGAAAAATTCCTACCTGGGGAAACAACCTTTCTCGGGGAAAGGTGACCTTGGTTAAAACACATAGCGCCAAGAAAGGGAGCAAACATATTAAGAACAGTATGCCATATATGCCAGGTCCCTTGAAACATATGCTGTGCAGATGTTTCTTCTCTGCAGCAACTGTGTCAAGCAGCAAGGATGGACCGGCTCCCGGCACCTTCCTTCCAGAACTCTCTTCTCAGCTTGGCCTCCAGAACCCCTCCTGGATCTCCTTGCTGAACATACACCTCTGTTTGACCCTCAGTGCTGGCGCTTCCCAGGATTTCTGCCTCTGCCTTCTGCTCCTATGATTCTACAGTCCCTCCTTGGAGATTTGTGTTCATCCCCAGGTCTCCCAACCACCTCCCACAGCAGGAATCACTCTAGAGCAGTGGTTCCCAAACTTATATGGCCTACCGCCCCTTTTCCAGAAAAAATATTACTCAGCACCCCCTGGAAATTAATTTTTTTTTAATTTTAATAGCAATTAAGCAGAAAGATATATGCCCCCAAATGCACCTGTGGCCATCACCGCCCCCCTGGATCGCTGCAGCGCCCACCAGGGGGCGGTAGCGCCCACTTTGGGAATCACTGCTCTAGAGCAGTGATGGTGAACCTATGACACGTGTGTCAGAGGTGACACACGAACTCATTTTTTTGGTTGATTTTTCTTTGTTAAATGGCATTTAAATATATAAAGTAAATATCAAAAATATAAGTTTTTGTTTTACTATGGTTTCAAATATCAAAAAATTTCTATATGTGACATGGCACCAGAGTTAAGTTAGGGTTTTTCAAAATGCTGACACGCCGAGCTCAAAAGGTTAGCCATCACTGCTCTAGAGGCTAGCCTGATTCTATTACCATCTCTTGCAAATACCCCAAATGAATTAAGTCCAAAGCCAAATGTACAACCTTCCTCACCAACTTCTTCTGTTCCGTTTATGACCCTAAGTCTCAGTCCATGAAGTCAGAAGTCCACTCTCCCTGCCTCTTCCCTCTCCCTCAGCCCCCATCCACTCAGGTATCTAGTCCTATTGGTTCTACTCCATAAATATCTCTCCAATTGGCATCATTTGCTCGTCCCTACTGCCACTGCCTCGGTTCTGGCTCTCAGCTGGACAATTGCCACAGCCTCTTCCCAGTCACCTGCTTCCACCTCATCCCCTCTCCCCTCTCCCCCATGTGGCTACCAGAATGATTATCCTAGAAGACAGATATGATCATGTCTCCCCCTGGCTTAGAATTGTCCAACGGCTCCCAATGACCTCTCACGGGGGGTCAGCAAACGTTTTCCATGACAACCTGATGGTACATAATTAGGCTTTCTGGGCCAGATGCGCTCTGCCTCAACTATTCAACTCTACCATGGTAGCACAAAAGCAGCCATAAACAACACAAACATGAACAGGCATGTCTGTGTTCCAATAAGAATTTACTTACAAAAACAGGTGGAGGACCAGATCTGGCCCGAGGACTATAATTTGCTGAGCCCTGGACTAGGAAATGGAATCCAAGCCTCCCAGCATAGCCCAAAGGCAGTCGGCCCCCTTGCTTCTCAGGACCTAGACATCAATGCCTGAGGCCCATCCATAGCCTGAAAACAGCTTCTGCTGTAGTAAGCAGGACTCCAGTTAGATCTTGGGAAGAGCTTTCTCGGCTGTTAAAGGATCGTTATAATTGGCCCAAGCTGTGGAAAGAGGTAAAGGAATGCCAGTCTCTTCCGGTTTTCTGATATGCCTCAGGTGTAGCCCTGTCTAGTCCTACTCCTAATTCTGGCCTGAAGATATCAACACTAAGTTACATTGGCTTATAAGAACCTCTATTCCATGCAAAGCACTAAGCTGAGAGCAGGACTGTGCGTCCTCTTCTTGCAAAGCTTACCGTCTCCCCCCTGCCTGCGACTGAGGTCCAAGACCAGTCAGAGCCGCGTGCGAAGTTACCAGGCAGGATGGGTTTAAATCACCGCCCAGGGCCACAGTAAAGGGGAAGTCACCAAACAGTGAGTGACTAAGTATCCAGTGGAATCATCATGGAGGCTCAGAGGAGAAAAAGACCAGAGGAAGAGACAAGGAAGGCTTTAGAGCAGTGGTTCTCAACCTGTGGGTCGAGACCCCTTTGGCGGTTGAATGACCCTTTCACAGGGGTCGCCTAAGACCATCCTGCATATCAGATATTTACATTACGACTCATAACAGTAGCAACATTACAGTTATGAAGGAGCAACGAAAATAATTTTATGGTTGGTTCACAACATGAGGAACCCTATTTAAAGGGCCAGAAGGTTGAGAACCACTGCTTTAGAGAGAGTTGGATTTGAGCCCATGATCGTAGAATTTAGATGGTAATACTAGCACTTACTGCTTGCTAAGAAACACAGTGTACCTGGCACTTGGTTTACATTATCTTATTTAGTCCTCACAACAACCCTGTGAAGTCGGTATTACTAGTTTCTTTATATAGAGAAGGAAATTGAGCCACAAATCACCAAGCAGTTTGCCCAAGGTCCCGTGGCCAGTGAGTGACTGAGCAGGATTTGAACCCTGTTAGTCGGGCTCTGAAGCCCCCTGCGGCAGAGCTCCCCAGGAGGGCGCTCAAGCAAAGGGTGGGAGGAAGCCTGTGATGGTCCGGGCTCGGCTCCTGATGAGTCTGGATGGGCAGAGTGGGTGATCAGGCTGGGAAGGGAGATCCGAGCTGGTTCACTGGAGATGCTGGCTGCCGGGCTGAGGAGCTTCCAGGAGAGCTGACCAGGAGGCAAGTGCAGGCTGAACTGGAGGGAGAGGACACAGTGCAGGCAGGGAGGTGCTCGGTGGCTCCAGGGGCGTGAGAATGCCCGTCTGAGCCAGGGAGATGATGTGGAAGCTGGAAGGAGGGGACAGGTATGGGAGAGAATAGGAAGGAAGATTTGTGTGGGGACTGGGCCACCAATTGCTATTGGAGCCTGGGACGGAGGAGTTGACAACTGCTTCCACCACCCTGAGTGGACCAGGCAGCAAGGCACAAAGCAACACCCTAGGCAGCGAAGGTTAATACAATGGCTATTGTTTATCGCAACCAGCTTCTACTGGTAAGCACTTCACATATATAAGCTCATCTCATCCTCCCAACATTCTCATGAGGTAGGATCTGCTATTATTATCCCTGCTCTTCAGGTAAAGGAACTGAGGCACAGAGAGAGTAAGCGATTTGTCCAAGGGCATCCAGCTGGTAAGCGGCAGCGCTGGGATTTTAACTCAGGCCGACTGGCTCCAGAGGCCTCCGCTGCATCACTTCACTGTGCTGTGTCTGTTGAGGAAATGCTTTCAGGAGGAAGCAGGGTTCCTCACTCCCACCCCACATTCCTCACCTGCGAGGATCGAGCAGGAGAGTGATGGCAATGGCAGCATTATTTATTTATTTATTTATTTATTTATTTATTTATTTATTGGGGGGGGGGGGGCGGCTGGTGGCATTGCCCAGTCCAATCTCAGGTCTCTGCTGCTACACTGAGCGGCCTCTCACCACCAAGCAGGGTGGTGTGCACGCTGTCCTGGGGCCTACAGGCCCTGACTGGCAAGAGGGCACCTGGAGGCCAGTCCTGTCCTCATCAGAGTAGGACAGGGGAGGATGGACTGGCCACCCCCAGCAGTGGCAGCAGCTGGTGCAGACCGCAAGGACAGGCTGACTAGGTCTTTAGGAAGCAGCTCACCCCCACCTCGAACATGAAGTTCAGGAAGGTCATTTTCTCTGTGGACCTGGACACGAAGCAGTTGGTACTAGTGGGACAGGGGTAGGAGTGGTGGTGAAACAAGTATAGAACATCAAACCCAAACAGACAGTATCGCCCCACCAGGAAGGCCAGCTCCATAAAAGCCCGTAGCACTGCGTGGGCAATGGAGATGGCCAAGCCCCTGTGTGACCGCAGGCTGGGCTTCCTGTCTACAGCCCCAAGGCCTTGGGGGAGAATTCTCTCTCCCACCAGAAGCTGTCCCTTTAAGAATTGAGAAGACCCCAGGCACCCCAGGCTAGGTGAGGCAGGGCTCCCAGCTTTTGCAATCTGCCCAGCAGGTACTCCCTCTCCACAGCTACTCTTTCCTCCCTTGCGATCTGATGCAGGAGATAGAAGAGATAGAAGACAGAGGGCATGGCCACCAGCATAATCTGGAAATAACAGAAGCAGAAGTGGGAGACGTGGGAGACTGGGGAGAAGCGGTCGGAGCAGACATTTGTGCAGCCAGGCCGCGGGGTGTTGCAGGTGAACTTGGACCCCTCATCCCCGTAGGCTGCGTCTCCCACCAGGGTGACCAGCAGAATGCGGAAAACCAGGGGGACAGTGAGCTACACCTGGCCCACCACGGTGGCATGGTTCTGCACTTGGTCAGGAGCCCGCCCAGGAATGACCAGTCACTCTTCTGTGGACACAGAAATCACAAGCCTCAAGGAAGGAGTCTAAGTGGGGGTGGGAGTAGGAAGGGAAAGGGGGTGAAAATGTAAAGCCTCGGCAGCTAGATGATTTGTATCCCTATTTCTGGCCCACAGCAAGCGCTCCAGTTCCATCTGTGCCTGCCACCCAGGCAGACGCACCACTCACTACCTGACAAGGACACGAGGAACAATCTGGCAGAGAAAAGGATACAGAAGAATAAAGGACAGAAGCAGCCACTCTTAGCAGGAACCTCAGTGCAATCCCAAATTAACCAAGACAGTCTGCACACTCGTGCTGCAATTAGGCTTCCGCTGACATGCTCCTAACTAAATGGGTTTTCGAAACTTCCAACGGTCCTGGGCGCTTTTTTCAGGCCTCCCTAGCACTGGGCATACTTTCCCCACGATGCCACAGCAGACTCTTCATGACTTAGACCAGTGGTTCTCAACCTCCTGGCCCTTTAAGTACAGTTCCTCATGTTGTGACCCAACCATAAAATTATTTTCGTTGCTACTTCATAACTGTAATGTTGCTACTGTTATGAGTCGTCATGTAAATATCTGATATGCAGGATGGTCTTAGGCGACCCCTGTGAAAGGGTCGTTCGACCGCCAAAGGGGTCGCGACCCACAGGTTGAGAACCGCTGACTTAGACGGTCTTTCCTCCAGGTTCCAGGGTAACATGAGACTTTTGGTCACCATGCCAGGATTTGGAAGAGACAGGTCTTACAGCCCCCTGCTTCCCCAGTGGGTGCTCTTTAAGGCCTCGCCTTGCAAATATCTCATCTTACTTTTCATTTCTGCAGCTTCTGATTCTGGGAATTACAGAAAACATTTCCAAGGCATAGTTTGGGGGTGGGGTGGGGGGGAGTGGTCATTTACACCCTTTATCTCCATCAGCATCCTCTTCCTGTCTCCCAAATACACATACAATCTAAGTATAGCAGCAACAGCGCGCTTACTGTGCAAACTCGGGGTCAAGACAGGACCCAGCCTTCACTGCTGACTGATTGCCTTTCCTAATCTGCTCCTAAACAGAATCCTAGAGCTGCCACGGAACCCCGTTCCTCCCCTTAACTTTCAAAAGGCCAAGTTGTCTTGATTCTTATCTAAATGGCTGCTCCATTTTAGTCAACGTGCTGTTCTTCCACGCTCCAAGATGGAAACATTAAGTGTTTCTCACGGTGTCTCCCACCTCTTGCTGATCCTGGAGGATGGGGTCCCTTAGGTGACCATAGGCATCTCCAACTCAGCATGTCTAGACTGAACTTATTCCTCCAGAAGGAGTGGCATAATGACTACAAGCACAAGCTTAGGCTTAGATGCCCAGAGCTGTGTGCCCTTGAGCAAGTTGCTTAACCTCTCTCTGCTTCTTTTTCTTTGTCTTGCAATAGAGACAATAACACTATTTACCTCATCAAGTTATAAGGGTTATCTGAGTTAACATATGTGAAGGATTTAGACAAGTATTTGGCACATAGTAAAGTGCTTCATTAATGTTAGGTATCTTTCCCCCAAACCTGCTCCTCTTCCTCTTGGTGAGTAGCGCCAACTCAGAATCCTGAATGTTACCCATAGTTCTTCCCTCTCACTTCTTCCCCGCTTCTAATTGCTAACTGAGTCCCCTCAGTGCTACCTCTAATACCTCTCACGTCCATTGCTTTCTCATCAACCTTGGCATAGCCTTAGTCCAGCCCTTTATTTTTTCTCACAGGATTATTACAATCCTAGCAAGTTGCTCTGCCTCCAGTTTTGCTCCTCTGGTCTACCTCCCTCAATGGCTGTACCGCTAAAATGCATACGTATTTGGTCATTTCCTTCCCGGCTTAAAAAGCCCCCAGTGGCTACCAATTGCCCTCAGGATAAAGTCAAACTCCCAGAGATGACATATAAGATCCTCCCTGATCTGGCCTCTTGCTCTTTAGCACTCAAAATTCCTGAAAGTCCTACACACCCAGGCAGTTCCATACTCCTGAGCAGTTACTCACACTGCTCCCTCTGCCTCTCCAGCCCCACTGTCCTTCCGGCTGATTCTTATCTTATTTATCTCCCAACATTCAGCTCAAGCAGCACCTTCTCTAAGAAATTTTCCAGACCCCGTTTCAGAAGGTACTGACCACCCTCCTGGAGGTCTCCTGCTTCGTGCATTATCTATTGTACATAATGACTGTCATTTCCATTTATTTACATACTAGAGGCCTGGTGCACGGATTCATGCACCAGTGGGGTCCCTCGGCCTGGCCTGCACTCTCTCGCAATCAGGGATGCCTTGGGGGATGTTGGAGAGCTGGTTTCGGCCTGATCCCCGCAGGCCAGGCTAAGGACCCCATCGCACCAGGCCTCTAGTCCTATATAATAAAGAAGGAATATGCAAGTTGACCATCACTCTGCCACAAAGATGGTGGTGCCCACAGTGGAAGCGGGGCTTTTTGTAACACAAGATGGCTGCACCCACAGAGGAGGCGGAGTTCCTGTAACAAGCCTTAATGAACAATCAGCAGGGACCTGAGGCTGCACCGCCCCCCCAACCCAGTGGAGCTTGACAGGGGACCTCAAGGTGCGCCCCCTGCCCCAGTGCTGGGGTGGGGGACCTCAGGCCAAGCCCCCCACCAGCAGGGCTTGACAGGGGACCTCAGGCTGTGCCCCCACTCCTAGTGGGGCTTGACGGGGGACCTCAAGGCGCGCCCCCCGCTCTGGCCTGGGCTACAGGACCTCAGGCCATGCCCCCCTCCCCGGCACCTGGCCAGGGGACCTGAGGCTGCGCCCCCCCCCCCCCCCCCCCCGCGGGGCTTGACAAGGGTGGAACTGGCTGGGTCTGAGTTTAGCCCAATGAAGGGGGCCTGGCTGGGTCTGGGTCTCGCGAGATTTTGAGGTGCATGTGGGTGGGTGGGGACTTGACTCTGGGTCCCGGGGTGTGCCCCAGACTCTGACAGGAGGAAGATTTTCATATACATTTTACTAATTTTCTTTCATCTCTGACACTCCTATTATAGAGAAAGGGCAAATAGCAATATTAAAATATTTCCTGTAATTAATCCCCTTTTAATGTGTATGAATTTCATGCACCGGGCCACTAGTATGCATATAAGATCTTTGGTTAATCTCTTCCCACCCTCCCCCCACCCCTCTGAGATTCATCAATCTGTTCCACATTTCCATGCCTGTGGTTTCTGCTCCTGCATTGAGTGTCTGCCCCTGGTGGTCAGTGTGCATCATAGCTACCAGCTGGTCTGCTGGTCAACCAGTCGCTTAGGCTTTTATATATATAGATAATCACATTTACTTACATAAAATTTATCTCCACCAGTTGATGTGAATCATTTGATGACAGAGACTGCATCTTATTTATCACTATTCCTATGCGCAACATGAATTAGGGGCTTGATACATGTGTATTGGGTTCAAATGCTGTCTTGTTGCTTGCTAGTTATATGACTCTGGGGCCATTACTTAACTTCTGGGTCTGTTTTCTCATCTGGGAAGTAGAGATTTTAATATGGAATTGCAGAGAAAATGATGATTACAGATAACGTATTTTTTTTAAAAAACTCCTTGCCCAAAATTTAGAGATAGAGGGGGTAGAATAGAGGATACCAGGGGCTAGGGGAAGGGAGGAATGGGGTTATTGTTTAATGGGTATGGAATTTCTGCTGGAGATGAAGAAAAAGTTCTGGAAAAGGTTAGTGGTCATCATTGCACAATGTTGTGAATATACGCCACTAAATTGTAAACCTAAAAAATGATCAAAATAGTAAATTGTAAGCTATATATTTTACTACGCACACACACACACATTTAGATAACCAGAGGAGGTTAAACACCCTTGCCTAGTTTTTGACACCTAGTAGGTGCTCATCAATAAATGAAAGGAGATACTGAAAACTCCCAGTCTGACTATTCACACTTCCCCAGGAAGTAGGAGCTACCACAGAGCTGGCATGCTATGTCTGCCTCCTCGGTCGGGGAGGCACCTGGGAGATGGAGGCCTGTGAGAACTTTCTTCTCTTCTTGCGAAGCAAAGACGGGAGTCAATAGCAAAAGAAAACTACCTGTCTCCCATTATTCAAATATTTATTAACCATCAGGTGGGCTTCCCACTCATCCTTGTCAGTCCATGGCCCCCAACAGACTCTAAACCTCATCTCCCAGCCCCCTAGCCTACCTCTCCACAGAGCAGAGGCTCAGCTCCTTCTCAAATCCCAGAAACCAGAACTGAGCCCCTCCTCCTCTTGCTCTGAGTCCCAGGCATGAGAAGGGAGCAGGGGGGGAAATCACCAAGGCATAGAAATGATGGGGGGGAAATGCCAGCTAGCCCAAGAAGAATGTGGGGATTGAGAAACTTATTTTCTATCTCCCTTGAAGGCTAAAGAGCGGGGTACGGGGGGTGGGGGGGGGCGGGGAGAGGGGAGATCCTAAAATAACAATATGAGGGAATGAGGTTAGATGTTCCTGGTTGTCAGGGCTTTAAGGCTGTGGGTGAGAACATAGTCTCTCTGGAGAACTTTGAAAATGGGACAGAGATTTCTCTGTGCTGCCCAGGGTTTCTTAACCTCAGCTTCAGCCTCAGCTCATTGCCGTTTTAGACAGAATAATCTACATTATAGGGGACTGTCCTGTGCATTGTAGAAGGTTTGGCAGCATCTCTGGCCCCTATTGACCAGATGTCAATAGCATCCC
The DNA here is from genome assembly GCF_028538775.1 of Myotis yumanensis. Lineage (NCBI taxonomy): Eukaryota > Metazoa > Chordata > Mammalia > Chiroptera > Vespertilionidae > Myotis > Myotis yumanensis. Next base: position 20,701,543 of record NW_027223767.1, on the reverse strand, counting down.
CACCCCCAAGTCACTTCAATCAAAAATATCTCTATTGCCAAATGCACCTGGGGAACAAAGTCACCCCCATTGGAACCACTGGTCTAGGCTGAGCAATTTTGTTTTTCTGCGTGGAGGCAGGGGATGAAAGAGTTGAACTTTAGATTCTAGGATCCAAAAGGGAAAACTACAAAAGGGGTCAATGACATGCTATGAGTGACTGGAAGTCCCACCCCGTATCATGTGACATTGTGCTGCTCCAGGCAGCCACGCAAGGCCACGTAGCAAGGACCTGGCAGAGTCAGGAGCAGTGAATCCCCAGGTTTGCGGCAGCTACAGGCCTTATCACACATCAGCCCTACACCTGGTGGATCCTGGGGCTGGGAGAGTCTACAGGGCAGACTTCTCCGAATAAGACAGATCACAGAAGTCTACAGGAAGAGCCAAGGCCTGGAGAGCTTCCTAGGCCCAAGTCTTAGAGTATTCTCGCCCTCCCCACGCCCTAGCACACCGGGACAGAGAGTGGCAGTGGATAGAAGGGTCCTTAAGCTCTTTTAGTCCCAAATCATGGTTATGGGCTTTTCCTTTTGCCTCAGGCTTCACTGTGGCCGGGAACCATGTGGTAACTGATCTTCTTGATAGAAGACATTGCTATTTTGGTCAACATGGGATGTTTTTTGCATTAGTTTTAATTTTTAGAAAATATTGCATCAAAGTATTCCTTATCTTGATTATTGAGTTTTTTGGCATCCCTTAAATTTTGTGCCTGGGGCTTGCCTCACTCCCCTCACTCTCGTCCTGGCTCGGCTCCCTAGGTCCCCACCAGTACAGCTCATGAGCCACATGTGAAGGCAGAGGTCATGAATGGAAGCCCGCAGGCTGCATTCTGCACATAAATGTGTTTTGTTTGGCTAACACTGTGTTTTCAAAAATGTCTTGATTTGTTGCCAATTTTTTTAAGGCAAGAGAATCACATAAAAATCCACATTTCTGGCTTCTTTTGAAAAAATTGGGTGATCCAGCACATTTTTAATCCTAACCAGAGGATATTTTTCCATTGATTTTTCAGAGAGAGTAGAAGAGAGAGGGAAAGACAGAGAGAAATCTTGATGTGAGAGAAACACATCGATTGGTTGCCTCCTGACCAGGGCCTGGGCTGGGGAGGAGCCGACAACCAAAGTACTAGTCTGTGCCCTTGACCGGAATCGATTCTGCAGGCTGACACGCTATCCATTGAGCCAAACCAGCTAGGGCGATCTAGCCCAAGTTTTAGTGATTTAGCCCTCCATCCCAGGGACAATCGCTGTTGTGACTGTAGCCTCCTACGACTGGGCTCGTAGCCTCCTGTCTAGGGTGCAGGGTGCTGTCCATTTCCCTCAGCCACACTTCGCCCACTGATCGCCTGTGGAGAGGTTAGGTCACGCAGCTGAAGTTCAAGCCCAAGCCTAGTGACTCCAGCTCCACAGCTTCCTGTCAAAGCTATGAAGTACTTGACGGGAGCGTAGCAGGAATGACTCTCCGCTACTGGAGGGTCTGAGATACAGATGGGAACCCTGTATGTGTGCTCAACGTAACTCAGCTCAACCCCAGTCTGTGTCAGGATCCCCTTCCTTTGCAAACACCGGGACTTTTTTCAAGGGGTCCCACGGCAAAGTGGAAGCACTCGGCCCTCTATGGCATTTGCCCCCGATTGGTATAGCTGGGCCCTTCACTGCCCGTCCAGCCATTGTTACTGCTGAGATGTCCTTTATTTCTCGTCTGTTGACTTTCTTTGATACATCCACACCAGGTCTGAGGGCCCAGAACTCCTAGGGGCTGAGTTCCCACCTGCCAGCCTCCCTATGCCACCATTTCCTTTCAGCTGCCCCAGCTCCAGCTCCAATACACTCATGGCTGTCTCCACAGTCATCGGTTCCCCTCTGCTCCTTCTCCCTCAGCCTGGAGGAAGCTGCTCTAGTTTCTGGAGGGAGTCCCCACTCCTCTCAGATTTATCCCACCCAGCTTTCACCGTGACACTTGCTTCGAATATTCGGTCTATGTTCAGAGGCCTCGCCATTCCCCCCAAGGTGAGGTGTCTGGAGAGGTAGCCAGAAAGCAACTCTATTGCTGAGGCATTATCTCCTGAGGCAATGAGCACAAGACAACCCAGCTGCTTGAAAAGGGGGCAGTGCTGGGGATGAGGTGTTAAGATATCAGTAAGGATGACCAGCCCGTGTTGCTCAGTGGTTGAGCTTCGACCTATGAACCAGGAGGTCACGATTAGATTTCCAGTCAGGGCACATGACTGGGTTGTGGGCTCGATCCCCAGTAGGGTGGGCATGCAGGAGGCAGCTGGTCTATAATTCTCTCTCATCATTAATGTTTTTTTCTCTCTCTCCCTCTCCCTTCCTCTCTGAAATCAATAAAAATATATATTTTTAAAAATATCAGTAAGGCCCTAGCCAGTTTGGCTCAGCGGATAGGGCATTAGCCTGAGGACTGAAGGGTCCCAGGTTCAATTCTGGTCAAGGGCACATGCCTTGGGTTGCAGACTCGATCCCCAGTGGGGTGTACAGGAGGTAGCCAATCAATGAGTCTCTCTCATCATTGATGTTTCTATTCTATCTCCCTCTCCCTTTCTCTCTGAAATCAATAAAAACATGTTTTTTTTTAAAAGATATTAGTAAGGAAAAATTCGATAATATTTCAAAACTTTTATATCAATAATTATATATAAACTTAATATAATTATTATTCATTTTCCAAATGTCTCTATCCTTGGGGGGAGAGATGTTATAGCTTTACAGGGCTTAGCAGTAGTTGTAGTAGTAATAGTAATAATAACAACAATAATAATAACTATAATAATAATAAATGATGAGTACTTATGGGCTAGGCCAGCCGTGGGCAAACTACGGCCCACGGGCCGGATCGGGCCCATTTGAAATGAATAAAACTAAAAAAAAAAAAAAGACCGTACCCTTTTATGTAATGATGTTTACTTTGAATTTATATTAGTTCACACAAACACTCCATCCGTGCTTTTGTTCTGGCCCTCCGGTCCAGTTTAAGAACCCATTGTGGCCCTCGAGTCAAAAAGTTTGCCCACCCATAGGCTAGGCACTATGTTAAGTGTTATATCTATGTTACTTATTTAATTCTCAGAAAAATCTTGAGGCAGTTCTTATTATTTCCATTTTATATACGAGGAACCTGATCCTCAAAGAGCCTTGTCCCCAAGACGACACAACCTGTAGGTGTAGAGCCTGGTTCTTACCCAGTTTGCTGCCTCCAACTAAATCAGTTTTGGTTAGCCAGCCGTGTAGCAACCACTGGCCATACTGCCCAGATGCCCCATGAAGACTCACTAGTTGGCTGGTCAATGTCACTCAGGCTCCCACTCGCCAACGTTGAGAAATTCTGTCAATGAGCAAGTTAGACAGGTACCTCCCCAGGTGCAGATGTGTTGGAACGTTGGCGTGACTGGTTTCACCATGAAGGAGCAGGAAGTTGGCTAGAAAGGAGGTTACTCCCAAGGACCAAAAGACCAGCCTATAGGTCCTTGGCCCACCTGGCAATGGGCTCCCCAGGCCAAGCTCGGAAGCACGGCCCAGTGTTCCTGCGTCTTCCTTCTTGTCTGAGGGATGCTGCGAAACCAGGATCCCCACACCCACCCAGAAGTGAATTAGGTAGCAAATAGGTGTCAGGTGAAGCAGGTGCCAGTAGTCTGACTCTAGTGGGTTGAGAGGGGGTCAGGCAGGACCAGAAGTGCACATTCCAAGTCCAGCTGCTCCCTGGAGGAGTGCGCGTGCACACACATACACACACAAATACACACACACACACACACTGACATAGACTGCTAACCTCCCCCAATATGAGATTCCTTTTCTTCTATAGTGATAGAAGTTTTTATTTATCGCTGGGTAATGTCCACCCAGAATGAAGACTTCATTTCCCAGCCTTCCTTTTAGTGAGGGGTGGCCACATGACTACATTCTGGTCAAGAGATGTACATGTTTGTATATGTGCAACTTTCAGGCAGGGCTCAGCTGGGCGATTGTTTTGCTCCTTGTGCCATTGACTGAGGTCACCTAGTGGTGTTTAGCTGGTGCACGGATTGGCTTAGGGGGTCCAAGACAGCTTCGCTCACATATCTGGCACCTTAGCAAGCACAGCTGGGACTGTCAACTGGAGCACCTACATGCGTCCTCTCCAACATGATGGCCTCAGGAGAACTGGACTTCTTACAGGGCAGCTCAGGGCTCCAAGAGCAAGGGCTCCAATGATCCCGAAAGATGTTCCATGGCCTTTCGCAACTGAGCCAATCGAGTCAGTTGACATCACTTCTGCCTACTCTATTGGTCAAAGCCGTCACAAGCCCACCCAGGTTCAGGAATAAGGGACATAGACCTGCACTTCTTAATGGAAAGAGTGCCAAAGAATTTGCAACCATGTTTAAAAAACACAACATCAGCCCTGGCCAGTGTGGGTCCGATTCCCGGCCAAGGGCATGTACCTGGGTTGCAGGTTCGATCCCTGGTCCTGGTTGGGGCGCATGTGGGAGGCAACCAATTGATGTGTCTCTCTCACATGGATATCTCTCTCTCATTCTCTTCCCCTGTCTCCCTCCCTCCCTCCCACCCTCTCTAAAAGCAATAGAAAAATATCCCCAGGTGAGGATTAACACAAAACAATCAAACCCACAACACCAGCCCTGGACCACATCGGTCCAGTCTTGAAGTTAGAGCAAACATAAGCTTCTATCTGTTATTTTGGTTATCTGTTACTCACGGCTGGATCCAGTCCCAACAGAAACATATATGGACACGGATACTTTCACAATATGCAGCGTGCATACAGCCCACAAGATACAAGGGGGTAAGCAGTATTGGAACCTCGCAGGATTAGAAGCATTCATTTACTCACATTTACTCATTCAGCACACTAAGTTCATAGCTGTCTTTCGGCTATGCTCTTTTCTCACTCCGGACTTCCCCGTCCTAGCACTTGCCTGATCTAGTGTGATTATCCATCTATTTCAGCAGTTTTCAACCTGTGGGTCACGACCCCTTTGGGGGTTGAACGACCCTTTCACAGGGGTCGCCTAAGACCATCGGAAAACACATATATAATTACATATTGTTTTTGTGATTAATCACTATGCTTTAATTATGTTCAATTTGTAACAATGAAATTGGGGGTCACCACAACATGAGGAACTGTATTAAAGGGTCGGCATGAGGAAGGCTGAGAACCACTGATCTATTTGTTTATATCGACCTTGCCGGTTCATCTCTGGGACCCTGTCAGTCGTGTTCATCACTTAGTACTGAGCTCAGGACCTCAAAAATATTTGACCAAGTTCACGTTTCACACAGACAGCCTGCAGGTGACGCTTTGAGCTGCTGGGGACTGGAGATTGAGTGGAGAGTAGTGAGACTACTTAGGAGTTTGTACGGTGCCTGGAAATGATGGGGCCCTGGACTGAAACCTCAGTAGTGGGGACAGGGATGAGAACAAGAGGTGGGATTGTCAGGCCTTGGTGATGTTGGGTGAGAGAGAAGCCGGAGTCAAGACAGGCACCCAGGCGTCTAATCTGATCAATGGAATAACGAACAGTGGCACCACCTACTGAGAGGAAAAACCAAAAGGGAGGTGGAAGACTCCGGACGAAGGTGATGAGCTTGGTTTTAGCTATCTGCATTCCAAACGCCAGGTGGAGGCATGCAGGAGGCAGCTGGGCACACAGAGTTGGACAGACCAGAAGACCATGAGGACATGACCAGGAGTTCAGGAACAGTCTCACGTGTGTGTACTCATTGTTCACCCAAAAGTGTCCGAGGAAACAGGGCCCTCGGGTGGAAGCTCACAGTCCCACATTCCTCTCTCCACGGCAACCTAATGTGTCGTCTGGAACAAGGGACTGCCTTTCGGGCTCCTAGTTTGCTGCTTTGTTGTGAAAATGAGAGGACTGCCTCCAACCTCTGTTTCCTTCCAGCTCTCACATGCCATGATTCCCAGTTAAATATCGGAAGGTCTACCACGTGCAGGTTACCGTGCTAGACACTGACCTCGTTTCTGCTTCCCACAGAAAACCAAATCAACAATAACAACAACAAAAAGGAGGTCAGCTGCAGGAGGAGCCTGGGAGGTGAACCACATTGTAAGCTTCCCACTCCAGCCTGTTCTTCCTTTCACCCCACACCCAGTTCTCTGTCCACCCAATTCTCCCAGCACGTCCACCTCAGGCCTCCAGGCTCCCCCTGGCACTCCTGGCCGAACCCTCTTCTCTCTCCGCAGAGCAACTAGGAATAAAAATCATTCTAATTCCTCACATTTGTGTCACACTTTATTTATTTATTTAAGCCTTGAAGAATTTTTATTTAACATAATGAGATGTTTAATAACTTAGATTAAAGACTATCTAGCACTCTTCTCTTGTTGTTCACCAACTGTTTTTATGACGATAACTCCGAGGTCTGGAATGTGATCGAAAATGAGGGTGTTTTGCTGTCTGTGCTTTTGTTTCAGAATTGGTATGCCCTTTAGGAGAATTCCATGGGGATCTTGCTATGGAGGCAGAATGTCTTCCATGTGATCTTGATTTTGTTCCTGAGCTAGTCTGCTTTTGAGGTGAACTTGATTGTGATTTTCCTATTGATTTTGATCTTTTTTCTAAGGACTTGGACCTTGACCGTCCTCTAGAACCAGAATTCCGTCTTGGAGTTCTTGGCTGCCTTGCTGAGGTAGACCGCCTTGGTAGTGACTTGGCGCGAGATTTAGACCGGCTATAAGAAAGTCGCCTGTGTCGAGACACCCGGAATGGAGCCTCGGCTCAGCTCCGGCATCACCACCAGGGGCTGCCTCGCCCTCTGCGGGCCGCACGCACACCTCTACCTCCCAAACGGCCCGGCCCGGCCCTAAGTGCGCACAGAAGACTCTCATAACAGATCCACGCCAGGACCTGGGCCCACAAAGGCGAGGAATTGAAAACTCTCCCCAGCTGCGATGGTCTTCCGGCTGCTGTGTCACACTTTATATTTCTACTTTTCCGATATAAATGGTATTTATTGCACAGGAACCATGTGGTAGGCAGTATGCCAGGCTCTGAGGCCCTGCCTGGGATAAAGAAGACATGGGCCCTGTCTTCTTCACCATAAGCAGAGAGGAGAATTAGCAACGTAAAACTATGCCATACAATCAATCACCCAGGGACTGGCGGAGCCACATAGGAATCACACAGGGCTGTAGGGGTAGTGTGTGTGTGTGTGTGTGTGTGTGTGTGTGTGTGTGTGTTTAGGAGGATCATCAAACCCTGTTAAGTTTTCATAAAACACCAACATTGAAAGGATCTCATACACCAGTTAATCCCACTCCCTCATTGTAGATGTGTAGAAACTGAGGCTCAGAGAAGTTAAGTGACTTGTCTAAGGACACACAGCTGGTGAGGGTAGCAAAGCCTAGACTGGAATCCTATTCCCCAATCTTCTTCCAGTTCTCATACATTGTACTCTTTTTTTAAAAAATATATTTTATTGATTTTTTACAGAGAGGAAGGGAGAGAGACAGATAGTCAGAAACATCGATGGGAGAGAAACATCGATCAGCTGCCTCCCGCACACCTCGCACTGGGGATGTGCCCGCAACCCAGGTACATGCCCTTGACCGAAATCGAACCTGGGACCCTTCAGTCCACAGGCCGACACTCTATCCACTGAGCCAAACCGGTTTCAGCTACATTGTACTCTTGTTCCCTCATCACACTAGCCTCCTAAGATTATTTAATAATAATAATAATAATAATAATAATCTAAGCTTTATAAGTGCTAAGATACTGCCAGGCATCATGCTAAACTCTCCACATGGATTCCATGTGTATAAAGTACAACATGGTAAAAATGAATCTAATGTTAGATTTTCATTTATTGTTGATGGCAACTCTAAGAGTTAGGTGTGTTTTTATGATCCCATATTATGGTTATATTGAGTCTTAGGTTGACTGACTTGCTCAAGGTCACCTAGTTAAAAAAGCCAATATTTGAATACAGGTAGTCTGATTACAGAGTCATGTGCACAAAAAATCGCCTTGCAACTTTGTTCAATATGCAGGCCCCAGTCCTACCCTCCAAAAGCCTGATTCTATAGGTCTGGGGTGAACAAGCAGAAGCCTTCATTTTAACCACGAACTCGAGGTGATTATGATTTGGTTGTTCTTAGGCCACACCCTACAAACCCGACTCTCTTGTATCACTTTTCTAAATCCAGAATTTTCTGGCAGAGCCCCTCCCTTCCCTGGGACCCACGGAACTGTCCCCAGGGAACTGGCTTTGGGAGACTAGGAACCAGGGTGCTCTAGGGACAGACATGTGCCCCCTGGTGGTCAGAGATGGGAGGCCAGGAGCTGCTGCTCCAAAGATCCCAGGGCCAACAGTACCAATGTGAATTTTTCTTTAATTCTGCTCAGCCAATGTTACTGAGATGCCACTATGTGCCAGCACTGAGCCAGTGTAACCCGGCACACCCCACAGAAACAAGACGTGTGGGAGCCGACTTCTTCAACGTGGCTGCTCACTTGTTTTTTCCACTAATACAAAGGCGCAAATTTCAACTGGCCCAGGTGGGCATTTCCAGCAATATATGGCTGTGTATTTTAGAACTTTCGGAAGGCTGCAAAAGAGGTTTTTGAAAAAGGCTGAGCGAACACTCTGGAACGGGAATCCAGGAGCATATCTGCAGGGCAGCGTGAAAGCCAGGCTTCCGGGTCAGGCTGCTGCTTCAGCCTTTGGGGCCCTGGGCCAGTTATGTCATCTGTCTGGGTTGCAGCTGCCTCACCTGAAACATGAAACAATAAGAATACCTGCCTAAGAGGGCTGTAGTGAGGGTGACATGGCCTCTTAGAACAGCACCTGGCACATCGTAAAAGTTTTAAAAAAACTTCAGTGATTTTTAAATACTTGGTTGTTATGTATCATGAAGTATAGAAGACACAAATCAAGAGACATGCATCCATCTTGATTTATTCTCCTTGAAAAAGAGCAGTAATAATTCTCGAGCTCATGTAGCTGAGGGACAAGTACTGCTCTAAATCCTCTAATATATGCCCACGGACATGCAAAGTGCTCCACACTGTTGGTAACTTAGGACTGCTTTGGAAAATTGTTTGACAATGTCTGCTGACACTGAGCATGGGTATGACCCCGCAATTCCTCCCCTGGGTACATTCCCTTCAAAATGCTTACATAGCATAACCAAAAGCATATATAAGTTTGTAACAATACTATTTTTTTAAAAATATATTTTATTGATTTTTTACAGAGAGGAAGGGAGAGATATAGAGAGTTAGAAACATCGATCAGCTGCCTCCTGCACATCTCCTACTGGGGATGTGCCCACAACCAAGGTACATGCCCTTGACCAGACTCGAACCTGGGACCTTTCAGTCCGCAGGCTGACGCTCTATCCACTGAGCCAAACCGGTTTCGGCAACCATACTATTTTTAATAGCTCCAAAGTAGGAACTACCTAAGTGTCTATCAACACAATAATGAACTAAAAATCTATGGTATCATCAAAGACTAGAAGGCCATGCAGCAATGCGAATGAACGAACTACACATACACACAGTGACCTGGGAGAATCTCACACACAAAAAAACTGACAAAAGAAAGAAGCCAGACACTGAAGAATATATACCATACAATTCCATGTATCTAAGCACAATATGGTCAAAATGAATCTACTGCCGCTAGAAACTGGAATAGCAGCTACCTTTCAGAGAAGAGGCTACGAGGAAGCTCCCCCAGGGGCTGCCAGTACGTTCTACATCTTCATCTGTGTGGCAGTTACACAAGTATGTGCAAGACTGTTCACTCATGATCTGTGCACTTTCCTACAAGTCTGTAAGGTTCCAATAAAAAGATTTTTAAAAACTCTTGATCGGTCCCTCATGATGAGTCACAGAACACACTCAGACCTCATTTATCACAAACTGAAGCCTGGAGTCCTTCAGGGTATCAGAATCAGGAATTTAATGCCCCTCTGGGGATGGGAGATGTGACCTCAGGCCAATGATCTCGGACCAGATTTCCTGCTCAAAGCCAAGAACAAATAGGCTGCCTTGTAGATAAAACAGGTTCTAGAAAAACTGCACTATTGGGCTATGGGGCAAAGCAAGAGAGCTCAGTGTCTGCCTGGAGTCTGCGGGTGGAAAAATCAGAACTCTAACACTGTGCTAATCACAGCGCTAGACTTGCTGTTTGAGAACCCTACCTGTGGTCGGCAAACTGCGGCTCACGAGCCACATGCGGCTCTTTGGCCCCTTGAGTGTGGCTCTTCCTAAGCCTTAGGAGTACCCTAATTAAGTTAATAACAATGTACCTACCTATATAGTTTAAGTTAAAAAAAATTTGGCTCTCAAAAGAAATTTCAATCATCGTACTGTTGATATTTGGCTCTATTGACCAATGAGTTTGCCGACCACTGGACTAGTCCAAGATATTCGCAAAAATTGTCTGGAAGTAGTGAAACTCATAGAGTACTAGCATAGAGAAACACAAAAGCCCCTATAAGAATTCCTCCAGAGCCTGGAAAATGAGCAAGACCCTGCTGCCTGAAGAAACAAATAAATAAAGAAGCAAAGTTCATGATGGAGAGAGATGGCAAATGCAATGAGTTCAATATAACCCCAGGTTTACAGATGAAAGGACAATATGAAAAAATGTTTCAATTCATAAAATGTAAAAACTAACTTAAATATGTTTAAAGTGTTCACACATAAAGGAAGAAATAGAATCTATATGATAAGTGAGATAATATGGAAGGAAGATAGGTTTAAAGAACAATCAAATAGAAATTAAAAACTTGTAGACACTTGGATTTTTAAAACAGAATTTAATACATTGATTAAACAGTTAACTAGATCCTGCTATAGAATGAATTCATTAAGTGGAAGACAAATATGAGAAAATAATTTAAAATGTGGTACAAGAAGATAAGGAGATAGAAAATAAGAGAAAACAAAAGACATGATATATAGAATGAGAAGCTCCAAATAGAAGTTTGGGGGGGTGGGAGGTAGGGAATAACAATAGTGGAAGAGTGAGGCAGTTACAAAAACAGGTAGTGGTGAAGTTTCCTGAACTGAAGAAAAATATGTGTTTGCCAACTAATGAAGTATATGGCCTGAATAGAATTAAAAAAACAAAGTCCATACTTAACACATGCTGTGGCATTGCAGAGCATCAAAGATAAGTAGAAAATCTTAAAGGCTACTAAAAAGAACAGATTACCTATATAGGAACAATAATCAGAATAATGGATTTCTCATTATTGATGAAGTTTCCACAAAAGACAATGACATAATATTATCAAAGTGCTGAGAGAAATAACTGTCAATCAAGAATTTTATTTCTAGCTATACTTGCATACAAAAGTAAGGGTGAAATAAATGGTTTTCAGACATACAAAGATTTAGAAAGTTTATTACTTATAGAAATTTGCTGAAAGAACTATTAAAGGATTGCTTTAGTAACAAGGAAGACAAATCCAGAAGAAAGGAGTGAAATGCAAGAAGGAATAATAAATAAATTAGTAAATCTAAATAAATATTGATTACTAAAAATGTAAAATAAAATAATAAAGAATCAAACAGCAATGTAGAAGATGAGAATGAATGTTCAGAATTAAGATCTTTATCTTACTGGGAAGGATTAAGAAATTAGATACTTTTAAGATTAAAATGTAATTTTTAAAATACTAGAAATACAATGTATACTTTTCAAACCAGTGAGGGGTGAAAATTGTAATTTAAAAATTTAGTCAGAAGGCAGGAGTGAAGGGAGAAAACCATAGAAAATAATGATCAATAGAAAACATAAAGATTATAAATTGTAGCCTGGCCAGCATGGCTCAGTGGTTGAGCGTCAACCTATGAACCAGGAGATCACGTTTCGATTCCCAGTCAGGGCACATGCCCAGGTTGCAGGGTTGATCCCCAGGGTGGGGCATCAGAGGCAGCCGATCAATGATTCTCTCTCATCATTGATGTTTCTATCTCTCTCCCTCTCCCTTCCTCTCTGAAGTCAATACTAGTAAAAGAAAAAGAGAAAAAAAAAACATTTAAAAATATTACAAATTGTAGCATATTCTATATTCTATAGTTCACAAAACAAGTGAACATGACCTATATGCAGCAACATGGACAGATTTCAAAAATATAATGTTGAAGGAAGAAAGTAATTTACAAAATTTATATGTCATGTACATGTACATTTATACAATTTCCATGTAGGTTATTTCTGTACTTTTTTACAAAGTGACTACACATATTTATAGAAGCATGTAGTAAAATATGCAAACATAGATGGGAAGCATGTATACCAACTTCATGATAGTGGCTGCTTCTGAGGAGCAGGAGAGGGGGAATAAAACTAGTAGGAAGCACAAAGAAATCTTCAATTTTATTGGCAAGTTTTCTTTTTTAAAAATATTTGAAGCTAATATGACAAAATGTTGGCACTTGTTAATTCCGGCCAGTAAGGTGTAACGTTTAGATATTGGAGGCTACTGAGAAAGTTCTTTCTTATTCTTTAGAAAGCCACAGGAAGCCACACTCTTTCTTTCACTCCTGATAGATGTGAACAATGAATCACACAGCCCTGATTGCTACTGGAAAACACCCAACAATCATGAAAGCAACCAGGCTTAAAATGAAGCCAATACTGCAGTCAGTAGAATAGAGACGGGAAAAAACCCAGCTCATTGAAACATCACTGAATCAACTAAGCCTGAAGCTTACCTTACTGCATTATTGTCTGTTAAGTGAACCAAATAATTTTCTTATTGTCTCAGCCAGTTCACATTAGGTTTCCTAGTACTTGGAGACAATACTTATGATAACTGATACAATGAGATGGAGAAGTGTGCGCATGCAGAACTATTAGGGAGGTAGAATTAGCAAGATTCAATCAAAGGTCGGATATGATGGTGAGAAAGAGAGAGGACTCCAGATTGATTCTCAGATTTCTGGCTTGGATAACCAGATGCACGGTGGTGCAATTTCTGAGACAGGAAGCATCAGAGAAAGGTAAAGTTGAGGGTAGAAGTGACAGTGGAGAGAACCTGAACAGCTTGGCTATGTTGGGGAATCTTTGAAAGTCATCTAATTAGCCCTGACCGGTTTGGCTCAGTGGATAGAGCGTCGGCCTGCTGACTCAAGGGTCCCAGGTTCGATTCCGGTCAAGGGCATGTACCTTGGTTGCGGGCACATACCCAGTGGGGAGTGTGCAGGAGGCAGCTGATCGATGTTTCTCTCTCATCGATGTTTCTAACTCTCTATCTCTCTCCCTTCCTCTCTGTAAAAAATCAATAAAATATATTTAAAAAAAAAAAAGAAAGCCATCTAACTATAGCTGAATAGTGAATAGTGTCTCCCCAAAATTCATGTCCACCCGAAACCTTAGAATGTGACCTTATTTGGAAATAAGGGCATTGCAGATGAGGTGAGGTAAATTAAGATGAGGTCATACCGGATTACAGTGATTGGTGTTCTTATCAGAGAAGGCCATGTGAAGACATAGACGCACACAGAGAAGAACTCCACACGAAGACAGAGGTAGAGACTGGAGTGACGCATCTACCAGCCAAGGAGGCTAATCATGGCTGACCAGTAGCAGAAGCTAAGAAACAGGCCTGGGACGGTGTCTGCCTTAGAGCCTTTGGAAGGAATCAACCCTGCTGACACCATGGTTAGCACTTCCGGCTTACAGCCCTGTGAGAGAATACATTTTTGTTGTTTTAAGTCAGTTTTGTGGTCATTTGCACAATAGATCTAGGAAACTAATATAAAGACAGATGTCTGAACCTGAAATATGGATTTAGGAGCCATCGGCAAAAGTGGCTGCTGAAGTCTTGGGGTAGATGAGATTACCTACGGAGAGTATGGAATGAGAAGAGAAAATTGGTCAAGGACACACCCCGAGGAAGACTGGCCTGGAAGGAGCAGGAAGAGGAAAAACAGACTGAGGAGGTTGTGGAGGAGCAGTCAGGCTTACGGGCAGAAGAAAGAGTCAGTAGGAGTAAGGTTAACAATTATAGGAACAGCCCTGGCCGGTTTTTCTCCGTGGTTAGAAAGTCAGCCCTCAGATGGAAGGGTCATAGGTTCATTTCCTGGTCAAGGGCACGTACCTCAGTTGCAGGTTGTATCCCGATTCTGGTCAGGGAGCATGCCGGAGGCAGCCAGTTAATGTGTCTCTCTCATGTCTCTCTCACATCTCTCTCTCTCTCTCTCTTCTCTCTCTCTCTCTCTCTCTCTCTCTCTCTCTCTCTCTCTTTCCCCCCATCTCTCTCTTTCTCCTTCTGCCTCCCTTCAAATATCTCTCTATAGACCAATGGAAAAAGATATCCTCAGGTGAGAATTAAAAAAAAATTATAGAAACATTACCTGGAAACCAAAAATCAGAAATACAAATTTCATCATTGATGAAACCAGCAGACATATAATTTGTAATCAGAGCTTTAAGACAAAGAGTGAATGGGAACCATTCACTTCTTTTTTTTTTTTTAAATATATTTTATTGATTTTTTACAGAGAGGAAGGGAGAGAGACAGAGAGTTAGAAACATCGATCAGCTGCCTCCTGCATATCTCCTACATGCCCTTGACCGGAATCGAACCTGGGACCTTTCAGTCCGCAGGCCGACGCTCTATCCACTGAGCCAAACCGGTTTCGGCAACTTCCTAAGGAGACGAAGCATAACTCACCACGGGGCTTCGCACAGTGACTTTCTTCCAAAGATTACAGTAAGGAAAGGATGGGGGGAGGGGGAATAACTTTTCAAGTGGAGATATCTGACAAACACTACCTTAAGCCAGGTGCTCAAGATGAATATATAAATAGCCATAAGCCACTTGATAGTATGTGCCCTTGATGTGATATGAGAAGGGCTCTTTGACTCTGGGGATCTTCCTTCCCAAAACACATTCGCCAAGTCTAATGAGAAAAACATCAGATAAACCCATATTGAGGGGCATTCTACGCAAATACCTGACCTGTACTCAAAACCGTCAAGGTCATCAAAAACCAAGGAATGTCTGAGGAACTGTCACAAACATGCAAACTAAATGGAATATGTATTCTTGCTGGAATCTGGGAACAGAAAGAGGACACTAGGAGAAAACTGAGGAGAACTATATAAAGTATAGACTTTTGTTAATAATAATGTGCTAATATTGGTTCATTAATTGCAAATTCAATGTAAAATGTTAATAATAGGAAAAACTAGGTGTGGGGTATATGAGAACTCTATACTACACAATACTTCTGTAAATCTAAAACTATTCTGACGTTTTTTGTGTTTTTTAAAAATATATTTTTATCGATTTCATAGAGGAAGGGAGAGGGAGAGAGAGAAACATCAGTGATGAGAGAGAATCATTGATCGGCTGCCTCCTACACACCCCAAACTGGGGATCGAGCCGGCAACCTGGCATGTGCCCTGACTGGGAATTGAACCATGACCTCCTGTAGGTCAATGCTCAACCACTGAGCCATGCCAGATGGGCAAAAATGGGCTCTTGAATATTAAAAATGTGATTGTTAAAATAACAAATTTGGCAAAAGAGTTTGTGGTAGATAGAATACTGGCTCTCCAAAGGTGTCCACATTCTAATTCCCAGAACCTGTGGATATGGTCTGACATGGAAGGAATTTGAGATGGGGAGATTATGCTGGATTATCTAGGTGTGTAATCATAAAGGTCCAATGAGAGAGGCAGGCAGGAGGATAGGAATCAGAGAAAGAGAGAGAGAGAGAGAGAGAGAGAGAGAGATCTGAAGATGCTTAACTGCTAACTTTGAGGCTGGAGGCTGGAGACAGGAGCCAAGAAATGCAGGCAGCCTCTACAAGCTGGGAAGGCAAAGAAGCAGATGGTCCCCTAGAGCCTCAGGAAGGAATGCCGTCCTGCCTCCAGAACTGTCAGGTCATAAATTTGTGGTAGTTAAGCCACTATGTTATGGTAATTTGCTCTAGTAGCAATAGGGCACTAATATAGTATTAAAAGCTAAAACCAAGGAAATCTCTTAAATGTCAGAACAAAAAGACAAAGAGACATAAAAATAGAATAGAAATATAAGAACACTAGAATATCAGCAGAGGGGGTATAGCTCAGTGGTAGAGCATTTGACTGAAGAACTCTAGAGTATCAATTCAGGAGGTCCAACCTCCAATCAATAAAAGTTGCCGGAAACGAGACACATTACACAGAGGTAAGAAAGCGGTCCAAGAAATAACACAGGAACATTTCCAAGAGCTGGAGAACATACCTTTCCTAAGGTTGAAAGAGTCAATCAAATGCCCAGGGAAATAAAGGAAAAAAGATTTTCACCAAGGCACGGCCTCAGGAAACTCAAATCACTGGAGAGGTAAAAAAAAAAAAAAAGATTTCCGCCCTAATCAGCTTGGCTCAGTGGATAGAGCGTCAGCCTGTGGACTGAAGGGTCCCAGGTTCCATTCCGGTCAAGGGCATGTACCTTGGTTGCGGCCACGTCACCAGTAGGGGGTGTGCAGGAGGCAGCTGATTGATGTTTCTCTCTCATCAATGTTTCTGACTCTCCCTCTCTTTTCCTCTCTGTAAAAAATCAATAAAATATATATATATTTATAAAAAGATTTCAAAAAACTTCTAGAAAGAAGAAAGTGTCCCATACAAAGGACCAGGAATCCAAATGGCATTGCACTTCTCAACAGCAACATTGCACCAAGGAGAAATGCCTTCCTCATTCCCAGGGAACTGGTACTCTATACCCAGCCAAACCTTCAATCAAATGTGACTACACAAAAATACATTTTTAGACATTTTGACCTTAAAAAATGCATTTCCATGTGTAATTTCCAGGATACTATTACAGAATGTGCTTTACCAAAACTATGAAAGAGAAAGACAGAGTCAACTCTGAACACAGCAAAGGGCATTCCTAGAATGTCAGCAAGAGAAGTTTCTGGGAAACACCTATGCAGCCGCATAGAGAGAAAGTTCTTCAGCCTGGAGCAGAACAGGCCTCCTGAGGGCAGTCTGCAGGGGGAAAGACGGAGCTGATAGATGATGTGATAGGTATGAGCCTGTAGAATACTGCCTTAAGAGGTATTTAGCCAAAACCGGTTTGGCTCAGTGAATAGAGCGTCGGCCTGCGGACTGAAGGGTCCCGGGTTCGATTCCGGTCAAGGGCATGTACCTGGGGTTGCGGGCACATCCCCAGTAGGGGATGTGCAGGAGGCAGCTGATCGATGTTTCTCTCTCATCGATGTTTCTAACTCTCTATCTCTCTCCCTTCCTCTCTGTAAAAAATCAATAAAATATATTTTAAAAAAAAAAAAGAGGTATTTAATGAAGATGCTGGAAAACGGAACCAATGGGGGGAAAAAAAGAGGCAATTTTTAACTCCAGGAAAAGCAAAATGGGGAAATGTTATGATATCTAGTAGTAAACAATATTTACGAAGTCACAGAAACAGGCTCAGTATGAGTTTAAGCAAAAGTTGTAATGTACCTACAGGAGGCGGGGAGGGAAAGAGAGCTAGAATCCTATCTGCCAAGATAGGAAATCAGTACATAATGTCTAAAATCAAGGAAAACCGGAAAACAGACCTCAAAGAATTGAACACGGTAACCTCTAGGTAGCAGGGCTGCTGGGTTTGTAAAAAATATTTATGACACATATTTTATGAACACATGAGTTCCCCATAAGTTATATATACTTTTGTAATAAAATATGGGGGCTACTTCTTTAAGTACTATAGACAAGGGGGAGCTAATTGGTTATGAAGCTCCTGGGAAGGTGGAAGCATATGTTACCCAGGACAGGAAGTGGCGGACATCTGAGACTGGAGGTGAGGAGGTGAGGGTGGTGTGGAAACAGATAGTGTTGCAGGTACTGTAGGTTCCAGGGGCAGGAAGTTGTGGACATCCATGCCTGATGAAACAGGATAGAAGGTCTCCTGCTGGGAGGAAAGGGTATATGGGGGGGTGAGCACCATGAAGGCAGCAGTGAAGTAATACACGTATGTAACAGGATGTGAGCATGGAATTGTGGCTGAGACCTTAAAGTGGTAGATATCAGAAACCAAAGCGAGTCGTGTGCCAGGCCGCTATGCAGCAATCTCAAAGGAGGGGTTTGAGAACTGATGTGCTGGCCCTTAACCCTCACTTCTTACCCCAAGAATATAAGGAGTCGGAGAGATTAGAGACAGGGCTATGAAGAGAACTTTTGGAGAAAGCTGTGCTGTGAACGCCCCAACCTTCAGGGAAAGGAGAGAAAGGGCCTCCCCTCAAGGCGGAGGAGAAGGCTCCAAGGGGCCCCCTTGGCGAGATTGCTGTGTGTCCCCAGCAGTTAGAAATCGAAAGGGCAGAAGTTGGGTTGGGCAACCGCTGAGGGATGAGGCAAAACAGAGGAGGCTGAGTAAGAACCAGCCACACACCAGCATTTGCTGTGGCCAAGTACATGTGAGAGTTTCCAAAGGACCACAGGCGGGCCATGCCTCAGAGAGAGCTGGCGTGGGGCTGGAGTGGATTCAGTCCACGGGGACTCCGGAGGGTGGATGGGTCCTCAGCAGAGTGAAGCTAGAAGTAGATCACCAGGTGCCTCAGGGCTGCAGGAGGAACAGCAGCCACAGTGAAGACGCAGAGACCTGGGCCCAGGTTACTGCAGGCGGGGGTCTCCTGAGAACCAGGAAGTGCCCACGAGACCAGCAGCTTTGAAGAGTTGCCAGGCACAGTGCGGAGCCATCTCACCAAGGGACCATCAAGTAAGAAGTGTTCTGCTCTCCTTCCTCTCCCATCCCCTCCAACCCTGGAAGGATCAGAAACCACCGACGAAGGAGAAAGAAAAGAGTCCACTTCCCCAGGGTGCAGGCTTTCTGCCTAAAGCAGGTCCCATCTGGGGTCGCAGGGAGAGGACTTACCTTTCATTGGGAAAGTTTTGGTTACTGAACACTCAGTGCCCTGAACATTCTAATTGAAAATTGAGAGCGTCTTTTTGTGATTTAAAGTAACCATCCACTCATCCACTTTTATTCCCTAAAAGTGGGCAGAAAACAATCATGGGACTGCCCAAGTTTACATCCAGGGCAAGGGAGAGAAACCAGCCCCACTGAAGAAACAAGAGGGGCAGAGGAGGTGAAAACAACGTTGCATTCACAGCTGCTCCTGGGAGTCATGCTCGCTCACACAAGTGAAGGGTAAGGGTCTCCTCTACACAGTAAAGAATACAGATTTTGGTACCAAAAAAAGTGAGTTTGGCATCTGGCTCTGCTACTTTCTAGCTGTGTGACCTTGGGTAAGTAACATAAGCTCCCTGAGTCTGTAAAATAGGGTCCATTAAGCATATTCTTATAGGTTTGGGGCAGATTAAATAAGATTTGGGAAAACACTTAGAAATGTATTGATTCTATTCTCCACTCTGTTACAGGATGTTGTGGGGTGGCTAGTGAGCCTGGGTGTGCCAGGGAAGGCTTTCTGAGGATGGTTGCTTCTCTCCAGAGGACAGGAGAGAAGCAGATTGGCAGAGGGGCAGCACAGAATACTCTAGACAAAGGTGGGAGGAGACTACGGTTGGCAGGTAAAACACGGAATGCCAAGTAATTTTTTACTATAAGGATTATTTTCTATTAAAAAAAAAAAAAAGGTGGGTGGAGGTGGAGGAGGATATAGGAGGGATAAATGGTGATGAAAAAAAAAGAAAAGAAGAAGATGAATATTTTGTAGTGTAAATGGGTTCCGAATATTTGCTTATCCGGAATTCAAATTTAATTGAGTGTTCAAGCTTAATTTTCATTTGCTAGATCTGGTCATTCTAAATGAGATGGAGTTGGACTGCTCCTCTGTAGTGGAGAGAGTGAGCTGAACATCATCACCCCGTAGGGTAAGTTCCATCCTCGACCCTATTTTTCTAAGAGTTCCAATTGGGAGGAAATGCAATATCAAGAAATTCAGTTTTAAAAAAATGGGGGGAGGTGGAGGAGGGTATAGGTGTGGCTCAGTGGTTGAGTATCCATCCATGAACCAGTTCAATTCCTGGTCAGGGCACAAGCCTGGGTTTCTGGCTCAATCCCTCGTAGGGGGCATGCAGGAGGCAGCAGATCAATGATTCTCCTTCATCATTGATGTTTCCATCTCTCTCCCCCTCTACCTTCCTCTCTCTGAAATCAATAAAACATACTTTAAAAAGAAAGAAAATCAGATTGGATTGCGTTGAAATGCCCTCACGCCAGTTACGTACAGAGGAAGCAGGCTGGGGAGGCTGGTCCCTCAGCACAACAGCACCCCGTGCAGGTGGGCACCGTTTGTGCCTGGAGGCAGAGAAATGGATGACTGGAGACTCAAGATGCCTCCCAAGTTCTCTCCCAGTGCTTGTGCCTTGTCAGGAGCCCTAACCCTGGTTCTCTTGCTTGTTTAAAAGGGCAGCAAGGGACAGGGCAATAAAGGTCCCCCAGAAGCAGCCCCTCCTGGGGGAGGTAGGGGTGGCTGAATGCTGACAAGGCCCTTTGCTTTGTACCCATCCTGCTTATCCCCAAACAACAGAAGTGCTGCTCAGCCGCCTGGTCAGCCTCATTATGCCCTTGCAAAGTGCTGAGTCCAGCGGCTATCCTGGCCCCATGACCTCACCCTCCCACACTGAGCCTCATCCTGTGAGGCTCCCAGGGCCCAGAGGCGAGGCCGGGGCATTCCATCCATCCATAGAATTCTGCGCCTCCACCATGCTTGACATGTAACCCTAGTGTGGAGGAGCCCAAGGTTCAAACCCACCATGTTCCATTTGAAAAGTCCTCTCATTCACCTCCAAGTCTAACAGCCCATCCCACTGGACACCCAGTTGCCCCGCCTGCTTGTGCAATGAGTGTGTGCACTGAGAACAGGGTTCAAAACCCACGTCCCCAATGCGCTTTGGAAAATTAGACTGACAGGATGCACGGCTAAAACTTAATAAAGAAAAATATTGGAAGCAAAGAACAACTGAACGAATGCGGTCTTTTCCAAATTCAAAGAAAACACTTTTTAATCTCATCATTTTTCTAAAGTTTTTGCTGCTTGCTCCCACGTGTGTCTATGAAAATCTGGAAGAAGATGATATCTGATCTGGACAATTACTACTGTAGTTACCCTTTACTGAGCTCTACCTGAGTACCTACTGCTGCCCTAAGTACCTTTATCTCCCTTCATCTGATGTCAGTGGGTCAGGTGGGTATTATTATCCTACTTTGTGTCAGAGGGACAGGGCTGCCCAGAGGAAAGAATATGGGCTTTGAGTCACATAGACATGCATTCAAGTCCCTGCTGGGTTTCCTGGCCCAGAACTTGGCCCCTCAGAACCTCAGTTAACTCATCCGTAAAATGGGTGTTATAATGATCTACTTTTTGGAGTTGTTGTGAAGATTAAAGAGGCACCATCCGGTTCATAGTAAATGCTCAGTGAACTGTAGTTATTGTTATTATGGATAAACAGGAGAGAGCCAAACCCAGCTTGGGAGAAAGGATTACAAGGTGGCGGCTCCCTTCCTTCCCACTCCTGGGGTGGCTGTGTGCTGACTTTCCTGGGAAGAGACGGTGGTGGGGGCTGGAGGTAACCAACACGAGCAGGTGAAGCAACAGTTCCAGGCAATGTCAGAGGGGGAATCCTCTAGAACTTGGTTAAAAACCATATTGAGGGAACATTTGAAAAACATCATGGTTAGCGCAGGACATCTGGTAATCCTTTTCCAACCTCCACGGATTTAAGGTAATTGAGGAAAGTGGAGAGAAGACAGGCCGGGGCTGTATATGACTCCGGGAATATTTGATGGATATTGGCAAATCGTTTGCACAGTAACCCCAACCCCCTTCACCCCCATATACACACACAATAGTTTTGTGCGTGTGTGTTCGGTCTTTTCAATCAAACATTAAAAAGCTCCACTGTTCTGTTGGCTCAAACAGTCTTCACTCTACTAACTCTTCAGTAGGGTATAAAGCTCCCACATTCAAATACTGAGAGTAGCCCTGGCCGGTTTGGCTCAGTGGATGGAGCGTCGGCCTGCGGACTGAAGGGTCCCAGGTTCGATTCTAGTCAGGGGCATGTACCTTGGTTGCGGGCACATCCCCAGTGGGAGGTGTGCAGGAGGCAGTTGATCAATGTTTCTCTCTCATCAATGTTTCTAACTCTCTGTCCCTCTCCCTTCCTCTCGGTAAAAAATTAATAAAATATTAAATAAAATAATAAAATAAAATAAAATACTGAGAGTATATGAAGCACAAACACAACACAAGCAAGTCAGTGTGGCCAGGGTCCAGCCACAGTGGCTCAGTGATTGGGCATTGACCTATGAACTAAGAGGTCAGGGTTCAATTCCTAGTCAGGGCACATGCCCAGGTTGTGGGCTCGATCCCCAGTGTGGGGCATACAGGAGGCAGCCATTGATGTTTCTGTCTCTCTACCTCCCCCTTTCTTTCTGAAATAAATTAAAAAATATATATATATTTTTAAAAAGTCAGTGTGGCCAGGGTAAATAAGAACTATATCATGGGTGCCTCTGTGCCTATAGAGTCACAAACCCCATCATAGGATTAATTTATTCAAGACATATTTATTGTCCAGGTTGGGTGGCTCAGTTGATTGGAGTGTCATCCCGTGCACCAAGGCAGATTCAATTCCTGCTCAGGACACATACTTAGGTTGCAGGTTCAATCCCCTTCCGGGGCACATACAGGAGGCAACTGATCGATGTATCCCTCTCATCTCTCTCTCTCTCCCTCCCTCCTTTCCTTCCTCTCCCTCTAAAATTAATAAAAACATATCCTCAGGTAAGGTTTCATTGAGCTAGGAGTCCTGCTCAGAGCTGCAGATGTACTGATGAATGAGACAGATGAAGCCCCTGCTTGAATTCTCGTGAAAGAAGCAGAGAATTGAGCAATCAGTTTCTTTATTTTCAAGAATATCTTTAATCGTTTTGCTAGAAAATATGATCACATTGTTCAAAACTCAAAAAGTACAGAAAGATGTATAGTGAAAAGTTCTGTTCTATAATTGAGCCCCAAGTCCTCAGTTCCCCTCTTTGGAGCCCAATAGTTCTAGTTTCTTAAGTAATTTCTACAGCGTGATCAATGCAATAATTGGAGAAGTACAGAGTTCCATGAGAGCACATTGCGGGAGTGCCTAAGCCAGTCCAGGGTTTAGGGAATGAATGAATGAATGAATGAGCAAATAAGTGTTTCTCGAAGACCCCAATTCTGTGGAGGAAGAGAAGAAAAGGTGAGGAAGAACCACCAGCCATGGACCCTGACGCCTTAAGCCCTGCACAGCCACCAGCCGGCCAGAGATCATCCCCAATGCGACTCTGTCCCTTGCTGGCCATTGATCCCGACATCACCAACTTATTTAGCAGCAAAAACATCCTGGCGCAGTGCATCATGCTTAGCATCAGGCCTGTCCATTTGGAATATTCTGCCCAAATATACAAATACTTGTGAACATACCAGAACTTGCCCCCAGAGTTTTGGTTCTGATGAACCTTGAGTCACAGGCCGAAGAGTTGGCAGAGGGATTAGGAGAACTTCACTGGGAAAGGTTTCTTCTCTCCAATCAGGTTTTCTAAGGTATCTCACCAGAAAGAGGGTAGGATAATAAGTAATAATAAACCAACAATGTATCTTCTTTTTTGGAGTTGAGAGAGGCTGAGTGACTTGCCCAAAGTCACCCAGACAGAAGCTGGGATTTGAACCTACATCTGCTGGGCTCCACTACACCTCACCCCTACTTCTCACAGTAGCTGAGGTGCTTAAACAATACATCCTGCCCTTCAGGGCTCCTGGGGAAGCCCATGAATCCCCTACACTACCCTCCTCAATTGTTCTGACCTTCCAGAGCAAAATCTTGTTACCCATTAGGGTACTTACTATAGTATCTTGGGCCTGTGAGACTGCCAAGGGCCGAAAGCAGTATATTAAAAATCTAAAAAGATTGCCCTAACCAGTTTGGCTCAGTGGATAGAGCGTTAGCCTGCGGACTGAAGGGTCCCAGGTTCAATTCCGGTCAAGGGCATGTACCTTGGTTGCGGGCACATCCCCCGTAGGGAGTGTGCAGGAGGCAGCTGATCGATGTTTCTCTTTCATCGATGTTTCTAACTCTCTATCCCTCCCTTCCTCTCTGTAAAAAAGTCAATAAAATATATTTATAAAAACACACTAAAAAGATGTATAGGCTCCAAATTTTTCAAAGAAGATTGCAAAACTAAAATGAGGGTTTAATAAAATAGCTACCGAGAGGCATGTCTACTAGTCAACCGTAATTGAATTTAACTCTTACATATTTATATATAAGTATATAGTATGCAAAAAAGATTCCCAAGAACAGAGTGGACCATTTTTTTCTTAATAAAGTTCAGAATTAAACTAATCCTTCACATTTTTTAACCACAAAG
Organism: Myotis yumanensis; assembly: GCF_028538775.1. Classification (NCBI taxonomy): domain Eukaryota; kingdom Metazoa; phylum Chordata; class Mammalia; order Chiroptera; family Vespertilionidae; genus Myotis; species Myotis yumanensis. The sequence continues at coordinate 20,677,138 of NW_027223767.1, read as the reverse complement.
ACAAAAAACTGTATTTCCTATCTGGGAAGTGAGGTGAGGTTTGATGTGTTGGATAGGACAGGGGTCTTAGGAAGGGCCTGGGGTAGCGCGAGGAGTCTGGAGAAGGACAGGGCCAAGCACTCACCTCCCAGCTGCTTTGCGATCACGACCAGAGCAGCCACTGCCGCCAGCCTCACCCACAGCAGTGGGGCCTCTCTGCATTTCTGTTTCCTTCATTTTAACAAAGGCCTGAGGGATGCCTGCCCAGCAGGCTGAGCCACCAAAGCTCTGGGGATCAGGGAGAACTAAGCAGAGGGAAAGGAGAGTGCTGACAGGGCAGAGGCTGGCAGCCTTCAGGGCTATAAAGGGCAGGGCCCCAGAGAAAGTGGCACCACATGGAGACCCAGGCTGTGCATCGAGAGCTGGGTGAGTAAAGTCCTGAGGGACGCTCGGGCCCTTCCTTCCTTTCTCCTGCAGACACATGCCCAGGAGGGGACCTCATTTTCATGCCGCCTGGTCAGAGCCTTCTAGGATGGCTGGAGAAGAGTGGGGAACTCTGCAGGGAGGCAGCCATCTCTTGCCACCCCAAAAGGAGTCACTAAGAAGGCTTTAATCACTACCCTCGCCATCACAGCCTGGGGGAGGCATGGGGCTGCAATAAATGACAGGCTCCTAGGGCATAGGGAGCAAGTGGAGGGGGCAGGAGCTTGGAAATGCCTATTCAGAAGTTCATACTGGAAAGATATGCCACAAAATTGACATGCATCAGCCCCTGGGTCCGATACTAGACAGAGGGAAGGGCCATGAATGGCACAGCTGCCTGTCTTCCTTCTTCCTTCCCTCCCTCCCTCCCCTTCTTCTCCCTCCTTATCCTTCCCTTCTTTATTCTTCCTACCATCTTTTCTGTCTACCTAATCTCTCTGAGACTCAGTATCCTCATCTGCAAAATGGGGACAATAATAGTACTTACCTCACAGGCTGGTTGTGAAGATTGCATGTATTCATGCATGCAGAGCATTTAGGACAGGGTCTGGCACAGAGTGAGCCCTTATTAGGCGTTAGCTATTATTGTCCTCTTTTCTTCCTCACTTTCCTTCAATAAGTTTTTTTCAACGGCACCCGTGCCCCCACACCCCCAACCTCCCAGTGCCCCAGCATGGACTCTGCTTGGTGCTGCAACTTGCACTCAGGAGACCCAGGCCCTCCATTGAGATGTTCACCAGGACATAGTCAATAGGAGCACAGATCAGTACTGTGACGAGCGCTAGAAATCAGGGAAGAAAGCAAGCCGCTGCGGGCTGGGGAGAGCAGCAAAGTCTCTCTGAGGAGCTGGGCAGGTTGAGAGACAGAGAAGTAGGAGGGGAATGGGAGCAGGGCCATGTACAGCCAGTCAGTCAGTTTGAGGGCTGTGAAGAGCTAGGTGAGGTTGAGACCACACACTGGTAATATGAGGGATCTGAACTAGATGGTTGCCAAGGAGTTTATATTAGGGCGTGAGACTGAGGCAATGCTGCCACCTGTAGGGGGTACCTGGAGGCTGGCAAGTGAACGAGAGCTACATTTATCAAGAGGTCATGATGCCTGTGCCATGCTTTACCTGCACTATTTCTTCTAATCCTTACAATAACTCTGCCATAGAAGCTTTACTGATGGAAGACAACAGACTCAACTAGTGAGAGGCAGAGTCAGACATCCCCCAAGTGCAACCAAAGTCTTTCTGCTGGACTTCAAGCCTCCTTTACCCCCCCTCTGTTCCAGCACCTCATCTCCATCCCAGACGCCATGTCATTGGTGTGTGTTCTGTCTTCCAGGAACCCTTCCAACCACCAAAATGGCTCAAACCAACCCCATGCCAGGGTCTGTGGGGCCATGGAAGGTAAGCCCTCCCCCATCACATGGAAAAGTTCATAGGGGAAGATCCAACCAAGGTCCAGATGCTTTTTCAGGAAGGATCGTTTAGGATGTCCCATTTGGACAGAAGGATGACCGTGGAAGCCCATGATGGGTGGGAGATAATACCTAGTTTTCTAGTTCAACTCCTCTCTGTGCCGCTAAAATCATCTTAAAGTTGAGCAGCCCAGAGTAGATTATGCCATTGAGAAACTGAGAGCCCAGAAGAGAGAGATTTGCCATGGGATCAAAAATAAGTTATAGGACCCAGGTCTTCTGACTCTTATCCTGAACTTGGTTGTGACTATTACCTGAAGTGGCTGATCCTCAGTCTGACCCTCTACCCTCTTCATTGGATCAACTTGAAGGCCAGTTCACAGCTTTGGGAGTTCGTTGTCCTCTAGCCAGGTTTAAGAATTCTCATTCAAAGCATGGAAAGGGTTCATTACAACTCTTTCTCTATACCTTAGGTTTCTATAGCACGTTTGGCTGGAGAACCTAAGTAATAATCCACAGGGAGCCCCTGGGCCTCCCAGAATCCTGGCCCCTGGGCCATATTTATGCAGGAAGCATAGTGAATAAGAGTCCTTGAGTCCTTGGTCTGTCTACTGGGCCAGTTATTGTTCCTAACAGACCATCCTATATAATAAAAGGCTAATATGCAAATCAACCAAACGGTGGAACTACTGGTCGCTATGATGCGCACTGACCTCCAGGGGGCAGACGCTCAATGCAGGAGCTGCCCCCAGTGGTCAGTGCACTCCCACAGGGGAGCGCCGCTCAGCTAGAAGCTGGGTTCCCGACTGGCAAGCACAGCAGCCGTGGCGGGAGCCTCTCCTGCCTCTGCAGCAGGCAGTGCTAAGGATGTCCTATTGCTGGCTTAAGCCATCAGTCAGACATCCCCCAAGTGCTCCCAGACTGCGAGAGGGCACAGGCTGGGCTGAGGGACCCCCCCAAGTGCATGAATTATCGTGCACCGGGCCTCTAGTTCCTATCATAAACCAATCCCCCACACCTTATCCTTATCCTGGGCATGTGAACACCACCAACTAGTGGCATTAATTCAAACCCCTTCCTATCCTGTCTACACTGGAAGAGACCTCATCAGGCATCCTGGACTACAGCAAATGATGGAAAACACAGGGTCACACATAAGTTACACTGTTGACCAGGACTCTTGTTTTTCCTGATGTACCACATGCTAGCTCTCTTTCCCATTCAATCTCATTTCAGATAACCATCTATGACCAGGAGAACTTCCAGGGCAAGAGGATGGAATTCGCTAGCTCCTGCCCAAATGTCTCTGAGCGCAGTTTTGATAATGTCCGATCTCTCAAGGTGGAATGTGGCGCGTGAGTATGGACCTCAGCAGAACCTCAGGCCCCTTATTGCCAGTCCCCTAAGACTTGGGGCCATAAAGGTGGGAATTGGGGAAGAAAAATGTTCCCCGGACTCTACAGGTGTAATTTAGTAACTCAAAGCTAGAAGGTACATGAGGTTTTTAGTGGCTTGGTACTAGATTTGTGAGGTATTAAAGAAATATATAGACCTAGCCAGTTTGGCTCAGTGGATAGAGCGTCGGCCTATGGACTAAAGGGAGGATTTGTTCCAGTCAAGGGCACATACCTGGGTTCGGGCTCCATCCTGGTCAGGAGTGCATGCCGAAGGCAACCATGGATGTGTCTCTCTCATATCAATGTTTCTCTCTCTGTCTCTCCCCCTACCTTCTACTCTCTCTAAAAATCAGTGGAAAAATATCCTTGGGTGAGGATTAGAAAGAGAGAGAGAGAGAGAGAGAGAGAAAGAAAGAAGAAAGAAAGATTATATATATATATATATATATATATATATAATATATATATATATATAAATATATATATATATAGTTAATGGGTTGAGGCAGTGACAGTAATCAGATCTATGCTTCTGGACCCCATAGGCTGCTACCTAGGATTCCTTTCACAACAGCCCCAGGACCCTTGAGTTTTTCTTGCCTGCAGAAAATAGAAAACAGCCAAGCTGCAGCCTCTTTACAACCAACTCCCCTCCTGTATGTCCCAGAGAGAGAGCAGACATCACTCATTTCTCTGTGTAAAAAGGAACTCAACCACAGCACTTGAGAGTCATGTTGGTTCATATTTAGTCATCCAGGAGTTTCTGGTTGATGGTTAATCTCTTTGGTGAGGAAGACCTTCTCTTGTTTTGTCTTCTGACGCTTGGCAGGATAGTCAAGGCCTTTATCATCAGTTTGAAAACACATAAGGAAAGGACTCTGATTTGGCCTAGGCCTGTGGTCGGCAAACTGCGGCTTGCGAGCCACATGCGGCTCTTTGGCCCCTTGAGGGTGGCTCTTCCTAAGCCTTAGGAGTACCCTAATTAAGTTAATAACAATGTACCTACCTATATAGTTTAAGTTTTAAAAATTTGGCTCTCAAAAGAAATTTCAGTTGTTGTACTGTTGATATTTGGCTCTGTTGACTAATGAGTTTGCTGACCACTGGTCTAGGCAGTTGCTCACAACCAAAATTGAGCTTTTTAACTTCTTAAAAGGAATAATACTTTAAGGTATTGTCAGTAACTGAAACCTGGTTGTGAAAATATGATCTGAGGGGTCTTATAAATAAGGTATGGGTATGCAACAGCAGGAGAAAGAACCCACGTAATCCACCAGTTGCCTGTTCAACCCTTTGCTTCCTTAGGAAGAAGCCAATAGGTTTGGCTGGAGCCAAAGCAATAGTCAGTCACTTTATCCTGAACCTGGAGCTCCAAGTAGAGAATAAGGTAACTAGGAAAGAAAGGAAATATAACTTTAGACTGACTTTGCTAATACACATTACTCAGGCGAGTGAAGTAGATCCTATCAGTGGATAATCCCAAAATAAATGTTACATTTATAAACCTGCTTAGTGCGGCTGCCAGCTCACATCCCACTTCATGTGATAAATGTATTCTTTTGTATGGCTTTGTTAGAATTGGCTTGATATTTTACTCCACTATTAACATCTAAAGCAAAAATGCCTTCTCCCTGAGGCCACGTAGACTCTGAACACCAGGAGCAAATGCCACTAATTGTCTTTGGCAGCTGGATTGGTTATGAGCATACCAGCTTCTGTGGGCAACAGTTTATCCTGGAGAGAGGAGAATACCCTCGCTGGGATGCCTGGAGTGGGAGCAATGCCTACCACATTGAGCGCCTCATGTCCTTCCGCCCCATCTGCTCAGCTGTGAGTCTCTGAAATTTTTACTTCTGTGCCTGTGGGGAATGGGGCAAGAGAGAGTGCATATGGATTGACACACATGTTACTTCTCATCAGTTATGCTGAAATGTGGCAGGAAGAAAGAGAAAAGGAAAAGAAGAAAAACCACTGGTCTCTCTGTTCTAAGTTTGCCATTTGATTTTTATTTACTAGATAATAATTTCATTAAGCTAAAAGTAAATGCCTTCCTATTTATAGGTGGCAGGAAGTGGATACTCAAGAGCCCAGATCTTCAAGTGCAGTGGGGTACTAGTAAGAGCCTTATAGTAAAAAAGTAAATCCTTAGCCAGTTAAAATTCAATCCGTATAACATTTTACCCAGAAACAGCGAAGTACTAACGTAACCTTTCAATAAGTGGGATAACTGAAGAAACAGATAAATTTTCCAGTGTCTTTTATCTTTGATTCATAACCTTCTGGTTTCTAATACTAAGCATTATTCAATTCTGCATCAGACTAGGATACTTCCCACTCTTCGGGAGTTCAAGTAGATGCAGGATAATCTTCAACCGTCTGTTGAAAATGATCCTTATATTGGGAAGAGTGAGACTGGGCTACAACCTTTCCAAATATTTGTCTATATCATGTGATTTTTTTTCTCATGATTTTAATTAATGATCTCACCTTAGTTTAAAATCCTACTGAAATTCAAGTAGTAAAGAAGGTAACCTAAAGTTATAGATCTAAAATATACTGCCTTATCTGGATGTTTGCATCTTACTTTAACTCTGCATTTTTCCTAAGTGTATACTCTGATGCGTTTTAAAAAATATGTACACCCAAGTAACCAATACCCTACTCAAATATAAAACAATTCCATCACCTCATAAAGTTCCCCGTGTCCCTTTCCAATCAATTGCTCCTCCCCAAGTTCTATCACCAGAGCTAATTTTGGCTGTTTTCGTACTTCATACAGGCTAGTCTTTGCATTAAGAAATGCTCGTGTAGTATTCACATCCCCTACTGGACTTTTAGATTATTTCCAACACCACGCACACACGTTTACTTTCCCTATTAATTTGTGGGGTCTTTTTCCACATTAGTGAATATTAATCCCTTGATTGGCTGTGTGTTGCAAGTGTTTTTTTCCCTGTTGTTATATTTTCATTAGTCTTTTGTTGTTTCAAAGTATAGTACCAGTTATTTATACATTGCAAATGTTACTAGAGGCCCGGTGCACGAAATTTGTGCAAAGGGGCTCAGCCCTCGCAGCCCTGGCTTTGTCTGGAAGGTTGTCCTGAAGGACGTCTGGAAGGCTGTTCAGCTGTCCGGTCTAATTAGCATATTATGCTTTTATTATTATAGATGGTATTAAACTGGATTAAACAGGATTATGGGTAAATTTTTTCGTATAAAAAACTGCCTGAAATATTTTGACCTCAATGATCATGTACTTCTTTGTGTAAACCAGCAGTGTTTTTTGAAAAATATGGTAATTACAAAATTAAGATAGCCATAACACTAGTACTAAACTTAAAAAAAAAATTTGGATTACAGAATCATAAGGAGTCCAAAATTACCATCTATGAAAAAGAAAACTTTATTGGACGCCAATGGGAGATCTGTGATGACTACCCCTCTTTGCAAGCCATGGGTTGGTTCAACAACGAAGTTGGTTCCATGAAGATACAATGTGGGGCGTAAGTGCAAAAACAGTGTTGGAGCACATTTCAAAGTAACTCTCGCAGCTGTAAATCTTGAGACTATTAACATAGCAGTGATTGTGTCTTATCAAATTTCATATATTGGCATCATATTGGTATGGCTGTAACAGTCTAGTTATTTACAATTTTGAACCTCAAAATCTTGGTACCAACTTCAGGTCAGTTTTTTTCTTTCCCTGAGACTCCCCTAGAGTCTGTGGAATCATTTGTTGATTACTCATACCTTTTTTCATGATCAAGGTTAATTTTTAATTAAGTATAGCCATTACTTACAAATGGCGCCTGACATTTTCTAGGCCTGAAAGTATTCCATACCAGTTGTGTTGAGGAAAGAGGCTGTTTTGAAGTATTGACCAGTTCCTAATTAGGTTTTAATAGGCCAATGTGCTTTTGGATTTTCTAGCTGGGTTTGCTACCAGTATCCTGGGTACCGTGGCTATCAGTATATCTTGGAATGTGACCATCATGGAGGAGACTATAAACACCGGAGAGAGTGGGGTTCTCATGCCCAGACTTCCCAGATTCAATCAATTCGCCGTATCCAACAGTAGTGGATTAGAAGCTCCAAGAGAATTCCTCAAGCGTGAGACAACCTTGCTAAGCAATCTAGAATGAGCTTTATGTTCTGCTCACAGACACTGCTTACAAATGTTAGCTGCTGAAATCCACAATAAATGTCATTTAAAAAATAAATTAACTAGTGTGCTTTATATAAATCACACTTAAATGGCTGCAAACTTTTAGAAACAAGTTTCTATAAAATCCCGGATTTCCTTCTGTGTCCTTGGAAGTCACTTACCAGCCCAACCACAATTATTCCCCATGTCAAATAACATTCAAGCATATAACCCAAACGTACCAGTCTATGCAGTGACAAACACACTTTTGGTAAATGTTTCTGCATATTTTCTCCTCATCCCCTACCCTAATAATGTTGATGTCAGCATTGATTTTTTTTCCAACTTGGTGACAAATCAATGCTAAACAAACTTAGGAAATTTCTTAAATAATGCATTAGTATATATTTCTACATAAAGTTATGAATAAATCCAGTCTTGGCAGCTTATTTTGGTTGCTTAATTGCTTAGCTCAATTTTGGTTTCATACTTTAAGGCTCAATGTCATGCAAAAAGGCAGGACAGCTGTCCTCACAGCTGATTTTTCAATAAACATGCCATTTTTAAGCACCTTAATAATCTGGATGATTTTTAAAAATGCCATGACGTAAGACCACAGTACATTTAAGACTTAAGTTTGTACATTTCATCTTTTGGAAATATATCATCAATGTCACAATATCAACTTAGTTTTCAGTAATTTTTGTTAATTAAAGCACACAAAATATAACACAAACACCTCAGAAAACTTTAAATTTTTTTTATTCAACCATGTACACTTATTGTCTCTCAATTGGATCTACAAAGTTCTCAAGTTTTTTTCTGATAAAATAAGTAAATCTTGGTATGGATGTAGAGTGTTTGTAATTTATATTTTTAAAACACTGAACATGAAGTAAGACATCAATAAAGGAAGATCATTACGTAACTGACACTTCTTCAGAATCCATATCAGAAACAGCTATGGCAAATACCTAAGCATTTAGCAAAAGGATAAATTTCTGGCCACTATTCTTTTACCTAGAAAAGGCCTATCTTTTTGACTGGGCAAAACAAACAGTGAAAACAAAAAAAAAGTCTTGAATTGGGAGAAGGAAAACATCCTCTAATATAACTGTAGTTCACTAATTATCCTTTCCCCCAGATTGAGGTAACTCAGCTCCTAAATGATGACGCACACAAGACTGAACATAAGTGAACTACTGACAGATGCTGAGAAGCCAGAGCCATCTAAGACGATGCTACACTCCTGCATTTATGCCTTCTGAGGCCATGCATTATCGGCCACCTTTTGAGTCTTGACTAGTAGACTTCGTTTCTGTCACTTTCAGTGATGATACAGAAGGGTTCTGCTGTGTTTTCAAAGTCAACAATAATACATCAAGAGCACACTTGATGACAGAGAAGTAACACTCTTCTATACATAGTTAAAAACTATAAAACAAGGATTTCTTTTGTATCTAGAAGCATGGGGAAAATACCATTAGTATTATCTTCTACTTAAACTTATTAGCCTCTTCTACAAAGGTCCTGGAGAGATTACAAAACAATCTTTTAAAAGATGACTGACAAAACCTGGCCAGTAAATCTACACAATCTTTTAAGTACACATACATGTGAAATAAAGCTATTTATTTAGTACATGCAGACTGCAGCAATTTAACCAAATTCTAAACTTGTTCTAATCAGCTTGGATAATTTTAAAAAGATACACATTATCTTTAAAACAACCTGTGCTTAGATATTTAAGCAAGATAATGATTCTAATTTCAAGTCAATCATTCATTAAGCCAAATTTATGCTAGTCATAAAGGTAATAGGTCATCCTACACCTTTAAACCAGGTTTAAGTCATAAAATTATCACAGAACTCCATGTGGCATAAGATCCTTCCTTCATTTCAATTTGAATTACTTCCCATTTTTATTTGATCAAATAAACCAAAAATTTCACTGAGGAAGTAAGAGCATCCAACAGTTTATACAACTGATAAAAATGCCCTGTTTCAAGAAAAGCCCTTTAGTAGATACAAGTCAAGCTCTCATTTCAAACTGAAGTTTACTAAAACAGGTGCCAGTTTTCCTCTCTTTTGCTTCTACTGATAAGCTAGCCCAGTACTATAATTTTGAGCCATGTTTCTAAAGACGGTGAAACTAAGGACAGCAAAGTAATAAGGATAAGTCACTTTGGGTAATGACACACAAATTAAAATTCAAAACATGTGCATAGCTTTATTCATCTACTTAGATCTAACCTTTTCATGGAGCTTCGGCAAAATTCGAGTGTGCAAAATGCATTTCTAAAACGTAATGCAAGCAAAGCTTTTCACATTTACACTGGCAAGAAATACAGAGAAACTAACAAGTCACATTAGGGAGAGTTTTTTTAATGACAAGAATTGCACAGTTCATTATTTTGAGACAATTGTTGCAGACATAAGTATTTAAATTTTTCTAAGCAAGGTGCTTTAACAGTAAAAAAATTTTAAAGTTGGAAAGAGCCAATAACTTGGATCATAGCTCACAAAGAATTCCAAATTAAAGCGGACTGTTATCTCCCTAGATTTTTCAAACAATGCTTTTTATAACACTTTTTTTTTTTTTTTAAATAACACTAAAGGAAACAGCAAGCTGAAACTTTTCAAAGCACACAAGAAATGGTGTCATCACATTACTCGAAGAAGGTGCTAAGGAAGGAGGGAAAGGGAGTGAAGAGTTCTTTTACTATTTCCCACTACAGAACAGCCACTAACAGACTAAGAACAAACAAAAGAAACAATAAAAGTAAATTAAATCACTTCCCCAGTTTATAAAATAGTTCCAGTTTGTGACAAGATCTATAACTTTAAACAGAGAGCACCAGTTGGGCGATAGAATGAGCATTTCATACTGCATAAAAATTAGTGAGGTGGTAAGAACCATCAACCATCTCAGGCATTACTACATGGCCTTTCCAATTTTATTTTTTAATACACATGCAAGGCACATTGATATAAAAATAGATCTCTGGCCAAGAAATATATTAAATAAGCAAATTAAAATTTGGCTTTGCAATATTGGCAACATCAAAATATAACCAGATAGCTTTGGACCACATATCTTTCTCATATTCCTCCACCCCATTTGGTGTTTTTTTCCTCCTATTTTGGGTTCAATCTTCAAGTTTGGGTATGTGCTTGAGAAATGACTTTTCTCTTGTCAAGTAGCATTCCTACTATACTTGTTTATCTTTGCCAAGTAAAAATATACTAGAGAAGCAGAATAGTTGGGAGTTCTAATTGATTTAATTAAACTAAATCGACTGGCACGGGGCAGCCTTATTTCTCTTCTGTATACAAACAAAAAAATTAAGTCCTCAGCTTATATAGTAGACATTTTCTTTCTAAAAGAGAAATCAGCAACAAACCGATACTACTCCCCTTAAGCCATTCTTCCTAAATCCTCCTTTTGAGGCAGAGAGAGGAAATAATAGAAACAAAACTAAGTTTAAAGGATTTTTCAGTAGTAGAAGACATTTTAAGGCCAAAAAGTGTAATACTAACAGAATTTTTCTTTTCCTACGTTATTGTCCTTCATAGGCCAATATCACAAAGTTAATTGTACTGATTCCCTCCCAAAGAGAATTTTAAAATTCATTCACTTTTGTTACTGGCTGTGCTACAGGAAAGGTATCAAAACAACCTAGAAAGGTATGGTATGTTGTAATGTAAAAAGTGCATCACATTTTTGATTTTCAGTTTCTCATAGCAGCAGCAGGATTAATCCGAGACAGATAAACAGTTGTATTTTCATTCTAAAAATGCAACATACCTAATGAAATGTATTCAAGATCATGAAAGGATCCTCCTCTTAAAGGATAAATGAAACAGACTAATAATAGACAAACAGGGGCAAACTAGAGGCATTCATTCATATTTACATATTAAAATCATTTTAACACCAAATCTTTATATCTAGCAAAAGAAATATTTTAAAAATAAAGCAGACATTACTAAAGCAGTATCCATTTTTGGAGCCTTTGTTTAGCACCTGAGGAAAAAGGGTATATGGAAAGCTATATAATTTACCTCAAGTTGGTTTATTGGTCTGTGGAGTAAAACTGATATACAATGAAAGGGATACTGCACTGGGAAAAAAACACATTTGTAACTATTTTAATAAGGCTGTAGAAAAGGGATACTGCAGTATTATAAAATGGCTTTAAAACTCTGGACATACACAATTGTATGGATAAATAGGGAAGTCTGAATCAGCAATCCCATCACATGTGAGGATGGCTGTTCCATAGGCTTCTAGCCAATAACTGCTGACACTCCCAGTAATGCAAAATCAACATACCACTCATGCTTCACTGGGTGTTTTTATTATGCATACAACTTGAAACACTATTTATTCATAAGACTCTTGAGTAGCAAAACTGTGAAGTTTAATTTAAAACACATTAAAGCACTGCTTTTGAGTGGAGCCAATGATTCATCATTTAAAAAACCAACATAGGGTGGTCCTGTTTTTCACATCTGAACAGATGTAAGTATATTAAAAAAAGAAACAACACATTTTATGATACTTAAAGCAAAAGCCCATCTTTTTCACCATAAAAGAATCCTGGTGCCTGTTAATTTCATTAATAAAAATAACATTAATATTAAGAACTGATAACCTATGTGTCTCTGCAAACTTTGAGCAGCTATACTTCTAGTCTTGTCCTTTGCCCATCCCCTTTAAACAAATATGTATACTTTGGGAAGTTAAGCAAATCCTACCCTTTCTTTTAAAATTCAGCAGTACTACCTAGGACTTAAGAGACAATGCTTGATTAGAATCTAATTCAACTGGTGCAGGCCAACAGACCTATTATAAAAACTATTGTCCAAATGTGTGTTTTTCCCACTATAGTGTCTGTTTTGCAGTTAGCATAGGTATACAAGAGGGATCATGTTATTTGAGAATATGGTCCAGTGGCATGACTACACTCATAATCCTTGTAAATGAGACTTTTAATCTATTTCTCTAAAGAAAGCCTTGAAAGAATGACTCCTTATTTAGTGGAATTTAGAATCAAGTGCAGTCCTCTTACAGATTTCTTTGCCTGTGGCCTTTTGGTATGTGACATACAATTTCACACTAAATGGCTTTTTCATGTTTGAAAAAGTGTACAGCAAAAGATAAACCATTATTAGATCCCTCTAATTAGGTTAGCAACAAACCTCATGACTAAGGATGAAACCACCACTGCTATGTACTGCTTTGTGAATAAACACATTTGTATTGTGGACAACATTCATAATTGAGGTTTGCAATACCTTCCCTAGAAACTGTTATTTGAAAAAAACAATGCAGCACTTCTTTCCTTTATAAAGCTTTTATAGATTCTGAGTGATGACTAGGTAAGCAGGTGATTAACAACAAAATTCTAAAATGGAATCTTTCCAGCCATTTATTTCAAGAAAAAAACTATTTGGCATTAACAAATTCCTAGTTATTTTCTATGGCCTCCTCAAAGGCAGAGGAGAAAGGGCTAACTACAGATGCTGTAAATACACTTTATGTGAAAGTTCATTACTAGGAGGTCAGAGGAAAGGCTATGCAATTATCTTCAGTTCAGCAAAGTGGGAGTGAATAAAGAGAAAGATAAACACCCTGTCTTTTGTGGGGAGGGGGAATTATTCAAGACATCTACAAGAGAGTGGTATGTGACACAAAAGCCTACAATCAAGACAGATTTAAAAAGAAATCTTCACCCATAATTAGTATCTTCATAGCTATTAAAAAAATAGGTCATGATTTCATTCTTAGTGCCATTTTTCAAACACTGCCCCTTAAAGGATTAAAACCACCTGACTTTATTCTGTAATGAAAACAAATGGCACAAAATAAATAGAAGTTCATTCTCTGAATACTAATGTCTTACACACACTTGTTTACTAACTTTTAATATCTCCTTCTTTCCCTCACACACACACAAGCAGTCCACACACACATACACACACACACACACCCCATTTGCAGTCTTTATAATGGAGGGATGTTAAAAATCCCCTCTAGACTGTATTTGGTTTATGCTACAGTACTAATACTCTGAGTTGAAGGAAAATTCTTTATACCAAACAATAACACATTAATGTTATTTAAATGTGCTAAATTAATCACAGCTGAAGTTTTTTTAGAAGCTTACACAAAAATAATGAGAAAACAGATCAACTCTTAAGATTTTTTTTTTTTTAATTAAGTGCTCTGTAAGGAATTGTGTGAGGACCTAAGGAGAAAGATTGCGACAAGTAGAGAGTTAAGTATTATCAAACAGCACAAAGGAAATTTGTCCCAAAGTCCTGCTTGTACCTAAGCAATTAAGTCCATTAACCCAATGCCCCCAAAATACTGACAGTTAATATGATGGGGCACTAGGGTTACCAGAAGGTTAAGAGATATTTCTAACTATATACCTCTAACCATATACTCAAGGAAATTTCAGTGAAATCAAAGTGAAATGTTGCATTGTCTCATTTAGATGTGAGACTCTGAAAAACCTTTGGACAAACAGAGAAGGGATACATTCTCTTTTTGGCTTCTCTAAACATGGAGGCCTGAGGGATATGGAAGGGAAGTAGGAAAGCAACAACTTTCTAGAAATATTTTATAAGTGTTGCTTCTAAATTTAAAAGCCCAATTCAGATGGGGGCTGGTTTGGGATTTTTTTTTTCTTTTTAAATGTGTATTAATTCAACCTCTGTATGTCACAAACCCAGAAAGTTTCCTGTGAGTTGTGACAAAAGAGCTTTAAAATTCCAGGCAAGCAAAATGGAAATTTTTAAAAAAAAGGAAGGGGACATGGGAGGGTGGGGGTGGAATCTGGCCCTAAGGCGACAAGTGGTTACACAAGGCAATTGAACACACAGCAGAACTTTAAAACCTGTAAAACAAACTGGAGCCTTTTTTCCTTTAATCAACCTTATATAGTTTTTAAAAAAAACTTTTTGAAAATTTTTATTAAAAAAAGAACACAAAAACACAGACTTCTTTCACTTCATTGCATTTCCAGTTTGTTCAATGCTTTAAAGCTCAAGGATGCTTCTGCTTTCAATTGTACATGGGCTTGAAGCATCCTAGCTTTTGGCAAGCAGGCAGGAGACTCAACAAAAATCAAAATGGGAACAAGGCAGACTAAATGCAGGGCACATCTGTAAACATATTATACATTTAAAAATTACAATATCAGTAAAAGTGATACAGTTTACAGGTGAAATGAAACTATCTGAAACTGGCCTATCACAAGTTTCTGAACCTGGACTGATACAATAAGTTATTATATATATATATGTATATATGTACACACACACACACATATATATATATACACACACACACTTACATATATATATATATATTATGTATAAAAAGTTTTGTTTACATCAAGTGGAATTGGCAATCCATGCTTATACTTTTAAAATCTAAGCAGGGCAGAAATCCAGACTATAAAGATATTTATTCTATGTTGAGTCCAATAGCTTCTTTCAAAAACTACTTGTTAAAAGCCTCAAATAGTCAACAAAACAAGAAAACTCATCCATACTACAGTCGCTCAAAACTGGACATTTCTTAAGCAACAGGGTTGAGCAAAAGTAGCTGCTTTCTCCCTGAACACCCCAGGGTATCCAGTCTACTTTTATTAGAAGACTACACCTCTCTATAGAAATGCCCTGCTATTTTAACCTGTATCTGACATACATGGATATACTAATTTCTGTGTGTGTAATGTGATGCTATATCAGGCCAGAGAACTTGTTTTTATGCCACTAACATCACCCAATCTTAAATTGGACCCTTTGTTTCTGCACACACAAAAAAAACTTATTTTAGCATGCTATATACAAGCTGCAGTGCAACAAGATGGCAATGTGATAAGACAGGGTCAATGCTCTTCTCTGCCCAAAAGAAAATTTCCAGAGTTTCACATTATTTTCCTTAAAAAACCCATTTTGCTCTAGTAATAAAATATATTTATTAAGATATAATTAGAAAGCTAATAAGCTCAGAAGTATAATTTGCATGAAAACACATCTCCTATTGGCAGGGTTTATTATCTCCTCTCTGGCTAAAAACATTAAAAGTTTTAGTTTTCATGGAATTTTTTCTTCCCTTTAGGATATTTCTGAGAAATTAAAAGAATTTACAAAAAGGTACAGAAGTTTCTCTTTAGATGTTTGATGAAAAACAAGGAAAACAGCACATTTAGTGTTAGTGACAGAGAGCAAGTCTGGAGCACCTACAGTTGAAAAGCAGAATATATTTTTGCTCCCACTTATATAATTACATTAAAAGATGGGCACAGGAGTATTTTTTTATATTAAATATCTAAAGCCAATTGTTTGTTATGTTACTTTTCTTTAAATGACACTCATGGATTCTTCACTTGTTAAAGTCCAATATGTAACTAAAGCCAAGTGAACTATGTACCACCAACTATTCCAGAACTGTAAAACTTCAATGCCCTCCCCTAACCCCACCCAACAAAAAAATAAAAGAAAGAAAATATTTCCTCAACACCCCACAGAGGCTGCTTAACTCCTGGCAAGACATGCAAATCATACTCGCTAAAAAAATACACTCCTGCAAACTTCAAGGCATTTATCCAGCATTCTTGCAGGGCTCAAAGCATAACCAAAAGATTAAGGGAGGAGTGGGAGAAAATGTTGACTCATTCTGGGTTCCCTGTGATTAGTGTATCACTTTAGTCACAGATTAAGATACAGAGATCTCTTAAGTGGATCTGCTTTTCCAGTGGGTCATTTGTTGCCCAATTGATGACAGCAGGAACTTTAGAACCACAAGTCTGTATTCATTAATTACTTGCATTCACACTTAAAAACAAAAACTAACATAAGAAAAAAGAAAAAAAACTATTCAGTACCGGAGATTAAATAACCATGTGTTGTCTCTTGAAATAAAGTTGATTCCTTAAGAAGTCTAATTACTTTCAGTTGCCTTTTTTTAAATAACTATATATATATATATATATATGTATATATATATATTTGTATATATTATCCTGTGATTCTACTTATGGTTCCTCTGCTGCGTTGAAGATCTAGGAGCATAAAAGCCTTGTGTCCCCCATGAACAGTGGCTCTAATGCTGCAGAAAGGTTACAAATAGGCAGTCTGGTCCTTCATTGATCTGGACTATCCATGGCTTCATTGTAAGTGATTATCCTTTTGGGATCTGGAGGGAAGGTTAAAAAAGAAATACATAAATAAAAATAAGGTTTGGAATCCTCAAATGGCCATGTTCCAATAACAAATCCAAAATAAACATCATCATTTAAACTGCACCTCCTTTTAATGAAAATACAATTTAAAGACCATTTCCTATTTGTATTAACACGTGCATGATCCATTTTTCTCTGCCTAATAGCTCAGCATCCTAATGGATTCCAGCAACAGAGTTGTCAAGCCAATGCAAACCTCAACTCTTACATATGAGAGTCGAGCTCACTAACAAGGGATTTCTTTATGTGTTTTTCCTGATTATAAAAGTAGTATATTGGAAAAAAGCAGGCCAAAACAAACAAAAATCGTAAATTGTCAATAACCCAATACTAAAATTCTTGGATTTCTTTTCTTTTGTTCACAGAATAATGAAGTCAAATTTTATTTTAACCAATGTGGATTGTCTATAGTTAGAAATTGTTCAAGCAACACCTACCACCAAAAACTTCAAGATAAGCTGGTTGCGTCCTAATCATAACTTATTTCTTCCTTTTATTTCCCATAGCACAACTAGCCTTTTTTCTCAAAAACAGCAAAAGTCTATGGATCTGCTGGGTTCAAAGTATAAAACAGTCAGAATATGTCTGGCCAAGATGCCAGTGTTATTTTAAATTCCTATTATATAGCTGTATGCCCCCCTCTTTTGAGAGACAATGATTTTATTACATATTATTTCTACCTATCACAAGAACTTTTTATAAAAAAGTATATATGCTTTAATAAAAAATAGAAAACAATAAAACTTGTCACCTAATGGGAAAGTATAAAGACCTGAAAATAATACCGAAAAACTCAAGTTCCCCTCATCTTAAGATAGAGCCAATCTAATAATTTAGTCCAGAGATAATATTCTTTCTAGGACTTCAAAGGCCATCCACTAGCATCCTGCCCTGAAGATAATGCTCATTCTAAACAACTTTCGTACCGCTCACGAGTTTTCTCGTGTTTCGCGCGCCATCTATTAAGGACCGCTCACGAGTTTTCTCGTTTTTCACGCCATGGAAAAAGGAGCGAATCTAGATACTTATGTAAATTTTGTTTGGTCCCTCTTCATAGAGGAAAATGTTTTACGCAGTACCATACGTTAAAAAAGTACTAGGAACTTTAATTGTTTAATTGTTTTTGTAAATAAAAATGTTATAATTATTGAAAAACGACACCTAAAGTGCATTATGATGATTTAAATAACGTGCAGTTTGCCCGAAAACGTGAAGTCCCTGGCGTATGTCTTAGAGATTTCTATGCAGTACGAAAGGTGTTAATAGTTAATAGTCATTTTACAGTAAAAAGAGAGGTCTACCTCTCTTTTTGCAGGATATATTTTCTTGTCTACCCTTTTTTCATATGTGTTTGAATATAAAGATACACAGAAAGTATTTCAAAATAGTTTAAGAGATTGCTAGTTATCTTTAGGCTATAGCTGTTTTAAGACCAAAAAGACCTGGCCTAAGAATAAGAGCGAGTTGGAAGAAGGAGCAGTATTAGGAAATCAGAGAAACCTATATTCTAGTCCTGCCACTTTCTAGCTTATACAGTAACCTCTCTGGGCCTCAGTTTCTTAATCTGTCCTAAGAAAATCTGACGTCCTTCAAGTTCTGAAATTCTAGGAATTTCACATTCATCTGAAAGTGAGATACAATTCAGTTACAGGGTTCTGAAGGCCCAAACCTATTAGTGACTAGTTCTCTATACTTTATTTTATAACTACCATATCTTAATATATTTGGAAAGAAGGCACATACTAATTAGGATAACCAATTCCAATTTTCTGAAAATTTTAAATAATCCAGATATGGATTATCTAGTCCCTGTCCTCCTGCTATTCATATCTTGTTTATGGGGATGAAAGAAGCTAATTTGCTATTCTCTCAATTTCTAACCATCTTTTCAGGAAATATACAGCCCAAATAAGGTTTCTAAAACAGCAAATATGTTTTTGAACTATGAATTTCAGTTCTTAGGCTACCACACAAGTACAGATAAAGACTGACCATTAGTAGAAACACTTATTCATGTTGGTTTCCTAGATTAAAAATATTTATGGTCTGTCTTATTTTCATAATCAGGAGCAAAAGAAAATATTTATGTTCTTTACCTAGCAGATAAAGAGTACTTAATATATTCTTTCCCTTAGTGTTACCCAATCCTTAGCAGTCTTGATATGGTTGCTAGTGCCTTCTGACTACAGTTATCAAATAACTCAAAATACAAAATCTTAATTATTTGGTAGACCATTATTCATGTTATTCACATTACAAAATAAAGTATAGTAAATAGTGATTAGTACTAACATTTCTGATAACCTAAACATTCTTACCTTGCTTCTGTAAATTCCAAACAGATTCCATTTCTGCAAAGGAAAAAAAAAATTATTTTATACACTAAGTTTTGCAGAGCACTTTAAAGTTATGCTGAACTCTAAAAACCTACACTGGTGATTGCTGGCTGGAGGTAGGGTTGAAATAGCACAGTTCTATGGAGCTCAGACAAAACAACTCATATTTTTCTATATTCTTAAGAATGTCATTCAGACTGCCTTAAGTATTAATTACAGGAAGTTAATTATCTAAAAATCAAACTGCTAAGAGAAGTATTTTGTCTACATAAATAGCAAAGATATGTAGAAGCATGCTTAAAATATTTGTTGTAATAGCTCATTGTTATTGTTTTAAAAAGTTATTTTTTGGCAACCCATCACCCCTCAACAAGGTCCCCAAATCTTCATAATGAAACATTTATTAAAGTGATTAAGCTTAGTGCTTAAAATGCCTTATTAAAATTTTACTTAAATTTTGCTATAAGCAAATGGTTCTATTTTTTAAGCCACACCCACTTATTTTAACCCTTATGGCCAAAATGCCTATCCATAGCCATTTATTAATAACACAATCTTTATTTGCTCCAATTCCATTCAAATGTGATTATCTACAATGTGATTACTTTGGTATCTTACAATAAGGGAAATATACACACAACCAAACTTTAGTGACATACAGAAAGAAGGCAAAAGCTCTACCTGGGAGGCATACTAGAAAGCTTCACCAAGGGGATATTTGAAGTATTGATGAATAAGAGTAGATGAGCCCTAGCCAGTTTGGCTCGGTGGATAGAGCGTGGGCCTGCTCATGTTATCAAATAACCAAAGGATCCTGGGTATGATTCCAACCAAGGGCATGTACCTTGGTTGTAGGCTCCTCCCAGGCCCGGACCCAGGCCTAGTTGGGGCTTGTGCAAGAGGCAACCAATCGATGTCATGTCATTGTTCCTCTCTGTCTTTCCCTCCCTCTTCCACTCTTTCTAAAAAGATCAATGGGCCCTAACCGGTTTGGCTCAGTGGATAGAGTGTCGGCCTGTGGACTGAAGGGTCACAGGTTCGATTCTGGCCAAGGGCATGTACCTTGGTTGCGGGCACATCCCCAGTGGGAGGTGTACAGGAGGCAGCTGATCGATGTTTCTCTCTCATTGATGTTTCTAACTCTCTATCCCCTCTCTCCCTTTCTCTCTGTAAAAAATCAATAAAATATATTTTTTAAAAAAAGATCAATGGGAAAATATCCTTGGGTGAGGATTAACAAAACAAAAAAAAAATAAGAGTAGATGACTATTACACAAGAATCAAAAAGAATTGGACCTTGAAAGAAAATACTATACTAGCAGATTAATAGAAACAAAAACTACTTAGAAACAGGAGTGAGCTATAACTAATACTGGGAATAAGTGCTCTTCCTGTGACCATACAACTACCATTTTTAAAAGACAAAAGGTGATTTTAAGCTCTATAACTGAATTCTGTGTAATTGTTTTTTATTTTCATCAGCAACCAATTATAGTAAAGCAAAACAAAACTGAAGCTCACTAAGATAGGATATATCTGGACATGGATTACAGTTACGATACAACATAATCCTTTTCCATGGCTAAAATAGGTGCATAGAGTCTAAAAATTATTTTTTGTTTTATGAATATGGATGGTGTTAGGGCATGGGGAGGAGAATCACACTCTCCCTGCCTGACTGCCCACACTACCCCCGTCCCAATCAAACTCACCTCTAAAAAACTGATACTTTTTGAAAATTTGTCAGAATTGAATATTTGGAACAAATAGGTTAATTATTCCAATGATCAAATTATCCAGATAAAAGCCCATTAAAAGTATTACAACAGCCCTAACTGCTTTGGCTCAGTGGATAGAGCAGTGATGGCAAACCTTTTGAGCTCGGCATGTCAGCATTTTGAAAAACCCTAACTTAACTCTGGTGCTGTGTCACATATAGAAATTTTTTGATATTTGCAACCATAGTAAAACAAAGACATATTTTTGATATTTATTTTATATATTTAAATGCCATTTAACAAAGAAAAATCAACCAAAAAAATGAGACGCGTGTCATAGGTTCGCCATCACTGGGATAGAGTGTTGGCCTGCAGACTGAAGGGTCCCGGGTTCAATTCTGGTCAAGGGCACATGCCCAGGTTTCGGGCTTGATCCCCAGTGGGGACCGTGCAGGAGGCAGCCAATCAATGATTCTCTCTCATCATTGATGTTTCTCTCTCTCTCCTTCTCCCTTCCTCTCTAAAATCAATAAAAAATATATATTTTTAAAAGTATTACAACAATTCTCTTATTTAACAAAGACTGGGAAATAATGCACTGATCGTCATTTGGTTCAAGAGTTTAGCTGGATGCTATTGCCTTTAAACTGCTGGGTAGATGCCCATCCTTTCCTACGAGGCCTAAGAAGGGGAGAGAATTGTAACCAATCTAATCTGGAAAAAAAGAAGATACATCACAAAGGGAATTCTGGTCATGGTGTTCATATTTATGACTCCAAAATAATTTATAATTTATAATTCCATTAGTTTCAGACATTCAGGAATAGCACTGTTATCCTACAAATTTCTGTGTTTCAGAATGGCTTATCTTAAGAAACACCTTTCTTTGGTTGACGTGACTACAAAAAGATTAATCCAATACAACCAACATTTTTTCTTTTAGTGAAAGTACAGAAATCTCACATTTTACAACAAATAAATTCCTGAGTTCTGTATACAGGTTATTTGATGCTCATTATTGTAAGTTTGCTTAATGCAAAGATAAATCTACATTTAGTTACATATTGAGGAAGAAAAGTAACAATCAAACTTTTCATTTTAGCCACCTATGCTATAACAACCTTTTTTGAGGGGTAGGAGCGAAGGTGGACTACACTCGAGTCATAGTAGCAACCATACTACTTTAAAACAAAGCAAACAAATTTTTATTTTTTTGTTGTTTTTTTGTTTTGTTTTCATGCCCTTGACTGGAATCGAACCTGGGACCCTTCAGTCCGCAGGCCAATGCTCTATCCACTGAGCCAAACCAGTCAGGGCAAAGTAAACAAATTTTAGAATGAAAGTAACTACAGTTGACCCTTGGAACAACATGGGGATTAGGGACACCAACTCCCTGTGCAGTCAAAAATCTGAGTATAACGTTTGACTCCCCAAAAACTTAAGTTGTCCCTTGGTTACTTCCCTCAACTTCATAACTTAAGCTTATAAAATCTGAGGGTTAAATTTTAGCTTCTACAAATTCCTTACAAGCTACCTTTCAGACTAATACCAAAGTAAATTCATTACTGCACTCATAAAGCAGACTTAATGAGAAATCAAGTGCCCAGTATGGATGCTAAAATGGCAATTCATTGGGGAAAAAAGGATCTTATGCCATCTTGTTATATATATGCCTATGTCTCTAAGAGAAGAAAAAGACATCCCTCCCCCAAATCTAGGCAATATAACCAGGGCTGAAACCAAAATCAAATCTGCAGGTAATGAGATTAGGGGAAAAGTAAGGTTATTATTAAAATATTAATAATCTCTAATATTAAAGGTATTTTCTAAGATTATTAGCTGTGAAGAAATCATGGAGCAATTGCTATAAAATGCAGTAAAGATGAAAAGTATTGTGCTAAAAGGAGAAAACTTAATATTCAGATAAATCCTTCTGTAAACAAATGTCTAAACTGTATACATAGTCATCCCGTAGATAGTATTAATCAGTTCCTCCTGCCCTTATCCAACCTAAACACTTTAAAATATTTATTCTAAGATAAATAAAACTGTTATTTTTCTGCCTGGACTGTTCCAGGAGTCTAACGGACCTACTTCTAGTCACCAGAAAAAAGGTTTCCAATCTACCCTACAAATTGGTGTCACATTAATCTCTCTGAAAACGGATCTACAAGTCAGTCAACTGCTTAATACCAACTCACTTGAGTATAATGTGTTAGGACCTGTGGACAAAAAGGGGCCACATGCTAACCTGACTAGCTCAGGGAAGGCCTGTATGGTGGCCTTACAAACTCTAGAGACCTAAAGTAACCACAAAGGATGGTCTGAAATTAAAACTTTTTAACTAAAAGCAGTTTATGGCAGGTAGTCATGTCCTAGGCTAGATTCTTCCCTAACAAAAGTCAATCTTTACCTTAACTAAGCCTGTCTGTTGTCTTTTACACCTATGATAACATTATCACTGGAATGTCAGGGTAACTTGTAACTCCCTTTCTCTGGACCCCTCAGGGCAAGAGGGAGACCACAAATTCCTTTATTGTTATCATTTTAATATAGTTGACTGTTAACTATCCTGTACCCACCTATGTAAAAGAGGCATGTGTCTTATTTTTCTTTTTATCTAATCCCAGAGGTTTCCCAGCTTTGCTATTCTCCCACCTCCCTAATTTACCACCAATGGATTTCTTGTAACCCACTTATGTCTCCTTTGATTGTAATGCATAAAACAAGGTGAAAAAACCGCCATTCTCGAGGAGCATTATCCCAATTGAGATTCTGCTTCCCGGCAATTGTGGACAGTTTGGCTCAAATAAACTCAAAAGAATTCTTTGCAGATTTGAATGTGTTTTTTCCCCCATTAACAGACCAAACAAATAAAAATCAGGAAACCCACGCTTAAAAATGATAAATGATTTGCCCAAGTATCTGTCTTCTGTCATTTAAATTACTTCCATTCCA
This sequence comes from Myotis yumanensis, assembly GCF_028538775.1. Classification (NCBI taxonomy): domain Eukaryota; kingdom Metazoa; phylum Chordata; class Mammalia; order Chiroptera; family Vespertilionidae; genus Myotis; species Myotis yumanensis. The sequence continues at coordinate 20,653,456 of NW_027223767.1, read as the reverse complement.
CCAGTCTATCTTCCAGACATTCAAATGAAAACTTACCTTCCTTCTCTTTTAGAGCCACTCAGCACATCCTAACTGGATGGATCCAGTCTAATATTTACATTTACTCATAATTCTCTTCCAACTTTTGTATTCTTTATCTTCCTCTTTTCTGTATTTCCATATCAAAAATGTTACCTATCAAAACCCAGTTTAAAGCCATTGCCTCCATGAAAACATATCATACATTTACTCTTTCTACTTTCACTCCATTAAATTCTCTTCCTCCACTAAAATCTCCTAGCTATTTGTATCCTTCTTATGACATTTAAAATCTTACCATATAAACTTATTGTTTTCTCCTCTACTTGATTAAATTCTTTAAAGGAAAATACCCTGTCAAAGTCTTCCATAACTAAGCAAAGTACTTTGCCTACGGTAGGTACATCATAAGGGAAAACACACACACAAATTATTGCACAACTCCTCAGTAGTAGAGAAAACAGTGGCGAATAGTACAGATAAGTATGACAGAGGGAAAAAAAAAAGAAAAACAGCATTTTAAATGCTTGATATCCTTCAGTGCATTCTTAGCCAGGTAAAAGAAATCAATCTGGTTTAAATTAACACTGACCAAACACACATCTCACATCCATCTACCATATTTCAACGGACTTGGCTTCAAATGACTTAGACCATTTCAAAACCAAAGATTTGCGTTAGGCCCGGCCGCAATAGCTCAGTGATTGAGTGTTGACCTATGAACCCTCAGATCTTGGTTCAATTTCCAGTCAGGGCATATTGCCTGGGTTGCAGGCTCAATCCCCTGTGTGGGCGTGTAGGAGGCAGCCAATCAAAGATTCTCTCTCGCCCTGGCTGGTTTGGCTCAGTGGATAGAGCATCAGCCCGCGGACTGAAGGGTCCCAGGTTCGATTCCAGCCAAGGGCACATGCCTGGGTTTCAGGCTTTATCCCCAATGGGGGATATGCAGGAGGCAGCCAATCAATGATTCTTTCTCATTATTGATGTTTCTATCTCTCTTTCCCTCTCCCTTCCTTTCTGAAATCAATAAAGATATATATTTTAAAAAAAAAAAAGATTCTCTCTCATCACTGATGTCTCTCTCCCTCCCTCTCTGAAATAAAAAACATTATATATATATATATATATATATATATATATATATATATATATATAAAATTCACCTTAGAAAGCTAGGATCTAATGTTATAAGCCATTGACAACAAATCAAAGAATTCTGCTAAACAGAATTCTGAGTAACTACTTTGAAGGAGACAACAGATGTATGTTCATTAAAGGTTGATACTCTAACATACTCAAAGTATTTAGTAAAATGTTATACCTGGAATTTGCTTTTAAAAACCCCTATCAAAAAAAGTGTGAAGGTAGATAGTTGAAACAAGAATGACAATGCTTTTTTAAATGTCCAAACTAGATGCTGGGTACACTGGAGTTCATTATATTGACTCCATGTTTGTGTATACTTAAACTTTTTCATAATTAATTTAAAAAGACATCACTTCAGCCCTAGCTGGTTTGGCTCAGTGGATGGGGCGTCCGCCTGCGGACTGAAGGGTCCCAGGTTTGATTCTGGTCAAGGGCACATGCCTGGGTTGCAGGCTCCATCTCTGGTGGGGGGGCATGCAGAAGGCTCTCTCTCATCATAGATGTTCAACTTTCTCTCTCCCTCTTCCTCTCCCTCTCTTAACTCAATAAAAAGTTTAAAACATTTAAAAAAAGGGATATCACTTCATTAAAATTTTGCCTCTTGAGTATCACTTTAGATAAACAGGAAAAGAGGACATACCTCTCACCTTAAATACTGGTACTGCTATGTAATAGTACTATATGCCCCCAGATAATACAAAAATTAGCAGTCTTATTTCTTTTAAAAAGTTAACATATGTAAAAAATTAAAGGAAAAATCCCCCAAACGAGAATTCCCATCAATCCCTTTATGTCTTAATGTATCCTCATATAAATATCCTCATCTGTACTAAGCATTCAGATTTTTAATAATCGGAAGTACTTCTAAGGCTGCAAGTAATAAATCTAAGACATGTATCATTACTACTGAATTGACATAAAGCACCCTCCTACCTACTACTTCCAAATAAAGTTGTTGACGGGCTTATTTTTAAAGTTAGGAGGTATACACAAAACTTCCAATTCTAAGCCTAACTTCAACTCACTTAGTACTAGACTACTTTTGAGCATTTGAAGACTACATTAAAGGACCAAGAAAATAATACAGATGCTCACCCTGGCCGGTTTGCTCAGTGGTTAGAGGACTGGCCTGCACACCAAAGGGTCTTGGGTTTGATTGCCAGTCAAGGGCACATTCCTCAGTTCCTCAGTTGCAGGCTTGGTCCCTATCTGGTGTGTGTGTGAAGCAACCAATGGAAACATCAATGGTTCTCTCTCTCTTTCTCCATTCCCCTTTCCCCCCTCACTTCCACTATCTAAAAGCAATAGAAAAACATTGGCAGGAATTCAAAGAACCTGCCACTTTGGGATCTAATTGAACAGAATATTGCTTATCATTATAGGGGGGAAAACAGTCTTTACCAATTTAATCTCAATAATGTCCAACTACAAAAATCAAAACTGCCTACTTTACTAAAGCAAATCTTTCAATAACACCAGCTAAACTAAATATAACTGCATCCATATAGGGACATTTAGTTTATCTAAATACCATTAATTTCATATTCAGTTAGCCTATCTATAGGGAAAATACGAATACCTAGAAATAAATAGGAGTTAAAACCCGCATTTTAAAAGGCCTGCAGTTCTTTATAACAAAAATCACACAAACCCACCAACTAAACACCTAATGAAACAACTTATCCCAGAATCTTTTGCAAGTTGTGGGAGATAACATAACCAGATATCCTCTCAGCCTCACACAATGACCACCAGTACAAAATACTTAGGTAGATTTTCCCAGTAATGGTCTCTAAAAAGGGCAGATGGCACAGAAAATAACAGTAAAAACATATTAACTCCCCTGGCAGAATTTAACTTATAATTAACCACATCTTAAGAAACTGAACATATTTTTTCCCTTGACTTTCCTAAAAACATACAGCTCCTGGTTAACTTATTAAATTGATTTGAGAGAGAGGAAGGGAAAGAGAAATATCGCTTTATTGTTTCACTCATCCATGTATTTATTGGTTGCTTCTTCTATGTGCCCTGACCAGGAATACCGCCTTGGTATATCAGGTGAAAGCTCTAATCAAATGAGCTACCTAACCAGGGCTAGTTAACTTGTATTTACTTCCAAAGAGCAGTGCTGAAGAAAAGTGAAGAGAGATCATTTTACCTGCCAAGATTTCTACTTCTAAACTCTAATAAGGCAATTCTACTTGCTCCCATTTTTTTAAAGAAAAACAGAAAAAGGACATGTGTTTATGTCATTAAATGTCTTCCATTTGCAGATAAGGAAAGATATGCAGACTGAATAACTTGCTTAAGTCATATAAATAGCTTTGTTATTCATCTCTGAGCCAGTGATTCTTCCAGGGAGAACATGCTAATTACCACATCCCCCTGTATATGCTGCTCTGACCCTGCAGTTGGTACATGGCTGCCTAAATGAGTCAGTAAAAATGGAAATGTGCCCTGGCCACTGTGGCTCAGTGGTTGAGCATATCCTATATAATAAAAGCCTAATATGCTAAGTCTCCACTCATCCAGTTGTCCATTCAACCAATTAAAGCGTAATATGCTAATGATATGCTAAGGATGCTCAACCACTTGCTATGACATGCACTGACCACCAGGGGGCAGATGCTCCAACTGGTAGGTTAGCTTGCTGCTGGGGTCTGGCTGATCAGGACTGAGTGAGATAGGCCAGACACACCCTGGAGTCCTCCCTCGGTCCCCCCCTGGCTGTCCAACCTCCCGTGTCTCTCCTCGGTCCTGATCATGCACCGGTGGGGCCCCTCGGCCTGGCCTGCACCCTCTCGCAATCTGGGATCCCTCTGGGGATGTTGGAGAGCTGGTTTTGGCCTGATAACACAGGCCAGGCCTAGGGACCCCATTGGTGCACAAATTTGTGCACTGAGCCTCTAGTTACCTAATAATAGACAAACATGTAAATTGACCGTCCCTCTGCTACACTCACCAGCCAATCAGGAGAGTATGCAAATTAACCCAACAGAAATGGCGGTTAATTTGCATACGTAGGCGAGAAGCAGCAGAGCGAAGACTGAAGGCTCCAGCCAGAGGAGCAAAGGCCTGGGTCCTGGGTGCCGGAGGAAAACCGGTGCTGGCAGCCAGGGGAAGGGAAGACCTATTGCACAAATCTCTTTGTGCAACGGGCCTCTAGTCAGTCGATAAACCAAGAGTTCGATTCCGGGTCAGGGCATGTGTCTGGATTGCTGGCTCAATCCCCAATGAGGGGCATGCAGGAGGCAGCCTACCAATCTCTCTCCCTTCCTCTCTAAAATCAATAAAAACATTTTTGTAACAAGGAAATATAGCTCTTCCCACCCACCCATGCACCCCCGCATTCCCTCTGAGATTCGACAGTCTGCTCCATGCTTCTATGTTTCTGGATGTATTTTGTTCAACAGTTTATTTTGTTACTTAGATTCCACACATGAGTGAAATTATGTGATACTTGTCTTTCTCTGACTGGTTTATTTTGCTTAGCGTAATACTCTCCAAGTCCCTCCATCCCATCTCAAAGGGTAAGAGATTCTTCTTTGTTACTGCTGCATAGTATTCCATGGCGTAAATGTACCACAGCTTTTTTATCCACTCATCTATTGATGGGCACTTGGGCTGTTTCCAGACCTTTGCTATTGTAAATCATGCTGCTAGGAACATAGAGGTGCATAAAACAACAATGAGTTATCAACTCACAGTTGTCAGAATAGCTACCATCCACAAATCAACAAATGACAATGCTGGCAAGGATGCAGAGAAAAGGGAAGGTGGGAATGCAGATTGGTGCAGCCATTATGGAGTTTCTTCTAAAAATTTAAATATGGAATTGCCATTTGACCCAGTAACCCCACTTCTGATTTACATTTTAAATAAACCTTGGTGGCTGTGTGGAGATTGAATTGCAGAGCAGCAAGAAAGCAAGCCTAGTGATCCTGTTGGCTGCCCCAACAAGAGTTCGTGTGGGAGATGAGGGGTTCAGTGTGATGGAGTTGGTACAGGATGATGGAGGAAAGTCTATAGTTTGGGAATTCGTTTTGAAGATGAGGGAAAGGCAGAAATGAAGAATGGCACCTATAATTTGGGTGCCATGCTGAGATAGAGAATGTGAAGAAAGACCAGATTGGGGGTGGAGGGACAGATTAAGAGCTCTGATTTGAACATGTTAAATTTAAGTCACTTAGTCAATATCTTGGTAGTAGAGAGTTGAATACATGCATTTGGAGCATGGAGGTTCAAAGTTAGGGCCCTCAATCTAAGTCTGAAAGTCAATATATGGAAGACATTTCCAACCAAGAGACTGGATGAGCACACTTAGAGTGAGGGTGCAGTAGAGAAAAGAAAATGTTGAAACTAGAACTTTGCATTCCATGAATGTCTGTGTCACTCAACAATGAGAACAGAGAGCAGTTAATGCAGTAAGAGCAGCTGCAGTTTCTGGAAGGCAGGAGCAACTGCACTGTGTGCTGCGGAAATTTGGGGTATGATTGGATTTTCAAAATACTTCTTTTAAAAAATATATGTATGTTTTATTGATTTCAGAGAGGAAGAGAGAGGGAGGGAGGGAGGGAGAGGGAGAGAGAGAGGGAGAGAGAGAGAGAGAGAGAAACATCAATGAGAGTGACACATTGATCGGCTGCCTCCTGCACACCCCTTACTGTAGATTGAGCCCACAACCCAGGCATGTGCCCTGACCAGGAATTGAACCAGGGACCTCTTGGTCCATGAGATGACACCCAACCACTGGGTCACACCAGCCAAGTTCAAAATACTTCCTTTAAGTAAAATGTTAAAGTACCTCAAAATGATGGTTAGCTACGTTCAGTAAATGTTTGTTGATTGAATGGATGAATAGAAGAATGTATAGATGAATACAGAAAAGGCAAAAATTATGGGTCCAACTCTTGGTTCTGTCAGTGACTAACTGCTTAGACTTGGGTTCACTTAAGATGTGAACTCTTGCCCTAACCGGTTTGGCTCAGTGGATAAAGTGTCAGCCTGCGGACTGAAGGGTCCCAGGTTCGATTCCAGTCAGGGGCATGCACCTACCCAGTGGGGAGTGTGCAAGGAGGCAGCTGAATCAATGTTTCTAACTCTCTATCCCTCTCCCTTCCTCTCTGTAAAAAAATCAATAAAATATATTTTTTAAAAAAAGGAAATGTAGCCCTAGCTGGTTTGGCTCAGAGGATAGAGTATCAGCCTGAGGACTGAACGGTCCTGGGTTCAATTTCAGACAAGGGCATACGCCCAGTGTGGGCTCGATCCCCAGTAGGGGGTGTGCAGGAGGCATCGTTGATATTTCTATCTTCCCCTCTCCCTTTCTCTCTGAAATCAATAAAAAAAATTTTTTTAAAGCAAATGTACATGAAACTAACATTATATGTCAACAAAGATTGGAAAATAAATCAACTAAAAAAATTTTTTTAATGGGAACGTGCAGTATATATTAGGTGTGTGCATGCATGCATGCATGGGTATGCATTTTCTTGGGGGTGGGATGAGGGATGAAGGGTGGAAGACTGAAACCTACTGTTCTTAAAAGTACTGAGGTTGTAAACTTCATTAAACCTCAGTTGCTTTGTGGATTTAAATAAATCTATGCCATAAATCAAATTTTTAAGACACAAACCATATCCTAAGAAAATTAGCATGATACTTGAAAGATATCTGGTTCCTTTTTAACATGGGCTACGAAAAGTACAGCCTCTGAGGAGCCTGGTCCCTACAATGCTAACTGTGCTTACCATTGTAATTTGTCTAAATTATTTTCTAGTTACCATTCAGCACCCATTATTCATACTAATTTTAAGCAAATTACAACTATCAAGTAAGCTCACTAATAAAGAAGTATATGATGTAAAAAGCAAAGGAGTGGGAACATCTGTTCAAAAAAATTATTTAAAGAACTTAAGTTGGAAAAGTGAACATTTCTTCTAAACTTGAACTGTACTATTTCCAAACACCCTGAATTAGTTTTTCAGCTGTTTATCCACATTACAATCAGCTAAGTTCTAAAATTCTTAAAGACTCTCATAGCAACTTATAAAATTCACCCTTCATACAACAGCTAATAAATATATATTACATTGACCAATAAGAATCTTTGTATAGGAAACAAATGAGTTACCTTTAGTGTGATATACAATAGCAGCCCTCAGGTCAAAAGAACCCCAGCTATCATTCCTTTCTAGGCCTCTCTGGTATCTCTGTTCTTTGGCGGAGCCTAACAAAGTGTTCGTAGGAGACGCCAGAGGATTTTGATTTTCTACCTCGTAGTCCTTTGAGAGAAACACTAAAGCACCTTGACTACTGGTGTCTGCTTTTTGCAGGTCACCTATATGACTGGGCTCCAAGGATAAGGCTCCACTCTCATTAGTAGTCCCAGATTTTAGAATGCTGCCCAGAACTTGAGGACTAGTCCGTTTCTCCAGCTCATAAGCCTTGGGAAACACAGGATGCTCAGTTCCTGAGGGGATTATTTCAGCACCCTGTGAAACCAAAGTGGCAGGATATTCCCCTTGAAATGTCACCTCCATCACTTTATGATCTGATGACTTCCCAGTAACAGTCTCAGGGCCAGCACTGGGCTCATTTATAAATGATAAACCCCACTGATTCTGGAAGATATCCCCCAGGTTTTGCTGATCAGTCTGAGAGGGTAGATCCACTTGAGCTGTGCTCACCAGCACAGTTTGCATATTTGAAGGGTAGATAAAAAGGCTAGTTGTAATTTGTTCAACAGCTGCTGAAGTCAGACTCTTGTCCTGGAGAACTGGATCAATCGCAGCAGAGATGAGTGTCATACTATTAGCAGCAGTAGTTAGCAGTGGCTGACTCCCTGGAGAATACACACTTGCATCAGTTCCTGCTAAAACAGGCCCATTAGAAAAGTTGGCAGAAGTAACAGATTTCAGCGCTGACATAGGAACCTGGGATAACCGACTTGAAGACTGGGTCTGATTTTCCCCAGCAGATGATGAAGAGGATGAAGATGAAGATGGTGACACAGAAGAGTTCTGTACAGTTTTGTTGAGGTTTTCCTTAACTTTACTTGCATAACTTATTTTAGGAACTATTTTAGCACTGCTATTGTCCACTGGAAAAACTGGGGGTGGTTTAAATAGGGTCCACGAGTCCTCTTTGGAGGCAACAGCAGAAGCATGCTTTCCTTTAGGCCGATCATCAAACTTTTTGCTGCTCACACCAGGTTTAATATCAGAACTTTTCCGCAGCATATCACCCACAGCAGGTTTTCCTCGACTCATTCCTCCAGGCCCAGTTTCATACTTCCAAATGGGCTTAGAACCATCTACTCGATTTCCCTTTTGTTCACTGTAGTCAGGCTTGAAAGTTTCAAGTCCCTGTTTTAAAGTTGGGACACCAGTCTCTTGTTGCATTATTTTGTCCTGCACTAAATTAAGGTTTTCACAACCCTTGGCACTGTTGCGCCTAGCTTTCCTTTTTTTAGGAGTGGTATATCCGCTCTCAGATCCACTACCATCGTTATCTGCTCCTTTGCCCATATAACCATTAGTAATATAGCCAGAATTATTTGTTACAACACCATTTGGAATTGTTATAGTATCACTCTTATCTACAGACTGGTTCTCTCCAGATTTACTTTCATATGACTTTCCATTCTTTTTGTCCATACTGTTTTTCTGAATGAAATTCCTAGTTTTAATTCCTGCTTTCCCAAAGGTGCTGGACTTTATAGTCGGCTTCAGGTTAGTGTCTACAATTTGTTGGTTGCCATTGAGGACCCTGGAAATAGGGTTGGTAGCTTCATCAGAACCCAGGTTCTTTAAAGGTATTTCTCTTTCTCCAGCATTACCATTTAGTTCACCATATCCTAGGGAGGGGGAAAAAAAGGTTTTTAAAAATTATAATATACAAATTACAGTAGTACTTAACATTTAAGGAATATTTATTTACTGTATGCTAGACACTATGCTGTGAGCTTTAGTTTTATATGTTATTTCACAGGTCTCTGAAAAGACACTTGTCAACCCCATTTTACAGAGTAGGAAGTCAACTAAGAGATAGGACTAAGCAGGAATTCAAACCAAAGTCTGAGTTCAGAAAGAACATGACTTCAGCAGTTTTCTACTAATACTTCTCACCTAACATACTCAACCTCCCCATCATTCTCACAAAACTGTTATAAAATTTCCTTTATAATTAAGAGGAGAGCTACCCTTTGGGCAAAATCATTATACTGATACAGCAATTTTAAATATTATAGGGACATTGAAGGCTCTATTTCTATGAAACTATAATTGATTGGTGACCATAAACAGTTTCTATTGCATTCTGTCAAACAAAAATCTAACACCTGTGAACTTTTTTCAAAGTAGTTAAATTCATCTTTACATTCCCCAGATATTAAATCATACTTTTAGTATAAAACCAAAACACTTATATATTTTCTTCATTTTTACATTTGGGTAAACAGTCTCAGATAAATTAAGTAACTTGCCCAAGTCACAAAGTAGAAGAACTGGAAAACTGAATGAACTCCAGTCTATATGGAACATTTCTATCACTATGTCATACTGCCCTACACAAATGAAGCAATAAGAAAATACAATCAAAACTACAATGAAAGATAACTAGTTTTTAAAAGAATGGTATTTGAGTTTAAGACCTCCAACTGCCATAAGCAATTTATTACTATAGGTGATTCAACTGAGTCCAACTTTTCCCATTTCCTTACTAGCAAAATAGTGATATTAGTTGTCTACCTTTCTAAAAAATGTTTCCAAAACATCTTGAGGTCAAGTCATTAGAAACGGATACATAATAGGATACATATACACACATTTAAAGCAACTTTACAGGGGGCAAAGGGTGGGCCTCCAACAGGAATACCAAATAATTTGCCTTTGTCACTTTCATTCATTCTTTTGGGCCTTTAGTCTTTGAAGGCACATGAGCTTTTATATTCCCTAGGTTTTGAAATTTTAATTTCTAATATAATATCAACAGATATAGCCCACATTAAAAGCTCTTTGCATATTTTAAGAGTACAGCCCAGCCAGTGTTGCTCAGTGGATTGAGCATCTTCCCATGCACCAAGAGTTCACAGTTGAATTCGTGGTCAAGGCACATGCCTGGGTTGTAGGCCCCATCCCAAATAGGGGGTGCGTGCATGCGGGAGGCAGCAGATCAATGTTTCTCATTGATGTTTCTCTCTCCCCCTCTACCTTCCTCTCTCTTAAAAAAAAAAAAAGTAGTGGAACCTCATTTCTTGAATTTAATTCATTCGGAAGGCTGTTCGAGAAGCGATTTGTTTGAAAACCAAATCATTTTTTCCCATTAGAAATAATGTAAATGGAATTAATCTGTTCCAGACCCCCAAGTGATTCCATTATTAACCTTTCTTATATACAGTACATGTCTAATGTACTGTTTAATCTATAAACACTCCTTAAATTTACTGAACCATCCCCTAACTAGCTTATAAAATGCCATCACCAGTTTATCCAATCAACAAGTTTTTCTACCTACTCAATTGCCTATAATTGTTTTGTGAGCACTTTCACACCCTTAGCAACATTAGCAGTCTTGATGGCCTTTGTTTTAAAATTGTGCTAATCTGTAGATTCCACCAGCAACAAAAGCATTCTCTCCTTTGTTTGTTGCCTGAGAGACGATTTTTGTCATGCTGAGGTATCAGCAAGAAAGGGTTGTCTGATAGAAAACTGAAGTTTTGTCCATAACAGGGACATGTTTTTGTGTGACCATTGGTTGAGAACCAAATTGTTCAAGATGGTAGACTTTCAAGAACCACAGTTGGACTGTATAAGGAATACTAAGATTAAAAAAAAATTGGGGAACCATTGTTTTAAAAGAATTTGATTTTTTAATAGGACAGTCTTGGAAGATTCACAACAGGGCTTACTTTTACATGTTCTACATCAGAGAAAAGGGTGGGAATACTAAAATGAGCACATAAAGGCATTTTCTTCCAAGAAAACATACTTAAGACATAATCATTTCCTAAGAGTGGCACAAAACTTGTACAATGATAATATATTCTATAGAAGTTCTTAACTTCTGGAGTTATATTTTATTTCTTGGCTGCTGAAAAAGCTGTATTATCCAATCAAGTCAAACTTAGTGTAAAAAGTCTAACTATAAAACAGTAAAGAAGAGATCACTACTTAGAATGTTTTTTAAATGTTTTTGTTTTGTTTTGTGTTTTAGGAAAGTAGAGTCTCAATATTTTTAACAGCTGTAAGTTTAGCCGTGCACAACTCTAGACCAAAGGAGAATTACACATAGCATTTAATATTCTAATAGGCTAACAAAGACTTCTACCCTTGCCCTAACTGTTTGGCTCAGTGGATACAGTGTAGGCCTGTGGACTGAAAGGTCCCAGGTTTGATTCTGGTCAAGGGCATGTACCTTGGTTTTGGGCACATCCCCAGTAGGTGTGCAGGAGGCAGCTGATCGATGTTTCTAACTCTCTATCCCTCTCCTCTCCCTTCCTCTCTGTAAAAAAAATCAATAAAATATATTTTTTTAAAAGACTTCTACCCTTGGACCCATTAATTATAACTTGCTAGATCTCAAAGGTAAGCAGTCTTAAACATCAAAAAAATCCAATGTCTAAACCAAGTTGGACCAAATCCAAGACTTTTATTTTAAGCGAACTAGATTACTAATATTTAGTGCTTCTGATATCAGAAATCACCAGTTAAAAGAATAGTTACTATGCTTCCACCTCCAAGTTTTAATGACAGAAAATTTTTTTCTCACTTAACTATTTAAAAAATTTTCCGTGTTAACCTTGTTGGTATGCAAAAAGTTTGCCAGAGAGATTTTTTTTTTAATTTAGATATTTTAAAAAATGTAAACACTAAAATTATTGAGGAAAAACCCCTCTCCTTCTAGTGCTTTTATTATTCAGGGTTGCCATGCTAAAGCATCTAACTCTACTTCAGAGGGACTCAGCAAAACTTGAGTCCTGATAAATCCAGCTTTGGATTGGAAACTGAAATTAGTGGGCACATTTGGCCCTCTTTTGCGCCCTCTTCTGGATAAAGAAAAACTATTCCTCTTTATAGGTCTGTGAGTCATAAAAGCCCATCTCTACACATTGCAGATACAGTTCAAAAATCATAACTTTTCTTATTAGATCAGCATTATGCATACTGAAGCAACAGTATACTGTGACCAGGCCGCGCATGAAAAACTGCTCCTCCCAAATTGTTCATGTTTAGCTCAGCCTCGTTTCCCCTCCGTATGCCTCCCTGGAAGAAGACACACTAATTTGAAGGGTGCCCGTTTGAATGGTGCAGGGCCTGCTTCTATGGGGAGAGTCCTGCAGGGGTCTATATCTGGCTGACAAAATACTCTTCATAATTCTACCTTCTCTTCCAAGCAACTACAAAAAGGCAAGATTTTATCACCTTTAAGTTGACTGTAACGTTAAAAAAAAAACTTAGTGTTGTACAGTTCCTTAGTTTCTAAACTGTTTCAAATCCTTAAGATGAAACACATTTTTATGTTCATTTCCACTGCACACCGTCAGTCCCTACCACCCCCCAAAATGGAAAATGACGTTTCCATGTCAGTAAGGGCATGTATCACATTTGACATGCTGGGTTTAACGTTCATTCTCTTTCCGTTCCCTTCATTTCAATGTACAAAGAACCCTTATTTTTAAAAATCTGCGTGGTCATAAACTTTTAAACTTCATCCCTTCTCCAATATTTTCTACAATAACTACTTTCACCCTCAATTTAACGTCTGCTAAAAACGAAGAGTTTGGGGGTCAATATCGGTTTGAACGTAGGAAAACACCTCTCCTTTCGCTGTGGAAAAAGCCTCGTCCGAGGCAATATGGTAGCGAACCCACCTCACGGACGAAAGAAACTTGCCCTCCCCCCCCCCCCCCCCACTACAATCAAACGTTTTCCATTCTCTCTTCAAAAATGCTACCCAAGCCCAAGAGAGAAACGTGGGGGTCGGAGGAAGACAGAACAAGCTTTTTTGTAAAAAAACGAGCTGCGAGGAGGAAAGGGCCCAAGCGAAGGCCTGCGAGGCGGAGTCGTGAGCGAACCTGGCAGGAGACGAGGTTCCTGTGGCAGAGAAACTCGTGACCAGGGAGCCGGGTTCCCGCTGGGTACCCCACCCGACCGCCAGGCACCGCCTCTACCCCAAGTGGGTCCCCCCACCCCCAGCCCTCCGGCCCTCCTGCCCGAGGGGCGCCGCGGACGCCGCCCGCCGGCCGGACGCCGCCCGCCGGCCGCGGCCTCCTCGCCTCTCCCCTCAGCGCCGCTTCGCGACCAACTCCCCGCCCCGACCGCCGGCCGGCGCCTCACGCCGCCCCCGGGAGCGGGAAACGCGGCGGCCGGCGCGCGGGGCCCGGCACAGGCCGCTCCCCTCGTGGCCGTTTCCCTCCCCCACCCCTCACCCCGGGGACCCGCCCGGGGCCGCGAGGCCGCCACCGGGTTACACAACCCGGCCGGCGACGGGGGAGGGGCGGCCGCGGGCTGGGGGCGGCAGCGTCCCCGCCGCGCTTAGGGGCCCAGCGATCGTGGGTGGGGACCCCGAGCCACCCGCTCCGCCGCGCCGGGCGCCCCTCGGCGCCCCCCCTCCGCTCCTCAGCGAGCCGGAGTCTGTGACAGGAATCGGCTTCCAACATGGCGGACAGGAAGCGGCCCCGCGAGGAGGAGAGAACATTCCAGCCGCGCCGGCTCCGGGGGGAGCGGGCACGGGGCGCCGGCCGCGGGAGCCGCCGCGGGGGCTGATTGCGGGGTCCGGGGCCCAAAAGGGGCGTCTAGGGGTGGAAATGGCCCGAGAGACGAGGGGTCCCAACCGCCCCCCAACCCCAGACGGGGAACCCCAAGGCCACAGGTGGGCTTGGGGTGGCGGGTAAGGGAGGGCACTTCCTCAACTCTGCCGTCTCCCCTTCGCAGGCCGCCCGCAGTAGCATCTCGCACACCACCACGGTCGGGATTCGCTAGGCCTTCCTGAGTTCCACCCCGAAGGGTTTGGGGGGGCTAGGTTCGCCCCAACTCAGGGCCCCCAAATGAGGGTGCTCCCAGGGCCGCAGGCAGGTAAACGGGAAAGGAATGCTGAGGCCAGGCCTCCAAGACCAACCCTCCGGGTCCCCCCGAGCCGGGCGGGGGCCGGGAAGGTCACACTGGCCTAGTTGGGCCTCTCCCCCGCTGAAGGGAAGGGAAGGGCGCTGCAAAGCCCCCGGCGCGAGCTTGGGGAGAAATGAAAGGGGCTCCCCAAACCCGCAGGGGAGACGGACACACACACACCCCCACCCCCCCACGCCCCGACCCGGTCCGCGCTCTCCGGCTCCAGCCCCACCCCCATCGCCCCTGCCCCCCACCCCCATCCCCCTTCCCCCACTCGTCCTCCCTCACAGACCTGTTTTCTTCTTCGGCGTTTCCTGGTGCTGCTGGAGGGCGTGTTTCTGCTCATGTTTCAGCGGCTTCGGCTGGGCCTTGGGGCTGCCCTCTGTGCCATGCTGCAGGTATTGGTGAGGCTGCTGGTGATGGTGGTGGTGATGGTGGTTGTGGCTGTGGTTGTAGAAATAATAATGGTGGTGGTGGTGCGGCGGCTGCTGCTGCTGCTGGGGGTGATGGTGCGGGTGGTGGTGGCTGTGATGGTGCTGAGGCTGTGGCTGGCCGGGCTTCTCCTCCATTGAAAGCGGCTGGGACTCCCTGGCTGAGGCTGCGGGCGGCTGCACCGTCAGGATCTGAGACCGCTTCCCCGGGCTCGCTCCGTATATCTGAGCGCGTCGCGCGAGCGCACTGGTGAACCCAGCGATTTCGCGAGATTGGCAGCCGCACTCGGGCAATCAGGGGCCACGCTGCGGCGCAGGCCCCGCCCCCCGCCGAATCCTCTTCCCTTCCTTTTGGGCCCGGCCTCCCGGCCAGCGCCGCTTACCCGGTGCAACCTCGCAGGGCCGGGCCTTCAACGTCAGCACTATGGCTCTCTCTTCGGTCGCTTTCTCTCCGCCGCCGCGCTGTCTGCAAGCAGCACTTTCTACACGCCTCGCCGGCGAGCCAGCTCGCGCCCAGTGGAGCAGATTCCACGGGCGAGTCCACTGACTCGGAGAGCCATCTGTTGGTGTTGCATCTCCTCGAATCTGTTGGCTTTTTTTTTTTTTTTTAATCCTTTTCCGGGTAACCAGAGGGGAAGCTCAGTTTCCTTAACCCTGAGACCACTAAAGGGACAATACAAAAAAGAGGAAATAAGTACATTTTTAAGATTACAAGAGCTTCACAATCGGCAGAGCGTTTTGTATTCTGGATTAATTTTGCTTTATGTGTTCATATGCTAATCTCTTCCTTTCCACGAAGGGATTATAAGGTTCCACAATGGGGTATCTGTGTAATTTTCTAAAAGGGCACAAAGGGTTTAAATCACTGTGTCTTTGTAGTTGGAGGCAATAGAGAGCGGGAGGGATAAAAATCTAAAATCTACACAGAATTAGTGGTGGTGTGTGTTTTTTAACTCTGCAGGTGAGGTCAACTGTGGGACCAAGATAGGTTTTAGAATATAAAGAGTTTCAAGAGTGAAAGAAGGAAAAGAGTACTTTAAAAGTTATTAAGTTTTGAAAATAAATTTTGCATTTATGGAAAATATTGGAATTTAAAGACTCCATTGAATTTTGTAGTGTCGATTTAACTTACCCAGTATTATCACATCACAGCCTAATTTTTAAAAGCAAATGTTAGCGTCAAGATAGTAGTTACTCAGTAAGGAAGAAAAGGGTTAGGTTGGAGAGGGATACCCTGTGATAGTATTTCATTTTTTGACCTAAGTGGTGATTATACAGGGATTGGCAAAGTAGGTTTACAGTTGTGAATATGGTGGAAACAAAGTTTATTCTTGTATTATTTATTTGTTCTTGTATTTATTATTAACCTCGTTTTACTACTCCTGTATATACTTCTTAAACTGAATATGTATGTGTGTATATTATACTTCAAAGTATATGTTATATTGAGGTATTTAATTTACCATTGTAACCATTTTTAGTTCAATAGCAGAAAGTACATTCACATTGTTGTGCAACTATCACCACTGTCCATCCCCAGAAGTATCTCATCATTCACATTGAAACTCTGTGCCCATTAAACAATAACTCCCTTTCCCTCCTACCTCCAGTACCCTGGTATCTTCTGTTCTTTTTTCTGTCTCTGTGATACCTCATACATGCAGAATCATGCAATATTTGTCCTTTTGTGTCTGACTTATTTCACTTAGCATAATGTCTTCAAGGTTCATCCATGTTGTATCAGAATTTCCTTCCTTTGCAAGGCTGAATAATATTCCATTGCATGTATATGCTACATTTTGTGTATACATTCATTCAGAATGGACACATGAATTGTTTCCTCAATGTGTACTTTATAATTTTTTTAATGTGGCTTGAATTCTTACAGCAGGACATCATTAAAGGAACAAAGACGCTTAAAGGAAGAGTTTGTGGACTAAAATCAATGAAGGTCAACACAATAGTATAATTAAAAGGTAAAAGCCTATTTCCAAAAGCAAATGTCACCGAATCCAGACAACCATGACCAGACTGTGACCTGTTCAATATGTTGAGGATTCACATTGCTTTGCTAATTTTTAAAGAAAGACCCCTTTGTAGTAGGAGTAAGTTTACCCAGTTTTGAGAGCTAAAGCCCCAATAAAGTCCCAATATATTGTCACAAATAAGTCTTTGCCATTTAATAGTATGCCACCACTTTCCATCTACTAAAGGAGAAATGAAAGTGTATATAGCATTGATAATGCTTTATATTCTTTTGCTGATTTATACATTTAGTTGGAAGGCAAGAATTCCTGAGTTCTAATTTCTCTTTCTACATTTTCTATATTATAATTTCAGGCAAACCAAGAGCACTCATTCTGAGTTTCTGACTTATCACACCTTAGCTTGCCTTAGGTTCTTCACATGCAGTTGTATAAAATTTAGGAAACTAAGCCTTGTTCTCAAATGCCCTAGTTAGTAGTAATGGAGTAGTATGGAGAAAAGCTTTTGATATAATGTAAGAAAAAATGGTATTAAATTCTATGTACACTAGGATCATAAGCTTGTAAAAATAAGAATTTTTAATAAATATGAAAATACAACAGTAGAATGTGTACTGTTTCATCTGATTTTTCTAAAATAGTTTTATATAAAACATTTTTGAGATTTGCCATGTATTTAAAAATAATAATGCCATAATATCAAACCTCTGTGAGAAGAGAATAATTGGGTCTACTTACTTTAAGCATATTTTGATAAAATTAAATCTGCATAAAGGAAAAAATGCAACATGGAAATATAGCATGAGTCTGGTGAAATTATGGGTGCTTTTTTCTTCTCTCTATTTGCCAAATGTTCTGTTCTAGGTAGGTATTACCTTTCAGAATAACATTTTTTAAAATATATTTTGTTGATTTTTTTACAGAGAGAAAGGGAGAGGAATACAGAGTTAGAAACATCGATGAAAGAGAAACATCGATCAGCTGCCTCCTGCACACTCCCTACTGGGGATGTGCCCTCAACCCAGGTATATGCCCTTGACTGGAATTGAACCTGGGACCCTTGAGTCCGCAGGTCGACACTCTATCCACTGAGCCAAACCAGCAAGGGCCAGAATAGCATTATTTTTTAAAAATTAAAATTATAAAATTGAATCTGCACAACGCTTTGAAAATCATTTTATACCTACAGTCAATGTGGGAAGTTATAATGGGGAGTTAGGAGGTTCCCATATATGGTAGGTTAATGTTTTAACTATTGCTGTAATCATAATAGTGAATACTTATTGAGCATTTATTTACTATTTGTCCAGAATGACAGCAAGTATTTTATCTTTGTCTTCATTTATAATTCTTTGAGATGGATAGTAAGCCCATTCGACTGATGAATAATTTGAGGCCTGAAGAAGTTAGGTGGCTTATAATTTAAAAGCCACCAAGTTTATATGGGGCCTGAAAAAGATTCCAGGTCAGTTGGATAGAAAGAATTTCTAACACTATTGAAGTGTGATGTACTTTTCTAAAATTTTAGTAAACCTCTAAAAAACATTCAAGCTATATCATAACCACCATGAAGATAGTATCTGGTTATTAACAGAGGCAGATGTACTGTGAAGCTATTGAAGATTCAGGGCTCCTAAATGCACAGGACCCTCAAAGAACCTGAAGGGGCTCTAGAAATGGTCTTTTGAAAGACCTAGATATTTTTTCATTATTGTGTAAAAAATTTTTCCATTTTTTAAAAAAAATCTTTATTGTTGAAAGTATTACATATGTCTCCCTTTTCCCTCCATTGACCTCTTCGAGCTCGTCCCCCACTCCAGGCCTTCACCACCCTATTGTCTATGCCCATGGGTTATGCATATATGTTCTTTGGTTGGTCTCTTGCTACCCATCCACCCTCCCCCACCTTCCCTCTGAGGTTGGACAGTTTGTTTCATGCTTCCATGTCTCTGGATCTATTTTGTTCATTAGATTCCACATGTGAGTGAGATTATGTGTTACTTAATCTTTCCCTGACTGGCTTATTTTGCTTAGCATAATACTCTCTAGGTCCATCCATGCTGTTGCAAATGTAAGAGTTCTTTTTTAAAAAAAACAAAAAACTGCGTAGTATTCCGTTGTGTAAATACACCACAGTTGTTTTATCCACTCATCTGCTGATGGGCACTTGGGCAGTTTCCAAATCTTAGCTATTGTAAATTGTGCTGCTATGAACACAGGGGTGCATATATTCTTTCTGCTTGGTATTTCCAATTTCTTAGGATATATTCCTAAAATTTTTTCAAGTAACATTTTTGTAATTGTTTTCCTCAGTAAGAGTCCCCTGTTAACAGTCATTTGTGATCTGACTCAGAAGTGTTATAACTTCAATAGGTACTTTAAAAGATTATAGTCATATTTTATAACAACATGGAAAAATGTTGACACTATAACTCATGTGCCAAAAGCAAAGTAAATTATATGTATATATTATGATTGCTTATAAAATATGAATTCAAGGACTATGAGGCAACTTGAAGCCTAAAAGCAATAAAATATTTTTATTCATTTTTTCATTCACAAATATTTATTAGGCATTTTTTATGTACCACATATTATGCTTTTGGTTACTTGAATTTTTTAAAACTCCATTTCTCTCATTGGTACAGTTTTGGAACTTAGTTAAATATATTTGTCTTCATTATCAAATGAAAAACGCTTTTCACACACCTTTAATCTTACATTTGTGTACTGTGACATGTTAGAAGATACAGAAATATTTAACTATTTGGACCTCAGTTTTCTCTTCTCTAACATATGGGGAGTGGGCAAAATGACCTCCAAATCTCTTCCTACTCTAACATTCCATGATCATATCTCTGCTCTTCATTCCCAGACTACTCCTTTATTTCATTACAATAAAACTATACAATAGCAAGAAATTTAGCTGTGAAAAATCTAGTTTTTCAACTGCAATGATTAACTATAACTTTATAGAAATTATCATCAGAAACAGTATTATGTAGCTTTCTATAAATAGAAATCAGCTTTCTGGTGACAATTCCAGTTTCAAAATGAGGCAAATCACTGGTAACATCCACTGTTTCATTTCAGCAGGAAAAGAATTTTATCCATGTATATTTCCTTCAGATGTTAATATTTTTGCCTAGAGACACTAACTTCAAAAAACGTTCAAAGGAATTGAATAGAGGTATGGGTAAATTAGGTTAATCTTCTAATAACTGGAGTATGATTACTTTTCTAAATATAAAAGTTTTCAAAAGTGACAATTTGCTTTTAAGAAAAGTATTATGGGGGGAAAATTGAGGGAGAAACTATAGCTGAGTGGTTAAGTTTTGTCACCAGACAGAATCTGTACTGAAACTGCTTAGCTTTGTAACCTTGTTTGGACACATTATTTAACCTCTCTAAGCCCTGCTTTACTCCTTTGAAAAATGGAAGTAATATTAGTGCCTAACACACAAGATGTGGTGAAATTTAAATAAGATAACCTAAATAAAGTTGTAGAGGATAGTGTTTATAACATCAGTAAGTGGTACTAAATATTAAATATTAGTGATACTGCCCTGGCCGGGTAGCTCAGTTGATTAGAATACTGTCCCAAGGTTTTTGGTTCGATCCCTGGTCAGGGTACATACAAGAATCAACCAATGAATGCATAAATAAATGGAACAACAAATTGATGTCTCTTTCTCTCTCTCCCCCTCTCTCTCTCTCTCTCTCTCAATTTTTTAAATGTATTTTATTGAATTTTTTACAGAGAGGAAGGGAGAGGGATAGAAAGTTAGAAACATCGATCAGCTGCCTGATGCACACACCCTACAAGGGATGTGTCCGCAACCAAGGTACATGCCCTTGACCGGAATCGAACCTGGGACCCTTCAGTCTGCAGGCCAACGCTCTATCCACTGAGCCAAACCGGTTAGGGCAATCAATTTTTTAAATACTGTAAATATTGGTGATACTAAATTTTTAAATATTAGATATACAAAACTAAACTTCCTGATATAAAATTTCATTAAGGAAACCGAGTTTTAGAGAAGTTAGTTATCAAGTTAACCCAAGAATAGAGTGTTTTCCCAATTTTGAAAAGGATAGGCAAATAGCCTTTTGGCTCTCTGAGCAACACCATGGCTGTTGGCAAGAACAAGCACCTTATGAAAGATGGTGACAAGGTTGCCAAGAAGAAAAGTGGTTAATCCAGTTATAAAAGATTGATATGATGTGAAAACACCAACTATGGTAAATATAAAAATATTGGAAAAACACTAGTCACTAGAACTCAAGGAATCAAAATTGCATGTGATGACCTCAAGGGTCGTATTTTTGAAGTGAGTCTTGTTGATCTGCAGAATGAAGTTGCATTTAGAAAATTCAAGTTAAATACTGAGAATGCTCAGGGCAAAAACTGCCTGATTAAATTTCACAGCATGGAGACAAAATGTGCTCCACGGTCAAAAAATGGCAGACCATGACTGAAGCTCATGTTGTTGTCAAGACCATTGATGGTTATTTGCTTTGTTTATTATGTGTTGGTTTTACTAAAAAAAAAAACCCACAATAATCAGATTCTGAAGCGCTCTTAAGCACCAACAGGTTCACCAAACCTGAAGAAAATGGAAACCATGACCAGACAAATGACTAGAAAAAAGTGGACATTAAATTGATTGCAAATAAATAAAGTGATTCTAGAAAGCATTAGAAGAGTCATAGAAAAGGCTTATCAATCTATTTATCTGTTCCATGATGTCTTCATTAGGAAAAATATGCTGAGAAAGCCTAAGTATGAATTGGGAACACTCAGCTTTATGGTGAAGGTAGTAGTTCTGGAAAAGCTACTGGGGATGAGATAGGTGCTAAGTTTGAATGAGCTGATGAATATGAGCTACCAGTTCAAGAATCTGTTTAAAATTCAGACTTTTAATGGTGACAAGTAAAAAGTCTTACTTGTAATGTTTAAAAAATAAAAACAGCCCTGGCTGGTGTGGCAAAGTTGGTTGGAACCTCGCTCTGTACAATGAAGGGTCTTGGGTTCTATTCCCAGTCCAGGCACATACCCAGATTGTGGGTTTGATCCCCAGTAGGTACTTGACTGATGTTTCTCTCTCACATCGATGTTTCTCTCCCTTTTCCTTCCTCTCTCTCTAAAATCAATAAAAATAAGTAAGTAAAATAAAAACAATAATAAATAAATAAAAATAAAAACAATAGTGTATTCAGTCTCAAATAGCAGTTCTTTCTGAGTAACAAGTTCACATTTGACTTTTAGTGTTGGTTTTTTTTTTGGCTTCTCTATTTTCTCTAAATGTTGTACATTGAATAATTTATTCCTTTTGTAAAAAAAAGTATTTTTTCAAAATGAAACAATTCTGGCGGGAGGAGGGGGAGGGCTGGAAGGGGCCAATGGGGGAGGGGGAAGGGTACATCTGTATTTCTTTCAACAATAAAGATAATTTTTTAAAACAATGAATAAATTCAACATCCAATTATCCTGTAAACATTAATGCCAAAAAAAGACCAAGGAAATTAATATGCCATTCAGTTGACAAAATGAATTTGTTTATGAATGAATCAATAAATATTTAGTTGTCAGTATGTATATGCAGGTATATTGGAGTCCATAGTTAGATGCATCCAGAAGTTGGATAAAAGGTCACTCCCTGAGAATCAAACCAGTAAGATTCAACATAAGCGGGATAAAATGAACTAAAGAGAATCTAGTCCGTGTGATTAGAATGCCTAAGAAGTGATAAGAAAATAAATAGTGTAACCATGAAAACTACAACATATTAATTTTATTTCTCTTCCTATTCTCATTTATTGTTTTTAAATTAGTACAGTATTTCAAAAGTTATGTGATTGGTATTGTATTATTGATTGCTGTGTAGCAATTTACCCCCAAAACTCAGGGCCTTAAAACAATAAACTTCTTTTTCAATTACAGTTGACATTCAATATTATTTTATATTAGTTTCAGATGTACTACAACAAACATTTATTATATTACAGTGTCTGAGGGTCAGAAATCCTGGTGCTGCTTAGCTGGGTGCCTCTGGTTCAAGGTGTCTCATGAGATTGCTGGGGCATCTGTTTTCAAGCTCACTCATGTGGTTGTTGGTAGGATTCAGTTCCTTGAGAGGTGTTGGACTGAGGGCCTCAGTTCCCCACTGGCTGTTGAATAGAGGCCTCTCCATAGGACAGTCCACAACATAGCAATTATCTTCCCTCAGAGTGAGCAACAGAACAAGAGGGAGCACTCAAGATGAAGCCACAGTCCTTTTGTAACCTAATCTCAGAAGCAACTCCCCATCACTTCCGCTACGTTCTATAGTTAGAAGTGAGTCCAACCTACACATAATTGGGAAGGGATCACAGGAGGGTATGAATACTATACACTCACGGAAGGAATCATTAAAGCTTATCTCAGAGGCTGCCTAGTATAAAAGCATTCATCAAATTTATTCTGCTTGCTCTGATGTCATCACCTAACTATAGTCTGAATATAATCTCGCATTATGTATAACTTCTCTATAAGGAGAGAAAGTACACATAAATTCTTAATATGTATTTTATTAAACTACTGGAAGCCCGGTGCATGGATTTGTGCACGGCGGGGCGGGAGGGGGAGAGAAGGGGGGCGTCCCTCAGCCTGGCCTGTGCCCTCTTGCAATCCAGGACCCCTTGGGGATCAGGCCTAAACTGGCAGTTGGACATCCCCTGAGGGATGTAGCAGTGCACCAAGCAGCAGGCGGCCAGGGAGGAGCCAGAGCTGGGCCGGGTGCCATGCCGCTGCGGTAGCACTGCTGCAGAATTGGGAGAGGCTCCCACCACCGCAGCTTCGCTCACCAGTCATAAGCCCAGCTTCTGGCTAAGCGGCGCACCTGCTGTGGGAGCGCACTGACCACCAGGGGGCAGCTCCTGCATTGAGCGTCTGCCCCCTGGTGGTCAGTGCACATCATAGCGACTGGTCAACCAGTCGTTCCAGTCATTCAGTTGTAACCATCTCTTAGGGTTTTATATATATATAGATTGAATATTTTTAAACACTTGAATTTTGTCACTTGCCAAACTTGTGAGTTTGGTTAGTAAAATTCGGTGTCCCTAATGCTGGTCAGTGACTGAACCTACACTTGTGACCAGGTTCAGGGCTGTAGTCTCATCTTAAAGGGCCTACTTGAACTGCCAGGAGGACTCCTTGTACAATAAGAATGGCTCTATAAAATGCCCACAAGGGCCAGGCAGGTAACTTAACTTGGGTGAATTTACTTGGGTGTCAGCAAACTTGAATGTAAAAAACATTTTTCCCAACATAGCATCAAATTCTACACTAATAACTCTATTAAAATATATACGTACTTACCTTAAGAACTGGATAATTTAATTTCTCAGCCTAATATCTGCATTCAGCTACTTAAAGATAATCTGATACACACGCTCAAAATCCTTAATCACATCTTTTCACATAAGGTAATGTTTACTCGTTTACCATGTGAGGTAATATTCACAGGTTTCAGGGATTAAGATGTGAACATCTTCTGAAGGGACACTATTTAGTCCATGATGGGGCTTTGTCTATAAAGAAGTTTAAAATAATAGTAAAATTGACTAAATGTCACTCTGCCTTTTAATATCACCATGTGTTGGCAATTTTAAACAATGCCAGTAATAGCCCTAGTTGGTTTGGCTCAGTGGATAAAGCATCGGCCTTCAGACTGAAGGGTCCCAGGTTCAATTCTGGTCAAGGGCACATGTCCAGGTTGCAGGCTCTATCCCAGGGGTCCTCTAACTACAGCCCACGGGCCACATGCAAATACTAATATTGTATTTGTTCCCGTTTTGTTTTTTTACTTCAAAATAAGATATGTGCAGTGTGCATAGGAATTTGTTCATAGTTTTTTTTAAAAAACTATAGTCTGGCCCTCCAACGGTCTGAGGGACAGTGAACTGGCCCCCTGTTTAAAAAGTTTGAGGACCCCTGCTCTATCCCCTGTAGGAGGCATGCAGGAGGCAGCTGATCAATGATTCTTTCTCATTATTGATGCTTCTATCTCTCTCTCCCTCTCCCTTCCTTTCTGAAATCAATAAAAATATATTTTAAAAAACAACAACAACCAATGCCAGTGATAAAATATTCCTATGAGGCAGACTACTCCCAACACCTCCCCTCCTCACTGTGCCACTTCTAAATATTCCAATATGAGCAGTTCAGCCTGCCTTAACTTTTCAGGGCCAAATACCACATAAAACAATTTGGTGGTTCATCGATGGCCAGCCACCCCCCGCCCCTAATTTTGTTATGACTCCTCATCCTTTAGAAATCAGCTTAAGTAAATGTCACCTACTCAAGGAAGATTTCCCTAAATACTCTATCTAAACAAAGTATCTTCCCCCACTTATTCCCTGTATTTGTTTCTTTCATAGAACTTGCCACCGTTTGCAGTTATTTGTAGGTTAAATTTTCTCATCTACCTTATTAGTCTGTAAGCTCCAAGTCTTGACTGTTTTTTTCTCTGCGTTATTCCCAGAGCCCAGCGCAGTGCCTGCCACATGGTAGATGCTCAATGTATGTGTGGTATCATTGCATTCTCCTCAGCTTGTGTGCTGCCAGTAATGATTGTTTGTTCAACAATGGACAAATTATTCTTTCTTCATCTCATGTCTGTTACAAAAAGAAATAGCCACTCGTCTAAGACTGGTGACATAGAGAACCATTTATTTCCATAATTCAGAAACAGATGCAGTGTTATGGATTTTAGTAGAGTTTTCTCTTATTCCAAAGTCCAGTTCAGGCATGATTAGGAATGTTCTATTCTGAAAATTCAGAAATATCATAAGATCGAATCATATAATAAAATATAAATAAGGTATTAACATTATGAAGGGGGCTTATACATTCTGCCCAGTCACCACTAGAAATAACAAGAATCTAATCAGTACTCCAAACGTAACAAGTTCCAAAGGTAAATTACCAATTTCCGCTTCAAACCACATACAAACTCCTCTTAATTTTCTTCAGCATTTCTTCCTTCCTTCCTTCCTTCCTTCCTCCCTCCCTCTCTCCCTCCCTCCCTCCCTCCCTCTCTCTCTTTCTTTCTTTCTTTCTTTCTTCCTCACTCGAAAACATTTTCCCATTGATTTTTAGAGAGCGAGAAAGACAGAGAGAAGTATCAATGTGAGAGAAACACATTGATTGGTTGCCTCCTGCAAGCACCAGACCAGGGCCCAGGCTGCAAAGGAGCCTACAACCGAGGTATGTGCCCTTGACCAGAATTAAACCTGGGACCCTTTTTTCCGAAGGCCGACACTATTCACTGAGCCAAACCGGCTAGGACCAGCATTTCTTTTAGTAGCACAACTATTCACCTGCCTAATTCCTTAGCACATTCTGTTTCTTCTGCCGTAATTCCTCTAGTTCTTCCTGTAGCCGGTTCCTTCTCATCCTAAAACTTAATGTAAATGTCACTTCCAAGACTCTGTTCCTTCCTGCCCTATATAAATAATCTCTTCTATTCTTACATGCACTTATTATATCCTATACATTTCCTTCATGACATCTTATCCTAATTAATATATTTGATTAGTCTTCCCCACTAGATTTGAAGCTACATGGGAGCAGGTATTGTGTTTTGTTTACTGATATATAGCTAGCTCCTAAAGCAATGTGTGGCACACGGCATGTGATAACCAGTTGTAGAACTAATTAAGGTGCCCTTTTCTGTTTGGCCTATTGTTACAAGTATGATGCATTTGCACAACATTATGCAGAAGGAGGAAATTCTTATACCTCTATTTCATGTCCATCACTTTAAAAAGTCACTTGTATGAGACTAATGACATAGAGAGCCATTTATCTTCATAGTGCAGAAACAGCTGCAGTGTCATGGACCTTAGTAAAGAGATCATTTTTTCCCACCATTAGGAAAATTTCATATTGAGTCTTACAGGAATTTCATAAAGAAATTGAATTGTAAAATACAGGACAGAAGAAGAGTATGAAGGGGGAGGACCAGGAAAGTTTTGCCTAGGTTTTGCCTAGGGCAACAAGATATTTTCTACAAGCTTCTGAGATAAGCATACAGATTATTTTTTGCACACTTTCAAAACATCTCACAAAGATAGACAACATCTGCTGCCTATCTTGGCCAGAAGTACAAAAGTTATGTATTAAGGCTTTCATTTTCATGAATAGGAGAGTACAACTAATTTCAGATAAGTCTGACATAGTAATTTGACCTAACAGAAAAGTGGGTCCACATTACCACCCTCTTGGACCTTACACCATATGACAATGAGCAAAGCTATGTCCCTTCAAGGCTACCCTTCAGGACTGCTTTGCATATCTGGGCTTCCCAGCAACTAGCCCTCATTTGCTAAATGCCTCAAGCAGTCACACTTTGGCCCTAGCTTGAAAGTGCTCATAGCTATAATAGCATTCAAACAATAACAAAAAGTCTTCAGATTTCCTTAG
Source organism: Myotis yumanensis (assembly GCF_028538775.1). Taxonomy (NCBI): domain Eukaryota; kingdom Metazoa; phylum Chordata; class Mammalia; order Chiroptera; family Vespertilionidae; genus Myotis; species Myotis yumanensis. The sequence goes on along the minus strand of NW_027223767.1, from coordinate 20,626,299 downwards.
TGTCTATCTTTGAACAGTTCAAAGAGTTTCCACATAAGAAGATCTGAGATTAGAGAACCTGAAGTTCAAATAGTTTGTTCAGAGCTACAGTGAAATTATGTGACACAATCAGCCTTCATTCTCCTGATTCCCACAAGGCCATGTAGCTTCCCAAGGGTTTGAGACCCTTTATGAAAAATTTCAAAACTACATATAATTATGAGTCTTGAGCATTTTTCTAATCCTCTTAACATAGAAAAAAATATTATTTTGTGGTTTTTAAATAAAATGGCTTTGTGAGAACAAGCTTCTAAATCCACATAGAAGAGATCAAAGGAATAAACACAGGGGGGGAAACTTCCACATACCAGAAACTTTGAGGAGTTTCTGCTGGTTCAAATGTAGAGGAGCTCAATTAGAAGGAAGGGCCAGTTCAAGATTCTACTTCTGGAAAATATGTTATCACCCTGAGGGAATTCCATGATCATCTGCTTACTTGGGTTGAAGGCTAGGCTAGGGCAGATGGAGAGATAGTCAGGACATACACTTATATCATTTTCAATCTTTTAAAAAATATATTTTTTATTGATTTTTTTACAGAGAGGAAGGGAGAGGGATAGAGAGTTACAAACATTGATGAGAGAGAAACATCGATCAGCTGCCTCCTGCACACCCCCTACTGGGGATGTGCCCACAACCAAGGTACATGCCCTTGACTGGAATCGAACCTGGGACCCTTGAGTCCGCAGGCTGACGCTCTATCCACTGAGCCAAACCGGTTAGGGCTCATTTTCAATCTTTTAATCTCTAATAGAATTCACTGTAATTCCTACTTAAGTATTAAACAAAGCTGGACATGCACATATCCCTCTATGTTAAGATGAACAAAGGAAGAAAAACCATGGGACTGTGAAAAGATTCTGTAGCCCAAAGGATGAGGTCCCCTTGAAAAATCAGAACAAAAGTAAATGATATATAAAGCAAAGTCAGAAAATCCAATCAACAAAAATGTAAACATCTATATTCCCTAATGATATATCCCTAATACCTAAGATAGTACCCAGCATATCCCTAATACCTAAGATAGTACCCAGCATAGCTGCTTAATGAATATTTGTTGAATAAATTGACTGAATACAGTAGAATCTCAGAAGGGGAAAACAGGGCAGTAGTAGAAGTAATAATTAAACAATTCTCATAACACTTAAGCCTTCTGACAAAATGAATGAAAAGAAACCAACATCTAGACTAGCCAGGTGAAATTTTTTAATATTTCAAGGAAAAAGAAAAAAGCCTTCAAGAATTTAGACCGGGCCCTGGCCGGGTAGTTCATTTGGTTAGAGCATTGTCCTGATACACCAAGGTTGTGGGTTTGATTCCCAGTCAGGGCACATATAAGCAACCAATGAACACATAAATAAGTGGAACAAGTTGATGTTTCTCTCTCTCTCTCTCTCTCTCTTCCTTCTCCCCCTTCCTTGCTCTTTCTCTAAAAAAAATCAATTAAATAAACAAACAAATAAATAAATAGAATTCAGACAGGGGAAAAAAAATAGTAGGATCTCCAAAGGAACTAAATTCAAGCTGGCCTCAGAATTATGCAACCCTGTAAAACATAAGTCAATAAAGTATATCCTACAGAATTCTGAGGATGTTTATAGCTTAAGAATTCTATACTCAGCCAAGTTGTCATGCGGTTGTGAAGGCCTCAGACATAAGTACTAGGATATAAAGGAGACTAAAAATGACACCATCCAGGTTATCTGTTCTGAAATAACTGCTTATACATATACTGCTGAATAAGAACTTAGGAATAAAGAAGAAAGTCATGGCATAAAAAGATACGCAGCAGTGTTTGATATAAAAAGATCTGCACAGTGAGAAAACCTGAAGTCATTTTCAAGGTCCACCATTTCTTACTTCTTTTCAGTTGGGTCAAGTTTCTAAACTTTCTAAATCTCCATTTACTGGGTAATGAAAAGAAAATAGATTCCACCGAATCTCCTCTCTACCTACTCCAAGACTTCTGTGAGGATCAAGTGAGATGAGGCACGGGAAAACGCTTTACAGACATTTGGTTACAGTGTAAAATGTTTCTACCTGGCTATGAAGCAAGTCATGTTCCTGGGCTAAGGAAACTGCAAGGAGGCTAGTCATCACTAGGGAGAGGAAGCCAGGCATTGCTACGTGATGTCATTACCCAGACGGACACTTAGCATATTAACATATATACGTGTTATATATGTTATATATGAGTGTGTGTCCCTAGGGATGAGAGAAATTATGCCAAAGTGCTAACGATGGTTATCTCCAGGTGGTGAAATTTTGACTGATTTTTCTTTTATTTCTCTATACTTCTTGCTTCTCCTTCATGCTTTTCTTTATTTTCTAGAATTTCTACGAAGACTATGCTTGTTTTACAATTAGGAAAAAATTATTAATTAAAATTAAAATATATAGTAAAAAGTTTGTAAGATATCAATCAATACAAGTAGAAAAATATCCTATATAATAAAAAGGCAATATGCAAATTGACCGTCACATCTTCACATAAGATGGCCGCCCCCATGTGTTCACAAGATGGCCGCCATAAGATGGCCGGCAGGGGAGGGCAGTTGTGGGAAATCAGGCCAGCAGGGGAGGGCAGTTGGGGGCGACTGGGCCTGCAGGGGAGGGAGGGCAGTTAGGGGCGATCAGGCCTGCAGGGGAGGGCAGTTGGGGGCAACCGGGCCAACAGGGGAGCAGTTAGGCGTCGACCAGACTGGCAGGGGAGTGGTTAGGGGTGATCAGGCTGGCAAGCAGAAGCCCAATCCCTGTGGGAACGGGCCTAAACCGGCAGTCGGACATCCCCCGAGGGGTTCCAGATTGGAGAGGGTGCAGGCTGAGCTGAGGGACAACCCCCCGCCCCCAGTGCACGAGTTTTGTGCACCTAGCCTCTAGTATATATTATAAACCTACAAAAACAATATCCATTCTTAGATACCTAAAATGCACAAAATTATTTATAAATTCAGCAGTGTCTTTCTTATAGCTGGAGTTCAGTTTCAGCAAAACAAAACAAATGTCTTTTCCTATGAATGGTGAATGCCTTGGACTTATTCCAGAATAATATTGAATCATTCACATTGAATGGTGAATGCCTGGAGTTATTCCAAAATGATATGAAGTCAAACTTTATTTCAGTAAGAATTTTTAAGCCTAAAATCCTACAAATTGAATGAGTCCTGGTAAGTGTATCTGTTCCAAAAACCAGTCTCCAAATTCATAGAGACTAGGTCTGACACTAGGAGATTAAATATACTAGACAAATGCTGCTCCATGGTAAGGGTAGAGATTGGGGATGGGTGGGAATGAGGGAGTAAAGGATGATGAAACCAAATACCAATCATTAAAATATTGTCAGCAACATCCATTTTCACCCCAAGCTATCCTTCACCAGAGTAGTGTGTGATAAACAACATTTCATTCATTCATTTATTCTTGCAATTAACATTTATTTAAGGGCCTATAATGCATATAGCACTGTGCTAAGCAATGGATTTACAGCAGAGAACAAAACAGATTGGGCACCTGCTTACATAGGGCCGAGAACCTAATGGAGAAGACAAATGCATACACAAATAGACATTTAACTGAACATTGTGATGAGTGCTATGGAAGAAAGTACAGATTGTTACAGAAAAATTGGGGAAGGGATGTTTTCGGGAAGGAAAAGGGAGTGGTCAGACATGACCTCTTTGAGTAAGTGACATAGCTAGAACCCAAAAGATGAGTAAGAATTAGAGAAGGGATGAAGAAGAGTATTCCAGGAAGAGGGGAAGAAAAAAAAAAAAAGCATGGAGCTTTGGGCTAATTGAAAGAAGACCAGTGCAAGTTTTTTGTTTTTGTTTTTGCCACTCATTTATTGATGGGCACTTTCGAAGTGCTTTCGAAGTACCAGGGAGAGGCACTTGGCCAGGCCTGGGGCTTCAGAGGATGCTTCCTGACCAAGATCATGTGCCATTAGTAGGTGAGGCCCAGGACAATAGTAGAGGTTTGGATGGTGGGTGGAGTGGGAGAGCTGTGTAAACAGATGGAACAGCATGTGAAAGGGCTCAGAGATGGTGTAACCAGACAATCAAAGGGTCCGAGCTGCCTGTCACTACTTGAGCCAATTCAGCAGAGACGGGGTGAATCATATATTAGCATTTATTCCAATACTGCCAGCAGTATGGGAGAGCAGCAGGTCATCCACAAAAATCTGCTCTGCAGCCCTAACCGGTTTGGCTCAGTGGATAGAGCGTCGGCCTGCGACTGAAAGATTCCAGGTTCGATTCCAGTCAAGGGCATGTACCTTGGTTGGGGGCACATCCCCAGTGGGAGGTGTGCAGGAAGCAGCTGATCGATGTTTCTCTCTCATCGATGTTTCTAACTCTCTATCCCGCTCCCTTCCTCTCTGTAAAAAATCAATAAAATATATATTTTTAAAAATCTGCTCTGCAGCTCCCCCCCCCCCCCCCGATAAGCCAGCTGCTTATATAGGATAAAACAAAGATCACCAGTGCAATCTCTTATGGAAAAGCCTGTCTAGACTCCACTGTTCCTCATCCAAGTCAAAACAGAGACCAATGCAGTAATAAATGCACAGGTGGGAGCAGACAGGTCTCACTCAGGTCTGTCACTTAGCTGTTTAACTTGATCACTGGGCCTTGTTTCAGTATCTTTGAAATGAAAATTATGGATTTTCTTTTTGAACCTCTTGTAAATACTTGCCCTTTTTATGATGTTACATGAGGATGTATGTATAATGTAATAATCAACAAAATGTGGCATTTTTACTATCAAAAATGCCCATGAGGAGGAAAAGGAGTAGGAACTCCCCGCTAGTTTAGAAAAGTGAAAAGAGAACTATATCACTCATTTGCAGTTGGCATTTCATTCCAGAAGGTTAATTATGATCATGAGCTAGGTCATCTATTTTTGTAAATTAATCTGTTATTTGCAAGGAAATGGTTTATCTGAAGCTTTCTGAGGGAGAATCCTGTGGCTTAGCCTGAGAGTTTTGTTGTGAAGTTTCTAGGTCTTCATGGCTTTCAGTAAAATATACTCCTGCTTTGAATCAAGTGGTTCTTAGATAAGGGTCAGAATCAAACTGCCAAGAATATCTAGAGTTTCATCCCATTCCCACCCTGCACTGGCCCTAACTCCCAGGTGCAAGGCACAACGCTGAGCACTTGCATGCAATAGTTTAGTTAAGCCCCTCTATAACAACCTTATGAGATACAGTCAATAGTCATTGTTTATGGCAGCTATATTCATAACATGGTACTGAATGCTGAAATAATGAATCACAAGCAATTGCTCCTATGGGAGATACAGGGTTAGGTTCCTGTGAACTTCTAGTCATGATATTTCAATAAACTAACCAGTACTTAACTTTGATTTATGTGTTTTTGTTTAAAGACAACATATGTAATATGCATTGTTGATTCCTAAACATTGAACTCATCATGGTCAGCAGCACTACTGGTATAACTCATGCCTGCTTGAAGCTTATCTCGAACGTGTATTTTCTCCCTCTTTTCTCCATGGCAGCCTTCTTGCACTCATGAACAGCACACAGCTCTTCGGCAATATGCTATTTTAAATAGTACAATCACCAACAGAAAGCACAAAATTGAAAAATAAAAATAAAAGTGCTACTAAATAGACCACCATCGTGTTGACAGTATGAGAGCTGAAACAAAAAGGCAAAGTGTTGCTTTGTTCAACCTCAACTGGGAAAGTACAAACTGGGCAACTCAAGTGTTTCAGTGTGCTGCATGTGTCTGTGCACATGCACAAAAGCACCATGAGTATCAACTTGGGGATTACAAAGAAATTTTAGCAAGTAGGCAAGTTCATAAAAACAGAATCTGTAAGTAATGGAGATCAACTATAGGTTTATGATTTCCATTATGTAGATGAAGAAACTGAAGATCAAAGAGGTAAATCACTTCCCAAGGTCATTCTAATAAGAAGTGGTAGACATGGGATTCAAACCCAGTTCTGCTCAACTCCAAAGTCAAATACACTTAATCACTATTATCTCCGGATGTTCATTACTAGGGAACTAGTTAAATAAATTATAATAATAAAATCCTACAGAAAGTTCCATAAGGGGATACTTTAGTATTACCTTCCAATTATTTAACAGGAGCTACCAAATGAAGTCTTGGGTGCTATTTAAGGACATTTCTATTCATTTTCTCCCTTGATGTTCTCACAATTACTCAATGAGGAAGGTGCTGTCCAAATCTTCATTTGGTTGATTAGAAAATTGAGGCCCAGAGAAGCTATGCAAGTTGTTTAAGACCACATGGCAAACGCCTGCGCTGCCTCCAGCTCCCCGGGCTCCAGCAGAAGGAGAAGGGGGATAAGTAAAGAGATCTCTATACCATGGCTCCTACAAAGCAGACTGCCTGCAAATCTACCGGTGGTCGTAAAGCACCGAGGAAGAAACTGGCTACCAAAGCCGCTCGGAAAAGTGCGCCCTCTACTGGAGGGGTGAAGAAACCTCATCGGGCCGTTCGGTGGCACTTCGTGAAATTAGACGTTATCAGAAGTCCACCGAAGTTCTGATTCGCAAACTTCCCTTCCTGCGTCTGGTGCGAGAAATTGCTCAGGACGCCAAAACAGATCTGCGCTTCCAAAGTGCAGCTATTGGTGCTTTGCAGGACGCAAGTGAGGCCTATCTGGTTGGCCTTTTTGAAGATACCAACCTGTGTGCTATCCATGCCAAACGTGTAACAATTACTCCAAAACACATCCAGCTAGCACGCCGCATACGTGGAGAACGTGCTTAAGAATCCACTATGGCGGGAAACATTTCATCCTTTAAAAAAAAAAAATTTCTCTTTTTCCTGTTATTGGTAGTTCTGAAAGTTAGGTGTTTTTTTCCATGGGGTCCAAAGGTACCTAAGTATATGACTGCAAGTTGAAAGTAGGGGGCAGAAATTGGGTATTGACAGTTTTTCCATTTTCATTTGTGTGTGAATTTTTTTAATATAAATGCGGGGACATAAAGCATTAATGCCAGCCAAATGTTTCGGTGAACAAGTTTCAGCAGTTCAACTTTATAACAATATAAATAAACCTGTTAAATTTTTCTGGGCAATGCCAGCATTTAGATTTTTTTTAAAAAAAGTAAATTTCTTATTGATGGCAACTAAATGGTGTTTGTAGCATTTTTATCACACAGTAGATTCCATCCATTCACTATACTTTTCTAACTTAGTTGCCCTACATGCAAGTACATGTTTTTAATGTTGTCTGTCTTCTGTGCTGTTCCTATGAGTTTGCTATTAAAATACATTAAACTGCCCTAGCTGGTTTGGCTCAGTGGATAGAGCGTCGGCCTGTGGACTGCAAGGTCCCAGGTTCAATTCCAGTCAAGGGCATGTACCTTGGTTTCGGGCACATCCCCAGTAGGGAGTGTGCAAGAGGCAGCTGATCGATGTTTCTCTCCCATTGATGTTTCTAACTCTCTATTCCTCTCCCTTCCTCTCTGTAAAAAATCAATAAAATATATTAAAAAAATACATTAAACTAAAAACAAACAAACAAAAAAACACATCACATGGCAAATAAGAAAAGCCTGGTCTTGAGCTTTTAACCACCATATTATTCTAAATCTGAAAAAAAGGGCATGTAACCAAAAGAGCAACAAAAGACAGAAATTGAATATTGGGGAAAATATGATAAAAAAAAAAGTGATGATTATTTTTTTAAAGCAGAAATACTACATCTTTTGAAGAACTTAATATATGACTGAGAAGGGTAAGGAAGAACTATGCTTAGTCAATAAGAATCTAAGTATACAGTTAACAGAGATTTTCATAAAATGTTTATTTCTGACCCTTATATTCAATTTTGCTACTGGATAAAGAGACGAGAAGGTAAATAATAGCATATATTATTGGTACCAGTATTATGCTAAAGAATGAGATGTACCATATAAATCTTTGAAGAAAATTTGGTAGTCTATCAAACAGAATAGTCCAGATTGTGGGCAATATCATGCCAAAGACTTATATTCCAGCCAGTGTAACACCATCAGGTTTTTATTTATTTATTTTAAAATATATTTTTATTGATTTCAGAGAGGAAGAGAGAGGGAGAGAGAGATAGAAGCATCAATGATGAGAGAAAATCATTGATCAGCTTCCTCCTGAATGCCACACTGGGGATCAAGCCTGTAACCCAGGGCACCAATCAAACTGTAACCTCCTGGTTCATAGGTCAACACTCAACCACTGAGCCACGCCAGCCAGGCACCCTCAGGTTTTTAGAAACATCATATCAATCTTCATGTGTGAGCTAAATAAGTGTCCAGTTCACTGTCTTCCATGAGCTCAAATTTATAGGATACATGGTATTTTATCTAGTCAGCTAACTATTTCTCTTGGGGGAATTAGATATATCTTATAAAAATCTGTAGACCAAAATTTTGGGGGGGTTTTCTTTCTCAATTAATTTCCTTTTGAGTGCAAGTAACAGAAAACTTAAACTATTTCAATAAGGAAAATTTATTATATCAGATAATGGGCAAGAGATAGGGTGGTTACTAAGTTGGTTAATTTAGCAGCAAATGATGTTATCAAGGATGTAGGATTTTTTCCCTAATTTTCTTCTCTGTCATCCGCAGGTTTTTGTCCTCAGTCCTCCTCATGGTTGCAAGATGCTGCTGTATTTCCAGGGCATCATATTTATAATAGTTCTCCCTTATCTGCAGGAGATATGTTACAAGACTCCCAGTCAATGCATGAAACTGAAGATAGTACTGTTTTCTCCTACACATATATACCTATGATAAAATTTAATTTATAAGCTAGTCACAGTATGAGATTAATGACAGTCCTATATAATAAAAGGCTAATATGCAAATTGACCGAATGGTGGAACGACCGGTCTCTATGACTTGCACTGACCACCAGGGGGCAGAAGCTCAATGCAGGAGCTGACCCCTGGTGGTCAGTGTGCTCCCACAGGGGGAGCACCACTCAGCCAGAAGTCGGGCTCATGGCTGGCGAGCACAGCGGCGTGGCTGGAGCCTCTCCTGCCTCCTCAGCAGCGCTAAGGATATCCAACTGACAGGAGCAGGCCTAAGCCGTCAGTTGGACAACCTCTGAGGGCTTCCAGACTGTGAGAGGGGACAGGCCTGGCTGAGGGACCACCCCCCACCCCCACCCCAAGTGCACTAATTTTGTGCACTGGGCCTCTAGTAACTAATAATAAAATAGAGCTCAGACTGGCTTACTTCACTTAGCATAATACCCTCCAGATCCATCCATACTGTTGCAAAAGAAAGGACATTCTGACCTGACTGGGAGTTGTATGCCCCCAGGACCTGGGAGTCAACCTTGGACCTGGGAATCAACTTTGGAATATGGTCCATTATTGTGGGGGGCTGTGAAGCATACTTTTGTGGATGACCTGATGCTCTCCCATACTTCCAGCAGTTCTGGAATAAATGCTCATATATGATTCAAAAATCCTATCTAATAAAGAGGGAATATGCTAATTAACCCTCACACCATCACAAAGATGGCAGCGCCCACAGCCAATAAGGAGGGAATATGCTAATTGACTGCCACGCCCTCAAAGATGGTGGCACCCACAGCCACAAGATGGCCAGCAGGGAAGGGCAGTTGTGGGCGATCAGACCAGCAGGAGAGGGCAGTTAGGGGCAACCAGGCCTGCAGGGGAGGGTTGTTAGGGGTGACCAGGCCAGCATGGGAGGGCAGTTGGGGGTGACCGGGCTAGCAGGGGAGGGCAGGTAGGGGTGATAGGGCCAGCAGGGGAGCAGTTAGGCGTTGATCAGGCTGGCAGGGGAGTGGTTAGGGGGTGATCAGGCTGGCAGGCAGAAGTGGTTAGAGGCAATCAGGCAGGCAGGCAGGCAGGCGAGTGGTTGAGAGCCAGCAGTCCCGGATTGTGAGAGGGATGTCCGACTGCTGATTTAGGCGTGATCCTATAGGAATAGGGCCTAAACCGGCAGTTGGACATCCCCCGAGGGGTCCCAGATTGGAGAGGGTGCAGGCTGGGCTGAGGGACCCCCCTCCAGTGCACGAATTTCGTGCACCGGGCCTCTAGTTATAATAATAATAAAATAGAACAATTATAACAATATACTGTAATAAAAGTTATGTGAATGTGGTCTCTCTCACTCTGCCAAAATATCGTATTGCACTGTCCTGACCCTTCTTGTGATGATGTGAAATGATGCAATGCCTACCTCACGAGATGAAGTGAGGTAAATGACATAGGCATTGTGACGTAGTGTTAGGGTATTATTGACTTTCTGACAATACTCAGAAGGAGGATCATCTGCTTCAGGTGATCTTGGATCATTAAGCCATGACTAAGTGATTAATGGGCAGATAGCATTTACAGCATGAATTTGCTGGACAAAGCGACAATTCACATCCTGAGTGAGATGGAGCAAAATGGTATGTGCCCTGACCAGGGATTGAACCCATAACTTGGTGTATGGGCACTCTAACCAACTGAGCTACTAGCCAGGGCTATATTTCTTTTGATTTCTATCTATATATCTTATTTATTTATTTTACATGTTACCTTATTTATTCTCACAAAATGCTGTGATGTATGGAGGAGAAAGTTGAGGCACACAGAGATCAGGAGATTTGCCCAAAGTTACAGACAGCAAACAAGCTGGATAGGGGTCCCATGTTGCAGAAGACCAAAGAAATACCAAGCACGCTTCCTAGAGAAAGGGAGGGACCCTGTTTATTAACACTAGTGGACTCCGGGAATAATTTCCAAATCAGAGTGAAGAAACACGTAGAGGGCTTCACTTTTTATAACCTTCTGGGGTCTTTGTCTTGAGATATGGTTCTGCCCCCTTTTGTGGGCTTACAGGAAGGGCCCCAGGTGTTGAGGTCCACAGGCCATATTCGATGATCTGTCTTGGGGCCAGCGATAACGACCCCCCCCCCCCAACCCCCTCCAGGGGAGTGCATTGTTCACAGTTTCTATGGCCTGACACGCCTTGCAAGACCAGTTTCCTCCTCACCAGAACAGGCGCTCAGTTCACCCAGGGCCCCCTGCAGTAAGTGCCAGTCACCAAGACATTCCCAGTGCTGTAGTCTACACACATTGTAGAGAACAGCCTTCCTGCACTGAGCTCCTTGGAGGCTGGCCTTACCCTCACCCTGCCTTCCCCACCCTGCCCTGTAGGTCTGGGCCATTGCAGCTCAGGGCTCAAGACACCCTGGGAATGGGGCTGGGGAGTAGTGGAGAGAGAAGGATGAGTAAAAAAAAAAAAAATAGAACAGAACAGAAGAAAACTCAGAAGCTGAACAGATAGGCCCATGTCTGGGAGTGCGGGGGCTGAGAGACCTCCCCAAAAAAGGGCAGCTTACACACAAGGTATTTTTTTTACACACACTCATACACATACCTAGATATAGTACATGTTAAATATATGCTATTCACACCCTGCCAGGTGCCCTGAGAGCCGGCGGTGGTGCTGGTGGGCATGGGTGAGCACATGGGAGTTTGTTAAATATGCACTCCAAGGTCTATGTGCATATCTACACATACCACAGACACAGCCACTCACCCCTCAGGCACTGTACACAGGCTCAGCCAGGAATAGATAAAAGGGGTCCCTCTCTTGAGTGTCCCCTGCAAATGACTCTGAGTCATACATTTTACTGAAGGAAGAAGGGGCTGGAGAAAAGAAAAAGGTGGGAGTCTGGAGTGTGATAACTGTGGCTTTTATCTCATCCCCCGCCGCCCCGAGACTTAAGCCCTCATCTTCTCAGGGAGGTGTGTCACCTGCCTGATCCTGCCTAGGGCTGGCAGATCACAGGGTGAGGGCTGCTTCTGCTGAAAGGAACCTGTATAGGTGTGTGTGCACCTGTCTGTGTGAGCATTTGGCAGGGAAGGAAATGCGTGTCCATCTCTCCGTCCCCTAGGCTCTCAGACACAAAGTGGACTGAGAACCAGAAAGCTGCCAGCCAGGGGAGTGACCCCTGTGTGAGCTCTGAAGGGGAAAGAGAAACGTAAAAATGAAAACTCTGAGGTCAGAGTGGGGAGAGGGGGTTAGCTGAGAAAAGAAGGAAGGACAAGGCAGGTGCCCAAGGCTGCCCTTGACTATCATTGTCTTGTAAATAAGCTAGTTTAAGTTCTCACTCCATAGGACAAGTAAAAGGTTTGAAGGCTGGGCTGAGGAGTTGCTGAAGTTCATCTACATAGTCCACAATCGCCAGCAAGAGGGGAAAAAAAGAGTTTTGTTGACTTTTTTAGGGGTGAAGTCTTCATAAAACTGGGAGGGACCCCAAAAAAGCCAAATTGTGAGCTCTTGTATGCATCACTTTGAAAGTCAGTTCAGGGTCTCTAGATAGAAAACCATACTAAAGGTTTAGAAAATTTTGCTCCATTAGCATTTCGTTTGTGTGATTGATTTTTTTTTTCTCTTTTATTTCTTTACTTTTAAATCCTCACCCAAGGATGTGGGGGTTTTTTAAAATTGATTTTTAGAGAGGGAATGGAGAGGGGGAAAAGAGAGAGAAAAACATCAATATCAGAGAGCAGCATCCACTGGTTGCTTCTGCACATGCCCTGGGGATCAAACCCAAAACCTGGGTATGTGTTCTGATTAGGAACTGAACCATGACCTCCTAGTTCATAGGTCGACCCTCAACCACTGAGCCACGCTGGTTGGGCCAACTTGTATTCTTATAGACCAGCGATTTTCAACCAGGGTGCCACAAGAGGCACACTGGTGTGCCTCAATAATTTTTAAAGCATGCAATACCTGACTATTTAGTCGGGGGCACTGACCTGATTGTCAAATTACAAAATGACAACAGCAAACACAACAATAACGGGCCAGTGTGAATGAATCAAAATTATACCTTTTATTTTTTTTGGTCAGATTGGCAAAAAACATATTTCTTTGGTATGCCGCAGAATTTTAGTATTTAGTTTATGAGTGCCATGAGATAACAAAGGTTGAAAATCCTGCTATAGATGAGACAGTTTCCTTTTGGGGAGGGCCTCAGGGTGAACTTTGGAGGTGGTCAGCCTCCCTTGTTCACTCTTTAGAGCTGCATGTTTTGGGGGTGCTTCTGGAGCCTTGGGAGGCTGGGCTGAGTCTGCCACATTGGGTGGACGGGTACTGCTGACCAGGCTGTCCAACAAGTTGCTCAGGCCCAAATGGCACCTCGCTCTTGTGCTCCTGGCTATCCAGGTAGGTGTTCTGGGCAGACTCAGTACCACTCTGGACAGTGACTGAGATGAACAGCGTTGATGTGGTGTGTGGAGAGGAAGGAGTGTGGTCTTCTTATACGCCACTAGGCATGATGAACTAGGAAGCATGCGACTGTTGCTGAGACTACTGGTGCTGGGCAATGGGGAGCGCTATCTCTCTATATTTTAAACCACGAGTTCACACTGATAAGTACAATTTTATTTTATTTTTTTAAAATATATTTTATTGATTTTTCACAGAGTGGAAGGAGAGGGATAGAGAGTTAGAAACATCAATGAGAGAAGAACATCGATCAGCTGCCTCCTGCATACCTCCTACTGGAGATGTGCCCGCAACCATGCTACATGCCCTTGGCCGGAATCGAACCCGGGACCCCTTAGTTCGCAGGCCGATGCTCTATCCACTGGACCAAACCGGTTAGGGCTAATAAGTACAATTTTAATGTAACATTAAAAGCCATTCTAAGTTTTCTCCCTTTCTGTACTTGTAACACCCACAGTGAAATATCCTCAATATTTACTTATTAAATCTATTCTTCCATATTCTCCAAAGTGATTAATTGCTTATATCCATGATGCCCCCTTCCCAGGTAAACACTCTCTTCACCCCACTCACACTCCAACAACCTGCACCCAGTTGACACTGCCCTTCATCCCTCTTCCATGTGGACACCTACCTTGCTCAGCCCCACCTAATGGCTTTGGACTGAATTATTCAGGAAGAGAGGGAGTCAAAAGGACAGGAAGGCAAGGAAGAAGGCCGTCAGGCAGGCCCATATATTTACCTTTCAATAAAGCTTACAGCCAGGCTGGTGTAGCTCAGTGGTTGAGCATTAACCCATGAACCAGGAGGTTATGGTTAGATTCCCAGTCAGGGTATGTGCCCAGGTTTTGGGCTCAATCCCCAGTAGAGGGTATGCAGGAGGCAGCCAATCAATGATTCTCTCTCATCATTGATGTTTCTATCTCTCCCTCTTCCTTCCTCTCTGAAATCAATAAAAATGTATTTTAAAAAAACTTTAGGTAAGAAAAGTTTGTCCAAAAAGAGAACTGTAAGATTGAAAAATGTTGGATGATATTTCAAGCCAGGGGATATTATAGTTTGGAGGAAGCAAACCCTCATGGTAATTTTTAAATAATAAGATAAATATAGTTTAATGTGTTAGGTTTTTTATTCTAAATATTTGTGTACATAATTTTTAAATTAAAATAAATCACACTACTTAAACTAGAGCCTTGCTCTTCAAAGTATGACCCACCAGCTACATGAGCCTCTTCTGGGGCCCTGACAGAAATACAGGTTCAGGCCCCACCATAGACATACTGAATCAAAATCTGCATTTAACAAGATCCCCCAGGAGATTCATCCGCACTTTAAAGTTTGAAAAGCACCGAGTTCCAACATTCAACATTTAGTAGCAAAATCCATCTTGGTCTCACCTACAAAATGTAGGAAGTAAAAATCCATCTTCTCTAGATAGCCACAGAAGTTGGAGATAAAAGTAAATACTACATCCATTTCACCTTAGATACTATTTTTTTAAAAGAGGTCAAAGAAGGTGGCTATTTTTTCAATGTTTTCTTTCTCTCTCTCATCCTTCCTTCCTTCCCTTCCTTCCCTTCCTTCCTTCCTTCCTTCCTTCCTTCCTTCCTTCCTTCCTTCCTTCTTTCTTTCTTTCTTTCTTTTTTTCTTTCTTTCTTTCTTGGGAATGAGGAAGGGAGAGGGAGAGATAGAGAAACATAGATCAGTTGCCTCCCGTATGCACTCGCACTCCGACCAGGGACCAAACCTGCAACCTGGGCATGTGCCCTGACTGGGAATCCAACCGACAATCTTTTGGTGCATAGGGCAATGCTCAACCAACTGAGGCACACTGTCCAGGGCCACATACTATTTTTATTCATTCATTTCCTTCTTCCCCTCCCACCTACCTCTCTCCCCCCTCCCTTTCTTCTCTCATTTTTAAACACCTACTTTCCCTAAATAGGTGGTAAACACCTTTAGAGTAGTAATTATTCACCCCATAAGTTTAATAGCCAGATACCAAAAGGTCTGGCTAGTGACTTACTAACTCACTTCTGAGAGAAGTATATTTAAAAAGTACGTACAATGAAGTAAAACGCAGTTAGATTGCTGTACTTTAATAATTGACTTCAAATGAGAGAACTAAATTTTTTCCATTATTTTTCTTACTGCAAAATGTCAACTTTTCAGTCCTGAAATCACAGACCGTGGTTAGAATATCGGTCTGCAAGTTGTTGGCCGTGTAAACTGGGGAAAGTCTCTTAAACTCGCTGCACTTCCATTTCAATTTTTGGAGTGCTTAAGTTCATCAGCTTTGGAATAAGAAAGCCTAGCTTTAAATCTTGCTTCTTCCTCTTCTTAGCTATATAGACTTGAGCAAGCTCTTTAACTTTTGATCCTCAGTGAAATATAGACCAAGTTTCCCTGGGAAAATGCACGTCAAGTACTTACCACAGTGCCTTGGCACGTAGTACGTGTTAAATAATCATTAACTCAATGTTCTTGTCTCAATTTTGAAATAAGGATAATTATAAGCAGTACAGGTTGTTGTGAAAGCTGAGATAGCACAGGGTCTGAAGTGTGTCTGGCACAAAGTAAGTGCTCAGTAAATATTAGCTATGATTGGCTCATCGGGTTGTTGTGAGGACCCAGTGGAATAAAATAGTGTAATACCCATGATCATTATTGTTCCCTCAAATTAGGAGCTAAGTCTCACCTCAGGTTTCAAAGAATGTTGACTCTACTGTAACCTGCAGTTTTTAAGCCATTCTACATTATAATTAATTTCTATACTTATTGCTTGTTTATATGCTAGGATGCTACAGAAAGCAACAGCTGAGCATTGCAACTTGGATCTGGCTTGGTAATGCTCCTCTGATCCCAAGATCCTACTCCTGAAATGGCCAGCGCCATCCTAGATGAGTGGCTGGATGTGAATTACAAAAGGGAAAAGGAAAAGCAGGTGAAAAGAAATGTTGCAAAATCTTCAAGATAAACAACAGGGACTACATCTGCCTCAGAAATAACTTCTTTAAAGACCATGCAAAGGATAAAAAGGGGGAACAGTGGAAATGTCAGCATCCAATTGCTCTGGTAACTGGAATTTTGCAAATAAATACTTCAGCATAGCTTGTTTCTCAAACAAACTGGCCTCTTCTTTCCATTATTTGGTCCCTCTTCTGCTTCCTCATCTTCATTTATATACACCAATTCCTATCATACTTTGGAATGAAAGGAAAAGTACTCCTTTTTAAGCCATTTTATCCACCCCCCCTCCCCCCCAAAAAATAAAATGAAATCTGGCAATGCATTGTTTGTTCTTACACTGAGGCAGGACGTGTCCCTGCTCTATATCAGGAGCTCTGTCCCTTCATGAGAGTCATCATACTGTGCTCCTGAGAAGTATGGTAAGCCAGGAACCTCTCTAAAATCCTGACAGTTAAAGCAATAAAGTTTTTGTGAGCCGCTAGATTTCCCTAAACTTTCCTCTCCCAGTGCGCATGAGGGAAATGCTGCCCTAAATCATAGGAAATATGGGCAAGATTTGAGTCATTTGTATTGTATTCAACTGACCCAGTTAGGACCCAGTGTCCCTTTCCAGCCTAACCTCTCACTGCTCTCCTGTGCTGTAGCCAAACACATCTCCTTGTTCCTGGCACACACACTTTTTTGCCTTGGCTCTTGCCGTTCTCTCTGCCTAGAATGTCCCCTCCCCTTCTCTCCATATCCTCCTTCTACTTTATCAAACTCTCATATGTCTTCTTAGACGTCTCAAATCAAATAGCACCCCTTCCACAAAGCCTTCCCTGATTGCCATAGCTACTGAAGATTTTGCTTTTCTTTTTTGTGTTCTTTTCGGGTATTTGGAGTTACCTGTGTGTATCCTTCATTCCTCCACATCCCCGAGGAAGAGATGAAGCCCTTTGTATATTCTCCTTGATTCCCCATGGCATTCCAAACTGTAAGTGGCCTTTTTATTTATACGTATCCATCCCCAACCAACCCTCTACTTATAAGCTTTTTTAAAGGGACATGTTTTGTACATACCCTGCACCTAGTTCATTGCTTGGCACATAGTTAGTGCTCAAGAAATACTGGTTGAAGCAATGAATAAAAGTAGATGCTTTGTTGGAAATGAATTAGATTAATCTGTATTATGAAACTTTAAATTAGTGGGAAAAGTATAGTATTGAGTAGTTACAAGTGCATGGAATTCATTCATTCATTATTCAGCAGTGAACCAGGCAGATAAAAATCTTGACTTAAGCCCTCGCTGGTTTGCCTCAGTGGATAGAGCATTGGCCTGCGGACCAAAGGGTTCCGGGTTCGATTCCAGTCAAGGGCATGTTTTTAATATATATTTTTATTGATTTCAGGGAGGAAGGGAGAGGGACAGAGAGAGATAGAAACATCAATGATGAGAATCACTGATCAGCTGTCTCTTGCACGCCCCCCACTGGGGATAGAGCCTGAAACCTGGGCATGTGTCCTGACCAGGAATCAAATCATAACCTCTTGGTTCAACCACTGAGCCACACCAGCTGGGCTGAAGTAGGCTTCTTTCTCTACCTCTCATAGGTCTTTTTGATCTATTGTCTCCATTTTCTATGCAGATGAATTTCTGTGCATCCACCAAAGTTTAGCTTGCACATGGTTTTCATTTCCTGTGTCCTAGCCTTTACAGTACCTTTTGTTCAAGAACCCACCATTTACCAATTGCTTCATTCTCTCAGCTTCTCAATTCCAAATTGCTGGGAGAAGGCATCTCACTGGTCTAGTTTGGATCAGGTTGCCCTCTTTTCTAGGGGACATGGAAAGGATAAGTTCACTATAAAGTGGAATATGAGTGAGAAGACAACAATTGACACATCTACTGGAAATGGCAGGGTTTTTTGTTTTAAACCTGTGCTTATCACCAATATCCATTTCCAGAACTTTTTTATTTTTAATCCTCACCCAAGGACATGCTTAGAGAGAAGGAAGGAGAGAGAGAGAGAGAGAGAAAGAAAGAAAGACATTGATATGAGAGAGAAACATCAATTGGCTGCCTTCCTCACGCTCCCCAACCAGGGATCAAATCCACAACTCAGGCATGTGTCCCGACCAGGAGTCAAACCAGCAACCTTTGATGAATGGGATGATGCTCAACCAACTGAGCCACTCCAGCGGGCTCCAGAACTTTTTCATCCTCCGAAACTGAAACTCTGTACCCAGTAAATGATAAATCCTCTTTCTGCCCTTCCCCTAGACCAGTGATGGCAAACCTTTTGAGCTCGGCGTGTCAGCATTTTGAAAAACCCTAACTTAACTCTGGTGCCGTGTCACATATAGAAATTTTTTGATATTTGCAACCATAGTAAAACAAAGACTTATATTTTTGATATTTATCTTATATATTTAAATGCCATTTAACAAAGAAAAATCAACCAAAAAAATGAGTTCGCGTGTCACCTCTGACACGCGTGTCATAGGTTCGCCATCACTGCCCTAGACCCTAGTAACCTTTATTATACCTTCTGTCTCTATGAAAGTATCTACTCTAGGTACCTAATATAAGTAGAATCATACAGTAACTGTTCTTTAGTGGCTGGTTAATTTTACTTTGCATAATGTCCTCAAGTTCATTCATGTTGTAGCACATATCAGAATTTTATTTTTTATTTTGTTTTTTTAAATATATTTATTGATTTTTTTACAGAGAGGAAGGGAGAGGGATAGAGAGCTAGAAACATCGATGAGAGAGAAACATCAATCACCTGCCTCCTGCACACCTTCTACTGGGGATGTGCCCGAAACCAAGGTACATGCCCTTGACCGGAATCGAACCTGGGACCTTTCAGTCCGCAGGCTGACGCTTTATCCACTGAGCCAAACCGGTCAGGGCTATTTTGTTTTTTTAATCCTCACCCAAAGATGTGTTCTATTGATTTTTAGGGAGAGAGAAATATCGATGTGAGAAACATCGATTGGTTGCCTCCCCTACTTGCCCCGATGAGGAATGGAACCTGAAACCTAGGTAAATGCCCAGACGGGGAATCAAACCTATGACCCTTTGGTGTAAGTACAATGTTCCAACCAACTGAGCAACCCGGCCAGGGCTAATTCCTTTATATATATTTATTGATTTTTTTACAGAGAGGAAAGGAGAGGGATAGAGAGTTAGAAACATCAATCAGCTGCCTCCTGAACACCCCCTACTGGGGATGTGCCCACAACCAAGGTACATGCCCTTGACCAGAATGGAACCTGGGACCCTTCAGTCCGCAGGTCCACACTCTTATCCACTGAGCCAAACCGGTTAGGGCAGGGCTCATTCTTTTTAAAAGCTGAATGTTCCATAGTATGTCATATTACATTTTGTTTATCGATTCATCTGTTAGTGGGATTTGGGTTGTTTCTACTTTTGTGAATAATGCTGCTATGAACATTATGTACAAATACCTGTTAGAGTCCTTGCTTTCAATTCTTTTGGGTACATACCTAAAAGCAAGTTGCTGTATCATATGATAATTTTAAGTTTAAATTTTTAAGGACCTGCCAAACTGTTTTTCGCGGTGGCTATACTATTTTTCAGCCTCACAAGTAATGCACCAACACTTGTTTTCTTTCTTTCTTTCTTTTTTATAATAGTCATTCTGGGTGTGAAATGGTATATTATGGTTTAGATTTGCATTTCCCAGATGGTTAATTATGTTGAGCATCTTTTCATGGTTTTGTGGACATTTGTGCATCTTTTTTGAAGACTTAAGACATTTCTACAAAATAAAGAAGTCCTTGGCTCATTTTTTAATTGGGTTGTTTGTTTTTTGTTGTTGACTGGTTGTAGGAGTTCTGTATATATTCAGGACATTAATCCCTCATCAGATGATTTGCCAATATCATTCTGTGGATAAGATAATAGTTTTTAAATTTAGTGCCTGGCAAGGCAACTGCGTGAAATAAATTCTAGTCTTGTACTAACTTGTGCAGAGGTCTGGGTCAAGGTGAGACTTGGGGATCGAGCCAGCAACCCAGGCATGTGCCCTGACCAGGAATCAAACCATGACCTCCTGGTTCCTAGGTCAACACTCAACCACTGAGCCATGCTGGCTGGGCACTGGGTGTTTTTTCTTAATCGGGTGAATTTCCCGCCAAAATATAAGATGGCGGTTCGCATACGCAGGTAGGTATCTTTGTGAACGGCAAACAAACAAATATTTGGTAATACGCAGTTACAATCGGCCCGAGTTTACACGTTTCCCGCACTCCACCGCAAATCTATATGAACCGAGTTAAGACAGCTCCCGCGGAGTACGCGCAATTCATGCGAGCCGACTTAACTCGTTTCCCGCAACCCAAGTGTTAAGAGAGAAAGGAAGGGAGAGGGAGAGAGAGAGATAAAACTTCTATGAGAACAAAACATCGATGTGTGAGAGATACATCAATTGGTTGCCTCCTGCACGCCCCCTACTGGGGATCCAGTCCGCAACCTGGGCATGTGCCCTGACTGGGAATTGAACCTGTGACCTCTTGGTGCATGGGACAAAGCTCAGTCCACTGAGTCACATTGGCCAGGCCTATTGAGTATTTGATGTCAAATAAAATTCAAAAACATTTTACTGACCACATATGACAGGAAAGATGAAATTAAAAAGGATCTTAGGGAAAGCTAATAAAACCTGAATAAAGTGTGGATTTTAATTCATGGTAATATAACAACGTCGATTGTAACAAAAATACTGTAACAATGTAAGATGTCAACAATAGGGACGCTAGATGAGGTATATCTATTTTTACAACATTTTTGTATATCTAAAATAAAGTTTATTTAAATAAAAAATGTTAAAAATAATTTCTCAAGATATAGTTATGTACATAGCTTATAAAATTTTTAAGGCAGAATTCCTATATGGCCACCCAAATTTCTGGATCTTTATATATTTTCTTTTAGGTAGGAGGGTAGAAAAATCCCAGCTGTCATAAGTCTTTCACTGGTAAGGGAGTTTAGAGGCCTTTAAAAGATTAAAGGGAGAGCCCTAGCCAGTGTGTCTAAGTGGTTAGAGCATCATCCCTCACACACTGAAGGGTTTGTGGTTTGATTCTTGGTCAAGGGCACAGACCTGGGTTGCAGGTTTGATTCCCACCCTGGTCAGGGAGCGTACAGGAGGCAACCAATTAATGTGTCTCTCTCATTTCGATCTCTTTCTCTCTCTCTCTCTCTCTCTCACTGCCCACATCCCTTCCACTCTCTCTAAAAAAAAAAATTGCCCTAACCGGTTTGGCTCAGTGGATAGATCGTCAGCCTACGGACTGAAGGGTCCCAGGTTCGATTCCGGTCAAGGGCATGTACCTTGGTTGCGGGCACATCCCCAGTAGGGAGTGTGCAGGAGGCAGCTGATCGATGTTTCTCTCTCATTGATGTTTCTAACTCTACCCCTCTCCCTTCCTCTCTGTAAAAAATCAATAAAATATATTTTAAAAAAGCAATGGAAAAAAATAACCTCAAGTGAAGATTAACAAAACAATACAGCAACAACAGAAAAAGATTAGAGGGCCCTAGCTGGTTTGGCTCAGTGGATAGAGCATTGGCCTGTGGACTGAAGGGTCCTGGGTTCAGTTCCAGTCAAGGGCACATGCTCAGGCTGTGGACTCAATCCCCAGTGCGGGGTTGTGCCAATCAGTGATTCCCTCTTATCATTGATGCTTCTATCTCTCCCTCTTCCTTCCTCTCTGAAATAAATTTTTTAAAAAAAGTCTCAGAAACTTAGATATCTGAATTTAAACTGAGAAAAAAAATGAGGACTAAAATCATCTTAAAGAAACTATTAGAGTTGGTAAAAAGATAAATTCCAGAAAGATATTAAAACTATTGATAACCACATTTTAACTAGAAGCAAGTTTGAAGAGAAGAAGGAGTAGAAGTTAAGTTCAATTTAAAACATGGGACCAGAGGTCATAACATACTTGGAGTAGCCACTAAGTGAAGAGAAGGGGATGGCAAATGGGCAAAAAATTTTGACTTTTAAATTCATGAATACCTTAATTGTATTTTTGGAATATGATTTTGCCTGCCTTTTATTGAGATATATTTGGCATATAACATTATATTAGTTTCAGGAGTACAACATAATAATTTAATATTTGTATATATTGCAAAATAATCACCACAATATGTCTAGTTAATATCCATCACTACACATACCTACCTTTTTTTTTTCTTGTGAGGAGAACTTTAAAGATTTACTCTTTGCCCTAGCAGGTGTGGCTCACTTGGCTGGACATCCTACCATGCACTGAAAGGTTGCAGATTTCATCCCTTGGCAGGGCACATGCGCAGGTTGTGGGCTCGATCCCCCCGTAGGGGCCATGCAGGAGGCAGCTGATCAATGTTGTTGCTCTCATGTCAGTGTCTCTCTCTCCCTCTCTCTCTGAAAAATCAATACCATACCCTAGCCGGTTTGGCTCACTGGATAGAGCATCGGCCTGGGGACTGAAGAGTCCCAGGTTCGATTCCAGTCAAGGGCATGTACCTTGGTTGCGGGCACATCCCCAGTAGGGGGTGTGCAGGAGGCAGCTGATCGATGCTTCTCTCTCATCGATGTTTCTATCTTTCTATCCCTCTCCCTTCCTCGTTGTAAATAATCAATAAAATATATATTTTTAAAAAATCAATACCAAATATTTTTTTTTTTTTAAATTAAATCTTTATTGTTCAGATTATTACATTTGTTCCTCTTTTTTCCCCCCATAACTCCCCTCCTTCCAGCTCCCACCCCACCCTCCACCCTCACTCCCCACCCACTGTGTTCATCCATAGGTGCATGATTTTTGTCCAGTCACTTCCCGCATCTCCCACACCCCTTTTTCCCCCAAGAATAGTCAGTCTATTCCCTTTCTATGTCCCTGATTCTATTATAATCACCAGTTCATTCTGTACATCAGGTTATTTATTCACTTGATTCTTAGATTCATTTGTTGATAGATGCATGTTTGTTGTTCATAATTTGTATCTTTACCTTTTTCTTCTTCTTCCTCTTCTTAAAGGATACCTTTCAGCATTTCATATAATACTGGTTTGGTGGTGATGAACTCCTTTAGCTTTTCCTTATCTGTGAAGCTCTTTATCTGACCTTCAATTCTGAATGATAGCTTTGCTGGATAAAGTAATCTTGGTTGTAGGTTCTTGGTATTCAGCACTTTGAAAATTTCTTGCCATTCCCTTCTGGCCTGCAAAGTTTCTGTTGAGAAATCAGCTGACAGTCGTATGGGTATTCCCTTGTAGGTAATTGAGCCTCTTTCTCTTGCTGCTTTTAAGATTTTCTCTTTGTCTTTTGCTCTTGGCATTTTAATGATGATGTGTCTTGGTGTGGTCCTCTTTGGATTCCTTTTGTTTGGGGTTCTCTGCGCTTCTTGGACCTGTAAGTCCATTTCTTTCACCAGGTGAGGGAAGTTTTCTGCCATTATTTCTTGAAATAGGTTTTCAATATCTTGCTGTCTCTCATCTTCTGGCACTCCAATGACTCTGATATTAGACCGCTTAAAGCTGTCCCAGAGGCTCCTTACACTATCTTCACACTTTCGGATTCTTTTTTCATTTTGCTTTTCCAATTGGGTGCTTTTTGTCGAATCTTTGGTTTGATTATTGTACTCCTCTGGTCTGCTATTGGGTATAATATTCTTTATTTCAGTCCGTGTATGCTTACTTTCTAATTTCTTTATCGTAGCATCGAGGGTCTCATTAGTTTTCGTGAGGTTCTGCACAAATTTATGGCAAGCCCTCAAAATTGCGATTCTTAGCTCCATATCCTCCATTTCTGTCATGTTTTTTTGTCTCCGCATCTTTTATGCTTTCTTGGTGCACCCCCTTGTGGTCTCTGTGCGCAGTCTTGTTCTAGCCAAGCCTTAATTGTTGTAGTTAACACTAGGGGGATTTGACCCTCAGGCCGACTGGCTATAGGAATCAGCTGTGCGGAAAACGTCTGTCTTCTGGGGAGGCGCTAATCCAGCCTTTGCCTGAGGCGATCGGCAAATGGCTGTGCGCAGGCTTTGGGCGGGGCGGGCTCAACAGGGCGGGCGGAGGGAGCAGTTATGGCCACGCTCAGTCCCGTTCCCAGAGGCTCTGCTTCTCAGAACCCCGGCAGCCGCTGCAAACCTCGGAGAGAAAGCTGCCCTCAGGTTCCAACTGATGCCGGGTAATCCCGCTTCTCCCGTTTGAGTCTGGGTCCCTAGAGACTCGCCCGGATCTGGAGCCCAGAGTCTGAGACTCACTCCCGGCAGAAAACGACAACCGCGCCCTCAGCCACCAGCCCGCTTTCGCGCGCACCTCGGTACCTTTGTATTTTCCACACTGCGCCGCCTCTGAGCCTCGATTTGCTGTTCTCTTTCCTTCTAGTTGTAGAGTCTCTCTTCAGCCAGCCTTCCTGTGGTTCTGGGTGATGTCCGTTCAGTCTTTTAGTTGTATTTTTGAAATGGTTGTTTGCGGCAGCGGTCTCCGGTGTTTACCTACGCCGCCATCTTGGTCGACCTCCCAAATATTTTTAAAGATTTACTCTCTTAGCTACTTCCAAATATACAAAACAGTGTTCTTAACTATAGTCACCATGTTTTACATTACATGCCCAGGGCTTATTTATTTTGTAACCATGAGCCAGTTTTGTGGTTTTTGTTTTTTGTTTTTAAACTGAGAAAAAAATGAGGACTAAAATCATCTTAAAAAACTATTAGAGTTGGTAAAAAGATAAATTCCAGAAAGATATTAAAACTATTGATAACCACATTTTAACTAGAAGCAAGTTTGAAGAGAAGGAGTAGAAGTTAAGTTCAATTTAAAACATGGGACCAGAGGTCATAACATACTTGGAGTAGCAACAACAATGTTGTTGTTGCTGTTTTTTTTTTTGGGGGGGGGGGGGCGGGGGATTGTTAAAGAGTTCATATGTAAATGAGATCATACCATATTATCTTTCTCTATCTTACTTACTTTAACATAACACCCAAGGTCCATCCATGGTGTCACAGATGGCAAGATTTTCTTCTTTTTTTATAGCTGAAAAATATTTTGTTGTATATATACATATATATATATATATATATATATATATTACACAATGTATATATCATATATCACCAGTCGCTAACCAGTGGTCCTCTAGTATATATACTAGAGGCCTGATGCACAAAATTTGTGCATGGGTAGGGTCCCTAGGCCTGGCATCAGGGCCAATCAGGGCCGATCTGTGGGGTGACTGGTGAGATGATCAGGGGGCCTCCACTGGCACCCACCTTGGCTGGCCTGGCGCCACCTGCTCACTGGCCCTGCCCCCTGCTGCTGCTGCTGGTCGCCTCCCTCTGGGGGGCAACCGGCTGGGCAATTGAGGGGGGGCCCTGCTGGCACCCACTTTGACTGGCCTGGGGCCTGCAGGCTGGGGGCAGCTCCTGCATTGAGCATCTGCCCCCTGGTGGTCAGTGCACATCATAGTGACTGGTTGTTTTGCTGGTTTGTTCCGCTCTTCAGTCGATTTGCATATTAGGCTTTTATTATATAGGATTACATTTTCTTTATCCATTCATCCATCAGTGAACATTCAGGTTTTTCCCATGTCTTGACTATTGTAAATAATGCTGAAATAAATATGGGGGGGGGGGGGAGCAGATACCTTTCTATTTAGTGTTTTTGTTTCCTTCTGACAAATATTCAGAGTGGAATTAATAGATCGTATAGTAGTTCTATTTTTAATTCTTTGGAGAACCTCCATACTGTTTTCCACAATGGCTGCGCCAGTTTATATTCCTACCAACAGTACACCGGGCCCCCTTTTCTCCACATCCTCATCAACACTTGTTATTTCTATTCTTGTTTATAATAGCCATTCTAACAGGTGTGAGTTGCTATCTCATTGTGGTTTTGATTTGCATTTTCCTGATGATTAGTAATGTTGAGCCCTTTTTCATGTGTACCTGTTAGCCATTTGTATGTCTTCTTTGGAAAAAAATGTCTATTCAGATCCTCCAGCCATTTTAAAATTGGATTGTTGATATATGATTTATAAATATTCTCTCCTATTCCTTAGGTAGTCTTTCGATTTTGTTGATGGTTGCCTTTGCTGTGCAAAGGTTTTTTTAGTCTGATGTAGTCCTACTTATTTATTTTTGCTTTTGTTGCCTTTACTTTTGGTGTCAAGTCCAAAAAATCATTGCCAAAACCTACATTTTCTTCTAGACGTTTTATGGTCTTAGGTCTTACATTCAAATCTTCCATCTATCTTGAGTTAATTTTTGTTTATAGTGTAAGAAGATGGTTGTCCAGTTTTATTCTTTTGTATGTGGTTGTCCAGTTTTCCCAACACCATTTGTTGAACAGATTTGTCCTTTCCCCATTGTGTATTCTTGGTTCCTTTGTCATAAATTAATTAACCATATATGCAGGGATTTGTTTCTGGGCACTCTATTCTGTTCCATTGAATTATGTGTCTGTTTTTATGCCAATGCCATATGATTTTCATTACTAAAGCTATAAGTCTAGTTTGAAATCAGGAAGTGTGATGTCTCCAACTTTATTCCTTTTATTTTTCTCAAGATTGCTTTGGCTATTTGTGATTCCATGCAAATTTTAGGATTATTTGTTCTAGTTCTGTGAAAAAATGCCGTTGGTATTTTGATAGGGATTGCATTGAATTGTAAGTGGGATTATTTTCTTAATCTCTCTTTTTATAGTTTGTTATTAGTGTATAGAAATGCAACTGATATTTGTATATTGATTTTGTATTCTGCAACTTTACTAAACTTGTCTATTTGTTCTAACAATTTTTTGTTGGAGTATTTAGGGTTTGGGGTAGTATGGACATTTTTACGATATTAATTCTTCTAATACAATAGCATGGAATATCTTTCCATTTATTTGTGTCTTATTAAATTTCTTTCATCAACGTCTTATAGTTTTCAATGTACAGGTCTTTCACTTTCTTAGTTAAATTTATTCATAGGTATTTTATTCTTTTTGATGCAATTGTAAGTGGGATTATTTTCTTAATCTCTCTTTTTATAGTTTGTTATTAGTGTATAGAAATGCAACTGATATTTGTATATTGATTTTGTATTCTGCAACTTTACTAAACTCGTTTATTTGTTCTAACAATTTTTTGTTGGAGTATTTAGGATTTTCTATATGTAATATTATATTTATTGAGGTATAATTTGATACCAATTGATTTATGAAAGTAGAGAATCCAAAGGCTTTGGACTTATGAGAAAATATATGTGATAATTTTGAAAATATCCAGAAAGCCATAGAAAGAATGAGTGGAAAAGTCCTTAATGGGAATTAAGTTCATGTTGGTACAGCACAGAACAAAGTAGACAGACAATCTGAATTAAAACACAAATTTGAGCAAACAAAGCAGTGTAAGCTTCAAGGGTGCTACTCTTCTTTTTTAAATATATATTTTATTGACTTCTTCACACAGAGAAAGGGAGAGGCATAGAGAGTTAGAAACATGGATGAGAGAGAAATGTTGATGAACCGCCTCCTGCACACCCCCTACTGGGGATGTGCCCGCAACCAAGGTACATGTGCCCTTGACCGGAATCAAACCTGGAACCCTTCAGTCCGCAGGACGACGCTCTATCCACTGAGCCAAACCGGTTAGGGCGATACTCTTTTTTTATTATTTATTTATTTATTTTTATTTTTTTATTTTTTTATTATTTATTGCTTAAAGTATTACAAAGAGTAATACATATGCCTCCTTTTTTAAATTATTTTTTTAATTGATTTTAGAGAGGAAGGGAGAGGGAGAGAGAGATAGAAACATCAATGATGAGAGAGAATCATTGATTGGCTGCCTCCTGCACGCCTCCTACTGAGGACCAAACCTGCAACCTGGGCATGTGCCTTTGGCTGGAATCAAATCTGGGACCCTTTAGTCCTCAGGCCGATGCTCTATCCACTGAGCCACACCAGCCAGGGCGAGGGTGCTACTCTTTATGTGAAAAATCTTGAAGATGGCATTGATGATAAATGACTGAGGAGAGAATTCTACCTCTTTGCACAACCACTAGTGTCAGGGTCATGACAGAGGCTGGCCACAGCAAAGGCTTTGCCTTTACTTGTCTTACATCTCCCCAGAACGCTAATAACGCTGCCGTGGCAATTAATGGAAGAATTATGGTCAGCAAACGACCATATGTGGTTATTGCAGAAAGCAAGATGGAGTGTCAGGCTCTTCTCACCAAGAATTACTAGTGTATGAAGAGAAGGGCAACTATGAGAGTTGGAGGCAATCCTGTACTCAAATCTCAAAAAGTGGCAGCAATACTCTAACCAGTGGTTGGCAAACTGTGGCTCGGCAAACCGCGGCTCGCGAGCCACCTGCGGCTCTTTGGACCCTTGAGTGTGGCTCTTCCACAAAATACCGGCTCTTCCACAAAATACCGACTTCTGCACATGGGCCACGAAGTTTCAATCGCACTGTACATGCGCACCTGTACATGGTATTTTGTGCAAGAGCCACACTCAAGGGGCCAAAGAGCTGCATGTGGCTCGCAAGCCGCGGTTTGCCGACCACAGCTAGCTGGTTTGGCTCAGTGGATAAAGTGTAGGCCTGTAGACTGAAGGGTCCCGGTTTCGATTCCAGTCAAGGGCACATACTTCGCCGAAACCGGTTTGGCTCGGTGGATAGAGCGTCGGCCTGCGGACTGAGGGGTCCCGGGTTCGATTCCGGTCAAGGGCATGTGCCTGGGTTGCGGGCACATCCCCAGTAGGAGATGTGCAGGAGGCAGCTGATCGATGTTTCTCTCTCATCGATGTTTCTAACTCTCTATCTCTCTCCCTTCCTCTCTGTAAAAAATCAATAAAATATATTAAAAAAAAAAAAAAAAAAGGCACATACTTCAGTTGCAGGCTCCTCCCCAGCCCAGGCCCTGGTCAGAGCGCGTGTAGGAGGCAACCAATTGATGTGTTTCTCTCATATCGATATTTCTCTGTCTTTCCCTTTCTCTCCCACTCTCTAAAAACTCAATGAAAAAATATCCTTGAGTAAGGATTAAAAAATAATAATAATTGTTTAAAAAAAACTCTTTTTAAAGAGCTGTGCTGGGTGATGGGGATTTAAAGACAAAAAAAATCCTTTGTCCCTGAAGAATTCACCCTCTAGGATCAGAGACCCACACAAATAAAACACACAAAAAATGTGGAAACTTTTATGTAAAAGTATTGTGAAAGGCTTTGAGAACGCTTATAAGGGAGCAACTAATTATAAATTAACTAGAGGCCCAATGAATGAAATTCGTGCAAGGGTTGGCCTTCCTTCCCCCAGCTGCCGGCACCGGCTTCCCTCTGGCACCTGGGACCCGGGCTTCCCTCACAGCCCCAGCTTCCTCTGGAAGGTCACCCGGAAGGACATCCAGTCTAATTAAAATATTACACTTTTGTTATTACAGATACGGAAAACTGATGAGGAAATGTGCCATTTGTACTGGGCTTTAAGGACAAAATGATAACAAGGAATGAGAGGTGTTTGGGCAGAGAAATAGTGTGAACAATGGGCTGGAAGTTTGATGAAATGTTGAGTGTTGCAGTGTCACTCAAATGTAGGGCATTTAAGGAAAAACAGAAAATGAGAATAGGATGGTAATTTCTGGTCAGATTTTAAGGAAGTAGAGATTAGAGGAGGTAGTTTAAAGAGAGTACTAAAGCTTTGAAACAGTCATTTTACAGAATGAGAAAGGGAATTTGCTAGGAACAAAGATATCAGCTACCATGTATGTGCACTTACCATGTGCCAGGCACTCTACTAAATGCAGGCTATGCATTAATACACTAAGCAGACATGGTTCTAGCCTTCATAGAACCTCCAGTCTAGTAGGGGAGGTAGACAATAGGTATATTCTAAAAATATATAACATTATAATTGGGATAAAAGCTATGAAGAAACAAATGAGAAAGAATAATAATTAGGAATAAAAGCTAGTTGGAAAAGAGGGATAGCCTGAGACCAAGACTCAAAAGATGAGAAGAAGACCATGACAAGAGCAGAGAGAAAAGCTTGTGCTAAAGCCTTATAGCAGGAGAGAGTTATTGCAAGGAGGCAGGTATGGCCGGAGCACAGCAGGAGAGAGTGACATAAGATGAGAGTAGATGTGGGTAACAGCCAGGGTTTCTTCTAGGCCTCAATAAAGAATTTGAATGATCTTAGAACAATGGGACGTTGTGGGCTGGTTTTAAGTAGGGGAATAACATGATTGGATTGTGTTTTAACATTACTTTAGTTACTAAATTGGGAGTGGATTGTGTCAAGGCGATCAAGGGGCCTAGGGAATTTTTTTAGAGAAATAGTGTGCTTCTATCAAATGAAATATTAAAGGAAATTAAGAGCACAGTGTGGTTTGGTGAAGAAAGTGATGAGGTAGGGTTAGGTTTTGTTTGTTTGTTTTTGTTTTTTTATATATTTTATTGATTTTTTATAGAGAGTTAGAAACATTGATCAGCTGCCTTCTGCACACTCCCTACTGGAGATGTGCCTGCAACCAAGGTACATGCCCTTGACCGGAATCGAACCTGGGATCCTTCAGTCCATAGGCATACGCTCTAACCACTGAGCCAAACCGGTTAGGGCAGGTTTTGTGTTTTGAGGAGCTAACACTAGTTATTTTTCCCTTGGCTTCAAGTTGGATTGAGATAAGTAGATTTGTAGAGTCAGTATAGAGAATTCCAGAGACTGTGAACAGCCAATGTAAGGATAAGGAAGGTCAGAGATGTACTGCCAAGACCGGAGTACAGAGAAACCGAGGTACTTTCTTACCCAGAGCTGTTTTTACGGGGGTGTCATGTATGTCACATCGTCCTGTCAAAGATATTCACAAACATCTGGACTGGAGCTTAGGACAGATGTCTGACTGGACCGTTGAGATTCAGTTTGTAGCACATAGCAAGGAGTTAATTAATGTTTACTGAATAAGATTGATGTGGTAGTTCTCTATCTAGCAGGGAATAGTTGAAAGTGTAGGAATAGATAAAATCACTGAGGGAGAAAATAGAGAGAGAAGGAAAAGGGAACCGCCAGGAACAGCTAAGTTCTGATTGAAATGGACCTGATAGAAACCGAATGATATGACCACAAGAGAAATTTGGGTCAGACTCTGGACGATCCTAAAACTGGTATTTTTCATAAGAATGAAATACCATATATTAAAGAAATGTTTGATTTCTCTGTCAGAAGAGATTTTAAAGAATAGAAAGCCTGCTCTGGTCAGTGTTGCTCAGTGGTTGCAGCGTTGGCCTGCTCACCAAAGAGTCTCTGGTTCAATTCCAGGTCAAGGGCATGCACTTGGGTTGCAGGTTCTTCCCCGGGTCCCATTGAGGTGCATGCAGGTGGCAACCAATCGATGTGTCTCTCTCACATCGATGTTTCTCTCTCTCTCTTCCCAACCCTTCCTCCTTTTCACTCTCTCTAAAAAATCAATGGAAAAAATATCTTCGGGTGAGGATTAACAGCAACAACAAAAGAATAGATCGCCTACTAGGTACGTAGGATCCCAATATTTGGTGACATGATTTCAAGTAGATTAGTATTTTGTACATAGATCTTAGCAGGATCAACTGGGAGTTTTTAAACAATAGGATATTGAATAAAATGGCATTCAGTCATTAGGAAATTGTCTCTTGTACAAAATGGCTAACTAGGATCTCTATAAAAGAACGATAATTAAAGGGAAATAAAAACAAATTCTTTGCTTATAGTTTCAGTGGGTTTAATGAAAACATCTTTATATGGATGAGCCAGCCCATCCCATGTGCAATATGTATCTAATGCATTTGGATTTAGAGTTCTAAACAGATTCGGACACTAGACATTTTTCTGCCTTTCTATAGGAGAGGCAGTATAACCTAATTAAGATTGAGGGCATTAACATTAGACAGACCTGGTTTTGTTTGATTCTTTCTCAGGCACTTCCTAGCCTTGTGCAAGTTACTCAAGCTCTCTAGGCCTAGTTTTCTCATCAGTGCTATATAGAAAATGAAAGAACCTACTTTAGAGGATAATTGTGAAATTTAAATGAAAAATTTAAAGCATTTAGCCTAGTGCCTTATAGGCAATCCCTGACACATTCCATTGGAGAAAGACATAATAGAAACAACATAATACCCACTTATTACTTGCCAGCTACTGTGCTCAAGTACTTTAAATACATTATCTCATTGAATCCTTTGAGATAGGTACTATTCTAATCTGAATGTCGCTCCTGAGGAAAATGAGGTTTAAGGAATTTCAGTAATCAAGAGCTATACAAATGCCGAGTTAGCATAACCATCCACAGGTGTGCACATGTAATTTGATGCAAACAAATGCATGCATACCACTGCAAGGATATTCACATACTCCTTGTTGTCCTTACCACATTTCCTAGCACTTCTATCTGGAATAGTGGTGCTGGAATAGCACAGTGGAAATGGCTGAGGAATATCCATTCAACCAGCGTGTGTGTGTGCCTGTATGTGTATGTGTTGTTTTTTAGTGAGGTGAGGTAGAGAGAGAGAAACGTCCATCTGCTGTTCCACTGATTCATGCGTGTGTTTTAATGAAAAGGGTGATGTATTGCAAAGAGCACAACCCTGTCTCTAACTTGCTCTAGGACTTTGAATAAGTCACTTAACTACGTCTTTGGGCCTCAATTTCCTCATCTGTAAAATGAGGGGGCTGGCGAAGTTCCAGAACCCTGTGTAAATAAGCAGCCCTAAGCCTACCACCTTGTATAGGCAGTTCTATACAAACACTCCCATGGCAACGGCCACTCAGCTTTCAGCAATACTGGTATGCTGCTCCACTCAAGCCAGCAGTGCGTACTATTTCAATCGCAAATTCCTGGGTGAATAGAGCGCTTGAATGGGGGAGGGATCTGTCCGTCAGAAATCTTAAAGCCTTGGCTTTAAAATAAGTTCTGGAATAAATTATCTGTGGGTGGTGTGTGTGTATATGCTAAATCAGAAGAACAGTATCAGTTTAATTCACAAAACCACCTGTTTAGCAGGTAGAAGAGCTGTCTTAGCTGAGCTGCGATTTAAAGGGTCACTTTGCCACTAAGTGCTGAGTCAGTGAGTGGAGGGGACTGTGGCCCAAGTTCATTAGCATGGCGAGGATGCCAAAGGAATGTCGCCAGAGGGGTTTAAATCAACCCGGATTTTTGAGAAGCAAATCCAGTATTTATTTCCAAGCTACGTAAACTAATAAGACTCTCTTATTACGATGTTTTTAAAAAATATATATATATATTTTACTGATTTTTTTACAGAGAGGAAGGGAGAGGAATAGAGAGTTAGAAACATCAATCAGCTGCCTCCTGAACACCCCCCACTGGGGATGTGCCCGCAACCAAGGTACATGGCCTTGACCAGAATCGAACCTGGAACCCTTCAGTCCGCAGGCTGATGTTCTATCCACTGAGCCAAACCGGTTAGGGCTATTATGATGGGTTTTATCAGAGCACCATCTTAGAAGCACAGTGACTCTGGGGGAAAGGGACAAGGATAAAGGTGTGAGAGAAAGAGGACATCTCTTTCCAAGAAAAGCAGGAGACGTCCTTGAAAAGACTACTGTATATATGCCCTGCTCCCAGGATAGTATTCTAGCCTTGGACAAGTTGTTTTCTGGGTTTTTTGCTGATAGTGGTTTGATGGCAATGCTGAATTCATGGAGATGAGGAGCTCGTGCCTTTTTTTATTTTTTTCCTGCATGTTGCTTCCTTACATTTGAGCCAGGTAGTAAGAAGGAGCACTATCCTTTTATGACTCAGATGTAAATAAAGAGGACGCTCAATAAGATACCAAGTTTAAAGACTTGACCTTCTCAGAGGAAGTGGATCCAGAAGAAATGCAATGCGCACTTCGCTGGGTCCCCACCGGAGGGCAGCAGTGCTAGCCTCCTGAGAGCTCTGCATTGCCAGGGCACTGGAGAGAGGAAGAGGTGGCGATGGGAGAAGGGGAACCAGACTGGAGAGAGCTCTCAGAAGAGGGCTCTCTGTAGTTAGAGACAGCGCTGTGTCCTTGGAGCGGAGGGAATCGCAGAATGAATGGATGGTCTCTGCTGAAGACTGAACAGCAGAACTAGCTGAGAAATCTAGGAGCTGTAACATTCAGGGCAAATCGAAGCCTTGCAAACCTGTGGAGTTGGAGCTTGCTGTTTTTCCTCTTGCCACTAGAGGGCAGGATATGGAAAGAAGATTTGAGCATTGTCATCCTCTCAAATGGGCTGTTCAGCCCAGGAGGAATTCTAAGCTTTAGAGGTTTAAATCTTGTCCTTGCTAACAAATATATCTGGTCAAGCTATTTCCCTGCTTATACATTTCTTTCTTTTTTAAAGTTTTTACTTATTTTAAAATATCTTTTTATTGATTTCAGAGAGGAAGGGAGGAGAGAGAGATAGAAACATTAATGATGAGAGAGAACCATTGATCAGCTGCCTCCTGCATGCCCCACAGTGGGGACTGAGCACACCACCGAGGCATGTGCCCTTGCCTGGAATCAAACCCAGGACCCTTCAGTCCGCAGGTTGACGCTCTATCCACTGAGCCAAACCAGCTAGGGCCGTACTTACACATTTTCAATGATTCCCTAAAGTCTCTAAAACAATGTCTGAGCTGATGAGAATGGCATGCAAAGTTCTTTCAGATTTGTCCTTGATTCTTCCTTCACTCTGCTCCCTACCTGAACATACAGAACCGTGGGGGGGAAATAATGAGGTGGCAAGGGCAAGGGTGTTAGAATCAATCACAAGCCAGTAAATCATCCCACACTCCTTTTGTATCACTTCCACATTCAATTCCACTAATTCCTGTCTATTCTGCCTCTTAGAAGAACTCTGTGATGGCCGGCCCACATCCACCTTGTTCATCTGTATACCCTTAGTGCCTAGCACTCTTAGTAGGAGCTCATTAAATACTTACTGATCAAAGTAATAAATGCATGACTACATCAACGTCACTGTTATCAGCCTAGTCCACCTTACTACCATCTCTCACCTGGCCCTCAATGGGAACCCAAGGAATCTCCTATGTCCCCTCTTTGCTCCCTCTAATCCGTTTTTTACTCTGCAGCAAGAGTGATCTTTCTGAGATGTAACTGTGCATAAAACCCTTCAATGGCTTCCCAGCTCTTAAAACATCTTTAACATGAGACATCAAGTGAGTATTACTTAGCTATTTGGTCGCTTGCTAGTTATGTAATTATAAGGAAGTTATTAAATCTCACTGAGTCTTGGTTTGCTCATCTAAAAAAAAAAACGTGAACATTAAGTATTCCTACTTCACAGGGTTGTTGGGAGGATTAAATAAGCTAGTTCATATGAAATGCTTAGCATAGTATTCAGTTCTCTGTGAAGTAAACGGTAACTGTATGATTATTGGGACCTGAATGATGTAGTCCCTGCTACCTTGTGCTATTCCCTCTCATTTTCTGGCATCTTCATTAGGCTACTTTTTTTCATTTTTTCATTTTTTTTATAGAGAGGAAGGGAGAGAGATAGAGAGTTAGAAATATTGATGAGAGAGAAACATCGATTAGCTGCCTCCTGCACATCTCCCACTGGGGATGTGCCCGCAACCCAGCTACATGCCCTTGACCGGAATCGAACCCGGGACCTTGCAGTCCGCAGGCCGACGCTCTATCCACTGAGCCAAACC
The DNA here is from genome assembly GCF_028538775.1 of Myotis yumanensis. NCBI lineage: Eukaryota > Metazoa > Chordata > Mammalia > Chiroptera > Vespertilionidae > Myotis > Myotis yumanensis. Next base: position 20,590,388 of record NW_027223767.1, on the reverse strand, counting down.
GGTTTCGGCGAGGCTACTTTTAGATCCTGGAATGTGCCAGGCTCTTTATTAATTCTACTCCTCTCGCTGGTTCCAATGTAGAGTTTACATCCTCTAGGAAGCCTTTTTTGACACTCCGTGTCTGGCTCAGGTAACCCCGCAGTGGATTTCCATAGCAGCCTGTATAACATCATGGCATTGGTTATCCACTCCTGGCATAGTGACTGGCATTCAGCAATGCCTCGAAAAGCATCTGTTGAAATATCATGTGATTTCTCTTATAGGTGGGATCCAAAGAGAAAAATAAACAAACAAAACAGAAATGGACTCATAGATACAGAGATCAGACTGATGGTTGCCAGAGGGGTGAGAGTTGGGGGACTGGGTGAAAAAGGTGAGGGATTAAGAACTACAAGTTGGTAGTCACAAAATAGTCACAGAGATATAAGGTACACCATTGGGAATATAGTCAATAATATTAGAATAACTATGTACTGTGCTAGGTGGGTACACAAAATATTGGGGGGCCCCTTTGGCTCTCTGAGCAGCACCATGGTGGTTGGCAGGAACAAGCACCTTATGAAAAGTGGCCAAAAGGGAGCCAAGAAGGAAGTGTTTGATCCATTTTCTAAGATAGATTGGTGTGAGGAGAAAGCACCAATTATGTTTAATATAAGAAATACTGGAAAGCCCTGGCCCATGTGGCTCAGTTGGTTGAACATTGTCCCATGCACCAAAAGGTGACTGGTTTGATCCCTGGCCAGGGAACATGCCCAGGTTTTGAGTTCAACAGGAGGCATCAGATCGATGTATCTCTGACATCAATGTTTCTCTTTCTCCATCTCCCTTTCTCTCTCTCTAAAAATCAATAAAAAACATTTTTTAAAAGAGAAAGAAATATTGGAAAAACACGAGGCATGAGAATTTAAGGAAACAAATCTCATTGATGTTCTCAAGGGTGGTGGTTTTGAAGTGAGCCTAGCTGATCTGCAGAATGATGAGGTTGCATTTAGAAAATTTAAGCTAATTACTAAGAATATTCAGGGCAAAAACTGTCTGACTAATTTCCATGGCATAGATCAGCCGTGGGCAAACTGCGGCCCGTGGGCCGGATCCGGCCCGTTTGAAATGAATAAAACTAAAAAAAAAAAAAAAAAAGACCGTACCCTTTTATGTAATGATGTTTACTTTGAATTTATATTAGTTCACACAAACACTCCATCCATGCTTTTGTTCCTGCCCTCCGGTCCAGTTTAAGAACCCATTGTGGCCCTCGAGTCAAAAAGTTTGCCCACCCCTGGCATAGATCTTACCCATGACAAAATGTACTCCAGGGTAAAAAAAAAAAAATGGCAGACCATGATTGAAGCTCATGTTGACTGCCGATAGGAGTCAGAGAAAGGTAAGTATCACATGATCTCACTCATATGAACAAAATAAACTGATGAACAAAATACATCCAGAGACATAGAAGCATGGAACAGACTGATAGATTTCAGAGGGAAGATGGGGATGGGGAGTGGGCAGCGGGGAGAATAACCGGGGAACTTATATGTGTAGCCCATGGACACAGACAATAGTGTAGTGAAGGCTTGGGAGGGGCGGGTGCAGGGTGGAAGGGGTCATTGGGAAAAAACAACAACGACAACAAAAAACCAAAGGGGACATCTGTAATACTTTCAATAATAAAGATAAAAAATTAAAAAGGAATACTGATGGTTATTTGCTTCATATACTTTGTGTTGGTTTTGCTAAAAAAAAATGCAATAATGGATTCAGAAGGCCTCTCGTGCTCAGCATCAACAGGTCCATCAAATCCAGAAGATGATGCTGGAAATCATGACTCGAGAGGTGCTGACAATGACTTGAAAGAATCGGTCAATAAATTGATTCCAGATAGCATTGGAAAAGACATAGAAACGGCTTGCCAACCTATTTATCCACTCCATGATATCTTTGTTAGAAAAGTCAAAATGCTGAAGAAGCCCAAGTTTGAACATGGAGCTTCACGGTGAAGGTAGCAGTTCTGGAAAAGCTACTGGGGATGAGACAGGTGCTAAAGTCGAACAAGCTGATGGATTAGAGCCCCTGGTTCAAAAATCTGTTTAAAATTCATACTTAATGGTAACAAAAAATCCTATTTGTGAAAAAAATAGAAAGAAATATAGAGGGGACCACTTCGTAAAGTATATGATTGTCTAACCCAGGGGTGGGCAAACTTTTTGACTCGAGAGCCACAATGGGTTCTTAAACTGGACCAGAGGGCCGGAACAAAAGCATGGATGGAAAAAAAAAAAAAAAAAGGCATGGATGGAGTGTTTGTGTGAACTAATATAAATTCAAAGTAAACATCATTACATAAAAGGGTACGGTCTTTTTTTTTTTTTTTTTTAGTTTTATTCATTTCAAACGGGCCGGATCCGGCCCGCGGGCCGTAGTTTGCCCACGGCTGGTCTAACCACTATGCTGTACACTTGAAATTAATATAAAATAATATTGAATATAAACTGTAATTGGAAAATAAAATCAAAATAAATAAATAAATATCTGTTGAATTATCTCTAGACTCAATGCACTTCCTTTTCCATGCTCTTTGTATGTGATTTCTTCTTTCTGTTCTAAACAGAATATTGTGACTACTACATCCATATTTCCTTTCCAAGGGTAACTTCCCCACCCACAGCCTCTATTGAGGAGGCAGCCTAGGTAGCCACAGTTCACGTACAGTTCCTGGAGGTACCTTTGCCTTAGCTGACTGGACCGGAATTGGCATCTGATGCAATGGTGGACAACCCAGAACCTTGCCAGCAACTTACAACATACCTGGCACCAAAAGAGGAGCAGGTCAATCAGATTCCCTCTCACTCTCAAAATTTGAGCTAGAAAAGGGAGAAAGTGTGGCTATCAATGACAAGCACAAGAGCTAAATGATATAGAAAGAAAGATGAGCTCAGAGTCATGAAGGGCCGAGGCAAGCTATAGCTATAAAAAAATAGATACGATGAGGTAGAGACCATCAATACAAAGTGAAGACTTTGTGAGTTATATAAATGTCTAACCACTATGCTGTATACCTGAAATTAATATAATATTGAATGTCAACTTTAATTGAAAAAAATACAAATCGAAGAATAAGGAGACAGTTGGTAATGGTAAAATAGGCCCTGTCAGGAGAATAGCTAAGTCATGCTAATGATTGAGCATCAGGATGAAAATATCTAAAATGCTGTCACTAGCTCTTCTGGGCTATTATTTTCCTGGGTTTCTGTGACATATATTTTTTGTTAATATATTTTTATTGATCTTCTGGGCTATTATTTTCATGGTTTTCTGTGACATGTATCTTTTTTTATTAATATAATTTTATTGATTTCAGAGAGGAAGGCAGAAGGAAAGAGAGAGATAGAAACATCAATGATGAGAGAGAATCATTGATCAGCTGCCTCCTGCACGCTCCACACTGGGAATCGAGCCTACAACCTAGGCATGTGCCCTTGACCAGAATTGAACCTGGGGCCCTTCAGTCTGCAGGCCAATGCTCTATCCACTAAGCCAAACCGGCTAGGGCTCTGTGACGTATATCTTTCAAATAAAATTGTTGAGCTTAATGGAGTGAGTTGTCCTTCGCAATCCAAAATGCTTGATTGATAAACCTTTCTCTATTTTGGGAAAACCCAGGCATCCTCCAAGTTGGAATTTCTGGTCCCCTTCTCTGTTCTCTCTTAATTTAGAGAAGTTCTTGTCACATTACCTATAATTATTGGTTTGTCTAGCTCAACTATGTGGATATCAGACTGTAAACTCTTTGAGAACAGGGTTTCTTGCCTGTATTTCTCAGCATCACTCTGTCTAGAGACATACTTGATATATAAAACCAGGTACTGTTCTCAGTACTTTACATATTTTAATGTATTTCATCCTCATGGAAGCACTCTGAAGTTAATACTATTATTCTCCCCATTTCACAGATGAAGAAAATGAAGCACAGAGACAGTGTTTGCTAAAGTGCAGCGTGAAGAGTAGAGAAGGGATTCAAACCAGGAAATTTGGCACCAGAGTCCATGACCTTAATTCCAATGCAATATGGCCTTGACCTGAAGGGGAATGTGGCCAGGGGATAGTAGTCAATATGAATATTTGAACATTCTTATTCAAGGTACAAAGCCTTTCACACATATATGAGGACATTAGGAACACCCTCACCCTTTGTGGGAAACTAGCCAGAAGTTCTAGCTCTGAAATATCAAATACCCAGATTCCCCCTACATGCATAGAAAAATGAAGTATTAGTAGATGGAGGGCACATACAGACATATTTTTAAACTCCATGAACCCTAATACCTGGTAAGTTGGTCAGATTTCTAGGCTAGTATCTAAAGAATCCTTAGAAAATGTATTAGAAAATAATTCTAATTTCATCTGGGCTAGACAACCCCATTCTCAGCTATTCTAAGAACTGAGTCTTTCTATAAAACTGACAATTGAGGTTGTGTATGTGGTGTGGCAGGGAGGATGGGTAGAGTGAGTGGTGATTCCACTTTGTACTATTGTTTTGAAAGGAGGCTGGGTTTAGGGAGCTCTTGCAGATGCCTTTATTGGCAGCTTCAACTGGTTCTTTTGAGTTGCCATGGCAACAGGAAGCCAAACTCTGGGGGCTGTTTATTAGTGAGTGATAAGAAGCCAACTGAAAGGAAAGCTCTTTGAGGGAGCTCGGGGTTATGGGGAGGAGGTTCATGGTGGAACAGGGCTTTTATATATAGATATAAGGTAAATCCAGATGTCTCCTGGCACAATATACAAGTAGCTTCCTCCTAATTGCCTGTATCTTATTTTTTAAAATATATTGATTTCAGAGAGGAAAGGAGGAGAGAGAAACATCAATGATGAGAATCATTGATCAGCTGTCTCCTGCACGCCCCCTACTGGGGATCAAGCTTGCAACCCTGCATGGGCCCCTGCTGGCCGGAATCGAACCGAGACCTCCTGGTCCAGGGTCAACACTCAACCATTAAACCACACCGGCTGGGCTGCCTCTATCTTAGAGATCTGAGTGAGTAACCCAGAGAGCGGTCTGAAGGTAGCAACTGTTAAGCATGAGAATGTTCTTAGGTATCAATGGTGCTATGTAAGGACAGGAAGTCTTTGTGTTCCTCGGAAAGTGAGAGGACAGTGGGAGATGCCTCCACCTGAGTAAAATTTACCAGGGAAATGAGTGAGATTTGTGTTTGGGCTGAACTCCTGTTGACATAACCATATGGCTTTTGCAGGCTGCCATCCTCCAGACGGTATATTCCTTTTGTAGAGCAGCAGACTGGTATGAAGGATGGTGCTTTCCTCACTGTCACCTTCATTCCCTCCCCCACCATGAGCAGAACTCTTAAGTGTAGACTCAAGGTGCCCCTCCATATCCTTGCAGCCTGAATTCCTGCCCAACATCAAGGATCTTGATCCTTTCCCCAAGTCACTTCCCACATCTCTGATTTTTTCCCTAGAGTAGGAGGCTCCAGGGGACCCAGCTGACTCTGCCAGGCACAGAGGGTTGAGTCATCCCGCAGGCGTCAGAGCTGTTAGCAACAGCTCTGCTGATCTGTATGCAGCTCCAACTCTCTCTCCAGTTCAGAGTTTTGGAGCTGTCTTGTTCAAAAGTAAAGAACAGAACACAGATGGTTGGTAACAGGATCCCACAGGGGCCTGATTTCCCACTGAGCCCATCCTGCTAAATCTTTTATAGGAGAATAGGAAATAAATGGTGAATGGAGCACAAAAGGAGGATCAGCTTTTGCACTGTTCTTTGGGTCTTGGTGGAAGGCTTCTGAGAACAACTTTTGGCTACCCCTAACATTTTCCAGGCATATTCCCCTCCTGGTCCTTCTTTCTCCCCATTCACATCTTTTTTTCCGTCCTTCCCCTGCCCCATTTTCCATTCCAGTTCCCTATTCTCTGTAGTATCTTTGAATCCGATGAAGTATTATGGTGAAAGCTGCCTATGTAACCAGGCAATTCTAATTCATACATGTATAAGAAAATCCAATCACTAGAAGCTCAGAGTGGCTGATTTTATCAGTCATCTCTTGGGAGTCCCTTTAGTTCCTTCTGTTCTACAGAGGTAGCTTAACACATTACAAAAAACACAGACTTTGGAGCCAGAAAGAAGTGGGTTACAAGCCCTGTTCTAAAAAGTAAATAAACACATACATAATAAAAAATTTTGCTCTGCTCTGACATCTTGGGCAATTTACCTAACCTCTCTGAGCTCCCGGTCTGGCATATGAAGATGTATATAAATTGTATCTACTTTGCCAGTTGGTTTATAGCAGGGGTCCTCAAACTTTTTAAACAGGGGGCCAGTTCACTGTCCCTCAGACCGTTGGAAGGCCAGACTATAGTTTTAAAAAAAAACTATGAACAAATTCCTATGCACACTGCACATATCTTATTTTGAAGTAAAAAAACAAAACGGGAACAAATACAATATTTGTATTTGCATGTGGCCCGCGGGCCGTAGTTTGAGGACCCCTGGTTTTTAGAATACATTGGACAGAGGTAAAACATAGTATCTGGAACATGTGTCCAGTAAATATTAACTCTTTCTCTTTCCTCCCACTCCTGCTGCTCTAAGTGCCAGGTCCCTGATTTTCAAGAATCTGAAAACTTTTTCCCATTAAGGAAGTTAGCATGCATGCTCAGGAACTGCTGATGCAACTGAAGAAAGAAAGGTGAGTGGGAACTGTGTGTGAATGTTTTGCAAGACTAGATGATCAAGGCTTTGCAAAAACTAGCATGTGAAGTTGCTAATGTTGCTTTTCACCAATTTAGGGGTTCTTGGTGAAGATTGCTGGTCTCCTCTGTTGCTGCTGAGCTTGATTGATACTAATTTATTTTCCTTGGAAGATAAGATGCTGGGTTGTTGATTAACTGTGTGACTTTAGGTTCGTTATTATTCCTCTCTGGGCTTCACTAGAAGACAGGATCATTGCTCCTCTTGACTCCAGGAAAGGAGGATTGGTTGAAGCTTGTGTGAACTCCAGGAAGTAAGTTAAGTATGGTATGATATCATCCTTGGCACTAAGAATACCGAAAGTATTTGTACAATCAGGTCAAATGCCACTGTTCAATTTAAGTGATTACTAAAGGCTCAGCTGACACAGGGCTATGGTTTGACATGGTACCTTTGTTCCAGATAATAAACATGTGTAATGGCAATTATACTAATGTGTTTTGCTCTCTGCCTTTTTAAACAAGGAGGAGGAGGATGACAAGGCCAGGACACTGTACATCATTCTCTCTGACCAGGCTCTCTCTGACAACACGTTTTTCCTGTCTCTTTTTGTAACTGGTAATTAGGTTCTCAGCTGAGCTGTCAGGAATCTTGACAGGTTTCACAGGCAGTCATCATCTGACAATTTACAACTCTGGGCTTCTCACAGCTGGCATGTTCCCTCCCAGGAAACCAAATTTTCTCAATCCTAAACTCCTCCTATTACTCAAAGAGTCTGATCTGAGAAGAAAGCTAGCTTTCTCAGTACATTATCCAACTCCAAAGCAGACCGTTGGGTTCAGTGTTGGTGATGCGGAAACCTCTGTATTCAAGTATGTCCTCAGCACTAAGGGCTGACTCTATGGAGTGGGGGTCATTGAAGGCAGACGTAGCATGGGAGTATGGGAATTTAACATAGCCTTTCAAAAAGAGAGAAAAAAATAGTTAACAAAGTTGCTTTTTCTTTTGTTCTTAAAAAGCTCAACCCCTGTACACCCCAAAAATGGAAAGCAGGGACTCAAACAGATATTTGTATACCTGTGTTCATAGCAGCATTATTCACAATAGTCAAAAGGTGGAAGCAACCCAAGTGTCCATTGACAGATGAATGGATAAATAAAGTGTGATATGAATGAAATTGGCCCTGCCTGTGTGGCTCAGTGGTTGAGCATTGACCCATGAACCAGGAGGTCATGGTTCGATTCCTGGGCAATATACATGCTTGGGTTGCAGTTGTTGGCTTAATCCCCAGTGGGGGCATGCAGGAGGCATTCGATCAATGATTCTCTCCCCTCATTAATGTTTCCTTCCCTCTCTCCCTCTCCTTGCCTCTCACTGAAATTAATAAAAGCATATTAAATGTTAAATTTTTTTAAAGGAATGAAATTGTGGTACATGCTACAACATGGATTAACCTTGAAGATTCTATGTTAAGTGAAATAAGCCAATCACAAAATGACAAATACTGTGGGATTCCACTTGTATGAGGTACTTAGAGTAGTCAAGTTTACAGAGACGGCAGTAGAATAGTGGTTACCAGGAATGAGGGGGAGGGACGGAATGGGGAATGGGGAATTGTTGTCCAACAGGTACAGAGTTTCAGTTTTGGAAGATGAAAGGGGTCTGGTTATCTGTCACTACAATCCTAAGTGACTTAGAATTGTTTATTTGTTGCCCTTTCCCACTAAGCTGTCATCTCAAGAATAGGAATGGTATCATATTTTTCTATCCACAGAGCCTAGCGTAATGCACATATTTGACATTCAATAAATTTTTACTATCTATCTACTTAATTATCCCATAGACATTTATTTGAATTGTCCACATGACATAAATTGGGTTAGAAATGGGAGATGGAAATAAGGGTGAGTAAATACAAGTTGTTAGCCTGGCCTTGGCTGGTGTGGCTCAGTGGTAGAGCGTTGGCCCTCACACCAAAGGGTCTCCAGTCAAGGGCACATACCTGGGTTGCAGGTTCACTCCCAGCCCCCAACTGGGGTGTGTGGTGTGTGGGAGGCCACCATGATGTGTCTCTCTCACTCTCCTGCTCCCTCCCCCCGCCTTCCTCCCTCCCTTCTACTCTCTCTAAAAAGCAATGGAAAAAATATCCTCAGGTAAGGATTAAAAAAGAAAAAAAAAATTTGTTGTTAGCCTGCCCTGGTCGGCATGACTCAGTTGGTTGGAGCATCCACCTGTGCACCAAAAGGTTGCCAGTTCAATCCCTAGTGGGGGCACATGCGTGCTGGAGATGGCCATGAGTGTTTCTCTCACACATCGATGTCTCTTCCTCTCTTTCTCTCTCTCCCACCCCCCTCTCTAAAATCAGTAGAACATATCCTCAAGTGAGGATTAAAAAAAAAAGTGTTCGCCTAGAACGCATGGAAGAATAGCAGCTACAAAAGTTAGTATGATAGAGAACTCTAGGAAAACATGCACACACATACTAGAGTTCCCAGGAAGTGGCCGTCACCTTGGCACTATGTGCCTTGCTCATGGGCACATGCCAGAAATGTTTCAGAGTTGTTAAAGGTTCTAAGAATGTCTGGAAGGTACCTGCTTCCCAAACCGATGTACATACCAGACTTACACCTGGCCCTGTCATATGAACCATGTGTTTTCTGCTATGCCTCTCTATGTTGCTTGAATCTCAACAGTATATTTTGTGTAAGGAGAATACGCTGCCCATTTCTCAGAGTTATGGTGAAAATCAAAAGAGGTCACAGATATGAGAGTTCTATTGTAGCCAGTTGATAGCTGCTTTTTTTTTTTAACTGACCACAGCAAGTGCTAATATATCCTACGCTAGCTAGCATCCCCACAAAACCATATTATTTGGCCTCACCAGCAATTCCATTCTACTTGTAGTGAACATCTGTTGTTTTTGTCTGTCCAGAATTTCTCCCTCTTCTTCTGGCAAAACGTACCCTAAATTCCTTTGGGGAATTCCTCTCTACCATTCTCTGTAGTTCTTGTGAGCTGTTACTCTAAGCTTCTTGCCACAGAGTGAACACACGGTCCAAGTCAGAACAATCAAAATGTCTCACCCCCTGATGAGGCGACTAGCCCACTGAAGGGCATACGACACAGGCCCACGCTGGGCCACTCAGAGCTGTTCCTTTGGATTTTACATATTGTTATGTGAGAGAGAAACTTTTCTTTGCCTTTGGGGTTATTAAAGGCAAGGTGTAAATCTGGGCATCTGTGGCCATTCTTCTCACTCCATATTGTCCTCCCAACCCCAGTCTAGCCTCCCTCTGCTGCGGGAGTGAAATAAGCTACTAAGATGAAAGTTCTCAGCATGTTCTATGTGAAGCCTGCTTAGACCTCTCATGGGAATTATGCCGGTAGTCCATAGCCCCAAATTCTGATCTGCTCATCCCCACCAAGTCCCAAATGCCTTAAATTTCTATATGTACAATATTGTAACATTTCTGTGTTGAGACCATGTGAAGAGGAGAAATAAAGGATGTGTTTCACGTTGACCATTTATATAGTGCCATTTGATTACTAGAAAAGACCTCGGTCCCCTGCTCAGAAAGCTGCATATATAGGAAAGGCCACATGGTAGGCAAGCTTAAGTGGTCACATAAACCTGAACTTTGGAACAAGTGCTCCTGTCACTTGTGGTCATAATACAATGTCTCAGTAAAGGAAGTATCTGGTTAAAAGCAATACCAAAAATCTCCTTGATTCATTTCCTGTGTGTAGACAGTATCAGTGGCACCAATTAGTGTTGGGGTATATTAAACTAGATGGCAGCAGTGGGAAGCACCTAGCCCCCTAGTTGCACCTCTCAATACAAACAACAGACAACTGTATAATAAAATCTAACCTACAGAGAAAAATATCTAAGCAACTGGGAGCTGGGTGTGGTGTGTGGCGAGACAGAAAGATTCAAGCACCTAACAAATTTCTTTTGTTCGCAGGCCAATGTTCTATCCACTGAGCCAAACCAGCCAGGGCTCCTAACAAATTTCTTTTAACTCCTAAGGCACTGGACTTTTCAGTTACAGGGTCTAATAACCTTTCTTTCTTTTCTTTAAGTTGATTTGAATGGCCATTTTTAACCAAAAGACTTCTTACTAGTATAGTATTACTACCTAGTAAAGAGGAGGCCCAAAGACAATCCCAGGCCAATAAAATATTAACTTATTTTATGCTTTGCTTGTCAGTTGTTTCTGTTTCATATCCTACATGGCACAACTCTAGTAGGAATTTGTGTAGTTTTTTGTTTTGTTTTGTTAATACTGGCAGATGTCAGCCAAAGAGAAGGGCATGACAAAATCACCAATTGGTCCCGAAGATACGTTCCAAAGACCTCTCAGGCCACAAACATGCTGCCCAGCCCTTCCCACATTCACAGAAGTCCCAGACAATCACGATGCACTTGGGTCATGGGGTGCTTGCCAGAGGCTAGTGTCAGAGCAATGGGATGAATATTTACCTTCTTACACATACAAAATAAGGGTGAACACTTTAAAACAGTTTCCATGGGCTAGGCACTTTGCATGTTATCTTATTTAACCCTCACACAATCATCTTGAAGAAGGTAATGTTTACCCCGTTTTACAGATAAGGAAAGAAACCCTCAGTCTGGTTATGAAACTGACACAAAGTAATTTAGTCACTGACACTAGTAAGTGATGGAGATGGGGCTTCACAGTCAATGTTTTTAACTACTGCTCTCCTACCTTCACATCCACGGCTTGACATCTTCAGGGTTGAATGTCTTTTAGACTGTGGTACAGCTGCTTTAACTATTCATGGCTTACTGCAGGTGCTTATCTGATAGATACCTGAGACGGAAGGGTTTTCAGGTCAGGACTTTCTTGAACTGAATTGTATTCTACAACCCTTAGGGTACCTTGGCCCAACATTGATCTATTCCTGTGGGTTAAAATGGAAGAATATGCTGCCTCCACATGCAGGGCATTTTTAAAATGGATCCAATTATATGGGAAGGCAGAGCTCAAGAAACAACTCTGTACATAATGAGTTTTATTTGCCAGCCTGTGAAGCCATGCTTATATATCAGGCAGCCTCTGTGGACATGTCAGAGTGAGGTTTGACAGCCAGACTAAACCCTACCTTAGCTAGTTGGTCCTGGGATCTAAAGATGAAGTCTATGGGTGCACTGATAACAGCCCAGAATGCACTGAATGTGTTTCCAGTAATGTATTTATTTATTTACTAGATGGTTATCCACTCCATAGAGTGTCTCACCCCTGGTTTCTAAACTGGAAATTCTAAGATGCATCCTTCTCACTACCTTCTCTCACACACAGCTTTATTGGGTTTTGCCTTATACGAGGAAATAGAGATTTTCATACGTAATCACAATGTTATTGAAAAAAAAAAGTATACACTAGCTAATTCTGGATGAAGATATCACCATGACTAATGAAGGTTTTAGTAAAAGTCAGGTGGAATACCCAAAGAAAAGTTTTTTCTTTCTGTTTCTAACTATGCATGCACACACACACACACACACACACTTTGGAATTCAAGTTATCTTTCCATCTTATTTGCATCATTCCTGTAATTATAGATATTTGAACTAAAGGGACTCAAGAGATCATTTTAGTCTATTGTAGTTAGACAGGAAACCAAGGCCCAGAAAAGTAAAATTAAAGTAAAATCACAGGTTCAATGAATCATTTCTTTATAGGTTGTTCTACATTGTTATTTAAATGTTTTGTGCATGCAGATTTTATCTCTCTAATAGGATTTTGAGTCCCCAGTATGGGGAGCCACTTGAGGAAGGGGACTGGGAGGTAATGATAAAAACAGGGGCTTAAAGTACTGATCGAACCTGTACTCTAATAGCTCTCAATTTACTAGCTATGTGATTTGCACAGTTACTTAACATTATGAGCTTTCCTCCTGTGTAATGAGAACCATCATCACCATCCTTCTTTCAGGGTTGTTGGGAAGATCAAGAGGATAATGAATGTAAAGCACTTCATAAAGTTCTTGGCATAAGGTTACTGTATAAACGTTAGTTTCTTTTGCCCTCTTCTATATTTTATGTAAGCCTAACACACGGTAGAAATTCAACCAGTATTTGTTACATGGAGTTGAACATGACTTAATCTTTTACTGGGTGACAATCCTGAAAAGATAGTCTCATTGGATCGATACCATATCAGTCAGAGCACCCGCGCACACTTTGACAAACTATCACACAGATACATGTGCCACAACAAATACAATGACATGACATGTGGTCATGCATCTCTCTCTCACACACACTAGAAATATGTATATGGTATCAAGCTTGTCCTCCCTTGGTTGGTCGTGCCAGGATTACAATATGGTGGAGAGAGTGTGCTTTGGATTCGTTCACAACTAGTTTAAAATTCTAGTTCACCATTTGCTTACTAGATGATGATTGTGGGCAAGTGACATAACCTCTTTGAACTCTGGTCTCCTTACCTATAAAATGCAGGTAATAATAATAATAGTACCTACCTCACAAGTTTGTTGTGAGGATTAAATAAGACAATGTAGAGAAAGAGCTTATCCTTGATTTTTGTCTCTGCTTGAGTAACTTTTCTGTCAAGGTCAAAACAGAGTTGGTACAGCCCAGCCGGAGTGGCTCAGTGGTTGAGCGTCGACCTATGAACCAGGAGATCACAGTTCGATTCCCAGTCAGGGCACATGCCTGGGTTCCAGGCTCCATCTCCAGTGTGGGGCGTACAGGAGGCAGTCGATCAATGATTCTCTCTCATCATTGATGTTTCTATCTCTCTCTCCCTCTCCCTTCCTCTCTGAAATCAATAAAAATACATCAAAAAACCACCACCACAACAAAAAGACATAGTTGGTACACATTTTTTGCCCCACAGCTTTTTTATCCCAAAGCACAGGCTCAAGGGTTACCTAATTGAGACATGAGAAGGCCTGACAGGGAAGTAATGGTTTGATTCCAGGGAAGGGCAGGTGCCCGGTTTCCAGCTCATACCCAGTGGGGGGCATGCAGGATCAATGGTTCTCTCTAATCATTGATGTTTCTGTCTGTCTCTTTTCCCTCCTCTCTCTGAAATTAATAAAAACATATTTAAAAAAAAAAAAAAAAGACAGTTTGGCCCCAGTTGGGTTTGGCTCAGTGGATAGAGCATTGGCCTGTGGACTGAAGGGTCCCAGATTTGATTCTGGTCAAGGGCACATACCTCAGTTGCAGGCTCCTCTCCAGACTGGGCCCTGGTCAGAGCTCATGCAGGAGGCAACCAATTGATGTGTTTCTCTCACATTAATGTTTCTCTCTGTCTTTCCCTCTCTCTAAAAATCAATGAAAAAATATCCTCAGGTGAGGATTACAAAAAAAATTATTGTAAAGGTATGATAATATTTTGGCTATATTACAACAAAAGTCTTTGTTAGAGATAATACATATGAAGAGATATATAATATATGTATGATATATACATTTGTTAGAGATAATACATTTAAATGTGAAATGTTATAACAGTTTACTAGAGATTTATTTAAAAACACATCTGGAGGGAAACACATAATAAGAGAATAGGTGAAGCAAGGATGATAAAGTGTTGGTAATAGTAAAGCTGGGCGATGGATACATGGAGGTTTATTATTTTATCTTACTCCTTTAGTGTATGCTTGAAACTTTCCATAAAAAATTAAGAATGATTACTATGGGAAAACCTGAATCTCTTTCCATTCCCAAATGTTTGAAATAACTAGAAGTGAACATTTTGTTTTTGTTAATCCTCACCCGAGGATATTTTTCCATTGAATTTTAGAGAGCATGGAAGAGATGGGGAGAGACAGAGAGAAACACCCATTGGTTGCCTCCCGCATGCACCCCATAGAGTCTGCAACGGAGGTACAAGGTACATGCCCTTGATCAGAATTGAACCCAGGACCCTTCAGTCCGAGGGCCGACTCTCTACCCACTGAGCCAAACCGGCTAGGGCTAGATCAGGGGTGGGCAAACTTTTTGACTCGAGGGCCACAATGGGTTCTTAAACTGGACCGGAGGGCAGGAACAAAAGCATGGATAGAGTGTTTGTGTGAACTAATATAAATTCAAAGTAAACATCATTACATAAAAGGGTACGGTCTTTTTTTTTTTAGTTTTATTCATGTCAAACGGGCCGGATCCGCCCGTGGGCCGTAGTTTGCCCACGGCTGAGCTAGAAGCTAACATTCTTGCTGTAACTTTCAGAAGGATAAGGATTGGCGGGGCATCATTTAAGAGATGGGTGGAGGAAGAGGAATCCTGGGGACCGGAAGGTAGAAAGAAAACTGGTTTTGAGTGGTGTTGAAAAAGCCAGAGAGGAACACAGTTTCAAGATAGAAGGAGTATAACTATGCCAAACACTGCAGATGTCAAGAAGGAAAGGATTAAAATGACTCCGTTAGACATAGTAACTAGGAGGTTACTCTTGACCTTTGTAAGATCAGTTCTGGTGGAGGTGAGAAAATAGGTAACTTTTCTAAGAAGCTTGTCTGTGAAGGGGAAGAGATGTGAAGATTGTAATGTTTCTTTACCCCCGAAGAAGAAGGAACTAGAGTGAGTGTGTGTGTGTGTGTGTGTGTGTGTTTTAATGCAAAAGGGCAGTTGCTATATGAGTGTCTGTCAATGTAGGTGAAAAGAGGAATGACTAACGGACTCAGAAGAAGGACCCTTACTTACTAAGAGAGAATCTTTGGAACAAATTATATGTATATCCCATTGAAGCAGATAGGCTTGTTTTTCTGATCAAAGCCAGTTTGTTTTCCCAGTTTATTGTCTCTCCTAATAACTGTTTTGGAGTACATTTTTACTCATAAGTCTCACACAACAAATCTATATCAGTTGTTTTATTGGTTGAAGAAACAATTTTTTTATGACTGCATTTTAGGCGCATCTTTCAGTTCTTGAATAAAATTGCTCTCTGTAGTCCTTGAAAGGGGTTTTTCCCTGAAAAAAAAAAAGTTTCACCATACACACACACACACACACACACACACACACACTAAATAAATAAATAAATAAATAAATAAATAAATAAGAAGCTTTACCTCTTCCCTGAGTCAGGACTGTTAGGACTCTGTTTACTGCTCTTGTTTCAAAACTTATCATCTCTCAACCTACTAAAAAAATCCACAAAAACTTTTCAAGAATTTGTCTCAGCATACAGGGTGGTTTAGATGTGTATTTCCCCCTATTACCATTCCAAAAATTATTATAAACTCTTAGAATCTTTCAACTCAATTACATACCGATGACACTGACCAGTTTACCTCCAAACCCCACGGAGGGGTTGAGCTCAGGTATGTAAGAACGGGATAGTCTACACGTCAGGGCAAACTTCTCAATGGCGGGGTTAGTGGCGGGCGGGGGGTTTGGGAATGGGAAGAGGGCAGGAGAGCAGATCAGCTCTTCTTTCTCCGATTTCAGGGTGACATGGATGCATCCGACGCCGGCGTGGCATGAGGGCTGCCAGCGGAATGCGGCCAGGCTGGACAGAGGCTGGGGATCGGGGCCACCCCGGCGGAGACTCCGCCCCGCGCCGGCCCTCGCGCGCCCCCGCGAGGCCGTGCACGCGCACGCAGTCGTGTCTCGCGCAGGGTCGGGCCTGTCAGGCGGGAAATCTCGCGAGATCGGAGGCTGGGATGACGGGAGGAGGGGAGTGGTGTCGGGGAAGGGCGGGGGAACCTGGGCAGCGGCCGGCCTCTGTGGCTTCAGGGCTCGGAGAGCGAGAGGGAGGGTGGCCAAGAGAGTGAGTTGGTGCCGCCGCCCGCCTGAGGAGAGAGGAGGGGTCCCGCCTGCCGGCGCCCTTCGCGGGCCGAGAGCGCTAGGCACCCACGAACCTCTGAGGCCTCCGGGCCCCTGGGGACCCCGCCCCGCCGCCGCCGGCCGGCCGGCCCGCGGCCTCTCTTCCCTTTGTGAGCGCCCCCTTCCCAGGGGTGGTGGTGGTGGTGGTGGCAGAGGGTTGTGCGTGGGCCTGCCCGCCGAGGGGCCGCGGCGGGGGACCGACAGGGCCTCGGCTGTGTGAGGACGAGAGGCGGCCGAGGCCCGGGCCGGTTCCCCCGAAGCGGCGGCGGCGGCTCCTGGCACTTCCCCGCGCCATCTTAGCTGAGCCCCAGCGCTGAGGGCGCCTCCTCGACCCCGGTCGTCCCCTCGCTCCCCCCCGCCCCCCCGCCCCTTGTCGCAGAGCTTGGGCTGGGCGGCTCGTCGGGGCTCCGGGGGGGCGGGGGGGGCAGCGGTGTGTCGCCAGGCCCCCTCCTCCTCCTCGCTCCTCGCCTTCCAGCGTAGCGGCTCCCGCGGCGCGGTAGGGGGCTGTGCCTGCCTGCTCCGCCCCGACCTGTCGGCGAAAGGGTAAGGGCACCTCCGCTTTGGGTGCGGGAGACCGGGAGGGGGCGGGGAGACTGGGCCCACCGTGGCCTCTGGGCGGAAGGAGGGCGGTGGGAGTGGGTGGGGGAGGGAGACGAGGAGGGTCTGTGATTCCGTGGGTGGGGTGGAGGAGGCGGCGAGGTGGACGCCCTCCGGCTTCGAGGGGCCCGAGCCCTTCCATTTCTCTGTCCTGAGGGTCACCGGAAGGGGTGGTGGAAGGGGGTGCCTCCAGGAAGGTGTGGCCCTCCGTGGGAGACGGGGTGGATGTTCACCCCGATTTAAAAGGCGCGAGGCCCCTTTCCCTTCTGGTCCCTCTGCTCCTCCCTCTCCTTTGTAGTGTCTGTATTCTCGGGAAGGGAGACTGTTCTGGGGAGCCTGCTGGGTGGATTCCAGTCGTCCCCCCACCCCCAGGAAATGTACACCCCTCTTCTGTTAGGGGTGATGGAAGCGTTTTTCTCCCCTAACCCTTCCCCCTACCCCATCGTTAGTCTGCTGCAGTGCTGCAGAAGTCCAAGGCAGTTTCTTCAGACACAGGCCCGTGTGTACCCTGAAGGGAGGGGGAGCAGGAGAGGGAAGTCATGGCGCTTCCCTTGGAAAGGTTACTCTTTTCCTTTGGTTTTAAATCGATAACAGTACCGCCTGGATACTCTTCCCCTGAGATCTGCCCCTGGGAAGTAGGTCCGTTCCTGCTGTTGTTGTCTGCGGGGAGAGTGATGAGGCCTCCCGAGAAGGGACCCTGCCGTGGCAGAGCAGTTTTCATGTCTCTCGATCTCTCTCTCAAACACTGGGTTGACATTTTTGTGTGGGCATCTTGGGTTTTCATTAGGATTCAAATAAGATAACTTTGTATCCCCCCTACTCCCTTATTTTCTTCCTATGACTGACTTTGTAGTTCTTGGAGAATCATTAAAGATCATTGCATACAGACAGGCAGTCTGATGGACATTCCTCTCTGGGCTCTGAATTTTTAGGGTTAATGCTATTTTGTATAACACTGAAATTGGAAAACTTGGAAAAGGATTAGGTTACAAATCTTTCTGTAGCAAATGCTTTGTTAAGGAAATGAAAAAAATAAACATTGTAATTTGCTTAACTATGCTATGATAGCATCTATATTTGTAGTCAATAAGTTGTTTTTCCACTTCTTTTGCTTCATGTCAT
This sequence comes from Myotis yumanensis, assembly GCF_028538775.1. Lineage (NCBI taxonomy): Eukaryota > Metazoa > Chordata > Mammalia > Chiroptera > Vespertilionidae > Myotis > Myotis yumanensis. The sequence goes on along the minus strand of NW_027223767.1, from coordinate 20,572,149 downwards.
ATTTGTTTAAGACAAATCTTGTCTGGTTTACAGTAGTACTTGTTGGTTGTGTCCTTTAGTAGAGTAGGAATAAGAAAAATAAATATTTTGACATTCTGGAAGTGTGTTCCAAGTGTATTTTGTGACCAAAGAGTAGTCTTGAAGTCTACTGTTGATACTTTTTTCTTTAGTATATAAATTTACTGATGAAGTGATTTCAAAATGTTCCATATTGAATATTTACAGAATTAAATAATTATTTCACAAAGCAATGAAGATAACTAAAATATCCTATATAATAAAAGCCTAATATGCAAATTGGCCCCTCCACTGGGAGTTCGACCAGGGGGCGGGGCCGGCCAGCCAACCGCCTGGGGCCCATCCCCCTGGTTGGCCCTGCCCCTGCTGGTGGCAGGCATCTGGGGGAAGGGAGGCCCCAGCCAGCAGCTGGCAGCCACTAGGGACCCTACCCGTGTACTGATTTCATGCACTGGGCTTCTAGTATACATATAGACATGAGTTGTCTTGATATTTTACTATTTGGTATTTGGTATTTAAGCTTCACTTAGTGGGTGACTTATTTTTAAAGACTTTCAAACACCATCTACATTTAATGTCCATAAGAGCTTTTGTTGTATTTTTTATTTGTTTGTTTTTGAAACCTGTTTTAAGACAGGGATTTAAAGATGTTAGTAGTAGGTGGTTAGACACCAATTTAGTTTCTGTCATCTTTATGATTTTAATATGGGGAGACACATAAATGGTCTGTTAAATTAGATTTATTATTTTTCCTCAGAAAATGGAATTTTGCTTTCTTTATTCTTTTTATTTTTATCTGGGTTTATTTTAACTTCCTTTGTTGTTTTGTTAATCCACACCTGAGGTTATTTTTTTTCATTACTTTTTAGAGAGAGTGGGTGGGGTGGGGGAGAGAGAGAGACATCAATGTGAGAGAGACACATTGACTGGTTGCCTCCCAAACGAGGGTGAGGAGCAGGGAGCGAACCAGATTATGTGCCCCGGACCTGGAATGGAACCCAAGACCCTGTGCATAGGCCAGTGATGGCAAACCTTTTGAGCTCAGCGTGTCAGCATTTTGAAAAACCCTAACTTAACTCTGGTGCCGTGTCACATATAGAAATTTTTTGATATTTGCAACCATAGTAAAACAAAGACTTATATTTTTGATATTTATTTTATATATTTAAATGCCATTTAACAAAGAAAAATCAACCCAAAAAAATGAGTTCGCGTGTCACTTCTGACATGCGTTTCATAGGTTCGCCATCACTGGCATAGGCTGATGCTCTAACCACTCATCACACCAGCCAGGGCTAGAGTTATTTTAACAGCACTTCCCATAAATCTTTATTTCATGGCACAAAGCTGCATGTTGTGGTGTGTAGAGTTTCCCCCTACATAGCAAATTATTCCATTAAGTCTAATTCTCTGTTATGGTTTGTTGTTGTTAATTCATATATACTAGCATGAATAAATGCAAACATACTGCTTAGTAAAGAGTGACTTTTTAACTTGGAATGATGCAAGCAGAGAGGATTTATTAATAAATGCTACAAAATGTAAGTATGTGCACAGGATATAGGTAAACTACTTGATATAGTTCAGCATGCTAGAACTAAAAGAGGTACTTTTTAGGACAACTAAAAAGAAACCCTGTTTTCTGTCGCTGGTGGTAATTGTGCTAAAAGTGGTAAAAATATGTTCATAATCAATTTGATAAATTCATTATTAAGGAAAAACTGCCAGAGGGTTATTTCAGCCGACTTCTGATGCCACTGTCAGAAAGAATACTGAGAGCTCTTAGACTGGGTTGGTTAATTTCTGATTAGTATGGTACTTCTGTTACTAAATAGTTCATCTACAAAATGGCAGTGTACATCACTTCCTGTTCTTTCACAACTGGCCCTTTCTCTAGATTCCCTTTTAATGACTTAATTTTTGGCATTCTGATTCTGATTTGTTAATTTGGTTATAATTATCATTCTGGTGTGTTTTTTTCCCCCTTGACTGATTTGTATATTAAAATCAGTTAATTTTTCACCTGGGCAGAGTGGCTTAGTTGGTTGAGCATCATCCTGTGCACCAAAAGGTTGCCAGTTTGATTCACAGTCAGGGCACATACCTGGGGTTGCTGGTTTGATCCCCAGTTGGGTACCTTATGGAAAGCAAATTATTGGATGTTTCTCTCCCTCTGCCTTCCCCCCCTCCAGGCATGTCCTTGGTGAGGATTTAAAACAAAAGTCAGTTAAGTTTTCCATTGTTTCTGTTTTTGGTTTTCAATAGTCTCTATTACTTAAAATAATTATACTCATACTAATTTAATCTTTTTGAAATTAAGAGCTTTTTTGTATATATTAGTTAAAGGCTGCTGTTCAGTTCAGGATCATATTTGAATGAATCTCTTCCAAAAGTGTTATTTCTGTAATAAAGTCTTGCATAAAATTGGGATTGTTTCATTAAACAGAGTGCCAGTGTATGTTCATCTGCCTTTAGGTTTCTGTGCTTGTTTATGGCTGGATTATTTTTTAATTTCAAATTCTAAAATATAAGTGAAAAAGATACGGATCTGTATTATTTCATTCCATCCCATTGTTGGATCAAAGTATCATAGTTTTTAGTAATAAAAATTAATGTTTAATTTCATTAAAGATGTCTAATTTCTTCTAAATGTCAACATGAATTCAAAAGTTGGGTGGATGGACTAGAAATAATTTTCAGTTGGGATGTAATCTGTCAACATTTGGTAACAATTATTTCTATGTCAGTCTCTTCCATTTGTACTAGAAGCAGACTTTTTGTTCTGAAAAACAGTCTAAGGCTGCATCTTCTTACCTAGTAGAAAAATAAGTGACCTATAAAAGGTGTAAAGGTTTTTCAAAATATAAGTACCTGGCATATAAATAAGGTAAGTAAAAGTACAAGTTACTGAGTACTTTGCATAATATATATATAGCTGTTAAAAATGCTGTGTCAGGCCCTAACCAGTTTGGCTCAGTGGATAGAGCATCGGCCTGCGGACTGAAAGGTCCCAGGTTTGATTCCGGTCAAGGGCATGTACCTTGGTTGCGGGCACATCCCCAGTAGGAGGTGTGCAGGAAGCAACTGATCGATGATTCTCTCTCATCAATGTTTCTAACTCTCTATCCCTCTCTCTTCCTCTCTGTAAAAAAATCAATAAAATATATTTTAAAAGAAAATGCCGTGTCAGCCCTAGCTGGCTTGGCTCAGTGGATAGAGCATTGCCCTGCGGACTGCAGAGTCCCAGGTTCGATTCTGGCCAGGGGCACATGCCTAGGTTGTGTGCTCAATCCCCAGTGGGGGGCGTGCAGGAGGCAGCCATCAGTAACTCTCTCTCATCATTGATGTTTCTATATCTCTCTCATTCTCCCTTCCTCTCTGAAATCAATAAAGAAATATATTTTTTAAAAATGCCGGTGTCAGATAGCTATATTTAATTGGCCTCTAACTTATCTTTAAAACTGAGAAGGGGCTAATTTTTCCTTTTGATAAAATTATTCAATACTAGAGGCCCGATGCACAAAATTCGTGCATTCAGGGGTGTGGGGGGTCCCTCAGCCTGGCCTGCGCCCTCTCATAGTCCAGGAGTCCTTGGGGGATGTCTGATTGATGGCTTAGGCCCGCTCCCCATGGGAAGCGGGCCTAAGCCATCAGTCGGACATCCTTAGTGCTGCCAAGGAGGCAGGAGAGGCTCCTGCCTCTGCCGCTGCGCTTGCCAGCCGTGAGCCCAGTTTCTGGCTGAGCAGTGCCCCACCCCCACCCCCGTGGGAGTGCACTGACCACCAGGGGGCAGCTCCTGCATTGAGCGTCTGCCCCCTGATGGTCAGTGCATGTCATAGTGACCGGTTGTTCCGCTGTTTGGTCGATGTGCATATTAGCCTTTTATTATATAGGATGATAGTGTTGTACAGATTTAGAAGTAGATGAATCACTTCATTCAGAAATATATTCAAAGTTTAGTTTCTGAGAAAAACATCCTTCCTATATAATAAAAGCCTAATTGCAAATTGTCCTCTCGGGTGGTCGTTTGACTGGGAGACTGGGAGTTTGACCGCTTGCTATGAAGTGCACTGACGACCAGTGGTGTGGAACATGGTGGGTGTCAGCGACATGGCGCTGGCAGCAGGCGGCAGTGAAGATTTTGAGAGCAGGACCATGGCGGGATGATGAAGCAGGTGAGCGGGCGGCACCAGGCCAAGGCGGGTGCGAGCGGTCGGGGCCAGGCCCTGACTGATCGCCCCACCGACGGTGACCAGCGGCGAGGGGTGAGGCCGCCGCCTGGCTCCTAGGTGCTGAGGGAGTCAGGTGGGGGGCCCAGCCCCGATCGATCGCCCCGCAGGCGGGATGGTAGAGCAGGTGAGGGGGTGGAGCAGGCCATGGCAGGGTGCCAGGCGGAGCTGTGAGGCTGGGGGTACAAGCTGGGGCTGAGAGCCTAGGGGTGCGAGCTGGGGCCCGACCCCCAAGGGATCACACCTGTGCACGAATTGGTGCACTGGGCCTCTAGTTAACAAATAATCGAATGGAACAAAATAATTCTGATTTTCAGCCACCAATAATAATAAAACTGGCACTTAATATCTTAATTTCACCATTTATTAGCTGTGTAACTTGTTTGTGTAACTTTTTAAGCCTTACTTTCCCAATCTATAAAATGAAGGTAGTATCGACTTTACAAGGTTGTTAGGTTTAAATGGGATAACCCTTGTTAAGTACTTAACATATTGCCTGATACATGTTAAGCACTCATTAAGTTTTTGGCTACCACACACTAGCTGCTTATGAAATGCTTACAAATGAATACAGAGGATTTAATATTTAAGAATGAATTGCATTCCATAATTTTGATTTGAAGTTGGATTTATACATTTAGAGTTCAATACATATATTTGAAAAGAAATGGTTAGAATTTCTAACCAAGGATAGCTTACAAACTTTCTGAACCTGTAATGTACTATTATGAAGTTCTACAAGAGATTTTCTTTTTCCTGTGCTGTATCTAAAGCCCATCCTAAAGAACAAATTTCCTTTTCTTTTGGCACTTCATTTGTTTATTTAAGGCTCAGTTGGTGTATCACTCTTTTACTGCCTGGAGCTCTTTTCACCATCCCTAGTTTTGAAAGCATGCAAAGTACTCATGCTTTCCTAAGCATTTATTTATTTATTTTTAAGGTATTCTTTGTAGGTGTGTCTTCACCTTGAAAGTTCTTTATATTCCACAATTTATTAATTCAACACGTATTAAGTGATGATTATGTGCTAGTAATATATAGTCCCTGCTCTGGAGGAATTGTCTTCTCATTCTTTCCACCTTCTGATTAGTTTTCTCAAACTAGATATTCATAGTAGAACAAGGACCTTCCTATCATTGTCAGTTCCTATAAGCCAGTGCTTTTCAAACTTTAGGTTGTGACCCATTAGTGCAGTGGTTCTCAACCTTCTGGCCCTTTAAATACAGTTCCTCATGTTGTGACCCAACCATAAAATTTTTTTTGTTGCTACTTCATAACTGTAATGTTGCTACTGTTATGAATCGTAATGTAAATATCTGATACGCAGGATCGTCTTAGGGGACCCCTGTGAAAGGGTCGTTCAACTGCCAAAGGGGTCACGACCCCCAGGTTGAGAACCACTGCATTAGTGGCTTGTGAATTCAATTTAGTGAGTCACAGTAACAGTTGTTAAAAATGAAAAGTAATCTATATATATAAAAAGCCAGTGACGTTAATGACCATAATGACCAGTTGCTATGAGGCCCACAGTGGCCAGCAAATTGGCCGATCAGGGGGTGGGGCCGGCCGGCCAACCTCATGGCCCCTCCCCACTGCTGGCCTGCCCCTGATAGGACTCTCCCACCCTGATCAAGAGCAGGCCACTGGTCAAACTACCCCTCTCTTCCCCCCCGGCCAGCCCTGCCCCCGATCAGCCTGCTTCACCAAGATAGGCCTGCAGCCCCTCCCCCTGGCCGGCCTGCCCCTGATCACGCCCCCCACCCCCACCCCAATAGGGGGTGGGGCTGGGCAGCCAACCTCCTGCAGCTCCTCCCCCTGTCTGGCCACACCCCCGATGGGCCCCCACCATTCTGATTGGCCCCCCATCCCAATAGGGGGCGGGGCCGTCCCCGCCAACCTCCTGCAGCCCCTCCCCCCACCCAGCCCCACTCCTGACTGGCCCCCTACCCCATCAGGGTCAGGGCTGGCCAGCCAACCACCCACAGCCCCTCCCCATGGCCAACCCCTAATTAGGGGGCAGGCCAGCTGGCCAACCTCCCACCATCTCCTCCTCCCTACAGGCCCAGCCCTGATCTGACCCGATTGTGGCTGGGCTGGCCGGACCCCACCCGTGCATGAATTTGTGCACTAGGCCTCTAGTGGGAAATATCAGAGTGTGGTGTGTAAGTAAGGGTAAGCATTGTATGGGAAACTTTTTTTTCTGTATTTTTATGTGCTCTGAGTACCTAGTTAAATTTTTTTGAAATTTCTTTTTTAATTCATCCTTTTTACTTCTAATCTCATGTCTTTGAATATGCTTGTTTGTTTTTTCTTTTATTTTAACAACCCTACTTTCAATCTCTAATTTCCAGTCTGGTTTGGTAGTTATGTTGTGCATATTTACCTTTCCTAAGCTTGCAGGGTACTGAGGACTCCGTCTAAAAGATCCTGGGCAAGGTATCCGTAGTTTTGCGCATGATGGTAACCTCTGAGTTTTTTGTTTTTTTATTTGGGAACATGTGTCATCATGTATGTAGTGCCACATCCTATGTGTGTGAGTGCAGTTTCTCATGAATTGCAGAATTTATTTTAAAAAAGAAGATGATTTATTTGTAACATTAAGAATATACTTTTTATTTTTATCCAGTAGATTTAATTTTTAAAATGTTCATTACAATATGTTTTAATAAGATTTATTATGTACCTATTTAAATGTGTTAAGTAAATATAATAAGTATATAGTTGATCCTTGAGTGACGTGAAAGTTAAGGGTGCTGACCTCCTGCATAGTGGAAAACTCACATATAAGTTTTGACTGCCCCAAAATTTAAGTTGTCCCTTGGTATCCGCAGGGCATTGGTTCCAGGACCCTCTAAGGGTACCAAAATCCTGAAGTCCCCTATATAAAATGGTGTAGATCAATGCATACAGTTGGCCTTTTGCATCTGTGGACACTCCCAACAACAGATCCAAAACAGACGAGGTACTTATTGAAAAAAGTTTATGTATAAATGGACCCTTGCAGTCTAAACCTGTGTTGTTCAAGGGTCAACTGTATTTTTAAAATTTCAGTATGTAGTAGTTATGAGTCTCTAGTTTGTATTTTGGATTGATTTCTAATGTATTCTCACTGAGACTGAGAAAGAGGTTTCAGAAAAAGTGGATGAACAGCATTACTAAACAAGGCCAGGGTTTTCCTTTTTTATACTTGCGAATTTAGTGTTACTCAGAATTGGAAAATCTTTGTCTCGTTGCCGAAAGCATATATATCCTTGATTGTAAAGACTATAAGGTTACTAATTAACCTATATTGAACTCGATGAGAAAACGTTACTCTTCATTGTGGCACAGAAACTCTGTTCGTTATGTGTTATAGTATTTAAAATACTAGAGTCCCGGTGCATGAAATCATGCACGGATAGGGTCCCTAGGCCTGGCCGGTGATCAGGGCAGATCAGGTTCCCCACTTCCCTGCCTCCTCCTTCCTCGCACCCTCAGCGCCTTCCACCACCATTGGTTGCCCTTCATGTTCTGCGCTGCCCCCTGGTGGTCCGCGCACATCACAGCAAGCGATCGAACTCCCTGGGGGGACAATTTGCAAATTATCCTTTTATTATATAGGATAGTGTTTAAGTAATTTCATGCTGTGTACATGGTTGATGATGATTGTGTTTTATCAGGACCATCACATTATAGGAGTTCTGTATTTTAGATGGTTTGTTTCAAAAGGATTCTGAGTCCCAGAGGTACAATATAATGTGCCTCACTTTCAGATTCTTTGATATATATAGTTGTTAGAGCTGATAATTTTTCTGTTATCTAGAAAAGCACAAATAATTTGAAAAAAAGAGTAATGGAAAGATCCTTTTATCTTCAGTTTAGGTACAGACAGATAAAATATTTTTGTGTATTATGTACAAATGTTCATATTATGTATGAATATTCATTTCTCTAAGTAATGCTGTAAGACTTTAATCAATAGCAAAAGGATTTTAAGAAGAAAAAGATGTGAAAATTTTCTAGTTAGGAAAGAAATGTTCTATAGTAGAGGAACTTGATTGCTAGCAATAGAAAGTACAATAAGCCCTCGATTTTTTGAACCTCGATTTAACGGACAAAATTCCCAGTCTGTGTGTCATGTGAAAATTAGCACCCTGTTAATTTTAAAATGCTTTTAACTAAGATTTGCTTATAATTAAATTAGTAGGTTATTTTTTGTTATTAATTCACTGTTTAAAATTGTGGCAAATATGCACATAACATCAATAAAATGTATCATTTTAACCACTTTAAGTATACAATATAGTGGTGTTAAGTACATTCAGTGTTGTACAACCATTGCCACTATTCATATCCAGAACTTTTTTTTAACATATATTTTTATTGATTTAAAAGAGGAAGGGGGGAGAGGAAGAGAGAGATAGAAACATCAAAGATGAGAGAGAATCATCCATTGATCGGCTGCCTCCTGCACACCGCCCTCTGGGGATCGAGCCCGAAACCTGGGCATATGCCCTGACCAAGAATTGAACCATGACCTCCTGGTTTATAGGTCAAAGCTCAACCACTGAACCAGGCTGGCCAGGCTCCAGAACTTTTTTTATCATCCCAAACAGAAACTATACATCCACCAAACAATAACTGTCATTTTTTTTTTCCCTCTTCCCAGCCCTTGGTAACCTCTATTCTACTTTCTGTCTCTGAATTTATCTATTCTAGGTACCACACATAAGTGGAACCATACAGTACAGGGCATGGCAAAAGTAGGTTTACAGTTGTGAGTACACGAAACAGAGTTTATTCTTGCATTATTATTTATTAAATAGTGTATTATTTTTCTTACAAAAATATATAAATTTACTTTTGCCCTACCCTGTATTTGTCCTTTTGTGACTGGCTAATCTCACTTAGCATCCTGTTTTCATGTCTTATTCGTATTGTTACATGTCTCAAGAATTTCATTCCTTTTTAAAGACTGAGTAATATTCCATTGTTTGTAAATATCACATGTTTATCCATTCATCTTTTTTTAAAAAAAATATATTTTATTGATTTTTTACAGAGAGGAAGGGAGAGAGATAGAGAGTTAGAAACATCGATGAGAGAGAAACATCGATCAGCCGCCTCCTGCACATCTCCCACTGGGGATGTGCCTGCAGCCCAGGTACATGCCCCTGACTGGAATCGAACCCGGGACCTTTCAGTCTGAAGTCCGACGCTCCATCCACTGAGCCAAACTGGCTTCGGCATCGTCTTTTGATAGACATTTCAGTTGTTTATATCTTTTGGCTATTGTGAATAATGCTGCTATGGACATTGGCGTATAAGTATCTCTTTGAGCCCTGCATTCAATTCTTTTGGGTATATTTGAGGGCTACTACAGTATTCTTAACCTTAGTATTTGCATGATATATCTTTCTTACTATTAATCTATTTTTGTCTTTATATTTAAAGTGAGTTTCTTATTGACAGCTTTCTAAAATTGACTTTTTATTTTTATTTTTTTTTATTTTTATTTTTTTATTTTTTTTATTTTTTGGACCCCCACCCTGAAGGGGCTATGGCCAGCCTACAAACAGCCATCAGCTACTCACCCAGTCTGTCCAGGCACCCCAGCAGGACCCCCCCCTCCCTGAAGGGGATGTGGCCAGCCTGAAAACGGCCCTCAGCCCCTCACCCAGGCTGGCCAGGCACCCCAGCAAGGACCCCCACCCTGAAGGGGCTGTGGCCAGCCTGCAAACAGCCATCAGCCCCTCACCCAGGCTGGCCAGGCACCCCAAGGGGGACCCCCACCCTGATCCGGGACACCCTTCAGGGCAAACCAGCCAGCCCCCACCCAGGCACCAGGCCTCTATCCTATATGATAAAAGGATAATATGAAAATTGACCCTAACAGTAGAGCGACTGGGAATCACTGGTCACTATGACACACACTGACCACCAGGGGGCAGATGCTCAATGCAGGAGCTGCCTTCTGGTGGTCAGTGTGCTCCCACAGGGGGAGCTCTGTTCAGCCACAAGCCAGGCTGACGGCTGCCAGTACAGCAGTGGTGGTGGCAGCCTCTCCCGCCTCCTCAGCAGCGCTAAGGATGTCCAACTGCAGCTAGGCCTGCTCCCTGCTGGCAAGTGGACATCCCTCGAGGGCTTCTGGGCTGCCAAAGGGATGTCTGACTGCCAGCTTAGGCCCAATCCCCCGGGGAGTGGGCCTAAGCCAGCAGGTGGTCATTCCCTGAGGGGTCCCAGACTGCGAGAGGGCACAGGCTGGGCTGAGGGACCTTCCCGAGTGCACACATTTTTGTGCACTGGGCCTCTATAAAATTGACTTTTTAAAAAGGGTCTTGCTTTTCTGTTTTTTAATACATTCTCTTTGTATTTTATTTGGAGTCTTTTGTTCCTTTTTGCTATTCATTTTCTATTTGTCCCATCTTTTGGCAGTTCCTGTGTCCTTCCCTATCTTTGTTTGGCTTGAGTATATTTATTTATTCAATTTTATCTCCATTGTTGGCTTAATAGGCCATAGTTTTTTATAATAAGTCTCTTTAATTTGTCACATTTCACCTTCAAATAATATTATACCACTTCACATATAATGTAAGAAGCTTCCAATGGCATTCTTCTGTTTTCCACTCTAATCCTTTGAACTAGTGTTGTCAAACATTGTCCTTGTATATATGTTAAAAACTCTAGATTACATTGTTGTTATTTTTGCTTTAAACAATTTATTATATTTTAAAAATAATTAAGTTATTTTTAAAGTTTTTAATATTTATAACATTATTTATGATTTCTACTATTCTTCATTCCTTTGTGAAGATCCCAGTTTCTATTTAGTAACTTTTTCTTTGGGATTGAGGATCTTGCTTTAACATTTCTTGTTATCTACAACTCCATTTGACCTTATTATTCAGATTTTACCAATTTTACCTACACTCCTTTGTGTGTGAGCTTGTTAGGTATATTTAGTTCTATGCAGTTTTATCACACGTGTAGATTAGTATGACAACTATCATAGTCAAGATACAGAATAGTTCCATTATAAGGATTACTTGTCTATCCTTTATTGTCACAGCCACCTCTTTTTCTTACCCACCCAACTCTTAGAAACCATGCACTCATCTGTTCTTTTTTTTTTTTTTTTTTTTTTTTTTTTACAGTGAGTGGGCTACTCCACAGAGCAGCCTTTCTTTCTTGGGATTTATTTTTTCTTTTTTTAAAATATGTTTTTATTGATTTCAGAGAGGAAGAGAAGAGGGAGAGATAGAAACATCAATGATGAGAGAGAATCATTGATCAGTTGCCTCCTGTGCTCCCCTTAGTGGGGGGTCGAGCCCACAATGCAGGCATGTTCCCTTGACCGGAATTGAACCTGGGACCCTTCAGTCCACAGGCCAACACTCTATCCACTGAGCCAAACCGGCTAGGGCTACATGGGCTTTTTCTGGGTATTCCAGTTCCCTTTTACATCCCAAAGATGTGCACATTCAGTTAATTTAGATTTTTAGTTCCAGTTCTGTTATTGATTGTAACCTTAGGCAAGCCACTCAACCCTTCAGGCCCTCATCCATGACATAGATGACTTAAAGATATATAAGGTACCTTTGATCTTCAATTATCTGAGTCTGTTTATATATGTCAAACATTGTGCTCTTTTTTTATTTTTGAAGGAAATAAATCTAAGATCAACTCAATACACCAGATTTTGTTGATAGTAAAATAATTCAATTTTTTCTTGTATTTTTACTTCATTATTAAAAGAAAGCTATGTAGAGATTTGGAAAACTCACAAGTGCTTATCTTCCATTTGAACAAGAAAATGACAAAGAGTCAGGATTTGTGTTTTTACTCATTCTGTCTCTAAATATTAGTTAATGAGTTGTCTAGTCAGTTGTGTGATGATTGGAAGGAAAGCCATAAACCATGTATATTGCTAAACTGGGATATCTGTCTTTTCTTTTGATAATAGTAGGGAGGGCAGAAAGCTTAGAAATGTAACTGAAAAGTAGATCTTTATATAGTGGAATTTATAATGGGGAGAATTGAGAGCAGGTTGTGTCTTAAAGAATCCAAAGTAGTTCATACTTTGCTTATTAGTTCTTCTTAGCTTTGGGCATGATTTGGTATAGGCCAATTTGTGTATATTTTAAATTGTTGCCTCTTTCACTTTTAAGCTAGGTCTAGGGAGAATATCATATTGGAAATAATCTTAAGACAGTTGTATTTTATCTCTCAGATTCTCCTATCCAGAAATTATTGAACAAAACCTGCCAGTAGTCTCAGCTTATAACCAACTTTGATTTAATAGTAGATTCAATTAAATAGCTTTGTTACTTAAAAAAAATGTTTTTATTGACTTTAGAGAGAGAGGAAGGGGAAGAAAGAGAGAAACAGAAACATAGATTGGCTGCTCCTCACGCCCCCTACTGGGGACTGAGCCCACAACCTGGGCATGTGCTCTGACTGGGATTCAGAACAGGTGACCTTTTGGTGCATGGGATAACGCTCAATCAGTTGAACCATACAGCCAGTGCAGCTTTGTTACTTTTAAGGACATAGATGTGTAATATTTGCTTGATCATTATGTTATTCATTTTTTAAAAATTTACATTCAATAATTGTGTTAGCTTTCATTATTCTACTCCAGTGACTCTCAACCTCTGGCTTACCAGAAAAAGCTGCCTATTAAAATAAATTGCAGATTCCTGTGGCACGCTTTGAGCAATTCATATTTAGGTTTGATGAGGGGCCCAGGAGTATGCATGTTAAACACACACACACACACAATTAATTGTGCCTCGAAGAAGAGTTGGGTGGGGAAAGTTAAGGTATAGTAGAAATATGGCCCTGTTACTTACTAGCTGTGTTATAGTGAGCAAATTGCTTAATTTCTCTGAGCCTCAAATATAATTTGAGTTTTCCACTAGAGATGATAACCAGAAATTGAAAAAAGGAGAGGAGTTTGGCATGAAGTGCTTACTGGTTATGTTCTGTGTTCTTAACATTTCATTTAACCCTCCTCAAATCCCCGTGACAGGTATCATTTCCCCTCCTTTAGAGATGGGAAAGCTGAGGTCAGAGCTATTAAGTTACTTGCCCAACAAGTTAACTGCCAGCAGTTAGTATGTTGGCAGATCCAGTTTGGGGACTTAGATAATCTGATTCCAGAACTTGTGCTCTTAGTTACTGTGTGTTCAAGACTCTGTGGAAAGAGGAGCATGATGATAAACTTGAGAGGTCTGTGTCTTCAGAGCACAGGAAATTGGAAGGAGATGAGGCTAACAAGATGGGTAGGGTCAGACCATGTAATTCCCTTGAACATTATGTTAAGGATTTTTGTTTCAGCCAAAGTACAGTGTAAAGGCATGGAATACTTAAATAGAGGGGATGACATAATTGGGTTTGCATTTTGAAAGGTCACTATGGTTGTAGTAGATCAAATGGATTGGAGAGGGCGGGGCCAAGAGCGGATACAGTGGCACCCTTTTGGAGGTTGTTATAGTAAGTAGCCTGAGTAAGATAAAGTGGTAGCCTGGAGAGACTAAGGAAGTGATTGATTATGCATGTGGAGGAAAGTGGGACAATTTGAGAAAGATTTAGGACAAATCTACAAGAGTTGGTAATGGATTGGGTTATGAATGAAGGAATAGAGGGTATCAAAAGTAACTCAGGTTCTGAATTGCTGAAGTGGATACACTTTATTTTTATATAAGACACTCAGAAAGATGAGGTTGAATGACTAGATAATGTTATTAGAAGTGCCTTTAAGATATCCAAGAGATGTCAAATACATATAATTTTATAGTACCATTGAACTTTCTCTGTGTGGTAAATAAATGGGCTGCCCATTCTTTTGTCCCTTTTAACAGCTGGTGAGTACTTTTCCAGGGCTTTATTACAGTTGTTATCTCTTGAGTTACTGGTAATAAAAAATAATGTAAATAGAGTTTGACTCTTAGTTATTATAGCTAGTAAAAGAATGTGAAAAGATTCTTCAATCTAGAAAGTAAATAAGGAAAAGTATGTTAGGATAGTTCTTCTTTGGAGAATGGCAGAACTGAGAATATATCCTGGGGAAAACACTAGTAAAAAGAGGACAAAAAGGGCTAATCTAAATATAAAATAACAATTTAAAAGTCATTCAACAAACATTTGTTTTGATTGGTTATGTGATACTCTCAGGTTTTGTGAAGGTGCTCCAGAACTTTATAATCTATACTAGATGCCCAGTGCACTAATTCGAGGGTGGGGTCCCTCAGCCTGGCCGGCGATTGGGGCCGATCAAGAGGGGGGGGGGGGGGGGGCGTCTGGACCATGGGAGGTTGGCTGGCAGCAGGAGGTTGGCTGTAGGAGTGCACTGACCACCAGGGGGCAACTTCTGCATTGAGCGTCTACTCCTTGGTGGTCAGTGTGCATCATAGCAACTGGTTGACCGGTTGTTTGGTCGCTTAGGCTTTTATATATATAGACTAGAGGCCCGGTGCACGAAATTCATGCACTTGGGCGGGGGGGGGGGGTGGGGGTCCCCCCTCAGCCCGGTCTACGCCCTCTCACAGTCCGGGAGCCCCGCAATCAATCGCCTGCAGAGGGAGGCCCCGCTCACCTGCTGCAGCGCCACAGGCTGGGCAGCCCCCCTATCGATCACCCTGCAGTGGGTGGCTTGGGCCTCCTCCCTCTGTGGGGTGATCATGGGGTGATGGCGGGGCCCCCCGACCAATCGCATCACACCCGCCTTGGCTGGCCTGGCGCCAGTGCGTGTCATAGTATGGTTGTCTGGACGTCTGGACTGTCATTCTGCTGTTCGGCCGTTTGGTCGATTTGCATATTACGCTTCTATTATTATAGATAGCCTGGGGGCGTAAGGCATGTAAACAACTAGAATATATAGAAAAATAAATATTAAAATAGAGCCCAGCCAGCATGGCTCAGTGGTTGAGCATTGACCTATGAACTAGGAAGTCACAGTTTAGATCCTGGTCAAGGCACATGCCCAGGTTGCCAGCTCTATCCCCAGTGTGGGACTTGCGGTAGGCAGCTGAGCAGTGATTCTCGCTTATCATTGATATTTCTATCTTTCTCTCCCTCTCCTTCTTCTCTGAAGTCAATAAAAATATATTGGGGGAAAAAAGGAATTTCCTACCCTAATTTGTACTTAATAAATATTACTGGAAAAATCAAAAAAACAATATGAAAGATTAATTGGAGAGAATTAAACTAGAAACAGTCCAGATAGGAGGTTAATGCATTAGTTTAGGTAAGATATAGTTAAAGCCTGAACTATGGATAGAGGAAGAGATTCTAGTCTGTTGGATTTAAAAAATATATTTTATTGATTTTTTACAGAGAGGAAGGGAGAGGGATAGAGAGTTAGAAACATCAATGAGAGAGAAACATCAATCAGCTGCCTCCTGCACACCTCCTACTGGGGATGTGCCCGCAACCAAGGTACATGCCCTTGACTGGAATCCAACCTGGGACCCTTCAGTCCGCAGGCCGACACTCTATCCACTGAGCCAAACCGGTCAGGGCTGGATTTACCATTTTATTAGATTGATGATAGAAGAGGAAAAGAGGAAGGGAAAAAATTCAAAAATCATATCTAGTTTTCTTCTCAGAGACATAAAGAATAGCGGTGCCATTATCTAGGGTGGGAAATGCAGGATGGATTTGCTGAATAGAATTGATGGGTCATATGGTAATTCTATGTTTAGCTTTTTGAGGAACTGCCAAACTGTTTTCCACAAAGGCTATACCATTTTACATCCCCACCAGTAATGCACAAGTGTTCCAATTTCTTCACATCCTTGCCAACACCTGTTATTTGACTCTTTGATTATAGTCATTCTAGTGGGTGCGAAGTAATATCTCATTATTGTTTTGATTTACATTTCCTTAATGAATAATGATGTTGAGAATATTTTCATGTGCTTATTGACCATTTGTATATTTTCTTTGGAGAAATGGCTATTCAAATCCCTTGCCCATTTAAATTTTTAAAACATTTTATTTATTTGTCAATTACCTTTGCCCATATTTAATTGGGTTAACCCAATTAATAATTGATTATATATTCTAGATACTAGGCCCTTATCAAATATATGATTTGCAAATATTTGCTTCCACCTTCTTGATGAAAATATGAATGGAAAAATTAGAGAAAAAAGTTTAACTTTGATAAGTCCAATTTATCTTTTTTTAAAAAAATTATATGTGCTTTTGATGTCATATCTTAAAAACTGTTGTCTAATCCAGGGTCATGCAGATTTTTCACCTGTGTTTTCTTCCAAGAGTTTTTAAGTCCATTTTGACTTATATTTTATATGTGGTGTGAAATAGAGGTTCAAATTCATTCTTTTGAATGTAGGTTATCCAGTTGCCTCACCAACATTTGTTGAAAGTGTTGCTACATTTATCAGTAGTTTACTTCTTTTTATTGCTGCGACTAGTATTGCATTATGTGAATATACCACAATTTTATTATACATGTATTTGTTGGTAGACATTTGTATTTGCAGTTTTGGGTTATCTGTACTAATAAAAACCCTGGGTGTAACATCACGGCCAGAAGTGCGACCAAGCGGAAGGAAGTCAGTCCCGCAGGGATTGTCTTGGAAACGGCTGCACCCTCCCCCCAGCTGTTTCCCAGAGCTGTTTCCTGTAAGGGTGGGGTTTGAGGCAGGAACCCGCCCTCGGAGCCTGGTGGCATATCTTTATAAAGTGTGCCGCACCAGCACGGCCAAGGGTGAACCTGAGTGGGGGCGGCTGAAAGGCTTAGAAAAGACAGACAAGAGAATGAAATCTGGGTCTCGGTGGGACACTGCTTCTCTGAGAGACAGTGACCACGCCCACAGCCGTGTCTTTATTTTATAGCAGATGCCATGAGGCAAAGTAAGGGCGTGACCAAGATGTTTACAACATTCTCCTGGGTTTCAGTCCTACTCAACTACATGCACCTGAACTCTATCAAGCCTCCATCACTCAGGCACGTGAGGCCACATGTTTGGACCATAGGTTCAAGCTTACAACTATAGCTGTTGGCTATAATTGTGCTGGGAGGGCCCTGCCCTCCAAGCTGGGACTTGCACGTGGCAATGAGAAGACTGTGCCCTCTCATCAGTCCAAGGCTTGAACCTGTCCAAAACACTGTAGCGGCTCCCCACAATAAAGTTTTAATACATATATTAGAGGTGGTGGTGGTGGTACTGTTTTACCCACAGGAATTGCTGCAAATTTACTTCTTGGTGGAAGAACCTTTCATTCCCAATATAAATGACCAATTCCATTAAATGAAACTTCAATTTCTAGACTCGATATAAACAGTGAAGTTGCTAAAACTATTAAAAAGGCCCAACTTCTCATTATTGATGAATGCATCATGGCATCCAGTCATGCTATAAATGCCATAGACAGATTACTAAGAGAAATTATGAGTTTGAATGTTGTATTTGGTGGGAAAGTCGTCCTTCTTGGAGGGGATTTTCGACAATGTCTCAGTATTGTGCCGCATGCTATGGGATCGGCCATAGTACAAATGAGTTTAAAGTACTGTAATGTTTTGGGATGTTTCAATAAATTGTCTCTTAAAACAAATATGAGATCAGAGGATTCTGCTTATAGTGAATAGTTAGTAAAACTTGGAGATGGCAAACTTGATAGCAGTTTTCATTTAGGAATGGATATTATTGAAATCCCCTGTGAAATGATTTGTAATGGATTTATTATTGAAGCTACCTTTGGGAATAGTATATCTATAGATAATATTAAAAATATATCTAAACATGAAATTCTTTGTCCAAAAAAATGAGCACATTCAAAAATTAAATTAAGAAATTTTGGAAATACTTGATGGAGTTTTTCACACATATTTGAGTGATGATTCCATTGATTCAACAGATGATGCTGAAAAGGAAAATTTTGCCATCAAATTTCTTAATAGTATTACTCCTTCGGGAATGCTGTGTCATAAATTAAAATTGAAAGTGGTGCAGTCATCATGCTATTGAGAAATCTTAATAATAAATGGGGTCTTTATAGTGGTACCAGATTTAACATTAACGAAGCTGAAGTATTAACAGGATCTGCAGAGGGAGAGGTTGTTCTGATTCCAAGAATTGATTTGTCCCTGTCTGACACCAGCCTCCCATTTAAATTAATTCGACGACAGTTTCCGGTGATGCCAGCATTTGCGGTGATTATTAATAAATCACAAGGACAAACTCTAGACAGAGTAGGAATTTTCCTACCTGAACCTGTTTTCACACATGGTCAGTTATATGTTGCTTTCTCTTGAGTTTGAAGAGCATGTGACATTACAGTTAAAGTTCTATATACTTCATCACAAGGGAAATTAGTCAAGCACTCTGAAAGTGTTTTCACTCTTAATGTGGTGTACAGGGAGATATTAGAATAAGTTTAATCACTTTATCAGTCATTGTTTGCATCACTGTTGTTTTTATATCATGTTTTTGTTATTTTCATATCATGTTTTTGTTGTTTTTATGTCATGCCTCTGTTGTTGTTATATCCTTTTGTTACTGTTTATTTATTAATAAATTTACATATTATTTTCATATACATTTTACTAATTTCCTTTCATCTCTCACACTTCTATTATAGAGAAAGGGCAAATAGCAATATTAAAATATCTCCGCTAATTCCCTTTTAATGTGCACGAATTTTGTGCACTGGGCTACTAGTTATGAATAAAGATGCTGTGTACAAATATTTTTGTGTACCTGGTGCTTTCATTTCTTTTGAGTAAATGATAACTATTTAAGAAATTGTTCTATCATGTGTAAATGTTAATTTAACCTAATAAACTTCTTTTAAACTGTTTTCCAAAATGGTTATACCATTTTACACTCCCATCAGCAATGTAATGAGTTCCAGTTCCTCACGTTCATTTATCAAATTATGAAAATATGGGAAATAATACAAGAACAAATAAATAGTAATATAAGAATAAACTATGTATTTTGCATATTCACACCTATAAATCTACTTTTGCCCCATCCTATATTTTGTATAAGTAACTCTGGTATGGATTTCTTAAAATGGGATTTTTGTGTGAAATGGTAAATGCATATTGAATTTGCTAGATTTTTCTGGAATTTTCTCCAGAGTTTGTACTGTTTTTTTGTTGTTGTTGTTGTTGTTTTTAAAAATATATTTTATTGATTTTTTACAGAGAGGAAGGGAGAGGGATAGAGAGTTAGAAACATTGATGAGAGAGAAACATCGATCAGCTGCCTCCTGCACACTCCCCACTAGGGATGTGCCCGCAACCAAGGTACATGCCCTTGACCGGAATCGAACCCGGGACCCTTGAGTCCGCAGGCCAATGCTCTATCCACTCAGCCAAACCGGTCAGGGCGTTTGTACTGTTTTTATATTACCACTACTAATGCATGAGAGAGCATATTTCTCTTCCACCCCACCATCAGCATGTGGTGAATTTTTGCCATTTTGATAGGTACAAAATGGAATCTTAATATAGTTTATTTTGTATTTCTCTTACTTTGAGTGCTGTTGAACAGTTTCATATATTTAATGGTTTCCTTTTTTTTTCTTTGAACTACCCATATCTCTGCCAGGTTATAGAAACTATATATTAAAGATATCAGGTTGTTGTCTTCTTTGTTTTTTCAAACATACTATGGGTACATCTTGAGTTGTGCATGTATTTAATAGTCTGTGTATTTTGATCCATTTTGCTGATGGGCTCACTGCATCAGGATTAGATAAATTTTTAAGAACTGATACATATTAGGTTATTAACCCTTTATAAACATAAGTTTCAAAGTTTTCCCAAATTCATTTGTCTTTTTGTTTAGACTCCCAGTGGTTCTCAACCTTCTGACCCTTTAAATACAGTTCCTCATGTTGTGTGTGACCCAACCATAAAACTATTTTCATTGCTGCTTCATAACTATAATGTTGCTACTGTTATGAATCATAATGTAAATATCTGATATGCAGGATGTCTTAGGCAACCCCTGTGAAAGGGTCATTCGACCGCCAAAGGGGTCGCGACCCACAGGTTGAGAACCGCTGATTTAGAGTATCTTTTTCCATGATTCCTCAAGTTTTCTTTTTTAATCATTAAATATATCACTTTTTCCCTATTGTTTGGGATTTGGATCATAGGCATGTTTTCTCCCTAATCACAGAGGAACTTGATCATATTTCCTTCTAGTACTTGTATAATTTCATTTTCTTAATATATCTTTATTGATTTTAGAGGAAGGGAGAGGGGTAGAGAGATAGAAACATCTATGAGAGAAACATTGATCAGCTGCCTTTTGCACACGCCCTATCGGGGATTGAGCGTGCAACCCAGGCATGTGCCCTGACGGGGAATTGAATTGGTGACTTCTTGGTTCATGGGTCAGTGCTCAACCACTGAGCCGCATCAGCTGTGCTAGTTTCATTTTTTATATTTGTATTTTTGACCCATACGTAATTGATGTCCAGTTTGAGGAACAGGTGTTATTTTATATATATTTTTTCCCTAAATAGCTATTGGTGTCTCCCAGCAACTCTTAATTATGCAAAATCTAATTTTTTATCATGGATTTGAGATGCAGCTTTAATCCATTTAGCAGTAATATTTATGTAATTGGTTCAGTGACTTCACTAAACATGAGACAGCTGCTTAAAAGTTACATAGGGGGCATGGGGCTGTACTTTTTATAACTATAAAATGATAAAATTTTACACATTTCTTTTCCTTTAATTATATGATAAATTCCAAGGTACACATACGTGGATTTTTTTAAACGTTCAGGTTATTGATTTATTTGTCCTATTTTTATTATTGTACTGACGATGGTAATTTTGTGTTATCTTTTGGTATTTGGTAGAGCAAATGTTCTAATTTCCTCATTATTTCTTGTTTCTCTAATGTTTTGGATGGTGCTATCCTTATAAATTTACTCAGTCAACTATTAACTTTAATATTTTGCATATTATAGTCTTACTAGAGGCCCGGTGCATGAAATTCGTGCATGGGTAGGGTCCCTAGGCCTGGCTGGCGATCAGGGCTGATCTGTGGGGAGACCAGTGGAGTGATTGGGGGCCCAACTTGGCCAGCCTGGCACCACTCGCTCACTGGCCCTGCCCCCCACCGCTGCCGCAGGTTGCCTCCCTCTGTGAGGCGACTGGTGGGGCGATCGAGTGGCTCCACAACTGGCACATGCCTTGGCTGGCCTGAGGCCTGAAAGCTGGGGGCAGCTCCTGCATTGAGCGTCTGCCCTCTGGTGGTCAGTGCATGTCATAGTGACTGGTCGTTATGCCAGTCATTCAGCAGTTTGGTCGATTTGCAT
Source organism: Myotis yumanensis (assembly GCF_028538775.1). Taxonomy (NCBI): domain Eukaryota; kingdom Metazoa; phylum Chordata; class Mammalia; order Chiroptera; family Vespertilionidae; genus Myotis; species Myotis yumanensis. Next base: position 20,550,605 of record NW_027223767.1, on the reverse strand, counting down.
ATTAGGCTTTTATTATATAGGATGATGTTTGTCTAGTAAATAATTGTGGAAATTGGATCATTGTTAGTGGTGATATAGAGAGAATAATTAAGTATTTCTTTGTAGTTCAACAAATATTTATGTAATATTAACTGTAGAAGGCAGGGTGTAGGACAGAGAGGCAATACAAAAATGAATGAGACACATTGTGCCTACCTGTCTAAGGGAGAGAGTTAAATAATTGCAATATAATGTAGTAAATACTGCAGGATTTTTTGAAGCATGAAGTGAGAGTGACCAGCTCTTCCTACTAGAGTTAAGGTTTTATGTGGTAATTTCTTAAGCAGGTAAGAAAGGATATGGAACTTGAAAATTTTAATGTAAAATAAGGGTACAAAGTTATTAAATAAGGTCTTGAGTAACATTGAAGATTTTTTGTATAGGTAGATAAATAATTCCACTTTATATTGAACTTAGTCCAATCTCATTTTAGGAATGAGAAGTTAAGTGACTTTCCTATGGTCATATATTCTTGAAAGAACTGTAATTGAAGCACTTTGTTCCATGCAAATTCCAGAGCAGGGAAGTTGGTAAAAGTATATGGTGCAGCCTTGAAAGTATGTTAGAAATGGAATACAAATAACAATTAACAATACTGTTTTTATTGCAGTGCAGTGTTAATTTAGGGAGGTACAAAAGACATGTAAATGTGTATTATTTAGTTATGAAAGTTTTCTAGTAAGAAGTAAAATTGGTTCAGTGACTTCCTAAAAATGAGACAGCTGCTTAAAAGTTATGTAGGGGGGCTCGGCCAGCATGGCTCAGTGGTTGAGCATCGACCTAAGAACCAGGAAGTCACAGTTCGATTCCCAGTCAGGGCACATGCACGGGTTGCAGACTTGATCCCCAGTGAGGGGTGTGCAGGAGGGAGCCGATCAATGATTCTCTTTCACCGATGTTTCTATCTCTCCCTCTCCCTCTCTGAATTCAATAAAAATACATTATGAAAAAAAAGTTATATAGGGGACATGGGGAACTTAATTTTCCTTAGAAGCCTAGTGAAATCAATTTTGGAGTTTTTTTCTTTAAATTGGTGAATTTAAGCAAGTTAAAATAGCTAACACAGTGGTTCTCAACCTTGGCTGCACGTTAGAATCACCTGGGAATCTTTTTAAAATCCTGATTTCTGGGCCTCATCCTCCGGAAATTCTATTTCTTTGTTACTAATGTGTGGCCTCACCCCATAACAAAGAAACAGAATTTCTGGAGGATGAGGCCCAGAAATTAGGATTTTAAAAAGATTCCCAGGTGATTCTAATGTGCAGCCAAGGTTGAGAACCACTGAGCTAACATTTAATGTAGTGCTTACTGTATCAGAATATTAATCTGTGCTTATATTTAATAACATTTAAACCTCACAACTACTGTATAAGTTATTCACTTTAAAGATTAGGAAAATGAGGCTACCCAAGTCACAGTTTATAAATAGTGTTGTCAGGATTCATATCCTGGTAATATCATTCCAGAACCCAGCCTTTTAATTATGAGAGTCATTTTTACAATTGGATAATAAGATACAAAGGAACTGGTAGCAGAACTACCAGGGAATTTACTGTAGTGTTTACTTATCTAATGAATCAGATATGTTAAAGGCCATATTTTGTATAAATCAGTTTTAGGGGGAACCAGTGTCTGTGTTAAATTTATTACTTTCTCCCATTGCATTTTTACTTTGGAATGTTTATATTAGAGTTGATTGAAAACTGGCATATAGTATCTTAAAGGAAAAGAAAGATAGCTTACTGAATTAAATATTTTGTGTATTTTCTTATATTTGAAGATCAGTAATAGACGGGATTCTTCTGTTTTTAGAAACGTACTATAGGTACATCTTGAGTTGTGCATGTTTTTAATAGTCTGTGTATTAAATTAATATTTATCTAATCCTCATTGCATAGGATTAGATAAATATTTAAGTCCTGATACAGAAAATCTTTCAAGATAAAAATATTTAACTTTAGAAGTGTAAGTATAGTATATACTTATATGCTAGATATAGTAGGAATTTTTTTTTTTAAAGCATCACAAGTGATTCAGATAATGAACCAGGTTTAGGAACTACTGTATTAGTAGGCCATACTTCCTTCTTAGTGAATTTCCAGACCTGAGATGATTTTTATATGGGCTGTTAGAAAATAATCTTACACTAATTATTCTTAGCAGCTTTTGCTTTCCCTGACTTTTTTCTTCTTCTCTCATTTCTCTACAATAGGTTATGCCAAAGTGGCTTCATTCATACAGATGAACCAAGGATTGGGATAGCAAGTACAAAATTAGAATCAAACAGCTGATTGCCCAGCAGGATGCCATCAACTAACAGAGCAGGCAGCCTGAAGGACCCTGAAATTGCAGAGCTCTTCTTCAAAGAAGATCCAGAGAAGCTCTTCACAGACCTCAGAGAAATTGGCCATGGAAGCTTTGGAGCAGTGTATTTTGTAAGTGTTAAAGGCTTACTGTCAGTGACCAGTAAGCCTTTATATTTACTTAATATCCAGTTCTGGCAGAGTAAAAAGCAATAATACAAAGAGATATAGGCCATAGTACATTTTATGGTCACTTGAATAGATGTGTGTGTATAATATGATAATAGTTTTATTTATTGAGCTTCTTGGATTATTGAGAAATGCGAAAGAATATTATTTTGTTTTACCTTACATGTTTAGAATTTTTTTGAAATATATTTTTACTAGAGGTCCGGTGTACGAAGTTCATGCACTTGGCGGGGGGGGGGGGGGGGGAGGGGGGTGTTCCTCAGCCCAGCCTGCACCCTCTCCAATCTGGGACCCCTTGGGGGATGTTCGACAGGGATCAGGCATAAACCGGCAGTTGGTCATCTCTCTCACAGTCCAGGACTGCTGGCTCCCAACTGCTCGCCTGCCTGCCTGCCTGACTGCCCCTAACCGCTTCTGCCTGCCAGCCTGATCACCCCCTAACCACTCCCCTGCCAGCCTGATCAACACCTAACTGCTCCCCTGCCGGCCCGATCACACCCAACTGCCCTTGCCTGCCAGCCCGATTGCCCCCACTGCCTTCCCCTGCTGGCCTGATCGCCCCCAACTGCCCTCGCCTGCTGGCCCAATTGCCTCCAATTGCCCTCCCCTGCTGGCCCGATAGCCCCCAACTGCCCTCCCCTACCAACCTGGTTGCCCCTAACTGCCCTCCCCTGTAGGCCTGGGCCCCCCCAACTGCCCTCCCCTGCAGGCCCGGTTGCCCCCAACTGCCCTTTTCTTCTGGCCTGGTCGCCCCTAAGTGCCCTCCCCTGCCGGTCTGATCACCCACAACTGCCCTCCCCTGCCGGCCATCTTGTGGCTGTCTTGTGTGAGGGCGTGATAGTCAATTTGCATATTACCTCTTTATTATATAGGATTGGTTTTAGAGAGAAAGGGAGACGGAGAGAGAGATAGAAACATCAATGATGAGAGAGAGAATTATTGATCAGCTGCCTCCTGCACACCCCCTGCTGGGGATCGAGCCTGCAACCCGGGCATGCACCTTAACCAGGAAACAAACCTTGATCTCCTGGTTCATAGGTTGACACTCAACCACTAAGCCACATAGGCTGAGCACATGTTTAGAATTTTTAGCTCATTGTTTTATCACTTGTCTTGCTATAGAATTAAACATGGCAGAACACTTGACTTCTGTAAAGTCCCATACAGAGTCAATTTTAGTGTTGTGAAAATGAAGGATTATTATTTGGCAGAAGGATATGAGCTAGTATCTTTTTCTTAGTGTGTATGTGTGTATTTTATGCTAAAAAGAAATCAAATAACAATTTTTAAGTATATAGTTTGTGGCATTCATTATACTCACAATGTTGTACAGCCATTACCACTATTGATTTTCAAAATTTTTTCATCACCTCAAACAGAAACTCTGTATTTATTAGCAATACAAATTTCCCCTTCCACCCAGCCCCTGATAACCTCTAATCTACTTTTTCTCTATAATTTGCCTATTTTAATATTTGATATAAATGGAATCATATGATACTTGTTACTTTCATGTGTAGCTTGTATCACTTACAGTGGTTAGCATCTCTTCACGGGTCATCCATGTTGTAACATCTATTAGTAGTTCATTCCTTTCTATAGCTGAATAATATTCCATTGTGTGTATATACTATGGTTTGTTTATCTGTTCATCTATTGGTGGACACTAGATTGTGTCCACCTTTTGGCTATTGTGAGTAAATGCTACAGTGAACTTTGGCATACAATTATTTCATTCCCTGTTTTTAAATTTTGCTGTGTTCCTAAGAGTGAAAATATCAGATCACATGTAATACTATGTTTAAGTTTTTGAGGGAATGCCAAACTACATCATAGTGTCTGCACTGTTTCCATTACCACCAGCATGTAGCAGAGTTCCAGTTACTCTATATCAGTGATGGCAAACCTTTTGAGCTCGGCGTGTCAGCATTTTGAAAAACCCTAACTTAACTCTGGTGCCGTGTCACATATAGAAATTTTTTGATATTTGCAACCATAGTAAAACAAAGACTTATATTTTTTATATTTATTTTATATATTTAAATGCCATTTAACAAAGAAAAATCAACCCAAAAAAATGAGTTTGCGTGTCAGAGGTGACATAGGTGTCATAGGTTCGCCATCACTGCTCTATATCCTCACAAATGCCTATTTTCTTTTATTTTGATTGTAGCCTTCCCAGTAGGTGTGAAGAGGTATCTTGTGGTTTTGATTTGCATTTCCCTAATGACTAATAATGTTGAGCATCTTTTCATGTGCTTATTGGCCATTTATATATCTTAGGAGAAATGTCTATTTAAGTCCTTTGCCCATTTTTTTAAAGTTAGGGTTTTGTCTTTGTTGTTGATGCCTCAGGGTTCTTTATGTATCCTTTTTTTATTTTTTTATAACTATACTAGAGGCCCGGTGCACAAAAATTTGTGCACTCGCCGGGGGAGGGTCCCCCAGCCCGGCCTGTGCCCTCTCACAGTCTGGGACCCCTCGGGAGATAACGACCTGCTGGCTTAGGCCTGCTCCTGGGTGGCAGAGGGCAGGCCCAATCCCTAAGTGCAGCCCCTGGTCAGGCTCAGAGCAGGGCTGATTGGGGAGTTGGGGCACCGAACCCTATCAGGCACAGAGCAGGGCTGATCAGGGGGTTTGGGCGCTGCCCCCTGTCACGCTGATCCCGGTGCCGGGAGCCTCACTGCTCCGCTGATCCCAGTGCCGGGAGCCTCGCTGCTCCACTGATCCCGGTGCTGGGAGGCATATTATCCTTTTATTATATAGAATAGAGGCCTGGTGCAAGGGTGGGGGCCGGCTGGTTTGCCCTGAAGGGTGTCCTGGATCAGGGTGGGGGTCCCCACTGGGGTGCCTGGCCAGGATGGCTGAGGGGCTGAGGGCTGTTTTCCCGCTGGCAGTTGACTAAAAGCTCCCAACCGCTCCTTGTTTTCTTTCTTTCTTTTTTTTTTTATTCTGGGCCAGCTTTAGCTCTGAGGCTTCGCTGCTGAAAACATGGATACAATGTTTCGGTCCGGGGCTGACTGAAAGCCGGTTTTGTTTAGCTTCTTATTTGCAACATAGTAATAATTGCTTAGAGTTGCAGTTGAGAGTCCAGCAAGTGAGGCGGGGAACGTTGGAGTCTGCAGTTCCTGGAGGAAGCAAGCCTCCCTGCTCGCTTCAGTGCATGGCTGCCGGCCGCCATCTTGGCTGACAGTTAATTTGCATAAGGATACGCTGATTAGCCAATGGGAAGGGTAGCGGTTGTACGCCAATTACCATGTTTCTCTTTTATTAGTGTAGATATATATATTTTTTTATTTTTTAAAAATATATTTTATTGATTTTTTACAGAGAGGAAGGGAGAGGGATAGAGAGTTAGAAACATCAGTGAGAGAGAAACATCCATCAGCTGCCTCCTGCACATCTCCTACTGGGGATGTGCCCACAACCCAGGTACATGCCCTTGATCGGAATCGAACCTGGCACCCTTGAGTCCACAGGCCGACACTCTATCCACTAAGCCAAACCGGTTAGGGCTCTTTATGTATTCTTAATATTAAATTTTTATCAGATACAGAATTTGCAGATATTTTCTCCCATTTTCTAGTTTTTCTCACGTTCTTGAAAATGTTTTTGATATGCAAAAGTTTTAAATTCAGATGAAGACCAATTTATCTGTTTTTTTCTTTTGTTGTTTGTACTTTTGGTGTCATGTCTTAGAATTCATTGCCAAATCCAGATTATGAAGATTTACTCCTGTGTTTCCTTCTAAGAGTTTTATGTTCTTAGCTCTTATATCCATTTTGAGTTAATTTTTGTACGTGTTGTGAGGTAGAGGTCTAGCTTTATTTTTTTGCATGTGAAAATCCAGTTATCCTAGTGCAGTGATGGCGAACCTATGACACGCATGTCAAGTGACACGCGAACTCATTTTTTTTGTTGATTTTTCTTTGTTAAATGGCATTTAAATATATAAAATAAATGTCAAAAATATAAGTTTTTTTTTACTATGGTTGCAAATATCAAAAAATTTCTATATTGCCCTAACTGGTTTGGCTCAGTGGATAGAGCATCGGCCTGCGGACTCAAGGCTCCCAGGTTCGATTCCGGCCAAGGGCATGTACCTTAGTTGTGGGCACATCCCCAGTGGGGAGTGTGCAGGAGGCAGCTGATCGATGTTTCTCTCTCATCGATGTTTCTAACTTTCTATCCCTCTCCCTTCCTCTCTGTAAAAAATCAATAAAATATATTTAAAAAAAAAATTTCTATATGTGACACGGCACCAGAGTTAAGTTAGGGTTTTTCAAAATGCTGACACGCCGAGCTCAAAAGGTTCGCCATCACTGTTCTAGTGCCATCTGTTGAAGAGATTATTTTTCCCTCATTGCATTTTCTTGACTTCCTTGTCAAATCAATTAGCCATATTGTATAGGTTTATTTCTGAACTCTCAGTTCTATTCTCTTTGTCTGTATATTCATCTTTGTGCTAATATATCACCATTTTGATTAATATGGCTTTGTAGTAAGTTTGCAGTCAGGAATAACTTTGTTCTTTTTAAGTATAATTTTGGCTATTTTTGACCCTTGTAATTCCATATGAATTTCAGGATTGGCTTTTCCATTTCTGTTAAAAAATTTGTTGGAATTTTGATAGGGATTGCTTAAATGTATAGATCATGTTTAGTAGTATCGGTATCTGAATCAGTGTTAAATTTTTCTTCTTTTTTTTTAAGAAACAAATTCACATTTTATTTACGTCGAAATAAACTGTACAAAATTGACTTTCTTCACCAAAAATAACAGCAATATTTTCTGTATTATTCCTAGATAAACTACAAAACACATTTTTGTAGATTGTCTAGGACTAGGTTTTGCTTATAAATCAAGACGAGGCCGTAGATATAATCATGAAAAAAGACAGAATAAAACAGACCAATCTGTTGTCAGTATCCATGGCCTCTGATCCTGGCTTGACCATGAAACAAAAGTGTTCGACATATACTTGCTAAAAAGCTAATGAAGATATAGGCTCAACAAAGAAATGTAAACAGCAACACCCAGATGTGGAAGGCAGGTTCTTCCTTCAATGTTTAACAGTAACTTGTTTAAGATTATCGAGTAAAGACAAAATCTACACTGAAATCCTTGTTTGGCAAGCTCACGTTTCTTTCACTATCTGGTAATTTAACTGTTCATTACAGATTTTTATTTTATTTTATTTTTTATTTTTATTTTTTTAAAATATATTTTATTGATTTCTTACAGAGAGGAAGGGCTAGAGATAGAGAGTTAGAAACATCGATGAGAGAGAACCATCAATCAGCTGCCTCCTGCACATCCCCCACGGGGGGTGTGCCCGCACCCCAGGTATAGGCCCCTGACCGGAATCGAACCTGGGACCGTTCAGTCCACAGGCCGACGCTCTATCCACTGAGCCAAACCGGTTTCGGCAATTCATTACAGATTTTTAATAGTAAACTTAAAACTCCTGCTATTCAAAGGTTAGTCGTGAGCTTCACGCTTTCGCCCATTTTCATAGCGTTCATTCTCAACCTTCATCACAGGAAGAATACATAGGACCTTCAGCAATGCATAAACATTAGGAAAAAACTTGATGTCTGGCAGGTGGAGGGCTTCATAAATGGTGGTTGGAAGCTCTATATATTTTCCTCTGTGTTTCCACTTGTGAATCAGTGTTAAATTTTTCAATCCATGAATACAGGATGTCTTTCTAAGCATTCATTTAGAGATTCTTTAATTTTGTTCAGCAATGTTCAGTGTATAGGTGTTAAACTTCATTGCTTAAATGTATTCATCAGTCTATTATTCTTTTAGATACTGTTGTAATTGGAATTACTTGCTTAATTGCCATTTAGATTGTTCATTGTTGCTGTATAGAAATACAGCTGATTTATGTGTATTGATCTTTTTTGTTACTTATTTTTCAATTACAGTTGGCATACAATATTATTAGTTTCAAGTGTACAACATAGTGATCAGACATTTATATCCCTTACAAAGTGACCAATCCATAAGTCTAGTACCCATCAGATACCATATTTATTAAAATAACTATATATTAATTAAATTAATAAGTAATTAATACATTATTAATTATGTTGTACTTTACAACTCTATGACTATTTTTATCATTGGAAATTTGTAAATTTTAATCCCTTTCACCTTTTCACCCATCCCTCCACCCTCATCCCCTGTCTGGCAACTGTCAATTTGTTCTCTGTATCTATGAGTTTGTTTCTGGGTTTTTTGTTTATTTTGTTTTTTAGATTACACATGTAAGTGAAATCATATGGTATTTGCCTTTCTCTGTCTGACTTATTTCACCTTGCATAATACCTTCTAGGCCCATTTGTGTTGCAATGGCAAGATTTCTTTCTTTCTTTTTTAATGGCTAGCTAAGTAATATTTCATTGTTTATGTGTACCTGTATACCACATCTTCTTTTTTTAAATATATGTTACTGATTTTTTTACAGAGAGGAAGGGAGATGGATAGAGAGTTAGAAACATCGATGAGAGAGAAACATCAATCAGTTGCCTCCTGCACACCCCCTACTGGGGACGTGCCCGCAACCAAGGTACATGCCTTTGACCAGAATCGAACCTGGGACCCTTCAGTCCGCAGGCTGACGCTCTATCCACTGAGCCAAACCAGTTAGGGTTACCACATCTTCTTTATCCATTTGTCTATCGATGGACATTCAGGCTGCTTTCATATCTTGGCTAGTGTAAGTAATATATATTTTGATATCAGGTAACATGCTACCTTCAATTATGTTCTTTCTCAGGATTGCTCTGCTTTAGCTATTTGGGGTCTTTTGTGGTTCCATGTGAATTTTAGGGTTACTTGTTTTAATTCTGTGAAAAATGCCATTGGTATTTTAATAGGGATTGCATTGAATCTTCAGATTTCTTTAGGTAGTATGAACATTTTAATGATGTTCATTCTTATGAGCACCGTATTATCCTTCCATTTATATCCTCTTTAATTTCTTTCTTCAGTATCTTTTAGTTTCTGAGAAAGGTCCTTTACCTCCTTGGTTAAATTTATTCCTAGGTATTTTATTCTTTTTGATGCAATTGTAAATGGGATTGTTTTGTTCATTTCTCTTTCTAATAGTTCATTATTGATGTCTTAAAATGCAACCGATTTCTAAATATTAATTTTGTGTCTTGTTACTTAATGAATTAATTTATTAGCTCTACTAGTTTTATGGCAGAATCTTGAATATATATATAGTATCATGTCTACTGCAAATAATGACAGTTTTACTTCTATTTTTTCAATTGAGATACTTCTTATTTTGTTTTCTTGTCTCATTGTGCGGCTAGGCCTTCTAATACTGTGCTAAAAATGGTGAGAGTGGACATCCTTGCCTTGTTCCTGATCTTAAAGAAAAAGCTTTCAGCTTTTCACTGATTATATTAGCTATGGGTTTGTCATACGTGGCCTTTATTATATTGAGATATGTTCTCGCTGTCCCCAATTTGCTGACAGTTTTTATCATAAAAAGATGTTGGATTTTGTCAAATGTTTTTTCTGCATCTATTGATAAGATCATATGATTTTTAAAAAATCCTCACCTGAGGATATTTCCTCCATTGGTTTCTAGAGAGAGTGGAAGGGAAAGAGGAGGGCAAGAGAGAGAGAAACACCAACGTGAGAGAGACACACGGATCAGCTGCCTCCTGCACGCACCCCTGCTGGGGCTGGGGAACCTGGAACCAAGGTACATGTCCTTGACCAGGAATCGAACCCTTGACTCTTCGGTCCATGGGCCGATGCACTCTAACCACTGAGTATAACTGGCCAGGGCTGATTATATGATTTTTATTCTTCATTTTGTTGATGTTGTGTAGCGCATTAATTTGATTTGCAGGTATTGAACCAACCTTGCATCCTAGGAATAAATTTCACTTGATCATGGTGTATGAACTTTTTAATATTGCTGAATTTGATTTGCTGTTATTCTGTTGAGGTTTTTGTATCTATGTTTATCAGGGATATTGGCCTATCATTTTATTTTTTTGTAGTGACTTTGTCCGGTCTTGGTATCAGGGTAATACTGGCCTTCTAAATTGAGTTTGTGAGCCTTCCTTCCTCTTCAGTTTTTTGGAATAGTTTGAGAAGGATAGGTATTAATTCTTCTTTGAATGTTTGGTCAAATTTATCTGTGAAACCTCTGGTCAAGGGCTTTTGCTTGTTGGAAGTTATTATTATTACTATTATTATTACAGATTCGATTTTGTTAGAAGTTATTGGTCTGTTCAGATTTTCTGTTTCTTCCCAATTTAACCATGGAAGATTGTGAGTTTCTAAAAATATATCCAGCCCTAGCTGGTTTGGCTCAGTGGATAGAGTGTCAGCCTGTGGACTGAAGGATCCCAGGTTCGATTCCGGTCAAGGGCACATGCCTGAGTTGTGGGCTTGATCCCCAATAGGGGACATGCAGGAGGCAGCCAATCAATGATTCTCTGTCATCATTGATGTTTTAATCCAGTGGTTCTCAACCTTCCTAATGCCGCCACCCTTTAATACAGTTCCTCATGTTGTGGTGACCCCCAGCCATAAAATTATTTTCGTTGCTACTTCATAATGAAGTTTTGCTACTGTTATGAATCCTAATGTAAATATCTGATATGCAGGATGTATTTTCATTGTTCGTGACCCACAGGTTGAGAACCCCTGTCTCTCTCTCCTCCTTTCCTCTCTGAAATCAATAAAAGTGTATTTAAAAAATATAAAAATATATCCATTTCTTACAGGTTGTTCAATCTGTTGACATGTAATTGTTTGTATTATTTCCTTATATTTCTGTGGTGTCGGTTTTCACTTCTTGTTCATTTGTGATTTTATTTGAGCCTTCTCTTCTTTTTTTCTTGATGATTTGCAAATATTTTCTCCCATTCCATATATTGCTTTTCACTTTGCTGATTCTTTCTTTTGCTGTACAGAGCTTTCAATTTGAGGTAGTCCCACTTACTTATTTTTGCTTGTGTTGCTTGTGCTTTGGGTGTCATATTCAGAAAATTGCTCCCAAGACCAGTGTCAAGGAATTTTTTTCTCTATCTTATCGTTGTTTTCATTGAAATATTTTACATATTTATATTTGATGCAGTCACTAATATAGCTGGGCATAAGTTTATTGTTTTCTATTTAATTTCTATTTGTCCTATCTGTTCTCCCTTTATTCCTCCTCATTCTTGTCATCTTTTGAATTAGTCAAGTATATATTGTTATTTTTGTTTTAAAGTATAGGTTTTATTATTATTCACATATGAGGAAGCCAACAGGTCAGGTAATAACTGCCATTGAAAGATAGTTTGTGCTCTGGCCACTGTGGCTCAGTGGAAGAGCCTCAGCTCATGCACTGAAGGGTTACAGGTTTGGTTCCTGGTCAAAGACAGTACTTGGGTTGCAGATTCGTTCCCAGTGTGTGTGGGAGGCAACCAATTGATGTCTCTTTCTCACATCGATGTTTCTCTTTTTATATCCTCCTACCCCTTTCCACTCTCTCTAAACATCTCCTCGGGTGAGGATTAACAGTAAAAAAGAAAAGAATAGATAGTTTGTAAAACTCACAGATCCCAAGGAAAGGAAGTATATCATGCCAAAAGGGGGACACATGAAGTACTGGTTTAGTTGAGGAGGCAGAGGAATCAAGGGAAATACATGGGCAAGAACCTTTATTGTGATTTCTGTGGGAAGAAACGGGAGTGGCAGGAGTATAGAGGCTGTCCCTAGTTGTCCATTACTTGGCCTATGCCGATTAGATCGGGAGATGGGGGTTCAGAGTGCGAGTCATTGAAGATACCGGCTCTGGATTGGTGATTTGTATATGTAAGATGTGCTTGTTTACTCTCTCTAGTCTAGAGTCTAGGAATTAGCCAAACCTGGGAATGGCAGACTTTTTTGTTAGCAAGGCCCCAGATGTCAAATTATAGTACACAAAAAGACATGAGTAATACAAGTTTTAACTCTATTAACCTTTTGATAATGTATTTTATTCTGTTACCATAGCGATTATAATGGATATATTCTTGATTTACTTTCGTTAAATTGGCACTTTTACCACTTCTCAAATACTAATGTAAAAAATGCTTAGTATTTCAACTCTGTCTTTCAGCTTTCTTTTTGCAATTTTTCTTGTATATCTTACTTCTAAAATATTTATTGGGTTCCCGTTTTGTTTGTTTTTTAAAAAGTCTCTGGCAACTCCAACATCTGAATCCCCATTGGGTCTGTTTATATTTTTAGTTTTTCCCTTTTCAGTATTTGGTCCACTTTTTAGAATGACATAATTTCTTAAAAATATACTTTTATTGATTTCAGAGAGCCAGGGAGAGGGAAAGAGAGAGAGAGAGAGAAAAGAGAGACATCAAGGATGAGAGAATCATTGATTTGGCTGCCTCCTACATGCCCCCTACTGGGGATTGAGCTCACAAACAAGGCATGTGCCCTGAGGAGGAATCGAACTCTGACTTCCTAGTTCATAGGTCGATGCTCAACCACTAAGCCATGCCAGCTGGGCTGCATGACATAATTTTTGATTGCTTCATTATAAAGGAGAATTTGTAGATGTTTTGAATGATGTTATTTTTCTTAAAAACAGTTGTTGTTGTTATTATTATTATTTTGGCAAGCTGATAAAATACTGGTGAATCACCTTGAGAGGCTTTGTTTTAACCTTTCTTAGGGCTACTTGACATCAGTTTTCCCTTATTACTAGGCCTTGGCCCTTATTCTTTTCCTTTTTTAAATTTTTAAATTGTTTATTTTTATTGATTTCAGAGAGGAAGGGAGGGAGAGAGATAGAAACATCAATGATGAGAGCGAATCGTTGATTGACTGTCTCCTGCACTCCCCCTACTGGGGATCGAGCCCGAAACCCACGCATATGCCCTTGAGCACAATCGAACCTGGGACCCTTCAGTCCACAGACTGACCCTCTGTCCACTGAGCCAAACCAGCTAGGGCCTTGGCCCTTATTCTTAAAGCATGGCTCTTCTGGAATCCCAACTGAATTTCAAGGCTCAACCATTTTAGTGGGTTTGAATTCCCACCTCCATCTCTCTAGCTCTTCTTGTCTTCTGAAAGCTCTGTTATCTCTTTCGTTTTCCAGCTGCCTGTTTTTTGCTGAGTTTCTGGGAGTCTTCTGCAGATACATACTTGGGAGTTTACTATTTACTTTGCAGATTTTTGAGCTGCTTTTCAGCTGTCTTTTCTAAGATTGTGCCTTTTAAATTCCAGCCACTTTGGAAGCTCTTGTCTTTGGCCTCTGTCTCCTTGGACTCTTTTCCTGTACAACAAATTCAGCCATGAAGCTGGAATAAATTTACAGCTCACTTTATATACTGTTCTTCTCTGGAGGATTCTAGTCTCAAAAGTCTTGCCTGCATGTGTTGCTCTCTGATAGTTTCATATAACTGTTTTACATAGATGCCTGCTTTATGGTTAATTTGGTCTTTAGGAATTGTCTAGCACAAGCATCATGGCAAGAATTAATATTGAAATTTCCTTTAGTTAATATTATATGCATGGCCTTTTCATATGTCTTTCTGTAAAAATATGTGTTTTTGGAGTTTTGGTCTTTCATTGTTACTGTTGAAAAGTATAACATTTCAGTAGGCTCTCTTTAGACTTTTCCAAATAATCTATCTAGTGGGGGAAGTAATATTATTGTCCTTTTCCTTTCATTAAAGGGACTGAATTAAATCACATATCAGCAAAATACCAGTGGTTTAACATTTTAAAATAAAAATTGGATTATCCCAAATCCAGAACTTGTCAGTAGTGTTTGTTGAAGTGTATGACTGGTGTAGTTATGTTTTGAGTTAAGGTTGTAGTGGGAACTAAGGATATGATCAGAGAAAGGTAAAAAAGAAACACAAGTGAGGACTCTCGAAGAGAGCCTCCTCCACTATACTAAAAAATGTGAGCCTTATTCTGAAGTCTTGAGGGAAGTGACGTACAACAGAAATACTGTCTTTCCATTTGTGATATAGAAAGTTTATTCTTACTGCAGTGTGGAGAAAAGATTGCATGTGCCAAAAATCAAAGAAGAAAGACTGATTATGAAGCTTTTGTAATAATTTAGGAAAGAAATGCTGAGGGCTTAAACTAGATATTGACAGTGAGGGTGCAGAGGTGAAAACACATTTAAAAGTTTAAATTGATAGCATCAAGAGAACTTGCTTTTCTAACAAGGTAAGAAGGTGCACATTGTATTTCCTCACCCATGAAATAGAATTTTTGGGGGTGCGTGATTCGCTAGTGCTTGGACCTTCTTATGCGATAGTTTCTGGGTTGTTTTACCCAGGCTGGATTATTTCAGAGAGCTGTGGTTGATAGAGGATGTCTCATAGTCCCAGAAGTAAGGATTTAACCGGGGCAACAAAAGCAAATTAGTGTAAGCTAGTAATCAGGAGCTGGCTCTGGAAAGACCTGGTGATTAAACACAATGGTCATGATCCTGGATTGGAAAAAATTCCTATAAAGGATATTACTGAGATAGCTTGTGAAATCTGAATATGGACTATGTATATATTGGATAATAGTGTTATATCAATGCTAAGTTTCCTAAATTTGATAATTGTACTGTGGTTATTCAAGAGAATGTTGTTATTCTCAAGAGATATATGAACAAGTATTTTGGAACTAAGAGTGAGAATGTCTACTCATATCCTCTTCAATAATAAAATAATGATAATGTAGTGATAACATTATATATGTTGAGATAGAGAGTCTAAAAGCAAATGTGGCAAAATGTTAACCAAGGATTATTCTATGGTAGGAGTTGGAAACTACAGAGCCCTTGGGCCAAATCCAGCCTGTGAACTGTTTTTGCTCAGGTTTCAAACTAAGAATGGTTTTTACATTGAAAAAAGAATAAGGATATGCAACAGAAAAAGAAGACCATGTATTTGGCTCATAAAGCCTAAAATATTTAATATCTCGCTCTTTATATAAAAAGTTACTGACTTCTGACCTAGTGGCAGGCGTAAAGGTTCACCGTGCTATATCAACTTAACATCATGCCTGACAGATTTGTATAATAAAATGAGGGAGGGAAACAAAACAAAAAGCTGACTTAGGAAGATAGGAAATTTAGGCTCGGGTTAGGACAACCCCAGGTATACTGCCTGAAAGCATAGAGAAGGAGTCTAGGGCAACTGCTCTGAGCAGGTGTTTTCTGTTAACTGTCTCGATGTCTGGGAAACAGTGCTCCATGTAGATGAGTAAATTTTGAATGTAGCCCAGAATTGAATATTTTTGCTGTAATTCCATTTCTAAGTCACCAACCTTTGTATTTTGTGGTATCAAATAAACCCATGTGGGAGGGTGTTTATGTGTTTCATGTGTGAGTATATGTGCATGAATGTGTGCTTCTGTATTTATGTTTCTTTTCACCTTAACAGGGCTAAATGTGCAGTGTCTGTCTATAGTGTATAAGGAGGAAAGAACCTCTTGTCAAATTTTTTAGATTAGTAGTTCTTATAACATATCTGAATTTTCATTAATTGGCAGTAGGGATCACATTAAATTTAAAAATACTCTTAATTGAGCCAGCTCTGGTGGCTGTCTCATCAACAAAGTTAATCAAGGACTTGTAGCTTAAGTATTTGAAACCAGAGTCAGATGTCTAAAAGGATCCCTATCTAGATTGCCAGGAAGATAAACATTCTCTTTTATTTTCCAATACCTTAAATAGAACCAACGTGATGTCAATAGATGGGCCACAGAACAGTGGCCTGGGAAACAGGTAGCTTGCCAATAAATGTGGCAGATCTTGTATGATTATAGCGCGAAGTCATTTATTTATTTTATGAAAGTTCTTTTCTTCATTTATAAATTGTCTAAGATGCTACCAACCTGTGTTCTTTTTTTTAACGTATATTTTTACTGATTTCAGAGAGGAAAGGAGAGGGAGAGAGAGATAGAAACATCAATTGATCGGCTGCCTCCTGCATGTCCCCTACTGGAGATCGAGCCTGCAACCCACGCATATGCCCTTGACCGGAATCGAACCCGGGACCCTTCAGTCCGCAGGCCCACGCTCTAACCACTGAGCCAAACCAGCTATGGCCCAACCTCTATTCTTTAGGGACTTGGCAAGTTTTATATTTTTGATGGTTATAGCAAATTTTTTAGTGTTATTAAAAAAAAGTAATAAGTATACAAAAGAAGTATAGAAAGACCATCTACATATAATTAATTGATATTGTGATTTCAGATAATTCTTTTTTTTAAATATTTTTGTTGATTTCAGAGAGGAAGGGAGAGATAGAAACATCAATGATGAGAGCAAATCATTGATTGACTGCCTCCTGCACACCCACACTAGGGATTGAGCTAGTAACCTGGGCATGTGCCCTGACTGGGAATCAAACCGTGACTTCCTGATTCATGGATAGATGCTCAACCACTGAGCCATGCCTGCTGGGCTCAGATCATTCTTATTAGTTCATTAAAATAGTTCCCAAAAGGATCTTCACAGACAGTATCCTGGTTTGAAACAGAATGATTATATATGTTTTCTTTTTTCCTAGTCACTGCTTTCTTTTCTTGACAGCATCATTTGTCGTTAGGCCTATAGCCAATTTTGTCTTTACTCTTTTATTCTCAGGCAGTGACTATAGATGACATGTAATGTTGTGCTCTTCTTTAATTACTTATAGCTCTTTTGATTCTGTCCTATGTTTTATTTTTTTCTGTATATACACACTTTTAAAAAATTTTCTTTCCTCTCCTGTTATCTTACTTATTCTACTAGAATGTCCCATTCTCTTCAGTTAATTTATTAGTATTAATCACTTCAAGGAAAGTGTAGAAATCTTGGTTCTTCTCTATACTCTTTATGCTAGTCTTGTTTTATGTATTTCAGCTAAATAATTATAAACCCAACATTCAGTTTCATAATTTTCACTTTAACCAGACATATGTATTTTAAAGAATCTTAAGAGCAAGAATAGTTTTTAAACTTATCCACATATTTACCATGTTACACACAACTTAATTGTTTACTTTGAAAAATCCCAGTCTACAAAAGGACTCCTAGAACTAATAAATAAGTTTAATAAGGTTGCAGGATAAAACATCAATATACAGCCCTAGCTGGTTTGGCTTAGTGGTAGAGCGTCGGCCTTCAGACTGAAGGGTCCTGGGTTCGATTCCGATCAAGGGCACATGCCAGGGTTGTGGGCTCGATCCCCAGTCGGGGGCATGCAGGAGGCAGCCTATCAGTGATTCTCTCTCATTATTGATGTTTCTATCTCTCTCTCCTGTCCCTTCCTCTCTGAAATCAATAAAAATATATTTTTAAAAAGATCAATATACAAAAATCCATTGTATTTCTATATGTCAGCAGTGAACAAGTAGAGTTTCTTATGTTTTAAAAGTACTATGTATAGTACCCCCAAAGTGAAACACTTGAGTATAAATCCAGCAAAAAGGTACAAGACTATATGTTGAAAACCATAGAACATTGATAGAAAAAAATGAAAGACCCAAATAAGTGAATATATATACACAATATTGATAGATTGGAAGACTAAATGCTGTCGTGCTATCAGTTTTCTCCAAATTGATGTATAGATTCAGTGCACTCCCAATAAAAAATCCAGCAAACTTTTAAAATAAATATTGACTAGCATATTTTAACATTTTATAGAAAGGCAAAAGAACTAACGTAGCCAAAATAATTTTGAGAAAGAATAGTTAAGGAACTCACTACCTGATTACAACAGCTTACTATAAACCTGCAGCAATTAAGATAGTATGATATTGTTGAAAGGATAAATACATAAATAAATTAAACAAAATAGAGTAGACATATACCCACACAAATACAGTAAATTGATTTTTTAAAATAAATCTTCATTGTTGAGAGTATTACATATGTTTATCTGATACCACAATAATAATCCCCCCACCCCATTGTCACCCTCCACTCGGTTCCTGCCCCACCTTAGGCTCATAGGTAATGCATATATGTATATAAGTGTTGTTTAATCTCTTTCCACCTCCCCCTCCTTCCCTCTGAGGTTTTTTAGTCTGTTCCATGTTTCCATGCTTCTGGTTCTATTTTATTCATTGTTTTATTTTGTTCATTAGATTCCTTGTTTGTTCATTTGGATTTTTAGATTCCATTGTTGATAGATATATATTTGTTGCCATTTTATTGTTCAAATGTTTTATCTCTTCTTTTTCCTCTTTTTCTTCCTCTTCCACTTCTTAGAGAATACCCTTCAACATTTCATGTAATACTGGTTTGGTGGTGATGAACTTATTTATCTTTTTCTTATCTGTGAAGTTCTTTATCTAACCTTCAATACTAAATGATAGCTTTTCTAGGTAGAGTAGTCTTGGTTGTAGGTTCTTATTATTCATCATTTTAAAAAATATATATATTTTATTGATTTTTCACAGAGAGGAAGGGAGAGGGATAGAGAGTTAGAAACATCGATGAGAGGGAAACATCGATCATCTGCCTCATGCACACTCCCTACTGGGTGTGTGCCCGCAACCAAGGTACATGCCCTTGGCCGGAATCGAACCTGGGACCCTTGAGTCCGCAGGCAGACACTCTATCCACTGAGCCAAACTGGCTAGAGCTCATCATTTTGAATATTTCTTGCCACTCCCTTCTGGCCTGCAAAGTTTCTGTTAAGAAATCAGATGACAGTCATATGGGTGCTCCCTTGTAGGTAAGTAATTGCAATAGGTTTTCAATATCTTTCTCACTCTTCTTCTTCTGGCACTCCCATGATGTGTATGTTAGTACTTTTTGCTCTTCTGATTGGATGTTTTTTGCTTCCTCATGTTCCAAATCCCTGATTTAATTCTCATCATCCTTAGCTCTACTGTTGAATCCCTGTAAAGTACTCTTTATTTAATTTAGTGTATGCTTCATTTCTGACTGTCCTTCTTGATGCCCTTGATGTTCTCACTAGATTCTTGAAATTCTCATTAAGATCCTTGAGCATCCTTAGAACCATTGTTTTGAATCTGTATTTAGTAGTTTGTTTGCTTCTATTTCATTCAGTTCTTTTTCTGGAGATTTCTTCTGTTCTTTCATTTGTGACATGTTTGTCTCCACATTTTGGCTGCTTTCCTGTATTTGTTTCTGTGTATTAGGTAGAACTGCTATGTCTCCTAGAATTGGTAGAGTGGCCTTGTGTAGTAGGTACTCTGTAGGGCCCAGTGGCTCAGCCTCCCCAATCACCTGAGCTGGGCACTTTAGGTGCACCACTGTATGAGCTGTGTGCACAGTCTTGCTGTAGTTGAGCCTTGATTACTGTTGATGTCACTGGGAGGAATTGACCTTCAGGCCAATTGGCTATGAGGACCAGCTGCGACTGCCTCTATGGAGCAGGACTTGCTTCAATGGGGCTTTGGTGCTCACTGAATCTGCCCCTTGAGTGTGCTGCTCATGAATATGTAGAGTTGTAATCTGGTGTGGTCTAAAGCTGTCTACTGGGTGCACTGGCTTTGGGGACTTGCAGGAGGCGCAAAGTCAGCAACTACAGAGGAGCTACAGAGCAATCTGCAATTGCTGTTACTTGTGTTGGGCTTGGAAGTGCCCAGGAGAGGCCAAGCTGTGAAGCAAGGCAGGCTGCTGATAGTGCCAGGTCTTGGGTCTCTTATTAAGAGGCATAAGGCACACTGCTGCTTGTTTGAAAGATTTTAGGAAAGTCTGAAGCCTGTGCCAGGACTGGCCATTCATATGGAAAAGCCACTGCAAACAGCTTGGGTGGGGTTACAAATTGGGTGGGATGAGGTCTCGGAGTCACCAGGTCAGAGCAAACAGTGTGAGCCAGGCTAATGAAAACTCAGATATGGCTCCTGCCAGTCAGCTCTGCGATGGGGGGAGGTCTTAGCATAGGAACAGTGAACTCTGTGAGCACCCCTGTCTGGGAGAAAGCCGCCCCTGAGTCCTTGCCCCGATGATGAACAATCCAGTTCCTCCTCGATCCCCCGAAGCTGCTGCCCCAGTGCTGGAGCTCAGAGGGAGCAATTCTGAGTATATCCATATGCCAGCACTTTAAGAGGAACTGCTAGGACTCTGGTAGCCTCTGTGTCACTCAGCCATAATCCCTGCTAGTTTTTACAGCCTGAAGTTATGGGGACTTCACTTCCCGATACTGGAAGCCTGGGCTGAGGTGTCTGGTTTGGGGCTAAGGGGTCTAGTGTAGGGCTGGGACCCCTTACTCCTCACAGGAGGCCTCTGCAGCCTAGATATCTGTCCCAATTAAAAAAAAAAAAGTCACATGTGGGTGTTGAACCAGCCCGGTTCCCACCTCTGCCCCTCCTACCGGTCTTAATGTGCTTTCTTCTTTACTTCTCTAGTTGTAGGACTTCCATGGAGTCAGATTTCAGGGGGTTCTGAATGATAATTGTTAGATATTTTAGCTGTAATTTTAATGCGGTTGTGGTGAGTACAGATGTTTACCTATGCTGCGATCATGGTGCTCCTCTTCCAATAAATTTGTTTTTTTTATAAAGGTGCAAAGACAATCCAATGAAGAAAGGATACTTTTTTCAATAAGTAGTGCCAGAGCAACTAGACATCCATATACATAAAAATAAACTTTTTCTCACACCTTCTACAAAAACTAATGGAAAGTGGACCATATTTCTAAATGTAAAGCATAATACTATAAATCTTCTGGGATAAAATATAGAAAAAAATCAAATCTTTATTACCCTTTATTATATTATGCAACGAGTTCATAAGTAGGATATCAAAAGCATTATCCATAAAAGACAGTTTATAAATTGAACTTTATCAAATTTTAAAACTTTTGCTCTCTGAAAGATACTGTTAAGAGAAGAAAAGGAAAGCTACAGACTGGCAGAATATATTTGCAAGTAACATATCTAAATATATAAAGGACTTTCAAAACTCAGTGATAAGAAAGTAACCCAATAAAAATTAAGCAAAAGGTCTACACCAAAATAATAACAATAACAACAACAACAATAATAATAATATGGTTGGTCAAAAAATATGAAAAGATGGTCAATATCATTTGCCCTTAGGGAAATAAATTAATACCACAATGAGATATCACTAAAAACCTATTAGAATTGCTTAAAAATAAAGACAAGAAGAAAGAAATATGCACAGGCAGTATCTAATGCTAGGGAGTATGTGGAGCAATTGCAAATAATTATTACTGGTGGGGATGAAAAATGGTCTTGCCATTGTGGAAAACAGTTTGGCAGTTTTTAAATAACGTTTAATATACCATTATTATATGACCCAGTATTCCCACTCCTAGTATTAATCCAAGAGAAATTAAAACTCAAGTTCACACAAAATCCTATACCTGAATATTTATGGTAATTTTATTAATAATTGCCAGAAAAACGTGATCTACTTCAATGTGTACACCACAGAAAGAATTTTACTGAAGTTCATTAATGTTCATTTGAAAATAAAAGCTATTATATGGAAACCCAAATGGAATACAGACGGAAATTAATGAACCCAACTGTATTATAAATAACATAAATACACAGAAGGGGGTGGGAGGAAAAGAACTAACCTTAAGTTATTTTGGAAACAATAAACATTTTGGCTGAATACTCCTAAGACTAAAGATGAAAGAAACTCTAGTTACTTTATTTTTCATAGTGATATGGTATGGTAGTTGTGAAACTAATATATATAGTGGATTTGAATAAATATGTAAATGTATTGTAGATAGTGAGAATCCATTTTCTTACTGTCTAAGAAAGAAGCAAATTCCTTATTTGTAAATAAGGAAAGGGGGAAGGCTGGAAATAACCCTATGGTGTTGGATCGGAATTGGAAGTATCAGTAGGAATCTCTCTCTCTCTCTATCTCTCACACACACACGCACACGCACACGCACACGCACACGCACACACACACACACACAAATATACATATATAACAAGAATAGAGGATATTTACATTTAAAAGTATCTTTCCACAGATGGCTTCTTAGATACAAGGTAGGAGCAATAACTATAACTATGTACATTGGGAAAAAAACACCCAGAAAACACCTTGAGTTGGCGTGACTCAGTGTTTGAGCATCAACCTATGAACCAGGAGATCACGGTTCGATTCTTAGTCAGGTCACTTGCCAGGGTTGCGGGCTCAATTCCCTAGTGTAGGGTGTGCAGGAGGCAGCCAATCAATGATTCTTTCTCTCTCATCATTTATGTTTCTATCCCTATCTCTCTCTCTCTGAAATCAACAAAAATATATTTTAAAAAATAATAGGAATGCCTTTTCTTAAGTGTATCAGGACTAAGGGAAATAATTGTTATAGCCTAAATCCACTGATAGGGAAGGTAAGAAAGAACCCTATGGGAATGAATAGGAATTAGAGGAACTAATAACTAATTAATTAACTCTATCTGCTGCAAGATTGTAGTTACAGTGACACCCAACTTAGCACTCAGGTCTTGAATTTCTCACTGAAAGGAACAAGAGCTCCTTGGAGGAATGGCTCATTCTCTTGTGGGGGCAGGGAACATAAAAGATAAGCCTTAGAACATCTTGTGACAGAAAGTTTTAAAAGTACTTAAAAAAAAAAAAAAAAGAAGGGGTCTGTCAAATGGATACTGGAACCAGTTTGAAGGGGCTCCTCTCACTGTCCAAATCTGGAACAGTCTGAGCATCAATCTAAAGATAGTAATGGATTATAACCCATCAAATAAAAAAGGAATTCATAATTTCCATGATAGATGAGGGATGGATGGGGCTTTTTCCTTATAGCAGAATGCTGACTGATAAATGTGAAATGAATGGCAGAGTTGGCAAATACCATTTTGTAATCATCATAGTGAAGATTGTTTTGGGCTCGATTCTTTATTGGTTGCCAAATTTAGGGGGAAAGTTTGATGAGCAGGATATTTACATTTAAAAGTATCTTTCCACAGATGGCTTCTTAGATACAAGGTAGGAGCAGTAACTATAACTATGTACATTGGGAAAAAAACACCCAGAAAACACCTTCAGTGGTGATGAAAATTAGTAACACCAATGAGAACAGACAGACCTTGTATACCTCCAGCTGTGATACCCTGAAGAGGATATATTTGTAGTATTTTGGCTGGGGATGAAAAATCAGAATCTAATCTTCAAGAAAAGTAAGAGAAGCACAAATTTAGTAGCATTCTATAAAATACCACAGTATATTCTGCCAGTGTAATGAGAGACAAAGAAAGGTTGAGGAATTGTTGTGTTTTCCGATGGTCGTAGGCAACTCCTGTGAAAGGGTCGTTCGACCCCCAAAGGGGTTGCGACCCACAGGTTGAGAACCCCTGATTTAGGGACTTTATCTGTTGTGATGGTGCAAATTTTATATGAGATGATTAATAAAGAACTTTTTAAAAAAATGAAGTGTCTTACAGGTAGATAACCAGAGAACATTTTGGAAAAATAAATTCATATTCAAGCAGGACTTAGATGGATAGATCCACTTCACCCTTTATAATAAGTGCTGCAAGTTTCCATTAATACATTAGGCGCCCAGCCTGTTTTGTCTTCTGGACGGAAAGTATAGTGTCAGTCACTGGTGACTGACAGGGTGCTTAACGTGTAAACCACTCCACTTGTCATTGAAATTGTAATGTTGGTAGTTGTTCCCAGGATCCACTTAACAGAGTGTCTTTTTTTTTTTTTTATCAACTCTATTTAGGTATCCTATATGATAAAAGGCTAATATGCAAATCGACCGAATGGCGGAACGACTGGTCGCTATTGCGTGCACTGACCACCAGGGGGAAGACGCTCAATGCAGGAGCTGCCCATTGGTGGTCAGTGCACTCCCCCTTGTGGGCTCAGCCAGAATCCCTGAGCCTGGCTTATGGCTGGTGAGTGCAGCAGTGGTGACGGGAACCTCTCCTGCCTCTGCAGCAGCGCTAAGGATGTCTGACTGCCAGCTTAGGCCCGTTTTCCATGGGGAACATGCCTAAGCCATCAGTCAGACATCCCCCAAGGACTCCTGGACTGCGAGAGGGCTCAGGCTAGGCTGAGGGGGACCCCCCCCCCCCCCCGAGTGTACAAAATTCGTGCACTGGGCCTCTAGTATACTATAATCAAAGAAATGTAATTTTTATAGTGGGGATTGGGCCTAAGCTGGCAGTCAGACATCCCTCTCATAGTCTGGGACCCCTCGCTCCTTACTGCCCGCCTGCAGCGTAGGTGGGAGAGGCTCCTGTCACCACCGCTGCGCTAGCCAACCGTGAGCCTAGCTTCTGGCTGAGCGGCGCTCCCCCTGTGGGAGCACACTGACCACCAGAGGGCTGCTCATGCACTGAGCATCTGCCCCCTGTTGGTCAGTGCGTGTCGTAGCAACTGGTTGTTCCGCCGGCTGTCTGGTCAATTTGCATATTAGGGTTTTATTATATAGGATTTTATCCAAATGAAAGTTTCTTTTAATGTCCTGTAATATTGCTTTAAAGTTTTATTTAGAATTTTTTGTCTATATTTAAAAATGAAATTGGGCCGAAACCGGTTTGGCTCAGTGGATAGAGCGTCAGCCTGCGGACTGAAAGGTCCCAGGTTCGATTCCGGTCAAGGGCATGTGCCTGGGTTGCGGGCACATCCCCAGTGGGAGATGTGCAGGAGGCAGCTGATCGATGTTTCTCTCTCATCGATGTTTCTAACTCTCTATCTCTCTCCTTTCCTCTCTGTAAAAAATCAATAAAATATATTTAAAAAAATAAAAATAAAAATGAAATTGGTACCCAACTTTCTATTTTGTGCTGTTTGTTAAGTTTTAGTTATTGGATTATACTGGCTTCATAAAATTAATAGCATAGCTTTCCTCTCCCCTTTCTTCCCCCCTTATGTCCTAGAAAGTTTCCCTGGTAAAATTGTTTTCCACTCAAAACTATTTTAACTATAATTCATTGGTATTCTTTACAGTATGCCACTATTGTTTGTTTTGCTTACATTTTCTTTAGATCAGTTTTGGTAATTTATTCTTAACTAGAAAATTGTCCATTTCATTGAGATTTCAAAATTTATTAGCATAGACTTGTATATACTAGTCTTGTTTTGTCTCTTTGTTTATAGTTCTATTCACATTTCTATATTTTTCCTCTTAACTAGATTACTCAAAGATAAACCTGTTTTTTTCTTTCTAAAGTATCAGCTAATTTGATACATTTTTGTTGCAGAGTTACTATTTTTTAATGTTCTTTAAAAAACAATGTTCATGTCCTTTTTGACATGATAGTTTATAAATGCTTTTATTCTCTGAAAAATGATTGCCCAGATTTAATCTGTTAATGTACAATGGTTCTTCTTTGTTTCCTTAGGCACGAGATGTGCGTACCAATGAAGTGGTGGCTATCAAAAAAATGTCTTATAGTGGAAAGCAGTCTACTGAGGTAGGTGGTGAAATATATACATTTTTACTGGTATGTTAGAGAAAGGCATACTATTTTTAATTGGGGGTAGGTGGCAATTTCTTCCAAAAAGTATAACATATATAAAGAAAAGTGTACAGATATTAAGTGTATATTTCAGTGAGTTTTCTTTCATACACTGAATGTACCCATTTAACTTGGACCTAGAACTATAAATAGCATTACTGGCATCCCCAAAGCCTCTCAACTTGTGCCCCCTGCTTTCAGGTTTTTAAACTGTTACTTAATATATTATTCTATTTTTGTCATAGAGGGATTATCAGTTTCTAAAATAGTAAACTAGAATAAGATGTATTTCACAGTAAATATATTGGATATAATTTTTTAATGGTTTAGAGATTAACTGCAGTTTTAAACAAACTTTAAATAACAGGCAGTATAGATGTAGTCTGAAAAACAGGTGGTGTGTAATAATCTGAAAAACTATAATATAAAATTGATACCACATTGAGTATACGTTAGTTCACTAATATTCTGATTAGTTCTTTTGACATTATATTTATTCTATTTAATTGCCTAAATTTATTTTATAAAATGTAGGACGTGTCAGTCTTTAATTTAAAATTTTTTTAAATTATGGCAAAATACACAAAATTTACCAGTAAACCATTCTTAAGTGTTCAGTGTCATTAAGGATATTCATATTGCTGTCTAAACACCTCCACCATTTATCTCCAGAAATCTTTTAATTTCATCTTGCAAAATTGAAGCTCTAATAACAACTTCTGTTTTCCCCTCCTCCAGTACTTAGAAATCACCATTTAGTATCTATATGAATTTGACTAGTTTAGGTTAACTCATATAAGTGAATCATGTCCTTTTTACTTAACATAATGCCCTCAAAGCTTATCCATGTTGTAGTATATGTCAGAATTTCCTCCCTGTTTAAAGCTAAATAATAATTCCTGTGGTGTGTGTGTGTATGTATATAAAACACCACATTTTGTTTATCCATTCTTCTGTTGATGGACACTTGGGTTCCTTTATCCCTTGGTTATTGTGAATGATGCTGCTATGAACATGTGTATGCAAATATTTCTTTGAGTTCCTGCTTTTCAATACTTTTGGGTATGTGCTCAAAGGTAGAATTTCTGAATCAGTCTTTAATTTTTAATGATTTTGGGTTTCTACCTTTTCTGAATCTCTTCATTTTATGCTAAATCTTGTTTTTGTGATCATACTCTGGGTACAATGACACTATCATGATTATATTGGTGTTCCATCATTTCGATTCCTAGAAATTCCTAAAACTCCAAAAAAATCCCCACTTCCATTTCTTACAAGTTTACTCTGATTTTATTCACCATTCTCTCACACAACTTTAGAACTAGCTTTCACAGGAAGACGAGTGCTATGTTGGCATCTGATTAGGCACACCTAGAAGAAAAAGTTTCATTTAGGACATCATTTTTTTACGTCCGATATTAGTGTCCTTTATAAAAGTTTGTGTGTTTTTTTTATATTGAAGAATACAGGTGTTTTGTTTTGAGAGCTTGCCTCCCAGAGCATTCAAATTTAAGAATTAAAGCCCATGAAACTCTGAATTTTGCATCTTATATCTTAAAATATTATGCAGCTATTTTGCTGTATTTTGTTGAGGACTTCTTAAATAATATAGGAGATATATGATCTTAAATTCTAGTACAAAATATTTTTTAAAGTTTTCTATTATGCTAGTTTCTCTGACGTTAGAAATATGACCCAAGTTGGGGGTAAAGCTTTAAAAAACTAAAACAAGAACAAAAAATAGATTCCTGCTTCCCATCTTATACCTACTAAGTCTGTAGACCAAAGAACCTGGTTGGGTCCTTAGAGTTCCCTGATTGCTTCTTAAGAGTTACTCTGTTTAGAATATGGCCTAAGTATATTGTTCTGGCCAATGGTTTATCTGTATTGCTGGATAGGTGTTAATGAAGAAAGCTCTTAGTAAAATATGTAGGAAAATGTTTTCATATTGTTTGTTTTTTTCTGTGAACTTTTCTATGTAACAACTAATTGTTCACTAGCATTTTAGAAAGTAATGTGCATTTATGAATTTGTCTCAGAGTAATGACTTCATTTGAGTTTAAAAAACAAACAAAACCTTAACATTTGGTAGAAGATATAAGCTAGAAACATGATAGGTGAACTTTATGGTATGTAGATTATGTCAGTAAAGCTTCAGATAAGAAAAGGGAAGTTGAATTTTGATGAAAAATCACTAAATGTGGTACATTGTTTTCACCAATGTGTGGTGTGTAGTTGTAAAATATTAATAAGACTTATTTATGATAAATTTTATCAAACGTTTGTCCTACCTTGAATGAAATAATTTTATAAATTATGTAATTGATTATAAACTATGAATGTAATTTCTCTTAAATTAATTATTTTGACATTTAATTTAAATATTACAAATAAGGCAAAGCTGTATGCTCTCATTAACCCTTAATCTAGTAATTACTTCTTTCTTATATACATTTCTAAGGAAAAGCAGCTGTTCATAATTCTTTCCTTTATTCCCTTTTTTCTCCCCATAGAAATGGCAGGATATTATTAAAGAAGTCAAGTTTCTACAAAGAATAAAACATCCCAACAGTATAGAATATAAAGGCTGCTATTTACGTGAGCACACAGCATGGGTAGGTATCTGCTCTCCCCTTGCCTTAATTTTAGTTGGTTTGGGCATATAATTAATTAAATTAAGAATGTCTCACCCTGGCTGGTGTGTTTTTAGTGGCTAGACCCTCACTCAGCCCGAATACCTAAGGGTCTTGGATTCCATTACTGGTCAAGGGCGGCACTTACCTGGGTTGCATTCCCTGTCTTGGTCGGGGCATGTGCAGGAGGCAACTAATTGATCTGTCTCTCTCACTCAATGTTTCTTTCCCAAACTCCTTCCCTCTCGCCCTTCTATTCTCTCTAAAAATCAATGGAAAAACATATCTTTGGGTGAGGATTAACCAAAAAATAAAAGAATGTCTCAGAATTGTCCTGTGAAGCTTAAAAAAACACCTTGAAATGTTATTTCATACTGAGAAAGGAAGAGTAGCTTTTCCTAAACTCCTTTCCCTAAGCAATAAAAACTTTTGCAAGTTTACTATAGAGATTTCGCTGGCCTTTATATGCATGGTAAAATGTTCTCTGAAATTTTTTTAGTAGTTTATCAAACTGCTAAATGGTTTCTCAAACATTGTAAAAACAATTCTATTACTAAAGAATGAAAGTTACATCTTTTTGACATGATGTATTATAATCTATTTAACCACAAAGTTCTTGGTGAATCCTGGTGAAATTTGAATTAATTGTGATTACTTGGCTGAGTAATACTAAAGGTAGAAAATTATTACATGAAGTAGAGATTAATTTTACCCTGTTGTTACCACTGAGGTGATAATGTAGTAATCCCATAATGGTATAGACATAATAACTATCTTTTAAGAAAAGGGCTAAATTTTCATTAAACAGGAATGATCCTTTATTTTGAATAATTAATAAGCCAGAGCTGTTATCATTCTAGTGGATTGAAGTTAGATTTAGATTTGTAATGTTTGCTGCATTTTTATCCAGTTTGATTTTGCTCTGTGTTTGATTTAAATGAAAAATTTAAACTGTAACCTAAATCTGGCCGGTGTGGCTCAATAGTTGAGCACTGACCCATCAACCAGTAGGTTATTGATTCAATTCCCAGTCAGAGCACATGTCCGGGATGTGGGCTCAATACCCAGTGGAAGGTGTGCAGGAGGCCAGCCGATCAGTGATTTTCTTTCATCATTGATGTTTCTATATCTCCCTTCCTCTCGAAAATCACTAAAAACATACATTCTTAAAAAGTTTAAAAATAAACTGTAACCTAAGCTTTGTACATATAGTCCCAGAGGACAGTTTTCTGTTTCCTAAGAGTCATTATTACTACTCTAGGTTAATAGTAACAGAATATGTATATTCTTTTATAATTTTAGTTAGTAATTATGTATGAAATACACATCTTGTCATTGACTTAACCTTATAAATGCATTTAACAAATTGCTAACTGCATAAATATTTTTTAAGGTAAATAATGACTAGAGTTTGTTTTATTTCAAACTATCTTCTTGATCTCCTTGGTGAATTTATCTCAAATAGAGTCTTTTTAATAATATATTTTAATGCTTTTATAATTTTTCTTCCCATATAGCTTGTAATGGAATATTGTTTAGGATCTGCTTCAGATTTACTGGAAGGTAGGTTTCCTTTAAATATTAAGAAAAAAAAAAGCATTAGCAAAATAAATTAAGAATTCAGTAAGAGACTTCTTAAATAACATAAAACTTTTCAAAACAGTGAAAGCCTTAACTTTTTCTAGAATCTCAGCATGGTATATACCATCCTCATTTAATGTTATCTATAATAATAAAAGCGTAATATGCTAATTAGACTGGACGTCCTTCCGGGCGTCCTTTCGGACAAAGCCCAGGCTACAAGGGAAACCTGGGTCCTGGGTGCCAGAGGAAAGCCGGTGCTGGCAGCCGGGGGAAGGAAGGCCTACTCTTGCATGAATTTCATGCATCGGGCCTCTCGTATAGTATAACATCGGCGAATTTTCTCTCATTTTGCCTTAATGAACATTTCTCTGCATTCTTTGTCATTCAGCTTGATCTGTTCCTTCTGTTCTGAATGAAAATATCTGAGAATAAAGGGAAAACTTCTCTCTTTTTTTATTATCACCAAATAATTGTTAAATGTTGTTAGCTTTGAGGAATATTGGCTGTAACCTCTACTTTAACAGCAAGGCACAATTGGTACTAGTTATAACATTCAGTAGCTTTGTATTACTAGTATATCTTGGGAAGCAAATCCCTTGTTGCTAAATGTTAGTGTTTTAAAATTGCTCTCTCTATATCAGATATGTATATTTATTATTTTAAAAATGTTCTATATAATAATTATTTTTAAATTCTTACTTTAAGTTCACAAAAAGCCATTACAAGAAGTGGAAATAGCAGCAATTACACATGGTGCTCTCCAGGGATTAGCCTACTTGCATTCACATACGATGATCCATAGGTAAGTACATTGAAAATTGTCATGTATTAATAAGCAAATGGTTTGTTGCTTATATCAACCTGGAACTCATTACCTATGAAATTTTCATTGGTTAAAGCATTTCAGAATCTTATAAACTCATATTTTTTAGATTGCCATATTTTTTAGATTGCCTTAAAAAGAACATACTAGTACACTTGATCTCTATGTTTAGGATAATTTTATCTTTTCTACACATGCTGCTGGGCTTTCTGAAGCATGTATACTTGATAGATTTGAGGTAGCAATTTAATTACAGAATTATTTAATTTGCAAAATGGAAAAGGCCATTAGGGATCATGTAGTCTTTTTTCGTTTTACAAATGAAAAAACTGATGCCCCAATTTGTTACTAATATCTCCAAGTTTAAAAAGCTTAGGTAGATTAAACTAGAATTAAACCTAGATCTTTTTCTTCCTGGTAACTGATAATGCCAGATTTGTTCCATTGATTCTGTAACAGGGATATATAAAAGTTACTTAAGCCTGGCCAGTATAGTTCAGTTGTTGAACGTGAATCTATGAACCAGGAGGTCACAGTTCGATTTCTGGTCAGGGCACATCCCCGGGTTGCGGGCTGGACCCCCAGTAGGGGCATGCAGGAGGCAGCCAATCAATTATTCTCTGCCATCATTGATGTTTCTATTTCTCTCTCCCTTCCTCTCTGAAATCAATAAAAGTATATATATTTTTTAAAGCTACTTAAGCCCTAGCTGGTTTAGCTCAATGGATAGAGCATCGGCCTGCAGACCAAAGGGTTCTGGGTTCCATTCCTGTCAAGAGCATGTACTTTGATTGCAGGCTCCTCCCTGGCAAGGACCCTGGTCAGGACATGTGCAGGAGGCAATCAGTCGATGTGTTTCTCTCACATCGATATTTTTTGTCTTCCCCTCTCTCTTCCACTCTCTCTAAAAAAATCAATGGAAAAATATCCTTGGGTGAGGATAAACAAAAATAAATAAATAATCAAATAAAAGGCTACTTAAGACTCTTTATGCTTTTGAGTATTAATCCATGGTGATGGATAGTAACTTTAAACCATTTTATAATGCATTTTTAGCATTGGTATTGCTTTTGCCTGGTTTAGAAGGAAATTAACATTTTTTTTATTTTATATGTGAATCAGGCAATACATATTAAACTATGTAGTAGAGTCATTGTGAGTTAATGGGTTGTCAATTTTTTAGATGAAAATAGTAAGAGAAACCCACATGCTAGTAAGTATACGAAAGTGATAAAATTAGAACCTAAGGTCTTCTCAACTTCAAAGCACCTTTCCTTTTTAATTTTTTAATATATGTTTGTTGATTCAGAGAAGAAAGGAGAGGGAGAGAGAAATAGAAAGAGAGAGAGAGTCATTGATTGGCTGCCTCCTGCACACCCCAGACTGGGGATCGAGCCTGCAACCTAGGCATGTCCCCTGATAGGGAATCAAACTGTAACTTCCTGGTTCATAGGTTGACGCTCAACCACTGAGCCACCGCGGACGGGCACCTCTCCATTTTTAAAAAACAAGTGGAAGGACAATAGATTTAGTATTATATCCATCATAATACTATAGTAAGAATTGACAAGTGCTTGGAAATAAAGTTTTTCTTTTCTTAAATGGTTAAGTGTATATTATGGCACCCATTGGACATAAAATTCTATTATATAAATATCCATCATTTTCTTAGTTTGTGTGGAGAGTATATTTACTGATTTAGAAAAGTAAGCTTGAAAGTAAATTTGAAACCATTGATAGTATATTTTCCTTATACATCAGTTTTCATTTCATATTAAGTTAGATGGATTATGCTAAGCTTTGTAAATGATATGAATATTCCCTTTGTAGAAATTGGGGGCATATTTACAACAACATGGATAAATCTAAAGCAGGGGTGGGGAATATCTGGCCCATTGGCTGTATAAGGTCCACGAAATCATTTGGTCTGGCCCTGCCAAGGCATAAGGGGTCAATTAATTAAATGTTTGACCAAATTTAGCTGGCTAATTTTTAAGTTGATAATTTTGTATGGCCCTCGAATGATGTTATAAATATCCAAATGGCCTTTGGCAGAAAAAAGGTTCCCTACCTCTGGTCTAGAGGGTACTATGCTCAGTGAAATAAGTTAAGCAGAGAAAGAAATACTGTATAGTTTCACTTATATGTGGAATCTAAAACAAAACAAAACAGAAACCGATCATTGGGATGATTACCAGAAGGGAATGGGTGGGAGGATGGCTGAAAAGGGGAAAAGGACTATAATCAATAAGATTGTGATATGTTTGCACAGTGACAGATGATTACTACAGTTAGCCGGGTGATCACATTATAAGGTATAAAAATGTCAAATCACTATATTGTACACCTGAAACTAATAAACAAATATAAGATTGTATATTACTATACTTAAATTTAAAAATTTTTTAAGTTAAATAATGAAAAATTGGGCATGAGGTTCTTTATTATACATTAAGTGGGGTACTCAGAAATCTTATATGAAGAAATGGCCAGCTAATTAAATTCTACTTTTAAAACCATTATTTGCACAAGTAAATAGGAACTCAAATATAGATTATATGCTCCAGTTGTTTGATTTCCTACCTTTTGTTTTTACTGTTATTCTGTCCTCTCTTTTAGAAAATTGTTTCTATATATTTATATGAATTTTATATTTTTTTGTTTTCTAATTTGGTTCTTAATTCTTACTATTCCAATTGAAAGAGTATCCTAGAACTTATTTTTATTTTTTCTTCCCTACTTTACAAATTTTTGTTTGAATTTTATTGTTTTCAGCATAATCTAATGAAAGAAAAAGAAATAATTTTATGTGTTCCTTAAACCCAGAGATATCAAAGCAGGAAATATTCTTCTGACAGAACCAGGCCAGGTGAAACTTGCTGACTTTGGATCTGCTTCCATGGCATCTCCTGCCAATTCTTTTGTGGGAACGCCATATTGGTAAGACTAATCCTATCTGATACTGATCCTCATAATTGAAATAGGTAATGTGTGGTTGTACCTTTTTCAGATGTCTTTTTCCTGGAAATGTAATGCTATTTTGAACGTTTTAACTTTAAGCATTATAGTTAGTTTCAAATATAGATTTGGAGTGCTACCCTTGCATCTTCTATTTTTTACTCATGGTCCACGTTTTCTTTCGTATTATTATTTTTTTAATATATTTTATT
Organism: Myotis yumanensis; assembly: GCF_028538775.1. Lineage (NCBI taxonomy): Eukaryota > Metazoa > Chordata > Mammalia > Chiroptera > Vespertilionidae > Myotis > Myotis yumanensis. Next base: position 20,516,440 of record NW_027223767.1, on the reverse strand, counting down.
GATTTTTTACAGAGAGGAAGGGAGAGAGATAGTTAGAAACATCGATGAGAGAGAAACATCGATCAGCTGCCTCCTGCACACCTCCTTCTGGGGATGTGCCTGCAACCCAGGTACATGCCCTTGACTGGAATCGAACCTGGGACCCTTCAGTCCGCAGGCTGACGTTCTGTCCACTGAGCCAAACCGGTTTTGGCTTCTTTCGTATTATTATCTGCCTCATACGGTGGGTGTGGAAGTGAAAAAATTTCAATAAAAATTGAAGTGGGGAGTAGATAGAAATAGTAAGTGTAAATTTGTGTTTTCTTTAGGTTTATATTTACTATATATCAATGATCTTCAGACTAACATACCTCAAGACTGGTAGCTAAATTGGAGTTTGGGGTGTTGTTTTTTATATGTTATAGAGAATTTAAAATACACATAAAAGTCAACAAGAGTGTCCTGGCCGGGTAGCTCAGTTGGTTAGAGCATCATCCCCATGTGCTAGGGCAACCGTGGGCAAACTATGGCCCGTTTGAAATGAATAAAACTAAAAAAAAAAAAAGACCGTACCCTTTTATGTAATGATGTTTACTTTGAATTTATATTAGTTCACACAAACACTCCATCCATGCTTTTGTTCCGGCCCTCCGGTCCAGTTTAAGAACCCATTGTGGCCCTTGAGTCAAAAAGTTTGCCCACCCCTGTGCTATAGGGTATGGGTCCTATCCCCAGTTAGGGCACATACAGGAATCAACCAATGAATGCATACATAAATGGAAAAATAAACTGATGTTTTCCTCTCTAAGATCAATCAAACAATAAAAAAATTTAAAGTCAAGAAAAGTATAATAAATCTTCACATACCACTCACCCCAACGACATTATCCCATGGCCATTCCCAACCTATGTCTTCACTCCTCTCCCCTTCTTCTCCACCCCTCAGTTATTTTGAAGCAAATTCTAGACAACATGTAATTTTAACCATAAATAATTTAGTATTAATGTCAGCAAGTTTGAAGGGAATAATTTTCAACTTCTATCCATATGTGTCCTATTTCTCTGTATATGCAGAGAGTGTTGTCTTAGGTCCACTACATCTTTTTTCCCATGGACCTTTCAAATCTCCTTTCTCCCACTTTATAAAAGAAAGGCTTCTTGCCCATTCTGTATATTATAATGATGCATTGCCCTGGGATATAAAAGCCTCAAAGCAGCACCAGAGGGACAATTTCAGAATATAATCTGTAAAAAACATTGAAGAATCAGGACACAAACTCTTAGTAAGGCCTGGTGCCTTTTTTATTATCTCTTTTCACATTCCTTTATTCCTTGCATTTTATTTTTTCTCCCCAGTTATCTTTCCTCCCTTCTTTTTTTTTCTAATTGTAGAATTCATAACCAAGATGGTTGTCATAGGGACACATTAACATGTTATTTGTATTGAAAAATGAAGTCAGATTTTTTTCTGACAGATGATTCTGATTCGACTGATTGATAGCATGAACACTGGCTTTGCTAATTAAGTTATATGGTAGTGGTTTTGATAAATTGAATGAGCTCATTCTGCAGCTCCAAGTTTTAAATATCTTTAAAGCAGATATACAATATACTGTGTGTGTGTACACTGTGCATTATATCTTTTGCAAATATTAAATTATTAAAATTTAGGTATAAACTCAAATGTGCAAGGGGATACTAGTTTTTATAATTTCACTGGAGGTAAATGAGTAAAAAAAATTTGAAGACTACCCTAACCGATTTGGCTCAGTGGATAGAGCGTCAGCCTGCGGACTAAAGGGTCCCAGCTTCAATTCCAGTCAGGGGCATGTACCTTGGTTGCGAGCATATCCCCAGTAGGGGGTGTGCAGGAGGCAGCTGATCGATGTTTCTCTCCCATCGATGTTTCTAACTCTCTATCCCTCTCCCTTCCTCTGTAAAAAAACAATAAAATATATATTTTTTTAAAAATTTGAAGACCACTGTTCCAGAAGACCAAAAATTTTTTATGTGGACCCTAGTTTAGATAGAGTCTCCCTCCCCTATATAAAACAAAGGTTCTGTGAGCAAATAATATTTCTTAATGGTTCTCTTTAGAAATTAATGGTGAATATTAGATATTTTAAAAGCCCCATGAAGTTCTACAATTTAAAAAAATTACTTGTTTAATTTTGTTTAAACTTACTTCAACATTTTAAAGAACATATTGGAAACACCCAATTATTGATGATTGAAAATTTACTTTATTTACATATTTATTAGTTTGGGGTTTTTTGAGTTTTTCTTCATATTTGTTAATTTGTATGTAGTGTATTTGGAACACAGGAACTAGGCAATATTTACATGTCTTTGCATGAGCACACACACAGGGGTTCCTGGTGACAAACTCATTAAAGTCGGTGAGTGTTTTTAAGTGTCTGACTGTGCTTAACTCCAAATGCAAATGAAGTGTAAGGTTAAAGTACCATAAAAAATGTTAGACTCTAGTTGAAGATAAGAATTAATGTTTCATTTTATAACCAAGATACCTATAAGGTTGATAATTGATTGTTTCCATTGTGAGTCTCCCTAGACACTTTTTAAAATTTTTTATTGATTTCAGAGAGAGGAAGGGAGAGGGAGAGAGAGAGAGAAACATCAATGATGAGAGAATCATTGATTGGCTGCCTCCTGCATGCTCTCTACTGGGGACAGAGCCTGCAACCCCAAATCAAACCAGGACCTCCTGTTACGCGGGTCAACACTCAACCACTGAGCAACTCCAGCCGGGCTAAGACACACTTTTATCACAGAACACTATTTTTATTTGAAAGACTGACAAACTATGGTAATTAGTGTTGGTTATTATGGCAAATATTTTCTTAAATAAATGAAGTGAGCTTGTAACTTCAAGGAAGATAATTTCTGGTATTCATTCCCTCTTTCTAGCAAAAGTTAGATGTTTGTAATTGGATCCTGAGGCCACCACTGGCCTAAAGGATATACAATATTAGAATCTGCGAGCTTGAACAGATGCAGAATACAACCCCCTCTGTGGCATCCTTCCTTTAGGATGCTATTATATGATCATGACAGATAGTAAAAATAAGTCTTATACTAACTGTGCAATGGTAACTATTTACCTTACAACCTGTAATGTATTCATTTCCCATTATAAAAATTCTTATGTCCAGATATATTATCTGCAATTCACACAGGTGTTCTCCATGTAGATAGTCATTATATTTTAATGAATATTACAATTTTTTTAACTTTAAATGACATTTTATATTTTAGGATGGCCCCAGAAGTAATTTTAGCCATGGATGAAGGACAGTATGATGGCAAAGTAGATGTATGGTCTCTTGGAATAACATGTATTGAACTAGGTAAGCATTCTTTAATATTACTGTGTAGTAAGATTTAATCAATGTCTTGCATCAATCCTATACCAAATTATAGGTTTGTTTTTTATTTTGTCAGTTACTAAGGGGAGCAATAAATTTATTAAAGTTTTCATTTTGGTGACCAGTTATTTTTTTATGTATTAGGTTAAGTATATTATATTTGCTCTGTTAAATTAGATCTAAAAAAATTTTCACTATGGGTCAAAGTATCTATGTCTAATATTAATGAGTATTTGTTAAACACCTGGAATATGTCTATATTTACTAGATTTACCATATATAGCAGATCTCTAAAGCATTTGTGAATTACTTACCTCTACCTAAGATACTTAAGACTTTAAGTTAGGTATGATAATTAGAAGTCAGGCTGTATGTCATATTGTATGTAGTATTTTGATTTTGTGCACACATTTTATTCTGTTGCCCATGAATGGAACTATGCTTAAGGCAGTGGACTATCTTAACTTTACTAACATTCCCACTGTAAGTGAACCAGGTAGGTAATTGATCTGTCACTGTAATCAAAGAGGATGAACATCTTGCTCTTGATTCCCCAAGCTACCCGCCCTCCCCCCTTCCACATTAGCCCAATATCCTTTCCTTTTTTTCTTCTTACAGGAATATTCTATTAAACTTTATTTAAAAGTGGGAAATATTGGGAATATTTACTTAAACACTTCTAGTAGTAATCAAGGATTGAAAAGAAGATGTTAATAGTAAAATCTATGTGTAATTTTGATAAATCAGTATCAACCTGGGTTTGTTAGTAGTTTTCTAAAACAAGGAATAGGGAAATTGAGGTAAAAATAAAAGTAAAGATTGCTTATCATTACACAGTAGATGAATATTTCCAATACAACCAGACTGTTTCTACCTTGCAGTCTAATATTTTCCAAAATACTATTTTTGCTTGTATTGGAATTCCTATATTAACCATTGCCTTCAGGCTTTATATCATTTTTAAGTTTGACAACATCAGTAAACTGAGGTTTGGAGACTATCATAATGTCATTTTCTTCTTATCTTTTGGTCTCATTTTGAGGTTTATAAAATGTTTCTTCCATTTGAAAGTATCTTTTTTTTTAAATATGATTAAATTTAGGTTACACATCTTTGGCAGGAACACCACAGAAGTAGATGTTAAAATTTAAGACACATCTCTAGTGTCTTACATTTTACTTTAAGACTCTAGAGAAAGAAGAGCAAATTCAACCCAAAATAAGCAGAAGAAAGAATAAAAAAGGTCAAAGCAAAAATCAATTAAATAGAAAACAAATACAATAGAAAAAATAAATCAAAAACTAGTTATTCAAGATAATTGATAAACCTCTAGCCAGATTTATCAGGCAAGAAAGAAAGAAGACACAAATTACCAGTATCAGCTGTGAGAAGTAACTTCACTACAGATTTTACAGGCATTAAAAGGACTCTTAGGAAATAGTACGAATATTTTTAAGTTACTAAATTTAACAACTTAGATAAAATAGACAATTTTCTTGAAGGACACAAATGAACAAAGCTCACTTTTGGTACAGAGGACATTATTTGACATATGATTGAAACTTGAATGGGGTTTGAGGACTAGATGAAAGTCATGTATCAGCATTAATGGCCTGATTTAATGGAGGTATTATTGTTCTTAGTAGGGTGTTCTTGTTTTAATGTATTTAGGAATGGTAGAGCATCAATTCAGCAATTTAATCTAAATTGATATACTTGAATGTGTTTTTTTAACTCAACTTGCAATTTTTTTGCCAAGTTTGAAATTATTTTAAAAAAACTTTAACAATATTTGCAAGAACAATAACAAGTTTTCTTTCTCTTACAGCGGAAAGAAAGCCTCCTTTATTTAATATGAATGCAATGAGTGCCTTATATCACATAGCCCAAAATGAATCCCCTACACTACAGTCTAATGAATGGTGAGTATTGCTAAGAGATACATTACTCAACATTTTATAAATTAAATCCGTTCTTATAATGTTATCAAAATGATTTCATTTGAACTAGGTAAAATGTATTTCTATCTGAAGAGAGATGAAAATAGGCTTATTCCTGTAACAGTAGTCTAATTAATCCATCATTGCTTTGGAGTATGTTTATTTTTATTGGCTTACTAGAGGCCCGGTGCACAAAAATTTGTGCACTCGGGGTTGGGGGGCAGCCTGGCCAGTGCCCTCTCACAGTCTGGGACCCCTCGGGAGATAACGACCTGCTGGCTTAGGCCTGCTCCCAGGTGGCAGAGGGCAGGCCCAATCCCTAGGTGCAGCCCCTGGTCAGGCTCAGAGCAGGGCCGATTGGGGAGTTGAGGCGCCGCCCTGTCATGCACAGAGCAAGGTGGATTGGGAGGTTGTGATGCCACCTTCAGTCACGCTCAGGGTAGGGCCGATTGGGGGGTTGGGGCACCGCCCCCTGTCACACTCAAGGCAGGGTCGATGGGGAGGTTGGGGCGCCACCCCCTGTCATGCACAGAGCAGGGCCGATGAGGGGGTTGGGGCGTTGCCCCCTGTCATGCACAGAGCAGGGCCGATCAGGGGGTTGAGGCGCTGCCCCCTGTCACGCACAGAGCAGGGCCCATCAGGGGTGTTGGGGCTCCGTACCTGTCACGCACAGAGCAGGGCCAATCAGGGGTTTGGTGCGCTGCACCTTGTCAAACACAGAGCCACAGGGCAATCAGGGGATTGGGGAGCTCCCCCCTATCAGGCACAGAGCAGGGCTGATCAGGGGGTTGGGGTGCCTTCCCCTGTCACAAACAGAGCAGGGCAGATAGGGAGGTTGTGGCCCCGTCCCCTGTCACACACAGAGCCGCAGGGCGATCAGGGGGTTTGGGCGCTGCCCCCTGTCACACTGATCCCGGTGCCGGGAGCCTCGCTGCTCTGCTGATCCCGGTGCTGGGAGGCATATTACCCTTTTACTATATAGGATAGAGGCCTGGTGCAAGGGTGGGGGCTGGCTGGTTTGCCCTGAAGGGTGTCCTGGATCAGGGTGGGGGTCCCCACTGGGGTGCCTGGCCAGCCTGGGTGAGGGGCTGAGGGCTGTTTTCCGGAAGCGAGTGACTAAAGCTTCCAACCGCTCCTTGTTTTCTTTTTTTTTTTATTCTGGGCCAGCTTTAGCTCTGAGGCCTCGCCGCTGAAAACATCGATACAATGTTGCTAAAGCTCGGCTGAATGAAAGCTGGTCTCTGGGGTTTTGTTTACCTTCTTATTTGCAACATAGTACATAGTTACTTAGAGTTGTAGCTCAGAGGCCAGCAAGTGAGGCGGGGAATGTTTGAGTCTGCAGCAAGCAAGCCTCATGTTCGCTTCCAGCTGCCTGGCTGCCGGCCGCCATCTTGGCTGACAGTTAATTTGCATATACTCACTGATTAGCCAATGAAAAGGGTAGCGGTCGTACGCCAATTACCATGTTTCTCTTTTATTAGTGTAGATTAAGAGACGTTATCCTGTATGCTATTGGCTTGTTTAATTCCCTCAGTGAACCTGAGTTAAATAAACTCTTGATAAAGATAAATAAAATAAAATTGGTTTATTTTACCCCTATATCTTGTTTATCCTTTATTATTATATCTGCTTTTCATAGCATATGCATCTCAGTGATGCTACATGGAAGCAAATACTGCTTTTTACCAAAATTTATATTTTCTTTGAACTTTAGGAATATATATTACCCTGATTATATAATAAATAACACAATTTAAACATTAATATTTTATAACTAAAATATGTAGATTGCGATACCTGTAGTGATATTTTGTTGGAGAATGGTTTATAATTTATATGGTATTAAAAAACATAGATAAAATGAATTGATTTATCAGAATTATCAGATAATTTATAACTTTGTGATTATTCTAGTTTTTATGTTATTTATTATTCAGAATGCTCTGATGTTCCTTTTGCTAGTGCTTCCTTGATTTGATAAAATGAAGTTCATTTATGTAAAGAAGTTTATGTAAAACAGATTGATAGTTTTTAAAAACTAGAATTTTTATTAGTGATAGAAAATTTTAGTGGGAAATTAATTCTTCAGGTGTATCTAGCATTTGAAAAATTATAGGAGAAATTCTAGTCCTATATAATAAAGAGGTAATATGCTAATTAGACCAGACGGCGGAATGACCTTCTGGAACGACCTTCCTGGCAACCTTCTGGAACGACCAGTGGGCAGGGGGACAGGCCACAAGGCAGCCAGAGCTCTGAGGGCCTATTCTTGCACAATTTTCGTGCATCAGGCCTCTAGTATATTTAATAAATACTTTAAAATTCACAAGTAGATGCATAAATTAGTGATACTTTATTTTTTAAGGATTACATAATTAAGACACATAAATTAGAGACATATAGAAGAAATCTTTTGGCACAGTTTAGTATTATGGTACATATAAATAATAAATATATTGAACACAGACTTAGATTCTTTGGGGATTCAAAAAAATTCTTGCACAAGGAACATAAAATGTTATTTGATATTTGAAGACAAACGATAAATTATTACTTACTGCCTTGCTCACTGAACTCTTCTCATAACACGCTATAATAATATGTTGCAGACTTCTAATGTTTTTAAAAATAACATAATTGGTTTTCTGGGTTTAATGGAAATTTTATCCATTTGTTCAGGGATATCAAATAGGTATACAAAATGCTCCCTCCAAAGCTAAGAGTGATGTTCTGAAACATGCTATATAGGAGATAATCCAAGAACCAAACAAGAAAGAGATGGCTTAGAGAAGAGAGAAAACAAATTGAGAAGAATGCCATTTTAGATTTGAATGCAAAGAAGAAAAAAATTGACTTTCCTAATTTTGCCATAATTTAGAACGAGTTGTGTTATTATGTGAGAGCAAGATTTTTAAATAATCTGTGCAAATTCATCTTTGAAAAATGGTAAAGGTTCACTGGTTGCTTTAGATCAGTGGTTCTCAACCTTCCTAATGCTGCGACCCTTTAATACAGTTCCTCATGTTGTGGTGACCCCCAACCATAAAATTATTTTCATTGCTACTTCATAACTGTAATTTTGCTACTGTTATGAACCGTAATGTAAATATCTGATATGCAGGATGTATTTTCATTGTTACAAATTGAACATAATTAAAGCATAGTGATTAATCACAAAAACAATATGTAATTATATATGTGTTTTCCGATGGTCTTAGGCGACCCCTGTGAAAGGGTCGTTCGACCCCCAAAGGGATCGCGACCCACAGGTTGAGAACCGCTGCTTTAGATGGTTTTCATAGATTTATATGAAATACATAGTGTATCGTGTCTGCTTGCTTTTACAATTTTTCCCATCCCCCCTCCCACCAATAGGCACATACCTTGATTTGTGGATCTGTTTTTAAAAATAGCAATATGTTCACTTGATACTTTCCTTTACAATAGGTCTGATTATTTTCGCAACTTTGTAGATTCTTGCCTCCAGAAAATCCCTCAAGATCGCCCTACATCAGAGGAACTTTTAAAGGTCAGTTTATATTCTTAAATCGGTTTTTTATCCCTAAGAAATTATTTTTTAAAATGTGCTTTATTCTTCTTTGATTCTGAATCAGTATTAAGAATGCTCTACCAGCCCTAGCCAGTTTGGCTCAGTGGATAGAGCGCCGGCCTACTGACCAAAGGGTCCCAGGTTTGATTCCCGTCCAGGGCATGTGGTTGCAGGCTCCTCCCCAGCCTGGGCCATGGTCGAGGCGCCTGCAGGAGGCAACCAATCAATGTGTTTCTCTGACATCGATATTTTTCTCTGTCTTTCCCTCTCTCTTCCTCTCTCTGAAATTAATAAAAACATTTTTAAAAAGAAATGAAAAATCACTAATATAATGGCTTTTAATCAGCTGCTAGTGTTTTATGAAGTGTTGCTTATGGAACATATAAAGGAGCCAATAATATCAAGGTTTCATGTGACATAAAACCACCATCAGTAAATACATTCCTGTTGAAACCTAACTAAGAACTAACGTGCCTTATCTGTGAAATCAGCAGTTCTAGAATATGTAAACCTTTATTTAGCCTTTATTTAGGGCTCTAATTTAATAATTGAACTTAATTCTTAGAGTTTAATTAGACTTTTTGACTATTTTAACTCAGTGTTTTCAGTTGGCCAACAAAAGTATCATGTTCAAAGTTTTTATAAAATTTGCAGGGGTGGTTATGTAGGCACAGAGTATATATGTGTAAATGACAACTTTGTAAATGAAAGAAGTCAGAAGTATAATAGAATTAGATAGCTATAGATTATATGCAATATCTATCATAATTATTTAGGATAGTAATTCTAGGAGGGGTACATTTGTACTAATTAAAAAATATATACAGCATAGGTTTTAACTTTTGCTTTCTCTTATCTAGCACATGTTTGTTCTTCGGGAGCGCCCTGAAACAGTGTTAATAGATCTCATTCAAAGGACAAAGGATGCAGTAAGAGAGCTGGACAATCTGCAATATAGAAAAATGAAGAAACTCCTTTTCCAGGAGGCACATAATGGACCAGCAGTAGAAGCACAGGAAGAAGAAGAGGTAATAACTTGGAAATTACTGAAATATTGAGCTCTCTTCATTGGCTTCTTTCCTTATATAATCTGTCTTGTCACAAATCTTTTAGATCAGTGGTTCCTAGATTGTGTTTTCTTACCTGAGGTCCTGTAAGGATCCCTATCTTTTTCCTGTAAGGATCCCAGGTGGGAAAAAGATTTTGCATTATTTAAACCCAACCCCTTCTTTTTTTAAAAAAAAAATATATTTTATTAATTTTTTACAGAGAGGAAGGGAGAGGGATGGAGAATTAGAAACATCGATGAGAGAGAAACATCGATCAGCTGCCTCCTGCACACTCCCCCAACTGGGGATGTGCCCGCAACCAAGGTACATGCCCTTGACCAGAATCGAACCTGGGACCCTTCAGTCCACAGGCCGACGCTCTATCCACTGAGCCAAACCGGTCAGGGCAAACCCAACCCCTTCTTAATGTACATTGGCATAGTAAAGCCCTGCGAGTCCTTTTATTAAAGAAACCTGTTCAACTTTATTTAATGTAGTCCCTCTCAAAGTTCTTGGCCACTGAACCCTTGTGTTTTTTTTTTTTACTATTCTCCAATTTCATGGGACACGCTTTTGGAAATATTTGAAATAATAAACTCTGGAAGTTGCCAATACTCACTCAGAAAGTTACCAAGTGTTCTACTTTGTCCCTATAGACACTTGATTCTTTTCAGTTCTCTACAATTTTATTCCATCTACACAGTTCTAAAATACTAATTTTACAGATGAGTAAAGCAAGGCTCAGAATGGTTAATTCACCTTATCTTTTTCACTCTAAATATTTTCAGTTTTCTTCTGTATTTCTGTTAGAATTCCAAAGCTTTGATTTTTTTTTTTGTATTACTTTCCAGTGAAGGAGATCACTTTGCATTCTGAAACCAGGAGCAGTAGTTACTTACTTTTCTTTTTAATAGTGCTTCATAGTTAATGAACTATAAAATACAATACTTTCTTAACTTACAGTTTTTTGTTTTTATTTTATTAATTCTTATAATAGTCATTAGAAAATTGTTTGGGGCTATTTTAAATATATGAATATTTTAGCAGAGTTATGAAATAATAAAATTCTAATGTAGTTAAATCTATAATTTTAATGTAGCATCTTTGATAGGCTAGGGATATATAAGTTCATACATGTATGAGGTATATATCTATAAAATATATTTCTTTATTGGTTTCAGAGAGGAAGGGAGAAAGGAGAGAGAGATAGAAACATCAGTGATGATGCCCTATCTGGTTTGGCTCAGGGGATAGAGTGTCGGCCTGTGGACTGAAAGGTCCCAGGTTCGATTCCGGTCAAGGGCATGTACCTTCGTTGCGGGCACATCCCCAGTAGGAGGTGTGCAGGAGGCGGCTGATTGATGTTTCTCTCTCATCGATGTTTCTAACTCTCTATCCCTCTCCCTTCCTCTCTGTAAAAAATTCAATAAAAATATATTTTTTTTAAAAAAGAAACGTCAATGATGAGAGAGAATCATTGATTGGCTGCCTCCTGCACACACCCCACTGGAGATTGAGCCCGCAACCCAGGCATGTGCCCTTGGCCGGAATCGAACCTGGGACCCTTCAGTCCGCAGGCCGATGCTCTATCCACTGAGCCAAGCCGGCCAGGGCAAGATATATATCTATATATAATGAGAGATTAGAGATATACACACCATGGGTCTATATCAGTGGTTCCCAACGTGGGGCACAGGCCCTACATGGGGGCAATTTGATTTTTAAGGGGGGCAATTCAAGAATGAGTTATGAACAGTGAATTTTTTGCATTTCTTATGGTTCTAGGGGCCTCATATACAGTATTTAAATATATAGTGACGTATTTATGCATTTTAGCTCTCTCTTATATGTTTTGAAACTTTGCTATTTTTTCATATCACTTCATATATTATTATTTTTTAAACAATTTCTTAGTGATTTCTTCCTCAGTACTTCAATTGTCCTTTCATTCTTTTATTTTTCTCTTTCATGGATGCCATGTTCTTTGGAAGCTTGTTTAGACCAAGTTAATGGCCTTTTAGGCTTCCTCCATGTGAATAGGAGTTCAGTTTTAAATAATAAGAATTATATGTCACAGGTGGGGCATGGTCAAAAAAAGATTGGGAACTACTGGTCTATATTAATTAAATTCTGCATATCTTTAAAAAATTCTGCATGTCTTATAGAATTTTGATATGGTAAGACTGCTATTACGTTGGTGCCTAGATACCATTGCTTGCCTGGTTACTTCAGAAAAACAATCTTATGATTATGATTAAATACTTAAGTAATATGTCATTTTCAATTTACACAAAAATGGATAAGAATTAATGTTAATTATATGGTGGTAGAGGATGGGCTAGAGATTTTATACTGAGAAAGAAAGGAAAATCTATAATAATAAAAGTGTAATATGCTAATTAGACTGGACAGCCAAATGACCTTCTGGACAAAGCCAGGGCTGTGAGGGCTGAGGCAAGCTGCTGTGGCTGTGAGGGCCGAGCCCCTTGCTTGAATTTTGTGCATCGGGCCTCTAGTATACTTATAAAAGGCTTCAATAAAAAATAATTAAAAGGGGTTGTTTAGCCGTAGCCGGTTTGGCTCAGAGGATAGAGCATCGGCCTGCAGACTGAAGGGTCCCAGGTTCGATTCTGGTCAAGGGCACATGCCCAGCTTGTGGGCTCGATCCCCAGTGAGGGGTGTGCAGGAGGCAGCAGATCAGTGATTCTCTCTCATCATTGATGTTTCTATCTCTCCTTACTTCCTCTCTGCAATCAATAAAAATATTTAAAAGGGTGTGGTGGGGGGTGGATTGTTTATAAGATTAAAAAAAAAAAGTTGGGGCTTGTTTTAACCATGGGAATCATTGAGAAATGAGCATAATCTCTATATATAGCCCATGAATTGTGTGGTAGAAATGGATTTTAAAAATATCAGTTTAGAGAAAATGCTACACTTTAGAAATAACCCAAAACTGATTAGCTGACTTTTACCCACGGTTGGGTTTTTTTACTGACAAGGAACAGTTGGTAAACTTACTGGTTTGACAATTAAGGGGGATTTCTCATGATAGACCTGTGACTTTCTTAAGACTGTATGCCAAGCAATGTGCAAGGTACTTTGTATTCAAGAATTCAAAAGAAATACCGATATTTGAACCTAATGCTCTTTTCCCTTAGGAACAAGATCATGGTGTTGGACGGACAGGAACAGTGAATAGTGTTGGAAGTAATCAGTCTATTCCCAGTATGTCCATTAGTGCCAGTAGCCAAAGCAGTAGTGTTAACAGTCTTCCAGATGCCTCGGATGACAAGAGTGAGCTAGACATGATGGAGGGAGACCATACAGTGATGTCTAATAGTTCTGTCATCCACTTAAAACCTGTGAGTATTTGGGTTTTTAGTGAAAAATTTCAACTTTGGTAAATAATTTTCTTTATCTGACTACTGTAAGAGGAATTTTTTTTTAATGTTTCAGAAATTTGGAACAATAGGCTTGTTAATTCCCAATGTAATGTCTGCATTTGGGAAACTAATGTTTTGAGAATATAAAAATAATGTTTTTTAAAATTTTAGAAGAAATACAAAAATAAGATACATAATGTATTATTTGAAGTACTAAGATGGGAAATAAAGTTTTTTAAAATAGTAAGTATACACATGAAATTAGTGATAATGGTTGCTTTTGGGGAGTGGGAGAAAGGATTAAGATGATCAAAAGTAACTTTGGGTCCTGGCCAGTGTTAGACCATCATCCTATGCACCAAAGGGTCATGAACACAATTCCCTGTCAAGGCACATACCTGAGGCAACCAATGGAAGTTTCTCTCTTTCTCTCCTTCTCCTTTCCTCTCTTTCTTGAATCAATGAAAGTAATATCCTCAGGTGAGGATTAAAAAAAACCACAACTTTTGCATTATCCATGTTTACATGTTTAAAATAAAATTGAGTATAGTTTATGCATAATCCATGGACACAGACAATAGTGCAGTGAAGGCCTGGGGAGGGGACAGGAGTGGGGAGGAGGGGATGAATGGGGGTAAAAAGGTGGACATCTGTAATACTTACAACAATAAAGATAACTTTTTTAAAAAAACTGAGTGTAGTTACAGAAAAGTATAAATTCTGTATATAAGAAATCGGGTTGTATGCTACATTATTTGCACTTTCAAGTATAAAATTTTTAATTTTCTTAAAAATATTTGAGGTCAGGTAGCTCCTTTTAGCAATTATTAGGAATGCTTCCTTTTTAACTTAACAGCTTGTGGTATTACCTAAAATGTTAGTAAACACCATTAGCTAAAAGGTGGAACCAACATAAGTGTCCATCAATGAATGAATAAACAAAACGTGGTATATACATCTAATGGAATATTATTCAGCTATAAAATGGAATGAAATTCTGATTGCTACATGGAGTGAACCTTGAAAACATGCTAAGTGATACAAACCAGATGCAAAAAGACAAATATTGTGTAATTCCATTTATATGAAATATCTAGAATAGGCAAATTTGTAGAGTTAGAAAGTAGATTAAAGGGTACCAGGGGCTGAGTAGAGGAAAGTTTTTGTTAATGGATACAGAGTTTCCATTTGGAAATAGTGACAATGGTTGCACAACATTGAGAATGTAATTAATGCCACTGACTTATATACTTAAAGATGGTTAAAATGGCAAATATTATATCACATATATTTTATCAGATATAAGGAGTTATAAGAATGATTAGATAAGTGGAAGTGTTAGAGCAAAATCCTGTTTAATTTTTATATTCTTACAATAGAAACAGCAATATAAAAAATTAGTCCCATAATTAGTTGGTTTCTACTTAATTGACTTCTCTTTAGTTAATGAACTAAGGTAATATATAAGGAAAGACATCAATTTACAACTATTTTTTTATTACTTGGACAAATGGCAGACGCATTATAAAGATATTTTTAAGCTATATTATTGCTTCTAAAACCCAGGAGCCTTCAAGAAATTAATTTCATTGCTGCTGTTTAAAATATTGGCTGCATGTTTCATCATCATTTTCAAGTCATATTAAAGCTTTGCAATTTCACATATGAGTAGGATATAAATCTAGCCTTATACATTTTCTTATCCTGAATCTCTGTGCTATTTCACACACTGAAGAAATGATGTCTCCTGATTCTAATTATGTTGAAAATAAAATATCAGCATTCCTAATTTTCGTTTGTTTTTAAAATTGTGTCTGAGGTTTGTTGATCAGGTTGTCATTTTAAGCTCATTATCTTAAAAGTTCAGATGAACTCTGTTCACCTCAAATAGTGTTGTCTCTTTTTTTTACTTAGGAGGAAGAAAATTATAGAGAAGAGGGAGATCCTAGAACAAGAGCATCAGATCCACAATCTCCACCCCAAGTATCTCGTCATAAATCACACTATCGTAATCGAGAACACTTTGCTACTATACGGACAGCATCACTGGTATGTGCTTCACCTGAATTTGAAGTATATTTTCCATGTTGGACCTTGTCATCTATACTCAAATATAATGATTTTTTTTTTTTTTTTTTTTTTTTTTGTATTTGAGGTTTATTTTGCAAAACATTTATTCAGAATTAAGTGCCTGTTAGGAGAAAGAATATATGAAACACACATTAAACTAATAATATCTTCTGCCCGACTGGCATGGCTCAGTGGTTGAGCATCAACCTATGAACCAGGAGATCAGGGTTTGATTCCCAGTTAGGGCACATGCCCAGGTTGTGGGCTCAATACCCATCGGGGGACTAGCAGGAGGCAGCCACCAATGATTCTCTCTCATCATTGATGTTTCTATCTCTCTCTCCCTTTCCCTTCCTCTCTCAAATCAATAAAAATATTTTTAAAAAATAAATAAACTAATATCTTCAAGACATGTACACAAATAACTAATATGTTAGAATATATTAAGAGTACTACAAGATACTCAATAGGAATTCACATGACTTTCTAAAAAATATATATTTTTTGTTGATTTCAGAGAGGAAGGGTGAGGGAGAGAGAGATAGAAACATCAATGGTGAGAGAGAATTATTGATTGGCTGCCTCCTGCATGTCCCACACCAGGGATTGAGCCCGAAACCTGGGCATGTGCCTGACATAGAATCAAACCGTGACCTTCTGGTTCATTCATAGGTCAGTGTTCAACCACTGAGCCATGCTGGCTGGGCAATTCAGATTACTTTTAATTCAGGGCATAAAGGAAGTATTTATAAAACAAATTGAGCCTTAAATAATTAGTTTTAGGCTGGAGGAAGAGGAAAAATGTTATTTCCACGTAAGAATTGACAAGGAAATACTGAGGCTAAACAAAATGAGGGGGAATGTTTGGAAAATGTCAGGTGATCCAATTTGACATACCCAAAATGTAGTTTTTCTGATTTCCCAAATAACAATAAAAATGATTATTTGCTTATTACAGGAACCCTGTTTTGATGGGGTACTTATAACCTTGATCAGTCAAATAGGTAGGACCAAAGCACAGTAAAGGATTCTAGGCATAGAAAGAAATTATAGAAAAAACTAAAGGCCCAGTGCACAAAATTCGTGCATGGGTAGGTCCCTAGTGGCCTGCCGGCTGTCAGCCAGGGCCTCCCTTCCCCAGCTGTCAGCCGCTGTCTGGGCCTTCCTTCATTCCGCGCTGCCCCTGGTGGTCAGCACACATCATAGTGAATGGTTGAACTCCCAGTCGGTCGAACTCCCGAGGGGACACTTTGCATATTAGGCTTTTATATATATAGATAGGCTATTGGGGAAAATGACAGAAAGAAAAAAAGATATGGGAGTTATCTAACTTGTTAACTACATATGCAGATTTTATAAACCCCATGCTGTGACCCGTGAATCTGTATGACATGTGGGGCGAAGAACACCATCTCCCACCATAATTCGGGTCATTCCTACTATTCTGTAACATCTAAATAACTCTTTGAACAGAGCAAGTGGCAAAGTTGCTTGATTTTTTTCATAGCTATTTTAATAAATATGTAGAGAGGGGCCAGTTTGTGGGGAAACATCTTTGTAACTTGGTATATATTATATGTTTCCCAAGCAAGTCTTCTGTCCCAAAATTTGGCTCCCTCAAATTAATTAAGAGCACTTAAGTTATGGATTTAGAAAACTTAAGATCCATTTCCTTAAACTTAATACTGTAATTTCATTGACTTCAAATAAAAATTCAGAGTATGTAGATTTATGTGCATAGATAGGCATAGCTATAGTATTCAATATATTTACTATACACCATAATTCAGTCTAACTTCTTTTGCCTTGAATTTTTTTCATACAATCAAATGCACAGATCATAGTCAGTTTGAAGAGTTTTTATAATGGTATATACCTATGCTAACCATCCCCTTAAAAAACAGGATTTATAAAATTTCTTGTCATCCCAAAAAGTTCCCTTCATATCCCTCTTTAGTCACTTCCCCATTTTCATGACTTTCTTTTTCTTCACTATTGTTAGGTTTAATTGTTTTTGGATTTTATATAAATAGAATCATACAGAATGTACTCTTTTGAGTTGAGCTTATTTTGCTCAGCTTAATGTTTTTGAGATTCATCTATGTTGTTGTGTTGTCTTTTTTTTTTAGAAAACTAACACTTTATTTTTTTAAATATATTTTTATTTATTTCAGAGAGGAAGGGAGAGGGAATGAGAGATAGAAACATCAATGATGAAATAGAATCATTGATTGGCAGCCTCCTGCACAACCCCCACTGGGGATCGAGCCCACAACCTGGGCATGTGCCCTTGACCAGAATCGAACCCAGGACCCTTCTGTCCACTGAGTCAAACTGGTTAGGGCTGTGTTCAGTCTTTTTTATTACTATAAATAGTTTTCTATTTATTCATTCCTTCTATTGATGAGCATTTGGTTTGAATTCCATTTTGAGCTATTACTCATAGGTTGCTGTGAATATTTTTGTACAAATCTTTATGTAAATATCATGTTTTAATTTCTTTTTGGTAAATACCTAAGCATAGAATTGCAGACTCATAGGGTATATGTATGTTTAACTTTATAAGAAACTGTTGAACAGTTTTCCAGAATGGTTGTATCATTTGATATGCCCATTAGCAATGTATAAGAGTTTTAGTTGGTTCACATCCTATTCAAATTTGGCGTTGTTAGTCTTTTTTATTTTAGCTATTCTGGTGGGTGTCAAATGGAATCTCATAGGGGGTTCTTTTTGTTTTGCATTTCCTTATGACTAAAGATATCACCATAATCACCCCTTATTGTCCATTCATGTATGTTATTTAGTGGGGTGTCTCTTCAAGTCTTTTGCCTGATTTCTTATTCAGATATCCATCCCTTTTCTTTTTTTTTTAATCCTCACTTGAAGATATTTTTCCATTGAATTTTAGAGAAAGTAGAAGAGAGGGGGAAAGATAAAGAGAAATATCGATGTAAGAGAAGCACATTGATTGGTTGCCTCCTGCACAAGCCCTGGGGCCCAGGCCCGGGAGGAGCCTGCAACCGAGGTACATGTACTTGACTGGAGTTGAACCCAGGACCTTTTGGTCTGCAGGCCGACGCTCTCAGGTGTCCATTTTTTTAATATTGATTTGTAGGAGTTCTTTATATAGTCTGGATACAAGTATTATATCTCGTATATATCTTGCAAATATTTTGTCTCCATCTGTGATTTCCTATTCTTTTTCTTACTGTTTTCTTGATGAGAAATCAATTTTTTTAGTTTTAAAATCCAGTTTAAACAACCCAATTTAAAAATGAGTAAAGGACTTGAATGGACATTTATTCAGAAAAGATATACAAATGGCCAACAAGCACATGAAAAGAGATACTCAACATCATTATTCATTAGGGAAATACAAATCAGAACCACAATGAGGTACCACCTCACACCACTAGAATGGCTACTAAAAACAGCAATAACAACAAAAAGGAAACTAAGTGTTGGAGGACATATGGAGAAATTGGAACTCCTGTATACTGCTGGTAGGATGTAAAATGGTTTGGCTGCTGTGGAAACAGTTGAGTATTCCTCGAAAAGATTAACATAGAATTGCCACATGACCCAGCAATTCTACTCCAAGGAATATACCCCAAAGAATTGAAAACATGTA
Source organism: Myotis yumanensis (assembly GCF_028538775.1). Lineage (NCBI taxonomy): Eukaryota > Metazoa > Chordata > Mammalia > Chiroptera > Vespertilionidae > Myotis > Myotis yumanensis. The sequence continues at coordinate 20,497,452 of NW_027223767.1, read as the reverse complement.
TTTAAACAAGTACATGTACACAAATGTTCATAGCAGCATTGTTCACAATAGCCAAAAGGTAGAAATAACACAGATATTTACAATGGGTGAATTGATAAATTATGGCATATGCATACAGTGGAATATTTTTTAGTTATAAAAAGGAATAAAGTACTGATTCATACTATACAATATGGATGAACCTTGAAAACATGCTAAAAGAAAGAACCCAGACACAAGAGGTCACATATTATATGATTCTATTTATATGAAATACCCGGAATAGATAAATCCATAGAAACAAAAAACAGATTGGGGGTTACCTGAAAGGAAGAATCGGGAGCAACTGTATAACAGATAAAGGATTTCTTCTGAGGTGATAAAAAATATTTTGTAACTAGGTACAGGTGGTGGTTGCCTAAAATTATGAATGTAGTAAATACTACTGAGGTATTCACTTTAAAGTGATTGATTTTATTTTATGTGAATTTCACCTCAATTTGAAAATCCAATTTATACATTTTTTTTTCTTTATAGTCAGTGTATTTTGTGTACTGACCAAGAAATATTTGCCTACCCCAAGTTTGTGAAGATATTCTGTTTCCTTCTGCTATATGACTCTGGGTTTTATGTTTAGGTCAAATAACTCTTTTCAAATTAATTTTTGTATGTAGATTGACATAGGAGTTAAGGTTTATTTATTTTTATGCAGAGAACCAGTTGTTTTAGCAGGATTGTTAAAAAAAAAACACTTTCCTCTTTGAATTAAAATGGCTTTTTGGCAGAAATCAATTGACTGAATATGTATGGGTCTATTTCTATATTTTATTCTGTTCCTTTGATCTACTCAGCCTATCCTTAAAAACACACTATTTTGATTACTGAAGTGTATGCTTCCAACTACCACCCCCCGCCTCAAGATTGTTTGCCTATTCCTTTACATTCCCATATAAATTTTAGAACCAGCTTGTCTGTTTAAAAGACCTGCTGGAAATTGCTAGCTGGAATCTCTTACATTAATTGCCTACTTAGTTAATAGCAGAGTGGTCTAAAATGCTTTTGAAAGGAAAATGTTTGCTTTATTTTATTCTTTCCTTCTAGGTTACAAGGCAAATGCAAGAACATGAGCAGGACTCTGAACTTAGAGAACAAATGTCTGGCTATAAGAGAATGAGGCGACAACATCAAAAGCAGCTGATGACTCTAGAAAATAAGCTAAAGGCTGAGATGGATGAACATCGCCTCAGATTAGATAAAGATCTTGAAACTCAACGTAACAATTTTGCTGCAGAAATGGAGAAACTTATCAAGAAACATCAGGCTGCTATGGAAAAAGAGGTGACTGATTCAGTATTACATTTTTTAAACTTTTTAATTTTTTTATTGATTTTTAGAGACAGGAAGAGAGAGAAACAACGCTTTGTTGTTCCACTTATTTCTGCATTCATTGGTTGATTCTTGTATGTGCCCTAACTGAGGTTTGAACCCACAACCTTGGCACATCAGGACAATACTCTAACCAACAGCTACCCGGCCAGGGCTCAGTATTATTAATTTATTTATTCTAACTTTTGATCATCTCAGAATTAATCAAGGTAGCATTTTGGTGTTAGTGTATCTGTTCCCAGAACCAAGCAAATCAATTGGGGAAAAGGAGAAATATTTATATAACCTGTACAATATCAAGTACTGAGTCTGAGAACCAATAGACATGGGATCATCTCCTGATGTTGATAGTTTTATAGTGTCACAGTAGTAAGTCATTCAACTATTCTAGGCCTTTGGATTCCCTGGTAATTGAGGACTTTGAGAAACTTTTTAATAGGTGGTTTAGGTTTCAAAATATCATTCATGATTCTCTTCTCTGTATTTTTTGAAAACATTTTAAAAATTGGTAACAGGATTTTTATATCAGAATAATTGAAGATTATTATAATATACACAACATGTTAGAGGTTATAAATTGAGAGATTAAGGTTTAGCCCATTTGTTTAGTATGATAATGGTGTATTTTTAAGCAGTCTTGTCATGGGAAATCTTTTCTTCTGTTTTTAGTGTCCCATCTGTTTCATTTTATTTTGAGAGTCACATTTTTTCAAGAAAAATGTAAACTTCTCAGTAAATTCACACAAAATCATTAAATATGTCTGGCCAGTCCACATTGAGGCATTGTCATTGTTACCCTTTTCACCCTCCCCCCCTCCAAAAAAAAAAAAGAACCACTCTCTCACAATAGTAGAGAAGTTGGCAAAATAACTTATGGTGTAAATACATACTTGATTTTGAAATAATTTGTGAAAGAATGTACAGGTATTTAGAATCCTGTTAGGCTTTGGGTAGTGTTTTTAATAACTTGAGAAGAGGTAGAAATTAGCATATTTGCAAAAACAATTCATGAAATAAGATGTGCAATATAATTACAGATTTGTTTAAAATATATATGTATATATAAATATATGCATGAAAAAATTAGGAAGAGTATCACCAAAACCAAAATGTTTATATTGGTTATTTCTGGATGCTAAAATCACATAAGATTTTTCTTCTTTGTGTTTTTCTGTATTTCCTAAATGTTCTACAATAGATATGTATCTAATATATAATCAGAAGTAAAACAGATGATATATATTATTTTAAAGATGAATTTTATTTTTCTGATTCTCCTAAAATTCATATAATAAAAGATCTGAGTAATAATAATAATTTGGGAATTCTTATTTTGGTAATGTTTATACTGATTTTATATTCTTGGGGAGCAAAGGTATCATTGGTGATATGTATTAAACTGCTGCTTTGAATCTATTTGACTAATTTGATCCATTTTTAAAATTTCTTACAGGCTAAAGTGATGGCCAATGAGGAGAAAAAATTCCAGCAACATATTCAGGCCCAACAGAAGAAAGAACTGAATAGCTTTTTGGAGTCCCAGAAGAGAGAATACAAACTTCGAAAAGAACAGCTTAAGGAGGTACTTATTTTATAAAAATTGTCAAGGCAGTTATCTGATTGTTAATTATATCCAATCTGATCAACTCATAGAAGCATTAGGATAAATTTCTCTTTTAAATTTTTTTTTTTAATTACAGTTGACATTCAATATTAGTTTCAGGTGTATAGATAGCATAGTGGTTAGACATATAAATTATGAAGTGATCTCCTTAATAAGTCTAGTGTTCACCTGGCACCATACCTAGTTATAACAATATTGACTATATTCCCTATGCAAAATAAAGTTTTCTTTTGTTGCTTGTGTTCACTAAATGTATATCAGTTCGAATGAAGACATTGATTATAATCAATTACTCATCAATGAACTAAGATCCTCAGTTGATTAAGATCTAAAAAGAAACATCTGAAAATATAATTTTACTTATAATAGCTTTCCTATGCATTTATTAAGTAACTGACTTGTTCCATAGTTTGCATACAAATACACCCTTACATTGAGAGCTACTGATTTATGTGGTTTTTATTTTTTTGTTGTTTGAATATTTTATGAACTAAAGTTGCAAAGAATTGGTCTCTTTCTTGATAACGGGAAAGACCATAAGGTTAGTAATCTCTGAAAAATCATTTTATACCTAGGAAAGATGGCTAATTTATATTTATTTTTAACCTAAAAGGCATATTGTGATGCCTTTTAGATTGAAAATATACTAGTGTTAATTAGCATTCTAGGGTTTGCCTCATTGAGTATATTGTCAATGCTCTCATCTTACCCAATAAAATGCATTTTTTCCATTTATTAGTTTATGAGATGTTACTTAAAATGCTGTAGTAAAACATTGGTTTTGATTGTTCAGTGGCTATTAATGCTAAATATTAAATGCCCTTCACGAGGAAGATCTCTGTTCTTCCATGGTTTTGTTGATTTTTCTATTTAATTTTTAATTCTTTTACATTGAGTCTATCCATAATTTTTCAAAAAAAACTTAATATTTAGACTGTTTAAAATCAAGAAGTGAAACATAACTGTATTTTAGCCCTAATTTTAATTCACATACTATTTTTACCTGAAATCATTGCCTTCTGTCACAGAAAAGATTAAAGAAAGGTGTGTTTTACTTCATTTACCAGTCATTTTGTGCTTTTGAAGCTAGAAACCATCATAAATTCAGCTGTGCGAAGTTAAAAGGGTATGCATGCTTTCTGGTGTACATTTTTCTTTCCTGTCCTACTTCATGGATAACTCAAGGAAAAGGAAAATATTACCTACCTCTTTAAGGTCATTGCCCTGCCTATTCATTAGAGAGGACATAGGTAAAATATTTTATTTAAATACTAGAGGCCTGGTGTATGTATTCGGGCACCGGTGGGGATCCCTCGGCCTGGCCTGTGCCTTCTCGCAATCCAGGATCCCTCGGAGGATGTCCGAGAGCCGGTTTTGGCCTGATCCCTGCAGATCAGGCCGAGAGACCCCACTGGTGCACTATCGGGGTCAGGGAGGGACCACAGGAGAGCTCCAGGGTGTGTCTGGCCCATCTCATCCAGTCCCGGTTGGCCGGACCCCAGCAGCAAGCTAACCTACCGGTAGGAGTGTCTGCTTCCTGGTAGTCAGTGCACATCATAGCAACTGGTCAAACAGTTGAACAGTCAGGCACTTAGCATATTAGGCTTTTATTATATAGAATAGGATATCAGATACCAAATGGTACATTCATGTAGTTAATTTTTAAGTATCTTGAACTCAGTGGTTTTTTTATGTTGCTAGGAGCTAAATGAAAACCAGAGCACTCCAAAAAAAGAAAAACAGGAGTGGCTTTCAAAGCAGAAGGAGAATATACAGCATTTCCAAGCAGAAGAAGAGGCTAATCTTCTTCGACGTCAGAGACAATACCTAGAGCTGGAGTGCCGCCGCTTCAAGAGAAGAATGTTACTTGGACGCCATAACTTAGAGCAGGACCTTGTCAGGGAGGTACGTTTAAATGATGTGAAATCAGGATAAAAAAATGTATACACATTTTGAATGATTATTAATTCCAATGAGTTGAATCTAAAAAGAAAAAAAACATTAATTGAGCCATCAGCTGTAAAGTATGTATACATTTTTTGGGACACCGTATGTGTCACTCACATCCCAGCCTCAAGGCCTTTGCACTTACACTTCCCTCTGCCTAAGTCCTTCTTCCCCTGATATCCATGTGACTTGCTTTCTCCCTTCCTTCATACCTCTCTTCACATGTCTCCTCCTCAGATATTCCTTCCTTGATTGCAAAATCCTTCTCCCTTCTTTAAATGTTTTTCTTTGTATTCTCTCTCTCACACATACATGCACTTTTTTGGAGGAAGTCTCACTTCCCCACTAGAATGGAAATTACATGAAGTCACAGGCCCTGGCTGGGTAGGTCAGTTGGTTAGAGTGTCATCCCGATATGCCAAGATTGCAGGTTCAATCCCTGGTCAAGGCACATACAAACATCAACCAATGAATGTATAAATAAGTGGAATAACAAATCAATGTCTCTCTCTCTCTCTCTCTCTCTCTCTCTCTTTCTCCCTCTCTCCCTCTGTCCCCTCTGTCCCCTTTCCTTTCTCTCTAAAATCAATAAATTAAATACTTTTTTTTAAAAGGAGTTATATGAAGTCATGGATTCTGTTTGGGTCTTTATATGCTTAGTATCTGACTCATTGTAGGCATTCAATAAACATTATATTTAATAAATACTAAATCCATGAATAAAAGTATTAGCTTTTAAATATGAAAAAATTAATTGGATAATTTATTATGCCTTTGATCTGCAATGTATGCCATGAAGTGTATGTTACCATTTGACACATTTATTTTCACATAAAAGTTCTTAGTTTATTAATCCTCTCATGAAAAAACTGCACAATAACCACAGATAAAGTCACTAAATAATCTTTAGTCCTGTTGTCCAATCTCCAGCTCATTTTTTGCTAGCACCAACATTGGCCTTTGCAGTTCCCCTGACTTTCTTCATTCTATTCTTACATTCCTTTTTCTGTTTTCTTGAGGTCTTCTTTTTCTCATGCAGGCCATGTCTTGTAAGCATCTATGTTTGGATTCACTTTTCTTTGTGTAATCCAAGGAATCCTAAATCACGCCAAAGCCAATTGTCTTGCCACCACCAAAATGGATTCTGAATCTATACACAAAGATGACATCTGGTGGGCTTACACATTTTGGCTAGTTTTTCCCGAGTTTCTGTCTTAGGTACTGTTGCCGTCCCCGGGTGTAAACAACATCAGTGATCATTTGTTTCCACTGAAGTAGTCTGTTGGTCATGAACTTCCTGGTCCAGATTGTTATTGTGTTGTTCATGATGATGGCCAATCTCTAAGCACATGGGAGGCAAAAAGTCATTTAACACATTTATAATCATACTAGAGGCCCAATGCACAAAATTCGTGCAAAGGCCTTGACTGCAGCCCCCACCTGCTGCAGCTTTGGCAGGAAGGAAGGACGACTGGAAGTCTGTCCAGTCTAATTAGTATATTACGCTTTTATTTTTAATTTTTTTTAATATATTTTTATTGATATCAGAGAGGAAGGGAGAGAGGGAGATAGAAACATCAGTGATTCAGAGAGAACCATTGATTGGCTGACTCCTGCACGCCTCCCACTGGGGATCGAGCCCGCAAACCCAGGCATGTGCCCTGGACTGGAATCAAACCCAGGACCCTTGAGTCCACAGGCTGATGCTCTATCCACTGAACCAAACCGTCTAGGGCTACGCTTTTATTATTATAGATAATTAGACAAATCCTGAAACTCTTATACTAGTGAAAACAGTAGATCTCATTATCAGAGGTACCTGTGAGCATGGATAAATTTATTTCCAAGAGTAACTTAAAATAAGCTTCAAATATAACATAATTATTCAAAGGCATTGAGTCTGGCATGGAGAAATGGGTAGTATTGGTAAGCGTATAAATTGAAACTGCCCTTTTGGAACATAATTCAGAAGTAGCGCTTAAAATGTAATGTGCACCCCTGGCCAGTGTTCTCAGTGGTTAGAGCATTGGCTCATGCACTGAAGGGTCTCGGGTTCAATTCCAAGTCAAGGGCACGTCCCTGGGTTGCAGGTTCCATCCCCTGTCCTGATTGGGGCACATGCAGGAAGGCAACCAATCAATGTGTCTTTCTCACATTGATCTCGCCGTCCCCGCCCCACTACCACCCTCCCTTTCACTCTCTACAAAAAAAACAATGGAAAAAGTATCCCTGGGTTAGGATTAACAAAAAATATTAAATAAGTAAAATATAATATGCACATATGCTTTTATCCATCAAATCCATTTCTAGAAATTTATCCTTAAGAAATAATAATGTAATTATATGATGCATCACACATGGATATTTATTGAAAATTTGTTTATAAAGCAAAAAAACGGCAAGATTATGGTATTGCAAAGCAGAACTTACTTAAAAATTTTTAAAAAAAGATCTACATGTACTGATCTGATTTGTATATATGTCCATTATATTATTAGATGAAGAAAGCATATTACATGCCTATATTGCATATTATTATTCACTTTTTAAAAAACTGTATGTTTTTCTGTAATAGATATGTTATGATGAGCTGGGGAAGGTTGAGAAACATTTGCAACCAACTGTTGTCCTCTGGAAAAAGGGTTTAGGCAAAAGGGGCAAGTTTGATTTGACTTCTACGTTTTGTGTTGTGTGTGTGTGAGTGTGTTGTACTCTTATTCTTATTATTGATTTTTATTTTTTTTCACTTTTGCACATTTTAATTAAATTTATTGGGGTAACATTGATTAATAGGATCATATAGTTTCAAGTGTATATTTCTGTGATATGAAATCGTGTATTGCACTGTGTGCCCATCACCCAAAGTCAAACCATCTTCTGTCACCATGTATTAAGCCCTCTCCAGCCCCCGCAACCCCACCACCCCTTTCCCTCTAGTAAGCACCACACTGTTGTCTGTGTCCATGAGTTTCAGTTTTATATCCCATATATGAGTGAGGTCATGTGGTTCTTAGCTTTTTCTGACTGACTTACTCCACTTAGCATAATATTCTCAAGGTCCATCCATGTTGTTGCAAATGTCAGTATTTCGTCTTTTCTTATGGCTGAGTAGAATTCATTGTATATATGTGCCACATCTTCTTTATCCAGTCATCTATTGAAGGACACTTTGGTTGTTTCCATGTCTTGGCCACTACGAATAGTGCTGCAATGAACATAGGGTGCATAGATCTTTGCAGGTACATGTTTTTGAGTTTTACAGGTAGATTACCCAGGAAAGGAATTGCTGAGTCTTATGGTAACTCTATTCTTAATTTTCTGAGGAACTGCCACACTGTTTTTTATAGTGGCTGTACCAGTCTATATTCCAAGCAGCAGTGAATGAGGGTTTCCTTTTCTCTACACCTCTGCAGCACTTTTCATTACCTATCTGTGTTGATAATAGCCATTCTAACAGCTATGAGGTGGTATCTCATTGTAGTTTTAATTTGCATTTCCCTAATAGCTAGTGAAGTTGAACATCTTTTCATATAACTGTTGGCCATTTGGGAGAAGTGTCTGTTCAGGTCCTCTGTCCATATTTTAATTTGATTAGTGTTGATTTTTATAAGTTCTTTATATATTTTGGATATTAAACCTTTGTCAGAACTGTTGTTTGCAAATATCACCTCCTATTCATTCAGTTGCCTTTTTATTTTGTTACTGGTTTCTTTTGCTCTGCAGAAGCTTTTTAGTTTGATATAGTCTCATTCATTTATTTTAGCCTTTACTTCTCTTGCCTTTGGGGTCAAATTCATAAAATGTTCTCTGCGACCAAAGTTCACAACTTTAAAACCTATGTTTTCTTCTGTGTAATTTATTGTTCAGATCTTACATTTAGGTCTTTGGTCCATTTTGATTAATTTTTGTTCATGGGGACAAACTGTGATCTAGTTACATTTTTCTGCATGTGGCTTTCCAGGTTTCCCAGAACCACTTATTAAAGAGGCTTTCTTTTCTCCATGGTGTGTTTCTGGCTTCTTTGCTGAAAATTCTGCCTATATACATGTGGTTTTATATTGGGGCTCTTAATTCTATTCCATTTCTGCCAATGCCATGCTGTTTTGATTATCATAGCTCTGTGGTATAATTTGAAGTCAGTTAGTGTGATATCTCTGGCTTCATTCTTTTTTTCATTGCTTTGGCTATTGGGGGCCTTTTGTGGTTCCATACAAATTTGATGACTTTTTTTGTTCTGTTTCTTTAAAAAAAAAAAAAACACTGGGATTTTGATGGGAATAGCATTGAATTTGTATATTGCTTTGGGTAATATGGCCATTTTAACTATGTCAATTCTTCAGTCTATGAACACAGAATATCTGTGTTCATTTCATTGTGTCTTTTTCAATCTCTTTTAATAATGCTTTTTAGGTTTCAGTATATAGGTCTTTCACATCCTTTGTTACAGTTATTCCTAGGTATTTTATTCTTTTGCTTGCAACTGCAAAAGGAAATTTTTTTTCATTTCTTTTTCTGAAGTTTCGTTGTTAGTATATAAGAAAGCAGTGGGTTTTAGTACATTGATTTTGTATCCTACAACTTCATTGTTTCTATTAATTTTTTGGTGGAGTTTTGGGGATTTTCTATATACAGAATCACGTCATCTGCAAATAGTGACACTTTTACTTCTTCCTTCCCAATTTGGATGCCTTTTATTTCGTTCTCTTGCCTGATTGTTAGGACTTCCAGAACTATGTTGAATAAGAGTGGTGAGAGTGGGCATCCTTGTCTTGTTCCTGATTTTTTAGGAAAAGCCTTCAGTTTTTCATCATTGAGTGTGATATTGGTTGTGGGTTTGTCCTATATGGCTTTATTATGTTGAGATACTTTCCTTCTATACCTATTTTATTGTTTTTAAAATGGATGTTGTATCTTATCAAATACTTTTTTTGCACCTATTGATAAGATCGTATGATTTTTATCCTTTCTTTTGTTAATGTGATGTATTACCTTGATCGATTTGCATATGTTGAATCATCCTTGTGCCCCTGGAATGAACCCCACTTGATCATGATGTATTATTTTTTTAATGTATTATTGTATTCTACTTGCTAGTATTTTGTTTAGGATTTTTACATCAGTATTCATCAGCGATATTGGTATGTAGTTTTTGTGTGTGTGTTATTCTTGTCAGGTTTTGGTATCAGGGTTAGGTTGGCCTCATAAAATGTGTTAGGAAGTATTGCCTCTTCTTCAGTTTTTTGGAAGAGTTTGAGAAGGATAGGTTTCAAATCTTCTTTGAATGTTTGGTAGAATTCACGGGTGAAGCCATCTGGTCTGGACTTCTATTTTTTAAAAGGTAGGGTCTTGGTGGTGGTTTCAACTTCCTCACTGCTAATCAGTCTATTTAGATTTGTCAATTTTATTAATCTTTTCAAAGAACCAACTCTTTGTTGTATTAATTTTAACACTTGTTCTTTTTAATCTAAAGAAGAAAATAATAACAGTTTTTTAAATACTCATCCTAGGAGTAAGGGTATTTTTTCCATTGATTTTTAAAGAGAGTGGAAGGAAGGGGGAAAAGAGAAAGAGAGAAACATCAATGTGAGAGAGACACATCGATTAGTCGCTCCCACACGCGTGTATGGAACCTGCAACCCAGGTACCTCCCATTGGCCAGGAATCAAACCTGTGACCCTCTGGTGTGCAGGCTGACGCTCTAACCACTGAGCACATCAGCCAGGGCAAGAATAATAACATTCATTGAGCATTGCGCCAGGTATTATTCTGAGAACTTTCCATTTATGAACTCATTTCATCCGCACATTAAATCTATGAAATAGCTAGATTGTTATCTCTTATTTTGAGAAGTGATGAAACTGAAGCACTGAGAGTCTAAATAACTAACCCAAGGACTTACTATTCCTAAGTAGCAGACCCAGGATTTAGAATACAGGAAGTCTAGCTCTTGAGTCCATGTTCTTAACCACTACACTATACGGGGTATACTATATGTAATAGAATTGAAGAGTATACTCTGAAAAAATTCAAAGAATGACTTAGGGACCTCTTCAAATATATAATTAAGAAGCAATACATAAAAGAAGGAAAGGAAAAGGACATTAAGCTTCTTCAGATAAATTTGTCTTAATCTTATTTCAAAAAATAGTATTAATGAATAGTAAATGACAAGGATAAGGAAATTTATGCTACTAATTGTACATTTCCTACAGTAAAAGTCATAAAATTCTAATATTTACTATGCAGCCATTATTGAACTTGGTTTTTACATTTCTTTTCTGGTTATTCTGTTTCTTAGGATATTTTTTCCTGCCATTATACGGCAGTAAATTATACCTTTTGTCTCTTGTTTTTTGGATTAGGAGTTAAATAAAAGGCAGACCCAAAAGGACTTAGAGCATGCCATGCTACTGCGACAACATGAATCCATGCAAGAACTGGAGTTTCGTCACCTCAACACAATTCAGAAGATGCGCTGTGAGTTGATCAGATTACAGCATCAAACTGAGCTCACTAACCAGCTGGAATATAATAAGCGAAGAGAACGGGAACTAAGGCGAAAGCATGTCATGGAGGTTCGACAGCAGCCTAAGAGCCTGAAGGTACCTTTAGCCTAAGCTTGACAGGGAAAAGAGAAAAAAAGGCATCCACGTAAATAGTAAAGGTCTAAGATAAATGTCTGTCATAAAGAAATTGAATACATTTTTTTCTTCTTTTCATTTTAAGCATGTTTGGTTAGTTTTAATGTGCAGTGTCTGTAGCTACAGACTTTTGCTTATATATTTCTCACCAAGTACCAAAAACTAGCAAAACTTTTAACTGCAGGAAGTGCCATCAATAAGAATCAAAATTTTTATATTAAATGTACCCAAATGTTCAATGCTATATTACATGTCAACATGCTAACGTGTTGGCTTTTTCTCTGTTCCAATTAATTCAATTTGGAATCTTATTTGCTCTAAATGTGATTTGTATCCAAAAAAGTCAGTTCCTAATTAGTACAAAAGCCAGTGAATAAAATATGCCTTTTTAACTCCTCTCCCTTCATTGTCTGTGCACATCTGAAGAAAAATAGTGGAATCATAACAGAACTTTAATTTTTATACTTGCTTTTGAATAGAGGAATTCATTCACATGATATAAAATTTGAAAGATACCAAAGTATACTATAAAGTTAAAGGTTTCCCTTTCTCCCCTTTGTCCCTCCAGCCACCTGGTCCAACTCCCTTCACCAGAGTCAACCAGAGTTAACAATTCCAAGAAATTTTCAAGTTTTATAACTTGTAATAAATATTTGAAGGAGTATAGTCACATGAATCGTAATAAACTAAAACTACACAATATATAGGCTATCATCCATATTAGTACCTCAATTAATCTGTATATGTCTGCACACTTTAAATTTTTATTTATATCAAATAAGGCCCAGGTCCCACAGTATTTTCTTTTTAACCCCTTTCCTCTTTTTAAAACTATTTGATAATTAAACTAGAAAACTGTTCTTGGTCTTAACTGAAAAGCTGTCCTGGAGTGAAGTAAAATTCATCCACCGAAGTATTCTGTGTTAAAATCTTAAAGCTGCACCACATCCAGTGGTATCCCCAGTTCTCACCCAATTCCTTTCAAACAGGAAAGGAATCTGTCCATCCACATAACCTTCTTTAGTTGTTGCTTACAAAAATAGGAATTCATAATGATTTTTTAGATTTATTTTGTCTTTTTAGTGGAAAGAGATATACTCTTTTGGTAACAGAATAGATAATTTCCCACAAAAGATTTTTTAAACAACATGTCTGTGAAATAATTAATTAGGTTTAAAGTCAGCAGCAGCCAGAAATAAACCAAACTGAAAGCTTAGTTAGTTTTTATGGTCATACCATAAATCTGATATGACTGCATTTCTGTAGGATAGTTGTTTGATGTTTTTTTTTTTCCTTTATTGATTACAGTATTACATATGTGTCATTGTCCCCCCACCCCACCCCCGCTCATGCCCTCACCCCCCTGGTGTCTGTTTCCATTGGTTATGCTTATATACATGCATACAGGTCCTTTGGTTGATCTCTCCCCCTTACCACCACCCTCCCCTTCCTTCCCTCTGAGGTTTGACAGTCTGATAGATGCTTCTCTGGATCTGTTTTTGTTCATCAGTTTATGTTGTTCATTATATTCCACAAATAAGTGAGATCATGTGATATTTATCTTCCTCTGACTGACTTATTTCACTTAGCATAATGCTCTCTAGGTCCATCCATGCTGTTGCAAATGATAGGGGTTCCTTTTTACAGCAGCGTAGTATTCCATTGTGTAGATGTACCACAGTTTTTTAATCCATTCATCTGCTGATGGGCACTTAGGTTGTTTCCAAATCTTAGCTATGGTAAATTGTGCTGCTATGAACATAGGGGTGCATATATCCTTTCTGATTGGTGTTCCTAGTTTCTTGGGATATATTCCTGGAAGTGGGATCACTGGGTCAAATGGGAGTTTCATTTTTAGTTTTTTGAGAGGAAACTCCATACTGTTCTCCACAGTGGCTGCACCAGTCTGCATTCCCACCAGCAGTGCACGAGGGTTCCTTTTTCTCCACATCCTCGCCAGCACTTGTCATTTGTTGATTTGTTGATGATAGCCATTCTGACAGGTGTGAGATAGTACCTCATTGTCGTTTTGATTTGCATCTCTCGGATGATTAGTGACTTAGCATGTTTTCATGTCTCTTGGCCTTCTTTATGTCCTCTTTCAAAAAGTATCTATTTAGGTCCATTGTCCATTTTTTGATTGGGTTGTTTATCTTCCTTTTGTTAAGGTTGTTTGATGTTTAACAACCCTTCCTGTTCCTGTTGTTGGAGCCTTTTCAGTTTGAAAGCTTGTAAACAATAGTCTGATTTTCACAGAAAGTGAGGAGAAAACAATGTTTTACAAACACAGTCAGACTTTGAATAGAATGCCTCCTTCTGATGACAAATGAGCTCAAGAATTCCCATAATGGCCTGGCCATGGCCAGTGTGGCTCAGTTGGTTGGGTATCATCCAATGCACCAAAAGGTTGCTGGTTTGATTCCAGTCAGGACACATGCCTGGGTTGCAGGCTCTATCCCTGGCAGGGAGCATGCAGGAGGCAGCCGATCTATGTTCCGATCTCACATCGATGTTTCTCTCTCTATCTTCCCTTCTTCCTTCCTCTCTACAAACCAATAAAAAATCTTAAAAAAGAAAGAAAGAAAGAAAAGAATTCCCACAAAGGAAATTATTCTATGACTTTTGTAGGAAAGAAAAATCACCATTTTCCTTAGGTTGTATATTTCTATCTACTTGCTCAAAATAGACTAGATTTTAACATCAAGCTATTTCATTTTTATTTGCCTAAGTGTTTAGTTACCTTTCCAACTTTCTCCAAGACCTTAAAGAGGGCTAGGGGATCTTTAGTTTGAGCACTTATGTGAGTTGACTAGGATTTGTGGGGGTTGGCATACCATTTCTATGGAATGGGTTGGGTAAACACCTGTTGTTACTCTGCTGTTTCTTTAGCTGCCATCCAAATGGTGCTCTTTCAGTGTTAAATGAATAGAAACAACTGTAACTTAACAGTCATTTGCTTTGACTGAATCACACACATTGAGGGATATAGTTTATTCTTAGTATAGATATTACTCTTCTTAAGAAAAATTTTTCTATATGAGATGTATGTTAGCTGAACCTATTGTAATCATTTCACAATATATATAAATCAAACCATCTTGCTCTGTACCTTAAACTTGTACAGTGATGTATGTCAGTTATTTCTCGATAAACTGGAAAAAATCAGTAAATAGAGAAAAAAATGTTTTGTTTTCTTTTCAAGGAGTTCTTTTTTTCTCATTAGGCTAGTGATATACAGTTTTCTTGGTACAATATTTTAAAAATAAAAACTTAAAAGAATGGAGGCTGTTTTACAGAGGCAGAAGGGAATGTCTAAATTTCATTGTTTCACGATCCTGGCTAACTTGGAAGAATTTTTTTAACCAAGAACAGTATTTAAGAGCAGTGCTATTAAGCATAGCTAAACCAAGTGTTTCTCTAACTAGACATTTCTTGGCCCCTTCACAGAATAAAGGTATATGACTATGACCTAGTGTCTCAGTTGGTATAAAATATGGAAGGATTATATTTGATGTTGTAGTGGGGGAGGGGGGACTACTTCCTTGACAAATGTATTACTTTGGTCATATATGCATTTGTTGCATACTGTATCAACCAATTAATATCTGACAGTATTTATATTAAGGTAAAATAATTTCAACTATAGGTTCTGCCTTATTGTAGCAAATGAATATATTCTCACTAGTAGGCTTGATCAATATACTTTATAGAAATATATTTCATCATACTAAATTTTGTTAAAAATTGAGTTCATAGAATGCCTAACCTGTGATTAACCAAAAACTAAAGCCAAAACTCTTATATCTCTGAATTTGGATTATTTAATCACATAAATGTTTATGTAATTCATGTTTATCATCATCCTAAGAAGAGTTGTCCTCTCCTTTGCCCCATAACTTTTGTTTGATCTTTGAAAGATGAGTAAACTCAGCTAATTGCAAGTAAACTGACTTGCAAGTTTTTATTTGTGGTGTTGTTAAAGAGTAAACTATTCTTAAATGTGTTTCTACCTAGTGTGTTCCCTGAAGGAAAAGACCAATTGTAATAACAATATTATCAATACCCTTTTTTATGGGGTGTGTCCCAGACCATGTAGTTGGAGTTGAGATTGTGATTAGAAGAAATTGGAGCAAAGTGTCTCAAATAAGGAACAGAGTAAATATGCTTATTTTCTACCTGAGAGATCTGATAAATATTGTCTGTGCTTTAATATTTACTACACTTATTGCTTGAGAAGAAATTTAACTTTCTGTCATCAATATACACAGTAATCAAACTAATTTTAATATTTATTCATTAGCTAAACTTAACTAGCAGAGTATTGAGTATTGCTTGAAATACTGTGATAAATGAGGTTGTTGGTATTCTAATGATTTAAATTAGAATTTTGTTATTAAAATGTATAGAATTTAGTGATCTGGCCCAATAGCCAAGTGCAAAAGTACCTGTAACCTATGATTTCATCTTTTATGTTTCCTTTCCCTTTTTCCTAGTAGCCTTTTTTGTTTTTATGTAAGCATAAGGTATGCCAAATGCCATATGTTAAAAATTATATACATCTATTTTTTTCTTCCCAGTCTAAAGAACTCCAAATAAAAAAGCAGTTTCAGGACACCTGCAAAATCCAAACCAGACAGTACAAAGCATTAAGAAATCACCTACTGGAGACTACACCAAAGAGTGAGCACAAAGCTGTTCTGAAACGGCTCAAGGAGGAGCAGACCCGGAAGTTAGCCATCTTGGCTGAGCAGTATGACCACAGCATTAATGAAATGCTATCCACACAAGCCGTGAGTTTGTTTTATTGAGGCAAAACAATTTAGTGCCCCCATCCTTCTACACCTGATTAAAATACTAGTTGGAAGTGATAGCTCTCCTGCAGCTTGGGCTCTCAGCATTGCGTGGAAGCAGGTATGATGTATATAGAATTTTCATTGGTCTATTTAGACACAAAGTTCTAAAAAGGCTTTTTGCCAGTACCTCTCAGGTCTTTAGTACATATTCCAAAAGCTTATCAATATTAGAGTAGCAGTCCCCTGGCCGGTGTGCCTCGTTTGGAACATCGTCCATACACCAAAAGGTGGCAGGCTCGATTCTTGGTCAGGTAACATATCCAGGTTGCAGGTTTGATCCCCAGTTGGAGTGCATATAGGAGGCAACTGATCTGTGTTTTTCTTTCACACTGATGTTTCTTTCTTCCTTCCTTCCTTCCTTCCTTCCTTCCTTCCTTCCTTCCTTCCTTCCTTTCTCTCTCTCTCTCTCTCTCTCTCTCTCTCTCTCTCTCTCTCCCTCTCTATAAAAAAAATCAATAAAATTAAAAAACTAAAAAAGATTAGAGCAGCAACTTTGCTAAGCAGTGGGCAAGAAGTAGTACTATAGTGCCCAGCCAGTGTGGCTCATTGGTTGAGCATCGACCCATGCACCAGGAGGTCACTGGTCCAATTCCTGGTCAGGGCACATGTCCATATTGGAATCCAAATGGTCACATTTGAGTGCATCTATAATAATAAAAGCATAATATGCTAATTAGACCGGCCAGCCGAATGACCTTCCGGACATCATACCGGACAAAGCCGTGGTGGCGGGGGCCAAGGCAGAGGCGATTAGGGGCAATCAGGCAGGCAGGCAGAGTAGTTAGGGACAATCAGGCAGGCGAGTGGTTAAGAGCCAGTGGTCCCAGATTGCAAGAGGGATGTGCGACTGCCGGTTTAGGCTCGATCCCGCAGAGATCCTTGTGGGATTGGCCTAAACAAGCAGTTGGACATCCCCTGAGGGTTCACGGATTGTGATAGGGTGCAGGCTGGGCTGAGGGACCTCCCCCAACCCTGTGTATGAGTTTCGTGCACCGGGCCTCTAGTATAAAATATTTTCTATATAAGTTTTGTAAACTTTTCTTAAAGGGCCAGATAGTAGATATTTTAGGCTTTGGGAGTCTGAAGGCAAAATTGAGGATATTGTATGGATACTTAAATAGCCATTTAAAATGTAACCATTTCAGCCCAGCTAGTATGGCTCAGTGGTTGAGTGTTAACCCATGAACCAGGAAGTTTTAGTTCAATTCCCATTTAGGGCATATGCCTGGGTTGTGGGCTTGATCTCCAGTAAGGGGCGTGCAGGAGGCAGCTAATCAATGATTCTCTCTCATCATTGATGTTTCTCTCTCATTCTCCCTCTCCCTTCCTCTCTGAAATCAATAAAAATTTATTTTAAAAAAGAAAGAAAAAAATGTAACCATTTCCAAATGTAAAGACCATTCTTAATTTGTGGTTTATTTAAACACACACGCAGTTTGGCCCATAGGCTATAGTTGGCTGGTCCCTGTTCTGTAGTTATTTCCATTTGAGAGAAGAGATTCATTCAGCCTTCTATCACCTAATCAGAGTCTAAATTTTTCTTAAGAAAAATATGCTTATTTAGGATTCCTCCAAATGGATTTGATAGCTTTATCTTCATATTGCCATCATTAGTTACTGTACCTTTCTTTTTCAGAGATGTTTAAAATAGAAGAGAGAGCAATTATTTATCTATAAAAGAGTAGTCTGTTTTCTCTGAGACTCCTTCTTTCCCATAGGTCATAGATGGCTCACAGTAAGATATATGTTTTCTTTCTCTCTCTTTCAGCTGCGTTTGGATGAAGCACAGGAAGCAGAGTGCCAGGTTTTGAAGATGCAGCTGCAGCAGGAACTGGAACTGTTGAATGCATATCAGAGCAAAATCAAGATGCAAGCTGAGGCACAACATGATCGAGAGCTTCGGGAGCTTGAACAAAGGGTCTCCCTACGAAGGGCACTCTTAGAACAAAAGGTATAAGTAGTAGAAGGAAGGTGATTGTGCTAGTATTTGCTTTCCTCAGAAACATTTTATAAATATATTTTCATATCAACAGAGGTAACATTAGACTATTTTCACAATACCATATTTTCTTAATTCTAGTTTTGGTAGGATTTTTCTTTTTATTTAAAATATTTGACTCAATAATAAACCTTATAATTAACTAGAGGCCTGGTGCACAAAAATTTGTGCACTGGGGCGGGGGGGGGGCGTCCCTCAGCCTGGCCTGTGCCCTCTCGCAGTCTGGGACCCCTCGGGAGATAACGACCTGCTGGCTTAGGCCTGCTCCCAGGTGGCAGAGGGCAGGCCCAATCCCTAGGTGCAGCCCCTGGTCGGGCTCAGAGCAGGGCCGATTGGGGAGTTGGGGTGCCGCCCCCTGTCATGCACAGAGCAGGGCGGATTGGGAGGTTGCGATGCCACCCCCAGTCATGCTCAGGGTAGGGCCGATTCGGGGGTTGGGGCACCGCCCCCTGTCACACTCAAGGCAGGGTCGATGGGGAGGTTGCGGCGCCACCCCCTGTCACGCACAGAGCAGGGCCAATCAGGGGGTTGGGGCGTTGCCCCCTGTCACGCACAGAGCAGGGCCCATCAGGGGGGTTGGGGCTCCGTACCCTGTCATGCACAGAGCAGGGTCCATCAGGGGGTTGGGGAGCTCCCCCCTGTCACGCACAGAGCAGGGCCCATCAGGGGGGTGGGGAGCTCCCCCCTGTCACGCACAGAGTAGGGCCGATAGGGGAGTTGGGGCACCGCCCCCTGTCACACACAGAGCAGGGCGGATCAGGGGGTTGGCGCGCCACCCTCCGTCACCCACAGAGCAGGGCCGATCGGGGGTTGGGGCGCCGCCACTGTCACACTCAGGGCAGGGCCGATGGGGCGGTTATGGCTCTACCCCATCACACACAGAGCAGGGCCCATGGGGGGGGGGGATGCCGCCCCCTGTCACACACAGAGCCGCAGGGCGATCAGGGGGTTTGGGCGCTGCCCCCTGTCACACTGATCCTGGTGCCGGGAGGCCTCGAGGCTCCGCTGATCCCGGTGCTGGGAGGCATATTACCCTTTTACTATATAGGATAGAGGCCTGGTGCACAGGTAGGGGCTGGCTGGTTTGCCCTGAAAGGTGTCCTGGATCAGGGTGGGGGTCCCCACTGGGGTGCCTGGCCAGCCTGACTGAGGGGATGATTGCTGTTTCTCTCTCATTCTCCCTCTCCCTTCCTCTCTGAAATCAATAAAAATTTATTTTAAAAAAGAAAGAAAAAAATGTAACCATTTCCAAATGTAAAGACCATTCTTAATTTGTGGTTTATTTAAACACACACGCAGTTTGGCCCATAGGCTATAGTTGGCTGGTCCCTGTTCTGAGGGCTGTTTACAGGCTGGTAGGTGACTGAAGCTCCCAACTGCTCCTTTTTTTCTTTTTTTTTTTATTCTGGGTCAAGGCCTCTGCTGCTGAAAGCAGGTATCTGGTTTGTTTCGGTTCTATAATCGAAACACTGTATCATCTCCAGCTCTGAGATCCCAGCCGGCTGAAAGCTGGTTTCTGGGGTTTTGTTTAGCTTTTATATTTGTTACAATGTTTCAAACTGCCAGCTCAGAGGCTGGCAAGGCAGGCGGGGAACATTGGAGTCCTCCTTCACTGAAGCAAGCAAGCCTCATGTTCGCTTCCAGCTGCCTGGCTGTCGGCCGCCATCTTGGCTGGCAGTTAATTTGCATATCGCCCTGATTAGCCAATGGGAAGGGTAGCGGTCGTACGCTAATTACCATGTTTCTCTTTTATTAGATAGGATGAGTTCTAAACATTAAGGGACACCCTAAGTGGTTTGGCTCAGTGGAAGAACTTGAGAAGAAATTCTGACACTGTATGGACTGAAGGGTCGCAGGTTCAATTCCAGTCAAGGGCACATGCCTGGTAGGGAGCATGCAGGAGGCAGCCGATCACTGATTCTCTCTTATCATTGATGTTTCTATCTCCCTCTCCCTCTCCCTTCCTCTCTGAAATCAATAAAAACATATTTAAAGAAAAATAAGTAATTTGGAGGTACTAAACATCAAGGAACCTATAATTAAGTAGTAATTGCTAGAAGAAAGATATGGGTTATGTGAAGACAAGTTAAATTTTGAGAGAGCTCTGGTTCTATGTTCATCACTTTTTTTTTTTTATTTTAACATTTATTTTTGTTACTCCTTACCTGAGGATATTTTACCATTGATTTTTTTAGAGAGAGTGGAAAGGAGGGGGAATCAGAGAGAGAGAATATTGATATGAGAGACACACATCAATCAATTGGTTGCCTACCGCACACACCCCGACCAGTGCCAGGGATCAAGCCTGCAACCGAGGCACATGCCCTTGACCGGAATCAAACCCAGGACCCTTCAGTCCATAGGCCAACGCTCCATCCACTGAGCTAAACCAGCTAGAGCCCTCATTTCTTTTTTGTACCTAAGAAGGTTGGAGAAAAACTTGGATAGTGAAAAAAAAGAACTAACAATTGCCTGGGAAAGGCAAGGACAAAGGTACAGGAATATATGCTTTACTCATACATCCTGGGCCTGGATACAGACAGAAAGTAAAAGCAGTTCCACACAGGTGAAAAGTCAGACTGAAAATGTTACTTCCAGATGTACCTTTATTTATTTATTTATTTTGTACTTATTTTTTGTCAGATATATTAGAGAATAAAAGTAGAATCACACTAAGGTATGTAAGCTGAGTGTGTATGTGTTTTGGGGAAAAGGGTGATTTTGAGTGATAAAGAGAGGAGAGATATTTGTTGTGAGAAGTAGTAGAATATCAGTTGTATCCATGATTCAGAACTATGTTCCAGAATTCCTGAGCCATAATCCCAATAGCTGATATAGTCTTAGGTCCATTAAATTAATACTTGCCTAATGGTCTTGCCTATTAAAAGTTGTCATTATTTCTGGACCATTGGCTCATAGATTTTCCTCTGTTTTCTGCAGTTCTTGTGATAAAAATAGAATGCCTTAAGAAAACCACCTAAATAAGATGGCATAGCTGTCTTTACTGGCTTCTTGAGAAGTACTTGCCTCTAAAAATTTTCTCAATTATGTTTCTCATTCAAGATGGAAAGATAGAAACATATACATTTTGAGAAAAATCTAATTTGTCTCATGTACATATTTCATAAATGTAATTCCAACTTTCACATTTAAAATTCAATCCAAAATTCTATCTCTTATGCTTCAAAATTATCGCTGAGAGAGAAATTCCTTAAGGTGTTCAAAAATAGTGATGTAAGAAATGTTGGTACTATTAAAGTATACATATTTACCTAGTGGTTAAGAGTTAAACAGTGCTATTAATCATTTCAATATGTGAACCAAAGACTACATGTTCCTAGTAAAATGTGAGCATAAAACTGATACCTATTGATGTGGCATTCTCATGCATCACTAATGCATTTTGGAAAGCAATTTGGAAGTACATATTGAGCTTTGGAACTGTTAAATACGTAAGACTGAGAATTCCAAGGAAAAGAAACCCAAAATATAGGGGGAAAGTAATGCATAAATATGGTGATTATAGCATATTTTATAATGGTTTCAAACACCTAACCATCTAAAATAGAGAATAAGGAGTATTTGAGATCTTGCTCCCTGGCATATGTTGTCAGTTTTGGCTCAGACTCTTAATTGCTTATAAAAATTCTCTAAATGAATAAATAAGAGATAAATTAAGTGATTATGGCCAATCTGCTTAATAAAAATTTTTTGTTGTTAATCCTCACCCAAGGATATTTTTCCATTGATTTTTAGAGAGAATGGAAGGAAGGGGGAGAGACAGAGAAAGAGGAACATTGATGTGAGAGAGACACATCGATTGGTTACCTCCTGCATGCACACCAACCAGGGTTGGGGATGGAGCCCACCATCGAGGGATGTGCCCTTGACTGGAATCGAATTTGGGACCCTTTAGTCCACAGATTGATGCTCTATCTACTGAGCCAAACTGGCGAGGGCTACTTGATAAAATTTTTAGTCAGCCTTTTCAATGATGGCTACAAACATAGTATTAATATGAATGTGTTTAATATAATAAACATAGTATGATGTATTGAATAAAACAAAAAAGACAAATAACACTTAAAGTGAATTGAAGAAATGCTAGTAGTGGTGATATTAATATGGTAGGTTGGTTTATTTTTTTATTTTACTGTATTTTATGTGGTGGTTAGTATTACTTTAATAATGGAAAATGCAAAAGATTAGTATTAAAAATAATAGAACAATAGGAGGATAAATCTATAGTGCTTTGAGTTGCTACTTCAGTTTTAGAGCTGATGTTTACATTTCATGTGGAATGTATGACTATGAATCACTTTGAGGTCAGTTGGCAACTACTAAAGCCAATCTAGGTATGTGCCTTGACTGGAAATTGAACCTGTTACCTTTTGGTGCACAGGGACAACACTCCTACCAACTGCAAAAACTTTGAAAAATCATAACAGCTATATATTTTCTGTACTTTGTGCTTACTGGTTGCACAAAATTAAATAAATAAAAATCACTAAAAACACATCCTTGGGTGAGGATTTAAGAAAGTTTTTTTTAAGTTCACATGGAATTTAATACTTATAATTATGCTGTTATCTTGCTGAAATTTTAATGTAAATCACATATGATAAACCATTATTTGAAATAGAGGTGGAACTAGAGTGAATGCTAATTGTTTCTAAATGAAAAATAATTCTATTTAAAGATTGCTGGAAATCTCCAAATGAACCAAGAATTGTTTCTTTAGATTAAAACACCAACAAACTAAGCCTCAGTTGACGCTTCTTATACTTGACTAGAGGCCCAGTGCATGAAATTCGTGCACTCGGGTGGAGGGGTGGGGGGGGCTTAGCCCAGATTGCGAGAGGGCGAGGGACCCCGCCAGTGCACTATCGGAGCCAGGGAGGGACCACGGGAGGGCTCCAGGACGTGTCCGGCCTGTCTCACTCAGTCCCGATCAGCCGGACCCCAGCAGCAAGCTAACCTACTGGTCGGTGCATCTGCCCCCTGGTGGTCATGCACGTCATTTGACCAGTCAACTGTCTGGTTGAGCAGCCTTAGCATATCATTAGTATATTATGCTTTGATTGGTTGAAAGGCTGACCGGACAACCAGACACTTAGCATATTAAGCTTTTATTATGTGAGATTTACATTAAAATTTCAGCAAGATAACAGCATGATTATAAATATTAAATTCCATGTGAATTTTAAAAAACTTTTTTAAATCCTCACCCGAGGATATTTTTTCCATTGATTTTTAGAGAGAGTAGAAGGAAGAGAGGGAGGGTGAAGAGAGAAGGAAAGAGAAACATTGATATGAGAGAGACACATTAATTGGTTGCCTCTGATATGTGCTGGGGATCGAACCTGCAATCCAGGCATATGCCCTTGACCAGGAATCAAACTTGCAACCCTTCAGTGCACGGACCAGTGCTCTCCCAACTAAACACACCAGCCAGGGCTTAGTGATTTTTAGAGAGAGGAAGGGAGAGAGAGACAGAGACAGACATTGATGTGAGCGAGAAACATCGATCAGTTGCTTCCTGTACATGGTCCCCACTGGGGATTGAACCCACAACCTAGGTATGTGCCCTGACTGGGAATCAAACTGTGACCTGGTTCATGGGAGGATGCTCAACCAACTAAACCACACTGGCTGGTCTACATTTTTTAATTTGCATGTATTGCCCATGCTAAACTGTCTTTTTGGGGGTTCTTTTAGGGCACTTTTAAAAACTTAGTGCATAAAAACTAGCACATTTGTCAAGCTAGATTTCTATAGAGAGCAATGACTATTGGCTTAAGTTCTCAAATATCTTGAAACCAGATTATTTAATGCTCCTTTACAAATTCTCTTTATTTTTTTTTTAACTTTTTATCATGGAAAATTTTAAATGTACACAAAAGTAGAAAGAATTAGTACAATGAAATTCCCAAGTACTTATCACCCAGCTTTAGGAGTTATCAGTGCTAATTTTTTCCTTTTCACAGTTGGATTTTATGCCTGTCGCCAAGGGACGTGGCTTTGGTGCGATGCAGCTTCCACCTCACCCTCTTGGCTTGGTGGCCGGGTATCCCTATCCAGCCCTGGTCTGCATTCCTACCATTCTCTATGCATCCTCTGCCCTTCCTTTTTTTGTAAATTGTCTCCTCAGCTGTGTCTAATTTTTTAATTCTGGGTAAATGTTTTTCAATTTAGTTGCTTTTCCAATCTGGCCTTGGGATGAGGTGCACTACATGTCTGCCTAGTTGGCTGCCATTTTCTTCTCCTAATTTTTTCTTATCTATTCCCTTGTTCTACACACACAACTTTTTTTTGCAAGTGTCGGGGGAGATCAGGAGTTAGGGAATTAGTGTCTGGAGTATTTAAGAGCAAATCACACCCGGCCAGTGTGGCTTGGTGGTTGAGCATTGACCCATGAACCAAGAGGTCACTGGTTCAATTCCTGATCAGGGCACATGCCCGGGTTGTGGGCTCAATCCGCAGTGGGAGGTGTGCAGAAGGCAGCCAATTGATGATGTTTCTCTCTC
Organism: Myotis yumanensis; assembly: GCF_028538775.1. Lineage (NCBI taxonomy): Eukaryota > Metazoa > Chordata > Mammalia > Chiroptera > Vespertilionidae > Myotis > Myotis yumanensis. The sequence continues at coordinate 20,472,496 of NW_027223767.1, read as the reverse complement.
ACCAATGTTTTTATCTCTCTATCCCTTTCCCCTTTCTCTCTAAAATCAATAAAAACATATTTTTTAAAAAAGGAAATCCCAACATGGTATTATTTCACTCTTAAAAATAGGTAAGGCCCTAGCTGGTTTGGCTCAGTGCATACAGCGTTGGCCTGCGGACTGAAGGGTCCCAGGTTCAATTCCAGTCAAGGGCACATGCCCAGATTGCAGGCTCGATCCCCAGTGTGGGGTGTGCAGGAGGCAGCTGATCAATGATTCTCTCTCATCATTGATGTTCCTATCTCTCTCTCCCTCTCACTTCCTCTCTGAAATCAATAAAAATATATTTTTAAAAAGATGTAGTTTTTTTTAAAAAAAACTAGGTAAGGACTTTTTCACAATAATTCCATCGTGATAGCAGAAATAAATGTTTAATAATATCAACTACTCAGTCCATGTCTAAATTTCCCCTTTTATCTCAATTAATTTTTAAGTTGGTTCATTTGGATTGGGGCCCACACAAGGTCCAGACATTGCATTTGGTTAATTGTCTTGCCTATAACAGGCCCCACTCCACCCCCTTTTTTAAACTGTGGATTGGATTCTTTACTCAGTGGGATTCTCACATTCTGGATTTGGCTGATTGCATCCTCATGTTGTCATTTAATGTATTCCTCTCTACTTCATATTTCTTGTAAACTGATAATTAGATTTAAAGGCATGATTAAATTTAGATTCAATATTTTTCTTTAAAAAAATTTGCCAGAACCGGTTTGGCTCAGTGGATAGAGTGTCGGACTGCGGACTGAAAGGTCCCAGGTTCGATTCCGGTCAAGGGCATGTACCTGGGTTGCGGGCACATCCCCAGTAGGAGATGTGCAGGAGGCAGCTGGTCAATGTTTCTCTCTCATCGATGTTTCTAACTCTCTATCTCTCTCCCTTCCTCTCTGTAAAAAATCAATAAAATATATTTTAAAAAAAAATTTGCAAGGGATTTTTGTAAGGGTACTTCCTTTTGCATCATATTAAGAAATATGTACTTCCTTTTGCATCATATCAAGAAATATGTGTAGTTCCACTTTTTAAGTTATATTATATTGATTAGTGTATTTCAGGTATTATCAATCTGATCATTCATTAAATGGTTCAACATTTTTTTCATTGTCTATTGACTTTATTATGGTTTTTTACATTTAAAAAAAATTATATGCAGTCAAGTATTTTTATTTGGAATACCTCCCAATTTTCTAGAACTGATTATGATGACTACCCAACCACTCTAGTTACATAGAATCTTCTAACTTTTTAATGAAAACTTTATAGTTTTTGTTTTTTACTTTGGTCCATTTGGAACATGGTAAACAATGGGGTTCCACTTTTATTTCCTTCCAGATGGCTGGCCAATTGTGCCTGTATTATTTATTTAAAAATCTACTGAGATCTGCATTCTATTTCACTAATTTTCAATTTCAATAGCAGTATCATGTTTCTCTTATTAAATGACATATGTTATGTCTGATAAGATTGGTTTTTCCTCACCCATTTTCTTTTTCATTCAACTTTTAAAAATATATATATTTTTTTACTTCAGAGAGGAAGGGAGAAGGAGAGAGAGATAGAAACATCAGTGATGAGAGAGAATCATTGTTCTGCTGCCTTCTGCACGCTCACATTGGGGATTGAGCTCGCTACCCAGGCATGTATCCTGACCAGGAATCAGACCCTGCCCTCCCGGTTCATAGGTCAGTGCTCAACCCCTGAGCCACGCTGGCCAGGCTCATTTAACGTTTTACCTAATGGGTTTAATAGCCATTGATGATAATTGCCTTGATTTATTATTTTAATAGAGGTTATTGCCTTTGCTTTTAAGAACTTGATTTTACACATTTTATTTTTAAATTATTTATTTATTTTTAATCCTCACCTGAGGATATTTTTTCTATTGATTTCCAGAGAGAGTGGAAGGGAGGGAGAAGGAGAGAGAGAGAGGAAGAGAAACATTGACATGAGAGAGACACATCGATTGGCTGCTTCCCACATGCACCCCTACCCAGGCTGGGGAACCTGCAACCGAGTTATATGCCCTTGACCAGGAATCAAACCTGAGGCCTTTTGGTCTAACCACTGAGCAGAATCAGCCAGAGCTTGATTTTACGTATTTTAGAAATATAAATTATGTATGATTGCTACAGTACACCTCTTGTTTTTTTAATATTTTTTAAAAGATTTCTCTTTATTTTATAACTGAGTAGCATTCCATTGTGTAAGTGGGCCACAGCTGCTTTTTTTTTGGTTTTCCTTTTAAAAATATTTTTATATTACTTTATTAATTCCAGAGAGAAGAAGGGAGAGGGAGAGATAGAAACATCAGTGATAAAAGAGGATCATTGATCGGCTGTCTCCTGTACGCCCCCTACTAGGGATCGAGCTCGCAACCAGGGCATGTGCCCTGACCGGGAATCAAACTGTGATCTCCTTGTTCAAAGGTCGACATTCAACCTCTGAGCCACACCGGCTAGGCTGATTTTTAAATGTACATCCATAAAATAGCAAGAGTGAATTTCTTTATGATTCACTTCAAAACTGAATAATTATTGCTTCCTTAGTTTTTAAATTTTTAAATCAACTTTCTTTTTGCTTCCTTCCTCCAACCCCTAACAGATTGAAGAAGAGATGTTGGCTTTACAGAATGAACGCACAGAACGAATACGAAGTCTGCTGGAGCGTCAAGCCAGAGAAATCGAAGCTTTTGACTCTGAAAGTATGAGACTGGGTTTTAGTAACATGGTCCTTTCTAATCTCTCCCCTGAGGCATTCAGCCACAGCTACCCAGGAGCTTCTGGTTGGTCTCACAACCCTACTGGGGGTCCAGGACCTCACTGGGGTCATCCCATGGGTGGCCCACCACAAGCTTGGGGCCATCCGATGCAAGGTGGACCCCAGCCATGGGGTCACCCCTCAGGGCCAATGCAAGGGGTGCCCCGAGGTAGTAGTATGGGGGTCCGCAACAGCCCTCAGGCTCTGAGGCGAACAGCTTCTGGGGGACGGACGGAGCAGGGCATGAGCAGAAGCACGAGTGTCACCTCACAGATCTCCAATGGGTCACATCTGTCTTATACATAGCTTAATAGTTGAAAGTGGCAATTCTGCTGGAGCTGTCTGCCAAAAGAAACTGCCTACAGACATCGTCACAGCAGCCTCCTCACTTGGGTACTACAGTGTGGAAGCTGAATGCATATGGTATATTTTATTCATTTTTTTAAAGCGTTCTGTTTTGTGTTTACTAATTTGGATGTCATAGTATTTGGCTGCCAGGTTTTGTTTTTTGTTTTTAACTTTTGGAGAAATTTAAAAGGGGGAATTGATATGTGTGTGTGTGTGTGCACGCATGCACACATACACACACATCATGTGTGTGGTAAAAAGAAATTGGCTAGATAGGGGGTATTTTCTGAACACTGCAAATATATAATACAGCAAAATGGCTTGAGTCATCACTTTTGGGCAACTACATCCTAAGGTTTGTGAAAAGATCTAAAGCCTTTCTCCATACCCCAAATTCTTAAGAACCACTCACAGCAGGCAGCATATGCTAAAACAAGTTATTATAGAAACACACTTGTATCCCTTCACCAATACATTTTCTTTATTACGTTGGTCTGACTTCTCAGCCTCATTTGGAGTAAAAAAGTGGAAAGCCATGAACACTGAAGGGTTGCATTGACTTTTTCAGAGAGTAGAAAACAACTGAGTTCTTTTTCTGAACGCTGTGTGGGCTTGCCAGTGATCCCCCCCTCACCCCCATTCATTTGTGCCTTCTTTGTGGCATGGTGAGATGCAGGTGCTTAAGGAGATCACAAGTTGTGTGGGAATTTCATCCAATAAACCTGTGAGCCTTCAAAGGGAAAGACCAGAAGGGTGAGAGAGGTCCCTGAAAGTTCATATGGTAGGTGTGTTCAGCAGCAGAGTGAGGAGATGAAGCCTATATATCCTGATGTTTTGTTGCTTATACTGTGATATTTCATCCTAGCTAAGCTCTGTAACTCCCAAAACCCTAAACAGTACTTTTTACTTTGTACAAAAACAAAGACGTATAGCCAATACATATCAAATGCCTGAGGTATTTGAATAATGCCATATTTGCAAACTGCCACCTTTTGGAATTCTCATCACACTACATAGACATTAATTTGACTACCCCCTTTTGGCTTATGGGATTTCCTGTTTACAAGTAGAATAGCCAATTATTTAAAGTTTAGTTGCCATAGTGAACCAGGAGTCACTGAGCCAATGACTTTACCAGCTGCTGACTAACCCTCACTACCACTGTAGATTTTGCTGCATGTGCAGGTCCTCTTTTTTTTCTTTTTTAATTACTGTTTTTGTTGCTGCAATACTTTACAAACTTCTGGTTCCTTGAGACTTAGTGACCATTTGACATCATGTTAATAACATCATACTATAGGAAACACCACTTCCTGAAGTCTCTAGCGTCTGCTAAATTACTACTGAAAAGGAACTAACAAGTTTGGCAAATTAAGAATAAAAAAGTAAAGTAAGTTATAGTGGTCAGGGAATCTCTTGACAAAAGCTAACCTTTTTTTCCAGAGAGGGGCATGTTTTGTTTGTTTTGTTATGTTTTTTTTTGTTTTTGTTTTTCAATGAAGGATCAACCCAGTGCTGAACGTCAGATGTTACTTGGTATTCCATTGCTAGTGTGGAAATTTAGTTGAAGGTGGATAGGGAGCTGTATTACTTGAAGAAAAAAAAATTTCTTTCCAGTGACATATCAGAATTTCTACAAGTTATTGTCCTGCCCCCTCCCCAGTTGTCTTGAAGAACCCGTGCTGCTAACTATGGGTCCTGCTTTTCATATAGTCGAAGTTTCCAGTCCCTCTCAATGATACTTTTTACCTAGGCCAGACTGATGACCAAATGTAATCTTATCACTTTTGAAATCGTGGTTTTCTCAATTAAATTTAAGTCTTCCCCAGGTATGTCAGTCCAATCTCCATGGATCATCCCCTTTAGGAGTTTCTGGGATTCATTTAAAGGTAACTGGAAGAAAAATTAATATTTTAATGTAAATATTTTAAAAGCCAGTATCACAATAGAATTCACACAATTTTAGGCAGTGTTTCAGGTAGCACTCTGATACATTATCCTCTTGGCCATGCTCGAGATCACCAACTTTTAGATGAACAGGACATGTACTTGTCATATCTAGTGAAAGGGGCTTTTAATTTTCTCCATATATTTTTTGCATTCAAATATTATATAATATTTCAAACAAATTGAAATATCTACTTATTTGGAAGAAAATTATAGAAGAGAGCTTTAGAATTAATAAAATGCCCAAAAAATATAATGAAATTTGATACTTAAAAAAAAATTCTTATTAACCCCTCTGTACTACTAGAGGGATAGAATAGAAAAGCAGATCCATTCTGCACACAAAACTCTTTAAAATCCAAACCACTTCCAGTGACTTCGAGTTAGTCAAATTGAATTACTGAGTTTGTGCAGAGCATCTGTACTTGTAAAATTGTGATTGAATGCTGACTCCAAAGGTCTACCCAGTTGGGCTTTGTATCTGATTTATCTGTGGGGCAACCAGTTTTAACATGTAGGTCATGAGTATACCTGGATTATTCCATTAAATTAATTTTATTTTAAAAATATACAGTTTGCAAAAATGATTAATTAATTGGTGTGTGTTTATAAGAACTAACTTCTGAGGAATCTCATACATGGTAGGAATCAGTAAAGAATAAAGTTTGTAGCAGGAAACTGAAAAGTTTAGAGATTCTAAAGAAAGAAGCAGGCACTTTCTAAATCAGTGTGCAAATGTCAATATTTGATCAAATTACTACCTCCTCCAAGAGTTGGTGTTCACTCAGTACATATGTGTTTAAGAAAATAAAAAGTATGAGAAATTTGTCCGGCATATTAGAAAGTTATTAATGCTATATCTGGTATCCAGAACTTGGCAGTAAAAATTTTCTTATGTTCACTGTATCTCCCTTTCTTTAGTTAGCGTTTTCAAAAGCAAAACCTCATATCTTGATAAATATTATTTCTAATTGGATTCCCTTCCTTTTGCACATATTTTTCTCCTCTTATTAAAGTCAGATCTAACCCCAAATTATAGTTTCTTCATTATATAGTAATGTTAGCTGGAAAATGTTTATATTATTTTTATTCAAAGCTACCCTTTTTTGTAGTCAGTTCTGTCCCTAGGGATGAATAGTTCTACATTTGATGCCATGCCTTAGGTATAATATGCTTGGTACTAGAGGCCAAGGATTTATAGGGAAATTAAACTATTTAGTATAGTCATGATTTTCAACTGCCCAGACATCAGGTAAACACTATTTAGTACACTAAAGAAACTGTCCTTGATCCTCCCTCCCACTCCCACTTAATTTTCCTCATCCCCTTTTCAAAAATCAAAAACTCTATGAGTGTCTTTTTCAGACCATAAGACAGACTTTAGTAACTTTCTACTTCTTTAAGTGCTAAATGTCTGGCATTTTAAACTTTTATAAAATACATTGTGTTGGACACTGGAATAATACTGTTTATTTTCACCTGTGAAAAATGACTTTATTGTACTTGAAACACCTCCTTTGCATTTCTCCATTTGTGCCATTCACTAGTGGAAATAAATTGTATTATACCATGATCTACTGGCTTTTTAAAACTGTGTTAAATATGCACATTTTTGGTATAGCTATTATCATTTGTATGTATATATTGTATATACATATGAGTGTCTATGTGTGTAGGTAGATGGATGTAACTCATACTGTACATTTCCATCGGGGCACTTAAGGTTCTGTTATTTTGTTTTGTTATTTCAAATCCTCAGTTAAGGCAAGAATGCATGTGTTTAAGAATGAGTACTCTGGGGTGATATTTATGAGAAGGTGGTCATTAGCTGCAGTCTTTTCTCTTTTAATCCCCTCTTAACATTTGTGTGAGTGGAAAGAAAGTTAAGTAAAATGTGGAACCATACGTTGCAAAGACAGTAAAATAGTGCTGGGGAAGGAGCCATTTAGTGTTTCTATGAGTTTGTGTCTTGAGGCAGTAAAGATAAGTGATGCAGAGAGAAGTGAACCATGGAAATTAAAAACACTGTTGGTGATTCCTCTGCAAAGATGATAAAAGAACCAATAAATCACACAATCTTCATGTGCAGTCTTTGTATTTCTAAGTAGTGATGTCATTGATTCTCTTACTCTTTTTACTCCATTAATACCAATAATTACAAATTTTGCTAAGGACCAAAACAGCCAAGAAAAGAATTACTGCTGAAGCATCTAAGGTTCTCCTAAACTATAAAGTCAACAGGAAATGGCCACTGGGAGAGAAGGATATGACATTGGCATGGGACTTTCTCCCTTTAGCTGCCTCTTCTTACTTGCTAATAGTAAGTTCTTTGTGTACCTCCCACCCCTTCTGAGCCACTATTCAAGCAGAGATTTGGCTCAACATAGCAACCCTTTCCTAAGAGATTTATGGTCTTTTGTTTTGTCCCATGCTCACAATGTAAAGTGTCTAGTGTGTATTCAAGTCAGAAAATAATACATTTAAGGTATATAAGTATGAGTCTTCTATAATGATGGAAGAAGAGGTTTTTGTTTCTTAGATAGAAAACTGCCTTCTCTAAGGAACAAAGCCAAAACTTGGGCTGTCATCTTTGAGCTGCTTATCAAAATACAGACTATTATTAAAGACAAACAATTTCTCTATTTTGTTTTCCCTCATCTAACATGATAGATAGTGCCCCAAGCAGGTTCTAGCATTACCTTTGAAAAGGCACTCACTCAGTTGTTAAAACTGGAAAATTCCCATCCTCAGATTCCTAAAAGAATGGAGAGTGTGCTGTACACTTAGCAGACTTGCCTCTTGTATGCAAGGACTACTGATTGAAGTCTATTTTGCTGTGTGTCTGGTTATGTTGTCTGCACTTTTATGAAATCACTACAGTAGACTACATTGGAAATGACTATTAATTTGTAAAGAAGTAAGTTTTATTAATAACTGTCTAGAAAAAGAAAGTGAAGCTGAGAACTCTTCCTTTATTGTATATTTATATTTTCTACTGAACTCTGGGAGCCCTCTTGAAAGTCACATTGACTAATTTTTCCCTCGTTTATATTCAGACTTCCAAAATTTCACTAAAACAAGGGAAGAGAGAACCCACTTGGCCTAATGGTAGCCTTCAGAGCATAAGAAATACATAAATTAGTATGCACCTTATCTGCCTGTTGTGGGTTTTTTAAACTTGCACTTCCCACCTACCCCAAAAAATAGATGTTCTTTAAAGAAAATAAATGAAGAGATTACATCTGGGGAGCCATTTACTATGTCACCATCACTGTTAACTGTTTCCCAGCAATCCTAACTGAAGTTTCAGAGATTTTATGTGTGTGTGAATGCATCTGTGTTGGGTTTGTTTTGTTTATAAATATCAAGAGATTCTCCTTTAAGTAGAGAAAAAGGTTAATACTCTCTGAAACCAGATACCCATTGGATATACTAATCTGAACATCTGTAGGTAGTTTGCCATGAAAAAGTGGAGAGAAGACGAGACTTCTGAATGAATGAAAAGGGTATTTTGATGCCCAAGAATTCCCCCCAAAGTACGGGTAATTCAACCTGCACAGTTTCCTTTTCACTCATAGTTTGTAGTAATTGTGAGTAAAAAATCATGTAATTATCTGTAAATATGTAGCTAACAAATTGACCTAGTTTCTGTATTTTTTTGTTTTTGTACTAAAGTTTATAAGTCTGTGCCAGCTAGAGAGAAGTTGCTGTGATTGCCGATTGTGGTCCTAGCATCTAACCCTGAAACCATCCTAGGTGGCATTTTTAGAATTAATGCTTAAATGTTGTTAAACAGGGGGAAATGAAGCTTAATCATTGGTCAGGTTTAAAATCTTTTGAAGTGAAGTCATTTTATTTAATATAATGATTACATGTCCTCAATCATGAATGAGGTAGGGAGCCTCCCTCCCCCAGTGGCCATGTTTACAGAAGTGTGTATTTGTCTATAAAGTGAAGAGTTTTAATGTTTTTGTAAATTATGCAGGTAACATTATGGCTTGGAACTGTTTATTGGGCTCTTTAGCTGAATTTTTCAAATGAAATGAACTATTCTTATTGCTGGCACATTGATCCCATTGCTGGAGCATTTTTCCTCTTTCCAGAATTACATTTGTTCCTTTGTCATTATCCCCACTTAACCTTTCTCTGATATGCCTTGTAATCCTAGCCCTAAGGTATTTAAGTCTAGAGAACATAGACAAGGAAAATGCATTTTTTAAAATCCATGAACCCTCATTTGTATGCTTTCAGTACTCATATGTTTCTATGGCAACTCCAAGGTCAGTGGAGTTTAGAAATGAGATACGTGTGTACTCTTTGCTTTTGCATGGCTTGGCTTAGCATCAGAGGTATATTAGGGCCACTTGAAAGCATGAAGACCAGTTGTATGAGAACAGGTTTCTCTTAGTGGCACATTTTGCTTTTTCTGAGCCCTGAAATACATTGCCTCAGCATGAACATTATTGTTACTATAAATTGTACATGGTCATGGAGTGAATTGTGTGATTTAAAAAGATGTAACTGCTTAATGTTTGCAGATTCTGGCTGATCCATGTGACTATTTGATACATATCAAACAAATGAAGAGAGGGGTATTGGAACCCTTCTAACCCCCTTTTTTGTCATAGGCAGGTATATTCAGTTTAATATGTTGGCTGCCCCTGGTGTGTTGCCGGACAGCTCTTTTTTGGTGCCCATTCCACATGTGCTCCCTTGCATTTCATAGTATCACAGAAACTACCACCCCTTCTCCCCAGTAGCATTTTGTGTTACACATTTTATTCCACATTAAATGGGAATTGTGCCTACTTAAAGTGCCCCTGTAATTAATTACATACACATGCCCTAAAATCCAAGCCAGAGTCACAAGGTGGAAATTTAAAAAAAAAAAAAAAAAAAGTCCACTTGAGGCCAGTAATTTATTTGACAAAGTATTTTACCACATTATCGTGACACTTGATATATGAGCCTATTAGGAGTGGCAGGTGGTTTCATAGAGCAAAATCCAAGTGGAGAGGGATATGTAAGGTTTCTGTTAAGAGATAATTTTGTTCTTATTTTACCTTCCCTTTTATGATCCTTCTCTTCGAGGTTAGAAAAAGTTAATTATCCAAATTTATTTTGTTTTTTATCTTTTAGGGAAATTTTTACAAAATCGATGGTCTGATGTAAATAACGTTTTAAAGTACAGTGCACATAACTCCCCCAGACTATTCCAACCTGATAATTTGTAAATGCTTTAGAGTTTTTTAAATTAACACTTGTGTTGCTAAATCCTATTTATGTAAGTCTGCTAAAATTTTTAACCCATTTAAAACTTATGACATTTAAATAATGGATGGGTTACTCTGAGCAATTTAGCTTTCAGAACCCCCTTGTTTTAGTATATGAAAAAGATCGCCTAATGCGTATTAATGAGGTTGGAGAGACTATGAGAAATATGTATAGTGTATATTTTAAAACAGCTTTGCTTGTATTGTGAAGATTTAAAAACAAACTTGAGATTTTTAACGTAACTATTAACACAGTTTTAACATAAGTTATCCCACTGGGTTTAAGAGCATCTTGAATGTATAATCCTTTTTGTAACCCAGGTTGGTCTCTGCTTTTACCAGTCATCCAAACATATTATTTATGTTTTTAATTTTATATACTCATTTCCCTTTGTTTTCCTCAACCAGCATGATTTTTTTGCACATGTATTGTAGAAATTTTTAAGAAGAAAAATTAATACATCATTTTCTCTGGGTTTTCTTCACTTCTCTCTTCCTTTCTACTAACCCCTTACCTTAAAGGCCATATCGCTCCATTTGCATTGTTTGTGCAAATGCCAGGGTTGGTTTTTATTTTTATTTTTGCTATTTACCTAAAAAAAAAGAAAAAAGAAAAAGAAAAATGCTTCAGTCAATTGCTTTTTTATTTAAAAAATAAAAAAGAAAAGAAAAAAAGCTGTAACCTTATCATTTCTGAGTAGACCATTGAGAGATGAATGCACACCTGTAATAGCCTAGGACCAGCTTTGGTGGCTAAAGGGAATATTTTAACTAAACAAGAGGTTCCTTTCTAAAAGTGGTATATATTATTTACAATCTCTTTAAGTTATTCCCACAAGTCAGGGGTCCAGATAAAATGAGGGTTATCAGCAAACTGATGTTATCATTGAGGTTCATCAATGAATTTGTACATTTCTAGTTCCCTTTGGTGAAGGGAAAAATGATGATTTTGCAAGACCTAGATTTTGGCTTGGTTTCTTGCCTCCTTTTTTGGCAGCCTACATCTTCTCATCTCCTAAAGCCCTTGAGCCTGTAGGGTTTTTGTAGTGGACGAAGGACTCGTGGTCTTCTAAAACTAGACTGATTTTTTTGTGTGTGAGAGAGATTATCATCTTGAAAGTGATGTTCTTCCACTTTACAGATGACTAATTTCAAATATACACAGTCCTCTCAATTTTCGGACCAAACAGATGCCCACAGTGGAGGCTTGTCGAGGGTTGCAATGGGGAGGAAGCCTCTCCCTCACTGTCAGCACCAGCTGGTAAAGGTGACTGTACAGGTGTGCATTTTCCTTTTGGTAGAAATGGTCCACAGCACTAACTGGTAAGGCTTATGTACAGTATATTGTCAGTATTCTTCTGGTTCAACATACCTTAGAGTTCATATATAACCTGTATTAATTGTATAGATTGTGCATTTAAAGCTGTTACCAAGTTGTCAGAACTTAAGAGCGAAAACAAGGTCATATGTAATATTTTGTTTGTAAGTATCCTTTGTATCATAGCAAAGGAAATGTTTAAAAAATCAACTGTAATAAAGTAATTTTAGTACACAGCGTGTCTGCGCAGTTTTTTTAAAGTAATTTAATTCCCATAAAAATAAAGTGTAATTACTGATCTCAGGCAGTATGCTGGATATTGAGATGATAAAAATGAATAAGAGCCCGGCCGGTGTGACTTAGTGGTTGAGTGTCGATATGAACCAGGAGGTCACAGATTCCCAGTTAGGGCACATGCCCAAGTTTTGGGCTTGACCCCCAGTAGGGGGCATGCAGGAGGCAACTGATTCTAATCATTGATGTTTCCTCTCTCTCTCTCCTCTGAAATCAGTAAAAATATATTTTTTTAATGAGTAAGATATTGGAAAGAGTAAAATTCTCTGATACAGCCATGAACTCTCTAGTCTAATTGCCTGAAATTCTGTTTGTCCATAGAGTGAAGCAGCCTATTGTGTTGTGGGTGTCATGGCTCTTCAGGTTCTAACAGTTTGATGCAGGTCCTTAAGTTTGGTATAGACCTATTTGTGGTCTACATAACTACAACTCCTTCCACACAGACACAGATGTATGCAGGTCTTGGACCTTGTGTAAAGCTTCAAAAGGTGGCTTCATCTGGACTTATCTTACCAGATTTGAAAATCATCCCATTTTAGCCCTATATGGGGTAGATTATCTAATCTAGTTCCTTTGTTTAAAACACTGTTAAAGTGACATTTTTTTCAGAAGGCTAATGAATAAATAAGAGGGATTTCATGGACTGGGGTTTATATATATATGTTTTTAAGTATGTTTTTTATTTTAGAGAGAGAGGGGAGAGAAACATAGATTAGAGAAACACTGATCAGTTGTCTCCTACACACCCCTTACTGGGCATTGAGCCCAAAATCTGGGCATGTGCCCTAACTGGGAATAGAACTGTGACTTCCTGGTTTATGGGTATATGCTGAACCACTGAGCCACACCAGCCAGGCTTAGTATAGCTTTTTAACTCCCAGAATATTGATATTGAGCTATTTTGAGATTAACATTCATTTAATGTTAATTGCCTGGGTCAATCAACTATGTGGCAGAGCCAAGGTTAGTTCCCAGGTCTCTTACCTCCAGCATTTCCAGCATCCCACCTTGAATTTGGAGGAACTCAAAAAGGATTTACAAAACAAGGTTTCTTTCTGCTTAATCACCACTCCCATCACCCCCACCCCAATGGGGCACTTCAAGCTATAGTGGAAGGAGAGTATTAGACAACATCTGCTTCTAGCCTGTATGTATCCTATGTCAACAACACAAAACAAATGTCATTGGCTAAAAACATCAAAGATGTTCTGAGTTATGCTTAGGGTTTAAAGCCTATCCTACTTGACTAAAAGAAATGTGAACACAAAGTTACCACAGTGGTCAGCTCCACAGCCCCAGTGGTTATAAGCCAGTGCTGTCACCTGCATCTCAGCCAGTGATGCCAGCTGCAGAACCAGGGTTCTCTATGCGTTGTTGGCAATTTGTGACTTTAATCGCTACTGTATTTTCAGATACTTGTGTTTTTTTAATATTTTTATTTCAGAGAGGAAGACAGAGAGAGAGACATCAATTATGAGAGAATCATTGATTGGCTGCCTCCTGCACACCCCACACTGGGGATTGAGCCTGCAACCTGGGCATGTGCCCTGACGGGGAATCAAACCGTGACCTCCTGTTTCATAGGTGGATGCTCAACCACTGAGCCACGCTGACTGGGCCAGATACTTGTTCTTAATGGATACAGGGAGACAGAGTTGCTAAGGGTATGCAACTATACAATAAATTTCGGAGTGTCATTTATAATGTGTATAGCTCTCCCATGGAATTGTATACTCCAGCAGCTCTAAAGATACATTCTTTCCCCTTTTGTTATCCTTTATATTATAAAGTATAAAATGAGTATTATTTACTGTCATCTCAGCCAGTGATTAAGAAAAGGCAAATAAAGTATAAAGAGCAGTGGTTTGGGTTCTGTCTTTAGCCCCACCATACTAACTGTGAGATCTTGAAAGTCACATCATCGCTGAAACTTCATCTATGAAAAGTAGGAAAACAGATGGTTCTTGGCTGGAACAAATGAACAGTGTGAAAGCTATTAGCCACCATAACCTGGTTATCAGAGTACATGCAGGTGTTTAGATGGTGGGTGGGGAGATTTGGGCCTCAGTTGGGCAACCCAGGAGCTGGACTGTGAGCCTCAAAGTGTGCTGCTCTCCCAGGCTCTTTCCAACCTTGCAGTGAAATTAATAACGAACTTCTTGGCCTTATAAGAATTAAATAATCAATTCTGATCTGAAAGCAAATGCCACCTCATCAGAGAGGTCTTCGAGCTCCATTGAGTTAAACAGACATGGAGCATGGGATCTACCTGCTTTTACTATCTCATATCCTAACAGACCTCCTAAATTAAGGCCTATTCATAGTCTCAGTCCTTTCATACAGAACAACTCAAAATAACTTTCCCAAGGACATAGGAGTCACTGATGAAGTACAAACTAGAACCCACATCTCCAAACTCCTTCAGTACTCTCATCAATACACAAGTTGCTAATTGTCCACTGGAAAATATCTCTATGTAGGTACCTTTGATGATCAGGGAATTTTGAGCCTGCTGGGAAATTATTAGCTCAGAACAGGAGGCCTGGTTGTTGATTAAACAGAGCTGCCACCAGTTAGTGTTAGGGGACAGAAGTGAAGCAACAACCAGTGAATAGAGAATGTGCCGGGAGGCCCTGTTAACTCCACAGGTAGGTAAGCATGCTCAGTACACAGAGGACTTCAGAAGATAAAAGGCACCTTTTTTTTCTGGAGATTTAAAAAATAATGACATTCCATTGTTGCAGGGAGACTGCAATTTATTTGCTATTCAGAGGCAAACAAGATGGAGAGATTTTTGTTCAACCATCCTAGTGATGAACCCTACAACAAGGTATTCCCTTATATTTTTTTTGTGTTAGTGTCTTTTATTGGTTTAATGAAATTCCACTTTTCCTTCAACTTATAGCTCTTCCTGGACACTTTAGAGTGTAATTATTGGATATCTTAACATCCTCTGGTCACTTTGGCAGGGTTATTTTTATTAAGATCTTTGTCATCTCCAACTCATAGGTCTGTGATCTCCTGATCCTCAAACCCATAAATTAACCAGAAGTCTTTACAACCCACTGTGAGCACTATTTTAACTCACTGACTCTCAGATGAGAAGAGAGCTTATATGTAACTTGGGCCACCTTATTTCTTGGCACATGTCCCCTCCATAATGTGTGCCAAGTGGCAGTCTAGTTTGTCTATCCCACATCTGATGTGGAACTTACTGTTTCCTGAGGCATTCATCCCATATCCGGGCGTTCGGATATTCTCTAGGTACAACTCAATCTCATCTCTTCCAATTGTGGTAACTAGTGAATACAATTTCTGATGCCATCCTTTGTGGTTTGGCTGAAGAATCACAAAAATACTTCTATTGGCATTGTTACCAAGGCCTACCAAAGTCGCCAAGTGTGTCTGCTTGTTTAAGCAAGGAGAGGAATTCATGCTAAAGTTCATTTGTAAAGCAAGAGAGTTTGGCATTACTCAGAGTGACTGACACAAAGGATCTTGTGGTCTGGATGGAAGGTGAGGACAGAGGAGCTTCTGTGTCCGGGTGGTTTTGAGGTTTTATATATAAAGGCAAGATAACACTTCCTGTGTCAAGACCTCTTTGCTAACAATACTCAAGTCTTAGAAAGGATATCTTCATTCAAAACAGAAATTGTGTCTTCTCAGAGTGAGGATTTTGTGCTTTGTTTTTCATACCTTTGACTCCAGCCAAGCCACCCCAAAAGCCTATGTATAAATACATAAAATACTAAGTCTTTAAGAGAAATTATAGCTTAGCACAGTCTTCGGTGTCAGAGGGCTGAACTTAGTAGAGCTCAAACCTTCAGAGGCAGTTGTCTGCTTCCTGCATCTTGAAACAATGAGTGGAGACAGAGGACTCAGTCTCCACTTCTGAGATAATGGCTCCTTCAAATCAGTGGGCTTTTCTTTCTTATCATTTGAAGGTGTTCATAAATAGTGAAAAGACCAAAAGGGTGTCAAGCAAGTGAACGAGGCCTGCGAGGGTGGCTAAAGCCTTGCTACCTGGAAAACTTCAACTCAGCAGTCCTTTGGGTTTGGTTTTGTTATGTTTGTTTCTTGCTTTCTCAAACTCGGAAGTTGTCATTTTGTTCACGGGCCACACACTCTCTCAGAATAGTGTCTCTGGGGTTCCTCAAGCCGATTTCATATAATTAGTCATTAACCAAAGCAGAGCCATTTGGGTGATTCCTTTATCGTGAGACTGAAAGACAGGGTCACCCAAACCTGTTTGAACAGGAGCTATACTTTCTTGGCAAAAGTGAGCTAAAAAGCAGTGGTTGTTGTCAAGCAGTGAGGGGAAGATTAGAGATAAGCAGCTTCCTGAGATAGGCTACGAGCACATCTGGCACAAGGGGAATGGAGAAATACTTAAGGGATTAGGTCAGTGATTTTCAACCTGTGTGCCGCAAGAAATTTCTAAAATGTGCAATACTCAACTCTTTAGTCAGAGACACTGACCTCTATTCCCTTCAGCTGTCAAATTAAAAAATGACAGTAGCTGTCTGGTGTGAATGTTGTGTCTTGAACCATAAATATATAGGTCATATAATAGAATTGCATCTTGTTGGTTATGTTGCATAATAAGTTTGCATCTTGATTGGTTAATTCTTGGTACCAGAAATCTTTATATGCAAGTATAGACACCTGATTTTTTAAAAAGTCATTTTGGAGCAAAAAGGGTAAATAATTAGTATTATTATCCTATATAATAAAAGGCAAATATGCAAATTGTCCCCTCGACCTGGAGTTCAACCAGGAGTTCAACCAGGGGGTGGGGCTGGCTGGTGGCCTCTCCCCATGCCAGCCCTGCCCTCAATCGGCCCACCACATGCCCATGGCCCCTCCCCACAGCTGGCCTGGCCCAACTGTCCCCGATCGGGGCGGGCCGGCCGGACCCCACCCGTACACGAATTAGATAATAAAATCTCTAGTTATTTTCATAAATCAAAATCATATCTATTTTTCAGATCGTCAAAAATATATTTTTGGTGTGCTGCAGAATTTTAATAATTAGTTTATGTATGCTGTGAGATGAAAAAAGTTAAAAATTGCTGCTTTAGGTCATTAGGATTGTGGACCTAAGGGAATTAATGGAGCCTGGACTAGAACTGTCCTGCCTATCTGAGGGCTTTAAGACAGTAATTATCCTTCTCTCTCCCTCTCTCTCTCTCTCTCTCTCTCTCTCTCTCTCGCTATAATATTATAATATTGTAATATTATAATATTATAATATTGTAATATTATAATATTATAATATTCCTGCAGACTTTCCTATAAAAGGAAAGGGAAACCAACTATGACTTCTCAAAAAACTATTATCTTAAAGAACCAGAGTTCTGGGGTACCTGGCAATACAGATTTAGACTTTGCAGGCCATTTAAGCCAGAAACAGGGGTGTTTAAAACCAGTGGGCTGCTTCCCATTTTGCAGTCAGTTTGGAGTGGTCCTAGGGTCCTGCATATGGGACTGTGGGCCCCTAATTAACTGAAATTCCCACTGTACCTGATGTTGGGGGGAGGGGGCTGATTTCAGCAGTTCTCCTGCACCAAGCCTCACAAGGAGGTTGTTAACCAGCAGTGAACGGCTTCTTTAGATTTCAGTTCCTTGTTATTCCTCCTGCTCAGAAACAGTGAAAGACCTTTAGATGAGGAGTGTGCGGAGGAGCAAGACATGGGAAAGGAGGGAGGTCGTTTTTTTTCATGACAGGAGAATGTGCCTTAGACAATTGAATGTTGTCTGCACTTCAGTTTAGATTCTTGGATAGTTCAGTTTCTTCTTCTTTGATCTAGAAGAATAAGGCTTAAGATTATCCAAACCTGAAATCATGGCCCCAGGAAGTCCTTGTCTTAGCACCTGGCTTCAGTAAATATCTCTTCCCTTTAAACTTGCTTTGCTGTTTGTGAGGCAAGGATGAAGCTTCCAGTCAAAACAGATGCCCTCTTTCTCAATGACGAAGTAAAATAAAACTTCAGGACAAAGCTCTTAGCAGCACATGAAATCAGATGTCCTGTTGTATTGTTTAATGGTCTAACCCACACCAGGACGCCTGTGTCAATGTGTACAATACCTTACTTTACACTGGTCTTCAGCATTATTCCTCATAAAACCAAACACCCCACTCAGATCCAGAAAGAAGCTCTTTCTGCATCTACATGAATGGCCTTTGGAATAATTGAGCAGAAATAGCATAGTAATGTGAAATATTTATAAATTACTTAGTTCTAGCCAACATCTTAGAACTTTTTGTTTTCCCTGGTCCCAGATGTTTCTCCAGGTTCCGGAGATGGAGAGGCTACTAGTAGTGTCAGAAAAGAGGGCAGCTAACCAGACAACACCTAAGATACGAGGTTTATACTTTTCACCACTTAGAGAAAGCCCACGTCCCAAGAGAAAAGCAGCTCTGGCGAGAGCTCTCTGGAGTAATAATCCCCAGAAATGGTACCAGAGGGAGCAGCTGAAGTGCCTGAGAGTCTGGCTTCTTGAGCCATGGTCTAGTAGACAATGTTCGAGGACTTCCCGTTCCTAAAATCATCCTTGGGATCTGTCCAGTGAGGCTTGAGGTCCTAGGCTGAAGCCTCAGATCAGCTCCATTCCCAATGGAAACTTGCAGAAGACGGGCCTTAGTATTCCAGACAGCCATTCGCCGTCTCTCCCTTGTGGCCTTAGTGACCGCAGCTCAGCACTGCACTGAGGGCCGCTGCCACCTTTCTCACACTCACTCAAGGCAGATGCAGCCATGTGGCTCTTCGAGGCCACGTCCACGATGTGCATGAAGTCAGCAGGGTGCCACAACCGCAGAATGAAATGAGGGAAGTGGGACCGAGACGCAAACTTCCTGTCCTCACTACAGAAGCGGCTTCAGCTTGAGCATCAGGGTCACAGAGCTGATTATTTATGTGGGGCAGAGCTGCCCAATGACACACAAACTCATCTTCTTGTAGTCATTGCTGGCGAGAGAGCATTTTATCCTGAGTCCGTGGGTTTAAACGGTGCTAGTGTTTGGCTTACGGTCGGTGACAGGAGACAATGACCAGAAATGTCCAGCTGCTGACCAGGATGAGCAGGAATGTGTGGAGCAGAGCCTGGGCAGGAGTTCTGCTCAGGGTTAAGTAAGTAGCAGCTAGCTGGGAGCTCCATCTCTCTCCACAGACCAGAAAAGAAGAAAGGGCTGAATCAGTGGCAAAGAGCTGCAGCTGCTCGCCCCACGCAGTCCTCTGTTCCCCGTGCAGGACAGGGCGTTCTCCGACTGGGCTTCACCTGGTATATGATCGCTTCCAGCTAAAGATCTCATCCAGGCTGGAAGAGGGAGAGACCTCCCGCTTCTGCAGGGCTCCCCAGCGACGCCGGCCCCCGAGGAATGAGCCTCGGTGCTTGCTCAGCCCTTTTATCCTCTCCTCTGTTCGGAAGAAGTCAGTCAAGGCCCGGAAGTACTCCAAGATAACCTCGTGGCTCCACGCTGGCAGAGACTCCTGGCGCAGGAACCCACAGTGGCCACCCTGGCGACTGAGCAGGAGGAAGAAGTAGGGGTTGCTGTGAAAGAGTTCAGTGGGCAGAAAGTGGTCTGGGGGCCCGCACACGGGGTCATCGGCGCTACAGATACACAGCACAGGTACGGCTGCCTCGTCCACGTCCCGGAGGGGGTCGTTGTGGTCCCAGTAGGCGTCCCAGCTGATGGGGAAACTCTTGGTGTGGCAGAAGAGGGTCTCCTCAAACTCTCGCAGGGAGCGGCTCCTGAACAGTTTGTGGGTGTCCACTGTGTCCTCCAGGGCCGTGGTGTACCTGGTAGCAAGAAGGCGAACAGAGAAGGTAGGAAAGAGAGGGAAGAATTAGAAAACATGTCAACAAATTGGCAGCTCACAAGCCAGTTTCTGACCACAGAGGCTTTCTTTGGCCATATAATGGGGGTTTTTTAAAAATATATATTTTATTGATTTTTTTACAGAGAGGAAGGGAGAGGAATAGAGAGTTAGAAACATCGATGAGAGAGAAACATCGATCAGCTGCCTCCTACACACCCTCCACTGGGGATGTGCCCGCAACCAAGGTATATGCCCTTGACCAGAATTGGACCTGGGACCTTTCAGTCTGCAGGCCAATGCTCTATCCACTGAGCCAAACCAGTCAGGGCCCATATAATGTTTTTTAAAACGTCCATTTCATTGTCATCATTTAAAATGCTGCTATCAGTCCAGCTAACGTGGCTCAGTGGTTGAGCATCGACCTGTGAACCAGGAGGTCATAGTTTGATTCCCAGTGAGGGCACATACCCAGGTTGTGGGCTGGATCCCCAGTGTGGGGCATGCAGGAGGCAGTCGATCAATGATTGTCATCATTGGTATTTCTGTCTCTCTCTCTTATTCTCCCTTCCTCTCTGAAATCAATAAAAAATATTTTTTAAAAATAAATAAAATGCAACTATCAGGCTCCTTTAGACAAATGAGAAGATCTGGCGAGATGAGGGCAACAATCAGGGTATTTCCTCCCTCCTTCCCGTGTCATGGTTCCTGCCAGGTCTGTCCCTCATGGCATTACCTGCCCAGCACGGGGCAGCCTTGACTTTAAGGCTGCTGAGCTACAGCGACCGACAGCTCTCCTCCTGATCAAAACTTCTGTCCCTCTGTGGGCAACTTGTTGGACCCCTCTTAGAAGAGCTCACTGGCTCAGACTATCTAAACCAGCAGGTGGCACCCCCACAATTAACATTTTACTTTAGGATGTATGAGTTTGTGTTTTAAAAGCGAATATGCCATCCAGATCGTGACAAATGAGGGTGTGGAGGAGGTTTTCCTAGAGAGGGCTGGATGGCAGACTGATTTACAGGGTGAGTTCCCCAATGGGAGCCTGAGAGCAACTGTTCTGGGGAAGAGGGGCATCTTTGCTGTTGCCACCTCCCTGGAGAAGGCCTGGGGCCCCCGATGAGGAGGCCAGGATGGGCAGCTGAGACCTTTGGGGGGATCAATCCAGCAGTCGTCTGTTGATTTTGGATGTGTGTCTCCTGAATCATTCAAAGAGATTTGCCCTGAGTCTTTAATCCCAAACTTCCATGAGCAGGGTAGTTACTGAAGACTCCGTTTCCTCTCCATTTCCCTCATCTTATCCTTCAGCTGGTGCCCGGGGGGATTTGGGGATGGAAGCTGGTACCTAAGCCACACGAGAGCACCTTGCTCCTGGATACTCTGGAAGCTCTGGGTTGTCATGGCAGCCTGTTATTGCGCTCAGGATTTCATTTCAGAACAGGAGGCAAAACGGGGCAAGAAAAGAGAAACCATAGTTGCCACCATTTATTGAGCACCTACCCAGTGCCACGCTCACTTCCATGGCCTCGTTTCATGCATATACGGACCTGGGGAGTATATGTTATTTAGTTATTATCAACTCCCTTTCACTGAAGAGAGAAGTGAGGCTCCAAAGAATTCGCCAACTTGCTGGAAATTCAGGATTTGAACCCGTGACCTGCGCCCACATCTCAGGTCGTTCTGCCACAGCACAGTTATCCACATGTCTTTGACCTCCTCCTGCCTCCCCTAGGAAGGCCACAGTGCAAGCCGAGGCCTGGGTATGTGCTGTGGGAATGTTGCCTTCTCAGGGGGAAAGTCTCACCTGTATGCCTGGTGGTAGGGTAGAATGTTCTCTTTATGGAGATTTTTTTAAAAACTGTGTTTAAATATTCTTTAAATTGTTGCCTTAAATATTGAGCACATAGGAATATGCAAAACATTTGTTGGGTCTAAGGATTTTTAATAAATACCTCCACATTGTTTTATTCCTGTCCCCTCCAGGCTCAAAGGCTGTAGGGAACATTCTGGACAGACAGCCAGCTGCATCGCTGCCAGAGCCTTTGCTGATTTGACAAGCTGCGGACTAAGCGGTCGGCAGGCACTGCCTGTCGGGGATGCGGCAAGTGCTCAGGTTGCTAGGACACGGTGAGGCCAGGGGCCGGGCGGGAGGCCCTGCCTCGTATAATGATGCTGACTGAGTCTTCTATGGATTTTAAACCGGCTCCCCTGGTTCTCTCTCGACTGGAGGGTTCGGACAGCTTCAGACAGTGTGTGAGGGGACTTTGCCCAGGTCGCCGTAGACCTGTCGGAGTCAACACCAGGCAGAGCTGTGTCTCACTCAGCCCAAGACCCTGTTACCCCTCACAGGTCTGCGGCCCCGTTACCCACCTGCTGAGGGCGATTTTCTGGTGGAGCAGGAAGCCCCGCTCGTAGGGCCAGGGCAGGCCGGCCTCGAACCACTCGCGGCAGCGCAGCACCGGCGAGATGCAGGCGGCCCCCGTCATGTAGCTGGAGGAGCCACACTCGCCCAGGTAGGACAGCAGCAGCGCCGACCCGGAGCCCTCGCTCACCGCGAACAGCGGGGCCGCGGGGTGTCGGAAGCGGATGTAAGTGACCGCCTCCTTGAGGTCGGAAGGGTCCCCGAAGGGCTGCAGCCGGGGGCTGACCAGCGGGCAGCCGTGGTGGCCGCGGCGGTGGAAGATGACAGGGTAGTAGCCGCGCTCCAGGGCGAGCAGGCAGAGGCCGAGCACGTTGCGGGTGAGGCGCCCCCACGCATTGGGGATCACCAGCAGCACCGCCGGCAGGCCCCCGGCGTTGGTGACTCGACGGCCCCGGGCGCAAGGTCCCACGACCCAGTCCAGGGCCACCAGCCCATTGTCGGCCAACTGCAGGTACTCCCGGGCCAGCTCCGGTCCGGGCCCCGCCGGCAGCACGAAGTGGCGGAGGGTCTGCAGGTGGGGCCCCGAGAGCCAGGAGCGCGGGCCCGGCTCCAGCGCCGCCGAGCGTCGCAAGGCGCGCAGCAGGCACTGCGCCAGCGCCGACGGCTTACAGATGAGCCTGCACCCGCCGGGCAGCGGCTCGCGCCCGTTGCCGAACTGGTCCGCCGGGCCTCCGCCGTCCGCCTCCTCCTCGTCGTCGGGGCCCCCGGCCCTCGGCAGGGTCCTGGCTCCGACGGCGCGCCTCCCGAGGCGGCGCAGCCTGGGGGCCAGCAGGCCGAGCAGGGCGATCGCGGCTAGGAGCAGGGCGAGGGCGGCGCCCCACGGCGGCATGGCGAGGCAGGAGCGTCCCCGGCGGGTGGCGGGTGGCGGGTGGCGGCCGGCGGCGGCAGGCGATGGGGCTGTCCCCTCCGCGAGTTCCCCGCTCTGCCCGCGGCTCCGCCCGGCTGCGGGCGGCTGCCCAGGGCCCTCCCGCGCGGGGGGGCGCTCTCCGGATTGGCCACGGCCCCGAAGAGGCAGCCAGTTCGGGTCTGGCTCCCCTCGTCCGCCCCCCCGCCCCCCCGGCCCTTTGTACAGCGATTGCGACAAGCAGGAGCAGAGGGTGAAAGGAACCGAGGCCACGGAGAGGGACGCGGACGCGCCAGCGAGCCGGAAGGGAGTGGGGAGGGCAACGAGCCGAGGAATAGGGTGTTGGCGGCAGAGAAGTGGGGAGACTCCGAGACCAAGGCTTGGGGGGCCGGGATGAGCATGGGTCCCTGTGCCCGCTCCTCCGCCCGGCGCTGGGCGCAGCTGCCGGGGAGACCCGGCGACTCTGCGCCCTCGGGGGCCGCTGCTGAGAAGCAGCAAAGAGAGAAGTGAATAGACCGCCGCTCCCGGCGGGCTCCCGGGCTCCCGGCGCTGCAGCCGAAGGCACCAGCCGCGCCTCCCTCCCGGGCTCAGCCGCGCGCTCTGACCTTGGTGTTCCTCTCGGCCCCGTGGGCACCAGCAACTGCGCAATAACCCCGCCTGGCGGGGGGCCTGGCGCCCGGCCTGCGGGGACCAAGGCGCGCGGGTTTGGGCGGGAGCCTAGAGCGCCGGTGGGCTGCGCGTCCGCTGCCTGCATCGGTGCGCTGTGCCGACGCCCCCGGGAGCGTGGGGCTCCCCCCGAGAGCCTGGCTTCAGGTAGATCTTTTAAACCGCGCCCCAGGCCCTGGCCGGTTTGGCTCAGTGGGTAGAGCGTGGGCCTGCGGACTGAGGGTCCCAGGTTCGATTCCGGCCAAGGGCACATGCTGGATTGCGGGCTCCATCCCCAGTAGGGGGCGTGCAGGAGGCAGCCAATCAATGATTCTCTTATCATGTTTCTCTCTCTCTGTTTCTCTCTCTTCCTCTCTGAAATCAATAAAGATATATTAAAAAAAAACAAAAACACAACACCAAACCGCTCCCTAGGAAGAAGAAACCCCTCGCCAACTAAGCTGGAGAAAAGACACACTGGGGTGCGGGGTGAGGGAGATACATGTCACCAGGTGGTGGGGCATAGGTCGGGGTCCCTTCAACACCTCAGTGGCTAGCAGTTACTGGGGGGCGGGGAAAGAGTGAGGAACCCCTTTGTAAGTCACAGGGATGTGAGCCATGACTGAAACAACACGTTCTCCCTCCATTCGGAAGTTTGGGGCTCGGCATCTTAACCTTCACCCTTCACTCACGTTCCCGTCTTTCCTCAAAATCCCGAGGAGAGCCCAGGAAAAGGGGGCCAGAGGGGACCAGGGAGAGAGCTGCAGAAGCAGAGCCCGCTGCCGGTGGCGAGGCCTTGGGTTCCTCCAGCTCACGGGGACCAGTGTCTCCCGGAGCACACGCTGGCCAACGAACGGGAGTGGAGGCGGAGGTGGGGAGCAAGCAGCTGCCGGCCGACTGCGGCCTCCCGGAGCGTCTGGGTGTGGGGACAGGGAGGTCTGAGACCCTCGGAGGCCGGGCCCGGCCCTCTGTGCGAGGGCAGGAGTGGGATGGGCTGACGGTGAGGCTCTCGGACGGCACAGCTCTCCCTTCCTCCCTTCCGCGCTCGGACTTGGTGGTTCTGCCCATCTTCATTGGCGGGTCTGGAGCGAGCTTGCCGGAGGAGCGTGCCCGTCTCCCCTCCTGGGCCGCCCGGTCCACAGGGACCCCATTCCGCCCTTCGCCCGGTTCCCCGATCGCACCCCGGGGCCGGGACGAATGCGGAGCCCAGGAGGTGGTCCCCGCCCGCCTGGCAGCGCGCGGCGCTCGGGCGGGATTCCCGCACAAAACTTTTCCGGCCTGGGGTTCAGGACGCGCGCGCGCACAGGCGGGGCCGGGGGCGGGCGCTGGGGCGGGGCGGAGGCGGGCTGAGAGCGGCGCGGCGCGGGGCGGGGCGCGGGGCGTGTGAGCTGGGCGTCCGGATGCGCGGTCCGGGGCGGCGCGAGGGGCGCGCGAGCTGGGGTGTCCGGGCGCGCGCGGGGCGCGGGGCGGGGGGCGAGGGGGCCGGACAGGCGCGCTCGAGCTCGGGGTCTGCGGGGGCGCGCGAGGTGGGGCGGGGCTGCGCGCGCTCCCTCCCTCCCGAGCAGGCGGCTGGCCGGATCTGGGATGGCGCCTCCTCTGCCTTCGCCCCAGCTGCTCCTCCTGGCAGCCCTGGCGGGGCTCCTGCGTCCCATGGAGGTAAGGCGACCCGCCCCTGAGAAGGCTCAGAGCTCTTCGCCGAAAGTTCGTCCTGGAAGGAGGAGCACGCGGAGAGAGGACTAGGAGTCCTCCCCTGGCGGGCAGGGCCTGGCTTGGGAGAGGGCAGGGCCCTCGCTGAGGCCAGCGCCCCAGCTCTTCTGCGCCTTGGACCCACAGGTGATGGCTGAGCCGGCCGAGGAGGCGGGAGCCCGTTGCCCGGGGGGCCTGTGGCCTCTGCCCCAACAGGTAGGAGCCTGGAGGGCGACGTGAGGGAGGGTGTGAAGCCCAGTCCCGCTCTGGCCCCTCTGCACCTCCAGTC
Organism: Myotis yumanensis; assembly: GCF_028538775.1. Taxonomy (NCBI): domain Eukaryota; kingdom Metazoa; phylum Chordata; class Mammalia; order Chiroptera; family Vespertilionidae; genus Myotis; species Myotis yumanensis. The sequence goes on along the minus strand of NW_027223767.1, from coordinate 20,446,817 downwards.
ACCCTCGGAAGGACCTCTGCCGGTTCCTCCATCCCTCAGTCGCCAATGTCTTCATCCCAACCTGGAGGCTCGGGGCTTATTGTCCCCTCCCCACGCCCCACACAGGGCCTCCCAGCTGCTCTAAGCGCTCTTCTTTCCCCACATATAGGTGTCACCGAGAGTGACTTACACCCGGAGGAGCCCACGGCAGGTGAGCACTATCAGGAGCCATCCAGGTGTCTGCACTTGCAGGCGTTCTCTGCCTTTTCTGCTCATCATCTCCGTTTGTTACCACTTCCCTCAGGAAGAGGCAATGTGCTTAGTCCGGACCATGAGCCCCAGGCCTCTGTCTGCAAGGAATGCTGTTGAGTGGCTGGCTGTGTGGGCAGGATGATAGGAGGAAAAACAACAGCTCGTGCTCCAGATGTGCTGTGTGACTGTGGGAAGTCTCCTGGCTCCTCTGGGCCCCGGTTTTCTCTAAGAGAGGATATCAGTAACGCCCCTGCCCACGAGGAGCAAATGAATAGTGTGTGGCAGCACTTTGCAAAGTACGAAGCTGTATTATGTCAGGAGCGTGCCTTCGATTACCGGGCTCCAAACCGTGGGTTCGCCTTGCATGGCTGCCTCTGTTTTTGCCAGAGGCCAGATAGCTTCCATATCCCTTTGGTTTTCCTTTTGAAAAATCTCACTTTTTTTTTATCCTTGTGATAGTTCCAGGCCAAGAGACCTCATTCCACCTACCTGATTCCTTTCCTCAAACATCCCTTTCATGAAATCATTTTGCTGTTCAGAAGCCTTTGATGGCTCCTTATTTCCCACCTTATCATGACCGCACTCCCTTGCCCGGCTTTTCAGGCCCGACCTAGTTAATTAAGCCTTGTCTGACCTCACCTAATCTGTGGCTCACCCACCACACGTGTGAGTGCCAAGCTCATTCCCATGGCCTTACCTTTGCTCCAGTGCCGTGGTCGGCAAACCGCAGCTCGCAAGCCACATGCGGCTCTTTGGCCCCTTCAGTGTGGCTCTTCCACAAAATACCACGTGCGGGCGCGCACGTACAGTGCATTCTCCTCCACTCCCTGTCCTGTCCTGACCTGAGGCTGACGCAGGGAGCTTCCTGGCCACCCACCATCCGTTCGCATCCGCCTTCAAAGCCCAGTGCAGGAGCCCGCTCTCCCATGAGACCGTGCCCGATCACATCAGCCCTTGTCCGTCACCTTCTCTAAATTTGCGTAATGCTTATAACTTAAATCTTATCACTTAACAACTAGCCAGTTTGAGTTTTATTAGTGTGCTCTTTCATTTGCATTAGTTCTGTTTCCCCGAGTTTCCTTTACATTCCCTGCAAGTGGAGTCTGGGAGTTCTCTTTTGGCATCTCCTGCAGCACCTGGCACAGTGCTGAGCATCAGGTCAGCTCAATCAAAGAGTATTAATAATTGATCAAGTGTTTCCATCCTGGGATTGTGCACCTGCTGCCCGTGTGCCCTGTACTTGGATGCCTTTGGGAGACTGACTCTATAGATAGGATCAATGAAAAGAAGACTTGGTCTCCATAGAGGGGATGCTTACAGTCTAGACTGGGGACCTGTAGGACCATCATTGTAGGTGCAGAGAAACACAGCTAAAGAGTGTGGTCGGAGTCTGACTGGGATACCCAGGCACGCTGTCATGGAGGCTGTGAGCTTTGAGGGGTGGCACTTGATGGAGGAGGGGTGAAAGGAGTGCTCAGAGGCAAGAGGCAGTTCATGCCACTACCCAGGGTCCTTTTTCCTTTCCTGAGCTCTCCTGGTGGAAGGGCCATGTGCCATCCTGGGAGTCCCTTTAACCTGGTGCCAGGATGGGAGAACGTGGGGCTCTCACAGAAGGCCCGGGCCTGGCTGGCTATCTCCATGCCTTTCCTCCAGGCAGAGGATGTCAGCTTCCTCTACCATCCCTGTGCCCACCCCTGGCTGAAGCTCCAGCTGGTCCTCCTGGCCCACGTCCATGTGGCCCAGCCCGCCCTGGCCCCTGACTCCAGCCTCACTCAGGACCGGGTAAGTGGTTGGTGAAAGTCAATTGTCTGACACGGGCAGCGCCTGCAGCTCCGTGTGCAGGAAAAGGGACATTGGGGGCTTCCTCTTGTTCCTTCCCCACCTTCATGTTAGCTCTTCTCTAACAACTGCCTTCTTTCATAGCCCCTGGTGTTGGAAGCGTGGGGGGTGGTGCTGGAGATGGCATGGGTGGAGCCAGCCTGGGCTGCCCACTTGCTGAAGCGAAGGCGGTGGAAGAGGCAGAGGAAGAAGGCACAGTTCTTCTCTGACAGCCTTTCTGGGCCCTCTCCCTGGGCGCGAACGCCGGGCAGAGGGAGGCTGTGCCGGAGAGGGTGTGTGCAGGTGAGGAGTGGGGCCCAGCTTGGTTGGTGGTGTGGTCATGGGGTTACCTGGGGGGAGAGAGGATGAGTGCTGTCTCTTCTCCCCTAGGCCCCAGCTTTGGCCTTTACTCTGCGGAGCTGGCGGCCCCCAGGCCCAGAGGTGGTGTCTAGAGGGCCCAGGCAGCACTCTCCTGGTGGTGCCAAGAGGCGTGGGCTGCGGGCTGCTCTTGGTCTCCAGCCTACTTCCTCAGCCCCGAGGTTCCCCTCTGCTTCCCCATGGAGCGTGGAGACCAGGAAGCCCAAGCTAGGAACCCCAGGTGAAGGGGGTAATGCTCCATTTGTGCCCACTGCCCCCCTGCTACCTGGGGGGCCTCGAGGCAGTGCCAGCTCCAGGATAGAGGTCCAGGTGCTCAAAGGGCAAGGCAGCCCAGGTGGCTGTGCCTGTCCAAGCCAGGCTTCCCCAGCGGCTCGGGCAGCAGCACCTCCGCGGGCAGCCCGGGGCCCCACCCCACGCACGGAGGAAGCTGCCTGGGCTGCCATGGCCCTGACCTTTCTGTTGGTGCTGCTCACCCTGGCCACACTCTGCACTCGGCTGCACCGAAACTTCCGACGCGGGGAGAGCATCTACTGGGGGCCTGTGGCGGACAGCCAGGACACTGTGGCTGGTGAGACGTTCCCTTCCTCACCCATCCCTAGCCCCGCCCCGCCCCATGGCTTCCCTGCCCCTGACTGCTTCCCACCCGCCCACAGCTGTGCTGAAGAGGCGGCTGCTGATGCCCCCGCGTCGGGTCAAGCGCTCACGCCGGAGACCCCTCCTCCCACCCACGCAGGACAGCGGTCCAGATGGGGACAGCTCCGACTGACCTGCCCCGGCCCTGCCACTCTGGCAGGTTTTGCCCCTCCTCCCCCGGGGAGGCCGCGACCTCTGCCACGTGGACCACGCGCAGGGCCGCCCTCTGGTGGCCGGATGGAGCATTTGCAGAAGGGTTAGTTCTTAATGTGGTGTTTGTGGGGAAGGGTGGCCCAAGGAAGAAAAAGGGGCTGTTGTAGCCTCCTTTGCCAAAACTCTGTATTTTTAACTAAATTATTTTAGTAGAATCTTGCATTGAGTTTGTACATCTGACATAGAGACATACTCACTCCCACCCGTGACACTGTCCTAGGCCATTTAGGTTGTGTGAGGTGGGGCGGTTATAAAATTGGACGGGGCCTTAGAGGCAGGGTTTGAGGAGGGAACCCCTCCCACCGCTGTGAGCGGGATGGTGGTGGTACTTACTGCACTTACTTCCCAGCCCCCTCAGTGAGGCGGCGCTGTGTGCATTTGCTTCACACCTAACACCTTTCTCCCTTTCATGTTTGCCCCCTTCCCAGCCCCTCCCCTCAAGTCTCAGCATCAGAAACAGCACATGATCACTTATTTATTTTTGATACAAATGTACATGATACACATCTTGACAGTCAGCCCACCCACCACCATACAGGTAGAGCCCGGCCCTGGGGCAGAGGCCGGACGGGAGAGGAGCTGGTGGGCGTGGCCATCTGCCTCTCCAGCCTCCCAGGCTGCAGCCCAGGTCCAGGTCCCCAGACACTGCAGGCACAGGTGCTAGCCTCTCAGAGGTTATAGGGAGGGGCCTCTTGGCTGAGTCGGGGACCCTGGGGAGCCAGCCCCAGGCTCAGGCGCTCAGTTCTCTGCCCCAGCCAGCACACTCCCCCTCCACAGGGAAAGGGAGGGCAGATGGAGGGGAGTGGTTTTCATTTAAGTTTATAGAGAAAGGGGTACGAGTGGTGGGAGTGATGAGGGGAGGCAGTGGGCAGGACCCCAGGTGGTTACTCTGGCAGTCCCTGGCCCCAAGGTGGTGAGAGGGGCTGACCCCCCACACTGGTCCTGCTGCTCTGGTCCCCTCACCCTTACAAAACTCCACATGGACCAGGCCTCTGGAACGGCACTGCCGCCCCGTACACTCACACAGGGACACTTAGTTACCACGACGTTAAAATTAAGGGGTGGAAAGAGAAAAGAAGAAAAAGATTTCCAGTGTTTGCTGCTGGGGACCCCGGGACACAGGTGGGGCCGTTTGGCATTGAAGGAGAGCAGCATGGGGGCTGGTGGCTACAGGATGGGGACATCCACAGATTATGTACAAAGGAAGGGGTGCCCCCACTCAGCCCCCAACAGGGCTGAACTGGCTCATGGGGGTGGGATGCATATGAGGGGAACGGCCCCACTTGGAGTGTCCCCACCAGACCCCCTGCGGAGGGTGCCCTGGAGGGCAAGGGGCTGGGAGTGATGCCTTACAGGCCCCTGCAGGCTAGAAGGGGAGGAGACGCTATGTACAGGGGGAGGTGCGTGGAATGTGGGGGACAGGAGCTCCTGCCACCCCACCTCCCCATCCTTGGGGGCTGGAGGGGGGCGGGCACCAGGGTGCCTGGCTGCCAGGGGAGAGTGGCAGCACTAAGGGCACTTGGTGCCAGCGGCTGCTGGGGTGGGGGTTAGTGTCTGGAGTGGCCCATCTCCCATGGCCAGTGAGGTCCCAGGGTGTAGGTGAGGGTGTAGGGAGAGTGGTCACTGCTTCTTCTCTCGGGTGGTGATGGTGACCAGCTGCTTGGCAGCCTTGGCAATGTCATAGGCGCACTGGATCACCTGCTGAGTCAGCAGCTGGAAGTCCACGGGAGCGCCGGGCTCCGGAGGCACTGTCTTCCGGCACTCGCTCTGCAGCCGGTAGGCGCTGGCGTTGAGCAGCCGCAGGGAGCTGCGCACAGGCTCCAGGGCTGGTCTCTGGAGGGAGGGAGGAGAGAGAGGGGCCTCAGGCTTCAAGCCGTGAGTACTGGTCAGGGCCCGGGGTGTCCACACCTGCCCCACCCCGAAGCCCTCCCAGTCCTGCTCCTCTCTGGCCCTGTACCTTTGGGAAGAGAGAGGCCATCTCAGTCACAGCCAAATGGATCTTCTCTGAACAGGGCACAAAGCTGTGGGGGAGGGCAGGCATTAGGGGCTCTGAGGGAAGGCTGCCAGGGACTGGAACACCGGCCCCTCTCTTGCCCTCAGCAACACCCACAGGCCATAGGAGCTGGAGCCCCACCCCATACCTGTCATGCTTGAATTCCTGGGCAGCCCGCAACAATTCCTGAATGTTCTTGGTGACCTGCTCTGTCTTCAGGATGACGTCCTCTGTGCTGGGAAGCCCAGGGTCCAGGTCTCCATCCAGGCTTTCCAGCTCTGGGTGGAAGTCCTCCTCCTTGCCCAGCTCTAGAAACTTCTTCCCTTCCAGTCTGGGGCGCGGGGACAGAAAGAGAGACGTTCTAGCCAGGAGGCCTCTTGCCTGTGCCCTCAGCCACTCCAGGACCCACCTGACCTCCCTCTGCCGGGTGCCTCACCCTAGCAGGGGGTCCCCACTTTGCGTGTTTTCATAGTCGCTGTCGGCACCGCTGCCGTGGCGGGAAAGTTTGCTCTAGAGGACGCAGGACAGGGCAGTAGGTGAGAGAAATTCACAGCCCCACCCGCCACACATCCCATGCAGCCGTCCCTTAGGCACAGGGAGGAGACGTTACCGTGTGGCGGCTTCCTTCCTGGGAGCACGACAGCAATGGGGAGGGGGGAGTGAAGGGCACAGCTGAGGCTGAAACCCCCTTCCGGATCTAAAACCCAGGACGGCTGGAGTCAGTCTCTCCTCCCTGTGACCCACCTCCCAGCTTCCCTGCACGGCGGGTAGGAACCGTGTGTGTCTCATCAGCCTGTGCCCAGCCTCCAGCACAAAGCCTGGCACCCACTGGGGCTCAGAACCTATTTGCAGACACGGACCCACTTGCCCCGGCCCTGCTTACCCGGTAAAGGCCGGCAGGGCCGTGCACTGAATAGATGGCGTCATCCTCCAGCTCCTGGGGGTTAGCACAGTAGGTGTCACGGGGGGCCCTGTGACGGATCAGCCCTGCGTCCCCACCACCTTGAGCCGGCAACTCACAGTGCTGTGGAAAGGCTGCAGCCGTGTGGCGAGCTCGTCCCCAGGGGGGCCCCCAAAGGGCTTCAGGGCCGAGCCTGGTTCATACATGGAGAAGGCCTGGCGGTCTCTGCGGTGGGCACTCCCACCAGGCGCCATGGATGAGTGTTCTGCCCGTTCGCTGGGGAGGGGGGGCGTGGGCACCGGCCCTGGTGGCTGCCGGATCTGCAAGTTCTCCGCCTGCAGCTTGTGGATCTGAGAGTGGAGGGGTGTCAGAAACTCCAGAGGGTCCAGGCAGCACCCCACCTCCCCACTGGAGCCCCCACACCCTCACCTCCCTCTGCAGCCTCCGGAGCTCGTCACTCAAGCTACTGTTGACCTTCATGAGCTGCTGCACCTTGGCCTCGGAGGTAGCCAGGGCCTTCTTGAGCTCCAGGTACTCCTGCAGCGTCACGGCCCCGTCAGACAGGTCTGAGGAATCCATGCTCTGCGAGGTGAGACAGAAGCCGGTCAGCTGCCAGGGACGGGACGGAGGGCTGCTCTCCAAGCTGTGACCAGCCCACTCGTCCCCGAGGCCCTGGGCGACAAGAGGATGGAGCTGGGCCTGATGGAGGCCGGGGAGGGGCGGGAGGGGCTGCGCTCAGACCCGAGCACGGTTGTTCCGCGTGGCGCCGGCGCTGCGCAGAGGCTCCTGGTCGGTGTCCTCGTCTGAGGCCACGCTGTCGTAGTCGTGCTGGTCGTCGAGGTCACTCTGGCTCCGTACAGACAGCTCGAGGTTGTCTGAGGGCACAGGCCTGTCACTCAGGGCTCAGCCACACCACCCATCTATCATGCAACCCCCGAAAGGGAGCCATGAAAGAGAATATCCTGGAGCTGTGCCCATCCCCCACAGCTCCACCCTCCCCCTCCCCACCTGTGGGGCTGCTCAGGCTCTTGCCCTGCTGTCTCCGCTTGGCCTCGCTGAGAATGTCGATGATCAAGGTGGCAAACTCTCGGGCATTAAAGCGGGCCAACTTCTGACGCCCCTGTGAGGCAGAAAGAGCCGGGCTGGCATGACGGGGCCGCTGCTGCCTGCCATCAGCTACCCGCTTTAGCCACAGCTAAAACATCGCAGCCGGCTCTCCTGGCCAGGGCAGGGGGTGAGGGATGGCACAGGCTCAGGGTGCCTAGGGGAGCTCGCAGGAGAGGCTGCAACCCACCCCTGAAGCTGCTCACCAAGTGCTCAAAAGAACAGCTTCTTCCCCACGCCCAAGCCGCAGTGCCAGCCAGGCCAAGAGAGGCCTTGGGCAGGGGTGGAGAAGAGCAGGCCTGGGCCCAGGCCCAGACAATAGCTGGTGAGGAAGGCAGGGCCCCAGAGCTGGCGACCCCTGGAAGGCCCCCCACCAAGCCTCCTTACCTGGTTCCGCGTAGCTGAGTACTCAGGGTTAACAGGCAGGAAGGGCACAGCACTGCGCTCTGTCACCAGGGTGCTGTGGTTCTGGGTAGCCAGCCATACTGTGGGGGAGGAGCAGGGAGCAGATTGTCCAGGGTGGCCAGGCCCATGGGTTGGGGTGGGGGAGAGTGCTGAGCACAGCTTTCCTAGCTCCTCCCCAGACCTACAGAGCTTGGTGACCAAAACGGGGGTGGTCTTCAGACAGGCACGGGGCAAGGCCAGCTGGAGACTGACACAGAACAAGACTACTCCCTCTCACCAGGCCCAGCCGAGTTTGGGTTGGAATCTGGCTGTGGCCAGGAAGGAGTGATGGGGAGGGGGGGAGGGAGCGGGGTGCAGGGGGCGGAGCAGGACTGGGGCGAGAGCCAAAGTGGGAGGCAGCTAGAGCAGGGATGAGCCCCAGTGGGGGTTGGGGGGTAGGAGGAGCAGGCTGGCTGCCTCCAGCTCAGCACACTCTGCCCAGCTGGGGAAGCTGCCCAGGCGGGCTCACAGCTGGCAGAGGCTTACACAGGCCTGCCGAGCAGACCAACCCAGGCCCCCCGAGCAGACCAACCCAGGCCCCCTTCTTAGTTTCGACCAAAGTACCGAGAGCCACCCCAGGTCCCAGCCTTCTCTAGCGGGTAGTTACTCTGTCCCAGCTCACCAGCGTCATTTTCTCTGCGATCCACCTCATCATACACGTCCATGGCAAGTTCCTCAAAAAGCCGGTTGCTGAGCTGGAGGCACAGAGGGGGTCAAGGCTTTGTCAGATCCACTGGCCCCGGTGCCGACAGGGCCAGCTCGCCAGGTGTCATAAGATGTGGGAAACCACTTGTGTCCCTTATGCCACCCAGCCCCACAGTCTCAGAACTGGAAACTCTGTCTGCCAAGCTCCAAGGTGGGAGAGGGCAAAAGGGAGGCCAGACTACACCAGCTAATGCCACTGTAGGTCAGAAGTGGAGCTAGGGCCCTGGGATCCTTTGAAAGGCAGAGCCAGGGTCAAAGACAAGAGGTGGAGAAGTAGAAAAGAGGAGACTTAGCCCTAACCGGTTTGGCTCAGTGGATAGAGCGTCGGCCTACAGACTCAAGAGGAGACTGGGGAGGCTGGAGTGAGAGCAGGTCAAAGACTTGGAAAAGGACACCAGGTCAGAGGAAGGGGGAGCAATCAGAGGGGCGGGTGGGGGGTGGTTAGGAATGGGGCAGACTCACCGCCTGCAGCTTCTTCTTGGCAGCTTTGGCCAACTCAGACAGGTCCAGGCTGTGGACAAGGGGACGCCGAGAACGGGGAAGAAGGGAGAGACCAGACATGAGATGTGGCCAGACCCTTGCCAATGACCCCCCTAAACATGCAGAGATCCCAGGGAGACAAGACCCCAGATGCCACACAAGAGCCACCCCGCCCCGCCCAACCTCCAGAGCCTGCTCCCGTGGCAGACACCAGATACCTCTGAGACATGCACTTTTGCCGAGATCTAAGTCCAGAGGAAGGCAGCAGAGGGAGGAACAGGACAGAGGCAGCAATTACCCAGCAGAAGGGCAGCACACGCCTTCCACGTCAAGCTCAGACTCATCTCTGTGCACACGCTAGACTCAGAACATACAAAACTGACCTCATCCCCACCCCCCCACCCCCCGCCCCCCATCTGCTCCTGACTGGCTGGCTCGCTCCTACTCTCGGTGACCCACTCACCCAGCACCGTCAGCTCCTGGGAGCCACCTGAAACCTCCCTCAGCCGCAAGCCTTTGCCCGACTGTTCCCAGGTTCTGCCATCATTTCCTCCTGCCTGGGCTTTTGCTATAGTTTATTAATCCATCTTCCCCCTCCCAGTCCTGCCCTTACAAAACTCTTTTCTACCTAGCACCCAGGGTGATCTTTTTGATGCACCTGGCGGCACTATTCCTGGCCATATAAACATCTCAGCAATAACAAGTATAGATGGCATACTTCAACAAAAGGCTCATTTAAAAAATATGCTAAATGCTTTGCATGCATTATCTTATTTAATCTTCTCAACAGCCCACAAAGACAGGCACAGTGGCCCTCATTTCCAGATAAGATAACGAAGGCTCTGAGAGGGTAAGCAGCCTGCCTGGAGTCACACAGCCCGGGCAGCAGCAGAGCTGGCTCCACACACCCCCATGCTGGAACCTCTCTGCTCTCGGGAGGGCCACAGCTTTTCTCAGGACTCACAGGACTGGCCACTCCGTCTCTATTCCAGTCTTGCTCCTGGGATTCCCGGCCTCTCACATATGCTGTAGTCTCACCATCTGCTTGCAGTTCCTGGCATAGCATTCCTAACGTCTATGCCTCTGTCTCTCTTGCTGTACACCCCACACTGAACTACAACTGTCTGACCAGGCTGCCTCCCTTTCTCTACTGTGAGCTCCTTAAAGGCAGGGATGATGTCTGAGCCACCTCTGTGTCTCAGTGCCAAGAACAGCAGCTGGCACTGCGAAGGTGCTCCGTTAACATTTCATTGAGTTCGTGCCCATATGTGTTTACAACACCCCCCTGCCACGCAGGCACACACACCAGGCAGAATCAACCAAAGAAGTAGGGGGAGTCTCGGGATTTCAGAACAGAGGAGTGTGCGTTCAGGAATCCAAGGTCCCAGATCTGACAATCCCCATCTGCCCACACCGCCCTTTGCTCTCCAGATCCAAGCTAGCAGGCACAGCTGGGCATAAAGACGGCCATCGGAGGCAGCCACCAGGTGGCGCCAGCATCCATCTTGTAAGCTGGGTAACGAGTTGGAGGTGGTACCTCCCAGCCTGGGCACCTGGGGCCTCTCAGATCAGAGGCAGAAACACCTGGATTGTGCCACGCCCTGCCCTCCAGCCCCTGCCAATTTATGAACACACCACTCGGGGCTGGCCAGTTACTCAGATCCCTGGAGCCCACCGCCTTTTCACTGAAGAGCAGAGGTTTATCTAAGATTTCAGTGGGGCCAGTATCCCTGGGAATAGAACCTGGTGACCCACTGCTCTTGGGGGTGCTCCTTGTACTCAAGCACTATGTTTTGACAGAAGGGGGCTCAGGTTATGCTGGCTATGTGCTAAGTTGACACTTATCTGCCCTGGGGCCCAGAATTAGGGAGTAAGGACTAGACTATGAAATGTTTGTGCTTTCAGCCCCTAGAGGAGTTCGGTGGGGAATGTGGAGGGGTCCCAGGCCCCTAAAGCCTGGGGCGCTGGAGGGGTGGGGGCTCTGGGGGTCAGACACCAACGTGGCCTCTAACAGCCTCTGGGACAGGACACCAGGTGGGCACTCACCTATCGGCCATCTGTGGGATGATATAATGCCCATTCTTGTGATCTGAACAAAAATAAAAATGCAAAAGTCACTGATGCTGAGTGGCCTTAGCAGCTGGAAGCCCACCTCACTGCCATGAGCAGGGAAGGCACCCAGAAGTGTCAGGGGAAAGCCAGGAGGGCAGGCCACCGCCAGCAGCCTGGGAGCTGGCTAGAAGTTATGCCCACCCCCACTCCCTACCCCAGTGTGCTGAAGCCCAGAGCCTGCAGCAATTTCACAGGAGCCAGTTGCTTAGCAACGCTGTTCCCCAGCCGGCTTTGTCACCATGGCACCTGCTGCTGAGGTGTGTCTGGGTCCCACCTGCCTGGCCCAGCCAGGCCTGCCCCGCTCTGCTCACCAGGCTTTCGTCCACAGAGATAGAAGGCCAACCGGTCAGTGAGCTCATATTGGCACTCGACTAGCCTTTCTGCCAGCTCATGGTGCCCCGCCTGCCTGTGGGGAGGGGGCATGGCTCAGCCTGCAGCAGCAGCCCTCTCCCCCCACCCCCCAAGCCTCTCCCTTCAGCCAACCCTCACCTGGCATAGTCAATGGGTGTTCGGCCATTAACGTCAGGAGAGCCAGGATCAGCCCCATACACTACAAGAAGCTCGGCCTGCAGCGTCTGCCCGGCCTTGGCAGCCACGTGCAGAGGCGTGGTGCCCTTCTCTGGATGGAAGAAGTTGGCCTGGGCACCCAGGGACAGCAGGCGTAGACATGTCTCCAAGTTGCCTGTCCGCACGCTTGAATGCAGTTGCTGCAAGGAGTGGAAGCGTGCAACAAATGTGTGAGCCCCTCCTCCTCCAAGCTGCACCTGGTATTGGAAGCACCTGGGACTCCCACAGCTCCAAGGGCCCAGCTGAAGTTCGGTTGTCTGGGAGGACAGAGGGCTTCCCACTAGGAGTTAACACCAATTAATAGTAGCTGTTGCCCTAACCGGTTTGGCTCAGTGGATAGAGCGTCGGCCTGTGGACTGAAGGGTCCCAGGTTCGATTCCAGTCAAGGGCATATACCTTAGTCTCGGGCACATCCCCAGTAGGAGGTGTGCAGGAGGCAGCTGATCGATGTTTCTCTCTCATTGATGTTTCTAACTCTCTATCCCTCTCCCTTCCTCTCTGTAAAAAATTAATAAAATATATTTTTTTAAAAATAGTAGCTGTTGTCAGTCACGATCTACCACAGTGGTTCTCAACCTTGGCTGCACATTAGAATCACCTGGGAATCTTTAAAATCCTGATTTCTGGGCCTCATCCTCCGGAAATTCTGTTTCTTTGTTATGGGGTGGGGCCACAACATTAGTAACAAAGAAACAGAATTTCTGGAGGATGAGGGCCAGAAATCAGAATTTTAAAAAGATTCCCAGGTGATTCTAATGTGCAGCCAAGGTTGAGAACCACTGCTCTACCACATGCTGTGTGCTCTGCTTGGAACAGACATTATATATGAGATGATGTTGTTCTTTCCCATTTTACAGATGAGAAAACTGAGGCTCTGAGGCTAAGGAACTACCCCAAGTTTTCCTGGCTTTTGGGGGCAGTTGGGGAATTTTAGCCTTGTGTGTCCATCTGGGAGTTGAGGGCTGTAACCACATGCAGCCGAACCAAGCAAGTTCGCTGCTCCACATGCCCGCTGCTCTTGCCTGACCTCGCTGCCCTTGGGGCCTAGGGCTGAGAGGTGACCAAGGAGAAGCCTTCAGGGCGTTACGGGTGAGGAGGGGCCCGCCCGCCCGTCCATCGTGGGCCCCTCAAACCTTGCTGAGGTCTTTGGCGGTGACCCCGTCGTCATCCCGGCAGGGAAGCTTGTGCACAAATGCCAGCATCTGGTACTTGGCCCTGATGAACTCTGACTTGATGGGGCTGCACGGGGCACACAGGAGGAAATGGGGGGCAGAGCGAGAGGCTAGTTACCGGGCCACCTCCCAGGCCCATGTCCCAGACCACACAGCCCCTGCCACCACCCCTCCAACCCGACTCACTGGACTTTGTCTTGGGGGTTGGCTTTGCGCCGGCCGCTCTGCACTTGTGCAGGGTCCAGCAGGGAATGCTCCCAGATGGAGTTGGCCCCGTTGCTGGCGAGCGTGTGCACCATCTGCGGGGAGGAGATGCCAAGTGAGAGCGCACTGAGTGCTGGGCACCAGGCACCGGCCACAGCCAGTGTGGCTGCAAAAGTACCAAAGGGCCTACTGGGTGCCTGTTCACTGCTGCACCTCCATCCCATCAGGCCACCCCGGGTTGTGGGTCCTATCTAGAACTCCAGGTCACATGACCGGCATGCCAAGACTGAGAGAGGTTAAGCGACCTGCTCAGTGCTACATGGCCAAGCTAGTAAGTGGCAGAGCAGAGAGGAGAGCCCAGGTCTGTCAGACTCCAGTCCTGGATGCCCCTCTCTGATGAGTGGATGGGTTTGGGCTGGGTTAGGGTCTTCCCCAGGCAGGTGTGTATGTTAGTCTGAGGGAAATGTGCTGCGACTGGCACACACTGTGGCGAGGGAGGAACGGCGGGCCAGCACCCGTACCTGCAGCAGCGTGGGAGGCCAGGCGCTGTGGCGAAGGTGCTTGACAATGGAAATGTGGCGTCCCAGGCTCCGGTGCACACTGCAGCACTCGTCACACACCAGCACACCCCTGCTGATGGAGGCCCAGCCAGGGTCTGCCGGGTGGAAGCCGGGGTCAGCCATAGGCAGATGCAGGCAAGACCCCCTGAGCACTGCTCTGGGCCAGCACTATGCTTAGTATCTGCACACATTCACTCACTTGGTCCCTCAGAGGTCTAGGAACTGGGACATCAGCAGGCACAGGCGACTGATGAGGAAGCTGAGCTAAGGCAGTGAGGGATTTCCACACAGGCTCACAGCTGGCGACTGACACCGCCAAGCCCTTTCCTACACATAGCTGGCCTCTGGGAAGGTGTGGTCCCCAGGGCCTACTCAGCAGGCATGGTTTCCTGTCCTGCAGTCACCACTATCATTCCCACAGCCTTCCCCAGGGAACAAGACTGCTACCCTAGCCCTTCCCCAGGGAAGCAGGGATCCCCTAGGGGACGGAACCCCGATGTTTCCACACCACTCATCCCTACGCACTCCTCCTGTGTCTGGGTCAGTGCCACATCGCTCCTGCATCCAGACTTCTGTTGGAGCCAATGGCTCACCTGCCGGACCCATCGCAACCCCCAGGGACACCTGACTCTGCCCTCATCCTGCCCAGGCAGAGGCCTTTGCATGCCTGAGCCTCCTGTCACCATCACTGATGGAATCCTTCTTAAGGGGGATGGGGAGAGCAGAGGAACTAACGCTGACTGAGCACCCACGATGTGCCACTGGGTGCTGTATGTATGATGCCTCTCAACTGTCAGGCCAGGTAGGAAAGGCTACCATTGAGGAAATAGTGCCTCAAGAGAGGTTAGTGCACTTGCACAAGGTCACACAGCGAGTGAGTGGGAGTGCTGGGATACGGACCCAGGCACTTAGATGCCAGAGACCGTGCCATGTCCAGAACCGCTGCTGTCCCTGTGCCTCTGTCCTTCAGGGGACAGCCCTCAGGGGACAAGGGGGCTCTGGGAACCTCTCTCCACTCCTTGAGAAGTGAACTTTGGAAACAAGAAGGGGGCCAGGACAGAGTGGGAGCTCTCAAGGGCAGGGGCCATGCCACCCATCCCAGGCCCCTTGGGAGAGGGGGAGGAGACAGCTGCATACAGCTCTGGCTGTGGAAAGGTCACGGGGGAGAAAGCAGCCATTGTGTGTCACTGGAGAGTGGGGGCAGGGAGCCTTCTCCCAGGACACTGTGCTCTGCCCAGGACCCCCCGTCTCAGGAAGCCCTGTCCCGGGAGGGGAGGCTGGCTCTCTGCCTCGCCCCATGGTGCTCAGGAGTAACGAGAGCCTCTCCAACCAGAAGCTGATTCTCAGACCTTTCCCCGAAAGGACTTCATCAGAGTACCCGGGAGAATCTCGAGGAGACTGAGTCAGGGTGCAGCAAGAGCTCTGCCCACTGCAAGTCGCCCCTCACAGCATGGGGACAGGAAGCGACAGAGGGCCTCAGCTTTTTGAGTCAGGGATCCCCCACCTCCCCAAAACAAGGCGACAGGAAAACACAAGGCGCTCACTATACACCTTCTTGGGGAGCTCATTCCAGGGGCCTACGAGGAAGGAGCCCGCCACCTGTGCCAAGACGGGCAGCCCTAAGGCACACTTGAGTGTTGGCTTCACCCAAGGAGTGAGACACTCCAGGCGTGAAAAGCTCCCTCCCCCACTCCCCAACACCACTGGGCCATCACCGGCAGCCCAGGCAGGAAGCTGGAAATGACGCAGCCTAAATTCCTCTTGTTGAAATGGTGGGGTTTCCTGTAAGTGGGGAGCCGCCCAGGCCAGGATCACAAATGGACCGCCCTACCAGAGAAGCCCAGCCTAGGAGGACTGGCCAGAACAGACACCGCAAGTCCCTGAATATGGCAGCGACCAACACACTAGGACAGTGATGGCGAACCTGTGACACGCGCACTCATTTTTTTGGTTGATTTTTCTTTGTTAAATGGCATTTAAATATATAAAATAAATATCAAAAATATAAGTCTTTGTTTTACTATGCTTGCAAATATCAAAAAATTTCTATATGTGACACGGCATCAGAGTTAAGTTAGGGTTTTTCAAAATGCTGACACGCCGAGCTCAAAAGGTTCGCCATCACTGCGCTAGGATCTGGGGAACGTGGTCCAAGACTCTGCCTGCCACTCTCCTAGGCTGGGAGGGGATCCTCCCTCTCCTCACACGTCCACAGTGACCTGATAGGAAGGGCGGGCAGGGCACACGGTCCTGGTCTGGGGCACAGTGGTGCCAGTTCAGTTCTGACTGACAGATGAGAAAGCCCACTCCCTGCTCCTTATGCCCAGGGGACACTGGACATACCCAAGCAAGAGCCCCCAAGCCTCACCTAGGCCAGATGCTAAGCAGAAGGGCCAGGAAGGGTTCCTGAAAGTCAATGCCTACTGAAGTTTAAGGTTAAAGGGACTCTTGTCTCAAAGAGAATAGAATCTCTGGACCAAACTTGGGGCAGAAAAGAGACAGGGAATGTCAGGGCCAGGGGATGTGGTGACCAATCTGGTACCTGCCAATCCTCCTCCTGGACTCCTGCCTCCCGTCAGGGTGGGGTCTGCTAAATGTGGGCCAGTGGCAGGAGGGTCCTGAGGGAACATTAACCAGTGCCAACCCCATGGAGGTTTCTCCCAAGATAAATTCAGGCCACCACTTAAAGCCTAGTGGCCTCTGGGGCCGGTAGGTCTGCTCTAAGGCTAGCCTCTCCTGAACTAGGGACCAGATCCTCACTGGGGAAGAGAAGCCCACCACACTGAAAGCAGGCAAGAGGAATCTACAGAAACGGAGGCCAGAACGGCAGTTACCTTTGGAGGACACTGACTGGGCGGAGGCACAAGAAAACCCCGCAGAGTGATGGAAATGCTCTACCTCTGGACTGGAGTGATGGCTACAGCTATACACACACGTACAAACTCATCAGGCTAAACAGAAAGGTGCGGGCAGTTTGCCATTCATGTTATATCTCAATAAAAGAGGAAGAAAGCCCACCATTCGCCCCATCCCACAATCTATATATATAAAAGCCTAAGCGACCGAACAACCGAATGATCGAATGACCAGCTGACCAGTCGCTATGACACACACCAAACACTAGGGGGCAGACGCTCAACACAGGAGCTGCCCCCTGATGTTCAGTGCGCTCCCACAGCCAACCTCCAACAGCCCCTCCCTCTGGCTGGCCAACCTCCCTGCCCCGATAGGCCCGATCGCCGGCCAGGCCGAGGGACCCCACCTGTGCACGAATTCGTGCACTGGGCCTCTAGTAATCTATACTATGAAGAGACACATGAGCCTGCAGGTTCCCAAATGTCCCCAGCTGGTGGCCAGCCTTGCTCATCCAAGGTGCCTGTAGGTCTCCGCTCCTGTGCCGGAGGCTGCGATGGAGGCCCACAGGGTGAGGAACAAGCCCTTGAGAGCTGGGCCAGGACTGCGTGGCAGGGGGAGGATGAGGGAACACACATTTTGCAGGTTCCCTGACCCCAGCCCCTTTCCTGGACTCCCAAGGCAGGCAGGGGCACAGATGGTGCCTGACCAGCAGCCATAGCAGCCATGCCATGACCAACTGCCTCACAACACACTCACACTTATCCCAGGCCTGGGAGCAGAGGGAGGACAGGGGCCTTTGGGGTCAGGCTGCATCTCACCTTTGACCTCCATAACCACCCCCCAAATTAACCAACTACAAGAAGCCACGACCCCATTCCTAGGGCTGGGACTGCAGGGTTCGGGTCACAGAATCAGGACCACAGATTTGGAGACGGGACACTCCTCAAAAATCATTTCTACTCCAACTTCTTTGCCTTACAGTTGAGGAAGCCTATGACTCTGGGTAGGAGGCACACACCAGGGTGGCTCTGGGTCTGAGCTCCAGACAGCTGCCTACTCTCAAGCCTTTTACTTGGGCTGAGGGTAGTTCCCACACGGAGAATGCCATTCCACGCATCATACAGCGGGGGCTGGAGCAGACCCAAGTAGCCAGCAGGGGTCCTGACCAGCATCCAAACACACGGGGCGTGCCTGCTCTGTGCCAGACACCTTGCGAGGTGCTGGGTGGGGTGATAAGACTTTGTCATCACCCTCACCTTCTCACCATTTGCCTCTTCCTGTCCTAATCAAGGGAAAATGAGGTCCCCGGGGCACAAATGCCCCTGTGGATCACGGACCGGGGGTAAGAGTTGGGCAGTACAAACACATCGGAAACACCATTCCTCCCCCGAGCCCAGTGGCCATCCAGAGACTGCAGCCAAACAGGCAAATGAAATGGAAAAAAGACAACTGCCTTGTTGATGCTGCTCTGTATCCCTCAAACCCAGAATCAGGACCACAGATCTGGAGACGGGACACTCCTCAAAAATCATTTCTACTCCAACTTCTTTGCCTTACAGTTGAGGAAACTGGGGACAGAGCGAGGGAGGTCTTGCCATGGGGTCACAGAGTCAGCTGCAAACAAAGGTAACCCTAAAACCCAGGCTCCCCTGAAAGGGTGTCTGCTGTGCGTGCTACTTCCACCCAGCAGAGCGGCACAACCGCCTGGGACAGACACACAGAAGAGAAGGCACGCTCTCCTCTTCGCCCTTCTATCCCTAGGGCTGGGGCACGGGGATCCCCAGACAGCGTGTTCAGAGCCCCCTGGAGGGTGGCATGCCCTCAGAGGAGGCCTCAGGGTCATAACCAACCACAGAGGACCATGCCTCTGCCAGGCACCCACAGTTCCCAAACACTCCAGGCTGGAGCCGTAGGAGCCACCAGAGCATCTGTGAGTCTCAACCTGTTGGGGTCCTGGGCTGTCCAAAGAATGTCCGGACGTCATGGGCCCACAAAATAGCACCCCACACTCTCACACCTAGTCTGTCCACAGTCCCCCTAGAGTTCACAGACCCCCTGAGGCTGCCCAGGGAGACAGTTCCTTTTCCAAAGAGAGGATGGACAAGGCCAGGGCTCCCCCCCGCCCCACACCTGCCGAGCCCCATCACTGGCAGTGTCCTCCCACATCAGAAGGGAGCGGCCTGGTGGGTCACTGCGCCTCACTGCCTCAGCAGGTCGGGGCGTTCACATCAGCCTGGAGCTGGGAAGAAGGGAAACACCATGGTACACACAGCCAAGAGGCAGCCCAGGGAGCCAGGGGCTCCTGGGGAACCTAGAACCCCGCAACGCGACTCCCTACCCACTTCTGGTCAGACGGGGCTAGGGGACCAGGCTAGGGGGGGAATCTGCCCAAACTGGGTCGACGCCAAGCTCCCTTTCCCGAGCAGGCCTGCCCGAGGCACAGGAAACGCCGAGTCCAGCTGGTCCCAGTCACCAGGTGGCCCGGGGGGCTGCCTCCGAGGAAGATGCTCGGGCTCACACGGGCCCCGCACGCCAGGCCCTGCAAGGCGCCCCAGCCTGGGGAGCCAGGGGCCGGGAGTCCTGGGAGCCACCCCTCATCTGCTCCCGAGGAAACAGGATCCCAGCGCCCCCTCCCCGCGGCCCATCTGCCCGGCTCTCTGCCCCTTGCCCTCCGCCACTCCAGCAGGCCAGCCCACCACGCGAGCAGCAGGTGCAAGACGCGGGGGTGGCACGGCGACGGCACAAAACCACGTTCGCCCCCACCCCCCAAACCTGGCCGGCCGCCGCCACGGCCCTCGGCCACCCGAGGCTGGCGCTTCCGTTCGGATATGGAGATGGGGGCGGGGGGCACGAGCCGCCCGCCTCCCTCCGGCTGAGGGGTGGGAGGCGGCGCCGAGAATGTCCTTCCTCGCTCGCCCGCGGAGCGAGGGAACGGGGGGCCCCTCAGCCGGCCCTCCGGCCAAGGACGAGGCTCCGCAGTGGCCCGGGCGGGGACCGAGGCCGGAGGGAGGCCGCAGCCCCCAGCCCCACCCCGCCCTCCGGCCCCGCGCGCCGCTCCCGCCAGGCCCCGGCGCCCGCCCGGCGGCCTCGGCGCGCGGTCCCGCCCCCGCCAGGCCTGCTTACCCGGGGCGCTGCAGTCCGCACACACCTCCGCTCGCGGCCCCTTCCGGGACATCCTCCGCGGCGACGCGGCCGCAGCCCGCTGGGCCAGCGTGGGGGGCGCGGGCGGCGGCCCCGGGCGGCGGCGGCGGCCCTGCTGCCCGGCCCGGCTCCGGCAAGGCCCCGGCTAGGCTCCGCGCGCCCGGCCCACCGACCGCCCCGGGGCTGGCCCGGAACCCGCCGTGCCCGCCTGCCCGCTCGCCCTCGGGCGCCCTCCGCCCCGCGCCGCCCCGCCGCCGCTCGCCGCTCGCTCTCTCCGCCCCTTGCGCGGCTCCCGGCCGCTCCTGCAGGAAGCGGCGCAGGCCCGGCCCACCGGGGGAGGGGCCCCGCCGACCCGCCCGCTGGCCGCGCCTCCCGGAGAAAGGAAGCCGCGAGCGCGGGCGGGGAGGGGCGGGGGCGCTTAAAGGGACCGCAGATGCCGCCCGGCCCGAGCCGCGATCTCGGCGGCGGCCGAGGCCCCTCCTCGGGCGTGTGCCTGGCCCCGAGGCGGTGTGAGTCAGCCCATCCCCTTCGCTGGCGAGATGGGGGTTGGCCCCGAGTTCGGGCCCCAGGACAGTGGCCCCTGGGAATCGGAGACACGAGTCAGGAGCTGGAGGCCTAGGCTCGCCTTCCTGTCGCAGCGGTTCTCAACCTGTGGGTCGCGACCCCTTTGGCGGTCGAACGACCCTTTCACAGGGGTCGCCTAAGACCATCCTGCATATCAGATATTTACATTACGATTCATAACAGTAGCAACATTACAGTTATGAAGTAGCAACAGAAATAATTTTATGGTTGGGTCACAACATGAGGAACTGTATTTAAAGGGCCAGAAGGTTGAGAACCACTGTGTTAGGGACCGTGGCTTGGGGTACCCGCTTCTCTCTGGTTGGGGTGAGGTGTGCGTCCCGGCCTCCCATGTATCCACGTCTGTGTGTCTAGGTGTGTGTGTGTGTGTGTGTGTGTGTGTGTGGTCACACTTGCTGACTATGCGCACTGCCAACGACATGGACGCCCAGATGCCAAAGAGGTCCAGCTGGGTACACCCTAACCTCCCCGCTGAGACTGCATCTACCCTTCCTCAGGGCTTGCCTCTGAGAAGGAAAGATTCTGGGCGGTTTTTAAAGGCCCCTGATGGCTGACCACTGTGACGTGACAGTGAGCAGTAATATCCACTTGTCATCCGACGTGTATGCATCACAATGTTTCTGGGCCACCAGAGGTGTGTAGGTATGTCCAGGGCGTGTGCACATAACATACAGGGGCTTAGTTTTGTGGCAGCCTTTCTTCCTGGACTTCACACGGAGACATGGTGGAGCGGGGGTTGGGGGGCGGGCAGGGAGCAGAGGCGAGGCTGCACGTGGGTGAACAGGGGCAACTGAGCATGCTCCCCCAAACACGTGTGCCTCGCGTGCACCCAGCCCCCATCCCCGCAGCAGCAAAAGGCCAGAGCATTCTGCTTGTGGGGAGGGGTCTAGGGTGCCCGAGACCAGGCGTGGGGGTCAGGTCAGTAGTGACACGATTAAGGGAGAGTTCCCAAGCGGCAGGGAATCCTGCTCAGTAACCGGGGTGAGGGGTGGGGGGAGTCCCTGGGCAGGGATACGGAGTCGGTCCATTTTATCCCGGCGGCGCCAGAGCAGCAGTGACTTGTGGGTGGACAGGCTGCTTCCCTGGGGGAGACAAAGTAAAGCTCATGAGTCACACCGCCCGAAATACACGCAGAGCTGCCTCCATCGCCTTTTGCTGCAGCGCAGATCGACAAGTTTGTTTGAAATAGCGATCCACGGGATATTTTTATAATCACACCTTAAAAAAAAATCTTGCAGGCCTCCTTTTCCCCTACAGCCAGCGGCTGGCTGGCTGGCTGGCTGGCGGGGGTTCTGTAAGCAAGGATACCTCGAGGGTTAGAGGTGGGGGATGGAACACCACCTGCCGTCCAGCGCTGCACCCTCGCCCAGAAGTCAGTCCGCGGGCTTGGTGACCCCGGCCCAGGCAATGGAAGCAGCAGCCTAGCCGCCCAAACCGGCACACCGCCCACCACCGACGGCCGCCCCTTCAACCGATCGACCCCCGGCTATGGAATTTCATTTATTAGAGGCCGAGGCGGCTGCTGGCAGCCCTGTCGGTTGGCTGTCTTTGTTTCTTTGCTATGTGGGCGCGTCTCGAGCACGTGGCAGCTGGAGCGCGCAGGCTGGAGGAAAAGCGACCTGGGCTCAGTCTGTGTAGATGGCCGCCTTAGCAAAAAGGGAGTCGGATGCCCGGGGGATAGCGCCCCCCACCTCCCCCCAATCCAGGCTGCACTCCCTCTTCAAAGGTTTTTCCGGGGAAAATTTATGATTCACCCGGTTCCCCGGCCCCTTCTCCAGGTTGGCCCAGGACGACCTGGGAGTGGCCCAGGCGCGGATCCACGCTCCAAACTTTGTTCCGGATGCCCCCAGCCCCGCCACAGCCTGGGCCTGGGGCTAGGGATAAAAGGGTTTCAGGATTTCCTTTTGGACATGTCGTCACCTCAGGAGGCAGAACAGTCAAAGAGAAATCACACACAAGGTTCTAAGAAGAATTTAATAAGGAAACGTACAGGCATTCTCCCCCTCTCCAGCCCCCTCCTCAACGCAGGCTGCAGCCGCGACACTCTGCTGACCCCTCGCGGTAGAGGTGGGCAGTGGTCCCCGGCTGCCAGAGACACCAGCTGGCTCCTCCCCGGCTGGAGAAAGGGGCGAGGCCGTCCACTCGTCCCTCATCCTTCCCCGCCCTGCCGGGCCTGGCACCGCAGGGTGTGGAGGAGGTAGGAGAGAAGACCACACAAAGTCACCTGAGAGAGGCGCGGAGAGTTTGCCAGCTTTCGCTAGCACCTCCCACACACGAACGCTTCTTGGATTGTTCTAAGTAGGGCCGGTGTGGAATTCCTTATTCCCGTCTGGTTGTAAGGTGGGCTCACCAAGGCATCGCGCCTGGCCGTAAGGTGGGCTCACCAAGGCATCGCGCCTGGCCCCGGCCCCCTGTCTCAGTCCGCCTGCTTGCGGGAGGGGTCTCCAGGGCAGATGCTCCCTTTAGCTCTCCCCAGGAGGTCGTTTCCAGTCTTATTTTAGAGGTGAGTGGTCTGAGAAACCAGACTATTTCAGCAGCTTGCTTAGGTCAGGCAATTGGTAAGGAGGAATCCTAACGCAGGTCTCTAGCATCCCAGTCCCTCTGCCCTGCAGGGACTGGACCAAGCCTCTGGAATCAGTCACTCTCTCTCCTGAGAGGACCACCCAGCGGTGGAGGTGGGGAGCTGCCACCTGCTGCTCGCTCTGCCCAGCCCCACTCTGGTCCTCGCAGAGGACAGCGTATGGGGGAGGGGGGCTGTCCTCGCAGTCTGACTGGACGTCCTCTTTCCAATGTCCAGGGTGGAACATGGAGTTTAATTTTATAAACGGGCAGGGAAGACTCCTATGGAATAACGCAGGCGCCAGACCCCTGGTTGCTCCAATGACTCCTGGCACCAAAGCCCCTTACCTTTTCGGGAGTCCCAACCAGTCACTGCAGGGAATCTGGATCCTTTCTCACCTTCTACTGGGACCCAAACTCAGTCCTGAAGGACACACCTTCCCGCGCCCCCAAAGCTGAAGCGAGGCCTGTATCCCTTCCCCTCCCCATCAAAAGGCAAAATGCCAGTGGGTGGGGTTGCGTCCCAGCCCACCTGGCGTCAGGACGCTGCCTCCGCTCCGGCCAGGCCCGGCTCCTTCCCCACGGTTTCATGGGATGAGGGGGAGACCGTGCGGGACGCCCCCGGCCACTCGCCACCCCCAGTTCCACCAGCTGGACTACAAGCCCCATCATGCCGCGGGGCCGAGCTATAACCAGCCTTGCCTGGAGCACCCAGGTCCCCTCCCCTCTCCCCTGCATCCCCGCATCCCTCGCCAGCCGCTCCGGCAGAGGGCCGGGCTATGCGGCTGCGGGAAGCCGGGGGCTGTGGGCGCGCGTCCCGGCGGCGGCGGCGGCGGCGTCCCCGGGGCCCCGCGCCCTGTGCGCCCCCGCGCACGCGGCGGGAGCCTGCACCCTCAGCCCAGCGGCGTCTTTGTGTGCGGGGGTGCGGGAGACAAGGCGCGAGTCCGCGCCACGGGAGCCCGCTCCCTCTCCCTCTCCCTCTCCCTCTCCGGGCGGGTGGGGGCCTCTCCGCGCCGCCCCCCGCCGCCGCCGCCTCGCGAGGACGCCCGCGGCCCGCGCCGCTCGCCTCGCGCCCGGCGCGCCGCCTCCGCCCGCCGGCGCCGCTCGCACATGCCCGAGCCGCAGCCTCGCGAGCAGGCAGCGCCGGCCCCCCGCCCCGCGGCCCCACGCCCCGGCTCCGGCGCCGTCCCTCCTCCCGGGCCGGGCGCCGCGGCCCCGGCATGAGGAGCGGGCGATGATCCCCGCCGCCGCCGCCGCCGCCACCAGGAAGGGGCCCGAGGGCAGGTACCCGCTGCACTACCTGGTGTGGCACAACCGCCACCGCGAGCTGGAGAAGGAGGTCCGCGCGGGCCAGGTGAGCGCGCCGTCGGGGCGCGGCGGGGACCCCGCGGCTGGGCACGCCCGCCCGCCCGGCGTGGGGAGGGGGCGCGGCGCGTGCTGTCCCGCCTCCCCGGCGAGTTTGCAGAGCCTCTTTGTTCACGCCGCGGCGTCTGTGCTCGCTGCCCGGGAGGGAGTGGTGGGTGCAGCCCCTCGCCCGCTCCCCTCCGGCGGGGACGGGCGCCCCACACGTGTCCCGGACCTGCCCAGACCGGGGTGGGGGACACTGTGCTCCTCCTTCGCCGAGGCAGGGGGGGCTTCGGGGAGGGGCTGCCGGCTCGGTCTGAGAGCCATGTGGTGGGAGAATCCGCCCCATTCAGACACCTCCCGGGTGAGTGTGCGGAGGTGGGCAAGGCCGGGGGCGGGGAGGGGGGTCATACATCCGGATCAGAGAACAGGCTGCGTGACACTCCCTGCACCCCAGCCCCACCCAGTGCCCTCTGCCCTCACGGCGAGTGCTTATCTTTCCTCGGGCTGCGCAGAGCCCTGGGTCCCGCAGACCCCAGAAGCGGCTTGGTAATGGGGGGTGGAGAAAGGGACCCTCCTGGGGAAGCCCCGAGGGCCTTGCCCGGTGCTGAAAGGCGCGCTCCTGCCCGGGTACTGGGGCCTGGCTTCTGGGTTCTGAGGAAGCTGAGCCACCGGCCACAGGAATGATCGGAGGTTCTGCACACACAGCAGGCTCCCTGGTTCTTGCTAGTCGGTGAGAACAGATGGGTCAGCCAGCTTTTGCCGGACAGTGGCTTCCAAGAATCTGGGGTCTCCTGGTCATTCTTCAGGAGGGAGGCAGGCACAGGTCACACGTGGTCCCCAACTCCACCCTCGGCCCCCAGGCCACAGGTAGGCACTCTTGGCATGGCGGTCACCATCCACAGTGGGGAAGCAGGAGCCAGAGCTGGGCCCCGCCTGCCAGGGTTGCCTCCGGTTGAGGCGGACTTGGCTGCAGTCCTGGGGCTGTCGGCTGGGAGTGGTTTGCTCCGGAGTTGCCTCCTTGGAGGGTCCCTTCCTGAGTCGCAGGGAGTTCAGTCTGAACAGCTGTCTGCTTTCCAAGGGAGGAGGAGGGCATCACCAGACAGCGAAGCAGGGAGGGGTCAAAGTGTGTCTCTGAGGCTACCACTGAGCCCCCCGGCCAGCACAGCACCATCTCTGCATAGCAGTCCCAGGAAGGGTTGGCGTGACCTGAGCCTCCAAATGTCTGGGCTGGTTGGGTGTCCACTTCCATCCTCCCTCCGCTTACACAAGGATGCTCTAACTTGCTCCTCAGACCGTGCCTCTATTTGCCCATCACCACAGAAGTAGTTTTCAGCCAGAGGGGCCTGGAAAAGAAAGCCAGGTCAGAGTGGTAGGTCCTGGGGAGCGAGGTGAGCAGCCCTGCCCCCAGGGAGCCTCCATGCTGGTGATGCGAGTGTGAACGGGGAAGTGCAGTGCGAGTGCAGGGCCCTGAGACACAGACTGTCCAGTCTCTGGCTCTCCTCTGCCTCTGTCCCCCGAGGACAAAAGAAGACAAGTCTCCGGCAGAGGTTACAAATGGAGGGACTGAAGATTGAGCGGAGAGGAACTTCCTGGTGGGGTGGTTGAGGGATGGTGGGTTGAAGGGTTGTTAGACAGAGGCTGGTGGCTGAATCTCCAGAATCCCTCAGTCACATCCTTTGCTGGAGAGGTAGGCGGCCTTTTTCTTGCAGAGATTGGAGAGAGGCAAAGTGCCCCAGGGGAAAAGGCTCTTTCACCCGGCCTCTCGGCCTTTCTGATGGTGCGGGGTGAGGCTGGGGTGGGACCTGCTGCAGGTAGGGGTGGTTTGGGGCTGCTGTGCCTGTTCCTCGTTCCCTCCTCTCAGGCGGCCACAGAAACCAGGCACCAGGCACACCCCATCCCCACTCTCCCACTGCCCCACCCCCACCTGCCCTGGGGAGTTAGTGTCTCCTGGAAATGGACACCACTTGATCTGATCCAGGCCAGGGGGAATATAGGGCACTGGTTGAGGTTAACCCTTGTTCACCCACAAGGGAGTCAGGCCAGTCTCTCCTTGGCTCTGCGCATGCCGAGAAGGGGGTGCCAGTCAGTCTGAGAGGGAGAGGCCCCTGGCTGTATCTTATCTTCAGGACTGACCCAGAATGACCCTTGCATCCACATGCGCCTGCTCAGTCCCCAGGGCCTCAGGCTCCCAGGGAGAGCTGAAGGTGCCCAACCTACCATTTCCTGCAGAGGGTGGGCCTGGGGGCAGCCACCCAGCATCATGAAACCACCACAGACTCCTGGTATTCCAGCTGGGAGTCCCTGGCCTCTGGTTCTCCTGGCACAGACTGTCACAGAAAACAGCCAGGCATTCCTCTAGCACAGCATCTGGGTTTCCCTGGTCGTCGCCTGGCATAGCTGCCTCTTCTTCACTCCAAGAAAGCCCCGCAGAGGCCCTCCCGTGGGCAGGCTTGGCAATGCCGTCTGCCCGAAGAGGGGGATGGGATGGCAGGCTCATGGGCTTTGCTCAGTGCCCACCCCCAACTCTTTTGGGGGCTGGAAGCAGGAAGTGGTAGGGAGATGGGAGGTGCTGAGAGGGTGTTTTTTGGTGAAGGGAAGGGTCCATGACCACCCCTAGCTGGCACCCAGCAGTACATGGCTGCTGGGTGCCCTGTTTCCCGCTTTGCATATGTCCTGCCAGGTTGGGAGGGGGCTGGGGTGTGCCAGTTCCCTCTTGGCTGGCAAAGTCCTGAGGTTGGCACAGCCAGCTGGCCATGGCCCTGGTTCTGGAGTCACAAGTCTCTGATGTTCCCTGGGGGTGGGAGGGGGAGGCTAGAGTGTGTAGCTCCCTGTGGGAGGGCCGAAGGGAGCAGGATTCCTCCCCTGGCAACAGGCACTCTGGGGAGGGCCAGACTGTGATTCTAGGGAAACATCTTCCTTCCTGGGGCTGCCCCCACCACGGTCTTCCTTCCTGCGTTCCCCCACTCATCCTTCTGACCTGGAGGCGGGCGAGATGGGATTGTGGGGCCCCTGGATGCTCAGACAGAGGCTGCCCCACCCAAGGTACCTATTGTGCTCACCAAAGTGAGCAGTTCAGGTGTGGGCCGTCACCACAGCTGGTGAGTTGGGAAGCTCAGGGGAGAGAGCCACAAACCCCAGAAACCAAAAATCAATGTGTCTGGGTTGAGGGGAGGGGCTGCGTAGGGCAGGATGGAGGAGGCAGGGTGAAGGGAGAGTTCACAGATGCCACCCCCACCTGCTCAACCCAGCTGGAGGCAGCATCCTGCCTCCCTCCCCCTTGAGTGACTCAGGCATAGCTGTCCCTACACCGAATGGTCCGGTGGGAGAACGGAGAAGCAATGACCACACCGGACTCCAGCTGTCCCCCTGGGGCTGGAGGAGGGAGGGGGCCAGGGAAAAGAGACAAAGACTGCGCAGGCAAGGCCTCACCCACTGGGCCCGTCTCCCTGCTTCTCCAGCACCTGTGCTTAGTCTATGCATTTGGAGTGTCCTTGTAAGATGTCACCTAACAAAAGGATTCTGCTAATGCTAACCAAGTTTGAAAATACACCCTGCTGGTGCGTGTGGGTGTGAGGGGTGTGCATGTGCTAATAAGCTGGCAGCCGTGTGTGTTACACATGAGTAGACACCTGTAGAGCCAGAGGGCAGCTGGCACGCATGTGCTTGCACACTTTGGGTGCACACATACTGTGAGCGTGGAGGCAGGAGTATGAGAGTGTATCCTTGTGGTACGTGCACGTGTGTGTGCCTGAGGGGGGACCTTTCAGGAGTGGGAGTCCTGGCTCTTAAGCTGGAGAGACCCCTGCGTTTGCCTCCAGCTGAGGCCTGCTGGCTTTCAGAGTTTCCATTCTCTTGGTGGGGAGCGCCGGGTGTTGGGTTTCATGGGAAACCTTTTCATTCCAGCAATTAAATAGCTTCAGGGCTTTGCCGAGGATATTAATGAATTCTCCCACCTGGGGCCGGGGCAAGGTGCCACTTGCACTGTAGGCTCTGCTTTGAGCAGGTGGGGGAGCTGCTTTGGGGCTTGGTTGGTTGGGTATATGCAGGGTCCTTGGAAAACAGCTGTGCCCTGGGGACCTGAGGAGGGTGTGGGTAGGTCTCTTGAGGAGTGGGAGTGAGGAGGGGCACCCCTGCCCTGCAGGCAGTGCCAGCCACTCCCTGGAGCCTGGAACTGAGGTACCTGAGGGGGCAGGTGGCAGGCAGCTTCTGGAGCCCTGGGGCTGGGCTGGGTGCCCTGCCAGCTCCCTGGGGCCTTGTTAGCAGCAGCATCTGGGGCAGGGCTGGTGAGACGGCTCAGCTGCAGCCCCACGGGAAGGCCTCCTGACTGCCCCAGCCAGCTCAGGCTCTGTGGGTCTTCCCCCGTCCCACCCCAGGGCTCAGGATCCTACCCAGGGCGGGGCCCTGAGGGTCCCAGCCCAACCCATGCTCACCTTCCCCTGTGGGGAGCTGGTGTGGAGGGGCAGCAGGAGGGCTACTCACATTTCTAAGTCACAGCTCAGAGGGCCACAGGGGCCAGGTACACTTTTTTGAGGCTCCTGGTATCCTTGAAAATGAGGAAATGCCAACACAAGGTTATAAAAATAATATACATAATTTAAAGTGCTTTCTTTTTGACAAAGGAGTTCATATCCGTGTTTTAAAATATTTAACTGTCGATAGAAGGCTTCTAATGAAAAGCCGCGGTCCTCACTCCGCCTCGCCCCACCTCCCATCTCATTCCCCAGAGGCGACTACTCTGAACTCTAGAATTGTGTTTTTTAACCTCCATAGTTATCCATAGCATACTTGTACAACTGTTCCGTGGTTCATCAGTTTTACACTTATTGCCTTCCCCTCCCCCTGTCCCTCATATATAGTTACCTGTGTATTTGTTGCGCACGTATTTATTAAGCGCCAGTTATGTGCCAGGCGCTGCCTGGAACTGGGCATCCAGCATTGAACAGAAGCGAGAGGGACACTCCCTTTGGGGGGCTGACAGTTCAGGTCAGGGAGACCATGAAAACAAACAAACAAGCGATTTAATGTGGAAAGAGAACTAACGCAAGGTAAGGGTCAATTGCTAGACAGACGGCACCTGTCATTTAAGATGGGCTGTTGGCGCAGACCTTTCTAAGGAGGTGACATTTGAGCAGCGACCGGAGTGAAGTGGCTCTCCTGGGCGCCAGGAGAAGATGGCTGCAGCGAAGGCCAGTGTGTGGGAGTGGAGTTCGGAGGAGAGGCCGGGAGCATATGAGTTCAAGTCCAGGGCTATTGGACGGGAAGCCAGGGACAGGTTTTGAGCAAAAGGACCTGGGGAACATTTCAAGAGATTACGGTAGCTGCTCTCGGTGGGCCATGTGGGGACCAGACCTAAGGAAGAAGTCAGGAGAGGAGTGAAGAGACCAGTGAGGAGGCATCTAGGCCACCAGGTGAGAGAGGGGACGCCCAAGGCAGGATGGCAGCCTGAGGGGATGGCACTGAGAAGACCCTGGGCCTGTTTTGAAGGTGGAGCCTATACGGTCAGATGGATTGGATATGAACGGTGAGAGAAAAGGAAGAGATAAAGAGAGTTTGGGAGTTTTTTAACCTGGAAAGGGAGTGAATGAGGCACTGTTTCCTGTGATGGGAGAACTGGGGCAGGTGCAGCTGTCCAGGAATGGCTGACCTGAAGGAAGCCAGGGAGAGAAGAGAGGTCGTGGGAGGTCACGATGTCCCGTTCTGGTTTTTGAGTACAATGATCTTTTCCTATTTCTCTGAGGATGCAAATTGCTGTTTTCCTCCAAAAAAGTTTTCTTCCGTTTCCTGCATTGACAGTGTTTCCTCTGGGTTTTTAAAATCCATTTGCCTATTTGGGGTCTCTTTTATGTCGGCAGCTTTCCTCAAATGTCCAGTCATCCCTGGCTGTGGGGGCATATTTAAGAATAGGGCGTCCTGGCCGGGTGGCGCAGTTGGTTAGAACGTCATCCCAATACACCAAGGTTGTGGGTTCGATCCCCGGTCAGGGCACATACAAGAAACAACCAATGAATGCATAAATAAGTGGAACAACAAGTCCATGTTTCTCTCTCTCTTAAATCCATTTTTTTAAAAAAGAAGAATGGGGCTGTGGAGCTTACTGATGCATGGGTGCTGCTGTCAGGGGATGGGGTGGCAAGCTGGCCTGCTTACTGCAGGGTCCCCAAATGTCTGTACTCAGAGGCCTTTGGTGTCTCCAGCTTCTCTGTTCTCCTGCTAGGGGTGGGATGGGGCCATCTGGCTGCCAGTGGGTGGGGACCTGAGGCAGGGATGGGCCTGTGCTCTCACTGCTCACTCCATGACCTCATCTTCAGGCCAATGTCCCTGAGTCCAGTGCAGCTCAGGCTCAGTTTCCACAGAGAATAACCCCCTGGCGTCCTGTGCAGGGGAAAGGGGCATCTCCCCGCATAAGGTTGGAGAGGGGGCCAAGGGTTCTGAGTTTCTTTTTTTAAATTTAAATATATTTTATTGATTTTTTACAGAGAGGAAGGGAGAGGGATAGAGAGTTAGAAACATCGATGACAGAAAAACATCGATCAGCTGCCTCGTGCACACTCCCCACTGGGGATGTGCCTGCAACCAAGGTACATGCCCTTGACCGGAATCGAACCTGGGACCTTTGAGTCTGCAGACTGACGCTCTATCCAGAGCCAAACCGGTTAGGGCGGATTCTGAGTTTTGTTTTTTTTTTTTAAATATATTTTATTGATTTTTTTACAGAGAGGAAGGGAGAGAGATAGAGAGCTAGAAACATCGATGAGAGAGAAACATCAATCAGCTGTCTCCTGCACACCCCCCACTGGGGATGTGCCCGCAACCAAGGTACATGCCCTTGACCGGAATTGAACCCGGGACCTTTCAGTCCGCAGGTTGACGCTCTATCCACTGAGCCAAACCGGTTTCGGCGGATTCTGAGTTTTAATCAGCCCCGTGTTTCCCTCTGAGCCTCGCTCCCACATCTGCCTGTTCTATACCTTTCAAGAGCTCCAGGGGGTGATCTGACTTGTTACTTGCCGAGGCTCCCACGTCAGTAATGCCCCAGCCACTTTCCGTGTTCTAAAGATGTGTTAAAATCTCTCACCTGCTGACATCTCTTTATTCTTGTGGGTTTTAAATATTTTATTGACTTTCTTGTACTTAGTCACAAATTTACCATCTGAGGCAGCCTTCATTTCTTAGATGGAAGTTTCCATCTTGTATCATTTCCCTGCCACCTGGATAACTTTCTTTAACATTGCTCGAATGTCTTCTGGTGACACATTCTCTTAACTTTTGTTTGTTATGAAAAATCTTTATTTCCCCTTTATTTTTAAAGGATACTTTTTATAGGATATAGAATTCTAGTTAGACATTTCCCCCCTAGCACCTTAAAGAGTCCATACTATTGTCTTCCAGCTTGCATGGTTTCTCATGTGAAATATGCAAGGTTTCCTATGTTTGTTCTTCCATACATAGTGTGTCTCATTTTTCAAAATGCTTTTAGATTTCCCTTTAATATTTTCCTAGTTTTCAACATTTGCTTTTGATGGACCTTCGTGTAGTTTTCTCTCCCCCCGCCCCTTTTTGGTGTATTTTCCTTGGAATTCATTGCATTTTTTGATTCTGTGGATTTATCATTGTATTAGTTTCCACAGAAAATTACCACAAAGTGGATAAGTTAAGACAAAAATTTATTCTCACCTTGGCTGGTGTGGCTCTGTTGGGCCTGGTCCCACGCACCGAAAGGTTGCTGGTTCAGTTCCTGGTCAGGCACATGCCCAGTGTGCGGGCTCCATCCCTGGTCGGGGGCGTGCTTTGTTCTCACATCGGGAGTGACCAGGGCTTCGTCTTCTCCTCCTCCTCCAGGTGGACATCGAGCAACTGGATCCCCGTGGGCGGACTCCCCTGCACCTGGCCACCACCCTGGGGCACCTCGAGTGTGCCCGTGTGCTCCTGGCACATGGTGCAGACGTGGGCAGGGAGAACCGCAGCGGCTGGACAGGTGGGCACCCTTGCCAACCCCAGCCCCCCAGCCAGGGTTTCCCCGGCACCCGATCCTCACCTGCCCGGTGACACTGCCGGTGCCTCCCCCTCCCCCAGTGCTTCAGGAGGCGGTGAGTACCCGGGACCTGGAGCTGGTACAGCTGGTGCTGCGGTACCGGGACTACCAGCGGGTGGTGAAGCGGCTGGCGGGCATCCCCGTGCTCCTGGAGAAGCTACGCAAGGTGAGGGCCAGCCTCTCAGCCTTCCCCCTGGAGCCCTGCAGCCCTGGAGCCCTGTCTGTGGCACTGACTTCGCCACTCTCCTTTCATCCTCCAGGCCCAGGACTTCTACGTGGAGATGAAGTGGGAATTCACGAGCTGGGGTAAGAGGCGCTGATGCGGGTCTCTCGGGACCTCAGGGCTTTTGCACTTGCTGCTCCCCTGCCTCCCGCGCCCTTCCCACAGCTCTTACTGTAGCTCCTCATCTCTCGGCTCTCAGCTCAGTGCCACCAGCCAGGCCTTCACACGCTGCCTCAGACACTGTCTCAACCCTGTTATTATTATTTCCTTCTCTTTGCAATGATTTGCTCATTTGTTTGTTACCTGTCACCCCTCGCTTGAAGGTAAGCTCCAGGAGGGCAGGGCTCCTGTCTTGTTCAGTGTTGTGTCCCCAGTGACCGGAATAGTGCCTGGCACCCAGTAGGTGTTTAATAAACATTTGTGGGAAGACTGCGTGAAAGATGGAGTGAATGAGGGAACAGATGGCAGGTATTAGGGACTGGGTGGTAGCTGTCACATGCCTGTCATCTGAGTGGCTGTGGTTTATGTGGTGTGTGGGGGGTCGGGGTGGGGGAGCAGTTTATCTCCTATCAGTTCCTTATCCTTTCCTGGCCACACCTGACGCCCATGCCCTGAGGTGGCCCACGTTGGGAGGGTCTGGCAAATCGAAGCCACCTGTGACCTTCCCTTCCACCTAGTGCCCCTGGTGTCCAAGATCTGCCCCAGTGACACCTACAGAGTGTGGAAGAGCGGGCAGAACCTGCGGGTAGACACCACACTCCTGGGCTTCGACCATATGACATGGCAGCGAGGGAACCGCAGCTTCGTCTTCAGGGGCCAAGGTCAGGCAGCAGGAGGTGGGGCAGGTTGGGGAGGCCGGAGACGGCTCCATGCTGCCCCTTACCTCCGTGCTGTTCCCTGGCTGGCAGATACCAGTGCCGTGGTCATGGAGATCGACCATGACCGCCGGGTAGTGTACACGGAGACGCTGGCGCTGGCCGGGCAGGACCGCGAGCTGCTGCTGGCCGCTGCTCAGCCCACGGAGGAGCAGGTGCTGAGCCGGCTCACTGCGCCTGTTGTCACCACACAGCTTGACACCAAGAACATCTCCTTTGAGAGGTGAGTGGGCATGGCCTCGATGGCCGGGAGCCAGCCTGGTGGGCTGCCTGCTCACCTGGACCACTCTGATCCCTCAGGAACAAGACGGGCATCCTGGGCTGGCGCAGCGAGAAGACTGAAGTGGTGAATGGGTACGAAGCCAAGGTGAGGCCATAGCTCCCCGGTGCCAGACCCCGCCACACTCCTGCCTACAGGGAGCTGGGCTGGGGTTTCCTGAACACCTTCTCTCAGCCTTGGGGGTGCAGAAGCCGTGCAGCACTGAGGGCAGGGCACTAGAGTAAGAGGCAGCTGATGAGAATGGTCAGGGCTTATTGAGCACTTATTATATTCATGTTCAAGGCACCGTTCTGACACTATATATATTATATTCATGTTCAAGGCACCGTTCTGACACTATATATATATATATATATATATATATATATATATACACACACACACACACACACACACCCATACAGCGTACATATCACACAGACATACACACATGTGCTCATTTAATCCTCATAACAATCCTTTCAGGTTAGTACTACCATTAATCCCCTTTTACAGATGTTTATTGAATCCCTTCCATGGTTCAATAATCTTCACAACAACTCCATGAAGTAGGATCTTGGCCCATTTTATGAGGAGGAAAAGGAGGCTTGGGGTGGTTGAATGACCTGCACAAGGTCGCATAACTATAAGTGTCAGCTGAGGTTCAGACCCTGGCACCTACAAAGCCAGGCCTATACCTTTAAGAAGACTGTGTCGGTCACTCTGGGACCCCACAGCACCCACCAGGCCACATGGTGCCACCGCTGAGTGGAGGGACTGGCAGGTGCCGCAGGGCTTGTATTTTCCTCCCGGGAGCCTCCTGGGTTCCGTAGGCTGGTCAGAGTCTCTGTGTTTTGTTCCCACAGCCCTGTGCTCCCCGCACCAAGGCATGTCCCTGTCACACTGTAACTGTCCATTCTCTTGTCTCTCCAACTTAACTGTGAGCCTCAGGAGGGCAGGGGTGTCTGCCTGTGCTGTTCACCACTGTATCCTGATGCCCGCCTCAGTGCCCAGCACATAGAGACTCCTCACAAATGTTTGCTGAATGAGTAAGAGAATGAATTAATGATGTCATAGAGTTACTTGCTCAAGGGCCTGGAGATAGGAACAAACAGCTCCCCTGTCTCCTGCCCCAGACCCTTCCTTGTGGGAAGAGTTGAGGAAGCCCTTGGGAGCCAGGAGCAGGGAGACAGAGCTGTCTTTGAGCCCTTACTTCATCTTTCCCCAGGTATATGGGGCATCCAATGTGGAACTCATCACCCGGACACGGACAGAGCATCTTTCAGAACAGCACAAGGGCAAGGTCAAAGGTAATGAGGCAGAGGCACCTGGGGGGCTGTGAGGAACCAGCTTCCACGTGAACACCTCCATCAGCATCCCTCTGACGTCCTTGCAAAAGCCAGGATAGTCTATTCAGGCAGATGGGTTTCAACTCAAGGGCCACATCCTCACGGCTGGTGGTGGCTGCCTGGAGTGCTGCCAAGATGCTTCCAGGGCAACAGTTGGTTGGGCTCAGTGGGAAGGGGCCGATGACCACTGTCGGCGTTGGGTTTGGGAAGGGAGAGAAGGGTCATGTCTGCTCTTTGTTGGCCCTTCTGGCCTGGTGAGACATAGCCTAGGCAGAAAGTCAGGGGCCCTGCACTGATTCTCTGTGCCCGTTGATACTACACCTGACTTTCTGGGCATCACTTACTGTGTCTAAAGCAGAGAGACATAATTCCTACCTCACAGGGGAACAAATGAACATGGAAGTGCCTGAAAGAAAACACATACATGCGCACGTATATTCCAAAACTCTTCACCAAAGCAGGTACTTTTTGTCCAGTGTCATCAACTTGGAGAGCGACCCTGGAAGTTTACCCTGAGCCCGAGGCCTACGTTCTATGCCAGCTAGGCTAATAGTGGCCCTGGCCCCGCCCCCCGCGTCTCTGCCCCGTCAGGTGAAGGTGCCTGGATGGTGGTGTGGATAAGCAGCTGCCCCGCCCCCAGGAACCAGCCTCCCGCCTCGGACTTGGGTGCCGTTACTTCTGAGGGCTGCAGTGTCCTCCAAGATGCCACATTTCTTACAGGCTGCAAGACACCGCTGCAGTCCTTCCTGGGAATTGCTGAGCAGCACGGGGGCCCCCAAAATGGGGTGAGTGTGGGCCAGGGGTGCCCCTTGGTGGGAAGGTATGGATGTGGCTCAGGAGAAGGCCTGGAAGGTGTCCTGCTTAGCGTGCCTACGAGGACCTCTTTTCCACGGTGCCCAAGACCGTGCCAGCTCCACAGTGGCAGTGGGGATGGCTCTGGGCCTGTCATACACATGGCTGGCCTGGCATCAGAGGCTGCGGAGGGCTCATGGGCCCCTCCCCCTGCGGTACAGACCCTGATCACCCAGACTCTGAGCCGAGCCAACCCCACTGCCATCACCGCAGAAGAGTACTTCAACCCCAACTTTGAGCTTGGCAACCGTGACATGGGCCGCCCCATGGAACTGACCACCAAGACACAGAAGTGAGGCCCCTGCTGGTGCTCGGGAGGGGTGGGCAGGGCAGGACGGCCCGGGAGGAGGGGCAGGGGCTCCAGAAGGTTCTGGGAGCATCACTCCTACAATGTCCCTCACCCCTTGGGATCCTGGGGGGCAGGTTCAAGGCCAAGCTGTGGCTTTGTGAGGAGCATCCCCTGTCCCTGTGTGAGCAGGTAGCTCCCATCATCGACCTCATGGCTGTTAGCAATGCGCTTTTCGCCAAGCTCCGGGATTTCATTACCCTGCGCCTGCCTCCTGGCTTCCCTGTCAAGATTGGTGAGCCCCCATTCCCACTTCCCCGTGGCTGCTGTTGTGGGGCTGGGAGGGTTTAGATGAGGGAGAGTGGGGGTCTACGGTGTGAGGGGGTGGGTGGTGGCACCTGATGGTTTCCTCACCCTCAGAAATCCCGATCTTCCACATCCTCAACGCCCGCATCACCTTCGGGAACCTCAACGGCTGTGACGAGCCCGTGCCTTTGGTGCGAGGCAGCCCCAGCAGCGAGACCCCTTCCCCTGGCAGCGACTCCTCCAGCGTCAGTAGCTCCAGTTCCACAAGTGAGCCCTGCCCCCTCTGAGCTCGCTCGCCCAGCCCCCTCTCCAGAGCCCTCGTCCCCTTCCTGGGGAGCCACTCTGACCTCGGCCTGCCCGCAGCCTCCTGCCGTGGATGCGAGATCTCTCCCACCTTGTTCGAGGCCCCGCGGGGCTACAGCGTGCTGGGTGGCCAGCGGGAGGCCGCAACCCACGACGATGACGACGACCTGTTGCAGTTTGCCATCCAGCAGAGCCTGCTTGAGGCAGGCAGTGAGTATGACCAGGTTCGTCCCCTTGGACGCACGGGGCCACCTGACTGCGGTGCCGCTATAGCCAACTGGCCCCGCCCTCTCCCTCCAGGTCACTATCTGGGAGGCGCTAACCAACAGCAAGCCAGGCACTCACCCCGTGTCCTGCGAGGGTCGCCGACAGGACAGGTCAGTGGCCACCAGGATTGGGAGATGCCCACCCCCCCACGCACAACACACCCCAAGACCCTGTCACAGGGGGTGAGGACACAGCCCACTGAACAGCCCTGCTGGCCCAGAGGAACTGTGGTCCCCTCACCAGGGACCTACCGGAATCAAGATGGTTTCTACCATAGCCTTTTCTGGCTCAGGGGGTGGGTGAGCAGTACTCCTAAAGTGGCCGGTGTGGGGCCAGGCCTCATGGCCTCCAGACCCTCACCAGGCCGGGTGTC
This sequence comes from Myotis yumanensis, assembly GCF_028538775.1. Taxonomy (NCBI): domain Eukaryota; kingdom Metazoa; phylum Chordata; class Mammalia; order Chiroptera; family Vespertilionidae; genus Myotis; species Myotis yumanensis. The sequence goes on along the minus strand of NW_027223767.1, from coordinate 20,409,689 downwards.
GGGGCCAGGGTTCTAGAAGATGCCCACGTGCGCTAGCTGCTGCCCCCTGGGAGGACGGGCTTTGTAGGGACTGGGATCTGCCACACCGGGTGGGAGCCAGGGAGGTGAGCAGGACTGAGGGCGGCAGGACTGCTCGGTCCTGGGGCCTCCACGCTGGCTCCCGCCCTGCTCATCACCCGCAGTTGCACCCGGAGCCCTGGATGTGTCGTCCTTGCCCCCCCAGGAGCAACCCGCCCACCCCACAGCACCAGCCCGCCACCCCCACAGCGGTGCCCAGCCCTCGGCCCAGCCCTGGCAGCCACGTGTTCCGGAGCTACGACGAGCAGCTGCGGCTGGCCATGGAGCTGTCCGCGCAGGAGCAGGAGGAGCGGCGGCGACGGGCGCGCCAGGAGGAGGAGGAACTGGAGCGGATCCTGAGGCTCTCACTGACCGAGCAGTAGTGCCACTGTCCGGCCTCCGGCCACGCCACGTGAGCCCCACCAGAGCGAGACTCCCTGGCCCAGGCACAGGCGCTGTGGCTGGAGACCAGAGCCCCGCCTTGGGGGCGTAGGGATGCACCAGGCACCAGACCAGGAGGGGGTCAGCATGGCCAGGCCAGGAGGCAGCTGGCTCGGCCTGGTCCCCCTGCTTTGCTGTAACTGACCCTCAGCCCTCTCCCCTGTCCAAGGGCAGAGCCAGGCGGTCCTGAGTGGGAGACCAGTCCTCAGAAGAGCAGTGTCCCCCAGCCCTGCTCCTGGCTGGCCCTACTTCCTGCTCACTAACCCCACCCCCGGACACTGCCTGTGAAGCCTTTGCATTTCCGCTCTTCACCCCTGGGGGCAGCTGAGCTCCCCAAGTGCTGTGTTGCTGCTTTGTTCCAGACGCAAACCAGCACGTCTAGGGCCCAGCCCCTCCCCCACTCCAGCATTTCAGCGTCAAGTGCACTTAGCGGGGTGCCCAGCTCCTCCAGCCCCCACACCCCTCCCAGGTCTCAGGGTGGTCCCAGCTTCAATTTGGGCAGCCAGAGGTTGGAGACCCCTTCCCCAAGACATTTTTTTTGTGATCAGGGAGGGTGCCCGAGGTGGCCCCCCACACCTGGGCTTGCCTGGCTCCCACATGCTGTTCTGGCAAATGGGGGGCATACTGGGTTGGGGGCAAGCTCTAGGCCCTACACTAGACTGATGCAGAGGGGCTGCCCGAGGCCCAGGCACCACCACCCACCCCGTCCCACCAGCTGCTGCTAGCCCTCCGTGGTTGTGCGTCCCACTTGCCCCCTCCCAGGGGCTGATTCTAAAACCCTTCATCCGATGGTGCTAACCCCCGGCTCTCCCCGCCCACCCCACCCACCAAGAGAAGCACAGACCCTGCCAGGGGCAGGGGCCCATGGCACACCCTGACCCAGGTTCTCTCTGACGGGCCTTCCGGGCTCAGCCGGGAGGTTCAGAAGGGACACAAAAGGGATGGAAGGAAAGAACAAAGAGAAACGGTTCCTCTTACCCCCTCCCTGATGCCAGGGGCACCAGACTGATTGTGAGGCACAAATTAAAGAGGCTTCAAACCTGAGGCTTTCCCTATCTGCCTTTACTGGGGAGGAACGCCCCGCCCGCCTGCGGCCTGGGGTTCCTTCTGAACTTCGGTGTAGGGAGGGCTCTGAGGGAAGAGGGCGCCTGGTGGATCCTGAGCTCATTTGTCAGGGTCTCGGGGAGCCTGGGGGTAGCATTTGTAGAGGCTGGGAGGCTCGTTCCGCGCACACACACACACACACACACACACGCCCACGCAGGAGGCACAGACTGAACACTTAGTAAAAGATTTCATTCCGCATGACTTGTTTTCCTCCTAGAGCCGGGGCCACACAAAGGGCTGGGGGCAGTGTGTGTGAGGGGGGCGCAGAGGGCTGGGGGTGAACCTGCTTCCTCGGGCGAGTGCTGCTCGCCCTCCCCCTCGAGGAAGCCGCCCTGCCCCGTGGGCAGGAAGGGAGAGCGCCCTCTGCTGGGCGCAGCCAGCGGCCCAGCCCCACAGACAACGGGTTGTCCGCGTCTGTAGAACTGGGGCGGCCTCGGCTGCTTTACCTCTCGTGGGTGGAGTCGTGTGACCTGGTCAGAGGGCGTGGCCTGTAACTTCCCAGCCAGTGCAGGGCCACCGGTCGGTTCGCCACCCCTTGGAGATCAAGCCCAAGCTCCCCGTCTCCCTAAGCATCTCGCTAACAACTAGGCACTTCCTCCGCCCTGAGCGCGGGACAGAGCGGACGCCGTCTGGCCGCGCAGCACCGTGGCGGAGGCCCCGGCCCCCGGCCTCCCGAGGCCAGCTCCTGCCGGGTCCCGGGTGAGGCGCGCGGCGTGGGTGCCCGAGGGGTGTGGTGCCCGACGGACGCTCGTCTCCCTGAGGCTCCATTGTCCAGGCTTCCCGCGGGGGAAGGCGTTCCATTCCCAGTCCCGTACCCAGCCCAGAGGCGGGGTCCCCGGTTGCAGACCCGAAGCCTGGGCAGGCCAAGCCCTTGCGCCCGCCCGGCCGGCCTCACCCTCCAGGTTCGGAGCCGTCGGGAGCGCTGCGCTAGTCCGTGCCGTCCACCAGCTCGCACAGCATGTTCTCCAGCGCCGTGATGCGCTGCTCCTGGGCCTGCACCTGCTCGCGCAGGGCCTTGATCTGCTCCAGCAGCGTCTCCAGCGTGTTCTGCTGCGGGGCGCGGAGGATAGGAGGCGGCTTGGCCGGGGAGAGGGGGGCGGGGGGGTGGGTACGAACGTGTAGACTGGGTCTGGGTGGGGGCGAGTGGATCTTACCGATAAGGGGGCGTCGCTGGCTGACTGGCTGCGGCGGGGGCCGGAGGGCGGGCGCGCATCCAGGATGTTGCGCTTGGTGACTCGGAGCTCACGGTGCTTGGGGGGGACGTACCCATCCCTCAGCGAGATGAGCACGGGCTCCGCGTCCTGGCCCGACAGCCACTCGTCCGCTTCTAGTGCCGGCTCGGGTCCCGGCGTGTCTGGATACAGGTCGTCCTGGAACAAGTCTGACTGCGGGGTGATGGGGGGCGGGGGAGGGAGGGACAGGGGGGGGAAGGTTAGCAGGTGCCGGGCCTGCTCCGCTCCCGTCCACCTTGGAGCCCTGCCCAGCCCCTCACCTTGCGGGGCACAGTCATGATGATGGGTTCACACTTCCTTTCGTGCAGCTTGTAGAACCTGTAAGGGAGGGGGCTCAGCACCCCTGCAGGCTCCCCCCGGGGAAGGGGTTAGAGGCCGGCACTTGCGCAGCGCCTGCCAGGCGCTGCCCTTTAAGCACATGGTTAGTCCCGCTGGGAAATGCCTGATGGGGTGTCGGTCATCATCTTACAGATGAGGACACGGTTCAGAGGCTGTTGAGCTAGTTAGAGCTGGGGCTGGCGCTGGCAACAGCTGGTTTGACACCCCCCGCCCCCGCTTTCCCAAAGATCACACTATTGGGGACGCCCCCGTGTCTCCCCACGGGAAGTGAGCGCAGGGGGAGGCTGCTGACCGGGCGATCTCGCATTTGCTGACGTCCAGCCCCCGCTTGGGCATGAACCCCATGCCCCGCTGCGGCTCCTTGCTGCTGAACGTGTTCAGGTAGTGCACGAAGGGTGGCTCGTCGGTGATCTCAAAGTACCGAATGCTGCTGTCGCCCTGCAAAGCCAGCTGGTTCAGAGACACCCCGGACAGGCGCCCCCCACCCCCTCGCCGCCCGCCCCGGTCTCCCCGCCTGCCCGGCGCGAGCACCTTGCCACACAGGTAGACGATGCTGGAGTCGGCATCGTAGAAGGGCAGGAGGACCCCGTTGCTCGTGTCCATCTCCTGCAGCGCCACTGGCTCCACGAAGTTGTTCTGCCCAAGCATAGGAGGCGTGAGCAGCCCTGTCCCGTCTTCTGCGCGGCTCCTGGATCCCCTGAAGCCCCGGGAGGCTTCCTGCCGCCCCCAACCCCAGGCGCTCCCACCGCAGTTCCGGTGAACCGAGTGGCAGGCCCCGCCCCGGGACACGCCACTCCCAGGCCCCTGCACACAGGCCCCTCAGGGCAGCATGCAGTCACCGCAAACCACCCCCAGGGACTCGGCATCACCAGTTGGGGGCGCCAGCGTGGGCTCCTGCAGGCGACGCAGCAAAACTGGGCGGAGGGGTGGCTGTGCGGGTGGCAGGCGCTGCAAAGAGGGCAGCAGCCCCCAGCCCTGTCCAGGTGGGCATGCCCTGCGGGTGGGGGACGCCTGGCCCCTCTCCCGTGATGCCAGTCCCCGGGGCACACACCCCACGCTTCCAGCTGCGTTACCGGGTCCCACAGGCCCAGCTCTCGCTGGCTCATGCGGGTGAAGCCCGTGGTGAAGATATGACCCTGGCGCGTGAAGATGGCCCGCATGGGCCTCATCCCCTCGTGGGCCGCAAACCTCTCCTGGGGGCAGGGGAAAACAGGGAGAGGCGTCACCCAGCTGCCTGCCCTGGGGATGCTGGAGGGCCCAGCAACCTGCTGGCGGACTTACGGGGGCGGAGACAAAAAGGGGCCTAAGTACTCAGCTTCCGGGCCCTAACTGTCCCGGGCCGGGGGCGCGTCTGGGCCTTGGGAGACCTGAAGGCGTGCGTCTCAGCGGATGACGAGCCCTTAAGCGCTCTCCGAGGCTGATCCCTAGAGCAGGGGGGTGTCTGCCGGTTTCCCGGGGACGCGGCGAGGCTGCTCCAGAAGGCGCCCTCTTGGGCGCCGGCCGCGCTCCGGGCTGACCTAGCGAAGTCGCGAGCGCACGCCCCGGCGCAGCCTGGCCTACCGGGTCCCAGAGCGCGAGTTGTCGCTCACTCATCCTGCTGAAGCCGGTGCTGAGTAGCTTCCCGTCTGCGGTGAAGACGGCCCGCATCGGGCGGGCGCCCTCGTGAGGCCGGGCTCGCTCCTGCTCGCGGGGTTAGTGGGTTAGAGGGCCCGCCGGCCGCGCGCACTGGGCGCAGACATACATGCACGTGCCCCACGCGCCCCGCGTTAGTCTGAGGCTGGTGAGGCAGGTGCCAGCCGCCGCCCTCCCAGGGCACCAAGGTGAGACCAGCTGCGCGCGAGGACTGCCACCCCCCCCCCCCCCCTCCGGGTCAACTAGGGGGGAAAGGGCCGGGCCTTGAGCCAGTGTCAGGCCCTGGGCCCTGGAAGATGGCTCTGGCTGCCAGCTGAGAGGAGAGGGGTCCGGAGCCCAGGCTTCATGCAGGTTCTAATGGGAGGATGGTTTGCAGCTCCTCCCCTGCTCCTCTGAGCTCCTGAGATGGAGGGGAGGGAAGGGAAGAGGAATAGGGCAGGGAGCTGTGGCTGCAGACACTGGGAGGTGGTGGTGGGTGGAAGCACTGGCCTCTGCGGTTGGGATCGGGGAGGTGAGAGCTGGGACCAGGGGCTCAGAGGATCTCAGGTACAGGGGCCTGACGGTTGGCTCCTGGGGTGGGGGCTGGGGAGTGGCCAGGTCAGGCACTCACCGCCACCACCTGGCCCTTGCGGGGGTCGACAATGCGCAGGGTCTTATCCTTGCAGGTGGTGGCCAGCAGGCTGCCGTTGCTGTTCCAGCACACGCTGTGGATGATGTCCGGGTGCATGTCGTCCAGGCTCAGGAGCACCTCCCCGGTGCCCACGTTCCAGATGATGATCACATTGTCACCACCTGCCCAGAGTGGCCAGTCACCATCACCTGGGCCCTGCCTTTGCCAACCCCCCCCCCCCCCCCCCAAGAGCTACAGTAGGGATCCCTCGCTAGGCCCCCAGACCTGCACTGAGCAGGACATTCCGGGCAGTGGGGTGCCAGGAGAGGATGCCCACGCGCTTGGAATGGCCTTCTAGTGTGATGATGGGCTCTGTAATGTTGCGCATAGGGGTATAGTCTGGAATCTGCCACACCTGGGGAGGAGGAAAAGGCAGAGGGTGGGTAGGATGAGGAGCTACTTCGTCCCTCAGCTCCTCCCTTACTTCCTCTCCCTGCCCCTCCAAGCCTACTGGGGTCAAATGTAGGGCAAGATGTGATGGTGCCTGCCTGGGTCAGAGGCGGCTGGGAGCCAGGAGGGGCACTGCCAGCTCCCCAGAGATCTTCATCACCCCAGCAGGGAGACTTCAGAGCAGTAACTCCCTACTCTTCGCCCCCAAATTGGCCATGGTTATTATTAGTCCTAAGCAGTGCATCCTGGGAGGGAGTGGGCATGTAGCTAAAGATAGCCTGGGAGCTGGGTAGGACAGGGCCCTGGGACCCAGCACCTCCCTCAGCACCTTCTCTAGAACAGGTGAGGCAGCCCCAGCTGCTTCCCCTGCCCAACGACCCGGCGGCTTCCAACTGGCTCCTACCATGATGGTGGTGTCATCTGAGGCACTGGCGATGACGTTGTCATTGTGTGGGCACCAGTCGATGTCCAGCACAGGGGCAGTGTGCCCAGTGACCAGTGGGTAGTTCTTATCCACTCGTCCTGTCTGGAGGGGTGAGAGAGAGAGAGATGTGGGCCACTCTCCTGTGTGATTTTGGGGGGCGGGCAGGGGACCTGTTTACATCTCAAGTCTCTATCATTCATTTTCTCTTTGCAGACCCCTCTCTACACCTCCAATCTCATTCAGCCTACTTCCTGTACTTCGGTGAAGGCAGACAGAGTTGAAGTCATTTAATATCAGGGACTCAGACACAGAGAGGTCAGGTGACTTAACCAATGACACACAAGATACTGGTAGAGCCAAGATCTGAACTCTGAGTCCAGTGTTCTTCCAAAACGCCTGCTTGGAGGCTGTTCTTGAGCCTGTTCCCCCAGTTGGGATGTCTGTGGGGAGCCCCTGGTGGAAGAGGTGAAGGTGAGATAGTACATAGTGTAGCACCTGACACCCTTGGCAGATTCCCACCTTGTCACTGGTTTACTTTGGAACCACAAGCAGCAGGCACTCCTGGTGCCTGTTATGCTCCAACCTGAGCTGGGACCCATCTATTTTTGGTCTTTACGGGCTGTTCGTGGGGGCTCTGAAGCCGTTGCTGGGCTGGCATGGGCCCAGATGGTGGGGGAGAAGGGTGGCTGTATGGCACTGGAATGACAGTAGTAACTGGGGGAGGAGGTGGCTCCAGCTGAAATTTGAGCCCTGGGGATGGTGTCCTTGTATGGTGTCTGCATTGTCCTGGAGTGAGTCATTGGCTATTGTCAGGTCTTCCTGCCACCTGTGGGGCCTCCCCTAACAAGGTGTAGGGGCGGAATCCAGGTCAAGGTCATGCTTGGGGTGGAGAAGGCAGAGGGGCTTCAGGCTACTCAGCAAAGGCGGTGGTCATTACCTGGGTCAGGGAGCAGGGCTCTGGGCTTCTGTGTCATGACCCCCTGACCTCTGTTCTCATGCACCTCTCTGTAGGAACCAGAGTGGGGAGGTGGCCAGGGACTCTGGGGAGCCCGGCTCTGTCCTCAGTGTGAAGCGGTGGGGTGTGATAGCCAAATGGTTATCCTGGACTGGGGAGAAAGGTCCTCACACCCAAAACATGAGGGGGTGCGGCATTAGGAGAGAGAGGAAGAGAATCTGGCCAGGCCGATTCCACGGCTTCCCAACTATCTCCCTCACCCACTCCTGGTCCCAGCTGGGACCGGGGTGCTGGGCTGTGAGTGGGTACAGGCCACTGTGAAGCTGCTGCTTTGGGAGGGGAAAGGAGCCTCCTAAGTGGCCTGTGAGGGCTTGGGCAACAGGGAGCTGCCAACCCAAACAAACAGCCCCCCTGACGGAGGGAGGGAACTAGGTGAGAACAGAGGCTGCTGCCAGGAGTGCCCAGGGGCCACAGCCAGTGTTCTCCCGCCAGCTTCCTTCTCCTCATCCCTCACCTTGGCCAGAGGCAGGACGATGAAGGCACCTCCGCCTCCCGCCTCCACAATAATGGCCAGGAATTTGGGGTTGACGGCGCAGAAGGAGCTGTCCCATGTGACCTTGGACACACGGATGTCCTCGTAGGCCTGGTCGGCCTTTGCCGCCTGCCCAAACACGTGGCGAAACTTGCTCTGCCGAACCACGCGCCGGCTCATGGCTGGGGGCAGAGATGGAGGATCTCAGTGCCCAGAAACGCCTTCGGTCCTTAGTCCTGTGAACTGTGGGAGGCAGGAAGAGAGAGAGAGAGTGTGTGTGTGTGTGAGAGAGAGGGTTGGGGGTGGGGTTAGGGTAGCAAGTGAAAAGGCTTATCTGGCCAGGAGTTGGGTATAAATTAATTCGGAGTCTGGTCCTAGAAGCAGGGAGCTTTCTTCAAGGTGATGAAAGTATGAGACGGTTCTTTGCCACCTCTCAAGTGGGGCTTAATGCAAGGGGCTAGGATTTGGGTGGGCCTGACTTCTCAGAGACCCAGACTGAGGGGGCACTGGGCCCAAAAGCTTCCTGGAAGGTGAAGTGGTTTGGAGAGGAGCCTCAAGGCCAGGCTGCCCTCCCACTGCCAGCCGTGGGTGAGCATCTCCTCACAGAATTGGTTTATCTGCCAGAGGCACCTGGTCCAGAATCAGAGGCCTTGGCCCTTGGATCCTGGCTAAAGCTGGCCGTGGGGCTGGAACGGCAGCCCCCCACGGCCCTCATCTCTGGCACAGGTCAGGCAGAGGGTTTGTAATTTTCTAAAAATGTGCCAAGGAGGAGTTCCTCCTGTCACCTAACCCGACTCCTTCCTGCTGCTGTTTTCATCCATCTCCTCCATGTTGTTTTCGGGGACATGGTGCAAGGTGGGTCATCCTCCTTCCACTCCGCTCTGCACTGCCTCCTCCCAAAGGCCCTCGCGGTGGTTCTGCCTTTTGCCTCCCATCCTGTCCGTCCTGCTTCTCCTCTGAGTCCCGACTCCTCCTAAACTCTCCTGGGGGTGGGGTGCTCCACCCCAGGGCCAGGGCCAGATTTGCAGGAGCGGGAGGCCGAGGTGCCTTTTCTCCAGCCGGGGCCTGTCCTACGCTCTTCCCCAGGGGCACAAGGAGCTCTTCCAAAGCCCAGCCACCGACTCCTGTCCCCTAACCACCCCGGCATCCCTGTGCCCTTCAGGCTGCTTCTGCAGCCCGGGGCCTAAGGCCTGGACTTCCCGAACCCTCCTTGGGCCTCCTGCCCCAGCACCGCGTTCTTGTGAGACTAGGTGTCTGCACCCTTTGGGCTCCGGCCGCTGCCCGTCCAAATATAGACACCAAGTCTGCCCCACCCGGGCGATTTTGGCGGCACGGGGGGAGGGGGGCGCAATCCTGTGCCCCCTCCAGAGATCCTGCCTGCTCGGCTGTCTGCGGTGGGGGGGGGGGGGGGGGGTGGCGGGGGCAGGGAACGGGGATACCTGGTCCTGGGCGGGCCGAGGGCGCTCACGCAGCGACTCCTCTGCGGAGGGAGCTGGGGGCGCGCTGGCTCCGAGGTAGGCGGCCGGGCCGGAAGGAACTGCCGCTCCGGGTGTCCGCGGCGTCTGGGCCCGGGTGTGGGGCTGCGCGCTCCAGCCGCTGCGTGCGGCTCTCCGGGGCCGGGCGCCACTGCAGTCCCAGCTGCTGCTGCCATCAACCTGCGAAGGCGGAGCCCAGGCGGAGGGCGGGACCAGAGGTGCCCCGCCCCATCCCGCGGCGGGAAAGTTGAACTCTGTGGCCTCAGAAAAGCGTCAAAAGTAATCGTTTTGGCTCAGTGGATAGAGCCTCGGCCTGTGGACTAAAGGGTCCCAGGTTCAATTCCAGACAAGGGCACAAGCCGGGGTTGCAGGCTCGATCCCCCCCCAGTGGGGGGCGTGCAAGAGGCAGCCAATCAATGATTCTCTATCCTTCTCCTTTCCTCTCTAAAATCAATAAAAATATTTTTTTAAAAAAAGTAATCATAGGGGTGTGTGCGGGGTGTGGGGTGTGCGCACTCCTTACCCGCCCTCGGTTCCTACCGGGTGTGATGGGCGCTGAGAGGGGCGATGGACGTGGAGGGGGCGCGCTCCTCTCAGAGCCAGCGGCCTGGCAAGATCAGGTGCCTTCGCGCCTCATTCTTGCTGCAATCACACTCCCAGTTTAGCCCGGGGTGGGGGTGGGGGTGTGGGGGAAACAAGGACAAGGCAGGGGGGCTGCACCTCCAGACCCTCTTTCGGAGGGGTCCCGGAAGATGCTCTGGGGGAGAAAAGTGAATGCGCCCTGACACCCTGGGAACGCCAGTTCAAAGGGAAGCGGCTGTAACAGGTCTTCAGCCAAGTTATTTTTTTTTAAGTTACTTATGTATGGATTTATTTTGAATCCTCAACCGAGGATACTTTTTTCACTGATTTTTTAGAGCGAATAGAAGGGAGGGGGAGAGACACACAGAGAGAAGAAACATCCAGGTGAGAGAGACACATTGACCAGTCGACCAGGCGGGGGATGGAGCCTGCAACTGGGGCACGTGCCCTTGACTGGCAGTCCCCTCTATCCACTGTGGCCCATTTTCAGATGCCCAGCCTGACTCCTAAAGTCTTCTGGGCTGGTGCCCGCCTCTGTTCCAGGGAAGACCCCGCCCCTTCCCAACCCTCTCAGGACCCAGAGATCTGGGTATGGACCAAAGTTAAAAAGGAGATAAAAAGAAATCTGGTCAAAATACAGTCAGTGAATAACAATTGGTCCCTGTAGCTGCAGTCTACCTAGCGCCCGCCCCTGCCTGGAACTGTTTCTTTAAAAAAAAATATTTTTATTGATTTCAGAGAGAGAGGGAGAGATAGAAATATCAATGATGAGAGAGAATCATTGATTGGCTGCCTCCTGCATGCCCCACACTGGGGATAGAGCCTGCAACCCAGGCATGTGCCCTTGATGGGAATCGAACCTGGAACTCTTCAGTCTGCAGGCTGATGATCTGTCCACTGAGCCAACCAGTGAAGGCTGGGTCTGTTTCTTTGGATCATAAAGCCCCGGAGGGCAGCGGCATGGGGCCAGTTATTCCCGCTCTCTGGGCACAGCTGGGAATCAATGTAAGTTTTTCAGAGGGCAGAGGGGAGAGAAGATGGTGGGGACCTGGGGGGCCCTCTCAGGCTCCTTTCTCAGGCGAGTTCAAGTCCTCATGACTTGGAGGGGAACAGAATCAAACTGTTCCAAGTGCTCCAGAAAGAATTCATGTTACGGGGGGACCATAAGGGGAGATGAGGAGTCTCCCATTTACCTAAAGATTCCAGGCACAGAACTAGGAAGAAAAGACCTTAATGACTCAGTTGCTCCCTAGTAACGCTCCCTAGCTCACACGTGCTAGACACTGTCCTAAGGGTTTTACACGTTAATTCCATCCCAACGGTCTTCTGAGATGGGTGTTATTAATATCCCTACTTTACAGATGGGAAAACTCAGGCACAGAAGTTAAGTAGCTTACCCATCACTGAACTGGTAGCTGCTGATGCCGAGTTCCTTACCCAAGTGGCCTGGTGTCTAGGTGCACGTTTCTCAGACCACGCGTTCCTGCCTCTCCGTGAAGGCCAGTGCCACTTTCCCTCACACATGCTGATGCTGACAGTTACTGCTTCGTGGGCAGAGAGGAAAGGACATCAGGACTAATTAGAAAACTGGAGTTCCAGCCCTGGCTGTCACCCTATTTTTGCAGCTTTCTGGGCTGTAAAATGACGAGGGCTAGGTCAGGTCCTTTCTAACTCTGCACCACCTGTTGGCAGAGGAGGAGTTTGACATGTTGCTTCCTACTCTAAAAGGGCACCTTTTGTCCCCCTGGCCTTTCCTCCTCTTTAAAGAGCTGGGCACTCCATTCTAGAGGGAAGGTCTGGGACTAGGAAGCAGGAATCCTTCAATTCAACCTGCCTTCAGTTCCACCGTCTGGGAAAGAGGGGGCGGGGGCGCGGGGGGCGGGGGGGGGGGGCGGCGAAGTGCTCGCGTTACAGGAGCCAGGATTCACAGGTATTGCTTGGACCTGGCATGACTCAGACCTGCCCTCTAGCCTTCTTTTGGCTGCCAAGCCCTGGCGCAGTTGTGGGTGGCGGAGCCACGGCACAAAGTGCCAAGCAGGTGAAGAAGCCACTGCGGCTGGTGCTTTCCCTTCTTGTTATTTAAACTGTCAGCTGGGCTCTGGACTCTCTCTGTGGAAAACAAGCATGGATTTCATCTTTCGGAAAGCCGTTTTCTGGGAGAGGTGTCCTGGTAACTTGAGACATGATTTGGTCCATCTCCCTGGGCTAGAAAGCCCACACGGAGCTTATCTGGACTGGTTGGGGCTCTGGGCACCAGTGGTATGCTCCTCTCAGTTGATATGGACAAACCAGAATGAAGCAAGCTGACAATGTTAGTTCAAGGCAGTGTTTTTGCTGGAAATTTCACTAAATGTTGTTAGCAATTTGGAATCGGAGCTTTCCCCACAGAGTAGTGCTGCCTTGTATGCGGTGAGCAAGCAGTCCTGATGTCTGCGGAGGGCTGGGAGAAGGGGGAACCTGTCCCTCCACCCCAGCCTGTGTTAGAGAACTGCCCTTTCGCCCTCTACCATCGACATCAAATGCTTCTCTTCTAATGGTGGGAGAGGGTTAGTTTTTACTTTGGAGAGTCACGCCCCATTTGTAGAGACCTTTGAGCATGCAGAGGTATTGTGCTGAAGGCTTGGGTGGGTGTCTAGAGAGGTCACCCACCCAAGAGTTCCAGTCCCTGCTGGGGCCGGTCAGGGCAGCTGTCCCCGAGCAGTCACTGCACCGCAGATGGCCAAGGAATTTCGGTCCCTTTGCTTATTCATTCTCCTAACATTCAGGTGGTGGCTTTGGCAAAAGCCTCTTTGACCAGGCAAGTTCCCAGCTTCGTCACTTGATTGGAGCCACAGTATCTGAAATGATCTTTAGTGATCCTATTTCCCATGCACTCTTTATTCTGTGGGAGGTAGAAAGTTATATTTTCCCCAGAGGTCAGCTTAAGGGTGTGCTTGATGGAGGAGATCAATCAATGAGCATTGCTTCATGTTTATCATCAGTGTTCTCTTCCAATCCCTTCTTCCACCCACCCTATTTGTTGTGCTTGATTAAGTACACGCATTTCATCTTCAAAATAAAAATTTATTCAGTCTGTAACAAGAACATTGAATCTGCACATTTGCGCACAAGTTCACATTTAAAAACAGCGGAGCACATCAGTAATAAAAAAATCTATGATACAAGTGGAACATCCCAATCACTATGAAGATTAAGGAAGGAGATGAGACCACTCTTTATATTCTGCTTCAAATGCCTCAAAAAGGTCCCAGAGATTCCAGGGAGCACCTGCTTCATTTAATAAAATGTGAGCATAAAAGTTTGGGGTGGCCTGGGGCAAAGGTAACAAGTCTATTGGACTAGTTTTCCACATTTATAACAAGCCCTACAAAATAATGTAGAGAGAAAGAAAAAAGGAAAAGAAAGAAAGAAAAGAAAGGCACCTTAAGCTATACCAAGCAAACCAAGTCCAATAAAACATAAAAACCAACTCCCTGTGGCCTTATTGACTGGGAAACATTTCAGAGCATTCCCCAGTTTACCGGCTGGGTCACCAGCTTGAGCGAAGCCCTGGGCATTAGCTCTGCATGTGTATACAGGATGCTGCCGCCAGTGTCGTGGTGAGGACACAGATAGTCATATACCCCTTGGGGCCTGTTCAAGCCCATGGGGGGTGATTCCAGTTTAGAAATCCTGCCCTAGAACTCGGGGCACTGAGAAAATGAGGCTGGTTCCCTTTCCATAGCAGGAGCCAGGCTGAGTCACCCTCCACTCCAGGCTGGAGGAGTACAGAAGCACCTTGCGAGAGCTCTCCATGGCAACCAGGGACCCCAAGCCCGGGAGAAGGGTTAGGAGTGTGCAGCTGCCTGCGTTGGCAGCAGGCTTGTTCCTAATATGGGGACCGGATGAGTTGAGACACCAAATACAGTTGTCTATACATGCCTTGTTCTTTTAGGTTGAAGGGGAAAACAAAGTCCAAGAGCCTCTTAAGTTGGATTGGTGAGGAAAGAGCTAAAATTTCATCTCATCTACCATCAAAAAGCAAAACAAAATTAAACAAAAATGACACTAGCCATTCACCAGTACAACCATCACTGTAAGACACACCATCACTGAGGAAATGACTATTTCCGTTCAGGGTGTTGGGCGGGAGTGCAGGACACAGATGGAAGTCAGCTCCAGGTTTTCCACGCTCACCCACGCGGGCTCACCATTACAGCCGTGCTCTGTGCGAGGGCTCACAGGACAGCCAGGTGTGGGTCCCTGGAGGAGGAGACTGAGCTGCCATCAAGATGATGCACGTTTTAATACTCACACAATGTAAACAAAGTATCCACAAATAGTTGTAAAAAAAAAAAAAAGCCAAAGAATGGCTTTATTTAAAAATGCCCTTAAAAGTGAACCATTTTGCACAATGCTTTCTTAAAAAAAAACACACTCCCACAAAAACATCTTTACCAAACATGCCTAGATCACTTCAGAACTGACTCCTCAGAAGGAACAGGTGAAGGTTTCTGTGAGCTGCCACGTCTCAGAAGCTTCAGGTCTATCCAACAGCATCTGTCTGCGGCCTTTATCAGGAGGGGGCCTCAGAACCTAGGCTGTCCTCCTCACGCTGTCCTTGGAGCTCTTGGTAATTCCCAAGATGAGAGAGAGGAGATACGGTAGGGATAAAGGTACAGAACCAGGATAATGCTAGATAAAGAGTTGGAAGAGGCGAGATGCTAGGAATGATCCCAAACATTCAGAATCTGAAAGGCAACCAAAATGAGGAGAGATGAACATTACTATACTACAGTACTACATCGTCTACTATATATACACTACTCCTAAGTGTTTCTAAAATTATAAAAGGGGGTTTCTCTCCTTCCTACTGACCAGGTAGCCATCCAGATTACAGCTCAAAATCTGTGTGCTCCTGGGGCTTTTGCCCCATGCACCAAAATGTTACTTTTTACACACACACACACACACACACACACACACACACACGCTCACAAAGAGAGGCACTGAGTAAGAGGTCAAGGCCTTTCCTACTCATCTCTGTCAACCTACCAGACCTGCTGTCCCAGGGCTGGGTTTTCCATGAACAGGAAATAGAAATAGGCCACCCGAGATTATCAAAAGTTTGAAGAGAAGAGAGTCTGAAAAGTCCTTGATAGCTCGTCATGTTCTTTCCCTGGACATCGCTCAGTCATGTAAATAACATAAGAACACTCAGCTGTGTCAGAGTCTGAGAGGACTGGCAAAACCCCTTGGCATTGGCTGGATTGCAGACCCTGTGTAGAAGACGTGTATTTAGGCAGGTAAACTGAATGATAAAAAATATTTTTAAAAAATGGAAGGCGAGCAGGAATGTTTCCTTTAATCCAGTGATCTTCAACTAGTGTGTGGCAAGAATTTTTAAAACCTGTAATACCTGATTATTTAGTCAGGGGCACTGACCTCTTTTCCCTTGGATTGTCAAAAAAACGACAACAGCCAACACAACAATAGCTGTGGGGTGTGAATGTCCTGTCTTGAACCATAAATATACAGGTCACGTAAAAGAGTTAGCTGCATCTTCTTGGTCACGTCGCATAATAAGATTGTGTTAATTCTTGGTACCAGAAATCCTTATATACAAGTATAGGCACCTGATTTTTAAAAGTCACTTAGGAGCAAAAAGGGTAGGTAATTACTATTTTTAAAAATCAATCAAAATTATATCTATTTTTTTGTCAGACTGGCAAAAAAAATATATTTTTTTGGTGTGCTGCAGAATTTTAGTAATTATGTGTGCCATGAGATGAAAAAGGTTCAAAATTGCTGCTCTATTCTTTAAAAAAAAGTTTCTGTTTTTCTTCACAGCATTAGAAGGTTCCCTCCCATGTTTGTTGTTATTTAATGTAGTGAGACTGAGCATCAAACACAGGAGGGGAGAAGAGAGAACAGTACAGTTGTCTATCCTGCTTGTACTTCTTAACACAAGGAACGTCACCATCTCCAGGGAGTAACATGAATAGACTCCACTCCCTGAACCTCCAGGCAAATCCTCCTCTTCCCAGCCCTGCCAAGATGTCCTGTCCTTTCCCCATCAGAGTGGTGGTGGAGTTGCCTCAATAGGACAGGGCAGTTTAGATGGATGAGCCTCCTCACACTGGTATATACCACCCAACAAAGCACTTTACAACACATTCCATATCCAGGAACCACAAAGCTGTGTGAATGATCCATTTGACATTTAAGGAAACTATTTAGGGAAAGCACGGGTATATATAATTACTACACCATAAAGTAGGTTTCTACACGTATAGCAGATTTCTGTCCAATGTGCCTCCTGGCAGTGATGTCAGATGCAACTACGGCTTCCACAGGGCAACTGAATTCACAGCTTCTCGAGCGCTTGCGAGTGGCCTCAGTCCGCTTTTTCTCTCTCCTCTGAGTCACCCTACTACCTGCCCCACCGAACACTGGCCTCTGACACCACTTTGACAGTCTGTGCATCTGCCTTTTCCTCTCAGGGCTGTGATGAACCAAAAACCTAAAACTCCAGCCTGGCCTTGGTCAATCTCTCAACAATGTGGACATCAACCAAAGCAAACAGGAATCAAATTTGCAAACCTCTGCAGTTTTGATGAGGGTCCTCCATTCCAGTCTCAATATGTTTTCTGGAAGAGGCTGGTTTATGGCAGGTGCTGCTGTCCTAAGATCTCCACAGCGGCAGCAAAGCAGCAGCATCCTAAACGGACTCTGTAAGGCGCCTGCCCTTGGCGGAGGCCACCCTGCAGCCTCTCAGCCTAGTCCATGAGGAGCTTCCCCCTGGGGGAGCGGGAAGCCGTTAACACTCCCATACACTCCCCGGCTGTGGGTCAGTGAAGGCGAACAACTTTCTGGGATTTCGGTTGAGGACGCAGCTGTCAGTCAAACTGTGATCTAAAGGGAACCTTTAGGGGTTTCTCTGAGGAGGAAGTTACTAATGCATAATTTGGCAGGAGCTGGCAATTGGGAGCCTCCATTTAAACAATAAAACAACTGTCAATATACTCCCAACAGATTCCTACAACACCCATCAGTTTTATTTCTGTTGTCTTTTTCCAGTATAACTCCTTAAAAAAAATAAATCAAAAAGACCCTCTGACATCAATAACAAAACACTGTAAGAATATGACATTATGTACATAAATACTGTGTAAAAACTAAAGAAATGACAAATCTTCCAGGAAAAGGGGGAAAAAAACTTATGTCAAGTGTTAACAGTGATAATATCAAAAAGAAAACTTTGCATTCAATGGAGGTTATACAAAAGTAATGTAACAATTCAAATGTCATCTATGAAATAAAACAAAACAAAACAGGCAGCATTGAGAGAAACAGCATGAGGGAGGAAAATAAATTGGAAAAAATATGGCCATTAAACTCAGAGGCCCACAGAATTATTCAAGTAATGGAAGGGTTAAAACCCTATATATGTATTCATTTTACAAGAACACATTGACTTTCAATTGCTATTTTTCAAACTTGTCCCTATTGTGTCTCAGTTTCCCATTTCACCTCCTTCTTATGCTTTTCTCAACAGAGGACCTCTTGGATTTCATTTGGGGTTGACTTTTAATTTAATAAAAAAACCTGATTTACTAACAGGTTTATAAAGCCAGCCATTATGATGCCTTTCTCTAACGATCCACTCTGGAACAGCAGGAGAATGGATTCTGGAAGACCCCCTTTGAAAACAGCAGAACCTGCCCACTTCAGGAACTCCAAAGGGCTGGGGCTGGGGACCAGGCTGAGAGAGCGCTGATGTCCCCTGCCGTCCAGCTGCCCTTCGGCCCACCTGAAGCATCAGGCCTGGAGAACAAGCCATCGTCACACTGGCCCAGGGGCAGCATTTTCAATTTCCGGCTTCACCCCCACCCTCCCCATCTGCTTCCATCCTCAATCAAGCATGCATGCCTTTTCTCAGAGGGCAAAATGAGGAGCAGGTGGCAGTTGATTGAAAAACAGCAATTTGCCTTTGATAAAGGTGTTCTTTGAAAATGAGTATATTTTGAGGTTTGAAATTTCTAAAAATAAAAAATGATAAAATGGTCTGGCCGTCCAAATCAATCTCTCTCTCACACACAGAGGGAGAAAACCCCAAACTCTGCATGTGCCAGGAACAGTAAAATGACCAAAATGTTATAAAATTAACCGATAAAGTGCATGTTCCTTACATATTACACCTGCCCCTTTTATAAACATTTCTTTTAGAAAGTCACATGTGTAGGCTCAGAATCACATGGTATTATAGAAAGGGTTGGTTGTCCTTTTTTTATCACTTGCTTTTTTCAGTCTCCTAAGGGGGTGAGTTCTGTGGTGCTGCTGCCGGGGAGCCAAAGCCAGCCCTGGAGCTGGGCCTGCCCACTGCAGCCCCTGGGTCTGCAGCAAAGGAAGGCCTCCTTCAGAACTAGTCAATTCCGGTCCTGCCTTGGGGAGCAAACACTGCTGACTGCAACCAAACTCTTTGGCATACTGTACAAGGGGCCTCTCCACCGGCTTGCTCTGCGCGATACACTCTGTTGTTTTAAGTTGCTCTATAAAATACTTGGTGGGCTCTGGGTTCTGGGGGGCATCTGAGTTTCCGGGGGGCTCCTGGGCCTCCATGGCATGCATGCCTGAGTCTGTTCTGATGAAGGGCTGAAGAAGTTTGAGATGAGGGGACTCAGAGGAGACAGGCTCCCTCTCCAGTAAACAGTCTTTACACAGGTCCAAGTAACCTAACTTGGCGAGGGAAGCTGAACGCCTCATTTGGGATGGTTTGGTGAGCCCTATCTGGCAAATCGCTTGGGACTCGATTTCTTTCGCATGCGCCTTCACCACACGGGGGCTGTGGCTAAGATCCTTTATATTGTCACTACTAGAGCTACGAGGGAGTCTACAGGCTACAGGTGATGGGTCCAGTTTTTCTTGTAACTTCCCAATGTTGTCACTACATTTGCTAATTAAGCTCAGGTCTTCACTAGTTAACTGGGAGCCCTTATATGGCACTTCATTGCCGCTGGACAGGGGGCCCTCCTGACTCTCTTCCCAGTGCCCCGGCTCTGCACAGGGCTCACTGTCTGTGGTGCTGCTTTGCTCTGTGAAGCCTTCCAGGTGAACCATGGTCGGGGGATGCAGATAATCCAAGTTGGCAGATGGTACGTGGGTGGTGTGACTGACAAATGGCGCTGCGATGTCCAGGGCTGTTGCCGGGCTGTTGCCCCAGCCTTCAGGGCTGCTCAGGGTGGAGGTCGGGTCGGTGGGCCTGTTCTGCTCAGGACAGGAAGGAGGAGGCAGAGGTAGCACTTTGGGGTACAGAGAAACCTGGTCGGGGCCCAGCGTCCTGTTCAGATTTTCATCTAGTGCACAGAGCACAGTGATGGACTTCTCCACTTTCATTTTCCTCAGTCCTTGCTCCCCACTCTTTTCACTGGTGGCTATTTCACCCCCTGGCCCAGGGTGATTGGGGGATGTGACCGCGTGGGTATACTCAATGATTTCTATCTTCTTGGGAAAAGGGACTGCCTGTGTTTCAGATTCCTGGCATGAAACCACAGTCCTCTGCTCTTTCAGGACTCCTTGCTGTTTGGTTCTAGTCTCTGACTCCGAGCACTCCTGAGGAGCCTGCAAGGAGCAGAAATCCAGCAGCTTGGGTGCTGGAACAATGACATCTTGCTCACAATGCAGTAGGGAGCCAGGCTCACAGCCACTGGATTTCCCTTTGCTCTTGTTCATCTCTGGTTCCCTGGGGACAAACGGATGTCCTAGGGTGGCTTCATCACTCTTCCCTTTCGGTGCCAGGTCTGCCACAGAGGAGTCATTCTTGGAATTCTTGCGAGCGGACAATGAAGTACAAGCAGGAGTAGCACCATGGTGCTCTTGCTCCTGCCGCAAGCGTTCCTCAAATTCCAAGGTAGCTCGTCTTACAGACCCAGGGTACCACTTGGCACCTGGGTGTATCCCTGGGCCCCCGAGCTCTTGTTCCCCCTCAGCTGGTTCCTCTTCTTCCAAGTCAGTGGTGGATGAGGGTACAGTTAGGCAGCCTTCTGGGTCCCACTTCCCCGAGTCTTTGGCTAGTTCAGGCTGGGCTGAGCAGGAACCCTCATTCGGCTCCAGATTTCCAGGTTTGTTCTCCGGGGCCTGGGCCCTCTCAAGGGGCATCTCATGGATGGAGTTCTTCTTTGGTGTATGGCAGGGGTTGGATAAAATGTCCCCCTTTAGTTGAATCTGTCCAACTCCTTGACTGATAGATTCAATCTCAGTTACAATTTCTTTGACTGAAATTGCGTTCTCTGAGTGAGATTGCATGAAAGTGTCTGGGCTGACCAGTTCTGAAATCGCCTAAGAAGAAAACATAGTGAGATGGTTATGGCGAATTGTAGTCTAATGGAAAATGCCAGATTTTCTGATTACTAATCCTCGGATCCAGGAGAACCTTCTGGACACAAATTGTGGAGTGCCTGGGACTGTCCTCTGCCGAGAACTGTACTCTGACCATCTGTTTCGTTGTACAAGAGAAAAACAGATTCATCAAAGGCAGAGATACAAAATTAGTTACAGGTTGTATCACTGTCTACTGAACTTTCTGTTCTGTTTACTCAAACAGGATGCCAATCTAACATCTTGCTCCAAAAATGAACAGCAAATAGCGTTGGAGGCTTCTAATTTTCCTAAGACCATGAGCCTTCAGAACTTAGATCAGACTGGGGAAATGAAATCTTTCCTCTCTGGCCTATATCAACTTCCAGTCAGAGCCTAACCTAGTTCGAGGGAAAGAGTTCCATTCAAGGGCTCACTGCTCTCTTCTCTCTTCTGTGTTGCCAGTTTTTATCCACGTCCTCCCACTTCTAGCAGCAGCATCCCAGCACAGGAGGGCACTATGTGTCTGATCATACAATTCCTAAGTTTCACATGGCTCCTCCTGGGAAATGTTTACTTGGCTTATGCAGCCACGTGCCTGAGAGAACTTAGAAACCGTGACTCGCTGACATTTTATTGTTCTACCAGTTATGAATTCCCAGTTGTATTTAGAACAAGGCCAAAGAAAACTGACCAATGCAAAATCAAGTCCTTTTGTAAAAAAAAAAAAAAAAAAAAAAAAAGGAACTTCAAAATCTGGAAATGGCCCCTGGACACTTCTTAAAGTGACATCATTATTACCATCCATCTACTTTAACATTTTTATAAGCCTTGAAAGTATAATATTTCCCTAGTAATTGTTCTGGTCTTTCCCCTTCAGTAGAGTCAGGGCTAGTACAAACTAACAAGGTCAGTTATGCCTTTGGGAGAAATCTGCTGGGACATCAGGCGGAGGCAAACTTGCCAAGCCTGGGAGAGAAGCCATAGCGGGCTGGTGTGTACATGGGCTGTGGAGGGAGTGCTCATATGACCAGGGACTGTGCAAAAAGCTATTTCTGTCAGAGCTGCTACACCCATTGGTCCAAAGGAGAGCTCAAGCATTCAGATTTCCTAGTGGACTCAAAACAGAGGGACAGCCTTTGGGAAGAGGAGAGGACAATTACCCTCGCATGGTTAAAAAGAGAGAGAACAGATGAATAATGGACAAGGTGTAACTATAAGTAGATAAACATCAGAAGATGTCAGCTCCACGGAGTTCCTTCAGTGAGGTTTGGTATGTTAGAGTAAATTCGTCACCATTTATTTTCCAACTACTATTATATTGATTAAAATGCATCCCAATTTCAGAAGTGTCAAAATGAGAATAAGTGTGAGCCTTACAAATAGTGATATACAGTAATTCTTTCCCTAGTCTGCAATGGTTCCCAAGAGCTCATAGGCCACTGAGAAAAATCTTGGCATTCTGTCTGCTCTCAAATCACTTCCACAAACCATCCCTCAACTCCTGAATACCACAGGGTCTGAGTCGAGGAACAATTCAGGAACATTATTAACAGCAAGAACTCAGCATGGGATTTAGGTGCTACTCCAACAACTATTTACACATGTCTAGTCTTAGACTTTTCTGAGACAGAAAGACTTTTCCAAACAAACCCATCTTTTCAGAGACACAAGTCTCACTTAGGCAGCATGAGTCCCTGGCACTTCATTACGGGTGAGATTTGATCTGAACGGCAGAGGTCCAGGGAGGGGACCGCTCTTTGTTCAGCCAAGAATTTTTTTGTTTTGTTAATCCCTTCTTTCCTCATCCCCTCAGAAATGGTTTCCAATGACACCAAAAACCTGAAAAGATAAATTCTTCAAAAGGCAACTGATTAAAAAAAATATTTAAACCCTGTTTTTAAGGAAAGTCTCAGCCAGACTTTCTCTCCCACACTGCCGTCCTAAATCTTGAGCCACATTAAAAAGAAAGTGAACATAGCAGAGTCCCAAATATTTTGTCTTAGAAGAGAATATCTTAGGTGGAGAACTATAAAGATAGCTTTTACCTTTGACTGTTCCTCATCTATTGACGATTCTTCGGATGCATGGGGAGTGTTACTCAAAGAGCTGCTTCTCTGGTCCTCAGCTGTCACTTCAGAAGGGGCTACTTCGACCACTGACAGTCGACAGCTTTCACTCCTTCCTCCAGCCAGTTCCTCCATCCTTGAGTGGGAAAAAGATCGTGACCGGGTTTCTTGAGAAAGCTCTACAAACTTCTCCAGGGCACTAAAAAAATCAATGCGATCTGTACTAAAATCTGAGACTTCAGCCTGGCAACTGGGTTGGGGGCTTGGTGACTCAGGATCAGGGGACATGGGGAGGTCTTTCAGGCGAGATGTCAATTCTTCCATTGGCAGTAAGTGGACGTTCATGTCTGCTTTCAGTGCATCTGTCTCCAAATCTTCAACTGTTAAGTCTGAGAACTTGTTGGGCATTTCTGGGGCCTGTCCAGGTTGGATTAAGGCTTTGGATGCATGGCAGTTGTCAAGGGGGAATTTTGATTCATTGAGACAACACCCTGATGTACATCCATTGATGTCATTTAGGTTTAATTCATCTTCAATCTGTCCGGCATGAAATTCCCTAGAAGTAAACTCCAAGCAGATCACTCTTTCTTTGGTACACAGGCCTTTCTGATTTTCATCTTGTGGGACAACATGTTCCACAAAGACAGGAGGTATGGATGGGTGACCTTCCATGGTCTTTACTTCGGCAATCTGGTCTGCTGAGGTGGTGATCTCCTTCTTGTTGAGTTCTAGCCCTGGCTTGCAGATGGGTTCATGGTGGTCTGAGAGGTCGCTATCTGAATGAGATCTCCAGAGCTTGTTATGCCGCTGTTTGCTGTGGAGGACATACACAAGAAACATTTTAGTCTGGTCTGTGAAAACAATCAGCACCCTCCAGGAAACTGCTCCCAGATAAACTTAAAACGTAACCTGCAAAATGCTTTGTTAATGCCCAATGGAAGTAGGCAAAAAAACCACATTTGCTTAATTTAACTAACAGCAAAAACAAAAGCAAAGCAAAAACAACAAAAACAAATAAATATGAGATCTCATTTTTTAACCTATTAGACTGACAAGAGCTAACCTGGTTGCTAGCAGCTAGTGTTATTGAGAGTATGGCCAAGCAAGCCCTCTCATATACTACTATTGGGAGGAATATGAATTTTTAAGAGTGAACTCTGGCAATAGTTCTCAAAATTTAACCCTTTAACCAGCAATTTTTCCTTCAAGAATTTTTCCTGGAGTATTACTACTATCAGTGCATAGAGATATATTAAAAGGATGCTCACTGTAACACTGTGGTCCTAAAACATTAGACACCAAAAGGAAAAAAAAGATTTATTTAAATTACAGTCCATACACCTCTATGCTATGAGGCTGGTAAAAAAAAAAGTCAGGTATTTTAGTAGAATGATGTCCAAGGTATACTATCAAGCGAAAAAGCATGTTGAACACAGTTGAAATGGTCAGTTCCCATGTTAGAATAAGTATAGGAAAATATCTGGAAGAACATATCCAAACTGGTAACAGTTCTTTCAAGGGAAGGTAAAAATACTTTTGGGGAGGGCTTTACTTTCTATACTCTGCATTTTTGTAATTTTTGAAATTATAAAATAATGAGCATGTTTATCATTCATTAATAATCAGAAAAAAAACCTAGAACAAAACAGCACTTGAGTAATACAAGGTGAAACAGTCTATGGAAGCTCATTACAAATCCTCATAACGGGGGTGAAGAGCTGATACAGGATTAATCACTGACATGAAAGTGTGAGGAGGGTGGTGATCTTTCTTGAATTAGAAGACAAAGATGAGGCTAGTAAACCTGGCAAAAAAGGTTGGTAACAGAATGGAAGAGAATTAGCAGAGAGTACAGCCCCTTTCATAAGGATCTTTGGATAAAAACCATTAGGCTAGGGCGACACCTGGAAAAGCAGATGGGCCAAAGGAAGACCACACACATCCATCCATCCTTTGGTTTATTTTATGGAGGGAAGGTCTGATGTGGGAAAGGTATTTCATTTCAAACCGCACTCTTGAACAAAGAAGCACAGTTCTCAAAGCTCTAGCCAAAAAGAGAAAGGTGGCCCTGTGGCTGGTCAGGATCGCCTGCCCAGGGAACAGGTCACTAACTGGTTTCTGAGGGATGGTTTCCATGACTTACAAGTTGATGAAGAGTGACCTAACCGCAGGGTAAAATGGGCAACAGCCCAAAACAACTTATCCTGGGCTCAGGGCCACGCCTGCCTCAGAGGCCTGTAAATCTCTGCTGAGTCATGTGCTTGCACTGATGTGAACCCCTGTTTGTTCTCAAGTCTGCACCTGCTCTCAGCTCCCCGTGCCTGTCTGCTGCTTGGGTGGGGATCTTTCTGACTCAGGCCTGCACAGCAAAAGGATGCTTTTCTGAGTAGGTCAATCTGTTTATGAAGACAAGCTATAACCAATCAGTTGGGTGTAAGGTAGGGTTTTCACTCTTTTCAAGTTGCAAGAACTCAGCCACCCCTAGGAGGAGACAACATATCACACATCCCAAACGAGTGAGTGGCTATGTGGAGGAGCAAGCTGACTGGTTGGATAGGTGAGGCCTAACAGTGACCAACCAATGCCAATGTGCTTCCCTTTCAAGTTTCTTCTTTCATATATAGACACCCTTGTTTCCTGATCTAAGTACGACTGTGTTCTCCAATTTCCAGCCCTCACCTATATAAACATGTTCAAACCTGCACTGATTCCTCTTAGCCACCGTGGCAGGACAATTCCCATCATGCAAATGACTAGGAAGACATCTCAGGGAGTTGCTCTCACCCTTCTAATAATGTAAAAGAACATCTTGTCAGTCAGCAGGCAAATGGGATGTTTTCATGACCCCAAGAACCCACAAGGTATGATTTTTAAAACTGCCTGCAAATCACGAACCAATCAGGAGGGAACGAGACACTGAAGTTATGCTAATAGGTACAAACAGTGCACGCTGCAGCGGAACTGGCTGGCATCATTTGCCCAGCAGGATTTCTTTCTCTTCCTGGAGGAGATAATCACCAGAAAATATTGGGTCAGGGCTCTGGAATTACACTGATACCTACTTGTAGAGGAGAAAGAAACACCCCAATCTGAAGAGAGGTCTGATTCTGCCGCCTTTTTCATTTTTGCAATAGGACCTGCATGGAGAGTGTGGTAGGCGGCTCTTGTATACGGTCAAGATACTCACTACCAGGGCCTCTGAAGCACTGCTGCTCCATGGGCCCTTCCTGATCCCTTCCCTCCACGCTCCCCCTCAGGGGTTATTAACCTCTGTCCTGAATTTTATGCTTAGCATTGCCTTTCATTTTTTTTTCTTTAGAGTCACCACCCTTTGTTCTTAATGATATACTGCTCAGGTTAGTTTGTTTTGAAGTTTATATAAATGAAATACTGTATGGATTCTACAGCTGTTTTGTTGCCTCTCTGTTTTTTTTAAAAAAATATATTTTATTGATTTTTTACAGAGAGGAAGGGAGAGAGATAGATAGTCAGAAACATCGACGGGAGAGAAACATCGATCAGCTGCCTCCTGCACACCTCCCACTGGGGATGTGCCCGCAACCCAGGTACATGCCCTTGACCGGGATCGAACCTGGGACTTTTCAGTCCGCAGGCCGACGCTCCATCCACTGAGCCAAACCGGTTTTGGCCTAACACTCTGTTTTTAAGATTCAGCGATGTGCATAGCTGGCATAGCTGTAATTTCAGAGTAAAATTTATTTGCCCATCCTATTGATGAGCAGTTCTGGCTATTATAAACAATATTGCATGGCCATTCCTGTGCCTGGTGCACACTCTGGTTTCTCAAAGATGTTTTATATATAGGAACAGAAAGGTGGGTCACAGGGCATGTATAAATCAGATTTTACCTAGTAACACCAAACTGTTTCCCAGTGAAGCTTTTTCCCAAGCCAGTTTAAATGCTCCTTCACTAGTTGGAATAGATGGAAGGCATTAGATCATATTTATTATTTTAAACTGTTAATATTTAAATTCAGCTGACATCCCCCACCTGGTTCCAGGTAGGCAGCAAGTAAACAAGTTGCCAAAAGGAACTTCAGAGCTGGTTTGTGGTCTGGATGATGCAACCAACTCCAGTTCTCTTCCACCTTGAGTGGCCTCTGACCTGAGTAAGAATTTGGCCTTTTACTTAGTAAATGGATAAGAAGGAAATGTAAATGACAGGATGCACATGATATCCCATTTTCCTGTCTTGACTTGCTTTCTTTCATATTGTTATATGTTTGGGAAAGCACTAATTCTATTGGAGAAAGTTATATAGAGGAAAATATTGCTAAAAATACAATATCAGTTATAGTAAAATCAGACTGTTTATGGTTACTTCTTAGGGCATTAGGCAGCCTGTAGAAAGGAGAAGAAAGAGAAAAAGCTTCAATTGAGCATTTTCTGTGTGCTGTGCTTTAAGATTATTTTTCTGAAAAGCTATTAAGAAAATCTTTAAAAAAAGAAAAGAAAAAGAAAAGAAAATCCTTTAAATGTTGATTGTGATTGGTTGTCACCTGGCCAGGACCACATCCTTTTATTCTCGGGTTCCCTCCTGCTGGCTCACTAATGTGCACCAGCTAACTAGACTTCAATGTCTCTACCAGCAAAGCCAGAGTAAAAGACAACTCTACCTCCTCTGGCCCTGGAGACAGCGGTGTTCAAAGAATCAAAACTGACATCTATGAGGACATGTGGCAAAAACTCTCCCTGGTCACCACCCAGGTTTTCCCTCCTTGCCTTATACCCTGGAACCTAATATCACAGACACATGGTCAGCTTGCAAAAGCCTGAAATCTGAACTTGTCTAATGGAACATAAATCTGCCAGATACCTGCATGGTCAGAGTCGAGAATAACAAACAGGGCTGCTGGCTGTTCAATGGAGGATTTCAACACACACACACACACACACACATACACACACACACACACACACACGCACACACCCCTCCTCCTGCCTCATTCCCCAACTATAAAAAATAAAATTAGATATGAATAATATCAGTGGCTTTATGATATCCCTTAGGTCTCAGGGAGAATATTAAATATTAGGCTTCTCCAGACTCTTAAAGACACACTGAAATATGCAAAAAATCCCTTGTATTTCAGAGGGGCCATATCTGTTTGGCCCACAGCCTCACATTCTGATTAAGAGATTGCAACTAATTCATAAATCACTTTGCTAAACCTCTCTTCTACCAACCAAGAGGTAAAAGTACCAAGCTAAGAGACTCACAAAGAGTCTGCCATCTCAAATTAAGTACTCAGTGCCACCCTGGACAACCATGTGGCTAGAGAATCTAGGCTCAAGGCTCTGTCTCTCCGAGAAAACCACCACATGCTTCCTGGGAGAAGATACGAAACACAAGACTTAAGTAGCTGGGTAGGAAATGGGATTTCTTTGCAGATAGAATGAGTGGGATTTTTCTAAGGACTGTCCTCTCCTGGTTACCTAAGCTGCAAAGCTAGTCAGAGCTCCAGACAATCACAGGAGTCTGGGCCTCTTCGCTTTTCTAAGCAAGCACTCAGGGTTGTGCAAGAATCCGCTGGGCCCAATTCGCTTGGCAGTTAGCTTGGCAGGTAACCTGCCTGCAAATGCCATTTCTGACAACACATCATAGATTGCAGACCCTAATGGCTGCTCACTCAGCAGGCACCCCCACTCTTTCCCTCACTGGTAGAAGCCTGATTTGGTTGGGGTATTCAATGTCCCTTGGGTTCAGGGAATGCAGTACTTTCCTAGCACCAGAGCGTGAATGTGAATTTGTTTAAGCCAGCCCAGGAAATTCTATTTTCCTGGCCAGTGATTAGTTTTAACCACATGACCCAGTCCTGGCCAATGAGTCCTGTGGAGAAGTCTATTGGGGAGGTTCTGGGAAAGGTCTCCCCCCATAATTGAAATGCCCATTCATTCAGCCAGATGCTGTGGAATTTACATGTAGATGCCTAGAAATGTGGCAGACATATGGCAATCATGAGGAGACAAGTTCAAGGACCAAGCCATTAACCAAGGAAGGCAGAGAAGAAAGATGAAGAGTACCCAAGTCCCTGATTACATCACTGAGCCATTACAGAGTCTAGTTCTGGGCTTCTTGTTACAAGTGATGGCACATGGTACAACTTTTAAAAATACCTATAGCTTGGTGTTGGGCCAAATGTCTTTTTAAAAAATATATATTTTTATTGATTTCAGAGAGGAAGGGAGAGGGAGAGAGAGATAGAAACATCAATGATGAGAGAGAATCATTGATTGGCTGCCTCCTGCACGCCTCCTACTGAGGATCAAGCCCGCAACCTGGGCATGTGCCCGTGACCAGAATCAAACCCGTGACCCTTCAGTCTGCAGGCCGATGCTTTATCCACTGAGCAAAACTGGCTATGGCTATGCTGCCCTTTTTACCCTCATTTAAGATTTTCCTGAAATTTCTTTAACACCTAAGAAAACCACATACGCTAAAAACCCCCAACCTAACAGCTTGCAGTAGCCTGCGATTCCAGAATAAATACTGAAATTGGCAGGACACATAGTATCCTTCCTCTCAGTGGGTCACGTGAGGACACTGCCTAACATCCGTCATGTGTCTGGGAATATATAATATTTATATCTCAACCAAACCTCAGATGCCTCTTTCTTGTGCCAAAAAGAACTGCTGTGTTCTACCTTCTGATCTAATCTAAAAATGTCATCAATATCTGGCCCCAAAGACCTATAAATTCTTTTTAAGTGGAGGAGACTTTCATAGCCTCCCAGCCTCCTAAGAGAACAGCTCAGAGGAAACCATGCCAAGTGCTGAGTAAATGGGAGGGTTTTTTAGTGGAAACCATAATGCTGTGCTGTGACCACATTTTCACAATACTTTGGGGTTGGAGGGTGGTCCCTCTGCCTGGATAGGCTAGAAGGCTCTTTAATATTTTGTTCAGGGGAAACACAGCCCAGATCCAAGAGTCAAGACCAAGTCATGAGACTTACTGGAGTTAAACTCTGGCACTAGGCCCCAATGCTTCTAGGCAGCTGTGCCTCCACCCTAACAAAACCATGGAGAACATGCCTACATGGTAACAACGAAGCAAAATCTAGCACTCCACAGAACTTCAACATGTGGCATCTCTGGAAGCTGATCGTTAAATCCAGCTTAATACCTGAATCTTTTCCCCCAGAGCAGCTGAAGGTGGCTTTCACCACCAAAGGGGTAATAAATAATGCAGTGAAACAAATTACTCATTTTATAACCAATTACCAACTTACTGATGGAACAGCTAGTTCTGATTGAGACAAGAAAATGTTCAAGACCTAGTACTGGGTCGACAGAGAAAGACAAATAAATACTGTGTGGTGTCACCTACTTGTGGAATCTAAAAAAGCTGAACTCAGAGAAACAGACAGTGGAGTGCTGGCTACCAGGAGTAGGGGTTGGGAGAAATGAGTAGATACTGGCCAAAGGGTACAAACTTCCAGTTATAAGATTGCCAAGTTCTGGAGAATCTAATGTATGGCATGGTGATAACAGCTAATACTTTATTATATACTTGAATGTTGCTAAGAGAGATCCTAAATATTTTTACCACAAAAAAGAAATGTGTAAAGGGATGGAGATGTTAGCTAATGCTATGGTGGTAAGCTGTTTGCAATGTATAAATGTATCAAATCAACACACTGTACAGCCTACATTTACACAATACTATATGTCAATTATATCTTAACTAGAGGCCCAATGCATGAAATCTGTGCAAGGGGCTTGGCCCTCGCAGCCACGGCTTTGTCCAAAAGGACGTCCGGTCTAATTAGCATATTATGCTTTTATTATTGTAGAAGGTAAACCTGCAGGAAAAAGGAATAAGTGATGGTTAAGTGCAGTGTAAGTCCTCAGTATATGTTGTTACAGTTGAAAGGTAAGATAATGTCAACTGTTTCTGTAGGTATTGAGTTTATAAATAATTTTTCCTTTGTAATTTTTTTTTTGCATTTTTACAAAGCATATATAGGATGGGGCATACACAGGCTTACAGTTATTTGTATGGAAAATAATACAGTGATTAATAACCTCTCTCTTACTCTCCCTTCCCCTCTCTCTCTAGAACCAATGAAAAGCACATCCTCGGATGAGGATTAAAAAAACACACCAATAGGTCCAGCCAGAGTGGCACAGTGGTTGGGCATCAACCTATGAACCAGGAGGTCATGGTTCGATTCCACCTTGGGCACATGCTCTGGTGGCAGGCTCCAGCCCCAGTAGGGGGCGTGCAGGAGGCAGCTGATCAATGATTCTCATCACTGATGTCTCTCTCTCTCTCTCTCTCTCTCCATCTTCCTTCCTCTTTAAAATCAATTTAAAAATATGTATTTATGTGTAAAACCAAAAGAACTATTTCTGGGATGCACCTTTTCACCCCAATATATATCCCAATTCTGCTGATGTTGTCACATGACCCAAATTACTGGAGTGGGCTCAGTGAAACCAAGTACTGGAAAAAAAGTCCAAAGTAGCAGCAGGCACTTTTTCTTTTTCTTTTTTTAACAAATGGGCCAAACAATTTCTAAGAATTTCAGCTATGCCTAGAATTACCTTGGGAGCAATCCATTTTGATAAGACAGTGCATCTGGCATTAGAAATTGTTGAGAAGGGGGAGGTGGAGGAGGATATAGGCGGGTAAATGGTGATGGAAGGAGACATGTAGGGTGGTGAACACAAAATACAATATACAGATGATGTTATGGAATTGTGCACTGAAACCTATATGCTTTTGTTAGTGTCAGCCCCAATAAATTCAATAAAAAGGGGAAAAAAAGATATTGAGAAGTGTCTGTTAGAATCTACACCCAGGTGAAAACTGAAATAAGGGAATAGTATTTTCCACCCTTTAGCTTAAATTACAGAGCGAAAAATAATGTTAGTTTTCATTAAATGTCTAATCTCCCATGCTAATCTCAAATGCTTATACTTATTTTGTAAAAAACTGGCTAGAGATATCAATTTTTAAACATGTGACATATCCATGTTAGGCTGTGACACATCCATGTTAGGCTGAGAACTAGCTGCAGAGAAGGACATTTTGCCTTTCCTTAGGGAGCGTAAGGATGGAAAATCTGAGAAAGTCACACTTAAGGACCCACCTTGCCAGCAGAATCCCCTGGTACTCTTCCAGTTGTCTCATGAAGCTGGGGTTGGGCTTAGTCACTGTTCGTCTTTCCTTCACATAGTCATAGGCTCGGTCCAGATTCCAGCCATATTCCTTCATTGCATAGGCAATCACAGTGGAGGCTGAGCGACTCACCCCCATTTTGCAGTGCACAAGGCATTTAGATCCATGTTTCCTAGTTTGGGGATTGAGGTAAGAGGAAAACACAATGGTGAGTACACTTTCAAAGCCAGGTTTGAAATGTTTCCAAGTGTCCTGTCCTGCCCTTCCATTTTCTTGCTATGCAACCCATGCAAACATTTATCAGGTATAAGACAATGCACAAGGTACTATGAGGCACAGTAACATTTTTTCCCTAAAAGGTAGAATTCAGTGGAAGAAGCAGACGAAGTTCACAATGGTAACTGAAATGCCAGCTGGTCACAGGGTGCTAGGGGAGAATTTCGATTTAGAGACTGGACCCCTGTGGCTGAAGGCCAGTCCCTCCATGGCCCCAGGGGCATGTTTCATGGCGGGCAGTCTCTTGAGCTACAGGTGTGGCAGTGATTCACCTAATTTACCCAAATGTTCTCAATTGCTTCCAGTTCAAGTTCCAGTCAGGGTTCTGACCCTGGAGGAGAGCACAAACCAAGTGAAACTAATCCTCCTCTGTACTCAGATGTAGCCCCGGATATTACTTTTCACATCACCACCCATGTTCTGTCTAGGGACTGGCTGTACAACCCGTGGAGCTGGATGGGACCATGAGATAAATGCATCATGTGGCTCTTTCAGTAAGGAGGGTGGATACATAACTACCCCCCGTTTTTTAATGGGGTGGAAAAACAAGAAAACAAAGTTACCATAAGGTGATACTTACAACAAACACAACTAAACCTCTCAGTCTTAACATGCCAGAGTTTACTTATCTTGAATATAAGCATTACTTGGTTATGCTAATTCTGCTAATAACACAATGTCTGGCACAGAATAAGCCTTCTGATACTTGCTAAGTGTGTGAACAAACTTATGGATCTGCTGATTAGATCTGTCAGCTATAAGTAGGAACAACATTTTTAAATCTGGGAAAGAATGATTACTCTTATCACTAGTGTCATGGGCTGGAATTCTTCCCAAGTAGCTATTCCAATAAATTTAAAAATGCACGTGTCAGCCTAAAAGGGGAAATCTATTCATCCACTTGCTCACTGTATTATAGTAGATAAGCTTCCTTGGGGAAGCTTATAACTCTCCTGCTGGAGGAGACACGGGAAAGAGTTCAGCACCAATGCAAGGAGGCACAAGTTTAAGTGCCAAAAGGAGTGAGCCAAATAAGCTAAAGGAATGCAGAGAACAGTCTGGAATAACTGAAAGTCTCAAAAGGAAGGTAAGATTAACCTCCTAGCTGTCAATTAGATGCAAAATGTTGATGTGGTGTGTTTTTGTGCTTAGATTATCCCAAAGGACTAGGAAATACTTGTTTCGTTTATGGCACCATAGGGTTTTCATTTACACTACAGTTGGGAAGCCAATGCACAGTGACTCAGGTGGAAGTTCAGACATGTGCTCAAATATATGCCCATCAAGCTCTGACAACTTTAATGCATAAAATTTCAGGTCTGTACCTGCAGGCATGGAAAGTGTTCAAATTTGGACAATCTTAAGAAAACGCAATTATAAAATCCACTTCGATGAAAACATTTATTCATATTAAACTAGGCTTTTTCAGTGGATGGCTTCTAACTCACGTAACAAAGGATCTGATGTCAGTTTTCAACGAACTCAATTTAAGTTCCCCTCCAACCCCCCGGCACCTAGTGCTGGATTGTCCAGATTAAGCCTGGTCTCACATTAGTAACCCTAAACTCACCCATATACAGATTCTGGAATTTAGGGCCCTGATTAGGTAAAACACATGAGGTGCCCAGTGTGCCACTCAGGAGAAACTCACTCTCAGATGCAGGAGCCTGAGAGTGAGTGCTGCTTCAATGTAACCTGGGCACCTCATGCATCTCATTCTAATCCCAGCCCTGCTGAAATCACCCTTTCTTTTCATTGGGACTGGGGCCTCACCTTGAACTCTAGCTTCTTCAGCTGTGACCCTGACAACTTGCCTAGTTCTTTCTTTAAGGGACTAGACTATTCTTATATCATCTTGGGTTTAAGTACTATCCTCACCATTTGTTTCTTAACCTCTCTGAATCTTATCTCTATAGTCTGTCCACATCTATACAGAAGGATGACAATATATGCCTCCCTGGGTTTTGGAAAGTATTACATGAGAGAATACACGTAAAGTACCTGGCACATAGTAAGCATGTCATGGGTGGCATTATTATTGGGAATCCTATATAATAAAAGCCTAATATGCAAATTGTTCAACTAGGAGTTCAACTGCTTATTATGACGTGCTCTGGCCACAAGGGGGCGGCGCAGAACATGGCAGGTGTTGGCGACGCTGCGCAGGCGGCAGTGGAGGCACTGCCAGCTCCAATGGGCCCGTGGGACCGTGGCAGGATGGTGGAGCAGGTGAACGGTGGCGCCAGGCCAAAGCAGGTGCAAGTGGGGGCCTGATCGCCCCGAGGATCACCCTGCACATGGCGACCAGCGGCAGTGGCAGGGGGGTGGGGCCGCCACCTGGCTCCCAGGTGCTGAGGGAGCCGGGCCGCCCAGCCCTGACTGACTGCCCCATAAATCAGTAATGGTGAACCTTTTGAGCTCAGCGTGACAGCATTTTGAAAAACCCTAACTTAACTCTGGTGCAGTGTTACATATAGAAATTTTTTGATATTTGCAACCATAGTAAAACAAGGACTTTTATTTTTGGTATTTATTTTATATATTTAAATGCCATTTAACAAAGAAAAATCAACCAAAAAAATGAGTTCGCGTGTCATAGGTTCGCCATCATTGCCATAAATGGTGACCAGCGGCTGGCAGGCCCTGATCACCCAATTGGGGCCAGGCCCTGGGCTTGGACGGAGAACTGGGGATGGGCTGGGGGGCGGGGAGGGCTGCGACCTCTCGCTGGCTACCTGGGGGCTGGGGTGACGGGGACGGAGGTGCGGTGAGAATGTGGAGTGTCCACCAAGCTTGCTCTCACTCCCCCTACTAACCTCCCCTGGGAAGCCAGGGCTTGCGCCAGGGAAGCCCTCATGCTCCGCCGGTGCCGGGCACCCCCAAGGAGTCCACCTCACACCCATGTGGCCTCTTCCAGGTGGGCCGGGCTACAGCTGCCGACCGCAGGGGCCAGTTGGTCTCCCTGTGGGTTTGCGCAGGAGCAGGTCTGCGAGGCTGACTGGGCGGCCCAGAGGCCCATACTGTGCCCTGGCCCATGGCATCCGGCCAAGCTCACCCCATCTCTGCATGGGGACTCAGGCGCCGTGACTCAGGCAGAGGAGGGTGTGTGGGGGTCTGGGGGCCCAGAGGTCAGCTGGGACCTGCCCTTCCACGCCAGATGCTCGTGCTTCGATCACAGGCCAGGCCTAGCTTTTTCTATATATATAACAGCCTAAGTGACCAGCTGACTGGCCGACAGCTATGATGCACAATGACCACCAGGGGGCAGATGTTCAATGTAGGAGCTGCTGAGCGACAGCAACTTTGCAGAGTGCCCTCTCGCACTCCAGGACCCCTCGGGGGATGTCTAACTGCCGGTTTCGACCCGATCCCTGCAGGCCAGGCCAAGGGACCCCACCTGCCGGAGGGACCCTGCTCACTCCACAGACACCCTTTGAGCCACAGCGCTGCCCCAGGTGCGGCCAGCCGGGGAGGGACCACGGGAGGTTGGCTCCAGAGTGTGTCCGGGCCGTCTTGCTCAGTCCTGCCCTGCTGGCCACCTTCTAATTAATTTCCTTTCAATGTGCACGAATCTGTGCACTGGGCCTCTAGTAATTTAATAATAGAATATAAAATGTTCTTTAAGAATATAAAGTGCTCTTTTAGGTGCTACCTAGAGACTAAGAGAATGAGCTCAAAGCTAGGGTATGGGAATTTAGGTAACTAAAAGGAAGAATCTCCTCATCATGAAAGTTCTTAAGAGAAGTATGGACTCATTCTTAAAGGAGGACTTTACAAACAGAAGTGCCTATCACCTGCCAGGGATGATTTGAATGTGGTCCCACCTGAAGGAGGAGTGTGGCCAACATGCTACGCCCTCTCTATTGAAGGCATAATAGGATTGGCAAGGAAATCCCCAGGGACTTAAAAAACAAATGAGTGTTGAGCCCTGGCCAGGTGGTACAGTTGGTCATCCTGTACACCAAAAAGTTGTGGGTTCAATTCCCTGTCAGGGCACATATCCCCGGTCGGGGCATGTAAGGGAGGGAACCGATGGATGTGTCTCTCACACATCAATGTTTCTCTCTCTCTCCCTTCTCTCTAAAATCAGTAAGACATATAAAAAATGAGCGTTGACCTATTAATACTAATTAATACTAAGCACTAAATTAAAATAATCAAATAGCTTCACTAAAAGGACCAATTAAAATTTTAAATTTAAGGAAGACATCAACAGAAAGGCCAGAGAAAAATCTCACTATTTAGAGTATCATAAAAGTAACGTAAAAAAAAAAATGAGAAAAGATTTCCAAAGATCTCTAAGTTTATAGAGAGGAGGACCCAGTATTCTATCTGTGTGGAATAATGTCAATTATACAACTTTAAAATGTCTCCATTGGCAACTTAAGCATTTCATTCAGAATTTCTCCCTTCTCTCATTTTTATTTCTTTAGCTGCAGCTTAAGTTTATATACTCTAATTTTGTGCTCAATGGAACTAGCCAACATGAGATCATCTTTCAGGGACTTCATCTACTTACAGGAAAAGTATTAAGTCACTAGTCATCTTTCCCCGAGGATTAAGAAATCTCAGTCATCTTTTTAAAAATTGATTTTACAGAGAGGAATGGAGAGAGAGAAACATTGATGTGAGAGAGAAACATTGATCGGTTGCCTCCCTTTTGCACCCTGACCAGGGATCAAACCTGTAACTTGGGTATGTGCCCTGACTGGGAATCAAACCTGCTACCTTTTGGTGCACGAGCTGACATCCAACCAGCTGAGCCACACCAGCCAGGGCTTTTTTTCTTTTTTCTTTACTTCCTTTTTTTCTGAGTACTCTCAGTAAATACTTATTTCAGGCCCCAGGCATGTGTGGTGCACATGGAACAAGGGTAAGAATGTGTTCGAGACCCATTACTTACTTTGCTTTAGAGATGAATTTGTAAGTGTCATTCCAGTAAGCCAGGAGATCCGTTGCCTCTTCATCATATACCCGAATGTTATGATATTCGAAGACTCCTGGGAAGAAGTTATCTATCTCTCGAGTGACATTCAAAATATACCGCACCCTGCAAAGAAACCAAGGGAGAAATTGGCTCTACTACTCAGGCTAAATCCAATTTCTAGCACTGCTTTTCTTATTTACAACTTTTTAATCCCTATGCTGAAATTAAATACCAAAATATTGAAGAAAGCTAAAAAACGAAGAGCCTATACTTATTTAATACAGAAACTGTATAATAGGGCCCTGGGCACACCTGCGCACCAGGGAGTTACTGGGAGAAAAGTTGTCTACCAAGTTGAACATCTAAATTCCATTTCAGTTTGCGTAGTTACACAATCTCATCTTGGATAGTCTTTTGAAAACATGTCTTGTATTTTACTCAAAAGAATCAGCCTGAGGCCCATGAGGGAAAATTCCTCTATAGTCACTAAAATTACCAGCAATATAATTTATTCTTTGGAGGTCACTTGTATTAAATTATGCATCTCAAGAAACAAATAAAAACCAGAAGAAGGAGAAGTTTCCTCCTATCTTCCTAAATGCCAGATAGTCAGATTTTGCTCTCCTACTCTCTCTAAACTACGAAATGCAAATGAGACCAGAGCTGGGAGGGTCAGAGGAAAGTTGGATTTGAAACTATCTGAACTCTCTAGGCTGCATTCCTGGCTGCCATGGCAGCAGATGTGTCTGAGAGCTCTATACTAAGAGGCCTGCAGGAAAGGGTTCTGTATCAAAAATTTTTTCTGCTATCTGTCTCCCTGCACAATGTCAATAAATGCTCGGGTTTTGTTTGCCAAAGGGTGATCTTTTCTTAATGCCGTGTGAACTTAGATATCACGGGAGTTTGCTCCAACAAGAGAGCACAGGCTCCCTCATTTTTCTGCAGAAGCTGCTTCCTTCTCAGAATCGCATAAAGGGAGGGTTCTACAAACCCATCTCCAAAGTCAGAGAAATGACTACAGGAAGGGAGAGCCGTAGCTAACCAGTTCTGTGGTTAGGTGAGGAGACCAAAATTGTTCTGGGATATGATTTGAATCTGTTAACTCAGCATCAAAGTTTGTTACTAGAAATGATTTTTCTTTTTAATTTAAAAAGAAAGCACGTGCAACTTGGGAAAGTCTAACAGTTCCCCAAAAGGTTAAACATAGAGTTACCATATGACCCAGCAATGCCTCTCCTAGGCAGAAACTCAAGAGATAGGAAAACAGAAGTCCACCTAAAAATTTGTACATGATTGTTCGTCTCAGTTTTTAAAATAGCCAAAAAGTGGAAACAACCTAAATGTCCATCAACTGATGAATGGATAAATTAAATGTGGTATATTATGGAATATGATTTGGCAAGAAAAAAGGAATGAAGTACTAATAATACATGCTATAACATTAATAAATGTTGAAATATAATGTTAAGTTAAAAAAAATTCTTAAAAGACCACATACTGTATGATTCCATTTACGGTATATGAAATGTTCAGAATACGCGAATCTATAGGGACAGACAGTAGATTAGTAGTTTCTAGAGGCTAAGGGAAAGAAGGCAATAAAGGCAGCTAAAGAGTATAGGCTTTCTTTTTGGGTTGAAAATGTTTTAAATTGCTTGTTGCACAACTGTGAATGTACTAAAAATCACTGAAGTATACATTTTTCAGTGGGTGAACTGTATGGTATATGTATTATCTCTCAATAAAACAGTCAGAAAAAGCCCAGCCAGTATGGTTCAGTGGTTGAGCAATAACCCTTGAACCAGGAGGTCACAGTTCGATTCCTGGTCAGGCTTGATCCCCAATAGGGGCATGCAGGAGGCAGCTGATCAATGATTCTCTGTCATCACTGATGTTTCTATCTCTCCCTCTTCCTTCCTCTCTCTCTAAAATCAATAAAAACATAGTTTAAAAAACTGTCAGAAAAAAAATGAGCAAGCACACTTCTTTTATTTAAAATAAAAATGCATGCCTGGCCAGTGTTGCCCAGTGGTTGAGTGACAACCCATGAACCAAGAGGGCCCTGGTTCAATTCCTGGTTGGGGCAAATGCCCGGGTTGTGGGCTCGATCCCCAGTAGGGAGAGTGCAGGAGGCAGCCGATTGATGTTTCTCTCTCATCTATGTTTCTATCTAACCATCTGCCTTCCTCTCTCTCAAAAACATATTTTTAAAAAACTTAAAAAATAAAAAAGAACAAACTTCCAACTTCAATTCCAAACTTCAGTAATGGATTATGGTAAGACAGGACTTCCTAATCCTTTTTATTATAGAGCTTTAGGCAGCTACTTCCAGTTGGAATTGGCACTCCTTGAAATTTCTTTGCCATCTCTATATGGAGTAGCACTTTACTTGGGGCCCTTAAGTGAGATTAGTGAAAATAACCTTAATGTAAAAATTACACTTGAAAAATCCCTTAAGTCACCCACAGGCACATGTTGTGGGGTATAGATCCCTGAACTGTAATTCTTCACCCCACTAAAGTTTAATAAATTTAAGAAACAAGATCTAAGTTAATATCCAAATATCCAACCATACTGTCTTTTAAAACAAACAGATATACGTACATTTTATAATTTGGCCTTATAGTAGTAAACGAGATGAATAGGTCTCATCTTCAAGCGGGAGTTGTAAGTCAAAAGTCAAAGTGTATGTATGTGTTATGTGATTCCAATGCATTTCCAAACACTGCTATAGCAAATCTCAGATTTCATATTAAACACTGTATTTAGGTGCTAGTTTCCCATAAGCCAGTCCAATTTTTCCATCATTCCTTCACATTTACTGAGTATTCTATAAAACTCTGAGCTAGGGAGATGTATGTTTTACACAAAACTAAGAGTCTCTGCTTTTAAGAACTCTAGACTTAATTCTTATCCATGTAAACTTTCCAAGTTCTATTTATTTCCAGATCTTAAATTAAGTAACCAGATTTCCTCCCATGGAACTCTTTTTATGATTATTTGGCTTAAGTCTTGCTCCAAGTTCATTTTAGCAATTATGACATACCTTTCTTCTGGGGGAAAAGTAGGGAGTATGCATTTAATCATGTTAAAGATAAAGAGAAGGCTGACTTGGAGCTGACAAAACAGGCAGCCCATAACCAGCCAGGCAGCCATCGCTATCTGTGAGTCTCAGTAGGTCTTATCTCTGTCTACAGTGAAGAGTTAGCATGGCCAATTTCCAGACACGATTTTCTCTTCTCTTGTTGGGATGATCTGACCTGCTAAGGCCAAATTCAATAAAAAATTTAGGCGTTAGCTAAGAAATAAAAAGGAACTAACGGCAATAGCTTTTTACTTGCTGAATGTTCACTGTGGTCTCAGTTGCTACAATAAAATTCAATAACCATACAGTTTATGAGCACATTTCCTCATACAAGGTAGGTCTTCTTGTTCAATTTCAGAAGCTCATCCATTTTTAACCTACTTAGTCTACAAGTAACTTATCGAGTCTCATTTATCTTTGTACACTTAAAAAAAAGTCCTCACCTGAGGATGTGCCTTTAGTGAATTTTAGAGAGAGGACAGGAGAGAGAGAAAGAGAGAGAAACATCGGTCGGTTGACTTTGGTACACTCCCCTAACCGGGAATTGAACCTGCAACCTCGGTATGTGCCCTGACAAGAATCAAACCCACAACCTTTTTGGTGCATTTGCTCCAACCTGCTGAGCCACCTGGGTAGGGCTTATTTATCTTTGGATCCCTAGCACCTAGCACTATGCTAGACCTACAGAAGACACTCAATAAACTCTGAACGAACAGCTGTGAAACCGACATATCAGTTCTGCATATTCTTACGTAAAAATAGGGACCAAAGGTAAAACTATGGAGACAGAAAAAAGATCAGTGGTTGCTGGGGTTGGAAATGGGGGGCGGGGGGTGATAAATGGATGGAGCATAGGGGATTTGTAGGGCAGCGAAAATACTCTGTAATGCCATAATGATGGATACATTATTCATTTGTCCAAAGCCACAGAATGTACAACAACCAAGAGTGAATCATAAGCTATGGATTGGGGTGATTATGGTGTCTCAATGTAGGGTCCTCAATTATAACAAATGGTGGGGGATAGTGATAATGGGGGAGGCCATGTATGTGTTGGGGCAGGGGTATCTGGCAAATCTCTGTATCTTCCCCTCAATTTTGCTGTGAACCCTTAAACTGCTCTAAGAAAACCCACACAAACTTTTTTTTTTAAGGAACCAATAACTGCATTTGGTTTTAAACAGGAAGAAAGGCTTACACATTTGTTTCTGAAAGCCTTACCACTGAAACAGTTGATCTTTCATGGTAGGCAGGAGGATGAAACAGTGGGAGAACAGCAGTTTTAATTCTTATTAGACTGAACTTGGTTAGAATCAACAGGAAGCAATTCTAGAGTGTAAAGTAACTCACTGACACCTCTTTGACTGGAAACCGTAAAGATCAAACAGTGATGCTTACCCTCGGTTCTGTAAATCCTCTAAGTTAGAGGCATTCCATTCGGAGCCCTGTGGAACCAAAATGAGAGGGTTAGGGAGCATTAGCAAGTGAACCAAATATAATATTTAAACAGGAGTCCTGTGAGGGAAGCAGCAGTTTCTAAAATGAATGCCAATACCATTAGTGAATTTCCTCTATGTGCCAGGTACTTTATGTTGTCATGTTTAGTTTTCACAAATGATAAAGTTACCTTCATTTTTTATAGATAAGAAAACCAACTCTCAGAGAATTAAAATAATTTATTTTCAAGATGACAGTGATGGAAAGGTATCTCTGATCTCTGACCATCCTCCAATCTAAGTTAAATGTCTGTTATTCTTGTTTACAGTACTCTTTTTGCAAAAGCATGTATTGCAATTTTTATTTATGTATGTATTTATGTGTTTACTGACTACCTCTCTTCCACTGTAATGTAAGCTTCTCTTGTTCCATATGGAAACTCCAGTGTACTCCCTGACACCTGGCAGGTATTCAATAAACATTGTTGAATGAACAAAATGGCATTATTATGAATTAAACCTAGATTTCAGTCTAAAGCCCACACTCTTTCTAGTGCATTATGTTTCATGTAGGAAGTTGGGCTGGGGTAGGGGAGAGAGGAGGGGGGAGGGAGAGAGAGAGAAAAGAGTGAAATAGCAGCTTCTGTAAAAAAAAAAAATTGAGGGGAAACAGGATACACAAAATTTAAGGAGGTTCTATAGATTATCTGGAAGATACATCAATTTTTAATATTTTGACACATTTACTTTCTCTCTTCTCTTCCCTTTCATTCAATATACGTCCTACTTTCCCCCCTGAACCATTTAAAAGTAATTTGAGCATCATGTTACTTCACTTCAATACTTGACCATGTATCATTTAAGAACAAAAACATTCTTTTACATAATTTCATTTTTACAACCAAGAAAGATAATATCAATACATATCTAAATTTCAATAATTGTCCTTAAAAATATACTTTAGCCTGGTGGGGTGTGGCTCAGAGGTTGAGTGTAGACCCATGAACCAGGAGGTCATGCTTCAATTCCTAGTCAGGGCACATGCCCGGGTTATGGGCTTGATTCCCAATAGGGGGTGTGCAGGAGGCAGCTGATCAATGATTCTCATCACTGATGTTTCTAACTCTCTTTCTCTCTCCTTTCCTCTCTGAAATCAATAAAAACATATATTTCTAAAACAAAACAATATACTTTATATTCACTCAATCAAGAATCATACCTTACATTGAGTTGCCATGTCTCTATCTCCTTTAATTTAGAATAGCCCACCCTTATCTTTATTTTGTCTTTCATGACATTAACATTTTAATAGACTACAGGTCTGTAATCTTGGGAGAATTGCCCACAATCTGGATTTTTCTGATTGTTTCCTGATAACTAGATTCAGGTCAAGTATTCTGGGCAAGAATATTACAAGGTGATGTTTTGTACTTCCTACTGCATCAAATCATGAGGCACATACTGTCACTTTGTCCCATTGTTTATCATGCTGACTTTGAATTCTTGGTATTATCTTTGTGTCTGCTACATCCTTCTATTGTAGAGTTTGCTTTACAAGTAGTCATCTTTAGGTGTAAGCAATCTTTGAGGCCATGTGAATATTCTGTTTCATAATAATCCTGTTATGCTTTAAAGTTATTTGAGTTAAATGGAATTTAGCATTAGGAGACTTGGGTTCAAGTCTGAAATCCCCCTCCTACAGTGGGGCATTAGACAAGCTACTTAACCTGGCCTCATTTTCCTTATCTATAAAATGGAACTCTCCACCCGCTCACATAGTTCTGTACATCTAGTGAGCACCTTCCTCCTTAAATTACAAAATATAACGTTTCTCCCAATTCCTTCTGCCATGTGAGAATACAAAGAGAAGTCTGAAACGCAGAAAAGGGCCCTCACTCAACCTGCAGGCACCCTGATGACAGACTCTCAGCCTCTAGAACTGTGAGAAATAAATTTCTGCCTTTTATAAGTCAACAAACAAACAGTTTCTCGCATATTAAAATGGGAGAACCTTCTTTTCATTCTGAATCCTCCTCTACACACTGTCCTTTCCCCTTCTCTTCATAGCCAAGTTTCACAGAAACATAATCTAACACTTCCTCTAATTCCTCATTTCCCATGAATCTCAACCCACAGCATTATGGCTTCTGCCCTCATCATTCTTGCTAAGAACGTTACTAATGAGTTTTCTAATTGTCTAACCCAAGGGTCACTTTTGTATCCTTATCCCTTTGGTCTTCTGTGACTATCTATCTGATATGGATCATTACTCCATCCTTATGGAATTAGATCACACTCCACAAATATCTACCCTCATGCCTGGCACAATAAAGAGGATCAACCAATGTTTGTTGACTGATTAAATGAAACAAGTAAATAAAGCACTGTGAAAATTGTTAAGTGTTATGCAAGCACTATCACAATATTACAAGTGAAGTGTAATTTAGCCATTTAACTGGAAGATCTCAAGGATACTGTACCCAGGTTTCAGTAAGTGATGAAATGATCTCCCTCCTCCTCCTCTCCCTCCTCCTCCTCCAGACTAGAGCTCAGCTGACTTGCTTTCCAAAAATATGGAAGGTTCTGAAGGCTTTAGGCTCAACCTTAGAAAACCAGCTCTCATACCAAAGAAAGAGGCAAGACTACAAAGGACTTCAAGGAGACAGAAGTCAAGTAATAAAGGGTTGAGTGGCTAATATGGAACCAGGGAAATGTGATCCCCTAACTTCTAATTTAGAAATCTAAATCCTCTGAGAGGGACTCTGTCCAGCTAGATGGAAATAACCCTGACATGATGGGGAAAGTCCATGGTTTTTATCTACCTGTTTAGAGAAAATTCAACCTGACAATCTGAAATGACACATATCCAGAAACAAAATAAACTAAAAGCCCTAGCTACTGTCTCAGTGAAGCCTGTGCAATGTGACTTGGGCTGTGGCTATGGCTGCTTCAAGTTCAACTGAAAGAAAGAACTGGAGTCCATGTGGTGTAATTACCTTTCTGCCCTCAATGCAAATGCCATTTATATTGGCCTCCTGGGGTCTTCCACAGACTCAACCTCTTTTTCTCTCTGCTTCTCAGGCTTACAATGACTTAATTCCATGGGGGTTTTCACTATGTTCTATGCAATTATGCAAAGTGTTTTCTAATATTCCTGAAATGTAAAATGAAATCTTGGGACTGTAATACATTTTTAACTAAGTTCACTTCCATCTTTTTACTTTTTACTCTTAATACATTTTTAACTAAGTTCATTTCCATCTTTTTCCATGTAGGTTCCCCTACACTGTACTCTTGCCCAAAGACCCAAGTGACTGATTTTTTTTTTCCAATTGTTATCCTCAGGAAATAGCCCTGTTGGGGTCCAAATGTTCCAAGCAAAATAGAAGAGAAGAGCACATTTATGGCAAATAAGAAAGAGTGTATTGGGGTT
Organism: Myotis yumanensis; assembly: GCF_028538775.1. Lineage (NCBI taxonomy): Eukaryota > Metazoa > Chordata > Mammalia > Chiroptera > Vespertilionidae > Myotis > Myotis yumanensis. Next base: position 20,365,146 of record NW_027223767.1, on the reverse strand, counting down.
CTCCTCAAATCAATACAACTTGACACAATCAAGGACTGGTATCCTAGGTTATATCATTTTCATCACACCTACAGCCTCAACACTTAAATTACATTACTGTGGCAACCAGGCCCAAGATCTCTTTTAACTTTATCCTATACATCTCTAGTAGAGGGATGAAAATCATGAATATAAATAAAAATAGTCAATTTAATTATTGTCAGACTTATTCACATATCCACCATTTCTCTGCACCTACTGTAAAAAAGTAACCACCAATTTGAGGCTTAATTTTTCTTTGAAAAAGAAACACTATTCTACAAGGATATGTAATGTCAAATTTTGAAAAATATACCAGCAGTAAAATTCTGACTACTTTTTTTTTTCATGAACAACATTATTGGTTATGTGTCCAATACTCCTGTGTTTCCCTTGTTTAACTAAGAAAGCTGCCTGTCTTTCTGCAAAGGGTCTCTGTTCACATCTTGCTTTTTCTCAGCCAAATCGGCCAGCCTCCAGGAGAGATTTGGTTGGGCAAATGCTTCCAGCTCAGAGAAACAGTACACTCTTAAGGGTGTGGAAGAACTTTTTCTGGAAATAGTCTGGCTTCCAGCCAAATGAATCCTCTCTCCTTGCTGCAGATTTTCTTTAAACTATGCTCTACACCAGTGGTTCTCAACCTTCCTAATGCCGTGACCCTTTAATACAGTTCCTCATGTTGTGGTGACCCCCAATTTCATTGTTACAAATGGAACATAATTAAAGCATAGTGATTAATCACAAAAACAGTATGTAATTATATATGTGTTTTCCGATGGTCTTAGGCGACCCCTGTGAAAGGGTCGTTCAACCCCCAAAGGGGTCGCGACCCACAGGTTGAGAACCACTGCTACACGTTTCTTCTTCAGACCAGCTAGACACCTTTTCAAATAAACATCTCTGTGTAGCACACTGCAGAGCTGAACATTCTTCCAAGGGAGGGGAGAAATCCTGCTGTCTCCCTTCACACAATCTACTTGCACTCCAGGCATGGCAGCTATGCACACGATAAAATGATTTTGCAGAAAATTACCACCACCATTTGCAACTTGGATAAGACATCCTTTTCCGTGTTAATTGCTGGGGAAGCCAGCAGAGCACAGACTCACTGGAGAAGATATAGGGGGCTGGACACAGGACATGGTGGTGCAAACAAAGGGAGAAAGCCATCAGGGAAAAAGTACAATAAGATGTTGAGATAATCTGTTCATCTACTTATTTTGTTGGATAAGAGTTAAATTTCAGGATTCTCTACTTTGATTTTTTTCTCAAATAAGAAAAATATTCACAATAGAAAGAACATGTCCATTCTCTTGAAAACAGAATTGTACCTGAAGCAGAATAGAGTTTCCTTTTTCCAAAAATATGGACATCGATACATATTAAAAATGGATTGTTCTTTCTATTTAGTACTATTAGAATTTGTTTCTATGTCCTAAAATATACCATTTGAAGAGGGGGGTAAGAAGAAGGTAGTTCTTGAAGGGGTGGCATCAGAGACTGGGGAAGTATGATTGAAATTAAATAGGTTGGCCAGTCAGATATGGACTGTATTTGATATTCATGTCTATATCCTTTTAGGTATAAAATCTAAGCTCAATGGAGAATTTAAGTTTATAGTGCTGGTCACGTTCAAACATGAGCTCTTGTGGCTATGGGCACTTGCCCTTCATAAAAATGTGACGATACATGGAGACAGTTGGGGGCAGGGTCCATTTGAATGAGTGACTCATAAGTTTTCTATAGATAACCCGAAAATTCTTTCCAGCAATACAAGAGCAGGGAATACCTGAATCCTCATGGAAGTATACACAAAAGACAACAAAGACAGATGCTTTACAAATGGAAAGGTCAATGACAGCTTTGCTGTATGATCTACATCCAGAAATAGCAATGGTCAAGTTAAAGTATGGAAAAGAAGCTCCCTTCCTAGCTCACAGCTTTTCATGAGTAATTTCATAGCTATACACCACTATGAATCACTCCATAGTACTCATACTCTAGAGCAAGCATGTCAAACTCAAAGGCTAACACCAGCCAAATAAACAAGGCATGCTGCGAGCTTGACATGCTTACTCTGGAGTGTCAACAAGTTAATTCAGGGCACAAGCCTTCCATGACACAAAGTCTGACTGCTTGGTGAAATAAACTCTTGAATATTCGGGATGAGATGATCCCGTTTAGTCAGTTCCTGCATTTATTCTTCTCTCCTGCTTCCCAGCTTCTAATTATTTCACAGTTCACAAATGTCCTCACCAGAGAAAGAAGTGAAATTCAAACCAATTGAATTTAGTTCCTTGTTAGCATTTTTGGTCAAAGTGTGTGGGAAATGGAAACAAAAACAAGGTTTTGCCCTGGCCAGTGGCTCAGTTGGTTGGAGTGTCGTCCTGTACACCAAAAAGGTTTCAGGCTTGATTCCCAGTCAGGGCACATATCTAGATTGTAGGTTTGATCCGTAGGCGGGACACCTAAGGGAGGCAACTAAGGGAGGCAACTGAACGATGATGTTTCTCTCTCTCATTGATGTTTCTCTTTCTCTCTCTCCCCCTTCCTCTCTCTTTAAATATCAATAAACATATCCTAGGGTGATCATAAAAACAACAAAAAAACCCATAGAGGTTTTGGCATCTCCCAGCCCCCCTGCCCGCCAATTTTAATTGTCCTAGTTAACCTTGTTCCCATTACTAGGTACAGATGAAAACTAGAGCCTTTAACATTTAGAATTTTAGAAGCTTTCCCAATTTATCTATCAGAGAGGTCCTCTTGGGCTAATTACAGGTTACTGAATGTTCAAGAACTATGAAGAACAATTTTAAATCACTAAATTTTTAGTAATCACAAAAGTATTTGGAACTCAAAATGTAGCTACAAGGTTCAAAATACTTAAAAATCCAATAGTCTCTCAGTCGTAAATAGGTCCCACTTGCCCTGCTCAGATATACAACCTTAAGACACATTTGACAGACTTAAAAGAGTGACCTTAAAGGATCATCCTAGTTGGGTACACTGTGGAAAACTATTACAAACTGGTCTGTTTTTTACTTTGACTATTATGAAAAGCTCAGATGAGATATTTAATAACCCATGTGGGGAGGGGGGGAGTCCTGATTTGTAGCATTTGCCAGTTTCCTTGGTGTAAATTTTCCCACCATAGTCAATCTTATGAAATCACTGAATGAAAAACTGGGAATAGATGAGCATAAGCTCACCATTATATAACATCTCCACCACACAACAGACATAAATAAACGTAAGAGCACAGATAATAGTAAAAAAATTAGAAACTGATGAGGTTTGAGTATTTATTACCTTTGTTTTTAATGTTGTTACATTTTATTTAAATATAATAAAATTTAACAGTTGCCCCTTCCTCATGGGTTGGTATGGACTATCTTTGGCATACCACTTAAACGGGCCCCAAAACTTACCAAGAACACGTGCTCAAATATCTGTGTAGGACTGTCCATCTGACCCAGAATCACTATCATTTCATTATCTATAAATTCCTTGAATTCTCTCAGGTTGCAAACCATTTGCATTTCCAACTCAGTTCGTATCTGAAACAAAGATGACATATTATACTAATTTCTGTAAAGTCCCTCTGAACTTTCAATCACTCACCATTTTTAGCCCCATACCTATCCCACTCCTAGCCTTGACACAATGAGGACTTAAGGTCTCTTACCTCTTTGGATGTGATATTCTCCAAGTCCTTCTGCATCATAATCTCCCTTAATTTGGTTTTAATTAGTCTTTCTGTTCGCTCACGTTCAGTTGGTCTGAGAAGAGAGAAACAAAAATTTTTCTTAGGCAGGAATTTAATTAAGTTAATGAATGTGCTATTTGATTATGGTTCCAAATTGATAGGTTTCTATTACCTTTAAATTTATATTAGGGAGGAATGGCCAAAAGAGAACAATATTTTTAAAAATTTCTTTTCAGAATGTAAACGTAGAAATTATTACTTGAAGAGGTTGTACATGTCTAAAAGCCCTTAAATATATTCACATATATAGATCCATGAAGGAATAAAGGCAAATAAGCTACACTGAGTGTAAACTTTAATGGAGGACCATAATCCATATTTTCTCATCAAGTACCCTGGAGTACCACTTGCTGAGCTGGGTAGGCCAGTGATGTGATCCACTATGGAATTGGGTCTTCTGTTGCATAAAATGCCACCTAATGTTTGTCATTCATTCATTGCCATGGTTTTAGAAAACAGGAAAGAGGCAAGAGTGATTTCTGCCTTCTTTAATGAGGCAAATTTGCTTCCAAAATGGGTTTCAAGGATTAACTACCTGGAATATTTCCACTCAAAATTCTTTCCTTTTCACAAAAGCTCTCACAATATCACTGTGAAATGGTTATCCCCATTTTACAGATAAAGGAAATAAAAAGCTGAAGGGTTAAATGACATGCCAATGATCACATACACTGGCAAGAGAACCAGAACTGTCAGCCCAGCTTAACACTCTACCTGCAGGATTATGTTGCTTCCCTTAGTCTTCTGATCCTTTTAAAAATAAAATTACCCTTGGAACTTTAACATGAAATCAAATTAGGAAGCTGATTCTCCAATTACCAGATAGATATTGGTTCAATGTAACTGGATGCTTCTCTCAAAATGCATTATTTCATATTATGCAGAATTTGACTGAGGCTGACAGAGAGGACTTTCTGTCTCCTCTTTCCCTTCCTACCTACTCAAGAAAGGTATCTGCTCTGTGCCTCCTTATTTGGAGATGGAAATGGACTGAGCCTTTAGGCATCCTGCCTACCCTTGCTGCCTACAGCCTTATCACTGGCTGCAAAAATAGCTTTAGTAATCTCCAAAGATGGATGTTCTGACCCCACAACCTTGGGGCTCCCTACCCCTTGGGCTTTTAGTTTTTCATGAACCCTGCAGAATACAGCTAATAATTATACCCTGTCAGTCAGCCCTCAGCCTCCCTGTCTTGACTAGGACTAAAATTCTTCATCATGTTCCCCACCATTTTCCCTAGACGTTGATAATGGTGGAGAGTTACACACTTCAGTCTTCTATTAAAGAGAAATATTGGTAAAAAACAAAGTTTAGCATCTTTGTGCATGGTTTAGATTCCCTAGTTTAGCAATCTTTATCCAACTCCTTCACACTTGCTTGAGGCAGAGTGGTTTGGGAGCAGACACATGTAGGTTTTAATTTTAGTCCTGCTGCTTAGTAGTGGTGTGAACTTGAACAAGTTCCTTCCTTTCTCTGAGCCTCTTTCCTTTTATATAAAATAAGGAAAGTAACAGTATCTGCCTCATGAGGTTCTTATGAGGATTAAGTGAGATCCCTTTATGAAGTGCCTGGCATAGCACTTGACCTCAACTGGAGGCACCATTCAGGTATGTTCCCTTCTTCCCCTTCCTTGGATTTTAAAATATAAACTTTATTCACAGAGCATTTAAGTTCATTTGGCACACATTCTCCCTGTGTTTTCAGCATATTTAAAAAATTTTTTTCTGGTCAACTTAGGGAGGAAATGGAAAAAGCATTACAAGACAAATACACTTTCTCAATTTCACTGGAGAAAAATTCAGAAAATACATACAAACACAAGAAAATAAAAACCACTGGAAATCCTTCTATCAGAGACAATCGTTATTAAAATAAGGTGACTGAGAGCTTTCAATCTTTTTCTATGAACAGATAAACATTTGTTTATTAAATTATCTTAAAACTGGGGCTATATTGTACATACTAAATACTAATATTTAATGAGCTTCTACCAGGTGCCAGGGAGTACATTTCACATTATTTTTTTTGTTTGGGAATGTAGAGAAATTATGGGCAATTTCATTTTCCTCTTTTGTATTGTAATTTCCAAATTTCCTCTAATAAAATCATGAAAATAAGAAGGGTTTTCTCTCTTTCATTTAAGTCTGGTTCAGAATGTCCATTTTTGAGTCAGATGCAACATTCATTCCTCTGATACCCATGAATCAGCTGTAAAGCCGGAAATTAGTAACATTTCCCAAGATTCTGAAAGCCAAACTAACCCTTACCTTTTTTGTTACTGTGGATTGAAAGGATTAAGGCTAATGAAAAAGAGGTCCTAGTACCAATAACACCCTTTCCATTGCTTTTCTGACTGTTCTGTTCACACAATTCTTGGAAATTTCACCTTTTCCAGTAAAAATCATCCTGTATAATAAGAGCCTAATATGCAAATTGTCCCCTCGACCAGGAGTTTGACTAGGGGGCGGGGCCAGCCGGCCAAATTCGGGAAGGGAGGTCCTGGTTGGCAGCCCGCAGCCCCTAGGGACCCTACCCGAGCAAGAAATTCGTGCACTGGGCCTCTAGTTTATTATATTATCTGAATTAAGCCTTTTTTAAAAAAAAAATCATGAAATATTTTGGTATTACTTTAGGAATCTGTAGATGAAGGTTTAGAAGGTCAGGTAGTAAGTAGCTACTCTTCTTTCCCAGCTATAGAATACCTTGGAAATGCAGAAAGATCAACTCAGAGCAAAATAAACATCCTGATTAATTTCCAAAGCAGGAACTAAGTGTGAAAAAAATTTCTAAAATAGTCACATAAGTTTCAACACACAGACCTAAGAGGAAATAAACATCAGCTCCACCTTAGGCCTTTATTTAACTCACAGTACACCAGGAAGATTTAATAAAATCTCACTGAGACAGACTTAACAAGGCAAAGGTCTTAACACAAATTATAAAATGTTGAAAAAAAATCTGCACAGATATCAGGTTAGAATTAACATGAAACCTAAGTATTATTTTTAATTGACTAGAAACATCTTGACTTTTTTTTTTTTTTAAATCCTCACCCAAGGACATGCTTCGAGAGAGGAAGGGAGTCAGAGAGACACAGAAACATCAATGTGAGAGAGAAACATGGATTGGTTGCCTTCCGTATGTGCCCCAACCAGGGATTGAATTCGCAACCTTTCAGTGCATAGGACTAAACTCAACCAACGGAGTCCCTCCAGTGGGAATAGAAACATCTTAAGTATTGGAAACATCCTTTTAAAAGCTTATCTTTGTCATTAATTTATTTATCAAACATTTCTTTCACAGACAATGCAAAGGCAGACTTTAGCTGAACTCCTTTAAATTCGAATTTCACATTAGTGGAATCTGAATTAATGGGATTTTATGATATTGCAGTTCTTTTCTATGGACACTATATTGTGCCCAGGAGTGAAACTCCTCAGGCCTTTGCAGACAACAGAAAGAATAGGGTTCTTTATGTGGCAGTTGTGTAGACAATGACTAACATTGCTGGGTAAGACTAATTCCCCAAGAGGAGAGATTAGGGAGGAACAGTTGCTTGCGGCATCCTAGAACACAACAGAGGACTTCCATGATCCTTAGCAAACTGACTTACATGTCAGTGAAGAGAGCTGGAGAGTCAGGCCGGTGGGACTGTACATCTTGCATGGCATTCCATTCGTTGACTGATGATTGATCTGAGTTGATATGGCTCTCATAGTAACTCACCCAGGTGAGAAACAGGCTGCCTGGGTAGTAGTTATGCATTCTGGCCACTTCACAAGCCTTGTGTAAACTCTGTAGTGCAGACCTGAAAGGTACGCAGGGAAATGAGCACTGTAGAATATGGAGGTATCAAAAGGCCAATAATCCATGTGTAATTCAATCTCTTCCAATTTTTAAATCCTATAGAATTTGGTCTCTGGAGAATCTACTCCCTGGAATTTAAGATTCTCTGATTCTGATTATAGTAATTATCTGATCATAACACTTGACCAGACAGTTCGTGCTGAAAGATATAGAGCAATATTAAGGTGGGGGTAAAGGGAAACAGGAGAACTGACAACTCAACAGTAAAAAACAGGTTCAGGTACCTATGAAACTCATGACCCCATAGTTGCAGTCATGCTGTGGCTATGCTGTGTCACCAGAGAACTAAAGATGGCAACCATTTGCTATAGAAAGATATGTTTTCCTTGGCACAGAATCATGTTACAGCATACATTCTCTCTTATTCTTGGAAGCACCACAAAGATCACAGATAGATGTCCCTAAACTTTTAGGATATGTTCTTGAATGTCCAGGCAGCACTGATCTAATGATGTTTAAAATTCTTGTTGCCTTAGTCTCCCAGTTTCTTTAAACCATTTATTCATACACTTGAGCTACTTTCTAAGAACAGCCCTGGCTATTCTTAGACTAATTAAATCTCTGACTCTGAACTCAGGAACCCAAGAAGAGTAAACAAAACTGAAAAGTACCTTTTTGGTTATATGCTTAGGAAAACTAAAGCCAGATATTCTAGAAAGTTAGTTACACAACAGCAGGGATCTTTTTATGTTTTGTTTACTGATGTATCTCAAGTGTTTAAAAGAATGCCTAGTTCATAGTTGAAGCACAGTTAGTATTTGTTGAATGAAATGTGTCTTATTAAGCTATAAACCAATGTCTTTCCTAAGAGAAAAGAACAGTATGAGAGAATTTTGTGGCCAATCCATTTCCATCTTTTTTTTTTTTTTTTTTAAACTGATTTTAGAAGGGAAAGGGTTGGGTGGAGGGACGGAGTGGGAGAGGGAGGAGAGAGAGAGGGAAACATCTATTTATTGTTCCACTTATTTATGCATTAATTGGTTGCTTCTTGTATGTGCCCTGACTGGAGATGGGACTCACAACCTTGGCTTATTGGGACGATGCTCTAACCAACTAAGCTACCCGGCCAGGGGTACATCTTTTTCTTAAAAATGCCTTTTAATTTGTTTTTTCCTCATAATAAAAGTGATCCATGCTCACTTTGGAAAATTTAGGAACCTCAGGTGAAAGGTAGAAATATCTTGTAAAAGACAGAAATGTATAGCTAGTAAAGCATTTCATTTAACAAATACTAACTGTGCTCCAATTATGAACTAGGCATTCTTTTAGGCACTGTAATCTAATGGCCCAAAAATAACGACTGGTAAGGTTTCAGTAGAGATTTTTCCAGTCTTTTTGTCTATGCATAGATCTACAATAAATATATGACCATATTCTGCATACTATTTCAACCTGTTCTTTTATTTTATATTTCATCATCAACATCTTTCTATGTCAATAAATATTCTTCAATTAGACACTTTTCAATGGTTTCATACTTAGCAACATGGACATATCATAATTTAACTGATTCCTATTTTTCAGATATTTAAATTGTTTTCTATTTTTTCCTATTAGAACACTGACAAACATTCTTATAGTTGAAATTTTTGTACACGCCCTTGATTATTACCTTAGGATACATTCTTAGAAATAGAATTACTAGGTCAAAGGGCATGCAAAATGATAAGGCATATTGGCAAATCATTCTCCAGAAAGGCTGTTCCAGTTTATTCTCCCATCAGTAACATATAACAATATCTGTTCCATGAGTCCTTGTCAACCCTGTATAATGTTAATTTAAAAATAATACCATTACCAATTTGATAAGAAAAAAAGCACATACCAGTATATTTTTATCAGGAAAACAGACTTTTCCTTAAAAACAAGGTTGTGGAATCTTTAAAAAATGCTTTTCTATTATTTAAAGTAAGCAAATTCTCAGAGAATTAAGTCAAATTCAGAGAATTCTCAGTGATTTCCAGTTTCATTATGCAGATTCAAAGGAAAAGCCAGCTTAGTGTAAAGCACAGGATATTCAATGCATGTTTTCCTCATCAGGAAAATACATGCTTCAAAAGCATATGCCACAAGCGCCTGGCACAAGTGCCCTAACATACACTCAAGCTTAGCCACCTCAGATACTGCAGCTGCCTACAGTAGTGGGAGGCTGCACTAACTACCTTCCTGTATAGGAAACACCTGGTCTAAATGCTGCTTTGATACACACATCGTTTTTTTTTTTTCCTGTGACTTTCAGTTTACTTCTCCCTATGTGGTACACCAAAAAAGTTTATTCTGCAGGAAGCTAACAGAGCTAGGACTAGTCAGTCTGCTGTAGAACATCAAGACTTGAAATAAGGTTACTGCTGAAACTTCACTGTTTAAAAAATTAACAGTGCTTTGTACGTCTCCCCAAAATATAACTGTCATTTATGAACTTATGCTGTTTGGTTTTACTTGGTACCTGGGAATACATAGGTGAGTTGCCTTTAACTGAGCCCGAGTCAAAGGCAGTCATAAATTTTCCATGAGAAATTTAATTGTGAAATATGCCCTAAATCTAAAAATCTGGTCTCAACACAAGACCTGAAACTCTGTCCTACTTCAATTACCCCATGAAACGATAAGACTGTTAATTGTTCAGCTGACTGTTTTAGGACCCCACCCACCTCAAGCCTATCAATCATGTTATTCAGGAGTAAATGATCTCCCTGGAGTCTTTTACAGGCTCCTTTATTTCTTGTTTGGCTTTCATTCTGTCCATTCTGTTCCTCACGAGGACTTCTACTACAAAACAGGCAACTGAATGAGGACCTAAAATTCAAATTCCTGACTGGGGGACAGACATCATTCCTTAGATACAGTAGATCATTTTTTTTTTTTTTGGATAAACTAGAAAAAAAAGAGAATAAGAGTTTATTCTGTTTAAATACAAGAGATACTTGAAGACCAGTTATGCAACCCCTCTAAAACCTGTTTTCTCATCCATAACAAGGAGCGAATACTACTCTTTTGGGGAGCTTATGTAATGATTATATGTAATCCATGTAAAGCACTAGGCACAATGCCTGACATACAGTAAGTAAGCTAAAAGTGTCAATATACCAGCTGATGGTTATTATCAACTACAATTTTTTTCTAGGCTTTATTTGCATTATGCAAATAGTTTGACAAACAATTACCAGCCATTTAAATGAAGCTTTTCTATCTATAAGGTAACTCCATCAATGCTGTCCCTGATTACCTTAAGAAATTGAACGCTAATGCATAGTAGTACTGTGATATTTAGACCTGGCACTAGATTGCCACTAACTTAGTCAATAAAATTCAGTTCTAACTGACTATCTGATTCATTAAGTATTTTTCAGAGTCTAAAAACACCTCTAAATATTATTTGTTCACCAATGTTCAAGGCTTTCCATTGTGATAATTTGAAAATTAAACTTCTAAGTCATCTTTATGATGGCTACACAAACAGATCACACAAAATTCTATATACACAAACAGATCAGCATTTTCAAAGAGAATTGTATCATTTCAAATACTTCTCACAAAATACTGCTCTACTAACATATTAAAAAACTTTCATAGAGATATTAAAATTCTTACCACATTGCCTGCACAGATACAGGTTTGAATATGTGGATTCTGTTATCTGTTGATACGCTGAACCCTCTAAGGAAAAAAGAATAAGACAAAAATCCACAAATGAGAGTGGGTTATTTCAGTTGTGCGTTTTCAAGGCTGCTTCCCAGGCTACTGGCTCAGGCACTTCATGTAGACTAGAGTATAGGACATGACTGAAAAGCTTCAACAAATTGTCTACTTTTATGTACTTAGCAGAATGAATGGACTCCCACGTCGGAATTAGGGAATTACATAGTTTTCCTGCTGTAGCTAAGGACAAACTGTTCAGCTGTATATTTCTATTTGGAAATCTTATGGGTATGTAGCAAACCTGACCCTGTTTTATAAACTGGAGCAAACATCTTGGTCTCTTGGGGACACATTCTAAAAACACCAGGGGTAGGGGTGGAAGGTCACTGGAAGGAACTGGCACAGAAAAGGGGTTATACTGTAGGATGACAGCTGGCAGAGGCAGCAAGAGGTTATTTGAAACAGAACATATCATCCTCTGGGAGAACATTGCAACAGTCCCACATGCTCAGATTAAAGAGGGAGCCAACAAACTAGTTCCTCTTTGTTTGGATTCTTACCATAGTCAGCCTAGAAGAACAGAAGTGAGAGGCCTTGGCAAGTTGCATTTTTACTCCACTTCACAAAACAGGAGTTTAAAAGGACTCATTGAGCTGCTGACATGACAATTCATGTCATGGGCACAGTGGGCCTCCCATTCAGCTGAATGAATGGGTAGTAAGATGGGAACCCCACCCCTTGGCTTTCTGTAGGAAGATAAAAAGGGAAAGCTCTTACCCATCACCATCCAAATGAATTAGGGTGTCACTCCAGAGAGGCAGGACAAGGCCCATGGTACAAGTGCTACTGCAAGACAAGAGGCAGGTCCATAAGTCACTCTCTTTTATTCTAGGCAGCATTCTGTTTAGTCCTTAAATATTTAACATAGAAAACATTGACTGAGCTCCTGAATTACTGTCTTGCAAACGGCCACTGTCTAAAAACTCCAGGTGACTGCTGCGGACTTGTGATGGCAGGTCTCAGCCCAAAGTCACAGAGCCCAACTCAACTTCAAGAATTATTTCTAATGACAGAAACCACTGCTGGCTGCTGAAGACCTCTGACTACGTCATTCATTCAATTTTAATTCTGAGGTTTACATACATCTTTTGAACCCCAGAATACACTAAATAGTCCAAATGGGAAAGGGAATTAAAATATTCAAAAAAGTAACTGTTAATGGCTTGTGATGACATTAAGAGGGACAAGAGACCCAACTTAAATAAATGCAACAGTGCTTTGTGACTATGCACTGAACTAGCACTGCTGAAATGCAGAGTGAATAGGAATGTCAACAACCAACAGGGTAGCCCTGGAATGGTGTATTACAATATTATTTAATCACACAAGGAGGAAAGTTAACAGATAGAGACAGGAAGCCAAAGACTCCCAATTGTGTGCTCTATCATACCACTTCTCTGGACAACTGTAATCTACCCCAGATCTCTGCTACTTTTTCTCCCTAAGCCTGCCATAAACCACTCCCCCCACTCCACCCAGTTTCCCAAAGGCTCCTATACCCTCTCCCCACCAATATATCTAGAAAAGTATTAGGTATAGGAGAAAGAACCTTGGATGTGAGAGGTAAAACAGTGAAGTATGGTTAAGAGCACAAGCTCTCGCCCTAGCCGGTTTGGCTCAGTGAACAGAGTGTCAGCCTGCGGACTGAAGGGTCCCGGGTTCGATTCCGGTCAAGGGCACATACCTTGGTCGCAGGCTCCCGGCCCTGGTCAGGGACATGAAGGAGGCAACCAATTAATGTGTCTCTCTCACATCAGTGTTTCTCTCTGTCCCTCCCTCTCTCTCTAAAAATCAATGGAAAAATATCCTTGGGTGAAGATTTAAAAAAAAAGAGCACAAGCTCTGGAGTCATTTGGGCTCTGGAACCTGAGCTCTTGCACTAACTGTATATAAAATCGTAGGCAAACAATTTCATTGCTTTGTGCTCTGGTTTCCTCATCTGTAAAGCTGGGATAGAAATACCATCTTCATTGGGCTGTTTTGAAAATTAAATTAGGTAACACACTAAAAAATGTGCAATAACTACTATTTATTGAGCAATTATACTACGCTGAAAGATCTGGATTTACTCTCCTTCAGTGCTTCAATTCCTTTTGACAACTTATTTAACCTCTCTTCTCAGCCTTAATTTCTTCATCTTGATATGCAGGTAACAAGACCCAGCCTCAAAGGGTTATCATGCAAATCTAAAATATTTAAGGTGAAACATATATATTAATGTACTGATATGTAAAACAAATGTTGAGTATGAATCTGTAGTGGGTGCTCTACTACAGCTGAAAGTGATTTTGGGGGAGGGGAATATTATGAAAAAGTATTAAAAACAACACAAGGACTGACTACCACGCTTTAACTGTTGGAGTCACTGCAGTGCTAACGAAGGCCATGCCCTAGTTGAGCTGTGTCTAATGGTTTCCCCTGCACTTGCTGGCCTGTGTTCTCCAGAGTCCACCAGTGGTCCCAGAGTTCAAAAGATCCAAATCAAGATTGAAACTGCTTATCTGCATTGAACCCTAGCCCCGAACTCCAGATGCACAGTTATCATCCCGGAGTTTGGGAGGGAGGAAGACAGCTCCACCACTATTTTTTAAGTTTATGATGCAAGGAAAATTTGTTTAGAAAATCATTTCCCAAGGTGGAGTGCAATTATTTTTAGGTTTTTTGTTTTTATTTTTGGTGAGTACTTAGCCAGTTCCTAGCAACAACTATAATTTGACAAATCTGGAAATTAAGCAACTACAGAAGAAGATATAGAAGATGAGCTTGTGACCAGACACTAGTTAAAATTTTGGACAAATGACCATGATATGTAGAAACTAAACCTCATGTTTTCAGCTTGTATTCAGGTTAGAATGCTTTTTTATAGTAAGAAATATAGCTTTTTCATACAAAAGGAAAGAGAGGCCTGAATTAGGCACATCTATATTTTTATCCAGTTTACCTTGAATCATGAGATTTTTCTCTATTATAGTGATTTGATTAGATATGCACTTATTCAATTATTTATTTATTGTTAATCCTCACACAAGTATATTCTTCCATTTATTTTAAGAGAGAGTGGAAGGGAGGGGGGAAGAGAGAGAGAGAGAGAGAAACATCGATGTGAGAGAGACACATCAATTGGTTGCCTTCCACACTCACTCCAACCAGGGCTGGGGAGCTTGCAACTGAGATAAATGTCCTTAACTGGAATTGAACCCGGGACCCCTCAGTCCTCAGGCCGACACTCTATCCACTGAGCAAAACTGGCTAGGGCCAACAATTCATTGAGCCTACATGTACCAAACATTTCAAGGTGCTGGGAGTACAAAAAAAATAAAACAACACAATAAAGCTATCTTGTTTTATAACCTTGAAATATATCCAATGCAATTTGGAAACCAAGATTATGCTGTGTATTAAAATATTTATTACTTAAATATGCCACAGTATTCAAAGAACTTGTAAGCAGGCTAAAAGAAGTGCTGTAATATATCTTGAGAACTACTTGGGAAGAGGATGTCATAAGCAATCTGCATTTTACTTTGGTTTAATACTGTTCTGAAACATTAACTTTTTCTATTGTCAGATACAAAATGATACACATTCCTTCAACAGCAATTAGATAAACATGATATTAGATTACCTGAGCACTACTGTTCTCAAGTAGGTAGCACTTCTCTTACTGTCCAAGTAGCTAATTCAGAGGATATATGGAAATTCATAACACCAAGTTTATCAAATACAATGAAAACCAATTTTTATAGCTTTTCATATCATATTTTGTTTTCCATAAACTAAAATTTTCTTTTGCTAGGTTTGATTCAGGCAGGACTATTACTGAAGACAGATGCAGTTCACTGAGGATAAAATACTGGGCAGCTGTATTAATAAGCAGTCTGTTTTTCTGGGGAATGTTTAGGACAAAGTAAAAGAGATAACAGACATCTTATTTCTCACACTCTGAGTCAGGAGAATCTGAATTTGTTGCCTTCTCTCTCTAGGGCAGCGGTGCCCAACCTGTGGGTCGCAACCCCTTTAGGGGTCGCACGACCCTTTCACAGGGGTCGCCTAAGACCATCGGAAAACACATATATAATTACATATTGTTTTTGTGATTAATCACTATGCTTTAATTATGTTCAATTTGTAACAATGAAATTGGGGGTCACCACAACATGAGGAACTGTATTAAAGGGCCAGAAGGTTGAGAACCACTGCTCTAGGGGAAGACCCAAGTGAAGTTTCCATGTAGCCCCAGTGCCTGTTTTAGGGGGGCTCCAAAGGAGAAGTCGGGATGAAATAAGATCCGGAGCAGCGCTGTCCAACTGATCTTTCTGCAATGATGGAAATGTTCTATATATGTCCCCTCTAACATGGTAGCCACATATAGCTAGAGTACTTGAAATGTGGCTAGTTGTAACTGAGAACTGAAATTTTAATTTTATTTAATTTTAATTTATTTAAATAGTCATGTTTGGTTATTAGCTACCATTCTGGCCAATACACATCTAGAGATATAAAAACCCAAATCATAGGTCTTAAAATACTAATGAATGTAGGCAAGGTTGGTGATCTTAGAGGATAAATGTTTACTGAAAGGTCTGCTGCTTAGCTAACACCAGAGGTTAAAACCATGCAGGAGGAACAGCTTCCTAAATGTGGCTTACAAACTTGCGTAATTTCAGAGCACACAATTAAAGGCTGTAAGTGGTGTACAAGGTAACAACTCTCACCTTTGATCTTGTGAACCCACAAATCATTTTCAGGCTGACTGCCACTACAAGCTCAGGTAAACACTAGTTTGGGAAACTTTACTGTGACAATGTAACCCCCACCCCCACATTAAAACAAGTAGAATCACTCCCAGTCTCCTCTCCTCTTTGTGGCTAAATTCTCCCAGGCCTGGGTCACACCCCTCGCCTCTCCACAGTTCCATTCCAGTCCTGAGCCAGGAAGTCAATGCTTTGAGACATCTGGCAGGATTTCCTGAGGCCTGCTATCTAGAGCGCAGAGATCTGCTTAGTAGTCACATTCCACAGCCTTCCCAAGGTCTCTCCAGAAAGAGTGGGAAAATAAAAAGAAAAGCAGCAAACCTTAGAGACACAATAAAGCCAGGTTTTGTGTCACGTCTGATATCTCTAATCATAGGACGCAAAGTGCCACTAAAGTCAAAGGTGCATGATTATAAAAGTTTCTGTTTTGAGTTTAAGGAAAAAGGAAGCAAAACATTTGATAAAAGCAAGGTGTAAAGCCATGAATAAATACAAGAGAATGGAGTTAAAGTGGGCTCTCTTTGAACCTAGGACTCACTGGTACAGTATCACTAAAGCAAGTCATTACTGCTTAAAGACGATTGCAAAGAAAGGACAGCTCCTCCCCTCACCCCTCCTGGAGATACAAGTTAAAATCATCTCCACCTAAAGACGAGAGGAAGGTAAGGAATAGTGTAAATTAGAAACACATTACCAAAGACATTCATTAAACATTTTCATCTCTCAAGATTGTGTGACTAAGATATTTTTGTCTTCTCTAGTTTTAGGCATTTAATTTTAAGAGTAGCACTGCATGTTTTTGTGATAATTCAAAAGACAACTGGAATAGGTTATTTAAAAGGAGTCTTCTCATCCTCCTTTTGTGATACCATACCTGTCATTAGAAGAGAAATCCATTCCTAGAACGATGCTTTCTTCAGTGTCTTGTCTACCATTGGTTGAAACCACTACCATATAACGTGTTCGATTCTGGTAAGTACTTTCTAGTCTTACAGCCTGGAGGTTAACAGACAACAAAGAAATTATGAAATTTAGAAGGTCAATTTTAGATCATTCAACCTTTTTTACATCAGCATCTTAAAACATACTTAGGGAGATAGCAAAGCCAGTAGTTAGAAGACCCACATTCAAATACCAGCTCATGTATTAACTATAAAACCTATAAATGTTATTAAATTAATTGGAGGGAGAAATAATAATACCTATCCTATTGGGTTTTGATAATAAAATAATGCGTGTACACTGCTTGGCATACAGTAAATAAATGCTCAATAAATGTTTGCAATTAGCACAATTTATAATAATAACAATTACCAGGTCATGTTCTAAAAATTGAAGAGGGGAATGTGAGGTTGTATGAATGGGAACATTGGACTCACAGATCCAAGTCCCATAAACAATTATAATACAAAGCAAACTATTAATATCTAAGAGGAGTTGCTCTATTGAATTCTTATAGATTATATACTATAAAATTTCTTTAGTTTCAATAACAATTGAAGCTTATATTATTTTTTATCATAAAGTTTATATTTATTGCTTATTTATGATATTTTAAAAGGGCCTTCAGAAAATTTGAATATGGACATGGTCTTAGATGATATTAAGGATTTATTGTTAGTGTGATAACGGCATCGAGATAATGCCTTTTTCTTAAGTATCTGAAATGAAATGACATGGTATTCAAGTTTTACTTTAAAATATTCCAATAATGGGAAGCAACTAAGATGTTCTTCAGTAGCTGAATGGAAATCAGTGGTATAGCCAGACAATGGAATATTATTCAGCACTCAAAGGAAATGAACTATCAAGCCATGAAAAGACATGGAGAAATCTTAAATGCATACTACTAAGGGAAAGAAGCCAATCTGAAGAGACTAGGTACTGTATGATTCCAACTATATGACACTCTAGAAAAGGCAAAACTCTAGAGTCAGTAATGATCATCGGTTGCCATGGGTTAGGAGAGCACGGAGGATTTTTAGGGCAGTGAAACTGCTCTGTATAATACTGAAGTGGTGGATACATGTCATTATTATTCTTTTTAAAAAAATATTTTTATTGATTTCAGAGAGGAAGGGAGAAATAGGGAGAGACAGAAACATCAAAGATGAGAGAGAATCATGGATTGGCTGCCTCCTGTACGCCCCCCACTGGGGATCGAGCCTACAACCCGGGTATGTGCCCTTGACTGGAATCAAACCCAGGACCCTTCAGTCTGCATGCCGACGCTCTATCCACTAAACCAAACCAGCTAGGGCTACACGTCCTTATTAAAACCCATAGAATGTACAATACCAAGAGTAAACCCTAATGTAAACTATGGACTTGGAGTTGATAACGATGTATCAATGTAGGTCTATAAATTGTAACAAATGTACAACTCTGGTGGGGGATGAAGATAATGGGGGAGGCTATGGGGATAGAGGGTATATGGGAAATTTCTGTATTAAGTCCTCACTTAATATCACTGATAGCTTCTGCGACTTTAAGCAAAACAACATATAACAAAACCAATTTTACCAGGGGCTAATTGATAGAAGCAAGCTATGTTCCTGTGGCATCTCATCAATATTGTAACAGAAAACAAGGTTGAATGAAATTACATTAGTTGAGGACCTGCTGTACCTCCTGCTCAAATCTACTGTGAACCTAAAACTGCTCTAAAAAATAAACTTTTGCAGGTTAGGGATACGTTCATGGCATAGATTGTGGCGATGGTTTCATGGTCTTTACTTATTTCCAAACTTATCAAGTTGTATACATTAAATATGTACAACTTTTTGTATGTCAATTATACTTCAATAAAGTGGTTTAAAAAATGCTCCAACAAAAAAAGAAAAAAAAGGGGGAACTAGATGAAAGAAATCTGGCAAAATGTTGATGGTTATTAAAGCTGTGTAATGGGTTCATGAGAATATATTTTGTGCTTTATACATTTGAGAATCTTATTAATAAGAAGCTCAAAAAGATACTTTATAAACCTTAAAAATAAAGTAAAATCATTTCCACTCAACATTCATTCAAATATTTACTATATATCTATTGTGTATACAGTCAGAGCAGAAGTGCTGAGGATTCAAGGGTGGAGAAGAAAGAGAAATATAGTCCCTACCCTCATGAAGTGTATAGTGTAGTCCGTTCTTTTTCTCTATTGACAAAAAGCCAGGGAAATGTGTACTAGAGGCAATTTCTTCTGTCTAAAACAACCCCACCCACATTCCTTATCTCAGAAAAGAGAGTTCCAAAACCATTAATTGGCTCAAGACAATTGTCAGAAATTTCTTTTTGGAATTCTTTCAGTACTGTTGTTCCTCTTGGAGTCTCCTTCCTCTAACTCCATCACTGGCCAGGCAACGGGGAAAAAGAGACATAGTTACATAGCTCAAATGACCCATTTACCAAGGTAGCGGTGAGATTCCATAGATATCTTTTTGTCTCTATTCTGACACTCCTACGAAAAGCCAGGGAAGCACAAACAGCAGAAGTGGCTACATTAAAGCTTGTTTCTCCTAAGAAGTGATACAAGAAGCAATGTTCACCATTCTGATTCCAAGTACACAAGGTAGAGAGCTGCACTGCTGGCTTTGTGTTCTATGAATAGAGCAGTTCAACCCAAATTCACTTGTGAGAAGCTAAAAGGAACTAATATTTAAGTTGATGAAGGTCTAGCCCTAGTGTGCTGGGACCAAGTGAACAGTATACACATAGAGCTATGGATAGGAGTACATGCAACGTGAGGTCTGGAGGCATCATCGACTCTCTGATTCTAGAGATGCTTCACAAAATATTAAACTAATCAGAAATTCAGTGCAGGCAAACTAGAGTTTCTTATAAACAAGATCTCAGATATTATTATATATCTAAACTTGGGCTTGCCCTGGCAAGCTCTGAGCCAAATGTTCACTTTGCTGAATATGTTAGAGGCGCTTTTATCCTCTGTCAAGGCTCTGAGAATTTCTGGCACGGCTCAATTACAAATGGCATGGCAACAACTGAACTGCGGTTCTGATAATTTACTGACAGCTTCTACACCAACTAGTGGCAACTGATTAGCTAAGTTGAAGCTGATAAAAGGAAAAAAAATAACCTCCATAATTATTAACTATCATGCATGTTATCGGGCCAAGTTAGCATGTGGGCAAGTTTCTTTGTAATATTCAGTGCAAACACTAGTTGTCTCCTTTTACTTTTTTAAAACCCTGACCCAAGGATATTTTTTCCATTGCTTTTTAGAGAGAGTGGAAGGGAGGGAAGGGGGGGGGGGGGGAAGAGAGAGAGAGAGAGAGAGAGAGAGAGAGAGAGAGAGAGAGAGAAACATTTATGTGAGAGACACACTAATTGGTTGCTGGGGATCCAACCTGCAACCCAGGTATGTGCCCTTGACTGGGAATCGAACCTGAGACCCTTTAGTGTGCGGCCGACATCCTAACCACTGAGCATACTTGCTGGGTATATTTATTCTTCCTTCTCCTCCTTCCTCCCTATTTATCTATCAATAATATACAAAGCATTTCAAATGTTTGGCCCTCATGTCAACCGATCATCCCAAACCTAATGGGAAAGGCACCAGTCATCTCATTCTGACTTAGGCCTAAATAAGTGGCATATCTCAGATTCACTGAATTTTAAGCTTCATAGATGGAAAAACAGCACTTAGAGGTCCTGGGATTTGATGATGGACCTCTAGATAGTATCCACAGGAATTGCTAAATTCTTACTAATGGGAAGTGCAGCTTATTTAATCAGGGGGTCAGGAGCCATGACATTACTTCAACTACATCCTAATTAGAAGAATGAAATGAAAATTTTTTTTTAAAATATATTTTATTGATTTTTTACAGAGAGGAAGGGAGAGGGATAGAGAGTTAGAAACATCGATGAAAGAGGAACATCGATCAGCTGCCTCCTGCACATCTCCTCCTAGGGATGTGCCTGCAACCCAGGTACATGCCCTTGACCGGAATCGAACCCGGGACCCTTCAGTCCATAGGCTGACGCTCTATCCACTGAGCCAAACCGGTTTCGGCAAAATGAAATTTTTTACAGAAAAAATTCTTCAATGTCAGGGGATTAACCCCAGGCTCCAAAATTATTCTTAAGCTTCAAAATTCTAGGTTAAGGAATTAAAATTTTTCCGAAACCGGTTTGGCTCAGTGGATAGAGCCTGCGGACTGAAAGGTCCCAGGTTCGATTCCGGTCAAGGGCATGTACCTGGGTTGCGGGCACATCCCCAGTAGGAGATGTGCAGGAGGCAGCTGATCGATGTTTCTCTCTCATCGATGTTTCTAACTCTCTATCTCTCTCTCTTCCTCTCTGTAAAAAATCAATAAAATATATTAAAAAAATTTTTTTTTAAGAGCCAGAGTATTAAGAAAAATCAAATATCCACCCTGTTTTGAGGTTCATTTCATATTTCTTTTTTGGGGGAGAAGATTAACAAAACTTAATAATCTAATTTAATTTACTAAGCCAATCAGAGAAATTTAACTTAAAGTGGTAGTTTGTACATAATAACCTAATATTAGAATTGGCAACAATTCCAACATTTCTAGTCTCCAGAACTTATATGGAATAAATGACTGGAATAAGACAATGATTAAGATGCATCTGATTAATGAAAGTTCTCAATGAAAAGGATAATACTGCAGTTTATTTTAATTGTCCACACAAAACATATTTTAGATTTTTAAACTTGGCAGCAATAGCAATTGAGAAAATTATTCCAAGAAAGTCCATTTATTGACTACATTTGAAATCCTATTACAAGTTTCAGGTGAACTGGTTCCAGCAGTCCTAGGACTGAGGTAGGTCTGAGAAGTAATCTGTTTTTGCTTTATTTCGGAGGCAAGAACCAAACCTGATTTCAAAATTTATCTATAAAGAGTGATGTTAAAACTTCCCTCAGTAACTAAATTTAAGTGTATCTGATTACAAGCAGCTCACAAATACCATCTGATCCAATAACTTCTCAGCATCATCCAATATCAGGAAATACTCCTCCCTAAGCTTACACTGTATCTTTGCCTTTAATTTTTTTTTTTCCCACCAAGAGTCTAACATCATGTCCCTGCATGCAATGTTTACCTGCAGGGAAGCCACGTTATAAAGTTCCAACGTCTAGACAGGCAGCTCACCCAGTTTATTAGAGAAAGCTTTCAAAAGTATGTAAATATTAAATTCTTGCCAAAAGAACAAAGCAAAGTCAATATCAAAAATTAAAGGAGACTTTATGTGACACTAGTAAACTAAAGAACACAGAATTCAAAAGTAATAGAGCTTGAGGGAGTCTTTGGATATTATTTTTTAAAATCTATCTTTATGAAATTCTTAAAGAAGAAAAAATCTGACATATTCTGTGTAGCTATTAAAAAAGTTTTATTTACTGACATGGAAAAATATCCACGATCAAGTGTGAAGAAAGATTATAAACAGCACTAGTATTTTCATCTATTTTTGTAAAAAACACAACTCTCTCTGGCATACTTTTGCTTAGAACTACTTAGCCTTTTATTTCATACATCTTCCAATCTCATTCATCCATTAATAAGTTGTCAGTTATCCACTGTCACCTTTATAAACACACACACATGCACCCACATGTGCATCCCCCTCCCACTACCCCCAGACATAAGCCCTTATTATCTTAAATTACTTTATACTTTTGCTTCTTAGAATTACAGAGATAATGCTTTAGACAGACTAGAAGGTTTTCGGATGCTCAGATTTGGCTATTTTCATCACTGTCCACCTTAGTAAGAACAATTCTCAGAATCATTCTCTCTCTCTCTCTCTCTCTCTCTTTCTCTCTCTCTCTCTCTCACACACACACACACACACACACACACACACACACACACACACGACTAGAAGGGTACTTATCAAAATAGCTAAGGATGGTTTTTTTCAGAGTGTAGGACACAAAGTGATTTTTACTTTGTTCTTTAGGCCTTTCTGTATTGTCTGATTAAGAGAAACAAAAACCAATATATTTATACTTAGAAAAAATAAACCCATTTTCTTTTTGGAAAAAAAATTGTTAAAACAAACAAACAAACAAAAAACTCCTTTTCTTAAACTCTCCTGCAAAGTACTCAAAAACACCTCCTCATATGTTATTAGCACACTTCAGCTCTAGTTAAAAACATTAGTTGATATTAATTCAAATGTTAGAAAAGTCCTTAAATTCTCAGTCTATTTTTTAATAAATAAATGGGTCTTTGATAATGTGCAACAGTACTATAAAACCACTGTCTTCATTGTATCAGCTATGGTTTTCCTAAGTACTAAAGTTAATGCTTGAAACTATTTTGAAAGCAGGGTTCTCTGGAGAAAAAATTTAGTCCTAATTTTAATGCTGAAGCAAAATGTGGGATTTGGTAACTCTATTTGTTGTTGAGTTATTAAAAAATTAAAGGCAGGGCTTTCAGTTGACTATCAAACTTTTAACCTTATGCCCAAGTCCCAGAATGAGAGTTTTAGCATTCCAAATTTAACTCAAAACAAAAGGCTTTGCTTTGAGTCTACAAACGCTCCTTTCAGTTAGAAAAGTGCTAATTTGTCCAAAGCACACAATGTATTCACTCATTTTCTTGAAGATGACTCACACAATAATCTGAAACATAATGACTATGTGTTTGTAACTATTCAAACAACTGTAAAAAGGCTTGTCATTTGAACTCTGAATTAATTCAGAGGCATCAGATACATTTTCTGAATTTACATTTTTAATATGCAAAGCAGCTGAAGCAGCATATTTTAGCAGGGAAATAAAAAATTTAATTGCCAATTCTACCTTCCTAATTGCTCCCTTAATGTTCTCCCATGCCTCTTGTGGTTAAAATTATTTTGACATTTACTAGTAGAGATGTAATCAAACCCATAGGTTATCAATGAGAAAAAAGAGTGAGCGACAGATGTCAGATTTAGCTCTACCAAACCACACAATTTTTGGAAACTATCAACAAATATGTATTGGACACATGATATATGCAAATAACCATTATTATGGGTTACTCAGCAGGTAGAGTCCAACAAGTGGCAGTTTCACAAGGCTCTGCAGGTGATTCTGCTGTACTCTATAGTTGGAGTATCACTATTTTGGAATAGTAATGCTGTAAGAACTGTATTCCACTTTGTTCATTTATTTAAGATAGAAGTATGTAAAGAAATATAGAAAAAATGTGTAATATAGAAAAGTGTATAAGTGCTACTTTAGGATTAGAATATAAAATAATTACAAAAGGATTTCTTATCTCAATTCCTTTAAATTTCAAAGTTAATTTTTCAACAAAAATTAGTGGTCATGCCAAGGTGATAGAGGCAGCAATTGAGAGGGAATAAAAAGACATAATTTAAACAAATAATAATTATGTGAATAAAGAATCAGTAATTACCATAGAGTTCAGAGGCCTGATCATCAACTTTCTAGTCATTCTTGTATTCTACTCATTATTTCTCTTCCCAGAGAGAAGCAGAGATCAAGTACTTGAACTTGACATTACCCACCTAACCTGGAAGAGTTCATCATCACACACCTGGATTATTGCAATAACTACCTAGCAGGCCTCCCTAATTTCAGATGTCCACCTCCTCCCCTTTATTCTGTATTCGCTTATGAGGAATTTTTCTTAAATACTGTAGCTCTCCCAGTAATTCCTTGGCTCAGAAACCTGTAATGCTTTACTACTGCTTACTGCAGAGGTAGAGGTACCACCTCCAGGTGTTAATCTAGAGGTTCAGATAGGGGATATAAAGGAGTGAAGTAGGCCATGTGAATATTAAGTGCGTAGAAAAACTTTTCACTTTCCACAAAGAAACATACTCATCCCATTTTTGTTTTCCTACTTCTATGAGATGTTTTACTATAAGAAAACAGTGAAGGAATGATCACAAAGGGTGACACATGGCTTTACTGTCCAGGAGACAGTAGTTTATGTGGAGATTACGGTAGATTAAGAACCCAGGCCACATCAATGCTCTCCTCTCCACCACATCTAGTCAAGTTTGGCATATGAGAACAAGGTTTCAGTGTTGCCAGAATTTTGAAGACAAGACTCAAGTCTGGATTTTTATGTGAAATCACCCAACTTTAAAATTCTGGCTGAGATTAAACAAAAGAACCCTAAACAAGGTATCAGTCCAAACAAAACATATCTCTGGCCTATGGACTAGGAGTTTGAGACCTTTAGCTTGGAGCATGAAGTCCTTATCTGTCTGCCTTGTTTCTGGTATCTTATCTTCCCTATAGTAACAATAGTCCCCATATTTAGGTAGCATTTTACACTCAGTATGCTTTCACATCCATTTGATTCTCTACACTGTGAGAGAAGATGGAAAGCAGGCACAGACAGGCTAAGCAACTTGTCCAACATCAGATGAGAAGTAAAAACTAAAGCCCAGGTCTCCCAACTCTGAGACCAGCATAAAACCTTGGCCATTTCACTCTCATCTTCTCTCTTTCTAGTGTGCTTTTGCTTCAGTCGTGTCCTCATCTACGATGAAGGTCTCCTTTCTTCTTGCAATGTAAGTCAAGACTCAGCTCAAGCTCTACTACCTACATAAAGCCTTCTTCAATGAGGTCAAGTCTCCAAGTTTCCTCTTTTCAGAACTTCAATTGTTGTTATGGTCAATAACCTACAAACTGGTATTCATCAACAGTCTTGAATCATCAAATTATTTTACATCATTTCACTTTAGCTCATATCCTCAATTATATTCTAAGCTCTTTGATAATAGGGACATGCCATTCTTTTCTTTCCATGGAATTCCCAGTACTGTGCTGGGACATAAAAATGACTGCATAAAGTTCGATGTATTGGACAGTCTTTTGAGGAAGAGAGTTACAGGATACACTAACTTACCAGCCTGATGTTGTCTTCTGGGCGGAGTAATATGAACATTGCTTGGAGATGCTGTTGGAGATCACCTGGTGAAATTTACAAAACAAAAAAAATAATTATTCTCCATTGCAATGTCAACATAGAGCAGTGGTTCTCAACCTGTGGGTTGCGACTACTTTGGGGGTTGAACGTCCCTTTCACAGGGGTTGCCTAAGACCATCGGAAAACACATATATAATTACATATTGATTTTGTGACTAATCACTATGCTTTAATTATGTTCAATTTGTAACAATGAAATTGGGGTCACCACAACATGAGGAACTGTATTAAAGGGTCACGGCATTAGGAAGGTTGAGAACCACTGACATAGAGGCTTCCTTCTACTCTAATGACGTGTGAAAGTTTTGGTTCACTGAAGGACTATAATTATGTCCACTTTTAGTCTATACTACAGTAACACTTGTTTGTGTTTGTCCTATGGAAGGGACACTTGAAACCCATCTCCATTTTGTACTTTGGTGGGTGTTGATGAGAGTGGGGGTGTGAAATCTGTTGGGCAAAGGCAGCACTGGCTGTGCTTTCAGGCCCACAAGAAGGTACCAATGAAGGAATCTTGCCATTCTTATTTCTTTAACTATAATCTTCAGTTGCACTTAACCTAAGAAGATGTTCAGATTTCCCCCTAGAATAATGTCAACAGTTTAAAATTATTTCCACATTAGTAACTGACATTAAAATAAAAGTACTTATTAAATACAGCAGATCCCAAGGGATATATATCTACTGAACATATTAAGCGTTTTAAAGTGGCCAACCATTACTTGAATCCTCACTTGTTCTTATATATCCTATAAAACAAAGTTGAAATTTCTTTGTATTAAACTATTAGAGATTTCCTCATATTCTCTATTCTGTACTAGGAAATCTGAGGCTTTAGATCTTAGGAGATAATCAGATAATGTACTATCATAAATGAATACAATCAGGGAAGAAACACCTTCATTCCTGCCTATCCAGGTCCACCTCTTCCTTAAGTCTAAAGTGACAAGAAAGTGTTTGGATATTTTAAATGAAGCCCAGATAAGAAATTCTAACTAGTGTAAGACACATGCATAAGAAAGTACAATTAGACATAATAAGCCCTTGATCTGCTCTCAATTCTGCCATCATCTTTCAGTCACTGTGAGGTCAGCCAAGGCAGCTCCAGCTTATGTGAAGGTCTTGTTTTGTAAGCTGTGTTTACACCCACACTGCCTCATCTGTTCTGGTCTGGATTACAAATCAAGCCCATTCAGTTTGTGTTCAATCTGCTTTTCTTTTTAGTATGGGGAAAGCTAAGTGAACAAGGTCAAATAGAAACCTGGGTGGCAGTTGAGTGTGGAAGTTGACGAAAGAAAAAGGCCAACCAGGGCCAGGAACTTTGAAAGCCGGCAACCCCACTTACTATTACATGCCACAGAGCAATCTGCCTAACATTTTAGTCAAACAAGCTGGATTTAAACCAATATTTTGTCTTCTCTTTACTGTCAGTGATAAATATCTACACCAAACAGAAATACAAAGCTTAGCTGGGTCTACTTCCTCTGTGCATTTAAGTTTTGGGGGGAAGTGTCCCTCCCCTCTGGTGGTGGGCACTGAAGAGGAAGGTTTTAGAAAGTGTAATCCAAAGCTAATTTTTCAAAAGAGTTTTTTTCCCTTACTCTTTTAAAAATTTTCCATGCTGGAGAATTGTGGTAGGAGAATAATACTGTCCAATGAGATAAATTATAATTCTGAGCTGCTACATTTATAACTAGATGAAGGTTCAAATAAGAAGTAGGACAGTCACTAAAATAGCTGAGATTATCTGGACTGGAGCTAAACACAACTACTAGCTCATGGGATCCAGTATTTCTGGCTTTCACCTCTGACCTACACACTCAAGGTTTACAGTTTTCTTTGTTCTCTTTCTGGTAATTCCAATATATTTCACTCCTTGAGGTAACACATCCAAGTGGCACATTTATAACAATAAGTGATCACTCTTTGAATAGCATTGATCAGGATTTTTCAATTACTGTCCTCAGGTTGACTTTCATTCCTCCCCTCCCGACCCAATGACACAAACAAGGCTTGCTGTCAGAGGAGGGGCATACGCTATCTTCCCAAACCTAGAGACATCCTATACCTAAAGACCATTTTCCCTTCTTCCTTACCTTTATCAGCACAATCGCACCTGACTTTAGAGAAATCCAACATATGGAAATATAAACGCATATAACTACTATTAGCAGGTGTGATATTGTGATTTATAAAATATATATATTTGGTCTTCATCCTGTTCCTGGCACAGAGCTCCAAAAACCCTTGGAATTTCTGAAGTTGAGGAGAGCAAGCATGGTGTCTTTTGTTATGTTAATGACACAACGTTTGGAAAGTACTTAAGGATGGAGGCTGGTTGCCAGGGGACCGGGAAGGGAGAAAAAGCTTGAGAGGGGAGGGGATGGAGGTTGACTAGATCACCATTGGACAGTAATTTAAATCAATTATGCCTATGTAAGAAAGCCTCCACAAAAGCCCAAAGGAGTGGGTTCAGAGAGCTTCCATGTTGGTGAACACATGGAGGTTTGGGGTGAATGGCACATTTAAAGAGGGCTTAGAAACGCTGTACCCATTCCCAGGTACCTTGCCCTATGCACCTCTTCCATCTGGCTATTACTGAGTTATATTCTTTTATAATAAGTTTCTCTGAGTTATGTGAGCTGCTCTGGCAAAAAAACTGAATGCAAGAAGAGGTCATTGGAAACTCCAATCCAGAGACAACCTGGACTTATGATTGACATCTGAAATGGGGAGCAAGAAGTTTTGGACAACTGGGCTGGATCTGATGCTGTTTGACAGTGTCAGAATTCAGTTGATTTGTAAAACACCCCTCTGGTGTCCTAGAATTGCTTAGATGTGTGTAGGAAAAAAACTCAAATTGGAATAGGAAGCAGAATATTAGCAGGTTATTCAAAATCAGATTCTTATATTCACTTCTAGGTAAACTTTATTTGATGACTTCTTGTTTCTATAAAAGCCCTCCAAGTTAAATTCCCAGTCTTTTTAGTGCAAACACAATCAAGAAGTACACTCTAGTACTTAACACTCCGGTGTGGGGTGAATTTCCCGCCAAAATATAAGATGGCGCGGGCAATTATTGGCAATTATTTAGGTTTCCCGCGCAAAATCAGGGATTTTTATGATACCTATTACCCCAATGGGTATGAAACGGTTCGCATACGCAGGTAGGTATCTTTGTGAACGGCAAACAAACAAATATTTGGTAATACGCAGTTACAATCGGCCCGAGTTTACACGTTTCCCGCACTCCACCGCAAATCTATATGAACCGAGTTAAGACGGCTCCCGCGGAGTACGCGCAATTCACACGAGCCGACTTAACTCGTTTCCCCCACTCCAAGTGTTAAGAACTGGTATTTTTCAATGTGATTTAGTAACTTGCTATCACAACAGTGACACTGAGCTTATTTATCTCAGTAAATATTCTATTCTATTCTATTCTATTCTATTCTATTCTATCATCTGTCTATCTATGAATCAATCATATCATTTTCCATATAACATCAATAGAGAGTAGACAGGAAAAAGAAATGTGATCTTTGGTTAGTTGAAATGATTTTGCATAGGATTCAAGGTAACATCTGAACATCTTTTAATGATCAAAACCTTAATTGAGAAGTCACATAGACTTTTTTAGAGTATTTTTGTACCTCATTATTTTTCCAACAAATATTTATTGAACATCTATGAAATGTATAAGGCATTCTGCTAAGTGTCAGAAAAATGGTCTGAGAGGTAAAGAAAAGTGATTATAGCACAGTGCAATGCTCTCTTTCACTACTGCAGAACTGTTGGAGAAATGGGGATGAGGAAGCCAACCTTTTAGAACAAGAGAATCAAAGAAACCAAGAAAGGAATGGATTATGTTGAGCTTTACCTGCATGCTTGTTGCGTCTGTGGCTGATTCTTGGAGTGGATGAGCCATTTCCCCGTGGTAGAAAAAGGGCAGCACCTTTGACAGTTAGAAAGCTCTCGCTGATGCTACCAAAAAGAAAAAAAAAAATCATAGACTAAGATGGAGTCCCGCTTTGGAATTATTTTCTCTTCCCTATTCCAAAGTCCCAATTTCATGGTATGAAGTAAAAATAAAATCAAAAGAGACCATGGTTACTCACCCAGTCCTGTCTAGACAATTTTTATGAAACAGACTTAATATATTCCATATACATTACATGGTAGCAGTTAAGAGTGAAGACTCTGGAAACATAAAAAGGGTAAAGGTTCTGGAACCAGACTGCCTGGATTTGAATCCTGGCTCTGCTACTTCTTACCTGAGTGAATTTTTGGGGTCTAAATTCCATTATCCATAAAACTGAGAAAATACTAGTAAAATGAGGTTGTTGTGAGGAGTCAATAAGACTACAGCTTCTTAAGAGTGGTGCCTTTAGTAAAGATTAGTTACTATTATTAGACCGATGGTTATCAATAATGGTGTTTCAATAGTGTTCTAATCAGATGTAAATGGTACAACACTTAGTTAATAGTAATAGATCCAACGTTTGCAAAACAAATTATGTTGAAAATACACACCACACTAAAGAGTTACTCAAAATTTTACTTTCACCAACTTGTATTCCCACATCCACTGAAAAGTAGTGCATAGGAAGTGTTTTTAACCCATGGAATTTGCCCTCTATGTTAACTGCATCCTTCATGTGAATGATAGCTCCACAGAAGTGAAGAATTACTCTTTAAGATAGAGGCTATTCAAAATATAATTGCTAGTAGATATCCAGAGAAAATGGAAAATACACCTAAATTATTTCATATCAACAGACTAAGCCTTTCAATGTTACCCACAGAATCCAAAAAGGATCAAACTTTTAAATCACGAATGGCAAAGTTTAGAAATGGAGGGTTCCAAGTTTGCTGGTAAGTATTTATGCTATTCAGGGTTAGTCAATATATTATAAATTATACTGCCTACTCAACATTTCCACTTGGAAAAGTAACTGTCATCTCAAACTTTACATGGCCAAA
This sequence comes from Myotis yumanensis, assembly GCF_028538775.1. Taxonomy (NCBI): domain Eukaryota; kingdom Metazoa; phylum Chordata; class Mammalia; order Chiroptera; family Vespertilionidae; genus Myotis; species Myotis yumanensis. The sequence continues at coordinate 20,334,115 of NW_027223767.1, read as the reverse complement.
ACTAATCTCTTGAGGCCCTTGCTGATCCCTAGCCTCATCCACCCAAGTTGTCTGGGCTAAATACATAACAGTTATTGCTGGTTTCTCTTTTTTCCTACAACTATATATATGTAATCCATCAGAAAAACCTATGAACTTTACTTTTAAATAATTCTTGAATCTGTCCACTTAACTCCATTAACACTCTAACAATGAATGGTCCATGGCACCATCATTTTTTACTTAGAATACTGTAAAAAAAACAAACCACCCCATGTTCTCATACATTTCAGCTTTAATTCATGGCAAAGCTTGTTTCTTTTTTCTTTTTTTTTTTTTTTTGGTTAATTCTCACCTGAGGAAATTTTTTCCATTGATTTTTAGGGGTCTGGGGGAGGAGAAACATCAACGTGAGAGAGACACATTCATTGGCTGCCTCCCACATGACCCCCAACTGGGGGCTTGGAAATCAGACCTACAACCCAGGCAACATGCTCTTGACCAGGAATCAAACCCAAGACCCTTCAGGATGGGGGCTGATGCTCTAACCACTAAACCCCAGCCAGGCCTAACCTTGTTTATTTTATCCTTCTCCTTGTACTTGAACTGAAACTAATCCCAGACATTATATCAACATAAAGCCTCTTAACTGGTCTGTCTGCAACCACCTCTGCACTACTACTATCCACTTACTAAAGAGCAACCAGAGTGATTTCAAATATATAGATATGTGTGTGTGTGTGTGTGTGTGTGTGTGTGTGTGTATATATATATATATATATATATATATATATATATAAAAATAACAAAATATCATGTCCTTGCTCAACACCCTCCAATGACTTCCCTTTGTACTTAAAATAAAAGCAAAAGTCTTTAGCTTGCACTTCAAGGCTCTGTAACATCCGGTAAGTTACTTCTCTGATCTTGTTCCATCTCCCCTTTTGTTTACTATGATCTAGTTGCACTGCCTTCTGCTGCTTCTATATTTCAGCCTCCTTCTCAGGGCCTTTGTGCTTTTTGTTTTCTACTTGAGACACATTTTTACTGGCCTGTCACTAAGTCATAGCTCCAGTATCATCATCTCCCCCCCCCCCCCCCCCATCTCAATCATACTCTACCCTGTTTCTGTTTTGTTTCCTTCAGAATATTTATCATGGACTAAAATTATATTTGTTCACTTGTATACTTGATTGCAGTTATCTCCCTATAACGGAATATAAGCTCCATGAAGAGCAAGGATTTTATTTTGGTCTGCAACACTGGAAATAGTGCCAAGCACATATTAGGTGCTCAGTATTTGATGGATGAATTCATTAATTCCACGTTTTTCCCCCCACACTGTTACGTCTGTTACATCACTGCAGCAGGAATTGTAATTTAAAACAAAAATAGAAATTCTGTAATCTCACATAAACAAATTGTAAGACAAATCACATGATCATATCAATAGATGCAGAAAAAGCATTCAACAAAATCCAACACCCATTAAAAAAATTTTTTAAAATTGATTTCAGAGAGGAAAGTAGGGGGAGGGAGAGAGATAGAAACATCAATGCCCGGGTTGGGGGCTTGATCCCCAGTAGGGGACAATGCAGGAGGTAGCCAATCAATGATTCTCTCTCATCATTGATGATTCTATCTCTTTCTCTCTCTCCCTTTCTCTCTGAAATCAATAAAAGTATATTAAAAAAAAAACCACAATGGCATATTTCACAGATCTAGAACAAATACTCCAAAAATTCACATGGAACCAAAAAAGACCTCAGCAATCTTGAGAAAGAAGAACAAAGTTGGTAGGATCACAATAGTGGGTATCAAGTTATATTACAAAGCCACTATTAACTAACAGCCTGGTAAAGGCATAAGAACAGGCATATAGATCAATGGAACAGAACAGAGAAACCAGAAATTGACTCAAGCCATTAAGCTAAATTAATATTTGACAATGGAGGCAAGAGCATACAATGGAGTAAAGATAATCTCTTCAAAAAATGGTGTTGGGAAAATAGGACAGGTACATGCAAAAAAATGAAACTAGTCCACCAACTTACACCATACATAAGAATAAACTCAAAATGGATAAAAGACTTAAGAAACCATAGGCAGCAAAATCTCAGACATCTCATGTAGCAGAATTTGCATTGATATATGGCCTAGAGTAAGAGAAACAAAGTAAAAAATAAACAAACGGGACTACATCAAAATAAAAAGCTTCTGCACAGCAAAAGAAACCAGCATCAAAATGACAAGGGAACCCACTATATGGGAGAACATATTTGCCTATGATACATCTGATGAGTTAATTTCCAAAATATATAAAGTACTCATACAACTCAACAAAAGGAAGACAAACAACCCAATTAAAAAATGGGCAGAGGACCTGAATAGACACTTCTCCAAACAGGACATACAAATGGCCAAGAGACATATGAAAAATGCTCAGTGTCACTAATTATCAGAGAGATGCAAAAATTAAAACAACAATGTGGTACCACCTCACACCTGCCAGAATGGCTACGATCAATAAATCAACAGGATAAGGATGTGGAGAAAAAGGAACCCTAGTACACTGCTGGTGGGAATGCAGACTGGTGCAGCTATTATTGAAAACAGTGTGGAGTTTCCTCAAAAAATTAAAAATGGAAGTGCCATTTGACCCAGTGAGCTCACTTCTAGGAATATGTCCTAAGAAGCCTGAAACACCAAACAGAAAGAATATATACATCCCTATGTTCACAGCAGCGTTATTTATAGTAGCTAAGATGGGGAAACAGCTCAAATGCTTATCAATAGATGAATGGATAAAAAACCTGTGGCACATTTACACAATGGGAATACTATGCAGCTGTAAAAAAGGAGGCTCTCTTACCCTCTAAGATAGCATGGAGAGACCTGGAGAGTACTATGCTAAGTGAAATAAGTTACTTAAAGACAAGTATCACATGATCTCACTTATATGTGCATCTAATGAACAAAATAAATTGACAAACAAAATAGATCCAAAGACACTGAAGCATGCAACCTCAGGGAGAAGGGGGGCGGGGAGGGTGGGAAGATATTAACCAAACAACTTATATGCATACTAGTATATGCATAACCCATGTACAAAGACTACAGTGCAATGAAGGCCTGGGTGGGAGTGGGGTAGAGGGAGTCAATGGGGTAAAAAAGGGGGACATCTGTAATACTTTCAACAATAAAGATAAATTTAAAATAATAATTGGTATAGAACTAAATATATATGGCAGATTAATAAACTATAAAATACAAGTGTTTGATAATAAATTAATTGGCAAATGAAATTAAATCACCCTATAAAATTTTAGTTGTTGACTGAATTGCATCCTTTAATCAAGTGGCATGAAGCTGATAAACCTTTGAGATAACTTGCCAAATAGACTGGAACATGTCTTCTAAAAAACAAACATGAGTCCACTTATGTTTGCACGCTGGGTGGGAGGGGCTGCCTTTAAAATTTGCATGCTGGGTGGGAGGGGCTGCCTTTATTTTGCTTTGTTTTCATCTTTAAATAAAGCACTGTGCTCTTGTGGTCTATTGCACAAGTCTTGTCTCTTGTTACATTCTTGGTATGCACATGTTACCATGCTGTGGGTCACTGTTTCACTCATATTACGGGAACAACCTAAAACAAAATGTCTGAGTGACAGGATGAGTGGGGTACACCACAGACAGGAAATGAAATTCATGCTCTGCCAACACAGCAACTGTCTGCTTTACTAAATGAAAATATTTTAAAAATAAAGACTAAATAGTCCCCAGGCAAAGTTATAGCTGCGGGCACTTTGGTTTCCTGTAAACAAAGTAGGCTCTACATCTACAAAAGAAGTAGGTTTGTTGTGAGCTTAAAACAACCAAGCATACTTCAGTCACTCATTTTGTGAGACAAAGGTAGTTTCCCTTTGGCAAACACAGTTTAAGAACTAACTTCCTGGTTTTTGGAGTTCTGTAATATTGTTCTTAAATAAATCTGTTGCTTATGCTTTAAAACATTTTTAAGTGTATTCTCTAAAATGTATGTAGTGCTTTCATAAGGGGGAGGGTTGAGTGGGGGGACAAGGACCCTCACTTAACTCAACACTACTTGGAAAATTCCTGATTATAATAGAAAGACCAGAAGTTAAACTCCTATATAGTATAAGGGAAAGATGACTTTCTATTTACACACATCTCAATAAAAGGCTTTTCTGATACAACAAAATACACAGTAGATCTAGCTCAGTACGGGCTTCCAGAGTCATGGCAGACACACTCTAGATCAGCGGTTCTCAACCTGTGGGTCGCGACCCCTTTGGGGGTCGAACGACCCTTTCACAGGGGTCGCCTAAGACCATTGGAAAACACATATATAATTACATATTGTTTTTGTGATTAATCACTATGCTTTAATTATGTTCAATTTGTAACAATGAAATTGGGGGTCACCACAACATGAGGAACTGTATTAAAGGGTCGCGGCATTAGGAAGGTTGAGAACCACTGCTCTAGATGGTACAATCAATGCTCTTTATTTTGTAGCCCCAAATTATGACTCCCCAGTTATCACAAAAGTGGCATACATTGTTGATCACAAGGAATGAAAATGTGGCTGATTACAAAAATCCCTTATCATCACTGAAAAATCGTTAAAGCTTTATAAATGCTATCAAAGATGTGATGGCAGCACAGTGTCATGGAAGTAAAAAAAATAAAATTTGCCACCACCAGAGTTTAGGTGGATCAAATTCAACTAGAAAAGTAAATGCTTTATTTGCATATGAAGGAAAAATTCAATCACATGTACTTCAGTGTAAGGTAAAAGCTTAGAATATCTTGCTAGAATAGCAAGAGATTAATTTTTGTAAATATTAGTCTCTCTGAAATAGTTGCCTGAAGATTCAATCAACATTCAGAGTTGGCCTCTAATTAAAAATTTAGAAAGGCAGGTGAAAACTTTTATACATTTTTTTTTAATTGACCAGTTCTCTAGAGTGAGTCTGGCCCAGAAACAGGAATTCTCCTGTAAATTATATGAAGCCATCCATATGTGATTACAGATGTCTAAGTTAGATAAAAACCCAAAAGGACTTAAAATCCCTATATTAAGGAAAACACAAGATAAAATGAATACCACTACTCTCTCTTAATTTCAAGATGGAGAGTAATTAGCTGCTTGATAAGACAATGACACAGGGTCATACTTTCTCATCTTTATCCTATATAATAAAAGCCTAATATACAAATTGACTGAATGGCAGAACCGGTCGCTATGACATGCACTGACCACCAGGGGGCAGATGCTCAATGCAGGAGCTGCCCCCTGGTGGTCAGTGTGTTCCCACAGGGGGAGTGCCACTCAGCCAGAAGCCAGACTCAGCAAGCTGAGCAGTAAGGAGCAGCGAGCAGGTGGGCGGTAAGAAGCTAAGGGTCTCGGATGCAAGAGGGCACAGGCTGGGCTGAGGGATCCCCCCCCCCCCCCCCACAGTGCACAAATTTCGTGCACCAGGTCTCTAGTCAGAATATAATTGAAGAACATCTATTTCTCTCTTGCTATAAGATCACTTGCTCAACGAGAAACTCATCCATAGCTGGATATATGAAATAAGTTAACAATAGCTAACATGACTAGATGTCTACTGTATGCTAGGCACTGAGCTAATAAGCACTTTACATTATTTCATTTAATCTTCACAACAATCCTATGAAGCAGGTACTATTTTTTTTTATCCCCAGCTTACATTGAAGAAATTGAGGGGCTCAGAGATCATAAGTTATTTGCCCAAGATCATATAGCTAGTAACTCTTAGAGCAAGGATTCAAACCAAGGTCTGACTTGAAAATTCACACTCTTAATCACTCTCTTCTATGCTGTTCTAGTTTCATGATATAGTTTTATGGAAGATAAAATACAATGTCTCCCTACAGAGCTTTTCAACAGAATTTAAAAGTAGAGTACAGCCAAAACCGGTTTGGCTCAGTGGATAGAGTGTCGGCCTGCGGACTGAAAGGTCCCAGGTTCGATTCCGGTCAAGGGCATGTACCTGGGTTGCGGGCACATCCCCGGTGGGGGATGTGCAGGAGGCAGCTGATCCATGTTTCTCTCTCATCGATGTTTCTGACTCTCTATCTCTCTCCCTTCCTCTGTAAAAAATCAATAAAATATATATATATATATATAAAAAAAGTAGAGTACAGGAAGGAGCGAGAGAAGAAAACTGAAATCCATCCAGATCTCAACTCTTGTCTCATTCCTTTTTTTGTTCCCTCTAACAGGGCCATGAACAGAAAGACTACATTGAGGGGAATGAAGAACATCTGGCTGAGAGATAAACCCAGATGGGTTAGACAGTAGAGAAAAGAACTGTAATTTCTGTTGGAAATGATAGTAGCATTTTAGTCTAAAAAATGGAGGAAGTAGTACTCCGCTTTAAATAAATATAGGGAAGTACTCTGTGCCAATCCCTCCTGATCAGAATCACTTCCTAAAGCATGAAATTTGTTAACTGGCAGTTTCTTCTCAGGCCAAGTGTAGAGGAAAAAGGTCAATTAAGGGAAGAAAATACTTAACTATTCTGAGATTGAAATAATCTTTGAGGAATGTGGCCAGGGTGATCATCCATGACCAGGCAGGCCAAGGAAGCAAAACAAAGTAACAACACACCTGGTCAAACTGCTAAATGTCAGATGGATAGACATTCTTTTGTTTTATATACAACACCCAAGAAGAAATGGATTATTTATTAGAGGAAAATCAAGTTTCACAAAGTAGATGTAATACTTTTGTTTCAACATTAAAATGAAGAAAGTAGATTTTTATGTTTACTTGAGTTTGCTTGGTATTTCTGCCTGAAGCCAAAATTGACAGGTAAATTATTATGTAATACTGATTGCATCCAACAGAATTGCACAAGGTAAATTGGTTGGCATTTATGAAAATTTCAAATACACATAATCAAAACTGTTATAGTTTGTTTTGAAGAATATTTATCTAAGGGAAACTTTCTAATTCATTTCACCCTCCTAACATTCTCCTTTTCCTGATAAACTTTCTCTGCTTATTTAGTTGTTTAATTTTCAGATTAAAGGCACTAGGGACGCTTCTGTCAATTCCATTAGGTGTTAAAGAGTTCATGTTCCCACTTAGTGTGACCATAACACATAAAAAAGGAATTTCATACCAAAAAGCTTCAAATATCAGATCAGAGACCAAAGGACTACAAAGCTATTAATACTAGCGCCTACTGAAAAAATTTGGCTAAATAAAAAAACAAAACAAAACAGGAAGGGAAAAATCATTGTGCCTTGATGTATGAAACATGGCTGCAAAAAGTCAAAAGTACACTACTAGATAATAAGGAATGTTTGATTCTGTAATCCTAAAGAAACTTAGATTACAATGGGAGACAATTCAAACCCAAACGTTGTAGGTACTGTTATCTGTAATTAAACAATCCCCCATCTCCAAGATACCTGGCTATACATTCAAGTGACAATGTTAAAATGGCAATTGATACCTGGAACCCTCTCCCCCAGGGCATAAACTCCCAGACATGCCTATGAATCCAGGCAGAATTATTTGTTTCTTTACCAGCAGACAAGTAGAGGCTGGGGTGCATTAGTAGGCCATGATTGGCAAAGTAGACAGGAGCTTAGGACTCCTGTTCTAACTCATTAACTATTACCACAGACCATTTTAGTTCCAGCTAATCTTCCACTTAAACTGTTGCACAATGCCCAGCACAACTACTCTCAGATGCAGCTATTTGTTTTTCCCCTTTCCGACTTCTCTACAATCTAAGGAAGAAAAAAAAGGGTTGTTTGCTTAAGGCTGAAGGACAAATTCCATCAGGACTACTCTCTCTTGGTCTTTTCCTTATAAACCATAATGGGCGGTGGAAAAAACCCTGAAATTCTGTTTTGTTTAGAAATGTTCAGAAAGAAGCATAATCTAGGATCAATAATTTTTATCATTGGCCATATAACTCAACCTGCCAGTTTCTACAGACTAGGACACATCTGAGTCGACATTTACTGCTTTTGGCTGTCCAGCAATAGATCTCTCTTTCCTAATCTTGTCCTAGTCTCCTTTTCGCGGTATCCCCCCGAATGTACATGGTTTTGATGGCTTCCAATTTTGGAACTGCAAGGGGACCCGCAGGAAGCTGGCATATGGTTTAAGCCTGGCCAGTTGGAAACGCTCCTCTGAATCTTAGGCAAGTGACCCAAGAATTAGGGACAATAGGGGAGGGTCACATTCACTGTGGGGAAAGTGGCAAGATATAGACCAGTCTGCCCCTGCTCCCTGACTTTCCTTGAATGCTGTTGGTCCCTAGTTGTTCTCTAAACTTCAGACTCCCATCCCTTAGGTGATTTTGACATACTTCTAACAAATATTTTGCTTAAGATAGTTAAAATTCATTTGTGAGCTTGCAATCATGAATCTGATATATCAACTGAAGTTCAGAGAATTTAATTCCTTGCGCCAAGTCACACAGCTTGTAGTGGAGTCTAAATTCAGCTACATGTCATCTGACACCCAAGGCAGTACTTTAACCCTTTATCCTGAGCTAGCTGTTACTGCAACATATAATTGCTAATGTAATAATTTGAAGTAACCAAGAGTTAAAAGCACATCTGGTCAGTTCATCTAAAGAGAACAAAGGCAGGATTTCACTGCAAAGCTTGGTGTGATGTTTGTTCTATTTTTCACAGCATCCTGAAAACGAAGTTTAGGTCTGAGGGGGGAAAGATTTAGGCATATTCCCATGAGGCAAATCCTCTCATGCTGTTTCCTTAAAGTTGCTTCTTTTTTTGTTTCTTTAATAAGTTTGTTGGATATTAAACACTGCTTTTAAAAAATATCAAAAACTAGATGCCACAAACAAAAAGTTAGGAAGACTATGGGGCCTAGGCAGCAGGGCAAGAAAGCCTACAAGGAAAAAGAAGCGGATGCCTGCCCAGTCCTTGCTTCCTCTTCAGTCTTCTCTGAGCAACACTCTTTCCTTCTAGATGCTGCCTGGTCACACATCCACTTGACCTTCTTTCAGAGATTTAAAGTTTTGAGCTTTTGGTTTGGGTTTTCAAAGTACTACCAAATAATGAACGGTCAGAACTGGAGGGCCCCCAGGGAGGCTCTAGACCAGGGCTCCAACTGTAGCAGATGGGTCTAATTTAGCACGTTTCGTGAGAACAGCACAGATATAAAATCATTTTCACTTCTGAATATCTTTGAGAAGAGCACACACACTTTCCTGATCCTCCTGGATTTGCACTGGGGCAGCTGGCCCCAAAACGTTTTTGAGTTTGAGTAAAGCTCAGAGTCCAGACCGTCTCATGACACCACTGCTACCTTCTAGTCTCTGTCCCTTTGCAGCTGCCCTAGCAAATCTCAGCCTTGTCTCCAGCAGCCATCTCAAAATCCCCTCTTCAGCCCCCTCAAGAAAAACAAAAACAAACAACCTCCCACCCCCCAAAAAACCTAGGTGCCCATGAATGGACTTGGTCTCAGGCAACATCCCAACACAACTGACACCAGTCCTCCTGGTGAATGACAGCGGTGGGAGTCTTGTTTTCAAGAAGGTCCTCCTCCAAGGAGAGGAGAAACAGCCTCAGCCCAAAGGAACCTGTTTTACTTATAGGCTGAATTAACAAAGCTTCTCAGTCCTGCGGCCCTAAACTCTAGACTTAAATACTTTTCTTTCTAAAAGGTAAAACTTAAAATTTGTCTCGAGCAAAAAATAAATGACCCGAACAGTTCTTTCTGAGCATTTAAAATGCTGGATGCATTGACTACCAAGAGACCTGACCAACATTATTTGGCACCTAATTTAAAAGAGTTGGTGGGAATTAACACAGCAAAGGCAGATTAACTCAGAAAAACTGCCCAGCATTTGAAAAGTCATTTCATTTGCATGGTTCAACAAATGTCTTTCCAGGTATTTGAAACACACCTGCAGAAGGAATGCAAGTTAGGCTTTTAAGCACTTGGCCAAAATGTCAAACACTGCTTTCAAAGCATTTCTCTCTTTTACCCTTACGCAAAACTACTTGTGAGGCTCAGGCCAACTTCTATTTTTTGTTGTTGTCATCTTCTGACATCCCTGTCACTATCTTTTATTTACCTCTTTTCCTGCTCAATCTTCTCTCCTTTCACTCTGAGCCCTACTACAATCTCAAGACTCCATTTAGATTTCTAATTCCCAGAGTCCCTTTGGAAGGTGTCAGGTCGTGACTGACTTGATTTCAGAAACCAAATTCCCACTTGTTGACTACAACTTCCTCTTTTGTGACTGTCATGTGTTCACTCTCTTCAAATTTTTTCCCAAGCCATCAACCTCATTTTGGTTTTTATTCCTTCCCCAACCAACCTAGTCCCAGGTTCTATTTCCTAACTAGTTTTCCTACAATATGTTCTGTTTGTTCCTAAATTCCCTTCATACTTACTATAGCTTAAAATTATATTTGATGAGTCATTTATTTATTTAAAATATATTTTTATTGATTTCAGAGAGGAAGGGAAAGGGAGAGAGAGAGAGAGAAACATCCATGATGAGAGAGAATCATTGATCCGCTGCCTCCTGCATGCCCCACACTGGGGATCCAGCCTGCAACCCAGGCATATGTTCCGACCGGGAATCGAACCGAACCCTGACCTCCTGATTCATAGGTCGATGCTCAACCACTGAGCCACTGGGCGATGAGTTATTTATTATTATCTGTCTGAGCAGCGAGCTTGTTGAGCAGGAACAACTGCCATGTCTAATGTAATCTCTCCAATGTCTAGCACAGGGCCTGACACTAACTGGATGTCCAATAAATATGTATTGAATAAATGAAAGAAAGGCAGAAGGAGATTATAAAACCATGTCTCTGGATGCCACAGCACCTTCATGGTCTCAGGACAAAGATATCAGAGATGACAGCAACAACACTGAGTTGACTCAGCTGAGCACTTAACACCTCCAGACAGCCCTCCACCCCCTTTCCCTTTCCTTGCTATTCCAAACTCTCCCTGAGTCCCATTATAACTCCTGCTTCCTTCAATTCTCCAGCTAACCTGGTGTTCTACAATATCAAGATAATGGAGGCTAGCTGGTGTGGTTTATCCCAATCACTTTCCCGCACCTGCAGACTTATTTCCCTTTTCTAATCCGAGTGAGTGATGATGCACCCAGCTGTCAAAAGTCAACCCTTTCATTTGTGTCCTTGACCCCATTCCCTGGTCTTCTAGTTTTAGTGACTGCTCTCTAGTGACTGCTCTCCTCAGCCTAGAAACATGCTCAAGTCTGTTCTCCCACATCCTTAAAACAAAACCCTTATGTGACCTTATGTTTAAATTCTCTTTCTTTACTACTGAAATTCCTTAAAAAGAAGTCTATACTTGCTATCCCCATTTTTGTCCCTTGCCAGTCATTTTCTACCCATTCCCATCTTGCTTCTGTCCCATCCATTCCTCTGAAACTCCTCCCCATCCTGTTTGCCGACGATTTCCCAAATAATAGATCCAATAGACAAAAATCCTTCAGTCTAAGCTTAATACCAATTTCTGCTCTTCATTTAGCTCCCGGACCCTTGATGTGCAATGGCAAGTCACTTCTAAGACACTGAGTCCACCTAGTACCTCTCTAAGTATCCCAGTTTGACATTCTTTGCCAGATACTGTATCCTACCTTACTGCTCTTAAAAAAGCACACATATTTCTATTGATTTCAGAGAGGAAGGAAGAGGGAGAGACAGGAACATCAATGGTGAAAGAGAATCACTGATCGGCCACCTCCTGCACGCCCCACACTGGGGATTGAGCCTGCAACCCAGGCATCTGCCTGGACAGGGAATCGAACTGTGACCTCCTGGTTCTTAGGTTGACACTCAACCACTGAGCCACACTGGCTGGTCTACTCACTGCTCTTAAACTGGGCAGATTATCTGGTCTTCATAGTGCTTTGAAACTCACAACTAATTGTACTTAAAAATCAGAATTTTCACCTTCTCTTGAAAGATGAGAAAATTTAAACACATAATGTCCACTTTCACACTTAGCAAAAGCTGGCCAGAGCTGAGCAGTAGCTGTCTTTTTAGATATCACTTGGATGTAAGTGCTATGGAGAAAAACAGGGTAGTGTAATAGGGAGTGCTGCTGTGTATATTTGTGTCATAGGGTATGGTCAGGGAAAGTCTCTCTGATTAGGTGATATGTGAGCAGATATATGTAGGAAGTAAGAAAGGGAGCCATGTGGCTGTTTGGGGGATAAAACATTAAAGGCAGACGAAGCAGCAAATGCAAAGGCTCTGAGGTAGATGTGTGCATATCTGGTTTGGGAAACAGCAAGGTCAATGGCACTAACGTGTTGTGAGTCAGGCATGTGTGGCAGAAAACGAGATCAAAGAGACAGGGAGGGACAAGAGATGTAGGTTTCAATGTCTCCACTCTTTGATCTGTAATTCACCTTCCAATGCACTGTAATTGGGATTTACTTCTAGTTGTCAAACCCAATGGACATTTTTCCAATCCTAATCTTTCTTGACCATTTGGTATTGTTGACAACCTTCTACCTTCTTAGTGTTTTACTTTCTTAGCACTCCTTTTATATTTCTTACTATTCCTTCACATTCTCATTTGTGGGCTCCTATTCTTTTGCCAGCCTTTTACATATGTAAAGCCTGTTGCTTTACAATCACTGTCTCACAACAACTCTATGAACAGCAGTCAATCCTCCCATTTCATAGATGAGGAAATAAGGGTTTGAGAGTAATTTGCCTAAGCTTACAATTACACAATCAGTAAGACAAAGGAGGGATCAAAATTTAGGCCTATTTTCAAGTTGTTTTTTTTTAACTCTACTCCATGGCTTTTTAGCAGTCTGAGTTCTTTGCCTTGTTCTGTACAATGCAGTCCTATTGTAGCCTACACACCAGGGTACCAATAGGGTTCAAAGTGAATTCTCAAATAACAGAAAACCAAGGTCTTCCTTATTTGTTTGCTTTGTTTTTTAAATTGGGTCAGTTCAGCGCAACTCTGCTGCAACCTTATAAGTAAGTCTCAAAATCACTGGCCACGAAAATTTAATACAGTCTGTAAAACCCTAGTTTATCAATATTCCTCATCAAACCATTTCCTTTATAGTTGTTTTCTACCTTATCAGGCTAAGAAAATGAAATAACTTGCCAACAGGCACTCTCGAAAGTTCCTCAACGATACCAATTCTCAAGTATCAAACCAAGGGAAATAGAGCAAGGAATAACAAAGTATATTGAATCTTTATTTTCATAGCTGTTTTAATGCCTATTACAGATCTTCTTGGCCTTGTACTAATGCATAATGAAATCCAGGGGGAACACTGTTGCTAGTGCTTAGGTTCTGACACAAAAGCAGTCAATTTCTGTTAAAGAATAATAATAATGATGCTGATGATGAAGGAGGAGGAAGAGGATGAGATAGAAAAGAAAATTATCAAAAGGTAAAGTTCAAAAGGACAATTTAATGAGCTGTCAAATAAAAGGGAAAAGAGAAAGCAAGTGGCAGGTGCAGGCCTTAATCAGCTCACTTCTTTAACCAATCCAAAGTTCCTTGCTGCCTGCTCTCTTCCCCCTTACACAATCATTTCAGAATTGCACACAAATACAGATGAAAAATTTCTCCATTGGTTCACTGCAAATTTAATTTATTGAGCTTTCTTGATGCCAGATCTAATGTTTAAGAGTTAATTTATTTTTCAAATTCACTAAATGCACATTTTTAGATAAATATATGATGCTGCAATTGACCCATAGCACTTTCCCTCCTATTTTTCAGATAGTATTTATAAGAAATCAGACAGCTAAGAACAAAGAGATCACATGTATTTTGCAATATTCTAGGGTACAATGTGACGCAATGAGAATTCCAAACATTTTAGTTAGGATTTGGAAAAAAAAAGAGGAAAATATTCTAATCAAAATGATCCAAGAGTAAATTTAAATTTCATATGTGTTTTAAATGTGTTGGAGGAAAAACGATAAAACATCACATATTTGCTTCAGTGTAGGAACAATCATTGCAGTCTAATCCCACACCTGCTGTCTAAATTGTTTTAAGGCACTAGGTCCTATGAACTACCCCAAATGGCAACTTGGGACAAAGGAAAACATGAACAAAAGGAAATGATTTTAACTGCCAAAGGCAAAATTTCTGTACAATGATTAGAAGGAAAGCTGCAATCCTCTCACATGGCAATAAGACATCTGGTGAGGCTGTACATAAGTCTTACAGACTTACTTAGTCTTCAGGGAACGCCACACACCACAGAGATCCACCTTTTAAATGTCCAACCACAGGAACCATGGTTTCTAAAAGGAAGGTGGCTAAAGATATTCAACATTTAACCATTCTATCAAAACATGGTCCATTTAGTTCTTTTTTATAAAACAAGGAAAAATAAGAAGAGACAGGGATGTGGCCTTAGTCACCATTATGAAGACAGGACAAAATGTGAGATGTAGAACCTGTTCTGATAAGTAGACAACCAGTTACAACTGAAGCACCACTACTGATGTCAGATATTGGGAGAGTTGAGGCTTGCAACAGAGCAAGGGAAAAAGAATGTACATATATTTTTTCTTCTTCTTTTTGGCTGTATGAATAAATTTATTTACGTTTACTATCATAAAATACTGATATATGGACTAATATGTGTTTTCTATTTACCTTGTTTTTATTTTTCTTGTATATTTCCTTTCTTTTCATCTATTAGGTAAAGAATATATATTCTATTTCTATTTTACATACTTTCCTTAAATTTCAATAAGCATATATCATGCAGCAAACCAATATTTCTACTTTGTAGACATGTTTTTTTCTAACTGAGGCTACCCTGGGTGTGATGGTAGTAACGTGCTTTGAAAGTCAATGTAATTCAATGTTAAGAAAATTTAAAATCCTACACACATATATACATGTCTTACCTTTAAAAATAAAGATTGCATTTCAGCCACACTCTAAAAACTAGAATACTTGGGTCTAGGAAAGGGAAAATAAAACAAGGACTGTGACAAAATGCTGATAAACTGCAATGCCGTTTCGGTAATTCAAGACCAAAACCCAAAAAAGGATGCCAGAATCAGGAAAAAAACAGGGAAGCGGCTACATGATAAAGTATTTGAACTTCTGCTTAAGAAAAGGGACATAACCAGGCAAAAAGCTATACACGTGAAGAATGGGAAAGGAGAGGAAATGGCTTTTGGCAAGGAAGGTGTCATCGTGGGTGATATTTTTCTCTTTTTGCAAATTTTCGTGCTGTTACACTGTGTTTTCAATTTTTAAAAAGCACTTTTTAAAAAATAAGGCAGATCAGGAAAACACACCGTGGGAACAGAGTCAAGCACCCAGACGTTTTGCGTAAGCTGCATTTTCAGAGACATCTGCCTTTGTGCAAGACTTGAAAAAGTAAAGCTGTCGTCAACAAGTTCTCTGAAGTGAGGGGTGGAGCCTCAGAGAAAGTGAGCTGTGAAGAAACCAACAATTAGAACGCTTAGGGCTGAGAAACACATAGTTTCTTAGATTAAGTTCCTCATTTCTGAGCCACCTCTGCCCAAAATGCTTGGCCATCAACAATGTCTACTACTCAAACAAGCTGCCCATATCTCCATTCAAGTAACTGAGGCTCTTGTCAGCAGTGCCACTCAGCTCTTGGCAGAGACAGCTTGTGTCTGGTAGATGAGATAGAGCACAACCAACTGAATAAAAATCTGAGTGGGAAGCAAGCTGACCTGCTCCTCCCTCCTAATTCCAATTCCAAATAAAAATGCTTATCATGGACAGAAAACTTCACGTAAAAGCAAAGATAATCCACATTTTTTCATCTTCCGATTGTCTTGCTTTGGTGTATGTTAAACTTTATTTCTGAATACTCCGAGGTCTATATTGTTTGCTTTTTCGTGTAAGGCAATGGAGAAAGAGTACATTCACAGTGCTTTATATAGTGCCCAGTCTAATGCCACGTACAGAGTGTTTAGTAAGTGTGATCTGAAGATAACCGGGATGATGCTGATGGCTCAAGCACACTTCAGAGGATACTTAAGTATGAAAGTCATTGTAACCCTACTCTCTGGTGTTCACATGCCGGGTGTGTAAGCCCCCATGTCTGCAACGCAAACCACAGCGAGAGGCTGGCTTAGTTATTCTTGTTTGCAGCCTTCAATCACGCCTTGTGCTAGTGGGGGAACTTCTACTTGCTAAAAGAACTTTCAACTGACTTGCAAAGTTCTCACCAAGTTCTATCTGGTGTCCTGTCTTGAACTTCCTTTTTCTGAGAAGTTGGGTGTGTTGTACTAGTATGTGTTACTGTCCTACATCTGCCTTCTGGGTGAGTCAACTACAAAATATTCTAAAAACCTCTTGCTCAGACACAGTAGCCTCTTCTAGGTCCTATATAAGCTCTCCTTACTGCTAACATGACAATGGAGCTGATAATCTGTAGGTTTACATCAATTTGTCAGGACAAAGCTACACAAACTAATATTATCTTACAGTATGGTGAAAGAGTGAAGGAAGGGACACAGTAAAGATAAGGAGAGGTAAGCAGGGTACAGATCTGAAGGTCTTACATGATATGCTAGAGAATTTGGACTTTACCTTGAGGATAACAGAGATCCAAAGTTTGCATTTCCAGAAAGATTCCTTCAACTACAGTATGGAGAATGGATTGGAAGGGGTTCAGACTTACAAATAGAGATAGATGTTACATGAGTAATCCAGGCAAGGGAATAGGGTGGTCTGAGCTGAGCTAATGGGAATAAAGAAAAGATAGATACTTGGGGGATATTTGTCTAGTTTACTTTCTGGTACAGATGGAAATTTTTCCATAAAGAAATTTCAATTGTAAGAAAAACCCGAGTGAGAAAAGCATTGATATGTGCAAACTCCTTGCACTCAAAGAATATCTTTTACTTTGCACCTCCTGACTCTTCAGACAGGCCCTCCACCTTTTTAAAAACACACACACCAAATTCCAATGCTTTAAGACTCTTAGGCAAGAGGGTCAAAAGGAGTCTATTTATTTACATGGCTATTAACTTTCATTCCACCTACTTTTGCCCCAACTTTTCTCAAAACAGTTTTTTATTTCTCCCTGCCATCTATAATTTTTTGTTATACTTTGCTAACCCTTAGATTTGGAGATCAAATCTGCCTTAACTTATCTGCCAGCAGCAGCCAATCATCCTGGACAAGCCAGCCAATCTTACAGGCAATTCTTCCTCATGTCACTTTGTTATCACACATGTCTATATCATTTCCTGTCAGGCACCAAACTTCCAGCATCAAGGAAGAACAGCTGTAGAGAATGCTTTTACACAAAAGACTTCCCTCCTTCCTTACCCCCTATTCAACGGATATGACAATATACTGATGCTATAGCCAGGGCTCAAGTTAAATGAAGGATAATGCAACTAAGTGTTGAAACCACCATTTTAAACCAGTAATAAAGAACGCAAACTTATTGTCTGAACATAGTTAACTAGCAAAAGATTAATTAGAAACATGAGGCCAACTTCACCAAAAGAGCATTGGTGAAGAACTGCTAAGCAGGTAATGCTAAATCTCTCTAGCGCTCAGTCAAATCAAGTTACCCAGCTCTAGCTGGTGTGGCTCAGTTGGCTTGAGCACCATCCATACACCAAAAGGTGGCAGGTTCAATTCCTGGTCACGGCACATACCCGAGTGGTGGGTTCAATCCCGGTCAGGCAGCATGCAGAAGGCAAACAAATGATGGATGTTTCTCTTTAACATTGATATTTCTCTCCCTTCCTTTTTCTCTCCTTCCTCCCTTCCTCTCTCTAAGATCAATTAATACCTATTATTAAATAATATCTACCAGACAATTCTCATAATTTCCTCATCTCTAAAATCAGTGTTTGTGTAAAACAGCTGCTAAATAATTTAAAAATAATTTCTAGTAAAGGTGAACCATAGGCTATCCATATAGAAGAGGAATGGAGTAATTCTGGAAAATAAGATATATTTACTGTATATATCACAGTAAAGTTATAATAGGCTGTAGCTACACTTCATACTTCTCTTCTACAAATGGGATATACTAAACAAGATGCTAGAGTAAAACACAATGAAAAATATAAGGTGGCTGTACCAACCCTTTCCACAAATAAACTACTAGTTCTCAGATCACATTTTCATTAATCTGGGGGAGGCAATAAATAGTAAATACATACTTGGCTGGGACTCAAATGACCAGGGTTTTCTAATCCCACGATACCCATGGCGGGGTGAATCTGAGTCAGTTTTAGCATGTCAGACAGATTCTCTATTTACACAAGAGGTTAGTTAGTATCTCACCTGCTGCAGGGAAACACGTGAAAAGGGAGAGGAAAAAGCATGGAACTGACAGTCAGATGACCTGGAGTTCTTACTCTGCCACTAATGAATCAGATCTCAATTTCCTCCTATAACATTATAAATTCTTAAGCTTGATAAAGGAGATTATTACCAAGAACCTTAAAAGCACTCCATAAATTCAAGAGGAGATCACCATATTTCTACAGTATTATAAAAAAAAATACCAATTAGGTTTTTCATAGCAGAAGAGAACTCTCAAAGAAGGCCTCTAAAGGTTGTATCACAATGGGCCAGGCTACTCTGCAAATGTGACTGTTAAACCCTATAGGTTTATTTCAGTAACCAAATGGTTAATTTGTTCACTGGATTCCTGCTGCCACTGGAAAATCTTTTTCTAGGGGAAAAAAAAAATTCCATCTCTCCCCCACTCCGGTGTTAGTCAATTGAAAAATAAAGGGATGAGAAGGCTGCTTTGAGTAGTTTCATATTCATAAAAAAGAAGGTAAAAGATGGCTGCCTGAGCTAAAAAGGGTGGTGTACTGGAATCACCTGCATTGGCCATCTTACTGAGTCATTTAGCTCTTTAGAAAGTCATGTTACTACTCTCTATGTGAGTTTCTTCAACTGTAAAACAGGATTAGTTATATCTACCTTTCTCACATGCTTAGGGATAAAGTATCCTTTCTTCTTAGTAGACAAAGTTTGTGGAAGTTTTCTAAAAAGTAGCAAGGATTATACAAATGCAAGTTATTATTTGAAAGTACATGAACTCTTGGGCTTTACCTTTTACATTCTGAATAAAATGCTAACTTTTGGCCAATGAAACAGAAAAAAAACCCCACCCTCTAGGCATGCTTTCATATGGAATGAACTCCTGGCTTCTTTCAGCTTTTAAAGCAGTTTTTTGGTTTTAGTGCAGAAAACTCTTTACCTAAGGAAGCTCAGCAGCTGGAAAGGGCATCTCAGGCTGGAAGTGACACTGGAATCGTGTCCCTATTTCTTTAAATAAAATTGGAACACTGGCAATGAAGATCAGCTAAGGTCATCCTACTGTCTTTCTCCATATTAGCCAAGTCCACACCTGGCTATATTTAGACAAAGTATGCATACTCCATTAAAGATAGGAGACTCAGTCCTAGATTTAGGATCATAGCACTGGGGCTATTACCTCAGCTGAGGGGGAAAGAGACTAACAATGCATGTATTGATGCACTCCTTGGCAAACAGAGAACAATCAATGCTCAATTTATTTCATTCTGGATAGATGTACAATTGCTAGTATGCACAGAGCAATCTCTACCACACATAACTCCAGCACAGCCATGACTAAAGCAGAGCAGTTAATATCTTTGAGGGAACTCACTTGCCAGGGCTGCCTGCCGTGACTTAGCCAGAGACAAAGGGCTGCCCGGGTCAACGTGGTAAAATGTTCAGCAGTTTGGCCTCCTGGGAACTGGAACAAACAGGTTTTCAACCCAGGAATCACCACTATATCAAATGCATCAAGGTCTGACTGGGTAGAGTCCTCAAGCAGTGTCCAGAGCCAGCATCCAGCGAAGGCTAATAGAACATGAATTTTATAATAAAGATAGCACTGAACTGAATCAGGGACATGGTAGTGCAGGTAATGGGGGAACTTGCTTGGGTGAACCCATGCCCTAAGTGGTCCTTAAATCTGGAAACAAAATCGTCTTAAAGAAAAATATAGTTGCCCTCAAGAGAAAGCTAAGAAAGCCCTAATAACAATCAGATGTTTTTGGTATGTCTCCAACTGTGAGAAGAAAAAATTAAATACATTTAAAGAATGTGGTAAACATACTTCTGAAACACAGTATAACAAATACAAATCTGTTTATCTTCATTCAAAGGAAACTGCACATTGCAATTATGAACGTTTCCACAGCAGGAAAGATAAGCAGATGTTGGATGTTTTCCCAAAGTTTTTCTAATGTCACTGAAGAGGCTTATGGAATCTGCTTTACATTTTCTTTCAGATTAAGTTAATGCTAAAAAGGCAACATTCTGAATGTTGTTTCTTCTCATCATTCATATTTTAACATTTCAGTGACATTTAAACAATAGTTACCAGAGAGAAAACAACTAAACACAGTTTATACCAGTGGTTTTCAACCTGTGGGTCACGAACGACCCTTTCACAGGGGTTGCCTAAATACATCCTGCATATCAGATATTTACATTACGATTCATAACAGTAGCAAAATTACAGTTATGAAGTAGCAACGAAAATAATTTTATGGTTGGGGGTCACCACAACATGAGGAACTGTATTAACGGGTCTCGGCATTAGGAAGGTTGAGAACCACTGGTTTATACACTATACTTATATATTCATTTTCCAATATTTACTTCTAAATTAAAAGCTACATAAATAGTTCAATATTTTTAAAAGAGTAAATTTTTGAAAAACCCCATTTTCTGTTTCCTCTGCATTAAAAACCTACTTAACAAAATTTACCTATATCTAAATATCCTCAATTGACACCGAAAAATGGAAATAATCCTCTTGGAGAAAAAAATTCTAAGATAAATAAGGTGGTTTTTTGTTTTTTGTTTTTTAAATGGGGGTGTTTAATTCTAAGAGATAAACTGGTCTGAGTTTTATAGTAAAACCCAGATTTTTTTTGTTCCCAGAGCAACCATTGGTTGGATTAAGGCCTATATATAGCTATACTAATAAAAGGGTAATATGCTAATTAGAGCGGACGTCTTCTGGACAAAACTGCAGTGGCTGCAAGGGCTGAAGGCAGGCAGCCATGGCGGTGGCTGTGAGGGCCGTGGGCTCAGGCAGCCGTGGGCTGTGGGCCTAAGCCTTCAGTAGGATACCCCCTGAGGGCTCCTGGACTATGAGAGGGGGCAAGCCAGGCTGAGGGACCCCTTCCAGTGCAAGAATTTTTGTGCACTGGGCCTCTAGTGTGTGTATATATATATGTGTGTGTGTGTGTGTGTGTGTATATATATATATATAATATGAGAGGGCAAGAAAGCAAAAAGGCACATACAACTTGGCTGCTTACACTTCTGAAAATTCATAACTATACATGGTAAGTTGCAGAAGTTGATCTTAATAGTAAAGAATAGTTTAATAAGTTGAAGAATCCTTGACCCTCAATGCACAACTGATTTAAATAGCAGCTTCATTCCACTAAATGTCTAAGCCCTGTATTATGGTTGGGTCACAGCATGAGGAACTGTATTTAAAGGGCCCGAAGGTTGAGAACCACTGTTTTAGCAGATAACAATGCAGCTTTATCAAGAGGTAAACAACACCCAATGATGGATGATTGGATTTAACTTTGAAACCAGAGGAAACACACATGAATTAGATAAGGGTTAGGACTTTGTAAGGATCTAATACTGCGGCCTCTGCCATTCTAAAGCACACACAGGCAAATCCTATGAAAAGATCTTCTGCTTACCTGTCCTATCATGTAGCCAGTCTTTCTCTCCTCGTTACAATAAACATGTGTGTATTATACAGATTTCTAAGCATTAGGTGAAAGTTCATTTACTAAAGCCCTACAATACTAGGTATAACAGAATATCAGTACAATAATGGATTTTGAACAAGATTCTGAAATTCATTAAGATTAATCTGACCAGCAAATGAGATTTTTACCATTTCCTAATCTTGTTGGATACTCCAGAAATTTTAACAGCTACCCAGAGCATGCCATTATAGTACTGATTTTCTAAGAGTGTAACAAATCTAAGATCACCAATACATTAAACATTACTTTATGTGGTAAGTGATTCAGCAAGAAGGAAATGATTAAATGTAAAGTTTTATTGATCTGATGATTTTATAACACGTTACAAGGGAAAAGAGATTAAATGCAATGTTTAACTGTTATTATAAAGGTTAATGTTTATAGCAGTTAACAATTCTCATCTGTTATTGCCATTATGTCCATAAATGCAATGGCCTCATATTGTTTAAACAATTGTACTTGTTATACTTAAACATTGATTTATATATTTACACCAAGTATCTACACTTCGGTTTGTGGTTCAAATAATAATTTATCAGTTTCCTGACCATTTTCTCTAACATAGTGAGAAAGGCTAGTAAGCCAGGACAAGCAGAATAGGAAAACTGAGACATACTAGGTGTACCGGTTAATAATGGCGGATTTTGTAATAAAAGAAAACACGATAATTTCAAGAGAAACATCAAAAGTGCTTTATTCAAAGTAATGTCTATCGCAGGCTACCACATTTCCTCCATTTTTCAGGTAATTTGTAGATACCTTCCCAATAGAACTTTTCTTGTTTTGAGGCAAACCATTCAGAGAACAAATTTTCCACTTCTTTGTATGTTTTGAAGTGCTGCTCAGAAAGTGCATGTGCCATCGATCAGAACAAGTGGTAATCTGAAGGAGCAAGGTCTGGTGAATACAGCCGGTGGGTTAATACTTCCCAGGCAAGATCTTTTAACATGTCTTTAACTGGTTTTGAAGTGTGTGATGGTGTGTTATCATGAAGCAAAATTACTTTGCCGTGTCTTCTGGCCCATTCTGGTCGTTTCACAATCAAAGCGTGGTTCAAATTGATTATTTGTTGTCGGTAGCGAACAGTATTAACGGTTTCACCTGGTTTTAGAAGCTCATAATACACCACACCTTCCTGATCCCACCAAATGCAGAGCATTGTCTTCTTTCTGAAGTGATCTGGCCTTGCAGTCGATGTTGATGGTTGACCTGGATCAACCTATGACTTTGTGCGTTTGGGGTTCTCAAAATAAATCCACTTTTCATTGCCAGTCACAATTCTATGCAAAAAAGACTTTCTTTTGTGCCATTGAAGCAACATTTTACTGATGACTTTTCGGTTTTCCATTTGTCTTTTGTTCAGTTGATGTGGCACCCATGTTCCTTCCTTTAAAATCTTTCCCATTGCTTGTAAACGATCGGAAATTGCTTGCTGAGCAACATTTAATCTTTCTGCAAGTTGTTTTTGAGTTTGACATGCATCTTCATCCAATAATGCTTATAATTGTTGGTCTTCAAACTTTTTCGGTTGACCTGGACATTCTTTGTCTTTCACATTGAAATCATCACTTTTAAAGCGTTTAAACCAGCGTTCACAAATATCTTGAGATGAAACATGTTCACCATAAGGTTTCCGAAGTATACAATAACTTTTTCTTCAAAATAATGAATTAAAACTTCCTGCAAATGCTTTTTTTTGGCACGAAATTCGACATTTTTAAGTGTAAAAATATCTATGATGTTAACACCTTCAGCAAATTTGACATATGAAGTTTTGAAGCTTGCTGTCAATACAACAAAATAGCGTACATATTAAATCGCATGTGTAACTCCATCTATTGAAAAAAATCCGCATCATTAACTGGTACACCTAGTATAGTTAAACACAGTTTGTAGCCATAGTAAATCCTATCTTCCCTAACCCTAGGACACTTAAGAGTAAATGGTTTGCTCTTCTCCTCAACCAGAAGGTAAATAGCTTAAATTACCCTACTCAGGAGGATAGATATCAGGAATCCAATTAATGCCATTTGCCAACCAAACCCAAGGACAGATGAAGTTAAGGGAATAAACCTCCTTTTGGCACATACGCATAAAAGTAATGAATATTCTGTTGAGATACTCTCCTAAGACCTCCTCTAAACTCCCAGCTGTTAACACCCCTCAAAACAGAGGTTCTAGCTCGAACTCCCTCTTCTAGGAATACCCCTGAACCTTTCCCTTTCCCCTTTCCTTCCCTCCCCCCACAAACATGCATCTCCTAAACTTTAAAGGACCTAGGAAGCTTGCAACCAGAGCAGCAATGGGCAGCAGCAGTTTGTCCTCGGCAAATCCCTAAACCTGTCCCAAGGTCCCCTTTTCTCTTATTTTTTTTTCTTTTCTTTTTTAAATTAAATCTTTATTGCTGAAAGTTATTACATATGTCCCCTTAAAGCAGCCCAGGCTAGGGCCATTTCCCCACCTAGTCCTTCCCCCCTTATCCTAGGCCCTTCCTTGTTTCACCGTCACCAGCTTTAATAAACATCCTCTAAAATTAACCTGGACTTGTGTAGTGAAATTTTTCCTGCATGAAGTCAAGAACCCACCCTAGGTAGACTTACTAGGGCCAGATCCCTTTTCTGGTAACAATAGTAACCCCTCACTCCCAGCTTACTTTCCATCTTTTTGTCCTGATTTATTTTTTCTTTATAGCCACATCAACAGCTGATTATTTATAATAATTTATTTACATTCTAGAATGTAAGTTCTAAGAGCTGAAATGGTCTTTTTGGATCACTGATTCATTCCCACTGCCTAGAACACTGGTGATCAATAAATGAATGCATAGATATTTACTAAGTAGAGATATGAAATCAGAGGTTAACATGGCATAGTATAAAAGCATGGGTTATAAAGAGGATTTGGATTTCAGTCACTGCTCTTGCACTTAATATATAACTTTGAACAAGTCATTTAATCTCTGAACCTCAATCTCTTTTCCTTTAAAACAATGCTAAAATATTAGTACACAGTGTTATTGCAAAAATTATAGGACATAATAGAAGTAAGAACTTGTTGCAAATATTATGTCCTAGCAGTTATTCTTGAAAAATTGGCAGAAAATTCTGTAAAACAGATCAATCTTGAGAAAGCAAGTTATTCTGTTACCTTATTCTTGTTCTTGTAGGACCACAGAGGCAGAATAAGTAGTGAGAAAGCATAGCATTAGAAGAGATAGGCTTAAGCTTCAAGTACTAGCTGGTTGACATTAAGAAAATTTCTTAACCTCTCTGAGGCTTAATTTTCTTATCTGTAACAGGAGAGGGACAATATTGCCTTAAAAGTAATTAATTGCTTGCACCAAATGTCATATTAATTGTGAAAGCACTTTTTAAACTATAATGCAGAATTTGTATTTTTAGTGAAATAAATTAATTACCTTTCCTTAAAGAAATCCTAATCTTGTTTGTTCCACTGGCCAAGTGGAAGGAAATATTATTCTAGAATGTGCTCAAATGGACTACGGGCAGAAGTATGCACACTCCCATTCTTGCTGTAGATTCTGCAACTTCAGTGAGAGGACAGAATAGAACAGGAAAAGATAGAATAGGAAGATACAGAATGGAAAGAGAAAACAGATTCACAAAGACACAAGTGAGTAAGTAGCAAAGCTCTGATAGACTTCAGGTCTATTTAATTGCACATCCCACAGTCAGGGCCAGCTTCATGGGTCTATGATCGGTGCAGTCCCACAGGGATCAGTGACTGGAAGGGCCCCACACTTGGTTTAAGGCTCTGCTGTTGCTGTCATGAAATTTTTAAATCTTTTTTAACAAGGGGCTCCACATTTTCATTTTGCACTGGGCCCTGCAAATTATGTAGCTCACAATCTTTCTACTACATGACAAAGACAATAGCTTATAGTCTCAGTAACCGTATGTAAAGACCACTGCTAACTTAAAGGACAGTTACTAAAAAGGAGACTTTTAATCAGGTTAATAATCACATATTTGTAGTACGTGAATTCTGAAGTTAGCAAAATACTTAGTAAAGCCATTATATTTTTTATTTTTATTTTCAAAAATATTTTTTTATTGATTTCAGAGAGGAAAGGAGAGGGAGAGAAAGATAGAAACATCAATGATGAGAGAGAGCCTGACACCCAGGCATGTGCCCTGACCAGAAATCGAACCGTGACCTCCTGGATCACAGATCGATGCTTAACCACTGAGCAACACCGGCTGGGCCTTAGTAAAGCCAATTTAATTAAAAAGCAATAGTCCAAATTAGAAATGCAAATGTTATTTGCCTTTTCCTATTTTGCGCTCCATCACATCCTAATAACAGGCCAGTTAGTAAATGAAATACCTGAATCAAAGCTAACTGACTTTCCATTCTGAAACCCAACAAAATACCCCAGTGATTATGGATTATCTTTGTTTTTTTATTTGATATATGCTTTCTCACAGTAAGCAAGTGACATTGTCACAGAAATCATCTCTGGAGTGAAATCTCTAGCAACCCAATTCAATTAAATCACACCAGTTAAGTAATGTGTTGTTTCTTTTCTGCTCTGCTGACTGCAAAGACAGCTGGTGGATTTGAATTGAACATTTCTCAGGTAGCAATTCAGTTTTTGAGGTCTGCAGGCAAAAAAGATGCCGTTTCCACTTAGAGTCAGACTGACCCACACTAGTCCATTTTGACCTTTGGACTCCTTATCAGTCACCTTCAGTGTCTGTCAGTGGCTGGACAGGCCAACCCAGAGAGGTCTGCTCTCCAGTGAACAAAGGCTTGCTATGTAAAAGAGATGAGCAGTGAACAGAGATACCATCTGATGAGAAGGTGCTGAACTCATCCTCTGTGTTCCAGCAGCATGTCTAGGACTGCTGCCACCACAAAAGGTGAAACTTCACCCGAAAACACTTTCCCTGCCCGTGATTTAAACACACACCTTCATTAAGGAAGCAGCTCAGTTTCAGATAAAGGAAGACAACTAATCATGCAACTGTGGCCTGCACTCTAACACTCCTTCCTCCTTCCCATCTTTTTCTTTTTTCTTTTTCCTTTTAAAATTTAAGTCCACCAGAGCCCCTCTGGCTACTGTTTAGATCTGCTGGTGACATTCAAAGTAAGATTCTTTAACAGCTTTAAGAAACATACTCTTCTTTCTCTTATATTTAATATTCATTCAGCCTCAAAGATGAAAACTTTTGTTTCAAGAATTGAAACAGCTTGTTCCCTAAAGTATTAATCTCCTCAACTTTGAGAAATATACCCACTACTTCCTATAAATAGGATCAGGAAATGCTAATCTCATAAGTATAGTCACAAGCATTAACAAATTAATGTATTTATCTTTTTAAATTTCAGTATGCTTAGTAAGATGGCCTTATGAGAAATCTCAATGATGCTTAACACTTCCTAAATAGAAAACAATGAAATGTTGTTCATGGTCTAAATTAATTTGTGGCAGGACCCTAGATTAAGTCTGTTTGCTTATCATCTGGGTCTAAAATTCTCTAAGTAAAAAATGGGGATGATTTTAGAATAAAATGAAAACATGGAGAGCAAAGCTAAATTCATAAGCACTACATATATAGTCCAACAACACCTCTGGATAGTTTCTTCATCTTATCAATATACTATTATTTCATATTTCCACTAGTTCTATTCAACATAGCTTACAAAATAAAGTATTTTCCATCAGTGTTTAGGTATGAAATAAGTTCCTCATAGGAAAGACAAGTGAGGAACAACTTTTCTAAGTCTCAAGTGGTCCATATGAATTGAAGGATAAAATCATATTTACCTTGATTTTACTTTTATTATTTCAGGAGCACTATGAAAATGAATTACTAAAATTGCTGGCAGGAATGTAGACTGGTACAACATTTCTGGTGAGCAAACTAGCAATCTGTATCAAAAATTAGGAATATGTATACCCTTTGTCTAGCAATCCCAGAATTGAGCTTTGGGATATTTCTCTTATAGGGACATGTGCAAAGATTTAGGTACAAGGATAGTCATTCATTTCAGTGAGGCTTTGTTTACAACTGCAGAAAACTGGACACAATTTAAATATGCAACAATAGGGCAGAATTTGAATCAGTTCTGTGAAAAACAAACAACTCTTTAAAAATATATAAATAAATGCATTTGAGGACAATGGCAGGATGCTCCCAACATATGCCAAGTAAAAAAAATTTGATTACAAAGCAGTAGATAGAGGACAATCCCATTTTTAAAGGTATATCCATACACAGAAAAATTCTGGATGGTGTTAACAGCAAATATCTTTGAGAGACAAGAATAAGAGTAATGCCTTTTGTGGGGAGGAGAGAAATGCAACAACGTTTTCTGTTTTTTCTATAATAAACATGCATTATCTCTAAATACTAAAAAAATAAGCAATACTTTTTGCTTTGCTGATTTTTAATTACCAATAAGACCAGTTACATGAAAAAACAACAACACCCAGGACAAGTTCACTTTTAAACTGAGTGGGTGGTAAAGAATGTGATATTATCAACTTCACTGTGTATAAGGTAGACAACTTTTTAAAGCAAAAGGGATTCTCTATTTGGAAATTCCCCCAAGGTGGTTTGTAAGATTGCCATAAAGAAGAGCATTGGTATTCAATATTTGTTTTTATTTCAACTGAGAAAGAGACTAGAGGTTATTTTTTAAAAAGCTTAATACACATTCTCATTTTCTGACAAAAGGGGCTTACAGCCTTGCTGAGAATTTCTCCAAGCATCTAAAATGGCAAAAAACCAGAGAAAATTCCAGTAGCATGGGTATAGTGAACCTCCATGATTACTGAGACTGACCACAGAAGAGCAACAGAAATGAACAAGCCCCAACTCATTAACAGCCAGAACTATAGTGGGTTCTTAACAGATACACTCAAGAACTTCCTGGTAGGTTAAGAAAAAAGTATGATTAAAACAACAATGGCTTTTAGTTTTTAAATTACAGAGATATAACTAGCCAGTCTACAATCTTCAGTTTTTCTTTAATTTTGAAAAAAAAAAAATTACACTAGGTTTAAATTTACTTAGACTCACTAAACAGAAATACTTAGGTTTCTAGGTTTTTCTTATGTAGTCTCAATTTGCAATTTATCTGTACAGAAGAGTACAGTAATAAATCACAATCTGCTAAATTTTCAGTAGTTGTAGCAACTCTTCTTTGAATCAATATCATTAAACTATTGTTTGGGCTTAATGTAACCTGCATTTATATAGTTCCTGATCTTTATTAACTGATGTGTATAAAAGATCCTCATGTCCACTAGGATGGCTTCCATGAATATTTATTTGATTTACAAACTAAGGAGTTGTACATTGCTTAGAGAACACTAAATAAGTTGAGCCATTAATTGGCAACTGGGCCACTGAACTGGTAGCCAAGTCAATAAGAACAAGGAAAAATAGCAATTGGCGCACACCTCCCCTGATAGCTCAGTCCACTGTAAATATTACAAGCCCTCTGTACCATGGGAACCACCTTGCCTACCACATGATGCTGATGTAATACTATCTAGAGCTAAGCACCTGGAGGAAGCAGAGAAAGAAGTTTTGCTTTGGATTACTTGATTGTGCTTTCTTTCCTTCTTTTATGAATCATAAAGCCACTAGCAGATAGTTTAATTATTTCTCTTCTTATACTGCCTGTGGGGATTTCACATTGTGCGCCCAGCCACTGGTACTGATTCAATAACAACAGCCTTGTAAAACTGGCAGCCTTCCTAAATAAGCTATGTAAAGTCTGCAAATGCTGCTTACTGTGCTGTGTACTCGGAGGGTAACTCAATAAAAACTTGATAAAAATTCTGCCCATGTAATATATCAAAAATATGCTCATAGCAATTTCCTAAAGAACACCACTGGTGTGTAAAAGATTCCCTTCTTACCACAAATGATTAATAGAAGTCATTCATCAAAAACTAATTATTTGGATTCCGACCAAGATGGCGGCATAGGTAAACACCGGAGACTGCTGCTGCAAACAACCACTTCAAAAATACAACTAAAAGACGGAACAGACATCAACCAGAACCACAGGAAGGCTGGCTGAGGAGAGACTCTTTAACTAGAAGGAAAGACAACAGCATTCCCAGGCTCAGAGGAGGCGCAGTGTGGAAAATTTAAAGGTACGGAGGTGCGTGCGCAAAGCAGGCTGGTGGCTGAGGGCACGGTTGTCGTTTTCAATCAGGAGGGAGTCTCAGACTCTGAGCTCCAGATCTGGGCGAGTCTCTAGGGACCCAGACTCAAACGGGAGAAGCGGGACTGTCTGGCTACGGTCCCTCCGAGGTTTGCAGCAGTTGCTGGGACTGAGAGGCAGAGCCCCTGGGGACGGACTGAGAGCAGCCATAACTGCTCCCTCTGCCCGCCCTGTTGATCCTCTGCGACCCGCCCCGCCCAAGCCCTGCGCAGAGCCATTTGTCGGATCGCCTCAGGCAAAGGCTAGATTAGCACCTCCCCAGAGGACAGAAGTTTTCCACACAGCTGATTCTCACAGCCAGTCGGCCTGGTGGTCAAACCCCTCTAGTATTAACTACAACAATCAAGGCTTAACTAGAACAAGACTGCGCACAAAGACCACAAGGGGGTGCACCATGAAAGCATAAAAGATGCGAAGACAAAAAAACATGACAGAAATGGAGGATATGGAGCTAAAAAACGCAATTTTGAGGGCTTGCAATAAACTTGAGGAGAGCCTCACGAAAACTAATGAGACCCTCGATGCTATGATAAAGAAACTAGAAATTAAGCATACACGGACTGAAATAAAGAATATTATACCCAATAGCAGACCAGAGGAGCACAAGAATCAAGCCAAAGAGATTTGAAATGCGAAGAAGCAAAAAACACCCAACTGGAAAAGCAAAATGAAAAAAGAATCCGAAAGTGTGAAGATAGTGTAAGGAGCCTCTGGGACAGCTTCAAGCGGACTAATATCAGAATTATAGGAGTGCCAGAAGATGAGAGACAGCAAGATATTGAAAACCTCTTTGAAGAAATAATGGCAGAAAACTTCCCCCACCTGGTGAAAGAAATGGACTTACAGGTCCAAGAAGCGCAGAGAACCCCAAACAAAAGGAATCCAAAGAGGACCACACCAAGACACATCATAATTAAAATGCCAAGAGCAAAAGACAGAGAGAGAATCTTAAAAGCAGCAAGAGAAAGAGACTCAATTACCTACAAGGGAATACCCATACGACTGTCAGCTGATTTCTCAACAGAAACTTTGCAGGCCAGAAGGGAATGGCAAGAAATATTCAAAGTGCTGAATACCAAGAACCTACAACCAAGATTACTTTATCCAGCAAAGCTATCATTCAGAATTGAAGGTCAGATAAAGAGCTTCACAGATAAGGAAAAGCTAAAGGACTTCATCACCACTAAACCAGTATTATACGAAATGCTGAAAGGTATCCTTTAAGAAGAGGAAGAAGAAAAAGGTAAAGATACAAATTGTGAACAACAAACATGCATCTATCAACAAGTGAATCTAAGAATCAAGTGAATAAATAATCTGATGTACAGAATGAACTGGTGATTACAATGAATCAGGGACATAGAAAGGGAATGGACTGACTATTCTTGGGGGGAAAAGGGGAATGGGAGATGCGGGAAGAGACTGGACAAAAATCGTGCACCTATGGATGAGGACAGTGGGTGGGGAGTGAGGGCGGAGGGTGGGGCGGGAACTGGAAGGAGGGGAGTTATTGGGGGGGGAGGGGAAAGAGGAACAAATGTAATCTGAACAATAAAGATTTAATTTTAAAAAAAAACACTAATTATTTGTAATATGGTCTTAACATCTGCCACATTAGTTCTTCCTTTTCTCTCACCACTGAAGTACTCTTTACCTGTGTTTATACAATTCAAGACATTTAAGAGGGCCAGAAATAAATGTCAGAGTCCCAGCTCAAATCTTACTCCTAATAAAGCCTTCACTAACTGGCTCATGTACAAAACCTTTCTGTCCTCTGAACACGTAAAGCACCAACTGCACCTTTCCTCTGGCACTTAGCCTGTGCTTAATTATGTTCATATTTATCCTTTTATTGACCTTGTCTTATATCCTCAACAGACTGAATATCCCGACTGCAGGAACCATCTTGTATTCCTTTGTATCTCCCACCTTTTGTACAGAATAGGTGAAATTATGACAATGATGCAAATGATAAACTTTTTACCATCAGACTGGCATAACACTTTGTATTCTAGTTCTTTCTACTATGCTTTGGCTCATGTCAAAAGAGCAAAAATATTAACTAAACGTTACTGAGTACATACTATTAGTACTTCACAAACATTACATTTAATCCTTACAGGTATTATTGGCTTCATTTTATTGACAAGAAAGGCTTATGGTAGTTATCCTATATAATAAAAGCCTAATATGCTAAGTGTCCCGTTGTCCGTTCAACCAATGCGTAATATGCGTAATATGCTAACCATTAGCGTAATATGCTAATGATATGCTAAGGCCGCTCAACCGCTTGCTATAATGTGCACTAACCACCAGGGGGCAGACAGTCAACCAGTCGCTATAACATGCACTGACCACCAGGGGACAGATGCTCTGAATGGTAGGTTAGCTTGCTGCTGGGGTCTGGCTGATCAGAACTGAGCGAGATGGGCAGAACACGCCCTGGAGCCCTCCCACGGTCCTTCCCTGGCTGGCCAACCTCCCGTGTCCTTCCCTGACCCTGATCGTGCACTGGTGGGTCTTGGCCTGGCCTGCGCCCTCTTGCCATCCGGGACCCCTTGGGGGATGTCAGAGAGCCAGTTTCAGCTCTATCCTGCTCAATGCAGAAGCTGCCCTCTGGTGGTCAGTGTGCTCCCACAGGGAAAGCGCCACTCAGCCAGAAGCCAGGCTCACGGCTCGTGAGCACAGAGGCAGTGGCGGGAGACTTCCCACTTCTGTGGCAGCTCTAAGGATGTCCGACTGCTAGCTTAGGCTTGATCCCCATGGGGAGTGGGCCTAAGCCATCAGTCAGACATCTCTGGAGGGCTCCTGGACTGCAAGAGGGTACAGGCTGGGCTGAGGCCCCACCCCCCAGTGCATGATTTTCATGTACCAGGCTTCTAGTGTAATATATTCAAGGTTGTACAGTCTATATATAGGTGGTGAAACTCTGATTGGAACTCAAGTCTGTTTCATTCTACACACCAGACTATGACTATTGGCCACAAGAACAAATGACAAGTAAGATTCTGAATATGTGACCCAAGAGAACTTTTAAGTATTTTAAAACAGAGCAGTACTTAAGAAATGGGCTATTTAAGGAAGTGAGTATAAGATTTTATTGGAGAAGATGAACATCACAGAGGTGGAGTTGATAGAATGTTCTATACCAAACTGGTGAAAGGGATGTTAAAGTTTCACACATTGTTTGAATCTGTTACATTCATCTCCTAGGAAGTGAAATTCACTAATAATTTACATCCCCCATTGATACCCCAATTTCTCAAACTAAAACTCCTCACAAAGATAAAGGTGATAAGATAATAGGAAGTTAAGTTTTTTTGGACTGAGAATATTAACTTTGGGGAAACAGTAATTTAAAGGTACTTGGGACAGAGGAGAGTCCCAAAGAAATGGCATCTCTTTAAGAACTCTTTGCTTAAAAAGAATTTTTTTTTTTTGCTTATGTGATACTTATTTTAAATCAGTGGAGAAAAATCAGAAATATTCTCATTCAATTAATCCCCCATGGCGATCAACTGCCTTTTATTACACAAAATTCAGAGAACAGCAGAGATGAGACAGACAAAAGCTGAGCTCATAAACCTGATCAGCCTTTTGCCGAGGTGTTGAAGATTGCTAAAGTGTTCGTTGGGTTGCAAACAGAAGAGTCTCTAGCATAAAGTTTTAAGAATACAGACACCACAGAAGACAAGCAATATAAAGTCCACAATTAAAATTCTCAGGGCTTGAAATGTCCCGTTATGGATCATGAATATGTGTATGGCTCTTTATCAACGATTAAGTATAGATGGTAAAAGAAACAATCACATTGGAAACTTTTATTGTTTTATTTTTTTTAACTAATGAACTCATTTGATCTCCACAATTCTCTGAAATGAGGCAGATATTATTCCCAAACATAAGTAATAATTTGACCCTCTAGCTGGTCGCCAAAAAATAATTCTACATCTTTTACATCTGAAAAACGAAATTGTTACAACTTTAAAAAAAACATTCTAGAATAGGTTTACGCTGAGGATTTTCTTTGAGTAATTCAAGCCTTTGGATTCTGTTGCTTTATATACATAACTAATGCCAAATCCCTTAGGTTACTAAAAGAAGGGTCACACCCTCTAAAAACAGATAATTTCAGAAAACAAGAGTCACTCAACTTGCACAACCTGCAAAGAGGAAGTGAGCCCAAACTTGCCCTTTGGTGTGCAACACTAGCAATCTATTTATATATCATTTGCTACATGCCTTCCAAATCACAGGAACACCTAAAAATGTTCTTAGCACGTTTCTTCAAGTTAAACTCTAATTATGTTAGTGGCAGCAACATCCCATGTCATTCAACAATGCAAAACTAACCCTATCTTAAAGTAGTTAGGATAATCTTTTTTTTCTGTCACCTTAGAAAGTGAGAAACATTAACGTGATTGCATCTACACCACTGTCCTTTAGCCCTAAGGAGTTTAATGTATGATAATCAAGAGGACTCACATTTACTGGGGAGACCTAAGAAGAAATATGAGCAAGATAATCGTAGACGTTTGAGTCTCTCAATCACTCCAAGGCCTCTAGCTGTTAGAAACAAAGAATGAATGACAGCATCCTGTTATTTGGCTTTGCGCAGTGGTTTCTCTGAGTAAGTCTAAAGAAATTGCTCAATTTCAGGAGTGCTTACAAGGTGAACACACAAGTCAAAGAGCAACACTTTTTAAAAAATCCACTCTAGATTTATCACAAAGAAAATCTGACTTGAGCACGTCACAACCTCACCATTCTTGTTCATCGTCATTGTGCAGATTTACTCTTCAGTTAACTTGGTTAAAGGTGGTTCCAATAAGGCCAACGTTGAGAGCTTTTCCCCTCCATCCTTCAGTTCCAAGCCAATTACTGCTGTACTGACTTCAAACAAGCACAAGTGTGGACAAAGCCACACAAAGTTACCGCCACCGCTAATGAAAACACAAATGCATCTTAATACCCTGACAAAGGACCATTAACCTTTCCTTCATATTTGAAGGCTATATAACACCTAGAAAATTCACTAGTTGAACTAACTAGTGAACTTATTTGATCACCCTTTAAAATATATATTCCACACTCTGGCTGGGTAGTACAGTTGGTTAGACTGGTGGTCTGTGAGGTCTGAAAGGTTGGTGACCATTGGTTTAAGGAAACCTTTGAGCATCGTCCTGATATACCAAGGTTGTAGTCCCATCTCCGGTCAGGGTACATGCCGGGTTGCGGGCACTATCCCCAGTGGGGGGTGTGCAAAAGGCAGCCAGTCAATGATTCTCTCTCTTCATTGATGTTTCTACCTCTCTCTCTCTCTCCTTTCTTCTCTGAAATCAATAAAAAATATGTATATTTTTTAAAAGAATAGCTTACTGATTTTTTTAGAGAGAGAGGAAAGGAGGAGAGAGAAATATCAATGTGAGAAGGTAACATCGATCAATTGATTGACTGCCTCCTGCATGCCCCCTACTGGGGATCAAGCCCCGATGGGGAATTGAACCACCAACCCCCTGGTGCACAGGATGATGCCCAACCAACTGAGCCATACCAGCCAGGTCCCCAAGAGGATTTTCAAAAGTGAAAATTGACAAGCTGTTTCTAAGACTTATCTGGAAAATAAAATAAGCAAGAATAACTAGCACATAAAAAAAGAGGTAGGCCTTGACATACAAAGTATCAAAATAACCACTAAATCTATGTTAAGTAAAACAGTATGGTATTGGTATATGGACAGAAAACATATTAACAAGACTTAATAGTATAGATCCGTGGTCGGCAAACTGTGGCTCACGAGCCACATGCGGCTCTTTGGCTCCTTTAGTGTGGCTCTTCCTAAGCCTTAGTAGTACCTTAATTAAGTTAATAACAATGTACCTACCTATATAGTTTAAGTTTAAAAAATTTGGCTCTCAAAAGAAATTTCAATCGTTGTACTGTTGATATTTGTCTCTGTTGACTGAGTTTGCCGACCACTGGTATAGATGAAGACCCCAAATATCTGTTAGAATTTAATATACAATATGTGAAGCATTTCAAATCAGTGAAGTGAGAATGGACTAAATAAATGGTATTAAATAATTGATTATGCATTTTGAAGAAAGGTAGTTAGATCTCTACTTCACACTATAAAGAAAAGTTCAGATGTTTTAAAGAGTGAAATATTTTAAAAGTATAGATACATTAGAAAAAAATGTGAAAGAAAACTTTTATAATCCTTGGAGTGGGTGGGAAGGGTTTTTTAAAGCAAGATACAAAATTCTGAAATCATAAGAGAAATGTTAACACATTTTACAGCAGAAAAATTAAAAACTTTTATAACAAGATGCAAAGTTAAAAGACATTCAATAAGCTGGTAAAAATTATTTTTTCCACATATTCAGAAAATGCAAAATACATCAAAAAGAAAAAAACAAATACCAATAGAAAAATGGCTATTAAGTACAAACATGCAAATCATAGCAGAAAAATGAAAAAGACCAATACAAATATAAAAGGATGCTAAACTTCCATAATAATATGGGATTTGCAAATAGAGAAGTATTTAAGAGTAAGGATCCTGGAGTCAGACTGTTTATGTTTGTGTTTCCATCCTGACTATAATTTTAGACAAGTTACTCAACATCTCTGTGTCTCTCATCTCTAATGGAGTGTAGTATCTAACTCATAAGGTTGTTAAGAAGAGAGAATGATGATAAAACAATGCCTGGCACATAGTAAAAAAATAACTGCTATTTAATGTCATTATTAATATTATCAGGGTTGGTGAAGATACAGGGAAAGACATACTCTTACAACTGGTAAGAGCAAATTGGCAAAGCCTTTTCAGAAGGCAATTTGGCAATATGTATCAAATATATAACTTATACATACCATTAGACCCAGAAATTTCACTGCTAGAAATTTACCTAAAGAAATGCTCCTATCCTATCTAATAAAAGACAAAAAGGGTAATTAACCGTACCTCCGCTACGCTTCCCATAGGCTAATCAGGGCAATATGCAAATTAACTGCCAACAAAGATGGCGGTTAATTTGCATACGTAGGCACAATGATGGGAGGTGAAAGGGGAAGGATGGAAGAAGCCGCCTGCCGCTGACAGTGATTGGAAACCCAGGTGGCAGGCAAGAGCTGGGTGGCAGGGCAAAGGCGGAGAACCCGGGCAGCCTTTGCCCTTCTCGAACTATGCTCATTCACTTACTCGCTCATTCACTCATTCACTCACTCATTATTCACTCACTCACTCAGCAAACCCTCTCAGGTCCCTGGCACCAGGCCAGGCACTGAAGTTGAAGCAGGATAAGACAGAGCTATGTCCTCAAGATGTTAGTAATTCAGTAGGGCGAAGCAGGCACATGAACGAGGCAGTTGTACGCACAGATGCACTGTACTGGGTTTGGTGAGGGCTGTAACTAACGCCGACTTTGTTCTCTTGATAAAATGGGGCCTCGGGAGCCAGGCCGCCCCAAGCCTGTAGGCCTGTGCCTATGCCAGGAGTGGCCGGGGTCTTGGAACATGACAGAGGGTGCAGGTCGGGCTGAGGGATCTGGCCCCACCCCTCACCCCCTAACCCCCGAGTGCACAAATTTTTGTGCACCGGGCTACTAGTCTATATATAAAAGCCTAAGCGACTGGCCAACTGGCCGACTATTCGATTGTCTGACCGGTAGCTATGACTCGCACTGACCACCAGGGGGCAGACGTTCAATGCAGGAGTGGAAACCCAGGCATGAAAACATGGAACAGACTGATGAATTTCTGAAAGAACGGGGGGAGGGTGGGAAGAGATTAACCAAAGGTCTTATATGCATACTAGAGGACTGGTGCACGAATTTGTGCACCAGTGGGGTCTGTTGGCCTGGCCTGTGCCCTCTAGCAATCCATGACCCCTCTGGATTGCTAGATGTCGGAGAGCTGGTTTTGGCCTGATCCCCACAGGCCAGGCCGAGGGGCCCCACTGGTGCATGAATCTGTGCACCAGGCCTCTAGTATGTATATAAAGATATATGTATCAGAACTTCAAATGCAGACCACAAGAGCTCTGAATTGGGAGACAGGAAATGCTGGTTCTAGTTTAGTTCTACCAACAACAACAAATCATGTAACCCCTGTGCAAAAAACAACCACCAAAACAATCACTTGACCATTTTAACATTTTTTAGTTTTTTACTCTGTAAAATGGATGACAACTTGTCCAATATGCCTCAGAGGAATACTTTAAGGATGTGGTCCCTGGACCATCAGCAGCAGCAGCATCTTCTCCAGCCTCACCCCAAACCTACAGAATCAGAAACTCTGGGGATGTGGGTCAGCAATTTATGTTTTCATAAGTGAACTAGGTGATTCAGAAGCAAGCTTAAGTTCAGAGATGAGCACATGTGAAATCACTTGGGTAAATATAGAGCAAAACTGAATTTACTTGGCTAACTACTGTAGAGCACTAGTACCATTACTAATTAAACAAAAATAAAACTGGTCCCACTTTTCAATTTCATTAAAAGATACATTTTTGGATAATAATCTCGATATACTCCTCTTTTGCTGAGTCTGAAGTCAAACATCAAGCTAGGAAGTCAAACTCATATATGAAACAAGAAAATAAACATTTTAGGTCAAGGACAAAAAGCTCAAGGTAACCTCGTTAAAAAATCAAGCAATGTCTTAATCACTTAAGTTTCAACACTTAAAAAAATTTTTTTTTTATTGGAGAGGAAGGGAGAGAGAAAGAAAGAAATAGCAACGATGGGAGAGAATCATTGATCAGCTGCCTCCTGCAGCATGTGCCCTGCTAAAAGTTTATAAGCTCTGCTTTTTAAATTTTGCTTAATCTTTTTTCTTTTTCTTTCTTACTTCCCACTGGGTGAATACAGTTGAAAGGCAGCTAACAGCATGTCCAGGCAATGCAGTCTGGTAAGGCTTCCAGGGCATACAACAGGTTGGAGGTGAGTGGAGCCTGGATGTGTTAGTGGCAAAAGGGCACCAGATGTTAGACCTTCGTTCAGCAATCGTGGTATTTGAGTTCTGGTTAAGAAAGAATTCATAGCCAAGACTCAAATACAAGCAAAAGTTTACTTAGAAAGTCACAGAAGTAGAAGTGAGCTGTGGAAGAAATGTGCCAGCTGGTCTGCGTGGGCTCAGGAAACAAGTTACAGAGGCAAAAGAAGAGCCCTTGGAGCTCAGGAGAAAGCAAAGGTATGCAGGCACCTTGAGGGAAGAAAAGGAGAAGGCACCAGCATGCTCTCCTTAAAATTTAGCTTGCTACATTTGGTCAAACATTTAACTAACTCACCCCTAACGCCTTGGCAGGGCTAGACCAAATGATTTCTAGGGTCTTATATGGCCCACCCCTGCTCTAGAGAGAGCGTGGCCTGTTTGATCTTCGTTAAAACTGTAGTTATACATACATAACAAAATTTGCCTTTTAACCACTTTTAAGTACAGTTCAGCAGCATTAAATAATTCACATTGTTACGCAATCATCCCCAAAACTTTTTCTTCTTCCTCAAATGAAACTTTGTACCTATTTAACACAAACCTCCCATTCCTCCTCCCTCAAGCCCTGGCAACTATACTCCAGGTACCTCATATATGTGGAATTATATGGCATTTTTCCTTTTTTATGGCTTTTTTTCACTTGGAATAATGTCTTCAAAGTTTATCCATGATATAGCATTTGTCAGAATTTCCTTCCTTTTAAAGGCTAAGAGATACTTAGTTGTATTATATACATATTTTGTTCATCCATTGATCCATTGATGGACATGTGAGTTGCTCCCACTACTTTTTTCATTTTTAAAATATTGTTGACACTATTATTTTGAGATTGGTTGTCCAGTTTCAGATTATTTACTCCCTTTCTTCTTTGTCATTCCATATGTATCTTTTTTTTTTTTTAAAGGGAAAACACAAGTAAACAGTTGATTTAATTCTGTGGAGTTTACAGTACAGAGCAGTAAAAGCACTTATTTTTGGTGGGGGGCTATTTTTTAGGAGCTCCCCCATGAATCTACACAAAGGGAAAAAGCTGAAACTCAAATGAGTTTAATTTGATTTGGTAGAAGGGCAAACCATTAATTAAAATAATAAAATAGATGTAAGATTATTTATAAATCACTCTACATGCCATTGTTGGGACCTTTAATAAGAAATAATGGAAAGTTTCTGTTGTTGGACATTCATTTAAAAGTCCCTTAAGGGTGACCTGGGAGGAAGACTGAAGCCTTACTTAAGTTCCAGGAGTCCAGAAAACCTCAGTAGGTGACTTTCCTGAAGCCACTCTAGAGTGAGTGCTAATACACTACTAAGACCAAACTCCTGCTATCTAAAGTAAACTAAACCACTCCACTGGTTTGAGGATGCGACTTGAATAGATGCAGTTCCTTTGCTTTGCGCTTTATAACTGCGAGGTGAGATTCAGCTTCAGCCCACAGTTCTCAAAAATGGCTAAACCACAAATTTAAAGGAAGGAGAACTCCAGAGACTTCAAAAACAGTCACAAAGATGCGCCTGAATCTTGCACTTTAGTGAATGAAGCTTTGCATACAGGCTTGGGTTGTGAGCACGTACTACTACAGGGGAAGACAAAAAAACAGCCAAACTACTGAAATCCAGTTTTTGAAATAATTCCAGACTACAACCAGCGGGAGCGAAGAATAAACTGCCTTTCTTTGTGTGAACGACTTGCAACAGAAACGTATGGTCAGACGAAAACTTATTTGAAACAAAAACCAAAACAACAAACACGGGCGCTGGATCACCAGCAGGACCCACAAAGGAGCCCTAGCGTTTCCGGCTGACTGTTCAGAAGCTACACACCGCCCTTCACCTTCGGTCTCCTGAGCGCCATATGGCTCGGCTGTCAGTCGGTCACCAAACAACCTCCCTGAGAAGACCCCACTTTCAGATACCCTCAAAGTTTACCAGAAATGATCGCAAAGGATTCTTCTGTCCGTTAACATCCCCCGACCCCCCACCCCTGGACACTTTCTGCCTCCAAGAATTACCCCCACCTCCACCCCACTATCCTCCCCGGACGCCCCGGGACCGCCAAGAATGCAGGGTGCAATTTCGCCCTCGCTTGCTTGCTCCCCAGTTGCTGGGGAAAGCGACTGCTAACACGCAAACTTTCCGAGCGTTAGCAGAGGGCAGGAGGGCGCGCGGCGCACTCACAGCTGGTTGATGGCGTTCTGCGAGATGACCGCGTTGGCAGAGAAGTAGGGGATCATGTCGGGGCCACTGAGGCTGCAGGTGCAGGCGGGAGGCGCCTTCCTTTCGCGAGTCAACGTGCTCAGGGTCATGAGGCCGGCTCAAGGCTTTCAGGTCCGCATCCTGGCCCCCGCCCGGCTCGGGCACGAGGCGATCGCGTTGGGATCCGCCCGGCCCGAGGCGCGGACAGCGCGGGCTCCCGGCGGCCGAATTGGGACCGCCGGGTCGCGCGGAGGCAGCCACCGCAGCCCTGGGGCTCGGCAGTGGAATCCCGGCGGCAGGGCGCAGCCAGCAGCCCGCCCCAACCCGCGTCCGGGGCGGGGCGCCGGCTGGGCCGACCCTCCACGCCTGCCGGGTCCACCCCGCCGCTGCGCCCCGCCCCGGAGTTCGTGGCACTCACCGGATCCCGCTGCGTGCGTCGGCTTTGGGGGGACAAGGGTCATCCCCAAACGGCCGCCACTTGGGCGAAGTAGTGAAGCGAGCCGGGGGTGGGCAAGAAAGGCTCTCAGATTTCTTGGGAATGTTTCAACAGAATGGTCCTATTAACAGTCTGTATACATTGAATCTCAAACAAACCCCATTTTTCAGATGACTTTAAAACTTTAAAAGGCTGTTCGTTAATAAATGCAACAATTTATCAACGGCTTCCTATGTGCTGAAGGCTGGGGAAATTCAGAGATTAGCTGGATTTAAAAAGAAAAGCAAAACAGTTGAAATTATGATGGAAAAAAACAAATTATCGACACAGTCTGCTACCCCTTGTAAATAAATTTACAAAACGCTTCCCTAACCATCCTCCAAAGATTCACCTTAGCTGCACACGTGAATCACCTGTGGAGATTTAAGAACGCCCAGTAATCAGCTGCACCCAAGACCAATCAAATCGTAATAATCTCTTGAGGTTGGAATCTAGATGTCAGCATTTTTCAAAGCTCCCCAGGTGATTCCAGTGTGCAGCCATGCTTGCGAATTACATTGTGCCAAACAATCCAGAAAGGAAGACAGGCTAGAGATTATATCCTCATACTTACAGATGTGTACAAATTCAAAGTCGAGCCAGTTGACCTTGTTTGATGCCACTTTGATAGGAACTCTCCAGTTTTATGACTCCTGATCTAGGGCCTTTCCCACCAATCCGTGAGGCCTTCATGAGTTTAAGCCTTTAAGCCTTTGTCATGTGCCTAACAACCCACTGAGCAGTGCCTTTCACCTGACTAGGGACCAGCTCTTTGTAAAACGAGAATTTCTTCTCTCTCTCCTACATGTTATGTAGTAGCTTACAAAAGAGGCTGGCCCCATGGAGGCATTCAATAAAAGTTAGCTCCCTTATCTCTCCTCCTCCTAATCTCATCAGAACAAATATTTTTAGGCACCGGTATGTTTAGCTTTTCTGAATCTTGATTAAAATGTATATCATTAAAGCTGCCTTAGCGATTCCAGAGCCAAAAATTAATAATAAAAAAAAATTTCACTATCCAATTATAGGAGAAAAGAGACTAAAATTAGAAAAAAAAAGTCACCATAAGACTCAACATATGCTAAAATCAAGAAGAACTGTGTCTTTTAAATATAAACTTTCTTATCTCTTTTCCTATTGGGAAGTTTGGCAATTTTCAATATACTAGTAATGAAATAATCTAAACTATAAATTCAGTGTCTAAAACCAGAATTATTCTTCTGTTAGTTGATCCTTCCATAAAACTTGTTACCAAGGCACTGAGGGACTAGAAATATGGCAAACTCATACTGAAATAGATATTGGAAATAGATATCTAAGTTTTCTACAGATCCGGTCATAGGAAGGAACCAATTGGCAAGCGAAGAGTAAGTGAAAGGTCTGGATCTTAGAGTCCAGTGCATCATTATCTTCATCCATCTCTAAGAAGGAAAATGTTTGAAAGGTTTGTTCTGGCTGCGTCAGCATGCACCCAAATGCAGTGTAAGAAAAAAAAATCTGCTGATACATCCCAAAATAAATTGCTTTAAATATCTGGCAAACTTGCCAGTTTAAAAACTTCTTCCAGACTGTAATTTATTACAACCTCCTGCAGTGACTTAAAAAAAAAAAAGAAGGCAGCAGGCTGTTTACTAGTAAACAGAACTATTAAGGTGATGGGTCCAGTTCCTTTCATGACACAGCAGAGATGAGATTTTACTGAAGTCAACATTAAATGATGTCTTTTAGGAAAGATGATGGCGCGGTAATCATCTGAATCTGTCTTAAAAAGAAGTCAGTAGGCCCAGTCAGTGTTGCTCACTGACACCCTATTGATTCCCGGTCAGAGCACAGTGGAATTGAACCAGCAACCCTTCAGTACACCGGAGCATGCCCAACTAACTGATCGATCTCTCATGGACGCTTCTCCCGTTGTTTCTCTCTCTCTCCAAAGTCAATAAAAACATATTAAAAAGAAAGTCAGCAGGAAATGTATCTTACTCAATTCACACTTAATATCCCTCACATTTAAAAATGCTGGAGATAAAGATTTCATAAATATGTATAGTTGTCTTTTATAAATAGGTTCCTATAGTGACACCCCAGAAGTGCATAGTCCTTTGTTTTCCCTCAAAAGACCTCTGTCAGTGCCTGTTCAGCTAAGGAGACTATTTTAACTCCCTCATCCAGGCTTTTTCAAAAGCTTTTCAAATTAAATTCTTGCTTTGAACTGTAATATAAGGAATTGGGAAAGTGCTAGAATATGCCTCTCAGTTTTTTAAGAAAATAATTAAATCATCTTTGCAAACTGAGATACCTTTAAGGAAATAGTTCTTTCTACTGCTGCCTGTTTTAAAAAGTTGAAAAAATTTCCATTATTTTCACACTCTTTATAATGTCAAAATGTCAATCAATTTCGTTTCAGCTCAATTTAATTCTTTACTCTCCACTGTCAGGAAACAAGGCTCCAGGGAGCAAGATCTCTGTACCCAAGCATCTAGGACTTAAAAAATGATTCCAAATTAGATTGAGCAGCATGAAATAAACTAAGCTAGTTTTCTACTCCCCATGAAGTCAGAAGGAGCTTTCTCTAAAAAAAATTTGCACAAAGTTTCCTGAAGAAAAATTGCTGCATTTTTTTACACTGTTGCTTGAGTTGGATTTGAAATTAATTTTGCCCTGTCATTTGCTGACCACTTCAAGGCTCAGAAACATGAATATTTTAAAGTGTTAATTTGGCTCTTGACACCATTAACTATGACCAAATAAAATTTTTATAGAATTACATGTTAAACGATTAAAATATTTTAAAATATTTTAAAATTGATTTTGAGAGAGAGAGAGAGAGAGAGGAACATTGATGAGAGATCGAAACATTCATTGGTTGCCTCTTACACCACCATTCCCCGCCCAACGGTGTGCCGTACCAGCACAGCCAAGGGTGATCCTGAGTGGGGGTGATGAAAGGATTAAGAAAAGACAGACAAGAGAATGAAAGCTGGGTCTCGGTGGGATGCTGCTCCCTGATGAGGAGACAGTGCCAGCGCCCACAAGCCGTGTCTTTATTTTATAGCAGATGCTATGAGGCAAAGTAGGGGCGTGATCAAGATGTTTACAGCATTCTCGTGAGTTTCAACCTCACTCAACTACATGCACCTGAACTCTAGCACAAGGCACGTG
This sequence comes from Myotis yumanensis, assembly GCF_028538775.1. Lineage (NCBI taxonomy): Eukaryota > Metazoa > Chordata > Mammalia > Chiroptera > Vespertilionidae > Myotis > Myotis yumanensis. The sequence goes on along the minus strand of NW_027223767.1, from coordinate 20,289,267 downwards.
GGGCCACGTGTTCGGACCATAGGTTCCAGCTTACAACTATAGCTGTTGGCTATAATTGTGCTGGGAAGGCTCTGCCCTCCAGCTGGGACTTGCACGTGGCCATGAGAGGACTGTGTCCTCTCATTAGTCCGAGGCTTGAACCTGTCCAAAACACTGTAGCCGCGCCCCATACAACGGGGATTGAGCCCACACTGGAATGGAGCTAGCAACCCTTTGGTGCATGGGAGGACACCCAACTAACTAAGCCTTGGCTATCTGGTGCATCAAAGGGTCGTGTGTTCGATTCCCAGTCATGGCACATACCCAGGTTGGGGGTTTGATCCCCAGTTGGGGTGTGTTCAAGAGGCAATGAATGTATATTTCTCTCTCACATTAATTTTTCTCTCTCTCCTTTCCTCTCTAAAAATCTTTTTAAAAAAACAAAACAAACAAAACATATCCTTGAGTGACGCTTAAAAAACACACATACCTAGTTATAAGGAAAAATTATTATACCAATCAGATCTATTTTTTAAAAATATATTTTTTTATTGATTTCAAAGAGGAAAAGAGAGGGAGATAGAAACATTAATGATGAGAGAATCATTGATTGGCTGCCTCCTGCACACCCCTCACTGGGGATCAAGCCCACAACCCAGGCATGTCCTGACAGGGAATTGAACCGTGAACTCCTGGTTCATAGGTCGACGCTCAACCACTGACTGGGTTATTTTATTTATTTATTTTCAATCTTCACCTGAGGAGTGAGGATATTTTTTTTAGAGAGTGTAGAGGAAGGGGGGGGGGGGGTGGGGGGAGAGGGGAGGAGAGAGAGAGAGAGAGAGAGAGAGAGAGGAGAGAGAGAGGAAACAAAACAAAACATCAATGTGAAAGTTGAGACACTGATTGGATGCCTCCCACTCGCACCCTGACCAGGGCCAGAGATTGAACCTGCAACCGAGGAGGTATGTGCCCTTGACTGGGAGTCGAACCCACAACCTTTCAGACTGCACACCAACACTCTAACCAACCACAGAAGCAAACCCGCCAGGGGGATTTATTTGTATTTTTATGTTTTTTTCTAAGGGTGTGAGCTGGAGAAATAAATAGTAAATTAATCCCCCGAGTGTCAAAAGGGAAAGAAAAACACTTTAAAGAGTTACAAAACAAAAAACCTGTTACCTGGAGTAGCAAAACATTCTATCTCTTGTTGGTCTGTAAAACACAAGGATAAAACTCTCAAGATAACACCCCTAATTTTTAAACTTGTCCAGACAGCACCAAGAGGTATCTCACTACACTTAGTCAAAGGCACTCTTCATACAATACAATAAACCAAACTCTTTAAACAAAGGCTCTTAGAAGCAATCATGTTTTGCAATCACCATGTGGCTAATAGTTTTATTTAAAAGAATACCTGACAATAGTTTTAAACACTGGATGGAACAATGTCCCTGAGCCCTTCCACTCCCTTCCATGGAACTTTCCACCATAAGAGCAATGGGGAATACTAAAAAGATTGCATATCAACTCCATGAGAAGCAATCTCTAAGGCATTCATCCATCCCACATGGTCTTAACCACCATATGCTCCAGTAGGAAGAGATGCTGAAATGCTGCTTTCTTCAGGTTACAAAAGCCGTACGCTCTATTGTTTAGTAAAAATAATAGGCATTTATAGATCACTTTTCACGTCCAACACACCTTATAAAACATTTAACCATTTAATCCCCACTCTAAACATTTTTTTAAAACTAGTTAGAAAAAAAGTATAAGTAACATAAGTAACACATGTGGAATGATTACCATCCCCCCCCGCCACTAGTATTCAAAAAATAAAAAGTAAAATAAAAAGTCACTCTTCTTTCCATCATCCTACTCACAGGGATAATTGTTAATATTTCCAGAAATTTTCTTTTCATATACATATATTAATATAATAGCTGCCCTTTAAGAAATACACATGCAGCCCCAACTGGGTGGCTCAGCAGGTTGGAGCATCGTCCAGTACAGCAAAAAGGTTGCAAGTTCGATCCCTGGTCAGGGCGAATATGGGAGGCAACTGATAAATGATTTTTCTCTCTCACATCTAAATAAATAAATACTTCCTCAGGTGAGGATTTAAAAAACCCCACCCCCATACATGCACATAAGCACACAAACATATAACTGTATTATACATATTATTCTGCTTCTTGCTTTTCCACTCACTTATTACTATATCTTGGACATTTTCTCATTTTTATATAGTTTACCTCATTCTTTTAAAGAAGTGCCTGGTATTCTATTTTTACAATTATATATAATTTATTTAAAGAGTCCTCTACTGATGGACATTTAAGTTGTTTCCAGTATTTACTATTATATACAATATCACCAAAACATGCTTTCACACAATTTTTGTGCATACATGTGAATACATTTGTTAGATGGATACCTAGAAGGTGTAATTGGCAAATAGTTAAAATATTTCAAACATCTTAGGAATTGGTAGATATTATAAAATTGCCCTCCTAAAAGGTTTAGTTTTTAATTTTCCCATGTGATCTATTATCATCTCAGGCCCAAGATCTTCTTTCTACACCCCATATTTTATATACTTCAATAAATATATATATATATATATATATATATATATATATATATATATATGTAAAATATACTGCCCTGGCCGGGTAGCTCAATTGGTTAGAAGGTTGTCCTGATACATCAAGGTTGCAGGTTTGATCCCCAGTCAGGGCACATATAAGAATCAACCAATGAAAGCATAACTGGGTGGAACAACAAATTGATGTTTTTCTCTCTCTCTCCCCAAAACCAATCAATAAAAAAATATTTTTAAAGTAACATATGCTTAGAGAGAGAGAGACTAGAAAAATACACTGAATTATAAAGAAACATATTATGAAGAACCATACTATGGATTTCCAAGAATTATTTAGACTATAACATATATATATAATACTAAACTTCTTTGAAGATTATGTGATTTTTATTTCAGAATATATTTTAAGATCTTGTTTGATACTAATGCTGTAGAACATGTTACAGGTAAATGAGCCAAATGCAGCCTTCAGTGTCCTGGAATAGGGTGAAACAGAGGTAGAAAATTGGGAAGTGAATTTAGGAGTAACAAAAAATGGAGGCTAGAGTAGCTGTGAAGTTCTTGAAAATAAAAACAATAACTGACATTTGTCGGGCTGACATTCACTGTGTACCAAATACTCTATTAAGAGTTTATATGTAGTATTCAACTCTCACAAACAACCTTATGATTCTATTATTATCTTTAGAAAGCTCAGAGAGATTAAGTAACTTGACTAAGGTTATATAGCACTATTTCAAACCCAGCCAGTTATTCTGGCTCCAGAACCTGCCAGTGGTTCTCAACCTTCCTAATGCCGCGACTCTTTAATACAGTTCTTCATGTTGTGGTGACCCCCAACCATAAAATTATTTTCGTTGCTACTTCATAACTGTAATTTTGCTACTATTATGAATCATAATGTAAACATCTGATATGCAGGATGTATTTTCATTGTTTGCGACCCACAGGTTGAGAACCGCTGTGACTTAAACCAGTGTTCTATACTGTCTCTATGATGATGGAGGCTCATTACAGAACAGGTTAAGTCTGAAAAGGTCTACTGCTAAAAGGAAGAACTCCTGGAAATCTTAAATGCCCTCCTCACTGCACCTGGTGGCTTCTCCTCTACTTCATCCTAGCTATGCCTAGCAGGCCCTGACAAAAACAGGGACCTAACCCAGTATTAAAGATAGCAGTAAGATGATTTTTTGGCTGTTGTATGTCATCCTCTTGCTAGCAGATCCCTCAGAACTCTGCATTTCAAACTAATATCCACCACAGATACTTTTCAAAGCACTTATATCTATAGATTTTTTGTTTTCCTAGACTTCTGTTTATTACATAGCATCTTACTTCATGAAAGAGGCATGTAAATGCTTGGCAAGTCATAAAAACTTAATATATTCTGGTTGGTTGATCCTTTATATCACACCCCACTATATTTTTTCTTTGGGCTTTAGATAAATATTTCCTGAAGGAATCAACACATTAATTAATGATGGAGGTTCTCTCCCACTGCAAGCTCACTGCACACCTGGCATAGGGAGAAACTCCTAAGATTCTTTTTCACTGCCTCAGATTTCTCCTGCTGCCTCTTGCTTTTTGGATAGATGTCTCCTTCATACAGAGAATCCAGCAAAGGGCCTGGAACACAACCCTGTAGGTAAGGGCTTTATTTTTATTTTCAAGCTTGCCCTAGACTTTCAGGAGCCAAAAGTTCAAATCGCAGCAGGATTGATTCAGCTCTTTCACAAGCAATTTAGTACTATGTAGTTTGTTTAGACCGGTCAAGTTTCCAGGCTCTGGCCGAGCAGCATCATTATCTCTCCAAGTTTTCATGTATCAGCTTCCCTGGCCATATTTCACTTTCCATGTCTTTATTCTTTGAAATCAGGTGAACATGCAAAATTACATACTTACACAATTATACACTTTTCTACAACCATGTAAAATAGCTTCAAGGAATTTAAGTATAATACAGGAAATGTTTGTTCTTTTTCTCTCAGAGTTAGGCAAAACCAAGAAGTAAGCAAAAGTTATACTCCTCAATCCTTGGTAGAAAGGGGGCACTCTGTATCATTCTTCTAGCCAGTACATCAAACTAACTGAGAAAAGATAAGGTGCTGTCAGATTCTATTCAATCCACCTCAGTTGGAAGGCCGACTGAACAAAGGATCTTAAGTGAAGTGAAAAGCACTTTGCCAGGGAAAAGACAACTAAGTAGTAAATCTTACTTTTAATTTTTAATTGTGGGATATTTCAAACATATTAGCAAAGAACAGTCAGGATAACAAACAGCCAAATAACTCAATAGATGCAATATCATATACTAATGTTTTACTCTTCAGAATCTATAATAATAAAAGCATAATATGCTAATTAGACTGGATGTCCTTCCGGACGAAGCCAGGGCTTTGAGGGAAGCCTGGGTCCCAGGTGCCAGAAGGAAACCGGTGCTGGCAGCTGGGGTAAGGAAGGCCTACTCTTGCACGAATTTCATGCTTTGGGCCTCTAGTTTAAGAAATAAAACATTACAGTTGAAGACCCTGGCCAGGTAGCTCAGTTAGTTAGAGTGTTGTCTCAATATGCCAAGGTTGTGAGTTCAATCCCCGATCAGGGCACATACAAGAATCAACTAATGAATGCATAAATAATTGGAACAAATCGATGCTTCTCCCTCTCTCTAAAATCAATAAAAACACACACATTACAGTTGAAGACCACTGTGAACTTCTCTATGAGCCCTTTCCCACTCTCTGTACATGTAACCATTCTCCTGAATTTGACTATCTTTCCATTCATATTTTTATATTTTACATATGGTATATTTTTATTTAATGTTAAATATATTCAAAATGTTAAAATTACAGCTTGTAAAGCATTGAACTTTTTTTTTATTTCTTAAGGTTGTTATATGAAATATATGAAAAAATTAAATAAAACATTTTTTTCCTGTCTAAAAACTTCTAGCCCAGGGATGCATAAATGAGTAGATATCTGATAAAGCCAATGCAGTATAGCAAAATGTTAATTGTAAACCCAAGAGGGATGTGTACTGTACAATCCTTTCAACTTATCTGCACGCTTACTCCTTTTATAATAAAACTTTAGGGGGGAAAAAAAACAAGCAAAAACCTCTAGTTCATATTTTGTCTAAAAATCTCAGTAGGGATATCAATTAGTTTCAGATACTTAAAGACCTAGTATACTTACAGAAAACAATAATTAGGCTTGATAGTCTAATTACTGTTTAAGCTCTTGCTTTATGGTGTCTAACAGATAAAAAGAGAAAAGATCAGTTCCTCTAAGATTTATTCTTACATAGTCACTTCCTCTAAAGCAGTTATTTCAGCTTTGACTTTTCCATCCTTTTCTAGAGAGTTCATAAAATGGTTTCTTTATAATTCCCCTTCTCACCATGACTTAAGCCCAAAGCTGGAAAACTATTTATGGTTGATAAGCATCCCTAATAAAATGAGTACATTATATAATTAGAAGAGAAATACATTAAAAAAATTTTTTTTAATATTTTTTATTGATTTTCCACAGAGAGGAAGGGAGAGAGATAGAGAGCCAGAAACATCGATGAGAGAAACATCGATCAGCTGCCTCCTGCACATCCCCCACTGGGGACGTGCCGCAACCCAGGTACACGCCCCTGACCGGAATCGAACCTGGGACCCTTCAGTCCACAGGCTGACACTCTATCCACTGAGCCAATTTTAAAAAAGATTTTTATATTCCCTCTCACAAAACTTCTGAACTCCCTTATCTCAGGAAAATGTTCTGCTACAAGCTGACATGAGAAGAACTAAAAAGACATTTACTATTGATAAAGTACCACGGTGATATAATATTATGCAATAGTACTTTGCCTACAATTTGAGGTATTTTCAGATGTATATATTATTTATGCCTCACAATAAATATTTAGGTTTTTTTTTTTTAAGGAAGAGTAAAGTGAGTCTCAAGAATGAATGTACTTTAAAAATAAAATAATAATTTCGCCAAAAACGGTTTGGCTCAACTGATAGAGCGTCGGCCTGCGGACTGAAAGGTCCCAGGTTCGATTCTGGTCAAGGGCATGTACCTGGGTTGCGGGCACATCCCCAGTGGGAGATGTGCAAGAGGCAGCTGATCGATGTTTCTCTCCCATCGATGTTTCTAACTGTCTATCTCTCTACCTTCCTTTCTGTAAAAAATCAATAAAAAATATTAAAAATAAAATAAAAAAATAATAATTTCAATTATAGTTTACACACAACACCATGCTAGTTTCAGGTGTACAACACAGTGATTAGACAGACATCCACATAACCTACAAAGTGATCAGACCAACAAGACCAGTACCTATCTGACACATATAGTTATTATAATATTATTGACTTTATTCCCTATGCTGTACTTTACATCCCCAGGGGTTTTTTTTTATATCTGGCAATTTGTAAATCTTAATCCCCCGACCTTTAAAATGTTTAAAAGACTGATTTTAGAGAGAGAAGAAGGAAGGGAATAGAGACAGAAACATCCATTGGTTGCCTCCCATACATCCCCGAACGGGGAGCTAACCTGCAACCTGGGTATGTGCCCTGGCCAGAAATTGAACCCATGGCCCTTCAGTGCACAGACATCACTCCGACCAACTGAGCCACACCAACTGGAGCAGCTACTATGGAAAACAGTATGGAAGTTCTCAAAAAATTAAAAATAGAACTACCATATGACTCAGTGATTCCACTTCTAGGTATTTATCCAAACAAATACAAAATTCTAATTCAAAAAGACATATATACCCCTATGTTCTTTGCAGCATTATTTACAAGAGCCAAGATATAGAAGCAACCTAAGTATCCATCCATAGATGAGTAGATAAAGATGTGGTACATATATACAATGGAATAATACCCATAAAAAAGATGAAGTCTTGCCATTTGCAACAACATGGATGGACCTAGAGGGTATTATGCTAAGTGAAATAAGTCAGACTAAAGAGAGAATGAATGCACTTTTAAAGTCATGCAACCAATACAAACACAGGTCTCCTAACTCTAGTACCAGTGTTCTTTCTACATAACTAAGAACAATGGACCAGAAATCTTTTTTTTGTTTTAGTGACATTGTATAATGACTCCATGCCCCCCCGCACCCCCCGCCAAAAGTTGAAAATTTTCCTCTATGCTATAAAGTAAAAGAGAGGCAAGGATGGTTTCCTGGGAGAAATTAGCCTTTAAGAAATAGACAGGGGAAGAATTGCTGGTGAAACCAACTAGGCAGCTATGGGTAGAGAGTATAAGAAGAACCAGCAAAGAATGATGACAAGAAAGCCAAAGGAGGTGAGAACTGCAGAAAGGAATGGTCAATAGTGTCATTTAAGATGGTGACCAAAAATATTCACTGGCAATCTTAACAAGAGCAACAGTTTGAGTGGTGGAGGGAACAAAAGTCAGACGTCATGGGTTGAAGAGTGAATGGAAATCAACAAAGGACTTTAAAAAGAAGTCATTTGGTATTGTGTAGAATTCACACACCAACCTACCTAAGACAATCACCATTTAACTCAGTTGCATATTAAAAGTGATTTCGTTAATTTCACATTCCAGCTCTTAAGAAGGATAGTAAGCAAAGCAAACAAACAAACAAACAAACAAAAAACCAAATTGGCCTGCCCAGCATATTTTAGCTTACTTAAAAAGGGCTTTAACCTTAATGTCGACTGCTTTTTGTTAGATGAAGAACTAAGCTGCAGTGGTTTCAAAGGTTTCTGAAATACGGACATAAAATTACAATTCTATTTGAGAAGAATTCAGTTTATATGGATAAAAAGGAGTAATAGTAAAAATACTAATAATAGTTACTGCTTGTTGAATGCCATTACTATGTGATAGGCACTTAACTTGCATATTTCACTTATGAAAAATTGTAAAATACTGTTTCTATTACAGAGTTGAGGGAATGGGCTCAAAGAAGCTAAAGATCCTTCCCCAATGCCTGAAAATAGATGAAAATTATGGTTCTTTATTCATTCCTCCTACAGAAAGTTACTGAGTAGCTTCTATGTGCAAGAATTCAAGGATAAAATCATAATAGAGATTGTCCCTGCCCTCCCTCAGTTGTAACTGGCAAGCATAGACAACAAATACTGTGTAACAGCAGTGTTCGATGTACTGTAAAAGGGAAGCTGAGAGTTCTGTTAGAACATGAGGTGAGAATTTTTACACGGAACTCTAAGGATTGTTGTAAGCAAAGGTGGCTCATAACCAATTATGTGTTTTAAACAGCTTCTAAATTTCCTGAACTTTTGTTTGGTGTTTCAGCAGAACAGCTGTTTTAGGGCTGGGTTACGTCATTGATAACAGGTCCTTTCTTCTCTTGCCAAATGGCTGCTTAGCTTGGGGAAATTCCCAGTGAATAATTAACACCAGAATAGTCTGCTAGTTATGTTTATTAATACATTATTTCTACCTCAGGATGGTGGAATAGTAGTGAGTCAGAGAAGCAAGTATATGAGTTTTTGCTTAATAAATATTCATTGAATGGATGAAACAAGATGATCAGTGCCTTTAAACAGGATTTTCTAAATAGCACCCAGTGGCTGTGACTGTAGGTTGAATCAGATTTGACCTACTGACTCAGAGATGGGAAGCTCCTATTTCTAATATTAGATTTGTACTAAATAAGAACTTTATTGGTAGCTAAAGTCTGCCAATTTCTCTCCTTGTTTTTCCTCAGTAAATTATCTTAATTCTATATGATATAAAGGGTGAAGTCAAAGCAGAGAGTTAGAGAAATCAGGCTGGGAGTTTGTAAAATAAAATGGGAAATAATTTAGACAAATATTAATGAAAGTACCATCATTTTACATATTTACATATTTGGTGCTCCCTATAAGCGACTTTATTTGCTTTTTTAACAATCCTATAGGATTAGATGGGCAGATGTCCACATTTTACAAGTGAGGAAGCTGAAGTTTAGCATAATAAGAGGGGAGACAAAACTACTAAAATCAGGTCTTCTTGCTCTTAGTTCATTGGTCTTTCCCCTCTATTACACTGCTGGTTGTCCACATTTCTCTTGCTGAGCCCTTTGAATATATAAAAAGAAAATCAACACTAACTAGTTGGGAAAGCTAAAACAGAACTGAGTTTTTATCCATAGAAATATATTATAATAAAGATAGAAAAACAACAACAATATAGCTCAATTCTCTGCCATTACACAGGTATAATTGAAAATATTTGTATGCTTATAATTTATATACATTTCCTGTTTAATCATAATTTGAAGAACAGATGCTGCTCTGGGTTAAATTTTCACTTTTACCTGGGAAATCTTATTTTTCAGAAATCTTGATCTCTAAGCAACTGGTGAAAATATGGCAAACATTTTGAACTTTCTTTTCTGATAAATAATATTCTACACATAATACTAATATTCAACATATTAGTTCTATTAAGTGTTCTGTAATTTTACTTTGTAAAAATTTCCCATTAAATAGATGGTTTACTCATCATCTTTTGAGATAAATATGAAGGTTGAAGTGATAGGGAATTTGATGATGGTGGTTATTGAAAGTTCTTTTGGGTTATAATAGGAAATCTTTTGGTAGTATCTATTTCCTTTAAAATATATTTAAAACATCCCTGGCTGGTGTGGCTCAGTTGGTTGGGCATCGTCCTACGTACCGAAGGGTTGTCAGTTGGATTCCTGGTCAGGCATATGCAGGTTTGATTCCTGGTAGGGGGCCTGCAGAAAGCAACTGATGTTTCTCTCTCTCTCCCTAAAAATCAATTTAAAAAATCTTTAAAATATATTTAAAACATAGACATACACAAGTGAAACATACACACAAATACACACACACACACACACACACACACACACACACACACACACACACTAGAGGCGTGATGCACGAAATTCCTGCCCCGGCCAGCCCTCACAGCTGGAAGGTCATCAGGACGGTTGTTCTGCTGTTCAGTCTAATTAGGATATTAGTTCTTTATTATATAGGATATGTATACACGTAATTTTTCTTACCCTGAAATATATACTTGTGTGTGTATATACCCTGTATACAAACACACATGCATGCACATGTATATATGTTTCAGTGTAAAAAAAATCTACAATTTATACTGTTTAAATTCACAAGCATAAGAATATAAGAAAAAAACAACAACCTTGACCTTATAATGAACTCAGCAGTTTTGAATTATGTGTTCAGAACAAACCTTTCCTAGTAGCCTCTTATCCTTTCATCCAAAACAAATAACCTATAACAAAAAGGAAAGTATATTAACTTTATTAATTTTTAAAGTTCCCTGAAGATTTCCAGAGGGAAGGCGAGATTCTACTTTTGGGGGTTGGAATGGGAGGGTCAAGAAATGGAGAAGAATGGGCAAATCTTTGTTTCTTATTTGGTTCTTTAAAAAAAATGAAGTTAATTATGTCTTTTATTTTTTAAAAATATATTTTTATTGATTTCAGAGAGGAAGGGAGAGGAAGAGAGAGATAGAAACATCAATGATGAGAGAGAATCACTGATCGGCTACCTCCTGAATGCCCCACACTGGGAGTTGAGCCCACAATCTGGGTACGTGCCATGACGGGGAATCAAACCGTGACCTCTTGGTTCATAGGCCAATGCTCAACTACTGAGCCATGTTGCTGGGCTACAACTTTTATTTAATTGAGAAAATCACATTGGGGAAGGTAACAGCACTATAAAAAGTTAATCATCCAATCATAAATTACTTTTAAGTTGCAAGATGCCTGTCTCTAGTCAAGCTTTCCTCGTTTCAATTCATTCACTTATCACTTATTTACTCAATAATTTAACAACCAGGTAATGCATGCCTATTAGCTGCCAAGGCTTGGTTTAAACCTTGGGAATACAAAATATGAGAAATGCATGGGAGCTGACAGCCTAGAAGGGAGACAGACAAGATTGTGAAAATGAAGTCTTTTTTTAGAAAGGAATATCTGAATTATTATGAACTTTCATTACTAATTTTATTCACTGAATTAATATAGAACAGACCTTCAAAATTCAGCACAGTTTTAGAGCAGGACTAACAGCAAATTCACTAAAACTTTTTCGTGAGTGAGTGAAACTATCCTGTGAATGTTTTTTAAAAAAATATATATAGTTGTCTTTTATTTGTATGTTATGATTTTTGTTGTTGTTGATGTTGATGGAAAATCCTTAATGTAGAGACCCTCGTGTCCTGGATGTATGCCTTCTAACTAACTCATTCCCCGGGTTTCCATGGCTACATTGTTTTTGTAGGGCTTTATCCTGAGACAATATCACTAGATGGTCTTGCTAAGTTTGGTAAGCCAATGCCAACACAAGTCACCAGTACTCTATCTCTGCCCTTGAGTTCTTCACAACATGGCTTTGATTTTAATTTTAAACATAATCTGGAAAAAGCTCTTCAAATGCCTCAAAAACTCTATGGTAAGGGGAAGACAATAGGCTCAGTGTGCTTTGGTTCATGCGCAGCTTCTAGGATCAGGCTCCAGTTAGTAAAATCTACACATTTGCCTCTACAGACTCCTTCCAGCAGTAGCTTGGCAATTTTCTGCCCAGATCACTTGGAGCCTTGCTGCCCTCCTGGCCGTGAGGGTTGAAGGCCAATAGGGAGGAAGAGTCTAGTGGTGGTCTTAGCAAAAAGTGATAGCCCTTGCCCTGGCCGTTTTTTTCTCAGTGGTTAGAGCATTGGCCTGCACACTGATTCCCGGTCAAGGGAATGCACCTGAGTTGCAGATTTGATCCCAGCCCCAGTGGGTCAAGGCAACCAATGAGTTGATCAGTCATATAAGATGATAGACCGATGGAGTATGCTATTCCTCCAATATTTTGGATTTATAGGATCTGAGTTGAATAGGTCTCAAGACCTTCTTTATAGAACATGAGAAAAATACTACTTCTAGGAGGCATGCCCTATTGCACAGTCTTTGGCTCAAAGGATTCACCATCAATCGCAAACTGTTTTAATAGAGGGCTATGTTCATAAAGAGCCAAGCAAAGAAGGATTTTCAGGTAATAGTCACTATTGAGGATCCCTTGTGTATGACCATTTGCTTCTTTCTTGCTGCTTTTAAGATTCTTTCTTAATTTTAACAATAAAGACAACTTAAAAAAAGATTCTTTGTTTTTTTAAAGTTTGATTATAATGTGTCTCAGTGTGGAATCAAATTCATCTTACGTGGAATCACTAAACTTCTTAGATATTTATATTCATGTCTTTCAGCAAATTTGGAAAGTTTTTAGTCATTATTTCTTCAAATAGTCTCTCCCTTTCTCTCTCCTTCTTCTGGGACTCCTATAATGTGTATGTTGGTCCTCTTAATGGTGTTCCACAGGTCCTTCAGGCTCTGTTTGCTTTTCTCCAGTCTTTTTTTTCTTTCTGTTCTTCAGACTTGATCATTTCCACTGTCCTACCTTCAAGTTTGATGATCCTTTCTCCTGTCTGCTCAAATCTGCCTTTGAATCCATCTAGGCAATTTTTCATTTTAGTTATTATACTTTTCAGTTCTAGAAGTTTTTCTTGGTTTCTTTTTAGGTTTTCTCTTTAGTAATATTTCCATTTTGTTCACATGTCATTTTCTTTTTAAAAAAATATATTTTATTGATTTTTTTACAGAGAGAAAGGGAGAGGGATAGACATTTAGAAACATCGATCAGCTGCCTCCTTCACACTCCCTACGGGGGATATGCCTGCAACCAAGGTACATGCCTTTGACCAGAATTGAACCTGGGACCCTTGAGTCCGCAGGCTGACGCTCTATCCACTGAGCCAAACCGGCTAGGCGCACATGTCATTTTCTTGACTTCCTCCACATCTTCCTTTAGTTTTTGAACATCCTTAAACAATTGTTTTTAAAGTCTTTATATAGTATAGCTCTCATTAGGTCTTTTTCAGGGAAAACTGTTGTTTAATTTTTTTTTCCTTTGAATGTATCATACTTTCCAGTTTGTTATTTTTTTTTGTATGACTTGTGATATTTTTGTTGAACTTTGGACATTTGAATCTAATAATGTGATAACTGGAAATTAGATTTTCCATCTTTTCCAGGGTTTACTACTTCTTTTGTTATTGTTATTGGTTTTTGTTTGTTTGTTTATTTTTAATTGTTGTAGAATGTCTCTTTACCATGGATCAGACTGAGGTGTAAACTTATGTGTCTTCTCAGGTAGTTTCTGAAACTTTCCCTGAACATGCATGGTCACTTTCTAATTATTCCCTCACATGTAGTTGATTTTGAATGTCCTAATCTTTAATGTCTGGCTCCTGAAAGGGGAAAAATCGCAAAAAATGAAGGAAAAAAGTGATGGCGCTTTAAATTGCTGATGTCACTGTAGCTAGAGGAAGAGGATTTTGCAACACTGGGGGAGTTGCAACAAAGGCTGCCTGTCTCTTTGTTGGCACCTCTGTGATCAGAAGCAGCAATCAGCTACCAGAGTACAGATCCCTGATATATAGAAGACAGGGTCCTTCTTACTCTCTCTGTCTTCCACAAGCTGTGTGCAAGGTGCTCGGGAACATAGACGCAGTTGCTTGCCATGGGCTGAGGATGAAGTATGGGTATCTGCTAAGGGCTGAAAGTGACCACAATTTACCTTCCAAGCCTTCCCCTGAAAGTTGAAAGCCCTCAACAGAGTCGAGAGTTCCAAAATAGTTCATCGGACAGATTCTGCCAGTACAACTGTTCTCTAAATAGGGAGATAGACTCTTGATGCTTCCTATCCCACCATCTTCTCAGAATCCTCTGCTAACAGTGATAGATATTTGTTACTTTATTAATCTTTGGACTTTTATAATATATGAAAACAATTTTTCCAAAACTTAGTTTGGCAAAGTCAAGAACTGAAGGGAAATGTATTTTTACTTTTTGTTTGTTTGTTTATACCATGAACAACAACATCTGGGGGAAAAACATAAAATTATTTACCTAGCTTTAAAAGATATACCTAATTTCATTAGGGCTGCAATAATTAAATTTACTTTTCAAATCAGATTTAAGAATACCTTTTATGCTACTAGAAGCCAAACATGCCAGATAAACATAAGAGAATCTGTAAACACATTCTTCAGAAACAAAGAGTACTTCAGTGAAATGAAAATTCTTATTTCTGTCAAGTGGCTAGGAAAAGTGCTTTTATAAATTTGCACTTATCAATTTAAAGGGGTTACTCCATACAGTGGCAGAAGTCTAGGACGAGAGGACAGCTCACTACACCTCCTTGTGGCCATACCCAAATGTTTGTAAACAGCTTGAAAGTTTTTGGAGATTTGAAGGTGGAGATTTAGATTTCAAAAGGGCCAATAGCAAAAGTTGTTCAGTTTGGTGTGATAATTACAACCAGTTTTTAATACATGGAAAACTCTACTTTTGTAAACCAAACATATGTAATATTATATATATATATATACTAGAGGCCTGGTGCATGAAATTTGTGCACTTGGGGGAAAGTCTCTCAGCCCGGCCTGCGCCCTCTCATAGTCCAGAAGCCGTCGGGGGAATATTTAACTGACAGGAGAGGCTCCCGCCACCACTGCTACACTCACCAGCCATGAGCCCAGCTTCTGGCTGAGCGGCGCTCCCCCTATGGAAGCACATTGACAACCAGGGGGCAGCTCCTGCATTAAGCGTCTGCCCCCTGGTGGTCAGTGTGTGTCACAGCGACCATTCTGCCATTCAGTCGATTTGCATATTAGCCTTTTATTATATAGGAGGAGGATATACACTCCTATTTACAATGGACTTTTCTTCTTTTCCACTTTCTAAAAATATTAAAGTACAGCGAGTTACCACCACACAATGATTAGTATGTCCACTATCCAAAAAACAGAAAATAACAAGTGCTGTTGAGGATATGAAGAAATTGAAACCCTTGTGCACTACTGGTGGTAGTGTAAAATGGTCCAGTATGGTGGGTACTCAAATAATTAAAAAAAAAAAAAAAAAGAATTACCATATGACCCATAATTCTGGGTATATACCCAATTAAAATCAAGGTTACAAGAAATTTGTACAACCATGTTTGTTGCTACATTATTCACAATAGCCAAAAGGTAGCAGCAACACACATGTCCATTAACAGATGAATGGATAAACAAAATGTGGCATATGCTTACAATAGAATATTATTCAGTCTTAAAAAGGAAAACATTATGATATATGCAACAACATGAATGAACCTTATGCTAAGTCAAATAAGCCAGTCACAAAAAGACAAATATTGTATGAGTCCACTTATATGAGGTACCTACAGTAATCAAATTCTCAGAGATGAAAATAGAATGTTGGTTGCCAGGAGCTGGGTTAAGGAGAGGTTCAGGAATGATTACTTAATGGGTATAGAGTTTCAGTTTTGGAAGTAAAATATTCTCTAGGTTAATATATTCTTTAACTAGAACATGTACTGAGGGAGAAGTACATTTGTCTTCTTTTCACAGCCAAAAGATGGACAATATAGTGCATTTATTGTCATTATATTTAAATCCATGAACAAGTTATTTCATCAAATAGGCTGGAATTAAATGAAATCATATCTCAAAAGTAAAAAATAAACAAAGATAAAGAAAACTTGATGAGGTATCAGAGACAGATCTGGAGGAGAGATTTTTCCACAAATTGAACGAATTAGTAACAATACTATGGTGAAACTATATCTTACACAAAGACATGCCCTGATTCATTTCTAATAAAACTATCATTTCTAGTAGATATGTCAACATTATTTTATTCTCATTTATTCATTCCACAAACATTTACTGAGTGCTAACTACATGCTAATTGCTGTGGATACTGAGATAAAAGACACAGTTACTGTCCTCATATTTTGAAAGGTGAAGAACTTGGCTGTTGTGAGTAGTGCAGCAATGAACATGAGTATACAAATTTCTGAAGACCCGGCTTTTAATTCTTTTTTGTAAATACCGAGAAGTGGAATTGCTGGATCATATGGTAATTCTATTGTTAATTTTCTGAAGACTCACCATTCTGTAATCATTTCACATTCCTATCAATAGTGCACAAGGGTTTAAATTCTTCGCATCCTCAACAACACTTATTATTTTGTTTGTTTTTTGGTAGTGGACATCCTAATGATGTGAGGTGGTATCCTGTAGTTTTTATTTGCATTTCCCTAATGATTAGTGATGTTGAATACCTTTTCATATGCTTATTGGCCATTTGTTTACTTTTTTTGAAGCAAAAACTTGAACTTGTCTGTTCAAGTTCTTTGCCGATTTTTAAAAAATATTTTTATTGATTTTAGAGAGGAAGGGAGAAGGAGAGATAGATGAGAATCATTGATCGGCTGCCTTCTGCATGTCCCCTACTGGAGATCAAACCTGCAACCTGGGTATGTGCCCTGCCTGGGAATCGAACTGGGACCTCCTGGTTCATAGGTGTACGCTCAACCCTGAGCCACACCGGGTGGGCTCTTTGCTCATTTTAAAATTGAGGTTGTGTTATGGTTAATTTTATGGTTGGCTGGGCTTAAGGATGCCCAGATATTTGGTTAAACATTATGTATCTGAGGGGGATTTTGGATAAGATTCATATTTGAAACAGTAGATTGAGTAAAACAGATTACCCTCTCCAATGTGGGTAGGTAAGAAAGAATTCACTCTCTCTGCCTGACTATCTTTGAGCTAGGGCATTTGTCTTCTCCTGACTTAAGACTTAGACTGGAAGTTTCACCATCAGCTCTCCTGGGTCTCCAAACGGCAAACCTTGAAACTTCTCAGCTTCCATAATGTGTGAGCCAATTCCTTAAAACAAATCTACCTATATATTTCTTATTGATTCTGTTTCTCTGGGATACCCTGACGAATACAGATTTTGGTACTGAGAAGTAGGGTGCTACTATAATGAATACCTGAGAATGTGGAGGGGCTTTGGAACTGGATAATGGGGTAGAGGCCGGAAAAGTTTCGAAATGTGTGCTAGAAAAAGCTGAGATTGCCATGAAGGAAGTGTTAAAAGGCAATTCTTATGAGAACTCAGAAAGAAAAGAGGAGAGCTGGAGAAAAAGCCCTCCAAGTTCTTAGAGTACATAATAATCATGAATAGAATGTTGGCAGAAATATGGACAGTGAAAGTCATTCTGATGAGGTCTCATACAGAAATGAGGACTATGTTACAGGCATGGAGGAAAGGCAACCCTTGTTATAAAGCAGCAAAGAACTTGGCTGAGTGGTATTTGTGTTCTAATATTTTGTGGAAAGTATAGTTTGTAAGAGATGGAACTGGATATTCAGCTCAGAAAATTTCTAAGCAAAGTGTTGAAGGAGCATTCTAGTTCCTTCTTCCTTATTAGTAAAATTCAAGAAGAGAGAAATGAATTGAAGAAGGAATTGTGAAGCAAAAAAGAACTTAAAGATTTGGAAAATTTTCAGCTTGTCCATATTGCAAAACAATAGAGCATGTTCTGAAGTGAACATGAAGTGTATGGTAGCCAACTATTTGTAAGGAGATTAATTTGGCTGTGAACCAATCGGCCATCTAAACAGAAGCCAGGATTGGGATTATACCAGCAGAAATACTGCCAGCTGAGACTGAAGAAAATAAAGAAAATGATTCAAAATGAAGGAAGTATGAACATACATTACTCTTCAAGAAAAAGGAATAAGGACCCCAAAGGCAGTTTCAGAGATCATCAGGGCTGCTACTCCCACCACAGGACTGGGGTTCAAGGGACAAGGTTGCCTCTACCTTGGTTTCAAAGGGCAGTACCACCACCCCGAACAATGTCATGTAAGTCAGCCCTTATAGAACACAGCATGGGTAGCACTTCAAGGGAGCCAAAGGTGCAAGGGTGCCCCATGGGGATGATACCACCACTCCAGTAACTCCTGAAAAAAATCACTGCCCCAGTAGGTCCAGAAGGCAAAGTATCAAACCAAAGAGGATTATTCTTGAGCCTTAAGATCTAATGGAATTTGCCTCTCTAAATTTTGGACTTACTTGGGGCCTGTTAGCTTTTCTTTTTACCTATTTCTCCCTTTTGGAATGGTAATGTTTATTCTATGGCTGTCATACCATTGTATTTTGAAGTACATAATTTACCTGGTTTCACAGGTTCATAGATGGAAAAGAATTTTTCCCCAAGTCTCACCCATATTGGATGAGACTTTGGACTTTGAGATTTAGAGTGATCTAGAATGAGTTAAGACTTTTGGGACTCTTGGGATGAAATCAATATAGTTTGTATGTGAAAAGGACATATATTGGGGGGGCAGGGGTAGAATGTTATAGACTGAATGTTTGTCTCCCCCCCCCCCCCCCCCCCCGCAATTCCATACATTGAAGCCCTAACACCCAATGTGATGGTATTTAAAGACAGAGGGGCCTTTGAGAGGTAACTAAGGTTAAATGATGCCATGAAAGTAGGGCCCCCATAACAGGATTAGTGGCCATGAAAAAAGAGGAAGAGATCAGAGCACCCTCTCACAGCCATGGGAGGACACATCAAGAAGACAGCTGTCTGCAAGCCAGGAAGAGGGCTCTCACCAGGAACTGAATCTGCCGACACAATGATTTTAGACTCCCCAGCCTCCAGAACAGTAAAAAATAAATGCCTGTTGTTTAAGTCACTAGGTCTATGTTATTTTGTTATAAGAGCCCGAGCTGACTAAGATAGGTTTGGGTCTTTTGTTGTTGAGTTGAAAGAGTGCTTTATATATTCTGGACTTTAGCCCTGTGTATGATTTTCAAGTATTTTCTCCTATTTTCTGGGTTGTCTTTTCATTGTTTTTTAAAGGCATCATGATTAGGTCTAATTATATTAAAAGTACTTTTAACTTATGACTTTTCCAATAAATGGCATTGGTTAAAATAAGAGATCATTAATGCAACATCTTCTTTATTACTTGGAACTGGCATTAGTTTAATGATGTTATTTACTCTTCAATTCCCTACTATAAACCACAACTGAACCCACAAATTGACAAGAGGAGTTTAGGCATGCTCAATCAAGAGATGCTAACTCAATGCTTGTTTATTCTGTGGTAAGTGATGGAGAATGGCAGAGTAGTAGCCAAGTATACTAGTACAAAAATCAACCTCTTACATACCATCTAGCTACAAGGGGCATTCATTTGACACTCATGAGAAGTTTCTTTGCTTTAAGTCAGACTAAAGCAATTAGAGTTAGAAATAACCTGGGAAACACACAATGCAAGAAATTACAACAGGAAAGTAAATTTTGATTTTTATAATGGGTGTTACTAACTTTTTCTTTATTTCTTATAATCCTTTTCTTGTGACTAGAAGAAGCCTATAAATACCCTCTGCTAGTCATATTAATGATTTATTAGCAATAATTTTTTAAATAGGAGTCTTTGTGGTTCTCAATGGCTTGACAATTCAGTGCTGTGAATAGAATAGACTTCACTGCTTCATCATTATGTAATTTTTTGGAACAACAATGATCTCTGTAGATATCAAGCCAATACGTAAAGTTTAATATCAACCCAGAGATCTTTAAATTTGTTCTACTAGAAAGTTTAAGAATCCTTTGAATTTTTTTTCATTCTAATGGAAATAAGATTATGATGCCTCTGGTAAGCATTCAGCTAAAATTTCTTCTGGTTTCTGTCTTTTAACCCTATGTAAAAGAAAGACACTTCACTATCAGATATTCCCTAAGAGCCGTTAAGCTTTAAGTCAAAATTTTTGTGATAACCAAGACAGGAAAAATATTGCCAATAACCTTAGTTACTAAGGAAAAGGAACTTTTTATATTAGGTTGTAGTTTATAAGAGTGAGGTATATATCAACAAACACCTGGTAGTTCATCTTTAAGGAAGCATTTCCTTTAGCCAGCTTCTCCACAATGAGCATGCTTATTGTACCCTTTCCCTGTATCATCCAGAATGGCTCATGTGATTGAGTTCAGAAGACACAAGTTTGGTAACATTTAAATGACCATGTAGAATTTGCGAGGACTCTTTCTTGTGGAGGGAGTTGATTTTAAAAAACACTTAAAGGAAGTAATATAAATGTTATTATATACTTTTTGGATGTCTCATAATATTTTTCTTTTAATGGCAGCATAATTTTTTTCTTTTACTGGTACCCTTATAACAATATGCCCACTATTCCGAGTGAGCGAGTGTCATCGTATTGAAAGCACTGGGGATGTTATTCAGTATAACCTTTGTATTTACAAAGTGAAATATTAACTAGTCTGTAGGAAATGAAAAATATCAAAATGAATGACAAACATAGGTATAAAGCCGAAGGCTGAAATGTTCTTCAGTTGATATTTTCTTAAAAGGTAAGGAAAGTTTGCTTTTTTATTACTCAAGATAGTTCTGAAGACTTGGGCCAAAACTAGACCAACATTGGCCTTTCCGCATTTTTAAAAAAGCAATCTATCATTTTATTTTTTTAATGAGGCATAATTAACATACAAAATTATATTAATCTCAATTGTACAACATAACACAATCTACCATTTTAAATCTGAGTCAGTATCTGAATTGTTAAAGCAATCCTATTTTGAGAGACCAATTAAGCATTTTGGAAAATCAGAATAAGCTAATATGAAAAGACTGAAGAAAAATTAGAGAAAGAACATTAATTACAGAAATGCTACAGGATATGGCCATAGATGTGAAATAAATCAGGCAAAGACAAATACCATATGTGAAATCTAAAGGACTAAATAAATGAAATAGAAATAGATTCACAGGTACAGAGAACAGACTGACAGTTGACAGAGGCCAGATGGGTTGGGGGGCTGGGTGAAAAGGTGAAGAGATAAAGAAGTACAAATTGGTAATTACAGAACAGTCACAGAGATGTAAATTACAGGATAGGAAATATAGTCAGTATAATAATAACTATGTATGGGGCCAGGTAGGTACTTGAAATATGGGGCGACCATTCTGTAAAGTACATGATTGTCTAACTACTATGCTATACATCTAAAACTAATACAGGATAATATTAAATGTAAACTGTAATAGAAAAACAACAACAAAAAGAAAACCTATAGGATATAGTGAATAAACATACCTCCTGGGCTGTGACCGGCATTCCTCCTCCCCACTGTCTGCCTCCTGTATAGACAGGAAAACGAGAAAAATAATTTACAACCTGAGGTCTCATATCACAATATCAACAATGAAATTTTACTAAGCTTTACATGTAGGAACACCTTTTTCATGCTGTGTACTTGAACTAAATTCTCTATAAAAAATGACTTAAACCCAGGAGGTTGATACATATTAATAGATGTTATTCCTGAAGGCAACTTCAAAAATAGTCTACAAATTTCATTGATAACAAAGTACTAATAATTGAAGAATTACCTCTAAAAACCAACTTAAGATGTTATATTATTGTTACATATATTTTTATGCTACTTCAAGTTCAAAATGACCTATTAATGATTCTGATCCCCAAAGAACAACCTAAACAATGAGCACCACTTCACAAAGTACTCATTATCAAATCACCATTACCATCAACATAATGGCTACTACTTATTGAGTATTTATAACCGTCAGGCATCTTGCTCAACACTTTGTCCTACTTATTTCTTATGAACTCAAAAGGTTAGTGGTCCATATTTTCACTGATTCTAACATATATAACTTAGGATAAATCAAGGTGATGAAAAAAATCACTGAATCATAGTTTGCCTGCAATATTTATTTTTTCTTAGTGGCACATAAAATAATTGAGTGTGTATAACCTATGTGTGGGAACCATGCCAGAGTTGCAATTAGAGAGTGAAGGCCTTGCTGTTAGTACACTGGATGGCCAAGGCCACTCTGAACATGGAAATCTTAGTCAGAATGTTCAAGGCTAAGATGCCATACACAGATGTAAGGACAGCAATCTCACGGTACAATGTGCACATGTACCTTTCTGTAGCCCAAATGATTGATGTAACTATTGGCAAGACGCCTCTTTTGTCTAAATAGTATTACAGTAGGTTACTGACCAGCCAGTGTGCTGGGGAGAAAAGGCAGGCACAGAGGATTCAGCTACAATATAAGGCTGGTGCTGCTGCGATATGAAGGGGGAAAATGCCAAGGGTTAAAGACAGAGAGAATCTTAAAAGCAGCAAGAGAAAAGCAGTTAGTTACCTACAAGGAGCACCCGTATGACTATCAGCCGATTTCTCAACAGAAACTTTGCAGGTTCTTTGAACATCCTTTTAAACATTGTTTTGAACTCTGTATTTGGGAAATTGCTTGCCTTCATTTCAATTAGGTCTTTTTCTATAAATTTCTACTGTTTCTTAATTTGGGGCATGTTTCTTTGTCTCTCCATTTTGGCTGCCTCTCTATAATTGTTTCTGTGTATTAGGTAGATCTGCTATTCCTCCCAGTCTTGGTATCATGGCCTTATACGGATGTCTTGTGGGGCTCAATGGCACAGTCTCCCTGATCATCTGAGTTAGGTGCTCCAGGAATGTCCCTTGTGTGGGTTATGTGAACCTTCCTGTTGTAGTTGAATCTTAATTGCTGTTGGCACATCTGTCGGTAAGGTTGTCTTGGTCTGGCAAACCATGAGGGCCAAACCCATGAGGAGGAATTTGCTCCAGCAGGGTCTGGTGCCTGCAGAAGTCTCCCTTTGGGTGTGCCACTTTTGATCTATTTGGGTCATGCTCTGATGTGGTCTGAATCCTGCCATTGGGTGTGTTGATTTTGGGGCCTCTTGGGAGGGATTAAAATGCAGATCAATGTAAAGCACCTCTGTGACCAGCCCTGGGCTACCTGTTTGGAGCTACAAAGTAATCCACAGTTTGTGGCTACCTCTTCTGGGTGTGTGAGGGAAGGGCCAAGCTGCTCTTGACTGATAGGAAGGATGGAGATGTGAAAAGGGCTAGCCCTATACCAACGTGTAGCTATTGAGAATCCAGGGGGATATCTCAGCTGGAAAGGTTCCCCCTGAAGTGAGTGGGATCTCAACATCACATGTGAAGGGATGTCGCTGGTTGGGCGTGCGAAGGAAAAATGGTCCCTGTCCTAGAGCCAACAATTCAGTCTCTCCTTCCTTGAGAGCCTACTAAAAGAGTGGCACTGTGGGCCCAAGCTAGCCACAGTCAGCTGACTCCTCTGCAGGGCATGAGCTCAGCAGGTCAGGGCCACTGGGAATTGGGAGGGTAGAGACGTAGCTCTCCCATGGGTGGAGAGCTGTCAGTCAAGTACATGAGGAGGAAGGAGAACTCAGTATCTGACACAGAGCCACACAACTCGTTATCTGAAACCCTGAGTTCTCTCAATGTTATGTGGCTCTGGTGCTTTGGGCTGGGGAACCTTTAGTGTTCACAGGAATACTGTGATGTTGAGATCCCACTCACTTCAGGGGGAACTTTTACAGTGTTTACAGGAACAAATCAGCTTTGAGTCTGATCTTGAAAGGAAGAAAAAGATCTGAAGAGGCACAGAGACTGACAGGCATCTGAGATATAAGCAAGAGGAAAGAACAGGAATATGTTTGATACATTGGGGTGGCTGTACACTGCAAAGATAAGTTGCTGAAGACAGGCTGTCTACACCTGATCCCATGAGTTTCTGTGTATTAGGTAGATCTGCTATTCCTCCCAGTCTTGGTATCATGGATTTATTCCATCTTAGAAAATGGAATAAAACTATAAATTGTTGCTTTGGTAGCAATAACACATTCTTTAAGGAAACAGCGGCTTAAACTTGGAAAGCCAATCAAGAAAAAGTAGTTACTTTTCCTAAAGCGAGTAGACACTGGTTAATCACAGATATCCACTAGAGGGCAGACAAGTCAAAGTTTACACTTTGGTGGAACTGGAGAAACTGCATCAACAGAAAATCCTAAGAGAAAACTTCATATGTTGTTTAAAGAGCATTTTCAGTGCCTTCAACCTTGAGGAGAGCCTTAAGCTAGCAAATAAATATTTCATAGAATAGCTTTATGTGGTACAAAATTATTTTTAATTGCAAAATGGAGCAGTAGAAAAGTTATACTTTAGGAATCTGGCTTAGCTGACTGGCACAGTGCTTTTACATGACAAGCATACCTCGAATGCCAACAGCAGCAATCATCACTGGCTACCTTACCTCAGTCTTCCCCACCCATGTCAGGCACATTCTAATCACACACAAGGTAACAGCTCACGATGTGTATACTATCTGAACCATAATTTCAATCTAAGTTCTCCTTTTGGTCAACTGGGGAAGGGCTTGGTTTTAAGGACTCATATCATGTCAGAGTGAGGTGAGGCTACTAGGTAGAGAGGTTCTTATTTGTGCAGTTTCCTCAGCAGGCCAAGGAGCTGTCAGATGAGGATTTTGGTGGGAGTCCTCAGGTCTCAATAACTAGGACACAGCAATAATATTAACATTGAAATAAAAGATTTGAGAATTCCACCAGACTTTTTAGGTACTAAGGCTAGATTTTGCAAAGTACCATAAATACTTTTTTGTTTTGATCTCTTGGAAAATGTCATTAAAGGTGCAAAGGCAATCCTATCTAGTAGGTTGACTTTCTGTCATTAGCTGAAAGTAGTTTTCTTCCACTCTCGACCAATGCTAGTATCACAGGTATTTTCTTTCTCCTTGGAAAATGACAACATTTAGTTTCAGATATTAAGTACTTCAACTGCAGGTGAATTTTGCTATACTGAAATTCTTGTCCTATTTCCAACAAGCCAGGCCATCTTGTCTCTCAGACTTTGCTCTGTTGTTCTCTGTCTAGAATAAACTTCATTCTCTTCTTTGCTTGTCTACTTCTACTCATCCTTCAGATTGTAGCTTAGGATGGCCCTCTCTCCAGAGGCCTCCTTTGTGAGTTCTGTGCTCTTTTCAAGAGCAACCATACAGTTGTCTAGTGGGGAAATTTTCACACTGCCTGTTTACTTGTTGGCCTCCTAGAAGGCAGGAACTGTATCTTAATCACCACAACATCCCAGCATTCAACAATGCTCAATAAATATTTGTTGAAAGAATGCTAACATAAAAGAGAAGTCAATATAGTGGGACAGATCCTAACTAAGGTGTTTCATTTTCTATAAATTTTATACAATTCACCTATTTACTTTTTAATATCTTCACATGGTTGAGTATACGTTTTTTATGTAACCATACATTTTAAAACCATGACATATATTAAAAATAAAAGTGTATACACAGAGAGGGAGGGAAATGTTAAAAAATTAAAGTCCAACGATAAACCGAGAAAAATATTTTTACCATATATAAAACAATGGAATGTCTCAATAAATAAAGCATTCCAACGAATCAATAAGAAAAAGGCAAACACTCCAACAGAAAAATGGGCAAAGACTAGGAGCTGATAATTCACAAGAGAGAGAAATGGGCTGAAAAGCAAGTAAAAATATGGTTTTGCTTGAAATAAAAAAAATTCAAATAAAGATGCTGTACTATATTTTCTCTATGAAATTATTTAAAATAAAACATAATAATGTGCAATACTGACTGCCAATGAATAAAAAATTAACAATCATTTTGGTAATCTGTATCATGGGCTTTAGAATTGGGTTACATATATGTATTTTTATTTTAGAAAGAGGAAGGGAAAGAGAGAAATATAGACGTAAAAACACTGATTGGTTTCATTCCAACCGGATGGAACCCGCAACCTCTTGGTGTACAGGTGACACTGAACCACCTGAGCCACACCAGCCAGGGCAGAATTGGGTCATATTTTTGACTTTATAATTTTATGTCTAGAAATACATTCTAGTACAGGTGATCGAAGATTTCACCAAAGATTTATGTACAAGGATACTGAATGCAGACTATCCATGATAGCAAATGATTTTAACTAAGACAGGAAAAGCTGAGTAAATGAAAAACTGCTCATAAGAAAATTTTATTAAGCTATTAGTTTACACTGTCTATTTAAAATAAGAACATGATCAGAATATAATGATTATAATGATCATTATAACCAGAAAAAATGTATTATAACCAGAAAAAAACATTTAAAAATATGGAGTGGGGACATGGGAGAAATATACAAATTCCTATACTTTTTCTTGTCTTAATTAGATGTCTTCTGAGACATTAAGTAGATTACACATATCATCTGACCAGTGTTTTATTTTTTTATTTTATTAAATTTTTTTAAAGTATTAGTCTTTTAAAAAATATGTATATTTTATTGATTTTTTACAGAGAGGAAGGGAGAGGGATAGTCAGAAACATTGATCAGTTGCCTCTTGCACATCCTCTACTAGGGATGTGCTCACAACCAAGGTACATGCCCTTGACCGGAATCAAACCTGGGACCCTTGAGTCCGCAGGCCAACGCTCTATCCACTGAGCCAAACTGGCTAGGGCCTGACCAGTATTTTAAAGGAGATATAAAAGCTTCTACTTGCAGTTGGGTACCTGAATAAATGGCATACTTTCTTTCCTCCCTCTTTGAACAGCAGCTCCTAAACTCCTGCTATAGCCATGTGAACTCAGTCCAAGCTCACAACTTTTTCTATCCCATTCAATGTTCTTTTTCTCTAGAGCAGTGCTTTTTAAACTGGGATGCAAGTACCCCAAGGTAATGCCTCAGTGTGGTAAGAATTATTGGAACCAGAGGATAAATATAAAGCGTATTCCCAGAGCATCAATTTTACCTAATGGGAAGTAATATTTTTAGAGTAACAGGGATACAGATACATAAACATTTGCATGAAATTTAAAGTAAACCATAAGAACTCAAACAAGTTTCAGCCTTGTAATAGGCTCCTTTAAAGTCTATATGCCCAGACTGTAAGGGGTTCCCTATTTACTCTCCTCTGCTGTTAGAGAAAATTTTGGTGGAAAGATTTGAAGAGCACTATAGAGGGCTGCTGTATGCAACTTTCTAAGTGAAATAAGCCAGTCAGAGAAAGATAAGTATCACACGATCTCACTTATATGTGGAATCTAATGAACAAAATAAACTAATGTATTAAATAGATCCAGAGACATAGAAGCATGGAACAGACTGTAGAATCTCAGAGGGAAGTGTGGGAAGAGATCAACCAAAGAAGTTGTATGCATATATGCATAAACCATGGATACAGATAATAGGGTAGTGAAGGCCTGGGGCGAGGGTGGGGGGAGAGGTGGGTGTTTGGGGGGTGATGGGGGCAGGCTAGAAGAGGTCAATGGGGGGAAAGGGGATATATGTAATACTTTCAACAATAAATATTTTTTTAAAATCTACAGAAAAAAAAGTTAAGCCTATGCTTAATATTGAACAATTAAGATACAAGTTAAATTCTGGAGGGTATGATGGGTTAACATGTATGAAAAGAAGACCAAATGCTTATGATGGTCTAATTTCTTGACCTACCTGTAAAAATATAGGTATGTCATTTAACTTTATTTGGCTTCCATAAACAAAACACTGAAAAACAAGTGCTGAAAAAGTTGATTCAGTACTTCAAACTAACAAAGAAACAAACACAAAGCCTCCAAGCTTACTTGAAGTGAAACATAGATACTGAAATGAAGGAAAAAATATGAAGTTATAAATCAGAATTTGATCTAATTCTAATGTAAGTTACGCCTAACTAGTGATCCCTGCTAACTCACTGAACATCATAAGGAGACCAATTATTAATAGTCTTCCACAGTTAAAACACTCTTTGCTTATTATCTTTAATGGAAATAAATAATAGATTAAAAAATTGGCAACTTAAGGTAGGAAGACTTTAATTACACTCACAGTACCTGTTAACCTTGAAAACACACAAACTCTAATAGAACAAGACAGCACCTCCGCCACTAATATAAATCTAATGAGAACTGCATGAATATAAAATATTGTTTGAGAAAGGTAAAATCTTATGAAAAAGAAGCACTCAGTCATCTGAATTTCTCCTCCAATTTGTTGAAAATCAGCATCATGTATTGTCAATTTTTAGACTATCCAATCCATCTCAGGAACTCTTTAGCTATTCACTCTTTTAAGTATCCATTGTTTTTCATTAACTGAAAATAATGTCTCCTCATATTTTCCTCCAGTATCACTTTTAGTATTTCCATATGGCTCCTACCAACCTTTGCCTTCCATTTTGCACAAACCTTAAGGCATTTTCTCCTTGGTTTTCTTTGAAATTTTATATCTTGTGATAACTTTAGAAAATATTTATGCTCTAAACTCTGAAAAAATATTTTTTGTTTTTGTTTTTATATTTCATTTTTTTTCTTTTTTTTTATTCTTTTAAAAAAATATTATAATAAGTATTACAAAGGGTATTACATATGTGTCCTTCCCCCACCCCCCCTCTGAAAAAATATTGATGCAATCCTCCCTGCCACACCCGCACCAATTAACAGTCTAGGACAGAAGAAATTGTTATAACCAACATTTCAATGCAATCCTTTTCTTCAGCCACCCTAAGGGAGTTCAGAATATACTTCATCATTGATGCTTACGCTCATTAGAATTCTGACAAGACAAATTACAGAAAGCCTATGATAATATAGTCAGATTATTTTGCTACCTATCCTATATTATCTATTAATAATATATTCTTTGATCTAGATTTGCCCTCACCCCAAACTGAATAGAACTGGAGAGGAAAAGGGAGAAAAAAGGTAAACAATAAAAGCCAAGATGGGTATACCTGATTTGCAGATTCTAATATAAGTGAGCTTAACTTTAAAGAACATCCATCCTCATTGTCATTATTTAAATATTTCTGCTTGAGGAACTAGTACAATCCCAATATGAATTATTTGTATAAATTCAAAGAACCAATAAGAGGCACCATCAATTCCATAAAAATGCAATTCCTAGAAGCAAAAGTAGATATAAAAAGTCATTCTCCAAACAACATCCTGGTCAGCAAACACTTTGAGCAACTACCAGGAAATATTTATTACTTGCCTCATTTCCTACATAACTTTCCTGATAAACAATGCCTTTAATATCTCATGAAAAGAATAACAAAGACTACTACTCAATGTTGCTAAATGAAACATTACACAATACTATTTCATATAACTTAAAGTCAACTGAAACTGGAGTAAAATAATAGCTATAAAGTAAACTGTAGGTTAAAAAAATCTTTCAAACTATCAAACCGAATTGAGATGACACACAAAATGCTTTCATGCTATATTTTCTATAAGATCTAAGAGGCCAACAATTTTAAAAATTAAGCTTTGAAGAAAATCAATAGTGGCTTTAGTTATATCTATGTGTATTATGTGAACACATGTGCATAGTCACTATCAGTCTCAGGTAAGTGCTTCCACAGAGACTTGTGTCATGGAACTGAGTTTTTATAAAGTGATAATTTCCAATTTCCATACTTTGAGAAGTCACAGAATTGAATACTCAGTATGTACAATCCAAATGGAAAGTAAGCAAGATAGCTATCTGGGACAATTATGAAAGCTATGTAATATATCCAGATCTAATCCTCAGCCTGCATTGCATGGATAACTTAATAACCATTGCTGAAATCAAAAATACTTTTTTCTAGGCCTATATAAGTGAAGAGTGTAAAACAGTTTCACATAAGTAAAATCTAAGAAATATTAGAAAAATTTTCTGAAGTAAAGCAAACCCACTTTTTAAACCATTCTACTTTACATGATTAGGTCTCATCATATTTTCATACTGGAGGTATGAGCAAACTAATTCAAAAGACATAGTTATTGCCTTCATATTGGTTAAAATAAAGACCAACGACAATAATAGTGCTGTGAATAATGTAAGGCAAAATAAATGTAAACTAAAGGGTATGCAGGTTGCAAATATAAAATCTATATCTCTATGACTCAGCACTCTTAGATTCTTAAAATGAATCCACCACAGAAACATGGGACATGATCCTTCAGACTGACATGGCCATTTATTAGATAAATATCTCTTAAAAAATATATAGTTTTATTTCAGAGAGGAAGGGAGAGGGAGAAATAGAAACATTAATGATGTGCCGAAACCGGTTTGGCTCAGTGGATAGAGCGTCGGCCTGCGGACTGAAAGGTCCCAGGTTCGATTCCGGTCAAGGGCATGTACCTGGGTTGCGGGCACATCTCCAGTGGGAGATGTGCAGGAGGCAGCTGGTCGATGTTTCTCTCTCATCGATGTTTATTACTCTCTATCTCTCTCCCTTCCTCTCTGTAAAAAATCAATAAAATATATTAAAAAAAAAAAAAGAAACATTAATGATGAGAGAATCATCAATTGGCTGCCTCCTGCATGCCATCTACTGGGGATTGAGTCTGCAACCCCAGCATGTGCCCTGACTGGGAATTGAACCATGACCTCCTGGTTCATAGGTCGACTCACCTTCTTTACATTCCTCAGGTTCTAACACTCCATACTGGGCCGCCCCTCAATCCTTGTTTCCCACAGAGACTCCCTCCTCATACTACTCAGGTTCCAACAATTGGCTTCCAGGCATCTCTCCTGTGTATATGACCTCCTTATCCTGCTTGGGCTCCAAAATCCCACTCACACTGGGCCTTGGTGCCCACCCAAAGACACCTATCGTGCTCATCTAATGACTTTTGTATTGAATTGCTAAAGAAGGGAAAGAAAGGTATTTTATTTTTAATGCTTCAATTATAAATACAAATAAAGACAACCACATTTATCTAACAAATATTTACCGAGCTTCAACGATGGCTAGTGGAACTATGAAGCTCTCCCAGAGCTTCTTTTCTGTCTGAGGAACCCAGAATATCTCTACATATTATTCAGGATGTTTTTCAGTCTCAAGTAGTATCAATAATCCACCAAAAAATGGCTTAAGGCCCTGGCTGGGTAGCTCAGTTGGTTAGAGTGTCGTCCTGATACACCAAGATTGCAAGTTTGATCCCTGATCAGGGCACACACAAGAAGCAACACATGAATGCATAAATAAGTGGAACAATAAATTGATGTTTCTCTCTCTCAAATCAATTTTTAAAAATTCTTTAAATGGCTTAAATAAGGAAAAGTATCATTTTGATTAATTCAGTAGCTGAACTTTATCAAGAATGCCATTTTCCCCATCTTTTTGCTCTGCCATCCTAATTGTGTCAGCATTGCTCTTAGACTAATATGGTCCCAAGATGACAGTCACATTCAAGGTCCATTATATATATATCCAACAACAGTCCAGCTGAAGTAAACAGTTCTTCCCTGTGTCTCTTAAGTAAAATGAAAAATGTCCCAGAAGCCTCCTGCACCCCAGACCCCAGCCTCCTTCTCATTTCACTGTTCTGAACTGGATCACATGCTCATGCTTAAGCCAACTGCTGGCAATGCAGTGGCAGGCTCTGATGGGATGTTACATGAAACAACAAATAACCTTTATTTTCCTACTTAAGCCAGTTTCTATTATCCTCAAATAAGAGCCCTGACAAATACATTATGTACCACATTTTCCCACGTGCACAATCAGAGGTGAGACAGGAAAATATTTCTATTTCCGTTTTATAGGTAGAAAAGTTAAAGTACCAAAATGTGCTCTGCCCATGTTGCACCTCACACGAGCTGGAGAATCCAACACAGATATTAAAGACACCTCTCTCTCTCTCTCTCTCTCTCTCTCTCTCATATATATATATATTTTTTTTTAAATTATTTTTTTAAAAATATATTTTATTGATTTTTTACAGAGAGGAAGGGAGAGAGATAGAGAGTTAGAAACATCGATGAGAGAGAAACATCGATTAGCTGCCTCCTGCACATCTCCCACTGGGGATGTGCCCGCAACCCAGGTACATGCCCTTGACCGGAATCGAACCTGGGACCTTTCAGTCCGCAGGCTGACGCTCTATCCACTGAGCCAAACCGGTTTCGCTATATTTTAATTATTGATTTCAGAGAAAGAGAGAGAAACATCGATTTGTTGTTCCACTTATTTATGCATTCATTGGTTGCTTCTTGTATGTGCCCTGACCAGGGATCGAACCCTCAACCTTGGTGTATCAGGACAATGCTCTAACCAACTGAGCCACCTGATCAGGGCCTTATATAGTTTTGTTTTTGTCTTTTAAAGTAAAATGTTCAGTAAAATTTCAGTGAAGACACTTTATAAATCTGCCTTTGAAGTAGAAGAATGGAGGTTGAGGGAAGGAGAAGAGAGGATGTTTTATGTGGCATGAACAAATGGCCTTGCCTCCAATAGGCATAGCTCAAAAGGAATGTTCATGGCCACAGAGCTCACTGCTGCCTATACTATACACTCACTTTGCAGACTACAGGCACTTTCCTTAATGGTTATCTTGCCAAAACTATAATTTCAAGGCCTCCATACTGATACTAAATGGCTGTAAGTCAGACTTTTGTTCTTGAACCACTTCCTCCTACCTGCCTGGTTTCTCTATTTTCAGATAGCAAGACCTGGTTAGGGAGATGACATTATTGTCCTGGCCACATAAAAGAAATTGTCATGGGTAAGGCTAGAGTGCTTACATCGTGTCTGAGTTATAAACACCTGTCATTATAGACTTTGTCCTGCCACATAATATGAAACAAGGCAACTATCATTTGGTCAGAGATTACAGCCCTAAAAGCATGGAACCAGGAAACACTGCTGTTTACTTCCAGCCTATAGCTTAATACTGAACTAGAAACTTGGTCGGCAAACTGCGGCTCGCGAGCCACATGGGGCTCTTTGGCCCCTTGAGTGTGGCTCTTCCTAAGCTCTAGCAGGGGTCCTCAAACTACGGCCCGCGGGCCACATGCAAATACAAATATTGTATTTGTTCCCGTTTTGTTTTTTTACTTCAAAATAAGATATGTGCAGTGTGCATAGGAATTAGTTCAGTTTTTTTAAAACTATAGTCCGGCCCTCCAACGGTCTGAGGGACAGTGAACTGGCCCCCTGTTTAAAAAGTTTGAGGACCCTGCTAGGAGTATCCTAATTAAGTTAATAACAATGTACCTACCTATATAGTTCAAGTTTAAAAAATCTGGCTCTCAAAAGAAATTTCAATCGTTGTACTGTTGATATTTGGCTCTGTTGACTAATGAGTTTGCCGACCACTGAACTAGAACAATCACATATATTAAATATTTAAGCCCTAACCGGTTTGGCTCAATGGATAGAGCATCGGCTTGCGGGCTCAAGGGTCCCAGGTTTGATTCCAGTCAAGGGCATGTACCTTGGTTGCGGGCACATACCCAGTAGGGAGTGTACAGGAGGCAGCTGATCGATGTTTCTCTCTCATCGATGTTTATAAATCTCTATCCCTCTCCCTTCCTCTCTGTAAAAAAACCAATAAAATATATTTTAAGTATTTAATATTCTCATTCTGTGGAGACTAGGGTTTTTAGATGTTATACTAAAATACTTTTCACATGAAATATTTAGAATATTTTAATATAGAAAAATGTATTTCACACATGTATCAATTAGATGGGATGCAATAAGCATAGGCATGGATCTATGAACATATGACCTCCTAGTGGTGGAAAGGCAGGCCCAAGTGGTTGTCAGCCCCACCAGAATCCCATGGAGCAGAGTAGATAAGCTCCCCAAAAGAAGCAGACCATCTAGAAAAATAGCAGCTACATAAACTCACATGGTCTTGGCTTTCATATTACAAATTGTTGCTGATGTTAAGCCAGATCAGTTGTAAAAACACACCAGGAAACATATATGGGCAAATCATGGGACAAAATTTAAGGTATTTTGCAAACGCTCCTCTGAGTATAAATCCAAGCAATTAACAAGGAAATTTCCTCTTACAGAACCAATGCAATGGATGATTTTTGAGATACCCAAATGAATTATAACATGACAACATGATTTCTAGGCTTACACTTACAGGTACGAGAGTTAAAGAGAGGGAAATGACTTCCTGTGGTCACTGACAACATATAGTTGTGCTAGGATTTGAACCTAGCACTTCCCTTGACAGGCAGAAGGTGAACTGGTAACAAGCATCGAACTATAAGCTTTATAGGTCAGTGCTTTTTGGTTTTGGTTTTGTTCACAGATGCATCTCAAGCAACTGGAACAGTATGTGGCACATACTAAGAGGTGGATGAAGAAGTGCAAGGGTTGTCCTAGTCTGTTAGGCTCAGTGGATAGAGCACTGGCCTACAAACTGAAGGGTCCTGGGTTTGAATGTGGTCAAGGGCATGTACCTTGGTTGTAGGCTTGATCCCTGGCCGGGAGACAACCAATCAATGTGTCTCTCTCACACTGATGTTTCTTTCTGTCTCTCCCCCCTCCCTTCCACTTTCTCAAAAAATCAATGGAAAAATATCCTTGGGTGAGGATTAACAACAACAACAACAAAAAGATGTGCAAGGATTAAGTTCCTTTTCCTATTTTAAGTAATAGTTAACAGCAATAAATAACTTGCTTTTCCCATGTTGTCATTCTTCTAAAATTTGGGTAAACAAATACCTACAGTAATAAACTGCTCAGTTTCCAGGTTAACACACATTGTGACTTGGTACCTTCCTCACTATGGCTTCTTGCAGCTGGGCAGGGCAAACACAAAACAATGAAAGAAAACAAAAACTAAATGGAGTACATTTAAAAACCAACACAGCTATAGCATCTGTATGTGAAAATTTTTTTAGATCAACATAGGCCATACACCACTTAAATTTTAGTAGTAATGCTATGTAATGCATTACTTAAACATTTTAAAGAAGGAAGTCAGTGCTCTGGCCAGATGGTTCAGTTTTTTGGAGCATCCTCCTGTGCACCAAAGGGTTGTGGGATGGATCCTGGTCAGGGGTTACATGGGTGGAGTCGATCAATGTTTCTCTCTCTCTAACATATCCTCTTTTTTTTTTTTTTTTAAAAAAGAAGAAGGTAGTTAGTTACTTGTGGTAGAACCTCTGTTTTTCTTCCAGCAACAGCTGGATAAAGCCCAATTCCTTTCCCACCCAACACCCCTTCCGCTGCCAGAACAATTTAGCTGATTCTTTTGGGTCTTCCTTTAGAGCACTGAGTAACAGAAAAGACAGCTTAATTATGCAGGTGGAGCCTTCATGTTGAACAAGAGAAAAAACAACACACAAAGCTCACTTTTATTTTTAAAACGGAATTATTCACCATCAGTGAACCATCTTACCACAGGAAGTCTCTGACAAATTCAATAAGTAAACTTGATTGCAGTGAACTCTATTTAAGAAATTTTTCCCTTTGTAGCACTTGGTAGCAAAAACCCTTTTAAAATCTTGCTTTCTTATGTTCTCAAGATAGAAGACATTTAAACACAAAACAAAGACTTCCTGGGCAGGTTCTGAACCCATTGTAAACCTTTAGAATAGATTCCCACCTGCCCAAAACTCCCCAGGACTTTTGCATAAAGATAGCATGTGTTAGCCCCTCTCCCTCAATCCACAAAATGAATCAAAGGCAGAAATGTAAAATTTTAGAGACCAGGCTAAAGATAACAAAAGCCAGGCGGGGAGAATTTCTTTAAGCATGTAATGTGGTAAGTTTTAAAGCAGAAGAGAAAACGCATTTTCCGTGTGCTTACTAATTTCTTAGAAAATATTAAAATCGGAAGATCCCAGTTTTTAGCCCTAGAATTACACCTCACCGAATGAAGAACCAATGTTATTTAAATCTTTTGAAAAGCTGGGACATCTATTTTGGAAAAGCAGTTTATGGGGAGACATTATTAACATTTCAAATACTGTCGACAACTAAACCTTGATCAACGTGAAGCCTTGCTCAGCAGTATAATTACATACATTAGTTACCTAGTATTGTGGGAAACAAAGAGATACAGATGTTTCCAAGCAACTAACTGCATTCTGTGGAGTTTCCTGCAAGTGTCAAGAACCCTCTCACTGGTATTTGTGAAAAGCCAGCTTCAAAGCAAAACCAAAGCTAGGGTTAAAGCAAGCAACCATTCCTCAGCGTCCATTTCCATCTCCAAATGACATTTGTAAAATTAAACCTTATGCATGATGTTTCTATATCAGTTGACTAGGCTAGATTCCTCCAGTCCAGTGGCAGTGACCTACGGATGGAAAACTACTCCATGGGCCATGAAGAATGGGTAGTTCTCAGAGAAGTAGTAAACCTTTCATGAGATTGTTAGATTATAACAGTGACTAACATTTATTATAACATTTACAATGTCCCAGGTCTTAGTCTAAGTGTTTTGCAGACATTATCTCATTTCATCTTCACAATAACCCCACAAAGCAGGTATACTATTTATTATATCCATTCTTTGGGTAAGGAAATTGAGACTTAGAAAAAGAAAATAACTTATCCAGGGTCACACACTCTTCACTACCATACCATACAGCCTTTTCATCAACCTCTTTCCAAAGAGCTCATCCCCCAACAAATGAGTTAACCAATCAAACCACAGAAAAATGAAGTCTCAACAACCTATGGCTAATATAAATAAACATATATAACAGAAGTCCATTCTCCATAGTAAAGCGAGATAGATCTTTAAAAAAATGTTAACATGTTCACTCCCCAACTGAAAAATCTTCAATAGTTTCTTATTACCTGAGGAATAAAGTCCAAGATCCTTAATTCCTCTTACAAGACTGCACCATCTGGCCTTTGTTGACCTTGCCACCATCACCTTGTGTTATTTCCTCCTTTATTTTTTTAAAAAAATATTTTTATTGATTTCAGAGAGGAAGGGAGAGAGAAAGAGAAAGAGAGTAAGAGAGAGAAACATCAATGATGAGAGAGAACCATTGATCAGCTGCCTCCTGCATGCCCCACACCGGGGATCAAACCCGCAACCTTGGCAAGAGACTGGGAATCGAACTGTGACCTTCTGGTTCATATATTGATGCTCAACCACTGAGCCAAACTGGCCGAGCTTCCTCCCTTATTGTCTATGTTCCAATCTCATTGGCATTCTTTTGGTTCCTTGAATATGTCATACATTTTCTGACCTGTATTTCTTTTCTCACTCTCTCCACTCAACTTTTCTCTGGTTGATTTGACTCACCTTTCAGGGCACAACTCAAAAAACCAGGTCTCCAAGGAAGCCCTCCCTTGACTACTAACCCTTAAGCAGGTCAGGTCCAGTGTACTTTCTCATAGTATGATATACTTTCCTCTTTTCAGAATCAAAATTTAAAATTTTATCACAGAATTAGATGTTTAATGCTACCTTTCTTTACTAGAACATCAGGGAGGAACCATGTTTGTCATATGTAACACTATATCCCCAACAACCAGCACAGTATCTATCTAGCACATAGGAGTTATTCTGTACATATTTGTTGAGTGAATAACTGAGTGAAAGGTAACCATAAACACAAGAAATGAAAACTAAGGTCATGCCCTTAAGAAATAGGGATCAGGCAAGGAAGTGTGACTAAAGCCAATGAAGGAAGTTTTGCTCCACTTTGGGTATTGTGCCTGGTTGCTGCTGCTCCAGACAGAGCCAGTTTAAAAAGTTCAAGACAGAGTCATAAATCCAGACCATTGGAATACACGAACGGAGAAGAAAATGAAGTAATGCGTTAAAGTGTGAATTAATGAGAGATAAAGCTGATCCTAAGACCTGGATCTAACTTTGCATGGTAGAATTTAAAGTATTATGACACAGCAACATCACATTTGATTAATGTTCCAGTGGATTTTAATTGTTATTTACTTGTTTTATGTAGCTCATAACAGGAAGGGCCATAATTTCTGAGTGTCAGAATTGCTTAATATAGTACTTGCTACTCTGCAGCTCACCTTTAAGGTATCTAAAATTGGCTCTGGTGAGAGTCTGCTAGTGTTATAAAAGCCTCTTGAAGAAGAAAAAAAATCAGTTACATACCAAAATATTTAAAAGGAAATCCCCTCTGAAGATCATTGGACACGTCTATAGATATAACCTGCACAAGAATCAGATCCAAGGCTCTTCATAGTAGCATGGAGAGATTTAGGCTAAGAGGTGTGCGATGGCGTCTCTTTATCGTTAGATAGGGCAAATACAGTATTTCCTATACTCTCATCTTTAAGACTACAAGTAGGAGATGCTAATCTGGAGCTAAGACCCTGCAGAATCCTGGATTACTTTATTTTTAAAAATCTAAAGTAAATTAAAAAAAACTTGAATCTAAAATATAAATAAGACAACTTTGATATTCTAAAAGCCCTTTATATCCTCACCATCTGGATGATACTCTTATTTAAGGCAGCTTCTGTGAGTTTCAATAATCTACTTAGATACAGAGTGGGCAAAAGTAGGTTTACAGTAATACAAATAAATAATATAATAATAAATAATAATGCAAGAATAAATTATGTGTTTCACATACTCACAACTATAAATCTACTTTCGTTGACCCTGTGTAGATTTTATGTAGTTGTAATCAGAGTATATATGTCAATTTTGTTCATTTTTAAACTTGACATATCAAGCAAATAATGACTTACTCTCTTCTTATGTCACAGTTGTATCTAGTATACACATCTCTATTATTGCACTTGCCGCACTATATTTCAGTAGTAGTCTTATTTATATATCTGTTATATGTCTCTCTTTCTAGGCTGTGAGCATTTGAGGAAAAAAATATTTTTTTCTTTTAAAATAATATTTGTGGAATGAATGAATGATGGCTATGAAATTTTGTTCTACCTCCTTTTAAATTGTTTTAGTATTTTTAAAAAGTAGATAACACACACACATGGTACAAAATTCAAAAAGGACAATATGATAAACATTGAATAATAAGTCTTTATCTCACATCTGCTCCCCCCACCAATACAAGTTCTTTCCCTAAAAGAATTGTTTTTAATTTTTTCATGTATATTACCAGATACAACCTAGGTGCATTTAATATAAATAAATGATTTTTTCGTTCCTTTTTTAACATTTTTGTTTTTAAAAAAATATATCTTTATTGACTTCAGAGAGGAAGGGAGAGGGAGAGAGAGAGAGATAGGAACATCAATGATCAGAATCACTGATTAGCTGCCCCCTGCATGCCTCCTACTGGGGATTGAGCCCACGACCCGGGCATATGCTCTTGACTGGAACTGGACCCGGGACCCTTCAGTCCGCAGGCTGATGCTCTATCCACTATCCCAAACCAGTTAGGGCTGTTCCTAATTTTGTTTTACACAAATGCTTTGCACCCTGATATTTTCTTTAGCAGTAGGATATCTACACTAATAAAAGAGAAACATGGTAATTGGCGTACGACCGCTACCCTTCCCATTGGCTAATCAGCATATCCTTATGCAAATTAACTGTCAGCCAAGATGGCGGCCGGCTTTAGGCTTGGGGCAGTGAGGAGCCAGCCAGCGATCAGCTGCGGCGGGGAGCTGGGGGTGCCCCGGCCCAGGCCTAAAGCCTCGAGCAGAGGCTTTAGGCCTGGGCCGGGGAGGAGCCAGCCAGCGATCTTCCATGGCGGCGGCTGCGGCGGCGGCTTTAGGCTTGGGGCGGTGAGGAGCCAGCCAGCGATCAGCTGCGGCGGGGAGCTGGGGGTGCCCCGGCCCAGGCCTAAAGCCTCGAGCAGAGGCTTTAGGCTTGGGCCTGGGAGGAGCCAGCCAGCGATCTTCCATGGCGGCGGCGGCGGCGAGCTGGGGGTGCCCTGGCCCAGGCCTAAAACCTCGGCCTGAGGCTTTAGGCTTGGGGCGGTGAGGAGCCAGCCAGCGATCAGCTGCGGCGGGAGCTGGAGGTGCCCCGGCCCAGGCCTAAAGCCTCAAGCAGAGGCTTTAGGCCTGGGCCGGGGAGGAGCCAGCCAGCAGCGATCTTCGGAGGCGGCGAGATGCCCAGGCCTAAAACCCCGGCCTGAGGCTTTAGGCCTGTGTCAGGGAGGAGCCAGCCAGGGATCGTTGATGGCTGCGGTGGCGGGGACCTGGGGGTGCCCCGGCCCAGGCCTAATGCCTGGGCCAGAGGCTTTAGGCCTGGGGCGGGGAGGAGCCAGCCAGTGATCCTTGATGGTGGTGGCGGCCCGAACCCGGGCGCAGCCAGCCAGCGATCCTTGATGGCCACGGTGGCTTGGAGCTGAGGGTGCCCTGGCCCAGGGCTAATGACTCGCCAGAGGCGTTAGGCCTGGGCAGGGGCCAAACCAGCAATTGGTGTGAACTACAGAGGAAACACCTTTTCTGACCTCTGATTGGTTAAGCTCTCTGTATGCCACTGGTAATATTCTTAGTAACTTGGGTAATAAGAGTCCAAAAAGTGATCTAGGGTTTTTTTTTACCACACTCCTGGAGAAAAAAATGAAGGTCTGCTGCTGGAGGGTTAAGAAATGTCATATCCTGTCCTAGCCAGTTTGGCTCAGTGGATAATGCCTCGGCCTGCCCAACGCAGATTCTGGGTTCAATTCTGACCAAGGGCATGTACCTAGGTTGCACGTTCCTCCCTGGCTCCGGCCCAGGTCAGGGCTCATGCAGGAGGCAACCAATCAAAGTGTTCCTCTCACTTTGATGTTTTTCTCTCTGTCTTTCCCTTTCTTTTCCACATTCTCTAAAAATCAATGGAAACATATCCCCAGGTGAGGATAAAGAAAGAAAGAAATGTCATATCCTATGAAAGACACTTCTTGAAAATGCCTAAAGAAAGTTGTCATTTTTTCATGGTAAAGGGACTGGAGTCCGTGTTGATGAAAACACCTTGGTGGCTGCGGTGACTGGCAGTGGCTGCAGCAGCGGGGTGATGGGGCTGTTGCCTTCCCCTGATCAGCCCGGTCGCCTTCCACAAAGGGAGGCCAGACTGTGGCTTAGGCCCGCTCCCCAAGGGGAGCAGGGAGCAGGTAGTAGGACATCCCCTAGGGCTCCCAGTATGTGATAGGGGGCAAGCTGGGCTGAGGAAACCCCCTCCCCAGTGCACAAATTTTTGTGCACCGGGCCCCTAGTAGTCTCATATTAGTTGATATGGAAACACCTTGATGGACATCTAGGATACTTTTAATTTTTTTATT
Organism: Myotis yumanensis; assembly: GCF_028538775.1. NCBI lineage: Eukaryota > Metazoa > Chordata > Mammalia > Chiroptera > Vespertilionidae > Myotis > Myotis yumanensis. Next base: position 20,247,911 of record NW_027223767.1, on the reverse strand, counting down.
ATTACAAATGATGTTACAGTGATTATCCTTGAATATATGAAATTTCACAAATATAGGAATATTTCTGGAGCAAATGCTATGGACTTTCAGAATTTTGATAGGTATTTCAAATTGTCTTCTATGGAGGTTATTCTAACTTATACTCTATCAACAATATACATTTAGCAATGCCACTTTCCCTATGTTCCTACCAACACAATGCAATAGCAGACTTTAAAAAATTTTTTATTTATTTACTTATTTATTAGTTTTTAATATATTTTTATTGATTTCAGAGAGGAAGGGAGAGGGATAGAGAGACAGAAACATCAGTAATGAAAGAGAATCATTGATCAGCTGCCTCCTGCACATTCCCCACTGGGGACTGAGTCCGCAACCCGGGCATGTGCCCTTGGCCAGAATTGAACCTGGGACCCTTTCATCTGCAGGCCAATGCTCTATCCACTGAGCCAAACCAGGTAGAGCAATAGCAAACTTTTTTGATCTTTGCCAATTTAAGAGGTAAAAATAGGTATTGGTTATGAGGACTATTTTCATGTTTGTTTTTTCATATGTTGAAGTCAGTTTTGTATCTTTTTCTATGAAAGTTTGTTAATTTCTTTTGCATATTATTCTTATATTTCTGATCTTTAAAAAAAGTGTAGAACACATTATGTTTTTAGAAATTAGCTCTTTGTCATATGTTAAAAATATTTTTCACAATGTACTGTCTTTTGATTTTGTTTATAGGATCTTTTAATGTAAAATTTTTGGCTTTATGTATTTGAATTTATCCATATTTTCTTTTATGGTTCCTGGGTTTTGTGTTATATGTTTTGTGTTTTTGTTGTTAATCCTCACCTGAGAATATTTTTTCCATTGATTTTGAGATAGAGTGGGAGGGAGGTAGGCAGGGGAAAAGAGAGAGAGAAAGAAACATTGATGTGAGAGACACACAAGAGATTGGTTGACTTTCACATATGCCCTGACTATGGTGGGGGAACTAACCTGCAACTCAGGCACATACCCTTGAGTGAGAATCAAACCTGCGACGTGTTGGTGTGCAGGCCAATCCTCTAACCACTGAGTGCACACTGGCCAGAGCTGTGTCACATAGTTTAAAAGTCTTCCCTACTCCAAGATTATAAAAAAGTTTCTCTTATATGCTCTTCCTTATAATGTCAACATTTTCACATTTTATTCTCTGATCCATCTGAGAATTAAATGTAAACTTTATTTTTCCATTTATTTACTTTTTCACTTCACATTTCATATATAATTTCTCATAGAACTATACAGTTTTCATTTTAATGGTTTTATTGAATTAACATTACCATAGATTACTTAACTGTTACTTGTCTCCTATTACTAAACATATTCATTAAAATTTTACTTATATATCTTTTCCTTTTTAAATAATTTCTTTAGAGGAAATTTTCAAGAATCATATTTCTGTGTCAAAGCGTTTGAATATTATTATAACTTTTGACTAAATTGTCAGATTGTTATGATAAATTGGATGATCTGACCAATTTATAATCTTCACCAATACAATCATCAAGTAACATGTACATATGAATATGCACAAATATTTTCCAAAAAGAAATTTACACTAGACACTATTTAAATATAAACAGTTGGCTCGTAATCCAGAGACAAAAAACTTACATCACACTGAAATGGAATCTGATCACCCTAAGAGTTGCTCTTATTTCCTGGGAGGAAAAAGAGTTAGTGGACAAATTCTTCTGGAGCAAAGGGCAATTTTCTGTTGGAAAATCCTAAAAAAGTAACTTAGCAAATCAAGCATTGCAGTAGAATCAAAAGAACACTGCAGCATTTAAATTCAAGGCTGTATTTCATTGTTCACCTCTCTCCTTTCCCTTCCCAATATCAGAGTTTCCCTTCTTCCCACTTTCTTTCCAAGTACCTTGAAGATCTAGCTACCATCTAATAACTCTTTTTCAGTTTCTTCCATGAGCAGTCGTCCACTTGGCTGCTGGATCAGATCCTTCAAGTTCTTTAAGCCAAGTTAAGATCAGGAAATAAGATGTTGATCCAGAGTGAAACACTAAACATCTATCCGCAGCCTAATGTGGATATAGCAGAGACTTTCTGCATCTTTGGAGCTGTGTCTCTCTATCATTTGCTGAATCATATACTACATGCAATTCTTTTGCTCCCCCATCTTCTTACTACCTCCTGTGGATCTCTTTCATGAAGTATTTTAGGAGGCAGATTTCTTTTGAAAGAATTATCTTACTTCTAGTGTCCTGGTGCACGGATTTCGTGCACATTGAAAGAAAATTAATTAGAAGAAATATTTTAATATTGCGATTTGCCCTTTCTCTATAATAGAAATGTCGACCAAATTCATGATTGACAATGACAGATCGAAACACACACGTGCAATTGGCGCCAGCAAGAGCTTTATATGTATTGCACATGTATGAGTCAACTTAGCCTTTTATATAGAATAAACTTGCTTAATTAGACCTGCTTTCTGATTTAGCTAAACGTTTTCCAGCCCAGTGGTGTACCCTAATTTCTCTTTGAGGTAATTGTCAGCAACACAGCAGTAAATATCAACACAAAGCAGATTATTATTGTAGATCAAGCAGGGAGAAAAAAGGGTAAAATATTTAACTATAGCAGTGTTTAACTATATTCTGCACAGTGAGAAAATCTGAAGTCATTTTCAAGTTCCACCATTTCTTACTTTTTTTCAGTTGGGTCAAGTTTCTAAACTTTCTAAATCTCTGTTTCCTGGCTAATGAAAAGAAAATAGAATTCTACCGAGTCTCCTATCTACCTACTCCAGTACTTCTGTGAGGATCAAATGAGATGAGGCATGTGAAAACCCTTCACAGACATTTGGTTAAAGTGTAAAATGTTTGCACCTGGCTATAAAGCAAGTCAGGTTCCTGGACTGAAGAAACTCCAAAGAGGCTAGTCACTAGGGAAAGGAAGCCGGGCATTGCTACATGACGTCATTACTCAGCGCCCACAGCAACCATTTCTGGGCTGGTCTGGGCTGTGGACCACATTTTGCACCATGGAGTCTTGGCAGCATTGGCTGCGATTTGGTAGAATGTCGCTCCGGGGTGGTGGCGGGACCTGTGTCCCACTTGGGGGAAGCCTAGTGTTGGTTTGTCAGTGCCAGGTCTGTGGTGCCATTTATTTTAATGGCCTGTGCACATCATGGCAGCTCCTGCATTGAGCGTCTGTTCCCCTGATGGTCAGTGAGTGTCACAGCTACCAGTTGGATGGTCAGACGGACACTTAGCCTTTTATATTATAGACTAGAGGCCCGATGCACAAAGATTCGTGCAAGAATAGGCCTTTCTTCCCCTGGCTGCTGGCACTGCCTTCGCTCTGGCCCAGAGCCGCCTTTCCGCCTTACCACACTACCCAGAGGCCCAGAGCGGCTGGGGTGGTGCGGAACGCCTGCATCGTCATCATGGTGATGATGTAAGCGTCCCACCCCGGCCGCTCAGCGCCTGCATATGCAAATCAACCCATCTTTGTTGGGTTAATTTGCATACTCACCCCTGATTGGCTGGTGGGCATCACAAAGGTACAGTCAATTTGCATCTTTCTCTTTTATTAGTGTAGATTATAATTTATAAATTTTATAATGCCCCTTCTGGAAATTTGGTACAGTGTCATGGTATGAACATTGGTCACACCAGAGAGGAAAGTCACAAGCCTGGAGTCTATTCCAAGCACATCTCCGAAAGGCAGTAAAGCATGGAGCATAATCTTGGGAATCAGGCTTGAACTTCACCATTCACTGGATATGTGACACTAAGCAAATCCCTTAACTATTTTGGACTAAAATAACACCACGTTAGAGAGGCCCTTTTTGACAATTCTTTATCTCAATGGCCATTCTGCCTTGTTATTCTTTATTGTTATTTCCCCATTTATATTTTTCATAGCACTATCACATTTTATAATTGAATGCTTACTTGTTTTTTCATTATGTATCTTCCCCAATGGACTGTAAATCCCTTAGGGCAGAGTTTGATTTGTTCACCAATGGATACTCACACAAATAATTGTAGACTAAATAAACTCAGTTTTCTTCAAAAACAGGGATAACGACACTACTCATAATAGAGATATAATATGGGATAATACATGTAAAAAACATTTAGTATAGTGTCAGTCACATGGTTAAGTGGTCAACAAATGTTAGCCATTATTTAAATTATAGTTCTCAGCAAGTCATGGCCTTTGTAATTCAACTTTCCTAATTGTAAAGTGAAAAGAATTACTACCTCTTCCCTACTGCCAAAGCACACTGTGAGATTATTACTACTACTGCTACTACTACTACTACTACTACTACTACTACTACTAAACAAAAGGCATTAGGAGGAACTCAGAAGGTAAGTTTCCATTGATATTAAGAATTTGTTAAATTTACAACTCTCCTGTAATGTCTGTCTTAATCAGGACTCCATCCCAAGCACTGAGAACCCAGATATCTGGGAGAGCAAACTAGACCTGAGAAAGATAGCTTGAGTATTATAGTGGCAGCACTCGAGAAATTCATAGAAAGAATGGAGAATTAATCTGGCTATAAAATACCCCAATGATATAACCAATTTCCATTGATAAATACTATCTTAATCACCACCTGAAACATGAAACCTGGTTGTTTTTCAGCGACCTCCTCCTTTCCTACACTTCTAATAACAATGTATCTTTACAACATTCCAAATTTGGTCTTCAGATGCCCCCAAATCTGTAATCTTATAATTCCACTCTAAGAAATTTCTAAGGCCCACAATTCTGAACTCTGACTGCATGAAGAAACACCTATGGATGATAACAACGTTGAGTCTCATCCAAGACCCACTGAATGAGCAACTTCCAAAAGTGAGACTTGAGTATCTGTTTTTAAAAGTGTCCACAGATTATTTTGGTGCAAGCAGAGTTGAGAACCACTATTCCATTCGCCCCTTACCTCTTAACACCAGAATAACAATATTCCATTCAAAGGCAAAGGCAATCGGGTTGAGAGCTCAAGCAGGAAGTGTCAAGCAGGCTTGGCTGTCCTTATCAGCATTGCCACATACTTTAGGCAAGCGCAAGCCTCTTTTTCTTCAGCTTTAAACAAGAGATACTAAAAGTACTTAACCTGGAAAACTTGGATTCAACACTAAATTGAATGAAAATCATTTAGCATGTCTAGAAAATAGTAAGTGCTCAACAAATTGTCTTGCTTACTTACCTAACGGTAAGTTATTTCCAAACTATAATCTAAAAAAAGAAGTCTATACAATTTTATTAATAAAAAAAACCCTAAAGCCCTGCCATTTCCTGTTTTCACCACTCTCCTAAACTAATATAAGGGGTAAGTACACCAGAACAGACTCACCTCAGATTATAGAAGAAAGCTAACTCTGCTAGTTGGAGCTTTTATTTGGTTGATTTTTAAAAATCAGGTCAAGCTCCTGGTCTCTGCCTGTAATTATTTCACTGCTATATTTTGTATCCTCTTAATAACATCTCAAAAAGATGTCTCTGGTCAAAAGGAGGATCAGAAGTCAGATCAGTACAAATCTAGCACACGAAAGCACTGTATACCTGAGTATCATATTTAGATTCCTTTAGCCAAGGCATTAACTATGTACACTTTGCAAATTACTGTGCTAGGCACTGTGGCAAATATAAAGATGTGTAAGAGAAAGTTTCTAGCCTTTCAATGGCCATTTTATGAACTTAAATGTATTTTAGAAGTTGCCACAACTTAGACATGACACAAGCTAAATCAAGAATGGGAGGCGGGGAGAGATTAAACAAAGAAGTTATATGCATATATGTATAACCCAAGGACATAGATAATAGTGTGGTGAAGGCCTGGGGAGGGGGCAGGAGCAGGGTGGAGGAGGTCAATGGGGGAGGAGGAGGACATCTATAATACTTTTAACAATAAAGATAAATTTTAAAAAAAGAATGGTTAAAAAAAGGAAAGATGATTAGGATGCCCACTTTTCCCTCCTCCTCCCCTCCAGATCTGGACTATGAGCTTAATTATTCTCACAGACAACAGTGGCATTGTTCTGACTTTGTTGAAGAGATGGTGACACCATGGAATCCTATATCTGCCCTGCTCTCAGCACAGATAATGTGCCAGGCCCTCTAAATACTTTATATAAATTACCTCATTTTATTATAACAACTCTATGGACAAGTACTATTATCTCCATTTTACAAAAGGGGGAAGTGAGGCTTAGAGAAGTGGAGTGACAAAGCCTGTATGTGGTGGGACTTTGACCCTTGAACCTGAGCTCTTTAACTATTACATACATGATGCTAAGCCCTGATTCTGGAGGTCAGAGAGGGTCCTCTAAAGCGCAGAGCCTGATGCCCACATCAAAATCCAGGATTCTGGTTATTTCTGGGGGATGATGGCTGGGAGGATGAGTAGTGACTGGAAGGGGGCAAGGGTTGGGGAGCTGGTAGAAGAGGAGATTGGTGAATGGGGAATGATAATACTCCATTTTGAGATCTAGGTAAAGGTTACACAGTTTCTTGATGTGTTTTTGTGAAAACTCATCAAGATATACATAAAAGTGCAAAATATGTACACTTTTGTGTATGTATATTTTATTTCAATAAGAGTATAATATACGAAGTACAATAGTGCTCTTTAATTCTTAGTCTTTATGTCTAGTAGTGTTGACACCAGAAGAGTAATAACCTCTTGTGTTGACACTGGAAGAGTAATAAACTCTTGGAAAACTTTATCCTTCATTGTCACAGGATTACTAAGGATTTGGATCAATTAATTTCAGTATCTTATCCTCTCTTTAAAAAAATTTTTTTAAATTTATCAATGAGAGAGAAAGGGAGTGGGGGAGGGAGGGATAGAGGGAGAGAGGGAGAGAGAGAGAGAGAGAGAGAGAGAGAGAGAGAGAGATTGATTTGTTGTTCATTTATGCATTCATTGGTTGATTCTTGTATGTGCCCTGTCTGGGGATCAAACCCGCAACCTTGGTGTATCAGGATGATGTTCTAACAACCTGAACTACCTGGCTAAGGTCTTGCTCCTCTTTTATCAAAAGCCTAGCCAAGGAATTTCACTAAAAAGAAGTTAATTATATTGTACCTGAATTATCAAATGCATACATACCCTCCGCCAACTTTTATGATTCTAGTCAATATCACATTTTATCAGCTCTCCAAGGAAACAAATATTAGAGATTGAAGCTCTGATATGGAGGTGCAAAAATTAGCACAGCTAGAGTTAAAACAATGGTCCTTAACCCTTGTTCTCATTAGAACAATACTGGGAGCATTTTAAAAATACTAATACCTGGGTCCCACTCACATAGATCCTGATTTAACTGGACTGGGGTGAGACTCTGTTATTAAATTATTTTAAAAAGGTTACCAAGTGTAGCCATGATGAGAACCACATAGTTAATGACAAAGCAAAATTTTAAAATACCCTTTACTCAAGATTACTACAAGTCTCATTTCTCATGTCATCCAATAAATTAAGATTTTAAATAAAGAAAATTTGAAAATTATTTCTCATTTGTTTTTCTAGGGCAAAACAGTCAAGCTATTCTTTCTTATATCTTACTCTGGAACAACAACAAAAAATAAGTTTAACATCACAGAAGATTTCTACCAGTGTAATCATTTGGATCAGACCCACTCCCAAAGGAAAAAAAATAGAAATACTGTTCATGGTGAAACATATTTTTGCCATCAGCAACACTTTTATCTCCTTTCCTGAACAGGTGCTCTTATCAGCAATCTCTCTAGTACTATGCAGCAGAGATAATGCAAAAACAATTCAAATAATCCTGAACCCTGGTGGGACAACTGTTTGCTGTTGACTAACTGGCCACTTGAAACTCATAATAAAATCCACATCTCCCTAGTAATAATTTTTCTTTTTTTGTTGTTCTTTTTATATTTGTGTGTGTTGGTTACTGCAAAGGTGTCTCTGCAAATGGAGTCTTAAAAAGAAATAAAAAATACACACAGTACAGAGAGCTTAAAGGAAGAGGGTAAACATAAATCATCAAAAATGACCACATGTACATACTGTTGGCCTACATCACCATCTTCCAGCCAGCTGGCTTATCATTGTATCTGCAGGTTTATCCACAAGCCCCTTGTTTGTGCTCACAATCACGAGAGACTTACTAAAGTAGATTTAATGATGATAGCAGTTTCTCCCTCTTTTTTTAAAAAAAAAATTATTGATTTCAGAGAAGAAGGGAGAGGGAAAGGGAGAGAAACATCAACGTGAGATCGGTTGCCTTCTGCACGTCCCCTACTGGAGGTCGAGCCTGCAAGCTGGGTATGTGCCCTTGACCTGAATCAAACTCAAGACCCTTCAGTCCTCAGGCTGATGCGCTATCCACTGAGCCAAACCATCCAGGGCCAGTTTCCCCCTCTTAAGTGTAGTTTTACTTCTGAGCTAACAAATCATTCATTGTTTTTATCATCCCATACAACTTATTCCAAAACTTAAAACATACAAGAAAACAGGATGCTTTAGAAGAATCCTGAAGATTCAAGTCCCTTTATCTTCAATCCATATAGGTAGGTTACTCCAAAGCTATAACTTTTTAAAATTTTTAAATTCTTCATCTTGAATTTAGTATTAGGTTAAATATTCTCTCTCTCCAAAGCCATTCTCCCACTCCACAAAATGATACAAATGAAAACATCCATAGCAGATGCCATCTAGAAGGATACTGTTGTATTCTGAGATATTTGTCCTGCACTAGAGGAGAATGCAAATCTACAGTTTCAAAAAGTATTCTAAACTAAGTAATTTTTACATTTTTGATTTTCTTTTTGTCTACCTCTCCACCTTTGATTCTAGAAGGTGGCTTTTTCTTTCTTTAACAACAAAAGGCTAATACCTCTTCCTTTCACTGCACTATCCTATATAATAAAAGGCTAATATACAAATTGACTGAACGGCAGAACGACCGGTTGCTATGACATGCACTGACCACCAGGGGGCAAACACTCAACGCAGGAGCTGCCCCCTGGTGGTCGTGTGCTCCCACAGGGGGAGTGCCGCTCAGCCAGAAGCTGGGCTACGGTTGGTGAACGCAGAGCAAATGTAGCGGTGGTGGCAGGAGCCTCTCCCGCCTCCTCGGCAGCACTAAGGATGTCCAACTGCCTAAGCTGTTGGTCGGACATCCCCCAAGGGCTCCTGGACTGCAAGAGGGCGCAGGCCGGCTGAGGGATCCCCCCGAGTGCATGAATTTCATACACTGAGCCTCTAGTTTAAACATAAAAGCTGTTTGATTGCACAGAAGAAAAATGCATTCCCTACAAGGATATAATATCCAAGCAAAGAAATGATTAGACCATAAAAAATGCATAATCACTTATATTCGTCCCTCTTCCTGTAGAGGGTGAGAGTGAGATCAGAAGAGCATGGAAAGGAGACAAAAAAATTAGTTGTATTCTTAGAAAATAAACTAATATAACAAGCATTTTCCTGATCTCCAGGCTGGAGAAGAAACAACCCTACAATAGTAATGAATTCATTTGTTTCTAGCTGAACCCCCACAAGCACAATAATTGGAATCTCAGCTCATGCAGAGCTCTTTTTCTCCTTTAAGGCAGGATAGCAGTAGTTATGGGGGTGGGGGATGGAGAGGACACTCAGGAGTCTCAGTGGCTGCTACAGCCACTAGTATTCCAACTTGCCCTAGTCACTGCCTATATTCTTTCTTATCTAGAGCCAAAGTGAAATTCCTGAAGCTAGGGCTAGTATCTTCCTCCTCTATGATCTTTTTCAGTCACACCGTCATCCTGCTCTGGGGCCTCCAACTACCATGTGCACAGCAGAAGGAACAAGTAGCTGCTTCTATCCTTTATATGGTTCCCTAGAGGCTGAGTAGGAACAGAGACCTCGAGGGCTCCTCCTCTCTTCTGGAAAAGCCCCAGAAGATCTAAAGCAGCCAACCCTCTTCCAGAGAAAGCCATCCCTTTGCCTCCAGCCAAACTTCCTTCCACTCATTCACAGATTTCTGCTCTTCTCCCCATGTACTGCATATGAATGATTTCCATGAATATCCATAAAACTAATTTGTTGAAAAATAGATTATACATTCTCCTAGGGTAGATTATTATTTTTTTAATTTCAGCTTTACTGAGGTATAATTGACAAAAGTGTAAAATATTTAAAGTGCAGCATTGTGATGATGTGATATACATATACATTGTAAAAAGATTCTCCCCATCTGGTTAATTAACATATCCATCATTTCACATATTTATTCTCTTTTTTTCCTTCTGGTGACAACATTTAAGATTCGCTCTTTTAACAATTTTACAACACACTAGAGGCCTGGTGCACAAATTCGTGCACCAGTGGGGTCCCTTGGCCTGGCCAGGTCAGGCCGAAACTGGCTCTCCAACATCCCCTGAGGGGGTCCCAGATTGCTAGAGGGCGCAGGCCAGGCCGAGGGACCCCACCAGTGCACGATTGGGGCTGGGGAGGAACCGTGGGAGGGCTCGCTCAGTCCTGATGGGCTGGACCCCAGCAGCAAGCTAACCTACTGGTCAGAGCGTCTGCCCCCTGGTGGTCAGTGCATGTCATAGAGAGTGGTTGAGCAGCCTAGCATATCATTAGCATATTATGCTTTGATTGGTTGAATGGACGACTGGACACTTAGCATATTAGACTTTTATTATATAGGACTAGAAGTCCGGTGCATGAAACTCGTGCACTGGGGGAAGGGTGTCCTCAGCCCAGCCTGCACCCTATCCAATCTGGGACATCCCTCTCACAATCTGGCACCACTGGCTCCTAACCACTCGCCTGCCTGCCTGCCTGATTGCCCCTAACTACTTCTGCCTGCCAGCCTGATCACCCCCTAACCACTCCCAGCCAGCCTGATTGATGCCTAACTGCTCTCCTGCTGGCCCAGTCACCCCAACTGACCTCCCCTGCCAGCATGGTCACTCCTAACTGCCCACCCCTGCAGGCCTGGTCCCCCACAACTGCCCTCCCTCCCCTGCAGGCCCGGTCACCCCCAACTGCCCTCCCCTGCAGGCCCAGTCGCCCCCAATTGCCCTCCCCTGATGGCCTGGTCCCCCCAACTGCCCTCCCCTGCAGGCCCAGTCACCCCCAACTGCCCTCCCCTGCCGGCCTGGTCCCCCCCAACTGCTCTCCCCTGTAGGCCCGGTCGCCCCTAACTGCCCACCCCTGCAGGCCTGGTCTCCCCCAACTGCCCTCCCTCCCCTGCAGGCCCAGTCGCCCCTAACTGCCCTCCCCTGCAGGCCCAGTCGCCCCCAACTGCCCTCACCTGCTGGCCTGGTTGCTCCTAACTAACCTTCCTTGCAGGCCCGGTCACCCCCAAATGCCCTCCACTGCAGGCCTGGTCACCCTCAACTGCCCTCCCCTGATGGCCTGGTCCCCCCCAACTGCCCTCCCCTGCCAGCCTGGTCACCCCCAACTGCTCTCCCCTGCAGGCCTGGTCACCCCCAACTGCCCTCCCCTGCAGGCCTGGTCACCCCTAATTGCCCTCCCATGCTGGCCTGATTGCCCACAACTGCCCTCCCCTGCTGGCCATCTTGTGGTGGCCATCTTGTGACCACATGGGGGCGGCCATCTTGTGCGAGGGCATGATGGTCAATTTGCAAATTACCTCATTATATAGGATAGTTTATCAACTATAGTCACCATGTTTTACAATAGATCATCAGACATTATTTTTTTATTGCTGAAAGTTTGTTCTTAGAGTAGAATCCATATTTTATGCCTAACCCCCATAGTCCTAGGCCCGATGATTTGTACATGACTGTCAATCAATGCTTGGTGAATGAGTGAATGCATACATAAATGAATGAGTGAATATAGCTAACCAAATTTCATATTTCTGTTATCACAAGATTAAAGAGAAAGTTCTTCAGAGATTGACTTTATCTTCTACTCTCCTTTACATCAGGTTAACTTCTATTTCAAATAGTTGTCCAGATGCCATACCACTTCCTTTGAAGAAAATTCAAAGTGGGGATTTCAATTTGTTTGCTCTACAAATAATTTCTTTTTCAAGTTTAAGTCTTCAAATTGGAAAGGAGCTCTTCAATCTCCTTTGATGTGAGGGTGCGAATGGGGAGACAAGAAAAGAGAAAAAAGTGTGGGAAATACTCCTTGAAGAAACAAAACGGGAGGAGGATCTAATACCTTTAAAAAACCAGCCAAGTATAAATAACTACTTTTGCCTCTTGAAGAGAAAAAGCAAAACAAATCTGACTTAAATGAATGAAAGCTCTGGCAATAAAAAGCAATCCAGGTAATCTGCAAATACATATACCCAACTAATTATTTCTAAGGAGGAAACCATTAAAATTAGAATCACATTTCACTACATGTGTTCAACTTCATAAAGATATTCTTCATGTGGATTTTCACTCACTGGTCTCTCTAAGACAAAATCAGTCAAAACAATAAGTCCATCCAAGTCCAGAGGACTGCAGTGCAGAATGAACAAAATAAATCTTGTAGAATACTATACAAGGAGCTGGTACATATTCTGTCAATGATGATGCTGCCTGCTGATAATGAGCTCACTAATGATTGTCAGCTGAGATATGATGTCAGTGCTGCCCCTGCTTATCACACACTAGACAAAGAATATAACCTTTCTACCCTAAGTATGTCATCTGCAAATGTTGACAATAAATGAGTGTTCATGTGAATTCATCAGTTAATGTTTTCAAGAACTAGAGAAATGAGCACCACTTCAGCTATTAGTGAGTCACAATAATGACTTCATGCCATTCCAGACTTCTCATCAATGCTGAATGAAGTGCCATCAGGTAAATCAATATAATAGTCAAATGAGATTCTAAAATAGTGATCACCTTCATTGTGCCATGAAGGTAAAGTAAAGAAGACAGATTAGGAGCTGTGGTGATATATAATTGAGAGGCACAGCTTACTTGAAGAGAGAGCTTCCATTAGTGAAACGTCAACAAAATTTATAGAGTGCCTATTATGCAGTAAACATCCTGAAGTTGACAGAAACAAGGTTTCTCATCGAGGTTTGTAGAACCTAGGTTAGCCATGGCTAGCAAAGGCAGTTATTCTTATGGAAGATATATTTAACATTTAAAAAAGTAAATTTAAGTCATTCTGTAACTTTAGCCTGATTCCATGGGTAAGTTGCAATAATTCGGCAACTTTGCTGGGGATCAGATGAGATAAATAAAATTAATAACATCTCATGAAATGTAGTTAAGATGATCTAGCTGATTCTCCAGCCAAGTAATTATACTATTTGGCTTAAGATTATCAACAGCTAGGACGTATTAGGTCTATGTATATGGGGGAATAAAGGTACAGTGGCAGCGCCAATGCTAAGCAGTTGTCACAGGGAAAAGGATACTACTCGCCAGAAAAAGAAAAAGCATCCTCCCCCCCCCCCCCCCCCAGCAAAAACAATCATATTCTCTTTTGAGGGAGGCTTACTCAAGCTCCCAGGATACAAAATTTTTCTATTTTTTTATAGATATGCTTTGAGGGGAGCTTATTATGCATATAAATATGCCATACTATTGTATATACATTCATTCTAAGTCACTTATTTGCCTTCCCAGGTATTTTGCTGAGTGAGGTCAAATAGATGAAATAATAGGCACTATCCCAGTTGCATTTAAAAGCCAAAAAGCTTTCACTCAATCACCAAAGACTGTATAAAATCATATACCTACGTACATTGGAATCACTAAAGATTTCTGATTCTTCGCATTCACAGCAAAGTAATGCTGCTGATTCACTGTCTTCCAACTGAGAGCTCTGTAATACAAATAAGATTGTTTCAGAGATCCAGACGAATGGGGCAACAAGCATGATGGGAAAAGCCAGCAGAAATCACTGATTCAGTGTTAGCTCATAGGTGAGAAGCTGCAATTCTGATTAGCAATCACAATTTTGGAAAGAAAAAGCCAACAGGTGATTGTGATTGAAAAGTTAATTATGTTCGATTAGCTGAAGCATTTCTGTGGTTTCCAATTTATAGGCAATGGGATGTTCTTCTATAAAAATGGTGCTACTAAGTCTTCATAGTATGTACTCTGGACTCTTCTCAGAATGGGTAGGATTGTGTTCATTTATCTTCATATTCAAAGGTACATATTTGATATGACTGTTTAGACACAGGCTTTAAAATATAGCACATGATTGGGGGGTGATCTAACCACTAGTTTCATTAGCCCTCTGCTAGCAAGTGTTTATAAGACGAGCCAAAAGACATGCCCTATTCAAGTCTCTCTGACAGATTCCAAAAACACAATTTAAAACCTTCCTTCCACTCTCCAATCTCTTTTTCAAAATCTATCTGGAAGAGTGATAAGGAAAACAGGACAATAGAGTGAAACAATTAGCTGGTAACACAAGAGTATTTTCCCATTATGACTAACAATACCACAAAAGAGAGGAGAGAGAGGGAGAGAAAGAGGGAGAGGGAGAGGGAAAGGGAGAGGGAGAGGGAGAGGGAGAGGGAGAGGGAGGGAGGAAGGGAGGGAGGGAGAGAGAGAGAGAGAGAGAGATGCAACTGTGACCCAATAAGTTCTATTCAAATGCTTGCTGTTTAGGAAACAGCTGCTAGAAACCCAGCTATCCTTACATGGAGATGTATATGCTGATGTCATCAAAATTTCTCACTACCACATGATCTAGTAATCCCACTTCTGGGTATAAATCCAAAAGCATTGAAATCAGGATCTCAAAGAGATATCTGCCCTCCCATATTCATTGCAGCATTTTTCACAAGTGCCAAGAGATGGAAACAACCCAAACGCCTATTGACAGACAAATGAATAGAGAAAATGTGGTATCTGCATACAATGAAATATTTTCAGCCTAAAAAAAAAAAGAAAAAGAAGGAAATCCTGCCATATATGAGAATATGGATGATCCTGGAGGAAATTATACTAAGTAAAATTATTAAGCCGGCCACAGGACAAATACTGCATGATTCTATTCTTTAAGATATTCAAAATAATTAAACTCATAGTAGCAGAACAGATGGTGGTTGCAGAGGTTGAGGGAGAGGAGGAAATGGGGGTTGTTGTTTAATGGGTATAAAGTATCAGTTATGCAAAATGAATAAGATCTGCTGTACAGCTTAATCCCTACTGTTAACAATACTCTATTGAACATGAAAAATTTTTGTTAAGAAGATAGATCTCGTGTTAAATACTCTTACCACAAACAAACAAAAAAACCCCAAAGGGCACAAGGAAACTTTTGGAGGTGATAAATTTGTTGTTACCTCGCTTATAGTGATGGCTTCACAGGTGTATGCATATGTCCAAATTCATCAAATTAAATACATTAACCATGTGCAGTTTTTTTGTGTATCATTTATATCTCAATAAGCTGTTAAACAAAAACTCACTACCAGTGGCTAAAACTGAATCATCTATAACTACTCTATGGCTATGCTAGTTGACTCCTACTTTGATTTTTCCAAGCTGGGGCTGTTTCAACCTGCAGAACACCTGTAGATGTTAAGAGTTTGAGAGTGCAAATAAACTTAAATGAAAGAAAGTAAAGTTCAGAATTACTATTTCTGGGAACTGCCTTCTATTGGTTTATTTCCTTCTTACTTTTTTCCGACTGTGATCTTTTGCCTTTGTTTTTTCTTCTTACAACCACGTCTCATCTTTCATTATCCCTCCCCTCTTCCTCTTTCAGAAAAAAAAACAAGCATTTAAAATCACTTTCTAAATCCTGCAAATGCATAGTCTCTTTATTCCTTACTCCTTTGCACTTTGGAGGGGGAAAAATTTACAGTCATTTGTCTTTTTATTTTTAGTCAGTCTAAAAAATACTTGAAGACTTCTAAAAGTTACATTATAAAAGCTAAAGGCTCAATACATAACAAATAAAATATTCGGAGGAATTATAAGGTAGAAACCAAAGCTGCTTTCAATTCTCCCAAATTCTTATATTACAAAAGATGATAACAGATAATATTAAGCAGATCAAAAGTGAAATGTCACTGCCATAGCATATACAAACTGAAAAGAGAAAAATACAAGGTAATTAATCCAAATTACTCTAGTTAAGACTCTAAAGTTTTCGTTCTTATAAATATTTCATGTTTACACTAGCTTTTTGAAAATGATCTTTCAAGAAAGAGGTCCTGTAATGACACCTGCATTTTTACAGTTATTTTAAGACTTTACTGTATACTTATTAATTGAAATTCAATTAATTAATATACAAGGTAAGTGTGCTGGTTGCATTAAATATAATTGCTCCACTGGCCACCATCTGCCATTTGTTGGTTTTACCTACACTAGTAGCTGTATTCTTTCTGATCCACGCTGTTTAAGAGTTACAGCTGGTCTCATCTCACTGGATCATTCGATGTTAATGTTCAGAGAACTCTAGAAAATTTTTAAGAATTTAAAAATAAAAATAAAATGATTAAAATAATTGCTTCAGGGAACAAGTATTTACTTGCAACTAATATTTTGTTCTAAATTAAATTCTAAACATCCCAATGGAAGACAAAGGATATTTCAAGATCTTTCCTATGCCTTCTGAGGTACTGGGTAATTCCAATTCCTAAATTGTTCCTGGGTTCTGCAGAATAAACTGTTTTGCTTATGACTATAAAGGGCTTATTCCAACAATTAATATTTAGGAATTATATTAATATAATTTAGCATATTATTAAGTCAGCATATTCTTGAGAAAAACGATAAGATTATCTAAATAGATGCGAAAAGGTATTTGATATGTCAAAATTTATGACAAAGATTTTACCTAGACAAGAATCAGGAAGACCTGTGGGAGGAGCTCTCAAACCCTATGTCCTCAGGAAAACCCTATAGAAAGAACTCTGTTTACAACAGAGCTCTATGGCTGTAACAGCCCCTCTCCTTAACTTCCTTTTTCCCCTTGTAAAGGGTTTTTTCCCACTTCTTGTGGAGTGTGTGCACAGGACTTGCCATGTCTGCATCTACAAGAATGCAATCCTTTCTTTTACCCCTGAAAAAATCCCTTTTGGTGAAGGAGCACCTACTTGACTTGTCTTATGGTCAACAGATAAAAATTAACAGTCATTTTTGGTTTCAAACATTTTTAGTAAGCGAAGAATATGTACAGTACTTCTCAGGTTGGTGGACCCTTACCTCAACATGGTCTTGTCTGAATTTCATATTGTGGAAACTCCTCCAATGTTTGTTCTAGCATGCTGATGGTGATCATACCCAGTTTGTAGTATCAATTTCCTTTTCTTTCTCTCCCTTCTTTCCTACCCTCCCTCCCTCTATTTTATCATGTCCCTTCAGCCACTGCAGTAGAAATTTTGAAGAGAATTAAGTTAAATTCATATTCTTGCATTGGAAGTACCAAGTCCAAATCTTAACTAAACTAAATTGAGTTCATTTTCTGGCCCTGCCACTTACTAGC
Organism: Myotis yumanensis; assembly: GCF_028538775.1. Classification (NCBI taxonomy): domain Eukaryota; kingdom Metazoa; phylum Chordata; class Mammalia; order Chiroptera; family Vespertilionidae; genus Myotis; species Myotis yumanensis. The sequence goes on along the minus strand of NW_027223767.1, from coordinate 20,230,498 downwards.
CATGTGGTTTTGAACCTATTACCTAATCGCTCTGAGCTCAATTTCCTCATCTATGAAAATGGGCACAACAATAACATCTATCCAATAGAGTCGTTGGGAAGACTGTATGAATGATAATGTAAGAAAAGCCCTTAGTTCCCATGACTTTTTGTAGCTGCTAATAAAAAAAAAAAAGTAAAGCACTTAGCATGATGTTGCTACTACTACTGTTGTTTCTAACAACAATAATAAATATGATTATAGTAATAATAATCTCCTTCCTACATGTACAAGAATTACACACTTGGATTAAATTCTCTTTCAAAGAAACGTTTGCCATCTAGGAAAATTTTGCTTCTATAAAATTATAAGTTTTTCACTTCCAAATAAAGACAAATTTGTATTCCCTATATAACATTGGAGTATTGAGCTCACAGGGACTCATTCATTAGCATTTATTGTACCCCCACTATGTACTAAGCACTTTTCTGGGTGCTGAATTAGTTACAGTAAAACACCAAACCAAAGGAAAAGATAACTAAACAGATTCCAAAAATAGTGTTTTGTTTTTGCTTTTTATGGATATCCAAAACCCACAAATATAAGGATATGGCTCTGTGGCCAAGTATACCCCTTTGGCCAAGTATTGTTTGGAGAAAAATATAGGCTAAGGTTGTTGGTAAGGAAAACACATCCATGTATAACAAGAAGTTCCAAGAACAGCTTCTAAACAAGAATTACAGTAATAAAACATTGCAATCTTTATATGGAATATATGGTGCAAGGACTCATGTACTAAGAAGGATGTTTTGAAAAGTGTTAAAATCTAACTTGTGCAGTTACCTAACAACTTGCAAGCGGAAGTCTTAAGAAATAAGTCCACAAGAGTCAAAACCTGTTGTTACTGTTAAGTCTCTTTTATTATATTGTTTGAGGTTATGTGCCTTTAAGAAACAGAAAACACTGAGTGTAGCATTTCTTTTGTCTTTCCTTTTTCCTCCATCTTTTCTGTCTACAACCTTTTTTGGGAAGTTCTAATCAAGTGAGTACATTGTAGTTGTTCTGAAAGAAACAAGAGATTTTGAAAATGTACTGACAGACCTCAAACAATAAATGCATGTGTACCCTAAAGCCTGAACACCACTTTGGGACCAAGATCTTTTAACCCTTTAAAGGCAAAGACAAGAAGTAGGTCTTATTTATTCGGACACTTAAGTGTAACTGGATTGACAAAGCAATTTCATAGCCTAAGGATGACCCACCTGAGAAAACTCTCTCTGCAGTCCCTAACTCCAAATGACACATTTAAAAAAAACATTATTTCTTTTTAAAATTATTACATCCCAATAACTTACATTTTTTATAACTCAAATTTGTACCTTTTGACTCCTTTCACCCATTTTGCCCATCCCTGAACCCTGACAACCATTAATCTGTCTCTTGTCTATGAGCTTGGTAAGAAACATTATTTCAATATGTAATATATGCACATGGTAAATAAGATTCAGAAGGTGTCAAAAAGTATTTAATTTTTCTTCTCATCCCTGTCCCCTACTTCCTAGTTCTCTACAACCCCATTCCCAGAAGTAATCACTATGCCAGTTTCTTGAATATCTTTTCAGAGATATTCTGTGTACATAAAGCACTGCATATGTATATATCCTTTCTCTAAAATACATAATGGAAGCACTTCACATTATACCTATTTTTCTATCATTGCCTTTTACAATATCTTTGTTTCACTATTTAAAAATTTTTAAACTGTGGTAAAATAACATAACATAAATGTACCATCTTAATAATTTTCAAGTGTAGTGTTTATTAGTGTTATATTCACATTGTTGTTCAACCAATCTCCAGAACTTTTTTCATTTTGCAAAACTAGAAATATAAAACCCGTTAAAAAAAAAACCCTCCTTGTTCCCCTCTCCGACAGTCCTGGGCAACCATTATTCTACTTTATGTTTCTATGAGTTTGATTACTCTAGGTACCTCAGAAATGGAATCACATAGTATTTGTATTTTTGTGACTGGCTTTTTTCACTTTGCATGTCCTCAAGGTTCATCCCTGTTGTAGTATGTGTCAAAATTTCTTTCCCTTTTAAGATTGAATAGTATTGCATTGTATGTATATATTATATTTTGTTCATCCATTTACCTGTCAATGGACATTTATTTCACTATTTTTGATTACTGCATAATATTCTGTTTGATAGATGTTCCACAATTCAGTCAATCAGTCCTTCATTAAGTTAATTGTAATTGTATTTGTTTTATAATTTGCTGTATAACTAATTCCCACAAACTTGATGGCTTACACAACACAAATTATAGTTCTGAAGTCAAGAGTCCTGATATCAAAGTGGTGGTAGACCCATGCTTCTTCTGGAAGCTTCAGGGGAGTATTATGGGCTAAAATATGTCCCTCCAGCCAAAATTTTATGCTGAAGTTCTAATTCCTAGTCCTACATAATGTGACTGTATCTGGAGATATGGTCTTTAAAGAGGTCGTTAAGTTAAAATGAGGTTATTAGGGTGGGCCCTAATCCAATATGACTGGTGCCCTTATAAGAGGAAGAGATCAGGACACACACATGCAGAGGAAAGACAATGTAAAGACCGAGGGAGAAGACAGACATCCACAAGTCAAGGAGAAAGGCCTGAGAAAAATATCAACCCTGCAAACACCTTGTCCTCTGACTTCTAGCCTCCAGAATATAAGAAAATAAATTTCTGTAGTTTAAGCCCCCATCTATGGTACTTGTTATGGCAACCCTAACAAACTAATACAGAGAGAATAATTTCCTTGCCCACTTCCTCCATCTTTAAAGTCAGCAAAAATGGGTTGTCTTTCTCATATCATATCAATCCAACCTCCTCTCTGTCTCCCTCTCCCACTTTTAAAGGAACTTGTGATTACTCTGCCCCTACTGGGATAATACAGGATAATCTTCCTATTTTTAAAGTCATCTGATTAACTACCTTAATTCCATCTGCAACTATAATCTCCCCTCTCCCTTACATAATGTAACAATATATTCACAGGTTCATAGGGGACGAAGATAAGGTCTCTTTTGGGGGACCATCATTCTGCCTACCACAGAATCTCCTTTTCTGCAACTTTTACTTAGGAAAACGATTGTTTTTTAGAACCCAATATTCACACCAGCCAACTAGGAAGCTCAACATTAGTACTAAAAGCAATACTATAGCTATGTACTTGCACATAAAGAGGTTCCTAAAAACTTAGTAGTAGCAGCAGAATGTTTGAAATTGCTTTTTCTGGAGAGACTGATAAATTAGACCCAACTACAGTATTTCCTGCAGGCCTCTTTGTAATTAATGGCACAGATATATAAGGTCATTGGCTAGTATTAAGAATATAATCTATGGCACAGAAGGACAGCAATAATTAGACTGAGTCAACTTCAAAATTTAAAGCAAAACGAATTGGTGGTTCCTTCTTCTAGGCATCCACAGCTCCTTGCACATATTTTCTAACCCTTATCTCACTTTGTTGTAATTATGTCTATATATAGTGTTTCTCTCCCTCTATACTGTGAGCTTTTCAACTGTATCTCTAGGGCCTGGCACACAGAACGCATCCAACAAATATTCAATAAGTAAGTGACTTAGCATTAGTTGTTCCAATTCTTCCTTGTTGCTAATAACAATAACGCATATTGAAGATAAGTTATTATCTTTGTGTATAGGTATGGTTAAGAGACCAACAATCTTCATTATCCTAAACACATGATGTTTTTCCTTTAATTAGTCATAGTAGCAACAGCTCCTGAAGAGCCAATTGTTACATGAGACACTGCCTTCCTTGGGCCCCAGTCAAAGTGAAGGCTATATGCCAAAAGAGCATCTTTATTTCTTAGATCTACTTAGCAAGTCGGCTTGTCAGTGGCTGAGGCAGTGTAGGTATTCATGCTACAGTACTCCTTCACTCTGATGTGCAATTATCCCATTTCATCTGCAAAAGTATTGCTGCTCTCCACTCTTTGCATGTAACACACAGCTCTTTTTATGGTATCACAGGTTTGTTTCTCTACTCGTTACTCCCTTCAGAAAGAACATAATCTCTCAATCTAAATCATTTTTAAAAATTAAATTGATTGGGTTTACATTGGTTAATAACATTATATAAGTTTCAGGTATACAATTCCATAATACATCATCTGTATATTACATTATGTGCTCACAAAGTTTAGTCTTCTTCCAATACCATATATTTGACCCCCTTCGTCCTCCCCTCTACCCCCCTCCTTTCCCCTCTGGTAACCATCATACTGTTCTCTGTGTCTATGAGTTTGTTTGTTCATTTGTTGCTTTCTGTTTTATATTTCACATACAAGTGAAATAATATGATTCTTGTCCTTTTCCATCTGACTTATTTCACTTAGCGTGATATTCTCAATATCCATCCATGTTGTCACAAATGGCAATATTTCATCATTTTTTATGGCTGAGTACCAAATGGCTACTATCAATAAGACAAAAAATAACAAGTGTTGGATAGGGTGTGGAGAAAAGAAAACCCTTGTACACTGCTAGTGGAAATATAAGTTGGTGTGCAGCCTCTATGGAAAACATTACAGTAATTCCCCCCAAAATTAAGAGTAGAGCTAACATATAACCCAGTAATTCTTCTTTTGGGTATCCACCCCTAAAATTTGAAAAAAAAATTATATATATATATATATATATATATGTATATATATGTATATATATATATATATATATATATATATATATATATATATATATCTCCCTATGTTCACTACAGCATTATTCACAATAGCCAAGATATGGAAATAACCTAAGTGTCCTTCTCAATATAAATCTTATCCATCCTTGAAAGCACCAATCAAATCCCAGAATTTCAGGAAGCTTCAAAACAATGACTTCAGTCTCACCGATTTCCCTCTCCTCTGAGCCTTCAGGGCAGGGGTTGGCAAACGGCAGCCTGTTTTTATATGGCTAGTAAGCTAGGAATTGTTTTCACTTTTAAAAAATGTTTTTATTGATTTTAGAGAGAGAGGAAGGGAGAGAGAAACATAGATGAGAGAAAGAAACATCAACTGGGTCCTTTCTGCACTCCCCCTACCAGGGATTGAGCCCGCAACCCAGGCATGTGTCCTGAACGGCAATCAACCTGCGACCTCTCAGTGCATGGGACAATGTCCACACTGGCCAGGGCGGTTTTCACATTTTTTTCAAGGGTTGTTAGAAGAAGAAGAAGAAAAAAAGACAAAGAATATGCAACAGAGCCCATTTGTGGCCTCAAAGCCTAAAATATTTACTGTCAGGCTTTAACAGAAAAAGTTTGCTGATCCCTGGCCTAGATAGTGTATACAGCCTAATGATAAATTGCTTAGCACTATCTCTAATCTTTGTGTAGATTATAGTCTATCTCCCTGTAGTAGATTCTCTCTGTTGTTTACCAACAGTAATTTCTCACCTCTCTCACCTACCAGTTCTACCAATGAAGCTGAAAATGTCATATACCTCTCTTTTCAGCTTCCATGAAGGCCAATGCAGTTATATATCCTAATCCTGGTCAACAAAACTAGAGGGCAAGTATGCCAGGGGCTAGTGGGAAATATTTTCCATTTGATAAAGGAGAATTGAGAAAAACTGCTCTTTCTCTACCTTTGGATGCAGTGGTACAAAGATATGCTGTCTACAGCTGTGACAGCCATTTGGAACCTTGAAAGGAGAGGCCCAAGGACACAAGGCAACATGTTAAGGATGATAATGCAGAAAAGATGAAAGAATCCAGAACCATTGAGGTACTGCCTTTCCTCTGGGCTTCTTATGTTAGTAATGTCACAGAAAAGATGACATCCCCCCCCCCCCCCCCACTTTTTTAGTTCACCCTACTTCTAATATGGTATTTTGGTACTTTCAATGGAAAGACTTCTAACTCCCTAATCAGATTTTATGTACATGGAGAGCAGGGCTGCAAATGATAAGATCCAATTAATTTTTGAGTAATGACTCTGGGTAAAACTTATCACCTGTTGAGTCTGAAAAGATTCCTGAGTGTACAAAAGCAACTGAAGAGGTCAGCTTTTATGAAAATAACAGATGGATAGTTACCATAATCAGAGCATTTAACATTTGTTACCTTATTTAATACAAAAAAAACCACAAAAACCTCAGTGTAGTTACACACTCCAAAATTATTCATTAAATGTGACAGAGCAAGAATTTTAACTTAAGTCTCTTAGATAACAACATTCACACTCTTCCTCGATACCTAACCCTCCTCTTCTAAGTTTTTAATTATAGTTAACAGAGAGAAGGTTTAGAGGGTTTCCCTGCCCCATTTTATTGAGGTATAATTGACATATTTGTATTTGTTTAAGATATACAACATAATGATTTAATATATAAATATTTTGCGGATTCAGAGGTTCTACTTTTAATTCTTTGAATGTTCACTTATGATAGTATCGGGTCCTCTACAAAAGCTACATTATTTGTAATAGCAAATTCACACCCTCACATAGAGATAACTTGAAAAAAATATATATTTATTTATTTATATATATATATATATATATATATATATATATATATATCCACCAAACCCTGTCATCTCCTTGAAGTTTCCTTTCTCTCCCCTTCTCTTTTTCTGATATAACCATCTGTCCTTCAAGGGCATATTTCTAAAATAGGAGAAAAATCCCTAAGCAGTTATTCTCTATTGTGGGATTCTTCAGATTCTTCACATCACCAGCAGCATCACCTGGAAATATGTCACAAATGCAAATTCTTAGGCTCCACCTTTGTATCTACTATATCAGAAAATCTGGGGATAGGGCCTAGAAATGTGCTTCTAACAGGCCCTCAGGGGATTCTGATAGATATTTAAGTTTGAGAGTCACTAGTCTAAAGTATTTGCATCTATAAATAGCACTTACTAGTAAATGATTGCTTTAGAACCAAAATGATGGAATCATATCACTTTAAAATTAGTTCTTTTTTTAAAAATTTTTGTATTGATTTTTAGAGAGGAAGGGAGAGGGATAGAGAGATAGACACATTGATGAGAGAGGAAGTCATCGATTGGCTGCCTCCTGCATGGCCCCCACCGGGATCGAGCCCACAACCCAGACATGTGCCTTCACTGGGAATCGAACTGGCAACCTCTTGGTTCCTGGGTTGATGCTCAACCACTGGGCCACACCAACCAGGCTAACACTAGTTCTTGACAGCAAAACTAACAATAGGAAATTGGTACATTGTCAGTGAGATGTAAAAGTGGTCATCCATATGCACAGGCTATTCAATATACATAAAGGGGCATTTATGTATTTAATAAATGCTTATACAGGATTCTAAAAAATAATCATCCACAGAAGAACAAATTGATAAACAAGTAATGAACAAGTTTATAAACACAGGGAAAGGCAAAGAAGCCGATGGTGGATGGTCAGCCCTCACTGAAAGCCCATAAAAAGAATAAGAATAAAATAGTAGCAACTCAGAACTTCTAGATCTGGAATCTCAAGATACAAAAGAAATCTTTGGATTTATGTGTTTAGCTGCTAATTAAGTGGCTCAAAGTTGATATAGAATCCACAAACAAACTAGTTTTTTTCAATTTAGGCAAACCAAATATTCTTATATTATTTTCCATTTTTGGCTAGGCCTCTGCTATTAACAAATTAGCTGCTTGCCTTCCCTCCTGTTTTGTGGAGGAGTTTTTGAAAAAATCAGTTCTGTCAACTTTATGACAGCAGGTTAGCCGAACAAAAAGGTACAGAAAGCTTAATTCCATGTATTTTGAAAGCATACAATTCTTGTTGACCCCCATTTATTTGGTAAGTCACCCTACATATTATCTTTATGGTCTTGAAAACCTTAGAATTCTAATTATTTTCCTCCTCAGACCAATGTATGAGAGCTATATGTGGTTTAACACAGCCATCAATTACCCCAAGCCCTGCCACAAAAACACCTTTGAAAATCTTCCATGTAGCTAGATTTGGAACCTAGGCTATGAAAGTGAATTGGGAAGGAAAAAGTGAATTGGGTTTTTCAGATGCTAATGTGTATACTATGTAATATGACCACTGTATGCTTCTGTACAGTGTGCAGAGAGATGAGGCTCTGTTAATCCTTTGGGGAATGCATGTTTGAAGAGCAAAAAGAAGGCTATTTTGAAAAACTAGGGGAATTCAGAAAACAAGAGGAATTTGAAGACAAGAAGACACTGAGCAAGAGAGAGAAAAGCCTGTCTTGGACAACTGTCTGGGGATGTGTGCCAGGAAAGAAAGACAAGTGCATAAGATTGCTGTAACTGAGATAGAATCCTGAGACGTTACCAAGTCAGGTTTCAGATGATTGTGAAAAGAACAGTTTTTACTTAGAACCAAGGATTAGTCCTATTTCCCAGCAGATAAAGAGCTTGATTCCTTCTTCAATATATTAAGAACTGAAAGATTTACCTCTAATATGAGAGGAGGAATCTAGGTTGATTAACAAGGAAGGCAAGCGATACTTAAAATTATTAAGACTAACATAGCATTCTGACCACAAGATCTCACACTGCAGAAAGGTCATTTTTGTATTTTAAATGATTAACTGGACTATGGTGAAAGAAGCTGCCCAGAAGGAACTAAAAGGTTGTAAACCTCAGGTATAATCTTTCAAAGAAATTCACTCCCTATTCTCCGAAAAATAGTTACCTCAATCATGAAAACTACCTGAGGGGAACAGCACTTGAATATCTCTCTAGAGCTCCCCTTCCTTGATCCAACTCTCAGCATGTGCTAAATATCACATTCAGTTTTGGGTGTGATAAAGGTAGGGCCTTCCCCTCAGGATCCTTGAATTCACAAAAGTGTTGAAAGGTGAGAGAAGCCCACTTACAAAATTGGCCCTACTCTGCCTTTGTCTCCCTACTCACACACATTTCAGGGACAGGATACCATAGTGAGACAGCCAAACTCCTTGGGGGAAACCCTCGTGCAGATAGGAGACAAAGTGGTCACATAAAATTCAGTTTCCACTAAAGCATTCTAAGAAGGGTCCCTATCAAATATTAGTCATGAGCTTGTGGAGTCCTTCCCACTCCTCTCAAGGGGAAGAAACAGACAGACTTGTCAGCTCCTCTCATCTAGTATCATAGAAATTAACCTAGAAAAGTGGGACTTTATGGAGGGCTAATAGCAGTCAAAGCTGACTATAAGTTGAGCAATGTCAGGAAATGAGCAAAAGGATGAGAGTGAAAGTGTCTCAAGTGATTCCAGACATAAAATAGCAATGCCCCAGAGCCAGAGAACAGAGGAGCAAGAGTCTAAAGAGAACTGATCAAAGAAAGGGGGCGTTTCTCTAAGTTTAGTATCCATTTTTAGGAAAAGGATTTTGGAGATGGATTCAGAAATTGCTTCAAGGGTCAGAGATTCCAAGGAGATGGTCAATACCAAGGGGCTGTTATCTCTTAAGCCACAATTGGAAAGTATCATAAAAACCATTGTGGTGAGAGACTCCCAAAAGCTAAGAAGTCGTGTAGTGGTTCCAGTGACAAAGAAATGCCTCCTACAACCAAGAAAATGTTGGCTGCCCCAAATCCACCCAACCATGCCTTAAAGAGGAGCTTGCTGGGAGTCAAATTTGAGGTCAGGTTCCAGGGCCAGCCACAAGTGTGCCTCCTTGCAATGCTCCTTGACTCAGGTTGGCTTCTAAGGTCTCAGAGTCACATCTCCAGAGTTTTTCCACTAGAGCCATGGCAGCTTCCCAGGGACTGTGTGTCCTATGGAGGCCAACGGGAAACACTTTGGGTTCCTAAGCTTCAGGCCAAAGGAAAGAGCCAGAACAAGGATTTAGCCCCAACTGACAAGAGCAAAGATACTAGACCAGAGATCCAAAAGAGGAGAGCGACAAGGAGGGATGCAGGATCAGGGAACTCAGAAGGGAAGATCACCCTGCCCAGGCCAAGGGCTTTGCAGAGACCCTTGTGAACAATACCCTCTGATTACTGTCACAGAAAGGAGTTCCTCTGAATAGCAACTTATAGAGAAGAATGAGTAGCCTTTGACAGTGGCTGTTTCTTAAGAACAGAGACTTAGTGCAGGAAGGTCCCTTGCAGAAATCAAAGTCCAGATCAGCCTCTGCACAGAGGTAGGCCCAGTAAAACCAGAGCTCTTTTCATGAGCAGCAGGGGTACATACTAAGCATAAAAGTTATGATAGTTATTGTCCTGATTCTAGAGAAAAACCTGGAGTTGATGCATGGACTTCTTGCATGGGACATTACTCAGCACAAGGAAGAGCTCCAGGACCAGGCAGCACCCCCAAGTAAAGCAAAGTGACAAGTGCAATGTAGTATAGACATCAGTCAGGGTCTGAGAGCCAGAATTGTCTGAGCCTGATCAGGATTGCCAGAAACCAGGATATTCCAGCAGAAAATCTCCTTCTAGGAAGATAATTTCTCTAAAAGAAAACGTTCATTCCATGAACAGAAAAATCTTAGTTCTGATGTTAACATATCCTCTAAAAGGATCTCTGTTTTTCATAACCAAGGAAGTTATTTCCAAACATATTAGTATCTTCTAAATGGGGAAACAACAACAAATCAGAGAAGCCTTTGACTGGGAGTTATCCTAAGCCCATTTTGCTATTTTCACTATCTCTACTATCTAGATGGAGAACAAATACTGGTATGAGAACAATATTGGTATTCTTGGTTGGTAACTAAACCACGTGAATCTTAGAAAATAATTGTTTAAAATACCATAATTTACTCTCAACCTTTGCCACAGTAAAATAATTCTATTAGAAAGAAAACCAGCCCATCAGGCAATGCAGTGGAACCCTGTACCCTCCAGAAACTTTAAATCTGGACCATATTTTCTCTAAATCCTCAGCTCAATGTTATTAGGTTATGTGGATTTGTCAAAGGAAGGTGGTTAGAAAGATTCAAAGTGAAAAATCACCCTCTAGAGTAGTTACACTCTCATTGGAAATGAAAAATCAAAAACCTTCACTACCAAACCCAAAATTTTTAGGTCCAATTTGGGTAAAAATTAGACTACACATTGTCACAGAATAAAACTTCCTCTGATTAAAAGTCTCTAATTTCAAATTTGTGAAGCAATGTCCTTTCTTCTCTAATCCTCAAATAACTTCAAACTGAGATGAGTGGATAAATCCCTCTTGTGGTTTGAAGCTCTGAGTTGTCTGCTTAAGCATAAGAAACAGTTTCATATTTTGACAAAAAGGTCACTTGTGATTAGGATTTATAAAACTTCCTTCTCCAAGGACTGTTCATAATTTACATCTAACTAAGTAATATCCCCAGTTTCCTCAATTCCAAACAATCAAATGAATATACTTTTCATCTTCATAACAGTTTTTCAGGTTTTTGTGTATTTTAACATTCATGTTTGAGAGACACATTTTCTTAAATAGTTATTTCCTACTTATTCCGAAGTCTATAATGAGCCTGGTAATTTTGAGAATAAGAAAAGAAGCATTGTCATTTCCAGCACTGCAGAATCTTACAAAGAAAGTTATCACTTCCTTTGAAATTCTGAAAGTTGTGATATGTTTGGGGGGAACATGTAGTTAGACTCTTCATCCTGCTTGACCAGTGGGTAGATGGGAATCTCAAGAGGCAGACAACGTATTCATGCTCTCCCAGTAAACCTTATTTATTTATTTATTTATTTATTTATTTATTTATTTATTTAATATATGTTTATTGATTTCAGAGAGGAAGGGAGAGGGAGAGAGAGAGATAGAAACATCAATGATGAGAGAGAATCATCGATTGGCTGCCTTCTGCACGCCCCACACTGGGAATCGAGCCCACAATATGGGCATGTACCCTGACCGTAAATTGAACCATGATCTCCTGGTTGACAGGTCAATGCTCAACCACTGAGCCATGCCAACTGGGCTCAGCAAACCAATTTTTAAAAGTTCCCTGAAAATTCAGTAATCAACCAGCTTCTACTAATTTTTTTTTCAAACTTCATGCTGAGAACCATTAATGGCTTGTGAAATCAAGTTAGTGGCTTGCAGCAACATTTTTTGGTTTGTTTGTTTTTTAACCAAATAGAATAGGAAATATCAGAGTACACTGCATGAAGGAAAAGGAAGAATTATTTCATGAAACTTCTGTTTTTGACATGTATGAGTATGCATACTCAAGCATATCAGGTCATAATGTAAAATATACATCTTATTGTGGATCTCAGTAACAAGAATTTGGAAGCTACTCCTCTAGACTACAAGTTTCATGAGGAAAGAGATCAAGTATACTTAACTCACTTATTACTGTATATACCCAGCAACTGAACCTAGCAATTATAACAGCCACTCAATAAATATTTGTTAGCTGATTATCCACTATACATTCTTATATTATTAATACTATGCTCCATAAATCAAAATTTTGATTAAATCCAAGTAATTACAAAATATATTTTTATGAGAATACTAAAAAGTACTCAGTAAGTTTAACAATTCCTCCCTTGCTTGCCCTCTGATGTGTTAAACAAATGGTAGATCCTAGCAGGAAATGACAGAAGGCAAAGCCTTGGGAACTGAAAAACTAAATGATCACCCCCAGGATATCTGATATGATCTTACATTGTACATAATCTGATCTAATATGCACAAACCTATACAGTAGGAAAAACACAGAATCGGGGATAAGAAAACATAGTAACAACTAATGGCTCAATGACCTTGGCAAATTGCTTTAACTGCTCCGAGCCTATTTCCTCAATTGGGAAGACCAGTTGTGACAACATATAAATTATTACCAAACCAAATACAATAGGTGTACTTCTAGCATAAAACATAGGAGAAAGTCTTTGTGGCACTGGGTTAGGCAAAGGGTTCTTAATGACACAAAAACACAAACCATAAAAAAAAATTTATAAACTGGATTTCAACAAAATTAAAAACGTTTGCACTTTGAGCCCTGGCTGGTGGTGCTCAGTGGGTTGGGGCATCGTCCCATGCACCAAAAGTTTGCAGGTTCAGTCAGGCACATGCCAGGGTTGTGGGCCCAAAGTAGGGGATGTGCAGGTGGCTGCTGATAGATGTTTCGCTCTCACATCAATGTTTCTCTCTCTGCCTCTCCCTTCCTCTCTCTCTGAAAAAAAAAAAAAGAATAATCTTAAAATAAAAAGAAACAACTTTTGCTCTTTGAAAGGCACACTTAAGAAAACAAAAAGTAAGCTACAGACTAGGAGAAATATTTGCAAAATATGCCTGACAAAGTACTTGTATACAGAATATATAAAGAATTCTTACAGTTAAATAAGATAAGCATCTTAATAAAAAATAGACAAAAGATTTCAACAGACCCTTCACCAAGAAAAGACAGAGCAAATAAGCACATGAAAGGATGCTAGCAAGGTACCATTTATTGATGGGAAGATTTAAAAAATGGATAAAGTACAGATCATAATATGACATTAAAGGATGAAAAGAATACTTTCTGAATTTTTGCCCAGATTGTAAATTGCTAATATAGTGAACTCTTTAAGGGAAAGGGCAATAACTTCATATAAGAAGAACCTAATGAATGTTTAAACCTAGTTCATTGCGAATGAGTTTAAAATCCTGATGCTATTTAACTAATTTTTTTACAACTGCAGAGCAGTATTTAGGATGATAGCAAGTTGAATAAATAAACTTCCTTAGAATAACATAAATGATTTGAACTATCTATGGCAGCGGTTTTCAACTGGTATGCCGCAAGAATTTTTAAAACATACAATACCTAACTATTTAGTCAGGGGCATTGACCTCTTTCCTTAGACCAGTGGTCGGCAAACTCATTAGTCAACAGAGCCAAATATCAACAGTACAACGATTGAAATTTCTTTTGAGAGCCAAATTTTTAAAACTTAAACTATATAGGTAGGTACATTGTTATTAACTTAATTATGGTACTCCTAAGGCTTAGGAAGAGCCACACTCAAGGGGCCAAAGAGCCGCATGTGGCTCGCGAGCCGCAATTTGCCGACCACGGCCTTAGACTGTCAAATAAAAAATATGACAATAATAACAATAATTGTCCAATGTGAATGAATCAAAATTATACCTACATTTTGGTCAGGTTGGAAAAAAATACATTTTTTGATGTGCTGCAGATTTTAGTAATTAGTTTTGAGTGCCATGAGATAAGAAAGGTTGAAAATCACTGGCCTATGGCAATAAGAAAATAATTTAAATTGCTAAATAAGAGTGATTAGTGATCATTGAAAAGTAACTATTACTAAAAGTAATAATTTAGCATTTTCATTGCCATTTTTACTTACATAAAGAAAAAGATCTTATTTAATTACATAGATTAGAATCTCTGGTCAGCTAATTATGACCCCTATTTTCCCCCAAGTTTAGTTCTTAAGGTTGAAACCTTTATGTCTATTAAAAATAAAACTATACCTTCCCTTTGGCCCAGCAACTCTATTTCTAGAAACATTGCATTTTGTGAAATGACATTTTTCTGTTATTCATTGCAGCATTTATTATAATAACAAAAGCCTGGATTGGTTAATTAATTAATTATGGCACACATCTATGCAATGGAATCTTATCTAGGGAGCTTCTTATGTACTAATATGAAATATTTCTAAGTTAGACTAAGTGGGGGGAAAAAGGCAAGTTACAGAATGTTGTGTGTATTGTGATGCCATTAGTGTAAAGGAGGGAAAAGAAATACACACACACACACAGACACACACACACAGACACACACACACACACACAGACACACACTTGCTTGTCTATGCATAGAATACGTCCAGAAAGAGACACAGAAAAATAATAACGCCCTAACCGTTGGCTCAGTGGATAGAATGTTGGCCTGCGGACTGAGGGGTCCTGGGTTCAATTCCAGTCAAGGGCATGTATGTACCTTGGTTGCGGGCACATACCCAGTGGGGAGTGTGCTAGAGGCAGCTGATCCGATGTTTCTAACTCTCTATCACTCCCCCTTCCTCTCTGTAAAAAATCAATAAAATATATTTTTAAAAAAGAAAAATAATAACATTAGTGGTATGTGAAGAGAAGAACTGGATGTCCAGGGGACAGAAGTAAGAAGACTTTTCACTATATGTACACCCTTTAGTGTAACTTTTTGAATTTTGAATTTTATGAATGAAGTTTTAAAACTAATAATAACAATGAAAGAATTTACTTAGCCTTTTAGCAATAGGCGAGCCCCAGAGAAAAAAAAACCCATATTCGATTAAACTCTGACATGTGAGTGAAAATAATGACAACTGTCACAGAGGCACCTATCTGGGCCTGTGTGAGCGCCTTTGGAGACCTGAAATACTGATATCATTAACCCAAAATCTGTATGTGTCATCATTTAGACATTGATTCAGCAAATTCCCAGTAGAATTCCCATGCTTTCATTATCCATTTGATCAACAAAAATAACAGTTTTCTTCTGTAGTATCAAGTCTTTCTGAAATTGTGAGATTCCCTTAGGAATTTCTGAAACTTCCCACATGACAAGGAAGAGAAGTAAAATATGGAATTTTAGGAATGAAACTCTGGCTAATAGGGTTATGGGGCATCTAGAAGTCACGGGATAGGTCTCTCAGAGGGAAGGCTGCATTTAAAAAAAAAATTCCAACATCTGCTATTAAAATTAGTTCTGCACAAATGCTTGCAGATTCAGAGCAGCTGGCAGTTTTGCCTGCATTTTGCCCTTTGGTGGGTCAGAAGCAAGTCACTGAAGTAGGGCTGTTGAATTTTCCATTTATCTAGTGTTTTTAGAGAACTGGCAAATTTATGTATGTTCTGGAGCACTGGATTCAGAATGTTAATATCCTACTAAACACTGGTTAAAGCTTGAAATATTCCTAGCACAACTGAAAATTTACCTCTAGTCTTTCAAAAATTGAAAATATACTCTCTTGCAGTAAGCAAATCCTTTTCATGTCAGTGTGGAATAGAGATATATTATTCTATTTACATTAGTGTTTTCTGACTCACTTTTTAAAAGAAATCAGAAAATAAACATTCCTACTTTACTATTTAATCAAAACCGAAAAATAAAAGAAGATACAATTTTTATCCTTCAGAATAGCAAAGATAAGAGACTATAAATGCTTCCAAAGCTACTAAGGAAAAGAGAAAGAGGAATTCTCACACACCAATGGCTGGGAGTGTAAAATTATAAAAATTTCCTGAATAGTAATATAACATTGTATCAAAAACTATGAAAATGTTCACATCCTGGGCTCAGTAAATTCCATAATTTATTTAAAAAAAATAATCAGAGATGTATATAAATATTTATGTACAAAAATTCCCTACAGAATTTATATTGCAACCCAAATGTCCAACAGTAGGTAAATCATAGCACATTGAAATGAGTATCTTAGTAAAACAGGGGAACATTTATTTTAGCTAAGTTCTTCAATAATCCTGATTAATTTTTAAAAACAGAAAAACACTGATGAAAAGCAGTGTTAAATATGCTTGCTTTTTGTTTTCAAAGTTATGAAGGGTAAAATATTTCTTTTTAATTATGTACATGCTGGCTTTAGACGAATTCTAGCTCTCAGTCTTGGAAACTGAGAGCTTACAGCTTTAAGTACGCTTTAGTATCTCACAATAGGAATTGGTGACTATTAGTACCCACTGGATAACTGCACAGTACAACATTAGCATGAAATCTTGGCTCCTATCCAAGAAACAATACAATAGCAACAATCAAAATCAGTGTGTACTCCTATGCCTAGAGCCTACATTAAAAAGAAAGGACAAGCCCAGGCCAGTATGGCTCAGTTGGTTGGATGTTGTCCCATGTACCAAAAGGTTGCCGGTTTGATTCCTGATCTGGGCACATGCCCAGGTTTCTGGCTTAATCCCCAGTAGGGACATGCAGGAGGCAGCCGATCAATGAATCGTTCTCACATCAATGTCTCTCTCTCTCTCTCTCCCTCTCTCCCTCTCTCCCCCTCTCTCTCTCTCTCTCTCTCTCTCTCTCTCTCTCTCTCTCTCTCTCTTTCATCTCTATCTCTATCTCTCTACCTCTACCTCTACCTCTACCTCTATCTCTATCTCTATCTCTATCTCTATCTCTATCTCTATCTCTCTATCTCCCTTCCTCCTTCCCCCTCTCCCTCAACATAAAAAAAAAATCTTGGAGAAAAAAAAAAAGACGGTACAAATCCACCCCATCTCCCAAAAAAGTTTAATGATATTTACATAAGGTTAGGTAGGTACAGGAACAACTAATGAAGGTAGAGGGGGTGGTGCTCCCTTAACATGGTGATATGGAGCACAGAGAGCATATAGTGGTAGATGAAAATTCTTGTTAGCCTAAAAGGTAACTTTTGGCATACTAAGGTACAAGTAGTAAGACTCTGAAATACTCCATGTTTAAAGGAATAATTTAAATAATGAGTTTTAGAGCTTCAGGATTAAAAACAAGTAAGCAAAACAACATGCAAACAAAACAAATTATCCATATTTACTATTGGGTTACCTAAAACAAACAAACCACAAGAAAAGTGGAATTGGATAGGATGGCTTTTAATATCCTATATAATAAAAGGCTGATATGCAAATTGACTGAATGGCAGAACGACCAGTTGCTATGATGCGCAGTGACTACCAGGGGGCAGACGCTCAACACAGGAGCTGCCCCCAGCCCGCAGGCCCCAGGCCCCAGGCCAGCCAAGGCAGGTGCCAGTGGGGGTCCCCTTGATAGCCCTGCCGGTCGCACCCACAGATCAGCTCTGATCACTGGCCAGGCCTAGGGACGCTACCCGTGCACGAATTTTGTGCACTGGGCCTCTAGTAATTTTTAACATAAAGAGGCTTTAAAATGTATAACTGGCTCAAAAACCTCTAAAGAAACATGTGAAAAAAACACATGAACACAAGAAATATAAAAACAAAACAAAGGCCATATATCTAGAAGAAAAGTTGAACTTTATCATCATTACATACCAAGTCAAACATTAATCAACTTCTATTAGTATAGGACATGTGACCTGAATAGAGAAAATTAAAAAAAACTGTAAATTCTAATCCAAGGGAAGGTTCTCCCCCAACCCCACCCTTTACATTGTTTTTAGAGAGATTATTGACAACAACACAAATTGACTGACTGATTTATAAACAATCCTCTAGGAAAAGTTCATCAGAGATTTTATATTTGGCCCAGTTTCTTCTACTTTCTACATCTGCATTCCCTTAAAATATAAGCGTTCAAAATAATGGCAGATTTCCAGGAAAGTTTATGAATATACTAAAAAAAAGATATTTAATTAAAAGCGGTTTTCAGATTAACACTTTTAACTTTAAAAAAATTAACAGTTGAGTTTGTTTTATTTATTGCCTTTATGGGGGTGAGAAAAGAGAACATGGAGATGGAGAAGAATTCTTTCTTTCTTTCTTTTTTATTGATTTCAGAGAGGAAGGGAGAGGGAGGGGGAGAGAAACATCAATGATGAGAGAGAATTGACTGTCTTCTGCACACCCCACACTGGGGATCGAGCCCACAACCCAGGCCTATGCCCTGACTGGGAATCGAACCGTGACCTTCTGGTTCCTAGGTCGATGCTCAACCACTGAGCCATGCTGGCCAGGCGAAGAAGAATTCTTTGTGACAGTCAGATAACGTCCAACTGGGTCAGAAAGTTAATTAGAATGTTGCAGAATCTCAAAAGACAAGGCCTCAAGCCCTCTTTCTTCTCTCTATAAAACTCCCTTCTTAAATGATCTCATTAGTCACACAACCTTAAATATTAAGTATTCACTGATGATTAAAAAAAATGTATATCCCTAACCCAAAGCCTCCTAAGCCCCAGACTAATATATTCAACTATTTGTTAACTCCACTGGAGGTCTCACAGTCAATTGTAAACTCCATATTCCAACTCCCACTCCCTCTCCCAAATTTGCCCTGGATTAGTATTCCTTATCTCAGAAAACGGTGCAAACATACATCTGAGTTGTTCCAATCAGAAAGCTGGAGTCATCTTTGACTTATTCCTTTGCCTCAACCTTCTACCCAACTTATCAGTAAGTGCTGCAGATTCTACTTCAAATCTATCCCATTCTTGTCTCACCCACAATAGTCTCCCTACTGGCCTGCCTGTTTCTATCTTTATCTCCTACAACCTATTCTCCATAGAGCAGCCAAAGAATTCTTCAGAAATAAGGTTTCCTTTCAATGGTTTCCCCATTCCACTTGGGAAAAAAATCCAAACTGCTTACTATGATATATAAAGCCTTACATGATCTGGCCCTTGCCCACTTCTCTAGTTTCCTCATTCTCTAGTCCCACTGCATATTGATCCAGCCACACTGGCCTTCCTTCAAATCCTCAAATATGCCAAACTCCATGCACCTCAGGGTCATTGCACATGCTATCCTCTTGGCTTCAACTGCTCTTTTTCTTGTTTTCCTATGGCTGGCTCCTACTCAATTCTTCAAACCTCGCTAAGTATGACTTCTGCAAGGAGGCCTTTCCTAACCTCCAATCTAAGCACTGCTCCCTTGTTTTAGTCATAGAACAATTTGTAATTAAGAAATTTGTGTACATGCTTAATTCTATCTTCACCACTATACAAAGTAAGCTTCATGAGAGAAGAAACTATATCTGCTATAGTCATCCATCCATACTTATTGTGTAGCATATGTGACACTCAATACATATTTTTTAAATTAGTAAATTAATGAAGATTTAAAAAAGGAATTGAAGTAATATATGAAAATAACAGAAGATCAAGAAAATCTAGGTAAAAACTATCATACCACCTTACTCAGCATTCAAATTTCCTTCAGATTTCTACTAAAATAGTCATATGAGTTACTGATCATAAGTGTCATTGAAGGCATAGGCAAAAGAATATGAGATAAAATCTAGCTGTATATATTGTGCTATAACTGTAACTAGTAAACTTAAATTAATGGTGCAATATGACACTTGTGATATCAAAATTATCTGAGCTACAAAATTATCTGAGCTATTTTTTCTGAACAGGCAGAAAAAACAAGCTCAAAGCAGCAAGTGAACAAATGAAAAAGTCTGGCTCAAGATTGAATGATTTGGTGTTCATATTTTCAAAATTATGTCAATTGCACAGATTGGTAGCTAAATTACATTAATTTCCCCTGAATCTCATGTCTGTACATAAGAGCATCAACCCTCAGACTCTAGGGTCTCGGGTTCAATTCCCAATCAAGGGTACATACCTCGGTTGCAGGTTCCTCGCCCTGGTTGGGGTGCGGGGGAGGGCGGTGCTGGAGGCAACCATTCGATTTGTCCCTCTCACATGGATGTTTCTCTCTCTCCCCCTCCTTCCTGCCTTCCACTCTCTGTAGAAATCAATGGAAAAAATATCCTTGGGTGAGTATATAGTTTTAAAATTCCATGGTAAAAAGTCTAACTTAAAATATGAATGTATGAATAACCCATGGACACAGGCAATATAGTATGGTAGGCCTTGGGCTGTGTGTGGCAGGTATGGGGTGGAGGGGGTTAAAGGGGGGGGGGGGGAAGAGGGAAATCTGTAATACTTTCAAGAATAAAGATAAAATTTTAAGAAAAGTCTAACTAAAATGTTAACCATATTCCCCCCCCCATCAGAATATATGTTGCAAACATTTAAAACTAAGAGTATTAAAATTACATAATTACGTATTATCATTTTTCCATATTATACATAAGGGTACAGGGCTCAGTCAAATAATTTATTCAAGATAAATATAAGAGGTAAAATCCATATTCAAAAACTAGGTTCATGCTGTTTCTACTTTGCTACAATGCTTTTTAGCTGTTCATTTTTTTCATATATATATATATTATTGATTTCAGAGAGGAAGGGAGAGGAATAGAGATAGAAATATCAATGATGAGAGAGAATCATTAATTGGCTCTCTCCTGCATGCCCCCCACTGGAGGGGATCGAGCCCACAACTCAGGCATGTGCCCCTGGCCAGAATCAAACCTGGGGTCCTTTAGTCCACAGGCCAACACTCTATCCACTGAACCAAACCGGCTAGGGCTGTTCATTTTTTTCATTCACTGCAATATTAATTGAGTTTCTACTAATTGCTACTGTAATTATACAGCTATTGGAAAGGAAATTATAACTTGTCTTTAAAGGTCATGAATACTTCCAAAATCAAACTAAACTGACAGAGAGAGAGAGAGAGAGAGAGAGAGAGAGAGAGAGAGACACTACTTGAAACAAAGAGAATCAACTGTTTGACTTCTTTGTTAGATCTGCTCGAGTAGCATGTGACATCCATTTGAAGCCTCTGGCCCAAGAGAAAGTCATCCCGCCTCCGCAACAGTCAGACATCTCTCAAGGGTTCACGGACTGCGAGAGAGTGCAAGCCAGGCTGAGAGACCCCCCCACCCCCGAATTTCGTGCACTGGACCTCTAGTTACAAATAAAGCTGCTATGAAATTTTTATCTGAAAATAAATAAAATTCAAACTTAGTGCAAAGCCACACTTAATATATTTGTGCATACTGACTGCTATGATAAAAAGTCTTCTATTCATTCACTCATTCATACATATATCAATCCCTCTGTCCATTATCCCTCTGACTTGCTGGCTATCAAAACTCATTGAGTGCCAGCTGCACAGGGCACTCTGCTGAACAGTACATAAAGATGAGTCAAATGTGGATTCCACTCTTTTTAAAAAAGATTAATTTTAGATAGAGAGGAAGGGAGAGGGAGAGAGAGATATCAATGTGAGAGTGAAAACATCGATAGGCTGCCTCCTGCACACCCCATACCAGGATGGAACCTGCAATCTGGGCATGTGCCCTGACCAGAATCGAACTGGCAACCTTTTGGTCCATGGAATGATACCCAAACAACTGAGCCACATCAGCCAGGACTGTATTCCACTCTTAATAGCTTTTAGTACTAAAAGAAAAAAAAGGAAATGTAATGTAGAAAGGATTAGATTAGGGAAGGCTTTGTGGAGGGAAGGTGTTTAAATTGGGCTCTGACAAGGGAAACAAAAGAAAAAAATAAACAAATGGGACTACATCAAACTAAAAAGTTTTTGCACAGCAAAGGAAACCATCAACAAAATGAAAAGACAACCCACTAAATGGGAAAACATACTCCCTGACACATCTGTAAGAGATTAATATCTAAAATGTGTAAAGAACTTATACAACTCAACACCAAAAAAACTAACAATCAATTTAAAAATGGGCAAAGGACCTGAATAGACACTTCTCCAAAGAGCACATACAGATGGCCAATAAATTTATGAAAATATGTTCAATGTTACTAATCATCAGAGAAATGCAAATTAAAACCACACTTGTCAGAATGGCTATCCTATATAATAAAGAGATAATACGCAAATTGACTGTCATGCCCTCACACAAGATGGCCGCCCCCATGTGGTCACAATATGGCCACTACAAGATGGCTGGCAGGGGAGGGCAGTTGTGGGCGATCAGACCAGCAGGGGAGGGCAGTTAGGGGCGACCAGGCCAGCAGGGGAGGACAGTTGGGGATGACCAGACTGCAGGGGAGGGAGGGCAGTTGGAGGGGAACCAGGCCTGCAGGGGAGGGCAGTTGGGGGCAATCAGGCCAGCAGGAGAGCAGTTAGGTGTTGATCAGGCTGGCAGGGGAGTGGTTAGGGGGCAATCAGGCAGACAGGCAGGCGAGCAGTTGGGAGCCAGCAGTCCTGGATTGTGAGAGGGATGTCCGACTGTCAGCAGTCAGACATCCCCTGAGAGGTCCCAGATTGGAGAGGGTGCAGGCTGGGCTGAGGGACAACCCCTCCAGTGCACGAATTCCGTGCACCAGGCCTCTAGTAAATATATAATAAAAAAAATAATACATATTCTTTCATATGTAACTTACCATCCTTCTAATTTAAAATAATAAAATACATTTTATATAAAAATTAAGTCTAGTTTCTTGAAAAAGAATAAATGGTGCTGAGACAACTGGATAGCCATATGCAAACAAATGAAGTTGGACCCTTACCTCACACCATATAAAATACTAATTCAAAATGGATCGAAGAATTAAAACAACTATAAAACTTTTAAAAGGAAACACAGAGGTAAATCTTCATTACCTAAGGTTTGGCAAAGGATTCTTAGACATATGACTCTAAAAGTGGACATAATAAAATTTTAAAACATTTGTGTTTCAAAGGACACCCTAAAGAAAGTGAAGACAACCCACAGAATGGAAAATATATTTTCAAGTCATATATCAGACAAGAGACTTTTATCTAGAATACATAAAAACTCTTACAATTCAATAATAAAAGACAAATAACCAAATTTAAAAATGGGCAAAGAATACCTTAACTAATAAAGAATTTAAAAAAAAATGGGCAAAGTATCTGGATAGACATTTCTCCAAGGAAGATATACAAATGACCAAGAAACAGATGAAAAGATGTTCTACATCATTAGCCATCAGGAAAACACAAATCAAAGCTATAATGAGATAACCACTTCACACTCATAAAGATGGCTAGAATAAAAAAGTCAGATAAGTTTTAACATGGATGTGGGGTAATCAAACCCTCTTAAGTTCCTTTACAAGAAATGTAAAATGATGTAGCTGCTTAGAAAACTGTGGCAGTTCCTCAAATGATTAAAAAGACTTACCATATGACCTAGCAACAACACTCCTTAGGTATATACCCAAGAGAAATGAAAATATACAGTATGTCCATATGAAAATGTGAACATGAATGTTTATAACAGCGTTATTCATAATAGCCAAAGAAATAAAAATAAACCTAAATGTCCATTAGTGGACAAAAGGATAAACAAAATGTGGTATCTCCATACAATGGAGTATTACTAGTATTCTGCTATAAAAAGGAATGGAGTCCTGATACATGCTAGAACCTTGAAAATATTATGCTAAGTGAAAGAAACCACTCACAAAAGACAACATACTATATAATTTCATACATGTGAAATCTAGAATAGGGAAATCTATAGAGACAAAAAGTAGATTGGTGGCTGCTTATGGCTTGGGGGGATACGGTGGTGATAACTAAAAGGTATGAAATTTCTTTCTGACGTGATGAAAATGTTAAAAAATAACTGTAGTGATAGGCGCACATATCTGTGAATATACCAAAAAACACCGAATACTTTATGTTTATATTATTATTATTATTATTATTATTATGTCAGATGGGCAATGTGCCAAAGTCATAATAAGGTGTTTGTGGGAGGCACATCACACACAAGAACATGAGCATCCAATCATAATGCTTATGAACTACAAAAGGATTGACCACTGAATACTTTAAATGTGTTAACTGTATAGTATGAATTATCTATATATATAAAAGCCCAACATAAAAATTGTACCCCTCGGGAGTTCAACCGGGAGACCGGGAGTTCGATCATTTGCTATGATGTGCTCTGACCACCAGGGGGTGGCGTGGAACAAAGGAAGGCACTGGCCAGCAGCCAAGGAAGGAAGGTCCCAGCCGGCAGGCGAAAGGCCCCGATTGGCCCTGATCACCAACCAGGCCTAGGGACCCTACCCATGCACAAATTTTGTGCACTGGGCCTCTAGTATTTAAATAAAGCTGTTAAAAAATAGTAAGTCTGCCCTAACCGGTTTGGCTCAGTGGATAGAGCGTCGGCCTGTGGACTGAAGGGTCCCAGGTTCGATTCCAGTCAAGGGCATGTACCTTGGTTATGGGCACATCCCCAGTAGGGGGTGTGCAGGAGGCAGCTGACTGATGTTTCTTTCTCATCGATGTTTCTAACTCTCTATCCTTCTCCCTTCCTCTCTGTAAAAAAATCAATAAAATACATTTTTTTAAAAAATAGTAAGTCTGAAAAAAATTTAAAGATCATTCTACGAAAGTAGCTGGACATGTACTCATCTGATTTAGGTTCTAACCATAGACACATTTGCTACATTCAAAGGACCAGGCTGGGTCAGACTTAATCACAGGCTAGATCCCCTGAACCAGTTTTCATAAGTTAGTGCCTTCCAAAATCACCTAAGAGCTTGTTAACAACACAGCCCCTGACCCAACAAGAGAGATTTGGTGGGACAGAGATGAGACCCACGAATCTGCTCTGCTAGGTTCCCACATGTATGTAGTGCAGCTGGTTAGTGACCACATTTAATACAAGCACTTCCCTGAACCCTGCTATATGGATGAAATCCACCAGATTTAAGCTACTTTTCTAAATAAATTATAAACTACTGAACATATATCCTAGTTATAGAAAAATAAAAAATAGCCTACAAATGTGTGAAAAGTAGTCCAAAAATAACTGCAGAATTTCCAAACTTCTCATTTGAAAAAAGGCTATTTAGCCAGTGGTTCTCAACCTTCTGGCCCTTTAAATACAGTTCCTCATGTTGTGACCCAACCATAAAATTATTTTCGTTGCTACTTCATAACTGTAATGTTGCTACTGTTATGAATCGTAATGTAAATATCTGATATGCAGGATGGTCTTAGGCGACCCCTGTGAAAGGGTCGTTCGACCGCCAAAGGGGTCGCGACCCACAGGTCGAGAACCGCTGCTCTAGACAGGAAAAAAAACAAAACACAACTATAAAAGTCATTTAAAAACAACAACAAACAAATCAACAAACGACAAGTGCTGGTAAGGATGTGGAGAAAAGAGAACCCTAGTACACTGCTCTTAGAAATGCAGACTGGTGCAGCCACTATGGAAAACAGTATGGCATTTCCTCAAAAAATAGAAAGTGAAACTCCCATTTGACCCAGTGATCCCACTACTAGGAATATATCCTAAGAAACTGGAAACACCAATCAGAAAGAATATATGCACCCCTATGTTCATAGCAGTACAATTTACAATAGCTAATTTGGAAATATCCAAAGTGCCCATCAGCAGATGAGTGGATAAAAAAATTGTGGTACATTTACTCAATGGAATACTACCCAACTGTAAAAAAGAAAGAACTCTTACCATTTGCAACAGCATGGAGGGACCTGGAGAGTATTATGCTAAGCAAAATAAGCCAGTCAGAGAAAGATAAGTATCACATGATCTCACTCATATGTGGAATCTAATGAACAAAATAAACTGATGAACAAAATAGATCCAGAGACTTAGATGCATGGAACACATTGTCAGACCTCAGGGGGAAGGTAGGGAAGGGTGGATAGGTGGGGAAGGGTGGGTGGGTGGGAAGAGATCAACCAAAGAACTTGTATGCATATATGTATAACCCATGGTTACAGATAATAAGGTAGTGAAGGCCTGGGGTTGGAGCGAGGGGCTGGCTAGAAGAAGGGGAAAAAAGGGGACCTATGCAATACTTTCAACAATAAAGATTTTAAAAGCAACAACAACAAAACACAGAGCAGTACTGTATCATATAGTGACTCACTTAAATCAAAAGCCCTTAGTATAGACCACACCACAAATGCCTGGCACTACCAATTGCAGAATATTTACCCGTGCACATTTTAATGGTTATAATTTAGAATCTTATGTCCTGTCCATTTCATTACTTGTCTAGATTCTAGTTAAAAACCACCTTTAAACTGAAAAATTTTGTATGAACACCACACAGTGTGAAGATATCTATCATCAAGAAATGTTTTCTAATGAGGAAAATTGCATTTAGTATTTTAAAAAGTAGAGAAATAAAATAGTAGACATTTTCAATGGTACATATATATAAATTTTAAAAAATTCTATGTTCCCTTAGTGGTATTTTTATCTATTTGGAAAATGTAGAAATTCCAAAGCAACTCCTTTTCCGACCTCACCTAAAAAAAAAAAAGAAATTTTCCATCCCTTGGGGGCAGGGGACCAGTGCCTTTTAGACCTTCAGGTTATTTACTCTTACTTTCTATTAAACTCTGAAAAGCTTGGTTTCCTGGTTTTCTAGTTGGAAGCAAATATGAAGCAGCAAATCAGCAGAAGTAAGGAACTACTAGAGGAAGACACAGAGACAGTAGAAAGTGACAATAAGGAGGAAGATTCAGTACATAAATCTATACCCTGTAGCCCAAACAAACACCAAAAGCACACTCTTACTTGGAAAAGAAGCTCCTAAGGGCATCACTGTATTGATCTTAGTGTAATACTTCACACCCTTCCAAATCTAATCTCTTCAACTGTCCTCTGTAACATCTCTCCTCCCATTTCCTCAGAATCTTGCTCCATGAATCATCCTCTGTTCCCTGCCATATCTTGACCCTTTTCTTGCCTATGGACTCCTTCCCTTCAGAAAAATATTCTCAAATCTCTTACAAGTAACACAAAAAGAGCCCCTCTTTCACACCAACACTCTCCTCTAGTTACTTTCTTCTTTCTTTCAGAGACAACATTTTGGAAAGAATAGTGTCTACCTGCTAGCTCCCCTTCCTCACCACTCATTTATCTTCTAAGCCACTGCAACACAATGGTCTTTTAACCACCCACTCCACTGTAGCTGCTCTCACATCGGACACTATTGCCCTCACAACTGCCAGTCTACTGACTTTCTACTCTTACCTCTGTTGACCTCTCCAAGACAACTTGATCCAACTTCCTTCTTGGAAACTCCCTCTTTGTTTAGTCTTTGGTGCCACACATTTTGATTCTTCAGTCCTGGGATGTCAATGGAATGTATGCAAAAAAAGGGGAGGAGGGTTCATGATCAAATAGGTTTGGGAAATATTCTATTAAACTTAAACGGGTTTCTTTACTAGGGATTTCTCAGATTTCTAACAAAATACTGATATGCATTGTGAATCTACAGGATGGAGTTCTGCAGTGTTTCCCAAACTTGCCTGGCTCTAGAACCTTTCTCTCCCTTATAAAGAACTATCTTATATGATAAATTAATTGAGGAACATATTTTGGGTAACATCACTTTTGATGTTCTCTTTCAGCCTTATCTGCAGGACCTCCTTCCTCCTCTAGCCTCTCAAATGTCTAAGTTCCCCAAAAGTCCACTTTCAGTGTTTCACTCCTCGCAGGTCTCACCATATACATTCATCCTAAGTGATCTCATTCATATTTTCATGGTTTCAACCCAGCTTTAGAGTGACTCTGACTGACACTTACTGTGTAAATTAGGAACAATAACAAATTCATAAGGACTAAAAGACATGATGTATATAAACGTATAAATACAACATATTTACACATTTAAGCAAAAGCTTAATAATAGTCACACTCATTTACTCTGTCTCCAGCCTAGATCTCCTTGCTGAGCAGTAAAGGTGTATTGGTCTAACGGGACTTCCCCTTGGTTGTTGCATATATACCTCAAACTCAAGATGCTCACTTCCCACTCTCCCACCTGGCCCCTGCACACTCTAGCTCAGTATGTACTCTTCGCCCAAGCCTGAAACAATGAAGCCATACTCCAGACTCTTCCTTTTCAATTACTATCCTTCCCTCTGCTCACCAATTTAGTAACCAAATATATCTGGCTTTTTTCCAGTGCATTTTCAGATGGCTATCTTCTAAAGTACAAAATCTGATCACATCACTCTTCTGCTTAAAATTCTTCAATATTTCCTCATAGTTTTCAGGATAAAATTCAACCTCCTAATGTATCATATACGGCTCCTTATGATCTGATCTCTTAAGTGTCATCTCCTTCCATGCCCTATTCTCATATACACTCTCCACTCCAGTCAAATCAAATCATGTGTATGTCTACAAATGGTCATACTGTCACGACTTCACTAGTACACATTCTATTCTCTGTCCATAAAGTCAATTCAACCCCACTCCCACCCACTTTATTTCTGGTTAATTCCAAATGGTCGTTTTCATGAATTTAATTATATGTTGTTTCATTTCTATTCTTTAAATTTTATCTTTAACAAATGTATAACACAGCCTATAAATTTAACTATTCATTCTCAACCTATTTAATACTATAAAATACAAGCAATTCATCCAGTATACTTAGGTAAAATTGTCAGCTCCAGAATTGTCTGATTTTAGTAATGAGGAAGTCTAATTAAATGAGATTCACATTCCTTCATATACAGGGTATCCCCCAAAATGTCTACACACTTTGAGTGACTATAAATTCAGTATTTATTAACATACAATTAATAAAATACATTTTCAAAATTTTAAAAACATCTGTAAAAATGAATATTTTTTTTTGTCAGTGCCTCTTTTCAAACTGATGACCATTCTGGTCCAGGCACTGTTGATAACGTGGAGCAATGGAATAGAAAACATCAAGAATAATTTCCTTCAGTATTTGTGCACCTTCAATTCATCTACTGTTACCAATTTTGTTATAAACATTATCTTTTTTTTTAAAAATATATTTTATTGATTTTTTACAGAGAGGAAGGGAGAGAGATAGAGAGTTAGAAACATCGATGAGAGAGAAACATCGATCAGCTGCCTCCTGCACATCTCCCACTGGGGATGTGCCCGCAACCCAGGTACATGCCCTTGACCGGAATCGAACCTGGGACCCTTCAGTCCGCAGGCCGACGCTCTATCCACTGAGCCAAACCGGTTTTGGCGATATAAACATTATCTTTTATGTATCCCCGTAAAAAGTCTAGTGGCACTTTAGGATACATTTTCTTTGTTCAAAGCTTAGTCTGGCTTCACCTATTATTTCAAATCAGTTAAACCTGAAAAGGAGTGAAAATTGAGTTATCAGCTGTTAAAATACATACAATTTTTGGGACATCCTATATTTATTATATTCTGGACACTAAGGAGGTTACAAATAGTGAACAAGAAAAGTTTCTGACCTCAGTCTAATGGGGGAGTCTCACCCTTAAACAGGTAACTCCAATAGCTACACTAATAAAAGAGAAAGATGCAAATTGACCGTACCTTTTGCAACTCCCACCAGCCAATCAGGAGTGGATATGCAAATTAACCCAACAAAGATGGATTGTTTATCTTCCTTTTGCTAAGTTGTATGAGTTCCCTGTAAATGTTGGAGATTAAACCCTTAATGGGGATAACATTGGCAAATATGTTCTCCCATGCAGTGGGCTTTCTTGTTTTGTTGATGGTTTCTCTTGCTGTGAAGCTTTTTATTTTGATGTAGTCCCATTTATTTATTTTCTCCTTAGCCTCTCTTGCCCTAGGATCTGTGTCTGTAAAGATATTGCTACAACATATGTCTGCAATTTTGCTGCCTATGGAGTCTTGTAGGATTTTTATGGTTTCCTGTCTTACATTCAAGTCCTTTAGCCATTTTGAGTTTGTTTTTGTGTATGGTGTAAGTTGGTGATCTAGTTTCATTTTTTTTGCATGTATCCTACCAAATTCCCCAGCACCATTTATTAAAGAGGCTGTTTTGATTCCATTGTATGCTCTTGCCTCCTTTGTCAAATATTAATTGAATAGAATGGCTTGGGTCAATTTCTGGGTCTTCTGTTCCATTGGTTTATATGTCTGTTCTTGTGCCAGTACCAGGCAGTTTTGAGAACTGTGGCTTGCTAATATAGTTTGATGTCTGGTATTGTGATCCCTCCAACTTTGTTCTTCTTTCTCAGGATAGCTGTGGCTATTCGGGGTCTTTTTTTACTCCAGATGAATTTTTGGAGAGTTTGTTCTAGATCTTTGAAATATGCCATTGGTATTTTAATAGGTATTGCATTGAATCTATAGATTGCTTTAGGTAGTATGGACATTTTAATGATGTTGATTCTACCAATCCATGAACATGGTACGTTCTTCCATTTGTTTATGTCTTCCTCTATCTCTTTTTTCAATGTCCTGTAGTTTTCCGAGTACAGGTCTTTTACGTCCTTGGTTAAGTTTATTCCTAGGTATCTTAATTTTTTTGGTGCAATGGTAAATGGGATTGTTTTTTTCATTTCTCTTTCTGTGAGTTCATTATTGGTGTATAAAAAGGCTATAGACTTCTGGGTGTTAATTTTGTATCCGGCTACATTGCCAAATTCATTTATTAGGTTTATTAGTTTTTTGATGGAGTCTTTGGGGTTTTCTATGTATAGTATCATGCCAACTGCGAATAAGGACAGTTTTACTTATTCTTTTCCAATCTGGATGCCTTTTATTTCTTCTTCTTGTCTGGTCACTATGGCTAGTACTTCTAATACTATGTCGAACAGGAGTGGTGAAAGTGGGCATCCTTGTCTTATTCTTGTTCTTAGGGGAAATGAGTTTAGTTTTTGCCCATTGAGTATGATGTTGGCTGTAGGTCTGTCATATAGGGCTTTTATTATGTTGAGGTATGATCCCTCTATTCCCACTTTGCTGAGGGTTTTTATCAAGAAAGGGTGTTGGATTTTGTCAAATGCTTTTTCTGCATCAATTGATATGATTATGTGATTTTTGTCTCTCAGTTTTGTTTATGTGATGTATCACATTTATTGATTTGTGGATATTGTACCATCCTTACATCCCTGGAATAAATCCCACTTGGTCATGGTGTATGATCTTTCTAATGTATTGCTGAATCCGATTTGCTAGGATTTTGTTGAGGATTTTAGCATCTATGTTCATCAAGGATATTGGCCTGTAGTTCTCTTTTTTTGTGGTGTCTTTACCTGGTTTTGGGATTAGGGTAATGCTGGCTTCATAGAAAAAGCTTGGAAGTATGCCTTCCTCTTGAATTTTTTGGAATAGTCTGAGGAGGATAGGTTTTAGTTCTTCTTTGAATGCTTGGTAGAACTCCCCTGTAAAGCAGTCTGGACCAGGACTTTTCTTTGCTGGAAGATTTCTGGCACTTATGTAATACCCTTTGTAATACTTTTAGCAAAAATAAAAAATAAAAATAAAATAAAAATAAAAAAAAAGATTTTTGACCGCTGTTTCAATTCTTCGGTGGTTATCGGCCTATTCAGGTTTTTTTATTCTTCTTGGTTGAGTTTTGGGAGCTTGTATTTTTCTAAAAATATGTCCATTTCATCTAGGTTGGTGAATACTTTTTTGAGAATATCTCTCAAAGTAAAAATAAAGAATTCAATTTAAGCTTATAAAATAATAAACTAATGAATTTCTTTATCTAGCCAACACAACAGATGTTTATTTTAAAATGAATGTTATCTTTAAAAAATAAAAATAAAAAATGAAATGAATATTCTCCTCAATCATTTTAAGAGGTTCTTTAATATCCAACTACTTGAAACATTTTTGGACTATCTGCTTGGATATTTTATGACTCACAAACATTTATCTCACTAATTTATAGACAAGCATATTTTCCCTTTCTTTATTTCTTTCACTAAAGTTATTAATTTTGTGAATACGGCTCCATGGTTTAGGGCTCTCTTCCCTGTTCTGCATCTCCCTGCCAAATCCCTAAGACAGTATTTTGATGTGCCATCTGCTCCATGGTTATGCACCAACCACTGTCCTGTAGTTTTGAGGGTGGGGACTGATTATTAAAAGACAAGATGTTTTGGATTGTTTAATTTTCATCAGATATAGATGCAAATTATTCTTGGCTTTTCCAAAAAACAAATTCACCTTCAAAGGAAGAATTGGAGATATTTAAAAGAACTGAAGGCAATGTCAAAAAGGAGCTCCAAAGATACTAAGTTAATGTTGCATCATTTGCACAAGTATACTGTCTACTTTCTTTAGGAACTAACCAACAGTCTTTCAAATATATATACCAATAAGCTCTTTTATATTTATTACAAGAACTATTCTTATTACCCTATATCCTGTAACTCCTTAACTAACTTAAATCTTCCAAATAAATAAATGAATGAATGAATAAATAAATAAATAAATAAGAACTAGAACAAAATAGGCTACTCTTCAACATCTTACACATTTTCTTACTTTAAAAAAAACTCTAATCCTCTCCAAGATAAGAATGCCAAGCAATCATGTAATTTTCCCTAAGTTTTCCATTAACAGTTTTTCCAAACCTCTTTTAGCTTTAGATTTATTATTAAAAACTAGAGGCCTGGTGCATGGGTGGGGTCCCTCGGCCTGGCTGGCGATCGGGCCAATTGGGGCGGTCTTGCCCAGTCCCAATTGGGGCCAATTGGGGCCGGCCTGGGGGAAGGACCGCAGGGAGGTTGGCTGTGGAAGTGCACTGACCACCAGGGAGCAGCTCCTCCATTGAGCGTTCAGTCAACCAGTTGTAAAGGTTGCTTAGGCTTTTATATATAGAGATGGTAATCTTTTTTACTGTAAAAAGGGCTTAAGTTGAAGTTTCGATAGAACCTTTTTTTTATAGGAAATTATAAAAACCTCTAAATCTCTAATTAGGAGAATAAATGTCTATGTATCTTTCTAGTTATCCATACCTGTCCTCCTTTTACTAGCAAACCGTATTCCCAGGTGTCCTGGCAATATTTGTACAACTATAATGATACCAAAATCAACTTACCATTAGACCTAGTTCCATAACCACAGTAAGATTTTAAAAACCAAACAAAATGAAATAGGGTTTAGTAGCTGAACTTAATTAACCTTAAATGGACAAATCATCCAATCATAGATAAATGGGTCTCAAAAGACAGGAAGAGAAAAATAGTAGCAGATAAGAGAGACTGCTAGATATTTAAAGTCTTAGAAGTATAAGCTAATTATAACTCATCTAAGTGCCACACTTTAAATTCTCATGGTCATATAGCAGTGATATTTAACCATTCTTACTATTAAGACTTCCTGCAATCAGGTACCTGTAAACACAGATTCCTAAGAATCCCCAAGATGAGTTAAATTTTATGGGAAAATTGTCAGTATCTGTTATAACCAGTGCTCATATTGAGCACCACCCCGTTACTAATATATTACGTCACTATGAGTCACCTTAAAACAAGATTTTCCTCCTTGTTTAAAAACAAGACAATCCTATACCAAGCAACAAGTGATAAGGTACAAGTTTAGACAACTTTGCTTTCAGTAGAAAATACATGACAGCACTTGAACAAAAGCATATTACTGCTCTTAGAGTTTTACTGTCTATCACTGTTATTCTTACTTTAAAATTTTGAATCCTCAGGAAACTTTCAGAGGTATATCCCTGCCCACTGTAATCTGAAAAATAAATACTTCCTTTAAGAAAGGAGGTCACTATGCCTTCCTCTATGGGTAATTTCTTAAGCAATATTTATGTCTTACTCTTTATATGTATGATTCATTATATTTGAGCACCACAATCTGACCAGAGCAACTAAAGTATCAAAATATTTTGAGCTACAAATGCATGTTATTTACAGAGTAAGTGTACAAAGATTATCATATTACTGTATTTGTCATAGTACTTTTTGTCAGTGGTATAAGATCTTGTTAGACATATGTGTCAACACTGTAACACACATCACCTGTAACTATTTCTGGCTCAGCGTGGCTATAGTTGAAAATGGTTAACATCCTTGATGAATGACTCCCAGAGGAATTTTATCATTAGGGTTTTCTGACATTTTGCATTACATTTAATATCACTTTGTCCTTTGAAAACCTTTACATCATAAATTTGAAAGAAAGCTAAAAATGTTTGCATTAAAATAATAAAAATACTCTTTGTGTAAATGAAATACTTTACAATTTAAACAATAAAAATTTTAACTAGTGTACTATTTGGGGGGATCATGTTCATTTTGGCCTATAATTGTGAGGCAGTTATGTTAGAGTTTTTCCCTTGAAATACAACTGATAATCTATCCTAATCCTTAAAATAGTGACATTATTCCCTTGGCCACATTTATCTGTTATAAATTTTGGCTGGTGTGGCAGAAAAAAACCCCATCATTGTTCTAGGTTGCACTCAGGAGCCAAGAAGAACCCTGGACAACCTTAATTTCTTCATCCTCAAACATCATATGCTATACTTACAGTAACAACAGCTACCTGGTGGTCAGTGTGCATCATAGCGACCGGTCGTTGTGCCAGTCATTCCGCTGTTCGGTTGATTTGCATATTAGGGTTTTATTATATAGGACTAGAGGCACGGTGCACAAAAATTTGTGCACTCGGGGGGGAGGGGGAGGTCCCTCAGCCCGGCCTGTGCCCTCTCGCAGTCTGGGACCCCTTGGGAGATAACGACCTGCTGGCTTAGGCCTGCTCCCGGGTGGCAGAGGGCAGGCCCAATCCCTAGGTGCAGCCTCTGGTCGGCTCAGAGCAGGGCCGATTGGGGAGTTGGGGCGCCGCCCCCTATCACGCACAGAGCAGGGCCCATCTGGGGGGTTGGGGCTCCGTACCCTGTCACGCACAGAGCAGGGTCGATCAGGGGGTTGGGGAGCTCCCCCCTGTCACGCACAGAGCAGGGCCCATCAGGGGGTTGGGGAGCTCCCCCCTGTCATGCACAGAGTAGGGCCGATAGGGGAGTTGGGGCACCGCCCCCTGTCACACACAGAGCAGGGCGGATCAGGGGGTTGGGGTGCCGCCACTCTCACACTCAGGGCAGGGCCGATGGGGAGGTTATGGCTCTACCCCATCACACACAGAGCAGGGCCCGTTGGGGGGGGGGGGGGTTGGGGCACCGCACCCTGTCACACACAGAGCCGCAGGGCGATCAGGGGGTTGGGGAGCTCCCCCCATCAGGCACAGAGCAGGGCTGATCAGGGGGTTGGTGCTCCTTCTTCTGTCACGAACAGAGCAGGGCGGATAGGGAGGTTGTGGCCCCGCCCCCTGTCACACACAGAGCCACAGGGTGATCAGGGGGTTTGGGTGCTGCCCCCTGTCACGCTGATCCCGGTGCCAGGAGGCCTCGCGGCTCCGCTGATCCCGGTGCCGGGAGGCATATTACCCTTTTACTATATAGAATAGAGGCCTGGTGCACGGGGGGGGTTGGCTGGTTTGCCCTGAAGGGTGTCCTGGATCAGGGTGGGGGTCCCCACTGGGGTGCCTGGCCAGTCTGGCTGAGGGGCTGAGGGCCGTTTTCAGGCTGGCGGGTGACTGAAGCTCCCAACTGCTCCTTTTTTTTTTTTTTTTTTTTTCTATTCTGGGCCAGCTTTAGCTCTGAGGCCTCGGCTGCTGAAAGCCGGTTTCTGGCCTTTGTTTACGTTCTGTATTTGATACAATGTTGCGGTCAGGCTGGCTGAAGCCCGGCTGACTGAAAGCCGGTTTCTGGGGTTTTGTTTAGCTTCTATATTTGCAACATAGTTGCTTAGAGTTGCAGCTGAGAGGCCGGCAAGTCAGGCGGGGAACGTTGGAGTCCGCCATCACTGGAGCAAGCAAGCCTCCCTGTTCGCTTCAGTGCATGGCTGCCAGCCGCCATCTTGGCTGACAGTTAATTTGCATAAGGATATGCTGATTAGCCAATGGGAATGGTAGTGGTCGTACGCTAATTACCATGTTTCTCTTTTATTAGTGTAGATTATTAATAACAAACTACAACATTCGCTAATGACTGATTACTATAATCGTGTTGCCTTCATTTCCCTTACGCACCTTACGTGTGGCACACCATTTCCCTCCACTAATACTAGCAGTGAATATTTTATCAGCCAATCGCCATATCATTAGTCTTATATTGACTTGTTTGATGTGCGCAACAGGAAATACTTTGCTTTCGGAGAACAAGAAAAATAGATTTATTTCCATTACGCTTATTAATTTGTGCAGTTAGTCAGTGTCTGGTAAATTAATGTTCAAGAAAAAATATTAATTTTTATTAAAATATTCTATTATTTTATGTTAACAATTACTCATTTATTTCTGCCCTTTGTATTCAGCATGTCTCTATCAAAATAAACCTACATTTCTATGAAAATTGAAGATTTTGTTTTTTTGTGGCCCACATAAACTTAAACCTTGTTTATTTGGCCCATGTTAGCCTTTGAGTTTGACATGCTTGCTTCAGACAGTTTCAGTTACAGAGCTGTATACCCAAAACCATGCATGTTGTTCCTTACGGGTCTCTGGCCAGAATTAGGTTACATGTTTACTCTGGTAGGTCCAAGAGAGCCTGGGAAAGCAAGTATATGACTTTCCATCTTAATCACTGAGTGGCAACAGCAAAAACGATGTTTGGAATGACTGTTATCAAACTTTGTCTATCATAACAACTAATGAACTAAATTATTTAAAATATCACTCATTTGTGCCCACTGAGCATTAAATTTAGACGCATATGCTCAGTGCTAAAGTTCACTGCATCTTTACCTAAAAAGAACTTTAATAGCTTTAACGGCCCTGTAGATAACCACAAACTATAGTTTTCACTATCTTCAAATGTACTTCATCTCACATTATTTCATTACCATTCAAAGATGGTTATGCCCATTTCAATCCAGGGTGTACAACTACTCATAAAGCAACACATCTAAGCATAATACATATTTGACACAATTCAGTAAAGGCTCAAATATATCACCTATAATAAATATGCTTTGGAAGCCAACTGTCATAATTTTTTAAAATTATGTATATAATACTGTGCAAGAATCAAAGAACTAAATCCTCTTAACATTAGTAATTATTAGCAGATAATGAATGAACACTCACTGTGCTAGAGTGCTAGACACTATGTTAAGCATTCATTTAGTTATTTCATGAAAGCTAACAATAATACTGTAAGAGAAGAAAAGTGAAGCTTAGAAAGGTGATTTTCCAAAATCTATACCTACTAAGTGGTAGAGCTGGGATTTTAACTCTAGAATCTGGCTCCAGAACCTAAAGTCAATTTAACCACTATGCTAGATGCAGCCTATTTTCTTGACAAGTACTTAAGACATAAAGTCATTATTAAATTATCCAGAGAGGGAAACTGTCCTTTTGGGTCTGGATTTGGCAGGGAAGAAAAGTACACTAGGGTCGTGTAGAAAATACCTTTTCTCTAGACGAATATAAGGCTTAGGATTTTAAATAATGAAAAAATTCATTATTTCAATATCACGGTCACATTGCTTGCTGATCTTAAATAAATTGTGCTCTCAACTTCCAAAATGGCATTTTGGAAGGTCAGTAATAAATCAAGTGAAGTAGGCAAAAAGTAAAATGAGGAAAAAGAACTTTCAAATTTAAGTGTGTGTGGGGGGGGAGGGCGGGGGTGTTAAGAAATAACTATCTGAGGCCCTGGCCAGGTAGCTCAGTTAGTTAGAGCATTGTCCCAGTACACCAAGGTTGTGGGTTCAATCCCCAGTCAGGGGCACATACAAGAATCAACCAGTGAATGCATACATAAGTGGAACAACAAATGGAAGGTTCTCTCTCTCTTTCTCTCTCTAAAATCAATGGAAAAAAACAACAACTATCTGATAAGGCATTTTCTCAACTACTGACCCATACATTTTCAAAATATACTTTTGTGCATTCAAATTTTTCCAAAGACATTGTCCATTTCAATATTTTGTCTTTCATCATTGAATTTAGGACCATATATGATCTAATCCTATACTATAAGGTTCCATTTTAGAGTTCACACAACTATTACAGAAAAGTTTTTTCCTAAGAATCACTATTATGGTTACTTTAGAATGAAGAAAGAATAAAACACAGAACCTCAATCATCCAGTTTTCTAAATCATATGCTCAGATAAGGCAACTTGTTTTAAAAAGAGCAGACTGTACTAGCAGCTTAAATGATATAAAGTGTTATGCAGAGTACGGATTTAATAAATGTTTGCAAAATGAATGCAATCCAATTAAGTATGGGTGGGGATAGGAGAGTGGGGGGAGAATCTATGAAAAAAGCAAGTATAAGCCCTGGACCTGTTAAAACACAGTCTTCCTCTAAGTGTCTTGAATCACCTGAAAGAACAGATGGAAACAAATCAAAGACTAAGTTGGTGAGCAACATCTCTATTTCTAACTTTCAGCAGACTGGCATTCTGAGCAAGCTCATGCAATAGCGAGGTCCAGATCATCCTTGTGTCTTTAAAATTGTTCATTTTGCAACACAACTATAGTCTTCTATAAGACAATTTCAAGAACATAAGACTTTTCATTATTAGTTTGTTTAATAAAATTCTCTAATTTTTTTTAAGTCTTATAGATTAAAATCCTACAAAATGGTGCTTAAGTGGAAATTTCCAAAGACTATTTTCTTTCTACTAAAAGCCCTATGTTTAATTATCAAGATGCCATATCCTGCAAGAATGTTTTGTAGGCAAGTGGAGGAATTCCTGGATTTTTCAGCCACACCTTGCCTAACCAGACTTCCTTTATAGTCTACAGTTCCTTTGAAGTTTAATTGAAAACTACAGAATCAACATTAAAATGCTCAGAGTTGAGAAAGTTGCAGCTTGTATAAAACAGATCTAGGAGATGAATTAAAATACTGTACTCATAGAAAGTTTGGTGTATTTTTTTTCAGTACTCTCTTTAAGAAGAAATAGTTTGTCTCTATTTTATGACAGCATTCAATAGTAAAAACTGTAATCAAAATGCAACCAAAGTCTGAACCAAAGGCCTCTTGTTACATGTGAGTTCCTTCAGTTGCTTTGGAAATGCATCTTTTCAAAGCTGCAATTTCAATTTCCAAATGCTTGTATAGCTGGATTACACAAATCATTCTTCTCACCTATTGTTTCTTTGTACAAAGATATATTTAAACCCATGAATACATTCAGTGTCCTCAGATTCTCTATATTTAAAAAATATCTGTCGATTTCTATTTTGCCAAATGATTTATAGTCTTGATCATTAAAAATGCCAACATATTCAGTCTGATTTGACTATAAAACTAAGGTGACCACTTGCAATGACCTGTCCTTCCATAGCAAAAAATTCAATAGATTAATATCCTGCTAAGCATGACCTAGTAAATTGATAAGCTCTCAAGGAAAGGGGATTTTTAAAGATTACAGTTGCATTAATCATTCTGCATGGTGCTCCAGAGTCATTACAAAATTATACACAACAAACATACTTGGCATAGAGATTAACAACTAGAGCAGAAAGTCTCTAATTTAAAAAAATGAAGGTATTATTGAGTACTAAATTAAAAAAAGAGAAACTCCTGAAATAAGCTATTCATTTGAACTATATTGTCATAAAGCAAGTATCTTCCCCACCAAATCTGTATTATAATGAAAAATTGCTTAATAACCAAATAGCAACCCTAAATAACCATCATTATAAAAATGACT
Organism: Myotis yumanensis; assembly: GCF_028538775.1. Lineage (NCBI taxonomy): Eukaryota > Metazoa > Chordata > Mammalia > Chiroptera > Vespertilionidae > Myotis > Myotis yumanensis. The sequence goes on along the minus strand of NW_027223767.1, from coordinate 20,190,587 downwards.
AATACTTCATAAGTGCATGTTTATTTAGTGCCAGGCATGGTACTAAGGCACTCTCTCATTTAATGCTCACTTCTATAAAAGTACTATTTATTACTTCTATTTTACAGATGGGCAAACTGAAGCATGGAGTAATCGAGTTGTCTGAGTCTAGTAAATTGTAAAGGCAGTATTCAGATTCAGGAAGAGAGTTCCCAAATCACCACTACGCTAGACTGCTTCACGTTGCTATAGGTATTTTTGAAGGCCTAAGAGGAAAGAAATGAAAATACTTTCAGGGCTTCAACCCCCATGTGGACTATACTAGAATCATTGGCAGACACTATTTTTATTCTAAACCACAATTGCTTTCTCAAACTCTAAAGAATAAATGAGCTTCCTTAAAAGATTAAGATAATATGTTATGAGAAGCAAACATGTGGTTTAATTCTTGTCTGAGACATGCTAAATATTGTAATTGTGAAGAAAAGGCTCTCTCAAATTGTTGTTGTTTCTATAAAAGTGTCTAAAGCAACAAGTAGAGAATCACTACTCCAATGAGGAAGCTGCACAGAGATGTCTTCCCTTAAACTTCTATATACATAATTTCATACATTCCCCTATCTGTCTGAATCAGTAAAAATGAGGTTGTTGGGTGTTTTTGTTTGTTTTTTCCCCTTTAAGCAGGGAAAGGTATGGAGGTGGGAGAGGTGAGGGGCAAGGTAATACCTACAAACACACGCTTTCCAAAGATAGAAGTTTCAGTATCTGGCTGCCATACCTTAGACAACACTATCTTACAACAATCACACCATAGATAAAGTTGGCTTCTGATTGTAAATGAAAATGAAAGGATTAATATTTAGAAGTAAATAATGTATCTTTCATTTTCTTAGCTGAAAAGATCTTTATTTCTCCATTTTTCCCAATTAGTCTGTTCCACATTCCTGGCCCTTTATTCTCTATTGCACTCACATTTTAGGTTTGATTATACATGCTTAGTTTATGGCTGCTTTCCCCTACTAGACCTGTAAATTCCAAGGCAAAGATGATGCTTTATATAATCCCACAGTGCTTGAAAGGCTCTCAACAAGCTTCTGTTGAACTGAGTTTATCAAGCACCAAGACAAAAGCAGCAAAATTACTCAAGTTGCAGTAATTTCAAACTAAAGCAGGACAAACATGAAGCAACATAGTTAATAAAATGTAAACAACTCAAACAGCACCTAGACATAGAGACTAATTCTAACAGCTGGAAGGTAAGTTAGTCTTGGAGAGTGGCAACCAAAGCTTAAATCCCAGCTCTGATACTCCTAGCTGGGGGAGTCTAAACACCTCTCTGAAAATCAATTTCTTCATCTGTAAAATGGGAACAATAATAGTATTCCTTCAAATAGTTGTGATGCCTGTTTAACGCCAAACCCAGTGTCTACAGCATAGCAAACATGCGAAACATTGTAGCTACTAGGACAGTTATATGTGCCCATAATCACAAATTTTAACAAATTCACTCTTAAGGAAAGCCAAGAGAACACATAAACTGTATTTAAGGTAAAAGAAGTGCTTAAGTTACAATTTAGAAAAAAATTTTTTTTATTTCTACAGGCCCCTTTTCTGCACTTTACGTGGCATCAGCACTGTACTGTTTGTGGCTCCCAGCATACATCACGTCTAGCCCTGTGCCTTAAGCTCATGTTTCAGAAATGCTCTATTTTCAAACCAATACCACTCAATCTTTAAGGCTCAACTCAGAATCCTTGTTGACCTTCTTTCTCTTTCTCAAGGCTTATATAATTTGTGATTACTACAGTGTATTCTAACTACTCATTTAATACTAATCTTTCTTCTCATATGCTAAGCTTTCTGAAGCCAGCATCTAACTGACTGCTTGATCATCAATCCTGGTATGAATTAAATAAATAAATATCTTCAGAGTCAAGTGTAGCATGGGATACAAAAAGATACTAAATTATTATTTTTTAAATTGAATCACACAGCTCCATAAAATCTAGGCTGGAACACAGTACACTACTTATCACCAATTATTTCTAAGCATAGCCTCTCCCACTCAGTAAGGGAAATATTTCCCGTCTCTCAGGAAATCTAGGGAACCATGAGACCTTTCAATACATTTCAGAGCCAAGATCACCTCACCAGACATTCTCTGGACAAACAGGAAAATAAGGGGCACTGTGAACAGCAGCTGTGTTGCTCAGCTGGGCAAGAAAATGCAAGGCAGTTTGTTAAAGTATTTGAAAAGGAGTCAGTGCTGAGAACCAGTGGAAGAGAATGGATGAGATTACTGCACAAAATGGCACTCATTAAAGATTAACAAGAATCTTTAGATCTCTCCCATGTGTACCTGGCTTCTGGCATATTTTGAATTAGGTAAAGATTTTTATCAATAATTATTTTGTTTGGTTTTGTCTTTTAAAAAAGAACTTTCCCTACTACAGCTAGGTTTTTTGAATGAATGAATAAGAAACATGGACCTGTGAATGCCTACAATGGGCCAGGCACTGTGTAGCCAATGACAGCAGGCATTTAATAGAAAAGCAGTAAAGCCCCAAGCTGCTGGAACCAGGAATAATATTTAATGGTGCTACATAGGAAAGAAGTATGGGCTCTGCACAGTGCCTTTTCTCAGACTAGGCATAATCTAGAACAGTGATGGCGAACCTTTTGAGCTTGGCGTGTCAGCATTTTGAAAAACCTTAACTCTGGTGCCGTGTCACATATAGAAATTTTTTTATATTTTCAACCATAGTAAAACAAAGATTTATATTTTTAATATTTATGTTATATATTTAAATGCCATTTAACAAAGAAAAATCAACCAAAAAAATGAGTTCGTGTGTCACCTCTGACACACGTGTCATAGGTTTGCCATCACTGATCTAGAATCTGCTCCCTTTCACTGAAAGCCAGATAGAACGGAGGAGAGACCTGAAGATACCTTTTGAACTCCAAAGGCCTGCTCTTCCTCTGTACTTCCCAGTCACTTGAGTCAAATTTTAAAATCTAAGCTAGCTTAGGTTTATTTTCTGTCCATGTCACTTAATTAATACTATGTAATACCTGCTAAACTAACTAAACTCCTGTGGAAATAGTAATGGAACTTCAATAGAACACACTCTGGCTTATAGAGCAATTTAGTATTTCCCAGAGGTAGAATTGTACACCATTAGAAAAAGGAGTAACTATTTCATAAAATGAACTGGGACAAGTTGTTAACTATTTAGAACAAAATTAATTTAATATTTACCTCATACCATGCAGTAAAATTAATTTCGTGTGATTAAAGTTAAATACAAAAATAACCTATAAGACAACTTCAGAAAATATAGGTGAATATTTCTCTACCCTATTGATGGGAAATTGAACTAAGAAAACAATGTGAAAATCAAACACGCAAAAAAGACTTTGGAATGATGGCATTAAATTTTTTAAAATATCTGTACATCAAAATAAATATGACAAAAGCAAACAAAAATAGCAAATGAAAAACTGAGGCAAAATGTGCAACAAAACAGAAAAAGGTTAATATTCTTAGTATATAATGAATATTGACAAAATCAATATGGCAAAAATATCCATGGAAAAAATTGGGCTACTCACATCAGTGACTTACAAAACAGGAAATATAAAGCATATAGAATAAACATTTGGAAAAATGTTTAACCTCTGATTTTAAAAATGTAAATTAAAACAACAATAAAATACTAGTGGTTAAAAGAAAGGATTCTAGGGTCAGATACTATTCCTATAATCTTGGGCAATTCATTTTACTTCTCTGAGCCTCAATTTTCTTTGTAAAATAGAGATAATAATAATATCTACATCATAGGAGTAATGTAAAAATTAAGTAATATAATGCATGTAAGGTACTCAGCACAGTGTCTGATGCACAGTAAATGTTCAATAAACAATGGCTCTTAAGAGAAAGAAAGTGAGTGATGATGATGATGATACTCATGGTTGGTGAGGGTACAGTGAAGCGTACATTTTTATATATAGCTTGTCAACAAAACTTGATTCAACTTTTCTGGAGAACAATTTAGCAATACATATCAAAAATCTTAAAGGGGCCCTGGCCAGGCAGCTCAGGTGGTTAGATCATCCTCCCAATATGCCAAGCTTGCGGGTTCAATCCTTGGTCAGGGTACACACAAGCATCAACTAATGAATGCCTAAATAGGTGGAATACAAATTGATGGTTCGTTCTCTCTCTTCTTTCCCCCTTTCTCTCTCTCTCAAATAAATTTTAAAAAGTCTTAAAGATGGTCATATTTTTGGGCTTCTGGAAACAGAGCAATGCTTAAAAACAATGGAAGAACTCAAAACGGAAAAGATTGCTAAATATGGCATTATCCATCCATCCATTGATCTATGTATCCAATACTTTTGGCCCCCCTGGTGATACAAAAATATGCACAAATAAACCAAGTCCCTGGCTTAAAGGTTAGTTGGGGCGATAAGCAGTCAAACAATTAAGTATAATAAAGAGGTAGGAGCCACAATGGGTAAGTAAGGGTGCTAAGGTGTGCATAGAAGGAGCATCTACCATGGTCTGGGAGTGGAGTCAGGGAAGCTTCCCAGAAGAAGTGACAGACCTGGGACCGAAGGATGAGTAGGAATTAGTCATGTAAAGAGAAGAGGAAAAAGTGTCCCAGGTAAAGGAAACAGTGTGTACAAAGCCTAGAGATAAAGGGGAGCATGACATGTCAGCTTGACTGAGCAGTGTGCAAGGCAGGGACTTGGGAAGAGAAAAGGCTGAAGAGATAAGTAAGGTTGGCTCATTGAAAGTTTTGCTAGCAAAACTCTGTAGCATAGACTTTAGTCTAAGGGTAATACAAACAATTAAAAAGCAAATAGTTTTAGTAAATACAATAGAAGACTAATATTCATAATATATCAAGAGGGTATATAGATTGCCCCCGGCATGTGTGTAGCTCAGTGGTTGAACATCTACCCATACATCAATAGGTCACCAGTTTCATTCCAGGTCAGTGCACACTGGGTTTCCAGTTCAACCCCCAGTGGGGGGCGTACAGGAGGCAGCCAGTCGATGTTGATATTTCTCTCTCATTGATTTTTCTCTCTCTCCCTCTCCCTTTTTCTCTCTTAAAAAAAGAAAAGAGGGTATATAGATTGAAAAGAATAAACTCATAAAATGGAAATACAGGATTGCAGTGAAGATTGCAGTCTGTAAACTCTGTTTAGTAAACTCTGTAAATTTACTAAAAATCAACTGAATTGTATACATTAAAGCAGTTTTATTTTAGGGTTTGTAGATTATATTCAATAAAACTATCTTCTAAAAAATTTTAATAGAAATGCCTAATAAACATCTGAAAAACATTCAATCTGTAATAATAAAAAGGTAATATGCTAATTAGACTGAACGTCTTCTGGACGTCATTCCGGACATCCTTCCTGACTAAGCCAGGGCTGGAAGGAAACCAGCCCGGGTCCCGGTGCCTGCGGGCAGCCTGAGGGAAGCCAGCCCAGGTCCTGCATGCCAGAAGGAAGCTGGTGAGGCAGCCCAGGTTCCGGGTGCTGGAGGGAAACCAATGCTGGCAGCCGGGGAAAGGAAGGCCTGCTCTTGCACGAATTTTCATGCATCAGGCCTCTAGTCTATAATAAAATACACCAAACCAACTATCTTTATCCTCAAAAATTACTAATGATTAAAACAGAAATGAGAATATCCAGTGTTAATACAGCTAGGAGAAATGAACAGTTTTATACTACGCTGGTTAGAATAAATGTTAATTGGAACAGCCTTTCTATAAGATATAAATATGTAATATAATAGAAGTGTTTAAAATTGTTTATACTCTATGATCCAGTAATTTTATTTCTTGAACTCTTAATAAATGTTCCAAAATGCACCAAACCGAAGTGGCTCAGTTGGTTGAGCATTGTCCAGTGCACTGAAAGGTGCCAGTTCTCGGTCAGGGCACATACCAGGGCACATTCCCAATCTTGGAGCCTATGGAAGGCAACCAATTGATCTTCCCCCTCCCCTCCAACTAAGCATGTCCTCAGGTGAGGATTGAAAGAAAAAAGTTCTACAAACTCTCCAAAAATTTATCTGGAGTAAAAAAGGACCCCGAATAGCTGCAGCAATCTTGAAAAGGAAAAACAAAATTGGAGGGATCACAATACCAGATATTAAGCTATATTACCAAGCCACTGTTCTCAAAACTGACTGGTACTGGCACAAGAACAGACATGTAGACCAATGGAACAGAACAGAGAACCCAGAGATTGACCCAAGCCATTATGCTCAATTAATATTTGACAAAGGAGGCAAGAGCATAAAATGGAGTCAAGACAGTCTCTTCAATAAATGGTGTTGGGAAAATTGGACAGATACATGCAAAAAAATGAAACTAGAGCACCAACTTACACCATACACAAAAATAAACTCAAAATGGATAAAGGACTTAAATGTAAGATGGGAAACTATAAAAATCCTAGAAGAAGCCATAGGCAGCAAAATAGCAGATGTTTGTCATAGCAGTACCTTTACCGATACATCTCCTAGGACAGTGATGGCGAACCTTTTGAGCTCGGCATGTCAGCATTTTGAAAAACCCTAACTTAACTCCGGTGCCGTGTCACATATAGAATTTTTTTGATATTTGCAACCATAGTAAAACAAAGACTTATATTGTTGATATTTATGTTATATATTTAAATGCCATTTAACAAAGAAAAATCAACCAAAAGAATGAGTTCGCGTGTCACCTCTGACACACGTGTCATAGGTTCGCCATCGCTGTCTAGGACAATGGAAACTAAGGAGAAAATAAAAAATGGGACTATATCAAAATAAAAAGCTTCTGCACAGCAAAAGAAACCATCAACAAAACAACAAGAAAGCCCACTGCATGGGAGAACATATTTGCCAATGTTATCCCCGATAAGGGTTTAATCTCCAACATTTACAGGGAACTCATACAACTTAACAAAAGGAAGATAAACAATCAATCAAAAAATGGGCAAAGGATCTAAACAGACACTTTTCGAAAGAGGACATACAGAAGGCCAAGAGACATATGAAAACATGCTCAAAGTCATTAATCATCCAAGAGATGCAAATCAAAACAACAATGAGGTACCACCTCACACCTGTCAGAATGGCTATCATCAACAAATCAACAAAGGACAAGTGCTGGCGAGGATGTGGAGAAAAGGGGACCTTCTTGCACTGCTGGTGGGAATGCAGACTGGTACAGCCGTTATGGAAAACAGTATGGCGTTTCCTCAAAAAATTAAAAATGGAACTTCCATTTGACCCAGTAATCCCACTTCTAGGAATATATCCAAAGGAAACAGAAACACCAATCAGAAAGGACATATGTACCCCTATGTTCACTGTGGCACAATTTATAAAAGCAAACATCTGGAAACAGCCTAAGTGCCCATTAGCAGATGAGTGGATTAGAAAACGGTGGTACATCCACACAATGCAATATTATGCTGCTGTAAAAAAGAAGGAATTCTTACGATATGCAACAGCATGGATGGAACTGGAGAGCATTATGCTAAGTGAAATAAGCCAGTCAGAGAAGAGAAAGATAAATATCACATGATCTCACTCATATGTGGAATATAATGAACAACATAAACTGATGAACAAAAATAGAACCAGAGTCACAGAAGCATCAAATAGACTGTCCAACCTATGAGGGAGGGTGGGGGACGGGGGGGGGGGGGAGTAAGGGGGTAAGAGATCAACGAAAGGACTTGTATGCATGCATATGAGCATAACCAATGGACACAGATGGGGGAGGGGGGAGTGCCTGTGCTGGGGGTTGGGGGTGGCCAATGGGGATAAAAAGAGACATATACAATACTATATGTAATACTTTTTTTTAAAAAAAATTTAATTTAAAAAAAGAAAAAAGTTCTAAAATGCAGTTAAATATTTATGCCCAATGATATTCATGTAATGGAATTTACAATAGTAAAACAAAAAAGTTGGAAAACACCAAGATGTCCATTAATAACGGAATGGTTAGAACAAGTTATAATATAACTACTCAATGCAGCCATTTAGGTGATATGGCAATACATCTATGATATACATCAAACTTAAAAATGTAAAATTATATATACATCAGCAATATACACAGCTTTATGGCACATATCTTTTATTCTCTTTTTTTAACATTTTTTATTGATTAAGTTATTACATATGTGTCCTTATCCCCACATTACCTCCCATCCCCCCACTCTCTTTTATTCTCTTTATTGTACTTTTCTGTATTTTCCAAATTTCTATAATGGCCATATATTATTTCTACAGTTTAAAAGAGTTTCTAAAGCTGTCTTCAAAAAATTAAAAAGCATCATTTTTAAGTATTTATGCTTCATATAAATCAACTAGAGGCCCAGTGCATGACATTTTTGCATTGGGGAGGGGGGTCCCTCAGCCCGGCCTGCATCCTCTCACAGTCTGGGACCCCTCAGGGGATGTCCGCCTGCCAGCTTAGGCCCGCTCCCCCGGCAGTAGGACATCCCCTGAGGGGTCCTTAGTGCTGCTGCAGAGGCAGGAGCCCACCACCGCTGCTGCACTTGCCAGCCCCCCTGTGGGAGCACACTGACCACCAGGGGGCAGCTCCTACGTTAAGCATCTGCTCCCTGGTGGTCAGTGTGCATCACAGCAACTGGTCATTCTGCTGTTTGGTCAATTTGCATATTAGCCTTTTATTATATAGGATTATATAGGATTTCATATTTTCTATGATTTTATTTTCTCTGCTTAGGGAGAGAGGTGTGGGTCATATTTGAAATATATAATTCAACAATATCTTATTTATCCATCATAAACAGGAAATAAGATATATGGTAAATAAATTTCACAATTAATTAAAATGTATATTTTAAACATCAAAATTTTGGTGAAACTTAGATGAACATCTATCTAAAAATATACTTTACTCAATCTTGACTGCTTAAATCAAGACAAAACAAGATTAAACCTTCTTATGATATTCAGGATCATCAATATGACCATATAATATTAGCTCTGAGGGAATACTGAATGTTAGGTGGGTAGTTGGCCTTACATTAAGTAGTCCGTAACTGCTGTTTTTTCCTTAGGACAGTTATCTACAGGTTTTCTTCCTCCTCCCTTGCTGTAAAACCATCACAGTTATCATTTCCCAGAACTATAAGGAGCCTGTCTTTAGCAGCAGTGCCACTTTTCATTCCTATTTTATAATCTTCTGAGAGTAAGGCCATTAAATGCCCAAGGCTTTAAATAAGGGTATTACCTAAAAATGATCTGCACAGAGTTGGGTAATTCTGTTCTAGGTATTCAAGATTACAATATAAATGAACTCCAAAGAGAGTGTGAGTTCTTGATTGTATCTCAAGTCTTGGTTCCTTTACTATACTGGCAGTCAAGTTCTCGGGATCAGAAACTAATGCCGTTTCTCTTATCACACCATGGAAAGAGATGTGACCAAGAGCCAAGGGACTTAGTTCTAGTTCAGGTTCTTACACCAACCAGTTTTATAACCCTCAGCAAGTCTTTTAACCTTGGTAACCTGTCTTGCATAACTTACAAGGCTCCTCTAGAAAGTTTTAGATCATGATCACAAAAACATTCTGAGAAATATAAAGCACTACAGAAGACTAAAAGATTTTTGTAGCAGTTCACTGTGTCTGTATGGCAGTGGTTCTCAACCTGTGGGTCGAGACCCCTTTGGGGGTCGAATGACCCTTTCACAGGGGTCGCCTAAATTCATCCTGAATATCAGATATTTACATTACGATTCATAACAGTAGCAAAATTACAGTTATGAAGTAGCAACGAAAATAATTTTATGGTTGGGGGTCACCACAAGATGAGGAACTGTATTAAAGGGTTGTGGCATTAGGAAGGTTGAGAACCACTGCCCTAGATCAATATAGGTATCCATTCTGAAAATTCATAGCAGAAAGAACAGAGGGAAAGAGATAATTCTTAAATTGCCAATTAATTAGGACACACTTATGATCTAGGAATAACAATATATTCCTAGAGCTGGCATCTCTGACTCCTTCCCTATACCCAATCAGTCCCCAGGTCCTTTGTGTCTTCTCCACAATCCCTCAAATCTGCCCCTTTCTTTCCATTATCACTTCACATTCCCAATTCAGGCCTTTATTATCTCACACCTGGGCTACTGTAACATCCTCTAACTCAGTGGTTCTCAACCTTGGCTGCACATTAGAATCACCTGGGAATCTTTTTAAAATCCTGATTTCTGGGCCTCATCCTCCGGAAATTCTGTTTCTTTGTTATGGGGTGGGGCCACAACATTAGTAATAAAGAAACAGAATTTCCAAAGGATGAGGCCCAGAAATCAGGATTTTAAAAAAATTCCCAGGTGATTCTAATGTGCAGCCAAGGTTGAGAACCACTGCTCTAACTGGATCCACTCATGGCCTCTCCCTCTCTCCAATTCTTCTAGCCCACAGCTTCTAGATTGATTTTCTTAAAACACCAGAGATCATATCTGCTCAAAAACCCCTGAGGACATTGCATTATCTTCTCCATCAAGTTCACACTCCTAAGCCCAGCAGTCCCTGTGCAGCCCTAGCTGCCTCTTCACCTTTATTGCCTATTACTCTTTCCAAATTCTTCCTCAAATGGGCCTAAGTCCTTCAGATATGCCTTGTACTTTTCTTCCTCTAAGTCTTGGTGAATATAGCCTTTCTCCACCTAGAATATTCTCTACTTTCCAGCTTCCAGCTCAACCTATAGAAATTTAGCCCATCCTTCAAGGGCTAGTTCAAGAGCCAGATATTTTGTATACCTCCCTTTGATTACCACAAAGGAAAAAGATGGCAGATTCTAGTTGGACACATCTGGGTTTAAACTACAGCTTCAACAGCTGAGTGTCACTGAGCATATTCCTCATTTGCTCTTTGCCTCAGTTTCTTCCATCTGTAAGATGGGGATAATAGCAATTTCCCTTGGGCATATTGTAGAGTAAATGAGTCAGTCAATCCATGTAAAGCACTTAGCATGATGTCTGGCATAGAGAAAGACGCAAGAGATTTGGAGATTGATATTACTTTTGCCATTAGTGAATTTATCTTCATCTGAATCCAGACAATACTTATCATTACAAACTGACTATTCATGTACATACAGTATCATTTCCCTCACTCTCCTTCTCTATCCTCTCCCCTCCTTTTTCTTCATCCTATCCCTGATTACATGATCCTGATAAAGTATATCTCTTATAAATATTAGTATCTATAATAGTCATTTATACCCAGTAGGTGATCAATAGATTTGTTTAATCCCTAATGAAAGAATACTGAAAAACTGACACTATTAAAATTTTGAAATTCCTATAGTAAAAACATATAATAAAATGCTTACTATAATTAATTTAAAAATATAAATTTCCAGCCTTACAAAATTAAGTTTCTCCTTTCATGACTCTCTAGATTCCTTTTGCTCATTTTTAAAAAAACCAACAACTCAACCTATTCATACAGCAAAAGATGCAACAGGAAATATATGCAATTCAGACAGCATCCTGAAACGCAGGCTAGAATACAGGGACCAGGAGACGACTCAGCTGAACTGAAATGGGAAGACAATTTAAAGGGAAAGGTAATTGGCTCATCAGTCATGTTAATAACGTTGATTGTTTCACACACACACATCAGTCCCAGGATTCCTTTACCCCCTGGGCCACATATAAACAACTGAAATAACCAGGCTAGTATAGCAAGTAGATGTAGAAATATCAGTCATTTAGCTCAGCAACTGAGCTTACCACATGACTAATTTAATTACTTATGTCAAAAGTAACTATTAACATACCTAAAGACTCTAAAATAACCAAGTTTGGTTAAGTAAGTCATATCAAGTGGCATGAATTTAATCATAGACGTAATCTTAATGTATACTAATCATTCACCTCAAGAAAAATAGTATAACTTTGTGTACATATATTATGATAGCATAAATGTTTTCAACAATGACCAAGAAAAATTATTCACTATAATACTGGTTTCTAGTTTATTTGCATGATTCTACTAATCTTCAGTTGCTTTTTAAACAAAATCAATCCTGGCAACCACTAGCCTCAAAGAGTTCACTAGTGGAGTGAATTAAGATGGTCTGATAGTATGTTAGTGACTTTCCAAAAACTGGCATAAAGTACCACATATAAGAATAAAGTATTGTATATTCAATTTCTATCCCTATGATACTTGTCTTCAGAGGACCTTAAATTGTTGTCTACCTTTGAAGGGCAATTATTTTCAAATCACAGAACCTCTGAAAAAGTCTTAGAAGTCTCCCCATTTCAGGAATACTTTCTATCACCTCCTAGACCAGTGGTTGGCAAACTGCGGCTCGCGAGCCACATGCGGCTCTTTGGCCCCTTGAGTGTGGCTCTTCCTAAGCCTTAGGAGTACCCTAATTAAGTTAATAACAATGTACCTATCTATATAGTTTAAGTTTAAAAAATTTGACTCTCAAAAGAAATTTCAATCGTTGTACTGTTGATATTTGGCTCTGTTGACTAATGAGTTTGCAAAAGGCCTCCAGACTTTGCTTGAATACTTTCAGCAATGGGCACTCACTATTTTGCAAGGGAGTCCACTTCATTGTTACAAAATTCTTGCTTACAATCATTGGAAATGAGCCTCCCTGAACTTCTACCCAAGGATCCTAGTTCTGCTCTCTGGAATAACACTAGGTAAATTAACCTATGAAATATAATCACTTCTAGAATTAGGATATATTTGTCAATTAGATCACACAAAAATGCAAAATAAAGCTTAAGGGGGGAAAGAAAGAAACCACCACTGTTTACAAAATTTTGCAATTCAGGAAACTATGTTAAAATTACAAGCCAGTCAACATATAAACATAACAGTAAGCCGATTTTTTACAGTGGACGGTGGCAGTGTTTATTGCCTATCTTTTCGCAACTTGAAACTACTAAATCCACCAGCACAGTTTAAAAAATTACAGTTCTGTAGGAAGTTCAAGACGGTTTTCCCAATTGCCCATAGTTTCATTCGGTCTGCTTCCCTCTAAAACATCTGGATTACTTTTCAATGAAAGATCCCATTTCGCCCGGCTGGTGCAATGTTTTATTTTGAAAAAATAAGTATTTTCAAAAATAAAGCCTGAAAGAATAGTGTGTGCAGGAGTGGGGGTGGGGTGAGGAACGAAGGCAAAGAAGGGCCCAGCAGGAAAAGGCTGGTTGCTGGGTATTTTCCTGCTGGAAGCATGCCTCACTGGCATAGGCATCTGAACTAACGAGCCATACAAACGTGACCCAAGAATAAGAACGCTCGTGAGCAGTGAGTGTAAGGCATAAACGTCTGCAAGATGTAAAGGAATTGGCATCGGTCGTCCTGCAGCCCCAGATGCTTTGGGGATCTCCATAGAGGAAAAGAGGAGAAGTTCAAGAAGCAGAGACCACAGCCTGCTTCTTGGGGGAGGGAAGGAGGGAAAAGACCAAGGAGTAACCACCGCTCAGCGGTCCAAGGAAGCCGAACAGCACAGAACACAGGGAAGACGGCAAGTGGCTCGGGGAAGGCAGGCAGGGAGGGAGCCTGAAGGCGGGTGCGCGGTGCTCGAATACGGGTCCACGAAATGCGTGTGGGTACGCGGCCGTGGATGGATGTAAGGGGCCACGCCGGAGTCCCACGGTCCTCTCCCTGCAGCAAAGCAACAGAGGGAAAAGGAAGGGGGAGGGTGAAGAGCCAGAATGACTCACTCCCGAAAGGAAGTGCTCAAGCCGTAGGAAAGCATGCCGCAGGGGGCTTCGGGCGAGGGCGGTTAGAGCGCGGTGCCCAGAGTGATGGGGCCCCAAACCAACGTCCCGTCGCTCCTGCAGCTCGTCTTTAAGATGGGGGGTGTGGGGGGCTCGCGGCCGCCGAGTGCCAAGGCCTGGGAAGCGGCGCGGCGCGTGCGCAGTGGCGCTCGGCGGGACCCGTTGAGGCAAAGCGGAGCCGCAGTGACAGAAGCGAGCGGAGCAGCCGCGGGGCGAGACTCACCGAGGCGCAGGGGCTGGAGGTGGTGCTGGGGGTAGGCGATCGCTGGACCGTGACCAAAGCCATCTAGGCGCTGCTGGGTTGTTCCGGGCAGGGCATTCTCGTCCCGAGTGTGAGGGGCGGGAGGGTGACGGAGCCGGAATGGGGAAAGGAGTGCGGGGTCGGGGAGAGGGGGACGGGGAGGAGGGGGGAGGAGGAGGCCGCGGGAACGGCCGCAGGCTCCGCACCCACCGCCGGCCTCTCGCAGGCTAACGCACCGAACGGGCGGCTGGCGGGCGGACTGACGGGCACGGGCGGTTCGGCAGCTGCGGGGCACAATGAGCGCTCCCAGTGCGCAGGCGCCACCTGTCAGCAACCGCCTCTCCCCTCGGCGCGCGCCGCTGCCGCGCGCTAACCCTTGAGTTGCCGGAAGCCGCCGGGAGTGTGCGCCGCCGGCCGCCGCCCCCTCCCGGTTTCCTCCCTTGCGCTGGGCTCGCGTCGTCGGCCCGCGACGGGGGATGGAGCCGGTTGGGGTGACGGGACCCGGGGCGGGGGCCGCTGGAGTCCCAACTCCCCACAGATAACCATTTTATGAGGTGGGCGCACGGCTTAACCGACCTGGGGGCCAAGAAACTGAAGGGAAACCCTGACGCCGGCACGCTTTCCGGTGGGAACGGGCTCCGCGGGACTCAGACCCCCGTTCTGAGTGGGGGTGCGACTTAGGAGCCGGACACCCTTCCGGCGGGAGCAGGGCTCGCGTTTGTTGTCCCCCTTGGGCCCGGGCTCGCGGGCTGTTTCTCAGCTTTCCCACCCTTCGGTCTCAGAGCCCGAGCATGTTGTCTGACGAGTCTTTTGGAAAGAAAGATGTTTGGCTGTATTCCCTGGGACGCTTCGCGGCCCCCCCCTCCCCCCCCCCCGTGTCCTCTCTCCCCCGGGCCCCTGTGTGAGGACTCATTCATTATTCCCGAGGTGCGGAGAGGCTGGGCTCAGTGCTGAGGGTCCAACCTGCCATTTACCTGCCGCCTGCTTCCTGCTGGGAAGACATTGAACAGGATGTGCTTCTAGATGTAGAGGTTTCTTCGCCTCGTTTCTAGATTTCATTCTTTCGTGGACACATGTGAAATGGAGACGAACTATTCTAAAGGAATCCGTTTCTAAAAGACAAGCCGTCCGCAGCACCTTCAGCCAAGGAGATAATGGAACATCAAGATTAAAAAGTGGGGAAGAATGCACTGTGCAAATACCGTTGGTCACACAGAGAGCACTGACAGAGCGATTTCTCAGTTTGAGTGGATGCGCTGGTGGGTACCAGCAGACATAGCAAAGCTGCAGAAAACGCATTCCGGAGTTTGCAGTCACTGAAGCCCACCCGCTCCCGTTGGCCACTCAAACTCTAGCAGCGGTTCTCAACCTTCTGACCCTTTAAATACAGTTCTTCATGTTGTGACCCAACCATAAAATTATTTTTGTTGCTACTTCATAACTGTGATGTTGCTACTGTTATGAATCGTAATGTAAATATCTGATATGCAGGATGGTCTTAGGCGACCCCTGTGAAAGGGTCGTTGGACCGCCAAAGGGGTCGCGACCCACAGGTTGAGAACCGCTGCTAGGGTCTCGTTGTTGCTTTCACTCTGACGGGACTGATGAGCGCTTTCTAGCTTCTGGATGGGGACGTGCCACGGGAGCCCCTGCGCGAGCCTTTGTTCTCTCCCCGGGGCCCTGCGCTTGACATAATTGGCAGGGAGGTTCCAGGAGAATCAGACCCCAGGGTCCCCTGCTGTACTGTCCTATGGAGAGGAAGCGTGCTACAGAGAAGCCAGCTGGTCGTCTTTTGCCCCCTGGTGGTGGTCAAGGATGCCTGCGAGACAAAAGTGAAGGAAGATGTATGATTCACAGATTCAACTACCTTGACTTTTCCCCAGAGCTACCTGGTAAACAGGAAAAGAGTAGATAAAAGTTCAGAAGTAAGAACTCTGGATCAGTGCTTAGAAGACCAAACAGGCAGCTGTATGCAGAGCCAAGCGATATACATAGCTAGAAGCTGAATGAACTCAAATGAAACACATGTGGCTTATAAACCAAGGAATCATTCTAGAAAAAGTTATTCAAATCAGTAGGTCTTAGAAATGTGCTTATATGTTCACTTTCTCACTGTTTCAGAGACAGCAACACTACTTTTGTGTAGCAATATAATCTTAAGGAATTCTTCTGGAAGACGAGAGAGAGAATTTCATTAATCTTACAGTGGGAAAGAGCACTGCCATAGGCTTCTAATTTCAGCTCTAAAACCTTAAGCAAATGGATGAAACTTTTTGAGTTTTCGTTTCTTCATTTCTACAATGAAGCTCTAACTCACAGGATTCTTGTGATCAAATGAGATGGTGTATGGTAAAGTGCAGTATAAACTGCAAAGCCTTGTATGTAATTAAGATCATTCGTCTCTAATGTTTGTTCCAAGTTCAGTTAGCTTTTGGTAAGTGTACCCTATGTGTAGAAAATAGCATCTAGCAAAAAGGGAACAAAAATAACTATAAAGATGATTCATGCCTTAATAGTAGGAAAAGTAGATTCGTGGTTAGGATGTCTCATCTGTAGGTAGGCATAGAATATTTTTATACAACGTATCTGAGGTGATACAACCTGATCCAAATTGGGATTATAAATTCACATTAAGTTTGTATCAGGAACTTAATTTATTAATTTACAGGGGAAGTATCTCTTCCTGGTATATGAGTTTTTAAGAAAACGAAGATTTAGAAATTATTGGTGCATATTCTTTAGCTTATTCACCCTTAATTGAGAAAATATTGAATGTGTATTATATGTAGACACTTTTAAGAACAATATAAGAGTCTATCTACCTCTCTTAACAGCCTCATAGCCTGTTAGCTGGGGAAACCACATCAAATAATGACACTAGGGTTTAGTGGTAGTATGGCTTGTCACCACTGCTAGCTCCCAAGGGAGATATGAAATGTAGATATGTACAAAGTGTTTTAGACACACAGAGGAGAAGGTCTAGGCAAATGTGGTCTTCATGATATTGGATTTAAAGCTTTGGCTGCAGATCCCAATATAGTTGCTTTGTGAACTGAGCTGGATCACATGTGAGCATTGAAATCTATGCTCTCTGCCCCATTTATCCCTATTTTTCCTTGGGCTCAACCCTGGTTCCTATTTGGTCTTTGGGTGATCTGAGAGAGAAGGTCTCTACTTCAAACAGAGAGAAAATCCTAGAATCCTCTTACTATACTGGTTGAATTCGAGAAGAGAAACCAAGAGCAATATTCCCACAAGCGTGTGCCAAAAAGATAAAAGTCCTCCTACTTCCATTAATAGCACCTTTATTCTTCTCACCCATGATAATGACCTGTTTGTGCTGTTGGAGTTCAATTAATTCTTAATTTGTATCATTTCTTCTTTGGGGGTGAAATTATAGGGGAAGTTCTGAAATTCCTGAGACCAGCTGGTTCTTAAGCTTTGAAACCTGATGAAAACTATTCATCATCTCTCCAGAAAGATACATTTCCATATTTCATACATTTACTAAAATTAATTGAGGTTAAGAATCCTGATCTGAAGTTTAAAGCAGTGCTTCTCAATCTTTTTTCATATCCTAACATCCATAGAAATGATATTTGTGTAGCACACTAGGGTAAATTAAAAAGGCAACTGTATGGGCTGGATAGAAAAAGTTGTTTTCTTTATATTATATAATGAGAAAAATAAGATAAACATATTAAGGATGATAAGTATTAATTTTATATATGCTTCTAAATAAATTATTCTAAAAAATTTAGTGAAAAACATGAGATTGTATCTGTAAACATAACTTTTTAAAAAATTTTTGTATTGATTTCAGAGAGGAAGGGAGAGGGAGATAGAAATAGAATCATCAATGATGAGAAAGAACCACTGATTGGCTGCCTTCTGCGCACCCCCAACCGGGGGTTAAGCCCACAACCTGGGCATATGCCAGGGGTGGGCAACCTTTTTATGAGTGCGTGCCCAAATAAGCAAAATCTCTGACTCAAAATTCTTCTGCGTGCCAACCCTAATTTTTTGAGAACATGTTATGCCTACTTGATATCTCTTAAGGTGTACATATGTGAAGAACCTTAAAGAAATAATAAAATTCAAGAGACAAAAACACAGTATATGATGATGAAAAATACATTTATTTTTTATTTTTTTAATTTCTTTATTACAAATGTGTCCTCATCTCCCCATTAACCTCCAACCTCACCCCCCCCCCCCACACACACACACTCATGCTCTCATCCCCCTGTTGTCCTTGTCCATTTGTTTGGCTTATATGCATACCATTTATTTTTTAATGTATACATGTACACTGATAGTCCGACAGAAAACTTTGTGACTCCATTTGATATTATCAGTGGGACTTTTGCTGCTGCATCACTAATGACAAAGATTTTACATCAGGTTTATATTTCATGACCTTCAGAGATATGCACGAGCTACTACTTTCATCCGTCAGGATACTCCTATTACAAGACTTAACAAAATTCATCACTGAGAACAAAGATTCACAAGCGTATGTGGATGAAAACATGGAGAGTAACGCTGTTAAAAGTTTTTTAAACAAAAAATTTTCTGGAATGGCATTCCAAGTCCTCAGTGGTCCGTTTTTGACACTTCTCTCTGGTACTCGTGTCTCTAATCGCTTTTTTTTTTTTTTCAATGTTTTCCAAGTAAACTCCAAGGTCAACAAATTTCTGCTTCCAAATTGAGCTACTCTGAAATTCAATCAACTGCATTTCAAAGTTAGCCATGTCTATCCATGAAAACATTTGTAAGTTTAGTTCCTCCAGTTTCATGCTGTCTGGAAACCTCATGAATTTTGCTGTCTCTTCTAGTTCTCTGAATTTCGCAAATCTTGAGAAGAACTGCTCAGTAGTTGACTCGATGATGTTTAAAAACAGCTTTTAAAGGCTTTGACAGTCTGTTCTGTCATCTTTTGGCAGGTCTTTGATGTGCCTCTTGAGGTTTGGGAAATATCTAAATCTCTCACCATCCACATCCCTCTTAAAGACTTCCAGTTTCTTTTCAAAAGCCTTTATGTAACCAAACATAACATCAAGTGTCTTGCCAGTTCCTTGTAATTTAACATTTAAGTCATTCAAATGTTCACAAAAATTGTAAATGGAAGATTATCAGAGAGGGTTTCGCGTGGCAGCAAAAGTTACTGGCGTGCCATGTTTGGCATGCGTGCCAGGGGTTGCCCACCCCTGGCATATGCGCTCTACTAGAATAGAACCTGGGACCCTTTAATCTGCAGGCTGACACTCTATACACTGAGCCAAACCGGCAAGGGCTGTAAACATAACTTTTTAATGTAAGGTTTTGTGATTGAAATAACTATGTAATTCCTCAAAAAGAGAATTTAACAATGACCACTTGGTAGTCATTATTATTATTTTATGTTTTTATTGATATTTATTTATTTGAGGGGGGGGAGGGAGAGCGAGTGAGGGATAGAAACATCAATTGAGAGATAGGTAGTCATTGTTGATGAGAACTTATTTTATATAAATAGGTGAGAAATTTAAAACACTTTCACAATGATTCAAAATTTACAAGTATAAATTATATTTGACTCTGATAGTTCTTTTTTCCTATTTGCTACCTCCTGCTTCCCAGATCCAATTAGTATAATGTCTTCAATATACTGGAGCAATTCAATGCTGATTGGAAGGCTGAGATACTCTATCTTTTGGGGCTATAATATCGCAGAGAGTAGGAGAACTGATGTAATTGTAGGGCAAGACTGTGAAGTTATATTGTCATCCCTGCCTAGTAAAAGCAAATTGCTTCTGGTGTTCCTTGCTGATTTGTATGGAGAAATAAGCATTTTCCAGTTCAATAGCTGCATACCAAATGGTAGGGGTTATGTTGATTTATTCCAGTAAAGATACTACCTATAGAAGAGCAGCTCTTACTGAAGGCATCATCTGATTAAACTTATAATAATTTACAGTCATTCTCCAAGATCCATCCACCTTCACAGGCCAAACAGGAAAGTTAAATTGGCAAGAGATAGATTTCATCACCTCTGCTTCTTTCAGATCTTTATTGGTGTCATTAATCTCTATAATCCCACATTCTGCTCTCCCAAGAAAGCAATAATTTTTGTTTACTCTCCTGGTATGTGTGTATGTGTGGGAGGGAGATTTCTAACATCTTTAACTTGATCCTTCAGACTATAATGGCCCTTATTCCAGGATCAGAGAGCCAATATGGAAATTCTGCCAGTTATCAGGTATCTATTTTAATTATACATCCAGGAACTGATTAAATCACTACATCGTGGTTCTATGGACCCACTCAGCCCCCTGTGAGTCAAACTTGAATTATGACTCTATCTCTCAGGGGTTGATGGGGGAATAAGAGGGACATATGTAATACTTTCAACAATAAAGATTTTTTTTAAAAAGACTCTGTCTCTCACCTGTCCACCACAAGCCCCCACTTAAACTGGTAGACTGCAGTGGCATTTTGGGCCCCCAGGAATTAACATCAGTTTAGTGCCAATGTTTAGAAATCTCTAAAAACCTGGACATTTCTTTTTCCCTAGCACACAATCATTTTACAAAATGGCCAGATGTCCCTTATGGAGAAGACACAGAGAAAGATTTTCAGTGTATATTAATGGCAGTGCTGCAGAATTCTCATTTAAGGGGATCCAGCCTTCCTTTCAATTAAGAGGCTTAGGTTTGGAAACTGGGTAAAAGGTCTGAATTTTCCACTGTGGTGACTGAAGTAATATTTTTTCCATCATATGTGGATTTTTAATATTATGTGTAGATGATCAATGTTTTAGTAAACTGGCCATCTATTTTATTCCTAGGACCACCATGATCATTTAGCCACAAAGATCACTAAGGGTCAAAATACCTGATTACCACTATATCTATACTTCTCTTTATGGTAAATATACCCACCTTGTCTTTGGTGGTTAAACACTGACATTGACCTCTGATACTTTGAAATGGATCATCCCATCATGCCTAGCTTATGGATGAAAGCCACCATAGAGCTTTCCAAGGATGCAAGTACTCCCACTCTCTAATGTATTTTTCAGTGCCTCAGTAATGTCACCAGAGTCCTCTAGGGAGATGTACTTGGGGTAGTACATGTGCAGGTCATATGTGATAAATCTATTTCAAAATTCCTATCTCCCTAAGCCTTTGGATCTCTTTATGTTATGTCAGGGAAGTTCTGGTATCTCAATTTGAATAAACATAGGCCACTGTGGAGTCTATGTTTTAGTGAACTCACCAATGGTTAGTGTCACTCCCAGCTATAAATGCTAACACATTAAATCCTTACTTTCTGGTAAGTGTACCCATAACAAGAAATTCTAACCAAGCCAGTGTTATATTCTGTGCTCCTTGCTTTAACTCCCTTATAACATACTAGCACACATTCCCTGGGTTTCTGCCACTGTATAAGCAAATAGTGAAAATCTTTTGCTATAAAAGCCATTTCCTCCTGGTCAGACTTTGTATTTACCCTGTTGGAGCATTTTAAGATCTGATTTTAGTTATGATTTTACTAGAAATAAGAGGTGGTTGTTGTGAGTCTTGAGGAAAGTGGGCATCCCCCTGCAAGGCTATTGCCCAAGATGAGATTATTACATTTTCAATTAAGAGGAGGTCAGTCTCCACAAATACGGAGAAAAAACTGCTTCCATTGGCAAAAGAGGCTCAGAGTGGCTCATGTGTTTGAGATTATCAGTCTCCTAGTCTAATTAAATGTCACCATTCCAAATTTCAGGGTCCCTCTTCTTACCAATCAGTGCCCCAAGTTTCACATAAGTAACGTAGCTAGATTGTGAATTCAATTTATGTTATAAGTCTGCAACCCATAATTCTTGATGAACCCTTTATCATTAATTATAGAACCCGTTATCATTAATTATATAATGAATTTGTTACAGTTTTTGGCTTACAGCCAAAACAACAAAAACTATTTTGTTGTTGTTGTTAATCCTTATCAGAGGATATTTTTTCCATTGATTT
Organism: Myotis yumanensis; assembly: GCF_028538775.1. Taxonomy (NCBI): domain Eukaryota; kingdom Metazoa; phylum Chordata; class Mammalia; order Chiroptera; family Vespertilionidae; genus Myotis; species Myotis yumanensis. Next base: position 20,168,550 of record NW_027223767.1, on the reverse strand, counting down.
TTTAAGACAAAGTAGAAGGGAGGAGGAGAGAGAGAGAGAGAGAGAGAGAGAGAGAGAAACATGATGTGAGATAGACATATTAATTGGTTGCCTCCCGCATATGCCCCAACCAGGACTAGGAATCAAGCCTGCAACTGAGGTACATGCCCTTGACCAGAATCAAACCTGAGACCCTTCAGTCCATGAACCAATGCTTTATCCACTGAGCTAAATCGGCTAGGGCCTTAGCTTTACTTTTAAGTGTTCATCAAGAAAGGGTTATGTTCAGCCTTTTTTCTTCTCTAGCTATTCTTACTGATGAGCTATACTAGCAACCTCCTACAAAGACATTTTTCTGTCAATACCCAGAGGATCAAGACTCATAACAAATCCAAGTAAATCATATATCTTTTAGTAGTCTGAGTAATCAGAATAATGTATGATTTCTTTTTTATTCTATGAAACCCCTTCCTCAAGGATAATTGGCTGCTCTTTCATGTATGACTGACAGTCTTGCCAACCAAGATGCCAAATGCTACAATTGACCAATTTACAAATCTATTGGGAGTGTGTGTGGAGAGTCCTAAACTAGATTTACAAAGGCTAGCTGACAGCCTACAACCTAAGTGGAATGACTCTAGAATCTTACGGGTGGGAGTGTGAGGTGTGCAGAATGATATACACTTTGAGTAATTCAAATGCAAACTAATGCTGTTTAGACTAGACAATGCTTCTATCATTTTCCAGTGGACTTGATTCTGCATAACTTCCTACAAATGCATCATAATACATTTCAGTGGCATTCAGATTCTTACTGGACACTTCTGTCAGGCTATCAAGCAGGTAGCTTAAATGTAATGCCTCCAAACTTAAATTTGTATCATTCCTCAAACCTGTTATTCTTTCCTTTACTTATTTCAATAAATGCCATCACCATCCATTCACCCTTCTAAACATGAAAAAAAAAGAAAACACTTAGTGAGCCTTAACTAACCTCTTCTTTCACTCCTTAGATCCAATTATGCCCCAGTTCTGATCATTGTCTTTGTTTGGGTTCTCTCAGAACAGACCCTGATCTAAAATGTTGAGTACAAGTTCATTTGGGAGATGGTTCCAAAAAAACAATGGTAAGGGTGTAGGGAAGAAATACAGGAAATGAAGGAAGCTTGCATTATTGAGTATCAAATGCAATATTGGGCAACTGAAGCTCAATGCCATTGGGTAACTCTGGGAGACAGAATAGAACATACCTCAGAAATGCTCCACCTGTGAGACTATGCAACTTCCTATTTATCAATGGCTGAGGGCTTCTCAGATATTAATTTCCAAGTTCTTCTGGCCTGTCCCACATTTGGACTGTCAGGAAGTCCTCTGAGAGAATTGCAGATGCTTGCAACCAGAAGCCATCTGCCTGTTTTGTAAAGGTGAAGCTGAAGGGATATGGTTTGGGTACTGACAATGTCTGGCGGAGCCTAGAGTAAAGTAGAGTGCGGGGTAGTGAGGCATTCATCTCAGGTGCAACATTCAAGGTGCAAACTTTACCTTGATTCTCTTTCCCCCACCCTATTCCTTCACACTTCCAGTCTTTGCTGGAGGAGTTAACTTTAAAAACATCAATTTGATCACATCTGTACTATGTTTAAAAAACACACATAGAATAAAGTCTAAACTCCTTACGTTAGCATGAGTAACTCTGCAGATTGAAAATTTACCTTTTGTGGACCCTGAGAAAAAGATACCTGCTAAGAAGGGTTCCTGGTGGCTTAACTGGGCTTTAAAAAAACCAAACACACACACACACACACACACACCACCACCACCACCACCACCACCACCACCAACAACAACAACAACAAACAAACAAAACACATACAAAAAAACAGAGCCCAGCAGCCATTTCTAAACAGGGGCCTCTCATGCAAACAGCATGAAAATCTATTTTTCTGTGAAAAATTCCCCGATCTCTCTGGGAAAATATATTATTTATTCCTCTGTGTTTCTGGACATTTTGTATGTACCTCTACTTTTGCACTTTGCAAATTGAGTTGCATCTGTTTATTCACTAACCTGGGAACTCTTTAAAGGCAGGCCTGATTCATATATATTTTTTAAAATATATTTTATTGATTTCTTACAGAGAGGAAGGGAGAGAGATAGAGAGTCAGAAACATCGCTGAGAAAGTAACATCGATCAGCTGCCTCCTGCACACCCCCTACTGGGGATGTGCCAGCAACCAAGGTACATGCCCTTGACCGGAATCGAACCTGGGACCTTTCAATCCACAGGCCGACGCTCTATCCACTGAGCCAAACCAGTCAGGGCTTGATTCATATTTTTAACCCCAGTGTCTACCTGCATATAGAAGGCACCCAAAAAAGGTTTATTGGTTTGCATTTATCTGGTTGTTTTCAAACAAAACAGATTTTTAAAGAAATGGAAGGATGCTTCTTAGCAATTTCAGGAGATGGGACACTATAAGCAAAGAAAGCAGTCTGTGAGAATGTACAATTGGGACCTATCAAATAAATCTAGTTTATATATGAACTGCTTCAAAAAGGCTTCAAGGCAGCTATTTTTAAGTGTTGGAATCTGTTGTCTCCAAAGGCAGTACTTTTGGTTTATTCAACTAAAACATGTGTTATGTTGATAAAAAGGTGAATACTCTAGTACATTATAAGCATAATATTTCAGATTAAAGAGTCCCTAGATTGTAACTGCCCTAGAGACAGAGACCAGGAATATAAAATTTACTTTCTACATAGCACAAACTAGACTAAACATACACAAACTCTTAAATGAATTTTGGCACAGAAGTGATTTTGATAATCTGTGGTTGAATCTATAGTCATTTGCAATGAAGTGGGGACCCGGTAATTATCCAATTTAATTCCTTAATATGAATAAATAAAACAGATAAATCACATTCCTCTCAGAATGACCCTTCAAAAAAAATGCTTTTTAGTGAGATTATTATTCTAATGTCTGTCAGCCTTTCTCACATGAATTAGGTAGCCATCAAAGTTTCACTTCACCTCATCTTGATTGTTATTTCAAAAATTAATAAGGATGACAATGTTTTTAAAAATTCAATTGCATTACTGTTGCTGGTGGGTTTGTTTTTTTTTAATGATAATAGTGATGATTACTGGGGTGAGTTTTCCTGTCTCCCTGAGCACTAGCCTAGCATTAATCTAGCTTTGGTCAGTAATAACAGAAATAACAGTATTACAGTTTGAAAAATTTAACAGTTGAGAACTCATTACCATTCAATAGAATGGTGGGATGTGGTGGGGGTCAGGAGAGATTTTGATCTTTCAGAGTACTTTGTGTTGTTTATTAATGTTGTCTTTCTCTCTTTTTGTTATTAATAATGGTCTGGTAATACTTTCCCCTACCATTTGATGATATTTTTTGCTGGTCCAGATGAGTGAGTCACCATCTCAAGAGGAACCCAAACCTGCTCAGGTACCTGGCCTAAATAGATGCCTAACCATTTAACCATGAGAGGATTTGAGACTAGTTTTCTTGGAAGAATTGAGATGAAATATCATACTCTATCATTTAATTAATTCTCTTTTTAGTTGAAGTGTTCTGCATCAGATTTTAACAAAAATGCAAAAAGGGATCAACTAAAAAGCAGTGGCCTGCTTCTAGTTAGTTGATATTCCTTATCCTACATAATAAAAGGCTAATATGCAAATTGTCCCCTTGCAAGTTCGACCAACCAGGAGTTCGACTGCTCATTATAACATGTGCTGACCACCAGGGGGTGGTGCAGAATGAAGGGAGAACCTGGCTGGCAACTGGCAGCCAGGGGAGGGAAGGCCCAGGCCAGCAGCCAAGAGGCCCCAATTGGCCCTGATTGCTGGCCCCGGCTAGGGACCCTACCCATGTACGAATTTCATGCACCAGGCTTCTAGTATATTAATGAGCCTGTTACTGTTTGAATTTGTTAATACACTACCTTGGTGTGATTTTATTTGGTGTGATGTTTACTCATTATGTGAAAATTTTAAACATAAAAAGCTGCTATACTAGAGTATAAGGCAGTGGTTCCCAAACTTATTTGGCCTACCGCCCCCTTTCCAGAAAAAATATTACTCAGTGCCCCCTGGAAATTAATTTTTTTAAAATTTTAATAGCAATTAAACAGAAAGATATATGTATTAATGTTTCTACCTTTTTCGTAAAATATAGTAAAGAAAGGTGTAAATTAGAAACATTGAAGTTTGAAATTATGAAACTATTTATTGAACTCAGAATAGAAAGGTAATACAAAAAAAAGTTAAAACAAATGCACCTGTGGCCATCACCGCCCCCCTGGATCGCTGCAGCACCCACCTGGGGGCGGTAGCGCCCACTTTGGGAATCACTGGTATAAGGTATTAGTTTATCAACAGTTCCTTCTGGATAACACTTATTAACACTGTTTCCATTTTAGGAAAATGGAGAAGAAAACAAAGAAAGGAAACAGGAAGCAACTAACAGGAATGAGCCTATTGAGGTAGAATTTTCATAGAAAGTCAGATATTAATGCTGGAGAGTAACTTGGACAAATTAATTTCCTTATAAAAGAAGGAAAAGAAAAGATGTGGGTATTCAGACAGATAAATAAAATGGCAAATGGAAAATTAAGCTGACTCCTTTGAATCAGTTGTAGGACGCTTCCATAGATAAATTATTTGTGAAGAGCTATTATGAATTATATATAAATAAAGATTGCATTCTAAAATCAGAACTACTACCCTAAATACAATAACCACCAGTTTTTAGGGTAATTTCATGATCATTCTGTACTTTTCATGTTAATCATTTAAGTAACTTTGTGTTTAAATAAATGCAAGACATATGAGAAAGCATTTTACAGTAAAGGGAGGCAACTGAAAATAGTTATATGGATTCACCATTAAGTTGATTAACATGAGTCTCTAAAATATTCTATTCTTCTTCTTTTAAAAGAACATTGTCATAAGTACAAAAAGCTATTTTGCCACTATTTAAACTAACCTTTAATTTCCTCAATTCAGATGAAATGTTTTCTTTCACCCACAAACATGGAAGATGATTCCAATAGTAAAAGAAATATTTTCAAAAGTCTGATTGCACTATGCTGTGAATTATGTTTCTAGAAAGTATTGTATAATTGAAATATTAATGTACATGTAGCATAATATTCTTAGCATATTACTTTGTTAGCAATAGGAATATGTGCTTACACATTGAGCCAATACGTTTTATCTTGTGAATGCAGTAAATAGACTGATTACTATGTTGCTTCTAATATATAGCATTAAATCTTAGCAAAATTAAGTAGGAATGTTTGGCAACTACAAGGTATTTATCTACATTCTTTAATTGGGAGAGTTGATGCAACTTTGAAGAAGAGCAACTCATTTTGAAAGGCTTCTTTTTCTTTTCAGAGTTCACAGAGTTCAGCACTGAGTTCTGCATTAGATTTCAACAAAGATGGGGAAGAAGAAACAACAGATGAAATCAAATCTGAAGGTAAAGAACTAGCCATTCCCCTACAGCAGCAATTTTTAATTGGTATGCTGTGGCAGGCACACTAACTAGTGTGCCACAAGAAGTTTTAAAACATGCAATACCTGACGATTTAGTTGGGGCACTGACCCTTTTCCCTTAGATTGTCAAATTTAAAAAATGACAACATGACAATAGCCATCAGGTGTGAATGAATCAAATTGTACCTATATTTTTTTGTCAAATCGGCAAAAATACTTTTGGTGCACTGCAGAATTTTAGTAATTAGCTTATGTGTGTCATAAGATGAGAAAGATTGAAAATTGCTGCTCTGCACAACAGAATTTAAAACTATTATGTAGTTTTTATTAGGGATACATTTCTCAGGATTTTGCCCTTTAAAAATATAATCCTAGGAGTATTTTAAATGCAGTTTGGAAATAGTTTGAAATGTATTCCCTTTAACTTCTATTAATACTTTTAAGGCAATATTATGACTATTCATCTTGTACTAAAAGAGGAAATTAGCTAAGATTGGGGACATACCAGGAAACCCATTAATCCTATATATATAACTAGTATATATAATAAAAGTGTAATATGCTAAGTGTCTGACCATTTGACCAGTCCACCAGTCACTATAATGTGCACTGACCACCAGGGGGCAGACACTTCAACTGGTAGGTTAGCTTGCTGCTGGGGTCTGGCTGATCAGACTGGGCGAGATGGGCCAGGCAACCCTGGAGCCCTCCCACAGTCCCTCCCAGGCAGCCAACCTCCCGCGGTCTGTCTCCAGCAGGCTGACCCTTATTGGCCCTGCTCGGGACTGGGCAAGACAACCCGATCACTGGCCAGGCTGAGGGACCCCACCGGTGCACGAATTCGTGCACTGGGCCTCTAGTACAAACATAAAGTGAGGAGCCATAGTGATTAGGCCTGCATATTGTTTTTCTGTTTTTTCTTTTTACCCTTGTACCTGACCACACATTTATTGTTTGACTTCTAGCCCCATTTTTTCTTTTTACCCCTGTACCTGACCACACATTTATTCTGTTTGACTTCTAGCCCCATACTTAACTGAAATCCCCCATAATTATGCAGATTGAAAGAGCTCCCAGGATGTGCTCAAATACATATCTTTGCATAGAAAATACTGTGGTTAAATATACCATGTGAATTTTTCACTTCTTTGTCTTGTTTTACTTTTTAGACTATGAGTTTAACTTGCATTTTGAGAAATCTTTTTTTTTTTTTAAACTATCAATTTGCTCAGCTCTGTTCTCATTACAGAGCCTAAGATTAAACAAAGTTTTGTAGGAAAATGCCTTTTCCTGTAGCTATTGAATTTATTTCTAATAGCATTAAGTAGTGTTTCTTTTCCTCTGCTTTCACAGTAGTCTTTCTACATTATGTGGAAATGTTAAGAAATCCTGATAAGACCAAGCCAGCTGAGTTTCAGACAGGGTCTGTGTTTAAAGAGAACATCACACATCTAGTTGAATAGCCCTGCTGGGTCAATTTTCACTAATTTAATCAGGAGCCAGCCCCACTAATGTTACATGCTTTCTTGTGAAGAAAGAGTCTACTAAGGCTTATTATAATGTGGATTATAATTCATTCCTACTTATGTCCTTAAATAGGGTTGTACCGAGGCCATGCTCAGCAGTGGGCTATGCACTAAGTGCAGGAAATGATAAAAGTCACTTGTAAGGCTGGACCTTTCACACAATATGAATAAGGAATTACTTAGTTGAAAGCATTTATGCCCATAGTGCGTAAATGAATAGGTCTTTGTATATTAGAAGGTGGATTAATACAAGGGTGAAGGTGTGTATGTTAGTGTGTATGAAAGGCTATTAATTCTATGAAGAGTTTAGGAAGAAAATCCTGAAATAGAATATCAGTGCCTAGCATAGTACTAGGCACAAAGTGAGATATCAATGATTATTTATTGAATGAATGTACACATGAATAAAAACATCTGTAAAAGGTTTAGGAATGTCCAAACACAGACCTGCTTTTCTTTTTTAAAAGTACCTGTTTGAAACTATATTCAAATGAATCTGAGTTAATTTTTCCTTGGGGCTGTGCTGTAATTTATGATCCTTGAATTCAGAGGTCACTCAATCAAAAGACAGTTGTATGTAGGCTTAATCAGAATCCTGATTTATTGACCCTGCTATTGCTGTACCTCCTTTTCTTTTATTGGTTTTATGGCCCTACGAGAGAAGTGTTTGACTAGAGTTATAACCAAACACACATCTATTTCTCTTCTACATATCAGTGGGGACAACGTAAGCACTAGGATTATTGCTTAGCAACTTATAATATCTAAGAATACTAGAGGAGCACTAATAGGTTGTAACGAAGATAGAGAATGCCCTAGTTCATGTGGGGGTTTATAATGGGTTGTGGCAGATGGGTAGATATTAATTTGCTATACATCTGTAGCACTACTTTTATTTATTTATCTTTTAAAATATATTTTATTGATTTTTTTACAGAGGAAGGGAGAGGGATAGAGAGTTAGAAACATCGATGAGAGAGACACATTGATCAGCTGCCTCCTGCACACCCCCTACTGGGGATGTGCCTGCAACCAAGGTACATGCCCTTGACTGGAATTGAACCCGGGACCCTTCAGTCCACAGGCCGACGCTCTATCCACTGAGCCAAACCAGTCAGGCTGTAGCACTACTTTTAAAGCAGAAGGAATATATGTCTTGCATTATGCTGGAAAGGTTCGAAGCAGAGAGAATACACTAGAACCTGCACACTTTCAAGAACTGCTCTTACACACTTATTTAAAATCAAAGTATATTAATGAGCAGTGTTACAAAACAGAATGGATTTCCTTTCCCAAAAAAAAGTGGTCAATTTTTTTCTAAATCCAACCGAGATGTAAAAGGAGAGCATTATACTACCTTCCACACTTCCCCATATTGAAATAAGAGAATTAGCCAAAAAGGAAATAAAAACTTGGGAGGGAGGTTCGTAAATACTATCTACTATTGGGTATAAGACATTGTTTAGATTAAATATTGGCTTTTCAAGGGTTTCTCTTTTTTTAATATATTTTATTGATATTTTACAGAGAGGAAGGGAGAGAGATAGATAGTTAGAAACATCGATGGGAGAGAGACATTGATCAGCTGCCTCCTGCACATCTCCCACTGGGGATGTGCCCGCAACCCAGGTACATGCCCTTGACTGGAATCGAACCCTGGACCCCCCAGTCCGCAGGCCGACGCTCTATCCACTGAGCCAAACCGGTTTCGGCTCAAGGGTTTCTTTAGAGACTACTTAGACTTTTCTGACAGTCTCCCAGATTTCCTTATTTTTAGTGATCTTGACAGTGGTCAGGTTTGGATCACCATCCATCCCTGGATCTAAATGGGTGAGGTGCCCTAGCTGGTTTGGCTCAGTGGATGGAGCATCAGCCTGCGGACTGAAGGGTCCCAGGTTCAATTCTGGTCAGGGCACATTACCTCCCACGAGGAGGTAAGAAGGAGGCAGCCGATTGATGATTCTCTCTCACCATTGATGTTTCTATCTCTTTCTCCCTCTCCCTTCCTCTCTGAAATCAATAAAAATATATTTAAATAAATAAAATAAAATAAAAAATAAATGGGTGAGGTCAGTATTATCTAAACCAAATGGATTAAGAAAGAAATTTGGGCAGACAAAAATATCTATCATTAGAGGTCAGGTGGGTGGCTCAGTTGGTTGGAGCTTCATCTGGTACATCGAAAGGGTTGTGGGTTCAATTCCATTCAGGTCATACCTGGGTTGCAGGTTCAATTCCCAGTTGGGGTGGGTGTGGGAGGCAGCCGATCAATATTTCTCTCTCACCTCAATGTTTCTCTCTCTCTCTCTCTCCCTTTTTTTCCCTCTCTCTCTCCTTCTCCCTTCCTCTCTCCCTAAAATCAATAAACATATCCTGGAGTGAGGATATATATTTTGGTGGAGAAGAAGTGATCAACCATGCCACATGCTGCAGAGAAATAGAACATGTGTTAAGGAGTACTATCAAGTATTTTTATAGAATGTCCCTAATTGTGATTGGTCTGAAGGTTTCTTTAAAAATCATGATAAGGTTGGGATTATGGGCTTGGGGGAGGAAGACTACAGAGGCAAAATGCTATTCTCATCACATCCTATCAAGTATATCATATATGCTATTAGCATGACTTTATACTGTTGATGTTAATTCTTCTCATCTGACTGAGATAGCTTTGTCAGGTTTGTCCACTGTAAAGTTACTCATTTCCGTACCTTACTTTCAGGAAGTTATGCACAGCTCTTAAAGAGAAAAGCATTATACTCTACCTTTTTGAGGGCACACTTTTTTGAATACTTCTGCACAGGAAGCACATTTGTCTATGTCCCCCATTTACTTATTTATTCAAGTATTTGTTTATATCAGTATGGATATATGAATATTTCTTTTATACTTGGTTATAATCCAATACTACTTCATTTCTTTGCTCAAATTGTTTCATCTTTGGCCATTAGGAGCTCTTTCAGTTGGCTGCTGTGTCCCTTTGACATACCACAATCTTTGCAGAGTTGTTTGAACTCTTCCTTATTTTCTGGCACTACAAGATGCTCCAGGCTCAACATATATATATGTCCTGCCCCAGTCCTTAAATTAGTCATTTCTCCAGTGAGTCCTGATTTGTAAAAATTTGAGAATAATATTAGCAACCAAGATCTGAGCACTAGGTACCCAAGTGTTCTTTTTTCCCCCATAGATAGCATTTATAACATTTTTAAAATCCTCACTTGAGGATATATGTTTTTATTGATTTTAGAGAAAGAGGAAGGGAGAGAGAGAGAGAAACATCAATGTAAGAGAGAAACATCGATCTGTTGCCTCCTGTATGTGCCATGACTGGGAATCGAATCCACAACCGGGTATGTGCTCTGATCAGGAATTGAACCCACATTCTTTTTTTTAAAAAAATATTTTTATTGATTTCAGAGAGAGGAAGGGAGAAAGAGAGAGATAGAAACATCAATGATGAGAAAGAATCATTGATTAGCTGCCTCCTGCACGACCCTACTAGGGATCGAGCCTGCAACCCAGGCATGTGCCCTTAACTGGAATTGAACCCGGGACCCCTCAGTCCACAGGCCGACACTCTATCCATTGAGCCAAACCAGCTAGGGCTGAACCCACATTCTTTATGGTATATGAAACGACAGTCCAACCAACTGAGCCACTTGACCAGGGCTATAACATTCTTTTTATTTTCTTTAATTTCTCTGCTGTGAGGACATTGATTATAATTCTTTTAGAGACTCCTTACATTTATTCTATTAATGCTTTTCCTTGGGTATTATTAATTATTGGATTGGTTGAATTTAGTCATGGAGATAATTTTCTTTAGTACAATTCTTATGTGTGTGCTTACATTTGCATTTGGGAATCCCTGTTTGCTCCTTTGTGGACGGAGTTTTTGTTTTCTGTAGCCTACTGCCAGTGATTGTGGCTAAGAGGTAAGATGTGCAGTCAGTGAAGTCTGTCAGCAATTTATTTTCTCTGTGTGTGGAGGCATTCTCCTGCCCCTTTATCCCAAACCACTATGTCCTAATGCAAGGATGAATCCATATCTACATTCTTTAAACTTGGGATGCCTCAAAGCTCCTCTCAAATTTCACAGTGTATGTTTTTCTCCTTTATATTTTCAGTCGCATATTTTCTTCAATCATTCTGCTCCCACCCACCTTACATTTTTCAGAGACTCTCAAAATTTCTGCCTACTGAAGGACTCCTTCATGATTGCCAGCATTCTTTTTTTTAAAAATATATCTTATTGATTTTTTACAGAGGGGAAGGGAGATTGATAGAAAGTTAGAAACATCGATGAGAGAGAAACATCGATCAGCTGCTTCCGCGTGTGGGCACACACGTACAATGCGATTGAAACTTCATGGCCCATGCGCAGAAGTCGGTATTTTGTGGAAGAGCCACACTCAAGGGGCCAGAGAGCCGCATGTGGCTCAGGAGCCACAGTTTGCCGACTGCTGAGTTAGGGCAATTGCCAGCATTCTTATGTTTATATTAAAACTAGAGGCCCGGTGCATGAATTCATGCACGGGTGGGGTCCAGCCAGCCCACCCCACCATTAAGGGTGGACTGGCTGGGGCGAGGTGCTGTGGGCGGGGCCAGCCAGGGCAAGGGGTCATGGTGGTTTGCCAGCTGGCCCGCCCCCAATGGGGGGGCCACTTGAGGGTGGGGCTGGCCGGGGGAGGGGCTGCAGGCATTCTGGTCATTCTGCTGTTCGGTCAATTTGCATATTACCCTTTTATTATATAGGATACACACACAAAACCTTTTCTGTCATTTCTAGAGATTTTAGTAGGGAGGGAGTAGTAGGTGCTTGTTCTCAGTTCACTATCTTGGTCTAATATCTCCATAATACATTTTTAAAATGAAAACATGAAAGAGGCTAGAAATATGAAAGTGGGAAGAAATATATTTAAATATACATGTATGGTAGACTCTCTTCACTGTCCACTCAGCAGACATTTCCCTACCTTTTTGCCTGCCAACTAAACCTCAATATTACAGAAGATGGAAATATCTAATATCAGATAACTTGATGTAAACTCTGACATGAAGGAATAAATTATGATCAGTCAAAACTAGTCATAGTAGTCCCTTTTCCCTTTACCAGCTATTGGTCTAGGCAGTGATTGGCAAACTGTGGCTCGGAAAACTGCGGCTCGCAAGCCACATGCGGCTCTTTGGCCCCTTGAGTGTGGCTCTTCCACAAAATACCGACTTCTGCGCATGGGCCACGAAGTTTCACCCGCATTGTACCTGCATGCCCGCACGTGGTATTTTGTGGAAGAGCCACACTCAAGGGGCCAAAGAGCCGTATGTGGCTCGCAAGCAGCAGTTTGCCAACCACTGGTCTAGGGGCAGACATGTAACCTGATTAGGGTCAATGAAATGTAAAGGAAAGTGTTGGAGCAAGGATCTGGGATCTTCTCTTCAAGGATAATAAAACAGTCTCAAGAGGAGAAATCCTCTTTGTTCTCAACCCTTTTCTCCTGTAAAGAAGAGATGTCTGGAGCTGCAATAGCTGTCTTATGATCCTGAGGTATAAGCACAAAAAAATGAATAAAGAATAATGAAACAGGCGAGGTACTTAATGAAAAACACGGAGCTGCTGAATGATTTCTGATTAAGTCAACAATAATTATAGTCACTGTTGTCTGACTTTCTGTTACTTTCAACTGTGTTTGAATACACCATTTAAAGAGATATTTTCTCCTATTAATATTCTAAACTAGCATATATTAAAATCTACTTCTAATATTTCTTATATTTCACTTTTTCCCCTCAGAATCAAAACTGGAGGAGCAGCCAGGGATCTCAACTGTAAAGGAATCTAAAATTGAAATCTCAAAGAATGTTGTAATTAGAGAACCTGCAAGTGTGGTTTTCAATTTAGATCAAACTGTACTGGATTCAAAGCTAGATCTACCATGGAAGAAAAATCTTTTTGAACGAGTGGAGGCGAGAGCTCAAGCAATGCAGCAGAAAATATTAGATAAGGATAAACTGAAAAAAGAACTAGACAAACAAGCTGAGAAAAAAATCCCTAAGGAAACTTTGGCCAAAGAGTGGTTTAATATTGACAACATGACTCTGAATACTCGTGCATATTTGCTTGACAAACTTCTACCCACCTTAGTGGTTGGAATGGAACATATGTTAATGCAAGTGGAAAAAAAGAAGCTTTTGTCAGAAGCTGATATTCCAACTAAGTTTGATCCAATTATTTATTTGGGGGAATATTTAATGAGAAATAATCCTCTTTATATCAAAGACTCAAAAATGTCTGGTTATCAGAGGGAGATGAAAAATGTCACAGAAAATCTGAAGATACATATTACCAACACTATCTGCAACAGGTACAATTTGTTATATTTTCAGTTAATGATATAGCTCCTTACACAGAAAAGTACATAGAACAATAATAGACTCATACAAACTTAAAAGGACTTCAAATAAGGCAGTTCCCTCTATGGAGCATGCCTGAGCCTCTCTCTCTCTCTCTCTCTCTCTCCTAAATCCCAAAGGCCCTTCTTTTGTTGTAATTTGTTTCTTGAGCCCATTTCTTCTACAGCTCACTTCTATTTTAAAAAGTAATTATTGAGCTACTACTATGTGTTTCACTATGAGGCACTAATGAAGACTTATGAAGTGTATTTAATCAGTTTCTTGTATTCACAGATTTACTTGTCTCACTAGGACCCCAAATGCCCTTCTCTCTGCTGTGGAAAGTAAACCACATGAGTTGAGAGTAGGGACTTTTTCAAATTTTAACTTTTCAGATAAGCAACATATTCACCTGGTTCAATAGCCAAAATATATAGCTATACAATGAAAAGTTTCCCATTCTTATCCTCCATGTACACAGTATTCTACCTCTGCCTTAAATAACTTCTTTTTTTAGTTTTCAATGGATCCTTCCAAGGTCCCTTTATACATACATAAGCAAATGCAAATGTGGATACTTGATTTTCTTTCTTTTTTATGGAAATATGTGAATAAGTTACACTTTCCTCTGTTTTTCACCTGCCATTTATCTTTCATCATGAAGATGAGTTTTTTATTTCTACATGGTTGAGTTTGCTTACTTTCATTTTATGGCTTTCATTTTTGAGTCATTGTTGTACTTCAGATATTAAAATAATTATCCTATCTTTTCTTATGAAATTATATTTTAATTTTAAATACTGACCCATTTGGAACTTATCTTAAGGTAAGATGTAAGATATGGATCCAACTTCATCATTTTCCCAATGGCTATGTAGTGATCCCAATAATAATTGTTGAATAGTCTATCCTTGCCCCACTGTTTATAATGAACCTTTATTACTAAATTCCTATATATTTTGTAGTGTATTTTTGGACTTTTCTGTCCTATTCCATTGGTCTATCTCCCTTTTTATGCACCAGCACTCTGCTTTAATTATTGAGACTTTTGAGTATATTTCAATGAGTCTGACGGCTGGTCCCCATTATTTGTTATTTTTTTCCGATCACTCCTGTCTGTTCTTGTGTGTGTTTACTTTTTAATATGAACTTTAGAATTGATTCATCTACTTAAAAGGGGGGGGGAGAGGGAGAACACCAAAAAAAACTTTATAGGAATTTTTATTGAAATCTGATTAAATTTATTTATTAACTTGGAAAAAATCGACACCTCTAATAATGACAAGTGTTTCTATTTGAGAACATATCTTTCCATTTGCTCATCAAATTTTGTATCCATCAGTGTTGTCTTAAAATTTTTTATAAAGGTTTGCATCTTTTATTAGTTTTAATACTAGTTATTTTATAATTTTTTGTTGCCATTATGAGACTTTTTCTGTTACACTTCCTATCTAGATATACTTTGAATACACAAAAACTATCAATTTCTGTATATTTTTGTACTTTACTACCTCTTTGAGTTCTCTTATTGTTTATAGTAATTTTTAATTGATTCCTTGGATTTTCTAGGGAGGCAACAATACTGTCTGCAAGCAATAAGAGTTTTCTTCTTCCTTTTCAATTTTTGTATTTCTAGCGTCTTTCTCTTGCCTAATTGCATTGGCTATTACCTCCAATATGAGAGTGGTGATATGGGAATACTTATTTTGCTTATGACTTTAAGTAGAAATGACTCTTGTATTAATTACTATTTCACCAAACACACACACACACACACACACACACACATATATATATATATATAACTACTATAACTTGACTCCATTTGATCTGAAAAAGGTATATTTTATCACATTAGGGAAAATTCACCTAATTTCTATCTTATAAAGTGATTTTTAAAAATCAAGAATGATTGTTGATTTTGTCAAATGCCTTTTCAACACCTATGTAGATGATCATTTCATTTTCAGCCTGGATTCATTAATCATGAACTTTATTAGGAGATTTACTAATTTTGAACTATCTTGTAATTCCTAAAACAAATCCTACTTTGTTGCTATATATTTGGTTACATTGAAACATACTTTCTACTGTTAAGACAGAATAAATGTTTAAATAATTACAGATTTTCATAATATTCTTTCTCTTTCTTTCTTCCTTCCTTTCTTCTTTCTTTCTTTCTTTCTTTCTTTCTTTCTTTCTTTCTTTCTTTCTTTCTTTCTTCCTTTTCTTTACTTCCTTCCTTCTTTCTCTCTCTCTCTCTCTCTCTCTCTCTCTCTCTCTCTCTCATCAATAGTCACCTTCAGTGGCAACAAATAAAATATTTTTCTTATGTGGGGGAAGGTTATTTTTAGTATCATTATGAACACATGGATTTTAATATATAGCCCAGGTATTTTAACATATTATACTCATTTTTTCTTTTTGATGCTCAACTTGACCCAACTTTGGCACCTGAGTTTTTCTGACATTGTCTTTGAAAGCTTCATGAATTTTTTAAGGATTCTTAGTTGTTTGGGTGAAGATCATTCATTGAAGAGCTAGAAATGGTCATAAGTATTGTATTGTCATTGTTTCTAGGCTCTTTCATGACTAAAATATAATTTTAAAATATTAATAATTTCATGTTAAATATGTTTCAGGGTTTTTACCTAATTCCTTGATTTTATATTTGTATCTCTTTTTTTTCCCCTCACACTGAAAATCTTGGTTCCTAACAAGATTGACAGAACTACTTGTTTGCTTTATCTTATAATCTATATAAAATAGCTTCAAAATAATAATACCAACAAGCCTACTAATAATAGAATTAGATTTTATATTTACTTTCAGCCTTGTGGACCAGAGAATATATCCTAGTAAGTATGTGTACGTAAAAAACAAAACCATTAAAAAACTAGAAGAAACCAGGGATTAAATTCCTTTATAACCAGAGAAAAGCCTTTTGAATCATGAAAATATTGATAAATTTGATTACATAAAAATTAAAAGCTTTTTGCTGGAAAATTGAGTCGACTACTCAATTCTGCTTTTATTCTACAAAAATAGCCATACAATATTTAAATGAATAAGCATGGCTGTGTTCTAATAAAGCTTTATTTATGGATCAGGCTGGTGTTGCTCAGTGGTAGAGCATCAGCTGCACAATTCAGGTCGTGGGTTTGATTCCTGATCAAGGGCATGTGCCTGAGGTGCAGGTCTCACCTCTCTCTCTATCTGTCTCTCTCTCTCTTTCTCTCTCTATCTCCCTTTCACTCTCTCAAAAAATCAATGGAAAAAAATATCCTTAGGTGAGGATTAACATAAAAAAACAGTCTATTTATGGATACTAAAATGTTAATGTCTTGAATTTCTATAAGCCACAATATATTATTATTATTGTTATTTTAAAAAATACTTTAAAATATAACAATCTTGGCTTCTGAGTTGTGCAAAACAAGACAGCAGGCCAGATTTGGCCCCTAAGTTGTAGTTTGCTGATCCTTGGTCTAGTTAATATCTTTTAAGTTTCTTCCAAATCTAAAAAAAACCACAACCAATTAAGACACTTGTAATCTCTTCCTGAATCTCCACATTTACCTTTGAATGTATTCTGGCATGGATAGTTATACTTAAATTTATAAAGGAACCTAAAATTCTTTGTGACTTGTTTTTGTGTCCTTCCTGTGGTAAGCAACAAATTAGAAACTTTAAAATGATAATTTTTTTTAGAATTAGGTACATCTGTTCCTCTGGAATGAAGTAAGAGACATTTACAGATCTCTTGTTTTACTTTATGTATAGACATGAAATTTTTGTTTTCAGTTGAAACAGTCTTTCTCAGAGAATGGTTGCCTACCAAAGCATCAGAATTATCTGGGTGATTGGTTAAAAGTAAAGATTTCTATCGTCTTCCTCAAATCTTCTGAATCAGAAACCCTAGGAATGCATTTAAAACAAGTTCTACTGGAGATTATATGAACACTAAGTTTTCAAGATCAATCATTTAGCAAAACAAGTTAAGGGAGTTTTGGTACTAGTGAAAAGTTTCAACAACAGCAGGAAGCAGTATCATCAAATTTAAAAAACAGCTTAAAGAACACTTGTGTTCACCATCTGTTCTTGCAGAACAATAGATTAGATTTGTATTTAGTTCTGTTTCCATTAAAAAAAAAAACTTTAAATTTGGGAATTGGTGTCAAGGCTGTAAATCAATATATTAACAAATCCTTTGTCCTGTTAGGGCTATGTAAATCTCAGTCAGTACATAAAACTAGGCATTTTTCAACATTTATAGTAAGGGTAGTAATAGGCATAGTAGGACTTTGGTCTAGACTCGATTGCCAATCAATAGCATGACACAAGAAAATTAGTTCATTTCATTGGTGTTTCTTGAATGAGGAATTTGATATTTAGGGTCATTTGAGGTTTGATAAGAGCCCTAGTTTCTATTGGAGCACTTTGTTGTAGGAATTTCATGAAAGAGTTAAAATAATCAAAAATCCTCTTTTTTTTTCTTTTTTTTTTTTTTTTGCCTGGATTGTCAGGATCAGGGCTTCATCTCTCTCTGGTAAAAATCCAAGATCTATAGGTCAAAATGTGACAAAAGCAAAATGAGTGTCAGGCATTTGTAGACTATTCAGAAATCCTAGGGATGCCTTACTACAGCACTATGTCTACTGACTTGAAGCTTGGATACCCAGCATCTTTGCAAAAACAGTCCTGCTTTTAACTTCTCTGAACCATATCACTGTTTATGTTGTTCTCAACCCATTAGAGAGCTTTGGAGAAGTCCATTTGGAAATGAGAGCTTTCCTTATTTATTTTCAAGAACAAAGACAAAAATTTTACTTGGTTTTTCAAGACTTTATCTTCTGGTGATTATGTTAAAATGTTCATTTTCCTCAGCCTGAGCTAAAGTTTTCATCTGCCTGTTTCCCAGAACAAAAAGGGATTCATCTCTGTTTGGTGTCTAAGGACAATAGATAGAAAAGACACTCTTTACTGATTTGGAACAATTTTTATAGTGGCAGCCACTTTCTGAGAAATAAAATATTATTGCTGTTTGTAAGTTTTACGTATACAATCTTTTTATTGCTTTTCATTAGGGTTCCTGGAAGAGAGGTATAGAACTAAAGTGGACTTTAGTCCTTACATGTAATTTTGTAAAACCAGTAAGGAGGCTAGGTTTGTCTCATTTTGCTTTTCTTCATGTTTTTTTTTGGCGTCTTTCCCCTCTGATTGTTGGTTCCTCCAGTGCTTGAGAATACATATTCTGAAAGTTACTACTGCCTTGTGAATTGGTAATGAAAAAAAAATTGCTCTTAAAATAGGATTACAAACTTTCAATAGCCTGATTATGGTGATGGTTAGACATATTTGCACATGTGTTGAAATTTGTACAACTATGCACCAAAAAAGTCAATTTTACTGTATGATATACTATTCAAAAGCAAAAAATTTTTAACAGTAAAAATAAGGATTATAGAGGACAATTATTAATGTTAGAATGTCACACTGCTCCAGAGAAGTGGGACCTATTATACTATCATTGTTCTCTCTCTTCTCCACCAAATCATGATACACAGTCCTGATCCTAGAATGAGAGTTTAAATGAACCAGGAAGTAGATCTAAGGGATCCAGGGCAAAAACTTGGATCTTCTTGTGTAGTAGTTAATAGTGATGTATATCCAGTTCTGGCTTGGTAATGACCTCTGGTCCCTATATCCATTGCTTATTTCATAATCACTATGTATCTATGATAAACCTTCAGATACCTTCTGGACATTTTCCCTATGAGTCTTCTTTATAAGCCTTTTAACTAATAATGGAACACTTAATCCAGGAAGAGAAAGAATCACTAAGAAACATTCCATAGAAATTACTTTCTCTACCACAGCTACATAAAGGAGATAAATAAGCCAGTAAAAATGCATTAAGCATTAAGGAAACACAAACCAAGTGAAAACTAAAAGGGAAAGAGACACATGCCTTTATTTTGCTTATAATAATTCCCTGCAAATTAACGCACATGCAGTGTTCAAGGAGCTTACGCAGATTATGTGACAAATATGTTGTGTATGTTTCTGTTGGAATGTGGTATCTGCAAAGGGTTTGAAGGTTTACTTCAAAGGACGCACTTTTTGTGTTTAAAAACACACATACAGACACCAAAATGTCTAACTCATCCTTACAAGATGCCAGCACTAGGGACTTGGCAAGACTGAGGGAATGTTTCATCCTTGATGTAGGGCTTTCTTAGTTGCCAGGAGACAGTGACTTCCTAGGCAGATGTCTGTCTGCTCATACACCACACCAGCTGCCACCTCTTTGCTGAGCCAAACCCTTGTGCTTACATTATGCTAGGAAATCCCATAGATGCTTCTTCTGAAGTGATATTATTAATATTAATCATCTTGTCAATCTGTATTGAATATCATATTTTATCAATCCAGTAAAATAGATTATGCCAAAAGTGAGTGGATAGATAAGGAAATGCTTTTTTAAAATATAGTATTTGAAGAACTATTATACCCAAATGTATGTGATAGGACTTTTTCCAAACAGGTTCTACTTTTGTCCAACCTTAAGCATAATAATAATATATCTAGATTGAGTAGTTCATATTAATTTAGAAACTACACTCTGTTGTATATGTATATATCCCAATATTAAGTACTTACAAATTCAAGTACTTATAGACTAAGAAATCCTGGTCTCCCTGGATGTTATCCTAATACCACACACACACACACACACACACACACACACACACACACACACACCTGCAACTTGATGTTGGATAAATCTATAGTTCTTCTTCAGTGGCATAAAACATGGTTAACGTTAAAAAGACTAAGGTAGAGTTCCTGAATCAAGTTCTCCCCAGCTACGGCTGGATATCTGGGATAATGCCTGACAAGCTTTGTTAGTACTACAGTAGAGACACCTAAGACTACCTAGGATGTTTAGAAATCCCTAGTATTTGCCAACTGTTCTGTTGATTCATTTTAAACTATCCAGTAACTGATATCCTCAAAAGAAGATAGGATTTTTTTTCTGTTCAGAGAATAGACTGAAAACCTTATGTGCAACTGACTTGGTTTTTAATGGCTGAAGATCTTATGTGCAACTGCCTTGGGTTACATATCCTCTGCCTTGCTCAGTCCTACACCAGCAAAACAGATGCTTCCTAGTCCTCCAGGGGGGAATATTCTTACTCCTTCCAATATTGAATTGAAACTCAACCACCTCATTAGGAAATAGGAAATCATCACCATCAAGGCTAGTTTCAAAGTTTGGAGGCACTAGATCAGAGGTATCCAGCATACTATGCTTCTTTCCAACTCAGGGTCTTAACATATGTCATCTCCTCTGCCTGTTATCATTCTTCTTCCTCTTTAGCTATCTTACCAATCCTTTAGAGTTCAGCTTAGTTCAAATACTATGTCATTTTTAATTAATTTACCTATTCCAATCTTGCTCTCATTATGTAAGTTTGTAAGTTTTTTGTGTTATTTTTCTTGTGCTTGTTTTGTTTTTTACATACATAAGATTATTAATTTTGGGTAATTGACAGAAACCCAATTTTGTTAATCCCTTTTTGTGTTGCAGTATCAATACACCTAAGGATCTGGAGACACCCAGTACTTATTACACAATATTGTTTACTTAACTGTTCTGCATTGTATCCTAAGCTTTATAATAGCAAAATCACAGTAGGAGCTCAATAAATGTTTGTCTTTGAGTGAATAAATGACTGACTTAGGGAGTAAATGAGAAAAAGCTAGAAGAAAGACACAGAATAGAGAGCCAGGCAGAAAAGAAGACAGAAATTTAGGAGAATGCTTTATAGAGAGGGGAAAGAGAGAGAAGTGGAGAGAGGGAAGCAGAGAAAGGGATAGATAAAGTAGCAGAGGGAGAAAGAAGTGGAAGAGCAGGAGAGCCAGCAGAGGAAAGGACTGGGGGCTCTGAGATAAGTGGTAGAGGTTTGGCTGCTTAGCAGTTGTATCACAGGAACTTAGCACTTCCTTTAAAATACTAATGAATCTTCCAGCACTTTTAAATCACTACAGAATCTTCTACACTATTAAACCACATTGAAATTTTGGGTTTCAAACCTCAAAGTTTATTTTTGAAGCCTTATTTTCCTAGAGAATTTTGAAGATCTTATCTGGGCACAAAGTAATTACTTAGATTTTAGGGGTTGTTTTGTGTGTGTGTGTGTGTGTGTGTGTGAGTGTCTTGTTTTTTAGTATTAGGGGTATCCAAATGACCAGTTCTCTCTGAAAAGTCTTTTGTCTTTTAAAGTATATCAGATTACCTTAGTCTTTCTTCTTTAAAAGATGAAGACCTGCCTCAAACACTATTGCAAAACTGTACTTGAAATCAGCACCTATTTTTATTATTTTGAACTATTTTGGTATTTCAATCAAAACCAATTTGGGGGTTTTGAAGTCCTAGTCAGGATGATGAACATAGGAACAATTAAAATCACAATTCTTCCTCCATTTTCTACCTGGGTAATACAGCTCTGTCTGAATACAAGGATAACTATTGTGCTCAGGGGCTGTCAAAGTAACTCTGGCCAAATAAAGGAATCTGGCAACATACATTCCTAGACAGAAATCAAAAGTTTGGTCCAAGGCATCAGAATTACTTGAGATGCTTGTTGTAAATGCATCTTTCAGGCTCCCATCCTAGACCTTGAATCAGTGTCATTCCACATGATTTCTGCATCCAGGGAAGAGAGACACCCCACCACCTTAAGGCCTTAGTACATTCAACCTTGATTTTACTGTATACTGTATGTGGCAGCTTCTAGGGCTATTCTTAGTACTTCTTAAGTATAGTATTTAGTTGGGTAAAATAAGGCCTATCTCCATAAAAAGTCAAGTAATAGAAGACAGCCTATGATTAATGTGCTGCAGGCTTGAATCAAGGATAATTTCATGAAGAAAAGACAGGTTAAAAGTTTCTATGAGGCTCTGAACTCTTGTGTTCTGCCATTTGAACAATCTGAATCAAATCCAATGGTCTTAACTCAACATGTCTTCTATTTCTACATCCCTCAGAGTATCCAGGATGAAGGAGAAGATTAAAGAGAAACAAGAACAAAGAGAAACCATAAGCCAAGTCAAAGTCCAGGTGGCCAACCTACGGAAACAGGCTCTGCAGGAGCAGTTCAATGAATGGATTCTAGACCCTAAGGGAATGATTCCTATGAAAGTGGTAAGAAAGGGGGTGTCTGCGAAGGGTAGGTGGGTTAGAAAATAAGAAGGTGATACTGAGTGGAGTTCTAAAATCCTCTCTCTAAATTTTCAGTCCTGCTGACGTAAGTCAATTCTTGACACTAGTCCATGAGAGTACATTTCTTTAATTTTCTCTTGAGTGTTTTTAAAAATTTTAGCTAGAGTTCTAAAAATACATTGACTCTGGCTGAGGTTCCTAAAATCTTCATTACAGTGAGGCATAGCTTCCATTTGTTTTTTTGTATATATGTAACTAATTACTTCTGTGGGCTAAGAGACTATCTTAGCTCCAGATGACATCTGTACTCTAAGAGTTAAATATTTTCTTTTAGGTATGTATAGACATATATGAGAATATTTACTGGTTAGATAAAATGATAAGCATATTTTTGGTTCAAAGTGAATTTTTTATTGGATTTATTGGGGTGATATTGGTTAATAAATTTATATAGATTTCAGGTGTACAGTTCTATAATACATGTATATTGTATTGTGTGTTCACCACCCCAAGTCTCCTTCCATCACCATTTATTTATCTCCCTTTTCCCTCTAGTAATTACCATAGTGTTGTCTGTGTCTATGAGTTGTTTTTTTGTTTTTTTTTTTTATATTTTCTTTATTGATTTCAGAGAGGAAGGGAGAGGGAGAGAGACAGAAACATCAAGGATGAGAGAGAATCATTGATCCGCTGCCTCCTGCACAGCCCCACTGGGGGTGGAGCCTGAAACCTGGAATTGAATCTTGACCTCATGGTTCATAGGTCAATGCTCAATCACTGAACCACACCAGCTTGGCTGGCTGAACAAGTTTTTAAAAAAATTATTATTAATCCCCTCACCTTTTTCATCCAGCCTCTCTACCACTACCCCCTACAGTGAATTATTAAAAATAGACCAAAGAAGATAAGCCCCAGACTGAGAGAAAATATTTGCAAAAGATATATCTGATAGAGGACTATTATCTAAAATATACAAAGAACTCTTGAAACTCAACAATAAGAAAACAAACAATCTATTAAAAATGGGTAGAAGACCTAAACTGACAATTCCCCAGAGATATCCAGATGGCAGATAAGCATATTAAAAAATGCTCCACAGCTCTAGCCAGTTTGGCTCAGTGGATAGAATGCTGGCCCATGGACTGAAAGGTCCTAAGATCAATTCTGATCAAGGACACGTACCACTGGGGATCCAGCCTGATCCCAGGTGCTAGGCAGGGCTAGTGTGGGAGGCAACCAAATGATGTGTCTTTTTCACTGTCTCCCACCCTCCCTTCCACTCTCGCTAAAAATCAATGGAAAAATGTCCTCGGGTGAGGATTAACAACAACAAAAAAAGATGCTCCATATATGTTATCAGGGAAATGCAGAGTAAAACAACAATAAGGCCCAGCCAGCATGGCTCAGGGTTGAGTGTTGACCTATGAACCAGGAGGTCACGGTGTGATTCCCAGTCAGGCCATATGCCCGGGCTGCAGGCTCTATCCCCAGTGGAAGGTATTCAGGAGACAGCCAATCAATAATTCTTTCTCATCATTGATGTTTCTCTCTCTCCCTTTCACTTCCTCTCTGAAATCAATAAAAATATATTTAAAACAAACAAACAAACAAACAAAAACCAATGAGATACCACTACTCACCTATCAGAATGCCCAAATTCAAGAATACTGAGAACAATAAATGCTGACAAAGATGTGCAGCTATAGGAACTTTCATTCATTGTTGTGGAAATGCAAAATGCTACAGCCACTTTGGAAGACAGTTTGACAGTTTCTTAGAAAAATGAACATAATATTACCATATGATCCAGCCATCATATTCCTTGGTATATACCCAACGGAGTTAAAAACTTACATCCATGCAAAAATATGCACATAGATGATTACAGCAGCTTTATGTATAATTGCCAAAATTTGGGAGCAACCAAGATGTCCTTTAGTAGGTGAGTGGATAAATAAACTGTGGTATATCCACAAAATGGAATGTTATTCAGTACTAGAAAGAAATGAGCTATTACACCATGAAAAGGCATGGAGTAACCTTAAATGTATATTATTAGCTGAAAGAAGCCAACCTGAAAAGGCTACAAAACTGTATGATTCCAACTCTATGACAGTCTGGAAAAGTTAAAACTGCGGGGGTAGTAAAAAGATCAGTTTCCAGGAGTGAGAGGGGGAGGGAGGGATAAATAGGCAGAGCACAGAGGGTTTATAGGGTGGTAAAACAATTCTGTATGATGCCATAATGATGGATACATGTCATTATACATTTGTCAAAACCCATAGAATGTACAACACCAAGAATGATCCCAAATGTAAACGAAGAACTTAGGGTTATGATGTTTTCAATGAAGGTTTATTGATTGTAACAAAGGGACCACTGTGGTAGGGGATGTTGATAATGGGGGAAGGTGTATACTATGTGGTAGTAGACAGAGAGTATATGGGACTTCTCTATACTTTTTGCTCAATTGTTATGAACCTACAAATGCCCTAAAGAATAAAGTCTACTTTTAGGAGAAACCAAGATGGCGGCATAGGTAAACACCGGAAATTGCTGCCTCGCACAACCACTTCAAAAATACAACTAAAAGACAAAACGGACATCATCCAGAACCACAGGAAGGCCGGCTGAGTGGAAATGCTACAACTAGAAGGAAAGAGGAAAGCACACTGAGACTCAGAGGAGGTGCAGAAGTAAAGTGCATAGGTACGGAGGCGCACGTGGAAAGGGCTGGCAACTGAGGACACGGTTGTCTTTTTCAATCGGGAGGGAGTCTCAAGCTCCCGACTGCTCTGAACTCCAGTTCTGGGCGAGTCTCTGAGGACCCAGACTCATAATATGGGGAGAAACTGGATTGTTTGGCATCGGTCGGAACTGGAGGGCAGCTTTCTCTCAGAGGTGCTTGCAGCCATTACCGGGACACTGAGACACAGCCTCTTAGGGTAGGACTGAGGAGCAGCCATAGCTGCTTGCTCTGCCCTGTTGATCCCCTGAGACCCTGCCCCACCCAAGCTGTGAGCAGAAGCTTTCGCATATGAAAGGCCTGGCCCTTTGCAATCTGAAAATTACCTAACAAATTGCAGCTGGGTCAGAGAGACCCAGAACTTCCAAAAGAAGGCCCAAGGCCCCACAGCAGCTTGCATTGCTTCACAGCTGGGCTTCATCTGGGCACCTCCAAACCTCAAATAAAGAAGAGGAATCTGCAGATCTCTCCATAGCTCCTGCTGGGTAGCCTCAGGCAGAGGCTAAATTAGCACCTCCTTAGAGATCCAAGAGCCAGTGTACCCAGTGGTCAGAGTGGGACCATCCAGATTACAACTCCTCAGATCCATAAGGGACACACTCAGGGGGCAGACTCAGTGAGCAACAAAGCCCCACTGAAGCAAGTCTTGCCCCAGAGGGGTGTCTCCAGCACAGAAGTTCTCCCACTGCAGACACAGCTGATTCTCAAAGCCAATTGGCCTGGAGGTCAATTCCTCCTAGTGATACCTACAACAATCAAGGCTTAACTACAATAAGACTGTGCACAAAGCCCACAAAGGGGTGCACAAAGAGTGTCCACTTCAGGTAATTGGGGAGGCTGAGCCACTGGGCCCTATAGGACACCTAGCACAGAAAGCCACTCCATCAACACAGGGAAGCATAAAAATGCGGAGACAAAGAAACAGGTCTCAAATGACAGAAATGGAGGAAAGCAAACTACTGTATATACAGTTCAAAACCACGGTTATAAGGTTTTTCAAGAATTTTCTAGAAACTGCCGATAAATTTAGTGAGACTCTCAAGAAATCTAGTGAGACCCTCGAGGTTATGAAAAAGGACCAACTAGAAATTAAGCATACACTGACTGAAATAAAGAATATTATGCAGAGTTCCAACAGCAGACTAGAGGATCGCAAGAATCAAGTCAAAGATTTGAAATACGAAGAAGCAAAAAACACCCAACGGGAAAAACAAAAAGAAAAAAGAATCCAAAAATAGGAAGATAGTGTAAGGAGCCTCTGGGACAACTTCAAGCATACCAACATCCGAATTATGAGGGTGCCAGAAGAAGAGAAAGAGCAAGATATTGAAAATCTATTTGAAGAAATAATGACAGAAAACTTCCCCTACCTGGTGAAAGAAATAGACTTTTAAGTCCAGGAAGTGCAGAGAACCCCAAACAAAAGGAATCCAAAGAGGACCACACCAAGACACATCATAATTAAAATGCCAAGAGCAAAAGACAAAGAGAGTATCCTAAAAGCAGCAAGAGAAAGAAAGTCAGTTACCTACAAGGGAGTACCCATACGACTGTCAGCTGATTTCTCAACAGAAACTATGCAAGCCAGAAGGGAATGGCAAGAAATATTCATAGTGATGGATAGCAAGAACCTACAACCAAGATTACTTTACCCAGCAAAGCTATCATTCAGAATTGAAGGTCAGATAAAGAGCTTCACAGATAAGAAAAAGCTAAAGGAGTTCATCACCACCAAACCAGTATTATATGAAATGCTGAAAGGTATCCTTTAAGAAGAGAAAGAAGAAGAAAAAGGTAAAGATACAATTATGAACAACAAATACACATCTATCAACAAGTGAATCTAAAAATCAAGTGAATAAATAATCTGATGAACAGAATAAACTGGTGAATATAATAGAATCAGGGGCATAGAAAGGGAGTGGACTGACTATTCTCGGTGGGGGGAAGGGGTGTGAGGAGTGCGGGAAGAGACTGGACAAAAATCGTACACCTATGGATGAGGACAGTGGGGGAGGGGTAAGGGCAGAGGGTGGGGTGGGAACCGGGTGGAGGGGAGCTATGGGGGGGAAAAAGAGGAACAACTGTAATAATCTGAACAATAAAGATTTAATTTAAAAAAATAAAAATAAATAAATAAAAGAGAAAAAATAATAAAGTCTAATTTTAATAAATGGACCAAGAAGAAGTCTGAAATTTTTTGTGTGTAATTGAAGAATGAGAAATTTTAGAGGATTCTTTGGATTGCCAAATTGTTTGCCAAAGGTGCCTTAGCTCCATCATCCCCCATATCTAAGGGTTGATAGAAATGGCACTGGAAGGGGCAAAATGGGGTCGTCCTCAGCATCCTAATTTTTACACAAAAAGGATGGGAATCATTGAGTACATATATGTGAACTCATTTTACATATCTATAAACTAAGTGTTAATTATTACTATTCCTGTCCCTGGGTTTAAACTGAAAAATTATAGATGGCTTTAGTCTAAAATACTAAGTATATGGTAATTGAGAAGTAATACATGATCTTTTTGATTTATAGATTCAGAATGCTCTTCATGATTTTTTTCAAAATCCAAAATTCAAGCTTGGTAAGCATGCCTATTACTACAGTATTTATGTTCTTTCCTCTTTTGGGGCGAAGGGAAGGGATGCTGAATTAAGATGAAGAGTCAATATTGAGATGGATATTATTCAAAGCTCTTACAGAAGTATTTGAGCTTTTTTCTGCTCTGTCCATTTTTTTTTTAAATCCTCACCTGAGGATATTTTTCCATTGATTTTTAGAGAGAGTGTAAGAGAGCGGGAAAGATAGAGAGAAATATCAATGTGAGAAAACACATCGATTGGTTGCCTCCTGCACAAGCCCCAACCAGGGCCCAGGCCGGGAGGAGCCTGAGACCGAGGTGTGTGCCCTTGACTGGAATCAAACCTGCGACCCTTCAGTTGCAGGCTGGTGCTCTATCCACTGAGCCAAACCGGCTAGGGCTTTTTTTGCTCTTTCCAGATGGAGAATGTAGAAAAGCAGAGAAGCAATCAGTGATTTTCAATTCTTTTAGTCCAGTGCCCCATTTTATTACAAATATTCTGTAATACCTCTTTAATTATCCTGTCAAATTCCTAGAAAACATTACTTACATACACAGAATTTTAAAAGAAAGATATAATGTCATAAATGTGATACAAAGAAATAAAAGATATAAAAATTATATGCACTGTATTTCAATACGTAAATGCTAGGTTATAACTTCATTATAAGGTATAACAGAGTAGTAACATTTGTACCTCCTTATAATTAATGTTTACATGTAAGAAAAGTAGCCCGGTCAGCATTGGTCAGTGTCGAGCATTGACCTATGAACCAGGAGGTCACGGGTTGGTTCCCAGTCAGGCACATGCCCGGGTTGTGGGCTCAACTGGGCTTGCAGAAGGCAGCCAATGATCCTCTCTCATAATTGATGTTTCTATCTCTCTCTCTCTCTCTCTCTCTCTTTCCCTTCCTCTATGAAATCAATAAAAATATATATTAAAAATAAATAAATATAAGAAAAGTAAAAACTATATCCAATCAACCATTTCTTTGTATTTGAAATAGGGGCAAAATGAATGTACTTGTATACATTCCACGGGTAGTAGAATGGGAGAGCTATAAAATGCAGACTGACAGGTGTGTTATATTGGAATTCAGATACAATGTATGATATTACCTCCCATTACATAATTTTCTGAATAGTGAATAGCTCTTGGCAAAATTCCAGAATGAAGCAGAGTATACTAGTAATCCTCTCTCAAATTTTCACGGTAGTTACATTCTTCAAAAATTCAACAGCAAATATATGTTCTGTGTTTATATGCAGTAAAATGGAGTTAGGTTCTAGACTTCAAATAATTCTAAGCAGAATTTTCACCTACTTGCATTTCTAGCAGGAGGGAGAGAGTCTTTTTTTTGCAGGAATTGCAGGAGTTCTGCCCCTACTACTCCTCATCATTGTATCAACAAAAACTCACCTACACATTTCCTCACTGGGAAAGAGGGAGACAGTACTATACCTATGGAATTTTAAAAAATCTTTTTTTATTGATTTCAGAGAGGAAGGGAGAGGGAGAGAGAAACATCAATGATGAGAGAGAATAAATGATTGGCTGCCTCCTGCACACCCCCTACTGGGGGTTAAGCCCACAACCCAGACATGTGCCCTTGATTGGAATCGAACCCAGGACCCTTCAGTCTGCAGGCCGACACTCTATCCACTGAGCCAAACCAGCTAGGGCTACACCTATGAATTTTGATGCTTTTGCTTTCAGAAAGGTATCCTTATATGAGTTTGTGTCCTGAAATTTACATAATTTATAGCCAATTGATTGATTTTTGACCACTTTATTACACTGATAACAATAGATTGTCTGACATCTGTTCATACTTTTAAAAACAATATATGCTTTCCAACCTCCCAATCACTGTTCCCCAAACATGATTTGGACGTTGTTGACAGCCTTTTCTCTTTCTACCTTTTCATCCTATCCAAAAACTATAATTATTCAGTCAGCACAACCTCAAGTCCCCTTTCAAAAAAAATTTAAATAACTTGTTTTATTTAGTTGGTTTTTGAAGGGGCACAAAAGGAACAAGTTAAGAGAGCTGTATTTGAGATTGTGATAAAATTAGAGAAATTCAGAACACTCTAGTTGGCATTGATGGTTTCTTCTCTCACCTCCTATACTACATAGTATTAATTTTCTGTGCCATTTATTCATTAAATATTTACTGAGTCCTCACTTAGTTCCAGATACTATGATGGGGTAGAGAATACCAAGAGGATTAAGATATGTTCCCTCTGCCCTTAAACTGCTCAAAGTCCAGCCAGGGGACTGACACATATACTTAATAACAACTGTTACTAGTAGAAACCTGTCTGGCTTGTGTAATATTCCAGAGCCTGTGGGAAGATCTGGGATGGAGATAGCAGCATATAATGCATAAGCTTTACTAAAGCATATACCGTCCTTTTATGCTAATAACTGACATCTATATATATATAAAAGCCTAATATGCAAAGTGTCCCCTTGGGAGTTTGACCAACCGGGAGTTTGATCGCTGGCTATGACATGTGCTGACCACCAGGGAGTGGTGTGGAATGAAAGAAGGCCCTGTCAGGCAGCTGGCAGCTGGGGAAGGAAGGCCCCAGCTGGCAGCTGGCTGCTGCTAGGGACCCTACTCATGCATGAATTTCATGCACTGGGCCTCTAGTCTTATAATAAGCAGTTAAACAATCAATAGTGACTAAAGAATATTTTTATGCATCAGCCCATGATTGGCAGGAGGAACTACTGTTAGAAGTAGGAGAGGAAGCCAGTGTATTAATTTTTTCACCTTAAGCTTTCACACAATTTTCACTTTTGTGTCTTGGTAAGGTCAATAAAGATCACATAATTGTCACATTAAATGGAAGTTTAAAAAAATCTTTATTCAAACTAACTGCTACATTCACCATTATTTAGCACTCTGTTATTCATGAAAATTTTTTTCTTTGCTTTTGTGATATTATTCTCTCTTGATTTTTACATCTATCTGTGATCACCCTTTAGCAGATGTTTCTGGTTCTTCTTTTCTTTGCTTTAAATGTTGTTTTCCAGAGTTTCTTTTTTGGCTCTATTATCACTTTACACATTATACACACTTTTCTTATTCAAACCCATGACTTCTGTTAAATGACTCTCATCCATGTTTCCATCCCAAACCTTCCCCCTGAGTTCCAGATTCTATTTGAAAAGATTTGCAAGATAAGTGGTTAAGTGAAAAAAGCAAGTTGCAGATCAATATGATCATATTTATATACAGAAAACAAAAGATATGTGTATGTGTAGTCTTTTATACTATCAGTGTGCATATTTGTTTCTGCTTTATTTCAACCTGGTCATTAAAAGGGTAGGCACATTCTTTTCAGTTTTGGGGTTGTTTGGTTAAATAAAATAATAATTTTATAGTAATTGGAATGTTACCCAACTATATGTCTTTTACTTTATTGCAAATATTGATGAACATTAATTAAGAAATACTTTTATGTTTTTCTTTTAAAGCACTATGATATGAATAAAAATATGAATGTATTGTAACCACTCTAACTAGCAAATAACCTTTATTCCATAATAGAAACACTTTGCAAACAGTTGGATATTGCTGACTCAATGGAGCAAAGACTGAACAAAATGGAATTTACAGAAGTAAGAAGTTATATTATTCATTATTTGACTCAAATTATTTTGCCAGTTTTGGTGAATGTCACATACACATTAACTTAGAATTAAATTAAATGTAAACATAATAACTTGTTTTATTGATTCTAAGAGGCACATTTTGAATATTTTAATGCCTCTGAAATTATGGTTACGTCTTATAATCAAAGGCATCTTACAATTTCTTTCAATCAGTGGTATTCATGATGTGAAAGTGTGAAAAATTCCACTGACACCTTTGGGTAAGATAAAGAAAAACCATCTTCTTGTATTCAGTGAAATCTGGTTATCGAAATAACAATGAGATCTAAAACTTACCTATGGGCCAGGCACATTTTTTAAAATTAGAAGAACTACTTATTATCAGAGCAATGTGGTAAAAATGAACACCTGGTCTTCCTAATTGGCAGAGAGGGAAGTCTTTTTTAGCAATGTCTGTTAAAATGTAACTTCTCTGATTCTTCCATGTTATTGGAGACCTCTTCATATTTCATATTTACTTAATTCTAAGATGACTTTTCTTTTTGCACTTCTAAAATCAAAATTCATCTTACAGGTGATGGAGATGTCCATGGCCTTGGTGATGATGATTTTGGTTTATATTTATTTTCCATAAGGGGGAAAACACTTTATTTTGAGGTATGGTTGACATGTAAAAAGCTGTACATATTTACATATACATATTTGAATTGAATATGTATAGCTTTTAATATGCCAACTATACCCCAATAAAGTTTTTTAAAAGATGTACCTTATAATCAATGTAGATATTTAATAAAATAATATTTTCCTCTCTTCTCCAACTTCCCAAATCTGTCCTTAAATCAATAGTCTATCTTATAATTGGTGATTTTTTTCATAATTGAAAAAAATGCTACTTGTACTTTATAAGTAAAACATCTAATATAAAATGACAAAAAAGATGGAATACTACACTGCTGTAAAAAAGAAAGAACTCTTACCATTTGCAACAGCATGGATGGACCTGGAGAGCATTATGCTAAGCGAAATAAGCCAGTCAGCATATCACATGACTTCATTCATTTGTGGAATATAATGAGTATTATAAACTGATGAACAAAAATAGATACAGAGACAAAGAAACATTGAACAGATTGTCAAACTTCAGTGGGAAGGCAGGGGAGGAGTGGGGGATAGGGGTAACAGATCATATAAACATAATCAATGGACATGGACACTAAGGGGGTGAGGGCATGTGTCAAGGGGTGTGGGTGGCTGGGGGAGGTCAATGGGGGAAAAAGGAGACATATGTAATACTATATATAATACTTTAAACAATAAAATAAAACTTTAAAAAAGATGAAATTAAGAGAATTTTTAAAGAATATCTGATAATGAAAGTAAGCAATAAAATAAACAAAACTGAGCAGGTTTCAAGATTAAAAATAATCTAGTAGAACCAAGACTTTTTTATATTTGTAAGTGTTAAAGCTTTCTGTTTGTAAATTGTAAAATTAATAAAGGTGATAGGACACTTTAAAGCTTTATGAGTTTATAGAAAATTATAATCCTATATAAAAGTATAATATGCAAATCAACTGAATGGGGGAACTCCCAGTCGGCAGGGGGCGGGACTGGCAAGCAGGTGGCGCCAGGCCAGCCAAGGCACGTGCCAGCAGGTAGAGGGAGGGGATGGTGATGGGGGAGGGGCGGCAGTGACCAGTGGTGGCAGAGGGGCAATGGGGCGGACAGGGCCGGCTGCCGTCCCCTGATGACCCACAGAGGGAGGCCAGACTGCAGCGTAGGCCCACTCCCTGCAGGGAGCTGTCAGTCGGACATCCCCTGAGGGCTCCCAGACTGCAAGAGGGTGCAGGCCAGGCTGAGGGACCCCACAAGTGAATGAATTTTTGTGCACCAGGCCTCTAGTAGAATATATAAAAACTAGTGGCCTGGTGCATGAAATTCATGCACATTAAAAAGGAATTAATTAGAGGAAATATTTTAATATTGCTATCTGCCCTTTCTCTATAATAGAAGTGTCAGATATGAAAGAAAATTAGTAAAATGTAAATGAAAATCTCCCTCCTGTCAGAGTCTGTGCATGCCGCAGGACCCAGAGTCAAGTCCCCGCCCACCCTCGTGTGCCTTGAAATTGCGTGAGACCCAGACCCAGCCAGCCCCATCCCGTCAAGCCCCGCAGGGCGGGGGGCACAGCCTCAGGTCCCCTAGACAACACGCAAGGGCACAAGGGCATGAGAGCATATTAGCTCTTTATTATATAGGATACATTAGAAATATAAAGTAAATGAACAAAAAATTCACAATAATTGTGGCAATATTAAAACTGTTTTTGATAACAGCTCTATCTATAATAATAAAAGTATAATATGCTAATTAGACTGGACCTAATGATACTTGATACAAACTCATTAGCATTCTACATAATTCCTTTGTGGATATCTATTCATCTATCTATATAATTTTGTTTTAATGGGTGGGTTGGGCTATTACTATTAATTTTACTGATATTTCCCAACTTCTCTTCCTGAAATGAAAACAGCACATGTTCAGGTACTTTCATTATAGAGAAGAGCTGTTACTTCAACTAGAAACCAAGAAAGTATTTCTTATATATAAATATTTATTGACCATATTTGATTATCTAATCAATAAATTATTGAGCCATCTTATATGATATGACCTAGAAGTAATATTTGGGACAATTGGGTTTTTTTAAGGGACAGTTGCTTTTAAAAAGATTTGTTTTAAGGTTATTTTGTCAGAACTCGTTCAATGAAACGAAGAAAATGAAATAAATGGCAGGCTTAAAGTCAATATGTTGTGCACAGGTGCCACCCAGTGGAGAAACTATGCCATGCAATTGCCCCGCTGATAGTTTGCAGTAGTTTCTGATTCAGTTAAGTCGGAGTAGGGCCCCCAAATTCACATTTCTAACAAGCTCTCAGGTGATGTGGTCAAGAGATCCCACTTTAAGAGCCATTGATCTCATTGGGTTTTTCCTTCTAAATATGTAAGTCAGCTGAAAAGACTTTTATCCTATAAAGAAAACTTTCTTAGTGAAGGCCATAACCAGAGATAAGGAAGGCCACTTCATAATACTAAAGGGATCAATACAACAAGAAGATATAACCCTGGTAAACATATATGCACCCAATGCAGGAGCACCCACATACATAAGAAAACTTCTGGAAGATATCAGGGGAGAGATCGACAACAATACAATCATAGTAGGGGACTTTAATACACCACTGACATCACTGGATAAATCCGCTAGACAAAAACTCAGCAAAGAAACAGCAATCCTAAATGACTCACTAGATCAGATGGACTTAATTGACATCTTCAGAACACTTCACCCCACAGCTGCGGAATATACATTCCTCTCAGGTGCTCATGGGACATATTCAAAAATAGACCACATATTGGGTCACAAGCAAAGTCTCCACAAATTCAAGAAGATTGAAATCATAAAAAGCTTCTTCACAGACCACGATGGCATAATGTTAGAAATAAACTACAATAAAAACAACCCAAAATACTCAAACACTTGGAAGCTGAATAGCATGTTATTAAATATTGATTGGGTTACCGATGACATCAAAGAAGAAATTAAAAACATCCTGGACACTAATGACAATGAAAACACAACAATCCAAAACCTCTGGGACACAATGAAAGCAGTCCTGAGAGGGAAGTTTATAGCTCTACAGGCCTATCTCAAAAAACAAGAAAAAATGGTAGTCAATCATCTAACTCTACAACTCAAAGAATTAGAAAGAGAGCAACAAGAAAACCCCAGAGTGAGCAGAAGGAAGGAGATAATAAAGATTAGAGCAGAAATCAATGAAATAGAGACCAAAAAAACAATACAGAAAATCAATGAAACCAAGAGCTGGTTCTTTGAAAGGATAAACAAGATTGACAAACCCCTAGCCAGGCTCACCAAGAAGCAAAGAGAGAGGTCCCAAATAAACCAAATCAGAAATGATAGAGGCGAAATAACAACAGACCCCACAGAAATACAAATGATTGTTAAACAATACTACGAGCAACTCTACTCCAACAAACTGGACAACCTGGAGGAAATGGACAAATTCCTAGAAAAATACAACATTCCAAAACTCAATCAGGAAGAATCTAAAAACCTCAATAGGCCAATAACTATGGAAGAAATTGAAGCAGTCATCAGAAAGCTTCCAGCAAACAAAAGCCCAGGGCCAGACGGCTTCACAGGGGAGTTCTACCAAACATTCAAGGAAGAACTAAAACCTACCCTCCTCAGACTACTACAAAAAATTCAAGAGGAAGGAACGCTTCCAAGCTCATTCTATGAAGCCAGCATCACCCTAATACCAAAACCAGGTAAAGACATCACAATGAAAGAGAATTACAGGCCAATATCCCTCATGAACATAGATGCCAAAATCCTCAACAAAATCTTAGCAAATCGGATCCAGCAGTACATCAGAAGGATCATACACCATGACCAAGTAGGATTCATCCCAGAGATGCAAGGATGGTACAACATCCGTAAATCAATAAATGTGATACATCACATAAACAAATTGAAAGAAAAAAACCACATGGTCATATCAATTGATGCAGAAAAAGCATTCGACAAAATCCAACACCCATTTTTGATAAAAACTCTCAGAAAGGTGGGAATAGAAGGATCATACCTCAACATAATAAAAGCCATATATGACAGGCCCACTGCCAACATCATACTCAATGGACAAAAACTAACACCATTTCCCCTAAGAACAGGAACAAGACAGGGATGCCCACTCTCACCACTCCTGTTCAACATAGTACTGGAAGTATTAGCCATTGCAATTAGGCAAGAAGAAGGAATAAAAGGCATCCAAATTGGAAAAGAGGAAGTAAAACTGTCCTTATTTGCAGATGACATGATATTATACATACAAAACCCTAGAGACTCCATCAAAAAGCTACTAGACTTAATACATGAATTTGGCAATGTAGCAGGATACAAAATTAACCCCAAGAAATCTGAGGCATTTCTATACACCAACAGTGAACTTTCAGAAAGGGAGATCAGAAAAACAATCCCATTTACCATCGCATCAAAAAAATTAAGATACCTAGGAATACACTTAACTAAAGAGGTTAAAGACCTCTACTCAGAAAACTACAGGACGTTGAAAAAAGAGATAGAGGAAGACATAAACAGATGGAAGAACATACCATGTTCTTGGATTGGTAGAATCAACATCATTAAAATGTCCATACTACCCAAAGCAATCTATACATTCAACGCACTTCCCATTAAAATACCAATGGCCTTCTTCAAAGATCTAGAACGAACTCTCCAAAAATTCATCTGGAATAAAAAAAGACCCCGAATAGCTGCAACGATCCTGAGAAAGAACAAAGTAGGTGGGATCTCAATGCCAGATATCAAGCTGTATTACAAAGCCACTGTTCTCAAAACTGCCTGGTACTGGCACAAGAACAGACATATAGATCAGTGGAATAGAATAGAGAGTCCAGAAATTAGCCCGAACCAATATGCTCAATTAATTTTTGACAAAGGAGGCATGAACATACAATGGAGCCAAGATAGTCTCTTCAATAAATGGTGTTGGGAAAATTGGACAGACATATGCAAGAAAATGAAACTAGACCACCAACTTACACCATACACAAGAATAAACTCAAAATGGATAAAGGACTTAAATGTACGACAGGAAACCATAAAAATTCTAGAAGAATACAAAGGCAACAAAATCTCAGACATATGCCAAAACAATTTCTTCACTGATACAGCTCCTAGGGCAGTTGAAACTAAAGAGAAACTGAACAAATGGGACTACATCAAAATAAAAAGCTTCTGCACAGCAAAAGAAACCATCAACAAAACAACAAGAAAACCCACCTCGTGGGAAAACATATTTGCCAACGTCATATCTGATAAGGGCTTAATCTCCAAAATTTATAGGGAACTCATACAACTTAACAAAAAGAAGATAAACAATCCAATCAAAAAATGGGCAAAGGATCTAAATAGACACCTTTCAAAAGAGGACATTCAGAAAGCCAAGAGACATATGAAAACATGCTCAAAGTCACTAATCATCCGAGAGATGCAAATCAAAACAACAATGAGGTACCATCTCACACCTGTCAGAATGGCCATCATCAACAAATCAACAAACGACAAGTGCTGGAGAGGATGTGGAGAAAAAGGAACACTTGTGCACTGCTGGTGGGAATGCAGACTGGTGCAGCCACTATGGAAGGCAGTATGGAGGTTCCTCAAAAAATTGGAAATGGAACTCCCATTTGACCCTGTGATCCCACTACTAGGAATATATCCCAAGAAACCAGAAACACCTATCAGAAAGGATATATGCACCCAGATGTTCATAGCAGCACAATTCACCATAGCTAAGATCTGGAAACAGCCTAAGTGCCCATCAGTAGATGAATGGATTAGAAAACTGTGGTACATCTACACGATGGAATACTATGCTGCTGTTAAAAAGAAGGAACTCCTACCATTTGCAACATCATGGATGGAACTGGAGAGCATTATGCTAAGTGAAACAAGCCAGTCAATGAAGGAAAAATACCACATGATCTCACTCATTCATGGATAATAAAGACCATTACAAACTTTTGAACAATAATAGATACAGAGGCAGAGCTGCCTCAAACTGATTGTCAAACTGCAGTGGGAAGGCCAGAGAGAGTTGGGGGGCAGGAGGGAGGGGAGTAAGAGATCAACCGAAGGACTTGTATGCATGCATATAAGCATAACTAATGGACATAAGACACTGGGGGGTAAGGGAGGGTAGTGGTTTGTCAAGGGCGGGGGGGGGGGGGGGAAGGATACTTATGTAATACCCTTTGTAATACTTTAAGAGGAAAATAAAAAAAATAAAAAAAAAAAATAAAAAAAAAAATAAAAAAAAAAAAAATAAAGTAAAAAGATTCCCAAAAAAAAAAAAAAAAAAGAAAAAAAGAAAACTTTCTTGGTTGATTTTTTTTTTAAACCTAGCTCAAAAGGAAATAAGAGCAATGGCTACAGAAAACTATTACATGAAATACCTCAGCTCTGCAAACACAGCATCCTCTTTGTGACTCAGTAAGAGAGCTACTATAATACCTATTTCACAAATGAAGAAACTGGGAAGTTCAATGATTCACCAAAGGTTACTCAGCCAGTAAATATGGGAACTGGGATTTGAACCCAAACAGGCTCCAAATGTGAGTCCTTAACTACTATTCTTACTTACCAAGGTAGCAGATGACCTTAACTGTGCTCACTGATTCATCAACAATAATGACAATTAGGTGGTTTGGTCAGCTAAGTAAACTAAATATTTAGAAGAGCTATTTTGCTCTGCTTTAAATTTTCCTCTTTTAATCTCTAAGCCAGTTGAATAATGGTTTATGATTCATTAGCATAGATTAAAGCCTATGTACCTCTTACATAATGCATTCTAAATTTGCCTGATAATATTACTGAGGAAGTAAAATATCAACTATTCCCTTCATTTCAAAAATTGTCAGGGAAATATATCAACATAATGTTTCATTTAAACAAACTGTATTAGTTACTATTCTTTAATTGCATGAAACAGAAACCAACCTGAGCTAATTTAGCTGGAAATTAAATGTGCAGAATCCGAGGGCAGGAATATGATCTGGCTTCATGAAGAAACTAGAACAGGAACTTGTAAAACTTTTCTCTCTGCTTTCTTTCTTTCTTTCTTTTTTTTAAATATATTTTATTGATTTTTTACAGAGAGGAAGGGAGAGAGATAGAGAGTTAGAAACATCGATGAGAGAGAAACATCGATCAGCTGCCTCCTGCACATCTCCCACTGGGGATGTGCCCGCAACCCAGGTACATGCCCTTGACCGGAATCGAACCTGGGACCTTTCAGTCCGCAGGCCGACGCTCTATCCACTGAGCCAAACCGGTTTCGGCCTCTCTGCTTTCTGATGTACCCACCTCTGTGTACAGACTTCCTCGGTATTTTCAGTTCACATGGAGTAATCTGGCCATCTACAAATTCTTGAGTTTAATTTATAGATCCAACCTCTCTCAGAGACCAACTGGCCATTCCCCACTCCAAATTCCAGAAACTGAATGGCTTTGTTTCGGTGAAGTATCCTCCCCTGGTCCAGTCATGTATGGCTAAGGAAGTAGGATAATTCAGTACAAATTTGGCTACCAGTACAAATTTGGTTACTGTTGTGCTTGGGTCAGAGGAGGGAATCATTGACTGTGAATTGGGCTAAAACTTCAAGAGGAGTCCAGTCAGAAACTCTTCCAGTGCTTAATCCATTTCTCTCTATCACGAGATATTACACTCAGGTGTAGATCAAGAATGTAATGTTCTTGACCCATCAAATTAGCAAAGATCTGGAAGGCAATACACACTAATGGTGAGGCTGAGGAGAAATAGTCACTCATCTGTTAGTGGTGGGAGCACAAAAGGGTAGTTACAAGCCTGACCAACATGAAAACCTACCAAAAATACAGATGCATTTACCTTCTAAGTTAGCAATTCCACTTCCAGGAATCTATTCAACAGGCATTAAGAAAAATGGCCCAGGTCAGAGGACCTGAACAGACACCTCTCCCAAGAAGACACACAAACAGCCAGCAGATATATGAAA
Organism: Myotis yumanensis; assembly: GCF_028538775.1. Lineage (NCBI taxonomy): Eukaryota > Metazoa > Chordata > Mammalia > Chiroptera > Vespertilionidae > Myotis > Myotis yumanensis. The sequence continues at coordinate 20,128,288 of NW_027223767.1, read as the reverse complement.
AGATGTTCAACCTCACTAGCAATTAGGGAAATACAATTCAAAACTACAACGAGATACCACCTCATACCTGTTGGAAGAGTTATTATCAACAAGACAAGTAATAACAAGTGTTGGAAAGGTTGTAGAAAAAAGGGAACTGCGAGTGGGAATGTAGACTGGTATAGCCACCGTGGAAAAGTAGTCTGGCAATTCCTCAAAAATTAGAGCTACCATTTGACCCAGCAATCCCTCTCCTGGGTATATACCTGAAGAACTCGAAAGCATGTACTCGAAAAGATCTATGCACCCCTATGTTCATTGCAACATTATTCATTGTGGCCGAGACATGGAGACAACCAAGAAGTCCTTCAATAGAAGATTAAATAAAGCAGATGTGGTACATATACACAATGGAATACTACTCAGCCACAAGAAAAGACAAAATAGTGCCATTTGCAACAACATGGATGGACCTTGAGAATATTTTGTTAAGTGAAATAAGTCAGGCAGAAAAAGCTAAGAACCGTATGATTTCATTCATATGTGGAATATAAAAACTGAACCTCGTGGACACAAACAGCAGTGTGGTGGTTGCCAGAGGGAAGAGGGCGGCGGTGGGGTGAAAGGGGCCTAATAGATGGTGATGCAAGATGATTTGACTTTGGGCGGTGGGCACATGGTGTAATATACAGACTTTTTAACATAGAAATCCACACCTGAAACCTACATGATCCTATTAACCAATGACCCAGAATTTTAATAATAAAATAAATAACTATTATGAACAAAGAAAAAATGGCTCAAGAGCATATGAGTTTGAAATAGTGGTGGTAGAAATGTGGATTCCTCAAGATAAAACAATGTGCCCACTACATTTAAGCTGGGTCTATATAATCTCAAAACAAGTCAACCATGGACTGGTTACCCGAACACCAAATATTGATCCTTCAACTTTTATATCTGCATCATTTTCCATCTTGCTAAGAATTTAGTGTTTAAATTGAACATGATAAGAAAGGGGCATTTGTCCCTGGACTGGAAATTTATATATATTTTTAAAATTGCCCAGTATCATAGATGTTTCAGACTCTACACTTTCAAAAGAAACAGAAAATCATAAACAAAGAATACCTTATTGCAATATCAAAACAAAACAAAACAAACAAACACCTCACCTACAATCCCCATCCCTTACACTCTAATAATTAAATGTAGTCAGTCTTGGAAAACAGACACTCTTATATGCCGTACATCAAAAGAAAAGCTGCATTCAGTTTTTAGAGCTAGTAATTTACAGGCAACATTCTAAGACTGCTGCTATTTCAAACAGTAAGGTAAAAATTGTGTCCTATATAGTGCTGATGTGAGCTAAAGGGAAATTGCTTCCAAAATATCTAGTCCCACTGGTGTGTGGTGTTGGGGACTGTATTGGTCAGCTCCCTCTGCTGCACAGCCTGTAGACTAGCACTAACATGAAATGCTTTATCTAAATGACAAGCAAATGAGATGGGGGAAATGGCAGCCATTAATTGCATGCACTTCAACTGAATCCTAAGAAAAACCCAAGGAAAGAGCACAGTTTTAAATCGATCACTTTTCCTCTTTCTCTCTGCAGTACATCTCTGCGCACATTGCAGACTTGAAAAGTGAAATATTTGAAGAACTCCTTAAGCACCTTTGCCACAGTGCAGATGAATTCCGGGAGGTCATAAAAACGGATATGCGGAGGCAGATGTTTGTTGAACTCTTCCTGCATTGTGACTGTGGGAAGGTAGGGTAAGACCCTTAAAGCCATGCTTCTTAAACTATTTGTTGTAAAGGACCAGTTTTTAGTTTGTTGTTAATGGTGGGTGATGTTTTTAATTTCCAATCTGCTGTGGAATGCTACTCAATGGAAATGGATTACTAAGGGGGGAAAAGGACATACAAAATACAACTCATATTTTTATTGTCAGATTCAACTCTGATTTAGCATCTGTTACTTTCTCAAATTTGCTAGATGCTATTTTCAGTTTATGTATACTTCTCACCACAGACTTGTACCAGCTTACAGACCACACCTTGCATGGCACAGCATTTCACAGCATATAACTTATAAATCTCTTTCCCATTCTTAAGAATGGGTGCTTAAGATTGTTTTCGCTTACTCTCTTTTCTGGTGGCTTTTTATCAAAAAAAGCTGCTGGGAATAGGGAGTCTACTATATCTTATTATATTACTTCTTTAAAAGAAAAGTTTATATCAAGAAGTATTTCTAAGAGTGGTACTTGGGAGGATATTGGTGTGCTAGGATACCAAATGGATTTGCAAAATAGATACCAATTTTACTGAAATATATTTGTTTATGAACTTTGTTTGTATCCCCATGTTCCAGGAAAGATTGCAACAAAGGAACACATATTAAAAGTAGGATGAAAGAAGTAAAAAATAAGAGAGATGACAGTAACTGAAGCTACGAATAAAGCCCCAAATGCATATTTTACTGGCATAAATATTTGTTCTAGGTTGCCTACAAGTTTGAATCTAAGCTTCCTAGCAGTGAAAAGGGAAACATGAGCAAACATTTTATCGGCGTGTTTAAGATAAATGCAAACTGATATTAAGAAGAAGTACAGAAAATTGGGGTTCAGAGTCAGCAGTTCCTCCAAGTACTCACAAAGGGACCTTATGTGTTGAAGTGAAGGTCCATTATGCCAGACGTATAATAAATTAAACAATGATTTTCTTGGGGAAATTTCTTATAACCACCTTAAGTGTAGGTAAATGATACCACACCTGACTGCAGTTCAGAAAAAGCAAGTCTTGAAGGAGCCAATATATTGCAGTCTAGGTTCTCAGATCCCTGATAATTTGGCTTAGGTCAGGAATATATATATTAAAATATATTTTTATTGATTTCAGAGAGGAAGGGAGAGGGAGAGAGAGATAGAAACATCATCAATGATGAGAGAGAATCTTTGATTGGCTGCCTCCTGCACACCCCACACTGGGGATTGAGCTTGCAACTGGGCATACGCCCTGACCGGGAATCGAACCGGTGACCTCTTGGTTCCTGGGTTGACTTCAACAACTGAGCCATACCTGGCTGGGCAGAAATCTATATATATAAAAGCCTAAGCGACTGTTCGGTAGCTATGATGCGCACTGACCACCAGGGGCAGACGCTCAATGCACAGGCATGGAAACATGGAACAGACTGACGAATCTCAGAGGGAAGAGGGGAGGCGGGAGAGTGGGAAGAGATTAACCAAAGATCTTATATGCATACTAGAGGCCCGGTGCATGGAGTTGTGTACCAGTGGGGTCCCTCAGCCTGGCCTGCAAGGATCGGGCCAAAACCAGCAGTCCAACATCCCCTAAGGCAGGGGTGGGCAAACTTTTTGACTCAAGGGCCACAATGGGTTCTTAAACTGGACCGGAGGGCCGGAACAAAAGCATGGATGGAGTGTTTGGGTGAACTAATATAAATTCAAAGTAAACATCATTACATAAAACGGTACGGTCTTTTTTTTTTTTTTTTTTTTTAGTTTTATTCATTTCAAATGGGCTGGATCCGGCCCGAGGGCCGTAGTTTGCCCACGGCTGTCCTAAGGGGTCCCGGATTGTGAGAGGGTGCAAGCCAGACCGAGGGACCCCCACCCCCACCCCCCCAGTGCATGATTCTATGCACCAGACCACTAATCTATAATAATAAAAGTGTAATATACTAATTAGACCGGATGTCCTTCCAGACAACCTTCTGGACGAAGCCAGGGCTACAAGGGAAGCCCAGGTCCTGGGCACCTGCCAGCGGCCGGAGGGAAGCCCGGGTCCTGTGTGCCAGAGTGAAGCTGGTGCTGGCAGCAGGGAGAAGGAAGGCCTACTTTTGCATGAATTTCATTCATTGGGCCTCTAGTATATTTCTGAAATGTCTATGTGTCCTGTTGAATATTGCTTCTTTTAACAGAACTTATAATAAGTATTGGTGACATGGAGGTCAAGATTTTACTCTCAATAAATGCCTGGATACCAATTATTCATAGTTGGCTAATTTAATACCAATTCATGTGCTATAACAAACATAGCACGATCATACTTAGAGACATGAACTCTTGCATTTCTTCCCAGTATTCAAATAGAAGTTATGTGCTGATCATGTAGGTAAGATAGATACAGATTAGAATAAAGCAGTTTCTGAATATTTTTAACCAATAGCTGAGACAAGAGTTTAAAAGCCTGTACTTTCACTTGAAAATCCTGGGCTCCTGGAAAGAAAAAAAAGAGTCAGAGTAAGTAAGAAGGCAAAATATGACATCAAAGCACTTTTTCTATCACTGGGAAACTGTGACCAGCTGTGGAAGGAGGAGGTAGTAGAGGGGATGTGACTAGGGGTTTGAGGTTGTCTGGGTCCCTAAGTCAGAGTTGGTATCTGATCCCCCACCCTCGAGCCCCAATCAGGGCTGAAGGTAACATTATAGACACTTAGAAATTCTAAGTAGGTTGAGGAGAAATTTAAGAGCAGCAGGGCTTATGCTTCTTTTCCTGGGTTTAGCTCAGAGACTGCAAGCTTCATAGAGAAGTCCCGAACTCAACATGATACTAAAGAGGGAGGGTAAGTGCTGCAGAAGAGTCTAGGTAGGTGGGCCTGGGGTTAGTCCCACTCCTGTGGCTAGAGGAAAGGTGATGAGTATTCCCAAATACCTGTGTGTGAAGGGGAGTGGGTGTGCAAAGGTGGCAGTAAAAGTTCTGTGTGTATCTCCAAGAAGACACCCTGGCCGGTTAGAGCATTGTCCTGATATGCCAAGGTTGTGGGTTTGATCCCTGGTCAGGGCACCTATAAGCATCAGCCAATGAAGGCATAAATAAGTGGAACAACAAATTAATGTTTCTTTCTCTCCCCGCCTTCTCCCACTTCCTTTCTCTCTCTAAAACCAATAAATAAAAAGTAAAAAGAAAAGATAATGCACATAGTATACAATTTATTAATTTTCTTTCTATTTATTTACCCTAGGGAAATGTTTATACATGTACACAGGAGATGTGTATAAGGACATCCATTATACACATTATTTTTGGTATCAAAATACTGGAAATAATCTAAATGCCCATCAAAAGAAGGATTTTTTTTTTAAATTGCGGTTTTCATATTATAGAATACCATACAGTTAAAATAAATAAAATAATATTTCTTTATATACATGAATCAGATCTCAATGTTGTGTAAATAAGAGCAATTTTAAGGATAATTGAAATGCTTATAAAAAGGTTTTTTTTTAAGCGGGGGAGCATTTGAGATCTTGTTTCCTAGCATGGCATCAGTTTGGCTCAAATTAACTCTTTATAAAAAAATTTTTTTTAAATGTAAAAAAGGATACATGTACTATGATATCAGTTATATATATTTTTTTTGTTTGTTTGTTTGGTTGGTTGGTTTTGTTTTGTTTTTTGTTTGTTAATCCTCCCCCAAGGACATTTTTTCCAGTTTTTTAGAGAGAGTAAAAGGGAAGGAGGGAGAGAAACATTGATGTGAGAGAAACACATCGATTGGTTGCCTCCCGCATATGCTCTGGGAGTCAGGGATAGAATCTGCAACCCTTTGGTCTGCAGGCCGATGCTTTAACCACTAAGCAACACCAGCCAAGGCTCAGTTATAGATTTTTAAAGTACATACAAAAAATGTTAACAATCATCATTTCTGGATGCATGGAATACAAAGTGTTAGTTTTATCATTTTCTTATTTTTTCTGTAATTAACTTTTTATTTTTTAAATAAAAATGTGAAAAAAGAACAAGTAGGGAGCAGTTAATTGTCCTAGGTGTCATACTTGGATCTGATTAGATGAGAATTGAACATTGTACATTGGATTAAACAATTACGTCAGTAACAAATATTTGTTAAGCATCTGTTAAGTGAAAGGCATTTTGACATGTCACAAAATGGGAAATAGAGTATAAGCCTAAAGAGGTAAGGTATAGCTTTCCCAACTTTGACTTTGCAGATTTTATTTATATGACGATGGTGGTGATAGTAGTGATGAATGTTTCAATAAGCCATATTCTGTCTACATAAAAATCTCAAATCTCTTATAACACCTAATTGTCAACTTTCTGCTTAGTTAGGGTTTTTGAATCGGCAGAGGACATTAGCCTTGCTGGAAACATTCTATGACCAAAGTCCAACAATGCTTAGACGTTTACTCCGAAACCCAAGACAATGTAAGTGCCACTCAGAGGGAGTATGCTCAAACTGAAATGATGAAGTACACTATATATATGAAAGCCTAAGTGATTGGCCAACTGGCTGGTAGCTATGATGCACAATGACCACCAGGGGGCAGACTCAATGCAGGAGCTGCTAAGCTTTGGTGACTTGGCAGCTACGGTTCTCGGCAGAGAGCAGGAAGCCCGATTCCAGGGTGTGTCACCCAAGAACTGCCCTCTTGCAATCCGGGACCCCTCGGGGGATGTCAGAGAGTTGGTTTCAGCCCGATCCCCGCAGGCCAGGCCGAGGGACCCCACTGGTGCACGAATCTGTGCACTGGGCCTCTAGTATGATAATACAAGGCCATTCTATTCCTGTGGAATTTCTTTACATGTCTCTCTTAGATCATGATAGCTATATCTAGTTGTTCTTCCCTACAAAATTCACTCTTTATCACGACTAGATGTATTTTTCACTATAGTGCAGTACTAAAAGTTGTCAATCCAGAACTCAATTTTAAATGTATTCATATGAAGAAATGTTTTAGTAACAATCTGAATGCTGCAGAAATTTAGTTGGTAATGGTAATTCCTGTTTTAATGTCCAATTTAGAATTCTAAGATTTTGAAGAAAAATGTCCCCTTCTCTCAAGCATTTTTACTTGTACAACTTTATTGTACATATACAGTGAAATTTTTATATTACCAACCAAAACAAATAGGAGTAGCAGTTTTATTTTTATTTTTTAAAGAGAAAGTCATTGAATGAATGGGTTTTCCAAAGAATGTCAGTATCTTATTTCTGTATGATAATTTCTTACTTGGATACTTAAAAATCTGTGGATGATGTACATAGAGTATTCCCTTAAACCCACGGGAGTCACAATTTTATAGCTTAAATACTGAATGTTTTAGAAGGCAGAGGCAATCTTTGGCATGGTCCCACTCTTTGTAGTCCGGGTCACCAGTGTTGTTTTGGTGTGGTGTTCTTTTTTAACAGTGGGATTCTGCTGAATGCTATTCAATCTTTCCCTAGAATTCTGAGCCAAGTGTCCACATAAGTTGTTGAGGAAAAGAATCAAGGAAAGAAGAAAGAAAGGTAGAGAAAAAGGAAAGGAGAGAAAATGAATATTGGAAAAAATAGCACAGTGAAAAACTGTCATGGGTAGAGACATGCTTTTATTTTGATATTGCAGATATTGAAAAGGCATTTGAGGTGGAAGACATGTGTCCCCTTCCTCATTCCATGCTAGTCTCATTGTGGGAGGGCTGAAAGTAGGGAATAAGTTGTATTTGTCTTGGCAGTTTAAGCAACCCTCCAACTAGCAAAAGAGGAATCATATTCATTTTCAAACCACAACTTTTAGGAAGGGATACTTTCTAATTTATAGTGGTGAGCATCTTTTATGTTCAATTGGATACCTTTTTGGTTTTTATTGTGTTGCAGGGAAAGGTAACTGATATTTATTTAAAGTAATAGGCCTATATTATAATCACTGTGCTCAATGCTTTTTTGCATTAACTTACTAGTTCTGATTCTGTATTATAAAATCAATTGTTTAGGTAAATGCTTTGTTCTTTTGCATTAGGGCCACTCCTTGAATTTGAAGAGATAGAGCTGCCTGAGTTCTGGGGAGACATGGATAATCAGAAACACATTTATGAAGACTTTGACAATGTGTTCTTAGAGATGAATACATCACTGTCTAAAAAAAATGCTAGTAAAAAACAAAGTAAATTGCTCAAAAAACCAGAAGAGCTACATAAATATGGTAAATATAAAAAATCAACACTATTGCCGAGCCTACCAGAACAGCAGAGGGGAACAATTGCAGGACAAGACCCAAACAAAATTTTAAGTGAAGATCTAAACTCAGAGTCAATAACAGCACAAGGACAGCAGAAAGGGGCAACAGTGCAACCAGGATCACGCAGAGGGTCACGCAGAATGTCATTAATAGAAGAACCACAAAAAGATTCAACTGCAGAACGAGGATCACGCAGAGGATCACGCAGAATGTCAGTAATAGAAGAACCACAGAAAGGATCAAAAGAAGAGCCAAGCAGAGAGCCAGTAGCAGAACAAGGAGTACCTAGAGAGGCAATTGTAGAAGAAGAATCACTCAGAGAGTCGGGAACAGAAGGATCCAGCAGAGGGTCCGAAGCAGAACAAGGAGTACAGAGAGGGGCAATTGCAGAAGAAGGGTTGAGAGAGTCACGAGGAGGATCACGCAGAGGATCACGCAGAATGTCGGTAACAGAACCATACAAATTGCCCACTCAAAGACTAGAATCACCCGGAGAGTCAGTAGCAGAACCAGGATCACAAAGAGGGTCAAGTGATGAAGAATCTCTTAAAGAGCCAGTAACACGAAGAGGATCACGCAAAGGATCACGCAGAATGTCGGTAACAGAAGAGCCATACAAATGGCTCACTGAAAGACAAGAATCATCCAGAGAGTCCGTAGCAGAACCAGGACTGCAAAGAGGGTCAACTGCAGAAGAAGCACCTTCCAGAGAGTCACTGACACCAAAAGGGTCACGCAGAGGATCACACAGAATGTCATTAACAGAACCGCATAAAGCGTCAACTGAAGAACTAGAATCACTCAGAGAGACAATTCCAGAGGAACAGGACATAGCCTCAACTTCACAATCAAGGGAAGGTAATATCTTAAAAGAAAGTGAAAACATCTAGGGAGGTTACTTCCTTTGTGCACACTGAAATCCTTCCACAAGAAGAGAATATTCAGGAGCAAATATATGAAGGGAAACTATTCATGATTTCTGAACTGCAAGAAAAAGATTAGTATGAAGTAGAAAAGATAATCAGTTCTCTGTTTTGTGGAGTGGTTTTTATTTTTTAAAATATATTTTTATTGATTTCAGAGAGGAAGAGAGAGAGAAACATCAATGATGAGAATCATTGATCTGCTGCCTTGTGCATGCCCCACGCTGGGGATCAAGCCCACTGGGGATCGAGTCTGCAACCTGGGCATGTGCCCTGACTGGTATGGAACCATGACCTCCTGGTTCATAGGTCTATGCTCAATCACTGAGCCACACTGGGCAGGCTGTGGAGTGGTTTTTAAAGTCTTCAGAAAATACTCATTTCAATTGGGATCTTTTCTGATATATCAGATCATGCAAATTTCAGACATATTTTGCTACTCAGCATGAGTCTAGACCTTGACCAATCAATTAAATGCAAACCATAAAGACTCTATTATCAGACATATGTAATACCTTAATCAATAAAAATTAAAATTAAAAAATAAATAAAAATAAGACTCTATTATCCATTTACCTAGAATTCTTGTGGGGTTTTTTTTTAGAAAGTGGATGGGAGGGGGCAGAGACAGAGTGAGAGAAACATGATGTGAGAGAGACACATAGATTGGTTGCCTCCTGCATGCGCCCCGACAAGGGCTGGGGATCAAGCCTGCAACAAGGTATGTGTCTGTGTCCTAGTTTGGAATCAAACCTGGGACCTTTCAGTCTGCTCTATCCACTGAGCAAAACTAGAAACCCACTTGTAAGGAAGAAATCTGGTAATGTTGCACATAGAAATTTACGTTGGATCTCTGAAAAGGCGGTAGAAGCCATTTTGTTTTTAATGTGGGGTCTGATATTAGAAACCACTTAAAAATTTTTCTTTTAGCCCTAACTGGTTTGGCTCAGTGGATAGAGCGTTGGTCTGAGGACTGGAGGGTCCCAGGTTCGATTCCAGTCAAGGGCATGTACCTTGGTTGCGGGCACATCCCCAGTAGAGGGTGTGCAGGAGCAGCTGATCGATGTTTCTTATTGATGTTTCTAACTCTCTATCCCTCTCCCTTCCTCTCTGTAAAAAATCAAATATATATATATATATATATATATATATATATATATAAAATTTTTTTCTTTTATTTCACCTATAAAATGGATCTTGATTTTTCAGTTGTATATAAGATATATTTCTAGAAAAGTTTCTGGAAGCCATATTTAAGACAAAGGGCACCCTGCAGTTCAAATTTTATTCTGCAGAAGACATTTTTCCTCTGAATTGCCAATTTATGACCTTTTCTTTAAAAAAAAATTCTAACCTTTTAAAAAGCCAGTCTCAATACCACTGAAGACCTCAGTTAGGCATAATTTTTTTTAAAATTCTGCTCTTTAATTCTACAGTCCCAAAGAAAACTTGTAAAAAATGGGTAATTTGTGTTTTACATTCTACACTATCATCAACTAATTTGAAATCTTTTTTTTTTTTTTAGTATTATGTTTATTTCTCCATAAAACAGAGCTACTAATTTCTGGCTCTCCTTACATAGGGATGTAGCATTTAAAAAGTAGTGAGGTTACTATTCAACCAGATGTTATGTTAGTGAGGTCTTAATTTTGGCTATGTGTAACAGTGTTCCAAAATGAGTGTCAGAAAAACAAAACAAATAAGTGTCTAAACAAGAAAGGGGTGTCTTTCTTTCTCACATGAAAGTCCAAAGTTCTATGACAGCTCAGTCCCATGAAATCAGCAGTGGCTCAAGCTCCTTCTATTTCGTGTCTCCTCCAACCACATGGACCAAGATGGTTCACTGCCATGTCTACATTCTGACCAGCAGGTGAGGAGAAAGGAAAATGGATAAGCATCACATCACTTCCCTGAACATATCATTGGTCAGTATATAGGGATATAGTGAGGGAGGCTAGGAAATGTAGGCCTCATTTTGCGTGGCCAACTTGGGGTAAATAAATAGCTTTTGTCAAAGAGCTGCTCTCAACAACTAGAGTTATTAAGTTCTATCACTGTGGTTGATTATGACACAGCATATATGGGAAAGCACCTGAAAGAAAGTTTTTGGTGGTCTGTATGCAAGGCATTTCGCTTATTCATTAACTTAAGAATATGTAATGTCCAACTCATAGGCATTTTCTTTTGTACCTTTTAGAAACTGCAAAGAAGAAAGTTGAGAAAGACAAAGCCTGTGAACCCAAGTCCCAAGAAATAGAAGGAAAGCCATGGCCAGGTAACTCACTTAACCCTCCTTTCATGTAGAACAAAAACACTGTGACAGTGAAGTTAAATTACCTATGTTCTGTGGAATGTGTATTTTATAGGTGAACTTTTGACTTGTGACTTGAAGAAGTATGTAAAATGCGAAGATGAGGAACAGGCAAAATTAATCTATGATAACTCCAGATTCACAGGTACATGTCAACAACAAAATTAGAAAGAATAGATCTCAGTCTGATTGATGAATTTAACTTATTGTGGTACCCCATGATAAAGACTGGACTTAGACAAGACACAACACCAGGTGAACCTGCATTGTTTTGTCCCTGAGCTGATGGATCTAATTATTTACAAGATGGCCCGGCCGGCATGGCTCAGTGGTTGAGTGTTGACCTATGAACCAGGAGGTTACGGTTCAATTCCCAATCAGGGCATATGCCTGGGTTGCAGGGTTGATCCTCAGTGTGGGGCATGTAGGATCAATAATTCTCTCTCATCACTGATGTTTCTATCTCTCCTTCTTCCTTCTTTTCTGAAACCAATAAAAATATTTTTAACAAAATAAAGATTTACAAGATGAATGTTTTAGCGGTAGTAGGCATGTGCTATTGATGAATGTTCTTCTGCTTAAAAACAGATGCATTAGTATACAGTTTTTTAAAATGATTAAATGGCCCAACAGCTGCTTTTAAGCTATGATCTAGGTATACAAAAGGAATCAGATATTAGATATTACTACTCAATAGAAATAATTTCAGCTTTTCTCTCCCTGGTAGTTTCACATCCAAACATGTGAAACAGGTGAGAATATAGATTGTTTTTGAAGACTTACAAAGAAAGATCTACTACTCAACAGAGAGAGCAAAGAGTAGCTGTTATTTAACAGTGAGTGTTCCAACAAGTACTCATATTTTACTACAATGCTATTTTGTCATTTTTACCTTTCATCAACATGTAGTAGAACTAATTAGATCAGCATTATTTTCTTTCTTTTTTATCTTTATTGTTGAGAGCATTACAGATGTCCTCCTTGCTCCCCACCACCCAGTTCCTACCCTACCCTAGGCCTTCACCACCCTATTGTCTGTATTCATTGAAAACAACAACAACAACAACTATGGGAACCTAAGACAGCCACTAGACGCTGAAAGATTATTTTCTTCCTATCTGAATTTAAAAAATTTAAGTCTGGGTCAAATAATAAACCTTTTATCCTCAAAATATTTTGGTGGAAATGTATGGCATTAGTCAAGCTCTTATAGCCTGCTAGTTCATGTTCTTCTTCTCCTTGTCTTCTTTATTTCAATTTTGCTTTACTATTTGGAAAATAAACTGCATGAATGAGTATTTTTAAGTTATGTCAAATCTCTTATGGGAGTCATAAGGGCATGAATGATTAACTCAATGAATAAATTAAACATAAGGCATTGGGTTAAAATTTTATGAAATGTGCCTCATGTTAGAACATTGAGCTTCATGATAAATATAGTAAAGACCCGTTGGGGGAGGGGTTGTAATGGTGGTATTTACAGACTTATTTAACTGGCAAGTCCAGATTGCAGGTGGCTTCAGGCACAATTGAATCCAAGACCTCAACAATAGCAGCAGGGCACTGTCTTTCTGCCTCTCAGCCCTGTTCTCTGTGTATGACTTTCAGTTCTAGGTTGTTTTTTCCATACTATGACAAAGATATCCGTGAGAGTATCTCTAAGCCTACATCCTACCAGTTCAGGAATCAAGAGTACAAAAAGAGGGGTCCTTCTCCCAACTGTTCCCCCAAAAATTCTGGGTTTAAATTCTCATTGGTCTATAATGGATTGCATTGCTGTTATACAGAAATCATTGGCCAGACCTATGTCACATGGTAATCCTTAGGGCATGGTTGGGGGAGGTTAAGTACCACTTGACTTAACTAAACATTTTACTGGGGAAGAGATGATTTGTCAAATAAAAAAGAAATGGTGCTGTCCTCATGAAGGGAGCATGGATTTCTGTCAAGAAAATAGTAGCAGATGTCCATTATAATACATACTCATATATTTTCCTTAATCTTTGAGAAAATTGTCCATTTTACTGTATGTTTCCTGCTTTATAGACCTACATTCAATTATCAGAAATATTCAGTCTTACAAAGAAGTGAAAGGAAGGAGTGCCTTCAATGGAGTTTCCCTTAATCTGCTCCAGTTTGTGCAACTCCTAGAGACATTTGTTGGTGAAGATGCCCCCTTGAGTACCAGTGAGACCCTCACCTCCTTTTTCAAGTGGGGCTATGCTGAAACAAAAGAAGAGAAAATGAGGGACTTGGAAGAGGTAATATTGTTTATCAATGAAACAAGTGAGGTCACTATTATTAAATTTGTCAACCTCAGTAGTTCCTAGTGTGGCTCTTCTTTAAAAATTTACAACTAAATGTGTCACTATTTCAACAATCATGGCCATTAAATATTTTATTTTATTGTCAAATAAAATGAGTTCACACTCCAGAGAACTCATTCCCTTAATAATATCATGATTGATGATGGCAGTAGATGGTTTATTAGACAGCTTTGTGTGTTTTTTCACTGAAGCTTGAATAGCAGACTTAATGGAGCAAATATGTGTATGAACAAAGATATAACAAAGATATCGCATGCATGTATATCTGTGTGAGTGCATTTACAAGTGCACATACCTAGGGTTCAATTACAGTTTGAATATATATTTTTATTCATGTGCACTGCATCAGGTAGTACATATTTTGTAAGAACTTACTACTTATTTAGGTGTAGGTAAATGCACACACATTAGCTGATATAAACAATTTATGTACTCGTATATGAAATATGTAAATTAGATTCACCAGGCATACACAGTAATCTCAGCAGCCTTATGAATCTTCTCAACTTAATTCTAGAGGTGATATCCCTTTTGCCTCAACTGCAGTTCTCCCATTTAACCAAAAGGTATATATTCACTTTGTTTCAGAAGTTAAATATATCTAGATATTAAATTACTCTCAAATTGATATAATTAATCTAATAAAAAGTATATGCGGAGGCAGATGTTTGTTGAACTCTTCCTGCATTGTGACTGTGGGAAGGTAGGGTAAGACCCTTAAAGCCATGTTTCTTAAACTATTTGTTGTAAAGGACCAGTTTTAGTTTGTTGTTAATGGTGATGTTTTTAATTTCCAATCTGCTGTGGAATGGTACTCAATGAAAATGGATTACTAAGGGGGAAAAGGACATACAAAATACAACTCATATTTTGATTGTCAGATACAACTCTGACTTAGCATCTGTTACTTTCTCAAATTTGCTAGATGCTATTTTCAGTTTATGTATACTTCTCACCACAGACTTGTACCAGCTTACAGACCACACCTTGCATGGCACAGCATTCCACAGCATATAACTTATCTCTAAATCTCTAATGCCAAGTTAGGCCAATGTTAAATACAAAAAGTATTTTTGAACACAGTCATTTTTTATTGTTTGAACACTGCCATTTATCCCCCTTCACTACAAAACAAATGCCACCAAGAAGCCAGGCAGAGTACTCCATGTGTTTATCATATTCCTGAACAAGCAGTGAGGGAGTGGAAAGGAATGAATTAAAGATTCTTAAGGAGTGTAGTCGTCTTCTTTCTATATTAATGTGTTTTAATCCAATGCAGAAACAGAGAAGTGGTAGTGAGAGGATTAAAATTAAATGATTCATTTTCCTATTAATATCATGCTTAGTCCCAAAGTAAAGCTGTTTTTATAAAAAAGTGCTGCACTTTTTTGGGAATAAAAATAGGATGCCAGCTAGTAGAAGAAACAGCAAGTCTTCTGTGCTTTGTCATCTGGTTTGTATCCTAGGCTATACAAAACACTTCCCAAATTCGACGGGGACTTCTCCTAGAAGCCCTCTTTCAGTTGTGGGACAGTGATGGCTCAGGCTTCCTAGATCTGAATGAAGTTGATGAACTCTTGTATACATACAAGGAGGGAATGGAAAAAGAAGCTATGAAGACAGGTAAAAGTATAATAATTTTCTTATTTAGACTAACAACTTGGTTTCAAGTTTCCCAGTAATCTGACATATATACAGTTAAACACTGATTGTTCTAAAACCATGAGATATCACTGTCACACTTGCTAGTATGGCGACAAATTGCTCAGGTTTATTAAGATATAACTGACTTATAACACTGTATAAATTTAAGATGTACAATATGTTGATTTGATATACTTATATATTGTGAAATTATTCCCATAGTAGTATTAGTTAACACCTCCATCGCCTCCCATAATTACTACCTTTTTCATTGTGAGAACATTTAAGATCTTAGCAACTTTCAAGTGTATAATACAGTATTGTTAACTATAGTCACTATGCTGCACATTAGATCCCCAGAATTTATTCATCTTATAATGAAACTAGAGGCCTGGTGCACAAAATTCGTGCACAGGTAGGGTCTTTAGGCCTGGCCGGCAATCGAGACCAATCAGGGCCTTCCTTCCCTCAGCTGACGGCTGCTGGCAAGGGCCTTCCTTGGTTTCTTGACACCCCCTGGTGGTCAGCACACATCATAGCGAGTGGTCAAACTCCCGGTAGGTCGAACACCCAAGGAGACAATTTGCATATTAGCTTTTTATTATATAGGATTTTGTACCCTTTGACCAACATCTCTCCATTTTCCCTACCCCTAGCTCCTGGCAACCACCATTATACACTCTGTTTTCATGAGTTTGCCTTTTTAAAATTCCACATATAAGTGAGACTGTACAGTATTTGTCTTTCTCTGTCTGATTTATTTCACTTAATATAACGCCTTCACAATCCAGCCATGTTGTTGTAAATAGTAACATGGCATCTTCTTTATCCATTCATCTGTTGATGGATACTTGGGCTGTTTCCATGTCTTGACTATTGTGAATAATTATGTAGTTAACATGGAAGCACAGATATTTCTTTGAAATAGTGATTTTGGATATATACCCAGAAGTGGAATTACTGGATCATATGGGTACTTCTATTTTTATTTTTTTAGAAACCTCAATCTGTTTTCCATAGTGACTATACCAATTTACATTACTATCAACAGTGCAAAAGGGTTCCCTTTCCTCCACAACTTCACCAAAACTTATCTTTTATATGATGGCTGTTTGAACAGATCTGAGGTGATATCTCATTGTGGTTTTGATTTGCATTTCCCTGATTAGTGATATGGAATATCTTTTAATCACCATTTGGTCATTTTCAAGTCTTTGGAAAAATGTCTATTTCGTTCTCCGGCCCATTTTTAATCAGATTTTTTTTTTTTTTGCTATTGAGTTGTATACATTCCTTATATTTTTTTGGATATCAAACCCCTTATTAGATATACTAGAGGCCCGATGCACGAAGATTCGTGCAAGAATGGGCCTTACTTCCCCTAGCTGCCAGCACCACCTTTGCTCTGGCTGGCCAGAGCCGCCTTTCCACCTTCGCTCCAGCCCGGAACTGCCTTTCTGCCTTTGTTCTGGCCCGGAGCCGCCTTTCCACCTTTCCACGCTGCCCAGAGGCCTGGAGTGGCTGGGGCAGTGCGGAACGCCTGCGTTGTTGTCCTGCTCTGCCCCCAGCCACTCAGCACCTGCGTATGCAAATTAACCCACCATCTTTGTTGGGTTAATTTGCATACTCACGCCTGATTGGCTGGTGGGTGTTGCGAATGTATGGTCAATTTGCATCTTTCTCTTTTATTAGTGTAGATGATTTGAAAATATTTTCTCCTATTCTGTAGGTTGTCTTTTTGTTTTATTGATTGTTTCTTTTGCTGTACAGAACCTTTTTAGTTTGATATTGTGTCACTTATTTTTGCTTTTGTTGCTTGCATAGTATGGCATTTAAAAATTGAAATAATTAAATTTTAATGGAAAATAACAATTGTTGGCAAGGATGCGGAGAGATTGGAACCCTTGTGCCTGGCTGGTGAGAAAGTAGAAAGTGTCAGAGCAATCAGGAGTGGAATATGTTGTAGAGTGTTTTGCCCAAGACCTTAGCTCTAATGGTTAGATTCCTTCTGTGTACTTGAGTACGCTCAGTCTTGGGGTTAAAAGAAAAAAATCCAAACCATTCCACAGTTCTGCTTATTTTCTCTTTTTGTTGTATCTCTTTGCCTTGACCAGGTCTGATTCACTTCACAAATCTGGCTGGCTTGCAAGTTTCTCCTGAATTTACTAACTCAACTTATTCTTCTAAATGACTTTCCTCTTCTATATTATACTTTTCTCTTCTGATCAATTCTTCCCAATCAAGAGTTGCTAAAATTCTTATTCTAGTATAATTCCCTCCTTCATTTGATTAGATCCCAGCAGAAACGGTTATACTCTTCCCTGGGTTTAAGGATTTGTCTAGTGACTTTGGCATACCAGATTTCTAACTCTTGAAGTATATAGTGCACAGCAGAAGAAATGATTAGGATTAACATTCTTCTGTCCTAAGTTTATCCATTGTCATGTGTTTTTAATTTTGCAAACTTTACATCACACTACACTACTTTCTTAAACTGCAACCAAAAAGGATTTACTTAATGAAGTTTTGAAAGGCATAATGAGGTGATTTTATAATATGGACAAATTTCCTAACACAGAACCATGTTCTACAGAGGAAAGAACATTGCACAATGGTCAGGAGTGCTAGGTTCTGATACTGGATCTTTCACTAAATGGTCATGTGAGCAAAGGCAAATTACTGAATCTCTGTAGATCCAGGTGTCCTCATTTGTAAAATGAAGGAGTTAGACACTATGAATTCTGGAATTTAAGGAACCCCAGGATAATGTTATAAGGATGTTCCAATACATATGATTGAAGTACAGCAGTAGGGATAGGTAGAAAGCAAAAATGTAATGGGTTAAGCCAAGCAAATAAAAATGAAGTGCTGAGGAGACAGAATCTGCTGCCAGAAGGAAATGTCTGCAAGCAGGAAGAACAAATTACTCTCTCCAAGGGTAGACTCATACAAAACGACTCTCTCTGAGCACATCTTGGTAGCCACCAGGCCTGTGGAGATAAATGCTGAGCTGATGGTCATATGGAAGCTGAAAGGCAGATTTTGTTTCTTAAAAAAGGAAAAATTTTAAAATTCAAACATTAGCTAATAACAGATTTGAAAACCTTTAGACAGCTCTTTTTTTATTTGTTTGTTTTTTCTCTGCCCTTCTTATACAATTCTGTGTCCAAGATTAAAAATTGGGGTTTAAATAGGATAATGTCACAGAATTAGAAATTCCTAGAAATGTTTCTGCTGGTGTCCTCAAAATGGAAGTTTTCTATATGGAAAGGGCAACTTGAAACTTTTACACTGTAATTTTCCCTTTTTATTCCCATCTAATATAGCCTAATCTTTTGAGCAGAAATATCATATATAAAAATCTGTAGAACATGTGACCTGTCTACACTGTAGAATTTAAGAGAAAAAATTATCTTCCTCCATTACTTCCCATGAAATAGCTATTAACATGTGTTGGATATGTCCTTTAGTTTTCTATTAAATGATAAAATTTGCTTTAATATATACATTGCTATTTAAGTAGGGCATTTAACTCTCTTAAAATTATAACATTTTGGTGAGTCACTCTGTCACCAAATTCTCACATTTATTTAGAAAGTCTCATTGAAATACTCAATGTTCCTTAAAGAAACTGAAATCTGGACAAGTGGTTAGTGTAAAACTATTACTGTTTCTTCACCCTGGAACAAGGAATCTTTAAGAAACTCCGCAGTCTTTCCTTGCTTTCTATGCCTTGCCATTTATTCAGAATGCAGGCAGATTTGTTTGTAATTTTTACTTCTTTTAGGTGTGTCTAGTATTTCCTCATGATTACAGTTAGGTTCTTCATTTTTGGCAGGAATGTCATATAAGTGATGCTGCGTTCTTCTCATTGAATGCTATCAGAAATCTCATGAGAAGATGGTATTAGTCAGGCTCCTCCATTTTAAAGTTACTCTTCTTTTCCTTTGTAATTAATAATTATTTTGCAACTATATAAACATTCCATTTCTTGTCAAATTTTTTGTTTATTCATTCATAACAGTATATATTCAGTTTTTCCTATTTTATACAGTAAATTATAATCCAACACTATCATTATAACGCTCATATATTTTTATATTTAACCCATGGGAGTCCTTTCAAACTGTCTATGCCCTCCTCTCCCCTCTAATATTTTATTATGAAAATTTTAAAACATACAGCAAAGCTGGAAGAATTTTGTGAGTATCTATATATCTACTACCTGGATTTCTATCATTAACATTTTACTAAACTTTTTTATTATCTATCTATTCATCTCTCCATCTTTCTGTCCTTCCATCTACTTCTTATTTTTGATGCATTACATGTAAATTACAGACATCCATATACTCCTTCCTAAATACTTCAGCATGCATATCATTACTTAGAGTTCAATATATGCTAACAGTCTTTTTTTTCTTAACAAAGTGGTTTAGCAAAAATGGACGTTAGTGGTTCATGTGATGGAAAAGTCCAGGGCTAGTTCAGGACACACCAGATTTGGGAGTTCAAATAATGACTTCAGGACAGGTATCTGCTTCTTTCTCTCTTTCTCTCTTTCAGTCTGGTCCTGTTCTCTTCTATGTGTTGACTCCACTTTCACACACTCTTTCCCCTCATGGTGATCAGGTTCAATCTCACATCCCAACCGGTTTATTCAAATTAAGTGAGAATAAGAAGGAAAATGTCCTCTTCCTAATAATTCAAGTAGAGAGTCTGGCATTAGTCTGGACTAACCCAACTACTCTGGCGAGGGGAATATGATGTCCTGACTGGCTCAGAGCTGAGACGCATGCTCCACCTCTAGGACCTCTGCCAAGTGGAACCTCACTCAAACATATGACCTGAGGTTGGAGTGGAGTAGTTTCCCCAAAGCAAAATCCAGGATACAATTGCTAGGGGAAAGATGAGTGGATGCTAAAGAGCAAAAATCATATAATAAGATGACTAAAAGAGGCGGTATTTGTTAACTGTCAAACAATTAATATAGTATGAATGTTACTATCTTTCAGGTGGAAGCCTTCTTGAATTTTAAAGAGGAAAGGTGCATACTCTATGACTTATTAATTTATAATAAATATCAAACAAACTTACACATGTGCACCAAGAGACATGTACAAAAATGCTCATAGCACTGTTCATAAGAGCAAAATATTAGAGACAAACTAAATGCCCATTGATAGAATAAATAAATTGATGATGGTATACTTACGAAATGACATATTATATAATAGGGAAAATGAGTACGTCACAGCCACAGGAGCAACATAGAGGTATATGGTAGCATAATGTTGAATTAAAAAGCAAGCCCCAGAAAAGTACATATAGTATGATGTCCTTTTTCTAAAGTATACAAAAAGATAAAATGAAACCACATGTGGTTAGAAGTACACACATACACACACAATAACACTATTGGGAAAAGAAAAGGAAGGAAAAGATAAAGCAAGAGCAAAATTTCAGAATACTAGTGCGGGGATGTGGATAGGCAGGGAGTGAACAATGGCAAGGGCATAAAAGAAGATGTAAGTTATTAGTAATGTTTCGGTTTGGTAGTAGATCGTGATTGTATGCTAAAAAAATAAAAGATAGATGTGGGTGCAGAAGTGTGCAAGGCATAGTCAGGGATCATGAATAGAATGGGGATACTGAAATAAATAATTCCTATATGGTATTATGGGCAAATATTCTTGGAAAATGGACTGGATCCAAATATACTTTGAACCAAGAAATTGCATAATTCAAGTTGTGTTTTAATTTAATTTCATAAATATGTATTGAGCCTTACCATTGATAATCCACTTATAAAGTGATTAATACTGGTTTAGTATTATGGAAGCAGGAATGGTGAGGACGACACATTGTCCATGACTAACAGGAGAGAGTTAAGTAGTCTATTGGAAATGGATGGGAAAAGGTAGGGTGGAATGAAAACTGACCCTGGAATTTTGCCTGACTAAGTGGTAGAATTAAATAAACAAAACAAAAACAGGAAAGATGACATAGGACTCATCTTGAGTTTATCACAGGAATTCACTGTAACATGTTTTGTTGGGCTTAGATGCCTTTAATACACCTGATTCTCCATTGGGGGAAGGGGCGACAGTTGTCAAGAGACTTCAGTTTGTTGTAAGAGGAGAATGAAAATTTCTTCCACGGGTAAATGAGCTTTTGATTAGTCCTTGGGTTTTGTGTTTATGTCTTTTAGCTAAATTACACATCCAATTTCCAAAGCCACACCCTGGTCAAGAAGTGAGGCTGTCTTCAAAACAGTTTCAGAAATACATAGAATTGGTTGTATCTGAACTCAGGGGCAATGAAGACCAGGTTCTGGAAAGCCTGGTGGAGTTTCTGATGACCAGCTTAGAAAGAAGCCATTTTGAGGGTCTGAGGAACAGTGCCAGACGGAAGTGGCTGCACCAAATTCAACATGCTGCAGAAACAAGTGGGGTATCCCTGGAGCCAGTGTACACTGAGACCTTTAAGGCCCTCACACAGGTATGTTTTCTAAAATGATACATAAAAAGAAAAACTTCCTCACAGTAGGTGATATTCAATGGTTGTAAAGGAGGAGCACGCTAAATTCTCTTAAAATTTGGTGGGTATTGCTATAGATTTTTTTTTCTCTCTCTCTCTCTTTAATACATTACAATGACCCAAAGCCTAGGGAAGATGCAACTGGAATGACTGCAGGTTGGCAAGGCAGACTCAGAGAGGAAACACATAAAAGACAGAATTATGTCTTGGGATTTCTAATTTCATTTGTGCTGAGACTCAAATAAACCTAGAACAGAAAAGAGACTGATATCAAAAAATACCAATAGGGAGATGTGGAAGGAGGTCAAACTATATCTCCCTTGCATGATGTTTTGAGAGTCAGTTCAAAAAGGAACTATTTAAAACAAAGTTATTATAAAGTGGAATCCAACACCACACAATTTTTCATAACACTGCCTAGAAACAAACTGAGACTATTACAGAATCCTGTCACTTAAAACACATGACCATCATGGGCCACTGTCCACAGCTTTGCCACCCCCTCAAAACCTCCAGCTTGCTGCTCCTCCCAGATAGAAGTAATAACATGGTTATCTTCTGCATATATCACAGATTCCTTTGATCCAGGGAACCTGTGCCATTCGGCTCAGCTAAATAGCAACACTCGACTATTGGAATCATGTCCTGAATGGCTGAAGTTTCTAATGTAGTTTGAAATGGTGTGACTAGGAACAGGAGACCAATCAAGAAAAAGAGCTATTATTCCAACTTGCTTCAGAGATCTACAGTATCCCAAGAGAAACCTCACTATATTTTTGTTACTCTATAGATTTTTATGTAGAAAAGGAGACATAAAGGCAGAAAAAAGGCATGAAAAGTAAACCTAAATATATAGAAAGATGAGACAAATACCAAGGAATGTGTCTCTCATGTCCCCCAACTTATGGATGTGTTCAGTATATGTATTAACACATAATATTCTTGGTAACATAATAATATTTTAGGTATAGAGAATTTTCAGTTATTTCAATAGAAATAGTAACTGCATAAAGTCTGCAAAATGAGGCCCCAAAAACTCCTTTCCTAAAATGACATAAATCAAATGTCATAGCCAATCTATGTTAAGAATTCCTTCGGAGCGTTTTTTCCACGTTCACATAAATAGATTAAGGTTAAGAAATGAGTAAAATGAAGCCATTTTCTTGCCCCAGCTCTCTAAAATAAATACTTTTAATGGAATACCAAACAATCTGACTATAGTTCAAAGGGATATAAGTTTTTAAAAATATGTGTATTGGTTTGAGAGAGAGAGGAAGGGAGAGAGAAAAAAACACACATAGGTTTTGTTGTTCCGCTTATTTATTCACTGGCTGATTCTTGCATGTGCACTGACCAGGGGTTGAACCCACAATCTTGGCATATCAGGACAACACTCTAACCCAAGCATGTCAAACTCGCAGCCAGAGGGCCAGCTGCAGGCATGTGGCCCGCCGGCCACAAGTTTGACATGCTTGCCTGAGCTACCTACCAGGGCCAAAGGGATGCAAGTAGTATTTTTATTTTATTTTATTTTTTATTGACTTCAGAGAGGAAGGGAGAGGGAGAAAGGGATGAGAGAGAATCATTGATCCGCTGCCTCCTGCGTACCCCACACTGAGGACTGAGCCTGCAACCCGGGCATGTGCCCTGACTGGGAATCGAACCGTGATCACCTGGTTCATAAGTCAACGCTCAACCACTGAGCCACGCCAGCTGGGTGGGATCCAAGTTTTAAACCTCTAAATTTGAGTAGACTTTGAGATTTATTTATTTACTTACTTATTTTTAGTAAACCAGTCTAATTGGCATAAAGTAAATCCATTACACTCACTAAAATTCAGGTTTGGGGGACAGCTGTGGAGTCAGTGTATACTTTTCTTCACTGCCCATGAATAGTAATATCTTAATGATTTATTCATGAAAATGAAATTATTGGGGTCAAAGGCACAAACTGGCTAATGAAGGAAAATGTGATTAAGAGAATGGCTATTGGCAAATACATCATCAGCAACATTTTGCCATAGGATGCTCAAGTCCATGGAAATAAGAAGATCAGTGCTCACATTTCCCTCTTAGAAGAAAACCGACTACTGCCTCATAGAGGGGCTGTTCTATTAAGGAATGTAGCTTGTACTTTAGATGATGCTCCATTTGTACTGAACAAAGTGCTCTACAGGGACATGAAGGGAATCAGGTAAGAATTTCTTGAAAAAGTTGATTTTACCCTCCTTTTTAAAACAATATGTTTTGGTTGATTTTTAGAGAGAGGAAGGGAGATGAATAGAGAGAGAGAAACATTGACGAGAGAGGAACATCGTCATCCATCAGCTGGCTCCTGCATGCCCCCTACTGGGAATTGAGCCCACAACCTTGGCATGTGCCCTGACCAGAAATCGAACCAGGGACCTCTTGTTTCCTGGGTCGATGCTCAACTGCTGAGCCACACCAGCCCGGCGATTTCACCCTTCTTTAAAAAAATAATAATTCCCTCTCTGAAGTAAATTAGCATTGAAATCCTAGCTAGCTGCCCAAGAGAGAAATGCCTCAGGTCACCAATGCTTCTAGAGTGGAGATGATTGGTTTCCAGTCTCAGGTGATTTCACTTGATCATTTCTGGAGTTTACTTAGGCATTGATTGGCCATGTAGGAGTTCTGCTTTACAATATCAGCTCAATTATTTCTGCCTGCTCTTTAAAGTATGTCTCCTGCATCCTGATTATATATGTTTTCTCTGTTATGATCTAAGCTTGTTTTTTTAAATCTTTCTTTCAAGTAAGACTCTCCAAACTGGTAATTTTATGAGTCCACTTCTCTGACATGTAATGCCAATGGTTATGAATGGAGAGTTGGTCTAGTTTCTACATGGTTTAACCTAAAGCTCCTCGTGTGCCTTTCTCTCATCCTCCTATTTCTATTCCTTAGCTTTACAGTAATAGATAAAGGGAAGCCAGTACATGTCCCTCAAGTTCAGCACCATGGGAACATTTTCTTCTGGAACGATTCCCGCAAGGAGAATGAGAAAAATGGATCATTCTTGGCTCTGCCTCTTCAGAATGCATATATGAGGATCTTTGGGGTCCTGGCTGTTGACACACTAAGAGATCCCCAGAAAATAAACATCTTCTTGCCTCATGAGATCAGATTCTATCAGGTAAGTCAGAGAAGGATTCTTCCATAGCAATGGTAGGATGGCTTCTCCCTTTATACTTTTTACAAAGCAAAACCTGAAACTAGATGAGGGTAGAGCTATATAAGTAGATAGGGTTGTCATATGGTTCCAGTCCCCTGTGTATATGTGTCAGTATTTTGAGAGGTTCTGCATTACACATGGAAGAATTGTCAGCTTCAGTTGCACGACTATGCTTCAGAATCTCTGGGAAGATTATTAATGTGTCCCATTGCATTAATCACAGAAACAGAATTTTATACTGTAGAACCAAATTCCAACTATTAGACCATTAAGACCCACATAGTCAGAATGAACTTTTAGAAAGAACATATTTATGTTTTATTAATAGTGAAACCTAGAAATCCTTTGCTCTTTCTACAAATGGTGCTAAATATGATATGTGATCCCATAGCTCTTGATATCAGTATTATAATTTTTGAGGATAAAGAATGAAGAAAAATGCTTAAGTTTTAGGCATTTTTAAAACTATACAATAACTGGATCATTTCTACAAACATTTAAATTTATGGATGAAAATTGCAATGGAGGAAGATTGAAAGCCTTTATGGAGGCAATAGACATACTATAAAACCTTTATAGCGGCAATCGGGAACTTGCTCTGCCCTTATCATTTGTTTCCCTGTAAGCCCCTGGCTCTTCATATTTATTTACCATTATTTTAAAATTTCTCTTCCCACTTACTGGGTAACTGGAAAGTGGTAGAATCTTTTTTCTCTGGACATCTTTTAAAGAATAAGATTCATTTTCATCTGACATAATGATATGAAGATATTTAGAAGCAAAATGGAGGAGTATGGAGTTATCAGTAGGTGAACTAATACACAGCCTTGTTAGAGAACATGTCAAAATGAATTATAAATAGATTCTCTAGTCCTTGGAGGTAAAGGCGCCTGTATTATTACTTTAGATGCCTTGGGTCCAAATATAAAGTACATATATACATATTTTAAATCTATTTTTATCGATTTCAGAGAGAAGGGGGAGGGAGAGAGAGATAGAAACATCAATGATGAGAGAGAATCATTGATTAATGCCTCCTGCACGCCCCACACTAGGTAGAGATCAAGCCCACAACCCAGGCATGTGACCTCCTGGTTCATAGGTCGACACTCAACCACTGAGCTATGCCAGACAGGCATATATATTTTTTAAATATGTTTTTATTTACTTCAGAAAGATGAAGGGAAAGAGAGAGAGAGATAGAAACATCAATGATGAGAGAGAATCATTGATTAGACTCATCAGTCAGCTGCCTCCTGCACACCTCACACTGGGGATCCAGCCTGAAACCCAAGCATGTGCCCTGACTGGGAATCATCCGTGACCTCGTTTTGTGGATTGACACTCAACCACGGAGCCACACCATCTACATATATTTTTTAAGACTTTGTGGTTCCTAGAGTTTCTTGACAACAAGACCACAGATGAGTACTAAGGACTTCCCATTGCTTCTCTATGGAACAGGATCATTTTGTGCCCATAAGAAGACTGTACATGTTGCAAACTTTGGAACCCAGCACATCCTGTTCTGCTGATCTGATGACAGTAGCCATGTAAAGATACAGACATTAATACTGCATCAGATCAGGGCACTCCTACCCATCTGCCCACGGCGGGCATTCATCTTGGCTTTTAAACATTTTTTTCTCATTTCAAATTTTATTTTGTTCTTCTGACACTATTTTCTGATTGCACATATCACAAATTTCACTGGATGATTATCAGGAAACATATAAGCTATGTGGATCTTATGGAAGATTTCTTTTTACACCTCTGACTTCTTGATGATTCTTTTTTTCATAGTAGAAGCCAGAGCACTGCCTTTTGAGAAGTAATTTGTAGGAAATAGATTATCATTAGTGAAAAAGATAATCCAATGGATACATTACTAATTATTTTGCTATTTTAAAAAGAAAAGGCAATTAAAATATTCTGTCTCTACAGGGTGTTGCCAATGTCTTCAGCACTGCCTATCACTATGTCCACAGCCGGGAGCACATCCTGCACGTTGTGATCACTGGCATCAGCTGGCTCTACAACATCATACCAGACATTAACGCCATCTCTACATACTTCATTGAGCCTAGCCCAGAGCAGGTAGGCAAGTCTGGGCAGTGTTAGACCTTCCCAGGGCAACAGAGTTTCTAGATGTTATTGTCTTGCTGATATTTTAAAACCATATTTAGTTAGCTATTAGGCTAACTGGGGACATAGTTCCCATGACACGCACTCAAACTGTCCACAGTTGAGTGGCAGGAATACATCTCATACTGCCTTAGGCAAAAAGGGGAATTGCTTGACTCACGTGACCGAAATGAAGAAAGGATAGACATCAAGGTGGCTTCCAAGATGACCAGATCCAGGGATTCAATGCCATCAGGGCTCTCTCAGGTTCTTTCTCTCCCCAGTTCTCATGTTGCTTCCCTCTGCACTCTGGCTTTGTACTTCCAGCTAAAGATGGGCTTTTTCCACAAGGCAAAGCCAGCTGCTTAGTAGCTTGAAAAGAATCTTTCCTTTCTGTTCCAATTTGGAAAAACCAAGAAAGAAAACTCATTTTGACCTATCCTGAGATGTGCCTGGGATAGGGAACTTTTCTACAGTGCACTTGTAACATCAGAAAAATAATATAAACACGGCATTTTATCACAGTTATTTTTAAAAATATGCTTTTGGATTTAAATAAGTCTCATATTTTTACATTTTTCTCTTGTGGAACACCTCATTCCTTAATGGTACTGAGTAAGTAAAATGTCACTGTACTTAAAACTAGAAATCATCTAAGCTTTTCTAATTTTTTCCTACTTATCTGTCCCCAAAAGCTTTAATGAGAATATGAAGTCTAATTGTTCTTCTCCATAATGAAATGTCTTCCTCTTTTCAAGGGTTCAGACTATGTTTTACGCAATATGATGGTCACAGGGCCCCTAGGTCTAACAGAAATCCACAAAAATCCCCCTACCATCTTCAGGAAGACACACATCTTCAGGTATGAGAGGCATCTTCATGTCTGTTTTGTTTACTTGCCAGAGCACACAGCCAGGTGTGATAGATCTGAAGACATAGCTTTTGCCTCCTATTAGTATACAGTGACTCTCATTCTGATTGGATTTTAGAGACAACTTCCTGACTGCATGGGTCATATGAACTCCTTTCCCCCTCAAGTCCTTTTTAAAACAAATCTCATTGGTGTTTTATATTAAAATTGCATGTTGTTAAGCATGATAGTCTTTTATTTCTATGATTTTCTTGTAAACAAGGAATTAAATAAAACCCACTATGATTATGACAAGTACATCTACACCACTTATCAAAATTCCTCATCTTAATATTAGCCAGCTTGTGAACAAGTATATTTTATTTAAAGAAGACAGGCTGGGCAAAAGAGGACAGGAATGAAAGAACGTTATCTTCAATAAATACCCAGTTCCGGGTTACTTCAACTGCCTCTCACCTGTGGAATACAGGAACACTATTAAACTGTGGACAGATGCAAAACATCTTTACTGAGAACACTCCTATTGCAAGAGGGGGCTGACTGCTTCTTGGGGAGGGTCAGTGTAGCTGAGTAGCCAATAACCTATCTTAGCCTGAAGGCTAAGTTGATATTTAAGTACCTATTTAATTAAATTTTAGTACCAGAATGTTCATTAAGTTAGAAACTCTTTTTCTATTATTATTTCTATTTCTATTCACATAATTATTCCTTGTGGTGTTCAAGAGTTTTAGGGGAGTCTTTGTAACACCCAGACTCATTTAATGATGCATCAGTTTAACATGATGCATCATTACTATTATAAAGTCACACAGTGGTGGGAGTAGCAAAAGACAGAATCTTACCTGTCATTATAGGATTGGTATTATAAACTGTAAATGTGCTTTTTTTTTTTTTTTTGAGGCAATGCAAAGCACCAACATTTTTACAAATACCTCAAAAGAATGACATCCCAATGTAGATGGGGAAAGAGGAAAGGAGATAAAAAGAGATTTGTCCATACCTCACTATGCCACTGCATTTCTGTGAAAACCTCTGGTCTCTCACTGAAGCAGATGCTGTTGATGCCCAGCCCAGATCCCCCATGTATCTTTTGCCAGCTGCTGCAAGTGCTACTGCTAATGACTCACACTGTAGCTTTCTCAGGAGGAGTGCCCCTGAGAAATGGGAGCTTCTCACCAGGAGGTGCCTACCAGTTATGTAAACACTCTTCCCCACCCACAGAGCAACTCAGAGCCAACCACTGACAAAGACCTCTTCCTTGCATCCAGGTGGGACAGACGTTGACAGTTTGCTTCCCAGAGCTCCCCTTGGGATCAGGCTGAGGTTAGACTTTACCTGAAATCACATTCTTATGTAGCTTCCCCCCCCCCCCCCCCCCCCCCCCCCCCGCTTCCCTCTCCTGCTTTCCTTAGACCCTCACAGGTTTCTCCTGAGAGCATTCCCTTAATAAATCATTTCCCTGTCTCGGGTGCTGCTTCTAGAGAACCTAACACGCATCATTCCTTCAGGCATTCCTCCAATACTTCCTGGACAACATGTAAACAAACAAAAAATGAATACTTTTCAGATAAGTATAAGTCCAGTAAAGACAATAAAGCAGAATAACATGAGGGAGTGTGACTCAGGTGCTACTTTAGATTACACGGGTAGGGAAGGCTTCTCTAAGAGGAGATGAGTGAGTGAGCTGAGGGAGAGCTCTGTGAAATCAAGAGATGAAGTGGTCCAGGCAGATGAAGTAGCAACAAGAGCTGGTGGGCTGAAGTGTAGTAGGCACAAAAGAGAGTGACTCCGTATGTTTGGGTGGAATGTTATGAACAGGCTGATCTTCGATACCCTTATGCTTATTTGGTTTTGATTTCAGGGATTTCCTTTTTAAGTGTATAGACAGTTCAGAAGTTCTTTTGGCCTCTGTCTGTGGAGAAAACCACATCGCAATTCCACTTCGTGAGAGAACAGGAGAGGCTCTGGGGGCTCTCGATTTTAACATTGGCAAGAGGAAGATGTTGTTTTATCGAGAATTTAAAGATCTGCAGAAAATGGTGAAGGTGACCCAAGCTGCCTGCTATGAAATACTGGACGAGTTATCTGGTGAAAAAGAGAAGCATCGTGTCTTAGGTATTGTGAATGCGGTGACAGACTAAATTTATGGGTTTAAGTAGTTTTGGGGAAATCACAGGCAATGCAATGAAGGATGTTTTCTAAAATGAGTTGTTGCAATATACAGATTTTCCTCATGAAAGAAATCCCCTCATGCAGTCTTGGACTGATGAGTATGAGCTATAAATTAGAGTAAAGGGTAAGGAATTGCATTTTCTTAGCTAGAATCACATTTTAGAATTAGAAAGCCTCCTACAGGCAATATAGAACTAGCATTTATTAAATGCCCCATCATATACCAAGCACTTTAAATATGCTATTTCAATTAGTCCTGACCATAACTCTATGAGGTGAATGGTGATGCCTCATCTTATAGGTGAGAAAGGCAAAGTTTAAAGAAACAAAACAACTTGCACCAAATCACAGTTAGCAAGTGGTGGAGACTGGATTTACACTCAAGTTTGGGTGCTCTTTCCACTATATTACATAGCGTTAAGTCATCAGAGCATCTGATTTTACAGATAAAGAAGCTAAAGCCCATCAGAGTAAAGGTCCAGTAGCAAGCTAGGGACAGAGCCAAGACCGGACCTCAATCCTTGTGATTCCACATCCATTAGGCTACTCCTGATACAGTTTGGGCAGAAGGGAGGAAGAAGGAAGCATGGAAACCTTTGACTACCTAGAAGAGAGTGAATGAAAAGAGAAGAGTAACACGTGTATAATTAAGCTAACAGTTTTTTAGCCATTACATAGGGTGGGGAGGAATATGAAGAAAGAAAAAAGAAGAAAATTCATGTCTTGTGAGTGTTCACTATGTATAAGGCCAAGATTAAGCACTTTTACATATATCAACTTTTTTTCCATGCTTCATTTCTTTAATCATATGGTAACAAAGATAAAAGACTTACAAATATCATTTGGATGTGCACTTATTTTTGTTTAAAGTATTACATATGTCTCCTTTTTCCCCCATCAACCCCTCCCAGGCCACTCCCACCCTCCAGGACATACCCCCACCGTCCCAGGGTTGGTGTCCATTGGTTATGCTTATATGCATGCATAGTAGTCCTTCGGTTGATCTCTTATCCCCCCCCACCCCCCGCCCCACCATCCCCTGACTTCCCTCTGAGCTTTGACGGTCTGTTCGATGCTTCTTTGTCTCTGGATCTATTTTTGTTCATCAGTTTATGTGGTTCTTATATCCCACAAATGAGTAAGATCATGTAATATTTATCTTTCTCTGACTGACTTATTTCGCTTAGCATAATGCTCTCCAGGTCCATCCATGCTGCTAAAACCATCTGGACCAGGGCTTTAGTTTGCTGGAAGATTTTTTACTACTGCTTCAATTTCATTGGTAGTTATTTGCCTATACATGTTTTTTGGTTCTTCCTGATTGAGTTTTGGAAACTTGTATTTTTCTAAGAATATGTCTATTTCATCTAGGTTGTCCAGTTTGTTGGAGTAGAGTTGTTCGTAGTATTTTTTTTACAATCTTTTGTATTTCTGTGGGGTTGGTTGTTACTTCACCTCTTTCATTTCTGATTTTGTTTATTTGGGTCCTCTCTGTTTCTTGGTGAGCCTGGCTAGAGGTTCATCAATCTTGTTTATCCTTTCAAAGGACCAGCTCTTGGTTGTATATTGATCTTTTATATTGTTGGTTTTTTTTGGGGGGGGTGGTCTCTATGTCGTTGATTTCCGCTCTGATCTTTGTTATTTCCTTCTTCCTGCTTACTCTGGGCTTTTCTTGTTGCTCTCTTTCAAATTCTTTAAGTTGTAGGGTTAGATAATTTATTACCATTTTTTCTTGTTTTTTTTTGAGGTAGGCCTGTAGAGCTATGAACTTTCCTCTCAGGTCTGCTTTCACTTTGTACCATAGATTTTGGATTGTTGTCTTTTCATTGTCATTTGTTACCAGGATGCTTTTTATTTCTTCTTTTATCTCTTTTATAATGATAACCCAATCACTGTTTAATAGCATGCTACTTAGCCTCCAAATTTTTTTTTTTTTGTCTTATTTTGTAGTTGATTTCTAATTATATGCCATTGTGATCTGAGAATATGCTTGATATGATTTCTATCTTCTTGAATTTGAAGAGACTTTGCCTATGTCCTAATATGTGGTCTATCTTTGAAAATGTCTCATGTGCACTTGAATGTATATTCTGTAGCTTTGGGGTGAAATGTTCTGAAGATGTCAATTAATTCCATCTGATCTAGTGAGTCATTTAGGATTTCTGTTTCTTTGCTGATTTTTTGTTTAGAGGATTTATCCAGTGGTGTCAATGGGATAGTAAAGTCCCCTACTATGACTGTATTGGTGTTGGTCTCTTCCTTGATATCTTCCAGAAGTGTTTTTATGTATTTGGGTGCTCCTGTATTGGGTGCATATATGTTTACTAGAGTTATATACTCTTGTTGAATTGCTGCCTTTAGTATTATGAAGTCGCCCTCTTTATCTCTTGTTATGGCCTTCACTTTGAGGTCTATTTTGTCAGATAAAAGTATTGTTGCCCCAGCTTTTCTTCCATTTCCATTTGCCTGAAAAACTTTTTTCCATCCCTTCACTATCCATCTGTGTGAGTCCTTTGTTCTGAGGTGGGTCTCTTGTACACAGCAAATATATGGGTCATGTTTTCTTATCCATTCAGTACTCTATGTCTTTTGATTGGAGCATTTAACCCATTTACATTTAAGGCTATTATTGATAGGTACTTGTCGCCATTTTTATTCTTTATACCTGCGTTCCTTCTTCCCTTTCTATTTCTTCTTTTTACAGAAGTCCCTTTAGCATTTCTTGCATTGCTGGCTTGGTGATAATAAACTCCCTTAGCCCTTTTTTTATCTGTGAAGCTCCTGATTTTACCTTCAATTTTGAATGATAGCCTTGTTGGGTATAGTATTCTTGGATTCAGTCCCTTGCTTTGCATAACTTTGTATATTTAATTCCATTCCATTCTGGCCTGATTATATCAACTCATTTAATGTCCACACTCACCAGAGAAGTAGGAATCAATCCCATTCTCACAGAAAAGGAAGAGGAGGTTCAGAGAGACAAAAGAATAAGGGGGAAGTAGATATTCAAACTAAGATCTAATGTCAAAACACGAGTTTCCTTTCACCTTTCCTCAAAGCCTCTTCCTGTGCATTTTACCAGGTGTAGTTTCATTTCTGCCTTTTGATTTCAGGACTAGAAAAACTAAGATTGTTTAAAACTGTAAGATATGATCTTTTTTTCTAAAAGAAGTTTATTATATTATGCTCAGAATCCTCTGAAAAATATAATGTATGTATAAACAACCATGTGGGATATAATTCTGTTATTCCAGAGATTGAAAATGCAGGAGAAGTCCAGCAGGCAGGAGTTCTCTTCTTCCGAATCATGCTGCAAGAGCTGCAGAGAAGCCTTCAGCAGCTTACCTCCATGGACTTTGTATCACTGTTGCTCTATGATCACCGTTCTGTAATACAGTCAAATAAATCTCTGACAGCCAGGCAGTTACACGAGTTGGAAGCCAATGCAAAACTAGTACCTGAAATCCTGACAGCGGTTATCTTGTTCATTCATCCAGAGTTGGAATCATCACATGAATTAGAAATTTGGGATAAATGTAAACTGGTAAGTTCTTTTTAAGTATTCTTTTTATTGAAAAAATAACCCACACAAGTTTAGGCATGCAAATCATAATTGCACGAATCATAAGTGTACAAATGCAAGGATTTTTACACACTGAACATTTGTAACCACCTAAATTAAGAAACAGATCCTAGGGGCATCTCAAAAGCCCTCCTTTGTACTCTCTCCCATGACTCCCTCTCCCCCCACATACACACACCTAGGGTGACCAGAAGTCTGACTTCTAAACCATACGTTGGTTTTGCCTGTTTTCTAATTTATATAAATGAAATTATACAAACTGGTGAATTGGGTACTCTAGTTCCACTCCCTGGTGATCCCATAATTTTTGTTCTTTATTCACAGTACTTTAACAAACACTTAGTTGAGAGTATTTGTGCCTTTGATCCAACTGCGAAGAATGTAAAAGTTAATTTAAAGCTCATTGGTAACTATCTCAAAGGTAAATTTCTATTTAATTATGGTCTAAATTGTACTAACAACAATAAAACACAGTTGCAAGAGATATCTGAATAAAGCAAGTAGCTCAGAAATTCAATTTTTCGGAAAAATAGTTCTGAATATAGCCTCCTAAAAGGAGGGACACTGGCTATAATCTATGCATTCCCCAAAGTGACTGCCTCTGCCACCCACATGAGAATTCAGAAGCACACCTGTCTCCCACTCACTTTTTGGAGGAGAATCAGCAGGAATCTAGAGCAGTGAGGCTCCCAGGCTGGAGAAGGTGATGAGCTCTTTGGCCATGGAGAATTGGCCACATGTGAGAGTAAATACTGGTATACAGAGGCAGGCAAAAGTAGGTCTACAGTTGTTCATATGGAAAATACAATAATTACAATAACAATACAAGAATAAACTCTGCTTTGTGTACTCACAACTGTAAACCTACTTTTGCCCCATGCTGTACATATGCAAGCACACATTCCTCCATGGGTGCGCATTACCCGAATGGAGACCTCAGGTCACTTATGTGAATGGAACAGTAAGGAATAAATTTAAGGTTTGTTCCTTTTTGTTACTCATGAAAAACTGGTATTAGTTGGGAAAACGACTCTGTAGAAATTGTTCAGTAAACCTGTCCCTCCCTTTCCTCTTCCCCTCACCTACTTTCCGTGGAAATTCTAGATCAAGTCAGAAGGGTTTCTGCACTTCTGTGATTCCTATATTAGGCCGAGAGATTCAGAACCAGAGAGATTCCTAGGGCGAGAGGAATGAAAAGGCAACTCAGAGGAAGACAAACACAATTCTCAGGGTGTCGGTGGCAGTGGACGCATATAGTACAGGGGGAGCACATAGCAGTGAGCTGGGGCGCGTGTTTGAGAAAGGAGTTGTCTAGCATAGGAAGACGAGATACTCCCAGAAGTTTGGGAGTGCTAGAAAATAAGAGAAAACACAAGATTCAAATAAAAGTTACCATGAATTAGTGAGGATTATGAGCGACATGAGTAAAGATTAGAATTTGTATTAGGAAGGGCCTCATGGGTCTGGGCTGATTCAGGAGAGCCTCTGGATTCATAGGCGTTACAGGTCTCACTTCTTCTAAGGAAGTGATTCAAGGGAAACAATAACAGTAGCAACAACAAAAT
Organism: Myotis yumanensis; assembly: GCF_028538775.1. NCBI lineage: Eukaryota > Metazoa > Chordata > Mammalia > Chiroptera > Vespertilionidae > Myotis > Myotis yumanensis. The sequence continues at coordinate 20,093,071 of NW_027223767.1, read as the reverse complement.
GAATACTTGTTCATCGTATACCTGCATAAACTAGGTCCACATTTGTTCACCGTTCACTGGGGACTTAACAATCCCGAAGAAATGTTTTCTATGTCAGTGCCTCGTTGGTGCTCTTCCCTTTGGAGTAGATTCAGTTCCTGTTCGTGAGCCCAGGACCCCCTGCCCTCCATGTGTGACCAGTTTGTCAAATTGATTTTCTCCTTGAGCCCTTAACCACTTTGGTCCCCATCCATATCGCCAGACTCTTGGCCTAGATCCAGACCCTGCTGCCAGGGTCACTTGTGTCCTCTCAGACTGATGCTCCCTTTCTTAGGTGAGGACTCAGGCTCCCATCACTGTCAAATCCAGTCCCTCTGTGAGATGGGATCTGGAAATGAGGAGCAGGCCCCTCCGCTCTCTACCTTGCAGGTGTATCCAGGAATTGGCGCTCAGCCCTTAATAAACCTATTCCCAGACAAAGGCATCTTCTGTGGAATTGTACCAATGTTTCAAGGGACTCTCTTAAGGCCCACCTCTGATTTGCATGTCTTATATAACCCCTTTGTTTCAGAAAACATGCTCATTTCTGTTTGCTCTGCTTGCTGCCACTTTGACTTGTGCTAGCTAATTCCGGAGCACCCTTGATCTCCAATGATCCCCACCACTTTCTCTTTTCCAACAGTGTCCTCAGGTGGCAGGAATACTAACAATGCTGGATTCAGCCAGAAACCAATATTCCCTAGGCTACCCTACCACCAACACCAAGCCTTCAGCATTATCATAGCCTCTGCAGCAATCAAGACAGTTCATCAGCCACCCAGATACCAACCCTCTCTCCTTCAGATGCAACTGTATTCTAAGCTCCCCATTTGGGGAAAGGAAGCAGAACTCTTTGGGGCCCCTTTCTCTTTGTGCCAGAAAGAAAGGAATCTTCTGGCATCGGATTCTGTTGCTCAAAGTTTATTGAACCTTCTAGCAGCATTAAGTAAGGCACCTACTCAACGACCCCACCCAGCATGAAATGCTACCAATAATATTTGTAGATCTTCTCTGGATGGGGAGGGACTGTTAGCATAGCTCCTAACCCACCAAGCCTTCCAAACTAATGATTTTGCCAGGATGACAGAATTAGGGCTGATGATGTACCCGCACTTTCTTGGGGCTTCTGCTGTCAACTCTTACTTTTATTAAGAGAATGACATAACATTCTTTAACTAATTTGATATATGTATACATGCATAAACTAGGTCTACATTTGTTCACTGTATATGTATATATTGTAAAATGATCACCACAATAGGTTTAGTTAACATCCATCATCATACATAGTTATCATATTTTCTTACAATGAGAACTTTTCAGATCTACTATTGTTTTGACAACTTTCACACGCAATGCAGTATTGTTAACTGTAATCACAAGGCTACACATTACACACCCAGAATTTATTTGTTATAACTAGAAGTTTGTACCTTTTGACCACCTTCGTCTACTTCCCCCACACCCTCAACCCCCACCTCTGCCGACTAACAATCTGTTCTGTTTCTATGAGTTCCGTTTTTTTTAGATTCCACATATAAGTGAGATTATACAGTATGTCTCTCTCTGTCTGACTTATTTTACTTAGCATAATGCTCTCAAGGGCATTTGCCATGTTGTAGCAAATGGCAGGGTTTTCTCTTTTTATAGTTGAATAATATTCCATTACCTATGCCGCATTTTCTTTATTCATCTGTTAATGAACATTGTTTATACGTCTTCTCTATTGTAATACTGCAATGAACAAAGGAATGCAGGTATCTCAAGATAGTGATTTCATTTCCTTCAACTGTATACCAGAAGAGGGGAATTGCTTAACCATATGGAAATTCTACTTCTAATGTTTTGAGGAAACTCCATACTGTCTTCCAAAGTGTCTATATCAATTTACATTCCCACCAACAGTGCACAAGCGTTCTCCTTTCTCCACATCCTTGCCAACACTGATTTCTTGTCCTTTTTATGATAATCATTCTAACAGGTACAATGTGATATCTCATTGTGATTTGGGTTTGCATTTCTAGAAAGGGGTATTTTGTTTTCTGGTGGAATTCCAGGCAGCTGTGTCACCTCTAGATGAGGCAGTCATCTATGAAGGAGCAGCTTTGTTCAGTATGCTTATCCTCTCAAGTCTGTACCATTGTATGTGAATGTTACTGACATACTTCCCTGTGGGGGACCCAGTGACTCCACTGGCCACTCCGACAGCTATACATGCAGTAGCATATCAATAACCTGCTACCCTCTGCCTAAAGTACTCCTAGTAGTTGGCTTCTCCTACCTAAAGACCCATGATCTGACTATCTTCTCAAGAATCTGTTCTCCCCACTCCACTTTCGACCTCTGTGGCCAGCTTGGCCTAGTCTTTCTGTAAGGTGCCCCAGACCTGCCCCATGTTTCCCTCCCAGGGAGTTTGGACAGATGTTGTCTACTGGTCAATGTTCTCAGACCCAGAGGGAAGAAGAGCTGTCTCCTAGTAAAGCCAGAATCACTCTGCTGTCTAGAACCTGTATTTCTCCCAAGTGACCACACTTCCTTCCCGCAGGTAAATCCAAAAAAAAGAAAAGAAAAGAAAATCTGAGGCTCTTTATGTCCACCGACACTGATATCAGCAGGAGTTTCCTAGGCCCTCTACTTTTTCTGCAAGTTCCAGGGCTCCCCTCTGCCAAAGAAGCCAGACTTAGTGTGATTATTTATAAAGATGATTATCACCACTCGGACCTAGTATTGTTGGGTGGTAGTCCCTTTCAGGGCTTGCTGGCTCCTACTTGTAGGAAAAGAGCTGCTATCACAGTTAGACCCAGGTTTAACAGGAAGCCTAGAATGTGCCATTTATAAGTTGCTCATGGATTTCAGGCCCTAGAGAAGGAAACATCTGTTCAGTGTTAGAGCAGATTCCCTTTGTCCCAGCAAGAACCTCTTCAGGGCCCTTTTAATTAGGATATTAGACAAGTATTCACTCACACACTGTTCAGAAGACTATTTGGGGGCCTGGATGCTTGACCCATTTCCCGTGCAAGTAGACCCCTTCCATTGTCAGTCCAAGTCATCTGGGAATAAAAAGAAAAAAACTGAAATCAGCAATTTTCTTTCTGTTCTTTATCATGCCTTTTGATTTTAAAATTTGAAGTTTTCCAACAGTAGTTATTGAATTAAAAGAAATAACTAAAATTGGTTTTGTCTAAGTAATATCGTTGCTGGTTTGATATCTGATAAAGACTGTTAAAAATCAGTTTAATGAGAACTTTTTCTATTTAAGGCAAGCATATTTTTCAGGTTCCTTTGACACTCATAATTTTCTATTTTAGTGATATTAAAACAATTTTTTACCCCAAAAGGACTATATAAAAATTATATTTTTTATTAAAGTACTTAAAAGGGTCTAAAAGAACTAAAAAACTTCTAACAGAAAGAGTCAGTAGCCCATCTTTCTTCTCTTCTCACTCACCCCAGGTCCCCTCACTAGAGGCAATTCTTTTTTGCCCATTTAACTGTTTCTTCTGGCAACAGCACATTTCAATATTTCTAGTTTTTGCAATATTGCTATCTTTAATTCATCAATTTTAAACCTTGTCAATTGATTTTCTCTTTATAGATGAAAGCTTAGTTGTTACACCACCATTCTCTTACCCTATCCTCCTGATGTAGTTATATTACAAATGGGGATTAAGTCAAAATGCAATGTTTACATGATTTTGCCAATGCAAATATTATCCACAACTGAGCACTGCAGCATATTTTGATTGCTCCTTTTCCACTTTTAATTTTTCATGAAATAAATAATTGCATTTTATTTTTTAAATTGCTTAATTTTATTTGTACTTCTTGATAATTCCTACCCCTTCCATTTATCTCTTTATACAATTTCCCAAAAGGTTACATTTATCAGGTAATATTTTTAGTTCTAATTTTTTTTGAGCCATTCCTTCTAGAGATTTTAATTTTCTTTCTCTCTGGAGTCTTCCTGCACCCCCGATCTGCTACTCAGCTGCCTTCCTGATATTTACTTTTCTGACCTCATAGAAATTTATTTTGCCATTCTCTTAGTTCATTCTTTCTTGACCTACTCCTGTGTTTTGAGACAGCATTTTTCCAGTAGTTTTCTGAGTTAGAGCGCATGATTGGTAAATTTTTTGAGACCTTTCATGTCTGAAAGTTTGCCAGGTAATAATAACTTAGAAGACATTGCCCATTGTCTTTTTTTTTTTTCCAGAAACTGAGATATAATTCAATTACCACAAATTTCACCATTTTAAAGTGTACCATTCAGTGTGTGTGTGTTTTTTTTAGTATATTCATCAGGTTGTGTAACCATCACCACTATCTGGTTTTAGAACATTTTTATCACTCCAAAAGAAACCCAGTACCCATTAGCAGTCACCCTCCCAGGCCCATCCCCATCCCAGCCCCTGGCAACCACCAATCTACTTTCTATCCAGTTTTGCCTATTCTGGACATTTCCTATAAATGGAATCATACAATATGTGGCTTTTTGTATCTGGCTTCTTTCACTTAGCATAATGCTTCAGGTTTCATCTATGTTCTAGCATGTATCAGTACTGAATTCCTCTTCTACAGCCAAATAATATTCTATTATATGGATGGATATCCCACAGTTTACATATCTATTTATCAGTCAATAGACATGTGGGTTGCTTCTACTTTTTGGCTATTGTACATACTGCTACTGTGAACATCAGTTTACAAGTTTTTGTGTGAGCATATGTTTTTAGTTCTTGTGGTTATGTAGCGAGGAGTGGAATGCTGGGTCAAATGTAAACTCTATGTTCCTAAGGAAATGGCTCCAAGGTCACAAGAAACTTGGAATCTTCCAAGATTGCGATTGAGAAGTCTGTATCCTTTCTGATTTGATTCTGTGCATGTGACCTTTTTCTGTGCCTACACCCCTACCCCCAAAGCTGTAGAATTACCTTTTATCTCAAAGACTGTCAAATTTCATAATGATATGCTTTTATATGGGTCTGTTTCCATCCATTGATATGAGCATTCACTGGGCCTTTTCAATTGTGAAATTCAGGTCCTTAAGTCCTTGATAATTTCCTCCATGGCATCAAGGTTGTTACTTATGACTGTGGAATTTGTACACTGCACAAAGGTGCTCTCCTGAGGAGGTGGGAAGGGGCTGAAATCGAACCAGGAGTCCATTCATTAAACTGTGGGCTTTAGCATAAGGCCACATCTGCTTGTATGAGGGGCATCTCTTTCTTCACACACCTTTTTCTGCTCATCAAGCTATGTGCTCACAGAGTGCATTCTTCCATGGTGGGTGTCTTTTTCTCATTTACACAAAGATGACCTAGAGGCTGGTGGTGGCCCTGCCCTCTTTTCTGTATTGTGTCTTTGGAATTCCTATTGTTTAGACCAGGGGTGGGCAAACTTTTTGACTCGAGGGCCACAGTGGGTTCTTAAACTGGACCGGAGGGCCGCAACAAAAGCATGGATGGAGTGTTTGTGTGAACTAATATAAATTCAAAGTAAACATCATTACATAAAAGGGTACGGTATTTTTTTTTTTTTTAGTTTTATTCATTTCAAACGGCCGGATCCGGCCCGAGGGCCGTAGTTTGCCCACGGCTGGTTTAGACATCGTATTGCCTAAATTTTGTCTCCCAGATGCTTGTATTTTTCCTCCTATTTTGCATCTTTTTGTCTTTTTTCCCCACTTTCTGAGACATTCTCTCAACCTTCTAATCCTATTGAATGTTTGTTTCTGCATGCTTTCATGTCCAAGAGCTTTGTTGTTGCTGTTCTTTAAATACTTGCTATTACAACATCTGTTCTGTTTCTTGAATGCAATGTCTTCTCTCTCTGAAGGTATTAGTGATAATTATTTTTTAAAGTTTTTTTCTCCCTGTTGTTTCTCCTCTTTCCTTCTGTCTCAGTGTTTTGGTGTCTGTATGTCTTCTTTACATCTCCTACACACTAGGCAACTCCTCACCCCAACCCTAGAAACTTTTTCCTCAGAAAAGGTAACATAGAAAGTCTCTGACCTAGGGGACATCAGACACAGCTGAGAAGGGAGAGTACCAGCGTGGAAACAGGGAGAGTATGAGTGTGTCTACTGAATACTGAGACACCTGTAGGCTTTCCCCACTAAGCTCCAACAAAAAGGAGCAAACAAAAGGCACAAACAACTGATACCGAGCCAGGGCCGGTTTGGCTCAGTGGATAGAGCGTCGGCCTGCGGACTGAGGGGTCCCGGGTTCGATTCCGGTCAAGGGCATGTGCGTTGGTTGCGCGCACACCCCCAGTGGGAGATGTGCAGGAGGCAGCTGGTCGATGTTTCTCTCTCATCGATGTTTCTGGCTCTCTGTCCCTCTCTCTTCCTCTCTGTAAAAAATCAATAACATATATTTAAAAAACAAAACAAAACAAAAAACCAACTGATACCGACACCACTGAAGTGCAAGAAAATACTGCAGGACTTTTATTTGTAATAACTTTATCCCATCAATATCGGATTTCTATTTTTTACTGTTTTAAAATAAATAATTTATAAATAAATATACATATATTTGGATCATGTTCAACATCTGTTGCTGATAGAGGGATATGAGCTAAGAATTTAAAAGCCACTGTATTAAAGTATGAATTTTTATAAAGATAAATTGCATTGATTTCAATTTGTACATAATTTGATTTATGGCTACATCATTTTGAAAAGCCAATACAATGTGATATTGTGCAGAAGTTGTGCTTACAATAGGAATGAAATTAATGCAAGAACTCAATGTTCAGCCTGGAATAAACTTCCACCCAAACTTTGATAACTCAAGAAAAAAAAGTGGAAGATTTAACTTAATCCAGTGTTAAAGCAGGGATCCATAAATGGAGATTTAATCAGAAATATCCCATATTATTCTAATGTTTTAAGCAAAATGAATTTCCTATGTAATTAAAAGTTTGATTAAACTCGAATCTTTTGAAATCAATAGGTTTATAACAGATTGAAAGTTTGTCTCAGCAATTATTTTAGCTGAGATGTCTTCAAATAATTTACTATAACCCTTACCAACGCAAAGCAAAGCAAAAAAAAAAAAAAAAGCACAACAATTTCTTATGGTTAGAAAAGGAAAAAAAAAAAGTAGTACGTTTGCTTGAAAGAATTGTAAAATCTGTGCAACTACTGCAAAGATCTGGCATCTATCCACCACAAGAGAGCAGCAGTGCTCAACCACCGCTAATGGGCACCCCACAAAGCAGCAATTTTCAACCCGTTTCTGTGCCACCACACACTGGTGTGCCACAACAATGTTTAAAACGTGCAATACCTGACTATTTAGTCAGGAGCACTGACCTCTTTTCCCTCAGATTGTCAAATAAAAAAAAATGACAACAGCCAACACAACAGCTTTCAGGTGTGAATAAATCAAAAGAATACCTTTTTTTTTTTTTTTTTGTCAGATCGGCAAAAAATATATTTTTTGGCATGCCACAGAATTTTAGTAATTAGTTTCTGTGAGCCCTCAGATGAGGAAGGTTGAAAATCACTGCCACAGAGCAATGGAGGCTTCATTCGAGGAATAAATTGAAGCCAGCTGTGAATACATCAATCTCTCACTGGAAAGGGCAGGAAACAGAAACTATGGCCCAGACAGGTTTGGAGCTTCTGTCCCTGGTAACAAGACAGGAAATAAGCAACAGGGGCTTGTGAAAGGGAGTGACCTCGCTCCCTATTCCCGTGTCCTTGAATCACCATGGAGATGGCTGACTGGCTTAATAATGGTTGCAGATAGGAGTCTATTCATTTGGATGTCAGATAAGAACACTGTGGCAGGCATCAAAGAAACAGAGCTCTTCATGGGGATTTAGGAGGGGGAGAATAAAAGCTGTGGGGAGCAGGAGAGCTGTCATATGTCAGAAAATCAGTTAGGACTGGTTTTAAAAGTATTCTGGGGTGAACTTTTGTTTAATTAAATTCATAACATTAAGATAATCTGAGTAATCTTTGCAGCCTAGAGCATTACTTTGTTTCAGGAACTAATAAATACAAAAAGGGATCAATTATAACAAAATGCACTTCAAAACTGTACATTTGTATGTTGATTGGTCTAGTATTACCCATAACATGAGATGAATCAGGTACATTTCATGTGCTCTCATGACCAGTATGTTTTTATTCATAATTGTCACTAATGTTACTGCGTTATAATCTGAAAAGACTTAGTATTTGAAAAACCTAATTATTCCATAATTGAATGTTGTTTCAATTCAACATTTATTGAACACTTATAATTGGGAGAAGACAGTGCCTGTGTATGTTTGTGTGTGTGTGTGTGTGTGTGTTAAAAGAGAATTCTAGAACATTGTGTCTGTGTTTTAAAGTCAGTTTAAAAAAAATTTGAGACTTGTGAATGTTTTCCACATTTTATGTGTCTTCATGTTGATAGGAGATAGGGAAGTAAAATATGTTGTCTTTCATTTAATAGATATCCATAAGTAACAATTGTCATTGTTAAAGGGCTATGGATAGCCCTGGCCAGTGTGGCTTGCTTGGTTGAGCATTGTCCCAGGCACTGAAAGGTCACTAGTTTGATTGCCAGTTAGAGCATATGCTCAGATTGTGGGTTCAATCCCTGGTTGGGAGGCAACCAATCCATGTTTCTCTTTCTCTCTGTCTCTCTGACCCCATCCCTCCCTCTCTCTCTAAAATCAATTTTTTTAAAAAACTATGGCCCTGGCCAGTTTGGCTCAGTGGATGGAGCGTTGGCCTGCGGCCTGAAAGGTCCCAGGTTTGATTCCAGTCAAGGGCATTTACCTTGGTTGCGGGAACATCCCCAGTGGGGAGTGTGCAGGAGGCAGCTGATAGATGTTTCTCTTTCATTAATGTTTCTAACTCTCTATCCCTCTCCCTTCTTCTCTGTAAAAAATCAATAAAATATATTTTTTTAAAAAGAACTATGGATAGGAGATGATATTTAAAACCTCTTATTCAATTATAAGTATTATTTATGGTTTATTCAACTCAAATCAGCAAACATTGTTGAGTTAGGCATAGACCTGAGGGTGGGAAGCATCTGAAAGAAGGCAATTAATATTTTTTTTAGCAACTACTCTTTGTCATATTTTCACATATCTTTTCTCATTAATTTTCATAACAATTCTGAGGTATCATCCCTGTTTTATGGAAGAAGAGACAGGTTCAGAACAATTAGGTGACCTGCTCCAGGGCACAAGACTAGCTGGGGTAAAGTCAAGATTAGAACCCATGCCTGGCTAATGTGGCTCAGTGGTTGAATGTCAACCAATGAACCCAGGGCACATGCCTGGCTGGGGCTGTGAAGGAGGCAGCTGATCAGTGATTCTCTGTCATCAATGATGTTTCTATCCTTTTCTCCCTCTCCGTTCCTCTCTCTGAAATCAATAAAAAAATATTTAAAAAATAATTGGAACCCAGATCTGTTCAACTCTAGAGTACATTCTTTCCATTAGACCAGTGGTTCTCAACCTTCTGGCCCTTTAAATACAGTTCCTCATGTTGTGACCCAACCATAAAATTATTTTCGTTGCTACTTCGTAACTGTAATGTTGCTACTGTTATGAATCGTAATGTAAATATCTGACATGCAGGATGGTCTTAGGCGACCCCTGTGAAAGGGTCGTTCGACCCCCAAAGGGGTCGCAACCCACAGGTTGAGAACCGCTGCATTTGACCATTCTATCTGACCATTAGTCATTGACTTCTGGGAAAAAGTAACTTTTATAAATGGCAGTTTAATGCTTTGCAATTTTACATGAATCTTAATGGTATGTAGTGATTCTATATTTTAAAGTAATTTTAAATTAAGAAATATTTCAAACATAGAAGTTTGAGACTAACACCTGTAGTCATTATGGACCCATATTCTATATCCAACCTTAATATTATGCGTGTTTGAGTCAGACTTTTTTTAAAAAAGAAAACATTATAAGGCCCTGGCTAGTGTTCTCAGTGGTTAGTGTCAATGAGAGCACAGAAGGATTGCAAGTTCGATCCCAGCCCGGTTGGGGTGGGTGTGGGACACAACCAATCAATGTTCTCTCACATTAATGTCTGTCTGTCCTTCTGTCTCTCTCTCTCTCTTCCTCCCACTCTCTAAAAATCAATGGAAAAATATTCTCCAGTGAGGATTAACAACAAAAAACATTAAAGGAACAGTTGAGACTTTCTACCCCTCCCTGATCCTATTTTCTTCCTCCCTAGAGAAAATACTATTATGAATTTGGTATTTATTATGCATGATTTCTTACTTTTACTACATGCTTATGAATCCATAAACAATATAATATTATTTTACAGGTTTTAAAACTTTTAAAAATTGTATCCAAAGAACATATTATCCTCCAACTTACATTTTGTGCTCAATGTTTTGAGATTTATCCACATGATATATATAGCTCTAATTCTTTAATTGTTGTTAAATGCTGTGTAGTATTTCATTAGATGACTACACCAACATTTTTAAATTCTTAGATATTTAAACAAGATTCTGCTATGGTTTTTACTCCAAACATATCTAATGAACTTTCATCATAATAATGGAACTTACATTTTAATTTAAAAAGTGCAAAACTATTCACACTAACTTCTTTTCCCCCTTTGATGCAGGTCATTCCCGAATCGATGTGTGGAAATCGCATAGTATTGTCATGGAGTACCTATACCATTGGTCACACATCTGTTTAGCTCTCATAGAACTAAACATAAAACTAAGTGGTGCTATGATACCCCCATTGCCCTCAAAGACTGACTCCTGTGTTTATGCAAAAATGCCAGGTGCAAGCTTGCTAGGTAAATGCTAATGGAATTGGTGCTGTATTTAGAATATTTTTGTTATGTGCAGTTTTGTTAACTATAAAATATTTCCAATGGGAAGAAAATAGACATATAGACATAATCTGCTCCTAGACACTTGCCTCAGCACTTTTTAAAGTCAAATGTGCTACCTAAGGAGAAGTTAGATCTAAAAAATATACAGTTAAGGTAGCCATAAACAAATGCATGTTATAGAATATATTCAAAACTTTCCTTTCAATTTTAGTTTTTATCTGTCATAGGACTATTATGCTTGGCTAAAGAGAGTTATTTTCATTCTTTTAAGGTACAGAGTAAAGACCGAAGATTCAGAAAATAAAATGGCAGTTTTTACATCAAAAGAGTACCAAATAATAAAGATTTTAAGAAATGGACTGGGAATTGTTTTTCTGATTTTTCAAAGACTAATATGAGCACTACCATTTCTCCCTCCTCATCACCACACACACACTTACCTTAGTAATAAGTTATTTCAATAAATAGAAATCCTTGTGGGAAAATGTTTGTCCATGACTCATGGGAAAAAGAAAACACCTTAAAAAAGACAACATAACCTCTCAAGTTCAAGAACTACAAAAAGAATTTATATTTACTTAAAGATTGTTAGTACAGCAAACTTTACTGCTCTGTTGTGAGATTTCATCTTTGCAATAAAATATCTGATGAGAGTCCGTTTTTAATAAAATTTTGGGAAATTAAACTTCATTTTTTTTATTTGGTTGAAAAAACATGTTGTGTTCCAAACATCTTATAATTTGAGGTCCCTGTTTAACCTTTTCTGATAAGATGGCAGTGTTATTACCAGTCCTCATCTCTTGAATGATCGCATGCCCAGTTTTAACCTATAAGCCTCTTTTGTATTAGAAAGAGGGCTTTTCAGGACATTTGCAGCAACATTTCTAGGAACAAGGTTCTTGAAGATATTAAACTGATAGCCCCATATCCTGATGGCTTCAGAACAGCTTATAAAGAGTTCACTGTGGCCCTAACCGGTTTGGCTCAGTGGATAGAGCCTCGGCCTGAGGACTGAAGGGTCCCAGGTTCGATTCCAGTCAAGGGCATGTACCTTAGTTGCGGGCACATCCCCAGTAGGAGGTGTGCAAGAGGCAGCTGATCGATGTTTCTCTCTCATCGATGTTTCTAACTCTCTATCCCTCTCCCTTCCTCTCTGTAAAAAATCAATAAAATATATTAAAAAAAAAAAAAAAAAGAGTTCACTGTGAACACAAATGGTATTTTAGGCAGCAAGAAGGGCAAATTTGTATAGAATGCTACCTTTTTAACCACTATCCTGGGATTAGTTAACTAAAGGGCATTTTGTGTAATGATAATAAATATATTAGCATGGTGCTTTAACTTGTTTGAAGTATTTTCACATACTAGCTCATTTTATCGTCCTGATAACCTGTAAGATAGGCAGGTTATTATCTCCATTTTATAAATGAGAAAGTCTCTAAGAGTGAGTAAGTTACCTAGGTCACAATAACTAGTAAGAGACAGGGTAGAGTTACTACCCTTGCCAGCAACCCAGACACCTCACTAACACTTTCCACCCTTTACTAGGCTAATAATCGTGCATTCAGTCTTTTGGAAATTACTGTAAAGTTAAACAATTAGCAAGGCAGATTGGTTGATAAAAACATCAATGATGTAAGAGAATCATTGACCAATTGCCTCTTGCACACCCCACACTGGGAATCAAGTCCTGGGGATGGAACCTACAACAGGGTCTTGTACCCTGACCGGCAATCGAATGGAGGCCTCTTGGTTCATAGGTCGATGTTCAACCACTGAGCCACGCCAGTCGGGCTTAGAACTTACTTTTTAGTGAAGATATTTCTTACACTTAACAAAAGTTTAGATATCGATTTACATTTAAATCTGTTTGACTAAAGTGATTTTCAGTAAGTGTGCCACAAGAATTTTTAAAACCTGTGTGCTACAGCACATCAGTTGATTACTTAGTGTCAGATACTGCATGTTTTAAAAATCCTTGCGACAGCCCTAGCTGGTTTGGCTCAGTGCATAAAGTGTCAGCCTGCGGAATGAAGGATCCCGGATTTGATTCCAGTCAAGGGCACATGCCTGGGGTTGTGGGCTCGATCCCCAGTGGGGGGCCTGCAGGAAGCAGCCGATCAATGATTCTCTCTCATCATTGATGTTTCTATCTCTCCCTCTCCCTTCCTCCCTGAAATAAAAATATATTTTAAAAATAATCCTTGCGACAGACCAGTTGAAAACTGCTGGACTAGATAGATTTATTGATTCACTTATATTTACTTCTAATTCAGAAACCTAGACTTGAATAGTTGAATTTTTATTGACTCTTTCTTCATAGCTTACAAGTAACAATGACACTGTATGTTGTAGATCAGTGGTTCTCAACCTGTGAGTCGCGACCCCTTTGGGGGTCGAACGACCCTTTCACAGGGGTTGCCTAAGACCATCAGAAAACACATATATAATTACATATTGTTTTTGTGATTAATCACTATGCTTTAATTATGTTCAATTTATAATAATGAAAATACATCCTGCATATCAGATATTTACATTATGATTCATAACAGTAACAAAATTACAGTTATGAAGTAGCAACGAAAATAGTTTTATGGTTGGGGGTCACCACAACATGAGGAACTGCATTAAAGGGTCGCGGCATTAGGAAGGTTGAGAACCACTGGTAGACAATCCAAATCAACTGAGCTATCCAGCCAGGGCTATAAAGTTTTTTTATACTATAAATAAAGTGATATATTTTTACTTGAAGGTAGACTGTGATAAATTAAAGATGTATACTGGCATCTGAACGAATCATTAGTACCATTATTGCCTTTCCTTATTAGTCCTGTTTGAGAGAAGGTCGTTAAGTCAAAGTAATGGCATTGTGATCCAGTTTTTACTTGAGAATAAAGTGATGATGATAGGAGAGATTCCATTATTATGGAATAAATATGAAGATTTTACAGGGGAGGGGGGGAAGGGGTTATTTTTTTTAATGGTATAGGGGTCAATGCAAGAGGACATAATAATCCTAAATGTTTCAACATACTTGAAACAAAAACTTATTAAAAGAAAGACAAATCTAGTTGGAGACTTAAACATTCCTCCGTAGAAACTGAAAGATTTTTCGGCTGCAATAAGACTAGTTTGGAATGGGCCAAGAGTGAGTGGATGCACAGTTAATATGACGATTTTTTTTTAAAAGAGTATGGTATATGATTTTGATTCCTATACCCATTGGTACCACAGTATTATTAAGCAATTTGGTTCTATGAGACACTATGAGGATATAGATTTTCACTTTCTGCCAAATTACCCTGAGCCGGATATACTCATACTGAACAACTCATTTCTGGGCCCCATCCCAGAGTTCCTGATTCAGTAGCTCTGGGATAGGACCCGTTAATTTGTATTTTGTATTTTTAAAAAAATATATTTTATTGATTTTTTACAGAGAGGAAGGGAGAGGGCTAGGGAGTTAGAAACATCGATCAGCTGCCTCTTGCACACCCCCTACTGGGTATGTGCCCGGAACCAAGGTACATGCCCTTGACCGGAATCGAACCTGGGACCCTTCAGTCCACAGGCCGACGCTTTATCCACTGAGCGAAACCGGTTAGGGCTGTATTTTGTATTTTTAACAAATTCCCGGATAATGCTAACCTGCTGGTCCCGGGACCATGGGAACCACTGGCCTAGAATTTTGCCATTCTTTTCTTCCCACTGATATCGAAGCAGTCAGTAGGTTTGCAAATTAAACCGAAGACCAAGGGACAAGATTCCAAAACAGCGTTTGAATCCACTCAAAAGCGACTCAGCGGCGAGGCGGACTCCTGGCCGCCCAAAGTCGCGCGAGAGTTTACGTGACTACGTCAGCGTCTGCGTCAGCGTCACGTCGGCGTCAGCCACGTTCAGCGGAGACCGGAGCAAGATGGCGATTCCGGGCAGGCAGTGAGTGATGCGGGAGTTAGGGTTAGGCTGGGGAGTGAGAAACCACGGCGACTGTGCCTTTGGCCGAGGAGTAAAAGCGCGCTGGAAGTGAAGGGGCTGTCTCGTCAGGGATAGAGACGGGAAAAGCGAGAAATCCTGAGGAACATACTCCCCTCCCCCCCATATTTTCCAGGATGGAAGGAAGCCCGAAGTTTGAGGGAGAAACTTGTGAGGAAATAAAGGAAGTTAGGCTGAGGGGCAGAGAGCGAGACTTTTCTATTTTCCAAAAGCTCGGTCTGAGGCCCCTCAGTCTTGCTTCCTACCCCGCGCTTGAGTTTCTCCCCGTTTGGATGCCTTTGAGGGGCAGTGAGAAGAGACCACCCCTGGCTTCCTTAGCGGGCCTTGTTCTTGCCGCTCAAGTCCTGGTTCCCGCCAACCCTTCTGGTTTTAGGAAAATGTGCTGAGAAACCACAGAAAAGGGTAGGCATATAGGGACTTGGGGTGTGCGGTGCCGCAGGAGACAAGTGTTGTACGTTCTTCCAAGTTTTCAACGTTTGATGGATAATCTGTGCTTCTGATGTGGCTTTCTGGGATCGCTGCATCTTAAAGGCCAAAATGTGAGAAACTGAGCGAGTTGCCTCTGATGGGATGGTGCGCTCAGATGCTCCAATACAAAGCGAGGGAGCTTACTGAGGTGTAATGAGAGGTTATCCTATGGCTACTCGGGTTTTTCAGTTAATGTAATCCTTTAAGAAAGTGTGGGTGATATTATCCGATCAATAACTTCTTTAAAACTGTGTCAGTGCACAGTAGGGGCGGGCGGGATTTATTTTGTTGACTCTTGTTAGACTAAAAGATAATTGAGAGTGTTTTTATTTTTAATGGACATGAACTGAGCTTTCCACCAACATGTTCTTTTTAAAAACCTTAGTCCAGTGGTTCTCAACCTTCCTAATGCCGCGACCCTTTAATGCAGTTCCTCATGTTGTGGTGACCCCCAACCATAAAATTGTTTTCGTTGCTCCTTCATAACTGTAATGTTGCTACTGTTATGAATCGTCATGTAAATATCTGATATGCAGGACGTATTTTCATTGTTACAAATTGAACATAATTAAAGCATCGTGATTAATCACAAAAACAGTATGTAATTACATATGTGTTTTCCAATGGTCTTGGGCGACCCCTGTGAAAGGGTCGTTCGACCCCCAAAGGGGTCGCGACCCACAGGTTGAGAACTGCTGCCTTAGTCGAATTTTACCATCTAAATCATTTCTGTACTCTTCTGTTACTTCTCTTCTTGGATTAACATGGTGTTTGAGTTTGGCTTGTGCCTACAAATAATCACTTAGAATAACAGTTATAAAATCTTAGCATGTTAGAACTTTGAGACGTCTGAAGATCGGAAACTTGTGTGTTCGTAGACATGTTTTGACTTGGTAGCTCCATCTGGAAGAGGTAGTGAATGTATTATGTTTTAACGTTTAAATATAATGGTATAATTTCTATTTCAAAAAAAAAATGCAGGTATGGGCTTATTTTGCCAAAGAAAGCACAGAAGTTACACCCTGTTTTGCAAAAACCATCAGTGTTTGGGAATGATTCTGATGATGATGAGGTAAGGGAATCTATGTTTTTCTACCAAATTGTTGAAAATATGTATATTTTTTAAAATTGAAGTGTGAAGTTGATGTCTTTGCTTGTCTTAGCTATTTGTCAGTACAGTGTATCTGGAGTATATTGTAATTTACGGGATTACCAAAAGGAATAAAGAAGCTCCACTGATGGTCTTCATAAATGATACATGAACAATCTGATCCCCCCCCCCCCCCACAAGCTATGAACTTCACTTATTTTTAAGCAGTTACACAGTCATTTTAGATAGATAATACTGATGTAACAAAATTGTTTGTGTAAACCACCCTGAAAATAAACTATTGAGAAGTCACCAATTTCCTAGAAAGTTTTATTAGTAAAGTAGTTTCTTAGGAGACTACGTTTGTGGTTATTCAGTCTCTGCTAAATGTTATTGCTCAGTTGCAATTATGGTAGTGTGTAATGTTACCATAGATAGTACTACAATAATCTTCTGTATATATATAAAAGGCAAATATGCAAATTGTCCCCTTGGGAGTCTGACCAGGAGTTTGACTGGGAGTTCAGTCGCTCGCTATGACGTGCGCTGACCACCAGGGGGGCAGGGGGCAGTGCGTAACGAAGGAAGGCCCCTGCTGGCAGCCGGCAGCTGAAAAAGGAAGGCCCTGGCAGGCAGCTGGAAGGCCTCGATTGGCCCTGATCACTGGCCAGGCCTAGGGACCCTACCCATCCACGAATTTCATGCACCAGGCCTCTAGTACATATAATATGAACATTTTATATTTTAGCAGCCAAAACTATTTTCTTGTGAAATCCACAGTTTATAGTAGAAGCAACCCCAAATGTGTGCTTATGTAATACTTAAGTCATTTTCTATATTTCTAAAAGACCTTTGCATCAGCTATACTGGTATTGGCTTTGTTCTGGCAGAAAAATTGCTTCTCTTTCAATTTTACTAATTGTGTAAAAGCATAGGTAGGTAATTTAACATACTTGTTTCTTGTTTTCTATTAAAATTTATTCTAGATGGTTCACCTTTAAAAAAATTGAGATATAATTTACATGTAATAAAATATGTGGCTTTTAAGTGTATAGGTTGATGGCTTTTGACAAATGTATATGCCCCACTGAGGATGTAGAGCATTCCCCTCCCCCCTGAAAGTTCTTTCATGCCCCTTTGCAGTCTACTTGCCCACGTTCTGCCCTGGACAACTATTTCATTCTGGTTTTTAATTTTTATTATTTATTTATTTTTGGTTAATCGTCACCCGAGGATATTTTTCCATTGATTTTTAGAGAGTGTGGAAGGGAGGAGGAGGAGGAGAGAGAGAGAGAAACATCAATTTGAGAGAGACACATCAACTGGTTGCTTCCCGGCCCGCCAGAGATCAAGCCTGCAATCGAGGTACATGCTGATCTGAATGGAACCTGAGACCCTTCGGTCCTTGTGCCAATGCTATATCCACTGAGCCAAGCTGGCAAGAGCTGTTGTTTTTAATTTTTGTTAGTGACTTTTTTGTACTAAATCTTAGTTTGTATTTATTGTTGGTTAGATTAGTGGTCAGTTAATAATTTGACAGAAATTCCCCTAAATATTTGCAACTAATAAGTCTCCAATCTGCCAAAGGGGTCTGCTCATGTTAAAACATGCTTTCAATATACAGCCAGGTATTTTATAACTTTGCCTTAGCCTTCACTTCTTGCTTGCGCAGTCTCAAGTTCAAAAGAGAGTTTAGGACCATCTCAGGTCTTTCCTGATCATGCATAAAGGTCTTGGTATGTCTGTTGCATTCATGAGCCCCAGAGCTTTCAAAGCCCTCATTTCCTTAAACCAGCGGTTGCAACCACTGCATAGAGGCTTATTCTTCAGCTTTACTTTTAAAGCTTTTTGGTTAGCCTGTTTTTTGCCTCACCTGTTAAAACCATTATCCACTGCCTCAGGCAGCCCTGATGTTCAACAATTGTCTTTGATTGTTTTTGACAGACACCCCCCCAGGGAAAAGACTGTTTTACTTGGCAGCTCTGTCAAATAAAGACAGCCTTGTGAGTGGTGTCTTCCAGGGAACCACCATGGAAGTCCAATAATCCTCCAGGATAGCTGTTTTGAAGGAACTCTTAACCCTCTCCAGTGGCTGCCAGACTGCTGGTTTCTACCATGTTTGTGGGCTGCTGTTTTTAGGTACCATGACTCTCAGGAGGTATGATGGAAATAGGGCTAGTTAAAACCACAAAATTCTTACTGAATTAATTGTTATTCTTAATACGAAAACTATAGGGATTTTTATTGGAATTGGAATTTATAGATTAGGAGAGAATTTATATTTGTCTTCTCATAAAGATTCATGTTTATTTGTTCAGGTTTTTATATATCCTTTAATACAGTTTTATAATCCTATATAATAAAAGGCTAATATGCAAATTGTCCCCTCAACCAGGAGTTCGACCAGGGGGCGGGGCTGGCTAGACAGCGCCCACAGCCACTCCCCCCAATTGGCCCCAATTGGGGTGGGCCAGCCGGACCCCACCTGTGCACAAATTCGTGTACCAGGCCTCTATTTCTTCCATAAAATTCACTTAACATCTTTTGTTACATTTATTTCTAGGTATGTTAGGGGCGATCAGAAAGGCAAGCAGAGGCGGTTAGGGGTGATCAGGCAGGCAGGCAAGCAGTTAGAGGCAATCAGGCAGGCGAGCGGTTAGGGGCGGTCAGGCAGAGTGGTTAGGGGTGATCATGCAGGCATGCAGGCAGGCGAGCGGTTAGGAGCCAGCAGTCCCAGATTCCTACGGGATCGGGCCTAAACTGGCAGTTGGACATCTCCCAAAGGGTCCCGGATTTCGAGAGGGTGCAGGATGGGCTGAGGGACCCTTTCCCCCCACCCCCGAACGAATTTCGTGCACTGAGCCTCTAGTGATATAAATAGAAGCAATGATAGAAACAATGTTGTACATTCCTGACTTTAATGGGAGTTGCTTATATAAAGTTTCACAATTAATTGCAATGTTTGCTGTAAGGTTTTACTACTATTTCTAGCTTACTAAGAATTTTTTTATCATAAAATTAAATTTTAATATTTTTAGTATCAGTTCGTGTTAATTTTTTGAAATTAAACCATCCTTGCATTTTTGTAATATTTGTTTTTATTTAATTTGATTCATTGCACTCTACTAGTTCTTTTACCAGTGCGTTCCATTTTTAAGATCTTTGGCTTAATTTCATTGTTGAACAGTTTTTTAACATGTGCTCATAGAAGCATTATTTAAGTTCTTGATTTTTAAGGAATGATTTCCTGTTGCTTTTTTTTTTTAAGTGTCTTTATTGATATTTTAGAGGAAAGGAGAGAAAGAGAGATAGAAACATCCATTTGGCTACCTCCTACATGCTCCCCATTGGGGACGGAGCCCACAACCAGGGCATGTGCCCCAACTGGGAATCGAACCAGTGACCTCTTGGTACACAGGATGATGCTTAATCTACTGAGCCACACTGCCAGGATGCCTGTTCCTTTTATCACCTAAATATCTACTTGCATGAATGTAGTATTTCTGGGTTAACAATTTATTTCAAGATCTTGTAGACCTTAGTCATTTTCCCTGGCACTGGATATTCTTATGAGGAAGTACAGTATTGTAGTTTTTTAAATCCTACTGCTATTTTTAAATTGGCTTGGACAACTGATATTTTCTTTATATCCTTTAATTTTATCTTTATGTCCTTTAAGTTACATCAGTCAGTGCCTTTAAGTTTTATCTGTTACTGCTTTTCATTTCATAGAAATTTATCATTGCATCAGAATACTTTTTTTGACCCATTTGGTGAGTTATCATTTTGGAGGAGTATCTTTGTCTTCAGATCTTGCATTTATTCATTAGTTTATTCAACAAATATTGATTCCCTGCTCTGTGCCAGTTGAACAAAAACAAAGCGACTGCCCTTGTGGAACTTACATGCTAGTGGGAGGAAGGGAGGTGATACATAGTTAGCCTAACAGATAAGTAAATTAAATGTTAATTTAGAAAATGACAAAGACCAAGAACAAGTAGACCTGGGTAGGTAGAATGATACAGTTAAACAGATATTTAGGGAAATTACTCAATATTTGTCTCTTGCTCGACATTAACCATGATTATGTTAAACCTTTATCAGTATTTCAGTTATGTCTTTTCTGTTGCTCACTGTTTCCAGTTTATTTATTAGCTGTAAAGGTGTTTCAGTCCTCATCATTTTCTTAGGAAAAAGCTCTGCAGCCTCCCTTTCCATCTCTTTTATTATTCTATTATCTGATCATTAATTCATTTAATACATGGTCTTATTTTAAGAGTTTGATAGGGAAGATAGGGAAAGAGATGGAGATGATAGTTGAAGGAATAATGACAGTTGGTGTAATTTTTTGTTGTTTTCTTAGAATAGAGGCAATTTGTGCATGTTGAAACTAAAAGGGAAGATGGTAAAAGAAAAGGAGAGATTTTACATCTAAGAAAACTAAGGTAAGCCGAAACCGGTTTGGCTCAGTGGATAGAGCGTCGGCCTGCGGACTCAAGGGTCCCAGGTTCGATTCCGGTCAAGGGCATGTACCTGGGTTGCCGGCACATCCCCAGTGGGAGATGTGCAGGAGGCAGCTGATTGATGTTTCTCTCTCATCGATGTTTCTAACTCTATCTCTCTCCCTTCCTCTCTGTAAAAATTCAATAAAATATATTTAAAAAACAAAAAAAAACAAAAACAAAAACAAAACTAAGGTAATAGGAAATTACAGAAATTGGTCTATATCACACACAGAGTACTTAAGTAATAGAGCTAGATTTTGAACCCAGAAAATCTACCTGATTCCAGAGTCCATGCTTTTAAACATTATAATATACTAGAGGCTTGTGGACGAAATTTGTGCGGGGAGGGATCTCAGCCCAGCCTGCACCCTCTCGCAGTCCGCGACCCCTCAGGGGATAGCCGGCAGTTGGATATCCCTTTCACAGTCTGGGACCCCTCGCTCCTCACTGTCCACCTGCTCACTGCTCTTTACCACTCGGCTCGCTGCTCCTTAGTGCTGCCATGGAGGCGGGAGAGGCTCCCACCACCACCACTGCGCTCCCCAGCCATGAGCCTGGCTTCCTGTGGGAGCACACTGACCACCAGGGGGCAGTTCCTGTGTTGAGTCTGCCCCCTGGTGGTTAGTCCGC
The DNA here is from genome assembly GCF_028538775.1 of Myotis yumanensis. Lineage (NCBI taxonomy): Eukaryota > Metazoa > Chordata > Mammalia > Chiroptera > Vespertilionidae > Myotis > Myotis yumanensis. The sequence continues at coordinate 20,071,533 of NW_027223767.1, read as the reverse complement.
TGTTCGGCCATTTGCATATTAGGGTTTTATTAATATAGGATTCCCTTTCAGAGGCAGTTTGTTTGTAATGGAATTTTAATAGCAAAAGGGTTAGTTGGGGGATTAGCAAAGATGAGACAAACTTCAAAGAGAGATGGTTTTTATCATGTGAAATTACACATTCTGTCATCTGGTGTCTTAATATTTTAAGACTAGAGGCCCGATGCACGAAATTTGTGTAAGGGGCTCGGCTCCTACCGCGGCCGTGGCTGCCTCGGCCTTGGCCCCTGCTGCCGTGGCTTCATCTGGAAGGTTGTCTGGTCTACTTAGCATATTATGCTTTTATTATTATAGGTGGGACTACTAATTTTCAGCAAAGTGAATATTCTGTTCAAAAAAAATTTTTTTTTTTAAATCTCATTCTAAGAATTTTCAGTAGGGGTGTTACTACTTCCAGAGAGCCATTAAGAAATTTGTGGAGTAGCTTTGGCTTTTACAATTATTGAGAGTGAGTATTGTTGACACCAATTTTGGATGTGGGCCAGTGATGGTAGGTAGATATTCTCCCCATCTATATAGGTAAAATCCCTCTGAATATGTGTACAGATGAAAAGCTGTTTATAATTTTATGAGCCTAGGACCTAAGTTATTTTTACACAGAAACTCAAAATGTTTTGCGCATTTTATTTTTATTAAAGTATTTTTAATAAAATAATATTTAAAATATCTCTAAAAATATTGTGTTTTGCATGGCAAAACGCAGGCTAGATTTTCTCCTAATTTGACTATCTTGTAGATTGAGGGACGATTATATCTTACATTGTTCAGAACTTTACCAAGAGTTTATTTACCATTTAAGAAAATTGGGTCACTGTTACCAGTGTCATTTGTGGTGCTTGAGTCACCAGTTCTGCAGTCAGCATATGTATCTTTAGCATTAATGGTGGTTACAGTGCTTCTACACGGTAGAAGAATCTGAGAATTTACTGTGTTCTAACATGGTTGAGTATTTACATGTTGAAATACAGAGTATATTATTCTAATACAAATTACTTTCCTTTTATATCTCCAGGTGTATGTATGTATGTATCCAAAATGGAATGGAAGGAAGAAATATATAATTCTAAAATTTTTGTGTAGAGAGTTTATATAATCTATGCATTTCATTTCAGTATAGATAAGGGATATTAAATACTTTCTGTAAAAGAGGGATATTGAGCATGATGGAGAACTATCATTCTGTGCCTTCCCCTGATAGAATGGCTCACTTATTATGTATTACATTTCCAAAAGTGTGTGGGTCTGTTTCTCTGGAATTTGTATTCTGTTCCATTGATTTCTGTCTCTAATCCTGTATTTACATTTCCAACTAAGAGCAGAAATGAAATCTGCTATATATCTTTCTCAGGAAGGCAGTATATAAAGACCCACTTGCATTGCTGCACAAACCAATTAATCTGTCTTCTCTGTCTTCTGCTCTTTGTATCACTTAATTCAGTTCATGTAGTGCTCTGGGAACCTTTCCCACCTTTTTATAACATTCATCCTCTGTGGGCATTTTAGTTTCTTGCCTTTTATCTCCCTCAAGTTCCAGTCCATTCAAAATAGCCCTTCTTATTTTCTGGCATGATTACGGATTTATTTTTTGTCATTTTGAGGGTTTGGAGGAAGAGGAGACTTCAGCATATTAATTTGCCAGCTTAAGCCAGAAGCTTTGCATTGCTTTCCTACCTTTAAGATCTTTAGTGAGTTGTTTAGCATCTCAGTTTCAGTTCTATATCTTAAAAAGTATTTTATAATATCTAATAAAAGTTTATTTTAAGGATTAGAGGTAGTATATCCTACACTACATAGCACAGAGTAGAAGTGTAATAAATGGTAGCTATGTTGCTACAATAAAAGTATCCTCTCTGCATGCAATAACTCATCATTAGTCATCTGAAAGTTTCATGTGCTATCTCCATCCCACTTTGTGTTTGACACTCATAATTGGTAGCCTGGCTTTTTTTGATTTTTTTAAATAGAATCTTAATCTCCATTTTGTGTTGTGGCCATTATATTAGAAAAATTCCATGAAGAATTGCCACTTCCTATGTTAGGAAGGAATGTGAGTAGAGCAGGTTTGGGTTGAGAAAGGGACTAAGAATGAGATTGCAACAAAGCACAAATACTGAAAGAAATGATCAACTTTTTTTTTTTTTTTTTTTTACCATATACTTTACATTAGAAGTGCCTGTTTTAGCCCTTGCATTAGAAACAATTTCTATAAATAAACTTCATTTTCTTTTTTTAAAAATTCCATAAAGAAGGCAGTAATGACCATAATTACATATATATACACACATATATACATACACACACACATTTTATTGATTTTAGAAAGAGGAAGGGAGAGAAACATTGATCAGTTGCCTCTGACATGCCCCAATGGGAGATTGAACCCTCAATCCAAGTATGTATGATTCCCTAACTGGGAATCGAACTTGCCACCATTTGGTGTACGAGAGGATGCTCCAACCACTGAGCACACTGGCCAGGGCAACTATAATTATATTTTTGAAATACTTTTTATTTGATTTGTATGCAATCTCAATGCACCCAGTTGTTCATCATTTTTAACTGACTTATTTCTGATTAGAAGATAGTAAAAGCTTTACCTTAAAATTTGCTGTTTAAAAAATTAGCTTTTGCCCGGCCAGTGTGATTCAGTGGTTGGGCATCAACCTATGAACCTGGAGGTCACAGTTTGGTTCCCAGTCAGGGCACATGCCTGGGTTGCAGGCTCGATCCCCGGTGGGGTTCGTGCAGGAGGCAGTTGATCAGTGATTCTCTCATCATTGATGTTTCTATCTCTCCCTCTCCCTCTCTGAATCAATAAAAATACATTTTTTTAAAAATTAGCTTTCTATTTTTCCAAAACAGTATCCATCTTCCTCATATATTGACAGGCTTTGATATTGCCTAATCTAACTTTACCATAAAAAATCATTTAAAAAAAGTTCTTCCTTTATTTTCATGTTTTAGTGTGTGTAGTCAGACAAAAAGCAATAATCCTCCATCTCATTCTTGGATTTATAAAATAGATCAGATCACTCTCTGAAACAAAATTACTTTATTAGTTTAGTAATAATTTGAGTTTACTTTAAAGATAAGAAGCAGCATTTGGGAGGAGATTCATTTCCTGCCTTTGGGCTTTATCTGCAAGAACTACATCTTCAATGTCAAGAGATTGTATATTTATAACTGAACTCTAATAAAGTGTGTACTGGGGACTCTGCACACCTGACTTGGTCATTGTGATTATATATTAGGTGCCAAACTGTTGCTTGTCTTTTGAAAAAATACCAAGTGTATTTCATTAAAATTTGACCTCTGTGGGGAGGATTACAAGACCTTTGACTGTTGATTATAAGTGCACTAGTTATTACCAACATGGTTAATGATATTTTTGGAAATAAAGTTTGGGTTTCTAAGTGTATTGTAAGAGGTGTCATTGATTATAGTAAATATGTTTTCACTGAATCTTATGAAATGTTTTTCTACTATTTTTGATTGATGCAACATAGGAAGGATATTGAGAACCATGTTCTGATTTTTTCTCTTTAATCCATATCTTACACTATATGTGACTGTTAAAGAATTGTTTTCTTTATGAGCAATCCAAAAATTACTCTTCTTTTTATACTCCTTTTATGCTTCCACTTTTTGCTTTGTTTTTTTCATCAGAGAAAACTGTCACACAAAACATCAATGTCTTTAATTTCACCCTTGTTTTGTGTGTGTGTGTGTGTGTACTCTTTTTTTTTATTGATCTCAGAGAGGTAGGGAGTAGAGAGAGAGAAACATCAATGATGAGAGAGAATCCTTGATCGGCTGTCTCCTGCATGCCCCCTACTGGGTATCGAACCTGCAACCCGAGCATGTGCCCTGTGACCTCCTGATTCATAGGTTGACACTTAACCACTGAGCCACATCGGCTGGGCTTTTGTCATCTTTAATAGTCATTGTCACAGTTCCTTCAGTTAGAAAACAGAATTAAATGAGCTTCAAAAGGAGATAATCCTCCCTGAATTTTTCAGCTTAGGTTCAGAGTGACCTCTTTATCCACTGATGCTATTGCAACTTCAGGGATATAAGTCTCTGAATAGGATATGTAAAGTTACTCTACTCCCTCCATTATGAACTTAACCTATTAGAAGTAACATCTGATTTTTTTTCAAAGGTCAGGCTTATTCTAAACAACTGTAAAAATGGAAGCATAGCCTCTTGAGATGTCTCAAAGTATACTTTATGTTGTAGAGGCCCTTCCCAGTCTGCCTATTTATTCTACACTATATGAAATTAAAAAGTAATAGCCTTGTGCTTTATTTTTTCAAGTTCAGGTTGAAGCAACCAGTTTTAAAGTGACAGCAGGTGAACTGTGACAGATTGGAAGAGGAGAGATGGGCCAAATAATAAAAACAAGTGAAGAAGTAAAAGTCCAGCATTTGGAGACTTACTCTTCTAGTCAATCCTGAGGATATTACTAACTCAGTGATCAAAATATATATATATATATATATATTTCATTTACACGAATTGGAAAGACATAAAAATATGTTGAGAAGAATTTCATGAGATGTTTATTAGCATATTTAATGTTTTAATGTTTAAAATTGATACTCTGGTGAAAAATGTGTTATATCACTTAATTAAAATTTTTATTAATTGAAAAATACAGTAATACACAAGTAATTCACTTAGCGTAGCACCTGCCTCTGTAAATGTTGGATTCTGTTTTTGTTACCAACCTCTCTTCCTCTTGTTGGAGTCAATTTACTATCTAAAATGTCCTTAGTTCTTTGCTTAAACACTTTTTTTTAAATCCAAGAAAGGTAGGGAGAGAGAGAAAAAAATCCATCAATTGCCTTCCCTACATGCCCTGACCAGGAATGGAACTGGCAACCTTTCAGTGCACAGGATGACACTCAACCAACTGGCCCACTTGGCCCAGCTGCCTATACACTTCTTTTAATAAGTATTCTGTTACTTGTATAGCCTTTTTGTATTAACTTTATCTCCATGTTTTTAGGGAACTAGAATTAGATTTGTTTATTTTGTTATCTTTGTTGCCGTGTAAAACAGGAAACACCAATTGATACTATCCAGTTGAAAACAGTCCTATAGTCCTAGAGCTGAGGCTTATATTTTTAATTAAAAATAGATTTACTAGTATTACTATTTTTTAAAGATAATTTACACACCACAACATTTACCCTGTTAAAGTGTACATTTTGGTGTTGGTTAGTATGTTTACAAAGCCTTATTCTTTTAAGGAAACATTTTTACTTACGTATGCTAATTATATTTCTTTTCTTAGCTGTAAGACCTTACTTTTGTCCATGTGGTTACTATTTTCTATTATATTCCTCTTGCCTTCTCTTAAATTCTTTGATTCAGGTCTAATGTCATATCTCTTTAGGGAAGGCTTTCTTGATTTCTCATACATTTTGTTTCCCTTTGCTCCCACAGCCCTTTTTTATCCTTTTATTGTGTTGCTTATCACGTTTATATTATAATGATTTCTTTAGTTATTTGTCTTCCCTTTCAGACCATTTATCTCTCAGAACAAAGACTGTTCTTGTGTTTCTGATATCTTCAGGAGCTAGAACAATGCCAGATATGGTAGGCGTTTCAGTACATATTTATCGAATGATTATAATCTCAGATAGTTTTGGCTGCCCATAAGCCTTAAATATATACTAAAAGCTTGATATACTATATTTAATGGTGAATATTAAAATAATGTGCTTTTTATTGCTGGGGATGATACCAATTTAGTGTTGGAAGGGACCAATCCACCCCCACCTAATACACATGCACACACACATTCACATGAACACACAAAGCAAATTGAAATCCATAGAAGTTGACTGACTTAGTAGTAAAGTTGAAGTTGAGACTAAAAAATCCATTACCTCATTTGTCCTGTTCTATTCTGTTTTGTACCCCATATAGCCTAATCTGATAAGTAACAATGAAAATTCGTTTGTTTCCAAAAGTGTGGGAGAAAGGCCTTGATAATGTCAATTCATAATATTACCTTTGTATTTTTAAAGATAGGTAAGGAACCAGTTGCCAACCAGAATTTTGGAAAAGAAGTATTAAATAATGACAGCATTTTTCTGTGTTCTAGACCTCCGTGAGTGAAAGCCTTCAGAGGGAAGCTGCTAAAAAGCAAGCAATGAAACAGGTAAGGTCAAAGAGTGACTTAAATGTAATTGGTGAAGTAGGTATTTCAGCTCACATTTTTAAGTACCAGTTTTGGTATCTAAGTGCTGAGACAAAACAGAATAGGTATGTATAAAGAAATAATTTAGCCCTAGTTGGCTTGACTCAGTGAATAGAGTGTAGGCCTGTGGACTGAAGTGTCCCAGGTTTGATTCTGGTCAAGGGCACATGCCCGGTTGTGGGCTCAGTCCCCAGTAGGGGCATGCAGGAGGCAGTTGATTGATGATTCTCTCTCATCATTGATGTTTCTATCTCCCTCTCCCTTCCTCTCTGAAAGCAATTAAAAAAATTTTAAGAACTTAATTTGACCCTTGTTTTTTTTCATACTTTTTTTATTGATTTCAGAGAGGGAGGGAGATAGAAACATCAGTGATGAGAGAGAATCATCAATTGGCTATCGGCTGCCTCCTGCACGCCCCAGACTGAGGATCAAGCCCGCAACTCAGGCATTTGCCCTGACCAGGAATTGAAGCATGATCTCCTGGTTCATAGGTAAATGTTCAAAAACAGCCTACGCTGGCCAGGCTGTTTTTGAAAATATGTTAGTACTAGAGGCCTGGTGCACAAATTCATGCATGGGTGGGGTCCCTCAGCCTGGCAGGTTAGCCCAGGGTGTGGGGGGGCGGGGGGCACGCCAGGTTGGCTGTGGGATCGCACTGACCACAAGGGAGCAGCTTTTGTGTTGAGCGTTTGCCCCCTGGTGGTCAGTGCACATCATAGCCACTGGTTGACCAGTTGTTCGATCACTTAGGCTTTTACATATATATAGTTGTTTGTTGATTTGTATTGATTTCCAGGTTTTAGAAATTTTAAAGGAAAAAACACAGCTCAGTAAGTATAGAGCCAGGCTTCTAATTCAGGCAGCTAGGCTCCAAAATTGCTGTTCATATATTTTGTCTTAAAATGTGATTGATAGAAATTTTTGATAGATTTCTGATTCTGTCTCAAGAAAATTACTTCCACTTTTTTGTGCTGTTAGCTAGCTAGTTCATATTTTTGAAAAATGTTTAATTTTTTCTTTTAAAGACCAAACTGGAAATCCAGAAGGCCCTTGCAGAAGATTCTACTGTATATGAATATGATAGTATTTATGATGAAATGCAGAAAAAAAAGGAAGAAAATAATCCTAAATTGCTTTTGGGAAAAGACCGAAAGGTTTGTAGCTGAAAATACAAACTTTCTTTGACCTTGACCTGCATTGTATATCTTAATCTTGTTTCAGCATGAAGATGATCTGAGAAAAAGCTTTTAGGCATTTGAAGTGTGAAGTGCCCCTACTTCAGATATTATAGATTTGATTTAGGACCCAGAAGCCCTACATTTATTCAACAGGAACAAGTGAAATATCTAACATTTTATAAATTTTCATTTTTGCTTTTTTAAACCTTTGCAAATAATTTTTTGAAATATTTTTCTTAGAAAGTTTTCTGCTTTTGTTCATGTTTACTTGTATTTTATCATCCTCTTATTTTTTATTGCTTCTTACCTCATAACTGAATCATCTACACATATGATCAGATTTTTATTTTGAAAAAAAAAGGTAAAGGCATTAAAATAAGTTCATATTTTCTATCTTATTCTTTCTTAAGCACAGACTGATTTTTAAGGATCTTTGCATCTTACAGTATCTACAAATAAAGTGGTGTAAAATTATGTTAAAGCTACTATTTTAATCGTATTACAACTAATGTGAAAAGCTAGTAGGAACCTTTTTGGTTCATGTATCTGTTGAAGAAATGTTAAAACAATACCAGTAAAAATGGTGACAGAAACTGGTAGAAAAATTATTTACTTTGTTTTAGTTTTTTAAAAATAATGGTAAAATAGCACTGTGAATATTTTTTATTGGAAAGAATTTTCATTTCAATCTTGCTAATTTATATTGATTTTTGCAATGATGATAAGCCTGTTTATTTGAACTATTCATTTTTTTAATGAATTCATGATAAAAAATAGAGTATTGACAATTATCTTTGACTTTTTCCTAAATAATCTTCTTTCCCCCCTAGCCCAAATATATTCATAACTTACTAAAAGCAGTTGAGATCAGAAAAAAGGAACAGGAAAAAAGAATGGAAAAGAAAATACAGAGAGAACGAGAAATGGAAAAGGGAGAATTTGATGATAAAGAGGCATTTGTGACATCTGCTTATAAGAAAAAACTGCAAGAGAGAGCTGAAGAGGAGGAAAGAGAGAAGAGGGCTGCTGCACTCGAAGGTGAAATGGAAGAGGGCGAGGGTAGAAGGAAACAAGCAGCAGAATTCTGCCCTGTGGTTAGCCATTTGTTCTGTCACTGAACTTTTTGATTATAATGTTGTGGTCATAATTTATGCATAGGAATTGAAGGTACAAGTTATGATATTATGTTGTATTATCATAAAACAGATTTCTACTAAACATAGTTGTATTCTTAATAACTAGTACTTCTACTAGACTTTTCACTTATATCTATTTTGTTTAAAACTATGGTCATTACAAGTCATTGCTTTGGAAAATGATTCCAAATGTAAAAACGTTGATTACAAGGTATAATACCACGACACTTACAGGAGCAGTATAAACTGAGTTTCAAATCCTAGTTATATTTTCTGGGATGAGAAAACTAGAGTAACATCACCCAAGGAGCATCAGCTGGGCATTTAGAAAAAGAATAACATTAATTCAAGAAAAAACAAAGATGTGCAAAGGCCAAACAGAGTTATAGTGCTTTACTTCAGTGTTTTCTACTCATGGTCATTTCTCAAGATTTGAGTGAAATATGTACTTATAAATAGTTTATTTGGCAAATGCTCATCAACTTTAAGTGGAAGAAAACCAAATCTCTAAGACTTGGTCTGTGCATGTACTATGTGTTCATCTAGACTGCAGTGGTTCTCAGCCTTCCTAATGCCGCGACCCTTTAATACAGTTCCTCATGTTGTGGTGACCCCCAACCATAAAATTATTTTCGTTGCTACTTCATAACTGTAATTTTGCTACTGTTATGAATTGTAATGTAAATATCTGATATGCTATATGTGTTTTCCAATGGTCGCGACCCACAGGTTGAGAACCACTGAATTCTAGAGTAACAGCAAACTTTCCATAAAGCACCAGATTATGAACGTTTTAGACTTTGTGTACCAACTACTCAATTCTGCCTTTGTAACATAAAAGCAGCCCTAGACAATACATAAACAAATGAACAGGGCTACATTTCAACAAAAATGCATTTACAAAGGTAGGCAGCTTTGGCCTGTAGGCTATAGTTTCCCAACTTTTTATTTTTTTTTAATATATATTTTTTTATTTCAGAGAGGAAGGGAGAGGGAAGGAGAGAAACATCAGTGATGACAGAGAATCATTGATAGGCTATGTCCTGCACACCCCTTACTGGGGATCAATCCCAAAACCCGGGCATATGCTCTGATCAGGAATTGAACCGTGACCCCCTGATTATAGGTTGATGCTCATCCATGGACCCAAACTGGCTGGGCTAATTTCCCAACTCTTGATCTAGAGAATAGTTTACACACAGTGTATGTTATGTACTGTATGTCCATAAAACTGAGTTGTATTTTTGCCTTGTTGCCTATATTCTCACTTTTGCTTTCCCTCTCTTAGCACGTTTGGATGTAACCAAGCAGAAAGATCTCAGTGGATTTTATAGGCATCTATTAAATCAAGCAGTTGGTGAAGAGGAAGTCCCTACATGCAGCTTTCGTGAAGCTAGGTGAGACATGGCACACGGAATATTTAAAAGAAAGATACTGTTCATGATCTGTGGTTGGATCATTTTAACCCTCTGAAACAGTGGTACTCAACCTTCCTAATGCTGCGACCCTTTAATACAGTTCCTCATGTTGTGGTGATCCCCAACTATAAAATTATTTTCGTTGCTACTTCATAACTGTAATTTTGCTACTGTTATGAATCGTACTGTAAATATCTGATATGCTATATGTGTTTTCCGATGGTCGCGACCCACAGGTTGAGAACCACTGCAAGGTAAGAATTGCATATTGTTTTTTGTTGTTCTTTTTTTATTTTTTTTATTTTATTTTTTTATTTTTTTAAATATATTTTATTGATTTTTTTACAGAGAGGAAGGGAGAGGGACAGAGAGTTAGAAACATCGATGAGAGAGAAACATCGACCAGCTGCCTCCTGCACACCTCCTACTGGGGATGTGCCCACAGCCAAGGTACATGCCCTTGACCGGAATCGAACCTGGGACCTTTCAGTCCACAGGCCGACGCTCTGTCCACTGAGCCAAACCGGTTTGGCAGTTGTTCTTTTTTTAAATATATTTTTATTGATTCAGAGAGGGAGGGAGAGGAAGAGAAACATCAGTGCTGAGAGAGAATCATTGATTGGCTGCCTCCTGTACACCCCCTACTAAGCATTGAGTCCAAAGTCGGGGCATGTGCCCCAACCAGGAATCGAACCATGGCCTCCTGGTTCATAGGTCGATGCTCAACCACTGAACCATGCTGGCCGGGCTGCATATTGTTTTGTCAGCCAATCCTGACCTAATTAAACGAATGGCTAGGATTTTACAGTTTCTTAATTTAAAACATTTTACAGTTTCTTAATTTAAAAGGTATTTAGTTCAACATTGTGTTGATTCTGCAATAATTCTACTTACATGTTTAGGTAGAATATAAAAAGAGATGTGGTTTACTTTTATAAATAGGACCTAGCCTCCATAAAATGTAAAATTCACATCTTAATGGCTAGAAATACACTATCCAGTACGTAGCCATTAGTCATGTGTGGTTGTTTAATACTACATTTAAAACTTTGGCCACAACAGCCATATTCAAGTACTCAGTTGCCACATTTGACTAGTGGCTGCCATATTAGTACAGATATGGACATTACCACTTATGTAGACATTTCTATTAGTACTGCTCTAGAAAATAAGAGTTAGAGGATTTTTTTTAATATTATAAAGTACTAGAGGCCCGGTGCATGAAATTGTGCCCGGGTAGGGTCCCTAGGCCTGGCCGGCGATCAGGGGCCTTCCTTCCCCTGGCTGCTGGCTGCCAACTGGGGCCTTCCTTCGTTTTGCGCCGCCCCCTGGTGGTCAGCAAGCGGTCAAACTCCCGGTCAGTCGAACTCCCAAGGGGACAATTTGCATATTAGCCTTATATAGGATTAAATAGGAATGCTAAAATGTTTATATCGTAAGTATATAGCTGAAGGTAAAAGGGAGAATTAGTCCTAAACTTGTATTTAAATAAACTTTTTGGGAACAGAAACATTCAGATAAGAGGATCTGAGTCTTACGTTGCTGGGGAAAGGAGAGAGGCAGGAGAATGGAATTAAGGATTAAGAGAGGGAATTAGGTTTATACTTCTCACCCCCCAACTGCCAGGTTTTGATTTAAAAATTGATGAGACTTATGAGTCTAAGAAGGTGTATTTGAAGATTGAGATTTAGTGTTCCTATTATTAGAGTTTCATCTGAAATAATTGTGAGGCCAGCCATGAAACTCCATAATGTCACTTAATAGTTATACTTCTCAGAGTCTAATAGAATTCCTAATTAGTGGTGAATACTTTAGCCAAGACAGTTGTACTAGCAACTCCTAGAGAACCATAGTTGTTGCTCTATTAGTATGATTAGTAAGTGAAAAGAATGAATGTGTTGGTTAATTAACCATGCTTATCAACAGGGAAAATTCAGATGATATAAACAGTTTTAGTGTTGCTGTTTGTAATGGTTGGATGGATTCACATATTTTCATTTTGTGGCGATAGGTGCCAAGGAGTATTTCAAGATGCTGGTGCCTCTTTAATCATAAGAGGGTTTATTTAGTGATATTTTGAATTAGATTTTGCCACCATTTTGCTGTGAAAAATTTTATCTTCATCTGCTTGCAGGGCTCTTCTTAATTTTTATAGAAATAAAAATAAAAATCCAACAAAGAGCCACAACTTAAACTTCATATTGTGAAAATACTAAGATCCAGAATATATCTTTCTTTTCCCAATTATTCTTTGTCTATGCTTAGGATAAATGAAGGCCTTGTACAGATCCCTGCCTAAAGGCTCTAGTGATCCAATACAAAAGGCCTTATTTCTTTTTCACTTCTACCAATATTGAAAATATTCTAAATTGTTAGAAAATGCTAATTTGCAGGTGTTTACAAGGTAAATAGACATCAGCATCTTTTTACATTTGGATAATCAATATGCATATATAATTATAGTTTTATTGATTTAAATATTGAGAAAAATGTGAACACTTCATTTGCTTACTATAAATCATAATGTGGCACTTAGTGTTATATTATTTTTTTATAGGTCTGGGATAAAGGAAGAGAAACCAAGGGGTTATTCTGATGAAGTAACTTCAGAGAACAGAATACCACCTGAGAAATGCATTCTCCAAACTACTGTGAAAGTAGAGGAAAACCCAGATGCAGACAGTGACTTTGATGCTAACAACAGCGAGGATGATGAACTGGAAGAAAATAATAAAGTGAACTGCAGAAGGGAAAAGAGCATAGAGACCACTAAGAATGACTCCAGGCATCACAGGAATCAAACCCACTCACGGTCATCTAGTGAAGAAAGAGAACATGGTACCAAAAGCCACACAAAAAGTTCCAAGTCAAGAGGACATGAGAAACGGGAAGATCAGCACCAAGAGAGACAATTCAGGAACCAGGAGAACTATTACACTGACCGTGATTACCAAAAAGAAAAGAAAGATTCCCATAGGCACAGAGATGCCAGTCATAGAGATTCCCACTGGAAGAGGCATGAACAAGAAGATAAACTGAGGGGAAGAGACCAAAGAGAAAGAAATGACAGAGAATGGAAAAGGGAGAAAGACAGACAGAAATATCCCACCAGAGAACAAGAAAGAGATAGACATCGAAATGATCATGACCGACACAGTGAGAAAGGAGTAGAAAAGGAAGAGAAAAGCAAAGAAAAGGAAGAACATACGAAAGCAAGGAAAGAAAAATATGAAAACAGAGATAGAGAAAAACGAGAAATGAGTGTTCAATCTTCAGAAAGAAAGCGAGACAGAAAGGAAAACAGCCCGAATTCTAGGGCAAAGGATAGGTCTCTTGACCAGGAGAGAGCCAATAAAATGAGAGACGTGGAAAAGGATAAAGAAAGTAACCCAGAGAAACTCTCTAGTTCTGAAACATCACTGGGCGCAAAACACAGAGCCACAGAGGAATGCCAAGAGATGGGCAAAGAACAAGAGAGACCACACGAGACTGTGAACAAGTTTGCAAAACGGAACAATGAAGAAACTGTAATGTCAGCTAGAGACAGGTACTTGGCCAGGCATATGGCACGGGTTAATGCAAAGACATATATTGAGAAAGAAGATGATTGACTTGGTGGAATATGCTGTGTGAACACATAAAGGAGTGTATTCAAGCAGCCTAAAGAGTGTGCTAAGTCCCGTCCCGGTAGATACTTTATGAGGAAAATTGGCTCTGCTATAACCATTAAAAGATAATTTAAACAACTCTCCTAATGTTGGTTTTGTTGCAGGAGCTGTTTATTTTATAAATATTGTGTTTTCTATAAAATTAAGTGAATTTAAACATAGAGAATATTGTTATACTTTGTTTTGAAATTTGTATTAAAATATAAAATATGGACAGATATATATATCTTGTTAGCTCGAGCATATTTGGCTTAAAAGAGAATAAAAATGGTGATATGTTTGTACTTCTAATTCATGCTCTAATTTTAAAAGAAATGTCATTTGTACACAATTGCTCCCCATTCCCCCGCCGTTAAAAATTACTTTCATTGAATTCTGTGACCTCACAAGTGAGTAAATTGGTTGTGTATATAAATCAGTTTTAGCTAAGTGTGAAAAGGTGGAGACATTTAGTCCAAATGATATTAGCTAAAGATCCAGGTGTCTTTATGAATGTGTTGTTTTATATGCTCTTAAATATACAGCTTATTACAACTTCCATTTATGTGTCAAAACTGAAATCTCTATGCTGTCTTTGAAATTTACCATTTAAAATGAAATATTATATAGCCCTGACCGGTTTGGCTCAGTGGATAGAGCATCGGCCTGCGGATTGAAAGGTCCCAGGTTCGATTCCGGCCAAGGGCCTGTACCTTGCTTGCGGGCACATCCCCAGTAGGAGGTGTGCAAGAGGCAGCTGATGGATGTTTCTCATCAATGTTTCTAACTCTGTCTCTCTCTCTTCCTCTCTGTAAAAAGTCAATAAAATATATTTTAAAAAATATTATAAATAATTTATTCATGAGAAAAGGATGAATGGTATGGAGAAAATAGTTTTCTAACAATTCTTCCCATTAAGAAAGTGCTATTTGCCCTGGCTAGGTGGCTCTGTTGGTTGGAACATTCTCCCATACACCAAAAGGTTGCAGGTTCGATTCCCAGTCATAGTGCTAAGGGAGGCAACTGATCAATGTTTCTCACAGAGATGTGTTTCTCCCTCCCTCTGCCTTCCACTCTCTAAAAATCAATGGAAAAGTATCCTTGGGTGAGGATTAACTCAGCATGCACAGAAGGTTGTAGTATAATATAACTATTAAAAAGTTGGGTGAGATCATTGAAGACCATGAGTAGCAGGCTAAAAATCTTCAACTTTGAAAGAGAATGTGGTTCCTTTGTTAGGGTTGTTAAAACTAGAGCCATATGTTGGAAAGATTAATTTAACCATAATATACAAGATAAGTGTAGGAGGGAGAGACTAGTCTGAGGGATCTGGTAAAAAGCTGTCGATTTCCCTTTCACAGTAAGTAGTTCCAAGACTCATAAAGTAGCTTGGATGGTTTAGCTGGCAAAAGCTATACTAGAGTTGACCCTTGGGCAACACAGGTTTGAATTGTGTGAGTCTGATTATATACAGATTTTTTCAGTAAATGCTGTAAATGTATTTTCTCTATGATTTTCTTTCCCTAGCTTACTTTATTGTAAGAATACAGTATATAATGCACATAACATACAAAATATGTGAATTGTCCATTTATGTTATTGGTAAGGCTTACGGTTGGTCAACAGTAGGTTACCAGTAGTTAAATTTTACAGGCGTTAAAACGGATTTCGGCTGTACAAGAGATTGATGCCCTTAACCTCCCTCACCCCTGTGTTTGAGGGCCAACTATTTCACTTTTTTAAAAAACATATTGTTACTGATTTCAGAAAGAAAGAGAGGAGAGAGAAATAGAAACATCAATGATAAGAGAGAATCATTGGTCAGCTGCCTCCTGCATGCCCCACACTGGGAATTGAGTCCATAACCCAGGTACATGCCCTCACTGGGGATGGAACTGTGACTTCCTGGTCCATAGGTTGATGTGCAACCACTCTGGCCAGACCAATAGTATTACTTTTATTAACTAAGTTAGGCATAATTCAGGGAGAAGCAACAAATTAAGGGTTTCTTCTCCTTCCCCAGATATATAGATGTTTTTGCCTTTCGCATTCATTCACACCTTTTCTGGGAACAGTGCCGTGATTTTTCCTTGGGAAAGTACCCTTAACTACTCTTAGTCTAGTGATCAAATGGGGCTGAATAGGCTCCAAGAATGTGACTCAAGCTAGGCCAATTCTGAGATTTGACAGAACTTAAAAAGATGTTTTCCACTAGCATTGCTGATAGTGAAGATGAGGTAAGTCCAGAGTTGCAAAGAATGAGAGTCTGGCTGCCTGACAGAATAGAGCCAACCAAAGAAAGCAGAAATAAGAGAAAGATAAAGACCTGAATCTCTGGTTCTAGTGGGGCATATATATTTTTTTAGATACTTAAACCAATACTCCTTTTTCTCTTGGGCCAGTTTGAATTGGATTCCTGCTACTATAGCCAAAAGCTCTATCTCAGAGTAAGATTCCACATATGATAAGTCTATGCCAAGTTACAGAACATTCTTAATCTTTTAAAAACTGTAGTATAGCCCTGGTAGGTGTGGTTCAGCAGTTAGAGCATCGGCCCGTGCACCTAGATTCCTGGCCTCAGTTGGGGCTTGTGTAGGAGGCAACTGATGGATGTCTCTCACATCCATGTTTCTCCCCCTGCCCCATCCTTTTCTTCCTTCTACCCTCTTGAAAGCAATGGGAAAAATATCCTTGGGTGAGGATTTAAAAAAATTAGCATAGCATGCATAAAGAAAGTGCATGTGTCATGAATATATAGTTTAATGGATTTACACAGAAGAAACCTCAAACCCCTTCCCAGACTATGCCTCCGCCCTTGACTTTTAACACCACAGATTTTTGTCTTCTAGATAGTATAGTATTTATCCATCTATTGATGGACATGGAGTTTATTTTCTGTTTAGGGTTATTATGAATAATGCTTTTAGGAACATTCTTTTACTTGTCTTCTAGTGTGTACATATATATGTTTTGATTGGGTAATACCTAGGAATGGAATTGCTGATCCATAGGGTATATAC
Source organism: Myotis yumanensis (assembly GCF_028538775.1). NCBI lineage: Eukaryota > Metazoa > Chordata > Mammalia > Chiroptera > Vespertilionidae > Myotis > Myotis yumanensis. Next base: position 20,054,884 of record NW_027223767.1, on the reverse strand, counting down.
ATCAGCTTTAGTAGATACTGTGAGAAATAGTACCAAAATATACTCAAAATGTATGAGAGTTGCAGTTGCTCCACATTCTTGCTTATACCTGTTAATTGTTTATCTTTTGTCATCTTGTCTTTTAATTTTAGCCATTCTGATGGATGGGATGCTGGAGGTTTTTGTTGTTTTTAATCCTTACCCAAGGATATGTTTTTCATGGATTCCAGAGAAAACAAACTAGAATGAGCTTTATAGTTTGGTGTTACAATTGGAGATAATGGTATGAATTCATTGTTTTTGTGATAGAGAAATAATTATAGATGCAAAAACATTCTTCACTAAAAGAAATCAGAGCCTCTTGGAGAAGTGACTGTTGCAGAGAAAGTATAAGATGATACTGAAATATCTTACTCCAGAAGGGAAGAAAGTTTTCCAAGAATTAGGGTGACATGTCAAAAGGACAAAAGCCAGCTTGAAAGGACTCTCACTGGCTAAATATGGGACAATTTGAGCATTGAAATAAATTATAATAACAACGGATTATAATCCACTGAATAAGAACCTGTAAAAAAATTAATGTTTTGAAAGTTAGATGAGAAACAGGGTATTTGCACAGTTTCAGAGCAATTCCTTCAAAATACGAATTAATTACAGAAAGAAAAGAATACAATGGAAAGCCTGGCAGACACTATCTTAAGTAATTGAAGTTAACATTACCAGTATGGGAATAAATCACCCCCCCCCCCCCCCGATATTTCTGCCAAATCACAGCCTGAAACTAATCATGAATAATCAATTATCAAATCATATTGAGGGGCATTCAACAAAATAAGTGGCCTGTAATTTTCTAAAATGTCAAGTTCATGAAAGTCAAGGAAAGACTAGGAAACTTCCAGACTGAAGGAAACAAGAGAGACAAACTACATGAAAAGTATGATTTTGGAGTGGATCCTTTTGCTAAAAGGACAGTGTGGAATGGGATCTGAGATTAGATGGCAGTAACGCATCAAATTTATTTTCCTGATTTTGATGGTTATGTTGTAACTAGAGGCCCAGTGCATAACATTCATGCACTGGGGGGGGGGGGGGGGGGGGGGGGGGGGTAGGGGGCGGGTGGCAGTGGGGAAAGACCTTCAGCCCGGCCTGCACCCTTTAGCAGTCCAGGAGACCTGGGAGGATGTCCAACTGACGGCTTAGGCCTATGGGGAGTGGGCCTAAGCTGCAGTTGGACATCCTTAGCGCTGCCATGGAGGCAGGAGAGGCTCCCGCCACCACCGCTGTGCTCACCAGCCCTCAGAGCGGTGCTCCCCCTGTGGTAGCGCACTGACCACCAGGAGGCAGCTCCTGCATTGAGTGTCTGCCCCCTGGTGGTCAGTGTGCATTATAGCGGCCGGTCGTTCCGCCATTCAGTCAATTTGCATATTATCCTTTTATTATATAGGATTACGTAGGAGAATGCATGCCCTTGTCTGCTGAGAACATATCCCTCATGATTATCTCTTTTGAGTTTAGTATCTATGTGTTTAGACTTTTATAGATGATGATTTTAAAGATAGACATGCAAATAATCTTTGGCCAGCAATCAGAAAATCTAGGCATAAGACCTGTTCTAGAGTTTGCCAGCTGTGTGAATTTGGCCAAATCACCCCCTCTGATATATCTTACTCCAGAAGGGAAGGAAGTTAATCCTTCGAGCCTCAGGCTCCTCATCTGCAAAGTTGGGGGAATAACATTTGTCACCCAGAGCTCTGATAATCAAATGAGATACGTGAAAGCACACTAAAGTTAAAGCTCTGCACAAATTGCAAAGACTTATAATTATTTAGCTTTTGCTGAAATTTAATGTCTCTCATTCTAGGTAGTTTTGATGCTAAATATTTGCAAATGGCATGCAGCAATATTTTGGGGGATATGTAAATGTTTTGACAATATACAGTTAAAACTAAGATTTCTATTTTAAACTTAAGAGTTTGGAAGGTTTTTTTAATGAGACCGAACAAATCTATCATGACATTAATAGTTATTGCAGTAACAGTCCACAACTTAAATCATTCATGTGTGTCTTAAAGAGGGGACTCTACTTTCTTTTTTTTTTTTTTTTTTTTAATATATTTTATTGATTTTTTTACAGAGAAGAAGGGAGAGGGATAGAGAGTTAGAAACATCGATGAGAGAGATCAATCAGCTGCCTCCTGCACGCCCCCCACTGGGGATGTGCCCGCAACCAGGGTACATGCCCTTGACCGGAATCGAACCCGGGACCCTTGAGTCCCCAGGCCGACGCTCTATCCACTGAGCCAAACCGGTTCGGCGAGGGGACTCTACTTTCATACAAATAAAACTCATCTTTAATTCTACTAAAGTTTAAAAATAAAATGTTTCATATAAAAAATAACATTGGTTATTTTGTGGTAACATATTACCACTATTTTTGTTGTTGTTAATCCTCACCAAGGATATTTTTCCATTGATTTTTAGAGAAAGTGGAAGGGAGGGAGGGGAGAGAGAGAGAGAGAGAGAGAGAGAGAGAGAGAAACATTGATGTGAGAGAGACACACAGATGGTTGCCTCCCTCATGCGCTCTGACCGGCCATGGATTGAGCCTGAAACCCAGGTACGTGCCCCCAACCGGGAATGGAATGCCATGAACCTTCAGTCCTCAGGCAACGCTCTATCCACTGAGCCAAACAGTCTGGAACCATTTTACCACTTTTGACAGAGGTGAAGAGTGGAAGAAATTTCCTTATTCTTATTTGTAAGTATTGTGGAAGAAGAAGGTAAAAATGAGGGGAAAGAAATGCCATTTATATAATTCAATTAACCATAATCTGGAATTTGAAGCACCTCACTGGTACACCCAACACAAAGTATCCTGAAAAATTGTTTGTAAATCAAATCATATTAAATGCCATTGGAGAAATAACTGCAAATTCTTTAAAGTCCCTAGTTTTATCTTTTAAAATATACATTTTTCATATATCAAGTTTTCTTAAGGTACACCTTTAATAATAGAGTTTGAATAAGAATAATCTTTCAAAATACCTTTTTTTCTTTTAAATTAGCAAATGCTCGATGGAAATTTAGGTGTTTTAGCATAAAGATGTGATACCTCCTCCTCCTCCTCAAATATTTGTGGTTTGGACTGTGTTTAAAAATTGCTAGAAATAAGCTACTATATTTGGAATCTTCAATTGTAGAATTGAAGGACTGATATCTATTCTCTTCCCTAAATGAGAAGGTGGTTCTTCAGCAGGCATTTTTTCTGATGAAATGCTCCACCAATACACACTGTTTCCAAATTAGCTGGCCAGTGAAAATCTATTTTGGTAACTTAAGAAACAGACAAAAACTTGCATTTGTGGTACAGCAACAGTTTGACATGAGTTTTGTGATGTGTTGATAAGAGGAATTACCACCTAAAATTCCAATGTTGTGTCATTTTCTGAAAAAGACTTCTCTTGAAAAGGTTAATTGTTTGAAACACCTAATGTAGAAACAATGCTGACTAGATTGCAACTATATGAAACAAAAGGACAGACATATTTAATATCCATCCTAAAATATTTGTTTATTGTGGGAAATGCCTACTAAACCAATTGAGAGGGGTGTTATTTTATTTTAATAGAGGAAATAAAACAAGTTCGCCTTTTTTTTTTTTTAGAAATTTCCAGGTGCTAAGAAGAACAAAGAAATTAGCTTTGTCATCAGGTTTGTTTCTGCCTCTAATGTAGTGATCTGAACTTTCAAGTATTGTTCTCTCATTAAAATTTAGAGGCAGTTAAGTAATGAGGAAATAGGGCAATACTACAGAAAGTAAGAAAAAAGTTTAGGGCTTTGAAATAGTCCTCCCATGGAACTAAATTCAACAGATTTTAATAAAAAATCAATGACTTAACTCTGATATTGAAGAAAAAATTCAGGCTGTTTCAAGTAGACCAGAAAAGCTTTCTACAGTATAGGGATATTCCTGGTTTCAACGTTTCCTTTTTCGTACTTGGAGTTATAAATTTCATTCTCTAACATGCTTCTCAAGCAAGTACTATCTAGGCTCACCTTCCTAATTTAGTCTTTTTTTTGTAACTCTCTCTGCATTTTAAATAATGTATGATTTCCATGGTGACTTTAAAGTATATAACTTCTCACTTAGCATACGGTTGTTTTGCTTTTATTATGCTACTTGTGGGATGACAGGTTGTAGCATAGTCTTTGCTGACAAAATGTTTAGCAGAGAAAGACAGGGATATGACAAAGTTCAGCAAATGCTAAAGGTTGGCCCATAAAGAAAGGTTTATGGGCTCAAGTCGTGTCCCTGGAAAAGGAAAAGGTGGCAGAACATGCCGTAGTAATTATATGCTTCAAATAATAACATTCATACACATCTGAGTAGGTAGAATTGGTTGATGTAAGAAAAATTAGTGGAAATGCAAATCATTCGGAACAGGCCCAAAGTATTGGAATAAAGATAAGGATACGCTGAAACAACAGTACACAGACACACACGCTCACATTATTTTTCAGTTTAGTTTCTTATATTTTCCTCTCCTGACTCCACAGCAGCACATGGGTTACAGGGGTCTAGTAGATCCAGCTATGAAAGTCTATGCTACTCAGAAAATAAATGCCTAGCAATAAATGGCGTATGCATCCATGAACAATGAGGACTTTAGAAGCAAACAGATGTCAGACACCAAGGATCATAACGAGAAATGATACAGTAGACGTTCACAGACTTGATTCTAAACCTAGTCCTAACTGATTACATGGCGGTTTTCATCACCTCCATACACACCCTCACGCATCCAAAATCGTCCAGTTCGGCTGCATCACAGAGTCTAACATGGTCACATGTCCAGGAGATGTCACAGGAAGAAGTGGCTGGAGGCCATAGGAGTCTGGGCACCATAGTCTTTGGAGACTGTGTCTCTCTGAAGAAGGCCCTTTCATTGTCAGGCTTAGCTGGAAACTCATTCACTTGGAGGCAGAAGACGGTGCGACTCGACTCGTCAGAGCTGGAGGAAGAGGCGGTGGGGAAGCCACTCGCCCTCCTCTCGTTAAAGCGTTTTACACGGCATTCAGGCGGATGTCCCCACAGGGAATTTCTGTTGGTGTTTCTGGAGTGATACTTTTAATAATACGCTGTGGGGAAGAAAATAGGTTGTTATAAACATTCGTGTGATTTAACAGTACTGAAAAGGTATCCCAACATTAATATTACAACAAAGTTTAAATAGCATTTTAATGGCATTTCATAGTATGTTGGAATAGTCTCAAAGGAATTCCTAATTTATTCATTCCCCGAGGGTGAATGGAAATGGAATATTCGGGAGCTACAGGCATCTGTAAACTAATCACGAAAGTCATTATATCACTCAAGGGAGAAAATGGGCCTTCAATAGAACTCTGCTGGCCTATAGCATGCTTTTGAAGACCTAGGAAAACGCATCTTTTTCTCTGGAAGGAGGAGGTTTCATGTGGCCACAGGGCTCGGGGAGCAGAGTGAGTGCTGTGTCCAGGCGCCCTCCCGCCCTCAGCCCTGCACACACACTACAGGCAGAGCCATCAGCCATGTCACAGCCAGGATGTTACTGATTTCATGAATCCACCTGTAAAGGCATACTGGTCCGTTCAGACCAGGGTGCAACTCATCGCATAATTTACATTTTAAAAGATGTGACCATTGAAATCACCCCTAAAGTCATCTCATTCTGACATAGTCGTCATCACGGGGGGGGGGGGGGGGGGGGAAGCTGAGAACTTTAGCATTAGAAACAGCTGAGGTACACAGAAGCTTCAAGACAGATCTGAAATATGCTTGGGCTTGTGTAGGCAGCTTGCAGTAGACAGCTCGCCTGCAAAAGCAGCAGGGTGGCATGAAGCAGCTCCGGGAGGCGGCGGAGGGAAAACAGCAGCGCTGCAGAGGCTTAGAAAAACCTCTATGAAGTTGCTTGGTAAAATCTTTGATGGCAAAGTCTGACCACTGTAAGCAGGCAAAATTGGATCCGAACACCTTTTTTGATGGACTGATTTTAGGAGAAGCTCTACTACTTGTCCTTTGTATTTTGGATTAAAAAGAACATAGTCCATGGCCCTGGCCTGGCAGCTCAGTTGGTTAGAGGGTCATCCTGATACACCAAGGTTGAAGGTTCGATCCCTGGTCAGGGCACACACAAGAAACAACCAATGAGTGCATAAATAAGTGGAACAACAAATCAATGTTCTCTCTCTCTCTCTCTCTCTCTCTCTCATCAATAAATACTTTTTTTTTTAAAAAGTACATAGTCCCCCTCAATGTTTTTTATTTCCTGGTTCTAGAAGTTCTTTGATGAGCAGGGCCTATAGAATTCAAAAAGTGCCATTCTCATAGTTAATGAAATTCACAAAATTGTACATGTTGTGTTCCTAATGATCTTAATATTCAAATACGGAAACCTCACCCAGGAGACCCATTTAAAAAGGAATTCCTGCAGTGTCTATCAGCTGCTTTGAAATGTGAAGTTATAGAAAGCAACACTTCTCAAACCTTCCTTCCCCACAGATGAACATGTAACCTGATTACACAGAAGTATGTAAGCCAATTAAATGGAATATGTAACCTGATTACACAGAGTTATATCTTGCTAATTGGGAACTGGGCACAGATCACTCTAGTCTTAAGTGTTGCACAGAAGGAGAAGAAAGCACAGAGGTGTACGGTGAACCACATTGCACCCTGGCCCCCACTGACCTATTCAGCTGCCCCTCTGGCTGCTGATTCCCCCAGTCTGCCAGGCCACCCTTGTTTTCATATTTTGGCAGCATTTCAGTGGCCAGACTACTGTGACTCTCAAAATTTGCCAGCCCTGGCCTTCTGCAAGGTGCTCATCTAAGAAATGGATCCCTGTTGGATGCCTACTCATCAGGGACCAGTATCTTGTGCAGAGTACCAGGAGCTTCTGTGAATGGCCTAATCGAGTTGATGACGCCAACCTTGAGACTTCCACCTACAGGTGAATGTGGTATCCTCCAAATTACAGGTGGGCAAGTGGTGGCTCCACAAACTCCAACCTGGTGTATGGCCGGGGCCCATAAGAGTTAAGAAGCTTACCTTTCTCTTAGTCTTTATGTGTTTTTTTTTACCATATTAACATTTCATATGCAGCCTCCCTCCCTCATAGAAAGAATGTTATAGACCAGTGATGGCGAACCTGTGTCACCTCTGACACGCAAACTCATTTTTTTGGTTGATTTTTCTTTGTTAAATGGCATTTAAATATATAAAAGAAATATCAAAAATATAAGTCTTTGTTTTACTATGGTTGCAAATATCAAAAATTTCTCTATGTGACACGGCACCAGAGTTAAGTTAGGGTCTTTCAAAATGCTGACACGCCGAGCTCAAAAGGTTCGCCATCCCTGTTATAGACCATCAAGAATGGTATTCACGAATAATTACCGTCCCTTGGTGTTCTTGGCAAAAAAACAGGACATGCTTTATCGCTCTCAGAGACTAAGATGCACGTCGGCATTTAAAGCTTTTGGGAAGTCCTGCAGTAAAGAAACCTATTCAACTTGCCTTGACCCAGCATTCTCCAAAACCTTTTGACTACATAAAAAATCCCCCGCCCTCCCCCCCCGCCCCCAGCAGTAATGCCTACTGATAAGCCATGGAACGATTGATCCTTAAAATATATTAACATTTGAGCCTGGCTGGTGTGGCTCAGTGATTGAGCATCGACCTATAAACCAGGAGGTCACAGTTCGATTCCCAGTCAAGGCACATGCTTGGGTTGTGGACTTGTGGACTCGATCCCCAGTGTGGGATGTAGAGGACACAGTCAATCAATGATTCTTTCTCATCACTGACGTTTCTATCTCTCTATCCCTCTCTGAAATCAATAAAAATGTATTTTCAGAAAATATTAACATTTGGGAAATGTTAATCCAGTCTGACGAGCACATTTTAAGGCCACGGGAAGGCAAATAACTTGTCCTAGCTGAGCAGGTCTTCTCCCTCCCGGTCCTCCTTGACTGGTAACTCGCTGTTCCCTCTCTGGTGGCCTCTGGCGAAGATGGCCCTACGACCAGCCTTACCTCTACCACTGACGGATCTGAGCTCTGTTAAGTATATATCTCTGGGTGGCATATCCTTGTGGCTAATGGGGAATTTGCAAGAAAGATGACCAAGATTTGAGTCTGTGCCCAAAGAATACTGACATTTATTAAACTGAGTTCCCACCCCTGACCTTGGCCTCTGGGTTTGAGTCAACAGAGCCAGGGGCCCCTCACAGCTGCCATAAAGGACAACCTGAAGAAACAAATTCAATGACTAGGTCTGAGCATGTGTTTCAAGCAACACCAGAGTTCAAGACCCTTGGGCGGAATGAGATGTGACAGGACAGGGTTGGGTGTAGGAGATTAGTAACTCCTTACAGAGTTCTGTTCGCCTAGAGTTCAGTTTTCCTACTTGGACAAAGCAATGAACTCAGTTCTCAGGAAGGGCTGATGCTTAATTGCCTCATGTTCTCTTGCCTCATGTTTCTTAGAAGGCGTTTTAGGGAGATGAGTGCGTTGGTCTCATGCTTGGGTTTTGCTTCTTAGGGCCCAGAGACCAGCCCATCTGTTTTCAGCTCATTATGGAGTACCACCTCTTCTAGCTTTCCCCAAATACCACTCTTCCCCTTTGAGCTTTATCCCCTACAAGAGCACCCACCTACGGACTTGGAAGCGACCTGAACTACTAATTCTACAACATAGGATAAAAAAAAAAAAAAGGCAACTCACCTCTCCCTAACCTCTAGCTCCAATTTCTACATCAGCGAACTATGAGAGGGCAAACTGAGGACAAAAGAGAAGCTGCAACTAAAGGGAGAACATGGGACCAAGAATCAGGAGCCTGCCCTGACCGGTCTGGCTCAGTGGATAGAGCGTCGGCCTGCGGGCTCAAGGGTCCCAGGTTTGATTCCGGTCAAGGGCATGTACCTGGGTTGCGGGCACATCCCCAGTGGGAGATGTGCAGGAGGCAGCTGATCGATGTTTCTCTTCATCGATGTTTCTAACTATCTATCTCTCTCCCTTCCTCTCTGTAAAAAATCAATAAAATATATTTTTTTTAAAAAATAGAAAAAATTTTGTATATTGCCCCAGGCACCACTGATTTGATGCCAATGGCAAGCAGCAGGCAAAGAGTTATCTGGTAAGTTTAGGACACTGCATACTCCCCACGCTGTACACCATGCTGCTCCCAAATGACCAGCTCCTTCCTTCACTGTTGATTTGAGGGTTATGGGAAATGCCTTAAGAGGACAGTGGCAGCCGTGCGAGGTCTGCACGGTGTAAGTTATCTATAATAATAAAAGGGTAATATGCTAATTAGACCGGTTGTCCTTCCAGGTGTCATTCCAGACGAAGCTGGGGCTGGAGGGAAGCCGGTGCCGGCAGCCGGGGGAAAGAAGGCCTACTCTTGCATGAATTTTCGTGCATTGGGCCTCTAGTATAAATATATAAGGTGAATTTCATGTGGTGGACTTATCTCCTTTGAATAGATCATAACAAGAGAATCCTTTTCTCCCCAAACAATTACCAGTCTGCACACACACACACACACACACACACACACACACACACTAGTGAGTACACACCTCCTTTAGTGTCCCTGGAGTGATGATCAGCCGGTAGATGATGTATGTGGGGATGCAGATGAAAGACGAGGTCCCTATGCAGTAACCGAGGACGATGCTCCAGTGAGGATAAGTATACTGGAAAAGTCGCAGCTGTGGCGGGCTCATCAAAAAGCTGCAAATGATGAACTAAAACAGAAATTCCGAGAAACATTAAAAATCTTAATGATATCTGTGCAACTAGACACAGTTCTGGTACCACGAACACCAAATGTAAAGCTAAGGTACTTTCAGGAAGTTCCCAAACTGTGTGCAGTATCTTAGCTTGAACTCTGACACACTAAATGCACCGATTCCTGTGCCTCATTTACTGCAAAATAGAACAGCCAGGTGCTTATCTTGACTTTCCTCCCGACCCCCCACCTCAACCTCTACAGCGTTGATTTGAGGTTTATGGGACGGGAGTTGGGGTGCCAAGACCTCAGAATGTTATATAAGGGAGTTACAGCACCCCCTTCAGGGCAAAGGGGAAGAGATCGGCCGACACCAGAAGTGGTTGGGCTCCTCTTATCAGATGGGGGAGGAATAACCTGCCTGACAGCTCCACGGCCCCTGCCAGCCCGGCCCCTGCCAGCCCGGGGGCCTCCTGTTCCCCTCTGCTTTGCTCCCATGTCCTCCTGCCTTCCTCGGCTGCGGTGGTTTTGGCTGGATAGAAGGGACCTATGTCCAGGAGAGAGATTGAGGTTCCTGGGTCTGTGCTCCTTCTCTCCCCTACCCCAGGGCTCTCTGCTTCCTGCATTAAGCGCCTTAACTGGGGTCGCTACAAGGCTGGCTGTGCCCCCAGACATCCCAACAACGAATGCCTGCCTGCCACAGGCCCCCGTAATGAAAGGGACAATGGAAGGAAAAAGCAGCCTAATCTACTTTCTCTTTGAAAATTCAGTGAAGAATTTGAGCAAGAAAAATTCCACGGCGTGCTCCCAACACTCGGTTTATGCGTTTTCTTATTTCAGTTTGGTTTCCAGAGAGAGAGCGTCAGTATCGGTTTTTGCCTAGTAACCACTGTGGCCAAATACTTATTGCTCTTGATTTAATTTTATTTTATTTCATAGTCATAAAGAAGACAGTAATGTAAATTATTTGTGTGGTTAAACATCTATTTATATCTCTTCTTTTCTTTGTCTGCTGGTAATAAAATGGGAAATTGTTAAACACACATCCATCTTCTGAGCAGTGTTGTCCTAAGCCCAGGAGGAAGCTTTCAAAACAGGAGCCCCGCCAACCGCAAACCTTTCTCTGGACTTACTCTCCTCACTCCAGACGTGGCTACTAAGGAGGGTAGTTTTGGAACAGGGAAGGGGGTGGGGGGCGGGTAGTCTGGTTAGGAGCCATCCCTGCTGTGACTCCTCTCATCTTGATGTCAGGTGTGAAGTCTAGTGCAGCTCAGGGAGGCCTCACGCCTTTGTTGTGGCCAGGACACATTGTTGTAGGCACCCCTTTGCATGTCCTAGCCTCACCCCTTTGCACGTCCCAGCCTCACTCACCCCTTTACACGTCCCAGGCTCTCCTTGCTCGTAGACAATATTTTCTTTTTTTGTAACTTGGCTTCAGTGACAAAGATTATTTTTAGTAAGCTACTCATTGTTTACCTAGAGCAGCCTTATAAAGCCCAGAACAGGGGATCTGTTTGAGTAAACCCAGAAGTGGAAGACAGATGCGCCTCCTCTTCATCGTGCCCGGGAGCACTTGCCTCTACAGGACACGAGGAGAGCGAGCATCCCGGGAATGATGAGTAATGTGTCTGAACCCAGGATCTGCATGTAGGTTTTGCTGGACACCAAAACACACAGTCCACCAGGAGTTCGCCCAGTCCGCCAGACCCCAGCAGTTCACAGAAGTGAAAACAGTAAAAGCCTGGGGCCAGGGTCAGGTCGAGAGGCGAGGCACTCACCTCGGGCACAACACTTCAGGGGGCCAAACTTTCAGGAGTCAAGATAAGTAATATCTGAGCGCAATATGTCACAAAGACAGGATCTGACACGGCCAGATTAGGGTGAGGGGAGTGAGATAAGTCATCCCAATGCGGGGTTGGATCCTGTCTCTATTTTAAATGTTGATATTTTGTTCGTCAGGGATTGTTTTGGGCATTAATTTCAGATTTTTAAAAAATATTGCATTAAAATAGCATTTACAGCCCTGGCCGGTGAGGCTCGGGGGTTGGAGCATAGGCCCGTGCACCAAAGGGTCTCGGGTTCCATTCCCAGTCAAGGGCATGGGCCTGGGTTGCAGGTTCAATTCCTGGCCCCAGTCGGAGCATGAGCAGGAGGCAACCAATTGATGTGTTTCTCTCACATTGATGTTTCTCTCTCTCTCCCTCCCTCTTTCCCTTCCACTCTCTTTAAAAAAACCAATGGAAAAAAATATCCTCAGGTGAGGATTAACAAAGAAAAAATCGCATTTATTTTTATTGCTGGGATTTGGGGTGCCCCCTTAAATTTTATGTCCGTGTTGAGTGCCTCAGTTGCCTCTCCCAAATTTCAGCCCTGGACATCATTTCCTGCCCGTGCGGGGACTGCTGAAGCAAACAAACACGACTTCTTCCCTCAAGAAACGAATCCAGTGTCTCTCCTTTCTTTGAAAAACAAATGAAAGGATTTAAGTAGATTACGGAGAAGCACTGGTAATAACGTAAATGAATAACCCATTTATGTCAGGACTTCGACTCCTAGTCATGTCAGGCAGGTGATTCAGACCAACCCTCTCGCTGGAAACTGCTACCGTTTCTGGATTCTAAAATGGATATGTTTCTAATCATGTATCGAAAAGCGACAAGGAGTTGGTAAGGCAACAAGGAACGACCAGGCCAGGGTCTAGGGGACCCTGGAGCCCAGAGCCCACACCAGAGCCGCTGGGCGTTCCTGCTGCTCCGCTGGCTCAGGTTGTGGAAACCTCGCGGAGGAATTCTGGGGAGAGGCACGGCCAGCGTTGAGAAGCCCAGGTGAGCATGTCGTTCATCTCATAGACTAATGTGTTGTACAAAAAGTACAGAAAATAAAGGGCTTCCCTGAGAAAGTCAAAACAGATCGCGAAAAGGGCTATTTTCAAAGAGGGGGAAGGCACAGCCCTGGGCCAAAGGCAGAGACGTCCTAAGGACAATGGATGGCCCAGACGCTGCTAATGAGCTGGAGCTTATTAGGTAGGAAGTCTACCGTAATAATAACGTTTCCTGCGCTGAAAGGTAGAAAAGCTCCCCCTTCCCAAATAAACCTACAGGTACACGAAAGACCAGGACAGCAGTCCCTCCAGACGGACACCAGGGAAGCTCAGGGCACCTGCAGCAAAGATGCTGTGGCCACCGAAACGTCCTGGCAAATGGGCAACGGCTGATCCCAAATGTTCTCATCCAGCTCCTTCAGCAATAAGTAGATTCTACTATGGACTCCGGTCACACTGGGGGACCTGTGTGGGGGCATCTTTAAGAAAATGGACAGAAACCTGGCCGGCGCGGCTCAGTGGCTGAGCATCAACCTATGAACCAGGAGGTCACTGTTCAATTCCCTGTCAGGGCACATGCTCAGGTTGTGGGCTCGATCCCCAGTGTGGGGCGTGCAGGAGGCAGCCAATCAGTGACCCTCTCTCATCATTGAAGTTTCTATCTTCACTCCCTCTCCCTTCCTCTCTGAGATCAATAAAAACATATTTTTTTAAAAAGAAAAGAAAATGGACATAAAACCACTAGGACCCTGCCCAGGGCCTCGTGAGCAGCCCAGTAAAGCCTTCCCCGGCCTTGAACAGTTCTTAATTGTCATGTGACCTCAGACCCTTTACTTAGCATCTCTAAGCCTCCATTTTCTTTTAATGTAAATTGGGGTATTAGAGCTATACGACCTCACAGAATTGCAGGGAGGATTAAAAGTAATACCATGTCTGGCCTGGTGCTTACTGTTCAATAAACGTTGTTTATCATGATCCCTGAGCAGGGGAAGGAAGCAATAAGGTGACCGAGGCCCGGATGACGCTATGGTGTTGGAAGTCAGAAGAGTGGTTAGCCAGGCTGGCCACGGTGACTGGGAGGGGACACAGAGGGGCTTCAGCTCACTGTTTTTCTTCTTGGTATGATTTTGGCTACAAAAGTGTGCTCCCTCTGTAACAGTGCAGGGCATGTACACTTTACAATTTGGACCCTTTTCTGCGTATGTTTCACTTCGATACGATTTATTTCTTGTAAGTGTTTGAGTGGGTCTTTCTCCAGGGCCGGAAGGAGGAGGGAAAGAACAACTCACCAGGAGAAACAGAGGGCTGATGGCCACCCAGCAGATCCTCCAAAACCATCCGGGGCTGAAGCCCAGCATCTCCTTCACGTCGCTGCAGAACTGGGTGATGCCTGCAACCAGCCGGGGAGAGAGAGAGAGACTGATCACTGCGAGAGGACGCGGGCTGTCCGGTCCCTCAGAGAGAGGAGCCGCCATGAAAGGTCCCGGGAGGGGCTCAGGGCACCGATCTGGGCTGAACGTGTCCCAGAATTGCATTTCAGAGCCAGCAACGTTCTTTCTGCATAGAGTAGGCTGGGTAGGGGGACCTCTGGGGAGAGACCTAAAGCCCCCTCCTGGTGCCCACATGGCCTTTCTAAGGTCTCAGCATACATTTTATTGTATTGGTACTGTGGGAGAGAAAGTTATGTTTTAGTTAGGAATGATGAACCCACTCAACGGAGACTGACTTGGACCTTATGACCATGTACGGGAAACTTCCAAGAGAACATTTTAACCACAGCACCATCAAGGTTCTTCTGTCAAAGTAACTGGCATGGAAATGAGAAGTGAGACCCCGGCCGGTGAGAAATCGAGAAGGGGCAGGAAGGGTGCCCTGTGCTGGCTTCCCTGAGAGAGCCTGGCAGTACCTCGGGCAGGTCTAGAGTGGTGCTCACACTTGAACTTTGTCATCTGAATTGCCGAGGAGGTGGGGAGAACTTCTTTTTAAAAAACTGGACTCACATGCAACTCAAAACATGCCCCCCCTTCACATCTATATACATTTACAAAACCCTAAGCAACTGGTCAACGATTTGACCAGTCGCTATGACCACCAGGGGACAGACCCTCAAGGCAGGAGCTGCCCCCTGGTGGTTAGTGTACTCTGACAGCGGGAGCACTGCTCAGCGAGCTTACTGAGTGGCAGTAGCAGGCGCAGCGGGGCCAGGATGAGTGGGAGTGGTGCGGTGCCCGGCCCAGACTTGGGCTCCTCCACGGCCACCTGCCGCTTCGCGCACCACTACATCCCTTGGGGGATGTCGAACTGCCGGTTTCGCCAGACCCCTGGCCAGCCTGTGAGGATCGGGCCGAAACCGGCAGTCTGACATCCCCCGAGGGGTCCCGGATTGCGAGAGGGCGCAGGGCCAGGCTGAGAGGCCCTACCAGTGCACAAATCCGTGCACCGGGCCTCTAGTTATACATAATGACAAACACACTAAAGCTGTTTTATTATCATAGGAACTAGGAAAATAAACACATTTTCAGAATGAATTCGTCTCTTCTGGATTTTAAAGATAAAGAGAGGCATCCCTGGACCTGGTTGTCTTCACTCCGATTGCCTGTGCCCTCCCCAGCCCCACGCAGGGGCTCCTGGGACTCCTGCCGGGGGACCCAGGTGAGCTCACTGTGTGTGCTCCTTCCCGGTGGTTTCATCCTTATCAGATTCCATCCCAGGACCTGAGGCGGTTTTTTCCAGGGCAGATCATCCAAACAGGAACATTCTTGCCTCCTCCCTAGAAGATAAACTCCTAACCTCTGCCTCGGGACTCTGCGGGGAGCTCTTGCTTGCGAAATGTAAGCTGAGGGCCACTCTCTGTGACAGTGGGATATGGTCCCTGCAAATGCCTTCACCGGGCCCTGGCTCTCTGTGTTCCGCCCAGTTCTCACCGCCAGTCAGGATGGTAAGCATCCACTGTGGGTGAGCTGCAGGGACCGCATCAGCCTGTCACCACCGGGCAAACATTTCAACTCAGGGGGAAGCCCTAGCCCAGTGGTTCTCAACCTGTGGGTCGCGACCCCTTTGGTGGTTGAACGACCCTCTCACAGGGGTCGCCGAAGACCATCCTGAATATCAGATATTTACATTATGATTCATAACAGTAGCAACATTACAGTTATGAAGTAGCAATGAAAATAATTTTATGGTTGGGTCACAACATGAGGAACTGTATTTAAAGGGCCAGAAGGTTGAGAACCACTGCCCTCGCCGATTTGGCTCAGTGGATAGAGCGCGATAGAGCATCGGCCTGCGGACCGAAGGGTCCCCGGTTTACTTCCAGTCAAGGGCACGTACCTCGGTTGCAGGCTCCTCTCCAGCACTGCTCAGGGCTTATGTAAGAGGCAACCAATCGATGTGTTTCTCTCATAACAATATTTCTCTCTGTCTTTCTCTCTCTGTAAAAATCAATGCAAAAATATCCTGGGGTGAGGACATAAATAAGTCAGTAAATAAATAAAATAAACTCAGAGGGGAAAAAACATCCTCCCCAGGTAAAAGCGACCTGCTGTGCGAGGGTGGCGGAGAGGAGGGCCTGTTTCTGAGGAAGGCACTCACCTGAGCTTATCTCACAGAGCCATCAGGAGGTGACATCCACCTCCCCGCCGCCCCGCCCTTTGGTGAAATCAGCCCTTCCCCAGTCTGGTGGCTGCGGGCTGACGGAGACAGGACTGTGGCTGGTGGAAGGCAGCATCTTACCGTAGAACCAGAACACGGCCATCGCTTCTATCAGGGCCACGGTGAGCACGGCGGGCCCCGTGGCGTACTCCTCCAGCAGCTTCACCACGTAGGCCCCGCCCTGCAAAGGCGAGCAGGCCCTGGTCAGGGGTCGCCTGAGGCATCGCCTCCTCTTTACCAGAGGGGCCTCAACGAAGGATCATTCTGGGGAGTCCCACCGTGGACCTAATATAAGGGCCTCAGGATGGACCAGATTCCACCCCTCGAGGCCTCTCCCCTCCCAGTGGAGTGCCCCCTTCCTGTTTCCTCTCGCACTAAGTTTTAAGAGACACACTCAAAAGGGCCTTGATCTATTTTCAACTTTCTTCAATTTACCGAGCACCTACTGTGTATACTCTACCTTAGAGAATCCCGGTCCCTAAAGACTGAATCTGGGCCCTGCCGGTGTGGCTCAGTGGTTGAGCATCGACCTAGGAACCAGAAGGTCACAGTTCGATTCCTGGTCAGGGCACATGCCCGGGTTGTGGGCTTGATCCCCAGTGAGGGGCGTGCAGGAGGCAGCCCAGTGATGATTCTCTCTCATTATTGATGTGTCTATCTCTCCTTCTCCCTTTCTTTCTGAATCTGGGAGATTCCACAATGCCAGACCCACCGAGTACATGGGTCACACCTTCCGCCCTAACTCATACGTCCCTCGGGTCCTGCTCAGGGTCCCAGCACCCTATCAAAGCTCCACAGACACTGGGTCGTGGCTTGAAGATTCATGTCTGCAAAATCTGCCTTGAGACAGGACACAAGCTTAGGAAATCTGTGGGTACTTATCTGATGTCCGTTTTACAGTATTTGCTTCAGCTACCAAAAAAAAAAAAAAAAATCACTGGAGGGGATCTGACGTCTTCACCATTGCAAGTTCTCTGGAGGAGACCAGGTGACATTGCAAACCTGAGACGCCAGCCTCCAGATGCTCTGCACATCCGGACATCAGGGCAATATTGCCACGAAAGCAGCCCAAGGGGCTGGGAATACACTGGAAGAGCAAATCTTAGTTTTTCTCCAGATGTGCTGCCACACCTGAAATCTAGTTGGAGCGACTGGAAAATGCCAACAGTCTCCAGATTCTACGGACAGATGCCACTAGAAACAACTTTTCTTTTTATCTTTGATGACAAGCTTTTTATAAGCCTCCCCCTCTCCCCGCTTTGGCCCCAAAGCCAGGGCACCATGTGGGATGGAAGGAAAGGAATGGCTTCTTGAAGCATTCGTTCTCCTGCCCTCGGGGAGCTGACTCAAAGCCGAGGGGTGGGATACTCACAAACGTCAGGGTGAACAGGGACCCGAAGAAGCAGGTCACGACCACACCGAGCACCAACAACTCCCGGCGCTTGGACCAGATGTGCGGAAACTCATCCAGCACCGCCGTGATCACCCCCTCCAAGCCTGCAAACTGAGAGGGACGCACACATGGTCACAGAGGCGGTTTCAGCACAAAGCTGTCACCTTCCAGGACGGTGAACGGGAGGGCGGGGTTAAGACCGGCGAGCGACCGGTCAAGCTGCTCATGATCAGCAGCCCTCACTGCAACTACCTTTTCCTGTTTACAGTCTTTCAGAGCCCATCCCTGAGGACATGAAGGAAGGAAAACACAGCATGTGGAGAGGACTTTTTATGGGAGGTCTCTTGGGGAGCCTTTGGCTGCACCAGAAACGCCAACTCAAAGCCCAGACTCAGTCCACGCTAAGTGCAAGGCCCGGAGCCGGATGTGGGCGGCAGGGCACTGAGACGCAGGCGACCTTGCCCCAGCCTCTCGCTGCTGCCATCAGGCCATGGGACCGTGCACAGTAATAGCAGCTCACATAGGCTGAGCCCCTGGCCCGTGGATATACACCCAGTCACCCCATTCATGACTCTAAGGTACTAGAGGGCAGTAAGCACAGTCAATGAGGAGTGAATTAGGGGCTGGGGGAGCACCAGGACGGGGCAGCCAACACCACCTGGCAGGGCGGGGGGGGGGGGGGGGGGTAGGATGGGAGGGAACGGGTACAACTTCCTCTTTCCACTCCCCTTCCTCCACCTCCTCCTTTCTCCTCTCCTCTCCGTCCTTCCCTCCCCAACCACTCACCGTGCTATCCAAGCCCAGCGTGATCAACATCAAGAAGAAGATGATGGCAAAGAAGGTGGACGCCGGCATGTTGGCGATGGCTTCTGCGTATGTGATGAAGAGGAGGCTGGGGCCTGAGACAGAGGGGGAGGAGGAGCCTATAGTGTATTCAAGGCCCCGGTACGGGGTGTCCAGGGAGCTGCCCCATCCCCACCATGGCCTGAACACCTGGAAAGGGTTGAGAGCTCCAAGGCATTACATTTCTTTAAGATCTTTGAAAAATTAAACAAAATAAAACATTTAGAAATCATTCAAATGTTAGAAATTGAAAAGCTCCAAAGAGCAGCAAAGCAGTTCCATGGGAACAAGGGACCTGAACGGAACGAGGCCCCACCTGCGTCTTTGGCCACCTCGGACACGTCTTCCTTCCGCATCTCAGCCATGTAGCCAAGCACCGTGAAAATGACAAATCCCGAAACGAAGCTCGTCATGCAGTTCACCAGGCTGGTCACCAGGGCGTCCCTGGAGCAGAAAACCCAGGGGGGCTGAGACATGTCCAAGTCAGGAGTCTGAGGAGCATCTGTCTCGGGTGCGGCAAGGGTGAGCGGGCAGAGCTCACAGGGACGTCGAGCCCGACCTGGTGTCCCTTCCCCCTCCCAGCGCCCGGCCTCTCAGACTGTTGGACCAGCCTGGAAGCACAAGCTGCCCTTATTATCACACGTGGCAGGGAGGACAGCTGGTCAGGGTGGTTTTAAAATACCGCCCGGATGTGAACCAGCACAGCACAGACCTCGGTTTCAAAAACAAGGTTTGCTCTGAAGCAGGGGCTGGGTTAGGTGGGGGCCGACAGACATCTTGGCCTCCCATTTTTTAAAAAAATATACGTTTTATTAATTTTTTTTACAGAGAGGGATAGAGAGTTAGAAACATCGATCAGCTGCCTCCTACACACTCCCTACTGGGGATGTGCCCGCAACCCAGGTACATGCCCTTGACCGGAATCGAACCTGGGACCCTTCAGTCCACAGGCCGACGCTCTATCGACTGAGCCAAACCAGTCAGGGCTTGGCCTCCCATTTGTGAAGCGCTCAGATTTAGGCTTTTGCATCATGTGTCACTGAGGTGACAAGACTGCCACAGTGACACCCTGACACTTTTAATAGAAGACCTCATCGTAGCACTTCCGGCCGGTGTCCCAACGCAAGGCCACATTGCTCGGGCGTGTGTGAATTCCTTTTCATTTTTTTAATTAATTCTGTAATTATGAGTAGCATAATTCGATTGCTGCACCTTGCCATCTGTGATAGAACATTAAAACAAAGTCAACTCTAAAGATGGTGAGTGATATTTAAATCGTAATTGGTGCAATACTTTCTTTTATCAACATTTCTGAAATAAGATTTTTCCATAAAAATGATGGTGTTCTATGTTGGTCAAAATAGTTCAATCAGCCCTGCCTGGTGTGTCTCAGTGATTAGAGCATCGGCCTGCGCACCAAAGGGTCAAGAGTTCAATTCCCGGTCAAGGGCATGTGTCTGGGTTGCAGGTTTGATCCAGGCCCCTGGTTGGGGCGAGTGTGGGAGGCAACAAATCGATTTCTCTCTCTCTCTCTCCACCCCATTCCCTTCCACTCTAAAGAAAAAAAAATCAATGGAAAAAATATCCTTGGGTGAGGAGTAACAAAATAAAACAAAAAAAAGGAAAAATATTGCTCAATCATACTTTTTGTGTCTATATACATAAACAAATGATCACATTATAATTGTGTTGTTAAATACAATAAGTCAAATATAAACATTTAGTGCCTGTTGCAATTTTTGTAAACCTGCTTTAGAATTTCTTAATTAATTTTTTTAAATATACAGAGACTCAGAGAATGGAAGTGGCCTGGGGCCCCTCTCAGCCCCTGAGTGGCCCGGGTGAGGCTCTGGCTCAGGGCGAGTTGATCAGGGGCCTATGGCACCCTTGAGGGTCAGAGTGTCAACTGGTCTGAGCCCAGCCAGGTTTGAGGCCATTGGTTCGATCACCTTCCTCCAGATCGACTGACTTACACTCACCCCACTTTTAAGCTTTGCTTGGGGGCCCCCGATACTCACTGGTAACAGTTGTTGTTGAATTTGTTGTAGCTAGCAAAAGCCAGTAAGACCCCAAAGCCAGGACCAAGAGAAAAGAAGATCTGAGCGGCAGCATCCACCCACACCTGGAACACAGCAGAGGAAGGGTGAGGGCTGGGCCCTGGGCTGAGGAGGGGTGCCAGCGGGCCAGCGCCTCGCGCCCCCACGTGGCTGCACGCAGACACCAATTAGCAGCTCTCCAGGCTTGTTCCAGGGATGGCCCACAGCCAGTGCCAAGAGATGCGGGTTCTCTTCTGCCATGTGGGCACAAACCAAGCCAGTGACCGCAACTGTACTTTCCCTGCGTGTATTTCTGATGGAAAGCATCACTGCAGACTTGCCATCGAACCCACAGTTGAGTTGTTGCTACTGTCCTATTGGGACCGTGTTCCTCATGGTCTTACCCCTGTCTCCAGGAGTTTCTGCCAGTTGGGTTTCAGGTAGAAGAGAACACCTCTCCAGGCTCCGGGGAGGGTGGCCCCCCTCACCAGCAGGACCAAAAGGATGATGTAAGGGAAGGTGGCTGTCACCCACACCACCTGTGAGGAAGGGAAGACAGGTGATCACCACGTGGATGTTGGTGTCTTTTATTCTTGAAAACCTTCAAGAAAGGAGATCTACCCCTTTCCTTTTCTCTGTGATTGTAGGAGGCAGGGTGCTGGGGCAGACTGGTCACAGCCTTCAGAATCAGACAGGGACCCGATCCACCGCTGGGTGGTGCTAACTACCTCCAAACCCACTCCCCACCTGTAAGTGGGGCACGAATCTAGCAGGAAACACTCAAGTAGCCACTGAGCAAGGTCCACCAGGGCTTTTCAGTAAGTTATTGCCACTATTATCAATTGTGACGCTGCCAGGGGGTTAAAGAAAAAAATTTTAAAAGCATGTAATGGTCCTTGGAAGTGGCCCATTTCTAGAACCTTCTAACATTTGGTGGAGAGAGATCGAGCATCATGGGATGTGTCTGGTGTAGAAGGAGACAATGCCCTTCTGTCTGTGGCTGTCTGGCCCACTGAGTCCTGAGTTGGAGATCCTCTGGGGCCCCCTGGCAGGCCTGGAGCAGCGGAGTCCTCCTTACCTTTCCAGATGTCTTGACACCTTTCCAGATGCTAAAGTAGATAATAGTGAAGATGAGCATGATGCAGAGGGCAAGCTGCCAGCTGATGCCCCCCAGGTCTTGCAGCCCCTTAGACCGGTGGATCTGCAGGACGTGGCGCCTGGAGTGAAAGAGAAAGAAAGGCCTGGGAGATGGCCTGAACAGTGACCTGAGCACAGCGTCGTGATACCTGGAGGAGGTGCCAGTGTGGCTCAGTGGTTGAGCATCAGCCATGCACCAAGAGGTTGCCGGTTTGATTCCTGCTTAGGGCACATCCCCAGCAGAGGGCATTCAGGAGGCAGCTGATGGATGTTGATATTTCTCTTTCATCAATATTTCTACCTCTCCTTCTCTTTTCCTCTCTTTCTAAAATCTAAAAAATCAATAAAAAAATATTT
This sequence comes from Myotis yumanensis, assembly GCF_028538775.1. Classification (NCBI taxonomy): domain Eukaryota; kingdom Metazoa; phylum Chordata; class Mammalia; order Chiroptera; family Vespertilionidae; genus Myotis; species Myotis yumanensis. Next base: position 20,032,895 of record NW_027223767.1, on the reverse strand, counting down.
TTTTAAGCTAAAAGGTCTCACAAAAAGAGAGAGAAAGAGAGAGAGACGACATGGACACTGCACTGCAAGCACCAAGTGGTCACTAAGCCTCAGCAAGAGCTGGGATTGGCCCTGGCCAGTGTTCCCAGTGGTTAGAGCGTTGGCCCACACACTGAAGGGTTTCCCAGTCAAGGGCACGTACCTGGGTTGCAGGTTTGATTCCCAGCCCCAGTTAGGGCGCATGCAAAGGCAACTAACCGATGTGTCTCTCTCACATCGATATTTCTCTCTCCCCTCTCCCTTCCATTCTCTTTAAAAAAAATCAGTGGGAAAAATATCCTGGGGCAAGGATTAAAAAAAAAAAAAAAAAAGAGCTGGGATTGGCTGTGCCCAACAGGAAGGAGAGACTAGCACATTCTTCAGGCAACCAACCCTGAGAGACACGCTCAGCCCAAAGGGAGCCTCCCAGGCCATCGCCCAGAATCCCAGCCTTACAGAATACTCCCTACTCCAGGCATCTTCTTCCTGGGGGTAGGTCCCCCTTACACAGTGAACACATGAGACCAGGAACTGTGTGAACAGTTTCAAACTGTCCAAGTGTCAGAGGCTGGGCTCCTATGACACCGGCTGAGAGGAGGGCCCAAGAAGAAGGGCGGTTTTGAAGCAGGGAGTCGTTTTGGAACATGAAGGTGGGGATCGTCCTGGGCACGTTGGAGCCACCTGGCACGGCACAGCGGAAAAGGCCAGATGGCACAGCGGGCCAGGTTATGGCGTTGGGGGACTCCAGATCTGGACTGAGGGAGGCTACCCCTGCCCGGGGCCTCCCTTCACAGAAGCCAGACCCCAGGGCTGTGGCCTGCCCTCCACGGACCGCGCCCTCACTTGCAGGCACTTACGTGTAGAATTCCTCCGCGGGGGACGTGGAGTGGAGTGTCCAGGTGATGTTGTCCTCCGAGAAGTAGTTGGTGCAGTTGCCGGTGTTCCAGGAGTTCTTGCAGCTGGTCCAGGGCAGCTGGTCGGTGAAGGAGGAGATGAGGTAGTAGAGCGCCCAGGCCATGATGGTGTTGTAGTAGGAGGCGATGTAAAAGGCAATGATGCAGATGGCGTAACCGATCCCTGGGACAGAGGGGGAGGGAGGCCAGTGTAAGAGGCAGCCCCACCGTGAAAGGCTGAAACAGGGCATCGAGGGCACAAAAAGAGAGAGAAAGAGAGAGAGACGACATGGACACTGCACTGCAAGCACCAAGTGGTCACTAAGCCTCAGCAAGAGCTGGGATTGGCCCTGGCCAGTGTTCCCAGTGGTTAGAGCGTTGGCCCACACACCGAAGGGTTTCCCAGTCAAGGGCACGTACCTGGGTTGCAGGTTTGATTCCCAGCCCCAGTTAGGGCGCATGCAGAAGGCAACTAACCGATGTGTCTCTCTCACAGGGAGGGGAGGGGGGGGGAGGCTGGGAGGAGGGGGCTGCCACTCATCTCATTCCCCAAAGACTCAGGAGGTGGTGGGAAAGTGGCACTGTGGTAAAGGACGCATACGTATGTGCAAGGTTACATGTCTCAGAACATGTGTGTGTGCTGTGAAAGCTTTCACATGTTTTCTGTTTCGAGTACATTGTCATTTATTCTGTTTCCCTTTAACCATCTCATACCACCCGAGCAGTCAAAAGCTTAACTACTCTACTTCCCAGTTTCCTGCCAGGGTGACTGAAGGCTTCACTGCTTCCAGAGGCCGCCCGCTGCCCCCCACTGACGGAGGACACCACTTCCTGGGAACGCCCGCCCCCTCAGCCTCTCCGTTACCTTTGAAAATCGGGCAGATTTTCCTCCATATTGAAATGCATCCGTTTCGGTGGTACTGGCCCAGCGCGAGCTCCATGTAGAAGAGCGGGATCCCCCCAAAAATGGCCATGATGGTGTAAGGGAGGAGGAATGCTCCTGAGGCAGATGAAAGAGTATTTTACACTCTGCCCAGCTCGGTGCCAGGATGGCGCCACTGACCTGGACACCAGGGGCCACGCCCAGAATCGCAGAGCCAGCGGGTGCTCCAGCGTCATGAAGCCACCTGAAGCTGAGCGACCTCACACGGCTCACTCTCTGAGTATTTCCTCCCCGATAAAGCCACAGGGCTGAGAACCACCCATCGGAATCACTTAAAAACACCCACCCACCCAGACTTCCTGAAGCAGAAGCTCCAGGTATGGATGTAACAACAACAACAAAAACAAAATTGTCAGCTCCACAGGTGATTCTGATAACCAGTACAGGAAGCAGCGTTTGGGACCCTTGGGACAGACCTCCTGTGACAGCCTGTGGAAGAGCTGAGATGATCTGTGAGTCACTGAATTCGTTTCTTTGTTCGTCCATATCACCCCTGACTCCAGAGACTTGATTATTGACATTTAGCTATTTTCCATCATTCCATTGAGTTTTGGGCCGGAATGCTCCCTCCTGAGCCACTTTGGCCGGTGGGCCCGAGAAGGGCACTTGGTCATGGACTGAGAGGGCGGGGCTGCCGCACTTCTGGCTTTCGAGGCTGAGGCAGAGTGTGGAAATGCCAGGTGAAGGATGGCTCACCTACAGCCCCAGGATGGGTCGGCTTGGTTTTCCCAGACAACTTTCCCTCGCATAACGTGCTCTGAACCTAGAAACCTGAAGTTTCCACCTAACTTACAATCACTCTGCGGAAATCTGCATTGAAAATAAGAACCACATGGTGCTGTCATGGTAGCATTTGTCCAAAGGGTTTGCCTGTCTGGTTTCACCATAAGGAATGAGTGTAGGAGAAATGGCACTTGTGGCCCAGTCCCTTAAGTAATGCTCGGGCTAAGGGTGATTCCTCCTAAGCTAGAGGTAAGGGATTCCAACCTCTGCTCTTCCCAGGCAGCAAGTGCTAGCCTCCCCCTCTCCCCCCACCCTCGTCCTGTCCCCACCCTTCCCCCACCCCCAACAGGAACTACCTCTACAGCTGCATGGACCATGGCCCTTAAAGCAGCAAAGACAGGCAGCTCTGTGCCAGGCCATGGACACAAATGCATTACGTCCCAAACCTCATTTTAGCTGCCCTCCCAAATCTGTTGCCAGAGCTCCTGTCAAAATAAACACAGGCTGCTATGACTCCCATCTTTCCTTCCTTTCCTATTCTGAGAGCAAGTCCAGTTTGTCAGCACGGAGGCCCCATACCTATCCACTCCTCTCTCTGGGGACCCCATCTCCATGCCCACAGTCAGTTATTATTATTTTTTCATAATCTATAAGTTAACTGCTCTGAAGGCATTGGGTGTAGGAGGAGGAACAAGAACTAGTCTCTGGCCTCAAAAATCTTGTCAGAAGACAAGGCACATCCATGCATGGTTGGGGGTTGGCATTAATGTCATGCGTGGCTGGGTCCAGCTCTGGATCATGCCCAGACTGTAACTTAAGACTCTTGACTTGAGCTGACCCCTTTCTCTGATCTCACACAGGTCCAAAGGCCCAGGAGGCTCTGGACCCTGGAGCTGCCTCCCAATTTTTCCTTCCACAGATCTCCCCTCTCTGGACTCCTCTGAGGAGGAGTGAAGGAGCTCAGCACAGGGCTGCTGGTCTCCCTCACATCTCGCTGGGAGGAGAGTGGAGCTTGGATACGCAGGGATGAGAAAGGGCTCTTCAACGCATGGAGCACCAATAGCCCTAGCCGGTTTGGCTCAGTGGATAGAGTGTCGGCCTGCGGACTGACGGGTCCCGGGTTCAATTCCGGTCAAGGGCACATGCCCTGGTTGCGGGTTCAATCCCCAGTGGGGGGTGTGCAGGAGGCAGCCAATCAATGATTCTCTCTCATCACTGATGTTTCTAGCTCTCTCTTCCTCTCCGAAATCAATAAAAGATATATTTTTTAAAAACAAAACAGATGGAGCACTAGTGATGTTGAGATCTGCTGAGGTCAGGCTAGGGAGGTTTCGTCCAACTTCATAACCCGAGAGACTCACACACGCTTATCTTTTAGATAAGCTTCTAAGTCTAAGCAGTCAGATCAGTTAAACAAGATGGAAAAGATTGCTCGTGGCCCATGATACTGACCCCCTCCATTCTGGTAACAGATGTAGGGAAAGCGCCAGACGTTGCCCAGATCCACGGCGTAGCCAATGACCGACAGGAGGAAATCCATCTTCTTGCCCCAGGTCTCCCGCTCCCCCGAGTGAACCTCAGCCACTAGGGCGGCGGTGGCAGCCGGGATGGAGTGCGGAGTGTCATCTCCTGCACCGGGGCTCGGAACTGCTGAGTACCCGTTGGAGATCTGGCCGGACTCCACCTTATCCCCAGAGGCGGGAACACCCTTCCGTAGAAGTCCATTTTCCTGACAGTCTTCTCCGTCCTTACACACTGACAGCTCCTTCTGGGAATTTAAGGGCGTGGTCTCCATTCTTCTGTCTAGTAGACGATGCTGACGCCCATCCGCGAGGACCTGAACGGAATTCTTGGTGCACGATCTGTGGGGGTCCTCAGAGCTTTATGTCAGTGGGATTGAGAGCTCTGTTGGAGAGGCACACAGAGAAAGAAGAGAATTAGGCATTTTTACTTGGCTCTGGTATTAACTCATCATTTTTTTGTGTGTGTGCTTGCTTAATCCCTTCACCTTTTCACCTAGCCCTCAAGCCCCCACCCCCCCTAACAACTGTCAGTCTATTCTCTGTATCTATGAGTCTGTTTCTATTTTGTTTGTTAGTTTATTTTGTTCATTAGAGTCCATATAATAGTATAAGTGAAATCATATGGTATTTGTCTTTCTCTGACTGGCTTATTTCACTTAGCACAATACTCTCTGGGTCCTATTGCAAAAGGTAAGATTTCTTTATTTCTTTATGGCTGAGTAGTGTTCCATTGTGTAAATGTATCACAGCTTTTTTTTATCCACTCGTACTGATGGGCACTTAGGCTGTTTCCAGATCTTGGCTATTGTAATAATGCTGCAATGAACATAGCGGTGCATGTATTCTTTCAAATCCGTGTCTTCTGTTTCTCCTAATATATTCCAGAAGTGAAATAACTGGGCCATAAGGCAGTTCCATTTTTAAATTTTTGAGGTAACTTCATACAATTTTCCACAATGGGGGTACCAGTCTTCGTTCTCACCAACAGTGCACAAGGGTTTCCTTTTCTCCACATCCTCACCAACATGTGTTATTTGTTGATTTGTTGGTGATAGTCATTCTGATAGGTGTGATGAGATGTCATTGTTTTAATTTGCATGTCTCTGATGACTAGTGACATTAAGCATCTTTTCATGTCTACTGGCCATCTGTATGTCCTCTTCGGAGAAGTGTCTATTCAGGACCTTTGCCCATTTCTTAATTTGGTTGTTTGTGTTTTTTGGTGTTGAGTTTTATAAGTTCTTTATAAATTTTGGATACTAACCTCTTATCAGATGTATCATGGTAAATATGTTCTTCCATTCAGTGGGTATCTTTTCATTCTGTTTATGGTGTCTTTTGCTGTGCAAAAATGTTTTCAGTTTGATATAGTCCTATTTATTTATTTTTCCTTTTGTTTCCCTTGCCTGAGGAGATATATCAGAAAAATATTTCTATGAGAAATGGCTGAGATTTTACTGCCTATGTTTTTTTTCTAGGATTTTTATGGTTTCAAGTCTAACATTTAAGTATTTAATTCATTTTTAAATTTATTCTTTTATAAGAAGGTGGTCTAGTTTCATTTTTTTGCACGTATCTGTCCAATTTTCCCAACACCATTTATTGAATAGACTATCTTTACCCCATTGTATGTTTTTGCCTCATTTGTCAAATATTAATTGACCATAAAGACATGGATTTATTTCTGGGCTTTGTATTCTATTCCATTGATCTGTATATCTATTTTTATTAATATAGCCCTGTAGTATAGTTTGATACACAACTTTGTTCTTCTTTCTCAAGATTGCTGAGGCCATTTGGGGTCTTTCATGGTTCTATATAAATTTTTGGAATAGTTGTTCTACTTCTGTAAGATATGTTATTGGTGTTTTGTTAAGAATTGCATTGAATCTACATTTTGGACATTCTAATGATTTTAATTCTCCCTATCCATGAACACAATATATGCTTCCACTTATTTGTAGCTTCTTCAATTTCTTTCTTCAGTGTCTTAGAATTTTCTGAGTGCAAGTCTTTTGCATCCTTGGTTAAGTTTATTCCTAGGTATTTTTTTCAATGCAATTATAAATGGGATTGTTTTCTTAATTTTCCTTTCTGATAATTATTGGTGTACAAAAATGCAACATATTTCTAGATATTTATTTTGTATCCTGATACTTTACTGAATTTATTTATCAGCTTGAATAGTGTTTTTTTTTTGTGTGTGTGTGTGTGTGTGGAATCTTTAGGGTTCTCTATATACAGTATATGTCATCTGCAAATAATGACAGTTTTACTTCTTCCTTCCCAATTTGGATGCTTTTTAGTTCTTCTTCTTGTCTGATTGCTGTGGCTAGGATTTCCAGTACTATGTTGAAGAAGAGTGGTGACAGTGGACATCCCTGTCATGTTCCTAATCTTAAGGAAAACACTTTTAGCTTTTGCCTCTTGAGTATGATGTTGGCTGGGGGTTTGTTATATATGGCCTTTACTACATTAGGTATGTTTCCTCTACTCCCACTTTGCTGAGAGTTTCTTTTTACCATAAATGGGCACTGCATTTTAGCAAATGTTTCTTCTGCATCTATTAATATGATCATGTGATTTTTATCCTTCATTTTGTTTATGTGGGGTATCACATTTATTCATTTGCAGATATTGTGCCAACCTTGCATTCCTGGACTAAATCCCACTTGGGCATGGTGTATAATCTTTTTAATGTATTGCTGGATCCAATTTGCTAATATTTTGTTGAAGATTTTAGCATCTATATTCATCAGGGATATTAGCCTATAATTTTCTTTCTTTGTAGCGTCATATCTGGTTCTGGAATTAACATAATGCCCACCTCGTAAAATGAGCTTGGGAGTCTTCCCTCCTCTTGAATTTTTTTGATAGTCTGAGAAGGATAGGTGTTAGTTCTTTGGATGTTTGGTAAAATTCACCTGTGGAGCCATCAGATACAGGACTATTGTTTGATGGGAGGTTTGGGGGTTTTTTAAATTACTGCTTCAATTTCACTAGTTGTAATCTGCTTATTCAGATTCACAGTTTATGGCTGTCTCTACTGGGACTGGGTGTATGCAGGAAGGACCGAGCTGTGCACTAAGCCTGGCTTTTACCAGCATTGGGCCCAGGGGCAGGTCAGCAAAAGTCTCCAAGGCACTCTGAGCTGCCTGTTAGGCTCAGTCACTGAAAGAGCCTCTGGTGGTACTCGAGTGCATGAGATAGGTTCTCAGTGAGTCACCAGGTAGGGGCCAGTGGTGTTCACCAGATTGATACAGGTTCAAACTTGGTGCCAGTGCTGAGTCTGAGGTCACTCAAGTCTAGCTGCCACCCGCTGAGTGCTTGTACACCTTTGTTGTGGGGCAGGATCTTAGGGTGTCATCAAGGTGAGGCCACCAGAGTTTATTAGGCCCCAAAAGACCAAGATGTGGCCGTGTGAAGGAAGGGCACTGCACCACTAGGGCAAGCGGGTAAAAATGGCCCACATCCTCGAGCAGTGATGGCGAACCTTTTGAGCTCGTCGTGTCAGCATTTTGAAAAACCCTAACTTAACTCTGGTGCCGTGTCACATAGAGAAATTTTTTGATATTTGCAACCATAGTAAAACAAAGACTTATATTTTTGATATTTCTTTTATATATTTAAATGCCATTTAACAAAGAAAAATCAACCCAAAAAATGAGTTCGCGTGTTACCTCTGACACGCGTGTCATAGGCTCGCCATCACTGTCCTAGAGCCATACAACTTAGCCTGACTCAGACTCTTCCAAGAGTCAGATCTCAGCAGGGTAGAACTACTGGGAGTCAACAGGATAGGGCTAGTGTATCTCCCATAGGGGGGTGTACCAGTCAGGCTTGGGAGAAGGTGGAAAGTGGGGGGACTGGCCCCTGCCCCAGAACCATACAACTGAATTTGTCCTGGATTCTTCCCAGAGCTCCTAAGGAGCTTGAGTTTGGCAGGGTGGGGCCACCAGGAGTCGGGGAGGGTGGGCCTGGGGAGCCTGGAGAGTGGGCCTACTTGATCTCCTGTGACGGGGAGGCACCAATCAGTTTCATGAGAAAGTGGGGGGAATGGCTCCTATCCCAAAGCCATACAAGTCAGTCACTGACACCCCCTGAGTCTGCCTAGACCTCTACACCCTGCCTCAGGTAGCTGACTCCTCAGGAGGGTGCAAGCTCTTCAGTGTGGGGCTACAGAGAGTCCATAGGGTGGGGCTATTGCATTCTCCCAAGCTGATGCCATATGGAGGGGCGTGCTCTACCCAAGAAAAATGGTGTCTGTGGTGTGGGAGAGGACTCAGGACAGGGATCCTGGCAGTTGCCCCTTTAGCTCTCTCCCCAGAGCCACCAGCCCCAGTTGCTTCTCACATGACTATAGTCTGCTCCACCCTCCCTCCACTAGAGCTCAGGGTGAGTGGCTGTGAATGATATTTTATGTGTTGACCCTTTAAGAGGGCACCTGTATCTCTGGCAGATTACCATCATTCCTGGCAGTTCATCTCCTCCCCGTATGTCCTTGGATCCCCCCGAGCCACTGTCCCAGTGCTGGAACTCAGAGGAAGCAGGACCATGTAAGTTCGTGAGCTGGCCCTTTAAGAGAAACTGCCTGGGACTCCAGGAGCCTCCATATCACTCAGCCACAATCCCTGCTGGTTTTTATAGCCCAAAGTTATAGGGGTTCTTTTCCCCCCGAAAGTTCACACATTGCCCCCCGAAAGTTTACCAACACTGGAACCCAGCTCTGGCACCCTGGACTGGGGGTCTGGTGTGGGGCTGGGACCCCTCACTCCACATGCGAGGCCTCCGTGGCCTACTCCACTGCTATCTTGGATACACTCATCATACATCTTAAACTACACTAGTTAGTAGGAGGCAGAGAGCACTGCATTTAGCGACGCTGCCATCTTGGTTCTCTGATCTCCTTAGATTCATTTTTTTTAGAGAGCGATGATATGTCAATATATTTATTTTATTTTCTTAAATATATAGCTAAATTCAACCTGAACTTGGCAGTCCCTGGCCGTGTTGTTTGAAGAAGGCCTCGGCACTCCTCTCTGGCCTATATCAACAGCACTCTTTCCACATTAAACACTGAAGACCTGGAAGAACAGATGGCAGAGATAAAGAGCTTACGAAGTGCCGCCAGATGGCACTCAGTGACAGAGCCTGCCCCCGACTACGGCCACCCCCTTGCCTGATCTTTCTTTCGCTACCTTCACAATTTTACTCAAAATTTTCTTCTTCCTATCTTCAGTACCACAGCTTTCCTATCATTTAAATTGAAGCTCAAAAAGCAAAGCGTCACCCAACCTGTCTCCGGCATGTCCACCGGGGTCAGTGGAAGGGGAACGTCATCCATCTCTGAAGATACAGCCCAGGGGAGTAGTACAGCCATACTAGTAACGCGTCGCCTTCCTGCCACAGGCATCAAGTGATTTGTTCTAGATTTCATTGACTTTCCCCCTCAGGGCACTCTGCAGGGAAGTTGGAAAATGTGTGTGTTGGTGAACTTTTTGGGGGGCAATGTGTGTTCATTAGGTCCTCAGGGGCTCAGCCCTCAAGGCATCTGATCTTGATTTCTTGGCAACTATCATGAGCAGCGCCTACAAGAATAGACACTATTTCCTATTTTTGTCCTGAGCATTACAACAGTCTTATTTCCTGAAATATCCCCAGCACTTAAAAAAAAATTATCAGCAGGTTGAAATGACCCAAGTTGTAAGGGGACATATCAAGAGCCTCCCCCAGCCGACTCATGGCCTCAGGTTGTCTCTCCCCAGAGGCTGGCCTCTGCCCACCCAGCTCTGCTTTCTGGGGTTCTCCTCTTGTGCTCCCACCCCTGGTCATAGAATCTGCGGTGTAAACACATAAGGAAAAGCCACTTGAAGACACCAAACTGGTAGAGGTACACATGTCTTTCTCCAAATCACTGCTAGGCCTCTCCCAGTGAGAAGGAATCCCCTCCCCATTAATCATCAGGTCGGCCAGGAGTAGATGGCCTGGCCTGAGCCCCCTTCTTCTGCAGGATGCTGCATCCCTACTCCTTCCCCACGTGCCGGATTCTGCAGAGCCCTGACCATCTTTTTCTACAGCTTTTTCTACGGAGATCAGCAGATAACAAGGATTGAGAGCAAGCTGGCTGGCCCAGGAATATAGAAGTAAGAGTGCTTAAGGTTGGCTTCCAAGAATGCTCTCTTGAAAGCTTTCTTTTTTAAAAAGATATTTTTATCCTGCTAGGTAGAGAGATTGCAAAGGAGGTCAATATTACAGCTGTGACCTCCTCCAGACAAGCTTTGAGTTTCTCCACGGCCACAAAAAGCCCCAGGAGCCTTCCTTTGCACCTTGAATGTATGCATTGTCCCTGGCTGAGCAGGGGCAGACCACGGGTGGTGTCACGGAACTCAGCTTCCTGGTGGGATGACAGCTTGATCTGCAGGAGCTTCGTCCCCTACGTCTCCACACCCGGGGCAGCTGAGGTGCTGACAGTTGACTTCCTGTTCACACTTCTTCCTCTCAAGCCCAGGGAGTGGGCTAAGTCACCCTACCGCTTCCCTAGTAAGAAGGATCGTTTCTATTTAAACTTGTGATCAAATCTCCATTCTTCTTTCCACAAACCCTGTATCCGTAGCCAGGGGAACCAGAATCTGAACAAGCATGTAGTTACAGTCACGGTGATTAGTCATGGAACCTCCTGGCTCTTTGAAAATGCCTGTCCCCTGTTCCTACATGTCTGTTGGACGCACATCAGAACATTCTAAGCAGAAACACTACAGAAATGTTGGACTTCGACTTCATGTGTCAAGGTCAAAGTGAGTTCGTTTCTCAGGACGCTCAGTTTCCATTTCAAAAACAAGATAAAACCACCATGAATTATGGGTGTGCCATGGAGATAGGTTAAGTACAGGTCATATACCAGCCAAGTGTTAATTTGCATTCTCTGTTCAGAGGGAGTCTAAAGGTCCTAAGACACCTACCAAGGTTGATAGGAATTACGGAGCTCAGGCACCAACGAACATGGTAAACACCAAGCCTGGCCCTCTGCCACAGATCAGCCCTAATTCGTCAGTGATGGGCGGTGTGGCTGCTCTGTGCTGGGATCTTGGAGATGAGGCAGGCACGGTCCTGCCTTCATGGTGCTCACGGTAAAAGCCAAAATCTGATGGGTGGGAAAAGAACAGGATGAGGAGGGAGAGGCTGGTGCTGCTTTTAGCGCTAATGGACCTCCCACTGTAGACCTGATGCGGCACGTTCAAATACCTCACATTTCTGGCTTCCAACTGCCCTCAGATTTTACAAGTCTTCCTTTTGTTGCTATTGCACAGCTTCTGTCACAGGGCCCTAAATTTCTTTTAATCCTCATTCAAGGATATGTTTACTGATTTTAGAGAAAGAAGAGGGGGGAGAGAGAGAGAGACATCAATCAGTTTCCTCCTGGGTATGTGCCCTAACCAGGAACTGAACCCGTGACCCTTCAGTGCACTGGCCGGGGCTCCAACCAACTGAGCAAGCCACCCGCCCAGGGCAGGATCCTGAATTTAAGTTGATTCTGGCTCACACGCTCCACAGGGTAAGAAGGGGGTTAGTATTTGTTGAAGGGACGTTTTTCTTATTTGATCGACACCTGCTGCTTTATTAACTTTTCACTGTAAAGACAAGACCAAAATCAAAACCTCTGAACTTAAACTTTTCAACCTGAAAGAATCAAATAATAGCTATAATTCTACAGTAGCTTCAATAAAGCAAATGCTATTCTTATGAGTACTGATGGATTATGCTGAAACAAAATAAAATGTGAATATCTGATCCTGGTCTGAGTTCTCTGAGGTGTGGCCACAGGGACTCCTGGCTTGCCTTTTCAAACATAAATGAAGAGACTTCTTGATATGTGTGGAGAGAGGAGAGAAGATCTGCTTGTTACTTGGGTGTAAGGGGTAGAAATGAATTCCACAGTCATAGCCATCTCCTTATCCAAATAATTCCTTGAGATTCGATAGTTTCAATTTTTGGAGAGGAATTAAAATCCCCGGGGCCATCTGGGCCAGTTACCATGAGAAAGGAGAAGGGTCTCGGCCCCGAACTTTCTCTTCCTGGAAGAAGAGAGCTTCGAGCTCCTCTCCTCACAGAGTGTAAAATCTAGAGGATTAGCCACTGGCGGTGGGGTTGTGACCACTCCAGGGGCCAAAAGTACAATGGATCGTTCATTTTGTCTTTGATGAAAAGAAGTGGATTTGGCTTAGATAGGCACGCATGGCCCTCCTCCAGTGAACACGAACAGACTAACCCAGACTAACCGGTTCCTGTGTCCGCCACCACAGCTCTCCTGTCTCACACGTCTGCACTGGAATCCCGGATCCATCACTCACTGGCTGTGTGACTTCGGTAAGATCGCTTAACCCCTCTGAGCTTCCATTGCCTCATGCATAAAACAAGCCTCATGGATGGGAACAGATCGGTTGTGGGAATTAAGTAAAGGTAAGACAAACACTTAACTCCTATGGATGATCACTATACTACCACCCAAATGAAACCCATTCTGCTTTTCTACTTCACACCCCAGCCAGAGAAACTGAGGCCCGTAGGGTTCATCGATTCATAGTCCAGAGCAGCAGTTGCCTACAGGTGGTCCGTGAGGTCCGAAAGGCTGGCGACCGCTGGTCCAGAGCACAACCAGTGGGCAGCGTGAGCCAGAAGCTGGGCTTCCCTCCCCTTCCATGGGCCCTCACTGGCTCCTGCCTGCTCCTCTCAATCACTGGCTGGAGTCACCGGGAAACTTGTAAACAGCAGATTTCTGGGCCATTCTCCCGGAGATTTTAATTCAAGACATCTGTGTGGGTGCTGAATCTTAACAAGCACTCCGGGGTATCAGGGCCAGGTGGGCCCCAGGCATGCCCAGGGCATCTCACCCCACACCTTGGCTCCCTCTGATTACCCAGCATCCTCCAAGGCCTGGCTTAAATTCCTATCCACCCGCTCCGTGAAGCTTCCTCTCACCACCCTGCCCAAGATAATCTCTCTCTGCTCCATCATTCATTGTTGATTATCACGTCTCATTAGTTTTTTGTTTTGTTTCACATATATTGGCTTTGCAGTCCCCCAGAAGCAGGAGCCGTGGCTTATAGACCTCTGTGCTGGATACTTGCTAACCCTGTGTGTGCACTGCACAGCTCCGAGCGTCTATTTTGGATTTTCTGGGCACAGGGCCCTGGGAACCACAGCTGCCATGCTGGCAGCTTGGAGCCTCCAGTGAGACACTCCTCTTCCTTCCCCAGGGTCTCTTTCTCGGGGTCCTGCCCCTCCCGTTCTCACCATCGGAGGGTCTGTCGTGCATCTTGAGGGCAGAGGGAAGACTGTCACCAAAACAAAACACTTAACGGACTGCTCTGGCCAGTGTTGCTAAATGTTGCAGGGGTCCTCAAACTTTTTAAACAGGGGGCCAGTTCACTGTCCCTCAGACCGTTGGAGGGCCGGACTATAGTTTAAAAAAAAAAACACTATGAACAAATTCCTATGCACACTGCACATATCTTATTTTGAAATAAAAAAACAAAACGGGAATACAATATTTGTATTTGCATGTGGCCAGCGGGCCATAGTTTGAGGACCCCTGGTTTAGAGTGTCGGCCCAAGCACTAAAGGATCAGGGGTTGGATTCCCAGTCAAGGGCACGTACCTGGGTTGCAGGTTCAATCCCCCTGTCCTGATTGGGGTGTGTGCAGCAGGCAACCAATTTATGTGTGTGTGTGTGTGTGTGTGTGTGTGTGTGTCCCCTCCCTCCTCCTCCCACTTACTCTAAAAATCTATGGAAAAATATCCTCATGCCCAGCCAGTGTGGTGCAGTGGTTGACTTATGAACCAGGAGGTCATGGTTTGATTCCTGGTCAGGGCACATGCCCAGGTTTTGGGCTCGATCACTAGTGGGGGGTGTGCAGGAGGCAGCCTATCAATGATTCTCTCTCATCATTGATGTTTCTTTCTCTCTCTTCCTCTCTGAAATCATATATATATATAGATATATATATAGATATATATATATCTATATATATATATATATATATCCTCAGATGAGGACTAACAAAAAATAAAATAAAATAACTCCTAACTGGTTTCATTGTCACCACTATCCCTTTTGTAGTAGGTGACAATGCTGTGTTCTATAGTGTGCATTTTAGATGTCTTCGTATTTTTATGGTTAAACTAGGTGGCGAACCTATGACACGCGTGTCAGAGGTGACACGCAAACTCATTTTTTTGGTTGATTTTTCTTTGTTAAATGGCATTTAAATATATAAAAGAAATATCAAAAATATAAGTCTTTGTTTTACTATGGTTGCAAATATCAAAAAATTTCTCTATGTGACACGGCACCAGAGTTGAGTTAGGGTTTTTCAAAATGCTGACACGCCGAGCTCAAAAGGCTCGCCATCACTGAACTAGCACTTCGTAAACTAGCTAGGAGGCTAGCTACCATTGACAACATTTATGTCTGTGGGTTAAAAATATATTCCAAGTTCTAAATAAGCAACTCACGAATAAACATTTGGAACACAGACTGCTGATGGGTGTGCCCACGGGTACTTATTTCAAAGTCTACAAGGCACAACCTGTGCCTCTTTTAATCCAGAACATGTCAGACTTTTCCCGTCCATAGTCCATTAAAATGTTTTTTCATTAATCCTCACCCGAGGATATTTTTTTCCATTGATGTTTTAGAGGGAGTGGAAGGGAGGGAAGAAGGGAGAGGGGGGAGAGAGAGAGAGAGAAACATCAATGTGAGGGAGACACATCAATTGGTTGCCTCCCACATGCACCCCGACTAGGGCCAGGGATGGAACCAGCAACCCAAGTGCATGCTCTTGACCAGGAACCCTTCAGTGAGGGCCGACAGCTACCGGCAAGGGTAGGAGTTATTTATTTTAATATTTTCTGGTTCTTGAGGGAAACTTAATCGAAGGACAGAAGGACAAGGAAGTAGATAAACTCTGGTATGGACGCCGTGGACATGTCTTTTCGGCACCTTTAAAGAGCTGTAGAAGCTGAGGACTGGAGTCCCTTATACCCTTAACTTCACAACTGTGTGCAGAAAACAAAACTGCTTGCACTCCGTCACTGTCATATGCCTCAGTGTGGACTAGCCAGGAAAGAGACTTGGGGAAACTCAAACAGGTGGTGTGTTAGATTAAGCAGGATTAGGAGTGTCACTTACACTTTATAAACACTCCTTTATTGTTGCTATAATGCAATTTATGCAATACATAGCCATCGAGATGAAAAAAAAGTAGGAGCGTTTTCAAACACAGATTTTCTTGTCCTTAATATAGGTGTATTACTAAGAGGACTCTTGTGTGAGATAAACAGGAGTAGCCCCACAGAGGGAGCCAAGGGGGGGGGCGGGGAGGGAGAAGAGAGAAGAAAACCAGCCCCAGGGAAAGTGTGCTGTGAAATGAGGGTGGAGTTTCTTGTGGCAGCTGAGCAAGGCGGGAGAGAGCAGGGGAGGAGAAAGGGATCTGAGGTGAAATTAAATAAAACGAGAGTGGGAACTGGAGGGGGAAGGGGGAACTGGGCCCATTTCTCCAGGTGGAAGAGCAAAGCTGGGGAAGAGATGGGGTCAGGCAGCAGAGTGGAGAGGGAGATGGAGGCCACGTGCGGACACCTCTTCAGCCACCAGCTGTTTGTGATTTGGGTGTTGTTGCTTGAATTGAAAGTGCCTGTATTCTTGGGGCAAGAAGTCCTAAAATGTGCTTTACAAAGAGTCACACACACAGTTTGGAGACATTCGTGAAAAGTCAGTTCACGATGACCCAGTACTGATCTAGTTCTCAGATGCACTGGGAATAGGTGAAGTATGGTAGCAACCATCTCAGGTAGAAACTGTAGTTTAACTCTAACCCTGCTGTTTGGTTTAACAATAAAAAAGTTATTTTGATTTTCTGAATTGTATACATCATCCCATTCGATTGAATGACTATTCCATTGATTATTATCTTACTGGTTTTAGAAAGCACATTCTTCTGTACCTGGGATACAGGACAGCACAATGATCCTAAATTGTTTTAGTGGCCACAGATAATGCGTTCCAGTTGACTCAGTGGTCCCAAGACCAGGACAGCGCAATTACTCTAAATTGCCTCGATGGCTCTAGATAATGAATTCCTGACAACTCAGTGGTCTCTAGACCTGAGGGCTCTAGATAATGTGTTCCTGTCAACCCAGTGGTCCCAGATAATGTGTTTCTATCAACTCAGTGATCCGGAGACCCAAAACTGTAACTAACATGCTTAATTCTGCTTCTGTAAACTGCTTTTTTGCGAACCAGGTCCCTCATTCCAAACCCTGGGATGTAATCAATACCGTTGTGATTTTTGCCTATATAAACCTGGTTTTTCGACCATCTTGTTACTATGAGATTTAGGGGAATGGCCCCTCATAGTCCCAGATTGCATTAAATGTGACTCTTTAATTCGACTTCTTGAGGCGTCCTTCTGTGATTTCCGGGGTACATTACAACAAGGGTTCCCAATTTCTCAGAGATTCCAGCCTCAAAAAGTCACCCTCGAAGCTAAAAAGGACCTCATTGAAAGAGTGTGTGTGTCGGGAGGGTGGGGGGGGGGGGGACTTGAATATGGGCTGTATATTTGATAGTGATGTTTTATCAACGTTAAATATCCCAAATGTGATAACAATGGGGCTGTGATGTAGGAGAATGCCCTTGTTCTTAGGAAACATGGGCTGACGTATTCAAATTCTCAAAAGTTCAATGCAAAAATTATAGACATATGTAAATTGTATAATTATTATATTGTGTCTTATACTATAAGCAACGTATCAAAATCTCTATACATTACATATGCAAGAGTTGGGTACATGTGTAAAATTACAGTACACACACAAATGTGACAAAATGCTAACAACTCGTGAGTCTGGGTTCACCGGACCATTTTTCTGCCTTTTCAGTTGCAATTTTTCAAAATTAAAAATTGGGGGGAGAAAACTAATTCTAGCCCTCAGAGGAGCTGGAAACCTCCCTGCTGCCCATGGTGCGCCCAGAATAGCCAATCTCCTCTCTCCCCGGCCCCTTCCCTCCGCTCTCCTCCCCGCCTGCCCAGCTCCTTTCCTCTGAGACCAGGGAAAGAGCCAGCTGACTAGATTAGCATTTAAAAACAACACACCCCAGGGAGAGAAAAGAGCAGAGTGCAGGAGCCTCGGGTTCCAGGCCTGGCGGAGCTTGAGCAGATCCCCTCCCAGGCCCTGCCAGCTCTGCCCCTCCCTAACTCAAGAGAGCCTCTTGGAGCCAAAGATCCCGTGTATTCTATTTTCATTCAGCAGCTCAGTATCAAAGGAAGCAGACCGGTCTTTTTTTTCTCAACTACCCAGAAAGGCCACACAAAAACACAAGGGGGCAAAGGCCACCGCTTTGCTCCCTCCCACCGAGCCCACCACCAGCCATCCCCCGCTCCCCTCCCTCCCCCCGCCCGCCCTGGATCCTTCCAGAGCAGCAATTGGCTCTCTGGGATTTGCCACTTGGTCCTGTCCCAACCCCGTTCTCACCTCTTCCCTCCCTACGTCACATGATGACATGAAGAACTGGGCCTCAGGAGACCTTCCCCATGCCATCTGCCACCTGTCAGTGCCTGGGGACCCTGGTCACTGAGCTGGCCCTGGGATGGCACCTCCATGTATTTCTCCAGTGACCGGGTTCATCTCTTGCTCTGCAGTCCAGAGGTTTCTGGGGTTCATGGGGGGGGTGGGGGTGGGGGTAACTGGTTGTGGCTTTTTAAAAGCACATGGTTTAAATACCCACTAACAAGTCTCCTTGGTCCAGGGTTGGGGTGGCAGCGAGAGAGCTGTTGCCAGGTTCCAGGGGAGCCAAAGGAAAGAAAATAAGGCAGTCAGACCTGCTTTATCTCTACTCGTTTTGTCACCCCAACAGACCCAGGGCTGGGAAAACACTTCGTTTAAAAGCATGTTGTTGACCTTCAGTAAATGAGCATTCATCTTCCCGGTCAGTGGGAGCTGGCAAAGGGCAGGCTGGAGGGACGCCCCCTTCCCAGGGACGTGACTCAGAGGTCATTTCTGAATGTGGACTCAAGTCAGAAGGATGAGCTCTGCCTAGAAATCAGGGGTCTGTGTCCGCCCATCCTGGATCTTGGGCCCGCCTAGAACAGCAGCTCACCCCTCCGCCCAGGGAAAATCATTCCTTTTAAAGGTTAGTCCCATCTGCTTCCACCTGAACAGATGACAACTTGCCTTCCTTACGGTGCTATTTTGTCCAGTTAATCCCAGAAACTGTCAAGTACCCTTGTCCAGGGTCGGGCTGGCAGCACCTGGACCCCCAGGAGCAGATCAGTCAGCATCCTTTGCCCCAGGGATGAAGAAACGGGGCATTTTCCACTCCACACCCCAGCCTGTTCTGTGCACAAACCTCAGTGACTGGGAAGAAGACCACTCAGCCCAAATCAGCTTTGCCCGGAGGCTGTTTCTGCTACACCACACCCTGGGCCTCTTGCACAGGGGAGTCAGGAAGTCAGGGAGCTCGGGCCTGCTGATCGGACATGTTGGAGGTGCAGAACCTGACCTGTGTGTGTAAGAGTGTGCAAAGCCTCCGTCTGAGAGTGAAAGCGAGGAGGCCCCCAGAGGACCCTGATTTGATGGTGACATCTGGGCAGAGTCCTGCCCTCGGGCATTTTGCCGCATCGTTTCAACTTGTGTCTGCTTAAAGCAGAAAGGTCAGGGTCTCAGCCACAGCATGAGTGGAGGAGACTTGGCCATCATGTTCTGTAGGACCCCCTCCTCCCCTCACTTAGCGCTAAGGCCCGAGAGACCCAGAGGGGCTGATCTCTGGCCCGGAATAACAATGGTTCAAGGTACTTTCTGAAAGTGACAGACAAATGACTGCATTTCCCTTTGGCCATCCAGGCATCTTGGTTAAAATAAAAAGTCAAGTCATGACTATATCTTGTTGATTCATGAAGCGTAAGCTTAATAAACTGTTGATTCGTTAAAATTACGCTTCCTCAGGAAGCCCTGCCTTTGTTCTCTCAAGTCATGCCATTCAATGAGTATAAAGAAGGAACTGCCACTTCCTAGCTTAATTTCTGGGATTACCCATGTTTCTCTTCGGAGCAGTGGTTCTCAACCTTCTGGCCCTTTAAATACAGTTCCTCATGCTGTGACCCAACCATAAAATTATTTTCGTTGCTACTTCATAACTGTAATGTTGCTACTGTTATGAGTCGTCATGTAAATATCTGATATGCAGGATGGTCTTCGGCGACCCCTGTGAAAGGGTCGTTCGACCGCCAAAGGGGTCGCGACCCACAGGTTGAGAACCGCTGCTTTGGAGGGTCATCCATGGTGTTTTGCAAGCCTGCTGTAAGAAACACCCCCCCCCCCCCACACACACACACAAGCATCCCATTGCACTGTCATCTCGCCCATCGGTGAAACCCTTCGACATGCCTCTCCAACTTCCATCAAAATGCTGCAGCAGCTCGAAATCCCCCAAAGAGGAATTTCTGAGGCTTTTGTTGATTTCATTAAAACTTCAAAAGATTCCATCCCCACTCCCACCCCACCGCTCATCCCTTGGACATGTATTTCTGAAGCAAGAAGACCGAGAGAGACGGGTTTGAGTATCTGTGCGGGCATCACATCTTTGAAATGTCCTCCATGGATCCTCAGAGTGTCCAGGGGGCTTTTGATTCATTGTGAAACAGTCTCAAAAATTATTCGGGTTCAGTAAAAACAACAGAAAAACCCATGCCCTAAAAGGCTTGTTTAATTTGCACAAGCTCTCTAAGAGCCTGCCTCTCACCCATGCTGGAAGCAGACACCCCCCACACCCTCTCCCGACACCCCTACACCCCCCACACCCCCAGCCCCTGTCTTGAACCTTTGGGCATCAGTGGCTACACACAAAAGAAAGGGGTGGGAGAAAGAGTCAAAGCTGAGGGTTTCCCTTTACTCTCGGGAACCCAAATACGAATACCGCCCACAGTGACCCTCTGTGGGATAAAACTCACATCCCAATGTTGCTTTCTTAGATGTCTTCCTAGGTAACTAAAAACAAAACGCATTAAATATTTGATCTCGTCTTACTATGGTGAGGGCTAGCAGGCTCATAAATAATCCAATGACCTGGTTCATTTTTTTTTTCTGGGCAAAATTGGTCATGAAAATACATACACACAAGCCTTTGTTATGTCTGACTCAGAAATTCTACCCTTCTCAAATTCTGTAGAACCCCCACTGAAAAAGGAATTCATGAGGCAAAACACCCCGTGCAAAAGGAAATGTGCTCTTTAGCTCCCAAGGGATATTTCAAAACCAAATCTGAACGTATGCATCGCTCAGGCTCCTGATGGTCTCGCACTGGCGCGGGCCGAAGGAGCTGGCTGGGGTTTGCACTTCACATAAATTCTGAATGGCCTGTGAGATGTCTGAGCGCGCAGCAGCTCTGCCAGTGAAAACAACCCAAGCGCACGGAGCCTCGTCCCCCTTAAGTGTCATTCAGAGATTTCTCTAGGTAGTTAGGCATTTGTGTCAACCAGCTCTCTCCCCGCAGAAACGCCTCCTGCACGCGAGGGCAGTGAGTCAAGATCAGACGTGAGCGATGGGGGGAAACTACGGCAACTTTTCCCTGAGCGCAGGATGGCACTGTGCTTAAGACCATCTGTAAAGGGTCTTGCACTGGGACTCGGGACACCACGAAGCACACGGGTGCAGACAAAGGAGCCCTCCGGAGTCCGTCCTCTCGTCCACGCCACGGTCCCCTCTCCCTGCGGCCGGACGCCGGCCCCGCGCCGCCAGGAGCCCACCGCCCAGGCGCACGCATGCCCTCGCCAGGTGCCTGGCGCGCCGGAGACGCATGAAGTTCTGGAAAGAAGTGTGGGTTAGAAGCAAGAAGGAAAGCGGACCCACCTGCCGGCAGTCCGCGGGGAGGCTGGTCCCAGGGCTCGCCGACGCGGGGGACCCTCGCGCTCTCGAGGCACCCGGGGCGGCCGCTGCCTGTGCCGGCGCTGCGCCCGAGCCGCCGTATTTGTACTCCCGGCCCCTCACATGGTCTGATCTCTAGATAGCCGCCGCCAAAGAGCTCTTCAAGAATTTTTGCGTCATGTTGAGCCGCACAAACTTCACGTTTCCTCGGCGGCTGCGGCTTGGCGTTCTTCTTGGGGTGGGGGTGGGGGGGCCCTCCTGGGCGCGCTCACCGGGGAGGAGGATGCAGGGGGAGGTAAGTGAGAAGGGGAGCGGGGGGCCGCGCGCGCGCGCGCTCGCACACACACACACACACACACACACACACACACACACTCACTCCCTGGGAGGGACGGTGCTCTAGGAAGAGAGAGCGCGAGTCTGGGGCGGTAGGACGCGGAGCGCCAAGAATCCCAACTTTTCCTGTTCATTAACCTTGAGGGGGGGCGGGGGGGGAGGCTGGTCCGCTGCCGACAGGTATCGGTCCTCCCCTACCGGCTGGCCCCAACATTTTATTTAGGTTTCTGCTGCTCCACGTCCCTTCCTCAGAGCCATCTGTCTGCACCACGGACCCCTCCCCATGACCCCATCCCGAAACCTGCCCTATTCTTCCTCCTCGGGCGCAGCAGCACCTGGCTGCCCGGCGCGCCTGGGCTCCGCCGCGGGGCGCGAGCTCCGCAGAGAACCGCGTCCGATTCCCCGCCATCCAGTGCCGCCCTCAGGGCTCGCGGCGAAGGCTGCAGAATGAACGCCGACAGGAAGCCTTCTTCCCCACTTTGCGAACCAGCCACAGCGCAAAGCAGTCACGGAACAGATGTACAGGGTGGGGCAAAGTGGGTTTAGAGCTGCCCGTATGGAAAAGGCCACAATAATTAATAAATAACACAAGGATAAAGTCTGTCGTGTGCTTACAACTGTACGCCTACTTTTGCCCCACCCTGTCCACGGGTGATGAGCTGCAAACAGATCCATGACTGGTGTAGGGAGGGAGCATGAGCTCCTACAGTATTTTAAATATCCAAGGAGGTTTGCAGGCGCCTATTGTGTTGAACCACGTGAAAAAATGACTTGGATACTTTTTTAAAAAAAAAACACAAAACTTAAGTTGAAAAGGGAATTTAATGTCATAGTATCTTCACAGTAATTTTCTTTTCTTTCTGTCTTTTTTACATTTGAAAAGAACAAGTTGCAGTACTTGCTTTGGGATATCCCTGAAGCTGAGATGAGAGAGCGAGGGCTGTCCCCACTACCTGTCCCCAGGGGACCGAGCAAAGCAGAAGGCAGATCGGAAACGGCATGACACGTCTGCAGCCCCTTGTACTTGGAGGGTCAGAACCCAGAAAGCTGAGCTTGCACCCCGCTGGGCTGAGCTGACCGGGCTTTTGGAGGACGTGGTAGGAACAGCCCTCTCCCTGGGTGTGGGCTGTGGGCGGTGCCCCAACCTGGGAGGAATCAGCGTGAGGTTTTGGTGCCACCTAGACCTCAAGGTGGCGATTGCAAGGAGCGTGAGGCGTGCTTCGGAGAGCACCCAGGCTGCTCTGGTGAGCTGGCTACCTGGCGTTCAGAGTGGAAGCAAAGCCCGGCTGGTGGTCCCTGGGCTTGGGGATTTCTTCTGGCTGAATCCTGGGTGGCAGGGCCCACATGGGGAGGCTCCTCCTGCCAGATAAGCACAGTCTGCTGCATCCCGGGTTCCACTTGGCCTCCAGAAACGAGCTGTGTAAGTGCCGGCTAAGCAAGGCGCTGCACAAAGTAAGGGTGGTTCCCAGGAGGGATCAGGGCAGACCAAAGGGAGAAGGGCACTGGGACGGGGGCCAAAGGCTGCTGGAGGCCATGGGGTGACTTCAGTCCTTGGCTGAGGCTTGTGCCTCCACCCAGTCTGTTCTCCGTGCTGGCTCAACGGGGCTGTTTAACACCATTCCACAGTCTCACAAACTGTTGACTCCCCGCCCCCCCAGCCCCCAATTCCTAGTCTTCTTTTTATTATTTTTAAAAATATATTTTTATTGATTTCAGAGAGGAAGGGAGAGGGAGAGAGTGATAGAAACATCAATGATGAGAAAATCACCAATCAGCTGCCTCCTGCACACCCCACACTAGGGATCAAGCCCGCAACCCAGGCATGTGCCCTGACCAGGAATCAAACGGTGACCTCCTGGTTCATACCACTGAGCCACGCTGGCTGGGCCTTGTCTTCTTTTTCTATCCTAATACTTATTCCTGCCCAGCCACCCTGGGCCCCTTTCGGAAGTGCTACCTTTGGTGCCGGTGCCTGGCGGATGGAAGTCCCACGAACCTGGGTTAGATCCAGCTCTGACCCTGTGTGTCTGTGTGTGTTTTGTTCCCACACAGTGTAAGCTCCTTAATTTCCGCTTGTCTAGTCTTTGGGTCCCTTTTCCATAAAATGGGCATCATAACTAATGGTGGGCACCACCCCCCATGCTGGAGTGAAGGGGCTGCCACGTGCAATGACATCAGTGGCCTCTTCTCTCAGGGAGACTTCCCGCCTTTCTCTCGCCTTGGCCTTGGAGCACCCCAGGCCAGTCCTCTGCCCTCTTGCTCCCTGGCTGAGAGGCGCTGTCAGAAAAAGCCACTAGGGCCCGGCTGGTGTGGCTCAGAGGTGGTTGAGCGTTGACCTATGAACCAGGAGGTCAAAGTTCGATTCCCGGTCAGGGCACATGCCCAGGTTGCGGGCTCGATCCCCAGTAGGGGGTGTGCAGGAGGCAACCGCCTCTGTTCTTGGGAGAGGGCTGGGCTGAACAGGGAAGGCAGTGGGAGCCCTGAGGGGCGGAGGCTGAGGAAGGAAGTGCTGTGGGGAAGGGTCCAGCGGCTTCACCCACTTGGACTAGAGGTACTGGGGGGAGAGGGGGTATGGGCTGGAGGCAGGAGGGGGCCTTAGACGTGAGGAGTTGTGAGGCCGTAGCACCAGTACAGACAGAGAGGAGGTGGAAGTCAGGAGCCAGAAGAGAACCCTGAAGCTCTCTAACTGGCTGGTGTGGCGGGAGCGATGGAGCCAGCTGTCCAAGAGGCATGGCCCCAGGTGGCTGGGCCAAGACGCGCCAGGAGACCATGGTTCAGCCGTTATGTCTCTTTGTTCACTTGCTTTTGCTCAGAAATACTAGTATCGGGGTCTTGGCTTGCTATGAGGCTGCATAGGAAGCACAGTCTTTCACTCGGAGAGGTAAAGAGCCCATTTAGATGGTTCTGTCCCCTCCCCACGCTCCCCGCTCCCCACACACAGACACCGCCACCAGCAGACCCGCTGCCTGGGTGTCTCCAGGCCCCACAGCGGTTCCCCTGTGGAGCCAGGCCTGACAAACAGGACAAACCGTGAAAGTCCCAGCCTCTCTCTCCGGAAGCCCTGGGACCCTCTGTCTGTCCTGCCTCTGCTCTGTCTACACAATAGTGAAGAGGAGGCCCACCCTTTCCTGTGGGCTTTGCCCAGCACTCCCCGTCCTCAGCGTGTCTTCCTGCTCTAGTCCTCCCAGGCACTCCCCGCCGTGCTTTCCTGGGAGGTGGCGCAGTGTTGGTGACTTCATCCATGTTCACCCATGTGCGGGCTATGGCATCTTCTGGGCAAGATTTGCTGCCACTGTGGGCCCCGGGCTTGTCCCCACAGAGGTCTACGTGGGAGCCTCCCTATGGCGGGCCGTCCCTGATCCAGAAGACACCGCGGGAAGGGAATGGGCTGGAAAGCCTTTAGGAATGCCAGGAGGGTGACATGCTGGGGCAGAGAGAGGAAGGGGAGGTCGGGTCAGGCTCTGCCCTGAGGGACGCAGAACACATTTGGAAGTAGATGAGTAGTGTCTTTGGCCACCTTGCACTGGCCCCTTCCTCCCCATTCCTGATGATCCTCCTGCCTTTGCTAAATACCCCTCCCCCCAATTTTATAGGTATTGTGAGTACCCCGGGCTCTATCTGTAATATCTTTGAGGCAGGGTGTTTTGTTTTCTTTTTTACTTCCTTCCTATAGGATTCTTTCCCCGACTGTACACACCCTCAGCTAGGGTCACGTTCTGGAGGGCAGCTGCTTATACTTTCCACCTTGGCAGAGAAGTTGAAGGCAGGAGAAGCACGGAGTGCCAGGAAGGGCCCCCACAGCCCTGTGAGCTCACAGAGCTGGCCTCGCCCTCTGGTGCCCCCTAAATGTCTGCCTCCTCCACTGGGCTCCGAGTTCCCAAGGGATGGGCTGTGCCCCTCTCCACGTCTCCACACCTGTCCCTGTGTCTGCACACAGCAGGCCCCATAAACATAGGGGGCAGGAAACGACAAAGGAAATGCCTTTGACTCTTAACAGACTTTGTGCCATGAAAGCCAGGGCCCTAAGGACTGGTAAGCAAATCATGGCACATCCAACCATGGAGCACTAACCACACAGCTGTGAAAAGTGAAGCAGAGTGAGGCTGATTTGGGGAGGTTCACAACACTTAATTGTTAATTGAGAAGAAAGAAAAACACAGAACAGGTGTTACGCCAATTTAGAAAGAGAACGAGTGTGAGAGAAAGGCTGATGTGTGCACTGAAGCCTCTCTAAGTGTATATAGAAGAAACTGGGAATAGCCCTAACTGGTTTGGCTCAGTGGATAGAGCGTCGGCCTTCGGTCTCAAGGGTCACAGGTTTGATTCTGGTCAAGGGCATGTACCTGGGTTGTGGGCACATCCCCAGCAGGGAGTGTGCAGGAGGCAGCTGATCGATGTTTCTCTCTCATTGATGTTTCCAACTCTCTATCCCTCTCCCTTCCTCTCTGTAAAAAATCAATATAATATATTTTTTTTAAAAAAGAAACTGGGAATAGAAGTGCCTTGGAGAGAAAGGACAGGAATGGTGGAAGGGAACCCTGCCTTTTCGTGGTATATCCTTCTCTAGGACATAAATATTTGTATGAGTAGGTAATAATTTTATAAAGCTTTTTCAGAAAAGCAGTATTTTTTAAAGTTATAAAAGCAAAAATAAATGGGGAAAGACAGGAAGAACACAGGAAGACATCCCAGGGGCCCCAGGCTTATCACAGAGAGGGAGGAACCCTGGGGCACTCCCGGGCACAGCCCACCGAGGCAGCACATGGACCAAATTACTCAGCACTATTGTAAAAACGTCTTCCCCTTAAGAAGGAGGCGAATATCTTCTCTCAGTTACTAGGAAGGGTGCTGTGAACCAAGAGGTGAAGTCCAGGGCTTCCCTCGGGATCTGATCGAGAGAGACCATTATTTTTGGAATCAAGTCCTCTGCGTCCAGTCCCTGAAGTCATTCCTCCCTCCTGCAGCCCTACTTCCAGCTTTGCTTTGCCTGCACTAGGTTATGAAACACACTCCCTCTCTCCTCTTCCCCTCCAGTAACTTCGAGATAACCTCCTGCAAATAGGGAGGTTTTCTCTCAGTCTCTCCGTGTTAGGATTAGGGTTAAGGTCAGGATCGCCCTTGTCTTTGATGTTTGTGTTCACTGTGGTTACAAGTTAGTTTAAAACCAGTCAGCACTTCTTGTCCTTCTCCAACTTCAAGCCCTTCTTAACTTATTATGGCGCTTACTCGAAGACCTCACTCATATAAAGTCACCGTTTTTAAAAAAATTGATTTTAGAGAGAGAGAGAGGAAAGTAGAGGGAGAGAGAGGAAAGTAGAGGGAGAGAGAAACACCGATGAGAGAGAACCATCAATTGACTGCCTCCTGGGGCTCGAGCCTGCAACCCAGGCATGTGCCCTGAACAGGAATTGGCCTGGCGACCACTTGGGACACAGGATGACGTTCAACCAACTAAACCACACTGGCCAGGGCAGGTCACCTTCCTTTTCAACTGGCTCGTGTACTAGTATATACAGCTTATCTCCCCAACCAAATGGTGAGTTTCCAGAGAACTATTTTAACCCTCAGAGGACTTGGCACAGCACTGGATGTGTTGGAGAAGCTCTGTAAGAACTGGTTATGAGCCCTAACCGGTTTGGCTCAGTGGATAGAGCGTCGGCCTTCGGACTCAAGGGTCCCAGGTTTGATTCCGGTGAGGGGTATGTACCTTGGTTTCGGGCACATCCCCAGTAGGGGGCGTGCAAGAGACAGCTGATCGATGTTTCTAACTCTCAATCCCTCTCCCCTCCTCTCTGTAAAAAATCAATAAAATATATTTTTTAAAAAGTGTAGGCACAAATGTTCTAATTGTTTATGGTGCATACATTTGTCAAGACTCATCAAATCGTATATTCAAAAAAAAAAACCACAAAGAACTGGTTATGAAAAAAATCTACCATTTATTGAGCATCTACCAGGAACATTACAGCATTCTCTTTTGTTCTTTTTCTACCCGTACGGGTGACAGGCAGTATAAATCCTTTGGCTCTATGTTGCTGTTAAGCGCTTTAAAAATAAATGATAGATTTCCTCTTTTTCAAACTGTGAGTTTTCCTACTTAATTCATTTAAATGTAATTTTTCCTTAAAAGTGGCCTGGAGACTGAGCTCAGAGAAGTCCAGTAACTAGTCCCTGTTCACACAGGCTCCCGGCGGCACAGCAGGCCTAACCGCGTCCCAAGGCCCTGAGCGCCCCACGGTGCTGGGCGGATTTGAAAGGAGAAAGGTACCTGCAGTGGTAAAAGGGATAGGCCTCCGTGGCTTCCCCTCCCTCTTCCACTCCCAGGGTGCCGGTCACCTCCACGAAATCTAGGCCTTTCTGCTAAGCATTGAAGTAAGGTCATGGGGCCTTTGTTCTGGTTCTGCTCATCCCTGTCGAGCAAGTTACAGGGAAGCCGGCTTCGGATCTATGTATAAACTTTTAATTGAGAATAGATGTCAAAATATAGGGCATTTTCACTCACTCAGCCAACCATACTTACCACTGACTTGTGAATAAAGGGGTGAGCCAGACAAAACCCCTGCCAGGGAGTTGCTGACAGGGAGCATCGTCTTTGGGGAAAATATACATAAACATACAAATAAAGAAGATAGTTTCAGCCTGGCCGGCCGGTGTGGCTCGGTGGTTGAGCATCAACCTATGAATCAGGAGGTCATGGTTGGATTCCAGGTCAGGGCACATGCCAGGGGTTGCAGGCTTGGTTCCCCATAGCGGGTGTGTGGGAGGCAACCAATCAATGATTTTCTCTCATCATTGATGTGTCTATCTCTCTTCCCCTCTCCTTTCCACTCTGAAATCAATAAAAATATATTTAAACAAAACCAAAAAAACAACAGAGGCTATTTGAGGCCTAGGAGAATTTGTGTGTGTTTTTAAAAAAGAGGAAGATAATTTCAGAAAGTGATAACACTGTGAAGAAAATAGACCCCAGGCCCAGTCTAAAGAGTGACCGGTGTGGATGTGGTGGAGGCAGCAGGAAGGGAACTCTGGGTACTTAGATAAGGTGTCAGGATGGCCTTGACAGTCCAGCCATGACCCATGTCATGAGAAGCCAGCCATGCACAGGCCTGATGGGAGAGCTGTAGGAAGGGGGAACAGCAAGGAGGCGGGAGTAAGCTTGGTGTGTCTGAGGGGCAAAGTGGGTTGGCTGGAGCAGAGTGAACAAGAAGGTCAGCGAGGAAGTTGAGTGCCAGGGCCATAGGGAGGAGGCTGTGTGTTCCTGTCACTGAACGCGTCCGCGTAGAACTTAAAGGACTCCTTGTCTGTTCTGGAGAAGTGCGGGTGAGGGAACCTGTGAGGCTCCTGCCATGTGAGATGCAGGGAGGCTAAGACTGTAAGTCAAGCACACGCTGGGACTTCCACCCTATTCCCAGCCTGCCTCTGTACAGCAGCTGATTTAAAAAAAAATAAATAAAAGCAAAGTTATGAAGGAGCCTGGGAGATGATTCCAGAGCCCACTCCATCCACTTCGAGAGGCACTACCGAGCCCCAGCCGATGTGGCTCAGTGGAGAGAGCAGCGGCCCGAGGACTGAAGGGTCCCAGGTTCAATCCTTGGTCAAGGGCACGAACCTTGGTTGCAGGCTCAATCCTTGGTCCTGGTCAGGGTGTGTGCGGGAGGCAACCAATCAATATGTCTTTCTCACATTGATGTTTCTCTCTCTCTCTCTGTCTCTCCCCCTCCCTTCCACTCTCTAAAAAGCAATAGAAAAATATTCTCAGGTGAGGACTAACAACAACAACAAAAAGAAGAGCTACGGAACTAGAGTTTTTCTAGAGAAGAGAGAGAGCAATTTGTATCCAAATTGTACCGAGGAAGAGGAGTGCAGGAGGGCTTCCCATCTCCACGCACATTCCCTCCCGCCCTGGCCCCCTTTCCCTTTGTGGGGATGTGGGAAGGTCTTGGAGTTTGAGAGGGGAAACAAAACAACTGTGACCAGTTTATTCCTAGTTTCCAATCGATTGTATCATAGACTCCTCGGAGGAACAAGCAGCTTCATGGTTCTGAACAAGTTGTCCTAAATATGAGAATGCTCATCTGGAGTTACTTAAAGGAAAAAAACCCCAACTTAACCAACGACTGTGGCGTAGTCAGCAACAACGTGCACGCCCACCACACGCCTGGAGGAATGGGACTTCCCTGCAAGTGCCCAGGCCCTGCCAACAGCAAATTGGAATCCAGCTGTCCTTTAAGGACAAGCCAGAGCAACCACATCCTGAAAGCAGGGTCATTATCAGGGCCTGGCCTCTTGGAGCATGACTCTCCCTGTCTCAAGAGGAGTCCTGGGGCTGACGAGGACTATCCAGAGGTCAGAGTATCATCCCAAAGAGTTATAGGAGAAGACATTTAACATCTTCCCATTTCCCTTTCTCTTCAGCAGAGAAGACACACCAACATCCTTTGTTTCTCCCCACTGGATCCTGTATTTTTTTAAAATATATTTTTATTGATTTCAGAGAGGAAGGGAGAGGGAGAGAGAGATAGAAACATCAATGATGATGGAGAATCATTGATCGGCTGCCTCCTGCACGCCCCCCACTAGGGATTGAGCCCGCAACCTGGGTATGTGCCCTGACTGGGAATCGAACCATGAGCTCCTGGTTCATAGATCAACGCTCAATCACTGAGCCACGCTGGCCAGGCTGGATCCTAATTTTATTTGAGAAATAGCTTTTATTAAGTATTTGGTTATGAAGATTATCTTTATATATAGTGTAGGGTTTGGTTTATCATATTATTTGGTTTAGGACTTTTGCATCTATGTTTAGGGGTGAGATTTGCATATTGTTGTTGTTTGTTTGCTATTCTTGTCAGGGTTATTTATACCAGCCTCATAAAATAATTCTTGATGCCATAAAATAGTTCTTTATGTATTTCCTCTTGGGCTCATTGGGATTTCCAGAGACTTCCAATCTTCTGGGCACTAGGAACCCAATAGGACTGAGAACATTGAGAATGCAGTACTCACTTAATCCCAATGGTCTTTTACCCTCAGCTCTTTCCAACCTCCAGACCGTGAACTTTTTCCCTCTGGAATGTAAATCCAGTTGGCTGCTGAGCAGGGAGGGACAGTTACCTAGTTGCACAAAGTAGGGAGGGGATCTAACAGACTCTGAATCCTTCATAACCCTCCCAATTCCAAGAGGAAGTACCTGTGCTTTTGGGGATTATGCAAAGTAAATTGGTTTGTCCCTGGCCATCTCCACCACTGGCTCAGGATTCAACTTTTTCAGCTCTGCTAAGTCGGCCAACACTTCTATCTGCTCTCCTGCTCATTGTTTCTTTGCTCCTGTCCTTGCCCAGCTGTGGATTTCTCTTCCAAATAAAACCTTTTATTGTCACTTTTGACCAAGTTGAGTATCTCCTATTTTTTCAAATATCTGCATCTATAATTATATCCTTTTAAATTTTTGTGGGGTTTTTTGAAGTTTTGCCAAAGATGTTAATTTGTTTGGTTTTGTTTTAAAGACCCAACTTGTGGCTTTGTTGATCCTGTTTTAATTTCTGCACATCTTTCTTATTACATATGGAACTGTGACCTCCTAGTTCATAGGACCATGCTCAACCTCCGAGCTACCGCAGCCGGGCACTGGTTATTAGTTATAGCAGATTTAATTTGATGTTTGCCTGTTATCTTTCTTATCCTTTGTTAGGTCCTAAATTGTCTCTTGTCAGTTTATTGCTGAATTTCTTTTAAAAATCCAGTTTGACAATTTGTCTTTTTTCTGGAACATATAACCCATTTATGTATATTGTACTTATTGACACATTTAAATTATTTCTACTATCTTATTTTGGATATTTTGCATTTTTCTTTCTCTCCCTATCCTGTCTTTTTATGGATTGATTATAGTCTTGCTTGGGAACTACATCCTGTTTATTTTTTAGTAGTTAATCTAGAAATTTTTTAGCACATATAATGAACATACCAAAGGCTAAAGTTAATATACTTAACTTATTCTTGAATGACAAGGACTTTATAATGTTTATTCTAATCACTTCCCTCCCTAGTCGTCTATTTTCACATATTTTCATTTTATCTTATTTTGAACTCTATGCTCACCTATGGTCACTTTGTTTAGATCAAGCATGTCAAACTTGCAACCCTCGGGCCACACGTGGCCCACAATGAATATTTTTGCGGCCCAGACACTATAACGGTATGTATGAAACGTTTTAATAAAAATTTCGTAACTTAATTTTTACAATATCCTGTTATACATAATTAATAATGAACTACAGCGTTCGCTAATGACTGATTACTGTAATCGTATTGCATTCTTTTCCCTTATGCACCTTACATGCAGGCGCACCATTTCTCCCCACTAATACTAGCAGCGAATGTTTCAGCAGCCGATTGACACGTCATTAGTCTTATACTGACTTGTTTGGTGTGCGCAACAGGAAATATTTCGATTTCAGAGAACAAGAAAAATAGGTTTATTTGCATTACGCTTATTAATTTGCAGTTATTCAGTGTCTGGTAAGTTAATGTTCAAGAAAAAAATATTAATTTTTATTAAAATGTTCTATTATTTTGTTAGCGATTACTCATTTATTTCAGCCCTTGTATTCAGCATGTCTCTATCGAAATAAACCTATGTTTCTATGAAAATTGAGGCTTTTTTTTTGCGGCCCACATAAACTTAAAACCTTGTTTATTTGGCCCATGTTAGCCTTTGAGTTTGACATGCTTGGTTTAGAACAGTGATTCCCAAAGTGGGTGCTACCGCCCCCCGGTGGGCGCTGCAGCGATCCAGGGGGGCGGTGATGGCCACAGGTGCATTTGGGGGCGATGAGTAACTGTTATTAAAATTTAAAAAAAATTAATTTCCAGGGGCTGAGTAATATTTTTTCTGGAAAGGGGGCGGTAGGCCAAATAAGTTTGGGAACCACTGGTTTAGATAATACATGTATTTATCATTTTCTTTGATTTAGATCTTTTGCTGCATTTCGGACTGTCCATATGGGATCATTTCCTTTCTATTTGGGCAACAGTTCTTGAATTAAAATGTTTTTCATTTCACCCTTGTTCTTTTTTAAAAAAATATTTTTATTTATTTCAGAGAGGAAGGGGAGAGATAGAAACATCAATGATGATAGAGAATCATTGATCGGTTGCCCCCTACACACTAGGGATTGAGCCCACACCCTGGGCATGTGCCCTGACCGGGGAATCAAACTGTGACCTTGTGGTTCATGGGCTGATGCTCAACCATTGAGCACACCAGCCAGGCTCACCCTTGTTCTTGACGGTTTTGTTTAATACAGCATTCTAGGTTCACAGTTAACTTTTCATAGTATTTGAAGATATATTTCACTGTCTTCTGGCTTATATAGTTGGTGAGAAGTCAGCTGTCAATCTAATTTTTTCTTCCTGGATGCTTCTAAGACCTGTTCTAAGGTTTCGCCATGATGTGTCTAGGAATTGACTTATTTATCCTGCTTGGGACAGGATTACTAGACCATTGTAAGCACTGTGATTAAAGCTTGAGCCTTTACCTAATGTTATCTTGGAAAGTGCTGTGTGAGACAACGTGCCCTACTGGGACTGGGAAGATTCTCAGACGGCCAGAAAGGTAGGGGCTCAGGCACTGATGGAAATATTGATTAGGGGGCTACACTTATTTGCTCTCAGTGAAAGGAAGGCTCCGTCTCAGTAAAATACATCATCTCCAGCACATTCTCAGGTGGAGCTATGCAGATCCTCACGTTCCACCCTCGCAGGACTCTGGATCTGGGTGCGAGAATGGTTAAACACGGTGCTGGGAAGCCCTTCGCAGAACCATTGGGGATCACACAGGCCGGAAGGACCAGAACCCGAGACAAGTTGAAGCAGGAAAGCCCTGACCCATCTTGCCCCCTTTTTCACTTTGTAGAACATCAGTCACCGGGTTGCTTTCCTCTGTAGCTAAATAAAGAAACACTTCTGAGATCAAAGAAGCCAACTTACTCTGTTTAACAAAGTATTTTATTCAAAAGCTTCTCAGCACCATCTAGTTGTCAGAAAGCATGGGTTTCACCTTCTCCTGCCCACCCAGCTCCCAAGTCCAGAGGCAGAAGTTAAACCGTTTGGCTAGAGCACCTCCTAATCGCTGTAATTCAGACCATGATAAGGTTCGGGTTGTTCTCTCACTCAGCTTTCTCTAAGCCGCTACTTAACTCCGACTCAAGTAGAGCTGTGCCCCCCACGGTTCAGAACAATAGGAAGGAATCATGTTGGACTTGATCAACCTCCCACCCTGGGCTATTAGAGACATAAAATTCCCTTGAGAAAACTGAATTCGGTGACTGCCATCTGGGAGGGATGGTGATACTGTCAGGCAGCATGCAGTTCTGAGAGCTCAAATCATAGGGTAACCCTCCCCCAACTCTACTCTAGGAACAAGGAGAAATAGGTCCGTTTCTCTCCGTGCTCCTCAATTGCTCATCCTCTCCTGTCTTACTGAAGCAGACACAGAACCAAACCTTCTTGAGAGAGTTAAGACACACAATTACATCGGATTAAAATGCGAAGAGATCCTGAGCTGTTGGAGATGAGGAGAACAGATAGTGTGACCCGATCTTTCCCTTTATTTTCTTTAAGAATATTTGTTTCAACAGAAAACACACTTCCCCGCGAGGTTCCTGGAGGAGAAATCCAAGGGTCTGACTGTGTCCCGTGGGAGCGCACAGTCACCTGTGTAACTTTGGCTTCAGTTCCCGGATCTGTCCTTGGCAGCTACTCCAGGTTCCGTGGGAGGAGGAGAGAGCTGGAGGCAGTATCACTTGGCCAAAGCCCCCATGGGGTCCCAGGCGGGCAGGATCTCGGGCTCCTGCTCCAGCACAGCTAGCACCTCTTCAGGGACATGCTTCCGGTCCACCACCACTTCGTAGACATATTCGGAGAACCACTCGTCAGTCATGCACAGGTAACCTGGAGGAAGAGAAGCCTCGTGAGCCCAGAGGGCAAGGGTCAAGTAGCAGACACTGTGTGGCCACTATAGAGAAGCCTTTTCACACACGGGTGTCTGTACCTGTGTTTTGCTTTCCCAGCCATAATCTCACCGAATCTAAGCCTTATTAGCGACTCTGTGAAGCAGACAGGACAGGCATGGCTGGCTCTGTTTTTACCAATAAGAAATCTGGGACTCAGAGTCACTAAGTGACGTGTCCAGTCACACAGTTGAGGTTCAGAGCTGGGCTGGGACCTAAGGCTGCTACCAGGTTCTGTGCTGTTGCACCGTCCAAGCTGCCTCACCGAAGGTGAACGGATGCCCCCAGAGGGCAGTTGGAAATGCTTCTTGTTCATACAGCCACACCGAGGGGCTCATTTTCTAGGGTCACCAATGCCATCCCTACCCTACCCTCCTTCTCAGCATCACAGGCTGTTCTCCTTCCTTCCTCTCTGTCCCGCCACAACCATGAAGGGGTCATTCCCAAGTAGCCACTCATTTGCAGGTGATACTATAGGAATCAAGTGATAACACAGCCCGCACTTTCCTGGAGGAAACCTGTGACAAGGAGCAGGCAGAACTGGAAGACTGAGACCGCTGCTCACCCTCTCTTCCCCAGTTTACGGATCTCTCCGTGGGCAGGACTCCAGAGACACAGCTGAACTAACCTCCCAGCTGAGAGAAGGAGTGGTGTCCGCAGGGATCCATCCTGGAGACCCCCTGTTCCTCAGGAAGATTAACCTGTATCTCATGTTCCACTAGGACAGCAGATTCCCCTTCAGGAACACACTTCCAACAAAGTTAAACGGGGGGGAATGTTTCATCCAAGCGGTTGTTAACATAAAGAGGAAAATTAAAGCGAAAGACCCAGGGCCCTGCATGAGCCTCCAAATCCAAGGACTCAGGGCCTAGCGGTCACCACCGTCATCGTCATCTGACCCTGGCTGGCCTCTACTCCAGACACGAGCCAATTTTCTCTGAAAGCGTTTGAGCAGATCTAGGTCTGTGCTGTCTCAGTTCTCACTACGCAGGACGAAGAGAAAGGGAGAAGATGCAGGTATTTCTCCTAAGGTGTCCTCCGGTGCAGCAGGTCTCAAAGGTCTTGTGCCCAGGACCAAGACTGCACACTGAGAACCCAAAACGCTATGTATGTGGGTTACAACGACTGCGATTTGCCATAATAGAAATTAAACAGAAAGCTTAAAATATTAATGCATATGAAAATCAGAATTTAAGAACTATAAATACAAATAACACATTTTTAGGAAGAAATTATTATAGTCACCAAAATAAAATAAACTTTAGCTAGAAGAGCCATATTGTTTTATAATTTAACGTCTGGCTTCACAGCAGACAGCTGGACTCCTGTATCTGCCTTCTGCCTTCAGCCTGCTGTTCTGGTTGAAGCTGATGGGGAAAATCTGACCTCACACAGAGAGGAGGGAAGACCTTGCAGACCCTGGAAAGGGTCCTCGGATCGTACCCTGAGAACTGCTGCTCTAAAAGCAAGGCTGTTTTAAATCATTAAAAGCGACATGATGGCAAGTCTAATGTAAGCTAAATGGTGTGCCCGAGGACATTACTTAATTGAAGACACAGCTGCTTTCTGAGGTCATCTGTACCCAGCTCTGCTCTTGGCCTCTGACAGCTCGTCCTGATGTGGCCCCGCATGGCCATCCTCAGCAGGAGGTGCCCTAGAGGAGCTCCCGGGCCCAGGCCCAGCCGGTCAAGGGCACACACCCTGCTCCCTGGGGCCAGCCTCCGGACCCAGGGCTCCTTCCCCCAGCAGGAGGCAGGGAAGGGGGCACAGACAAACCCCGGAGCCTGTGCCACTTCTGGTTTCTGTCTTTGTTCTATATCCCAGAGTCCCTGGCGTTGCTTGTGTCAGGCAGTCAGGACCTGGCCCTTACCATCACCTAAGCTACTGCCACCGAGTTCTAGCAACCAAAGCGAGCAGGGCCAGCCTGCACCGTTTCTTACTGCATCTTAAGTAACTGCCGAGGAACTCGGTATCTGCCTTCCCAGCGAGGAGCTTCCAGTGGGCAGGAGACCAGATTACTAAGCACGGCACCACTTGAGACATGGGTCGTCCTCCCCTCGCCACAGTGCAGGCTGAATAAATCCTCAGAGTGGCACTGGGCAGGGAGGCAGGTGGAGGGCAGGGGCAGAGCCATGTAATAAAGTTCTGTGCCCTCAT
This sequence comes from Myotis yumanensis, assembly GCF_028538775.1. NCBI lineage: Eukaryota > Metazoa > Chordata > Mammalia > Chiroptera > Vespertilionidae > Myotis > Myotis yumanensis. Next base: position 19,996,372 of record NW_027223767.1, on the reverse strand, counting down.
GACAATGCTATCACCGCACCATCAAATGAGTCTTCAGAGACTACACAGAGAAGATGGACAGCAAGTACATCTACACATCTTGTTCCAAAAGCCGATCAGATTAAGTCCTCAAAATTAAAACTCCTATCAATCGCAACCCTCCCTTTCAGGGTCCCTGCCGGGAGGACCTGCGTGATTAGTCTCTCTCTGCAGGATATGAGTTCTTTGGGGCCCACAAAAACCTCATCGTCTAGGGGGCTGCCAAGTAATTGCGGTCCGAGCAGATAATGAACTTGTGGCTGCTGTCGCTGTCGACGCTGCGTGTCTTGGGGTTGGACAGAGAAGATTAGGATCAGTATGTCTGAAAGCCAAGCGAGTGCTGTGTTAGGCAGCTTTTAAGTGGCCATTTTATCCAAGGAAAGTTGCAGCTTCTAACCTGGAAGCCCTCTGGCCATCAGAAAAAGATGTTCCCCGAGGAAAAAGGAAAAGGAAAGTCTGCTGCAGGGACCCCAAGGTTCCATGTAGGGAAACAGAAAGATAAACGGGTAAAGAAAGTCAGCTTCAGGAACTAAGGCGAAATTAAATTTTGTTTGAACTTTAATGTCTTATTTACACACACTGAGGAGTCAAATGAGAAAACAGCCCCACAAAGAAACCGGCATTGTTTCTGTATTTGTAAGAGGGCAGCATCTTCTGTAAAAGGAGAAAGTGTCTGTGAATCGGGCTCTAGAACGGTCAGGCCAAGTTCACGCAGCCACAGAATGTTCCAAGTGCGTTAGTTTCAGAGAAAGTTTAACCTGGGGATCCCTGCACCAGATTTCTCTTTTCTTTTCCTTTTTTCTAGGGGAAGGACATTTTCTAGTGGCCAGAGAGAGGGCTTACAGGCTAGAGCAGCCATGGGCAAACTACAGCCCGCGGGCCAGATCCGGCCCGTTTGAAATGAATAAAACTAAAAAAAAAAAAGACCGTGCCCTTTTATGTAATGATGTTTACTTTGAATTTATATTAGTTCACACAAACACTCCATCCATGCTTTTGTTCCGGCCCTCCGGTCCAGTTTAAGAACCCACTGTGGCCCTCGAGTCAAAAAGTTTGCCCACCCCTGGGCTAGAGGCTGCAACTTTCCTCCAATCAAAGTGGCCACGTTAGCTCAGAAAAGTTTTCTGAAATCCTACCAGAGATCTAAGACGAGATTAAGGTGACGAATATATTATCACTTATAAATTAGATACATTTTATATATTTCCTGGCTTTGTTCTATGCAGTATTTCACCCCACTAACAAACTATTTGTGGGTAATTTTGGTTGTTGCTGCTGTTTTGTAAAAGGGGTGTGAGGAAGTCGAGGCCTCTGTCCTGCTCTGATGGATCTGTCTGGCAGCGGGGACTTAAGGAAGCCGGACTCCTGGGGCCTCATTAAGTCACCGCCAATCGTACACCTGACCGTGAGAACTCCAGTCTGAAGAAAGGTTTCCAGGCGAGAAAGCAAAATCCTCACTGGCACCTATGTCACATTTAAACTTCCTAAAAGATAGTGAGAAGCCACTCGACAGGACATTCATCATTTAAAACGACATTGTGGAGACTATGGAGTAACATGGGAAAACGTTTAAAAGTGATAAAAGTAAAGAACATAAAAATAGCATATCTTCTATTATTACAACTATGTTACAAATTGAGATATATGGGGGGAGCATAAAAAATAAAATTATAATTTTATACAGGAGGGTGGGTGATTTCCTCCCCCCACTAAATGTCTGGAATGTTTTATTGCTTCTTTAGCCTTGAAAGATTACCCAAATAATTCATGCTCGTTATAAATAATTTTGGAAACATGGGAGAAGGAGAAAGAGGAGAAGGAAGAAGAGGAGCAGGAGAAAGAGGTGGATGAGAAAGAGGAGAAGACAAATGTAAAAATTTTAAAACTGCCTACAACCCCTCCATTTTGGAATAAGCCCTCTTCCAATTTTACACAGATCTTGGATAGTTTCTGCATGTAGACTCTATACATTTAATAAAAACGAGATATACGCACTCCTTTATTACAAAGTATCACATGTGCTGTTTTCCAATATTGTTCTTTTCATGTTGATAAAAAAAAGTTACTTGTATATCTATTTACATCATAATGTCTAGGTGCTGAATTTATATGGGTAATCGGAAATGTATATCAATCCCCCGCGGCTGGAACCTAGATTGCCTTTTCTTGCTTAAGAACAACACTGCTATAAACATTTTTGTAACTAAATCTTTGTTACATCCTTCATTATAATAATGGTTGCAAACATTTTTCCAGTTATGTCATTTGCCTTCTAATTTAGCTTTTCATATCTTCGAATCTACTAAACCTTTTTACTTTTATTAAGTCAAACTTATCAATCTTTTCCTTTATGGTTTTCCAAATTTGGTATTATATAAACATTTTTCTGCTATGATAATGAGAAAATAAGAGAAAAAAGTAGGCTGAGCGGTAAGAAAACATCAGAAACACAGTCTCAATGAAAAACTCATCATTCACTAAGGCCTCGACACAGGCTAGCCCCCAATTATGAACATACACAATTTTAACAGATAACTAAGTAGTGACAATTTATCAACCACTTGTTAGGTACCCGCTGCATAAATCATGCCCTGATACCTTACATTTATAGAGAGCAGCGATTTTCAACCAATGTGCCACAAGAATTTTTAGAACATGAAATATCTGGCAACTACTAAACAGTCAACCAGTGTGCCACAGCACACGTATGTTTGAAAAGTTCTTGTGGTATATATACACCAGTTGAAAATCGCTGACAGAGTATGTTGTAAATGTGTAAAATGACACGATCCCTATGAATGGCATTTTGTAATACCGAGAAAAATTTCAAATGCACCTATTTACCCTTTACATTAAGTAATGCCATTTCTGGGACTTTATCCTACAGACACACGGTACTTGCATGCACACAATATAAAACATGCATTCTGTATTTACTTACCCACAACGACAATACTTATTTAGCTTTTACTATGTGTCAGGCACTATTCTCAGCATTGTATATATATATAAATTCACTGCAAGACTGTTTGTATCAGCAAAAGTCTGGAAACACCCAAGTTCTGTTAGTGCAGGAACCGGTTAAATAAACTATGGTACATCCAGACAATGGAAGGCGATGAAGCTGCAGTGGCGTGGAAACGTACTGATAAGAAACTCCAAGACATGCCGGGTAAGTGAAGTGGAAGCAAGATGCAAAGCCGGGCATGAGGAATGCTACCTTTGTTGCACTAACACGCTGGAAAATGTAAGAGAAACGAACAGAAATGGTAGCCTGAGAGAAGAGAAGGAAACAAGACTCCTCTTTACATATGTTTTTGTATTTTGATTTTGGAATTTTATTAAATGTAAATATTAATTGTACTATTTATTAAATGCATTTTATTTTTTATTAAATGTATTATACTTTAGAAAGCAAAACACACACACACACACACACACACACACACCTGTAGAGAGCTGACACTTCACAATACAATTTCATATCCACTATCCTTGTTTTGATTTTAATCCTCACAACAACATAATAAGGCAGGCAGAGCTGTGTAAAGTCACGCAGCCAGTAAGTAAAGCCCACACTCAAATCCAGGTCTTAACTCAAATTCAGTCTTTTTCATGGGGCTCGGCTTCCTCCAACAGAACACTCAACAGCAAAGAGGCAGACAGCTATGGCTCTGGCAACAGATAACAGCATGTAATCAGCTTAGGCACCTAGCTGTTCCAAACCAGTTTCATCTGCTCACACCACCACCCCATCCCCCCATATCAATGGCCATGTGCCTAGTTTTCATAGGGTCTGCTTAAGAGGTCTTTTGTCTCTTTAAATCAGATGCCAAGTGCATGTATTCAGAAGAATGGAGAACAGCAAGGGCTGGATGCTAACTGCCCCCCCCCCCCCCCCAAACAAACAAACAAACAACCCACAACCAGAGGAAGGGAACCAAAATCACCACTTCTGAGACAGACATTTGGACAGTGATCTGAGAAGGGGTTCCTTTTTCCTCCAGAGTAAACACAAAAGTACGTGGTGAGGGCACAACTCCTGCTCTTGCACCTTTTGCTGATAGCATCCTTAGAGCTGGATACGAACTGTGGCCTCTTTCAGAAATAAGTTAGAGAAGATACTGTCTCCCTGGTAAGTCTACTAGGAGACAGGCAGGGTGGAAAGTGTGGTAGGGGAAGAGAGATGCTGTGATTTGTGGGTTGTGTTTCTTTAAACCATCAAACCACAACGAAGTTCAGCAGGAGAAGTTGCACGTCCTGCTGCGAGTCCAGAAGCCTGTCCCCCTCGGCTCAGGAGGGGAGGCGACACCCCAGTCTGAATTCCCCTCCCTGGGCAAGTCTGAGCACACGATTCTGCCAGGATCTTGCTGCGGGACAGGAGAGGGAAATTCAGGTGTCATCCAAGGTTCTGTTTTCCCGCAGAAATTCAATGACTTCTCTCTGACCCCAAACCATCACTCCTCCTATCTGTTTCAGGCAAAGCCTCATTCTGATCATTCCTCCAGAGCCCCACGGATGGCAGGCCATGTTCTTTCTTGGCCTTACACCTCAGACCTGCCCGAAGAATGCTGCACATGCCAGGAGCGACCCTTCCCGGCTACCGTTTTACTTCCTTTCCAAAAAGCCACAACCCTAACCTCTTTCCTAAAACTCCGCTCACCCCTGAAGAATTGCCAAGGAGCCTCACATTTCTCATCGCCATCTCCCATGCAGTTTATCCCCTATCATATTTTATGCTTATTCTTGTGTTTACGGTTTACACATTTGTTCTAATACATGACTAACACCTTATGCAGCAAGATTTACAGCCACAATCGTCCCAGTTTCAATCCCCTTCACCCCCCAGCATTTGAAGGGATTGAGGACTGAAGAGGCATCACAGGACTGCTGGGCTACCACCATCCTCCACCCGCCCCCCCCCCCCCCCCCAACGTCTCCAAAAACTCTTAAAACCCAACCCCAAAGCCTTTTCCTTGACTCATTCTCTGACTGCTCTGCTGTAGTGCTATTTACCACCAGGTTCTCCCTGACGTCATCCAGTCCCCTGGCTTCTCTGACTCCTCCCCTGTTCCAATAACCGCAGCTTTCATGTCTTCCTACTGTCTCCCCACCTGGGGAGCCCTCCCTGGTTCTTCCTCTTCCTGTCATCTGCCTTCTTGGAGAAATCATCTCTTCTTTTGCTTTTCTCGGGCTACTTATCCTGTATCTCACAGCCTGAGGAGCACGCCAGGCATGTCGCTGTGCACTTCCCAGGCCCCTCACATTCTCTGCCTGTGTCCCAGGTGAGCATCAGTTCCTCTGAGGGTCAGAGACACTCATTTCACCACGGACGGTGCACGGTTCCCCGCATCCCGTCAACAAATGGGAGGCGATGCTATTGCTAATGGTTCCCCCTCAGCACTAGGCGCACTCACCTCCTCTGCTTCTCACATGAAACGAAGCCCACATGACGAGTCATCCACCAGTAAACTGTGCTGTAGCTGCACCAGGAGAGCTAAAGCTAGAACCAGGGGTACCAGCCCTCCTCTCAAAGGGAAAGGTTAAGGAGCCTTATGTTCTACAGACAACATTAACAGTCACAATGAGAGCTAATGTTGTGAGCACTCGTATCTGCCCGGCACAGTTCTCACAATGGAGATAGGTACGATTATCATCCCCATTTATAAAAATTTTATTTTTGTTAATCCTCACCTGAGGATATTTTTCCATTGATTTTTTTCGAGAGTGGAAGGGAGGGGAGGAGAGAGAGAGAAACATCAATGTGAGGGAGACACATTGATTGGTTGCCTTCCACACACCCCCTGACCAGGGCCAGGGATCAAGCCTGTAACCAAGCCTTGACCGGAATCAGTCCGAGGGCTGATGCTCTGTTCACTGAGCCACACTGACGAGGGCTCTTACCCCCGTTTCATAGCCAAGGAAACTAAGGCTTAGTCAGGTTCAATGCCATGACCAAGGCTATACGGACAAAAGGTAGAATTGCCAGGATGCGTATCAATGTAGTCGGTTCCAGGTTCTATGCTTTAAAGTCCCCATCCTTCTTAAACGAATGCAAACACAGCTTGGAGACAATCTGGTGAAAATAATAGATCCTCTCTACAAGAAAGAGCAACACACGCATACAAATCTATGTTAAGTGGGAGGGGATTTCTCCCTGAAACTGCCGCCTGGTCTCAGGTCTCTTCCCACAGTTGCCTCGTCTCCTAGTCAGTAGCCCTCTCCTCGTCACGCAGTTTGATAAGAAGGCAGGAGCCAGTCTGAGAGCACATGCTTCCTGTTCCACGCAAATGCACCATCCTTAGCCCAGCCATGCAGGCTCCTCAGTGAATAAAAATGGAGGATGAGCAGTCCCTCTGCAGGAGCTCAGATACCCACACTGGATGGCAGCATCACGTGTCCCAGGCCTGGAGACAGGAAAACCCTGAGGTGACACAACAAATTTGTGTCCTGCCCTTTTCCAGGAAACCAGAAGCCTCTGCTTTTAGCTCATGTAATTTTCTCGTTTCAGCAAATTCAGCTCAATATTGTCTGTAAGTTACTATATTTGTGCTAGAAATCCAAAACTGAATCGCAAACAGATCTGCAAATAATCAGTTATCTCTTACAGGCAATGGACATTTTTAGGGAACCTGCCTCTGTGAAATTAAGAAATCTGAATCCCAATTCTCTGACACTGTGCAACTGAGTAAGTCAAAACTTCTCTATAAGTTTCCAGATTTTTCCCCCCACATAAAACACAGGTATAAACACTCTTGTATGTGGGGCGCGGCTACAGTGTTTTGGCCAGGTTCAAGCCTCGGACTAATGAAAGGACAGGGTCCTCTCATTGCCCCGTGCAAGTCCCAGCTGGAGGGCAGGGCCCTCCCAGCACAATTATAGCCAACAGCTATAGTTGTAAGCTGGAACCTATGGTCCAAACACGTGGCCCCACGTGCCTTGTGCTAGAGTTCGGGTGCATGTAGTTGAGTAGGGTTGGAACTCACGAGAATGCTGTAAACAACTTGATCACGTCCCTACTTTGCCTCATAGCATCTGCTATAAAATAAAGACATGGCTTGTGGGTGCGGGCGCTGTCTCCTCATCAGGGAGCAGCGTCCCAGCTTTCATTCTCTTGTCTGTCTTTTCTCAATACTTTCACCTCCCCACTCAGGATCACCTTTGGGCATAACTAGTGGTGCCCGACCAGGGACTGAGTTGTGCGACCAGGGACTGAGTTTGGCCGTAACAAGTGGCGCCCGAGCAGGCCCCTTTGGCCGTAGCAAGTGGCGTCCAAACAGGCGTGAGTTCGGGGGAATTAAAAAGTGGTCAGGTGGAAGGAGGCTCCAAGGCGTGCACAGAGAGTAAGCTTAAAAAACAAAAGTAAGAAAATAAGAAGTTAAGCTTAAAAAGCAAAAGTAAGAAGGCCAAAAACTAAAAATAAGGTAGGGAGCCGAAGTGTGGTAAAATTAGCTCAGTATAAAACATGGGAATATGCTTAATTGAAGCATTTTTAAAATAAGCATTTTTAAATTTCTAAGGTAGAAATAAGTGGAAACAACTTAGAGATTGCTATATAGCTGAAGGCCTAGAGAAAATTCCTGATTCTATCTTCAGTTTGCGGTAAGCTAACAACTGAGGCCCAGCAAATAGCAGAAAAGAAAGGGGTGGAAGCTACTCCTTCAGCCATGTTTATGGCTATGTTAGCATAGAGACATAAATGCGGTAGAAATGTAGAAATAAGCGGTAGAAAATAAGTAGAAATAATCTTTAGATAGAGAAATAAGTGGGGGTTGCAACCCAGGAAAGGTTTGGGCAAGGGCAGCCAAGCTGATCTATAGTTCATAGTTAGAGGTAGAGAAATAAGTGGTAGAGAAATAAGCAGTAGAAATAGAAAATAAGCAATAAGAAGCAAGCAGTAGGAAGAAAATAAGAAGTAAACAGGAAGATATAAAATAAGGTAGAAATCTCCTGGGTTTTAAGCCACTATAAAGCAGAAGATGGCTGTGGTGGTTGATGTTTAAGGAAGTAATTTTTATTTCTGACCTAGATTGTAAGTTCTTGCAGCAGTTGCATTGGTTCTAGGCTTTGGTTATCTTGTTTGTGTGACCTGGGACTTTGGGTCTGTGTGAGACCCCAGACTCGGAGTTGGAGGTCTCCAGCTCTGCAGGACCGAGGGTTGCTCATTTCCATGCAGCAGCGGATGGAGAAAGAAGCTGAGAAGGGACCAGACTTCCACCGGCGTGGACAGGGCTGATGTGACTGGGACGGGTGCAGACTCAGTGTCGAGGTCAACCGTCCAGGCAGCCTGATCCAGGGAACTAGTTTTGCATCAACGACATCTTTGCATCGGCGGCATCTTACTACGCTAGTGACCGAGGTATCAACATGGAGTCAGCTGAAGAAGATGGCAACTGAGGCCAAGCAGATGTTAGAAAAGCAAGTGGAAGCTATGCTAGCGTTGGTGAACTGTCAGTTTTCTGTAAAATCTTGTGGAGCTAAATCTAAGGACTTTGAGTAAGATATCCTGAAAACGTTAACATGTTTGTAGTTTGGTTTTGCATGGGTATGGCTTTGTTATTAGCCAGAGTTTTGTTCTCTTGTTAACATTGCTGTGTTTATGCTTTTGTTAATAGCCAGAAGTCTGTTTTGATGATGCTGAATAATTTGTTTAGAGTTTTTTGGATAATATAAATAGGCATGTTTAAAAACAAAAGTAAAGGGGGATGTGTGGGGTGTGGCTACAGTGTTTTGGCCAGGTTCAAGCCTCGGACTAATGAAAGGACAGGGTCCTCTCATTGCCACATGCAAGTCCCAGCTGGAGGGCAGGGCCCTCCCAGCACAATTATAGCCAACAGCTATAGTGTAAGCTTGAACCTATGGTCCAAACACGTGGCCCCACGTGCCTTGTGCTAGAGTTCAGGTGCATGTAGTTGAGTAGGGTTGGAACTCACGAGAATGCTGTAAACATCTTGACCACGCCCCTACTTTGCCTCGTGGCATCTGCTATAAAATAAAGACACAGCTTGTGGGCGCGGGCGCTGTCTCCTCATCAGGGAGCAGCGTCCCACCGAGACCCAGCTTTCATTCTCTTGTCTGTCTTTTCTCAATCCTTTCACCCCCCCACTCAGGATCACCTTTGGCCGTAACACTTGTACATATCCCGAGTTATTCTACGTTGAAGTCATGAGGAAAAATAAATACAATAGCAAACTTTGAATTCTTATCAAGCAAGATGCTATGAACTACGTGTCCTGAGGATCTCTGACAGAAATATGGAATAGTCATCAAATAGAGTTGTATAACAGTGTACAGTTTGAAAACTGCTTTCACACATCATTTCGTTTGATGGATACAGACAAGCTGTAGGACTTCAAAAGGAAGCAGTAAGTATACATGTTACTGACAGAGAATGTGAAATATAAGGAGTTAAATTACTGTGGAGCATTTGCAACCCAGAAAGTGGTAACTGTCTCCTGGTTCCATAGTGAAATGTTACATGAAGCCTATGGTGAGTTTTGTACCTCGCTGTGGCCGTATCTCCAAAATCACCTGGGTAATTTGGCTGGAGAGGCAATTAAAGGCCATACTACTGGTTTTCAGGAAGCAGAAGTCTAGATATAACCTGAATCACACATACACACTTCTTTCCAGATTAGCCTCTAATATTCCAAAGTCTCTGTAGCTGAAATCGTTCTGAGACTCCCCTGTAGGAGGAAGTCTGGAAATTTTACTAAAATGAAATCAGAAACAGAGAGGCTTATTTATAAGGAAATATGAAGAATGCAGGTTAAAATCAGTATCAGATGTTCATGTATCTGAAAGGCACAAAAACAATTTGAAAAATGGAACATCAATCTTGGTTCAAAATTAAAACCAGGAGAGACAGACTTTTAGAAAATATAAAGATTTCTTACAGTGATCATTGAAACAGAAAATAACACTCCCCTGACCCTCACTTAAAAACTGTTATTTAGCCCAGCGGGGGGGCTCAGTGGTTGAGCATCAACCATGAACGAGGAGATCATGATTTGATTCCCAGTCAGGGCACACGCCAGGGTTGCAGGCTCATTCCTTGGTAGGGGTTGTGCAGGAGGCAGTCGATCAATGCTTCTCTCTCATCACTGATGTTTCTATCTCTCTCTCCCTCTCTGAAATCAATACAAACACATTTTAAAAAGAAAGTTGTTATCTAGCATATTAAGAAACTAGGCTAAACAAGCATTAAGAACTGTGCTGTAATTCCACACTCACAGCTCTGCTGTTCCAGACTTCAGGGCTGGAACGCCATCGCATGACTATGTAAACCATCATAAAGAAACTCCATCTAAGACTGGTTCATTAGGGAGACCATCTAGGAATTTATAAACTACAGAAAACACTGTTATACGCATGGTAGAATGTTGATAACTACTGAAACTGGGTGATGGGCCCATGGGTGGGGGTGGTGTTCTTAATACTATTTTGTTTACTTCATATATGCTTGAAATTGCCCATGATAAAAAATTTAGAAAAAAATATTATAAAGCAGCATTTGCAAAATAATTCTGGGGAATTTAGGGTGATTACATATAGTTCCTTACTTGCCCAACTCACAATGTACTCACTTCAGACATAAACCCTCAGGAATCCCCGGCCCTCCCTCATATTTGCAGCCAAAATGGTGCTTTAAGAGCCCTTTCTCCTGACATCAGACATTTACACGATGTCTTCAGATCCTTTATACAGTTTTATGTCCCTCAGTCACTAGTTTCTGGTAAAAAAAAAAAAAAGATCATGAAGTCACCTGTTATTCCATGAGTGCACTAGATGCTACACTAGAACCGAGAAGCTGAGAGGAAGCACGGAGTGGTTAAGAAGATGGACTCTAGTATCGGAGCAGGGTGACCTCGGCTTGAAGAGTATGAAAGTTTACTCTAACAAGCCTATACATTTTTCAAAATGAAAGACAACATAACATGTTCCAAGGTCTGTTCCTTCATCCAATTTGAAAACAAGTTTCTGACATAATCCATAAACAAGTTACAAAATGCAGAGTCAAGTATTTCAAGAAGCAGGGGAGGAAAGAAAGCCATGTTGGTTGTTCAATTTGTTAGATATGCATCCAATTTTCAGTCCCAAGGAATTAGCCTTCACCAACATGAAGTAACCCAAAGGGCCCAGTAAGACAAGAATTAATTTCTCCTTTAATATCTCTCATGGTAGGAATGATTTACTTAGTGGTCTCTGGACAGGAAGGACCATGAACATGACCAAGGGGGAAAGATGAAAGCCAAGACTGGGGAGAGGGCAAGGCTGCCCAGGTATCTCTCTTCTCTTTACCGCTAGCTTGTATTGTTAACACTGCTTTTTTAGAAACCATCAATCTTTTTTTTTTTAAGTTTTTACTGGTTTCAGAGAGGAAGGGAGAGGGAGAGGGAGAGAAATATCAATAAGAGAGAATCAATGGATTGGCTTGCTCTTGCACGCCCCCTACTGGGGACCGAGCCTGCAACCCTGGCCGGTTCATGGGTGGATGCTCAACCACTGAACCACACCAGCCCTGCAGAAACCATCTATCCTAGCCGGCAGAAATCCCCAAGAGAATAGTAACAAACTATTAACAATGTTATCTATAAAAGCAAAATGCCAGCAATGCTGTTTAAGGCTGTCACGTCTCCCTAGAGAACACAAACAGAGGCTCTGCCTCAGGCGTGCTCGCCAATACCAACCAGGATGACAGACAGGAAGGCCCTGCTGGGATAAACACACATCACCAGTGTAACAACATGCTGCACACGCTCCGAAGGTCAGGCCAAGTGTGCCAACTAAATTAGATCATGTTTTCTTTCCTTCCTTCCTGTTAAGCCTTCATTACCAAGAACTATATGGGAATAATTTATTTTGGCTTTGAACGAACTATTCCCTACCCCCACTCAGTTCAATTTCTTATCTCTTGGCTCTCTACTGAAATGCTTTGCTCTGTATAATCTCAGGCATTTCGGTTATTCGAAAAACAAAGAAGTTACTTTAATCTTAACTGGACAGATGCAGATTTCACCAGGAAGGATTACAGGCAGATCATCGAGATCAAGACCTCAGCTCTTTCAGCATACGGCCTTCTGTATCCGCCAGTTCTGCTCCCATGGACTCAACCGAGCACAGATGGAAAATATTTTGGGGGGAAAAGTTATGTTGTCGCTGATATAGTTAGGCATACAATGGCTGTGTCTGTACGAAACATAGACTTTCTTTTCTTGTCATTATTCCCTAAAGGTTACAATATAACAGATATTTACAAAGCATTTACACTGTATTATGTATTAGTATATACTATCTAGAGATGATTTAAAGTATACAGGAGGGTGTGTGTAGGTTTTAGGCAAATACACCATTTTATATAAGGGACTTTCACATCGGCGGATTTTGGTATCTAAGGGGGTCCTGGAACCAATCCCCTGTGGACACAGAGGGACAACTGTAATAACAGAAAGAATTAGTCAGCAAAAACAAAAGTTGTGCTGAGTTGGAGTAGAGAAGTACAGCTGAATGGAAAAGAAAATTAGCAAAGTGGCCAGAATCCTCTTTAAGAGTAGGTATTTAGGTTCAAAGTAATAAAAACAATAACTCACACTATCCAAAACACCAAGTATTTGCCTGGCTTTACAAGTGTTTATCCTCTCTTAAATGGACCTCAATGCCATCTACAAACTCAGTGACTATTAAAGATAGAAATATGTCACAGAAGCAATCCAACTGATGCAGGCTCATCTAAACAAACCATAACTTAAGTCCTTTTCCTAGACACTGACTTCTATAACAAACCCAAGTATAGGGACCAAATCAGACCAAAATGAAATGAGCTGTGAGGTTCATCTGAAGCAGTATCTTATGTTTTGAAATGTTATAAGTAGCAAATCTTTTCCATTCAAGATAAGCTATTCCCTTGCATTCCTTTTCTTAACTATCTTCAATTTACAGATATAACTAAATTGTAAATGGTTTATTTTTAAACTTTCTGCTAGCTTTAAGATTTATACCCCTCTCCACATGATCCCAATGTGTATTTGCCTTAGAATGAAATTAATCTTATAAGAAATCACCAATTAAAAAACACGTTGCAGCCCAGGCAGGTGGCTCAGTCAGCTGGAGCATCGTCCTGCGCACCAAAAAGGTTTCGGTTCAATCCCCAGCCAGGGTGTGTGCAGGAGGCCACTGATGGATGTGATGTTTCTCTCACACATTCATGTTTTTTCATCTCTCTCTCTCAAATGAACTATATCCTCAGGTGAGGATTAAAACAGTTTTTTTCTAAGCAAAAAGTATATGCTGCACTCGAATAGGTAACAGTAATTTAACAAGCTCCACGGAATCACAGAATAACAGAAATCACAGAAGGGGGGTGTGCAACTATCTTGATGAACAGAAATGCTCTAATAACGCTTGTGCTTATCTACATATAAACACTGAGCTGCTGAGCTTCACAGCAGATCCAGGGACAGTTAGCCAAACCCACCAATGACCATTTCATGGGGAGATGAAGACTTGGGACGACAGATGGCCTTCAGGTTTTGGCCATTATATATAGGCCTGTGCTGCCCAATCGCAGAAGACTGTCAAGTTCAAACTCAGTTAATAGGCTCTTCTAAGACAGTCGTTTTCACATTTAAACACTGAAGCTCCACCTGCTCACTTCTAGACCTCCACACTCCGCCTCCCCCTCCACCTTTCACCTTTGGAAATCCTAACGCTCTGAGGGACATAGTTGGAAAAACCACTGTTCTAAACAGAGGGAGGCAACGGGCCAAGATTTGCTGCGATCTCTATTTTCTTTTTTAAAAGAAAATTTCCAAGTGTCTGGGAATCTTACTAGCTTCCCTATCACATCATCCCAGTCTTCTATCTAGTCCAGTAAGCTGTGATTAATGTGCTTTTCCTAGCCTGAATCAACTGGCTGAAAGTAAGGAATATGAAATCTGAAAAAGAGCGGCTACAAAATAGCACTAGCACACAGCACACGTGCAAACACAGGCGCACATGCATAATACTCTATAGTAGTCACCACTTTTGGTGTGAAACCGTAACAATTAAAGCATAAAAGCTCTTTAAAAGGCTTTTATTTATTATGAAAAACAGTCTTTAAAAACATGGTCCCAAAAATTTGCAAGAAAAACATACCCTAAACCAGCGGTTCTCAACCTGTGGGTCGCGACCATCGGAAAACACATATAGCATATCAGATATTTACATTATGATTCATAACAGTAGCAAAATTACAGTTATAAAATAGCAACAAAAATAATTTTATGGTTGGGGGTCACCACAACATGAGGAACTGTATTAAAGGGTCACAGCATTAGGAAGGTTGAGAACCACTGCCGGGCCTAAACTGTTAATGGTAATCTGTGGGTGGTAATATTAGAGATTTTTATATTTTTCTTTTTATTTATCTATATTTTTTTATTTTTCTACAACTCATATATTACGTGTGGGGTGTTTTTTAAGTCTAATTATTATCATTTACTTATGACTTCTGCCTGGGTTTTGTCAGAATAAAATAGTTCTAAACAGTAACCAAAACATTCTTTTCCTCTAGAAAAGAGGAAAAGACTCCTAGAGTCTCCAATAAATGCCTAAAGTTTCTTGACAATCCCGCTCTCCCACTCAGAGGCTGACTTCTAGAGAGTTAGTGCAATAGATGAAAATGCACCCAGTGCTATATAGCAAGTGTCCTGGCAAAGGGCACTCAACTTCTCATTGGCCAAGGTGATCTGGTACAAAGAGGTCTAGTAGGGTTTGGAATGAATGCCAGCACATTCTGGTCTGTGTCAACCTGGGGGATTCAGGCATGCTATTTTGGTCAAGAGGATACTGGGGGCAAACTGGTTCCTCAGATTTTTCCCGAGAAGAGTCTATCCAATGGGACCCGAGACTGAAAAATCCTCCTCATTGGGGCTGCTTTCTACCCATATCTCTTGAGATAGACAGCAGAGCAGACTCCAGGCACCCTGTGTTGGTATTACCAGCTTAAGCTCACCTTTGTGGCCATGCTCTTCACCCCATGAGTTCTCCACTCTCCATTTCATGAATACACCATCCTCATTATCCTGCAAAAGAGTGGATAGTTTGAAACCGGATGTCTCCTGCTGACGTGTCATGTTAATTTTAGCTTTTCTTCAGCCCCTCAGAAGAAACAGCCTCCTCTATACAGCCATGATACACATACATGACAGGGCCATGTCTTTTCTACGGTAACTAAAGGGATACTCCTATAGAAGTGTTTGAAGCTCTTGGGATAAAAATGCAATGAACCTAACAAAGCAATCATATTATTTTCTCCTTTACACTGTATTCTATACAGAAAACAAGCATATTAAAATGCTAGTTGGCTAAGAAATATGAAATACTAAATTACTAAAAGCAGTGAACACCATCTGAGGCCAGGACTCTTGCTTTTAATTGATTAGCGTTCTTTGCAAAGGCATTCCAATGTATTTATTTTAGAAATTATTCTAAGATCCGGTCAGTTTAAGAAAGAAACAAACAAACACATTCTCATCATTGCCTAATTTCCTATTTAAGGAAACCAAGTACTGACACTCTCCAAATGTGTGCTTTTACTGATTCAGTTACACTAATATTAAATTTAATACAATAGAGATTGAATGGCTAAGCAAAAGTAGAAAGACTGTCTTCATAAAACAAAACCCAGGCAGTATACTGTTCTCCCTCTTCTATCTTCGTTAATAAAATAAGGTCAATTTTCATCTTCTTAAAGGGACACTGATACACATCATAAAAACCTTCACTTAAAGGCTTTACTGTCGTTACAGAGAGGGACAAGAGGCTCCATTTGGGAAAAGACTTTTCTCCTTCATGCTTAGCCAGGGCATTTCACTTATGTCAAAACAACTTAAATCTTTGTAGCATGAGAAGAGAGCTGGCTCCGAATTATCTCCTAATGATTTCATCTGTCAACTCACACTTGCACACAACCACATGAGTCTCATCTACATGGGATTTGACTCTATTCTTGGCAGGTTTCTTGGATCTCTGAAATTTTCAGTCTCAGAAATAGCCAACAACCAAACCCACAAGTTCAAACATCCATATCTGTACTACCCCTGAATTTTAGCCCCAGGTACCTTTAAAACTGCATCACTAAACTATACATTCTAAGACTAACCTATTAAATGTCTGTTTTGGTTTTCTGTTCCCCCCCATTTTAGTCCATCTTTACTTTCCTTTTAAATACCACGGTCAGAATCTATATTACCTAAGGTTACTTATTATAAGTCTGAAAATGCTTCCTCTTCTTTCCTTTGCCGATGAATTCCTGCATGCCCTAGATCAAGATGTTCTCTGTCATCTACCAATATAGAATAATACCTGGACCTTCCTCACAGGGATTCTAAGAAATCAGCAATAAGAAAGAATATCCCAAAATGCAGCAACCAGCATTTATCTTTGCATTACCATTCAAATGCAGTGCAAGCTAGTTTTAGTGGTCAAAGACTCAAACTGGAGCCCTGGCCGGGCGGCTCGGTTGAAGCGCTGTCCCAAACACCATAAGTTTGGAGGTTCGATTACTGGTCAGGGCACATACCTAGGTTATGGGTTGATCTCTAGTCAGGACCCGCACGGGAGGCAACTGATCGACGTTTCTCTCTCACACCAATGTTCCTCTCTCTCTTTCTCTCTCAAAATCAAGAAAAGCATATCCTCATGTGAGGGTTAAAAAAACAAACAAAAAGAAACCTCAACCTGGAGGGAAGAGAACAATCTCATTATAAAATTCCAGGTGAGATAATATAAGTTCTGCTTTACACTATTAGCGTTAGCATATAAAGTAGCTCCCTTTCCTCGAGGAAAAAACAGCAGGTTAATAAACCATGCCAATAAAAGAGTGAAAGTTCCAGAGAAAATGATATGGTATGTATATTTTTATTTCTAGATAAGTATGTATGATTATTAATTCTGAAAAATATGAATATTCTATAACAGATGGAAAATAAAAAGCCAAACCTCTCCTAGAAATGACAAGGTCTTTGGTTTGTTTTTTAACAGTTTTCTAAATAATTTAAAAGTTTCACCTTAATTGAAGGAACTTTAGTTATAAACACTGAATTTAGTAGGTCCAAACATAAATATGAACAACTTAGTATCTTAGTAGTATTTTATTTACTTTAGTATTTTATTATTTATGGTATTTTATGAAAAGTTCCTTCTGATGTCGTTATTTTGTGACTTTCCAGGAATTAGGTTAGAAAAGGAACACTTTTGCTTGTGGTAGTAAAGAATTTAAGTAGTTTGAAGTCTTTTCTTCCTTATGATCCCTGAGCACAGGTGTCAAATAGCCTTTCTACAGCCTAGAAATGGGGAGGCTTCTTTGTGAAAAATAAAGTCTCAGCTGCTGTTTCCAACAGTGTGTCCTAGAAATAGTGATGTTACTATTCAGAGTATTTCATAGGAAATTCAAAATACTTTACATCCAATTTCCCGAAGCTCTGCATAAATCCAGTAATGGATGGGCATGGAGTCCACAAATTACTGTTATTGACATTTTACTGCAGAAGAATCTGAATGACAAATGAAAGGAAGGTAAGTCTGAACACACGTTATCAAGATATGAACACTTTCAGGGCACATCTCAATTCCTCATTCAATAGAAGTTATCTTCTCCCAGGTTCCCTTCACACCAAGAACTTTCAAAGTTATAGAAAAGCAGTTACTTCCTTACTCCCTGCTGACCCAAATTCTGCTCCCCATGGAAAGTTCCTATTTTTACTACCTCTGAGTTGCAGCCAAACCTCAAGTGACGGAGGTACAATGTCTTGCTTGGAAGCTAACTTTTCACAAAGAACATCTACACTAGGAAGCTCTGATGGATAAACAGTCTGCAGGAGAATACAGGTCCACCCGTGTAAACACTGTGGTAGGATGCTGAGTGTCATACCTTCTCTGAGACGGCAGTGAAGACCATGGCGTGGGTCATAAGTGACTCACCAAAAGTCAACCTCTCAGCTTTATTCATGTTCTTCAGGGAGACACCAAACACTAACTCATGGTCATAGCTGGAGATAAAAAAAAAAAGAACAGAATAAAGAGAGTACAATCAAGGGGGAAAGAGAGCTTCTGGTTGTAGAAGAAACAGAAAGGACCCAACAGCTCCATGTGAATATGGGCTGTAGCTCTTCAGAGAATTGAATATATGCAGAATTCAGTCTTTCAATGGCGCTCCATTCTCTAGTGTCACAAGAGTACTCCAGGAAACACAAACTTCCCATCTCAAAAGTTGACAAGATGAGCTTGGATTGTTATTTTGGCAATAAAACTTAAAAAAAAAAAAAGCTTTTGAAGTAATTTCTTTCAAAAATGGTCTCCTTTAAGCTGGTAGAAGCAACCCAGTTTCTTAATCTATTTAGACCACTGCTGACTATGAAATTTAAATAAAAAATATCAAAAATATTGGAGAATATTTTCAAAGTTAAAAAAAAATCATGAGTTCTCTCTTTTAGCAGATTTCTTTTGCTAACTATGAAGTTATTTACTCAACTTCCTATAAGGAACAATTACTTATAAGTAACCCTAAAGTGGTATATTTTAATAGCCAAGAAATCTCGTATAGTTTTATTCACAAATGAACCTTCATTGTGATCAACAACGAGGAGGAATGCTTTAAAGTGTGTGAATTAGTCACAGTTGTCATAAAGACAAAAATATATAATTCACCCAAGTCAGGGAAGTAGTTCAGAAGGATCAAAGAGCAAACCAGAGGTCTGGAAAACCTTTCATTACATTCCCAAATCTGAGCAGATTTACACAGTAGTCAATTATTTTTTAAAGTGCCTTTCTCATATGGAATGGCTTTTTAGGAATATCCAACAATTTCAATGCAGACACGAAGTATGATCTTGACTTCCCAGGTCAGAGCATAGAAGTATGTGGAGTTTTGTTAAGAGTCTTCAAGCTCTACAAGATGGAAAGAAAGAGACCCGCCCTCGGGCCAGCCCTACTCTTTGGGTGAACCTCAGCCGAGTCATTTCGTACCAAGAGTGCACTCCCAAAGCAACAACCCACAAATGGCTTTCTATTTTAAATTCTTGCACTCACACATTCATGTCACTGAGGCCCAGCTTGCCATTGAAGTGTTTTCCAACATCACAGCCAAACCACACAGCCTAGAAATAGAGGAAAGAAGAAGAAAGTCAACATAAATCCTATCTTCCTACTACACCAAAGATGTGGAAGACGAGGTTTTAACCCCAAAGCAGAAGACACAGAACAATACCAACCTCTCCATCTTTGATGGAGGCAGCAACCATCTTTTTCAATAAGTCAATGGGCTGGTTGTTATATAGAGTTTTTCTCCCTCCAACCATATTGCTTAAGTAGTCCACCGTGTAAAGCTTGTTGTACTTGTGCTGGGGCCGAGGGTCATTCACTAAACAAATCTAGTGAGATCAAGAACACGTTGATGAGAACCTGAAACCAAGAATGTCAAGCAAGACACATACATCTCCTCTAAGTTCACATGTCTGCATCAAAGCTCATCACCTCTGCCTACAAGAATAAGCATTACAAATATATTGCTAAATAACAGAGAAACGAAAGGTGGCAAGGTCACTGAAAGAGTTCATTGCATTTTCTAATTAGCCCAAGGGACACATTTGGGACCT
This sequence comes from Myotis yumanensis, assembly GCF_028538775.1. Taxonomy (NCBI): domain Eukaryota; kingdom Metazoa; phylum Chordata; class Mammalia; order Chiroptera; family Vespertilionidae; genus Myotis; species Myotis yumanensis. The sequence goes on along the minus strand of NW_027223767.1, from coordinate 19,976,717 downwards.
GCATCTTTCCTACTGGCAAGAATTACCCCAAAAGTAATTCTGAAGAATTGCATGCAGTAAGGCCAGATGGAGATGCCATCACTGTAAGATCCCTGCTTTCAAGTGACAAGACGGGCTCAACACCTAGCAATACCTCAACGGAGTTGGGATTCCAATAATAAAACATTTGCTTATGAGAGGGTCAGGAGGACAATAAAGGAAGGGCGTCTCTGGTCATCTTGCTAGGCAGTGGAGGAGACCTGAACGAAGGCAGGAAAAACTAGGATGGGACATTGCTCCCTTCCATGAGAGTCCCCAGAGCAGGGGGTGGGGAGGGTCCATTTCAGAGGTACTCTGAAACCAAACTAAGAAACATTTTTATTGTCTTTGCACCTGGGAATGATTCTGGGCCCCAAACCAGGGAAGATGTGGGGATTAAACTGACTGCTACCCTACAGTTAGAAAAGTCTCTGAAGAGAGGCCATGGGAATTCTGATATGATCAACTTTATTAAGTCCATCAAATACCTCAGAGGAATCAGGGAAAAAACGTTTTAGTTCCTAGTTTGATGATCATGCATGCTAACCCCAGAATCTTACAACCCTCCTTGTAGTCAACAGGCATTTGAAAGTAAACAGCCAGTGGCGGCCAGTGCTGGTCTCCAACCTTATCTTCCATATTGAAGAGTGGCTTGACATGTTCCCTGTAAAACTCCAAGGGTGTTATGGGGCCAATCTTCTGATAATTTTTATCTTTGTCTCGATACTCCCAGGTGAATGTCTCTGGTGGATTACCCAAACAGATGCACACCACTCGGAATACCTGCAAGAAAGGAGGAGTACAGATGAGTGATGGCTATCAGAAAGTGTTATTTACCTCTTCATTTTCCTCAAACTTAGGAAATGTAAGAAATCAGTGGCTAAATTCAAGCCAGAAATGTCACCGGAAGTCTAATATTGTTCCAAAAATTGGAACGTTGATGTTCAGGATTTGATGTCAGTCAACTTCTGAATTCTTAAATAAACACTCTGAACAATACAATTCTGAAATATTAATATTTAGTGCTTAGTATTTGCCCTGCAAATTAAACTTCCTTAGCCAAGAAGCTGCTTACCACTGATACATAAGACCTGCGTTGTGCTCTGCTGATTACATTTCAAGTGACAAATAATGACTTATATTTTATAAATGGGTTTCCTTCCCTTCATTCTTCTAGGTTTTGCTTTGATTGTGACAGGGGTCTCCACTCAGAGAAAAGTCATTAACTTTTCAGTTGAATGACAATGTCTGATAAAAGTATTATTAGAAAAAGAATAACTTTTAGTAAGTAGTAAGGTACCACTTTTTGGGTTGTGAGACCATACATATTTTCTAATGATGTCACAACACCTTCAAGGAAGCATCATAACAATCAACCTTTATATTATTTTCATTGGAATAGAGAAAGTACTTCTTCTCTTTTTAAAAAAGTATTTTTATTAATTTCAGAGAGGAAGGGAGAGGGAGAGAGAGATAGAAACATCAACGATGAGAGAGAATCGTTGATTGGCTGCCTCCTGCACGCCCCACACTGGGGATTGAGCCCACAATCTCGTATGTGCCCTGACTGGGAATCGAACCATGACATCCTGGTTCAAAGGTTGACACTCAACCACTGGGCCACGCCAGCCTGGCAGTACTTCCTCTTCTCTATCAAATTTGCTATATCTTTAAAAAACAACAACACTATAATCTGCCCCTTCCTTCTCTCCCCCAGTCACCACTGTGATCCAGTTTCATCACTGATTATCTGCATTATTTGAACCATACATTTGTATACTCCATTACCTTCAAGAGCAAAGAAACTTAGATTTAAGTGTGCCTATTTTGTGCTAGATATTAAATATCTGTTAAGTTTACGTAATTCTCATAACACTCTCTTAAAGTATAATTTTCCCTCCTTCTATCTTTTTTTCAAAAGAGATCAAGGTTCAAATTAAGTAACCTATTTAAGGTCACATAGCCAGTAAATAGCAGAGCCAGGCTATGAACGGAGGTCACACACAGTAAAAAAAAAAATGTGCTTCTTGGGTACAGGGTTTAAAGGGGAACATTTACTGAACATCTATGCCGTACTACAATATCTGAATACTACATCTCTTATTCCTCTAAGTGATAGATGTGGTTCCCATTTTTTTTTTACATGTAAGTAAACCAAAATTCAGGGAAATTAATTGCTTGACTGATGTTACAAAGCCAATAAATGGCAGAATTAGGATTTGAATTCCGAATTCACTTTAGTGCTCTTTCTATAACACCACGAATTAAGCATTTAACATTTACTATCACTTTCTAGGTTTCTCCAAAAGATGATAAACTTCTTACGGGTAAGGACCAGGTCGTGGATGCTTTGTGTCTCCTACAGCATCTAGCACTGTGTCTGACCTAGAAATAATAGCAGATCTGAACACTGTACCGTTCTCCACATCACTACAGGATGAGTAATTTTAGAAGCACCACTTTCTTCAAGTCACTTTCCTGTTCAACAGTCAGGAATGCTTCCTTAGTACCTCCTACAACAAATCTAAACTCCATGACCTGATTTATTTTTTTTACCTTTTCTAAAACTTTTTTACATAGGCATAACTTACATTCAGTAAATAGCCAAGTACACTAACCTTAAGTATACAGATCAATTCAGTTTTTTACATATACAGACACCCATGTAACCACCATGCAGATCAATCTATAGAACCACCATGCAGATCTATCTATAGAACAGCTGCCCTCTGCAGTCAGTAACCCAAACCTCCCTCAATGTAAGCCCATTCTGACTCACATACCCACTCATTAGTATTGCCTGTTCTTTGACTGTATGTAAATGGAATCATACAGCATACTCTCCTGTGTATCGGGCCTCCTTTGTTGATGGAATGCTATGAGATTCACTTATGGTGCGGTGAGTATCAGTAATTTGTTCTTTATTGCTGTGTGCTATTCCATTGTGTAAATATGTTACAATTTCTCTACTCTCTTAGTGATAGACAGGTGAATTGTTTTCAGTTTGGAGTTATTACGAATAATGCTGCTTACAACATTTTTAACTAAATAGCTTTTAAAGGGGTTGAAGGAATTTACATGCTCACCAGCAAAGTAAGAGAGTTCCAGTTGTTCTGCATTCTTGCCAATACGTGGCATTATAACTTTACTTTTTTGGTGGGTATGTAATGTGGTTTTAATTTGCATTGCCCTGACAAGCACGGTAGGATTTTAAAGGCCCTTACAGCTTCACCCATCCTTATTTCCCATCCTGGACTCTGAACCCCTGCCAGGCTTATCTGAGTCTATCCTTACTGCCTGCTCAATGCACTCAGCTCACTGTCACCTTCGTAACTTTGTCTCTGTGTTCCTCAGACCCCCATCCTAGTCCCATGCTTTAAAGCTCAGTGCAAGATGCCCCTCCTCCAGAAAGTCTCCACCAGTTATTCCAGCTCACATTAACTGCCCCCTTTGCTAAATACTTCTGGCATAAAAATGTAACACTCCACAGTGCCATTTATGTTTCTCTAATGTCTCCCTCATTGGCCTTAATCTACTAGCGACAGGATCTGGGTCTTAGAATATCCCACTGAATCCTAGAAGAACCACATTAAAAACACTTTTCTTAAATCCAAAGTTCTTCTCCAGTGACTGGTGTGAAATTTGAATTTAGGAATTCAAACTGAGCTCCCGCTCTCTTTAAAAACACTCTGATGGCGAGGCCTTACTCACATGTATAGGCAATGTTTCCCTAGACTCCAACATCCAGAACTAGGTCATACATGCCAGCGCCAGTCCATTTCTGACCGACAGACCACGGATTCACACCTGCCACAAGCTGATTACAGTAGATTATCACCTATCAATTCCATTTGTAATTAAGGACACATCCTTCTTTTTCCTCTAGTTAAAGGAAGAACAATGGCTCCCAAAATATTGTTATTTTTCTCATTTCATAGATTAGAATCTTATACATTGGCAAATTCTGTATTGGATGGAGTGATTGCCTAACTAGTTTTTTTAAACTTCAAAATGAGGTGTACCATGTACAGGTAAGATTAGGGTAGCCAATCCTACGCATGGTGTAGTCATTCTTGGAGCAGTGGAGCTACTTTATCTTTTAAATAATGTCCTCCTAATTCTATGGGCTATTTCTATCCCTATGATCTCAACCAGGGCAAGAGGATCACAGAGGATCACCTGAGCCAAATCATAAAGGTACTCTAAAAGCAGGCAAAGAGAAGGCTGAGAGAACAAAACAAAGCTATAGCCTATAAGAAACACACCTCTCCTTTGACCTCCGCTCTGGAGAACGCTCTTCCCTCACTTTACTCTCCTCTCCCTTCAGAGATGTCGCTCCCACCTCTGTTCTAAAGAGAATCATCTATGCCTGCCTGCTTTCCTAACCCCCACTCTCAGCACACCATTTAAGGAACTTAGTTTTGGGTACTCCTTAGCCATTCTTGAGGAGTTGAACAGTCAGGACTTCTCCAGATTGACTTCCAGGGAAATTCATTAGATACCCAGTCCCTACCTGGCTTCCTTACCCATTAGGGAATGTACACCCAAGATTCCCCAATTCTTAGTCTGCATCCACATGTCATCATCAACTGCTGAAACTGCAGTGTAGTTATTTCTCTTCATCATCCCCAGAGCATTCTAGGCCTCAAAAAACCTTGGAAGACATTGGAAACTGATACCAGGGTTCAAATTTATTCTCCGAACCAAAGCTAGAAAACAAGGGCTAGGTCTGCCAATGACATTAGACCTATAATTAAGGATAAAGAGACTCTTAATCCAGGTGTTATTATGGAAGACAGAACCTGCTTCTACTGTCTTTTAACAGAGACAGATTAAGCTATAGAAGAAGTTATGCTTGCCTTTCATTTGTTATGCTCTGTTTTCCAAGACAGCATCTTCCTTTGCTAGGATTTACTGTGTGGTTTATGAGCCTGAACCACCTTAGAGCATCTCCCTTTTAATGCTGTATCATTCTCAGGTTGGTTTCCACCACAAAAAAGAAGAAGCAGGGCATCACATTAGCAACTGCAATCGAGTTACTCTAGCCATGGATTAATGAGCGCTGGGATTCACATGGACCAGAGAGTCATTTTGTATTTGCACAGCATGAAGGCCAATGATGCTTTATGGCAAATGGCAACTTTATCCTGAGGACACTGCCACTGATAACTATGGTCAAGACAACGACAATGAGATGAGGAAAGTTTTACAGACTTAAACGATATGTATTTTCAACTAGTAATTGTTGTCACATGTGTATGAACATCTGTGGGATTTTGATCAATTCTTAGTCATCCAAGGGTGGTTTTTCCAGGTCAGTCAGGCCCAATGAAGATTAAGACAACAAAGTGAATTTCTGTGTACTCTGAAATACACCCTAAATATAAATATGAATGCTTTACACTATTATTTACATAGTACCTTATTGTGCACTTGATTCCCTATCTAAAGTAAAAAGTGTTTAATCATTTCCTCCTTCTCCCCCCAAAATACAGTAGAATTCTATATTGAATCCTTTTGCAGGATAAATTCTTATACTTTATTGCATATGTTTTATAAATGTGAATTTTTATCAAAGGTACATATAAGGAATGAATGAGAATAAGGATGGCATCCCTTTCTCTTGGATTTTAGTAAAACTGTGATTTTAGACATGCTGCATTGTTTTATATCTAAAGCCATTCCCATTCAAGTCAGTTTGTCACACGCTGGAAGGAATATCTGGCTCCAGGCCAATTAACAAGAGTTAATTAAACAAGCTCTAATTTTAAATAATCTCCAGGGTCCCTGATACTGCATTTTCTTGATAAGAGACACAGTTGTTCTGAAATAACATTCCCTGTTCCCAAAGGTACAAAACCAGCAGTGAGCTTTGCATATCCAAGTGTGCTCTCTGGTGGGCAACTCGGGAGTGTCACCTGCTTCTCATAAAGATGCACTTGGCATTCAGGACAAAAAAGATACCGGACACTGAACACAAGTCATTATACAGAACTGAAGACTGTGAATAACAGAGGCAGGATGGAAACAGGAAAAAGGAAAAGGACACAGAAAGCATGAGACATGACACATAGGGAAAAAATTGTGGCTCCCAGTTTAAAGACAAATGATGTGGGATTGAGTTAATTTCCATCCCCATGGTAACTAGCAGACAGACATTGAGTGAGAGGAGGAAGGCAGGATAGAACAGTTGACAACCAGTCATAAATACGTAGAAGCGCGAGAGTTTAAAGCCAGCTAGCAGTGGTTCTCAACCTTCCTAATGCCGCGACCCTTTAATACAGTTCCTCATGTTGTGGTGACCCCCAACCATAAAATTATTTTCGTTGCTACTTCATAAGTGTAATTCTGTTACTGTTATGAATCATAATGTAAATATCTGATATGCAGGATGTATTTTCAGGGGTCGCGACCCACAGGTTGAGAACCGCTGATACAGGCAGACACAATATTGAATTACAGTAAGGTCTAAAGCACTAGAGAAGCATTAGCTACACCTACTAGAAAAATGCATAGTTACACTGTCCTTAGTAAGTTATTAAGGACTCCAACTTTTTAGTTTTATTGATGGACAAACTAGGCTCAAAGGTAAAATGACCTATTGATCAGAGTAGAATGGCCACAAGTACATATAAAGTGGTTACAGAAAATAGTTGAACTTTGAAAGAGTTCAGTGCTGCTGGTAAATGAGCTAGTTCCAAGAAGGAAGGACTAGGAACCTTAGTGACCATAGAGAAAGAGGAAAGAAGGGAAGATCGCTCTCTACCGCTTTCTGGTGGGGATCTGTTTTTAAAATAAATAAAAAACCCACAACAGCCTGGCCTGCAAAAGCAGGCAGGGAGATACTTTCTTGGAGGCATTATATATTTTTTCAGGCTAAGAAAACACATAAAAAGGTACATTTAAAAAGTATGTAATGTTAAAGGAAATGAGTGCATGTGGGGAGCTCCACATAGATTATAATAGTCAAATGATGATCTTGAAACCACTTCTAGAGTGTTTTTTGTTTTTTTGTTGAGTGGTTTTTGAATCAAAGAAATCGAAATTTGGTCTCCAGACCTACTGAGTCTGCATTTTAACAAGATCTCCGGGGTATTCATACACACATTAAAGTTTGAAAGCACTAGTTTAGACCACATCTATTTTTTCCTTCCTCCAAGGCCTTGCTTCTTCAACTAGTTCTCTCATTTATATATCCCTTTCCACACACTGGTTCCCTCACACAGCCCCAACCGCCCAAGGCCTTCTCTCATAGCTGCAAGGCCCCTACTTCAAGATACCATAATATCACCAGTTCTTTCCTTTCCCTTGTCCCTACATCAACCTGGTCCAAACCACTATAATCTCTCACGTACACACCTGTAAGCGCCTCCTACCTGATCTTCCCATTTCCTCTCCATTCTCAAAGCACCAAAGGGAATTTTTTAAAAACAAAAATTAAGCCACAACACTCCTCCGTGTGACCCACCCCTCAATGGTTACCCCAACTCCTTATCATGGCCTATAAGCCCATATCGGTTCTTACTTCCTCTACAAGATCTATTTCAGCCACTCCCACATTCTTTCCAGGCTCAAGTCACAGTGCCTCCTTTCCATTGCTCAAAAAGATAAACTTTCTCCCAGTATTGCCTTTTGCACTTACTCTCCGCTCTGTCTGGTATGCTGTGTCCGATCTTTGGTAGCTGAATTCTTCTCATTACTTATGTCTCAGCTTAGATTTATCCTCAGAAAGGCCTTTTAACATTCCTCTTTATTCTCCTAACCCATTCCCCAAACTTTATTATACTTCTCTATACATAAGCTTCTTGTTTTGCCCTTTAATTTTTTTATTGTGACTTGGCTGTATCCATTGCTCATTTGTGTTGCTTTATATTCAAATTTATTTAAACTAAAAAAAACCAACAAAATCAACCAAAATAATTCACCCATTTCTCCCACCCACCAAACCCACACCTCTAGCAACCTGTTCTCTGTATCTATGAGCTTGGGTTTTAAAAATATATATAGATTCCACATATAAGAGAGATCATTTTGGTATTTGTCTTTCTCTGTTTTATTTCATTTAGCATAATGCCTTCAAGATGCACCCATGTTGTCACAAATGGCAAGACTTCTTTCTTTTCTTGTGGCCAAATAATATTCCACTGTGTGTATACATATACACACATATACAGTATAATACACACATCTTCATCCATTCATCCATTGATGGACATGTGGGTTGTTCCCCTATCTTGGCTATTGTAAACGCATGCTGCAATGAACACGGGAATGTAGTTATCTTTTTGAAGTATGTTTGTTTTCTTTAGGCAAATACCCAGAAGTGGAACTGCTGGATCATATAGTATTTCTATTTTTAAAATCTGCAGACCCTCCAGTATCCTCCATCGTGGCTGTATCAATTTACATTCCCACCAGCAGCGCGTAAGGGCTCCTGTTTCTCCACTTCCTTGTCAACACTTGTTACTAGTATTTCTAGTCTTTCTGGCTATTATAACAGATATGAAGTGATACCTCATTGTGGTTTTGATTTGTATTTCCCTGATGATTAATGATATTTAACATCTTTTCGTGTACCTGTTGGCCCTATGTATGTCTTCTTTGGAAAAATGTTTACTCAGATCTTCAGCCCATTTTTAAATCAGATTGGTTTTATTTTTTTTTGCTATTAAATTGTATGAGTTCTTTACATATTTTGGATATTAGCCCCTTACTGAATATATGATTTGCAAATATTTTCTCCCATTCAGTAAGCTAGCTTTTCAGTCTGTTGATGGTTTCCTTTGCTGTGCAGAGCTTTTTAATTGTAGGTAGTTCCACTATATTCTGCTTTTGCTTTTGGTGTCAGATTAAAAATTGATCGCCAAGACCTATCTCAAGGAGCTTCATGCCTATGTATTCTTCTGGGAGTTTTATGGTTTCAGGCCTTAGTTTCCAGCTTTAATCCATTTTGAGTTAATTTTTGTATAGGGTATGAAATAGTTACATTCTTTTGCATGTGGCTGTCCAATGTTGTCAACACTGTTTATGAAACACTGCCCTTTCCCCATTGTATATTCTTGGTTCCTTTGTTGTAAATTAACCGTACATATGTAGATTTATTTCTGGGCTCTCTATTCTATTTTATTGATCTATGTATCTGCTTTTATGCCAAACCGCCTTATTTTAATTACCACAGTTTTGCAATACAATTTGAAATCAGGGAGGGTAATGCCTCCAGCTTTCTTCTTTTTCAGGATGGTTTTTGGCTATTCGGGGTCTTTTATGGTTCCATATAAATTTTAGGAGTTTGTTCTATTTCTGTGAAAAATGCAATTGGAATTTTTATAGGAATTTCATTGACTATGCATATTATTTTGGACAATATAGACATTTAAACAATAATAATTCTTCCAATCCATGAGCATGAAATACCTTTCCATTTATTTGTGTCTTCTTCAGTATCTTTCATTAACATCTTGTAGTTTTCAATAAACAGGTCTTCCATTTCCTTGGTTAAATTTATTCCTAGGTATTTTATTCTTTTTGATACAATTGTAAATGGTATTATTTACTTAATTTCTCTTTCTCATAGTTTATTAATGGTGTATAGAAATGCAACCGATTTTTGTACACTGATTTTGTATCCTGCAACTTTACTGAATTCATTTATTAGTTTTCAGTTTTCCAATTGAGTTGCTAGGGCTTTCTATATTATATATAACAGGTCATCTGCAAATAATAACATGCTTAACACTTAGTAGATTCTCAATAAACACTTGTGAAATTAATCAGTATCAATTTTTTCCTTCTCTCCACTGTCAACCTTCTCAAAACTATCTTCCGTTTCCTGACATGACGCCCTCCTCTCCAGCTAACTCCTACCCTTCTCCATTCCACTGACACTATTCTACAAACAGTCTATTCAGGAAATCCAGCAGCCTTTTCCAGTCTTCAGACCTGCGGACCTGTCTGCAGCACCTGACACTGTATCAGAACACAGTTCTGGCACTTGGCTTTTATAGAAAGAGATGTTTTATGAAAATACGTATTTTTCAGAATTCTTTGTTCAGGCTTGTTCTATCCTTCTATTCTCCCTCAGGGGATTCAACCATTCCTAAGGCTTCAGCTCTCTGCACTGTCATCACTATTACGTTGCTAGTTCATTCTTTTTCCTGAACTCAAGGACTGTCCCTATGCTTGAAACCCAATTCCAACTGGACTGTGCCTGGGGATCAGGCACTTGAAAGGCAATGCTCCTCTTCATGGTAACCTTTGAAGAGACCTTCTCTGGAAGGATAAATAACTGCTAATACAATAACAAATCAACAAAACTAATTTGGGGTGTGCGGGAACTTGAAGGATGGAGAACAGTGTGGGAAACAGACTTTTCACCTGAGGATATTTTCCACTGATTTTTTAGAGTGGAATAGAGAGGGAAAGACAAAGAGAAACAGTGATGTGAAAGAAACACATCGATTGGTTGCGTCCTGCAGGAGCCTTGACCCCAACCAGGGCCTGGGCCCAGGAGGAGCGTGCAACCGTGGTACATGCCCTTGACCGGAATTGAACCTGGGACCCTTTGGTCTGCAAGCCGACACTCTGTCCATTGAGCCAAACCGGCTAGGGATACTTGCCTTTTTATATTAAAAAATTTTTTCAATCAGAGACATCTTTAAAATAAAAAATAAAAATATAGATAACTAGGATTTTCTCAGGAAAATATGTAGGTCTAGAGCAAGTCTACGGCTATATAATGTTGTTAAGAGCTGAGAGCCACTGCTATAGAATCTCCTAAGCAAATAATAATGGCTTGTCTCTTTTCATGGCACTGACAAATATCCTTTCTAGTCTTTGTTTTATGTTTTGTTTTTTAACAGAGTTTTTGTAGAGAATACATTAATAATCTGAAGGGGATCTGGAGGCTAAGAAAGAGTAGATGCACTGAGAAAACACTGCAATAGAGGTAACAACATGCTTCCAAAACAGATCGGACTTGTCTGTCACCTCACCAAGCAACCTATACTTGTCTTCCCTCAGAAAGAATGCCTTAAGCGTAAACCCCTTTCATTCAAAGCTTTCTGGGCTTCATGACTGTTAATCATCATTTTGATACGCCTACAAGGCTAGGCATATCATAGGTACTAATCAGTGGCTTTAAAAGCATAGCTACACCCCTCATTACCGAAGAGTCAAGTTCAATAAAAAGGAGTCATTTGAAGATTGTAAAATCTAAAAATCTACCCTACAGAATTCTGTAGTCAACAGTTCAGGCAGAATCATTAAGTAAATAATCCTAAAAGCATCTATACTCGGGATTTGGTATGATAAGGTCTTACTATTTTTCCAAGGTAGGAGTAGAGGAAGAAAGCTATGTGAAACATATCTGCCCTAATTCTTATCAGCCAATCCCATGGTCAGGAGTGGACCTTAGATATGTTCTTTAAAAGATCATTAAAGCAAACATCAAAAGCCAACAGGATGTTTATGATCTGCAACAAGTATTGTCTGGGTCCTTTTCTATAACTGTTTATAGAAACGTCATCCTTACCATACCCCACCATCTTACTATAATCATGAATGAAAGCAAGTTATGCAGAGATATGGCTTTAACAAGGGAAATCAATCCAAGCAAGAAGGACAGAGAACTGACATTTATTGAACAACTGCTATGTGCCAGGCATTACGCTTGCATTCTTACACATAATTTCTTATTTGATTCCCACAAAAATTCAATGAAGAATACATTTTTAAGTCCCAAACTGAATCTTAGACAGATTAAGTATCTTACCCAAGATCACAGAGCTATGAAGTGATAGAGCCAGAACTGAAACTCATGTCCATCTAATTATTTTTTTCGACTACACCCAGATGCCTCTCTTAAATAAGAACATTTAAGAAGCAAAGAAAGAGTTAAGTCTGAGATCATTTAAATGTACTTGGCAAAATGAAATCTCTGCATTCATTCATTCAACAAATAAGTAAGAAACAGTTAAGGATGGGCTATGCATTTGAAGAAACTTGAGATTTGGGAGCTTAAGGAACCTGACCCAGGTTACAAGGCTGTTAAGTAATGAGAAGATCAGAACCCAGGCGTCTGACTCCAGACCCCGTTCTCAAATACACTATACGTCCTCTCTAAAATTCAAAGGAAAACATCAGTGTTGTCCACTGCAGTAAGAGAAAACTGTTCGTTGAGTGATTCCCAGTAATGGGTCCACTAGATGGAAAAGGGAAATGATGTTTTTCTTAAAGCAATTTCAGAGGTTTATGCATATTCATCTGGATCAGGGGTCCTCAAACTTTTTAAACAGGGGGCCAGTTCACTGTCCCTCAGACCGTTGGAGGCCCGGACTATAATTTAAAAAAAAACTATGAACCAATTCCTATGCACACTGCACATATCTTATTTTGAAGTAAAAAAACAAAACGGGAACAAATACAATATTTGTATTTGCATGTGGCCCGCGGGCCGTAGTTTGAGGACCCCTGATCTGGATTATGGGTGGTATTAAGTAATATTCTCCTTTTTTTTTAATCCTCACCCAAGGATATGCTTATTGATTTGTTAGAGAGAGAAGAAGGGGGAGAGAGAGAGAGAGAGAGAGAGAGAGAAACATTGATGTTCATCAATGGTTACCTACCATGTGCCCCAGACCAGGAAGCAAACCTGCAACCTTTCGGCACACAGGACATATAATCAACTGAGCCACACTGGCCAGCGCTTAAGTAATATTCTTGACTGCCTTGATTACCACCTTATGTTTGTTTAATGCTTTTTAGGTTTTCCAAATGTTTTCTGATATAACCACCAATATGTTATTATGCATATATTATTCTCATCTTTATTCCTTAGAATAAAGTCAAAAGTCTTGGTACTCCTAAGATTCCCTCACAGCTCTGCCTTTCTAGCTTAATTTGCTACCAATCACACTCACAAAATTTATGTTTCAGCTACACTATTCTCTGAGAATTCCACCTTTGTTCATGATATTCCTTCTGTCTAGAATGGTCTCTTGCATAAGATTTATAATTATCCATGTGTTTCTTTTTCTCAAGAGACTGAGCTCCTTGAGAGTAGAGATTGTCTTTCTCATCTTTGTATTCCCTGTGTCAAACTCAGAGAAGGGATTCAATATTTAGTAAATGAATAAAAGAATAAATTATATAGACTACTAAACTGGTAATTAGAAGATGGAAGTACGTACAAGTCCCATACTAAAATGCAAAGTCTTTACCTCAGTTTTTCCAGCTGTAAAATAAGTAAATTTCAATTCAATTCAACATTTATTGCAATGACTATACTTCCTAATCAGTTTAATAGAGAGGAATATTCTGAGTGCTCCTTAGAAGGGTCACAAAAAATCCAAATAATGGTTATTACCTCCTCCATCATGGCGTCCTGTGTGGCTGAGATTTCTCCTTTGGTCGCTCCACTGTGTACGAGGTTCCGTAGTCGTATACAGAATTCTCTCATCTATGACAGAAAGTTACTCAGCACCAGAATATTTACCAAATTCAACTGTAAATGAACCTAACAGACCAATGCTAGTTCTGTTTTGAAGAATATCTCAGCCAAGACCCAGGGCAAAGTTCATAAAAGCAAATGTGTGTTCCCCCAACCAGTCTACTTTCCTTAGAAAAAGCAGGAGACTTAATGATTATGCCATTAAATCACTCTTACAGATTTTTATTTAGAACTTTACTGGTTGTCTACTTCTCTGCCAAATCATTATGTCCATGGCTATGCCAACCCCCACTATAGTTTTCATTTTTGTTGTTTTCAATTTTTAGAGATGCCAAAGTTAAAGTAAGTCTGAAATCGAACCACGATGCTAAAGTGGATTTTGCTGTTATCTGGAACCCAATGCTATACTATTCATGATCTTTCAGCCTGTGGATTAAGAATCCCGTGTTTCCTGGGTGGAAAATAATCTACTTCTAATATTGGGGAAACACATCTACAGTTTATTTTAAAAGGTAAGCTTTCTCCCAAGGATGACAAATCCAATTTAGCCTCATAGATCAGGACAGCAGATTCTGGCTACTCCCGGTTCTCAAAAAAGATGTCTGACTGGCATCCCTGTAGGATTTAGAATCCTCCCTGGGAAATGGGTTATGTGGAGAAGACGTAATGACTTTTTAAGATAAATGAAGCAATAAAAAGCAGTTCAGTGACTACATCAAATAGTTAGTGTATGAATAAACTACGCTGATATGGCTGGGGGAACCCTCTGAACTCAGCATATTCTTTAAGGAAGTGTCACAAACAGTTCTTTATTGTTTTACGGGTACAAAAAGCTGTCCAGCCCACCTCCACGGGAGCCAAGTGAGAGGCACAGCACCCAGTGTGCTTCTGGCCCATGTTAACGAAACACGGGACTTTCTTTCCTAAGTACCCAGATGGAACTATTAGGATCAATAGAAATAAAAGCGGAAGATTTTTAAAAAGAAAAAAAACACACACCCTAATCTCGATTATTTTTAAAGTTAATATGTGCCTACATTGCTTTTAAAAGATACTGGTTAGACAACTTGTATATCAACTGTATACCGAAACGCCCAGAGATCCCCTTGGAAAATCAGTTGGAAGCCTAAGGTAAGTAATCCAACTCCACCCTGCTCTATACGTTGTACCTTGTGGTTCAGAATATCATTCATCCTTCTGGTTGCCTCTGTTGTATGAGATTCAGGGAAGCACTTCTTAGGAATTACACCATATTTTTCTAAAAAATAAAATAAAATAAATTTTAGTGTTCAATAAGATAAACGTATACTCTAGCACGCCAACATTAGAGAGCCTGGCAAAAAAATAGCCATTGCTTCAACAATTAGGCCATATTTTGTTGGTCTAATTCAGAAAACTTAATAATTATATGCTTCATAAAATTAAATAGGTTATTTAAAATCCCTATTTATCCATCTATCTTAGAATTAATTCTATTCTTCTTACCTATCGTACTTTGTAAAGTGCTCAGCATGATGAGGTTTTCTCAAGACAACCCTTTTTAGAATAAGGACATTTTCAAACAGCTGCAGTTTCATTGTGTTTCTTGATTACACCAATGGACAAGAGATAAGCTTTTTCACAGAAAGTGCTAGTTAATACAACTTTTTCTTCTCCAAGCCATTCTTCACAGTACCTATCTCCTTACCACCCCTGGCCAGGTGGTTCAGTTGGTTGGAGCATCATCTCATACACCAAAAGGTTGCAGGTTCAATTCCCGGTCAGGGCACATACCCAGGTTTGTGGTTCGATCCCTGGTTGGTTGAGGTGAGTATGAGAGGCAACCAATCGATGTTTCTCTCACTCTCCCTTTCTCTCTAAAAATCAATAAAAACATATCCTCGGGTGAGGATTTAAAAAAAGCTACTTTATAGGTGAGCATGTGAGATAAAAGTTCTTCGAGCTAACTATACACCCTTCGGGGAAACCAATGCTATTCTGTACATAACCACCAAAGAAATGGCCTGTGCCTAACTGCAGAGCCTTGCTTAATCATGCTGTGTTTCACTTCCATTGCAGTGGTTCTCAACCTTCCTAATGCCGCGACCCTTTAATACAGTTCCTCATGTTGTGGTGACCCCCAACTATAAAATTATTTTCGTTGCTACTTCATAACTGTAATTTTGCTACTGTTATGAATCATAATGTAAATATCTGATATGCTGTATGTGTTTTCCGCTGGTCGCGACCCACAGGTTGAGAACCGCTGCATTAGAGAAAGGCTCTTACCAACAATATTGACAAGCATATCCCATTGTCCACCATCATTTGCAGGATTCGAAAGCAAATACTGCACCAGTCTGCCATCCTCAGGTTCGTCTTTCTGGGCTGTGTCCACAAACGAATTTAAGAAGAAGTAACAGCGTTCAACCTAGAGTAGAGAAATTAAATAAAATTAAAGGAAAAGATAGCTAGTACTTTTATTTGCATTGTCTACAGAATAGGAGTCTTAGAACTACTGTAGACCCAACACAGTAGATTTTAATGGAGTACAGGGGTTGGCAAAAGTAGGTCTACAGTTGTCCGTATGGAAAAAAGACATGCAGGTTATAATTATTACCACAGTTTATTAACTGTGTTTCGTGTACTCACAAGATCAGTACTATAAACCTATTCTTGCCCACTCCTGAATAATTGACATTTGTTTCCGGTGGGGTTTTTGTGTTTTATTTTTTTATTTTTTATTGAAGTATAATTGATATAACATTGTATTAGTTTCAGGTGTACACAGTAGATATTTTTAAACCAAAGTAGGTAACTAAATATCAGTATCTGGGCTCACAAAAATATTTAAAGTTTCTTCTTATATCTGAGTGTACACATTCTCGGCAAAACAAGGCATTGCTTTATTTTTAAATAAAATCTGATATTTAGAGCCTTCAATCAATAAACATCTATTGGACACTTACATAATATACATTTTAAAGATTTAAAATACTGAATAAAATTATTTACTGTTTTCAGTCAAGTACCACCCAGAGAAGGAATGCAAAACATAGCCACCTACCAACCAAAAGCAGTTCTGCCTTTGAAAAAGTCAACTTCGGATACTTTGGAAATCAGAATAAATGGTGTCACATCTATAAATGGAAGTAGGACTACAACTTGAAAAGCAGGAAATGAAGAAACAGTCTCTACTAAGGTTGAGAGTAAAACAAAAAGAATCTTTCAAGATCAGTTCTATACCTTGTCCCAGAAAAAGAGGTAAGCTTGACTAAACTCAAATTCTTCAATATTTAATTTCTTCATGAGTGGAATTCTCATAACGTTCAGACAAGAAAAGATCCAGCATCGCCCTGAAACAAGAAAGCAAACCAAGAAATGATGATGAGTGTTCACATAGGTTACATCGTATTTCCCAACAATGAACTCATGACAAGATCTTGAACAATTTAAGACTAAATCAGGAAGAGCAGAAATATTCAAACAAAACAAGAAAAGTAATAATTACTATCTGCATTATATATATGCAAAGGCATAATAATCTTAACATGTAAAAAAATCTCTTTACATATCACATAAAGAATTCATAACAAACCACTTAAGAAAATCACATTAGAAATACTGATTTCTGCATGCATATAAGCATAACCAATGGACATAAGACACTGGGGGGTAGGGGAGGCCATGGGATTGTCAAGGGTGGGGGGAAAAAAGGACACATATGTAATACCCTTTGTAATACTTTAAGCAATAAATAAAAAAAAAAAGAAATACTGATTTCTAATGAGAAACATGACAGAGATCACAGGTAATTTAATGTCCAAAAAGACACAAGTGGTGACAAAAAAGCTTTTAAGTTCATTATCAAACACCTAATAAGTGGGGAAACATTATTTTTTAAATTTATAATGCCCAGTATTGGCAAGGATTTGGGGAAATAGCATTATGATACACTCTGGATAGCAATCTAAACAGATACTAAATATCTGAAGGCAATTTGGCCATACATGGGAAAAGCTTTAAAAAGACCCGGCCCTTTAATCTGGAATATACAGTATATGCTTTAATATAAGGTAACTCTAACATAAATCAATTCCTCTTCTCCCGTTGAGAATTAAAATATTCTCCACATGCATCTTAGCATCAGAGCCTTTGCCACAACTAGATCCACTCTTTCGATCAGAACACATCATTTTTCTTCCATCCAGTATGTCTGGATCACAGCAATGTTTTTTTCTTTTTAATATATTTTATTGATTTTTTACAGAGAGGAAGGGAGAGAGATAGAGAGTTAGAAACATCGATGAGAGAGAAACATCCATCAGCTGCCTCCTGCACACTCGATCAGCTGCCTCCTGCACACTCCCTACTGGGGATGTGCCCACAACCAAGGTACATGCCCTTGACCAGAATCGAACCTGGGACCCTTGAGTCTGCAGGTCGACGCTCTATCCACTGAGCCAAACCGGCTGGGGCTCACAGCAATGTTTTGAATCCATTCATGATGCTGGTCCTGAACACTTCACGCCATGCCTCAACTACACAATCACATTCTTCATTCGCCCTGTAAGTGGATAGTCACAAACTCTCCAATGTTGCTGCTTCCTGTACTGACTTAAGCGATCCTTACTTTAGAAGGCGTATTTACAATATCCAGGAATATACTGTGTTCAAATTTTTTGCCTTTTAAAAATGTGATTCAATCCACTGATCTCTAGAAGCATCCAAAACTAGCACAAATTGAGGTCATTGCGGACTAATGTCCTTTGAGTAAAATTCTGCTGCGAGAATGTCCTCCTCATTTAGATTCCTTTCGCTGTAGCTGTTCTCCTGACAGTAGTGCCAGACAGTAGGTAGGAAAACAAGAAGTCTTGATCAGGAAGACACGAGAACTGGGTATTTCTCTGTATTACAAACTGCTCTATGGATCTTATCTGAGCCAACATTTGCTCAAGTTTCGACCACGAAGCATATTTAAAACTAACATTCGATGACACGTTGATGCGACGAACATTGTGCCTTTTCCATTTTATACACGTGTGTATGGCCTTCGAGGCAATCTGGGGGTGTCCCCTGGGAAATGAACGTTTCTGCATGGTCTGTTTTGTACCAAGAGCACCATCTCCAGGACATGGGTGTGCAAGCGTTTACCTTCACAGAGCATCACGAATTACATGCACACGGATGACCATGGGCTTACCATGTCGGTGCCCAGATAAAATAGACTAACAAGCCACGAGCACCAGAACAAGCCCCCAAGTCCTGGCCCTGAACCTGCCTTCCCCTGCACCTGTTCTCCAAGAACTTACTACCAGCTCTTTCAACACGAACCTCTGCTCCCCTAAGACCTTTACTCCAACGGGAGGGACCCTGTCTGGAAGGTCAGGGGAGCTTTCGGAGCCCACCTGAGGCCTTCTGGTTGGTGACCGGCTTGCCCTCCTGGGCCACGGCGTGCTGGAACACGTGCTGCGTGGCCTGGACCGTGGCCCTCTTCAGGCAGATGTCCAGCAGGTCGTGGGTGGTCCCCACATTCTGGGCCAGGACGAACTGCGGGTCGGAGTTCAGCTTCTGGATCAGAGCGGCCACCTTCTCCGAGTTCAGTCCTGCGGGGAGACCAACGGGATTATCACCCCACACTGGGGCGGCAGGGGGCTCATCGGGGACTCCCGCACCCTGGCTCCTCCGATCCCCGCCCCAGCCCGGCCCGCCGCCCGGCCCCCGGGACGCGGCGGAGCAGCGGGGCAGGACCCCGGCCGGCGGGGCGCGGGGGGGAGGGGGGGACACTCACCCGCGCTGCTCATGGCGCCCGCGCTGCCCGGTAGGGAACCGTAGATCGGGGGTCCTCAGGCGAGCGCCCGGGCTGCACGGCGATCGCGGCCTCGGAGTCCCCACCTGCCCTCGCACCCCGAGCGCCGGAAAGAGGAAATGGGCTCGGCGGCGGCGGAGGGCTGGGGCCCGGGAGAAACGGGGTCCGCGGAGGGACAAACCTCCCTCCCTCGCGTTGCTGAGTCAGCGGGAGGCTGGCGGCTCCGGGGAGGGCTGCGGGGGCGGCGGCTGACACGCTCTGGGCGGCCGTGTCCCCGCCCGGCGGCTCCCAAGGCCCGCCCTCCCCCCTCCCCCTCCCCCTCCCCCCCTCCCCCCATCTCCCCCCTCCCCCAGCCGCCCTCCGCTGCCCAGGGTCCCCGGGCGGCGCCCGCATCCTCGGCCGCTGCGATCCCGCCGCCCGGCCCCCGGGGCGCCCTGTGGGAAGCGGCCGCTCCCATCGGAGTCCCTGGCTGGCCCGCAGCCCGAACGCTCCGGCGCTGGGGGAGGGACTCCATGCAGCCTTTGCAGAGCCCGGAGGGGCGGCGGGGCGGCGCGGGGGCCGCACATTAAGCACAATGTATCCAAAGGCTCTTTTAAGCAGAGTATTTTTTTATTGATTGATTGATTTTAGAGAGAGAAACGTAGACTTGCTGTCCCACTTAGTTGTGCATTCATTGGATGCTTCTTTTATGGGCCCCCGACCCAAATCCAATGCAAGGGAACCGCAACCTTGGCCTGTGGAGGATGCTCAGCGACCCGGCCAGGGCCCAAGGCTCTTCCTGTGCAGACAGCGTCCTGGGCTGACCCGTCACTGCGTTTTCAATGGCAACGTGTTGCTTGCATTCTAGTCAGAACCCAGGGCTTGTATTGAGGAGAAGTGGCTCGTTCCCACCCTCGCAGAAGCTGCTACCACCGTTCTGCAAAGATGCACCTGCTCGTTTTAAAAGAACTGTTCATTCTGGCTCCGTGGCGTTGGTGTCTGCTACCGAGACCAGCGTGTACTGTGGGGTTTAACTAAAGGGAATAACGGAGGTCGGTCTTAAGCATCTCGGCCGTTTTGCCAGATGCTCTACAAAACCTGCAAACGAGCCCCCACCCTGCCCTCCCACCCCCAAATAGCGCAGCTGTTTTCCCAGGTTTTGAGATTGTGAAGTCCTTTGGTGTTCTTGTGCTCTGAAATCTCAACCCTTAGCGAGATGATGGGAGGGGACCCACAGGTGATAAAGCAAATACATCTTCCTTATCATTGAAAACCCTGTCTCTTCTTCTCAGAACAGGGAGCGTCTTCTGTGGAACCTAGAATCTAGACCAGGGGTGGGCAAACTTTTTGACTCGAGGGCCACAATGGGTTCTTAAACTGGACCGGAGGGCCGGAACAAAAGCCTGGATGGAGTGTTTGTGTGAACTAATATAAATTCAAAATAAACATCTACACTAATAAAAGAGAAACATGGTAATTGGCGTACGACCGCTACCCTTCCCATTGGCTAATCAGCGTATCCTTATGCAAATTAACTGTCAGCCAAGATGGCGGCCGGCAGCCAGGCAGCTGGAAGCTAACAGGAGGCTTGCTTGCTGTGGACTCCAACGTTCCCCGCAGGCCTCTGAGCTTCAGTTGGAAACATAGTAACATTTATAAAAGATAAACAAAAGCCCAGAAAGCTCCTGTCAGTCAGCCGGGATCTCAGAGCTGGAGTCGCAACATTGTTTCGAATACAGAAAACAAAGGCCAGAAACCTGCTTTCAGCCGAGCCTCAGAGAGAAAGCCGGCTCTCAGCTCCAGTGACAGCCATAGAAGGTAAATAAATGCCAGAATAAAAAAAAAAGAAAAAAAGGAGAGGTTTGGAGCTCCAGTCGCCTGCCAGCCTGAAAACAGTCCTCAGCCCCTCACCCAGACTGGCCAGGCACCCCAGTGGGGACCCCCACCCTGAAGCAACAAGATGGCGGCTAATTTGCATACTGAAGGCAGGCGGCAGCAGGCAAGGCTGTCTGCGGTCTGGGACTCGGATCTGTGACCCTGCCAGGCAAGATCAGTGGAGCCACGAGGCCTCCCGGCACCGGGATCAGGGTGAAAGGGGGCAGCGCCCAAACCCCCTGATTGCCCTGCGGCTCTGTGTGTGATGGGGGCAGCGCCCCAACCCCCTGATCAGCCCTGCTCTGTGGGTGATAGAGGGCGGCGCCCCAACCCCCTGATTGCCCTGCGGCTCTGTGTGTGACAGTGGTGGCACCCCAACCCCCCCACGGGCCCTGCTCTATGTGAGACGGGGTAGAGCCATACCTCCCCATCGGCCCTGCCCTGAGTGTGACAGGGTGTGGCGCCTCAACTACCCGCCACGGGCCCTGCTCTGTATGTGACAGGGGGCGGTGCCCCAGCTCCCCTATTAGCCCTACTTTGTGCGTGACAGGGGGGAGCTCCTCAACCCCCTGATTGGCCCTGCTCTGTGTGTGACAGGGGACAGCTCCCCAACCCCCTGATCGGCCCTGCTCTGTGCATGACACGGGGGAGCTCCCAAAACCCCTGATTGACCCTGCTCTGTGCATGACAAGGGGGAGCTCCCCAAACCCCTGATGGTCCCTGCTCTGTGTGTGACAGGGGGCAGCGCCCCAACCCCCTGATCGGCCCTGCTCTGTGTGTGACAGGGTACGGAGCCCCAACCCCCCTGATGGTCCCTGCTCTGTGTGTGACAGGGGGCAGCGCCCCAACCCCCTGATCGGCCCTGCTCTGTGTGTGACAGGGTACGGAGCCCCAACCCCCCTGATGGTCCCTGCTCCGTGCATGACAGGGGGCGGCGCCCCAACTCCCCAATCGGCCCTGCTCTGAGCCTGACCAGGGGCTGCACCTAGGGATTGGGCCTGCCATCTGCCACCCGGGAGCAGGCCTAAGCCAGCAGGTCGTTATCTCCCGAGGGGTCCCAGACTGCGAGAGGGCACAGGATGGGCTGAGGGACCCCCTTTCCCCCCGAGTGCACAAATTTTTGTGCACCGGGCCTCTAGTCATTACATAAAAGGGTACGGTCTTTTTTTTTTTTTTTAGTTTTATTCATTTCAAACGGGCCGGATCTGGCCCGCGGGCCGTAGTTTGCCCACGGCTGATCTAGATCCTACTTTAAAAATCATCACCGGTTCTAAGGAACTTTAATATATGGAAAAATCCACACTCGGACACCAACCAGTCATTTGAGAAATCACAGTCTCCATATCCCTAGAGAGACCTGGCTAAAGTTTGGGGATGTGTCGTAGCAAATACCTCCAACAGGGCCAATTGACTGTCTTATTCTGAGACGCTTCCGATGTCTGAAGAAAAGGAACAGGCTGAAAATTATGCTGAAAGAAATCATCGGTCGTTTCACAGAATGATGTTCAAGCATTTTGCCCAATTCAGTTCATAACGTTTTATTCAATATCTGCGATATACCAGACACTGGGCAGGCTGCGGATGAAATGGAGACTCACAAAGCTTAATCTTGCCTTTCAGAAACTCACAATGTAATGAGAAAGATGCAGAATAGCTTTAGACAACCAGTACTAGCATGCCAGTAGTGCTGTAGATACAGTAAGGAGAGCTCTTAATTAGGATCAGAGGTGCCTTTAAAAAAAATGACAAGTAAGCATAATCTTAAAGAGTGGATGGGCTTTTACAAGGCAAACAACAGAAGAAAGGTGTGCAAGGCACCGGCAAAGGCACAGAGGAATTAAAGCACATGGCAAAATCACGCTCAAGAAACTGAATCATAGTTTGATGTGGTTGAGAGCAAGGAAGGTGTGGAGAGCGGGGGTAAGGTGTAGGACTAGAAAGGTAGGTTTGGGTCAGGATAGGAAGGGTTTTACATGCTATGCCTGAGCACCTGGACTTTAGTCTGTGGTTAATTAGAAGCCAAACTAAGTTTTTAAACAAAGGAGACCATGCTTAGTTCTATGAAAGAAACCTAACGGCAGTGAGAGGCTGGTTTGGAGGGGGGAGATTCTGGAGATAGGGAATCAAGGTAGAAGGCTATTCTAGTAGCCCCTTTGGGAGATGACAAAAGCCTTAAACTGTGGAAAGGGAAGAGGCACTGATAATCTGGAAGTTTTCAGTTGAATATAAGGATGGATGGTGATATCATCCACCAAGAGAGGGAATACAGAAAAATAGACATGTTAGGGGGTATGTGAATGAGCAGAAATGAATTCAGTTTGGGCCTTAGCAAGCTTGGAATTCTCACAGGACACCCAGGAAGAGAAGTCCAGAAGGCCAACTTAAAGACGTCTAGAGCCCTGGCCAGTGTTTCTCAGTGGTTAGAGCATCAGCCCACAGACCCAAACAGTTGTGGGTCCTATTCCCAGTCAAGGACACATACCTGGATTGCAGGTTTGGTCCCTGGCCCTGGTCGGGGCATGTGGGGGAGGCAACCAATCGATATGTCTCTCTCTTTTTTTTTTTTAAATATATTTTATTGATTTTTTACAGAGAGGAAGGGAGAGGGATAGAGAGTTAGAAACATCGATGAGAGCGAAACATTGATCAGCTGCCTCCTGCACACTCCCCACTGGGGATGTGCCCGCAACCAAGGTACATGCCCTTGACCGGAATCGAACCTGGGACCCTTGAGTCCCCAGGCCGACACTCTATCCACTGAGCCAAACCGGTTAGGGCGATATGTCTCTCTTACATTGATGTTTCTCTCTCTCTTGCTCTCTCCTCTCTCTCTCCACATCCCCCCATCCTTCCACTCTCTCTCTGAAAACCAATGGGAAAAATATCCTCGGGTGAGGATTAACAACAAAACAGAAGAAAAAAAAAAGATGTCTAGAGATTAAGTGGGACACAAAGGTCTTGGAATAATGAAAGCAACAAATTTGCAGAGGGAAAGAGAGTAAAGCAAATCAGAGGTGAGGACCAAGAATAGCACCCTGGGTGCAGCATGCAGCTGTATGGGGTGTTCATGGCACAAGGGTGTCAGGCTGAGTTGGGGTGAATGGGGCCTAAAGTCCCAAGCTCTTCCTGCCAAGCTATGGCCCCTGGCCCCGGATATGGTGTGCCTTTTACTACTTCTTACAAACATTCCATCTGGGAGTAGTAACGTTCGTTCTGGAAACAGCAGCATTTTTTTAAATGTTTTTTATTGATTTCAGGGAGAGGGAGATAGAAACATCCATGAGAAACATCCTCCTGCATTTCCCCCACTGGGTGTCGAGACAGCAACCTGGGCATGTGCCCTGACTGGAAAGCCAAGCGGTGACCTCCTGGTGTACGGGATGATGTTCAACCACTGAGCAACACTGGCCAGCCTGGAAACAGGAACGTTTAAAGACTGGGCCCAGCTGGTGTGGAGAATCGTGTCCTGGAATCTCAGGAAGGCAAGGAGGGGATGGTGAACGGGACTGAAAAGTAAGACTGAGGTTGGCAAACTGGGTGAGCGGTGACTTGAGAGGGGGTAGCGTCAGTGGAAGGGCAGGGTGGGCAGAAGTCACACCACAGTAAGTTGAGAGGGAAGGAATGTCAGGGAAACTCTTTGGGGAGAAGAGGAAAACTTGTGTCTACCTAGTGCCGTGGTCGGCAAACTGCGGCTCGCGAGCCACCTGCGGCTCTTTGGCCCCTTGAGTGTGGCCACGAAGTTTCAATCGCACTGTACGGGCGCGCCCGCACGTGGTATTTTGTGGGAGAGCCACACTCAAGGGGCCGCAGTTTGCCGACCACTGACCTAGAGGATGAAAAGCAGAAACCGGGACAGGTGAGAGCGATGGGATCACTGGGGAAGGCGGAGGAGACCAGTTTTACAGCTACTGCTATTCCTTTGCATGACAATGATTCCGTCTCCTCACCCCATTACCAGAGATGCCTATCATCATCACCACCTTGCCAGTTCTCCTGCTCTGCCCTCATTGTGAGGGTGGTACCCTTGTACCAGCTTTCCACCCAGCAACTCACACCCATGCGCTCAGCCCCAGGTTGGCACAGAGAAGAGGTGGAGAAAAAACAAAACCCAAACTGGTTTCCTAGCAGATCCACCCCAAATGACCCACCCAGGAAGACTTTTTTCCAAAAATAGAATTCTTAGGATCTATCTCTCTAGCTCAGCGATTTTCAACCCGTGTGCCGCAAGAATTTTAAAACATGCAATACCTGACTATGTAGTCAGGGGCACTGACCTCTTTTCCCTTCCATTGTCAAACTAAAAAATGACAGCAGCCAATACAATAGTCATTCGGTGTGAATGAATCAAAATTATATGTATTTTTGGTCAGATCGGCAAAAATATATATATATCGGTGTGCTGCAGACTTTTAATAATTCGTTTATGTGTGCAATGAGGTGAAAAAGGTTGAAAATTGTTGCTCCAGCTCCATTCAGGAAAGATATTGTTGGGCCCCGTGACACCTCATGGAACAAAGCAACCAGAAACAGAATTTTAGTATGAAATCCACAAAAATAAAAAAATAAAAATCTTGGCCCTGGCCAGGTAGCTCAGTTGGTTAGAGCACCATCCTGATATGCCAAGGTTGTGGCTTTGATCCTGGGTCAGGGCACATACAAGAAGCAGCCAATGAATGCATAAATAAGTGGGACAACAAATCAATGTTTTGTTTTGTTTTCTCTCTGCCTTCCTCTGTTTCTCTCTAAAATCAACAAATAAAAAAAATTTTAAGGAAAAAAAAAAAGAAAAAAATATTCGTAAATCCTATGAAGTGGCATCACCTGCGGTTTCAGATGTGCCCTCTGCCTACTGCTTCCACGGGGCTGCCTCCCGTTAAAGCAAACAGGGCCGGTCTCAAGGCATGTTCTTCATCCTGTGACCTCCCTCCTTTGCTCTCCGCCAATCTTCGTCATGTGTTGGCCAACTGCTTCCACTTTAATGGAAAAGACAAGATTTTTCTGTTAGGTGGAAGTCTGGACTAGACTAACACAAATATTCTGTAATTCTATAAAACTTATTCATATTTAAGTGTTGCCCCAATCAACTCTGAGATTTGCTTTGGTCAGAAAGCCTCCTGATATTTCACCAGACCTGATTAGAATTAGGAAGTTTTGTATACCAATCTGGGTTGCTGACTTCTCTCGAAAATATTTTTGTTTCTTCATGATAGTCATTTCTCCATCAAAAGTGAAAAAAACTAACAACATAATGCAGGTTAGGATCCCCTCAGAATATCAGGTTGGCCTCAGCGTGGCCACTCATTCCTTGAGGGGCCACAACAGGCCCTGGGGTTTTGGAAAAAACAGGTCAACGGGGCCCACATAATTGTCTTTATATCTGGCTTGCTAAACTCATTTACATTTATTGTCTGTGGTTACTTGACTTTCTCAGAACCCTGATATAGGGAGACTTAGGTGGAGTTTGGGAGGACTACTTCTCTCCTTTCACTCCCACTCCTGCCCTTAACCCTGTCATTCCTGTCTCCCTGGGATGAACAAAGCCAGCAGGGGCTGACTCAGCTCATGCTTTCAGAGACTGAATCCTGGGACTTGCTGGGCCCAACGAAGCTTATGTCCCTTCACGATAATTTTCCTCTAGAATGTGGCACACAGCCACCTGAGTCCTGGTAACTGGCAGCTTCAGGACTTCTCCTACCTTCCCTGCCATTCCTACAATCCATGTGGGTTTAACCCAGTCCTTGTCTCCCTCCGCTCACAGAACTTCAGATCTAGATTGTAAGAGTGTCAACGTATTTGACATTCATTGTCAATTGTGTCTGGGTTTTAAAAATATTTTTCTCAATGTTCTAGAATGACATGGTTATACCAGCAATGATTATTCCTATCTCGAAATATGACATTGTTGCCATTCACTATTCTAGGTGCTAGCAATTCACAGAGCATGCCAGACAGAGGAAACGGGCTATGCAGTCAAAGAGGCATGGATGGGCTTGACTATGACTCAGGAACAGTGAGAAAGTCTAGTCAAGTTTTGGAGTATTTATTTGAATTATGCAAATTTGAAATCATTATAAACGATTAATAACACCTTACCATAGGCATAAAATTGGAAGCAATAAGAATCCACGCCTTCACAGTGTTTAGCATTTGCAGGAATTGCATACTTTCAAAGCTGCTGGTAGCTCAGTGAATTAGAAACTGTTTATGCTGTTGCCACATGGCGGAGCCATTTTAGCTGGTAAAATAATACCTTCCCTTCAATAAATTTACATTTATCACTAAGTATTCTTGCTAATTACTTTGACTAAGTAGTCTTGAATTATGGATGTTTTAAATTTTGTGTGAAGGTTTCAGGAATGTATACCTTGCATAAAATTAAACTGCACTAGAATTTGGCGTGGTGCTATAGCTGGCTTGGCTCAGTGGATAGAGTGTTGGCCTGCAGACTGAAGGGTCCCAGGTTCGATTCTGGTCAAGGGCACATGCCTGGGTTGCAGGCACAATTCCCAGTAGGGAGCATGCAGGAGGCAGCCAATCAAAGATTCTTTCTCATAATCCATGTTTCTATCTCTCTCTCTCCCTCTCCCTTCCTTTCTGAAATCAATAAAAAAATATTTAAAAAAAAAAAGAATTTGGTATGGCAAGACTGTAGAGTAAATGGTAAGGAGAAGAAGACATATGGAAAGTGAGAAACCAGTTTGAAAACAGGTTTATAGATAGATTATGAAGCTCTTTGAAGGGTATGCATTCTTGATTCATGAGGATATTACTATATCCACAAAATCCTACCATAGGCAGTGAGAAGAATGGAAGAGAATCTTCTTCAAGTGATATTGCTCATAAAGGCAATAGGTTGGCACTATATTTTTTCCCCAAGTATATATTTTTAAGAATATTTTATTGATTTTTTACAGAGAGGAAGGGAGAAAGATAGAGAGTTAGAAACATCGATGAGAGAGAAACATCGATCAGCTGCCTCTTGCACACCTCCTATTGGGGATGTGCCCGCAACCAAGGTACATGCCCTTGACCGGAATTGAACCTGGGACCCTTGAGTCTGCAGGCCGACGCTCTATCCACTGAGCCAAACTGGTTAGGGCTCCCCAAATATTTTATTTATCTTTTGCTCTCTCATTCATTTATTCAACTGCTTATTGAACATCTACTATTTGACAGCAACTATACTAGGCATTCGAAATACAAAAATGAATAATACATTGGTCCCTGACCTTAAAAAATAAAATTAGCCCGGCCGGCATGGCTCAGTGGTTGAGCGTCAACCTATGAACCAGGAGGTCACTGTTGGATTCCTGGTCTGGGCACATGCCGGGGTTGCAGACTCCATCCCCAGTCGGGGGCGTGCAAGATGCAGCCGATCAATGGTTCTCTCTCATCATTGATGTTTCTATCTCTCTCTTCCTCTCTGAAGTCAATAAAAATATATTTTAAAAATAAATAAATGAACAAATACATAAATAAAATTAATCACCATTTTTTGATTAGTGCAAAAAGTATTCAATAAGCACTTATGTGTGAGGTACTGTATTAGCTATAGAAATACACGAGAAAGCCAGGCAAGGTCCCTGCCCTCCTGGTGCTTACATGCTAGTGGGGGCAGATCACAAACCAATAAATGCAATTAAATTGAATAGTGGTATAAAGAAAGTAAAACAGCATAATGTATTAGTGACTGGCCAGGGGTAGTGGTGGTATGAAAAGCTCCTCTGAGGAAGTGACCTTTCAGGCTGAGCCTGAGTGGTCATAAAGAGCAGGCCACGTGAGGATCTGTGGGATAAAGTTGCAAGAGGAGAGGAAAGCAAGTACAAGGGCCTCAGGATGGGAGCAAGCCCTGCCCTGGAGCAACTTTTGTAGACGTGCAGTCTGAGTCGTAGTCAGGACTGTTTACTTTAGTGTTGTTGGTGATTGCACACAACCTTGAAAAAGATCTCATAGCTTATCAACGAGAATTTGCATGAATTGTGACATATTCACATAATGGAATCGTACACAGAAGTGGAAATCAACATGGATGAAACTCAGAAACATACTGTTGAGAGCAAAAAGCAAATGGCATGCAATCATTTTTTCAAAGTTCGAAAACAAGGAAAATTAAATAATGTATATATGTATATATATATTTGGTGAAAGAAATTTTTTAAAAAAACAAGCATATTAAACATCATAGTCAAGATAGTGTTTGTCTTTGGGAAAGAGACACAGTCAGCTGCTAAGATATTGGCAATATTCTATTTCTTAAGCAATGATGGTTATATGGGCATTTATTTTATTCGTTATACCTAATTTATACATAATCTATTTTTTAATACATGAAATACTTTTTCTTAAATAGATCACTCTGGCTGCAGTGCAAATGATGAACTGAAGAGAGACAGGAATATAAGCAAGAGACGTGTTAGGAGACTATAATTTATCCAGGCAAAAGGCGATTGCGATCTGGATCAAAATGGCAGCAGTGGAGTTGAAAAGAAGTGGACGAACATGGCATCTATTTTGGAGGTGAATCACCCTAACCCTAACCATTATGCTCTGGTGGAGGTTTGCATGGTGTTCGGTGGAGCATGGAAGAGGAATAGCTGAGTCAGACTGGGAGCTTTAGGGGAGCTTCTTGGAAGAGATGAGAGATCATCTGAGTTTGGGACAACGGGGACTTTGTTGGGTGATAGTAACTGAGGAGAGGTAGTCCAGTTGGAGGTACGGGCTTATGCAAAGATCCTAAAGCAGCAAGTCTCTGTTTGGGAACTAAAGAGTGCAAGTGAGGGCAGGGGCCGAACGTAGGAAGCTAGCTGTGCCCACTGAGGGGTTCAGATCTTATTCTGAAACATGCAGGGAAACTGCCTCCATTTTTCTTTCCAGGGAGAAAGGAAGGTCCCTGTGAACAACAAAATAAGGCCCGGGTAGGATGCTGTGAGAATCTCGCCACAAGGAGGTCCTGGTTGGACGACTCTGAAATGCTGCTCTTTGCACCTATCATCACCAAAACCTAAATTTTGTAGAATTAGGGATATATTGAAATAAAGGTAAAAGGAAAAGAAGGCCAAATGGAAGAGAAAATGATAGAGATGAAAAGGAGGAATTTGACCTTTGAGAAAATAATAATTAAATACCACTGGGGACCATAAGCCCTGGTTTCCTTTTAGGAATGCTTAGACTGGCTTTGCTTAAAGCTGCAAAGAACAAACCCATAGCTTTTTAAAATGCTTTGTGTTTAAAAAATGAACTATGATCTTTAGTATCTGAGGCAAATATTTAAATATGATAATTACTAGAGGCCCGGTGCATGGATTTGTGCACCAGTAGGATCCCTCGGCCTGGCCTGTGCCCTCTCATAATCCAGGACCTCTCAGGGAATGTTGGAGAGCTGGTTTTGGTCCGATCCCCACAGGCCAGGCCGAGGAACCCCACTGGTGCACGAATCCGTACACCGGGCCTCTAGTATGCATATAAGATCTTTGTTTAATCTCTTCCTGCCCTCCCCCTGCCCCCTTCCCTCTGAGATTCATCAGTCTGTTTCATGTTTCAATGCCTGTGCATTGAGCATCTGCCCCCTGGTGGTCAGTGCATGTCATAGCTACCGGTCGAACAGTCGGACGGTTGGACGGTCACTTAGGCTTTTATATATATATATAGATGGCATTCTTGTCCTCTTTTCAGATACTTTTCTTGAGAAGTATAAAAATCTCAGAAATAAAGTTAACATGCAGGAGTTGGTGACTCAAAGCCACCTTTTCCAATGTATACCCTTTGTTATATTTTCTTATCAGATTTCCAGTTTTGTTTCAACTTTTCCCCCTTGTGTTTCTTCCTTGTTCTGAGAAGAATGATTCATCAAATAGAAGTGAAACCAAACCCATTTTCCCTGGCCGGTGTGGCTCAGTTGGTTGGAGCATTGTCCCTTACACGGAAAGGTCGTGGGTTCAATTCCTGGTCAGGGCACATACCTAGGCTGCAGATTCCATCCCTGCTTGGGGCACATATGGGAGAAAGGCTCTCATATTGATGTGGGGTGTTTTTTTCTCTCTCTCTCTTTCTCTCTTTAAAAAAATCAATAAGCATATTCTTAGGTGAAGATTAAAAACAAAAACACTAAACATATTCACAGAGTAAATGAAAAAAAAAAAAGATAGCATGCATCTCACCATGAAAATAGATGAAAACAATGGTCTCTCTTTTTAGGACTTGGGGGGGAGGGAGCAGATTTTGTTCCTTAAAAGGCTCCAACTAGAAAACCTGATTTCTTATATTAAATACGAAAGGCAGCATGCAATTAAGGAAAGAGGCCAAGGTTTGAAGGCCATTAGACCTGGTTTTAAGTCTAACTTAATTTAATACCTAATTTACACATTATCTATATTTTTATAGGCATAGACAGACATTGAACCTGAGTCTTAATTTCTTCTTCTGAAAAGTGGGATTCTAGTTATAATAGCTAAATTTTATTGAGTGTTTACTATGCCACAGGCCTTACAATGTACAAATTTTAACTCACTTATTCTTCACAATAACCCTAAATCAGAAGGTAGATTCTATTACTATCCCCATCTTACAGATGAGGAAATGCAGAAACAGAGGTTAGGAAACTTGCACATCATCACACAGCTAGAAAAGTGGTAGAGTTAGGATAAATACCCAGGTACCTGATTCCAGAGACTAAGAATCTGAGTTCTCCAAGTCTAAGGATCAAAAGATATAAGTGAAAGCATTTGGAAACTTAAGTACTTTAGGCATGCCAGTCTAAAAGGTAAACAGACAGATTTATAAATTGTTAAGTGTGGTTGTATTTTATTTTTCAACTTACAACAAAGCAAACATTTGTAGATATTCCACTGGTGGATGGTTTAGGCTTACGGATGCTTTTACTGTGGGCTTTGACAAATGGAACGTAATCAGGAAGCTTGTCTTAGGCACATGCATACACAGCTGTCAAGTTTTCACATTGGCCCATTTTAATTGCCATGACGACCACTCAAATTGACAAATGGGGATCAATAACAGAAGTCTTAATTAGATGATGAATAGCATTTTGGAATCATAAAATGCATTAAGCCTACATTTAGACTGCTCAAAAGAGTCTATGTAGAAATCTTTAGCAGAATCTTGTTAATAACACATTAAATATTTTCTTAAAAACAAATCTAATCCACATCTCAAATTGGAGCAAAGTCCTTCCGACGGGTCATTTCCAAATGAGCCAAGTTTGTTATTAAACACTTTTATGAGTACTATAACTATAAAATTCAGGAATCCAAGGCTATGATTCTTCCTTGATAATAAAGTTTATATCCTTTTTGGTTGAATGTTTTAAATGATGCCCTTGAGCTGCTTTGTAAAACCTACAAATGACAACTGACATGAAAACATGACCTGTTTGGGGCAGAAGGAATGTGCAGTTTGCAAAATGACACACAGGGAGTTAGGAAGGCCTCCTGAGAGTTGTCTCATTATTGTTAAAGTTATTTCAATAGCAATCATATAATATGAGGGCTCACGGGATCTTAGAGATTACCTTCTGGACTAGTGCCTCAGGTTGGAGTCTCTGAAAGATTGTGTGATATCCTTGTGGTGGGCAGCTCGTTAGTGGCCAGGCCAGAATGTGAGGCCCATTTTTCAAACCAACTGTTCGCACATCCGGGAGCTTCATGTACGCCTGCCTGGTAGCTAACCTCTTTTTCATGAGCAGTGTTGACTGTACACAGCAGAGTTGCGTTACAAACTACAACTCCAGCTACTCCCTTCAGCACCGATCATGTTCAACGATATAAGTGGGTTGTGGCCTACTCAAGGATTAGGTTCCAAAGTCAGGCAACATTTTGTACTTTTTAATCCCTTAACGTTTTTTACCCAGCCCACCAGTCCCCTTTCCCTCTGACAACTGTCAGTCTGTTCTGTTTCTATGAGTCTGTTTCTAATTTGTTTATTGTGTTCTTTAGATTCCACATATGAATGAAATTATATACAAAAAATGAAACTAGATCACCTTCTTACACCATAAGAATAAACCCAAAATGGACTAAAGACTTAAATGTAAGACTTGAAACCATAAAAATGCTAGAAGAAAACATAGGCAGTAAAGTGTCTGACATTTCTCTTAGAAATATTTTTTTCTGATGTAACTCCTCAGGTAAAGGAAACAAAAGAAAAATAAACAAATGGGACTACATCAAACTAAAAAAAGTTTTTGTGCAGCAAAGGAAACCATCAACAAAATGAAAAGACAACCTACTGAATGGGAGAAGGTATTTGCCAATGAGACATCTGATAAGGGGCTATTATCCAAAATTTATAAAGAGCTCAGATAACACCAGAAAAACAACCCAATTAAAAAGTGGGCAGTATACCTAAATAGACACTTGTCAAAATAAGACATACAGATGGCTGATAGATGTGTGAAAATTTGCTCAACATCACTAATCCACAGGCACTTCTAAGTTGTTCTCTCTCTCTCTCTCTCTCTCTCTTTCTCTCCCTCCCTCCCTTCCTCCCCCCATCCCTTTTTAACCCATTCTCCCTTTCCTCCCTATCTTTCTGTATCTACTTTCCATTTGAATTCAAATGTTAAATATATCACTGATTAAGTGAGTCTATATGTTTGTTCCTGTCATATAGGATATATTATATAAGTTAGTTATTAATGTAAGGGGCAATTTGCCTAGAGGTCAAGGACCCAGGAGCCATACTGCCTTGGTCTAAATCCTGGTTCAGCCACTAATGAGCTGTGTGACTCAGGACACATGATTTAAATTCTCTGTGCTTCAGTTTTCTTCTCCGGTAAAATGGATATAATAAAAATGAACCCTTGTTTTGTGATTGTTATGAGGATTGAGTTATAATATATTTCAAGTGTTTAGGACAGTGCAATGTAAGTGCTTATAGGAGCATAACTATTGTTATGTGATGTCACTATACTTCGGGTAACTCGGAGAACTTCATTTTGACAATTCCTAACAGTTGTGTGTGCTTAGTTTAATTTATCATCTTTGGTCTCCATTCTTTCTGGCATATGGTGATCACCCATAAGGAAAAAGTGCTGAATGACTGTCTCGCACAAAACTGAGAGCGGTTGTAGTACTTACTTTAGAGCCAAAAGGCAGGGTGATGAGAGGAGTGACTCATCTTACTAGCTGTGTGACCTTGGACTTTAGTATCTCCAGTTGCAAATCCTAAATGACAGCACTACGTATTTCACAAAAGGTCTGTGAAGGTCAAACACGATATGTGTAAAATGTTTCATAAACTATAAGGTAACATCAGAATGTAAAAGATTGTTGTTAATAACTATTTAAATAGAAGCTGACATTATTGTTGCTATAAGAGCCTTCACAGAAATAAAGACAAATAATTCATTAGTTTCTGCAGCCACACTTCACTGTAGGAATCTACTGAGAGGAACACCAGGTCTCCAATTATTTTCTTAATATCTACACAATTCTCTGAAAACTCGGGTTTTGGGGAATTCTCAGTAGTATCCTCCAGATTTTCCAGTACTAGGTAAATGGAAACTACCCATGATGAAAGTTGTTTGTTATATAACACCTTTGATATTGCAGAGATAGGCTCGTGAGAAAAGATTACATGAGTGTTAAGGAATTTGTGGTTAATATATAGATTTTGTTTTCTATAGTCACTGGCATGAGATTAAGTATAATTTAAAATTTTTTTTATTGATTTTAGAGAAGAAGGGAGAGGGAGAGATAGAAACATCAATGATGAGAGAGAATCATTGATCAGCTGCCTCCTGCATGCCCCCCACTGGGGATCAAGCCCTCAATCTGGGCATGTGTGCTGACCAGGAATCGAACCGTGACCTCCTGGTTTATAGTTCGATGTTCAACCACTGAGCCACATCAGCCAGGCAAATTAAGTATAATTTTTTAATAAAATGAGACAAATTGATTTTTCTGGCTTGCACTACTAGGCCCTACTTTTCAAAGATATGTTATCAATAGATATGTGTATCCAAAGGGGAAAACATAATTTTATTGCAGGTTATTCAGCATTTTATATGACTCAGGGTCCCTGAGATTATTATAAACTTGCCCCTGAAATTAAGCTTTCTTTCATTAAACTAGATGAAATTTTCTCCTGAATTTTTATTATAGTGAAAATGCATGCATTAGTCAGGATAGGCTAACTTATGTTGCAGTAGCAGGTTAACCCTAAAATCTAGTGGCTTATACAAGGGTCTATTTCTCACTTTCATGTGAGCAGGTAGATCTGTTCTGCTCCAGTATCTCTCCATTGTTGCCCTGTCAGGGGAAGAAAACACCTAAAGAACATGCACCCATTTTGCTTTGCTTGGCCCAGAGTGACACCATTCG
Organism: Myotis yumanensis; assembly: GCF_028538775.1. Classification (NCBI taxonomy): domain Eukaryota; kingdom Metazoa; phylum Chordata; class Mammalia; order Chiroptera; family Vespertilionidae; genus Myotis; species Myotis yumanensis. The sequence goes on along the minus strand of NW_027223767.1, from coordinate 19,941,274 downwards.
TTCTGTCCATAGCTTCTTGACCAGAACTAGTCACGTGGACTGTAGGAGACGGGAAACGTGAAGAGCACAAGGATATTCAGTGAATGATAAACATCTCTGCCACAGCCCCCAAACCTCTAAAGCAGTGAGATGCTCTCAATCACATTCCAGTACTTTTATCCTCATCCCCTCACCCCAGGACAGTGCAGTAGAGGAAGGAGCATAGACTGTAGGGTAAGGCTGCCCTGGGTTTGAATTCCACTTGCCCCTCATAGTAGTTGTGTGAGTTTGAGCAAGTTCTTCTGTTTCTCTCCTCCTCAATTTCGTCATCTATGAAATGGGGTTCCAACACCTACCTTGTAAGGTTGCTGCAACAAGAAGAAATTATCTACGCAATCCCTTTGTTGATTATTATCAACAAGAAGGACAAGGAAATATTTAGGGCAGTAATTTTCAGCTCTTAATTCTTCAACACTTCAGATATTTCAAATTAGCTCAAGGAGTGTTGTAACATTTCAAAACGCTCTTCAACTAGGATTATTTAAAATTCCTCTTTACTTACTAAAACTGCCGGAAGCTGGTCCATCCTTGCTGCTTGACACAGTCGCTGCAGGGAAGAAACATCTGCACAGCATGTTTCAAGGGACCTGGCGTATACGGCATACTGTTCTTAATATGTTTGCTCACCTTCTTGGCACTATGTGTTTTAACCAAGGTCACCTCTCCAAGAAAGGTTGTTTCCCCAGGTAGGGATTTTTCCCTGAAGTTAGGGAGGGAATAAAACCCCTTAACTAAGTGCCAGGCGGGTAGTTAATCACTTTAACTACGAACAATCACGCTTAGGCTACATAATCTTTACTCCCTGGAATGGAGATAAGAAACGCCCTAACCTTTGGAATAGAAATTGATAGGATTAAAATCAACTGGTATAAATACAGATGTAACAAGACAATAAAACACAGTACTTGGCTGGAGATCCTGGCTAGAGATCCTGGCTAGGCTCCTGATCAACTGAACGCTGTCTCCATGTCATTCCTTCTTCGCAGAACTCCGTCCACACCTTTGGGGACCCCTGGACCTGCTGGAGTTGGACCCCAGCATAAAACAAATCTCTGCAGGTCACTAGAAGTAGGATTAGTGCTGACATCACTCTGGGCAAATTATGAGAGAGGGGAAACTTGTCTTTATTATTCAACTTTTGCCCCTTCTGTGATATCTTCTCACCTACTCCAGCCCCCAGGCTTTGGATTAGCCTGGTGTGAATCCCAGTTTAGTCACTCTCCATTAATTAGTTAAGCATTCTGAGACCAAGTATTCTCTTCGCCAAAGTTGGGACAGTCAAGACTACCTCATAGGGTTGTTTACAAGATCAAATTGCAGTTAAAGTCCTCAGCACAGAATAACTGGCTGTTTTCTGACTTCGTTCCTTGCGATCATGCCTGAGTCTTGGGGGAGAGGAGACTATAAGTGAAAACTACCAGAGCAGTGTCACAAAAATATCCAAGAGACGATAAAAGACCAAATCAACACCAGGTTGACCCCTGGCCAATAGGTTCAGGAAAGTAATCATAATGATGGTGATGACAAAGGTAAAGTTGGTGAAGAAAGAAGTTTGTAAGCTGTTTTCAATTATTCAAAAAGCCCAGTGTCAACGATTATATTATTAACCTCTAAAAGCCTGCACAGGTTAACTAAGGTAGCAGATTTCTTTGCTTTTAGGTGGATTTACATCACTTGGGTAATGGTGATGTCATGAAAGAAATTCAGAGAGGCAAGTAGGTATCATTGATAAATATTTTACTGGTAAAAATTGGGAAAACAGATCTGGTCAGTTTTTCTCAGTGGTTAGAGTGTCGGCCTGTGGATCAGGGTTTCGGGTTTGATTCCCAGTCATGGACATGTGCCTCGGTTGCAGGTTCGATCCCAGGCCTGATCAGAGCGTGTGTAGGAGGCAACCAGTCAATGTTTCTCTCTCCTTCCTCCCTCTCTTCCATTCTCTCTCTCTCTGAAGATCAATGGAAAAAATATCCTTGGGTGAGGATTAAAAAAAAAAGTTAGAAAACAGATTACTATTATTTAATAAATAAAGTTTGCTTGATAGACCAGTTCTTTCAAAAAATGGGGCCCAGGAGGAGAAAAATAGTATGAAATGTGTTCTTATTGATAGAAAGGTTGGGAAGGGAGCAACTGGCTTTGTCTGTTCCTTCTCCACTGATATTTATAATCCTAAGGGTCAAAACCAGAATGAATGTTAGAATTTCAGGTACCTCATGGTAGATAGAGAAGACATTTGGTGACAGATTATGGAAGCTTCTTTTGAATTTCATGTCCAAGTCAGGCTCTATTCTAACTTCTAATTGTAAATAGTAGATATCATTTTTAATACAGGCTTTGTTTTTTCAAAACTGTCAGACAAAATGAGATAATGACCATTTATGATATTGCTGTGCTCTGTTAAAGCTAGTTAACATTCCTTTCTGTGCAAATGTACAAGGTCACTGTGCTTTATAAGGGTGGAGAATCTTTTTACTGATGACCTGTAATTCTCCAGGATGGTTACATGTCCCAGGACAAAGCTGATTCATAATCTACTAGGTGGGGCAAAGGTATTATGTCTTCAGCATTTCTTGCCAACTCCTTTCAGCATTTAACTAAACGATGTGGAAATCTTTTGAGAATTTTCAAGGTAACATGAAAATTAATCCTAATCCTCCCCCTAATCCAATCTTTTCCTTTTCCAAAGGCCCAAGAAAGGACAGAGGACGTGCTCCACGCAACACAGTTAAGACTAGAACTCAGGTCTCCTGATTCCAAGTCCAATTAGACGCATAATTGTTCTGTTTCCTCTTCCACTTTAAACGATCCCAACCCACCACTGCCTGAATCTGTTTTGTTTTGTTTTTTTTTCCTTTATCGTCTCTAGCCTTCTACTTAATTACCTACACATTCAGATTTTCACAATCCTCCTACCTTGTCCTTACAGCATTTTAACGGGGCTTTCCAAGTTCCAGTTTGAGAAACCCTGAATGAGAGGCAGGGTCTGAAGGCTTCCCCACTCTCCATTCCACGCTGAAGTTTCAAAGGACACAAAGAAAAGCTTACCAGGAGGATATATGTCTGTTCCTCTTAGAAACAAGTCCGTTGGGGTTCCATCTATTCTGCTCATTTCTTCTTTTTGCTTCTATGTCAATAGGGGCTTTGAACATCTGTCAGATAGCAGCTTTTCACCCCGACCCCCTCCTCTCTCTCTGACACATTTAGCTACTGCAATATTAGACAAAAAAATGTTTTTTTCTAAGATACGGGGTGGGGAATGGGGAGCAAAGCAGAGACATCCAAGGTGGTTCTGGCCAGGGCCGCCTCTCCCCCTAACCCACCCCAGTTGTGTGGCAAAGCGAAGCAGAGACTCTTATGGGGGGAAAGTGAACACAGGATGGAAGCAGAGAAAGCGATAACTTACAAAAGGGCTACAATTTAAAACTGAGGTATATGAGAAAAGCACAGGCCCACTCATACATGATATAGCTAGAACTATGCAGAGGATGTTGCAAAAAGAAGCAAACGGTACTTGTAAACAAACATGCTGGCCAGCCCGCGTCCCCTACTGTTCTCATCGTCATCACTGTATATAGTTCAAAAGGTTTGGGATTGTGTCAAACATGAAGAGAGAGAAAAATATGCTGAGCTTTTCATAATTTCTTCCATTTAAAAGAGTATTTTATATTCTGATCTTATATCCTTCCCTTTTCAGCCCCAAAACATTTCTTTTATATAACGACGGTGAAAGCAGATGATAATCGGTATTTTTTACAGGCTTCCTTGGCAACTTAAAACAACGGATCACTCTAAGTTGCCCCACAATTATTTTGGGTGGTGGTGTACTGATTTGTAAAACCCAAACAGCTGCTAATCTCCTCTCTAGGAAAATATACTCTAAATGGTACATAGTTACCTTCCTTTTCAGAACAAATTTCAATGAACACGCCCTTCAAGGAGAAGACTTAACAAAAATCTTACTTTTCCTTCTGAACAGCTTTCTTCATAGAAATGTTCCGCAAGTAGATCAAATTAGTCATAAAAACTACTGTTAAGTGCTTAATGAAACACGTCTTCATAACCTCTGACAATTTGACAGGAGTGAATTTAATAATAGCAATAAATACAGATGGGGCTACATAAATCAAGGCGATCCAGATGCACAGTTCTTGCTGTATGAGATGGCACCTCAGCTTTCTCATCTGAAATGAGCCAAGAAATTAATTTTAATGATGACCATAACAATAAAAAAATCAAAATTAAATTCATACTCTTGGAAAGAATGCCCACCACCCACTTTACGTATCTGGAACCAACAGATCAAAGGAAGTTCCAAAGAGAAGGCAGGATTTAGGATGAGGACTGTGGCTCCTGACTTTGCTGTGAGGAGAACACAGCGGTGGCTTCCCCTAAGGTAGGCCCTCTCACTCATTTACATTGCAGGGCAATAAAAATGCAGTTGCACAAGCATTAGCGCAAAGTTGTTTAAAGAGAGAGTAGGCTTAAGACCAAAGATACTCTCAGTTCCAGGCAACCTCCCAAACGGCCTCGCCCATCTTCCGCTAAAGAGGAGGCAGATTCTCCTCCACCCTCTGTTCTCCTCTGAACCCCTTCACCTTCCAGCACCTCCCATCTCAGGAGGAATTTGCCCGGGATGGGCTTTGTGATGCACACCACTGCTACCTGCTGCTTAAGGCAGACCCAGCCCACAGTACTTACAGAGCTGTTTCTCTTTGAGGATCTTCACCCTTTATGCAGCACTAAAGGCAAACACAACAGGGGCAATGAGTTTTCTGGCTTTTTAAAGGCCCATTAATCAATATTTTGAATGCATCAAGGTGGCTCAAGGGACAGGAAACCCCAATGTGTCTGATAATCTCCTACCTAAAAAATACACACCAATACAGACATGCCTAGCATACACAGCCACCCCTGCACTGGTCCAGGTCTTATTTCTCTGGCTACATTGATTACTTTTATTACATCTAGAGAAGATGTAATTCTTAATTCAAAATGTTTCCAGGATTTGTACGTAATTGAGTATTTTTTTTGTAGGAAAAATTTGCTCTGGATTGGGGAGCAGGGGTTCAGTGAATTTCTTCTTGGGAGACATTGTTGCCCCGAATAAAAGCCAGTTACCATATGTTTCAAGAAGAATGGCTTTTGCTGGATAATGAACTCGGCCGAGGCCACGCTCGCCTTTCTTCAGAGGCTTTCTGCCATATTTGCCTCCCTTGGGCACTGGGTTAACTGGTGGAGTCAAATCCTGGCCCTCACCTATGCACCCACATACTCTGCATCATGCTAACCAACAAGGTTAACCATTCAACAATTCAAACTCCAGCCCACCACAGCTGGGGCACGTGGCCTAACTCAAAAGGTGAGCAGCAAGTGTCACCCTTTTCGTGCAGATCCCTGACTCTTGAGCAGATGCTCCTCTCTACATTTATTTATTGTACCAGAGGTGCCATTGCCACAATAAAAGGAAATTTAAAAGGAAGAAAAATCAAAAGCCAGTGATCGTAACGCCGTAAAGCCATAATGACCAAACGACCGGTCACCAGGAGGTGCATTGATGGGTCTTGTGGCACACGTGATTTCGCGCGCTGAGCTTCTAGTAGTTTATGAAAGATGTTTATTCCCTTAAGCAACTTCCATTTTAGATTATATGGCAGAGAGACCAGATTGTCCAAGTATGGTTCCTAACTCTAGTCACTTATACAGCTGGTTCTTGGCTTTTATTTAGATGATGTTTTACCTAAATAGCCTAGAATACTTAGATACCTTCATTATCCTTTGTCTTCTAGCAATCAGTCCGAAGCACAACGTCAAAAAGACCACAACCGTTGCAGCAATAATGGGTTCTATTGGTACACTCGAACCTCTATCTGTTGGAAATGCAAACACAGAGGACGAGAACTAACATTTACATGCTTCTAACTTATGTACTTCTAATATGTGGCAGCCATGATGCCTTGCACTTTAACGAATACCATCCTCTTACTTAAATCCTCCCAACAATCCCCAAAAGTAGGTATTTTATCCCCATTTTACAGGCGAGGAACCGGGGGCTTTGAGAGGTTAGTTTACATGTCCCAAATCACAGACGTAGTAATGGCATTTTCCTCCCATGTTCATTGGGTAAAACAATCCCAACACGTGGGCTAACACCCTGTGCTCAAGAAAAAAGATCTGTGATGTCATTTGCAGCTTTGCATGGCCTCATTGAAACTACCCCACTGAGCCCTGCAGCTGAGAGAGGCTCATGGCAAACTTGGCATGTAGCCTGACCACCGGCAGCACAGTGCTTTTGCTGCCAAGGCAGCCAACAACCAGGGAAGTCGTAAAGCAGGAAGAAATAAGAAAAACAAGTTGGTTTGGAAGAGCTCCACCTCAAACAAATCCTGCCCACCTGAAAGCCAGGTTGTCAAACTGGCATCCTGCTTGTCACACAAGCTGTACATCTTTTATGTGACATGGAACAATTATGATTCCTTCCTAACCGAGAGGGACGATATGTCTGCCTGTGGGCCTTACAGCCAGTCGGAATGGTATGGCCTGAGGCTCCCACCAACCATGCTTTTGTGTGTGTGTGTGTGTGTGTGTGTGTGTGTGTGTGTGTGTGAATAGCCACGGACTTCAATCTGGTGCCCCTTCCACTGATTCTTAGCTTCTTTGTGGGGTTGGTTTTTAAAGCAAGTAGCCCCTGGGCTTACTGTCACTGTTCTGCATGACAAAGGACTGAACTGGGCCAGCAACCACAGTGATTGGCCGCAGCAGCTCTTCCTCCCCACCAGCCTTTCCGTTGGTGCCCTAGACCCACCGACGGGGAGGAAATAAGAAGCCCTATGCTCCCATCAGTCCTACACTCCTGGCCGGGGTTCACTTGGCTTCCTGGGAACTGGCAAGGAAGGCAATGAGTGGGCGAATGGCAAAGTGAATAAATAATGTTCTAACAAGATATACGCGCCTCGGCTTGTTTGGCTGCTTCTAGCTTCCTGGCCCCAGACCAGGAAATGTGCGCATGAGCATTTTCGGCATCTGCTACACCAGGATCTCGCTTTTCTCTTTTTGTATGAACAAGAACTATGAGGAGGGTCAATCCGTTGGAGCTTCATTTATCCCTATATTGCAGAGGTGATAAACCTGGGTAAATGAAGCAGGAAACCAAGAAGGAACTCACCCCCACCCCTAGAGCCCCCTACTCCCTCTTCTGATTAGCCTACATGTTACATTTTCAGAGTTAGGAGTGGTTTTAGAGATCCGTTTTCTTATCGAGTCAGCATCTTTCTTCACTATGTGTTTCTGACTTCTGTTTGTCACTAGGCTGTGAACTCAAAAGTCCAGATTTTACAAACCTTGTTGCCCAGGAGAGTTCATGGAAATACTCCCCCCTAAAAGCCTACCAGAATCATCTTCCCCCAGATAGTTCTAGAAAAGGACCTTTGCTCAAAAGGCAGTGTCCTTTAAGGAATGGGCATCATTTCCCTAAAAGGAAGGATGAGAGTTCTTCGTGGGAAACTCCTTGAATGGGATAATTCACCAAAGAAAATCCTCGCTGCTAATCATAATTGTCATCATCATTTGTTGTCATGAAAGATATATTTTTATTGATTTCAGAGAGGAAGAGAGAAGGAAAGAGAGATAGAAACATCAATGATGAGAGCGAATCATTGATTGGCTGCCTCTTGTATGCCCCACACTAGGGATTGAGCCTGCAACCCGGGCATGTGCCCTTGACCGGGAATCAAACTGTGACCTCCTGGCTCATAGGCTGACGCTCAACCACTGAACCACGCCAGCTGGGCATGAAAAATATTTACTGAGCATCTATTCCAAGTTTTGCACTCTGCTGTATGTTATTTAAAAAGAGAGTTACCTTTGACAAAGAGGTGAAAGTCCTTAGTCTTTGCTTCCAGAGGTGAATATGCAAAACAGCTGTAGGTTCCATTGTCAGATTTCTTGACTTTGGTGATTGACAACTGAAGAGACTCACTTGTCTGTTGGACTTGGTGATGGTTTTTCTCTAAGGTCAGGATGCTGCTGTTTCTGTACCACATCATTTGAGCCTGGGGGTTGGATTTCACATTACAAACCAGCTTCACAGCACTGCCTTCCTCAACTGTTTGGTAGTCGTTTCCACTGAGGAGCGGAGGAACTGCAAGACACAAGCATCGAAGTTTAATTAGCAGATAAACCATAGTTTACTGTCAGTGTTCAAGATCTTCAGTCTGTCTCATCTAGTCATTTATTCATTTGACAGAAATTTACTGAGTGACTACTGTATGCCAAGCACTGGGCTAGGGACCACGGGTACAATGGAAAAATAACATGCATCCATTTCCAAACTTAATAGAACTTTTAATGTGGTGGAGAAGACAAACCAGGAAGCAAATATCCTATATAATCAAAGGCTAATATGCAAATTGTCCCCTCGACCCGGGAGTTCCACCGGGAATTCGGCCAGGGGGCAGGGCTGGCTGGCCAACTGCCTACGGCCCCTCCCCCCATAAGTACCCCCACCCTGATCAGGGCAGGCTGGCCAGACCCCACCTGTGCACGAATTCATGCACTGGGCCTCGAATATATAATAATGAATCTGTACCAATTTGTAACACTAACCAATCTGTGCTAGTGGCGGATAAAACAGTATAATGTTAAGAAAGCAGGCATTGCAGTGGGCTCTCATTCCAACTACATCACTTACTGTGACCTTGGGAAAGTTACTTAACTGCTAAGTAACCGCTTCGTTTCCTTGTCTAAAAAATGGGATCATAGCTACCTTACGCATTGCTGTGGAAGATTAAGTGAGATAATGCCTGTAAAGAATTTCTCACCGTGCTGGTTAGCACGATCATTACTGGATGGCGGTTTTGAGCACTCCTCACAACCTCCACTTTCACATTTGCTCTAACCACACATTTACCAATGCGTGTGTGCATTTCCTCAACAGTCCTCTAGAAATGATGTCCTCCTCCCAGAGGTGTTCCAATCCTGGTAACTCCGGCGTCTATGGGAGATAAGTGTGGTTTTCTAATTCCCTTTCATTCCTCCCTGCGAGCAACTCCTTACTTCCTCCATGATGAGGGCAGTTACAGACCCATCAATAGTCGGACACATTTATCGTCACCAACTAATCCGACCCTCCTCCCCACCAGGCCTTTCCAACTTTTAGGAGGAGAAATGGCTGAGCTGACTCTCCCCTCTTCACGCCCTTTGCAGTTTCTGGCCAGGGTGCAAAAGAGTAATAAATGCTTGAGAAGTGGGCTGTAGGAAAGACGTCAAGGCGGAGAAGGAGGGAGGAAGGAGCTTGTATAATCTGCACACTGAATAATTAGACCCTGAGAAGGCTGTGCTATTAATAACTCTCAGAAGAATGACATTTTGCTGCTCTTTGGAATGAGCTTGAAGTCTGTATCCGTATCCAACAAGGATGTTCGATGGTATTCAGATATGTAGGAAGCTGCTTGAATACAGAACATAGTTGCCAAACATAACCAGTTCCACCAGTTCCACAGGTCCTATCAGCTGTTGCTTTTTATTTAACTATTTAAAATTAACATAAGCTCATCAGCTATACGTATTTCTTTTTTTTTTTTTAATTAATACATGTCAGGTCTGACTATGTAGCTCAGTTGGTTAGTGTGTTGTCCTGATATGCCAAAGTTTCAGGTTCGATCTCCCCAGTCAGGCACATACAAGAACCAGCAAATGAATGCATAAATAGGTGGAACAACAAACAAATAGATCTCTCTCTCTTTCTGTCTCATCCTTTCTCTTTCTCTCTCAAATCAGTACATTAAAAAAAATACATTTCATGCCTGGTCAGTGTGGCTCAGTTAGTGAGCATCATTCCAAGCACCAGGAGGTCACCGGTTCAATTCCTAGTCAGGGCACATGTCCGGGTTGTGGGCTCAATCCTTAGTGGGGTGCGTACAGGAGGCAGCTGTTCAATGTTTCCCTCTCTCCCTTTCTCTCTCTAAAAGTCAATAAAACATATTTAAAGTAATAATAATAATAATAATAATAATACATTTCAGATAAAGTTCAGGTCCTCCTTGACTCTATCCTCATAATTTCCTGACTTCTTAGAGATACCCATTATTATACATTTCATATAAATCCTTGCATCTTTTTTTAAAAAATAGGGTATTTTTTTTTTTACATATAATGTACCCATAGGAAATATATTGTATTGTTTTAGGAGGGTGAGAAGGGTTTACATGAAAGATTGAATTCTTTCAATAACTTGAATATTTTTGAGGTATATCCACATTGAACCACAGAGATCTAGCTCATTGCTTTTATTTTTATTTATTATTATTTTTTAATCCTCACCCAAGGATATTTTTCCATTGATTTTTAGAGAGAAAGTGGAAGAGAGAGGGAAAGACAGAGAGAAATATCAATGTGAGAGAAACACATCGCTTGGTTGCCTCCTGCATGAGCCCTGACCAGGGCCCGGGCCAGGGAGGAGCCTGCAACCAAGGTATGTATCCTTAACCAGAATCGAACTCGGGACCCTTTAGTGCATAGGCCAATGCTCTATCCACTGAGCCAAACCGGCTGGAGCTTAGTTTATTGCTTTTAGAGTCCTATAGTGGAATATATGACTCTAACCATGTTATTTTGATGGGAATTAGGTTTTATTCATTTTTAAAATATTAAACAGAGCTTCAATAAGTATTCTTGTATATGTCTCTACGCACATGTGCGTGTGTTTCTCCAAGGTTAACGTCTAGAAATAGAGATGCTGGGTCTCATAGGATAAGCACACTTGAAATTTTGAAAGATATTGCAAAAGAGGTGGTCTCAATTTATGCTTTCAGCAACAGTGTATGAAAGAACCCATTTCTGCGCACACTCCCCCAAATAGTGTATTTTCAACTGCTATTTATAATAATAATACTTTCTCAGGACTTTACATGCTATTCTTGTCATCATTTATGACCTCATTTGACTTATTGATTAATGAGTATCAGTTTGTCACTATGAACCACTGACCAATTGGCGACAACAATACTTCGGAGGTTGTTATACAGATGATTTTGGATTCAGGTTGGAAAACGAAAATCATTTTCTTTAAAGCCACCAAATGATGGCATCTCTGCCGTGCCTCCCTTAAGAAGGTACAATGGGAAGAACACTAGATTAAGAGCCTGGGGGTTGTGTTCTGTTCCCAGCTCCCGCTGTGATAATTCCGGCCTCAGTCTGAGCCTCAGTTTCCTCATCTGTCACGTCATAGGCATTACAAGACCCCCAAGGGCCCCTGGTAGTTTTGGCTTCTATCAAAATATGCAAAGGGAAGCTTGTTTAAAAAATCACATTTCATTAATTCATAGCAAATAAAAAAAAACAAAACTCCTTTTCCCAGGTACAAGCAAATGATTCACGCTGGAAACTCAAGCAGCAGGTCGCCAGTATTTTCCAGAGCTGGATTCTTTGGCATTTTCTGCACCCTTTTATCTCAGGAGCAGTGGCCTCAACTTTTCACAGAAAAGCCTGCTGAACGTGAGTCCAGAGCTCTTTCTACCACATCCCTACCGCATCATCACCCTAACCCACATCACCCCTCACCCCACCATCCACACCACCCTCATGTCGAACCAGCTTTCTAACCAAACCATGTTCATCTGCATAGAATCATTTAAAGGGCCCCTAACGCCATATAGTTCCACCAATGGGTGACCAATTCCTGCAACCCAGCCATCAAAGAGCTTCATCTTTTGAGGTTTTGAACATGAACAACCAATATATTCATGAAAAGGTGAACACCCTCATTCTTTTTTTTTTAATCCTCACCCGAGGATATTTTTCCATTGATTTTTAGGGGGAGTGGAAGAAAGAGGGAAAGACAGAGAGAAATATTGATATGAGAGAAACACATCGATTGGTTGCCTCCTGCACGCACCCTGACCAGGGCCCGGGCCAGGGAGGAGCCTGCAACCAAGGTATGTGCCCTTGACCGGAATCGAACCAGGGACCCTTCGGTCCGCAGGCCAACGCTCCATCCAATGAGCCAAACCAGTTAGGGCCACCCTCATTCTTAATTTTTGAAATTCAAATAAAACTTTATATCAAGCTGGCAAATGGCACACTCAGTGCTCATGAGGTGTGGGGAAATAGGCCCCTTGGTGCTTTGCTGCGGGAGCGTAAGTAGGACAATTTGGCAATATCAAGCAAACGTTAAAATGCACATACTCTTTAGACCCAGACTTCAGCTACCCCTGAGTGCAGCGCAGACCGCGCCGACTGGCTCGCAGTGTCTTTCCTTTTACTCACAAGGGACGTTCAGCACCACGGAGATGGACACGGACTGGTCCCTCTGCAGCTTGCAGGTAAAGGTGACTCCATTGTCATCCTCACTGATGGCAGTCACACAGACGGCGCTGGAATTGATTTTGTTTTCAGACTTCAAATCCACTGCCCCCCCTTCTCGGAACCAGAGAAGTCCTTCGTCCCCCGTGTGGTTCTGAACAGCACACTTCAGAGATTCTTCGGAGCCCAGCTGAGTGTTCAGAATGTGGCTCTCGGTTTTCCCATTCACAGTTAAAACAGAGCCTGGGAGGGCAGGAAGGAACTATTACGACAGAGTGAGCACTCTAAACGGCCACACATGTTTCATCAGAACAATGAAATTAAGGTAGTCGTATCGATCTGTGTGATTTTACCAGGAAAAGGGTCCGTCATGTATTATTGACTACAAGAAGGAAAAGCTGCAAATGGTTACCAAATTTTGCTGCACCTTGGAATCACCTGGAGATTTTTAAAAAATTGCTGATGCCTTGATCCCACCCCAGACTTTCTTATTAATTGATAGGAGTGCAACCTGGGCATGGATTTTTTTTAAAGCCCCAGGTGATTCTAATGTGTAGTGAGGTTTGAGAACCATTGAGTTAGAAAACAGTATGTACAGAATTACTCTATTTGCACACACACACACACACACATTTTTGAGGAAAAGTGTTGGGGAAAAATTCTATCTATATATATATGGAATAGCATTCTTGAAAATAGAGAAAAAAGTAGAGAAATGCTTACCAGATTTAATTTGTTTACTTCAAGGGGTTGCATGTAGCAAAGTGGGAGTGGGGAAATACAAAGAAATACAAAGAAAAAAAGTACTATAGTAAAATGAAAAAATATTTAAGACGAAACATTAGGTGAATAGGCAGAATGTAAATTATATCTCTAATAATAAATCTATCAAAATTGCATATGGGCAAAAGCTGATTGAAAACATTTCTGATTAGGTGATAGAATTTGGTCTTCCATATCTGATGATTTCATATTGTGTTGGCAATGCAGTGAAATAAAAAGATATTTGACAGGTGTGGTTTGTGGACAGATAAGTCATTATGAGGTGGATGATTAGGATATATAGTACTTTGTTTTCATCTCTCATTTTTAGAAACTCATCCATCATATAACATACCCAAATTTCAGTTTTTACTTTCCTGGTTCAGGAGCAAGGAACAAAAGGTAAAAAGTAACTTTAGCCACCAGAAACTTGCCCCCTATATACCATTGGTTAAAATAGTCTGTAAACACATTAACTTTAAAAAAACAAACAAACAGAAACGACTGGAAAAAAATAATGAGACTTCAGCCTAGGTTTTGTTTGTTGGTTGCTTTGTTTTTTAATCTGGGAGAATATACACCAAAACGTTGAATGGCTGTGTTTGGATGATGGGATTTGGTGGGATTTTTACTTTTGTTCTTTTATAAATAGCATGTCCCCAAAATGTATACACACATATTGAATCATTATGAAGGCAGTGTTTATTGAAATACATTTCATTTTCAAAATTGAGCTATCAGCTGTTAGAGGATGTATACATTTTTTGAGACACCCTGTATTTCCTAATTTATTTTACAGCGACTATATATTACTTTTAAAATGGAGGGGGAAATCTAGTTCTGGATTGGGGCGGAGAGCAAATGCAGGAAAGATTTCTGTGTAATTGTATGTTCAAATAAACAGCAGATTATTTTGGATATGATTAGTAATACAATGCATTAAAATGTAGGGAAATTGTGGCTGTGGCTCTGGAGAGAATAGGTTCTTCTATACTAGGAGAACCACAAAAATATTTTCCATTTAAATTTTATGATGTCATCTGACTCCTATATTCTGAACCAGAGCAACTATGTCTTCATTCCAATTTGGACTTTGGATTTTTCCAATGCCCACCCATCATTTTTAACCTGAACTTTTTCTTTATTGAAAGAGGCGAAAGAAATATGAACTTACTTGTCATTTCACGTGGCAGAAATAAGATCACTAAGAGAAGAAAGCTGCACATTCGCATTAGGCCGCTGCTCTTCTGTGCCATCTTTAACGAATTTAAGTCGGATCTGGGGGTGGGGGTGGGAAGAAAATGCAGTTGTTTCTGTACTTTGAGCTACACTGAGTTTATGAACCTTCGTCTTGTCCATTATGCACTTACAGTGAAGTACCAGATGAGTCATCCCAGTTATAATGATGTTATTTTTAGTTTTCAAAAAATCCCCGTTCTGACTCCTAAGTTCTAAGTGCAATGAGGAGAGAGAATCATTGATCGGCTGCCTCTTTCTCACCCCACACAGGGGATCAAGCCCACAACCCGGGCATGTGCCCTGACCAGGAATCGAACCGTGACCTCCTGGTTCATGAGTCTACGCTCAACCGCTGAGCCACGCCAACCAGGCTTAAAGTATGCTAATCTCTACTTTCCCCCATCCCTCCACTGCTCTCCCCTTCGTGACACTCCTTAAGGACTCCTTCACCCAGTGTGGACTAAAACAATAAATAATAAAGGCTTCTTTTTCTCCTGTGTTTTGCTGTTGCCATTCCCTCCCTAAAATATTCTCCACTTCCATCTAGAAAAAAAATGTATTTACTTCCGTTCAAGAGTACCACTATGAATATAGTAGAACCACATCTGGAGTGTTTTCTGTACAACAGACATGGTGCCAAACACTTTACATACATTATTTAAATATCCGTTAAGCTTCTAACAGCCCTTCTGAGGTCATTTCTAAAGGTTTGGAGAGATTAGATAATTTGCCCAAGATCCCAAAGACGGTAAGTATCAGGCTCGGGATTTGAACCCAGGACCCCCAAGGCTGTGCTCTTAACTGCTCTACTGCCTAGATGAATATTCTCTTCTTTTAAGAAGCTGCTGTAGCCCTGGCTAGGTAGTTCAGTCGGTTAAAGTGTCATCCTTATACACTAAAGTTTTTCGGGTTCAATCCCCTGTCAGGGCATATACAAGAAGCAACCAATGAATGCATAAATAAGTGGAAAAACAAGCTCGCTCTCTCTCTCTCTCTCTCTCTCTCTCTCTCTCTCTTTCTTTCTCTCTCTCTCTCTCTCTCTCAAAGGAAAAAGAAAAAGAAAAAGCTGTTGTTAATCCTTCCAGTCCCTGCCTACTCCACAGACTTTAGCAACTTGGAGTTTTGACCCCATCCCAGGCCTGTCCTCACAGGAGTCAGTTTCGTTCCTGCCAGGCTCACCCTATCTGGCTGGCAAGCCCGTATCAATCTTTCAACAAGAGACAATTAGTACTAATATTGATTCTTTTGTAACTTTTCAATTTTGCCAAAAAGATTAGGACACGTGGTAACGGCAGTGATTTCAGAAGTCGGTCATTAATAGAGTTTTCTCAAGCACAGCTCCCTGTGGGTGCTCAGTAGAAACTGAAAGTATACTAGCACCTTCTTAAGGAGGAAGACTGATTTCTCCCCTTCCCTTCCACCCCGCCAAGGTAGCAACTTTTCAGAACGGATTTCCCCCAGCTGACATGTTTTCCCACTTACCTGCGGAGCTTTGAATAGCTGACTCCCTTGGCCAATTGTTCCTCTGTCTGAGAACCCTGAATCCTCTCCCCGCTGCCATCTTTATAATACTTGAATTTGAACGCTTTATGACAGTAGGGTCAAGTAAATAATTAAATTGGGTTCAAAGTCTGTTTCTTTTTATGGATTCTTAGAGAAGACAGTCATTAGGAAAGACATCTTCTTAAGATCTAGGTGTGTATGGATACCTAAGTTACTAGGTGGGGCCAGGTATTACTACCAGGGATGTCATTGCTCCAGGAAAGCCTGAGCTTATGCAGAAAATTGTAGCTCATCTCACTGAACATGGTCATGCTCAGGTTAGATGACTAATAATCTGACATCCTGAGAATTTGACCAGTGTCCCCGGGCTGGCCCAGAACCATCCCCCGCTTGGGTCCCGCCTGGGTGCTGCTCTCCCCAACCACCCACCCCGGG
This sequence comes from Myotis yumanensis, assembly GCF_028538775.1. NCBI lineage: Eukaryota > Metazoa > Chordata > Mammalia > Chiroptera > Vespertilionidae > Myotis > Myotis yumanensis. The sequence continues at coordinate 19,925,002 of NW_027223767.1, read as the reverse complement.
CCCCTTGCTGCCCTTGGGGCAAGTCTGAGGAGAGATTTGATTTTCACAGCAGCCAAAACATTAGAGGATTTCACACAACTTAAATCATGCTGGAAAAGTATTACTTCCCACTGGTAACCCAGGCCCAGTGTGTGAATTGCACCACGCCAGCCATGGCAGGGGAAAGGTCTAGCCCTTTGAGGGTCTCACCTGATAGGGCAAGCCTTGCATTTACACTTTCAAGAATTAGCAGTTGAGGATATCTATTTTTTATTGGTTTAAAAATACATTTTTTAAAAATATATTTTATTGATTTTTTACAGAGAGGAAGGGAGAGGGATAGAGAGTTAGAAACATCGATGAGAGAGAAACATCCATCAGTTGCCTCCTGCAAACTCCCCACTGGGGATGTGCCCGCAACCCAGGTACATGCCCTTGACTGGAATCGAACCCGGGACCTTTGAGTCCGCAGGTCGACGCTCTATCCACTGAGCCAAACTGGCTAGGGCTAAAAATACATATGTTTATGGGATTGTTACCATGTGAATTTTATCAGTCATGTACTATTGTCCCAATTATATGAGAATAGAATAAAAGGTTCTTTATGTAAATTTGCACATTTTAACACGTCGGTTAAGCACATCAGAGGTCTACTTCTTGCTAGCTGTGTGACTCCAAAAAGTTACCTAACCTCAATGAGCCTCAGTTTTTCTTCAACAAAATGGGGGTAATCATAATGCCCTCCCTACACAGTCACTGTGAGAATTAAATGAAATAAAGCATGTGAAGGGCCACACAGTAAGCACTTAATAAGCAGTCACTATTCTTATTATTAATGTAGGCTGGGCAGGGCATAATAAATCAGCACAGCACAGCCATGAAATTGTTCCGGGAAGAATCACAACTAAGAGCAGCTCCTGCTGGCTGGGCTGCAAGCACCCTCTGAGCAGGTTTGTGTTTGTGTCTCTGTGGCTCTCAGGGCAGGCTGTTTAATATGATCACTTTTAAAGGAATTGATGTCTTGATCAATTCATCAGGGCACTTTGGGTCCCTCCAAAGTAGACATTAGACAAAGCTTTGGTTTCTTTAAAGCTAATCTAAATCGTTTCCTTAAAGCTGATCTCAGGAAGCACAGTAAGGAAGTGAGATAGGGAAGGGAGGAAAACCAATAAAGGGTATGTTAATAAACAGGTTACTGCTGTGGGCAACTGTGTGTGAAACATAACTCAAAATCGGCTCATGAGGGCATAGGAAGCTTGGGTATTTATCCACCAAGTTCTCTCCATCCATGGTTGAGGGACACTCTTGGAGTGTTGACTCCCCAGCACCCCCAGCCTACCTTGTGAGGGCAGAACACACTATCTCTGTCCATCAGTCAATGTTGAGGTACAGGCACTCAGGAAGTCACCTGCCATATAGAAATATGGGTGGCATCTAGGCTGGCCAAGGGGATGTGGGTAGGGCACCAATGTCAACTTCTACAACTGGATATTAAATGATATTAGGAAATAATGGTTAATTCTTATGTATGATAATGGCATTGCAGAATGTCCTTATCCTTCGGAGATGCCTGCTAAAGTATTTATGGGTTAAGTGTGATGATGATGATTGAAATTAACTTTCAAATGATTCAGCAGAAATAAATAAATACACATACACAAAGCAAGTATAGCAAAATATTAACACACTGAATCTAGAATCTAGATCAGGTTAAACAGATATTCATTATACTATTTCAACTATTGGGGGAAAGTATTCGGTGGTTTTTATTGAGTACCCTTTATGTGCTGAGTGTTCAAAGCAATGGAGATGTCAGTGCCATCCAAGCCAATATGATCATCTATATATATAAAAGCCTAAGCAACTGTCGGACCATTCAACCATCCGATTGGTAGCTATGATGTGCAATGATCACCAGAGGGCAGACGCTCAACACAGGAGTGCCAAGCCACAGCAACTTAGCAGAGTGCCCTCTCGCACTCTGGGACCCCTTGGGGAATGTTGGACTGCCAGTATTGGCCCAACCCCCGCAGGCCAGGCCGAGGGACCCCACCTGCCAGAGGAACCCCGCTCACTCCACAGACGCCCTTCAAGCCACAGCGCTGCCCCAGGTGAGGCTGGCGGGGAGGGACCTCGGGAAAATGGTTCCAGGGCATGTCCAGCCCCTCTTGCCCAGTCCCACCACTCCATCCACCTTCTAATTAATTTCCTTTCATTGTGCACTGGGTCGCTAGTGAATTAATAAAAGACTTGGGTTCTCAAGTCACTCTACTGCCATCTGTGGAAATTGTTTTAATAGCTGTACGAATCTATGATGCTACAAGATGAATGGTGCTCCCTGAACCCCACAACATGAAGTGGGTACCCTGGGAGATACAAAGGTGAGCAGAACAAAGCTCCTGGTCTTCAAGTGCCTTCCATTCTAGAGAAGAAAGTTGGTGGTCAGGAGCCAGGGACAGTGCGCTCTGCTGGAGAGAATTTCACATGTGAAAAATGGTGTCATGGCGCCCCTTCTGGAAAATCGAAGAAGTGACAAGATTTGTCCAAGGTCACACATCATCCCTGGAGCATTCCTCTTCCTTGGAACTGACAGAGAGGAGAAACCATTTCTCCATAAGTAGTTAAGCCTCGTAGTTAACCATTAAGCCGAGGTTGGTTGGCTAGTTGGAGTATTAACAGATCTCAGTACCTCATAGCTCAGGCCCAGAGAGAAGAGAGGCAGCCTCGAATCGGGAAACTCTTGGGAGTAGAAACCCATCTGCTCCACATCAGCTTATGCACATCAGGACAGAGAAGGGGGTCCAAGAGCTGGCAGCCATGGCGTTCTGGTTTAAGTGAACGGAAGACGCTCTGGGGAGTCTCCAGGCACCTTTCCTTCATCGGTTCTGATGAGACTCAGGAATCTCATCCTTAACAACCTGCCGGGTGTGACTGGCACAGTGGCCCAGGAATTTCATTCTAAGAACCATGGACTACGGGCTAAGCATTGATGAGGGTCATAAAAGTCAAAGCCCCTCAGCTAAGGGGGCGTGCCCAGCACAATGCCTAGTGCATGGTGGGCACTAAAGAAACTTTATTGGAAGGAAGGAAGGAAGGAAGGAAGGAAGGAAGGAGTCACGGCCTTCACATCTGCTGTCACAAGCTGATGTAACAGAGGCAGCAGCTCAGCAAATGGCTGGAGGGTCACAGGCCAGCAAAGATCATCTGGCCAGATCACTGGAAATGCCATTAAGGGCTTTAAAGTGACAGTAAAGCTAGAAATCTAGTAGACACAGCCTAGTAATGATACATGGGTCTTTGAGCAATGCAAGGACACAGTATGATAATTTTTTCATCTAGCATCCAACACAGTGTCTACTAAACTGCTTAAAATCGGTCATGGAACTTCAAAATTTCCAGCTTAAACAGTGACTAATGATTCTTTAATTTCCCATCCTCCATTAGGATTCATTCCTTCATCACCAAAAAAATCTCAGGCCTAGGGTTGCCAAATTTGGCAAATAAAAATACAGGATGTCCTGTTAAATTTGGATTTCATGTAAACAATATCTTTTTAGTATAAGTATGTTCCATGAATCAACTATCTATTAATTCACAACAAAGCCAATATTTGGTATATATTTATAATTTTAAAAATCATTTTTTAAAGTATAAGTTAAATCATTCAGATTTAACTAGGTGTTCTGTCTTTTATCTGGCATTCCTACATCTGATCCTCCCTTATTTTAATAGGTGAAGAAATGAAGTTCAGAGACATAAAAGGACTTGTCCAAAGTGATGCTGGGGTTAGAATTCATTTACAATTCCTGGCTGCCACACTACATCCTTTTCCAAGTGTCTTGCTTCAGAGTTTCTGAACTTGGCTTCTTGAACCACTGTGGATGGGTAAACGTGTGTGTGTGTGTGTGTGTGTGTGTGTGTACATGTACATGTGCACATGGGTATTTTTCTAGGGAGATGGTCTCTGAATTTTTTATTTGCTTCTCAAGAGTCATAACTTAAAGATTAAAATGCGCTCTTTCGCCGAAACCGGTTTGGCTCAGTGGATAGAGCGTCGGCCTGCGGACTGAAGGGTCCCAGGTTCGATTCCGGTCAAGGGCATGTATCTGGGTTGCGGGCGCATCCCCAGTAGGAGATGTGCAGGAGGCGGCTGGTCGGTGTTTCTCTCTCATCGATGTTTCTAACTCTCTATCTCTCTCCCTTCCTCTCTGTAAAAAATCAATAAAATATATTTAAAAAAAATAAAAATAAAAAAAATAAAATGCGCTCTTTCACAGTACTATGCTCTGCTCTCACATGCAGAAGACTTATTTCTTTGGGCTGAGGTCATTTTTCTGCTTCCTCCTTATCTCTTCATTCCCTGGAACAGCCCACTCATGCCAGGAAATGGGTACCTGCGAGTATACGGGAAAATCTCCACTACATCCTCGCCAGGCCGCGCAGCAGAAGCCATCCTACTCTCCGCAACCGACCGGTATCCAAACCCCAATTCCTTTGGTTCATGCTGTATTTTCTTCCCTCCACCTCCTAGAATTGACAACCTGGAGTTGACTGGCCAGAACGCAGCTAAGAGAACAGCTGGAAGGTAGCAGAGGTGTGGCCTTTGAGGTTGACCACTAGGGGTCCCTTCTCATCCACAGTGGTTTGAAGTCAGACTTTGCTAGGGTTTAAAGACAGTACTTCCTTAAACCAATGGGACAGGTGTCTGCCTGTCACAGGTGTGACGGGTGTATTCTGTACCAAGCAGTGTGAATAGCCAGCCGGGGGATACAGCAGGCGTGATGCAGACTAACTGGCTTCCTCAAGTGAACCTGGGTAATATCGCCCAGAGTCAGTCTCGAAGACAGAATATTTGAGGAGGAGCAGGGTGCTGGAGCTTCCTCCTTATCCGAAAGAAAAACTCAGGACATTCCAGCACTCACGGTCACCAGGCAGATATCCAATTTCCTTTTCGTACAGTCGGGCTCCAGGGGTCTATTTACTAGAAGCTAATGAAGCTTCCGCTGGAAACCCTCATTTGCACAGGCCCCTTCTAAAAACCCTGACCCTAGTAGCTTTAGAGCTATAATTCTGTATTCTTTTCCTTAAGGAAGGCTCCCCAGAATACATAAACATCAGGCCCCACTGGGCCTGGATCTAGCACTGCCTGGCTCAGGATACAGGATTTCAGAGGAGAAAGAGGTGGGGGGAGTTTCAAAGGGAAGCCCCCCCACCCCCCACACACACACCCATCACACACACACACACACACACACACACACACACACACACACACGGGAGACTGTTGAGAGGATTTCCTCTAGGAAGAGGGAGAGAGAGAGACATAGATGTGCCAAACAGCCAGGAAGCCACTTAATTTCCAAAGAGCTATGGGGACACCAGAGTGAAGGAGCCCCCTCTTTGCCTGCTCAGAGCTTTCCTGGGTCAGCGGGAGTTTGGCAAAACCTTAGGGGCGGGGTGGTTCCCTGAACCGCCTGCAGCATCCTGTTGGCTGCTTTCTGAATAAACAAATGGTCTTGCCAACCATTGTGTAGATTTTGAGGGGGAAACCTCTCCAGTTCCAGAATCCAAGGTTGTGATGAGCCATGAACTTTATAAAGGAGTCAAAAAATCAATTAGGGTTGAATGAACGATTTTGTTTGGGAGGTGTGGATAGATTTTGGAAGGGAAGCTAAAGCAATATCCACAGCTCTAAGAGCTGGGAGTTTTTTCTGTGTTTGAAAGAGAATGGTCCTGGAAACCTGCTAGCCAGCCACGTCCTGGAAGTGGCTAGTACTGCCTGGTGTGAGCCGACTCTGCACATTTCTTCTCAACTCTGCAGTCAGTGGCTTCAAATTGGTAGCTTGAAATCAGTGGGAGTATTTACACCATCAAAATTGGCAATGGCTACAAATCAGAGCTCTCTTCTCCAGCACTCATAGTTAGACCTTTACAAGCACACCATTGCCTGTATTCCACCCCAACATACTCCCCATCCCTCTCACAGACATGCTCACACATCACGGAGTGTGCAAGCATATCCCCTGTGTATCTGTGTATGTATGAACACACAGAGAATCACATATATACGCTTTCCCCTTTTTAGTCAGCTTGGATATCAGCAATCTTCCTTGCTGTCATGCTGTTTTCTTTAGTGTTTTTCTAATTACATCCTGATCCCAGACAGTGATATCTCTCTCTCTCTCTCTCTCTCTCTCTCTCTCTTTCTCTCTCTCTCTCTCTCTCTCACACACACACACACACACACACACAATTGTTCTCTTCCTTACATCATGCGGCCCTCAGTGTCTCATGGATTAAGTGCCGGATTGGGAAAGCTGCTGAGGCAGGACAGCAGATCACCTTAGCTGTCCACAAGCGAACAGTAAAGACTATATCAACAAGCGCACAGTATTGTCTCAGTGGAACATGCTGGCATTTGGTCAGTGTTCTTTCAAGACGCTCAGTTCTCACGGATGTACGTCCCGTTCCCCTAGCACTCAGGGAAATTCGAGATGAGCATCTTTGTGTCAGATGGACAGAGGCAGCAAAGAAAAGCCGTGGGACTTTTCCCAGGTCAGTCCCAGGAACAAACGTCACTTCTCAGCCTCAAAAACTTGAACTGCAAAATATTACATGGGAGACAGAAGGGAGGGGACTGACATTTTCGTGTTTACTTTATGCCTGCAACATTAGTCTTGAGTGTAGCCGTCATATTCTCAATTTCCAGACAAACAAACAAACAATAAAACCAAAAAACAAAACACTGAGGCCCAGGGAATTTAAGTAATTTATTCAAAAACATAGAGCTTTTAGATAGTAAGGTGTTTTGTTAATCGTTTTAAAATGTGTGTATTTAATAAGTAAGTGTATATTTAAAATAGCACAGCAGGGTTTGCAGGGAAAAACAACCCCTTGCCTATTTCTCTCCACTCTCCTAAATCTGCTCCTCAGGTGACTTTTTTTTAGACCCTTTACTGTTTCTTCCGAACTCTATCTATAACCAATAGGCTTATTAGTAGAATATTGGGTGTAGTGACTTTGTTTCATTTGTTATGTCTGTATCTACATCACCTTAGAACAGTGCTTGGCACATCATAAATATTTGTTGAAAAAATGCCATCACTTCTTGATCTATCGATTGACCTCCTGCTGTGAGAGGTAAGAATCTAGTACACCAAGGGCAGCTTCCTTTCACCTCCCCAACTGCTTCCCATTAAGGTCTTATCAGCATTTGAGCTGCTCAGCTGGTCACCTTTGTAACTCTGAGTCATGCACATCCTCCTTTTTTCCTTGTTACGAAACTACAGATAACATCGCTGGACTCGGGGGCGAGAGTCTTGATTTCACTGTAGGTCTGCCTGACTTGAGGACCTGCGCCCTTTCCATTCCACACTGAGCCTCCCACACTGACCCCTTCTGGGCCAGGGTGTGTCCGTCTGCCTAATTTGGGGAAGTATATTTTAAAATCATAGGCACTGGGAAATGGATTTTGAACTAGAGGCATTCTTGGGCCAGCATATAGCAAGAGAGAATAGTTTCCAAGAGGATGGAGTGAGTTTAGCAAACTAAAATTTAGTTCAGAAGCACTCAAAAAAAAATGTACACAGTCCAGAATTTTGACAATACTGAACATTTCCTGTTCCGTGAGGCGAATGCCTGCCCTTTCCACAAGGCAGGACTTGTATTTTATAATAGGGCTACTTTGGGCCTAAGAAGTGGATGGTAACCCTGAGCTCTCCACGGCTAACAATGACACAAAATACCCCCGACATGCCCCGTGTGTGTGCCCGGTGGCAGGTTATTTCCTTGGCATGCTGTGAAAAGGAAAGTGGGAGCTGAGCACAGCCCTGGCAGCAGCCTGGGTGTGGGTTTCACCAGAGAAAGTCATTGACAGCGGGGAGCCGAGGCTGCGAAAGGGACACAGACATGGCCTTTGTCTCCCAGGGGCCACACAATGCAAACACTGTCTATGCTGGTGCTTGATACGGGTTTTTGGTTTGTGTCTGCTCCCTACCTACTTCCAGAAGACAGCCTCGCTTGCCTTTTATCTGCACTTCCTCGACCCTGACGTTCACTCCCTGTTCTTAAAGGAACCTACTGGCTCTGCATATGTGAGTCAGACAAGGTCTAGAGGTACAGATCTTGAACCTGTCAAGCCTTTGGACTCAGACAACAACCAGGGCAGATGGCAGGAGAGCCCCACAGCCTCCTGCTGGTCCTGCTACCTGAAGAGAAAGAACCTCAGGGACTAGCCCCTGCCCTGACCTGGCCCCATCCCTGCAGTTCAGCAAAAAGCATCCAGCTCTCTGCAGATTACCCCATACTCTGAACATCGCCCATTACCAATGGGGACCTGGCAGTGTTTGCTACAACTTTCTGCCCTATATTTAGAGAAAATACCTGCCCATTGGAAGAACCCTGCAGGAAGTAGTGGGGCAGCTCAGGTCATGGTAAGACTAGATTTGAATTGCATACATTTAGCATCTGGACTTGAATAAAGCCACATCATTACTTAGGATTAGATTCAGATAGGAGTAACTGAGTAATCTAGAAATGACTTAAACAAAAGTGCAAATTTATTTCTGTCTCAGATTTAAGAAGTCCAGAAATAGTCATCCTAGAATTAGTATGGCATGCCATAGTGTCCTTCTTCCATGTTGCTTCATCCTTTAGGACTTCTATTCTTCATGAGTTCCAGTCATTGCATCCCTATTCTAGCCAACACAAAGGAAGAAGGACAACCAGGGCAGACTGATTTCCTTTAAGGCCACTTCCTGGAAATTGTTCATACCAACTACTTATATTGCTCATTTATACCAACTAGTGTTTATATCTCATTGGCCAGAAAACAGTCACATGACCACGCCTAACTACAAGGAAACTGATCACTGTTGTTTTTATTCCCGCAGCCATGTGCTCAGCTAATAATTAGGGATGTAGTTACTAAAAACAAAAGGAGAATGGAGATTGGAGGACAATCAGCAGTCTCTTAATCCTTGCTGGAGCAGATCAATAAGAGACTCACTGCCCAGTTCAGGCCACTCTCATTTGGGATGAATGGCCTAAGCCCGTGGTCAGCAAACTGCGGCTCGCGAGCCACCTTCGGCTCTTTGGCCCCTTGAGTGTGGCTCTTCCTAAGCCTTAGGAGTACCCTAACTAAGTTAATAACAATGTGCCTACCTATATAGTTTAAGTTTAAAAAATTTGGCTCTCAAAAGAAATTTCAATCGTTGTACTGTTGATATTTGGCTCTGTTGACTAATGAGTTTGCCGACCACTGGTAAGCAAGCAATGTGTAAAAATTGAGAGCCAACTCCCACACCATAAATATGGAGCACTCTCTTAGGTCAAACCCACTCCATTGACCTCTCAGGTCAGGTCAAACCAACTCCATTTATGGAACTGAGGTGAATTAGTTTCTCAATGTATCCTGGCTAAAAGAGCATGCTAACTGAAGGCAACCTTTATCTCTGCCATGGAAAAGAAGAACAACAGGCTTAGACCTGTCCCACCAAACAGGTTGGTTAAGACACCCATCTGCTCTATAATAGATATGTATCCAAGGGCATTGGACTTCTAAGTTAAGATTTGATTTAGACCTTGCAACAGCTAACAGGACCGGTCAACTTCTGCCTCCTGGATCTGAGAATGCAGGCCATGCCAGATGGAGGAGTAGAGAGCTTCAGTGACCAAGACCTAATGAGCCATATGGCACCTGAGTCCAGGTAAAGCCACACCCATGAAAGTATATGGATATGTGGTCGGTAGCCTCTGAGAGGGCTCCGCCAGTCCTAACCCGAAGTTTCCATACCTGCGTGTAGTTTCTTCCCCTGTGTGAGGACTGGACCTACTGACTCATTTCTAACAAATAGAATAGGGCAGGAGACCCTGGCTTCTGTCTTGCTTGCCCTCTCTCACTTTCTCACTCACTTGCTGTGGGGGAAGCCAGCTGCCACGTTGTGAGATGCCCTAGGGGAGGCCCCATGTGGTAAGGAATAGCCATCTTCAGTCAGCAGCCAGAGATAACGGAGGCTGCCAACAGCCATCTGAGTGAGCTTGGAAATGACTCCTTCTGTCAAGCCTTAACATGACCGTGGCCCCAGCCAATAGCTTGCCTACAATCTCATGAGTGACCCTGCGTCACAGTCATCCAGCTAAGCTACACCCAGATTCTTGCCCCACAGAAATTGTGAGATTATAAATGTTTGTTTTTTTAAACTGCTAAGTGTTGGGGTAATTTGTTATGTAGCAATAAATAACTAATATATGTTGTTTATATCTTTTTTAGAATAATTCTGAGAAGTATTCTCGTTCTCAAATTTTAAAATTTGTTACTTTATCAGTCTTAAAGTGAACACAGAGCTGAGATAATCCACTTGAAAGTAGGGAAATAGCTCTATAGGCATTATGAAATACTATAAATCACTTCCTTTATTTAAAATCATGAAGAAATACTATAAATCACTTCCTTTATTTTAAAAAAAGAATTGTGGGCACGCCTTTCCCTGGCAGACAACATGCCTGCGCATAGACAAGCAATCTTGTTTCTTTGGCAACATGCCGAAAACACATTCACTCAGTGGTTGTGACCTGATTATATTTGCGATCTTCACTCTTTCCTTCATTCCTGGTTCAAGGTCAGGGCACCCATGCTGTCTGCTAATTGTTCTCTGTGAATGCCGCAGTGTATGGATTGACATTTAAGCGCAACCTTTTAATCCTACAGTTAACACCCTTCTTTGCTAAACACACGGCCAGGTTTCCAACAGTACCGACTCAAACATATATTTTCTCCCAAAATAATGATTACAGATGATAAATCTCTTTTCCCGTAGCATGAGTCTGCAATGATAAACAGAATAAAATGTCAGGGAGCATTTCCCCCTCATATATGTGGCAAACATATGCTAAGGGCTGATTTGTACATAGCACATCCGCTGTTTCCTTCCTATGTGGAAGGATCTTCCAGGATGTACGAATGATAATAACGGCTCTTTCATACTGTATGCTATTGAATTTTTGCAACAACCTAGAACGTCATTAGATAAAGGACTTTTGTTTGCTTTCTCTCAAGCCTAAAATGTATCATTAACTTCTTCATTAATTTATACCTTTTTGGCAAGAGAGGGATTTATAGCCTTGTTTTGCTGAAGAAGTGTAGATTTTAAGGATGATGCTATAGTTTTGATATTTTCTGAGTCTGCCTTTAGGAACAAAATTCATCAATCTGTAAAGTATTGTTTTATCTTAATCCTGAAAAAATATCACTTCTTTACTAGAGAGGCCACTGTTTTGTTTGACAATGACAACTAAAAATCATGGGGGCTTTATGCTCATATAGTGAACATATGTTTACAATAAGCAATACACTGAAGAATAGAGATGAATACGTTACTACCCCAGTACAATTCAATGTTCGGATATTCATCATCCCTTTTAAAATTTGCACTGTTATTTTTTTACTACTTGTGCAAAATAATCATATTTTCAGATGCCAATCCAATAACATGCAGAATCATACTCTATATTTTCACCACAGTCCTAGTCATTATGTAATGTTATAATGCTATTCTGATTTGAGGTATTCACATTACAATATTCATTTTTTTAAAAACTTGAATAACAGGTTTATTGAGATATGGGTCACATAAAATTTTACCTTTTAAAGTGTGCAATTCAGTGGTTTTCAGAATTTCATAGAATTGTGCAACCATCACTATTATCCAATTTTAGAACATTTTTATCATTCCAAAGAGTGTCCAGTAGCAGTCACTCCCTATTTCCTCCTTCCCTTCAACCCCTGGAGCACTGATACATTTTCTGTCTTTATGGATTTGCTTATTTTGGACATTTTGTCTAAACAGAATCATACAATAGGTGTTCTTTGATGTCTAAATTTTTTCACTTAGCATGATGTTTTTAAGATTCAATTATGGGGGGGATGGGCGTACTAATAGAAGGTGTGACAGGAGAAGATTTGACTTTGGGTGGTGGGCACACAGTGCTATGTTCAGATCTTGTAACATCGAAACCCACACCTGAAACCAATATGTTTGTGTTGACCAATGTCACCCCAATAAAATTTTTTAAAAATATATTTTATTGATTTTTTTTTACAGAGAGGAAGAGAGAGGGATAGAGAGTTAGAAACATCAATGAGAGAAAAACACCGATCAGCTGCCTCCTGCACACTCCCCACTGGGGATGTGCCTGCAACCAAGGTACATGCCCTTGACCGGAATTGAACCTGGGACCCTTGAGTCCACAGGCTGACGCTCTATCCACTGAGCCAAACCTGTTAGGGCCCCAATAAATTTAATTTTAAAAAGATTCAATTATGTTGTAGCATGTATCATTTCTTCTTATGTTCAAATATTATTCCATTGCATGGATAGGCCACATTTTGTTTATTCATCAATTCCTGGACAGTTATATTGTTTCCATTTTTTAGCTGTTATGAATAATGCTGCTGTGAACATTCATGTATAAGATTTGTGTGGACATGTCTCCATTTTCTTGGGTGAAATTGCTAGGTCATATGCTAACTCTATGTTTAACATTTTGAGGAACTGCCAAACTGTTTTTCAAAGTGGCTGCACCATTTTACAATCCCACCAGCAATGAATGAAGATTGCAATTTTTCTACGTATCCACCGACACTTGTTATTGTTTGTTTTTTCTGTTCCAGCCATCATGGTTGGTATACAGTAGAACATCATTATTGGTTTTTTTGTAATAGCTTTATTGAAATATAATTCACCTGCGTACAATTCATGCAAATTAAGTGTACAATTCAATGGTTATTAGTACATTCACAGTTGTGCAACCATCAACACAATCAGTTTTAGAACATTTTCATCATCCCTAAAAGAAACTCCGTACCCTTTAGCAATCTCATTGTGGTTTTCATTTACATTTCCTGAATGAGTAGTCATGTCGAACATCTTTTCGTGAGTTTATTGGCTATCTGTACATCTTCTCTGGAAAATGTCTATTCAAATATTTTGCCCATTTCTCATTGGGTTATTTTTCTTTTCATTGTTGATTTGTAAAATTCCTTATGTATTCTAAATACAAATCTCTTATCAGATATAAAATTTGCAAATATTTTCTCTCATTTTGTGGGTTGTCTTTTCACTTTTTTGATAGCATCCTTTAAAGCACAAACTTTTTCTTATTTTGTATAAGTCTAATTTACTGATTTTTTTCTTTTGTAACTTGTATTTCTGGTGTCATATCAAAGATAATGTTGCCTAACCCAAGGACACAAAGATTTACTCCTATGTTTTCTTCTAAGAATTTTGTAGTTCTAGCTCTTACATTTAGGTCTATGATCCATTTTGAGTTAATTTTTTTTGCATATGGTGTGAGATATGAATCCAAATTTATTTGTGTGTTGATATCCAGTTGTCCCACCACCATTTGTTGAGAAGACTATTTTCTCCCATTGAATGGCCTTGTCATCCTTGCCAAAAAATCAATTTACCAACAATGAGAAGGCTTATTTCTGAATGCTCAGGTCCATCCCATTGACCTATTTGTTTATCCTTATGCTATTTCATCATTGTTTTGATTACTGTTGGTTTTTACTAGGTTTTGAAATCAGGAAGTATGAGCATTTTAACTTTGTTCTTCTTTTTCAATATTATTTTGGCTATTTTAAGTCCCTTGCAGTTCCATATGAATGTTAGGATCAATTTTTGCACAAGAAAGGACACCGGTATTTGATAGGAATTGCATTTAATCTGTATCAATTTGGGATTATCATATTAATCACATGACACTGATTCCTTTCAACTATACCTTGCTTTTCTAATACATAATTTTGAGTGTATCATTAAGGAATTTTGTTATGCTGACAAAACATTTTAATACGATTTAAAGAATATGAAATGGGAAGACTAAATGTAGATCCTGAGAATTCCTGGACCCCCTCACTTTGCAGTGCCCATTCACCTCTTACGTAAGCAGGCACATGAAGCTTAGTAGGAGTGTTCAGGCTTCCAGAATTTCCCAGGACTCCATTCACCGCAAAGGTCAAACCCTGGAACCAGCTTTGAGTTTCCTTGTGGTTTCACACTTGTTCATTTTCTTCTCACCTTGCCATCACCCACGCAAACTCAGCCTCTCTCTATCAGCTTTGAGTTGCAGCACTTCCTGTGTACTGGGAATCAGCCTCTGCGAGAGCTTTTGCTGGCTAAGCACACAAATTAGAACGTAGGTGCAGGAGAGACACTACCAGATGGTGTCAGGGTGAGAATGTTGTTTCCCCAACCATCACTAGCATCAGCAGTACTGTGTGTAAGGATATAGTATATAATACATATAACATACAAAATATGTTAATCAACTTCATGTTATTGTTATTGGTAAGACTTCTGGCAACTGTAGGCTATTAGTTAAGTTTTGGGGGAGTCAAAAGTTATATACAGCCTTAACCGGTTTGGCTCAGCAGATAGAGCATGGGCCTGCGGACTGAAGGGTCCTGGGTTCGATTCCAGTCAAGGGTGCATGCCCAGGTTGCAGGCTCGATCCCCAGTAAGGGGCGTGCAGGAGGCAGCCAATCAATGATTCTCTTTCATCATTGATGTTTCTATCTCTCTCCCTCTCCCTTATTCTCTGAAATCAATAAAAAATGTATTTTTAAAAAGTTACATACAGATTTTCGACTGTGGGGGGATGGTGTTGGGGCCCCAACCCCCCTCATTGTTCAAGGGTCAACTGTATTCAATTTGTTTATCATTCTCATTTGGGTTGCCTCCGGTTTGAATAAAGCTGCTATGAACATTCTTGCATATCTTTTTGTGGACATATGTTTTTATTTCTCTTGGGTAAAAACCTAGAAGTGGAATGGCTCTCATAAGAGAGGAAGATGTGTAACTTTATTAGAAAATGCCAAACAGTTTTCCAAAGTGTTCTATTTTATATTTGCCACTTTATGCCCCACCCCCAGCAAAAGATGAGAGTCCCAGTTTTTCTACATTTTCACCATTTAGGATTGTCAGTTTTAAAATGTTTAACCATTCTAGTTGGTGTGTGGTAGAGCCTGTATAATTTTTAACAAATTTCCCCAGGCAATTAATTTCAGGGGATATTGCCATGGCTTTGCTTGGACAGGGTTGTTTGGATAAAAGTTAAGGAAACACAGTTTACACTAGTTTAAGTGGAAAGCAGAATGTATTGCCTCCTGCAACCAAACCATGGAGGGTAAAGGTGGAGCTGCCCTCAGGAGTGACTGAAATCACCTTCAGATCACTCTCCCGTCTACCTTCTACTCTTTGCCTGTTGGCTCCACTCTTTTTTTTTTTTTTAATATATATATTTTATTGATTTTACAGAGAGGAAGGGAGAGGAATGGAGAGGTAGAAACATCCATCAGCTGCCTCCTGCACGCCCTCTACTGGGGATATGCCCACAACCAAGGTACATGCCCTTGACCTGTATCAAACCTGGGACCCTTCAGTCCGCAGGCCGAAGCTCTATCCCCTGAACCAAACCAGATAGGGCTCATTCTTGAAATTCATTTGTCCCCACTAAATTGAAACTTTGTCCTCAAGCAAGTCTGGGCTTCATCCGCAGCGCCTTCCAACTGAACAGAGAAGAAAGCGCCTTCCCATCAGTTCCAGCTGGAGAACTCTGAGTGTCCTGGCAGGTCTAGATGCCATCCCTGAATCAGTCACCACATTTATGTTGAAGACCAGCCTGGGCCGTGGGCCAGCCCTGCAGCTGAAGAATGGCAATCCCACCATAGAAATTCAGTATCTTTCAGGCAGGCAAAACAATCAGTATCTATATATTCTCCCTGAGTTCTAAGAAAAGTTTGTATTTCCATGAAATCCAAAAGTCTTAGAACCCTGGTTCTTCCATTCACTGACAACCACAAGTCAGGGGTAAGCCCAAGGGAGATCGCCCAGAGACATCTCATCTCACTTAATTCATTGTAGTCTCTCACATATGAGCCTATCTAACCACTCGTGGACAGATTCTATTTAGGTTTTGGCCTGTAGGGCCTCTCAGACTAACTGAAGAACTAGGGGAGGAGTGCCCATTCCTGTTGGGCCTAGTAGCCGAAATTCCATCCAGTCGTCCCAGCAGGCCTTCCCCAGCTCACTAACATACTGACATTCTCTTTTCTCATATTTCCCTTTAACTGTTTAACCTGCCCTTAGAACCCAGCTAAATTCTTCTCACTCAATCATTGGCTTTGAACTCCTCTTTGTCCGGCTTTTAACCCTGGAAACTTTGTCTTTTTCTGCAATTCCCATGTTCTAAGCCTAATTATTGTGGCTACTGGGAGCCATCTTGGAACTCTCTTTTTTTTCCTCCCTGGCCTTGATCCATTCTGACACTGCTTTTCACCATTGGACCTGCCAATCACCAAGTCCTGCCTGGTTTAACACCACCCCAGACTTCAGCTTCTGGACCCCACCGGTACCTGAGTTCAGTTATAATCCGTGACATCTAATTCCGTTGTTCAAGGATGTGGTGGACAAGCCACATTTGCTAAAGCCACATCTTTATGATTTGGATCATATAACTTCCCAATTTCTATACATTGACACAGTGTTAAAAGTATAAAATGATTTATCGTAAGAGGGAAGCCATTCCACCCGTCTGATATCTCTGTGTTCTCAAGACCTTCTCCACATTCTGAAGCACAATGACCCCTTAGAGATTTGCTATGATTTCCACCCATTTTTTGTCTTGTCTTTGGTTGTATCAGTTCACTCTGGTTTGTCTGTTCTTTCTTTGAGTACTGAAGAAGCATGTCCCTTCTCCACTGAGCATATGAGCTAGTAATTGCTTTTCACAAGGCTCATTTTGCAAACCTGCTACCTGATTCTGTGTCCCAGGCACACAGGGTTTCCTAAGGAGCTTTGGTTCTCGTGTGGGCTTGCAGCATTTTGGTAGCTGCTTTCCCTTTATAACTGCTATAATTCCTTTGCACCAGCCTCACCCAGACCTATAACCGAGAGAAGACTGCAGAATGTTCCCATAAATAGCATCAATCTCTCCACCTTCTGGATCTTCATCTTGTACTCTTGAGAGGGAGTCCAGCTGGCTGGGTGTGAATGTGCTTTGCTGGTGCCAAGTGAATCTCAGCAAGTATTTTCATCAAAATTAGAGGCTGAAATTGCTGGCTGCCAGAGCATCCCTGGTAACGGAATATTTTTCTGGTTAGGAAGTGTGAGTTGTGCTCTGGGGCCTTTGTGCAAAAATGCAGAGCAGAGACCCAATATCTTGCTGTTTTTATTGGAAGATGGCTTTGGATCTGCAATACCTTACTACATCTGGGCAAGAGAGTATTTGGTCCCATTTGAATTTGTTGCTAGACTCTAGGTCTAGCCTTGGGCAAGTTTATAAAATAGATATAAGGTAATACATACATATATTGATTGATTAATTTCAGAGAGGAAGGAAGAGGGAGAGAGATACATCAATGGTGAGAGAGAATCATCAATTGGCTGCCTCCTGCACGCCCCCTATTGGGGATCAAGCCCGAAACATGGGCATGTGCCCTTGACTGGAATCGAACCCAGGACGCTTCAGTCTGCAGGCCGATGCTCTACCCACTGAGCCAAACTGGATAGGGCGATATAAGGTATAACCCAAATAAAACTAAGCTATATTTAGTCTTTTCTCAGAATAGCCACACCCAGTAGAAATCCAAATCCAACTCCCACAAAAGCCTTGAAAAGTAAAACATGGTAAGTCTTCACTGCAGCCAACCTGCAGACACGGAAAAGTGATGGAGCCCGCTAGAGGACACGCCCTCTCTCTTCTCAAGTCTCACACTCAAGAGCTTCCTCTAATCTTCCTTTTCCCTCTAAAACTCCCTACCATCATACATGCTTTTTATTACCCTCTCCCCTCTTAGGGAAAGCAGGATGCTGGTATTTTTCCAAGTTTTTATTTCAGATAAAATTCATATAACATAAAGTTAACCATTTTAGAGTGTACCGTTCAATGGCATTTAATACATTCACAGTGCTTTGCAACCATCCGCTTTATCTAATTCCGCACTATTTTCATCACCCCTCAAAAAGTTCTGTACCCATCAAGCAGGCATTCCCTCATTCCCCCCTGCACTTGTATCTCTAAAAAGCTCCCTAGGTGATGCTAAAGGGTGGCCAGAGTTGAGAACCATCAGTATCAGGCAATCTAGTCTTCCCTTGGGCTTCCCCTACTGACATGTCTACTCTTTACCCCAGTGCGCTAAGCAGCCAAACTAAAGATCCTCCTTAGAAGTGTGGGGGCAAGTTCTGTTTTTGTCCCAGACACTTGGCAACCCTATCCCTCCCTCCCCCTTTTAGTATTTCTCCCTTTTCGTATGGTCTCCTGTCCCAGCCACGTATATCTCATTCTCACAGGCCCTGACTCTCCAGCAGGTGTTAAACAAGTAAGAATCCCCACCTCTCTCACACCATCCCTAGTGTCCCCTGATAGGGTCTCAAGATCCCTGGATTGTGAGCCTTTACATGGAGTAAAAAGCCTTCCAGACTCAGAGGAATCCGTCTCTAATGGCACCTTTTAGGCACTAAACAGATGGGGAGAGGAAGGGATTGTTTTGGGAATGAGGAAGGCTTTTCTCAGTTTCTCCTTTACCTATGAATGGGGCATATACTGAAAAGAAAAAAGAAGTATGAGGTTTGAAGTTGGAAGATAGTGTGGTCCTAGGCATCAATTACTTCATCTCTCAGAGCCTGTATCCTCACCTGGAAAACGCAGATGATAACACTGACCTCAGAGCGTTGCATTTCAACAAGTTGCAGTCTCAGAAACGGACGCTGATGGAAATGCATTTATTGGAAGAATACAGGCTGGCTCACAGAATTGCTAGGAGGCCTGGAAGATCAGAGGTGACACACAGATAGGAACAATGTTCCATGGCAAGCAGCAGAACTTAGGAAATTGCTGCCATTGTCGCAAAGTACCAACTGCTGCAGCTGGTCCTGCCACCACCACAGGTGCTGGGAGATGGGTGTCCTGCTTGCTCTGCGGCCCCAGAAACTGTGTGTTGCTGCCACCCTCACTCACAACAGCCCAGAAGAATTATCCAGAGTCTCGGCTTCTTTGTGTCACTAGCTCCCAATTCAAAGTCCGTTACAGCTTCATCTGTTTGGCCAAACTTACAGTCTGTGCCCATGTCTTGGGAAAGCAAGCGCCTGGCATTTTCAGCCTGTAGAGTGGGAGAAGGCCCTGTCTTTCCCCGAGACCCCTAAGGCGGAGGATTCCCCAAATGAGGGGGAAGGGATACAGATGCTGGACAGCCAAAAATAAGGACAAATGTTCCTTTAAAAGTTTTGAGGATTAGTGAGACAAGCTGCATCTCGTAAACTCCAAAGCCCCTGCAGGTATTAGTTATCAGCACGTTGTACATACTGTTATTTCACTGCATTGCGGCACTTCCTCTTCCTTCTCCCTCTCTTCTTCTTTCACAAACCCTCCCTCCTCCCCCAGGACAGGGCACACAGGCTGCCTCACAAATGAATAGAACCTACTGCTGCTTTCACCCGCATGGTGAAGCAGGCTAGTATCGACGACGGGCTGTCTTCCTTCCATCCCCCAGTTCCCTTTTGCCATAGCGCCTGATTTCCATGCATGTCATTCTTAGGAATGTAGTGCGTGTCATTCTTGGGAATCAGATCCATCCCTGGCCCCAGCAATGGAGTTCATATCCTAAGCTAAGCCAACCAGTGTGCACTGGCTCCTTGGCCATAGGGATTGGTTCAGGGGTACGCATGTGACCTAAGCTGATCCAATGTAAGTGAAACTCGGCAACATTGACAAGACAAAGGCATCCTCTGTTTCTTGCTCAGTATGAATGAGAAAGCATGTGGTTTGGGGAGCTTCTGGCAGCCCTCTTGGGACCACAAGGGGAGTGAGACTTAGAATAAATTCAACATTGTAAGAAGGCAAGGCCAAGGGACAAAAGGAAGCCAGGTGCCCATTCAGCCACGAGATAAAGCTATGCCTGAATCCAGACTTCTCCTATGAGCCAATAAATTCCATTTATTACTCAAACGAGAATGAGTCAGGTTTTCTGATATGTGCAACAGAAAGTGTCTGATACCTGCTGCCCTTCCGCCCTGCCTCATGAGAATGGAACTGCTGTCCCTGAGGCTGGCGAATCGCCTTTTGGAAATTCAGATCAAAACCACGGTCCTCGCCTCCTGATGGGGCTGCAGCACATCTAGGCCCTAGAAACAGGTTTAACTAAAATTTAAAATAGAACAGGCCTACCTAATCAAGAGCAAATTTTGAAAGAGGTTTCGATAAACATCTTTAATTTCTTTGTGGTCTGGAAAGATAAAGACTCCAAGGAAGTAAGAGCAAACTCTGTAAAACCAATAAATAAAAACAAAAAACAAAAAAATAACAAAACATAGAGCAAAATGTATTTCATCTAACCCATAGAGGAAAGTACTATGGAGTTACATCCTACCTGGCTGTCTTAAGGCAGGTTCTCTAGAATCACAGTCTGAGAGATTCTTGTATAAATGATTTATTGAGGGAGTGTCCTTAGGAGAACCCGGTAACGCAGTGGTTCTCAACCTTCTGGCCCTTTAAATACAGTTCCTCATGTTGTGACCCAACCATAAAATTATTTTCGTTGCTACTTCATCACTGTAATGTTGCTACTGTTATGAATCATAATGTAAATATCTGATATGCAGGATGGTCTTAGGCGACCCCTGTGAAAGGGTCGTTGGACCACCAAAGGGGTTGCGACCCACAGGTTGAGAACCGCTGCTATAAGGGATTAAGGAAAGCAAGATAGGGGAAGAAGCTGAGCAAGGATGAAAGAACTCTGACCTCGGTCTGATTCCACAGCAAGCTCTCAAGCATAAATTGCCCTAAACTTTGTCCCCTCCAGAAGCAAGGGACCCTGCATCTGTGAGACCCTGCATCTAGGAGGACCCAGGTGATAACAGGGGGTCCAGGGAAGGGCAGGTGCAAGCAGTGTGTGTCACTATTTGCTAACGGGAAACCTTCCAAAGAATGGAACAGGTGTCAGCAGCAGCTAGTGGAGGGAGAGGCTGGCCTGGTAAAGAGGAACTGGGGTGGGGAACCAGTAGCACCTGCAAGAACCCATGTGGTTAACATTTCTCTTGAAAATCTCCTTAATTTGTCCCTTTCAAGACTTCGTTCCATTGAAAAAAAATTCCTCTTTAGAAATTAAATCATTCTTGTTTTTTACTGCCCAGGACACATCAGGAAATTTATGAGAATTCTAATTAGATGCTGCTTTGTGTTTTCATCATCCCTGTCTTCTACAGACAACATTTTGTCAGTTCCTCTAATTCTTAACTTAATCTTTCTCTCTCTTTTTTTTAATGTGTCTCTTGGCCCTCAGTTCCTTCTTCAGTTTCTTCCTCCACAGGCATTGTGTCTGGTCACCTGAATAATGCATTTCATTTCTTTGTTAATGGTTAGTAAACCCTTAAAAGTATTCCCATATTCTTTCCACAGTTTTCACCGACATACACTTCTGGTTTAGGTTTGGTCGTTTACTTCTCTTTCTCACTCGTTCTCATTGTAAGTTAGATACGCACGCAATGTACACATATCTCAGGTTCAGTGCAGTGAACCCTGGCGTGGGATGGCAGGAGCTCTGAACAGATTTTGCAAATAGGGCTGGAGTTCCCAGCTGTGCTGTGTGTCTATCTGGGTGACTTGCCTGAGCTGGTTAGTGGCAGCTTAAAATTAGAACCTTTCTAGGCTGCCCTGCTAGTCCTCAGAGTTGTGAGCATTGAGTAAGTTAATACGGGACAGCACATGTAAACAGAAGGAGGTATTATTCTATGCAGATTGTGATTGACTTTTTCTTGTCTTTCAAATCCCAAGTTTGATTTCAGATGGTTGCCTCTGGGTTCTGAGGTGACTTAATCTCTTATTACTGCTTCTTGGGCTGCAACTTGCTAGGATGTGACTTTCTCTTGCAGAGGCAACCCAGAGCAAGTGGCCACCTGTCCGGGTGAGTTACTGCTAGGGGGCCCAGGGCACAGAGCAAAATGGAAATGGCAGTTTTAACTGTAATCCAGCCTTTCCTCTTCCTCCTCTGTATTCATCTTCTCAGAGACCTCCCAGCACCACAAGCTGGCTTTTCAGCATCCAATCACTTGGATTGCACCCACACTTTTCATGTTCCCAGAAGCCTTCTCCTAAAAAAGTAAAAAAACAAAAACAAAACAAAACCCTCCATTCCATGTCCCATTAGCTTTCATGTCTAGATGACATGTTAGAAAACGGCTTGTTGGTCCCTAGTAAGGGTCAAGAGCTGAAAACTATTATTGCTCTCCATTTCTCTCCTCCACTCTTTGAAATGATGATTTCATACCTTTCTCCTTCTCCTCCAGCCTCCAACTCTCACCTGATGGCCTTACTTCCCATTTCATTAAGAAAATAAAAGGCAATCAGCAGAGAACATTTTAGCTCCCAACACTTGCCTTCCATCCCCATCCAGTTTGATCCCATGTTTTACTCCCCTTTGTAACAGGACTCCCCAAAAGAATTATTTCATCCACTGCACTTCATCACCTTCTAGCCCAGCCGTGGGCAAACTACGGCCCACGGGCCGGATCCGGCCCATTTGAAATGAATAAAACTAAAAAAAAAAAGACCATACCCTTTTATGTAATGATGTTTACTTTGAATTTGTATTAGTTCACACAAACACTCCATCCATGCTTTTGTTCCGGCCCTAAGGTCGAGTTTAAGAACCCATTGTGGCCCTCGAGTCAAAAAGTTTGCCCACCCCTGTTCTAGCCTCTCTCAAATCCACTCCATTCGGGCTTTTCCCTGACAAGACAACTACCCTTAGGAAGGCCTTCAGTAACCTCTGCATTGCTAATCCTGAGGTCAGTTCAACCTAGTCCACATCTGTGCCTCAAGTGCTCTTTTCTTCGCTTCTTTTCCGGTTTGAGAATTCTTGTTATTAAAAAAAAAAAAAATTAATGATTTCTGAAAGCCTGTTATATGTCAAATAACAAGTATTACATTAAAGGTTATACGCCTATTATCGCATTTAATTCTCAGAAAAATAAAATAGCTCTCCTAAGTTAAAACAGCTAGAAAATGGTTGAGCCAACATTTGAACTCAGTTCTGATGCCAAAACTCATGATCTAATGGTCTTGGCAAAGATTCCTCTGGCTTCTCAGCATAATTAGTTGCTTTTTTTCTCTGTGTTCCAAGAGCATTTTTTCTTTTTTAGTTCACTACATAGAACCAATTTTATTACAGAGATTAAACACACAGACTCTGAAGCCAGACCCCCTGGATCTGAGTCCTGGGTCTGCGGCCTGCCAGCTGTGAGACCTCGTGCCTCCTCAGTCTCTTTTTACCTTTGAAATGAGAATGATAATAGTACCTACCTCAGGATTTTTGGTGAGGATTAAATGCATCAACCGATGTAAAGGGTTAGCACTGTTACATAGCACTGGCCCTGCAGACACCTACTGTCCTATGTTCTGTTTCCCCCAATAGACTCTGGCCTCCTCCGACAGAATCCCTCATTCACCTTCCAATCCCTGTGCACCCAGCACAAAAGACCTTTCACTAGAGTGGATGCTCCCTCAACATTTGTCAAAGTGACTGTCAGCCTGTGGGCATTTCTGCCTGACAATGTGACATTTACAATTTCAATTACCTATGAGTTGTTTAAAGGAAGTGGTTGCCGAAGTCAGGCCATTCACCAGCCCCATTTCCTAACAATGCACGTCAAAACCTCTTTGCTTCTGTGAACAGAAAGCCTTTTCCTGAGTTACCTCACTTGCAAAGCCAAGACTTTGCTTAGGGCAGTGGTTCTCAACCTTCCTAATGCTGCGACCCTTTAATACAGTTCTTCATGCTGTGGTGACCCCCCAACCATAAAATTATTTTCGTTGCTACTTCATAACTGTGATTTTGCTACTGTTATGAATCGTCATGTAAATATCTGATATGCAGGATGTATTTTCATTGTTACAAATTGGACATAATTAAAGCATAGTGATTAATCACAAAAACAATATGTAATTATATATGTGTTTTTCGATGATCTTCGGTGACCCCTGTGAAAGGGTCGTTCGACCCCCAAAGGGGTCGCGACCCACAGGTTGAGAACCCCTGGCTTAGGGGGAGGAAGAAAGGGTCACCTGTCACAAGGTTCAGGACTTTTCAGGAACAGCTGGAGGTAGTTATTTAGCTGGAGGTTTCCCCTCCAGTGAGCAGTGACGAGGCCAGGAGCTGTGGGTTTCACTTCTAACCGCCGGTATAGTGTGTGCACCTGATAAGGATGGAGGCGCTAGACCTGAAAGAGGCTGCAAACACACCACGTGAGGCCTGCTGCTTCCTGGGAGGGTGCTGGCTCAAGTTGCTTCATATTCTTTCACTGCCCCCATGCTCCTGTATTTACATTTCAAGCCTGCCTCACTAGGTGAGGCTGTAGTAGTGAGTTGGCAGGAAGAGGTTTCAAAGGAGAATGAAAATGGTAGAAAAGGAAATATTTGATTGGAGGTTAACATGTCCCCTGGGTCTCCTTCGATTTGCATTATCGTCAAAATGCATCATGTAATGATCGAGCACTCTCAGGGGGAGAGTGGTCTCTGTATGGAGTTGGGGCTTCGTTTCTGTTGAGTTGCAGCTGATGTGGATGATGACGACTAGACCAAATGGGGCCGGGAGGAGAAGCAGCGTTCACAGGACAGAGAGTGATGGCTAAACTCATCACCTTCACCTAAGCCTGCCTGCTCCTGTCCTAAAATACCTCAGCGAGTACCTGCAAGTCGCTTAGGCTGTAACTCGGAGTCAGCCTACAATCAATCCTCTCTCTCTGTCACCAGATTCCGTCCACTTTCCCTCCTAAAGGTCTTTCAAATCCACCTCCTTCTCTCCACCTCCGCTGGCACTGCCCCCAAGGGTTCAGAGTCTCATAATGTCTTCTTGGATTATATCTTCCTTACAGGTTTCTCAGTCTGGAGTCTGACACCTTCCACTGCACTCTCCATGTTACTGTCAGAGGGATTTTTCTAAAGTAGCTTAAAATCCACTGGTGGCTCTCCATGGTCTTCCAGATAAGTGTTCCCCAGAGCCTGGCTTGTGGGTTTCTTTGGGCTCTGGTCTGCTTTTCTGACTTGTGTCCTGTAAGGTCACCTCCACACCTATGAGCTCCTTCACGTCAGAAATCCTGATCTGCGCCCTGGCCGGGTGTTCACTTGGTTGGAGCATCCTCCCACACACCAAAGGTTGTGGATTCCATTCCCAGGCAGGGCACACACCTAGGTTGCAGGTTTCATCCCTGGAAGGGCCATGAATGGGAGGCAACCAATCTCTCTTCCTCTCTCTCTGAAAATCAAACATATCCTCAGGTGAGGATTAAAAAAAAGAAGAAGAAGAAATCGGGATCTGCATGCAGCTGCCAGGATGAGCAGTATTTGCTCTCAAGCCTTGCAGCCTTCTGTGCTTGCTCCTCCTTCTGTCCAGAATTCCTCCCCCTACTTTCTCCCCTCTCTTCCTCAGGGTGAATGAGGTTTCCCTTACCTGGGACCCCCATATCTCTATGGTAGCACTTACCACAAACTGTATCCAATCTTTCCAGCTGAGTACAATGAATTGCTTACCAGACCCTGACTCTGGCACACAGCAGTTGCTCAATAAATATTTACTAAATGAATGAATGAACTCTTTTCTAGTCATATTTGGGTTTCATCATAGTTCAAGGAAGGGGTATTGAGATGTCTGGCCCTGAAAGAAGGAAATACAGGTTATTGCAATTATGTTGTTAGATGGGTAGAATTTCACACTTGATAAGAAGATTGTGAGGTTTTGTGTTTCTTCCGAGCTAAAGTGACTAACGCCCACTTTAAAGAACTCTTCAGAATGTAAAGCATTGTATTCATCAGCCTTGAGAGAACAGTGAGTTGTTCAGGAATTATACCCACCAAGCAAGTGTTCCCAGAAATGTCTTACCTGCTGCTTTTAAAATGCCATCCTAATGCTACGCTAAAACAAACAACTTGCTCAGGAAAGTTGTGAGAGGTGGTTAAGTGAACTATGAAATGAAATCTGCCTGCAGAGGGCTAAGACCAGCACACACAGGAACTGGTGGTGGTGAAATAATCCGGGGTGACACCAAAGAAATAGATAAACAAAAGGGAACCTACTACATAGCAGATATCCTCTAAATCAGCGGTTCTCAACCTGTGGGTCGCGACCCTTTCACAGGGGTCGCCTAAGACCATCCTGCATATCAGATATTTACATGACGATTCTTAACAGTAGCAACATTACAGTTATGAAGTAGCAACGAAAATAACGAAAATAATTTTATGGTTGGGTCACAACATGAGGAACTGTATTTAAAGGGCCAGAAGGCTGAGAACCACTGCAGGTAAAGGCGACACCTTTCAACACGGAACCTGAAGCGGGAATGGAGTGCTTTGTGAGGTAGTGAGCCCACTGCCACCCCGAGTGTCCCATTCCCTCCTTCGCTTGCAGAGTGACAGGCGGAAAGGGCTGAGGCTTCCGTGTGCTTTTCCAAGGTACATTCTTTCGAACCTTTTGATTGTTTTGATTCTCGGTTCTAAGCGTTAAAGCGCAGCCGGGAGCAGGGGAGGGGAGGGGGGAAGAAACTGCAACAAAAATGGTAAGGGAGCTAGTAAAAGCACTGAGAGAAAGGGGTGAGCCACAAAGAGACCGAGCCAGTGGCAGGGAGGGAAGCGGAGAACAGGCGGGAGAGACCGTGGGGAGGAAGGAAAGAACCTTGGCAAAGGAAGAGAGCGAGCAAACTCTTCCCGGACAGAAGAAAGGCAGGGCGACAGGGACTCCGCTGCTTTAAGGAAAGCCCCGCCCCCGACGTGACGTCACAGAAGGCTCTCCCGCGATTGGCTGGGAGCGGAGGGTTGCTAGGCGCGGAGGGCATCCGGCGGGCCGCGGCCACCGAGCGCGGAGCCGCGGGAGCGGAGCGGGTGGCTGTGCTGCTGGAAGATGGCGAGCGGCTGGGGCGCGCGGCCACTCGGGCAGCCGGGGCGCCTCCCGCCGCTGCTGTGCCTGCTGCTGCTGCTGCTGTTGCCGCGGAGCCCGGCCCGGGCCGCGCACATCAAGAAGGCGGAGGCGACGTCCACGACGACGAGCGCGGGCGCCGAGGCGGGCGAGGGCCAGTTCGACCGCTACTACCACGAAGAGGAGCTGGGCTCGGCGCTGCGGGAGGCGGCGGCCGCGGGGCCCCCGGGCCTGACCCGCCTCTTCAGCATCGGCCGCTCGGTGGAGGGCCGGCCGCTGTGGGTGCTGCGCCTCACGGCCGGCCTGGGGCCGCCACCCGCTGACGGGGACGCGGGGCCCGACGCGGCGGGGCCGCTGCTGCCCGGCCGGCCGCAGGTGAAGCTGGTGGGCAACATGCACGGCGACGAGACCGTGTCGCGCCAGGTGCTCGTCTACCTGGCCCGGGAGCTGGCGGCCGGCTACCGCCGCGGAGACCCGCGCCTCGTCCGCCTGCTCAACACCACGGACGTGTACGTGCTGCCCAGCCTCAACCCCGATGGCTTCGAGCGCGCCCGCGAGGGGGACTGCGGCTTCGGCGGCGGCGGACCGCCTGGGTCCGGCGGCCGCGACAACAGCCGTGGCCGCGACCTCAACCGCAGCTTCCCGGACCAGTTCAGCTCGGGTGAGCCGCCGGCCCTGGACGACGTGCCGGAGGTGCGCGCCCTCATCGACTGGATCCGCAGGAACAAGTGAGTGTCCTCCCCGCCGCCCCCCCC
Organism: Myotis yumanensis; assembly: GCF_028538775.1. Lineage (NCBI taxonomy): Eukaryota > Metazoa > Chordata > Mammalia > Chiroptera > Vespertilionidae > Myotis > Myotis yumanensis. Next base: position 19,897,303 of record NW_027223767.1, on the reverse strand, counting down.
CCCCCCAAACCCCCTGCCGCGATCCACCGGAGTCTCCGGGCGCAGGCAGGGCCCCGCAGGCCTTAAGGGCCGGGTGTAGGAGGGTGGAGGGCGACCTCCCGTAGCGGGCACAGGCCCCAGGCCGCTTAGCCTCCTGTTGCTCTAATCGCCCAAGCAGCTCTGCCTAGAGGCGGTCATCTGTTCAGCGGATGGGCAGAGAGCAGTTTGGCTCCAGGGAAGACTCCTTTCTGGCATTCTGGTCCCCGTTTTCCCAGGATCATGGAATAGGAGCGATGGAAGAGACCTGAGGGATGACCTAGGGTTAGCTCACGCCTTTGACAGATGAGCTGTCAATGTTGCGATGACCTTACTGCCCTAGGCACTGTGCGAAGCCCTTCCCGTGGCCACAGGCTGACGAACTGGACACCATTCATATTCCCGTTTTCCATACGGGGAAATCGGGCGTCAGGTTGGCTAAATAATTGACATAGTAACAGAGTGTAGTTGGGACTTAGACTCCGGCGGTTGTTCGAGCTCTTCGCTGCCGCAGAGGGAGACCGTAGCCCAGAAACGATAGAGGAGGACACTCCCAGGGTCTTCCTCTTGGCGGATGGACAGGCGCGGGTTCTCTTCCAGTCTGCACTACCTCTGACTCAGCTCAGGAGCCCTTGGGTATGGCTGGAGGCCTGGCACAGATCTGGATGCTGCACCTGTGAGCGGCTTGTTTCAAACTCGCTGAAGGGTTCCTGATAGCATCTGTGCACTTTATGGTCACCCTCAGTACACACCGTAAGTGTTATTAAGCACCATGTGGGATTTAAAAAAATGAAAAGCACATGAGGATCTCAAGAAATTGGTGTATGACAAAAGAATATTATACATATACATGGGGTGTGTTTATGTATCCAGTAAAACTTTGTAAGGATTGTTCCTCCTGCAGAGTGTGTGTGGTCTGCAATAATATGGATTATCTCTGTGGAAGAGGTAGAACTTGAACTGAGCCAAACGGAGGCAAGGAATAAAGGAAGGTCATCCCTCAGGTCTCTTCCATCGCTCCTATTCCATGATCCTGGGAAAACAGGGACCAGAATGCCAGAAAGGAGTCTTCCCTGGAGCCAAACTGCTCTCTGCCCATCCGCTGCCCATCCAGATGGAATAACATCTGAAGGGTGCATGCGCCGCCTTCCCTTCTCAGGGATCAGCTTTGCCAAGATATCCCCATTTTTTGTGTGTCTTCCTGAGGCTTGTTGATCTTTCCATCTTTATTTGAAGGAGATTTTGGAGTGACAGATAAGATGAAAGTAATAATGAGCAAAGAAGTTTCTCTGTGGGAGTTGGAATCCTCTCTTCTATAAGATCTCAGTATATAGAGCACCTAGAAAATTTGTGGGCTTTGTGACATGTCTAGATTCTTTTTATCTTAAAGCTGTACTCCTCCTTTTGAGATCCCTTGCAGATCTTTAACTTCACATATGCTTTCAGGGAAGATTATTTTTCTTTTAAAGATAACCATGTCATGACCTCTGAACATTCGCATAAGAAATATAATGTACATCTTTTAAAATATATATTTTTTATTGATTTCAGAGAGGAAGGGAGAGGGAGAGAGAGATAGAAACATCAATGATGAGACAGAATCATTGATCAGCTGCCTCCTGCACGACCCCTACTGGGGATGGAGCCTGCAACCTCGGGATGTGCCCTTGATCGGAATCGAACTCGGGACCCTTCAGTCCGCAGGCTGACGTTCTGTTCGCTGAGCCAAACCGGCTAGGGCTACATCTTTTTTTAAATCCTCACCTGAGGATATGTTTTTCATTGCTTTGAGAGAGCGAGGGAGGGAGAGAAAGAGAGAGAGAGAGAAAGAGAGAGAGAGAAAGCAGCATTGCTGTGAGAGAGAAACATAGGTCCATTGCCTCCCATACATACCCTAACCAGGGATTGAACCTGCAACTTGGGTATGTGCCCTGCCAGGAATCAAACCCACCAACTTTCCGTGTACAGCACCCCACTCTAACCAGCTGAGCCACACTAGTTAGGGTGACTTTAATGTATATCTTATTATCAGAAGCTGTGATGGCCAGGGTTTTTCCTAAATGATATATCAAATGCAGTTTGCATTGCCCCCCCCCCCCCTTTTTTTTAAATCCTCACCTGAGGATATGCTTTCATTGATTCTGGAGAGAGAGGAAATGAGAGGGAGGGAGAAACATTGACAGGTTGCCTCCCGAACATACCCTGTCAGGGTGTGTTCGGGAGGCAACCTATCAATGAATGAACTGGTAACCCAGGTATGTGCCCTAATCGGGAATTGAATCCACAGCCGTTCAGTGCACAGGACAATGCTCCAACCAACTAAGCCACATCCGAAAGGGCCATCACAGCTTCAGTGACATGTTTAAAATGCCCTGTCACGACCTTTGCAGGGATGTAAATTCTGTGGCTAGATTCTTCAATTCACTGTTCTGCTCTGACCAAAAATGAAAATGAGCTTTGTCTTGGTGCAAGTCACCTTGAAGCTATACAGAAAGCTTTAAACTTTAAATTTGGAACCCAAAATCCACACTCTGGTTAACTCTTTTATATCCCCAGTATTTAATGATTATAAGATATGGTCTGGTCCAGCTAGTTCAATGATAGGAACTTGTGAGGATTTTAAAAGCTCATCTGTCTCAGTTGGTATTACATAGAAAGTCACTTTGTTCTGTGATTGTGGACTACTCTAACCATACCCAACCATTCTTCAAACATGTAACTCTAATTAGAAGAGAAAGTAGGTGACTATATACAGTATAGGGTGAAAAGTACACCCATCCATCCTGTCCTCAAAAATTAACTCAAAATGCATATTCTTTAATTATTAATAGCAGAGGACACTGATGTGATCAAAATAAAAAACATAAACACACACAGTTTGAGACTGAAGCCTAATTAAAGAGAGTTGGCTTTATGAATAGGAAATTTAAAAACCACAAGCATTAGTCTGTCTGTATGGGGAAATTACCTTTTTTGGTGTATTTGTGAGATAAATCATTTGAATAATATTCTTGTTATCCTATTCACTTAGCTGTATTAGAAATAGATTTTGTTATTTTGACTATGTAAAATTTTAAGACTTACTTTCTCCTGCTTAGAAAAGTGAAGTTTATTTTCTTTTCCTCACTTTAAACCATCCAGGGGATGTTTTTGTGCTATTGATAATTGAGACATATATTTAGGAAAATATACAGATTTTAGCTATTATTTAAATATTTTATGATTTACTTGACTCCCATGTTTTTTTTGTCACACTATATATCTTTAATTAAAGATATCTACTTAGATTTTAATAGATTAGCATATACATTTTTTTGGTATCTTTGTGAAAAGCATTATATTGGGGGATGGTACAGATTACTCGTAGAGGATTGTGTGTATATCTACAATTTCTTCAATCTTTAGAATGTAGTTTATCAGACATAAAGTTTTCTTAATTTTTAAAAGTTATTTATAGAATTATCTGTAGAATATAATAGGGTTAACTTAGAGATTTACATTTTAGTATCTATAGACTCTTGTTTATAATATTTATAATATACTTAGCAGCTACTTTAAATCTTACACAAGGAATGACATATGATGCTGAAGTCAAGTATAGTAATTGATTTGAATGAAAACCATACATACCTTTCAAATAAAATTGGGTTGATAGGCAAAGTTGGTTTGACAAAGAGTGGCAGTGGTGCTTTTAAAACTGTAAATAGAGTAAGGAAAATCTAATAATTGAATTTTATCACTCTCGGACATTACAAATATATCATTGTTCTATAAGTACCATATTTGGTTTGGCCATTTTAATATTTCTAAAAAGTGTTGCAAGAATTGTTGAACAAAGAAAAAAACAGCATTTAGTAGAGAATCTTGGAATGTTGTTTTAATTGAAAATATGTAATTAAAATAGCATGTTTCAGTTATTTAGAATATTTAGTTATTATTTTTATTTCAGTAGAATTCAAATGTCTTGAGGGCATTCTGTGTTTGTTTCTTCGTGGGGGTATTCCCTAGTCTGGTGTATAGACCGTTTGGCACATAGTTGACACGCAAGAAAGTTGTTGCTGAATGAATTGCCTGAACTGGGCCCCTTCTTATAACTTCCCAAAGTGGAGAGGTGAGAGGGGAAGTCTTCAAATTATTTTTGGCATGAAACCCAGAAAGTAAATTGTTAATACTTTAAACTATGGAGGAGGGATATGTAAGGTGAAGTTAGAATGTTAGATTATGTAATTAGTTCTGGGGTTTTTTTTTTGTATCATTGTGTCATCCAAGGTCTGGCTCTGGTACTGGGGAGTAGAAGGATAGTCTGTAAGGCGGTGATTCCCTAAACAAGATTCCCTAAACAGTTCACTCTTTAGCAGTGAGTTCCAAGTGGTTTCAAACACTGTTCTACAGCTTACTGCTCTCCAAAGAAGGAACATTTGTTGAGCAGGTGCTATGAAGCAGTTGTTTTGCTGGAGATGTTTCATGTGTATTATTTTACTTAATTCTTATGGCAACCATGGGAAGCAGGTAGCATTAATCCCCATTTACAGATGAGAGAGAAACTAGGGTTCAATGAATGTAAAGGCAGTAACTTTCCTGGTCATGTTTTTAGTGAGACGGGTCTGGGAGACAGTGTTCTTACCCACATTTGGCTGGTTCCATAGCCTGTGCTATTGCCATGATACCAATGGCATTCTCCTGTGTGTCTGGAAGAGTGCTAATTATATTAGTTTTTAATTAGTCGCTTTTCATAGTCTATTTAAGTATTTAATCACTGTCTTTAATGGCTAAGTTCTGTCTGCTGATGAACAGATTCTGTGTAGTTTTCATTGTTTGATCTCCTCTGAGACATACCATACGTTTAGTTTATTCTTTCAAGCATGTAGAAATAAATGTTATTTATCAACTCCCTTTAGGATTTCTGTAGGTCAGGTCATTTCAACAACAAAAAGGCAGAAGCAAGAAAATCCAGTTTTAAGTACAAAGAGAAAAATGTTTAATCTCTACTCATAGTGATGACTTGAACTATTACATGAGGGAGAGATGTATAAATAGGACTTCAGTCTATTTTTGCCTTTAGCTTTCACCATAAAAGGAGTGTTTCTGTATTTATAAGTTTGACCAGATTGTAAATGGGTTCACTCAAAAGTAGAAACATAGCCCTAACTGGTTTGGTTCGGTGGATAGAGCGTCGGTCTGCGGACTGAAAGGTCCTAGGTTCGATTCCGGTCAAGGGCATGTACCTGGGTTGCGGGCACATCCCCAATAGGGGGTGTGCAGGAGGCAGCTGATCAATGTTTCTCTTTCATTGATGTTTCTAACTTTCTATCCCTCTCCCTTCCTCTCTGTAAAAAAATAAATAAAATATATATTTTTTAAAAAGTAGAAACATAAAAAAGTAAAAATGTTTCTTTTATAGGAGCAGTCTTGTCTCCCTCCCTGTCAGTTTATTTTCTAATGGCCCAATCAGGAACCTTGGGCCCAGAGAGAGAGCTGCTTTTACAGTGATGCAATGGAGGACTAGTCTTTCATGTGCTGTATTGTTTTTCCCTGAAAGCAGCTCAGTGTATCAGGTTCCTCCTCCCACCCCTCACCCCCAGTCTTCTCAGCTGTGGCTTTTCTCTTGAAAACGTGAATTTAGTGTATTGTGAACACATCCCGTTTCAAATTAGACCCCTTATCTTAAAAAAGCATGAAAGTTACTAACCTAACTAATGTATTCAACAAATATTTATTTACACAAGGCACACTTTCTATGAAATTAACACATTATGAAATACATGTTTTAGGTTGAACTGTATGAAATTGCCACTTTGTAGGTCAAAAAAGATTGAATATTGGCAAATACACATTGTTTGACCTAATACATGAATTTAGAATTCTCTGAATAAGATGTCTCCTGAAAATATTAATTTATATTGTGTTATCCAACTACTTTTTTAATGATGGGAAAAAACTTTAAGATATTTGAAGTTAATTAGAATTGTAAAAACTGTTTAAAATTTGTTAAATTGATAATACTTTCTTTCCATTTGTTTTTGTTGATCTACTTATAATAACTGATAGAGTTGTTTTCTAGGTATCAAGAGAGATACTGTATTTATGAAAGATATAAAAAAAATTTTTAAATTCTCGCTTGAGGATATGCTTATTGATTTTAGAGAGAGGGGAGGAAGAGAGGGAGGGAGGGAGGGAATGAAGGGGAGAGAGAGAAAAAAATCAATGTGAGAGAGAACATTGATTGGTTCCTTCCACGCAGGCCCTGACCAGACCGGGGATAGAACCCACAATGTAGGTATGTGTCCTAACTGGAAATCGAACCCACAACCTTTCGATATATGGGACGATGCTCCAACCAACTGAGCCACATGGGCCAAGGCTGAAAGATGTAACATTTTTAAATACATGGTGTCTTCTGTGTTGGGTTTTTGTTTGTTGTTTTTTTTTTTAGAGATATGTGACCTGGCTTTCTTTTCAAAGGTTCGTGCTTTCTGGAAATCTGCATGGTGGCTCAGTGGTAGCAAGCTATCCTTTTGATGATTCTCCAGAACATAAGGCCACTGGAATCTATAGCAAAACCTCAGATGATGAAGTATTTAAATACCTGGCAAAAGCCTACGCCTCAAACCACCCCATCATGAAAACAGGGGCACCTCACTGCCCCGGAGAGGAAGATGAGACTTTCACAGACGGGATCACGAATGGTGCACACTGGTATGACGTAGAAGGTATGTGAAGCACTGAATTTGCTACATTTTTCCCATTGTTCGTTTAGCTTCCTTTAGTATACTCTGAGTGGAAACGAGGAAACTGAAAAATTCTAATTTTCTAAACTCTTTTTTTTTATTTTGAAATTTTCAAACTCACAGTCAAATCAAAAGAAAACTGCATGAGTACCCCTATATCCTTCATTTAAATTCACTGTTATCTTACCCCAGATGTTCCAGCCTGCTCTCTCCCTCCCTCCCTTCCTCCTTCACCTTTATTCTCTTTTGTCAAACTTTCCAAAAGTAGTTGCAGATTTCATGACACTGCACCTGTGAGTACCTCAGCATGTAGTTCCTAAGTATAGGGACATTCTCTTGTATAACCAAATACCATTACTATAACTGAGAAATCAGTGATAATTCAATACTATCATTCCACATGGTGTCCATAATTCAAATTTCTTCTGTTATCCCCAAAATATTCTTTTTTTTTTTTTTAAATTAAATCTTTATTGTTCAGATTATTACATTTGTTCCTCTTTTTCCCCCCCATAACTCCCCTCCTTCCAGCTCCCACCCCACCCTCCACCCTCACTCCCCACCCACTGTGTTCATCCATAGGTGCATGATTTTTGTCCAGTCACTTCCCGCATCTCCCACACCCCTTTTTCCCCCAAGAATAGTCAGTCTATTCCCTTTCTATGTCCCTGATTCTATTATAGTCACCAGTTCATTCTGTACATTAGGTTATTTATTCACTTGATTCTTAGATTCATTTGTTGATAGATGCATGTTTGTTGTTCATAATTTGTATCTTTACCTTTTTCTTCTTCTTCCTCTTCTTAAAGGATACCTTTCAGCATTTCATATAATACTGGTTTGGCGGTGATGAACTCCTTTAGCTTTTCCTTATCTGTGAAGCTCTTTATCTGACCTTCAATTCTGAATGATAGCTTTGCTGGATAAAGTAATCTTGGTTGTAGGTTCTTGGTATTCAGCACTTTGAATATTTCTTGCCATTCCCTTCTGGCCTGCAAAGTTTCTGTTGAGAAATCAGCTGACAGTCGTATGGGTATTCCCTTGTAGGTAATTGAGCCTCTTTCTCTTGCTGCTTTTAAGATTTTCTCTTTGTCTTTTGCTCTTGGTATTTTAATGATGATGTGTCTTGGTGTGGTCCTCTTTGGATTCCTTTTGTTTGGGGTTCTCTGCGCTTCTTGGACCTGTAAGTCCATTTCTTTCTCCAGGTGGGGGAAGTTTTCTGCCATTATTTCTTGAAATAGGTTTTCAATATCTTGCTGTCTCTCATCTTCTGGCACTCCAATGACTCTGATATTAGACCGCTTAAAGCTGTCCCAGAGGCTCCTTACACTATCTTCACACTTTCGGATTCTTTTTTCATTTTGCTTTTCCAATTGGGTGTTTTTTGTCGAATCTTTGGTTTGATTATTGTACTCCTCTGGTCTGCTATTGGGTATAATATTCTTTATTTCAGTCCGTGTATGCTTACTTTCTAATTTCTTTATCGTAGCATCGAGGGTCTCATTAGTTTTCGTGAGGCTCTGCACAAATTTATGGCAAGCCCTCAAAATTGCGATTCTTAGCTCCATATCCTCCATTTCTGTCATGTTTTTTTGTCTCCGCATCTTTTATGCTTTCTTGGTGCACCCCCTTGTGGTCTCTGTGCGCAGTCTTGTTCTAGCCAAGCCTTAATTGTTGTAGTTAACACTAGAGGGATTTGACCCCCAGGCCAACTGGCTGTAGGAATCAGCTGTATGGAAAACGTCTGCCTTCTGGGGAGGCGCTAATCCAGCCTTTGCCTGAGGCGATCGGCAAATGGCTGTGCTCAGGCTTTGGGCGGGGCGGGATCAACAGGGCGGGCGGAGGGAGCAGTTATGGCCACGCTCAGTCCCTTTCCCAGAGGCTCTGCTTCTCAGAACCCCGGCAGCCGCTGCAAACCTCGGAGAGAAAGCTGCCCTCAGGTTCCAACTGATGCCGGATAATCCCACTTCTCCTGTTTGAGTCTGGGTCCCTAGAGACTCGCCCGGATCTGGAGCCCAGAGTCTGAGACTCACTCCCGACAGAAAACGACAACCGCGCCCTCAGCCACCAGCCCGCTTTGCGCGCGCACCTCGGCACCTTTGTATTTTCCACACTGCGCCGCCTCTGAGCCTCGATTTGCTGTTCTCTTTCCTTCTAGTTGTAGAGTCTCTCTTCAGCCAGCCTTCCTGTGGTTCTGGGTGATGTCCGTTCAGTCTTTTAGTTGTATTTTTGAAATGGTTGTTTGCGGCAGCGGTCTCCGGTGTTTACCTACGCCGCCATCTTGGTCTCCCCCCCCCCAAATATTCTTTATAGCTCCTTTTCCTGCAAATTAGACCCAGTCAGGGTTCAAAAACTGCACTTGGCTTTTGTGGTGGTTTTTTTTTAGTTTCCCCAATCTAAAACAGTCATATCAACACTCTCTTTTCTTAATAATGGTAAATCCTTCGAAGAGCCTAGGCCAGTTGTCCTACAGAACCATATTCTAGATTTATCATTTTCTTTATGCTAAGATTCAGGTCAGACTTTCCAGTAAGGCCATTATATAGATCATGTCATATTAGGAGGCACCTCAGGTCAGGCTGCCAATGACCAAGTTGGACAACTTGGTTAATGGTGATGACCACCAGTTCTCTCCATTTTATATAAAGGCAGTAACTTTTACATTTTAATCTATGTGGTAACCATGGAATGCTGTTGCTCTTTAAAAAAATGTGGTGGTGTATACATAGATACTGATATATAGATATGTCAATCATAAAGTTTGCCATTTCTACCATCTTTAAATGTAGAATTAAGTGGCATTAATTTACTCAGTGTTGTATTGTACAACTGTATCACCACTGTCTATTTATAAAACCTTTTCATCAACCCCAAACAGAAACTCTGTAACTATTAAGCATTAAGTCCCTATTTTCTTCTCCTCCCCAGCCCCTGGTAATTGTTTTTAATTGTTCAGTTTATAGTTGACATACAATGTTTATTAGTTTCAGGTGTATGATACATTTATATACTGGTAACTTCTAATCTTTCTATCTCTATAAATTTGCCTATTCTAGATATTTCATATAACTGGAATCGTATATTTGTCCTGCATCTGGCTCACTTCATTCATTTAGCATGTTTTAAGGTTCATCCATTTTGTAGCATGTATCAGAACTTCATTCCTTTTTGCAACTGAGAAATAGCCCATTGTTTGTATATGTATACATCTCCTTCATCCATTCATCTGTTGATGGGCACAGAGTTGTTCCCACCTTTTGGCTACTGTGGATGCTGCTGCTATGAACGTTGGTGTACAAGTATCATCTGTTTGAGTCCTTGTTTTTAAACATTTTGGATATGTACTCAGGAGTTGAATTGCTAGGGCATATGGTAATTCTATGGTTAGCTTTTAAGGAATCACCAAACTGTTTACCACATTGGCTGCACCATTCTATATTCCCAACAGCAATGTACAAGGCTTCCAGAATGCTATATTTAAAAGAATTGTTAAAGTAAGTTTGGATTGTGTACCTTTTCTTTTAAATGTTATAAAAACAGCTACTGTTGATTTTAGGGTTTTGGTATCCTTTGAATAATAACCTTTTTTGTTTTTAATACACAGGCTTAGACTGTTTAATTAAGAGTAACCAGAAAGAACATGCCATCCCATGAAAATGTCATCAGTATAAACTTTTTCTCTTCTTAGAATTTGCCCATGATGAAATGCCTTCGGTCTTCCTTTTGTTTTTATTGGCAGTTAGTCACATTATAAAGTAACTTATGACATTTCTCTTCATGTGCCTTTACTTAAACTTGAATTACTCTTTGACTTTTTATGTCAAGCCATGTGTACCCAGATTGGGCTCTATGTGTGCGGACTCCATACTTTCTAGAGTTTTCTGATTCCAGTGTTTCTTATACAGAGTGGGGCAAAAGTAGGCTTACAGTTATTCGTATGGAAAATAATATATTAAATAACAATACAAGAATAAACTCTGTTTCATGTATTCACAATTATCACCATACCTTTGCCCCACCCTGTATATAACAAGCTTCCACAAAGAGGTTTGAAATATTTAGAAGTGAAACTTTCTGCCGATAATGATTAGGGGTGATTTGAAAACCACTTAAATTTTTTATAGATAAGGGACATGCTTTAATTCCATTTCAGTCTTCAGCAAATATATTTAATAAAACCTGACTTCATGAACTAGTGGTTTTATGATATAGTTAAGGTGCTGCTCTGTTATTTGAGATATTATTTAAAATAATGGGATAAAAATAATTTATTTTTCCTTTTTGGAGAAAGTTGTAAAAGGTTAGGAGGTAATTTTTAATTAACAATTGATTGTGGGAGATAAATCTATGTTATACTATTTTAAAAAATAAGTGTTCTGTCTTCACAGTAAGATTATTTTGTTAAATCAGCTAACAGATTTTTCTCATTCTGCAAACATCTGAACAAGTTAAATTTTGATGCTTCTATTTTTATTGTTTTTAAGAACACCAACTTCTCTCCCTTTTTAGCTGATTGGTCAGACATATTTTATGTTATATTATTTCTACAATAGCTAGTTTTTATCTCTCCCTGCCCTAGCAGTTTTGAGCTGTTTCATTATATTCAACAGGGCAAATTCATTGTTTATCTTATGTGGGACTGCATAAGTAAGATGATGTAAGATATTATGAAACCTTGTGACTAGGGTGTTTTCAGACCCGGATGTCTTGGAGTAATTTTACTGATGCTTTATGTGGTGCATTTAGAAATTATAGTTTACCGAAGTATGACTTAATAGAGCTTAAAGTGAATGTATTGTTCTAGTCCAACCCTTTTGCATTATAAGAAATCAAGGGCTCAGAGAGGAAATATTTTTTTTACTAACTTGTGCAATATTTACTTAGCAACTATTTACTGAGGGCCTGCCATGTCCTATATACTTTACTAGGTGATGGGGGTACAGTGGGAGCAGAACAGAAACAATTCCTGCTCTTATGGATCAGACAGCATATTAGTAGTGGATGTGAGGTGTCCTGGCCCCATTTCACCTTCATTGCCAGGGTTGATTCCGTTTTCTGACAAATCGCTTTTCGAACAGCCTTCTGGAATGAATTAAGTTTGAGCAACCGAGGTTGTTCTTTACCTTTTTAACATTATTTTAGAGTGTACTCTTTCTACTTATAAGAAAAAAGTTTGCTGTAAAACAGTATGCCCTGTAAAACACCAGCAGCCTCATACATCTGGTGTTTACTAAATTTCTTGATTGCATCATTTTCTCTTGTGCTTGGTTTAATCTCGTGCTGTTTTGTATTGTAACATGCTGTACAGGTTTTTAGCCTAGGAGCAATAGGCTGTATCACATAGCCAAGGTGTGTAGTAGGCTAGACCATCTAGGTTTGTGTAAGTACACCCCATGATGTTTGTACAATAAAATCACCTGACAACGCATCTCTCAGAATGTATACCCATCATTAAATAGCACATGACTATCTATCTATCTAAGACTGTATGTATATATATATATACACACACACACATGAATGTATGTATTTATATATCCACACACATACATACACTTACACACACACACACACACACACACACAAATACAAATGGGTGCTTTTTCACCTCCAAAGTGAATGCACTTCTGGCATTTCATACTGGGTTCTTTTCTTTAAAAAATGCTGATCTAAAAAGACAGAGAGAGAGAGAGAGAGAGAGAGAGAGAGAATATGAATATGCTGATAGTTCAGCCCTGGCTGGTGTGGCTCAGTTGGTTGGATGTTGTCCTGTACCCCAAAGTGTTGCCTGTTCAATTCTCAGTAGGCACATGCTTGGGTTTCAGTCTCAGTCCCTAATGGGGGGTGTGCAGGAGGCAGCCTATTGATGTTTCACTCTCACATCAATGCTTATGTCTCTCTCTCCTTCTCCCTTTCTCTCTCTCTAAAAGTCAATAAAAATATTTTTTTAAAGAGAATGGTGATAGTTCAGATATTCTCAGCTGGTTGTTCATGTTTTAAGAATACTATTGATAAGCAAATGTGCATTAATAAAGTGCATTTGGTCTTGTCTGATCTTATACATTAAGGAGCTGATTGGACCTCATTCTTCCTTTTTCTTTTTTTTTAATCTGAGTGCCACCTAATTTAAAAGGAAAACAAAAAAGTAAAACAATACCAAACAGAATATTTGCTTTAATAAACTGAAATATAGCCTAATATAAAATCTGACCCCTAGGAGCAACACAGTTGTGTATTTGGTAATGTGATCTTAAGACTGACATGAAAGTAAGGCTTACATGAAAGATTGAGAACCAAACACCAAAAAGGATTTTAGGATTTGGCCCCTAAATCTTCAGATCTGATGTCTAAAATTAGATATGCTTTCTCTTCCCCACCCCTTTTTTTCTATTTAACTCAGGTTGTAGAGAGCTGGGAGAGTATTTTTTTTTTTTTAGTAAAAAAAGGAAAATTCTGTTCAAAGAGCTGTGTGTGAGAGACTGTTGACTTAGTTAGATAAAACTGCAAACAGATGCAGGACTGTAACTTAGTGTAACTTTGTAGAATCATATCACTAGCAAATATATATTCAGTGGGAGTGGTGAAGGAAGTAGATTTTCATAAGATAAGTTTCTAAATACAAAGACCAAATTCAGTTAACAGTTGGTCAAAATGAAGTTGAATTTAAGGACCAAGAATATGGGGAATTTTTTTTTTCAAGGGCAACATTTGTTTTTTCCATTCATTTGACCCAGATGGTACACTTAATAATTTTTATGATCATGCTAACTAGCTTTTTAAAAATATCTTAAGGATTACAAAACCATCACTTAATAACTCAATATCTATAAGTAAATTATTCAAAAACCCAAAGTTGGGAGTACTTCTCACTATCTGTTAAAGTAGTTTTATTTAAGAAATAACAATAAGCTTGAAATTTAAATATAGAGTGGAAATTGCCTATCTATATTTCTACACTCTAAAATCCTTCTTCTAATAAAAACAAATACATTGCAGGTTTTTTTTTTTCTAAAAGATTTATACAATTCTTGTGTAATACAGTTTGATACATTATAGTTGGCCTCCTGAGGCAAGTTAAAGAAAAACTTGCTGTGTTTTTCTTAACACTGAAGTGTTGACTATACTTTTTCAATTGGCTTTTCTGCTTGAAACGTGAGTGTGAATCATTAGTGCCTCAACTTTGAATGAAGGGTTGAATGTATTTAAGGGCTACACACCCCCCACCCCAAACGCTAGATCTCTCTGTAGTAACAACAGTAATGGGGACTGCTTCATGATAAAGAGGAATTGGGTATCTTAAAGCCTGTGGAGACTAATTGTGAGACAAATGGATTGAAACAGATTAATGGGCATGAGAAGATCTTTTAATCAGATCAACAATTAGTATTGATCACAGTTCGTTATAGTACTGGACAGATTCCTAATGGGTAACAACTTTTAGCCTTGTTCTTTGACATTGATAAAAGAATGAAAGCATTATAGGTTTCATAGTACATTGTATTTAATTTTTCTGAGCATAGAAAACTCTGGATAAGTAGGCAGGTTTAAAAGCAAATTTCATACCTTTTGTCTTTTTTTCTTTTTTGTCAACTCCTCCTGTGAATATAGGATATAGTCTAAATCAGTGGTTTTCTTTTCTTTTCTTTTTTTTCAATCTTCACCCAAGGATATGCTTTTATTTTGAGAGAGAGAGGAAGGTGGGGTGGGGGGTGGAGGGGCGCGAGGGAAGAGAAAGAGAGAGAAATATCAATCAGTTGCCTCCTGCATGCACCCCGACAAGAAACAACCCCCAACCTGGGTGGGAATCAAACTTGAGATCTTTAGGTGTATAGATATGCTCCAACCAACTGAGCCACCTGTCTGGGGCTACCATTTGTTTTCTTTACCATTCCAAGTTTTTCTCTGGTATCATTTCTCTTCTGCCTGAAGAACGTTCTTTAGCATTTCTTTTAAAGCAAGTCTGCTTGTGGCCGATTCTTGTTTTCCTTCACTGAGAATGTCTTTTTGCCTGAATTCTCTGAAGGGCATTTTCACTGAATATAAAACTCTAGGTTCTGGCTTGACGATTCTGATTATTTTTCTTTTCTTTTTAATAAAAAAACATTTTGTGCCTTCTGGCCTCCATGGCCTCTGAGGAGAAATTGACCATCATTTGAATTGTTGTTCCCTACTTTTAAAGATTTTTTTCCCTTTATCTTTAGTTTTCAGCAGTCTGATTGTGAATATCTAGGCATGAATTTCTTTGAGTTTATCCGGTTTGGGATTTGCTGAGTTACTTGAAATGTAAGTTTATGTCTTTTGCCACATTTGGGGAGTTTTCTGCCATTATTTCTTCAACATTTTTTTTTCACCATGTCACATTTTTTTCTCTCCTTCCAAGATTAATGATAAGAATGTTAGACCTTTTGGTGTTATCCTTAAAACTCCTTTTGTTTTCTTTTTAATTTCTTTTTCTTTGTTGTTCTAACTGTGTAATTTCTATTTATCGATCTTCAAGTTAACTTACTCTGCTGGTTATTTCCATTCCTCTGTTGAACTCATCAAGTAAATTTTAAAATTTTGGTTATTATAGTTGTCATGATTTCAAGGGGAAGGGGGCTGGATGGAGGTGGAAGAGAGTATGGGGAGATAAGTGGTTATGGGGAAAACAAAATAAAGAAAAAAAATGAAATTTCTATTTTGGTTTTTTTTAATGTCTTCTGTTTCTTTTATTTCTTTTATTTCTTTTTTATTTTTTTTTCATTTTGTTTCTTTTATTTCATGTCAAGAATGTTTACTCTGCGCCCTAGCTGGTATGGCTCAGTGCCTAGAGTGTTGGCTGTGGACTGAAGTGACCTAGGTTGCATTTTGGTCAAGGGCACGTACCTGGGTTGTAGGCTCCTCCCCAGCCCGGGCCCTGGTCAGGGCTCCTGCAGGAGGCAACCAATTGATGTGTTTCTCTCACATCGACATTTCCTCTCTCTTCCACTCTCTCTAAAAATCAATGGGAAAATATCCTAGGGTAAGGATTAAAAAAAAAAAGAAAAAAAAAGAATGTTTACTCTTCCTTAGAGCATGACTATCATAATTGCTTTAAGATTAATCTGATAATCCAACATTTACGTCATCTTGGGGTTGGTATCTATTGATTATTTTTTCCTTGTGAGTTGTTGACATTTTCATGGTTCTTTGAATGTCAAATAATTTTGGATCATATCCTGGACATTGTGAATCTTATAAGATCTGAGCCTGGTTTAAGTATTACAGAAATAGTAATTTTTTGTTAATTTGTCCCAGCAGTGAATGGCCCAGTTAGGTTTTGCAAGTTTTGATTCACCTTTTGTGGGCTGTGATTCTAGTATCAGCTCAGTTTTCAAAGCCTTTGCACTGTCTATTCAGATTTGCCTGTGTGAGTACCACCCATTGACCAGTCTGGGACATGGGCTGTGGTCTGTACTTTACTTCAGTGCTTTTGGTATGCTGTTTAGAGTCAGACCCACATGTACATTTCAGGGTTGAGCCCATGAGCTCATAGAAAGCTTTATGGGATCCCTTTTTTGAGCCCCCTGCTCTCTATAAGCTTACTATGGTCTGTGGTTTCCAAGGTCTTCCAAAATATATGATAAATAAACGCATGAAAGGATGTACAATATCATTAGTTAACAAGGGATTACAAATTAAAATCACTATGAGATACCACTACATACCCACTGGTAAACTTAAAATGGAAAAAGCTGATCAGTTGCTTGACCATCTTATTGGGTGAGTTGCAGAGCAACTGGAACATTCATACAGTGCTGGTGGGAATGTGAAACAGCGCAGCCACTTTGGAAAGCAGTGTGTGATCTTTGGGACTAGTGACCACATTTCCTCTTTTGGAAACCTACATTAAAAAACAAACTCTGTCCTTCCCTACCCCCTATACTGGGAATATATTTGTATGAGTCGTTGATTGGAGCTGGCTAGTTACAGTCCTACTGAAGTTACTCTAGAAAGCTGATTACATAACACTATTACTGTAAACTTAGTCTTCTTGCTCTTAGCTATTATTTCTTAAATTGCTACTGAAGTTAAACAATTAAGGGACAGATAAAAGAATAATAAAACTCAAACCAGGTGATTATAGTGTTATAAGTCGTCTACTTCACTGCCTCAGGCATAATTAAAAAGTGTGAGTTTAACCATTTTTGTAATTTAGCACAGCAATTAAGTTTTACCTATGCAAAAACTTAGATTAGTTCACACTTGCATTGCTCTGAAATTGTTATTTTTTTTAAGTCGTTAATTCTTTTTTTTTTTTTAATATATTTTATTGATTTTTTACGGAGAGGAAGGGAGAGAGATAGAGAGTTAGAAACATCGATGAGGGAGAAACATCGATCAGCTGCCTCCTGCACATCTCCCACTGGGGATGTGCCCGCAACCCAGGTACATGCCCTTGACCGGAATTGAACCTGGGACCTTTCAGTCCGCAGGCCGACGCTCTATCCACTGAGCCAAACCGGTTTCGGCTGAAATTGTTATTTTTATGTGTTCTGTATTCTGCTTCCTCACTAAGACTCAAAACTCTGAATGAAAGTATGTTTCTTATTTATAAATCTCTATAATCTTAGTATAATGTCTGACACACAGTGACCATTGTACTGTGATTAATATCATAATAAAAATGGAAAAGGGTAATAAATATGTACAATGAATAGCATGTATATGTCCATATGTATACATACAATTTAGAGTTAGCAAAGATAATTAATTGTAGGTCAACTATGACTAAAAGTGACTAGCATCACTTAATGACTAAATATTGACTGGGTAGGGATATGAAACTCAGCATCTCACCGGTTTCCTATGAGACCCAAAGTGAGTGCAAGACACTACTAACTAGAAGATAAGAGAAGGCCCAAAGATGGATACCTTATTTTATAAGAAAAAATGGTTACAGAGCTTGTGGTGGTTATAAACCTGCATATATTCTGGGAAGAGAATGTCTATTTGGTATCTCACATAGATGCTCAATGGGCACCTCAAATTTAATACATTCAAATTGAGTCCCTTGGAATTTATTTACCCAAAGGAGTTGAAAACATCCACACAAAAACCTGCACACAGATGTTTATAGCAACTTTATTCATAATTGCCAAAACGTGGAACCAACCAAGATGACTTTCTGTAAGTGAATGAATAAATAAACTGTGGTACAGCCAAACAATGGCATAGTATTCAGCACTAAAAGAAATGAGCGATTAAGCTATAAAAAGACATGGAGAAACCTTAAATACCTATTACTAAATGAAAGAAAACAATGTGAAAAGGCTACATCGTGTATGATTCCAGCAATATGACATTCTGGAAAAGGCAAAACCATATGGAGATAGTAAAAAGATCAGTGGTTGGCAAGGGTTAGCGCGGGAGGAAGGGATGAATAGGCAGAGCACAGGATTTTTAGGACAGTGAAACTACTCTGTATGATACTATAATGCATCTATGTGGAGATATCAATAGACTTTCTCTTCCCAGAATACATGGGAAATATGGCATTATACATTTGTCCAATAAGAGTGAACCCTAATGTAGTAATGATGTATTGATGTAGGTTTATCGGTTGTAACAAATGCACCTTCTGGTGGGGCAGGGGATGGGTAATGGAGATTATGCATGTGTGGGAGCAGGGGTATATGGGAAATCTCTGTATCTTCTGCCTCAGTTTTTCTGTGAACCTAAAATTGCCCTAAAATAAAGTCTGTTTTAAAAAATCTAGTGATTTTTTAATCTTCACCCAAAGAAATGCTTTTATTGATTTTGGGAGAGAGAGGAAGGTGGGGTGGGGGACGAGGGAAGAGAGAAAGAGAAAGAGAGAGAAATATCAATCAGTTGCCTCCTGCATGCATCCCAACAAGAAACAACCCCCACCCTGGGTGGGAATCAAACTCAGGAATGATAAGGTAATCTATAGACTTTCTACAGAATGAATGTGTGGGCTTACAAAGGTGTAGAGATAGTGAAGGTGCCTGACTGTGAGTGCTTATTCCCCTATTTGCTTCCCTCTTCCATTAAACACATTTTGAAAGGGTTTGTTATGTCTTGGTTTTTTTAATCCCCCAATTTGTATAGCTGCACCATCCTATATACAGCCTTTTTTTTTTTTCTTGTGCCAACTTGATAAAGGGAAGTACAGTTAGAATAGTAGGTACTTACTAACGCTTTGACATGAATGTCCTTGACAACTTTAACACTTGGATTGCGGGAAACGAGTTAAGTCGGCTCGCGTGAATTGCGCGTACTCCGCGGGAGCCGTCTTAACTCGGTTCATATAGATTTGCGGTGGAGTGCGGGAAACGTGTAAACTCGGGCCGATTGTAACTGCGTATTACCAAATATTTGTTTGTTTGCCGTTCACAAAGATACCTACCTGCGTATGCGAACCGTTTCATACCCATTGGGGTAATAGGTATCATAAAAATCCCTTGTAAGTAGAGAACACTTTATGGCGCTGGTCGAGTACAATACCGTTAGGGTACCAATGTATTGTTTTCTCATTTTATAACCGATATCCCTGGATATCTCACCATGCAAAGAGAATAGTTATTGAGAAATACTTCTTGTGTCCGGACGTCTTTAGTTTTGAGTTTTGTGAATATTATTACGTGTTTAAATATTTAAATATATTGTGATAAAGACATTCATATAGAATTTTTTAACCAAATAAAATAAAATCGTTCCGCAAAGTGTTCGCATAATAATTATTTTTTTATATCAGATATCTATCGGAGTACCGCTATTTTCAGTTAGTATTATTTTTATTTGCTTTAACCTAGAATGTCGCAGCATTCAGACTATAGTGATGATGAGTTTTGTGCAGACAAGTTGTCCAATTATTCTTGTGATAGCGATCTTGAAAATGCGAGTACAAGTGATGAAGATTCTAGTGATGATGAAGTAATGGTGCGTCCCAGGACATTGAGGCGACGAAGAATTTCGAGCTCCAGCTCTGACTCAGAGTCAGATATAGAAGGCGGGAGAGAAGAATGGTCGCATGTTGATAATCCACCGGTCTTAGAAGATTTTTTAGGGCATCAAGGATTAAACACAGATGCTGTTATAAATAATATAGAAGATGCCGTGAAATTATTTATCGGAGATGATTTTTTTGAATTTCTTGTAGAGGAGTCAAACAGGTATTATAATCAAAATAGGAATAATTTCAAACTTTCAAAAAAAAGCCTAAAGTGGAAAGATATAACCCCTCAAGAGATGAAGAAGTTTTTAGGGTTAATTGTTCTCATGGGACAGGTGCGCAAAGATAGAAGAGATGACTATTGGACCACGGAGCCATGGACGGAGACGCCATATTTTGGTAAAACGATGACGAGAGACAGGTTCCGACAGATATGGAAAGCTTGGCACTTCAATAATAATGCGGATATCGTAAATGAATCAGATAGACTTTGCAAAGTGAGACCAGTACTAGATTATTTTGTGCCTAAATTTATAAATATTTACAAACCTCATCAGCAATTATCACTAGATGAAGGGATCGTACCTTGGAGGGGAAGATTATTCTTTAGGGTATATAATGCTGGCAAGATCGTTAAATATGGAATATTGGTTCGTTTGTTGTGCGAAAGTGATACAGGATATATCTGTAACATGGAAATTTATTGCGGCGAAAGAAAGCGATTATTGGAAACGATACAAACAGTAGTGTCTCCATACACTGATTCGTGGTACAATATATATATGGACAATTATTATAATAGCGTCGCAAATTGTGAAGCACTTATGAAAAACAAATTCAGAATATGTGGAACAATCCGGAAAAATCGAGGTATACCTAAAGATTTTCAAACAATTTCTTTGAAAAAAGGTGAAACAAAATTTATAAGGAAAAATGATATATTGTTACAAGTGTGGCAATCAAAAAAGCCTGTATACCTGATTTCTTCGATTCATTCTGCGGAGATGGAAGAAAGTCAGAATATTGACAGAACATCAAAAAAGAAAATTGTCAAACCGAATGCACTCATTGACTACAATAAACATATGAAAGGTGTTGACCGGGCCGACCAATACCTTTCATATTATTCGATATTGCGGAGGACGGTCAAATGGACAAAAAGGTTGGCAATGTATATGATAAATTGCGCATTATTTAATTCTTATGCAGTTTACAAATCAGTGAGGCAAAGAAAAATGGGTTTTAAAATGTTTTTGAAACAAACAGCTATCCACTGGTTGACGGATGATATTCCAGAGGACATGGACATTGTTCCAGACCTTCAACCAGTACCGTCTACTTCTGGAATGCGGGCTAAACCACCTACATCTGATCCACCATGCAGGCTATCGATGGACATGAGAAAGCATACGTTACAGGCAATTGTCGGAAGTGGAAAAAAGAAAAACATTTTGAGAAGGTGTCGCGTATGTTCCGTTCATAAATTGCGCAGTGAGACACGCTACATGTGCAAATTTTGCAATATACCTCTACATAAAGGGGCGTGTTTTGAAAAATATCATACGCTAAAAAACTATTAATTTCTATTTGTTTTGATTTATTATGAAAATTTTATTTTAAACTTTAAAAATATGTGTATATTTTTAGGTAATAAGTATTTTTTGGGTTTTTCGTATTTAGTTTATATATATCGAATTATTTATGTACTGAATAGATAAAAAAATGTCTGTGATTGAATAAATTTTCATTTTTTACACAAGAAACCGAAAATTTCATTTCAATCGAACCCATACTTCAAAAGATATAGGCATTTTAAACTAACTCTGATTTTGCGCGGGAAACCTAAATAATTGCCCGCGCCATCTTATATTTTGGCGGGAAATTCACCCGACACCGTAGTGTTAAGATCGCATTGATCCTTCATGTTCCTTCTGTCAAAAATTGTAACCTCGCTGTTCCTCACATCTGTAAATGGGTGAAAGAGTAATAACTACCTCTTATAGTTGTAAAGATGAAGCTTGTAGAATATGTCTAGCACTCTAGCATGTAGAGTTGTTATCATGATTGCTACTGTTATTAACTGATATGTTCATGTTATTCATAACTGTTTATCCTATCAATCAGATATATTTTCTTTATGTATATTCATTTTCAATGTATATGTCTTTAACCTTCCTTCTTAGACTCCTCAGTAATTCAAGAACCATCTCCAGTTTCAAACAATTTAATGACAAGAAAATGTATACATGCAGAGATGGCACATTTAATTTCTTTGGTCTTTTTGAGAGTAGAATCCTGAGAGCAAACTTACCTTCTCCTTCTTTTTGCAGGTGGTATGCAGGATTATAATTACATATGGGCCAACTGTTTTGAGATCACATTGGAACTGTCTTGTTGCAAGTACCCACCTGCTTCGCAGCTTCAACAAGAATGGGAGAACAATCGTGAGTCTTTGATCACATTGATTGAAAAGGTAAAAGTAGTGACTGGAAGGTTTGGAAGGTTGGGGTATGGAAATAATGGATTGAGTAAGGGGGGAATTCAGTTGCATATGAATAACAATCTATACTAGATACCCTTCATCTGTTTTTATTATTTAAAATGGTAGATTATCTTTAAAAACTATTACGTTAGACTTTATTAGAGCATATTCTAGTTGTACCTCCTTGCCCTCTCCCCCAGCTCTTTTCCTCGTGAGAGCTTTCTTTAACTGTCTTAAACGCTTTGGCAAACTGAAATAACAGCCAGATTTGTACTACCAGGTTTTTACAATGTCATGTGATCATACTTGCTAGAGGACCTTCACCACTATATGCACCATAAACCTAAGTTTAATTTAAACATCAGATAGGCTAATACACTATTGGATATAACAGAAATTATCACTTATGCCTTGTTGAGAAAATTGGAAGTCTGGCTTTGAGGAGAGGAAATTTCAAAAGCACATTACCAATGTAGATTTCAGACACATATGACTTAAATTTAAGGATTTAATATTTTTGTTTGTAGTTTATTTAACTTGGAGGGATTGAAAAGTATTTCAGGGAGATAGAGGAGTCGCCTTATTTTTTTAGGAATTCTGTGTCAACACAGAAAGGTTATATTTTCTTACCTTCCAAATTGATTGCCTCTGAGCAGTCTGCTTTGATTCTTGTTTTTTAGGTCCACATTGGAGTTACAGGATTTGTTAAAGACTCAGTAACGGGATCTGGCTTAGAGAACGCAACCATCTCCGTAGCTGGTATTAATCATAATATCACAACAGGGACATTTGGTGATTTCCACAGATTACTTGTTCCTGGAACTTACAACATTACAGCAGTTTTAACTGGGTAAGAATTTAAATTAGACTCTAAATACCAAACCTTTGTTTATATCTAAGACAGAAATATAGTCTAGGAAATATTATTTAATGTATCTGGCTGTTATCTTTTCCCTGTTTTTTGATTCTCCTCCTTTTATAATGAGAAAATACTATTGTGGAGTCTTTTGTCACATAGCCTAATAGTACAACTGAATAAAAGGCATAATTGTAAAATTGAGAGGAAGGACAGTTTTAAAAGCTTGAAAAGATGGTCATCTCTGAAAAGCGTTGCTTCAAGGCAATTGAATACCAGGGTATCAGAAACTCTGAGCTCTGTAAAAGGCGTTTTGAGAGCTGTCTTTATCATTATCTTTCCAATATATGAAATGAGTGGTTTCTCACCTTCCCTAGAAACCTTCCATTAAGATCAGTTTGCTAAAGATTTAATTGATAATCTTTAATTTAATTTTTAACATTTGGAATAGTTGGAGTGTCAGTTTAATAAGGCACTGCAAAGAATTGGATAATTTATCCCTTCTTTGAGTATTATAGCAATGGTGACAGTGGATTAATGAACTCCATCTTTCAGTTCTCTCCTCTAAAGTGCTTTCTTGTAAGCATTCTAATCTGGAACCTAGAAGATGGTAAGAGAAATAGTTCTTTAAGGACGTAATAATATCCTAAAAGTCTTGAATTTACACATTTATGTTTATTTAGTTGAGTTTTGATAGACCACTAAGTGCTAGAGTATGATGAATATTGTGCTTTTATAATGTTAAAGCAGCATGTGTGTAAATTTAACTCCAAGCCATCTACTTTTTCAAATATTTTTTTTCAGGTATATGCCACTGACTATTAATAATATAATAGTGAAAGAAGGACCAGCTACAAAGGTGAATTTTTCCCTGGGGCCAACTGTGACCTCAGAAATCCTTGACACAACAGAGGCTGTAATAACTTTGAGCACAGTCACTATACTTAATCCTTTGCCTGGAACACAATCCTCCCACCAGCCAATTCAGCCAAAGGACTTCCGCCACCACCATTTCCCTGACATGGAAATCTTCTTGAGAAGGTTTGCCAATGAATATCCTAACATCACCCGGCTCTATTCATTGGGAAAATCAGTAGAGTCAAGAGAACTTTATGTAATGGAGATATCTGATAATCCCGGTATCCATGAACCAGGTAAGTAGTGTGGTCTTACACATAATTTTAGTCGTGCCTCTCAGATCTATGTACTACAATATTGCTATGTTTTGTCTGAAAGGTCACCTATGGTATGTGTAACTGGAACAAAGAAAATGTAACCAATCTTGCCAGAAAAGAAGAAAATTCATTTAATAACCCCTATTAGATACAATATTTAAGATACTGCATAGATTATATTCTTTCTGCTAATGGTGTTTTTATTTTCATAGTATATGGCATCTATACATGCTCTGAGCCTGCTTAGACAGATATATTAGTAAGGAAGCTGCTTTATAAGATGCTTTTTCCTGCTTCTATTGAAAGCTATATCTTTTCTTAAATTTTTGGTTCAGTGTCTTTGCATATGTTGGGGAAAAAGTAAAGAGAGTTCATGATAAATGGAAAGGGAAAAAGTCTTCTATATAATTACTTTGTTTTCAGGTGAACCAGAATTTAAGTACATTGGAAACATGCATGGAAATGAAGTGGTTGGACGAGAACTGCTATTGAACCTCATCGAATACCTTTGTAAGAACTTTGGAACAGACCCTGAAGTTACAGATTTGGTTCGTAGCACTAGAATTCACCTTATGCCATCCATGAATCCTGATGGGTATGAAAAGGCTCAG
Organism: Myotis yumanensis; assembly: GCF_028538775.1. Classification (NCBI taxonomy): domain Eukaryota; kingdom Metazoa; phylum Chordata; class Mammalia; order Chiroptera; family Vespertilionidae; genus Myotis; species Myotis yumanensis. Next base: position 19,872,502 of record NW_027223767.1, on the reverse strand, counting down.
GAAGGTAAAGAATAACTGTTTATTAATGTTTAATCTTTTTTTGTTATTGTATGATTATTTGGAGGTAGAAGAGAATTTGAACTAGTTGTTTTCCTCGAATTTCTTCATAATTGGTTCCAGCTTTTGTATTCTTGTAAGACCAGTTCATTCAACAATAATGTGATCAAGTTTGTATTTAATGGAGTTCTTTACTTTGATAATTTCTCTTACTTACTAAAAATAGTTAAGATTTTTACAAATTGTTCCATTTTAACACTGATTCTCATTTAATTATTTCAGGAACTTTATCTCCTAAGTGAAAACTTAAAACAAATATCTTTTGAGTCCAAGTTCTACTTCCCATGCATGTTCTAAATCTGCTAAGTTATTAATTTCCCATTCCTTTGCCTCCTCTGGGCTAGCCCATCTCTCCTGGGGCCTGGAGAGCAACTTCTTACACAGGCCACCTTATGCAGAACAGTAGGAGAGTGAGAATCCATCTCTCCCAAGCTGTGGTTCCTTCCAGGCAATGATACCAATGCGTAGCATAGGTACCACGATATGAATATGCAGCCACATGATTTAGTACTCTCACTGAGTGAACACTGAATCAGCTATTGAATGACCAGGTTCTCATATATAGATATTTCAAATTCCCTCCCTAAGGACCTCATCCTTTGTAGCTTCACAAATTCCTCTCACATTCCTCCCTTGAGACCTACTGAAAGGTGGAGTGGAACTACTTACTACTAGTAAGCCCTCCAATATGTCTTCTTTATGCACTTACATTATTTTCTCATTATAACAACAATAATAGGGCTCCCATCCCATAATAAAATGGCGTAAGCTTAAGTGTAACCCTTTCTCCCCCATCAGTTAAACTTCCAACTACATCCTTGGCTAACTACCTTTTTGTGATTACTTTAATGTGATCCACAGTTTTCTTATTTTCAAATGGTCTGTTTCTTTGTGCTGTTTTAGTGACCTGTATACCTGCACAATGAGTCCCTCTGGGATCAGTCATGCCCACTCAACATTGTGATCATGTCATTATATGTGGATTGTTGACAATTGAGTAATACTTTAATATAATGTGTATAGTTGGATGTTTTTCCCCTCAAAGTATGACCAGAGGGCAGAAGTGAAAAGAAAATGATTTACCTCTCTGCTCAAAAGATTTGGAAGAGGTGAATTTTTTGAATGTATAATGTAAAAAAGATGTGAATTTTAATTATAGTATGATTGGTCATAGTGAAGCCTGATGTGTTCACACTTACCCTTGAGTTAAGATAGCTGAAGCAGTATGTGTAAAATGTAAGTGAAACATGGCTTAAATTTGAATCCTTTATCATATAGGAGATTCAATAAGTGTAATTGGCAGAAACAACAGCAACAACTTTGACTTGAACCGAAATTTCCCGGACCAGTTTGTTCAGATCACAGATCCAACCCAACCAGAAACCATTGCTGTAATGAGTTGGATGAAGGCCTATCCATTTGTACTGTCAGCAAACCTGCATGGAGGTAATAGCAACTTGATATTCTAATAATTAAGTCTCGATGAGAGCATTTGAAAATCCTGGTGAAATTTTATCTATTTAATAAAGTCTTAGGCTATCTTAAAACGGGTATCCTGTTATTGCTTTTATGGCAGACAATAATAAAGTTCCCTTTCATAACTTTTTAAGCCAATTTCCTACCTGTTTTGCCCCTTCCTCTCTCCCCGCTCCTCCCATACTCTTTTCTCCCCACCAATTCTTCTTTCTCCCTCTCCCTCCTCTTCTCCTTTTATTTTCCTCTCACTCTCAGTTCTTCAAGTGCTTTATATTTATCCCTCACAAGTCTTTTATATTTACCCCTCTCACTGGGAATTTGCTAACATTCGTCATTTATAAAAATTAAACACTAACAGATCCAAATGTTTAGTCCTATTTCTCCCTAAAGTTGAATAATAAACTCTTTTATGTAAGTTTAAATTTTGACATTTTCTTATCGATTACTTGCTATATATATTTTACTGCAGCACAGTGACCTCATTCTCATGTATTGTCTGAGCTTATACATGTCCATATCATTCATCAGGAATTGATCAGTTGAATAGGATGAGAGCTCAAGATGAAAAATGATCACAATGTCCAGCTAGGGTTGTGTGAATAAAAGAGAGACAGTGTCAGTACCCAAGAGAATCGAAAACTATATACACATAAACTTGTACGTGAATGTTCACAGTAGCATTACTTACAATAATAAAAAAGGACCAACAACCCAAATGTCCATCTACTGATGAGTAGACAAATAAAATATGGTATACCCATTACAATGAAATATTATTTGGACAAGAAAAGGAATGAAGCACTGGTGCATGCTACAACATAGATAACCGTGAAAACATGCGAAGTGATAAAAGCCAATCACAAGAAACCATATATTGTATGATTACCTTTTTATGAAATATTCAGAATAGGCAAATCCATAGAGATAAAAGTTGTGGATAATGGTGGGAGGGAATATGGAGCGACTGCTAATGGGTACAGATTTTGGGGGAGTGGGGGTAATGAAATGTTCTGTAATTAGATAGTAGTGAAATTGTACAACCCTTGAATATACTAAATAATATTGACTTATGATTTGTATGCTATGTGGATTATATATCAATAAAGCTGTTTTTGTTTTGTTTTGTTTTTTAGAAGAGTGAAGGTATTAGCACCAGAGCAAGGGGAAAGAAATGTAATGTCAACATTTGTTGGAATAGCTGAAGAAGTAGTATCACAACTGAGATTTGATGGCATATAGATTAACCTAATGCCATTCTAAAATGTCATTCTATTTTAGAATGACAATATATACTTAAGATATTTAGTTTTAAGAAGTAAATTTAGGTTCTCTAAAAATTGCTTTGGAAGCTTGCCAATAGTAGAAAAAAACACTTCCACATTTGGTAATCATGGATCGTTCTCAAAGACCCAAATAGGAACTATGAAGTTACAGGCTGGTTGGCAAAATAACTTCAAAAAGTATTTTATAATAAGTTTCATAGAAAATATTTTTTTTCATTTTGAGCTTTTAAGAATAATCTCAGAATGCATCACATATCATGTTGGCTAAATCTGAAAACAATTATTAGTTACATTCCAGTGAAAATAATTTATAGATTTACACATGTGGTATCAAAACCTTGGCATGGTTTCAAGTGGTAAAAGCCAGTCACAAGATTGGGGGATTCATCTTCAATCATGTAGACATGTTTCTTTACATGACATATTTTGCTTTCTCATCTTAAAATTTTAAATGGGTTTTGGAATGTTGGCAAAGAAATTTTAAAAAGGATTTCATTTTAGAAGGATCTTGAAGGAAAAAGTAAAGTTCCTTTTTGCAAATTTTGATACTAATTTTTATTGAGGTGAAGTTTATATCACATAAAATGAACTACTTTAAAGTGAACAATTCTCTAATGTTTTTAGTGTATTCACAGTGTTGTGCAGCCACCATCTCCATCCAGTTCCACAGTGTTTTATTTTCTCACCCATTAAGCAGTTGCTCCCTATTCCCACCTGCCCCTGAGCCCTGACCATCAACAATTTGTGTTCTGTCTCTGTGGACTTGCCTATTTTGGTTATTTAATAGAAATGGAATCATATATGTGACCCTTTTTGTCTCTCTTCTTTAATTTAGCATAATGTTTTCAAGGTTCATTTATATTGTAGCATGTATTAGTATTTCATTCCTTTTTACGAATGAATAATGTCCCATCGTATGCATATGCCACAATTTTGTTTTTGTGTTGTTGTTTTTTGTCCATGTGTTTAATGCTAATTTTTTTAGTATTTTTTTTTTATTGATTAAGGTATTACATATGTGTCCTTATCCCCCCAAAGCCCCCCCGCCCCCATTCATGCCCTCACCCCCCTGGTGCCTGTGTCCGTTGGTTATGCTTATGAGCTTGCATACAAGTCCTTTGGTTTATCTCTCTCCCTTACCCTCACCCTCCCCTGCCTTCCACAATTTCTTTATCTGTTTCTCTGTTGATGGATATTTAGGCTGTATCTACTCTTTTAGTATTAATAATACTGCTGCGAACATTGGCATACAATATTTATTTGAATCCCTGTTTCCGATTCTTTTGGGTAATTTTATGTTTAGCTTTTTGATGCACTGCCAAACTTTTTTTCCCCACAGTAACTGAACTATTTTACATTTTAACTAACAATGTATAAGAGTTTCAGTTTCTCCACATCTTCACCAATATTTGTTTTCATTTTTTAAATTATAGCTAGTAGAGGGTGAAAAGTACTATCTCATTACGGTTTTTTAAAATTGAGTTTAGAAAGAGATGAGAAAGAGACAGACAGACAGACAGACAGACTTTGATTTATTGTCCCACTTATTGATGCATTCATTGGTTGCTTCCTGTGTGTGTGTCCTGACCGGAAACTGAACCCACAACCTTGGCACATATGGATGACATTAACCAACTGAGCTACCTGGCCGGCACTTCTCATTACAGTTTTGATTTGCATTTCCCTATTGACTAAATGTGTTACGCATCTCCTGTGTACTTTTTGGCCATATCTTTTCAAGTCTTTTGCCTATTTTTAATTGTTGTTTTTCTGTTGGGGTTTTGTGTGTGTGAGTGTGTGTGTGTGTGTGTGTGTGTGTGTGTGTGTGTGTATTTTTGTTGAGTTGTAATAGTTCTTTATATAGTCTGGGTTCTATCACCTTGTTAGATTGCTGTTTGGAAATTATTTTCTTCCATTCTGTAGGCTGTTTTTTGTTTGTTTATTTGTTTTTACTTTCTTAATAATGCCCCTTGACACACAAAAGTTCTTAATTATGAAGTCAAATTTTTCTTTTTTCCTTTGTTGCTCATATTTTTTATGTAGATACTAATTATTTTTTTTAAATAAACTGTTTCGTAGTAGTATTTTAAGTCTTTCATGATCTTTTTTTGGCCTTTAAGAATTAACCATTTGAAAGACAGTATTGAGTAGGAGTTGATGTTGACTTTTAAAAAATTTTTTTGAATTTTTAAGTGTGGATCGGGGGTCCAGGGTGCAATAAAAATTTTTTTTAGTAATTTGTCTAAAAAGAGGTGTTGAAGTACACTTGTTCTTGTTAGAACTATTTGTGGGACTAGAGTGAGCATAGTTCTTCATATTTACTTCTTAAAGAATATTATTTTAATATAAAAATTAAAATAGTTGGTATTTGTTATCACAGAATTACTTCATCTGAGTTCAAGTTGAATATGTTCCTTCATTTCCATTCTCATGAAGGGGCATTGTAAAAAAAAAAGAAAAAAGAAAAAGGCAAAAGTGAATGGCTTAAGTGGAGGCAGGATAAATGGACAGATGAAAACAGTGTGACTAAATGGGAAATAAAGTATTCCATTCTGTGATGGGGGGCGGGCATATGTAGCTCTGGGCTCTTGTCTGAGAAGCACCCTGCTTTATGCCCTGCAGGGAGCAAGAAGGGAATTGATATCCTTTACACATGTCTTAACACATCCCTTTCTTTACCTTAGGTCATGAAAAATCATATGATATAACTCCAGTTGACTAATTTTTAATATAAGATTTTTATCATTTAAAATTTTTTTTTATGTTTTTAGAGAGAGGAAGGGAGAGGGATAGAGAGAAACATTGATGAGAGCTACATCGATCAGCTACCTCCTGCAAAGGGGATCGAGCCTGCAACTCAAGCATGTGCCCTGATCGGGAATCGAACCAGTGACCTTTTGGTTCATGGGTCAATGCTCAACCTCTGAGACATACCAGCTGGGCATTTTTACTATTTTTTTTCTGAGTGGAGGTCAGGGCTCTGCTCTCTATACATAATCCATTTAACCTCTGATTTAGACTCCACATCTGCAAAATGAGATGGGAGGATTAATTGGACATCAAGGGTCCCCCCCCCCCCTTTTTTTTAGAGTTCAGCTTCTTATTGAACATGTCACAAAAGAGGTTTAATAAAAAAGACAAAAGCCCATGTTATAATCAGACTCCTTAGATTCTTCTTTCTTTGGCTCCACTTTCTGCTCCCCAACTGGGGCAGCAGCGGTGGAGGGGCAGGACCTCCTGCTGGTGCAGCACCAGCAGCCGGGGCAGGTCCACCAGCCCCTACATCAGATGAGGCTTCCAACGTTGACATTGGCCAGAGCCTTTGCAAACAAGCCTGGCCAGAAAGGTTCAACATTTACACCAGCTGCTTTAACGAGGACATTGATCTTACCCTCCGTGACTGTCGTGCAGGATGAGGGCCAAGGGCTGAGTAGATGCAGACGAGCTTCTAGAAGGAGGCCATGGTCTGGGTGTGCTGGGCAAGTGCTGGCGGGCAGCCTGACGAAGTGAGGGCCTCACACCAATGCAGCCTTAGCTTCCTCGGAAGGACACAGTACCTTACTCGGCAGCTGAGGAAAGGAGCCAAGGGTTCCTCCTTATTTTAAAATTTCACAGCCTTGTAAATACCTGAATTTTACTGAGAAAATATTCAAAGTTTGCTCAATTTCTCTGATCCTAAATATTATAAAAGTACAGTTGTTTAAATTAAATCTGTATACTTCTGGTTTTAGTTCTGACATGTAAATTATACCTATAAGTTGAGGTGAATTCCCAATACCTTTCCAGTTAAGGAAAGTAAGCTTTAAGTGCCATGCAGAGCTATTTCATATTTTACTTATTGCTTTGATTTTCTATTGAGGAAATGAGCAACTTTTTCATTTCTATTAAATTAGCCTGGGAAAATTGTATTGGTTTTCTGTCTCTGGCAGTATTGTGAAAAGCTTACTTTATGTTAATGATTTATCTTGAAACAGATAACATGATACATTTTCCTCTTTTCTCTGGCAGGTTCTTTGGTGGTTAACTACCCTTTTGATGATGATGAACAAGGGTTCGCAACATACAGTAAATCACCTGATGATGCTGTGTTTCAGCAAATAGCACTTTCTTATTCCAAGGTAAGCTTGTGCTTATACATGACGTGCTGTACAACTAATTCTGTCATTTAAAAAAATGCATTAAAACAAAGTCCTGCAGGACGCAGGCCAGGTGCTTTCTTGGAAGGTTAAGCTTTCCATGATTACTTCTGGGCAGCCTTATTAGTTTTTCTCCTCTGTTTCCCACCCAATGTTTGAACATACTAAATGTTTTTCCCTATTAGCCTTTAAGCTCAAATAATGTCTTTCCATCTATGGTTTTTAGCACAGTACCTGGAACATAGTGCATACTAGTTTATTTCATTTGATAAGTACTTAAGTTATAAAACTAGCAAAGTAGTCTAAAGCAGGGTTTGACAAACTACAGTCTGGGGCCAAATCCAGCCCATCACCTGTTTTTGCAAATAAAGTTTTATTGACACACAGCTACATCCATTCTTTTACATTTTGTCTATGGCTGCTTTCTGTTGTAGCATTTGAAAATTAGTCAGTCTGATTCACCATATTAACAGACGAAAGAAGAAAAATGCTGCGGTCATCTCAGTAGAAACAGAGAGCATATTTGAATAGTTGCAACAGATACTTTAGAGCCTATAAATCCTGGAATTTTCACTATCTGGCCCTTTACAGAAAAAAAAATTGTCAACCTTGTCTAAGGTATTTAAGAGTCTATAGTAACATATAACAAAGGAAAGCTGGTAGAAATTTCTGTATTTTTTAAACTTTCTATAGTGAATACACATTACTTTTACAATCGGAAATGTTATATTTGTGTGCTTAATTTGTGTGTTTAATTTAAAAACTGTTATTTGAAAATGTTAAAAGTTGGGACTTGGAATGAGGTTTATTTCAATTTTTGATCTTACTACTGATAGTCTGACTTTATTGGTTATAGATAATGAAGACTATTACTGCAACTCTGTGTCCTCTAATCACAGCCTTCCATCATTCCACTTTCCCACGCTCATTCTCTACATACAGACCTTGTGAGAGTGTGCAGAGTTTCTAACAGGGGAGTACATTTATTATTTTGGGCACAGCATTTTTAGAGGGATGCACATGGAATAATGAGGAGAATTGAATACCAAAATCATAAAAATAATGTCAGATTTTGCACATGTCCCTGTCACATTCTGTGCCTATTCTTAGAATCCCACTCTTTACCCTCATTGTGAATTCTAGTTTCTTAGTCTTTTTAAATGTTCTTTGGCCTTTCATCCTTTGATTTGTTTATTTTCTACTTAGCCAAGACCCGTTGACATACCTTTTGTAGTACTCTCACACCTTAGGATGTTTTATACCCTTTTGACATATCTGCCTTGCCAATCCGTAGTAATTATCACCATATCTCTTTTCCATTCCAGTATTCCAAGTATAGTCCAGAAATGTCGTGCAGTCATGGCAATTGACTACATTACATATGTATGCTCTCTACCTTCAGCTGAGCACTCACTTTTACGTGGCAGCATTTCATGTTTTGCTATGTGACTCCCTGGCTCATTTGATTCTAAGCCTTTATCCTCTACTTCAGCCTCCTAATCCCAGCTTTACTCCTCTTAGTCCCAGTCGATCACTTTGCCTTGAACTACAGTAGAACTTTAACATGATGTGATTTCATTCAGATTCATATTTATTTGTGTCTTACCCATATTCTCCCCCATTACTTGGTCCTACCACACCTGCCTCTTCTAGAATATCATTGTCCTTATTTTTTTCTGTTGTAAATGAGAGAGGTGATAATTAAAATCCTCAGTCTTTACTCACAGCCTCCTTTCTCTTGGTTGTGATCTGTCATGATTATCATGTGCCCAGCCCACCTTTGCCCCACCACAAGGCTTACGGAAAAGCAAACCAAGAGAATCTGTGAAGTCAGAGGAGAGGAGTTAATGAAGGGCAGGACTAAAGGTGATTTGGAATGACCACAAAACATTGAATACACCCTAAATCTGAAAATATTAAAAAAAGTAACTGGGCAGATGAGAGCACTGGAATACAAGGAAGAGATTTCAAAGTACAACTTAAAAGATCTGGTGTGATTTAAAAGGATATGCACAATTTAAAGGGAAATCTTTCCACTCATAGCTTCTGAGGGAGAAAGGCAAAATGAAATGAAGACGAGCTCTTTGGCAATTGAATAGTGAAGGTGAAAATAAAAAATATATAAAAGAAAAAGGGGGAAATGTAGGGGTTGACCAAGATAGAGGAGACTCATAAAATCAGAGGACTTGCAACTCCATCCTTACACCAAGGCAAATAAACAAAAACACACACACACACTAAAGTACCTCCACTGCTAGACCGACAGAAAAGGTACCGTTAACCAGGAATCATGCAAAACAGCCCAATATCGTAAAAATGAACCTGAAGTAAAGAAAACCAATGGAGAACTATTGCAGAAAATCAGGAAATGAAACTTCATACTTACCACTTGAGGAAACCTTACCACCACCAAAAAAAAAACCAACAATCAAGAAGCAGAAGGAAAACTAAGTCTATACTCTAGACAGATTAAATATACCCAGATACACACTGAGAATAGGGAAAACCATGTAGGCTCATATATTTGAAAAATGAAAGCAGGAAAAAAAGAAACAGGAAGAAATAAAGGAGAATTGATAGAACTTGGGAAAGAAATGGAAGAAAAAGACAAAGTTCTCTCCAAAATGAAGAATAAATTACAAAAGTTAAAAGCCTTCTACTTCCCAATTTCAAACTTACTACAAAACTACAGTAATTAAGATACTGTGAAATAGAGTTGAGAGTCCAGAAATAATTCTTACATTTATGGTCAATTGATTTTTTTCTTTTCACAAAGGGCACCAAGACAATTTAATGGGTTGTGGGCTCAATCCCCAGTAGGGGGCGTGCAGGAGGCAGCCCATCGATGTTTCTTGTTCTTTCTCTTCCCTCCCTCCTATCTCTCTAAAAATAATAAAAACATATATATTTTAAAAGACAGCTGTTTTGAGGAGGAGTGTCTTTTCTTTAGAAGACAATAGATGTAACCAGTTTTAACAGGAAAAGGTAACTGCACAGAGTGCAGTCAAAGCATAGAGGAGCCATCTCAGTCCCCTTCGAAGTCAGAAAGCTGCTCACTGCATGTTGTATGTGAATTATCTTTTCTGGACTTTAAGATTCTTTAAAACATGAAATGAAAGTATGAATATGAACAGGTGTGGGTTTTTTTTAGTTTTTTTAAAAAAGTAGTTGGGTTGGTTTAAATAGTTGTGAGTGAGAAATAAAGTCCAATTTTTTTATGAAGCATATTTAATTTTGATTAGAAAATAGATAATGAAATATGTTTTAAAAATTTAAATGGTATTGACATCCATGCATTGAAAAGCCTCATTGCTTCCCTTGGCTTTATGTATCTTTAAGCCCCACATACACCCTGTTAAGTAACTGCTTTTATTTTTCCTTATCCTACCTGTGATTTTTTTGATACAGATACAAAGAAATACAAATAAAGATTCTGTTTCCCCCCCTCAGGAAAATTCCCAGATGTTTCAAGGTAGACCTTGCAAGAATATATACCCTAATGAATACTTTCCTCATGGAATAACAAATGGAGCTAATTGGTATAGTGTCCCAGGTAAACATTTGTTTATATTAAGGTCATATAATTTGATGGATTTTCTGTTTCCCTGGATAATGCTTCTTGTTACTAATTTTTTAATTTTGAGAAAGACTCATTATTTTAAAGATATTGTTTAATTTAAAATATTCAAATAACCTTTTTAAGTGTTTTTACATTTGGTGCACATTGAATAAAAATAATGCACTAAAACTTGATAAAAGTGTTGTATTTTTACCTCTGACTATTACAAAGAGCCTTAGAAATGCTAATAAGACAAGGGTAAGCTGCACTTGAATTTGTGAACATGAAAATACAAATGTTTTACCTGTACCACAAGCATCAAACAGCTCTCAAATGAACACATTAATTGCTTTTCAACCAATGCTAAGAAAAGATGAATTTGGTTTTTCACTGGGAATGTTGCTTACCTTTTGGGATCTGAATTAGTTAGAATTTCTTCAGAGTGACTGATTTTAATTTTTTTATCCTTTAGGTGGTATGCAGGACTGGAACTATTTACAAACAAATTGCTTTGAAGTGACTATTGAACTAGGTTGTGTGAAATACCCGTTTGAGAAGGATCTGCCAAAATTTTGGGAACAGAATCGAAGATCTCTAATCCAATTTATGAAACAGGTGAGTACTCAGGAGCAAAGTATGGAATTTCTCCCAACAACAAGAAGATACATGTGGTTTTCGTGCACTGATTTTTAAAAACACACCCTTTTGAATTCCAGTTTGGCTTATTCAGGTCTTAGTACATTTATCTAGCAAATTCATGGATGGAAATGAGTTTAATTTGTATGAATGGAAAAGAGTTGAAAATGACTAAACAATGTAGTGATTTTTGCTCTTAATGACTAGTGATCACTTTTTACCCTGTCTTTATAAAAGGCTAGCCTTAATTGGATACACATGTAAGCATTTGTCAAGTGATAGGAAGATGGGCTGTGAGGTAAATCCTTTTATTCTTTTTATTTTTGCCAGTGGTTTAGTGTGAAATGATCTTCCTTTAGTTTTGTTATGCATGGTGGCCAATAGGTAAAGACTATAAGAAATATGCTAATAATGGTTAATTAATTATTAGGATAATTTAACATACTTTGTGCCAGTACTTTCTGCTTTATTCTTTTTGCTGATTGTAATGATATAAAGGCTCTGAGTTTGCATACTAATTTTTAAAAACATTTTATTCTAAAAAGTTTTGAATATACTTTTGTTATACGACAAACATAATTAAACACTTATTCCTTCACTTGGATTTAATAATTTTTAACATTTTGCTGTATTTGCTTTATTTAAATTATACACACACATTTTTGCTGAACTGTTTCAATGTAAATTACAGATGTTAATTTTACACCTAAGTATTTCAGAATGCATCTTCTAAAACTAAGGATATTCTCCTATATGCCATCCCCAAATGCCATTATCTCATATAAGATAATTAACAGTAATTCCCTAATATTACCTAATGCTATCTAAATTTTCCCTTCTTGTCCCCAAAACATCTTTTTATAGCTATATTTTAGAGCCAAGGTCAAGTTTCATGTATTGCATTTGATTATTACATCTTTTACTCTCTTTAGACTAGTCCTATTTTTTTTAAATAACATTTTTCTTTTAAAGAAGCCAGGTCAGTTTTCTTGCAGAATGTCTTATATTCTAAAATTGTCAAATGTGCAAAAGTTTAAACTGTATATTTTATAATCCTTGTGATAAAGACAAACCCTAGCCTATGAAAAATTAGCCTTTCAGAAACTAACATATTTTGTTTAATAAGCATTTATATTTAGCTTTATTCTGAACTCCCAAATTCCTTTTTGTTCCCCATGTTTACATTATTAACTGTCTGTTATTTTGGATATGAGCGCCCAAAATAATAATAATAGTTAATGATCTTGGTGTCTTTGTACTTTATCCAGGTTCATCAGGGTGTCAAAGGATTTGTCCTAGATGCCACGGATGGCCGAGGTATATTAAATGCCACCATTAGTGTTGCTGAAATCAATCACCCAGTGACTACTTACAAAACTGGAGATTACTGGCGTCTCTTGGTTCCAGGGACTTATAAAATCACAGCATCTGCTCAAGGGTGAGTGACTGAATACTTTGAAATTGAGCGCTTGGGAATAAGACAAGCATAATTCCGTTCTGGAAGGTTATTGCCAGAAATCCCTAAAGAGTTAAGCAACCTTGGGTTTAACGCTGGCAAGTTTAGAGCTGGTTACACATTTGACTCTCCTCTGGTTGCAGAGTGAGTATACAAACTATCAGATGTAGGAATTTTGTGAAAGTATGCACCTTGAACAGTACATCAGATCACCTCCCCCTCTCAGATCACCTTCCCCCTTCCAAGTGTAAAGCCATAGTAAGTGATTTCCTTCACTATCAGTAACTATTCTGGGAAGTACCTATTAGTTGGGAAAAAATATTCCTGTTCTGCTGCATACTTCTATCATTTCCAATAAATACTCTTTCATAGACAAACATTTTTTATTGTACATTTAATGCCTTATTACTTCGGTAACATTTTCTCTCTTATTGTAAATTCTCTTAAAAAGGCCATTTGTATCTTTTTACAGGTTTTCTTTCCATAAAGATACATTTACTTAAAAATAAAAAATGAACTTACAACTTGTATTTTCTTTAAAAAAATAATTTTTTTTATTTCCCCCTCCTTTACAAATAGCTTAGAACTGGAAATACCTATTTAATCTGAAATTTAAAATTTTTACCTTTTAGTCATTTTTTTATGTTTTTATAAATGTACATGTTACCAGGGATATTTTCCCCTCCCCTTACTATCCTTACTTCAGTGAGATAGCTAGTAGGAAAGAGAGAGAGAAACATCTATGTGAGAGACACATTGATTGGTTGCCTCCTACACGCGCCCCGACCAGAGTTGGGGAACCTGCAACCAAGGTACGTGCCCTTGTGCCTTTGACCAGGAATCAAACCTGCGACCCTTTAGTCCTTGGCCAATGCTCTAACCCTGCGAAAAACTGGCCAGAGCCTTTACCTTTTTTAAAAAAAATGATTTTCAAATATCCAGTGGCCCACAAATTGATGGATTAAACTTTCCACTAATGAGTAATGAGGTCTTTTCTGTTTTTCTTCCTTTTTGGTATAGTATTGGAAAAACTAAAGCAGCAGGTATCTGAAAAATGGGGCAAGAATGATGTGTTTGGTAGATAATGTCCTAACTTTGTACTTCTCAAACTTTCCCAACCATATGTCCTGATAACAGACAAGTGAGCTCAGACCCCAGGAGACATGGGGGTATCCACTGCAAGTACAAACTTGCTTTTGAAGTCATATATTTAACTTAAAAGATCACTTATATTTTACAGTCTACCCATCTCTGTTCTTTGTTTAATGTTTAAAATAAATATTAAATGTATCACAAAGTTAAAAATTTGACTCTTTTAGGAAGATGCACCACGTTTATCTCAAGGTTCCCATGCCATGTGCACACACGGTTCCGCCCGGGCTGGTGTGCTCCAGCTGCAGAAGCGGGGCTCAGCTCTGTCTCCTTTCCCACAGGTATAATCCAGTTACCAAGAACGTGACCGTGAAGAGTGAAGGTGCTGTTCAGGTCAACTTCACACTTGTTCGATCTTCACCAGATTCAAACATTGAATCAAAGAAAGGAAAGGGAGGTAGAACCAACACTGATGATGCCAGTGATCCAACTACCAAAGCGTTTGAAACTTTAATTAAAGACCTTTCAGCTGAGAATGGTTTGGAAGGCCTCATTTTACGCTCCTCCTCAAATCTGGCTCTTTATCGATACCACTCATACAAAGATTTATCAGAGTTTCTAAGAGGACTTGTGATGAACTATCCACATATTACAAATCTTAGCAAGTAAGTGTCACCTTCTTATTGCTTTTTCTTTCTTTTCCTTTTTTTTTTTTTAAGAAGTTACATTCAGCATAGACTATGTTGAATGGTTCCTATAATTTATTTGGGAGCTGAATGTACAGAGAGTTAGAGTTCACTTATTTTGAAACATATTTGCTTGGAGAGCTTTCTAACAATGAATCTTGGAAACTTTTATGAGGAACATTGGAGAACTGCTGCTTAGATTAGCAATGTATGTCTTGTGCCTCCAGGAAATGTGAAATCCCTCTTTCTAATGATTGCTTTGACTCATTTCAAACCCCTTTTCACTCCTTAGCTGCAGATTCATGTTCTGACTACTTATTACTTAGTGTGTTTTATTTTGCTGGGGAAAGGGGCAAATTTGGAAGTGTGAGCTCACCTGTCAGGGATCATTCTTTTTTCAAATTAGAAAAGGAAGCCTGGTTGCTGTCATTTTCTGTACTCTAGTCCAGTGATTTTCAACCAGTATACTGCAAGAATTTTTAAAGCATGCAGTACCTGACTGTTTACTCAGGGGCACTGACCTCTTTTCCCTCAGATTGTCAAAGAAAAAAGTAACAGCCAACACAACGATAGCCATCCAGTGTGAATGAATCAAAATCATACCTTTTTTTTTTTTGTCAGATTGGCAAAAAATAAAATATATTTTTGCATGTGCCATGGGATGGAAAAGATTGAAAATCGCTACGCTAGTCAATCTATTCACAGTTGAACAGTTGCTATTCCCACTTAAGGACATACGTGATTGACTGATGGTCTCGAGAAAATATTCAGTACTGGCTTATGTAAAACTGATGGCTGAGACAGCGTTTACCTTCACTTTCTGGAGTTTCTCTATCTCACTTTCACTGTTTCATTGTAAATCCTCTGTAGCTCTTGTTACAGTTACTCCCAAATTATTTCCTTGATTTGATTTTTCATTATTTGCCTGTTGAGGGCCTTTACTTGTTGCCCTGAGCTTATAGTTCTCTGCTACATGCCTAATGAATATTATCTAGCTTTTCACTTCTTTACTTTGTCTTTCTTCATTGGTCCTTTTAATTTTGCCAGCAAATTTACTTGCTCAAATACTAGTTGATAGGTTCATAGATGCAAAGAGTGATATTTACTTTGGCAATATCCAGTATCTCTCTTCCTCAACTGATTCTTGAACATTACTGCCCAGTTTAAGTTTTTTTGTTTGTTTTAATATATTTTATTGATTTTTTTACAGAGAGGAAGGGAGAGGGATAGTTAGAAACATTGATGAGAGAGAAACATCAATCAGCTGCCTTCTGCACACTCCCTACTGGGTATGTGCCCGCAACCAAGGTACATGCCCTTGACCGGAATCAAACCTGGGACCCTTGAGTCAGCAGGCCGACGCTTTATCCACTGAGCCAAACCGGCTAGGGCCAGTTTAGGTTTTAATATTGTCATCTTAGAGCCATATAGAGATTATAGGCTTTCTTGTTTTAAAATAAAAAAATGGGAACTTATTTTTCTCTCCATTTACTTAGTCATTTAAGTTTTTTTTAACTTTCCAATTCAAGATAACTTTTTAGTTAATTATGTCCCCCAAAATATGCAACACCTGCCAATGGTGGGCCACGAGAGAGTTTTAGGTGGTCCACCATCGGTACTAAGTACCATTGAATAGCATTGTTAGAAAGTAATAATTTTCCTATTTATTAATCCTTCTCAATTTAATGTGAATATATTTTTCTATCTGACTAAATCTCCCATTGTACCAAAGAAAGCAGGCCTTAATATCAGAGCTCTTGGGCAAGCAGGGCATTTTAAATCATTTTTACTGTGATACTGGTATTACATTTATAGTAAAGTATAAAGTATCTAAATTAATTTAGATTTTAAAAGATTCTCTACATTTGTCTATATTTATATTTTTCTAAGTGAGTCAGTTGGAAAGACATATGCTAAATAAATATTACTGTAGGTTGTAGAGCAGTGATGGCGAACCTATGACACGCGTGTCAGAGGTGACACGCGAACTCATTTTTTTGGTTGATTTTTCTTTGTTAAATGGCATTTAAATATAAAAAAATAAATATCAAAAATATGTCTTTGTTTTACTATGGTTGCAAATATCAAAAAAATTCTACATGTGACACGGCACCAGAGTTAAGTTAGGGTTTTTCAAAATGCTGACACGCCGAGCTCAAAGGTTCGCCATCACTGTTGTAGAGGATAGAACAGGTTTTATGAAAATGATACGAGAATGACTGGATTTGGAGGAATGCCAATCTAAGTCGTAATCTTTGGTCAAAAAAACTAAATTTAAAAAAATCTTTATTGTTGAAAGTATTACATATGTTCCCTTTTTTCCCTCATTGACCCATCTAGCCCACCCCAGGCCTTCACCACCCTATTGTCTGTGGCCATGGGTTATGAATAAATGCATACAAGTTCTTTAGTTGATCTCTTCCCACCCACCCACCCCCGCCTTCCCTCTGAAACTCAACAGTCTGTTCCATGCTTCTATGTCTCTGGATTTATTTTGTTCATCAGTTTATTTTATTCATTAGATTCCACATATGAGTGAGATCATGTGATATTTGTCTTTCTCTGACTGGCTTAGCCTCTGAGACAGCTGGAGGGCCCTGGGGAGAATTATGCTAAGTGAAATAAAACTAATTTTCTTAAAGTCTTCTGGCACAATGACTTATTTTTAAAAAACTTGTTTAGTTTTCATTTTTTGTTTTAAAATTTTTTATGTCAACATTAATATTATATAATGTTTGCTTACTTGATGAATTTTTGTTTCTTGGTTTTTGAAAGTTTGGGACAGAGTGCTGAATATCGTCAAATTTGGTCCCTTGAAATATCCAATAAGCCCAATGTATCTGAGCCTGAAGAACCAAAGATTCGTTTTGTTGCTGGTATCCATGGAAATGCTCCAGTTGGAACTGAACTGCTTTTGGCTCTGGCAGAATTTCTCTGCCTAAACTACAAAAGGAACCCTGCTATTACCCAAGTAAGAGAATAGCCTGTTTTGACATGTTTTAAAAAGAAAAAGCTCAGTGGTAAACTTTGATATCGAGGCATCATTTTGAAATTTTAATTTCTTGTTGGATTTTACACAGAGGCATTTGTAGTGTGCATTATAAACTTTACTCTTTAAAAATGGACCATCTTTGTATATACTCATTGTTAATATGCCTTTCTATTATATTTCTTTGGCTACAATTAAGAGCCATAGATTTTCATTCAGTCCTCTACTCCTTTATTTAATAGTCAAGTTATTGTTCCAATCTTTACTTACAGTTTTGTATATTCTAACTTTCATTCCTAGTTACTTATAACTAGGCAACCACAGTGAAAAGTGAGGTGAAAGAATAGTTTTCTTTTTTCTTTTTATGTAATAAATGCAAAATTATTGGACATCTTGAGGGACTAGAGAGTTCAGAAAAAGCAATATGGCATTATCCACTTTAACCATCCATGACTACAAAAAAGAACTTTGACTCATAGGCTTGGTCACATATGATTAAGCAACCTCGTTCTGTGTTGTCTGAGAGAATTGAAGGAAAGGGTGTGCATCCTACTAGAACACTCACTAATTGGCACTCTCTATATAGAACTTAGGAAAGGAGAAAGGAACTAATATTTGTTTAATACCTGCTGTCTGCCAGATTCTTTACCAAATACTTTACATCCACCATAATTTAATCACCAACCCTCTAATGATGTTACCTCCTTTTTACACATATGAAAACAGACAGCTAGTAAGTGGTAAAATGGATTGTGTTGTTTTGTTATACCAAACTGCCTCCCCTAAAAGATTTTGGAAAGAATTGATGTCATGATTAGGATCAGAAAGAAACTGGGATTAGGTGAGATTGATTTATATCAGACTTGATCAAAAAGTATTTTACAATCTTAGGCAAAGTAAATTCCATTGACTTTTTCATATGAGTTGCAAGGAGTATCTCAAAACATTTTTTGTTCTTTTTAAAATGGAAGAATACGTAAGAGAGTGATTCTCAACCCTGGCTACACATTAGAAACGTTTTTAAAAATAAGCAGTGACTGGGCCCTACCCCCCAGAGGCATCAATATTCCTTGAAAAGCTACTAACAATCTAATATTTGGGCAGAGTTGCTACATACTGATCTTATGATTATAAGAGACTATATGTATATAGCCCTAGGTAAAATACCTACCAGGAATTTCAAAACACCTGGTTTATGAGAATTTTCCTCACTGGTCTTATTGGGCTTGAACTCTAGATCCCTTTAGATTGTCATTTGTCTTGAGCTACAGGTCAGAATTATCTGGCAAGTTCAAGAAAGTATACACATAGCCAGAGACCTGTGGTGAAGCTAAAACATGTGTACTTTAGAAAAATATCTCCCCAGAGGAGAGATTTAAGAACCAATTAATTAAAGGGTCTCAAATATTTTCAACCTATAGACTATTTTAACAGAATAAATAAATCAGGAATTTACTACTAGAAATATATGGGATGAAGTATATCAGAAATTAGTTCGTGCCACATATGTAGCTATCGATGCCTGTAAATTACCTGGAGAAGAAATTATTGTGGGTAAGACAAATAACCTACTACCTTTTGTTTTTGACATACTGATTTCAACTCTTTTGTCTCATTGTTTCCAGACATACATCACCATTTGTCAGATTATACATATCAGTTTTTAATCTGGAAAATACAGCCTTACCAGTATTATTGATTTAAGCCAGCAGTTATCAAACTTTTTCTACAAAGGGCCACATGGTATATATTTCAGGCTTTGTGGGACAAATGTTCTGTTACAATTACTCAGCTTGACAATTGCAGCACAAAAAGTGTTATAGCCTGGGCATGACTATGTACCAATAAAACTTTATTTATAATAGCAAATAACAGGCTGGATTTAGCCTGCAGACAGTGATCGCTGATCCTTGTTGTAAATCATCAGGATGTCTCTGTGAACATTAGTCCTATGATAGGTTTTTTGTTGTTGTTTTTAATGTACTTGAAGCAAGAGATTATTTTTATTTTTTAGTTCTGCCATTTAAATCTGTGTTTAAATCAAACAATAAAGATTTTCCACTTGAGGCATGTCAGTAGGTACCTTTTGATTCCACATATAGCTAATAAATTCATTGACTTCTGTTTCTGTTTTAGTTGATTGACAGGACTAGAATTGTGATTGTCCCTTCTCTAAATCCAGATGGGCGAGAGAGAGCACAAGAGAAAGACTGTACTTCAAAGATAGGACAAACAAATGCTCGTGACAAAGACCTGGATACAGACTTTACAAGTAAGACTAATTTTTAGGCTATTAAAGTACTTTGCAGATAATTCTTTTTCTCTTTGCTAGGAGATCAGTTGATCCTATTTTGCATATGAGCATCAGGGTACTTTTTTCTAGGTGGTAGATATAAGGTATAAATACATCTGAAAATATTTTCAAATTTTTCTCCTTTATAATTTGCAAAAGTAATTCAAGTTTTTTCTTAGAAATGCAATCAGTAATATTGGGGGGTTCCATCACTAGTCATACAGAGATGTTAATTATCTCTCTCTGCCCTCCCACATATGTGTGTGCACAGATACACACACATACACGTGTGTGATATGTGTATGTTGGTTTGGAGGGGCCTGTTTCTTTCTTATTGAGGTAGGGTCATCTATTATACTTATGGTTCTGCAATAGTTTGTATTGAATACATCACTGACATCTTTCCATTTCAGTACTTACAGATCTCTAACATTCTTACTAAGGCATCTTAATATGGTATTGATGTGTGGCAATACTCTATTTCATTCAACCAAATGTTAAACATTTAGTTTCGTTTTAATTGTTTGACTGTGTAAACAATGCTGCAAAAACACCCTGCTTTCTGAAAATCTTATTTTCCTTCAAAGATAGGTTATATATTCCCTAGATTATTTATTTATTCATTCATTTATATATTTACTTTTAATCCTCATCCAAGGATATGCTTTTATTGATTTTAGAGAGAGAGGAAAGAAGAAAGAGAAAGAGAGAAAGCGCACGTTGATGTGAGAGAGAAACATCGGTTGATTGCCTCCTGTATGCGCCCCAACCAGGAGTCAAACCTACCAGCTTTTGGTGCACAGGACAGCGCTCCAACCCAACTGAGTCACTCGGCCAGGGCCTTCCTACGTTATTTTTTAAAGAAGGATATATGTTCTTACCTTTTTGTTTTCAGTAAGAATTTTCTTAAACTTGCTTAGAGTCATTAATCTTTACACAATTACCTTGCAGTATATAAACTCAAAATAACCTACCTTTTATAATGTATTCTTCTTGCTTGAAATAGTGGCTTATGGAGTAAAAAAGTATTTACTACAGATTTTATGTTAGCCTTCTGATTGTGTTCAAGTAGGGAATACTTTCTTAACTACTCATACTAAACTTTTAAAACTTATTTGATATTTTACCTTTTACTTTTCTAGATAATGCTTCCCAGCCTGAGACTAAAGCCATCATTGAAAATTTGATTCAAAAACAGGACTTTAGTCTTTCTGTAGCCTTAGATGGCGGTTCAGTGCTGGTCACATACCCATATGATAAGCCAGTACAAACAGGTATGTAGAACGTCACTTTATATATATAGTGTTTGAACTTCGATAGGAAATTCTAAGTAATGTCCCTTCTAACTTTTGTTTTAAATGGTGAGCATTTGAGCACACTCCCTGAGCAAATAACCAGCCTGATATGATTGTATATATATCAACAGTTCAAACAGTTCCTTGTAAGAAAGAGGTCAGATCTAATGATGGCCTAGCTTTGTTGAGTGTAGCCATCTTGTCACATCTGTTCAATTTAGTCCACAAGCATGTATTGAGCAGTTATTATGTCTGTAACATTGGGAATATAAAAGTGAGTAAGACACAATGCCTGCCTCAAGAAATTCATATGTAACCAAATATTAATAATACAGAATTGTCCTTCCCTGCTTTAAACCTTGATTGACTTGTCGTATCTTATGGTATGTTAAACAATGGCTTCTTTGGGACCCTTGTATATGGAGATAGTTTGTGTCATTTTCAATGCAGCTTACAAGGAAATAGTATTATTAGGTCACAGTTGCCCGAAAATGTAGTAAAACATACCAAACATGCCATTATTTTGGTAGTATAGCCTGTTTGCTGAACTAACCATTAATACCTTTCGATGTAAGGAAGATGTGTACCTTTTTAGTCAGATTATTCTGGGTTAAATAGAACCACATGATTAATTCTAAAAACTCCTCAATAAACTTCAGTGGAGTGCAAGGAAGAGAGAAAGACGACCTGTATCCATGAAGTTGAACTTGGAGAAAACCCTTTTGGATTTCTCCACTGACTTCTGAATTTTTCCTTTATAGTAGAAAACAAAGAGACTCTGAAGCATTTGGCATCGCTTTATGCAAATAATCATCCATCAATGCACTTGGGTCAGCCAAGTTGCCCAAATAAGTCAGGTAGGTATTTTCGCTACCCCTTGTTATTGTCGTTGCTGCTTTGGGCAAGGGAAGGAATCTTGCCTTATGGTTTTGTTGATCCTACATCTCTTAATGCTTTTGTAGATGAGAATATTCCAGGAGGAATAATGCGTGGAGCAGAATGGCACAGCCACCTGGGCAGCATGAAGGTATGCTTTCTAGAATACAGTAAGAATGGAATTATAAATATTATCCATGGACTGTTCTGGTATAAGCAAAATGAATGACATCTGCTTCATGGGTTTCTTGACATGATAACCTTTAATCTATGACAGCATTTGTGTGTGTGTTTTTTGCCATTTTTATAATTTTTAATTGTACAATTTAGTGACATTAATTACATTTACAATGTTGTGCAACCATCAGTCCAAACGATTTATTTCCACAACTTTTCCATTACCCCAAACAGAAACTCCACACCCACTAAACAACAGCTCCTTGTTCCACCCAGCCCCTGTTAACTTCTAATCTACTTTTCTATCTCTATGTGTGTCCCTAGTCTAGATATTTTATGTAAGTGGAATCACATAATATTTGTCCTTTCATGTCTAGCTTTTTTCACTTAACATAATGTTTATTTTATAGTATGTGTTAGTACTCCATTCTTTTTATAGCTGAATAATGTTCTATTGTATGTACATACCACAATTTGTTTATCAGTTCATCTGTTGATGGATACTTGAGTTGTTCCACCTTTTGGCTCTTGAGAATAATGTGTAATGGACATTTGTGTGCAAGTATCTGTTTGAACCCATGTTTTTAATTCTTTTGGGTATATACCTGGAAGTGGAATTAGTGTTCGGATTCTAAGTTTAACTTTTTGAAGAACTACCAAACTGTGTTTCAAATCAGTCAGTTTTACATTCCTATCTGCAATGTAGAAGGGTTCCAGTTTATTCACATCCTTGCCAATACTTTTTGTTTTCCATTTTTAAAATTACAGCTATTCTAGTAAGTGTGAAGTAGTACCTCATTATAATTTTGATTTGCTTTTCTGAGATGACTTACGATGTTGAGCATCTTTTCATGTGCTTATTAGCCATATGCATATCTTCTTTGGAGAGTCTATTCAAGTCTATTGCCCACTTTAAAATTGGGTTGTCTTTTTGTTGTTGAATTTTAAGAATTCTTTATATACTTAGTATATTAAACCCTTATCAGATGTTTGATTTGTCATTAGTTTGTCCCATTTGTAGGATGTTGTTTCACTTTCTTGATAATGCCCTTTGATGCACAAAAGTTTTTAAATTTGATTGTCATATTTAACTATTTTTTGTTGTTGCTCATACTTTTGTTGTTATATCTAAGAATTCATTGCAAAATCTAAGGTCATGAAAATTTACCCCTGTGCTTTCTTCTAATGAGTTTTATGGATTTAGCTTTTATATTTGAGTTGAGTTGGTGGCGTTTTTTAGTATGTGTGTGTTTTGTTGTTAATCCTCACCCAAGGGTATTTGTTCCATTGCTTTTCAGAGAGAGTGGAAAGGAGGGAGGGAGAGGGAGAGAGACAGAGGAGAGAGAGAAACATTGATGTGAGAGAGACACATCGATTGGTCACTTCCTGCACGTGTCCCAACTGGGGCCGGGATCGAACCTGCAACCCAGGTACATGTCCTGGACCGGAAATCAGACCCATGGCCCTTCGGTTCGAGGGCCAACGCTCTAACTGCTGAGGCACACCATGGGGAATTGGTTTTTGTGTATGATATGAAGTAGGAGTTCAATTTCATTTATTTGTATGTGGAAATCTAGTTGTCTGAGCACATTTGTTGAAAAGACTATTCTTTCCCCATTAAATGGTCTTGGCACCCTTGTCAAAAATCAATTGACCATAGATGTATGGGCTTATTTCTGGACTCTCACTTCTATTTCATTGGTCTATATGTCTCTTCTTATGCAAGTATCACTGTTTTGATTACTGTAGCTTTGTAGTAAGTTTTGAAATTGGGAAATGTGAGTACTCCAACTTTATTATTTTCCAAGATTTTTTTGGCTATTGAAGGCTCTTTATAATTTTATTTGAATTTGAATATTGTCTTTTCTTTTTCTGCATAGAAAGGCTGTTGGAATTTTGTTAGGGGTTGTGTTGAATTTATAGATCACTTTGGGTGACATATCAACAGTATTGTCTTCTTATCCATGAGCACAGTATGTCTTTTCATTTACTTAGGTGTTCTTTAATTTCTTTCTGACAGCATTTTAATTGCTTCCATCTTCATTTAATTTAATTCATCTAATTTAATTTATCCACTTCAAATTAGTCAGGAGTTGTTAGCTCAGTCATTATTTTCACATATGCAACCAGAAAATTTACTTCATAAATATGTTGCAGAATTCATAACTATGTTACAGAATTAATCAGTTTGATCTAGAAGAGAGCAACACTCAATGTGCCATGAGAAATTAAAGACAGAAAGGGTTACACCTAGTCAGAGATGTAGCCTTCTCTTCATAGAGGACATGGCATTGGGTGCAGAGATGGTGAATCAGCAAGACATTTCAGAACGAGGAAGCAGGATGGGCAAAGGTCAATAGCAGTCTAGTTTAGTTAGAATGTGGAGTACCATGGAGAGCAGTGGAAGACAAGAATGGAAAGAGAGTTTGGGGATTTGAATGCTTTGTTTTCCTAAGGAATGGGAAGCCACTGAATGTTTTAAGCAGATATATAATGGCATGATCTAAACTGTTCTAATGGGAGAATTAATCTCTTAGCAGTGGGTTGGGGTAGTTTGGAAGAAGTGAGATTGTGGTACAGGGAGACTGGTTTAGAATAGCTTTAGACAAGTAAGAATAAAAGCCTAGATTGGGGCAGTGACAGTGGGGCTGGAGTCACAGGACTAAGTTTCAGAGATATTGTTGGGGTAGAAGTGACAGGATTTAGGAAATTATGGATGATAGCAAGACATTGAAGTCAAAAACGAGATTTCATGTCTATGTGAGAAAATGAGTTAATACCATTAAATGAATTACAAAAAGGAATAGGTTTGGGGGAAAGGTGGTAAGTTAGGTTTTGGAACGTGTCCACACAAGCAGATTAATTGCTTTATTTTAAGCAGTGGCTTGAGGCTGCAGGTTGAAAGTATCAGAGGACAAGTGTTAGTGCTTCTACCTCTAGAGTCCAAGAACAGCAGTGAAGTTCTAGGGTTTAGAGGGAAGCTAGCCTATTGCATGTACTTATTCATTCATTTATTCCAAAAACCATGATACACCTCTTGCCAGAAACTGGGAAGCACTGGGAAGACACAAAAATGAATTAGACATAGTCCCTGGTCTCAGTGGCCCTCTTAGCAGCAGCCATGTTTGTGACTGATTATGATACTGAGTGATTTATTTATATTTGCTATAAAATACTTTACAGATTCTTTGTTTACATCACCCGGGTTTTCTTTTTATTCCATTTATTCTATTTGTTGCATTACAAGGCTTCATTCTTACTTTTATTACTTTTCTTACATTTACTTTTTGAATTTTATATTCCAGGATTATAGTGTCACCTATGGCCACTGCCCGGAAATCACAGTGTACACAAGCTGCTGCTACTTTCCTAGCGCAGCACAGCTCCCTTCCTTGTGGGCAGAAAATAAAAAATCTCTTCTTAGCATGTTGGTGGAGGTGAGTCTTCCCCTTTTAACTAGAAGCAAACTCCCAGGAATATGTTCAATGAAAAGCTTTATCAAAACATTTTCTTAATCTTTTACCAGAGTTTATATTATTTATTTTAAATGTATATAGAAAGGAGAATGTGGTTCAATTTATATTGCCAGAATAGGTACATGAGTTCACATATTTGGAATCTGCTCTGATTTAAGTAACTTAACCCTGTGAGATGTTGCAGTTTCGTTCATTTGAATATCACACAGTGTACTGTGGCGGAAAGTAGTAAATCATTAAAGTCATCAGAAGATCTGTGTTCTGACGCTTTCAGCTTTGACTCTACTAACGTTCCCTTTTCCTTTATCTATCTCTTTGCCTCTGAAGCAGTGAATGAGTAGCAAACAAGGTTAGAGTCAGTGGGGAAGGACAAATAAACCAGTCTTATGAGGGATTTTGTTGTTTTGTTTGTTGTTTTTGTCATGCCTCAAACTATTGCCTCTAGACCATCTGGCATGATGGAAACATAAATTTATATTTTAAATATCTTTCAGGTTCACAAGGGAGTTCATGGATTTGTTAAAGACAAGACTGGAAAACCAGTCTCTAATGCAGTCATTGTACTCAATGAAGGAATAAAGGTACACACAAAAGAGGGCGGCTACTTCCATGTCCTGTTAGCCCCAGGTGTCCATAACATCAACGCCATCGCAGAAGGGTATCAGCAACAACATTCGCAGGTAAGAGACTCAGATTGAGTAGTATCGTGTAAATTCTTATTCTTTTTTTTTTTTTTTTTTTAATCTTTATTGTTCAGATTATTACATTTGTTCCTCTTTTTTCCCCCCATAACTCCCCTCCTTCCAGCTCCCACCCCACCCTCCACCCTCACTCCCCACCCACTGTGTTCATCCATAGGTGCATGATTTTTGTCCAGTCACTTCCCGCATCTCCCACACCCCTTTTCCCCCCAAGAATAGTTAGTCCATTCCCTTTCTATGTCCCTGATTCTATTATAATCACCAGTTCATTCTGTACATCAGGTTATTTATTCACTTGATTCTTAGATTCATTTGTTGATAGATGCATATTTGTTGTTCATAATTTGTATCTTTACCTTTTTCTTCTTCTTCCTCTTCTTAAAGGATACCTTTCAGCATTTCATATAATACTGGTTTGGCGGTGGTGAACTCCTTTAGCTTTTCCTTATCTGTGAAGCTCTTTATCTGACCTTCAATTCTGAATGATAGCTTTGCTGGATAAAGTAATCTTGGTTGTAGGTTCTTGGTATTCAGCACTTTGAATATTTCTTGCCATTCCCTTCTGGCCTGCAAAGTTTCTGTTGAGAAATCAGCTGACAGTCGTATGGGTATTCCCTTGTAGGTAATTGAGCCTCTTTCTCTTGCTGCTTTTAAGATTTTCTCTTTGTCTTTTGCTCTTGGCATTTTAATGATGATGTGTCTTGGTGTGGTCCTCTTTGGATTCCTTTTGTTTGGGGTTCTCTGCGCTTCTTGAACCTGTAAGTCCATTTCTTTCTCCAGGTGGGGGAAGTTTTCTGCCATTATTTCTTGAAATAGGTTTTCAATATCTTGCTGTCTCTCATCTTCTGGCACTCCAATAATTCTGATATTAGACCGCTTAAAGCTGTCCCAGAGGCTCCTTACACTATCTTCACACTTTCGGATTCTTTTTTCATTTTGCTTTTCCAATTGGGTGTTTTTTGTCGAATCTTTGGTTTGATTCTTGAGCTCCTCTGGTCTGCTATTGGGTATAATATTCTTTATTTCAGTCCGTGTATGCTTACTTTCTAATTTCTTTATCGTAGCATCGAGGGTCTCATTAGTTTTCGTGAGGCTCTGCACAAATTTATGGCAAGCCCTCAAAATTGCGATTCTTAGCTCCATATCCTCCATTTCTGTCATGTTTTTTTGTCTCCGCATCTTTTATGCTTTCTTGGTGCACCCCCTTGTGGTCTCTGTGCGCAGTCTTGTTCTAGCCAAGCCTTAATTGTTGTAGTTAACACTAGAGGGATTTGACCACCAGGCCGACTGGCTGTAGGAATCAGCTGTGCGGGAAAACGTCAGTCTTCTGGGGAGGCGCTAATCCAGCCTTTGCCTGAGGCGATCGGCAAATGGCTGTGCCTGTGCGCAGGGCTTGGGCGGGCGGGATCAACAGGGCGGGGGGGAGGGAGCCGCTATGGCCGCTCTCAGTCCGTCCCCAGGGGTTCTGCCTCTCTGTCCCAGCAACCGCTGCAAACCTCGGAGGGGCCGTAGCCAGACAGTCCCGCTTTTCCCGTTTGAGTCTGGGTCCCTAGAGACTCGCCTGGATCTGTAGCCCAGAGTCTGAGACTCACTCCTGATTGAAAACGACAACCGCGCCCTCAGCCGCCAGCCCGCTTTGCGCGCGCACCACCTCACCACCGCACCACCGTACCTTTAAATTTTCCACACTACGCCTCCTCTGAGCGTCGGAATGCTGTTGTTTTTGCTTCTAGTTGAAGAGTCTCTCCTCAGCCAGCCTTCCTGTGGTTCTGGTTGATGTCCGTTCCGACTTTTAGTTGTATTTTTGAAGTGGTTGTTTACGGCGGCAATCTCCGGTGTTTACCTATGCCGCCATCTTCGATCTCCCTAAATTCTTATTCTTAATAGTACTTCTATTTTATTTTGAAACTCTTTCTAGAAGCATGTGATTCTGAGATCTTGCTATCTTTCTATCTTTTAGCAACAAAGGGAAATTTTTATAGCATTTGCATACTTTAGATGACAATGAATCATTTCGTTGGTCTGCTATAATGTCCCTAGGGATACAGCAGGGATACAATATACCTGAAGTAAACTTTTTCCTAATTCTTGTACCTTATCTTTCCAGGTCTTTGTGCATCATGATGCAGCGAGTTCTGTGGTCATAGTCTTCGACACAGATAACCGGATATTTGGTTTGCCAAGGGAGCTTGTGGTAACTGTATCAGGTAAAGAAATGTAAATTTTTGGCAGTTGTAGTTAACAATAGTCCTGACATTTTGAGAATTGATCACCTCTATAATCACCTGAAGCTAATCACTTTTTTTCTAATATCTCCTTTTCTAACATGAATTTTCTGGAACACGGTTCTCCCATGTTTTTTCATGGCTTGCTTCCTCACATTTTCAGGTCTGTACTCAAATGTCATTTCCACAGAGGCCTTCCCTGATCACCCTGGCTAAAATAGTACCCCTGCCACTATCTCCAACCCACGGGCTTCTATTATAGCACTTATCACTATCTGACATTATATTATACTAGAGGTCTGGTACACAGATTCGTGCACCAGTGGGTACCCTCGGCCTGGCCTGCACCCTCTTGCAATCTGGGACCCCTTGGGGGATGTTGGATAGCCAGTTTTGGCCTGATCCCCGCAGGCCTGCTCCAGACAGGAGGGAGCCCGATCTCTGCAGGCCCAATCCCTGATCCCTACAGGCCTGATCCAGACAAGAGGGAGCCCAAACCTGTGCATTGAGTGTTTGTCCTCTGGTGGTCAGTGAATGTCATAGCAACCAGTTGACCTGTAGTTCGGTCACTTAGGCTTTTATATTATATATAGTTAGTCACTTATTTGTCTACTAGAAGCCCAGTGCATGAAATTCATGCAAGAGTAGACCTTCCTTCCCCCTGCTGCCGGCACAGGCTTCCCTCTGGCACCTGGGACCTGGGCTTCCCTCACAGCCCCGGCTTCATATGGAAGGTCGTCCGGAATGATGTCTGGTCTAATTGGCATATTATGCTTTTATTATTACAGATAGTCAGTCTCTCCAAGGGTCTTAATGAAGAGTTGTTGACTCAATGAATGATTTGCTTTATATTAAGATCATAAGCCCTTTGAACTATGACTTATGTTATTACTGTTTTTCCATGATCTTGGAAGGAGGAAATATTTGTTTTCTCCAGGATTAATGTGTGCCATTGCTTAATTACTGAAAGGTTAGAAAGAAAACAGTATGTGATAAAAGATATGTGGTATATCTTTTTGACACAAAGAGCCTTGGTTCATTTCTAAGTGCAACTTGGATTTAATGCAAAATAATAAAGTTTGTTTTAAATATATATTTTTATTGATTTCAAAGAGGAAGGGAGAGGGAGAGGGAGAGAGAGATAGAAACATCAATGATGAGAGAGAATCATGATTGGCTGCCTTCTGCATGCCCCCTACAGGAGATCAAGTCCACAACCCAGGCATGTGACCTTGACTGGAATAGAACCCGGGACCCTTCAGTCCACAGGCCCATGCTCTATCCACTGAGCCAAACCAGCTAGTGCTAACCAAGTTTTATTACAGGGTGTATGGGGGAAAGATCCCTAGTTGAAGGAGAGTGGTGTATTGGAAACATGATCAGATCATAGGGCCTGTTATGGAGTGCTTAAAGTAGAGACATCTCAGCTTGAACCAGATAAAGCCTGGATCACTTAGTGGTTAGAAACACAGGAATGACGATTCAGCCATGATTTAAATCTGGCTCTACCACCCATTTGCTGTTATGAACTTAATTTAAATTATGATTTTACTATTATCTCCTGTCATTAAGACTCTTATGTACAAATCTTTTAAATAAATGAGGGGTTTTAATGAAATGAAAATTTACTGGAAAGGAAAAGAAGCCTTTGATAAGTTGCAGAATAGTGGGCAGTTTGATTTCATTGTGGTGACAGGAAAATGTACATACATACACATGCATGAAGAAAAATCTGGAAAAATATGCACTACAGTTGTTAAAATGACCTTGAGATAATGGAAATATGGAGATGTGGACTTCGGAGTTTGGGTTTTTAGTATTTTTGCTATCTGTGTTTTTCTCATTTTGCATACTGTAGATAAACTACTTCATGTAATATTAAAAGGTTGTTTTTAAGTACATGAAATAAAAATAAAATATATGAATGGAATATTATTAAAAGTATCGTTCTAAGTAGCTGTCTATATATATAAAAAGCCAGTGACCATAACGCCGAAACAACCGGTCTCTATGACGCCCACTGTGGCCAGCAAAGCAGCCTGATCAGGGGGTGCAGCCAGCAGGCCAACCTCCTGCAGTCCCTCCCCCTGGCCGGCCCTCCCCTGACCGGACTCTCCCACCCAGATCAAGGGTGGAGCCTGCCAGCCAAATGCGCCCCTCGCCCCTCCCCGCTGGCCAGCCCGGCCCCTGATCACACCCCCCCACCCCATAGGGAGTGGGTCCTGCAGCCCCTCCCCCTGGCTAGCCCCGCCCCCGATGGTCTCCCACCACCCTGATTGGCCTGCAGCCCCTTCCCCCACTTGGCCCCACCCCAGATCGGCCCCCTCACCCCGATCAGGGGCAGAGTCAGGCTGTCCACTGCCCACAGCCCCTCCCCATGGCTGGCCCCATCCTCAGTTGTCCTCCTAACCCCGATTAGAAGCAGGGCCTGCCAGCCAGCCAGCCTGGCCCTAATTAGGCCCTGACAGGCCCAGCCCTGATCCGCCCCGATTGGGGCCAGGCTGGCCAGACCCCACCCATGCATGAATTCCTGCACTGGGCCTCTAGTTTATTTATATCTTTAAAGTAGAACACCATTCATGTGGTGCTTTGTTTGACAGGTGCCACCATGTCGGCATTGGTCCTAACAGCTTGCATCATTTGGTGCATCTGCTCAATCAAGTCTAACAGACACAAGGACGGCTTCCATCGGCTCAGGCAGCATCACGATGAGTATGAAGATGAAATTCGCTTGATGTCAACGGGCTCCAAGAAGTCCCTCTTAAGCCATGAGTTTCAGGATGAAACGGACACTGAAGAGGAAACATTATATTCTAGTAAACATTGAAACACACACCTTGCATATCTCCCAGACTAAGAACCAAGCAAAATCACAGTTCCTTTTGGGAGACACTGCATTAAGAAGAGAGACTATCTTGCTTCTTCAAAGAGCTTTGGGAAGTTAACTTGCTAAAGTTGTATTCTCTGTGAATTTGGCTGGCAGTTTTGAACTTCCTTAAAGTACTCTTACCTTTTCTTTAAAAAAAAAAAAAATCTGCTTTCTATTTATGCAGCAGACATGGGACAGCCACTTTATTATTCTTTTTAATTTAAGATGAGCTGTGTGGAGCTTATGTTATAACTGCATAAAGCCAACTAGTGGATGTTGTATTTTGCACATCAGGTGTTTCCTAGTGGCTTTAGCTTTTTTCCTTTATTTTTTAAATGGCCAAAAGAATCCAGAAATATTAAGGCAGGGACAGCAGTCAGAATCTGACATAAAGCTTTAAAACTCAAGGTTTTCTCAACCTTCTGAGGAGTACTTTTCTCTAGTTATTAAATAGCTGGAGTTACTCTTATTCAGGTTTAGTGAAGGCTGAGTTGATTTTTAAACATGTAACATTAGGAAAGGAATAAATGGACTTCCGCATTTGCTTTCTACCTGTTCCAAGGCTAGATCAGAATTAGTGGCCTGTGCTCTTGGCAGGATTTCACTACCTCTCATGTAAGGTTTAGCAAAGTTTTAAAGATACCCATTTTAAGGGAGAATTTGCTGACTTTGTTGTAAAAGATCTAAATTTCCGTTTGAATGGAGCTAAGAGGGAGATCTAGCAAAAGCTAAAACTCATGTTGCCTATCTTTTAACTTGGTAAAAACCCATAGGTGCTGCTGCTTTTATCTGTGAAATACTAGTTATTCTAGGAATGCCTAATTCGTTGAGATTCCCTAAATTTGAACCTTTTTCTATGTTGTACATTTACGGTTTTCAGATTACCCAGCAATCTACAAGATCTGAATTCTACTGAAAATGTCTGGAAGTGTGGAAGAAACCTACTTGGCACATTCTTAACCTACATTTGAATACAAAATATCTACACTTGCTCCAGCCCAAACCTACGCCCTATAATACTGTTATTCAAATAGCTTGGCCAGTCTAATTCATATAGATCTCTGCAAGTGATTGGGTTCTTTGTCCTAATGTTTCATTTGACAGTCTTTTTTTATTAACTAATTTTGTTAAAAGTTCAGTTGAAAGCATTTAAATATGGCTCTCTCCATTAAAAAAACAAAAGCTATGAACTGCTGTGTGATGTAACACTGTGGTGAAAAAGTATCATCTTCACTGCAGTTGGGTTATTGCAAAGACCTGAAAGAGTTGCATTTTATTGTGTCTGTAATATCATGCTATTCAGTAGAAATGATGCTTTTTTTAAGTGTGAATCTTACCAATGATCTAATGGTTTGAATGTTTAATGGCCATGTTACTGCTGAATTTGTACCAAATCAGGGGATCAAAAAACTTGCTCTCATCTTTTTAAATTGTGTTCCGTATCCATTAATGTATCAGTCATCTCAAAGCCTTCATGTGGAGTGGTTTATCACCCCCTACGTTATTCAACAAAGTTTTGTGAGGAATGCACCCAAAATGGCTTTATAAAAAACAAAAGATTTGGTTCAGCAGAAATAATGAAGTCATGACACTTATTAATGAGTATCTGTGATAAATTTGGGTTGTTCCAGGTTAAGCCATTCTGGTATTAATACTATTATTAACAACTCTAAATTGTGAGCCCTTGCCACATACATAGAACAGTGTTTGTGGGATGTTAATATTTAATGAAATGTATATGATTTAATTTCTTCTCATAATAACTTTACATTTTCCTTAAGAGGATGATGTGGTGGTATTGCTCTTTTCAGCTTGATTTTTAAGAATTTTTAAAACTCAGAATGCCAACAAAGGGCCTATGAGTGGCCGGCTCTGCTTGAGACATTTCAGGAAAAAATTAAAGTCGTTGTGATGGCCTTTACTTAATTAGGTCTTCATTCAAGGATACCTTTTAAATTCATTTCTCTCCTGAATTAAACATGTCTTTAACTGTACATTACAGTGGCTGGAGTCCATGCCTTTTAAACGTGTAAATTTTTTTTTAGAAATTAATATTCAAGTATTTATTTTCATATTTTTCCCTGAAAAGAAAGCCAAATTCTGCTATGAATCTTTAATCTTGAATGAACTTCTAAATAATGCATTATTCTGGAAAGCAAGGCCTCTCAGCCTCTATGACCTATTAACATGAATGTACAGGACCATGACTACTAAGACTGTGTTCTCTGCCCTGTTTTGTCTTTTATTTGTGGATCTAATCTGATATTAGACCACATTAATTGCATAAGGCATTGAAGCCATATGGGTTAGGGAATGCGTTTTTCAGTGTTTCTCCTAGACTTCCTGTTTCCTTGGAGTCATGGAGGCAAGTAAGTATTATGATATTTGACCGAGTCTGAGTTGTGCCTTTCTTTACTCACAAGGCTTTGCCCCCTGATGATCAGTTTGTAAACCTTTTCCCCTCCCAACTCCTTAATAAAAACAAAGTGATTGAGTAGGTATTGTTCAAAGTGTCTGCCTGTGTAAATGTATTGATTATGCAGTTCATTAAGATGAACTTAAGTTAATTTCAGGAGGAAAGACCTTTGGTTTTGATGTGTTTTGGTGAACATTTGGATAGTGATTGGGATCCCATCCAGTTGAGGAATGCTTGCAATTCTCAGTGGAGGGAATTTGCTTTGCGACTTTGTCATCCTCCAGAAAGGAAACCCAGTGTATAGTTGGCCCAGTGTGACTGACTGGTTTACCTTTGGTAACTCATCTGACTGGGATTTGCCAAATTAATGAATATTGACCTTAAAACTAATTATGAGTTGACAAATAAATAAAAGGTAGTGCTTATGCCTGAGATTATTTTGTTTCTGAGCTAACACTAGGTTACTCAGTAGCCGTGAGCTATTTTTCCATTTTCATTTATTCTTAGCAATAGTTTATCTTCTTGTCAGAAACACACTTGTCCCAGGTTTTGTCCCTGCTATATTAAAAGCTTCTTGGCTGTGAATGCTATACCTAGTGCCCTATGTTATGGTTCTCTGGTGGAATTGTTTTTAACAGAAGCAATTTTATTGTTATTATAAAAATGTTCCACTGTGTTTGATGTTCAATGATTTTTCTATCTAGCAGCTTTTTGATAACTCTCTGGGTTTCTGATTTGTTTCAGTTAAAGCAGATTCTTGGGGAGGGGGTGGTGATTAGGGTCCTTGACTAATGTCATCTGAACTTAGATTTATAAGTTATGAAGAAATAGCCCCCAACGCCCATTTCTTCTGTGTTTTAGCAATAATTAAGACTCCACTTGACTTTCAGAATATCGTCCTAGTTTGATTTTTGATTTGACAGAATATATTATGACATTTGAAAGTAGGCTACCATTTTGAGTCCATTGGACATAAATTATGTAATAAGTATGATTATTTTTATAAATGGCATAACGTAAATATACAAACTGCATTCTGTGCTGGCCATGCTGCAAATTTTATGGAGGTATGACATGGTATTTTTTTATGTTTAGTTATTAAAAATCAGTTTTTCACCTCTCCATTTCTTTCAGTGACATTCCCCAGCTCCAGAAAAAATCTATTGCTATTTATATGAGGTGCCTAACACTCATCCCTCTCAAGTGCTTCAGTCTTTGTTTATTTCATGCACTGTGCCTTCAAAAATTTTAAAAGGGACTTTAAACAAAGTTGGATGGTAGTTTTAAAAAGTCAATCTGTGTAATTTATGTGAAATCTAACTGTAATGAGGTCCTTTCTGTTTTTTATATGTAAACAGATCTAATCCTGTATAAAAGTTATTTTATGATGTTTGTCTTTGTGTTTTGTCTCATAATCTCTTCTCAAAAGCAATAGACCAGAAAGAGTTAATGTTTCAGTTTGAAAGTTTATACGTAGTTTTTCTACCTATACTAGGGGGAAAATAGTGCCAGGCCAGAAATACAGGAGAGTTACCTGGAGAGTGTGTCCGTCTCAAATTGACTCAGAAGAAAACTATCTTTTTGAAATAATTACATCATATAGTAGCCACATTTCTCCCTTCTGTTTGTAACTCAGCTCAGTCATCACAATGAACACCACAAAACTGGCCATCGAAAAGTTCATGTACCCATTTTAAACTTGTTAAAAATGTGGTCCTTTTTACAGATGAGCTCCGTTAAAATAATTTGCCCTGGCTTTTCTCTGCATAGTGGCAATGAATTCATTTCGCAATAATATGTTGCACTGCTGCTCTAATAAGAATTGGGAACGCAAAGTTATAGAAGAAACACGGGCTCTGCTGACAATCATAGTCCAGACCAGAGAAATAGAAAAGGAAATAAGCTATATTTCTGTAGCGAGTGGTTCTCTACAAAGGGAGTCTGCTCTAGAAGAAGGAGAGCGTAGCGATTTGAGCATGGACTTTCTAGCTGAGCCAATCTATGATTGATTCGTGGCTCTGCTACTTGCTCTCCTGAGACTTTGTTTTGTAAAAATTTCTTAACCATCTCTGAGTCTCAATCTCTGAACCAGTTAAGGATTGTAATGAGAAATAGGTGAAATAATGTTAGCAAAGGGCTCAACATAATATTTTACTCAGAATTGAATGACTGTGGTAACCAGCATCATTTGCTGTTGCTGATCCCTTTGAGAGAAAGTTATTCTATCAAATATATGAACAAAGATAGATGTAATAAGTAGTCTTTTAAAAAATATATATTTTATTGATTTTTTACAGAGAGGAAGGAAGAGGGATAGTTAGAAACATCAATGAGAGAGAAACATCTATCAGCTGCCTCCTGTACACCCCCTACTGGGGATGTGCCCCCAACCAAGGTACATGCCCTTGATTGGAATCGAACTTGAGACCTTTCAGTCCGCAGGCCGACGCTCTATCCACTGAGCCAAACCAGTTAGGGCCAGGTAGTCTTTCTTAATTTAGAAGAAATCCCTAGACATGAATACTAAAAAAAGAAAAAAACCTGAAAGTCTCCATTGTGTGATTCCATAAATTGTCTATAGCATGACAGTAAAGTTTAAAAATTTGTGCCAAATGTTTTATATCCTATACTAGAGGCCTGGTGTACAAAATTCATGCACGGGGGGGGGGGTACCCTCAACCCAGCATGCACCCTCCCCAATCCAGGACCACTGGCTCCTAATCGCTCACCTGCCTGCCTGCCTGATTGCCCCTAACTGCCGCCCCACCCCCCGCTGGCCTGATCGCCCCTCACTTCTCTGTGTGCTGGCCTGATCACCCCTAACTGCCCCCCCTGCTGGCCTGGTCACCCCTAACTAACCCCAGCTGCTGGCCTTGTCACCCCTCTTGGCCCCCCCCCCCGCCGGCCTGGTCGCCCCACGCAGCCTGCTGTTCAGTTGTTTGGTCGTCCCTCACTAACCCCCCTGCCAGCCTGGTCGCCCCATGTAGCCTGTTTGGTTGTCCATTCGGTTGTTTTGGTTGCGATGGTCGCTTAGGCTTTTATATAGAGAGATAATAAAAGGCTAATATGCAAATCGATCAGGGGAACGACCAGTCACTATGATGCGCACTGACCACCAGGGGGCAGACGCTCAATGCAGGAGCTGCCCCCTGGTGGTCAATGCGCTCCCACAGGGGGAGCACCACTCAACCAGAAGCCAGGCTCACAGCTGGCGAGTGCAGCAGCGGTGGTGGGAGCCTAAGCCGTCAGTCGGACATCCCCAGAGGGCTCCCGGACTGCAAGAGGGTGCAGGCTGGGCTGAGGGTACCCCCTCCTCCAGTGCACGTGCACTGGGCCTCTAGTTTGTTTATAAATAAAATCAGATTGTATGTATGCTTATTCAGTGCAAATAGTCTTACTGCTGCAAGAAGTCTGAACAGTGATGGTGTTTCTTTGTTCCCCAATGTTTGAAACATTTTCCTGAATTTTTGTCAGGAGTTTTCTCATAACTGAATCAAGACCCTTTTGATTTGTATCATGAACAGTAATCTGATTATGTTCCGTTTTCCAGATTTCTAGATGCTGATTGTTTTCAGCAAACATGAATGCTCAATGCTAATACACTACTCAGTTATGAATAAACGCCATCGTGTAGATCTTCGTCTCTTATTCTCACTTGCAGTTAGAATGCCAATGATTCCATGGTATTTATTGCATACCTCAGATAAATATAGTCATTTACTAACCACAATTATAAAGCAATCAAATCAGCATATAAAGCCCAAGTTTAACTTATAGTAGTATAACTTCCACCTTACGTTAATCAGTAGAATGTTAAAAGAAAGCATGTTATTTCTTTGGCATTTTGGCTGGATTTAGATGGAATTCTATTTCCTATTACTGTGTAAACAAATGTAAACAAGGCAGGCTAGAACTGGAGTAGAAAGGTGTTCCAGATTAGAGGCCAGCCTGGGAGAAGTTTGAGGACAGGAGGGTGAGAAGACTGCCGAGATGCCGACTGGGCAACATTTTTTTTTTCTAAGCTGTTTGAAGGACTGGAGAGGTACTAGGGTAACAAGGATTGATGGGGTCTAGATGCAAAGGGAGTTCAGGGGTGAATATAACAGTAAAAGTTTCCACCTGGAGGTATTTGCTGATGGTTAGGTGATGACTAAGAGAGACACTTAACAGCAGAGAGGCTAGGCGAGAGGCAGAGAGCATGAGCAGAAGCTGTAGGCGGTATCAGTGGGTCGGGGGAAATACAAGTTCAGCACCTACCACGGCAGAGGCCACTGGTCAACAGACTCTCAGATAAGACACGTAAGTGGCTGTACATTGGAAGTAAGGGCTCATCAGAAACAGACCAATTGGTACAGAGATACATTTCCACTTGGACTTGGTCCCACCCCTTACTGTGAACCTATGTGCCCCTACCTTCTGCAAGAAGTAGCAGTGAACTGTCTCTGGAGGAAGAAGATGTCATTTGAGCCTCAAGTGATTGGTACACATTCTAACCTACAATATACAGCATCCAATCAAAAGTTACTTTTATTATCAAAAGACAATAGCAAATAATGAAAGATCAAGAAAAAAAATAGGAATAGTCCCATGGGAGTTAGATTTTTTCATTTCAGTTAGAAACTTTAAAATAATGGTG
Organism: Myotis yumanensis; assembly: GCF_028538775.1. NCBI lineage: Eukaryota > Metazoa > Chordata > Mammalia > Chiroptera > Vespertilionidae > Myotis > Myotis yumanensis. The sequence continues at coordinate 19,834,168 of NW_027223767.1, read as the reverse complement.
ATGAATACAAGAAAGTAGAAGACGAAGAATTTTAGCAAATAAAATCTATTTAAAAATGGAGGCTTTTGATTCTGGACACGATGGAGTAGATGTATTTCTCTTCCACTAAGCACAGAAAACACACACACACACACACACACACACCAAAAAACAAAAAACCCCTCATGCATTATATATAAAACAAATACTAAATCTCAAAATGGTGGAAGAAGAAGGCAGAACAGATAGGGACCTCAGGATCCAAGAAACAACACAGTGGTGAGTTCCCTGGGTTATCTTTTTGCCTTATAGATCCCATAATGCGTGTTGCCTCATATCCCATAATGGGTACTAGAGGAACTGGCAACCCTGAAATGTCAAAGGGTATAGGCAGGGGGAAAAGCCCAAAGAAAAGACGTCTTTGGCCATAGAACCAGGAAAGAGGCAGTCTACCAAGACAGAGTAGTTTTAGACAATAATTGCACTACTCCAGCCAAATGCTCAGAAAAAAACGGAGTCCTGTGTCTACCCACTGCCAGCAAAGGCTGCGTGGAAAGCCTACACTCCATGCTCACCTGGCTGTCCTGAAGGCATCCTCCCCACCTTCTGGGTGGTGTCAAAGAAGGCCCAGAGAGGAGCCAGGACTTTCGCCATGCACTGCGGTAATGAGGCCGCCATGACGTGGCGGTGGAGGCCACCTGGGGAGCAGGAACAAGGTATCAAGAGGCCAAAGGAAAGCCTGAACTTCCACTCCCCCCCCCCCCCCCCGCAGGAACAAGGAAGTCCCCCACCTCCCCTGCGAGCACGCTGTCATAGAAGTTCTGCTTAAATGGAGATCTAAATAAGATGCAGAGTCTTATAATACCTAAAGTATCTAGGATACAATTTTTAAAATCACTCATTATACCAAGAGCCCAGAAAATTTCCATTTGAATGAAAAAAGACAATCAATGGATGCCAACATCATGATGCCACAGCTGTTGGAATTATCTGACAAGGATCTAATAATATTTTAAGGAGCAATTACAAATAAACAGGAAAAAATGATAGTCTCAGCAAAGAAACAGAAGATACAATGAGGAACCAAATGGAAATTTTAGATCTGAAAAATACAACAATTTTAAAAATATTTTTATTGATTTCAGAGGAAAGGAGAGGGAGAGAGAGAATCATTGATCAGCTGCCTCCTGCATGCCCCTACTGGGTATTGAGTCTGCACCCGGGCATGTGACTGGAATCAAACCTGGGACCCTTCAGTCTGCAGGCTGACGCTCTATCCACTGAGCCAAACAGACCAGGGCTGAAAAATACAATAATTTAAAAAACTCAGTGAATAGGCTCAATAACAGAATAGAGGGGACAGAGAAAAGGCATCCCTGTCAGTGAGCATGAGGACAAAACAGTACAAATGATCCAATATGAACAACAGAAAATAGAAAAAAATTAGTAGACCCTCAGAGATCTGTAAGACTTTAACAAAAGACCTAGCATTCATGTCATTGGAGTTCCAGGAGAAGAGAGGAAAGAATGTGGGGCAGAGTAAGTATTAGAAGAAATAACAGCTGAAATGCCCCCAAATTTGGCAAAACATAAATCTAAGATTCAAAAAGCTGAGCAAACTCCAAGCAGGATAAAACCAAAGAAATCTACACTAAGACACATCACAGTCAACCTTCTGACAACTAAAGAAAAATAAGTTTTCCCCCCAAAGGATGGAAACCAACCTTTATTGCTATATGTGTTTTAGCAATATTTTTAGTAGAATAAAAATATCTATTTCAGAAGGAAATAACATTCCATAATATTTTAGATTTATAAATATTTTAAATGACTTTAATGACTTTCCTCATTATATTCAACCCCAAGCCTGATATGGGGATTGGTAAACTTTAAAAAAAAATTTTAACTTTTTGCCATCATCATTTATGCCCTCTATGCCCTCTTCCACCTCCTCCCCATCAACTCTCCCACCCCACAATCACCACACTGCTGTCCATGAGTTCTCTCTCTCTCTCTCTCTCTCTCTATTTTCTTTTTGCTCAATCCTTCCACAGCCTCCTCATTACACTCCCTCTCCCATCAGAGCTGTCTGCCAACTCTTTTTATGTCAAAAATAAAATGTTTGGAAAGCAGCCTGGCTGGTGTGCTCAATGGTCAGAGCATTGGCCTGTGAACCAGAGAGTCTTGGGTGTGATTCCCCATTGAGGGCACATACCTGGGTTGCTTGCAGGTTTGATCCCCAGCCCTAGTCAGGGTGTGTGCAGAAGGCAACCAATCGATGTGTCTCTCTCACAATGATGTTTCTCTCCTTCCCTCTCTCTCCATCTCCATCTTTCTAAAAAAATCAATGGAAAAACCTGGTTGGGTGAGGATTAACAACAAAATTTTTGAAAGCAGTGAAAAAGGAAAGATGCCTCACCTATAGTAGAAAAACATCTAAAACAGCCAATTTCTCACCAGAAACTGTGGACGCCAGGAGGAATTGTCACTTTTATCAAGTGCTGAAAGAAGAAATTGTCAGCCCCAGATTCTATTTCTGGCAACGGCATCTTTCAGCAATGAAGGGGAAATCAAGACATTCTCAGATGAAGAAAAACTAATAGAATTTGTCTCCAGCTGGCCTACTCTTTCAAAGATGGCTAAAGGAAAAAAAAAAAAAGATGGCTAAAGGACATTCTTGAAGCAGAAAGAAAATTATAAAAGAAGAAATCTTGGACCATCAGGAAGGAAGAAAGAAAAACGGAAAGGGTAAAATCTGGGTAAACACGGAACACTTTCTTTCTTCTTTTGAATTCTATAAATTAAGTTGGCCCAGCTGGCAGGGCTCAGTGGTTGAGCTTCGACCTATATGAACCAGGAGGTCACGGTTCAGTTCTGGTCAGGGCACATGCCCGGGTTGCGGGCTCGGGGTGTTTCTATCTCTCTTTCCCTCTCCCTTCCTCTCTGAAATCAATAATAAAAAAATATATTTTTTAAAAATTATGTCTGACAGTTGGAACAAAAATTATAACGTCTGATGTAGTTCTCAATAAATGCAGAGGAAATGTTAAAGGCAAGTATAGATGGGAGCGGGTAAAGGGACAAGTGTAATTTAAATACCTTTACCGCACGTAAGGTTCCTACATTTCGCTGGAGCTGGTAAAATGTGGACAGAAGTAGATTGTGTTTATGTCTCTATAAAGGGCGGGTTTGGACAGCAGCTAACAGCCTGGGGGGTCAGGATGACCAATGGAAGCAGTTAGCACACGGTCTAGATTCGGTGGCTGGGAAGGAAGAGGGCTGGGACTGGAGCTACTGCAGACAGAGGAGAAGGCGACCGCGCAGAAGGGCACGAAGGTCAGAGGTCCGGGATGACGGAGCACCGGGCGCAGGTAGGATGAAGAGGTCGGTTGGGCTTGGGAAGAAAAGGGCCTCTGGCTCTGAGAAGGGAGAGAGGCCAGCTGAAGAGGTGCACTGCGAGCAGGTGAGGCAAACAGGGAGCTGGGGCTGAGGATGACTTTCTTCTCAGACAGGTAGGTCCTGCTGAGAGAGGGGATGAACCGAGCAGAGGGCGATGATGCGATGATGCGATGATGCAACCTTGCAGCGCAGAGAACGGATAGCAGCATCAGAAAAGCAGGCGTGTCCGGCGCCAAGCATGAGATCTTCAGTCGCGCCCCTCGAGGGGTGTCAAGCGATCAATCGACCACCAGGTGGCGATGTCTCTGGAGGCTCACGTATCCCATCGGCCCTGGCGCCAGGGCGGAAGAAGGCGCGGAGGCGACTCTCTAGCCCGCAGCGCCTGGACTCTCGTCTCCCGACTGACGTCGGACAACAAAGATGGCGGCAGGAACCAGCAATTACTGGGAAGGTAAGGGCGAGGCCTCCGGCTGGGACTCGCTTGGGGGCGGAGGGGCTGAGAGAGGACGGGTGTCGGGGGTGGCAGCAGAGGAAAGGGCCTGGCCTCCGTGTGGCCGAGCGGGGCGGGCAGGGCGTCCAGTGGGAGCCTCGGGGCCTCGGGGCTGAGGAGAAGGAACCGGCTGGGGCAGGGGGCTGACCCGAGCGGCGGCGGGGCCTGGGGCGGGGGTCGGACCCGGAGGGCTGAGCGGGGATGGAGAGGAAGCCGGGTCTGGGTTGTCGGAGGAGAGCCAGGCCGAGAGCGTCGCGGAGCCCGGACGAAGGGGCTTTCCTGTGAACTCTGAGGTCGGAGAGGGAACGAGTGTTGGGCGAGGATATCCCGAGGCCGGGAGCCCGCAGGAGCCGGCGCCGTGGACAGTTAGGAGGGAAAGGAGAAAGGAGGAAGGAGCTCGTCGGCCCGGCCATCGAGGGGCGGTTGTGTGAGCGGAGTGTCCGCCGCTGAGCGCCCTCGGCTGCCGCGGGCCGGGCCTGGGAGGTCGGGTCCGTTTGCTGGCGGAGGAGATAGCCTGACCCGTCCGCTCCCGAGATCCGTTTCGTTAAACAGAGAAAGTTGAGAGAACCAGCGTGAATTGTAATGATTGCATTTGTGATGCCTTTTCTACCAACAAGACAAAACAAAACACAAAATCATCTTGCGATTTGACGAGCGCGTTTCTTTGATTCCTGAAAGAGGACCCGTGTGAAAGTCATGTCCTGGGCCGCGAGGGCAGCGCGGGCAGAGAAGGCTCGCTTTTCTCTTTCAAGTGTTTGCTTTACTGCAGCCTAGAGACTGCTCTCTGAATTCTTATTTCCCCCCCCTTTTGAACTATTCCCTGTTGCTACCCCCTGAAGCCTCTGGAAGCCACCACCAGCAGCAGGATGGTCACTGTCCGCCTCCGGGTCTCAGATGCTTAATTCTGAATTAAGTCCATGCGTACTTGCCTGTTGTGTGTTGAGAATGCCTCTCCTTGCTGTTCTCTGCTGGAGAAGGCAGTGACCGGCGACAGAGGGCGGGCTGGTCCTTTAAACCGTATTCAAAGTGACTGTGCGACACGTGTGTCCTGGCTCGGAGGTAGTTTTGATTTCTGCATCAGTGGCTGTGGGATCCTGAATACTCGTCGCCGGGCTGCAGGTTTTGGGAGCGCTGCGCTGTCCTCATTGTAGCAGCTTGTTGTGGACAACCGGCTCTGGGCCAGGCGCTTTAGATACAGGATTCCTAATGGACAGGGAACCCCTGGAGATCGGGGTGTGGAAAAGGAAAAGCTGGGCCTCGCAGGTTCAGTAGATCGTCAGTACACCGCAGAACTTGAGGCTGAGCGGAGGCTCTGAGACTCGGTTTCTGGGGGAACACGCTCCACCGCTTTACGCTGCTCCCTACTTCTGGTCGCTGATGAGTGTATTGAAATAATGTTTTGTATTGCTCTGTCCTGAAAGAGGAGGTCCTTACAGGATTCTTCCCACGTTCCAGCCCGTTCACGTTGACCTCCTCTTCACCATGAATGAGATTCCTTACAACTGCATGGGGGTGTTGGGGCTGCCACTTTTCTCACTCAAGCCACTTGGATGCCAAACCAACGTCTCTGCTTGCTCGCTTGTTTCTGTTGTATTAAAACCTACGCTGTTAGTTTGGTTATACTTACGCTTGACCTTGTTAGTAGCACATTTTCTTGGTTAATTTCAGCCTCCAAATTTGGGTAAGCTTATTGAAAGACAGTTGTTTACATCTTTGTCAACGATTATTTTGTTCTTCGTGCTCAGTCACTTAAGTCATTCTACTATTAAGAATTTGATGAGCCTAATAAAGTTTTGGGATATAAAGAAATAGGAAAATCTCTGTCAAAAACAGTGATGGTTTCTTTTTTATAAAGTTAAATGGTAAATTAATATAACGTTGGCCATAAACCGCAGTCCGTTTCTTTGTGATTTGTGTTTTCTTTTGTTTTCCCCCGACTTACAAAATTTATTTGTTGCTATATAAATAATTTCAGGGATGTTAGAACATTTGTTGTCTAGTTGTCTTTCGGATAAAGCCGAAAATTTGCGTGTCCCCCCTGCCTTTTTGCCCCACCTGAAGTTTAAAATAAGTGACGGTTTGCTTTGCTGGGTACATCTTTGGTTTCTTCCTTTTAAAACTTTTTTTTAAAATTGAACCTAGATCAATATATGATCATTTTCATAGTTTGTTTTCTTCAGAATAGCTTTGTGCATTTTATGTCTACTGATGAACTTTTTGTGTCTGAATCATTTGCTTTTATAATTTTGTTAAAGATCTCAGGAAACAGGCTCGACAGCTGGAAAATGAACTTGACCTGAAACTAGTTTCCTTCAGTAAACTGTGCACGAGTTACAGTCACAGCAGTGCCCGAGATGGAAGACGCGACAGGTATAGGTACTACCAGATCCTCTCTCTTATGCCTTAAACTGTATAATGTTCTTAAAGCATCAAAAAATAAACTAAAATGTAACCCTGTAATTTGTTCTATTGGTGGATTTTTGGTATTTTATTTTTATGTTATTGTTTGTTTTTAGTGATTTATGAAAATCCTTAATTCTTGAAACTAGTATTAATTTGGGGTTCTTAGGCAAAGATTGTGACAATGTCGGGAGAAAAATGCTAAGGCTTACGAATGAGCTTGTGTCAGAAATAAGTTTCTAGGTCAATCAGTTTAAGAAAATGTGGTTGATTTGTCCATATTGTATTCTTATACCTTCTGATTGCTAAATAGATGTGAGGAACTACCCAAATGCCAAGTACATGTACTGCTATTCTGGCATTTTAGAATGAATCTAATGCAGTGTGTATCCTCCCTACTAATCATCTAAGCTATTTTTAATTTTGGTTCTTTTATGAGAAACCAATATACTACTCTATTGACTGTATAGAAACTGTGTTTTTATTAATTGAGGTAACCTTGGTTAATAACATATAAGCTGCAGGTGTACAACATTGCAGTTGGACATCTGTGTGCATTGTAGTGTGTTCACTACCAAAAGCCTGGTTTCCATCTGTCACCTTACATCTGACCCCCTTTACCCATGTTTGCCCTCCTATTCGCCTTTCCCTCTGGTAACTGCCCATCTTTTGACTGTATCTGTGAGTTTATTTTGTTTGCTAGTTTCTTTCTTTTTTGTATTTCATATATGAGTGAAATCATATGGTTTTTGTCCTTTTCAGTCTGTCTTACTTAGAATAATATCCTCAAGGGCCATCCATGTTGTCACAAATGGCAGTAGTTCATCTTTTTCACGGCTGAGTCCATTCATTCATTGATGGATACTTAGGTTATTTCATACCTAGGCTACTGTAAATAATGCTGCAATAATATAGGGGTGCATATATCCTTTTAAATTAGTGTTTTCATATTCTTCAGATAAATACCCAGAAAAGGAATTGATGGGTCATATGATAGTTCTTTTGGAAAATGTATTCTTATCTTTGAATCTTTTGCTCACTTTAGGCCATTCACTTGCTTCGAAAGTATTAGGAAATATTTCAGACATAGAAAAGTATAAAGAATAATATATTGGATTCTCATGTTCTTATCTCCTACTTTAAGAAATAATCTTGACCAATTCAGTTAAGCCCCTGATAGCATCCATTTTTTTCATCCTCATAATCTCCATATATATTTTATGGTATGTGTTTGTATTCCTAAACAATTCATAATATCCTATCGAAGTTATTTTGCAACTTGCTTTTTGGTTTAACATTATCTTTGAGATTAAGCTATGAATACATTTAACATACATTATTATTACACTAGAAGCCCGGTGCACAAAATTCGTGCGGGGGGGGGGGGGAGGGTCCCTCAGCCCGGCCTGCACCCTCTCGCAGTCCAGGAGCCCTCGGGGGATGTCCGGACCATCGGTCGGACACCCTTAGCACTGCCGTGGAGGTGGGAGAGGCTCCTGCCACCCCGCTGCACTCGCCAGCCGTGAGCCCAGCTTCTGGCTGAGCGGCACTTCCCCTGTGGGAGCACACTGACTACCAGCTCTTGCACAGAGTGTCTGCCCCCTGGTGGTCAGTATGCATCATAGCGACCGATCATTCTGCCATTTGGTCGATTTGCATATTAGCCTTTTATTATATAGGATTATATTATTGTTTCACAATTTATTCTGTAGATGGACATTGTTTCCAACTTTTGCTAATTAATAATAATTTTAATAGCTGACACAGAGTGTTTATCATGTATCAGGTACTATTCTAAGAGCTTTATATAAAGACTGCTGGGGCCCAGCTGCAGTGGCTCAGTGGTTGATCATTGAGGAGGTCAGGGTTCGATTCCCAGTCAGTGCACATGCCTAGGTTGTGGGCTCGATCCTCAGTGTGGGACGTGCAGGAGGGCAGCTGATCAATGATTCTCTCTTATCATTGATGTTTCTTTCTCTCTCTCTCTCCCTCTCCCTTCCTCTCTGATATCAATAAAAATATATTTAATTTTTAAAAAAGATTGCTGGGAACATTTTTTACCTATAAAAATGTTTTATGTATCTCCCAGTGAAGTTGCAGATAGCAGAGTTGTTAGTTGTTATCTTCTCTATTTTACATACTTTTGTGAGGATTGGTAATGGGCGCGATATTTTTCTCAACTTATAATAATAAAAACTGACCTTGGATTTGAACCCAGGTCTTTCTATCTCCAAAGCCCACTCTCTAAAACTTTCTATGCACATTTCAACAAAAGACTCATTCCAGCACTATAGCCAAACTGTTGCTTTCTTTTTAATTTTAAATAATATATATATTATTATTGACAGTATTACAGATGTCCCCCATATTCCCTTGTTGCTTCTTTTTAATAGGGCACATTATTAAAGAATTAAAGATAGCAGGGCCAACATATTGACTCTAGGATCTAAAAGTAAGCTATTGGCATGTCACACATAGCTTTCATCGTACTGCATTGCTTTGGGCTCACCTTTACTTAGCAAGTAAAAGAATGAGGAATATTTTTTTATATATATTAAACATATTTCCTGAATTTAAGTCTCCCACTTGGCTATGCCAGTGATTATATAGTTTTAAAACTCCAAATAGTTAAGAGATATAATTACATGATACTTTTTCTATGTTCTCTATGCTTCATGAACTTAATACTTTTGTGACTCCTTTAAAGGAAAAACTATCTTGAAAACATTCCTGGAGAAATTCTGCAATAAAACTGGGACTGACTTTGTGGAATTACTTCAGCCTAACTGTCCCCTTCGATAAGAAACTTAAGGCCGTGAGGATCAAGAGCCACTCTGCATTCTTTTTTTTTTTCTTTTTAATTTGCATTCTGAAGTGTTTTGTTTGTTGCTCAGGTTGAAAGCATGTCATGATGAATAAACTCAGTGATGAGTAATTTTTTTAGTTTCTGTATTTGGAGAACGTATTGGCCTATGAATCATCACATACCTATAAAATGAATTAAATTTAACTGAATTTTAGTATTGTGGAGAATGAGTTTTGACCATTTTCCTGGACTCACCTATTCTCCTGAGAATGGTGAATGTAGAAATTTGCCTTCTCATTCATTCAGCAAGTATCCATTAATCACCTACCATGTGCCAAGCAAAATTTTAGGAGCTAGGTATATAGATGAATGAAACACAATTTCCCTTCTCATAGAGCTTACATTCAGACCAGTTTTTCTTTTTCATATGTCTTGTAGGGGAGGATTTGTGTTAGTAGTATATAGAGAATTTTTGTCCAGGCACATTTTAAGATAAAACTGCAGAATCTTGGATTGGCTCTGACACAAAGAGCTAGAGCCATGGTTGGGTGGCTCAGTTGTTTGGAGCAGCGTCCCCTATATCAGAAAAGGTTTGATTTCCTGGTCAAGGTATATGCTGTACCTAGGTTGCGGGCTTGATCCAGTCGGGGCATGTACAGGAGGCAACCTATCAATGTTCTCTCACATCGATGTTTCTCTTTCCCTCTTCTTCTATCTCCAAAAATCAATTTTAAAAATCTGTAAACATGAAACACTAATCTATAGAGATAGAAGAAAGAATAATGGTTTCCTTGGGGTGGGCATTGACTAGGAAGAGGCATAAGAAAACTTCTTGAGTCAGTGGAAATATTCTCAATTTTTACTTTGTTGATTATATGGGTATATGAATATACAGAAAAGGCATCAAGCTATACCCTTATGATTCTTGTATTTTTCTGCATATAAATTACACCTCTAGATGTAATACTCTAAAAAGACTATAATATTACCTTTGCAGTATTCTGGCAGAGAATGCATAACCTCAGTCTACTCACAAGGAAATATCAAAGGAACAAAAATGAGGAACTTTTCTATTTAAAAAAAAAAATGTTAATGCATAAAATGCCCCCAAAAAGACTGTTGAAATGTTCCAGATTAAAGAAAGCTATGGAGACATGACAACTAAATGCAATAGCTGACAGTAGATTGACTCCTAAACTGGAAGGGAAGAAAGGTATTAATGACTCTATTGGGACAACTGACAGCAGGTTAAATAAAAATGTACCAGTATACACTTATGAAGTTGACAACTATACTGTACTGCTGTAAGAGAGTATCTTGATTCTTAGAATATACACCCTAAAGAATTTAAAGGTAAAAAACCATGATATATATAACTTGCCTTCATATGATTCAGAGAGAGAGAGCAAGTGATAAAGCAAATGGGATAAGATAAATCTATGTGGGTTTTCTTCTCATGGTACTGTTTTAATTTTTCAAATTTTTGTACATTTGAAATTATTTCCAAATAAAAGTGTGTGTGTGTGTGTGTGTGTGTGTGTGTGTTTCTTTTAAAAAATTATAGTTTCTTAAGAAACAGAAAGAGCCGAAACTGGTTTGGCTCAGTGGATAGAGCGTCGGCCTGCGGACTCAAGGGTCCTGGGTTCGATTCCGGTCAAGGGCAGGTACCTGGGTTGCGGGCACATCCCCAGTGGGAGATGTGCAGGAGGCAGCTGATAGATGTTTCTCTCTCATCGATGTTTCCAACTCTCTATCTCTCTCCCTTCCTCTTTGTAAAAAATCAGTAACATATATTTAAAAAAAAAAAACAGAAAGAATTGCTCAGGGATTATACTTGACCTCTTAAGAATAATTACCTTATTATTTTAAGTATGTTTTAAAAGATTAGTTTTAAGTAATAGATCCTCTTTATTTGAACTTTTCTTTAGCTCTGACACAACACCTCTTTTAAATGGATCAAGCCAAGACAGAATGTTTGAAACAATGGCAATTGAGATTGAACAGCTTTTGGCAAGGGTAAGGACTTTCTGTTAAACGGCTTTTTTGCTAAAAATTGTGTATTTGTTAGATATGGTATTAGATTATATTAACACAGACATTTATTGAAGTCACCACCTTTCCATTCAAGGTGTGTGCTTCTTAAGCCACTTGAATTTTGATCACAGCTATTTCCAGGTCCCATGAGAGTTTTTTTTTTTAATTTTATGTATTACTTGATGGAAGTACTGAATCCTTGTGTACTAGCTTCTTGTTTTTGGTTTATTTGTTGCTGTTAGCCAAAGGGCAAACAGGCAAATAATTTATTTTATCTCTTTATAGTGCTTTCTAAAATATATATATATATTTTTTCCTTTCTCTTTTTTTTTTTTTAGCTTACAGGAGTAAATGATAAAATGGCAGAATATACCAACAGTGCAGGTGTCCCCTCCTTGAATGCAGCACTGATGCATACATTACAGCGACATAGAGACATATTGCAGGTAATACACTGGGCTTGAGAGTTTTATGTTGTTATGGGGTTTATTTTAATCCCTGAATAGATTGTGTGCACATGTACTTAAGAGAACACACGGGGAAATCTTCTGAGAGGATAAATGTCATGCTATAGAAGTTTGTCTTGTTTTACTTTTTTTTCTTGGTATTATAAAACTCTGAAAATGTCTGATATCTAAGAACTCTTGCTTTTGCCTGGTAAAATGGAATACTATTCATCAATAGGTAAATAAACCATGGGAAACCTTGCTAGCTAACTGAAACAGTGAAATAGCCAATGGTCTTGCATAGGCAATAATATGGTGGTTTAGAGTATACTTTTACTAGCCTTTGAAGATAACATGGAAGAGGAATAATTTACTATATTTAGAATATTGTTTGAGAAAATATTAAAACCAAATGAAATAAATTCTTAAAGATTTATATATGGGCTGTTAATATATACTATAAAATAGGAGGGCAAATCTTTTTAATATTGAAAAAATTCAGCAGCCATTTCTAATGTAAAAAACTCTTTTTAAAAGTAGGAATAGAAGGATACGTTAGTTGCCTAATGCAAAAAAATGTGTATTTCATATTAAAAGTTAGCATCATGCTTAATAATAGAGCACTAAAAAATTCCCATTAAAGGAAAAGGAAAAAAAAAAACAAGAATACCCACTATCACCACAATGTTTAATATTGTTTTGGAAGTTCTTTGTGGTGTAATTAATAAAGAAAAACAAGATAAAGGAAGAGACAAAATTTGTATTATGTGGCAGTGATAAGATTATATAGCTAATACAACCAAAGAAAACTAAAAAAATGTATTAGGAACAAATTCGGAGAGATTATAGATCACATTCTATATAATAAAAGGCTAATATGCAAATAGACTGAATGGCAGACTGACTGGTTGCTATGATGCACACTGACCACCAGGGGGCAGACGCTCAATGTAGGATGCCCCTGGTGGTCAGTGTGCTTCCACAGAGGGAGTGCTGCTCAGCCAGAAGCCCAGAAGCTGGGCTCATGCTGGCAAGCACAGTGGTGGCAGGAGCCTCTCCCACATCCGTGGCAGCACTAAAGATGTCCAACTGACGGCTTAGGCACAGTCGGACAAACCCCCAAGGGCTCCTGGACTGTGAGAGAGCACAGGCCAGCCTGAGGGACCCCCCCCCCCTTTCTCGAGTGCACGAATTTCGTGTACCAGGCCTCTAGTTAATATATAAAGGCAAGTAGTTTTTCTCATATAAACAATAACCTGTTCGAAAATACAGTGGAAGAAATTATAACATCCTATGTGTAAATGTACTAAGATGTATAGGACTTGAATGCATAAAACTATACTGAGAAATGTAAAATATTTACTCTGCTTTTGGATGGGAAGATTTCTCTCTAAATCAACCTATAAATTGAATGCATTTCCAATGAAAGTAACAGGTTTTTAAAATTTATTTGTTCCTTTTTTTAAAAAATTGGCAAAATGATTCCAGTTTATTTGGAATCATAGGCATACAAGATTAACCAAGAAAAAACATGTGAAAATTAAGGTAAGTTGTAAAGGATGCTTAATTCTGCCAGATATTAAAACCTGTGAAGAAGCTAGAAAAATTAAGAGTTTGATTCTAGAGAGAAAGGGACCAATGGAATTGAATAAAGTTCACCTATAGACCCAAATATGCATGGAAATTTAGTTTTACCATAAAGGTAGTATTTTAAATTCATGGGAAAAAGAGAGGTTATAAAATAAATAGAGCTGTAACTATTGGCTAATTATTTCGGGGTGTGGGGGAGGAACCAAACCTCAAATTCTATCTCATTTCTTCCATCCAGAATAAATTCCAGATGGATCAAAGATTTATATGTAGAAAAAGAAAGTCCAGAATAAAGCAAGGGTGAATTTATGCATTTTGGGTACTAAAAGACTTTCAAAGTAAAACCTAATACCAGAAACTATAAAAAATAATTTGCTTACTATACAGAGAAATAATAGAAATAAGAAAAAAGTTAGCCTAATATGAAAATGGGCAAATGATATGAACTTGTATCCAGAAAATGAATTGCCAAAGCCATAAAAAGATGTACAGCTGCCTTCCCAAATCAAGATGAGATAGGATTTTTCACTTGTTAGATTAGCAAATATTGGAACATGTGTAACCTATTATTGGCAAGAGTATAGGAAAATGGGTATTCATTCATTTTGCTGGGAACATAAATTAGTGCAGTCTGATTTAAATGTAAGATTCTTTAATCTAATTATTCTGGTAGGCATTTACTCTTTAAATACACTTTAATAAGGGAGAAAGAGAATTCAATAAAATATATATACAAGAATGTTTATTGTGGCATTTTTTAAAAAATATGTTTTATTGAGTTTTTACAGAGAGGAAGGGAGAGAGATAGAGAGTTAGAAACATTGATGAGAGAGAAGCATCGATCAGTTGCCTCTGGCACACCCCCTAATGGGAATGTGCCTACAACCAAGGTACATGCCCTTGACCGGAATCGAACCTGGGACCCCTCAGTCCGCAGGCCGACGCTCTATCCAGTGAGCCAAACCTTCGAGGGCAATTGTGGCATTTTTTAACAGCAAATAAAACAACTAAAATGTTCATCAATAGGTATTTTATTAAATTATGATAGTCATAGATAGATTTCTATTTGATAATATGGAAAGATTACTTGATATTTTAGTTCATAAAACAAAGTGTACAGCAAATATAGTATGATTTCTTTAACATAAATGAAAACTAGATAAGCTTGTATATGCAAGAACATATTTCCTGAAAGAAAATGAAAGTGATGATGTTATAAGCTGTGGAGCAGGATGGTTTCTACTTTTATTTCTTTCAGTGCTCTTTTAGTTTTCTCCCCATTTATTGCAGGATTATACACATGAATTCCATAAAACCAAAGCAAACTTTATGGCAATACGGGAAAGGGAGAATCTCATGGGATCAGTACGAAAGGATATTGAGTAAGTTACCTTTTATATTATTTTGTAGGATGTTTGTTCAGATTTAGATTTTGAGTATATCCATGATTATCAGCAAATTGAGTGGCAGAATCATGGTTTAGATTTAAAGGTTTCTAATGTCTGTTTCACTTTCTTTAAACATTGCTGTTACAATATGGCCTACTTTGCTGGTCTTACCCCCAGCTTTCCCTAGTTTTACCATTGCCTCCTGCCTACCTTGGCTTTCCTGTCTTAATTCAAAGTCCAGCTTACATGATAACTTCATGAGTTTTTCGCTGCCCCTACCACCCACCTTAAGAATTACAACATTACCAGTAACTGAAGCTCTCTGTGTTTTGCTTCCTGATGACCTACCTACCCCTCTATCTTGCCCCTACAATTATATATTCAGGAAACTATTTTTTTTTTTTTGGTAAATGCTTTTTTTATTTAAAAAAATTTTTTTTTATTGATTAAGTTATTACATATGTGTCCTTGCAGAGGGAACCGAGTGTGTGAATCAGCTGACCTTAAAATAGAGCGTATCCTGAATTTTCCAGGTGGGCCCAATGTATTCACAAGGGTCCTTAGAAGAGAAGAGGGAGAGACAGAAGAGATTCAGGAGGCAAAGGGGGGCCAGGGAGCCAAAAGGGGGCAAAAGGGGGCCAAGGCGGCCAAGGGGAGCAGGGTGGCAAAGGGGCCCCTTTTTTTGGTAAAAGTTTATTTATTTATTTATTTATTTATTTATTTTAAATCTTTATTGTTCAGATTATTACATTTGTTCCTCTTTTTTCCCCCCATAACTCCCCTCCTTCCAGCTCCCACCCCACCCTCCACCCTCACTCCCCACCCACTGAGTTCATCCATAGGTGCATGATTTTTGTCCAGTCACTTCCCGCATCTCCCACACCCCTTTTCCCCCAAGAATAGTCAGTCCATTCCCTTTCTATGTCCCTGATTCATTATAGTCACCAGTTCATTCTGTACATCAGGTTATTTATTCACTTGATTCTTAGATTCATTTGTTGATAGATGCATATTTGTTGTTCCTAATTTGTATCTTTACCTTTTTCTTCTTCTTCCTCTTCTTAAAGGATACCTTTCAGCATTTCATATAATACTGGTTTGGCGGTGATGAACTCCTTTAGTTTTTCCTTATCTGTGAAGCTCTTTATCTGACCTTCAATTCTGAATGATAGCTTTGCTGGATAAAGTAATCTTGGTTGTAGGTTCTTGGTATTCAGCACTTTGAATATTTCTTGCCATTCCCTTCTGGCCTGCAAAGTTTCTGTTGAGAAATCAGCTGACAGTCGTATGGGTATTCCCTTGTAGGTAATTGAGCCTCTTTCTCTTGCTGCTTTTAAGATTTTCTCTTTGTCTTTTGCTCTTGGCATTTTAATGATGATGTGTCTTGGTGTGGTCCTCTTTGGATTCCTTTTGTTTGGGGTTCTCTGCGCTTCTTGGACCTGTAAGTCCATTTCTTTCACCAGGTGGGGGAAGTTTTCTGCCATTATTTCTTGAAATAGGTTTTCAATATCTTGCTGTCTCTCATCTTCTGGCACTCCAATGACTCTGATATTAGTCCGCTTAAAGCTGTCCCAGAGGCTCCTTACACTATCTTCACACTTTCGGATTCTTTTTTCATTTTGCTTTTCCAATTGGGTGTTTTTTGTCGAATCTTTGTTTTGATTCTTGTGCTCCTCTGGTCTGCTATTGGGTATAATATTCTTCATTTCAGTCCGTGTATGCTTACTTTCTAATTTCTTTATCGTAGCATCGAGGGTCTCATTAGTTTTCGTGAGGCTCTGCACAAATTTATGGCAAGCCCTCAAAATTGCGATTCTTAGCTCCATATCCTCCATTTCTGTCATGTTTTTTTGTCTCCGCATCTTTTATGTTTTCTTGGTGCACCCCCTTGTGGTCTCTGTGCGCAGTCTTGTTCTAGCCAAGCCTTAATTGTTGTAGTTAACACTAGAGGGATTTGACCACCAGGCCGACTGTATTCAGGAAACTATTAAAGTAGCTTTTACTTTCCTGGAATCTGAAATATATCTGTTTTTTTCCTAAAATTATAACTGTATATAAAGTTATTTAAAGATTTTCAATATTTTTATGCTGATCTTAATCCATAATGTTAAAGGTTTGTTCTTTTCTTACCTACCTTTACCTCATATTCAATAATATATTCCAGCAGTTCATATACATTTTTGAGATTTCTTTTTTCTGTTTTTAATCATCACCCTCAGATATTTTTTCCATTGATTTTTAGAGAGAGTGAAAGGGAGGGAGGAGGGGAGAAGAGAGAGAAAGGGAAACATCGATGTAAGAGGACACATCGACCCTTGCCTCCCACACTTGCTCCGGTGGGTGGCAGGGATCAAACCTGCAACCCGAGGTACATGCCCTTGACTGGGAATCAAGCCCAAGACCCTTTGTTCTGGGGGCCGACACTCTAACCACTGAGCAACCAGCCAGGGCCATTTTTTATTTTTATTTTTTTCCCCACAACTCAACACAGCCAACAAGGCTGAATCTATTGAGCATCTAATTCAGCGGTTCTCAACCTGTGGGTCGCGACCCCTTTGGCGGTCGAATGACCCTTTTACAGGGGTCACCTGAGACCATCCTGCATATCAGATATTTACATTACAATTCATAACAGTAGCAACATTACAGTTATGAAGTAGCAACGAAAATAATTTTATGGTTGGGTCACAGCATGAGGAACTGTATTTAAAAGGCCAGAAGGTTGAGAACCACTGAATAAAGCTGAAGACTTCCCACTCTTGATGCCTATCATTGTCTCACTTGTGATAAGTTTATGATACTTATATTTCATGAGTATGTTACTTATGATTCATAAACTGATATACATTATCAATCATAAGATGATGTAGTGTACTCTGAGAAACATTTTCCTCAAGATTCTTTATTTTGTTGTAAGAGTAAGACATTTTTGCAGCAGAAATAATTTAGTACTCATTGCATTCAAAACTTTGTTCAAAACTCTAACCCACGATTTTTCAGCCATCAAAGTTAGGTGTCTACCTCCAGAAATTGTCTTGGAAAAATAATTTTTACTGTTTGTCTCTGTTTTACCTGTTTTTTATTTTTAGACATGTACTTTGTGTAACATAAAGGAGTAAAAAAAAACCCTAAACATTCTTGCCATAATTAGGAACTTTGTAATATTTTTAGTTTTTAAGAACATGTAAATCTTTTAATTTCTGAACAGTCTGTTTACATATACCTCTTAAGGAATGCATTTTGGACCAGTGTAGGGAACAGCCTTTAATATATAGGCATTTAGCTTCCCCATAATTTGTGGAAATTACTAGAATACAGCCCATTTTAATAATTTGTTTCCTGAGAGATGATCATAAAAGAAACATGTTCATCTATTCATCTAAACTATTTCCTGATTGCCGTCCATGAGTAAGACACTGTGCCAGTCACAGTAAAAGATAGAAATGAAAAGACCAACCTGGCCCTCTAGGTGTTAGAAGGCAGTTAGGCACTTACTCAAACTAATATAATACGAGGCAGAATACAATTAGTGAGATGAGATATAGCAGTAATAAATGACATTTTCAAGTTTTTGGCAATTACCATTTTTTGGGTTTCATATAATCTTTTGGTATTTATAGCAATTACTAGTTCTCATTTATAAAACTAGGTATTAAGAGACTTGTCGCCCTAACCGGTTTGGCTCAGTGGATAGAGCGTCGGCCTGCGGACTGAAGGGTCCCAGGTTCGATTCCAGTCAGGGCCATGTACCTGGGTTGCGGGCACATCCACAGTGGGGAGTGTGCAGGAGGCAGCTGATCGATCTCTCATCGATGTTTCTAACTCTCTATCCCTCTCCCTTCCTCTCTGTAAAAAATCAATAAAATATGTTTTTTTAAAAAAGAGAGACTTGTCTAAGGTCGCTAACTGGTTAATAAGTGAAGGAATATAGATTTAAATCCAAACCGTGAGTCTTTAAAGTCCAGTGTGTTCAGTTATAACATTCTGCTTTTCCTGGTGTTCTCTTTCTGCTGTGGTTTGCACATTAACTGCCTCTCAGCCAGTAGATAAGTTTTAGCAGCACGACCCTCTTTTGTCTTACTGCAGTATATGTACAGTTACTTGATGTTTTAATTTTTGTTCCTAATACTTATTGTGAGTAAAGAACAGAAACATAGGAGGTTAGTGACACAAGGCATTTTCTTATAAATTTTATAAGAAAATTTTAATGTGCTTAAGACCAAGATAAAAACCCTGAAGTATGCTAAAATTGGCAGATCATTAGCTTCAGTTTAGTGCTCCTTAGGCTTCAGTTGAGGGACTACATGTACCATTATGAAGGAAACACTCCATTTCAGTAGCTCTTCCATCCCATGTGCTGTGTAATAATTAGTCCAGAGTTTACTTACACTTGGAGAAAATAAAAATATAGGAGATAATAGACAAAGAAAGGAAAAGTAAGATTTTTGTTTGTTTAAGAATACTGGATTATTTTGGTGAAAAATAATGAACTCTTAGCCTAAATTAGAGCTATTCATATTTATTTATAATAAATTTCATTTTTAGAAGGAGATGAAAAGGAATATGCATTTTAATTGTTAATTTAAAACTATATAGAAGCTCAATTTGTCCACTTTGGCTATTACTAGAGTTGTCACATTAATCTTTTTTTTTTTGCAACATCTGCCAAAATGTTCTTAAATCTGCCCAAAATGTTCTTTAATTTTCTCTATTTTGTTCTAGGTCATATAAAAGTGGGTCTGGAGTAAACAACAGAAGAACTGAACTATTTTTGAAAGAACATGAGCACCTTCGAAAGTAGGTATTACTGAATGTATGCATATACTATTGTAGTTTTCCATGCTTAGTAATTCATTTGCTTATATAAGAAATTTTTGTGGTGTTTATTATAAGTGCTTTTATCAATGCTAATTCATTTAATTCTCTAGTTGACCTTGCTCAGTAGAAATGGAATTACACTGTTCCAACAGTAATTAGAAAAGATATGCTCTCGATATCAAAAATCTATATTCACATCACTTAATTGTTACCAGAAATATGTGCTTTATCGCCTATTTTTTTCTTTAGCAAGTCTATTGCTCTAATAATTTTGTCCACTTCTATAGGTTATTAGTAATAATAACGGTGATAATACTGATGACTTACATTTGAATGGCCTGGTACCACTTACCTGTGTCAAGAAGCGTTATAAAGGGCAATTAGTCATCCATCAAATCCAAAGAAAATACCTTATTTTCTAAGAATTTAAAGGAAAATGCCTAAAAACTTGGATAAACTTACACACACACACACGCACACACACACATCTTAATGCAAGTTGCCATGCTCTGTCCCTGCTTCATTTATTTTTTTTCTCTGACATGTACTAACTTCTTTAATTATTTTCTCTGTACATTGTTATAGAACTTAGGATCAGGAAATTACTTACCTTAGTGAACTCAACCTCTAAGCACTTGAGCAGCTAGTAGCCATAATGGTTAAATGTTATGAATTATGTTGATGTTTGCTGCTGAAAGTCATGTTCACATGAGCTTAATATGTACTGTCAATTTGTTTTTTGTTTAAAGATTACCGCTTTAAATATAAACTGTTGAAATCAGAACATGGAAAGATCAAGACCTTTTTAGAAGTCTGGGAGCTTCTAGTGTCAGATAATTTTTAGTGTTCTTCCTTAATCTGTTTAATATTGATTGGCACAAGGGGGCAGTCTTTCCTATAGTATGTGTAGTTTATAGTTATTCATAGCTTTGGTCGTTCATTTTGTATTTGATGAAGATCACCATAAAGAGAATTTTTGCATTACATTTATTGATAATGTTAGCCTACATTGCTTCGTTAAGGTATTATCTTCCAGGTTTCATCACTGTAAAATTACTGTTATTTCCAATTAATTAATTAATATAGGGGAAGATGCTTTGAGACTGTGTAAATATTCTGTTTCTTCTCAAACTTTTCCCACTAATATTAGCATCTATTAGTGAATCTTGCTTCTTCCTCAGTTATTACTGTGGTGTTTGCCTACTGGTGATTTTCTATTTCCATCAGTACTTGTACATTTATTAATTATAATTCTATGAAGAAGCACTGTTCTTTCTCCTTTATTTATTTTATTTAATTACTTATCAATGTAGACTCATAGATACTTATCCTGTTGGTTATAATTCAGCACTGGTATTATTTTATTTTCAGATTGTTCCACCTTTGGCCATGGGAAGTTACTTCGGGTTAACTTTTGTCATTGACATGCCCTTTCCTGTTTTGAACATTTCTGTTATTATTTGGCACCACAAAATTTTCATGGTTTATCATGTGTTTTCCCTTCCTCAACTCTAGAATCAACCACTTCTCCAAGTAACCTTGGTCTTTTTATTGGAGAGTGGTTCAGAAACTAAGATTCGAGTGCTAGATGTGCTTATTGCTATTGAGGTGTCATTGCTTCTAGGCTTTTTCTTGCTAAATGTTCATATCTTTTTTTGCATCTACTAAGGTGATCATTGTTTTTTTTTCCTTTATTGCTGCAATGTGGTGAATTACATTGATTATTTTCAAATACTAAATCTTGATTTCTAGAATAAATCCCACTTTATTTTGATATATTTATTATCCTTTTTATATATTGCTGGATTTATTTTATTAAAGGTTTTTACATTATGCTTGTGAAGAATATCTTTAGTTTTCTTTTCTTGAGATGTCTTTGTCTGGTTTTAGTGTGAGGGAAAATAATGGCCTCATCAAAGTGATTCTTTCTATTTGCTGAAGGAGTTTGTGCAGGTTTGGTGTTATTTCTTCCTTAAATGTTTGATAGAATTATCAGTGAATCCATCTCAGCCTGGAATTTTCATTGTGGCAAAATTTTTAAATTATAAATTCAGTTTCTTTTGTAAATATGAGGACTGTGGCTCTGTCTGCATTTATCCCTGGGCTCCAGGAGGATGGGTGACTGTGATTGGCCCAGCCTTTCATAACTCCATCCTGTGGCCAGTAGACTTGGAAAGTCAATTATCAGAAGAAGAGAATGCAACATATACAGGGCCTCAGGGAAGTTATCAGCCAACTTGGTTACTTCATTTTGGGTTTACTACACTCTCTACTGTACTCCAAGCCATACACAGAAATAGCACAGTTATGCAAACCCTTTTTTTTCTAGTGATATTTGTGAAGTAGACTTTTACTTTAATATCCCATTCTTTTCTCTGTCCCCCCACCAATCAATTGCAAACTTTTTATGGTTTGTAGGGCCCTACATGGTTAACCTACTACCTACATCTCCAACTTCATCTCTTTTTTTCCCATTCCTTCTCCTGTATCACTCTTGTCCTTTACTTAATAGGTACCAACCATACCGGCCTCCGTTCATTTCCTTTTCCAAAGATAACAAACCTTTTCTCTTCTCCGCTTCTTTGTGCTTATATTTTATCTGCTTAGAATACTCTTTGTTTTTTATATAACTTATTCATTTATGTCTTTATAGTTTAGTTCACTTGTCACCTTTTCAAAGAGACCTTTTCTAATGATCTTCTCTGAAGTAGACCTTCCCTTATTATTACTTAACAAAGCACTTTTTTTTTTGGCATAGTATTTATGAGAATCGGGAATAATTGTTCTTTTTTTTTTTTTAATCTGACTTCTTGATCATAAGCTTCATGGGTGTAGGGACCTGGTTAGTCTAGTTCTTAGCAGTATCAGGTCCCCAGTTCCTGTTATATCATAGACATTTAATATTTATTTGTTGTTTGAGTAAGTAGATGTAAGCAGAAGGTATTAATTTTGGTTTCATATACATGTGTACCTCAGTGTAGAAAACCGGTTTCATTCATTTACTTATTCCCCAAATATTTATTGAATATGTACTATGTACAGAGTATTGGTCCAGATGCCATATACCATTATATATATATGTCAAATTTGATTTTGAGAACTAAAGAGGGTATTATTAATGTGATGAATTATTTTTTTTTTTGCTTTGCAAAATGAATTTCCCATGAAATACATTTTAAAAATCAAATTGTAATAAAAGTCTTTGGTAAGCATCTCTCTTACAGATAAGAAAACAAGATTCAAAGTGGATAATAGGCCAAGGTCTCATAATTATTTATAACATAGCTCTTATTCAATCCACATTTTCTAACCTGTGGATTGATATGTCTCATCATACTGCATTCCCTGTGATTTGCTTCTTTAATTTTTTATTTTTCTTATATTCGGGAACCATTGTGGCATAATTCTATTTAGACTTGAAAGACCAGTTGCTTTTCCCTTCTCTGAAAACCCAATGACCTGACCTCTTTCTGTTTTTTTTCCAGATTTAAAATAGAATAGTAGCTATTGCCTGTTACAAAATTTTAATGGAGAATGACTTAAGAGTTAGCATTTTACCAAATTAAAAGTACTCTAAAAATGTAAAGAATTGTTTCATATGGCTTTTTAAATACCAGACTGTTGTATAAAGCAGTGTATATTTAAATATAGGCTCAATGATGGTATTTGAGTATTTCTTTTGTTTTCATTTCATTGACTACTTAGCAGATATACTTGAGTTATCATCTGAGATTTGGACATACATTTGTATTATAATTGTACACTTAGGTATAAATATGTCCATGAACGAATAAAGAATTATTATATTTTCAGTTGGAGGCTTACCTTTTTTCTGCTGACAGTTTTTTAATGTCATGTGTTAAGCTATGTTTAGACTATTGACATTTTGAAATTTTTTAATTCACCAGCCTTGTTATGTGAGTGATTCAACATTATAGTTGAAGAAATCTTTTAGGTAGCATTTGAAAAACATTAATGGTTTCACTCTTTGTTTTGTGATTTTTTTTTTTTAGCTGAGTTTCCCTGAGGTCATATGACTAATAGATTCAAACTCAGGTCCTCTGATTGTGTTGCTTCTGCAATATTGCTCTGCCTCTCAAAGATGATTCTATAGTATCTACTTCACAGACTTGCTAAGTTAATGGATATAAAAGGCTTTGCAACCTGTGAGGCTTCTATAATAATAAAAGCATAATATGCTAATTAGACCGGACATCCTTCTGATGACCTTCCTGATGAAGCCGGGGCTATGAGGAAAGCCTAGGTCCCGGGTCCCTGCCAGTGGCCGGAGGGATGCCTGGGTTCTCGGTGCCAGAGGGAAGCTGGTGCCAGCAGCCAGGGGAAGGAAGGCCTACTCTTACACGAATTTCATGCATCAGGCCTCTAGTCTTCTGTATATATAAAAGCCTAAGCGATCAGATGACCTTCCGGTACTGTGACGTGCACTGACCACCAGGGGGCAGATGCTCAATGCATGCCCTGCCCCCTTGTGGTGAGTGTGCTCCCACAGTGGGAGTGCCGCTCAGCTGACAGACAGGCGCCAGAAGCTGGGCTCACGGCTGGCGAGCGCAGCTGCCTGGGGCACGAGCCTCTCCCATGGACACTCCACCTGTACACCCTAGCGGCTGCAGTAGGTGCAGCGGGGCGGGAGGAGTGGGTGATCGATGCAGACAGCTGGCTGAAGCCTGACGAGCTGGCAGGTAAAGCCAGGCTGCCACTGCACGGAAGTCCACTGATCCCCGCAGGCCAGGCCGAGGGACGCCACCAGGCCTCCAGAGTCTATGTAAAGTAGAACTTAATGAGGGTTATCAAAGTAAGAAAAGCAAACACTAAAGGAGAAAACCTTTTATTATGTATGCACTATCAGTTTACATTTCTTAGATAGAATTTGAAATACTTTTGATGCCAGAATAATCTTCTTGAAATGAAATTCTAATTGTATTAAAGGCCATGACCATATTTAAAAGTATGAGACATATGATAACCATAATTTAGTGACCTTTAGAAGCAGTGATTTTTATCCCAAAATTTTGTGTATGGTTGTATGTACAGGGTGGGGTAAAGTAGGTTTACAGTTATGAGTAGGCAAAACACAGAGTTTATTCTTGTATTATTATTTAGTAACTAGATGCCCAGTGCACGAAATCGTGTGCAGGTAGTTCGCCGCCACTTGGCGCCACTCACTGCCCCGCCTGCCGCCACTCGCGGGCCGGGGGCAGGGACCGAGAGGTGGTCAATGCACCTCATGGCAACTGGTCAAGCAGTTGTTCCGGTCGTTATGCTTAATGGTCCCTGGCCTTTTATTATATAGAATTATTATATTATTTTCCTTACGAACAACTGTAAGCCTACTTTTGCCCCCACCTTGTATACTATTTAATAAATATATGATTCAGTTAAACACTGGTTGTATTATAACATCTGTGAATGGGATAACATAGTAGACTCTCAGCATTCAAGATTGGACTTTAGCTTTCTTAACTATTAACGAACCCTAGGGGTTCGTGGTGTATAGTTTTAAGATACAAACTTGAATGTTATGCATTGTGAAGCTGGTGTTGGGGAAGTCATTTGGCTAATGAGTACATCTACTCTATCTGGACAACAGTGCTTATACTTCAGCCTCGCTTCTAGCTTTATATTTGCTGCTTGTTGTTATTTACTTGGTAACTACCATGAAATGGTTTATACATATGCATACATATACTTTGTTTCTTTGTGAAACATTACCCCAAGGAGAAAACAGAAATAAAGGTAATGATAGTGAGGTGATACTGAGAAAGCAGTGCTCTTAAGTAGAAAAATGGAAAGTTAATGGAAGAAACTAAATATATTAATAGTAGTAACCATAAACTTGGGAATATGCAAAGATCTTCAGATAGGTCCCTTGTGTATGTCAGGGGTCATTTGTGTAATAGAGAATTGAATTTTTAGCCTATAAGAACTGGTAGCATTTGATTATTTCACTATATATCTATCATTCCATTTGTGGAGAATTTTAAAATTGCATATCAAAGATCCATTTGTCTCACATGGTGTAGTTGTCTGCCTTTTGAAATAAATGGCAAAACAAATTAATATTATTCTGAACATACTTTGCTTATTTTTATGTTCACTAGATAGTGTCTAATTTTACAAAGTAGGAATGACATAGTTAGGAGCTTTTCTACAGAACTCATTTTTCTTTCCTTGGAGCTGTTAGTGAAATTAAATTCATCTTCAGTTGGTACATGGCTTTGTTAAACAGTAAAATTTGAGTTGCAGGTGCTCTGCTATAGTGAGGAATTTTCTCTCCCCAGATGTATTATCCATGACAGATGTGTTCCAAGATGCCTTTGGATAGTACCGAACTTTATATATACTATGTTTTTTTCTACACATACATACCTATAATCAAGTTTAATTTCTAAATTAGGCCCAGTGAGAGATCAACAATAACTACTAATAAAATAGAACAGTTATAACAATATCTATAATAATAGAAGCATAATATGCTAATTAGACTGAATGTCCTTCCAGACGAAGCCGGGGCTGTGAGGGAAGCCTGGGTCCTGGGTGCCTGCCAGCGGCCGGAGGGAAGCCGGTGCTGGCAGCTGGGGGAAGGAAGGCATACTCTTGCACGAATTTCATGCATCGGGCCTCTAGTACCATAATAAAAGTTATGTGTTGTCGCCCGGTTGATGTGGCTCAGTGGCTGAGCATTGACTATGAACCAGGAGGTTGTGGTTCAATTCCCGGTCAGGGCACATGCCTGGGTTGTGGGCTCAGTTCTCAGTGTGGGGCGTGCAGGAGGCAGCTGATCAATCATTATCTCTCATCATTGATGTTTCTGTCTTTCTCTCCCCCTCCCTTCCTCTCTGAAATCAGTGTATATATAGTTATGTGTAGTCACTCATTTTAGGGATGCCTTGCTGAAGTCTTCGTATAGGCTCAATGGTTTCTGGTACAACACATTGCCATCAGTTGCCAACAACTTTTCTATTCATATCTTCCACCCATGAATTTAATGTCCTTTTCATCTTAATGAAACACTTATCATGTGGCTGTAATTTTTTCAGTTTGAAGTGCAACAGCAAAACCAGCATGAATTTCTTTTTTCCTTCTTCACAATTTTGCAAACAGAAGATTTGTTCTTACCATAGGTATTAGCAACTTCAGCATACAGTTATTTTCTTTCCTTATTAAGTTGAGAACTTTTGCATTTTTTTTAAAATCTTTATTGTTCAGATTATTACATTTGTTCCTCTTTTTTCCTCCCATAACTCCCCTCCTTCCAGCTCCCACCCACCCTCCACCCTCACTCCCCACCCACTGTGTTCATCCATAGGTGCATGATTTTTGTCCAGTCACTTCCCCCATCTCCCACACCCCTTTTCCCCCCAAGAATAGTCAGTCCATTCCCTTTCTATGTCCCTGATTCTATTAAAATCACCAGTTCATTCTGTACATCAGGTTATTTATTCACTTGATTCTTAGATTCATTTGTTGATAGATGCATATTTGTTGTTCATAATTTGTATCTTTACCTTTTTCTTCTTCTTCCTCTTCTTAAAGGATACCTTTCAGCATTTCATATAATACTGGTTTGGCGGTGGTGAACTCCTTTAGCTTTTCCTTATCTGTGAAGGTCTTTATCTGACCTTCAATTCTGAATGATAGCTTTGCTGGATAAAGTAATCTTGGTTGTAGGTTCTTGGTATTCAGCACTTTGAATATTTCTTGCCATTCCCTTCTGGCCTGCAAAGTTTCTGTTGAGAAATCAGCTGACAGTTGTATGGGTATTCCCTTGTAGGTAATTGAGCCTCTTTCTCTTGCTGCTTTTAAGATTTTCTCTTTGTCTTTTGCTCTTGGCATTTTAATGATGATGTGTCTTGGTGTGGTCCTCTTTGGATTCCTTTTGTTTGGGGTTCTCTGCGCTTCTTGAACCTGTAAGTCCATTTCTTTCTCCAGGTGGGGGAAGTTTTCTGCCATTATTTCTTGAAATAGGTTTTCAATATCTTGCTGTCTCTCATCTTCTGGCACTCCAATGACTCTGATATTAGACCGCTTAAAGCTGTCCCAGAGGCTCCTTACACTATCTTCACACTTTCGGATTCTTTTTTCATTTTGCTTTTCCAATTGGGTGTTTTTTGTCGAATCTTTGTTTTGATTCTTGTGCTCCTCTGGTCTGCTATTGGGTATAATATTCTTTATTTCAGTCCGTGTATGCTTACTTTCTAATTTCTTTATCGTAGCATCGAGGGTCTCATTAGTTTTCGTGAGGCTCTGCACAAATTTATGGCAAGCCCTCAAAATTGCGATTCTTAGCTCCATATCCTCCATTTCTGTCATGTTTTTTTGTCTCCGCATCTTTTATGCTTTCTTGGTGCACCCCCTTGTGGTCTCTGTGTGCAGTCTTGTTCTAGCCAAGCCTTAATTGTTGTAGTTAACACTAGGGGGATTTGACCACCAGGCTGACTGGCTGTAGGAATGAGCTGTGCGGAAAACGTCTGTCTTCTGGGGAGGCGCTAATCCAGCCTTTGCCTGAGGCGATCGGCAAATGGCTGTGCCTAGGGCTTGGGCGGGCGGGCTCAACAGGGCGGGGGGAGGGAGCCGCTATGGCCGCTCTCAGTCCGCCCCCAGGGGCTCTGCCTCTCTGTCCCAGCAACCGCTGCAAACCTTGGAGGGGCCGTAGCCAGACAGCCCCGCTTCTCCCGTTTGAGTCTGGGTCCCTAGAGACTTGCCCGGATCTGTAGCCCAGAGTCTGAGACTCACTCCTGATTGAAAACGACAACCACGCCCTCAGCCGCCAGCCCGCTTTTCGTGGGCACCACCGCACCACCGTACCTTTAAATTTTCCACACTACGCCTCCTCTGAGCGTCGGAATGCTGTTGTTTTTGCTTCTAGTTGAAGAGTCTCTCCTCAGCCAGCCTTCCTGTGGTTCTGGTTGATGTCCGTTCCGACTTTTAGTTGTATTTTTGAAGTGGTTGTTTACGGCGGCAATCTCCGGTGTTTACCTATGCCGCCATCTTCGATTCTCCTCTGCATTTTCTCTTAAAGCACTTCACACCTTCTCTTTGGCATATCCAAATTGCCAGCATTACTACTATTGAACTTTGGGGCCATTGTTAAGTAAAATAAGGGTTCCTTGAACACTAGCACTGCGATACCATGACAGTTGATCTGATAACGGAAATGGCTACTGAGAGATTAACAGGTGGGTAGCATATCCTGGGTGGATACACTGGACAAAGGGATAATTCACATCCCAGGTGGGACAGAGTGGAACGATGTAAGATTTCATCATGCTACTCAGCATGCAACTTATGAATTGTGTATTTCTGGAATTTTCCATGTAATATTTTCAGACCATGGGTAACTAAAACTGCAGAAGGTGAAACCATGGGTAAGTGGGCACTACTATATATATCCTATTGAAATTTATAAGGATTATTTCAGTGTTAACCCTGATTGCTGTTTTATCATTCCAACAAGTGCCTCATATATTGATTCATTTATTAAGTATTTGAGTGTCTCCTGTGTGCTAGGTATTGTACTAGACTCTAGGGAATCAAAGATGAATCAGACTCAGTCTCTACCCCATGGGAATTCATTCTGGTTAGAGAAATAATAAACATAATTATGATATCCAGTGAAATACTATATAAAAAGCATTAAATGAGATAGTGTAAAAACTTAAATTTTGCTAAATTTTCCTCCAGCACATATTACAATGTCTGACATATTTTAAATGCTTGTTATGTTCTTAAATGAGTTGATGAAGAGCAAAGAGCCATGAAAACATAATATTATAAAGAGGAATTCGTTCTGCCTAGATGTGCAGATGGGATGGGGAAGGCTTGACAAAGGATGTAACTTTTGAGCTGGACTTCGAAATATAAGCAATTTATTTTGAGAATCGGAAAAGAGGATTGCAGAGCAAGAGAGACTGAGACATAAAAGTGCTTTAATCTATGTCAACCATATATCCGTAGGCTTATACAGTTTACAAGATACTTTTGTTAACATTATCTCTTTTGAGCCTCAGGACAACTCTATGAGGCAAGTTCCTGCAGCCAAGTGCTTGAACCTGTATTGAAACTCAGATTCTAAGGCATAAGAGTAATTATGTTATTCTTTATAGTTTCATGAATGTCATGATTGATAATATTGAGTATCTATGATTAATTAAAAAATGGTTTTCTGAGTTACAAGTATGTGAAAGAAACATACATATAATGAAAAATATAGTTCCATTTTTATTTCTGTAAGCAGATTAGCTTCTATTGATATACAAGTTATTTTTTAAGAAGTTTCAGAAACAAATTAGAGAATTCTTAATGTTTCATAGATTCTTTATGATTCAGGTAGTTTTTAAGGATTTTAATAATTTCTTTACCATTTATCTAAAGAACAACAAATGACAACTGTGATTGCCCCATATTCTTTCGTAAGCTTTCTGCTATAGTTGAACAAATTTGTTGACATTAAAAAAATTGATTTGCACCAAAAATGTTTGGTTAAAAAACTTTGCAGAGGGGGAAAAAAAAGAAACAAAAACTTCTTCCCTACTTAGACTTGATTTCCTATTCCTTCTATGTTGTATGTAATCAAGACAGTGTGGCATTGTTGAAAGAAGACACAAATAGATCAGTGGACAGAATAGAGAGCCCAGAAATGGACCCACACAAAGTCAGCTGATCTTTGACAGAGAAGCAAAGGGAATTAATTGGAAAAATATAGTCCGCAGGCCGACACTCTATCCACTGAGCCAAACCGGTTTCGGCATTATTATAATTTAATATCTGTATATACTATAGCTTGCTCTCCATCAAAGTCTGGTTCCCATCCATCTCCATATATTTGACCCCCATTAGCCATTTCACCTCACCCCAACTCCTCTCCTCTGGTAACCACCAATCTGTTGTCCATATCTCTGGCTTAGTTTTTGTTTTATTTTGTTTAGAAATTCTTTTGGAAAGAAGTATTTAGAAAAAAATATGCAAGTATTTATTTGCATGCCTACTGTGTATCATGCATTATGCCAAATGGATACAGATATCTGGAGTTATTTTCCTACTTTCTGTTGTAAAGCTGCCCCTTTACCAAATTTAGCTACCTGTAAATTCCTCCCTAAAATGGCTTTTTGGGAGGGTTTCTTTCTTTGCAGTGTGTGATTCATAAAGGCGAACATTTACAGATTGAAGGAGCACTTTGTTTCTTTATTCAGATTCTAAAGTATGATAAACTGAGATTTGGTTTAGTTTCCCAAGAAAGGAAGGAACTTTAAGGTGTAAATAATTATTACTTATTGGCATCAGAACTGTATTTACCTATCCTGTCTCAACAAGTTGGTTGTAATTCTTAAGCTTAGAATAGACAGTAGTGACAACTTTGATCTATCTAAATTAAAGACGTTTCATTTATTTATGCTCACATTAAAACTGTTCTGATTTCAAGTTTCTCTGTGGAAGAAATAGATTTAAGCCAACAAATAAAAGTAAGATGAAAATTATCTTTAGTAGATATTTACATATATGTAAATTAAATTTATTTTAGAGTTCAGAATATTCTTCAGATGCTTCCAAAAGTCTGGGTATTTTGTTTAATAAATGGTTGGAAAGTTAACATACCTAGAAAATGTAGAAAAATTAAATACAAGTTTTAAATGTGCTTTTAATAATTCTAGAATTTGAATTTTTTGTTACAGCTCAGATCGTCTGATAGAAGAGACAATAAGGTAGGAATACTTTTTTTACTTTATTGTGTGTTTTTTTTGTTTGCACACAAATGAACAGATGTGGTTAACCTTGTAACTCAAGTTAATTCATCCTCCTTAAAGGTGTGAATTTAATTAGATTGTAGTGTATTTTCATATTGTATCTTTCCCTTGTAAGAGACATGTGATGCCCAGGCTCTTTTAGCTAGGTTGATTTTTCTGATTAATTTATACTATTTTTTTAGCCTCACTCTTTATTCTCTAGTGTCTGAGTAGTTCACAAAACAGGTAAGAAAGTTGAAGTTCCAGTAAGCACATCAATGATTTATCATTTTAAAAGCATTATATATTATTTGGAGCTTATGTTTGCCTCTTAGTATTTGACCCTTGAAATAACAGCCTAGATTCCACTCAGCTTCACTCCAAATGATGTTACGAGATGGGAAAGTATGTCTAGATATACTTTGTGTGGTACTGGAAATCATGCATATTCAACAAGACAATAACATAATGTATGTTGATAATATCCATTCTCCAAGGAATACAAAGTACTTTGCAGAAATTATTTTTTAATCTTCTCTATCTACTTCTGAGTCAGAGTGCACAGGAGTCAGTGATAGTCCCAGTTTTAAAAAACAGAGACATATATGATTCAAAGATTGGTGTCAGATTACTCAGCCCAGTTCTTAATTCTTTATACAAGATCATACATAATATCAATTTTTAAATACTTTGTAAAGTAAATTCATTTTAAAACAGCCACATTTAAATGTACCATATGCTGTCATAGAGCACATTTAAACTGAAAAATTATGAATAAGAAATAATGACATTATTATTAGTTTGACTCTTTTTGTGCTCTTTTTTTTTTTATCTAAAATTCAGTATGTTCTAATTGCCTGCTTCCGTCTGCTCTAATTCTTTTTTAATCCTCACCTGAGGATATGTTTTTACTGATTTTGAGAGAGAGATCAGTTGCTCCCATACGTACCCTGTCTAGGGATACGAACCCCCACAGCCTTTCGGTGTATGGGATGATGCTCCAACCAACTGAGCCACCTGGCCAGGGCCTTTCTCTTCTCATCTTTTGACTGATTATTCTCTGAGCCTGTTCATACTATTTTGATACTGGGATGTCCTTTTTATCATTATCCTAAACTAATCTTTATCAGATCAACTTTTTCTTGGATTTAGTGTCTTCCACCTTCTTAGTTTGTTCCCTCACTATGCGGGACCATGTTCTTTAGTAGCTTCCTGAGAAAGAGCAGGAGGTAAGTTTTTTGGACTTCCCGCACCCACATCTAAAAAGTCTTTATTCTACCCATATTCTGGTTCATAATTTAGATAAGGAATAGAATTCTAGATTGGAGATCATTTTGAAATTTTTAAGGCATTGTTTCCAGTATTGCTTTTTAAGTCCAATGCCAATTAAAATTTCTAATCCTTTGTATGTGATAAGCTGTTTTCTCAGAAAGCTTTTGGGACCATTCCTTTTCCCCTGTGTTTTTATTTGTTTTTAAACTCACCATGATGAGCTTAGTGTGCATATTTATTTCCTTTTCTTTTTTTTAATTTACATGAGCTTTCCTAAGGGATGGATACATACATACACATATATTTATATGTTTACATGTTTCATGGATGGGTAATCTTCTTTTATCTCTCTGAAGACATTCAGTATAATTTGATTTTAAGTTTCCTGAGCTTCCTTTATTGTCTCTTATTTCCTCAGACTCACTTTTCTGTTTGCTGGTTGTTTATTTAGATCTCTGCCTTTTATGTTAGAAGCTTTCCTCCAATGTCTAGTGATTCTTGGCTCTTTTAAGAGTGAGGCCCCAATCCAGTGATTGGAAGCTCATTCTGTGTGTGTGGCGGGGGGACTCGTTGAGTGGGAGCCTCACAGTGGGTAGTCAGGAAGGGAGCTGGCGGTTTCGCAGGGAACTTCAAGTGTCCGTGTCCCCAGGTTTCCTCCTAGGTCAGGTCTTCTACTACACTGGGGGCAGTTATCTGAGTGCATAGTTTGGGAAGGTAATTTAGGGTTCTGACAACTCTGTACAAATTTCCATTCTTAGCCCTATTCCATACTTCTGTCTTCAGATGTACCTGGTTCCCTTAATTCTTGAGCTTTTCTGGAGAAAAGGTCCTAGTGGTACTGAGGTGAATAACAGTAGCTTTGGTGCTGGTAATGTTACTAACATTTCTTGATCACTCGTGGAATTCCTCTAATTTTCTTTATTCGATATTTACATGTTATAAAAGTGCAATGTTCTAATGGTAACATTTAAACAATTCTATAAATGTACAAGGTTCATCTCCTAGTAGTGCCCCTCCATTCCTTCCCCCTAAAGTAACTTGTATTAACTGATGGTTATGTATCCAATACCTTTCTTACTTTCATACAAATACACACAAAAATGTTTTGTTTCTTTAAAAAAAAAAAAAAAAAAAGGCCCTGGCCAGTTTGGCTCTGTGGATAGAGCATCTGCCTGCTAACTGAAGGGTGTGGTTCGGTTCTGGTCAAGGGGCACATGCCCGGGTTGTGGGCTCAATCCCCAGTGGGGGACTTGCAGGAGGCAGCCGATCCATGATTCTCTCTCATCATGGATGTTTCTGTCTCTCTCTCCCTCTTCCTTCCTCTCTGAAATCAATAAAAATATATAGTAAAAAAAAAAAAAAAGGCTCATACTTGTACACATTCTGTAGCTTACTTTAACCATTTAGTGTATCATAAACATCCCTCCAGGTTAATAGAAATATTATAAACTCATTCTTTTTTTTCTTTTTTTTATTGATTTTTTACAGAGAGGAAGGGAGAGAGATAGAGAGTTAGAAACATCGATGAGAGAGAAACATCGATCAGCTGCCTCCTGCACACCTCCTACTGGGGATGTGCCTGCAACCCAGGTACATGCCCTTAACCGGAATCGAACCTGGGACCTTTCAGTCCGTAGGCCGACGCTCTATCCACTGAGCCAGACCGGTTTTGGCAAACTCATTCTTTTTAATAACCAAATATTATTTCTTAATATGGTTATACCATAATCTACTAAACCATTCCTGTGTTGGTTCCAAATTTCTTGTTTTGTCTTTTACTATTCCAAATAATGCTTCAACAGATATCTGTTTATATATCTTCTTACACACTTTTATTCCTTCTTTGCCTTCTCAAATCTTAAAATTTCAGTTTTGATTCATTTGTCATTTGCTTAGAGTACTCTCTCCAGCATTTTCCTTCAATAGAATACTAGGTCTTGCCTATCCAAACATGTGTTCAGTCAGCTCCCTGATACATCCGGCTATTAGAGACCCTAAAGCAGTGACATATCAGGTGGTGGTAGATGGCCCAGCAGTGTTTCCTCCTGGCAGTGGCACCACATTAGCTGGAAGACTGTGAGCTCCCTGCTTATGGGCCTCTGGTTGTACGTGCCAGTCCTTTTCCAGCTGCAGGGACTGGGGCGGTTCAGTCCATTGCTGCAGCCCTAATCCTTCCATTGTCTGGGCCCTTCAGAATGCAGTGAAACCTAGTTCTCTGCTCAGGCTGAAGGAACAATCTAGTCTTCCCTGCCATGAGTTCCCTGGTTCTTCCTTCACTCGGGAGAGTGTAGCCCCCCTGGCTTTCTTCCCTTGGAGAGCTCAAGAGAACTTTGGACCTCAGATGGACCTTCCCCCACACGTCTGCCTTTGTTCTTTTATTCCCCCAGGGTGGTAATTGGGCCAGAGATGAGGTCAGGGATGAGGTCTGATCACCATCTTCCCAGAATCTCTTCAGAAACAACAGGCTTTGTTGTTATTGTCGTTAATGTTTCACATATTTTCAGAATTACTCAAATGCGTGATATTATTTCCTATTGCTTTTTATAATGTCAGTATCTAAAACACTCCCCTGTGTGTTGCATATGAAAATGGATGCTGACCTGCCCTATAGGATTTTAATGTGCAAGGAGATAAGACTGTTGAAAGTTAATAATCTTGGGGCAGTGATAGCAAAAAGATATTAAGATTCTTTTTTAAACGACGTCAAAGTAATCACATGGAAGAAACTGTACTCTACAATGACTTTTTTCCTTCTCTCAGTTGTTTAATGACCTTTATCACCTGGCTTAGAGATCCAGCATTATGTTGCATGTGTGTCATACAATCTGCTTGGATTGGTTCTCAAGTAGACTTGTCGAACATAATCTTTTCATAAATTGAGGTTGGGTTGTATAAATGTTTTGTGATATGTTACACTTTGGGTTCTATTTTTATGATTGTAATTGCCTACTTCCCCCTCAACAGGTTTTCCTGATTAAGGACATTGTAACTGGCCCTTTTTACAACCATTTTAAGAAGCTCTTGTAATATTTGATTTGTCTGTTACTGTCTTACGTTATTTATTACTTTGTGGGGGAAAAACACAGGAAATGGCTCACTTCCTTGCCCAAGAAGATCCCAGAGGATAGCAGTGGTGATGTAGTGGTCATTTAAAAATGGTCAGTAGGAAGGTGACTTGGGAAGTGATCTTTTATTTTCCAGCCCAGTGCTTTTCTTTTTCTTTTTTCCTTTTAATATATTTTTATTGATCTCAGAGAGGGAGAGATAGAAACACCAATGGTGAGAGGGAATCATTGAGTAGCTGCCTCCTGCATGCCTCACACTGGGGATCGAGCCACAACCCGGGCATGCGCCCTGACTGGGAATCAAACCATGACCTCTTGGTTCATAAGTCAACACTCAACCACTGAGCCGCACTGGCTGGGCCCTGCCCAGTGCTTTTCAAGATGATATTGTTCGCCTTAGTTTTCTGTTCACTTTTAAGGGTATGATAGACCCAAATAGGATAATCTTAAATGCCAATTTAAATCGCTTCTTTTGTTTTCTCCCTTGCAGCATTGCTATGGCAACAAAAGAAAATATGACTTCACAGAGAGGAATGTTGAAGTCAATTCAGAGCAAAATGAACACTTTGGCCAGTATCCTTTTTGAAACTTTGAAATCTGTGGGTCTTATAGGGGGGAAGTCTGAATGTGCTTTCCTCTCACACCCCAGCAAGTTGCCATCATCAGTAGCAGCAGAGACCGTCACTAATGACATAATATGAATGTCCCCTTCACTCCTGTTTCGTGAAAGTGCATATTGTTCAGTGCACTTTTGCATATTGCACAGAAAGTACGCCATTTCTAAAATATGGCACGCCAGAGGTTTATGATCATTAGATTGAGAAAAAAATTATAAATGTGAATTTTCAGTTCACAAAATTTTAGTTTTCAAAAGTTCTCATATCCATTTTAGAACTCCACAGTATACACTACTCTTACCTAAACATAAGTTACAAGCTTTTTCTTTTTCAGCTTGGAGAATAAATAGTCAGTGGCAGATGCTTAGAAGGGGAAAGAAGGAGACAGACATGCATGGATGAGTTGTAACTGCTTATAGAATATTTTCACTGTTACTTACGTACAAGCTGAACTCTAGGGTAGATTCACTGCTTGTTTGTAGTGACCTCTACCTTTTTAATTCTTTAGTTTCCGAAGTTAAATTAGTGTTACTGTTATCTCTGAGAAACCCAGTGGGGAAACTGATAAGCCTGCTACTTCTGAAACATTTTATTTACTCTCTAAGAAATCAAGCCTATCAAGGGATAAAGTTTCCTTCCCCAGTTACTAGGGGAAAGGACCGATATAATTTTCAAAAGTTTACTATCTTCTCATCTTGGATAATTCAAAGTCACTTTTAATTTGATACCTTAGTTGCCTAGGGAACATAACATTCTGAAGTGTATTGATGTTTTCCAGTGTTTTGTGAATTTTGTTCTAAAACCACACATCCCAAATCATATTTTATATAGAGCTATACATTTTACAGAATACTGTTCTATACGTTATCTCATTTTATCATTATCACAAATTACAATCATTCCAAAGGATGTGTGTTAATAAAACAAATAAAATGGGTATGAGTCAGGACTCCAGAGAGAGGTAGTAACGGAAACCAAATTAAGGCTGACTTAAGGGGGAAGAGGAGGGAATTAATTTATTCATATATGTGTGAAATTCAGGGGTGGAATTTGGCTTATGGCATGGCTGGATTCAGGGCCTCAGATTTTATTATCAAGAATCTGCCTTTCCTCCCTCTGTTCCCCCTACCTACTCCATCTGTTATTTCTATTTTCCTGTGTGTTACCCTCATGTTCAGGCAGGTTCTCCCCTCAGGGTGATAGAGATGACTGTAAGAGTCACCTCCTGCCGGTTCAAAATCCCCATGGAAACGGGTGTCTTTTCTGACCACTGTGGACAATGTCCCGAGAGGACCGTGGTTCCCCCAGCCTGAGTCCCCGCCTATTTGTAACCTGTCACTAGCCCTGGGAGGGAGTGTTCTTCCTGGCCCATCCTGAGGTTGTGTGTACACCTGGTGCTAGCGGACAAGGTCAGCTCCATCCTATCACACGGACTGAACTGTTTAATTATTATACAAGGGGAGAGGGGGAAGGGTCCCTAAAGGTAAACTGGACAGAAAGATGTCCACTATAGACAGGGTTGCCTAATTCCAACATTTCGATACTTTTTCAAAGGAGATTATTGATCCTGTTTTTACCAAGCAAGGAAAGATTGATTAAGCATTTGCTCTAAATTAGACTTGTACCTTATAAAAGTTTTTGCCTGTTACTTCATGCTTCCTGCCCATCTACATTTTAAGAATTATTTCTGCAGATTGTTCTTTCTTCATTATTTAATTAGAAAAACGCATTAAGCCCTGGCCAGTATGGTTCATTTGGTTGGAGCATTGTCCAATACACTGAAAGGTTGCAGGTTCGAGTCCCAGTCAGGGCACATACCTAGGTTGCAGGTTCTGTCCCCAGTTGGGGCACATAAAAAAGGTAAACCAATTGATGTTTCTCTCTCTCTCTCTCTCTCTCCCTCTCCCCCCGTCCGTCTCTGCCCCCCTCCTTCCAGCCCTCCTTTCATCTCTCTAAAAAAACAACATAAAACATTAATGCCTGTAGTATATAAACCTCTATTCTAGATGCACAGGGAAATTTAAGATTAGAAGAAAACATGGTCCTGATCATACACTATGTGGGACATTTAAGTATACAAATATAGTTTTTGCTGGGAGTCGTTTTGTTACAGGAGAATGCGGTGAGGATTCACCCGGAGTAGAGATTGTTCCCTCTCCCCTCTCTAGTGTCCTAGGTGATCTTGGTAGTGGTTTTCCTGACCTTGAGGTAATACCTCTACTAACAAAAGATGCACCCGCACCTTTTGCATTTGCCAGAAATGCAAAACAGTATAGGCTGTAATTTGTATAACATATAAACAAGAGTGTGAAGATATTTTAAAATACTAAGAAAAATACATTTGTAAATGCTATAAAACCTCTATGATTGAAAATTTCTTTTCTTTTTATATGTTCTGGAAATTGAACAACTAGAGCAATTGAACCCACTTTCCTACCATGTCCTACCTACTGATACAAAGTAAATTATAAAATTTTAATAACAGTGCCTGATTATGCAGATCCTAGAGTTAGTTCCCACCAATTGCCCAAATCCAGGGGAACTTACCACCCTGTGGGGAGAGGAAGGGCACACTTCAAATCCTCTGCAAAACTTTTTAGTCACCGTAGAGAAGGAATAGAAAGGGACGGAGAGAGGGTGTGTGTGTTTGTGTGTAGGAGGCGGGAGGGAGAGAGAAGGAATGGTGGGATGGAATGGGGGTGGTGGTGGGAGCTGCCTGTACATTTGCCTCCATGCCCAGTGGGGTTCCTCTGTTTCTGACCAACTTGACCTGAAGCCTGGCAGTAATCCCTTAATACATGTAGTTGTCATTATTATTTTCTTCTCCCCCTCTCTCTATTAATTTTTTTATTCTTATTTGTGTACTGCCGTGTACTAGGAGACTGGAATTTGTTTGGGCCCTGAGCATTTCCAGTTTGTGTGTTTGTTAAAAGCCGCAACTCCCTCAGTGTGATTCTCTTCCCATTACTTACTGTTTCTGAACTCTACTGATCTCTGTTTTTGTGATTTCTGTGACTTTTCACTAAAGAGGCTTCCAAATATGACCTTAATAAAGATTTCCCAAAGATCGTTTTCCTGCTGTGAACAGCCTGATCCAGCGAATCAACCTTAGGAAGCGGCGAGACTCACTCATCCTGGGTGGTGTTGTTGGTGTCTGTACCATCCTATTGCTGCTGTACGCTTTCCATTGATGAGACGCCTCCAGGGACTCTTGACAACTACCGCTTTCAGGCCCTGATCTGGAATAAGGAAAAGTGGGAAGGAGAAATGGACTGCCCTGATAATTAGCCTGACCAGCAGGATTCCTTCAGGGCTCAGTGCTGGACTCTGACGTGGTCAGGTTGAGCTGAAGCCACAGTTTTTCTAACACACTTCCTTCTGTTTGTAGTTTTTAAAAAAGGAAAAGTTTTCCGTTGCTTTTGTCTCCCCAGGGGGTAAGTAAACGAGTCAGAAAGAGAGTCTGCGCTTCAGTGATAGTGTCGGAGGCTGATGGCAAGCTAGGTCTCACAGCTGGACTCTTCAGAAAACCAGGTCTCTCTCTCTCCAAAGACTGCTTTCCTTTTAGCTGACGGATTGGGTTGTGAATAAAAATAGTTCTTGTCCTTTTATTTTACACTCATGATGAAAAGTCACAAGTCATTTTTAAGTCTGTGCTATAAACTTCTACTCTGTGTCCCCAACTCTTTTGGTATTCAAGGAAAATTCCATTTTTCACAGATTCTTTGAGATGCTGACAAGCCAACTTCAACAGAGTTGAGGTTGTCTTAAATGATAAACACTGCAAAACATTTTTCTTTTTTGTAATTCTCATCCAAGGATATGTTTTTATTGATTTTTTTTAATTTTAATTTTTTTGAGAATGAGGAAGGGGGAGGGGGGAAGAGAGAGAGAGAAACAGACAGACAGACAGATATCGATTGGTTGCCTCCCATATGTGCCCTGACCAGGAATCAAACCCGCAACCTCTTTTGATACACAGACAACGCTCCAACTGAGCCATTCGGCGGGGATGTTCTTTTTTTTACTCGTGTGCACATTGGGCTTAACTGTATTGCTGGAAAAGCATCAAGAATGACAAGCTTTTTTTAAGGAGCCAATTATTGTTTTGACTTTTAATTTCTTCCATTTGGGTTAATATTTGCTACTAGAAGAAAATGAAATCTTCGTTCTGCCAGGACAAAAGAAGCTAATAGCCAGTGTCTGTCAATGCCCCCAACTATTCCTCATGTCAGGATGAACACTGATGACTGAGTGAGGGGACTGCTCAGTTTTCAGTGACATCTACTGAACAAGCCACGTGTAAAAAGACATTGATCAAGGAGTCACCATTCAGATAATTCCATTTGTAAATGCTCCACGTTTTTGAGCAAAAGTTTTAAGAACTACCACCCGATATAACAAGAATTCTGTGTTCTGTGAAAATCTCTTTATTCCAAATCTTAAGCTTTTCCAAACATCCAGAGAACGGCGTCACTGTTGGATATACATGTGACAGAATCTCTATCTGCCCCTGACCTCTCTCATCCGCAGAGTGACAAAATCTTAAACCATCCACCAGAATTCTTAGGTTTAACCATTTCTGAGTTTCTGTAAATTCATTACTTTGTCTAACTGAACTACCACAAATAGTTTGAAGACTTCCAACATCTACATTCTCACCAAGGAGGAGGCTGGTTTTCACCATTGGAATTGATTATGGTATTTACAGTATTGGCTTCAGACTGTGCCACCAGAAATGAAAGGGTATTAGCATGCAGTTCCTAACTACATCATAAAGTGTCGATGGTGTGTGTCATTCTGATGAACTTGATGTACAGGCTGATGGGCCGACTAATCCATGGTCTGATACAGAGACTGAGAGGTTTTTCATTCTGGTGTCAGAGTTTTGTTATATTCTGGGTATGAAAGGCATTTGATATTTTTTTAACTATGGGGTTTATTTTTCTAAATATGGGTTGATTGATCAGTAGTTGATTGGGGATGCCCTTACAAGATAGTTTAAGTTTTCCCAATGCGAACCTTCCAGGGTCAGGGAAGGTCATTTATTAAATTCTCTGTTGGGAGAACAATGCTTTTCTCCCCTGACACTTTATTATCTTTGATTTTTTCAAAGGGCCTTGATTGGTGGTTGTACCTCAGCTAGAATTTATGGGACTTTGGTTGCTATATAGTTGGCATTTATAAAATCTGAAGTTTCATAAATAAAATTATTTATTTAATTATCCTACCAGTCTTTTTTACTGGTCTGATTATTTGGTGCATTCATCGAAGCTGATTGTGTGACAGGAAAACGAGAACCTGCGCTAATCTAGCTCGCTGCCACTGATGAGCCTTTCCATTGAGGTTCTGCTTAAACGAAGTAAGAGCATTGTGTTGGGTCTTTTCTTTACAAAGATAAACTAGTTCTTCCCAGGAAGTTGAGAAAGCGTGGTGTAGATGTTGCAGTCAGATAGGTCTGACCAACCTCCCAGTGCTGTAGCCCACAGTGAGGTGTCCGGGGCCAAACGTAGAGAGGTAGCAAGGACAGGGCCCATCCTTCCTCTGCGAGTCCTTTAGGACAGCGGTCGCCAACCATGATGTCCAAAAGGTTGGCGACCACTGCTTTAGGAGGCCTGGAGCAAGAAAAAGAAGTGTGCCATTGACAAGTAGAGGCTCAACATGGAGCCCAGGGTAGCTGGTTTAAGAACTCTCAGTTTCATGCCACTTAGCTTTTTTTTTTACCATCTTGGTTTTTCTCCTTTTTTGCCATTCTTACAGACCTGTTGGTAGGCCCAGGAGCCAACAGTAGGCCACTCTTAGAGAAAGTCAGAGCAGAAGGACTTTTCTATTTCTAGTTCCAAATGTTGCCTCTTAGAGGGAGCAGTCTCCCTCAGCTATTTATTGTCTTATATGATGATCTTTCCTTTGGGGATCTTTTTTGTAACCACTCAAAACTTTCCATTTCACTAGAAAGTATGAAAAACCATGGCAACATAAAGGCAGAAAATTCCAAAACATACACTTCTGAGACTGTTTTAATGTGTGCTGGTAACTTCAGTAAAAGTTAAAAAATCTCTTACTGAAGTAAAAGCCCAAATGTCCAAGTGCTTTAGTGTCTGTCCTGGTGTCTCTATTATTATTACTTTTAGATGCTGAAGGATTCCCTGTAACCTGCATTGGTCACCCTTTATTTGTCTCCTGTTAGAAAAGGGCTTTCCTTCTCCACTGTTCCTCTCTCCTTTCTACCAAAATTCGCTTTACAGAGAATGCCGTTTCCCACACTGCCCGGAATCAGATCAGGCAGGGGAGTGAAATCCTGAGATGAGACGGGTGACGGGAGGGGAGACATCATGAGACTTTTTGTACCTAGAATCAAATATCTTTACTTTAGTTCTTTCCTATTGGATGCTAAGTAAACCTGAATAGAGAAATGTACCTATTGAGCCTTTTGGCCTCTAAATAATTGAGGCACCTTGGACTTGCATTCCCACCGTTAACTTTCTGTTTCACTGTTAATAATCTCAACTTGGTGAAAGGACTTTAAAAAACTGGACTAGCCTTTGGTTTCTAATACCTTATGTTTGATCACCAATCAGATTGATTTCTTGGAAATTGAGTTCTCTAACTTGCAACATTAAGCTGATGAGTCTAAGTGGCCATGTCTAGTGTTGCACTAGATTTTGTGGCAAATGTAACTAAAGAACAAATGGATTCTACTCAGAAAATTAAAATGATTGCGTTCCATTCTCCTTTTGGGTTAGGGGTTATTTAGCTGGTCTCCAAAAAGATGCAGAGCTTTACATCATGGACTTTATAACCTAATCTTGTTACTCCTTTATAAATCTGCGAATCCTTCTCATAGGGGAAAGGAAAATGAGGAACAAGTGATTCTTAAGGATGTTAATTGGATAAGAAGCTGAGCCATGTCTTTCTCATTTTCTTTATACAGAAGGTCTCACTTTAGTATCAAAGTATTTGCATTTATTGCCATCCTATTAGCTCTTAGGGAGGGAAATCGATTCCAATCA
This sequence comes from Myotis yumanensis, assembly GCF_028538775.1. Lineage (NCBI taxonomy): Eukaryota > Metazoa > Chordata > Mammalia > Chiroptera > Vespertilionidae > Myotis > Myotis yumanensis. The sequence continues at coordinate 19,791,116 of NW_027223767.1, read as the reverse complement.
CACTTTACCATGATGGAAGATGTTTACTCTTGAAAAATGCCAATACAGATTTTTAAAAATCTATTCCAAATGCACTTTCTAATTTTTTTGCTTTTAAAATGGCTTCTTGGAACCAGTTTAATTGTATTTGTATTTAATTTTTGTTCTCATCTAAATGTGCATTTTCTGACTGTATAGAAGAAGCTTTGCTATGTAATTTAATAATAAACTAGAAATCTAAATGGTTGTGTCTATGGTTGTTTGTATTGGGATAGTACCATCAAGGCAGTTTGGGGCAGTGATTATGAAATCTTTGGTTTTGGTATTTCTCTCGATGCCCTGAAACCCAGGGTGCAGCATTACAGGTACTGAAATTCCATCACCGATTATTCCAGATCATCATAGGAATGTTCCACTAATGATTTAGCCCAGGAAGTGAAGGGGAATTCTCTTATCAAAATGAAACTTCAGAACATAGGTTGGGAATGGAAAATTTAAAATTTAACAAGAAAAATGTTTCCACCCTCCCTAAATAATGACTTCTTATCCTATAGATCAGAACTTGATTCTCCACCCCACCAGAGAATTTGAAAATTCCCCATTTCTCATTACCTCTCCAAATGTTATGTTTTCTGGGTCTTTTTTTTTTTTAAGTAACAGTATAATTGAGATATAATTCACATACCATAAAATTCGCCCTTTTAAAATGTACTGATAGGTTTTAGTATGTTAGTTGTGCAACCAGCACCACTATCTAACTCAGGACATTCTCATCACCCCAGAGTGAAACCCTCTGCCCATTAGCAGTGACTTTCCATCCCCCTCTTCATCCTTTTTATCTGACCACACTGAGCTTCCCTTCTCACCCACCCCAGCTTTTCCCTTCCACCCACTCCCAGGGCCTCTAAAGTGGGGTTCTTTTTATGGCTGCCCAGTTCTGTACGTGCACACCTCCACTTAGGCATGCGTAAAATCCAACCCCACATAGCGAGGCAGCCTTCTTGTTTTACAGGAAACAAGCCCAGAAGGATTAACTAATTTGCTCAAAATCAGAGTGAACAGTAAAGCAAGATTTTGAACCCCGAGGGCTCTTTAATGCCAACAGATCTTGTGATAGTTCCACAAAATATATTTTGAATCATGCCTATGATTAGGAGAGAAGCTATAAAAGAACCACCAATTTTGCCTGTTTAAAGGCAACACGTTTCGCCAAAACCGGTTTGGCTCAGTGGATAGAGCGTCGGCCTGCGGACTGAAAGGTCCCAGGTTCGATTCCGGTCAAGGGCATGTACCTGGGTTGCGGGCACATCCCCAGTAGGAGATGTGCAGGAGGCGGCTGATCGATGTTTCTCTCTCATCGATGTTTCTGACTCTCTATCTCTCTCCCTTCCTCTCTGTAAAAAATCAATAAAATATATTTAAAAAAATAAAAAATAAAAAAAAATAAAGGCAACACGTTTAGACTCTATTAAAAGCCCTGTAGCTTGATTATTTTCAAGGAAGGCTAACTACTAGCTAAATGCTTAATAAAAAGGTCTTGTTTGTGAAATCACTTTTTCTTTACAAGGACTAAGGCATTGATGTAGAAAATATTTTTCTAGTGGCGTTACTCTAAACCAGTGGTTCTCAACCTTCCTCATGCCGCGACTCTTTAATACAGTTCCTCATGTTGTGGTGACCCCCAATTTCATTGTTACAAATTGAACATAATTAAAGCATAGTGATTAATCACAAAAACAATATGTAATTATATATGTGTTTTCCGATGGTCTTAGGCAACCCCTGTGAAAGGGTCTTTCGACCCCCAAAGGGGTCGCCACCCACAGGTTGAGAACCGCTTCTCTAAACCAAACTTCCTGCCCAACTCTGTGCCTTCTAATTTAGAAACACAGAGGCCAGCACTGGCCGGGTAGCTCAGTTGGTCAGAACACCGTCCTGATACGCCAAGGTTTGTGGGTTTGTCGGTTTGATCCCCGGTCAGGGTACATACAAGAATCAACCAATGAATGCATACATAAGTGGAACAAATCAACAAATTCATGTGTCTCTCTCCCCTTCCTCTCTCTCTAAGATCAATTTTTTAAAAAGAAACCACCGAGGTCTCCCTGGAGATGGCAGACAAAGCACCTCAGCACAGATCCCCAGTCAGTGCCCCCACACTGGGGCAGTGGCACATGTCCCTTCCTGGTGGGATGGCCCTGACAGGCTGCCACTCCTGAACCGGGCCTTTCCTTTCCTTGGGAAAGTCTCTGAGGCTCTGCCCTGTCTGGTCTGACCTCAGAGCTGCTTAGAAGTAAAAACAGGTGAGCAGGGGGCTGGAGAATCTCACTGAAGGTAGTTGCTATGGGGCATTTTCTCTTGTTTGAAGCAAAAGCCGGGAGAAAAATATTTTCCTTCTGAAGATGCAGATCTGCTGGCTGGGTTGGACTCGAGAAGAATGAAGGCACTTTAGCCTGATGCCTTCCGCTCCACTCGGCCGCGCTTCCCCCCTTGGCAGAGCTGCTCGGCTCCCAAAGCTCTTTATTACTTACTCCTCGGTAGGCGCTTAAAAGCTAAGATGATTGGGTGCTGAAAGCCTGTAACTTTCTGCTTAGAGGAATCCCAGAGGTCACAGTGTTCTTTCTCCTCACCCTTGTAACATTACCTCCTCATTTGTGACCCTGATCATCTTCCCTCCTTTGAGATACAAAGCTCTTAAGAAAGTCACTTTCTCCTAATGAGTATATATCTTTCAGATACTTTCAAACAGCCAATTGGTCTTTTACTGATGAAATTGCTTCCAGCTTCAGGGGGAGCAGGCAAAAATAGTCGGTAGCTACTTGTAACTCAGTGCCAAAATGTATGGTTTAAATATACTCATTTAGAGTGACAAGTTATCTCTAAAAGAATGTGTCACTTAACTCTTACAGTTCTCTCTCTGGTCATGGGTAATATGCTGAGGCTATGGCATTGAGTGGCTTTCAGGCTGGACTAAGTCCTCAGTCCTCTCCATTTCCTTCTCCGGTCCAACATCACTTGTGCCTCGTGCTGAGGCCCTGTTGTTCATCACTCAACTTGCATGTAACCGCCACCCTCTGAGCTGGGTGCCCTGCCTCTCATCTAACCCTCTCACCCCGCTCTGCACAAAGCTGTGTAGTTTATCTTCCTAAACCACTTCCAACCTCTCATTGCTCTGTTCAAGAATGTTTGGCAGCTCCCTGTCATCTGTGCCAGCGTGTTATCATGAGTTAACATAACTGGAAGGTACAGCCAGCATTTTGCTTCATTCAAACATACAACACACAGAGAAATAACAAAGTCCTGTTCACTTAGTGAGGTGGTATTGTCCTTTTACAGATAGGAGCCGAACCCAAGAGCTCAGAGTACAAAGGTCCTTGAATAACATAGTTTTGTTCAATGTCACTTCGTTATAACGTTGATAGATGCTATAGCAACTTAACTTATATACTAGTATATTATATTTTTAATTGATTTCAAAGAAAGAAAGGGAGAGGGAAAAAGAGATAGAAACATCGATAATGAGAGGGAATTATAGATTGGCTGCCTCCCACATGCCCCATTCTGGGGATCCAGCCCACAACCCAGGCATGTGCCCTGACCAGGAATCAAACCGTGACCTCCTGGTTCATGGGTCAGTGCTCAACCACTGAGCCACACCAGCTGGGTCTTAACTCTTCTTTTTTTTTTTTCATCAATTAGCCTGTGGTAAAATTGATTTCATTATACATCACTTGTTAAAGTCACAACCTATATCAACGTTGTGAGGACTAACTGCTCCAGATAACTACCAGCTGCCCTTCGCCTAACCAGTCTGCTCATCCCTCGTGAACTATAATCAGCAGTGAAAAGAATGGAGTCCAAAGTCCTATATTCTGACCCTGGGTCTGATACTTTTAGGCCGTGGGCAATCATGAACTCGCTCTCTGCGTTCAGTTTTCTCACCTGCAAAATGGACTCTAGCAACTTTATGCAGGCGTAAAAATCAAGTCAAATAAAAGGTTACACTGGTACATAATTCCTCAGAATGTTCTCAACAAGGACTGTGGAGGCCCCGGAGAGCCAGGGCGTGTTCTGTTCATCTTTATATCGTGTGTATGAGCTTTGTACCAGAACCGTCACCTAACTCTTTTTCTAAATCCAATTGAGTCTGACTCAGAGCCCCCATCCTTTGGGGAGATGAAATGTTTTGGAACCACATAGAGGTGGTGGTCGCACAATGAACGTACTAAATGCCACTGAATCGTAACCTTTTAAATACTTAATTTTATGTTATGTGAAATTCGCCTCAATTGTTTAGAAAAAGGGACTCCTTGCATGGCCTTTCCTCTGGGAAGACTTCCTGACCTGCCCCTCCTCAGAATGTCCTATTTTCCTCCCAAGCTCCCACCACCCCATCAATGAACAATGTTTTCATTGATTTTAGAGAGAAAGGAAGGGAGAGGGAGAGGGAGATATTATGGGTTGTTTATTTTCCATGTAGAACATCAGTGAAAGATATTAAGAAGATGGCGTGAGCATTTGCCTCTGGGAATGAACAAACTGGAAGTTATAGATGAAAAGCACTCTTAATTTCTCACCCTGCATATACTGCATTTTTTAATTGTTGACATTATACTTTTTAAAAGAGAAACAGGCTGCTTTGAAAAATGTCAGTATAAAAACATGTATTTAATGGGTGGATGGAGACTGTTCTGTTTAGCCAACGGCACTTCGGCATCTCCGCACTGTTGGGAACTGGGAGCGCTGGCCCATTAGTGGAACCGGAGCATTTTACATCGCACCCCATTGAATCATTTATGGTCGCGCACGAGTGGCCATGTTGACGTCTGGGCTGCGGCTGTCCTAAGACCCCATCATACAGGACGTGGTATTTCTGTTTAAGTGAATACGGTTCCAGCTTTTTCATTCCCTCCCTCTTCCCTGCTGAAGGTGTCCTATGGGAAGAGAACCCAAGAGCGGCTCTCCCAGCTTGTCCGTGATTAAAAATGCAGTAAAGTTTCCTTCTGCGGCCTGCTCTCTGCTTCCAGCCCTGCTTCCCACCTGGGACATGACTTAGGTGTGTAGGTGTGTGGCAGAGCCTGGTAGGTAAGTGCCTCATCCAAGTTCATGTCCTTTTAGTGGTGAATTAACAAGAAATGCTTTATCTCCTAAGACCTCTCTGTGACTCTATTCTGGTTGTGCTCTTTGAGCCAACCCACTAATCAGCTCATAAAAATTTCACATAAACTAAAATTTATTTCCTAGACTGGGCTTGGTTCTATCTCGTTAATATTTAAGTCCAAGGAAATATGGGCATTTACCTTAAAGAAGGTCTTTATTGCAGGGAAAGACCTCTCTATTGTTGTCATTGACTATTCTATGATATCTCATTTCAGCCCACACCTCTCTGTTCCCTTCTGTTGAAAGTGGCAAATTCTTATGGATCAAGGTTTTCTCATGTAGTGCAGCACACACAGCTTCCCATGCCATTGAATTTTCATGTGCAGCGTACTTTGCAATGGCTACATTGAATTTCACTATGCAGACACCCGGCTCCTGACTGTTTAATTATACAGTATAACACCCTATTTTCAAACTATACAGTGGTTTCCAATTTTTATCCCATTATAAGCAACACTTGATTTTCCTTTTTTAAAATCCTCAAAGCAGGATACATTCTGCCAATTCCCAGACTACTGTTATGTCTGAAGCCTCTTGGTCTCAGCCTCTCTCTCTCTCTCTCTCTCTCTCTCTCTCTATATATATATATATATATATATATATATATCTGTGTGTGTGTGTGTTTGTTTTTGAATTGAGCCCAGTTGAGCTCCCCAATTTGCCATGAGGAATGTCTAGGCAATTTCTCATAAATGTAATAAGAAGGGAGCCCAAGAAGGATGATGCTAGAGTGGAGAGAGTAGCACCCATTTGGAGGGGGCCAGGAATAGTTTTCATGGGAGCAGAGATGAGGTGGGAAACTAAATGGCTTCCCTGAAAGGTCCCTTTAACACTCTCAGTCTCATGGTTCCCCAGTGCTGCCTATTCTTTGGGACACTCCACCTCCTGTTTGTTGATTTATTACTGTGGTCATTCTCAATCCTTGTTGCATATTAGAGTCACCTGGGAAAGAAGGGTTTAAAAATGTATGTATACCAGGTCTACCCACAAGAAGTTTTGATCCAAGTGGACTGGGGTTGAGCCCAGACATAAAAATTTGTTTTTATTGATGAGAGAGAGAGAGAGAGAGAGAGAGAGAGAGAGAGAGAGAACATCTACCTGTTATTCCACCGATTTATGCATTCATTGGGTGCTCCTTGTATGTGCCCTGACAGGGAATGGAACCCACAACCTTGGTGCACTGAGTTGATGCTCTAACCAACTGAGCTACCCAGCCAGGGCCGGAATTTGTTGTAAAGTTCTCAGGTGATTCCAGCTTGCAGTCAAGGCTGAGAACCTCTGCTTTGTGGCTTCCTACCCTCCGGCGGGGCCTGAGTCGCTGGCCTTGGTGCTGAATCCCATCAGGCCACCGTTTGTTTTCAGGGTGCCCCCCACTTCCCACTGGGCTCTGCCAAAGCCACAAGCAGCTGTTTCAAAAATGCTGATGCATGGAGGGAGCACATCCCGGCTCACACTGAGTGATTAGGCTGGAAGATCAGCATTTCACTGCAGCTGCGTCCACCTCCCGAGACAGCCAATTAGCTGCAGAAACAGGAGCCACTGTCTAAAGGAGCTCTTCCAGGGCTGAGCTTTTAATGCCCAAAAGAACATTGTGTAGCAAAACAACACTACATCCACATCACGCAAAGCCTCTTGCTTTGGGTCACAGTATTTGGTTCCTGGAGGAGAGAGCTTCGCCGCGGGCCTGGGACTGGGTAGCATGTAGAAGAGGGAGGAGCCTGGCATCCTGGGGGTGCAGCCAGCTCTGGAGGAAGGGGCATTAGAGTAGAGGTGTGGTTTGAATCTCATTCCTACGTTTGCCTAGCAGCGTGACTTTACCTGAATCCAGCTAATGGTCAATTCCTTCTCTATAAAACGGCGATAAAGATGGCTACCATAATTACGCTGTAATTATGTTGTCATTGTGTGAAGTCATGCTCGTAAGTATATCAACAAAGTCAGGGAGGCATGGCTAACTGCTAGAAGAGAGATTTGTGTGTTTGTGCTGATGGTCAGGAACAATGCTTCCTCTTATGCCTCCTTAGTCCTCTCTCCTGCTGATGTGAGGGAGGAGAGAACTCCAGGGCTTGCTGGCAGCCACAGCAACTGTGATAAGGGCAGGTAGGGGGCAATGTGAGCTGCGTTCTGTGTGGTGCCAGGGGGCAGGCAGGCGGAGCCCAGAGTCGGTAGCTGAACAAGCCCTGCGGGTGATTCTGATGAACACCAAGGTCTGAAGCCCCTGCTTTGGAGTACTCCATTGCATGAATATCTACATTCTCCGTAGCCATTCTATTGTAGACGGGTAGTTTTTATTTTAAGTTTGGAACTGTTACAGATTGTGCTGTTCTGAACAATCTTGAATATGGGTTTTGGGGACATGCGTGTATGCTTTTCTGTTGGTTACATATCTCTAGGAGTAGGATTTTTGGGTTATAGCTTATGCATGTATTAGCGGTAGTAGACATCAACAGTTTTCCAAAATAATGGTACCAATTTCCATTCCTATCAGCAGCGTATTTCAGACCCTCTACATCTTCACCAATATGTGGGGTTACCAACCTGAATTTGCATTCTCCTGGTGACTAATGTCTTTATATGAGTGTTTTTATATGCTCAATCTCTATTAGAATGTTCTTTATATAGTACCCCTCAAGTTTTTGCACGTGTATTAATTGATTTTCTTTCAGTTAATTTTGCCATTATAGAATAGATATATTGCAAATATACCCTGCCCAGTGGGGATGTGTCTCTCTCACATCAATGTTTCTCCTCTCTCTCTCTCTCTCCCTCCCTCCCTCCCTCCCTTCCACTCTCTCTAAAAATCGATGGAAAAATATCCTCCAGTGAGGATTAACAACAACAAAGAATGAGACTGAAGTGTTTGGTGAAAATGAAAATCTACCATTTACTGTCTTTAATTCACCTGTGCTCCGCCTGTCTGCCCTCTGTCAGCCATCTGTAAAGGGGGTGCCTTTTCCACATCTGTTTGCTCTCTAATCACATGACCGTGTCCCCAGATGGGGGTTTTCTTAATTTCTGCATCATCGAATCCCTGAGCAGGGAGAAGGCTTAAGGGAGGTGGTTTTCCTTCCCTGCAGGACCCCTTATCCCCCGAGAATGAACCTCCAGAGCTCAGACCCCCACCTCGCCGCACCCCTGACCTGCCCTTTTTGAGGGGGGCATGATAGGGAGAGGGCTCTCTGGGGAGTACAGCCTGCTGGGGCAGGGTTCCTCAAGGAGGCTCCTTGGGCAGGTGGGACTTTGTCCTTGTGGATGGGCCAATCAGGGCGCTCACCAGGGCCAGGACTGAGCCAGAGGACTCTTAGAAACAGACTCCCCAGGAACGGGAGAACCCTAAGGCTGCTCATTAAAACGATGGTTTGGCCTGCGAAGTTAAATAGCTCTGGCCGGGTAAATGCTGATGGCTGTAGGGACCAGAAGACTGACAGCTGGGAAAGGGCCCGATTTGGAGGACAGAAAAACTTGCACTGGGTTTTGAGCTAGAAGCTGACAGAGCTCCTTGTGGACTCACGTTGTAAACAGTTGCTTGAGGGAGACAGTGAATTGCAATGGTCATCTCAAAAGCACGCGGAGATAGTTCTAGTTTTGAAATAACAAAGACCCAGAGGTGAGCTCATTTATTTTAATTAAAAGTGCGACTGATATTTGATTTCATGTGAAGTGATGACTATATCCAATTGGTGAACTAGTACCATCTCCTGTCTTATTTTTTCACAATTATCTAAAAAATGTTTTATAAACATCGAGCTGTGCATTTTGGATGGATTAAGGTGAACTCACATTAAACCAATCTGACAGCGAGAGAACCTTTGTCTTCTGCATTGACAAGAACAAAGGGTCACCCCATTTTACATCCCCACAAGACCTTTGCCTCAGTTAATCAGCTAACGAAGCCTCTTTGTTACATTCAGCCTTGTGAAACCCATTTTCCTATCCGTACAGATCAAGGCTTTTGATAGAACAGTGTCAAATGAAAAGAGCATTTAGGATTTTATATTATGTTATTACTAGAGGCCCAGTGCATGAAAATCGTGCACTGGTAGGGTCCCTAGCCGCTGCTGGCTGTCGGCCAGGGCCTCCCTCCCTTCCCCCGGCTGACCTGCCCCCTGGTCAAACTCCTGGAAGAACTCCCAAAGGGACAATTTGCATACTATGCTTTTATTATATAGGAAATCTGCAATTCCAGGTCTAACTCCATTGCTGATCATCTGTGAGACCTTGGGCACATTCAAGTAACCTCTCAGCTTTCCGTACAAACCACCCCGAAGATGAGCTGTAGTCCCGCACAGGGCCTGGCACAGAGCTGCTCCTCTGCCCGCCTCGGTGCTGCTTTTGGGCAGATGTGCACTTCGGGCATCCATGTTCCTGGGCTGCCTTCTCTGTGCCTCCTGCTGTCCTCCTGTACCTAGCCTGGCACCAAGGCCACTTCCTCCCTCCCGCCCCCCTACCCCGGGCAAGAAGAACATGAAGAAATCAGTATACAAAATAGCATGAAATGGGTGATTACCACTGAGAAAACATACATATCGCCCTGAGTTCATCAGACATGCAGTAAAGTACCTACTATGTGCCCAGCCCTGTCCTGAGCCCGGGGGCACTCGCTATGTACAAAAAAGAGACGTGGGTGGAGGGGGAGAAGCAGGCAGTGCAGAAGCAAACCAACAAGATGGGTACAGAGTGTCTGGGGTGTGCAGTTTGGGAACATTTTTGTTTTGTTCATTACTTTCTGCATTTTCCAAGTTTGCCACGACGACGAGGTTGTATTCATTTTGTAATCAGACGAAATTAAAGGAGAAAAAACACACACGCCACACTCCAGGGGAAGTAACTGGGGAAGAGAGTGAGCAGGCAGGTAGTGAAGTGTGGAGGCGGCGGCTGGTGCGAGGGCTGCTGCCCTCTCTTTCCCCCACGTTCTGTCCTGTTGTCATGATGTTGTGCTTGTAATTAAACCCGCTGCGCGGGGAGCCCCTGTCCCCGGCCTCCTCGGGCGTGTTTACCTCCAGCCTGTTTAACCAGCACCAAGCAGCTCCCCTGGGCCATGATCAAAACACCGAGCGTGGCTCTCCGGGGAGGGCAACCCAGCCCTGCCTCCAGGGAATGCCCCGCCACCCAGGGTGTCTTCCCCGGCCGACCGCCAGAGGGAGCCTGACCTGGACCTCCCTCTGCTTCCCAAAGCCCTCAACTGATGGATGGGCTGCAGGAGGGCCGAGGGGTCTGGTTAGAGGGATAAAAGGAAGTCACACAGGACTATTCTTTTTTAAAAAATATATGTTTTTATTAATTTCAGAGAGGAAGGGAGAGAAAGAGAGAAACATCAATGATGAGAGAGAATCATTGATCGGCTGCCTCCTGCACGCCCCACTTTAGGGATTGAGCCGGCAACCCAGGCTTATGCCCTGACTGGGAATCCAACCGTGACCTCCTGGTTCATAGGTCAACCCTCAACCTGAGCCACGCCAGCCCGGTGCACAGGACTATTCTTACATCCAGGTTCAAAACCATCATGTGGACTTCCTGGCATCCTAGTGGCCCCTCAATGAACATCTTGCTATGTTTCTCTCTCTCCCTCTCCCTTCCTCTCTGAAATTAATAAAAACATTTTTTTATAAAAAAGAATAGTTCCACAGGCCCTCAGAAACGTTAGCAGGGGAAGGAGGAGGTACCCGAGGCATCTGCCTCCAGCTGGGGTGATGGGAGGGAGGGCTGCTGTGGGAAACGGTGGGGCTGGGCTGAGAGGAGATGCTGGAGACAGGAGCCGGATGGAAGCATCCAGGTCTAGGATGAAGGCCAAGAGCAAGAACGGAATCCAAAGCCAAGGTCGGCAGAAGTGAATCCTGGGGAGGTCCCTGGAGGTGATGCCAAGGGAGGAGCTTTTCTGGAGCCCTGCCTGGTCAGTCAGAGAAGGGAGGGAGCCCCCCCCCCCCCCGAAAACACCTGCTCCATCCCCGTGTGCCCATTGCGTGTGTCCTCTCGGTCAGGGAGGCTGGCAGTGTGAAGAGGCAGGTCAGAGGGAACTGGCAGGGACTGGGACTTAAACGCCCTGCGCAGTCCGGCTACAATGCAAAGAGCCCTTTTATTATAAAGTGATTGTTGCTGTCTATTTTATTTTTTTAATTCCTTTTTAAAAGCCTGGGAGAAAAATGCTCAATATTCCCATTGATTGCTTTGGTTAATGGATTATGGGGAATATTTTTTTCTCCCTCATACATTCCTACTTTTTAAAAATTAAATTCTAGCCCAGCCAGTGTGGCTCAGTGATTGAGCATCGACCTGTGAACCAGGAGGTCATGGTTTGATTCCCGGTCGGTCAGGGCACATGCCCGGGTCGTGGGCTCAATCCCCAGTGGGGGATGTGCAGGAGGCAGCCGATCCATAATTCTTTCTCATCATGGATGTTTCTATTTCTCTCTCCCTCTCTAAAATCAATAAAAATATATTTTTAAAAATAATAAATTAAAATTAAATTATAAAAGTTAATACAGAAATAAGTGCTTGTCCTAAGATCCTGAGGGTATGAGGAATACAGATAAAAACTGGAATGCTGCCTTGATCGCCCCCCACTCATGGTGACTGACTGCTGATTTCAGTTTGGTGTATATAATTTGTATTCTTTTTATTTTTTTAATGTGTTTTTATTGATTTTAGAGAGAGGCAAAGGGAGAGGGATAGAGAGATCGAGACATTGATGAGAGAGAGAAGCATGGATCGGCTGCCTCCAGAGTCCACAAGTCAGACATGTGCCCTGACCGGGAATTGATAAGGTTTATGGGCCGACGCTCGACCACTGAGCCACATCAGCCGGGCTTTATTTTTTTTTAAGTTTAAAGAATGAATATTGTGCCCTAACCGGTTTGGCTCAGTGGATAGAGCATTGGCCTGTGGACTGAAGGGTCCCGGGTTCGATTCCGGTCAAGGGCATGTACCTTGGTTGCGGGCACATCCCCAGTGGGAGGTGTGCAGGAGGCAGCTGATCGATGTTTCTCTCTCTCTCTCATTGATGTTTCTAACTCTCTAGCCCTTTCCCTTCTTCTCTGTAAAAAATCAATAAAATATATATTTTTAAAAAAGAATGAATATTGCATGGGCCGAGGGTCACAAACAGTCCTTGTGGAGGATGATTGCTTAACCGCATGTGTGCCTGATGGTCAGGGTGAGCATTGCGCCATCAGAGGCCCCCGGGACCCTGGTCCTTGCGCCACGTCCTCTGCTCACTGCGCCCTGGGACAGTCCCAGGAAGACCAGGTCTCCTCTCACCCAGAAACCTCTTCGTCTGCCAGGCAACTGTGCACAAGGGGATCCTTGAGAGAACTTCCTTGAGGAGCCTAGACTTCAAACCAAATTAAGAAACGTGTGGAAGAAAATTCCCCATCCGGTGGCAAACAGGTGGAGGAACTTTGGAGAAACGGGAGCGAACTGCGGCCAGAATGAAGGCTAATCTGCCCCCCACCATCCCCTTCCTGCTCTGACCTCTGCCTCCCACTTGGCCCCAATGGCAAGTTCACAGGAGAAGGAGTCCTGGTAGCCTGGAGCTACGGGAGCCATGGAGAGAGGAGAGGCAGCTCAGAGGCCCAGCCATCATTCCCAGGGCGGCCCCCAACAGCCAGGCCTGGTCAGCCTCTGGGTCCCAGGCTCCCAGCGGCCTGGCCTGGGAGCTGCCTTGTGTAGCTCCACCTCGCAGCATCCTCCCTCTTCCTGACCCAAGTGGTTGCCTTGGCAACTAGCCACCTGCGCCTGTGGGGACGCGAGGCTGCTCCTCTTCCTGGCTCCCAAGGGCGGCACGAGCTGCTCCTGGAGCACTTCGGAATAAGCTTGCGTGCCTTGTTTTTAAATTACAGGCAAGAAAAAAAATGGGAGAGAGGAAAACAACACCTACGTGCCCAGTGATGGAGTCCATAAATAAGTCCATAAATAAGTGATGGTTCGTGCCTATTATACAGCCACTAAAAAGGATGGCCACGAAAAGCCTTTAGTAACACGGGGGAATGCTTGGCTCAGCAAATCTGAGGTAGGTTTGCAAGAAAATACTCCTCAAAGAGAGGGCTTGGCGATGTGTTACGTTGAAGAAACCCCTCGTCTATGCCCTCTCTCGGAGATTCATGTTGCACGTCGGTGTATTCAAGCTCCGAGAAGTCTTACAGTTGAATGACTGCATTGAGCCTTCCTTCATTCCGTGCTTTCCTGGTCTAGTGGCTGACAGAGCCTTTTCTATGGAGCCCCCTTCCAGCCACAGGGCTCAGGCGCGTCCCCTGCCTCATTGTCTGTCTCCCTGTTGGTCACCGTGTCTCCAGCAGGTGGGTGGCTCCTCACTCCCCCTGGAGGCGCCCCGGAGCCCCCTGATGCCCCTGACTCCCACCTCATGGCCTGGCACCTGGGGGTTTGCAGTAAGAGCTTTTGGGCTGGGCTGAGAGTCCATGTTTGTGTTCCGTTGAAGTCCTAAAGATCTGACTTTTCCTTCCTGCTTCTTTAAGTGGTGTTTATCACAGACGCTGGCATGAGATGAGCAATTCATTAACCCCACAGCTGTCATTCATCTGCCCGTAATCACTGCCTGGGCAGGAGCCAGGTGCACTACCTGGCCTTCCGGGCATCGCTGTGTGATGAGCTCAGCGCTTTCTCACCTGGACCTTGGCCCACGCCAACAAAGTAAAAAAATAAAAATAAGTAAGCTGGCTGGTTCCCGCCACAGAAATGAACATGCTGAATGGGTTTGGAGCCGAGGTCAGCAGACCACGGCCCAGGGGCCAATTCCAGTCCAGCCCATGTTTTAGCAAATATGGTTTTGTGGGACGCAGGTGCACTCATTCATTTTTGTACAGGTGTCCTCAGAGATGTTGCAGGCCCAGTTCCCAGACCGCCGCGACAGAGCGAGGATGGTCACAGAGTCATCGTCAGCTCTTGCTGGTGGAGGGTCTTCCTCCAATTTGTAGAAAACACAAGGAAGTGCTGTGCGCCTGCACTGTCTCTGCTCCTTCCGGCCTCTGCGCGGGCTTGGTGAGTTGTACAGATGCCACACGGCCGGCAAAGCCTAAAATATTTACTCTCTGGCCTCTCACAGGAAATGGCTGCCAATTCCTGAGTTAGAGGACTTCCCAAAGGTTTTTGTGATTTCTCCACCCTGTGCAATAAGGATAGGAAAAGGGTCAAGTCTGACAGTGTGTTGCAAATAATTTCTTTTCTTTCTTATGTTTTAGACATATTTTTATTGATTTCAGGGAGGAAGGGAGAGAGAGAGAGATAGAAACATCATGATGAGAGAGAATTATTGATCCGCTGCCTCCTGCACACCCCACACTGGGGATTCAGCCTGCAACCCGGGTGTGTGCCCTGCCCAGGAATCAAACCCAGGACCTCCTCGTTCATAGGTTGACACGCAACCACTGAGCCATGCTGGCTGGGCTCTTTCTTTTTTCTTTTTGATTGATGAGATAGAGAGAGAGAGAGAGAGAGAGAGAGAAACATTGATTTGTTGTTCCACTTACCTATGCATTCATTGCTTGATTCTTATATGTGGCCTGACCGGGGATTGAACCCTCAACCTTGGTGTAGCAGGACAATGCTCTAACCAACTGAACTGGGCCCCAAATACTGTTTCAAAGCAAGGAAAAATAACCTTGTGCTCTCTGTTTTATTATTTTATTATTTTTATTGTTGACACTATTACAGGTGTCCCCATTTTCCTGCCCCCTGCCCCCAGCCCCCGCTCCCCTCCCCTCTGGCCATCACCCGCTGAGTTACCCTGCCTCTGAGAGGGCAGAGGAGCCGTGGAGCAGAGCTGGGACGGCAATGGGGGGACTGAAGGTCGACTCCGCAGCCGCCCACAGGGGCTCGGGATGATGGAATGAGGATGTCTCAGCGGTGACAGCGAGGAGAGATTGTCGCCACTCTGTCCTGGACACCCAGCCTGCTCTAACCCCCAGAAAGGGGAAGGAAATCTGAGCCCACGGAGCTTAGGTTTCTGCCACCACGCAGAACGGGGGCCGGGGGACATGAGATTTGGTTGTACAGAGCAGGAGCAAACATTTCTTGCACACCTGAGTTTGGTCTGCATTGGTACGTGGCACAGCCCCCTAATTAAGTGGGTTAAATGGAACCATTGAACAGAACTGAGCCCCAGGTCCAGCATCAGGGCTGCACTGTGGATTCCAACACCTGCCCTCCCCTCCCCCCCCCACACCTGGGCACTCCCTGCCCTGCCAGGCCCCTTGGGAACCCCTGAGACTATAGTTTGGAAAAATTTGGTCGGAGAAGAAAAGTCACTGGAGAAATCCTGAATAATTCTTTCCCTGTCCTCCCACCACCACCACCGCCTCTTGTCCCACACCCTGCTCACCCACACCCGCACCAGGAGGCCCCACACCCCTGGAGCTCTGGCTGCACCCCAGTGCCCACCCCCTTCCCAGGCGGTGCCCTCAGCCCTTCACCAAGACATTGGCAACAAGGAAAGAAGCCACCATTTGTTATAAATGACGTCAACGATGACAGGTGGTGTTTGCTGAGCAGGTGCTGCAGGTCAGCGTGATGGTAGGTCCTTCTCATGCATAAAGCGCCCCACCTATCGGAGAGGTTAAAGGGCTCAGCAGGCGAGTCAGGCAAAGGGCCTCGGGAGTCCCAGGTGACCGGAGCGTGACAAGGGTGGGCACTGACTCCTGGGGCTGCGGGCAGCTCAGTTTGGGTTGAGACAGGTTCATGGCAACCCCAAACCCATGAGGCCTTTCCTGGGCCTCCCCTTGGGCAGGGGAGAGACTTGAGGTTCAGCAGGACCGCCCCCCTCCACCCAGAAGACCCTTAAGCAAAGAAAAGGAAGCCCTGAGCTGGGGCGGAGCTGGGATGCCTGGGGTTTGCAATCCTCAGCACTTCCTTCCCCTGATGAATTATTCACGTCCGTGGCCAGGGGGCAGATCAATAATGCAGGAGGCAGAACCCGGCACAGCAGGGCCCAGCTTCCAGCTGACCAGCTCTGCTCCCAGCCCCAGGAGGCACTCTCCTCGGGCCTCTGTGCCTGTCCTCGGGGCGCCAGGCTGCACTCATGCCCAGGAAGGGGGCCTCTGAACAATGCCAGCGCCTCCTCTGCCTGAAGGGACCCACTTGGTCATGGGCACAGAGGAATTGTGCTCCTGGGCCGACCTGAGTGTAGAATTCCTGCCGCAGGACCAGAGAGCCAGACACTTCCAGCTTCGCCAGGCCCCTCCGCTCTTCCTCCCAGGCCTCCGGTCTGGCGGATGGGGACCCAGGAGACCAGGGGTGATAATTCGGGCTGTGAGTAGAAGTTTCCACCCAAGCAGCTCTTAAGACACCTGCTTGACTTCTCTCCATCCCTGAGCCGGTTCCAGCAGGTCCACAGTGGGGGCCAAAGGCTGAGGGGAGGGAGGGTCTGGGTTCCTTGGGAATTGTGCTTTGGGGGGTGCGCGCGCACGTGTGCACACACACACACACACACAGGCTGCAGCCTCGCTGGTGAACACTTGGGGAGTAGGGGGCAGACCTTTCCTGCTATGAGAGCCCCTGAACGGTGGGGTCTCTGTCCTCTCGTTGCTTCTCAGTATTGCCTAGTTGTCTCCGTTTGTTACAATAGACCAGGCAGTAAGTAAGACAGAAAAGAAAGCAGTGGTTTTTAGAGGGGGCTCCAAGGCCTCCTGGAGAAGGTGTTCGAAGGGGAGCCGAGCTGTGGTGAGCTGGCCCCTCGGCTCCAGGCCTGGCCGGGAGCAGCCAGCTTTAAAGCGCAGTGAACGCCCTGAGCATCGTGGTAAAGGGCAGACACTCCGAGTCATTGCATTAGGTCAGGGTGTGGCCTGTGTTTCTGCATTTCTGACAGCTGCCGTGGTGCCCATGCTAATGGCCCAGGGACCACACTTTGAGTAGCAAGACTGTGAGTCTAGCCCAGTGGTTGGCAACCTCATTAGTCAACAGAGCCAAATATCAACAGTACAACGACTGAAGTTTCTTTTGAGAGCCAAATTCTTTAAACTTAAACTATATAGGTAGGTACATTGTTAGTAACTTAATTAGGGTACTCCTAAGGCTTAGGAAGGGCCACACTCAAGGGGCCAAAGAGCCGCATGTGACTCGCGAGCCGCAGTTTGCCGACCACGGCATTCTACTAGCCATTGGCTCCCAACCTCAAATGACATTGCGGTCACCTGGAAAGCTTTTTACAAACCCGGTGCTCAGGCCACGCCCAGATCACGAAAACCAGATTCTGTAGGCGTGGCGGCCAGGTGTCAGCATTTTCCAGAGGCCCCAGGTGATCCCGTGTGCAGCCGGGACTGAGACCTCTAGGCCCGCTCAGCTCACGCCTCTGCCTCACTCCAGACTGAGGCCCAGAGGAAGGCTGGGGCTGCCCAAGGTGACGCAGCCAGTGAGCGGAAGGCGTGGGCCTGGGCCCGGGCGCTCCTTGTCTTCTCTCAAGCAGCGGGCAGCGGGAAGTGGCAGGTAGGGCTGGGAAGGGGGCAGCAGGGACTCAGGCTCAGGGTCATCTGCAGGGCCCCGAACCTCCCAGACTCTGGGGTCCTCTCCAGGCTGTGCCCCAGGAAGTTGTTATTCCTGTCCCCCAGGTGTCCCCAGCCCACACGGGTCACCAGGAAGCAGCCCCG
Source organism: Myotis yumanensis (assembly GCF_028538775.1). Lineage (NCBI taxonomy): Eukaryota > Metazoa > Chordata > Mammalia > Chiroptera > Vespertilionidae > Myotis > Myotis yumanensis. Next base: position 19,773,387 of record NW_027223767.1, on the reverse strand, counting down.
AGTGTGTGCGGAGCAGATTATCACCCGTTTGCAGTGGGGTCAGGGTTCAGAGGGTTCAGAGCACACAGGCTGTGTGTCCGGGCGCAGCGTCTGTCATTTGAAACCTCCTGGATGGTGGGAGCCCCAGCTTTTCCCTGACTGATTCTAAGACACATATGTCTCCTTCCCCCCGTTTTAAAGTTTTTAGAAGTGGGTGTCTGACAAATGTTGCCAAAAGACACTGAGGCCACCACGCAGGACACTGAGCTCTGTGGTGTCCTGGCGTCGCCCGTGTGCAGAAAGACGGTGCAGGGAACCGACTGGCGTTAAATTGGTAGCATCACACGGTGACGCTAGATCGTGTTCATCCAGACCCCCCGCCCCCCAGGTGGTGCTCCGAGCGCCTCCCAAAAGGTCGCACTGCAGCACCCAAGCAAAGAGCTGCAGAGAAACGCGACTCCCAGTGCCGGGTGGGCGGTGGAAGGACACCCAAACGGCCAGCTCACTTGGCACAGCTGACAGCTTTTCAGGCCGGGAGGCTCCTGCCACCAGGGCAGCCGAGGGCTGTCGGCTTCACCGTCCTGCCCGCATGGCCTGGGGCAAGTCACGGGCCTCCAACCTTCACTTTCTTCCCAGGACAACGGGGAGAACACATGAGGTGTCGTAAGGATCAAATGAGAGAATTTACACAAACAATCTGCAGAGCCCAGCTCCCAGCACATGGGAGGTGCTCCCCTGGCCCCGATGCAGTTGAAAGGAATTTCCCAAGGGGACGGAAGCAGTTGCCTGGACCCTTGGCCCCCGCAGCACAAACACACAGGCCCGCAGGGCACGTGGACAGGCGGCTTTATTTCTTTCCATGCCGAGGAACACAGGGCGTGAGCTGTGAGGGGTGCGGCGGTGGGAGGGTTCCTGCAGTTCCCTATGGGACTCCGGGGGGACTGGTCAGCGCCCCGAGCCGGGACCACTGCGTTCATGCAGCCAGCGGCCGGGCCGCCACGGAGCTGGGACAGCAGGGCCACTGACCTTCCAGCTCCAGCGAGGCCTGGGGATGCCAGGCTGCCCGAGGGAGTGGGGTATGGGCAGTGGGGTGCCCTCTGCCATCATATTCCCCTGGTTCATTTCTCTCTTCTCCCTGAAATGCTGAGCTGAGGCCCCCGGCGCCTGCTGGGAGACCTGGGACTGCTGACCCCTCCCTCCAGAGCCAGGGCCTGTGAACCTCAGTGGCCATAGACCTCAGTCTCCCCTGGCCTGACCTGACCTTGCAGGGGACACAATACTCTGGATCACCCCCAGATCCCCCCTCCCCCGCAACCAGGGCATCTCTCTTTTGGCCTCAAAGTTCCCATAAAGCAAACACAACCAGGTCTCCTTTAGGGAGGGGAGAGACTGCAGCGGATTCCTGGGGGGGACTGACTCAGCAAGGCCTGCCCCAGCGACCCCGGGGCCTGCGCCCTCCCCTCCTGGCGGTCACTCGGGTTGGCCTGTGCTCAGGACGAAGCGCTCCCCTGGCAGACAGAGTCTGCGCTCACAGATGCCCTCCCAGGGGCCATGCGGAGGGTTGGGGACTGGCAGGGGTCCCAAGAGGAGGCATAAGCATCGTGATCAGACTCCGGGGAACATTCTTGGCCAACCTGGGGCCGGTCTGGCTGTGGCTAGGAACCTGCCCTCCACTGAGCGTAGTGACCCTGGCTGCTGGGCAGGGCCCCAGCGGCAAAGCCTGGAACATCCCTCTTCCAGAGTCTGGGAGCCAACGCCAGTGGGGAAGGTGGGCACAGAATTTGGGGGAGAATCTGGGGCCCAGGGGCCATGGTGTCCAGCGCCACCTCAGGCATGGGAGTGATTCCCGAGCCCTGGGCCCCCCTCTCCCACAGACTGGCCCTTCAGCCCGCTCTTCCCTCTGTCTTGGGATTCTCTAGACCAGTGGTCGGCAAACTCATTAGTCAACAGAGCCAAATATCAACAGTACAACGATTGAAATTTCTTTTGAGAGCCAAATTTTTTAAACTTAAACTATATAGGTGCGTACATTGTTATTAACTTAATTAGGGTACTCCTAAGGCTTAGGAAGGGCCACACTCAAGGGGCCAAAGAGCCGCATGTGGCTCGGGAGCCGCAGTTTGCCGACCACGGCTCTAGACCAAGAAACACGAAACCTTCATAAAAACTCTCTGGCCCACTTCCCTCCAGGGAGCACACACACTGCCAACGGCCCAGGAGCCCTTGGGAGTCCCCCCGCCCCTCCCCCTGTGATCCCAAAGCCCCCTCCAGGCAAAGCCTCGGCTGTTTGTGGGTGGCCAGGGACAGAGGGGGAGGCACAGGGCATCAGATGAGGCCGGGCAGGGGGCGGGGGCCCGGGGGTCCATGCCCCATCTGAGCTGCTCTGTACGGGGCCCCAAGTTTGTACCCCAGACCATGGGGGCCATGGCAGGAGGGAGCTCAGGCCGGGGCTCCTCACCAGCTGGCAGTTAGGCCCTAGGAGTTCTTGGTTGGTGCCCAGACAGCAGGACAGGGAGGGGCGGGAGGTGGACGGGGGCGGGGTGGGGGGGGGTCCTGGGAGACTCGCTGGGACCATAGTTCTCGGCAGAAAAAGTTTGGGAAGAGGTCCGTGCCATGCTGTCCCTGTTCCTGTCTTCACCAACATTCCTTTCGGCGACGCCACCCTGCCATGGGGGAGGCTGGGGCGGTTAAGTGTGGCTGTCGCCTCTGTCCAGGGCAGCTGTGCGGCTGTGGTCTGTGTGCCGGAGACCCCAGGGCGTGCGGAGCACCACTCGGCCTCTGAGGTCAGGGCACGGCTGGGATCGCAGCAGGCATGTGGCACAACATGCAAACAGTCCTCCCCTTCCCTCCTCAAGAAAAATGCTAAGACCCCTCCTCCGTCTGTGAGGCTGGATTCTGCTCCTGCTGGCAGTATACGCTGCTCGGGAGATGCCAGGAAAGTGGGGATGAGAAAGAAGCCAGAAGGTGGGGCAAATGCCAGGCTGTGTCCATGAGGTTAAACCACATTATTCACTGGTTTCAAGTCCATTTCGTTTCCTTCCTTCTTTCTTCCTCTGGTTTTTCCCATCGGATGTGGACTGCAAAGGGGTGACAGAGGTTCCCTCTGAGTTGGTGCTTTTGGAGCCTGGGGACAGGTGGGCCCTTGGCAGTCACGGTCCTGTCCTCCGTGAGATGAGGGGGTGGGGTGGGAACGCCGGCTGGCCAGGGCTGCTTCTGCTGGCCGAGCCCTGGTCACTTCTACTTCTTCTGAACTGTAAAGAAAAGGACAGTTACGCAGAGCAGAGCTCAGAGCACGGGGTCCCCGGGTCCCTGTTTGGAGGATTGGGGTGTTTGTTTCCTCGTGGGACAGGGCAACAGGGACCACCTGGTTGGGGCTCTTGGTGGAGCCGAACTCCTGCCATGAGAGGACGGAGGCCTGTGAGCCCTGAACACAGAGCCATCCGTGCTGGGATTTCCTAGTGGACGCTCAACAGTTCCCTCTGCCATATTGAGTTCAGTGGTTGTCATGTGCCATCGAAAGAGTCATGGCTGCCCGGTCAGTGTGGCTCAGTGGTTGAGCGCTGACCCAGAAACCAAGAGGTCACCAGTTCGATTCCCGGTCAGGACACATGCCCAGGCTGTGGGCTCGATTCCCAACAGGGGCCACACAGGAGGCATCTGATCGATGGTGTTCCTCTCTCATCAATGTTTCCATCTCTCATCCTCTCCCTCCTCTCTCTCTAAAAATCAATAAAAATGTATTTTTTTTTTTAAATAGTCATGGCTAACATGACAAGCAGCAGCAGGACAAAGGCATCACAGGCAACTGAGGCCTCGTGGGTGATACTGAGCTAATGCCCCGGGCGGGTGGGTTCCTGCCTCTCACGTACCTGCGTGTCTATCAGACTCAGAGAGATCACGGAACGTGCTTCAATCCAGGCAGATAGGAAGTGGGTTTTGAACCTGACAGGCTGATTACCAACCTGACCTCTTCCCTCTCCTCAGTGGCCACGGTTACCCATGACCCCAGGGCTGAATCCCAGGCTTTCTGCCCCCATCGCCTAGACCAGTGCCTCCCAAACCTTAATGATTGGGCTGGGAATCTTAGTAAGATGCAGATTCTGGTTCAGTGGGTCTGGGTGGGGCCTGAGAGTCTGCATTTCTGACACGTTCCCGGGGTCAGCAGCCACTGCTGCTGCTCCAAGGAGCCCATCTAGGGGAGCAAGGTCTTTCGGGAAAAGCCTGGGTTGGTCACTGCAAGGGGCAGAGATCCCTGGGGACTTCCGTGTGTGTGTGTGTGTGTGTGTGTGTGTGTGTGTGTTTCTGGCTTCTTTCTGTCTGGGAGCTGCATGGGCCTTTTGCGCCGCTGGAGTCACCCTTGGAAGTGGCTCCCCTGCTTGGAGAACTTCCTAGGGCCGCCTCTGGGTGCTCACAAATGTGTTCCTTCCTGGCTTCCACCGTGTGCATTGTTACTTCCGGCCTGTCCTGGCTGTCTCAGCTCCATTTACCAAGACGGACACATCCGCCATCTCGGGGGATGCTCACCAAGCCTCTGTGCTGGAGGCCTCTTCCTACTGCTTTAGACAGGAAAGCCCCCCGGGTTCAACTAGACAGCCAGCGGCCCGGGGCCATGGCCATCAGAGCTCTGGCTCCTAGGCCTGTGCTCTTCCTTTTTTTAAAATATGTTTTTATTGATTTTTAGAGCGAGAGGAAGGGAGAGAGCTAGAAACACCCATGAGAGAGAAACATCACTGATTGGCTGCGGACTGGGCCTCGAGCCTGCAACCTGGGTACGTGCCCTGACTCGTGACCTCTTGGTTCCTGGGTCACGCTCTTCCCCCACCCTTTCCTTGTAATCCACTTTCCAGGAATAAGACAAGGCACGCAGCCAGCCTACTCAGCTGGTTATGCCAGGAACTGAGTTGCTTTTGGGGAATGAGAGGATAGGCTGTGGTCCCCACAGGCTCTTACCTTCCCCCCACCGCCCCTGCCCCAGAGGCCAGGCTACACCCTGGGCTGGCACGTGGCTGGGCCTCACCTGCAAAGTTCACGGTCACGGCCACAATGATGATGATGATCCCCATGATGATGAAGGTGATGCTGAGCAGCCGGGCCAGGCGGCCCAGCCTCCGGGCCCCGTCGATGTCCCCCTGCTGCACGCTACTTCGAGACTGCGGAGAGAGGGGGTGGCAGGGACCTCAGGAAGGCTGTCCTCACTGCCCTGTGGGGGCCCCTGGAACACACCCGGTCCCACTGCAGCCCTCACTCCAGCTGCCTCCTCAGGGGACAGGAAGTGGCCTTCTCCTGGAGAAGTGGCCTGGATTCAAGGGGCCGGGACCCTAACCAAGCCTGGCCCTCGCCGGCTGAGGACAGCTGGAAGCAGAACCAAGCAATGCAGAGTCACAGAACCACTGGGTGGTAGAGTGGAGACAGAGGGCCTGAGAGGGAGGCCCAGGTCCAGGCTGCATTGAGCTGGTGGGAGCGGGTAAGCCAGGCCCCTCCAGACCCTAGGCCTAGGCTCACTGCGGTGGCTGCACCGAGAGGCTAAGGCGGTGCCTGTGGCTTTCTCCATGGCCTGCCGAGCCTGTCTCCTTTTCTCTGTGAGCTCCCTCTGCCACAAAAGAAAAAAAAAATCCCCGGTTCTCCCTTCCCACCGGGGAACCACATCCTAGTTCAACCAAGCCCCTTCCTGGCTCACACCAGAAAGGCAGGTGTCTTAGGTTTGAACCAAGAAGGCTGGGGCTGGGGGAGCCACACTCCATGAGCTCGGAGTTTCTTGGCCCTATTTAATGTGAAGTCAGGTGGATGAGAGCAGGAACAGAGAGCATCCTGGGGGGCCCACTGGGGGGGGGGGGGGTGTCCCAGGCATCTCCATCAACTTATGCCCCTGCCAGGAGCACTTGTCAACTTGCTGGCAAGGGCTGGCCCGCACCCTCCAGCTCTAGAACTCCCAGGTGTTTGACTTCTAGAACAGGCATGCGCAGGAGTCCTCCGAAATAAATATTTGGTTATTTATTTTCTGATTATTTGAGACCCCTGAGTTCAGAATGGACATGCGGTCAAGCACCTTGATGATGACGATTTATCGAGACCTTATTTGGTATCAGGCAGCTGGCTAAGGACTGGACCTAAGTGATCTCATTCAGCCACAGAATCACCCTAAGAGGTGGGCAGTGTTGCCCTTTCTATTTTTTTTTACTGTTTTAACTCTTTATTATGAACCTGTCTAAAACAATATGCGCAGGAGAATAAGGAGTGATTCCGTTTAAATCCATATCATGTGCCAGAGTCCCAGTTCCTAGCTCACGGCCTGGTGGGGAGGCTGGCCTCCACTGGGATCCCACACAGAGAGGCACAGTTGCCGCTGTGGGTTGTGTTACAAAAGAGGAATGGTTTCCAGCGGCCCCTCTGGCCGTGTGGGATCAGAGAGGAGGCTGGCCTTCAGGAGCTGATGCAAAAGTTCAGCAAGATGATGGTGGCTGAGTTCATCACTCCCTCCCAGTATCTCCCATGGCCCCCACTGTCCACAGACCAAAGACTAGACTCAGGTTCGCTTTGCATTTTCTGATTTTATCCTCTCCTGTCTCCTCCACCCTCTGGGCCTAGTCAATCTGAGCCACTCGGGGCATGAGCACTGGCGCCCACATGCCTGTGCTGTCTCTCATGCCTGCGTTCTTGCTCCACAACACCACATGGCCACCTCCTCTCCGGCCCTCAAGGGCTGGCTCCAATGCCGCCCCCTCCGTGAAGCAGCCAGGATTACCCACCTTCACTGGAATAATCATTATCCCTTACATTACGGGAAAACCTACCTTATCTCAGGAAGCATGGTAAATGCTTGCCATCCATTAGACTAGTGGTTCTCAACCTTCTGGCCCTTTAAATACAGTTCCTCATGTTGTGACCCAGCCATAAAATTATTTTCGTTGCTACTGTTATGAATCGTAATGTAAATATCTGATATGCAGGCTGGTCTTAGGCGACCCCTGTGAAAGGGTCGTTCGACCGCCAAAGGGGTTGCGACCCACAGGTTGAGAACCGCTGCATTAGAGCAAGGGTGGGGAATGTCTGGCCCTACCATGGCATTAAGGGTGAATTAATTTAAATGTTTGGCCAAATACAGCAGGCTAATTTTTAAGTTGATGACTTTGGCCTGCAAATGATGTTATAAATACCCAAGTGGCCCTGGACAGAAAAAAAGGCTCCCACCCCTGCCCTAGAGCATCTCATCCTCACACCACAGAAGTTAGGGACGGTTACTGGCCATTTACAGGTGAGGAGCTGGGACATGCAGGCCTTCGGAGAGAAGCAACCGGAGACATGGAGTAAGGCCGGATCAGGAAGGGCCCTGGGCCTAGCTGGTTTGGCTCAGTGGATAGAGCATTGGCCCTGGGACCGAAGGGTCCCGGGTTCAATTTCAGTCAAGGGCATATATCTAAGTTGCAGGCTTGAGACCTGGCCCCGGCCAGGACATGAATCGGAGGCAACCATTCGATGTGTCTCTCTCACATTGATGTTTCTCTCTCTCTCTCTCTCTTCTCCTCACTTCTACTCTCTCTAAAAATCAATGGGAAAATATCCTCAGGCGAGGATTAACAAGAAGAAGCAGAATGAGGAGGAGGAGGAGGAGGAGGAGGAGGAGGGGAAGGAGAGCCCTGGCTTTTAGAAAACAAAATGTGGATTTTGTCCTATATGCATTGGGGAGTATACAACTGGGTGAGACATAGAGGATTTCCTCAAGACAGGAAAGAAAAAAGATCCAGTGAAGAGGTGAGGGTGAAAAGACCAAGGAGTGATTGGCACCCCAGCATCCCTGGGCAGCAGGTCTGGACCCGAGCTCAGGGGTGAACTATGGGCAGCAGAGGAGAGCGCTCTGTCCTTGGAGACTGGGTGAAGGTGGGTGCGGGATCTCACGCTGGACAGGTCTGCAGGTGGGTCTGCGCAGGAAGTTGTGAATGTTCCTGCCTCTGGACCTCGGGGGTATCAGTGACCAGGCACCAATGTCATCCAGCAAGAGATGAAAGAGAAGGTGGGTCTGGCATGAGGAGGGGCATGGAGTGGGGCTCTGGCAACAGCCTCCTGGACATGGCAGGGACCCAACCAGGAGCAGGTGTAGCCTCCAGCCCCCTAGAAGGGCCGTCTGGCTAAGAGCACAGGTTCTGGAGCCAGACCCGGATGCCTTCCAGCTCCACCCTTAACTGTGTGACCCTGGAAGTGGCTCACCTTTACCGTGCTTTACTATAGCTTCCTCAGCAGGTAAAATTGGAACCTACCTCATCAGTTCTCGTGGGGATTAAATGAGATAATATAAGTAGGGGGGCTTAGCTTGGTGCCTGGCAATAGTAAGTGCTTCATAAACATAGTAATGAGCCCAGCCGAGGTGGCTCAATGGTTGAGCGTCGACCTATGAACCAGGAGATGAACGATTCTCTCTCATCATTGATGTTTCTATCTCTCTCTCCCTCTCCCTTCCTCTCTGAAATCAATAAAAAGATATTAAAAATAATAGATATAGTAATGAAATATGTTTATTGTTATCCCTCCACTGAGCCTGAGAAGGGAAAAGGATCATAAGCCATTGACCTTAGCAGAGGAGGGCAGACCTGTTCTGGAAGGGAAGTCTACTTGGTGAGTCTCGGTGAAAAGCACCAACAGCCCTCCTTTCACTGTCAGAAATGTCCCAGTCAGGGTGCTAATGACACGATCACTCTCTGTCCAGGCACCTGCCACTCCTCCGTGTTCTCCTTCTTCCCTCCTCCTGCTTTCCCCCACCCGCCCCAGCTTGATTTTGATGTCAGTGGGGTGGGGGATACGGCAGGCTCCTCCTGGTGTCCGTCTCCCCCAGGGGAACGCAGTACTGTTTCCATGCTCATCTTTGGTGCCCAGCCTCAGCAAGGTACCTCGCTCTGGCAGGTGCACCGTGAATAGCAAAGCCTCCCTGCATAGCTGTTTTCTGTAGCTCTAATTTCCGGGAGAGGATCCTAGCACCTCCCTCCTGGACTCACCCTCTGTCTCTCCCCACCTCAGATACAATCAGGTAAGAATTCCTGGCCTTTCTCACGTCCCTCAAGTCTGTCCCTCCCTCTCTAGTCCCAACTCCACTGCCCTAGCCCAGTCCCGGGGTATAGTGCATCTCTTCTCTCTGCTCCACCCCTGTCCCCATCCAACCTCTTCTTGACAGCCAAGGGGTCGTCTCTGAAATACAGGCCTGGCCATATGACCCCCCATAAAAGGGATACGGCTTTCTGCCCCTGAGCCCTTACACGTGCTGTCTCTGCTGGAAAAACAATGAGGAGGGTCTGTTTTCTAACCACTGAACTCAGCCAGTGGCATGCTCAGTGTTCAGAGCAGATTCCTGAAGGACATGAGCACTAGCCCACGCCACCCCCAGCTCTCTGCATGGCCAGCCAGGGTCACTAAACTCGGTTCCACCAAGACAACATTGGGGGGAAGGGAGGCCAACACAGGAAGTCTGGCTTTAGAGATTCTGGGGCTTCCTTGAGTCATGACCAAGGGACTCATTCTCAGGGGTAAGCCTGGCTTTCAGGGGAAGGGGAGCAGCGCTTGAGATGAGTCCTGCCCCCCACTTTACAGAGAAATAGTTGTGAGTGCAGCAATGATTCAGGACCATGGAGAGAGGAGCACACGGGGCTGGCTGGGAATGGGACATGGAGAGGGGGAGGCCACGGGGAGAATTTTCCCAGTCACTCTAAGCCCAGTCTCTCTTCTTTATCCACAGAACCATCAGTCCTTGCTTCCCAGCCATGCATGTTCCCAGTGTAGCTACCTCCACGGGGACTCTCAGGCTCTGAGGAACATGCATGACTGGGAAGCAAGGACTGATGGTTCGTGGATAAAGAAGAGAGACTGGGCTTAGTGTGACCGGGAAAATTCTCCCCCGTCCATAGAAGCTCCTCACCTGCTGGCCCTCACTTCTGAAGCCCGTCCCCCCATCAATTACCAAGTGAAAGACCCATCCCTGCCTACGGGGATGGGGGGAGACCCTTCATCTCTTTTCATCGGGAAAGTACCGGCTGCTCTCACATCCCCACTTAGTGGCCTTGTCTTCGTGTACAAAATGGCTTAAGTCGAAGGCACAATAATCATTTCCGTGATGATTATAATGACTGTGAATTAATAGATCATCTGCGATGGCAATGGCTGTGGGAATGGTGAGGGAGAAAATGAATTCATGTTAATAGATCAGGGAAGAAAGATTGAAAAGAGTCTGAGAGTGGGTCGGGGGTGGGGAGGAGGCTGGGGAGAGCTTCGTCCGCCCTGAGGCTCAGGCCAAACCCCAGCAGATCTGAGACTGACAAGAGGTGCCAGGGCTGGTCAGCGATGAGTCCTTCCGGGGAGGTCAAGCAACTCCCCACAGGATAAAGCAGAGGGGTGCTCTCTCCGTGCCCCCTGCACAGCCCTCTCTCTGCAGCCAGGCAGTTGTTTCCGCCAGGCCCTGACTGCAAGCTAACCCTTCCATGGCTGAAGAGTGGCGAAGAGTAGAGGGGGGATACGTGGTGATGGACGGAGACTTGACCTGGGGTGGGGAACACGCCGGATAGTGTACGGATGACGTGTTGTAGAACCGTGCACCTGAGACCAATATAATTTTCTTAGCCAGGGTCACTCCAGTCCACTCATTTTTTTAAAAAGGGTGGGGAGGAACGGTGGAGGTTCCAGGGGAGGAGTCAGAGCAGCTGCCGTGGCGGATGGGAAGGAACTGGAAATGCTGAGGGGCCTGAGATAGCAGTTGTTTACCAACCGATTCTGAAGTTTTTCAACATGTTAAGCCAGCTGACCGGCTGACCGTCAGCCCTGGCTGGGACTCTTGCTGAGTGAAGGGATGAAGGCGTAAATGGATGAACGTGAGCCTACACCATGTCAGTTAAATAACGAGGTCACCAAAGTGCCTACGGAAGGAGGTGTTGAAGCTCCCACATTTGCAGAAACAACCTACAGAGGAGGGGCTGCGGGAGGCTCCCCAAAACCACAGACAGGGCTGCCCAGCTCCCCTGGGTGGTGTAGGAGGGTGAGACTTCATTATCCCCAAACTGGTTGAAGTCAGAACTGCCTGTCCCCTGGGGGTCTGCCCTTCCCTCTAACGTTGCAGTTTCGCTTCGAGTTCATAATAACAGCACCCACTCCATTCACTCCGTGCCCGCTCAGGGCGAGGTGTTTTCACACACAGTAACTCATGAGCCCTCCCAATAACCCCATGAGGTAGATGGTTTATTAAACCTATTTTGCAGAAGAGGAAACTGAGGCTAAGGAAGGAGGCTGTGTGACTTGGACATGGGCAGGTGGCGTAAAAGGGACGGAGCTGGGACGCTCCCCCGGGTCTAGCTGATGCTTATTTTATCATTTTTGTCCACTGAAGGCCCGCTGCCTGGGGTCCAGCTCCGGGATCTGGACAGCAGATGTTGCCGGCTTTGAGGAGCGTGGCCATGTCTCAGCCTGACCCGGAAGTAAAATGGATGAAGTCAGCCTTGCCCTGGCCACCCCAGGAGGCTCACGGGAGGCTGCAGTTCTGAGCACACGGCTGAGTCTGGACAACTCCGCAGGTACAGCCCTGACCCCCCAGCCCTGGTCACAGCAGGCCACAAAGCCACAGAGAGAAGGGCCTACTGGTCCACTGCTCTTCCTCTGAAGGAGCTGGGGGGAGGGAGAGAACAGTGGGGGAGGAGGTTTATGGGGGGAAGGGGAAGAGGGGAGGAAGTGGAATTCTTCCCTCCCCGCACAGATGCCTGAAAGGTTTGGCTTTCCTGGGAGGAACACACCATCCTCGTCCCCAGGGGTAGATGCAGGGTGGGACGAGGGAGAGAACATGGGATTCAGCGTCCAGCGGTGTGACCGTGGGCCCGGTGCTGTTCTGCACATCTCAGTGGTCTCATCTGTGAAGTGGGCACAATTAGCCGGACTCTGTCAGCCTCATCTTAGGGCTTGCTCTGCGGACAGTGCGCTCTAGACAAGCTGCCAGGGCTGGGGCTCTCCCTCCACCCTGGATCAACGGTTTGATCCTCCACTTGGGAGCCAGAGGGGGGACTTCAGGGGAGCAGTCCTGAATGTGGAAGCGGCTACAGTGTTTGGACAGGTTCAAGCCTCAAACTAATGAGAGGGCACAGTCCTCTCCTGGCCACATGCAAGTCCCAGCTTGGAGGGCAGAGCCCTCCCAGCACAATTATAGCCAACAGCTATGGTTGTAAGCTTGAACCTATGGTCCAAACACGTGGCCCCACGTGTCTGAGTGATGTCGGCTTGATAGAGTTCAGGTGCATGTAGTTGAGTAGGATCGAAACGCACGAGAATGTTGTAAACATCTTGACCACGCCCTTACTTTGCCTCCTGGAATCTGGCTATAAAATAAAGACTTGGCTTGTAGTCGTGGCGCCGTCTCTCCATCTGGGAGCAGCATTCCACTCAGACCCAGCTTTCTGCTCTTGTCTGTCTTTTCTCCATCCTTCACCGCCCCCTCTCAGGGTCACTGAACCTGGCTGAGCTGGCGCAGCAATAGGGCACCCCTGGGACTGAGTAAGCCATGGCCGTGCTGGCTCGCCACACCTGAAGTCAGTCCCCCGGACCTGGAGACACCGGCACAGGAGACTCACTCCCTTTCTGCACTCTCTGGCCCTCCTGCCTCCCTGGCCGTCTGGGTGGGACCCAGTGATTCAGCCCTAGATGAACACCTGACCCCCCCTCCCTGGGGAATGGGCGTTTCCTCTGAACTAGACTGGTTCCCAGAAGAGGGAAGGCTACTGTGGGCACCCCAATAACGCTCCTGCCTGGCACCCCTGACCGGGGAGGCAGGCTGCGGAGTGGGCAGGAACAAGAGCACGGGCTCCAGGCGTCGTGGGCCCCCATCGCTAGCAGGTTATTTCACACGTCCGTCTGCACTGGACTTCCTCGTCTGCAAACTGAGAGCAATAGCAATACCTGGGCCTCACAGGGCTTAAAGGCGATCATGTACGTCTAACGTGTTTGGCTCTGTGCCTAGCGTTTAGCAAGCACGCGGTGAGGGTGGTAATGTTATCCCTCACCCTGGGCGTCCTCGGTTCCTTCTCTCTGGCTCGGCTCCCTTTAGAAATTCATTTCCACAGCTACACTCCACCCTTGCCTTGGCTGCTCCTCTGAAATCCCACCCCAGTCTCTCTCTCACCCTCACGCTCTCATAGCACCTGCCCACTGACTTCTTTGAGCCCCAGCCTGTGACCGACCTCCTCTCTTCCGAGGCTACTACCACCTTCCTGGCCTCACTGCCTCCCAGCCCAGCCCGATCCCTGGGTGGGTCATCTCAGCCACCCTGGGTGGCATCTTCTGTGCCACCTGGTCCCGCCCTTGTGGCGATTCTGCCATCCCAGGTGTGGGTGGGCCTAATGTCACCTCAGTGACCCTATACCTACAGCTGGAGAAAAGTCACACCACCACACAGGCCGATCACAACTCAGACCCCTGGTCCCAGCCTCAGCCGAGCCCTCGGGCCATGGACCTGTCTGTCCCTTGTCACCTCTCCTCCCCTCTGCCGTCAGGCCCTTATTTCTCAGCAAACAACCTCGCCCTCCGGGCCCCTGGTGGCAAGGACCTCACGCAGTATGACGACTCCCTTCTCTTTGAGTATTTCCATCTGCTTCCTCCCTCGTGGCCTCTCCTCCCAGCTCCCAGGACAGAGGTCTTTCTTCTGGACCCCATCTCTCCGCTCTTCAGGGACCTCGCCTCATCCATCACCTCTCATTTAAAAAAAATATATATATATATATTATTGATTTCAAAGAGGAAGGGAGAGAGAGATAGAAACATCATCAATCGGCTGCCTCCTGCACACCCCCTGCTGGGGACCGAGCCCGCAACCCGGTAATGGAACCATGACCTCCTGGGTCATAGGTTGACGCTCAACCACTGACCCACACTGGCCGGGCCACCGCTCTCATTTTGCCTAAGCGTCTCCATCACCAGAGTCACCAGGGATCTATAAACGGCCAAGCCAGTGGACACCCATCCCTATTGAGCCTGATCTCGCTGCTGCGTTTGACGACTCCCTCCTTCTTCAAACGCCCTCCTCCCTGGTGTCTCCCCCTCTTTTTCAGTTTTCCTCCCACCTCCTGGAATCTTCTTCCCAACACCCTTTTCTGCCCACTCCCTCTGCCCACCCCTCAAGTGCTGTGTGCCCAGAGCTTTCTCTACAGTAGTGCCGCTATTTTTTAGTTGACTACCCGGGCGTCCAAAGCAAGCACTGCTCCCCCCTCCTCAGCGACTCCCTCCTCAGCGCCCTCCTTCCTCAGCCCACTGCTTGGCTCAGGCCTTCGCATCCTGCTGCACCGTCTCAGGGGCCTCCTGCGGGGTCTCCCTGTCCCCATCCGGCCTGCTCTCGTTCGTTTCCCACAATGGTTTGGTTTTAAAATATGAACTGACCACATCACGCCTCTGATTAAAATCTTTATTTTATTTATTTATTTTTAATACTTTTTAAATTAAATTCAGGGAGAACGGGACAGGGAGGGAAAGAGAAATATCAATGATGAGAGAGAATCATTGATTGGCTGCCTCTTGCACGCCCCCTACTGGGGATCGAGCCCACAACCCGGCATGTGCCCGGACTGGAACAGAACCTGGGACCCTTCCATCAGAAGGTCTGCGCTCTATTCACTGAGCCAAACCAGCTAGTGCTGCTTAAAATCTTTAGAAGCTCCTCAGAGCCACTCCGATAAAAGTTAAATTCCTAGCCTGGTCTGCATGGCTCAGTGGCTGAGCATCGACCTATGAACCAGGAGGTCACGGTTCAATTCCTGGTCAGGGCACATGCCAGGGTTGTGGGCTCAATCCCCAGTGAGGGGTGTGCAGGAGGCAGCTGATCAATGATTCTCTCTCATCATTGATGTCTCTCTCTCTCTCTCTCTCTCTCTCTCTCTCTCTCTCCCTCTCCCTTCCTCTCTGAAATCAATAAAAATACATATTTTTTAAAAACCTTAAATTCCTAGAGCCGGTCCTTGCCCACCTCCCCTGACTACCACACTCTCACCTCCTTCTCATGCCAATAGACCAGGTCTTCTCCAGCTGCTTCCCAAATGCCTACCATGGTGCCTGGTGCATAAAAAGACACCCCCCCCCTTACTTTTCTCCAAACAAGCAACGTGCCGTTCAAGGGAATGAATGGTCGATTGAGTGAACGCCCCGTGTCTCCACTGTTAGAGGTTCCGCCTGCCCCTTGCCCTGGTCCAGGCCCATCCATCTCTCACCTGCACTCCTGCAAAGGCGCCCTGTCCCGGATGCCAGGCTCAGAGGGGCCCCTTTGGCCCCGCCTTTCACCCTACACAAGACTGACCCACCAACATGGAAATCTGACCACACCCCTCTCTGGCTCCAAACCCTCCCGTGGCTAAGCTACAGCCCGGGTGAAGCCTGAACACTCGATGCCACTGGAAGAGGCCTGTCCAAAGGACCGCATGTCGTATGATTTTACGTATATAAAATGGCCAGAAGGGGCAAACTCATACAGAAAGAGCAGCGGCCGCTTAGGCTTGGGAGGGATGGAGAGTGAGGTGTGTGTAGGGAGTGAGGTGGTGGGGGGATGATAGAAAAAAGGCACAGAGTTTCCTTGGAGGCGAGGACAATGTTCTAAAATTGAGTGTGGGCATGGTTGCACCTAACTGTGAATATACTAAACATCAGTGTCACGCACTTTAGATGGGTGAACTGTACAATATATTTCAAAGCTCTAAAAGGCCCCACAGCAAACCTGTGATGGTTTCCGTTCCTCACTGGGGAGATCAGCTGCCACAGCATTGCTGTTACTATCAGTATGTGATAGCATTTAACCGCGTGCTGCGTGTTGTTCTTAAGCACCGTGTGTGGCTTGTCTCGTTTCGCCCTCTCCCAGCGCTATAATGTAGGTGTGATGGCGTCAACCCATTTCGCAGATAGGTACACTGAGGAGAAGAGAGGTTTGAGCGACGTGCCCGAAGCCACACAATACCTTGTGGTTTCGCCAAGCACAAATACTTCTTGCAGTGTGTCGTAAGGATCTGTTTACAAGTTTCTCCCCACTGGACTGGAGGCTCCTGGGAATTGGTGCTGATGTCTGGGTTAGCGCCTGATTCCCTGCCCCTGGCCCGGTGCCCATCAGGCCTGACTCAAGGGCCTGAGAAGGACATAGAAATGCACGGAGCGTGGGCTCACTGGTTTCCCAGTCTCGGGCCCAGCTTTCTTTTGGCAAAGGCAGCTCACCCCAGCCTGCATCCTGCTACCCCCACCAGGAGACAGATCCTAGCAGCTGTTTTCTCCTGGGCCCTGGGGTGGTTCTCCTCCCCGAACCTGCCTCCCCTCCTGGGGCTTCTCCCTGTAACCAAGAGGTTGGCCCTGCCCAGAGCCACCGGCTGCGGCCTTGCGGCCGGGCCCGGCCCCGCGGTCCCCAGTGCAGCAGGCACACAGGAAGCCCCTCGAAGGCCCCACCCTGGGTGCTGCCCAGCCCTGGCTCTTGTGCCCACACCAAGTCCCTCTGACTTAGGCGGGGCTGGAGCCGCTGGGGCTGGGAAGGCTTCCCCGTGGAGGCCGTGCCTGGGTGAGGTAGACAGAGAAGGGTGAGAAGTAGAAAGCAGAGGACGGCCCGCGAACAGCCAGAGTGACCACAGCTCCGAGGGGCTTGGTGATTGCGGCTCAGCAGCGGAGTCACTCAGATGGAGGGACAGGCTCTCCCCACCCAGACCTCTGGCCTGGCCCAGCCCGGGCTAGCAGGTCACTGCCCCCTGCTCCTAGCTTCACCCTGGACGCCACTGCCTGCCCAGTCCGTCTGTCTGTCTCTCTCCTTCCTAGACCTCAGAAGTCACAGCTGCTGACCGTGTCTGTGATCCTCTGCAAGCAGCTCTATCCAAATGGCTTGGTTTGGGACGATCTAAGGCAGAGGTTCTCAACCTGTGGGTCGCGACCCCTTTGGCGGGAGAACGACCCTTTCACAGAGGTCGTCGCCTAAGACCATCCTGCATATCAGATATTTACATTATGATTCATAACAGTAGCAACATTACAGTTATGAAGTAGCAACGAAAATAATTTTATGGTTGGGTCACAACATGAGGAGCTGTATTTAAAGGGCCAGAAGGTTGTGTACTCAAAGTCCTGCAGCACAAGAGTGCGTGAGAAGCAGGGACAAGCCCGCGTGCCCTCCTTGGCAAGTCTAGCGTGCCCTCTGACATGGTTTCCACCGCGGCCCAGACCTCCCCTACCCGGAGGACAGAGGCTGAAATCCGGGCAACCACCAAGGCCCAGAGGGCCTGGTGAGAACTGTCCCGAGAGGGGCAGCCTGGGGAGCCAGGCCCCCAGCCCCCCAGGGCCCGGCAGGGAAGCTCCCGGGGCTCTTGGAAACCAGAGCTGGCACAGAGAATACCCAGGTGCCGGGGGCGAGGTGTGGGGGAGGCTGTGGGGGGCTGGCTCCCCTCCTGAGAACACGGGCCCTGGGACTCCACGCCAGCTGCAAGCTCTGCTGATAGCATAGCCCTGCTCAGGAATGACTCCTGGGGACAACCCTCCCACCCCCCCACAAAAGACAGGACCCCCAACGTGGCTGTCTCTGTAGTTTGGAATTTAGCTCCAGGGGGCTCCCCGGGGCCTCCTCCCCAGCGGGTTCTGTGCCAAGTCAAGAGCAGAGACGACAGAGAACAGTAAACAAACACTTTCCTGGCCCCGGACCCTCCTCCGAGGGGGCTAGTCAGGCAGCTGAGAAAGGGGGTCTCCCCCCCCAGCCCCTGGGTCCCCACTCTCGCTTCTCTGCACCCGTGCCAGGGAGCATGCCCGCCACCCCGGGCCCACCGCCCCGGAGCACAGGGCAGCACTTACCATGATAGAAAAGATGAGGGGGATGAGGTTGAGGGGCCAGACCGGGCAGAAGCAGGAGGCGATGGCAAGGATGAGGTAATCTTTGGGGGCTTCTCGGTCCTGGGCATAGGAGGCGGTGGCCGTGGAGGACGCCCGCCTGGAGCTGGCCCGGGAGGGCGACCGGGGCAGGGAGGCCTCCCGGTGCCCCTCGGGGACCACCTTGAAGGGCAGCCCGTGGCCGTTCTGCTCCAGGTCCAGAGCCCCCGAGAGGGACTTGGGCAGCTTCAGGGACTTGTCCCCCTTGTCCTCCACCTTGGTGAGGAGCATCTCCATCTCGGGCAGGTCCAGGGGCGAGGCGGCGCCTGGCTCCCGCGCAGGGGGAAACTGAGGCTGCAGGGGGTTGGCCATGTTGGCTTGAGCCTTGGGCCGCTTCGGTTCCAGACCGTGAGAAGGGGGTTCCCGAGGGACCTCAGCGCACCATTCCTCAGCCCAGACCCGGGGTGGGGGGGTGGGGGCGGCCCACAGGTCAGGGGCCGAAGTGTCGCCAGGGAGCAAGGCTTGGAGGGTGGGCTGTCCAGGCCCAAGAGCTCAGCGTCTGGGTCCTGCCCGCTGCCCCGCCGAGCCGCTGGGAGCTGGAGTCTTCAGTTGCGTTCAAGTTGGAGGACAACTTCGCTGATGCTGCTGGCAGCACAGATGGGCGGGGAAGCAGCAGAAAGCAGCGCCAGGAGCAGAGAGAAGAGGCTCCTCTCCAGAGTGAGGCTCCGTGAAGTCAGGGCGGCTGTGTGTGTGTGTGTGTGTATGTGTGTGTGTGTGTGTGTGTGTGTGCGCACCCCACGTGGCCTCCCTCTCTCCCTGCCCTCCTCCGAGAAGCTTTTCCTTTTCAATTCTCTCTCCCCCGAGAACCGCCCAGCAGCCTCTGCCCGGCCCAGCCCCACTCTGCCAGCCCGGCCCAGCCCAGCCCAGAGGGACTCGGCTGACCTCCACTTCCCAGCGCAGCCACAAGCCTGCTCCTCTGGGCTGGGGGCTCTGGGTGGGGAAAGAGAGAGAGTGGGTCACACGGGGTGGGGGCTCTCCAACTGTCCTGGGGAACTGAGCCCCCTACTTTCCTTCCCCTGGGGCAGGTGGCTGCTTCCTCTTATCTGTCGGGAAACACTGGGTCCTGAACCCATCGCATTCCACCCGGACCATGACCTCCAACTCCCGGAGGCATCCAGGCCCGAGCCTGGCTCCTGGCTCCAGGAGAGAAGGGGGGATGGAGCCCCAGTGTGGCCCCTGCAGGATCCTGCCTGGACCAACAGGGCCTGCTGAATGGGTTTCTGAGCAGCTCACCAATGTGTGGGGCAGAGCGGGTGTTAGTGGGGGAGTGTTAGCCCCATCTCATGCCCATCAGAGCTTTTCTGTGGTGCTAAGGAGCAGGCACCGGGGGCTCCTGGGGGCGCACGCCGACTCTGAGGGGCCCCGGTTCTGGCTGCCTGTCCACTCGGATTGGTACTGTCTTTGTTCTCTCTTCTGTCTTCTCTCTGTGTTTCTGCCTCCTTCTCTATTCTCTACACCTCCATGTCCCCAGTCTCTCTCCTTACCTTTATAAGAAGGACCTGGAAACACCAGGGTGTGTGTGTGTGTGTGTGTGTGTGTGTGTGTGTGTGTGTGTGGTTTGCAGGAGGCTGTAGCAGTTTCAAGCCCTGGGGTCATGCATGGTGGTGGTGGGAAGTTAGAGATGGAAGGCGGCTCAGAGGTGATGTGGTTCAAACCCGTTGCTCTCACAGACTAGAAAGCCAAGGCCTGGAAATGGAAAGTGAGGCTCATCTCAAACTGCATCCCAACCAGATACCAGTCTCTGGCCAGATCCGGTCCGGGGGCTAGTTTGAAGCCAAGCAAACCATTTCAGCAGGAAGAAGTGGCTTTGGGTGGTGTGTGTAGCTGGCTTCAGGAACGCCGCTTCCAGCAAGGATGGCGAGGGCCGAGGAGGGAATGCGACGGGGCGGGAACCGTGAAGAACTGGGCACAGAGGGAGGGGGGGAGAGCAGCGAGGAGCCGATGCCAGGGGAGCCAGAAGGACTCCTGGAGGCAAATCAGTCTCAAAAATTGTTTGTGGCTTTGAGGCAAATATTCAGGTTTGGTGACTATGACTACATTAAATTAAGCATGGTGGCTCCATACTGGAAATCCACTGCTATTCGCAGAATGCAGACCGCCAGGGCCCTGAGAGAGGCCCCCTGCCTGCATGGGCAGCAGGGGTGGGAGCGTGGCTTCGCCCTCACCTGGCTCCTCCGGAAGGCTCTCACCCATCCAGGTATGCACAGGAAGATGGGGTGAGCCCAGCTCCCCTGCCCGGGAACTTCCACAAATGTGCCGACACCTTTTCAAACATGAAACTCCCTGCAGAGGGTGGCAAGTTGGGTCCCTGAGACCCCGAGACCCTACGTCAGCATCCAGTTTGGACAGAATTCCATGTCACAACCTGGGAGCTGGGCCCGGGGTGGCAGAACCCAGGTCTCCAGCCCAGTTCCGGGTCCTCTAGCCAAGAGACTGCTGAGCGCTTGAAATGTGTCTGGTCCCAACTGACATGTGCTGTGTGCACAAAACCCACACGTTTTGAACACTCAGTACAAAAAAGAGAGAATGCAAAGTATTCCCATGAATATTTTGTACATTGATTATATATTAAAATAACATTTTGGATGCACTGAGCCAAATAAAACTATTAAAATTAATGTCACCTGTGTCTTTTTACTCCTTTAACGTGCCTACTAGAAAACTAGAAACCTGGCTTGCGTTATATTTCTATTGGGCAATGCTGGCCTCGAGACAGAACGAACCTGACATGAAGGGGACTTTTTGACTTAATGAAAACTCAGCAAAGAAAAGGCCAGGAAGTCCCCAGGGTGGGCCATGGCTGTGATGTTGCTGGGTGGGCCGGCCTTCAGGACTTGGGGACTCAGGTTTGCTCTGCCTCCGTGAGGTGCTGGGCTCATGGTGCCATCTAGTGGCCTGGTGGTGCTGAGGGGAATGGCCAGAGATGGAGTGAGACCAGGGAGGCGGGGGTGGGGGGGTGGGGTGGGGGGGGGGGTGGGCACGGGGAGGCATGGGAGGCAGGGGGAGGCAGGGGGAGGCAGGGGAAGCAGGGGGAGACAGGGGAGGCAGGGGGAGGCATGGAGAGGCAGGGGGAGGCAGGGGGAGGCAGGGGAAGCAGGGGGAGACAGGGGAGGCAGGGGGAGCAGGGGGAGACGGGAGGCAGGGGGAGGCAGGGGAAGCAGGGGGAGACAGGGGAGGCAGGGGGAGGCAGGGGGAGGCGGAGGAGGCAGGGGGAGGCAGGGGAAGCAGGGGGAGCAGGGGGAGACGGGAGGCAGGGGGAGGCAGGGGGAGCAGGGGGAGACGGGAGGCAGGGGGAGACAGGGGAAGCAGGGGGAGACAGGGGAGGCAGGGGGAGGCAGGGGAAGCAGGGGGAGACAGGGGAGGCAGGGGGAGGCAGGGGGAGCAGGGGGAGACGGGAGGCAGGGGGAGCAGGGGGAGACAGGGGAGGCAGGGGGAGGCAAGGGGAGGCAGGGGGAGCAGGGGGAGGCAGGGGGAGGCAGGGGGAGGCAGGGGGAGGGAGTATCCAGTTTCTGCTCTAGAGCTGCTGAGCCAACCCAGCCAGCTGCTCCAGCTCCCACTCCCTCACACCCCAGACGAAGTCTTAGGTGGAGGTCCATGGGCCATATTCATCATTCGAAGTGAGCTTGGCCTGCACAGTATTGACTCAGCACGTGTTTTGTTTTGTTTTTGAATCTATTTCTCACAAAAACAGGCATTTTAGACTTTTGACATGAGGATCTTGGAACCTTGGGCCCATTTTCTGCGGAGCCACAGGGTCAGCTTAGCCTTTAGAAGGAGGGCATTGAGCTCCTCCAACTCCACCTTCGCCTCGGGCGTCCGAGCTGTGTGCCCTGCCCAGCTAGACAGGTGGCTGGCCCTCCTGGTCTGCAGCTGGCCTCTCCCTAGTGCGGGCACAGGGAACTGAAGAAAATCCTTCCCTTCTCTGCCCCCTTCCCCGCTGGGCTATGGGGTCATGGAGGGGCAGGCACGCACCCAGCTCCTAGCCCAGTGCCTGGGTGGTCGGATGAACTGGAGGAAGATGAAAACTCCAACCAGGCACCCAAGGCGTGTCCACACCACCACTCGTTCCACCTCTGCCCGCCCCAGCCTAGCTCCCCTGAGCACGGAGGATGCTGAGGTGCGAGCAGTGGAGGGGAGAGTGGACCTGCATACTGGGGGTGCCCTTCGGTGGTGGGTGCACAGGGAGGCAAGGCTCAGAAAGGTGGGTACGTTGGAGCCTAATCCCAGGGGAAGAAGAATTCAGCCCCTCATGTATAATTCGGGGTCTGTGCCTATGGTCCTTTCTACCCTGGGCTCGTTGGGTATCCGGAAACCCTATGGGGCGGACAGAGCAGGAATCATTAAGCAAATTCTTCTTCTCACTGAGGACTTCCTGGGCCCAGCTCACCCTGCTCTAGGGGTGACAGCCTTCTGGTGTCTGTACACACACACACACACACACACACCAAGTGTGAGGAAAACTCAATGTGATCATGTTCCCAACACAAGCACCCCGGCTTCACACCTGTACGGTGGGGTCCCTCCAAAGGAATCCACTTGAAATACTTCATCCTGACCGTCCTTGCATGAAACATGTCCCTCCTCCCCTTTGGAAGGTGCCCTAACAAGACGAATCTTTCACCATTTACAACCAGTTACAAAGCACCTCATGGATAGTAACCCTGTTCATATCCCTCCCAATTCCTGCAAGGTCTGTCTGCAAATTTGGTTTCCTTTTGGATTATTCCCTTGAAGTATTTTGGAGATATATATATATATCAGAGAGGAAGGGGGAGAGAGAGAGAGAAACTTCAATGAGAGAGAATCATTGATCAGCTGCCTCCTGCACGCCCCCTACTGGGGATTGAGCCCGCAACCCAGGCATGTGTCCTTGACTGGAATTAAACCTGGGACCCTTCAGTCCGCAGGCTGATGCTTTATCCACTGAGCCAAAGCAGTTAGGGCTATATATTTTTTTAAATTGATTTCAGAGAGGAAGGGAGAGGGAGAGAGATAGAAAATCAATGCTGAGAATCATTGATTTGCTGCCTCCTACACGCCCCCTATTGGGGATCGAGCCCGCAGCCCGGGCATGTGCCCTGACAGAAATCAAACTGTGACCTCCTGGTTCATAGGTCAACACTCAACCACACTGCCCAGGCCCCTTGAAGTATTTTGACTTTGATTTTTCCAAGTTGTTCTTTACCATAAAGGAGCAGATGCACATTACTAGAAATCTGTAAGTGAGTCCTTCCTCCACATCCCTGACAACACTGGGTCTGGTCATTGTTACTTCTTCTTGCTGGTATGTCTCGTTCATTGCTAGAGAGGTGAGGTGCTGTTCCCTGTGATGGAGGCAGGGAGTGTGAGGGAGGGGTTGGAAGGCACAGACTTCAAGAGAATCCAGGAGACCGTGTGCCCAAGGCCCTTTGTGAGTGTGAAGTTGCTGGGAGTGTGTCACTTTATCACCCTCTGCCCTTGCAAGGGTAACTGTCCCTCCCCGGGGAACACTGTTTGAGAGGGCCGCTAGTGCTGACCTTACAGGTACATCATTTCTGACTTTGTGTACATCAGTCCTTCATCTCTTTGGGACATAACTTTAGCAGCCCTGTCTTACATATGTTTTCTCTCTCCAGTACTTTCCATTTTATGTTCACTTAATACCTCTCTTGTACTGTTTTTCTCTATATTTGGACAAACCTATCTGGTCTCAGTTGATAACTTCCATTTCTTTAACACTCACAGATTTACCTTCTCTCCACAGCAAATCAGTTATCTTGAAGAATGGTATGGTCTTGGAAGCAGACAAAAAAAAAAAAAAAATCAAGCAAGGCCCGGCCAGTGTGGCTCAGTGGTTGAGCATCAACCTATGAAGCAGGAAGTCATGGTGAGTACTGGTCAGGGCACAAGCCCGGGTCTCGGGCTCCAGCCCCAGTTGGGGGGTATACAGGAGACAGCCGAATCAATGATTCTATCTCATCACTGATGTTTCTCTCTCTCTTCCTCTCTGAAATCAATAAAAATATATTTTGTAAAAATCAAGCAAGGGTTCCACAAAGCCTGGAAGGCACACAATTAAAGGTATTCTGGCCTAGGATCCCCATAGCCTCAGGGAGAGGAGGGGGTGCCTGTTAGGTCAATATGTACACACATGCACACACTAATACACATCCACACATCTATATAAGCGTGAACATAATCTGTACATGTCAGAAAACCCCAGGATGCTAGGCAAATGCATGTCAGCAGGCAAATATGCAGGTGTATGCTCTCAAACACATAGCCCTGATAAAACAATAGTAACCAATATGTTCTGGACTCTAGTTTATAAACTTACCTTCCCGTTCATTCTCTCCTTATTCCAGCCTTGTGAATAGAATATGTCTTAATAGCTTCCAGTCAGCGAGTGCTTGCCTGGGCCAGGCACTATGCTAAGTGCTTTAAATGCATTAGCCCATTTAGTCCGCCCAGCAGCCTATGATGTAAGTCTCATTATGTAAATCCATTATACAGATGGGAACACCAAGGCTCAACATCATGAGGTGATTTGCCAAGATTACTCAGCTGATAAGTGAGGAGACTGAGAAATACCCTTGAAAAGTGGATCTGAACCTCACGCATTCTCTTAGACAAGGATTTTTAAAAAAATCTGTGTTTAAGTGGTTCCCCCACAGTTTGAACCTGTGGTGTTCGAGGGTCAACTGTGTTTTCAATCTTCGGGCAGGAATCCACAACATGTGGAGGACTGACTTAAATTACAGGCGGATATTTTATTGTGGGTGTGGTCCGAGCCCTAACCCTCCCACATTAAGGGTCAATGGTACTTTCACAGCCTCTGCTGACCTCACGCTTCTGCTGGACACTCAGTCTTCCACCTTCAGGGGGCACCCTCACCGCCCTGGTGCTGAAGGTACAGCTGGGCAAGAGAACCCTCAGCTCTTTCTATCCTGGAATTTGGGGAAGCAGAGAATAAAAACCTCAGGCTGAAGCAAGGTAGAAGCACTGTCCAGGCCGGTCTGTCGTACGAGTGTAATAATATATAATCAGTCACAATTTATGGGACACCTTCTATTTGCCAGAAACTGTGCATTTTGAAGGAATGTTAATCCTCCCAGCTACCCGGCGGCAGTCCCCGGGACAGAGGTGAGCAAGCAGAGGAGTAGAGAGGTTAAGTGATGCCATGGGTCACACGTGTAGTCAGTGGACAAGCAGAGATTGGATCCCCGGCTGTCTCTTTCCTGTGCGCTCTCAGGCTGTGGCGCTGCCTCTCAGACAGGGAGGCTCAGTGGGCAGGCCTGGGGCCAGAGTCCCACATTTTGCTCCTGGCTGGACCTCAGGACCCTGATGACCCAGAGTCCAAGCCTTCCTGTGATCTGTGCCCCAGCCCCCTGCCCTGTGAACTTGGGAGTCTGTGAGCCAAGTGCATCAGCCAGCAAGCAAAGACATCTTGAATGATGGCAGTGAGCCGCACCTCAGCTGTTCTGGGGAACCCTCACTCCTCCAGGGCTAAGAGCATCTCTCCAGCTCCTGTGGGGCCCCCAAATCTGCGCTGTGTGACTCTTCCCCCAACTGGCAAGAGCCCAGCTCTCCAAGGAGACCAGAGAGCTCTCAGCCTGCCCCTGGCACATCTGGGTCCTCCCCCAGCAAGCAGCAGCTGCACCAGCAGCCAGGCCCGCCCGAGTGAGCCAGACGCTAGCACAGGAGTGTTCATCTTAGATGACAGCGGCTCTCCAGACATCTCGGGGGGCAGGGGTTGGCTGTGCGTCTCACTTCCTCCTCTGGAGCCTTGGCCTGAGGCCCCACTTCCCTTAACCTCCTCCCGGTAATCCTTCCCGGATTCTAAGGCCACCTCTCCACACAGTGGCCCCGGCTACACTGGTTCCCTGGGAGCTCCATCTCATCACTGGGGGTACAGGCAGGAGTCACTGACCCCCACTTCTGGGCCCTACCTTCAGCTTCCTCCTCGGGGACTGCCCCAGACTGTTTCCATCGCTGTCCTCCCTGGGGCTGGAGGCAGATGGCAGGTGTGCAGGGTCCGGAGTTGGGGCTGATCACACCCTCGGCCTTCCAGGCCTGGCCTCCCCTATTCCCAACAATGTCCTTTCCCAGGGTGCCCCTCGCCGTGCTCAGCCGTGCTCAGCCTCCCCTGGGGTCTTGCAATGATTCAATGCCCCCAAGGACCTACCTGGGCCTTCAGGGTGGGGCCCAACATTTCAGGGGGAGCCCCAGGCCTCGGGTCCCTCAGGCCCTTCTGCCACCCTGAGCCACCGGGCCCCGTGGAGTGCTGGGAGCAGACAGAGATGCTCGCTTCCCTTTTATTTGGCTGCTGCTGATCACCTCTCCCAGAGCACAGACTTGGCATCAGCACAGGCAGGGGCAGGGGACCCCACACTGTGCCAGCAGACCACACCAGGGTGACCCCCACTCCCACATACAAGTCCCCGGTCCAAAAGCACCCATTCTGCTAAAAAGCAGCAGGAGAGAACAGGAGTCAGAGGCTCCGGAACAAAAGTCACTTCCAGCAAGAGTTCATCAGGTCCAAATGTCAGGAAGAGCCGGCAGGCGCGCAGCCCCAGGCTCAGCTCCTTCCCGCTGGCCAAGCCTCCTTTCCCCGCAGGCTCAGCGCAGTCTCACTGGGTTTTGTTCTGGCTTTTTGCAGTCTTCTCTTCTGTAGTCATCCCGACCTTGGCTCCTCCCTCCACCAGTCCCTGCGCTGTGAGGGCAGGTCAGGGATGCGGGTAGCCCAGCCCGGAGCCCGCCCGCGGGTGGCCCAGCGGCCAGGCCAAGGGCGCCCGGGGACACCAGCGCCAGCTCCCCGCGGAAGCCTGAGCCAAGCCCGGCGCCTCGGGCACTGGCCGCCCCAGGGGCGTGTGCGGGGAGCACGAGGCACAGCGCGGTGCGAAGAGCCCTGCGGGCGTGGGCGCCGGCCCCTGCGGACTGGAGCCCGCGTCCCCGGCGGACCCCGCGCGCTCAGCCTGGCGGCGGCACTCCAGGTGCCCGCAGGGCCAGCGGGGCGCGGGGCTGGCGCGCAGGACCAGGGAGAGCGCCGTGATGCGGTGGATGGCCCGGCGCAGCGTGGCGATCTTGGAGAGCCTCTTGCCGCCGAGGTCGTGCCGCAGCGCCCTGCGCAGCGCGTTGAAAGCCTCGTTGTAATCCAGGATGCGCTTGCGCTCCCGCACGTTGGCCGCCACGCGCCGCGCCTTGGACCGCACCGGCCGGGCGCGCTTTTTACTACTCGGCACCTCCTCTGCCTCGCCCAGGCCGCGGGGGGCGCCGTTCTCCCTTAGCACCCCAAAATCCTTCCCGGCCTCCAGGCCAGAGCCCCCCAAGTCCTTGACAGAGCCCTCGGCCCCCTTGAGGCCCCTGAGGCCTGGTCCTGGCGCGCCTCGGTGCATGGCCTTCTCCAGGCCTTGCTGCTCCGGCTCCGGCTCCGGCTCCGGCTCCGGCTCACACGCTTGGCAGTCCCACTCCGAGCCTTGGCTCCGGCAGGCTGGACACTCCCAGGACAGGGCTCGTTAGCTGGGCTTTATGGCACCACGTGGCTCTCCGCCCTCCCCATCCATCCATCTCCCTCCTCCTGCTTTATTACCTGCCTCCAGGTAGGCTGGTGAGGGAGGGACCAAGAGGAAGGAAGCAAGGAAGCATGCAGATTCTTGTGTGAGGGGACCAGCCCGCCTCGCCCGCCCGGGACAGTGCCCCAGCCACCGGGGAGAACCTACTGCCTCTCTCAGGGCCCTTCTGGGGTAGCTGGGCTCCATTTCTTCCTCCACCCCACCCCACCCCACCCCACCCCAATAGAATGCCAAATTTGGCCTCTGAGCAGGAGAGCAGATAGGGGCACAAGGGTACTTAAATGTGTTTCAAGAACCTTTAAAGTTCTTGTCAAGTCCCGTGGGCAACCACGGAGCTGATATGGGAGGAACAGGACTGTCCCGCAGGAACAATAAGGGAGGGGCTGATCTGATACAGCGGGCCCTGCGGGTAAGATGCGCCTGGAATTCCTGGCTTGTCCAGCTGGCAGCGAGGCTGTGGGATTCTGGGTTCCGGTTTTGGTTAGGCCTTACCGGCCCCCACCTCCCTCCCTGGGGCTCTCCTTTCTGCAGGCAGAGCTAGACGGAGTCACCAGCAGTGGGGGATGGAGAAGACTGTCCGGTGGCCCTCTGCATCCCTGTGGTACCATCAGGGGCATCTTTTGGGCAGCCTTGTCTCATGACACAGCACTGAGTTATGGACTTCGTGAACCCACCTGCCACCCCCATCCCCCTGGGGATTTGGATTTTAGACAGGGTCTCAGAAGAAGAATAAAGCTTAATCCTAGATAAGGCCCCCAGTGGGATTTCAGGCATCCCCAGAGAGTCATTTGGAGCCCCAAGATACGTCTCATTCCCAGCCACGGCCAGCTGTGGAGTCAGCTGGGGGGGTACGGGGTTCCCCTCCATCTGCCAATATGCCATTAACCCCCTTATTTCAAACTGTGAATTACTCCACGGAGGAAAAGACCTGGGCACTGGGAAACAAATACATGTATTTATTTGTGTGATTCTTAGTTTTATTGTCTGTCTTGCCTACTAGACTGTAAGCATCCTAAGGATGTTTGTATTTCTGGGGTTGTATCCCAGAAATACCTGCGGAATTAAAAAGTGAATGAAAGCAGCTAAAACTGGATGTTTCCTCCTCCATACTCAGTCTGTTTCCCACCATCCCCACAACACACACACACACACACACACACACACACACAGGTACACACACAGAGGTACACACATAGGCGCACACAATCACACAGACACACGCAATCACACAGAAATGCCCGCCTCAAACAGAATTCTATACAGAGCATAGGCACTCCTGTCCACCCATCCAAATAATATGTCAGTCTTGATGGATCTCAGAATGGGAGGCAGGGAATTGGGGCTTTTAAGTGCTTTTTTAACACTCCTCTTCATCCCCCGCCCCCCACCCCACCCCCACAGCCAGTGACCCCTCACAGAACCTCCCCCCTAGGGCATAGTTGGACACAGGAGTGCTTCCAGAGAATTCTACTGGACAGGTGGTCAGAGGGAGACCTGTTTTAGTTCTGCCACCAACTTGCTACGTGACCTTGCGCCAGTCATGCCCCCCTCTCTGCCCCTCAGTTTGCTTTTCTTTGCAAGGAAGACATCCTCTCCACAGGGGGAGACAGGCGGGGCCAGCAACGTAATTTGCAGGGCCCAGTGCAAAAGAGAATGCGGGCCCTTTGATCAGAATTAGTGAGAATTTGAAGGTGGCGACAGCAGAGCACTAACCCGAGCTTGGGTTCCTTCTGCGCGTGGCAGGTCCCACGCCCAGGAAGCCGGCCCTGAGTGTGGGATAGAGGAGGATCGTGGTCATAACAAGCTCAAGCTTGGGATCTAAACTCACCTGCTTTTTGACATTTTCATATACACCCTGGGGAAAGCTTTCCCAGGGACTCAAGGAGATGGGATGCAGTGAAGAGCAGCCTGGGGAAGTACTGCATCTGGTTATCAGAGGGTCGTCTCAGCCTGCCTGTGGTTCCCAGGGAGCCCATGTGACCCACGATCAGGAGGAAATGGATGGGCGAGACCAGAGCACCCCCATCTCCATGGAAGATGGAGCTGACCTGTCGGAGGATAGCCTTCCCTTCCCACTCACCCCCAGGGCAGCCTCCTGGAGGGAAGAATCTGCCTGGGGCAGCGCCGGAGCTGAGGGGAGGGTGTCAGGTGACAAACAAGCTGAAACTGCTTTCAGCTGCGCTTCCTTCTTCCTCTGAGAACTGCCAGGCCACAGGATGCTGCTCAGTAATAATTAGGAACAATAATAGTAATATTGATACTGACTTCTATTAAGTGCTTACTATAGGCCAAGCATGGCACTGTGTGCTTTTTAAAAATATATTAATTATTTTTTTCTTTTGAGAGAGACAGAGAGAGAGGAAGTGAGAGAAAGCGAGAAACGTCGATTTGTTGTTCCACTTATTTATGCATTCCTGTGTGTGCCCACAATCTTGATGTATCCAGATGATGCTCTGACTAACAGAGCTACCCAGCCAGGGCCTCCTGCATTCTTTTTAAACATATATTATTTTAGCCTCATAACTACCTGATACAGAAGGCCCTGATATTATAATACCCATTATACAGACTGGAAACTAGACTCTGAGAGTTAAGTAACTTGCCACAAGTCAGAGGGATGAGCTGTGGCTGAGGCAGAATTTCATTTCTGGGGGTGTGGCTGCTATTTGAAGACCAAGCTCTTAATCCTTCTTGGGCTTGTACCTCCATTTTCCATTCAGAGAGCACCCCTACCCCCACCACAGCCCCCAGAGCCCCCACTGACCACCTGTAGGTTTTAGAGGCCTGGCATCTGCCCTTTGAAACAAAATCCAGTGATATATTCAAATAGTTTCAACCAAATGTGAAAAATAAAAAGAGCCGGGCTGATACAGAGAAAACCGGGGGATGGTGGGAGGAGAATAGGGAAGGAGGGTCCCCCAAATGAGGAGAGACCAGCAGAAAAGAGTAGAGAATATGGGCTGGAAGCCAGGAGACGTCAGGAGCAGCTCAACTGCCTGTCTCCCGGGCTGAGATGCGCTGCCTGCGGTTTCTTGAATAATTCCAACTCTGATCACAGCTGAATGATGGCTGCCAGGACCCCAATGGCTACTGGGACCCTGGGCAGAGCTCCAGAGACCAGAAGTGACAGGCCACTGCCCACCAGTTGACCCAGGAGTAGCCTGGGGGGTTCAGGATCAGCCTGCAGCTCCCTGCACGCACGTGCTGGGAAGGCTCTGGGACTCCGCCTGTCAGAGCTCTGGATGGAGTCCCATGGCCTGCAATCCTCGCCACTCAACCACCGTCCCTCCTCTGTGCAGCCAGCCCTCGGCCCTCCCCCACAGAGCTTCCCGGTTCTTCATTCCGCCTTAGGATTTATCGTCTTGTACTTCTATGCTCATGCTGGGACCACAACTAGGCCACCTCTGTATTCCCAGTTCCTGCCTAGCACAGTACCTGGTACTAGTAGGTACAAGGAAATACTTGCTGAATGTTGAATAAATGGCGTCATCTCTGAAAAGAAGATATTCATGAAGCTCTGGAAACTCCACACTGGTCTGACCAAGCAAAGCTCTACATTGAAACCCAGTAAACATGTATTGAGCACCTATGAAATACCAGGCCCAGTGCTGTAGGCTTTCACATGTGTTGACAACCACAAATGTGTATTAACTTCAGTCTACAGAAACTCCATTATTAAAAGAGAAGAAAGTAAACTTTGCAGCCGAATAGAAATGCTTCCGAATTCCTCGCCCACCCAGGACCCCCCCATGGGGCCTGGGGGGGGGGCGGGGGGGGGGGCGAAGGGGGTTTGATGGTTGTCTTAAAGCCTGGCTCTCAAACTGTTGTAGTAGGGGCAGCGGTAGCATCTGCAACATCTCAGACCCCACCCTAGATATTATGAATTCAAAATCCTGTCTTCACAGCAAAGCGGTTTAATGCTCAGAAAGATGTAATATATGTTCTTTCAGAGTCTGGCTCGGTAGTTATGAAATTTTAGCTTGCCCAAGAACTATTGTTCAGGGTTATATCACAGTGCCTTGTGTACCAAATTCTAAGTCTTATTCAAGGATAATTTTGACTCCACACAATTTTTTCCCTTTTTTTTTTTTTTTTTAAATCATCACCTGAGGATATGTTCATTGGTTTTAGAGAGAGAGGAAAGGAGAGTGAGAGAGAAACATTGATCCTTTGCATCCCATAGGTACCTGGACTGGGAACCTGCCATCTAAGGATGTGCCCTGACCGGAATCGGACCCATAGCCTTTTGGTGGATGGGACGATGCCCCGCCTGAGCCACCAGGCCAGGGCACAACCTCCTTCTTGACCTTAACTTGAGAACGTCCCCACCCATGGTTAGATGGAGGGAGAATTCGTCACAGTGGACAACTAGGAGGCTTGAAAAAGAACAGGAAATCTGTAAAAAGGGGAGGTGGGGATGAAATTGAAACACAGATTTCTCCGCTGACCCCCTACACGTGAACCTTCAATGGCCATTAGAGGTTAGTAAAATCAAAGAAAATGCCCAGACAGCCGGGTGCTTCCAGCGCTGGGAGCCGGCCTGCAGCCCTGCCCAGGACGGGCCTGGCGCTGCTGCCTGTTTCTTACAAACATTTCCAGGCCGCGGGTCCGGAAAGGGCGCTGGGCTCCAGGTCATCATCTAAGCAGTGGTTCTCAACCTGTGGGTCGTGAACAATGAAAATACATCCTGCATATCAGATATTTACATGAGGATTCATAACAGTAGCAAAATTACAGTTATGAAGTAGCAACGAAAATAATTTTATGGTTGGGGGTCACCACAACATGAGGAACTGCATTAAAGGGCCGCGGCCTTAAGGAAGGTTGAGAACCTAAGGCCTCGCTCTCTTGACTAGCAACCTGGGCTCCCAAAGAGAGGCGCCCCGCCGCACCCGGCCCACGAACGGAGAATCCGGGGGACTCCCGGCGATCCTGGCTGCGATGATCCCTCGTGGGGGGGCTCCGCCCGACTTCAAAGGCGGGCGGCGGGGCAAGTATTTCCGCGGCACCTGCAGCGGCGGCGGTGCCCGTGCGGGAGGCTGGAGGCTGGAGGATGGAGGATGGAGCCCGCCCCTGCCCGGGAGCACCGCTCCTCCGCGCCCGGCCGCAGGGGGCCGGCGAGGGAGGCGGGGCCGCGGCGGTGATTTAGAGCCGGGCGGTTCCGCTGCCGGCCGCCAACGTGCCTATTACCGCCCGGCTCAGCCAGGATTTCAGAAATTCCTGCTCATCCTCTGGAAATTCCGGTATCAGTCCCCCGAGGGAGGACAGAACCCCCACCGTGGAGAGAACCGAGCCCACGGGGTCCTGAGGACTGGAGAGCAGGCCCCCACAAAGGCGGCGCGGCTCAACTTAGAGGCGGGCTTGGTGTGGGAGAAATTTGGAATCAGCAGGTTTGGGCTCCGCTTCGGGCTTTGTCCGTTCATTTATTCATTCATTTATTCAACGAAAATGTATTGACTGCCTACTGTTCTAGTCAGCTATAAATAAAACAAAAACCTGTCCTCGTGGAAGTCACATTTTAATGTGGACAGCAAATAATAAGGAAAATAAGTAATTCATGCAGTAAATAAGGACCATTAGAAGTATATTAGAAGGTGATAAATGCAACAGAAAAAAAATGACACCAGAAAAGACAGAGTGTGAGTCTGTGTGTTTGGGGAAATGGGGCCGTGAGAGCAAAGAAAGCCAAATGAGAAGGTGACCTCTGAGTAAGGACTGGAATGAGGCCAGGCATGGTGGCATCTGGGGGGAAAACTTGCAGGCAGAGGGAAGAGCGTGTGCAAAGGCCCTGAGGCCAGAGGGAGTCCAATGGGGCTGAGCAGAGTAAAAGGTGAGCTGGGGTTGGTGACATGGTCGCACAGGCTGCTGCAATATCTTCCACTGCTACTTGGCAAGAGATGGGAAGCCATGAAACATTTATCTCCTCCCCTCCATTCATGGATCTTTAAAAACAAAAGAAAAACCATTAGCTTTCCCTTTCTCTGTCTGCTGATGAGGACTCCCTCCACCACACCCCTCTCCCTCCTCCCTCCCCAGGTGGCCCTGCCTGTTCTCTGGGGGTCATGTCCTCCTCTCTCTTCTCCTGCCTCCACTTCTTCGCTTCTGGAGGCCTTGCCCTCCTTTGATTTTTAAGTCTTTCCCTCTCCATTGGCTCCTTCCTTGGAAATGCAAATGTGTTCAGGCTGCTTCCTCCAATTGTCCTCCCCTACACCCTGGAATGAATACCTTCCCCCTTCCCTTCAGCTCCCTCCCTAAATTATCACCCTCATAGGCCATCTGGCTCTTGCCACCTTCCAATCCCCACAGAAACCCTCTTCTCTCTCATCATCTCCTGTGATCTCATCAAACCTTTCCAGGTCGCCCCAGCTGGTTTGGCTCTGTGGATAGAGTGTCAGCCTGGGGACTGAAGGGTCCCAGCTTCCAGTCCAGTCAAGGGCACATGCCCAGGTTGTGGGCTCGATCCCCAGTAAGGGGCGTGCAGGAGGCAGCTGACCAATGATTCTCTTTCATCACTGATTTTCTATCTCCCTCTCCCTTCTCATCTGAAATCAATAAAAATATATATATTTTTTTAAAAAAAAAATCTTTCCAGGTCAATTGTTACACATGGATTGAGCACCTACTATTTGCCAGGTCTTGGATTCAGTACTGAAGATATAATGATGAACAAAACAGACCTGGTCCCGCCCTCCTGGAGCTTGCCGTCTGGTGAAGAAGGCCATCTCGTAAACAAAAGATCTCAATAGCACAACACGAAAGACTGTGCAAGGGTTGGAAGGGGTGCGGAGGGTGGAGTAGGGACTTCTTTGCGGGGCCAGGGAAGGTTTTACAGGGGAGATGAGGCCTAAACAGGATTTCAAAGGAGGAATAGGAGTTTGCCTAGCAGACAAGGGGTGGAAAGGCATTGAAGATTGAGGGAATAGTATGTGCCGAGACCTGGAATTATAATCCATCCTTGTATGATGAGGAAAATACAGTAAATCAACTTTGCCAAACCATGATGTGCAAGACCAGGGAGTGATGGGAGATGAGGCTGGGACCACTAGGCACCATGCCAAAAAGCTTGGTTTTGTCATGTAGGTAACTAGGCACCACAAAGGGGGGTTCAGCTGAGGAGTGACACAGTCATCTTCCACTTGTCGGTAGAGCTCCTCTGAATAGTGTAGAGAATGGCTCTGAAACAAACTCCAGGCAGGAGGCGACTGTCGGGGTCCAGGTGAAAGAGGAGGAGCCAGAGCTATGCAAGCCTGCCCTAGCCAGTTTGGCTCAGTGGATAGAGTGTCTGCCTGCAGACTGAAGGGTCCCACGCTTGATTCCCGGTCAAGGGCACATATTTCGGTTGCAGGCCCAATTCCCAGTCCTGGTCGAGGCACATGTGGGAGGCAACCAATCAATGTGTCTCTCTCACACTGTTGTTTCTCTCTCTTTGTCTCTCCCCGTCCCTTCTACTCTCTCTTTAAAAAAAAAAAAAAAAAGAGAAAAGAACCGAAGCCTGACATTTCTGAGCAGCCCCTCCTCAGTAGGGTTCACTGTGGACGTGGGAGAAGGCTCAGGAAGAGCAGAGAGCTGATGGGCAATGGTCACCTCTTCCTGGGGGCGGGGAGAACTTATGGCCCTGGGGCTTGTGGTGAATTGTGTGTGTGTGTGTGTGTGTGTGTGTGTGATTGGTGTTTGCTGTGCAGCATTTGAATAATCTTGCTATCTGGAGGGAAGGCCCCTCCATGGTGGGGCTCTGGGTGGGAGAGGTTTCCAGCCAGGACAGACAGGAGTCTAGGTATGTCCTAGACCCGTGGTCGGCAAACTGTGGCTGGCGAGCCACATGCGGCTCTTTGGCCCCTTGAGTGTGGCTCTTCCTAAGCCTTAGGAGTACCCTGATTAAGTTAATAACAATGTACCCACCTATATAGTTTAAGTTTAAAAAATTTGGCTCTCAAAAGAAATTTCAATCGTTGTACTGTTGATATTTGGCTCTGTTGACTAATGAGTTTGCCGACCACGGTCCTAGACTATGGAGCAGGTGTCCCAAAGAAACAAGCAACAGTAGAGAAACTGCCCTACCGATCCCAGGGCCGGTGGTCTCCAGTGACTTCCTGTAGGAGCATCCAGAGGAGGTTACTGGCTAGGTTGTGGGTCCAGCCACGCAGTTTCCTGGAATCCCTACACGTTTCCCAAACTTAATTCCCAGCCTTTCTTTCCAACAGGTCTTGTGAGATACCTCGGAGCTGCCCAATGGCTTCCTCTTTTGCTTACGTGAACCAAGTTAGGTTTCGTTGTTGACAACCAAGAACCCTGACAGCACAGAGCAGAGGGAAGCAGCCGGCCTGTGTCTCTCTCTTACTCCCAAGCCGATCCTAGTCCCTGCCATTGGCCAGCCCTGAGAGCTGGAGCAGGTGCTTTCCCTTCTCTGAGCCTCAGCGTCCTCGTTGGTGCGATGGATTGGTAACTGCATCCTAAGGGAGCTGTGAGGATTAAGTGACGCAGGAAGCCCTCAGTGCAGTGCCTGGCTCATAGAAGGCCCTCAGTAATACCTAGTTGTCCTAGCAGATTTACCCAGCATCCCCAGGAGGGGGCGTGCAGGGGTTCTTTCTTCCCAGCTCATGCAGGCAAATGGGCCTCTCCCAGCCCACAGAGCAACATCCCTCCACAAGCACCTCCTGAGAGATGGTTCCTTTTTGATGGGAAGCGAGGATATTTCTTAGCCCTTCACCTACACTCCCCTCTGCTGTGTCCATAATGCTGAACAGCCGTGTGGTTGTCTGGGCTCTGGAATTAGACCTTTATTTATTAGCTGTAGAGCCTCGGGCAAGATGCTTAGGTAACCTCTCTCCAAGCCTCATTTTCCTTATCTGTAATTGGACATACTTTGTAGCACTGCTTTTTCAGATTTCTTGTGAGGATTAAATAAAACCGAACATGGTGCGCGCTCAGCACGGGGCCTGGCTCCACAAAGATGCTCTACGCCAGTGGTTCTCAACCTTGGCTGCACATTAGAATCACCTGGGAATCTTTTTAAAATCCTGATTTCTGGGCCTCATCCTCCGGAAATTCTGTTTCTTTGTTACTAATGTTGTGGCACCACCCCATAACAAAGAAACAGAATTTCCGGAGGATGAGGCCCAGAAATCAGGATTTTAAAAAGATTCCCCGGTGATTCTAATGTGCAGCCAAGGTTGAGAACCACTGCTCTACGCATATTTTCTCCTCCTCCTACCTCCTGGATCCCTTCCCCACCAGCCTGGCCATTGCAGCTGTAAATCATCCAGGCAACCAGCGCATTCTCCTCCCTCCCACCCAGGACCACACTCCTAATCACCTGCACCCACTAATGACCTGGTGATTGGCTTCTCGTTAAAACAATGTGCTGTTAGCCAGGGTCTCATCAGCCATGGATCTGCCCCAGGGTCAGTCAGGGGCCAAGTAGGAATTCTGGGTCCAGGGCCTGACTTGGTGTAGACCAGCGGTTCTCAACCTGTGGGTCATGACCCCTTTGGCGGTCGAACGACCCTCTTTCATAGGGGTCGCCTAAGACCATCCTGCATATCAGATATTTACATTACGATTCATAACAGTAGCAACATTACAGTTATGAAGTAGCATCGAAAATAATTTT
This sequence comes from Myotis yumanensis, assembly GCF_028538775.1. Taxonomy (NCBI): domain Eukaryota; kingdom Metazoa; phylum Chordata; class Mammalia; order Chiroptera; family Vespertilionidae; genus Myotis; species Myotis yumanensis. The sequence goes on along the minus strand of NW_027223767.1, from coordinate 19,736,373 downwards.
ATGGTTGGGTTACAACATGAGGAACTGTATTTAAAGGGCCAGAAGGTTGAGAACCACTGGTAGACAGTGTCCCAGGGGAGGTCCCAGCTCTTGTGAGGAGGGGAAACGGGCCCTGTGAGCAGTGACAGGAGGCTAAGCCATGTGTGGTCTGAAAGACACGTTTCTGCCCCTGGGGGGCTCCATTTTCTCATCTGTCAAGTGGGAATAATAAATGATGATGCCTTGTAGGGTTGTGTGAGGACAGACTGAGATCAATCAAATGTAAATTTCTGTAGAGGTCAGTACATGGTAGCCATTATTATTGTCGTTATTGCTTTCATCATCATTAGATTTTGATTTTTATTATTGGAACCCAGGTGCCAATTTTTCCAGCTCCATTTGGTGAATGGCTGATTCTATCGCCGATGATGATGTAATGCTTCATCATCTCTATGACGTAATAATGATATAATGCCCCTTCCAGGCATCTCTGTTGAGTGCTTGTCTAATCCCTTGGCCTCCTTGTTCATTTACCGAATTGTCTTTGGGTGCCCCTGGCCCTTTACACTCTGTGGCAATTCAGAATCCCTTTGTTTTGTTTAATCATCCCTGTCGTTATCCTTCTGTGCTCCTTTCATGCGTTGTCTATGTATGTTTCTCTCTCAGGGTGGCTTCCCTCCTGGTGGCGGAATGGCTGCAGGAGTCCCACGCATACTCTGCCAATGCACAACAGGGGGACAGAACCACCCGGTAGGCCGCTTCTGAAATCCTGACCCAGAGAAACTATAAAGGTCCATTGTTGTTTCAAGCCAATACGTTCTGAGGTCATGTGTTACACAGCAACACATCGTGGATGCAGCAGTTACAGCCTTTCCTGTAACTGGCTGAGTTCTCCCGTGAGTGTGAGCAGGAGTGATGCGTGCCACTTCCACGCCAGCCCATAATAACTTAGCATGTGCGGCCTCGGTTGTCCTCCCCCTTCCTCCTGGCTGAACACCGGGACAGCCAAGGGAGCCGCCATGAAGACCGTGGGCCCTTCTCCTGCCTGGAGAGCTGCCGGGAAACTGCCCGACCAGGAGCACCACAATGAATGACTGTGTAAGTGAGACTTGGGGATTTATCCACAGCACCTGACATTACCTGAACTGTCTTTCATACAGAGCTTTGCAAATAACTTCCTTTATAAGTCAGTGTTTATTTAAATCTGCTCAGACAATGACTCATTTCTGTGCTCGGTGTTACCTCCTGCACCTCAGATGTTCCATCCGGGATCATTTTTTTCTGCCTGAATTCCGTCCTTGAGAATTTCCTCTGGTGAAACGGCTCCCTCGCCTTTATCTCTCCCGTACAAGTCTTGGTCGATGGTTATGATTCTTAATAGCTGTGAAGATATGATGTTGTCTTCAGTCGCTTTGAAGACAACATCATTGCTGTTGGTGAGATGTCAGCTTCAATAACAATTGCTCCTTTGAAGTTATTTGTTTGGAAAACTCTTCATTGTTTTTGGCTTTTGGTTTTTCACTACGATGCGTTTAAACAACTTACCTTTTAGGATTTGCGGGGCTTCTCGACTATGTGGTTGTTTCAGATTGATCACGTTCCTCACTTTTATCTTTTCAAATATTGCTTCTGTCGCACTTTTGCGTTCCTTTCACCGGGTTCTCCAGTCACACAGTGGACGAGACGTTCGCGCTGTCTCCTTCACACCTGTTCTCACTTCGGCTTTATTCTGCAGACAATTGCCAAAAGCACTTCCATAGCTTCCGTTTAATCTGATCCTCCTCGCTCCTTGGGAGGTGGTCGGGCAAAGGGCCTCTTTTGCAAATGGGGCCTGAGACTCAGCAAGGGAAAGACATATCTGCCCAGGGTCACACAGCTCACAGGGGGAGCAGGAAGACAGCGAGCCTGTGGTCGCCGAGGGGTAGGATGAGCTATACCAAAGAGTTCAAGCTCCAGGGACAGAGGGCAGGGATGGGAGTCCCGGATCCACTACCCAGGAGCCCAGTGACCTTGGGCAAGTCAATCGCTTCTTGCTTGGATTTCTCCGACCGCAAAATGGGAACAATAATGACCAACTTACAGGACTGTTTGGGGTAATTAATGCCATAATATATGCAAGATTCTTGACACCGAGTAGGCATTCAATAAATATTTGAGGAGTGAATTAATGAAGCGTTTAGCCCCCTCAATTAACTTTAGCTGTGGTTGTTATCCTGATGTTTATATTGTACTTATATATAAATCTATAACCGTTTATTACTATCAAGATTGGCATGTCAACAAGACCCTCAGAATTTGGGAGCCTCCCAGGTCTACTGCCCACACCCCCACCTCCCCCTCCTGGCTCCCGGAGACGTGTCCAGCCCCGATAAACCAGGCCCCGCAGGCACCCCCGCCCCCGGCCTGTAATTAACCTGCCGCAGAGGGCGGATCCGGGGAGGTGCCGCCCACCCTGTCCCAGGGGCTTCCTGCGCCCCGCCCTCTCCAGGAGCGGGAGGGAGGGAGGGCGCAGGGAGCTGGGGGCTCCCCACGACTTTCTGATTTATCGCCCTCTGTGTGAAGGAGATTTACGAGCTAAGGCCTGGAGCCTGGGCTGTGTCGGAAGGCGCGGGGTGGGGGGGGGGGTGGGGGGGGCGGGGGGGGGCGAGGGGGGGAGCGCGGGCGGGGCCCACAGGAGAGGGAGCCGGGTGATCACCCGCGTTAAGTCCCGCGGTCTGTCCTGCACGGAGGGCCACAAGCAGCGCTCACCGGAGGGGCCCAGCGCTCCGGACCCCAGGTCCTGGCAGCTCCCTCACTCTGTCTGCCAGGGCCTGGCTTGCTGATTCTTCAGGACATCCTGCAGGGTTCTGTCTGTTGTTCCATCCTCAATTACATATATATATATATACTAATAAAAGCGTAATATGCTAATTAGTCCTTCCGGATGAAGCCGGGGCTTCGAGGGAAGTCGGGTCCAGGTGCCAGAGGGAAGCCAGTGCTGGGGGGGGGGGTGGGGGGGGGAGCCTACTCTTGCACGAATTTCGTGCATTGGGCCTCTAGTCTATATAATTTCCGTTTGTCCATATCGTTCGCCCATAAAGCAAAGAGCCCAGGCCTAGACAGGGCTCCTGCTTGGGTGAGTCAGGAAGGAGAAGTGGAAGTTCTCCAGCCGCTGCAGAGGTCTCCTGGCTTTAGGCCATGAGCATTGCTACGCCGTTTATTCCAGAGATGTGGAAACAGCTCCCAGAGGCTCAGCAGCTCCTGGGAGGGCAGGTATCTGAATTGTTTTTCATGGTGGGGTTGGGACACAGGGACTGGGGGGGCTTCAGTGATAAAAGGGGGTCTGGCTCCAGGCGCCTGTCAGCAGGTGAAGAGACCACCCAGGCAGGTGTAAGCAGCTCTCCCTCCCTTGGGAGTATTTTTGATGGACAGGAGTTATCAGCCTCTCCTCTGGTGGGATATGAGGCCTGTCCTCAAATACTAGTACACCACCCCCACCACACACACACACACACCCCTCACCCACTGTGGTGTCAGCAGGGCCCCTGCTCCCTCAGTGCTCCCACTGGAAGGAATAAGTGTAACCCTGACCTCCGGGTCATCAGGACGTAGAAGAAAGACCTTCCCATGGATTTTGAGCCCGACAGGTTCAGGTTCAGATGCTGGCTCCACTGGTGACCAGCTGGGTAACCTTAATTAGTGGCTTGACCTCCTCAGGCCTGTTTCCTCACTTTAAAAAGTAGGAGAATGAAGTCCTCCTCACTGGGTAGTGGTGGTGAACTAAGACAACGTGCGGAAAGCATTTAAGACTGTCTAGCACTCGCTTCCTCCCAGGATACGGGGCTGGAAGTTTTGTTTTTGGTACAGTGAGCTGCATAGTCTACAGAAGAAGGACCCGGGGTGGACTTTTAGAGACTCCAAGAAAGTTGAGACCGAAAGAGGTGATCTTATTCCAGGATTCTGAACCTTGGCTAACGTCAGATCTGTGTGTGTGTGTATTGGGGGTGTCTGAATCCCCCCAAATTCATCCATCAGTATTTATGGAACATCTCCTTTGTGGCAGGCCCTGTTCTAGCCTATGGCAGGGAGCAAAACAGACAACAAACCCTGTCCCCATAGAGCTTAGTTCTAGTGGTGGAGACAGACAAATAGATAAAATATGCATTATGTACCTAAAATGTTACCTCTGCCGTCACGCGCTGCTCAATGACAAGGATCTGTTCTGAGAAATGCGTTTTTAAGCAATTTCATCATTGTGCGAACATCATAGGGTGTACAAACCTAAGTGGGCTAGCCTACTACACACCGATACCATATGGTACAGCCTATTGCTCCGAGGCTACGAGCCTGTCCACCATGTCACTGTACAAAACAGCACGCGATTAAGTCAAACACGAGAGAAATGATGCACCCAGAGACACAGTAAACACATACTTGAGGCTGCTGGTACAACACACCATACTGTTTTACAACAAACTTTTTTTATATAAGTAGGAGGAGTACACTCTAAAATAACAATAAAAGTATAGTACAGTAAATGCTTAAACCAGTAATAGAGTTGTTTATTATTATTATCAAGTATTGTGCACTGTGCATCACTGCATAGGCTATACTTTTATACAGCTGGCAGAGCCGTAGGTTTTTCACACCAGCATCACCACAGACCTGAGAAACGTGTGGTGCTCTGATCTTACAATGGCTATGACGTCATCAGGCAAAAGGAAATGTTCAGCTTCATATTATGGGACCACCGTCGTATTTGCCTTATGATAGGTCTGTATGTGTAGGAAAAAAAAACCAGAGTATATGTAAGGGCTCAGTACCATCTGCAGTTTCAAGCATCCACTGGGGGTCTCGGAATGTACCCGCCAGCGGGTGAGGGAGACTGCTGTGCTCAGCAATGGTGGTCATGTGATAGCTAAGTGCTTCCTCTTCAGAGGCGTTCCTTCGAGCTTTGTCAAAGAGCTTCTCATCCTTCAAACATGGATAACTCAGGAAATAACTTTTCACTCCTCGAACCAGAGACTTTGGAACTTTGGGAAGAGGACATTGGGAGGGCTGGGCCAGCGGTGTGGGGAAGGGCAAGAAAAGTTGAGCGGTATCTCAGCGCCCTCTTCTGGTCAGGACGTGGAACTAGGAGAGACAAGAAACGGGGAGACAAGGATACCTCCAGGGTTGAGGGATACCTCCAGGCTCTCCTTTGGGTCCTGCCCGCAGCACAAATCCATGCGGAGAGGAAATGGCTCCTCCTCCTGCAGTCCCCTCAGGGGTTCTCCAAATTCTCACCACCTGCAACCCACAGTCTTTCCACAGGCCCTCTCTCAGCAGGTAGCCCACCCTCACCTCCTGAGTCATGGAAGGAACACTGAGGCCACAGAGGTGAACCCTGGCCTACAAAAACCTGTCTGAGCCAGCTACGCCCCCTTTCCTCCTGTTGTCCACAGTTAAGCCCTCCCCCCATCTCACAAAAACCCTCACTTTGTCCCTCTCGCTCCTGTATTTTGTTCTCCTGTCTCTGATGATCAGCCTCCAGGCTTCTCACCCTCTCCATACAGGAGGCCAGGGGGTCATTCAGGCATTGCATCGTCTCCTTCTCACTCTGGATGCCCCCTATACCTGCCAGACCCCCCACCATCCCCGCAGCCAGGCTCCTGGGCCCCCAGCCGCCTCATGCAGGTAGAGGGGGACACGGAGATCCAGGAGCCCGAGCCCACAGCACCTGCATAGACGCTGGCCACTCTGCTGGCTGGCTGGGCCCAGTGGCCCAGTAGTTTGTGGAGAAGCTGGAGCAGGTGCTGAAGCTCATGTTGTTCAGGGAGGAAGGTGAGAAGTCGAGACTCAGGTTCAAGCAGCAGTCACCTCCCCCCCCCCCCCCCCCCCCCCTCTTAAAGGCAGCCTGTTGCCTGGGGTCAGATAAGAACCTGATTAGGAAAGTAGGCCAGCCCAGCTGGTGTTGCTCAGTGGTTGAGCATCGACCTATGAACCAGGAGGTCACGTTTCCATTCCCTGTCACAGCACATGCCCGGATTGTGGGCTCAATCTCCACTGGGGGGCGTGCAGGAGGCAGCCAATCAATGATTCTCCCTCATCATTGATGTTTCTTTCTCTCTCTCCCCCGTCCCTTCCTCTCTGAAATCAACAAAAATATACATTTTTTTTTTTTTTTAAAAGAAAGAGCCCTAGCTGGTTTGGCTCAGTGGATGGAGCATCAGCCTTCGGACTGAAGGGTCCCGGGTTCAATTTCAGTCAAGGGCACATACCTAGGGTTGCAGGCTTAATCCCCAGTAGGATGTGTGGGAGGCAGCTGATTGATGATTCTCTCTCATCATTGATGTTTCTATCTCTCTCTCCCTCTCTGTTCTTCTCTGGAATCAATAAAAATATATTTAAAAAGAAAGAAAGAAAATAGGCCAAACCTAGGGAGGTGTCTTGTGTTAGTCAGGATCCTCCAGAAAAACAACCAATAGGAGACCGTGACACTGTGATTTATAATAAGAAATATATAGTTGGTCCCATTTCTGGCACAGACCTCCTGAAACCCTTGGAATTTCCCAAGTGATGAGAGTGATAAAGGTGTCATTGTGTTAATGAGGTGAAGGATGGGAGCTGGTTGCTAGGAGAGCCAAGCAGATGATTAGAATATGGGTTTCGTTTTTTTCAGCTGGAGCCAGGCTGTGTGTCTCCCCAAATAAGGATTGGGTGAGCAGAATAGCTATGTTTGAATTCAGACTTGTATCCTGGTCCTGGAGTTTGTAGGGAAGTTATTCGTTGTACATTTCATTTCTTTGGTAATAGTGAGTTATTCTTATTTTCTGTTTTTTTGTATCAATTTTAGTAAGTTACTTTTTTTTTCTAGGAATCTACCCATTTCATTAAAATTTTAAATTTTATTGGCATAAAACATCCCATCTTTTTACCCACTGGGCCACACCAGCAGGCATTTCTTATTATTTTTAATGAGTTCTGTTTTAGTTTCTAGTCATAGACATTCTGTCTTTGTTTTGTTTTTTACTTCATTTTTTTACTTTAAAATGTTTTCCCTTTTATCATCAGATGGAAAAGTTACTTTTTTCTCTTTGTAGTTTTTTTGCTTAGACTTTTGTGGGTTTTTTAGGCGTTGGTGTTTATATTCAGAAGTTGAAGGTCAAGGTCTATGTATAATTTTGGTTTGAGGGATACCTACAAAAATTTTCTTGTTTTTATTCATTTACAGTATCTGTCATATCCAATGAAAATTGTATTGTATTATAAATACCAACCGTAATTATGTACCAGACACTAGGAGAGGCACAGGGGACACAAAAGTCAGAAAAACAAATCTGATCTCTCACCTTATAGTTTAGTGGAAAAGATATATAATACTTACATAGCCACACAGATAAATGTATAATTGTAACTCATTCAGGGTCAGCGAAGGCAAGTGACATCATGCTGAGAGCACATAACATAAGGAAAAGAGGGCTATTCACTGGAGACTGGGATCTGAAAGGTGAGTGGCTGCTGTCGGAGAAGCACCAGGCATTCTCAGGAAGGGAAATCGCATGTGCAAAGGCCCTGAGGTGAGTGGGGCAGAGCCTACTCCAGGTTCTGAAGAGAAACAATAAAGTTGGAGTCAGAGAACAAGGGACATCTGATGAGAGATGAGTCAGGAAAGAGTGCGAGGGGTCAGATTTTGCAAAGCCCTTGTGGTAGGGTAACCAGATTTAGCAAATAAAAATATAGGATGTCTGATGATTTCAGATAAGCAATGAGTAATTGCACGGGATATATTTATACTAAAAAGTATGTTCTCAGAAATTCACATTTGACTGGGCACTCTATTTTATTTGGTAACTCCATGTGTGGGTCAGGTAAGGACTTGATCTCGTTCATCCTGAGAACAAGGTGTGAAATGGTTTTAAGCAAGGAGTGGCATGATCTGGTGAAGATTTTGAGTAGCTCATGCCGGCTACACATTGGAAAGGAGCAGGTGGAGAAACAGGGAGACAAAGACGCAATTTCAGTGGTCCAAGTAAGAGGGGGGCTTGGACCTGAGGGGCAGCAGTGGACAAGTTGAACTCTATGTAGAAGGTAAAATCAACAACACTTGGGACCTACTGCCTTCTCACTGCTTTAGACACCTTCCATGTGGGCTCTTCTTGAAAATTGTTGGGTTCTGTGGGCACTACACTCTGCCCACGCATCTAAAACTCCTCAGACCGGCCAGTGTGGCTCAGTGGTTAAACTATGAACCAGGAGATCATGGTTCGATTCCTGGCCAGGGCACATGCCCAGGTTGCGGGCTCAATCCCCAGTGTGGGACGTGCAGGAGGCAGCCGGTCAATCATTCTCTCTAATCATTGATGTTTCTATCTCTCTCTCCCTCTCCCTTCCTCTCTGAAATACATATATATATATATACACATACACACACACACACACACACACACACATATATGAAAAATAAATAGAAAATAAATAAAACTCCTCAGCCCGTCTTTCTCCCACTTCCCTATCCTGTTACAAGTAAATCCCAAGTGCTTACTTGATCTCAAATTCCAAACACGCTCCCTGGGTTTTGGAACTCATTGGAAGGGCGCTGGCATTAGAGTGAAATGGATGCCTCACATTGGGACAAAAGAGCTTGGATTCTTCCTGTAGCTCTGATTTTTGCTGTGGGGCAACCATCTTTGTTTAGAGGTACCTGTCTGAGTTTCAACTCCTTGCTGTGGTCTCAACATTTACATCAACCATGTCCTGGAACCGTATGGTTTCATTCAGATGTAGAATATAAAACAAACAAACAAAAAAAACCAGACTCATAGATACAGACAACAGATTGGTGTTAGCAGAGGGAAAGAGGCGGGGGGAGACAAAAGGGGTGAAGGGGGTCGCCTGTAGGGTGATGGATGGAACCTAGGCTTTGGGTGGTGAGCATGCTACAGTGTATACACATATCAAATTATAATGTTGTACACCTGAAACGTATATAATGTTATTAACCAGTGTTACCTACTTAAAATATATAAATAAATAAAAATAAAAGGTGCAATATCTGCGAGGCACAGTAAAGTGAAGTGTAATAAAACAGAGTGTGCCTGTTTACACACTATTTTCCAACCCTGGCCCTGCCTTTGATTTAGTCTTAGCTTCACAATTAAATATAACAAATAGTAAAAAAGAAAATGTTTTGAGATTCTAAAACTGGAAAACATATCTCAGAGCATCTTAGACCTTATTTAAGAACTACCACAACTTAATATGAAGTGTTGGTGGCATATATATATATATATATATATATATATATATATATATATATTAGTATATCTACCATCCATCCCCTTTTCAGAATGGTCCTTCCAGAAATGTTCTTTTGGCACAACATGAATTCTATCCCACTCATGCACACCACCAGCTGCCCCCCTTCTGTGAAATGTTCATGATGGGTAACATTCTCCTTTTGGAATATAATGGCATCCTTTCTACCCATTCTATCAGCAATTTCCCGTGGTGTGCCACAATAATTTTTAAAATGGCCAATACCTGGCTCTTTAGTCAAGGGCACTGACCTCTTTTCCCTTAGATTATCAAATAAAAAAAGTGACAACGGCCAACACAATAGCCATCTGGTGTGAATAAATTAAAAGGATACCTTTTCTGTGTATGTGTCAGATCACGCGCCACAGCATTTTAGTAATTAGTTCAGGTGTGCCTTGAGATGAAAAGGTTGAAAATCGCTGCCTGATATAATTAGACTTGTTGCGGTATATTTGTCACCTGCTTCTATTCTAGGAATTGAGTGTGAGAGGGGATATCTCCCCCTCGTCTTCACAGCTAGGCAACCACGCAGCGCAAATATGACAAACAATCCAGGCCGAACGCCCGCAGCTCACAGGGAGATGCTCGAGGTGGCTGCTGCCTCTGCAGACCAGCCCTCATGCAGCTCTAACCAGTGCCTGGGAGCCGGCCTGGCCTTGCTCCCTGACCTCCACTGACACATCTGGGACGTGGGACGCTCGGCTCCACTCCGACCTCGGGCCCGTCGCTGAAGACTCCCAGTTCCCCTGTGACAGCCAGTGTCCTTCCCAAAAGGATTGGCATCTCCCTAATGGTTTACCAAACTGAGACTCACACTCACAGAGGAACCTGCAAGTGCAGCTGCAGCTTCCTCAGCCGGCAAGTCAGTGATTCCCAAAGTGGGGCGGTAGCAGCGATCCAGGGGGGCTGTGATGGCCACAGGTGCATTTGTTTTAACTTTTTTTGTATTACCTTTCTATTCTGAGTTCAATAAATAGTTTCATAATTTCAAACTTCAATGTTTCTAATTTACACCTTTCTTTACTATATTTTACGAAAAAGGTAGAAACATTAGTACATATATCTTTCTGTTTAATTGCTATTAAAATTTTTAAAAAATTAATTTCCAGGGGCCGCTGAGTAATATTTTTTCTGGAAAGGGGGCGGTAGGCCAAATAAGTTTGGGAACCATTGCAGTAAGTCTTCCCTTGTCCTCAAGGATCGAGCCCACCTCCCATTCATTACACAGGCTTGCCGTGCAAATGTGCTGCATTCAGTTAAACTCTGTACACGGATCCATACATACAAAGATGGAAAGTGACTCGTTCCGTCAAGCAGCACTTTTTACTGAGGGCCTCCTCCCTGCTAGGAAATGGGGAAGCATAGGGGAAAGTGACAGACAGGGACCCCCACCCTCAAGAACTGGTGAGATACTGTGGGAGCCTAGGACGGTGACAAACAGAACCCTCTGATGCAGCTTATCCCAAATGCATGTGCTTTCTTACGGGTAAATGTGTGTCCATCAAACTTTAAACGCCAAACTTTTTAAAAAATGTATGTTATTATTGATTTCAGAGAGGAAGGAAGAGATAGAAACATCAATGATGAAAGGGAATCATGGATCGGCTGCTTCCTGCACGGCCCCTATTGGGGATCAAGCCCTGACCGGGAATTGAACTATGACCTGCTGGTTCATAGATCGCTGCTCAACCACGGAGCCACACCGGCCAGGCTGCAGGCCAAACTTTTTTGACCTTGTGACTTACATTATGATAGTCATACTCTGAAAAAGCTTATAAATTATTTGCCATTGAGATTTTTCTTAATATATAAAAAATGATACCTGTTTTCTTTTCTTAGCGTGTGCCCCAGCTCGATGAAGGTGGGCTTAGGAAGGACATGTGTACAGGAGTTACAGCCCCGTCCACAGCAGCTCCCTGACATTCACACGCAGTCCCCAGTGCTTGCTTACACATTTTCTTGAGGTAAGTTAGACGCTCATGGTCCTCTTCCTTCACTGCATTTTTGATCTCTTATGTTATCTGATTTCTGAAACGTTGAATGCTTTGACAATGAAAACTTCGGCAGTAAATTCAAATAGTGCTAAGAACGTCTTGCTTTCGATGAACATGGTAGTGTTGGTGATGACAGTCTTTAAGAAACAGGTGTTGCCCTAACCGGTTTGGCTCATTGAATACAGCGTCAGCCTACAGACTGAAGGGTCCCAGGTTCGATTCCGGCCAAGGGCATGTACCTTGGTTGCAGGCACATCCCCAGTAGGAGGTGTGCAGGAGGCAGCTGATCAATGTTCCTCTCTCATCGATGTTTCTAACTCTAACTCTCTCCCTTCCTCTCTGTGAAAAATCAATAAAATATATATTTTTAAAAGATATTTACTGTCATTAAAAAAAAGAAAAGAAAAGAAAAGAAACAGGTGTCAATAGGGAGTCCGTTTCTGGCTGCACAAGATGAGGAGATGGGAGGCAAACTGAAATTCTGCAAAATGACATCAGCCCTGAAGAAGAGCGCTGTGATAACGGTGGGAAGGGGTCACATGACCACCTCAGGACACAGTGGAGGAGACCATGTCCTGCCCTGCAATGCCCAAAAGAGCAGCGTTACTACATCCCTCAAAACAGTTCCCTCCAAGTTGTCTCCTTCCCAGGGGATAGTCGATATGAAGCAGCAGCTAAGGAGTAATTAGATCATTCAAAGCCTTGTAAGTTTTTTTTTTTCCAGTTTCTGCTTGGAAATGGATTACATTCAATGCCACATTGAAAGAACTTCAACCTGTTTTCTTATGTAAGAAGATATACTGAGGCCCTGGCCAGGTAGCTCAGTTGGTTAGAGCATTGTCCTGATGTGCCAAGGTTGGAGGTTTGATCCCCGGTCAGGGCACATACAGGAATCAACCAATGAATGCAGAACGAAGTGGAACAACAAAAATTCATGGGTTTTTTTCCCCCCTCTCTCTCAAATCAGTAAATAAAGAAAAAGTTTTTAAAGAACCTATACTGCACCTGGCCAGTGTAGCTCAGTGGATGAGCATCAACCCATAAACCAAGAGGTCACCAGTTCGATTCCCGGTCAGGACACATGCCCGGGTGGGGGCTCGATTCCCAGTGGGGGTTGTGCAGGAGGCAGCCAATCATTCAATGATTCTCTCTCATCATTGATGTTTCTATCTCCCTCTCCCTTCCTCTCTCTCTAAAAATCAATAAAAACATATACTGAGATAGAAGCTATACCAATTCTGTAGTTAGTATTCTGAATAAATATCAATTATTTATAATAGTGAGGTATTCAGGATGCTCTCTAGGGATGAGGAGGATGTTCGGAGATAGAGCTTTACTAGAGCCCTAATCCCTGGCACACACGGGCAACTAGCTGGTGAGAGCTTGGACTGCCTGGAGGTTCCAGAACATGAGGCTATTTTTAGCCTGGCACAGGTGCCCAATTCCCAGCTTAGGGAGGGGGCGTGGTGGGTGGGAAGCAGTCTTGCTTTCATCGTTTATTATTTTATTAACTACTTGGGATGCCATCTGCGGTGAGCATCACCTGGCTTCATGGCTAGTTTTCCTCTTCAGATTCCTTCCTGCTTATTACTTTAGAAACAACATTCTTCCCCAGGGGTCAGGCGGAAAATGAAATTGACCGAGTGACAATGAATGAGGGCAAGGAAAGGATAAATATTCCATCCCGCTCCATCAGCTGAGGGACCGGGTCCAAAAAAACACTCAGCCCCACAAATTGCTCACTTATCTTCCCTATAGTAAGTTTGCTCCAAATGGCTTGGAAAACTATTGCTGCTAATCAAAGACTGCAGGCCCGGGGCTGGAAGGGGGCCAGCGTGGGCCCAGCAGGAGCCTGAATTCATTATCTTCATCCTGGCCCAACGTTTTAGTGGTGGGTTTTTGTTTGATTTCAAAGTGAGATGGTTAAGTCATTATTTGTTAAATTATAGCTTTTAATTAGCAGATCTATTGAAATGAAAAGCCTGAAAGAGGCTCACGTGCCTCTAAGTTTTTTGTTTGGGATTTATAATGATCGCTGTTTGGAAAAGATTAGTTGTGGGCGTTAACGTCTTTCTTTTAAGAAAATCCTCAAATTATATGCTATTGGGGGAGGGAGATGCCAGGAAGCTAGACATAGGCCTGGCAAGTGATGCTATCTGAACTATTACCCACGCCCAGGGTCCTTGGATTTGCAGAAAGAGAGGGTGCGCCCAAGGTGGGAACTGAGGCACCAAAGAGGTAGTGAGTTGGCCGTGTGAGTGGGTAGCCAAGGCCCTGGTTACAGATGGAGTTTTGTTTACCACTTACCCATTCCCGATCCCCCCGGAAGGTAGGGAAGATGGGGGGCCCTGGATCCGCCGTGGTAGATTTTCCCCTTGAGAATTAGCTCTCTGCATTTGGGAGGGACATGGTTCATTCAGACTTGGGGTCTGAGCTGCCTCTTCCCACCGGGCTCAGCCAATGCTCGGTGAGTGGCGGAACGGACCTGTGTCCGGCAGGGGGCGCGCCGCCGCCCGCCCAGTGAGGCCCTCTCGCCTCCGTCCCTCCGCGCCATCCGTGTGCTTTTCTCCCCTCCTGCGTCGCCGGCTTTCCTTCTCCAGTGACATCAAGGGCGCAGATCACAATCTCTGCGCGCTGGGCCTCGGGCTGTGAGCAGCTGCCAAGGCGGGCGCCCCGGTTCTCTCCCTCTTTTCACCCCCCCAGGACTGCATGCTGCTCCCTGCACAGGGGTGGAGACAGTGAGACCCTCCCCGGAATCTAAGCAGTTTCAACCAAAACTCCTTCGTTTGGAGAGGGTGGGAAGCCTGCGGAGGGCACTGGTGAACCCATATGTACTGTCTCTCTTCAGACCCCTCTGGAATTTCGACATCTGGTGCCTTCCGGCCACAAACCCCATGAGGGCGGAGACTGGGGTTGCCCTCTGCTCTGTCGCCCGCACCCCGCACAGGCCTGACCCAGGCACACAGTCAGTCCTCGGTGGGTGAGCAACTAAATGCCTGTAAGCCGTTATTTTAATTATTTCATTCTTTCATGTTCCGAGGGTATATAGTGAGTGCCAGGCGCGGGGGAACCGGAGATGTCATCAGAGAGATTACAGGCTGGAGACAGACAGACGAACCTGGGCAGCTAGAATTTCTGGCTTCCTCTCTTCCCAGGGCTGTGGGGGCAGGGCTGGGTTCCCACGCAGAAGCCACACATTGCACGCTACCTCCCATGCGTCCCAAGAAACCAGGCCCCCTTGCAAAGCCGCTGTCACCCAAGGCCCTTTGGCCGGGCGCCAAAGTCTCGCGGAGTGATTTTTCCCTCGGGAGGGAGATTCGAAAACAGCCCACTAATAAATAGCACTTTGCCTACAGGAGTTTTGGGCTTTTGCTGCTATTGGAGTTTTGTTTGTTTTGATTTTGCTTTAGAGTGTTTTGTTTTTTTAAAATATGTTCTTGTTGATTTTCATTTTTTATTTATTTTTTAAAATATATTTTATTGATTTTTCACAGAGAGGAAGGGAGAGGGATAGAGAGTTAGAAACATCGATGAGAGAGAAACAGATCAGCTGCCTCCTGCACACCTCCCACTGGGGATGTGCCCACAACCAAGGTACATGCCCTTGGCCAGAATCGAACCTGGGACCTTTCAGTCCGCAGGCCGACGCTCTATCCGCTGAGCCAAACCAGTTAGAGCTATTCTTGTTGATTTTTAGAGAGAGGGGAAGGGAGAGGGATAAAGAGATAGAAACATCAGTGGTGATAAAAGAATCATCCATCAACTGCCTCCTGCACATCCAATACTGGGGTTGAGGTTGCAACCCCAGGCACATGCCCTGACTGGGAATCAAACCAGTGACCTCGTGGTACATGAGTTGACGCTCAATCCCCGAGCCACACCGGTAGGGCTAGAGTGCAGATTTGGTTTCCTGCCTTCCCATCTTGCTTTCATCTTTATTCTTAATGATCACATTTACTCCAATTATAGGAGCAATGAAAGAGATGAACCCTCCTCCCCACCCCCACCCCCGCCCCCGCCCTTTGGAGGAGCACAGCACACATAAGAAGCCTAGATATAGGAACTGTTTTCTGAGGAGCAAAATGTCAAATTTCATAGGAGATTAGCTTTGGGGCTGGTAGGGAAGGTTATTGCTATGGCCTGAAGCAACTAGGCACATCTCTAGAGCTCTGATGGCCGAGAAAGGCAGAATAAATGTGTGGGAAGTGGTTCAGTGAACAGATTTCGGTCTCTGAAAAAGGCTAGAGCATGACACGAGTAACAGAAAAGAGATTTTTAAAGCTTTTTGACTCTTGCAACAACAAAATACAAAAATTTAACCTTTATAATTTCATGGTATTGAAAATTTACTAGAATTAATTTTTTTTTTTTAAATCACACAATTACTCCAGCCCCAGCTGTGTGCACTGGTGTGAATCACATACTGTTTGTCATTTCAATTGCAATGCTTCCCTCAACAGCCCCCCAGCCAGCCAGCCAGGGTCCCGATGACTACAATTAAAACCACTGCATTACATGGTTTCACGGGGGAATGCTACCAAACCTTTAACAGAAGATGACCCCAGGGCTGTTTAAACTGTTACATGATACAGAAAAGGAAGGAAATTTTCCAAAATCTTTTTAAAATATGAGCTCAAGACTGATACTAAATCAGTAAAGACTTCACTAAATATAAAAATATAGAGGATCACATTAATTCATATAAATGCAAAAAATCCAAATACAATATTAGTAAATAGAATATAGCATATTAAAATTAATATATCGTGACCATAAGGGGTTTATTCCAGGAATTCAAGGATTGTTCAACATATAGAACTCTACTACCCAAACCCATATAGCTTCCTCTTCTGGTAGTAGTGGACTAGGTCATTTAGAACAATCCTCTCTATAAGAATAATCAAAAAGCAGGACAAAATATAACAAAAATATTTTTAAGCCCAGCCAGTGTAGCTCAGTGGTTGAGCATCAACCTATGAAGCAGGAGGTCATGGTTTGTTTCCAGGTCACGGCACTTGACCGGGTTGCAGGCTCGATCCCCCATGTGGGGCATGCAGGAGGCAGCCAATCAGTGATTCTCTCTCATCATTGATGTTTCTCTCTCTCTCTCTCTCTCTCTCTCTCCCTCCCTCCCTCCCTCCCTCTCCCTTTCTCTCTGAAATCAATAAAAATACTCTTTAAATATTTTTTAAAGCATCAAAGAGTTAACAAGATAGGGATCAATTACTGGGTGAGATCTGGGAGAGGTTGAGGGTGAGCAGAGCTCTGGGTGTCACTGTTTCCAGAAACATTTGCTGAGAGTCTAAGTCTTAGTGAGGGCGAACCTTTTGAGCTCGGCGTGTCAGCATTTTGAAAAACCCTAACTTAACTCTGGTGCCGTGTCACATATAGAAATTTTTTGATATTTGCAACCATAGTAAAACAAAGACTTATATTTCTGATATTTATTTTATATATTTAAATGCCACTTAACAAAGAAAAATCAACCAAAAAAATGAGTTCGCATGTCACCTCTGACACGCGTGTCATAGGTTCGCCATCACTGGTCTAAGATGTACTTTGTGCAGTCCCACAGAGATTGGGGACAAAACATGTAACACACCCAAGGCAGGAAACCACTCCATCCCACAGTATAAATATAAAATCTAAAAGCAGTGGGGGAATAGATTGATTTCTCAGTATATAGTATTGGAACAATGGAGTAGCCACTGGAAAACAAAGTTGAATCCCTATTCTCACACTGCATATGAGGAGAAATTCCAATGGGATCGAAGTTCAAAGAGAAAAACAAAACAATGAAAGTAATAGAAGAAAATGAGAAGATTCTCATATAACTCCAAAGGGAATAAGGCCTTTCCCATTATGTAACAAAATCCAACCACTAAAAAGAAATTGATAAATTTGGCTACATAGAAAAATTTTGCAAGGCAAGTAACATAAAGTCAAAAGACAAATGACAAACTTGGAACAATATTTTCAACTCATATCACAGGCAAAGGGTTAATTTCCTTTATATTTAAAGAGCTCCTATAAATAGATGAGAAAAAAAAGATGAATAGCCCAAGAGAAAAATGGGCAAAAGATATAAGCAGATGATCCACAGGGAAGAAAAATGGTTCTTATTATGACAAGTTGCTCAAACACACTCATATGATAAATGCAAATGAAAGCCACATTGAGATGTCATTTTTCACCCGTTGTCCTAGTAAAACTGGATAGCACGCTCTGCGGTCTAGAAAGTAAACATTCTCACACATTGCTGATCGGAAGGTAAATTAACACCCCGTATGAAGGGCAATTTGTCAGTATTTTTCGAAATGACACATGTATCTACCCTCTGATCCAGTAATCCTCCTTCCAGGGTTGTTTTCCTACAGAGATCCTTACACATGTGCAAAATGACATTCATGCAAGGTTATCCATCATGATTACGTAATGGCCTAAGATTGGAAACAGCTAAATGAACAAATTGTGGCACCTCCATATGTTGGAATAGTACGCAACTGTAAAAGGAGAGTAAGGAGATTCCTTATGTATTTTATGGAAAGTTCAGCGAGATACGTTCTAACGAAAAAAGGCAAGGTGCAGAACAGTGTGCTGCCATTGGGTAAAGAGAAGGAGAGGGGAAATTAGCATAGATCCATAGTCGCTTGTATATACTTAAAACTTTTCTAGAAGGATAAATCATCAACTGAAAATGAGTCACGTGCTGGGGACCCTGGGAACTAAGTGAATGGGGAAAAGGGTGAGAGGGAAACTTCTACCACGTTCTTTTTTTAATGTTTGAACAACGTGGATATCTTATTTACACCTCTGAGGTGTAACCTTCAGTGTAGGAGCCACTTCTCCTAACCCACTATCGAAGCAGCAGATAAATTCTATTTCCCAGCAACTGGAGGAGATTTCTCTGAACCAGGGGCTGAGGTGGTGTGTGACACAGAAGGGAGCTACCAAGCCTCTACTTAGATTTTGCCCCTCGCTTTGACTTAATTGTTTGTTTGTTTTTATTGTGGGAAAATAGACATAATATAAAACTTACCATTAATCATCTTTTTTTTTTTTAATCCTCACTCAAGGATATTTTTCCATTGGTTTTTAGAGAGAGGGAAAGACAGAGAGAAATAACAATGTGAGAGAAACACATTGATTGGTTGCCTCCTGCACACGCCCCCACTGGGGTCGGGGAGCCTGCAACCCAGGTACCTACCCTTCACCTTCGGTCCTCGGGCTGACACGCTAACCACTGAGCAAACAGGCCAGGGCGAGTGTTTCTCCCTTCTGGCCGAATAACAGTCCATGGTGTGGCTCTCCCCACTTTATTTATGTGTTTATCTGCGTGTGGATAGTTGGCCGTTGTGAAGAATGCAGCTGTGAACATTGGTGTCCAGGGGTCTGTTAGAGCTCCTGCCTCGGAGTGCAACTACCCTAACTTGGGCTTTTCACCAACTGAGCTGACCAGCAACACTCCTCGGAGATTAAGGGCCGGATGCTGAGAACCTTGGCTGAGAGGAAAATCTGGAAGAAAATTAAAACACAAACCATTCAAGTGAAAACGTTAAACAATGTAAGACAGCTAACCACCTTCTATCCATAAATGTAATCACAAGCAGAACGGTGAAATGGGAACACGAGGCCACGAAACGGCCACAGTCTTTAATGTCTCCCCTTCGTTTCCACGAATGACCCGTGGTTGGGTTTGTATATTATGTCAATCTTCATCCTAGGGTGGAAAGGCTCTCAAAGGACTCCTGATACTCTTCCCTCCCCACTCCTCCCTCCCCTCTCCCCCTTCCAACACCACAGGAAAGACAGATGGGTCTGTCTAAATTGGACAGGGCAGCGCCTCATCACAGTTTCTTGGCACGCGGTGCAGATGGCCTGTGGTGACACTAATGTATCACTTGCTAATGAGAACCCTGGAGAAGGCTCCAAGCACTTTAGCAGTTTGCTGATTGCCTTCTGACCTCCTCCGAGAGGGCTTCTAGGCAGGGCACCCTAAATGGCATTAAAGCCGTGCCAAGGCAGCACGGAATCAGTGCACGAGCACTCTGCCCTGCTCACTTCTCTGGCATCCGTTTTTACTTACCCCGGACAGCGGGCGAGTGACTATTTTCGAGGCTGCTCCCTCTGGTAAAACATCTCAAACCCTTCCATGGTGGGTAACGTGGACACGCCCGCTCTCAGACGCACACCTGGTCCCCGAGACGTGCCCGTGAGGAACACAGCTGCCCACAGTCACCCTGGGTGCCGTTCACACATGGCTTGTGTGCCAGGCAGATGGTAGAAGGAGGCTCACCCTTATCTCCAAGAAGATCAGGGAGGGCTAGTGTGTTCAAAAGCAACCTTCTCTGCCCAGAGGAGAAAAAGAACAGAACGGAACAGGAACTCTCAGGAACCTGCCTCCTGACAACACCTTCCCTGGTTCTCAGCCCTGTGGTTTAGGTACAGCTAACCCCACCCCCAGCTCCAGGGACGGATCCTGATTGGCTTAAGACAGAGTCTGCCCTAACCGGTTTGGCTCAGCGGATAGAGCGTCAGCCTGCGGATTGAAGGGTCCCAGGTTCGATTCTGGTCAAGGGCACGTACCTTGGTTGTGGGCACATCCCCAGTAGGGAGTGTGCAGGAGGCAGCTGATTGATGTTTCTCTCTTATCGATGTTTCTGACTCTCTATCCCTCTCCCTTCCTCCTCTTCCTTCCTCTCTGTAAAAGATCAATAAAATTAAAAAATTAAAAAAAAAAAGACAGAGATTGGCTTAGAGGTTGAGCCTTGACCTATGAACCAGGAGGTCATGGTTCAATATCCTGTCAGGGCACATGCCCAGGTTGTGGTTTCGATCCCCAGTGTGGGGCGTACAGGAGGAAGCCGATCGATGATTCTCTCTCATCATTGATCTTTCTATCTCTCTCTCCCTTTCCCTTCTTCTCTGAAATCAATAAAAAATAAAAAATTAAAAAAAAGACAGTGTCCCAACTCCTGGAGGCAGTAATTGATTTAAATGGCTAGTTAACCCAAGCCAGTAAGATGCCAAAAAAAAAAAAAATGTTTATTGGGGTTCTGGCAAAGAAAAGCCCCCTGCTTGGGAGGAAATATGTAAATAAGGGAGAATGTAGCCTCAGGAGTCTCTGGCAAACGTTTTGCCACCATGAGGAAGAGCGTGCCTGAGATTAGAACCAGTGCTGAGGGTGGGAAGAAGCCAATGGAGAGAAGCTGGGTCCTGGGCACCGTGTGAGAGCCTACAGCAAGCCCCACCTGCAGTGGGCCCTATCCCTGAACTGTCCAGTTACACGAGCCGATAAATGACCTTGATCTTTTAAGCCCATTTGAGTTGGAGTTTGTTATTTGGAACATAAAGTTGTCCAGCTAACTCAAACCTCCATAATAGCCACAGCTACACTAAACATAGATCTTCCAGGGATAAAAACGTGTTCGCTGTTTCTGTGACGCAGAACTAGAAGTTCAGCAGAAGATAAGGGCAGAAGAATGGCAAGCATGTGAGGAGGAATTTGGAATCTGCCCCGAGGGACTACTTATTCCGCAGGGAAGATGCTGTGTCCCAGATGACGGCATTAGGGCCCATCCCTGTGTTAACATAAAAACATTCAAACCTGTAAAGAATTTTTGTGAGTTTATTTGAGCCAAACTGTTGACAATTGCCGGGAAGCAGAACCTCAACCAATTGAGATAATGCTCCGGAGAATGGCGGGTTACATCTGTATTTATACATGGCAATCAAAGGAAGGGACGTAGGTGGGTTACCTGAAATCCATTGGTGATAGACTAGAGAGGCGGGAGAAAGCAAAGCTGGGGGAGGGGGGGAACCCCTGGGATTGGATAAAAAGTAAAAAGATAGACACATATTTAGGTGGGTGCAGGAACAATTAACATGTTAATGAAGGAATTTGTGGGATCTGTCCTGGAGCCCAGGCACAATAGGTTGTGCCCCAAGGGGTCCAGAAAAAGGGGAGTTACAAGTTACCCAGATATTTCAAGGGTCTGTTATTTTTTTTTATATTTTATTGATTTTTTACAGGGAAGAAGGGAGAGGGATAGAGAGCCAGAAACATTGATGAGAGAGATCGAGAGATCGATCAGCTGCCTCCTGCACGCCCCCCAGTGGGGATGTGCCCGCAACCAAGGTACATGCCCTTGACCGGAATCGAACCTGGGACCCCTGAGTCTGCAGGCCGAAGCTCTATCCACTGAGCCAAACTGGTACCGCAAGGGTCTGTTATTATAGATGCAAAAAGACAGATAGGCTCAGTTAAGGTAAAGGTTGACCTTGTCAGTGAAGATACCGGCCTAGGATGTGACTACCCACCATCACTGCTTTTAGTTAAAGTTTAATTTCAGACCATCCTTTGTGGTTACTTTAGGTCTCTGTTTGCAAGGCCGCCATGCAGGCCTCCCCTGAGCTTGTCAGGTCAGCATGTGGCCCCTTTCGCCCACACCTGTATAAATTGGAGAAAGAGGACAGGTTTGTCCCGGTCTGATATCCCCCATGATTCCCATTTCCTCTCTAAAAAGTGAGGAGGATGAATTCGGTGAGCCCTGAGGCCCATCTAGCTCCAGCATTCTACGCATCCTGGGTTCTGTAGGAAGAACACAAGCTTTTGTTAGGGGCAAAAATAGAATATTGGGGACCAACTATGGTCATGGGAAATATTAATCATGCTCAGTTAACCATGATTGTCTTGTGCTGGTTAAAGAAAGGACATTCTAATCTGGCTGGGAGTTGTACACCCCCCGGGACCAGGGAGTCAACCTTGGACCTGGGAGTCAACCGTGGAATGCGGTCCATTCTCATTCGAGAACTGCCTGTTATCCTGGGAAGATTAACAACCTTGTTGCCCAAACAATGGAGTCCCACCCCAGCCTACACAGCCTACCTCCCCATGCCTGTAACCCCTACTTCCCCATGTAATCTGTGTCCTACCCAATATAAGCTGCTGGTTTATGGTGGGGTGCAGAGCAGATTTTTGTGGATGACCTGCTGCTCTCCCATACTACCAGGAATATTAGAATAAACGCTCACATATGATTCAACCCTGTCTCTGCTGAATTGGCTCAAGTAGTGACAGGCAGCCGGGACCCATTGACTGTCTGGTTACACTTTGAACTTCATATACCTGAGTTCAGATCCTGCCAGCATCAGCTGAGCAACCTCAATCAAGTTACTTAATCTTTCTGATACTCAATTTCTTAGCTATAAAATGGGGAGATTGATCACACATTCTATACAGTGATTTTTCTATAGGATGACTAAATGGAATACCAGGTATCAAGGTGCTAGCACAGTGCCTGTCATGTGGTATATATCCTATAGATGTCGCTCTCCATCCCCCATCCCACCGCCCTTCTCTGTAATTGCAGAACAAGGGATTGGCAACCTCCAGCCAGGAGGCCAATCTGGCTCCTGCTGTTAAAATACAGCTTCATTGGAACACAACTATGCTCTTTCATTTCTGTATTATTGGTGTCTGCTTTCTAGCTACCAGAGGAGAGTTGAGAGGAAGGGATTGAGACCATTGGGCCCACGAAGCCTAAAATATTGATTATCTGACCCTTACGGAATAAGCTGGTTGCCTCCTGATGTGGGACATAAGCGTGAACTAGTTGGAGGAATTTCAGTCACTAGCCAGCAGGTAGGGGAAATATTGGGAAGGTCTCAAGGACCCCTTGAGGTTTTCATGCTGACTCTGGGGTCATGTGAGTCTTCATTCTGAGGGTGGCAGCCAGTCTCTGAGAAGAACGCCCTGCAACAGGAAAGACTCCCAGAGAAATAGCTGAAGTTTGTCCAGGACTCAAACCTTCCCCAGCATTCGAGGAAGGGGCCAAAAAGAAGGTCCTCTCTCTAGCCATGTCTCTCTCTCTCTCTCTCTCTCTCTCTCTCTCTCACACACACACACACACACACACACACACACACACACACACACACTGCTTCAAGGAAACTACTAGAGTTATTTTTTTTAAGTACAAAAATAAAGTAAATGTTGCAACGTTTTGTTCTGGTCCAAAGAAGAAACTGCTTCCTTTGGGGGAACATTTTCATTGGGCCCGGTGTTACCAGAACCCCGATGGTTTCCTTGAGTGTGCCTGCCTGCACACACCGGCCCAAAGAAATGCACGCACAGGAGTTGGGAGCATAGGAAGGAAAAGAGTTTAATATTGAGTTGGCCAATCCAGAAATGCGGAGCATGTAGGTTATAGCGTCTTATACACAGAAGGTAGGGAGGGCAAAATCACAAGACCCTGTGGGTGAGGGGTTTGGCGTGGTGCTGGGAGCCAGTTGGTCGGAGGTTAGGGAAGGCCATGAGTCATTTCTTCAGGTCTTGAGCACAGCTCTGAGGGCTTTTCTGGAGTTGGTCTGTGCAGATCAAGCATGTCAAACTTGGGGCCCACGGGCCGCATGCGGCCCACAACGAATATTTTTGCGGCCCAGCCAATATAACGGTATGTAAGAAACATTTTAATAAAAATTTTGTAACTTCATTTTTACAATATCCTGTCATACACAATTATTAATAACGAACTACAATGTTCACTAATGACTGATAACTATAATTATGTTGCATTCATTTCCCTTACGCGCCTTACACGCAGGCGCACCATTTCTCTCCACTAATACTAGCAGCGAATATTTTAGCAGCCGATTGCCACGTCATTAGTCTTGTACTGACTTGTTTGGTGTGCTCAATAGGAAATATTTCGCTTTCGGAGAACAAGAAAAATAGGTTTATTTGCGTTATGCTTATTAATTTGTGCAGTTATTCAGTGTCTGGTAAGTTCAAGAGAAAATATTAATTTTCATTAAAATGTTCTCTTATTTTATGTTAATGATTACTCGTTTATTTCAGCCCTTTGGATTCAGCATGTCTCTATCGAAATAAACCTACGTTCCTAAGAAAATTGAGGCTTTTGTTTTTTTGTGGCCCACATAAACCTTGTTTACTTGGCCTGTGTTAGCCTTTGAGTTTGACATGCTTGGTCTAGACTCATGGGACAGCAGCCAGGGGGTCAACCTATTTCACCTTAGGTTGACCTGTCTCACCTTAGGGCTCAGGGGCTGAAACAAAACTTAGGTCAAGATGTTATCTTTAATGTGCCAGAGGTCCTGGCCATGTGACCACCAGTTAGGTCAGGCTATATCTCCTGCTGCCTCCGGGGTTGCTGATTATCTGGAGGAAAAGCCAAGTCTCTGAGGAAGACATATGGGAGAGTGGGGGGAGTTGGTTTCTAGAGCGAGGAGTTAAAACTAAATTGAGTCAAAGTCATAAGGACCCTCAGTTTCCATTGCTCCCTTCCTTTTGATCAGTTCTCCTTCTTGAGGGAGAAAGGGTGACCACCTCTCTAGCTGCTTCCTGCTGAGAAGGGGTGCAGTTTGGGGGTTAGAGGACTAAAACTGCTTCACATGTGATTGGAAATATTCTTGGGTTCCAGTCCGAGGGTCTGAGGTTTGAATGATCATCAGGTTGCTAGTTTTAGCTGCCCTCAGCCAGCAACTGTAAAGGCAGCAACACCCAATTAGTGTTCCAATACCAACCACAAAGAAGAAAAGCCAATATGGGCATTTCCCAGTGGCTGGGCAGAGAAGGGAGCAGTGGGTGAATGCATCCCCACAGGAAACTTATCAACCTGCCTATGGCTGTAGTCGTGTGGGTTAACAGATTAGCAATAGTGCCTTAGAAGCGATGGTATATGTACAACTTTCTTGTTAGGTCCCACCATTTAGGTTCAAGTTGGTCATCAGGATGTTTGTTTTTTCTAAAATCCGGGGTTGAAATGGTATAGCACAGTGGTTCTCAACCTGTGGGTCGCAACCCCTTTGGCGGTGGAATGACCCTTTCACAGGGGTCGCCTAAGACCATCCTGCATATCAGATATTTACATTACGATTCATAACAGTAGCAACATTACAGTTATGAAGTAGCAACGAAAATAATTTTATGGTTGAGGGACTGTATTTAAAGGGCCAGAAGGTTGAGAACCACTGGGATAGCAGGACCTTTTCATATGTCTATTGGCCATCTGTATGTCCTCTTTGGAGAACTGTCTATTTAGGTCCTTTGTACCTTTTTAAATTGGATTGTTTGTTTTTCTGGTGCTGAGTTTTATAAGTTCTTATAAATTTTGGATATTACCCCTTCCTTATCAGATGTATCATTGGTGAATATGTTCTCCCATTCAATGAGTTGTATTTTCCTTTTGTTGATGATTTTCTTTGTTGTGCAAACACTTTTTAGTTTGATGTAGTCCCATTTGTTTATTTTTTTCTTTTGTTTCTCTTGCCCGAGGAGATATATGAGAAAAAAAAAATATTGCTATGAGAAATAGAAATATCTGAGACTTTACTGTTTGTTTTCTTCTAGGATTTTTATGATTTCAAGTCTAACATTTGTCTTTAACTCATTTTGAGTTTATTTTTGTATATGGCATAAGAAGGTGGTCTACTAGTAGTTTCATTTTTTGCATGTAACTCTCTAATTTTCCCAACAGAATTTATGAATAGACAATCTTTACCCCATGGTATGTTTTAGCCTTCGTTGCCAAATATTAATTGACCATAAAAACATGGGTTTATTTCTGAGCTCTCCATTCTGTTCCATTGATCTATATGTCTGTTTTTAGGCCAGTACCATGCTATTTTGATTACTATGGCCTTGTTGTATAGTTTGCTATCAGGGAGTGTGATTCCTTCAGCTTTGTTCTTTCTCAAGATTGTTGTGGCCATTCAGGGTCTTTTGTGGTTTCATATGAATTTTTGGAGTATTTGTTCTCATTCTGTGAAATATGCCTTTGGTATCTTGATAGGAATTGCGTTGAATCTATAGATTGCTTTGTATGTAATACACATTTTAATGATGTTCATTCTTCCTATCCATGAACGCGGTACATACTTCCACTTATTTGTATCTTCTTCTGTTTCTTTCTTCAGTGTCTGATAATTTTTGGAGTACAGGTCTTTTGCATCCTTGGTGAAATCTAATCCTAGCTATTTTAATTTTTGATGCAATTGTAAATGGGATTGTTTTCTTGGCTTTCCTTTCTGACAGTTCATTATTGGTATATAAAATTGCAACTGGTTTCTGGATGTTTATTTTGCATCTTGCAATGTCACTGACTTTCTTTATCAATGGTATCCTTGTCTTTCATGTACAAACGACTTTCTTAAGTCCAGGAGGCCTAGGGCTGGGGCCCTCAATAACTTTTCCTTAATAGTCTGGAAGGCCTTTTGTCGTTCCCAGTCCATATCAAAGGCTCTTGACCTGTTCCTTTCAGTGCCTCATGTGATCATGTGGCCTCGATCAAGTCAAAGTTTGGAATCCAGATCCTACAAAAGCCAGCCTTTCCTAGGAATCCCCTTGACTATCTGCAGGTGGTGGGCATGGCCAGACTAGCCAGGGCCTCCCTTCTGTCTCAGAGCGAGTTTCTTTGTCCCTGAGATAATTCAAATCCCAGATATTTCACAAAGGGCTTGGATATTTGGGCTTTCTTTTGGGAAACTCTATGTCCCCGTTAAGCCAGGAAGTTCAAGGTTAGAATGGTATTTTTGTACGAAGCCTTCTTGCGGAGACTGGCAGTGAGAATGTCATCAGCATATGGGAGCAGTGCTCCAGCTGAAGTTCTCTTAAAACTCTGGCTAAAGCAGCTCCAAATGGGGTAGGGGGCTTTTTGAACCCCCGCAGGAGAACAGTCTAGCAGTACTATTGTTTAAACTTTGGGTACTCCCGTTCAAATGCAAACAGTTCCTGACACTAAAGGCTCAGAGGAATGCAAAAGAAGGCATCTTTTAAACCCAGCACATAAATCAACAGAACCCCCTAAACAAGGTGGTCAGCAAGGTGTAGGGTTTGGGGACCACGGGGTGGGTGACTTCCACTGTTTGCTTAAAGGCCTGCAAGTTCGGGGTTCATTCGTGCCTGGTTTCTGCACTGCTAAGATGGGCGTATGATACAGTGATGACGAGGCCCAATAAGCTGGTGCTCTCAGGATGCTGCCACCTATGCTTGGATTCCCTCCTTAGCTTGTTCGTTTGGCGCGTGCAGCTTTCGATGCAGTACCATTGCTCCTGCCGCAATCGTATTTGGGTTGGGGTAGTGCTTTTGCCTTTCCAGGCCTGTCCTCCGCCCATACTTCCGGAGTTACTTCTTTTGGGATCTCCTTAGGGATCTCCGCCGGCACAGGCTTCATTCGAAGGCACCTTAATGTCCATCTGGCCAGGGGCCAAAGCTATTTTGGCATTCATTTTAGTGACTAAGTCCCATCCTAAAAGTGGCACCGGGCATTCGGGCATATAGAAGAAGCTCTGCTTAAGGTTGGTTTTTCCCATTTGTCAGTCTAATGGCTGGAGAAATGGCTCCTGTGGTGACTCCCCCTGACACTCCAGTCACAAGCATTTTTTTCAGAGGGGAGCTTAGGCAGCCAAGTATTTAGCACAGAATATGTGGCTCCAGTGTCGGTTAAAAAGTTAATTTCTTTCCTACTGTTAGAGTGACTGGGGTTTCCATGCGGGTGATGGTAAAGGAGCCACCTGGGTTGAACAGAGCCCCTGCACCCTGTCATTCACGGTCACTCTCAGAGAGTTGGGGCACCGGCAATACCCTTTGCCTGCTCCCATCTTGTCCTGGTTTAGGTTTGGGCACTGCCTTGCCAGTGGCCCTCCTGTGTGCGGCGGAGGCACCCTCGGGGTCCTCTAGGTGCTAAGCCCGTATTCCTGGGGCCTTCCTTTGCTCGCTGTCTCCAGAGGTCAGCGCAGCAGCCAGCGGACTGGCCTGCTGTTTCATTTCCCTTGTTCCTGTTTTCCTGAGGCCTGGTCTCAGCTATGAAAGACCTTAAAGCAACTTCTACTAACTGTGCCACAGGCATTCCAGGCACCCTGCACCCTCTGAGGCTTTCTTTGAATGTCAGGGGCACTCAGTGTCATGAAAACCATGTTCACAACCTTCGAATTCTCAGAGGCCTCCGGCCCACATCCGTATATTGGCGATAGGCCTCCAAGATCCGTTCTAAGAATTCCCAAGTGCTCTCCTCTGGTCGTTGCTTCAGCTGCTGGACTCACTGACAGGCCTCTGTGTGGGCACTCCCTTCCTTCATCCTACCGGGACCCATTCTTGGCAATGCTCTCATTTGGCCAGGTCCCCATGATTGACGTGCCGTCGTAGATGGGTAGTGGGAATGGCCATCGAGGCCTCTGGCGGTCCCAGGTTCTGGGACGACTCATTGTGAAGGCGATTAGCTTCTCTGCCCTTCTCTAGGACAGCCCCATGTTCCTTCGCTGTGAGGAAGGTATTCAGCAAATGTTGGCTGTCTATCCAATCAGGGTTCTGGGAGGTAAAGATGAAATAAAAGGGACTCTCCACCTTTCTTGGGTCCTCGTTAGAGGCAGACATAGTACTCTTCCAGTTACAAAGGTCAGATGTTGTAAAGGGAGGGTACACCCACACCACCCCTGCCCGTTGTCATGGACACCAAATCCTCCTATTGGCACTTGTCTCAATGGGAATTGCCCTGCCCAGATTGAAGGAATCTCCTGACCAAAGAGTCAGACAATCACTTGCCGGTATTTATCTTTTTATTTTTTGACATCTTCATGGGCTCAGAACGCCCTGACCCCTGTTGCATCTGCGCACTCTCCACCTCCAATTAAGGCACCAGCTGATGTCAATAACGATAAGGTTTGTGATTGGAGGAAGCCTGTTTGACAAGGTATGGGCAGCCTCCCACCACTCGGCTCCCTCCTTGGCTGACACGCCCCTCGATTTTCAGTCTAACGATTTTAGAGAAAAAAATAGCGTCTTGTACACAGAAAAATACAGTCTATATAGAGAGACAAAGACAAAGAGAGAATTTTTAGAGCTGGGATTTAAAACTAAATTTAATCAAATCACAAGGACCCTAGGTTTTAGTGGCATCTGGAAGGGATTATCAACGCTAAGGTCACGAGAATTGGTTGATCTTGGGATGCAGGGTGGCCCCAGCACTGACCACTGGGGACCCTCAGCAGGTTACCTGACCCACAGTCCAGAGTGATTTGTGGGTTTCTCTGCACACGTAACTGAGCCAATGGCATGCTTGGCACGTCTACCTATTGCTCTCTGGGTGATACAACCCAGCATAACCCCACTGTCCCTGCAAATTAAGTGCAATGTGCACCCCTCTGAGCCGCACGCCAGTCTCCATAGAGGACACCAGCGCCGGTAACCGAGCTCCTTCAAACAGCCAGCAGGAGGCACACAAGCCACTGAACAACGTGTTGCTTTTCTTAGCAAAACTCACCGTGTTGGGTGAGGCCGGGAGCCGCAGTTCTGGGTCCTGTCTGAGAAGCGGAAGGCCTCTGGGCAGTTTTGTTTGTTTGTGCTGGGGGTTTCCTTCCGGCCTTTGCTCTGTGAGAAAAGCTCACCTCTGCATCCCATGTTCTCCCACCCCTGTCCCCCGCCCCCTGGGGAACCAGCTCTGATTAACCCGCTGCCTTTTCCCTTTCCTCCTTTCCTTCTTCCTCTCTTAGACGCGCGCGCGAACTGATGCTCAGGACCCCTCTGTTGTCCCTGTGTTAACCCTTTCAGTCCTTATCACTATCTGACGAAGTTGGCGGTGCTGTAACCCTTATTTTACAGATGAGGAAACTGATGCACACGTCTTTACGTGACTTGTCCAAGGCCACATACCTAATAAGGGGCAAGGGGGATAGTGAAGCTCGGGCTCTCTGGTTCATAAGCACTGTGCTCTGTTTCTCTAGAGCACACACACACATAGACACACACACAGACACACACACAGACACAGACAGACACATACACAGAGACACACAAACACACACACAGACAGGCACACACACAGACACAGACACACACAGACACAGACACACACAAACACACACAGAGACACACACACAGACACACACAGACACACACAGACACATACACAGACACACAAACACACACACAGACACAGACACACACACAGACACAGACACACACAGACACAGACACACACAGACACAGACACAGACACACACAGACACAGACACACACAGACACAGACACACACAGACACAGACACACACACAGACACACACAGACACAGACACACACAGACACAGACACACACAGACACAGACACACACACACAGACACACAAACACACACACAGACACACACAGAGATACACACAGACACAGACACACACAGACACAGACACACACAGACACAGACACACACACACAGACACACACAGACACACACACACAGACACATACACAGACACACAAACACACACACAGACACAGACAGACACACACAGACACAGACACACACAGACACAGACACACACAGACACAGACACACACAGACACAGACACACACACAGAGACACACACAGACACACACACAGACACACAAACACACACACAGACACAGACACACACACAGACACACACAGAGATACACACAGACACAGACACACACAGACACACACAGACACAGACACACACAGACACACACACACAGACACACACACTCCTAGTTCGCACCTATCTGGACCTTGCACTGGAAGCAGGACAGGGCTGGGCTTTGGGGCTCAGGGAATGCCTCTCCTGGCCTTGGCAGTGCCCTTTCTGCTGGGCTCTGCCCCAACCCAGGGCTGCCCGGGTTTACCTGAGGGCAATCCCTCTTGTGAGGATCGCACAGCCTGCCCTGCCCTGCCCTCAGCTCCTCCAGGATCCGGACACCCGGCTTTAACTCTTCAGCTCCACTGGGGGCTGGTTAGCTGCTTGGGTGTGAGTCCTCTGTCCGTGACACCAGAGAGAGGCTTGCTGGCAGGGACTGGGACCACCCCGCGCCAGTCCTGAGCTGGGAACTCAGGCAGGAGAACAGGAATGGCTGTAAACTAGGAACTAGGCATGAAGATGGAAGGGTTACAAACGTCTTTAAACTGGGAAGGAACTTCAAATCACTCACTTCCCCATTTTATGGATGAGGAAACCAAGGGCTAGGGTGGCAATGTGGTTTCCCCAAGATCCCCAGCTGGCTCACAGCAGCTTTGCAAATCGAGGCCCAGGTCCTGCTCTCCACATCAAGTGGTAAAAGTACATTGTTGTGATGGTGCAGCGGCCTCTAGCACCAAGTGAGGGCAGGTATTTGGTCTGGCTTTCCTCAGAGCAGAGTCTTTCTCATGAAAGATATGTTGACATGGGGCCATGACTGGCATCTCTCATTCCATTCGGTGGCAGTGCCAAAGCCTGTAGGGCAGTGAATCCCAGAGCCTGGTGCTCACCCCACAGGTGGGAAGTACATGAAGTGATTTCAGATGATACCCATTTTTTAATTTTAGAAGCAATATGTTTATGCTAATGTGTACTAGGGAAGTATATAACTAGACACCAAATCTATTAATATTTTTTTCTATTAATATTTTTAATTAATTAATTTTTATCCTCACTGGAGGATATGTTTATTGTTTAGAGAGAGACACACACACACACACAGAAATAGAGAGAGAGAGAGAAACATATATGTGAGAGAGAAACGTCAATCAGTTGCCTCCTGTATGCGCCCCGACTGGGGATTGAACCCGAAATCTAGGTATGTGCCCTGATCCGGAATCAAACCCACCACCTTTTGGTGTGTGTGGGACAATGCTCCAACCAACTGAGCCACCCAGCCAGGGCTCTATTAATGTTTATTAGGCTCGTACATGACTGCTTAGGAGGGCTCAGTAACTAAAAATATATTCAGTAAAAAAATAGCAGGGGTGATTTGTTAATTAGGGGAAAACAAACTCTGAAGATGACTGAAGTTTGGGAAATGCTGTTGGGGAGAATACCAACCATTTTTGGGGGGGAAAGCTTAATGAGGGACTTGCCTATAATAAAAAGACACACCCTCAGCCTCATTAATTACCAAGAAATGCAAAATACAACTAGAATGAGATACATTTTTTCACCTTTTAGATGGGTAAAGATTA
The DNA here is from genome assembly GCF_028538775.1 of Myotis yumanensis. Classification (NCBI taxonomy): domain Eukaryota; kingdom Metazoa; phylum Chordata; class Mammalia; order Chiroptera; family Vespertilionidae; genus Myotis; species Myotis yumanensis. Next base: position 19,704,161 of record NW_027223767.1, on the reverse strand, counting down.
TAAAGTTTATTCTCACTTTGGCAGCACATATACTAAATTTAGAATGACACAGAGATGATTGGCATGGTCTCTGGGCACAGATGACATGCAATTCCAGGATGCTGTTGTAACCAATTTTGTATTATTGAGAAGGGCTCTCTTTTGAGGAGAAAAAGAAGATAAAGTGAGATCTATGAGATTAAGTAAAAATGTTGTTGAAAATATTAAATATATATTTAAACTACATCATGAGTAGTATATATATTTTCTAGCTTTTTAAAAATGTATTTTATTCATTTTTTACAGAGAGGAAGGGAGAGGGATAGAGGAAACATCGATGAGAGAGAAACATCGATCAGCTGCCTCCTGCACACCTCCCACTGGGGATGTGCCCGCAACCAAGGCACATGCCCTTGACCGGAATTGAACCTGGGACCCTTCAGTCTGCAGGCCGATGCTTTATCCACTGAGCCAAACCAGCTAGGGCTTTTCTAGCTTTTTTGACGGAAGAGGCATATCAACAATGGCCAACTCAATAGAAATAAATGCCTAATATCCTGACTGAGGCCTCTAAATGCCATTTTTCACTAAAAGGAACCAAGGCTCTTTGGAGAAATGTCTAATTTTATTTCCAGGACAGGAAATACACAAGATAAGCCTTGAACATCTTGTCAAACAAGAAAGCAGCAAAACCATCAAAGACCACTAGACTGATAGCAAAAGGCGTCGAAAGGCAACACGCAGGGGCTCCCATTGGCCAAAGATGGGACAATTTGAACATCAATAAAGATTATAACTACAGTGGAACAAAATACACAAATATATTTCAATCCCTGAATTTATCATTATGCTAAAACAATTCAAAACAAAAGAAAACCTCATTGGTTACCATTCAAGGGCACAAGTAAACCAACTCATTCTTTTAAAAAATTGGAAATAAAGGTAAAGAATCAAGCATCTATCATGTGTTTCCTTTATAAACTGAACATTTAGGTAACCACATAGTTGATGAGAAGCTTCTCGTTAAAGACACTCTCCAGCTACTAAATGAAGGGATGACGGCATAACACCATCTGCAATCATCACAAAGGCTGCTAACGTCACAAGTGGAGACATAGCCAGACACGGTGGCGTGATGTGCCTTCTGACAGAAGAACAGAACTCCACCTGTGAAGCCGTCTTATCTCCTCCCCAACGTAAATCTGATCAAGACTCTAGATCTAACTAGCAAGTTATAGGAAGGACATACCACAAGGTTACAAACAAAATACAAACTTCAGGAGGCGTCACAGGACAACTTCTTTAACAAATTATGACAAACAAAAGCGGGGTGGGGTGGGGGTGGGGCAAGAGCTTCCATGGAAACTCTGAGCTCTTCCCCATTCCTTGTCCTACGCATCTCTTCCATTTGGCTGTTCTGCTTATTATGCTGGGGGAAGGGAACAAAATACTTCCAGTTGAAGACACTATCTGGATAGAAATTCCCTTCAAACGTGAACGTCACATAACTGACCCAAGGAGTGAAAAAGGAGCAGGTATTTTGTTGTTAGCGTATAGAAACACAACAGACCCCAATGAGTCAAAGCAATCTTGAGAAAGAAGAGCAAAGCTGGAAGCATCATGCTTCCTGACCTCGAGCTATATCACAGAGCGACAGTGATCAAAGCAGTATGGTACTGGCGTAAAAATAGACACACGGACCAATGAAACAGAATTGAGAACCCACAAATAAACTCTTGCAGATAGCTCAACTAATATTGGATAAGGGAGCCAAGAGTACTCAGTGGGGGAAAGGACAGTCTCTTCACTAAATGGTGTTGAAAAAATTGGATCATCACATGCCTAAGAATGAAATTGGACTTCTGCCTTACACTACTCACAAAAGCGAAATGGATTAAGAGCTTAAAACATGACCGGAAACCATAAAACTCCTAGAAGAAAACAGGGATAAAACTCCTTAACACTGGTTTTCTTTTTGGATATGACACCAAAAGCACAAGCAATAAAACCAAATATAAATAAGTGAGAATGCATCAAGCCAAAAAAGCTTCTGCACAAAAAACAAAATTTAAAAAATGAAAAGGCAACCTACAGAATGGGAGAAAATATTCCCAAACCACATATCTGATAAGGGGTAAACACACAAAATATGTAAGGAACTCATAAACTCAATAGCAAATAATAGTAATACTATTTATAAATGGGCAAAGGACCTGAATAGACATTTTCCAAAGAAGATGTTGAAATGGCCAATAGGTACATAAAAAGATGCTCAACATCACCAGGCATCAGAGAAATGCAAATCAAAACCACGATGAGATATCACCTCCTGCCTCTTAGAATGTGTCTGATCAAAAAGACAAGCGATAACAACTACTGGTAAGGATATGGAGAAAAGGGAACCTTTCACGCTACTGGCAGGAATGTAAATTGGTGCGGCCACTATAAAACATAGTGTGAATGCTCCTCATACTAAAAATAGAATTGCCACATAATTCAGTAATTCCCCTTCTGTGTATATATTCAAAGGAAATGAAATCACTGTCTTGAAGAGATGTCTGCACCCCATGTGCATTGCTGCATTATTCACAATAGCCAAGATATGGCACAGCCTACCCACAGATGGATGGGTAAAGAAGATGTGAGATGTATACATATATATATATGAAATATTGTCCATACATATGGAATAGTACACATGTATGTGGGATATTACTCAGCCATGAGAAAGGAGGAAATCAAGCCATTTGCCATAGACATTGGGGGTATTAGCTAAGTGAAATAAGTCAGACAAGTAAAGGTAAATACTGTATGATTTCATTTATATGTGAAACCTAAAAAAGCTAAACACAGAGAAACAGAGTAGAATGGTGGATAGTTGCCAGAGCTGGGGAAATAGAGAAATGATGGTCAAAAGGTACACATCTCTAGTTAATTCTGGGGATCGAATGTACAGCAAGGTGACTATGGTTAACAATACTGTATTATAAACTTGGAAGTTGCTCAGAGAGAAGGTCTTAAATGTTCTCATAAAAAATGTAATTATGCAAAGTGATGGCTGTGTTAACAAACCCTATTGTGGTAATCACTTCACAATATATACATGTATTAATGCATCATGTTGTATGATTTAAACTTATACAATGGTGTATGTCAATGACATCTCAATAAATCTTAAGGGAGAAAATAAATGAAGTTGGGCCCCTCTCTCACACCATGTACAAAAATGAACTCAAAATGGATCAAATACCTAAATACAAGAGCAATGACCAAAATCTATCAAATTGCATATTTAAAATAAATGAATCTACTGTATTATACCTCAAGAAAGCCAAAAAATTAATAAAATACTGATATGAGGCCCCATTCCTGAGATGCTGAATGAATTGGTATTGGAGGAAGTTCTACTGAATAATTTTAATAACTCCCAGTTATTCTAATTTGTAGTCAGGAGAACTTGCATGCAAGGAAACAAGCCTGGTGGAAAAGGTGCTCAGAGGGAGGGGCCTTTTTTTCATGTCCACACCTTCAGCACTCAAAACTGCAGGTCCCACCCTTGCCCAGTCCTTTCCGGGTTACCCTCCTCCTCCTGTCTGCACTGTTTCCATTCTCCTCCCCAGTCCAAACTCCCAGCTCTTTCATACTAGCCTCAGATGACCCTGAAGAAAGCAAGGTGAAGGCAGTTCTCACTGAAGTGTGCGTGACTGATAGTCAAATTTTATATTTTCATAGAGACTGCTGTATGCCCAAAGGAATTTTTTAAAAAGTAGGCCCTGGCTGGGTAGCTCATTTGGTTAGAGTGTCCCCCTTATAGGCCAAGGTTGTGGGTTCGATCCCCGATCAGGGCACATACAAGAATCAATCAATGAGAGGAGGAGACCAAGATGGCGGCGTAGGTAAACACCGGAGACCGCTGCCGCAAACAACCATTTCAAAAATACAACTAAAAGACTGAACGGACATCACCCAGAACCACAGGAAGGCTGGCTGAAGAGAGACTCTACAACTAGAAGGAAAGAGAACAGCAAATCGAGGCTCAGAGGCGGCGCAGTGTGGAAAATACAAAGGTGCCGAGGTGCGCGCGCAAAGCGGGCTGGTGGCTGAGGGCGCGGTTGTCGTTTTCTGTCGGGAGTGAGTCTCAGACTCTGGGCTCCAGATCCGGGCGAGTCTCTAGGGACCCAGACTCAAACGGGAGAAGCGGGATTATCCGGCATCAGTTGGAACCTGAGGGCAGCTTTCTCTCCGAAGTTTGCAGCGGCTGCCGGGGTTCTGAGAAGCAGAGCCTCTGGGAACGGGACTGAGCGTGGCCATAACTGCTCCCTCTGCCCGCCCTGTTGATCCCACCCCGCCCAAACCCTGCGCACAGCCATTTGCCGATCGCCTCAGGCAAAGGCTGGATTAGCGCCTCCCCAGAAGGCAGACGTTTTCCATACAGCTGATTCCTATAGCCAGTTGGCCTGGTGGTCAAACCCCTCTAGTGTTAACTACAACAATTAAGGCTTGGCTAGAACAAGACTGCGCACAGAGACCACAAGGGGGTGCACCAAGAAAGCATAAAAGATGCGGAGACAAAAAAACATGACAGAAATGGAGGATATGGAGCTAAGAATCGCAATTTTGAGGGCTTGCCATAAATTTGTGCAGAACCTCACGAAAACTAATGAGACCCTCGATGCTACGATAAAGAAATTAGAAAGTAAGCATACACGGACTGAAATAAAGAATATTATACCCAATAGCAGACCAGAGGAGCACAATAATCAAACCAAAGATTCGACAAAAAACACCCAATTGGAAAAGCAAAATGAAAAAAGAATCCGAAAGTGTGAAGATAGTGTAAGGAGCCTCTGGGACAGCTTTAAGCGGTCTAATATCAGAATTATTGGAGTGCCAGAAGATGAGAGACAGCAAGATATTGAAAACCTATTTCAAGAAATAATGGCAGAAAACTTCCCCCATCTGGAGAAAGAAATGGACTTACAGGTCCAAGAAGCGCAGAGAACCCCAAACAAAAGGAATCCAAAGAGGACCACACCAAGACACATCATCATTAAAATGCCAAGAGCAAAAGACAAAGAGAAAATCTTAAAAGCAGCAAGAGAAAGAGGCTCAATTACCTACAAGGGAATACCCATACGACTGTCAGCTGATTTCTCAACAGAAACTTTGCAGGCCAGAAGGGAATGGCAAGAAATATTCAAAGTGCTGAATACCAAGAACCTACAACCAAGAGTACTTTATCCAGCAAAGCTATCATTCAGAATTGAAGGTCAGATAAAGAGCTTCACAGATAAGGAAAAGCTAAAGGAGTTCATCACCGCCAAACCAGTATTATATGAAATGCTGAAAGGTATCCTTTAAGAAGAGGAAGAAGAAGAAAAAGGTAAAGATACAAATTATGAACAACAAACATGCATCTATCAACAAATGAATCTAAGAATCAAGTGAATAAATAACCTGATGTACAGAATGAACTGGTGATTATAATAGAATCAGGGACATAGAAAGGGAATAGACTGACTATTCTTGGGGGGAAAAGGGGTGTGGGAGATGCGGGAAGTGACTGGACAAAAATCATGCACCTATGGATGAACACAGTGGGTGGGGAGTGAGGGTGGAGGGTGGGGTGGGAGCTGGAAGGAGGGGAGTTATGGGGGGAAAAAAGAGGAACAAATGTAATAATCTGAACAATAAAGATTTAATTAAAAAAAAAAAAAGAATTTCATAGAGATGATGAATAAAAAACTTAGGGAAAAAAAAAGAATCAATCAATGAATGCATAAATAAATGGAACAAAACAATGTGTCTCTCTCTCTCTCTCTCTTCCTCTCTCTAAAATCAATTTTTTATTTTATTTATTTTTTTAAAGTATTTTTTTAAAATATATTTTATTGATTTTTTACAGAGAGGAAGAGAGAGGGATAGAGAGTTAGAAACATCGATGAGAGAGAAACATCGATCAGCTGCCTCTTGCACATCTCCTTTTGGGGATGTGCCTGCAACCAACATACATGCCCTTGACCGGAATCGAACCTGGGACCCTTCAGTCCGCAGGCCAACGCTCTATCCACTGAGCCAAACCGGTTTTGGCTAAAATCAATTTTTTAAAAAAAACAAAAAAGCAGAGGTCCTGGCAGCATGACCTCAGCGCTGTCTTTCCACTCTTCCTTTGGCTAAAGTCAGTCCTGCTTTAAGATGATCTGAAGTTAAGGATTAAAGAGTCCGAGTGGAGTACTAATCATTCACTCATTCATCAGTCATTCATTCACTCCACAGGCATGTAGGAGACACTGATTATTTGGCACTGTGTTAGGGGCTGTGGCAATTGGAGGAATAAGAAATGCCAGCTGGCTAGAACCAGGATTTCCTCAAAAGCCCTGGAACTATTTACAGTGTGGTCTGACCAGTGCTGGGGCCAAGGCAAATAACTCCCTCTGTAGGGAAGCATGCCTAACTGGACCTGGGGAAACGAAGGCTTCAGAGAGAACTAGCCGCAGGTAAGCTTTTTTTTTTAAAATATATTTTATTGATTTTCCACAGAGAGGAAGGGAGAGGGATAGAGAGTTAGAAACATCGATGAGAGAGAAACATTGATCAGCCGCCTCCTGCACACTCTCCACTGGGGATGTGCCCGCAACCAAGGCACATGCCCTTGACTGGAATCGAACCCAGGACCCTTGAGTCCGCAGGCTGACGCTCTATCCACTGAGCCACTGAGCCAAACCAGTTAGGGCCACATGTAAGCTTTTTTAACAGGTAAAAAAGGATCTCACCCGGTAAAGCAGGAAGTAGCATGGCAAAGGAAGACAAGAGAGACTGAGGAGTGACGGGGGGGGGGGGGGGGGGGGGTGGTGGAATGGTGAAGCACCTTGTGTGTCTGTCTCAGGCAGGGCAGGGAGAGCTGGAGGTGTCTTGGTGAGGGAGCCAGAGGGGGAAAGCAGGAACTGACCAAAGGCGTGGTGTGCGTATTTTAGTTGGGAGATTATCCCAGGAAGCAGGAGCGAGGGAGACAGAGAAGAAGGGAAAGCCAATAGGGAGCTCATTCTGGATTGGTTACCCCTATGAACAACTGGGCTCATTCCTGTTGGAGACTACAGAGCAGACATGCGGAGGACGCCTCAGAAATGCATCCAGCCCGGCTGGCGCGACTCAGTTGGTTGAGCGTCAAACTATGAACCAAGAGATCACTTATTAACCAACTCCCGCTTCCAATGGCCATGAAATGCCCCTGGGAATAACTTCCCCCAGAGAAGCTTCCATCTGGGGCACCACTCAGAGCTTTGTGATTTTGAGAAAAAGCCTCTGGCAATAAAGTTGAGAGTTATACGGGTGGGTGCTTGAAGTGAGACCCTCACAGCCCGTGGGAACTGTCCACTGTAGCTGCAGGAGAAATCCGAGATGGGCCGAAGGGAGGTGGCCTGGGACACAAAAGGCATCTGCTCAGGGGGTGACTCAGATTAGGGGGCTGAATGGGTTCAACAAGCAGAAGAAATTCAGGAAATGGGCTTGGAAAAGTAAGCTGGGGTCAGGGGATCCATTGTGAAAAGGCTCATCTGCCAGGCGACAAAGTTTAAACTGTAAATGCCAGGTGCTGGCACCTAGTAGGTGCTCAACAAATATTTATTTATTTTAAATATATTTCATTGATTTTTTACAGAGAGGAAGGGAGAGGGATAGAGAGTTAGAAACATCGATGAGAGAGAAACATCGAGGGATGTGCCCGCAGCCAAGGTACATGCCCTTGACCGGAATCGAACCTGGGACCCTTGAGTCTGCAGGCCGACGCTCTATCCGCTGAGCCAAACTGGTTAGGGCCAACAAATAGTTATTGAAAAAATGAATGCTAATGACAGACGTTCCTGGGCCAAGTCCTTGCAAAGCTACTGGACTTTAGAATCCAGCAGATTGGCTGTGACCTTTAACCTCTTTCATCTTCCATTTCTCTCTCTCCCCCCGAAGTGGCAACAATAATAAGTCCTTTATAGGGTTGTTGTGAGGAATGAGAGGAGATCAAAGATATACGGCAGCTAGAAGTGTGGACTCAATAAATGTCAGCCACTCTACCCCTGCCCCCATGATGACCCAAAGCCAAGTCATAAAGCTGAACTATCCACCAGCTAGAGACAATGAAGGTTGCTCCTGGGATCTGTTTATAGGAGATGGATGCTGGCATTCCAGCTATATTGGTCCTCCTGGAAAAAATTAGTGGTATTGGTTACAACTTCCTTGTCCCAAGAGGGAACCAGACTGCTGCTTTAATTAAAGGACAGAGTTGAAACTATCCTCCCAGAGAACCCACAAATTCAGAAATTGATGCTTATAGTAACATAGTCCCTCCCCCCACCCCCCATCCCCGTTGTGCATTTAAATATACGTATTGAAACATTTTCCAATCAATATGCTGTTGACAGGCCATCCATCCCTGCTGTGCTACCTTTCTCATTCTGAAATCTTAACAGAGGCCAAGATGCTTGTGGACTTCACTTGCATTGGCTGCTGTAGGTATTGGGAGCTCCTCAGTCCTTCCCAGTGGACAAAGGAGATTTGTGGTGGCCTCTAGGGAGGTAGGGACAGTCCGGCTGATGTTGATCAGTGGTCAAGCGTCGACCCCATGAACCAGGAGGTCACAGTTCGATTCCTGGTCAGGGCACATGCCTGGGTTTCAGGCTCAATCCCCAGGAGGGGTTGTGCAGGAGGCAGCCGATAGATGATTCTCTCTCATCAATGATGTTTATCTCTCTCGCTCTCCCTTCCTCTCTCTGAAATCAATAAAAAATAAATACCCCCAAACATATAAAAAATAAAATAAAAAATCCTTTAAAAAATGAATCTCAGGTGGGAGAGAACACTTGAGGAACTAGGTAAAGAATTGAGAAATGTCACAAACTGGGGAATCCTCAATTAACGTATTTTAAAACACGTCCATTTCCCCATAGCAGTCAGGTAAAAAGATAAACACTGTGATGAGTCATGCCAGTGGCACACCATTTTTTTTTTTTTTAAGGCAGAAGGGATATTGGGAAAATGAGTAAACACATACTTTGTTAAGGCAGGAAATTCCAGAGTTGAGAAGCGACTGTGGGAGGTACATCTGCTCTTAGTCTGGAGTGATTCACACCTGGAGAAGCCAAGGAGGAACCCAAAGATGGGTGTTCCTTCATCTGTCTGTTCATTTGCTCATTGATTCATTCATTCATCTCCATTCAATGTGGAGAGCGGCTACAGTGTTTGGACAGGTTCAAGCCTCGGACTAATGAGAGGGCACAGTCCTCTCATGGCTACGTGCAAGTCCCAGCTTGGAGGGCAGAGCCCTCCCAGCACAATTATAGCCAACAGCTATGGTTGTAAGCTTGAACCTATGGTCCAAACACGTGGCCCTACGTGTCTGAGTGATGTGGGCTTGATAGAGTTCAGGTGCATGTAATTGAGTAGGATCGAAACCCACGAGAATGTTGTAAACATCTTGACCACACCCTTACATTGCCTCCTGGAATCTGGCTATAAAATAACGACACACTTGTAGCCCGTGGCACTGTCGCTAGCTCTCCATCAGAGAGGACAGCGTCCCACCCAGACCCAGCTTTCTTCTCTTGTCGGTCTTTTCTCCATCCTTCACCGCCCCCTCTCAGGGTCACTGAACCTGGCTGAGCTGGCGCAGCACATAAGGCGCCCTGCGGCTGAGTATGCCATGGCCGTGCTGGCTCGCCACAATTCAACAATGATCAGCTATCTCTATCACACTCTGCAAGAAGCAGCAGGAATACAAAAGTGGAAAAGACACAATCCCTTCCCTTGACGGGTTCTGAAAGTAGGGGAAACAGAAGATGTCACTAATATTTGTAATAAAGCGGAACGAGGGCAAAGATAAAACATGTCCAAGATGGGGTGGCGACACAAAGAGGGGAGAGGCCAGAAAAGGCTTCCTTTCGCCGGGGACCCTTTAAAGGTGGGGATCAAAGGGGGGGTGGGAGTCCCCAGGCAGCAGGGAGTTGTGCCCATGTGCAGGGACAGAGGTTCCAAGGAAGAGGAAAAGGCACCCATCAAGAGCGAGACGCCTTTGGGTACCGCCTGGAGTTGGTCCGGCTACAGCACAGGAGGGAGGCAGAGAAGTGGGTAGAGACCAAACATGGGAGGAGGACCTCCTGGGTCAAGAGGAGGAGTCTGGGCTCCATCCTGTAGGTGATGAGGGGCCACGGAAGGGTTGTGGGCAAGAATGATCTTCCTGGAAGCTTCCCAGTACCAAGCCTTGAGGGGTGCGTTGAAAGGGACTGGAAAGCAAGCAGGAGGAGGGCGGTCTGTTCAGATGGTCCAGGTGCGAGCCAATGGCAGAGGGCTGGGAGTTTAGCTCTGGTCCCCAAGGGGCTTTGAGGACAGGAAGAATTTCCAGCTGCCAAGTTACTTAGTCTCTTAGAGTATCAGTTTACTCCTCCGCAACGCACAAGACCATTTATCATCAGGACCTCTCTCTGCAGCCGGGGGAGAGACCCTGGAAAAGGGAGGTGCAGCCAGGTGTGGAGGGGAGGGTGAGGCGGGGGTCCCTGGCCACCCCAGGCTGAGTGCCAGTCCAGGCGCTGGTCCCCAGCTTCCCCCTTTTCTCCCACCGACCCCCCCCCCCCCCGAGGAATTGTTGAGGCCACAAAGAGGAGTGGAGGGTCCTTTTAGACACCCAGGTGTCTGAGGCCCGTGCAGTCAGGGTTTGATGCAGTCACAGGGGCCACTAAGCAAAGCCGTTGGGGCTGTCACCCTGGCCTATCTCTGCCCCGCAAAGCTCTAGTGAGCCGTGGAAAGAACGCTTTAAAATGACTTTACACACACAACAGCACACCGAAGTTTTACCCCCGATTGGGATTAGACAGCTCCGTGATTTTAATCAAGTTAGTTCAAGGCGCTCAATAAATCCCCGCGCAGGACAACTCCGCAGTCAGGAGACCCCTCCCTGCGACACCTGCCGCGCCACACCGCCTTCCCCCCACCTTCCCTCCCGGGTCCAGGAGCCGCCCCGACCCTAGGCGACCAGGCAGCGGAGAGTGGGGTGGCGAAGGGGAGGCTGCGGCCCAGGCGCCCCCACGCGCTCCCTCACGGGGACCCCCGCCTCCCCGCGCCGCGCGGTCCCGCGCTCGGGTGCAGGGAGCCCGCGCGGCGGCGGGACTGCGCAGCCCGCCGGGTCAGAGAGGCGCAGAGCCTGACGGGGGGCGGCGGCCCCGGGGGTCGCGGGCGCCTTGGGGGGAGGTGGGGCGTCCAGCACCGCAGGCACGCCCGCCGCGGCCCTCCCCCAGCCTCCGGGCGGCCGGCGCAGCTCCCAGGCGCCTGCAGGCCCGGCCCCGCGCCCCCGAGGCCCCGCCCCCGCCCGGCTCTCCCGGCGCCCGAGCCCGCAGGGCGCCCGCCCCGTGGCTGGGGCTGCAGACCGCGGCTCCGCGCGTCCTGCCCGGGCGGGCGGGCCTAGCGCCCCCGGACGCCCGCCTCCGCCTCGGGTAGATGCTGACGTCAGGGAGGCGAAAACCAGAAGAAGGGGGAAAAAAAAAACCGGCACGAGGGCGGAAGGGGAAAAACTTTATTTTTTCTCTTATTCTCTGCTGGGGCTGAAGCGCAGGGCAGGCGACTGCGCCAGCGCGGGCTTCCGGAGAGCCGGGCGCGACCCCGGCCGCTGCGCGGAGGAGCCGAGCTCCGAGGCCCGCGGGGGCGCCCGGTATGTGGGACCCCGAGGACTTCGAGCGCCACTGGCAGGCCGAGTTCCCCGGGCAGGCGGCGCCCGTCATGCGGCTGGACTCGGTGCTGGACGTGGAGCAGGAGCTGGAGCGCTGCAAACTCAACCTGAAGCGGCTGCAACAGGTGTCGGCCGAGGAGAAGTTTAAAGTGTCCTACCTGCAGTCGGTGCTGGCCGGGGAGCAGCGGGACCCGGGCTGCGGGCGCCGGGAGGGCGCAGACGGCGGCGGCGGGGCAGCAGCGGCGGAGGAGCCGGCGGCGGCCGAGCCGGAGCGGGCGCTGCCTCTGCGGGAGGAGGAGAGCGCAGCGGGCGGCGGCGGCGGCGGCGGCGAACTCCCGGGACCCGCGCGCCCCGATCCGGAGGTGGCCGCCAAGGCCGAGACTCCGTGCGTGTGCTTGGAGCTTCCCGCATGGCCCGTGGCGGCGGGGCCCGGGGCCACGGTGCGCAGCTTGACTGCCGCCATCCACCACCAGCTGCTGCAGCCTCGCCTCCTCTTCAAGCCGCGGGAGGACTGCGCGCCCCTGGGCCACGATGGCACGGTTCCCGGGGCCCCGGGCGAGGAGCCGGCCTCTGGGACCCGGGCGAGGGGGGGCTCCGAGGAGGGCGAGCCGGACGCCCCGGGCGCGGATGATGGGGGCGACAGCAGTGACCACGACTTCGAGATGGTGGATTTGAACGAGAAATTCGTCCTAGGCCACTTGCTTGTGGCCCCTTGTCGGTTCGGGACCCGCGGTGAGGCCGAAAAGGCGGCACGGGCGAGCAGCCCTCATCGCTGGATGCATCTGATCCCCGGGGGCCGGCGGCTACACCGCAGGAGCCGCGACCTGGAGCAGCTGGAGTCCGAGGCCAAGGACGGCAGGCGATCGCCCATCGCTACGGAGGAGGGCCCCCGGCGCGGGGCCCGCGATCACCTCCCCCGGTGGCGGCGGCGCAAGGGCTTACTGTGGGTGCCCGAGCGGGACTCGCCCAGCCACAGCTCGCCAGAGAGGGGCAGTGACTGCAGCCACAACAGCTCAGACCACGAAGACGGCTCCTCTGCAGGTAGGCGCACCCCTCCCAAGATCCCCTATTTCGTGCACCCCCTGGGCGGGGGGCTGCTGGTCACCCCATCCCAGGCACACTTTGTTGTTGGTCCTGTTTAACCTCGGGCGCCTGGGAAGAAGGGAGATAAGATTTACCTGTTTACCTTGAAGCCACTTGTGGAACTTAAAAAAAAAAAGCAGACACCTAGTGCAGAGTGATTTGGGCTTGGGTGAGTTCATAAAAATAAACATTATGACGATGGCAGGGGTGATGGAATGTGTGCTTGGCCCGGCCATGGAGGAATCTTGCACTTAGGCCTCTCAGCCTTTCTGCTCTGTCTATTGCAACATCATCCACTCTCACCCCTTCCAACTCACCCTCCACAGGTCGGCCAGATTCCTGTGCACCACACGGATAGGATCCTGCTCTGAGCTAACTGGTGGCTGCCATGTCCCCCAGATTCCTTGATGTGGAGGTCGCAATCTTCCACTTAATTTTCTGAATTTATCTCCCATCTCCCCCAGCCTGTATCTGTGTTCCTTTCAAATTGAAACAGGTTATCACTTGGTGAAAGGTACATAGTCCTCACTGGCCCCTCCCTGCCTTTGCTACTGGCCCCTTTCCTAGAAGGCTGCACTTGGTCTGTCAGCTTCCTAGGAGCTAGGAGCCCGAGGGAGAAGGGAAGGGCTTAACAGCCGTGGGCAAACTACGGCCCGTTTGAAATGAATAAAACTAAAAAAAAAAAAAGACCGTACCCTTTTATGTAATGATGTTTACTTTGAATTTATATTAGTTCACACATACACTCCATCCATGCTTTTGTTCCGGCCCTCCGGTCCAGTTTAAGAACCCATTGTGGCCCTCGAGTCAAAAAGTTTGCCCATCCCTGGTAGAATCATAGAGTCTTCAAGCTGGCCCCGTGCCCAGAGATCATGTCTAGGGCAGTGTCTTCACATGATAAAGGAGGAAACTGAGCTGGTGCCTCCACTTGGACCTCCTGTCACTCGTGGTTTCCCCTCACATCTGCCCTCTCTTCTGAGGACAGGACCTGGTCTTAGTTTGCATCCCCTTGTGATGGTCGTCAGCATGGTGTCTTGCACAGAGTAAGTGCTCAATAAATATTTCTTGAATAAATGTCTGCAGCCACAGGTCAGGGAGGAGGAAAGGACAGGGATGCGGGGTGGCCTGTGACTGCTCCTTTGCTGTCCCCTGGGGCGGTCAGGGTCTCCTCGACTACAGGGAAAGAATGAATTGGTGTCTGTCTAGCTCAGGCTGAGACCAGGAACTTCACATGCCTTCCTGCTAAGTGAAGGAAGAAGAAAAAAAAAAAATTACTGATGCTGGGATTGTTCCAAACTTTCCATTATTAGATTTTATCTGGGTAAGTTTGCATTTGAATGAAAAACTGTCTACTTTGCTAAAAGCACATTTGGAAGGCCCATCAAGTCATCTGTTGTGATCAATTACACTTATTCATTAGCAGAGATTGGCTGCTCTTCCCATAGATCATGCTTTTGCCGCCCATGCTAGTACGGTTTTTTTTATGTGCCCCTTTAACTTAAACGAAGAGTCTGAAGATTGCACGCCAGTGCCAAGTTTCAAATGCCCTCAGTGGAGGCTACCCAAGCGGCCCAGCGCTGCTTCAGAGCTGGCTCCAATCCCATCTCCCCTCAGACCCACATCAATCACCCTGCCGTGGGTGCCCAATGCACTGGATTTTCTCCAGGGAGTGACTTTTATTTCTTCGAACTGTCTCCTCTCTTCTTAAGGGCACTCTAGCCCAGAGAGCACTTCCACTACCAAAGGTGCCCCCTTTGGGTGGATCAGTGATTAAAAAAAAAAAAAAAAAGATTCTGCTTCCTGTGGACTGAAGACTCCAGCCAGGACACATGTCTGGCACGCCTGGCTTTGGCTCGCGGTGCCTGGGCTATCGTTCAGACATCTCTTCAGGGCAAGTTCTGCAGGGAACCCCTGCACCACTCACTGCATGGGAGGGTGCTGCCTCCTGCCTCCAAAGCCTCCCCAGGGAGGAAGTGAATGGGGGTGGACATGCACATGCATACATGCATGTACACACATCCACACACTTCTGTACATGTGTACACATGTGCACACAGTCACATACATGTTGCATATTGGCACACAGTCAAGGAGAAAGAGACTTCAGGCATACAGAGAGGCACCAGAGCGGAGGGATTAACGGCAGGGGTTTTCACACTGTGGGTGACAGCCCACTGAAAGCCTGTGGTGAGGAGTGAAAGCATTGCCAGGCCGCCTTGGCCACCCTGGGCCGTCGCTGCTTCATTTTTTCTCCATTGCGCTCACCCACTTACCACCTGGGATGCAACAATTTTGTATGTGGATCTTATTCATCTTTCTCTCCGGTAAAACGCAAGCTCCAAGAGGGCAAGGATTTTTGTCTCTTTCTTTCACTGACATGGCCCCACAGCCTAAAACAGCATCTAACACATATTAGATGTTCCATACATACTTGTTGAATGATCTATGCAGGGTATGCCCCAAAAATGCGTACACACTTTAAGAGCTGATAGCTCAATGTTGAAAATGAAATGTATTTTAATAAACACTGGCTTCATAATTATTCAAAGTGTGTGAATACATTTTAGGGGGACACCCTCTATATTTTAAATGAGATGAAATAGAAAAGAAAGCATCAGAGTGTATTGCACATGGTAATGGTGAGTATTATTCTGTTTTAAAAACTTTGTTTTGCCCAGCTGCTGTCGCTCAGTGGTTGAGCGTTGTCCTATGAACCAGGAGGTCACGAGTTCAATTCTGGGTTGCAGGCTCCATCCCTGGTAGGGGCTGTGCAGGAGGCAGCCAATCAATGATTCTCTTTCATCATTGATGTTTCTGTCTGTCTCTCTCTCTCTCCCTCTTCCTTCCTCTCTGAAATTAATAAAAATATATATTTAAGCCGAAACCGGTTTGGCTCAGTGGATAGAGCGTCGGCCTGCGGACTGAGAGGTCCCGGGTTCAATTCCGGTCAAGGGCATGTACCTGGGTTGCGGGCACATCCCCGGTGGGGGATGTGCAAGAGGCAGCTGATCGATGTTTCTCTCTCATCGATGTTTCTAACTCTCTCTATCTCTCTCCCTTCTTCTCTGTGAAGGGTCAATAAAATATATTTTAAAAAAAAAAAAAAAAAAAAAATATATATATATATTTAAAACAAAACAAATATTTTAAAATTTTTCAGTAATGTATAATTGTATGCATAGATACTGGTTCCTGATGTAGAATTATTTCTTGGTGTGGGTTGGACAGAAAGCTTTGAAAATGCTGATAAAGACCATGGGCTCTGAAGCTAGATTGCTTGTATAACCTTGGGAGAAGTTGTTTGAATTTTCTGTGTCTCAGTTTCCTCTATAAAATGAGTGAGGCTGACAAACACTGCTTAGGTCATGCTGTTGATATGAGGAATAGATGGAATGTTATTTCTAAAGGGCTTGGAACAGACCCTGGCGCATAGCAGATTTACCCAGTGTTCGCTAACCATGGCCACAGGTTGTTTTCCTTGAGTCAGGGCTCCCACTTCCAGATCATCCTGAATCACAGGTGCTTTCTGTGATGCATGTGTTTTTCCTAGCAAGGCTCCGTCTGGCTCTTTCTAGTACTTTCCAGGCAGTAGGGCAGGACCCAGAGCACAGTGGTCATCTTAGCTCATGAGTCTCTTGCTGGGTTGGCCCTCATGTTGTTTCTCCCTCTCCACCAGCAATCAGGCCCATTTCCTGTACTCAGAGATCCTTAACTGAAGGTCAGGTTTATTGGGCAGTTCAAACTCTGCCTTCCTCTCAGGGTCTCAAGGAGAAGGATTACATGAGACATCTTAAAGGCCCAGCAGGAAGGAAGGAAAGAAGGAAGGAAGGGAGGGAGGGAGGGAGGGAGGGAGGGAGGGAGGAAGGGAGGAGAAAGAAAGGGAAGGGAAGGGAAGGGAAGGGAAGGGAGGAAGGAAGGAAGGAAGGAAGGAAGGAAGGAAGGAAGGAAGGAAGGAAGGAAGGAAGGGAGGGAGGGAGGGAGGGAGGGAGGAGGGAGGGAGGGAGGAAGGAAGGAAGAAAGAAAGAAAGAAAGAAAAATGGCCCAGTGACAGAGGAGCTCCCCACCCTGGAAGAGGGCTGCTTTCTCTTAGATGAGGGGCAGATCCTTGTATCAAGACACATTTGGGGTTTTTTTCCTACACATAACAGCCAAATCAGTTTTTAAAGTAGTTAGAATGTCTTTTTTATTTTCCCTCAATATATGGAGAGATAGAAACATCAGTGATGAGAGAGAATCTCTGATAGGCTGCCTCCTACATACCCCACACTGGGGATTGAGCTGGAAACCTGGGCATGTGCCCTGACCCAGAATGGAACCATGACCTCCTGGTTCATAGGTCAACTCTCAACCACTGAGCCACACCAGCCAGGCCAATTGGCACTTTTAACTCTCAGCAAGTAATGCTGTCCTGACCAGCTGTAGAATTCTAGATTTCTCAATGTGGGAAGCCCTGCTATCAGATTCTGCCAATCTGCCAATGAAGACTTCTTATTTTTAATCTTTATGGGAAATGCATTTCCTGCGAGGTACTCATGTTACCTAGTTCATTTGTAACCTGGTGGGGTTTTTTTTCCCCCTTCCTGTTAGTGACTAATGCGATTTTTGCTCCAAAAAAAAAAAAAAAATCCCTTGTGTTCAGTGGATGTGTTTGAATAACTTAACTCAAAAGTATTGAATTTTCCGCCTTAGCTGTGATAGAGTAATTTTTTTCCCATTCCCTGTTGTGGGGAAGACGTTAAAGAACTCTTTGAGACATGTGCTGGTGGCTGGCTGTGATTCATTTATAACCCGAGTTGATATTGCGTCACTGTTTGCTTAGTTCTTCAGTGCTGGCCTCTGTCCTCCCCTCGCCCCCACCACCTTAGCACCATCTACGTCTCATGAACACTGTAGTCAGTCAGAGGATGTGGGTGGGCTTAGCAAGTTCTTCCTCCTCTACCACCAAGCCTTGAAAACGTTTCTTCTTAAGGGACTATTCATAAAGCCATTGACTCTGTCTTTGACACTGGATCTTTATGTGTTAAAGTCAGTATCGTCATGCATTTTCCCAGCTTTGGAATAATGGTACAGACACTCTCTGCATCTGAAAATTGGGCTTGATGTTTCCCAGCTTGCAGGGTTGTGAGGCTTACATTGGACAAGTTACTGGCTTTCTCTAGGCCCCAGGTTTCGTATCTGCTGAGTAGGGGTGATAATGTTTGTCAAGCATGTCAAACTCGCGGCCCCACAGGCCGCATGCCTTGTTTATTTGGCCCGTGTTAGCCTTTGAGTTTGACATGCTTGATGTATGTCATAGACTTGGGAAGCTTCAGTGAGATAATGTGTGTAAAGTGACATAGCACAGGGGCGGGCACCTACGTGTTTAATAAGTCTTAGGTGGTGTTACTGTGACTGTTCCAAGTACAGGAACTTTCCGTTTGGCTGAACCACGACACAGCTCATATTCACATACTATCTTCATGTAATGAAGTTCCCCAAGCCTTTTCGTCTTATCTCTTTCTCTCCTTTCTTACCTTCCCCAGGCCCAGAGCTGTTTGTTGTTGTTGTTTAATATATTTTTATTGATATAGAGGAAGGGAGAGGGAGAGAGAGAAACATCAATGATGAGAGAGAATCATTGATTGGCTGCCTCCTGCACGACTCCCTTCTGGGGATTGAGCCCGCAACCTGGGCATGTGCGCTTGACCAGAATCAAACTCGGGATCTTTCGGTCTGCAGGCCGACGCTCTACCCACTGAGCCAAACCGGCTAGGGCTCCAGAGGTGTTTTGCTCTTTTGTGGTCTCTGGTCCTTCCCCAGTCAAGCCCTGTCTCCCAGTTAAGCCCTGTCTCTACAAAACCATTATCTGGCTTCTTATTTCCTACGTCCTCCCCACTTGCTTCCAGCCAGTGCTCATTCCTGCCAGAGCCTTTTCCCGTGCTCTTTTTGGCATTTGAGATGCCCTCCCACCTCCATTTGCCCAGTTGCAAAGCCAACCTTTCCTTTGAGGCCTAGCTTTTAAAATTTTTGTTTTGTTTTTTTCCCCCATTGATTTTTATAGAAAGTGGAAAGGAGGGATAGAGACAGAGAGAGAAAAACATCGGTGTGCGAGAGACACATCGATTGGTTGCCTCCCCCAGCCTGCATCCGAGGCACATGGGCTTGACCGGAATTGAACCCCAAACCCTTCTGCGGGCTCACGCTCCAACCACTGAGCAGCCGGCCAGCGCAAGGCCCGGCTTTTTTATGGAACCTTGTATTGGTGAAGATATGGGTTTGCTGTATAAGACAAAACACACAAAAAAGTGGCTTAAGCAGGACAGAGGTTCATGTATCCCTCATATAAAGAATTCCAGAAGTAAGCAGTGCAGGAGGGCTGTGATGACCACACGGTCATCAGGAATTCAGGCTTCTTTTGCTTTCTGTCTCAAGTTCTCCTCGCGGTCCCGAAACAGCTGCTGGAAATCCAGTCATCGCATTCCTGTCTCAGACAAGAATTAGAAGAGAGGGAGTGAGTGGCAGCTTTCCGTCTGTCTTTTAGGCAGTTTCCTGGAAGTCTCTCTTAACAATTTCTGTTCAGATTTCATTAGCCACCTCTAGCTCCCGGGGAGCCTGGGAAACGTAGTGTTTTATCTGGGCATATGGCCACCTCCTAGAAAATAGGGACTCCTTTACAAGGAAAAATGGAAGATGGATATTGAGGAGGCAACTAGCAGCCTCTGGCACTAGCCTTTTCCAACTACTCCAACCCATCTTGTGGTTCTTGGAGTGAGCCTCACGCTTGCACAATTGTTTTATTATTGTGCCATCTATTAGTTCATTGACCCAATGAACAAACGATGACTGAACCGCTGCTCTGTGCAAGGCACGACGCCTTTTATTTATGCTCTGTGAAGAGTTGCTCTCAAACTAAGAGGTTAGCTGGCCTCCTCGAGGGCGAGGCACATGGCTTGTGCTTCTTTGTCTCCCTGACAACAGTATCTTTCACAGAGCTGGGCACAGAGTAGGCACTTCCTAAGTCCTGGTTGATTTTGGAGTGGTCACAGTGAGCAGCGCATGGAAAATGGGAATTCCCTGGCTTGGAACCCGTGGTAGACGATCCCGGCTGTGTAAGGTTTCTTTCTGGTCGATTCCGGTTTTGAGGAAGCACAGCAGGGAGACTGGGGCAAGGGGCATCTCTGAGCATCGGGGCTGCCTTGTAGCCGCATGGACTTGTCCAGGTGTTGGGGGAAGATTTGGCTGTTTTGGCAACTGGACTCTGTTTATATACCAAACTGGAACTATAAGCAGAAATCCCTGTGCCCACCTGCCTTTCTTTACCACGGCTGTCTCCGTGGCTGTATTCACACCACGTGACTCTCTTGTTATTTCTGCCCTGCACAGCTGCAGAGGGATCTGCAGTCTTTCCGCAGCGAGCGTCACCTGCATCCGCGTCGCTGTCCTCCGCGTCGCTGTCTTCCGTCCGATCCTGGCTTTAATGTGCCCGGGACAAGGCTGTCTGACGGGAGGCTGCCTAGAGCTTGTGCCGCATCTTGAAGCTGCTAATAAGCAAATGATTGTTTTAAAATTTTTATTGGCACGTAGGAGGAAAGGAACTAGGACATATTTAGCTTCTACTACCTGCAAGGTGCTATGTTAAGTGTTTCACCTACACTGTCAGGTTTACTATTCAGAACGGTCTACTGTTCTAACTGTAAAGCACTAACATTCTTATTTTGCAAAGGAGGAGACTAAGGCTCTGACCAGCTAACTAACAAGCCCAAGTTTGCTTACAGCTAAGTAGCCGGGTTATTTTTTCCCCTCCTATTGAAACAATTAATTAGTTCATTTTCTTGAGCGATAATTGACATTTTATAAGGTTCACCCTTTTTAAGGGTGTGCTCATGGTTTTTAGTATATTCACTATATTCACAAAGTTTGCGCGACCATCACCACTCTCTAATTCCAGACCATTTTCATCCGGGGCAGTGGCGGGGAGAGGGGGGGTTGGGGGGGGTAGGGGGGGTGCTGTTTTTGAACCTAGGCTTTTCCTACAGCGTGCCATTTCCTTTTCTAATTTGCCACATGCAGTGATTTAACATAATGAGACCGGATCTGGGCGACATCAAGGCTTGTTTGGGTGAGATCGGTACGGAAAAGGACCACCCACTTCGTCCACCCACTTCGCCTGGGCGGTCCTGGTGCCCATTTGAACTGCAGATGGGAATCGCCTTGATTCCACTGCCCCCATTTTACCCTGTTTGTGTTTTCTGGACGTGGGGCATGGGGCAGAACACCCCAAACTTGAGGTTCCACGAACACCCCTCATTTCTGCCGTGGGCTGATGGTTGGCATGGTGAGAGGGGCCCTTGTACTGACCTGTGTCTTTTTGTCTTTGTAGCCCCAGAATGTCATAGTGTCTGGGACATAGAAAATGCTCCATCCATGTTCATGAATACTGAGACATTCATTCCATTGCCTCTCATCTAAACCACTGCAAAAACCACTTGTTCTGCCTCTAACCCTTCTCCTCTAGCCCCCAGTTATCTTCCCAAAGACAAAGTGATTGTTAGCTCCTAAATCTCCGTAAGGTTAGACTGCAGTAATCATACTGGTTATCTGTCCCTTTAAAAAGCTTTCCTTCTAAGCCCGGCCTAGCAACTGCTATTTTCATGCTATTGGCCTGCACGGGAACACATGGCCACTAGCTGGCCTGAGGGCCTGCGAATCAGAAAATGCAGCTCTTCAGCCTCTGGTGTAAAGATTGTTAAGGGCGAAGGGCATTGTGAGTGGCTTTTGGAAAACCAGCCCCACAACCCTTCTCTGAACTTTGTACATTCACTCGTTTCAGCAGTTAGAAAACGGTTTAAAATGGTTGGCTTCTTCATGCCCACACTGGATTCTAAGCCCATAAAGCAGTGGTTCTCAACCTTCTGGCCCTCCAAATACAGTTCCTCATGTTGTGACCCAACCATAAAATTATTTTCGTTGCTACTTCATAACTGTCATGTTGCTACTGTCATGAATCATAATGTATTTTAAATATCTGATATGCAGGATGGTCTTCGGCGACCCCTGTGAAAGGGTCGTTCGACCGCCAAAGGGGTCGCGACCCACAGGTTGAGAACCGCTGCCTTAAAATGTGTGTGTGCTGGAAGGAAACCACTTCTTTTAACGGTAGCATCCCTGCCCCCAGCACAGGGCTGGCATATTGTATTGACCGAACAAATAAAATAATTATTGTACATTCCCAAGTAAGAATTTTATGGGATTAGAATACCTGGGCAGACTGTTGGGGTTTCTAAGCATTTAAAGACCTTTTTTCCCCTCCTTCTCTTTCTCTTCTTTGCCTTTATCTTCATTTCTTCCTCCCCCTTCTCCTCTGTTTTTGGACCAGCAGGGCCCATTGCAAAGACATATTCTAGAGCTGGGGTGGGTCTTTCTTCCTGAAGCCTTTTCCAAACTTCACATGCCTCAAGCACACGTTGATGTGTGCCCTGGCAGCTTGCTACCATGTCTGCCAGCCAACCAGTTGGGAATTTGTCCCTCTTCCTGATGGGACTGTGTTGTTTCCTGAAGGTGGGCAATGCAGAATAAGGCTGATACGTCAATCCTGACCAGCGAGGACCTCCCAGCTAATGGAGACCTGTGCTAGTTATTAGGGCTGTGAACGAAATATTTTGGTTCCCCCATTGCTTTCTGGGAACATGGTGGGTAGGATGACATTACTGGTTCCCTTGAAATTGGGTCGGACGATCTGCCTAGTTCTATTCAGTGAGTTTGAATGGAAGTGGTGTGTGCCACTCCTGGACCAGAGCATTTAATGCTAATCTGAGACCCTTCCGAGCTCTCGTTCCCCTTTGCTATTGCGATGCACAATGTTCCCATTGGTGACTGCTCTGTCAGCCTGGGTCCTAGAGAGAGGGAAGAACAGAGCAGAGCAGGCTCCTCATTAACCCACAATGGACATGTATTCCTAGAGCAGTGATGGCGAACCTATGACACGCGAACTCATTTTTTTGGTTGATTTTTTTCTTTGTTAAATGGCATTTAAGTATATAAAATAAATATCAAAAATATAAATCTTTGTTTTACTGTGGTTGCAAATATCAAAAAAATTTCTATATGTGACAGGGCACCAGAGTTAAGTTAGGGTTTTTCAAAATACTGACACTCTGAGCTCAAAAGGTTCGCCATCACTGTCCTAGAGTGAGAAATAAACCACTGTTATTTTAAGCCACGGCAATGTTCAGCACTATTTGTTACTGCAGCATTGTCTAGTTTATCCTGACTGACACAAAACCCTGATTTATATTCATACAGAAGAATGGCTCTCCTGAGCCTAAGAAATCAATGTGTTTTCCTCAAAACTTCTAAGTACCCTTCTCACGAAGGCCAAGTGGTAACCGTAGCTGTTTGTGTGTGTAGATGAAAGGCTGGATCTCAAAAATGTAAAAAGCAATGTTAGGAATGGCTAAATTGTTTCACCAGTGCTCCATTCAGTGATTTGCTAGAAGGATTTGTGACTCAATAGCAGATCATACTCATGGCCAAGTTTTTTTTTGTTTTTTGTTTTTTTTTACAGAGACTACAGAGCAAACACAGTGAGAAATAAATAGATCAACAGACGCTAAAGAGGTCCAGCATAGGCTTTTGGTAACCTTTCTTTTCTGAGGCCATGTAGGAGTGCTCTCTCTCTAATAGCAAACTACCAAGACATATGTGGAATATCTTCCCTCGAAGAAGTCTGTTTGAGTCTCAAGGTTTGAGACCCTTAAGAGGGCTGGTGGCATAGGCATATCCTGCTACATAACCAGCCATGGCAACCAAAAATAAGACCCCTGCCCTCAGTGAAACCAGATGTACATCACCAATCTTGATGTGTGCGCAAAGGAACTTGATAAGCCATTACAGCAGCGGTTCTCAACCTGTGGGTCGCGACCCCTTTGGCGGTCGAACGACCCTTTCACAGGGGTCGCCGAAGACCATCCTGCCTATCAGATATTTACATGACGATTCATAACAGTAGCAACATTACAATTAGGAAGTAGCAACGAAACTAATTTTATGGTTGGGTCACAACACGAGGAACTGTATTTAGAGGGCCGAAGGTTGAGAACCACTGCATTACAGCATGGTCCATTGTTCCAGGTGCAAAATGATGACATCACTAACATGTGAGAAGGATACCAGGATTAAAAACCATGGCGGCCACCCTGGCTGGGGTGGCTTTGTTGGTTGGAGAGTCATCCCATACATCAGAGGGTCTCAGGTTCACTCCCCCATTGAGGTGTGTACAGAAGGCAATTGATCAATGTTTCTCACATCGATGTCTCTCTCCCCTCCCCCCCTGTCTCTCTAAAATCAGTTTTAAAAGAACAACCATAGAAACCTATTTGCCCGGGATGTAGTAGTCTATTGACTTTATTCATAAAGGCGTAAATGTCTGATCGCCCAGATCTCTGAGAAATGTGATTTCTGGGGGGGATTTTGCACATTTGGGATGAATGTGACTCTCATAAAAGTTCCAGAAATGCAATATAATTTTCCAAATTTTTTATTAATTAGATTTTGGGGCCCATCCTCTAACCTACTTACACCATTACTTATTTCAAATCAATTAAAAAAAACCACAGACTTATAAACAAAAGTTTGAAACTATCCATTTGCCATTTGGGGATACCTGACTAAAATGAGATGGTTTTGTAATGCCCGGTGTTTAGTAGAAGTATATATTTTAATCAGCACAGCCCCATGAGACTAAGTACTATTATTCCCATTCTATAATAATAAGTCTAGAAACATTGAGTCACTTGCCCAAGTCACACAGCTAATGAAGGACAGAACTGGAATGGAACCCAGTTACTTCTGGGGCCAAAGTTACTCTATTCCATCTTATCACTAACTCTTAAGCTCTCCAGACTGCAGCTCCTCCTCTCTAAGAGAAGCTGCGTGGACTGGAGGGGTTTCCAGGCCTAACTTTATGAACACAAGTTAAGTTAGATGAGTTGGGACTCTGTACTGAGTAACCATTAAAAGCTTGGTTTTTAATCAGAGGAACCTGGGCTTGGATCCAGGTTCCCTTGTTATTTTGTGTCCTTAACCTTTCTACTAACCCATTGTCTTTTCTGTACAATGGAGATGGTGTTGTAAAGATTACATGGAGCCTGACCCACGTGGCTCAGTTAGTTAGTTGTCATCATATATACCAGGAGGTTGCTGGTTCGATTTGAGGGGTTTGTGGGGGACAGCTAATAGATGTTTACCCTCTGGCATTGAAGTTTCTCCCTTTCCCTCTCCCTTCCTCTCTCTCTCTCTCTCAAAATCAAGGAAAATATGTTTTTTAAAAAATAAATGGAGCCTGCCTATATTGCTCAGTGGTTGAGTGTCAACCTATGAACCAGGAGGTCATGGTTCCATTCCGGTCAGGGCACATGCCCGGGTTGAGGTCTCAATCCCCAGTAGGGGGTGTGCAGGAGGCAGCCAATCCATGATTCTCTCTCCTCATTGATGTTTCTGTCTCTCCCTCTCCCTTCCTCTCTGAAATCAATAAATATATATATATATATATATCTTTTTTTTTAAAGATTAAATGGAATCATCTTTTGGAAAATGAGTAGCACAGTGCTGGCATACAGTAAACTCTGCGTAAACGCAGTCACTGGTATGATGGTCAAGAGCATGCTGGCTAGGACCACGTTGCCTGGGTTTGAATCCCAGCTCTGCCACTTAACTGCTCTGTGACCTTGAGCTAACTTACATGTTTTGTGCCTCCGTTTCCATATCTGTAGACTGAGGGTGACAATATGATAACAATACCTAATTAAGTTGATATGGAGATAAAATGACTCCGTGTATAAAGCACTTAGCAGCTAACACCCAGTAAACAGTGTGCATTGGTTAGTTTTATTATTACCACAGTCTTTACGGGTTTGGCCACGTCTATCGCCGAGATAGACTGTAACGGTGAAAAGCGGTATCTTACACATCTTGTTGCCTGGTCTTTTCCTTAATTGAAATCTGAGGCTTCAGGAAATCCTGCAGTTTGAATAATCCACGAGCCGGAGCAGTGGAGCATCCAATTACGAATGCCTCCCTGCCTCCCAGCTGCAGCTGGGGAGGAAGGTGAGGCCCCCAGCACTGTCTCGCTGAGGTTGTGGTCCTATTATGGAGAAAGCCTTGCTTTGTATGCAGCTGCCTTGCCTTGGTACGGCCGCATAATTGTGCCTTTTTGTTTTATTTTAAAGCATCTTGAGGAATTCAGAGCCCTCTCCCGCTGAGAGCTGCAAAGCCAAAGAGTGTCATGTCTCTAATGAGCCTTGCGGACTCTCTGATGGCCCCACCGAGGCAGCCAGGCAGGGAGCACACACACAGGCCCGCACCGGCATCCCCAGGCGCCCTTTGAGCGCAGGCCGCCATGCTGGACTCACTGTGGGACTCCCTGAGCACCCCCAGGATACCCCACGCCTGTCTTCTTTGTCTCAGAAGGGCACAGGGTTGCCTCCTGAATACTAGGCTTGTTGGTAACCTTTGTGGGCTGGCAGCGAGAAAACAGAAATTAATTATTCATATCAGCGGGCCTGAAGGAGCTGTTGTTTGCAGAGTTGACTGTCCTTCTGGCTTCCAGACCCAGAATTCCCCAGGGCCCTTGGACAAGCAGAAGGCAGTGTGGTTCTTAGAGGCAGCTGCTCTGAAAGCGAGGTGGCAAGTGGCCACCCCCAGGCTACATGCAGTCTGCTGATGGGCTTTGTTGAGGGTTAAAACGAAATGAAAACAATTTAAAATGGGGAGATTTTGCGTAAAATCTGATTTCTGGCTTTCCTGGAAAGATGGGGAAGTATGCAATACATGTGGAAATCATCAGGCCAAAACGCTGACCCCTTCAGACGGACACGATTCCCTAACTGCTTCAGCCTTCCTCTGGCCCCTTTATCTGCTCGCATTGTGAGAGGTGTGTGTATAGTGTGTAGTGAACCGAGCAAGACTCTGGAGCTGAGCTGCCTGGCCTTGCAGCCTGCCTCTGCCGCTTACGAGCAGTGTGCCCTTAGGCAAATTACTTAACCCCTGTGGGCCCCAGTTTCTTCATCTGTAAAATGGGGATGATACATAGTTTACATCACAAATTTGTGAGAACTGTTGAGTTAAGTGCTTAGGATAGTGCCTGTCACATATTAAGTGCTGCTTCGTTGTTAATAGCTCCTAGTATTACACTACCTGTCTAGTGTTTTAGGCATTTTAGATCACGTTCCCTGTGTTAAAATGTTTTTCATAGAATAAAAAAATGTATTTCTTTCCTAGTGTGCCTCTTAACTCACTAGGAAGTGTTCACTCCCTCCTCCGATCCCAGCCCCTTGGAATGTAACAGTTAGAGTAGTCCTACCTACTGTAACAAACCAACTGCAAGGTGTCCGTGGCTTAAAAGGCTAAGTTTCTTTGGGTTCACATAACAATGAAGTAAGTGTTCCTGATGGGCAGGTTTGCTTCCCTTGGTCACTCAGACCCCAGGCTCCTGCACTCTTGTGGATCTGCCCTCCTCTAGGTAAGTTCTCAGCTTTCAGAGAGCACTAGGGGAGCAAGAGAATGAGACACACTTGCATCTTAACTCTCTTAGCTCAGAGGTGATTCCCATTTCTTCCTTTCATATTCCATTGGCAAAGATAAGGCACGTGTCCCCTCTTGGATTCGGGGGTCCTGGCAAATGTAGCCCCTCACTCTGCATCTGCTCCCCAGCAAGAGTCCTACTCTGGGGAGGGGGCTTGGGCAGGAATCCTTGAAGGAACCCCAGCCGTGTTTGCCATCACAGTCATTGAATGAGCCCCAAATCATCATCCTCCTGGACCTATTTTCTTGTTGCCTCTTAATAGCCTGTGAAATGTTTCCAAGGGTGACTGACTTGTTTTTGTTCGGTTTATTGGGGAGATAAGGAGAGAAACAATCATTTTATTTTCGATTTTATCCTTCAAATTTGTATATACCATAAAAGCATTGATTTAGGGTATCTACATTAGATTTGGGCAATATATTTCATCTGAATTACCTATGTCGATGAAATACAACATAACCCTTATGTTAAATGTACATTGAAATAGCTGTGAAATTTGAGGTAACAAGACCATTTACAATCAGAATTGTTAGATTCAAATCTTAAATCTCTACTCTTTTTTTTTCTCCTTTAAATTGGGTTAGCTGTAGACATCTAGCACTTAGCCTTGTTAAGGTAGGTAATTTAAACTTATTAAGACAGTTATTCATGGGAGATATATATACCAATAAAATATACTAGTACTACAAATTCTAAAAAGTGATGAAAACAAAAATAATTTTTTAGGTTGGAGGAAACCTCAAACAGCTAATCTTTAGTAGTAGGAGGGTGGCGAGGAAGCAGAAGTCCTAGACCAGTGGTTCTCAACCTTGGCTGCACATTAGAATCATCTGGGAATCTTTTTAAAATCCTGATTTCTGGGCCTCATCCTCCGGAAATTCTGTTTCTTTGTTACTAATGTTGTGGCCCCACCCTATAACAGAAAGCTGAAAGACACATGAAAACATGCTCAAAGTCACGAATTATACGAGAGATGCAAATCAAAACAACAATGCGGTATCATCTCACACCTGCCAGAAAGGCTATCATCAACAAATCAACAAACAACAAGTGTTGGAGAGGATGCGGAGAAAAAGGAACCCTTCTGCACTGCTGGTGGGAATGCAGACTTGTGCAGCCACTGTGAAGAACAGTATGGAGTTTCCTCAAAAAACTAAAAATGGAACTCCCATTTGACCCAGTGATCCCACTTCTAGGAATATATCCCAAGAAACCAGAAAGGATATATGCACCCCTATGTTCATAGCAACACAATTCGCCATAGCTAAGATTTGGAAACAGCCTGTGTGCCCATCAGCAGATGAATGGATGAAAAAACTGTGGTACATCTACACAATGGAATACTATGCTGCTGTAAAAAGGAAGGAACTCCTACCATTTGCAACAGCGTGGATGGAACTGGAGAGCATTATGCCAAGTGAAATTAGCCAGTCAGAGAAAGATAAATATCACATGATCTCACTCATTTGTGGAATATAGAGAACAACATAGACTGATGAACAGGGACAGATCCAAAGACAGAGAAACAGCGATCAGACTATCAATATCCAGAGGGAAAGTAGGGGAGGGAGGGGGTAAGGAGGAGAGATCAACCAAAGGACTTGTATGCATGCATATAAGCCAAACCAATGGACATGGACAACAGGGGGATGAGAACATGAGTGGAGGGGGGGAAGGTTGGGGGTTAATGGGGGGATGAGGACACATTTGTCATACCTTAACCAATAAAGAAATTAAAGATAAAAAAAATAATAAAAATAAAATAAAATATCTTAATCCTTAAAAAAAAAAAAGATTCCCAGGTGATTCTAATGTGCAGCCAAGGTTGAGAACCTCTGTCCTACGCAGTATCTCACATCTCTTCAAAATAGGGAATGTCCTACCCTGCCCTTTTATACAGTTTGTGTTTTTGGAACAAAGAGCCCGTCATCTTTGAAGAAGTGAGCTCACAGTGGGGTTATGACAGCGTGTGTTTGTTGAAATTTGCACACAGTCTCTTCAAAGCTAGCACACAAGGACTTGTTATGAGTTAGGAGAATGACCTTCAACCTCTGGACCTTCATTCAGGCTAAATAACATCTGCTGTCCGTGGCCGGGTAGCTCGGTTGGTTAGAGCGTCGTCCCCATATGCCAAGGTTGTGGGTTCGTTCTCCTGTCAGGGCACATACAAGAAGCAACCAATGAATGCATAAGTAAGTGAAACAACAAATCGATGTTCCTCTCGCTCTCTCCGCTTCCTCTCTCTCTCTCTTCCTCTCCCTTTCACTTCCTCTCTTTCTCTTTAAAAATCAATCAATAAAAATATTTTAAATGTATTTGCTTAGTCACCTAAAATAGGGTTACCGTCCTACTCTTGGTGCCTCTTAGTTTGCTATTCTGGTCCCAAATGGACAGCGTTCTCTGTCCCCCAAATCACAGTCTTTAGGTGAATTCTCGGCAGGCAGAGTGTGGAGGGAAAACCCAAACTCTTCAGTGTCATGTCTGACCACTTCCCAGCTTGACCCAACCCCCGCCCAAGCACATTACAAAATCAGGAGGTTTTAGAAACGGAAAAGTGGAACCAGTCTCCGTTGGTTTGGGGCTGCAGCTTGTTGAGCGCCACATCTTAAAGACAGGCCTGTTTTAGAACAAACTCAGTGGACCCTGTTCCGGCTGGTGGGTTGACTCTGGCTGATTCTTTGTGGCTCCATTCCAGGATTTGCTGGGGAATTTCACACTCCTTTAGCTGTTTAGCAAAAGGCTCCCTGAAGGCAGGAACTGGCTTATGGTGGTTAAAGGGTGCAGGCTCTGGAGCCCGATTTCCAAGCTATAAGGATTTTTAAAAGTTACCGTATTTCCCTTCTCTGTGACTCGGTTTTCTCACCTATAAAATGGATGTGTGAATAGCACCCACCTCCTGGAATGCTGTGAGGATTTAACAAGGTCATCCATGGTCAGCAGTCAGCACAGTGCCTGAGGGGACTGAGGACTCAATAAATATTATTATCCGCCCCCCCCCCCCCCCCCCCCCCCCCCCCGTTTTCCTAGCATCTGCCATAGTGTTTTGTGTGTCCCACCTGCTTGACAAGCATGTGCCAATTAACCTGAAAGGACAATTGAGGAAATAGCTAAACTATTCTTCTTCTACTTTTGGAATAATCAAGATAAAGGACTGACTGTGACAGGCAGAATTCTCTGCGGGAACACTGTAAAAAGACAGATTCCTGGTGCCTAGCCCCACTGAAGTGGAATCCCAGTGGGTCTGGGCAGAACCTGGAATCTCTCTACATATACATATTTTAAAGATGCATACATTTATTAAAACTATATTTTTAACAAATCAAAGGGATTCTTAGCACCTCAGAGTTGGAATTGATGTGAGGTGGTGGTCAGTGTCTGGTGTGTGTGTGTGTGTGTGTGTGTGTGTGTGTGTTCAATGTGCACTTTTATAGTTTGTTTTATTGAAAAGACATTTTATTCCAGTTGCCACCAAATATGGAAAACAGGGTGAGGCTATATGTATTATACCCCCCCCCCCCCCCAAATTCTGTTGTGGTAAAATACACAAAACATACAATTTATATGAACTGTTTCTAAGTATACAGTTCAGTGGTTGGTGTTCAGTATATTTACATTGTTGTGCAACCTTCACCACAATCCATCTCCAGAACCCTGTTCATCTTGCAAAACTGAACCAATACCCATAAAACCACTCCCCATCCCCCTTCCCACTGCCTCACACAACTGCCATTCTGCTTTCTGTCTCTATGAATCTGAGTACTCTAAATATCTTATATGCGTGGAATCCTGCAGTATTTGTCTTTTTGGGGCTGGCTTATTTCACTTAGCATTATCTCCTCGAGGTTCATCCAGGCTGTAGTAGCATATAACAGAATTTCCTTCCTTTTAGACTCTAAAATTTAGAGGCTAGATCATATTCCACTTTGTTTATGCAGTTATCTGCCAATGGACACTTGTTGCTTCCAAGATTTAGCTGTTATGAATAATGCTGTGTACAGTATCTTTTTGAGACCCTGGTTTCAGTTCTCCTGTGTATATGTCCAGAAGTAGAATTGCTGGGTCATGTCTGGCAAGACCCTTTCTTTTTTGTTGTTGGTTTGTGTTGTTAACACGTTAAGCGCCCACCCTGTTTTGTCTTCTGGACGGAAGTATAGTGTCAGTCACTGGTGACTGACTGGGCGCTTAACGTGTTAATCCTCACCTGAGGATATTTTTTCCATTGCTCTTCAGAGAGAGTGGAATGGAGAGAACGAGACGGGGGAGAGAGAGAGTTAGAGTGAGAAAGAGAACATCGATGTGAGAGAGACACATCAACTGGTTGCCTCCCACACTCGGGGGCAGAGATCAAACCTGAAATTCAGTTCAGTGCTTGGGCCAGTGCTCTAACCACTGGTGAGGGCAAGGCGAGGTCTTCCTGCGCATACAGCCCCTAAGATTGACATTAAAAGGAAGCCAGAAAAAAGAAAAAACCCTGCCGAAGCCGGTTTGGCTCAGTGGATGGAGCGTCGGCCTGCGGACTGAAAGGTCCCGGGTTCGATTCCGGTCAAGGGCATGTACCTAGGTTGCGGGCACATCCCCAGGAGGAGATGTGCAGGAGGCAGCTGATCGATGTTCCTCTTTCATCGATGTTTCTAGCTCTCTATCCCTCTCCCTTCCTCTCTGTAAAAAATCAATAAAATATATTTTAAAAAAAAAAGAAAGAAAAAACCCAAACAGACAGACAAACAAACAAACAAAAAACACACCAACTAGTTTACTTAAGAACTTTAGGTGCTTCTAAGTGAAATGTGGAGGGAAAGCCCTTTGAGTAGATGAGGAGTCGCCGACAGTTGATAAAGTGACCCATTTGTGATGGGAGCCAGGAAGCCGTCAGAGGGAGGAAGCAGCCCGGGGGACCTGTGGCCTGAGAGCACACACAGCAGTACAGAGCGGAGTTGGTGCTTGGCCTACGGTACAGAGAAGTCAGTGGGGTCTGCTGTTTGAACACTTGGCCAGTTGTGGTTTCAGTCATGTAGGTGGCCCTCTTGTTGCTCCCTGACAGTGACCGTGCTGTTTGAAGGTGTCAGGTTCCGGGTTGAATGCTCACCCTCATTCGTGCTCCCTGCTGAGCTCTGGGGAAGGAGGGCCCTGGGGTGGGGTCACATCTTTCCACCCCGCTGACCGGTGACAGCCCCCAAGTCCCAACACAGGCAGGCTGAGCCTCTCCTCTCCGAACTCCATTACGTGCTGCCTCTACTTCCGCTGTCTCTCAGAGCTCTGCCTTCACCGGCTTAGAAGTCGGTGCCGTGAAATAGGTGTGTGTTCTCTTTGGAAGCAGAGATGAATGGGTGTGGAGTTAAGATGACAGCTTGGCTGCAGTTTGTGAATTCGCTGAGTTTGTAAATAGGCAAACTTGCTGGGCTTCGATAAACTTCGATAAACGCCGATAAACTTTTTTCCGGCGTTTTAAAAAGTCACTGTGGAGAGCATGAAGTACTCATAACCTCCAACCCAATCAATAAGAAGGTCAACAGAACACCTTGGCAGTCATGCTCAATGCTGAGGGCGTATCTGAATCATCAAGCATTCGAGGGTTGAAAGAGAAGGATTTGGACAACAAAACAGCGCCCACTTCAAGGCAGGTCCGGGAGAGGAAAACATTGGATGTCTGATTTTATGACCGGGAGACATCAATTCGGGGCCACCATAAACCTCTATCGAGGAGGAGGAAAAAGGGTGCCGGCACCATTGAAGCTACCTTTATTGACATCCGAATTGTGCCAGCAGTGCACCTGGGGGGGAGAGAGAGAGAGAAAGAGAGAAAGAGAGAGAGAGAGAACAAGAACACAACATTGATGTGAGAGAGACACACCAATTGGTTGCCTCTTCAAACCGCTGCTTCAAGAACCTTCAGTCTCATTGTGGGACCAAGCTAGTAAACGGGTGAATGTTTATACAAGTAGAGACCCATGTTAAGGGCTTGCCTTCTGTAACTGGCTCGAGGAACACAAAGCAGGACTTTATAAACTGTTGGCAGCCACTGCTGTTCACATACCAAATGCTGTTCAAATACCGAACAGTAATAATTAATACTCTCATCTTTGCGGGTTGACCAGTAGTTACGAAAGTGGTAGCTCCCATTCCACAACCTGAGGGTACATCCTTTGGCACTTTATTTCCTCAGATCCAGTGCCCACGTGCCTACCAGCAGGAAGTCCCTGTTGAAGCTCTCCCTCAGAGAGTCGAAGAGGGAATAGTGGTTGGTGCTTTTATACCCAAGTTGGCGGAGAACTTGAGTCTCATTAGCAATAAGGGCTTACCACCCACAGAGGTCAACAGATGACCCGTGTACACACAGGTGACGTGGAACGCACTGATGGAGACCCAGCACAGGCTACCTGCCGATGTTCTTGTGGGGGAAATGTCCATTCCTCAGGGCCGAGCGTGGCTGGGGGCACCTGCTCCTGACACCCAGTTCCTGCAGGTCACAGACAGAGCTGCTTCCCACTTCCCAGTCTGCCCAGGAAGGCCAGGCAGGACATGTTCTAGCTTCCACTTCTGCATCTTTCCACCCCTCAGGCTCATCTGGGGAGTGGGGGAGGGTGTCTAGCTACTTCTCTTTTTAAACCCTTAGCACACAGTCAGTCTTCTTACACCCTCTTCCCTACACTATAGCAGGGAAGTTGTTGATCTTTTTAGAGAGGCTGTCCAAGGAATTATAAATTATAAGAGTATACAGTCTGTAATTCCAAAGCTCCTTTTCTCTGCACTTTAAAAAAAAAAATTTTTTTTTTATTGACTTCAGAGAGGAAGGGAGAGAGAGAGAAACATCCATGATGAATCATTGATTGGCTGCCTGCTGCATGCCCGCTGCTGGAGATTGAGCCCACACCTGGGCATGTGCTCTGATCCGGAATCAAACTGCGATCTCCTGGTTCATAGGTCGATGCTCACCCACTGAGCCACGCTGGCTGGGCTGGCACTTCTTTTGCTGTAGAGAAGATGAGGGGGACAAATCTAATCCTGGCAGGGTGGTCCCGTTTTCTGCTATTCCAAACAACTCCACAATGCAAAACCATGTATGTACACAATACATGTGTGCACAGGCGTGAATATTTCTCTAGAGAATATCTAGATGTGGAATTGCAAAGTTGAAAAATAGGTGCATTTAAAATATGAATAGATATTGTCAGATTGTCCTCCAAAAATGTTGTTCCACTTTATACTCTCACCATACGTTTTGGGAGAGCCTGTTCACACTCTCACGGCACTTGTTATTGGCTTCCATTTGTGCCAATCTAATGGAGAAAAACTGGCATCTCGATGTACGTATGACCCCGATTCCTAGTGAGGTAAAGTATCTTTTTACATATTCGGTGGCTATTCCCATGTCCTCTTTTTTGTCATAGTTTCTACCCGTATTTTAAATTTAATGTGAATACATTTAACACTTCCCCATTGAATACGATGTTAATTATAGATTTATTGAAGTTAAGAAAATTTGTTGCTCTTTTTATTTCTCGTTTCCAGGAATATTTTTTTTAATCTCTTTAAGCAGAAATAGTGTTAAGTCTTAACAAATGCTTCTCTCAAATATGTTAAGATGTTATGTTTTTCCTTCCCTAGTCTGTTAACGCAGTAAATGACACAACCAGATTTTCTCATATTGAACTAGGGCTCTATGGCTGGAATAAACCCTGTTTGGTCTGACATATAAGGTTGCAGGTTGCTCACTTCACTAAACAACCCATCCACCTGGCAGCAGATGGGGGCAGTGCACAACCTTGACAACCATGCATCGTGGGTGGCCCAAGACAGACAGCTTTTTAAAGAAACACTGCTAGGTTCATATGCCAAACAATGAAGATCCTTTGCACTTATGGCATAGAAAATATGGACCTATATTTTTTCCCTTTGGTTGCCCTTATCCAGTTTTAGTGTCAGCATTATGGGAGTGGCACGAAATTGGGTAGTTTCCCATCTGCTTCTGTGCCCTGAAACATAGGCTTGTTAGGGTACCATGGGCATTTTCTGTTGTTGAAGGTCTGGATGCTCACCCTTATAACCAGCTGGGTCTTGTGTCTCAATCTTTGTCTGCTTGCCCCTTTAGTGAAAGGTTAATGATTTGCTCAGGTTTCACGTTAATATATGATTTGTATCATGCCTAGAGATTTGGGTGAGGAAGGAGTGGCCATATGAAAAGTTTATCATAATCGTGTGAAACCAAACAAACACCCTGCATGCATGCACTCAGTCTTCCACCTTGAACCGGAAGCCCCAAAGGAAAATTAAGTTAGAGCTAAGATCTCAGTAAAAATTAACGTCCTAGTATACCATGAAGCAGTCCTTGTATGATGTCTAAGTGTGTTTTCAACATAAAAGACATAAAAACAGCACTGAAGTGTTTGGAATAAAACATGCCAGTTCTTGTCATTTCTCGCCACCACTTTCAATCCTCTCTCCAGAAGGAACCTGCTGGCAGCAGTTTGTTGTAGATTATACATCCTTCCGGTCCTTCCGTGGCATCTGTACAAGAATTTGTATATAATTTGTTTATTGTTCCATTTATCCTCACAACAACCGTAAGAGGTCAGTGTTATTAACCCCATTTTATGGATGAGGAAACTGAGACCTGAGAAGGTTGGGTGATGTGCCAAGGGGCCTGCAGCTAATTTGTTTGAATCCCCGTTTCCCATTTTGAAAAGAGCCAGTGCTGCTCTTTCAGATTGAGACCCTACTCTTGAAAAAAAAAAATGAATGAGTGTTGCTCAGTGGTGTATTTCTCACAAACCCCAAATGGGGGGGGGGGGGGGGGCGGTCCCAAGGGACACTGGAATCTCTCAGCTCAGCTACACTCTCCCCTAGCAGCTGTGCTCTGGCCGGGAGACCTAAGTGGGCAAGGGCTTGGCCTGATCATTTGAATTTCAAGAGACCTTTCTCTGGATTTCAGATCTTCCCTCTTGCTAGGGTGTTTTGAGTCCTGTGAAAAGGCATCCTTGAAGTGTGCCTCCAGGATAGGTTTTCAGGTGCTGGCGACTCCATAGTTCCCCAACGTGCCCCTGGGACAGTCAGGGAGACCCTGACAGTGGCTTCAGCCCGGCTGAGTTTGGGGAGAAGCCAAGAGAAAGTGGGCGGTTTCCTGTCCATCCCCCCTCTGTTCTAGGAAACCGTAACTCTTTGATCTATCGATCTATTTATCCAGAAGAAAGGGTTGGAGCTGGTTTCACCTTCCCCATCTGCCAGCACCTCCCAGAATAGCCAGCGCTTCCTAATGGCGTACCAGGACCCACACACAGGCCACACTCCCTGGCCCAGTGGTTCTCAACCTTCTGGCCCTTTAAATACAGTTCCTCATGTTGTGACCCAACCATAAAATTATTTTCGTTGCTACTTCATAACTGTGATGTTGCTACTGTTATGAATCGTCATGTAAATATCTGATATGCAGGATGGTCCTAGGCGACCCCTGTGAAAGGGTCGTTCGACCGACAAAGGGGTCGCGACCCACAGGTTGAGAACCGCTGCTGGCCGGTCCCAGTCTATCGTCTAGAAGAGCCTGAGCCCCCCCCCCCCCCCATCCCCTGCCGAGGGTGTGGACAAGCCCCCGGAGGGTTGCGGCAGCTGTCTTCCCGCACGAGTCGCAGAAACGCGTTCCCCAGCCCTGAATGCATTTGCATCTCAATGTCTGCGGAGGCCTCTGAGGCCGAGCCCCTCCCCCACAGCCCGGCTCCGGGGCTGCGGCGGCCTCGGCGCGTCTGATTTGATGTCGGATTAACCAAGCGTGCAGCGCAGGCGGCCCGGGTGCACCAGAGGTTTGGCTAATTCACATTTAAATACCGCAGCCGGTCACGTGGCCTGAGCCGCGGCCCGGCCCCGCCCTCTGGGCCCCGCCGCTGGGCGCAGAAGCCCATCCGAGGGGGCTCCCCGGGAACCGTGCCCCCGGGGACCGACGGGGAGACCGGTAGCCTGGCCGCCGGGAAGGCTGGATCCACCCTTCACACAGGCGGCTGTCGCCTCCCTGTTGAAACGAAAGGGTCATTGTCTTCAACCCAACTCTTCTTCCACCGCGCATCTCTGAACCCCAAACCTAGGCCGGCTTTCACCAAAGATCTGCGGGTTAGGAAGAGATGACTATGAATCATCTTTCCTTCCCTAACAGGATTATCAAATTTCATGCAACATGTACCAAGAGCTGATATGTCAGAACATGAAAAGGGCGACGTACGCTTGGGTGGACACACCTGAGCCGGGTCCTTCAGAAGAGGGCTGGGAATTTGGGCCTCCTTTTCCGCAGGGAAAATGCCCTTAAATGTGACCACATCGTGTGTGTGTGTGTGTGTGTGTGTGTGAGAGAGAGTGTGTGAGTGTGTGTGTGTGTGAGTATGTGAATGTGTGTGTGAGAGTGTGTGAGTGTGTGTGTGTGCATATGTGTGCGTGTGTGTGTGTTTTCTGGCATATTTGTGCTTAGGGACTGTTTGCAGAAGAGTCTATGAAAAGGCAGTTTTCAATTTGCAATCTAGAATGAGCGGTCACACTGAAGTCCAAGATGAGTAACAGAAATAAACTGGAGATTTCTTTTTCATGTGAGCTGCGGGGCTCTAGCTGAATCTGTTATTATAAAAAGCCCTTCTGGGTTGAAACATGTCCATGTTATAATACTCAGACATTCTCTAAATTTAGTGTGTGTATGTGTGTGTGTGTGTGTGCGCACTAATTTCTGGTTTTAAGAACATTTTTCTTGGTCCAACATTTTGATTTAATGTTTACTGAGGTTAATCCAAGGTTCCCAGTTTTTACATAAAATTATCCAGTATCTTTTTTTCTTTGAACACGTTTAGACACTTCGGTTTCCCTTTTGCTCGGGGAGGGTGCTCCACCTTGGTGCCCTTGAGACAATTTTGTTGGCTAAGAGAGTTTATACTGGGCTCAAACTTTTCAACTTCCATTGTCCCTGAAATCATGGTAGCCCTGAATTTAAGGCTAGAGGATTGCTTCCAGATAGGTCTTCTCTTTCATATTCTAGCTGCTATTGAATGGCTAAGTGTGGAGTGGGCACACTTCTAAGGAATAGGGTCCTTTTGACTTAAAAAATGCTAATAAGTTGATAACTGCAATGACAGTGAGCCGCCTACAGAACCGAGAGTGTGGTTAGCCTTTGGTAACCTCAGCACAACTCACAGTCTCTCTTCACTAGGCGTGCAGTAATCTTTTGGGGGTAGGGTGGCTGTTTCACTTTTTGTCTTGCTTTGGCCCTCAGGAGAGAGACTGTGTGTGTGTGTGTGTGTGTGTGTGTGTAGCTCAGCCAGCACAATGATAATTGCTAACATTTCTTAAGTGCATATGATGAAGGCACTGTGCTGGGTATCTTACTTCTGTGATCTCACTTGATCTTCTCAGTCATCTCCAGGCAGTCACCCTTAGGACCCTCATTTTACAGTGAATGAAACCGAGGCTCTGAGAGGTTAAATGCCTTAAGGACACCAGGTCTTGCACCCACACCCTAACATAAACCATTAAAGTCTGCATCCGGAGCAGCAGCAGCCCAGAAACTGACCCCATGAAGCTACTACTGAAGTGAGCAGCTTCTGGTAATGCTGCTGCCTGCAGGGGACCTAAGCTCCGGGCAGCTGTGCCCAGGGGAACTAGCAGGTGTCCTGCCCCCTCCTCCCCCACTCCCCCTCCAGGCACCTCGGATGGGAGGATGGGCAAACCCAAGCAGGAAGCATCAGAAGAACCACCACTGTGTTGGCGGTTCTGCCTTTGTAAAAGCAAATATCAGTCTCCACGTCGTCGGCCAGGAAACAGGAACCTTTGACAAGATTGGCATCGCTGATACCTGGCCCGAGCGTGGCGTTCTCCTCCAGGCTATCGATTCTGCTCTATCTGCAGCCATTGCCAGCAGATAGGGTGTCTGCCTGGGAAGTGTGCCCTCAGCTCCATTGGCTGAGTGCAGGTGAATTCACCTGGACATTGCCGAATTTCACCTGCTACGGGGGCCGGGATTGCTGCCTTAGAGGGAGTTTCATTGATTTTATCTTAGAAGCCCGTGCGTGGGCTTCTAAAATCAGAAATGTGCCATAGCCGGTTCAGCTCAGTGGATAGAGTGTTGGCCGCGAGGACTGAAGGATCTCGGGTTCGATTCCCATCAAGGGCACGTTCCTCGGTTGCAGGCTTGGTCCCCAGGCCCAGGTCGGGGGGGTGGGGGGGGGAGGGGAGGGCATGCGGGAGGCAACCAATCGATGTGTCTCTCTTGCATCGATGGTACTCTCCCCCTCCCTTCCACTCTTTCTTAAAAATCAACGGAAAAATGTCCTCGGGTGAGGATTAACAAAAAAAATTATAAAATTTAAATTAAAACATTAAATCAGAAATGCTTACGAAGCCAGTGGCCACTTGGGAGGGTTTGTCGGAAGCAGAAGGCCATTTGTCCCCACCCCCTCTTCCAGAGCTTCCCAGTCAGTGTGCCTAGAATGGGTTGGAGCTGTGAGGGAGTACTGTTGTCTCAGTCCCAGGGTGACTGGGACCAGTCCTGGGGCAGTGGGATACCCCTGGCCTCTGACCACTGACGGCTTTGTCCCCGACCCCTGTGCGCTGTGCAAACATTGGCAGTTCCTGCCTCTGCCATGAAATGGCAAAGTTTGGAAAGGACTTCTCCCTCCTAGCCTTCCACTCACTTTGTCCCTGTCAGGGGCTGGTTTGTGCAGTGAACTCAAACCTAACTTTCTCTTTACCATTCTCCCTGTACCTCTCCCCCCTCCGCCTCCTCCTGTTTCCATGGCTAAAGGGCTGATGTCACTAACACAGCCCACCCACCGCCACAAGGTGGGTAGCCCTGACCAAGACTTCCTCGCACCTCGAGGCTGTCTCCCCGGCAGAGGAAGGAAGAGGCCTGAGGCCCTGTCAGGGGCAGTTCTTGGTCCGGGGTGCCTGGACCGCTCTGATGCGCAGGTCCTGCTCCTCCCTCCCCGAGGAGCCCGACACATCTTACCTGGATTGTGAGCAAACTTGGTTGAGGGGCTAGAGTTTTCCTCCGGGGGCTCATCTTTGTGTTTGGGGCCAAGCAGACCCTGAGTGAAGAAAGGTCATAGCTCATCTAGTTAGCATTTGCCTTGCTGGAGGCCACAGGAGGGGGAGAGGGGGAAGCTGGAGGCCACAGGACAGGGGGAGAGAGGGAAGCTGGAGGCCACAGGACGGGGGGGGGGGGGGGGGGGGGGGGAGGGGGGGAAGCTGTCCTGGCCAAGAATCCACAGCTGAGAACTTCCCCAGCACCATGTGGAGCGCTGCTTTGATTGTCCCTGTGTAAAGACCCCCGTTGTACACATGCCAGAAAGGGCTGGAAAATACTCATCACGGTGGTCTCATTTTACTGTCTGAAATTTGTTTTTATTGTGGCGTAATTACTTTCACAACAGAAAAAAACCCCACCCTGAATAAAGGTATAGTTTTTAAAAACCTCAACAGCCTGTCCGCTTCACACCTTCTACGCTGCCTTTTGATGACATGTGAGATGCATGCAAATGAGCACATGACAGGCTGCCAGTTGCCGTGCGGCTTCTGAGCCAGCAGCTTGGGTGTGTGTGCTTAGCAGGACCGTGTCTCGGTTCATCTGTTCCCCATGCTCCCCTGCACGCACAGCTGGAGAGGACTCGTGTTTCTCCGAACAAGGTGCCTGTGATCCCGACCACACCTGATCGAAGCTTCCACACCTTCACCAGCGCCCTCAGAAGGACGAGGGTCTGAGAGGAGAGAGAGCCTGTCCTGGGGACCAGACGCCCACCTGTGCTGGCAGGAGCTGGCAGGCCAGCGGGGGAGCCAGCTCCTGTGGGTGTCTTGGACCATGTTCTCCTCGGCAAGACAGAACCTCTTCCTTTTCGGTCCTGGAAACCACCCTAGAAATCAGCAGAAGTGCCGCCTGGCTAGATGTGCCCACACGTACGAATGGTGCGGTTAGTGGTCTCTGTAGGAAGTCCGGGCTTCTTGTAGGCCGGGAAGCAGAAGGCGGGCCGCTTGCGTGTGCAGCTCCAAGTGTGGCCTCCAAGAGAGCAAGCAGTGGGGTGCCAGGCGCTCTGAGGGCCAGAGCGTCTGTGTGGCTGCTTCCTCATCTGTGGTTAGTTGTGCTGGGTGGCAGCTAGGGTCTCTTTTACAAAAGCGGCCCAGGAAAACAGCTCAGCCTCCCTAAGGCCCCCAAAGAACTAACCCCCAGGGTGCAAGTTCTGGTGCAGCAGCGGCCAAGGTTCCTGTCTCCGTGGCCTCTAGCGTGGTTCTCTCCAATAGTCAGTGGGGCGCATCTGCCCCAAGAGCCAGAGATCTGAGCGGGGAGTGGGCTGGAGCCAGGTCTGGCTGGTCCTAGGAGGAGGCACTGTGTCCTCCCTGGCCTGTGTGGAGTGGTTGCTACTGTCTTCTGCTCTGGGCTGCCTGGCATAGGGCCCATGTGCAAGGGCCACCTGCAAAAGGGATTATCCTCCGGGGAGACTGCAAACCAAGTTGTGATCTCATTTGCGCCGGCGCTGGTCTCCCTGGGTGGTCCCAGGATCCCTGTGCTGGCTGCAGGGAGTGGGGAGACACCACCCAAGGCTCTGGGGTCCAGGAAAGGGGACTCTTTCTGCACCCGCGCCCCCTGCACACACCCCCCCCCCCCCCCCCCCCGCTGGTGACATGTAGCTATTCTCATGTGACGACTGTGTGGCTTCCTGGAGGAAAGAAACTTGCATAATCAGATAGAAATGGGAACCTGGGAAAATAACTCAGTGCAGCATTTGGGGGTTGGGCAATGAGTTGTCTGGAAGATGTTGGGCCCTGAGAGGAGGGTTAGGGTGAGGAACCAGGTTTCCTCTGAGTCATGGCTAAGACCTAAGGGGGGTCCCTAGAGCTTGAGATTTTGGAGGGACCAGGAGGCAAAGGGACCATGTCTTCCTGTCTGCCACCCGTCGGACTAGAAGTCGGGCGTGGGGCTCACCCTGGGAGGGGTAGAAGTTTGAAATCATTCAGCCTGAAGCTCAGGCTGCTGCAGCTCCAAGCCCCCAGCCATTCCCCGTTCCCCCAGAGCATGAGATCGGGCCCTGTGTCCTGGTGACTCCAGAACAGGAATGATTCCCTTTAAAAAGGCTCCTTATAGAACTCACCGGAGCCTGGGCCAGGCAGGGCTGGAGGCTGCCTCTGGGGGAGGGACGCCTCCGAGACCAGATGGCCCCTGAGCACTGGCCCAGGTGGCACTGCGGGGGAACTGGGACTCCCCAGACACAGGGTCCTTCCTTAGGAAAGTGAATCTCAGGTCTCACCAGGTGGTGGTATCTTCGCCCAGTGGCCTCTGTCTCTGTTCAGAGCACAGATAATTTTCTAGAAAGTTCTGAGTGTGCTGGTCCTCTTCTTTAGGGCCAGAGCAGTGGAGACAGGAACATTGGGATGAAGCCAATGTAGAGCTGATACCCCAATTTTTTCCTCTGCATTCCCCTGAGAGATTAGCTAAGCGATAATTTTCCTTAGCAGGGTCCTTCAAGACTTGGCTGAACCTGGGCCAGGCAGGGCTGCTTTGATGAGAGACATGCTCAGGGGCTGGGTAACCCTTGCAGCATTGGCAGCCACCGGGGACACTCCAGGGACGGGCCTCAGGCCCACGGAGTCCTGGGAAGACTCCAGAGCTTGTCAGACTCTAGTTGAGGAGAATGAGGGTAGGGGTGCATCCTGTGCCTTCTTTGCCCAACACATGCCCTGGAGGTAGCGTTAAGAGCTCTGCCCGTGCCGAAACCGGTTTGGCTCAGTGGATAGAGCGTCAGCCTGCGGACTGAAAGGTCACAGGTTCGATTCCGGTCAAGGGCGTGTACCTGGGTTGCGGGCACATCCCCAGTAGGAGATGTGCAGGAGGCAGCTGATAGATGTTTCTCTCATCGATGTTTCTAACTCTCTATCTCTCTCCCTTCCTCCTTCCTCTCTGTAAAAAATCAATAAAAATATATTTAAAAAAAAAAAAAAAAAAGAGCTCTGCCCGTACACTCATATTGGTATCCGACGCCAGTGCTACCTGGTGTGCTCGGGGACTCGGCTCCCTTGCCAGTGAAGAATCTTGTGATGCCAAAGGCTGGGATGCTCTCTGCAGGGTCGTGAGCGGTGGATGGGTAGGTGCCTCAGCTCAGGCTGCTCTAGCAAAATGCCTCAGGCTGGGTGGCTTCAGCAGTAGACATTTATTTCTCACAGTTCTGCAGGCCGAGAGGTCCCAGGTCGAGGTGCCAGCATGGTTGGGTTCTTGATGAGGGCGCGCTTTCTGGCTTGTCGTTTGCCCCCTTCTTGCTGTGTCCTCACATGGCAGGAAGAGAGCTTTGGTGTCTTCCTCTGCTTGTAAGGGCACTAATCCTGTCATGGGTACCCACCCTCATGACCTCATCTAAGTTTAACCACCTCCCAAAACCCTTACCTCCAAATATCATCACAGTGAGGGTTAGGGCTTTTATCTGCGGATTTGGGGGAGACATAAACATTCAGTTCATAGCAGTGGTTGGGGAACTTCGGCTCTGGACCCAGTCAAATCTAAGTGTGAACTTGACTCTGTCACTTACTGGAGATGTGACCTTGAGCCTCTACTGTAAAGTGGGAATAATGATCGTGTCTTTCACACAGAGGGGTCATGTGTTAAAAATTAGAGTGACGTCAAAACAGAGAGGAGACGGATGGTTCTGGAGTTAGGGTGGGGGATGGGGACATGCGGGTCAAAGGGTACCAACTTTCAGGTATAAGATGAATGAGTTCTGGGAATCTGATGTACAGCATGGTGAGTATCGTTAACAATCCTCTATTGCAGTGATTTTCAATCTTTTTCATCTCACAGCACACATAAACTAATGACTAAAATTCTGTGGCACACCAAAAAATATATTTTTTGCAGATCCAACAACAACAACAAAAACAGGTATAATTTTGATTGATTCGTACCAGATGTTGTTGTGTTGGCCGTTGTCATTTTTATTTAACAACCTCAGGGAAAAGAGGTCAGTGCCCCTGACTAAGTAGTTAGGTATTACATGTTGTAAAAATTCTTGCAGCACACCAGTTGAAATTGTATACTTGAAATTTTTTTACTGTATACTTGAAATTTTCTCAGAGAGTAGCTCTTAAATGTTCTCATCACACC
The DNA here is from genome assembly GCF_028538775.1 of Myotis yumanensis. Classification (NCBI taxonomy): domain Eukaryota; kingdom Metazoa; phylum Chordata; class Mammalia; order Chiroptera; family Vespertilionidae; genus Myotis; species Myotis yumanensis. The sequence goes on along the minus strand of NW_027223767.1, from coordinate 19,659,734 downwards.
CACAAAAAGTAACTGTGTGAGTCGTGGATGCATTGGATGTGTAAACTAATCTTATTGCAATCATTTCACAACACCTGCTTGTATCAGATCATCCCGTCGGATACCTTAAGCGTACACAATGTTCTTGGTCAGTTGTATCTCAATAAAGCTGGAAAGAAAAGGCTGAGAGGAAAAGTAATGCGCTGAACACAGTACCTAGAACATAAGAATGGAAGCCAGGGACACACTGACCGAAGGGCTTTCAGTACCTGGACGCCTTGGCCCTGCAAACTCACAAGAAGGGGAGGTGGGCCCTAACCGGGTTGGCTCAGTGGATAGAGCGTCGGCCTGCGGACTCAGGGGTCCCAGGTTCGATTCCGGTCAAGGGCATGTACCTTGGTTGTGGGCACATCCCTAATGGGGGGTGTGCAGGAGGCAGCTGATCAATGTTTCTAACTCTCTATTCCTCTACCTTCCACTCTGTAAAAAATCAATAAAATATATTTAAAAAATTAAAAAAAATAAAGAAGAAAAGAAGGGGAGGTGGGTCCTAAACCTTTGTGGGTGTTGCACGGGGGTGAGGGTTGGGGCGGGGGGTGAGAGGGGTGTCCCAGAAAGACTTCTTTATAAGGACAGGCCTAAGAAAAGCTGCAAATTCTGTTGAGTCCCTGAGTTCATGCTCAGGCCACATGTTCTATTAGCAATATTCTTCCCCAGTTCCCAAAAGGACCTTCTCCTCCAGTCATTCATTCTGGTTCCGCTCTTCACCCCCATTTTGCCTCTGTGTAATTGCTTATGCTACTCCCCCACACCCCAGTGCCCTGCCTCTCCACCATACCGTTTTTGCAAATTAAATATTAGGTGTCCTTCCAGGTCCCAGTTCAAATGCCACTTCCTCCAAGAAGCATTTGGTTATCAACTCAGTTTGGAAGTGGTGACCAGCCCCCTTCCTCCGTAACCCACGTTACGGTCCGGACCACTTTCTGGACCCACACCAGGCACTGCCTTGCCTCTTGATGACTTCTGGGCCTGCCTTCTTTTGTTTTTGTTTTTCCTATTCAGGAAGCATTTTATTGTTGCTGACAGAAAAATCAACACTTTTCAGAAAACCCCCAGCATAAACGTGCTCAGCTTCTGAATCTTGTTTTTTGCAGACATATCAACATATTTCTCTTCAATTCGGACAATCATTCCACCCATGACTGACAGATCAATCTTAACTTCCAGTTTCAGTATTTGGCTTTTACTTAGGACACTGTTCAAGATGGTTTTTAAAATATATATATATATATATTTTTTTTTATTGATTTCAGAAAGAAAGGGAGAGGGAGAGAGATAGAAACATCAGTGATGAGAGAGAATCACTGATTGGCTGCCTCCTGCAGGCCCCCATCCTGCACACCCCTTGATGGGGATCAAGCCCACCTGGCTTGTGCCCCAAACGAACGGAGAATTGAACTATGACTTCCTGGTTCATAGGTCAAGGCTCCACCGGTAAGCCATGCCGGCTGGGCTCAAGATGGTTTTTAATTCAGAAAGAGTGGCTTCATCTAAAGGCGATGCCGCGGGCACTGTGCATGGTCCTTCTCCGTGGTGACACTCCTCCTGGTAGGAGGGGCAGAAGCGACGCCAGGGGTGTTGTCCCGGCGACCATCTTTGACAGGCAGCTGGATCAGGTTGGACGTGAGCGGAGACGGTCTCTCTTCTGCGGTCATGTCCTTCAGGCTTTTCACTTTAAGGGAACACTTGCCATAGGGATTCGTAATCGAAGCCGCCATTTGGGGGGTCCTTCAAGATGTGCTGTTCTCAACGATTCCTTTCCTACTTGTTCCAGCTCATTCCGTTTAGATGCAGCAGAATACAGATCAGTGGCACAGCGACCTTCGATACCATCTACTGAACAAGTGGCCCCGCAGGCTTGGCAAACGTCCTGGCCACCGATGTGCTGAAACACCGTGCCTGCAGGGAGGGCCCGGAAACTGCTGAGGAGGCGTGTCCTCTCTCGGCTGTGGGTCAGACCCGAGCCGGGAGAGGGTGGGCATGTTTCCAATCCACGGTCCTGAGCACCATAGGCAAAGGAAGGCGCCTTGTTTTGTAAATGCTCAGGGAATGTCCGATGAGCTAAGGAGTAACTTTGCTAGCTTACAAGGCCCGGTGCGCTTCCTGCAATATTGGGCACCTGGCGTGTGGGAAAGAGGAAAGCTTTTCCCTCCCTTGTCAGCCATTTCCTGGTTCTCTGTGTCTCGGGAATCGTAGACAGGATGACCTTCATTCCTCCATCTCAAAGTGAGCAAACCAAGGCCCAGAGAGGGAAAGGAAGTTCCACCAGGCCACACAGCGAGCTGGTGGCAGAGCTAGACCCTGGGTTGAGGGTGTGCTCAACTTAGTTCTCTTTCCCTTCTGTGGAGAGAGGTCGTGGAGTGTTGAGGGGCTAAGGCATGGATGCTGGAGCACTTGGGTTACTGGGAGAATTCAGTGGTTTCATACATGCGGAGTCCTTAGATCAGCCCGGCGTGGGAAGCACGAAGTAAGTGTTCGTTGCTGTCACCTTTATCATCCTTCTGCCCTCGCTGACAGCCACTCCCTCCTACCACGGTGTCCTTCACTTTAGGGGAGAAGAACCCTGAGAGGATTAGCTATGTCAGTATCTTACTGGGCAGCCGGTGCGAACCGGGCAGGTGGCTTAGAGGACTAACCTTCTGGGTTACTGGCCCCAGTGGCCTAGGCTGATTTTCTGGACCATCACGGACCCAAGGCCCAACACATCCAATCTTATTTGTCTCAGTGACGGGGAAACGAAAAGGAACCTTCTTCCCTTGTTGCAGGTGCCCGGCAGACCAGCTGAGTCTGGTGCAGTGCCTGCCCAGTGGTCACCGTGACTCAGTGCAGGCAGCAGCCACAGAGGTCTGCCCACACCCTGTCTGTCTGTCTGTCAGGCAGTCTACAGACCCTCTCAAGCTAGGTCCTCGGGATGGCAGAGCCCCAGAAGCAGTTTTCATCATATTTCTCCCGTCAGAAAGCTGCAAGCAAGATTTCCCCTCTCTGGTGGGAGGGGCATCACCTTCATCCCTGGGAGTCCGTGAGTGACAGCTTCAGCCTACAACCTGCTGAGGCGGGGAGGTCAGCGTGGCTGCGCCTACCGGAAGCCTCTTCCTCAGCTTCCCAGCATCGGCACCCTCCCAGGCAGCAGGAGACGCAGGGCAGGCTCCCACCCAGAAACTGCTTTTTTCTAGGCTAGAGCCACCGTTTGCTTCCTCCTCTGAAAACAAACGTAATTGGGACAGGCCTAGGAGAAGGGCTCTGAGAATTGAGACCAAAGTTCCCTTCGTGGGCTGAGCCATTTCTGGTTTCTATTCCCCTTCCAGGTTGGCATCTGATTGGGTAAAAAAGGGCGCAGCGTCGGATGCTGGCGCTTGGCACAGGAGCCCTGTGCATTAGGGAGCTTCTAGATGGGAGTTTGTGCGAGCAGTGAGAGGATTAATTGGAGCAGCAATTCTCCTGCCCCAAATCTGATTCTGTGATCCGGTTGTTGTTTTCTGAGTCCTTCCAGAGGGTGGTCATACTCGACGTGATATCCTAACCAGCCCGGACAGTCCTTTCCCAGTCGGAAGCTGGGCTGGCTAAAGCACCTGTCCTCCCTCCTTCCACACTCTTCGTAACCAAAAATATATTTGGTTATTCATTCATTCATTCATTCATTCATTCATCTACTCATTTGGTGATTGAATCACTATTTCAAGGTTCTGGGGTTACAGTGGTGAATGAGAGAGATGTGGTTCCTAACCCCTTGGAGCTCTCAGTCTAGCAGAAGACTCGGGCATTGAGTGGCTTACAAGAGGACTGGGTCATCTGAAATGCCGGCCCCCCTGGTCTGGTGGTTAGGGAAAGCTTCCTAGCGGAAGTGATATTCAAGTTAAGACCAGAAGGAAGAGTAGGAAATATCCAGGCAGAGTGTGTTGGGGGATGGAGCATTTTAGCCAGAGATATCAACCTGTGCAAAAGTTCTGAAAACGCAGGAGAGCAAGGCGGAGGCCGGGTCGGCGTGGCTCAGTGGTTGAGCGTCGACCCATGAACCAGGGGGTCACAGTTCGGTTCCCAGTCAGGGCACATGCTGGGTCTCGGGCTCTATTCCCCCAGTGTGAGGTGCGCAGGAGGCAGCCAATCCATGAGGCAGCCAGTAGATGATTCTCTCTCATCATTGATGTTTCTATCTCCCCCTCTCCCTTCCTCTCTGAAATCAATAACAATGTATTTTTTAAATTAATTTTTAAAAAAGAGATCAAGGAGAGGAATGTGCCAGAGGAAGCTGAAAGGAAGTGCAGGGGCCAGGCCAGGGGCCTTGTGTGCCACCAAGGGGCTGTGGGTGTTTACTCTGACAGTGGGAAGCCATCGATGGGGCTTAGAAGGGAGCGACCGGCCAGATGTGTTTGAGAAAGTGCTACCTAGTTTCTGTGAGCTTCTGGGAAACTCTTCCCTCCAGTTGATCCTTCTAGCTGTGATCTCGGCCTGGTGAGGCCGGGGCTGCTCCAGGCAACAGACCCAGCTCCGATGTGACCACTGTGCAGCTTTCACCGCCGCAGCCAGAGTTTCATTCTTCCCCACTCTCCCTTCACGGGGACACACGTCACATGTGTGGGTTTCTCACATCAGCCGCTGGTGCCAGACTGTGCTCATGAGACGGAGCCGACCAGCCCGGGAGAGGGCGCGATGGCCTTGCAGAAGGGGAAATTAGGAGTCACCAAGTTTCATGACCAGGATCTGAAAGTGCCTTATGTAAAAGACGCACATGGTGGGACAGCCCGGGAATAGAGCGCAGGGCGGAGTGAGGTCATTCATGTAGGAAGGACCCTTGGGGGAACTGGGTGGCTGGTCTTCTGTGATTTCTTCTCAGAGACTGTCCGCTGCTTCCTGGCCGTCTGAGTCTGTCTGCCTCTCGCTTCCAAGGGTCATGACGACCCAACGCAGGCTGGGTGCAGGTATGTGCCGAGCTTCTGGGGCGGGGCTGCCAGGGCCACTGGCACCCTATCTGAAGGTGGCCTGGGCCGGACCACTCCCTTTAGGATTATAAAGGTAAAATTTAGGGAGGACATGAAAGGCAGAATGACGAGGCAAAGAAGAACAGGGGGGTCTGAGCTTGCGATATCACCATCCTCCGTTCCCCGTGACCAGTGTTGTCAACACTGTTGGCGCCTGGGGACAGACGCTCTTTGGGACAGTTCTGCATATTGCAGGATATTTGAGCAACTCTGGCTCTGAAATGCTCCTACACATTTTTCTAGTACTTCCTAGTGGGGCAATACCAGCTACCCCTCCCCTAATTGAGAAGCACCGTTCCAGTGTTTATGGGGACAGGGTACGTACAGCGGCGCTTCGGGTCCTGCAGCCGGCAAGCAGGGAGACTGGGAAAATCCCCCCATTTGAGAATATCTTAGGGAAGGTTTTGTCCAGTGGGGTGGTTTTTCTTTTCTGGTCACTCATGGGGGCTCCTGCTGTCTCCTGGCCCCAAATGGAATTCCTCCTGACTTCCCGAGCCTTGTTGCTCACGAGGGAAACGCACAGCCCTGTGTCGAATCCATGGGCTAAGCTCAGATTTTAGTGCAGACTTTTCCCAGGCCTCGTAGCGGGACTGCTCCTGGTGGCCGAGGCGCTGCTCTTCTGGGCCAGCAGATGGCGCTCGGGAGCCCCCGCCGTCTGCCGCAGGAGCGCTGGGAGCAGGGGTGACTGCAGAGGGAACTTGCCTTAAAGAGGCCTGGTCCTTAAAGAGACAGGGCCACGCACCCACGAACTTGAACGGTAGCCCCAAAGCGAGACTGCACGAATAGCGAGCACCCCTGGCGAGGCGCTGATGCTCCTTTCTCCATGAATGTTGAGCTGCCACCTTGGGAGCCAGCCTCCTGGACAAGCCCGCCCTCAGCCCCTGTGGCCACTCCTGGCCCTGATAGGGACGGGGCCAGCCTGGTGAGTGGCGTCAGAGCTCCTGGCAGAGCAGCGCAGGGGTGGGACGCGCCTGCAGAACTCTGGCTGAAAGAGCGAGGAGCACAGCCAGCTTCAGGGGAATGCTGGCCACAGGAGGGCAGGAGGCCAGCCCGTGAGCCCTGACCCCAGCTGGACGTGCCCTTGCTTTGCTGGGAGCTGATAAGTCAGAGCCGTTGAACTTTGTGTCTCTGAGCTTTTGGGACTTCAGAGAATCCTTCCGCCTCTTCTCCTGGCCTCTTTCCAAATGCCGATGGGGATGCTGTGGTAAGTAACGTAGGAGGGGGCGCCAGACCCTGCCGCGGAGCCCTCTGATCTGCTCTCTAGGAAACCTCTCCTGCTGACCCCTGGGTGGTGCTATCTGAGCCTGTTGGGTAAGGGCCATGTTAGCCGGGGCTTGGCACGCGGCCCTCCTGTAACTGCAGCTTGCTCCGTTCATCTGAGGCAGCTACGCTGTCCCGAACGCTGGCCTCACTGGGGGCCCTGGTCGTGGGAGCAGGGCTTCTGGACCCCCCTGAAGAACGTGGGTGTGGGTGAGGAGCTCATGGCTACAGGGACCTGGGTGTCCCTGTGCCTCCTCCGGGCCAGGGGAGGCCACCAGGGGGTGACTGCCGTTCTTAGGTTTACATCTTGCCAGAGCTGCAGAGCTTCCCCATGACTCAAGCTGACACAAAACTTGGATAGAGAAATGAGTAACTGGGGAGGGCTGGTGAGTTCATCTGTGCTGCCTGCAGACCTAACTGACCGCTGGAACCGCGAGGAGGCTGGGAAGAGGCAGGTGGGAAGAGGGCCAAGGACAGAGCTCTCAGGCCAAGCCTTCTCCCTCCCAGGTGACTCAGTGGAAGCCTGGGGAATTCTCTTCTCTCTTGGCCCCACGGGTGAGAGCGAATTCTAGAACAGTAAACGCCGCTTCACTGGACCCAGGTGGAGGAGATGAAGCCAGGAGCAGGAAACAGGCCACCCCAGGGGCTGCTCGGAAGCAAAGCGTATGGGCCTCTAAGGGCTGGTAGAAAGCCTGGAAGTCATCTCTCCAACCCACCTGGTTGCCCACCTACAGATGTGAAAACGGAGGCTGGCCCAGGGCATAGAAGCAGGAGGGTTCGCCGGGACTGGGGTTCAGGAGGCTATCATTAGATTGGCTGTATGTAGCTGGTGCCCAGGGTCATCTGTCCTGTGGGAGCGGATGTGGTTTTCTTTGGGAGCCAGCTCTCTTTTTGCTTCGTCATGGGTGGCCCGGGGGTTCTGCCTTGCGTTTCTCCTGTAGCCCCGATTTCGTTCTCCCTGAGTCTAACTTCATTCTCTGTTCACTGCTCACTCATTGCGGTCCAGTCCAGAGTTTACACGCGTGGGCTCCGGATTCAGAATCTGGGTTCGTTTCCAAGGTCACCAGCGGCTAGCCAGTGGCTTGTCTTTCCGCTGCTGTGGAGTGGAGAGGATAGTAGCGCCTGTCTCCTGGGTTTATGATGAGGATTAAGTGAGCCAATTTATGGGAAGCACATAGAGCAACGCCTGGCACTTAAAAAGCACTCAATAAATAAATGTTCGCTGTTGTTCATTTTATTTATTCAACATTTATAATTGAATGCCAGTCGGTGGTGCTTCTGACAGAAAGCTGACCGGGGGGCACAGTGTGGTTACGGCTGCTTCGGAGGTCTACCGGAGCCTCACTCACTCATCCACTGGGCTGAGTGTGGGGTACACCCCGGAGGTCTACCGGAGCCTCACTCATCCACTGGGCTGAGTGTGGGGTACACCCCCGTGAACAAAGGTGTAGGCCCAGCTTTTAGAAAGCTGATCTACGAGGGAGGGTGGAAACACTCGGTTCTTTGGCTATCACAGTCTGTTCTTTGTTTTTTTAATCTGAATGCAAAGGGCTCCGCCCGCCCTGGCCACCAGTAACACCCAGCCCCTGCTCACGGGTGCTCCCTGCTGGCCCCAGAGTGGAGAGAGGCAAATGGATAGCCTTTTCCCCAGCAGTGACCTCCGGGGGGTCAGGGGAGCAGGGACTCCCAGGGCCTTCCTGTTGTGCTCAGAGGAGCTGGGTTGCTAACAGTGAGGAGGGAAGAAATGTGGAAATACCCAGTTTGGATTCTAAGCACAGTCACCTGGCTGGTGGAAACAGGAGTTGGTTGTTGGAGAGGCAATGAGTATAATAGCCCAGCCCTGGGAATTCTGTGGAAGACCGCTGACCTTCAGAATGGGATATAACTTCTTCCCGCTCCGTCCCTCATCAGCAGCACTCCCAGCAAGACAACCTACCCTTGCTTAACTCTCCCTTAAATCTGGCGGTGAGGCAGGAGCAGGGCGGTCACCAGGGGAGGTGGGGAGTTCAGGAACTCCCGAGTGCATGGCCAGAGGGAGAGCTGGGGAAGGTGGGGAGTGTTCACTCAAAGGACTGGGCAGCCAGTGGTTAGCGAGGGCTTGGAGGACACCTTGTGATGGGTGCTGATTCAGTGCCATGGGGTGCAGGGACAGGTCTGCACTTAGCTGAATCAGGGCCTCCTGTCCACAGGCACACACACCCCTGCTGCTCTGACAGATTGGGGTTGCTGGCCGTGCACTTCTCCGCTGGCAAAATGCCCATGAAAGTGACTCTTTAACCCCTTCCTTCCTAAGATGTGGATGGGGTCTCCCCCAATCTCCTCCCTACCCGCAGGGCCAGATTTCTGGAGGCTTCTGCTCCAGTCTGAAATCACCCTGGTGCTTCAAGGCCCCCACACATGTCTCCATAGCCAAGGTTAGAGTCAAGCTGTGTGGTGTTAACATCTACTGAAGGCCATCCAGTGAAGGCATCAAGGCATGAAGTAACTGCCCTTTCCCGGAACACATCTGTGTGACAGGTGTGTAGAGATGGAAGAGGGCTGGATGGGTTTCCTGGAAGGTGGTCTCTAACCCAGGGACCAGCAAAGATTTCCAGGGACCTTTGCCACCCTGCTTTCGCCAGTCAACTGACAGTGGGGGCAGCATGGATGGCATTTAAGAGCATGAGCGGACGGCGCCAGGGTCTGAGTCCCAGCCCTCCACTTCCTGTCGGGTGGGTTCCTTAGCTGCTCAGTGCCTCCGTGTTCTCATCTGGAAAATGGAGGGAACTGAGATAGTAAGGTTCACAGTGATATAATCTTGTGAACAAAACACTAAGAGCCAAGCCACGTGCACTGTAGCCTCCTCTGTTAATTATTAGAAGTGCTCCTCCCTCTGGCCTCTAAGATCCCTCTCTCTACCCTGAATTGTGTTCTGGAGTGGGAGGTCCAAGACAGAATTGGGCAGAATGAGGGGGGAAAAAGCAAACTATGGCATCGATAAGGAGAGCAACTGTAACATTTTAGCTTCAAAAATGCTGAAAATAGCTTGCTCCAGCCTTTGTAGATAAAAATGTAAAATGTATGCAAATGTATGTGACTCACGCAGAAACATACATCCATGGCCTGCTCACAGTCAGTGCCCGGATGTGGCCATAGGAAAACCCTTGCAGCATGTGGAGAGGTGGAGAGAGGGCGAGACTGCCCTGGTGGGGGTGGGGGTGGGGGTGGGGGTGGAGAAGCTGCTGCTTCCCTGGGCTGTGCTCCTGCTTCCGTCTTTCTTCTGGGTTCTATGCCTTCAGAGAGTTCCCTGTGGGAAGAAGAGAGGTCCTGGGCCCCTCCCTGCTGCTCCCATCACCCTCCTCCCTCTCGTTCCTCTTAGAGCCATTCGCTCCCTCTCCCATCCTGGCTCTATTTCTGGAGCATCTCATTGGAGATGTACGCTCCCCCCCTACCCCCCCCTTTCTGCCAAGCTCCAGGTGCCTGCTTGGTCCAACCAGTCTTGTGTGCCAGGCAGGAATGGTGGAGGGTGACAGCTGAGCAGGGAGGGGCCTGGAGGGCTGGGGAGGGTAGAGCCACGCGGATGCAGGGAGGGGCCCGTGTTCCTTCACAGTTCCCGTGCAGCTACCTGTGGAGGCTTTCCACAGCCGAGAGCATCTTCCACTGCACCTACCAGGGCTTCGCAGATCTGCTGTGAGCCTGTGGCCACCATCTTCCCTGGGGCAGCTCTGGAGGGCGCTACCCAAGCAGCTGCAGGGGCTGGTGCGGGCTTCCTTCCGGCATCCTGGTGAAGGTCTGCTTCACCCCTTAAGAAAAAGCAGGGCCCTGGCCGGTGTGGCTCAATGGATAGTCAGCCCTCGGACTGCCAAGGGCACATACCTCCGTTGCAGGCTTGATCCCCAGCCCTGGTCGGGGGCACATGCAGGAGGCAACCAATCCATGTGTCTCTCACATAGATGTTTCTCTCTGTTCCTCCCCGTCCCTTCCACTCTCTCTGAAAATCAATGGGAAAATATCCTCTGGCGAGGCTTAACAAAACAAAAAAGAAAAAGCAATAGGCCTGCAGGTGTTTGGAACCACGAGGACCCGCTTTCCCATGCGCGTGGATGCTGACCCCACTGCCCCCCCCCCCCCCCCCCCCCCCCACAGAGGCCACGGGAGCTTCAGCTTGTAGGCCTGTCTGTAGAGCTGGGTCCCAGCTTTGCTTGGGCCTGGGGGTGGGGGTGGGGAAGGGCGCCTCCATCATCAGACCCCTCACTATCTGAGGTAGAAACAGCATAAGCGGCCCAGCACAGGGTGCCATGCCTCCCTCCTGTGGGTCCAGGAGCTCCGGCCCCTGCTGCTCGGGACCAGCCGAGGCTGCCCCTGCCCCTCCAGTCCCTTCTCCTGAGTCCTTTGGCCCAAGGAGGCCTGCAGAACCCAAGTTGCCTTGGGTCCCATAGAACCAGCACTCGGGGGACAGGCATAAAGCCCCCCACCTCTTAACGGCTTTCGTGGGGTCTTAGGAGGGATTTTGTTTCTGAAGGTTCTCTTGTCGGAGGCATCTTGGTCCCAGACTCCCCTAGAGTTGTATGTACTAGAAACCCCCAGAGGAGGGTCCTGGAGGGGACCCAGCAGGGGCCCCGGCCTCTCCTGTACCCTAGTTTGTCCTCCACAGCCGCTCTCTGACCCCCAGCCTCCCGTCTTCCTCCAGCTGCCGCCCCCTGGAGTACAGGGCTGGAACCGCCCAGCCTTTAGGTCAAGGGTGTTTAAATAGATGAGGCGCTGTTAAGGTTTGGAAGGAAGGAGTCCCTGGGCGGCCAAAGCTGCCCGCAGGCAGGCCGGACATTAACCCGGCCGGCGCCGCCTCCAGGCCTGCCTCGGGGAGGGGCCTGGCAGCCGCACCGGCCCCAGAAACGGCGCTTAGAGATCCCGGGGTGGCAGGTGATGTCACCCCTGCGGGCGCATAGGTCTCCCCGTGACACCTCGTCTGCGGGTGGCTAGAATCGGCTGAGCCGGGCGAGGGGAGGAGAAGGCGCCTGGGCCGGCGCCGCAGCCCGGAGACCCCCCCAGCGGGACCGCTCCTCCGGCGCGGGCTGCAGCCCTGCCCGTCCCGGCGTTGGGGGGGACGGGGGCTGCTCCCCACACCTCCGCCCGGGCCGGAGGCGCGCTGCGGCGGGGGAGGGGGCGCGGGAGCCGCGCGCAGATTGGTCGCGGCCTCCGGCCCCCGCCCCTGGGCGCCGCGCAGCCCCGGGCAAGTTGCTAGTTGGCGCGCGGGCTGCGGGGACGAGGCTCCGGGATCCGCAGCGGGCTCGCCGCGGCCGCAGTGGCCCAAGGGCTCCCGGGGGCGCTCGCCCGCCCGCCCCCGCCCGCCCGGCAGCTCCGGCTCGCTCCTCCCTGCTACCTGTTTCCCTGCGCCCCCCCTCCGCCTCCACCCCGCGCTCGGCAACTTCGGCCTCCAGGACTGGCCGCCCCTCCCGGCGCCCCGCCGGCCCGCCGCCCGCGCCCTCCCTCCTTTGTTGTGCGATGAGGGTCGGGTTTCCGATCTGACCGAGCTGCCGCTGCCGCTGCCGCCGCCGCCGCGCGGAGCCGCGGGCATGGAGCCGCTGAGCCACCCGGGCCTGCCGCGCCTCTCCTGGATCGACACCCTCTACAGCAGTACGTGCGCGCGGGCGGGAGGCGGGAGGCGGGCGGTGATGGCCCCGCGCCCGCGAGGCGCCCCGACGGCCCCCGGGCCCGAGGTGCCGGGCTGGTGTGGGGAGCCCGGCGCGGGCGGGGGGCTGCGGGCACGGCCGGCCGAGTGCCCGGCGGGCCGGGAGGCGGGGAAGCGGCGTGGGACCCCCACGATCGGCCGCAGAGCGGTCTTCAGGCGGGTGGGAGGCGAGCGGTGGGCCGACGGGGCCGGGAGAGCTGTGTCACCCCGCTCCCACCTGTTGTGTAACCGACCACTCCCCAGTCCTCGGAAAGAGGGGAGAGTCGTTGTGGGGTGCTGCCTCCGCTCCCCCACTGGCTGCTCCTTCTGTCCATGCTGAAGCAGAAAGGCCATTTTGGCAAAGTCCTTGGGGCCAGAGTTGGCCACCTCGGGGACAGCCTGAGACGGGTGTGTGTTTGGGGTGGGGGTGGGCGGGAAGGGAGAATGTGTGTGCAGATATGCGTGGGGGCCGTTTGGAGAAGGAGCTGTAAACCCCGGCTCCGCAGTCTTTCCTGCCAACCACATCACCACCACCCCTCTCCCCCCCACCCCAACCCCCAAAAAAGAAACCTTCCCATTTCCTCCACCCCCCATGCCCCCATATCTGCCGCGATCTTGTGATGGCTCCAGCGCCGCTGCTGGTATGTGTACCTGGTCACTCGTACATTTGGGGCCTGAGCGCCCCGCCCCCACCTCCCACTCCGCCTTGCTTAGGCGGCTAAAGCCCTGCACACCTTCCCACCCCTGCGTGGAGACACCTTCCCCAGCGTGCACAGGGATGTGGTCCTGCTGCCCCCTGAAGAAGACAGGAGATGGAGTGTGCTCTCCCCACCACTTCAGGGGGACCCTCCCACTCTCTCTGGCTACTCTCCTAGCCCAGAGCCCTGAGGCAGGGGCTGGGGGAGGCAGGTGGGGGCCAGGTTCTGGCTCTGGACACTGGGTGCCATGGGTCAAGGGCATTTTTAAGAGGCAGCTTGGCTCGAATTCCTTGGTATCAGTCATATTGGGGGGATGGCAGTAGACAAGGATAATGCCTTGAACCCCAAGGTCTTGCCCTGGAGGCTTCTAGCCTCTGACCTCTGTAGCCCCTTGGGTCACCGTCATTCTCCCCCACCCCACCCCCCGCCCCCCAGGAGCTCTCCTGGTGATGGTTCATTCTGCTTTGGTTTTTTCAACATCAAAGGGGGCAAGCCCGACCCCCCGGGTGGCAGTCCTGCCAAGCCCAGCCACTCCATCTGCTCCTTCCCCTGCGCGGCCAGCACCTTTGGGTGAAGGTCAGGGCCCGTGGCTGTGTGGCGTGTGTGCGCACGTGTGCCCGCGTGAACGGGGGCGCACATCTGCTCAGAGCCTGCTGCAGATCAGCTCCTGACCCGCAAAGGATTAGTGACCTCCTCTTCGCTGCGCTCGCCCAAATGACCGTCATAACAATGCCTCATATTCACATGCTGCTTACATTTCTGAATGTGTCTGGCTCTTTGGTTTCCCTGTTCCCCAACGCATAGAATCCTATGGAAACCTGGCTCGGGCTTTCTCTCCACTGCCCTGGAGAAGAAACCCAGACCCGATCATTTCCAAGCTTTCCTGTCGCCCCCTTCCCCGCCCCACCCCCACCCCAGCAGAGAAGCAAAATTGCCTGAGGCTGCCTTGAAAATTCCTGACCTGAGGAAGACAGGGCCTAGGAAAGGGAATTAGACCGAGCGCCTCTTTGGGGGGCGGGGGGGGGGGGGGGGGGCGGTGAGAGGGGGTGGTGCCTGTGTACCAGGCTGGCATCTGAGCCAGGCTGGCATCTGAGCTGTCTGTTTTGCTGCTGCTTCTGCCCTGGCCCCTGGGCTCCTGGAGCCGCCGGCTGGAGGGGTGGGAGGGGGCACTGCCTTGGCAGCAGTGTGAGAAGCTCCTCTTCAGAACAGCTTATTTGAGAGCTGTAGAACCAGGCTTCCTGGGGAGGTGCTGTGCAGTCATGTTTGGGCTGTTAGCCATGAAGTTTCCTCTTGACAAGAGCCTACGTTAAAACAAATACCCGGGCTGTCACTTGCCTGGCAGCAGGGGCCTGTGGCTCCCAGAGGAAGTTCCTTTGCCTCTCGGGAAGTTGTTTGCTTACAGGGCTCGCAGTCCTGGGGTGGCAAGTTGCCACAAAAGCCAAATCCACCAGAATCGGTAAAGGGGCTGTACCTAGGGCACAGGGTGGTCAGTGTCCCTTCGTAGAGATGGGAGTTACCTGGTGAGAAAGCTTTCTCCTGAGCACATGATAGTATCATCTCCTGAGGACCTGCTACATGCCAGGCTCTGTGCTGGGCACTTTCCATCCATTCTCTCCAAACCTCACAACTCGGGCGAGATGGGTAGTCTTACCGCTATTTAAAAAATAAAATAAAATTTTACATATATATATATATATATATATATATATATATGAATTCAGAGAAGAAGGGAGAGGGAGAAAGAGCTAGAAGCATCAGTGATGAGAGACTCATTGATCAGCTGCCTCCTGCACGCCCCACACTGGGGATCGAGCCCACAACCCAGGCATGTGCCCTGACCGGGAATCAAACCATGATCTCCTGGTTCATAGTTCAACACTTAACCACTGAGCCATGCCGGACGGGCATCTCACCCCCATGTTACAGAGAGAGGAGCTCAGTAAGCTCAACTCATTACCTAAGGTCACATAACCAACAAATGACAAAGCTGGAATTCAGATCATACGCTAGGAAGACTCGAATTTCACCCGAGTATGTCTGAGCTTATTCAGGGCCACGAAGTGTCCTGGAATGGGGGACGTCTGTCTCTTTGGTCCTCCGTCACAGAGTTCTCCCTGAAATGGCCCAGCACGGTCAGTGGCCTCAATAACTCCGGCCCCAGCCTGCCCCTGTGTCTCTTGCAGGAACTGGGGCCTGGTCCTGGCGCCAAGGCAGGGCTGGTTGAGGCTCTGAGCTCACGGAGGCCAGGGATTCTGTATTCCAAGGTGCCCGACTGCCAACCAGCCCCTTCCCTTTGCAGACTTCTTGCCTTTGGAGTTAGTTGTCAGCTCATTTTGGCTTCAGCTTCTGTGCCAGGGGGAGTGTGTCCCCTTCCATTGCATGTGGATAGTCAGTGGACAAGGGGTGGCCGCAGACCGCTCTGCCCCTGTGGGAAGTCTTGAAGGGCTGCCAGCCGTGAGGGTGGTTTGTCTGACTCAGGGAGCTGGTTGGCACTCAGCTGCCAGAGCGACCCAGGACTGATGGCAGCAGGGTCTTCGCCCCTGATAAGCCGGAGTGGCAGATGGGGGCTCCAGTCATCCCACTTCCTGTCTCTGTGCCACTCGTTTTCCTACGTTAATGTAATAATGTCAGCCCCCCGCCTCCCCCTGCCCCAGTGCCTTGCCTAGATTCTTTCCCTGAATCTGGTGTGATTCTCTCTACAGGGCTATGATCTTCATTTTATCTTCTTTCTTTTTCTCATCACCCTTTCTTTAAAAAAAAATTATTGATTCCAGAGAGGAAGGGGGAGGGAGAGAGAGAGAGATAGAAACATCAATGGTGAGAGAGAATCATGGATCTGGCCCCTTCCTGCACTCCCCCTCCCTCTTTCCCCAGAATGGAGTCCGCAACCTGGGCCTGTGCCCCGACCCGGAATCAGACTGTGACCTCCTGGTTCACAGGTTTGACACTCAACCACTGAGCTATACCGGTCGGGCTCTCATCACCTTTTCCACTAAACACATCACTTCCTCTTGTTTTTCTTCTATGTCTTGGGATTAGGTTGGATTACATTAAATTCTGTGGAATTACCTCAAAATGGGGGTGGGGTGGGGCCGGTACGCTGAAACTTCCTCTGTCCCTCTGAGTGGAGACCGCCCTCCACACAGATCTGGATTGAGATGTATGTGCCCCAGGTAGGCCATTCATGTGGCACCTCTTCAAATGGAAAGTCGTTAGCCATATGTTCAGGATTTATTTAAAGAGCTGAGGGCTCATCTAGTCTTTTCCTTTGCCATTTCAGCCTCTTTTTTTGTCCCAAGCCTTTCAGCTCTGGCCTTAAACATTCCTACTCTGTTGAGCCAAACAAAGCTTGCAGTTACTTGGACCTCCCAGAAGGCAGAACACGGCCATCTGTTGGTGTCAGAACCTACCTTTTGGAGCTCCCTTCTCTTATCGCAAGCACCGTCCCCCAGGGGTATTTCAGTCTGTCGTGATGTTTGCCTGCCCCTTATAGGCTCAGGGCCCTGTCCCTGGGCCAGGCAAGCACTGAGGGACACAGCCCATCTCCAGATGATCATGTGCCTGCCTCAGTTTCCCATCTTACCTCCTATATTAGCCGCTGGCCTGGCAGACTGGGTGGGTTCGATTAGCCCTCCCCTGATGTGCGGGTAAACACCTGCAGGTGGATGTCTTCTTATCCTCGGAATGGAGCCAGTCACAACAGCAGGCCATCCTTGTCATGCCTGCTGGAGTCTCGGAGTGTCTGGAGGTCGGGCTGGGGCAGAGGGATGAAGTCATCTACTCAGAGAAACACCATGTGCTGTTGTTGTGGTTGCTGATGTTATTGTTGTTTGGGAAGAGGAAGAAATGACAGAGCCATTTTTGGAGAACCAGCTGGAAAATGCTGGTAGGTGAGTAGAAGGTGCGGGAATCGTGAGGAAAACCCATTCTCACTCTTGTGGGTAGGATGGACGGACGTGGGGTGCTCTCTGAGGTCTGGTCTGTTTGCTGGACGGCTCTGGTGCGCACTCCTTGTGCATACTTCCGTAAAGAGAGGCTATGATAGCTCTCCTGGGTGCCGTGTGGATTACTTGATGAATGTTTATATAAAGTGCTTTGAAGATAAAGGGTGTATTGACCTGCTCAGATGTCCAGCTCACCATAGTCCCCCCTCGTAAAAGGCTTGCAGAGGAGTTTGAAAGGGCGTGGGAAGGGGGGAAGGGGACTGGTAGCAACAGAGAGTTGGGACCAGGTTCTTAGATGGTGCCTAGCCCAGTGCCTCATACATCATATGCCCCCAGTAATATTATGGGGGAAGGAAACTTCTGGGTTTTTGGCTTCTTTAACTTCTTACTCCACTAGAAATCCCAGAAACCCATTAGCTGGGCCCATTCACAAGTTTCCAGCTGTGTGGATTTGGTCATTGTAGTAGCTTACAGTGGAGTCCCACGCGTTGCTCTGGCCCGTGATTGTGTGATTGGAAGGCCGCACTGCCAGTGTTGGTGCTGTGGCTGTTTGGCTCAGCTTAGGTTCTTTGGGGGCAAACCAGGAACCAGGTGGCTTTAGAACAACTCTACGTCATCTCCACACCATTTGCCTCTGCCTGGCCCCTGGTGTGGTAGGTAAGCTGAGGCTACCCATGGGGCTTGGAGTACCCACCACGTCCTACCTGTAGCGTCTTGGCACTTTCCGCTGATGCCAGTAGGGGAGGCCAGCAGGCTTACCTGTCTGCAGGGCAGGATGGGAGAGACTGATGCTGACTTGTGGCTTTGGTCTACCCTAGCTTGCATTTCAGTGGGCAAGAGAGTTGGAGCCATGGATGCCCCCATGGCAGTGGGAGTGTTCTGTGTGTCCCTGAAGCTTGGAGAGAGCTGTCCGGACCCTGTCAATGGGGAAGAAGAAAGAAATCAGGGCAACAGGCAGACTATAGGGTGCATCCCTGTGTGGGGGTTGGGGGTGGATGCCCATTCCTACCCCTGCCCAAGGCGTTGGCAAAGAGCCCTTTGAAGTGGGGCCAAGTGATGCCATGGCCAACTGTGGCTGGGACAGCCAGCGTCTCTGACCCCAGATTCTGACTTTATTTAGGCCTCCCTCAGTTTGCTGCCCCTGTGCTTTATTCGTGGTTTCTCTTTCTGCCCTTCCTTTCCCATCATGCACCAGAATGGAAATGAATACGGGCTGCCTGGCCATATAAGAATGGACAGGGTCAGTGTGGTCTTCAGGGGATAGGGCCAGATTGGGGGGGGGGGCGTGGTGACATATATAAAGGGGGGGTGCCATTCCCCCTTCTCTACTCTCGTCTCTGATGCATTCATGCCCCTCTAGACCACAAGTATTCATAGCAGATGCTGTCCGGCATGGGCCTAAGGTGAGCAAGGTCTGCAGAAGGAAGGCTGGGAGGCCAGTGCTGATGGAGCTCAGAGTCCTTGTCACTTGGCTGGGAGGCATAGCCATTGGCTTCCTGGGTGTCTGTGGAGCCGGTGCTGCCTAGGAAAGCCCCAGGCCGACTAGGGATCTGTGGGTTTACTCAAGGCAGGTGGGGAAGGATGTGGCCATAATTACCTTCATGGGATTGAAGGGCTGATCCTATTAGTGTGTTGGGCTAACCCCTTCCTCCTGGGCATTGCCTCCTGGCCAGCAACAAGGGTTTAATGGATCCAGATTACAGAGAGACCGGAGATGTGTAATTAAGCCCAGTTATTTCCCTCGCGGGGGGACGGCTGCTCCCCTCTGCAATGGATTTCCTCACTTGTGGTCACCCTGTTCAGCGGCGTGTTACCCGTGGCCTACACAGCTGTGGGCCATCTTTTTGAATGAGTTTCTTCCTTGAAGGTGCAGTTTTAGGAAAAAAAAAACACCCACATGCTTTCTGACTGTGTTCTATGGGTTGGTGCCTCTGGAGTTGTGCCATGGGGATCTCTTTGGGAAATGTGTCTGGTTCTGCAAAAGGACACAGAGACCTCATCCTTGGGTGTCTCACAACCACTGGGCCAATGAAAAGAAAGCTCATTAGCCCTGGCTGGGTGGCTCAGTTGGTTGGAGCATCGTCCTGTACCCCAAAACATTGTGGTTCAATTTCTGGTCAGGGCACATACCTAGGATGTGGGTTCAATTCCCCCCCTCCCTGCCCCCATCAATAATTTTCTCTCATGTTGATGTTCCCTTTCTCTTTCTTCAAATTAATCAATGAAAACCTATCCCCAGGTGAAGATTTAAAAAAAAGAAAGAAAGAAATTAGTCCTGCTGAGTTCATAGAAATTAGATTTTTCCATTTGGTCTAGGAAGGATGGAAGAAAACATAACATCTAGTTAGCCCTACGAGGTGCCTGATACTGTGCTGGGTACTTTTCCTACGTTGTCCGAACCCAACAAGGTACCTGTGATTGTCCCCCCGGTTTTACAGATGAGGAAACCGAGGCTCTGAGAGGTTAGGTTGTTGTAGTACGGCTCCCAGTTTGAGCTGGATAAGATCTCAGATATATATGCAGGGTGGGGCAGAAGTAGGTTTACAGTTGTTTGTATGGAAAATAATACAATAATTAACACATCACAGTACAAGAATAAACCGTGTTTTGCGTACTCACAACTGTAAACCTACTTTTGCCCCACCTTGCGTGTGTGTGTGCGCGCGCAGCGCGCGCAGCGCGCGCGCCCATTCAGTTTCCAACAGTGGTCTCGGCCAGTGGTCGGCAAACTCATTAGTCAACAGAGCCAAATATCAACAGTACAACGATAGAAATTTCTTTTGAGAGCCAAATTCTTTAAACTTAAACTATATAGGTAGGTACATTGTTATTAACTTAATTAGGGTACTCCTAAGGCTTAGGAAGAGCCACACTCAAGGGGCCAAAGAGCCGCATGTGGCTCGTGAGCTGCAGTTTGCCGACCACGGGTCTAGGCACTTCCCATGTGTTATTACGGATCTTTAACAGCCCACATTTTATGAGGCAGGAATTATTACCTCTATTTTACCAGGAGGACACTGGGGCTCAGGGAAGTTAAGTAAGTAATCCAGGGCCCTAGAGCTAGAGTACAAGCCAGGAGTTGAACACCATTTGGCCTGACTCTGCGCTGCTCTTTCTCCCACAGTCCCTGGCCTTTCACAGAGGAGCCAGTGAAGGCCCCTTGGCAGCTGGTATTTCACAGAGGGTGATGGATCTGTCGTCTCTCCAGCTAGAATGACAACTGTGGAGACGGTCTTGGCTTTCCCCGCATGGCCTTTGAGGGGCTCTCACCAACTGGGCCGCCCCTTCCTAAGGGATGATCCCGAGGAGATCTCCCCACGGACACTTGGAGTCCAGAGCCCAGTGTAACCTCCTCCCTGGGATTATTCTCAAGAAGCACCAAATGTTTAAAAAAAAGGGAGGAGAGAGAAAATAGACTTAGGGATGGGGTACAGTTAGTGCCCAAGTTTCCAGAGCAGAGCAGGGCCAGGAGCGAGGGAGTGGGCACTGGAGGAGGAGAGGGCTTGCCAGAGCCCCGGCTCTCAGGCCTTTTTAAATTCACCTCCACAGTTTCCAAAGGACAATAAGAGCCCTGGGCCTTAAATCAGGCCACTGCACACCAAGGGCCTTTGCGGAGGCCAGGGCCAGCTGGACCGCAGAGCCAGCTTCTGCACTTGAACTCACCCACGGGCAGCATGTTAATGATGGGGTGGCTCGGAGCAGACCCCGCTGCCCCACTCCCCACACCTGCTGAGTCCCCCTTTTCCAAGCCCAGAGAGTCCCCTGCTGAGGTCAGCCCTCTGGGGGCAGCCTGGGGGGATGGGGCGATGGGGGCGGCTGACACCTCAGCAGACCCCTGTTTGGCTGGAGCCAGAAAGGCCGGAACAAGACTGAAGGCTTGTTTCACAAAGCGTTTGTGTGTGGTGAGGGTTTTGGGTATGATAGCATGAAAGCCTGCCCTGAGCTGACACCAAGCAGGAAGGTAAAAGTGGGGTAGAGGGAGGGGGTGCTCTACAACTCCATTCCCTTCCTTTCCCTTTGCTGCTCAAAATTTCCCCGGCAGCTTCCTTTCTTCGCTGAGCCGGTGGGCACTTTTAGGAACCCCTGCGTGGTTGGTTATAGGGACCCATGAACCGCCGCCCCGCTCACTCACTCAGTATACCGATTGAAATTTCTTTTGAGAGCCAGATTTTTTAAACTTAAACTATATAGGTAGGTACATTGTTATGGACTTAATCAGGGTACTCCTAAGGCTTAGGAAGAGCCACACTCAAGGGGCCAAAGAGCCGCATGTGGCTCGCGAGCCGCAGTTAGCCGACCACGGGGCTAGGGCAACACCGTAACATTCTTAAAAAATATTTTTTGATCCGTGGTTGGTTGAATCTGTGGATGTGGAACCCAGGTATAGAGAGGGTGGACTATACACACATTTTATATTGTAAGCCAGCACACACGCAAACTGAAACAAAAGTTTCATTGGACAGTATTTACCCCCCTCTATCACATTTGCAATGCACTTACGTTCTATTCTATTCTACTCCATTAAAAACAAACCCCAAAGCGCTGGTTGTGAGCTACTACAGTGGTGCCATGACTTGCAATATGGAAAACCGTAGACGAGATGGTCTCCAAGGCCTCTTAGGAACGGTAAGGAATAATAATTCCCCAAGCCTCACTTCTTTATATACCCCAGATTCACACACTTCTGTTATAATGGACTTGATGGCTTTTCTTCTTTAATGGGATTCATTATTTAAAATATAACTTACTTAGAAAGGAAACTAATGGACATCTGTCCCACGTGCAGTAAATCAAAAGTTACCTTACAAAAAACTGTGCTGAAAATGAAAGAATGTGCCCTGACCGGTTTGGCTCAGTGGATAGAGCATCGGCCTGCGGACTGAAGGGTCCAGGGTTCGATTCTGGTCAAGGGCATGTACCTTGGTTGCGGGCACATCCCCAGTGGGGGGTGTGCAGGAGGCAGCTGAATCGATGTTTCTGTCTCATCGATGTTTCTAACTCTCTATCCCTCTCTCTTCCTCTCTGTATAAAAATCAATAAAATATATTTAAAAAAAAAAAAAAAAAGAAAATGAAAGAATGTCATTAATTCTGGTTCTACACGGTTGCTTTGGAAGGATCTAGGTCTGAGCCTCTGGTGTCCTTGTTTACAGGGAAGTAAACAGGGTAGAGGGATGTTAAGGACAGTGGTACCAAACAGAGTCTTTCTTCAATGACAGAAAAAAAAGGAAAGGAATCAAGAAGGGAGTCATTTCCTCAACAGGTGATTGAATGTGCTTCCGTGTGGCATGGCAAGCAAGCGGGTGCTGATCACAGGGCTCTTCTGCTTCGGGGTCCCTGTCTGCCCAGAGTCATGGGCCCCACATTTCCCGTGGTGGGAGAGGATGGTTTTCTCCGGGACCAAATATATGAGAGCAGCATCTCCAACTCTACTGTGCGTTTGAATCGCCTGCAGATCTTGCTACGATGCAGACTCTCATTCAGTAGGTCTGCGGTGAGGCCCGAGGTCCTGCGTTCTAACAAGCTCCCAGGGGATAACAGTGCTGCTGCTGGTGGCGGTGTGGGGACCTGGGGTCCTTTATTCCCACTCCCAGGGGACTCTCTGCAGATCCCAACCCAAGCCAGTCCCTTCTGTCACACTGGGTTCTGACCAGATAAAGGCAACCCAGGACACATCTCCCTTCGGAGCCCATTTCCCAATAAAAAGAGAAATAACGAAGCCTTTGGACACCTGATGGGTACCAGACTGGTGTTCACACATTCATGATCTCATTTAATCGCCACAGTAAACCTGTGAACGGATGTTACCCTCATTTCAAGGATGAGAAAGGGGAGCCATTGTTGTGATCAGCCTGTGCTGGGGAGTTCTGCCGTGGGGGGCAGCTGCGTGCAGGGGACACACCACATCTCGGCCCACCCCCCTCCTGAGTGCAGAAGCTCAGGCATCTGGCCTTTACGAGTGTCTCTGTCTAGACAGAACCCATGGCCTCCCCGCCCCCTGAAGGGCAGCCTGGGTGTTAATGGGGCAGAAAGCCTTGGCTGTCTGTTTTCTAGTGCATCATTGAGAGGGTTAATGAGAGACCAGCTGGTGCGCCACCCAGCCGTGTAGAAGCACCATTTTCCCATCACCAGGGTGGGCACATGTTTTGGCAGCTCCTGACCAAACGTTCCCCCCTTGGACCTGGAAGGTGCCCACCTAGATGGGTCAGTGGGCACTGTGTGCCATCTAGGGTGGAAAACCCTTAGAGACCAAAAGCAGGAGCTGGTTCTGTCTCCAGCTTCCTGGAGAGGAAGAACGGGACACAAATTTGATGGCAAAAGAGCTGTTTCTGGCTCGGGGGACCCTATGGTGGCTGGTCAGCTGCTACCACAGCCAGGCCCTTGCGGTGACACCTGAGCATCCTCAAGCTCCTTCCCTGATCCGAGGCATGGCCTCCTTTCCAGCTGGCTGTGGCTACACGGTACCCACTTCCATTCACCTCTGCTTTGTCCAGAAACCTCCAGTGGGGTGTTTTCTTTCCCATCACATTCTATCAAAACTAACCCCCACCCCCGTGCATGTGTGGACACACACACACACACACACACACAGGTCAGCGAGGCCCCTCACCATCCCACTACTAACCTCTGTGCTCTGGTGAACTCACCCCCGGCTTCAAGCCGTGGCTCAGCTACCACCACCTCCAGGAAGCCCCCCATGCTTGATTATACATAGCACTCACTTCAGTGAGATCTCCCACTCAGAACCCTGGACACTGCTTACCCTGGGCCACATCATTAAGCACTTTCCTATCAGTTGTTGGGTAATGTTTACCTATACAGTGTTTTGTGTCCGTAGTTTCAAATCTGCTAAACTCTAAACTCCTTAGAGGCCTGAAGAAGAAGAACAAAGGCTGCCTTTATAGGGTGCCAGACCTTGTCCTTAAGCACTTTACAAAGAATGTCCCATTTAGTCTTCAGCCTCCCAGGGAGGTCCCAACGCTTTTTATCCGGTGTTAGGGATTAGGAAACTTAAAAAAAAAAAAGATTCTAGAGTGCTTAACCTGCTTTCCTAAGGGCACACGGCCTACAAAGGCCTCGCTGGGCTCCGAACCAGCTCCGTGTGGATGCCCAGCCTGTGCCCTTCACCAGCGGAGCCCAAACTCCAGGGCTTTCTGATGAGAACCTGGGGTGGGGCCCAGGCATCTGTATTTTTGAACAGCTTCTCTATGTGCCGGTCCCATTCGGGGACTGACTCTTAACCACGTGTCCCTCTCCCTTTCCTACAACACCCAGCAGTGCCCGAGCGTGTGGCAGCTTGGAAATGCTTTGTGATTGGTTGAGAGGTATGAAAAAAGGCAATGTTCTGGGGGGTCTGAGGTCCATTGTTCTAGCACAAGGGCCACCTAAGAGGAGCGGGGAGGGTGCGAGGAGCAGGTAGAGCTGGGCATGAGCAGGGTGGAAGGGCAATCAGGAAAGGACATTGGAGAGGTCAAAATGGGGGGGCGGGGGAGACCCTCTCTCTGCCCCAGACATAACTCAGGGCCTCACCTAGACCAGAGCATCTGGTAAAGATGCAGATTCTGGTCCAGCAGGTTGGGGCAGGGCCTCCAATTTGGCATCTGACAAGCCCCCAGGTGATGCCCAGGCTGGGTAGGAAGGACCTAGACTCCTGCAAGCCCTCCCGGGAGATCTGATGCAGCCACTTCCTATAGGACAAGGGTGGGGAACGTCCGGCCCACGGGCCGTATAAGGCCCGAGAAATCCTTTGGTCTGGCCCTGCCAAGGCATTAGGGGTCAGTGAATTAAATGTTTGACCAAATATAGCAGCCTGATTTTTAAGTTGATCATTTTGGATGGCCCTCGGATGATGTTATAAATGTCCAACTGGCCCCTGGCAGAAAAGAGGTTCCCCACCCCTGCTGTAGGATAAAGTCTAAACTCCTTGACATAGTAGGGGAACCGATTCAGACACTGGCTCCAGCCCGCCTCCAGCCTCACCTCCAGGTCCTCTCGACCCTCCAGCCACACTGCGTTCCTCACAGCTCACAGGCACACCATGCTTTCTGCACACACTGTCCTGGTCTGGAGGAGCACCCCTTGGCCTTCCTTGGCCAGGGGAAGAGGAGCCTGGATGTCACCTCCTTGAGGAGTCCCAGGCTGGGGAGTGGGCTCTGGGCCTGGACTCCTAGGCCTGTAGTGAAGGCCTCCAGAAGTTTCTGGAATCAGGTGACTCGTTTGTCCTGCTTTGAGCATTCGTGATGGCTTGCCACCTTTGAGTAAAAATAGAGCTGAGAATGACTGAAGTGAAACTCCCCCTTGGTGTCCCAGAGAGCAGAGGTGGGGGCCTTTGGAGGGAAGGTGTGGGTGGGGCACTCTGTGGAGCCAGGGGGGCCCGAGGCCATCTGTTTGAGCTCCTGAGAGGTGGCCTGGTGACCTGGGCTGGGGCTGCCGGGGGGGCCCTGTGGTCATGCCCTGGCCTCTGGGAGGCCAGCCTGGCCCCTGGTCAGTACTCTTAGAGCTGCTTTCGCTTTAAAATGTTCTCTCTTGGCTCTGGAAATATATCAGGACTTCCGGAGGGGTTTCCTTTGGGGCTTCCTGAGTTTTCTCCTGGGCGTTCTGCCTCCAGGTTCCAGCCCCAGCTCCCGGAAGGGTGGTGGGTGCCGCCCTGGCTGACCACAGCCCTCAGTGGGCAGTCCTGGTCCCTGGCTGCCTGCCCTCCCTCTCCGGCGTGCAGCCTCCCTGGTGCACTGGTTTGGAGGAGCCATAGCTCCCTCTCTCTGGGAAAAAAAGTCTCTTCCTGCGCGCAGGCTCCCCTCCGGGGGGGCGGAGGGGCATGCCCTGACTGCAGGCAGGTCATTGAGAGCTCAGTTTGTCTCGCTCTAGGCCTGGAATTCTCTCCTCTGAGGAGAGTGCAGCTGGAGGGAACAGGGAGCTCAGCCTTTGAGTAATTACTTGCTGGGACATTACCTGGGGCAATACAGGGTGTGGCAAAGTGGGTTTGCCGTTGTTCAGATGCAAA
The DNA here is from genome assembly GCF_028538775.1 of Myotis yumanensis. Lineage (NCBI taxonomy): Eukaryota > Metazoa > Chordata > Mammalia > Chiroptera > Vespertilionidae > Myotis > Myotis yumanensis. Next base: position 19,634,170 of record NW_027223767.1, on the reverse strand, counting down.
ATGATACAACAAAAAACAATAATACAACAATAAATCCTGTTTCCCATACTCACAACTGTAAACCTGCTTTGGCCATACCCTGTATACTTATCCGCTTTGAGCTTCATCTTCCCTACCCATACAATGGAGTCAACCTCTTCAACCCCACCGGTAGGGTTGCCAAGCTTTTTAGCCAATAAAAATATAGGATGCCCAGTTAAATTTGATTTTCAGATAACCAACAAAAAAAATTTTTTTTTTTTTTTTTTTTTTTTAGTATAAGTACATCCCATACAAATTTTGGGACATACTTGTACTAAGCACTTGTTACTCATCCGAAGTTTCAATTTTACTGGATCTCTTGCATTCTCTCTGGTGTTGCTATCACCAGATTAAATGGTATGTAGCACTTAGCAGGGGACCCATCTACATGCCCTTGTCCATGTCATTACTTCTCTCATCCTTGCTACCTCCACCCCTAGAAGGTAAGCTGATGAGACGTTCCTGTGGAGTTGTCACAGAAATATTGAGATTGTGTTTAGAGGATTGATACCCGCAAAAATGTTGACATGATTAATGGAAGAAAAAGCCAGTGATAGTAGCTGTCACTTACCTAGCACTTGCTGTGTATCGTACATTGTTCTAAGCCAGCGGTTCTCAACCTGTGGGTCACGACCCCTTTGGCAGTCGAACGACCTTTTCACAGGGGTTGCCTGAGACCATCCTGCATATCAGATATTTACATTACAATTCATAACAGTAGCAACATTACAGTTATGAAGTAGCAACGAAAATAATTTTATGGTTGGGTCACAACATGAGGAACTGTATTTAAAGGGCCAGAAAGTTGAGAACCACTGTATCTAAGCACTTTCTGTGCATTCATTCCCTTGTTCTTGACAACAATTCTATGAAGAAGACACTTACCTCACACTTACAGGTGGGATCAGAGACGAATTAGGTAAGTCACTTGCTCAAGGACACAGCCAGTCGGTGATGAGCTAGTCTATCAACCCAAGCACACTGGTCCCTGTGCTGTTGCTCTTAAATAGGACACCATGCTGCATCTTGCCTACCAACTGCCACAGTTAAAGATGTAAAGTTTCTTTAAGGTCAAGGACATGGAAACGCAAAGGGATGGTTTCACAAAGTAGGTGATAATGCACAGCGAACTCTCTGAGGGAGGTGAGACTTCTTGGGCTCCCCCATCCCCCAGTTCCTTGAATTGAATAGGTTCAGCCAGGCATGAGGAGCTCAAAACAGGGGTTTTAACTTCCTGCCTACCACCCCCCTAGCCCCCCGAATGTCGTGGAGACCCTGGTCGTGTGCCAGCCTATCACCAGGTGCAGGAAACCCCAATGCATCCCCCAGTGTTCGTTCAGAGACTGTATACAGTGAGTCTCCCTAACAGGCCGGGGTCCAGGCTTGTGTGACAAGCCCCTTAATGCTAGGCCCCCTGCAGGTGTATTAATTCACACCCAGTTGTGCCACGACAAGATGTCTTCCTTCTCCTTGAGAATCTTCATGATTCTCCAGGATAGAATTTTCTTTCCCTTTATAAAATGAAAGCATGTAGTTATTAAAGACTAGAAACATCCCTAAACGCAGATGAGAGAAAATCCGTGTGCCGTTGCCCCGCCCTCTGAGAAGAGCCTTCCTTCGTCTTTGCTCTTCTCTGTTGCCCAGGGTCTGGCCTGTAGCCCAGCTGGGTGCTCCTGGCAGAGGCGCGGCGGGAGGCCAGAGCATGACCTCGAACAGCCCCATGTCCCAGCACCCACTCCACATGGTTGTGCCAAGGGGGGTGAATGGGGAAGAGGGTCTAGCAACCAACAGGTGGCATCTTCCCTTCTCCCGCGGGCTCTTTCAGATGGGGCGAGGGTGGGGCACCTGCAGCTTCCCGCTCTCAAGGCCAGCACATGGCCCCCAACCGTATCCTCTCCAGCCCATCCCAGGAGCACAGTCTGGAAGTTCCCAGTGTTGCAAGTGCTGCCCCGGCCCTGTCCCACCTTGTGACTAGAGATCAGTTTCCAGAATACTCCTGTGGGCAGCACTAGTGACTCCGCCTGGCCTGGAGCCCGGATGGAAGTCTTCCCCACCTCTTGTCCCTCCCCCAGGCCTACTTCTCGGTGCTGTGGTCTTTCCCCACTTTCCAAAGGTTGATGCTAGTTCATTCAAAGAGAAACCTGAGTCCTCAGTGTTTGAGCATCAACCTATGAACCAGGAGGTCACGGTTCGATTCCCAGTCAGGGCACATGCCCAGTAGGGGGCGTGCAGGAGGCAGCCGATCAATGATTCTCATCATTGCTATTTCTCTCTCTCTCCCTCTCCCTTCCTCTCTCTGAAATCAATCAAGACATATTTAAAACAAACAACAACCAAGAGAAACCTCTCTGCCTGATGTTTCTTCTACCAGCTTTTTCCAGTTTTCTGCCATGTTCCTTTTCTCCCTGTCCCCTCCCCGCAAATCCCCAAAGGACTCTTCAGCAAGTCCTTGTTGGCAGGTTCACAGAGGCCCTGGTTCATCCGTCAGGGACCACAGTCCCCACCCTGGTTACTGACTACAGAATCCTTCAGAGTCCACAGGAAACAGGTGGTACACTCAGGTGGGGAGTTTGGGAGAACTTAAAAGGGGACTATGGCCAAAGTGGTCAGGTGAGGGGCGGGTCTGGTTCCCACAAGGAGACACAGAGGCGGTGTGAGAAGCTTCCTGGCGGGAGCTGCAGCCTTATGGAAGCACACAGCCTGGATGGCCCACTGGGAGCAGTTGGGGGGGGGACGCGGGGTATCCCAGCCTCACACCCCTCCCTTCCTCTCATTGCTGCTGGGGCAAAAAGCAAGGTGGAGAAGCAGGGAGAATGGGCCTGGAGGGGCACATTCCAGGAAACTAGCCTGTGACCAGGTAAAATCATTCTCACTAACTTGCCCATTGGCCAAGTGAGGGTTATGAACACCTGTCCCGTGTACTAGTATGTCCTGGGGTTGTTGTAAAAATCTGCTAATAGGATGAATGGTGACAGTGTGTGTTCATCATACTGTTGGTTTTTCGTTAATCCTCACCCGAGGATATTTTTGCATTGGTTTTTAGAGAGGGTGGAAGGTAGAGAGAGAAACATCGATGTGAGAGAGACACATCGATTGGTTGCCTCCCGCACGCACCCCAACCAGGGCCAGGGGTTGAGCCTGCACCCTGGGTATGTGCCCTTGACCAGAATAGAACTTGGGATCCTTCAGACCTCAGGCCGACACTCTATCCACGGAGCCAAACCGCTTAGGGCCATTACACCGTTTTATACCAGAGTAAGGGATCATTGTGACAGAGGAGCCCTCGCTGGGTGCCCTTCACACAGTGAGTCTTACACATTCTTACTTCTGCTGGGGAGTCTCTGATCTCCAAAGGATGTATGGGTAAGGGGAGGAGAAATTGCAGAAGCCTGGCTTTGATTCCCAGAGCCCTGGCTTAACATTTGTGTGGCCTCGGGTGATCACTGAATGAGCCTCCCGCAGCAGAGCTGCACTCCTCGGCTGGTTTGGGTTCCGAGGAGAATGGATGCCGCTATTACTATCAGCCAGCCCCGTGGTGGGGAGGGTGTGGGAGGCCTAGCAGGTGTCGTTGGCTCAGGTATAGAGGCTTGACTTCTAGATGAGTGTGGCTTTCTGAGAAGCCCAGGGTGGGTGCTGAGGAGAAGGCAAGATGTGAGGGCCCCTGTCTCTGTGTACCAGAAGGGATGGTGTACAATTGCACATGGTTCTCTGGAAGACAGTGAGCCTGGCTGCCCCTGCCCCCTTCTCTTGCCCAAGGCCCTTGTCAGCAGCACTCCCTGGAGGCCAAACGGGTAAAGAACAACAACTCGATGACGTGACAGTGTCTCCACGGGATGTGTCCCACCTCAGGAGATTTCTGTGTAACTGAAGGTTGCTGAGTGAATGAATGGACGAACGAATGAATGAATGAATGAATGAGTGAGTGAGTGAGTGATTGTTAGGCTGCATTAAAGGTTTTCCTTAGAGAGACCTGGATGTGGATATTAATTCTATGAGGTTGTGACATCTTGGAGCCTCGGTCTCCTCATCTGTGAATTCGGGATACAACTTATATGGATCAAGCAGCTGCAGCGCTGACATTTGGATAAACCCCGTTATATGATGTGTGGAGAGTGCTGGCTCCACAGAGGTGCCCATGAAGTGTCACTTTCTGTTTCTTAGCAATACACGTGGCCAAAGGCGCTGTGGACACCGGCCCCCGGGCTCTGTTCCTGACCTGTTTGTGTTCTCCACTGGGGCCTCCCTCCCTGTCTCCAGGCAAGGCCTGCTGTGGGCCCCTCTCCTCTCAGCCCTGAGGGACTTATCCTCTCCAGAGAGCACCCCCTCCCGGTGGCAGCCTCCCTCACAAGCCTGCAGTTCAGGGCAGCATCCCTCATCCCACAACCAAGTCCAGGCCCTGCAGTGGCCCCTCGCTCTGAGGCCTGGGGCCCTGGGCCTCCCCCCAGCTTCACAGACACAGGCCCAGGGGAAAGGAAATACCCCCTAACAGTAACAGCAACAGCCATTGCTGACTTGTGTCGAGTGCTTGCTGTTACAGGCACGGATCAGTTAGTTCTCCTGGACTCACCAGAGGCACAAGAGAGTGAAGGTTCCCTCCTGGTTCCCAGAACTGTGAGCTCCAGGTTCCCTGAGTTCACCCTTTTCTGGGCCACGGCTAGGACGGTGGCCTGCACCGAACGGGGACCCGGAGACCTGGGCTCTTGTTCTAGCTCAGCTACGCCCTGGTGTGTGACCTGGGGCAGGTCCTTGGTGCCCTCAACTGTAAACTGTAGTGGTTGGACCACACCCCCCATGGCTTTTATTTCTATTTTAGATGTGACTACATAATACATACAGAAGAGTATATAAAATGCCTGGGTTCGGTTTAATACAGATTTACAAAACAAACATCCATTTGCCCTCGATGAAGCTTAAAGAGACCACCGCCCGTCCTGAGACTCTGCCATGTGCCTCGCTGTATTCGTTTGCTAGTCCAGAGCCACCACAGACTGGGGGCTCGCACAGCTAGGATGTGTTGCTCACAGTTCTGCGGACCAGAGGTCAGGACCAGGTGTCAGCGGGCTTGGTCCCTTCTGCAGCCCTGAGGGAGGATCTGTTCCCGGCCCCTCTCCTAGCTTCTGGTAGTTGGCTGGCAGTCCTTGGCGTTCCTTGCGTTGTAGGTACATCGCCTCGGTCTCTGCCTTCATCCTCACGTGGCATTTCCCCCCCCCGTGTCTCTGTGTCCAAAGTTCCCCTTTGGAGATTCGGGAAGAGACTGGACAAAAATCATGCACCTATGGATGAACTCAGTGGGTGGGGAGTGAGGGTGGAGGGTGGGGTGGGAGCTGGAAGGAGGGGAGTTATGGGGGGAAAAAAGAGGAACAAATGTAATAATCTGAACAATAAAGATAAAAAAAAAAAAAAGTTCCCCTTTGTATAAAGAAATCAGTCATTGGATTAGGGCTCACCCTGATGACCTCATTTTAACGTGGTTTCCTCTGTAAAGACCATGTATCCAAACCAGCCACATTCTGAGGTCCTGCGAGATAAGACGCCCAACATATATTTTTGGGGGGCGGGGGAGGGGCACAAGTCAACCCATCACACTCATCCTCACTGCCCCACCCCCGCCACTGCAGACAGAGGTAACCCCCGTCCAGAATTTTGTATTGTTGCCTCCTTTTCTTTAGAGTCTTCTTACCTAAGTATGCATGCCTACATAATAAAACCGTGTCGTTTTGCCCGTGATCTATGTGAATAGAATCATAAGTCTTTTTCTGCGACTTGTCTTTTTCTGCTTAGAATTATGTTTTTGAGACTCACCGTTGTTTTTGCCTCCGGCTCTAGATTATTCATTGTCATCGCTGCATGGGATTTCATTACAGGCCTGAGCTACAGCTTCTTTAGGAGGAATAATGGTACTCCTACATTTTCGGACCAAACCCACAGTAGGAAAATAAATTTATCCTGCAACACAGCATACACACCATATAGCTCTGAAACAAGCTTCATAAAACAGTACCCGCCCTTCCTATGTGAGATGCGCCTTTTCACTTCATTCCAAAAGGTGACCTGCCAAACTGGCTGGGTGAGCACCGACAGCTCGGCCTGCAGTGGCCGGGTGCACCCCGGTATGTGCCCGGCTCGGCAGCCCTGTGGTTCTGTGCCCAGCAGGCAGGCCCAGGGCACGGCCCTGCTGCTCTCACCAGGGCTGTCTGCCCGCATGCTCTTAGGCACGAGACCCCTGTGCCGTCTGGTTCTCATCCTTCCATCTGTTGTGACTGTTGGCATCGCCCTGCTCCTTCTGGGCATGTTGTAGCTGTGGCCTTGCCCTTGTGGTTGTTGCATCTCACGGGTGATGGCCTGAGAGACCAGACCCCTGGGGATATTAGACGTGCACTGTGGCGTTACTGATACCGTCAGGTAGCAGGGGCGAGGGGAGTGTCTGGGACCAGACTGCTTGGGTGCCAAGCTTGGCCACTCAGCAGCTGCGTGACCATGAAGAAGACATATGACTTCTCTGTGCCTCAGTTTCCTCATCTATACAATGGGGCTCTCAGAGCACTTACCTTACTGGGAGGATTAAGTGAGTCACTGCATGTACCAGGAATGTAGTAAATGTGTGCTATCTGTCCACCCGGTGCAGGCCTCATGAGGGCACAGGCTGAGTCTCTTCTGCCTCCCAGTTGTCTCTATTGCCTAGCGCAGTGCCCCGCACATAGTGGGTGCACGTCAGTTACCTGTCAATTAAATGAAGGGGAGCCTCCTTTACCTTCCATGAAGAAATGTCTGTTCAGATCCTTCGCTTGTTTTTAGTTGGGCTATGTGTCTTTTTATTGCTGAGTTGTAAGTTTTCTGTATGTAGTCTAGCTACAAGTCCCTGATTACATACGTGATTTGCAAATATTTTTTCCTAGTCTGTGGGTTGTCTTCAGTTTGAAGCACTAAAGTTTCCAATTTTCATGATGTCCAATGTCATCTCTGTTTTCTCTTGTTCTTTGTGCTTTTGGTGTCACCTCTAAGAATCCTTAGCCCAAATCCAATATCAGGAGCTTTGCCTCGATGTTTTCTTCAAAAGTTTTATGTCTAGCTCTTACGTTTAAGTTTCCGATCCATGTTGAGTTAATTTTTGTATATTGTGTGAAGTAAGGGGCCAACTTCATTCTTTTGTAGGTGGCTGTGCAGCTGTCCCGGCACCACTTGTTGAAAAAAACAATTGAATGGTCTTGACACTCTGGCCAAAAAGCAGTTGACCATAGAGAGGTGCTTATTTCTGGACTCTCAGATCTCCCCATTGACCTATAGATCTGGAAAGCCACCTGCAGCTCTCACAGCTTACGCTCTCTGCAGCCCCAGAGGCTCCCGCAGGACGCGTTGCCAGGACATCCCACAGCTGCATGCCTTCTCCGAGCAGCCCCTGGAGAGAATCACTTCCCGCATCTGTCAGGGTGACCACTGGGAGGGCCCAGTGTGACGGGCCCCAGAGGGCACACGGGGGAGGGTGCCCCAGAGGCATCCCTTCCCTTCCTCCACCCGCAAGCCTGCACATCTCCCAGTGCACGCAGGGTGCAAGGTCCCAGAGCAGGACCTGTTTGTGCTGATGCCCCGCTCCTGATTGGGTGGATGCCCTTGGTGTGGGCCAGGTAGGAGGGAGCTTAGGCAGGAGGTGGCTGTTGGGATGGAGAAGGACAGGGGCCTGCAGGAGGGAAGCACTGGAGGCATCTTCACCAGGACAGCGGCCTTGGGAGGGAGAGCTCTGCACCCATGGGTAGGCGCCCGAGGCTAGTGAGGCTAGTGTTGCCAAGCTCTCTCCTGGCATAGCTTCCTTCCCTGTTTCCTGTGTGTGTGTGTGTGTGTGTGTGTGTGTGTGTGTGTGTAAGGGGGAGGGGAGGGACTGGGGGACTTGACCTTCCTCCCTTCTGAGTGCTTGTTCCATGAGGTTGCGGGATTAGATGCATTAAGAGGTCGGTGGGTCTTGGTCAGCATGTCCTCCGTATAGGACTGTCATCTCACATTGACCCCAGCCAGTGGCTAAGACTCCCCATGGCAGCCAGAGACCCTGTGGAGTGGGATAGCGAGCTGGGAGGAGGGGGCCTGGTGGGAGCCTGGGGACATTCTCGCTTTAGCTTGCAGGGGGAGTTCCAGATTGATGGGTGCTTTCCTGCAGCTACAGCAAGAGATGCACCTGCGCAGAGAACAGCAACGCTGCACCTGTGGAATGCTAAGCGCTGGGCTGCCTGTGGGTTGAGGGCGTGGGGGTGCTCAGCTGTGGGGGTGCTGGCTCAGAAGGTGGGGAAGAGGCCACATGATAGAGAGGTCCATGATGCCGTCTCCCGCTTCTCCAGGTCTAAGGCCTTGGAGATGAGTCTTCCAGAAGTGGCAGCCATTGCAGCGACACATGATGGTTAGGGACCTGGGAGGGGAGTCCACTGCTCCCTTCAGGGCCCACATCCCTTGGATCCAGCCCTCAGAGCAGAACTGGGGGGAGAGCAGAGATTTCTGTAGGGTGGGTGCCCATCTCCTCCCTCTTCGTTTGTTCTCCCCACTGCCCGCCCCTGAGTGGGAACAGAGCTGTTTGCGCTGAGTTGGAGTTGCTCACTGCCTGAGGATTGCGTCAGCCCCGCCTGGCAGGCTGGAGCTGGAGCCTGTTGCTATGGTGACCACTAGGCCTCAAACCAGGGAGAAGGATGAGTTAGTCACAGGGTGTGGCTTTCCTTCCTAGTGATGCTGTCATGTGATAGGCACATGATCTGTGAGCCTGTATTCCCAGCGCTTCCCTGGGGAGATGTGTCATCGGCTTAGGTGGGCATGATGGGGCAGCTGCCCCAAAAGCCATGTGGGCATCGACCAGCGTGGGTGTGTGTGACCAGAGAACACACGTGACTCCCTGGCCCTTCTGCCTAGTTCTCGGGGCAGAGGGTGATTTGACCAAGATAACCAGGTTCTAGGAAAGGGAGGGGTCCAGGATGCAACCGATAACCTGGAACAGAGGGCTGCCTGAATCCCAAAACCTGCCCAGGCTGCCCCAGGGGATTTTTTCTCAACCACTTGCTAAAGATAACAGACTGCTTGGCCAAGCGAGCACAGTACCTCAGTTCACATCTCTTCTCTCACCTTTTGCCTGGAATGGGAAAGAAGGAAAAGAGTTCGTGTTCCAGCCGCATTGGGCACCTGCTGTGTGCCAGGCACTGCACTAGACTCTGGCTCATCATCTTACCATCTCCTCAACTCCACACCGAGAGGAGGTGATGTATCGCATTCTGCAGTGGGGCAAACCCAGGGACCGACCCAGAGAGTTGCAATGATCTGCCCAAAGAGTTAAACCTAAATCTTTGGGCTTCAAGTCCAGTGTTCTCTCTGATTCCAGATGCCCCTATAACCAGCAATTCCTAGAGTTTCCAGTGAATAAACACACCGTACACTTCCGGTGGGAAAAAACCATGGCAATCTTCCCCCAGAGGAAAACACAGGTTCTGTGTGGGGATTGGTTGACGGGAGCTATTTCTGATTTGTGAACAGGAAGCAGTTGGTGAGGTCAGCTCAGGGCATTGACATAGCCCAGACTTGGTACACAGGCGAGTTTGGGATTCTGCCTGCAGTGCTCCAGGGGTGAGGACTAATTGTCTGCTGAGTTCTGTGCAGGGAAGGGTTTGGTCAACTGGTCCAGGGTAAGATGTAGAACCCGAGGAGAACGAGAGCCCCTGGAAGAGCCTGGCCGTCATGAGATCTAACTTGCTGAGCTTATGAGGCATTGCATAGAAACTAACACTCAGGTGCTGCTAGTACTCTGCATGGTCATAGCAGCTAACACTCAGGTGCTGCTAGCACTCTGCATGGTCATAGCAGCTAACACTCAGATGCTGCTAGCACTCTGCTTAGTCATGTAGTTAACACTCAGGTGCTGCTAGCACTCTGCTTAGTCATGGTAGTTAACACTCAGGTGCTGCTAGCACTCTGCATGGTCATAGCAGCTAACACTCAGGTGCTGCTAGCACTCTGCTTAGTCATGTAGTTAACACTCAGGTGCTCTAGCACTCTGCATGGTCATAGCAGCTAACACTCAGCTGCTGCTAGTACTCTGCGTGGTCATGGTAGTTAACACTTAGGTGCTGCTAGCACTCTGCATGGTCATAGCAGCTAACACTCAGGTGCTGCTAGCACTCTGCTTAGTCATGTAGTTAACACTCAGGTGCTCTAGCACTCTGCATGGTCATAGCAGCTAACACTCAGCTGCTGCTAGTACTCTGCATGGTCATGGTAGTTAACACTCAGGTGCTGCTAGCACTCTGCATGGTCATGGTAGTTAACACTCAGGTGCTGCTAGCACTCTGCATGGTCATAGCAGTTAACACTCAGGTGCTGCTAGCACTCTGCATAGTCATAGCAGCTAACACTCAGGTGCTGCTAGCACTCTGCATGGTCATGGTAGTTAACACTCAGGTGCTGCTAGCACTCTGCATGGTCATGGTAGTTAACACTCAGGTGCTGCTAGCACTCTGCATGGTCATGGTAGTTAACACTCAGGTGCTGCTAGCACTCTGCATGGTCATGGTAGTTAACACTCAGGTGCTGCTAGCACTCTGCATGGTCATGGTAGTTAACACTCAGATGCTGCTAGTACTCTGCATGGTCATGGTAGTTAACACTCAGGTGCTGCTAGCACTCTGCATGGTCATGGTAGTTAACACTCAGATGCTGCTAGTACTCTGCATGGTCATGGTAGTTAACACTCAGGTGCTGCTAGTACTCTGCATGGTCATGGTAGTTAACACTCAGGTGCTGCCAGCACTCTGCTAAGCGCACTCAGATGAAATTACTCATTTCATCCTCACAGAAACCCTGGGTGTTTAGATGCTGTTATTTCATTTTGAAAATGAAACTGAGGTTAAGTGATGTGCCCAAGGTCACACAGTTGGTAAGAGGTAGAGCTGGGATTCAAGCCCAGACAGTCTGGCTCCAGAGCATGAGCTCTGGACCAAAATGTTCTACTGTCTCTGCTCTTCCCTTCTGGAAAGATGTTAATGAGTTAGTTTGCATGGCTCCCACAGGAGTGTGTGTGTGTGTGTGTGTGTGTGTGTACACACATGTGAATCCGTGCACACACACACACGCATCAATATACCGGCAATGGGAGGGAAGGCTCAGGGCTTTGCTTGTGAGCTTCTGTGTGTTGATGGCTGCACCTGTGCATTGCGGGAGCCCAGGGAGACCTTACCTGTGCTCTTTTCCCTCCCTGCCTTCGTGGCTCCCAGGAGACTGGGTGCCTGCCCTCTCTGGTGTAGAACTGTTACCCGGATTGCTTCCTAACCCCGTTGAAAGGTTCCAGGTTCCCAGGAAGGAGCTCGTATATGAAAGTAAAAGTGGACAGGGGCCCGGGAGGAGCAGGCAGTGAAGGTGGGAGCATGGTTGCCATGTGTGGGCTGCTCTCTTGTGCCTCTCGGTGCTTGGGTAACCTGTGCGCTGCCCACATGGTGTGCAGTTGCTTGCAGCCCCTGAGAAGATGCCAGCCAGACTGGGCTTCCTCTCGGTGTCTTTCCCAGGGCCAGGATTGTGGGGACAAATAATAGTAATGATATCAACGGTATAGCCATTACCATCATTCACTGCATTACTTACTGAAGGCACTGTTCTTAGTGCCTTTACTTCAGCTAACTCATTTAATGGTCACAAAAGCTCTATGAGCTGGTGTTGTTACGATCATCTTCATTTTATAAAGGAGGAAACTAAGGCACAGAGAAGTTAAGCAAGTTGCCCAAGATCACACAGCTAAAACGGGGATTTGAGTTTGGGTAGCCTGGCTCCAGAGCTACCACCCCCTGACTCCAGAGCCACTGCTATGTCCTGTCATGGCTCCCAGAGGACACCCCCAGACCCTGTGGCTCTTCCCTGGTCCCCACTTCGGAATCTTGATTTCATTTTCCTGGGAGCCTGGGGTGTGCCCAGTTGCCTGCCCACAGGTCCCGTGTATGAGGTGTGGCCTCTGGCATCAGCCAAGACCTGGTTTTCATGGGGACTGTGCCCCTTTTCTTACACACACATGTCCGGGCGTGAAAAGGACGTTTCCAGGAACTCTTCCTGGGTGCAGAGGTCATTGACCTTGACCCCTGCTGCTGTAGCCTCATCCCGCCAGTCTGTCAGCTCACAGATGGTCCCAATGTGAATACCTGGGGTAGGGCAGGTCCGCCAGCCCTGTGGGCCCTGGTGTGCGTCTCTCTCAGCCTGTCCTTTCTGCCTGTAGTCTATAGCTGCTCTTGTTTTGAGGGCCAAGTTGAAACATCTCTTTTCCCTTCCACCCGCCATTCCGTCAGCCCCGGGGCCATGTCTGGTCCTAAGCTCGATTCTTGGAGGAGGCTGCCTTCCTGTGGGAGGTGAGGCTGGCTTCGCTTGCTGCCAGGCGGGAGGGTGGAGCTGTTGGATCTGAGTGGAGGACTTAGGGGGAGTGGGGGGGAAGGGGAAGTTTAATTTTCTGCCGTGACCCCTGGGGGGTTCTGGGTGCTCTCGGAGACATTGCCGTGGCCGGCGGTTGGGTGTGGGGCAGGTGGAACTCTGCAGTGCGTGCCCAGGTGCTGCTGGACGGGAGAGGAGTATTGGACTTGGAGCTGACAAATGGCTGGCAGCCCCTGCGGAGGGCAGAGCCAGGCTTGTCTTGTGCCAGGAAGTTGGCAGCAAAACAGAAAGGAGCTGTGGAGGTGGGACCTGCCTCTGTAACTCAGAAGGTTGACTCCAAAGCCATCTTTGGGAGCGGAGTGGGCTCCAGGCCTGGCTGAGTCCCCTTGCCCCCTGCTAATTCATCATTTTTAAGTATGCAGGTCAGTGGCATTAAGTATATTCACATTGTTGTGCAACCATCACCACCATCCAGGACTCTTTTCATCTCGCAAAACTGAAACTCTGTACCCATTAAACTCTAACACCCCCTTCACGCCCCCACCCCCAGCCCCTGGCCACTATCATTCTACTTCCTGTCTCTATGAATTTGACTACTCTAAGTATCTGATATAAGTGGAATCATAACATTGGTTTTTTTATTGATTTCAGAGAGGAAGGGAGATAGAAACATCAGTAATGAGAGAGAATCACTGATCGGCTGCCTCCTGCACACCCCCTACTGGGGATCGAGCTCACAACCAGGGCATGTGCCCCTGACCAGAATCGAGCCCCAGACCTTTCAGTCCACAGGCCGATGCTCCACTGAGCCAAACCGGCGAGGGCTAACATCGTTTTGTGACTGCCTATTTCACTTAGCAGAATGTCTTCAAGGTTCAATCTGCATTGTAGCTCCTGTAGAATTTCCTTCCTATTTAAGGCTGAATGGTATGCCATTGTATGTATAGGTCACATTTTATCTCTCCATTCATCAGTGGACAGTTGGGGTGCTTCCACCTTCTGGCTCTTGTGAATAATGCTGCAGTGAACATGGGTGTTTCCCAGTATCCTGGGCTTACTTCACCCATCAGCCATATAGGCCATCCTTGGAGCTTGGTCAGGATGGGCCCACTGACTCAGCCCCAGGAGAATGGGTAGGTCACCAGAGGAAGGCTTGGCCCCCTGGTGCCAGCTTCTACCAAACACTAGCTAAGGTCATTCCAGATTTCCTTCCCCATCAGCCCTCAGAAGAAGTTGCCGGGTTCCTGGTTCTCTCCTGAACAGGAGGAGCATGGCTGCAGTTCACCGTGAGCCCAGCATGGGTGGTGTTAAGAGAAAGGAACTGTCATGCATTGGGATGTGCATGGGGAGCTTCTCTGAGACGGGCCGGCCGGCTGACCTTATGTGGAGGAGTTGGGGGTGTGTTAGGATAGGCTGGTTATGCTGCAAAACCAACTTAGTCTTGAAATCCCCATGACTTACCATCAGCAAGGTTCACTGCTTGTTCACACCTGTCCATCACAGGCAAGCAGGAGCCTCGGCCCCACTTGTTCACTCGGGGATCCGGCCCAGTGGAGGCTGCACCATCTGGAACCCACAGCCTCCAAGGCCATGCCCCAGGGGAGGACGGAGAATGGGGAGGGGCACATGAGGGCTGACCAGCGCAGTGGGAGTCAGAAGGTGCCAGGGCCTTAATGAGGGTGTCTGTCTGTGTGTGCCTCTGTGTGTGAATATTGCATGTGCCTGTGCGCAAATAACGAGGGTGTCTGTCTGTGTGTGCCTCTGTGTGTGAGTATTGCATGTGCCTGTGCGCCAAGAGCAGAAATGAGCTGGCTGGGGGAATCACATTGCCTTTCCCTAGCGCAGCCCTTACCCGGCTTTGCACCACCCCAGAGGAAAGGTGAAGTTTTAGGAAGAGGCCATGAACTTGGGGAGGTCCTCTCATTTTTTCTCAGTGGGTGACAGAAGGAAGCTGGAACCAGCCAAACCTCTGATCCTCCAGAGCTGGGGCGCGGGGAGGAGGACATGAATTTTGAGGCGCCCTCTAATGGCCCTGTTCAATAGTGGAATTGTTTTTAAGGTCCAGGGAGGCTCTGTGCGGAGAGCCGGCAGCTTGAGCTGAATGTCAGCGAGTCCTGCCTGATAGCAGTGGCAGAGGCACAGGGTGTTTCTGTGGGTGTACGTGTGAGGGGGTGCAAGCAAGTGCGAGTTGGGAATGTGTTGACCGACTTCTGCAGAGGAGGGGATGGCTTCGCTGACTTCTGCAGAGAGCCTGGAGCCACTTGGCTCTGGGATTGAAGGGAGCCGCTGGGGTGGGAGGCAGGGGTCACAGATCCTGATCCCGGGTGCCACCGACGTGCAGGGCAGCTTTGAGAGACTCATTGACCTCTCTGGACCTTCTATTACTTATCTGCTCTCTGAACTGTCCCTTCCTACTTCTCAGCACTAGATGGAGAGTCATTTAATTTTTCATAAATACCCTGAGGACTCATGAAACCATATCTGGGAGAGGGGCTCGGAGGAGGCCATCCATCCCAGGCGAGTGATAAGTGGGATTGGATTCGAAGGTCATTGTCATAATGGTCCTTTGATTCTGCCTCCTCGTTGCCTCCTGGCCGCTTCCCCTTCAGCGAGCATTTTTCACCAGCATGTGAGGCAGGGCAGGAAGAGCTGAACCTTAAATCACATCAGTCCAGGGTCATTACTTGTTTTCAGTTCATGGTGGGTCAGAGGGGAAGGAGAAGGCGAGTTAAAGCTCTTAACTCTAATAAGGGCTAGACTTCCTGTAGGATTTGTCAGCGTAACCTCCCGGCCCCAGACCTTCAATAATTGAATTGGTTGCTATGGGAAGAAATTAGGAGGAGTTTTAGGCCCCAGTCAGACAGTTATGGGGCGTCTGCTATGTGTGACTACTGTCCTGAGTGCCCTGAATAATAGGCCGGAAATAGAAAAGGGCTGTCCTTGCCCTCCAGACTCCTGCCATCTAGTGGGGAAGCCATAATATACCAAAGGCCAGATGAATGTGAACTTGACTTTGCAGAGAAATTTTCTTTCTTTTTTGTCTGCTTGATGGAAGGCTATACTGTTTGTGGAATGCCCTTGTCCGGTATCTCTCTCCTTGCTCTGCAGAGCAGCCCTGGGGAAGAGGCAGGGCAGCGGTGTCATCCATTTATGACGAGAAAAGTGGAGGCTCTCAGAAAACAAGCAACTTGCCGGAAGGAAGTCGGTAGAACTACTGGTAGAGGAGCTGGGGTGGCGAGTCTTGCTTGGGGTCTGTTCCTCTCACTGTGTCGGGCACCTAATGTGGTGAGGAGATGTTGATTGAATGGCTGGCTATTGCTTATTTACTCACGGAATAAACTTTTGTCCATTCTGGCAAGGTCATCTGGCCATTTGCACCAATATTCCTATCTATTCAGTGGGCATGTAACTTACTTTCCTACAGAGTCATTTAGAACGTTAGGCCCCTCCTGCTGGGGTAGGAGATTATGTCAAAGTACAAAAAGCAATGAACTTGACCCAAAGAGTGGGCTTTAAGCTGTGGCTCAGTTGTTTATCAGCCAGGTGGCCGTGGACACGACCCAGGCCATGTCTGAGCTTCCGTTTTCCCCGTGTGAAGTGGGAGAGTAATCTCTACTCTGCCCTCCTCCCTGGGTTGTGAGGATGAAATGAGATCCCGCCGTGGGCTTGCTGTGTACACTGTAAAAAAACACGGTGCGGATAACAGCGTTTCTGATGCATCTCTGAGGCCGGAGGCTGATGCAGCCACTACCCTTCGACCCAGGGCCCACTGGCAGGCCCCAGCCCCTCGCCCACCGCCTCTGCCCCTGATGCAGATATCCAAGACCTAGGATTCCTTTGTTTCAGACTTTGGAGCCCGGGCCTCTCCTGACAGCCACGGTCTCTGCCTCCCTCCCCGAGGGAGCCTGGAGGTGGAGAAGCGATTTCATCTCCATAGCAACCAGAGAGGCTGAGCCCAGCATCGGGGGCGGAGCCAGGACCCAGCGCTCCTGCTACGTGTCCACACCTCCAGGAATGAGCAGCGGAGGCATCACTGCCCTGTTGTCCCTGTGCTGAGTTCATTTCCTTGCTCCAGGCCTCCCTGAAGGCCTAACGGCGAGGGGAGGCCATCCTGCGATCCAGGCGGCTGCTGTAGGCCGAGGCTGAGGGCCCTGCGTGAGTGGGACAGCGGCTGCCCTCCCTGCCTGCCCACATTTACCATCAGAGTAAAGCCCTTTCTGTCCACCTCCTGGCCTCTTCCCAGGCAAACCTCCAAGTCCTTCAAGACTTAATTCAAACCCTGCCCCTTACAAGAAACTCTCCTGTGTCTCTCATTTGGCCCTGCAGATGGCATCCTGAGCTGTCTCAGAGTTTAGTTTCATTCAGCCTCAGGATCCTCATCTTAAACTGGTGTTTCTCAGCTTTACAATATGACACTAGAGTCGCCTGCTGCCCCAGCCACCCCACACCGATTCAATATGGATCTCTGGGTTGGGAGCCAGACACCCGCAGCTTCCAAACTCCCCAGGGGATTCCAGTATGCAGCAAAGGTTGGAGCTGGTGTCTCCAAGTTAAAGATTTAAACTATTCCCTGAACCTGGCCAGTGTGGCTCAGTGGTTGAGCATCAACCCATGCACCAAGAGGTTGCCAGTTCCATTCCTGGTCAGGGCACATGCCCAGGTTGCAGGCTCAATCCCCGGTGGGAGCTGTGCAGGAGGCAACCAATCAATGTTTCTCATCGATGTTTCTTTCTCCTCTCTCCCCCTCTCTAAAAATCAATTTAAAAAGCACACATATTGAAACCATTCCCTGATGCCTACTGAATGTAGGCGGACCAATGAACAGTTGAGCCTGCCGATGGAGGAAGGCCTTCAAGCCCTGGTTTTGTGTTTTGTTTTTCCAGGCCGAGGACATCCCCGAGAGCACTTACTGCTCCTGAAGGGGACCGGGGTAGGAATGATAATGGCTACTGTTCATTCAGTGTTGGTCCTGAGCCAGGTGCCTTACACTGCATATGTTTTCTCATTGCAACTCCACAAAAAACTCATACGGTATAGTCATTATGAGTTAGCCCCGGAGCTGTTCTCCCAGGGTCTCCCTCCCCCTCTGCCATCATCAGTTCTAGGGCAGAAGATAATTATCACCTAACATCATCCTTTGTACCACTCCTGTTGGGAGGGCAGGACCATTCCAAACCTAGAACTTTATCCTGCACTCACAGGTTCTTAGTGTCCAAGAAGAGGTTGGAAAGATCCCCCTAACTCCCCCCGCCTCCCCCCCCACAAGCCCCCTCAGCATCTGTTTTGGGGCTGGGGGTACCAGGATGTATTCTGGCTGTGTCCATTGGTCATTGGTGCTAGACAGTCTTAGGAGAGGGTTGTAAACAGCTCAACACCTGTGTGCCTCCAGCTGTTTGGGCACCCCCTTCTCCCCCTTGGGCCTATCAGAGCTTAAGATGGTAGAAATGAGGGTGGGCCATTTGGGTTTGAACCTCTCCCCCTCCACACCCCCCCCCCCCGCCCCCTGCCGGCCAACTCTTCACATTGCCCAAAAGAGCATGTCTCCATGGTCTGTCATTGGTTGGCTCAGATCCTGCCATCTGGCATGGGCTGCGTCCATGACGGACTTGGAATAGATAACCCTGTGTTCACATGTGGTTCCAATCTGCGTGACTCCTAGGAGGTGTGGAGGTCATGGGATTCCACCTGCATTGTCACTCAACAGAGGAACTTATGCATCCGGAGTAGTTACCTAAACGTTAGAGATAGTCGGCGATGACGCCGCTGGCAAGACTCTGCAGCGGGCATGGTCCCGATCAGTGGTCCCACTGGGTCCTGCCCGACTCCTAGCCCGACGCGGGAGGCCCCCGTGTGCTGGTCTGTGCCCACTTCTCCGGCACTGTCTGCCCCCTCACCCTCCTGCTCACTCAGTGTTCTAGCCGCGTGGCTATTTATAGCCCCTTCAGGGGCCCTGCTGCTTCACACTTGGTGCCTCTGCCAAGCCGCTTCTCTGTTGCCTAGAACTCTGCTCATGTCCCCCATCTGCCTGGCAAGCACCCACACATCTTTCAAGACGCAATTAATTATATTAATAATAGCCGCTGAGGTTTATCGGGCACTTGCTGTGTTCTAAGCCTTGGTGTGCGTTATCCGGTTTGATCCTCGAAGCATCCCTACGTGCTCAGTCCCTCCGTCACCCTCTTTTACGTTCATTGATTTAACTGTTCACGACCCGTTTGTAAGAGGCTGCCTTGTGCCAGGCATTCCCCTGAGCACGAAGGGGTTCGACAGCGACGGAGCCGGGATTGGAACCCGAGCCGGGTGACCCGGCATCCCTGCTCTTCGCCACAGCAGCACAGCTCCTCCCTTCCAAGTATCGCCCAAGCCCTTCCAGCTCCCCCCCCCCCCCGCCCCCCGCCCCACACACACACTGTTGCCCACTCCCTCCTCTCTGCCTCGCCTCTGAGGTACTTGTCACAGCATCTAGGATGATTGATTGCTTATTGGACGGCCTTTCTCTGCTGGGCTGTAAGGACGTCACGTGGGAAGGTGTTCATTTTAAGGGGCAGAGAACCCAACATATACGGGCTTGTGTTTCCCACTTAGCGAGGAACGAGATAGGCTGTTTGTAGTGTGGCTCCACACCTCAATAGCATCAGGGAAATGGCTCTGTCCTTTCTGGATCATTTCCTCGTGGCAGCAATATGGCCACTGCAGCTCCTCCCATCACAGCGGAGTTCAAGGAGGGGAGTCCTGTTTTAATTAGCAAAGCAGAGGCCTTGCCAGAGGTTCTATTCTCCTTGGGTCTCACTGATCAGAACAGTGCCAAATGGCCACTCCTGATTGTACGAGAGGCAGAGAACGTGGGTATCTTGCCTGGGGCTGGGTCCATTGCCACCTCCTATAAAAATTAAAGTAAGGAGGAGGGAAGAGAAGATGGATATTAGGTGGGAGACAAGCAGTGTCTGCTAGTGTCCTGGAATGAAGAGACCATGTGTCCATTTCTCCCAAGTTCCTAGAATCTGAATGCTTTATGATTGTTTTGTGTTGTTGCATTGAAAGTTTTATTCTATGTACATATAGACTTTTCCCCAAGAACATAATATCATACTGTACATACTATTATTAACTTCCTTTTTCGCTTAGTAAGATATCCATATAATTTGTAATGGCTACATAGAAGTCCTTCTTGGAGATACATCATAATTTACTCAGCCAATTTCCTATAATCTTTTAGATTGTTTTTAATATTTCACAATCATAAACAACTCTGTGATAAATACCCTTTTAACTTTTTTATGTACATTTAGAGTTAGTTTCTTAGGACACAGTCTTGGATTATGCTGGGTTAAAAAGCTGTATGCGTTATTAAAGCTTTTGATCCCAGTTACCAAATTGGTTCCAGAAAAGCTGTGGCACTTACACACCCCCTCCAGGAGTTTCTGAGAGTACCTGTTCCCTGACAACTCTGGGTATTTGTTTTAATCCTTATTGATTTGATAGAAAAAATGCAAAAAATAGAAGTTTTCATTTTCTTTGTGTGTATGTGTGTGTGTGCGCGGTGGGCATTTGTAGTTCTCTTTTTAATTTTCTGTTTATTTCTCGAACTCATTTAGAAAGTTGAGGTATTCATCTTTTTCTCATTGATTTGCAAAAGTGCTTTATATATTCAGGAGGCAGGAGGTTCACGGGAGAAGGATGCAACTGAGCTGGACTTGAAGGCTAAATAGAATTTCCCTGGGTGGACAGGGGTGGGGAGGGTGTGCCAGGCGTAGGAACAGCATGTGCAAAGGTGCAGAGGAGGGGAACAGTGTTGTGTGTTTGGGGACTGTATTAATTTCATAGGGCTGCCATAAAAAAAAAAGAAGGAGGAGAAGAATCACAAACTTGGTGGCCTAAAACAACAGGAGTTTGTTTTCTCACAGTCTGGAGGCCAGGAGTCCAAGATCACAGTGTTGGCAGGGTCACGCTCCCAGCCAGCGCTCTAGGGGAGAATTCTCGCCTCTTCCAACGCCTGGTGACTCCATGCTTTCCTTGGCTTCGGCAGCATCACTCCAGTCTCCGCCTCCACCGTCACAGGGCTTCCTTCTGGGTGTGCTGTCGCCCCTTCTGTTGCCTGTAAGGACACATCGTCAGATTTAGGACCCACTGAGTTCATCTAGGGTAACATCATTTCAGGATCCTTAACTTAATTACACCTGCAAAGAGACCCTTTTCCCCCCCCAAATAAAGTCACATTCACAGGTACCAAGGTTAGGATTCAGACGTATACATTTGGGGGCTATTATTCTACCCACTACAGGGACCTAGGAGATGTCTGATATCACAGAGAGAGTCGGTGACCATGAAGGGCTTTGAACTGAGGAGTTCGGGCTGTCCCTTGAAGTGAGTGGGGAACTGTTAAATTTTGAACAGGGGAGAGAGTGTTGGATTTGTCCTCGTAAGCGTTGGTGAGGGTAGAGAGGAGGGTGAGGAGTGGGGATAGTTCGGGGTGTGGGAGATGAGGAGCGGGAAGAGGGAAGAATCTGAAATGCCGCCCGGGTTTCCCACCTGGTTGATGTGGCATAGAAGGTTGAGATGTTCAGGAACCAATCAGAGAGACAGGTCTACCACCCAGACCTCACCCTGGAATGTAAATTAGATTTGGGAGAGGGAGCAAAGTAGGAGTGACAGGCGCCTGGGGATCACCAATTACCCCCACTACTTCATTATGAACAATTTCACACATACTGAGAAGTTTGAAGAATTGTATAGTGAACACCCACATGCCCATCATTTAGAGTCTGCAATTACCGTTTTTCTACACTTGCTTTATCACACACCCATCCATCCCTCTGAGCACCACCAACCCATCTTACTTTTCATGTGCTTCAGAGTAAGTTGCTGACATCAGTGCACTTTACTTCAGCACATAAGCATGCACATCATCAGCAAGAGCTCAGTATTTAGTGAAATGCACAGATCTTAAGGGTACCGTTTGATGAATGAATCCACCTGTGTACCCCGAGTCTCTGTCAAGGTACAGAACACTGCCCTCGCTGGTTCGGCTCAGTGGATAGAGCATTGGTCTGCGGACTGGAAGGTTCCGGGTTTGATTCCGGTCAAGGGCACGTGCTCGGGTTGCGGGCTTGACCCCCAGTAGGGGGCGTGCAGAGGCAGCCGATCAGTGATTCTCTCTCATCATCGATGTTTCTATCTCTCTCTCCCTCTCCCTTCCTCTCTGAAATCAATAAAAATATATATTTTTTAAAAAGATACAGAACATTTCCATCACCCAGAAAGTTCCCTGTGCCCCCACTCCCAGAAGCAACTACTATTTTTACTCTCTTTCAATCATAGATGAGTTTTGCCTGTTCTGGAACTTCGTGTAAGTGGAAGCATACACAGGATATGCTCTTTGGTGTCTGGCATCTTTCGCTTAGTGTGAGTCGGTAGGAGTCATTTCTGTTGTTGCATGTATCGGCGGTCTGGCTCATTGCTGAGCACTATTCTGTTGTAAGGATATATAAGGAATACCAATTTTTAAATATATTTTTATTGATTTTTATAGAGAGAGAAGAAGGGTGAGGGAGAGGGAAACATTGATGAGAGAGAACCATTGATCGGCTGCCTCCTGCATGCCCCCTCCTGGGGATTGAGCCCCAAACCCTGGCGTGTGCCCTGACCAGGAATTGAACTGGAGGCCTTTCAGTGTATGGGATAATGCTCAACCAACTGAGCCACACCGGCCAGGGCAGGAATACCAGTTTTTAAAGGGTGGGCAAAGAGACTTAGAAGGAAACGTGAAGGCAGTAGGAAAACCATCTGGATCAGTTACAATTAGGTTTGACTGCATATAACATAAAAACTAAATAGCAGTGTCTTAGATAACGGGTTTTTTTTTCCCTCTGTCATGTAAAATAAGTCCAGAGGTAGACAGTCCTGGGGTGATACGGTGGTTCATTGTGCCATCGGGGGCCCAGGCTCCTCACTTTCTCTGCAGCTATCTTCAGTGCTGGCTTCTATCACCTTCAGTGCTTTCCAAACTAACAACAATAGGGGGAAGTATGAAGAGGACCACAAACTAACAAACAAAACGTACCTTTCAGCCAAAACAGTCTCTTTTAGCAGCCTTTCTCAGAGCTCTACACATCTCCTTAGCCAGAACTTAATCAATGGCCCATCCCAGTAGGAAAAGTAGTCTTGTAGCGAGCGAGCCACTGGGCACACGGCCACCCTAAATATCATGACACTTATGTTACTGGGAGAGGGAATGGATATTGGCTGTCATCAGCCTCCTGTGCCTTCTTTCTTTTGAGACCTGGTGGCCAAGCCGTGGTCCACTCAGCATTCCCATCCGTGGCCTCTCATCAACGGAAGCCCATGCTTGGCGGGTTTCCACCCTCCCACCTCCCCAGGGTGCCTTCCTTCTCTGACGGTTGGTTTCTCTGCCTTTCCTGTATCCCTTTTCCTGGTGGGGATCTCCTGG
Source organism: Myotis yumanensis (assembly GCF_028538775.1). NCBI lineage: Eukaryota > Metazoa > Chordata > Mammalia > Chiroptera > Vespertilionidae > Myotis > Myotis yumanensis. The sequence goes on along the minus strand of NW_027223767.1, from coordinate 19,611,336 downwards.
GCCCTGACCCTGGGCTGTCAGGATCTATGGAGGGTGCAATGAGTGGGGGAAGTATCAAGGAACATTTGCAGAGAGTTTTGGGAGCACTTCCCTCCACTCCCGAGCCTCCCCCTCCTGTAGCTAGCACCTCAACTCTGAGGCACCTCTCCTGTTCCTCTTTGGTCAGCCTCCCCTGACAAGGAGGGCCATATCGGATTTCTCTGGAAGGTTAGGGATATTCAGAGGGAAAGAGATGGCATCTGGAGATAAACCGATAGGCCTGGGTTCAGATCCTTTCTGGGCAAATCTTCTCTGTGACCTTGTCTGTAAGTTGGGGATAGTAAGAGCAGCCTTGCAGAGGTGGCTGGGAGGTGAGAAGAGCAGGAGATGCAGGTGCCTGGATGCCACTCTGATGAGGCTGAATTGTGCACACAGGAGGGAAGGCTGGCAGAGACCTTCCCGCCCTGCTGGCGCCCAGCCAGCTGCAGGCTGCGGTGGAGGCTCACCACCTTCTCTATTGTCCTTTCTTCCTCTGCCCTTGGGAAAGGTCTTGAGAGTCAGGGATCTGGTCCTGTGACCCCCGGGAAGTGGTCAGTGTATAGGAGGGTCAGTGTGGCCTGTTGGAATCTGAACTGCTGGCCAGGCCAGGGTTCACCATCACTAACACTCCTGGCCTTGACTCCAGGAGTAACAGGGCAGCCTGGAGAGATGACAGGTAAACATGATGTTTCATTTCCTCCTTGTGCTTTTCCAAAGCGAGTAGGTCTCAGCAGCCAGCCAGCCCCCTCACGGCACCAGCCTCGGGAGGACTGGACGCTGTGGCTCCTCTGTTTCCCTCCGAACCCCTGGAAATAGCAGAGTTGGCTCACTCCCCGCCAGCCTCAGACATAGGCCCTGTGTCCTCCGGGGCCGGTGGAGCCTATGTCCCGGGTACGTGGCCTACACACAGCTCAGCGGCCGGATCGCTAGGTTCTGTGCTGCTTCACACGCGTGCCTACCCTGGGAAAAAAAGAACAGCCATGTCCCTTGACAGCTTAATGGGCTGTCAGCACAGGGACTGGAGAGGAAGTCGGCGGGGACAGGTGCCGCGAGGCTGGGGAAGCTCTCAGCTGCCAAAGGGCCAGATTGCACTGAGGGTGGCTGTGGCCAGGCGCCCTGGTGACCTGTTGACACCATTCTCAGGCTGCCGGCTGCCCTGGGGCTGGTGTTATGATCGAAGAAGGGGAGTGGGCCCCAGTGGAGGACTTGGCTCAAGCCTCAGACCTGAGATGGGGCAGTGCGTTCCTCTGCTCATTCATTCTCTTCGCACACATTCTCCGAGGTCCTGCTGCATGTCGGCCCGTGGGTGCTGGGCACAGAGTGATGACTGAGACACCCAGTCCTGCCCCAGGGGATTAGGGTCACATGGGCAGGATTCACAGGGCCACTAGGAGGCCCTGAGCTGTAGGAGTTCTGAGCTGGGGCGCCAGGGAGCTCATCCTGGAAGAAGTAACATCTGAGCAGGTGATGGGACAGGCCCAGCCAGGGGCTGGGAAGGGGGCGTGTGGGAGGGCCCCTCACTCTGCTGCAGGAGAGACGCCCCACTGGTGGTTTGACCAGAGGCCTTTCTGAGGTGCTGCCCTGCGTCCCAGGGCGGGGGTGTCTGTGCGTGGGCTCTGCAGCCTAAGTGGTGCTGGCAGCCAGGGGGGGTTACAGCTCGACTCCCCTAGTCTTTTCTTCCCTCCTTCTCCCAAGGAAGCCGGCATTGAAATTGTAGAAAAGCTGGCTTTTAGGAGTCTGTGCTCAATCGTGTCCCTGCCAGGTCTCGGTGCCGCCTTCTCGCCCACGCTCTGCCAGCCTTGGGCCCCGTCCTGCACCAGGCCTTGTTCAGCGGGGTTAGGGCTCCCTTGGGTGCCATTCCTCAGCGCCCCACCCCGAAACCGGCTCTGCGCCCCCTCTCCAGGGGAGCTGGCTCCGCATACAAATGGTACCTTAGGAGGAGGGCTCAGGAAGTGACATCGCTTGGCCCGCCCCCACCTCCTTATTCCCTATAAAAAGCAAAATGGTGACTCAGAGAGGAGAGTTGGAAGCGTCCTGCCTCCCGCTCCCACTGTTAATTCTTAAGACTTGGAATTAGGCAGGAGGCAGAGGAAACAGCAGCTTGAAATACGCAAATACGCAGCTGACATGCTATTAAGCAGGTGGCAACAGCGCAACCGTTCCTCGCCGGCTCCCAGCAGCCCCTGAACTGCTGGCGCTGCCCAGCCCCGCGCGAGGGCCCGGCCCCCTGTGCAGCCCCCTGGGCCGGGCCGTGGATGCTGCGGCCAAGAGCATGGCAGCCGGGGGCCGCCGCCGGCGCCCACTGCGCTACCAGTCCCTGGCAGCCCTGGTGGAGGACTCTCAGTGGCCTTTCTTGTTCCTTGTCTCAGACTTCAGCTACGGGGCAGACGACTACGACGCAGAGGGGAATGAGGAGCAGAAGGGGCCCCCGGAGGGCTCGGAGACCATGCCGTACATCGACGAGTCGCCCACCATGTCGCCCCAGCTCAGCGCCCGCAGCCAGGGCGGCGGGGACAGCGTCTCCCCCACCCCACCTGAGGGGCTGGCACCTGGGGTAGGTACACCTGCTTTTCCTTCGGGGTTTGGGAAGAGAGGGCTGTGAGGTAGAGGGGAGGCAGGCACGGGAGTCCCAGGCCAGGCTCTGCTTGGGATGCTGCTGGGGACATTCGGCACTGGCTGTTTTGGGTGCCCTCACCATCTCTTTCCAGTCCTGGATGCCGCTCAGTCTAGGCTCCCCTCCCACAGCACCTGCTGCTCTCTCTGCCGCCTCTACCAGCCATCTGCTCCCCTGCCTGCTGGACACCCTCACCTCTTCCAGCCTCTCCTTTGGCACCTCTAGCGGGACGGGGCCTTGGGGAGGGCACAGGCTTTCTCTCTGGGCCGGGGCTGGACAGTGGCTGCATGTGTGACCTGCCGGCTGTAAATGTGCCAACGCCAGCTCAGCAGACCAAGGCGGTGGGGTGGAGTGGGCTGCTGCAGTAGCATTTGCTGAGGTCCACGGGCCCCAGCAAGCCCTCTGGAAGGGAACGAGCTCTCCTGGTGTCCGCCTCAGCTCTTGCCGACTGACGGGAGCTCTGTTCCGAAGAGAAGCATGCACAAGGAATATTAAGTCTGTGCTCCGAGACAAACCCCGGGGCACAGAAATGCGTGGAGGTTTGCAATCCTTGTAATCAGTGCTGTTCCTGGCCGCAGGCACCGGCTCTCTCTGGGCCCAGCTTGTGCGCGTGCGTCTGAGGCACATGAGCAAACGAGACAGAAATTCCTGGGGGCTGGTATTCTGAAGTTGGGGAGAATCAAAGCCGCTCCTCCATTTGGGGGGGGGGCACTTGGAGTGCCTGGTCCTGCCGAGGAGAGGGCTTGCTCAGCTGTGTTTGGTGGGGGGTCCCCTTTCTTCCCTCTAATGCCCCCAAGGAACAGTCGCTGAGATGCTGTGAGATACTTGTTCCCCTCCTACAGAGCCCAGCACCCCTCACCCCACCCTGCAGCCAGCCAGGGAGGGCTACCTGGACTCTCCCCCCCCCCTTCTTTTCCTCCCAGCCTCCCTTGGCCACCCTCCACCCCTCTGCCAGCTCACCCCCCTCTTCACACACCGGGGTGGCTGTTATAGCCTTTGGCAACAAGGGCCTTGGCAACCGACTTCCCACTTGGGGGAAGCCACATTGTTGCCATGGCAACAGAGGCCCAGCTCAGTGGCTGCCAGGCAGTGCAAGTTTGGGAAGGGAAGGGTGGGGGCAGGTGGGAGGTGGAGGGGATGGGGAGGGTGTTGGTCAGGTCCAGGCCCCCCATGGCCAGCATTCTGGTGTGTCGCTTTGTGGTCCTAGCAAGGGTGGTAGGGGAGAGACAACCATGTTGGACATGGAGGCAGGATTTTTGCTTCTGGTGGAAGAGAGTATTCTGGGACCTGAACTGAGGCCACCCAGGAAAACAAGGGGGAGACTGGCTTTCCGTCGCTGCCTTTAGGTCTCTCATTACAACAGGGCTCAGAGACACTCCCCCTCCACCCCGATTTCCCACTGTGAGCAGGTGCAGGGGGAGCTGCTGTAGGACACAACCCAGGGCTAGGGATGCTGACTGAGAGGAGAGCGTGTGGCCAAATAGAACCACTTGCTGAAGAGGAAAAGTGTCTTTGCCATTTCCTTCTCCCCTCCCTGCCTTCCTCCTCGCTTCCTGTCCTGCTTCCTTCCCTCATCACATGACCACCTGGCAGGAGTGCTTGTCCATCAAGTTTTAGGTTCCCTGGTGAAAGGTTGTCAGGTACCTTTCACTCTCCCGTGAAACAGGTCACAGGAACGTGAAAGAGATCACAGGCATCATGGGAGGGGCCCCTGCCTGGAGCTCTGAGGCCTCCGGGCAGGGACTTCCTTCAGCTTGTGGCTGCCCATTTTGCTTGGTGGCTCTCGAGGGAATAACTTGGTTTGAGGACTTTGAAATCCGGAGATGCTATAGTGACAACTGACTGCAGTGCTCGGGAACCAGAGGGTTGAGGTGAACACCATTGGCTGGAAGTCGTGCAAGACGGGGGTGGGAGCATCTGTCTAGCTCGGGGAGCTTGTGGGAGATTCCAGCCCAACGCACCTCCTGCCTCCCCACCTTCCCTCCTGGAGTTGCATGTGTTGTCCTTTCTACTGTGTCACTGGCCCCATCTAGTGGACTCAGCAAGTATTGCTATTTACACTGTGGTGCTGGAGTTGACAACCTCTTCCTGTGTACTTTGGGGAGCAGTTCCAGTTTTTTTTAAAAAAGAAGAAGACAAGGAGGAAGCAGAAGAGTGAAAAGAAGAAGAAAGCAAGCCAAGGTTTCTGCTACTTGGCTCAGCTCATTTGGCAGGCAGGTCCCCTCCTGGGCAGGCTTCCTGTTGGGGCCTTGGGCACCCAGGGGACTTTTAGACCAAATCAGATGATCGTTCTAGCCTCGGGCAGTGGGGCATTCCACACCCAAATATGTACTCCACCTTGTGCCTAGAAACCCAAAGTTTGGTCTTTGTGTTAATCAGGATTCTCCAGAGAAACAGAACCAATAGAATACAAGAAAGAGAGAGAGAGAGAGAGAGATTTTTATTATAAGGAACTAGAGGCCTAGTGCACAACATTCATGCACTGGGGGTGGGGGGGGGTCCCTCAGCCCGGCCTGTGCCCTCTTACAGTCTGGGGCTCTCGCAGTCTGGGACCCCTCGCTCCTTACCTCCCGCCACCGTTGCTACGCTCGCCAGCCCTGAGCCCAGCTTCTGGCTGAGCAGCGCTCCCCCTGTGGGAGCACACTGACCACCAGGGGGCAGCTCTTGCATTGAGCATCTGCCCCCTGTTGGTCTGTGCACATCATAGAAACCAGTCATTCTGTCATTCGGTTGATTTGCATATCAGGGTTTTATTATATAGGATTGGCTCACTCAGTTACGGAGGCTGAGAAGTCATAAGATCCGCAGTCAGCAAACTAGAGACCCAGGAAAGCTGATGTATAGTTCAAGTCTGAGTCTGGAACCAGCAGGGCCAATGGTCTTTGACTAGGAAGCCAGCAGGCTTGAGACTCAAGAGCAGCCGATGTTTCAGTCTGAGTCTGAAGGCTGAAAAACACCCATGCCCCAGCTCAACAGTCAGGCAAGATGAGTTCCTGCTTACTCAGCAGCCTTTTAGTTCTATTCAGGTCTTCAACTGATTGGACGAGGCCCACCCACATTAGGAAGGGCAGTCTGCTGTACTCAGTCACCCGAGTCACATGTTAATCTCATCCAGAAACACCCTCACGGATACACGCTGAGTAATTTTGTTCAAATGCCTGGGCCCCCGTGGCACCGTCAGGCTGACACGTAAAATTAAACACCACAGTCTGATTCTTCCAACAGCCCGGAGAATGGAAGGAACACGAGCTCTGAACACATCTGCTCTCTCTAGCTGTGAGAGGTTGGGGGAGTGTCATAGCCCCTCTGAGCCCCCGTTTTCTCATCTCTAAGTAGGACTAACTGCCCGGCCGGTGTGGCTCAGAGGTTGAGCATCAACCTATGAACCAGGAACTCATGGTTCAATTCTGGGTCGGAGCACATGCCTGGGTTGGGGGCTCGATCCCCAGTGTGGGGCATGTAGGAAGCGGCTGATCAATGATTCTCTCATCATTGCTATTTCCCTCTCTCTCTCTCTCTCTCTCTCTCTCTCTCCCTTCCTTTCTGAAATCAGTTTTTAAAAAATTTTGAATAGACTAACTACCTGAGAGGATAGACTGGGCTAGCTCAGGTGAGGCCTGCAGCATTGGGCCCGGCTCCCTGTGGGTGCTCAGTCCTTGGTGACTGGGGTCCACAAGACTTTTCTCATCGGCTTTTAGAGGAGTGGGAAGCCGGGAACTAAGCAAGGGCCTGGTCTGATGAATGTTTGCTGGACAGACAGACTGAATCTGCGTTAGCAACCTCCCTTCTGGGGTTGGATCGGTCCTGCCCAGTGTGGCCAGATGAAGACAGGTCTCCGTGGTGTTGGCAGGACACACACGCTTCACTCCCCAGCACTCCCCTGCAGCCTCGCTCTTCTGCGCAGCACCCCCCACTCCCAGTGTGAAACCTGAAGCCCTGCCTTGCAGATACCTCACTCTCCCCAAGCCCAGGGCGAGCAGAGCTTCCTGCAGGGCCAGACCACTGACAACTGGTGGTTCAGTTCAACTGAGAGTGAGCCCTGGGAGGAGGAGCAGGCTCTGCAGCTCAGCTGACGCGGGGGTGGAGGGGTACACCCATCCCGCTGCCGGGACCATGGTCTTACAGAAAAGCTTGCTCCCCACACACAAGCTATGGAGTCCTTAGTCTACCCTCTTGGGAGGTGCAGTAAAAAGGGGCCACAGGGGAGAGAGAAACGCTGGGCATTGTCTCGAGCTGCCCCTTTGGGCTGTGTGACCTGAGGGATGTCAGTCACCCTCTCTGAGCTGGGTTGTACTCATCTCTAAAGTGAAGATACTGCACATTTCCTCCCTCCTGACCTCACACAGCTGTTGGGAGGCTTCCCTGAGGCAGAGCGCTTTGTGAATTGTCACGTCTGCATACAACTTAACTAGGAATTGCTCAGTGTCAGACTCATTCTGTAGTTCCCGTGATGCCCACAGCAGGTCCAAAGGGGTCTAATAAAAGGCTGCACTGAGCGGTTCCGACTCCAACTTGCAGGAAAATCCAAAGATAAGGATGGGCGACCGCCATTGTCATCCTTCTCATCTCCCTGCCCTTCTCCTCCTTCTCCTCCTCCTCTTCCTCCTCATCACAAGTACTTAGATTTTCGCTGAGCCTTTTACATGGGTTGCCTCATTTGAGGCCAACCACAACCCGGTACGGTAGGTACAGTGATCATCATTTCACAGTTGAGGAAACTGAGGCTCCGAGAATGGACTTAATTTGCCCAAGACAGGCCCGTGGCCAGACACTGAGACTCGGTCTTTCTGACGCTGCCGTCTGTGTGGTGCTGCCAGGTCCGCTCAGACACCACCTCCCTTGTGAAGCTTTTACCGCCCATCCCTGCGCCCTTCCCTGTCTGGGAAGCACAAGCAGTTACTGCCCCGAGCATCCCCGTGGCTCTCGACAGCAGCTCCCAGGAGGGCCCCTCGGGGTGCTCCCCTCGTGTCTGTGGGAGGGAACTGAGAAGCCCTGGGATGGCCAGGGAGGAGGGAGGGAGGGAGGGCAGATGCAGGCTTAGGGGGTGAAGCTGGGGCAGACCTCTTCTTTCCCTCGGTTCCTGCTGAAGACTCGGGGTTTGAGATTTGAGGTTACAAAACCAGGAGTTTGCACCCAGGTGAGTGGAGAAGCCCCGTGGAGGGCGGGAGCCTCTGGGATTGGGTCCCAGGCTGCTCCCTCTCCGTGCTCCAGGCCTGGGTTGGAGAGGTTATCGGCTCCTGTGGGCCTCCTGCCTCCCGCCATTTCCAGCTGCCGCTGGAATCGGAGACACACTTACTGTCCTCAGGCTGCCACCTCCTGTCTGAGCAGCCTTGCTCCGTCTCTCCCTTTCTGGATCTTTGACCCTCGCTGCAAAGGGGAGACTAACTGGCTCCTTCGTGCCAGGTGCTGTGTGAGAGCCCACGGGCCTCATTGCCACCTAACGCCTCCAACCACTTGGGGAGCCAGCCACGTAGTTTGTAGATCAAGGCGGGGGGGGGCGGGTCCTTAGCTTGTCTGAGTTGAGAGGGAGGTAAGCAGGGAGACACAGTGCCCTGGTGGCAACCCTCAGCTCCATCGAACACGGGCCCCCCTGTCCTCTCTGGCCCACCCCCGCTGCACCCCTGGCTGGAGCTGGTCTTCCCTGGTGAACCACACCTGGCCCACCGGGAGCCTCCCCGTCTGGGCTCTCCCGTAGCACTCGCTGAATGCTGGGCACTGTCAGAGCACTTCATAGGTATCGACTCATGGAGTCCTCACCACAACCTTGTGAGGGAGGCGCCATCATGGCCCCGTGTTGCAGGTTATGGGGAGCAAAGATGTCGCACAACCCTGCTAAGACCCCACAGCTGGTTAGTAGGTGGGGGTGCTCGAGCAGCCAGAGCACCCTCGGAACCGCTCCCTGGGTGGGAACCTAGCTCTTCAGGAGCCCTGGCTGCTCTGGGACCTTCCCCATCCCTGCTCTAGTCCCTGTGGCTCTGCTCACAGTGGCATTCCTGCCGGCAAAGGACTCTCCTCTAGAGGGCGCCACCTTGGGGATTCAGGGCACCAAGAACCCATTGCTTGGAAAGAGGTTAGAGTTGCCTTGAGCCCTTTCCCACTTGGCCATATTCTGCCCTCCCTTCTCCCTGGCCCCCTGAGGGTGTTCCCTTTAAGCCCACCTTGCTGGACACCGACTTACCACCAGGTGTGTGAGCTGAGGGAGGAGGGAAGTGCTGGCCCGCTGTGTTTGGCACTGACTGGTAAATGCTCCCCCTCCTCCCTCCTCAGCCTGGTTTCTGCTTCCGGAGTGTGTCTAGAGCCGGCTGTGCTCTGGGGGTGGCCGGGTGATTCTTTGCTGTGGGAGCTTGTCCTGTGCATTGCAGGGCGCCCAGCAGCTTCTCTGTCCTCAGCCAGTAGTGAGCCCCTGGCTGAGGCCACTGGTCTAGAAGGAGGTTAGAAAGGCGAGGGTCTGGGAGAGTAGTCCTGGGGGGAAGGTCCTTCAGGGACACTTGGCATTTACCAAGTGGGGGAAGGTGGGTGCGCAGAAAAGACGTATCCAGTGGCAGTGACCCCAGGAGGCTTACGGGCAGGGTGAAGGCTCTCCCAGGGGAGGTAAGTCAGGGCATTCTGGTTGCCGAGATGTTCTCTATGAAACCAGTTTCTGTTGATGTCGGATCCTAGGGCTAAGGCGGAGCCAGCAGTCACAGAGTCCTAGCAGGGCTAGTGGCAGGGAGAGTGTCTGGGCAGGAATGGGAGGGGACTGCTTACTCTACGCCCTTCTATACTCATTGCATTCAAAGTATTGCCCTATTAAAATGAAAGAAAACTATCCTGTATTGCCCTGGAGGACAGGATAAGAATAGAGTTAGCATGAGGTAAGATTTGAGTAAATATTAAGGATATTTCAAGTGTTAGAATTGTCCACCAGTGGGATAGGTAATCCACTTCCAGGCCTTGGAAGGATTCAAGCAGAGGCTGGTGACCAGGTAGAGAGGAGACTGTCTCTTTGGTAGGACTGTGTGACTTCGGGTTCCCTTTAGCCCTAGGAGCCCACATCATCTATACTAATAAAAGGGTAATATACTAATTAGACTGGACATCTTCTGAACATCCTTCCAGATGTCCTTCCGGACAAAGCCACGGTGGTGGGGGCTGAGGCAAAGGCAGTTAGAGGTGACCAGGCTGGCAGGGGAAAGCAGTTAGGGGCGACCAGGCTGGCAGGGGAGGGCAGTTAGGGGCAACCAGGCAAGCAGGCAAAGTGGTTAGGGGCGATCAGGCAGGCAAGCAGGTGAGCGGTTAGGAGCCAGCGGTCCCGGATTGTGAGAGGGGTGTCCGACTACCAGCAGTCGGACATTCCTCGAAGGGTCCCAGAACGGAGAGGGTGCAAGCTGAGCTGAGGGACACCCCCCCTCCCACCCCCCGGGCATGAATTTTGTGCACTGGGCCTCTAGTATGTTTTTATAAGAATCACCCACCTAACCTGGGCCCTTGAATTATCTCCTTGGGAGACCCTTTGCCTCACCCTGTAAGCCTCCTGGAGTCATCTCCACTTGGCCATAATCTGCCCTCCCTTCTCCCTGGTCTTTTCCCACTTGGCCATAATCTGCCCTGTATTTTCTGAGCATCTACTTTGTGTGTTTTTTTAAATATATGTTTTTATTGATTTTATAGAGAGAGGAAGGGAGAGGGAGAGAAACATCAATGAGAAAGATTGGTTGCACTTGCATACCTCCTACCAGGGACCGAGCCCACAACCCCAGCATGTGCCCTGAGCAGGAATCGAACCAGTGCATGGGACGATGCTCAACCAACGGAGCCACAGCAGCCAGGGCTAAGCATCTACTTTTTATGGTTCTGGATGCTGGACTTTTTATGAACAGGGTTTGCCCCTTTCCCGTTTGTACACACACACATTCAGCGAGAGAGACACACAATTCCTCTATTTCAAGCCATTTGTGCAACAACCTTGAGAGATGTAGTCCAAGTCTGAGAGGGGAGTCATGTGACTTCAGGTGGGGGGAATCGAGGAGGAGAGCATGTAGGAGGCAGCCTCAGAGAGTAGGCAGTGTCCTGCCTGGGCTCTGGTCAGGAAGGGCATTCTAGATAAAGGCGTAAGTTCTGGAATGTGGAAAACCTCTGAAGGTTTGGTCCGATATGACTGGGGGAATGGGCTCATTGGAAGAGGTGGGAGGTGTAGCTGGGAGTGGGCTAGGGCTCCCCCTGCTGGGCTCCCCCACCACTGCCAGAGAGGAGAAGAGCTGGTGCCTCCTGAGGGCTTGACTCATGTGCACTGCCCTCTGTGTACGAGAGCTCACTGCAGCCCTGGAGTTGGTGCTGTAATTATTGTACAGACGAGGGAACTGAGGCCCACGGAGTTTGAATGCCTTGCCCAGGGTCACACAGCTGGCAAGAGGCAGAGAGAGGATTCAAATCCAGAATCCAGGGGAGTTTTTTGGTTTCGTTTTTGTGTATTTGTTTTACTATACAAACAGCGTCATGTACTGGCTGATACTCAACATTTGCTTCATGTAATTGAACTCTACTTCACGCTTTTTGGAATGACTTCTACTATCACAGAGAAAGAGCAGGCAGAGGGAGGAGCACAGTTATCAGGAAGTGGATGAGTTTGATTCCATCTGCGGCTGCAGCCAACTCGGCCTGCCCCTGGCACTGGCCCATGGAGGTCAGTTCTCGTTGGCCCAGGGTTTACTGAGCTCCAGAAATTCTAGAGGTGGGGCTTAAGCTGCCAAGAAAGTTGAGAGGCAAAGAGGAGGGAGGGAGAAGGGGCTTCAAGCCCAGGACAAGGCCCAAAGGTGAGACTGTACCTGGTCCTTTCCGGGGAAGGCAAGCAGCAGAGGTTATTGTCAACAATGGGATCAGTTGAGTCATAGGCAAGAGCCCCACTGCCCTTGTTTGGGCTGGCTTGGCTTCCTGCTGGGCCCAGGGTGAGCAATGTTTTAGAAAGAGTAATCTGATGTCAGCGGCAGAAATGCGTTGCAGAATGGTCCTGTCACTCACTTCCTGCTTAAAACCCTTCAATGCCTTCCCTTTGTCATGCTGTGATACTGTCTGGGCCCTACCTGACATGACCACTTGACCCCTGCCTACTTCTGTGGTCTCATGACCAATCCCCCCGAGGAGAATGTGAGCCCTGCAAGCTTTGCCAGTTTTGTAACAAAACGTTTGCTCATTGTAAATTCTAGTGCCTAGAACTGTGCCTGGCACACAGTGGATGCTCAGTAAATATGGTTGAATGAATGAATGAATGAATGAATGAGTGAACACTCACCACCCACACTGAACTCATTTCACTTTGCCTCACACCGTCCTGGCTGCCCCCCAACCCCCACGGGGTTGGCTAACCCTGGATCATTTTTAGGTGTGTTTTAATGTCACCTCCTCCAGAGAGCCTTCCATGACTCCCCCTTTTGCTTCATCTGCCCGTCTTGTGCTCCCAGAGCTCACTCTACTTTCCCACCCATAGCACTTACCCCACTTCTTTTTTTAACTTCTTTATTTTCCCTGATTACATCACTGAAAATTTTAACTTTACAGAACTATATAATACAGAAAGTGAAAGTCTGAAGTTCCATCCTACAAAGAGAACTTCCGTTAAGAATTGGTTCTATGTTTTATGTGTCTCCTTATTTTTCCATGTGACGTATTATATAGCTAGATATACATATATAGACGTATAGACATATATATGTGTGTGTATGTCAAGAGAGATTGCATTTCATACTATTGGTACTGTTATGCAATTTGTTCTTACTTTACTTAACAAGTGGACATCTTGCATGTCAGTCATTAAAGATACACCTCCTTTTTCTTTATGATCATCTGCAGTATTTTATGAATGTAGTTCACCTAACCAATCCCCTTCTGGTAGACATGTGGGCTGTTTCCGGTCTTTTACACGTATCAACACCAGTGCAGTGAACATCTTTGTACATAATCTTTGCGACTTTGTGGAAATGCTTTTGTAGAAAATTGCTTAAAGTGGAGTTGCTGAGTCAGAGGGTGTGAACATTTAAAATCACAATAGGTATTTCCACATATTCTCTCTGGAAGAGTGGTACCTCAGTGCTGCGCTGCGAGGGCGTGCTTCCCCTGGCACGGCCTTGGGCTCACAATGTCAGTCTGTCCCCTGAGACCGATGGCTCCATGGAGGTAGACGGAGTGTCCTGTTTGTGGCCGTGTTCTGAATGCTAGCACAGTGCCTGGTGCACAGTAGGCAGTTAATACATACTTGTTGACGGCGTGGGTAAGGGAATGAGGGGATGGAGAGAAGCCCATGGGGTTGAGGTAGCTTTGAGAGTGTGGGCTTGCCCAGCGGTTGAGCATCGACCTGTGGACCAGGAGGTCACAGTTCGATTCCCGGTCAGGGCACATGGCCGGGTTGCGGGCTCCATCCCCAGTGTGGGGCATGCGGGAGGCAGCCATTCTCCTGTGCAGCTTTTCCTCTTGGCCAGGTTTCGTGCCTTTGACCTTTGACCTGCGTCCCCATGTGTTGATTAGTGAGAACACTGCCTTGTTTGTGCCTGTCCCCTTCACCCCCTAAGGGTGAGAGCGCTCTAATGGCGGGGCTTGTGTCTCCCAGATTTGAGTGTTTGTGATGCCAGGCCTACTCTCTGAACGAATGAGTGAACCGATAGAAGGACAGACAAGAGCAGGAGTCAGAATGGAGTATCACTGTGCTTGTACAGGTGTGAGATGCTGCAGACCTTGATTTGGGTGGTGGTTTGGAAAAGGAAAAGAAGGAAGGCCCTGGCCAGTGTGGCTCAGTTGGTTGTGCACCGTCCCGTGCACTGAAAGGTTGCCAGTTCGATTCCAGTCAGGGCACATGTCCGGGTTTGGGGCTTGATCCCTGGTCGGGAGCGTGCAGGAGGCAGCCAATTGATGTTTCACTCTCACATTGATGTTTCTCTCTCCCTAAAAAATCAACTAAATGTCTTTAAAATGTGACAAGAAAAGAAGGAAGAACCAAAGGGACTGAATAAAAGGGATGTGGGGCCTGAGGGAAGGAAGATGGCGGCCCTGCCAACAGAAGTGGAGAAGCCAGAAGGGGAAGCTGGTGTGTGGGGGGGAGAGGGGGTGGAGGGGGGGGCGGTGGAGGTGGGGCCGGTCGGTCTGGCTCCGTGGAGTTGAGGGGCGTGGACGGGACTGCCAAGGGAGGAGATCCAGCAGAGCAGCACAGATGCCACAGTCAGAGCTGAGCAAGCTGCTGGAGGTGCCGATGGTGAAGGACTGGCAATGGCCTCGAAATGAAAAGGGATGAGTTCCCTGAGGGCAGAGCACAGGACTGAGGCCTGGGCCCTGAGTGGGTGACCCCACGTACAGGAGGCAGGAGAGAGAAGGATCTGCCTATAGCCCGAGTGGCCAGAGGTCGCCCCGGTGCAGCCATGGAAGCGGAGGGATTTGAGAATGTCCTGACTCAGAGGGCTAGAGAGGGAGGCCTCTGATTTTGGAAAAAGGCAACTTAGGGGCCTTCGGAGCGGCTGCTGCTCTGGGGTGGAGGAAAGGGAGCCAGGGAGGAAGCTCAGGTCCAGGCTGGCTCTGGGCATTTTCAGGGGAGAGGGAGGGAACATCACTGGGACTTGTGAGTCACTTCCCCTCCGTGGGGGGGGCGGGGGGGGGGCAGACTGAGGGCATCTGAGTGGAGTCTGTGTGCCCGGTGGAGCTGGAAGGGCATTCTAGTTACTCACTGGAATTTCCAGCCGACGGGGATGGGGGTGGCGAGAAATGCCATGGATATTCAGGAGCAGCTTCGGAGAGTTCTCAGGGTTAGGGGAAGAAGTAGAGAAGTGGGTATCAGTCTCACCATGCTGAGTAGGGACATGGGAATGGAGATGAGGGTACTCTAGGACAGCGGTCGCCAACCGGTGGTCCACGAGGTCCGAAAGGTTGGCGACCGCTGCTCTGGAAGACTTCTCGGCACAGCATGCTCCCCTGGGTGAGGGAAGGGACACAGGAGGGCCCTTGGGACACAGGAGGCCCTTCTCCCAGGCCACCTGCTTGTCTGACCACAGGCGCAGCTCCTGCCATGCACTTGGAGCCTGTGGGATGGGAGTCAGACACTGTGGCACAGAGCCCTGGGCCGGCACACGTGTGTCCTGGGGAATGCCAGGCCTGGTTGTTCCCAGGCTCTGGGAATAGCCTCATCCACCCAAACCAAATGAGGACTTGTGGCTGAAAGGGCCCTTCACATGTGCCTGGCTATTTATAACCCGCTAGGGCAGGGCCTGGGGAAAACCAGTGAGTGAGAGAGAGGGCCGGGCATGGGGTGGGTGTGCCTCTGTGGAGCCCTGTCAGCCCTGAGGGCCCAGAGAGCTACCCCCAATCCCGTGCATTTCAGCTTTGGTGACAGGGAGGAGCCTGTCACTGGTGAGGACAGGTTCTCTGCTCTAATGGAATGCCAGGAGCTCCCCCCCCACACACACCCCCTAGAGCTTAGCAGTGGTTCTCAACCTTCTGGCCCTTTAAATATAGTTCCTCATGTTGTGACCCAACCATAAAATTATTTTCGTTGCTACTTCATAACTGTATTGTTGCTACTGTTATGAATCGTAATGTAAATATCTGATATGCAGGATGGTTTTAGGCAACCCCTGTGAAAGGGTTGTTCGACAGCCAAAGGGGTTGAGACCCATAGGTTGAGAACTACTGGCTTAGAGCATCCACAGACCTTGGTGAGGGGGTTTGGGGGGGGGGGGGGGGAGATAAGAAATCATGCCCATTCATTTCTTTTCCCTCCTCTCTCCTCCTCAACCCTCCACCCAGCTTGGAGGCTCAGCCAAGGGCCCTGTGTTCAGCCTAGGTGCCCACTGGAAAGGAGAGGTGGTGACACCAGGTGTACACGTTTCCCCCTCCGTTGGGATGCATTTCCATATGAGTTCCAAAGAGTCTGACTCTTCCCCCTGTGGCCACACAGTTGCCACCTGACGGGGATGTGACCTGTGCATCAGGAGGCTGGTGGTAGACACAAATGTGAAAGTGATGGACAGCTCAGACACGGTATCATTAAGAGCCACAGTGGCTGGTCCTGGCAACTGTGTCCTGGGAGAGAGAATTGTGAGCTGGAAGCATCAGGAAGATTACAAGGGAATCCCTGGCTGGAGATACCCTTGAGGATCTGGTGGGAGATGGGGTGGGAGGCTTGAATGGGGCTGGAGCTTCGGAGCTCACCACCCAGAATCTTGAGTTTTCACTTGATCTACCTAGTTCAGTGATGGCGAACCTATGACACGCGTGTCAGAGGTGACACGCGAACTCATTTTTTTCGTTGATTTTTCTTTGTTAAATAGCATTTACATATATAAAATAAATATTAAAAAATTTTCTATATGTGACACGGCACCAGAGTTAAGTTAGGGTTTTTTCAAAATGCTGACACGCCGAGCTCAAAAGGTTCGCCATCACTGCCCTAGTTGGTGGCACCTATTATACAGGTTTACAAGGATAAGCGGTGGGTTGGTAGTGTGTAAAGCTGAATTTGTTTCCAATGAGGAAAGGGGACAGAAAGAATATTCAGGGAATCCCTGTCCTCCCCTCCCAACTGTCTCTCAAAGAAACAACCAGCTGCAAGAAAGCAGCAACCTTGTCCGTGGGCCTGCTTCAGGGCACAGATACGCATTTCATTTAGACCACACCATGGTTTATTTTTTTAATTAGTTTACTTTTCTTTTATAAATATTTTTTTTATTGATTTCAGAGAGGAAGAGAGAGAGAGAAATATCAATAATGAGGTAGAATCATTGATCGGCTGCCTCCTACTGGGGATTGAGCCCGCAACCGGGCATGTGTCCTTGACCGGAATCGAACCCGGGACCCTTCAGTCCCCAGGCCAACGCTCTATCCAGTGAGCCAAACCGGCTAGGGCTTAAATTAGTTTACTTTCAATATTATTTTGTCTTGGTTTCAGGTGTGCTGCCTAGTGGTTAGACAATCATATACTTTACAAAGTATTCCCCCGGTATTTCCAGCACCCACCTGGCACCATTCATAGTTACTACAATATTATTGACCGCACTGTGGTGTTTTATAAATGCAATTTTCCTGTCATTTTAAAACCGAGAGATACCACCTAAGAATCCAGATTTCCAGCTTCTCTTAACAATCCAAGATGGGGCAGCCTTGAGCCTGCCTGGCCCCTGGCAGCCATCAGCTGGACTGGAGCTGAGTGGCTGTTTCTTCAGTTCACCTGGCCCCCACCTGGCTCGTTTTGCTGATTGATCTTATCTACACTATTGTGGTGCTCTTATCTACACCATCATGGGTGCTGGAGTTTGCAACCTTTGCCCTAGGTGTTGTGTTGTGAAAGAGTTCTTCCGGGTCCTGCCCAAAACTCCTCCCCCATGAGAGTGGGTGGGTGTACCACCTCTGAGTCCAGGCTAGGGAACCAGAATATGCCCTTTACCCTCCAGATGGATTCAGCTCTTGTAACTGTTGCAGTAGCCAAGGGAAGCAGGGGTTGGCGGGGAGGACAGGATTGGCCATGCTCCCTGTCCTGGATCACCTTCTCCTGTGGTGCTGGGTCTATTGGGCCGAGGCCCCTCCTTTTTTTTTCTTTTTTCTTTTTTTTTAATTTCAGAGAGGGAGAGAGAGAGATAGAAACATCAATGATGAGCCCTGACTGGTTTGGCTCAGTGGATAGAGCATCAGCCTGCGGACTGAAGGGTCCCAGGTTCGATTCCAGTCAAGGGCACCAAAAAAAAAAAAAGAAAAACATCAATGATGAGAATCATTGATCGGCTGCCTCCTGCACGCCCCCTACTGGGGATCGAGCCCGAAACCTGGGCATGTGCCCTTGATCAGAATCGAACCCGGGACCCTTCAGTCCGCAGGCCAACGCTCTATCCACTGAGCCAAACCGGATAGGGCCCAAGGCCCCTCTAGAGGGAAAAGAGCCCCAAGAGGCGGAACGCTAATCTCAGCAGCATCTGTGAGTAGGAGATGGGGCACCTCCCGCTGCGGCCCCTGCTGCAGACCCTGGCTGGTACCTATGCTTCCGCTGGTTGCGGCGAGGCAGGTCAGGCCTTCTTTGCACCAAGCCTTCTTCCCCAGCCCGAGGTGGGGCTGGAAACTGGTTTCTCACCAGGCCTCCGCCTCACCTCCGCAAAGGTGTCAGAGCCTGAGGCCGAGGTGAGAAGGGGGCTCGGGCTGCTGGGGATCCAAGGTGACACCGCAGTGGGCCGGGCGGGCCGCGAGGCTGTGCGGGCAGCTGCTCCCGCGCTCCTCCCCCCGCCGGCTCCCGCCCGGCCCCGGAGAGGGGCTGTAAATAAAGCCTGTCTCTGGGAAGCCGACCTCCCCTTGCGCCCGGCCCGTCTGCGGCCTCCCCGCCCCTCCTCCGCGCTCCAGAAGCCTCCGCCAGCCGCCTGCCCCGGTGACCACAGAGGGAACGGCTCCACCTCGCAAGTCAAGTTGTGCATTTCCTGTGTATTCAGAGCCAACGCGGACCTCGGAGCCCAGAAAGGGCGGGATCGCCGGGGCCGGCGGCGGCGGCGGCGGCGGCGGGGCGCCGGGACCGACCTCGCGAGCGGCGGCCGAGGAGCGCGGGGCCCCGCCTGCGCCCGGCCCGCGCGCACAGCAGGAAGGGCCCGGCGGCCGCGCAGGGGCGCCTCCCGCTCCGCCCGCGCGCCTTCCTCCACTGACAGCCCTGACATCGCGGCGGCGGGGAGCCCCGCCGAGAGGCGGCCGAGGCCCGCGGGGCTGCCCCCGAGGACCCGTTTCCCCTTTCTCGGGGCGGGACGCGCGCGCTCCGGAGGGCTGGGACGCGGCTGCAGGAAAAGGTGCATAATGGAGCCTTTCATCCGGAGCCGGTGGCCAGGTGCCAGGGCGGACTCCGGGGCGGCCAGCATGCTGGTTTAGGCCTGCCCTGCACGCTCTTCCCCTCCCTGCGCGCCTGCCTCCCTCCGGGGCGGCGGCGGCGACGGCGGCTGCTGCTGCTGCTACTGCTACTGCTGCGTGGACCCTGCTTCCTGTTTGCCCTCCGCGGCTCCGGCTGCCATGGAAGAGGAAGAGGAGGCAATAGGCCTTTTGGACAAGGTTCTGGAGGATGAAGATGTGTTTCTCCTGGAGGAATGCGAGCTGGGAACCCCGACCAGCCCTGGCTCAGGGTCCCCCTTCTTGATGACTGTGAAGGTGGGAGTGTGACACGCCCTGGATGCTTGTGGAGGGAGGGGGCAGGGCGAGCAGCTCTCAACCGCCGAAGCGGTGTGCGGGCAGAAATGGCTGATGGGTGCACAAACCTCGCTCAGCTCGAGAGGGACTGGCGCATGCCTGCGAGGGGCTGAGAGGGGCTGTGCGCTCGGCAGCTGCTCCTGGGGGAGAGGTGCTGTGCCTGCCTCCTCCCCTGGACCAGTTGTCCTCGGGGGGGAGTGGCAGCTGGCTTTACCCCGGCCAGCTGTGCTCGGGGCTTTCACTGGCGGTGACATGAGTCACCTGGCGGGGCATGGCAGTGGTGTGAGCCTGCTGCCCCGGAGGAGCTGGCTGACTTGAAGCCAGGAGGCCTTAATTCATTGTTTCCATGGCAACAGTGGGATAAGTGCACTTGGGAAGTTCAGGCCAAGGGGGCCACTCTCTTTCTAGCAAGGAGACTTGGTGAGTCTGGGCTTCGGCAAGAGAGCATTTGGAGGGAGGGAGAGAGAGCACCAGAGGTCACTGAGCTTCCTTGAGGGAAGAGGCTTGGAGTTGTGAAGAGGGGGAAGGTGACAGCTGGCTCAGAGGCAGAAGCCAGGGGGGTAGGCGCTCTTCCTAAGGCGGCAGAGGCGGGAAGCATCTGCTGGACCCCAGCCCACCCACTCAGGCTGTGGGCACCCTTGGCAGCCATGCCCGGGTCCTGTCAGAGAAGTTGCCCTCAAGCTAGAGCAGGAGGGGCGTGGCTGCATCTTCCCCTGCTCTGCACCTCCTCCCCAGGGCAGGGCTCCCTCTAGAAGCCACACCTGTGTTGCCTGAGGCATGGCACGCAGACCTTCTTCCTTTCTTTCCCCTAAGCCCACTCCTGAGAGCTCTAACCTCAGCCTTTTGCTCACCTCCTCGCTGGTCTGCGGCCAGAAAGGAGGCCAGTTAGAAAGGATGGCAGCGAGTTCTCAGACTGCAAGCCAGGCTGCCGGAAAATAGAGCTGCCATCTATCTGTGGGCCCCAGGCTACACGGCACCCCCAGGGCATGGCGCACAGAGCGCTGCTGTGGGCTGGAGGCTGCCCCAGCCTCTCTGGACCTGGTGTCCCTCCTGTAAGATGGGATCTCGGCCCTGCCCCACCCACGCTACAGTGTGCTTCCAGGAGGAGCTAATGGAGGTAAAAATAGACTGCAGCCCAAGGTAGATGGCTGAAGTGTGGAGCTTGGGTGGAGCGTAGCTGTAGGCCTGGGTGCAGAGCAGTGAGGAGCTGTAATGGGTGGTGGCTGGTGCCCCACCCCGGCTCTCTCTTCTGGAGCCAGCTCCGAGGCCTGGCGGGTAAGTCATGTTCCTCGTTGGGCCCATGAAAGCCTCTGTACTTAGGTCTGACCAGCCTCCCCACCAGAAGCAGGATGGGAAAAGTGTGATTATAAACCAAGAACATAGAGTGTGGGGTTCCTAATGGACCCTCTCTGAGAAACCCTTCCCAGCACAGATGGGATCTGCTGACATGCTGCGGTATGGGTCCACCCTTACTCCGGACTCTGGCTTATACCTGAGTCGCAGCCCGTATTTCATTCTGCTTGGAACTTGAGACGTCTGCCTCCTCTATCCTATTCTTGAGGGCAAGGGCCACATGGTGTTCGTTGTGGAATGCTGTGCAGTGCTTGGTGCTTGGCTGGTGCCCAGTGAATGTGTGGAATGAGCGAGGCTCGATGGGGCTTGCAGAGGGTGTACCATGTGCCTGGCCTTGTTCCATCTCAGAGGTGTTATAAGGAGACAGCACCTGGATACCAAGAGGTCCTGGACACATCTCACACTCAAAACACCACGCCTCCCGCTCCCTCTGAGTCTTCCCCTCTGCCTGGCTGCCTCAGGGTTCTGGACTTGTCTCCAGCATGGCGGGGGGGTGGGGGGGCCTTTCACGAGTATTGGGGGTTTCCAGGCTTCTTGTCTCATCCTGAATGCCTCTAGGATGCCTTCCTTCTGGCCAGGCTGTCATTAGAGAGAGAAGACATGCAGGGTGGCTGGAGAGTTATGGTAAGCAAGCTCATTGATTCATTCAGCAAACACTGTCAGGTTGTGTTCTATTCAAAGCACTTTCTGGCCGGGGGAGGAGATGAGATGAGCAAGGAGAAGAGATGAACTCAGAGAGCTCACAGTTCAGGGTTAGGGGGCAAGTGTACAGATGATAGCAGTATAATGAGAAAGTAGTCAGGGCCAATGAGAAGGGTGCTGGTAAAAGGGGACTAAATTCAGAGGAGGAGAGATCACTTCTAGTTGAGTCAGGATTGGACTGGGTGCACGTGTGTGGTCAGGGGGCATTTCTGGAGTGTGCGCTCCGGCCCCGGGCTGTGGACCGTCCTGGCACGCTCTGGCAAGATAGACTCTTTTCAGCCGCTGGTAGGAATCCAAGACGCGTCTCTCTTTTCTATTACTTTGCTTCAGGAGTACTTACCTTAAATAGTTGTCATGTTCCTTGAGCATGTGTCCAGATGCCAGGCCTATAAATCAATCCTGTTTCCGGTGTAATTTCCAAGAAACTTCATCTTCTTAGGGGACAGATGTGAAGACGGCAGTGATTTTCTCCAGAGCTGGGGGGGCGGAAAGGGGGGAAGGTTCCGTGTCTTTCAGCCCACCCTTCCCTTTGAGGCGTTAATGATCTATAAATGAATAATAATGGGAATACTGATGGCTACACCACCTCCCAGCTGTAAAGTGTTGCATACTTTCCAAAAGTCTTTGATACAATTCTATTTAAAGGTACGGAGGGCTAATGGGGTCCTTGTGATATAAATGCTGCCATTTAAGGGAACTCATTTGTCAGGAATCCAAATCCTTTTATAATGCAGATCAACCCCTCAGGTGTAATTCTGTGCTGATTTTTAACGGATTGTCTGAAATGCGTCGATCTCTGTGTCATCTGCCCAGGTCTCTTCTCCCTCAGGGCAGTGATGGCCGGCCGTACCTGTGGCCCCCACTTGGATGTTTCCCGAAGTGGGGGCCACATATATGGTGATTTTAGGTGGCGCCTGGATGTGTATTTTGTACTTTGAATAGTTAGGTAGGTATTTTAATGTATGTTAGGGAGAATATAATTTGTACATCTTTCCTGTGATTTCAAATGTCATACATGGGATAAGGCTGTGCTGTTAAGAAGCCAGTCAGAAAGAACAATGTTAAGTAAATAATAGTGCAGGGGGCATGTGAGTGGGACACAACCGCAAAGGTGGGATATGAACAGCCGAGGTTTGGAAACGTGGCTGGATCCCAGGGGGCCTGCCAAAAGCTTCAGACACCTGGGAGCCCAAGATTTGGGGGATCCTCCCTTAGGAGAGTGGGCTGTGGGTTTCGTCTGTCCCCCCCCCGCACTTGCCCCTGTCCTCTCTGCTCTTTATTCTGCTGAGGAATTTGCTGACAGACACCTCCCCGGTACCTAGCGCTGAGGAGAGGAGAGGGAGTGGTGGGTGTCCCTGTATCGGCCCAACCCAGAGAAGGGCTGGCTGGCCTGGGGCAGATGCTTGGCAGGGACCCAGCTCCTAAGCGCAGTGGCACCTGCTCTGAGCAGACCCCACTGGGTGCTCCTTGCAAACTAGCGTGGTCCATGAGCGGAACTCTGCGGGTGTGGAGCCGCTTGGCCTACGGTTCTGACTCACAGGCAGCTCTGCCTCTCCAGTCCTCGTTGCTGTCTTGGAGGAGATCACAGCTCCTGGACAGACTGGCTTGGCTTGGCCTAGAACGAAACCTTCAGGGGCTAGTTTTAGTCCCTACTGTAGTGACGAGGCCAGCGTTGGCCAAGCCTTGCTGGTAGATGCTGTCCCTGCCAGAGTGACTTGACCTCTTGATATGGGGCCCTCAGGCCGACAGACTCCACCGAGACTGCAGATTGTGTAAATGCTGGGGATGAAGGAGCCCACCGGGGCCGCGTTTCATAAGCTCCCCGTGGGGAGGAAGTGGGGATGGTGTCACCGAGAGGGCAGCTTTCCTGTGCTGGGGGAACCTGAACTCTTTAGAGAACTTGCCCTGGAGATGCTGGGCACGTGGGCCCCTCTGGAGTGCTTTTTGGGACAGAAACCGTCTCCCTCACTTGTATTCCCAGTACCTGGCACCTAGTGAGGTGTGAATGAGTTCATGTTGAGCCCTGACATTTTGTGAGATAAGAACAGCCCCGAAAAGGCCCTGGCTGGGTAGCTTAGTTGGTTAGAGCGTCATCCTGATAAGCCAAGGTTGCCGGTTCGATTCCCAGTCAGGGACATACAAAAACCAAGCAGTGAGCCCTGGCTGGGTGGCTCAGTTGATTGAAGCGTCGTCCCATGCACCAAAGAAAGGTTGCACTTGGGTTTCCGGTTGGGGCTCATGCCTGGATTAGGGGTTCAATTCCTACTTGGGGAGCCTGCAGGGATGGGTGGGAGGCAGTTGGTCGATGTTTCTCTCAAAATCAGTAAAAACATAGCCTCAGATTTAAAAAAAAAAAAAAAAAGCAACCAATGAATGCATAAGTGGAACAACAAATTGATGTTTCTCTCTCCCTCCTTTCCTCTCTCTCAAATCAATCAATTAAAAAAAAAATAAAATACAGGGGATTGTCAAGGGCGGGGGGGGGGGAAAAAGGACACATATGTAATACCCTTTGTAATACTTTAAGCAATAAAAAAATTTAAAAAAATAAAATAAAATAAAAGAATAGCCCCACGAGGATTAGACAGTTGTGAATTTCCAGATCATTCTAAACCAGGAACATGGGTCTGAGGAAAGCAAAGAAAAGATGACAGAAGTTTTTGGTGGTAACTGGATTTAATGTCACATCACCTCCACCCTCATGCCAGCCCGCACTTCAGAATGAATGTGGCCCAGAGTGGGGACGCTCAGGGGTGACTCCTTGGTCCCTTTTGGGAAGCCCTTTCAAGATTGGACTCTGAGGTGGGGGTCTCTTAAGGAGTGGGTCTTGCTGAAGGGGCTGGCACAGGGGTCTGGCTCACGCCACGGTGGGCGAAGGCTTGGCAGGGGCCGTGAATCACCAGGTCTTCACTCTGGTCCCAGTCCAGCCAGCTCTACTGTTAAGCTCACAGTGTTCCCCACGCTCAGGGCCTCAGACAAGCCCTTGGTTGGCAGGAAATAGGAGGGGAACGGGGTGCAGCAGGAGAGTGCTGGCCGCCTACACGGAGGGAGAGTTCCCAGGGGTCAGGCTGGGGCCCTGCTCCGAGCTCTGATCTTGCTCCTTGGAGGGAGTGCTGCCCACCTGCCAGTGGACAGCTCCGGCCACTGGCAGTTTCCACTCTGTGACTCGGGAGAATAACGATAGCACCTTCCAGGTTGTGGGACTTCGGTGAGTTAATCCAGGGCAGGCACTTAGGACAGTGCCTGGTACTTGGGAAGGCATCAATAAGTAACTGCTGTCCTTCCCTAAAGCGTGGCGTCCATACGAGTTTCCCAATGTCACTGCAACAAATGACCACACAGTTCGTGGCTTAAGACAGCACGTTTATTCACTTACACACGTCTGCAAGGGCCAGCGGCCTGCATTCCTTCTGGAGGCGCTGGCGGGGAGAATCCGTGTCCGTCCCGGCCTTTTCCAGCGTCTAGACCAGTGGTTCTCAACTTTCCTAATGCCGCGACCCTTTAATACAGTTCCTCATGTTGTGGTGACCCCCAACCATAAAATTATTTTCGTTGCTACTTCATAACTGTAATTTTGTTACTGTTATGAATCGTAATGTAAATATCTGATATGCAGGATGTCTTTTCATTGTTACAAATTGAACATAATTAAAGCATAGTCTTTAATCACAAAAACAATATGTAATTATATATGTGTTTTCTGATGGTCTTAGGTGACCCCTGTGAAAGAGTCGTTCGACCCCAAAGGGGTCGCGATTCACAGGTTGAGAACCCCTGGTCCAGAGGCCTCCTGCATTCCCTGGCTCATGGGATGTCTTCAGAGCCAGCAGTGTGGCATCTTCCGGTCTTGCAGCCAGTCTGTCCCTCCCTCCCTGCCCTCTCCTTCTGTGGTCATTGTTTCCCTGACCCTCTTGCCTGCCTCCTACAGGACTCTTGTAATACATAACGGTCCACCGAGAGTCCAGGATAACTCATCTAAAAATCCTTAACTTAATCATATCTGCCAAGTCCCTTTGGCCATATGAGATCGCATAGCCACAGGTTTGGGGGGTTGGGGTGTGGGCCTCTTTGGCATAACATTGTTCTTCTATCACTGGGTCAGATACCATTCCAGAGATGGGGTGGGGTGGGGTGGGGTGGGGCAGCCTCTAGCTCAGATCTGCTCATGGGCTTGCGAATGGAAGGCCAAGCATCGAGTCTCTCACCTGGGGAAAGGGCCGGCTGGTCAGCCAGCGTGTGAGCACACCAGGGCCGGGAAGGCAGCTGGGGGGAAGCCTCTCTTCTCCGGACTTGGGAAATTTCTGGTAGCTTCGCATGCTCTCCCAGACTATGCTCAGGGCGTGCTGTTGAGGCCCCAAGAGGGATCTGCTTGAGATTCCAGGTGAGCATCTGATGCTTGAGAATGAGTGAGGACATTATCCGAGCAGTGGGAGAGCACGGAATTCATTGTTCCAGGCCTGGGGTCAAATTCCATCCCGGCCACTTCTTGGCTCTGTGACCCTGGGTGAGTCCCTTCCCTCTTTTAAGTCTTGCTCATTTCTGTGTGTTTAATGAGAAAATATAGTACCCACCTCAAGGAGGCACCAAATGATGTTAGGTGCCCACGTGTTCGGGGTGTCACGTGGCGCTGGGCTCCAGGGAGTGCACAGGAGTGTGATGCAGGTACCCAGAGACTACGAAGCCAACGGGCAGGTCATGAACCAGGGCACCCGTCAGGTTCGAGGGTCAGTGCCGCAGACTCCAACAAGAGACGCTGCAGGCCAGAGAGACTGCAGCTGTGCCTTCATGGGGAGGTGGGGTTCAGACGAGAGAGGGGCCGGGGTGGAAGAAGGCATTGAGGCAGCAGGGATGGCACCCTCAGGGGCTGGAACACCTCTGGCCTGTTGGGAAGACAGATCCGATGGCTGTGGGGAGATGGAAGGGTAGGGAGAGACACTAGGAGCCACTGAAGGTGTTTAAGTAAATAAGCTGGGGCCCATGTTACCATTTATATTTACTTGGTTTTTGTTTTCTTTTTAACGTCTTTTTCTCCCACTAGATTATAAGCCACATGAGAGTAGGGACGACTGTGTGTTTGTTTCCTGTTCTATCTGTGAGCATTCAGTAAATATTTGTTGAGTGAATAAATGAGTGCATAACTTAACTGAATCCCCAGATAATTACGTTTTGCTGTATTGACTTAAGTCCTTGACAAACATCAGGTGGAAGGTGGCGTACTCAGAAGATTGATCCGGCGCTGGTGTGTGGAGTGGCGGGAGGAGGGAGAGGCAGGGGTCAGTTAGAAGAGGCGGCCTGCAGAGTGGAATGCTGAGGGCCTAGACCACCGCAGAGGGGAGGAGTGAAACCGAAGGGAAGAGTCTTGGTAAGAGATTAGCAAGATGGGCATTCAAAGCTAAATGAGGCGTGATCTCCACCACAGGGAGAGACGGAGCGGGGAGGTCAGTGCCATACAGAATGAGGCCATCAGGAAATGATAGGAGGGGGTGCAAGGTTAGGATTGAGGGCCCTACAGCTAGTTACCCCTTTCTTTTCTTTATTATTATATTAAATTTTTTAATCCTCACCCAATGATTTGCTTTCATTGATAGAGAGGGGGGAGGAAAGGAGAGAGAGAGAAGTAGAGAAACAATGATTGTTTGCCTCTCCTACCCATCCTACCGAGGTGGGGGTGGGTGGGTAGGGGGATGAAGGGGGAGGATGCTCCAACCAACCGAGCCACCCTGCCAGGGCCACAGCTAGCATCTTTTGTTGCAAATTTGAACCCCTGGGGACAGGAAGATTAAGTCAGAGGTGCAGCCAGAAGGCCACACAGCTGGGGTTCCCATGGCCAC
Organism: Myotis yumanensis; assembly: GCF_028538775.1. NCBI lineage: Eukaryota > Metazoa > Chordata > Mammalia > Chiroptera > Vespertilionidae > Myotis > Myotis yumanensis. The sequence continues at coordinate 19,584,660 of NW_027223767.1, read as the reverse complement.
TTTCATCCCATTCTTTCCACCCCTCCTCTCAGTTTATAGATCACCTCCTCTGGGAGCCTCCCCATGCCCCTTCTGTGCCCTTCCATGTCGCATGCCCTGCCTCAGCCGTGATTCTGATTTCCCTTCTTAACTACGTCCCCCCATTAAACTGCCCCCACACACATGAGGCCAGGACCTTTGTGGTCTTGCTCACTATTATGAGGTTGAATAGGTGGATGGATGGATGGGTATCAAATAAGGAAATGTGGGAAAAGGATGAGAGAGAAACAAAGCAAGAAGCTAGCGTAGGAGCCCTAGCCAGTTTGGCTCAGTGGAAAGAGCATCAGCCTGCGGACCAAAGGGTCCCGGGTTCGATTCCAGTCAAGGGCACTTACCTTGGTTGCAGGCTCCTCCCCCCGTGCAGGAGGCAACCAATCATGTGTTTCTCTCACATCGATATTTCTCTCTGTCTTTCCCTCTCTCTTTTCCTCTCCCTAATCAAAAAAATCAATGGAAAAATATCCTCAGGTGAGGATTAACAAAACAAAACAAAAAAGAAGCTAGTGTAGGAATAGGGTGTTTTTCCCTTTATATTTTTGTAGTTGCCACATTCTCTAATAGGTGTGTTTGGCATTTACCCCATACAAAAGTGTTAGTGAAAGAGGAGATAAAAGGAAGAAGACAGACCGCTCAGGATTCTGGTTTGCTCTCATACAGGTGGAAGCAGGGAAAGGCCTGGAGATGAGGAAGCTGGTGCTCTCAGGGTTCCTGGCCAGCGAGGAGATCTACATCAACCAGCTGGAGGCCCTGTTGCTGGTGAGTACATTCTCTGGGCCTCTGGGTCCCCCAGTTGGACAGTGTCATGCTCCTACACTGCTGTTGGAGTCGGAAGGAAAGAGGACCTGAACTAGCAGTGGGGTCATTGCCGGCAAGGGCCTGTGCCTCGCAGCCTCCACCCTCCATTACCTGCCCAGGGGGAGGCGGGAGCAGAGGCACCACGAGGTTGGGGGTGGCAAAGGCTCCATCACCCATGACCATGGCACAGGCGGTACTAATGGATCTGTCCAGGGCGGGGTCTGCCACCACTTCCACACCGGACCCTGGGAGTTCTCCATCCGTCATCACGTTGAGACCTTTTTGTCAGGGCTGGTCCCAGTCCTCCCTCCTTCCTGCAAGAGTGAACCATTTGCGCCATCCAAGGCTCTCGGGCAGGAAATGTGAGGTGGGGGGCTCTCTGCCGTTTGGAGATACGCCAGCGCCAAGGCGTTAGACGAACCCTGGCCCTTGGTGACGGTGCCTCGGCTTCCTCTCCAAGCCGAGGCACTGTTGTGAGAATCCTATGAAAATGCTTCACTGATTTGAAATAGTGGGTGAAGCCAGAATACTGTGAAAATGTTTTCCAAAGGGAAAAGGACTACTCAGGTGTTAGGTGTTTCTGCCTTTGAAGAAAGCGCTTATTCGATGCACCTGAATTTGAAGGTGAAGGGATTGTGGCACCTGAAGTTCTCGGTCCATAGACACTCGTTCTTACAGGAATTGTTAGGTGCCCATGTTTGTGCTTTTAAGGTGTTGTCACCCGGTGTTCCAGGGGACGTGGCGTCTGTTGGCCAAGGGATAACGGCTGAAATGTGCAGACACTTCGTAACACACCGACTGTGTTTGTGGTCATTCTCACCGGGAGTTTATTGGAAGGCACAGTCATGCTTCCAAGTGAGGGACGGTACGGCAGACCAATGAGGACTCTGGTCTGGGGCAGGACTAGGGCAAGACTCGACTCTGCCATTAATGACAGGCTTATTGCACTGTTTTTACAAACTGGGCGTCTTGACCATGAATGGGTTGAACCAGCATTTAAATGCAAATGAGAAAGAAAGTACCAGCACATGTCACATAATAAGTACCGTATCATGAAACTTGTGGTGTGTTGTGTGTGTGTGTGTGTGTGTGTACAGTATATACTGGTCCATATTATTCTTTACATGTGCTGTAGGGTTTGAAAACCAGTGGCTTTGGGCAAGCCATGCATAATCTCTTGCAGCCTCAGTTTCCCCGTATGAGGATGAGAGTAATACCATTACCATCTCTCTCCTCCGTGGGGGTGAGAGGACCAGGTGATCCTTTTTGGGACCTGGTACAATGCCAGGTGCTTAGGCACTCAAATACGTACATGGTGTCCCCCAAAAATGTATATACAACGTCCAATGATTATAAAGTCAGTGTTTGTTAGCACAGAGCTCATTTTCAAAATTTAAAAGAAGCTACAGAAATGAATAATTTTTTGTGTCAATGCCTGTTTTCAAACTGATGACCATTCTTGTCCAGGCACTGCTGGTAATACGAAGCAGTGAAATCCCAAACATCAAAAATCATTGTGTTAGGTGTTCGTGCACCCTCAATTTGTCGACTGTTGCCAGTTTTGTACCATAAACTTTATCTTTTATGTATCCCCATAAAAGATAAAAAAAAAAGGGGGGGGGGCCCTACCTGGTTTGGCTCAGTGGATAGAGCATCAGCCTGTGGACTGAAGGGTCCCAGGTTTGATTCCGGTCAAGGGCACATGCCTGGGTTGCAGGCTTGATCCCCAGTTGGGGGCCTGCAGGAGGCAGCCAATGATTCTCTCTCATCATTGATGTTTCTATCTCTCTTTCCCTCTCCCTTCCTCTCTGAAATCAATAAAGATATTTAAATATATATATAAGTATTTTAGGATAAATTTTCTTTGTTTAAAACTTAACCTGGCTTCACCCATTATTTCAAATCAGTTAGACCTGGAAAGGAATGAAAATTAACTGAGTTGTCATTTGTTAATGTGTGTGTACATCTTGTTTGGACACACTGTGTTATCCGAAGGAGGGAGAACAGGCAGGTGACCAGCCAGACACATGTGAAATGCACCTTACAAACTATGAACAACTACCAAAATTCGGGGGCGAGGTTGTCGTTACTAAAAGGATACATATTTGGAAGGACCCCAGTTTTCATTGGACCCCAGTTTAAAAAAAGGAAGAGGGTCGGGCTCCCCATCCCCACTTGACTACTTACTAGCTCTAGGCCTTCTGCAGATTACTGGACGTTTGCGCCTCGGTTTCTCCATCTGCAAGCTGGGTATAGTAGTATCAGTACAGTAGGTGCCCGTTATAATGTTGATGAGATGCCTAGAGACTTAACTCTTGTTTATGTCAATTAGCCGATGGTAAAATTAGTTCTGCTTAAAGCCACAGAACCTATTAAAGGCATTGAGGACTTAACTCAGCGGTTCTCAACCTGTGGGTCGCGACCCCTTTGGCGGTCGAACGGCCCTTTCCCGGGGGTCGCCTAAGACCATCCTGCATATCAGATATTTACATGACGATTCATAACAGCAGCAACATTACAGTTATGAAGTAGCAACGAAAATAATTTTATGGCCGAAACCGGTTTGGCTCAGTGGATGGAGCGTCGGCCTGCGGACTGAAGGGTCCCAGGTTCGATTCCGGTCAAGGGCATGTACCTGGGTTGCGGACACATCCCCAGTAGGAGATGTGCAGGAGGCAGCTGGTCGATGTTTCTCTCCCATCGATGTTTCTAACGCTCTATCTCTCTCCCTTCCTCTCTGTAAAAAATCAATAAAATATATTAAAAAAAAAAAAAGAAAAGAATTTTATGGTTGGGTCACAACATGAGGAACTGTATTTAAAGGGCCAGAAGGCTGAGAACCACTGACTTAACTGTTCAAGGGGCTGCTGTGAGGATTCTATGAGTTTGTAGGGGAAGCTCTTGGGAAAGAGCCCAAGTATTAGCTGACACTATTATTTCTCCAGTGCTGGGAGAGAGTGCAGGTTAGGGCCTGTTTGTCTCTGTCAACACAGCCTTTCCCTGAGGGGAGGGGAGGCCTCAGTTCTCATTTCTTATCTGTCATTGGGCCTGACTTGAGTTTCCGTTTGTTGGCAAAGATAACTACAGATTTAGGGGCCAAGGCACTCCCCTCCCTGCCTCGCCTTCCTTACAGCTCCTGCCCCAAAGGCAAAAACTGAGGCCGAGACCCCTCCTCTCCCCGCAGTTTGCTCATCCTGGGCCTCTGATTGGTTCTTTCTTGAGGCCACGGAGGGCGGGATCAGCTAGGAGGCCTGTTGGAGGCTGGAGAGTCCAGGAAGAGGGGCCAGGACCCTCCCCAGCTACAGCCTCGATGATTTGCCTCCCAAATAAGGACTCAGCCGTCTTCCCCTCCTCCTCGAACTGGGAGCCCTCCCCTCTCAGCTACCTGGTAGCTAAGCCCTTTGCTTTGTGGGGTGAGCTGACAAAGGGGCTCAGAGGAGAAGGAAATCTGTCCTCTCTGAGCTCCCTCCTCCCCCCACACCCAGATCTTCTCATCACCCCACCCCCATTCTCTCAGCTCTTGGGGTGTGATTGTTCTCAGCTTAACACTTCCTGATATGCCAGCTGCGAGGTGTGTGTACCTAAGTCTGTGTACACACACGGGGACACCCCACAGGAGCCTCTGTTCCTGCCCCCTGAGGTGCTGGCTGGTCATCTGGAGCCCTCCAGGTTCCTGGGGGGCTCAGATTAGAAGTGGCGTGGGCCTGAGAGCCTGGGCTGAGGTTGGGGGAAGGGGTGGAGGAAGGGAGACAAACCAAATTCGTGTCATTCTGCATCTCCCTTCTCCTCCTTCTCTTTCCTCCTCCTCCTTCTCCTCCTTTTCCTCCCTCCTCCCTCCTCCCTCCTCCCACTCTCTCCCCTGAGTAACTAGCTGGGTTCTGCATCTGGCTGCACCCTCACCTACAGCACCCCCACCCCAGGCCACAGCTGGCCCTCCTCCCTTAGACTGTCATTCTGGCAGTTGGGGCGGGCTCAGGTTCCTTCTCTGTGAACTAGGTTACTGATGCCCAACTGCCTGGGCCCCAGGGAGCAGGAGGCTGAGGTGAGGGTTGGTTAAGCAGGCCTTGCCGGCAGCCTGCAGGCCTTCTGGGATAGGAGGTGGAGGAAGTGGGCCGACTCCTTTCCCCTGTTTCGAAAGGCAGGTGGCTGGAGGACAGAGCAGACAAATGGCAGTGTGAACCCCATGGGGAGTTTGAACCGCCGGCCTGTCTTCCTGAGAAGCCGCTCATGGGCAATAGAGAGCCAGGGCTGGCTCTGAGGCCCCTCGGGGATCCGCCTGAAGATTCCCTTTCTCCCCTGACGGCGTAGAGAGCCCCTGTCCCAGCCCCTGCCCCAGCCCCTGCAGCAGGATTGCTAGCGGGGTAACTGGCAGGCCAGCTCTCTGGCACAGGAGCGGTGCTGGGTGGCCTGTGCCTGTCACCCGAACCACCGAGACCTGTATTTGGAGATGCACCAGATAAACATGACTGCTGCCCTCGCCAGTTTGGCTCAGTGGATAGAGCGCTGGTCCGAGGACTGAAGGGTCCCGGGTTCGAGTCCAGTCAAGGGCATGTACCTAGGTTGTAGGCTCCATCTGGTCCCTCTCACATTGATGTATCTCTCTCTCTCTCTCTCTCTCTCTCCCTTCTTCCTCTCTCTCTGAAAATCAGTGGGAAAATATCCCCAGAGAGGATTAAAAAATATAATAATAATAACTGCCTTCAAGGGTCTCCAGCCAGCCAGGAACACACACCCAGTGCCCGCCCCCCTCCCCCCACCCCCGAAATCAAATCAGGGCTAAGACTAAAGGTCCCCAGCCTTGTCCCGAGAGCCATCTAATGCCCGTGCAGGCCTGTCCGTGTGACCACTGCTGGTGAGCGCCCATTTCTTCCCCTTTTGTAGACAGAGTGGGAAGTTTAGGAGGAAGCAGAGCTGTTATGTCTTGTCCCTGCGTGGGTGGCACATGAGTGCTTCCCCAGCAGCTTCTGAGAAGTCCTGACTCCTGCGTCTTCCCAGGACGGTTCTCTCCCTGTTCCTTCATTCCCTCCTCCGTGGAGGTGGAGGTGACCATGGCAGGCACAGGGATGAGTGGTTCGGGGCTCTGTGGTGACTTGGCCCCTCCACTGGCCCCTGGGCAGAGGGAATAAGGATAAATTACGACAGTGATCCTGCGAGCCCACTCTGTATCCTTCGTGGAGGGCTGGGAGCCATGAAGCTGAGGGTGGCCACAGCTTCATGGGGGCGTTGGGAGAACAGTATTCCTTTTTTCCTGGCTCCTGGTTCCTTCTGTCTCCCTATCCGGCATGCTTACCCAGGCCTCACCCCTCCACCTACTCAGATCTTCTCAACCTTCAAGGCCTGTTCCTGTCACCTCCTCCGTGAAGCCCTCCGAGTTGCACCAGCACAACCTTGAGACCAAGTCATGGAATGGCCTATCTTGCTTTTGTCCACTAAGATATTTCATTTGTGTTGGTCCAGCTTACCCAAATAGAGAATTCTCTAGAGCAAGGATCGTGAGTCATAAAAATAATCTCCTGGAAAGAAAATTGGACCCCATCACTCCCCTGCTTAAACCCCTCCAGGGAAAGCCAGATCACTGCTTGGGCTTAAAAGCCGCATTCCTTCCCCTGCATGATCTGGCCACGGCCCTCCTCGCCAGCCCCGCTGTGGGTCTCTCTCCTCCCCCTGCCCACTGCACACAGGCTCGCTGGCTGTATTCCAGCTCCTCTCTCACAAGCCTGTTGCTGCCTTGGGACTGGGCGTTGAGGCAGTCTGCCTGGAGTACGGTCCCCTTTGCCCTTGCTTCCACATCGGGGTGAATGTCCCCTTCAGCATGTGCCTCAGGACCTCCCCTTCCTCCTTCCCCCAGTGTGTATGTGTGATTATGTGTTTGGTAATTTCCTTGTGTCTTGTCTGTCCCCCCTACTAGATGGGAGGCTCCATGGGGCCAGGGATTTGTGAATCATGGGACACACCCCTTCAAACTCCCCACCCCAGTCTAGTCTCACTTTGTTAGGCACTTGGTACATTATTTGTGGGGTGAGTAGTAATCGTAGCAGCTAACATTTTTGATTGCCTTCTATATGTACCAGGTACATACTCAATATTTTATATAAATAACTAGAGGCCCAGTGCATGAAATTCATGCTCAGCCCAGCCTGCACCTTCTCCAATCTGGGACCTCTCGGGGGATGTTCGACTAAACTGGCAGTCGGACATCCCTCTCACAATCCAGGACTACTTGCTCCCAACCGCTCACCTGCCTGCCTGCCTGATTGCCCCTAACCGCTTCTACTGCCAGCCTGATCACCCCCTAACCACTCCCCTGCCAGCCCAATCGCCCCCAGCTGCCATCCCCTGCTGGCCCAGTTGCCCACAACTGCCCTCCCCTGCCAGCCTGGTCGCTCCTAACTGCCCTCCCCTGCAGGTCTGGTTCCCCCCCCCCCCCCCCAACTGCCCTCCCCTGCTGGCCATGTTGTGGCTAAGGGCACCGCCATCTTTGAGGGTGTGGTAGTCAATTAGCATATTCCCTCCTTATTGGCTGTGGGCTCCTCAGTTTTTGAGGGCAGGGCAGTCAATTAGCATATTCCCTCCTTAGGAGATAGGATGGCTTTTAATCTTCCCATCAGAGTTCTTGAGAAGGTAATGTTATCCCAGTTTTACAAACCAGGGTGCTAAGGCCCAGAGAAGTGACTTGCCGACAGCTCTTAAGTGGTAGAGTCGGGACTCAAACCCACACTGCCTGGCCTGTACCGCACATGGGGAACCCCACCGACTTCCCTAGCGAGGAGCTGGACATGAAGGCTTTGTTGGTTTCAGCGCTGAGAGGGTCAGAAGGAGGGCTTCTGCTTTTTCTTGCCTTTTTCATCACGTCTGGACTTTTTTAGAGCTGAGAGGATGAGGGAGCCAGAAGCTGGAGAACTGTCTGGGTGTTTGAGTAGATGGAACTTCCTCTTGTGGACTAACTTGGGTTCTGCCACCACCAGATGGGAGGGTGGAATGGAGCTTCGCTGGAGTCTGGCTGCTGTGGCCAGCTTAGCTGGTGGTCATCTCTTAAAGACCATCTCTTAGGGCTCCCTCCAGCCCAGCACTGAGTCGCCCATTTCTTGCCAGAAGGCTTCTCTTGTTGAGAAGCTCACACCTAACCCTGTGACACAGCGGGGAACTGCCCCGTAACTTCTTGCTGTTCCTGGGTCTCCAGAGTGACCCAGACTAGGTCAAGGGCCTCTTTCCACACTTCCGCATGTCTGCTCCGGCTTCTCTCTCCCAGGGAAACGTGCCCGCCCCTCCCGTGCCTTCTCTTTGTGGCAGGTTCTCAGACCCTATCTCCTGGAGGGCCTTTGGAGTGCGGTCTGGGCGTCTTGGAGGGCTTTGGGCTGAAGGAAGGTCAACCAGAGAGGAGCTCTTTATCCTTCAGGATCAGTCGTTTGGTTTCAGCTTGAATTTTAAGTGTTTTTTAAGAATATGTTTGTACTAGAGGCCCTGTGCATGAATTTGTGCACAGGTGGGGTCCGGCTGGCCCACCCCGATGGGGGCCGATTGGGGCCGGGCCGGTGGTGGGGGAGAGGTAGAGGGGAGGAAGGGGTGTGGGAGGTTGGCCAGCCGGCCCTACCCCCAATCGTCGGGGGGGGGGGGGGGGGGGGCAATCGGGGGCAGGGCCAACCAAGGGGAGGGGCCGTGGGCGGTTAGCCGGCTGGCCCCGCCCCTGGTTGGGCCGGTTGGCAGGCTGCAGTGGGCATCATAGCAACCGGTCATTCTGGTCATTCCGGCATTCTGGATGCTGGCTTTATATATATATAGATTGATTTCAGAGAGGAAGGGAGAGGAAGAGAGAGAGATAGAAGCATCAATGATGAGAGAGAATCATTGATTGGCTGCCTCCTGCATGCCCCACACCAGGGATCGAGCTCACGACCTGGGCATATGTCCTGACCGGGAATCAAACTGTGACCTCCTGGTTCACAGGTCAATGCTCAACCACTGAGCCACACTGGCCAGGCTATGAATTTTAATACCTTTTTATCCTAATTATAAAATTAATGTTTACTCATTGAAGGTGATTTAGAAAATATAGAAAATCATACTGAATAAAATACACACAAGCCCCGTTGTCCCACAGTGCTCCTGTTGGGCATGAAGATGAGGGATGGCTTCAGCTCCCAGCCGGTGCCGGAGGATGGCCCTGAGTTATTGCCTGTCATCTCACCCTCTCCGCCTTCAGGCCGTGGAGCGTCTTGGTGCGGGCAACAGAGAGGACAGATAGGTTTCATCTTACATGTCGACCTGGGCATTGAGAAAGAGTCTGAGACTACCACCAGGCTCAGTGAGAAAGATCACTGTGACCACCAGTGTCTGCCACAGGGACAGGGAGCGGGACGGTGGCCTGTGTGCCACCTGTTCGCTGTCTCTAGACTCAGTGATGGGAGCTTGAAGTATCAGTACAGCCGAGACTGGTGTTGGGTCTCTCCAAGACTCTACTCCCAAGTCCTAGGATCATGTTTTCTTTCTCGGTCCCTTCCCCTGAAGTGCGACAAGAGCTTATCACCGAGCAGAAGGCCATTGTGGAAAGAAGATGTGGATCCTATGAAACTGAAAAAGCGAGCCTAATACAGGCTGGAGGCCGGGCTCTTCAGGGCATGAGGGGTGGAGGCAATGTGTCCTGGTGCCCCCCTTGGGCCTGGCAGGGCTGCTGGGCCAGGCAGGCTCTGGCTGTCAGGGTCCCTCTCCTTGCAATTGCACATGCTGGGGCCTGTGACAGCAGCTGCATCCCACGAACCACACTTCAGGTGCCCTGCCGTCCGTAGCCTTTTCTAGGCCAGCGGACGCCAACCAGTGGTCCGCAGACCACCAGTGGTCCGTGAGGTCCGAAAGGCTGGCGACCGCTGGTCTAGGCAGAACTCAGACATAAGGGAGGATAATGGGTGCCCTGGGTCTGCTGACGCTCTGGTTTATCTGCCGCTCTTTTCCCCTCCTCTCTCCCAGCCCATGAAGCCCCTGAAGGCCACAGCCACCACCTCGCAGCCCGTGCTCACCATCCAGCAGATCGAGACCATCTTCTACAAGATCCAGGACATCTACGAGATCCACAAGGAGTTCTACGACAACCTCTGTCCCAAGGTGCAGCAGTGGGACAGCCAGGTCACCATGGGCCACCTCTTCCAGAAGCTGGTGAGTGTCCCGCGGACAGAGGGTCCCTCCGCAGGGCCTCGGTGGAGCTGCTGGTGTGAGTGCGGGCCCGTCAGCCCCGCCCTCCTGGTCTCCTTGAAGCTTCCCGAGTCCTGGAGGGAAGCCTGGGCCTCTGCTTTATGGGGAACCTGGGTGGGCCTGGTGCCTTGACTCCCGGCCTCCCTTGGTGAAGTCTAGAATGTTCTAGGGATGCTGGAGACGGGCCGTGTGCATCCGTGCTCCTGGCAGGGACTGTTTCTCTCCCCTCTGAGGTTCAGGTCTGCTATCCCTCAGCTGACCAAGGGGCACATGCCTGGTGGATGGGCAGGGACTGCTCACCGGAGACCTCCCGCACTTGCCGCCCTTCAGCGCGGTGTCTGAAATGACGTGGTCCGTTGGGAGACTGTCAGTTCCCGCCTGCTCTGAGGACCCTGGAGAGCACTGAGAGCCCAGCCCTCCCAGCGTCGCAGGGGAGGAAAGAGGCTGAGGGGGTAGCATTAGTGTTGGGAAAGGCTGGCCGAGGTCTTCTAGTTCCCAGAGCGTCTGCAACACCTTCTTGTCCTCGCTCTATGTCTGTGTCTGTGTCTGGCTGTGTCCCCTGGAGGACCCTCAGGTCAGAACCACGGGTCCCCCACCTGGCTCTCTCCTGGGCTCATCCCCCATAACCTCTGCCAGCCCAACGGGAAGGAAGGGAGTCAGTGGCCATTGTCCTCAGGTGTGAATGGTGGGGGGTGGGAAGCAGCGCCTCTCTTCCGCCTCCTCTTCCCCCCCACCCCCACCCGCGATGGTGGGACTGGTTGAGTGGACAGGCCTCTTTCTTACACTGGAGAAAACTCTTACTTGACTACTCCCAGGGCTTTAAGCTCAGCACGTTCAAAACTGAACTCCTTGTCTCTGAAGTTCTTTGCTGTTCTTCCTGCCTCGTCTCGGTGGGTGCTGCCACCATCCCATCCTCCATTCATCCGTGACTCCCTTAAACTCCCCACTTGGCACTTGCCCTCCCCCGCCTCCTCCTCCCTCACTCTTACCCAGTCCTCTTCTTCTTTATTTTAAAATCTTTATTGTTGAAAGTATTACATATGTCCTCTTCCCCCCCACCCCATCAACCCCCTCCACTCCACCCCCAGCCCCCGCCCTCCTACCCCACTGTGTCCATGGGTTACGCATAAACGTATACAAGGTCTTTGGTTGATTACCGCCCACCCACCCACCCTCCCCGGCCTTCCCTCCGAGATTCCGCACTCTGTTCCATGCTCCCATGTCTCTGGGTCCACTCTGTTCATCAGTTTATTTTGTTACTTAGATTCCACATATGAGTGAGATCATGTGATACTTGTCTTTCTCTGAGTGACGTATTTCGCTTAGCATGATACTCTCCCTCCATGCAGTCTCAAAGGGTAAGAGATTCTTCTTTTTCCTGCTGCGTAGTATTCCATGGTGTAAATGTACCACAGCTTTTTTATCCACTCATCTACGGATGGGCACTTGGGCTGTTTCCAGACCTTAGCTATTGTAAATTGTGCTGCTATGAACATAGGTGTGCATACATTCTTTCTGATTGGTGTTTCAGGTTTCTTAGGATATATTCCTAGAAGTGGGATCACTGGGTCAAATGGCAGTTTCATATTTAATTTTTTGAGGAAACTCCATACTGTTTTCCATAATGGCTGTACCAGTCTGCATTCCCCCCAGCAGTGCACTAGGGTTCCCTTTTCTCCTCGCCAGCCACATCCTCGCCAGCCACATCCACTTCTTTCATGCTCATGGCCACCTGCTTCCCTCCACCAGCTCTGGGGCCCTCACCTGGACCACAGCTGTAGCCTCATGAGTGGGTCCTGCCTCCAGGCCCACCTCCCCATCCACCTCCCACGTCTACCTAACAGGAGAGTTATTGGGAGTCATCAAAACTCCTGGCCAGGCCTGTCCTGCTTAAATCCCTTCCGTGGCTGCCTTGCCCACTGGATGAAGACTGGGCACTGAGAAATGGTTAGGAGACCCTTCAAATGCCACCCTCTGTCCACACTGGGCTTCTGGCTGCAGCCTCCCTCCCTCCCCCCGCCCCCTGTGCCCCTGACACTGAACTTTCTCAGTTCACACTGCAGGCACTCTTGACCTCTCTCTACTTGTGGCTCTAGCTGCCTGAAATGTCCTTCCCTCTCTGGTCTGGCTTCTTCCCGTCAGTTCCCAGCTTAGAGGTGACCTCCTTGGAGAAGCCCTCCCCACATGCAGCCCCTATGGTATCCCCTCAGTGAGCACTATAATTGCCTGTCTCCCCAAAACCATAAGCTCATTAGAACCCCCAGAACCAGCCCAGTGCTGAATGAATGAGTGAATAAGTGGATGAATGAGTGAGTGAGTGAGTGAGTAGGTACACTGGGACTAGGGAGAACGTGGAAGGGATTGAGGAAGACGGCACAGGGTGTGAGGTCTGTCTTGAGAGACCAGCAGTGCTATAGGGACAAGCACAGCTTCTAGAGCAGCGGTTCTCAACCTGTGGGTCGCAACCCCTTTAGGGATCGAACGACCCTTTCACAGGGGTCGCTTAAGACCATCGGAAAACACATATATAATTACATATTGTTTTTGTGATTGATCACTATGCTTTAATTATGTTCAATTTGTAACAATGAAAATACATCCTGCATATCAGATATTTACATTAGGATTCATAACAGTAGCAAAATTACAGTTATAAAGTAGCAACGAACATAATTTTATGGTTGGGGGTCACCACAACATGAGGAACTGTATTAAAGGGTCGCGGCATTAGGAAGGTTGAGAACCACTGTCCTAGAGGAAGGTCACAGCTGGGTTTGCATCCCGGTTCTGCCACAGATTGAACCTGTAACGTTAGGCAGCTCACCCAACCTCTCTGTGACTTGGATTCCTCATCTGTAAAAGTGAGGACAGTAAAAGTGTTCATCTCATTGGATTCTTGGGAGGAATACCTGGAAAGTGCTGGGGACAGGGCCTGGAACATAGTCCGTTAGTAAATACTCACTAGTTAGCCATTATCATGGCTGTTGTTATTATTATCACTATTATTATTAATATTAGGAAGAGGCCCCCTAGAAGGTGTTGTTGCAAGAGAATTCCACGCTTCTGCTTCTGGCAGCCCCAGAGTGCTCCCCAGTTCAGGGATGGCGAACGCCGGGTCCCAGGAGCCTGAGCTGACTCTCATGGGGCAGCCTCTCTTTAGACCTCAGGAGGCAGAAGAGACCAAATGAGAGGGTGGGAGGTGCACACCCCGGAGCAGAGTGGAAGGGCTGTCTCTGTTTGGTCACTGGGACCCTGCTGTCACCAGGGACTCCCTTCTGGGGCCAGCTCCATGGGCCTGGTCATGGGTGTGCTCCCCCATCTCCCTCCCCCAGCATCACAAACACATCTGAAGCCCCTGGGGCTGCAAGCTGGGGAGGGCGGGTGGGGCTGGGGCAGGCCGGGCATCTGGAGGCAGTTGCTTTTCCACGCTGGTCTCCAGGTACTTGATTATCCATCGTGGAGAGAAGGGAATTAGCGTCTCTGCTGTTTGTTTTATGAGATCACCCCGGTGCCCAGCTGCTGTTTCCAAGCAACATCTACTTCCCAGCCAACAGCGCTGGCAGGCCGAGCCTTGGGGCTTGTAGGGGAGGGTGTCCCATGGAGGTGACGGTGCCTGGGATGGCCGGGACCCTGCGTTCAGGCCTCTGCCCGGGCTCCTGTTTCTGGCTCACCTCCTGCTACTCCCGGAGGCAGTGGGATGGGAGGGTCATGTTGCAACCTGGGCACCAGCCTTTCTTCTCCTGGGAAAGGGGAGAGGACAAGGCATATCGGGAAGAAGAATAGCAATGGTTTTTACTTTGGTTTAGGAAGCGACTGTCTAGCACATTCCCGTAGCTTGAGACACCACTGGGCCAGCACTTCCCCTGGAAGAGGAAACGAACTCCATCCCTTCCTGCCTCTCCCCACGATGATTTTTTTTTTTTTTTTAAGTCTGGCCTGTCTGGGGGCTGAGACCTGCATGGCTCTGATCTTGTCCTCTCTATAAGCCTCCCGGTTCTCACTTTCCCCTCTGGCTTTCCTGGGCCGCGCCACCAGCTTCCTCGTGCTCTGTCTCTGCCCAGGCTGCTCCAGGCCCCTGGCCTCACCTCTTTGGGTCCTTGAGGAGCGCACGGATTCTGCAAAAAAAAGCAGAGTGGTCCAGGGTAGGGCTTAGGGGCAGGCACTTTCCCCAGCACTTGGGTAGGAGCCCCGAGGAAGCCCCACAGAAGCAGAGCCTGCTTGCTACATCACTGAAAAAAATTTAAACCAGAAAGTCTGGAGAATAATGTAGCTAACAACTGTATGCTCCCCTACCAGAATTAACAGGTGTTAAGCTCTGGAGATATATGGCAGAACTTTTTTTTTTTAAATCCTCACTGGAGGATATATTTTTTTAAATTAATTTTTAGAGAGAGGGGAATGGGGGGGAGGGGAGAAACATTGATGTGAGAGAAACATTGTTCAGTTGTCTCCCATACGTGCCCTGACCAGAAATTGAACCCACAATCCTTTGGTGTATGGGACAATGTTCCAACAACTGAGCCACCTGCCGGGGCTATGGCAGAACTTTTTAAGTAAAAAAAAATAGAGCAAAAAAGAAAAAAAGCATTACAGATGAAGATGCAGTCCGTCTCCCTTCCCCTTTCCTCTTACCCTTCTCTTCCACCTAGAGCAGCTGCTGGCAGGCATTTGATGGGTAGCCTTCTAGGCTGCAGTTTGTGTTTTTGCTACATATCTGTATCTTTTTATGGCATTGCACGTACTTTTTAAATAATATTTATATTTTGCAATTCAGTCAGCATTTGTTTTGAAGCTTGTCAGTGCTGCTACTCCCGTAGGCAGTGGGATGGGAGGGCTGGGTTCCAGCCTGGGCACCCAGCCTTTATCCTTCTCGTGGGAAGAGGGACGGGAAGATGGATTAGGACCCTTGCCTGGTGCTGATTTACACCCCACAAGCAGCCTGTAAAAGCTCCTATTTCCCCACATTCTTGCCAACCCTTGATACCATTAAATGTTTAAATTTTGGCCAGATGGATGGGTGTAAAATGGTATTTTATTGTAGTTTTAGCTCTCGTGTCCACCCTTTGCTCCCTTAAGAGGAAGTGCGCACGCACAGCACAGAGAACGCTTTCCGTAAATATTTGAGGGACTGAGTGGCCGTGGCTCGGTTTCCCCTTTTGCAGAAAGGGATGGTGGCATCTGTTCTGCCTCCCGGAGGAGGCGGGGCTCTGTGTGGTCACGAGTTGTGCAAAGCTCTGCGTTAGGTTCAGTGTGACACACGTGCACGTGTGTAGGGAGGCAGGGCCCCTGGCTCCTCAGAGGCTGTGGGCAACGGGACAGGGACCTAGAGGCTGAGGGAAGTGGGGACTGTGCCTTTAAATGCAGTCCCTCACTCTTAGCATGGGGAGCGGAACCCTGAGCAGGCCACACCCACACGTGCCCACCCCACTCCTCCCCTGCCTCTCCCTGCTCCCACTAATTCCAGGATGTGAGAGAGGCGTGGGGCATCAAGGGACTTCAAACCCTGAGAGACCTTGATGATGCTAAATAAAGCCAAATGCTGCCCATGAATTGGATTTCTAGCGTGCCAACAAAGACCCTATCCTGCTCCCCCTAATCCCCAGCACCCCCTTGTTAACCTTATTGGCTGAGCTAGTTTCCATGGAAACTGTCAAGTTCAGAGGGATACTGTGGTATATGCATCCCGCCTTCCCCCTCTGTCCCCAGCTAGCCCCTTGGAGCCGAGTTAGAAGTTTCAGCGCTGAGGGAGCTCCAGGTGCTCTGGTTAAGCTCTCATCCATTCATTAATCCTCTCTCCCCACCCCACTCCCGCCCTCCTCTCTCCCTCCTCTCTCTCCCCCGCAGGCCAGCCAGCTTGGCGTGTACAAAGCGTTTGTGGATAACTACAAAGTCGCTCTGGAGACCGCGGAGAAGTGCAGCCAGTCCAACAACCAGTTCCAGAAGATCTCCGAGGTGGGCAGCTCCCTGCACGGCCGCCCCCCGACGCAGGGCCTTCCAGCCTTTGGGCCTCTCCTTTCCTGCTTTCCGGTTAGGGCAGCGGTTCTCAACCTGTGGGTCGCGACCCCTTTGGCGGTCGAACGACCCTTTCACAGGGGTCGCCTAAGACCATCCTGCATATCAGATATTTACATGACGATTCATAACAGTAGCAACATGACAGTGATGAAGTAGCAACGAAGATAATTTTATGGTTGGGTCACAGCATGAGGAACTGTATTTAAAGGGCCAGGAGGCTGAGAACCACTGGGTTAGGGGAGCGGTTCCCCGGATGGGTCCCACGTAGCCTGACATTTGCTTTCGTGCACTTGACATTTACCCTCTTCCTGTAAGAACACCAGTTTGTTTGATTTTTTTGTCGTTCTGTTGTAGGTTTTTCTGTGTTAGAACAGAGGAGGCAAAAAAAAAAGGCAGTATTTCTCACACGGCAGTGACCTCGAGCAAGTCACTTCCCTTCCTTTGTCTCTATAGAAGGAGGTGTCTGGATTCCTCCACCTTGTGCCAGACTTGCTTGGTAAAAACCACAGGGACACAGGCACCTTCCCAGGAAATTCAGATCAGAAGGTTTGGGGTGGGGCCCAAGCGTCTATTTTTAATAAGCTTCCTGGGTGATTTTTTTGTGTCAGGAAGATTGGAGGAAGTCTGGGCCAGGTGGTCTTTTCAGATCCTTGCAACCCCACACACAGAGAAGACGGGGCCGCATCGGTGGAGAAGTCGTTGCAGATCCTCTAGCTCAAGCATGTCAAGCTCCCGGCGGCGGGCCGCATGTTTGAAACAAGCTTGCTCTAGCTGAGCATACGCCTGTCCCTGCTGCTGCAGCTCAGCATCCCCTCCGTGCTCCCTGCCCCATGCTCCTCCCCTCCGCGGGGCAAAGATGTGGCATTGTCCGCCATCGACATTTCTGTCTCTCCAGGAAGTGGCAGGGTGGGCTCTCGGAGCCTTCGGGAGCACAGCTCAGCTCACCCTTATAGCCAGAAAGATGTCAGTGACAGGCCCAAGCCGCTGGCCTCGCAGGCCGAGCACTGAGCTCCGAGCTCGGGGCTAGAGGACCTCGGGTCCCAGGGATGGGGAGCTCCGTCTGCAGTTCTGGAGGCCCCGCCTCACAGTCCCCTTGGGACCCTTTGCTTTCTCTTCTCGGCTCCGATGCCAGGAACGTTGGTGAGATGCAGCGTAGTTTTCATGAAACGTCCGGAGTTATGGGTTACAAGTTTGAAACTGACCTAGAGGCAGCACAAGAGTCAGACGGTGGGAGGTGAAAATGTGAAATGGTTCACCAGTAAAAGCCAGATTGGAAACGTGGGCGCTTGGATCGGTGGCCACCTTGGGCTTGTTGCACCCAGCTACCGGGGCAGCAGGAGGGCTGGGCTCAGGTTCTTCTCCCAAACCCAGGGGTCAGGGAGTCACCCTGAGCCTCAGAAGACGCAGCGAGGCTTAGGGAAGTCCCTCTGTGCTGAGTCACGAGGCCGGAGACACGGTGCTTCCCCTCACGGCTGCCAGTTCTTCCTGGGAACAAACTGGATCCCCCCACCCCCACCCCCGTTCAGAGAGGCCTGCCATGGGTGCCTGGGTGCCTGAGCCCTATATGGCCCACAGGGGGTCTCTTCTTAGCCTGGGTTGACTGCCCATCCTCTGTGGTCAGCAGAAGCCTGCTGGCCCCAAGGGCAGAGCCAGGCCCATGGTCCGCTGCCCGTGGCTTCTCACCCTGGCTCACGCTGACACTGCGCTTCCTCCTGGCGCTGCCACTTAATTACTGCAATCAGGCCCTCCTCTCTCCACGGCAGCGAGTGACGTCATACCTCTGGGCTGCACTGGAGTGGGGGGCCCGAGGAAATTCCTAAAGCTGGGAATCCAGACTCCAGCCAGAGACGGCCTTGAGGAGCTGAGTACCCCCTTCTCCCTTCTGTCTGGGCATCTCCTCTCCCCAGGCAGAGCAGGCAGTATCACCCGGTGCCTGACCTTGGCCTCACCTCACTCCCGCCTTTCCCTCCCACCCCCGTTGGAGGCCCCCCGCTCTGTGCATTCAGCCCTGGAAGTGGGGATTGCATTACGGCTCCAGTTACAGGCCACACTGGCCCGTTAGCATGGGCTGGAGCTGGGCCTCTCTAAGGGCAGATAAAGAGGTTTGGCTCAGATAAGCTGCCGGGGAGTCTGTCTCCAGCCCTCACCGCCCGTC
This sequence comes from Myotis yumanensis, assembly GCF_028538775.1. Lineage (NCBI taxonomy): Eukaryota > Metazoa > Chordata > Mammalia > Chiroptera > Vespertilionidae > Myotis > Myotis yumanensis. Next base: position 19,566,473 of record NW_027223767.1, on the reverse strand, counting down.
ACTTTGCAGGGGACCCAGGGGGTGTTGGCTCTTCCACCCTTGCAATTTCCTCTCTAAGGCCTAGCGCAGGCTCCAGAGGGTGGGGATGTCAGGTGGGGCTGGGGGCTGGGTGAGTCTCCCCCCATAAGGGTAAGATGGAGCTCGGACTGCCCTGGGGGACTCGCCTCTTGGCCCCGGTGCACCACCCCGGTGTCCCCCCTGTTCTGTGCAGATGTGTGGGACCCCTCACTCCTTCTCCCAAGAGCTGCTCATGCCCCCAGGAGTAGCTGGTGAGCCAGCTGCTTGTCCACACACACCCTGTGTGTCCTGGGCTGTGTGCACCCCTAAGTGTGGGCTGGGTGGGGGCGGGGCCCTGCTCCTGCCACCGCTCATTCTCTGGAAGTTGCAGGGAGGAGCTTGGGGACAGGTCCGAGGAGCACCATTATGGAAATCCAGTCTGTTACCTAGAGCCTCCCCTGCCCACACCCTGCTGCTGGCCTCCACGAGGCTCCCGGGGACCGTGGGTGTGCACAGGGCGTCCAGGTGACAGCCAGGCAGAGGGAAGCTCTCGCCTGTTGGTCTGTGTCTCTCCTACGTTTTGTGCCCCTGGGTGTGGGATCCTTCTTCGGACCACGCTCACGGCGGGTGGGCAGGCTCCGGGACGGGCCAGGCAGTGATTCCTCTCCTCTGTTTGGCAGGAACTCAAAGTGAAAGGTCCCAAGGACTCCAAGGACAGCCACACGTCGGTCACTATGGAAGGTGCGTGGGGGGGCAGGCTGATTAAGTCGCCGTCCTTTGTCTGGCTTTGTGGACGACGGTGCCCTGCTTGTGTGAGCGTGTGCACGTTCGTGTGTGAGAGCGTGTGTGAGCGCGCGCACAAGGAATCAGCCTCTGTCCCCGGCAGCCAGCCAGCTACAAACGTGCTCCTCCTTAGGAAGCCAGCGACAGCTAGCTCCCCTCCTCCCCCTCCTCCCCCTCCTCCCGCGTGCTCCTCTCCCTCCCCTTCCCTCCCCTCCCCTGTTCTCCCCTCCCCTCTCCTCCCCTCCCCCTTGCTAGAGGAGCACTCTGAAGCGGCTGCTTGATTCCGGAGGCTGTGCAGCAGCAGCAGCGTGCAAGGTGGCTGAGTGGCTGGGCTGCTGATGGGAGCTGGGAAGCGATGGCCACAGGCTCCCGCCGTGGGGACAGAGGCTGCCATGGAAATTCTCCTCATCATCCGCTTCTGCTGTAACTGCACCTATGGTAACCCAGGCTCCCTCTCATGGGAGGTGCTGTGTCTTCCCACCTTTGGGGGGCTGGCTGGAGCGGGCTTAAATGTGGCCGTCAAGGTTTGGGGAGCAGCAGGGAAGGGAGGGCACGCAAGTGGCTGGATCCCCTTTCTGGCCAGCTTCCAGCCTGAAATTGAAGTCTGGGGGCCACTCCGGGCAGGGATGGTTTAGAAATGGAGGGGCCAGGCTAGAAGGTCCAGGTACCACCCCCCCCACCCCCCCACACACACCCCCAAGATCGGCGAGGAATTGGTGGCTTAGCTTGAGAGGCTGTGTGCAACTTCCTGGAGAGGCTGTTAAGGACAGAAAGTGACAAGACTGTACCCGCGGGTGTGGCAACCTGGGCTGGAGAGGGGTTCTCGGGGCCGGTCGGAGAATGACAGGTGGCCTGGGCAGCAGTGCCCTGCGCGGGGAGGGTGCCAGCCCCTGGGAGAGTGAGAAGTTGGGAGTTTCTTTGTTTCCAGGGAGAGGAGAGGAGGCTGAGCGGCCAGGGTATTGTGTGCTCAGAGCGCACATGCTCCTAGAGGAGATGGTCTCTCCGCTCAGAACAGGGCGGTGGGACAGCCGCTGCGCTGGGGAGAGCGGGGAGGGAGGGGGTTTCTGGCCACGGAGACCTGGGGCCGAGGTCTTGGCACTTAGTGGCAGGGAATGCTGGCGGGCAGGGGGCGTGGCAGCCGAGTGCTTTGTGAAGCTCGCCCACCCACCTTACAATGGAGGGGATCGGAGTACGTATCCTCTTTGCCGTTTTTTTTTGTGGTTTTTTTTTCCAGCCAGGGTGCCCTGGGACAGGCACATGCTGTCAGCCAGGCTCTGGCTCTAAGGAGGCTGACGTGGGGCTAGGCAAGCAGGTGGCGGAAGCCGGGTCCTGTTCTCGGAGGCAAGAGTCGCCTTTGGTCTGACCCAGGCTGCCTTTGGCAGGGGCCCGGGGTCCAGTGTGACCGCTGGGCGCCGGTGTTGGAGTGGCCCTCTCTTCCCTCCCACCAGGCGTTTTGTGTCTGCACCCTTCCCGGTCACTTGGCTTTCACATCTCCGTGGTAACCTGGAGCTCCTTGTCAAAGGCTCAGGGGGGCGGGGGGGAGACACAGGTACAGTTTGCTGGAGGAGAGACGATGGGGCGTCCTGGGCTCTTTCCCAGAGACCTCTGTGCCTAGCCTTCTCCCAGGGCCTGTGTCCAGGACTGCTCATGATGGAGGCAACCCTGGGCAGCTTCTTCGGGGAGTCTGGTCACTGGGCAGAAGCTACGCTGTGCGCCGGTCCCTTAGCTCGGATTCGGACAGGCCGGGGTTGAGCGGAGCGTGGACTTGAACCAGCCTGTTTGAAGATCAGAGGGAGATGCCCTTTTGATCTGGCCTAGGAGTTGGTCAGGTCTCAGCTCTGCCTCCCTGAAAAGGAGGGGTCAGCCCTTGGCTTCCTCTTTCCTCCCCAAAAGGAAGCTTCGTCTTAGTGACCCAGGCCTGGGACCTGCACTTCAGGGTTCTTCCGGCCCCTGCGATGCTGCCTTTGAAGTCAGCGTCGTCACCGTGGGGAGTGAGGAGTGAATGTGCCCTTGCTGAGCACACTGTTCAGAATCTTCTCGGCCCCTCCCAGGGATGCTGGCTCTGGGGGGGTCCCACGGAGACTGTGCAACTTGGGGCTCCCTCCGGCGGCGATGTCTGCCTTTGTGGTTATTTGCTGAGCTCTTCGGGGCTCCGTGCCAGATTCTGTGGGGAGGGTGGGGGGTGTGAAGGGAAATCATGCGTGGCCCAGGCCCCTAAGGAGGGGCTCACCTTGGCAACAAGAGAGGCCAGCTCGCCCGCACCTTCCGGGTGCAGCTTTCCAAGAGCAAGTTATCTAACTTCCCTGTGCCTTGGAGAAGTTTCCTCATCTGTGAGATGGGGCTGGTGATAATTCCTTCCCTTTTTAACCCAAGGAAAGCATGCAGAGAAGCCAGTGCCATCGGACCCAGAGCCAGGTCCCCAGCAGGCTAGAGGGAGCCAGCTTGCTCGTGGCAATGGTCTGACTTTTAGACACTGTGGGTTTTGTTTGCAAAAGCCCTGGTCAGGGAAGGCTTCCTGGAGGAGGGGGAGAGGCAGGTGTTGCAACGTGAATGGTGTCTATTCTGGGAACAGGACCGCATGGCGAGGATCGGGGAGAGCGGGAGAAGCAGGGGCAGGAAGGGGGAAGGGTGGGCTCCGTGCCTGCGTGCTCAGGGGAAGCAGGCGTAGGGGAGCCAGGGAAGCGTGGACATCAGGAAGCTCTTCCTCCCCTGGTTCCTCCCACATGTGGCTGTGCCCCCTGGGCCTTCTCCCTGCACATCCCTCTCCCCTCGCTTCCGCCAGCTGCCCTTCCCTCCACGCCCCCATCAGGTGGACTTGGGAGGTGACTGCAGGCATATTAATAACCCCCGTGAAACCCAACACACCATTGTGCAGACCTCTGAGCTTAGTCAGAAACCTCTACCCCGCCGGGACCCGACCGAGGGACCGAGGGAGCTGACGCCGCACGATCAGCTTTCCCTGAGCAAACGCCAGGCCCGCCCGGGCAGGTGTCCGCTGAACTCGCACTTTCTCTGGGGTCTCTGGGGCGCTCAGGGTGTGATTTCCCCCCGGGATGAGCTGAGCCGCAGGTGGATTCCCTAAACAGCCTCAGGACTGGGTCCCCCCTGGGCTGATGATGGGGCTCTCCCCGCACTGTCCCGGGGTACCCCAAGCCTGTCCTGTCCCTCTGGCTCCCATCGCCCATGGGGAGGGGTTCTAGACGTTGCTAAGTTAAGAAAGGGCTACAGATGAGTCATAGGAAGTATGTGTGCATAAAGTAGTGGCTTTCAGTCGTTCCTCTATCGGAATTAGCAAAGGCGCTTTTTAGAAATGCTGAGCCCTGGCTGGTGTGGCTCCATTGGTTGGAGCATCGTCCTGTACACCGAAAGGTTGCCGGTTCGATTCCCGGTCAGGGCACATACCCAGGCTGTGGGTTCATTCCGTGTTCAGGCAGCATCTGATCAATGTCTCTCTCTCTCTCTCTCTCTCCCTCCCTCTCCCCCCCGCCTCTTTCCCCCCCCCTCTCTTCCGCTCTTTCTTCCCTCCCTCCCTTCCTTTCCTTTCCTCTCTTTCTAAAATCAATAAAAACATCCTCGGGTGAGGACTTAAAAAATGCCGGTCCCCAGGTTCCAGCCGGCAGAGTTTGGGCTTTAGTTGCTGCCGTGAGGAGAGGGAGGCTGGCAGCCGTGTCTTTTAAGAGCTCCCCAGTGATTCGAACGGGCAGCCAAGCAAAGACTGCAGATAAGGCCCGTGGCCCACCGCTGAGCCCGTCCTCTCCACAGCCGGCAGACTGTTCCCCTAGCGTCTGCTTAGCCACACACAGGGGGTTTCCATCCTGGGCTTTGGGGGACTCTGGTGGTTTGAGGGCTGAGCATCAGCTCTGAGACCTGTCACAGCCTGGCCCTGTAGGCACCCCGTCTAGGGTCCTCCTCCCCAGACTGGCATCCTGCCTCATCGCTCCCATGGCCGGAGGACAGAGGTCATGACCCCATGGCCAGAGGCCTCCAGGTGCAGGACCGAGGCCGAACCCCCTGTGTGGGAGAGGCCGGCACAGCTGCTCGAGCAGCAGGCAGCTCCGTTGGGAAGTACTGGTCGGCCAGCTGCCGCTTCCACCTGTCTCTGCTGAATCCCAGCCATCCTCACTCGGTGTCCTGGTCACCAAGGGGTGTGGCGAAGTGGGGCCCTGCTGAGCTTGCGTTTTTCTGTCTCTTTGGAGCTCCCAGAGGCCCCACTGGCATTCCTTCAGGAAATCTCTGCCCCCTCAGCTGCCACTGGCCGCTTGCAGACCCTCTCTGTGGGGAGCTGGCCCGCCTCCCTCAGCCTGGCCTGTTTCGTCTGGGGGTTTGAGTGCGTGGAGATGCGTCTCCCCGTGGAGAGGAGGCTGACCGTGGGTCAGAGGGAGCCTGCCATTTCCAGCTGCGGTGCCGGGCCGTGGGCCAGAGGAGTCTGAGAGTGATCGGGCCGGGGGGAGCTGCCCTCCCTGGAGGAGCAGCGTGTCTCCTTCCACATTCCGGGGTCCCAGGTGTGACCCCGAGTGTGCTGGAGCTCTGGAGGGCAAGGCTGGACACAGTTGTGCATTTCGGGGAGGGGCGTACAGAGGAGCACCTGCACCTGCTCTGAGTCCGGTCAGGCCAGGGCAGGTCTAGAGACAGCCCTGGAAGAAATGACATGTGGCGGGAGGGGCCCCGGCTGCCAGGGCTGTGTGTCCGCCTGCCGTGCGGCCTGTGCCTGGGGTGAGCGTGGAGCTGCAGGTTGCTGCGGAACCCACGAGTGTGGGTGGGTGTCCGTGCCGGGGAGGGAGGCGGGTCGGGGAGCACGACTGGTTCCTGAGGCCTCAAGCTGCTCCTGACTTCCTCTGTCCCGTCTCCTCCCTGCCCTCCCGACAGCTCTGCTCTACAAGCCCATCGACCGCGTCACCAGGAGCACCCTGGTCCTGCACGTGAGTGTCAGCCCCTGCACGGCCGGGACCCGTCAGGACCCATGGGAGACCGAGCCCAGGGGGGGAGGTGCTGGAGTCACTGAGAACAGTCCATTTGGGAAACTGGGCGGAAGGTCCCTGGACCCCTGCTTGCTGCCTGGCCTGTGGAAACCACGTCAGCCGGGCCAGGGCCTACATATAACTGGGCTACTCAGCTTGACATTTGGCCAGATGCACCCTAGGAGGCAGGCACTTCCTGCCGCCCCACCCCTTGGCTGATGGTCCCCAGTGTCCTGGGAGCAGCTGTGGGTGGTCAGATGGGTGTCTCTCCCAGCTGCTGGGTGAGATGAGGCTCCACCTGGCTCCCCCACACCCCAGGGGCAAAGAGTAACGACGTCAGCAAAACAAAGACGCACCACTGCCTTCACCCCTGCTGCTGCCCCTAATTTTAGTTCAGATTTTGCAGGCATGAGTGTGGGTCCCTGCGTGCCCCCCTCGGAACTCTTCTAGTGAGAATTGAGTGCTCCCCACTGTCTTCTTATTAAGCCCCAGAACTCCTCTCAACTCACCACCCCAACCCTCTCCTCCCCAGGACTTGCTGAAGCACACGCCCGTGGACCACCCCGACTACCCACTCCTGCAGGACGCCCTCCGCATCTCCCAGAACTTCCTGTCCAGCATCAATGAGGACATTGACCCCCGCCGGACTGCTGTCACAACCCCCAAAGGGGAGGTGAGCTCAGGACCCAGCACAGCCTCACCCGCAGGCCAGGTCACCCACCCCTGCTCCCCTGATGCACGGGCACGCCGCCCTGTGCCCTGTGCCCCTCCAGCCTGATCCCTCATTCCCAGCCCTGGAGAGGCCTTCGGGCCCGGGGCTAACAGCTTCAAGTTCAGTGTCTCATTCATCTTCATGATCCTCCACTGCAGCAGAGGGGGAAACTGAGGCCTGGGGAGTCTCTCCAGGTCTGGCACACGATCCCTTAGCCACCGTGTCAGAGCTGGGTTCTTCAGTGGGGATTATCTGTCTGCAAGCCCCATGCACGTCCCCATGCCAGGGACTTGGTGGGCTCTGCCCATCTCATTCTTGAATGCACCCCCCTCATGGGTAGTATGATGTCCTTAGGCCCAACCTGGACGGCAATGGCTCAGTCTCAGGGGGTTCAGGGAGTCTGAGGGAGCTCGGGGAGTCAGGGGGAGCTCAGGGAGTCTGGGGAAGTGGGAGCTCCGAGCTGCCTCTGATCAGCCTGCGCGAGCAGGTGGGAGAAACTAAGGAGGGAGCCCCACAGCAGGAAAAGCTGGTGGGAGAGGGGGCTGAGGCAGCCAGGTTACTGGGATGTCCCAGGTGGGCGCCTAGAGGTGGCACAGCAGTTCCAGTTCCCTGGGGCCCTTCTTGGCAGAAGGGTGGCGGGGGTGGGAGGGCAGTGGAGGGAAGCAATTTGAAGAATCAGAGACAGGTACGGCACGGGTCCGCAGCCTGGCCCACATACAGCCTTCCGGTGCAGGAGAGGTAATGAAGTGGTGGTTAGGAGCGCAGGCTGGCTGGGTTTATGCTCCTTCGTTACATTTACGAGTCCCCAGTGTCTCCTGCGGAGGGAGGGAGGGAGGGACAGGATCTAGAGAGTGACTAATGGGCTGTCCCGGCGCACAGCTCCCAGGCCTGGTTTGCAAACCCGGGAACAGCACTGGTTTGTTTGACTCCGGGGAGGGAAAGCTCTGTGGAGGGCTCACAGCACTGGCAGTGTCAGATCGTTCCGATGGTGTACCTTCCACAGGCTCACCTGATGTGGTAGCACAGGTGGCTCACGTGGTGTACAACCCACGGAAGGCGGGGACAGCCCCGGCATTCTGCTGCTCCTGAGGGTGGCAGGGAGGAAACCGGGAGTCCTGTTCTTGACCATCAGCGCCCAGGTGGGAGGTGGCCGCAGGTTCCCGAGGACACGGCTGCAGCCCCACAGAGGGTGGCCAGGCCTCCCCTCCATCTGGGGCGGGTGAAGAATTGACTCAGAGGTAGTAGCATCAGCAGCCCTGAGAGGGTCTGCAGGTCAAGTCGGACTGAAGCTAGAACGACTTCTTAGGCAGGGTTGTGGGGTGGGGGTGGGGATATTCATGCTCCAGGGTAGAGGAGCCAGGTCACCGGAGCTCGGGTCCATCTGGGTGCGAGCTGTTGAGAGCTGCGGAAAAGTGTAAAGGTGCCATGGTTTTGTTTTGTTTTCTAATCCTCACCCAAGGATATTTTTCCATTGATTTTTAGAAAGAATGGGAGAGAGGGAAAGACAGAGAGAAATATCGATGTGAGAGAAACATCGATTGGTTGCCTCCCTCCTGCACGTGCCCCAACCAGGGCCTGGGCCGGGAAGGAGCCTGAAACCAAGGTGCATGCCCTTGACCAGAATCGAACCAGGGACCCTTCGGTCCGCAGGCCAATGCTCTGTCCACTGAGTCACACCGGCTAGGGCTAAAGCTACCATTGTTGATCCACAGAATGTGCTGGGCACTGGGGCCATTTTGCATAAACCAGTTTTGATGATTCCTTCCCTATGGGCTGATGTCATCATCCCTCAATTTAACTGAGATTAAGAGAGGTCAGGGGACTCGCCCGAGATCTCAGCTAGGAAGTGGCAGAGTCTAGATTCAAGCCCATGCCCATGTGACCACCAGGCACTGCGGCCCCTCCCTGCAGCCCACCCCCCAGCTGGATGGTGCCCCTAGTGCCTGCTGGGCCCTGGGCTGACCCCCCCTGAGCAGGAGGGCGGGTGTGCATCTCCCGCAGACTCGGCAGCTGGTGAAGGACGGCTTCCTGGTAGAAGTGTCGGAGGGCTCCCGGAAGCTGCGGCACGTCTTCCTCTTCACAGACGTCCTACTGTGCGCCAAGCTAAAGAAGACGTCTGCGGGGTGAGTCTGTGTGAGGCCAGGGTGCGAAGTTGGGGGAGGAACTAGACCAGTGATGGCGAACCTTTTGAGTTCGGCGTGTCAGCATTTTGAAAAACCCTAACTTAGCTCTGGTGCCGTGTCACATATAGAAATTTTTTGATCTTTGCAACCATAGTAAAACAAAGACTTCTATTTTTGATATTTATTTTATATATTTAAATGCCATTTAACAAAGAAAAATCAGCCAAAAAAATGAGTTGGCGTGTCACCTCTGACACGCGTGTCATAGGTTCGCCATCACTGAACTAGACCCATCCTGCTGCCCCCTGTAGAACCCCTTTAACAAGCTGGGGCAATCTGCATAGCTTTTCCTTTTATTTATTTTTATTTATTTATTTTTTTAATATATTTTATTGATTTTTTACAGAGAGGAAGGGAGAGAGATAGAGAGTTAGAAACATCGATGAGAGAGAAACATCGATCAGCTGCCTCCTGCACATCTCCTCCTGGGGATGTGCCCGCAAGCCAGGTACATGCCCTTGACCAGAATCGAACCTGGGACCTTTCAGTCCGCAGGCCGACGCTCTATCCTCTGAGCCAAACCGGTTTCGGCAGTTTTTCCTTTTAAAAACGTATTAATTAATTCCATTTTACTGCATAGCCTTTTTCTAAAAATAAATTGTTTTTAATTATAAAGATAATATAACCAAATTACAAACAAAAAAAAACCCATCACCCATCCGAACATAAGCATCAGTCTCCTGCTGCTATATTTCCTTTCGGTTTTTTTTTTAATGTCCTTATGTTTTTTCATATACTTGTAATCAGAGTGAATACCCAATTTGGGGCTCTGTGTTCATTTCACGTCATAAGCATTTTCCCTGTGGCTGCCTAATCTTCATAATCATCGTTTCACTTTCCTGCGTGATGTTACGAGTGGATATGCCGTGATTTCCTTCGGCATTCTTCTTTTATCGGACAGCTCTACGTTTTTGCTAACTATGAGTCAGTGAATATTCATTAAACCCGCTGCTGTCATTTTTGTTGAGCGGTTCTGCCCGCCAGGTGTCATGACAAATGCTTTGAATAGATTATTTCTCATCGTCCCAACAACTCTATACAGTAGGTATTATTGTCCGCACCTCACGGACAGAAAAGACTAGGGTAGTCACAGAAGCTGCCCAAGGTCGCACACCTGCGGGTGGAGGAGATGGGATTTGAACCTCACTCCAGCCTGGAAGCCTGTGTCCACCTCACCTCCATCTCTGTACCTAGTGAGATGGGTCCGCTCTGCGCCACGAGCAGAAAAGGTTGTTCAGTATTCACCCCACCTTCTTTCCCCTACTGTGTGCCAAGTATGCTCGCGCACAGTCAGTCCACGGGCTAGACAGTGAGTAACACTAAGGGACCAGGAGGAGAGGTGCAAACCTCGGCTCTGGGGGAGGTGAGAGGAGGAGAGGTTGTCACTCCCTGGAACGAGACCTGAGATTACTCTAAAGCAGAGATGGCCGTCCTGAGCAAACGCACAAATGCCTTCAGCCCTTTGCCCGTGGCGGGCATTACCAGTGAGCCAGTGCGCTGTTGCACACCGGGCTTGAACGTGGCTTTATAATCCTCCACCCGGTACCCCCCGGGACCTCTATGGATCAGTGTGGGCATTCAAAATAACATTTATATTCCATCTCTAGCCTAAAGGGTAATGAGTGTGAGCTAAGTACGGATAGGCCGGCAGGGAGGGGAGAGTGTGGGACGGGCAATAGTTAAGTGTGAGGTTTGGGATGCTGCCTGCCCCGGAAGCCTATCCCTCCTCCCCGTGCGTGGTTCCTGATTGGGCTCCTCGGGGACAAGGGATCGCTTTTGCCTGTGACGAGTTCTCGGTAAACGTTTCTCGGTGGTTTTTGGGTCCAGCAGTTCAGGCTCAAAGAGCCAAGTTCCTTCTGGCTCATGCCTTCCTCTGGCTTGTGTGCAGGAAACACCAGCAATATGACTGCAAATGGTACATCCCTCTGGCCGATCTCGTGTTTCCGTCCCCCGAGGAGTCGGAGGCCAGCCCCCACGTGCACCCCTTCCCAGACCACGAGCTGGAGGACATGAAGATGAAGATCTCCGCCCTCAAGAGTGAGATCCAGAAGGAGGTGAGCAGAGCCTGGCGTCTGAGCTGGGACAGGAAGTTGGCTGTTTTTATTGGGGGCCCTTCGAGGAGAGGTGCGGGCAGGGGAAGTTGTAAGGGTTGGGAGCCTGATAAGGAGGGAAGATGAAAGAGTAGGAGGCCTCAAGCACAATGCTTAGGGAAAGGCTTTGATGGTGGCAGATTAGCACTGAGCAGATGGAGGCCGCTCAGAATTTAGTGGGGGTAATTACGGGAAATTTCCCGGAGAACAGTGTAAATCAAACACTAGAAAAGGGAAGCAAGAGAAGGCCGTCTTAAGGAAAAGCAGGACGTGTATGAGAGAAAGGACCTGGGAAGCCTCAGAAACTGACAGATCAAGGAGGCAAAAACGAAGGAGCGAAGGGCCTTGAATATCAGTTCACGCACTTGGTCTAAAAATGCACAGAAGCTTGCGCCCTGACAGAGAATTGAGGTTCTTGCCAAACACAGGTGAAACGTTCACCAACACTTAACATGTATTAGGCTGCAAGTGAAATCTCAATTTTTATTTTAACTTTTTAAAATATATTTTTATTGATTTCAGAGAAGAAGGGAGGGAGAGGGAGAGAGAGATAGAAACACCTATGATGAGAGAGAATCATGGATTAGCTGCCCCCTACACACCCCACACTGGGGATCGAGCCCACAACACAGGCCTGTGCCCTGACTGAGAATCAAACCATGACCTCTGGATTCATAGGTCAGTGGTCTGCAAACTCACTAGTCAACAGAGCCAAATATCAACAGTACAACGATTGAAATTTCTTTTGAGAGCCAAATGTTTTAAACCTAAACTATATAGGTAGGTACATTGTTATTAACTTAATTAGGGTACTCCTAAGCTGGCCTTTGCTAAAAACGTCCTCAATCTGATTGAGGTACGTTCGCTGAGGTCGACCCCTTCCAACTCTCCCATCCACACTCGTCTTGTATACTTGTTTCGTCTGTCTCCTTTCCGAAAACCGACTTCTGCGCATGGGCCACGAAGTTTCAATCGCACTGTACCTACGACGCACCCGCACGTGGTATTCTGTGGAAGAGCCACGCTCAAGGGGCCAAAGAGCCGCATGTGGCTCGCGAGCCGCGGTTTGCCGACCACTGTCATAGGTCAACGCTCAACTACTGAGCCACACCGGCCGGGCAGAAATGTCAATAAAAAATAAAAAAATTGGTAGCGTACCAGTTACGTTCACAGATCACAGTGCAGTAAAACTAGAAATCAACAATTAGAATGTATTTAAGGGTAAGCCTAGAAAGCTAAAACTTTCAGGGTACAGAGGAAATCAAAATTGCAACTGTAGACTGTTTAGAACTGCAGGAACATGAGCGCACCACATGTCAGAACCCATGGGATGTAGCCACAGTGCTATTTTCAGGAAAATGCAGCCTTAAATTCATGTATTTGAAAGCACCCAGGAGGAGCCTTCCCCATAAATGGCAGGCGGGGCATGGAGGGGCCTGGTCTCTTCCTCACCCATCCAGGCTCTGCTGGGGCCTCACCTCCTCCGGGGAGCCTTCCCTGATAGCCACCCACTGCAGTTTGGGTTGGGTGCCCGACTTCCTGGTTCCTGATGTTTGCCTCTTTGCTTTATAGGTACTGCTTTCCCTCACTCAACAGGCTTTGAACTCTAGCGAGAGACTCTCTTAATTCAGTTATGTTCCTAGTCCTTGACACCTCATAAATCGTTGCTTCCTGAAGGATTGTTGAGGAATACAGAGCAGATGGCCTCTGAGGATCCTTTCAGCTCAGACACCTCTCCTTGAACAGGGGAGGAGCCCCTAGTAAAACCCCAGGGGCACTGGGACTGAGGGTCTGACTGGGGTGCATCCATCCAGAGGGAGCAGCCTGACCAGCACACGTGTCCTCCCTCTGAATGGCCAGGCTCGGCCGCCTCAGTGGAGCCTGTTTCCCCGTCTAGCACCGCCCACCAACCCCACCCAGGGGCGTCCTGCAGGCCTGCTCCTCACCTGGTCCTGGGACCCAGCAGGCTTTGTGCCTACGCTCCTGCCCCAGGTGTGTAGGTGTGGCCTTCTGCTCAATCAGTGCTGCCTGAGCTCCGCTGGCTGCTGGCTGCAGGGCTGTGCCAGACGCCACCCAGGGTTCCTCACAGTGGAGGAGACGGATACGCCCATTATGACATGTGACACATGTGATAGGAGTCAGTGGCGAGGCACAACAAAGTCGTTCTCTGAGTCACAGAAAAAGCAGATTTACTTTTAAAAAAAAGTGTTTTTATTCATTTTTAGAGAGAGAGAGAGTGAGAGAGAGAGAAACATCAATTGGCTGCCTCCTGCATACCCGCTACTGGGGATTGAGCCTGCAACTCGGGCATGTGCCCTGACCGGGAATCGAACCCGCAACCTCTCAGTGAATGGGACGATGGTCAACCAACTGAGCCACACCGCCCAGGGCAACATATTTACTTTTTTAATAACATGTTTTGAACTTAGGCAACCCTGGCTTGTTACAGGGACAGGTCACAATACCGGAGCATGTAGAATACAGCTGATCATGGCTCAGCCCCCTTGTTAGCAGTTTGAGGTGCATTCTGCTAGTCTTCTGTGCTTATGCTGCACGCACAGCACGCCTGTGTGTATTTTAATGAGACTAGGTTACAGGTGCTGTTTTGTCATGTAAGTTTTTCACCTAACAGTGCACCTTAGAGCTCTCTGGGCCTGGCACAGCCTTTCTAACAGCTGCATCCTATTCTGTTGCTTGATTGCACAACCACGTATTTGGGTATTTAGAGTGTTTCTGGCTCGTGATTCTTTGCAGGCAAGTCTGCAGTATACATCACCACACTCCTGTTTCTTCTCTCTGGTGGATTCCCTGCAAGGGGCTTGTGCATCTGATGGCCAGATGTACCTCTGAGCAGGTCGCATCCGATTATGTTCCCACCAGCAGTTTGTGGGAGTCACGGTGACAACACTGGCTGGGAGCCTTGCTGCCATTTTGCTAGTCTAGTGGGTAAAAAAAAAAATGCTGCAGAAATGAATTTCAACTGTGGAGTTTGAGGACGGCATTGAAAGCAAGACTTAAGCGTAAGGGTAGTTAATAAAGGGAAGGGGTCGACTAGAGGGAACGGCTCGCCAGAGAACAGGGAATAGCACCCTGAGGCTGAGGTGGAGGGTGCAGGGTGGGGCGTGGTGGGATATCAGGCAGGGCATGGAGGCGGGGACCCAGCTGTGGTAGGCCCCGTGCACGAGGCCAGGAATTAGGGCTTTGTGCTGAACGGTGTCTGAGGTTCCGAAGCAGCGTACCTTGAAGGTACCTGCGGTTTAATTTATAGGGTGAATGAAGAGGCTAATGCGATGGAAGGAAGATCTTTATTAATTACAGTGTCCATGAGAGAGGCCACACCACCAGGGCCACGTGGGAAAGCACCACGTTTGGTCAGGAGGCAGAAGGAGCGTGAAAAAACGTGGCCCAAAGCCTGTGTTGAGCTTTCCAAGGGGAAGGAAGGCCGGGCAGGAAACAGCCTAGGACTGGCCAGTGTGGATAATGTTGGAGGCGCTGGGTTGTAGGAGCTGCCCCTAGTTATCTGGCACCTGGTCCTACGTGATGAGGGCAGGGGAATGACATGTGAGAGATACATGAGCCCAGCTGGTGTGGCTCAGTGGTTGAACATTGACCCATGAACCAGGAGGTCATGGTTCGATTCCTGGTCAGGGCACATGCCCAGGTTGTGGCTCGATTCCCCAGTAGGGGGCACACAGGAGGCAGCCAGTCAATGATTCTCATCATTGGTGTTTCTCTCCCTCCCTTCCTCTGTTTGAAATCAATAAAAACATATGTTTTATTTTTTAAAATTTTTTAAAAAGGAGAGAGAGAGGAGGTAGTAGGGGGTAGGCCTCAGGGTTCGCTGGTTTGCATTTGAAAGATATGCTCACAGAGGAGTCATTGACTGTGTTAGAAATTAGCATGATCTGGGAGGAACAGTTTTCTCCCTGGCCAGGAGTCCTCCCATGATGTCAAAGCATCATAATATATTGAAAAAGAAAAAAAATCCGATGAACACACGGGGGGAAGGGTGCTAAAGCCACTGAGTGAGACGTGGAGTCTGAGTGTGAGGGAAACCATCTCTGCCCTCTCCCCGCAGAAAGCCAACAAGGGCCAGAGCCGGGCCATCGAGCGCCTGAAGAAGAAGATGTTTGAAAATGAGTTCTTGCTGCTGCTCAATTCCCCCACCATCCCATTTCGGATCCACAATCGGAATGGAAAGGTCAGGAAGGGTGGGGATGGGACAGAGACAGCCCCCTTCCTCCGTACAGGGCTGCCCACTGTGGCTCCCAGCCCTGACCTGTGGGGATCAGGGACTCCAACCCCCAATTCTCAAGGAGGCTGCCAGGCTCCGGCCCTGGACTCCCTCTCCCCAGTGGTGTGGAGCTAGTGCCCTCTGCTGGCCATCATTGGCACTGCCACTTCTGTCACTGGGCTGCCCAGGAAGGAGGCCCCCCTCCCAGCTGCCTCCTCCAAGCCTGGGGGTACCTGGGTTAGAGGGAGCTTTGTTGGAGCCCTGGGCTACAGGAATGTGCGTGTCTGACCATGGCCGCCCCGCTGAATTGTCATCTCCTCTCTTCAGAGCTACCTGTTCCTACTGTCCTCGGACTATGAAAGGTCAGAGTGGAGAGAAGCGATTCAGAAACTACAGAAGAAGGGTAAAGTCCCCACCCACTCTGCCCTGAGGGGTCCATGGCAACCATGGGCATTTGTAATCCCCAGCACCTCCAGTCCCATGCCTCCCCTTCAGCCCTCACAGCCACTCTAAACTGCCAAGGCAGGTGGCACTTCACTGATGTTTCTGAACAACTGAGGCCCAAAGAATTGGTGATTTACTTAAGGCAGTGGTTCTCAACCTGTGGGTCGAGACCCCTTTTGGGGGTCGAATGACCCTTTCACAGGGGTCGCCTAAGACCATCGGAAAACACGTATATAATTACATATTGTTTTTGTGATTAATCACGATGCTTTCATTATGTTCAATTTGTAACCATGAAAGTACATCCTGCATATCAGATATTTACATGACGATTCATAACAGTAGCCAAATGACAGTTATGAAGTAGCAACGAAAATAATTTTATGGATGGGGGTCACCACAACATGAGGAACTGTATGAAAGGGTCACGGCATTAGGAAGGTTGAGAACCACTGGCTTAAGGCATAAAATGAATTCGCATTAGGAGTAGCCCCAGAGTCAAGGATTGCCCCCCCCCCCCCCACTCTCCCTGTCCCCATCCCTCTCTCATACACACATACATGAACCTCTTCAGTTAGACTCTCCTGTTCTTACCCCTCTGACGTCACCCACAGCTATCCCCATGTGAGGGTTCACAAGTCTTTCCCCTTTTTTCCAGTGACCAACTCTGTCCCTAGAATTAAGGTTTTTCCCTGCAATAGCCCCCAAAGAGAGCAGCAGGTCCTAGTGGACCCATGACAATGTTTCTCTCTCTCTCTCTCTCTCTCTCTCTCTCTCTCTCTCTCTCTCCCTCCCTCTTCTTCTCCCTCCCTCCCTCCCTCCCTCTCTCTCTCCCTCCCTCTCTCCCTCCCTCCCTCCCTCTCTCTCCCTCCCTCCCTCCCTCTCTCTCCCTCCCTCTCTCTCTCCCTCTCCTTCTCTCCCGCTCCTCCTGCAGATCTCCAGGCCTTTGTCCTGAGCTCAGTGGAGCTCCAGGTGCTCACAGGATCCTGTTTCAAACTTAGGACTGTACACAACATTCCTGTCACCAGCAATAAAGATGGTAAGATCTGGAACCCAACATTGCCCAATCAGCAGATCTACTCCCCCCAGGATAGTGCTGGGGCTGTCCACAAGGGCCCAGCGGACACTGGGCTACAAATGGCTGATCTCTGCTCAGTTGGGCTGGGATGACTCAGTGGCCAGGAGCACAGGAAGCTCAAACAGGGGTTGTCTCTTCCCCAGATGGCCCCAACTCCTCCCTGCCCCGCCCCCCCCTCTGGCTTAAGAGAAGATTCTGGGACACTGGTCGTCAGATAATGGAAGCAAAAGACAAGCATGGGTGGGGAGTGGGGACAGGAGGAAATGGAGGTGGCTTAGAATAGTGCATAACAAATAAGGCCAGAAGTTTCCAGGCATTAGCTCTTGAAAGGCCTTGAATGCCCAGCGAGGGAATTTGTTGTTCTAGCCCAGGAGCCTGTGGGAGGTTTTTGAGCAGAGCTGAGATCGGGGCTGGTCACTGCCTGGAGTGGGTAGGATCTGACTGCCCGTGGGTGCTGCAAAGGGGTTTTGAAGGCAGGCTCTCCTCCACCTATGGGGGTATCTGCCCTCTGTGTTCCAACAAGGAGGCAGAGATGGACCTTCTCTCGCATTGGCGCAGAGTGACTTATGTTGGCTAATTTTTACTTTGAAAGGCGAGGCTGAGAAGGGCGGTCACAGGATAGCAGGACTTGGAGGGAGAGGGAAGGTGCCCTGGGGAATGTGTGGACTGGCCTCCCAGGCTGAGTAGAGGGGGGAGGGGCACCCCCAGCTCACGGTCCTGGAAGTAGTGAGGAATGGAAGCTTCTTCATCCGGCCACCAGGTGGTGCTCTCAGCCCCGGGCTTAGGCCGCATCTCCCACGCTTTCTGCCTCCCGGCCAGTCTGGGGTGAGGAGGGGGTGAAGCAGAGGAGCCTCTCACCACCCCCGACCCTGGGGCTTTTCTCTCTTGCAGACGACGAGTCTCCCGGGCTCTATGGCTTCCTTCATGTCATCGTCCACTCTGCCAAGGGGTTTAAGCAGTCAGCACGTGAGTGTCCCTGACCACCAGCCCCAGGCAGTGGCCGGGCGGGGCCGTTGTTCAGCCTGTCACAGGAAGTCCTTTTTATCTCATTTGTCTCCAGTAGGAATTCGTGAGTCAGTTAGACAGGTAATAGTCTCTCCCCATTTTCCAGATGAGAAAACTGAGTCACAGAGAGATACAAAGGACTTAACGCCACTCAGGATCAGAAAACCAGGGCTCCTGACTCCTCTCCTCTCAGCCAGCCCCTTCCCACTCCCTCCTCTTCCTCACGGGGGGGGGGGGGGGGGTCTGCCCTCTGCCCCTCCCTGTACAGTGCATCACGCAGAGGTTGTGCCATTGGCTCACGCACCCGACGTTCAATACACATTTACTGCGAAGCCCGAGTTCCTGGGTAGATTGGCCTCCTCTCTCTGTGTTCCCGTCACCCCAGGGCTAACCATGGCTACAGCACCTGTCATACTGCTTTGTCACTTAAAATTTGCCTCTCCCACTGTGAGTTCTTAGAGGGCAAGGAAATCATTGGATGAATAGGAGCTCAGAAATGCTGACCTGAGTAGTTCATTTCCAGACGCCTGCTGTGTGCCGGTACCTCACTAGGTGCTGGGGAACAGGCAGATGTGGCCCTGTGTGGAGAAGTCTTGGCAAGGTCAGAGCCTTTTCACGGGCGTTACCTGCTCTGATCCTCCTGAGCCTGCAGAGTTCACTGATACCATTCTCGTTTTACGTGAAGAAGCTGGGGCCCGACGGCTCAAGGGATTTTCCCGGGTGGCCCAGGCAGGTCACGTGGGTGGTGGGTGGAATCCGTGTCTCCCACCGCCCGAGCCCACGCTCTTGTCTTTAGAGCATCCCTTCTCTCAGGGCGGCCAGGACCCCGCACCCACCGCTCGGCTGAGCTGCCTGTACACGTGGCAGCTTCTTGGACCCTCCCCAGACCCACGGAATCCCCCAGGGGGGGCACTGCCCAGGAATATTCCTGGTTAGTAAGCTCCATAGGGCTGTCGTACCCGCCCAAGTCTGCGGCCCATGGAGCTAGACCCTGCGCCTCCCATCCCCACGGAGCCCAGATGTCTCGCCCCTCCTCTCTCTCTCTGCTTCGTGTTGGCTGGGATGGGCTTTGTGGTTAGACATGGGGTGAGCTGCTACGAAATCTCTCCTTACCTCCAGGCTGTCTCCACTTCCTCCCTCCCCTGGCTGACTCAGATACTCACTCTGACTCGAGGGGGTAGAACTTATGCATCTCAGTGTGGCTTCTCGTCACAGTGAACCCCTGGCATCTGCAGTCAGGCCCAAGGTGCAGGCACCACGAGCCTCCTGTTTCACGGGTGAACGTGACCAGGCAGAGAGGCTGGTGATTCAGGCAGAGGGAGGATTTGGACCCAGACAATCTGATGCCTCCCCATTTTCCCCATGAACTAGCCCGTAGCCCTCGACGGAGGATTCACACCCACCTGTCAGCTGGCAGCCCTCCTGCCCCTCCATCTCTGTCACCCACACTGACTGGCTGAGGCCAGATGCTGGGGCCTCTGACATTGTTCACCTTTAATCTGCACCCACATCCCCATGTGCCCAGTTGTATCTCCTCTACGTCGCACCCGGCTGGAGACACCTTGGGGGCAGCTCCACCTCCATTCTCAGGGAAAAGAGCCCAGCTGAGCAACCCCTGGGCCAGAGCTGTATGTCCACCCTCTGGCCTCTGCCCTTTGCCCCTTGAGTCACCCTGCACAGGGTTGGCTGTATGCTCCAAAGCTGACCCCCAACACACACAGTGCCCTGGAGAGCAGCGTTGGCAGCTCCCATGGCGGGGAGAATGGGGGGCTGCCAGGGTCCCAGCCCTAGAGGGAGCATGTGCCTGGGGAACCACCCAGGGCCTGGGAGACCACCCAGTGCTGTGGCCTGGTCTGTTAGGTCCCAGGGTAGAGGGGAGAAGGGTTTCAGCCTTAAAGGCCATGATTCAAGAGGGAAACACTGCCCGGCTGGTGTGGCTCAGTGGTTGAGCATCGACCTATGAACCAGGAGGTCACCGTTTGATTGGCACTTGCCTGGGCTGCAGGCTCTATCCCCAGTAGAGGGTGTGCAGGAGGCAGCCAGTCAATGAGTCTCTCATCATTGATGTGTCTCTCCCTCTCCCTTCCTCTCTGAAATCAATGAAAATATATTTTTTAAAAGATTGAAAAACTAGGGAAAGCTCCCCAGACGCCCACCCCCAGCCTCCACCACTCAGTTACCTGCAGCACATGGGGGTGGTAAGACTCCATTCTTCACCCCACGTGGGGCTGGCGGAGAGGAACGGAGCCCTGGGTTTCTGGTCCTGTGTGATATTACATCCTCTTATCTCTCTCTGACTCCATGTTCTCATCTGGCAAATGGGGAGAAGCTGTTAGCGCTCTATTAGGGCTTGCCCACTGTGTGCAGCCCTGCTCCTGGCTAAGAAAACAAGGCTGCTGCTGCCTGGTGGGGCGGCAGTGAGGGGGCGGGAGATAAGAAAGAGACAGAAAAGACAACTGCAGTTACAGTTCCGTGCGATGAAGAAAACAACGGAGTGAGCGCTGGGAATGTGGGAGGCGCTTTGGTTGTCTCAGTGACGGGGGCTTCTCCAGCTTCCAGCCCCAGAGGCCAGAGGCCCTCCGGAGACTCCCACCTCAAATGCCAGGCCCACCCTGCTAAGGGACCTGGGATCAGTATGGGGGGGGGCGGTGCCAGGAGGCCTCAGTGGGGAGGAGGCAAAGATCAGGGGTGAAGGGACGAGGGCCCTAAGCAGGGAGAGCTGGGCAGGTTGGGGAGGAGAGCAGCGCGGCCAGAGTGCGGTGGATGAGGCCGGAGGGCAGCACCACCTGAGAGGAGTGCAGAGCAGTGGGAAGAGGCCAGGCTCGCGTGCGCGAGGGGCTGTGCAGAGGAGCCCGAGGGCAGCCCCTGGTGCTGGGAGGGACGGTGTATTAAACCCCTTTTCCTCGGGGCCTCACTGGATGTGCTTCTGCCTGTCCCCCCTGCAGACCTGTACTGTACCCTGGAGGTGGATTCCTTCGGCTATTTTGTCAGCAAAGCCAAAACCAGGGTATTTCGGGACACGACAGAGCCCAAGTGGGACGAGGTGAGTGGCAGGGGCCGGTGTGCCCCTCAGGGACCCCTGAGCTTGTCACCACCAGCCATGCCCACCCCACTCCCTGTGCTCAGGTGCTGTTGGCTGGGGTTGGCGGGGCCAGCTCTGTCCCTCAGCCCTCTGCCCTGCATCCCTGCTTATTTGACTTCTGATCTCGTGCTTATGTGCAGACACGGGGTTTCCGCTCAGGCCCCAGACCCCACTCCCTCAGTGATTTGAAAGCCCTGGAGCCCCAGAAAGTGAGGACGCTCCTCCCTGCCCCGCGGGGTGGTCCCCGTGGGCCCCCCTCACCCCCCTCACAGCCTTGCGAAGTTGGGGCCCCCACCTGCTAGGAGACCGGGTCCCCCACGTCCGCGGCTCAGGACCCTGGCTCTATCCTTCCTCAGGAGTTTGAGATCGAGCTGGAGGGCTCCCAGTCCCTGAGGATCCTGTGCTACGAGAAGTGCTACGACAAGACCAAGGTCAACAAGGACAACAACGAGATCGTGGACAAGATCATGGGCAAAGGGCAGATCCAGGTGAGGTCCCGATGCGGCCCCGGCGCCCCGGCAGGAGGTGGTGGGGTTGGGACGGCATCCTTCTCACTGGCCTCCTTGGTCCAGGGCCTTGGCCTTTTGTGCCTCGGGTTCCAGGCTGGTTTGAGAAGCCGCCCGGCCTGTTGGTTCCCCTGCGGGAGGTGACATCTCGTTGTAGCCCCAGGCGCCCATGTGTGCCCGGTTCCTGGGGCTTCCGCACCTGGCTCAGGTGGGCCACCCACTCTCCCGCAGGAGAGGGCTCCCTGTGTCTTCCCTTCCCACCTCTGGTCTCCTGGTGGCTTTTCCCAGGCGCACTGCGTGGAGGAGTCTGGGGCTACATCCGCGAGGCGGTGTTTGATGAGCAGTGTCTGCTGTAGGGTGTGAGGCCCAGCATTCGGGGGGGCTTCAGATCTGCTGGGTGGCTGGGGCTGGTCTCTAGGGCTGCTGGGCCTTACTGGTCCCTAGAGTCCACCGGCGTGGGGTTGGTTGTGTGGGTCAGGTTAAGGGTGCGCCCGCATGGGCGGTGTTTCTCGGTGCCCTGTTAATGGATGCGGGGAAAGGGCCTTTTGCAGCCCAAGTCTCTGGAAATTCTTCCAATTTGGGAAATGGCTGTTCTTCACATTCCTGTGAGGAGGATGCAGACATGGGCAGGCGTGCAGCCATGTACACCCATCTGGCACCGTGTGTGGCCTCACGCTCAGGACACGAGTGGCTGGTTCGGGGGTCGATCCCGTGACCATGAAGTCAAGGGAGACAATGACTGGGTGCACACAGCGGGGCTGTGGGTGCAGAGAGCTGAGCGATGCTTGTTTGCAGGAAGCGTTGGTTCTCTGATGGTTGAGCTTTAGAGTTTGGTGACTGGCTCTTGGCTGGGTGTTCTTAGCAGCATTGCCCCTTGGTGACCTGTGTGGGCTGCCTGCTCCCCCCGTCTCAGGCTCTAGTGCAGCGGTCGCTAACCTTTCGGACCTCATGGACCACTGGTTGGCGACCGCAGCTCTAGTGTTTGAAGGGGGGGGGGGGGGGGCTCCATTTGGTGGGGTCCTGGCCATCTGCCTCATGTTGCCCCAAGTTCCTGAGCACATCTCTTCCTAACTCTGGGGGACCTCTGCTCCCCTCCTCAGCACTGTCTCCAGAGAGATGGTGTTGCCAGGCAACCATAAGTCAGTCCTTCATTATTTTAGTCATGATTTAGGAAAAGGGGACTGAAGAGAGAGAACTCTCTCTCAATTCAGCCCTGGGAACCCACTTCCTGCGGGGGTAAGGAGTGGGGAGCCCCACATTCCAGGGCAGGCGGGAGTGACCAGCAGGGATGGGGCTCTGGGCTGGCCCATCCAGCCCAGGAGACACCCAGCCAAGAACTATGACCGGCTGCCATGTGCCCAGAACCTGGGTGGCCTTGGGGTAGAAGAGTTAAAGGGGTGTCCAGCGCAGCCAACTCAGTGAGTCCCAGGGGCCCTGACCCCTCCAGAACCCAGGGTCCCTCCAGGGCTCGGTGGCATTGTCCCCACCTGGACTTCCAGTCCTGTTGCTCCCTCCTCCTCACTTCTGTCAGCCGCACAGCCCCAGGGGAAGCACAGCATAAGTCACTGCATCTCGGAGACAGGAGCAGATGGAGGCCGTGGGGGAGGGGGAGGGAGCCAGGTTATGTTTGGCAAAGCAGAAAGCACAGTCCGTTAAGGAAAATGTTTCTGTGTTTAAGCTTCGAGGAATGTTAAATGCCTGGGAGTGATATTAAAAGAAACACAAACCTCCCTGCTGCCAGCTGACCTGGGCCTGTGAGCTGCCAGTTCAGAACCAGCGTCCTCCGAGGGCTTTGAAGTCTGCGGGCCGGGCCCTCAGCTCCCCGGGGTGCAGCGCTGGTGCAGCCCTTGGCCCTCAGCCACAGAGCTTCGGACAGGCCTTCCTGTGAATTGGGGAGCGGGAGGGGCCTCCTCACCAGGGGTTAGCCAGGCCTTGTGAGGGCCCCATCACCTGTGGCTGCCCTCGGAGATACCAAGGATGACAGGCTGGGGGGAGAGCCTGCACCAAGCTGTTCCCCCGTGGCCAGGCCCCACAGACCGCTGGGACGGTCTGTTCCCACAGCTGCCGCCACCTCCCTTCCTGCCACGTGTCCAAGGAAAGGAATCTGGTGCTCGGTTCTGCTCCCCTGCAGCGGGCGCCGAGGATGGAGCTGAAGGTGGCCTGGCAGTAGGGCCGGGTCCTCGGGGATGTCCAGCTGGCCTGCAGAGAAGGCAGGGGAAAGGCCCACCCGGTGCCCCCCTCCCCGCCTCTTTCTAAGTCCCTTCTGGCTCAGCCCCTCCAGACAACAGCCAGGGACCCCACCTCCTAAGCTGTAGGCATTTGCTCCAATAGAGTCTCCGGCTCTGGGTTTGCTTGAGATGGCAGTGGGGCCTGGAGCTGAGGGGCGGGGGAGTGGCGTTTAGTGACAGGCAGATGGCGGTGCTCATCACCAACGTGCGTCCTCAGAGGCCCATTCCCAACATTCTCTCTTGACCCTTGCAACAGCTCTGCAAGGAAAATGACAACCGTATTCTCCCCATTTTACAGATGCGTTCACTGAGGCCCAGGTGCCTCTGCTGGCAGTGCACAGGAAAGGCCACGCTCTCTCCCTTGTGCTGTGTCACTGTGTCCCAGGTCTTCATCAGGGAGTCTCCCGGCCCGGGTGAGGGGCGCTGGCATGGCTCGTAGCCTGGAGGAGGAGTCGGGGTGGTATTCCGCCCTAGCATCCTGCTTTATGACACAGGGTGAGCTGCAGTCCTCTTACCTCTGGGCAGGAGACATGTCTGTCTGGTGCACCTGAGGGAAGCATGCATGCAGAGAGCCAGGGACAGGGACTTACTGTGCATCTGCAGTGCGCCCCGCTGCTCCGAGGGGTGTAGGGGCTGGCCTCAAGGAATCTACCGCCAGTTTGGAAGACAAGTGTATCAATATGTGTCTCCCCGGGGAGAGCAAGGCAGGATGGCAGTGACGATGATGATTACGTCAGAGAGCGGACTGTGAGCCCAGCGCGGGGCTGAGACTCACAGCGTTATCTCAGGGGGGTCTTCAGAGTGCCCTGTGGGATAGGAAAGTGACCCCCGTTTTAAAGATGAGAAAGCTGAGGCATAAAGCGTTCAGTCACGTGTCTAAGAGCAGGCAGCCAGGGGGCAGGGCAGCCAGCGCTGGAAGCAGCTGGACCCGGACCCTTGCCTTGCCCCCCCTCCTCCCCGGGGCTCTCCTGTCTCCCACCGTTCCACGCTAGTAAGAGGGACACGTGGGCCACAGGAATTCAAAGAAGGAAAGAGCCTCATGGGGTGCAGTTAGGGAGGCTTCCAGGGGGAGGTGGAGCAGGAGGGAGTGGAGAGCACTGGATTTTTTAAATTCCAAAAGCAGTGTTTGTATTAGAGAGAAAATTGCAATAATAATAGATTGACCTGAACATAATCACCAACCACCCCACTCCCACTCTGAAACAGCCATTTTGTTCGTGCCTTTTCCCTTCCTCAGATGTCATCGTGCGTATTTTGTATTTTTTCTATTTTCATGTGTTGTCATCACCCCCTTTCTTCTGGGGCCGTATGTGGTCTTTATAATGACCTTTTTGTTGCATTGTCGAAAGTACTGCATCTACTTTGTAAAAGTCATTTTCTGTAATGACCAACACGTGCAGTGCTGTTCGGAGGCTCTTTGTTATTCTAGCCAGGTGACAGGCTCTGGATCAGCAGAAAGGGGAGGGGCGGGCATTCCAGGGGGTGAGGGGAGGGCCTCTTGGCCAGGAGCAGGGAGGCAGGCATGCACAGGGAGTGTCCCAGGAAATTGAGGAGCCCCCCTGCCGTGAGCAGGAGAGATTGTGAGCAAGTAAGGAAGACGGAGAGTGAAGGAATGAGTAAAAGAAGAGGGTCAGTGGAGTTTTAGGCCAGAAGGGATCCTGGAGGGCATTTAATCCAATCTTGGTTTTGGGGGGAGAAGAAACCAGACCGGGAAGGGGGAGTGACATGGCCACGGTCGTGCAGGTCATTGGTGGTTGAGCAATGACTCCAGATTCAGGGCTCCAATCCCAGGCTGCTCATGCTTGGTGAGCTGCTGGGCAAATGAGTGAGTGAAAATACTCAGATGGGACGGGGAGGGAGGAGAGACTTGGATGTCAGTCTGTGACCCTGAGGGGTCACAGTGCGAATTTAGTGTTCGACCCCACCAGCTTGGTGCATTTCTCCTCTGCCCGGCTCAGAGCCTCCCTTTCTTCCCCAGACCTAAGGGGCTGGGCCTTGATTCTCTATCCAGGACACCCCCACCCCCACCCCCACTGCCTGCTGCCTCCTTGCTGCCCCAACCCTTCCTGGCCAGGGAGCAGCTCAGCCAGGAGGCCCCCCTTCTTCCGCCTTGCCTCCCTGGCCCTGGGGGACTCCAGTGTGTTTATCCCAGTCTATTTCCAAGTACTGCTGCGCCGGGCTCCAAATGTGCGGTCCCCAACTGGGACCTGCCCCCTAGCTGACTGGCCTATTCCCAGGGTCTAGCCCTTGTTGGCTGGCGGGCGGAGGGAGAGCGCTCCCCGAGGACCCCACAGCTCAGTTCCTGCCACCGACTCCAGACTAGAGAGGGGGCGAGACCTAGGAAGCTGCCTAAGTCAGAAGAGCCTTTCTGGGCCCTGCTCCCCCATTCCCCAGCTCAGCCGCAAGCCTGGGGACCCAGACCCCTGCCTCCCACCCTCAGCTCTGTTCCCCCCACCAGGAGGTCCTCTGAGCCTCCCAGCGGCAGCCCTCCCTCCATGGGAGCGCTCAAGACCCTGGGGTGGGAGGGAGCAGGGTTCCAGGCCAGCAAGGACGTTCCAGCTGTCCCAGTTCTGGGGTGCCAGGACCCCTCCACCCCCAATTGTGAAGTCAGGCCAGTGGGAGGCCTCGGTCCTCTTCCGTTCCGAAGCTTGGAGCCCGTGTCTGAAGAGGAAAGGCGGGTCATTTTTTTGACCTTCTTGACCTGCCGCTGGGAAGCTCGCAGGGGTCAGAGCTATTAGAAATGGAACTCAGGATGCTGGGAGCCAGATTGGCAAATCTAAACATCTAGACCAGCAGTTCTCAACCTGTGGGTCGCAACTCCTTTGGGGGTCGAACGACCCTTTCACAGGGGTCACCTAAGACCATCAGAAAACACATATATAATTACATATTGTTTTTGTGACTAATCACTATGCTTTAATTATGTTCAATTTGTAACAATGAAAATACATCCTGCATATCAGATATTTACATTACGATTCATAACAGTAGCAAAGTTACAGTTATGAAGTAGCAACGAAAATAACTTTATGGTTGGGGGTCACCACAACATGAGGAACTGTATGAAAGGGCCCCGGCATTAGGAAGGTTGAGAACCACTGGTCTAGACTCTTACTTTTTTATTGTGGTAAAGTATGCCTACCATTACATTTACCATTTTAATAATTTTTAGGTGTACAATTCAGTGGCATTAAGCACATTCACTGCGGTGTGCGACCATCACCACCATCCACCTCCAGAACTTTTTCATCATCCCAAACAGAAAGGTCATACCCAGTAAACAACTCCCACCTCCCCTCTCCCCCACCCCCAGCTGCCACCACGCTGCTTCCTGTCTCCGACTTTGACTCCCAGGACCTCACACCAGTGGAATCACGCAGTGTTTGTCCGTTTGTGACTGGCTGCTTCATTCAGCATAATGTCTTTAAGGTTCATCCATGTAGCATGTGTCAGAATGTCCTTTTTTAAGGTGAATAACACTGTATGTATATACCACATTGAGTTCATTTATTCTTCATGTGTCATGGGCATTTAGGGTGTTTCCATCTTAGGCTTTCTTACTTTTAGGTGAGAAAAAGAGCCTGGTCTCTGAGGATAGAGATTTCATGACCTTCTCTCCAGACCCAGGGGTGTCCCCCCTCCTCCTGTGCCCCCAATTGCTCAGCCCTCTCCAACTGTCGCAAGAGAGCAGAGCCCCACGACCCCAGAACACCACGGGTCAGCATTAGCTTCTGGTTGTGGAAAACAATACACCCCCACCTTCTCCCCCCAGGCATCTGACTCCTTGACCCATCTTTCCTCAGCCCCCCTGTTCACCCTCCCTTCCGTCAGTGGTTTAGATGTGTTGAGCGTGGAGTCTGGTAATCCTAACGCTGTGGGAAGAGCACTGGGCTGAGGGTCAGAAGACTGAGTCAAGGTCCCTTGACCTCCAGGGGCCTCAGTTTCTTCATCTGTTATATGGGCACAGTTGTTCCCACGCTGCCTTCATCACCAGCTTGTTGTGAGGCTCAAAGGATGGCACGTACCTGAAAGAGCTGGTCAGAGCGGTGACACGCACATCCGCGTCGTCACTCATTTATTCAGCCTTTTCTGCGTATGGACATGTGGTGGTAGGCACTGTGCTTGTAGGTACGAGGAGTGAATGGGACCTCCCTGTGGAGTAAAGGAAACAGAAGAGAATTCTGGTCTCTTGGCCAGTGTTGAAGCGGCTTTGAGGCCGGACAGATCACGGTTGAGAGTTAAGTTTCCTCCATTCATTAGTTGGGAGAACGGGATAAGTTACCCTACCTCTCTGAGCCTCGGTTTCCCCAGCTGCACAATGGGCTCTAACGGGTGCTGAATGTGACCGTCACTGAGG
Source organism: Myotis yumanensis (assembly GCF_028538775.1). NCBI lineage: Eukaryota > Metazoa > Chordata > Mammalia > Chiroptera > Vespertilionidae > Myotis > Myotis yumanensis. Next base: position 19,538,816 of record NW_027223767.1, on the reverse strand, counting down.
CCCATGGCACGGGCCCGACACGGTTCGTACTCGGCTAATGATGACGGCCTTCGGACCAGGGGGCGGGTCCAGGTAGCCTGCCTTCTGACTTCCTGCAGGGAAGCAGCCCCCCTCCCCCCCCCCCCCCCCACCCCGAAGGCTGTTACCTGCCAGTGACCCCTGTGTCTGGGCCGTTGACTGGTGAAGGTCACATCTGTTTTCTTAAGCAGATGGCGTCACACAGCTTTGATGCACTGACATCAGCATGGGCAGGGAGGTCAAGGTTAGGGCCCTCCTTGCCTGCCAGCCCAGGGTTTCCCTGCCTTGACCCCCGGGCTGAGCAGCTCGGGCTGGTCCGCGTAGTGCAGTCAGTCCCAGCGCAGAGCGTGAGGAGCTGGGAACAAGGGGCCATTGTCAGCAGGGGCTGCTTCTGGTTTCAATTACGCTGCAGAGTGAGGAGAGCAGAGACCTGGGCCAGGAGCCTGCCAGGGCAGGACTCAATGGCTTCCCACTCCAGGTCCCTCCCCCTGGCCCCTCAGGGGTCGGCCGCCCCGTGTGAGGGTCAAGCATGTGAAGGTCAAGCGTGCCAGCTCTATTGCCCCAGGAGCCAGGCTCTGGGCAGGGGCCTGCTTGACCTGGAGCCCCTTCCAGCTGTGGTCACCGCAGGTACCCGAGGTGCTTGCTTCCTTCCCTGGTGGCATGATGGGCATTAAGGGTCCTGGATGCCTTCTCCCAGGTGTCCTTCAGGCCACACCGACCGCAGCTGGCCCCTGGGAGTGGCCTGCGTTTGCCTGGGATGAGCTGGGGGAGCCGTGGTGAGAAAGCCTTGGCCTCTGGGGCTTTCCCCTAACTCCCAGCTTGGCACCTCGCGGCCCAGGCAGCTCCCCGCCCAGACCCCGAAGCGGCCATGCTGGCTGGGGCTTTCCAGCCTCTTCCCTAGTGGATGGACCCCTCCCCTCCCCTCCCCCAGCCTGGGCCAGACGTGCACGGCCAGGGAGCGTCTGCCTCTGGGATTCGTGCTTTATGTCGCTGCTGCCCTCCGAGCAGGCGAGCAGGCCCACGTGGCCGCCATCGCCACCACGGTGCCAGCCCAGAGGCCATGGGGAAGGGGAAGGATGATCAGCGGACTGTTCCCCTGCCAGTCTCAGACACGGCCTCCTCCCAGGGCCCTGGTGACTGGAGCCATTGTCCTGCCCTGGCCCCGCCCACCCCAGCTGTTTCAGGCCATTTGTGCTTCAGCATCCCACCTGCTGTCACTCTTCAGGCGGCAGGATGGGGGAAAGCCAGGGGCAGGGTCCCTCGAGGGAGCCCTCCTGCTCTCCGAAGGCTTTCCCAGACTGTAGCACCTCCTCTCCTCTCCTCTCCCTGCACAGCGCCTCCTCTCCCAGGTGTTCCTGATTTGGGGAGCCTGGACTCTGCCCAGGGGGTTCTGCAGTCAGGAAGCATTCCATAGGAAGCAGATGGGGGCCTCTCCCCCTCCTGCCCCATTTGGGAATGCCACCGGCAGGCAGGCTGGACCGCCCCCACCCACCTCTGAGGGGTAGGTGACAGGCGGAGAGGCTGACCCAGGGAGAACCTCGGGGAACAGGAACAATTCATTCAGGCCCGAGAGCACACGGCCTCTCAGCGAACCACAGGAGGGGCGCTGCCCTCTCAGCTCTGGGCCCGGGGCTCCCCGATGCAGGCAAGAGAGCACGTGTCATCCCAGCTCTACCTCCTGATCGCAGGGTGGCCTCAGGTGACCTCTTCAAGTGCTTCCTCTCGAGCCTGTGTATTGACCGAGTCCGCACGGGTGGCAACCCCTGGCATACAGCACGCTCTCAGTGCGGCTGGCTCCCTGCAGGAGGAGCTGCAACTTTGTCCTCCCAGAAATCAGACTGTTCCCCAAGGAGGTCCCACTTATGGTTTTGTTTTTTCCAAAACCTTTGAGAAAAGGACTTAGCAGAGGAATTGCCAGGGATCTTCCCAACCGAGGGCTGAGGCTGGACATGAATGCTGGGGGGCACCCCTTAGCTGGGCTCTGCCATCTCCTCACGGCGGGGCTGCAGTCTGCCATGGCCCCTCACTGCTGTAGCCTTTGCTGTAGCACTCGGAGTGTGGGCAGTGGTGACACGTGGTGAGGGGCTGACCTCCAGGCGCAGACTTCTCTCCACAGGCTGGGACCGGTGCAGCCTGATCAGACCCTAGGAGGTAAGAGCTGAGCTGCTCTGGCTTTGGGGCCAAGGTGACCCAGAAAACACAGCCTGACTTGATGAGATAAGTGTCATCCCATTAGAAGGCCACTGAGGGGACTCGCACCAGCAGAGCCGAGGCCCAGCGTTTTCCCAAAGCAGAGAGAGAAGTAGATAAGACCGGAAGTTTCCTTTAAAAAGCCCCTAAGCTTCCCAGCCTTCACATCCACTCCCCCCCGAGGGACATCGTGGGCCAATGGCCGTGGTCAGGAGAAACAGCGGTTCTCATGAGAACTGTCCATCGGAAATGCTCAGAGTCCATCCCCTTGGAGGAGGGTCAGGGGTTCCAGATTCTGCCTGCAGAGCTTGGGACTACTGGGAGGCACCGGCAGCACCCCCAAGGCAGGGGCGGTGGACAGAGGAGGTGAGCAGATGGGGCTCCAGACCCCCACTTCAGCCAGGGGCCGCTGCTTTTACCCGATTGGGAGGCAGGGAGACTTTGGCATGTGATTTCATTTGGAAGGAAAGGTGGGGTGTGGCCTTTGCTTAAAAAAAAAAAATTAATGACTGTTTGTTTGGTTCAAGCTCCTGTTTTGACAGGTGTGGACACTGAGCCCAGAGAGAGAAAGTAGCTGCCAAGCCCACGGTGACCCGGCAGGGCTCGTGCCCAGGCTCCCTGGCTGCCAGGAGCCGTCTTCTGCTCACTTGGCGCTTGCAGTGGAGTGGAAAAGAGTTATTACTTAGTCTTAGAGAAAGCAAAGAGCATGGAGCTCAGTGGACCCTGACCTTCCAAACCCTCCTGCCTGAGGCTGTGTCTTCAGCACGCTGCTGTGCTGGGAGACCCCGGCCACACCATGTCCTCCCTGTGAGGAGGAGCAGGCCAGGAGCCAAGGGGGTCCGAGCATTGGGCTGGCCAGGAGTGATGTCCAGGGCTTGTGTAGGGAAGGATGGATGGACATGTGGTGGGTGTGCTCTGCCCACTCTGTCCCCGGGTGGGTTTGTTTTAGATAAGCAAGCTGTTCCCAAAGGCTCAAGTGGATTTTCCATCCACTTCCATGACCGATGTGCCGTGAGAATCATGGGGATTGCCAGGGACATGCCATCAGGACAGTGCTGCAGGGCACAGCTCTGGGCTATTTCAGCCGCTCCAGTCCATCGAGAGCCTCCACGCACCCACGAGACACCAGCTGGGGCGGGCGGGGGTGGGGGGCGGGGGGGTGGGTCGAGTGGAGAGGGAGGCTGTGTGGGGAACGGTGCATGTTCTGCCCTGTGCCATGAAGCAGCGCAGGTTTTGGGGAGATGGGAGGATCGCAGTGCACGTGGACAGACTGGGTCTGGGCTCTTTAACCCTCACCCGTGGATATGTTTTTTGGATTTTTTTTAAAATCCTCACTCGAAGATACCTTTTCCATTGATCTTCAGAGAGAGTGAAAGGGAGGGGGAGAGAGAGGAAAAAAAAAAACAAAAACACAAAACATTGATGTGAGAGAAACACATGGATGGGGTGCCTCCTGCAAGCACCCCTACAGGGACTAGGGCACCTGTCGCCAAGGGATGTGCCCCGACTGGGAAGCAAACCTGCAACCTTTCGGTGCACAGGACAGCACTCCAGCCCACTGAGCCACCCACCGGGGCACAGCTGGCTTTCCATCTTAGCTGCTCCTGTCCTTATACCAGTGGTCGGCAAACTGCGGCTCGAGAGCCACATGCGGCTCTTTGCCCCCCTGAGTGTGGCTCTTCCTAAGCCTTAGAAGTACCCTAATTAAGATAATAACAATGTACCTACCTATATAGTTTAAGTTTAAAAAATTTGGCTCTCAAAAGAAATTTCAATTGTTGTACTGTTGATATTTGGCTCTGTTGACTAATGAGCTTGCCGACCACTGCCTTATACCATGCACCCCTTACACCTTGAGCCTACTCCAGAACCTGCCCCGCACCCCTACCCTGGGCATCCATTTAACTCTTTGCCTGCCACAAGCATCTGTAGACCAACTTTAAAGTCATTTTTTCTTGAGAATTTTCAACTGAAAATATTTGAGAACACCCGAATTGTAATATATTTATTTTATAATATTCATTGCAAATTGATTTTTTAAAATTCAAAATATCATGGCGTGTGGGGATGGTTTCCGTTTTGAACGTGTGGCAGTTAACTGATTAAAGCCACCAATAGCCACTTATCTATAGAGTTGAGGTTCCAGAGCTTAGAGAACTACATCGCCATACACAGCTAGCTGCAGGGTCCGGACCTGGGGAGTTCTGCCTGGGCTGCCTCGGGAGCCCCCTGTCGCTAGCATTCTCTCCTTGGCGGGGCGGGTCCGTGGGGAGGTGGCCACCGCTCGGTTTGTCAGCGTTAGACGGGCCTGTTCAAGGTCCTCCCCACCAGGCAGTGGTGGGTGAGTGGCAGTGTAGCTTGTAGGCCCAGCGCTGCCGTTGGTTGCTCAGTGACTTCGAGCGAAGTGTTCCTGTTCCTGGGCCTAGTTGCAGCCCTTGAACGTAGCAGACATTCAGAGAGTTGGGCAGATAGAGAAAGCCATCCGTGGGCCTTACTTTCTCATTCCCGGAAGAGCTCTGCCTTCCCCACATGCAGGTTTTCATTAGCATCCGTACAGAACGCGGTGAGAACACAGGTTAGGAATGCAGGGATCACAGAGCCAGCCGTCATACGGGGACTTTCCCACCTCCGTTTCTCACAGTTCTCCTGGGGCGTGCCACCCTCCGCCCTCCTCGCCAACTCGCACACCCTCTGCCCGGCCCGGTTCCTCTGGGCTCTCATGCCCGGCCCGCCCTGCTGTGCTCTCAGCACGGACTCTGAGCCGGTCTTTGGGCAGGAACCACGGCGGGCTCCCTCTCTGCAGCCCTCGCAGCCTCAGACCCACTTTGCTCTCCACCACCACCTTGCCTCCCAGCTCTGCTCCCTCGGGGTCTGCTCTATGCAGGCGGACCCCAACCACATTCCTCCCAGCCCTCCTCCTCCTCAGCACGATCCCCGGCTCCCCGGCTCCCAGCTCCAGCACCCAGACTCTCTAGGGACACTTGGGACTCTCCCTTCCCCCCTTACTCCTGACTGTCCTCACTGGGGTGCCTGTGGCCTTGCCCTAGCTGGTGGCTCAGAAACCCCTTTTCCTGGCTCAGTGTCATTTGACCGAGGACAGGGACAGAGAATCAGGGTTCTGTTCTGGGCCTGAGGGAAGATGAAGTCATTCCAGTGGGAAGAAGGAGGTCACTCCAGGGAAGTGGCACAGCAGCCTGAAGTTCTGAGAAAGAGCCTTCCCTCTGTGTTCACAGGCGGGAGGATTGGCCTGGAAGCTGTCCCCACCCCCAGCTGTCACCCAGGCAGCCTGGTGGCAATCTCTGCCTCTGCCTCCCACACGTCTGAGGCTGCATATATTCCCTGTTGACGTTTTTTTTCTTCCGTGATGCCACTGCTGATCACTTTAGCCTGATTTTACCTGTCACAGCTGTGCTGGGTGGCTGGTCCTGGCCACCCCAGGTGTATACCTCTCCCTGGGGATAACCCAGGGTCCTGCCTGCATCTCCTGAGGCACAGCCCCTCTCATTCCTCTGGCAGAGAGCCCGAGAAGGAGACGAGCGAGGACTGGACAGTCTGCTAGGAATGTTTTTAATTCCAAAGGCAGTGACATCTGTTCGTGTGGGCCTTACCGCCTAGGCTCTGTTTATGCAGACAGGGGGCCCTTGCATGTCCTCAGAGGCGGGTCCTGCCAGGTGTGGCCGGATGGAGGGGGTGCATAGAGGGGAGAGGGGATGTGGTCACTTCCTGGGTGGCCAGGACAGCCCAAGCCTAGTCCACTCAGCAAAGATAAAGAAGGGTCCCTGGTGGGCTGGAGGGACCAGAACTCAGACAGCTGCTTTTGAGGAACTTGCTGGGAACATTTGTCTTATACAAACCCCCGCCTCCCCCCACCCCCCGTAGCCTCTGCTCCTAGACCATCGACTCCAGGAAAGACTGAGTCAGGCTTCGGGGGGAGAAGGCACATTTGTGCTATCCCCAGAAAGAGCTCCCAGCCCACAGGGAGGAAGGGAAAGATGAGCAGCTCAAGGGAACAGCCTCCTGACAGCTACCCATCTGCTGAGGCGCTTATGTCACCATGGAGACTAGTTGGCCATCTTTCATCCAATCAGAACTGGCCTTACCCAGACAAGTGTTGAGCCTGGGGTTCCTAAGACAGACAAGCGCAGAGCTTTGGGAACAGGATCTAGTCTGTCCCCCTTCTCCCACACACCTGCAGATGGGGGGCAGGCACACCCTGCGCAGCCTTCCCCCAAACTGCATCCTGGGAAATGTGACCCAAATAGAGGGAAGAGGCCTTAGAAAGCCAGCGAGGGGCCAGTTCTGAAGTTTACCAGCCGGTGGTGCCAAGCGCTGGTCATGTGTCTGTCTGTTGCAGGTGAATGTGGTCAGCAATTATAATGGCGCCTTACCAGCCAGTTACACAACCAGCAGTTGCACATTCGCTGAGGGATGCAGAGTAAAGCTAGGGCAGGTGGCTTTTTTCCACAACTGTTCAAGCCACACCACCCCTCCTCCTCCAGGAAGCCTTCCCTGATTCCCTCTGGCTAGAAATTTTCTCTCCTTTCTCTAGACTTTCATGGCTCGTTATCTGTGCTGTTCTTACAGCATAAGACTGGATTTCTTGAGGGCAAAGACAGTGCTTTGCCCATCTGAGTACGACGTAGGGTAGGGGCACAATTAATACGTGCCAAATGCCCGGATGCCTTTCTGCCTCCTGTTGAGAGGTGTTTAAGCCCATGTCTCTGCTCCTCTCTTGGGCTGTAAGCGTTGACAAGTGCAGGCTTTTGAATAATTTCTGTGGTTCCTCAGCTCCTGCCCCAGGCTCGGGCACGTAGACCCTCAGTCAAGGCCTCTTGAATGAAATGAATGGGATGAAGAAATGAGGCCTGCAGTGGGTTTTGTGGCAGACGGAATGAGGAAGCTGGCTGGCCCCCACGGGGCTGGAGAAAGACTGTCTTCAGGGGTGGCACCCCGGTGGCCTGGGAGAGGCAGGTGAGGGATGGGGCAGGAAGGGTGGCTCGGGCCTCAGCTGGGCAGGGGACACGGGTGTGCTGCTGCCTCTTTGGGGCTCTTCCCCTCGCCCTTGGGTGCTGGAAAAGCTATGTGGCTCAGTCCGTTTAGCTGCGGTGGCTTTAGGCAATTTAAGTTCTGGTATGAAGAGGCTCTGTGCAGCCTTGGCAGCCCAGCCCGTCCGCACTGTGCAGAAGCGGGTGTGGAGTATGGAGGCCTGGAGGAGATGGGGCTGGCCTGGGTGCCCTGGAGCCCCCCCACCCACCCACCCCTCCAGAGCCCAACAGGGCCCAGGACCCCGCCTCCCCCTGCCAGGCAGAAGGCAATGCAGGACCAGATCCTGCCACAGGGCAGTGAGGTCAGCCAGACCTCTGTTCATGGCCCAGCTTAGCCTTGGGCGCGTTGCTCAACTTCTCGGTGTCCTTATTTTCCTCGGGTGGAAATGGGAGTGCCGGTACTTCATAAGGTTGGGGAGCACTGAGTGAGCCAGTCCATGTGCAGGTTTAGCGTGGGGACTGTTGCATAGTAAATTCTCAGTGAAGGGCGGCTCTCACTGTGATCGGGTTGGCTAATCTGCAGTGAAGGCGCCACCCCTGCCTCCAAAGGCACCAAGGGCTCTGATGTTAAACCTCTGGCCTGTGTGCTGGTTGAGGCCCAGCAGGGGTATTCCTGAGGCCAAGGGCTGGTTCTGTGCCCTGACCCACCCGCCTGGGGTAACCAAGAAATGTCCTGACTCAGCTCTTCTCCTGAATCCAAAAAACCAGCCACATTTCAGTGAGCACTCCCGACCACAGCCGCATGACCTCACAGGAGAACTTGACCTCCCTGAGCCCCCGTCTCGTTGATACTAAAACTGGAACGATCACACCAACATCACAGAAGGTGTGAGACTTAAATGCAATCAGATACTTGAAAGCCCTTTGCGTGGGACCCCGCTCATGGTTGGCACCATGAGGATACTGGTTTCCTCCCGACCCCGAGCCTCGCTCTGCCGTGGTGTGCCGTCCCGGGCGCCTCTGGGTTTGCACCCTAATCATTTTGAGCTCAGGCCTTTCTCTTTTCTCTGGAAAACGTGTATGGGAAGTTTTTCCAATGCTCTACTTTGTATTGTCACCATGCAAAACGGTTCACTTCTCAGTCTTTGGCTAAAACATTCACCAACTTGATGGCCAAAAACAAGTCCGTACGTCTCTAGCTCCCTCGGCACCCAGCGCCGACAAAGTGGCTGAGTGCCCCTTGGCCAGTGGGCATCCTCTGCCCCTTACAGCACAAGCCTTTTCGGGGTGTCTCTGGCCCAGTGCACAGGGCGTGGTTAAAGGTGGCCGCGTGAGGAGCACCTCTTGTGAGCACCAGAGACCAGTGTCACCCTTGGCTTTTGCTCATGTCCAAGGAGAGAGCCCACAGCAGCCGAGCCCTCCTTCCCGACTCGGGACCTTCCTCATGCTTTACCTTCTCCACGAGAGGTTTGGCTGCTGGTACATGCCTGCCTGGCCCTGTTGAGGGAGGCACCTTGTGGCAGGAGTTGGGGGTAAGGAGGCAGACCTCCAGGGCCACAGCTTCTTTTCCAGGACAAAGGACCGGCAGTTGATGGCCAACACGCAGCTCCTGGCCCTGAGCCCCCCCACCCCCCACTCGCCCCTCCTGGCTCCGCCCAAGCCTCCCTCCCCTCCGGGCCCAGGGAGCAGCCTGGCGGTGAAGGGGTTAACCGGGATCCGGAGGCGCGGGGACTGGATTGTGTTTAGCTGCTTGTCAAACTTTATTTAGTAGGGGCCGGCGGGGGAGAGGCAGGGTCGGCGAGGAGGAGCCCCAGCCTGCCAGGAGTTAAAACCGGGAGGCTGGGTTTTTGGAGGGGGCAGCCTCCAGTGCCTGAGTCACTTCCTTCGGTGGAGGCGGGGACCTCCCCTGGACGCTTCTCCCGGCCGGTCTGTGGCGCACGCACTCGCACTCCGGTGCTGGGACCAGGGACCAGGGACCAGGGACCAGGGACCAGGAGGCGAGCAGAGAGCCCCAATCGGGCTCCCCGGCAGCCTCTCCTCTCCGGGAGGAGGGACAGGGGAGGAGAAAGCCTCGCCTCGCACCATGCGCTTCCCGGCCCCACTCCAGTAACTGTGCCGCCGCTGGGGGCTGCGCGCCTCGGGCGGACAGACGCGGACGCTCCCTATCCGCGCTGAGCTCCGGTGCCTGCGCCGCCGCTGTCTGTGGGCCGCCGCCGGCATGACCGACGTCCTGCCTCAGCCCGACTGCAGCCTGAAGGCGGTGTGCGAGCCGCTGGAGCGCTGCTGCCTGGAGCCGCTGGAGGAGCCGGGGAGCAAGCGGCCCCCCAACACGGGCGCCCGGCTCTGGGGCCGTGTGCGCAGCAAGCTGCTCCGCCAAAAGGTGCTGGTGGGGGACTTGCGGGACCGGAGGGGGTGGACTAGGGCGACTGAGAGAGGGCGGGGTGCTGGGGCCCCTGCGGGTGCCGGGCGCTCTGCCCCTCCTTGTGGAGCGCCATCCCAGCTGCTGCCTGACTGTGGAGTCCTGGGACAGACCTGGGGGCTGCTTTAGGTCTGCTCCGTGGCCTCAATTTGATGATGAATGCTGGTTGCTACCCCCGCCGCTGACCCTGGCTGCTTTCTCTGCCTCAGGGAAGGGGGGTTGTCTCCTGTGGGAGAGGATTGCCCGGCTCCTTTCTGAGTCCAGGATATGAACAGACTAGGCAAGGGACTCCTGGGCACCAGTGTCCCCCCACCCCCACCCCACGGTGTTCATCCAAGACCCTACCCCCTGTATCCAGTGGACATTGCTGGCTGCCCCTATGCTGAGGGGCACTGACAGTGGCACCTCAACGCCATCAGCCGTGGGAGGTTTCTGTGTATGGGACTGTCGCATCCTTGCCCCCCAGGGAGGAGGGATCTGGCGGGAGGCAGAGCCGCTGCTGAGTCTGGGGTCCATAGGCTGCCTCTTCAGGGACCACCCAGCTGACTGCTGGCCCAGTGCCAGCCAGGCACCAGGCAACTCAGTCCGTGTGCCGGGGGTTCCTGACCCAACGGGCAGTCCAGAGCAAGCCGAGCCAGGGAAGACTGCCCATCCTGCTTGCAGCCCCAGACCTGGGTGGGGATTAAAGTCGAGATAGAAGCTGACTGTCTGCAGCTGGGCAGGCTGCCTCGGTGCTGGCTTCGGGCCCTGGCATCGGGCGTCCGAGGAAGAGCCAGACGCAGGGCCTAGCACACAGTCAGTGCTTGATAACTGCAGACAGATGAACTGCCAGAGCAAGGTGTCCTGGTGGCCAGAGCCCTGCCCTGCAAGGTAGTCACAGGGAGGCTTTGATTGGTCTGCGTGGCTGACGGGGAGTTGCGAGCTCTCCCGGACTCAGAAGGGGGCCCTTTGCACAAGTCCTCGCTGCCAGCCAGCAGAGGTTCCTGGCACCTGCCAAGAGGAAGTGCTCTGGGGCCCATTGGCTCCAGGTCTAGTTTCTTCCCCTGCCAGTGAGGCGCACTTGACCTCCCCGAGGTGACATCGGTCCTGGAAAGTGCTGGGCCGGGCAGCAACCTGAGCTGTCCTGCATTGGCCGCTGGGTCACCTTCAGTCTCTCTGGGGACCAGGCTGGCAGAGCCCTGCTGGCCTCAGCTGCTACCAGAGCCCCTCTGTGCTGAGGCAGCTGTCTGTGCCCGGCAGCACGGAGCCATCCCCCCTGCACCCCTTCTCCCCAAACCCTGCTGAGGCCAGCAGATATCAGCCCAAAGCTCCTCATCCAGTCACAGACCTCGAGGTTGGCAAGAAACTGACCCAGCAGGAGCCTGGCACGGCGCCAGCCAAACAGAGCCCTTCCGATTTACCTGCACCTTTGGGGAGGTGCCGGGGGGTTAGGGAGCAACTTTAAACCCTAAAATCCCACACTTTCCTGGACTTTTTATTCTCTCCCTGTGTGTCCGTGACTGGCAAAGCCAAGAGGCCACTTCAGGAATTCCTCAGCGGGCTTTGCCTCTGGGGGTGCCTGTTGGCTCCGTGTCTCATGGTGCTCTCCGGGCGAGAGTGGTGGGCCAGCCAGGCGCTGGGCTGCTGAGCGGATTGGCATCAGTGCAGCTGCAGGGTGGCTCTGGCGCTGGGATGCTCTGTGTGGCGGGGGATTCGGTCTCCCAGCCCCCGTTGGGTGGCAAAGTCTGTCGGTGTCATGGACACGGGGTCTGCACCGTGGACGACAGGGACGTCCATCCGCCCTCCTGTGCCTGCCGTGCTGTGCCGGGCTGAGGGGGGGCAGGCCTTCTTGTGGAGCCAGGCCCTCTGCCCACTTCCCTTCCCGGCTGCATTAACCTAGTTTTTATTTATCTTCTATTTTTTGGATCAGGTAGCAGCTTAGGTGGGGTGGGAGAAGGGTGCCAGGGACTGCCCAGCCTGGCAGGGGGGGCCGCCTCAGTAACTTGGCACTAAGGATTTGATGTGGCGGATGTCCCAGTCACCTGTGGCCCTCCTGGTCCCATTTAACCAAAGATGAAAGGCGGGGGGGTGGGGGTGGGGGTGACTCATCTGGGGCCGCTGTGCTGGGGCTGGAGAATCGGGGCAGATGGAAAAGTCCCAGGACTCACCTGTAGAGCCTCTGGCCCGGGGAGTCTGCTCAGGGCCCACTCACAGGCTCCCCTTTGGGTCCCGGGGCCGATGGTTGGGTCGTTCTTATCCCCAAAGAGAGCTCTGGGGCCGAAGCCTCACGCCGACCTCCGACTTGGCAGTTGGCTTGTTGTGCAAGCGTTTCGCAGAGGAGACACGTGGCATTTGGGTTTGTGGGCTCTGCCAGTCCTCTTGGCGTTTTAACTCGCATTTCTCCTTTTTCTTGTTTTTTTAAAAATTTGCTCCAAATCACACTCAAGGAGACCAGGCTCCATGCCTGTCCTTCCTCCCACCCTGCCTGCTTCTAGATCCTTAAGTTGCACTTTGGAGGGAGAGGGGCAAACCCCACCCCCTGAAGTGTCCAAAGGTTCTAATGGGGTCACTTGCGGGAGCCATCAAGGGCTAGGAGGGCCCCAGTGCGGGGAGGCCAGAGTACTTGTCTGGGGCTCTGATGGGGAAATCTAGGCCCCATTGTTGCCCTGCGGCCAGGCCAGATACCAGCTGGAGGTGGGGAGTCGGGCAGGGTCCAGGGGAGTGGGGAGAGGTGAGGTTGGTTCCTGATGACCTTGTCGCTGCGTTGAGGGGTCGCCATGCGGGTCTGAGAATTCCCTGCCTTCACGGAGCTTCTCTCTGGAAGCTGGAGGCCGGCAAGGCCAACTGAGGGGTTTGCTGAGTTTGCCTGCTCTGTGGTGGGGTTTGCTCCCTTCTGCTTCTAGGAAGGGTCGGAGGGGTCCCTGAGGAAGGGCAGGATGAGGAGCCACCTGTCTGGGGAACCTTCGGGCTCAGGAGGGTCCCTCTCTTTACCTTCTTGATTGCCGCCACAGGCCGCTCCTGGCCCCTCCCAGGGACTGGCCTTTACAGGGACAGTTCTTCCTCACAGGTGGCACCGGGCATGCACACCGTACATACACCCAGGCTCGCGGGCTGTGGAGGGGGCAGGGGTGCTGGGGTATAACATCGCTACGGCGTGAGCTCACTTACTTTATTTCATGACCTGGCTCTGGGCATCAAGAAAGAGCTTGAAACCTTATGCAACAGACAATGTCCTGCCCTGGCTGCCCACTGCTCGGCCCTGACCCGTCCCCCCGCCCCCACCCCTCTCCACCTTGTTGGCTAAAGGGAAGGGACCTGCACCCCGGTCTTCACCATGCACCTGCGCACCCACCCCTAGTGCTCCCTCCGCCGTGGGCAGGGCACAGCGGTGCTCCCCTAGGCCTGGGGGACCCTGCAGCCGCTCCTCTCCTCCGGGGCCTGCGTGTGGGCCAGCTGGGGGGCTGGAGGGGAGTGGTGTGGCCGCCCTGCAGTCCTGCGTCACTCTGCTTCTCACAGCACTTTCTGGCTCCCTGGAGAGAGAGGACCGTTCTCCTAGGGTCACACGGTGGCCTCCGACCCCAGTGCTCCCCCTTCTCCTCCGAGCCGGCTCCCGCGAGGCCCGTGTGCTTCCTCAGGGCAGGCGCCCTTGACTCTGAGAATCAGACTCAGAGCCAACCAGACCCACAAACTGTGAGATTTAGAGAGGGTCACAGACACCACGGCGGGAGCCCCGTGCTCGCTCCAAGTGAACGGGGCCGGTGCTGTTGGTTGGCACCTGGGGAGGTTAGAGAAGCCGCTGGCGCTCCCCGGCACCCCTGGGACGCACAGGTGGCCCGGCCAGGCAGCCACGCTGGGCTTGGTGCCCCAGCGTTTGGATGGCCCCGGACCAGGGGGAGCTGAGCCTCCCAGCCAAGGGGGTTCCCGGAAGGTCAAGGCTGCCGGAGCCCAGTGTTGCAGGAGAACCCGAGGGCAGTGAGGCCCCAGGAGGGCAGCCATTTTGGAAAGAGCCCAGAAACTTCTGCAGGTGCTGGTTGGGGGAGTTGCCGGGCACTGGCCAGCCCTCTGCCAAGTGGCCTTGCCGGCTGCCCACATTGTCGGGAGCTGGTCAGCAGGTGCCGTGTTCTGAGAGCTCCCGTGCACCCTAGAGGAACACATACCCCACATACCTAGAACCTCCTGCCCAGACCCGGGGAGGAAGCCAGAGTCAGTCCTGGACCTGGATCCCAGCGAGCCTTAGACTAAGCCCCACTATCTGGTCCCCAGGAGGGGCCCTAGGGAGGTGGGCAGCGGCCATGGAAGCCGCCCTTTGGGATTCTTCTGCAGGGAGGCTGGGAGGGCCCCGTGACCCCGCAGTGAGTTCCCTGGTTCTGCTGTGGCTGAGAGAGAAGCTGGAAGGGCCACTGTCCTGGACAGTGACCCCCCCCCCCCCCCAGGGTTGGTGCCTCCGACGTGCAGAGCCAGTGACAGCCACAGTGTCCCTTCCCGTCAGACACCAGAGGCCTCTTTCTTGCTCTGGCTCCTCCGTGGAGAGCTCCCGCCCCTCAGGCTGGTGTGGCACTGTCTTAACCTGGCACGTGACCCTGGGCAAATCCCTTCACCTCTGTGGTTCCCTGGCATCCGTAGAACGAAGGGGCTGTGCAGGGTGATCTCCTAGATCCAGTTCACATGGTGATCTTGGCCACGGCTCAAGATTCCTATCCCTAAGCCTTAAACTCCCAGCACACTGGGAAAGGCTGGGTGGAAGAGGTCACGGGCTGCGCCTGGGCCCAGGCCAGCCCTTCGCTGGGAGGTGGGCCTTCTCGACCCCGGTCCTGAAGAAGCCCTGGTGGGAAGGCCTTTTCTCCATCCCCCGCATCCCAATTAGTTCATTTAGTCCCTGAATACTGACGGGGCACCTTCAGAGGGCTGGCCACTCCACAGGTGGCCCAGGCAGAGGGGCCTCGCTCTCATGGAACGTTCTGTCTATAGGAGTCAGGCAGTGAATGAGATTTCAGGCCCTGGCTGTGCTTCTCAGTGGTTAGAGCATCGACCTGCACACTAAAGGGTCTTGGGTTCGATTCCTAGTTGTGGGCACGTACCTGGGTTGCAGGTTCACTCCCCGGCGCTAGTCAGGATGAGCGCGGAAGGCAACCCATCGATCTTCCTCTTTCTCTTTCTCCCCCCTCTTCCCCTCCCTCCCTCCCTCCCTTCCGCTCTCTAAAAATCCAATGGAAAAAATATGCTTGGGTGAGGGTTAACCAAAAAAATTAATGGATGGGTGATGGATTAGAGGGTAATGGGGAGGGAGAGGCCTTGCTTAGAGAGATAATTTTGAACTAAGATTGAAATGACAAATAGGACTCTTGATAGATCTGGGACAGCGCGTTCCAGGCAGAAGGACGGCAGGGCACAAACCCTGCGATCGGGGTGACCGCGGTGTGTGCAGAGGTGGACAGAGGCTGCGTGGAGAGTGTAGTTGACCCCGGACGGAGTGGGCAGGGGCCAGAGTGTGCAGGGCCTCGCAGGCCACGCGAGGAGTTCGGGTTTAACCTAAGCGCCACGGGAAGCACAGAGAGTGTAGCCCAGTTAGTGATGCCGGCACGTCTTGAGCCCAGGCTGAGTTCCAGGCATTGTTCTTAGCCCTGGCGACCTACGAGGGGCTGTTATTATTAGCCACTCATTTTACAGATGGGGAAACCGAGGCTCAGAGATGACACAGATGAGGTCCTCTGAGCGGCTTAGTGCAGGGCCGTGTTGAAACCCAGGCAGCCGGATCCTAGCCATCCTACCGTCCTGCAAGGAGATGCCCCCAGCCTGCTGGAGCCTGTGCTGCTTCTCAGTTGTCTAGTTGTCTGGGTGCCCATGGGGGCCGAGGTGTGTGCTCTGGGTGCGGGGGGCCTGCCCACTCGCCTTGCTGTGTGTGGTTCCCAGCCAGCACGCTGTGGTGTGCGGGGCCCAGGGAAGCGGCCACTGGAAGGCCCCTCCGTGGGCACAGGCAGTGGAATTGCTGGTGCCTCTCATTCTTACTAACAGGCTCTGTGCCCGGATAGCCTTCCTGGCCGGGAAAGGGAGGATGAAGTCATCCTCAGCGAAGGTCTTTCATCATTTTTACCAAAGTACCCAAGTTCAGAGGGAGGCCACTGAGCCCACGGCGGTCCCAAAGGCTCGCCTTGGCCTCGCCGTGGCTGCCAGCATGAAGCGTCCCAGCCAGGACCTCAGGTGGCCTCTCGCCTCGGACTCTGACCTCTAAGTGGGCCCTTCCGGTTGGAGACGGGGCCGCCGGGGGCTGCTCTGTGCTGCTTTGACCCTGACCAGTTCCTTTTCCCGAGTGACCCCGTCCTTGTTACCCTGTGCCCACAGCGTGTCCCTGAGCTGGGGTGGGGCAGCTTCCTGGCTGTTAGTTTGAGGCCTGGTTCTGGGGTGAAGTCTGCAGCAGGGAAGGCAGCGGTGGGGGCCAGCTCTGAAAAGACAGGGCCCAGGGCTCCGGAGAATTGTGCCCAGCCGAGGGGTCTCCCGAAGCAGCCCGGGTGTGAGTTCTGTCTGCAGCAGTGCCCGGCCCGAGGGCTCAACGTGCGGCAGGCAGGGGGCAAGCTGGACGCGGGAACGCAGAGCGCTGGGGAGGGCAGGTCACGGGGGTGGGGGGGGTGGCGGGACACAAGGCTAACCTGCCTTCAATAAAAGCCTCATTCAGAGCAGCTAAACCCTTTCCATATGTGGGCCTCTGGGAACTTCAAAGTTCTGGGCAGGGGGTTGGGGGAGGCACGCCGAGGCGAGTGGCCCATCCCAGTGCCTGGCACAAGCCTGTCGTGTGCTGACCTGGGAGTGGGGCCTGACCCTGCGGAGTGAGGGCTGCAGGGCAGAGCTTGTGTGGCCGTAGGGGGAAGGCAGGCCTCTGGGAAGGCGGGCGAGTTTACAGAACCTGGTCTCCCTGACCCGGCTGCTGCGCTGGAGGCCAGGATCTAGGCCCTGGCACCCCCTCCCACTCCACCCTGCCACGTCGACGGAATCCTCCAGTACCCTCCCCCAGAGGGAGGAGAGCAGGCTCTTGGCAGCTCCCTGTTCCCCCCGTTGCCAGCCCTGCCCGGCCTCTCACGCCTGTGGTCTGTCCCAATGACAGGCTGGCTCTGGTGTCTGCGTGGACCCAGCCCAGGGCATGTGAATGCACCCGGAGGAGGCAGGGGAAAGCCAGCCGGGACCGCCACCGTGGCCCAGGCCTGGGAGCCACCGGAAGCGGGCCCCAGGCAGACAGGGCACCGGCTCGGGGCCTGGTCACAGCCAGCACCGCCTCTGGCAGGCGTCCCCAGAAACACGGCCAGACAGCTCTGCCTCCCCATTCAGCCCCCACCCACCTCTTAGGGCGACAGCGTCACTGTGCCCAACTGACTCCTTACTGTTAGAGCACTTAGTTCTTATTGGTCCTAAAGACAACGCTGGGCTTTGAGGGACGTCCAGGCCGCCACTCAGGGCAGGCTGCGGCCCCGAGAGCCCAGGGGAGAGCAGTGCCGAGCGAAAGAAAGGGCGTGCTCGGCCTGCAGAGAGGCTGTGCTGGGGGGACAGTGGGCTCTAACAGAAAGGTTAGCATCTAGGGACTGGGGGGAGGAAGTGGAGTCCTGGGAGCCCTGGGCCCCTGGTGAGTAGGTCTCTAGGTCTGCATGGGCCCGTCACCCCGTGAGCACCTCTGTGCCTCTGCCTCCCCCGCCCCCTCCCCCGGCCGTGCTGTCCTAGAAGGGCCACCACAGGCCCCTCCTGGATTGAAGTAGCCCATGTGAGGGGAGGGGAGCGGGGAGGGTGGTGGCAGACTTCGGGCCGGCTGGGTGGTTGAAGGCGTGTGGTGTAGTGGGAAGACTTGCCCACCCTCAGAAGGACCCGCTTTGGAACATGAGCTCTGTCACCTACTCGGGAGAGCAAGATGGGGACTCCAGACTCTCCGGTGCCGCTGGAATCCCAAGCGCGGGGGGGGGGGGGGGGGGGGGGGAGCCATGAACGGCCAGCGCGGGGTCACCTGCCCCAGGCTGGAGACAAAGGGGCGGGAGGAAGGGCTGAGACCCCTCAGAGGGGAGCCCTGAGGACATTCCCAAAATGAAGGTGACACCACCACCGGGAGGGTGCTCGGGTGTGCACTGAGCACCCGCCCCTGCGCTCGGGTCCTCTGATCCTCGGGCCTCTGCCAGGCCCCTGGGTGTTCCCCGTCCCAAACACGAGGCCGCTAAGGCCCAGCTAGGTCAGGCGGCCTCCCAGTTCCTGCCACTCTCCCCGAGTATGCGGCCTCCCAGGTGGGGACGCAGGGTTCCCCCAGGCGCCCAGGATTCCGTGGCAGGGGCCCTAGGGGTTCTCTCCTGGACATCAGTCCCAGAGGTCGGCCGATTCTCCCTGACAGAGAGACGTCTGGGTGTGCAGACGTGATGAGACCAAGTCCAAACGCAAAGGCTGCTCAACACGGTTGAGCTGCTCCCAGTGGCCATGTACAGCCCACTCGTTCACCACTTTCTCCAGCATGTCCTGTGGCCCGTTTCTGTCTCCTGCCTGGGCCCCACCTTGGGGGAGCCCCACTGCGTGTGTATTTCCTGTAGGGTGAAGGAGGGGCCCTCTGGGGGTCTCCCCAGCCTGGCCCTTTGCAGCCCTGTCTGCCTCCCTCCCTCAGGTGATCTGAGGTCCCCAGGTGCCTGCTCCGCAGGGCGGTGGATGGCCCCTATCTGCTGGGACTGGAGGGTGAGCAGTCAGGTGTCCCTATCCACGCCGTCCCAGGGGCCGGCCCCTCTGCCCCCAGCACTAATCTAATCAGGAAATAGCAGAGTCCACATTTCCCAGGGGTTATAAATAGCCACAGCAATGCAGGCAGCATCATTTCTCTGGAAAACGTGCCATGTCCCTCTACTCTGCACCCTCCCTTCTCTGTATTTAAATGACATCCTGAAATAGACTTGGCTTCTAGAGGCTGCTGGCCTCCTGGGAGACAGAGCGCCATTGTCGGGGCGCCGAGGGGCTGGGCAGGCCTCCCTGAGCGGGTCCCAGGGTGCACCTGGAGAGGGGATCGGGAATGCGGCGGCGGTGGGAACTTGGGTGGTGGTGGGAACTTTCGGTAAAACTCATCTGGCCGCAGACAGGCTGGTGCGTGCAGAACAGCTGCAAATGGTGCCGGCAGGCTGCGGAGGACCAGGCCTTAGTGCAGGGGGCAGAGGGAACGGGAGGTTCCCTAGGCCTGGGGTTTCCCTGAAGGCTTTCTGGAGGAAGCAGGGCTAGCTCCGGGCCTTAGCATGAGTTGCTTTTCCTGTCTCCGCTGCTCCCAGGAAAATGTAGGGCTGCAACTTGGCAGCTAGAACAGAAGCCGTGGGGAGAGAAGTAACAGAAGGGTTGTACTGGCGGCGCCTGTCAGCACCAGGTCTGCCCCAGGTGCCAGGAGCCCTGATGTCTCCCTTCTAAATAAATAACGGTAACAGCAGCCGTCGTCCGCCCAGAGGTGCCGGCGCCAGGCCAGGTGCCCTATCTTGCAGGGTTAGCAGAGCAGAGGAGTCCGAGAGACTGGACTTTGTCCCCCAGCTCTCACTTTGTAGATGTGTGGCACTAGGCTGGCTCCTCGTCCTCTTTAAGCCTCCATGTTCCCATCTGTACAATGGGAGCAGCTATCAAGGCTCACACCTCTGAGGCTTGTGATGATGGTTCATTGAGATGCTGCACATAAAGGGTTTGGCGGAGTGCCAGACTCACCGGAGATGCTCCCAAGTCAGCATTTGCTGTTGCTGTTTCCCATAGCAACCCTCTGAGGTGGGTACGGACACCCCCTGCAAGGAAACAGGTTCAGAGAGGTAATGTGACTCGCCCCAATTCACACAGTTGAGAGAACGAACATCTGGGCTCTCCGTCCCTACCCTTTCCCACTCAGGCTGTGGCCAGATTCCACTGCAGGACCCATGGAGGGGCCCCTGGCTCAGTCCATGGCAGCTGTCGGGGGAGCTGGGGCGGCGGAGTGGCCTGAGGTGATTCTGGCCAGGTGCCGTGACCATGGAATTGGGCTGAGGTTCATGCTGGTGCTTGGAGAGACCGTCGTTAAAAGGGTGGTCACTCCAGAATGTGTGCTCCAAGGCTAGCGTCTGCCTCTGCTGGGGGCAGACCCAGGCCCCGTGTCCGAGACCCAGCCTTCTGGCTGGGATGAAGGCTGGTGAGGGGTTGGGGCAAAGCGAAGTTTCCAAGGGAGGGAGGCTTCAGGAAAGTGCGGCCGAACTCGGGGCTTCCTTTGGGACCCAGTAGGACCCTGGCCCCAAGGCTTCTGGGGCAGAGAGCTGGGCAGCGGCCCGCTGGTGCATCCCACACGCTTCCCTGTGTGTGGGGAGGTGTTGGGTGGGGAGCGCGGAGGTGCTCGGTTCTCTCCACACCTCTCTCCTCTCTCCTGTCCCCGATTCTGTCCCTTCTTCGGGTAAGGAACTGACTGCTGAAGGCTGGGCCTGGACCAAAGCTGGCCCAGATGCAGACCCCAGACCCACCAGGTGCTTGGGTGCCTGTCCCTAGCTGGTGTGTGCATGATGGAAGGTTCAGGAAGAACTTACCTGGAGCTGTAAGAAGCCCCAGGGCCCAGCGCACCCTGGCTTGACCCGGGTGGGTTTCCTCCGCGGTGAGGCCTGTTGAGCAGCAGGGTTCAGACCGTGCACGTGTCCCTGGGGTGTGCAGGGACTCTCCAAGGGCTGCATGGCAGGGGGAGTTTCAAGGGAGTCAGTTTGCAGATCCTCAGCTCCCATTGGTGCTGTTGTCAAAAATCGATCGTCTTGTGAAGGGCCTTTGACCATCACTTCTCTCTGCAGGGGAGCTCGAGGCTCGCTGGGGACATGGCCGGGTCTGCCACCTCCTGGGTGCACAGCAGAGAGGCCACTTGGAATGCTGGGGCAGGTGTTGAAAAGATGAAAGGCTAATGGCTGGGTGATAGGTCCTGTCACCAGGCAGGTGGCTTCCCTTCGTTGTTTTTTACAACTGATGGAAATTAGCAGCTGAGAGGTTGTTTAAAATAAATTTTGACAATGGGTATATGTGCAATTTAAAGCAACTAACAAAGAAAGAAGTTAAATATTGCTTAACATTGCTACAATAAAACTACTTAGGCCTCATCTACTTCTTTATGTGAACAGGATGCTTTGTTCTTTACATCTTTCAAAACAAAACAAAAAAACAAACAAACATGAACAGAATTGACGTTAAACCCTGTCTCACCCTAGCAAAACATACTATTCGTATACACACATGAACTAACACAGAAAACACGCTCTACCCGTCTGCTTACGGGACGCCATTCCACCAAAATGGTCCTTTGCTGCTGAACAGTTATTCCTGTTTCCAATGTGGTGGTTAATTTTTATTGTATGCTGCTAATTATTATAATAACTGACCCAGAATATGTTTTGAATATTTAGAGCCTTGTGGTCTGAGGAAATCTTTCATTTCCATTTATACAGATATTTTTATTGAAGTGAAATAGAATAGGGTGACAAATAAAAGGCTTTCACATCAAAAAAAAATACAAACGAGGGCAAAACCCTTTGGGAAAAGAGACTGGAAACAGGCGGCGGCGGCGGGGGCGTCGAGGGCAGGAAGGGCTGTGATGTCTTTGTACGCGGAGGGCGCTGGGTATCGAATCACATGCTATTTGGACTTCACGGGACACATTTAAGAGAATGAGGTAACAGTTTTATTTTAAGATGTAAATATTTACATTACTTTGGAAATTCTATTCCTTGCAAGTATTTAAACTCGCCTTGGAAATATTCAGATGTTGATGTTAAAACGTGCTGGAGAGTGCATGGTGTTCAGATTTTGTGGGCGCACAAGGGAAGACAGTTTGAAGGCCACTGGGTCAGAGAAACGGAGTCCTGTCCCGTCCCCCGTGAGGGAGGCCTCCGAGCCTCTCCTGTCACCACACCACACCCCCCCCGGGGCTCCTGCCTCACGTGGGGGCCGCCCCTGCCGAGAGTTTGGGGACCAGCCGCTTACCACAGGCATCTCACTGAGTCTTCAGAGCAGCCAGCGAGGAAGGTTCTGTTACTGACTGCAGTGAACAGACGGAATAAATGCGGCTTCCTTAGCGAGGTTAGAACTTCCCAGGGCCATGCAGCTGCCAGCGGCAGAGCCAGGATTCAGACCCAGCAGCCTGACTCCCGAGACGGAGCTTCACCTGTGTCTGCATCGCACTGCCTCCCCTTCAGCACCTCCACCACATGGGCTACATCCCCTCCTGTCAGGGGACCAAGCAGATTGCTCACTGTTTGTGAGCCTCAGTTTCTGCATCTGTGAAATGGGTGCTAATCCCATCTCACGGGGTGATGGTCAGGAGTGGATGAGAGGTGATGGGCAAAGGTACCTAACAGTGTGCCCTGCCTCCTTCACTGAGTGGGGGATAGTCCTTCACTAACCAGGCCGGGGGGTGGGGGGGGGGGCGGCTGGAGGCTGAAGCCACCCTGAAGGGTTGATTTCCGGATGAGCCTCAGGCCCCTCTCCTGCCTTCCTGACCATTTAGCCAGCTTATGAGCAGTGGCTGAACAACAGAGAGATCTGGCTGGGTCTCTAGCTGTCATCTCTCTCTCACTTGTGTTCTTTCTTTCTTCACAGTTGGATCCACAAACCGTAGAAACCAAGAACTGGCACACAGATGTGATCGAGATGAACGGGGTGAGCTGGAGAGAGAGGACATGTCTGCACAGTGGGTGGGCAGCCCGGACTCTGGCTGGTGTCCTCCGGGTGCTGTCCTGCCCCTCAGCCCAGCCCCTCTCCCTTCTCCCCCTACACCCTTCCCTCTCCCACCCTACCAGAATGTCAGGAGCCTTGGGTGCAAGAGGTGGGCTTTGTTTACAGTCCCGGCGAGGGGTCCCTAGGTTTCGGGGCACTCCTCGGGCACTCACGCCCTGCCTCACCCCCAAGCAGATCAAAGTGGAATTCTCCATGAAGTTCACCAGCCGAGACATGAGCCTGAAGAGGACGCCATCCAAAAAGCAGACCGGCGTCTTTGGCGTGAAGATCAGCGTGGTGACGAAGTAGGTGCTGCCTCCGTCTGGTGCAAGTACTGTGTCAGTGCCCAGGGCCCCTCCAGCCCTGCCTGCCCTCGCCCGGCCCCTGAGCAGTCGCCCTCCAGTTCAGTAGTCACAGTGGCAAGTTCGGAAGCCAAAAGCGGCCCGCAGAGGGGTATTCTCTGCCGCACATGCTGCTTTAGAAATACGCGAGCCAGCATTGAAACAGCGGGGCGCTGCCTGGGAAGATGCCAGGTCGTCAGCCTCTCGTCATCAATGGGAAGATTTCAACTGGGCAGGGGCTGGCTGGACTCCAAGGAGTCGCCCCCCCTCGGAAAAGGGTCGGCATCCTCGGCTCGCCACCATCCACGTCTCCAGGGCCCGACCCGCCTCCCGTGGATGGTTACCTGCTGGGTCTTCCATAGCATGAGAGTCTGAGACCTGTTCTCAGGACCATTCCCTCCTCAGCCTTGGAGCTTACCTCCCAGCTTCCCCCTTTGTCCTGCTGTCCCTCAGCAGGCGGGCCTTGGGTGGGCTGTGTGGGCAGCGTGGCATGGCCTCTTTCTCAGCCCTGTCCCTGCCCCCACCTCCTGGTTCCAGACTAGAGCTCTCCAAGGCCAAGTATTTGGGGAGGGGTCTGTGTAGCCATCACCGGGGCCTCCCTCCACCTCCCTCCCTTCTCCTCCCCCAGGCGGGAGCGCTCCAAGGTGCCCTACATCGTGCGGCAGTGTGTGGAGGAGGTGGAGAAGAGGGGCATCGAGGAGGTCGGCATCTACCGGATCTCAGGGGTGGCCACAGACATCCAGGCGCTGAAGGCCGTCTTCGATGCCAGTGAGTCGGAGGCCCCGTGGAGGCGGGGAGATGGTGCTCCAGCAGGCGCACAGCGGACAGGAGAGCCCCGTGGGAGGAGGCGGGGAGATGGTGCTCCAGCAGGCGCACAGCGGGCAGGAGAGCCCCGTGGGAGGAGGCGGGGAGATGGTGCTCCAGCAGGCGCACAGCGGACAGTAGAGCCCCGTGGGAGGCGGCGGGGAGATGGTGCTCCAGCAGGCGCACAGCGGGCAGGAGAGCCCCGTGGAGGCGGGGAGATGGTGCTCCAGCAGGCGCACAGCGGGCAGGAGAGCCCCGTGGGGGCGGGGAGATGGTGCTCCAGCAGGCGCACAGCGGGCAGGAGAGCCCCGTGGAGGCGGGGAGATGGTGCTCCAGCAGGCGCACAGCGGGCAGGAGAGCCCCGTGGGGGCGGGGAGATGGTGCTCCAGCAGGCGCACAGCGGGCAGGAGAGCCCCGTGGAGGCGGGGAGATGGTGCTCCAGCAGGCGCACAGCGGGCAGGAGAGCCCAGTGGGAGGCGGCGGGGAGATGGTGCTCCAGCAGGCGCACAGCGGGCAGGAGAGCCCCGTGGGAGGCGGCGGGGAGATGGTGCTCCAGCAGGCGCACAGCGGGCAGGAGAGCCCCGTGGGAGGCGGCGGGGAGATGGTGCTCCAGCAGGCGCACAGCGGGCAGGAGAGCCCCGTGGAGGCGGGGAGATGGTGCTCCAGCAGGCGCACAGCGGACAGGAGAGCCCAGTGGGAGGCGGCGGGGAGATGGTGCTCCAGCAGGCGCACAGCGGGCAGGAGAGCCCCGTGGGAGGCGGCGGGGAGATGGTGCTCCAGCAGGCGCACAGCGGGCAGGAGAGCCCAGTGGGAGGCGGCGGGGAGATGGTGCTCCAGCAGGCGCACAGCGGGCAGGAGAGCCCCGTGGAGGCGGGGAGATGGTGCTCCAGCAGGCGCACAGCGGACAGTAGAGCCCCGTGGGAGGCGGCGGGGAGATGGTGCTCCAGCAGGCGCACAGCGGGCAGGAGAGCCCCGTGGGAGGCGGGGAGATGGTGCTCCAGCAGGCGCACAGCGGACAGGAGAGCCCAGTGGGAGGCGGCGGGGAGATGGTGCTCCAGCAGGCGCACAGCGGACAGTAGAGCCCCGTGGAGGCGGTGGGGAGATGGTGCTCCAGCAGGCGCAGAGCGGGCAGGAGAGCCCAGTGGGAGGCGGGGAGATGGTGCTCCAGCAGGCGCACAGCGGGCAGGAGAGCCCCGTGGAGGCGGGGAGATGGTGCTCTAGCAGGCGCACAGCGGGCAGGAGAGCCCAGTGGGAGGCGGCGGGGAGATGGTGCTCCAGCAGGCGCACAGCGGACAGTAGAGCCCCGTGGGAGGCGGGGAGATGGTGCTCCAGCAGGCGCACAGCGGGCAGGAGAGCCCAGTGGGAGGTGGCAGGGAGATGGTGCTCCAGCAGGCGCACAGCGGGCAGGAGAGCCCAGTGGGAGGAGGCGGGGAGATGGTGCTCCAGCAGGCGCACAGCGGACAGGAGAGCCCCGTGGAGGCAGCGGGGAGATGGTGCTCCAGCAGGCGCAGAGCGGGCAGGAGAGCCCAGTGGGAGGAGGCGGGGAGATGGTGCTCCAGCAGGCGCACAGCGGGCAGGAGAGCCCAGTGGGAGGAGGCGGGGAGATGGTGCTCCAGCAGGCGCAGAGCGGACAGGAGAGCCCAGTGGGAGGCGGTGGGGAGATGGTGCTCCAGCAGGCGTGCAGCGGACAGGAGAGCCCCGTGGAGGCGGCGGGGAGATGGTGCTCCAGCAGGCGTGCAGCGGACAGTAGAGCCCAGTGGGAGGCGGCGGGGAGATGGTGCTCCAGCAGGCGCAGAGCGGACAGGAGAGCCCAGTGGGAGGCGGCGGGGAGATGGTGCTCCAGCAGGCGCACAGCGGACAGTAGAGCCCCGTGGAGGCGGTGGGGAGATGGTGCTCCAGGAGGCGCAGAGCGGGCAGGAGAGCCCAGTGGGAGGCGGCAGGGAGATGGTGCTCCAGCAGGCGCAGAGCGGACAGGAGAGCCCAGTGGGAGGCGGCGGGGAGATGGTGCTCCAGCAGGCACAGAGCGGGCAGGAGAGCCCAGTGGAGGCGGTGGGGAGATGGTGCTCCAGCAGGCGCAGAGCGGACAGGAGAGCCCAGTGGGAGGCGGCGGGGGAGATGGTGCTCCAGCAGGCGCACAGCGGACAGGAGAGCCCAGTGGAGGTGGCGGGGAGATGGTGCTCCAGCAGGCGCACAGCGGACAGTAGAGCCCCGTGGAGGTGGCAGGGAGATGGTGCTCCAGCAGGCGTGTAGTGGGCAGGAGAGCCCAGTGGGAGGCGGGGAGATGGTGCTCCAGCAGGCGCACAGCGGACAGGAGAGCCCAGTGGAGGTGGCGGGGAGATGGTGCTCCAGCAGGCGCAGAGCGGACAGGAGAGCCCAGTGGAGGTGGCGGGGAGATGGTGCTCCAGCAGGCGCAGAGCGGGCAGTAGAGCCCAGTGGAGGCGGTGGGGAGATGGTGCTCCAGCAGGCGCACAGCGGACAGTAGAGCCCAGTGGGAGGCGGCGGGGAGATGGTGCTCCAGCAGGCGCAGAGCGGACAGGAGAGCCCAGTGGGAGGCGGCGGGGAGATGGTGCTCCAGCAGGCGCACAGCGGACAGTAGAGCCCCGTGGAGGCGGTGGGGAGATGGTGCTCCAGCAGGCACAGAGCGGGCAGGAGAGCCCAGTGGAGGCGGTGGGGAGATGGTGCTCCAGCAGGCGCAGAGCGGACAGGAGAGCCCAGTGGGAGGCGGCGGGGAGATGGTGCTCCAGCAGGCGCACAGCGGACAGGAGAGCCCAGTGGAGGTGGCGGGGAGATGGTGCTCCAGCAGGCGCAGAGCGGGCAGTAGAGCCCAGTGGAGGCGGTGGGGAGATGGTGCTCCAGCAGGCGCACAGCGGACAGTAGAGCCCAGTGGGAGGCGGCGGGGAGATGGTGCTCCAGCAGGCGCAGAGCGGACAGGAGAGCCCAGTGGGAGGCGGCGGGGAGATGGTGCTCCAGCAGGCGCACAGCGGACAGTAGAGCCCCGTGGAGGCGGTGGGGAGATGGTGCTCCAGCAGGCACAGAGCGGGCAGGAGAGCCCAGTGGAAGGCGGCAGGGAGATGGTGCTCCAGCAGGCGCAGAGCGTACAGGAGAGCCCAGTGGGAGGCGGTGGGGAGATGGTGCTCCAGCAGGCGCACAGCGGACAGGAGAGCCCAGTGGAGGTGGCGGGGAGATGGTGCTCCAGCAGGCGCACAGCGGACAGTAGAGCCCCGTGGAGGTGGCAGGGAGATGGTGCTCCAGCAGGCGTGTAGTGGGCAGGAGAGCCCAGTGGGAGGCGGGGAGATGGTGCTCCAGCAGGCGTGCAGCGGACAGGAGAGCCCAGTGGGAGGCGGGGAGATGGTGCTCCAGCAGGCGCACAGCGGACAGGAGAGCCCAGTGGAGGTGGCGGGGAGATGGTGCTCCAGCAGGCGCAGAGCGGACAGGAGAGCCCAGTGGAGGTGGCGGGGAGATGGTGCTCCAGCAGGCGCAGAGCGGGCAGTAGAGCCCAGTGGAGGCGGTGGGGAGATGGTGCTCCAGCAGGCGCACAGCGGACAGTAGAGCCCAGTGGGAGGCGGCGGGGAGATGGTGCTCCAGCAGGCGCAGAGCGGACAGGAGAGCCCAGTGGGAGGCGGCGGGGAGATGGTGCTCCAGCAGGCGCACAGCGGACAGTAGAGCCCCGTGGAGGCGGTGGGGAGATGGTGCTCCAGCAGGCACAGAGCGGGCAGGAGAGCCCAGTGGAAGGCGGCAGGGAGATGGTGCTCCAGCAGGCGCAGAGCGTACAGGAGAGCCCAGTGGGAGGCGGTGGGGAGATGGTGCTCCAGCAGGCACACAGCGGACAGTAGAGCCCAGTGGGAGGAGGCGGGGAGATGGTGCTCCAGCAGGCGCAGAGCGGGCAGGAGAGCCCAGTGGAGGCGGCGGGGAGATGGTGCTCCAGCAGGCGCAGAGTGGACAGGAGAGCCCCGTGTAGGCAGGAGGCCTCTCCATGGAGAGGTCCGATTAGTGAGGGAGGAGCCTCGGCCTCTACCTGCAGTCGGGTGGCGTGGGCTGGACCATCTCCGAGTCCCTGGGGCAAGGGCTCTTCCTGCACTTTCTCATATGGTCCCCTCCCCTCCAGCCCCTACCCATTGCTACAGGTAAGGGAACTGAGACTCAGAGAGGTCAAGACACTGGCCCAGGCTTGCCCAGCTAGTAGATTTCGAGCCTGACTTAAACGCAGATCCTTCCGACTTCAGAGTCCAAATTCCTGGCTCTCGCTAGCTCCCAGGCTCCTGGGGGTGCAAGGGAAGGAGAGACTTTGAGCCTGAGCTGGCTGGCTCCCCTCCACCATCTCCAGGGCCCCAAGTGCCTTCTGGGAGGGGCATTGTTGTCTGTGGCTTTGACCGCAAACTCCTCCATGGTAGACCTGCCCTTTCTAGGTCTCCTTCCCCCATCTCGCCAGTTCAGGCCTCAGCAGCAGCACCCCCACCCCCACCCCCTTCCTCCCCACCCCCACCCCCACCCCCCGTAGTCGGGAAAGCAGAACTGGCAGGCCTGGCAGTGCCGATTCCAGGGGAGCTGAGAGTGGGTGTGGGTGTCCCTGGGCGGCTGCCAGGCAGACGGGTTCGGGAAGCCTGGGCTGGGGGGCTGGGGACATGCTGGCTCCTCAGTGCAACCTGGAGGCTGAGGCTTCGTTGGAACATGATTTTAGCTCTAAAGATGTGCAGTGCCTTCCAGCGCAGGCTGAGCAGTGGGGAGGTTCCAGCTGGAAGGAGGGTGTGTGGCACGTGGTTCGGATGTGGCTCCAGAATTCTGGATGGTGAACTCTGCTCCCCTCCCCCTCCCCCTCCCCCCATGGATTTGAGTCCCAGACCACCTGTGGGCACTCCCTGTCTGGGGGAGTGGGTGGGGGCACCCCTGGTAGGTGAGGGATGGGTGGGGAGTGGAACAGCCGCACCCAACCAGCTGAGGGCTGCATGGGAGAGGTGGCTCGGGCCCATGTGGCCCCTGACCTCGAACCTCCTCCACAGATAACAAGGACATCCTCCTGATGCTGAGTGACATGGACATCAACGCCATCGCTGGCACCCTCAAGCTCTACTTCCGGGAGCTGCCCGAGCCCCTCCTCACAGACCGACTGTACCCCGCCTTCATGGAGGGCATCGGTGAGGCTCCGGGAACCTGAGGGCCGGGCTGAGCCAGGCCTGCTGACCAGCAGAGTCAAGAGCGACATAAGAGCCGGTGGCTTCCCTCGTTCATCGATCTGCTCAATGCACCTGAGTAGCCAGGGGGGCAGGGTGCGGTCTGCTGGGGCCTGAGCCAGCGGCTGGACCCTCTTGCACCTGCCTCTCTCCCCTCTTGTCCCTTGGGCTGCCCTCTGTGCTTCCTCCTTGGACAGTGACCCCCTTGCTTGGAAACCTGGGTGTCCAAGGAAATCTGCCCCAAAGTGGGTGGTCAGGGGCCAGCGCCCCAGAGCTGAGGAGAAGCCTGGTTAGAGCTGGCGTGCACTTGAGGTGGCTGGTGCCATGGGTGGGGAGGCAGCGGAGGGCCCTGGCCAGCAGAGCTCTGGCCTCCACCCACCGGGGCCAAATCCAGGCCTGGGTGCATCCCTCCTGCCTCGTCTTCCCCTGGGGTTCAGGGCTTCAGCCACCAGGAGAAATGAGCCCCTGGAAGGCACTTGCTGTGCTCCGGCATCTGAGTGGCTGAGAAAACATTCACGCAGTGTCATCCTTGTCTTAAACTTTGCCTGACAGACCGGGGTAGGGAACGGCATCAGCCGCAAAGGCCTGTGCAGTGAGGGGAGGCGGGTGTCTGCTCCCCGCCAGCTGCCCCCTGGCTGAGTTGCAGGTTGTGGGTGGGGCCTCCTAGAGGAACTGGCTGTTCATAGGGCAGCCGGGGCTCCCCCTCGGGGCCTGCAGCCTCCTGACCACCAGGCGCTGGCCAGGGCCTCCCCGCCTGGGAGCCAAGCCCCGCCCCAGCCCTGTCTCTCCCCACAGCCCTGTCAGACCCTGCTGCCAAGGAAAACTGCATGATGCACCTGCTCCGCTCCCTGCCCGACCCCAACCTCATCACCTTCCTCTTCCTGCTGGAACACTTGAAAAGGTAACGGACAGTGTTCCAGTCGGGGTGGGGGGCAGGGAGCCCAGGGCGGGCACCTGCTGGGGAGGACACACCCGCCGCAGGTCCCACCCCGTGGGTGCCGGCCTCTGCTGGGCCCTCCGCAGCAGGGTGAGAGTTTGCTCTTCAAGTTTTTACACTCAAATTCTGTTTTGAAAAATATTTGGGTTCTAAGAACAACCTGGAATATTGGCCACAGAATGCTTAGAAAGGCCAGGCTGGAGCCAAAAACCACGGATGGGTTTTACAGTCAGTGGGTCATTCGGTCAACTTGGCATATTCCGAATGGAAAGCATCGGCGGCGGCAGGATGCCCTGCGGGCAGGCAGTGCGCGTGCGTGTCCTGTTCTGTCACGTACAGCCGTGTGCTCCAGTGTAAAGGTGTGCTTGCTATGGCGTGTCATGGTCGAAAACGTTAGCAGCCCTCGGGTTTTGACCACACTTAACGGATAGGGAGACGGCCCAGCAGGGATTTGCTCTGGTGAGCAGGCCTGTCCTTAGAATCCCAGCTCCCAAATCCTAAACTAAGGCCCTCCCCGCTTCTCCCCCTCTCCTATAATCGGGCCAAACCAGGAGCTGCTCAAGTTGAGGCCTGCAGCCAAGTTGCGACTGAAACTAGCCCTGAAGGTGTCCTTATCACTCACTTTTGAGCCCAGGACTGTCTGGGGTGTGAGTGTGGAGCGAAAGTCCCCAGGTGTCCCTTCAATTCGCCTCCCAGGACCGAGGCGCCTGGGGAGAGGGCTGTGCTTGGGCCAGGTCCTCCGTGGGCTCAGCCCCGGCCCTCAGGCCCAGCCTCCCAGCGAGGGCTCAGGAGGGCAGCCGAGACCTGGAAACGCCTGGGACTGTGTCTTGTTTTTCCCATTATGAGACATTTTCCCTCTGGTTTGGCCAGGACCAGAGCCCCAACCAATTCCCAAATAGTTTGGCGAGCACTGCGGGGAGGACACACAGAGGAGGAATGGGAAGGGAAAATTCATTAGGTTTTCCACCCTGGGAACCGGGCACAGTCTGTTCCCACATCTGGGCCCCTGGCTGGTGTGTGTGTGTGTGTGTGTGTGTGTGTAGGGGCTGGGCCGGCTGCACAGCTGCCTCCTGGCATGGCCATGTTTGTCTGCCCGTTTCCATAGCAGTCAGCGGGCACATCCATGACTCTTGCCTGGGGGCTGGGAATGATGGTAGATTTGGGAGTGGGGGGAGAGGCGCTGCCCGGGGCGGGTGGGTCTCAGCCCCGGAGACATTTCCTAGGACTGGGGAGGCCCGGGGCCTCTCTGATGTGTGGGGCAGAACTGGCTGCCTGGATACGACCCACAGGAGGCAGCCCCTGCTGCCACTCGGGAAATATCTACAGAGCATCTGGCCTGTTGTGCAAGAGAAGCAGAGGAAGATCCAAAGGGAGGGCCCTAGGCGGTTTGGCTCAGTGGATAGAGCATCGGCCTGCGGACTGAAGGGTCCTGGGTTCGATTCTGGTCAAGGGCATATGCTCGGTTGCAGGCTTGATCCCCAGTGGGGGGCCTGCAGTGCAGGAAGCAGCTGATCAATGATTCTCTCTCATCATTGATGTTTCTATCTCTCTCTCCCTCTCCCTTCCTCTCTGAAATCAATAAAAATATAGTTTTTTTTAAAAAAAGATCCAAAGGGAGGCAGCTCTGGGTCCCATGAGACAGACCCCTCTGGATAAAGTTTGTTCCTGCCACAACACAGGGAAAGCAGGGGTGAAGAGGGTGAGGAGCAGGGGCTCTGGAGGCAGGCTGCCTGGGTCCATCCCAGCTCTCCCACTGGCTAGCTGGGGAACCTCAGGGAAGTCACTTAACCTCTCTGTACTTTGGTTTCTTCATCTGTACAGTGGAGACGATAATACTTACCCGAAGGATGCTGAGGAGGAAGATTTATTCCCCGGAAAGTTCTCGGGCTGATGATGCCATTGTCTCTAAGGCAGAGGTGTGGGTGTGGGTCCTTCTGTTGTATTACCATCAGTTCAGGGGGTGGCCCCGGAGCTGGGGCTCTGTTATAGGAACGTCCTGGGACGTAGCTGGGGACTTGGTCCCTTGACCTAGTTCCCTCCCTACCAAGAGGTCTCTTCCTTTAGGAGAGGAAGGCTGGTAACCACCTTCCAGGAATCCTTCTAGGAGGTCCTACATCTAAGGCCCAGGGTCTGGAGCTCTAAGCAGCTGCTGGGAAATGACTTTTTCCCCCACCCCCTCCCTTTCAGGGTTGCTGAGAAGGAGCCCATCAACAAAATGTCCCTTCACAACCTGGCCACCGTGTTTGGCCCCACGTTACTGAGACCCTCGGAAGTGGAGAGCAAAGCACACCTCACGTCGGCTGCGGACATCTGGTCCCACGACGTCATGGCACAGGTACGACCACGCGGCCGGTCTGGCCGGGAGAGGGTGAGGCCCGCTCCCTGAGGGTGGAGAGAACAGCTCAGCGCCCACTCCCCTTCGCTCCTGAGCAGCTGGGTTCGTGGTTTGCAGGCTGTCACCAGGGAGGCAGGACTTTGGACAGCCCTGCCCTTCCCAGACCAAAACAACAAGTTTATACTCAGGCCCCTAGGCCAGGGGCCCGGTGCTGGCTTCAGTCCTGGGCGTGCCTGTCTCCGAAAGGAAGCCCAGGTGCAGGAAAACATCGGGGGCCTCGTCCTCACGTGGAAGCTCTAGGACTGCTTCTGGGGCCGGAGGCTTCCTTGGGATCCTACAAGGCCCAGAGCAGGGTCCAGTCTGAGGCAGGATGTCAAGCCAAAGCCAGTCTCTGGAGGCAGGTTGGGAAGTGGCCCCAGGCTCCCACCCTCTGCCCTGCAGCGCCCCCTACTGCTGCAAAGGGGCAGGCACACCTGGGCTGCCAAGGAAGGGGAAGTGGCAGGAGCCCACCTGAGAGGGAAGGGGAGCAGCACAGACGGGGCCATTTCTTCTCAACAGACCAGAGGAGCGCCATGAGGACAAGGACCTCACCCCAGTCTCCCCTGTCTCCCCACAGGTCCAGGTCCTCCTCTACTACCTGCAGCACCCCCCCATTTTCTTCGCAGAACTGAAGCGGAACACACTGTACTTCTCCACGGATGTGTAGCCCCAGGTGGGAGCTGTGGGGGGCGGCCGAGCCAGCCTCTCTCGCCGGGGGACCGGCACAGACTTGAAAGACTACAATAGGAATCTCCCAAACCCAGCACTCCAGACTCCAAGGGACGCAGGTTTCCAAGAACTGGAACATGTGCATCTTTTGTGCCACCTTGTACAAAGCCAGCTGACCCGGCCCCAGCCTCGCCGCCACACCCGGGCTCCTGCCCCCTGTACCTCTAGTGTGTCTCACGCTCCGTGCCGTTTGGGGGTGGTTTTATGTCTGTTTGTCATGCAGAAAAGGTAGGGACTGGCCCAGGATGGGCACAGACGGCCTGCTTTGTTCTTTCATTTCCTCCAGCACTTTCTTTCCTCCCGCGTCCAGTCCAAGGGCTTTCATTTGGCTGCGTAACTGCTGCCCGTTTGTCCTCTCTTGGCCCTGCTCCCAGATTGCAGCCTCCTGGCAGCCTTCCTCAGTCCTCTCCACACTCCCCCGCCCAGCCCGCCCGCATGCACGTGCAGCCTTGGTTTTCGCTCGTCGCCTTGAAAGTTGTGAGGAGGCCCCGGGTGGCGGTGACCACGTGGCCATCAGGGCTGCCGCATGCGGCCCCGGCCCCCTCCTGGCCCTCCCCCTGTGGAAGCATACCTGCTTTGCCTTGCTGCCTGTGCAAATGTTGGACAAGGAGACAGACTCACACTAATCCTCAGCTTAGCGGAGCTGGAGAGCGGATTTCTGGAATTTTCCACCCGAGGACCATTTCTGGGGTTTATCTGTTCTGTCTCCTGTCTACCAGTGAGGCATCTTGACTGTTTTCTTCTTCTGCTTTTCAGTTCCTTTTCCCTTGGTGGTCTCTTTCCTTTGAGTGTAGACTCGCAAGTGACCTGCTACCGAGATGGCCAGAGGGTCAGGAAAGCGTCGGGGAGGTGGGAGGGGGAGGTGGGAGAGGCACGGCACCGGATGAACGTTCAGAGGAGTGAGTGCAGCGCTGGTGTCCTGAGCGGGGGAGCGGCTGTCAGCAGCAGGAGTCCTAGTGGCTTTTCTAGTGAAGCGAGGCCTCTAGGAGGGCAGCTGATGTGGCTGAAGCAGGTGTCCAGACAACGGCAAGCTCCATCCAGGAGACGAACCCTTCCTGGCGCCTCCATGTACCTCGTGGTGCTTCTGCCTTAGATTTTGCATTCTCCCCGGCCAAGCACTGCCACGGGGTAGCCCCACGGCCACAGGTGCTCAGGGCCTGGGAAAGGCAGGCACAGTCCGAGAAGGCAGCCGTCAGGGTGCTGCCTCCCAACCCCGACTCCTAGGTGCAGCCTTTCGGGTGAACTGCCTCTCATGGGGTGTTTTGCCGGAGACCCTCATTGTTGATGCTCTATCGAGTCAGGGATCGGCAGGTTCCATTCCCAGCTGGGAGACCCCTTGCCCCGTCCTGGAAAGGAGTGAGTACACTTCTGTTTCTTCCCGTGGGAGCCTGTGGTGGCCAGCCTGGCGGGGCAGACACTCCCAGGCGGCAGGGGCTTGCGTTGCAGCACAAGCTCCCCAGCTCTCCTCCGTGGCAGGGAGTAGATGCTGGGCCTCAGGACTGGAGAGAACAGCTCCCGTAGCTTGAGCTCAGGGCTGAGTTTTAAAGAAGGGTCTGCTGGCCCTAAAGCTATAGTGCGTGCTCCGAGGAGGGCCCTTTCTGATCTTGTTTACACCTGTTACTCAATCTTGGGCCGAACGGTACACACGGCTGTGCACATTGGAGGAAAGAGAGGCCCAAGAAGAGGGGAATGCCACCTCGCTGGCTGCCTGCTAGCAGCTTAGTTAGAAGCCCTGCTCCCTGGGACAGGAGACGGGGACAGAACTTGAGTCTAAAGATCCCAGCGTCTGCCCATCCCTGCTCTTGTTTCCAAAGCCATTGATGGTAATGACTGGAGGCCCAGCTTGAGCTAGTTACAGCCAAAAATGGGTGCCTCCCACCTCCCAAAAGAAGGGGTGTTTACTTCTCAGCAGCAGGTAGCCACTAACTGCAGCCCCTAGGCGTGCTTAGGCAGTGAGAATGGGAGGAAGGCTGGAAGGGCTGAGAAATGCAAAAGGCTCAGAGTATTTATAAATTCTACCCCGAGTGGGGAAGGGCAGGTACCAGACCTGGACGACGCTGCACCAAGGAAATAGCCCACGGGTTCTCCTGAGACAGGAACTGTGCAGCCCAGAACCCCCAGCCACTGTGCCCAGCAGGGCAGGCTGTGCCCACAGGCTCAGCACACAGGCCACAGAAATCCCAGGCCTGTCCTTGCTGGCAATGACTATGGGCTGCCGGTGTTTGCCGAAACCGGTGGGATGGGACCCTTCATTAATATTTGACTTTAATACGTGGGTAAGGATATATTTTTTTGTCTATGTTCTGTTTCATCTTATGTAGATTATTATAAATTGATGTAAACCACGTGAGAGGAAAATGTTAATAAAAAAATGCAAAGCCCCAACGTTTGCACACAACCCAGCCCCGTGGTGCGGACATTTGTGTTCTCGGCGGTCCAGGGAAGGCCACCAATCTAAATATTTAACTCTTCAGGCTGCATCCAGATGTGAGTTCACAGGCATCTGTTTACCAGTTCACCTCCCCTGAGCGTTCCTGTGACTCGGTGGGGACGGTGGCAGCTGGAGGGAGGGGAGCCCAAGCCGCCTCCTTCTCTTCACAAGGCTGCCAGGTCACCCAGCAGCCAGCTAGGAAGTACAAATGCCCTGCCAGGGACCTGGCCATCAGCATCCTCAGAGAGATGGCAGGAACTTGTCCATTCAAGTGCAGGCTTCCTATTTTGTGTAAACTTTACGTTTTCCTTGGATGTGGCTCAGCTTTGGGGCAGCCTCTGGCCTCATCTGCCTGCAAAGAGGCGGGATCCCCCAGAGAGCCCACTCCCTTTAGGAGCCAGTGG
Organism: Myotis yumanensis; assembly: GCF_028538775.1. NCBI lineage: Eukaryota > Metazoa > Chordata > Mammalia > Chiroptera > Vespertilionidae > Myotis > Myotis yumanensis. Next base: position 19,503,353 of record NW_027223767.1, on the reverse strand, counting down.
GGTTAACGTAGCTCCCACCAGCCCAAGCCTTTGGACACTTGTTTATTCTGGAGATCAGGAACAGATGTCTCTGAAAATTGGTGTTTGGTTTATGAGGTCATACTGACTCCTTAGCCATCTAAAACAGGAAACGATTCATCTCCTCTCCTGATTGAATAGTCAATGTGGACAATGCTTCGCTTATTGAACTGATGGCTACTGACAGCCCAGGGCTCATCCTTTCCAAGGCAGCCGTGAGGGCAGCTTGTCCTGTGTCCGGCTGTTCAGTGTATCTGACCCCACGCGCCGGACTGGCTGGTAGAAGATGCTGGGCATCCTAACACTTTGCCAGGTGCCAGGTAGGAGTCTCTGCTATTGCTCTCAAAGTGCTTATAGGTGACATGTAGGGACAATGTAGAAAATCATCCTAAATTAGTTCTCGGACCTCTGAGGACACTCCAGACAGCCTAGCAGCAATGACGCCTCATGCCTGTGAGACGAGGCCAGGCATTACATAGAATTCACCATAGAAGGACATGAGCTCTGCACACTAACTCACACTCATTCCAAAGGAAACAGCAGACATGGCCAGGGAAGGTGTTACCAGCTGGGTTTGACATTATCACTCACATACACACACACACTCGGGATGCCTGGATGTTCCAGCTGAGTCTCTGAACTCTGGTTAAGAGTGGGTGGGCTAGAAGACAGCAGGCAGGGGGAAAGCAAGCAAAAAAAAAAAAGGCGAAGGAGTTACTGTACTGCAGGAAAAAAGACACAACCACTGGCTAAAGACATGCCTGCCTGCCTGCCTGCCTGCCCCCAGGAGCAAATGCCTGAACTCATCCGCTTCATCTTGCCACCGAAGCACCAGAGTAAAGCAGAACCCGGGGCAAACCCTAATCATAAAAGGCTATTTTTTTGTCTATGATCACAATAAGACAGCTTTTGTTGTCAGAAAAGGGCTACCAGGTCAAGTAAAAACACTAATATGTTAAAGCAAAAGAACACATACCAGAGAGCAAGGAAGTGGTGAACAGCCCCTCAGCGATGTCTGACTTTACCCAGTACCTGCTGTGACTTCGTCAGAACGAGGGGAGCAGGCTCCTCACATGTCCTGGAGCCAGGCCGAGGCAGTGCTCGGAGCATAACACCAGGAAGTGGCACAGACCGCAGGCATCCCTATCAGCCGCCCACAGGCGGGCTTTTTAGAAGAGGCCGGTAGGACTTACGCCTGGGATTTCGATGCGTCCTAGGAAGGGGCGAGGCTGGCTTCTTGGCTGGAAGGCCCTGGCTGATAGAACAGTCTCGACGAGGTCACACAACTACAAACCCTGAAGATCTGGCAATCCCAGACTTCTCAGGCGCTTTCTCAATTTTTCTCCTTTGAATGTTCAATCTTTGGGCCACCTGGCGCCATTTTGGGGAATTATGGAATTTGAAAATAAAAATAAACCATTTAAGCTGTAATAGAAATACATTTTTTAAACAAGGATAGCAGAAGGCTAAACAAAGTGACATAACTGGTCAGCAGGCATACATGTACTCTGCCCTCCCTGACGGATACGAGAGAGGGATGACTGCATGGAGTTCCAAGGTCGAGCAGCTTCCTGGGTCTGTAAAGTCACCTCCGTTCCCACAGCACCAACCAGCCAGGGGGCCAAGTGTGGTCAGCACCGAATCTCTGTGGAGCTTAACTTCTACAAGTCAACACGCTGACTCCTAATCTGCCGGAGAGAGAGAGAGGCTGGCGTCCAGGAGCAGAATATGGCTGCTCCGAGGCTGGAGGTGTCCAGTGGCCGGGCGGCTCCTCACAACACGGACTGTCTGAGAGGATACAAATGTCTTCAGGGCCTGAAGCGAGGGCCCTGAGTGGTGCAGAAATGCCCTCCACAGAGCAGCTCTGGTCCTGGGTGGTGGTGTCCGTCCCCGGAGGCAGTCACTCTCACCGTAGATAATAATCGATTGCAGCAGAGAAAGCAGCAAAACCGCCACAACCAATGACCCCAGCATTTAAGCCAGCTGTAAGGCAAGCAGAAACGGCATTACCTGTGGTGACAGATGCGGGGCCAGGCTGCATTCACAAAACGTCCGCACACCCACAGATGCAGAGAGAGCAGCTAAGTGCCTGTCAGAGATCTGTGAGGCGTCAATGGAGCCGTGGACATGATCTAATCCAGTGCTTAGTTACACTGTGCATTCGTTTAACTTTTCTCATTCCAAAGAATTAATATTTCCAGTCTCATGAAAACAGCTCCTCACAGGCAGGAAACTGGTTAAGAAAACCAGCCCTTGGAATCAAGTGAAAGCATATGGCCTGCTCCTGATTTGTTTATGGAATAAATTCCTGGGAAGGTGATCAAAGCAGTCCTAGAGGGAGCTGAGCTTCCCAACGGCCCCAACAAAGCTGAGCGATGGGAAGACCAAAGGAAAAGTTGCCCTCTAAATCATAAATGGCCGTTTGAGGAGCAAAAGCAAGTTTTTAATGATAGCAAATCATCCTGCCTCTCCGAAAACAAGGAAACGGGCCTTTTGCTTTGGGTAAGTCGGAGCACAGCAGACAGAGAGTGGCCCAGCAACGGACACTGTTAGGAAGTCAAGTCATTGACCCTTCTACCACACTCCTGATGGGAATGCCAACAGGGAGAGTGGCAGGAGATTAGTTTCTTTCTTCGTTGTTTTCAGCTGATAATCCAACATTTCTTAAATGTCTATATTTGGTTTCCATGGGTAGGAATCTAAGAATCCTCAACTGCAGAAAGACATTACTGTGATAACTTGTAATAAATAAAATTAAAGCTGACAATTGTATAGTAGTATTAAGAAAAACGTCTAAATACTGGAAATGCATGAAGCGGAAAGTTCAGCATGACATGTGGACGAATGGGCTTTCCAGGGCTGAATGGGACCTGGCTATGCTTCCGTGCTAGCCTGCATGTGACCACACTCCAGGAATCACTGTGAGGACGTTCTCCCGTATTTCCAACGTGGGGCAGTTCTTCTTCCTAAGACAGGCCTAGGTCTATCAGTGGTTCTCGCCTCAGAGCAATTTTGCCCCTCAGGGGACATTCGGCAATGTCTGGAGACACTTAGTTCTCACAACTAAGAAGTGCTATTAGCATCTAGTAGGTAGAGGCCAGGGATGTGCAAACACCCTTAAATACATGGATACCCCCTCCCCGGAGCAGATGTATCTGGTCCAAAATGTCAGTAGTGCCAAGGAGAAGAAATCCAGAAATTTCCCAAAGTGAGTTGACACATACGCAAACGTGATTCATTTGTCAGAAGGGAAGAATACCAAGTGCCCACATATGCCTCGGGCTGTCCCTGGAACACTCATATGTTTAGAAATGTCAACTTCAGCATGCTGTCCAAGGCCACAAAGAAAACCACTCGAGACTTGTTTACCAACCTCTGAAACCGATGGCTCCTCCAGTGATGCAGCCACTAATGACACTGTTCTTCCAATCTGACTTCCCCCGGTACTGTGGGTGGAGAAGTACAGTTTAGAGCCAAAGAAACACGCCAGACAAGACGATTAAGGAGAAAAAGCACGGGTTTCTAGCTGGCTAATTTAGTCCCGCCCCAAACGAAACCTAATCTTTTTCTCTTTCAAAAGTATAGCTCCTAAAATTTGAATGTGTTCATAGATGTTTCCTGCAGGTGACACCAGAGCACTGAAACCAAGTACAGCATTTGAGAAGTAATCCAAATCTCGTCTCGGGCTCCCCTCTAAGTCTTGTGTTTAAGATCATCAACCAACTTTAAGCCCACAAAAAGAAATCAGGAATCATGCAAGCCCAAATCATAAATACAAAGAGTTTACAATAGGGGCTATTTTATGGACATTCAATCTAGCAAATATCAGACATTTCTGATCTGCTTTCTAATAACATTAAGAGTCTTTCTCTTTAGAAGTCATAAGATGGCAGAAGGCATGGCTTTCGCAGGAGGCAGAGACACTTACAGATTCGACCAAACACTCAGTGCAAGAAAACATGGCGCCCACAATGGCAAAATTTTTGGCGTAGGACATTCCTCTCTGCCCCATGTCCTTAAGAACTTCTTTTGCTGTCGGAGTCCGGTAAGGATCCTTGGGGTCAAAGCCCACATTGGTATCAATGCCGGCGGTGAACACCCCAAATGCACCTCCCAAGACAAATCCTAAAAACAAACAGAGATGAAGATTTCTTGGCATGTTTTCTGAGTTACTGCAATGGGTCATATTCAAATAGCACCTTCTGGGTGGCCACCAGGGAAGAGGATACCCATCCCCCTTGCACCCAAACTCTCCACTTGCCTGGCTTCCATATTACACAACCTAGGCTCTATCTTGTTGACAGCTTCCTCTCTGTCTCCTCCTGGATTTCTTCTTTATTTCATCTTATATTTCTCAAGATTCAGTCTTTAACCCTCTGTTCTCTCTTTACACTCTCTCACATGAGTGCAGCTATCAACTTTGCAAATCACTCCCTTAACAATGGTAACATTCATAATAGTCATTTAATAAATACCATCTGCCAATTGCTATGACATTTTATAGTTAGAGCCTCATTTATTCCTCACAATCCTGTGAGGTAGATATTTTTACCCCCTCCTTTCTGTAGCTGAAGGCACCGAGGCTCAGAGCGGTTAATTACCTTCCCTAAAGTCACAGAGCTACCAAATGGCACACTCTACATTGCCGTCCACATCTGACCTTCCTGAGCCTGCTGGGCATTTCCATATGAATGTCCTCTCATTACCTCATGGCCAATCCAGTTGACCTTTGAACAATGCAAGATTAAGGGTACCAAGTCCCCCACAGTCAAAAATCCACATATAACTTCTGACTCCCCAAAAACATTTGTCCCAAGCAAGACCCAGTGAGGAGCCCGAGACCCAATCCAAAACATAAAGAGAGCCTGGTCGCCATGACCACCAGCTGCGCTAACCACCAGACACCCACTACTGAGATGCCCGAGTGCGGTGGCACGAGCCAGGCCATGTCAGGCCATCATAAATGGATATAGGTTTTTAAGTCAAAATGACACCAAGATGTGTGTGTGCATCAGACTGCCACCAAGAACCCCCGGAGCCGAAACCGGTTTGGCTCAGTGGATAGAGCGTCGGCCTGCGGACTGAAAGGTCCCAGGTTCGATTCCGGTCAAAGGGCATGTACCTGGGTTGCGGGCACATCCCCAGTGGTTGATGTGCAGGAGGCAGCTGATCGATGTCTCTCTCCCATCGATGTTTCTGACTCTCTCTCTCCCTTCCTCTCTGTAAAAAATCAATAAAAATATATTAAAAAAAAAAAAAGAAAATACATAGTTTAAAAAAAAAAAAAGAACCCCCCGGAAATATCTGCGCAGTGTAGGATGGAGAAACCAGTTTGCGGTGGTGGAAGGACAGAAGGTGCTGAGGCAGCAAAGTGACTGGCCCGGAGGAGTTCCTGTAGAGCCATTCCTGCTGATCGGTACCAGTTCAGATGTGGCTACAATGACAGACGCTGTGGACCTCCCCGAAATCATGCTGGGGAGGAGCGGGGGGCAGGGGAAGGGAGCAGCAGCAGTGAAGGATTTGACCCTCCTGCCACTGATGGGCACTTCTTTGGGGCCTGGAGTCAGCTGCGCCACCCCACCCCCTCCCTCTCCCTATACCCTGTAGCCCTCAGTATGGCGAAGGTTCCCCGCCTTACCACGTGGGACAGACCTCTGACCCTGGCTCAGTCTTTCCCCATCCCAACAGAATGCAGGCTGGTGAGATTGGGGAGATGATGGATGGAGTCCCAGAGGGAGCACAACTTCAGGGACCGGTTCATCGAAATCCAACTTACCATCCGAGGTACCATAGGGGACTTCCTCTCCCACAACCTGCCCCAACTGTGGGAGAGGCTGAAGATAAAGAGAATCAGCAAGCCACCATGATCCAAATCAGCCATCTGCTCATTGTGGGTACCAGCGCCTCTACAATGTGGGCATTGCCCCCATCCTCCCAATGCTCCTTCACAAGATGGCAGAGGCCAAGGTAGGGGAAGCACCACCTGAGAACCCTGCTCCAGTCACCCACCCAGCAGGGTAACACCAGGCTCCCAGGCACCTATACCCGTGGTCAGCAAACCGCGGCTCTCGAGCCACATGCGGCTCTTTGGCCCCTTGAGTGTGGCTCTTCCACAAAGTACCATGTGCGGGCGCGCATGTACAGTGCAGTTGAAACTTCATGATCCATGCGCAGAAGTCGGTATTTTGTGGAAGAGCCACACTCAAGGGGCCAAAGAGCCGCATGTGGCTCGCGAGCTGCGGTTTGCCAAGCTGCATTTCAAAAGAAATTTTATGATCCTATTTATTCCTAGGATGAGGGGAGGATAACATTTTTGTTTTGTTATGTGACTGAAAATGTGAAGCATGAAGTTCTTCAAAAATAAAATTTTTACTCTTGGGGAAAAAAGAATTTAGTTGTCCCTTGTTATCTGTGGGGGATTGGTTCCAGGACCCCCCACAAATACCAAAATCTGCAGGTGTTCAAGTTCCCTATATAAAATGGTATAAATCAATGCACACAGTAAGCCGACCACATCCGTGGACTCCCAACAGAGGATCGAAAACAGCACAGGTCTGGCCCGTGTGGCTCAGTTGGTTGAGCATTGTCAGGGGGCACTGACAGGTCGCCAGTTCCATTCCTGGTCAGGACACATGCCCAGGTTGCAGGTTCGATCCCCAGTAGGGGGCATGCAGAAGGCAGCCAATCAATGATTCTCTCTCATCGACGTTTCTATTTCTCTCTCTCCCTTCCTTGCTGAAATCAATACAAATATATTTTTAAAAAACAAAGAAAACAGTACAGGTATTTATTGAAAAACATCCATGTGCCGAAACCGGTTTGGCTCAGTGGATAGAGCGTTGGCCTGCGGACTGGGGGGTCCCGGGTTCGATTCCAGTCAAGGGCATGTACCTGGGTTGCGGGCACATCCCCAGTGGGAGATGTGCAGGAGGCAGCTGGTCGATGTTTCTCTCTCATCGATGTTTCTAACACTCTATCTCTATCCCTTCCTCTCTGTAAAAATCAATAAAATATATTTAATAAAAAAGAAAAGAAAAGAAAAACATCCATGTACAAGTGGACTCACACAGTTCAAACCCATGTTGTTCTAGAGTCAGTTGTATGTGTTCAGTGAAATCATGGGCACCTCCCCTCCAGACGTGCTTGCTTATGTCTCCTTCTTTCCAGTCACTCCAGCTACAAACCTCAGGGGCATTTCTGACTGTTTCTGTGCTCCCCGCTACAACTCCCTGTCCACAATTATCATCCTAGTCTAGGGCCTTTTTAAAAATATATATATGTAAAAGTTATTTTATTTATTTATGTATTTATTTATTTAGAGAAAGAGTAAGGGATGAGGGGAGAGAGAAACATCAATGTGAGAGCAGAACATTGATCGGCTGCCTCCTGCACAACAGGCCCACCAGGGACTGAGTCCAAAACTGGGGCAGGTGCCCTGAGGGTGAATCCAACTGGCAACCTTTCAGTGCACCAGAAGACACCCAACCAACTGAGCCACACAGGGCAGAGCTAGGCTAGGGCCTGTCACTTCCACCCTGGAGCACTACAAAGACTCACTTCAACAACTCTCAGTGATGTATCGGGGTCGAGCACAACGATGAACAAGGACCCCGTCCATACCTCATGAACTTTCAGTCCAGCCTTTCTCCTCTATGGTCTCCCACTCCACACTGTTCCTTCCTTCACCACACTCCATCCTGCATCACTCTCAGTACCACCTGTTACCCCCCTAAAAAACATCAATTACTGCCCTAACCGGTTTGGCTCAGTGGATAGAGTGTCGGCCTGCGGACTGAAGGGTCCCAGGTTCGATTCCAGTCAAGGGCATGTACCTTGGTTGTGAGCACATCCCTAGTGGGGAGTGTGCAGGGGGGCAGCTGATCGATGTTTCTCTCTCATCAATGTTTCTAACTCTCTATCCCTCTCCCTTCCTATCTGTAAAAAATCAATAAAATATATTTTTTTTAAAAAAACATCAATTACTGCCCTAATGCCTATAGGCAAAAAGCCCAAATCCCCTCCCCCACCCCAACTGGAAATGACGTTTCTCTTCCTCTTTGTCCACCCCCATTCTCTCAATCCTTCAAGACACTGCTCCAGTCTCCCCTTCTCTTGCGGTCTTCCCCAAACAAACAACAGGCTTTCTCTTTCTTCTTTCTACTGTACTTCACACTTGCACTCCCGCTATACTCGTCTATCCGTCATTCTCAATAAGATTCCAACTCATCTGCAAATGTGGTCAGTCTCTTTACCCTGCACACAGGAGGGGGCCACTGTACATTCTAGACTTCTTTCCCCTTTGCTCACTGCTGTCTGGTCACACTGGCCACAATGGCCTTTCAGTTTTCAAACCTCAGGCCAGCCCTGGCCGGTGTGGCCCCGTTGGCTGAGCGTCCTCCGGTGCAGAGAGGTCGCCAGTTCCACTCCCGGTCAGGGCACACGCTCGGGTTGGGGTTGCGGGCTGGGTCCCCAGCAGGGGGCGTGCAGGAGGCAGCCGATAGATGCTTTTCTCCCTTCCTCTCTCTAAAGTAAATAAAAACATCTTTTAAAAACACACACCTCAAGCCAGCTCCCGCCAGACCTTTGCACGGGATGCTCCCTATTCTGCAGCATCCTTCCGCCAGCTATTCTTCGACATATAAACATAAGAAGGTTCGCTTCTCTCTCCACCGCCTGGCACGGGACAGCTGCTGGGTAACAAGCTATTGAAAGGATGATTCTTTTAAAGTGAACGAATGAACGATGGACGAAGCCAACCATTTCATAACGTCCAGGCCCCGACCCATGGTACCGCTTCTCTGATCCAATGTCCAGAGTCTACAGAGCGTGGCTGCCGTTCACCGGAAGAGACGGGGTGCAGTCAAGGTCGAGGCCACCAGGCTCCTCTCCTCCCAGGCGCCTGGTCTTGGCAGAGGACCCCGCTGCCATCCAAACCCTCAGCCGCCCACAGGCCCCCTCGCCCGGCCTCACCTCCCACGCAGGCCAGCGCTGCCTTGAAGGCGCAGCTTTCCATCGCCTTCTCGATCATCTTCTGCTCCTCACTCTTGGTCGGACTCGGGATCCCGCCCAGGCTCCCGGGCTCCAGGGGCCTGGGCTGGCGCTTGTCACCCACCAGGTGCTGCAGAAGAAGGCTGTACTGCAGCGGCGCTTCGGCGGAGCCCGCCGCCGGGGGCGCGGAGCCGCCGGCACTGGGGGCAGCCGCCGCCATGGCTGCAGTCGCCCAAGAGACCCTGGCGTCGTTCTCCCCACAGCAGATTCCACAAACTTCCCGCTGGGGCCTCACGTGCCTGCCCAGTGTGCCGCAACGGCAGATTCGCCACCGGAGCAAGTCCGAGGAAGCTGCGCAACTCGAGTCCGTCCGTGCGCGCCTGGCAGAAGAACGATCATGTGCCCCCAGAGCCTCCTGTGAATATTGAATCAGGTTTGTACAGCATTCCCAGTGGCACTGACAAACAAGATTCAGATTCACCACAGCGCCCTCATCATCAGGCTGCAGCGCGGTGCCTACCGGGATTTGTAGTTCTAACACGTACACCTAAGACATTTCCCAGGAAGCCTTGCGCTGGCACTCGTCCCCAGGTCCTGGGAAGCTCGTGACCCGAGGGGACGCAGCGGTAGCGCGCCTGCAAAGCTGCAGTGCGCCGGGACTCCGGCAGGAGGCGCCTCGCCACTGCCCTTACAGTCTGTTCCTCGCAGGTGTGAGATGGGATGGGAAGTGCTTAGCATGGTATAAATGTATGGAGTAACTGTTTTGCTCAATAATTAAACCTTTTGCCCTAGCCGGTTTGGCTCAGTGGGTAGAGCGTCGGTCTGTGGACTGAAGGGTCCCGGGTTCGATTCCGGTCAAGGGCATGTGTCTTGGTTGCAGGCATATACCCAGTAGATAGTGTGCAGGAGGCAGCTGATCGATGTTTCTCTCTCATCGATGTTTCTAACTCTCTGTCCCTCTCCCTCTCCCTTCCTCTCTGTAAAAAATCAATAAAATATAAAAAAAATTTTTTTAATTAAACCTTTGATGAGAGAGGGGGAATAACAAATCAGTGAACGAGTGAATGAAGCTAACCAAGCGTAAGAAAAACCAGGGACTGTGATAGGAAGTGGAGGTGACTGTGTCTGGATGGAGAGCTGGTTGTTGTCAGTGAAGTTAGTGATGTGGGACTAAAATTGCCATGAAAAGCCAAATTGACCTTATGTTGAACCAGGTAAAGTGTTTACCAGCTTGCAAACTCAGAACCTGAGGTAAACTGAGATAGTACTATATATGAGCCCAGAAAAAAACTTTTGTAGTTTTTACGGTACTAAAATAGATCACAAATTATTGTGTTGATCCAGACTAGCATGTGTTTGGGCGTAGCCACTAAGAGAAACATAAATGGAAACAGAAGGCAGTGAGGATAGCCAGTCAACACAGGCAGCATTCTCTGTGCTGCGGAGCATAGCACACGATTCACCTTGCTTTTGTTCCAACCGGGCCACTGAAGGAGCTAGTCCTAAGGTCCCCGGCAAGAGGACATTTATTGGCATGAGGTGACAGATGGGATGGAGCTTGGCATGTCTAACTGTAGAAGACTGAAGTAAAACGGGGGGGGGGGGGGGGCCTCCAGCCATAGGGTCGTGGGGTTTAATGGCCAGCAGTTACCTAATAGCAACCACCAGACTGTGGATCAGCTCCCCACACACAGCTCTGAGAAACTGCAGGTTGCTCCCCTCTGCCTCCAGTACAGGTCATTTGTCAGCAAAATCTATCCATATTCATGGAGGAGCGGGGCCTTGGCTAGGTAGGGGGCTGGGCTTGCTGGACCAAGGTAGGCTTAGTCCATGCAGCTGCTCAATACCATCAGTCTACATCAGGGGTCCTCAAACTTTTTAAACAGGGGGCCAGTTCACTGTCCCTCAGACCGTTGGAGGGCCGGGCTATAGTTTAAAAAAAACTATGAATAAATTCTTATGCACACTGCACATATCTTATTTTGAAGTAAAAAAACAAAACGGGAACAAATACAATATTTGTATTTGCATGTGGCCCTCGGGCCGTAGTTTGAGGACCCCTGGTCTACATAGTCAGTGGTTCTCAACCTTGGCTGCACATTAGAATCACCTGGGAATCTTTAAAATCCTGATTTCTGGGCCTCATCCTCCGGAAACTCTGTTTCTTTGTTATGGGGTGGGGCCACAACATTAGTAACGAAGAAACAGAATTTCTGGAGGATGAGGCCCAGAAATCAGGATTTTAAAAAAAGATTCCCAGGTGATTCTAATGTGCAGCCAAGGTTGAGAACCACTGACATAGGTGGTTCTCAATCTCTAGTGGGCATCAGAAGCACCTGGAGAGATTGTTCAGCTCTTGATGGCTGGGCTCAGAGTTTCTGATTCTGGAAGGTGTGGGATGGGCGTGAAAATAGCATATCCCAGGTGATGCTGATGCTGGCTGGGGACCACATTTCGGGAACCACTCGGCTACATCATTGTCTACAGTGACCTCTCACTGAAAGTGGATTCACACTACTCGGAGCTCCACTGAGGCGGGGACAACTGTTGGGCTCGCTGAAGCCTGAGTACGTCATGGGGCTGGGGTCCCCCCGCGGGGTAGCAGTGGGCCAGAGAAGAAGGGAAAGGGGCACGTTGCCAATTTCATCTCTAATCTCAAAGTAAGTTTCACTTGCTCAAAAGGCTGGTGTTCAAGCGTTTGGGCCAATTTTTTAAAAAAATATATGTTTTTATTGATTTCAGAGAGAGGAAGGGCAGAAGGGCAGAGGGAGAGAAACATTAATGATGAGCAAGAATCATAGATCAGCTGCCTCCCGCATGCTCCCCACTGGGGATCGAGCCCGCAACCTGGGCTTGTGCCCTGACTGGGGATTGAACTGTAACCTCCTGCTTCTTAGGTTGCCACTCAACCACTTAGTCACATCAGCCAGGCGGTTTGGGCCAATTTGTTGTGAAAAAAAAAAAAAAAAAAAAAAGCCATTGATTCCTACCGGTCTTTTGTTTAGCTCTGAAGAAAGGAGCTCAGCTTCACAGGTCCGGCAGCAGCACATGGCCCTGTCCTGCCAGGTGAGGCCAGAATTGGAGCTTGATTGGTGAGGAGGCCCCGGAGAGTGTCTGCCCAGTGGAAGACCTGGATGGAGCACAAAACCCGCACACCACCTGCCGGAACACAGAGCGTTCTGTGTCTGCTAGCACGTTCACAGCTGGAGGAGAGCCTGGACATGCTCTGGGTTGACAATGACCTTTTCTAGGAGTGGGGCAGCAGGAGGGCAGCTTTGCTGGGACCATGGAACAGGCTGGGTGAGTGGAGTTCAGTATTTTTTGTTATAACTTCTTTTTTTTTCCACATGAAAACATTCATGATTGAAGTGTTTTTTTAAAATTTTATGCACAAAGAGCTAGCATTGTTTCTGCAGTGAGGTCGATATGTCTTGAATGACCCATTCCAGGAAGTTCACTTCGTCCAACTTATGAAGCCTGTATCCTTCGTATCCTGACACAAACACTGGCAGCCCATATCGAGGCCATATTTCCGGCTCAGACCTGCCCGTTTGAGCAGACACAGCAAGAACAAGAACCTTGGCCAGATTCTCTCCAATGGCTCCAGCAGGGCTGCTGACCAGCCATCTTGCTCTCTCAGGTGCCTCAAGGTAAAAGCTTGTGATGACTTCTTCAGCTCGCCACACTGAGCCGCCTGCCACTTGAGAGAGACATTCATCTGCAGGGAACACTGGCAGGCAGGCCTCTGGCCAGGCAGCAGAATGAGGACCTGGCATGGAGTGCCCTGCTCGGGCATTGCTGCCTCATGCGGACAGAAGAGTTTGTAGGGTTGAGAGTAGGACCGGGACTCAGCACGCTGAAGCCAACCTGGGTTTTAGGGGGAACCTCCCATCTCCACCCAAGAGAAGGCCCTTTGGTATAAGGGGGGCTCGCTGAGGTCTCAGGAGGCAGCACCAGTATGAGGGGTAGCAGGGGACCCTCTGGGCTGTGAATTGGGAGCAGAAGGACTGAGGGCTCATGCCCCAGTAGGAAGCCTCAGAAAGCAAGGAACAGCCTGAACACATCAGGGGAGCAGTTAGAAAAAAAAGTCAGATCTCTAAGTCAGTCTGCACCCCCACCCTGAGGTCAGGGGAGCAGATCTGAGAGGCAGACTAGAGGGCTCCCTAAGAGGGTGTGGCTCTTACTGTGCTCCCACAGGCAGAGCTGTCCTGGGATTCCCGAGCGTGGGTGGACCGAAATTAGATCTTATTTTCCTCCTCAAGCCCACTCTTCCTGAGTTTCCCATCTGGGAGAATGGTGCATCCATGCTCTATTAGGCTTAGATGCCTTGCTTACTGCATCCCTTACATGTCTTCTAAATATCTTTCAAATCCCTGCCCCCCCCCCCCCCCCGCCCTCCGTTCCTTTGTATACTCATTGCCACTGCCATATCTGGGCTCTAATCGTTTTTCATTTAATAGGAACAGTTGGTCTTCATGCCTCCTACCTTGCTCTTCTCCAAACCACCCACAGAGCAATCTCTCAGCACAGAAACGTGATTATGTTCCTGCTCAGACTTCTCCTCCGTGCCAGGATAGAATCTAAACTCAGCGTGTTGCTTTTATAATGTGTGCCCAGAAAGACACATATGTTTCAGTCCAAGTTTAGTTTTTAGTCAAACATTTCCATTCCCAGTTATCTCTTTTGGATCTAGAAGTGATGGCTCAGAATCATTCTTTTTTTTAAAAAATTATATATATATACTGATTTCAGAGAGGAAGGAAGAGAGAGAGAGAGGGAGAGAAACATCAATGATGAGAGAGAATCATCGACTGGCTGCCTCCTGTACGCCCCCTACCGGGGATCGAGCCCACAACCCAAGCATGTGACCTTGACAGAAATCGAACCCGGGACCTTTCAGTGTGCAGACTGACGCTCTATCCACTGAGCCAAACCAGCCAGGGCGCTCAGAATCAGAATCATTCTTAACAACCTGTGCTCTTTCGTGTTTGGGAGATGAGTTTGGACTTCTTGACTTCGTGTCCTTTCTTTGACTTGTGTCCTGTCCTCAGTCAAGTGTAAATTCTTAGAAAATATTTATTATTATTATCTCTTCATTCTTTTTGTCTTTGACCTGTGATAGCCACGATGAGAGCAGAAGTATCCTGTACTGTTCCCAGTGACAGAGCCCGAGCCTCCAGCCTGATTCTGGTGGGTGGTCTCCATGTTCTGGAACAGATTTGTCCCTCAGCATCATTGTTTGGGAGTTTTATTTACTCGCCCGTACCCAGCCATCCAGATCTGCTGGCTATCTCTTGTGCTGTTGCTCTGGCTTTGCTTACCAGCGTTATTGGAGGTTTGGCAAGCAGTCTGGCAGTCTGGTGGATTGCTAGGACCGACTTCAGACTTGGTTGACGAATCAGACACCTTGGCTACATCTGCAACAGGAGCACGTGGATGACAAGTTGTGATCCTGAGATTTGATCTGAGAAGTATTGGAGGCAAATAGAAATACGCATTCTGATTTTCTAGCTCCTTGCACTTCTGACTCAGAAAAGAGCTAGGAGGCTTCAAGAACTAGACTCCTTCTGCTTTTCTGGGAGACAAGATGAACAATAAAGTGAACAATAATGGTTACTTCCCAAAATTACAGATCAAGTTGGTGTTAGAAACATAAGCACCCCACTTCTGCCGTAACCTGAGGACAGCACCCTTCTTTCCCTGCCTTCATCTCGGTCCTTCTCAAGTCTCACCTCCATGTTTTGCTTCACTCACTTCTCTATCAAGCAGTTTCCCTTATCAGTGGATCTGCTGCAAAAGACCAGCCTTTTAAAAAGGAAAAGATAAAACAGATGTAAGAACTGTAAAATGGCATCCATCTAGAGGTAAAATCTTTTACAGGGGACTCTCAATGAAATGGAACACAATTTTTTGTTTGAATCAATTTTGATTCAAATTTTGTCAGTTCATTTTTGAACTATGGGATTTGGGAAGCTTTTCTATTATGACATTGTTCATTTTGTGCCAGCAGTTTTGCTATAACAGAGTTTGAATTTTTGTGCGTAAGACATTTTTTCTCGTTCATTTTGAGATGTCCTGCTGTCCTTTAAATCCTTCTTCTCCACTTATAGTATGTGGTCTTTTGAATAAGTCCTATTTGAAATTTCAAAAAGTACTTTTTTTCTTGGATCGGAATTAGAGCTTCCATATTTTTCTCACATCTATTTCCTTTAACTCCCTTCCCCAAGCAATCTGTTACTATTTCTTACATGTCTTTCCAGATACATGTCATGCATATATAAACATTATGTTTGCATATGTATTTTTCTCCACTTAAAAATTTACAAGCGGTTGCCTAGTATGTCCTCCTATTCTGCACCTTCCTTTCTCTTGTGCTGCATCACAGAGATATTCCACGTCAGTGTATGTGACGAGTCCAGGAATCAAGGGGTGGAAATGGGAGTGTCATCACTCACTGCTTCTTCCTCAGGTACCCACTAGCAAAATTTTGCTTCTTGTTCCTACAAACTTATGTTTTGCTGGTCTAGACATCTTAATTCCAAAGGGGAAAATGCTTCCACCAGGAGCCACAACAATGGTTCCATTGCACTGGAAGTTAAGACCCAGCCACTTTGGGCTCCTCATATCTCTGAATTAACAGGCAAAGAAGGGAGTTACTATGCTGGGTGGGGTGACTGATCCTGACTACCAAGGGGACATTGGACTACTAGTCTACAGTGCAGTGTGTCTGAAATATGGGAGGTCTCTTAGTTACCATGCCCTGTGATTAAGGTCAATGGGAAATTACAACAACCTAATCTAGGCAATTCCTTATCATATATATATATATATTCTGGAGAATGGAGACTAATAAGTGTACAGAGAAATCTCCTTAATTCTGTTCAATGGCCAGATTATATCCCTTAATGATGAAAGTGCCATAACTGAATCATCCTCTTTGATTCACAATTAGACTCTTCCCTGTGTTTTTCTAATTTCACCAGTGTATCAATAAATATCTGCACACATACATCTTCGTGCACAAATGCTACTACACCTGAAGACCAAGGAATGTGATTTATGAATCTTAAAGATGACAAACATGTATATTTTTTTCTGTGCATGTTTTGTATGACATCATGTACCTTAGAATTCCATTTCCCAATAGGAAAATGTTGTGATTGTGTATGTTCTGTACAATGTCAGGCATTTTGTAGCTCCTTAATAATTATTTTAAAACAATAATAATTTTCAGAATAGCCAGTTAATTTATGTAACATTACTAACTAAATACCAGTAAGGATAAATATATATATATATATATATATATATATATATATATATATATATAATTTATTTATTTATTTATTTCAGAGAGGAAGAGAGAAATAGAAACATCAATGATAAGAGAGAATCATTGATCAGCTGCCCCCTGCACCCCTCCCCCACCCACTGGGGATCAAGTCCGCAACCTGGTCCCCCGACTGGGAATGGAACCATGACCTCCTGGTTCATAGGTCGATGCTCAACCACTGAGCCACACCGGCTGGGCAGGACATTCTTTTTAAGTGTGTCTCTTGACCTACATGAGCAGAGAGAGTGCTTTCGGGAAGCCAAAGGATGTTGGCTATTCTTTACAGGAAGCCCAGTGAGTCTCCTTGGGCCTCTTGTAACAAACACCCACTAGAATTATGATTTTGGAATCATTTCCATTGCAAATCCCCTCTTTCCACGCCCCTTTCAAAGGCAGCTGTGATATTTGGCTGCTAACCAAGGCCTGCTGCACCAACAATTCTCTAAATTTTATTTATATTTCATGTGCAGCTTGCTCAAACTCTCACTTTCCCAGGTGCCAGAGGCTGGCTTGGACACACTCCAGTGGAAAGTGCTTTCCTGTAAAATAATAAAAGTAAAATGCCGAACAAACCGCCTCTTTATATCAGGCTTGCTCCTGGTTTACCAAAGTTAAGTACTTTAATAATGACTTCACTATTTTCCCAAATTTGCAATCCCCCAAATTCCCTCTTCACCTACCTCCACACCAAATTGTCCTTTGGCTTCCGTAGGATATAAAAGCTTAGAGTCATTTCATGTTTCTTCAGTGTTTATTTGAAAATGTTAGAGGAGAGGATCTATCTGTCTCACATGCTTTCAAGGGTGCCTGATATAACCCACCCACAGGTATTTCACATATGATTTGGGTGATAAGATAAAGCATGAATCTATTTATAGAATTTTAAAAGATATCAAATAATTTAATGCCTGTTTTAATAGCTTTAACATGTTTTCATATATATATATATATATATATATATATATATATATATATATACACACACACTAGAGGCCCGGTGCACGAAATTCATGCATGGGTATGGTCCCTAGGCCTGGCCAGAGATTGAAGGGTGAGCATCTGGCACTGAAGGGTAGGTCCCAGCTGACCTCAGGGCTCTGGGCAGCACCTGGGCCCCGGGCCCCCGTGCGCCCCCCTTCGCCTGAATCACGGCTCAAGTCCCCATGCGGAGATGTGGTGAGCGTGGCCGGACACCGCGAGACAGGGTGCAGCGTGGGCCTCTGGGCCACCCAGTGGCGCAGCATGGAAGCTGGGTGGGCAGCACGCTCTCTCCCAGCCGGCTTTGCAGACCGGCTCCTGAGAGAAGCCATGAGGAGCCCGACCGGCCCCTGTGGTCCTGGAGGCTGCGGCCCCACCATGTTCCACGCCACACACATCATAGCAAGTGCTCAAACTCCCGGTTGAACAATTTGCATATTAGGCTTTTATTATATAGGATATTTTTATTGATTTCAGAGAGGAAGGGAGAGGGATAGATATATAGAAACATCCGTGTTGATAGAGAATCACTGGCTGGCTGTATGCCCCACACTGGGGATCCAGCCTGCAACCCAGCATGTGCCCTGGCCGGGAATTGAACCATGACCTCTGGTTCATAGGTCGAAGCTCAACCACTGAGCCATGCTGGCCGGGTGCTTTAACATGTTTTCACCAAAAAGTGATGCTTTCTGTGTTTTATAATAATACTGTCCCTGCAATGGCACAGAATTTTGGCATGACGCTCTAAAAATTAACCCAGAATTTGCCTTTGTGATAGGGTTCTTCCTTGCTTAAAGGCAGTCCTAAATTCAAAGATCCTATTTGTGAAGCGAGCAGCAATATAAAGTAGATACTAAGAAAATGAACATAATTTTTTAGAGATTGCCAGTTCACTCTTGGTTTTCACCTCCACTTCCTGCACGGGTTTATGTGATAGCACTTCACTGAGCTGAAAACCAGTGAAATTCCAGGTTCTATCCTAGAAAAATTGAGAACCTTAGGCATGAAAATTCGTGCCCAAAGCTTGTGGTTATAATCTGGGGTTTAAATGAACTCTGTAAAGCATGCTGTGATTTGCATGTGTGTCTGTGTGGGTGTGAAGCTGCTATAAAATAAAATTTCGGCTTGGCTGCCAAGTATCGATTTTCAAATAGCATTGAGCTCTGCAGGTCTCATTTTCTTTTTCACTCTTTCCGTTAGATGGCGGTAGATATCCAATAAATAGTAACTTCAGAAAGGCTGGTGGAAGGCGGTGAGGAGAGTGGGGTTTTTTGTTTTGTTTTTGTGTGTGTGCTTTTTGTTTGTTTGTTTGTTTTTTTCTTTTCACCTTGTTGTTGGTTTCTGGGCTGGCACATAACGAAGATCATAGGTGGCGGGTGGGCGTGGAACACATTACATTTTTCGTGTGCTTGTGTGTGGCCGGAAGACTTGCCACAGACCACCTGTTTAATCCATGTTCTCTCTAAGCACAGGGTAGCATCTTGCCAACTGGAAAAAAAAAATCCCTAGAATTTTTTTCTCAAGTATCACCAGACGGGACCATTCAGAAGAGCAGCCAGCGTTGATTGAAACGTGTGCGGCATCGGTTGCATACATTGGTGGAGAGGACAGCCACTCGCTGGTGGCGAACGGCCGCTGCAGACTGTGGGCTCAAATCCCACAGCATGACCTGAGATCAACCCACAAGTATTATGGATTCCCCACGTGTGCCTAGCACCAGATCAGCAACGACACGAGAAATACAGTAATCCTCGCAGAGAATAGAAAACATACGCACAGAAAAGTAAGTGCCGCGCAAGACCTAGCCTGAGAAAATACTTGTTGTCATGAAGGTGGTAAGTCCTATTCGCCTTCCACGGGAGAGGTCAGCGGGGTACGAAGTGGCGGAAGGGTTATGCTTTGTGTAGGGAGAGAGAGAGGAGAGGGAGGAATAAGAAAGGGTAAGAGACCTCGGGTGAGGGATGGGGGGATCGTGGGAATCTTTGGAGACGTCGGGAGAGAACTGAGGATTTGGGAGCGGAGAGGGAACGAAGGGAAGGGTAGGGCGAAGTCCAGCAGCCGTGGAAGGGCGGGCTCAGCGGACCCTTCTTTCTGCACTGAGGCCCCGGCATTCCCGTCGGAGTGGCGCGTTGCCGGTCAGCTTCCGTGCCGGGGCTGTTTCCCAGGCTCTTTGGCGAGGCGGCGCCCCGTGCCCAGCGGCCGCGGACAGCGCTGGGGCGGACCGGCAGTCAGGGTGGACCGCGGAGGGGGCGTGGCGAGGGCGGGCCGGAGGGGGCGTGGCGTGAGCGGACAGGAGTGGGCGGGGCTCCTCGTGTGGGCGGGGCTCCTCGTGTGGGCGGGGCTCCTCGTGTGGGCGGGTCCCTCCCGTGTGGGCTGGGCTCTCCTCCCGCCGCCGTTGCTGCCGCCGCCTCCGCCCGCCGCGCGGACCGAGGGAGCGGGTGGCCGCTGCCTGCGCGCCCGGTGCCGGGGCTGCGGTGGGCCAGGATGTCGGGCTTCCTGGAGGAGCTGCTGGGCGAGAAGCTGGTGACGGGCGGCGGCGAGGAGGTGGACGTGCACTCCCTGGGCGCCCGCGGCATCTCGCTGCTCGGGCTCTACTTCGGCTGCAGCCTGAGCGCCCCCTGCGCGCAGCTCAGCGCCAGCCTGGCCGCTTTCTACAGCCGCCTGCGGGGGGACGCGGCGGCCGGGCCGGGGGCTGGAGCCGGAGCGGGGCCGGGGGCCGGGGCGGCCGCGGAGCCGGACTCCCGGCGCCGCTTGGAGATCGTCTTCGTGTCCTCGGACCAGGACCAGCGGCAGTGGCAGGACTTCGTGCGAGACATGCCGTGGCTGGCGCTGCCCTACAAGGAGAAGCACAGGAAGGTGAGCGGCGCGGGCCTCGGCGGCGCCCCCGGCCTGGGTGCACACCCCGCGCGTTCCCGGGAGCCGGGTCCTCGCCGCCCCCCACCCGCCAGCCCACCCGCTGTCCGTCCCCTCGGTCCCTTCCTCCATCTTTGCACGCACTTCCCCTCCTGTCCCCCAGCCTCACCTTCCTCTGGCTGTGCCGCCCCCCATCCCGGGACCCCACCGGGTTGGGTCTGCTGCGGCAACTCCTGGGTGCCTATGCCAGGCCGCGCTCGAGGGGGAAGTTTGACACCCGCGGGCCCCCCAAACCCGGCTTGCGTCCTGAGGAGTCGAGAGCCGCATCCGCACGAGTTGGGAGCCTCCCGTACGGCGTGGCTGCGCTGGGGGGGGGGTCCTGACTCCCTGTCCCCTACCGGGCAGAGTTGCAGGGGAAGGCCTCTTCGTCCCCCAGCCACCCGACCCCTCTCGGATACCTGTAGTGGGTGGGGGAGGGCGCCAGCCCCCTACCCATAATGCCCAAACCAGGAAGTTTCCTTTCTTTTCCAGAGAAATGTGCTTTTCTGGGACCTCTCCCCTGGGACCCTGGACCCAGAGGCCGAGGTCAGGCTGCCCTGCGCCCCGGGGAGGCGGCCGCTGGCCGTGGCTTTGGGCGAGAAGGGAGCTCTCTCCTCTCCCTTTCTCACTCGCTCTGCGCCCTGGCCCGAACTAGTGGCCACCCAGGAGCTTTTCCTCCTCTGGCCGGTCCAGCCATCCTCCCCGGCTTCCCCCCAGGCACAGGAGCAGACCCGGCCTTGCAGATCTTAGTTGCTGGGTTGGTGGGCCACTGTCGCCTTGGCATGCTTCGCCTTAAATGCTGACCTGATCCCATAGGTGCAGATGGACCCGGCGGAACGAGGACCTGGGGGAATGTATACGTGGCTGTCAACTTCTCATTCCTCCCAGTTTGCTGCTGAAGTTAGGTTGGGTTTTTGAGTGTTATCTGTTGGACGACGATGTCCGTTTTAATCAAATGAATTCAGGAACTTTTGTCATGAACCTAAACGAAAAGTTTTGGGGTGCTCTTGCTTCATTCGTGTGCAGCGGGTGAATTCAGCCCCTTCCCTTTCTGAGAAGCTCAGTCAGTGGACAGGAGAAGGGCTGTTCTGGGGGCCTTTAGCTTCCTCTAGGGAGGATGGTAACGGCATGCCATGTGTTTCTTTTATGTGTAAGGATTCTTGTTGAGAAGCATGATTTAGATTTAGTGAGAGCAGGAGGCTTATCCTGTGACCCCCAAATGTCTCCGGTAAATCATCCGCCCTGAAGCAGTGTCAGGTACAGACTTGGGATTTAAAGTATGAAATACAGTTTAACAAATGCAGCTTGTACATGTAACACTGGAAAGACAAGGGCTCACTAACCACACAGAGGCGAAACCTGGCATTTTAACCATTTTTTAAAGATAATTTTGCCCATCTGTGCTTTATGTGTTTGGTAGTGCATTCGTATGAGTGGTTAGTCCATTTTTGCTTTACAACGTGGAACCCTTTGTTTCCTTAGTGGTGGTTTTTATAGGCCTTTTGGGGAAGAGTAATGTTCAGAAAGTGATTTACCAAGTAATATTTCCATCCTTATGGCAAGTGTCTATTATAGACCAGAGTCTGTATAAAGTAGTATTCTTATTGGGTAACACCGGTGACTTCTAGCTTTTGCAAACACACAGGGATGGTACAATGTGACAGACCTAACGCCCACTGTGATTTTCACAGTGGGGAAAAGAAATTCGTTGGATAGTAAAACTACGGAGCAAATTGAGCTTTTTCTCGAAAAAGAATATTTGATATGACATAGGCCATGCCTGTCTCTTTATGCCCTGGCCAATCCCTTTGTATGAAAACACTGTGTCTCAGGCCCTAGCCTAAACCTGCTAATTCCACCAGGATGAGAGTCTGGATGACACAAGTTGAAAATATAGTTCAGAATGCTGCACGTGCCCAAACCATGGTGCGTAAGTATTTAAACATTTTATTTTTTTGCTCAGTGTCTTTCCGTGTACTTAGTTCTCTAAAACAAGTCCAGTTTTGAGGCTGTAGTTTCTGGTCTTGGATGTTCATGAATAGGTAACTCAAGATCTTATGCCAGAAACATTCTTATTTGAGGTGATACAACCAGGTAAAAAGACTCCAGCTATGTTTCTTACGGAAAACATACTCTTGAAAATTACAAAAGCTGTGCACTCACTTTGAAAGGGGTTATTTTCCATCTTGATACCAGAGATGTAGTACAAACTCCTTTTCAGTAATTTTGAGTTCTTGTCTTTCTTGTTGGAAATTGGGGTGCTTGTGATGCCAATTCCATGATAAGACCAGTGAAAAGTCCAGGGCACCCCCAGTTCAGGGTGCTGGGTGGATGAACACTCACCTTCTTTTTTTTTTTTTAATTAAACTATATTTTTATTGATTTCAGAGAGGAAGGGAGAGGGAGAGAGAGATAGAAACATCAATGATGAGAGAGAATCATTGATCGGCTGCCTCCTGCACATTAACTACTGGGGACGGAGCCCGCAACCTGGCCTGTGCCCTTGACCAGAATTGAACCTGGAACCCTTCAGTCCACAGGCTCTATCCAGTGAACCAAACTGGCCAGGGCAACACTTACCTTTTTGTTGATGGACCATATTTGTGTTTCACCAACTACAAAAATGGCTTTAAAGAAGAGAATTTTGTTTTACATTGAAGATAAACCAAAGTTCCAGATTACTAATTTTTTAAAAGTTCTCATTAGCATTTGTTCTTTAAGACCATTCGTATACTTCCCATTGGGATAACAAAGGATATGGTTCTAATTAGTTATTGGCTGGCATTTCTCTAAAGAAAATTGAAAAATTATGGTGGGGAAAGAAAATGCCGTGTGGTATTTCTTTTTTTTCTTCTTTTATTAATTTCCCCTTTTATGTAGTAAGAACGTCTGGGGATGACCATATATGTTAAGCCTGCATTTTGCCCAGCTCCTCACCCCTTGATTGGAGCTGTGAGAAAACAGCAAATAAAAGAATTCCAGCATCTTTTAAAATAATTCTTGACGGAAGGTCATCCTATTCCTACTTGCTTTAGTGGTAGGTGCAAAAGTAACGGAAGCTTCACTTTTTGGCTTCCAAGAACACACATATAAATAGCAGTACAGGAATTGTAATTAGGTGATAATAGAACTTTGAGTGAATTTCTAAGAGCAGTTTTGTGAGGAAACATAATCCTGAAGATAAGGCAGTTAGACTTGTTTTGGGTAGGTTTGTTTTTTGTTTTGTTGGCAGACATTTTTCCGATTTCTGGAGAGCGAGGATGTGAGAAATAGTCGGAAAGTGGTGAAGATTTGGACTTTGGGGATTTTTGATCTATCCCATTAGAAGTTATTTAGTTGTCAGAACCGGAGAGTTGATCTACAGGATCTACTTCCACATCACAGAGGAGAGCACTGGTTTTGCTTTTAAAGCCACAGGACTCAGCTTGGCCTGGGCTGGATGCCTGATGGGAAACATTTGGTCAGTGTGGGTGTGCTGACATCAAAGAGCACAGGTTTGCAGGTGTCTGGCTTGGTCCTGGAATGTCCTGCCTGACAAAGGGGAAGAGAGTGTGGGGGCAGGAGCGTGGCGGAGTCAGGGGAATCTGGTCCAGCACCCCTGGTCTACCCTCTGTAGCTAGGATAAGTGGCACCTTCTTGCTACCCCCCATGGGTGGCTTGCTCTGCGTGGTTCATTTGGTTCCGACTAAATCAGAGGCGTGGCCCTAGAACTGACCTGAATCCCTTTGGATGGGGAAAGATTTGGTACCAACCCAACTCTCTCTCCCTTAAATCCAAATACCCTAGCCACTAAGACAGCGGGTCTCAACCTTCTGGCCCTTTAAATACAGTTCCTCATGTTGTGACCCAACCATAAAATTATTTTCGTTGCTACATCATAACTGTAATGTTGCTGCTGTTATGAATCGTCATGTAAATATCTGAGAGGCAGGATGGTCTTCGGCGACCCCTGTGAAAGGGTCGTTCGACCGCCAAAGGGGTCGAGACCCACAGGTTGAGAACCGCTGCACTACGAGGACGATTTCTACAACACTCACAGGCCGCTTTTGATCAAGATGGTAAGAGATGGCAAAAAGGCACAACTTTGGAAATTGGGGGTTTTTGCCTTCTGCATAAGAAGCCTGCACCAGCCCGGAGAGGTTCCCTCTCTTGACTGTGTGGCTCCGACTGATAAAAGACAACAGTCCAGTTAAAGTAATAAGAGCAATTTTCCTGAAGAGGCCTTTTCCTCGTCCCATTATCTGTAATGCATGTTCTAATCTCATTTTTCTTCTCTGCACAGTGAAGCTGTCTAGCGTAGTGCCTAGAAAGATGGGTGGGCCTGGGTTCAGATCCTGGCTCTGCCATTTAGTAGCTCTGCTCCTTGTGCAGGTTACCCCACATGTCTGTGGAGATGGTAATGGCACCTGCCTCACAGGATTGTTGTAAAGACAACACGAGATCATATACACATGCCTGGCACACAGTGTGTGCCCCATTAATGCTAGCTATTATTTGCTTAATACATTGTCATGGGATTTAGTAATGCATGTCACAGCTCGAGCCTTTGGAATCTATCACACCATAGAATGGCAAAACTGTGATGAGGTGTATTTTTTTTTAACTTCTCAAACAAATGACTTTTATAAGCATACAAGGGCATACAGCTAAGCAGTTGAAAGATTTGTCCTCGAAAAGATTATAATTGAGTAGAAAGACATGGAAGAATGAAACAAAAGCAAATGAATTATTAAAAAAAAAAAAAAAAAGGCCCTAGCCGGTTTGGCTCAGTGGATGGAGCGTCGGCCTGCGGACTGAAAGATCCCAGGTTCAATTCTGGTCAAGGGCATGTACCTTGGTTGCGGCCACATCCCCGGTGGGGAGTGTGCAGGAGGCAGCTGATCGATGTTTCTCTCTCATTGATGTTTCTAACTCTCTATCCCTTCCCCTTCCTCTCTGTAAAAAATCAATAAAAAAAAATATATTTTTAAAAAGTACTGTTCCTTAAAGTACTGATAGCGCTGCTAATGACTGAGCTCCACGCTTCTATTTGCCATCGACACAGAGGCGGCCGGTCAGTGAAGCCTAGGCATGATAAGGGCAGCAGCTTTAAGAGGATGAGGCACCTTCTTGAGAGAGATTCATCATGCACTTGGTGATGCTTCTGTGGTGTGCCAAAGCTCTTAAGCGTGTCTTCTACTGATGGCAGCTTCCACCTGGGCAGCATGGAAGTTGCGGCTTGCTGCTCTTTCACGTGGGGTCAAATGGACCGTGCTGGGTCCTGGAGCAGTACAGACCTCACCCCCTAGCACGGAACTGCCTCCTTCCCAGCTCCGGAATGCTGTCGGATAGCTTTGCTCAGACTTGTAGCCCTCGCAGGTTTAATCCTTGCCTTCCAGTTGGCTGCAAAGGCCCCACTGAAGAGCTGTCCACGGCTCTGGCTAATTAATTTGTCTTTTGATATGGGTTGGAATGTGAACCAGAGCACAGAGAAAAGCAGTGGGTTTTGAGGTTAGGGTCATTGATTTGATTCTACTCTACTCTAGTTTTTCTTTTTTTCTTTCTTACCTTCTTTTTATCACTCTTCCTTTTGAGGGGGGTTCTTGGTTTCATATCAGCACACGTTTGAGAAAGAAGGCTTTTTATTGTTCACAGCAGGGGTGGGGGATGAACGAGTCCCTCGGTGGGAGGGGTCTTCTTTTTGTCCGATAGGGCTTGGTGCTCCCGCTAGCCCCACCCTGAACTAGACCAGCTCCTTACTGCATGGTAAGCATAGGCTTGGCATAGGATGTGTTTATTTCTTCACGTTCCGAATTCCCAGCGAGCAGTTAACCACCAGGGTGCTCAGTTTTCTGTAGTTCATTAATCAGCCATTATGCTTACTCAAAGGCACTAAAAGAAAATGGCAATGAATTTATTATTTTTTTAAATTTATCTTTATTATTGAAAGTATGACAAATGACCCCCTTTTCCACCCATTGACCTCCTCCACCCCACTCCTACCACCTCCCCACCTTTACCACACTATTGGCTGTGTCCATGGACTATATGCATACATGCATGTAAGTTCTTCGGTTACTCTCTTCCCAATACCCCTCTCCCCTGCCCTTCCCTCTGAGAATCCTCAGTCCTTTGCATGTCTCTGGATCTATTTTGTTTGTCAGTTTCTTTTGTTCATTAGATTCCACATATAAGTGAGATCATGTGATATTTGTCTTTCTCTGACTGGCTAATTTCACTTAGCTTAATAATCTCCAGGTCTCTCCATGTTGTCTCAAAGGGCTGCATAGTGTTCCATCGTGTAAATGTACCACAGCTTTTTTATCCACTCATCTGCTGGTGGGCACTTGGGCTGCTTCCAGATCTTAGCTATTGTAAGTAATGCTGCTATGAACATAGGGGTGCATATTTTCTTTCTGATTGGTGTTTCAGGCTTCTTATGATATAACTAGAGGCTCAGTGCACCAATTTGTGCACAGGTGGGGTCTGGCCGGCCTACTGTGATCAGGGCCGATGGGGCCAGGCTGGCTGGGGATAGGGGAGGTGGGAGGCTGCCCGGCTCACCCTGCCCCCCAATCAGGGTGTGGGGGCCGATCGGGGGCAGGGCGGGGAGGGGTCAAGGGTAGTTGGCTGGCTGGCCACCCCCTGGTCGAACTCCAGTGGAACTCCTGGTTGAGGGAACAATTTGTATATTACCCTTTTATTATATAGGATCCTAGAAGTGGGATCACTGGGTCAAATGGCAGTTCCATTTTTAATTTTTTGAGGAAACGCCACACTATTTTCCATAGTGGTTGTACCAGTCTGCATTCCCACCAGCAATGGACTAGGGTTCCTTTTTCTTCACATCCTCACCAGCACTTATTGTTTGTTGATTGTTGATGGTAGCCATTCTTGCTGGTGTGAGGTGGCACTTCATTGTCATCTTAATTTGCATTTCTCTGATGATTAGTGACTTGAGCATTTTTCATATATCTCAGCCATTTGTGTGCCCTCTTTGGAGAAGTGTCTATTCAGGTCCTCTGCCCTTTTTTTAATTGGATTGTTTGTCTTTTTGTTGAGTTGTATGAGTACTTTGTATATTTGGAAATTAACCCTTATCAGATGTATCATTGGCAACTATGTTCTCCCATATGTTGGGTTCCCTTTTCATTTTGAAGCTGGTTTCTTTTGCTGTGCAGAAGCTTTTTATTTTGATGTAGTCCCATTTGTTTATTTTTTTCCTTTGTTCCTCTTGCCCTAGGTGTTGTATCAGTGAAAATTTCCCACATGAGATGTCTGATTTTTTTTTGCCTATATTTTCTTCTAGGATTTTTATGGTTCCACAACTTACATTTAAGCCTTTTATCCATTTTGAGTTTATTCTTGTGTACAGTGTAAGTTGTTGGTCTAGTTTCAATTTTTTATTTTTTTTTTG
Organism: Myotis yumanensis; assembly: GCF_028538775.1. NCBI lineage: Eukaryota > Metazoa > Chordata > Mammalia > Chiroptera > Vespertilionidae > Myotis > Myotis yumanensis. Next base: position 19,475,748 of record NW_027223767.1, on the reverse strand, counting down.
CATTTATCTGCCCAATTATCCCAATCCCTCTTACGGGAGTTTTATCAAATATTCAAAGAAGAACCAACACCTACCCTCCTCACACTATTCCAAACAATCCAAGATGAAGGAACACTTCCAAACTCTTTTCACAATGCCAGCATTCTCCTAATTCCAAAACCACATAAAGACACTACAAAGAAAGAGAATTACAGGCCAATATCCCTGATGAACATAGATGCTAAAATCCTCAACAAAATATTAGCAAATCGGATCCAGCAATATATTAAAAAGATCATACACCATGACCAAGTGGGATTTATTCCAGGGACACAAGGCAAATACAATATTCACAAATCAATAAATCATATGATACATCACATAAACAAATTGAAAGACAAAAATCACATGGTCATATCAATAGATGCAGAAAAGCATTTGACAAAATCCAACACCCATCTTTGATAAAAACTCTCAGCAAAGTGGAAATAGAAGGATCATACCTCAACATAATGAAGGCCATATATGACAAACCTACAGGCAACATCATACTCAATGGGCAAAACCGAAAACCATTTCCCCTAAGAACAGAATCAATACAGGGTTGTCCGCTTTCACCACAGTACTGGAAGTCCTAGCCACAGCGATCAGACAAGAAGAAAAAATAAAATGGCAATGAATTCAGAATCTTTTTGCTGATCTGACCTTCACGAAGCTCTTGCATACTGTTGCTTTACATCTTGCCATTATTTTAAAAGTAAATAAGAATTATTTTTAAAATATATTTTTAAATTGATTTCAGAGAGGAAGGGAGAGGGAGATAGAAACATCAATGATGAGAGAGAATCATTGATTGGCTGCCTCCTGCATGCCCCCTACTGGGGATTGAGCCCACAACCCAGGCATGTGGCCTGACCCGGAATCTTGAACCATGACCTCCTGGTTCATAGGTCGACACTCATCCACTGAGCCACACCAGTTGAGCGTAAATAAGAATGCTTGAGTCTCAGGAGACCTCCTTGATTCTCTGGCACCCCTCACATCCAAAGGGCACTGAGTCTTGTTGATTTGATCACTTTAATTGCTCTCAACTTTGACCCTTACTCATCATCCCTATCATCACTGCTTGCGTTCAGGTTTCATTCAGACCACTGTGTACCAGCAGCCTTCTGGAGCTCCTTGCTTCCTTCCGGTGCTGACCTCTGAAGTGATTCTCTAGACTAGCTTCTCACACTGTCTGTAGTCAATTATCAGTATTATTTTGTGTTGTTAATTTCCAGCCACGCACACACCAATACACCTGGCCTTACCACACATGATTCCTATACAACCTGAATCCCCTGCAGCTGCCCACTGAGTTGACAACACATAGGCTGGCCTCTGTCCTGTTCAGTAAGATGAGCCCGTTGATCACAAGCTGGGATGTTGCTGGAATGTCAAGCTGCTGTAGACATTTGTAAGTGCTCATTCTCAATTCCCGGATTTGCCTGTTGCCTTGGGCCAGTAACAAACAACTCCTGGACAGGCACTGGACTGCACACCCACCTTGGTCGGCCCTGCTCTAGACTGTTACCAGAGGGAATGGTAAGCCCCAAAAGACTACTTTGATCGTGTTATCGTCCTGCTTAAGAATTCTTCAGTAGTCCATAATCTCTGTGGTCAGGTCCAAGCTCTAGAGCAGCGGTCGCCAATCTTTCAGACCTCACGGACCACCAGTGGTCCTCGGACCACCGGTTGGTGACCGCTGCTCCAGAGCATGCTCCGGTCTGTTCTTCTCCCTCATCTCCCACCTGTGCGATGTTCTCTCTCTTCTTTTGGGAGCTTCCAAACTCAGTTCTGGTTTCCCTGCTCTAAGAAGCTTTCCTGCCTCTGTTTCCTCTGGGGAGGATGCTTTTGGGAGCATCCATAGATCGTGTGCATACATATGCTAGCAATGAGCCTTTTGTTTTATGTTTTTTTGTTTTTTCATTAGACAGTGAGCTCCCTGAGCCAAGGGGAGGGGAAGATGGGCAGTGGGTAGGCGCTGAGAACTGGGTCACAGAAAGCGGTGTGTGACTTTGGGTCGGTAACTTGCATGCACGGTAGTTTCCACGTCCTGTGCGTTGGAACGTGACTTGGCTTGATTTAAAAATTCACTATTATAGTTGGGCCTTAATCGAATGGTCTAATTGTAAATATCTACAGCATGTGGGCGTTTCTGTTTTTGTTTCTTAATGAGTGCTTTAAAGAGCACTTAAATGAGCAAATGGATGCGAAACTCCATTGCCCTGTAATTCTGTGCTTAAAAATAGGAAAAGACTCCACTCTATTTTTGAAATGTCAAAAAGCGTAGGCCATTAAAATAGCCTCCTCTCTGCAGACCCATCATTCCATGCTCTTTTAATTCAGACATAGTTGGTGTTTCTGTAACCTCTTTCTTCCAAGGAACTCCCACTGCATGCATATTACGTCTTCCGGCACCTAGTCATCAGTAGCTATTAAGCGTTTTAATTTTTCAAAGTACGTTTGAGCTGGAGAATTGAAGCAAAAAGAACCGATTATTAGATCGGGGTCACCGTGTTGGAGGAAAGGTCTCAGCGGAACTCCCTTAAATTCAACTCAGTCCTTTCTGTTCATGAAATCGTGTCGGAAAAAGTGTTCACATCAAAGGGTCTCCGTGGAAGAGGAGGGAGCCGAACGTTCTCTTTTTGACAAAGGGCTTCGGGTTCGGATTCACTGGAGATATGCATGGGCTCTGAAATAAGCGAGAGGTAGTTTAGCGGCTTAAAGCATTTGCTGTTGCTTGGAAGGCAGGGGAGCCAGAGCTTCTTTTCAGTTGCCGCCTTTGGGGGTGGGGGTGGTTTTTAAGGGCCTTTTAATGATTTGGCTTTTTTTTAATATAGATCAGCCAGTGAAGTGCCCCCAACTCCCCTTCATCCTATGCAAAGCCCGAGGGCTGCGTTAGTGCTTTTGTTCAGAGACAACATTGAACTTCAGGTATCCTGCCGAGAGCCTGGGACTAAATCCGTCCTCCCTTTTATGGGGTTTTCAGAAACTGCTGTTCTAACTTCCAGTGAAATTTCAAACATGTGCTTTCTGCTTTATGACAAGTAAGAAGTGGAGTAATTGAAAGTTGCTTGAGTGCTGTTATTCTGGAGTGAAACCCTGTAATGGAAACTTTTGTTCTGTGGCATATGTGATTAAAAACAAACATAAATTTTCTGCTGCTTGCTGGACATAACTCTTGGAGCCAGATCTACAATGTCTGTTTGTGTGACCTACTCTTCATAAAAATCCTTTTTAAAAAGCAGTGTAAGCCTCAGGTTCAGCCTTCCTTCCTGTCACACATCACCCACCCCCCACTTGGATTATTTCAGTGGAGACACCAATTACAGGTAAATTCAAGTACCATTTCTACAGTTAATAATGCTCGATCTTGGGTCACCCCTGAATAGTCATACAACAGGGTGTGGTGAGTTTTGCTCTTCGAGGGGTAGGGTTTCCCTCTTTGTTTTTCTAGGAGAATTTTATCCAGATGAATCGGGTTTGCAGTTTTTTATTTGTCTTTTTTGGTCAATATCCCTGGGATAAAAATCTGAATGGATTTAGTCTGTTTAAAATCAGAAGACGTTGCCTTTTCCCCCCACTTTAAATGAGATCAGGTCAAGACAGTTTGCTTTTGATCGTGGTGGCTCACAGCGCAGCTGCCTCATCTGTTACTCATTTTTCGGGGTTTGATGTGAAATACAGAGATTGGGCAGAACAACGTGCAATAAGGGAGAATCGCCATGTTGCCCTCCGAGCGCTGAATGGCAGTGATTGGGGGTGTGAGGGCAGCGTTTTTCAGCTCCGGGCACGTGTGTGACTGCAACTGAGAGCATTTATACCCATCGACCTTCAGGATTATTCCGTTATTATAAGCGAATGCTGAAAATCTGTTGCCTAGTGGGTGAGCATGGATGCTGGGCCTGGGCTTCCTGGGTTTGAATCACTTTCTTTCTTTTTGTTAATCCTCACTCGAGGATACTTTTTCCCTTGATGTTTAGAGAGAGTGGAAGGGAAGGGGAGAGACAGAGAGAGAAAGAAAAACATCGATGTGAGAGAGACACATGGATTGGTTGCCTCCCACACGAGGTCTAGAGATCTAGTCTGCCACCGAGGTACGTGCCCTTGCCTGGAATCGAACCCGGGACCCTTCAGTCTGCGGCCTGTGGGCCGACACTATCCACTGAGCCAAACGGCCTAGGGCTTGAATCATGTGACTTTGGTGCCGGTTACCTAACAGGTGTGTCACTAGTTCCCGGCCAATGAAATGGAGACCATAGTATCTACCATACAGGAACGTGAAGAGTTAAATGAGTTAACATTTGAAAAGTGTTTAGAACAGTGCCTGGAGCACTGTAAGTGCCATTTAAATGTTTACCCCGGCTCTTGAGTTTCATTCCATATTTTATGGTTATTCATGTTACAGGAGGAAAGAATTTTCAGCTTTTTTCTTTCTTTTCACCCCCCCCCCCCCCCCCCCCCCCCCAAGCACCTGGTTCTCTGCATCTAGTGGCCCATCACAGAAACTGGTTTCCCTTCAGTTTCTTACCAGGACAGCAGTAACTCCTTGTCGGGTGTTGCTTTGAGGACTGACCTATGTCTTTGAAGGTGGGTAGAATTCCAGGCCAGCTCTTTGATTAACTGGGTATTCATTGTTACTGAATGGATTCATTTTTACTGTGGAGCTGGGAGAGAGTAGGGGAGAGACACTGGTTTGTGCATATTTCTCCTGCCATTTACTTTAACTTTTTATTATGGGACACTTCAAATATCACACAGGTAGGGAACACAGTGCAGTGAGCCCTTACGTACCCAGCACCCAGACAGGGTGATCATGGGCTCATGGGCACCCCCACCTACCCCTCACTGAGTGACGTTGTAGCCACTCCCAGACGGCATATCTGTTTCCTTAACAAACATGTCACTAAGTAACTCTTAACAAACACACAACCACAATATCCTATCCTGCCTAAAAACTTCAGTCATTCCTTAGTATCAGCAAATATCCAGTCAGCATTCAGATGCCCCCAGTCCTCTCATCATTTTTTTTAGGTTGGTTTGTTTAAATCCAAATAAGGTCTACACATTGCATCTGGTAGCTTTGTCTCTATAGTTTTAACCGGAAGTGTAGGTTAAAAAAGACTTTATTATTTATTGTTCCCTTCTTGCCACATTGGTCTATGTCCTTGCCACATTTCCAACCTTTTCTTACCCGTATTTCCCCCTTGATCTAGGTCTGTAGTTTGAAAGTGTCCTAGCCTCCTGAGAGGTCCCCTTGCAGCGGGTTCTCAACCTGTGGGTCGCGACCCCTTTGGCGGTCGCACGACCCTTTCACAGGGGTCGCCTAAGACCATCCTGCATATCAGATATTTAAAATACATGACGATTCGTAACAGTAGCAACATTACAGTTATGAAGTAGCAACGAAAATAACTTTATGGTTGGGTCACAACATGAGGGACTGTATTTAAAGGGCCAGAAGGTTGAGAACCACTGCTTATAGGCACGGGGAGCTCAAATGCTGTCCTCAGGACAGCTGGCCCTTCTCCATCTCTGCGCTCCGCTTGTCTCCGTGTGGGCCCGCCCTCTGGCAGGCTGGTCCTCGTAGTGACGACGTCAGGACCAAGGCGATCTCATTTGGCAGAGAGAGTTGTCTCAGGACCCCCACAGGAGGAGGCCAGCTTGGTCACCGTCCCATCCCAGAGCCTATCAGTGCGGCCAGAGAGTGTAATACTCCGATTGGCAGCCAAACCTGACTCCCGTCCACACATGTGTAGCCAGGTGGGCTCATGAACCAGGTGGACTGAGCATCAGGTAGGGTGGATGGCTCACTAAGGAAAAGGAGGGTGTGTTGCCAGAGGGAGGGGGCAAGCATGCCGGGCACGCAGAACTGCAGGCGTCCGAGAGGGTCATCCACGCTAACCCCCGTGACAGCGGGCCCCAAGCGGTCACCCGGCCTCTGCTGAGGCCTTCCTAGTGACCACACCCTCCCATCTCCCGGAGGCCTTTCTGACACCCACCATTCTCTCCCCCGGGACGGACCAGCCCTCAAAGAATGGAGACAATTTTCTCTGCCAAATGCGATTCCCTGGGTCCTTTGACCATTTCTCTTGCTGTGGGTTCAGGTTTCCTCGCCATCCTGGCCATTTGTGTCTGGACCCTCTCCAAGTTTGTCTGGGAAGAGTAGTCCCCACACCTGAGCACGGAGGGTAAGCTTATCACCTCCTTCGTTCTAGATATTATCTAGACTCAGCTGAGGTTGTATTCACTCCTCTGACGAGTGAATCACACTGCAGTGACTTACTGACTTCGTTGTCAACCAAAACTCCAGAGTCTTCCCCCCCCCCAGCCTTATACCTGAACTAATGAGAGCAGTCCGGATTTTATGTCTGTGATCGTTAAGAATCCGTTTATTTACGTGGACTTGGTCAGTTTTTGCCATCTGTTGAAGTCTTTCTGTATGCCCGTGTGGTCACCCACAGTGATCGTAGCCCCTTCCGAGCTTTGAATTATGTGATCCCTTCCAGACCTCGACTCAGTCTGGGCATGGAGACCCCTGGACACACTACCAGAGACGTCCTCCAGGCTAATGGTGGCCTGTTAGTTAGCTTCCAACCAACTCCAAGTCCAGTCATTTCTAAACCCGCCTAATTGTATGGTTATTCAGCCCCTATCTCTCCGTCTAGTTAATGTGTTTATTGTAGGAGACCTTGACAGATAGATAGCTTGCTGTAACTTAGATACGGGCTTTTTCCCTTGGAACGATGGTTTGAAATGACCCATGTTTGGTGAACCCCTGCTTGCTTCTAAATTAATAACTGTAATAAGCTGTGGGGTCTTATTTAAGGCTTGGTATTACCTTCACCAATCTGGAGTTTGCAGAATCTCCCCCTTTTTGCCCTCTTGAAAATCGATACTCCTCCCATCTGTTGGTTGCTGGTGATGAAATCACTGACAACAGTTAGGTGATATTATGGGCATATTTTCTCCCCCGTGGATGTAATTCATACCTTAGGAAGAGCTGCTAGCTCAGCTGTGCATGTGTGGATTGTTGCTACATTTGTTTCCTGCAGAGTACCCAGTAGGAATAGCTGTGGCCAGACACCCCTGACAATTAGTGTGCAGTTGAGATCACCCCGTTGGTACTTGCTGAAGGCCGTGTGGCAATCGTGGCTGCCTGTCCCCCTCCCAGAGCCGCCCTTCCCCCACCGGCTCATTAGGGCACTCATAGAGCCTGAGGGAGCCTTTTCCTTAATGCCATTTCTCCCCATCAGCCCCTCGCAGGGTGCGGATCTGGCTGGCTAATTAAGTGTGGCATTTTGTTTCAGAATTAGCAAGAGACAGTAGCTAGCGACAAAGCAACCTGGTGTCCTTGTGCTGATAGGTTTGTTTTTCTTAATATTTGGCTTTTTAGGACAAATAGTCCATTTATTCTGAACAATTTACCCTATTTAACAATGGATTTGTTTTCTTACCCAAGTGCATTTGCCCATTTAAGATTACACATGGCCCTAACCGGTTTGGCTCAGTGGGTAGAGCGTCGGCCTGCGGACTGAAGGGTCCCAGGTTCGATTCCGGTCAAGGGCATGTACCTTGGCTGTGGGCACATCCCCAGTCGGGGGTGTGCAGGAGGCAGCTGATTGATGTTCCTCTCTCATTGATGTTTCTAACTCTCTATCCCTCTCCCTTCCGCTCTGTGAAAAAATCAATAAAATATATTTTAAAAAATAAAAAGATTACACATGAATATATTATGTGCTTTACAGTTCGGTGCCTAAGAATCCGGACATTTCACATGTTAGGTATAAAGATAAATTGGCATTAAATGCCTCCAACCACTTTCCTGGGGGAAGTCACTTCTCTAAATTTGCAGAAGGTCGCTGGCTTCAACTCTCAGGTGCATTGTTTTAAGCTTTTACAAATGTGCTTAAGAGTAAAATACCACTTAATACCACTTGAGCATATTGTCTTTCATTTGGATTTGTGGAGAGTATTAATTTGCGGGGACTGTGGTGGAACACTCGAGTTCCGAAGCACTGCTTTCCTGTGAAGTCTCAGTTCACGACGTTTTTTCTGAGATCATCTGCGTCTGTTCTTCAGTTGCTACGGCCACAGAGGTGGCAGATACCAGGCGAATCCAGGTCCCTGGAACAAAGCGTGGTATGCTTTCCCGGGGAGAGCGGGATTGGTTTGTGTGCGTAGACAGCACGAATTATGGCTCTGCTGCTGTTTATATTAAAAAAACCATTTATATTCCTTTTCGCCGAGTATACTTAAACACTATTTTTCCACTTAGTAACTTTTTTCCATTTGCAAGAGGAAGCCAGCATTTCATTTTTTCATTGTAAAAATAATCCTCTTTCCAAAGATAACCACTGTTCATAGTGTCGTGTATAGTCTTCCAGAAGAAAAAGAATAGGCATACACTGGGCATATAACTGTCTACACTTACTTATTTTTTACACAGATTTAGCATTTGAAATTAATTTTTTTTTAAATTTTTACTTCCTGAAAGGATAGTGCCTTCATATGTTTTAAAAAAAAATTCAATTAAAACGAAAGGCATGCAGGGAAAAGAATGTCTCACTCTACGCTGACCGTATCTGCCTCCCCGGGGGCAGCCACCATGATCAGTTTCTTGTCTCTTCACAGGTATTTTGTACATGTACACGCGTGTGAGTGTGTAAGACCCAAACACACACACACATATACACACATATTTTTTAATAGAGCTTGCTCGTAGTCTTGGCTGCCTGTGACAGGTGCTCTTTCTCTCTCAGGTGGGTGGAGACTAGAAATGCCATTGCATAGCCCTGTGGTTACTTTGTATCAGGCCTGCCTTGGTAATGAACCCAACACGGAAGCGAGGAGCCAGTCCCCCAAAACACCGCTATTGATGGCTAGAAGGAAAATGGCTTAGCCTGGCAGGCTCACTGAGTATGGTTCCCCAGGAAAGCGGTTTTCCCTGTCCTCCGAGAGGGGCCCCCTTCCGGACGGACACAAAGCAGTGAGAAGACAATGTGTGTGACCTTCGCACTGCTGTGCCCTGCCATTTGGGTAAATTAAGAGGTTTGTTCTCTGAGGCTGTCAGTCTTCCCTTCTAAGAGTGTGTGGATTTATACGGGGACAAAAGACTTCCCCACGCAGGCACTTGGATAATGCCGTGCCTTTTGTTGTGACCAGTTGTCGGCGACTTGTATTTACTTCAGTATAGGTTTTTATTTGCTAAAGTGTGTGCATTTTTAGAAAATCCTTTACCCCCAAATCCAAAGTTATGAGATAGATAAAGTAAGGGACCATGGCCATTATTTTCATTAAGGAAGGACCTCCATTTTATTAGGCTTGTTTGTTTTAGATTGTGAGCTTCTAAGAGGTGTTCAAAATGTGATTTCTTCCACTTAGAAAAGCTCCCTTACAACATCTTCGGGATGCATCTCTTTCTTTGAGAGGAATGTACAGATATTACATCAAAAGTCACCTTACCCAGTTTTACACACAACCCTTTCCCTCCTCCCTGAACACTCCTTGTTCTTTTCTGTATGAGGCAGCTGAGAAAACTTAGAACTCATTCGATGTAGACTCATGTAGGCAGTTACTCATGAAAAATCAAAGGGGTGCTATGGGAATCAAATGGACTTATTAAATAAATAAATAGACAATAGAAACTTTGGAAAGCAAACTGCAAAGATCCAAGAGAACCTTAAATGGGGGCTTGATGTAAGAATGGAAAGGGAATTAGTGTCAGTTTAGAAGTAAGAATATTTTCTGAATAATTAGTCATGTATGCAGAGTAAATGTATATCCTGTGGGTCAGAACAAAACTGTAACGATGCTGGCCTCATCTTACCCTGAAAGTATTCTTGAAAGCTGTATCTAATAGGAAGACACTGGACATGCTCCAAATGTTCAGCATGGAATGGTTAAGTAAGTTACAGTGCTCAGGGTCAAGTTGAACAGCTATTACAATGGAGTTCATGACTTTTGCTGGAACACAGAACTGTATGCTTCAGTATTGTGTTCAAAAAAGCAAGATCCCAAATTATAAAGATACCATGATTGCAACACTGTTTAAACCATTGTATAAGAAGAAAGATGGAAGTAAATACCCCAAATTGCTAATTGTTATGTTAGGGCAGTGGTGTCTATGGTGGTGGGTCTCTGATTTGCAAATGTTCCGAATATAATCGCTTTTGCAATGAAAACATAAATTTATATGAAGAAAATAATGTGCATTTGCCTGAAAGAGTGTTCATGAAGTTTTTGAAGGCTTGCTTTAGTGTAGGGCCCCCCTCCCACTTTTGTTTTAATTCTCACCTGAGGAAATGTTTGTTGATAGGTGTGTGTGTGTGTGTGTGTGTGTAAGAGCGAGAGAGGGGGGGGGGGGGGGACATCAATCGGCTGCCTCCTACACCTGCCCCGACTGGGAGTCAAACTGAAACCCAGCCGTGTGCTCTGCTGGGAATTGAACCCATAACCCTTCAGTGTACAGGACGATGTTCCACTGAGCCACCCGGCCAGCTCCCCCGCCCTGTTCTGATCTAGTTAGCAGTTTAGTGGTGTTTTCAGAAGATGAGTAAGTAACCTTGCTCATAATCATGTCTTACTGAGCAAAAGAACACGGCGGGAGAGTCAGCTCACAGCCACCTATTTCAAGAAAGCTTTCCGGAAAGAATAACTTGCAAGTGACCTTTTAAAATGAGGGAGAGGATAGTCCAGTGGATTAAGGAAGGAAGATATTCTGGATATAAATAACCATGTGGGAATGGAGGGGAAAGTTGAGAAGGAGAAAGTTCATTTGATCCAGCTGAAGAGAGCAAGTGTGGGACGGAGAAAGACGATGCGTGTTTGAAACCTGATGGGTGACAGAGCAGCCCACGCTCAGTGGGAACATGTTTAAAACAAAGGTCCCTTTGGCAGATGTTCTGAAAATGCATTTTAGGTGATGCTGACCTGGAGGTGCTGACTGCGCTGTTCTGTTCGCAAGGTGATAGTGGCCTCTCTGGGGGTTTGGGCTTGGAATGAGGAAGAAGGTCTGGATTCCAGACATGCCACATAGTCAGAAACAGATGCTTTTCTACCAAGGTGGCCACACTCAAAGCAAAGAGCCTCACCCTGGCCAGGCTGCAGAAGGGCATTTTCTGTACGCTCCCTTAGATCATAAAGAGACTCTGGGTGTATGGCTTCTGTTTGGTAAATAAAGCAAAGAGTTTCCCGCTACGGTATAGTGTTGGGGGTGCGTGGGGGGGAGTGACGACAGGGACTCAGAAGCTCCCAAACCGGATTTCTCAGTTCGTATGTGTTCATATTACAAAATCAAGTTTGCGCTTTTCATTGCCTTGTATTGGCACTGCCCAGCCGCGGTCAGTCACATGGTTTTTGAGGATCTCGTTCGCCTCAGGCGGTGTCAGGATGCAGAGAAATTAATGACAGAGTCCCTGCTCTGACAGGCACTTAGAATGTCGTTGGGAAGAGAAAGCACGATATGTATGTATTTAGAGTCTCTCTAGAATGATGTCTGGTGTGGGATGGGGTTTCTCTGAGAACCTAGAGACCTGTGACCTGGCCAGACGGCAGCCAGAGAGGCTGACCGCTCGTGGATGACCGGGCTCAGATCCACCTCCTACTCTCTAGCTTTCAGATCTTGGGAAAGTTACTTTAAATTTTTTTTTTAAATGTATCGATTTTACTTTTTTATTAAAAATTTTTAAAAATTTTATTGATTTGAGAGAGAGAGAAAGAGAAACATCAGTTTGTTGTTCCACTTATTCATGCATTCATTGGTTGATTCTTGTATGTGCCCAGACTGGGGATTGAATCCACAAACCTTGGCACATGCTCCCACCGTCTAAGCTACCTGGCCAGGGCTGGGGCAAGTCACTTTAACCTTTACGGCCCCAGTTTCCCCATCTGTAAAATTGGAATGCTAACAGTACGGACCTTGTAGGGTTGCCGTGGGGATTTGAGGTGACGCATAAATCTAAAAAGCCCCCAGTAGCCCTAACTGATTTGGCTTAGTGGATAGAGCGTCGGCCTGCGGACCGAAGGGTCCCAGGTTCGATTCCAGTGGGGGGCATGTGCCTTGGTTGCGAGCATATCCCAGATGTGCAGGAGGCAGCTGATCGATGTTTCTCTCTCGTCGATGTTTCTGACTCTCTATCCCTCTCCCTTCCTCTCTGTAAAAAATCAATAAAATATATTTTAAAAATAAAAAAATAAAAAGCCCTCAGCATAGTGGGGGGCGGCACCTGGTAATTGGCCAGGAGGTGGTCACGACTGTTCCGCCAGCCCAGGAAGCGTCTAAGGCCAGGGACTCTGTGCTCTTCATCCTGGAGTCATTTCTACTTTAGTACATTTGCTCTAACTTATTAACAAATATTTGGCACAAATATTTATTGAAAGAAGGAATGAATGGTTTGGACTGAGAACGGAAGCGTTGGCAGGATTCCGGTAGAGAGAGCAATGGAATTCCAAGCATAAAGGTGAGTCTGCGAGTTAAACAAAGGCACACATTCTTCTTTACGTCTGTGCTGTAATCCTAATGAAACAAATGCTCCTGTTGCATAACAGGCGGCCGTGTGGTCAGTCAGTGTTAAACTGGTGAGGAGACTGAGGCCCGGGGGGAGGTGGCACACAGCTGACCAGCCTCTAGGCTCCAGGCCTCCTATTGCTGGGCCAGTGGTATTCTTGGCATTTTTCCTGATAGCCCTTAAAAAAAAAAAAAAGCCAAGCAGTGACGGTAAGACATTGCCAAGTTTTGCTCGTAGAACAGAGAGATAAGCATCCTGAAAAGAGGGAAGTGCCGCTGTGCTATTTTCCTGAGTAGTTTTATGTATCTTGGCCTCTGGAAAGCAGGACGAGTTCCCCGGTCCCCGGAGGCTGTGCCTGGGAGCAGAGCTGTTTTCCCGAGGAAGGGCCGGGGTCAGGCCCGGGGTGCCGGTCAGACCTCCTCTGTGGAAAGCCTCAAGTGGCTGTAACTCATCGCTGTAAAAACAAACATGTTACCTCCCGGAGCAACAGCACGGAGCTCTTAAGAGGGGGATTACCGGGGCTGAAATATGGGAAACGCAAAGGAAGGAATGAAAAAAGAGCCAGGTGCTTCAGTTTGTGCATCTGGGCTGATGAGATTGAAGTGCTAAAGAGAAATTCCATTCTGATGACTCAGGGCCACAGTATTTTTTCCTGTTGGGCCCGCAGTGAAGGGAGAGGAGGCGCTTCATCCCCGGGCCTGTCCAGGCAGGCAGATAGCGCCCTGCCCTTCCCGTGTTGAGGGATAGCGGGGACCTGAACCCTTGGCACCTGGCCCGGGGCCCTGAGGTCACGGGAATTTGCCCTGTGCTTTATGGAGGTTATTCCATCGCGAGCTGGAAGATAGGAGCCGGAGTAGAGACGAGCAGAGTCGGCATGAGCGGCCCTGGACGCATACTTGGCTTCGGCCTCCAGAGCTCGGAAAGGGGCTGCTGGGGCCGGCCAGCTGTTTCCCTGCAGGGAGAACTGAGATGGTCTGAAAGTCAGAGAGGGAATCGTCTCTGAAGCCAGTTCTCAGTACCGAACCACCATGGTGTGCGTTCGAGTACTTTCTGAAACCCAGCACGGGTCTCCTTGGAGCTGTGACTCGCAGTTTGCTCTGTGCAGAGAGGAGCAGTGACATGGAGCAAAGGTGACCATCTGCACGCCTGGTCATCTTCCTCCACCGTGACTGTGGACGGAACTTGTTTTCTTTGTGTTTCTGTTTAAAGACACCTTGTGCGATATAAATTGTCGATTCAGTGATACTGAACTTTCGGCCTCAGCACTGCACCCCGTGCCTGAACGAAGCTCATCTAACACGTGTTTTCTCCATAACGCACGTCTCAGCCGTCTTGCGCTTAGGCACGTCAGCACGATGCTTGGGGGCCATTTTAAACTGAAATCACAACAAAAAGCACAAAAATGCGGCACTAACACACCGCCAACAGGACTGTTTGCAGTCTGAGTTGAAACGAGGAGGCAGAGTGTTGCCTTGTTTAGCCTCAGCTGGGAATATGTGTGGTGGGTGGCTCAGACTTCTTCCACGCTGTACGTGTCTGCTAATGACCGTGAAGGTGTCGCTAGATTGAGTTGGGGCTTGCAAAAAATTTTAGCAAGTAGATGAATTCACAAATACAGAATCCTTGAATAATGAGGCCTGACTATACCCATTTCCCCAAAATATTATCTTACATGTGCAGAACAACCTCTATAACTTAATACTGCTTGGTTTTGGGGCCCACTCCTCTAACAATTCCTTTATTCTCCCCTCCTTTTTAATCCTGGGGTTATTTAAAAAATTAGGAAATACAAATTTGCTAAAGGAAAAGCCCTTAAAAGCATCCAAATGCCACCAACCAGAGATGATTATTGTTTACATTTTAGTGCCTATCTTTCCAGAGTTTTTTATGCAAATATATATCCATCATCTATACCCTCACATATTTTGCATATGTATATACCTAAACATGTACGTTTAAAACTACATTAGTATCCTGCCATACTTACTGTTGTATAATCTGCATTTTGCAGTTCCTCGTTGCTGGAGCCTAAAGTGAGAGGCAGGAGTGAGTAGTGAGGAATGAGGCCAGATGGGCAAGTGGGGGGAGGCAGCACATGAAGGGACATCGGGGTGTGGGACTCTGCCCTGAAGGTTCTAGGCAGGGACATTAATCCCATCATGGGGTTAACCTGGATGGGATTGATGCTCTCATAAGAAGAGGAGATCGGAGCTTGCACCACCTCCACAACCCCCCATCCCCATGTGAGGACACACAGCAGCAGGGAGGCAGAGGTCTACAAACCAGGAAGAGAGCCCTTCCCAGACACCGACCTGCCAGCACCTTGGATCTTGGGTTTCTGGGACTCTCCAGAAATCAGTGTCAGTTGGTTAAGCTGCCCAGCCTGTGGTTTGGTTTAGCAGCCTGAGCTGACTAAGATCAGCTGAGACAGGAAGTGACCGAGTTTATCCATCAAGGCTTGTCGCCAACGAAGACAGGGAAAATGGAAGTGGGTGTTGGTTTGTGGAGGTGGAGATGTTCAGCTGTCCAGTTGCTTGTGGACAGCCCTGTGGACAGGTAGTTCTGTGCCTAAGCAGATCTGTGGGTCACCAGCAGATAGAGCCATGAGAGGGGCTGAGAGCCCCAGAGAGTTTGTGGAGAGAAGGAGGTGGCCTGCGGGGAGATCCTGGGGAGCAACAGCATGGACCTGGGGACAGGACAGCAAAGGAACAGAGGAAGGAGCTCAAGTGGGGGTGGTCACAGAGCCCCAGGGAAGGTATATCAGAGAGAGGGTTGAGCATGAAGTTCAGAGTACTATGAGTCTTCATTAAGCAACCTCTGCACTTTATTATGGTTACTAATAATACTTAACAGCTATACAGCGCTTACTCTGTGCAGGCACAGCACTGCAGGCTCCATACAGCCACCCCATGGGACACCACTGTTGTTATCCCCATTGTACAAACGGGGATACTGAGGCACCGAGCCAGGAAGTAACTTACATGGTACCTACAGGACGCCAGCAGCCTCGATCAGTCTGACTCCAGCACCCACAGTTTGACCTAAACTTTTTTTGCAACTCCCAGGCTTGCCTTGGCAAAAAGTGGGTAACTGTCCTTCCAGCCTCAGTCACAAGTCAATTAAACCACAAAAAAATTCTATCCTTCCTTAAGTGCTGGCCTTGTGGGGGCAATGATGATGGATGGCCAATTGTGGGGAATTCTGCATTCCAGGGTGCTGAGGTCAGTGTGGGTCCGAGCCCAGTGGCACTGATGCTCCTGTGACTGCCTGGCTGCCGTTCATTCTCTGCGAGTGGACGACCCCCCCCTGCCCCCCATCCTGGGCGCCTTCTGGCTATTGACTGTTGACTGTGCCGGTGCCTGTTGCTTTCCTGGCTTTATGGCAGTTTCCTTAAAGAATCCAGGGGACCCCAGGCCAAGGGCAGGGGTGGGAGGGCTCCTGTCACCCACCCCTCTGGGCCCAGACTTGCCTCACTGTGAGGAATGCCGCCCCCACCCCCAGCCCTGCCCAGACTCATGCCTGAGGTTTTACTGCTTTCGTTCACTTCCTTACATGGAAATGGGGTTGCCAGCCTCTGCCGGGAGAGCAGAGCGCCTGCAGCAGGAGGTTTGTTTCCCCACAGCTGACAGACACCCTCTGGCTCACATTTTAAAAGTGTATTTATTGAAAAAGACCAGGGATTTAATCACACACGTCTGCAAAAAGAGAGCTTGGGCATCTCAACAGAGAGCATAGGCAGTAAACATTGCAGTCTAGTTTCTGAATGCTGTGGGTGCTACACTTATCTCCAACTTTGTGATTGTGAGAAAGTTCTGTGGTGGAGGCCTGGGGTCAGGGAGTGGGGGTGGGGGGTGGAGGCGGGCTATAAGGGGTCCATGGGAGAAAAAAGGGGACATGTGTAATACTTTCAACAGTAAAGATTTTCAAAAAATAAAGTTCTAATGTGAGCGGTAAGCTTTTAAATCTTAAGATAGGTAAAAAAAGCTTATTTTGGGGGGGAGGAGTAAACATTATATAAACATATGAATGTGTATTTATCAACATACATGAGCATACATATGCTTTTCTCACTGATTTGAGAAAAAGAAAAGAAACTCTGAGGGGATGTGCCAAAAGGTAGACGTACTCTGACGAAACAGTGGTAAGAAAGAACACCCCGGCCCAGCCGTCCGTCCTGACAGGGGTAGGTAGCCCTTGAAATTGCCAGGAGGTCAGCTGCTGTAAGTTTAAGAAATGCTTTGTCTCTCTCAAGGGGACGCTTGTGTAATGCACAGCACAGTGTTCTACCTGTTGTTTCATGAATGGACAAGGCCTGGGCCTTGTAACGGGTGGGCTTCTAGAAAGTAAAGGTTGACAACAGTGGATTCTAAAGTATTTGGGGGAAATAATGAATGTAGTCTATTTCTTACGGAGCTGTCTTGACCGGTTTGGTCCGTAATTTGTTGGTCCTCTTGTGCCAAATTTACCAGATTGTCTAATTCTTTTCCCTGCTTCTATCTTGGGCACAGATCTTTGGATATGTTTTGCTGGTTTTTTTTTAAGTGAAGCATTCAGGGGTGATTTTTTTTAAATGGATTACTCTGTCTTACATCTCTGAGGTTTGTAACAGTGGAATCTGAATTATTTGAAAGCCATAATTCAAGATTGTAAAATTCTGGAAGCACGTGATGAACTCTGGTTTAGTTTTTGGGGGCTGGATGGGGGGGTGAAAAGACTGCTGGTGGCCTGCCAGTTTGCTTCTCCCACCCTCCCCCCAAATACTAGATACTATTCCCATCTAATAGAAGAGATTAAAAATAAAATCAAACTCCGTACTCCTCTTTATTGTGATTTATTTTGAGCTTAAAATAGCAAACCTTAAACTTCTTGATCTCTGTCCTCACTCCCTCCCGCCACCGGATCCCTTCCTTTAATTGTATAAAAAGATTTTGAAATTCTTCCTTGATTCTTCCCTGCCTCCAGGTGAATGGGCACCAGCTTTGTTGTACTGTCTGTGATGTTGGTCTGAGTTCCTTCTCTTCTTGCTCTTTCACAGTTAAAAGATTCCCTCCTGTGACAGACCGGTGTGTATTCAGAGGACATTGAATTTGTCAGGTGGATGGAACTGCCTTCTGAGCTAAGGCTTCTTTTAAGCAATCTCTTTTCCCCTTAAAAAAAAAAAAAAAGATTTCTGAAGCATTAGGCTGTCATCAACCTACTAATTGTTTTGCCTCCAAGCAGGACCAAGTCTTGGGGCAAATTACTTCTGCCTGTTGAGCTGTTAGGCCTCAGCATTCTCCTTCCAGAAGCTGCTGGCCAAATGGCTGTTATCACAAGGTGTGGGGTCCTGGGGCGGGGGTGGGGGAGTGGGGGGGTGGCTTGCACACACCAGCTGCTGCTTCCAGGCTAGGGCTGAGCTGGGGTGTGGTGGGGTGGGGGTCTTTGGGGGTTGGGGATGGGAGTGGAGGTGATGGGAGTGGAGGGCCTCACTTTCAGATGGAGGAAAGGAAGTGGGGCTCTCGCAAAGGCCAGCGGAGGGAAGAGGAGACTCGCTCTCTGCTCTTCCATTTATGAAATGTGGGTTCCATATTCTTGTGGAGAATTTAGTCCTTAACCTCAAAGTGCAGGAGGGAGAGGGAGAGGCCCAGTTCTGTTAGATTTACTTCAAGAGCCTTGTTCCAAGTGAAGCATCAAGTGGTGATTTTTAAAAATTGATTTTTAGAGAAAGGGGTGTGTGTGTGAGAGAGAGAGACAGACTTGGATTTGTTGTTCCACTTACTTATGCATTCATTAGTTGATTCTTGTATGTGCCCTGACCAGGGATCGAACCCGCAACCTGGACATATCGAGATGATGCTCTAACCAGCTGAGCTGCCTGGACAGGGCATGTGGTGATTTTCAATACTGACTGATATTCAGAGTCACCTGACGAATTTTAAAAAATACACATTCCCAGCGCTTGCTCCCTGTCGTGTCCCCAGCACATCGCACAGTGCCTGGTACATGGGACAAGCGCTATGGAAAACTAGTTGAATGCACGGGGAACGCCTTCTGTCTGATCATAATGTGCATGAAAGTGAGTAGGTACATTTCCTAGCCAGCCATCCAGACACACAGGGTCAGAGTGAGCTGTAAGCTGTAGCCTCCCTTCCCGTATCAAGTCCCTTAGGAAGTCATGCGGCTTTGGCCCATCCCAGGTAAGGTCCTGATGCTGATTATTGTTAATGGGCTTATAGGCCACTGCTGTACTCAGGTATCTGCTGCTTTGGGATCTAGAACGAGACCAAGGAAGGGGACGCTGGCAATATATAATCACAAGTATAAGAATTACAGCTTTTGTTTATTGGCCATGCAGTTTGCCAGGCCCTGCCTCAGGGCGTTGTTTGTGTTTGTTTAACTCTCACATAACCGTTTGAGTGAGACGCCCTTGGACTAAGTGGTTTCCTCAGTCATGCTGATAAGTGGTTGAGCCAGTATTTGAACTCTGGCCTTTTGCCGAAGCTGTGCTAAACTGCCTAAAAACTGACCACGGCTGTCGCTTCAGGAAGCTCCTTAACATGTGCCAAGCACAGAGATGGAAAGTACTTTACATGTGCTGCCTCATTTCATTTTCACAAGAGCTGTATGTGTATGTTACATGCCGTTGAGTTGGCTTCAACGCCTAGCGACCTTATGAATGAATTATGTCTCCAGGGCCCTGTCCTCAGCAGCCCTGCTCAGCTCCGTAGACTCCTGCCTATGGCATTTGTTAGGGAGTCGGTCCATCTCATATCTGGTCTCCACATATCCTGCTGCCTTCTGTTTCCCCAGCATTACTGTCTTTTCCAAAGAACCCTGCCTTCTTACGATGTGCCGGAAGTAGGACAGCTTCAGTTTTGTCATTTTGGCCTCCAGTGATGTAATAGGCTTAATTTGCCTCAGCACCCACCTGTTCACCTTTCTGGCGGTCCAGGGTACCTATAGAGCTCTCCTCCAGAACCATATTTCAAATGAATCTGTTTTTTCTTATCAGCCTTCTTCTCTGCCCAACATTCACATCTGCACGTAGTAATTGGGAATATGTGGGTGTGGGTGATCCTGGCCTTGGTCTTTAATGACACATCTTTGCTCTTGGAGATTTTTCCTAATTCTTCCATTTTTGCTTTTCTGAGATGAGTCTCAGCTTCCTGTTGATTTCTTGGCTGCGGTCTCCATTTGAAATGATGATTGAACCAGGTAAGCAGAATCCTTCACACTGTCCCCGAGCTAATAAGTGGCAGAATCGCTTGATCAGTTCTCTCCAGAGTTTCTCTTTCTCTGTGCCCCTCTGTGTCTGATGGGGAGAATGGTGTTGGACACATTTGGGAAGCAAATATGGCCCCCGTCTTTTGGCAGGAATTTCTCAGCAAGGGTGTTACTGAGGACAAGGCAGGCTAGGGTCTTGAACACACCAAACACAGACTCTTGGGAAGAGGAGAGATCGGGAGAGTGATTGAAATCCCTCAGTTCTTTGACAACGGCCTTCTGAACTTCCAAGCACATAGAATCCACCCACCCCTTGTCATCTTTTAGTTAACCCAGCCCCACCTCCACCCCTAACACACACACATTCCCACAGCCTGTCCCTACCCCAGGGAAGAATGTCTGTGGCAGCAAAGAAAGAGCCCTTTGAGCAGCCAACAGGGTGAAAACAGCCAAGGCCCCAGAACCCCAGGGACATTTCCAGCCTGCGATTTGCTACCCTAACCCAATGGGGCTGCTGATTGGCTGATCAACACGGAAAGATTAGAATTTCTCTGAAAGGGCAGAATTGACAAGATTCTAAAGACGGTCAAAAGCAGTGTGAGAGGTAGCAGTGGCAGGAAGCAGGAGGGGTCTGCCCCAGACACCCTGCTGGTGGAAGAGGTGTTGGGGAGTCTGCTCTCAGACACTGGGGTCTACTTCCAGGCGCTTTGCCTGAACCTCTCTACTCATCATCCACACCCCGAGCACCCACTGACTTCCCAGCATCTCATTCCTGACTCCGTAATCTGTTCCCCCAGGTTCCCCCAGGTTCCACTGGGGCTCCCAGGGCAGCGAGCTCAGACACCTCCTGCAGTCACTGAGCTGCGCGGAACCCTGGGCACTCCCTGCCAGACCTTCCTTGTGTGCGGGGGAGTGATCTCTTCCACAAGGAAACTCGCTCCTGGCCTGTTTTTCTGGAAACATCTTTTCTGACCTTTGATAGTGACTTGGGAAAGGGACTCACTCTGACCTCAGCTCTATTTTGTGTAAATTAATAGTGTAAAGTGTGAGTCTGGAGGCGATAGGGAGTGGTGGGCCTGTGGCAAACGGGTGAGCATTCTGTGCCCCATTCAAAGGTGCAGCCGTGCCAGAAGGCGGACTTGGTTGGTTGAATCTTCCAGAATGTTTACAAAATGTGGAATCTTGTGATTTGTGAGTATTGTTAGTTACTTCAAGTTTAAAACACTGTGCAGGAGTCAAATGACACATCTCAGGGCCAGTTTGGCTCTTGGGTGGCCTCTTGGTGATTTTGGCCTGAAGAGCTCCCACTGGTGCAGCAACTCCCAGCACTGTGCTCTGTCTGTGCCTGGCAGTCTGTGGGGCACTGTGGGGTGTTTGCTCAGGGAGGCCCTGGGAACATTCAGGACTATGAAGTGTATGTTTTCCAGGGAGTTTATAGTGTTCTTACAGAGAAATGGCACTGCCCGGGTCAACCATGAAGAACAGAAGCAGTAATGAACAAGAGAAGCTGGCATGCGGCCCCGTAGCATGGTGTGGCAGGGGTCAGGAGGCCAGCCCAGGTCCCGGGAGTGAGCAGAGAAGGCCCCGGGGCGGAGGTGAGGGCAGGACTTGCCATGGACCTGGAAGGGGAGGGGACAAGGAACCTTTTAGGAAAATTTCCCGAAGTGAGCTCAAAAGTGGCCATAACACATACTCTACAGAGCACAGCACCATTTTCAAAGCACTGCCCAGTGTGTGTTCCCGACAGCAGTGCTGGGCAGGGAGGGAAGTCACGTTTGCAGACACTGAGGAAAATGTTCCAAGGACTGAGCATCTGCCAAGGCTCTATAGTCTCTCCCTCACGTTATCCTCCCAACAACCCCATGGTATTAATCCCTGTTTTCAAGTAAGGAAATGGGGGCTCAGAGAATTAAAGTGATTTACCCAAGTGACGCAAATTAGCAAGTGACAGAGGTGGGATTCAAGCCCACACCTGTCTCCCAACACTCAACCTCCTTCCTTCACAAAAGTGTTCTGGACCACCCAGCTGTAAAAGTCAGACCCGGGACTCGAACCCAGGTCCTGAGAGGGCTCCGGCTCGTTGGGAGTAGAGGGAAAAAGTCTGCACTGAGGGTGGGCTGGAGAAGCCGGCTAGAAAGTCCATACCAAATGCCCGATGATGTAAGCAGCCATTCAAGGGCTTTGAGCAGAGCCATGGGAAGATGATTGTGGCATTTAAGGGAAATTACTCTGGTATGATTTCGTTAGAGGCGCTAGAGGGGGAATGGCGGTCTGGGGAGGCTAATGAGAGGGCGCGGGCCAGGGTGCTGACAGAAGGCGTGGCTTGACCCAGGGACAGGGCCGAAGACTTGACGAAACGATTTTTAGCCCCTTTTGGCACTTCCATGAGTACTTTAAAGAGAAATGCTTGCTGTTACGAATCGCTAGTATGTTGCAACCATTCCTAGAGTTCTCTGGTGAGCCCTTGGGCATCTGACTCCATGAAAAAAAATCCATTTCCATTTTGCACCCAATTTTCTCTTCTCAGTGTGTCTCACAGTTGGTAGGTGGTTTGTTATTGTTGGTTTTTAAATTTTCCCCAGTGCGGCCCTTGCCTGAAAGACAACACTGACCCTGTTGGCCACAATCGAAAACATTTCGACCTCTGCCCAAGCATTTCTGGATCTTTCTCCTTGTTTCGTTTCTGAGAATGAGGAATAGGAACTCTGGGAATCCCAAAACAAAGCTTGGTGTTTTTTTGAGGTGGAAATGAGGGAAGGGGTTTCCTCCCTTCCCACTTCTCGCACCACTGTAACCGCCGGCTGCCTGCAGAGGGACTTTTCAGAGCCGGATCATTTGTCAGAGGGGAAAGTCAAAAGCTCTGGTCACGTTTAGCAATTTGAAACAAATAAACAACAACAAAATTCTACCATACATTTGGCCCCGTGCCGTCTGTGTGACCGAAAGAAGCCTCCTGCGGCCCAAAGCATGGCCGCTGGCCGACGCAGAGTGAACAGGTGAGAGAAGCCACGGAGGCAGGGCAGGGCCTTTCAGCTGACGGGAAAATAACCCTTTTTGGAGGCCGTGCTTGTACAAGGAGTGTTTGTATAAGCTTTTTTGAAGTCAGCAGTATATTCGATCGCCTTGAAGTTTGGGGCTAACCTGCGTGAGGTGGGAACACCAGTCACCTACCTACATCCCCAGCTCTTCTTGTAGAAGTTTCAGCAAGTTATGTAGCAGGTGTTTTGTTTTGTTTTTTAAGTGGAAGAGTTATTGAGTTAAATGACTTTTTTAAGGTTACAATTTGAAGAATATTCATAATAATTTACAATTTTAGCCGTCTTTAAGAGTGCATTGCAATGGCATAGGGTACATTCACATTGTTGAGCAACCATCACTACCATCCGTCTCCAGGCCTTTCTCATCTTCCCCAACCTCAACTCTGTATCCATTGAACCATAGCTCCTCGTTCTCTCTCCTTCTAGCCCCTGGTGACCACCATGCTACTTTTTTTTTTTTTCATAATCCTAAAGATGTTTATTAGGATGGTTCCCCGCTCATCTTGATTCAGGTGCTTTGTGCTGCTTCCTTCCGAAGGAGCATCCTCTGTAAGCCTGGTCTCCTGGAGGCTGACGGGACAGTGGGGCAGCCACCCCGGCTGCCATTTGTGCGTGGCTAGGATGGTGGTGGTTTTACAGTATCCTGGGCATTTCACATCCAGGAAGTAGGGACGGGGCTCTGCACCAGGCGCTCTCCTCGTGTTGAAGGATGAAGGAGATCCTCTGGGGAGGTCGCCTCAGCCAGAAAGGCCCACCGTTCCACTTTCTGCCTCTAGGAATTTGACTTAAGTACTCCACATAAGTGGATTCATTGAGTATTTGGCCTTCTGTGCCTGGCTTACTTCATTTAGCATAATATTTCCAAGGTCCATCTCTGCTGTAGCCTGTGTCAGAATTTCCTTCGTTGTTAAGTCTAATATTCCATTGTATACACACACCACATTTTGCTTATCTATTCACTGTCGGTAAACAATTGAGCTAAATTTTAAGGCAGCGGTTCTCAACCTGTGGGTAGCAACCCCTTTGGGGGTCGAACGATCCTTTCACAGGGGTCGCTTAAGACCATCGGAAAACACATATTGAATATATAATTACATATTGTTTTTGTGACTAATCACTATGCTTTAATTATGTTCAATTTGTAACAATGAAAATACGTCCTGCATATCTGATATTTACATTACGATTCATAACAGTAGCAAAATTACAGTTATGAAGTAGCAACGAAAATAATTTTATGGTTGGGGGTCACCACAACATGAGGAACTGTATTAAAGGGTCGCGGCATTAGGAAGGTTGAGAACCACTGTTTTAAGGTCTCTTCTGTACTTTCATGAGTCTCTTATTTTCCCTTTGTAACCTTTTTTCTTTTCCTGTGCATAACATAGGACTGGCAAGTATGGATTCTTCGGTGGGAGGATTATTTTAAATTTCTTTAGTAAGATCTTTGGAAGAAATACATATGATTGAATGACAAGGTGTTACTGGTTTTCAGTGTCTGAAGGCTGGAAGAAGTCACTGAGAAAAGGTGTCTAAGGTGTGGAGAGCAGACCCACCTGGCGTGGGTGCCCAGGGAATCCTTCCTGCCTTTCCAGAACCCTCTTGTCAATCATCTCCTTGGAGATTCCATTCCCCACCCCCCACCCTCCCGCCTGTGACTTTTCCTGGAAGTCCTGGAACTGGGGTCATTCATATGGAGCTGGGAGTCAGTGGTCCACTTCATGCAGGACAAGTGCCTCAGTTGAAAGATTTAAAATTCACAAACATTTTAGTGGAGAGAGAATTATGATACCTGCGAAGGAGCTTACCCTAATATTTACCTTTAGAAATTGACAGGTTATTTAAAAATAGTGAAATATGTTGGCACAGGGAAGGGAGGATGGAGCCCAGCGCCTGCCCGCCCGGCAGTAAATTAGCAGAGGCGCGCATCCTGTGAATTTACGGCGGTGCAGTGGGGTCCTGCTGGAAGGCTCTGGAGAGCCCGCTGGGTTGCTTTAGAATAAGGCTGACTGTACGGTGCCAGTCCTGAGCGGAGGGGAGAGCTGCCTTTGCCCTCAGTGGAGCTGAGTTTTGGCAGCCCTGCTCCTGCATTTTAAAGTTGCCTAAGGCTCCTTTTTCTTGTTTTAACCAAAAGATCTATTGGGATATTTTTCTCATTTAAAAGTAATACAACTCAGAGGAACCTGACTGGTCACATTAAAGTGGATTTGAATTGTTAAAAAAAAAATAATAAAGTAATGCAAGATCATTGTAGAAAATTGGAAAATACAAAAAGTATCTGGGGTGGGGCGTCCAATTGGCCTCCTCCCAGAGGCAGTTGATGTGCTTTTGTCACAAGGCAGCCTTGCCTTTGTCTCTGTGTGCGTATTCCATGTAAGAATATATTCTTTTAAAAGATGATCTCTAATAGCTACATGGTATTTCACTGAATAAATGTAGCAGACTGGAACAATTCCCTATTGTGGGGGAACTTAGGCCAGTTCCAAGTTTTGCTATAATAGTCAGTGCTATTGTAAAGTTTTTACATACATCTTGTGCATGCACGCGTCTTTGGGTGTTTTCATAGGATAAATTCCTAAGAAGAATGGCTAGGTCAAAGATTCTATTGTATCTTTATTAGTTCCTTCTCATCAGTTCTATCCTCAATGGCACCTTTTTTCACCATTTTAATTTCTTTTAACGTTCTCTGTTTTTATTCTCAGCTCTATAGTACTTGTTCTTTTGTTTACTTATTGCCTTTAAATGGAGATTTTAAATAATGCAACTGCATTTTTAGTTTCCTTACAATATTTCCTCCCTTTACTTAGCCCCTCCCCCTTTTACTTAACATTTTGGCCTAAAAAGCATGTTATTTTCCAACTTGTTTCCAGTGGTCTGCTTTTGGTATCTTAAATGCAACATTGTGATGTTGCATTGTAGACTATTTCTGGAAGCCTCCTCGTCTGTATTGTTTATCTGTCCTTGGATGAAGAAAGATTGGCAGGTCCCGTATTTGCCCAGACAGGGTGTGTAATTTATACTTGGTTCTCCTCCTCTGCCTTGTTGCTGACAGGATCTCCTTTTAGATCTTGAGTTTGTTGGTATAAATTTATGTCACTATTTCAGCTCTTCAGTATTCCCGTGGGAGCGGGGAGACGCTGGACACATGGCAGGTCTAACAGGACGGTCTCTGTCCTCTTCCTTCTGTTTGTTGGGACTGCTGAGAGGGGGACAGCTTTATGCTGGGCCTTTTCCCTTTCTTTCTCCCTAATAACTCTAAGCTGTGACTGTGGCCTGCCTCCCTGTTCGTCACATCTGGGCAGACTCTTGTCAGCGTGCTGTAGACACCACACCTCTGCGCTGGACCTCCTGCCCATGCTTTTCAGATACTGCTTTTTAGAGCTGTAAACAGTCCAAGTGAAATTCATATTCTCTCTCTCTCTCTCCTCTTGTCCTCTAGCCCTTATCCCTCTGAGTGAGGGGTCATCAGTGGGCTTCCCCCAGAGTCTCTTTCATTTACTCTCTATATACTATGGCTGCTTTTGGGGGTGGGGGGGGCCATTGTAAATCTGGCCTTGATCGCTTTTCAAATCTGGCCCCAGCTACACTATTTATATCTAGCAGGGACTCCTTTTCCTCTTTCATGTCCTTATACGAAGCATAAATCTCCTGGGTTATTGCTGAGTGAGGAGAGACTAACCCTAAGCAGCCGGATCTCTCTGTTATTTTCCACTGGGCGCACCATTGTTCCCCGACGGGGCTGCTGCTCCGTGTGCTCCGGGCTGCGTGACTTCAAAGCCATTGCCCCAGAGGTAGCTGTCCTTAAACTAAAACTAAAACCAAAGACATTGCTGAGCTCTTTAAAAAATAATAATAATAATAAAACGCCCTGTGGATCCCCTGCTTTTCATGTGGTTCCTGGCCTCCCTCTGACAGCATGACCTGTTCTGGGCTGCCAGCCCCGACTCCTTTGATGTCTGTCTCCAGGATACCTCCCTGGAATCTGTGCCGAGAGGCGTGGAATTGTCTGGTGGGAATGTGCCGGGTGGGGGTCGGTGAGGAGAGACCCCGGTAACTCTGTGTGCGTGTTCGGGAGGAAATGAGGTTTAACGGGCAATACTCCTGGAAGAGGTTATGTTCTTCTTGATTATGGAGAATATTTCAATTTGTCTTCCCTGTGTACCCCCCACCCCCAAGTTTTCCCTTAAAGTGCCACTTCAGTGTTTACTGTGTAGTAATCACTGACTGGTGGGTTCAGGCGGTATTTGTTGTTTCCCAAGCTCTTCAAAGCAGGCTCTCTCCTCTGGCCATTTCTCTCTGGGATGCCTAGGCTTTCTTTTTTTAGCCATTTAGCTCTCTTTTATTTATTTATTTGTTTTTAAAAACCTCCACAACATTTTTTTTCTTATTACAGAGAATTTTAAATATATACAAAGGAAGACAATAATATCATGAACCCCATATACCCATCATACAGCTGCAACATGAGTCAGCTCATAGCCAATCTTGTTATAACTATACTCTGTCCCCTTCCCTACCTCCTATTATTGTTATTATTTTAAATATGTTTTTTATTGATTTTTTTAGAGAGAAAGGGAGAGGGATAGAGAGATAGAAACATTGATAAGAAACATCAATCGGCTGTCTCCCGTATGCCCCCCTACTGGGGATCGAGCCCACAACCCGGCATGGGCCCTGACCGGGAATCGAACCGGTGACCTCTTGGTTCATGAGTTGATGATGCTCAACCCTGAGCCACACAGGCCGAGCCCTCCTATTATTTTGAAGTAAATCTCAGATGTTTTCATTTCAGCCATAAATATTTAAATGTGTATAAAAGGTAAGGATTTTAAAAAGAATCAACACCGTCACTGCACCCCAAAATTAA
Source organism: Myotis yumanensis (assembly GCF_028538775.1). NCBI lineage: Eukaryota > Metazoa > Chordata > Mammalia > Chiroptera > Vespertilionidae > Myotis > Myotis yumanensis. The sequence goes on along the minus strand of NW_027223767.1, from coordinate 19,448,110 downwards.
TGATTCCTTATAGTCATCAAGTATCTAATGAGTGTTCACATATTCTGTATCTTATTTTATATCTTTTTAAGAGTCTGGTTTTAAAATGACATCTATATCTTTCTTAATCTCAAGCGTTAAGTGTTTATCTGGCCACAGTCCTAGAGAGCTCTCGTTTACTAGCCTCCCAAGCCAGCAAGGGAAACTCAGTGACAGGCAGCCCTCTGGGCGAGGACGCTGGGCCAGGCCCTCACTCAGAAGGTGGCTGGCCCCCTGCTGCGGACCCTCCTAGCCAGACAGCCTCCTCCCCTTTGGCCTTGGAAGCCCTGGAGGCTGTGGACAGTTTCCTCATAAACGTGGACTGTCTGGGGTCACCGCAAATTTTTGTTAAATATGTTGTCCCAAACTACAGCATTTAAAAATGTTATTTCTTTTTTCTTATTTAACAAACTCGCCGAGCAGTCCCTTTGTAGCGAGCACTGCTGTGTTTGTACATGTTAGCTCTTTGTCAGCACAGTCCTGGAGATGAGCTCATTTACCAGAGAGGACTATTTTCTCTCTTTTTATATCAGTAAGTATTGTGATGGTGGGACACTCCCAGTTTTATATCATTTTCACTTTTTCAATAAAGATGAGTTTAAATGTATAAATGTAAACTGTAATGCCTTTGTAAAGTTTTTTAAAAAATATATTTTATTGATTTTTTACAGAGAGGAAGGGAGAAGGATAGAGAGTCAGAAACATGGATGAGAGAGAAACATCGATCAGCTGCCTCCTGCACACCCCCCACTGGGGATGTGCCTGCAACCAAGGTACATGCTCTTGATTGGAATCGAACCCGGGACCCTTGAGTCCGCAGGCCGACACTCTATCCACTGAGCCAAACCAGTCAGGGCTAAAGTTTTTCATGTATACTTGCAAATTAGGGAAAATCTTTTATAAGGCCACATATTCTGCAAACCAGTTAGGCAACAGCTCCGATGCCCGACTGGGGTTCCATATGCCTTGAAGTCAGGGCTCCGTAGCATCCTTCTTTCCTCACTGCGTGGCCGGGACCTGGCGTTTCATTCCCAAAGGAAGCAGGCACCACCCTCGTGTTCTGTCCTTGCTTCCCTCCAGCTCAGGGCTTCTCCTCCAGGTTCGTCCTTTCCATTGTAGTGTTCTGTCTTCAGGTCACTTTTGGGGACTGGGGGGGCTCATGGGCCGAGCCGCGTGGCATGTCCAGTGACAGAAGGGGCTTTACCTGGGGTGAGTGCTGGTCACAGGCAGCACGTGAGGGCGGCACCTGTGTCGCCGTCACTCTCCAAGGCACACACAGCTGCGCTGCTCAGACAAAGGGCAGCTCTTACGCGCTGGCGGGAAGAAAAAGGTAAAACAACCGAAAGGGTTTGTAATGGAGGACAGCTTTGGTCTAATAAGAGTACATACAGCCTTAGCCAGGCCCTTCTGTCATAGGTTGAATGGGCGGCTTTCTAGTGATATGGAGAGACGCCAGCCACCTTTGGAGGACAGCTGATGGAAGCAGGCGGGACTAAGGATCGGGTGGCCTCAGGGCAGCAGGCCTGCAGGTTTCATTTGGGGCAGGCTTGAAGGATGCTAAACAGACCCTCGTGTGGCTGGCATCGTATGAAAGGCAGCTCTGTTCTCCGAAGAACTACAACAGTCGGTCCCCCACGTTAATGGCATTTTCTTCCAGAGCTCTGTCAGAGTAAGCACCTCCTTTATTCATAGTCCTGTTTGCATAGCTTACACACAGTAGGCGCTCAATAAACACAGGGTGGGGCAGGCACAGGGTTTCTTCTTGTACTAGAGGCCTGGTGCACGAATTTGTGCATGGGTGGGGTCCCTCGGCTTGGCTGAAGGTTGGGGCCAATCGGGGCCCATTTCACCCAGTCCCAATTGGGCCAATGGGGGCCAGCGGGGGGTGGGGCAGGGGGAGAGACCGCGAGAGGTTGGGCAGCCACGGGAGGTTGGCTGTGGGAGCGCACTGACCACCAGGGGGCAGCTCCTGTGTTGAACGTCTGCCCCCTGGTGGTCAGTGTGCATCGTAGCGACCAGTCAACCAGTCGTTCGGTCGACTGGTCATAACGGTTGCTTAGCCTTTTATATATATAGATTATTATTTTATTAATTATTGCATTATTTTCTACATGAACAACTGTCAACCTATTTTCGCCCCCTCAGTATGTGTGAGTAATCTACTGCATAGCCCTTGGATCCTAATGCGTATTCATTGCAGCCCTCCGTGGCTGGAAGCTGCTGTCCTGTCCCTTTCACACGACCTTACCACGTCTTCTCTAAACGTGACCAGCTCTCTTTTCCTAGGCTCCCCTGAATTCTGCCCCGGCCAGAAGGTACCAGGGCTCTCCGGGCTTTGCTTTGGCCACACCTCGCCCTGATTTCATAGCTATCAGTTTCCAGGCATTACCCTTTCCCAAACCTCATTGCCTGGTTGGCTGCCCACAAAATAGCCCTGGTTTCTCCTTGTCCTGTCAGCACAGCCATCCAGTGGCAGCCCCCCACCTCTCGGTGTTGGTAAGAGGAGGGGGTTGTTGGCTGTCACAGAGGCCACATAATACAGGGGAGGCGACGGCTTCTGGCCAGAGGACCCCCAGGAACGTAGGCATTGGGGTGGAGCCCGGTGGCGGTTGTAAAGAGCACAGCAAAGTGATGCAACCGTGAGTGGCAGCCGACGAAGATCCTGTCTACCTAGAAAGTCGGCTTGGAAGTGGGTGAGGAGATGTTCTTACTGAGGTTGGAACTCGGCCAGACTTGGGGTTTTTATTGACCATCAGCCATCGATGTAAGAACCTTTTCAGGAGTGACCCCCTGGGTTTGTTATTGGACTTCCTAAATTTCCCGTAGCCAGCACTTATTACTTTCATAACCCTAACGTTGAAAATAAAGTGCCTATTGAAAAATAAATGGAAGTTTGAGAACGGCACATCGTTTGTGAAGGAGCAAACCGAGGCTCGCACCCATGTCGTCTCGGTCTCTTTGTTTTTCAATTAATAAAGAGCCGTTGTTTGTGCTCGAGACTTGAGGACCCTTGGCTGCTTGCACTGGAATCTGTGAATTTAGTCCAAATTGGTCATGTTCTGGTACGCATGTAGGCTTTACTTGTTATCACTTCTCTATATAAAACGCAGCTTAACCAAAGGCATATTTCTCCAACTGACCAGGCAGCGTTCAGGAGAAACAGCTTTGTGACGAGCAGGGATCTGGACGTACGGCCGGGGTCGGGAATATTTTCTCAGCGCATTGTTTTATTAAGTTAGCGGGAGGCGAAGATGAAAGGACAGTTGGAGATAAGCCCTGAGTCGTTTTGTGTTGCCGTGAGGGCTTGAGATGGATGGGATTTGCTCGGCATCCAGGCACCGTCCTGACGCGAAACGTCCCGAAGCAGAATGCGGCCGGGGCTCCTCGGCAGGCCAGGGGCCCTCGTTTTGGCTGGGCTTTGGGACTGGAGCATGTGGTGAGTCTAATTTTAGAAAATCAGTCCTTCCCCTTCCCCCATCTTTATCCTTCAAGCGCTTCTGTCTCGCTCACATGGTGAGTGCTGCGTCTCTCCCATCCTTTCTCTCGTGTTCTGTGAGCAGTTGTTGAGATTTTTTTTTGCCTGCTTATCTTTTTTATTCATCACATTTTCTCCACCAGCTGAGCTCTTCTCCCAAAGGCCTTGCCTCTGTCAGGATGCACACTCGCCAGTTAGATGGTTCTGTGTTTCAGAAGCAAATGTTACCCGGTCAGTGGTGACCGCAGCCTGAAGCACAGAATCACACCAGGAGAACGGAATACCTTTGATGTGACCGGTCACACTGTGTCTTGGTCCTAGTGGCACCTGGAAGGGGACCCTAAATTACTCTGCATCTTGGAACTTCTGAGGATTTGGAAACGGGTGCATGTTTAGTCCTCCTGGGGTTCAGGCTGCAGACATTGAAGATGGTAGGAAGGGACTATTCCAAATGGTCAGGAAGGGTGACGCGGAGAGGGTCCAAGAGGGGGCTTGGCTGTTTCATCTCTGAGTGCCTTTGTGATCTGGGGCAATTCAAATCAATGGAAAGAGGAATTGTCACTAGTCACTGACCAAGAGCCTCTCTGAGTCTTCGATTCCTCCTCTTTGTAAGAGGGAGGTAGACTGGATAATTCCTACGTTCTCTCCAGGACCAACACTCTACGCGTGGACATCAGGTGGTTATGTGGACCCAGGTGCAGTTGAGGGATGTTTACATTTTCTAAGAAAAACTAGTGTACTGGTTGACTTGAAATAAATCATGAAAAGAACCTGCCAACTAGTCTAGTTAATATATGGGGTAATAAGTACTGATAATAGCTACACTTAACGAGCAGTTACTGTGTGGGAGACTTCGTTTTAATTTTTACCTGTGTTCCTTTACTTGAGCTACCTAACAACCCTATGAGGTAATGCTATTATTAGCCCCATTTTATAGATGAGGAAACTGAGGCACAGGGAGGTTAGGTACCTTTTGTAGCGTCACACATTGGTAAGTGATACAGGTGGATTCAAATCCAGGCGGGCTCACTCCAGGCCCGATCACTTCTCCATTACACCCTGCTGCCCCTGTAATGCCTGAGTTATGACTGTGTTGTGTTAGGTCCCCTCGTGATTTCCCAGCCCGCAGGTAACCTGGAGGAGCCTCGGGGCTTCTATGGTGCTGAGTGCGGTGGCAGGACAGGGACAGTAGGAGGAAGTGGCAGAAGGTGGGCCTGAATTCCTTGTCTTGTGGACGGCAGGCAGGGAGAGACAACAGACCACTCAGTGTCATTGAACCCAGAAGAGACCTAAGGAAGTAGAACACAGCCCCTTCTTCTGTTGTGCTTTCCCAAGCCTCTTTCTGCCCTTGTGCTGGGGGACGAATCTCTCATAAATACCACGCTCGCTCAGTGAGTCCTTAGAGCAGTGGTTCTCAATCGCCTGCTGTGCCCAAGCCCTCCATGCTGCGTGCGGCTCCACTCGCCCAAATCCAGTTCAGCGGCAGCCCTGGCAAGCAAGCTGGTCTCCTTACAGACCCCGCACCACAGGCTCCCTCCCACTTTCTTCTCCTTGCACTGGCTGCTCCTCCTGCCTGGAATGTTTTCCCTTCTGCTCTCCGCCTGCCCAGGTGCAGTTGTGACTCCATGAAGCCTCCTTCAACGCTCTGACAGTTCCTTTTTGGAACCTCTGATGTTATTTTCTTGTTAGCAATTTGGCATGTTGATTTGTATTTTTCATTTTGCTTTTCAAACGGTATTATGAGCACTTCGAAGGAAGAGAACGGGACTGAAAATTTAGGTTGCTCTGTTTGTGTTCAGGTGGGACTCAGACCACTTGTAAGTGGGTTTCTGGGAGTTCCAACTTCAGTTTCCCTTATTAAGGATGGTTAGGCCACAGATCAACGCACCAACCTCTGGACCTCCCTTTAGCAAGGCTGTTAGGAGAAATGGAATCGAGTCCTATTTCATGTAGCCGGCAATAAACTTACACATTTATTACCCTAAGAGGGAAAATATGCGGAAAATTAGAAATCATTAACGACAGTCGCCTGTTCCTACCAAGAGACTCTAAGGTAGCTGTGCCATCCTTTGGAGCTTCTGTTAATACAGGATACTGAGGTGTCCTGAGCCATGTGATGAAGTTCATGCTGTCTGCAACACTGACTGATTAGCAGTGGCATTGTGAGCTGAGGGTTAAGAAGGATCCCGAGGCTTTACCTGTTGTGTTTGTCAAAGGCTCTGTAGAGGGAAACGGGGGCCGTCATGAGCTGTTCTCTGCCTTCCTGGAACTCTGGCTCCCTCCAAAGAGAGGCAGAAAGGAGAGGCTGGCAGAGCGCATGCCCTGGAGCCCATCCCCAGAGTGTATTGGGATGCAGGCTATTGCTCCCCCACTCCCACTTTGGTCTAATTTAGGTCAGAAATAGCCAAAGGATAGCTGAGAGCTCTGTTCCCGTGTCAGGAGCCAGGCGTGAAGTGCCTCTTGCATCCTTACAATAGCAGGTGACTTAGGCAAAGCCAGCCACAGGGCACCGCCAGCCCACTCATGCCCACTGAGGGCTCTGGCAGGCGGGTACCTCTCAGAAGCCTCTTCCTGCTGGCTCCCACCAGAAGTCACACAGGGCAGGCATCACCTCTCTGGCCCTGACCCTGGGGGAAGTTTTAAAATGCATATTTTTTAAGAAAGATCTCAGGCCTTCACATGAGGTGGCCTTAATGGATATTTCTAAACTTTAACTAAGAGGATAACACCCCAAATGGGCAGTTTGGGTTTGCTTAAGACCTATGGTTTTCAAACCCGTGGCGTGTCTGCATCGGAATCACCTAGAAGCCCGTTAAAATACAAGTTGGGCCCCATCCCAGACTTTCTGGCTACGTAGGTCTAGGGTAGGGCCCCAGCATTTGCACTTCTAACTAGTTCCCAGGGGAGACTGCTGCTGGTCCAGGGGTCACACTTTAAGGGCTCCACTCAGGACAAAGTCATGCAACATTGGTTGGCAGCCAGGTAGGGAGACACGTGGCTTATGGTGTTTGCTTTAGCTTTTTGTTTTTAGGTTTTTCAGATAGATTAGAAATATTTTTTAAATTAAATAATAAGTGCTTATGGCAACAACAAAAAAAAATCAGTATACCAGTTGATGTGTCCCTCTCACATCGATGTTTCTCTCCTCTCTCTCTCTGTTTCTTTCTCTCCCCCTGTTCCTCCCTCCCACTCTCTCTAAAACTCAATGGAAAAAATATCCTCGGGTGATTAACAAAACAACAAAAAAAGTGATCTTTCTCTGTTTTTTTCTGTTCCTAAAAGCTACCTTTTTAAAGTGTTGTGGCTTATTTCTCTTTTTAGATTCTGGTAATTACATCCATATTTCTAAACAATGTATGTTCCTGCTACTATTCCTCTGTCCTTCCCTTTTCAACATTATTTGTTGCTTTTCTGCTAGGATAGATGACTCCTTTGCTCACTTAAACCAACTTTGCCTCGCCTTTCTGGTTCTCTTGATTTGATTACATCACAACTTATGGTTCTCTTGATCACACTTTTAGCTTTAAGTAACAGGCGTATGCCTTTAATTCTTGCCCTCAATGAAAACTTTTTGTGGCCCTGACTGGTTTGGCTCAGTGGATAGAGCGTTGGCCTGCGGACTGAAGGGTCCCGGGTTCTATTCCGGTCAAGGGCCTGTACCTTGGTTGCGGGCACATCCCCAGTGGGGGGTGTGCAGGAGGCAGCTATCGATGTTTCTCTCTCATTGATGTTTCTAACTCTCTAGTCCTCTCCCTTCCTTTCTGTAAAAAGTCAATAAAATATTAAAAAAATAAAATAAAATAAAAACTTTTTGTGATTTGAGAATGTTGGTGTCTTTTTACTCTGCCCTTTAGTTCTCTTTCCCCTCCTCCTGTTTTCTGTACCTTAATTTTTACTTTGTCCACGTTGATGGCATCTACATTATATTATATAACTGTGATTCAGGCTTTGTGTGCTGGTTAAAATTCATGCTTTTTGTAGTTAAAAATCTGTAAATATTGTTTCAGGGTGAATTCAAGTGGTCTATTATGATTACATTTTTCTACAGCTTTTTGTTTTTCCTGAAGTTTATAATTGCCTCCCAGCCTCCATGTTGTTTGACTATGTCCTCCATTTCCCCCCCCAAACTCGATTCAGTGAGATATTCTATTGAGCTCCCTTTGGCCTCGGAGAGTCCTCCTTTCCTGGGACTTTCCCCCGAGTCCTCCTCCATTTGGACAGGTTGTTTTCTCTGTCTGCTACACAGCTGTCATCCTGGAACTTTACTGAATGGGACTTTATTTTAACTCCTGTCACTGATTAGGTCCAAGTTGGTTTTGTGTGTGTGCGTGTGTGTGTAGCCCAGATACCAATTATGGGTGTTACCAAGGAGATCTTAAACAGCAAAAGGCATTTTCAAGAGCAGAGCTTTAAATTTTAGTATGTGAGTTCAACACAGGTTAAGTGTAAATGAGAATCAGCTGTCTTTGGATTAAACATCATTATACAGCTTTTTAAAGAAGATTAAAAAGGAAGTAAAGCAAGGATTCCAAATGCTGTCCTCTTCCCAGAGCAGCCCGGCAGCTTTGCAATCTGGATTTAAATCTCCTCCAGTTGGGTCATCCTGGAATCAAGGCTGTCTTCAGGGGTTGAGGGTTGCATAGTATGATCAGAAATGGTGGATTAAGATTTAGCCCTGACCTGACCGCAGTGGCTCAGTGGTTGAGTGTCGATCTATGAACCAGGAGGTCACGATTCGATTCCCGGTCAGGGCACATGCCTGGGTTGCGTGCGGGCTCAATCCCGGATCGTGGAGGAGGCAGCTGATCAATGATTCTCTCTCATCATTGATGTTTTTATCTCTCCTCCTACTCTCTGAAATCAATAAAGATATTTTTAAAAAAAGATTTAGCCCTGGTCAAGTGTGGCTCAGTTGTCCTGTGCACCAAAAGGTTGCTGATTGGATTCCCAGTCAGGGCACATGCCCGGTTTGAGGCTCAATCCCTGGCATGCAGGAGGCAGCCAATGGATGTTTCACTCTAACATCAATGTTTTTCTCTCCCTCTCCCTTCCTCTCTCTCTCAAAATTAATTTTAAAAATCTTTTTTAAAAAAGAATTTAACCCACGTTCTGAGTTGAAATCTTGCCTTTGGCCCCTGTTAGCTAGTTGATCTCCTTTATAGTACAGACAATAAGCTCAGACGTCCTGGAATATTAGGAAGGTTAAATAAATCAAAGGATAGGAAGGCACATTGAAAACTGAGATGTTTTGAATGGATAGGTTATCATTATGAAGTTGTAATCAGATGCTGGATCTTGCTACAGGAGCAAAGGCTGAAAGTGAGAAAATTTGCATTGGAGTTTACTGCACAATGAAATAAAGTTACAGTAAATTGGACGCATAATAATGTGAGCCAGGAATCACCAACTCCAATGCCAGTGGGGACAGGCTGGTGAAGTGGAATGAACTGGGCCATGTGGGTGCCCTAAATAGAAACCCACCCAAGGGTCAAGGCTGCACTCCCCTCCAGCAGATGTTGCCCTGCGGGAATGAGGTCTTCTGCTTTTTCAAGCTTAAAATCAGAACTTTTATGTGAAACCAGCTAATTATTACATGCCGTTTTTAACATTGGGCACGCTAAGTAAAGCATATATGCAGCTCACCAATTTAAGGCCTTTGCTTTATGTGTGGGGGTTAAGTGTAAATTGTAAGCAGTTCATAAAAATTATTCTGCATGCTGAAACCGGTTTGGCTCAGTGGATAGAGCGTCTGCCTGCGGACTGAAAGGTCCCAGGTTCGATTCCGGTCAAGGGCATGTACCTGGGTTGCGGGCACATCCCCAGTGGGAGATGTGCAGGAGGCAGCTGATGGATGTTTCTCTCTCATCGATGTTTCTAACTCTCTATCTCTCTCCCTTCCTCTCTGTAAAAAATCAATAAAATATATTTCTAAAAAAATTATTCTGCGTATTGCATTTGCACAGCATTTGTCTTCTAGATTTTGGATATCAAATGCTCTAACCCCTAGCTGCACCCCCTTGTGACATCAATACACTTGAACGATATTCCCGGATTCCTTTTGTGCAAGGGAATTGAGAATAATGTTGAGCGGGACATGGCCAGAAAGGTGTCTTACAGAACACAGTGAGAAACTTCCCTCTGGGTTAATATTTATCCAAGAATCTGCACTTTGGGGAGCATGTGGTTTTGCCGCTTACCAGTTCGCCTTACCCAGCCCTCAGGCTGCATCCATCTTATCCGCAGGATTCCATGGAGAAAAATCTCATTGAACGCTTTCCTTATGAAGTCCTGTATGCCAGGAACACCACCTTTCCCCAAACGGCCACTCTTACTTTTGAAGTAAAATAGGAAGCTAGTTGGATGTCACTTTTTAAAGAAGTGAAGCTGTATGATCCCCACTTCCTACACTCTATGCTCATCACGTTCTTTTTAAAAAAAAAAAGATTTGTATTGATTTTTGAGAGAGAGAGAGAGAGATCAGTTGGCTGCCCCCTGCACACCCCTATCGGGGTGCAGGCATGTGCCCTAACTGGGAATCAAACCGGCAACCTTTTGGTGCATAGGACGACTCTCAACCAACTGAGCCACACCGGCCAGAGCCCATCAGGTTCTTTAATAGTAGCGCATTTGTGTGCTTTATCTGCAGAGCACTTTCGTCCGCATTCTCATTACTTCCTACAGTAGTCCCGAAAAATAAATAAGTCTTCCAGATTTTTGGCCAAGGTGTGCTTCAGGTTCACAATCTGTGGTTTCCCTTTACCCATGATGTTTATTCTCTCTTCTCCTTTTTAACTACCACTGGCCCAGCTTCTCAGAGGCACTGACTTTGTTAACACAGGGCTCTCCAGCTAGCGAGAATCTAGGTAGTAGAAGGGATGGCCAGTGCAGACTTGAGTAATGAAAGGACAGCTGATGAGGGGGTGGGCGGGGCGGTCTTTCCGCAGTATTTTGAAATTAGCTTCACTCATCTTCTTTTTAGCCCGTCTCCTTTTTACCTCCCGCTGTCCTCTGCCCCCAAGAACCCGATGTCTTCTGACTGGTGTGCAGAGAGTCCCTGCTGCTGCCTCGCAGGAAGATCAGCCCAAACCCCTGGCTACTATTTGCTTCTTTCACCTCCCATAGCTGTGCTCCTCCCAGCCCTCCATCAGGTCACCCATCCACCTTCCGAGGTTATAATAGACACTTCTCCTGGCTGCCTGAGGTGGGAAGATGGGCAAACATGTTTAAGAGCAGAGCTTCTCATTACCTAGAAGCATGTTCCCAGGAACACGTGGGATACTGTTCGTAATAAAGGGGGAGGGGGCACAAATCATGGCTACTTAGAATTTGCAGGTTTAACACTGTCCCAGTTTTTTGAGAGCTTTAAGTGAACCCAAACGTTCCTGACAGGTAGCAATTTGCAGTTTTTCTGAGACGCAGAATTGAATTGCAGCCCTGTTGTAACTTTTAACTAATTAAAATTTTCTTTGTGAAAAATGGCCCTTTTGGAAAGAAAATCAGCTGCTAGTATTAATGATGGTAGGAAAGAAAAAGCAAAGATGTCCAAAGAAGAGAGAGGTCTCAGCCAAAAAACAAGAAGGAGTTTTGGATAAATGAAGGACTGGATGATGAATTCTGCTATGCTGGGAACAAGTTTTTTCTCGGGAAGCAAGAAAGTTCATGAATATTTTAGCAGTTGCTTGAGCCAGGACAAAATTTTTACCTGTGGGATAGAGATTTGGAGAAGGTTGAAAAGGGGGTTCACTTGCAGTGGGAGGTGAGACATCAAAAAACCACAAAGAAACAGGCAGCAGCCTCTACAGCCCTTTCTGCACTGACGGGCGTGGGCATTTATGGAGCTATCCCGACGACCTCTGGAATGTCAGGGCTCTGTCGCACCACTGTCGTTGGACGTGTTCGGGCAGGTGCTGCAGGGCCAGCTGTCACGCGTACTGTGCAGAAGATTCCTGCACTTGGTTCCTGGGAGGCCTAGTCCTTTGACGTTTCAATTTCCATATCACTTCCTTACCTTGCCATCCTCCCTTCTGCGTGTGTGCTAGTGCCAGCTTCTTAACAGCCAGAGGCGATCAGCGTTGGACTGAAAGAAGCAGAGCTGTGGTTGGTTAGCCCTTGCACCTGAATACACTGGCCGCTCCCAGGGCCCTGGGCCAAACTTCAAAGCCAGTAGTTACTTTGCTTTCCCATCTCTGATTTAGACTCTCCTCCCATGGCCCCGCTTCCGTCCTCTGATGGCCCCAAATTGCCACCTAGACCTGCTCCCAGCTCTACAAAAACCCCAGCTCCTGCCTGCCTTACTCGGGCGGTCTTTGAGAGTGATGAGACTTGGGCAGAGGAAGGAAATTTATACTTGCAGTGTGAGGGAGACTTGGTCTTTGAATGTTGGCATTTATAAATCAGCCGAGGCTTGGTGGTTGCCAGGGGCTGGGGGTGTGTGGGCATGGTGTGTTAATGTTGAAGGGGTACAGAGTTTCAGGTTGGGGAGATGAAAAAATTCTCGAGACGGATGGTAGTGGTGGTTGCAGAATAATGGGAATGTCTTTAATGCCACAGAATTATATGCTTCAAAATGGTTAAAATTTTATGGTATGTATATTTTACCAAGATTTAAAAAAAGAATTTAAAAAAAATCAAGTGAGGCGTTCCCAAAGAATATTAGACAAGTAATATAGGAGCTTTTAGAAAATTTGGACAATACAGAGAAGTCCAAGGAATTCGGAATCCTAAACTCCCAACTGCTAACATTTTGCATTTTATTGTATTTGTATATCATTCCAGCCTTTTTTTCTGTGCAAATCTAATTTTTATGCAAAAGGGGGACTAAACTACACATTCTGCTTTGTAGTTTTCACTTACTATATCATGAAATTCTCCTATGTCATCAGATATTCATCAACACATCATTGGTTTTAGCAGTTGTTTGAGATTCCATCATTCCTGACGCCCAGACAAGGCTCTTCTTCAAATTGTAGGCACTGTCATGGTAACCTACATATTCATTTTGTACCACTTATCAGAGTTTATAACGTATGTTTTGGGGAGCATTTGATATCTGTCTCCTTAGAAGAGTGTAATTACATGAGGGTGAGGACTGAGTGTCGTTAGCTCACTGTTTTATCCCCCTTGCCTAACACTGTGCCTGGCATGTTGTCGGTCTGCAAACAAAAAGTGAATAAGTGGCCCTGGCCAGTGCGGTTCAGTTGGTCGGAGCGTCGTCCCATGCACCAAAAGGTCGCAAAGTCTGAGCCCAGTGTCTTTTTCGGGCAGATGGTAATTTGATAAGAACGTATGGATATTCTGAGATTATTACTATATTCAAGTATTTTACTTCTTAATTAATTTTATTGGTCTTTTACATTTTCCCCAAGAGTATCCATTTCACCCAAATGAGCTTTTAATTGGCGGGATTCTGAGGAATTTGTGAGCATAGTTCTCAGCCTTACCCAGTCTATGAAGGAATAAATAGCATTGCCGTCACCAGGTGCGTCAGAGGCCTCCAATGACGAGGACACTGATTTCTGGGAGAGGGCAGCACGGGGTGGGGATGTATTGAGCACACTCCACACAGGAACCTGGACTCTCTTGGAAGAAGTTGTAAAGGCTGTTATTTAAGGAACATTATTGAGCTGCTGGCCAGTCTCACTCACCTGTCCATGAAGAGAACCAGTACCTACCTGGGTCTTGTGAGGATTAAATGAAATGGTGCGTGTAAGGGTTTTAGTTCTCACTAGATGGCTGTTTTCATGACTCTTCCGTGCTGGGCACTGTAATAGTACCCACTGAGGACATAAACTAGACAAGTAATACCAGGGGCCTTTGAGGGGCCGTTGTGAGTAGGGAAGACAGAAGATAAAGAAAGAGAAGAGAATAAAAGCCTGTGGATGGAGAAAGGAAGGGCTCCCTGTCTGAGGAGGAAGCCTCACTGCTGATGAGATATTTGCAGCTGCTTGCTAGGAAGGGTGAGCAGTGGCTGTAGGAGGGGTAAGGCCAGAAGGGCGGTTCCAAACGGAAGAACTAACCTGTGTGCTGGGCGAAGGGGTCAGAGCATGGCATGTTCCAGGGCAGCAAAGAGTACTAGTCATTTTTTGCAGCTGCAGTGATGCTGGTGGAAGCTGGAAAGGCAGGTTGGGGCTAGATGGTGAAGGCCAAAAGAGCTTATACTCATTCTTAATGGCAGTGGGGAGCCACTGAGAGATTTAAAGCAGAGAAATGTGTGATCACAATAATGGTTTAGAAAGACTGAGGATGAGAGAGAGACTCAAGGTTGGGAACAGGTAGTGGGTGGTTGTGGTTTGAAAGGTGAGAAACAGAGAAGCCCTGTATTGGGGTGGGAGGGCCTTAGCGGCAGCTAGGAAGCTAAAACGGGAGAAACCCGGAGGAACTTGCGACCTGAGTGACACGAGTCGAAGTGGGAAGAGGGAAGAGATGAGCATAACTCAGGCTTCCAGCCCAGGCTGCTGGAAGTCACACACAGCCCCTGGTAAGAACAGAGAGTGGGTTCCATCTCGCCGCCTTTCACCTTCTCACATCTGTCTCTCTTGCTCTTACCCCAAACTTGAAGGCCCACACCCTAGAGCTAACTGGGTCTTTTGGAAGGTACCCCTAGATTTTATTTGTGGCCCTATCTCATTTATGACTAATGATCCTAACACTTGCAATTCATGTCCATGAATACAGGGTTAACCTATTTCTCTTTAGCAATAGGGTCACAGGTAGCCCCTAATATGGGTTGACTAGAGTTATGTCCTTTGCCCAGCACACTACCGGGGGTTTGAAGCAGGGAACTGGGTTAAAGAAACAGAGGAGGTTTGGGGAAAGCAATAACCTAGTCTGACATGTTGAATTTGAGGCCCCCTTGGGATAACTAGGTGGAGACAGTAGACAGTTGGAGCCCAGGAGAGAGGTTGGGTGGGGAATGAATGAGGACTCGTTAGCATACCAGGCATTATCTGTGGGGGAGGAGGAGAAAGCCACAGGTGGAACCAGCAGGCTGGCACTTAGGGGGCTGGCAGAGGGGCTGGTGTAAGAGACCAAGAGGACAAATCATGGGAGCGGAAGAGCCAGGAGAGGCGAGGGAAGAGTTTTAAGAAGAGACAGATGGCAGAGGGGCCTGAAAACCAGGCAGTGGATTTGCCATTAGAAGCCTCCGTGACCTTGCTGAGAGTGGGCTCTGCACAATTGCAAGGGCAGAAGCCGTCCTACAGGCATCAGGAAGAGGTGCTGAGTCAAGAAGTTAGGTGCTGAGCATAGAAAGAAAGCGGTTGCTTGAAGATAAACAACTATTTTGGGGGGGAGGGGGTGCTAAAGATCTGACTCTGTAGGTTGAGGAGAAAGAGAGGGAGCAGTAAGATACTCTCCTGTACGTGCCAGTCACTGTTCTAGAAGCTTTATATATGGGGTCCCGCTCAACCATTACTACAAATCTGTGAGACAGATGCTCTTCTCTGTGTTTTATGGATGAGTGGCAGATTTGGGGTAACGACAGGAGCACAGGTGGAAGAGTGGGTGGTGGGAAAATAACTTCGGAGACTGGGGGGAAGGAGATGAGGAAGGAAACAGAAGAGGGAGGGGCTGACCAGTCCTTCCTGGATGCCCTCTGTTTTCTTGGTGAAGATGAGACAAGATTGTTGAGAGTGAATGGCTATTGGGGTCGAAGACCCAGTAGTAACCTTTGGAAACACTGCTGTGGGCACCAGTGAGGGGGCTGAGAGAGAATCACCGAAAGGACTTCTGGACTTCTTGGCAGGCGAGGAACTAGAGACTAGATTAGTGAGGCAGTGCCAGTCAGGGACTAGTTGAGAATGTAGTAGATGCTGCCAACGAGAGTATAAGTAATGAGACTGATCCTGGGATCCAGGCAGGACAGTAAGTGAATCTGGATAAGGATGGAGAGCCTGGGAGAGCATTGCAGATCCAGCAGGAGCTGGTGAGGGCTGGTCATGTGGGGAGAGAGCTGGACACTGGGAGAGAGAATGGTGGAGGAGTTGGGATGAGAGACTCTGCCATGCCCAGGCAGGCTAGGCATGCACCAAGGCCAAGGGGTTTGCACAGGCGCTGCTGGGCTGTGAAGTCAGATTCCAGTGAAGGGCCTGGGTATTCTTAAGTGCACCTGGCCAAGCAGATAGCCATGTGGGCCTCTGAACAGTCATAAGATGTTGCCAGATTCCCCAAAGACAAAGACATAGCTGACGGGGAGAGAGGAAGGGACAGGAAGCAGGATTTCTAAGTTTGAAAATTTGCACTTGGGGGTATTTGGGTGTTAAAGATTTAGGATGTTGCCATGCTAGAGTGAGTTGTAGGTGAAGGCCCTTAGCATGGAGGAAGTTATGGAACTGGGTGAGCAACCTGGATGGGTGATGACAATACCAAGAATGCTAATAGGACCTGAGGCAGAGAGAGGAGGAGTACATTTTTTTTTCATGGCCTGGAGGTTAGTGAATATCAATCTGTAGGATGAGCAGAGGGAAGTACTATGTGGATGAGCTCGCCCACCGGTGTGGTCTGCCAAGGGTGACTGGCGTGTGTCTCCAGGTGTTTTCTATCAGGGCTGCTTCACATCCAGGTGGGTTTTCTGGATTCCTTTCCACTGTTGCTTGCCTCCAGAGCCATGTACTACCTCATAAATGTTGATGGATGCCGTCCTCTTTCTCATTTGAGGGCCAAATGAGACGAATGCCTGGATTTCAATGAGTAAGGCCCGAGGGGACACAGATTCTGTAACCCTCCATAAAAGCAGGTCTATAGAAAGTGATTTGACTTCACAAAACTGGCTGCATTCATTTTAAGTCCCAATCATGCTGAGATCATAGAGCTTTTTCATCGTTGTTATGATGCATTTAATAGCATCTTAGAATTAAGGAATTATCACACTCTGTTTACAGAACCAGGCAGCAAAGGCTGTTTCATTGGAATAATCATCTCAAAACTTTCAAATAAGGACAGAGGCTGTGCACACTTAATTTAACTTACTTTGTTACCCAAGTCCTTCAATTCACCAAGGGTTCAACCAAACCCTTTTTAAGTCAAGAAACTAAAACAGAAGGTGGCTAGAATCGTAGTGAATTGTTGACACAGTCGCCAAAATGAAGACGGGAATTCCGGGCCCCTGAGTCCGGTTCACAAAGGAAATAAAAGGCTGGAACGAAACTCCCCATGCATGTTGCACTCCTCCGGTTCCCTTTCGGATCCTCCTTCCTTTCCCTGCAAACTGCATGTTGCAGAGGAAAATAACCTTAATCAAGACCAGACCCCGCTGGGCCCAGGGTTCTGTGGCTCTGTTCCTGGCGCAGAGGACCAGGCCTCGCACAGCCTCATTTGTCATTCGGTGATTCCAGATGGGAAGAGCTCTGTTGTCTTGGACGAGGTGATGCTGAATGTTCTGGGGTTTTTGTTTCTGTTTTTGGTATTTCTAGTAGGATAATGTTATGCATTATTTTCTGATGTAGACACAAAACTTTGCTTTTTAAATGAAGCTGCTATTTTATTTATTCCACAAACACTTAATGAGTTTCTGTTATGTTCCCCGTACTGGGCCATGTGACTCCCATAAACATTTTATTATTATCCGTTAGGGGCTCTTGTCCACAAAACTGACTACAAAACCCATTCGTTTGCTTCACGACCCTGCTGTTTCCTTTGTTTTGAATGCTCTTCCACTCTCCTCGCCCTCAGAGACTCGGGTTGCCATCACCTGCTCTGAGCAGCCTTCCCAGAGAGCCGCTCCTTCCATTGCTCCTGTGATGTACTGTGTAGGCGCCTCTGTAGGTCTGAAAGCTGGGCTTTCCTCTAGGAGGTTGGATCAGGAAGGAACATCTGCCTGGGGTAGATTGTTTGAATTGGGCCGAGATGGTGAAGTGGGTCTGAGCCAAGTCCTTGAGGGAGTGGCCCAGAGGTACCAATGCTAAGTTCAAGGAGTCGGCATGAAATAAAAAAATGGGACTTGATTCGGCCAGTGTAGCTCATTGGATTGAGCATCATCCCATGCACCAAGAGGTCGCCGGATCAATTCCCGGTCAGGGCATATGCCAGGGGTATCTGGCTCAATTCCCAGTGGGGGAGAGGAGAGGGCATGCAGAAGGCAGTAGATCGATGTTTTTTTCTCATTGATGTTTCTATCTCTCCCTCTCCCTTCCTCTCTAAAATCAATAAAAAACAAACACAAACAATATCTTCCTTCAACTTCGTTAGAAAATTTCTAAGAAAGGGATCTAATACATAGCATGTTGACTATAGTTAATAATACTGTATTGAAAACTTGAAATTTACTAAGAGAGATCTGTTTTGGAGTTTGTTTTTTGGAGGCATTGGCTGGGATTCAAACTGAGAGAAATCTTAAATGTTCTCACCACATATATACAAAAAAATGGTTGCTATATGAAGTGATGGATGTGCTAATTAGCTTGATTGTGTTCATCATGTCACAGTGTATATGTACATCAAATCACCACATGGTATACACCTTCAACTATACACTATATACAACTTGATGTTAGTCATACCTCACTGAAGTTGGAGGAAAAGAAAGAACAAATAGTGAAACACGAAGGAAGGAAGGAAATTCCTTAGGAAGAAGAGGTTAAGATGGTGATTAACCTAGAGCAGCGATGGCGAACCTATGACACGCGTGTCAGAGGTGACACGCGAACTCATTTTTTGGGGTTGATTTTTCTTTGTTAAATGGCATTTAAATATATAAAATATATATCAAAAATATAAGTCTTTGTTTTACTATGGTTGCAAATATCAAAAAATTTCTATATGTGACACAGCACCAGAGTTAAGTTAGGGTTTTCAAAATATTGACACGCCGAGCTCAAAAGGTTCGCCATCACTGACCTAGAGGCTCATTGGTTGCTATAACTTATGAGCATAACTGTTATGTTAAGGCTCTCGATACTTTGTGATAGTGTCACAACTCCAAGATCACTGCTCCATCTTTTCTTCTTTTCATGCCCCCATTTGCCCTTAACACTGACCTCTGAGCTGCAGGGATCCCTGGAATCTCCCCAAACACTTAGAACTTGGATCCGTTGGATATTTACAGTCAGTAGCTAATCCAGCGGGGGTGCGATTTCGCATTTCACCAGGAGGGACCATCACATAACTACATCCTGAAATCTTCATTTTAAAGTTTGGGAATCTATTTATTTTCATTCCCTACTTTTTTAGTTCAGTAAATTTCGAATTTAATATATTAAGTTTACTTAAAACAAGGGCTTTGACCTTTAATCATTTCCAAAAGCCTCCTGTAAGGGAAAGCTATGTTTAAAATCATTTCATTTTCAGCAGGATGAAGGAGAAAAGAATAAAGTGGATCCTGACCACAGGAACCCGAGAGCACATCCCTGCTCGCGGTTTTTCCCATTTGATACCGGGCTCTCTGGAAGACGCAATTTTCTCCTTCCATTTCTGCTGTCGACATGCCAGGATTTCCAGCAAAGTGGCCCCAGTGTTTTGCTGGAGGTTACTTTTCATTGGAAGCAATTCAAATAAAATCATCATCCCGTCTCTCCCCTTTCATTTGACATTTGACTAAAACAATGCTTTGGCAGCTAGACAGGAGCTCTTAAGAGCTTCAGTATTTTTCTGCCAATCTTTGCCTTTCAAGAAGTGCCTTTTCAAAATGTGGTTTAAAACTGAGCGTAGAAATAAAAACATGGGGCTGATTGCTTGGAGACCAAAACTCCGGGGACAAAGGGAAAAGACCTCGGGGGGAGCCCTGGCAGTGCCAGCTGTGCCAGCTGTGCCCGCTGCCTGTGGTCACCCCTGCTGGCACTGTGCTTCCCGGCCTCTGAGAGCCGTCACCCTCGCTTTGTAGGGTCTGCTGTTGTGTCTGCGCCAAGTTTCCAGCTCCAGGGCATTCTTGTTATGTTCTTTCTCTGTTCCTGCACCACAGCTGGTGAGCATGACACTATGTACTAATTATTTCTCACTTTTATTCCTTTCTTTGCAGCAATTTCTGGAGGTTATCCTGAATTTTACTCTTTCTGTGCTCCGAAGGCTCTAATCATAGTCCCACGTATGCTCAACGATAAGATCCCATTTTCCTAATACAAGTTCCTTTCTGCCACCTCTCCCCCTTTAGCATTTTTATTCATCCTGTTGTCTTTCTTTCCTCTACCTCTATTCTTGATTCCACAAACTTATCAGTTCCTCTGGGAGGTCCTGATTCCCTAAATATGGCTCAGGAATGCCTCCCATGTACTTAACAGGATCGTCATACACTCTCTATTCACTTGCATGTTGAGTTAATTACCTCACTCCTGTGAGCTCCTCCAGGGTTAGAAGCAAGTCTTTATTAATTATCTTTGTCTGCTTGGAGTCCAAGGCTGGTACCAGGTAGCACCTAATGAATATTTGTTGAATTGTACATATTCCTGTCTCCCCTGGGAATCTTGCTTGCTACATCAATTACCTGTGCATTTGTTTTCAAACTATCCTCTACTGTCTCATCGTCTAACTTCCTCCTCAAAACATCTTCCTTCTCTGTTAATGAACCCTTAGAAGCTCTTATCCCATCACTCTCCTTCTCTTTTTAAAAAAATATATATATTTTAATTTTTTATTGATTTCAGAGAGGAAGGGAGAAGGAGAGAGAGGTAGAAACATCAATGAGAGTCATTGATGGGCTGCCTCCTGCGCGCCCCACACTGGGGATCGAACTTGCCACCCTGGTATGTGCCCTGACTGGGAATTGAACTGAGACCTCCTGGTTCATAAGTTGACACTCAACCACTGAGCCACACTCACCCTCTCCACGGTTTTCCCCTGACTTCCAGTCTGGTTGGATATACCCTCATGCTTTTCCTGAGCACTTGGCCCATTCTTCCATGAAAAGGCTTAAAACAGGTTCCTGTAATCATTGTTTTGCATGTTTCAGTCTCTCATTAGACTGTCTACTTCTGAAGGCAAGGAGTCTACATCTGTAGATCTCAACATGTGGCAGGTACTCAAGAAATGTTTGCTAAATAAACAAACGTTTGTAAGGGATTTGTTAAATACACTCCCTACAAAGAATCTTTGCTTATCATGGTGGAGGCACATTGATTGTTATTTTTGAACTATCCCACTTACACAGACATTAATTTGTACCATCATGTTCAAATACCAAGAACACATAGAATGCAGTTAAAATCTTCCCAGAATTTGGGAGGACACACCTTTTTTAAAAATTCTTACCCGGGGATATTTTTTCCATTGATTTTTAGAGAGAGTGGAAGGGTGGGAGTGAGGGGGGGAGAGAGAGAGAGAGAGAGAGAGAGAGAGAGAGAGAGAGAGAGAAGCATCCATGTGAGAGAGACACATTGATTGGGACCAGGGATTGAACCTGCAACCCTTGACCTGGAATCAAACCTAAGACCCTCCTGCGTGCGGGCTGATGCTCTATCTTCTGACCCACACCAGCCAGGGTGGGACACACCATTTGAATTAGAGTTAATGTCCTTGCCATAATGTGACTTTATGCCAGTGGCGGTGAAAAGAGATGTCATTTTTTAATGTTTTATTTTCCTACGTCATTTTTCTCTGTTCTTTTACTGGGAAGGATAAGAAGGAGGAGGTGCCAGGAGAGAACAGTTATCTGTGAGGACATCTGCCATTTGTTCATTCCCGGGGACTTCGTGGGTAGTTGGAAAACCTGCCACGCTTTTTGATTTATTGATTTATTTTTTGGTCTTGTGTTGGCCACAGTCTCTCTGAGAAATTGACCCAACCTCTTCTCTTTGCCCGTCCAGCTGGCTGTTGTGTTGAAGAGTCTCTGCTGTGGCAGGGCAAGGGCCAAAATCTCCCTCTGTAATCAGTTCTGTTTAGAAGTAGCGAAGCCAAAGCCTCTTTTACTAGAGGCAGAGAGGGTTGCTGGACTCTGGGAAGCTGGCAAGCATGTGGGCGAGTCAAACAAAATGAGGAGCCGGGCCTTTCCGCAGCTCCATCTCGATGGGTTAGGTCATCGGGTGCTGGCAGGCGTTTGGGCAACATAGCTGTTTGCTCTTCTGAATTCTCACAAGTTCAGGGGAAAGATTTTTGGTGACTGTTAATTTTTCTGTCTGACTTCGCCTTTTTGAAAGGAAGTGAACATACATTTGTGTACAGGAAATTAAGCTAGATTTGGTTGGTGAATATAAAAGAGATGACTCCAATATAAAAGTTCTATGTGGTTCAAAACACCAGAAACCAGATCAGATGACAAACCATAGCCTGGGGGAGTACTTCTAACACCTACGACAGAGAAAAGGGCCAGCATTTTAATGCATAAAAGGCTCTTAAAATCGATTTGAGTAAAGGATTTAAACAGAGAAAGAAATATAAACATGTTTATAAACATGAAAAGATACCTGGTTCCACTTATAATGACAGAAGTGCAACTGATGAGGCGTGACATGTCACTGTTAGGCTGGCAAGAAGGACATTTGGTGACACACAGAGTTGGCCAGGGTGTGGAGAAGCAGGCACTCACACGGGTAGAGGGAGTGTAAACACACCCAGTTCTCCGGCAGTGCCACTCAAAATTAGAATGTATATAATCTTTCACCTGTCAATTCAATTTCAGGAATTTACCCAACAGAATTTACAAATATAAACAAAGGTGTCTACACAAAGATATTCAATTCATTACAGCGGTATTTGCAGTTAAAATGTGAAACAAGCCCTGGCCGGGTGGCTCAGTTGGTCGGAGTGTCGTCTCATAAACCAAAATTTGTGGGTTTGATTCCCGGTCAGGGCACATAGGTTCCGTGTTCGATCCCCAGGCAAGGCGAGTATCGGAGGCAACCACTCAATGTTTCTCTCACATTGATGTTTCTCTCCCTTTCTCTCTAAAATCAATGAAAACATATCCTTGGGTGAGGATTTAAAAAAAAAGAAGGGAAACAATATAAGTGCCTAGGAGTAAAAGACTGATTAAAGACATTGAAAAGATTTGTAGTTTGTGCTGTGTATGATGTATTTATATTTAGCTTCAGTGCCCAATATCAGTTTATTGTCTGTCAACTCTGCATTCACCCTTCATTGCCTAATCTATGAAAATGGATCTGTTCCTTTGAAATATTTTTCCTTTCCCAGCTGAGAGTTGAATAAAATGATAAGTGGCCCAGAGTTTTAAAAGCAGGGGAGTAGGAAGAGATGATATTTATGCTTTTATAAATATGCACATGTATGGACATCTTATGGAAGCTACTTAAGAAACTATGGAGGGCCGAGACCGGTTTGGCTCAGTGGATAGAGCGTCGGCCTGCGGACTGAAAGGTCCCGGGTTCGATTCCGGTCAAGGGCATGTGCCTGGGTTGCGGGCACATCCCCAGTGGGAGGTGTGCAGGAGGCAGCTGATCGATGTTTCTCTCTCATCGATGTTTCTAGCTCTCTATCTCTCTCCCTTCCTCTCTGTAAAAAATCAATAAAATATTTGAAAAAAAAAAAAAGAAAGAAAGAAACTATGGAGGGCGTTACCTCTAAGAGTGAGACTGAAATGGGGGCGGGGGAAGACTCAAAGTTGGTGTGTGTGTGTGTGTGTGTTTTTACCATGTACGTGTTTTGTTTTTTATAGTTAAAATATAAAATTTTTGTTAGGCATTAAAGAAAGAAAGAAAAAAAAAAGAGTTGCCTTAATGGAGAAACAGACTGTTCCTAGCTGGAAATGTGAACTATTGTAAAGATGTCATTTAATCAAAATTAATTTATAGGCTCAGTGCAGTCATGGTAAAGGAAAAATCCCAGGGTGGAGGCAGGGCATGGTTTTTATTGTTAAGAAGCTTAGAGTATATTTTGGGAGACAGAAACATAATGTTCACCAAAAACGCCTTGAACGGTTACAAAGCAATATATCAAGTGCACAGCAATAAAATTGAATGCATATGTATGGTGGGAACTTGGAGTCCTTTGAGGGAATAGACAGAATGGAGTTAATCAGCAGAGGATACTGAAAAAAAACACACACACAACAAAAAAACCAAGATAAACTATAACAAGAAGGAATCTTTCTTAAGGTTCATATTCCCTCCTCAAAATGGAAGCTGTCCTCCCAAAGGCTTCTTCATCTCGGGAGGGAGCTTTCTGTGAGGAGGGAGTTCGCTCTGTGGTGTGTTTTGTATTGAGAAAGGCTATCGGCTGTACACCAGTACTTGTTCTGCTGCTGAATAAAGTGGCCCAAATGCCTCCACTTTTTCATTTTTGAGTTTGCAAATGACTGAAAATGAGGTAATCAAGGACAGACGGATCGGGTCGACTGTAACAAGGAGTACAATTGCTTGAAGAATCTGGAAACAATACTGACCACATTTGTTGGCATTAATTCATCGAAGCAATAATGCTGTGTATGTAGAAAATATGTCTTTTAAAAGTCATCAGCTCTGAGTATTGCAATTGAACTCTAACTTGGAACTGATGATAAATTCTTTTAAAAAAAACCCACACAAAGCAGCAGACAGTATCGTGCATTGGGAGGTTAAAAAATTCCCATAGCATTTGGAAAACATTTTATCATCTCTCTATGCCAGGTATAAAGATGAGAATTTAAGTCATAGATGGTTTGATTTAGAAGGTGTGACGCGCTGCTCCATCCTAGAACTGGATAGAACTTTTAGTAGAAAAAAAACGACTGCTTAGAAACAATTGCTTTTGTAGGTCTTCATGAACGCTTCACTATGAATGGGTGAAATGACTTTTAAGATTTTTCTCCTGGCAAATAAATTACCTTTATGTTAGGAGTATTTCATGATGACTTCTAAATAATACCGATAGTGGCTAGAAAGAGATATTAAAGGAGATCTCACTTGCTAACTTTTCTTAAGATACATTATTTATGGCATACCATTTCCCATTAGTGTAGTTTATAAGATAACATCACTCACAGTAGTTCTATAAGGCTTGTTTCCGTTGGAACAGAAGTTTATTAAACCTCCATTTTTCATCCCTTGCAGAACTCCGGCAGAAATAAAGAAGTGCTGTCTTTTGTGAATAGTCAAAGGTTGTCATGGTTTTGGTGGCTTTATTCTTTTTCCAATCACTGCAGGTCTGTCAGAATGTTTTATGAGTCTTTATTCTAAAGGCGCACCAGTAACTCCCAGGGAGGACAGTTGTACAATGTTTGGGTGTATGAGCATTTGTAATTTCAAAGTTTGCCATGTTTTATGAGATTAAAGCTGAGAAAACCCAAGCGTGTATGTGTTAGCATTTAATCTGCAACCTAAAAGAAGGTATTGAGATATATTCTTCTCTGGCTAATAGTTGCTAATAGGACAGATTACTGGCAGGGGTTATATTTATTAAAAGTGCTAGTCTGGTTTCCAGGTTTTTAAAACATGAGGATCTCTTTTTAACAGCAAAAGGTTTCATGGCCTTTCATATAATAGCAGTTGCACTCTTTTCTTCTTCTTTTTAATTGTTGGCAGTATTACAGATGTCTCCATTTTAGCAGTGGTATTTTTGTGTTTGGGGTCTGCAGTCAGTGTTTGGTGCTCATGTGGTTGGAAGGACCTTTGGAATGACCCAGAGGCCCTCTCCCAGCCCAAGGGCCCATGGTGGGAAGCCACTGCCATGCACTATTCACACTTAACCATAGCGGCTTCCTTCCAGGGAGGTGGGAAATGGGTTTTAGAAACAGCCAAATTGGACTCTGGAGGAGAAAATTTGGGTCAGAATTGAAATCCTTCTTCCTTGGTAGTACATCCCTGCTCTGAGCATGCTCTGTGGACCCACTCAGTTAAGATAATAAAAGTTACGATTATGTTTTGTTTCGGAATGTTCACACCTTTTATGTTGGTACCTAGAGGTACAAAAGCAAGAACACTTTTGATTGGGGCCACAGGTGTCCAGAGAGAGAGGCTGGGGATACCCTGGAAGGCAGAACAGAGAAATCACAGGTCGGTGGCCAAGCTACCACTGAGCCTGTTGCATCCGACGGCGCTGAGTCCAGCGCTGCTGAGGGTCAGCGTTGATGTGCAGTTCAGCCGGAATAAACACAACATAGATATCCAGCTGGTTTCAGAAGAGAACCCACCCTCATTTTTTCCTGCCACCCAGTATATTTTGTGGCCATTTATGAAAGTGGAAATGTCTGGAGATATGCTTATGGCACCTTACAAATACTGCAGATCTGACATCTGAAAAAAGGTCCCATCCCTGGGCAAATTCCTGTCTCTCCCCCAGAACACTGCCATATTAATGAATGTCTCGGAGTGGGAGAAGAACCTGGTGAACTGTGTGGATGCAGGCTTTTCCAAAACTCATTTGGCCACAGAACATCTGCCCGTTTCTTCCTAGTCTACGTGAAATATCTGGAAACCTTGTGTGGAACACACTTTGGGAAAGGCTGATCTTAGATATTATCTGGATGGACTTAGAAAACCCGATGGCTTAATGGTAAAGTGAGGATGCCGTCGCCAGTGGTCTTCATGACAGCCACCAGGTTGGGGAGTGGTCTGTGTCTCCAGGGAAGGGGGCCAAAGCCAGGAGCCTCAGACGGCATTCGCAAACAGGGTTTGTTCTCTGCCTACAATTAATTCTCCGAGACAAAAGCTTTCTTTGGTTTCTTTTCCTATAACACACTCTTCATAAAATAATGACTAGTTAATCAGTACTCAAGGCTTACATTTTTGTCTTCATTACCATAGCTGATTGGTGTGGGGAAGAGCATCTAGCAGGTCTTTTGTTTAGCTATCCAGAAATATTTATTTATTTATTTATTTTTTTTTAATTAAATCTTTATTGTTCAGATTATTACATTAGTTACTCTTTTTTCCCACCATAACTCCCCTCCACCCAGTTCCCACCCCACCCACCGTCCTCACTCCCCACCCAGTGTCCTAATCCATAGGTACACGATTATTGTCCAATCTCTTCCCTCACCTCCCACATCCCCCACCCAAGAATAGTCAGTCCATTCCCATTCTATGTCCCTGATTCTATTACAATCACCAGTTCATACTGTTCATCAGATTATTTATTCATTTGATTTTTAGATTCACTTGTTGATAGATGTGTATTTGTTGTTCATAATTTGTATCTTTACCTTTTTCTTCTTCTTCCTCTTCTTAAAGGATACCTTTCAGCATTTCATATAATACTGGTTTGGTGGTGATGAACTCCTTTAGCTTTTTCTTATCTGTGAAGCTCTTTATCTGGCCTTCTCTTCTGAATGATAGCTTTGCTGGATAAAGTAATCTTGGTTGTAGGTTCTTGGTATTCATCACTTTGAATATTTCTTGCCACTCCCTTCTGGCCTGCAAGGTTTCTGTTGAGAAATCAGCTGACAGTCGTATGGGTACTCCCTTGTAGGTAACTGATTTTCTTTCTCTTGCTGCTTTTAAGATTCTCTCTTTGTCTTTTGCTCTTGGCATTTTAATTATGATGTGTCTTGGTGTGGTCCTCTTTGGGTTCCTTTTGTTTGGGGTCCTATGCGCTTCTTGGACTTGGAAGTCTATTTCTTTCACCAGGTAGGGGAAGTTTTCTGTCATTATTTCTTCAAATAGGTTTTCAATATCTTGCTCTCTCTCTTCTTCTGGCACCCCTATAATTCGGATGTTGCTACGCTTGAAGCTGTCCCAGAGGCTCCTGACACTATCTTCGTATTTTTGGATTCTTTTTTCATTTTGCTTTTCCGGTTCGGTGTTTTTTGCTTTTTCGTATTTCAAATCTTTGACTTGATTCTTGTGATCCTCTGGTCTGCTGTTGGGAGTCTGTATAATATTCTTTATTTCAGTCAGTGTGTGCTTAATTTCTAGTTGGTTCTTTATCACAACATCGAGGGTTTCACCAGTCTTCTTGAAGATCTCACTACATTTATCGGTGGCTTCTAGACAGTTCTTTAAAGACCTTAAAAGTGTGGTTTTGAACTCTATATCCAGCAGTTTGCTTTCCTCCAATTCTGTCGTTTGTGTTCTATTTCTTTGTCTCTGCATTTTTTATGCTTCGCTGTGTCGATAGAGTGCCTTTCTGTGCTAAGTGTCCCAATTACCTGAGGTAGACACTCTTGGTGCACCCCCTTGTGGGCTTTGTGCACAGTCTTGTTGTGGTTGAGCCTTGATTGTTGTAGTTATCACTGTGAGGAATTGACCTCCAGGCCAATTGGCTGTGGGAATCAGCTGTGTCTGCGGTGGGAGAACTTCTGTGCTGGAGACACCCCTCTGGGGCTAGACTTGCTTCGATGGGGCTTTTGTGCTCACTGAGTCTGCCCCCTGAGTGTGTCTTTTATGGTTCCACGGAGCTGCAAGCTGGATGGTCCCACTCTGACCTCTGGGCTTCCTCCAGAAATATTTAGACATCAGCTCTCTTCTCAATCTTAAAACATTGATTGTTTCTAACCACCCAAATTCACAGATAGTTTGTGAAAACTCTTAAAAGAGTCAGAAGGCTGGAGGAAGGGGAACAAGGTAGGCTGGGCGGGTGGATGGGGGGAGGGGGATGTTCTCCATCTTTGTTCATTAGTCCAGAATTTTTTTTTTTAATTGTTTGATTCTCTTGGAGACAAAGCTAGTTCTCTTTAGAATCTGCTGATCCGCGTTGTCTTCCTGTTTTTAAAGCCAGGTCTTTATTTTGGCAAAATATCTATTCAACAAGCAGTTTAAACATCACTTGGAAATGATGACGGGATCTTTCTTGGGAAGTAGGTTGATAGCTTCTGACATGGTGACAGCGTTAGGGAATGATGGGTATGCATTTCTTACTGTTTAGATGCCTCCAGGAAGGAAGGACAGCTGTGTGCAAAATGCTTACAGACTGCACAGAATGCTGTTGATCTGCAAGCATGATCTGTTCTTACAGGAGCTTTTATAACAGAAATTAGCATTTGCATATCACTGTACAAAACACTTACATATGCAGTAAAGCATATGATCCTTACAACAGCCCTGTAACGGGAGCTGTATTGACAGTTAAAAAAAAAATCTCCATTTACATTCAATGAAGCTGAAGTCAAGGTTAAAATTACTTGCCCAGAGCCCTGGCTGGTGTGCTCAGTAGTTAGAGAGCTGGCTGAACACGGAAGGGTCGTGGGTTCAATTCCCGGTCAGCGCACATGCCCAGGTTGTGGGCTCGATCCCCAATGGGGAAGCATGCATGAAGCAAACGATCAATGATTCTCTCTCATCATTGATGTTTCTCTCTCTCCCTCTCCCTTCCTCTCTGAAGTCAATAAAAATATTTTTTTAAATATATTTTTATTGATTTTTTACAGAGAAGAAGGGAGACGGATAGAGAGTTAGAAACATCAATGAGAGAGAAACATCGATCAGCTGCTTCCTGCACGCCCCCCACTGGGGACGCGCCCGCAACCAAGGTGCATGCCCTTGACCGGAATCGAACCTGGGACCCTTGAGTCCGCAGGCTGACGCTCCATCCATTGAGCCAAACCGGTTCGGCAATAAAAATATTTTTTTAAAAAATAAGCTTATGACTTATTTTATACTTTTATATAATATTTGTGGTTTTAATGACACTGCCTTCCAGGAAAGGCTGATTAATATTTGTGGTTTTAATGACACTGCCTTCCAGGAAAGGCTGATCCATTGGCACTCTGCCTGTTTGGGGATGTGTGTTACATCTCTGGTGCTGTGAGTGTGAGAGTATGAGTTTGTGTGTAGCTCACACGTGTGTATATGCTTGTGTGTGACCAGGAGAGAGGAGGAGAGGAAGATGGGAAACAGATTCTCCCAGGGCTTTGCCAAACTGTGTAGGTCCCCACCCTTACAGAGTCTGATTCCTGGAGGGTGGGGAGTACAGATTGGATTCTCCCACTACCTCCCCCTCCCCTTAAAGAAATACCACCGCGTGGGCGAGTCCCTGTTACTGATGGGAATGCATTGAGTCAGAGCAGGGAAAACGGCTAAAAATCATCACACCGCAGAGAAATACTTTATAGCCCTCAGCTGGTAGTCGTGGAAAGGAGACCGTTGGGAAGGGTTTTTCTTTTATGGGCCCTTTCTGATGTGTGCTGTCCCTTCCGTTCGTCCCTGGTGGCCGTGTTGTTAACGGGATGGGAGGCAGAGGCGCAGGCTGCCCACAGGTGCCGTTCCCTCTGCTGATCCCCGCCCCGGCCTGCTCCCCAGCCCTTCTCCAGGCTAACAGTTAAATCGGCAGATGTCGTTAGGCATGTACCGACAGAGTTTGGTCTAATTCAGTCTGATTATTAAAATTCTTGGCAGGAATTCTACATGAATCACCTCCAAAAAAATTTACATTAAAGTTAATGCTACAAGTCTGACTTCAGCCCACAAAACAGCAAACTTGGACTTCGAAGTCTGCAACTGTGGCCTTAACTCCTCCTTGTCCACAGACTAGTGGCTTCTTCCCACAAACAAAGGAACACCCGTTTTTATTAAGAACCTGTGTGTGTGGTGGTGGTGGTTGGGGGTGGTCTGCAGGGTCACCGCAGGAGGGAGTTATTCTGATCTTTGAATTAAGACAGATGTCAGGCCCTCTGCCTGTAGGTAGACAACCTGGGTTCAAATCCTGCCAAGCCACCTATGGGTTGTATGACTTGGGGCAGGTTCCTTAGCCCTTCCGAACTTCGTTGTCTCATCCAGAAAATGGGTATAATAATACCTCACATTGTTGTTATTCATACTAAATGAGCCGCATACAAGACTTGTGGCAGAACAGGGGGGTAAGCATCTAGAACTGCTAGCTGCTTTTGTTGCTGCTGTTATGATGGTCATTCCTCGTGCTGCACTATTTTGAAGAGCAGCAAGTTCTGTTAACATGATCAGGCACAAGCAGAGAGTGACACTTGTCTCTGTGTCACTTCCCTCCACCCCCTCCCTCACTTCTTTGTAAGTAGTTTCGGGGTATTAATGACACGTGACTTTCAATAACCTTCTCTGCACCCCTTTTGGGGGATGGAGCAGGGTAAGGCATCCCAGGGGCAGCATCTTTTCTCATCACTGCTCTTTCCCTGACCCGCCGCGCCTGTCTCCATCTAGGGGTGTTTGGGACCTTCACCGTGATTTTCCAGGCTCAGAAAGACACTGTGATGCCTTTTACATGAAGATCGCAGGTCTAGAGGTTGATACTGGGAGTTAAATTTTCTTCTCTGTTATCTTTGCAGTTTCTAGGGATGGTAGAGCTAACGTTGACATGTCTGGGATGGATGATATCTGTTCTCTGTAGGTGTGGGAACAGTGAGTAGTAGGTAAGATTGGTGAGAGGTGGTGGACAGCAGTAATACTTTCCAACTTGGTCTCAGGTTCAATCTTGACTCCCGAGCTGGAGCAAACAGCCTGGGGTATTTTTGGGAGATGACCACGGAGGGCTGGAAGCGCCGACTGGTTTCGCGGTCCAGCTGACCCACAGATGGAACTGCCTCGGGCTATGTTATGACAGCAAGTTGAGGGGAACTTTCATGATGAGTGTTTACAGGACAAATTCCAGTTGATTCCGACTGAGCTAACATTTATTGGCTGCCTGCAACTCGCCAGGCATTGTGCTGGTTTTAACCAATGGAGTGTCCTTTGGTCCGATGACTGCTCTCTGAGGTAGGTACCAACGAGGAAGCTGAGGTCAGGGCAGTTAAGTACTTGCATCACATTGAGTCTGGGCAGCGCTGGGAGGTGAAACCTGGTCTCCTGTTTCCCAGGCTGGGCATCTTCCCTGCCATAACCTGCAGAGAGAAAAAGAGCTAACCTTGGGTAAGCGTCCACTTCTGTGCCAGGTACTGTTATTCCACTTAACTTAGCGATCGTCCGCCCTCCCGCCAAGCCCCAAATGTGGAGAGGCCGAGTGGCCGCAGATTAGAATGTGCATCTGTCTCGAAGAAGATGCTTGTCCCCCTGAACCGCCCTAGAAGATGCTTTCTAGCCCAACAGATCGGGTTATTCTTAACATCTGTGTAGCACAATCCCGAGCTTTTGAATATGACAGACCTTTCTTTCCTTGAAAAGAGAAGAGGCAGACATTTTTGGCCCCCTTCTTTGTAGGCGTTAGCTTTTGAGTGATTTTTGGCCGTGCTAATAAAGTGCTAAAGTTTAGACCCAGTCCCAGTGGTAAAAATGTGAAAAATTAATGTCATTCACTTTTCTTCTCCTTGAACTAGCAAATCCCTTTTGCCTGTAAATAAACTCACCACCTCCCCCCTCCCGCCCTGGGAGGACCTCAGTGCTAGCCACCATTTGCCAGCAGCCTTCTGCGAGGAAAGAGGTTTCCCCCTGCCCTTCCTGCCGGACTTGCGCCTGTGTGACTCCACAAGAGGCAGCGATACGTGATGGGGGAGAGCCTGCGTTTTGGAACCAGATGCCTGGTCCCGTTTACTGGCTTTGTGATTTGAGCAAGTCACTTTTTTAAAAAAATTGGCTTTAGAGAAAGAGGAAGGCAGGGCAGGAAGGGGAAAGGGAGAGAAGGACGGAGGGAAGGAGGGGAGGAGAGAGAGGAGGAGGGAGGGACAGACAGACATCGATTTGCTGTCCCACTTGCTTATGCATTCATTGGTTGGTTCTTGTATGTGCCCTGACGGGGCATGGAACCTGCAGCACTGGCTTAGCAAGACAGTGCTCTAACCATTGAGATACCCGGCCAGGGCTACACGTCACCATTTCTGAGCCTTGGTTTCCCCATCTGTAAAATGCTTGTGTCTCTTCATAAGCATTTTGACTATATGTTTAGTAAAATTTTAGTGTTAAAAACTACAGCTTGAGGAAAATAATTGAACAAAACCCTCTGGTTTTCTGTCTGTAAGATTTATGAAGTGAGCGGGACCCTCCCTTCAAGGAGCTTCCTGTCTGCCAGGAGAGAACCCTTGTACTGAACTCCGTGGCAGAGAGCAGGGTGCCCGGAGAAAGGAGGAAAGTTCTCAGTTTTGTTTTTTGAGGCTCGGTGCTAATCCCGATAGTTACAATAATGAGCAAAGCTGACTTTGCCCTTTAGGAGCTCAGTCTCCCTGGGGAGAGAGGTCAGCTATATCTTCTTTTTAAATATACTTTTTATTGATTTCAGAGAGGAAGAGAGAGAGAGAGAAACATCAATGATGAGAGAGAATCCCCGACTGGCTGCCTCCTGCGCGCCCCTTACTGGGGATTGAGCCCGCAACCCGGGCATGTGCTCTTGACTGGAATCGAACCTGGGACCCTTCAGTTTGCAGGCCGACGCGCTAGCCACTGAACCAAACAGGCTATGGCAGCTGTATTTTTTTACAGCTATTATTAATACCTGCCATTTTTTTTGTTTATTATTTATTGCTTACTCTATCACTAGAATGTAAGCCCACGAGAGCAGGAACCCATGCGTCTTATTCATGATCAGATTTCCTGTACCCAGCACCTCAGTATTAATTGAATAAGGTAAGTAAGAACAGTTATGATAAGAAGAAACGCATGCACAGGGCAGGGTGGGCACACAGAGGAGGAATCCCAGCCCTGCCCTTTTTTGGGGGGGGAAGGGGCAAGGTTGAGGGGAGGAGCGTCAGAGTAGTTTTCCAGAGGGGTGACATCCAAACTGGTTCCTGACAGCAGAGTAGAAGTTAGATTAAAAATGGAACCAAAAGTGCTGCCGGCAGTAGAACGTGGAGGGAAATTTGTTCCCCACATTGCACAATGCACAGGACTAGAACAGTGGTTTTCAACAGGGTCAGCTTTGCCCCTAAGGGGATGTTTGCCACCAGTAGGAGGAGTGCTCTCAGCATCCTACCGTGCACTGGGCAGCCCCCCACCACGAAGAACCCTGAGCCAGGGGAGGCACCGCTTGGGAGGCCTGGGGGAGAGGCAGGGGTAGGAACAAAGATGAATAGCCAGAGGGAAGGAAGGGGCAACAGTGGGTGGGTAGCTGTTTGAGAATTAAATAGTGTTCGGCCAGCTCAGCTCAGTACTTGCAGGAGAACGTGTAGGTGCACAGTGTCAGGTCGCCCTTAAGTAATCCCGCACCAAGAATTCACTGACACCACGTTGAAGAGCAGCTGTATTGAAGGGGTCTCTGCCTTCGCCCTGGGACTGGGCACTAGAAGCTAATGGGTTATGCTGTCTGTAATTTCTCCATTTCCTTCCAATCACAGCAGACCAAGCAGGATGTCAATGAGGCTGCTCAGCATTTTCCTTCTCTTATTAAATTTAAGCGATTGCCTTTCTACATCTGACCGATGGGATAAAAATGCATCCGACCCTGGGAGGTGCTTTCAGAAAGAAATTGTTTCCTTTTTTCCCCTGAGCCGCAGGGCCCATCTTGCTAATTGATTGTCCCTGATGGTGGCTGCGGCACAGATTCTCACCGGACTGCCTTTCCCAACTGGGGCATTCAAGAGCAGAACGGCCCTCCCCTCCCCTCCCCACCCTTCCCAAAGGCCCAGATTCATGCTCTCCAGTGAGCCTGGCTTGGGCTTGCCCGGGACCTGCCAGGAGCCGAAGGTTGTTTTCTTTCTCCCACAGGAAATAATTTTCCTGGGCACGGCAGCCCTGGGTTGCCAATCCCTCGCTTTCAGGAAAGCTCACGTGTGTGCGACAGTGGCACTGTTGTTGGGCACGCGGAGTTTCCATTACAGATCCCGTGTTTACCTGCCGCCGCGATTTTTCTGAGAGGCACAATTTTAATAGTAAGGCATAAGAAGGGACCAGTTTGAAAAAGAGAGGGAGCCCGGCTGGCTTGGCTCAGTGATTGAGCATCGACCTATGAACCAGGAGGTCACGGTTCGATTCCCGGTCAGGGCACATGCCCGGGTTGCAGAACCCATCCCCAGTGTAGGGCGGCAGGAGGCAGCCGATCCATGATTCTCTCTCATCATTGTTTCTATCTGTCTCCTTCTCCTTCCCTTCCTCTCTGAAATCAAAACATTAAGAGAAAGAAGAGAGGGAGAATATTCCCTGGGATATGAGGCAGCTGGGACCTGGGTGAGTAGTTGAGTTTCGTATGTGAGTGGTGGAGGCTTGGTCAGTTTCAGTGGCCAGGCTGCTTGGTTTTTTTTATTGTTGGGGAGATCTGGAGAGGTTGAAGTGCCTGCTGGTAGAGGGCTGCAGGGAGTGTTGAACTGGATGAGAAGGTCCGGTTGCCAGCACCAGCTCTCTATATAAAAATAGAAGTTAATTCCACAGGCACTTCCCTGGGCTGGGGTTGATGAGATGAGGTGTAGGGGGACTGGATAGCTTCGTAAATGTTCAGATTCAGTTAAATGTGAAGTCGAAATGCAAATAAAGGTAATTGGTGAAAGCGGCTAGTTAGCACGACCTGTGCGCCAGGCACCAGCCTGAGTTAGACACACACGATCCTCCTTATCCTCCCAACAGCCCTGGGAGGTGAGGGGGCAGCTTCTAAGGCCCTTTTACCAAAGGCTCCCCGAGGAAGAAATCCGGCAACGGCAACGGCAACTGAGAGAACAGTGAGTGAGGTTGGCACGATGAGGTGTTTTTGAGGTGAAGGGTAATTGCAGCAACTTTAGAGTCGTGTTTAATTCTGTTTCTCTCACACCTAGCTCTGCCATGGCCGAGTACCCAGAGTATTCTCCTGATTATGTATTATCTCTCAGTTTTCTGCTTCTTTCCTTCCTTTTTCTTTTAGAGAAGAACTATAAAAGGATGGGGTGTGGAAGGAAAGGAGGAAAGAGGAAGGAAACTGGGCCACAGGCAACAGGGAGGGGCCAGTACTCCAGGGAAACCTCTGAAGTGACCTGGCAGGAGGTGTGCCCGCATTTCAGATGTGTGCTTGCCCCTGTCCGCCACGCGGATTTAAATGTTACAGTCACATCTCGATTATGCATGCTGGTGGCGAGGAGTGTGGTAGCACAGGTCACGCAAAGCAGAGGAGGTCGCACACAGATCACAACCCAAGAGGCACAGCTGGAAAAGCCACTATGAGGAGGACTCCCGGGGGGGAGGGGGAGGGGGAGGGGACAGTGTGCAGACTCCTGAAAGCCAAATGCTCTCCATGCACATCTTAGGCTGCTGGGCTGTAGAGATAATTCTCGACAAAGTGAAAACCAAAGACTGAATACAGTGGGTGAGGCACTGTCCTTGAGGCCAGGACAAGAGCATCGGGTCCCTCTGTCCAGCCTCTGCCTAGATCTTTCTAAGAACTGGGGTTCTTCACTTTCTCCCATAATGAGATTGTCCTCAGGAGGAGCCCCCGCAATCCACATACACTCAGAACACTCACCTTTCCCGCCCTCCCTCCGGAAGTGTGACCGGCCCTCCACCGCTGTGGTCTCAGCCGGGACAGTTTGGTCCTATCGGGACACGTGGCAATGTCTGGAGGCCTTTTTAATTAATAAACTGTATATTTAATTAAAGACATTTTTTAAACCTCACTTGAGGATATTTTCCATTGATTTTCAGACAGAGTGGAAGGGAGGGAGGATGGGGATTGGGTAGAGAGAGATAGAAAGAAAGAGAGAGACATCTGCGTGAAAGAGACACATCAATTGGTTGCCTCTTGCTCACACCCTGACTGGGGCGGAGGTCAAACCCCCAGCTGAGGTATGTGCCCTTGACTAGGAATTGAACCCATGACCCTTCGGTCCGTGGACTGACGCTCTAACCACTGAGCAAAACTGCCCAGGACATAAACTTGAGCAGTTTTAGGTTTACAGAAAATTTGAGCAGGAGTACAGAAAATTCCCATAGTCCTTGTCCTGCCCTCCCACCCCCGTTCCCCTACTATTCACATCTTGCATTAATGTGGTACATTTGTTACAATTGATGAGCCATATTGATACGTTATCATTAACTAAAACCCTCAGTTTACTTTAGGGTTCATTCTTTGTGTTGTCCATTCTGTTGGTTTTGGCAAATGCATGAGGGCATGTATCCAGCATTACAGCATCATACAGAATAGTTTCACTGCCCTGAAAATCTTCTGTGGTTTCTGGAGACAGTTTTGACCGTCACAACGAGGAGGGCGTAATGAGTAGAGGCCAAACGTTCTATAGTGCATTCTAGATAGTGCCCCGGCAGAATGTCATAGTGCTGCGATCGCCAAACGCTGCGGTACAGACCACCTGTGCAGGTGTGGTTGTGCGCCTGGCGGGGCGGGTGGGGAGGCTCCAGTGCTGAAAAGGAACCTGGTGTTTGGATGCTGGGAGGCCTGGCCTTGCAGTGGCAGACAAGAGGCCCCTGGAGCATGTGGACAGTCCCGAGGAGAAAACGAACTCGAACTTGCAGGCAGCATTCCTGCCAAAATCCCGACACACGTTCCTCTAACTCTCACCCTCTGAAATGCAAACCCCGAGGTCCCAGGCCAATTAAAATGCCTTAAATTATAATGATGGGGTTGTGCCTGGCGGGTTAGCTTCGGTTACTCTCAGGTTAAACACAGTCTCTGATCCAGCCAGAAGGAAAAGCCCAAGTCTTAGGTTTGGGTCTAAGCAGCGTAGTTGCTGTGTTTTTTTGTTTTGTTTTGTTTTTTTTCTGCCTTGGTGTCCTTTACTGAAAAGGAAGACAGTTGTCCTCCTTGTCTGGCGAGACTTAGAGTGTTTTCCTGAGTTGGTATCTGCAGTCGACTCCCATTAGTTTTTGAGACGCCAGTGCTGTGTCGTGGGCAGCAGCACATACTGTTAAAGACTTAATCCATTAAAAACTGCCCAAGCAGTCGCAATTTTATGGAAGGGGCTTCTGTGGATGCTGAGGCTTGTGGGGGTGGGGGCGGTAAGCTACAAGATGCCTGCTTTTAAAGACTAGAGATTCATAAGGGGAAAATAGGAGCTTTGTAGAAGTCAGCACTTCTTGCCAGGGGAGGGCCCACAGTCGTGAAGTGGGCGCTGCGGCTTCCATTCGCCCTGCAGACCCCTCGTGGTTCCATACAGCCTGTCCAGTGGGAGCAAGGACTTTATTCCTGTGATAGGCATAGGGAGAGAATCCAGACACCAAGCTCACTCCCTCCTC
Source organism: Myotis yumanensis (assembly GCF_028538775.1). NCBI lineage: Eukaryota > Metazoa > Chordata > Mammalia > Chiroptera > Vespertilionidae > Myotis > Myotis yumanensis. The sequence continues at coordinate 19,410,847 of NW_027223767.1, read as the reverse complement.
GAGTGCAAATATGGATAAAGAGAAATATTCCCTTTCATAAATGACCTCCTCCTCCACCTTCATCTTCCTGAAGTCATAAAGCCTCAAGTGCCACGACAAAAAAAAGAAAAGAGATCCTTTGAAAAAGAAAACTTCCTTTGTGTGTGCAACTTTGGGCTGCAGAGGGAAAAGCTTTGCAGAACAAAAAGGTTCCACCTGAGGCATGTAAAACAAGTTTTATTAAAACTTTAATTATCTCCCACCTGCTGGTGCTCTGTGAAGTTCAGAGGAGAAGGGCTAATTGAGAACAGCATTTGATGTGCCTGAGCGGTGCGGGCTCTTGCCTCTTCTTAAAAGGGATTTGTTCTTAATCAGTTGATTTCATAATAAGTAAGTCCAGACACTGAGTTCACGTTCTCATTGTTGACACTGTTTAATTAAGATCCTTTACACATGAGGTGTCAACTTGTGTTATTTTGAATGTAGGCCTTTTTTCCTTACCCTAATGGCAGGGGTCATGAACTGGCCGTGTTCCCGCATGTTCTTTGTCATAGGGGGTGCATTTCGTAGGGCAAGTCCAGGGGGAGTCAAAACAAAGCATTCTGGTGCTTTGTCCTTCGCTCTGAAGTACAAGAAGTATCTCAGGGCTTCCAAGTAACCATGACCTTAAACTTGAAACCCCGGGCTCCACCCCCATTCCGTATTCTGCAGCCCGCAAGGGTACGCGTATCATTTGTCTCCACCTTCCTGCGGTCTTTGTTTTGACTTGAATCGCAGAAGCACTCTAGGCATCAGGACTCAGAGCTTTTCAGGATGTCGCAACAACAGTCATTTCCCACTGAAGCCTTGGACATGCACAGCGACTGGCCTTCTCCTGACTCCTCCAAGAAGCCCAGGGTCACAGGGCTGGTGGGTGGTGGAGCAAAGCTTCGAACCTGTTCCCTGAAAGGGATCAAGCCTTTAGCTACAGGCAACAGGGCTTTCTCTCTGTGCTCAAAGACTTAGAAAAACTCCAAACGTTCTGGTTCTTGGTGTTTTGCTTGTGTGTGTGTGTGTGTGTGTGTGTGTGTTTGTTTTGTTTTTGAGCCTGGCATTTTGAGTGGATCAGTCAGTGTTTGTGGAAATTCCGGCGTTTCTGGAAAGTCCTCTGATATCCCAGCTGTGTTTTTTTCCTTGTGGTTGATAATAGCATTTGTCTGAAGACCTCAGAATACCCTCGTTTTTTGAAGTTTTTTAAAATCTTGCTGAACCTGCGCTGGCCCTGTTCTGAGATGTGGATTATTGTCCCCCCCCCCCCCCCCTTTATTAAAAGCTCCTTAAGCCCAGTCTTCTGCCCTTTTCTGCTCCTACTATGGTACCTGCACTTCCTCCTTTAGATGTAGTAGGAGCCCAGTTGAAGGTAGAACACTTACTCAGCACATGCTATGTGCCAGGTGCTTTCTGAACGTGGCTTCTCTCTCCTCGTTGTCTTACCAACCTATGTAATAGTTATAGACCTCTTCGTTTTACAGATGAAGCAACTAGGCTTCATATGCTTGCTGTGGACTTCATGACCAGTGGGCTATAATAGGACAAGAAGTCATATTCAAACCCAGGCCTCCGTGACACCAAAGCCCAAGTTCTTTCCACTCCATAGATTTTCTTTCTATTGAATGGGAATTGGCTTACATGGAATTTTGCTTTTTCTTGAGAAAAAGATCTAGAGAAGGCTTTAGAAACAAACCTTCCTCTTCCCCCCCTCCCAAAGCCAAAGAGGCCATCTCAGTAATGGGACTGACTTATATCAAGTGAATGGAAAAACTGGGTCATGTAGCTGCCAGGAGCCTGCATTTCTGTTTAATTGGCCAGCACACACTTGCTTTGTATTTGTTTACCTATGGCTGGTTCTGACACATAAAAGGCCCTCTTTTCTTGGCCTCTTCACTTGGGAGACGTGAGCTGTGGGATTTTAGTAGAAGGACTAAAGGACTGAAAATGCTTGGATGTGGAGAATTTCCAAGTATGTGGGGCAGAAGGTGTTCTTGTGGACTTTGGTGACAAGAGCGTCTGAATGACAGCTCCCTGCATCACACTCCCCGAATCACACACCACCCTGTTATTACAGCACTTTGTACCCCACCCCCCTTCCCGGTCCTTCACCGCTGTGGTCTCTGTCCCCGGAGAGTCCCGGCCAGTTGACTAACAAGTATCTATTGAGCTCCTAGTAGATAAAAGTTTGTTGTACCCAGACTGTCAAGCTGCAACGTTAGAATAAATAATAGAGTGAGATCAAGGCCTTCTTCCTTTTGCTTTAGGTCAGGATTCAAAGAATCCAGAGGAGCAAGAGCTGTTATTTCTATGCCTTCTTATGTCATATCACTTCAGGATCACTGGGTTTTGATCCACTTTCCAGAACTGACACTTTCAGGACCTGCCGTTTTCCTCCAGAGCCTTAGAAGTCATTGTATAATTGGGACGCTGTTTCCTGCCCCCCCTTCCCTCTCTCCTGCTGATTATGTTTTGCCCCCCACCCCCCTGGAATCCCTGGCTGTCCCCGTGCCGTAATGACTTCCGGTAGCTTAGCAACATTGATTCTCACGTAGCGGAGCCCCCTGTGCGCTGCTGGCCCTCGCGGGGAAAAATCACATGAACGTGTCGGGGACCCAGGGGAATATATCTCCTTGGAATAAATAGCCTTCGGCGTGGTACAGGCAGCCCTTTAGTCCAGCCTGGACGTGAGAGGGCCTTCTGCTTGCTTAATTGACTGATTTTTTAAAAAAAAACAAAACAATGTTAGCAGAGCCAAGAATCATGTTGGCAAGATTCTGTACGAGAACATACCCTCGCAGAGCTTCCTGATGGGAGCCCAGGCTGCCTCACGCGTGCTACCTGGGAGCGGCTTTGATGGAGAAATCCAGACCACGCTCGGAATGTGGGTGCCTGATGGGTGCCGCCTGCAGAGCCTTGACTTCCGATGGGCCCCTCCTCACGCCAGCCTCTTTCTGCCCTCTGTGTGGTTCTGCGCCGGGGTTTTGTGCTGCATTTGGAACCTTTGTTTAAATTTTTCTGAGGGACATCAAAGGCGAGCGTCACAGTCCCCAGGTGGCACAGAGCTTTCTTCAGAAGGGGCGTGTGCAAAAAGAAAAAGAAAAGGCCATTTAATCCTGGAGATGTTTCCTGGCTGAGAAACGGAACAGGGGAAATGGAGGATTGGAAGGAGGAGATGAATCCTTATCCCTTTTCAGCGCCTACCTCCTGCTCAGACATGCACATCTTATTCATCAATCACCTTCCAAGCCTTGCCTGGTCTTTGTGGGTCCCGACATTCTGACATGACCCTCTTCCTGGAACTCTCTCCCTTTTACCAGTTCACCCCACCCAGGGCCCCTGGCTTAGGACTCCTGCATCTTCGATGTCCCCCTTAGCCCTAACTGGGCTGGATCTTGCCAGGTGATGTGCGCCTCCAGACTTCTCTTTCAGACAGACATACTTCAGTCATTCTTCCTTGTCCTCAGCTATCTGGGGGGAAAGGCCACAGTTAATAATAATAAATGAGTTTCAGTATTTCGTTTGTATCGTGTGTTTATAGAACTGATGAATGCGGGAAGGTGGGCAGCCCTTCCAAGCAGAGAATGACCATTTCTGAGGGGAGGCCAGCCAACTTCCCACCCGGAGCTTCGGTTCCCCCAGCGGCTTTGTCGTGCTAGATTAGTCAGAGGCGGGGAGATGAAACCCTGGTTTTGACCTCTGGTTCCTTAGGTTCTGCATTCGTGACAGGGACACGGCTGCTTGAGAACTGTTCATTCACATTCTGGAAACATGAACCTTCAGAGGTGATGAGCCACTTGGGTCCAGCCATCAGCTCAGGCTAGTTTACGCATTCCCAAGGGGCCATCCCTGCCTCTTCTGGTATCTGAATGTTTATGTGCTTCATCTAGGACACTACACTTCCCCCTTATCTAGGGGACCAGCAACCAAGTTAGGAACTACGAAGTCTTCTAGAAAGACAGGCGGGTGGAGTGATGGAGGGATCTTCCCTCCGCCTGTCCCCAGCTCCTGTGACCCCTGAATTTCACTCATGTGAGCCCTGATGTTCTCTGCTCTTTGCTGACCACACCCCACATCACCGCCACAGTCCTGCTGGATCTTTCTTTATCTGTGCTTATCCCACCGACTAGACCAGCCGTGGGCAAACTACGGCCCGCGGGCTGTTTGAAATGAATAAAACTAAAAAAAAAAAAGACCGTACCCTTTTATGTAATGATGTTTACTTTGAATTTATATTAGTTCACACAAACACTCCATCCATGCTTTTGCTCCGGCCCTCCGGTCCAGTTTAAGAACCCATTGTGGCCCTCGAGTCAAAAAGTTTGCCCACCCCTGGACTAGCCCCAAGTCCTGTGGTCTTGTTGCCTTCCTTTCTGGGGCGGCTACCCCTGGACTCCTACCGAGGGAGCTCTCCGTGGGGCTTGTCTTTATGGGACCCCTGGTTCTCCCAGGGCGTCCCTGCCTTCTGGAGAGGATTCCGGAAGCTCTCCTCAGAGGTGGTCTCTCTTGAGAGGGGGTTTTAGTGTCTTAGCCAGGGATGCTTAGGGCCAGCTTTTTTCTTTCTTTAGCCCGACGTCGGCAAGGTGGTGTGGGCGGAGCTTAGAGCCGTGGAGGTAATGGAAATTTGAAGCCCTTGCTGGTTGAACTCCAAGATCAAAGACGACTTTTACACCAGCCAGCGAGCAGCTTCTGCTGGGTGTCTCTGGGGGAGGAGAAGGGAGAAAAGGGGAGGCTCGACTGTGAACAGGGTGTTTCCGTGTCTGAGGAAGTATAAGATTCATAAGAGTCCAGTTCCTCTATCCAAAGCAGCTCCTCCCCCGCCCCCCTCCCCCCGAGTCTTCACCGTCTGACCTCATTGGCATGGTTATGGCACATGCTGATGGGAAGAAAGAAGGAGTGGGAAGGAAAGGTAGAAAAATGGTCCCTTTTTTCCCATTTAAAATTGGGAAGTTTTCTATTCTGTGAATTGATGTCCAGACACAATGAAGGAGGAAGAGGCTGGATTCGTTGCTAATAGACCTTTCTCTCACCTGCCCCACCCCCCACCCACCTTCATCAGGAGAACAAGACCACTCTCCTCCAGCTCCATGACTGTTCCCCGGACCCTGCTGGCTTCCGTCGTGTGGTCACACGTGGCCAGGCTGGCACAACTCGCTCTGTCAGTCCTGCTTTACCGACGAAGAGTTTGGCTCTAAAGGTTTTTGCTATTTTAATCCAGAGCCATGAGAAACTGTAAACATATTGTGATCATTTTTTAGTTCTCTGGAAATTCTAAACGTTAAGCCCCAGTGTCCTTAAACAAAGTTCCTTAACTTCTCTGAACCTCAGTTTTATCATAAATGAACATGGGGATGATGGTGCCCGCCTTTCCAGGCTGCTGCAAGGAGTAAATACCACTATGTGTGTGAGAGGCCAGGACGGTACAGGGTATACAGTAGGTGCCTCATAGAGGTGGTTGTAAGGATCTTGTAGTTAGAGAAGGCAGTTGAGACACCTGAGGATTGGGCATGGCGAGTGACTTATCCCTAGGAAATACTTCGATGAATTTGGATTTTGCCTGAGCACGCCAGGTAAAAACCTGAGCATCTCGTCTGTCCTAGGTGTTCACTTTGTTTGTTGGAATACAAAAGGAAAATATGAAATACAAACCATTTCCTGCCTTCACTTGTGTGACATTCATTCCTTCAGCAAATAGTTAAGCTAGTACCTATATTTTCCTAGTGCCTGAAAAGTTGAACAAAATAGCCTTATGGCCTGGCCAGTGTGGCTCAGTGGTTGAGTGTCAACCTATGAACCAGAAGGTCACGGTTCGATTCCTGGTCAGGCTCGATCCCCAGTGTGGGGCATGTGGGAGGTAGCCGATCAATGATTCTCTCTCATCACTGATGTTTCTGTCTCTCTCCCCCTCTCCATTCCCCTCTGAAATCAATAAAAACATATTTTAAAATAGACCCTATGCACAGTTGAGTCTGTTTATTCAAAATAAAATCAATCATCTCTATGCAGAGTGATACTTGCTATTAAATATTCTAACCTATGTAAAGTGCTTGCACCTGGTCCAGTCATCATACGCCATCTTATAAGCCCCATACCAGTGTCTGGATGTCTGGAGGAAGAGAGGGCAGAGGAGGGATACAGAGGAGAGAGCCTGTAAGAATAGGTGATGCTTGATCTAAGTCTTAAGGAAGAATAGGGACTTGTCAGGTGGACAGGTGTGAAGATAGGAGTGGGCGGGGAGCTAAGGGGGGAGTAGGACAAGGGTGCTCTGGGCAGCTGGAACAGCTAAAGCAACGTGTTGCTTGAGGCACTGAGGGGGCTGACTGCCTTTGCTTGTCTTGCTGAGGAGTTTGGTCTTTATCTTCAGGTAACTGAGAGCAGTAGGAGGGTGTTAAGCCTAGGCTTTTACTCTTGGGTAAGGTCAGATAGGGGAGCCAGACTGGAAATGGTCTGGAGGCAGCTAGAATAACCTCAAACTCCAGCTGAGGCCTTTGGGATGGAGAGGAGGGGAGGTGTGGATTGAGGAGCTATCTAGGAAGTGACTGAGTAGAAACAAGGAAGAAGGAAGAGTGTAGAAGACTCCCAGTTTTCTGGCTTGGGAAATTGGAGGGAGGATGCTTGGTGCCATTCACCGAGACAAGGAGTAATAGCAGATAAAGAAGCAGGGGTGGAGGGAGGCCAGCTTAATACAATGACATGCACAGATCTTAAGTGTTTAGTTCAATGTGTTCGGACAGCTGGTATATAAATACTGGTAGCCCTGCACACGAATGGGTGTACCAGTAGCTCGCTGCCACCCTCCTGTAGTCACCCCCCCTCCCCCCGCCCCCCATAGCTTGCTGCCCTTCCAGCTCCTGTAGCTCTCCGCCACAGGCTTGTAGCTCGCTGCCCCGCCCTCCTGCTGATCCGGTCGTGACACAGTTGGTCATTACGCTTCACGGCGTAATGAACATTTGCATATTACATCTTTATTATATAGGATCACTCAAAACAAGATAGAGGACATTTCCATCTCCCTAGAAAGTTTGCTCATGCTCCTTTTCAGTCAGCTATTCCTCCTCCTCACATATCACTTTTTGTCTTCACTCACTATAATTTAGCTCTGCCTGTTCTATAACTTCATACAAGTGGAATCACATGTATGCATTTAATGTCTATAAGGTTCATCTATATTGTTGCGTATATTAATAGTGTGTTCATTGCTTTGCTGAGAACTTTGATATTGTTCATTCCATTGAATGAACATGTCAAAATTTCTCCGTTCTGTTAATAGAGGTGTGAGTTGTTTCTAGTCTGAGGTGGGGGAGGGCTGCTATAAACATTCTTGTACAATTCTTTTTATGGAAATTTTTTTCATCCCCTTGGATATACCTAGGAGGAGAATTTTAAGGTTATAAGGTAAATGTGTGTTTACCTTCATAACAATTCTTCATGGTGGTTGTACCGTTTTATGCTCCCACCAGCAGTGTATGACAGTTCTGGTGTTCCACCTTCTCACCAGCATTTGGTGTTGTCAATCTCCTTTATTTTTGCTATTTTAGTACATGCTGAGTAGGGCTAATTTTCATTTCCCTAATGACTACTGATATGTTGAACACCTTTTCATGTGCTTATTGGCCTCACCACTTTTTTGAAGAGTCTTCAAATCTGTTGCCTGTTGTTTTTTTATAGGTTGTTCATCTTTTTGTTGTTGATTCATAAGAGTTCTTTATATAGATAGTCTGGGTAGGAATCTTTTTTCAATATACATTTGTATAGAATTTTGGTTTTGATATCACTTGGTTCAACCCATTCTGAGGCCCTAAGCATTGAAGCAGCATTTTTAGATTCTTATCAGGAAATTATAAGATGAAAGGTTTTAGTTCTTATAACAATATATTTCTGTTGTTGACAGATGTGTGGAGCATTGTTGCTGACTCTTGGTCTAGTGGGGATTGGAGCTGAGTGGTGCCCACGCAGGCATAGGAGAGACTCTGTATGTTGAGAGATACATTCATTTGTGGTGCCAGGAATCCTTCCCAGCTATTGAACAAGTATTAGAGTCTTTCCATGATAATGTTCCTTTGCCTTATTTTTTAAAAAGATGGTAAATTCCAAACTTCAAATTTCGCAGTAGAGAGTATATATAACGAACCCTCATGTCTCCCTCACCAACCTCGGCGGTTCACAGCCATGCAGTGCTTCATCTATATCTCTACCCTCACCCCTCCCCCAGCTTATTTTGAAGCAAATTCCAGGTATCCTATCATTTCCATCATAAATGTTTTGGTACATATTTCTAAAAGACAAGGACTCTATAAAAACACAGGCAACCAAATACCATTATGACATCTTAAAAGTTAATAATGCCTTAATTCTACTTACTCTTTTACAGTTTGTGTGAATGGCCTTTGTTTGCATTTTGGTCATCACTTAATGATGACAGAAGACAAACCTGCTCTCTTTCATCCTCACTGGCTCCTTTGGGTCACATGTTCTCTGGGCACACTCCCATGTTCTGTCCGTCCACCTGTCTGCTTCCACTTCACTTTTCCCCCTTAAAACCTTTCTGTCCAGTATAACATACATATATAAAAATGTGCACAAGATATAAATTATGAGTTATTCATTATGAAGGGAGTGCCCATGTAACCACATCTACATCAGGAAATAGACCTCTGTCAGATTCCTAAAGCCTCCAGTTTCCTGATGATTTAGGGTGTGTACTCACTGAGCAGAGGCCAGGGCGCACCCTACCTGCCGTCATGGGAGCAGAAAGGGAAGGAGAAATTTGGATGCAGGTATTTGAGCACCGGACGGACCCTGGTCTGATCAGCCTCTTGGAGCTCTGGCCCAGACTGTGGGATTTGCAGGGGCGGGCCTCATTTCAGATGCTTTATCCTACTGTCATACCAAATGTCCTATCTAGTTTCTGGTCGGAAGTATCTGTCCTTCACTATTTATTCTTTCGGTGGAAGGGATACTCTGCTCCTTAAAGAAGTGTAAGGAATTTGACTGACAGCTCCCTAGCTCCGCCCCCTTGGGGGAGGGAGAGCAGCTTTTCCTCTTTTCCCTGCTTCCTCCCATCAGTCGAGGTCTCTGGGTGTGCCAGCTCACGGCCACTTGGAAGATTCCATGGCTTTTCTGTGGCCTCTCTATTGGAATCTGATTGTTTGGTTTGGATCAGAAAAAGAAACGTTTATTTTGAATTTTCTCCCTGACCTATCTGAGCTAGGTTCAGGCGATCTCTTTTAACTCTTCCACATGTGAATTACAGGAAATGTGTTCCTGTTGGGGAAATGGGTCATTTCCAAGATTTTTTTCTCCCCCAGGAAAAGTGTAATTTATTAGTTTACTAAGAAAGATTCAAACAGACAGCAAAGAAGTGCTTATGGAGACATTTCTTTTATGTGCCCCTAATCACAATCTTATCATAAACCTCAGGCCTGGTAGTTAATCCAAAGTCATTTAATTAAATTATTTCATTTTACATGTGAGGAAATATCTCACAACCCCCTCCCACCACGAGCACCAAAAGAGAGAATATTTTGCTCAAGAATTATGCTCTGAATGAGCATAATCCCCCCCTCACCACCACATAATGATTTTTTTTAAATGACTGTGATCTCACTATTTTTTTTTCCCCAAATTCTTGTTGAAACCTTATCTTTGAATTTGGTGCATCCGAATAAAAGTGGAATTTCCATTCTTTTTTTTAAAATATATTTTATTGATTTTTTACAGAGAGGAAGGGAGAGAGATAGAGAGTTAGAAACATCGATGAGAGAGAAACATCGATCAGCTGCCTCCTGCACATCTCCTACTGGGGATGTGCCTGCAACCCAGGTACATGCCCTTGACTGGAATCGAACCTGGGACCTTTCAGTTCGCAGGCCGACGCTCTATCCACTGAGCCAAACCGGTTTCGGCGGAGATTCTACTTGAAAGATGATTGGTCTCAGTGTCATTTTGTTTGTCACTTTCTTCCTGGACCAAATCCGTGCTTCACCACAGTGGGCAGTGTGGTTGAATTCCACACCTGTGACAGAAGCTTCTAGTGACCTTTGGCTTGAAACACACACTTAGCCAAGTTCTTCTGAACCATCTTTTTTTGCTGCCCCCTGCTGGAAGCCAAAAAGAGACCATTGCAGGAAGCTCCTCTCTCTCTGCTAGCTCTTCTCCGTGTAAGATGTAACGTCCCAAGATGGGGAAAGGTGAGACCAACCAAGTGCGGTTTCCATGTTGGACGTCATCTCATCAGTCAACCGTTGGTGTCCTTACCTGGTTGCTGGGAGACCTCAGGTTCCATGTGTCCAAAACCACACTCGTTCCCCCCGTCCTCCACCAGTTGTTCTACTTTGTTCTCTCCTTGACAAACCTTGGCATTTCTGAACTCATTTCCCCCATTCTGTGAATCTAGTTAAGGTCCAGTGCAATGGGTTCCGCCGTCCCTTAGCTTTCCCACTGAACTCCAGTCTCACCCCCTCTACCCAGCTCCCAGGGCTACCTTTCTGTACCACCAGTGGTTCGTGTCACGGCCCCATATGTAAACCTTCATTGTCGATGGATTAAATCCCAAACTCCTTGGCATGGACTTAAGGCCTCCCACCACCCAGCCTCACCCAGCTTCCTGTCATCGTCTCCTGCACTCGCCTTGGCACTGCACTCGACCACATCCATCCGCTCCCAAGCTGCTCACACCACCATCCACCGTCACACCTTTGAGCCTTGGTGCCTGCTGGTCCTCCACCAGGCATGGCCCTCCCTTCTCCGTCTGGTGGAGTTGTGCTCAGAAGTAAGCAGTACACATTGTCCATCAGATGTCAGCTGCTCCAAGAAAACCTTCCCTCCACTGTGCAGTACCACTTGGCTCCACAGACCTGTCATGGCACCTGCCACCTGTGTTATAGTTAGTTCTCTCCTTGTCTGTCTCCCCCTCCAGTCTATGTCCGCAGTGTGCAGCCCAGGTTTTCTGGGTCTGGCCTTATTTCCAGCAGCTTGTTTCAATGGTGACATGAGTTAGGTTCATATTTGTCAGCCCGTATGGCTCCGGGCTCGCCATCATCCATTGTTCCTCAGCCCTCCTTAGCGGCCTCCCACGCTCTATTTCCTAACGCGCTGAAAACCTTGCAGTTCCCCTGGGTCACTGGGCTCTGTCCTGCCTCTCGCTCTGTCTTGGATGCCTTGCCATGTTCTACTAGTAAAATTCAGTTCATTAAAAAAAAAAAACCAAACCCAGCTCAGATGCCTCTTCTTCATTTCTCGTTTCTCTTTGCTTACTCCAACTTGCAACAAGATTAACTAATAAAAATAGCTAGTATGTGTGTGGCAGGAACTGTACTCCCCAGACACTGTTCTGAGCATATGGTGCTTGCCGCAAAGTAAGTGCTCAACCAGTGACAGCTAATATTATTTTTATTTTAATAATGAATTGCATTATGTTCATTGCACTGTTGATATGTTTCTTCAAAATTACTCTTTTCTCTCGTCATTTTTGTCCTTTATTGCAGCTCATCTATTTATCTATCCAGAGCAGGGGCTGGTTCTCTTCTGCAGGACTCTTCTGCAGTAATGACCGGTTGCCTTTGTGATCAGGGATTGTGCTTGAGAGTAGAGAACTCATGCAGGAGAAGAGGATTCTGTTTTAGGAGTGAGTGTTGGAGGATGAAAAGAAGCTGAGAAGTGTTCATCCTCCCCAGACCTCCATTTGCTCCCCCCTTTTGTTGTCCTACGTAATAAACGAACTCCCACTCTCTTCCCCCACAGAAATGCTTGAAATGCAGCTTAAACATTTCCCCTTAATCAGCTGTGGGAGGATTTGTTTTATCTTTGATGAAAGGAGGCAGTTTCCTACAAATGCATTGGAAATTATTATCAGCAAGATGAGCAAAGCTTCTAGCACGTCACTTCCTCCAGACTGTCTAGCATAGGGGCCAAGGAGGCCTCAGGTAAGCAGAAGCTAAAAGAAGGTTCCAGTAAGAGTCCGAAGTTCCCCCACGCTTAATCTCGAAGGTAACCTGCAAAAGCCATCGACTTGGGCTCTGTGTTGGACTGGGTTCTCCAGAGAAACAGATGCAGTAGGAGGTGTGTGTGTGTGTGTGTGTGTGTGTGTGTGTGTGTGTGTGTATGTAAATATGTATACTTATAAATGAAGAGATTTGAATAGGATTTGGTTCATGCAGTTATGGAGGCTGAGAAGTTCCAAGATCAGCAGTTGTCAGGCTGATCCAGGAGAACCAGTGGTGTACGTTCCAATCCAAGTCTGAGTCCAAAGCAGAAGACAGATGCTCAAAGGCAGGAAGGGAGAGTGAATGCTCCCTTAGCCTGTGTTCTGTTCAGGCTTCCACACATTGCAGGAGGCTTACCAGCACGGGGTGGGGGTGGGGGCCAATTTGCTTTACTCAGGCTAGTGATACACATGTTAATCTCATCCAGAAACCCCCTCACAGACACACCCAGAATAATGTTGAACACATATCTGGGCACCCTGCAGTCCAGTCTAGTTGCCTTAAAATTAACCAGCACAGTTGCTTGCATGCGCGTGCGCTCTCTCTCTCTCTCTCTTTCTCTCTCTCTCCCTCCCTCCCTCCCTCCCCTTTCTGTCTCTGTCACAGTCTGCCTGTCTTTTGATGATGTGGTTCAGTGTCCTGGCCTGCAAGACTGCAACTTGATACTGGAATTCTCCATTTCGTCCCAGGTTCTTCCGTCTACAGCTGGCGTCACAACTTCTTGTTCTGTATTAGAACCACAGCCCTCAACTTATTTATTTATTTAGCCAGAGCACACATGGCGTATGAAATTCCGTGCATAACATACTTCTATGGGCATGCCCAAAGTTTGGCACTTCCTCCCCCTTACCCCACCCCCATGTTTCCCAAGACATAAAGCAAGTGAGCTCCACAGATGCCTTGTGACGTGTTGTTCATAAAAGCACTTGATAAGCTTGGGCGGAACTCTTAGGTGTTCGTCAGAAACGCAGCGTACCCTGGTCCGGGGTGGGTAAGACATGCAGGTCCCACTTAGCTCGTGTACTTCGACTTGCTCCCCTCAGGGGAGCTTATCAAAAACAGGCACATGTGCTGCTATGAGTTATATTTGAAAAATAAGTGATGTGCAGAATTTCCTATGTCCGTGGTTGGCAAACTGCGGCTCGCGAGCCACATGCGGCTCTTTGGCCCCTTGAGTGTGGCTCTTCCACAAAATACCACGTGCAGGCGTGCATATACAGTGCGATCGAAACTTCGTGGCCCATGCGCAGAAGTCGGCATTTTGTGGAAGAGCCACACTCAAGGGGCCAAAGAGCCGCATGTGGCTCCCGAGCCACAGTTTGCCGGCCACTGCTATAAGTGATATGAGTAACAGATTACTTGTTGTTTATCCCTCAGTGAGATCATCACACTAGACCACTCTTTAACATGGGAGCTGCGGGATCCTGGGAGGTGCGTGCTCCTTCGGTTCATGGTGGTTGCAGACGTGGCCCCAGAATTTAGAGCCGTGAAGATCACCGCGCTTAAAATCAAAGCACGTAGCTCCAAAAGCGTGGGTGATCTCACACTTTGCTCCGAAGGTAAGGTGACGGGCGTGGGACTCCTCGTTCACCCTGGCCCTTCCTATTCCAGAATGTTCCTTTAGGCCTCTTAGCACTTCCCAGATTATAAAAATGGGACTGTGAAAGCTTGCCCCTGAATCTGCCAAACCACACAGTTAAGTCAAGGGGCTTTCCCTGTTCGCAGTACGGGGCGGAACCGGTGCCTGGCTGAGGGACCTTCCCCTTCATTTCTCTAGCCTGTGTTCTCTGATCCTCTGTTGGAGAATCGGAGTTAGGGAGTGATCAGGGGCTAAAGAATTCCAGCGGGGACCTAGAGTAGGGCTTCTCAACTTGGCGCTATTGACATTTTGAGCAGGGAGTGGGGGTGGGGGAAGAACTGCCCTGTGCATTGTAGAATATTGAACAGTATCCCTGCTCTCCACCACTACGCTCTACCTCCTACATGCCAGGAACGCCTGCTCTTCCCAGTTGTGACAGCCCAAAATGTCTTCAGACAGTGCAGGACGTCCCCTGGGAAACAAAACCAGCCCCAGTTGAGAATGGTTGGCTTGAAGCAAGCACTCAGCGCTGGGCGCTGTCCCTTCCTGCCTCACCAGCTGGCCTTCCCAGAGGCACGCTGCCTCTGACCCTGGGCAACAGGTTGACAGCACTTCGCAGATCAACGGAAAGGTGAGGCGCTGGTTCCCAGAGACACGTGGGGGTAGAATTGGCAGGACTGAGCAGGAAATTGCCCATGGAATACAAAGGAGTAGAGGAAATGAAAGACAACGAGACGATTTTACCTGTTTAACACTTTCTCCTTTCCTTTTCACTCACTTCTCCACATCATTTATAGAACTGAGTGTTTGAAATGATGAGTCTTTTCTTACTGGGTAGAGCTAGGGAGTTAAGTATTCCACCGAAACCTGCACACACCCGTTATTCTGATAGCTCCTTTCTAATGTATTGAGTGCAAACACAGGGTAGAGCATAGATGGAAGTGAACAGGGACAGGAACTTGGCCAACATGCCTTGACTGGAGTCTGGCCACGGTGCCTCAGTGATTGAGTGTTGACCTATGAACCTGGAGGTCACGGTTCGATTTGTGGTCAGGGCACATGCCCAGGTTGCAGGCTCAATCCCTGATTGTGTTGGAGGCAGCTGATCGATGATTCTTTCTTGTCATTGATGTCTCTCTCTCTCTCTCCCTCTCCCTTCCTCTCTGAAATCAATAAAAATATATATATTTTTAAAATGCCTTGACAGGAAGGTCCTGTTTGTAGCTCAGGGCCATTTCGGGTGACTTGGAGACCTTCCTGTGCCTTGTACTCTGTGTAGGCTTGAAGCCCGGTTGGATCAGAACTGAGATGTGTCAGGCAGCCAGTTGGAACCTAAAGTCGCCTGCCCCGAGCTTCCTGATCAGAGGGCATGCGCTGGTGCCTGGTGAGTCAGACGCTGGGACGGACGCTCCTGGGTCAGTGTCGGGAGCCGCAGGAGCAGCCGCCAGTGTGGGTTCTGGCTTGGCCTCCGCAAGGCGCCTGGCCTTTGATGTGAGACCGTGTGTATGTCATGCCTGTCTGCCCTTTAAAGAGAAACAGATTTGTGGTGGGAAGTTAACAAATAATGAAATAAAAAAAAGAGATGTGAGGAAAGGAACAGTTTGGTGAATGGGGTTCACCCAAGTCTCACGTTCCCCTGTGAGAAGGGCCAGGCTTGATACAGGCCTGCGAAGTGGGGTGGTGCGCCCCAGGTCCCGCCTTGCTTCTGGAATGACGGAAGCAGCCCCGTGAGGCGTCGAGGACGGGGGCTTCTGTGCGCTCTGCGCCTTTCACTCGTGCAGTGACTTGTGAAATCAAAGGGAAGCATCTTTTCCTCCTTGAACTTCTGGGTATGTCCTTTTCCTGCTCATTTACTCCTTCTACAAACACGTGCTGGACTGCGAACCCAACGCAGGGCTTATGCAGCGCTGGGGTGACCGTGGTTTCTGCCCACCCCCCATCATGAATACCACATTCTCTCTGTCCCCCTGATACCAGGTGCTTTAGTGACATGGCACAGGCTGCAGGTGGCCAGTGGGGGGAAATGCACAGGAACCCCCACAAGCCCAGCCCACAGCACACCTCACGTCCTCCACTCGCCCCACACAGTGGTCCTGGTTCCTCCAGCTCCGGGGTCCTCATCAGGACCTTCCCTGACAGTCGAGCTGTTCTGCATATCCTTTGCCAGCTCATGGTCCCAGCTCCCCAGGAAGCTCTCTGTCCTCCTCTCCCTAGTCACAGGTTTGGTATTGGCCAGAGGCCACGCTGTTCTCCTCCCTGGCTCTGAGTAACAGCCAGTTAGTGTCTCGTGGCCACATGTATGCATGCGTGTTTTGTTAAACTTCCCCCTCAACAAAGGAAACCCGACCCTGAACACAATGGAAGGGACTGGAACGAATTCCCTGGAGAAGCCAGGGAACTTGCTGACGGGCTGGCATCAGTGTTCTTTCCCGTGAAACGTTTCCACTCCAGTGCTCTGACTCCAGCCGGAGCCTGGCACCAGCAGGGGGTTTGCAGCAGAGGGGTTTCTGAATGCTGGCCTCGCCCTGACCCGTGTTCAGATCTGTTTCACTAAGAGTATGTATTTCGAGATAGCAAACTCGATTAGTTCGCATCCAGCACTTTAATTGCTAATTCAGTTAAAAAGTCTTCGCGTGACGGGGCCTGGCCTGAGGTAGGGCTACCTCGAGGCTGCCAGGACTTCTCCTAAAAGAAGAGGCCTTCCCCATTTTTTCTTTAATTGTAAAAGCAGAACTACATGCACATGGTGAAAAAATTTTAAGCTGTCCTAAAGGAAGTAACAGAGGTATAATTCAGTAACCACACATCCTCTTGGAATATGAATATATATGACATTTCCTCTATGCATTGATAATCATGCATGGATGTATGGTTTAATTTATGTCTTATTTATTAAAAAATTGACTTGTAAACTCTATACTTAACTATCTTTTCCTTTCAGAACACACAGGGCAGCACTGTATTCCATTGAATGGATAATAGCATAATTTACTTACCCGGTTCTCTCTAGTTACTCAGACATTCCTGCACATATATTTTTGCACATGCATGCATATATGTACGGTGAACTTCCAGAACTGGAATTGCTAGGCCAAAGGGTAGGTGCATTGTGCACTTTGATAGACGTGGCCAAGGTCCTTCCTGTAGGGGACAGAGCTGGGGTTGCTTCATAGAAAGTGTCAAACTCCAGCTGCTGACAGCCAGCCTCAAATGCTGCTAGCTTCCTCTCTCCAGAAACTGCTCCTGCTCCTCAATGCAGAGTCTGCAAGCAAGTGATGACGGAGTGAAAGGCAGCCCTGACAAGGAGTGGGAACGACGGTTGGGGAGACAGATGACTCCTGGGGTCCTCGGTCTCTCATCTGTTCCATCATTGTGGGCAAGGTGATTTGTGTGGTCACACTTGTGACTTTACCCAGACACAGTTCTAGTTCAGAGATTCAGAGGCCTGGCTTCTGGGAGAGGCTTCAGGGGGAGGCAAGATGCCAGAACCAGACTTTCCGTTTCTAGATCATTAACAGAGTGGGAAGGCTCCGGGGCAAATGGCCCTTCCCTGGGCAGGAGACATTTTCAGATTTCATAGCAATTTACTTAACTGTGCATCATCCTCTTTGCTCCTTTAATGCCAAATACATTCCCTAATTAGAAGGGCCTCAGAGTGAGGGATGGGGTAATTATGGTTCCCATTACAATTAGCTTGGAAATGGCCCCCGGGTGCAAGTCTGGTAAAAAAATAATAATAATAAATCTTCTGAAATGTTGGACCAGAGAATTGTCTGGAGAGGGAAGAAATGCAAGATGCAATCTTCCAAAGTCTCACACTCATGTTGGTCTAGCCCAGTGGTCGGCAAACTGCGGCTCGCGAGCCACATGCGGCTCTTTGGCCCCTTGAGTGTGGCTCTTCCTAAGCCTTAGGAGTACCCTAATTAAGTTAATAACAATGTACCTACCTATATAGTTTAAGTTTAAAAAATTTGGCTCTCAAAAGAAATTTCAATCGTTGTACTGTTGATATTTGGCTCTGTTGACTAATGAGTTTGCTGACCACTCGTCTAGCCAATGTTTGTCAAGGAAAACAGCCTGGTCATATGGCAGAGCCCGAGTTGGTCCTCTGTCTTATTTCCTTCAAAGCAGCCCCTCCGCCACCTGCTACCTTACAGGTTGATGTCTTAGCCCCACCTTGCACAGGACCGAGAAAGAGGATTCCCCTAATGTAGCACTCCCCAGCATTTTTGTACATTCAAGGACCAATGCAAAGAAGAACCATGGCTTAGATTTCCCGAGAAGGAAATGGATTCAGATTTATTTTCTCTATTCCCAACCTTTTATTTTGGGAAATTTCAAACCTGCAGAAAAGTTGAAAAGTGGTACAGTGAGTGCCCATCATGCACCCCTCACCTAAATTTACCAGTCCTAAACGTTTTGCTACATTAAGTTCCTTAAGTGCTGCTGCAGGTCTGGGAGCTTATTTTTCAGAACCTCTGACATAAATCTATACATATGTATGGATGGTGGGTTTACTTTTTTTCCTGAACTATTTAAAAATAGGTTGTATACATCATGTCATTTCACTCCTAAACCTATCAGTATATGTCTCCTAAGAACAAGGATGTTCTCTTCGTAATAATAATATCAGTATAATGCCCAAGAAATTTAACATTGACAATGAAGGGTGTAGGTCAATTGTCTTGTAGAATTTCCCAGCCTGAATTTGTCGAATTGTTACCTCATGATTAGATTCAAGTCAAACATTTTGTCAAGAATTCTATCAAGGTGATACATATGTCCTATTGTGCTTTACCAGGAGGCATATACTAGTTTTGTTCCATTATCAGAGTCTAGTCTATTTGGGCTGCGATAACAAAATACCAGAGACTGGATGGCTTATGTAACAAACATTTGTTTCTCACAGTTCTGGAGGCTGGGAAGTTCTAGATCAAAGCACCAGCCGATTCAGAGTCTGGAAAGAGCCGGCTTCCTGGTTCATAAATGGCTTCCTTCTTGCCATGTCATCACGTGGCCATAGGAGGCCAGGGCACTCACGGGTGTCTGTTGTCTAAAGACATAATCCCACTCACGAGGGCTCCATTCTTGTGACATAATCACGTCTCAAAGGTCCTATCTCCTCATATTATCACACAAGGGTTAGGATTCAATATAGGAATTTAGGGGGAGACACAGACATTCAGGTAAATCTGGTGAAGGTAATATCTCCCAGATCTCATTCTTGCAAAGGCGTTTTCTTTTAAGTTTGTAATTAACAAGCAATGTGTGGTGTGGTACTTTAGGACCGACCATAGGAATATTCTGTTCCCAATAACCTGTCACCCAGTGGCTTTACCATCCTTTTTTTTTTTTTTTTTTAATATATTTTATTGATTTTTTACAGAGAGGAAGGGAGAGGGAGAGAGAGTTAGAAACATCGATGAGAGAGAAACATCGATTAGCTGCCTCCTGCACACTCCCTACTGGGGATGTGCCCGCAATCCAGGTACATGCCCTTGACCAGAATCGAACCTGGGCCCCTTCAGTCTGCAGGCCGACTCTCTATCCACTGAGCCAAACCGGTTAGGGCGGCTTTACCATCCTTTGGTACATTCATGATCCTTACCTGAGTCTGTTTTTATATTGGTCATTGCAGAAGGTAGGTCTTTAAATTGCCACTCCTTCTACATTTACTGGTTTGTGTTCTTTTACAGAGACCCTTGCGTCCCCCTGCTTTTTAGTATCACTTCCGACTCATGGATTTAAAATTTTTTTGATTGCTGTAGTCCACTAAATTCATTATTTTTTTTAGAGCTCCAATTATTCAAAACTCGGTAAATCGGAATCTTTCAAGACGGCTCTCAGGTCCTTTTAACATGTCCCCAACATTTTTTGAGTACTTCTTTGTTTTTTTTGACACTCTGTTCAGGCTCAACATGCCCTTACCCTGCCCTGGTCTTGAAATCAGCTATTTCTCTAAGAATCCCTGCTTCCTTTTGGTGGAGAAATAGAACTTGGAAACCAAGATCTAGGCATAAAAGTGTGCTTATTGCTAAGGGTCTCACTACTTCCAGACACTCAGTGGAAGGAACTAAGAATTTTAAATGTGTTTTAAAACCTTGACCTCATGGAGGTACATTCGATTCCCATCACAGGGCACTTCCTTACTTCCCCCATTGCATGTTTGTGTCCTTCTCTGTCCCACAGTGAGAACTTTGTTTACAGATCTACAACACTGATATCATGACCAACAATAAACCTATTACGTCAAGTTCAAGGTTTCTTTTTGGTTCCCTTTGTCCTTTGACTACATGTAGATAAGGGTGAACACCCAGAGAACTGTATCCAAGTCATTTGAATGACTTCACTCTTTTGTGCAGCTAATGTAATAATTATCATATAGAGTTAGGTTCACATTCAACTCCAGGATTTGCTTTTTCCCTCATGCTTTTTATGTGGTTTTATTAGCTTAATATGGAAAATATTTAGCCCTGGCCAGTTTTCTCAGTGGTTAGAGCGTCAGCCTGCAGATTGAAGGGTCTCGGGTTCGATTCCCAGCCCTGGTAGGGGCATTTGCAGGAGGCAACCAGTCGATGTGTCTCCCTCACGTCGATGTTTCTCTTTTTCTCTCTCTCCCCCCTCCTCCCTCCCTTCCATTCTGTCTGAAAAATCAATGGGAAAAATATCCTTGGGTGAAGATTAAAAAAATATTTACATGGCCCAAAAGTCAAAACTGTATAAAACAATAAGCCAAGAGAAGTCTCACTTCTACCAGAAGTAACCCTTTTCATTGCTTTCTGATTTGTCCTTTCTGTCTTCCTTATTGTGAAAGTAACCAGCCCCTACCTGTTAGGCCTCTTTATGCACCTACAGGAATGGCCTGAGCTGTTGGTTCTCAGGGTCAGCCACCTTAGAAACAGTGAAATGTGGCATTATCTTCAATTTGCTTCGTTTTGTCTACGACAAATGGCAAAGCATCCGTGGGAGGGTAATTAACCAGTGACTGGGAGGACCTGAGGTGCAGGCCTTTCAAATAGAATGAAGATGTCTGAGTTTGGTGTTGATGGTCCATTTAATGGCTTTTGACGGGAATGGAGCCGACTCTGGGATCCCCAGAGCAGATCCGGGATCTGTGAAACAGATTTTGTCCAGGCAGATCCGGGATCCGTGAAACAGACTTTGACTAAGCAGATAAGTTGCTTCTCTGGCGGGCCTGCGAGTGCAGCTGTTGTTTGTACTGGAGTAATTCGGGTTTCCCTTTCCTTTTCATGCAGTATTATCTAGTTTTACCCCCTCCTGCATAAGAATTTCAGGGAACAAACTTTTCCTTTGGAATAAACATCTTGGGGAAGTTAACTTTCCACATTTGTTGTTGTTGTTCTTTACTTGACATCAAGGAGTTTTTATAAACAATTAAAACTAGGAGAAAATCCAAACCCAAAACTCCCCTAAACTCCAAATGACCTCCGGAGGAATCTCTGCCAGTATGTCTGGTCTTGACTCCTTTGGTGAACTTAGGGAGTGACATTTTATCCCACTTCCACACGACAACCTGTGAATTATCGGTGAATATGGGTAAACACATCTACTAGATTTCATTAAACATGGTTTGGGGGTCAGACTGAGAAGAGTTAATCTTCAAACTCTAGCTGGACAGGAAGCTGGATCTGAAGGTATTTCCTGGAATGACTGGGTCCTTTTCTTGGCTGGTGAATGTTCTCGGTAAAGAAACTCTCCCAGACAGTGGAGGTGGGGTGGCCTTTGAACCAGATCCTTCCAGTATTAAATCGTTGTGTCAGCTCTTCCTTGGAGGAGGATGTCCATTTTGATCAGGTCAGGTGCTCAGAGTAGAGTAAATAAACTCTGAAAATCGGTCTCTGCTAGATACGGGACAGAGAGGGACGCGTGAGGTTTTCCCTGATACTTTCCGTACCTGTCATGCCACTCACGGCGGTTTTGTCATGTCAGAATACCAGTTGTATTACCATTCACTTAATATTTTTCTTTACGTGTACTCACTTTTAAAATTAGATTTATACCATTAAAAAGGGAGCTGAGCAGGTGTCTGAGAAATGTTAATCATTCATTGACATCAAACTAAGACTTTTCCCCTGAAGTAATTAGAAGGATGAAAAGAAAACTGAAAAAGAGATAATATTTAGTCACTATTTGATTCAAGGTTATTTAGTGGGGATACTTGTACAACCTAAAACAATATCTCTATCAAGTATAAATAAGGAATTTCGCTTAGAGAAACATTGCCCAGTGACATATTTTTTAAAAAAATTTTTTTTATTGATTTCAGAGAGGAAGGGAAAGGGAGAGAGAGCTAGAAACATTAATGATAAGAGAGAATCATTGATTGGTTGCCTCCTGCACACCCTGCACTGGAGCCTGCAACCCAGGCATGTTCTCTTACTGGGAATCGAGCCGTGACCTCCTGATTCATAGGTAGATACTCAATGACTGAGCCACGTCGCTGGGCCCAATGCCGTATTTTAACTGCCCTGGTGATGCTCGGGGAGGTGGTAACAGTTGGTACAGAGAGGTTTTTATGTTCAACTTTTTAGAATGTCCTTTAATCTAGTTTGGCATATGTTTTAAAAACTTATTTCAGATCAAGACACTGAGGTTTCTATAGAAACAGAATACATGCGTCATACCCTAATCCATGTTCAAAAGAGGATTTAGGTTGACTTATAAGGAAGTATAAAATGCAGCAGGATAGAATAAAGGGGAGTCAAAATAAGATGAACAAGGAAATAAAATGTATAAGAAAATAAGGAAAAGGAGGACAAAATAAAATTATCATGAGACTCAAAATGTGTCTCATGGTGACCTATAACCTTATATCTGCTACCTCGGGACATAAACCTTTGCATGAGCTTCCTAACGGCCAGTGAGGAAGGGAAACTATCTATTCCATGGCTCCCGAGGTCTGAAGATAAAGTAAAACCCACTGCTCTGAAAAGTGTGAACATTTCTTCCAGGAACCTTCACAGGGAAGAATTTGTATTTGTTGAGCGATGCCTTCAACAATACCTTATTGTAAGTGTATAATTTTTAAAGATAGTCACTGGTAGACTCTAATGGCATTTCACCAACGAGAAGTTTAGTAAAACTGCTTCTGGGAGTGGTCAGTATAAAGTTTAGCGCCTCTCTGCCTTAAAGTAGGCACATGTTTCAGATTAGAAGTGTATTCTTCCAGCATTCCTCGCTGAATGTGGTTTCTCTCTCTCAGGAGAATGGCGGTGAGTTGGATATTGTACTTCCTGGATTTGCCTGGACCCTGGGTGAAATGGGGGTAGGTTGACACCCTTGTGTGAATGCCAAGGTGCTCAGTAAGAACAGGCTGGGGGCGGGGGGGGGGGGGGGGGGGGGGGGGAGGGGGACCAGAACTCCTCTCAGAAACTCGTTTGAATCTGCTCCCGTAGATAGATGGGGAGTGGCGAGTGACTGAGTTCCCAAGTCCCACTCAGTGTGGCGTGGTTTGAGACTGAACAGAGTTTAATATGCGTAAAACCAGTCAGCCACCTTGGCCAAGAAAGGAACCCCTCCACAAATCCCTCACAGACCACCTAGCTTTGATCCTGGTTCCTGGTGAACTCTGTGATGGTAACTAAAGGAAGCAGCTCGTCACATGGGCTTGTTCCTTAATCTACAAATCCGCTGAAAGCTGGGAAGTGGAAGTGTCTACCAAAAATAACCACTTTAGCTTTAGAATAGTTGGTATTTAGTCCTTCAGTTAGTTGTCCATTCAAAAGATAAACTTGCATCACAGATGGCGAAAGAAAGGCCTGTTGGTACGTTTTGTTCTAGAGAGGCACGTGCCCAGCTCATCCGGAAGTGGGATCAGTTATTGGATCATTGGAAACAAAGAAGAGAGGCCAGAATGGAAACCTGTTCTACTCTGATTAAAACTGCTGCCTCAGGAAAGCATTTCGCACTGTGACTGTCCCCCTGGTACAGTCCAGGATTCCAATGAGCCTCTGTAGTCCAGAGTTGAGTTCATGCCCTTGGCCTATGACCTTGTCCTATCTGAGGAACCACAAAGGTCCATAAAACCACAGATCATCTGATGTTTCTGGTTGATTTCTCCACAGAGTGGTTAAAAAGTATAACGGGTATGCCCTGGCCAGTTTGGCTCAATGGATAGAGTGTTGGCCTGTGGACTGAAGGGTCCCGGGTTTCATTCCAATCAAGGGCACATACCTCGGTTGCAGGCTCCATCCTCGGCCCCGGTTAGGGCGCTGCAGGAGGCAATGTCTCTTTCACATCGATGTTTCTCTCTATCTCACTCCCTTCCTTCTACTCTCTCTTAAAAAATAATCTACATATATAAAAACCTAAGCGACTGTTATGACCAAAAACCAGTTGACCAGTCACTATGAGGTGCACTGACCACCAGGGGGCAGACGCTCAACACAGGAGCTGCCCCCTGGTGGTCAGTGCGCTCCCACGGCCAACCTCCCCCAGCCGGCAAACCTCCCATGGTCCCTCCCCCTGTCCGGCAGCCGGCAGGCCTCCAGGCCCCGGCTGGCAGCCTTCAGGCCCCGGCTGGCTCAGCCCCAATCGGGACTGGGTGAGATGGCCCTGATAGGCCCTGATTACCAGCCAGGACTAAGAACCCCATCTGTGTATGAATTTCGTGCACTGGGCCTCTAGTAAAGAAAATAATAATCAATGGGAAAATATCCTCAGGTGAGGATTACCAAAAAACAAACAAATAAAAAAATATAACTGATGTGAGGTGGCCTACCCCTCATATAAATTATTGGCCTGAGAAACCCCCACTGATCAGTGCTCTCTGTTGCCTCTTTTGCCAGGACTGGGTCAGTCTAACTTTACTGTGGATGATATGGCCGGGCCTTGTAGACTAATTAGCTAGACTCTACCATGATCCAGGTGAACTTGGTCATCTAGATTTGGGGTAGGCTCAGCCATGAAAAGTGGACTTTCTAGTGCAGTGGTTCTCAACCTTGTCTGCACATTAGAATCACCTGGGAATCTTTGTAAAATCCCGATTTCTGGGCCTCATCATTAGTAACAAAGAAACAGAATTTCCGGAGGATGAGGCCCAGAAATCAGAATTTTACAAAGGTTCCCTGGTGATTCTAATGTGCAGCCAAGGTTGAGAACCACTGTTCTAGTGAAAGACAAATACTTAGCAAGACCAGTGGAGCCATATCTTAAGACCTGGTAGGTTCTCGCCCAATGACGTAAGACTCCCATCCTGTGAGAGCATGCCCATTCAGAATCCCAGTGGTAAGGACCTCAATGAGAAAGCTTTCCTGAGGGTTTAATGTTGGCATTGTGCTCACAAGAGCCTTACTTGGCACTGCCATCTCCTCTTAGGTACGGTTTTAGGCCTTTTCTTTCTTCGGCCATCGTGGAAAAGAACTTCGGCAGATGGAGGCTGGATGGGGCCCCCCCTATCTCCGTCTCCCCTAGGGACTGCTGTCGAGTTGCCTGTCTCATATGACAGGAATGGTTTTCTGCTGGTTTTGATTGAGTTCTCTGGCACACTGGCTCGAGTTTGTTATAGCACATACATTCCCCCTGCCAAGGTACACAGTCTTTAGACTAAAGGCTTGTTTTATGATTTCCCCCCCTCGCTAAACTCAATTTATTCTGCATATCCCATGGCAGAGCTAAACGCTGTGGGTACTTGGCTGCCGGAACTGCTGGTGGATCAGATGGGCCATGTCCGTACTTGTTGGAGAATGGGAGGACTGCTTCCTTCTGGGGCATGTTTTCAGAGAGCTGAGGAGCACAGCAAGCGTATTCATGCATAGAGCTTAGGGGAGAAATCGATCCTCGGGTAGCAGTCCAGTTTTATTCGCCCTGGAGAAAGTATTTCGGATTGGGTAGGAAGAGGTCCCTTCCCTCTGCTCCCCTGGATCTCCTTATGATGCTTTGGGACCCAGGAAATTCAAGGGCTGAGAAGAGCAGGGGGGACCGTGAAGGCTCTCATCTCAGCCCCTCATAGTACTACATGACAGGACATGAAAATGGTGTAACTTCTAAAACTCCACTCAGGTGAGCAGATGGGATCATTTAAAATCCCTTTGACTGAAAAATATCTCAGCACCAGGATTCCCTCTTCCCAGGACCTGCTCCAGTTAGGACTTTCAAGTGTTTGAAAAGCCATAGAAGAGTGGGGCATGGTGGGAAATGAGAAGCAGAAACAGCTATTCTAGATTCATGCATTTGCATTTAATCGTTGGATGCCGACTTTGCGCCAGGCACTGTGCTGGGAGCTGGGGCTACACCGGTGAGCAGAGTGTCAGCCCTGGCCTCATGGGGCTCTGCAGGCCAGTGGGGAGACAGGCGTTACTCAGCATGTCACACACATATATAATGAAGGTCACCACCAGGGCTAGGAAAGAGAGAACCAGGGCTTGGACATATAATGGGGGGCTGTTCTAGACTTGGGGTGGGCAGACACGGCTTCCCTGAGTAAGAAGTAATGGGGGAGGGAGAGGGCATTATGGGTAGAGGACCGCTATGTGCCAGAGCCTATATGACTCACATGTCAAGGGACATAAGCATTACCTGGGAGCCTTCTTAACATTTACATTTTGGCCTCTCACCCCAAGAGAGTGAGGATCAGAGGGTCAGAGGTGGTACCCAGAAACCTGTCACCCCAGCGGCCTCTGACGCAGGTCTTCCTGGGAAATACTGCATTGTTGGCGAAGCTCTTTCCTTCCAAGTTGCAGTTTTTGCTGGAGAGAACTCCAGGCCCCCTTCACAAGGGTGGACGCAGTTAGGTTTGGCATAAATGTAACCCAAACTGCTTACGGGGACCTTGCCAACATGCTGGTCATGGTGAGTTTTGTTTCCCTGGTGGAGACAACACTGGCTGTGGCCCAGCCCGGTTCTCACTCATGGGGAGAGTCATCGCGATGCCCCGAGGTGGCAGGAGACCTGAGACTGAGCCAGCAGGGCTTCCTCCTTGGAGCAGAGCTTTCTTGGGGCCCTGGGGCCACGCCCAGCATGCAGGAGTGAGCTGGGTCCCACCCGGCTCTCGCCCCCTGTTCTCAGCACTGCCTCCTTTGGCACAGGACCTAAAGGATTTAAGGTGGCAGGACTGGTACCAGGATTGGAGCCACTGATTAAGCTACATCATGCGTTTTCCACTCTCCGTTTCAAGTCTCTGGAGAAAGTTGTGACATGCACGCTTTAAGCCTGTGGAACACTGGCTAATCTCCTTTGCAACAGAGAAAGCAGACCTCGGAGCCTCTGCCGGCAGCCGGGGCTAGATCAGGTTTAATAATTGTTTGGGTTTTGTTCTTTTTATTTTGACACTCACCCTCTATTTATGGTAAGCGGCCTTGGTTTGCCATTTACAATAGCAATAAACAGTTTTCTTTCCAAATAAATTTGTGTTTTAAAAAAGAGTTCATTTAAAGAAAAATAAGAGAGTTAGAGGCACAAACTGTAAATGATCTTAGTGAACGACCGAGCTTGGGAAATACGGGCTCTGGAAGGAGCCATCTGGATTTTCTATCTCGTTTAATCCTCATAGCAACCCTGTGAGGCAAGACGGTCCTTTTCCCAGTTTACAGCAGAAGTAAATTTCTCAGCGAAGGGAAGTAACTTGTACACAGTCGCCTTCACCACTCCGCTCACTTGCCTGCTCTTGGCTGAGACTAGGGGTGGGGGTGGGGGTGGGAGGGGCACAGAGAACCACACACTTTTCTGGGACCTTTCCCCTTCCCCGCTGGCTCTGCCTCCTGCTTTCTGGGCATCTTTCTGTCTGTCTGCAGCTGCTCTGAGAGGCACAGGCAGGGCTCCCCTCGCCATTTGTCCTGGCTTTCTTCTTCACTGCAGCCTGGAGAACTTTGGGTCTTAATTGTTGCCGAGCCAAGAACAGAGCTGAAGACACCGGAATCCAGTTTCTTGCTTTTAGACACAGATTATTCTATGGGTTATCTGGAGCCCAGTTTGAAACTCGACATTTAACAGTTCGGGTCTGGTAAAGGTTGACGGGTTTATTGTGTTCTTGAAAATGGTCGGCGTGTCCCAGAAAGCCTGCGCGCTCCTTATGGAGAATCAATTTGTGTGTGGTTTCTATTCAGAAGGCCTCAGCATTTTAAGTTTCCTAAGCAAGTGATTAGTGGCATAGTCAGGGTCTGATTCACCGGGACATTTCTGTCCTAGAAGAGAGAGTCAGTCCAGTCGCAACCTCAGAAACTTGACACTCGGCCTGTTCTGGTTCTGTGGCACCGGAGCTTCTGGAACAGCCCACAGGAAGATGCTGGCGCACCTGGCCTGGGGGCGGCCACAAAGGACTTGGAAAACTAAAGTTGCTGGAGACGCGCTGTGTCTGCTTCTGAATGTCATGCACACTGTTATGCCTGGGGAATGTGCTGTAAAGGATGGGGCGGGGGCTTAAAAAGTGGCCATTCATCTTGTCTGTAGAAGAAACCGCTGACTTTCATCCTTCCTGGCTCAGCTCAGGGCAGCCTCTCCTGGTGCCAGAGAGAACGCAGGCCCTCCTGTCCTTGGGAAAGCAAAGGAAAGGGGTGCTTTTCTCTGCAGGTTTGTAGCAGTTCCTTCACAGCCACCTCCCCTTCACCCACAAGTCAGCAAAGCAGGCTGACTTTTCTCACATCTGCATATAGGATTTTAAGCTCACATTTCAGAAGAAGCTCATTGGGAGGGTTGGCGGTTGGTAGAGAGCAAAGAGGTCCTGGTACTACTTTACTCTGTCATCTTAGATGAGTCTTCTTGCTCCCATCCCTGCATCCATAGCACACGGATGAGTTTCCTCCCCAGGGTCCCTGGGTCCTGTGGGGACAACAGAAGAAGGATAGATGAGAACGGGACTTGAAAGGGTTAAGAGCAGAATGTCATTTGCTTTTCTTCTGCTGAGGACTTCGTGGTGCACACAGGCCCTCCATGCACACATGTCCACACATCTGTCTTGGTTAGGAATTGTTTTTCAAGGAGCAGACATTCACTCGAGCTGGCATAAATAGATTGGGTCCGGCTCTCAGAACACAGCCGTTAATCCCGTGGGCGTCCAGATAGGAAGTCATGTTCAGCTGGGAAACAGCAGAACCAGAGTGGGATTTCGGAAGCAGGTCCCTCTTGCCTTCTTGGGGCTGCACAGCTCCTCTGACTTGCTTCTCTCTTCTCTGACTCTGGTGTCTATCTGCCTCCTCGTCCCTCCTCTGTCAGCTCTGTTTTTCTCTGCTTGTCCCTGGTCCAGCAAGGCTACTCCTGCCTCCACTTGACATGAATTTTTGTCCCCACCTCCACCGCTGTCGAAATCAGGGGTGGAGAATGTCCGGCTCGCAGGCCATATAAGCCCCTTGCAGTCATTTGGTCTGGCCCTGCCAAGGCATTAGAGGTGAGTTAATAAATGTTTGACCATATATGGCAGGCTGATTTTAAAAAATATATATTTTTATTGATTTCAGAGAGGACGTGAGAGGTAGAGAGAGATAGAAACATCAGTGATGAGAGAGAATCATTGATTGGCTGCTTTCTGCACGCCCCTTACTGGGGATTGAGCCCGCAAACTGGGCATGTGCCCTGACAGGGAATTGAACCGTGATCTCCTGGTTCAAAGGTTGACGCTCAACCACTGAGCCACGCCAGCTAATTTTTAAGTTGATAATTTTGTATGGCCCTGGAATGATGTCATAAATATCCAAATGGCCTTTGGCAGAAAAAAATGGTTCCCCACCCCTGGTCTAAACAGTACTTCTCTACCTTTTCACATTCCCGTCACATGTAGATATGATCATTGTCTTATGGGGTAAAGAGACAAGGCAGCTTTTACCAGAGCCAAGGACTAGCGGAGGGGACTTGAGCTGCTCCAGGACC
Source organism: Myotis yumanensis (assembly GCF_028538775.1). Taxonomy (NCBI): domain Eukaryota; kingdom Metazoa; phylum Chordata; class Mammalia; order Chiroptera; family Vespertilionidae; genus Myotis; species Myotis yumanensis. The sequence continues at coordinate 19,381,459 of NW_027223767.1, read as the reverse complement.
GAGATCAATATGGCACCTGCCCTCACCTATGTAGCACACTGGTTGGGAAGCCCTGACCTAACTGAATCTATCTGTGTATCCAATTTCTAAATTCCCAGGAGAGCGTACGATTGGTATCAGACCAAGAAAGTGTCCACACCCACGGCAGTCACCCGTGGCCCAAGGCTGGCGCCTGTGGAGCTAACGTGCCTTCAGGCTCACCACTGTGGGGGTGGAGTGAGTGGACGGCGACTGGCACCCCAGGTGGAGTGTCCAAATAGCGAGCAGGCTCAGGTACTAACCAGCCTCCTTTCCTCCCTTGGAGGCAAAGACCTTTGTCCTTAATGCCTGTGTCCCCACACCATTTGGCACAGATACTTGGTAGGTTTTAGGTGGACAACAGATGACGGTTGATGAGCAAACGAGGCATGTGCGTGGTGGAGACCTGATGTTCTGTCCAGCTGCATCTTTAAATGTGATACTTGACCATCCAGAACCCCCGGTGACCTCCCCCACCCCTAGTCAGGTCCTTGGACGCTGCTTCACCCCATTTCTCTAGCACATCTAGCCACCGGGCACTCCTGCTGTCTTCCTCTTTCTTGTTACCATCTGAAGTCTCCGACTGAAAGCGGCTCAGCAGCGAGGCAGGCGCCCCTGCGTTTTCTCTGCGTGAGGCATTTGGAACCAATTGTGCGGTGGCCCCTTGGAGCTGGCTGCTCAGAAGTGAAACAGCACACACCGATGCTGCGTTGTAAAAATGGCTTTCCGGCCAGCGCCTTGAACTTTTGTGTTTCGGTGGGAACGCCCATCTAAATTTCCTGCTGGATTTTTTTCTTAATGACCAGGCATTACCCTGGGAAATACTACACAGTCTTTTTAACATTCTGCTGATGTGAAGCAAGCAGCGGCAGTACCCTTTGGAGATAAGAAATCAACATTCAATAATTGGAACTAAATTGTTGGTGGTTGACATCCCAATGGGAGTGACAAGAGACCACTTTGCTTAATTAATACTAGTAGTTCCATCTTGGATCCTTCACTCAGCTCATGTTTCAGCAGCTCAATTTGGCAGAGAGAGAGAGAGATGTGAATTGATGTTTCTTTGCAAGGGTAGGGAATGTGGTACTTTGTTTTGTATTTATCCCCATATTCTTTTCTATATTGGGTATATAGCTCTTTTTTACTTATTCTACATGAATCACTTGGATGCATAAATTCAAGGACATATGTTTGTGGCTCTCACACATCTGTCTTAAATTTCATCTTTTCCACCCTGTCTTCTACTTTCCAAACAATTTACCTCTCTCCCTTCCTCCCTCCCGCCCTCCCTCCCTTCTCCTGCTGTTATTTATTTCACTATGTTGTGATGGAGCCCTTTCATTCCAAGAGCTGGCGGAGGGCATGTGCCATGCAAGCCTCGATCTATTTCTGTACGAAGGCATCTCGGAGCATGGCGACCTCAGTGTTTTAGTGTAGGTTGCGCTGCCTGTCACCCGGGACACAGCTGGTCCGTAGCAGACTCTCTGGTGCTGGTTTCAGAGCTGTCGAGGAGCCTGGCTTGCTGGGTTCCCAGTGAGGTAATGTTTCCATCATGGGCCAATCCAATCCAATTTACGGAGGACCTTCATGTGCCAGGCTCCGTGCAGAATGGTCCCTTTTGCCTTTCGTCTTTGATCTTTTTTTTCCAGACTGGGAATTTCTCACATCATTGTAAACGTTTCCTTTCCTCCCCTTGTCATATGGCTGGGGCTCAGTGGGACTTCCTGAAGCAGGAAAGCGGTCACAAGGGGTTTAACTGGGCACTTGGGAAGTTCTGCCAAGAAACAGAGTTTTCTGTGCAGCCAGGGCAAGGGGGAAAAAATGTAAAAACCACCCTGATGAAATAACAATCAAGTAGGAAATTGAAAAGAGTGCTCTGCTGAGTGCTAAGGGCTCCACGGTGGGACAGGTATGGGTGGTGCTGAAATGATCAACTTCTCTGTAATTCTCACAAACCACACTTCCTGCTCCTGTTTTCAGTGGGAGGGGGGACCTGGGAAAGCCCACCCTGCTGACTTGTCATTTATAGCATTCGGGGTAGGAGGTGTTAGGCAACCGCATTCCTGATCTGCTGGAAGCTGCAGAGTTTGGAGCCTATTGGTAGTTGCCTGATTTCTTTTTTGGATACCGACTTGCTTAGCAGCTACTTAGGGACCGATGATGGGTGTGTGACAATGAACTACCAGCTTGCTTGTGTCTCATGCTGCGTCTATAGAGTCCATTGTGAGAAGCAGCTAGTAAGTGATTCTTTCTCAGCCCGACTGGTCATTGTCATCACTTACCAAGTACCTACCACACGTAACAAAAGCAGCGTAAGGTTTAGTTCCCAGAGGGGGACTCACCTGATGAAGGAGATGCAACAGCCTTTTGGTTCCGAGCCCCGTAAGGGTGGCTGTAGGATTCTAGACGAGCGGGATTCTCTCTTGCTATGCACTTGGTGGGGCACTTCACATCTTGAAACGTCCTTGCTTCCGGCGTGTATGAAATCTGCCCCTTTTTGTCTTTGGAGCTTTTCCCTCTGGCCCCTGGTCCTCGGGATTCTATCGTGTGCAGTAAATCCAGGCTGGACGTGTGTCATTCAGGCGCTGAGTCTGAGAGCTAGCAGAAACGCAGAGCCTGGAGCGCCAAGGCCACGGCTTGTCAGCCCCCCCAGAACGGAGGAGGCTGGGGGAGCCCTGATGTCCTTCCTCAGGAACCTGAACTGAATCATTTCCCTGGGGGGAGGTGTGTTTCTAGATGAAGGCATCTTAATATGGATTTTTTTAACTCAAATTTTATTTTTTAAAATACATTTTTATTGATTTTTAAAAATATATATATTTTACTGATATTTTACTGATATTTTACAGAGAGGAAGGGAGAGGGATAGAGAGTTAGAAACATCGATGAGAGAGAAACATCGATCAGCTGCCTCCTGCACACTCCCCACTGGGGATGTGCCCGCAACCAAGGTACATGCCCTTGACCAGAGTCGAACCTGGGACCCTTGAGTCCGCAGGCCAACGCTCCATCCACTGAGCCAAACCGGTTAGGGCGTTTTTATTGATTTTTTGAGAGAGGAAGTGAGAGGGAGAGAGAAAAAAAAACATTAATGAGAGAAACATGATCAGCTGCCTCTTGCACGCCCCCTCCTGGGGATCGAGCCCACAACCCAGGCATGTGCCCTGACCAGGAATCCAACCAGGGACCTTTTGGTGCATGGGACAACACTCAACCAACCGAGCCACCCGCCAGGGCTAGGTTTTTATTTATTGAAAAAAATAAAACAAAACCGTGCTGGCACATTGCTTTTCAAAGTCCCTTCATCAGCTATGGCCAGTTCCCACATTTGCTCGCCTTACATTTTGTATTGAGCCACAAGAGATGGATCAGTTGGAGTGAATTGACGGCATCTACCATCTTCCGGCGAAGGGGAGGGGAAGAGTGGGAGACTGTACTGCCCTGACAAGCAGCTTCCTCCAGCCCAGCGGTTCTCAACCTGTGGGTCGCGACCCCTTTGGCGGTCAAACGACCCTTTCACAGGGGTCGCCTAAGACCATCCTGCATATCAGAAATTTACATTACGATTCATAACAGTGGCAACATTACAGTTATGAGGTAGCAACGAAAATAATTTTATGGTTGGGTCACAACATGAGGAACTGTATTTAAAGGGCCAGAAGGTTGAGAACCACTGCTCCAGCCGAACCCCCAGATCTACACGGAGTGGCCCTCTGCCACACAGTCCTTGTCCCTCGATTCCTTTCTTTCTTGTTTTGTTTCAACCTTATGGGCCCCATGAAAAATATGGTGTGCAGATGCTCAGAATTTATTTCTCTTTGGTCTGAGCTTAACGTTCTGGGTACAACTTGTCCGGTGACACGTCACTCAGAGGAGGTGGCAGAGGGAGGATCCCAGTGTTGGAGCGGAAGTGCAGTGCTCAGAGTGAGTGTGGGCAAACTCGAATCGTCCCCGATAGTATCAGCAGAGGGATCCACAAGGACAAAAGCCACAGAAACCCTATCCCCCACCAGAAGTGATTGCCTTGGGAGCTGGGATGTGGTCTCTCAGAGGGCAGACCAGTTCTGGCTTCTTGTCCTCTCTCTCATACGAAAACTCCAGCCACCTCTTTAGTTCTTCTTTCTTTGTAGCATTTAGCCCTGGTCTGTCATTACCAGCCACCCCCTTGCTGTTCCAAACCACTCTGCCCAGTAGAGGTTTTCATACCAGATGGGGCTTTAGGAAATCCCTCTGTCAGCTTCTGAGAGCTTTAGCACCGGGAAACGGAGCAGCCTTTCACTCCATCTGTGGTGTCGGCCAGAGAGAGCTTGGCGACCATATGTCGCTTTGTACTCACAACAAACTGCTCATCTCCTGGCTTGTTGAGTCATGGCGGCAGGAAGCTGTATGGCATCGCCAGGGAGCCTCATTCATTGGTGTTACAAATGATAGCAGGTCCCAGGTGTTTGGGAACTGGGCTCTCCAATGCCACAGTGAACTACAGCGATTAAGAACTGTTTTATAGCCCTAACCGTTTGGCTCAGTGGATAGAGCGTCGGCCTGCGGACTGAAGGGTCCCAGGTTCGATTCCGGACAAGGGCATGTACCTTGGTTGTGGGCACATCCCCAGTAGGGAGTGTGCAGGAGGCAGCTGATCGATGTTACTTTCTCAGCGATGTTTCTAGCTCTCTATCCCTCTCCTTTCCTCTCTGTAAAAAAAATCAATAAAATATATTTTAAAAAAAAAGAACTGTTTTACAGCCTGGCAGGCGTGGCTCAGTGGTTGAGTGTCGACCTATGAACCAGGAGGTCATGGTTTGATTCCCAGTCAGGGCACATGCCCGAGTTGTGGGCTCGATCCCCAGTGAGGGGTGTACAGGAGGCAGCCAATCAATGATTCTCTCTCACCATTTGATGTTTCTTATCTCCCTCTCCTTTCCTCTGTGAAATCAATAGAAAATATTTTTTAAAAACACTCATGCATTTTATCACTTTTGAAAGGGTGAGAAGAAAACATTTGCCTTTGTATTTGTGGGCATCGTTTTTTATCTCACTCACTCGCTGTTGATTCAAGGCCGTCTGAAGGTGCAGCCCTGAAGGAAGGTGAGTGGCTCCTGAGCAGGAGGCCGTGTGAGGAAGAGGAGGCCCTGGTGGCGCAGAATGTGCTCCGTTCCCCGCCGGCTTCTTCAGCTGCTGGTTGCAGACAGGTGGGCTGCAGCCTCCTTCCGAGCTCACCCTTCACTCCCACCAGTAGCCCACGGTCACCTTTGTCACCAGAATCACAGCGCTGCAGCCCACTGCCAGCGCTAGCAGCCAGGCCTCTGCGCCATGTGGACACCACCTGTCTTTGCCTAACCTTTCAGGTCTGTCTGCATGGTCTCCATCAGGAGCTCGTTGTCAGTGTTAGCGGCCTTTTCTTACTTGAGTTCTGCCCCTCCCCTGTTTTGAGAAAAAAAGCAGCCATAGACCCGGATGCTAGTCTGGGAAGGATCGTCATTTCCGTAACATAGTGGAGATGTTGCCCCACCCAGAGCCGCTCTCCCCTCCCTGCATCAGGGCTGACCTGCTTACCTTCTGGTAGGTCCCCTCGAAAGTATTCTGTATTTATTTGTGTGGATTGGCCTGGTGCCAGCCCTGGCAGGGACTGGTAGCGCTGTGGTGTCCTGACCACCAGAGTCAAACACTGCTCACTTAAGGGATCCTGCAGTTTGAGGGCCATGTGGCCCTAAGTGGGGCTTTCTGATGTAAGATCTGGAAAGGCGCACAGTAGGAGTGTTCTCATGTGCGCTGGCTGTGTGCCAGTGATGGCTCTGAGCACTTCCTGTGAACTATCCTCACAGTAACACCAGAGGGTAGGTACCAGGGACCGTTTTTTGCAATTGAAGAGAGTGAGGCTTGGGGAAGCTAAAGAAGTTGCCCGAGATAGCAGAGGCAGGCTTCCTACCCAGGCCATCTGCCCCCAGGGCCTGTGCTCTTCCCCGCTGCACTCTGCTTCCTGTCTTGGCAGCGAGGATTTGGGGCCCCTTCAGAGGATGAATGGGCAGTGATTGCTTTGTGTTCACAGCCTCATAGAAGCACGCAGTGTGCGGTCCTTTATCCTGGTGATGGCCAGTGCGTTTGACAGCACTTGGGAGTGACAGTTGAGACAGAAGCCTGGCTTGCCGTGACCTGGCCAGGCCGTGGTGGAAGGCTGGCTGCCGCTGAGGATAGACATCTCCTGGATAAAGAGATAAAAGGAGGAAGTAGCCTATCAGATCCTCCGCCTGTCATACTAGCAGCACATTGATTTCTGTTGCAAAAGGATAGCTTGCAAAGTGAAATGAGTCTCTTAAGAACTTAGGGCGTTCCCACACCATCAGGCAGGGGGTAAATGGTATTGTATTTGTTGTGTAAGGTGGCCTCCTGGGCTGGTTCCTCTAATCTGCAGGTTCCCAAACTGTTACAAAGCCCAAGGAGTCATTTCCTCTGCCCCTCTCCCCCTCCCACCTCCCCTCCCCCTCTCCCCCCCACCTGAATGGGAATCCGTAGCTGACATGGCTCTAAACGGGGTTTAGGGGTCATCACATTTTTCCACTTATGGTCAAGGAGAAGTGGCAATATTCTTTTTAGTCATCATCACTGCTAACGTTTACTGAACACTTACTGTGTTCCAAGTTCACTGTAGCAGCACAGTATGCAGCAGGCGTCCTTGTCCTGGTCTTACTCACGAGGACACTGAGGCTCCGAGAGGTGGAGTGACTTGGCCAAGGTCACGCAGCAGGTATGTGGTAGATTTGAACCCCGGCAGCCTGGCTCCAGAGCCCTGTTCTCCATCATTTTCCCTACACCATACTGCTCTCTGACCAACAAAAGCGAAGATCTGACTGGCTGACAAGGACCAAACGCAGCTGTGAGCTGTGGTTCTGTGGCTGTCCCCATCTGGAATGAAAGCGGTTACTGGTGGATGTTTGAAACGTTGTGTGTTTCCTTTATGTGTTGGATTTAACATTCCTGACGTGTTCGCTCAACTAGGACGGAGCCAGTCTTCCTTGTTGCCCTTTTAAAATATATATCTTTTTTTTTTATTGATTTCAGAGAGGAATGGAGAGGGAGAGATGAAACATCAATGATGAGAATCATTGATGGGCTGCCTCTTGCACGCCCCCTGCAGGGGGTCGAGACCACAACCCCGGCATGTGCCCTGACCTGGAATCCAACTGTGACCTCCTGATTCATAGGTCGATGCTCAACCGCTGAGCCACACCGGCTGGGCTCTTGTCGCCCTTTTTGCTCATCTCTCCTGGTAGTTGCCACGATCTGCCTCGTGTTATGCCTGTACATATATACTTGTATCACCATTTTTATTTTTCTCTTTTTTTTTCTGTTTTGGTTAATCCTCACCCAAGGATATTTTTCCATTGATTTTTAGGGAGAGTGGAAGAGAGAGGGAAAGACAGAGAGAAAGACTGATGTGAGAGAAACACATCAATTGGTTGCCTCCTGCACGAGCCCTGACCAGGGCCCAGGCCTGGGAGGAGCCTGCAACCAAGGTACGTGCCCTTGACCGGAATCGAACCTGGGACCCTTTGGTCCACAGGCCAACGCTCTATCCACTGAACCAAACTGGCCAGGGCATATCTCCACTTTTTATTAATGTGGTAAAATATATAAAACATCAGATTTACTATTTTAAGCATTTTCCACTTCTAATCTGTAGGGCTCCTGAAGGCAGGCACAGTATCTCTCCCCACTTGTCTCCCCGGCAACACCCTGCTTACTGTTTAGGTACATCACACCGAATAAAGCTCTGGTGGATTTCATAGCCCAGTGAGGTCAGCTATAAATCGGTCAGAAAACTCACTGTTCGGAGGCTTAGAGACATGAACAGTAAATTTTTAATGTCCCTTCTACCCAGGCCTTTTCTCTTACTAGAGCCTGCAGCAGAGTTGGACCCTGACAGGGCGTGTGGTGTGTTTCACGCCTGGTGCTGTGGTGTGCAGGAAGCAGAGTGGACCCATTATTTTCTAAACCTTACACTCTCGTGACCCTCGGGGCATAGGTCTTCTTTCTGAACCAGCTATAGTGAAGGGGAAATTGATTGTTAAACCAGCTTCATAACTCCCAGTCCACTAGCAGGGCTTTGATTTCTCATAAGCTAATGATGGCTCAGACGGGCCCTGCCCGACCCACCGCATCTTTCCTTTGGTCTCACATGCTGGCAGGTTCTCTGTGTTGGCTCCAGGCAAAGGAGAGACAGGAAGGTGAAGAGGACGCAGGGGTCAAAGGCTCTGTCAGATGAAGGGAGGAGAGCTCTGATTCCACCGGCACTTGCTTTGGATAATTTATCCTGCAATTGAAGGAGCCTTCGGGGCACCCAGGTATCCCAAGGAATTAGGAAGCGTCTTGGTCATGAGGACGCCCTTTAAACAGCTGAACTTGATTGCGAGCTAGGCCTCCCATCTGGCTGATCCGTTCACAGTGCTTCCTTTCTCCCTTCCTCCATTTATTTCATTCCTTCCTTCCTCCATTTGTTCACGCATCATTTATTGAATATGGGCCAAGCCCTGGAGTTGGCCAACAGCTGTACCAGCCTCTGAAAACTTCAGTCGCAGGTCAAATCACACAGTGGGAATCATGCCTCGGCAGCAAGATGTGGTCTTAACTCTGAGGGTAGGAAGACAAAGTCCTGCCGGAGCATTTAGAATGGTTCTGGGATAACAACGATTGACATTAATAATAGCAGCTAACTTTAATAACGCGATACCTAACCTATGCCAGGCCCTGTCCTAAGCACTTCCTGTCACATCTGATCTTCACAATGGTCCAATGAAGTGTGGGCACTGTTACTCATTTTACAGATGAGAAAACCGAGAGAGAAATTAGGTAGCTTGTCCGAGGTCACCAACTAGCAAATGGACGAAGGTAGACCCAGGCCGCCCGTGCCACTGCTAGTGTATATACTGCCTTGACATTGGAGGGCGGGACGAGGCAAGTTTCTCCCTTCCAGGTGGGCGTTGGTCGTGCTTGGTGAGGAAGGGGGTGTTGCCTGTGGTCAGCGTTGTGGAAGGGCAGGAGTGGAGTTCGCCTGCGAAGGCTCCGGCAGACCTTGCCAAGGTAGATTAATCCTGCATCTGTGTTAGCTTTGGCCCGAGCCCACGGATTTGCAGCAGCTGTTGGGAAATAAAAACTCAGACCCCCAGTCAAGTGCAAGGCCCAGTCCTCAGAACAGGAGGCCGATTCCACGTCACCCTGCTGGCCGGGGCTGCTCAGAAATGGCCAGGTTGCTTTTCCCTGTGGCGTCTGCGGGTGCTGACTAATCCCGCCAGTGCTCCCGATGAGCTGGGCTTTGTAGTTTGCATTTTCACAGCCCGCCAGCTCCCCATCCCGGCCCTTTGGACATCCGCCTCATTGCTGTGTGGGTCACTGTGAAAGCCCTTCTGACCAGCATTCCTGGGATGATGGAGCTTCCACCACAAACTTGGGATCGCTAACCAGAACCAGCTGCCAGGCTGGGGAATCAGAACGTTTAAGTAACCCAATGGCCCATTTTGTCATCCTTTTTGATTTTTGCCAAGTTGAGCTAATATCGCTGCTGCTGCTGCTGCTGCTGCTGCTTCTTCTTCTTCTTCTTCTTCTTCTTCTTAATTTCATCTTTGTTGCCTTGCTTTTGAATTCGGCAAACTAATAATTATAAACACTTACATTTCTGTGCTTTCGGGTTTTTGCTGTTCAATTCCCGGTTCAATTCCTGGGTCAGGGCACATGCCCGGGTTGTGGGCTCCATCCTCAGAAGGCAACGTGTAGGAGGCAGCCTGTTGATGATGATGTTTCTCTCTCATCAATGTTTCTCTCTATCCTTCTCCCTTCCTCTCTCTCTCTCTCTCAAAATTAATAAAAACATATTTTTATTAAAAAAGTCATTTGGTCTTTCCCAACTGCAGCCCCAGTCAGCGTCACCCTCAGATGGCTCCTTCGAGTTGCCCTCAGCCTTTTTGTCTCCTGAGTCCAATGGGATGTGAGCTCTTGCTCCACCCAGCCTCCTGGTTCAGAGGCTGGCCCAGCTCCCCCCCCCCCCCCGCCTTACCCCCCCACACACACACACACCGCTTTCCTAATGACTGGACTGCATTTCATGCGTCAGTCATCCAAGCCAGAAGGTGAAGAAATGAAGTAGGAATTCCTGTCGGAATCACATGTGGTGTCAGAGTTCTCTTAAGTAGAGAGAAAAGTAAAATCCATAGAGTCTGTTTTTTATTTTTATTTATTTATTTATTTATTTATTTATTTTTTTGGCTTCTAAATGCCATTTTCTTTTTTTTTTTAATTAAATCTTTATTGTTCAGATTATTACAATTGTTCCTCTTTTTTCCCCCCATAACTCCCCTCCTTCCAGCTCCCACCCCACCCTCCACCCTCACTCCCCACCCAGTGTTCATCCATAGGTGCATGATTTTTGTCCAGTCACTTCCCGCATCTCCCACACCCCTTTTCCCCCCAAGAATAGTCAGTCTATTCCCTTTCTATGTCCCTGATTCTATTATAATCACCAGTTCATTCTGTACATCAGGTTATTTATTCACTTGATTCTTAGATTCATTTGTTGATAGATGCATGTTTGTTGTTCATAATTTGTATCTTTACCTTTTTCTTCTTCTTCCTCTTCTTAAAGGATACCTTTCAGCATTTCATATAATACTGGTTTGGCGGTGATGAACTCCTTTAGCTTTTCCTTATCTGTGAAGCTCTTTATCTGACCTTCAATTCTGAATGATAGCTTTGCTGGATAAAGTAATCTTGGTTGTAGGTTCTTGGTATTCAGCACTTTGAATATTTCTTGCCATTCCCTTCTGGCCTGCAAAGTTTCTGTTGAGAAATCAGCTGACAGTCGTATGGGTATTCCCTTGTAGGTAATTGAGCCTCTTTCTCTTGCTGCTTTTAAGATTTTCTCTTTGTCTTTTGCTCTTGGCATTTTAATGATGATGTGTCTTGGTGTGGTCCTCTTTGGATTCCTTTTGTTTGGGGTTCTCTGCGCTTCTTGGACCTGTAAGTCCATTTCTTTCTCCAGATGGGGGAAGTTTTCTGCCATTATTTCTTGAAATAGGTTTTCAATATCTTGCTGTCTCTCATCTTCTGGCACTCCAATAATTCTGATATTAGACCGCTTAAAGCTGTCCCAGAGGCTCCTTACACTATCTTCACACTTTCGGATTCTTTTTTCATTTTGCTTTTCCAATTGGGTGTTTTTTGTCGAATCTTTGGTTTGATTATTGTGCTCCTCTGGTCTGCTATTGGGTATAATATTCTTTATTTCAGTCCGTGTATGCTTACTTTCTAATTTCTTTATCGTAGCATCGAGGGTCTCATTAGTTTTCGTGAGGGTCTGCACAAATTTACGGCAAGCCCTCAAAATTGCGATTCTTAGCTCCATATCCTCCATTTCTGTCATGTTTTTTTGTCTCCGCATCTTTTATGCTTTCTTGGTGCACCCCCTTGTGGTCTCTGTGCGCAGTCTTGTTCTAGCCAAGCCTTAATTGTTGTAGTTAACACTAGAGGGGTTTGACCACCAGGCCAACTGGCTATAGGAATCAGCTGTATGGAAAACGTCTGCCTTCTGGGGAGGCGCTAATCCAGTCTTTGCCTGAGGCGATCGGCAAATGGCTGTGCGCAGGGTTTGGGCAGGGCGGGATCAACAGGGCGGGCGGAGGGAGCAGTTATGGCCACGCTCAGTCCCGTTCCCAGAGGCTCTGCTTCTCAGAACCCCGGCAGCCACTGCAAACTTCGGAGAGAAAGCTGCCCTCAGGTTCCAACTGATGTCGGATAATCCCGCTTCTCCCGTTTGAGTCTGGGTCCCTAGAGACTCGCCCGGATCTGGAGCCCAGAGTCTGAGACTCACTCCCGACAGAAAACGACAACCGCGCCCTCAGCCACCAGCCCGCTTTGCGCGCGCACCTTGGTACCTTTGTATTTTCCACACTGCGCCGCCTCTGAGCCTCGATTTGCTGTTCTCTTTCCTTCTAGTTGTAGAGTCTCTCTTCAGCCAGCCTTCCTGTGGTTCTGGGTGATGTCCGTTCAGTCTTTTAGTTGTATTTTTGAAATGGTTGTTTGCGGCAGCGGTCTCCAGTGTTTACCTACGCCGCCATCTTGGTCTCCTAGAGTCTGTTTTTTAAAAAAAACAAACCTCCAGATGCCCTTTTAAAATCTGGAAATCCAAACTGAGGGAGAGAGTTAGAAGAAGAAGAAAAAGACAAACAGACTACAAAAAATATGTATGTGTTGCGCTTATGGTGAAAAGACTACTTTTTGCAGGAGGAAATCTCCATTTTTGGAGCTTTATGTACCGCCTACTAACTATATACAGTTGATGGATTAACTTTAAAATAGAGCTGACAGGAAAATGCTTTTTGAAAAGGATGCTGACAAGAAAAGAGGAAAATAAGCATAAATTTGATTCAGATATTAATAATGAGCCCCATGTGTATGGTGCTTTAGTTTTCAGAGCTTCTCCACGCGCATCACCTCATTTAAAGCACACGTTCATCCTGGGATGTGGAGGTTACTGCGCCAGGTGAGAAGGCGTGACCCGCCCAAGGCTGGTGCCATGTCACCCACTGACATCTGATAAGATGTCAGGGCTAAGATGTGCACCCAGGGCCCCCTGAATTCTGTTTTCTTCCTACACTAACATGTTTCCTTCCAAGTAGGGACTTTAAGATCATGAGGAGGCACGTATGCTCCTGACTTTGATGTAATGCTCTAATATTGTGCCAAGGGAACATATAAACTCATTTCTTCGGACCCTTAAAAGCAAGTGCATTTAGCCCTAGCCGGTTTGGCTCAGTGGATAGAACGTAGACCCACGGACTGAAGGGTTCGATTCCGGTCAAGGGCATGTACCTCGGTTGCAGGCTCCATCCCTGGCCCTGGTCAAGGCGCGTGCAGGAAGTAACCAATCGATGTGTCTCTCTCGCATGGATGTTTCTCTCTTTCTGTCTCTCCCCCTCCCTTCCACTCTCTCTAAAAATCAATGGGAAAATATCCTCAGGTGAGGAGTAACAACAAAAAAGGAAGTGCATTTAGTGCTCAGTCCTGGGTGGTTTTGATCTTCGCTGTCCCAATGGCCAGGGGAGGTGGAGACTGCAGGAAGTCATCAGCTCTGAATGGCTGTAGAACAAAGCAGCACTAGAGTGATCTCCCACTCTTCACTATTGCATCATCATAGAGTTTAGGCAAATGCTGATTTTTATTAGAGGGATTTTCACGACAGGAGCTAAGATGGGGTAATACCGTAGTTCTCCCAGTTGAATCATGGTCAAGCTGTGCACTAAAATGAACTTTTGAGACAAGGGGTCTTCAGGTAGGGTCTGTACAGGGATGGGATCAGACAGGTTCACTACCAGGCTTCAAGGGATTCAGGAACTCTATGAAATCACACAGAAACTTTTCTGTGCATGTGCATTTTTTCTCTGGGCGAAGGATCTATATCTTTTATCCTCAAAAGTGTCTGTGACCCCAAAATGGCTCTGAAACCACTCTTTTTTAAGAGGCCTTTTTAAAACCTTTAGAGGACTTGAGATGTCACGCACTTGAAAAGGCACAGAGGTGAATCTTGGCGACCATTTCTTCAAGCTCAAGCATTCCTTCTTTTCAGTCAGGATAAGAAAGCCATCGTCAAAGCGGACCTGTAATATGACTTTTCTCACATAAAGCTCATTTTCTGATCTGAGTATCAGAACTGACATGGTTGGAATGAGCATTCCTGTGCCTTCTGTATTGTCTCAGAGCAGAGTGACTGTGGTGTTACAACCTGAGAAAGACCTTCCCATGCAAATCTACAAGTCACTGATGAATGACATAATTTCCTAAACAAATCACTATTGTATAAAATTAGACCATGATGTGTTAGTCTACGAAAGGATCAACTTTTCAGTGTCAGGTGTAATTCTAGAAGCCTAATTTTTTTTTCTTCTTTTCGCTAAACCAATGGACCTTTACTTGGAAAGAAAAGATTCAACAACCGTGGGTAAAACATAAGCTAAGACCTCTTGTCCTTCCCAGTGGAAGGGAAGATAGGGGTCATGGGTGGTACGGTCCCTTTCCGCTCCGAGGGGGATACTGGGAAACTTGGGGTGGAGCAGAGGGACATGTTACCGTCCTTCTGCCTACATGAGGGACCCAGAAAAAAAATGAATTCTTCTCTATCTATTAGGGGAGAAATCTTACAAGGGTCTAGCCTAATGCCCTCAGGCTATCCCAAGCAGGCTGGCCTTCAGGGCCTCCTTTATGACTCGTGCTGAGTGGCCAAGCATTTAGGGACTAGGTTGCCCAGGTACTAAAACCCACCATTAAAAAAAAAAAAATTAGCCAAGAGCCAATCATATGCTTCCATTTCAAGTATAATATGGGTGCCTACGTTCAGACTGCTCTATTTAACCATGTTGTATCTGCCCTCTTTATATTTAAAGCTCACTGGCTGCCATTTACTTTAGGGAATAGTCTATCTACCCAAAAAGAGGCTTGTTACAAGATGCCACTTGGTTGTAGGAGCCCCAAGCGCCAGGGAAGTGACCCCTTAATTCATGTGACCAGGGAAGAGTTCTTTTATGAAGGCAAGGATGGTTTGACCTTGGAGTGACTACTAATGAAATACACCACAGCCGGTCAAAAGAATAACCAAAAAGTAACCATCTATTCCTGATAAAACTTTCAGACAAAAAGTTATGGGAAGCTTTTTGTGTGTGTGACAAAATTTGCCATCTTAACCATTTTTTGTTGTTGGTAATCCTCATCCGGGGATATTTTTTCCATTGATTTTTAAAGTGGAAATGGGGGGAAGATAGAGAGAGGAACATTGAAGTGAGAGAGACATATTGATTGGTTGGCTCCCACACGGTGTCTCGACCCGGGCGGGAATCCATCCTGCAACCAGGGTACGTGCCCTTAACTGAACCTGGGACCCATTTGTCCTCAAGCCAATGCTGTAACCTTAACAGAGCAAAACTCAATAATATTTTTTATTGATTTCAGAGAGAAGAAGGGAGAGGGAGAGAGAGAAACATCAATGATGAGAGAGAATCATTGATTGGCTGTCTCCTGCACGCCCCACATTGGGGATCGAGCCTGAAACCCAGGCACGTGCCCTGACCAGAAATCGAACCATGACCTCCTGGTTCACAGGTCGATGCTCAACCACTGAGCCACCACAGGTGAACCCATCTAAAATAAACCTTCTTTAAGTGTATAGTTCAGTGGTATTAAGTACATTCACATGGTTGTGTAACCATCTATCCCTGTAATTCTTTTCATCTTGTAAAACTGAAACTCTATACCTATTAAACAGTAATTCTTCATTCTCCCATTACCCCAGCCCTGGCAGCCACCATTATAATTTCTATCTTTAGACCGCTCTGAGTACCTCACATAAGTAGAATCCCGCAGTACCCATCTCTTTGTGACTGGCTTCTTTCCCTTAGCGTAATGTCCTCAAGGGGCATCCATGTGGTGGCATATTGCAAACTTTCCTTCCTTTTTAAGGCTGAATAATATTTAAGACTATTTTGTTTAACATGTTAAAGACTGTCTCAAACCAGTGGTTAATATTACATTTGAAGGTAAAATATTATAGATCTGTATCCAGATGTGGTCAGGATGCTTGCTGTTTACTATTGTTCGCAGCTCCAGCCAATATAGCTCGCTAAGAAAAGGAAATAAATGGTGTAACTGTTGAAAAAAAAAGTTGTCTCTTATTTTAGCCAATAGGGTGCCTTTCTTTTCAGACTGCAAACCTATTTTGAAGTAAGAATACATATATTTTAAAATTAGCTATTTTTACAACTCCATCTTTTCATTTGTGACCTAGATCCTATTCTTTTGCCTATTCAAGGACTTTTTCTTGCATATTTTCTTTTCATCAATTTTTTACTCTCTCTTCTGGATTCTCCCCAGCAGCATATGTTATAGTATCTCCCACCTTTAAAATATCCTCCCTCTGACCTCATCTTACAAATATTCTCCCTCTGACCTCATTGTGTGTTTCTCCAGCTACAATCCCATTTCTCTGCTCCCTTTATAGCCAAACTCTTAAAGAGAATTGTCTCTAGTCCAACTCAGTCCCTTATCTGCCATTTTCTCTTTCTCTTTTTATAACCTTTCTTTTTAAAATTATTCTCCTCCAGATATTTCACATGTTGGCAAGAGGACTCAAATTTGTTTGGGTCCAAGGCCCACTTTAGGCGTGTGTGCTATACAGAGCTGCACCCCATCCCCCCTCTTCACTCCAGTCTGTCTTTCAGTTTCACCACTTCACTGACTCCTCCCTGACCCTATTAAGGTCATATGCGACCTTAGTTGCCCATCGACTGGTCAGTTCTCATTTTATTCAACATCTCAGCAGGATGTGGCACAGTAGCCTACTCCAAAACACTTTCTTCAGTTGCCTTTTGGGATACCAGAGTCTCCTCATTTTCATCCTGTGACACTCGTCACTCCTTCTCAGTCTCCTGCATTGGTGGTCCCTGACTCTGCCCTGGGATCTCTTTTCTTTTGTGGCCATGGCCTCTCCTTGGATGACCTCATCCAGGCTAGGGACTGATGATCCTCGATTTATATTTCATGTCCTCCTCCCCCCCACCAAGTCCAGATTTGTAAATCCAAATGGCTACTTGAAATCTCCACTTGCACATGTAATAGGCAACTCAAACTTGACCTGCCCAATCTTGATTTTTCCCTTTCAAACTTCGTCCTCCTCCATTGTTCCTCATCTACGTTCATCAGACCTTGACACACTTTTGCTCAGTCCCCCAAACCACAATACATCCTTGATCTTTTTCTTTCCATCATCCCTTGACATTCAATTTGTCAATCTACTCTATTGACTGTCTTCAAAATATATCATGTCCTCACTGTCTCTGCTGCTACAACCCAAGCCCTCGCCACTGCTCTCAACTCTAGCCTGAGCTGTTTTCAGTAGCCTCACCAGTTGGTATCTTGCCTTCCACTGTCTTCCTCTGCAGTGTGTTCCTTCACAAAAGCCAACGTGACCTTTTAAAATGTAAATCAGGTCATACCACTCCCCTGTTAACCTATTATCTTGTATAATAAAAGCCTAATATGCTGAGTGTCCGGTCGGCCATTCAGCCGATCAAAGTGTAATATGCTAATGATATGCTAAGGCCGCTCAGCCACTTGCTATGATGTGTACTGACCACCAGGGGGCAGACAGTCAACTGGTTGACCAATCGCTATGACATGCACTGACCACCAGGGGGCAGACGCTCTGACTGGTAGGTGAGCTTACTGCTGGGGTCTGGCCGATTGGGACTGAGCGAGATGGGCCAGACATGCCCTGGAGCCCTGCTGAGGTCCCTCCCTGGCCCCAGTCATGCACCGGTGGGGTCCCTTGGCCTGGCCTGCGCCCTCTCCCAATCCAGGACCCCTTGGGGGATGTCTGAGAGCCGGTTTCAGCCCAATGGCAGAACGACCAGTCGCTATGACATGCACTGACCACCAGGGGGCAGACGCTCAATGCAGGAGCTGTCCCCTGGTGGTTAGTGCACTCCCACTGGGGGAGCGCCCGCTCAGCCAGCTGCCGGGCTCACAGCTGGCTCCCCGCGGGCCTAAGCCAGCAGCCGGACATCCCCGAGGGCTCCGAAACTGCGAGAGGGTGCAGGCCGGGCTGAGGGATCCGCACCTCCTCCTCCTGAGTTCACGAATTTTGTGTACCGGGCCTCTAGTACTTAGAATAAAATTCTATTATTTTTACCCATCTAAAGGGCCTTAAAGTCCTGGTCCATGATTGACCTTCTGACCTGCCCTCCCTGACTGTTTGGCTCCGTCCACTCCAGCCTGCCCTAGTCAGCCTCCTTGCCTCCACACAGCTTCCCTGGGCTGCAGCTGGCTTTTCTTGATGTGCACACAGCTTGCTCATTATTAGGGTCTTGTGCTCAACTGTCATTTCTTCGAAGATGACTTCCCAGATAACTCTAAGATATGTACCACTAGCCCCAGTCTGCTTTGTTTTTACCCTGCTTTGTTTAACTTCTATCAATTACCAGTGTCTGAAATTATTTTTCTATTCATATTCTTGTCTTTCCCACTCAAATGGAAGCTCTGCAAGGACAGTGGCTTCCTATGCCTTGTTCTTTCTTGTATCCCTTGTGCTTAGAACAGAATTTGCACGTAGTAGATGCTCAGTTAATAACTGTTGAATAAAGTTCAGCACTTACCAGTTATAAAACATACTGCAGGGGTGAGGGGGCAGTCTGTTTACAACAGAGATAGATAGATAGATAGATAGATAGATAGATAGATAGATAATTATCAATAAGTAAAAAATAAGCAACAAACATGAGGTATCATTTTTTCCCTATTCAGTGGGAAAAACTAACGTTGGTGAGAGTGCTAGGAAATGGGTACTGTCATTTGCCACTGGTGGAAATATAAAATTGTCTAAGCTTTCATAAGTGATGAGTCATGGATGATGTTTATCTCAACTTTCATGCATCATGAACTATGTCTCCCATTTTTTCCAATAATTACTCCCCCCCATAATTACTTTTTAAGCCAGAAAAATCCAATCATCTTAATCTTTTCCCCCCTCTTTAAAATAAAAATTTTGTGAAGTTGATCCCAGCAGCGGATGGCCTTGTTTTGCAGTTGCCTCTTAAGAATAGTTCATCTGACCCCTGTACCAGGCTTCCCTGGGATCATGCAATCCCTGTCATTGAGAACTGTGTGCAGAATCAATCTTGTTTGGCGGCCCTGGGCTGGCTTGGGGAGCCCATCGGACATGTGGGGCTGGGGAAAAACATGCAGGCGTGGCCCACCCAGTCTGAGGGTGGGGGGTCCCACCACCCTCCCCACCAAGACCCAGGTCTCCACAGCCAGGGAAGCCAAACATTCCCGGGCAGATCCCCTGCCCCACCCAGCTCCCTCACTGCCTGGGATGGAATTAAAAACAATAATAATCACAGCCACAGGTGCCTTTCTCTCTCCCGTATGCAGCTGGACCTCTTTTGCCCGTTTCCTTAGACACGCTCGGGCCCTGCTCTGCCCATGCCTGGTGGCCAGCCTCCTGCCTGGGCCCAGTCCTGGAAGGGAAGTTCGCAGCTGAATCCCCAATGGGCCATTCTTGTTTCCCCTGGTTTCTGTCTTTCCTGGAGGTTCATTGGTAGCTGGACATTTCACTTAATTCTGTTGCTTTCTGGGCTCGGCAGTTACGTTCCCGAGCACCCCGTGGCTCACCTGGACAGTGTTCACCCAGACGGCTGAGAGCAAAGCCCGCACATACTCGGCTCCTGTATGTTGCATTCACATTTCCTCAGCCTCGTCCCACTTAGAATCTGGCTTCTGACTGTGTGCACAGTCAGCCTCAAGACCTGCCAACCATTGTTGATTGTTTAGAATGTCATCAAGAGTTAAGGGTTGAGCCTTAGCCGGTTGCTCAATGGTTAGAGCGTCAGCCCTCGGACTGAAGGATCATGGGTTGGATTCCGGTCAAGGGCATGTACCTTGGTGTCAGGCTCAATCCCCGGGCCCGGTCAGGGCTCATGCAGGGAGCAACCAATCAATATGTCTCTCTCACATCGATGTTTCTCTCTCTCTTAACTCTACTTCTCTCTTCCACTCTCTAAAAATCAATGGGGAAAACATATCCTTGGGGGAGGACTAACAAAGCAAACTAACTAACTAAGAAAAAGCTGAGGGTTGGGGCTGGCTCAGGATATTGCTTCCCTAGTGTTTGCGGCTGAATGGCACACAGGTATAATGACTCTCCATGTCCAGGGACCTGGTGAAGCAGTGAGAGGGGCAGATTTTAACTACTTGTCTTCTGTTTCCTGTCCCTTCTCCGTTGGGGTTCAGAACAGGGGAGCACCTGCCTGCTGAGATGGTGGACGGGCACCAATAAAAAGCCTCCCTTTTTGCCTTAACCACTTGTTCTGGTTGTGTTCAAGAAGCATAATCCACCCTAGCCGGTTTGTCTCAGTGGATAGAGCGTCGGCTTGCAGTCTAAAGGGTCTTGGGTTTGATTCTGGTCAAGATCACATACCTGGGTTGCGGGCTCGATAGGGGGTGTGCAGGAAGCAGCCAATCAATGATTCTCTCTCATCATTGATGTTTCTATCTCTCCCTCTCTCTTCCTCTCTGAAGTCAATAAAAAATATTTTTTGAAAAGGTGCATAATCCATCTTCATCTTTATACTTGTTAGAGAAAGGACCTGGGGGAGAGGTAGGAGAGGAATTCTCCTAGAATAAGTGTCATCTATCCCTCGTCGGCCTCTGTCGTGGCTTGAGCCTGGACTGTGACTCGGGGTCCCTGCACTGTCACAGGCTGCAGGGGCAAGGGGGCTTCAGTCTCCCCTGTCCATTTGCCCGGCCAGCCCTGCTCTCCTTCAGTTACTCATTTATCTGCACTTTCGTGTCTCCAGGCCACCCATCCCTCATGCCTGAGGGGTTCAAAAGAACCCTGCAATTAATCTAGCTTGAACTTAACCACCTTCTTTAACTTTTCTTCTTACAGCTTAAACTTTGGAACAAATACCGAATTTCCAACATTCCATCACTGATATTCCTAGATGCCACCACCGGGAAGGTTGTGTGCAGGAATGGGCTGCTGGTGATCCGTGATGACCCAGAAGGTGAGACCTTGGCATGTCCGTGCTGTACCCACCTCTGACCCTCTACCCTGACCTCCTTCCATTGCTGGAGAGTATGCAAATGAAATGCAAATGAAATACAGTTGACCCTTCAACCACTTGAGGGTTAGGGGCGCCAACCCCCATGCAGTGGAAAATCCATGTATAACTTTAACTCCCCCCCAAACTTAACTACTAATAGCCTACTGTTAACCGAGAGCCTTACTGATAACATAAGCAATCAATTAACACATATTTTCTATGTTACATGTCGTATAAACTGTATTCGTACAATGAAGTAAGCTAGAGAAAATAAAATGACATTAAGAAAATCATAAAGAGCCCGGCCGGCATGGCTCAGCGGTTGAGCATCGACCTATGAACCAGGAGGTCATGGTTCCATTCCTGGTCAGGTCACATGCTCAGGTTGTAGGCTCCATCCCCAATGGGGAGTGTGTGCAGGAGGCAGCTGATCAATGATTCTCTATCATCACTGATGATTCTATCTCTTTCTCCCTCTCCTTGCCTCTCTGAAATCAATTAAAATCTATTTTTTAAAAAATAAAAAGAAAATCATAAAGAAAAGGGAAAAAAATCATAAGGAGCAGACATAAAATTCACAGTGCTGTGTGTTTTTATCAATACTGTAAGTTCACATCATCAGTCTTAGGCTATGTGGTTTATCTGTGAGTTTTTTCAAATTGCTGGTTAAAAAAAATCTGCGCATAATGGACCCAGGCAGTTCACTCATGTTTTTCAAGGGTCAATTGTATATGTAAGTGGGTTTACTTGGCTAAAGAATATTGTCTTGATGTAATTATGGTTTTCTCCAGGTCATGGTTAAGGTTTTCAGGGATCAGAATGTCCCTCCTGGGAGCTTTAATTCATGGGCGAAGGAGATGGAGCTGAGAAAGGGAGTCAGCTTTGAGGGCGGAGGAGCCGTTGAGCAGCAGCTAGCGCTCCATACTCAATGCCAGTGCAGTGCCCCTGGCAAAGTCGCAGGCTCTGTGTCCTCCCCGCCTCGGTGGCGAGGGCGCCTCACTTCCTGTGCAGGCCTGGGTCTTGCTGGCCGGCTGGCTGGCCACGCACTGGGCAGGCTGCTCCGATCAGGGTGCTCAGTGCTGTCCAACATCGGTTTCTCTCCCCTTTGGACTGGAGTCATAAGATCTTCCTCCCTCACTTACTGATCCAACTAGATGATTCAAGCCTGGTCACACGTTTTCCCAGTGAAAATTGCACCTGCCTCAGAGAATCGCCCTCAGTAGAAAACAGGGCATCATAGAACCAAGTTTTTACCTTCTCAGATTTAAACACACACACACACACACACACACACACACACACACACACACTACTCTGAAGCTTGTTAAAATGTCCGTCTCCCCGCTATTCTCCGCCCCCCCCAAGATTTTTGGATCCATTTGTTCAGGGTGGGCTCCGCCACCTGCGTTTTCAGCCAGTCTGTGCCTCTCCCTCCCAGCCTCCCCTCACCCCAGGCGATTCTGAGGCTGTGGTCCAGGGACCACCATGTGAGAAAACACTGTCTGTTAAGCTGGGAGCATAGTATTTGCGCTTCCTGCCTGGGGCTTAAGTGTCATCAGAATGCAGGCCATCTGGGTTGAGTGGGTTTGACTCTTTCCTTTCCCTAGACTTAAATTGTTATCTCACTTGGTTCCCTGGGCCCCAACTCAAAAATTCTGGGGGCGGGGCCCTGGGGCATCCTATTTTAAAATTCCCCAGTGGTTTCTGAGTTGCAGTCAGAGTTGAGATGCCCTGGATCCCAGGGTTGGAATAGAAGAAACTCATGGTTAATATCTGAGGCAGCTTCCCCAGCCTGGCTCACCACCAGTTCCCCAGGGAGTCGGTTTTACTGTTTGGGGATGTACAGCTTCAGCCCTGGATCCTGGGATTTGGGGTATGACCTGGGCTTCTGTATTCTTCAAAACACCCCCAGCAGATGGGCCCTGTGGTCATGCAAGGTCAGGAACCATTGCCTTGAGGGTAAGTAGGACTCTGTCAGGGACGAGTCCCGCTTTTATTCCTGTGTTGTAGCTGCAGATCCTACGGGTGTTGGATGATACAGTTGCCATGCTCTGCAGCCCCGAGGCCTCTTGGGTCAGAGGCCACACGGAAGAGTCTTAACCTTCTCCCATCTGTTGCCTGTTTCAGGTTTGGAATTCCCCTGGGGACCTAAGCCTTTCAGGGAAGTCATTGCAGGGCCCTTGCTTAGAAATAACGGGCAGTCCCTGGAGAGCAGCAGCCTGGAGGGGTCTCACGTGGGCGTCTATTTCTCCGCACACTGGGTGAGTGTTTGCTCCTCTTCAGCCCAGACAGAACGAGGCAGGGAGGTCCCACCACAACCAGCTGTGATCGGCTCCCGGAGGTGTGACTGCCGGGGCGTAATTTCCTGGCGTCCTTCCTTTCTCCTGTGCCCAGTGCACTGTGATTGACGGGCAACAAGTGCTTATTATTATGAATGATAATAGCAGCAAGAAAACGACTTCTTTTGACTGGTCTAAACAGACAGCTTTCTTAGGCCATTCTGGTGAATGGTCTCTGCGGGGGTTTGACTGCCGCCGGCTGGCCGCCTGGGAGGGGCGGGAGGAGCCTGTGCTGGATGCGGCCATCATGCTTGTTTCTGCCTCTTATGGACCAGGTCCTGCCAGCCCAGCTCTGTGTGGGCCCTGCTGGCCTCCCGGCGATGGCAGGGGGCTGGGAAAGGGGACGCCGGAGGTGCAAAGTCACGCCCAGGATCCTGTTCTTGTCTTTCAGTGTCCCCCTTGCCGAAGCCTCACCCGGGTCCTGGTGGAATCCTACCGGAAGATCAAGGAGGCAGGCCAGAAATTCGAGATCATCTTTGTTAGTGCAGACAGGTAACCTGGTGCGCCGGAGCCGGTCAACGTGCCTTTGTCTCACTTCTCACTTCTCAGTTCTGTAGGGTAGAGCTTGGAGACTGGGATTGGGGAAAGCATAGCTGGGACTAGTGGCAGCGGGACGGATGCATGTCACATGTACTCTGGGAATTGTCTGAAGGGAGGCCGAGAAAGCCTTGTTCTCGCTGTAAATGTGTTGGTAGGTCCTAATTCAGGCCGGGGTCATTTGAGATTAGGATGCATTTTCCTGATTTGTTCAGCTTTTTGGATTGTGGTGAAAGGATATGGAGGTGGGGGTGTGGGGGAGGAGGATAGAAAGAAAAGAGCAGAGGCTAATGGATTGTGATGCCTGTCTTAGCTGGCTGTGCAGTCACCTTCCTTAGCTCCAGCCATGAACTTTGTCTGGGGGTGTCATAAAAACCAGAAGGGCAGACCTTTTTCCTGGACCATGTCGGGCCCTTTTAGCTTCAGTTTCCTCTGCCTCTTGCCCTCTCCCCGGCTTTATTCATCAGTGACCGTCCTACATCACAAAACTCTGCCCCAATTCAGACCGAGCCGCCAGGTACTTCTGCCGTTGAGTGCCTGCTCGCAGAAGGCTCTCTGAGAGCCAGCACATGGAGAGCATGCTGTACGCTGAGGTAGCCTTCACGTCCGTGCTGTTTCATGCTGTGGCCCCTCCCCCAGCTCCCTGGCTTCCATCTCAGTGCCTGTGAGTGGGGACAAGCTTGAAGCATGCCAGGTGGAGTCATAACGTGTTTAAAGCTTTTTAAAAAATCAACTTCACTGCAGTATAATTGACATACAAGGAAATGCAGGCATTTTAAGTACACAGTTCAATGCATTCTGACAAATGTGCGTACCATCACAATTACAATAGAGCATTTCCAGCACTCAGAAGACTTCCCATGCCTCTCCTCGGTCAGTTCTCACCCCCAAGCTCCCATTTCAAGGCACCCCTAATCTGTTTTCTTTGGCTGTTGCTTGATTAGATTGGTCATTCCTGGAATTTCTTACGTGTGGAATCATAGTGTCTATGATTGCTTAAAAGTGTGGTCCTGTACACGCCACTCTTACTATACAAAATAGAAATGTCACAGGAAATGCAGTGTCTGAACATCTGGGCTTCTTATAAAAAAGTGTTAAGATCCATCTGTGTTGAACATGAAAAGTTGGGCTGGGTGCAGTGGCTCAGTGGTTGAGCATCCACCTATGAACCAGGAGGTCACGGTTCGATTCCCGGTCAGGGCACATGCCCAGGTTGCAGGCTTGATCCCCTGTGTGGGGCAACCAGGGGGCAGCCAATTAATGATTCTCTTTCATTATTGATGTTTCGATCTCTCTATCCTTTTCCCTTTCTCTCTGAAATCAATAAAAATATACTTTGAAAAAGGAAAGAGAAGTTGGGCATGAGTTAAACTAGGGGGATGCAGGGGAGCAAGCTGTTGAGATGGCCTGGCTTTGTGGTTTGTATCTGTTGGGGTCCAGCCCCAGCAGGTCCAGGGGTCCCCAAAGGTGTGGACGGAGTCGGCGAAGAAGAAATGACACGGAGACAGCCTTCAGTTGATCAGCAGCCTAGCCAGGATCTCTAGCCAGGAACTCCAGCCAAGTTCTGGTCAGGATCTCCAGCAAAGTTCTGGTTTGGAACTCCAGCGGAAGTTCTGGTTCTCTTGCCATGTTCTCTCGCTAGGTTCTCCTGCCAGGTTCTGCAGGTTCTCCAACCAGGTTCGGTCGCCAGGTTCTATCCGGGTTCTCCTGCCATGTTCTGTCGAGGTTCTACAGCCAAGTTCTGTAGCCAGGTTCTGTCCAGGATCTTTTGCCATGTTCTCTCACCAGGTTCTGTCTCTAGGTTCTGTCTCTAGGTTCTTCAGCCAGGTTCTCTCGCTAGGTTCTGTCTAGGATCTCCAGCCAAGTCCTGTCTCTAGGCTCTGTCCTGTTGTCTTGTTACATCTGTATTCATACCAGTTGATTTTAATCCTATCAATTTCTATTCCAAAGGTTAGGGCGTTTCTTATCTCCATTCCAGGGAGTAAAGATTATGTAGCTTAAGCGTGATTGTGTGTAGTTAAAGTGATTAACTACCCGCCTGGCACTTAGTTAAGGGGTTTTATTCCCTCCCTAACTTCAGGGAAAAATCCCTACCTGGGGAAACAACCTTTCTTGGAGAGGTGACCTTGGTTAAAACACACGGCGCCAAGAAGGGGAACAAACATATTAAGAACAGTATGCCATATATGCCAGGTCCCTTGAAACATATGCTATGCAGATGTTTCTTCTCTGCAGCGACTGTGTCAAGCAGCAAGGATGGACTGGCTCCCGGCATGTATCCACCAGCCCTATGGAGGCATTTGCTTCCCGGCATACAGAGTGGACGGAATGACCCCTCTGTGTCTGAACTCGATCAGACGCCTCTGCATCTGCAGAGCCCTGGGCAGGGCTTGGTGGAAGGTGGGGAGGACCCAGCGGTGGTGCACTCGGGGGTAATAGAGCCTTGTTTCCATGTGTGTCTCTGTAGGTCAGAGGACTCATTCAAACAGTACTTCAGTGAGATGCCCTGGCTCGCTGTCCCCTACACCGATGAGGCCCGGCGGTCACGCCTCAACCGGCTGTATGGGATCCAAGGTAGGCATTCCCACGCCACGGCACTTCTTGGAAACCTGCCCATCCGGGCTCACCACGTCTTTGGCTTTCCTTTCAGAGAGGAAAGAACCTTTTCATTTCCACGAATGTTCACTTGCTTTACCATCTTCAAAATGACATGTGGTGAATTTTACATTATGTGGGTTATACTGTTTTTTAAGCAAAGTGTTTTCACAGGAGAGGCAGCTACTCCTCCCCCTCACCAGCTCCCCAGCGACTTGGCCAAAACCCCATCCCATGGGTTTTACTCTCAAACAGACCTGAGAGTAGTCTGGTTCCATCACTCAGCTGCTTTGAGCCTCAGTTTCCTCATCTGCGAAATGGGTGTGCTACATCGCTGCCACAAGACTTGCTGGGAACACTTACAGGAGAATGTATATAAAGCACTTCCCATGATTCCTGTAGCGTAATGGTGAGGGATGCGTGGGTATTACTTTTAGGTGAGACAGTTGGTTTCCTGAGAGTGTAGCAAACGAGGACTTGGAGTATTGATCATTTTTTTCAGAAACAATGATCATTCGTGAGGCAAACGGGGTTCTTGTTCTTTACTATGTGAATACCTCCATCCAGCCTGCACACGGCCACGTGTTTTCTTGGCAAAGCACTTAACTGGCCTGTGAAGAGTTAAACTCATTCTCTTTGTATCAGCAGTGCCAGAGCCTGGTCGACCCTCGGTGGGTACAGCTAACGTTTGTGTTCTCAGTGCCCCTTGTGTTACATGGGGAGTGGGAAAAAATTAAGATGTTCCTCCAAATCCCACAGCTTATGGGGGAACTCATCTGATCCTTTAATCTTTTCCTTCACCATTTACAGTAAGCATGTATGACTTTGTTTGGAGCTAAAGTTTCAAAAAATACTTTATTTTAAATCGGTGCTTCTCAATTTCAAATGTGCATAAGAATTGCCTGGGGATCTTGGGAACGTGCAGATTCTGATTCAGTGGGTCTGGGGTGGCCCACATTTTTAGGGAGCCCCAGGTGGTGCTGCTGCTGCTCTCCAGGGTATTAACAGTCTAGGTCTATTAATTTTTTTAAATCTTCACCCAAGGATATATTTATTAATTTTAGAGAGACAGGGAGAGAGAGAGAAAGAGGGAGACCTGGATGTGAGAGAGAAGATCCATCAGTTGCCCTCCGCATGCGCCCCCACCAGGGATTGAACCCGCAGCTTAGGCATGTGCCCTGATTGGGAATGAAACTCGAAACCTTTGGGTACATGAGACGTGCTCCAACCAGCTGAGTCAACCGGCCAGAGCTACGTCTATTAATTTTTTGAGAATGTTGGGGGCTCATACCTCCTATTAATAAAAAAGATGAGAGCAGTTCCCTTTCCAAAGAGAAGCCGAGTGACATGACTTTGTTCACTGGTCTAGAAGGAAAAGCACCACGTTGCTTGGGGAGCTTAAAGGAGACGTCACAGGCTTGCTTCCTCCCAGCACTCTGCTTACAGAGACACTGGAAGCTCAGGTGCGCTTTGGTGGGCAGCAGAGGGTGGAATTGCTACCTCCTGAGGATCAGTAAAACTTCATCTCTTCATTCATTCATTCATTCATTCATTCAACAAATACTTGCTGAATGACTTTGAGCAAGTTACTTAACCTCTTTTATCAGTAAAATTTGGAAGTTTCAATGTTTGGAACAGAGTCGGCACTTAATAAGTATTTAACTGACCAGCTCAGGAAAAAAAAGGGAAAATTAGATTTTACAACCTAAAAAAGATAAACTGTTGGGTGTCAAAAACCTTAAACAGCCCTGGCTGGTTTGGCTCAGTGGATAGAGCGTCGGCCTACAGACCAAAGGGTCCCAGGTTCGATTCTGGCCAACAGCACATGCCTGGGGTTGCAGGCTCGATCCCCAGTGGGGGGCATGCGAGAGGCAGCCAATCAATGATTTTCTCTCATCATTGATGTTTCTGTCTCTCTCTCCCTCTCCCTTCCTCTCTGAAATCAATAAAAACATGTTTTTTTAAAAAAGCTTAAACAAAGCCAACCAACAATATTAATAACATGCTGGCAAAGAGTCAATATCTTTCATAGAAAAAGAGCTCTTTCCAGATACCAGTCCAAAAGACAGAGAAAAGACAATATAGCCCTGGCCAGTTGTTCAGTGGTTAGAGCATAAACCTGCAGGCGAAAGGGTCAAGGGTTCGATTTCCCGTCAAGAGCACATACCTCGGTTGTAGGTTCGACCCCCCACCCCTAGTTGGGAACATGCAGGAGGCAACCAATTGATGTCTCTCTCTCACATTGATGTTTCTCTCTCTCTCTCTCTCTCTCTCTCTCTCTCTCCCCCTCCTCCCTCCCTAAAAAAAAATAAAAAAACACAAAAATCAATGGAAAAAATATCCTTGGGTGAGGATTAAAAGAAAGACAATTTAGACAATAAAGATACAAGGTAGGCAATTTGTCCAATGTATAGTGTCAGAATGGATATCAAAAATATTCAGCATAATTTACTTTCATGAATTACGGATGAAAACACTGAATTTGTATATATCACATTTGCAAAGAATTCCAACCTCCACCACCAAAAAAAAAAAAAAAAAAAAAAAAAAAATCCCCAGTGTAGGGAAGAGAGCAGACTGCTGGGACTGTAAATAGGACAACCTTTCAAGAGAGCAATTGGCAGTACATATCAGAGGCCTTTAAAAATTCTATAAGGCCTTTCATTTAAAAATCCCACTTGTAGGAATTTATGCCCAGGAAATTATCCCAGAGCACCCAGCAAAGACTGAGCTTCTCTTGAGCAGTTGGTGGATTTCTGGTTTTTTGGTTATTTCTTTCATATTTGCATACTTGGAATTTCATTACGGACCATGATTCTTTCTTTGCTTCAGCCCCTAGGAAACCCAGAGCTATATTTGTAACCACTTCAGTGATTTTGCAAAACGGACCGTTTCTGTGCGTGTCCTTGACCCTGGCTTCGTTTCCTCTTCCTTTCTTGTGTTCCCTTCAGGGGGATATGTTCATCTGTTTTTATTAGATTATATCATGCAGTTTTTAAGACACCTCAGATCCCTTTTGGAAAAAAAGATGTAGATTTAAACGCATAGGATCCTATTTCTCAAGCTCCAGCTAGCCACTGGGACTGAGCTCAGTGGGAAATGAGAAACCAGAGGGTGGCCCAGTGCTGCCCTTGAGTGGACGAGATGAGCCTTACATTGGAAATTACCAAAGAGCGGAGAGTACAATGATGTAAAAAGTGTTGATCAAATAAGTGCCATTTTGTACGGCAGCTTGGAAGGAAAGACTTTTCAGAGACGCATCCATTCCGCACAGTCTCTTAAGGCCCTGGCAGGGTGGGGATGAGAAGTGCAGTGGTGGCCCTGCCCCAGAGTGTGGAGCTGGGCGCTGGGCCTCACTGAGCCACTCTGCTCGGCTTGGAGGCCTCCCCACATTTCCAGTCATGAGCCATCAGGGGGCAGGATCTCTCTCTCCACCATCGGGAGTTCAGTTGCCCTTTCCTAGGCCTGGGGTCCAGCATGACGCAGGCATCCCTGGTGGTCAGTGCCAAGGCCGTGGGGTCACCGGAAGTGAAGACGGTACCTAAGGATGGTCTATATGTAATGCACAGCCTGTTTGCGGCTGGCAGTCTGCCCTCCCTGTGCTCTGTGAGGTGCTGCTGAGGACCCTTTGGGGGGTGTGGCTGGAGGGGGGGGCATGCATAGGCACAGAAGAGCAATCTCATAAGAGAGATCATGAGCTCTTCAAGAATCCAACACGAGCCCTAGCCGGTTTGGCTCAGTGGATAGAGCATCGGCCTGCAGACTGGAAAGGTCCTGGGTTCGATTCCAGTCAAAGGCACATGCCTGGGTTGCGGGCTCCATCCCCAATAGGAGGCGTGCAGGAGGCAGCTGATCAATGATTCTCTCTCATCATTGTTGTTTCTCTCTCTCTTTCTCTCTCTCTTTCTCTCTTCCTCTCCCTTCCTCTCTGAAATCAATAATAATAAAAAAAAGAATCCAACACGAGTTTTGGACACACCACTAAGGCTGGAGAGTGCCCTTCTGTGGGCAGTTGGCAGGACACACAAATATTTAAGTAGATTAAAAAATGAAATAGACTATTTTCTGTCTGTCTTCAGAAAGCAGAGAAGGGAACTCTCCTTTCGGATGCTCCAGCAGTCAACATGCAAATATTACAGATGGAGGAGCCTCGGTTGTTAGGTGTGGCCGAGACAGCCAAAAAGTGGGTGACCACAACTGAGGAGGAAGAGAATGGAGACTTTTCAGAGACGCGTCCATTCCGCACAGTCTCTTAAGGCCCCGGCAGTGTGGGGATGAGAAGTGCATTTGTGGTCCCTGACTTCAAGGAGCCCCCCTTTGAGGATCAGAAGGCTGATCTGCAGAGGCTCTGTGCCCAGGCAGTGGCGGCCGGCCAGCCACGCCACAGGGAGAGAATGTGGGATTCATGAGGAGCCCCGTTCCGGCCAGGGAGCCTGCACTGCCGCCCAGCCCTGCACCTGGCCCGCCCCACTGCTCCTCGGCTGCTGGCTCCATGGCCCACACTCCTCTGCCATCTGTTCTAGTCTCTCTTCAGCGTGGACCTGTCTGCTTTCCCAGCTCCCCACCTCCTGCTTCCTTGCCCTCGAGGCTATAGTTTTTGGCACAGTGTTTTGTGCCGATGGCTCCTTGATCACTGATCTCTGGGACTCATTCCTGCAAGCAGCCTGTCAGATATGGCCTACTGACCTTGATCTGCCTGCCTCTGGCCTTGTCAAACCAGAGATGCACTAAAGCGCAGTGAAATATGAGTATAGAAGAGCAACACAACATCCTTATCAAGGTGGCATTTAATGAAGGGCCACAGGATGGAGGAATCTGAGTTCAGAGGAGACTTGCTTGGAACTGTTGAACCAGGAAGGCTTCCTGGAGGAGGTGGCTATGGAGCAGGGTCTTACAGAATGTATGTGGTTTAGATAAGAGGTTTGGGACATTTCAGGGTAATGGCCAGAGCAGGTTGCCCATGGTGTACTAGAAGGAGAATGGGCAATAGACTGATGATGCCATATTGTATAGAGCTTTGTACGCTATGCCGAGATCCATGGATTTGACCCTTTGGACTTTTAGAGCCTTTTGAAAAAATTTTAAAATATATTTTTATTGATTTCAGAGAGGAAGGGATAGGAAGAGAGAGATAGAAACATCAATCATGAGAGAGAATCATCGATTGGCTGCCTCCTGCATGCCCCCTACTGGGCATCGAGCCTGCAACCCGGGCATATGCCCTAACCAGGAATCGAACCGGTGACCTCTTAGTTCCTGGGTTGATGCTCAACCACTGAGCAACACCGGCCGGGCTTTTTGAAAAAAAAAATTTTAAATATATTTTATTGATTTTTTACAGAGAGGAAGGGATAGGGATAGAGAGTTAGAAACATCGATGAAAGAGAAACATCAATCAGCTGCCTCCTGCACTCCCCCTACTAAGGATATGCCCGCAACCAAGGTACATGCCCTTGACTGGAATCGAACCCGGGACCCTTCAGTCCGCAGGCTGACGCTCTATCCACTGAGCCAAACCGGTTAGGGCTGAAATTTTTGATTAAGGAGAGATCAGTGCAGTAGTGACATTTAAGCTAGACTGGAAGAGAAATCCCAGAGGCCAGTTCACGGATACTTCTTTCTTTTCTTTTTCTTTTCTTTTTTTTTTTTTTTTTTTTGGTAAATTTTTAAAAATTGCCTTGAGAAAGAGAGAGGAAGGGAGAATGAGAGAGAGAGAAACATTGATTCGTTGTTCCACTTATCTATGTATTTATTGGTTGATTCTTGTATGTGCCCTGACTGGGAAGCAAACCGACAACCTTGGTGGATAGGGACGATGCTCTAACCAACTGAGCTACCCAGCCAGGGCTATTTCTTTTTCCTTTCTTTTTTTAGTTGAGATAAAATTGGTGTATAACATGATATTAGTTTCAGGCATACAACATAATTCGATATTTGTATACCGTACAAAGCAATCACCACAATAAGTCTAGTTACCTTCCGTCACCATACAACTGACCCCTCTACCCATTTTGCCCACCCCAACCTCCTTCCCTACTGATAACCTCCAGTCTGTTCTCTTTATGAGTTTTGTTGTTTGATTGTTTACTTTGTTTTTTACATTCCACATCTAAGCGAAATCATATAATATTTGTCTTTGTCTCTCTGACTTAGCATAATACTCTCACGATCCATCCATAAGGTTGCAAATGGCAATACTTCCTTCTTTTTCATGGCTGAGTGGTATTCCAGTGTGTGTGTGTACACACACACTACATCTTTTTATTTATTTATTAATCCGTTGTCGGACACATAGGTTGTTTTCATATCTCGGCTATCATAAATAATGCTGTATTGAACATAGGGGTGCATATCTTTTTTGAGTTAGTGTTTTGTTTTCTTCAGATAAATAGCAGTATTTATCCATATGCTGGATCATATGGTAGTTCTACTTTAATTTTTTTGAGGAACCTCCATACTGTTCTCCAGAGTGGCTGCACCAATCTATATTCCCACAAACAGTTATTATTCCCGGTCAGGGCACATGCTTGGGTTGTGAGCTCAATCTCCAGTAGGGGGTGTGCAGGAGGCAGCCGATCAGTGATTCTCTTTCATCATTGATGTTTCTGTCTCTCTCTCTCTCCCTCTCCCTTCCTCTCTGAAATCAATAAAAATATTTTAAAAAGAAAAGAAAAAAAGTGTACAGTGTGTTGAGTTGCCAGTGTTATAGTTAAAAACAGAGCAAAGTAAAGGAATTGGGAGTACAGGGTAGGGTTAAGGGGACCCACTTGCAAACTTAGCTAAACTCCTTTAAACATTTTAAATTGATTTATAAATTTAAATCTTAAAAAATACTTACCTGAAAGATAAAATGTCCCCAAATTCTTAAGTCTTTTAACTCTAGTAAATTAAACTTAACAAATATGGCAATTCTTAAGTTCTTCTCCTAAATGGAGCAGTACTGTTAGTATGGTTTTAACTTAGAATCATAACCCAGAATCAGTAACTCATTTTAATATTGTAATCACAGGACCAACCTGTTATTCTGTTGGGCCACCTTGCTTACATGAAAACAAATGCAGAAGTTAAATACCAAATATGTATGTCTTTCTTTCCTTCTTTTTTTTTTTTTTTTTTAAATAACCGGCTTTTATTTATTTATTTTTTAAGAGAGAGGGAAAGGGAGAGGGAGAAGGAGAGGGAGGGAGAAAGAGAGAAACATCCACTCTGTTGCCTTCCACATACACCCTGGATTGAACTCACAACCTGGGCATGTGTCCTGACTGGGAATCGAACCAGTGACCTTTCGGTGCATAGGACAACGCTCAACCAACTGAGCCACACTGGCCAGGGCATGTGGATGTCTTGACACACACAAAAAAAAACATTAATACCATGGGTTTAATTCACGTTTCTAAACTTAATTCTAGATCTTCCTATGTCTGAAAGATGCTCACTTATAAAGGAGATAATTGTATCCTTCCAATGATATCATCTCGGAAGTCTCTTCGCTGCTCATTGAGGTTGCATATGTGGATGGCCCTGGTCACAGTGCTGGTCTTTGCTCTCCAAATAGGATGGTCCTCACCTTCAGAGCCCTTGTAGTTTGAGTCCCTGGTTTGGGACCCTTCCTGAATTCTTCTCTCTAGTCTTAGAAATCAGCAACTCTGCCCTAGGCTGCATGATCCCGCAATTGAATTTTGCTTTTCTTTACCTCTGAGGATATTTAAATGCTTCCAGCCTAGCTCTAAATACCTTTGAACTTGAAGGAGTTGTGTATTCTTTCATACTCTTCATAGCATCACAAAACTAAAAATTGTTCTTTATTGAACTCTGAATTTCCTGAGCTTTGTATGACCATGGTTACAACTTCCAAAGTCATTCCACTGGTGTGTTTATAGGTATGTGTGTATAGTCCAAGCTGGTTTTACTCACAATACTTGCAACACCAAATGTGTAGTTTTTCCACACGCCAACCGGTTCTTTGACACCTGTGTCACGCACATACAGTTCAATTCAATGCAATTCGGACACCAGGTCCCTGGAGTTCGGGTCAGACCCCACAGGGCCACCTGCCTCTCCCCCTCTTCAGATGCCAGTTGCAAGTCCCAGTCCTTTTGACTGACTGGCTGTAAACCAGCGTTCCTGTGGCCCGTCCTCTGCGTCAGTAATTGGCTAGAACAGCTCACAGGATTCTGGAAAACATTTTACTTACTGTTATTACTGGTTTGTTATAAAGGATACCACTCAGGAACAGCCAATGTAAGAGATGCACTGGGCAAGGCTCCTGGGAAGGGCGTGGAGCTTCTATGCCTTCTCCAAGAACTCCCGCCTGGAAGCTCTGCACCCGTCACTGCGGGCTTTATGGAGGTTTCATTATATAGGCATGATTGGCTAAATCACTGGCCCTTGGTCATGAGTTCAACCTCTAGCTCTTCTCCCTCTCCAACAGAGTGAACCTGTGGGTGCTGGGAGGGTGGGGAAATTTGAAGGGGGGAGTGGAGCTGAATGTTCTAGGCTTCTAATCATGCCTTTCTGGTGACCAGCTTCCATTCTGAAGCTATTTATGGGCCCCGCCCCCAGTCATCTCATTAACATACAAAAGGACACTGACCACTCCCAGATTCCAGGGGTCTTAGGATTTGGGACTAAGACCAAATATTAGAACAAAAGATGCCCCTATCACCCCTTATCACGCAGGAAATTGTAAGGGTTTGGGGAGCTCTGTGCCAGAAACGGGATGAAGACCAAACATGTATTTATTATTATATTACAAAATCCCACACACTGCCCGGCTGGCGTGGCTCAGTGGTTGAGCATGACCTATGAACCAGGAGATCAGGGTTCGATTTCCGGTTGGGGCACATGCCTGGGTTTTGGGCTCCATCCCCAGTATGGGGCATGCAGGAGGCAGCTGAACAATGATTCTGCCTTATCATTGATGTTTCTATCTCTCCCTCTCCCTTCCTCTCCGAAATCAATAAAAATATATATTTTTTAAAATCACACACACACACACACACACACACACACACACACACACACGAGTCAGCGGAGGGTCTTGCTGTTTTGAGCGGCTGGTCTTCAGCACCTCCTACGGGGCTGTCTGTGGGAGCGCTCCCGCTCCCTCTCTGACTGTCCCGGGCTCTCACTGAGGCCTTTGATGAGGGCGCTTTCACAGAGCCGTGCCAGGTACATTCCCCACCACCGCCCAAGGTGAGCCACCTCCACCGGGCCTGTCTCTGTGCCTTACCGCAGGCCAGTGACCTGATCTGACAGTCCCTTGTGTATGGAGGAACTTGAGGGCAGAGCATCCCTGTGCTGTCCAACAGGCCCGATGAAAATGGCTAATGCCAATAGAACTCTGACGCCCTCAGCATCTCGGGCGCCAGGCTTGGAGCGTGCCTGGGCCCCCAGTGTCCCCAGCGTGCTGAAGGAGGCCTTCCTCAGTGCCAGGTTTGTTGAGGCGTCCACGCAGGTGTGCTGGGAGAGTCTACATCTTGAGACCGCCGCCCTCAAGTCCCCCTTTCACAGAGCAGCGGGGCCTGCCGCGGCTCACCAGGGCGGCCAGGCACAGGGCCTGCTGCTGCTGGCGCTCAGGTCACTGGCTCCCTCAGAGCTCTGGACTGAGCCCGCACTGTTAACCAGCAGCCTTCAGCCGGCCACCTGAGTTCAGCACGGCCCTGGCATTTGGCCTCCATCCATATCCATATCCTTTATTCTAGGGGAGTAGCTGGGTTGGCCTGAGTTGGAGGGCCTCCTGACTCCCAGCGCATTTGCAGGCTGCAGGCTTTGCTGCCCTGTAAGCTGTTAAAAAGGCCTTTCTAAGGAAAGGGTTTAGACACACTCGGAAAAGGCAAATCCCATTAGCAGGTGTCTAATCCTGGCGGCCAGGGAACACCGTGCTCTTTCAGGGAGGCTTAGGGCCCCTTCCCTCCTGGGCCAGGGCCCCGGCTGGTTTTGTTCCTCGCCCCTCCCCGGCCCCCAGCCTCTGGGGAAGGCAGCTGGGGCCGAGAGGGGACCTTGGCCCTGCCACCAGGGAGCAGACGCTTTAGGCCTGGCGGGGAGGCGGTGTGTGAGGCCCTTCGCTCTCCCAGCACCTGTTTATCTTCCGTTTCTCTGCTGCCTGCTTGTTCTTCTGCTCTTCCTTCTCTTTCCTTTCCCCTCCTTCCTCTTCCATGTCCCCCCTTTCTCCTCTCTTCCCCGCCCTTTGCCCTCTTCCCTATCCCTTTCAAAAAATAGATTTGAGGCAGAATCTATCTATTTGTTATAGAAGCGAAGCATTTGGAGACTGTAATTTTCAGCCAGTGGAGGGTGAGGGGCCAGCGCTGGTGTGTTTTGTAGACAGAGCTCCGTGTGCAGAGGGCTCCGTGTGCAGAGGCTGGTGCCCGTTATCTGGAGCTGCCCATGACCGTGGGGGGAGCCACGGACCCGGGGGAGCTGGACCCAGGGACCCGGGGGGATCTGGCCATGGACCCGGGGCGGGGGGGGGGGGGGGGCGGGGGGAGCTGGCCCCGTGGGCAGAGGCTGGGGGCTGCCTTGGGACCCAGTAAGCAGCTTCTGTGCTCTGTTCTGTTTGTCTTGCTTTATTGTGAGCACATGAAGAAACAGGAAAGGACAAAGAATAATGTAACAAGCACCGCCTGGGATTGACATTTTTGCTTCAGGTATTTCAAATATAAACAAATGGGAGCGTTGACCCAGACAGGGGTGGGCTTCCTTTCACTCCTCTGCGTGCCTTCTCCTTCCGCACCACCCCCCTGCCCCCCACCGGGGGCAGCTCTACCGTAGCTTTAATGTGTTATCTTCATAATATGTTTTCATACTTAACAGCATATATGTGAGTCCATGAATAATAGATAGCCTGCTGGGTGTGTTTTAGAAGCATACTTAAACGCTGACATGGTGTGGTATCATTCTGCAACTTGCTTTTCTGGTTTAACGTGACGTTCCAAGAAGTAAGTATTTCATTGTACGGCTGTGCCATGGTTTATTTATCTGTCCCACTGCTTGTGGATACTTGGTTGTTCCTGGTTTTTCTGTATTTCAAGAACATCGCCATCCATGTCTTCGTGTCTGTCTCCTGCACAGGCATGTGCCCAAGCAGCTTTCGGGCCTCCCAGCCACGTTCAACTAGGCCCAGACCCACACCTTGGAAATCCTTGGGTTTCTCTGAGCTTCAGCATACAAACCAGCTGCCTCCTTCCTCTCCATAGCGCTCTCAGCAAAGGCAAGCTTTAGGGGAGCCAGGAGGGATGGAATCACCCCACCCCTACCGCCCTTTGGTTCTCATTTGGTTTTTATTTTATGTCCATACATTTATCATAGCACCATGTAAGGAGACTGAAACGTATCTACATTCCTGCCTCGCCAGCACAACTGTTTTCACTTTCTGAGTCCCTCTTGGTCCCTGTCCACATGCATACTTACCCATAGCTGTTTCTGTACGTGTAGCATGGTGTGTTCTGCACTTCTGTGTAACAGTACGTTACAAACATTTCCCGTCTTGCCACAGTCTTCACAATGACCATGTCCGTGGCCGCACGATATCTTACCTGCCCATGCGCCCCGACCTGCTCTTCTGTTGCGGGGTCTGCTTTCCTCCCCTTTCTCTTCCCGGCTCCCACAGTCTTTGAGCGATTACTCCCAGGCCCCTCAGATCATCTAGAAACAGAGAAAGAAAGCTCCCTAGGCTACAACCTGCCCGGCTTCTCCACCCCAGACGTCCCAACCACTGCTACCTCCTTTAAAACTCCCTCTTTCTGCCTGGCCAGTGTTGGTCAGTGTGAAGTGTCGACCTATGAACCGGGAGGTCATGGCTCTATTCCCGGTCAGGGCACATGCCCAGGTTGTGGGCTCGATCCCCAGTGGGGGGCTGTGCAGGAAGCAGCCATCAATGATTCTCTCTTATCATTGATGTTTCTCTCTCTCCCTTCCTCTCTGAAATAAATAAAAACAATATACCTAAAAACAAACAAAACAAAACAAAAAAAAACAACCCTCTTTCCTTGGCGGTAGAAAAGCAACCAAACCAAAGGATGGGGTAGTCTTAGTGCGCATGGCTTGAGATGGTTTTAAATACGAAGAGGCTCCTCCCTAGAGGAAACAGGTTGGAGGGGCTTCCTGGGCCTTGTTCTTCCTTCTGTAGGTTTGGAGGGAGATGGTCAGGGCGATTCTTGGGCACCACTTGTGGTCCAGCACAGCCCCCAGGGCAGGGGCTTGGGGCTGAAGCCCGGTCTTGTGGCGTATATGTTCTCCGCCCGGAAGTTGAGCTTAGGATGCTGCAAGTAAAAGATGCCAACCCCAGGCAGAGGCCCACGGTTCCTGGACCACGGGCTCGGTGCTGGAGCTGCCGCTGTCTTCTGTTTCTTTAGCTGGGCCCTCCAGCCGGCGTGGAGGTTTCTGTTTCTCCTACTAGAGCAGTGGTTCTCAACCTTCTGGCCCTTTAAATACAGTTCCTCATGTTGTGACCCAACCATAAAATTATTTTTGTTGCTACTTCATAACTGTAATGTTGCTACTGTTACGAATTGTAATGTAAATATCTGATATGCAGGATGGTCTTAGGCGACCCCTGTGAAAGGGTCGTTCGACCGCCAAAGGGGTCGCGACCCACAGGTTGAGAACCGCTGTACTAGAGTGAGGCACCAGTCTTCTGTACCGCTGCCGTCTTATGAGCCAAATAATTAATTTAGGGCTGATAAAAAATAGTGATGAGCTTATTTATAACAAGACCTAATATTTATGGCATACTTACTGCTAACCAGATACTCAGCTGAAAAGCATTTTATGTCCCGCTGGCATGGCTCAGTGGTTGAGCATCGACCTATGAACCAGGAAATCACGGTTCGATTTCGGATCAGGGCACATGCTCCATCCCCAGTGTGGGGCCTTCAGGAGGCAGCCAATCAATGATTCTCTTTCATCATTGACGTTTCTATCTCTCTCTCCCTCTCCCTTCTTCTCTGAAATGAATTTAAAAACTGTGTGTGTGTGTTTTTAAAAGCTTTTTATACTTGTCACCTTATTTATTCTTCACAACAACCAAATAAGATAGGGAACTGTCGCTACCCCCGTTTGGCAGCTGGGAAAACGAGTCTCTCAGGAGCGACTTGCCGGATCTTCCTTAAAATTCTGGCCATAGTAGCCCATCCCGGCTGGGGAGCGATGAGTGTAAGTGAAGCAGAGATGAGCTGCCCCCTTCCATTCCCTCCGGAGAAGCCCCTTGCTGGTGTGGAAGTTACTTCATATAAAGGCATCGGCTAGAAATGTTCCGTTCCCTTTACATTCCCGTTAGAGCCTCTGCCCTATTTTCTCCTTAGAAGTCTCAGCTTCAAGGGGGCAGGGGAGCAGGGAATTCATGATGGCAGAGGAGAGGGAAGAGGTGATTGCAGTCTCCGCCTCCTTCCCCTGCAGCCGTGGGAGGAGAGGGATGAGGGAGGTGGGTGGAGCAGCAACCTGTAGATGCAGGGCCCTTCCTCTGCCCTAGTCACGGAAGACCCCTGTCCCAGGTGCTGTGAGAGCCCCGCCACCTGGTGGCCCAGCAGAAAGAGCAGCTGCTGGTACAACAGGCAGTCCAGGGGTCCTGTCCCAGCTCGGCCAGTGGCCGGGTGGCCTTGGGTGGGTAGCCGTACTTCTCATACCATCTGCTAGGAGGCTTGAGCACTGGGCGGGGAGTGCTTCCTGAGCCTGGCAGAGCGGATGCCCAGCTTCCCCTCTCCTACCCACTCAGTCGTCCTGGGGGAAGCACATGCCCTCAGGGCTCTCGGGCCAAAGGAATCAAGATCTGGGGATGGGAAGGGGGCCTGGCACGGGGCGGAGATGGGCTTCTCCAGGTTGAAGTCTGATTGTGGATACAGTCACATGCACCTTGTTATTTTGGGCTTTTGTGTGTGTCTGTATGGATGTCTGTTTTTATTGATTTTTAGAGGGATGGAGCGATAGAAACATTGATGAGAGAGAAACATTGATTGGCTGCCTCCTGCATGCCACCCACTGGGGATTGGGCCTTCAATCCATGCATTTACCCCAACTGGGAATAGAGCCGGCGAACTTTTGGTTTATGGGTCCACACTCAACCACTGGGCCACACCGGCCGGGCTGTTTGGGGCTTTTAGACTGGGCTTCAGGGCTTGAAGCACCAATACAAGCGGGGCCTGCTTTCCCACCGTTGGAGAGGAGGGGAGTGGAGGGGAGGGGAGAGGAGATGCAGGCCTAGTGGAGTGGTTCTTTCTTGGAATCAGCTGAGGGCTCCTCTGCAGCCAGCTGGGGGCTCTGGGTTCTTACCTTGCCACCCTGGTCCCCACGGGCGTGGCTGCAGCCATGGTAACAGCAAAGGCCCTTTAGAGTAGTCCCTTGGAGAAACGGAGGCACTGAACCAGGAAGTGGACTTCTTTGCCTTCAGATTTTACTTTTCCTCCCTTCTCTGTCCCCTGGGCCTGCTTGCCCTCCACAGACCAACGGGACATCCCACGTGTGGGCCACAACCGGGCCGGCTGCTGGGTCTAATCATAGCAGTGGGTGGGCCCCAGTTTAACCCAACACTAGCAATTGCCCAATTTAAGAAATACACCGATTCTCTGATTAAAGGACGCTGCCAAAGCATTCTCGAGGTAGGGCATGGCGCTGGAGACACCCTCTGCAGCAGCCGCCTGTTGTGGCCCCGGCCCCGGCCCCAGCCTGGGGTACGGCTGCTGACTCAGCCCAGCCCGGTCCTCAGGGATGGGGACAAACCCAGGCTGGGGGCTCGGGGGGGGGGGGGGGGAGGGGGGTAGATAATGTGCAGCTGGGAAAATGAGGCTGGATACACCGTCTCCTCCGCTCCAACACCGACTCCCCGGGGCCTGGACAGCTCTGCTTCCTAAAGCCCCGTGGGAACAGGCTGTGCTGCCAGAGAATGGCCTCCCGGCAGAGCCTGGTTCTCTCGGGGCCTGTCCCGCACACGCTGAGCCACTTCCAATAGGTGCGGGCAGAATGGATTCGTTTTCCTTTTGAAGACAGGCCCACCACCAGGTGCCCGCCCCCGGCCGCCATGGCCGGTTAAAAAACACCAGGGCCATATTTCTGGTACCTCAGTGTACCCCCCACGGAGAAGTAAAATGTCAACGGAGCAAATTACCGACCGAACGCATTGGAATCTATAAATATTAAATTGCTCTGGCTTTCACTTGCCCGTGTCCAATTAAAGCCCCGTCGGCTCCAGGGGACAGGCGGCTGGTTAGTGCGAGCTGGGCTGGAGAGGCAAGTGTCCCCAAAAGGCAGGGCTGAGGCTGACCCTGTGGGCTGTGGTCGTGGGGGGTGGCCCTGACTGGAGGAGAAGCAGCGGGTGCAAAGAGCAGGAGGTGGAAAACCCAGATGCAGCTGGAACCCAGGATGGGGTTGCTCTGTTTTTCTATTTGCAGCTCTGTGGGGGGGGGGGGGGGGGGGTGCAGGGAGCTATGTGTTGCATTTGTTACCCCAGCCCAGGACTCTAATGTGAGGGTGGCTGCCTTGCTCCCTCCAGGGACTGGACCCCTCAGAACAGATATTGGAACCCCCCCAGGCTACAGGACTGGAATTGGGGGGTGGGGCTGCCACCTCCCAAGGCAGCAGGGCTGGAGTTGGGCCACTGGCCCCCTGGGCAGCCAGCTGTCCTCCTCCTGTCCTGCTGCCGCCCCTGCCCCAGGCTCCTCCCCGACACAGGCCCCGCCTTTGTGTGACGCCCACGGCATGGTTGGTTTGTGTTGGTTTGGCGTCTGTACGCTGCCTGGGAGCGTGTGTTCACACCATCAGTTACGGTCGGACTCCTGGCAGGTGGGGGCAGCGTTTTCTGCCTCTTTGGGATCGTTTAGGATTTATCGACTGCTTCCCTGTGCCAAGACCCTGTGCGATGTTCTTTAAATACACAGCTCGTTGATCTTCACACAGTCGGGTGAGGTGGGAACTGCAGGACATCCACCCCGTGGCCCAGAGGGGGGAAGGGACCTGCTCGGGGTCCCGTGGAGAAGGTGTGTGCAGACCCAGCGGAGTTCCGCGGCTGATCAGGGGCTGGGCCCGATCCCATCCGAGGCTTTCCTGAGCCTCTGCCTGGTCCTGGGTCCTCCTGTGCCCTCTGGGTGGGAGCTGCCCCTCCTGCGGGCGGTGGCCACGCCAGCTCTTTCTCTTGCAGGCATCCCCACCCTCATCGTGCTGGACCCGCAGGGGGAGGTGATCACGCGGCAGGGGCGGGTGGAGGTGCTGAACGACGAGGACTGCAGGGAGTTCCCGTGGCACCCCAAGCCCGTGCTAGAACTGTCCGACTCCAACGCCGTGCAGCTCAACGAGGGCCCCTGCCTCGTCCTTTTTGTAGGTATGAAGCTGGGCGGGGGTGGGGGCGGGGGGGGGGGCAGGGGGGGGCGGGACCGACCCACCTGAAGTGGGAGATGCCTGTCCCTACAGCTTCTTCTGTCACAGAACAATGCGGAGCCTGGGCCTTTGTCTCTCCCTGCAGCCTTGCTTTTGACCCCAATGATTTATTCATGGCTCTCCCCTGTGGGAGGGGTTCTGGGAGCTGCCGCTGTGCTTTCCTTCCTAGCTGCTCCCGACCGCCAGCTGGGAAGCATAGGTCAGGCCCTGGGCCCCCATGAACAGGCCCATTGTTGGAAGGAGGTGGGGCTGCACCGAGGCAGCTGCCGGGCTCAGCCCCCCCCCCCCCCCCCCCGCCCCCACTGCCCTCGCCCCTCGGGCTGCTGCTGCTGCTGGTCACCTGTGTTCTGGCCAAATGGCCGGGGCTGCTGGGGCTCTCCCAGCCTCAGGTGGCATCTCTGTGGCCAACCACCCCTCTCGGTCTCCCCTGTGTGGCTCACTCTGGCGCTCGGTGGGTGGCTGCTGTGAGAGGCAGGAGGGCACAGGAAGATGGACTTTGCTCCCTGCAGCCCCGTGAGGTGACTGATGCCTTTTGCTAACAGAGCAACTGCTGCCCAAGGGCCACCTCAGCCTCTGCGTGGGGACTCGCTGCTCAGCTCCAAGTAACTTTGGGTGCTAGGAGCATGGCTGAGAGGCCGCCATGCCCACTCGGTGAGGTGGGTTTGGGGATGTGTGCAACTCCCACCCCTGTTCTCTGGAGGTCTGGTTTGGAGACCCCCCGGGGAAGGGGGCCACACACAGACTCGGAATTCTTGAGCACACCCACTGCAGGCTGGTCCTGTGCTTTGAGGACAGAGGCTGTCTGTCCGGGGAAAGATGGCCTGGGGGCTTTCCCCGCCTGCTACAGGCTCCCACACCTTTGTCCCGGGGCTGAGAAACAATTCTGAACTGAGGGACAACTGGGACCTCACTGGTCACCTGCAGATGCGGAAAGAGAGACCCAGAGAAGCCAGGCGAGTTCCAGCATCACAGCGAATTAGACGTGGATCTGGAGAGTCCCCAGGACCCTCGAGCTGTGTGGCATTTCTGGGTGAAAGTTGCCTGCTGGCACCTGCTGCCCCTACCCCCCCAGCTCTGCAACTCGGGGTGTCACTGTTGTTCTCAGTTACAGGGCTCAGCGGGCGTGAGCCCGGGACCCCAGTGTGTGGCTGCTCTTGGAGGCAAGGGATGCCCCACAGGGGCTCTGGGAGCCTCGCTGGGTGGTCTCCATGCAGCAGCCTGTCCCCTCCCAGGTGAGCCGGGCTGGTAGCTCTGCCTCCCCGGGGCCACCAAAGCCGCTGGCCAGACAGCAGCCCCACCCACCACCACCACCTCTGCCATGAAGTCAGTGATCCGAGTCCCGGCATCTCATTCTGTGACTGAGAGAGACTCTACCGGGGACCTCCAGTCCTGGCTGAGGGGAAGCTTAGCTCCCAAGGTGGGTTTGTGAAGAACTGAGTGGAACGTATCACTTTTGCTTGGGGCATTAATGCTACTCAGTGAGGTGAGCTGTTCCTGGGAGCGCAGTGCAGGAGGGCACCGTGTGAGCAGGAGGCCTCCCTCCTGCACCAGGAAGCAAGGCCTGTGTCCCCAGGGAATCGCTTCCACTCAGGGGCTGCCCAGGTGGGCAGTTCAGCCCTGAGGGCACCACTCGCTGACAAGCCCTGTGCTTCATGTCTTTCTCTCCCCATCACAGATTCTGAGGATGATGGGGAGTCCGAGGCGGCCAAGCAGCTGATCCAGCCCATAGCTGAGAAGATCATCGCCAAGTACAAAGCCAAAGAGGAGGAGGCGCCGCTTCTGTTCTTTGTGGCGGGGGAGGTGAGTGCCGCCTGGGCCAGACCAGGGGCCGACCTTTAGAACTTGAGTGATGGGCTTTTGGGGATGTTGAAGGGGGCCCCGGGGTCTGGGGTGACGGTACTTCCGGACAAGCTCACAGACAGGTGAGGCGCAAAAAGGTGTGTCGTGGAAAACCACCTCCCGCCTGGCTGCCTCCTCCTTCCTTCTCCCTCGCTCAGCGGCCTCCGAGCTGCAGGGAGCCCTCCCAGGGCAGAGCCCTCTCTGCAGCCACCAAGATCGCGGTCCACACTCCCTCCCTTGGGGCTGGGTCGGAACCAGGCCCTGCTGCTTTACAGAGTGTCTGCCAGGTCAGCCCCGCCTCACCGGCCCTCCAGTGAGCTTTTCCCAGGACAGGGATCC
Organism: Myotis yumanensis; assembly: GCF_028538775.1. NCBI lineage: Eukaryota > Metazoa > Chordata > Mammalia > Chiroptera > Vespertilionidae > Myotis > Myotis yumanensis. The sequence goes on along the minus strand of NW_027223767.1, from coordinate 19,336,800 downwards.
CGCCGGGGGCCACGCTCTGACCTGAAGTCCCAGCCAGCCAGGGAGGGTGCGCGGGTTGGAAACTGCGCCCCCCCCCCCCCCCCCCCCCTCTCAAGGCCGGTCTCATGAAGTTGGGCTGGACGGAGCAGAGGACTTCCTCCAGGGTGAGCAGGCAGGGCCCTTCACTGGCCACCTCCAGCAGGCGCCTGCCTCCTCCTGAGATACAGGACACTCCGCCCTGCAGGCTGGGAGTCTGCAAGATGGGGTCAGCGCAGGCGCCCTGCCTTGGTTCCCCTCCTCAGGAGCCATCTCTGCACATGTTCCACCGCCTCCCCAATCCAGCCGGGCACCAGCCATACGCCGGTTATTGACAGACACTTTTGGAAGCCCCGGGGCCTCCTTCCGCCCAGCGGTACCCCCAGTTGGTCAGAGCCCATGCTTACTTCAGGCTGTATTTGGATCCCAGGAGAGGCAGCAGTGGCCAGACACCCTGAACCAGCACCCATTCATCACCCCCTCAATAGCCTCCCCTGCTATAAGCCCTGCGGGGCCCCTGCCTGCAGCTGAAGTTCCCCTGCTGCCTGCCGTAGGGTGGAGGGGACAAAGCAGGTTCACAGGCCCTGCCTCGGGGCTACACGAGCCCACTCCACACAAAGCACAAATGCAGGCTGCTCCGAATTCATTAAACTCTGACCCCGTCCAGACGGCTCCGGCTCCGAGGGAAAAGATGGGTGTAGAACAGAAAGGGCTGGGCTGGGTGGGGTGGGGCTGGAGGGCTCCAGGAGCTGCTGTAGAAATGTGGCTGAAAGGGGACGTTTTGTGGCACCAAGCCAAGTGCTTCCCCTGTTCGGTCCCATTTGTCCCCCCTCTCTGGCTCGATAGAATCATTGCCGCTTCACAGATGAGGAGGGCGAGGCTCCGAGAGGGTGAGATGCCCCGGTCTGGCCGGCTGGGCTGAGTGCCGGCCGCTCTCACACCTCACCCAGCCCCGTGTGACCTGGTATTAAATCCATTTTACGGGGCAGGAGACCTGGGCTCAGGGAAGTGACTTGCCAGAGTCACACATTAAGTAGGTAGCAGAGAGGAGTGAGCGTGAGGTTGGTGTGACTTCAGAAGCAGTGCCCTGCTCCTTTGTCCTTGTGGCCCAGCAGATGGACTGGCCCACGAGGGAAGGATGCTGGGACCAGAGAGCTGGACAGAGGGGCTTGGTCATCCACTGCTCTAGTTCCCCGCCTGGCCGCCCGTCCTTCCTGTGCGTTTCACCTGAGCTCCTGGCCTCGGCAGCTCCCTTGGTCCGGTTTCTGTCTGCATGCTCGGAAGGAAGGCAGCATGGGCGGAGGATGGGCACAAGGCGCTGGGACATCCGGCGTTGACCGAGCACCTCTGAGCTCAGGATTCCGGCCTCTCACATTCCAACCAGGGCTGAGGGGGCCCCTTGTTTGTGTCCATCCTGTCCCCTCGGGCAGGCAAAAGCCATCCCTTCTGAAGCCTTAATAACCATTAAAGTTCATCTCTCTGGGGAGGGGAGGATGGGAACTCCGTGTTCAGCAGCTGTCCAGGTATCTCTCTCTGTTAATCGTGAAGATTGTTCAGTTACCCACGTGGAGGGCCTGAACCAGGGAGACAGCGCCAGAGATGCTGAGTCACCGAGCAATTCTGGGGTTGGGGGAAGAGATGGTTACCAATAATCTTCCTCATGGTGTTCCCTTTGAGGAAGGAATTCTTTTGGTCTCAGAAACCGGTGAGCTTTAAGTTTCATGCCTCTAGCTCACCAGCATAAGGCCAGGAATGCCCCACGCCCTTTCTCGGCAGGGTGACTCCGGTCTTTCACTCCGTGTAGAATACTAGACTGTACATTGTATAGTGAGACCGCCGCGGGATGGGTCCGTAGGGTCCGTTTTCTGTTACCTGCCACATGAGGGTCGGCAGCGCGAAAGGGAATTCCAGATGGTTACCTTGCAAGTCTGTCTCCTGGTCTTTGGATTTCTGTGTTTGTCTTTATACCTAATAAGGCTGCATCTGATGTCAGGAAAATTCACCTGGACAGTCCCTGAGAATGTGTGGGAAAGGGTCAGCTTCCTGCTCAGATAAGTACAGCATCTCGTGTCAACGTCAGTAGTGTCTCTGTAGCCCTGTCTTCCCTCCTGGTTCTGCGATGCCTGCCCCCTGAAACACAGGCAGGGCTGGAGCCCAGATGGGCCTTGGCACAGTGGGGCCGCAAATGATTGAGAGTTGACTGCAAAAGCAAGCAATCAAAGGTCATCACATTTTTTTTTTTGCAAAGCAGAGGCTTTCGTGCTAATAAAGAAGACTCGCCTGGGGGCTTGGGGTGATGCAGAGAGAATTTTCGGAACCAGCCTCCCCCTCTGCAAGGCAGGGCAGGGCCCACTGCTCCACACTCTGGGAGCCCGTCTTTCATGGAGGAGGCCCGCTCTTCAGGGTGATGATGGAGTGGGTCCATCCCACGCCATCTGGGGATCCTGGGCCCAGGGGACTCTCCGCTCTCTCTTGAAAACTTACAGGTTGTCTCTCCCTTCTGGTGACTTCCAGGATGACATGACCGACTCCCTGCGAGATTACACCAACCTGCCCGAGGCCGCCCCCTTGCTCACCATCCTGGACATGTCAGCCCGGGCCAAGTACGTGATGGACGTGGAGGAGATCACCCCAGCCATTGTGGAGGCCTTTGTGAATGACTTCCTAGCAGAAAAGCTCAAACCGGAGCCCATCTAGTGGGGCTCCGGCCTCGTGAGACATTATTTAAAACTCAGTCTTCTCCTCCTCCTCCTCTTCCCCTTCCTTCCCTCCGCCCATGGACTTTCCCAGCGTGTCCTGAATCACACAACCCAAGTGTCCAACCTCTCTGTGGTGCCTTGTTTTCTGCACTAACTCCTCAGCCAGCACCCTGGGTGCGCATCCTCTCAGCAGCAGAAGAACCGCCATGTTTGGAGACTCTGCTTGGGATTCGCAGGGTTCCCGTAACCCGGCCGGGGCTGGGGCTGCATCACTCCCTGTCACCAGGTGTTCTACCGAGTGAGCCTGCAGGGACAGTGCTCGGTGCTCTGGCTCACACAGTTCAGCGACACAGGTGGGGCAGGGACAGGGCCACCGCCTCGTCAGGCCTTAGCTGAGAGCTTCTGGTGAGAAAGCCTTTCTAGATGACTCTGTCTCGGTCTAGGGAAAGCTAGCTTGTCCGTTGGTTCTTGGGCAATTGATCTCGGACCTCAAAGGAAGCTTGTGTTCTTTTCTGGTGAGAAGAAGAAAAAAATAGCTGCAGTCATGATTCATGTAGTAATTGCTTCATTTGATTGGGCTCCTACCATGGGAGAAGAGCTCTCATTCCTTCCTTATCTTTCTTCCTTGATCTTGACCTTCTCTAAGTTTCTGCCTTCTCATATGAACAGCCCCCACTAGCTTGGAATTTTGTTAATAAATTCTTCCCCCTTGGACTTCTTCCCAAGGAGATGCACTTGGCCCTGGTTCTTAGAGGAGCACCACCTCCCAGTGCAGACCGCTGACTCAGCCCGGCTCTGGGCCTGGGACCACGGAGCTCTGTTGAGGTGCTCATGCCCACCTCTGGTTACCCCTGTCATTCCCTTTTCTTGTCAGAGCAGAACTAAAAGGAGACAAATTACCAGAAGCATTGCTTTCCCCTAAGAACCTGCAGGAAGAGCTGTGCCCGAGGGTGGGAGTGAGGGCAGAGGACATGGCGATGAAGAGCAGGCCTTGGACCCACTTGGCTGGACCCTGGTGGTCGGCTCCTTATTTGGGCTGAACTGACCACTAAAAGGAGAATAACATCTGTGTTCTTGGGATTTGTGACGGAAGGTTTGCCTGGGGACTTGCAGGGTTTTAGCCTCTTTCAACCAGATGCCAGAGTCCTTAAAGCAATCCCAGACCTTCCCCGTGGCCCCACTCATGGCACTCTGCCAGCCAAGACCATGGATTTGGAAAACCCAGCCCCCAGCTGTAACACCACTGCTCCTTGCCGAATTGGATTGTTGATTTGTAGTTCAGAGGTACAAAATGAGTTGGTAATGAGACTGTTACTCGATGTCAGCAGCCTGAAATGCAATCACCTAGTAAGCAATAAAGCAGGCATCTCTGGACGTTACCAACCACTCGGCCATTCCTGTCCTTAATAACAAACATCTTTTTGCTTGTGGTGCTGTGCTCGTAGGAGGTGGGCAGGGGGATGGGACATAGGAGAGCCTCTCAATTTTCATTGGACACCTGGTGGCTACGTTTCAGAATTGTCGAGGACCCCGAGACCCAACGCGGTCATCTGTCAAATCCTCCGGAAGCCAGAAAGCTCGTTCGGATTAGAGCACTAGAGGCAGCTCCCTGCTGGCTGCCTGGCTGCCATCTCTCTTGGTTTGACTCGCCCTTGCACGCGGTGGATTCTCAGAGTAGACGTCCTTGTGGACATGTGTGCTCATTCCCTCCCTGTAGGGGAGCAGATGCTCTGAAGCTGGAGAAGTCCAGGTTGGGAAACACAAGGAATCGGACCCGTGTCTCCCTGTGATGGATGAGGCAGTAGTTGGAGATCCTCACACCTAGCTCTGTCTTAGGGCCGGGGTTTCTCTGGGAACCCTGTCAGTGTCTCCCTTGGGGGGTGGGATGGGGGTGGGGACAAGTTGAGTTTCACCTCCTTTGGAAGATGGGTAAGATTTCTGTCCGTACCCTGTGTCTTGATGACCTTGGGAGAAAGGTGGTCTCGTAGCAGCTACTTACCATCTGGGGTGGAAGGAACAAATCCAGTGAAGAGTCCCTGTGAGTCATCGCAGCAGAAAAAAATAGGTCATCTGTGGTCCTTCCATGTCCCGCACAGGGCTGACTGAACTACTTGCCACTAAAGTCAACTAGCTCCTTGGCGCCAGAATCCCCTTTAGAGAGGGGGTGCTGGTTCAGATCGGTGCGAAGCTTCACTAAAAAGGCGCATTAGGGTTATAGAATGGCGACTTTGGGGGGCAATGCTGGGGGAGCAAGACAGTGAAACATCCCTGTCTTGATAGCGCAAGCGATCTTACAGGTTATTGGTGCAGACGAAGTGGGTGGCTTCTTAATTTCCACTAAGCACCTCCAAAATACCTTAAAATTCTTGTCGCTAATTGGAAGCAGGTTAAAACACCAGCTGTCGAGTATTCAGGGGTTTCCGACAGCAGCTAAGGAAACCATGCCCTGCAGCTTGAGGCAGGATGGTGGTTGTAAAAATGCCACCCCCGGGTTCCAGATTGTGCTCACCACAATGACTTCCAGATTTGATTCTATCCGTTTTCACAGCAGAAATGAGGGTGTGTTTTTTTTTGTTTGTTTTTTAAATCTGTCCCCAACAATAAAGATCTGCTTCTTCTAGATTGGTATTACAATGGGCAGTTGCAGATGCCAGAGGGTGACTGAACACCAGCTTCCTTTGTCTCCCTCCTCACCCCCCCCCCCCCCGCCCGCCCACACACACTCACACACTCACACACTTGAAATCAATGGCGCTCCCTTACCCGAGCACTGGGAGCCAGTACTGCTTTTTTGGCATCAGCCAAGCTTCAAGTGGTAATTTTCAGCCAGACTTTGTTTTTTCCTGTTGCCTAATTAAAGACACCGAAAAGCTGTTCTCTCCTCCTGCTGCCTTTTTGCAGGGCAGCAGAAAGAATTCTGCAATGATGTAAAGACTAGGATATGGTCCAGGGACAGATCTGCCGGGTCTAATAAGCTGTTGCTCTGTCACCTGAGAAGAAAGCCACACGTGTGCGCGTGGGTGTGCGAAAGGCTGTGCACTTGAATTACAGCGCTGGGGGGGCAGGGGGGCTGAGTGAGTGTCTGGTCCATGCCCCTCTGGTCCTGCAGGCACGGGCACGCGCACATTCTGTTCTGTCGTTTGTCCTGGTTAGCGTGGACAGGCCCGTGCTTGCCCCATAGGACCGGGATGCCACCCAAGGACAGATTGTAGGGAGGCTCAGCCGCGCCCTCTGCAGCTTTCCTCAGGCTGCCTCTTTGTGAAACAGGGACGGTCAGAGGCCCAGGCTCAGGAGCTTTCCAATTCACTCTCAAGTGGGCCTGCTGACGTGAGCACTCAGCCCCTTTCCCTCTGCGTGGATACTGGAAGAGCATCCCCTGCTTTCCTTCAGGCAGGCCGCTCAAGGGAAAACTCTTTGGGGACAAATGGCTGTTGTTTATTAGCTCCATTATTGGTGCGAATGGTGCACGTGCAAAGGGTGAAATATTTCCCAGGCAACAAAAGGCTTGTATGTAGGGAAATTTTTATATTGGGCCCTGCTTTATGGCCAGGGTTTCTCCTACTGGGGAAAATAGGAATTAGGATGTTCTACACACCCCTTGCATGGGAAAGCATGACGTAAATATGCTTCATTTTCAAGACATAAATATGTCCCGCCCCCTTGGTGTTTGGAGTACTTCCCAAGCCAGGAAGTGTGTTGTTAAATTTGAGTAGGAGTGTTCTGAGGGACTGTTGGGTTTCCGTTCAATAATGTGCCAAAGCCTCTGTCCCCAGGCAGCAGGCCGGTGGGACGCTCAGAGACAGCCGCAAGTCTGGTGCTGGTGCCTCACACCAATAGGTCACCCACAATGGGCTAGAACTAGGATTCAACAGGAGGCAGGATCTCAGGACCAGGGCCACAAAATACATCTCCGGTGGACATCAGAGGCTATGGGAGTGCCCGGCCAATCACGAGCCACTGTGCCTGTGGCAATCAGTTGGTGAGTGGTGAGAGGGAGGCTTGGAAGCCAGACCCTGCTGCAGCCAGGCCACCTCCCCAGCCTTTGTTCCCTTCTTGCATTTTGAGGAAGCAGCAGCTTTCGTGATGGTCCTCACCAACTACGAAGCTTCAATTTAAAAAAGCAGCGCTTCCCTACAAAACAAATGCAGTGAGAACAGACCTGATGCTGTTTGTCATGTGTTCAGGTTTTTCGACGTACGCGGCCTTCGAGCAGCAGCCCTGGCATCCTAAGCTCGGCTGTTTGCAGAGCTCGGCTTGCAGCTGCTCTCTCAGCTGCTCCAATGCAGCAGGGCAACCTAGTGAGAGACTGCCTCCTCCAGAGCGGTCGTCTGGCTCACACAGTAACCTGGCTGCTAGCTTATTACCTTTGTGTATTAATTGATGAAGAGACAAAAATATCTTGAAGTTTAAGGTGTCTACAAGTGTGTGTCTCCCCCCCCCCCCCCCCCAAAATGTAAAAGCTGCAGGAGGGCAGAGGTGGCTTGGCCAAGAGGGGAGCCCTGGGCCCAGCAGGGCAGCCAGGCGTTTTCAGCACCACCCATGGGACCCTGGCTGAGCACTGCTAATGGGGTCTTTGGTGGCAGAACAACAAAAGTGGAGCTAAATGCTGCTCAGCTTGGATGGTGATGACATCTGTTGTTGCTGTTACCCCTGGGGCAAGAGGTAGGCCCCAGGGGGAACCAGTCCCTAGGTCTGTACATCCTCTGGGCCTTCACCTGGGAGAGCAGCTGTGACGGAGAAGGAAACAGGTTGTGGGGGGGGTGGGGGGTTCTCCCTGCCCAGAAGCTCCAAGCCAAAGGGCGAGGCAGTGGTTCCCAGTATGGCCTGGGGATCCCAGTGTTTGCCTGAAGCTGCTTTCTCAGAGGTTCTATTCAAGGGGGCGGGGTTGGGGGGATGAGGTGCTAGTTTTGTTTTGCTGTGTCCACTTCTCATTTCTATGCATTTTCTCCTTAGTTTTGGGTCCACTGAGCTCCTATACTTCAAATTCTGCCCGGAGAATGACAATATGGATGAATCTCCAACTTACCTGAGCAGTGGCTTGCAAAATGCTTCGTGGTGGAGCATTTAAATACTCCACCCTCTTTTCAACTTAAATCCAGGAAAAAGCCTCCCGGCCGGTTGGGAATGGTTTGAGGTATGGCTGCCACCTTGTGGCAGAATCATATTACAACTGTGCTCAAACACAAAGGCAAGGGGTAAGCTTGGCCAACCTTCTGACATCTTTCAGCCAAGCAGTGTTTTGCTTGTCAGATCCTGCTCAGTAGTTATTATTTCCTGGGGAAATGGTGGCAGAGCAAGTGTTGGCCTCAAAATTGAGACTTCAAGATAGCGATTTTCCAATATTACTCAGCAAACAACTTCACTTGCTTCCCCTATAGTCATTTTAAAGAAAGGAAAATTTGCCCTCCCCTCTGTTGAATTATACCCACGAAAACACAAAAGGAAATCACCAGGCATGGTGTATAAACCATTGACCACAAAGTGAAAGTGATGTACATTTCATTTCCAGCTTACACCCAGGATAAATTAGGCTTAGAATTACTGTTTTTCTGAACAAGGACAAGGTATAGCGTTTCATTTTTATTTTGTAACAAAAGTCAGCAGGAAGCATAACCCAGGGACAGAAATTACAGACTGGTTTAATACTGGGCCTGGGCTTCCTTTTAGTGACTTTCTTTAGCACTTTTTCCAAGGTGTTGAGACCAAACGTCAACAGAGGGGTGGCAGTTTTCTGGGCCGCCTCCCAGATTTAGTGCTGGGCATTGTGGCTGTGAAGCTGGCAGACTAAGCCCCAGCCTTTGTGGGCTCCTCCACTTTCTAAAAGTTGACGGTCTTAATCTGTGGGCCACTTGCATTGGACATTTGTGGGGGGCCCTAGGCAGGCCCAGCCAGATCAGAGAGTGGCACCAGAACAAAAGTTCTGATAAGCCTTGGAGAGAACCAACCAGATTGTTCCTGCAAAAACTCCTCCCCTCAAACATGCCAAAGCAATCTCCTCTGCTACCTAGGGCATGAGTCAGACTTGATCTCTTGGTTCTCTTGAAAGGAAGTTTAACCAAGGACCTGGGAAAGCCAAAGGCAAAGGAAGATCTCGGTGCCTCTTGGGAATGCCAGCAACTCAGCCTCCCTGGAATGAGCAGCTGAAGGGCTCCCAAGGGACCCTAACCATTGCAGGAGCCACTGTGTGGAAGGGATGCAATAAACCACACTGCTTGTGGTGGTGTCAACTCCAACCCCATCCTCTGTGGTCACAAAAGCAGACTCAAATAGGTCCCACCCTTGAGTTCCGCAGTGACTTAAAGCACAGCAAATACTACCTGCATTTGCCTATTCCTGGTTACACCCCAGCTGGCACATGGTGAGGACCTAGTCAGTCACTATCTGCTGGGGGTTTGACAGAAGAGCAGGGTCTTGCTAGTGTTATGGGCCCAAGGGTCCCTGGCTCTTATCCTCAGAACCTCAGCTTCTCTCCCCTCACAGAAGCCCTCGTTTGCACAGCAACCAGGAATGCTGGCACTTTCCTAAGTTCTGTTCCTCAATGCAGGAGAGGGGACTAATGTAACTCCAGTCAGTACGTTTAACCAAAAGTGTTACATAAGGTAGTTACATAACAGCAGGAAGCAAGTAAAAGGGGTACAGCTTTCCTAACGGATGCAGACTAAGCTGAAGATTCTAAAACTGCTTCCTCCTTTTCTGAACAGAGCCCTTAAAAAGATGATCTGCAGAGGTGCTAAGAAGGTATAATGCCACTTGAACTAAGCTGCTTCTACCAGCTGTATCACCAGAAGTGGGAGAATCGTGTTCTACATACACAATGGCTGTTGAAGTCAGGGCCTGAACAAATTGCAGAGACTGACACAGCCAGCTGGAAAGGACAGCTGGCTATTGAATGCCATCACCTGTAGCCTTCACATATATATAAAAAATTGGGGTGCGAGGAGAACGGGAGTTCTCGGGAAGAATCTTGACCTTTGTTATTTTTAAAAATAAGCAAAAATTCAAGAAAATTCCTATTTTTAATAACTACCCAACAGTTTTATGCCTCGCTGTTGGGAAGCCATAATGACCAACTCTGCCAGCCTAATGTAGGAGAGCTAGAGACAGCCTCAAACCAAGGATGACTTCCACGTCCCCTCTCAGGGGCAACTAACTCCTGTCCCTGCTCAAGTGTTCCGCCTTTAGCCGCAGTTGTCTTCTCCCTTCAAAAAGGAGGATGCTGGCAGCCATGGCCGAGTTCAGGCTGTCCACACCAGGCACTACAGGGATCAGCAGCCTCTTGCCCCCGGTGCTCTCAGCCAACTGCAGGGACTCCAAGCTCAGGCCATGCGTCTCCCCACCTATGACCACAGCTGCTGGGGCCTCTGTCCAGTCCAAGTCGTAACTCTGGACCTCAAGTTCAGGGAGCCAGTCTTTACTGGCTCCAGTTTCTAGATCCTCCTCCTTCTCCTCCTCCTCCTCATACTTGTGAATCTTCGAGAGTTGTTGGTCACACATCCAGCCATGGTCACTGGCTTTATTAGATTTCTGGGCCTGGGTATAAAGGCCACAGTTGTCTGCCACATAGACCCGGGTATCGTCGGGCAAGTACTTGGGCACTGTTTCCCAGTCCAGGTTGTTGATGATGGGCACCTGGAAATGTGCACCCATACCTGCCCGCAGCACTTTGGGCTCCCAGGGATCCACACAGCCTAGAAAATAAAAGAGGATCTAATTAAGATTACAAACCTTCCCAGACGAGGGGACTTTCAAGTAAACTAGATTAATTCTGGATCAGGAGATAAAACAAAAAATCTCCTACTGTAGGTTCTTGATAGCTGGCACCGCTGCCTCCCCCATATGGCACTATCCAGCAGTGGGACTGTAGGAGGAATTCCGGCTAGTGCCCAAACAGACTTTATTCATCCCTTCAACATTCACACCTGCCAGACATTGTATGGGAGATGCAACAGCATTTAAAGTCCCCAACCTCAGCGAGCTCATGATACAGAAGCAGCATGAAAAGGGTAACTAACAGAAAAACCCTTGCACAAAGAAGGACTACCAGGAAAAACACCCCAGAGACATGACACTGAGCTGGATCTTGAACGATAGGAGGATCCTGTCGGAGAAAAAAGGCCCAGGGAGAGGTCAAAGCTACAGAAGGGGGAAGAGTGCCACAGTCCAAACACTATAAGTAAGGTGGATTAGGAAAACTAATGGGTAGGTGTGGCGGGAGATAAGACAGGAGTTAGGTGTGTAGGACGGGTGTGTGGCGCTGCTGGTCATGGAGACGTGCCAATTTAAAGGCAGCTGGGTATGAGTTCAGGATTTTATCCAGAAGACAAATGACATTGAAGGATTTTAAACAGAATAGTGACAGAATCTGGTTTATCTTTTAGAAAGAGCCATTTGGCTTCAATGCTGAATCTGATTGGAGCAGGGAAGATGCTAGAGAGATGGAGAAATCAGACTGGAGGCAATTACAGTAATCCAGGGAGAACCAAGGCAACAGCCTTGTCCTTCACATACACACCTGCTCTTACAACAAGAAGGCTAAACCATCTACTCTCTTACGTACGGGCACGTGCTCAGCCCAACAACTTCTATGTACTGGCAGATACTTCACCTTTCCTAGGACCATGTGCTGGAAGAAGACAGCAGGACCAGGACACCACAAACCTACCATCCTCCTCATTAGCACAAGTCTCCTCACTACAAGTTATTTTAAAGAGGGGCCCAGATTCATGAGGAGAGCCAGCTAGTGTGACCCCTCTACTTGGTGGGGGAGTACAGGGCAAGATGATCCTGAACGATAGGAGGATCCACATGTCCTCAATACTATGCCCCACACCAAGTGTTCCCTACTCATTTCCTAACACTCATACACAGCCGCCAGCACCATTGTGAAAACATCACTTGGGTTATATAGGAACATTTCCAAAACCACACCTACTCAGAGCTCTCACCAATGGGGCAGGTAAGTGGGTACTGATGATGGAGCCCAAGCACCCAGCTCTCACACTGGCAGAGAAATGCACTCCAACGTGTGACGGGGAAAAGTTAAAAGAGGAATTTAGGCAAGTCTCAGCAATGGGTACCAATTTTAGTTTACACTGAAAGGTAACTTGAGTGTTTCTGATGAATGATCCCCTCCTTCCCACCCTCCCCTAAGTTGTAATAGGCATTTTAGGCTTGTCCCAACTGTTAGGCAGGTCTGTTTAGAACCAAGCTTACTAATCCCCATTTCTAATGAGGAGACAGGAAAAAAATGTAACGAGGCTAATTTGTGTTGTGGGGTGTTTGACTTCTGAGGCTAAGGGAAATGTATCACAATTTCATAATCGCACTCTGTTGAAATAATTTCCTTTCACAGGATTCAGAATGTCAAAGAATTAGAATGGTCTCATATACCCAACAATTTGGAAACTCAAGATCATTAAATAAAGGACTTGAAACCAAAAATGAAAACTAGCATCTACTTCTTTCCCTGATTGATTTTAAGTTTTTTCTTTAATAACCTAGCAGGTGTCAAAATAATTTTAAAAGATAATCAACATTTACTGAATTGCTTTGTGCCAGGTACAATGCCAAGTACTGTCTGTGCATTATGTCACTTGATCCTCAAAACCTGATCCTACCTTCCATGTAGATTCTGTTATCATACCCACATTATAGAGGAGGAAACGGACACTCAGAATTCCACTCAGACATGTAGCTAATGAGGAGCAGACCCAAGATTCAAATCCAGGCATGTCTGCCCAGAGCCAGCTCACTTACAAATGGCCCCCCAGTCACAGGCGCTCTTACCTTTGGTGAGTAATACTTTGCTGCAACCTGCCCCAGCAGCAGATCTCAGAATCGTCCCCAGGTTCCCAGGGTCTCGGAGATTGTCACAAATCAACAATAAGGGCAGTGAATGGCAAAGCTGAGTTGCTGGGAATGTCATCTTAACGTGATCAGGTCTGGCAAAAATCCCTGAGGAAACAAAATAGGAAGTTCACTTGTCTAATGTAGACATGGGGAATAATTAGACTTTTCATTTATTTCTCACTGCCTATATTCTTAATTACTTGAATACATTCTGGTTGAAAAAATTCAAAGAGAAAGTCCTACCAGTGATCCCCCGCATAAGTGCTTTCAATCTTGAAGTGTATTGTATACTTTCAGAACTTGTTCCATGCAGCTACCTGCATATATGCACATCTACCCACACAGAGGTGCTTTTATTCTTTTACAAAATAAATCACACTCGGTATTATCCTGTAATCTACTTACCTAAGCCTATAACACGTCTTTGAGAACTTACCATGTCAATGCATTTGGAGCTTATTCTTTTAAGTGCTGCTTCTTGTTTTGTAACTTGAATGTACTACGTTTATTTAAATCTTTAATGGACTGACATTTACTATATTTTCAATTTCCCCTATTATAAACAACCCTGCAATAAACATCCCTGCATGCCTCTCTGTGCACAGGTCTCAACATTTCCCTAGGAAACACTCCCTTCTACGTGAAACGAGTAAACGGTGTGTACACTGTTCATGGTAACTGATATTGCCCGCCCTCCCCACAAGCCCTTCCAGTTTATTCACACCAAGAACACCTACTAGGACATCCCTGCACCTACCCTATCAATGACATCACAGCTACATAAAACCTTACGTTACATTCAAGCAAAGGAAGACAAGGCTTCCTGTTCCAGGGGCTAAACAGGGCAATACATTGGCGCTCAGACCTGCTTCTAGAACAAGGGAGTCAACGACAGGCATCGCCACACGGGCAGGGGTGCTGTGGAAATGGATGGCTAAATCTTTTGGCAAACGTTTTCCTAAGTTTTAGTTGGGCATTAAAGGTTGAAGAAATGACCTTAAAAAAAAAAAAAAAAAAAGGTGTGAGGAATAATAAAGGGCCATAATACAAATAATGATGGCTTCACTTTCCACTAACGATACTAGAAGACGCACGACTTATAGAAGATGTGAGAACTCTATTTTTCTGGGCATCTTCAGTAACACTTTGAATCTGGCTTAAATAAAATGTGTTCCCCTGAGACGAGCATGAACGAACAATCCCAGGCCTCTCCTGCCGGCGACACACCGCGCAGCCACTGACCCATGATTCCTTGCGGTGTGACTAGGTCGGACCATTCCTTGATTTCCTCAAACTTCACCTTAACGAGGCGGACCCCCTTCAGCTTATCGGCGGGCAGCTCCTTCAGGTAGTCCAGGCGGCTGAAGAAGAACATTTGGGGCACAGCGCCGGCCTTGAGGGCGTCCGCGATCAGCCGGCGGCCTTCCAGCAGGATCTTCCCTTGCTTTTCCCGGAATGTCCTGGACTTGACGACGGTCATCACGCTGCTGGGGGGCAGAAACACAGAGACTGGCAATGAGCACGCATTCCCGACTCGGAGGTCCGCCTCGTCCTAACGGACAGGGGGCCCGCGCTGCCCTCCGTGCGTGACCAAAGCCAGCGGGTGGTGCTGGAGCAGGTCCTCCGCCGGAGGAGAGAGGGTCAGGCCCGCTGGGAGGCGGGAAGGGAGACGGGGACACGCCGTCCACGCGGTTTAGGAACACGTCACCTCAGCCTTTTGTCCCCGGGGAAGGCCTTATCGTAGCGCAGCCCCGACTCTTCCCAGGTGCTGGGCGTCTGGGCTGGGGGCTCCTGAGGCGCCTGCTTCGGTCGCTGCACGTGGGGACTGGCCTCGGCCGCCGCCTTCCGGGGCCGCTTCCCGGGGCCGGGCTTCCGGTCCACCACCTCTCCGGACGGAAACAGCACTTTCACGGGGCTCCGCCGCAGCGCCCGGACCCAGCGCCGGGCGTCGAGGTCCCAAGCCTGGACCGCCGGCAGCAACGGCCGCGGGGCCCATCCCACGCCCTTCACCAGGATCGCCATCTTCCCCGGCGCCGGGGGGGCTGCGTCACGAAAGTGCGCCGGCGGCGCGTGATGACGTCACCGCGTCGTCCGCGTCGTCCGCGTCGTCTAGGTGCGGAGCAACCCTGCGGGCGGAGCGGCAGAGTGTGCGAGACGGGTGTGTTGCGCTGCTGGTCATGGAGACGCGCCGAGCTCTGCACTTCGTCTTCAAAGTGGGAAACCGCTTCCAGACGGCGCGTTTCTTTCGTGATGTCCTGGGCATGAAGGTGTAGACGCGGGCGAGAGGGGCTGCCGCGCGGGGGGCGTGAGGGGCGCGGGGGGCCGCGGGCGGTTGAGCCTCACCTGTCCGAGAGGAGGGACGCGGGGGTCAGCCCTACTCGGTGTCCGACCCTCGCCCCGGCCTTCCCATTAGCCCCGTCGGGTTTCCGGCCTCAGGAAGCTGTGCTTGGGTTATGGCCTTTGAACGGGGCCTCGCATTTTATCTGTTGCTGATGACGTGCTCACACACGTTCTTTCATTTAAATTCATTCACAAACGTGTACTGCGCTCCGGACCTTGTGGAGCGTCCCGCCTGGTGGGAAAGGCAGAGCTCAAGTTCGGGCTGACAGTCACTCAGTCTCCGGGTGTGGAGCCTTTCGGCGGAGATCGTCCGTATAGTCAGAGCTCTGTTTCTCTCCGGGAGGTTGGGGTGTTCTCCTTTGGACTCTCTGGGTCTGGGTGGATGCGCCCGCTCTCCTCTCAACAGCCCCGATGTAAGTGTGAAGTCAAACCCCGTCTCCTCTCCAACATCCCGCACCTCTCTGCGGCCCCGGGCAGTTATGCTCCTGCGGGTCACTGGGTGGCAGGCAGGTGGAAGCCGCTGGGGAGCTCCTGATAAGCAAGGACCTGAGAGGTACAAGGTGCAGTTGAATGTAGAGCGTGCAGAGGACGTGGGGTGCAGGTACTAGTATATTGTCCAGTTCCTCGGGACTGTGTTGAGGTTTGGGAGCAGATGAAAATGACTCTGTGTATCTGTCCTCAGTTAATGCTGGCCTGGGGTGGGGTGAGGATGGGAATTTGTGCAAAACTAACAGCAAGGGAAGTAGAAATTCGATGTGGTAGAAAACTGCAAACTGTCCTTTATTGTGAAAGTGTCAGCGACTGTTACACAAGAAGGAGAGACTGAACTCCATCCTGGAGTGTCAAGAGATAATTCACAGGGACTTTGCATTTGAGTTGAAGTCTAAAGATAGGACTTCCACAGACCCCAAGGGGATAGTACCCTACTAAAGAGCCAGTACAGATATAAGGAATGTTCGGGAAGCACCACTAGTTTTACATGCCTTTATTTATTTATTTATTTATTTATTTAAATATATTTTATTGACTTTAGAGAGGAAGGGAGAGGGAGAGAGAGACAGAAACATCAATGATGAGAGAGAATCATTGATCGGCTGCCTCCTGTACACCCCCCACTGGGGACTGAGCTGCAACCCAGGCATGTGTCCTTGGCCGCAGTCGAACCCGGGACCCTTCAGTCCGCAGAGTGACGCTCTATCCATTGAGCCAAACCAGCTAGGGCTAGTTTTACATGCCTTTAGATGCAATTACTTATTTGAAGTTGAGGAGATAGGATATCAGCACAAATAGGTTGGTACTCCTTCCGATTATATCTTGAATTCTATGCTAAGTATTTAGACTTTATGCCCCAGGACATTTATGCCTGAGGACATTTTTTCTATTGCTTTTTCAGAAAGAGTGGAAGGGAGGGGGAGAAAGAGAGAGAAACACTGATGTGAGACACATCGATTGGTTGCATCCCGCATGTGCCCCGACCGAGGTGGGCATCGAACCTGTAACCCAAGTATGTGCCCTTGATGCAGAATCGAGCCCTTGACCCTTTGGTTTGCAGGGTGACACTCTAACCAGTGAGCAACGCCGGCCAGGTCTAGAGACCTAATTTATGGTGCTGTCGATGTAAGAAATGTCCAAATTTGTAGAGAATTTTTATTATAAGAGTTTATTTGAGAGAGGGAGAAGATGGCAGTATAGGTAATCACTTATACTTGCTGCCTCTCACAACCACACGAAAATTACAACTAAATGGCAGAACAACTACCACCCAGAACCGCGGGAAAGCTGGCTGAGTGGAAATCCTACAACTAGAAAGGTGAAGAAAGCGCGTTGAGACTGGTAAGAGGTGTGGAGGTGCGGAAAATGCTGACACCTGGATGTGCTGTTCTTTAAACCCGGAGGGAGATGCAAGCTCCCGCTTGCCCTGAATTCCAGTTACAGGCGAGAATCTAGGGGACCCAGACACATATGGGGAAAAAACTGGACTGTCTGGCATTGGGACAGGAATGTGAGGGTGGCTTACTCATAGAGGTGCTCGAAGTAATCATTGTTCCTGGGGGTCGGAGAACCAGGGACTTCTCCGGTTCAGGGAAGCCATTGCTGTTTGCTCTGAACTGGTGATTCCCAGAGACCCTGCCCCACCCAATTTAAACCCCACCCAAGCTGTGCGCATTGGCTTTTGCATATGAATTGCCTGTCCTTTTGCCTAAAACAAACTGCAGCTGGGTCAGAGAGCCCCAGAGATTCCAAAGTAAGGCCCAATATCTGGTAGCAGCAGCAGCCTTGTGTCACAGCTGGGCACTTCCAAATTCCATACAAGGAGGAGGAATCTGCAGATGTCTCTGTAGCTCCTGCTGGGTGGCCCCAGACAGTGGCTGACCTTGCACCTCCTTGGACATGATAACGGATTACAATTCTTCACAACCATAAGAGACACACTCAAGGGGCAGACTCAGTGAGCACCAAAGCCCTACTGAAGCAAGTCCTGCCCTATAAGGGTGTCTTTTGTGCAACAGATCTTCCAGTGTAGACACAGCTGGTCACCAAAGCCAGTTGGCCTGGAGGTCAACTCCTCTCGGTGATACCAACAGCAATCAAGGGTTAATTAACTACAACAAGACTGTGCAAACATCCCACAAAGGGGTGCACTAAGAGCATCCACCTCAGGTGACTGGGGAGGCCGAGCCACTGGGCCCTATAGGACACCTACCACACAAGGCCACTCTATCAACTCAAGGAGACTTAGCAGCTACCCAGTACATAGAAACAAACAGGGAAGCAGCCAAAATGCAGAGACAAAGAAACAAGTCACAAATGAAAGAAATGGAAGAAAGCAAAATACTGGATATAGAGTTCAAAACCACGGTTATAAGGTTACTAAAGAATCTTCTAGAAACCTCTGAGAAATTTAGTGAGACCCTCAAGGATATGAAAAAGGACCAATCAGAAATTAAGCATACACTGACTGAAATAAAGAATAATATACAGAGATCTAACAGCAGACGAGAGGATCCCAAGAATCAAGTCAAAGATTTGAAATAGGAAGAAGCAAAAAACAAAAAAAACAGAAAAACCCAACCGGAAAAGAAAAAAGAATCCAAAAATATGAAGATAGTGTAAGGAGCCTCTGGGACAACTTCAAGTGTACCAACATCCAAGTTATGGGGGTGCCAGAAGAAGAGAGAGAGCAAGATATTAAAAACCTATTTGAACACTTGGAGTGCGGGTGAATTTCCCGCCAAAATATAAGATGGCTCTGTCTTTTGGTTTTGTTCCATCCACCAAAAGGGTGGATTACAAACAAATATTTGGTAATACGCAGTTACAATCGGCCCGAGTTTACACGTTTCCCGCACTCCACCGCAAATCTATATGAACCGAGTTAAAGACGGCTCCCGCGGAGTACGCGCAATTCACCCGAGCCGACTTAACTCGTTTCCCGCACTCCAAGTGTGAAGAAATAATGGCAGAAAACTTCCCCTCTGGTGAAAGTAATAGACTTAAAGTCCAGGAAGCGCAGAGAACCCCAAACAAGGGGACTCTAAAGAGGACTACACCAAGATACATCATAATTAAAATGCCAAGGGCAAGAGACAAAGAGAGAATCTTAAAAGCAGCAAGAGAAAAATAGTTACCTACAAGGGAGTACCCATATGACTGTCAGCTGATTTCTCTACAGAAACTATGCAGGCCAGAAGGGAGTGGTAAGAAATATACAAAGTGATGAATAGCAAGAACCTACAACCAAGATTACTCTACCCAGCAAAGCTATCATTCAGAATTGAAGGTCAGATAAAGAGCTTCACAGACAAGAAAAAGCTAAAGGAGTTCACCACCACCAAACCAGTATTATATAAAAAGCTGAAGGGTATTCTCTAAGAAGAGGAAGAAAAAGCTAAAGATAAAAATTATAAACATCAAAGTGACAACAAATACATATCTATCAACAAGTGAATCTAAAAATCAAGTGAATAAAAAATCTGAAGAATAGAATAAACTGGTGAATATAATAGAATCAGGGGCATAGAAAGGGAGTGGAGCCCTAATCAGTTTGGCTCAGTGGATAGAGCGTCAGCCTGCGGACCCAAGGGTCCCAGGTTCAATTCCGGTCAAGGGCATGTACCTTGGTTGTGGGCACATCCCCTGTAGGGGGTGTGCAGGAGGCAGCTGATCGATGTTTCTCTCTCATCAGTGTTTCTAACTCTCTGTCCCTCTCCCTCCTCTCTGTAAAAAATCAATAAAATATATTTAAAGAAAGAAAAAGAAAGGGAGTGGACTGACAATTCTCAGGGGGAAAGGGGTGTAAGGGGTACAGGAAGAGATTGGACAAAAATCTTACACCTATGGACAAGGACAGTGGGGAGGTGGGATAAGGGCATGGGGTGGAGTGGGAACCCGGTGAAGGGGAGCTATGGGGGAAAAAAGGAACAACTGTAATAATCTGAACAATAAAGATTTATTTTTAAAAAAAGTTTATTTGAGCCCAGCCAGCATGGCTCAGTGGTTGAGTGTCAACCTATGAGCCAGGAGATCACCAGATGTTTCCTGGTCAGGGCACATGCCAGGTTACAGGTTTGGTCCCCAATGGTGGGTGTGCAGGAGGCAGCCTGTCAGTTAGTTTCTCATCATTATTTTCTCTCCCTCTCTTTGAAATCAATAAAAACATTTAAAAAAAAAAAAAAGAGTTTATTTGAGCCAAACTGACACAGTGCTGGGAAGGAGGATCTCAAATGCTCCAGAGAGTGACAGTTTTGTTTTTTTTTAAATATATTTTATTGATTTTTTACAGAGAGGAAGGGAGAAGGATAGAGAGTTAGAAGCATCAATGAGAGAGAAACATTGATCAGCTGCCTCCTGCACATCGCCTACTGGGGATGTGCCCACAACTAAGGTACATGCCCTTGATCGGAATCGAACCTGGGATCCTTGAGTCCACAGGCCAATGCTCTATCCACTGAGCCAAACAGGTTAGGGCAGAGAGTGACAGTTTTGCAGTT
The DNA here is from genome assembly GCF_028538775.1 of Myotis yumanensis. Taxonomy (NCBI): domain Eukaryota; kingdom Metazoa; phylum Chordata; class Mammalia; order Chiroptera; family Vespertilionidae; genus Myotis; species Myotis yumanensis. The sequence continues at coordinate 19,316,906 of NW_027223767.1, read as the reverse complement.
TCTCTTATACATTTGGAATTAAATGAAAATGGGAGAAAGCAAGGTGCAAGCATGTCGAATGAGGCATGTGCTCTCCAGGGTGGTCATGTTTCTGAAGGGTATGAAAGAATAAAGAGGCATTTCAAAAGTGTGTTAACCTAGATGCACAGAAAAATGCACAGGGCTTGCTTAAGGCAAAGATAAACATTTTACTAACGATGTTATGTGCCTGGGACAGGACTACCCACCATAGCCTGCCCAGGTAGAAATTTGTGATCAGATCATCTTGACTGGATTTGTCATATTTATTATAGAGTCCCCACCCACCCACCCTTTTTTTTGTCCACAGTGGTATTAAGGAAGGAGATCAATAAGTAGTCTGTAAGTGAAGTGATGGGAACTTGAACTGGAGCAATAGCAGTGAGAATCAAAAAGGAAAATAGACACCAACACCTACTGTGTACTAGGTTCTGTGCTTTAATAAATTACCCACTTTCACAAAATATTTGAAGACCCCAATCTTAAGCAACAGTCTTATGGTTACACAACTGCTAAGTGATAGAATTCCAAACCAGACTTTTCTAATGCTGAAGGCCACTTAAAAAACACACAGTGCCGAAACCAGTTTGGCTCAGTGGATAGAGCGTCGGCCTGCAAACTGAAGGGTCCCGGGTTTGATTCCGGTCAAGGGCATGTACGTTGGTTGCGGGCACATCCCCAGTAGGAGATGTGCAGGAGGCGGCTGGTCGATGTTTCTCTCTCATTGATGTTTCTAACTCTCTGTCCCTCTCCCTTCCTCTCTGTAGAAATCAATAAAATATATTAAAAAAAAGAAACCTCACAATTGTCAAGGAATCTGTAAACCCTTTGGCATATTTAAAAATAAAAATAAAAAAAATAAAAACTTAAACAAAAAAACACACACAGCTATATAGCACTGCTTCCCAGTCTAAATAGATTTCACAGCTTTGCTTGGTTACCTGGCTCTGGTTCTTCCTCACCTCTACTACTAGCCTGAGAAAGATATAAAGCTTATCATCTTCTGATTGTTTTACAAGTAAAGCTTACAAATGAAAATGTCTGTGTTTTGATTATTTTAGTTTTGTGCTTAATGTGCTGTATGTAGTTCTAGTAAAACTGACTGTTTTTTCTAATTCCCTTACCAGGTTCTGCGGCATGAGGAATTTGAAGAAGGCTGCAAAGCTACCTGTAATGGGTATGACACCTTTTTTCTTAAAATTTCCTTTAGGTTCTGAATACCCCTGGAGAATAGAAAGCAGTTTCTCAAAGTGAGTATAAGGCAGAGGAGAAAATTAAGGAGGCAGTAAATTGGGTAACTTCAAGAACACAAATAAATATTTATGTGCTGTGGGTGAAACAATGTCTTATCAAGTATCTCTTAAGCTTAGTAGCCAGGGCAAGTGAAAATTCCAAGTTTTGGTGGCTTATTGAAGGAAATCCAAAAAAATAAATTAAGGTCAGCCTTTATAAGATTCTGTCCCCTCCTTTAAGGAGAAGGTAGATGAATCTCTTCCTCAAGTAAGTGCTAAACGCATGGTCTTCAGAGCCTTTGGTGATGGGGCCCATGAGCACTGTTCTCAGTTGCTCTTAGCACCAGATGAGGTCATCTCATCCTCATGGGTCCTTAGAGGACCTGAAGGGACGTGCCCACCCTCTGTCCCAATAGTTCTTTGAGGGAGGCCTGAGTCAGATTTTGTCTAAGGTCACTGGGTTCATTTGCTTCTATTTTTCTAGGCCTTATGATGGCAAATGGAGTAAAACAATGGTGGGATTTGGACCTGAGGATGATCATTTTGTTGCAGAACTGACTTACAATTATGGCATCAAAAACTACAAGCTTGGCAATGACTTTAAGGTAAATATCATTTTGTTCTAGACTTTCGGCTATACCTTTTTTGTTGTTAATCCTCACCTGAGAATATTTTTTCCATTGCTTTTTCAGAGAGAGTGAAAGGGAGGGAGGGAGGGATGCAGAGAGAGAAACATTAATAGGAGAGAAATACATCCATTGTTTGCCTCCTGCATGCACTGACCCAGGGTAGGGAGCGAACCCACAACCCAGATACATGCTCTTGACGGAATCAAACCCAAGACCCTTTGGTGTGCAGGCTGACGCTCTAACCATTGAGCCATGCCAGTGGTTGAGATCACTTATGCAGCTTAGGTTATGATGACTGATGAATTAATGGCCTGTGGGTGTAGTTTAGTGATTAGTTTTATGATTTCTATTTAAAACAAAACCACTTGGATAACCCTGGCTTCAGGATGAAATGTGTTCTCCCTGCAGTTTGGAATCAAACTCAAGACTTAGAGACAGCTTTGAAGGAGAAAAAACACCTCTAGAGGAATGAGTGAACCTCAAGAGGTAAAGGGCCAGAGTCATTGGTCTGGTCAGGTCCTGATCACCATTCAGAGAAATATTTTGTCTGTAGTGGACTATTAATACTGGTCTGGGCTATTACAGCCAATCCCAGTCAGGGAAAAATCTGAAAAGATTTTGAGGATAAAGAGAATACATTCATTCATTCAGGAATTCAAGTTATTATGCACTTATTATAGTAATAGTAGCCACCATTTATTGAGCAGTTACTATGTGCTAAATAGAATGCCACTGGGACCAAAACAGCAAGATAGGAGTAACTAATTTTCATTCAGAATCTACTGAGCAAATCAGCCTCATGCTAGATGTTATTTTGGTCATTTGATCTCATTAATGCTGTTAACTCATTAAAATAGCGATGCTATCTAGAAGGAAGTTTTTATGAAAATCAAATGTCTATGAAAGTGTTTTATAAATAAAAGGACTGTTCAGATTCAACATATTAATACATTTGTTTTTCTGTTTTCTATTTTTCACTCTTCATGTCTCATTAACAGATATTTATTGTCCCTTATACCTTGTTAAGTCCTAAGGATGCAATAGAGGGTAAAGCATAGTCTCTGGCCCAAGGAGCTTCCTGCCTGGTGGGGGAAACAAGTAAAGAGACAAGAATACAGTGTGATAAGTGCTAAATTGGGATATGAGCTGGGGGATGTGGGAACACATAGGAGTAATTCCCAGCCTATTCCTGGAGAGTGAAAGTTTAGGAAAAGCTTTGCAGAGGTGACCTCTGAGCCAGGTGAGTGGAGTTGGGATGGGATGGTGAGATGAGTGTCCTCAGCATGTGCTCACCCAGAGAGGAGAGAGACGGTGTCACTCAGAACTATGAGTAGCGCAGTCTGACTGCAGCTTAGTGCGTGAAGAAGGGAGTGGGTAGAGTTGAGGCTGAAGAAGTAAGCTGGCCTGGCCGGTGTGGCTCAGTGGTTGAGTGTCCACCTATGAACCAGGAGATCATGGTCAATTCCTAGTCAGGGCGTATGCCCTGGGTGTTGGCTCCATCCCCAGTGTGGGGTGTGCAGGAGGCAGCCAATCAATAATTCTCTTTCATCATTGATGTTTCTATCTCTCTCTCCCTCTTCCTTCCTCTCTGAAATTAATAAAAATACATATTTTTAAAAATGATGTAGGCCTGGGGTGTGACTACCCACCATGACTTGCCCAGTTAGAAATTTATGATCAGATCACCCTGTGAGGTTACTTTCAGTCACTGGACTTGTACATACCCTCTTTTTTATCCACAATAAGAAGGTGATGGGTTTTGTCTCATTATAAAAGGTCTCTTGTGATTCGACACTTGGATGATATTGTTGTTTTTCCTAGGGTATCACAGTCGCTTCTAGCCAGGCTGTGAGCAATGCCAGGAAGCTGAAGTGGCCACTCACTGAAATTGCCGACGGTGTTTTTGAAACTGAGGCCCCAGGAGGATATAAGTTCTATCTGCAGAATCAAAGTCCACCTCAGTCAGGTAATTTATAAAGGCCTCTGTCTAAAGGCATCTTTGATGGAAGGAGGAGGGAGTTGGATTTCTTTCTCCTGTGAAGTCTTTCTATATTAACATGACATGTCTTTCTCAAGCCAGTGTTGTTACTTGTTCTCTGAAAAGTTATATTCTTACATGAGATCTTTATAGGGGATCGGGACTGGTTCTACTGGTAATGTAGCTATTTAAGGTACTTTCAGCTGCAAAAAACAAAACCCAATTCAAACTAGCTTTAACAATAAGAAATTTATTTTAGCTCACAAAGCCAGCATTCTATAGGTAGGGAAGATTTCAGCATTCATTGATTCAGCAGCTCAGAAATGGTAATGAGCCCTAACCGGTTTGGCTCAGTGGGTAGAGAGTCAGCCTGCAGACTGAAGGGTACCAGGTTCGATTCTGGTCAGGGGCATATACCTTGGTTGCGGGCACATCCCCAGTAAGGATTGTGCAGGAGGCAGCTGATCGGTGTTTCTCTCTCATCGATGTTTCTAACTCTCTATCCCTCTCCCTTCTTTTCTGTAAAAAATAAATCAATTAAAAAAAAAAAGGCAATGAGAACCCAAATTTTCTCTCTCTCCATTCTCTTGGCCCCAGAGCCAGTTCCCCTCCTTGTGGTAGGGTGGCTGCAGTAGCAATTACAGCTACAGGCTCCTACGTTCTCTCCTGGTAGGAGAGGGAGAGACCGCTGCTGCTCTCTTTTAAGAGCAGACCAAACTTTTCTAGAATCTTTCCGCAAACTTCCTTGTCAGATTTTTAAAAATATATTTTTATTGATTTCAGAGAGGAAGGGAGAGAGGGAGAGAGATAGAAACATCAATGATGAGAATCATTGATCCGCTATCTCCTGCACGCCCCACACCGGGGATTGAGCCCGAAACCTGGGCATGACCAGGAATCAAACCATGACCTCCTGGTTCATAGGTCGACCCAACCACTTAGCCACTCTGGCTGGGCTTCCTTATCAGATTTTATTCACATGCCCGCTTGTGAACCAATCACTGGTAGGAGAAACAGGATTATCCTTAGACCAGTTAGTCATATTCTCCAGCTAAGGTCAGTTTTGCTAACTATAGTGCTGGTACTCAGTGAGTGAGGGAAGAATGGAAGTGAGGAGCCACCCCCACACTGACCGCCACAGGGAGCAGCAGGAAAGAAACTACATGAAGTGCTTCATTTATTCACTTATGACCCAGACATCATCCTCATGTGTGTATTTCATTCCTACAAAGTCTGCCACCTGCTCTGCCAAAAGGAAAAAATACTGGTGAGTAGCTAGGGCAATTCTGCCTGTCATTTCACTCAGTGAATACATGCCCTAAGTGGACCTGAGATGGGGGACATTTCTCTTTCCTCCACTGGTCTGCCTCAAGTCCCAGAACCTCCTCACACTGAGTCTGATTGTTGTGTTGAATGCTACTTGCTTTTCATCTGGAGCTCAGCAGAAGAAAGTGACGTGTTCCATTGTGGGAGGTGGGACGTACTGAGATGGTATTTCTGTACTTCACTAGTGACTTAAGGGATTTCTATGATGATTTTTGTTGATAGGTGATTGTTGCTTTACATACTAACTTTAAAACTCAACTTCTGTCACTTATTTCTCTGTACATTTCCCTCCTAATCTTGATGTTTCAATATATAAGATAATGGCAAGCCTACAATCCTAAGATGTGTTTGTCCTTGAGAATGATAGAGCCTTCAGGGCATTAATTTCTGATTGGTAAAATAGTAAATGTATCAGTCTAGCTGTGTCCACCCTTCCTTTGAATCACTTACTTATCTGTAGTTTCACCCACTAATTTACCATTCCTGCCCCTGCTTCCCTTCGGAGTCAGCTGGAATCTGTTGATTTCTCAATGAATGGGAAAACTAAAACAGTCTGCCAGGCAGAGAGACCTGTGAGAAACACCTTGCCTTGGGTCATGGCATTGCAATTCTAGCAAACCAGAGCAAGGCAGTGAAACGGAAGGACAATGTATTGAATTTATCATAGGCAGATGTAGACTTGGAACAGCTCTGGAGAAAGTCACTTTATAATATAAAAGTTTCCAATATGATGTTTTAATATAATTTTTGCTCTTTTTGCAAAACAAAATAGATTTTAACATTTTAGAGTATAGCTTGCCAGTCTTTTATTTAAAAATAAATAAATGTAAAAAAAAAACTAAAAATAAATAAATATATGCATAAACCCATAGACCTGGACAACAGTGTGGTGATGGCTAGAGGGAAAGGGGTGTGGGGGCTGCATGGAGGTGAGGAATGGAGACATCTGTCCTAGTGTCAACAACAAAAAAAAGTTTAAAAATATATAATTAAATATGTCTATCTTTATTCATATTTCATTGTAAAAATTCCATTGTATTGAATCATAGGAAGATAAACAGTTCTCTATTGTTGGATATTTATGTTTTCCCTAGTGTTTCCTTGTTATGAGGAACACTGTGATGGATGCCTTTGTGATAAAAGCCCTTCATACATACACAGTTCTTTATGTTTTTAATTTTTATTGATTTCAGAGAAGAAGGGACAGGGAGAGAGACAGAAACCTCAATTATGAAAGAGAATCATTCATCAGCTGCCTCCTGAATGCCCCCCACTGGGGAACGAGCCCGAAACCCAGGCATGTGCCCTGACTGGGAATCAAACCGTGACCTGGGTCATAGGTCAACACTCAGTGTCTGAACCACACTAGCTAGGCCACAATTACTTCTTTAATTGCTGAAATGGGGTTGTTCTTTTAAAAGCCCTGTATATTTTTTAGGCTTTGGATATATTCTGTCAAATTGTTCCCCAGAAATGAACTAGTTTTCACTCTCCCAGTATTATATGATTGTGATTTCCCTCCTGCACTATCACAGTCTGTGCTGCAAACTTTTAAAAATATTTGCCAATTAGATAACAGTGTTTTATTTGGATTCTCATTTCTTTGATTATTTGTGAGGTTGTATATTTTTTCATATGTTCATTGACCATACTAGTTCTGTGCCTTATTCCTATTTTTCTAGGATATTCATCTTTTTCCTATTAATGTTTAAAGATTACTTAACTAATAAGGACTTTTTGTCTTATATTTTAGAAAAAAAATGTTTCCTACTTGTTTACTCTTTCATTTTGATTATAATTCTTTTTTCTTTTTTTGCTTTTGTTGTCTAGGAATTTTCTATTTCATGTAATTAACTTAGCAATTTTTCCTTCATGGTTTTTGTATCTTGTGTCAGGTTTTAAAGAAAAGTCTTTCTTCCAAAATTGTATAAATAATCACCTGATATTATTTATTATAGTATTTTTATGGTTTCATTCGTTAAACTTAATCCTTTAACCCATAAGGAATGCATTCTGCCATTTAGTTTAAAGGTGTAACTTTTTCCCACTAAATGAGAAGCCAGTCTTTGAATAATGTGCCTTTCATGCTGACTTAAAATCCCTTTTTTATAATAAACTAAATTCTTATATATACTTGAGCCCCCTTTGGTCTTTCTTTTCTACTCCATTACACTGACCTATCCATTCCTGCTGTTTTATTACCTTACAGATCCTGTATTAAAAGTAACTCTAGCAGTGTCTGATCTTCAGAAGTCCTTGAACTACTGGTCTAATCTACTGGGAATGAAAATTTATGAAAAAAATGAAGAGAAGCAAAGGGCTTTGCTTGGCTATGCTGATAACCAGGTGAGTGATCTTGGAGAGAAATAATCTGTTACTTTGAGTTTGGCTTATAAATGAGGTTAACATGAAGGTTATTCCCTTAATTTCTTCATAGTGATTTAATATTTATATAGAAACAGAAAAAGAAAAGAAAAAAATTGCTGATAACATCACCACCTAGATATTTGGGGATATATTTTTTCGAAGTGGAATTGCTGAATCAGAAGAGATATAGACAAGATTTAATGCTGTAATGATAGGTATTTTTATCTTTTTCTTTTAAAAAATAACCCAGCATTTGAGCATGATTTAGTCCTTGCACTTGACCCAGTAGGTCTATTCCTTTATTTACAATAAAAGAAAATAGACTCTCAGGCAACCTCTCAGTTGAAAATTTGCTAGATTCTCTCCTTGCTCTTTCATATTACTGGGAATTTATTTTACATACTCATCAGACATGTTCACAAAGAACTGTGTACAAGGTTATCTGTTGCAGCATTGTTTATAATAGCAAAATATAAGAAATAATATAATTGTCCTATGGATTAGTAGAATAGTTCAATAATTTATGGTTCATCCATAGGCTGGATTACTATGCAGCTATCGAAAAAGACTGAGGTGATTCCTTATGTGCTGATATGTTAACATTAATAGGAGAAAAACAAGGGACAGAATTAATGTGTAAATTATGCTGCCATTTGTGTAAAAAGAAAAGATGCTGTGTGTCTAGAAATATACATAGGAAACTGCTGGCTGGTTGCCTCTGGAGTGAGAGTAGGAGGGAGACTTCATTTTTACTTTATTCCTTTAGTACTGTGAATTATTTTTTTTTTGTTTTTTGCCACACAACCTGTTCTGAAAAATAAACCAAACCTCCTTTCTTCTTTTCAGTGTAAGCTGGAGCTACAGGGCATCAAGGATGCAGTTGATCATGCAGCAGCTTTTGGAAGAATTGCCTTTTCTTGTCCCCAGAAAGAGGTAATGTTTGGTACCAGATCTTTTATTTAAGTTCTGTGATAATTAGTTCAACTGCTGAGAACCTTGGGTCTCCCATTCTTTAGGTTCATTCTGATCGTGGCTTCAGTGGTTGCCTCAAGCAGCTGAGATAACAAAAATCAGACGAGTGACTCCTGGGTTTTTTCTGGTTGATTTGATATTCCTCTAGGGTAGCGGTTCTCAACCTGTGGGTCGAGACCCCGTTGGGGGTTGAACGACCCTTTCACAGGGGTGGCCTAAGACCATTGGAAAACACATATATATTTATTGTTTTTGTGATTAATCACTATGCTTTAATTATGTTCAATTTGTAACAATGAAAATACATCCTGCATATCAGATATTTACATTACAATTCATAACAGTAGCAAAATTACAGTTATGAAGTAGCAACGAAAATAATTTTATGGTTGGGGGTCACCACAACATGAGGAACTGTATTAAAGGGTCGCGGCATTAGGAAGGTTGAGAACCACTGCTCTAGGGTCAACAAGGACCATGGCCTAACAGTGGTGCGGTATCCCTAGCTCACTTTTTCTTTGTGTTTTCCTCAAGCTGCCTGACTTAGAAGACTTGATGAAAAGGGAGAAGCAGAAGATTCTGACTCCCCTGGTGAGTCTGGATACCCCCGGGAAAGCAACAGTACAAGTGGTCATTCTGGCCGACCCGGTAAGTATTACTCAGGAAGGGGACGGGCTGCACCAAGGCTTTCTTCCGAGGTGTCTGTTTGCCAGAATTCTTTTTTCTTTTTTGGTATAGGATGGACATGAAATCTGCTTTGTGGGGGATGAAGCATTTCGAAAACTTTCTAAGATGGATCCAACAGGAAACCAATTGTTGGAAGACGTGAGTGTCATTTCTAATTTATAGGATAATAGCCCAAGGGAGGTGGCATTAAGTGTGTGGGGAAAGGCCAAAGCCACAGGGACCATTCTTACTATCAGAACCATATTCTTTTGCTTTGGGATGACTTTTGAACCAGGAACTGTCCTCATTGCCACCATGTGACTCTTATCTGGGTACAGCTTTTGTGCCTTCCCACTACCTCAGGCTGCCTTCGGGAACCACTTCTGCTGTATCAGGATTATCCTGCTCAGTGAATGGAAATGCCTGGACACCATCCCCTCTCACCTTCTTAGCTCTTTTGGTCATCTCTTCTCCTTCTATAGATTCAGTCTCTTCCTTTTTAGTGAATTGTTCTCAAGCTCCAGTACCTTCCATCTCTGGAAAATATTTTATTTACCCTATATAACTTCTCCTGGTTTTCTTTTAATCTGCCTATACGCTACTTGTACTTCTCACCTCCCATTCACACTTCAGTCTGTACTACACTGACTCCTGTCACTCAGTGAAATGTGCATTTTGATCTCATCAGTGACTTCCATCCTGCCTAATTCAGCTCCTTTTCTATCCTCTTCAAACAGTTCTTTAGCAGCATCCAAGCAATTGTTCATTGTTGTACCCCAGCATCTAACATCCTTGGTATGTAGTATGCACTCAGTGAATACCCTATTCATGATTAAAGGAATGAATCAATATTTCCTGGTTCTGTCACTTAATAACAATATGGCTGACCTCAAGCAACTAGAAATTAGGAAGTCAGGGAAATGATGATGGCTGACCTCAAGCAATTTACTTAAAGTCTCTAAACTTAAGTTTTCTTATCTAAAAATTTGAGAAAATAAGATTATCCACCTCATAGAATTGTTTTGTGGTTTATAGAGCCTGCTAAATTACTGACGTAATAACAGACACTCAATTAATGTTAATTAAAGTAGAAAATGTGTAGAAAATGTAGCACTTATAAATTTTACCGTAAAGGAAAATGGATTCTCAGGCAACCTGTCTGTTGGCAAATTTGCTAGACTCTCTCCTTGCTCTTTCATATCACTGGCCAGCTTCCTCCTCTTTTGAGCTCTCTTCTCCTTTGGTGTTAGAGATCCTGCCATCTTTGCATCTCTCTGACAGCTTCTCCTCAGGCACAGGCACCTCTCTCTCTATCTGATCCTAAAATGATTTTACCCATGATCCCACTTTGCTACCTTTATTCTCATTCTACTTTCTCTCTCTTCTCTGAGTAGACATTACCTGATCCTCAAAAAATAGTTTTATACAGTTGGTTTGTCCTATGAATTTTTAAATTTAGCTTTAGTGTAATCGGATTGTATAAATACAGAACAATTAATATGATCCATTGAATTTCATGACAAACTACTTGAAAGACACACCTCTGATCCATTTCATTTTAGCCATTTTAGTCTATTCTCTAATCTCTAAATATGTCTTTGTTCACACTATTTTATTTTCCTAGAATGTCCCTTCTCTATTTGAATATTTGCTTTTTTTTTTTTTTTTAAATATATTTTATTGATTTTTTACAGAGAAGAAGGGAGAGGGATAGAGAGCCAGAAACATCGATGAGAGAGATCGATCAGCTGCCTCCTGCACGCCCCCCAGTGGGGATGTGCCCGCAACCAAGGTACATGCCCTTGACCGGAATCGAACCTGGGACCCCTGAGTCCGCAGGCCGACGCTCTATCCACTGAGCCAAACCGGTTCGGCATGAATATTTGCTTTTTTAAAAAAATATATATTTTATTGATTTTTTTACAGGGAGGAAGGGAGAGGGATAGAGAGCTAGAAACATCGATGAGAGAGAAACATCGATCAGCTGCCTCCTGCACACCCCCGACTGGGGATGTGCCCACAACCAAGGTACATGCCCTTGACCAGAATCGAACCTGGGACCTTTCAGTCTGCAGGCCAATGCTCTATCCACTGAGCCGTTTGGTCAGGGCTATTTGCTTCTTTTTTAAGGCCCACTAAAATCCATTTAAGAAATGTTTTATCTTTTTCTTGTTGATTTGTTGGAAGCCTAGTTTGTTAACCTTTTTTTTATTTTTAGTTCTTTTTTTTGTCCAGACTAAATTTATAGCCATCGAAACCTCTTCACCATGGATATTTATATCTATAACTTAATTTATCTTACTTCAAATCCATTCTTATTTTAATAATGTAAAAATAAAAGTTACAATTTATTAAGTATCTCACATGTTCTTGACACATGACATATTAAGTACTTTATAAATACTCTCTATTCTTACCACAATCTGAAAGGTTGATAGTTCTCTTTCAGATGAAGAAACTGAGGTTCAAAAATACTCTCACCCAATATTATACATTCAGTGTCAGGGCTAGGGCTTGAACAGAGATCTTTAAGGCTTTACAACCAGTTCTTTTTCCTCCTCTATTTCTACTTTGCTCCCTAAGTGACCAGTCGCTTTGACACCCACTGACCACCAGGGGGCAGACGCTCAATGCAGGAGCTTCCCCCAGGTGGTCAGTGTGCTCCCACGGCCAACCTCCCAGGGCCCCTACCCCTGCTGGCTGGCTCCTCTTCCCCTGCCCTCCCTTCCATAGGCCTTAATCGCCAACCAGGCCAAGGGACGCCATTCATGCACGTATTTGTGCACTGGGCCTCTAATTAGCTAATAAGTCACAAAGAGTGTAATATTGGTACATGACCCTTTGGTACGGCCTGGTGTGCTGGACCCTTGCTGTCTAGTCAATGAGCCATACTTCCTGGCTGCAGGACCTTTACAAAGTGAAAATCCACAAGTAATTGCTCGGTATTCATCAGCATCCTCTGTCAAATTAAACATAACACTTTTCAGTTGTTAATTTCTTGATTATGGACAATGCAATGAGGTACAAAGTGAACTATATGTTTTGTTTTATGGACTTAGAAAATATATTCTAATTCTGTTTCCATAGGCAATGGCAGCAGATAAAAGTGATGAATGGTTTGCTAAACGAATTAAACGTTAATAGAAGATATCACGTGGAACAAGCATTTATGATTCCTGTCTATCACCTGCAAAGTTTGATGTGTCCATTCATAATTAATGCTCTCACAACTTGATTGTTCCCTGTATAGGCGAGGAAGCTGGGTGGTGAAGATTTGTGTATTTTTAACCTTTGAAAGCTCTGATACGTTTTTATGTTTTAGGTATAAATCCTTTTATTGTCAGTCTGGGGCAGCTATATGGGACATTACCCTTGGTTGGGGATGGATGGAAGGAATTTTAATAAGCATGTGGATTTTATGAAAACACTTATTGGCAAAATAAATTTCGTTCCTTAAACCAAAAGATTTAATTAACACCCCCACATTCCTTGCTTTAAAATTTTGAGTAGCCAGAGAAAACAGAGGGATCTAATGCAGTGGTTCTCAACCTTCCTAATGTCGCGACCCTTTAATACAGTTCCTCATGTTGTGGTGACCCCCAATTTCATTGTTACAAATTGAACATAATGAAAGCAGAGTGATTAACACAAAAACAATATGTAATTATATATGTATTTTCCGATGGTCTTAGGCGACCCCTGTGAAAGGGTCATTCGACCCCCAACAGGGTTGCGACCCACAGGTTGAGAACCGCTGATCTAATGTGTTGTGTAGCTACACACCTGGCTCTGCTAGTTTCCTTATATAATTTTTAAAAATCTTCACAAAAAGAACACATTAAATTTCTTTAAAATGGATTAGACGATTTCTTTAGCCTGAAAAAAAATTTTTTTTACTGTTTTCTTGTAATTTTCTGTTTGGTTCTGTAGAACAAACACATTTTAATTACTGGAAACATTAATTATATTGGGTACATTTATTATTAAATTTTTTTGAAGATATACTTCTAAAATCAAGCTATTATACCAACCTGTAAAATTCATTATTTAAAGTGGTGAGCAGCTTTAGCTGGTTTGACTCATTGGATAGAGCATCGGCCTGCGGTCTGAGGGATCTTGGGTTCAATTCTGGTCAAGAGTACATGCCTTGGTTGTGGGCTCCATCCCCAGTGGAGGCAGCCAATCAATGATTCTCTCTCATCATTGTTGTTTCTATCTCTCTCTCACTCTCCCTCTCTGAAAGAAATAAAAATATTTTAAAAATAAATACAATAAAAATAAATAAAGTGGTGAGCAGCCCGAGCCGGTTTGGTTCAGTGGATAGAGCATCGGCCTGCGGACTGAAGGGTCCCGGGTTCGATTCCGGTCAAGGGCATATGTCCAGGTTGCAGGCTGGATCCCCAGTGGGGGGCATGCAGGAGGCAGCCAATTAGTGATTCTCTCTCATCATTGATGTTTCTCTCTCTCTCGCTCTCTCTCTCTCTCTCTCTCTCTCTCCCTCCTTCTTCCTCTCTGAAATCAATAAAGTGGTGGGCATGCCCACTTGGAGTGACTCAGTGGTTAACCGTCATCCTATGAACCAGGAGGCCAAGGTTCAATTCCCAGTCAGGGCACCTGCCCAGGTTGTTGGCTCAATCCCCAGTAGGGGATGTGCAGGAGGCAGCTGATCAACGATTCTCTGTAATCATTGATGTTCTATCTCTCTCTCTCCCTCTCTGAAATCAAAAATATATTTAAAAAAATAAAGTGGTGGGCATGTTCAAATTTCAGGAAAGAAATTGATAATATTGGAAAGGATTGACTCAGAGGATACCAGTTCCAGAATAATATATATTGAACTAGAGGCACAGTACACGAATTCATGCACAGGTGGTGTCCCTCAGGGTGGCCTGTGGAGATTGGGCCCCAGCTCGCACCCCCACCCTTATAGCCCTGCATCCCCACCTGGCACCCTTAGCCTGGTGCTGCCCCCTCATCTGCTCCACCATCCCACCTGTGGGGTGATCAATTGGGGCAGGGCCTGCTGCCCAGCTCCCTCAGCACTTGGGAGCTGGGCAGCGGCCCTGCCCCCTGCCACCATCGCTGGTTGCCATCTGCAGAGCAATCAGCAGGGCAATCGGACCCCTGCCGATTGCCCATTCCAGTGGTGCTTCCCACTCACCTGCTCCATCATCCTGCCATGGTCCTGCTCCCGTCAGGGCCCATCAGGCTGGCAGCGCCTTCACTGCCTCCCACTGCCAGCGCCATGTCACCGATGCCCACTGTGTTCCACGCCGCCCCCTGGTGGTCAGCACACATCATAGGGAGCAATCGAACTCCCGGTCTCTCCCAATCGAACAACCACTCGGTACAATTTGCATATTAGGCTTTTATTATATAGGATTACTTGTAAATCATAGCCTCTGCTGTTCTCCCTTGCTGGCAGGGTTGGGTATGGAAATTTCAGGGTGAATTTCAGTTCTTCTTATAGGGTGATCTTACCTTCACCGAGAGAAAAAAATCCTTTTCTGGCTTCACAGAACTTTGCACTCAAATTCTCTGTTTTATGGAAGCAATCATGAGTTTCAAAGCAAACCAAGTTAGATATGTTCCCCCTCTAGACAATTGGTTCACTGTTTTTGCTTATACATGGGGAAATTATTGTATGAATTTTGAATAATCAAATAAGCCTCTGTGTTTTTTAGACTATGATTTGTTACTTCTCAGATTTTTCTATTAGATAATTAATTTTTTTAAGTAAATCTTGATGTGTATCTCTAGTAATACTGCTCTTGTGAAACTCTACATTCCCCAGTGTATTAGGCTACTTCTAAGTTTCTTATGGTAAAATAAGTGGTTTATGTAAGTATTGAATGACTAACCAATACTAGATCCCTCTTTTATGATATCAGGGCTGATATCATAAAGCTAAAATATCCCAAGTAGATAAACAGCATTAACTTAGATCATGCATAGTTGTACACTTACTAGTAAGAGGAAAAAATTTTGAAATCAATTATATATATACTAGTGGCCCGTTGCACGAAGAGATTCATGATTCACAGGATAATGCTCAACCACTAAGCCACACCGGCTGGGCATGGGTATACTTCATTCTTAGGTAATAGGCCTTCCTTCCCCTGGCTGCCGGCACTGGTTTTCCTCCGGCACCCGGGACCCAGGCCTTCACTCCAGCCACAGCGGAGAAGCCAAGCCTCTCTAGTTTTCAGTCATCTTCAGTCTTCAGTCGTCGTCAGTCTTCGCTCCATGCCTGCATATGCAAATTAACTGCCATCTTTGTCGATTGAATTTGCATACTTATCCTTATTGGCTGGTGGGCATAGCAGAGTGACACCAACTTACATGTTTCTCTTTTATTAGTGTGGAGGCCCAGTGCACAAAATTTGTGCACGATGGGGGGGTCCCCTCAGCCCAGCCTGCACCCTCTCTAATCCAGGACCCCTAGGGGGATGTCCGACTGCTAGCCAGGATCGGGCCTAAACTGGCAGTCGGACATCCCTCTCACAATCCTGGACCACTGGCTCCTAATTGCTCACCTGCCTGCCTGCTGGTCACCCCTTACTGCCCCCTCCACTGCTGGCCTGGTTGCCTCCAACTGCCCCGCCCCCCGCCACCAACCTGGTCGCCCCACGCAGCCTGCTGTTCAGTCGTTTGGTCGTCCCTCACTAACCCCCCTACTGACCTGGTCGTAGGCAGCCATCTTGTGAGGGTCAATTTGCATATTACTTTTTATTATTGATTTCAGAGAGGAAAGGAGAGGGAGAGAAAGAAACATCAGTGATTAGAGAGGATTGTCGATTGGCTGCCTCCTGCAGGCCCCACACTGGGAATCGAGCCCACAACGCGGGCATATGTCCTGACCGGGAATCAAACCGTGACCTCCTGGTTCACAGGACAATGCTCAACCACTAAGCCACACCAGCTGGGCATGGGTATACGTCATTCTTAAGTAATGTACTTATTCTATAGCAACTTCCTGCAAATATGTGAACAGAAGGTCTCAAAGATACCTGGTGAGGTTTGGTTTCCTCTGAGGCCTTTATAGTTGTTGCTTCTGTTGTTTAATAGTCCTTCATGAACTGGAGCTAACCTAATGTCATGAAGTATGAAAATAGTGTGTGTTTTTCTTTGTGACCCTAGTTTCTAAGAGCCAAACATAGCTCCAAAGGGCCGAGCCTCACCCTAAAGCGCTGAAGCTAGTCCTAAAGGCTTGATCCTAGTTCCTAAGAGCCAAGCCTGGCCCCAAAGAGTCCAGCCTCGTCTGGAAAAGCCAAGCCTAGCTCCAAAGAGCCCAGCCTACTCCTGAAGCGCTGAGTGTAACCCGCAAAAGCTGAGCTAACCCCAAAGAGCCATGCCTAGCCAGAAGGAGCCCAACCTAGTTCCAAATGGCCTAGCCTAGTGCCAAAGGGTGGAGCCCAGTCCAGAAGGTCTAGCCCCTAAGAGCCTAGCTTAGCCCCAAGGAATGAAGCGAGGCCTGAAGAGCTAAAGCTAGTCCCCAATGGATAACCCTAGCCCCCAAAACATTTTTTTTAATTAAGGAAAAACATTGGGGAATCCCATACCACAACAGACCTTTTGCTTCAAAATGTCTCTAATATCGTTTAGCCTCCATATCCTAGTGCAATGTTGTGCATTGATGCCGCCATGATATCAATACTAAGGAGTGGAAGCTGAGCTCAGCCACTCTGGCTCTTACATGGGTCAGAGGATTTGTTTTGCTCCTGAAACAAATCCCATATACATGCATGTACATATTGTCCCACAAACATCCCCAAGTAGAAACCAGGATTAGCTACACAGTAGTCCCAAGAAAAGTTTGGTCACTAGGCCTTGATGAGTGTTTCAGAGGTGGGATTTTGAATCCATCTGCTCCAGTGTTTCTCAACTGCTGTGTTGCGATGCAACAGTTACTTGCTACAAGTCTGTCTTTTCTCAACACATGAACTTCATCAGGCCTGTGTTCCAGTAGGGGCTTTTGGTAGTAGGACTTGACCAGCTTTTTGGAAGACAACACCTCTTCCCCTCCATAATGTTGGGTTAATAGTGAATGGACAGCCCCTGACGAGATAAGGCGCCTGGGCCTCCTCTCCTTCCCTCCTCCCCCAGAAGCAGAGCCTCTGTCACGGACTTCAAACCTTCGGCATTTTCCTAGCCTGATTCTCTGCCACCCCTCTACTGCTGTCAAATATCTACATATGATCTGAGCATAGGAAGGCTGGGAAAACTTAGAATCATACCCAAGGCCAGATCTGATGGAACTTTCTCTAGAGGAGAGATGCTCTTATGTTCATTGCTGTTTGAACAGCAGACGTGCACTTTCGTGCAGTTTTTAAAAGATTTATTGATGTCTCAGCTACGGTAGCCATGGCTTCGGGACATTTCAGTCTTCAAGGTCTTTTAAGAAGCCCATTTCCCTACCAGAGGAGCCCTGCTACTTCATTGTTTGACTCTTTGTCCTCCTTGACCATTTTCCTTTTTCTTCAGTTCTTCTACTTTAGTCACGTAGATCCTCATGGCGTCCAACTTGGTCATCCCTTTTTTCTCATTCCATGCCTCCCACTTGGCCTTGGCTTTCACGTCTGTGTCAGGCGGGGCAGGGATGTCGCAGTCGCCCTTGGTGGCCTGTTTGTAGAAGCTGTACACCACCAGCTTCTCCTGATCACTCACAGGGCCCTTCAACTGCTTCAGAGTGGCGCAGGCCAGCTCAAATTCCACTTGGCCCATTGCGGGAACTGAGGTTGGGCCCCTCTGGCTTTTTTAAGTGATACCTGGTCCTAGAAGCTGGAGGGTGGAGAACTAGAAACACTTGGGGCTGGTGATTAAGTCTGGGAGGAAGGGAAAGGGAGAAAAGGAGACAGGGTGATATATATGGGAAAACACGGGATATTTGTGTGTTCTCAGTGAAAAACCAAATGGGCCCACTGGACTGGATCTGCCCTCACTGCCCCACCCCCACCCCCCACCCCCCGCCACACACACACACACACACACACACACACACACACACACACAGCTGTTCTGGTCCCGCACTGTGCATTTTCTGGGGCGGAGGACGACCATTCACATTTCAAAGGCGTCTACGATGCCAGAAAATTAAGGAGCTGCTGCTGTGTTCTGAAGGAGGAGCAATGGGGACGCTTTGGGAGGCTGTGGCGCTAGGTGGTTAGAGCGTGAGACGGCAGATGCGCTGCGGGGGAAGAAGCCTGGCATTACAGAGGGTGCGTCCGTGCTGGTTAGTGGGCAGCCTGCGAGGGGCGTTCAGTGTGTGTGAACTGCGGGGGATTCCGGGGTGACCGGGTGGAGCCGAATGCGGGGCTGGGAACGGAGCTAATGGGTAGGACCCACTGGGATCAGGAGGCAGGCTGGGCAGTGGACTGGACCGGTGGGTGCCCGAAAGGAGGCGGGAAGCGGAGGGCGCCGGGCGGCCAGGGCGGGGGCCCCTGGAGAGGGAGGGCGGGGCACGCAGCGGCCGCAGGGCGGGGTGCATACCAACCTGTTGGAGGGCCGACAGAGGGCGCTGTGGGCTTGGCGCCCGGACGCCGCGGGCTGGTGGTGAGGACCGCGCGTGCGCGCCGAGCGGAGCCGGGGCTGAGACTGTGGGCGGGGCCTGAGGCGCGGCCCTTGGTCCCGCCCCCCGGGCCGCCCATTGTGTCGTGGTTCCGGCGCAGTACTCGCCGCATTGCGCCCGCGACGCCGCCATGGACTTAGGTGGGTGTCTCGGCTCCCCTTCCCCGAGCCCGCCTGGGCCACCTCCCGCCGCGGCGACCAGGGCGGTGCCAAGCGGCCCGGGCTGAGGGAGACCCCGGGTTGGGGGGGGCGGTTTGGAGAGCAGGGGGTTCCTTAGAGACCGGGGGTCGGGAGACCGGGCTCCAGCCCCGACCGCGCCGCTTTGGGCCCTTGGGGCCCTTTCCATGTGAAGCGCCAAACAGCTGTGAAGGGAAGATTTCCCGAAAGTAAAGTGGGTGCGTGCAGGTGATTTGGAAGTTGCCGGGCTGGGAGGACGCTCGGGGGGATCCCGGGTGCCCGACGGTCTCGGTTGAATGATGAGTTCTTTAGCCAGTGACTTAGGCTCAGGAGGTCCTCGAAGATCTAGTAAAACGGAGATGATAAAGTATCCACTGCAGAGTTTGGGGGAGTTTTCCTGGAGATCACGTGTATACAGCGCCCGGTGCAGCGCCTTGCACGGAGCTGGCGTTCATCGGACTAGCGATTGTGGGGAGGGTTGTGGCTGCAGAGTGCACGTGCGCCTTGATTCAGAATCCTGAGGCAAAGTTTGGAAGAAGGGAGGGGGGAGCTGGTATAAATCAGCGGCTCCTGGCCCAGCTTTTTACCCTTCTGGACATGCTCCTAAGGGGATAGGACTAGGAGATGGCTCTGGGGGAGCTGGGGGAGGCACCCCAAGGGGTGCCAGCAATACTGGGCCCGTGGAGAAAAGTTCTGGTCCTTGGCCCCAGCCAGCTCTTCACTTTGTATCAATAGACATGTGCTCCAAAAAGCGCTCAAGTTGTGCATGGCAGGCGGTGGTGGGGAGGCCTAGCGTTCTGGCTCCCCTTGGGTGCCTCCCCCAGCGCCCCCGGAGCCTTACAGCTGTGGTGATTCTGCCCAACAGCTTTGTAGTTGTGCTCTCCTGAGCAAATGGCTTCTGAGTCTCCATGTTCCCGTCTCCAAAACAGGAGTAATATAGTCCTCCAAAGGTTGACATGAAGACTTACAGAGACCTTACGTGAGTGCCACCTGGCACAAGCAGCACTCAGTACATATAAAGGAGCGGGCACTCAGAAGTAGTGACAAAACACTGGGGAATTGCCCAGCTTTTAACTGCTCCTGGGACTTATACTTGAGTCTCTCTGGAAAATAGCTGTTAGAGGCCAGACATCTCAGCTGAACTGATAGCGCAATAACATTCATTTTACAGAATCGTAGGGAACATATGTTGGTGCCTTGGACAGTGGCCTGAGCTAGAAAGAAGGTCCAGAGCTCCCTGAGCAACCTAACCCTCCGTGGGAGTCAGCCTCGCCACTGGAGCTACGGTGGATTGCCTTCCCCAGGATTTGCATAGCAGTGCTGATTGAGCTCTTGGCCTTTTTGCTGCTCCCATAAATGGTCCAAGGAGCAGGATACTCTTTAGTCTGCTGGAATCAGGAGTCTGGGAAGATGGGTTCTTGGGGATATGAAGGACTGAGAAAGGGGTGGCATCTCTGGGTCCTGGGAAAGGGGAGAGACAATTTGGCTGATATGCTGACCGTGTTTGCAGTATTTGGGATCTGACTTAGTTTCTGGGCCAAAGGAGACACCTGAGAAAGATCTGTCTTTTCATGTTTCTGAGTTCAGGGAGGCCAAGAATAGTGACAAGATTCTGTTCTTGTCAACAGTAGAAAGGTTTGGGGAAAAACAACATTTATTAAGCACTTCATCAGGCTCTTTGAATCCTGATTCTTTTTGTAGCTATATCTTGTTTAACTCTCACTATCTCTGGGAAGTGGGATCAGGAGCTAACAGTAAGCACCAACCCAGTGCCAGGAGCTTGATAGTATATATCATTGGATCTTCATGATCATTATATGAAGTTTGTATTATCAGAAGGGATGCTCAGAGAAGTCATCTGTCCAAGATGACTGCTTTTAAATGGCTGAGCTAAACTCATGTCTGATTAAACAGACCAAGATGCCTTCCTTGATAAATATGTGTCAGTTCACTGATAAGTCTGTGGGTCACTGAAGGGAGAACTTAATGTAGTGCATTATTTTTTCTATCTACCCCTTGGTTTCTACCAGAGAACCAGGGCCATGAGTAGCTGTTCTTGTTGGAAGAAGCCATGGGATGAATTGTTTCCCTGAAAGGCAGAAAGAACAGTGGAAATCTGTTTGCAGGGCAAGGCCATGAGAGAAAAGGGGGAAGGTAGGGTTTGTCTGCTTGCTTCTATGCCCACAGCCCTGGGCCATGTGCCTTTTAATTTATATCATAATTTATAAGCTCAGTTTCATGTCCTGCAATATATATTTTGTGGTCCCTGTAGTTTGAAACTGTCATTGTGCTTTCTCTCTAAACTCATCTTCCCCAAATCCTCTGCTGGCCCATCTATCTAGCCCAGTGATGGCGAACCTTTTGAGCTTGGCGTGTCAGCATTTTGAAAAGCCCTAACTTAACTCTGGTGCCGTGTCACATATAGAAATTTTTTGATATTTGCAACCATAGTAAAACAAAGATTTATATTTTTGATATTTATTTTATATATTTAAATGCCATTTAACAAAGAAAAATCAACCAAAAAAATGAGTTCACGTGTCACCTCTGACACGCGTGTTATAGGTTTGCCATCACTGGTCTAGCCTCTGTAGCCCAGCTTTTCCTTTTCAAATGCTTTTCCTGTGAGATCTCACTTCATTGGTTCCATTGATCCCCTCTGACTTTCCTCATGAGCTTCAGCCTTACATTTCCATTGCTGGAGGGCATTTCTACCTTAATTTATACCTCAAACTCCAAATAACCAAAACTTAACAGGTTCCCTCCAAACCTGTTCTGAGTCTTCTGTGTTCCCTAACTCCAATGGTGCCTGTTGTCTTCCCAGTTCCAAGCTAGAGTTTGGGAGTCCTTTTCTATTCCTCAGGTAAGTCCTTTTTACTCCAACTCTGCAGTGGCTCCTAGAATCACTGCTTTCTTCCCCCTCTCCCACTGATCCTATTTAGAACTTTTATCTCTAACCCTGATCCCAACAGCCAGCCTACCAACTGCTATCTTTCCTTCTAACCTCTGCTTACTATTTTGAAATTTGTCACCACACTCTATCTTATTCGGCTTCTCTCCGTGCAGGACCCTTGAATATCTGTGAAGAAATGACTATTTTGCATGGGGGTTTTTTGCTGGCCGAGCAGCTGTTTCACCCCAAAGCACTGGCAGAATTGACAAAATCTGACTGGGAGCATGTTGGGCGGCCCATTGTGGAGGCCTTGAGGGAAATCTCCGCCACAGCATGCTCCCAGTCCTTTGCCTGGAAGAGGAAAGCTCTGGTCATCATCTGGGCCAAGGTTCTTCAGCCCTACCCCGTTACCCCTTCCGACACTGAAACTCGGTGGCAGGAAGATGTGTTCTTCTCAGTAGGCAACATGATCCCTACCATCAATCACGCGGTTCTTTTTGAGCTGCTCAAGTCCCTGGAAGCTTCTGGACTCTTTATCCAGCTCCTGATGGCCCTCCCTACCACCATCTGCCGTGCAGAACTAGAGCGCTTTTTGGAGCACATGGCTATTGATACTTCTTCAAAGGATGTGGCCTTCTTCCTCGATGTCTGGTGGGAAATGATGAAGCACAAGGACAATCAGCAGGACCCCCTGCTCTCTCAGTTTAGGACAATGGCTAATAAGTACTTATCCTCTTCAGATGAGTTCTCCCATCCTCCAAAGAGGTTCAAGTCAGACCCTGATGTGTGTCCTACCATGCCTTTGTTGGCCATGCTGCTCACTGGGCTGAAGCAAATCCAAAATAGAATCTTGGGCCCTGGGATGAAGTGCTGCGCATTAGCCAATTTGGCTGATATGCTGACCGTGTTTGCACTGATGGAGGATGACCCTCAGGAAGTGTCTGCACATGTGTATCTAGACAAACTGGCCACGGTGATCTCCGTGTGGAATTCGGACACCCAGAACCCATATCACCAGCAGGCACTGGCAGAGAAGGTAAAGGAGGCAGAACGGGATGTCAACCTGAGCTCACTGGCCAGACTCCCGAATGAAACGATTTTTGCCGCATTTGACTTCATGCGAAGTCTTCTGCGGGAGTGGGGGGAGGAGCTGCAGGCCATGCTCAATAGCACCCACGGGACAAATTATGACAGTTACCGGCTGTGTGACAGTCTGACTTCTTTCAGCCAGAACTTGAAGCTTTACCTGGGTACCACCAGCTTATCCAAGGAGGAGAGGCAGGTGGTTTCTGAACTGGCAGAGTGCGTCGAGGATTTCCTGAGGAAAACGAACAAGGTACTCAACAAGGGCTTGGAGAAAGACATTACTGCCTCGATTGCCATGGCCATTATTGAGCAAAAGATGGATCGGCATATGGAAATGTGCTACATTTTTGCTTCTGAGAAGAAGTGGGCCTTCTCAGATGAGTGGCTTGCCTGCCTGGTTAATAACCATTCTCTCTTCCGAGAGCCAGATTTGGTATTAAAGCTGCTGGAAACTGTGGTGGAAGTCAGCACGACAGACAGAGCCATCCCTGAATCTCAGATCAAACAAGTGATTGACTTGATCCTGGAATGTTACACAGGCCTCTCACTGCCAGATAAAAATAAAGTCCTCGCAGGTATCCTGGTTGCCTGGGGGCGAAAGGGCCTCTCTGAGAAGTTGTTGGCTTACTTGGAGGGGTTTCAGGAAGACCTCAACACGACCTTTAACCAGCTTGCACAGAGTGCTTCCGAACAGGGCTTGGCTAAGGCTGTAGCTTCTGTGGCCCGCCTGGTGATACTGCACCCGGAGATCACCGTGAAGAAAATGTGCAGCATGGCTGTGGTCAATCTCGGTACCCACAAGTTCCTGGCTCAGATTCTCACCGCCTTCCCCGCCCTCAGGTTCACAGAAGAGCAGGGTCCAAACCCGTCCACCACGTTCGTCGTGTCATGCCTCAGAGAAACCGTCTGGACAAAGTTCTCTACACCCAAGGAAGAAAAGCAGTTTTTGGAGCTCCTGAGATGCCTGATGAGTCCCGTGAAGCCCCAGGGGATTCCAGTTGCGGCCCTTCTTGAACCAGATGAGGTTCTCAGGGAATTCGTCCTGCCTTTCTTGATGCTAGATGTTGAAGAGGTGGACCTCAGTCTGAAGATCTTTATTCAGACCCTCGAAGTAAATGCCTGCTTAGAGGAATACTGGCTCCAAACCTGCTCTCCGTTTCCCCTCATCTTCAGCTTGTGCCAGCTCCTGGACTGCTTCAGTAAATACTGGCAGCTCCCCAAGGAGAAGCGCTGCCTCTCTTTGGATGGGAAGGATATGGTGGTCCATATCCTGGAGCTCCTCTGTGAGATCGTATTAGCAAATGCCGAGACCTTCTCCCCAGACACCTGGATCAAGTCCCTGTCCTGGCTCCACCGGAAGTTGGAGCAGCTAGACTGGACTGTGAACCTGAGACTGAAGAACTTCTTTGAGGGCCACTTCAAGTGTGAGGTGCCAGCCACACTTTTTGAGATCTGTAAGCTTTCTGAGGATGAGTGGACCTCCCAGGCCCACCCTGGGTATGGGCCCGGCACAGGGCTCCTTGCCTGGATGGAGTGCTGCTGCCTCTCCAGGAGCATCTCCGAGCGGATGCTCTCCCTCTTAGTGGTGGGTGTGGACAACCCTGAGGAGGTCAGATTGTTCAGCAAGGGCTTTCTGGTAGCCCTGGTGCAAGTCATGCCTTGGTGCAGTACCCAGGAGTGGCAGTACCTTTTCCAGTTGACCAGGAGACTGTTGGAGAAACAACTCCTACATGTCCCTTATAGCCTGGAATATATTCAGTTTGTTCCTCTGCTCAACCTGAAGCCCTTGGCCCAGGAGCTCCAACTCTCCGTTCTCCTCCTGAGAGCTTTCCAGTTTCTTTGCAGCCAGAGTTGTCGCAACTGGCTTCCTATGGAAGGCTGGAGCCATGTGGTCAAACTTGTCTGTAGCAGTCTGACCAGCCTCCTGGACTCAGTTAGGTTGATACGGTCAGTTGGCCCTTGGGCCCAAGGAGAAGAACAGGACCTGACCCAGGAAGCCCTATTTTTTTATACTCAGGTATTCTGTCATGTTTTGCACATCATGGCCATGCTCCACCAAGAGGTGTGTGAACCACTCTACGTTTTAGCCTTGGAAATCCTCACCTGCTATGAAACCCTGAGCAAGACCAACCCTTCTATCAGCGCCTTACTCCAGAAGGTAAATGAGCAGCACTTTTTAAAGTCCATTGCCAAGAATATTAGCCCCGAGGAGCGGCGCCAGACCCTGCTGCAGAAGATCAGCAATTTCTGACTTTTGTGGATCAGACAACAGCTGATGAGGGTGGGGTCTATAGGGGCTAGAGCCGAGAAACAAAAAAACTCTTCAGTTATGTGAAGTTGTAAACAAGCTAAAAAGTATATGGCAATAACAATGTAAAGAAAATAGTTTCTTGGGTATTTGTAACACAAATTATAATCTCATTTTGAGGTCTGTCTTACCTCTTTTGAGTCTTTCTCATCAATAGTTTAGGCTTAAATATGGGTTCAGCTAGAGCAGCCATGGGCAAACTACGGCCCGCCGGCCGGATCTGGCCCATTTGAAATGAATAAAACTAAAAAAAAAAAAAAAAAGACCGTACCCTTTTATGTAATGATGTTTACTTTGAATTTATATTAGTTCACACAAACGCTCCATCCATGCTTTTGTTCCGGCCCTCTGGTCCAGTTTAAGAACCCACTGTGGCCCTCGAGTCAAAAAGTTTGCCCACCCCTGAGCTAGAGTCTTAAAGATCAGGCTGCGAGGAAAGTTCATAATTGGACTTCTCCATCCTAAACTTTAGTAAGTTCAAAGGTGAAATACCAAAGTGGAAAAATTATAAGGTGTGTGTTCTTTTGCACTGAAACCCTCTTTGGGTCATTTTGTGGTCTTTTGGAAAAGGTAGCAATTAAGAAAATAACTCTATTCTTCTACCAGTTGGCCAGGTGATTTGTGTGCCCAAAGGCCAGCAGCACTATAAAAGAAGAAGGTTGGACCAAGAAAATTTAGTGCTGGGGGTAGATTAAGGACCTAAAGAAAATGGATGGCTTCTGAATTGAGGACTTCTGCTCTACAGCCTTAACGCCATCCATTCAGTGTATCCAGAAGGGCTGTACTAAAACTAGGCCTGGTAAACAGCAGAGATGTGTCTAAAGGACGAGTGTAATGACCTTCTGCTTGGAGTATATTGTCACAGTTTTGAAAAATGAGGGGGAGCAGGGAATGGTGTCTACAGAAGCATAAAAATACAAATTTAAGGTGTGCAGGGCATTTTACAGAACTATGAGTGCTGGTTGCTGAGACATTTAATTTGGGAGGCAAGAAAGGGAAAAGGAGATATCCCAATACCTCCTCCACACCCAGGCCCTCATTCAAAATGGGGCCTTATTCAGGTTCCCTCCCCCGCCTGAAGTGGGCTAGCTCTGTGGCCTACAATTGGATTTCTACCCTCCCAACTCCTAAGTGAAATTCACCTAGAAAGAGAAAAAAGGGCCTAAAATTACATGGCCACTAGGCTTGAACTCTGGGACCCTACAGTGTACAGCAAACATGTCAAACTCAAAGGCTAACACAGGCCAAATAAACGAGGCATGTGGCCCACAGGCTGAGAGTTTGACATGCTTAGTATACAGGAACCATGAATCACAGAAACAGTGTTAGAGTAAGGTTTGATTGAGGTAGGCCTTCCTGGAGGCTGAAAGCACTAACACATTCCCCTCCCCTCAACCCCCCAGCTTTGCGAGTTAATGGATATGAACACAGACCAGAAACAATACCACACAGCAGCCAGCCAAGTCAGGTCATGGATGGGTCTTATAGGAAGTCGGTATTGATATATTTCACAAATGAGAGTAAGTTGGGAAATATTAGTGCAATTTAATCACCACAGGGGTGATTTATGCAAGATACACTGACAGTGAACAAACCAGTAAAAAAAAATATATCATTTTGCATTTTTAAAATGGCACCCATTAAAGACTGAAATAGTCAACATTTGAGTCACTGTTACATATTCAGTACTTTAAAAGTTAATGGACAACAATGAATCAAAAGGCACTTTTTAAAACCTAGCTTCTCACTACCACCTGAAAAAAAATTCACGGTAGCAGTTTCTAAGACCCATCCTAGTTGATAAGGAATGAATAGTGTTGGCACCAGAGAATCCCATTTGCAAATGGTAGTGAAGGAGTCAGTTCACAGGACATATTTTGGCCAGGGCTGTCTTGCACTCTTGCTCTCCAGCCTTCTGTGGCTAAATGGTGGTGCACTCAATGGGAACAGGCTTTTGGCCACAAGCTCTGTTAGGAGGCAGTCTAGATGCGACTTCTCATGGTTTGGAATATAGAACTCCATTTCCACTTCATGTGAAAAAGACAGTGTCAAAGAGTGGGGTTACTAATAAATAGCTTGGTAGCCATCTTTTCACTCTACCACTATAGTTTTTAACAAGAGCATCCTGTGTGTGTGTGGATATGGGGAAAGCTGGGCTTGGAAGGACATGCCAAAAAGGGAACAGTATTTGTGACTGTTGACAACAAACTCACAACTTTGACACTGATCTTACAGTCAGCCTGCAAAGATGCAGACATCTTTTACCTCCTCAAGCGCTTCAGGTTCCCATCCCTGCCTCCTGCCACCCCGACCCTCACTAATAAGACTTCTGATTGGAAGTCAGATGACAAGAATTCAATGTTGGCACATGGATGAGGCAGTGGATTATCTAGTAAACAATGAAAAGCTACCTACCCACAATGGTTTCCCCAGGCCAACATAAGAAATTATTTCAAGAACCAAGTCATCACTGTTTCTGCTGGCCCAGTATATGTAGATAATTGCCCTGAGTGTTTGGAAAGGTGGGTAGCCACCAATATTAGGGCCAGTTAGGTGCCCAGGGACTTATCCTGGTCCACCTGTCTCCACACCCCATGCTTCTACCTCCCAGAGCCCTTGAGATAAGACCCAAGGAAGGATCATTGGGCAAAACCACCTTGCTGCCAATGGAGGTCTGACAGGATCCAACAGTTGTTATTACAAAAAGTGCTTTTGCAAAAGGGGCAGGTTAGAAGAGGGAGGTAATACGAATATTCTTTAGAAAAACTCAATACCCATCTACTTATCAATACCCAAAAGGCTGAGGCCATCCAGGGCACAATTTGGTCCGTGGAATACTGAGTGAAAGAGGCAGCTAGTATGAAGAGGCACCCTCACTGCCTGACTCCTGGGAGCACTTATCCATCCTTTTCGGCTGGGGGAGTGTCAAAGAGCCCGACTGCCTTCTTGCACAGCAGAGAGAACCAGTAGAGCTGGGGAGCGATGAGGAAGGCATTGGCCACATTGCAGAAGACAGGGATCCTGAATGGCACTTGGAACAGGCTTATGTCCTTCTGTCTGGCATAGGACCAATACATGAAGAGGAAAAGAAGGATCCGACAGGAAAAGAAGGTGGTCAGCGTGAGGATTCCGTTCACCTTGTACAGAAGGGTGTGCTGCTTCTTTAGCTGCAAAAGTGGGAAGGAGAATGCAGAGTCACGAAGAGGTTGGGCCTTCAGGAAATGACTAGCTCAAGTCCCACAGTAGTAAAGTCCAGGCATCTAGCTTTCTAACACTTGGAAAAGTTGATTGGGCATGGCCATATTTGTATGTGCATATAGCCTTGTAGGTGTTTCAGCCGTGATGCTGAATTCGACCTAAGCCACCCCAGCTGATAGGAACACAGGATGAGAGAAAATCTATGGCCTGGGAAAAAATACATGAAGGACTGTATCAAATTTGAATCAAACTTACAATTTTGTCCCCACTGGCTTGGAAGACCAATTGACCTTTAAGTCTGTTCAAGGGTCTCCTATTCCACTATTCCTAGCATTAAGGGATTTCTCTAAACCTCACAATCTACCAAGGAAAAACAGAATCTGTACCCGCCTCACCCCCAGGCAATGTTTCTGCCATTTCATTCATACGTGCCTGAATCAGAATTTTGCCCAGCGACACAAATGGAGTGCTCAGTTCTGCCGTGAAGATGCAGCCAACGAAGAAATCCCCCAGCTCTCCCCTAAACCTCTGCAGGTGAGAAGACGAAACAGGGAAATATGATATGCAGGTTAAGGAACCACTGGAAGGAAATTCTAGGGCTGCTGAAAAAGACCATTATAGACCATGAAGGGAAAGGGAAATGCTACATGGACAAGTGTAGACCCATTTAATACTCTGCTGCTTCTGTAGCAATGGAACTTTGATGGTCGAATTGCTAGGATGCAGAGGCAACTTCTGATAGCTGATTGCATCACACACCAAGCTTTCTCAGAATTTCCATGTCAGCCGGAAGGAACTCTGCAGCCTACTTTTGGGTTTCTAACTTAGTCATGCCAAGGGCACTTAGCCAAGTCAGTTCAACAAAATGTGTGTCAGAACCCTGTGCTAGATGTTGGGGAGACTTCTTAAAGAATGTAGTACACGGCACCTGTATATCTTTTCAAGAAAGTAGTATAGCATAGATAGCAGCTCAAGTAGTACCAGAGTGAGCTATCAACTCTTAGAGCCCCAATTCAAGCATGTCAAACTCGTGGCCGCTGGGCCACACACACGGTATAGGGCTAACAATTTATAATGTTATTTCTAATTATTCCTGATCATTTCTAATTATTAGCAGAAAGCTATGAGCTTTTAAATCAAGTGCCTATCACTTGGCGGGCACTCAAAAATACTAATTTCCTCTTTGCATTCCCATTTCTTCCTTGTTCGGTGAAGTTTTGATGGGAAAAATGGATCTAGGGAGAAATTATGCGGCTATTTGCTTTCAGAGCTTGCTTTTGTAACATAAATAATAATAATGCACACAGTACTCTCTGGCACTGTTAGAGCAAATAACCAGTTGACTGAGCAATAACTGGTCTCATTTTTAAAAATTCTTATGTTGTATTTTATATTGTCTTTATATTGTATAAACTAAAGACAGAACCTTTGGCAAAGACTAAGGAATCATAAAGGGCTGGGGGATTGCTGGCAAGGAGGATCACATCTCTACATGATTAATCTGGGGATTTAACTGCAGAAGCAGCTGGCATACAAGAACAGGTGAAGTAGGAAAGTGAAGGAAAAGAGGAGCAATCCTGACTCCTAAGTATTGGTCATGATACCCGGATAAACAGGAGAAATGAGTGACCAAGGCAGCTGATACCTGTGCAATTGGCACAAGGACCAACAGAATGGCCACATGGTGCGTGATCATGAGGCGGTTTTTACTTAGGAAGTTTCGAAAAATGATGAGGGAGTGTCTGCGGTTCTGTTCTTTGATTCGGTACCAGTCACAAAGGTACATGGCGTAGATGTCGTAGACCATATATGGAATCAAAAACCAGACATATTCTTGGGCAAGCCAGTGCCTGAAAGAAAGCATATAAGTGGTCCATGAAATAATTGTGAATATCAATTATGAAGGCAGCTTAAAGCCAACCTCTTCTCAAACACATTTCTTTATATGTCTTTGCTCCAAATACTTTATAATGAATACTAGAGGCCCAGTGCACGAAATTCATGCACAGGTAGGGTCCCTAGGCCTGGCCGGCAATCAGGGCTGATCTGTAGGGCAACTGGCGGGGCAATTGGGGGGGGGGGGTACCCCCTGCTGGCACCTGCCTTGGCTGGCCTGGGGCCTACAGGCTGGGGGTAGCTCCTGCATTGAGCATCTGCCCCCTGGTGGTCAATGTGTGTCATAGTGACCGGTTATTCCGCTGGTCATTCTGCCGTTTGGTCGATTTGCATATTAGGCTTTTATTTTATAGGATAGGATGATGAAGTTGATAGGGTGAACAACTTTTTCTAAATTACAGAGAAAATTTGTGTCGAGCAGAAAGCACCATGTGTTTAAGTGACTAGCTGTCACTATTTGCCTGGTTTAGCTACTCATTTGTAATGGATTTTTCTGGCATTTTGTGATATAAGCTGACTTTGATATAGATATCTCTACCAATGATTCAACAGCCCCACCAAGAAACTGGTTTGGAAGGTGTCCCAAATCCCAATCCAATATTTCCAGTTTAACTCCACTTGTTGCTCAACAGTTGGGAGTTTCCTCTTGCATCTGCTTGTAACCTCACTCTAGGGAGTTGCTGGCAAGCAACCCTGGCCATATTCTTTACAATTCTATGGCTAATTCCAGTTCCACTCATTAAGAAAAATATGTCTGGTTATGAGCCCGGAGCTCAAGGACTACCTTACAGCAGTCAGATAACCAAAGAGAAACTGGGAGAAAAGACACTGTTCCCATTTACTTCCCCAAAGGGGTTGAATCAATATTTGCTGTGTCAAAATGATAGTTTATCATTGTCCTAGAGAAAATTAGACGTGAAGTCTATAATTTCTACAATTTTGTTCCCAAATGATAAGTCATAATTCTACAGAAAACTGATGTGAATAAAAAACATATAAACTGAAATTATATCCTATGCTGGGAAGGATTAGATTCACTAAATACCAAGAAGAGACAATTTAGTTTTATGGTTTTCAAACTACCTGAATATCAGAATCACCTGCAGTGCTTGTTAAGGCCCTACCCCAAAGACTCTTAATGGTATATGTACCATTACCTAATGATTCCACACTTACCACAGCATAACTCAATAATGAAATAAACAATGAAACAGGCAAACAAGTAAGGATAGAAAATATAACATATATGTAGGTGAATGAATTATCCGAATTCCATTTAGGCAAAAAGATGCAATATTTATTTATTCTGCTGCCTGTCTATGGTCTCCATTGCATCCTTAAAGCAATTCTAAATTAAATAACTATAAAGAGCTATTAAAAGCTGATCTGAAATATAACTGGACCTAGGGTTTTAATATTTTGTACACAGTACCAATTCAATAAGATCTGAAATTGTGGCTGCTTGGTAGAATTCTCTCAAGACTTATTTGTAAGAGATCTAGATTGTAATAATAATTACCTCTAGCCTGGGACTTAACTTTCTTTATAAAAATGACAATAACAATCCTTGTCCTACTTCCCTGACAAGGTTATTGTAAAAATTAAAAAAAACTAAAAATGTGAAAATCCTTTTAAACGTAAAAAATACTATCCTATATATCCTATATAATAAAAGCCTACTATGCAAATCGACTGAACGGCAGACCGAACGCTGGCTATGACATGCACTGACCACCAGGGAGAAGATGCTCAATGCAGGAGCTGCCCTCAACCTTCAGGCCCCAGGCCAGCCAAGGTGGGTGCCAGCAGGGGCCCCGCCAGTCACCCCACAGATTGGGCCTGATTGCCAGCCAGGCCTAGGGACCCTACTCGTGCACGAATTTCGTGCACTGGGTCTCTAGTCCAAATATAGATGCTTAAATTGAGAAAACTGCCTAGAGCTGTGACTCTCAGCCCTGTTAGCGATATAGACCTCTTTAAGAATAATGAAATACTTGGCCCCATACCACATTCTGCATATAAATTGGGGAGATTTATAGATACTCCCTTATTTATAGACAGTCTACATCAAGGCATAAAGTAAAAAGATATGTAATAAAAAATATTGGGGTATATAGGATATGAGCCCCAAAAGGCCTTTTTTTAAATGATCTAGGTGCAGTCAGAGCATCCTTGTGCATCCATGTGAAGGTAACGGGCACAGAAATGTGTCTGTCTCCATTTTAGGAGCAAAAAATCTAAGGTAGGGGTGGGGAACTTGTTTCTGCCAAGGGCCATTTGGATATTTATAACATCATTCACAGGCCATACAAAATTATCAACTTAAAAAGTAGCCTGCTATATTTGGTCAGACATTTAATTAACTCACCCCTAATGCCTTGGTAGGAGCAGACTAAATTATTTCACAGGCCTTAAGCTGGACATTCCTCACCCCTGGGGCATAAAGATACATAAAAGGAGGGACCTGAAAATCAAACTCAGGATTCTTACCACTAAAACACACCGTTTCTAAGGGGGAATCATAACAGTGGTGCTACAGAACTGAAAGTTAAGTATGTGCAAATATCTCTCTAAAATGTGTATTGGTTGCCTGCTGCTTGCCCTCCTGTCAGCTCAAGATAGTGCTGAGCCACATCTGTCTTAATCTCTGCAAAAGAGGCTGGTTTCAAGTTTGAGCTGACAAACTGGGTGGGGGCAGTGAGGGAGCTTGCCAGGTGATCACAGAGTGCTCGATTAGATTAAAATAAAAATCGAACCCGGCCAAGCAAATGCTGTCAGTCCTTTGCACATGCAATCAAAGTCACCTGACCTGTTTTCTCTCAGCACCTACAACTCATCACCAAGAAAAGCACAAAAATCATAATGGCAGCATTAATCCCAAGTAAGACCCAGGCACTCCATCTGCAGGCCAGTGAGACGGAGACCCCACTCAGGCTCTCCTCCTACTGCAGTCTCAACAGGTGAAAAGGGGACACTCCGCTGTCAGACTTTCCCTGCACAATGACTGTAGCTCTTCAACTTAACTGGGAGGAAGCGAGAGTGGTTCTAGGAGGACAGGTGAAAAAAAAAAGGCTTCAAAAACAAACCGCCACCATCGCCCAGGCCTACATACATACTACACAAAGTAGACCACCCTAGTCTTTATGATTCAGTCCACTAGATGCGCATTTCCTGATGCCTCTGGACTGAGCTCTAACACAGACAAGTCAGTTTTCTGAAAGCACCTGAAAACTCCGCACCACCTTGAGCAAATCCATAGGAGAGACAAGAAAGCGCAGCATTTGTAAGGCGCTGGTAACCACGATGCACATACCTTGGCCAATGGATGCTTCAGAGCAGGACCCCAGTGGGGTGACTTAAAAGAACTAGAAGCCACACTCTCACTTCTGAATCATTTCCAAAGGTATCTATCTCATAAATAACTTGGGTCAATGGACCACACCGTCTTCTTACATGTTACCTTAAATCAGGCTTAGACTCTGTCATTCTCCAGCATTTCTTCAGTTTACTTTCCCCTAAGGTGGCCCGCAGAAAGAGGTAAGGAGAGGAGGTGGGAACTAATTATGGCACCCAAGTTTTCCCATTAACCGGCTACCCAACAGCGTGTACTCATAAAGAAATAGTGTCTGTGTGCCACTAAAATGTGCAAACTTCGAAAAAGTTCGGCGCTGATATCTGTACTTCTTTCACCTGGCATTGGATGTTGTTACCTGTCGGAGACCACGTTCTTACAGGAGCGGATGATGGCGATCCCCGACCCGGTGGCCAACACAGCCTGCGCCGAAGAAACCACCCTAAGATGCGGCAGAAAAGAAAAAAAGGGGTGGGTGGAGCGCTCTAAATCCAGCACGGAGCCCAAACTCCTGAACCTGACTGTCCCCTAGGCTGCCAGCGCCGGGAGGAAAATGGTAGGGCCGCCACCGCGCTCCCGATCCCCAGGGCAGCTGGCAGATATGTAGCAGGCTTCCCTCCCCATCCTGACCAGCGCGGGCAGCCCTCCGCCCTGCTCCCCTCTCCCTCCAGGACAGGGTCTTCCAGAGCCCCGGCCAGGGCCGCAGAGAGGGGCAAGGAACTAGGGAGGCAGCCCCCTCGCTTCCTGTCGCCCCCCCTTCCCCCCTCGCTGGGCGCAGGGGCGGGCGCAGGCGGGTCGGGGCAGATCGCGCTGCGGCCGGGCGGGGCGGGCGTCGCCAGCCTCGCCGAGTACCTGGTGCTGATCATCACGCAGTCGTAATCGGTCCATTCGGGCCGCGCGCGGCGCAGCGCCCAGGTGCAGAGCGCGAAGAGCCCGGGGAAGAAGAGGGAGCCCCAGGCCAGCGTCAGCAGCATGGGTGCTCCGGGCTCGGCGCTCGCTCGGCGCCCTCGGCGTGGCTCAGGTCGACTCCGCTGGTCTCCGAGACTGCCGCGGCCCGCCCGCCCCTATTTCTACCCTCCACCCTCCACCCTCCACCCCGCCCCGGCCCGCGCGACTCCGGCAGCCGCGGGGCGCTGGCCCCGAGCCCGCACCGCCACTCTCCGCGTGACCTGACCGGCGGCCGCGATAGGCGCGGGCCGCGGGCCGGGGCGGGGTCTCGCCGCCACCGCCCCTGGGCCCAGAGGCTTCCCCGGATTCCCGGGCCGGCCGCGAGCGGGGCGCGGGGGCGAGCTGCTGCCCGGGCGGGGTCCGCGGCGGGCGGCCCGGTGGGCTCCGAGCGCGCTGATGCTGCGCCGGGACCCGCCGCGCGCCGGGGGCCGCCGCTGCCTGGCGGCCCAGGCAATGATGGGGAGGGCAGAGGCTCTGGGGGCTGCAGTTCAGTCGCCACGGAAGCTTCCCTCCTCCCTCCGGAACCAGCCCGACAGACGAAGTGCCCGCATCTGCCACCGCCCTCCTCTCCCGCCCAGCTCCAGGCGAAGGGGGCGGGCTGCCAGTGGGGGGCCGAGAAAAGCCAGGTAGGAGGATGTACTCCGTGGAGAGCTCCTACCATCAGGTGGACGAGCCCTCCCGGCAGGAGCAGTGCCCCGTTGGAGCAGAGCGGTGGGCGTCCCTCCTTTGGGAAAGGAAGGAAAGGGTGGGTGAGCTTGTGGCTATACGCTTATCTGTGGCCTGGCTTATCAACTTCGGTGCATCTTGTTCCAAACAGGAGTCTGAAGGAAATGGCCTTTCTGCCAAAGAAGGCTTTTCCGTGCCCTGCCAACTGCTGCCATTTCTCCAGAGGGGATCGCGCCGAACATTAAATCCTGCCATGGAACCAGCAGTTCCTCTTGCGATGTGCACATGGAGGTGGAATATCACGTCTGTAGACTTTCTGTGGTCCTGCCTCTTGGCTTTGGGTCAAGGTACTGCCCAGTCTTGGTGACTGTTTTGTTGTTGACAACGGCCCTTAGTTAAAAGTTCCGGGCCAGGTGCCCTAAATTTGAGTGGATTGGAATCTGATTCACTCGCACTCAGCACCAATTACATGGGTCAATACAGTGACTTCAGTATTACTGGCTTCTCTCCCTCTTGGGGCTTACCAAAGTTTTACTTTCCTTTGGTCTGTATCTTTCTCAGCTAATGTGGGAAGAACACCGTTCATTTATGTCTACTGCAATGGATAAGTACTATAGGTCTCTTCATGGAAAATGCTGGAAAAAGCCCCATAAGAGGACTCTGTCTGGAACAACACTTCTCAGCCTCTCTAGGCCACTGCTGCCTCATTTGTGAAACAAAGAGGATGAATGACAAGCTCTTTAAGGCTCTTCCAGCTCTAAAATCAAAAGATTATATGAGGCAAGGTTATATGAGATTATAAAGTAAAAGATGATTTCTGTTCAACATCAGTTAAATTTCTATAACATGGTAGTTACTGGTGTAGAAACAGATATAAACACAGCTTTTTAACTCTTCCAATATGTTGTTCAGATGAGGGATTTAGCCAATACTTAGTAAGCAGAAAGTCCAAAGAAAAGTGTGAAATTTCTTTCACTTAGGGCAACATCTCTAACTCCCAAACTCCCTGCTAACACACTTGGTGAGATGAGAAAGACACTTCAGTTTGGTAGCAAGGTACCTGGCCAATACAAAGCTTTCTGGATTTTCACATGTGCATGTGGACAAAGGACAGCTGTAAACTTTCCATTCTCTCCAGAAGATCTAATCCTTGTGCATTCCACTTTTTACAAAAAATCTTTATTGTTGAAAGTATTACATATGGCCGCTTTTTTCCCCCATTGACCTCTCCTAGCCCGCCCTCAACAACCTCCCCCGGGCCCCAGGGTGCATTCCACTTTGTATTCCTTACCCATTTATCCCGGTCACTCCTGCTTTTCCAGAGGCAAGTGGTTACAAGTCCTCCCTGCCTTCTCTCTGTAATGGGATCAGGCAACATGTACCAAGGATGCTAACACTTTTAAGTGGCAGGACCAATTATCCCCTCTGTAAGAAGTTGTTTGTACAGCTCTTAAGGAGTCTATAAAATGAAAACAAACAGATGTTTCACATAGAGAAGATAGCAAGTAAAATGCGTTTCTAACACCATGCTCATGAAGTCACCAGAATGTCTAGATTGAATCACCAGAAGGCCAACAAGCATAAACATGAGTCTTGACTTTTCAAGGGATCAAACCGCTGTGGGCAAATGATAAAGCCAAATAAACAGCACTGCAAACTTCTACTCACCCTTCAAAAAGTCTCTACTCATCTCCCCTTCTACTCATCTTAAGTCAATGCTTCTTCTTCCTCATCCTCCAAGAAGATTTCTATTTACCTGTCTCTCCAGGCAGATTTATAAGTTCATTTTCTAACCTGCCTGTGGTGTTTTCAGTTGAGTAGTGAGCATGGTTTTTTTTAATTTGTATGTATGTTTCTTCACCAAACTGTTATCTCTTTGAAACAGGACCGTGTATTTTCATTTTGTTTCCCAAGTTAGGCCTGGTACATTGCAAGTGCTCAACAAATGTTTGATACCTTTTAAAGCTAATGTTTATTGAGTATTTACTATGTGCCAGGCACTATAGTAAACATTTTGCATGTATCATCTCAGTGGGTCCTCATGAAAAAATATATTATCCTCACTGTGTATGTATGACCCAGAGTAATTAACATATTGTCCAATGTCCCACTGCTGGTGGCAGAGTTGGGATTTGAATTCAGTACTTTCTGCCTTCAAGGTCAATGTGATTAATGATTATAATGCCTTCAAACTTGATAAGAAAGGAAAGAATAATACTGTTTCACAATGTAGTTTCTGATTAGTAAGCACTGTTTCTAATTATTTACTCACAAATATAAATATATACAGTGAAGTTTATGGGCTCTGATGCTGCTGTTATTAGCACCACTTTATACCTATATATACCTTTATAATTTTCATATATTATCCCACTTGGTTCTCAGAATAACTCAATGAGGTAGGCGAACATATTATTTTCACTTTATAGATTTAGAAACTTAGGTGCAGAATGATAAACTGACTTACAACTTGTTCTTAGGACTGAAAATGTGGCCAGGAGGAAATTAATGGCCCTTCTCTTTTTTTCTCCTGCACTTTGCACTCTGTAAAACACCTTATCAATATGGCTTTGCACTGACTGATATTTGTATATGTGTTTCCCCTTCAGACTGTGTACCTCTAATGGTCAGGTAGGGACTGTTGGTCCAGGAGGCAGCCATGGCGTACAGCACTGGGGTTAGGATCAGAGGACCTGAGTCCTGGCTCTGCTACTCATAAGCTGTGTGACATGGGGAGAACGACTTAACCTCCTGTAAAATGGGGGGCGGGGGGGTGTCCTCTACCTACCTTACAGGGTGGCTGTGAGGATTAGATGGGATGTTTTCAAAAATACATGTTAACTATGTGTTGAGCACAGGCAAGGGATTATTTGTGTTTATCTTGGTATCACTGCAACACAGTTCTTGCTGCTAAGCTTCTCAATAAACACCCATTAGATTGAAGGTGCCCTGGGCCTGGCCTTAGCCAGCCGCAGCTTCCCCAGTTTTGTCCTGGACTATTTGCAAAGGCAAACTAAGTCTAAGAAGCACAGTCACACCCCAGGCACATGGCTTCTACAAACAGTGACCACAGCTGCACGCCACAGGGAAGTCTTTGCTTATGTACACAATGATAACGACCCCTGTCAATAAAAAGCATAATTTACACAAAGAATTGATTGTATAGTACTTGCCTTTGTGTTATTGCTTTCGATTTTTTTAAAGCACTTTCACATACGCATTTCTTTCCTATAAATACAAAGTTTTGCTTGTTTGCTGATAGTCATACCTAATTAGAAGTAGTGAGTTCTAAACTCAAGTTTAAAAAAATATTCAAAGACATTGAA
The DNA here is from genome assembly GCF_028538775.1 of Myotis yumanensis. Lineage (NCBI taxonomy): Eukaryota > Metazoa > Chordata > Mammalia > Chiroptera > Vespertilionidae > Myotis > Myotis yumanensis. Next base: position 19,278,301 of record NW_027223767.1, on the reverse strand, counting down.
CCATTGAAGAAATTACCTTTGAAATGAGTTAGAACCAGCAAATGGAGTGCAAATTCAGCTGCCATCCTGAATTATCCGATCAATCATTTTTAGTATCTTCATGTTTCATAAGTAATTCCATAAAAGGCTTATTTTGCTTACTTAACTCAGTGATTGTATTTTTAGTTTTCTGATCATAAAAGCAATATGTTAGCCCTGGCCAGTGTGGCTCAGTCGGTTGGAGGGTTGTCCCATGCAATGAAAGGTCGTGGGTTCGATCTGGTCAGGAGTGAGAATGGGAGGCAGCCAACTGATGTTTCTTTCTCACATCGATGTTTCTCTCCCTCTGCCTTCCTCTCTAAAATCAGTAATAAAAACACACACATATCCTTGGGTGAGGATTAAAAACAAAAGTAATATGTTAAAAAGTAAAACATGCCCACTATGGAAAATAATAATCACAACTGATACCATCACTGAGAGATGCTGTTCTCAGATATTAGCATTTTGGTAGAATTCTTCCCCCAGTTTTCTTTGTATGAATTTATGATATAGTTGATTGAAATTATATTTTAAATTAATTTTGAACATTAATATTTCACTTGTAATCATTTTTAATTTATTAAAATTTTCAGAAACCTAATTTTTGCAAAGTAATTTGATATTTGAATGAGTTAGATTGTCTTTCAAAGTAGGTTATAACTTAAGAAAGGAATTCTAAACATTTTAAATTTTTTTATTAATTTTTTTAGAGCGAGAAAGAGAAACATTGATTTGTTGTCCCACTTATTTATGCATTCATTGGTTGCTTCTTGTACATGCCCTGACTAGAGATCGAACCCACAATCTTGGTGTATCTGGTTGACGCTAACCAACTGAACTACTGGGCCAGGGCTTAAGAAAGAAAATCTTAACTTGGGGAGAGTAGGTTTGTTCTGGAAACTTTACCTTAAAAACATTAACATTCCAGCCTGGTTGGTGTGGTTCAGTGTTGAGTATCGACCTGTGAGCCTGGAGATGAGGGTTCGATTCCCCATCAGGGCACATGCCCAGGTTGTGGGCTTGATCCCCAGTAGAGGGTGTGCAGGAGGCAGCTGATCAATGATTCTCATAATTGATGTTTATATCTCTCCCTCTCCCTTCCTCTCTCTGAAATAAAATAAAAACATATTAAAAAATCACAAAAAAAACATGAAGACTGCTATCCTATTAGCACTCAGTTTCTACCTTTAAAGTGGGCATCATAATATCTATAGAAGCCCAAGCTCCTATTTAAGTATCTAGGTTTTTTTTCTTTTTAAAGGTTGAGCTCTATTAACCTATTTAGTAAACTACAATTATGTAGGTGCTTGGTAGTTGTTAAGTAATGAATGAAGGAAAAACCATTCTTTGTGAAGAGGCTTTTACCATGCACAGACAATTTCAACCAGTTAATTAGTTCTCAGCAAGATTGTAGGTGAAAACCTAAATGGCCAGAAACTAAAAAAATGCAGAGAAAGCAGATTAGTGACAAGGGCTCAAATGTCTTCTTTGGGAAGGAATCTTCGTTTTATATACCACCAGGAACCTCAGCCCCAAGCATACCAGCCATGCTTATGTGGCAGCTGAGTGTCACCACTGTTCTGTGAGTGACTGACCTCACGAACTAGTAATGGTCAGTCTAAAGGCTGAATGAACTGTTGAGTTAAGAGCCAGACTGATTGCCCTGCAGGTAGAGCAGATTCCAATGTTGCCAGGTAACTTGGTGGAGCTGCCTAGCACAGGTCTCAGAAGGATTTACGAGGTTTTAAATAATATTAGTGCAAGGTGAAGTACAGGGAGCACTTGCTAGTTAAAATTCTGCCACTTTATTTCTTTAGTGTATCATAAGTCCATTGTTTTCTCTGCAGTATCTCTGGCTTGATTGGTTTGTTTTCATGTTTTTTTTCTATTTAGATGTTAAGTACTATGTTCACTCAATCTGCTGCTGTTTAACACTCTACTATTGGGGTCCTGGCCAATGTAACAGCATATACACAAACCTTCAAGAAAGATTTTAACACTGGGAAGGAAGAGAAAGAACTATCACTATTTTCAAACAATATGTAATCCTATCTAATAAAAGAGCAATATGCAAATTGACCATCACTCCAACACACAAAGATGGTCGGCGGGGGAGGGCAGTTGGCGACCATTAAATTTCCTTTGGGCCCTAACCGGTTTGGCTCAGTGGATAGAGCGTCAGCCTGCGGACTCAAGGGTCCCAGGTTCGATTCCGGTCAAGGGCATGTACCTTGGTTGCGGGCATATCCCCAGTAGGGGGTGTGCAGGAGGCAGCTGATCGATGTTTCTATCTCATTGATGTTTCTAACTCTCTATCCCTCTCCCTTCCTCTCTGTAAAAAATCAATAAAATATATTAAAAATAAATAAATAAATTTCCTTTGGAAAAAATAAAATTAGTTGAATAGTGCCCAACCCTCCCAATTCATGTCCACCTAGTATCTCAGAAAGTGACCTTATTTAGAAATGATGTCTTTGCAGATGAAACTAGTGTAAGGATTGAGATGAGACCTTAACTGGATCAGGGTAGGCCCTAAATCCCAGGAGAGTATACTCATAAGTGACAGAAAAGGATACAGGCACAGAGAGAAGGCAATGTGAAAACAGAGAGGGAAACTGGAATGCTGTGTCTATAAGCCAAGGAATGCCAACGACTGCTGGCAGCACCAGAAGCTAGGGGAGAGGTATGGACAAGTTTCTCCTCTAGAACCTCCAAAAAGGACTCAACCCGCTGACAATGTAATTTCAGACTTCTGGCCTCCAGGACTGTGAGAAAATAAATTTCTATTGTCATAATGTATCCCCCCTGTGGAAATTTGCTATGGTAAACAAAAAGCAACACTATAAATGTATTAGAAGAAATTTTTTTTAAATGTTTATTTATTGAGGGCATCGAAAATTTTGAAAAATATTTTAAAAATTCACAGGCTAGAAAAGCTTTACCAAAGTATAAAATCCAGATATCATATAGGAAAGGACTGACAGATTTGCGCATATATATACATATATATAGTATATTTTTATTTCAGACAGGAAGAGAGAGAGAAACATCAATGATGAGGGAGAATCATTGATTGGCTGCCTCCTACATGCCCCCTATGGGGGATGAAGCCTGTAACCTGGGCATGTGTACTGACCAGGAATTGAACCATGACTTCCTGGTTTATAGGTCAATGCTCAACCACTGAGCCATGCAGGCCGAGCCAGATATGTGTATATTAAAAACAACACAACAACTGTATAACAAAAGACACTATTAACAAGTGAAAAGACCAGTAACAGTTTTAAAAATATATTTGTAGTATATAGCAGAGCAAGGGTTAATATCCGGAATAGTCAAAGAGATTGTACAAATTATGAAGAAACAAATGACCCAAAAGAATTATTCAGATGTTATATAAACTGGAAATACACAAACGAAATACAAAAAGACAATAAAAGCTTTATAAATAAGTATTCAAAAGACTGATAATATCAGTATACATAAAGATACAAAGATATAGGCACTTTTTCAATGCTGGTAGAAGATTAAATATATATTATAAGGATATAGTGTTGTCCTAGCTGGTTTGGCTCAGTGGGTAGAGTGCTGGCCTGCAGACTGAAGGGTTACAAGTTTGATTCTTGTCAAGGGCATGTACCTCGGTTGTAGACTCGATCCCTAGCCCCATGTGTCTGTCTCACATAGATGTTTTTCTCTCTCCATCTCTCCCACTCCCTTCCACTCTCTCTAAAAATTAATGGAAAAATATCCTTGAATGAGGATTAACAACAACAAAAAGGATATAGTATTGTTTGTAATAGAAAAAATTATGATCAATCTAAATATCAAGTAATAAAATATTTCATGGTATAGTCAAACTATGGAATACTATATAGATATTAAAAGACCCTGGGGACCAAGCCCACAACCCGGGCATGTGCCCTGACTGGGAATCGAACCGTGACCTCTTGGCTCTTGGTTCCTAGGTCGAAACTCAACCACTGTGCCACACAGGCTAGGCCATTGGTTGATTCTTTTTTAAAAAATTTCTTTATTGTTTAAAGTATTACATAAGTCTCCTTTTCCCCCTATTGACCTCTCCCAGGTTCCCCCGCCCCCCCCCTCCCCCGGCCCCCTGTCTGTGTCCATTGGTTATGCTCATATGCATGCATACAAGTCCTTTGGTTGATCTCTTACCCCCTCACCCCCCACCTTCCCTCATAGGTTGGGTTGATTCTTGTATGTGCCCTGACCGGGGATCAAACTGGCAACCTTGGCATATCAGATGATGCTTTCACCAACTGAGCAGGGTCATCATATTTTAAGGTGTCAAGATGTCACATAAGCTCTTGCAAAGTAACGGCTTTGATTTTTCCAAGATTTCCCCCTACTGTAACAGGGCCTAGTTCAGGAGGTTAGCGAGGCAGAAGAGCAAAGCACTGGACTGCAACGTAACAGACCTTGGTGTCACTGCAGCAGGCCAATACTTAGCATCACCTTGGCTCCGCACCCTACTGTCTACCTGCCTCAAGGACTTTGGTGAAGACTAACCACATATATGGAAACATTTAAGCCATGCATAAAGTACTATGCAAATGTATTTCACTGTAGCCCAGCTGGTGTGGCTCAGTGGTTGAGCGACAACCCACGCACCAAGAGGTACGGGTTTGATTCCAGGTCAAGGCACATGCCTGGGTTATGGACTCCATCACCAGCAGGGGGCATGCGGGAGGCAGCCCAGTCCGTGTTGATGTTTCTCTCTCAGCGATGTTTCTATCTTTCCCTCTCCCTACCTCTCTCTAAAATATCAATAAAAACATATTTAAAAAGAAAATATATTTCATTGTACTAGTCCCTGAAACCATTCCCTATCATTTAGCATAGTGGATTATATCTGCTCATAATTGCTAAACTAAACCCAACAGATAAATGTGCCTCTGCAAGGGCAGTGAAGGCAAAGGGAAAGAGAAATTGAGCATAAGCAAAGGGAAGCTTTTCACTGGCAGTTGACAATATGTGCCTGACACTATGGCAGTGATGGCGAACCTATGACAACGCGTGTCAGAGGTGACACGCGAACTCATTTTTTTGGTTGATTTTTCTTTGTTAAATGGCATTTAAATATATAAAATAAATATCAAAAAGATAAGTCTTTGTTTTACTATGGTTGCAAATATCAAAAAATTTCTATATGTGACACGGCACCAGAGTTAAGTTAGGGTTTTCAAAATGCTGACACGCCGAGCTCAAAAGGTTCGCTGTCACTGCACTACGCAGAGAAACCCAAGTGTGGATACAAAAGATCTGTAGGCTAATGATGGCTGTGAGAGTTTCTCAAAGCGATGAGTCTCAATGAGGGTTTGGGGTGGAGGGAGCAATCAGAATCTTGAACAATATTATATTTAGGAAACAAAACTTTATGCTTTTTTTTTTTTAAATGTAGACCTAAAAACGTTTAGCTGGGCAAAAGCAATTCTTGGCTTGTGGAGAATGGATATCAACTGTATGTCAGTGATGATAAAGATTGGAGGGATGGGAATCACATCTCATCAGTATATTGTGTGTGGGAGGGTTGTTCACAAGATTTCTACGTTTAGCAGGAGGTGTGAGCTTTAAAAAAAATTTAAGATATACTCAATGGAATCCCCCACCTTAAATTTGCGTGTAAAATGTTATGCAGTCCTAACCGGTTTGGCTCAGTGGATAGAGCATCGGCCTACGGACTCAAGGGTCCCAGGTTCGATTCCGGTCAAGGGCATGTACCTGGGTTGCCGGCACATCCCCAGTAGGGAGTGCGCAGGAGGCAGCTGATCGATGTTTCTCTCGCATTGGTGTTTCTAACTCTCTATCCCTCTCCCTTCCTCTCTGTAAAAATTCAATAAAATAAAAATAAATAAAATGTGCAAATGTGTCTTTTTCTTCACTTCCTCCAAGGGATTCAGACTCAAAAAGGGTTAAGAACGACTGCTATAGACCCGGAGAAGAGGAAAGGCCGAAGATCCAGCTCCGGGACTGCAACGGAACTCAGCAGGAAGAAGTGGAGTTTAAGAAACAAGAGAGCAGGGCTGGGTGTGACGGTGGCGTTGTGAGGTACTTCAGGGTGTTAGATACAATGAATTAACAGTAGCTACATTATAATGACTGTACTAGTTAATGTCAATTTTATAAAACAAGTGTCTTTTTTTATTTGTTGTAATATGTAAGACCTGCACAAAAGGAGTTGTCATTTTGCCCTATACAATGATGACTATTACTGATTAAGTAAAGGAATTACTGAATATGAACCCTGTGTAGCCAAGGGGGAAAGGATCTAATTTTTTTAAAATTTTTAAATATATTTTTATTGATTTCAGAGAGGAAGGAAGAAGGAGAGAGAGAGAGAAACATCGATGATGAGAGAGAATCATCAATCTGCTTCCTCCTACACGCCCCCCACTGGGGATCGAGCCCGCAACCCGGGCATGTGCCCTTGACCAGAATCAAACCTGGGACCCTTTAGTCTGCAGACCGATGCTCTATCCACCGAGCCAAACTGGCTAGGGTGAAAGGGTCTAATTTAAAAGCATCTGGGAGCGAGCATATACGCAGGCCTGAATGCCTGAGCTATGACCGTGGGAACAGAGGAGCTACTGAAGCTCGCTGGAGATTATGATCTGCTTAGCAAGGCTGGGCTTGCACAGAGAACCAGAGTACCAATCAAAACAAAACTGGGTGTCCGGGATATGGGAACATTCAGAATGATATGTCAGTCAGGAACAAATGCCTGGGTCCAGGATATTCAGAAAATTCAGGAATGAAAGAGCAAAAGAGCCTGTCATCACGAAAAGCCATCTACTAAAAACAGTCCATAAAGGAGCGCCAAGGAAACATTTGAACAAGCTTTTATGTAGAAATTAAACTGCATCCCTCCACTAAAAGTTGGCCTGGGAGCTTTAGCCACCCATATTGACAGCAGGATCTAAGTTTGAGAGTGCTGGAGAGTCCTAGAGGGCATGTGGGAATTTATAGGGGGTGTTTTTGGTTATCACAGCGTTGGGAGAAGGGACTATGCTACTGTCATTAGGATCAGGTAAAATTCAGGCATCCTGCAATTTTTAACAAGAAATTTCACAAAAGCCCAGCTGTTTAGAAGGTCATCACAGAGAGAGAGGCTTAAATGGAATAGAGACATTGTCTTGATCTTATAAAAGAACATACTTTGCACAATGTCTACTTAATATATTCTAGTACTTCACAAACAATGTAACCTGTTACAAATATAATAGGATATTGGAGATTCATTTTAATAGAGGTAGAAACACTAAATGACAGAGGCACATGAAATTTAGAAATCTTACTGGATTTCATTAACAAAGGTTGTTTTAAACTACTTACTATTTCCATCCTATACTTTACAATTTTTTATTTTTTATTTTTGGCACAATGAGAAATGTTATGAAAATTTCTTATTTGGGGGTAATGGGTTTTTCCCCATTTTATTCTGATGCTAATCTCATAGATGCACCCCAGGACTCCTCTACAGCCGGTTATAAATCTACCAGAGGCCTGGTGCATGGATTTGTTCACCAGTGGGGTTCCCTCAGCCGGGCTTGTGCCCTCTCGCAATCGGGGACCCCTCAGGGGATGTCAGACTGCTGGTTTTGGCCTGATCCCCACCTGCAGGCCAGGCCGAGGGATCCCACTTGTGCACGAATCTCTAGTATGCATATAAGATCTTTGGTTAATTTCTTCCTGCCCTCCACCCTGCCCCCTCCCCTCTGAGATTCATCAGTCTGTTCCATACTTGCATGCCTGTGTGTTGAGTGTCTGCCCCCTGGTGATCAGTGCACGTCATAGCTACTGGTCGAACGGTCAAATGGTTGCTTAGACTTTTATATATATAGATCCTTTGAGATCACCTGTTATTAAAGGATAGGGTCTCCAAGGTGTGTGTGTGTGTGTGTGTGTGTGTATTAGAAACTGAATTTATGCCTCACTTGGTGAAATTTCAAAATAGAAAATATGTTTTCTGTGATACTTTGTCATCATCTGTACCCTATCCCACAGCAAAACAGGAAATTGTTTAAAAAGAAAAAGTCCAGCTTATTTTTGAGAACATCACATGCTCCTATTTTCATACCCAATTTCTCCGTATTTTTTTAATCTTAAAAGTGAATAATCTGCCAAACCGGTTTGGCTCAGTGGATAGAGCATCGGCCTGTGGACTGAAAGGTCCCAGGTTCGATTCCAGTCAAGGGCATGTACCTTGGTTGCGGGCACATCCCCAGTAGGGGGTGTGCAGGAGGCAGCTGGTTGATGTTTCTCTCTCATCGATGTTTCTAACTCTCTATCCCTCTCTCTCCCTCTCTGTAAAAAATCAATAAAATATATATATTTTTTAAAAAGTGAATAATCTGTCTTTCCAGGTTTCCCCCTTCTACTAAAAGTATTTCCTTCTTTTGCTTATCATAAACAAATCAGTCTGGCCTGTTTTACTTATTTTAATGCAGTTCCTTAAAATGTAGAATTCACCTGTATGTCTGCTCCCTTATATTCCTACACTCTTGTAATGTGTAATTTACATACATTACTAGTATTTTATCTGCAAAGGGAAGAAAGGAAAAAATGATGGAGTCAAGAAATTCCAAGTAGGGAAATGTTTTGTGTCGTAGGGGGAGTACAATTGAGTTGACAGTGGATGTGTAAAAGGACAATCAGTGGAAATTGGGCAGCATGAATTTCCACTGGTGATGGTCACCCTGGTTACATGACTCTCCATGACAATGGGCTGTTCAGAAACAGAGAAATCAAAAATGAGGGGACGAGGGCTGATGATAGGCATGGTAAACCTGGTCATGTCACTCTTCTGCTTATAATCCTTCAAAGGTTTTCCATTCCTTAACGGGACCTTCAAGAGCCTCCACCATCTGGCACTGCCTATTTCTCCAGCCTCTTCTTTTTTTTTTTTTTTTTTTTTAAATATATTTTATTGATTTTTTACAGAGAAGAAGGGAGAGAAACAGAGAGTCAGAAACATCGATGAGAGAGATCAGATCGATCAGCTGCCTCCTGCACGCACCCCCCTGGGGATGTGCCCGCAACCAGGACACATGCCCCTGACCGGAATCGAACCCGGGACCCTTGAGTCCGCAGGCTGACGCCCTATCCACTGAGCCAAACCGGTTCGGCTCCAGCCTCTTCTTGTACCACTTTTCCCTTGGCTTTCAAAGTCCCATCACCCTGGCCAATTTCTTCCCTCTTCGTGGCTTTTGCATATACCATTCCTTTCATCTGTCATCCCTTACTCCCACCACCGACCCTTTGCTTCAGCTTAAAAATTACTTCCTCAGAGAAGCCTTTGCTGACCAATCAGAACACTCTATCACTATAGTGTCTCAACATGTGCTTTACTTGTCTTTTTTTTAAAAAAATATTTTTATTGTTGATAGTATTACAGATATCTCCCACCCCCCTTTCTCCCCTACTTGTCTTTCAGCATGCATCACCAGTACATATTTACTTTCCATACATGCACATTGCTCCATGGAGGCAGGCACTTGGTCTATCTTTTAAAAATATACATTTTTTATTGATTTCAGAGAGGAAGGGAGAGGGAGAGAGAGATAGAAACATCAATGATGAGAGAGAATCACTGATCAGCTGCCTCCTGCACGCCCCCTACAGGGGATTGAGTCTGCAACCTGGGCACGTGCCCTTGACCGGAATTGAACCTGGGACCCTTGAGTCCACAGGCTGACACTGTATCCACTGAACCAAATGGGCTAGGGTGGTCTATTTGATGATTGATCAATTCCTAGCATCTAGCCTAGTGCTTATCACCAGCAGGTGAATGAATGGCAGGAAAAGTTAGCTATCGGACCTTGGGCAAGTTTTGTTTCATTTTTAACTACATCTCCATTTTCTTATCTGTTAATAGGGGCAATGATAATAACGATCAGCCTCAGAATTGCCACGCAGGCTGAAAGAGACAATGCATGCTTTGCAGGGTGTCTGGCATGTAGTAAGGGCTAGGACATGTTAGTTGTTATTATTATGAGCATTAAACGTAAGCTTGCCCAGCCAGCATGGCTCAGCATCGACCTAGGAATCAGGAGGTCAACCATTCGATTCCCGGTCAGGGCACATGCCTGGGTTGCAGGCTTGGTCCCCAGTGGGGAGGCATGCAGGAGGCAGCCAATCAGTGATTCTCTATCACCACTGATGTTTCTATTTCTCCCTTTCCCTTCCTCTCTGAAATCAATGAAAAATATTATTTAAAAAAAAACACACCCCACATAAGATCTGTGAGCAACCGGAACTCTCATACACTGCTGGTAGCAACGCAAAAAATAATACAGCCACTTTGGAAAACATTTACCAGTTTCTTATAAAGTTACACACACACTTACCACACAATCCAGCAATCCCACTTCTAGGTATACACCCAAGTGAAATGAAAACGTATGGACACAAAAACCTGCACATGAATATGTATAGTAGCTTTATTCCTCATCACTCAAAACTGGAAACAACCCTAACATCCTCCAACCAGGGAATGTATAAGCCCATTGTTGCATAGCCATGTAAGTGGAAATACCACTCAGCAGGAATAAATGAACTACTGATACGTGTAACAGTATGATGAAACCCAATGCATTATGCTAGGCGAAAGAAGCCACTCAAATGGTGACATATGTTTCTATTTATATGGCATTCCAAACAAGTCAAATTATAGGGACAGAAATCAGGCCAGCCAGGGGAGGGGGTGAGGAATGAGGAAATGTGGATGGGAGGGATGATGGAATTATCATAGGACTTGCTTGTGATGGAAAAAAAAAAATCCAAGACAGGTGGATATAATTACATTTTTCTTTTCTTTTTAAAAAAATATATTTTATTGATTTTTTACAGAGAGGGAGAGGGATAGAGAGTTAGAAACATCGATGAGAGAGAAACATCGACCAGCTGCCTCCTGCACACTCCCTACTGGGGATGTGCCCGCAACCCAGGTACATGCCTTTGATGGGAATCGAACCCGGGACCCTTCAGTCCGCAGGCTGACGCTCTATCCACTGAGCCAAACCGGTTAGGGCTACATTTTTCTTTTTTATTTATTTTAAGGGGGGGGGGGCATTTATATTCCTGAATATAAAAGGACCTCAGGCTCTTTGCAGACATTTTGGGAAAATGTACAATGTACATTCCATCACCTGCAGAAAAGTACTATTTCTTTGCTATCATTTTTTTGTTTTTTGTTAATCCTCATCCACAGACATTTTTCCACTGATTTTCAGAGAGAGTGGAAGGGTGGGAAGGGGAGGGACAAAGAACGAGAGAAACACTGGATGTGAGACACATCCATTGGTTACCTCCTGTACACATCCTGACCTGGGCAGGGGATTGAGCCTGCAACCGAGGTACGTGCCCTTGACAGGAATCGAAACCCGGACCCTTCAATCCACAGGCTGATGCTCTATCCACCGAACCAACTGGCTAGGGATTTGCTATCATTTTTATAGGCACGAAATATACACATACAGACTGGGACAATGCTGTACATTTTTGCTTTCTGAAATATACATTTTGCTTTCTGAAATATTTTATGCACGTTTCCATGTCATTAAATAATTTTAAAAAGTATGCTTTTATGAACCCATTGTATAGCTGATTTATATTTTAACCCTTCCTTTATTGTTAGAAATTATGCTGATTCCATCTTTTCTTTACTACAACGCTGATAAAATGAAATTTTAGAAAAATCTCAGAGGGGCCAGGCACTCTTCCATCACAGGGTTTCACAATGTGTAACTGGTGAAACAGCTCTGCCTTTGGCTGCAATTCTCTCGTCGTTTTAAGTGTCTGGGGGAAGAGCGGTTCCACAGGGTGATCTGGCCTCTTTTTTTCCGTGGTGCATGAGAAACAGGCACCCTCATATTACCTGTATTACTAGCTTAAATTTGCATGGTGCTTTTTATACGTAACCGTCCCCACATCCTTGCAGGCAAGCAGAGGGAGTGATGTGTTCAGGATCACACAGCCTATCAGTCGTGGAGTGGGACTCAGACGCCAGCTGTTCAGAGTCTCAGGAAGTAAACAGTTCCCCTTGGAGGGGCACTGACGACGCTGGACCTCCCCCTGCCCACGCTCACCCCAAGGAGCTGCAGACTCCCCCCGAAATCTCTGCCTGCAGCCCTGACACCAGGGGAACTTAACTCTGAACGTGGACACTGTCCCATCCGACATGTTGTCTTTGGCAACATTGCCACTTACCAGCTGGGGTCATTTCTCCCCCGATGGCAGGGGGGCACCTACTGCCATTGACCAAGGGGGGGCCCTGGGAGCTGAAGGACCCCAGGCTTCGGGGCCCGAGGGGGTTGCTGTCGGTCGGTCGGTCGGTCGCCACGGTGCGAGGGCACATCCTCACCGGGGGGTCCTGCAGTGTCCGCGCCCTTCGGCGAGGGGACGAGGGCCCCCTCCTCGTAGGGTCAGGGCTGTCTGGGAAGAATTCGGGACGTGCCGGGCTCGCCTCCTCCGGGCACCCGGAGGTCAGTCCTCCGCTATCCCAGAATGCCTCGCGTCCCGGAAGCGCCGCCTTCCCGGAAGTTCCCGGCTAGCTGGCCGAGCCGAGCTCGCTGCAGCGCTGCCCGCCGCGGGGTACGGTTCTGCGGTTTGCGTGACCGCAGGAGGCCCGACCCGGGGCCGGGGTGTGCGTCCGGAGGGGCTGGGCGGCGGGATGATGGAGGAGGAGGACCTGGAGTTCGTGGAGGAGCTGGAAGCGGTGCTGCAGCTCACGCCCGACGTGCAGCTCGCCATCGAGCAGGTGAGCGTTCCGCCCCCTGAGGGGAGGGGAGTGCGGGGGACGGGGCGCTGCGGGGGCGGGACCTGGGGTGGCCCGAGGTGGGAGCTAGGCTCGGAAGGGATGGGACAAGTGTGGGGGGAGGTGGGGGAGGGAAGGGGTTCTTGGATCGAGGGGCGGGAGAGCCCTTCCTCGGCCTGGGTTGTGTTTGGAGGGGGCATCCTCCTGCGTTTGGGCCAAGCAGCGGTGCTTCCCGAAGGGACGGCCCTGCAGGTGGACTCCTGGCCCGCAGCCCAGGGTTTGGGGGTGTAGAGCTGTCCCTGCATTCGCCAGGCTGCTGTGCCGCGGCTCCCAGGTCTCAGCCCAGCCCCTGGGGCGTGACTCCGAATTGACGGGAGAGCGTAACTTCGATTCCCGAAGCGGATCGAAGAGCAGAGGGGACATGTTGGACCAGGACCCCGTTATCGGGCTTACGTGGCTGACAGCTCCTGCCATTGATGTGTTGGATGAGGTTGAAGACTATTGTCAGGAGGCCTCCCTTCCCTGTGGGGACTCTCTAGTTACCCAAATTCTCCTTTCAAGTTTATTGAGTTTTTAAAAGAGTATTGCTATTAAAAATAGTGATTCAGACCAGCGATTTTTTTTTTAAACCGGTGTGCCATGAGAGGAAAAGGTTAAAATCACTCATTTAGATCCTTAGAGATCAGTGGTTCTCAACCTTCCTAATGCCGCGACCCTTTAATACAGTTCCTCATGTTGTGGTGACCCCCAACCATAAAATGATTTTCGTTGCTACTTCATAACTGTAATGTTGCTACTGTTATGAATCATAATGTAAATATCTGATATGCAGGATGTATTTTCATTGTTACAAATTGAACATAATTAAAGCATAGTGATTAATCACAAAAACAGTATGTAATTATATATGTGTTTTCCGATGGTCTTGGGCGACTCCTGTGAAAGGGTGGTTCGACCCCCAAAAGGGGTCGTGGCCCACAGGTTGAGAACCGTTGTTCTAGAGGGTACTGCTCCTGGTAAAAGGAGAAGAGCTCTCTTAGTAGAGTTTTAGGTGTGTTTTTCCAGGAGTGGTTGGCTGACCCATGCAAAGCTCACTTGGCTCATCCTGAGGGTGCCAGCCCATTGGGCACAGGTTTTGGTGTTCAGGCCACACTGCTCCCCACTCACCTCTGTTTGCAAAAAAAAAAAGTATTTCATTTACTCTTTGAACCTAGTGGGCTCTAATAGAAGAAGCAAATCAAACAGCCAGTTATTGTTTGACAAGGATTTTAAGACACAGTTTTACTATTAATAATATTGAGTTCTAGCACAGGTTTATCTAGTAATCGGAAAAGAATTTGCTAACCAGAATAACTATACTGAGCTGGTGAAATCCACTACCAGGGGATCACTTGATTACTTTTATAATCCACCTTGTTCAAGTTGCAACTTTTGAAGGGAGCTAGCCATGTTTCTCAGAAGGCAACATTCCTTTTCCTCTTAGAGACAGACAGTTCCTCATTGCCAGCTCTTCACTTCCTGACACCGTGTAAACCATAAAAATCTCTTCAGTGCATAGCAGATTCTATTGCTGAGACATAGTGCATTATGTCTCTTTTTTAATATGTTGTTTTAATAGATTGTTTCTATTAAGACTTTTAAAATATATTGTTTTATTGATTTTAGAGAGAGAGAAACATTGATGAGAGAGAAACATGGATAGGCTGTCTCCTGCACACCCCCACACTGGGGATGGAGCGTGTAACCAACCCCGGGCATGAGCCCTGATGGGGGAATTAATCTGTGAGCTCCTGGTTCAGGGGCAGATGCTCAAACACTGAGCCACACCAGCCCTGGCCAGGCAAGACTTTCTTAAAGATACAACCATGTCATCAGCTGGCTTAATCTGATTTGCACAATGCCCACCTGTTGGCATTTTGTTGATATCTGTGGAACTTTTCACTGTTTCATATTCTGTTCTGTTAGTTGCACCAAGACCTAAGATGTTAAAATTACAGGTGTTGGTAAAAATTAAAGATTTTATTTTAACATTTTTTTTCTTTTGCACATTTTTAATTTTGTAACAGCATTTATAATGTCATTACTGTTGCTCTTCAGGGCTCAGATTGACTTTGCTCTTGACACATTTGCTTGTGCCCTGACTGTTGGGGTCCAGCCCCAGCAGGTCCAGGGGTTCCCGTAGGTGGGGATGGAGTTGGCGAAGAAGGAATGACATGGAGACAGTTTTCAGTTGATCAGCAGCTTAGCCAGGTTCTCTAGCCAGGATCTCCAGCCAAGTTCTGTCTTATTTAACATTTTATTGAGCATCTAAGTTTTATAAAATGAAAAAGAAATTTGATTTTTGCCTTTTCCACCCAGTAGAGAGGAAAGAAATAATACATAAAACAAGACAGAAAGATGATGGTCATTTCTAATCCCCTAATTTTATATAGGTATTTCCAAGCCAGGATCCTCTAGATCGAGCAGATTTCAATGCTGTGGAGTATATCAATACCCTGTTCCCCACGGAGCAAGTAAGTATGCAGTTTCCTTCATTTTAGTGGCTTCTGGCTCTTCTTGAGTATTATGATTGATGTGTTATTCTATAAAATCGAAGGAGCTGTGATAAAGAAGGAGTGTTAAATTGAAATCATACTTCATTGTAACCAGGGGAGTAGCTAATATCAAATACTGTTGTTAAAGTGGAATTCTTTGTAGAGTGAGTATATTATTAGAAATTATACCCTTAAATATTTTCCACACACTGATATTTGCTGGAGTAAATCTTAAGCCTCTACCCCCCAAATATTACATACATATCCTAGCACCAATCTTAAATAAATTAGGTTTTAGTAGTGTTTGCTATATAAATAAAGGATGAAAATAAAGGTTTAATATTTTTTTTCTCATACCCTAATGGGTATTATGGCAAACCCCTTGGGGATGCACACACCGTCCTCTGGAGATGCTGTTCTGGGCACGGGGTTTTCACAAAAGGATTCTTGACAGTAATGACTGGATCAGGTTCACATTTAAAAAATTCCATCTGGCCCTGGCCGATTTGGGTCAGTGGTTAGAGCATCGGCCCTCAGTTTGAAGGGTCTTGGGTTCAATTCCTGGTCAAGGGCACGGACCTCAGTAGCAGGTTCAATCTCCGGCCTTGGTTGGAGCACATGCAGGAGGCACCCAGTCAATGTGTATCTCTCCCATCAATGTTTGTCTTCCCATCCTTCCTCCCTCCCACTCTCTCTCTAAAGATCAATAAAAAATATATCCTCATGTTAGAGATAGACAGCTCCTCATTGCCTCAATACTCAGGTGAGTATTAAAAAGTTTTTTTATTAGGCCCTGGCCAATGTGGCTCAGTTGGTTGGAGTGTCATCACATACACCAAAAGGTCAGGGCACATACCCAGGTTGTGGGTTTGATCTCCCATCGGGGTGTGTATGGGAGGCAGCCAATCGATGTTTCTCTCTCACATTGATATTTCTCTCCCTCTTCCTTCCTCTCATTAAAAACAATCCTATCCTATATAAAAGGTCAGGACCATAAGCATAACGCCTAGAAAGACTGCTCAACCAGTCGCTGTGAGGTGCATTGACCACCTCTCGGTCCCTCCCCAGTCCTGCAGGTTCTGATCACAGCATGATGAACGGGACCTGCGAAATTCGAACGGGGGTGGGGCTGGGGGAGGAGGACTGGGGATTGTTGGGTGGCGAGCAGTGGTGAGCGTCCAGTGGCAAGCTTCGGGGCATTGTGGGGGCGGTGAGCATCGCAGCGTGGGGCGGGGAGCTTTGCAGAGCGTTTTGGGGCAGCAGTGGTGTTGAGTGTAGGGGAGCGTCTTGGAGCAGTTGCAGGGCAGGGAGTGTTGAGCATCGCAGGGTGTCACAGGCCGGTGGCAGTGAGGGGCAGCGTGGGGCAGCGGTGGGGCAGCAGACATGGCCCTGATTGCAGGCTAGGCCTAGCGACCCTACTCATGCACAATTTCGTGCGCTGGGCCTCTAGTAATCAATAAAAACATATCCTTGGGTGAGGATCAAAAAATATTCCATCTGGCAACAATGTGGAGGGTGAAATGGGGGGAGGCAGAACTGGAGGCAGGAAACCCAGTTAGCAAACTGCTGTGACAGATCACTTAAGAGAGATGATGAGAGCCCTGGCCGGTTTGGCTCAGTGGATAGAGCGTCGGCCTGCAGACTGAAGGGTCCCAGGCTCGATTCCGGTCAAGGGCATGTACCTTGGTTGCGGGAACATCCCCAGTGGGGGGTATGCAGGAGGCAGCTGATCAATGTTTCTAACTCTCTATATCCTCTCCCTTCCTCTCTGTAAAAAATCAATAAAATATAGATTTAAAAAAAAGAGAGAGAGAGAGATGATGATGAGAGCATCAGTAGAGACCAGGATGGAGAGAAGAAGATGCAAGAGCTATTTAGGAGGCATAAGACAGAATTTGGTAGTTGAAGGGATGTAGAACCTGAAATCATTCATTTACTCAACAAAAAACACCTCCTCTGCTTCCCTCTGTAAGAAATTTGTGGCCAGAGGAATGGACAAGGCAAATACCCTCCTTCCCAATATAGAGCTTCCAGTCTAATAAAACCATTAGCAGGTTATAAGCAAATTATTATGCTTCACAATGACTTGTTCGTATAACTATTAATTATTTGTTACTTGATGTCAAAAGAGTTCTCACTTTGAGTACAAGGGTAATAATAGATTATATTTATTGGATGCTTACCATGCACCAGGCACCATTCTAAACACGTAACAATGGTAAGTTCTCACTTTGTTACCATGCATGCTTTACAATGAGAATAATGAGGCACCGAGAGTTAGAGAATGCCCAGCTACATATGATAGCATCGCCACGAAGGAAACATGCTCAATTACTGTGAAAACAGAGCATGCATCTGAGGGACCCAAAAGGGCTTCCATGAGGAAATGACATTTAAGCTGTGCATTATAGGCCAAATGAAGGATTTTGAACTTTGATTTCTAGCCTGGCAGACTAAGCGGGCGTTAGCACCTTTACCCTATATTGGGAGTAGGAAGAAAAAACAGGTTTCAGTGGCAAATAGGCTAGTAGGAGGATGTAAAGGTGAGCTCATTTTGGAACATATTTGGGGCATCCAGGTAGAAATATGTGATTGGATAGTATTTGAATCTGAAGCTCATAATCCCCATAATTGTTACTATCTTGGCATAAACCAGCTTTTTCTAATGGACATGTTAATTTTTAAGATAAAGTTGGAAAACATGGCATCCTACTATGTGATTATCTCTTTTGAGATTTCACAGATAGCCTTTAGCGCTCACATTTTCTTTGTTTTTTATTTAAAAATGATTATCAGAAATTTATTAAAGTGTTGTTTTTTAATCCTCACCAGAGGACATGTTTTCACTGATTTTTTTTTTTTTTTGAGAGAGAGATAGATAGAGAGAGAGAGAGAGAGAAAGATCAATCAGCTGCCTCCTGTAAGCACCCTGACAGGAGGTGGGAATTGAACCCACCACCTTTCCGTGTACTGGAGGACGTAGAGCTCATCATTTTCTATGAAAAAGGAATTCTGGGAATTAGCTGGACATGGAAATTTGGGAACAACTGATATAGAGATAGTTTTAAACATGAAAATATTTCATTTAAACCACCCTATTAAGGTTGCTGACCCACTAAAACAAAAGTATGTGTTAGATTTGAAAATTATATAGGAAACCACCAGGTTCTTACATCTTACTGATATGTTGTTATTTGTTTTTAAACTACTGTAGGGAGCACAAGATGTCCAGATTTAGTAATGTGTCTTGCCTTATGCCCTCATGTACATGATAATGTGTTGTGAAATTTCTTAGGTGACTCAGAAAGTTTATGACCCAGGGTTACCTTTATTTCCCCAATCCCAGATTTACACTTAGCAATTTATCCCTGATTTCCATGGACCTTAAGGAAAGGTAATAAAAAGTGGTGGCATGATTTATAATTTCTTTCAGCTATTGCTATATCTTGGGCAAAACCCATCTCTATGCCTCATGGACCTGCAGTAAATACTTGTGAATTATACATTTAGAATATTTAAAGTATGTCAGTATATCAAGAATATATTCAGTGTCACTCCGAGGAGGAGGGTGTGAAGGTGTAACTACCTCGTGTCTGTGTGGACTGGAACAGATCCCCAGATGTTTCTTACTCACCAGGTCCAGGTGTGGGGAATGTGGGTTTCTGTATGTAACAGGGCTCCCTGGGTGGTTCTGAAGAGTAGCTGGGCTTCCAGTCTCCTAGTAGAAAACTGAAGATGACAATTGTCATGTTTTCATTAGAGGTTTGATTAGGGAAACTAGATGAAATTTATATTAAAAAATAGAATTAAGCCTGGCTGGCGTGGCTCAGTGATTGAGCATTGACCTATGAACCAGGAGGTCATGGTTCGATTCCCAGGTTGCAGGCTCGATCCCCAGTAGGGCCATGCAGGAGGCAGCTGATCAATGATTCTCTGTCATCATTGATGTCTCTCTTTCTCTCTCTCTCTCTTTCCCTCTCCCTTCCTCTCTGTAATCAATAAAAATATATTGTAAAAAATAAAATTAAGAACTTTGTAAAAAAGAGTTATATGGAGCTGTTTATACAGAATTTTTAATGATTCCCTCAAAATGTATGCATCTGTGTAGTTAAGAGTAAAAAAGATGTCAAATTGCTTATCATCTAACTTTAATTTTTAAAAAAGCCATATAGTATTTGCATAGAAGGAGCAGTAGAAGGTAATATACCAAAATGCTAATGGTGATTATACTCTGTTGGGGATGAGTCTGATTTTATGTATTTTCTGTTATCAACAAGAATCACCATTAAAGTCAGGAAATACTTTTCAATAAATAAGACATTTTTAAGCGATGGAATTAACACTGTGCAGCCACATTACAACAGAACTAGAAGAATGATTCTCAAAGAGTAGATGTATCATCTCCACCCAGGGTAGCCAATCTGGATTCCTATGGGGCGTTTTCCCAACTGCCAGGGAGGCCTCAACCCCAGTGAGAATCATTGTTATCGAAAGGCACTGAGCTGATAGCAGGGAGTGTGTCATATCCCTCAGGTGTGTTGGGGTGCAGAAAAACTAGGTCAGGAACCATTGTATTAGAGGTGGCATGGTAGAGTAAGAAAGAGTGAAGACCCAGGAGTCAGGCCTCCACCAAATCCAGCCTCCGTGACCTTGGACAAAGTATCTATGCTTTCAGGGCCTATTGTCCATTCTTTATACCGAGGAGGAAAAGAGCCTGGTAAGAAGATTAAGGGGAATCATTTTTGTCAAAAGTTCAGAGGAGTGTTGCATAACAGATCCACATTAAATGTTAGCACCCTTTTCCCTTTTGCTTCCCCAGTAGAAAATCTGGACGATAAAGAGCAAGTAGTCCACCTAACGTGCAGTCAAGTGTTATAATTTTCTTGTCTTTTAAAAGCTGTATTCATGGGGTACTTGGTATTTTTACATGTTTTCCCCATTATTAGCATGTTCTCTTAAGTGATATTTGTCTCAGAGTCTCCCTGGCCAGTGTCTTTAGTGGTGCGTCAAAAGTCCATCAAATATATGTGGCCTAATTTATTTAACTTTTCTATTGAGGGCCCTTTAGGTCATTCCCTGTTGTTTGTTTGTTTGTTTTTCTTTTTTTATTGTCTAAAGTTTTACATATGTCTCCTTTTTCCCCAGTTGACCCCCCTCCCCCAGCCATTCCCACCCGGGCAAGCCCCCACCGCCCCAGTGTCCATTCCCTTTTTGTGTGCGTGTTTTTAAAAAATATATATTTTTATTGATTTCAGAGAGGAAGGGAGAGGGGGAAAGAGATAGAAACATCAATGATGAGAGAAATTTGATTAGCTGCCTTCTCCATGCCCCACACTGGAGATTGAGCCCACAGCCTGGGCATGTGTCCTGACTGAGAATGAAAATGTGACCTCCTGGTTCACAGGTCCATGCTCAACAGGTTTGCTCACCAGGTTTGCATTTTTTTTTTAAAGATTTTAAAATTGATTTTCAGAGAGAGAGGAAGGGAGAGGGGAAGAGAGAGAGAGAGAGAAACAGCAACGTGACTTCACATCCATGAGCAGCCTCCCACACACCCTCTACTGGGGATTGAGCCTGCAACCTGGGTATGTGCCCTGACCTGGATTCAAACCAGCAACCTCTCAGTGCATGGGATGATGCCCAGCCAACTGAGCCACACAGGCCAGGGTGTTTTTTGCTTTTTAAAATAAATGCAGTTGAATATCTGAAAGCATAATTATTTTGAATTATTCTTTTTCGGGAAAATTGTTATGACTTAAGCAAGACCTTCATGTCTACAGAGTATTAAATTTAAGCAATAATTACTGTACCACCAAACATCAATATTTGCTGATGTGGAATGATCTTCAAGTTATATTGTTAAGTGAATAAAGCATGGTACAGGACAATGTGCATTTATGTAAGGAAGGGGATATAAGTTATGGGTCTGCTTCAGATACATAGACATCTCTGAGAATGTGCCAAAGAAACTGGCCCAGAGCCATTGCCTCTGGCGAGGAGAACTGGGAGGTGGACGGGCAGAACAGGGGAAAAGAAGCCTTGCTTTCCACTGTCTGCCCTTTTCTGTTTGAATTTTTGGCCCTCTACATGTTTTACCAATTTAAATAGATTACAATTTTAAATTTTGAGATAATTTTCTATTTGTAGAAAAGACGCAAGAATAGTACAAAGACTTCATGGCTGTCCTAGCTGGTTTGGTTCAGTGAATAGAGCATCGGGCCAGGAACTGATGGGCCGCGGGTTCCATCTGGTCAAGGGCATGTACTTCAATTGTAGGCCCTGTCCCCAGCCCTGGTCGGCGCATGTGGGAGGCAACCAATCCATGTGTCTCTCTAACATCGATGTTTCTCTCTGTCTCTCCCCCTCCCTTCCACTTGCTCTAAAAATTAATGGAAAAATATCTTTGGGTGAGTATTAACAAAACCAACAAACAGAAAGAATTCATGGCTACCCTTCATCCCCAATTTCCCAAATGTTAACATTTTTTAAATAGTTTTTTTAAGTACCAAAATTTTTTTTTAAAAAAGGAATGCGTTCCAGCAGAGATAAGCCAGGTGAGAACTAGTATGCCTGTTTTGCATATGAGGAAATAGAAACTCAGAGAGGTTAAACCTCTTGCCCTCTAGACATACAGCAGATTTGTTTGTGGCAGAGATTTGCCAAACCCAGGTCCTCTGACAACTCAGGTTCTGTCACCACCGTGGTGATTTATACTCAGTCTGGTTGTGCAATGACAACTTGACAGAGGATTCCTCAATTAAAATAACTCTCTTTTCTGAGATTTATTGTTACCTCAGTCTGTTCTTGAGTTTCTGAAATTCAGAGTAACCATTTGTCGGAACAATAGACAAGATGTGAATGGCCCCATCTGACATCTCAAACACTAGTGACCTGATTTCCTTACCAGCCCTTCTCCCGGTGGGAGCCTGGTCTTCTCCTGCCAGCACAGGTTGCTGGTAGCAGTTCCTACATCACCCCCAGTTCTTGCTCAGATAAAATACCTGTTGGTAAAAGAGAGAGAGAGAAAGAGGACTGGTGCCTAAGTGGTTAAGAGTGTCGGCCTTCACACCTAAGGATCTTGGGTTTGATTCCTGGTCAAGTTCCCATTCGGGAAGTGCAGGAGGCAACCAATTGATCTCTCTCTCTCTCTCTCTCTCTCCCTTCTTCCCTTCCACTCTCTCTAAAAAAATCAATGGAAAAAAATATCCTCTGGTGAGGATTAACCCCCGCCCCCCAAAAAAAGTGCTATTAAGTTGTACCATCTCTATTCCATTAGGGGGCACCATTTCCTCACATTTTTTCTTCCCTAATGTTGGAACTAGTCCATTTATTTCTATTGTCATTGTCTTAAAAACAGAAATACCTGTATTATAATTACAATAGCAGTGCATAGTCAATATAGAGCAGTTAGAAAATACTCAGCAAAAAAAATTTTTTAAATCTTTCCTTTTCATGCATTACAGCTACTGCTACTGATTTCATAGATTCTAGCTACTAGTATAGATTACAAGTTCTAGTATTTATCATTCCAGACTATTTTCTAGTGGATCTATACACTTAGAAAAAATAGATATATTTATTTATTAAAGAGTAACATAATGTGGAAGAGTACACAAATCTTAAGTGTATAGCTTGATGAATTTTCACAAAATGAATTCAGCCATGTAACTACCACCCAGATCAAGAAATAAAACATCTTCATGCCTTAGCCAGTTTGGCTCAGTGGATAGAGCATCAGCCTGCAGACTGAAGGGTCCTGGGTTCGATTCCGGTCAAGGGCATGTGCCCAGGTTGTGGGCTCGATCCCCAGTAAGGGGCATGCAAGAGGCAGACGATCAGTGGTTCCCTCTTATCATTGATGTTTCTATCTCTCCCTCTCTCTTCCTCTCTGAAATCAATATATATATATATATATATATATATATATATATATATTAAAAAAGAAGAAATAAAACATCTTTAGATGGCCCTGTCTTTCCTGCTCATAGTCACTGTCTCCTCCAAAGATAACCACTATCTTTGCTTCTAAAACGAGAGAATAGTTTCACTCATTTTTTAACTATAAAAATGGAATCCTACTGTATATACTCTTGTTGTCAAGCTTTCTTTTGTGTGCAACATTATATTAGTAAGATTTATCCATGTTGTTGTATGTATGTTCATTCATTGCTATATTTGTTGTATGAATTTTTTATGATTCTATGTATCAGGGGTCAGGCAAAGTTTCGGTAAAGGGCTAGATAATAAATATTTTAGGATTTGTGGACCATTCTGTCTTTGTTGCAATTACTCAACTTTGTAGTTCAAAGCCAACTGTAGATAATATGTAAATGAATGGGTATGGCTGTGTTCCAATAAAACTTAATTTATAAAAATAGATACCAGGCTGGATTTTGCAATAGTTGCCAATTACTGCTATACTTTTTTTTTAAAGTAAAAATTGAATTGTACTCTCTGATTACATTTTCTGAGATGTCATCAATAGCCATTATAGTTCATCATTTCCCTGTAAAAGAGGAATTCCAGGAAGCGAAATAATAGCTGCCACTTTTCCTTCTTTATTGTAGTCTCTGGCAAACATAGACGAAGTTGTGAACAAGATTAGACTGAAAATAAGGTAAGTAATACGATATGATTATTAATAATGAAAAATATGCTTCATTATCTGAAATCTCACTTTTGCTATAAATGGTCATTTGAAAGAAAAATAATTCATTTTATGTGGGTTTTCATACAAGCCTGTGGCAAAGACCTCAATTCTTTAATCAGTCTTCAATTATTTGTTAAAAGGGAAGAAAACTGTAACAGGCTATTCAAAACAGTTTTTATAAAAGGAGGCAAAAGCATTTTTATATATTTTTTAACCATTTGTATGCCATAAGTGTCTATAGACGCAAATGGCAGACCTTTTTTAATTAAATTCAAAATATCGTGGCGGTTAACTGGTTAAAATTGATTTTAGAAGGAGAGGAAATGAGAGAGCCTAGAAAGAGAGAGAGGGAGAAACATTGATGTTAGAGAGAAACAAGGATCGGTTGCCTCTCATACACACCTTAACCAAGGATCAAACCAAAACCTGGGTATGTGCCCTGACCAGGAATCAAACACTGGACCTTTCGGTGTACAGGACGATGCTCCAACCCACTAAGCAACACTGGCCAGCGCAGCATTTCTGCTATATTTGTAATGGCTTTATTTTCTTAGTAGATTTACTTTGTGTGTGTGTGTATTCCTAAGGCTTAGATATGAATATGGGCTTATATATATACACATACATGTATACACATATATTGGCCACATACCAGTTACCAATGAGGTTAGATCTGCTGGTTGGTATGGGTGGTGGCCCAAGATTAAACATCGTGATTAATCTAGGATGTGATTGTCTAGGGTGGTCATCAAGTGTCCTTCGTGGCCAGTAGCCTTGTTCTGGTTTGTCCACATCTGAATTTCCAGTTTTAACACATGGTAGATACTCAGTGTTTATTTATTCATTATAATTATTACCATAACTAGTGGCCCGGTGCACGGATTCATGCATATTGAAAGGAAATTAATTAGAAAAAATATTTTAATATTGCTATTCACCCTTTCTCTATAATAGAAGTGTCAAAGGTGAAAGAAAATTAGTAAAATGTATATTAGGAAATGTTATCGGCAGTAAACCAGATTTGGGGCCGACAGTGCCCCAGCAACCCACCGCCAAAGGTGGAATCGTGCGGCCCCTCAAGGAATCGGGCTCCCTCCTCTCTGGTTCCGGGGTGCATCACCCGAGAACCGCAGCTGCCAAGTCACCACAGCTCGGCAGCACCTGCTTTGAGTGTCTGCCCCCTGGTGGTCAGTGCACATCATATGTACTGGACGGTCAGATGGTCACTGAGCCTTTTTTATGTACATATATCTACACTAATAAAAGAGAAACATGCAAATTGGTGTTACTCCACTACGCCCACCAGCCACTCAGACGAGTATGCAAATTAACCCAACAAAGATGGTAGTTACTTTGCATATACAGGCGCAGAGTGAAGACTGAAGACAACGTAGAAGGAAGCCAAGTGCTGCAGAAGGGAGCGAAGCTGCAGAGAAGCAAGTGGGGCGGCGGAGGCGGGAGCGAAGCCCACCTCGGCGGGTTTCGCTCCCTTCTCTGCTTCACTCCGGCTGCAGAAAGCCCTATTTTTGCAGGAATCTTCCTGCAATGGGCCTCTAGTATATATATTTGTGCACTCGGTGGGGGGGGCGTCCCTCAGCCCAGCCTGTGCCCTCTCGTAGTCTGGGACCCCTCGGGGAAAGACCACCTGCTGGCTTAGGCCCGCTCCCCGGGGGGATTGGGCCTAAGCTGGCAGTCAGACATCCCTCTGGCAGCCCAGAAGCCTCAGGGGATGTCCACTTGCCAGCGGGGAGCAGGCCTAGCTGCAGTTGGACATCCTTAGCGCTGCTGAGGAGGCGGGAGAGGCTCCCACCACCACCGCTGTACTGGCAGCCATCAGCCTGGCTTGTGGCTGAGCAGAGCTCCCCCTGTGGGAGCACACTGACCACCAGGGGGCAGCTCCTGCATTGAGCGTCTGCCCCCTGGTGGTCAGTGTGTGTCATAGTGACCAGTGATTCCCAGTCGCTCTGCTGTTAGGGTCAATTTGCATATTACCCTTTTATTATATAGGATATATATATATACACACACACACACACACACACACATATATATATTTATATATATTTGTAATTAAACATATTAAGTGTAGATTTGCTTTTTAACTTTTGATGAGAAGAAGCCTTTATTTTGAATCCAGGAGATGATTTTTCCCCCTTTGGATTTTTTTGGTGAAGACCTCTATTGTTAATGTTTTGTTGAATTGGATGCCTTAAGGAGTGCAAAGAAGCCAGTTCATCGTTTTGGTAGACTTTTGCTATAACAATTCTAGTGGAGACCACTAAGTTGTCTAGGGTTTGCACAAATAATGGAAATTCTCTGATGATCCAGAAATCACTTGTGAGCCGGTTATTTTCCTTCTGCTCGCATACCTTTAATGGATTCTTCAAGTAAAAATGGAATTGACTAAAATAGATGTCTCTGGTTGAGACATCATTAATGGCCCCTGTTGAGCCACTGGAGAAAGAGGAGCTAGAGGCTACAAATCTGTCTCCTGCATAGGTTGCACAATCAGGGCCCGGAAGGTAAAGGACTGATTTCATATATTACCCTGGCTTCTTATCCCTTTTAAGGTTCTGGAGGAAGTTTCTGAGGAAAGAATTTATGTGGGGTAATTTGAATTCTCTGGCTTCTTCCCATAAAGTTTAAGCAACTTTCTCATTTTTGGTTTACTCCATGAAAAATACTAAAAGTTATATGGGTCTTTTGGACACTCTGAATACTAAGTGAAAACAGCCCTTTTTTAAAAAACAGAGACAACTCATCAGTCTATGCTGGGCTTGGCTTTTTACACTACTGTTAGGCTCCACTTGGGCCCAAGGCCTCAGTGTTTCTTATATCATTCAAACTTGTTTGATTTTCTGGACAAGTGGGTACAATCTGCAGAAGATGCTGGATAAATTACTAACTCTTGCTCTTTTGATTAGCCCAGAATAGAGATTATTTTAATGATTTGTATTCTTTAACTTTTTTTACCAGGAGACTGGATGACAATATTCGAACTGTTGTAAGAGGTCAAACAAATGTGGGACAAGATGGCAGGCAAGTAAGTAACTTATTCTTCCCTATTCATTGTGCTCCTCTAATTTCTTCAGAACCCAACTACCAAGTGACCAAAGTGTTGAACTGCCTCCTTACAGAGCATTTTCTTATGGATCTGTCCCATACACAGCAGGAAATGTACATGACTTGTTCTACGAGTAATAGCGGTAGGCTGCCCAGACCAGCCATGAACTCTCTCACTCAGTGTTCCTTGAGCCAGGGGCATATCAGCACATCTCACCCAGGCCGGGACATGCAAGCTGAAATGAGAAAACAGAAATCATCTTATCTTTATCTTTTGTGTGCTGTGTCTAAATGTGGTTGCTACTTTTATCTAGCTTATCTAGCGAAGTTGTTGGGATTTTGGTATTACTTTTGTTACTGCAAAAGATGGCAGTAACCTATGCATCAAAAGACACTATCAACAGCCCTAGCTGGTTTGGCTCAGTGGATGGAGCGTTGGCCTGTGGACTGAAGGGTCCCAGGTTCAATTCCAGTCAAGGGCACATGCCTGGGTTGCGGACTCAATCCCCACTAGGAGGCATGCAGGAGGCAGCCAGTCAATGATTCTCATCATTGATGTTTCTCTCTCTCTCTGTCTCTCTCTCCCTTCCTCTCTGAAATTAATAAAAATATATTAAGAAAAGACACTGTCAACAGGATAAAAAGGCAACCTACAGAATGAGAGAAAATATATGCAAATCATATGTCTGATAAGGGATTAATATCCAAAATATATTGAGAACTCCTAAAATTCAACAACAAAAAACCAAACAGCCCAACAGTGGGCAAAGAACTTGAAGAGACATTTCTCCGAAGAAGATACAAGATTAGTCACTAAGTACATGATGCTCAAATCATTAATTATTAGGAAAATGCAAAGCACACCCAGTAGGATGGCTGCTATCAAAAAAACAGAAAACGCCCGGCCAGCATGGCTCAGTGGTTGAGCATTGACCTATGAACCAGGAGAACACGGTTCAATTCCTGGTCAGGGCACATGCCGGGGTTGCAGGCTTGACCCCCAGTGTGGGGTGTGCAAGGAAACAGCCGATCAATGATTCTCTGTCATCATTGATATTTCTATCTCTCTCTCTCCCTCTGCCTTCTTCTCTGAAATCAATAAAAATATATTTTAAAAACAAACAAACAGGAAACAACAAGTGTCAGCAAAGCAACAGAACTAAAAATCATGCAAGGACTAGGAAATAGGACCAGTTTTAGGATATGGAGAAATTGGAACCCTTGTGCACTGTTGGTGGAATGTAAAATGATACCGCTGTGTGTAAAACACTGTGGAAGTTCCTCAAAAAATTTAAAATATAGAATTACCATATGATCTAGCAATTCCACTTCTGGGTATATATACCCAAAATAATTGAAAGCAGGGTCTTGAAGAGATACTTGTATAGCCATGTTTATAGTAGCTTTGTTCACAATAGGTAAAACGTAGAAGCAAAGTGTCCATTGACCAATGACTAGGTAAGCAAAATGTGGGATGTGTATACAGTGGGATATTATTCAACCTTAGAAAGAGAAATCCTGACATATGCTATATGAATGAATGTGAAGACATTATACTAAATGAAATAGTCTTGTCACAAAAAATACTATATGATTCCACTTATATGAAGTAATTAGAATAGTGAAAATCATAAAGACAGAAAGTATAATCATAGTTGTCAGGGGCTGGGGGACAATGGAAAGTTACTGTTTAATGGGTATAGAGCTTCAGTTTTAAAAGCTGAAAAGAATTATGGGATGGATGGTGGTGATGGCTGCACAAGAATGTGAATGTACTTATTACATTCAATTAAAAATGATTAAGATGATAAATTTTATGTGTATTTTAACACAATACATTTTAAAAATCAAGATGGAAATAAAATTCATATGTTACAAAAAAATAGTAATGTGACCTACCTACAGTTCCTTGTGCCTAGTAACTAGATTGATTTCAGGAATTTTACATTTCCTTAGGATCTAGCTAAGGAGGGCTGTTGGAAGGGAATGAAGGGAAAAAGTATATGGGGAGGAGGTATTCTTCAATGATTCAGAGGCCACATATTATCTACTAACATTTCCCTTTTCATTTGGATTTTATTTTTCTGTTTAGGCATCATTTTTCAGAAATTGCTATCTAACAATGACGTGCATGTCTTTCCTAGTCTTCTTCTCATACAGCGTCTGGTTCTCCCTTTCCAGTACTAATTCAGTGAGGTTGGGTGTGCATCTTTGTAATAGTAGCTTCAATTCTGTTATTTGTCCTGTTTGACATTTTTTAGTACAGCTGATTCCTTTTAAAAAAAAAATTTATTGAATTTATTGGGATGACATTGATTAATAAAATTATATAAATTTTTCATGTACAATTCTGTAATGCATCATCTGTATAT
Organism: Myotis yumanensis; assembly: GCF_028538775.1. Classification (NCBI taxonomy): domain Eukaryota; kingdom Metazoa; phylum Chordata; class Mammalia; order Chiroptera; family Vespertilionidae; genus Myotis; species Myotis yumanensis. The sequence continues at coordinate 19,248,883 of NW_027223767.1, read as the reverse complement.
TGTATTGTGTGTTCATCACCCAAAGTTAAGTCTGCCGTCACCATTTATCCCCCTTCACCTAGTTCACCCAGCCCCCCAGCCTCCTCCCCGCCAACAGCTGTCAGTACAGATGATTTCTTAAAATGTTAATTATGCTACCCAGATTTTTGGAAGGTGGGTGGAGGTTGTAATCCTGTGTAGAAATTTCCTCATCTTATATTCCTGTTCTCTCTACTAGTAGCTGACATATGTTGAGTCTCTTTCTTTTATATTTTCAATTTATTCATTTCTCTATTTTTCTTACATTCTATGACTTTCTTTTTCTGTTAATAATCACCTTCCGTTGGTCCATTTGTAAGTAGTCTGCCTTCTTCCTTGTTGTCACCATCACTATTTGTGTGTAGACATACTAAATTCCTAAAACTGGTCCTATTTCCTAGTCCTTGCACGATTTTTAGCCCTTGCTGTTTTGCTTTATCTATTTAGATTTTTCCAACGAAGTTTTGCTTCTCTGGGAGGTGAGGCCTATGTAATCGGGGCCCTTATAGTAGGAGATGTCATGTCATCTGGTCATGTCATCTACCTCTTCAGAAACCTCAGTGGGCTCTGTCTACCAAATTAAACCCAAATTCCTTTGCTTGGCATTCAGGGCCTCAGTCTACCTTTCCAATGCTGTTGCCTGTGTTTCATCCATACTGAAGACTTAATATTTTCTGGGCTTAGGATGTGTCCTTCTTTTTTAAAAAAAATTTTATTTTTATTGATTTCAGAGAGAAAGGGAGAGTGAGAGAGAGATAGAAACATCAATGATGAGAGAGAAGCATTGACTGGCTGCCTTCTGCAAGCCTCCCACTGGGGATCGAGCCCGAAACCCAGGCATGTGCCCTTGACTGGAATCGAACCTGCAGGCTGACGTTCTATCCACTGAGCCAAACCAGCCAGGGCAGATGTGTCCTTCCTTTTGCTTAAAATTCTCTCTCCTTTTTCTCCCAATAGCTTAATTTCAAAATCTTACCTATTCCTATGGCCCAGCTCAAATACCACTTCTTTCATGAAATTTTGATTTATCTTAACTAGACAAACCAAAGGAATCAGAATTTTAGAACTAGAAGGGATTTGGAACTTGTCTGTTCCATTCCTCTCGTTTTACAGATGAGAAAATTGATCCCAGTGCCCCCCAGTTAATTAGTTCTATTCTTTCCTGCCCGCAGACTCCCTCAGCCCCCTGCTCGGGCTTTTCATTTGGCTTTCCTGGTTTCCTTGGACGCGCTAGTGAACACATCTTGTCCCATTGACTAGTGTATAAGCTCCTTGAGGCAAGAACTGCATCTTTCTCATCTTCACACTTCTCAGAACACATAGTCCATGTGTGATAACAGTTTATTTAACTGTTGTTTAAAACTTGATTTGTATATGACTAGTTGCAACTTACTACTCTTTGAAATAATAATGCTACTGTTTATTGTGATTCAGCCTGTATGTAGAATGGCTCACTAGAAACCTTAATACACAAAAGAGAGTCTCCGGTATTTTAAATTCCAAGATTGTGAAAGTAAAGTAAATGATTCATCAAGACTTTTTGTTGGGTCATGCTATGCAGATACATATCCCTTAGTTAGTTATGTTTTAACCTGTGGTCACAAACTAGCAGTGCTGGGGAGTCCGGCCCAGAATTAGACAGCCTGCAGGAATGCCGGCCTCCCCACCTCACATGTTAATAGGTTACAGGTTGCTGTAGAGCAAAGCAGGTCATATTTCAGAAGTAAGACCACATTTTCAAGAATGTTTAGATAGCATTTCAATCTGTGATGGAATTTTGTATTCGTCTCCCCAGAATCCAGACAAAAAGGAAGCCCAGAAGAAATAATTGCTTTTCCTGTCATCCCCTCCATCTGTCTTTTCCAACAGTTTGTAATGCAAGTTGAAGTAGAGACTTTTTTCTCAGGGAGCTTTTGAGTCCTATCCTTGTCAGCTCCTGAGGGTGAAAGCCTCGCTGTCCAGCCCTGGCTGCCGGGTGGTTTGCTAAAGGGAGACTCTGTTTGACTGGCACAGACTGGGGAGAATTACGGATGTTCCAAAATACTGAGTTTTATAGGTCAAGAGGCCCCAGGTTTTCCCCTTTGCTGGGGCAGAGGAAAAGTTTCCTTTCAGAACTTACTTCCTAAGCTTCTGAGGAACACTCGGGAGGGGAGCAGTAATATGGACAAAAGGAAGTTTTCCTTTAATAAATTTCATCTTGATTGTGTTCAGTCAGAACAGATGTATAAATAAGGGGAAAGTATTCACTTTACATTTATGGTGTCTTAAAAAGACATTTTTAGCAGAAAACATTCTTTTTGGAAAGCAGTTATTTCTGACTCAAAAATTATTTGTAGGAAGGGAGTAATTTAGAAATTGAAGACACAGTAAAGCAGTTTCTTTAGTTTCTTGACATTTCTGAAGTGCCAGCTGCCTGGTTAGCCCTCTGCTGCACATTTTGGAGAGCCTTGGATTGCTGGCCACCTCCTGCGTGGGTGGACTTATGCTGGTCTAGTCTGTGACCTCTTCTAACCAGACTGTGATGCTCACACAGGGTTATTACAGCACTGGATTCTCCCCATTTTTATCTGTTGAAATCATCAGGCAAAAGTTTTAATTAAATGCCCACATGTTTGAAACTTTGTGGATGAGTCAATTCAGCAAGTACTTGATCTGATATGCAGTGAAACTTATCCAGCTTCCCAAGAATTAAAATGGACAACTTGGAAGTAGGTAGAAAGAGAGGTGACTAGTGGAGTGGGTTAGAAGAAAAAGTTGGCATGTGAAATTTCAAGAGTAGCCAAACCTTGACCAGTTCCCAGTAAGATGAGAATCACCAAGAGAGGATCAGCCACTGAGCTTCTGTCTCTTCAGTGGGGCTTGGCTCCAGTGTAAGAGTTGCATCAGAGCAAGACGAATTAGTTTGGGAGGGGAACAGAATTAGTACAGTAGTCCCCCTTATCTGTGGGCGATACTTTCCAAGACCCCGAGTGGACGCCTGAAACACAGATAATACTGAACTCTCGCCCCTTTTCACTTAAAAGAAGCGCTTGACTGCTTCTTTTGGCATATTTGAATTGCCAGCATCACTCCTCTTTTGGGCCACTGTTAAGTAAAATAAGGGTTACTTGAGCACAAGCACTGTGATACACCGTCAATAAAGCGGAGATAGCACGTACAGTGTGAATATGCTGGACAAAGAGATGATTCACACACCAGGCAGGTGCGATATTTTATCATGTTACTCAGAAAGGCATGCAGTTTAAAACTTATGAATTGTTATTTTTTAATATATTTTTATTGATTTCAGAGAGAATGGAAGAGAGAGAGTTAGAAACATCACCCCACTGTGGGTCGAGCCTGAAACCTGGGCATGTGCCCTGACCAGGAATCAAATCCTGACCTCCTGGTTCATAGGTCGATGCTCAACCACTGAGCCATGCCAGAAATTGTTTATTTCTGGAATTTTCCATTTAATATTTTCAGATTTTAGTTGACAGCAGGTAACTGAAACCATGGAAAGCAAAACTAAGTAAGGAGGGGACTGCTGTGTCACCATCTCCAGCTCTGCTCACAGAAACTTTGATTTGGAAGAAGGTAGCGTTAGGTTATTGCATGCAGTGTTCCACTCAGTTCAGGAATCCTTTCTATGGCATCTCTGACATTTCATTATCCTGCTTCTGCTTGGACACTTGTGGTTTTGTAGAGGTTTAATTGTAAGAAACTTCTTTCTTAGACTGAACTAAAATAGTAAAATACACCTCATTGTAATTTCTCTTTGATCTTAGTTTTGCCAGTTGAACTGATGTAAATCTAATCCCATTTCCTTATTACAGCTTCTAAAGTTGAAAATGGATATTATGTTCCTTACTGAGTGTTCCTTTTTCTAGGCTCATCATTCTTAGTTTCTTCAACTTTATGATATGATTTCCAGACCCTTTATTATCCTGGTTGCCTTGCAATTTGTCAACCTGCCTCTTAAAATGAGATGCCTGGCCAGGAGTAGACATAGTGCGTGAATATACAGTGGGACAATTTCTAGACTGGGCGTGTTAACTTGGGGACTGGAAGTTCAGGGGGTCTGTCAACTGAAATTAGTTGTAAAAGTTTGTATGATAGACGTGTTTTTGGAGAGAAGATTCATTGATTTTTCTAGATTCACCAAGGAGTCTGTGACTCTTTAGAAGTTAAGGGCCATTGATTTAGGTACTGTTCTTCCATTTCTTTGGTTTGGGTGAAATTTTTGGCTGCCATATTACACCATTGGCTTCTGTTGAATTGGCAGTTGTCTGAAACTCCTAGGTCAAGAGTTGGGAACAGATTCCCACAGAGCTAACAAGTGGCTTCACAGGCCAACGTGCATCCATACGCATCCATTGGCGTGACTGTCCTGTCTGAAGGGGACAGCCACAACTCAGCTCTGTGGAATTGTTGTCATGTCTGAATGCAAACCTGGAGTTTCCAGGTCTATCAGTGTTTCAAGAGAAGCCAGAAATCCAATTTTTATGTGACTCTCCCAAGTTTTAAATGTTGGCTTAGGGTTTTTTATAAATACTGTAAAGGCCAAACAAAACACATCTCTGGGCCAACAGTTTGCAGTATCGGCCCAAGGCCTTATGAACTGCTTTTAAACTCTTCCCTTCTCTACTTCTGTAAGAGGTTCTTTGAAATTAAGTACTGGACTTTGTGTGACTCACACTTGATTTCATCTTGCTAGTTTGCTTGATTGTTCCAGCCTATTGAGACCTTTTAGAACTTTGATAACCTTCCCATTTTCTCATTACTGGATTTTCCAGACATGCCTTCTATGTCTTCATTCAAGTTGTGGATGAAAAGGTTGAACAGGATGGGTTCAGAGCCATATGGCATGCTATTTGAGACTTCTCGTTCTTCTCTTTCTAATCCTCATTTAATACAAAATGCCAGGCCCAAAAACAAAGAATTTCTTCCTGTCGTCAGTATCTGTCCAGGGCTGTATTTCTTAATTTGTTTCTTAATTTTTGCATGTCTTCACTTTCCTCAGAAAATGAGGCTCATCATACTTGCCTTCTCTTTTCACAGAGATATCGTAACGATTTATTAATTAGCTCTGGCCAGTGTGGCTCAGTTGGTTGAGCATCTTTCTGTGCACCAGAGGTTCGCTGGTTCAATTCCCAGTCAGGGCACATGTCCAGGTTGCGGGGTTGGTCCCAGTAGGGGTGCATTTAGGAGGCAACCAATTGATGCTTCTCTCTCTCTCTCTCTCTCTCTCTCTCCCTCCCTCCCTCCCTCCCTCTCTCCCTCCCTCCTCCCCTCCCTCCCTCCCTCTCTAAAAAAAAACCACTGAAAATATTAAAAAAAGATTAATTAAATCAGCAAAGCACATTACCTTCCAAGGAAAAAGTGTTTTCTGCTTCTCATCCTCAAAATGAGCATATCTATTTTGGGCATTAGAACAGAAATAACTATGCTCTCCCAGACGCTGCACTAGGTAGATGGTAGGGCTTCACAGCACAGCATCGATCTTCATTACCTGCGACTGTGACTCCGTAATTGTCAGCTCTCTGGCAGAAGGACTTGAAGTCTTTCCCTCCATCACTTTAAATTTATCCTTTCTCTCATCTTCTCTGGGAGGAAAACGAAGTCCATTGATGGAAGAAAATAAATGGCATCATTACTAAAGAGACCATAAATAGTTCAGGGGGAAAAAAGGCAACTGTCACTTGCTTCCTCTGGGAACATACTAAATCTAACGCAATTGATAACCAATGTCACCCAAATAAATGTAATAAAAATAAATAAATAAAGCAATTGAGCTTTTCAAGTATAACTCAAATTTTTCCATTAGTGATCAAGAATGATTAGAGAGTTTTGTTTCCTTTTAATTATTTTGAATTCTATTTTTCAGAATGTCTGCAGATAACATTAAACTTCAGAAATTGCAAAGGCCTGAGAATGACCTGGGAGTGCAGGAAGAGTCAGTGGGGTAGTTCTGGGGTTGAGTTGTAGTTCAGTCTTTGGTATGGGCACGGTGCTCTTGGTTCTGATTGGGGCTCTCCACTGTTCCCCAACCAGGGTTTCTTACATCTGGTGCAGAGGTCGAGGTTGGCATGCTGTTATTTGACAAGTCGAATCCAAGTGAATGTTCAGTTTGCCTAGAGTTCTAGTGCAATATTGACTGTAGCTGAGGCAAAGACTTCTAGAATGTCCATTATTTAGCACTGCAGTGACTGGGTGCAGTCTTGTCACCATGCCTCATCCTGCTTGATAAGCACTTTTTGGCAGAGTGACATATCTGCTGCATATTGGAAGCCTTTGCCACGTGTCCTCCAAATCTCTTCGTTTTAGATAACCTATAAGGAATCCAAACAGTTATCTTCTCTCTCCTCTCTGTATAACACTGAACATTTTATTTGCATCTCTAGGGATTGGGGTAATTGGGCATTGTCACTAATGTAACATTGGGTGGCAGCCTGGTCAAGTGAAAACTTGGGCTTTGCATTTAAGTTGTGGCTCTGTCATGCTCTCTCTCTGTGACCTTGGGCAAGTTACTTAATTTCTCTGAACCTCAGGTTCCTCATCTATGACATGGAGATAATACCTACTTTGGGGTGGTGGGGATTGGAGTTTATTTAAAAACACCGACCCCTAGCTGTTAATAGCTCAGTTGGTTAGAGCGTTGTCCCATACACCGAAAGGTCTCAGGTTCGATTCCCAGTCAGGCATATACCCGGGTTATAGGTTTGATCCCCAGTTAGGGTGCATGCGGAAGGTGACTAGTCAATATTCTTCTCTCTCGTTAATATTTCTCTCTCTTTCTCCCTCCCCCTCTCCCTCTCTCCTCTTTCCTCTCTAAAATCAATAAAACACACCTCCTTGGGTGAGGATTAGAAAAAAAACAAAGCACAGAGCACAATGTTGGGCTCAGTTGTGCTCAGTACATGGCAGTGATACTGCTGCTGCTGATTATGGTGTAGCCCCGGGAAAGGTCAGTGTTCCTAAATCTGAGCATCCAAGCATTTGTCCAGTTCCTGTGGCTTTTCCATCAGCTCCACTCCTTTCCACCCCGACAGCCCTGCTTTATTTATTTTTTAAATATTTGTATGTATGTATATATTTATTTAAATCCTCACTTGAGGATATTTTTTCCCCATTGATTTCTAGAGAGAGTGGAAGGGGGTTAGAAGGGGACAGAGAGAGAGAGAAACATTGACGTGAGAGAAACACATTGACTGATTGCCTCCCTCACGTATCCAGACTGAAGCGGGGATCGAACCTGCAACCCAGGTACATGCCCTTGACTGGGAATCAAACCCTCGACCCTTCGGTCCAAGGGCAGATGCTCTAACCACTTAGTAACACCAGCCAGGGCCGTACTGCCCTGCTTTAAAGCACCTCCAGGTTTACTTGATCTGAAAGCCTCCTTACTGTCCCCAGTGTGCTGTTCTCTGAATGAAAATTGCAGCACAGCTTCCCTGTGTCCAAAATATCTGCTATTGCATCAGAGGCAGTGAAAGGCTCTGTTCTCTTGTCTTGTCCTCAAGACCTGCATCAGATGCTGGCCAAGGCTGCCCCTCGCTCAGAGGCTTGAGAGGTGGGTTTGAGCAAGGGAGAGGGTTATCAGGTCTTCATGTTTTTTCCTACAGTGCCCACTAATCTCCACATCAGCACCTCAAAAGGTGGTTCTTTCTGGTCTTCCATTCTGCCTGCAGTTTTTCTCATGAGCACCGAGTAGAGGTCTTGGCAAAGATCCTGAGAGTAGGTGCAAACGGCCGTGTGTGCAGGTCTCAGCGCTTCTGTACTGTTGCACTAATCCCACACTTGGCCGCTGGTAATTTATTAAAATTTATAGTTGATTCCTTCTTGCCTGCTTGCATAGCATCCCTGTCTTCATCTTACATTCTGTCACATATGAGACCTCCTTTGGTGCTCCCATCCTTCAGCAGCCTGTCCTTCCTTCAATCTCAGGATACCTGCGATTGCCTTCAGCTCTTTGATGGATTCAAGAAAAGCTGTGATTTTGCAGTTTACTTATTTATTTTTTCATTGTTAATGTAACAGCAACATTCTTTCCAGCTTTCTGCATTGTAGCCAGAAGCACAACTGAGCAGCGGACTTTAATACAGCAGAGTACAAGTTCATTAATAAGATTTCAGATTTCATAGTTCTCATTCCATATTGCTAGTGTTTAAGAATCTACCACTTTTCACGTTTTGTATAGTTTCAAAGACCATCTTTTCTGACTGTATACAGGATGGGGCAAAAGTAGGTTTACAGTTGTGAGTACATGAAACACAGAATTTATTCTTGTATTATTTATTAACTATCGTATTGTTTTCCAACAAACAACTGTAAACCTACTTTTACCCTACCCTGTATCTGTGTGAAACCAGATTTTCACCTTATCTTCAACTAAAACAACATATCACAAAAGATTTAATACAGAAAGCATATATGAGAGTTCAGCTGGCATCTATCAAAACAGACTCTAAAGATGTTTGGAGAGACACAAAACAGTGCCAGTCTTCTCAAGAAATTTATTTTTGGGGGAGGGAATGTAGTTATTATTCACGTAAATATGTTACTTACATTAACATGTAGTGGGTTTATTATTGTTATTTTAAAATGGATTAATAGGTAAACATTTTTAAACTTCTCAGTTTTAATTTCCAATATGACATATATCAATAGATATAGCCCACATAAATAAAATGTCTTTGGGGCCTTCAATAAGTTCCAAGAGTATAAAAGAATCCTTAGATTAAAAGTTTTAGAAAAGCTCTTCCTGAATAGTATTTCAGTGTTAAGTGAGTAGGGATGGCGGGCAATTTGTTCTTGATTTTAATGACCATGACTCTAGTTAGTATATTTGTTCATTCACTCATTTAGTAAATATTTAATGAGTGCCCTTTGTATGTTGGACACTATTATAGGCATTGGGGGAATGCAGTACACAAACCAAAGAGCCCTTTCTTTTCGAGCTGACACTGAGTGTGATGTTTTCTTGTTTCCAGATTCTTTGACTGTGGAGTTATCTTCATGATTTGGGCTCACTAAGCCTGTTTGCCAAAAAATAGATGTTGAATTTTATAATATGCTTTTCCAACCTCTACTAATATGATCATATGGCTTTTTCATTTTGTTCATTAGCTTCTTATTTCTTAATATTTAACCCTCAAATAACTGCTGGGTCATTGTGGATTGTCTTTTTAATGTATTGTTGAATTCTGGTATTTTTATCTGGGAAATTCATTCATGTTCAAAAACTTAATTCCTTTTTGATGACTGAATTGCATGTAAATATCACACTTTGTTTATCCATTCATCTATCTGTTCGTGGACACTTGAGTTATTTCTACCTTTTGGCTGTTGTGAACAATACTGTATGGCTGTAATGAACATTGATATACTAATATCTGTTTGAGTTCCTGCTTTCCATTTCTTTTATTATATACCTGTGCATAGACTTGCTGGATCATATGGTAATTTTTAATCATCTCAGTATTTAATCTCTTTGGAAACTTTCTTTCCATATTGTTCTGAGCTTTAATAGATTTATTTTTCCACTAGACACGCATTCATTCCTATTTTGTCTTCATTTAGTCCATATAGACTGTGTTCCAGATGAGCTATAGAATCTTAAAGTTTTTGTGTTAAGTGCCTAATAGTAGTGATGCTGCCTCCCCCCAGAAAGGAAAACTACCATGATTATTTCTTTGCATTAGCAAGTTCAGCAGTTGGACTATTTCCTTCCCGACCTTAGAAACACACCAAGTCGCACTTGTGTGCAATGGGGTTGTTGAAAATGGTTTTAGGAAAGTAGTGTGCCAAGAAGGAACACTGAAGTTTATTATTCTTCTGAGCCATCTCCATCTAAATTGGCACTCTTCAGGAGCCAAGAAAGAAGGGCAGACATAACTTTGCCATCTGCTTGTTTCCATGTTAAAGGCAGTCACAAGTTTAAACTAGAGCTTCTCCATCTAAAGAGGAAAACACCATTCATCACTACTGTAACTGCTCTGGCTGTTACCCAGCATACTCCTGCTTTTAACTGCTAGTAGTTAGTAATTTTGGAAGGAAAATTCCATCCTTAGTTTGAGGTTGCACGTTAGAAAAACTGCAGTATTACTGCTGACAAGGCAAAGCTTTCTGGGTTTCAGGTCCTTGACACAAGAAGTCATTCAGATATGTTTAAACAATGGATGGGAATTTGAAACTGTCTTCATGTAAGAACTTGATCTCTTTTTTTCCCTCTCCTCTCTCTTTCATCCATGGAAATACAGGATTTCGAGCAGCATGAATTCAGTGCTATGGTTGTTTCTCAACATTTCCATTTATAAATCTGTTTTCAGTAGCCTGTAACATAGCTATGAAATTTCCATTGCTCTAATTTGCACTCTGAGATCTCCGCTGGAGGGAGATTAATTTTGCAAAAACTAGAAATAATGCTTTTTTTTTTTTCAGTCTACTTGGTTTGGTGTTCTATAGTCATCTAGATCAGTAATTTTCAACCTTTTTCATTTCATGGCACACATAAACTAATTGCTAAAATTCTGTGCCACACCAAAAAATATATTTTTGCCAACCTGACCAAAAAAAAAGTATAATTTTGGTTGATTTACCAAAAAGAAAAGAAAAAAAAGTAATTACAAACCCTTTTTGCTCCAAAATGACTTTAAAAATATATATATATATATTATTGATTTTTTTACAGAGAGGAAGGGAGAGGGATAGAGAGTTAGAAACATCGATGAGAAACATCGATCAGCTGCCTCCTGCACACTCCCCACTGGGGATGTGCCCACAACCAAGGTACATGCCCTCGACCGGAATCGAACCCGGGACCCTTGAGTCCGCAGGCCGATGCTCTATCCACTGAGCCAAACCAGTTAGGGCTGGTTTAGCATCTTGTGGTCAGGTTCCAGTACAGTTGTCAACCCTGGAGTTATCCAGATCTCTAGAATTAAGAACATAATCTTATAAGACTAATATGTCTTTCTTGATTGATTCACTATAAGCAAAGACATTTTGAGTTTCTTTGGCAGAAGGTACATTTTGAGCCATCTGTCTTAATCTATAATGCTAATTAATGTTTTATTACAATATAAATGTACATTCTACAAAATATTGTTGCAAATATTATTTTTCTTGATCCTCACAAAGATGTGAATTCAGCCATGTAGATGTTATTCTCCCTGTTTTGCAGATGAAGAAATAGGCTCAGATAGGTTCTGTGACTTGCCCCAAATTTCTGACTCATACTATGCTACATACTTGATTCTCTTTATACCAAATTCTCTTTATAACAGAGGCAAACTTAAAAAGCAGATTTTGGAGGGAGCTACTTTTTTCCATTATAGAATCTGAAAAGTTGACTGGCTCACAAAGGAATTCTAGCAATGATAGTGACCCATGACCTCATTAACCAGCTGGGTCCCTCTCAGTATAAACAGCCAAAAAGAGCTCAATGCTGAAAGGAGACAACTGTGTTGACTGCACACCTTAGGTACTGAAGAGAATTAAGTGAAATAGGAGGAGAAAATCACTTAGATGAAACCTCAAGGGTGTCCATAGCCTGAGGGCTTTTGGTTCAGAAGCCTCGCTAAAAATAAGGTAAAGATATACCCAAGCCCTAACCAGTTTGGCTTAGTGGATGGAGCGTAGGCCTGAGGACTGAAGGGTCCCAGGTTCAATTCCAGTCAAGGGCATGTACCTTGGTTGCGGGCACATCCCCAGTAGGGAGTGTGCAGGAGGCAGCTGATCGATGTTTCTCTCTCATCGATGTTTCTAACTCTCTATCTCTCTTCCTTCCTCTCTGTAAAAAATCTATAAAATATATTTTTTTAAAAAAGAAATACCCAGATGTCACCACAAAAGGACGTTCTTATCTAAATGAAGACCCATAATATAGATGAGAGTTACTAAGTGACTAAAGTGAGAAATAATATAGTAAGATATGGGGGATCAGAATATAACTTGGCAGCTGGGAAATCCTACTATTTGGGGGAAGTAGTTTTTTTGTTAAACTTGTACAAATTGTTCCTTTAAATGTGCCCCATTTCCTAAAGTATTGACTTCCCGTATGTTTTATTCAGCAAAAGCAGCTGAGACTTTTGCTTAAACATTTTCTTCTCTTTTGCCATTTGGAGCTATTGCTTTAAACGCAGTCATCCTCATGGGTTCCATTTCATCAAAGGAAGCTGTGCATGAATGCGTTCACCACTCCCACCTATTTCAGGGCTAAGATATTTTAAGTTATGGGTGATAACAGATATAAGCAGTCTTGCTTGGGCACTGCTGAATTTGTGCGCCAGCCTCATCTTGTGATTTTAACTTCTGGCTTGTCTCCCAAAAACAATAAAAATGAACTCTTTGGTTCACATTTTCAGTGGATGTGGTATGCAGAAATCATAAATAAAAGTAATTTAGGTGGAACAGAGCATTTTAACAAATAAGGTGAGAATTACTCCTTTTGCTCTTTACATTCTTTTGGTTCACAAACTTGGAAAGAAACCTGTGCTCTAAATAAAGGCCTTTCATACTCAAGGTTTCAGAATGGGCTATGGAGGAGTTAGTATTAACACCAGTGATTCCCATCTGATGGATTCCCGTCTGGCATTTGACCAGGGCTACCAGTTCTAGAAGGTACCTGTTGTGTTCAAGGACACAGGGAAGCAGGAGGCTGTGCACATGCAGTGATCCACAGCTCTGAGATTCCTGTAGCCTCTGCTACTGTTTGGCACCATGGTGGGGAATGGCCTGCATTGTTATTGTTGCTAAGTCCTCTTAGAGCACTTCTTCAGCTGGTGATGCCCTATTTCCATAGCAGCAGCTCTAGAGGTACCATGGTGGCCAGCAGTATCAAAAGAAGGAACATTCTATAAATAGAATCTACTTACCCCTAGGTATCTACCTGCAGTAGATGTCACAGTAGGGGCCACTGTTGAGAGCTCATCAGAGCTGGTAGCCCTCAGCAATATTTTTGCTCTCTTGAGCAGTCAGTCCCTTGCTTTCCAAATAATTTTGGCATTCATTACTCAGACCTATTTATATTATTCTTATCTGACAGTTTTATTTGTTTCTTACTTGTATTCCTTACAAGCTCTTTAAAGACGTGTGCCCAGTTAGTGATCTTTTTCTCTCAGTATCTAACACAGTACATATAGTAGGCACTCACTTTTATTGAAGGATTGAACTAAGGATGGAAACTTTTTTCTGGAGAATGTCTTGTTTTCAACATGGTTTGAAGAGATCATCCCCCTGATCCATGAGCCATTCTTATGCATCTTCCTGCAGATGTTGAACGTAATCAGCTTACTTACAAAGCTCTACAAGATGGGTCGAGCTTTGGTTCTTATCTGAAATATAGCATTTTGTCTGGGAGATCTGAGAATAATATTAATAGTTACCATTTAATGAGTCCCTTTTATGAGCTGAGTTCTCTATCAGGACTCTCTGCAGAAGACAAATTCCCAATTCAAAGTGTCCTAGGCAAAAAGGGAGATTATTTGGAAGGCTCTTATGTCTTGTTTTGAAGGAGAAGTTGAACAGTTAAATGTTGAAAGAGTAGTGTTGCAGCTGAATTTGTCAAACAACTGAAGCCCAGGATTGGAAAAATGCTCAGGATTATCTCTACCTGGAGACCAGAGCCCTCCCCTTACTGAGGAACCTTGCCACAATCTAACTCAATTTCACATGGGGTTCCCACCATCAGAGAGAGATGAACTCTTTCCTGATTCATTCTGGAAAGTCACAGGAAAACTCTATTTGGCCCAGCTTGGGCCTGGACTGGCTCGGAGACAACAGATTCCATAGTAACAGGATGAAAGGAGGAGTCCTGGGAAGAAGGAGGGATACCAGGTAAACAATTCCACAGTGCTTGTTACTAAGCCCTGTATTTTCCTTAAATGTTTTTATTGATTTCGGGGGTGGGGGGATAGAAACATCAATGTTGAGAGAGAATCATTGATCAGCTGCCTCCTGCACGCCAATCAAGCTTAAAACCTGGGCATGTGTCCTGACCAGGAATCGAACCATGACCTCCTCGTTAATGGGTTGATGCTCAATCACTGAGCAACACTGGCCAGGCAGCCTTGTATTCTTTTGTAACAAAAAGCTTTTGAGGTAGGGTCTCTTATTCCTGTCCTTGAGAAGTACTGTGGCTTGACAGAGATCAACAGTATTTGGCAAGACCAACAGTCAAATCCATCTGCTGGTTAAAAAACTCTTGCTTTTAACTAATAGAATGCATTGCTTTCCCAAGCAGTAGGCAGGGAACAAGCAGACAGTTGTAAAGTTGGACAGCAGAAATGATGGCAGAAAAGTGGGAAAATAGAATTTTCTTCCCAGCAATCTTGAGAAAGAAGAACAAAGTTGGAGGGAATCACAAAACTATACTGCAAAGCCATTGTAATCGAGACAGCCTGGTACTGGCACAAGGACAAGCATATAGATCAATGGAGCAGAACAGAACATTGATGTTTCTATTCTTCTCTCTCCCTCTGAAATAAATATCTCAAAAATGTATCCATGCCATTATGATCAATTAATATTTGACAAAGGAAGCAAGAGCATACAATGGAGTAAAGGCAGTATCTTCAATAAATGGTGGTGGGAAAACTGGACAGGTACATGCAAAAAAGGGAAACTTACACCCTATACAAGAATAAACTCAAAGTGGATAAGAGACTTAAATTGTAAATGTTAGTCACAAAACGGTAAAAATCCTAGAAGAAAACATAGGCAGTAAAATCTTAGACATCTCACATAGCAGAATTTTTGCTGATACATCTCCTAGGGTAAGAGAAACAAAGGAAAAAATAAACAAATGGCTTCTGCACAGCAAAATAAACTATCCTCAAAATGAAAAGGGAACCTACTGTATGGGAAAACATATTTGCCAATGATACATCTGAAAGGAGTTGTTTCCAAAATATGTAAAGAACTCATTCAATTCAACTAAAGGAAGACAATCCAATTAAAAATTGAGAGAATAGACACTTCTCTAAAGAGGACATACAGGTTATCAAGAGACATATGAAAAAAATGTTCACTCTGGCTGGTTTGGCACAGTGGATAGAGCATCAGCCTGTGTACTCAAGGGTCCCAGGTTCGATTCTGGTCAAGGGCACATGCCTGGGTCTGCGGGCTCGATCCCCAGGAGGGGGTGTGCAGGAGGCAGCCAATCAATGATTCTCTCTTATTATTGACTAGAGGCCTAGTGCACGAAAATTCATGCACTTGCGGGGGCGGGGGGGGGGGGGGTCGCTCAGCCTAGCCTGCGCCGTCTTGCAGCCCGGGACCCCACAGGGAGCGGGTCTAAGCCTCAGTTGGACATCCTTAGCACTGCTGAGGAGGCAGGAGAGGTTCCCGCCACCATTGCTGAGCTCACAGCCGTCAGCCTGGCTTGTGGCTGAGGGGAGCTTCCCCTGTGGGAGCACACTGACCTCCAGGAGGCAACTCCTGCATTGAGTGTCTGCCCTCTGGTGGTCAGTGTATGTCATGGTGACTGGTTGTTCTGCTGTTAGGCTCAATTTGCATATTACCCTTTTATTATATAGGAAATGTTTCTATCTCTTCTCCCTTCCTCTCTGAAATCAATAACAATATATTTTTAAAAAATGTTCAATGCCGAACCGGTTTGGCTCAGTGGATAGAGTGTCGGCCTGTGGACTGAAGGGTCCCAGGTTCGATTCCGGTCAAGGGCATGTACCTTGGTTGCGGGCACATCCCTACTGGGGGGTGTGCAGGAGGCAGCTGATTGATCTCTCTCATCAGTGTTTCTAACTCTCTATCTTTCTCCCTTCTTCTCTGTAAAAAAATCAATAAAATATTTTTAAAAAAATGCTCATTGTCACTAATTGTCAGAGAGATGCAACTTAAAACGACATGGGGTATCATGTCACACCTGCCAGACTGGTTACCATAAATCAATCAACAAACAACAGGGATGTGGGGAAAAGGGAACCAAGTACATTGCTGGTGGGAATGTAGCTTGGTGTAGTCACTGTGGGAAACAGTATGGAGATTCCCTCCAAAATTAAATATGGAACTGCCATTTGACCCAGTGATCCCACTTCTGGGAATATATCCTAAGAATCCTGAAATACCAGTCAGAAAGAAAATATGCACCCCTATGTTCATAGCAGCATTATTTACAACGAGAGGCCCGGCACATGAAATTCGTGCATGGATATGGTCCCTAGGCCTGGCCTGCGATCAGGGCCATCTTCCCTGGCTGCCTGCAGCTGGCCCCGCCCCCTGCCGCCACCCACCCCCAGTTCCCCATTCGTCATCAGGTGATCAGTGCCTGACGGTGGGGAGAAGGGACCGAGAGGTCAGCTGTTCCTGCCTGCTCGCCAGCCCTGCACCTGCCTTGGTTGGCCATCAGGCGATCGGAACCTGATGGCCGGGGAAAGGGACCAAGCAGTGGTCAGTGCGCCTCATAGTGACTGGTCCAGTGGTCGTTCTGCCATTAGGGTCAATTTGCATATTACCCTTTTTTTATATAGGATAGAGGCCTGGTGCACAGGTGGAGGCCAACTGGCCTGCCCTGAAGAGGGCCCTGGATCGGGGTGGGGGTCCTCCCCCCCCCGGGGTGTGGGGCCAGCCACGGTGAGGGACAGTGGGGTTTGCAGGCCGGCCACGCCCCCGGCTTTGTCAGGAAGGACATCTGGAATGATGTCTGGAAGATGTCTGGTCTATTGGGTCTAATTAGCATATTACCCTTTTATTAGTATAGATAGCTAAGATCTAGGAACAGCCCAAGTGCCCATCAGTAGATGAGTGGATAAAAAAGCTGTGGTACTTTACACAATGGAATACTACTCGACTGTAAAAAAAAGAAGGACCGACTCAAGGCAACAAACGTTGCGGGAGGGGACTACGACTCCCAGCGTGCTGTGCGGCATAGGCCCCACCCGTGCAGCCCTTCCCCCGCAGGTTCACAGGCGATGCGGCTGAGACTTAACTACCCAGCGAAGGCCGAAAGGGAGAGACCAAGATGGCGGCGTAGGTAAACACTGGAGACCGCTGCCGCAAACAACCATTACAAAAATACAACTAAAAGACGGAACGGACATCACCAAGAACCACAGGAAGGCTGGCTGAAGAGAGACTCTACAACTAGAAGGAAAGAGAACAGCAAACCGAGGCTCAGAGGAGGCGCAGTGTGGAAAATACAAAGGTACCGAGGTGCGCGCGAAAGCGGGCTGGTGGCTGAGGGCGTGGTTGTCGTTTTTGGTCGGGAGTGAGTCTCAGACTCTGGGCTCCAGATCCGGGCGAGTCTCTAGGGACCCAGACTCAAACAGGAGAAGCGGGATTATCCGGCATCAGTTGGAACCTGAGGGCAGCTTTCTCTCCGAGGTTTGCAGCGGCTGCCGGGGTTCTGAGAAGCAGAGCCTCTGGGAACGGGACTGAGAGCGGCCATAACTGCTCCCTCCGCCTGCCCTGTTGATCCCGCCCCGCCCAAACCCTGCGCACAGCCATCTGCCGATCGCCTCAGGCAAAGGCTGGATTAGCGCCTCCCCAGAAGACAGACGTTTTCCACACAGCTGATTCCTACAGCCAGTCAGCCTGGTGGTCAAATCCCTCTAGTGTTAACTACAACAATTAAGGCTTGGCTAGAACAAGACTGCGCACAAAGACCACAAGGGGGTGCACCAAGAAAGCATAAAAGATGCGGAGACAAAAAAACATGACAGAAATGGAGGATATGGAGCTAAGAATCGCAATTTTGAGGGCTTGCTATAAACTTGAGCAGAGCCTCACGAAAACTAATGAGACCCTCGATGCTACGATAAAGAAATTAGAAAGTAAGCATACACGGACTGAAATAAAGAATATTATACCAAATAGCAGACCAGAGGAGCACAAGAATCAAACCAAAGATTCGACAAAAAACACCCAACTGGAAAAGCAAAATGAAAAAAGAATCCGAAAGTGTGAAGATAGTGTAAGGAGCCTCTGGGACAGCTTCAAGCGCACTAATATCAGAATAATAGGGGTGCCAGAAGATGAGAGACAGCAAGATATTGAAAACCTATTTGAAGAAATAATGGCAGAAAACTTCCCCCACCTGGTGAAAGAAATGGACTTACAGGTCCAAGAAGTGAAGAGAACCCAAACAAAAGGAATCCAAAGAGGACCACACCAAGACACATCATCATTAAAATGCCAAGAGCAAAAGACAAAGAGAGAATCTTAAAAGCAGCAAGAGAAAGAGACTCAATTACCTACAAGGGAATACCCATACGACTGTCAGCTGATTTCTCAACAGAAACTTTGCAGGCCAGAAGGGAATGGCAAGAAATATTCAAAGTACTGAATACCAAGAACCTACAACCAAGATTACTTTATCCAGCAAAGCTATCATTCAGAATTGAAGGTCAGATAAAGAGCTTCACAGATAAGGAAAAGCTAAAGGACTTCATCACCACTAAACCAGTATTATACGAAATGCTGAAAGGTTTCCTTTAAGAAGAGGAAGAAGAAAAAGGTAAAGATACAAATTGTGAACAACAAACATGCATCTATCAACAAGTGAATCTAAGAATCAAGTGAATAAATAATCTGATGTACAGAATGAACTGGTGATTACAATGAATCAGGGACATAGAAGGGGAATGGACTGACTATTCTTGGGGGGGGGGGGGGTGGGGAAGGGGAATGGGAGATGCGGGAAGAGAATGGACAATAATCGTGCACCTATGGATGAGGACAGTGGGTGGGGAGTGACGGCGGAGGGTGGGGCAGGAACTGGGAGAAGGGGAGTTATGGGAAAAAAAAGAGGAACAAATGTAATCAGAACAATAAAGATTTAATTTAAAAAAAAAAAAAAAGAAGGACCTCTTACCCTTAGAGACAGCATGAATGGACCTGAAGATTATTATGCTAGGCTAAATAAGCCAGAGAAAGACAAATATCACATGATCTCATATGTGGAATCTAATAAACAAAATAAACTGATGAATAAAATAGCTCCAGAGACATGGATGCATGGAACAGATGGACAGATCTCCGAGGAAAGGGGGAGGGGGGAAGGCAGAAAGAGATTAACCAAATAATTTATATGCATATATGTATAACCCATGGACACAGTCAATAATGTGGTGAAGGCCTAGGGTTGGGCGGGAGCTGGGTGGAGGCGGGCAAAGGGGGAAAGTGGGAAACATCTGTAATACTGTCAACAATAAAAATAAAATTTAAAAAATGCTTACTTAAAAAAACAAAGTCTCTTAGTAACTGCCTGTGGACTCACAGGATAAAGACACATATAAGAACCAGAGGGGATGTTAATTTCTCAACGCATTTCCATTGGCTCATGTCCCCTCTGTCTACATAGGTGGCAGACAATAGTTCTGGATAAAAGAAAATAAAAAGATGAGAGAAGAAGAAAGCAGTAGAGCCTGTGCCAGGTTCCATGCTGATTATCTTCCGCACACATGACCTCGTGTGGCTTCAGTAGCCTGTGCAGCCTACTTCAGGTAGCAAGGAGAATGAAGAATAATGGCTACAGTTAATGATGCTCAGAAATACAGAGATGGTGTAATTGGTTCTGCGGAGCCTTCTAGACTGGCTCAGTGGGTTGCTCTGCACCTCCCGATAGCAGAAATTGAGTTACTAAATAGGACCAGTACAGCAACTGCTCCTAACAACACCCTCGGATGCAGGCTGCCGCCACGCTCCAGTGCTCAATTCGGAAACTCCAGTAAGGGTAGATTGAAAGCAGACATTTTTGGGTGATTAGTTCTGTTTTTAGTCCACATACAGCTTGGAAAGGAAAAGTAGCCCCATTTTATTTTAGAGTGTCTAGGGCCAGACTCTATATTTCAGCACATTTTCTGATTAGCCAGGTAGTAAAAGTATTTTTTAAAAATCTTAACCTTTTTTAGGTCTTAGGATTCTTCCTAAGATGCTCTTCTTTCTGTGTAACTGATTACTAGGAATTAGATTTCAGATATTGGGGTGTGTGTTGAGAATGGACTTGCTTGATGGAGTGACTGCTTCCCAAGAACCCTTTTGACTCTGGAAAATGAATTATATTAAATTTCCTTGACTTTGGTACATTGTTATAACAAGCAAAAGCATTCCAGCCTGAAAAAAATCTGGCAGACAGTTTATCTTTCTTTAAGACTGAAATGTGAGATTGTGTGAGTCTTATTTGTTTGCTGGAACAAAAAAGTGGTACCTTCAGCAGAGAGAGTGCTGGTGGGATGCCAGATTGGGAATAAGAGAAATAGAGATAGAAACCCTTTCTCTGAGAAGGAATCACACACTTCTTCAGACCTTAGCTTGGCCCTTTTTGTCTTTCTTAGCTGAATGTCACATGTCTTAAGGCGTTTGACAAAAGACAGTGCTTATAATCCCAATAAGAGCATCATCAGAACATGACATGACCGACGATATCACAGAATTCTGTGCAAGTCATTTCTGGTGGGCAGTTGCCTGCAGAGGCCTCTGTAGTGTGTTGTTGTTGTTTTTTTGTTGGTTTGTTGTTATTTTTTGTATCAGGACCCAACATTTTTTTAGAGGGTTCCAATCGTTTTAGAACTTACTGACCCCTTGCATCATCCGGGCTTTAGACCCCACATCAGGCAAGTAGATAACAGAGTTTGTGAGTGTGGTGCTATTTTTGAACCACTACTTATAATCGTGCCTGAAGTTAGGGAAAGCATTCAGAGCAGTAGTCTCAGCACTGATACTCTTAGAAGTGCCCCGTGATATTTGTTATTTTAAAACAATTTTATTGATTTTTTAAAAGAGAGGGAGGGAGAGAAAGGGAAAGAGAGAGAGAGAGATAACAATGTGTGAGAGAAACATCCATCAGTTGCCTTCCGTAAGCACCCCGACTGGGGATGGGACCTGCAACCTGGGTATGTGCCCTGACTGGGAATGGAGCCTGACACTTTTTAGTGTACCAACAAACCGAGCCCCACTGGCCAGGGCCCCATGATAGTTTTAATCAGTTGGCAAATATTTTTATTGAGTTTCAGTTGTGCTCTAGCTTTGGTTAAATGCTAGAGATGAGATGACAATATGATTTATCACCAGAAACACTTTTTAAAAAATATATTTTTATTGATTTCTGAGAGGAAGGGAGAGGGAAAGAGAAACATCAATGATGAGAACCATTGATTGGCTGCCTACTACATGTCCCCTACTGGGGATCGAGCCTGTAACCCGAGCATGTGCCCTGACCAGGAATGAAACAGTGATCTCCTGGTTCATAGGTTGACGCTCAACTACTGAGCCACACTGGATGGGCCTACAACTATTATTTTAAAACACTCTGGCCCAAATAATAAGTTGTGAAGTTGTGACTTCTTGGACCTCCCTTCCTTATCTCTCTCTTCCTACCAAACAAGCCAGTATTGCTGATGATCTTACTGGGCTCCCACAGCATTATACATATCTTTATCACATCTCAGTGTTCTTACGGTTTGTTAGCCTATCTCTTTGCCTTGCTAGATTATAAACTCCTTGAGAGCAGGAATTGTTTTTTATCTCTGCATTTTCAGTATAGTGTTTGTTGTTTAAATAAAGTGTATATTAAAATTAGTTCTAGTTCCTAAGGAACACAGCCAAAAGAAAAAAATGATTTTGCAGTTATTTCAGAAAGAAAATTTGTAATCTAATGTTTAAAAATATCTGAAATATCTCAAATAATCTAAAAACATAGAGTTTATTAAAAGACCATCATTAAAAAGTGTCTTTCTTAAACAAAGAGGGCTTTTGAGGTAGATGAAGTTCTTCTGAAAAAAATACAGACACATATACATGAATCTATAATAATAAAAGCATAATATGCTAATTAGACCAGACAGCTGAATGACCTTCTGGACATCCTTCCAGGCGACCTTCTAGACGAAGCCAGGGCTGTGAGGGCTGAGCCCCATCCACGAATTTCATTGGGCCTCTAGTTCAGTGATGGAGAACCTTTTGAGCTCGGCATGTCAGCATTTTGAAAAACCCTAACTTAACTCTGGTGCCGTGTCACATATAGAAATTTTTTGATATTTGCAACCATAGTAAAACAAAGATTTATATTTTTGATATTTATTTTATATATTTAAATGCCATTTAACAAAGAAAAAACAACCAAAAAAAATGAGTTCGCGTGTCACCTCTGACACACGTGTCATAGGTTCGCCATCACTGATCTAGTTTATAATAATTTACTATTATAGCTACAACTTTACAAAACTTGATGTCATGGCAAGTTAAAAATTTTTCCTCTAATTTCCTAGGTTATTTAACTCAACATTTTTTTCAGTATGTGCAGATTGCAAAACTGAATTATGTTGCTTAAAAGAAGGTCTGCAGTTGAAATGCTGGCATAGCCATAAGTACCTGAGAGCAATGATGGAGTGTGTGTCTCTGTATTTGTGTACACCATGATTGATTGGTTGTAAATACAACTTATTAAACATGTGTTGAACACCTACTGTTTTATCCTGGTCATTGCTGTAGGTATGGGAGAGTTACAATGAGTGAGACATTTCTCTGCCCGCTAGGATTGCATAGTCCAGTCAAAAGATAGACCCACAAAAAATTATTACAAATGTTAACTATACATAAAGGTCCATGGGCACTCAGATGAAGAACAAATGGATTCTACTGTGTGCTTTGTGTATGTTTGTGAGAGAAGGTGTTTGGAAGGGAAGAGGAAATTGGGAAAGGATGGAAAGAAATGGCACTTGAACTAGGCCGTGGGAGACAACAGAGATTTGCACACAATCAGTAACTGTGTTGAGCATCCTCCTTTTGGTTATAACTAGATATGTGATAACTTATTCCTTATCATTTTTATATTGTTAGAACTTTATTTTGGTTTGTCATAATCTTAAGAAATCTATGGTTGGGTGGTATAGCAGTTAGCAATGATCAAAAGAATTTTGTATCCTGCTTTTGAGGAGGTAAATATTAGAAACAGGGAGGGGAATTTTTAAAATTTATTTTAAGTTGTAGTTGACATACTATTATATTAATCTCAGGTGTACAATATAGTGATTAGACATTTATATATCTTATGAAGTGATCACCACAATAAGTTTAGTAACCATCTGTCACCATACATAATTATTATACTATTGACTATATACCCTATGCTGCATTTTACATCATCATGACTTATTTTTTTAAAATAAATATTTATTGTTCAGATTATTACAGTTGTTCCTCTTTTTCCCCCCATAGCTCCCCTCCACCCAGTTCCCATCTCACCCCCTGTCCTTACCCGCCCCCCCCCCCCCACTGTCCTCATCCGTAGGTGTACGATTTTTGTCCAGTCTCTTCCCACACCTCCCACACTCGCTTCCCCTCGAGAATAGTCAGTCCACTCCCTTTCTATGCCCCTGATTCTATTCTTTTCACCAGTTTATTCTGTTCATCAGATTTTTTATTCACTTGATTTTTAGATTCACTTGTTGGTAGATATGTATTTGTTGTCACTTTGTTATTCATAACTTTTACCTTTACCTTTTTCTTCTTCTTCCTCTTCTTAAAGAATATCCTTCAGCATTTCATATAGTACTGGTTTGGCAGTGATGAACTCCTTTAGCTTTTTCTTATGTGCGAAACTCTTTATCTAACCTTCAATTCTAAATGATAGCTTTGCTGGGTAGAGTAATCTTGGTTGCAGGTGCTTGCTATTCATCACTTTGAGTATTTCTTGCCACTCCCTTCTGGCCTGCATAGTTTCTGTTGAGAAAGCAGCTGGCAGTCATATGGGTACTCCCTTGTAGGTAGCTATCTGTTTTTTTCTTGCTGCTTTTAATATTCTCTCTTTGTCTTTTGCTCTTGGCATTTTAATTATGATGTGTCTTGGTGTGGTCCACTTTGGATTCCTTTTGTTTGGGGTTCTCTGCGTTTCCTAGACTTGTAAGTCTATTTCTTTCACCAGGTAGGGGAAGTTTTCTGTCATTATTTCTTCAAATAGGTTTTCAATATCTTGCTCTCTTCTTCTGGCACCCCTATAATTCGGATGTTGGTACGCTTGAAGTTGTCCCAGAAACTCCTTGCACTATCTTCGTATTTTTGGATTCTTTTTTCCTTTTGCTTTTCTGGTTGGGTGTTTTTTGCTTCTTCATATTTCAAATCTTTGACTTGATTCTTGGGATCCTCTAGTCTGCTGTTGGATCTCTGTATATTATTCTTTATTTCAGTCAGTGTATGCTTAATTTCTAATTGGTCCTTTTTTATATCCTTGAGGGTCTCACTATATTTCTTGAAGGTTTCTAGAAGATTCTTGAGTAACCTTATAACCGTGGTTTTGAACTCTATATCCAGTAGTTTGCTTTCCTCCATTTCTGTCATTTGTGACCTGTTTTTTTGTCTCCTCATTTTGGCTCCTTCCCTGTGTTGATAGAGTGGCTTTTTGTGCTAGGTGTCCTATAGGGCCCAGTGGCTCAGCATCCTCAATTACCTGAGGTGGACACTCTTGGTGCACCCCTTTGTGGGCTGTGTGCACAGTCTTGTTGTAGTTAAGCCTTGATTGTTGTAGGTATCACTGGGAGGAATTTACCTCCAGGTTAGTAGGCTGTGAGGACCAGTTGTGTCTATACTGGGAGAACTTCTGTGCTGGAGACACCCTTCTGGGGCAGGACTTGCTTCAGTGGGGCTTTGGTGCTCACTGAGTCTGCCCCCTGAGTGTGTCCTTTATGGATCTGAGGAGTTGTAATCTGGATGGTCCCACTCTGACCACTGGGTACACTGGCTCTTGGATCTCCAAAGAGGTGCAAAGTCAGCCACTGCCTGAGGCCACACAGCAGGAGCTACAGAGAGATCTGCAGATTCCTCCTGTTTGTTTGGGGTTTGGAGGTGCCCAGATGAGGCGCAGCTGTGAAGTAATGCAGGCTGCTGATGAGCCTTAGGCCTTCTTTTGGAAGCTCTGGGGTTCTCTGACCCAGCTACAGTTTGACAGGTTTTTAGGTGGAGAAAGTCCAGGCCATTCATATGCAAAAGCCTCTGCACACAGCTTGGGTGGGGTTGTAAATTGGGTGGGGCGGGGTCTCAGGGAATCACCTGGGTGGAGCAAACGTCAATGGCTGCCAGTCTCCTTTGCCTCTGAGAGGTCCCGGGGTCTGTGTCCCACGGCCTTATGCAGGAACAATGAACGCTGCAAGCACCTCTGCGAGAAAGCCACCCTAGCCTTTCGGCCCGATGCCAGACAGACCAGTTTCTCTTCGTATGAGTCTGGGTCTCCAAATTCTCGCCCAGAGCTGGAGTACAGAGCAGTCGGGAGCTTGTATCTTCCTCCCGTTTGAAAAAGACAACAGCATACCCAGCTGCCAGCCCCTTTCGCACGCGCCTCCGTACCTCTATACTTCCACACCTCTGCACCTCTGCACCTCCTACCAGACTCAATGTGCTTTTGTCTTTCCTTCTAGTTGTAGAATTTCCACTCAGCCAGCCTTCCCGTGGTTCTGGATGATATTCGTTTTGTCTTTTAGCTATAGTTTTAATGTGATTGTGTGCAGCAGCAAGTTCAGGTATTTACCTATGCCGCCATCTTGGTTGCTCTGTCATGACTTATTTTATAACTGGCAGTTTGTACTTCTTAATCTTCTTCAACCATACCCTTCTTCCCCTATGGCAACCATCAGTTCTGTTTCTATGAGCCTATTTTGGTTTTGTTCTGTATGTTTATTTTGTTTTTTAGATTCTGCATATAAGTGAAAATATATAGTATTTGTCTGTCTGACTTATTTCACTTGGCATAATACCCTCCAGGTCCATCCATGTTGTCGCAAATGGCAAGATTTCATTCTTTGTTATGGCTGAATAATATTTCATTGTATAAATGTACCACACTTTTTTTTTTAATCCCCATCCGAGGATATTTTTCCATTAATTTTTAGAGATAGTTGAGGCGAGAGGGAAAGACAGAGAGAAATACAATGTCAGAGAAACACATCAACTGGTTGCCTCCTGCACGGGCCCTGACTAGGGCCTGGGCCGAGAAGGTGTCTGCAACCGAGGTACGTGCCCTTGACCGGAATCAAACCTGAGACTCTTCGGTCCGCAGGCCAATGTTCTATCCACTAAGCCAAACCGGCTAGGGCTGTACCACACTTTCTTTATTCATTCATCTGTTGTTGGACACTTAGTTTGCTTCCATATCGTGATTATTGTAAATAATGCTACAGTGAACATAGAGGTGTATATATCTTTTCAAAGTAGTGTTTTTGTTTCCTTTGCGTAGATACCCAGAAGTGGAATTACTGGGTCATATGGTAGTTCTATTTTTTATTTTAAAGAATCTCCACACTATTTTCTATAGTGGCTGCATCAATTTACAATCCCACTAACAGTGCACTAGGGTTCCCTTTTCTCCACATCACTACTAGCACTTACTATTTGTTGTCTTTTTGATAATAGCCAGTCTGACAGGTGTGAGGTGATAAGTATTGTGGTTTTGATTTGCATTTCCTTGATGATTAGTGCTGTTGAGAAGGGGTAGGGAGGTAGAATGAGTGGGCATGGATTCACTCAGGGAGGGGCTAAAACTAAGACGGGTCAGCTAGTAGGCGGGCCTAGAGGTTGTGTGTGAGAGAGAAAAGTGTCGTCAGAGGAGAACATTACATATATATGTGTATATTTATCTGTACATATATGCATACATGCATTTGCTCAGGTTGGTCATAAGTTCCGGAAATAAATAAAATATTCATGCAGCTTTTTACACCTCTTATGCCATTAAATTTTCCCAATAACGCTGGAAGCGCCATCATCACCACTTTTCAGACAAGGAAACTGATGCCCGAGATATACAGCTAGTATGTGACAGTGGAGAGAGGCCTCGTATTCCTGCCTTCTGACTGAAAAATGGAGGGTTGTCTCATGACACCACAGCTGTTTCTTTTTTTTTAATTCTTACCTGAGGATATGTTTTTCTTGATTTTTAGAGAGAGAGGAAGGGAGGGAGAGAGAGAGAGAGAAACATTGATATGAGAGAGAAACATGAATCAGTTGCCTCCCATACTCGCCCCAACTGGGGATCAAACCTGATACCTAGGTGTATGCCCTGACTGGGAATCGAACCCAAACCTTTTGGTGCGTGGGATGATGCTCCAGTCAGCTGAGCCACCTGGCCAGGGCGACACCACAGCTGTTTCAGGGATGCCAAGTCCTGGAATCAGAAAGACAGGATGGTAGGAAGCTGAGTGAAAACAGTTGCTGAGTGAGGCATCCTTTTTGGGTGGGATGGGATGGAGAGGGGCCACCTAGAGTGACCTAATTCCATTCCATTGCCCCCTTTCCAGCTCCAGGACCAAACTTTCCAATGATGAAAATACCTGTGTCCAGGTGGCAGAAATGACAGGTAGAAAGCTCCTTTGCTCACAAACATCTGTAGATGTAAGTAAGTTGATCCAGCAGAGCAAACACACACTGCCCAGGGAGGTGGTGGAGCAGCTGCTGGAATCGTGACCTCAGACTTGGCAACAAATGGGCTAAGGGCTTTCTCAGAGGAGCTCCTGGACGTTCACTGCGGAAGCCATAGCATAGTCACATGCACTAGCTTAGCATACTTGTCCCCACATGTGAAACCTCCGCAAACCCCAGAGGAGGTGGAAGAAGATCAAAAGAAAGCCATGTTTGGATGTGAGCTGCACGCAGGGCAGGGAGCTCAAGATTAAAAAGGCTTCCCAATATGAGAAGAAGCGGACAGCTCAGGAAACCTGGGAAGGAAAGGGAGATATGATCCCTCTAACAAGGAAAATATTTCCTGCAGAGGAAGCCAACTTAAGTTTGCTTTTTGGTTTGTTCGTTTTTTAAGCAAAAAAGAATATGTATGAACTCATAGTGTAGAGGTAGCTCTCCCATTGGGTACAGCTGGATGCAGAGGTTCAGATAATTCTGTCTGCCTTTTGTCTTTCTCCAACTCAGCTTTGTTTTCCTCTTCCCTCTGTGAGGGTGTCCTTCCCACGAAGGCTGTCTGTTTTTCTCTGTAGGCAAAGATGGCCACACACAGCTCTAGGGTTACATTAGCCCTGTCATTACATTTATAAGGGGCTAGTGAGACCCAGTTAGGACAGGCCACTCTTAAATCCAAACTAAATAAAGTGCTTTTGATGAAATGAGGCATGGGTCCTTTGACTGCTGCATCTTTTATAAATACACATGTTCTGCACATGTGTGGCTTTTGCACCCTCCCAAATCCCTGAATATTGCTTCCCCTCCTCACAGAAGCTACTGTGGGTTGTAATATTTTTAATGTGTGACATTCGTCTTTGTAGGTTCTTATTTCAGGGGAAACATTTGGCTCACCTGTAGCTTTAAGCGTCCCTTTCTAACTTCATTTCTTTGATTTCCAAGTGGGGTATTATAATGTCTTTAAGGTTTGCCGCAGTCTGGAGTTCCCATGGATAGTTGTGATGTTTTTGAAGGCACAGTCATCTGGAAGTTCCAAAATTCAGAGCTTCCCCTCCCCCCATCAGTCATCTCCGTCTCTCTACAGGTTTTGAAGGTTACTGCATATGTGCGCATGCATGCACGTGCACAGACACACACACTCACGCATGCACACACAGATATGCATGTCCTGTTTATTTGTTGTCATCAATATGTGTAGTAATCGCTGGGATAGAGGGAAATAGTTTCGTTTTTAAATTAAAACTTTATGATGTATATTGGCAAGAATCCCGAGTATTTGCCTGTATCCAAATGCTGGACTCTGTCTCTACTACTTTGGTCCAGTAAAATTGTCAGCATAAGTGCAATGAATCAAGAGAACTTTATTAATTTTCTTCTGAAGCTGGACTTGATTACAGTGTAGGGACTGGTGCTGTCTAGTTTTTCATCTATTTCTCTTATTCTAGGCACTTGAAGAGGCCCAGAAAGCGATTCAGCAACTCTTCGGCAAAATCAAAGATATCAAAGACAAAGCAGAAAAATCAGAGCAAATGGTGAGTTTAGGTTTCTTCCTAATTTTTTTGCTTCAGGAGAGGAAGTTTGCATCTCATCCATTTATACTTGTTATTGGGCTTTTACTCCCATTTGCTGCCAACCACAGCACCCACATCTCTAAAACAAGCCCTCTGAGTACACTCTAGATCAGTTCAGGAGGAGGAGCTAGCAGTGCAGTGACTCATTCCCTGCTGCCCGGTATTTGCAGCCCTGTGTTTAAATAGTTTTCTAGTCAGTTTGGATTCCTTTCTCTAGCACTTGTTTATATCACGTATTTTATATCACGCATAGTACTAGGCTTGTGTTAGTTGCTCAATGAATGGAAGCCATTATTAAGATATACGATATGTCACTTGGTATCACATGAAAATGGTTCCTGGATCTGGGAGGTGGATGTAGCTTGTCCATGATACATGCTTATGGTTTTGATTAAGTTCTCCCTCTACACATCTGTCCTCCCGTGATGTACTCTGAAGGCCCCGCTGCTGACCAAGAATCCAGCCTCACCCACTCGTACTCTGTGGGAGGTGCTATGAAATGCCAGCTCCTGGGCTCAGATTCTGACTACATAATGTAATGTCTCTGAATTCCAGTTTTTTCAACTATAAATAAGAATAACAACATCTCGCTCAAAGCGTTATAAGAATTGAATGTATGAAGAGCACTGAGATGGTCTTAGACTTGTGTTAGTTGCTCAATGAATGGAAACCATTATTACTATCATTTTTTCCCCTAATTTTTTTGGTTACAAAAAACCTTGCAAGTTTGTGATTATGAAACTGAGCTGTGCAGGTCATAATCTTTATGAGTTCATGCAGGGTGATCCAACTAGAAAATCAGGTCACATGAACTTAACTCACTACCAGGTTTTTCACTTTTTTTATTTAAAAATTTTTTAATCCTCACCTAAGGACATAGTGTATTTTTTTAAACTGATTTGAGGTGGGGAGGGGAGAGAGAGAGAGGGAAAGAGAGCAGTTGGTTACTCCCTGTACGCACCCCGACCAAGGATCGAGCCTGCAACCCAGGTATGTGCCTGGACTGGGAATCGAACCCATAGCCTTTCAGTGTACAGGACAATGCTCCAACCAACTAAGCCACCAGCCAGGGCCCAGGTTTTTCACTTTTAATGGGAGGTATATCTTTCCAGTAACCAGGATATGTGTGCCTGGTATTGGGGCACTCCCTCCCTTCCAGGTATCAGAGAACCTGGGAAAGCAAGTTGCTCTTCAGAAGCTTCTTGGTCAACATGAACTCAGGCAGTTAGTGGAAGATTTTACCTGGGTGTTGGTAAAGTTGGAAAATTGTCCCCACTTCACTACCCAGTGTACTTTTCTAGTGACAAAAATATACTTGTGTTCCCAGATACAGCACTTCTTCCTCTTGGACCTGGCAGATCAACTCTTGGAATTTTACTCCTCCAATTTCCTTCTCACTCACTGAAGACTATGCCTCTTCTCTTGTGACATTACATGCTAAGCTTATGTTACGGGGTTTACATTCTTAAAAATCTTCAAATTTGAGAGGAATTCTTTCTTTTCTGAAGACAGTAAACCCTAGTTCCATGAGTGAAGACCATCTCAGTAGAATTAGCCAACTAATACCGTCCATTTTCATTCTGAACCTAGTAGTCCCAGTGGCAGAAGGCATACTTTTCTGACCTTGTTTAAGGTCAGAAAAAGGTCAGAATAGTACATGCACTGTACTTGGCTTCTGGGCCCGGTAGACTCCATTGGGGGTGAAAAATAAAGTTCATTTCATTCTCACAAATGAGGATTTTATAACCCTGGGTAAAGTCGGTTGAAGAAATGCCAAATTAAATTTAAATGGGCTGATTGGGAATGAATTTGATTATCTGTTGTGAAAAAGCCTGTGTTTTCTCCAAGGGCTAACCTGAGAGTTTTTTTTAACATTTTATTTTTTAATTACAGTTTATAGTCAATGTTATTTTGTATTAGTTTCGGGTATAACCTGAGTGTTTTTTTTCTTCCTTCATTTGCATTATTTTCTTGTGGAGCTCCTTGCGGATGCGTTTACATCGTTCTTACCTTCTTCCTTTTTCTCCCGTGGTTTTCAATATTTAGGTTAAAGAAATCACCCGTGATATTAAGCAGTTAGATCATGCCAAACGCCACCTGACCACCTCAATCACAACGCTGAACCACCTGCACATGTTGGCAGGCGGCGTCGATTCCCTCGAGTAAGCAGTGTCAACTTTCTCTTCGGTCCACACGAAATGAATGTGTCACATAGAGAAAAGGGTTTATTTACTTCTCAGCCAGTAAAGTCTCACCATCCTGCCCCACTTTCTGCAAATCTGGCTCAAATGTTCAGTCACCAGATTTACTTTCTGCCCTCTGGTGTTCAAAACCCAACAAACAACCTGACACTTTTTGCTGTTGTTAATCCTCACCCGAGGATATTTTTCCCATTGATTTTCAGAGAGAGTGGAAGGGAGGGAGGGAGGGATAGGGAGAGAGAAACATCAATGTGCAAGAAACACGTGGATTAGTTGCCTCATGAACTTGACCCCACTGGGGCCAGGGATTGAACCTGCAACTCAGGTATGTGCCCTTGATCGGGACTCAAACCCGCAACCCTTTGTTGTGCAGACTGACGCTCTAAACACTGAGCAAAACCAGCCAGGGCACAGCCTGACACTTTGAAATGAGATGCAAATGAATCTGAATGGGCCCCGGAAGCATGTGGAGAAATGACTCCAAGAATACAAACAACCTGACAGGTAGATCTGGTAGATCTCTATCATTGAAGCCCACAAGGTGATTCGGGGCCATTGTCCCTCCCTACAGCCTTAACCTTGGCAAGTTTTCCTGCTTGTGATGGGCTGAGTCACATTGTCATTGAATGTATCATATAGAAACATATCTTTGATTTATCATTCAACCCCATTTTTCAAATACAGTAGCTTCCTGTTTGGTTTATAGAGGAACTATAGGGAATGATGCATGAGGACATTAGAAATAGTATTAAAAGAAAGAGGTGGCCCTACCCGGTTTGGCTCAGTGGATAGAGCGTCAGCCTGCAGACTGAAGGGTCCCAGGTTCGATTCCAGTCAAGGGCATGTACCTTGGTTGCGGGCACATCCCCAGTAGGGGGTATGCAGGAGGCAGCTGATCGATGTTTCTCTCTCATCAATGTTTCTAACTCTCTATCCCTCTCCCTTCCTCTCTTTAAAAAATCAATAAAATATATTTAGAAAAAATAAAAATAAGAGGAATAGCTGGTTATTTACCACAAAGAAGCAGTGTCAAGGCCTCCTTCATTAGCAAGATTCTGACGTGCCAGTTCTCCTCTGTGGTCTGTCTCAGGCTGAATTCCCCCTGCCCCAGCCTCAGTGTAATCTCATGTGTGGACAGACAAAGAGCATCTTCACGTAAATTTAGATGCAGTATCCAAAGTTAGGGGCGGGGGACTGGCTCCTTCTTGATCTCTCCCAGATGTAGCATGAGTTTCAGTGAACCCTGGTCCATTCTCCTGCAAGTAGTGATCAGAGAGGTCAGAGGCCAGTGGCAGACTGGAAGAGCAATTTCCTTGTCCCTTCCCCCAGATGCTTAGTTTTGCGCAACTATCTGACCCGGCAGCAGCATCACATCTTAGCTTGAACTTGATCCTGTCTTTGTAAATGCCTCTTAAGGGAAGTCATAAAATATACTTTTAATTTAAAAGCCCAGCCCTAATGAAAGATTTAGATCTAATGGTTTGTCCTTCCTTGCTATGTGTAACTTGATTTTATCAGCATCCTCTTTTATGCTTCATTAACCTTTGCAATAGGGAAACAGAGTTGCTTAACATTGGCTTAAAACGTACAGATCTGAGTTTACATGTAAATGAACCTAAATGCCCTTTGTTGTATCCTGGGAAGATGTGTTTGGTTTGCCCCTAAACTGTAACCCTCAGATAATAACATCCTTACCCATGTTCTTTGTCAAAAGCCTGCTAATCCCATAACCCAACTCAAACCCAAAATTCATAGTCTTCCCAGATTTCCCTTTCCCCACACAATGAGAACCCATTACTCACACATCCTTTTGTACCTCCCATAGCACATACCGAGTATTTCTGTTTAGAACTCAGTTCATCCTATCTGGTATTCGTTAGCTGTGTATTTGGCCCTCTCCCTGACTAAATGTTGTTGCCTTGAGGATTGAGATGTCTCCCCCCACTGCATAGCACCATACTTTTTTAGTGCTCAGCAAATACTTACTAAATCGAGTTGATGTCTGTTTTATTTTTTGGATTGATATAATTTGTTTTTTTTTTAATCTTTATTGTTGAAAATATTACATATGTCCCCATTCCACCCTCCCCCACCCCCGCCCCGTCAACGCCCTCTAGCCCACTCTCGCCCTCTGCTCCAGTGATGTCTGTTTTAGAGCTCAGAGTAGATTGTTCCACATCTGTTTCTTGTGTCCTTAGTGGTTTTCTAGAGTTCTCAACTTCTTACTTCCTTGCAGAGCCATGACCAGGCGGAGGCAGTATGGAGAAGTTGCTAATCTTCTTCAGGGTGTGATGAACGTTCTGGAGCACTTCCACAAGTACATGGGAATTCCACAGATCCGGCAGCTTTCCGAAAGGTACTGTGTCATCAGAGAAAATGATCTTCCCGTTTAACACTTGGAGTGAGGGAAACGAGTTAAGTCGGCTCGCATGAATTGCGCGTACTCCGCGGGAGCCGTCTTAACTCGGTTCATATAGATTTGTGGTGGAGTGCGGGAAACGTGTAAACTCGGGCCGATTGTAACTGCGTATTACCAAATATTTGTTTGTTTGCCGTTCACAAAGATACCTACCTGCGTATGCGAACCGTTTCATACCCATTGGGGTAATAGGTATCATAAAAATCCCTGATTTTGCGCGGGAAACCTAAATAATTGCCCGCGCCATCTTATATTTTGGCGGGAAATTCACCCCACACCGGAGTATTAAGAAGAGATGGTGCTGGGAGGTGCTGGAGCACTTCGCTCCGTATGTTCCTTATACAATCCTATTATAAGAAGGAATCTTA
Organism: Myotis yumanensis; assembly: GCF_028538775.1. Lineage (NCBI taxonomy): Eukaryota > Metazoa > Chordata > Mammalia > Chiroptera > Vespertilionidae > Myotis > Myotis yumanensis. The sequence goes on along the minus strand of NW_027223767.1, from coordinate 19,214,973 downwards.
GATGGCATCTGATTTAACTCTGTGATGCAGACTTCCCATCCACCGTACCCTTACCAGCTCCTGACCATGTCTTCCAAAGCTGCCCATGTCACATAGTTGCCGGCCTCCCATCATTGCAGTGGCAGCTGGCAAGTTGTATATCTCAACAACTCTCAGTTGTCTGTATTAGTGAGGGGAACTCTCCCAGTTGTCTATGTCCTTGTAACAAACCACACACGACTTAGAGTTTCTAGTTTACCACATCTTTTTTTGTATGGTTCTGGATTTTTATTAAAATCTTTTTATTATTTCTGCTGCTCTGGGGCAGGAAGGGGAGATGGCAACATGCACTCAGTGTACCCTCTTGCAATGGAAATGCCAAAGAACTACAAAGGAATGTCAGAACAGAGCTTGGCAGAGACTAGGGAAGTCACCACCCTTCCCCTCATCCTTCCTAACCCCTTCACACTTAGAGATGGCTGGTCGCCATGCCACACTGAGGATGGAAAGCAGCTAAGAGAGTGGGCAAATAGGGCTTTATGAGCTGCAAAAAGGAAGGAAGCTTGAATGGAGAAGGCAGACAGCTTGCTCTCAGTGGATGAGGGAGAAGGGAAGGAGGCAGTAACTCCTCCCCCTATCCTCATAATGATCCGGAGTTGATCTGTTTTTCCCATTCATTTATTCTTCCCTTCATTTACCTAATAGATATTTACTGTGCACCTTCTATATCCTAGACCCTGTGCTGGAGTACCACAGGCACAAGATAAGCAATATACACTCTCTACTCGAGGAGTTCATCTTTGTGTAGAGAAGAGAAACACTGATATAAAATTTCAGCAGAGCACAGATACAACAAAACTGGTATTTGCTATACAGGGCATGGCAGGATCTTAGAGGAGGAATTGATAGAATGAACCTTCAGGGGCTAAGGGTAGGGGTTATAGAAAAATTCAATTTTAATCTAATTTTAAAAGAATGGGAAGGATCTTACCATCGAGATAAAAAGGAGAGTGGGAGAATAGAAGAGAGAGAGAACATCCTGTCACTTTGGGAGATGATAGAGAGTGAAAGCCTGCATAGGTAGGCAAGGTCAGCGTTCATATGCCTTGCTAGAGAACTTTTTCTTTATTTGGTGGGCAATGAAAGATTTTGAGCAGAAGGGGCATGATCTCACTTGTATTTTATGGAAGTCTGGTGGATTATAGGTACATGACACTGGGGGTTTAGACTATGTTCTAGACTAGAGAAGATAAGGACTATACCAAAATAATGGCCATGAGGTCAAGGAGATGTGTTGAGGGGTTGATTACCAACTGGTTGGTTGTTTGTGATGAGCATTGTTAATGGCAGGAATGGAGCAGAACTGAATTTTATTTATAAAAAAACAACTTAGAGTCATACAAGCAAATGTGCTCTTTTAGGACTCTTTGCTTTCTAACATTTTTTTGAAAGGTGGTTTTATAAATTTGAAGAATGTTGTGATCACTGTTGTAATGACATTCCCCTTATAAAGAGAAAATCTCACACTTCATCAATATATTTCAGTGCTGCAAACACTCATTATCATGTAGGGTTGCTGCAAACTCAGGAGGATTTACTTTTCTTTTAGTGGAAAACCTCTATTTGCAAAAATGGTAGATTAATATAGAGCATGTACTATTAAGTAACACTAAAAATAACACAAGAGAAAAAACCTTGTTTTCAGTGCTTGACTACAATTGTTTTTCAAGAGGTATTAAAAGTTTGAGGAAAGTCCAGACTTCTTATTTTTAGCATCATTTCTGGTGATTTTCCTCTCTGATGTTTACATAGCAATGGTAGAACCATCTGGAAATGATAGAAATAGCTATTTTTTTGGGGGGAGGGGAGAAGGCAAGTTATGCCCTATGCATTGCTTCAGCTTCTCTAATTTAATAGCTTGCTGTCTATAAATTGTAGAAATCATATAAAAGGTTGTATTCTGAAGTCTTTGCCTGTGCATTTGAAATATTAAATTCATGAATCTTGATTTGAATATAGTTATTTTTTTCCAACTTCCCCTCTGGAAAATGCTTAAACACTAATATAACATTGAAGGAAAGATTTTTTTAAAAAATATCATCTTCATATTACAAATCCTCCTGGCTTAAGAATATCCATGAAAGCAAATGTTTCTAGTAATCAGTCAATATTTCCTGAGAAAGAATGGAAGAGTCTTGTATTCTCTTGAAACCCTTGAACTAAAAATATTTTTCAGGGCTATTTCTAATCTCTTATATGTGAGAGATACCTGGCAAAGTGCGATCACATGATGTGGCGATGAAAGAAACTAAAGTAGAGAATGGAAAGGCCTGCCTAGCTGTGTGTACTTGACAAGGGTTCCTGCTGAAAGAACTTTAGTTTCGGAAGTGTAAGTTGCGAAAGAATAAGGGTTTCAAAAGTGTAAGGGTTTCAAAAGTATAGGGGTTGTACTTGATGTCCTCAAAAGCATCCAACTGAGTCACTCTAAGATTCTGGGTTGAGATTGTAGAGTCTGTCTGTTTGGAAATAGAGCAGCTCAGACTAATGTGGCTAATTAACCATTCTGTCCAGGACACACCACGTATTTGGGAGGTCAGTTTATTGTGAACCTTTGTATTTTTGTTGGGACTGTTATTCACAAGATAATGGAAGCATCAGGGTTACTTTATCTACAAATGTCTAAATAATTTTCCTAATTTGCTGCCCCGTTGCTTCCACCCTTTATGAACACTGATAACACATTTAGGAAAGGGCACCTTTAAACAACCCGTAGTCACGTGACGTGGAGGATGCTAGGAGCCAGTTGGTTGACCTTTCTTTCTAGGCAGTACAGTGAATCTTTTATTTCCTAAGAGTGATCAACACTCAACCAGGCAGAACTTACTGGGATGCCAGGAGGAATTACTATTTACTGTCCTGTTCTCTATCTGTTGTAGATTGGTTTTCATAAGAGTGAATAGGAAATCTTGGTAGCTCACCCCCTACCTTCTATGTGCTCTGCTAACAGAGTCTCAGCTGTTCCCTCTCTTTACGTAGGCATTTACTTTTCATTGTTAAAAGAGGAAGGAATAGAAATAAAGGAGTCAAGTTGAAGATAGATTCTTTCAAGTGATTTTTCCCCCCTAGGATCCTGTTTAGGCAACTGATTGTAAAGGCTGCTGTTCACATCTCCCCCTAATGTTACATGGAATCGTGGTTTGGGTTTACAGACACCATCATTAATGTCAATAAAGGAAATGGTTGCTCTTTCATTGGAATCACTGATAAGACACTTCAAAAACTAATCTAGGAAACCTTTACGTGCGGAAGCTTATTCTTCGGCTCCAACGTTAATTATGCATCTGACTTGTAGTCTCCTGTAAACATGGATGCTGTCGGCAGCTAGTGCTGCAAGAGGGGTGTTGTGGAAGAATCAGTACTAGAGAGGACGCTGAAAGGCATCTGGTACAGGCCTCCATCCCCGCCCTCTTATTTCACAACTGTTCTTAGCTGTAGCCTGTGTAGGGGAAATGGCTTCCTTATGATTATGCCTGGCGCACTAGTGGCACAACTGAGTCTAGGCTATCTCAAGAGGTGACTAAAAATGGATTGAAGATGACCAGGGGGTCTACAGATCACAGTCCGATACTTCACCTCTCTTCTGTACCCTGGAAGTACCAAGCCTCTGGTTGTCTTTTCAGACAACCCCAGTTTTAAATCCAGTAAGAAGATGGAGTTAAGGAATGATGGGGTGACAGAGGCAGAGCTGGGCCCATCGGAATCACTGAGATGCTCAGGAGCCCTGAGAATATGGGCAGAGTGCCCCCTCAGGAATGGTCCCTGTGGTTCAGGAGGGAATAGTGCTCTCTGTATATTGCCAAGAGGAGAGTAGGAAGAGAGGGGCCTGAGGCTCTGGAAGCTCAGTCTTGTGACCTGGCACCAGGGGAGTCTGTCTGCCTAGCCCATTACGCGGAGTCACAGGACCTCCAAGGTACAGTTTTACAAAAGCTGGTTCTCTTTCCTGTCAGGAATATTTCCCATTGACTTTGGGCAATTCTGGATGGATGACCTTGATTCTGATTTGGGGAGCCATGCGAGGAATAGCCTTATCTTGGTCATTTCTAGCCCCCTTGAAAACTAACTGAAAAGGCTGGAAACCCACCTATCAGAGTGGTTTTGAAGATAGTGGAAAAATCCTGTAAAGTATTTAAAATAAAAGCATAATTATGACTATGCCACAGAAAAATCAGACTGTTTTGGGTCCTGCCTATCCCCTCATTAAAAAAAAAATCTCAGTAGGTTGCTAGGCACTGCCTAGTGGCCAGAGAAATTGTGGTTTTGAGCTATTCACTATTTCTAGAAACTTCATAAACTTAATTCCAAAGTAGCAGGGTGGAGACCAAGAAAGGAAGAACACTATTTTATGGTGCTTTTAACAAAGATAAAATATTTGCCTCGGGCTCAGGGCAGTTTAGCAGCTGCCTCCGAGCCTTGCTCCACCCCAGCTCCCGAGGCCGGCGGGGGCATGGCTGGCGGGGGCATGGCCGGCTGCTGGTGGAGGACATGAGCATTGCAGGGAACCATGATGACACGAACTTTCTTTCTCATCCCAGCTGTGCTGCTTTCTCCTTTCATTTAAGCTGAAAAATACTTGTTGTGCTCCTAATGTACATGCATTCCACTGTGTCAAGTACTGACCCTCCATTTTTAACTGATTTTCACCATAACTCACTCAGTTCTGATATTCACAATCTTCTGAGCAAACGTAAATCTTCATTCAGTGGCCTTCACTCTCAATTAGCAGTTCATCTTTATCATTTCAGTCTTTATTATTCTGCTCTAAAAAACATTTTTTTTATTCATTTGTTAAAACTTATGAACCTGATCTTGGTTTCTTGGTTGGAAAAAACAACTCTGAAATAGTATGGAGCTCTCCTCCCATTCTTTACTCCAAGGAGTAGGTGAGCAGTTATACTGGTAATTCAAAATGAATTTATATCTGATTTGGGCCTTATTATATAGCATTTTCCTATAGTATAACTACTACCTCATGACAGGCGAGGCATGGCCTAGAACAGTGGTTCTCAACCTTCCTAATGCTGCGACCCTTTAATACAGTTCCTCATGTTGTGGTGACCCCCAACTTCATTGTTACAAATTGAACATAATTAAAGCATAGTGTTTAATCACAAAAACAATATGTAATTATATATGTGTTTTCCAATGGTCTTAGGCGACCCCTGTGAAAGGGTCGTTTGACCCCCAAAGGGGTCGCGACCCACAGGTTGAGAACCGCTGGCCTAGAAGAACTTGGATATAGAAAATCTAAGGATATAGAAAACCCATGTTGTGATTAAATAGGATAAACTTGGATTCTGGTCATAAACCTGCTACTAACTAGTGTGTGACCTCTCATCTAGCCACCTTCCCCCTTCCTGTCTCTAAAGACTCCACTAGTTCTGACTTCTATAGATCTTTGCATAATTACTTATGAATATTTGAAAATTACCAGACATTGATATGTTTTATTTTCTCTACAGAGTGAAGGCTGCCCAGACTGAGTTAGGACAGCAAATCCTGGCTGATTTTGAAGAAGCATTTCCTTCCCAGGGTACCAAGGTATAGTTTTGCATGTTCTCTCCAGTCTTTAATATTACCACCATTCTTACCTAATTCACACTCACTACAGGTACTATTCCCATTTATCATCCCAAAAGTCTTTGCTGGCAGCCATCAGTCTATTTGCCAAACTTTAATACAGGATAATGAGACCATTCTTGATTTCAAATATCCCAAAGCGATGTTGATTCCTCATTTATGTTCTTTCAGCATCAAAATGTGAGGCGTGAGGATTTGTTTTGGTTTAATTTAATGTGTGTCAAACCTAATGTCTTGTCTGCCCAGTAAATTCCTTTTTTCTCATGTGTTTTTTTAAAAAAAATCTTCAGGCCGCAGCGTTTTTTAGGATTGTTACATAACTTATTGGTTTCAGTTTGGTGAAAAGACAACTGGGAGGGCAGAACTTGGAAAAAACAAGTTTTTAACGATAGTTTTTAGCGATCAGAATCCTGTTCTTTGGCATGAATCCCTTTCGTTCTCACTGGTGGCATAGCTGTTTGTGTTGTGTCTGGGAAGCCCGCAGTATTTCGCTTGTGAGCTATGGGTTACACTTCTCATGTAACAAACTTTGCCTCAGTTGGCTGGCATTGTGCTTGGTGAACTGCCTTTAGCTCTACCTTTAAACTGTAGCAGACATGATCTTAATGCTTTGCATGTGTCAGGGAGGGAAGGGCATTCAGAAGCTTTTATTCTTCCTCTATTATTTGAGCTGTTTCAAGAGAAAGAATTGTTCAGTGCAGATATGAGCCAAAGTACACCCGGGCAGGCAGCATTCCTCACTGCCCATGGTGGGCGGAGATGGTAGATATATTTTTATTTACTGAGCCAAGGAACATTTTCTGAATCTGTGTTATAATTCAATAACTGGAAATACCTAATCATTTTTTTGTGTGCTTCCTAAAAGAAACTTAAGAAGTAGGTGGGGGTAGCTGCCCCAGCTTTGTAGATTGCTACTTTCTATAGGAAACCTGCTCCTGATTTTAATGTCTGTCCATATTGTGCCTGTCTTTTGGTGATCACACATTTTATTTGTAAAGCTTGTTCCTTTGAGGACTGTATATCCTTATCCATTTGATGTAACTCTGGGAAGGGGATATTGGAAAGCCGTTCTGTGAATAGAGATTGTAAGGAATTCACAGATTATAAGCACTAGACTCTTGTTAGTGTCGGATCTGCTGTTCATCCCAGTTTCAGAAAGTTTCTGAAAGATGTGGATGAAGCCCAGGTTGATTACTTAGAAGAAAGTAACTGTGACCTGCAGTATCTCTTTATCCCAGATCCCACCAGGCAGATCAAGTTAAAATGGTTTTCTTTAACAACTTGCTTCCCTTTTCTCTGACTGGGTAACAGAGGGGATTTTTTAGTTTTCTTTTGTCCTTTTTAATGGTTGTTGCTTTTTTAAAAGACCTGGTGCTGTTACTTCTATTTCACAAATGGAACTCAATGATATATATATTTTTAATTATCCAAAGTAACCTATGAAGTCCTTTTGAAATGAAAAAATCTGAACCCATGAGCTTAGGGTTTGGCTTCCATGACTTCTCTATTAGACCAAACGCTTTTACCCACAAGCAGGAGTTGAGCAGAGGATGACATAACAGCCACTCAGTGTGGGGCTAGTCAGCATTTTAACAACTGAGCTCCGAGGCAGCTTAGGTGACACTTATGAAACATAAATTTCAGTGCAGGTGGGTAAATTGGACAGAACTGACAAAAATAAAACAAAACACAAAGATTTGGAAGAACCTTACTTATTCACCTAGTTAAAGTCCATTATTTTTCAGATGAGGTTCAGTAACTGTGCCAAAGCTGCGTGGCTACGTAGCCAAGCCAAGCGTAGATCCAGGTGTTCTTTTTACTGTGTTCCACTCAGCCAGCCACGTTCATGCCGTGAGGTACCATAAAGAAAGGTTCATCGAGATTGAATTGCCTCCGGTGGTAATGACAAAGGCCTTCCCAAATGACACAGGTCTTCCCGTTGTGATGTGTGGATACAGCCCCTCCATGTCCTTCTACTGTTCTCTTTAGGTCGAAGGGCTGATAGTATAATATTTTACCTTAGCTACATGTCTGAGTGGTTGAGTATCTGTAAAACAAATCTGATGGAACTTGCTTTTATGTTTTAAATGCCACCGTATTGTTTGGCAGAAATATAGCACCTTAAGAATAGGAATCTTACCTCTCTCCATGTCATAGCTGAAGCAAGGAAACATTTTTATGGAGGCCATTAAACTCTTAAAGATCCTTTTTGTGAAAGAATACCAGTAAGAGAAAATATGTCATTCTTTTTATCAGAATAACCAAACTACTGCTCTATAATGAAAGATTACTTCATGACATTCCCTTCCTACCTCCTTAAAAAAAATAACAGTAATTAAATGTATTTTTTGAAGGCTAATAAAATTACTTATATTACAATAATAATTTTGTTGCAAGTGCATCATAGTTCTGAGACACAGTCAATAAAAGAATAGGATTCTGAGGTTGGAATCAGGGAAAGTGGCACAGGTGGAGTGAGACTGGGGTCATCTGCCTCTGGGCTCTTCCATAAGGCGGCTTCAGTTTTGGTGTTGGGAAAGCAAAGTTTCCTGTGATCATTACAGGCCATGTTTTTCAAAATGTCTCATTGCTGATTGACAGAGTAGCTTTTATATTGGCTACTGCACTCTAGCTTAATGATTCTTTCATCGAGGAACAAGTAGCTAAAATATGCATCCACAGCAGAAGAATGAGTCAGGGGAGTGGGAGCAGTAAGAACTTCAAGAGAGGAGCGGGAAGTAGCAGCTGTCAGAGGCCAGGAGATTCAGAGGTGGTTTCTGGCTTCTGAATTGGTGTATGTTTGTTTTAACAGAGGCCAGGAGGACCCAGCAATGTCCTACGAGATGCGTGTCTGATTGCTAATATTTTGGACCCCCGAATCAAACAGGAAATCATTAAAAAGTTTATTAAACAGCATCTGTCAGAGTATCTAGTTCTTTTTCAAGAAAACCAAGATGTAAGTATTGACCCAATGAGATCAGATGTGACATTTGAATTGTATTGAAAATTGAATGCTCTCAAGCCTCCTGATTTATACTTTATTATTATTATTACTGTCTTAAAGAGTTGATTGTTGAACCATGAATGCTAGGGGCTAACTGTATAGTTCAGTGGTTCTTAACCATTTTGGGGTCACTGGCCCTTTGGAGAAATTAATGACTGCTACAGATCTTCTCTCCAGCAAAAGGCACTTATGCCTAAAACTTTGCATACAGTTTCAGAAAATTTATAGACCTCTGAAGCCTACTCATGAACCTCAGGGTAAAAATCTCTGGATCAAGTAAAAACGTAGCCTAGATTCTTTAAAACAATGAAAAGTAGAGAGTTTGGCTGTGTTTTTCTTGGTTCCGTGTTTTTGCTTTCCTTAAACTGTCAATACTACTTCTAATACTGGGGTGGATTTTGTTCCCTAATTTTCTAAGGTTGCCTGGCTGGACAAAATTGACAGACGCTATGCCTGGATAAAACGCCAGCTTGTGGACTATGAGGAGAAATTCGGCCGAATGTTTCCACGTGAGTGGTACATGACCGAGAGGATTGCAGTAGAGTTTTGCCACGTCACAAGGTAGATTCCAACTCTGCTGGTTTTGGTGTTAATTGAAATCAGTCCTCCTGTCTTTAGCAGATCCATGTTGTCTTGTGGATTGGAATCACTTCCTGACCCCACCAAATGATTGATGGCACCCTCATATCCAATTATCGCCCCCCTCTCTGCTTCCGTCTTCGCTCCAGGACTTTCCTTTGGCCTAGCCCTTGCCTGAACAGCCTGTCTTCTTGGCTTCACCAACTCAAGATTCATCAACCAAATTTACCTGTAGTGATTCATTGCCCACGTTTTCCTCCATGTCTGGATCACATATATCAGTTTGCAGTTGTATATACCCATTATCATTTTGCTTTTCTAACTTGATAGATAGCTAGTTCCACAGGGACAGGGGTAGTACCTACTTCAGTGACATAGTAAACCATCAGGAAATATTTGTTGAACAAATTTCCCACTCTACAGTATTTATAATCTTCGGTAGTTAATAATATTGGCATCTGAGTGTTCTAAGCATTTCAAAGACCTGTCTTCTGTGTCCGTGGGTGTAACCCAGGACCACATAGTCCTTTATATTCAAGAAGGTTTGATCAGTATATCCATGATAAAGCTAAAGCTAGAGTCAAAATATTTTATTTTTTACTTGCAACTGTACCATAGCAGTGGAGGTAACTGAGTTTTATTAGTTATATATTTCTTTTTAATAGTTCACAATTACATTAATTCCGGGATAATAAAAAATTTTTATATCTAACCATAACTCAGCCACCTTAGAGTAATTCATTATAGTCATTTGTCTTAAAATCATAGAGACTATAATCAAGTTGCAAGCTTTAAGCACATTGTGGTGCGGGATATGTTTTAAGGAAAACTGGCCGTTGGTTTTGTGGTTTGGGTTTTTTAATAGAATTTCTTTTTTAGAACAATTTTAGGTTCACAGCAATAGTGACAGGAAGATACAGAGATTTCCCATATACCCTTGCCCCACACGTATATTGCCTCCGTCATTATCAACATTCCCCCACCAGAGTGGTGCACTAGTTGCAATCAATTAGCTTACACTGACACATTATTATCACCCTGACCCCATAGTTTACATTAGGGTTTACTCTTCATGTTGTACATTCTTTGTGGCTGTTGTTTTAAGAAACACATTTGCTATAATAGATTTAGTATTGAATCAGGGTCAGTTGTGGTTGTCACTTCCTAAGTCCTGATTAGCAAAGAAAGATGAATTCTTCGAGAAACTGGAAGGTAGTTCAGTGACTTGCAAGCTAACTCTGAAAAATGAAGTCTGCAGGAGACTGGAAGTATATTCTACACCAAACCTGCCATTGTGTCAGCTACTGGCAGTGTTTCTACTAAGCTTTCACTGTTTCAAAATCCTACAGATAATTCTCAGATAAACCTTGTTTGATTTTATCATTTATCTGGGGGGGGGTGGGTGATGATCATAGCTCAGTTCAGAACTCTTATGTCACTGCTCCTGGACAACTTACATTCTGAAACAGAGCACATGAGAGGCACATAGACAGGCAGGAACCACCTAAACACATATGTGTCACTTTTCACATAGAGGGTCTGGTCTCTCACCTGTGTTTCCAGGGTTATTGCTCTCTGTTCGAGGAGAAGGTTATTTCTTTGGAAGATGGAGGGCTTTGTAATTCAGTAATTAATGACTTGTGAAATTACATAGAAAATATGCATTTTTTATAAAATACTGTTTCATATATAATTAACAAAGTATTGAAAAGTTTAAATATTTAAAAATAGTAGTAACAATGTAAACAAATTGGTGTCCATAATCCTTGATTTTTTTTTTTTTTGACTGGTGGATAATTTCACCTTAAAATTCTTATTTAGAACTAGAGGCCCGGTGCACGAAAATCATGCATGGGTATGGTTCCTAGGCCTGGCCAGTGATCAGGGCTGATCGGGGCCTTCAGGCTGCCGGCCAGGGCCTCCCTTCGCCGGCTGCCTGCTGCTGGCTGGGGCCTTCCTTCGATCCACACCATGCCCTGGTGGTTAGCGCACGTCATAGCGAGTGATGGACTCCTGGTCTCCCAGTTGAACTCCCAAGGGGACACTTTGCATATTAGCCTTTTATGTAGATAGAAGATAGATATGTATTTCTATTTCCCAGGCATCAAACTGAGTTGGTAACAGATCTCAGGATTTAGATGACCACCTACTTTAAAAAAAATAAAATATATCTATATCTATATCTATATCTATATCTATATCTATATCTATATCTATATCTTAAAACCATTTACTTTGTGCCCTGGATGGATAGCTCAGTTGGTTAGGGGATTGTCTCCATACTCCAAGGTTACATGTTCTATCCCCAGTCAGGGCACATACAGGAAGCAACCAGTGAATGTATAAATAAGTTGAAAAACAAATCAATGTCTGTCTGTCTCTCTCTCTCTCTCAAATCAATAAATTTTTTAAAAATTAAAAAAATATTAAAAAAGCATTTACTTTGTCTTATCTTGAATGATCCATTTGTTTGACAATATTCTTATCTCTTTATTTTGAAGGACAGAACTTGCCAAGATTATGCGGACCAGAGCTAAGGAAATTGAAGTGAAATTGCTTCTTTTTGCTATTCAGAGAACAACTAACTTTGAGGGATTTCTTGCAAAACGCTTCTCTGGCTGCACTCTGACAGATGGTGCCCTGGTAAGAACTACCTGAGGAAGGTTGGAGCATGAAACCCAGGGGTTGTGTGGCTGGGCTTTATTCCAGTCTTTCATGGTATGGTGATTCCTTTGTCCCTTATACAGTGGTCCATGTTTTTAGAATGGCCTATCATTTTATCTAAGCATGGGCCCCATTTTACAGACACAATTTTGTGAGTCACAGAGACCTCACTTAATTAGTCACAAATACCTTATTACTTTATTAACTATTGAATTTTATCATAATTAGGATATGTTTTTACTACAAGGTTTGGCTTCTTAATGTCTCTGGTGAGCAAACCAGGTCAAGGTGTCTCTATAAACTTCAAAGCCACGTGTACAGACTTGCATGTCAGAGAGATTCCAAAAGATGAAACACAAAGGACACAGACCAGAGGGCTGTCCTCCCCTGGAAAGCTGGACTGTGGTGGTTCAAATCACTTACTCTCCATGTAAGCAAAGACCAGGCCCAAAGTGTCTCTCTGAAAACCTCTTTTTTGGAAACCCAGGTTCCCTGCTAACACATAATATACTTTCTTCAGATTTCCCATCCATGGGGAAACAAAATTATTATGTTTTATGGTAGTTTCTGTTTACAGCATTACACACACAGAGGCTTGAGCTCCCTGAGTGCAGGAATCATGGCTGACTCATCTCTGCTTCCTAGTCATGCAAAGAGCACACAGACCTTGTGCAGGCAGACAGGAATGAGGAGGGAGGGAGGAAGAAATCAAAGTTGAGAGAGTTATTGCTCTTGAGTTTCCTTTAAAACTGGATTTAAAAAAAACACACACACACGAAACTGCTGGTAACAACAGAGAAGCAATGTGATTGGGTAGGAAAATCCTTGGATCAGCAACCAAGAGAGACTTGTGGTCCAGTTTTGCCTCTGCTGTAACTCAGTGTACTGCCTTCTCAGTTAACTGAAAAGAATAGACTCTCCTTTAATAACGGTGTACTAGGGGGACTAAACAAGACATAAAACCCAGAAGCCATAAAGAAAAGGACTGAAACATTTGACAACATAAAAAGAGTGAAATTCTGTGTGGAAAAAGAGACCACAAACATAATTAAGGGACATACCACAAACTAGGAAAAAAACAGTTAAAGCTATATAAGACAAATGATTAATATCCAGCATACATAAAGAATTCTTACAAGTTGATATGAAAAAGATAACCCAAGAAAAAGGAGTACAGAGTCAAGCAGAAATTCACTGAAGAAATAACAGTTGGCTAATATGTGAAAAAAATACAAGATATTAATTTCCATACTTCAGGTTGGCAAAAAATATTATAAGAATAACAAGAAAGGAATTTAGTACTAGTGTACAAATTGATACCGCCTTTTTAGAGAGCAAATTTTCATTATGTATCAAAAAACTTAAATGTGCATGCCCAGTTAGAGTGGCTCAGTGGTTGAGTGTTGACCTATGAACCAGGAGGTCATGGTTCGAGTCCCAGTCAGGGCACATGCCTGGGTTGTGGGCTTAATCCCCAGGGTGGGGTGTGCAGGAGGCAGCCGGTCAATGATTCTCTCTCATCATTGATGTTTCTCTCTTTTCTCCCTCTTCTTCCTCTAAAAAAAAAAAAAGAAAAATGTGCATGCACTATGAGGCAACAATTTCACATCTAGCTGTGAAGTCTATAAAGAAAAATCCATACCAAGAAAAAGGTGAACTGCAGCCTTAAAAGCAAAAAAACAACAACAAACCAACAAAAATAAAATGGAGATTTTTGTAATGTTTATCCTTAAAGAATGGTTAAATAAAGAATGGCTCTCCTCTCTGCCCTGCCCGTCCTGTGGAGTAGCGAACAGCAGTTACAAAGTGGTAGAATGGGAGGTAGATCTAGATGTGCTATCACAGGAAAAAAAGACACTTCTTAGTTATGGCTAAGTGAAAAATGTAAGTTTGCAGGCCAGTGCATATGGTATAATGCCATTTATGTAAAAAGCAAAAAACATGTTTATGTATGTAAGGGTGTAAGGAGAAGGTCTGGAAATGATAACAGTGGATGTCTCTGGGGAAGGAAGTTGGAGTGAGAGGAGGTGGAGAAGCAAAGAATTTTTTTTCGTTCTACTCTGGTATTTTGCTTGAATTTTTCTTATACAAATGGATTTGCATATTTTTAAAACATATTTTTTGCATTTACATACTTTAACAAAGTTATTTTTCAGTTTTTTTTTAATGAGGGAAATGGTCCAAAACAGACTTCCAAACTTTTTTCTCTAACAAACTCTAATGTGGAATCCACACAGAATAATAGCTAACTTATTTTGAACATCCACTGTGTGCCCCACACTGTTCTAGGTGTATTTTCCTAAAGTCACTCACTTTACTTCATCAGCTATAGGAGGTAGGTGCTATACTCATTTGAAACTTACCTGAGACCACATAGCTTATGGTACATATAAATACAGAAAAACTGAGCTACTGTAATTGAAGAAGGAGAGTAAGAGCAGAGATTGGGCCTGGAATCCCATTCACTTGTTTACCCCTCTACTATCTTCTGTAGCCCCCACCCTTCCATTCCTAAAATTCTGGGACTTCAATGGGATCCCCTCTGTTCCCCCCAACCCCCAAGACCTGCCTCAGAGTAGGTGCATCAGGAGTTAGTCCCTCAAGGCACTGGGCTTAAAGAGTGGAGGCAGCAGCTCTGTTTTAAGGCAAGACCATAAGACTCTACCTATTCAGTGCCACTTATGACTTTATTAAAATAAGATACAACTGAACCACAAAGCACTCTTTCCGTACTTAAAAATAGAAATATGTATGTAATATACATATATATACACACACACACTTCTCTGATTGTTAACTCATGTTCAAAATTGATTTCTTTTTGTTTATTTATTTATTTATTTTTTATTTTTTAAATATATTTTATTGATTTTTTACAGAGAGGAAGGGAGAGAGATAGAGAGTTAGAAACATCGATGAGAGAAACATCAATCAGCTGCCTCTTGCACATCTCCCACTGGGGATGTGCCCGCAGCCCAGGTACATGCCCTTGACCGGAATTGAACCTGGGACCCTTCAGTCCGCAGGCTGACGCTCTATCCACTGAGCCAAACCGGTTTCGGCTATTTATTTATTTAAAAAATATTTATTGTTGCAAGCATTACATATGTCCCCTTTTTTCTTCCATTGACTCCTTATAGCCCGCCCCGCCCCAGGCAGTTGTAGTATCATGGAAAAAAATAGGCCACAAAACAAATGAAAATGCCCTTAAAGAAAATGCAAGTCACAGAAGGAAATGGGTAACAGCAGTGACATTGAAAGAAACCTGTCTGTCTCCTGAGAAGTAGGTGGTTGACTTCTACACCACCTTGATGTCCTCATGTTTGCTCTCCTCTCTGCCCTGCCCAAGCCATGCCTCTGGCCTGGTTTTAAGCAGAGACTCCTGCAGCTCTGGGTTCAGCCCTACGGAGATCTGTTTGGGAGCAAAGAAGTTTAATCATTGGGCACAGGTCCCAGCTGGGAGTGTCCCCTGAGCTCCCAGGTTCCAACTGGATGGTGTTGGTAGAGCATAAGGTAATTTCGCTAACTGAATAGGAAGTAGGTCCCAACAAAGGATGCTTGAAAGACATTAGAGCCAGATACCTGTTTTCAGCTATTCTTCCCCTTCTTTGGCTAGACTTTACTTTCTAGTGATTTTGCTTTTACATTTAGGGAGCTACAGGATTTCAGAGGAACAAATGGCCCTGTTGTATCAGATGACCAGGATAGCCTGTAAGCTTGGGGTGGTCCCAGGACATTTCAGGCCTCGCTTGTGCTAGGAAACGTTCCAAAGGTCAAAAGAGCCAGCGTAACGTGGGCAGAGAAAGCCCCTCTAAACAAGGTGAGGATACGGAACAGAGACCATGAAAAGCTGGCAGGGGCTGTATGCAAGTTTGTGAAGACAATGCTTTTTTGTAGAAAACCAGTATAGGGATGTCGAAGTGGCAGTTGGCTGACTGCTAACCTATGGAGGGAGGAGAGGGCCTCTCTCCACATTCACCCACTCTGCCAGGGCCAAGGTCCCGAACTGCAGCCTTCTGTGTCCTGGCAAATGCTGTGGTCTGTGGTGGGGGGCCGGGTCAGCTAGGAGCACTTGAATCTTTTTCACCCATCTCTTCCTTTTTGGTCTTCTGTTTTTGAAATTTTCTGGCATAATAGATTTACAAATTCCCCTCCAGTTGTTCAGTTGTTTTCCCTCCTATCAAGTTTGCAGAGAGTTTCAGGTTACAAATCCTTGGCCAGAAAATCCTGCTCAACTATGAGCTCTTTATTCACCCCTCAGTTGGTTAGCTTCTCCCCAGACTTCTTCAAATCCTTCAACTTCTTTAAGTCAAACTCTTCCCCTTGATCATCTCTGTTCTAATTGTTATTCTGCATTCCAGGGCCTGACAATGACTGCTCCATAGCCTACAAGGATTTTCCCTTAAATATTAGTTTCTAGAAAGGCAACAGAACTCCTATGGGCTCTTCAGCAAGGCAGGCCAGGTCTTGGAAAATCAGTTCACCGCAGCCTGCTGTGGGAAGATGTGAAGGTAGTGCTTCTTGCTGTAGGTAATGTTCACTTTGAGCTTGGTCCTGCCATCACCTTGCCATGGGCCAAGTAGGGGGACACCTTCACTTGTAGCAGAGACCCTGGTGGATTAGTCAGGGCCACTGACCATGCTCCCAACAGACAGTGCTGGAAGGAGCCCAGCCTGGGCTGAGCCAGGGGTTCCAAGTGGCCTGACTCCTAGTCTAGCTGTTGGGCACCCCACTTGAAGACCTGCCATTCCTTGTCTCTCTACCTCCTCCCCATGCTGCCTTGCTCCCGGGATATATGTGTGGGGTTTTTTGTTCGTTGATTTTTGTATGAAAAATCTTTTGTGGCCATCATTTTATTTCAGGGTATCAGAATAAACTACAAAATGAACCAGAGTCTATCCTGATACCCTTTAATATGCCAAATTTCATAGAATGTTAGTGAATTCCTTGGAAAGTTATGGAGGAGGTAAGAAGTCAGCCAAGGAGCCAGTTGACCAGAGATGCTCCCAAGCCCACCCCACTCCATCCTTGATTGATTGACAGTGAAACAATGAGGATGAGTTTGAGGGGTGAGGAGCTCACCTGGAAAGATCTGCCACAGAGGAGCGCCTTCTAAGATGAGTATGATAATGCATCTTTTGCTCTTTTTGGACAGATGTGACTTTGACATCTGATGGAAATGCAGACTGAAAAAACCTTAAGGACAGGGCTTGTTTTGTTTTTGTTGTTCTAGCCTTAACAAGTTTACTAGTATAATGTCCTGTGCTGTCACTGTTACTGGAAGAAGGGAGCTGCCACCGTTTTTTGCTAATTGCCTCAACTCCTGACCCTTGAGGAGGGATACACAATAGTCTGTAATAGCCTTGAAATTAAAAGCAAATGTCTAGGTGTGAATTAACTAGTGACTTGATGATTTTTAGGGACTTGATGATAATTAGTGACTTGATGATTAGATTCAAGATAAATATTATATTTAGCCTCCATAAAAGCAGAGTAGATTGGGTTGTTATAATTGGCACACTGAATTTGGGAAAAAAAATTTTAAATTAAAAATTTTCCCACTTAATGCAGCTGCATTTCTCCTTTTCTTGGCTATTGCATAAGTTGCCTTTCTAAATAGAATTGTCCTTTGGCTTATAGGGGTCATTTTAATATACATTTATATTTGCCCAGTTTTAAAAATTACATTATAAATATAGAAGCTGTAGGTGTAATTTTTGATCATGCTGTTTGAGCATAAGAGTATTTGCTAAAGGTTCGCTACTTATAAAAACGCACACAGAGTGACTTAGCCTCCAGCTCAGTCTTCCAACAACCGAACACCTGCATTAGGGAGCATGTGTGAGAGGAGGAGGGGGCAGGGTCTCAGCAGTTCTGCCTAAGAGCAAGGAAATAGCGTTCCCTTATCCAGGGAGCTCCCTTTAGTGTTTCAAAACATTTATAAATGCTTCATTTGCTGCTGAAGGAATACCTTTCTTCATGCAAATCCCATCCTAGTGAGGAGTTAACTTCTGTTTGTTTCTGAGAAGAAAGTACCACCTGGTCAAGAGAACATTTGGAAATGATAGGCAAGAATGAAAAGGCAGACAACATGTCATTTCTTTTCCCATCAACCAGATGAGAGTTTGGGTGTGGTCATTCTATACATTTTACACAATTGAAATTGCACTTTTTAAATACATTTTTTTCTCTGCTTATTTTATTTTTAAAACTAGAGGCCCGGTGCACAAAATTCATGCACGGGGTATGTGTGTGTCCCTCAGGCCAGCCTACACCCTCTACAATCTGACACCCCTCGAGAGATGTCCGACTGCCTGTTTAGGCCCAATCCTGGTCGGACATCCCTCTCACAATCCAGGTCGGACATCCCTCTCACAATCCAGGACTGCTCGCTCCCAACCGCTCGCCTGCCTGCCTGCCAGCCAGCCTGATCATCCCCTAACCACTTCCCTGTCAGCCTGATTGACACCTAACTGCTCCTCTGCCGGCCTGATTGCCCCTAACTACCCTTCCTTGCAGGCCTGGTCACCCCTAACTGCCCTCCCCTGCTGGCCTGGTCACCCCTAACTGTCCTCCCCTGCAGGCCTGGTCTCCCCTAACTGTCCTCCCCTACAGGCCTGGTTGCCCCCAACTGCCCTCCCCTGCTGGCCTGGTCACCCCTACCTTCCCTCCCTTGCCAGCCTGGTCACTGTGGCAAGCTGGCACGGCCATTGCATACTCAGCCCCAGGGCACCTTATGTGCCACGCCAGCTCAGTCAGGTTCAGTGATCCTGAGAAGGGGTGGTGAAGGATGGAGAAAAGATAGACAAGAGAATAAAAGCTGGGTCTGGGTGGGATGCTGATCCCAGATGGAGAGATAGTGCCAGCGCCCACAAGCCATGTCTTTATTTTATAGCCAGATTCCATGAGACAAAGTAAGGGCATGGTCAAGATGTTTATAGCATTCTCGTGGGTTTTGATCCTACTCAATTACATGCACCTGAACTCTATCAAGCCCACATCACTCAGACACATGGGGTCACACGTTCAGACCATAGGTTCAAGCTTACAACTATAGCTGTTGGCTATAATTGTGCTGGGAGGGCTCTGCCCTCCAAGCTGGCACTTGCATGTGGCCATGAGAGGACCTTGCCCTCTCATTAGTCTGAGGCTCGAACCTATCCAAATACTGTAGCCACTCTCCACAGGTTGCCCCTAACTGCCCTCCCCTGCCGGCCTGATTGCCCTTAACTGCCCTCCCTTGCACGCCTGGTCGCCCCCAACTGCCATCCCCTGCTGACCCAGTCACCCCTAACTGCCCTCCCTTGCCAGCCTGGTTGCCTCTAACTGCCCTCCCCTGCCGGCCGGTCCCCCTCAATTGCCCTCCCCTGCAGGCCTGGGTCCCCCCCCAACTGTCCTCCCCTTCAGGCCTGGTCCCTCGCAACTGCCCTCCCCTGCTGGCCATCTTGTGAATTGGAGTGACGGTCAATTTGCATATTACCGCTTTATTATATAGGATTGAATATAATTCAGATAACAAAATTTCATATAAATCTCACCATTAAAAGTATACAGTTCCTTTTTTTTATAGCATATTCACAATATTGTGCCACGATTCCAACTATCCAATTCCAGGACATTTTCATTGCCCCCAAAAGAACACACCCCACCCCAAGCAATCACTTTTAATTTCCTCCTTCCCCCCAGCTCCAGCCAACTACTAATCTATTTTCCATCTTTATGGGTTTGTCTATTCTGGACATTTCATATAAATGGAGTCATAATTGTGGTCTCTGTGCCTGGCTTCCTCCACTTAGCATAGTATTTTTAAGGTTCACCCATTGTGTAGCACATGTCAGTGCTTCAGTCTTTTTTATGGCTGAATAACATTCCATTATATGGATATACATTTTGTTTAGCAGTTTGCCAGCTAATGGACATTGAGTTGTTTCTACTTGTTGGCTATTATAATGCTGTGAACATTTGTGATTTGTATACTAGCTCTTGTGTGAACATATGTTTTCAGTTCTCTTGGAAATATATCTGAGAGTGGAATTGCTGGGTTACATGGTAACTCTATGTTTAACTTTTGAGGAACTGCCAAATTGTTTTCCACAGCAGCTGCACCATTTTGCACTCCTACCACGAGTGTAGGAGAGTTTTTATTTTTCCACATCCTCGCCAGTATTTGCTGTTTGCTGTTTTGTTTGTTTTTTAATTACAGTTATCCTCATGGTGTAAAGTAATATCTCAATGTGGTTTTGATTTGCATTTTCTTAACTAATGATGTTGAACATTTTTTTCATGTGCTTATTGGCCATTTCTATATATTTTATAGAGAAATGTCTGTTTAAGATTTTTGCCCATTTTTAAATTGTTTGTTTTTTTATTATTGAGTTTTAGGAGTTTTTGAATATATTCTAGATATATTTTATGTATTCTTCATATATTTCGTCATGTATCTGGTATATGATTTGCAAATATTTTCTCCCATTCTGTGGGGTTTTTTTTTTTTTTTTTTGGTAGTGTTGTTTGATGTACAAAAGTTTTCAATTTTGATGGTCCAAATTACCTATTTTTCTTTAAAGAAAAATATATTTTTTTTATTGATTTCAGAGAGGAAGGGAGATAGGGTTAGAAACATCATTGATGAGAGAGAAACATTGATTGGCTGCCTCCTGCACACCCCCCACTGGGGATTGAGCCCGCAACCCAAGCATGTGCCCTTGACCGGAATCGAACCTGGGACCCTTCATTCCGTAGGTCAGTGCTCTATTCGCTGAGCCAAACTAGCTACGGCCTTATTTTTCCTTTTTGTTATTTGAGTTTTGGTGTCATATCCAAGGTTATAAACATTTTTTAATTAAAATATAAAGTGATCACAATAAGTCTAGTAGCCACCTGACACCATACAAGGTTATTATTATATTATTATCTATATTCCCTATACTATACATTACATTCCACATAACTTTATTGATTTTACAACTGGAAGTTTGTACCTCTTATTCTCCTTTCCCTTTTTCACTCTCCTCTCCGCTTCCTTTTCCTCTGACAACCATCAGCTTGTTCTTTCTATGAATCTGTTCCTGCTTTGATTTGTTTTGTTATTTAGATTCCACATGTAAGGAAGATCATACAGTATTTGTCCTTCTCTGTCTGACTTATTTCATGTAGCATAATACCCTCTAAGTCTATCCATGTTGCTACAAGTGGCAAGATTTCATTCTCTTTTTATGGCTGGGGAATATTTCATTGTATATGTACTACATCGTCTTTACCCATTTATCTATTATTGAGTACTTAAGTTGCTTCCATATCTTTACTATCTATATAATAAAAGCCTAAGCGACCATTATGGCGGAACGACCAGAATGACGGGTCGCTATGATGCACACTGACCACCAGGAGGCAGACACTCAACGCAGGAACTGCCCCCTGGTGGTCAGTGCACTCCCACAGGGGGAGCGCTGCTCAGCCAGAAGCTGGGCTCACAGCTGGCGAGCGCAGCGGTGGTGGCAGGAACCTCTCCCGCCACCACGGCAGCAATAAGGAGTAGCAAACCAAGCAGTAAGGAGTGAGGGGTCCTGGACTGTGAGAGGGCACAGGCTGGGCTGAGGGGACCCACCGCCCCCAGTGCATTAATTTCGTGCACCAGGCCTCTAGTTGTGTATAATCCTGCAGTGAACATAAGGATGCATATATCTTTTTGAAATAGTGTTTTATTTTCTTTGGATAGATACCCATAAGTGGAATTGCTGGGTCATGTGGTAGTTCTATTTTTTATTTTTTTGAAGAAGCTCCTTACTGTTTTCCATAGTGGCTAAAAACTGATGTCAGAGAGTTTACTGCCTATGTTTTCTTCTAGGAATCCAAGGTCATAAACATTTACTTATGCTTCCTTCTAAAAGGTTTTTGGTTTTAGCTCCTTTCATTTAGATCTCAATCCATTTTAAGTTAATTTTTATTTTTATTTTATTTTTATTTTTTTATTTTTTATTTTTTAAAATATATTTTATTGATTTTTGACAGAGAGGAAGGGAGAGGGATAGAGAATTAGAAACATTGATGAGAAAGAAACATCAATCAGCCGCCTCCTGCACACCCCCTCCTGGGGATGTGCCCGCAACCAAGGTACATGCCTTTGACCGGAATCGAACCTGGGACCCTTGAGCCCGCAGGCTGATGCTCTATCCACTGAACCAAACTGGTTAGGGCTAAGTTAATTTTTATATGTGATATGTAAGTATAATTTTATATCCTACTTTTCCTCATGTTATATCTTAAATGTTTTCTCAATCACTATACAATATTTTGCTGTATAGATGGTCCATAATTTCCCTAATTATCCCTTAGGTGCTTTTCACTTTTATAAATAAGGCTACAATGAACATTTTTGTGAACAAGTCTGTTCACATTTCAGATTATTCTCTTATGGTACAAGCAAATTATAGGATCAAAAGCTAGGAGCATTTTCAAGTTTAAGCTAGCCTGTGTTTTAAACTGCTTTCTGTTTTCTTGTCTCTTTTGAGTGCACCTGCGTAATCTCTCCCATTGCTGAGTCTTGATATTAGTGATGGTTTATTAAGATTCAGAAGAAGTAGAATAGGCTAGAAGAGGTTATTGGGGGGAAAAGGAGGACCTATGTAATACTTTAAACCAGGGGTCCTCAAACTACGGCCTGCAGGCCACATGCAAATACAAATATTGTATTTGTTCCCGTTTTGTTTTTTTACTTCAAAATAAGATATGTGCAATGTGCATAGGAATTTGTTCATAGTTTTTTTTTAAACTATAGTCCGACCTTCCAATGGTCTGAGGGACAGTGAACTGGCCCCCTGTTTAAAAAGTTTGAGGACCCCTGCTTAAATAATAAAGATTTTTTTTTAAGACTCTAAAGTAGTCACTCTTTTAGTGTGTTGCATGGTGCTCATGTACTAATGTTTAATATAAAGGGCTAATAACTCTGCCAGAAAAGACAAAGTGATCTGAAAAATGTGGTGTTTTTTTACTTAGAATATAATACATGCTTCCACTCCTAAGTGTATACCCAAGAGACTTTAAAATTTTCATATGTTCATACGAATACTTGTACATGAATGTTTATAGCAGTGCTATTCACAGTAACCAAAAGGTAGAAACAACACAGATGTCTTTTAATGGACAAATGGATAAACAAAATGTGGTATATCCATACATTGTAATATTATTCAGCCTGACATGTAGTTCAACATGGATAAACCTTGAAAAACACTATGTTAAGTGAAAGAAGCCAGACATAAAAGGCCACATATATGATTCCATTTATATGTCCAGAATAGGGAATCCATAAAGATAGATAAGTAGTTGCCAGGGATTGGGGGAAGGAGATCAGGAAGTGACAGCTAATGGATATGGGGTTTCTTCTGGGGTGAAAAATGTTCTGGAATTAGATAGTGGTGATGGTGGTACAACCTTGTGAATATACTAAAAACCACTAAATTGTAAATCATCTTAAAATGGTGAATTGTGTGTTAATTATATTGTAATTTAAAAATATTAAGGGTTTTAGAAAATACTCTCTGATTTAGTTATAAATCATCTTCACACTCCAGATAATTTGTCAGAGAGAGAGAGAGAGAGAGGGAGAGAGAAAGAAAGAAATACATGCTGTTAAAGCTCAAACAGAATAAAATATTTTAAAAGAACTTATCTCTTCCTTCTCAATTACTCTAAATCCCTCTGTCGAGAAATATCCACTGTTTAATAGTGTGGGGTATATTTTTGAGACTTTATTACAAGCACACACACACACATAAGGGTTTTTTTGCTTTGTTTACAGAAAGTAGAAAATGTTCCCAAGGTGTCTGAAGAACATTTTATTAAGCTTCTCATCTGATCAGAATTTATTCAAAATGTTTTTCAAGCTCCCTCTTTGTGGAGGGCCTTGGAAAAAGATGAAAATTGAATATCACAGATGCTTATGGAGAAAGAAACCTTTACATAACTATCTCAATATGAGATATGAACATGGTGAAACCAAGCAGGGAGTCCCAGCAATATTAAACCAGGTGTGCTTAGTGCTGTGTTCACAGTCCTACCAGCTGAAGCCTCCAGACCATCTCTTTAAGGACAAATTAAGATTTGGGCTGGAGTAAAATATTTATGAAGTAAGAAATGCAGAGATTGTGGAACTTTCATTCCTTTTATTTTTTAATTTATTGATTTGAGAGAGCGAAAGGGAGAAAAAGAGAGAGAAATAGAAGCATCGATTTTGTTGTTGCACTTATTTCTGCATTCATTGGTTGCTTCTTGTGTGTGCCCTGACTGTGGATCGAACCGACAACCATGGCGTATAGGGGTGATGCTGTAACCAACTGAGCTACCGGTCCAGGGCCTGGAACTCTCATAACTGAATGCTTTCTCCTCCAGGGAAAGGAAACAGATTAGTTTTAAATTTCGGAGTTCCTTCTTTGATAATTTGAAGTGTCCAGCCAGGGCCTCAGAAAGGGATTTGTACAGACAGACACGGATACGGATAGACGACTGACTCAAGCCAGGTTCTGCCTTCCCAGCAGTGAATTAGACAACTTGACTGTCCTGTGGCCCTTGTGGTTTTGGAGGTGTTGGGAATCCCATGTGGTTTAATTAGTCGGAATTCACTTACTATGTGAAGAATTTTTCCTTCCTGTGTGGACTTAACGTCAGCTCTCATAGCATAAAATAATGAATTCAGAAGGGGAGGGGGGACAAACAAAGAAAAGAAGGGGAAAAAAAGAATGAATTCTCTTAAAATTGGAAAATTACTCATTTCTTGACAAATTTTTGGTTTCATTTAGCAGCCCCAGAGCTCATGGAATATGTCATTTGAGTTATTTAAAATCTAAATCCAAACTTGTAATTCTCTATGGTTTACAGCAGCTGCAAAGCGAGAATGAGAAGTGTGGTCTGGTTGGCTCTGACAACAGGGCTCATGCACAGAAGGCTGAGTTGTGTGCTGATTGCTCTCTGCAAAGGCTTGTTCCTTCATCACAGCAAATTAGTCTGAGCACTAGTGTGGTGTTCTAAATAGCAGGAGTCTGTATCCGCCCTCAGGGCTTTGTACTGTCACATTTACCAGTAGGGTAGCGGTTCCTGTGGTACTCTAGGGCTTTGATGGAGACCAGGGAAGAAGGAGAGAAACTCAGTGGTCCTGTGCCTTGTAATTTGATGGGCCCATCGCTTTCATTTCCTGGAGAGATCTCAAAGAGACAAAACAGTCGGGACAGGATCTTACTTATGATTAAAAGGAATCATTTTTTACAAGACTTCTTGGCCCTGTGCTCCCATTTCTTCCTCTTCTGAGAGTTGCTTCATCCAGACAAACACAACCACAGTTCTGCCTTATTTAGTTGCCCGCCCCTATGAAATGCTAATGAACACCGACTGAGGTTTCCCTTTGCACCAGGCGATGTGTTAAGCAACTTTATATGCATAGCTCATGCTTTACATACAGTATCTCCTTTAGTCCTCCCGGCAGCTCTGTGCAGTGGATATTTCTATCCCTTCACATTTCTTATAGAAGAACTGAGGCTTGGAGAAGTTAAGCAACATACCCAAGTGATAGAGCCTGGACTGAAACCCAGGATTTGGTACTCAGTTAATGGTAACACCAGCCACACAGTTGCTCAGGCCAAGAAGTGAATGATCCTTGATTTCTTTCTTTCCTTCACCCTCACATCCACTCTCTCAACAAGTCCTCTGGACCTTATCTGCTACATATGTCCCAGATCTGGCCACTTTTTTTTTTTTTTTGTCTCCACAATGCCAGCTTCGTCTACTCCCACATGGGTCCTTGTCTAGAACACTGCAGCAGCCTCTTAAGCTGTTCTTCTAGCTTCCATTCCAGTTCATGATGTTGGAATGACATTTTAAAAATTAAATGAGATCCCATCATTTCCTTGTTTAAAACTCCCACTGACTGCCCAATTTCGATAAGAAAAATTTAACCTTTACCATGGCCCAGGAAAGGCTATGTGCTTGAGCTCCTGCTGCCTCTCTTATCTCATGCCCTGCCTTCCTTCCTGTTCTCAGACTCAACAAGCTCGTTCCAGTCTTTGCACCAGGTCCCCGGCTGAGAATGCTCCTCCCCAGGTCTTTGCCTGATTGGCTCCTTCTTATTCAGGTCTCTGCTCAACTATCTCCTCCTCAAAGAGACCTTTTCTGATCACCCCAGGCCACCCAGTTCCTAAGTTTTATTTCCATCACTGCCTCCCTTCCTTTTCCGTCTTATTCAGGGTTGTATTTCTAGTGCCTAGAAGAGTACCTGGAACAGAGTAGGTAGATGCTCAGTCCATAACTGCTGAATGAATGGCATACAGATGCTATTCCATGCCTGGAAACCTCTGGCCACACCCACCTACTCCTCCTACCCCCTTCACATATTTAACTCTGGAGCACCTTCAGTTCTGGCTCAAACATCATTTCCTTGGGGAAGTTTTCTGTGACCCTATGTTGCATCCTTTCATAAAAACCTGTACTTTTCCTGAATGGTCCTCATCACACGTTTTTGTGATTATTTTATTATAGTCCATCTTCCTCACCTGACCATAATCTTCCTGAGGGAGCTGGTTCCCAGCATATGGCATATCCACTTGTTAGTGGGTGAATAAAGGAATGAATCACTTTTTTGCATCAACGTGGTCCACACCTGAAACATTTGCGCTCCAAATGAATGAGCAAGAAGTTCCTTAGTGCCTATAACTCCCTCAGGAATCCCATCGGGATGTTAATAGAGACAGACGGTGGGGATAGGAAAGAAATCTTGGGACTCTTCCGACCCATAACACTGAGCAAGTGGCCCGTGCTCTACTGCCCCAAATGCCTTTTCAATGCTGCCTTTTATGTTTTACTTCCTACCTCTATGCACAGACACTCTCCCAGTGAGAGTGGAGCCCAGGAACACCCTCGGTTCACTTCGCCGATGTCCACTTTTTGTCATGAGTTCCAGTAACACATTGTTTTTAAAATGAGGCCCACCTGTGTATAATTTTGATCTGTTATTGTCAACCTTGGTAGACCTAACAATAGGTGAGTAATGTTTAGTTCAAAAATTTAAATCCTTGTTCTATCACTGAATGATTTTGAACAAAGCTTTTCACTTCAGTTACTGACTTGCTCTCCACATGACCAAAGGACCAAAAGACTCAGAGCATAAAGATTCAGCTCAACAATATGATCCCAAAACCACTGCTGAGCTGGTCGGATCAGGAATCCAACGCTAGTACCTCGTTTATCTTGTTGAAGCTTAGGCTTCATGGACTTCCTTTCTCACCATTCCTCTTTCCCTGCACTACTAACAGCCCTTACAGAGAGAACTAAAGCTTAGAAATACTGTTTTCAAATAAACTTTTCTTCCTAAAAATAGCCTAATTCTAAAAAAGAAACTTAAATAGCTTTAAGTTTACAGGAAAATTTTTTTTTCTTTCTGGATCAGGCAAGGAAGCCAGAGTTCTGATTGTATACATTTGAAATATTTGCTTGGTTGTTAGACCATATTGTTTCTCAGCAGGATACGACAAAAGTCATTATTCTACTAATGATTACCTTGGACTAATGCATTAATCACAAGCCTTTCTTCATATGCTGAAGCTCTGTCTAACTGTGCGATAGCATCCAAATGTTTTGGCCAGGGATTCTGCAGTTTATGTGCGTGTAAGCAGAATTGTCTTGAAGTCTAAACCAGACACAGACACAGGTGTGGTTTCTTCTTCTTCTTTTTTCTTTTTTTATAATATCTTTAGCTGATATCCTGGCACTTGACAAAGTCATTCACACTGTAGTCCATCTGCTGTCCCTCTTGGCTTAGGGAATTGTTCGTTTCTCCATTAATATATGCTAAAATGTCACATTGGAAACTCCTTCTCCACCTGGCTTTTTTTTTTTTTTAACCCTCACCTGAGGATATGTTTATTGATTTTAGAGAGAGAGGAAGGGAGGAAGAGAGGAGCATCAATCAGTTGTCTCCTGTACATGCCCCAACCAACCAGGGATAGAACCTGCAAACTAGGTATATGCTGAGCGTACACCTTTTTGGTGTACGGGACAGTGTTCCAACCAGCTGACCCACACAGCTGGGGCTGTACCTGGCTTCTTGTCTCCAGAGAGCTATTCCTTGCCCTTTCTCCTCATCCCCAGCACCACCAATTTCCTTTATCCTGCTTGTCTACTTAGTTTCCTTTCTGCTAGAACTCCCAGCTCCCTGGCATAAACATCTCAAGGTCAAATTTGTAAAAAATTCCTAAGCGCTGCCTTGATTCTGTAGTTGCACTGGAATTATCATCATCAATGTCTCTTGTATGTATTATGTGCTTCTCCTAGGACTTTGCACACTTTATCACATTTGCTCGTTCGAGTGTCCTATGAGTGTATCCTCATTCAGCAGATGAGGCTGTTGTGGCTCACAGGAGCTAGATGATTTGGCCAAGAGTTGGAGCTAAAGCCTACATCACCCGCCTCCAGCTTTCCCACCAGCCTGTGGTCCCACTCAACAATATATTTTTGAAAGAGTGGTCATATTCAGAAGCTGGGGAGTAATTTTTCTCAAGGATATTTTGTTGTGGTTGTTGTAAAGGGACTTATTTGGGAAGGGACTTTTGTCTATAATCTAAAACATATAAGATTAGCTTTATAGTTTATTGTTGTTTTTTAAATATAATTTTATTGATTTCAGAAAGGAAGGTAGAGGGAGAGAGAGATAGAAACATCAATGATGAGAGAGAATCACTGATGGGCTGCCTCCTGCATGCCCTACACTGGGGATCGAGCCAGCAACCTGGGCATGTGCCCTGACCAGGAATTGAGAGGTGACCTCCTGGTTCATAGGTCAACACTCAACCACTGGCCATGCCGGCTGGGCTATTTTTTGTTTGTTTGTTTTTTTAAGGTTCAGGCAATGAATAGGGGTAGTATCACTGTATCATTTGTTTCTTGAGGGTTTAAGATTCATTACTGAGGGTTTAAAAGAGTGGGGTCTTGCTGTGTTGCCCAGACTGGGGTGCAGTGGCATTCACAGGCACAATCCCAGTACTGATCAGCACAGGAGTATTGACCTGCTTCGTTTCTAGCCTGGGGAAGTTCACTTCTTAGGCAACCTGGTGGTCCCCTGCTTCCTGGAGGTCACCATATTGATGGCCAGCTTAGTGCAGACACCCAGTTGGCATAGCGTGCTACATCCCAGAACTCCTGGGCTCAAGTGATTTTCCTGCCTCAGTTTCCCGAGTAGCTGGGACTACAAGTGCGCACCACCAGGCCCTGCTATAGTTTGTTCTTGAATTCAAACCCATCTGGCATTTTGATTCATTCATATTTATGGAGCACCTATTACATGCCAGGCACCAGAGATAGGATGGGGAACAAGACAGATGTGATCCCTGCCATCATGGAATCTAGGGAGGAGACAAATAAATGGGCAGTTGCAATATTTTAATAAATACCTGGGTAGGGGATGTACCGGTGGGATGGTGACAGGAACATCTAACCCAAACTTGACAATGGGGAAGCCTTCCCAGACCGGACTTTGAATTTGCATACTGAAGGATAAGTAAGAGTTTTGCTAGATTGGGATTGGGGTGGGGTTGGGTGGGCAATAAGGTTTCAAGAAGATGGGAAAACAATGTGAAGGCCTAAAGGTGAGAATGTGGTCATGTTACCTCAGTTCTTGTTCATTAGGTCAGATTTCATGATTTAGCTCTTGGAGAGACTTGGAAAAAGCAATGGGCAGAGCTCAGAAGATACCTATCTCTTATGTCTCAACAGAAAAAACTCGAGTCTCCACCCCCATCTACCAATCCCTTCCTGGAAGATGAGTCAACACCAGAGATGGAGGAACTGGCAATGGAGAAAGGAGATTTAGATCAAGTAAGTCTGGTTTGCACTTCCACTTGCATCCTACCTAGTGCTTGTTTCTGAAAATGGGTCTGCTCGCTCTAAATATGATCCTTTGGCTATTGACCACATTCAGAGATTACAACTTTGGTGGTCTTTATAGAAAGCCTTTATCTGAACGTGTATTTAGAAAACTGAGTGAAACAGCAGCCCTTCCTGCCTGCCTCTCTGCTCCCCAAAGCCTCACCACCGGAATTAGCACAAGCTTAATCAACCCATGAGGGGGGGCAGCAGAATTCTGCCCGGCCTCAGTCACCATCGCCTGAACTTGTCGGCTTAGCTTTTGGTTGTACTCTCGTCTGGTCCGGTGATGACATGAAAGGCCGAAAGATCCCCAGCGAAGTTAGCACCATCAGCTGGGGGTGGCCTCTGCTCAGTGTAAGCTGATCGTTTTAGGCCTGGAAGCCATTGGGGAGGCCTGGAAACGTCAAGGTGACCCAGTGGCGTATTTGGAGTTACTTTTCCCAGCACACTAGCACTTTCATTTCCTTCGGATTTTTCTGTCCAACTCTAAATTTCCTCTCTCTTCATCCTACAAGAACTGTGTTTTTGTTTCACTGCCATTTTATGACAAGGGTTTAGAGCAATAAATCAGAACTTTTTCTGTCTGGATTAGTGATCCTTCCTTTTAATTTTCTACATTTGGCTTCTAAAGAATTATTTTATAGTATTGGTTTGGTCCAGACACCACCAAAGGAAGGCTGACTGGGAAGACTAGCTCTGGGAAACCTAGCCACACTCTCTGCAGATCACCCTGTATTTCTAGCATGGCGAGGGCGGTGTACAATCCTGGCAGGAGCCAGGGGAGCAGAATTTCCAGGGGCAGTTCTGAAGTGATGCAATAAAATGTGTCTGGTCCATTGATTAAATAATTATAATAACATGGATACCTCACATTTTTATGGTGCTTTATAGTTTAAAAGTCTTTCACATGCTTTACTTCATTTCATCTTCACAGTGCCTGTCTCTCATTTTATATGATTTTATATGAGCTGCAATGCCTGCAGCTCAGGAAGGTTAAGTGATTTGCCCGGGTTACCTCGTCTGGAAGTGGAGGAGCTAGGACTGGAAGCCAGGCCTAGAAGTCAGAGACTAGGATTCCTTTCTTGACACTCTCATTACCCTGTGATGTCTCAATGAAAAGTAGAGGACATAGGAATTATTCCCATGAATAAAAGTGAATGAATAAAACTGAAGGGTGCCTTCAGGCTGCATCCCAGAGATCTATAGGATTAAATGTAATTGATTTAAAGCCATCCTGTCAGCCAGTGTGGGGGAAAAAAAAAGATTTCTTCTAACATTTTGGGAGGAAAGACCAGATGGGAAGGAGGGAGCTGTATGTAGAGCTCATTCTTCTGGTGTATATCCTCCACCCACCCTGCGCGCCATGGCTCCCAGTGCTGGTGACTGCTGTTGTCATGTCCAGAACTGTGTAGTCGAATACTCAGATGCTGTAGTGCTGCCGTGAAAAGTTATCCGTTTAGCTAGTCATCTCTGGATGTGATTAAACTGGATTAGATACAATTCCCCATTTCCTACAAAATCAGTTTTGCCAGGTAAAATACGATTTTTATTATTTCTTATGAAACTTTTTACTCATTCCGGAAGCTCAAGGTTATTGTTATAATGACCAAGACCTGCTCATTCTAAGGACGGAGAACACAGACTCATGTGGTAAAGTAGAGTCATGTGGTAGGGAAAGTGCCAGTCTGGTCTGTCATTATCTGACCATATGACCTTTATTAGATTTTTAAAAAACATATTTTTTTATCGATTTCAGAGAGGGAGAGAGAGAGATAAATACATCAATGATGAGAGAATCATTGATCGGCTGGCTGCCTCCTGCACGCCCCTCACTGGGGATGGAGCCTGCAATCCGGGCATGTGTCCTGACTGGGAACCGAACTATGACCTCCTGATACATAGGTTAATGCTTAACCACTGAGCTACGCCGGCCAGGCTAGATTTTTACTTTCTCCAGACCTTCTTGGTTTCTTGATCTTTAGAAAGAACTACTTGCTTTCAAACTGATTCCTGAGTGCCCCGTCAGGAATCACTGTGGAGAGTTGGGAGGAGACCAAGTTACCTCCAAACAGAGGAGTCCGATTATGAGCCACTTTTATCGTGGACTTCCAGGTAAAATTTCTTTTGATCCAGGGCTTTAATGTGCTTAAAAATAAAGTACTAAAAAATCCCCGGACTATATTATCCACTTGCAATTTCACAGCCTATTGCTTCTTAGTAATAAAACTTACACACCAGTGACGAATGCCTCCTCGCATACCTTCCCCGACCTTGCAGGCCTCGCCAGCACTTTGTCTTGCTTATGATTGATTAGGTGGGAGCCCCAGGATCTTCCTCTTCCCAGCCACTGACTGTGGCTTCCAGTTGGGTGCACAGGAGCCCTGTGGGGTGCTGGGGAGGAAGTCCACAGTTTGCTGTGGTGAGCTTAGCCAGAGGTAGTGGGGGACGGCCCCCAGCGGTTACCCTGGGTTACCCAACCCACGTGGCACTGCAGGCAGTGGACAGTGTGCCCTCACGGTGAGGCTCATTCCTGCTCACTACCACTGTTTAGGTTATGGTGAAGGGAGAATGAACTTGAAAAGAGGCATTTACTAGTAGTTCGAACAATCAGTTACCAGCATATTCCCAATGATAAAAAAAAATGACATGAAAAGAGAATGAGGGTACTCAAAGTCTAAAAGAAAGAGGCAGAAGAAATAAGGAATTTCTGGTTTAAAATGTCCCCTTCTGGTGATCCGAGCAGTAAGACTTAATCTGTTTACATTGGATAGTAATAAAAGGAAACGGGGCCAGCTGCAGACCTCCTCACTGTGACAACAGTAACCTTTATTATTCCATCAAGCTCCAGGAGGAAATAGCTTCCACATCTGCAGCTTTTGGACAGAATTCACACACGCAGAAGGCCAGCCTGAATGCTACTGCTAAATGACTTAGTAGATGCTTTGAGCTGAGAATCAACCCTTTGGGGAGCTGGACGGTGCAAAGGGAGACACCAGCTTAAGCTGAAATTCCAGCACCTATTATCCAAATATGAGCACAGTCACAGGCAGGAGGCAGCCCTGTGGAAAGAAAGGAAAGTTCCAGCAATCTCTCCTATTGTTCTCTTCCTTCCATCTCACACTGAAAGCGCTGCAAGAGGACCGGGAGCTGTGGTGGCCGGTCTCTGTTCTCACTGCCAGGAGCGGCATTAGTGGGCAGAGGCCGGGCAGAGCAGAGCCGCCTGCGGGCGGGGTGGGGACGCCTGCTCTGTCTGATTATGCCGTTCTCCGAGTGCCAAATTCAGAGTGTGCTGTGGGGCTCGTCAAGCACAAGGCCCGAGGAAGACTGATCAGGATGAGTGTGCTGGAATGTCATGTAGCCATTTTCTTTGATCATTTAAAAATCTGTATTTTATACTGAATGGGTTCTTCAGACTTAGAGATTTTTATCATGTCACGCATGCATAAAAGGGAACACATAAGCAAAATAAAATAGGATAAGATATTCCTAAAACTTCTTCGCATTCAGAGTCCATCTCTCTCTCCCTCTCTCTCCTGAACCACTTTTTAAACTTTTTATTTGGGGATAATTACATATACATTCACAAGAAGTTGCAGAGAGCAGAGGTCCTGTGTACCCACCTCCCAGCTTCCCCCAATGGTGACAGCTAACACAGTGCATTGTCAAACCGGGGAATTGATCTTACCCACTTGTTTGCTCAGGCATAGATTTCTGTATTTTCCCACGCGTTAGTGTCCTCTGCGCCATCCAGAATGTTGGTGGGTGCCATTCCTTAAGACTGCTCCCCAACTGTCTCTGGGATTTCCTGCCAGGCCTTTGGCACCTATCTCCCATGTCTTCTATTTTATTTCACTTAAAAAAAAAATAATGTCAAACTTAGAGAAAGGTTTTAAGAATATTACAAGGAACTCTTAAAATCTTTCACCTTGATTCACTGGTTGTTAATATTTACTTTGATCACATCCTCCCTACTCCTCTCTTTCTCTCTTCCTTCCTCCCCCCATCTCTCTTTCAGAACAATTTGTTAGTTTGAAGATATCATGCCCTTTACCTCTGTAGATTTCAGTATGTATTTCTTAAGAAGAAGGACTTCCACTTAAATTACCACAGCTCAAAATCAGAAATTTTCTTTTAAAATATATTTTTATTGATTTCAGAGAGGAAAGGGGAGGAGAGAGAGAGAGAGAGAAAGAGAGAGAGAGAGACTGAGACATCAGTGAGAGAGAATCATTGAATGGCTGCCTCCTGCACTGGGGATTGAGTCTGCAACCCGGGCATGTGCCCTGACCAGGAATCGAACTGTGACCTCCTGGTTCATAGGTCCACGTTCAACCACGAGCCACCTGGCCAGTGGAACTCCTTTTCTTTAGGTATAACTAATAGTAAAAATTCCTACATTGAGGGTTGTGAGGGGTAGATGAGATATTACTTCATATCAAAGTGCCTGGTTCATAATAACAATCAGTAAAAAGAGGCTATCAAAATTAGATCGTGTGAAAGCACTTTTATAACTTTTAAAGCACTATAAATATAAGATGCTGTTATTAACTAGGATTTAAATTTTTGAAACATCAGTCAAATGATGAATCACTTCCAAATTGAAAATGCATGTGTTATCAAAGTAGCAGTAAATTTTCACCATACCAAGCAAGTAAATGTTGCTAACAAAGCCAGCTTATTGTTTACAAGTTGGCATGAATTATAATGCAGGAA
This sequence comes from Myotis yumanensis, assembly GCF_028538775.1. Classification (NCBI taxonomy): domain Eukaryota; kingdom Metazoa; phylum Chordata; class Mammalia; order Chiroptera; family Vespertilionidae; genus Myotis; species Myotis yumanensis. Next base: position 19,180,490 of record NW_027223767.1, on the reverse strand, counting down.
ATAGACCCAGTTTAGTTACTTTTTTGTTGTTGTTAATCCTCACTGGAGGATATTCTTCCATTGATATTCTTAGAGAGAGGGAAGGGAGGGGGAGAGACAGAGAGAAACATCGATGTAAGATAGACACATAGATTGGTTGCCTCCTGCATGCACCCCGACAGGGGTCAGGGATCGAGCCTACAACCCAGGTACATGCCCTTGACCGGACTAGAACCTGGAATCCTTCAGTCCGCAGGCCAACGCTCTATCCACTGAGCCAAACCAGCTAGGGCCAGTTTAGTTACATTGAGTGCTTCTTATCTATAAGTTAGGAGTGAACATGGAAGGGATATTTACTTTGAAACTGCTTGAAATTTTTCAATGACAGCTCAAGTATAGGGTTTCTTTTTTCTTCTTGTCTTTTTTTTTCTTTACAGCCAAAGAAGCCTAAAGCCCCAGACAATCCATTTCATGGCATTGTTTCCAAGTGTTTTGAGCCTCATCTCTACGTGTATATTGAGTCCCAGGACAAGTGAGTGATGAACATTTTGCTATTTTCTATTGCGTTTCCCCCTCCTCTGGTTGTGGTTGGGCTTCCCAAGGACACAGCTCTTTCCTGAGGCAGAAGGAAGGACTTGGCATGCCTGTGACCCTCCCTGGAAACCTGTTAAGGATATTTTTATATCTCTTGAATGTTATCATTTATTGTGTCTATAAATCTCAGAAGCCTGATTTTGACTCTAATAAGGTCCCAAATGGATCCCAACATCTCCTTCCCCCTGGGCACCAAGCCCTTACATAGCTGTACGTGTCAACCCATGGGCTTTACAATGTCAGGCGCTGGCAAACAGAGAAAGACAGCCTAATCTCTAATGTATAAGTTTTCAAGTATAATTTGTTTAACTTTTCATTTTGAAATCATTTAGACTTAAAAAAAACGTTACAAAAAATTCTCAGAGACCCTTCCCCCAGAGAATGTTAACATTTTTCATAACCATAGTTATCAAAATCAGGAGGGGTAACATTGTCCCACGAATGCCCTTTTTCTGGTTCAAGATCCAGTTATGCATTTAGTTGTCAGGATCTTAAGTTTCCTTCAATCTTGAATGGTTCCTCAGTCTTTTTGTCACCTTCATGACCTTGACACTTTTAGAGAGTATTGAGGAGTTGTTTTGTACAATTCCCTTAATTTTGGTTTGTCTGATGTTGCCTCTCAGTTAAATCCCGATTATGCAAGAATTTGGGCAAGAATGCCACAGAGGTCATGTCGTGTCCTCAGTGCATCATATCAGAGACGTGTCATGTGGATTCGTCCCATTGCTGGTGATGCTGACTTTGACCACTTGCTTTAAGCGGTGTCTGCCAGCATTCTCTGCTGTGAAGCTACTGTTTTTAATTAATGAGTATCTTGGGACTATGTAAATATCCTGTTTCTCATCGCACTTTGCCCACTCATTTTGACATCCTTTGATGATTCCTGCCCAACGTGATTATTACTGTAGTGTTGCCAGATGTTAGCGTTTGTTTCCATCACTTCTTCTATATTTACTAATTGGAGTGCTACTGTAAGGGAGAGTCCCCCTTCTCCCCCTTTTGTTTGTCCGTATGGACTGATAGGTTCTTACCTTCTTTTATGGATTATCATTTATTTAATATATATATGTATCTTATAAACTTAGGGCTCCAGAAAATTTATAGAGCAGCCCAGTGTAGCCAAGTTTCCTTACAGCCAGAAGAGGGTACGTGATCCCGTGTCCACCGCTCATGCAAAGCTGGAAGACCCTCTCTCGTCCCTGAACCTCTGCCCACAGCCAGAATATGCAGACCCTTCCACACTGGAAGGAGGACTTGGAAGAGGGTGGGTTTCTGGAACAGCTGAGCTGTGGAGACAGGCTCCAAGCAGAGGCCTGGTAGCCTGCAGAGCACACATAAGAGGACCAGACCGTGGCTCACACGGAGGGAACAACAGCAGCTGTGAAAAAGTTCTGAGGGGAGTTCTCTGGGAAAGCATTTAGGCACCAAAACCCAGTCTTTTTTTTTTTTTTTTTTTTTCCTTTTCCCCTTTTTAATGATTCTGTCATAGGTTAGTGAATTCTTGTTTCCAAATGTGTTTTAGGGATAAATCATAAGATTAAGAGAATATAAGTGGAATCACTACATGGAACATTATTATTATTCACCTACCCAATTTTTTTTCTAAGTGTCAATCGTTACCAATTTATTTTATGCAAAACAGTAGCGATGTAGAATATAGGAGTTATCTTATGCTGCCATGCACGCGAGTTGTGAACATTCCAAGCCACCATGTACAGTTTGGAGGGGAAGGCTAAACAAGAGCATTAACCATGCTGCTGAACACAGGAATTTTTTATTGAAAAAGGTTAAGAATTAGATAGCAATGTCTTCATAATATTTCTCTCATCACTGAAGACTGAAGAAAATAAAAGCCACTGAAGATTTAAGAGAGCAGCCCAGTGTAGCCAAGTTTCCTTACAGTCAGAAGAGGATGCGTGATCCCATGTCCACTGCTCATGCAAAGCTGAAAGACTCCCTCTCGTCCCTGAACCTCTGCCCACAGCCAGAATATGCAGACCCTTCCACACTGGAAGGAGGACTTGGAAAAGGGAAGGAAAAAGAGAAACTAGGAAACTGCTACAACACTGCCATCCAGTCAGACCATATACTGCAATAATTGCATACTTGATGGCTGCATCATTTTTACTGAACCGTGTGAAACTACACTTAGAAACACATCAAAGCAAAATATCATGGCTATCATCAATCAAAATCGAAAAGAAAGAAGGCAAACAAAGAAATAACTCCAGGATGAACACACTATAAATAGATGAGCATTTATGGAGAATGAATCACTATCTACATTCTTGGACTGTCTCATTCTGCCCCAATAAAAGTGTCACCTACTTGATTTTTATAGCTAACTTCTATTCTTTTCCTCCCCAGTGACTAAATGCTTCAGATTAAAATCCCAGAAAATGAACTTTGTAAAAGAGTTTCTACATTAACAAAAACCTCCTCGCTGCTCCTACTCACCCCACCCAAAAAAGGTGCCTGGACAGTTTTTGCCTTGTAATGCCACAGTGTTCTTCCTGCTTTCCACCCACTGGGTTTATGCCTGTAGGCACACAGAGGGTAATAGTTACTATTGCCTCTTAGTCCTTTATTTTTATTTATTTACTTATTTTAAACTTCTTGTATTTTGTTATTTTCTTTCATCCCTGACTTTTTTTTTTTTTTTTTTTTTTTTTGATGGGAAAACGTTGATGAAAAACCAGCGCAGGCCCCTAGTCCAGTCTATCCCAAGTGGATTCTGACACCAGGTCAGAATCTGAAGTGAGTCTGGGGCATCCACCTTCTGTGCACAGTTGACAGTTTTCACACTTAGAGATTTGCCTTCCTATTTTGTCACTGGAGGGACCTGTGGTCCTTTCTCTTCTGGTTTGAGGAGTTTTTACTTCATTATATTCCTCCTACAAAGACTGGAAATTAGTACAAATAATCTGGATTTCCCTTTGTAAGAAACATTTAAAATCTGTAAAGAATTTTTGTGAGTTTATTTGAGCAAAACTGTCAACAATAGCAGGGAAGCAAAACCTCAAAATGTATTGAGATAATGCTCCCTCCTCTTTTCTGCGTTCAGAAAGTTTTTCTCAGGAAGTTAGTAAGATCCAGAGAGGGCCAGAGAAAGAATCAGCTTTTTGCTAACTAGATCAACAGGTTTTAAAGCAACCCACCTGGTGGCTGTTACTGGGCAAAGCCCCTTCTTATCAACTCAAATTTTTATTTTTAAAGAGGCTTAAAAGCTATTGGGTCCAGGGTTTAAAGTGCATACGAGATAACCATACACTTTCTTCCCCAAACCTACCAGATCTGAAGAGTCATTTTTCCGAATTATTCTAATTCTGGTATCTACTCTTTTCACATGGCCTTGATTCATATAAAGAATACTCATTGTTCATGGTACTTTGGGCAAAGGGCCAGACCTCCCTTCCGTAGGGACTCTCCATTTCTCTATGAAAAATGAAGTGCTGGCCACTCATCCTGCCACTTGGCCTCACTAGGATGTTTCCACAGCACGAGGGAAGTGGCGGAAGCTACTCGGAGGAGAACTGCGTAGGTTGTACTGTTGTAGCTCCAGAAAAAGCAGCAAAAGCTTGAAGTAGAAAATAGAATTCACGAAGTCCGTTTCCTCATCTGTGAAAGGAGAGAATCAGACCAAATAATGCTTAAAGCAGTGGTTATTAACCGTTTTTGAGTCATAGATCCCTTTGAGAACCCGATGAAAGCCAGAGACACTCTTGCCAAAACAAATCTTCATGAACCTACGCACAGTTTTTGAATACAATTTCAAGGGATTCTATAAAGCCCTTCTTCCCTTAAGTCAAAGAATCCTAAGGCTGGGGGAGAAGCTCAGGTGGGGACTGATTTTGTACAAATTACTACTCTTGTAGCTCTGACTCAGAAATCTTCAAGGGAGGAAAATCTTAGACCATTCACAAGCTCTGAGATGACAGAGACCCAACACAGTGTAGCAGAAAGAACGTGGATCTGGATGCCAGACAGACCTGGATTTGAGTCAGAACTCTGCACTCACTCACCGGGGACCTCAAGCATGGTACTTAACCTGTCTGAGTTTGTTCTGCCCTATCTGCAGTGAAGTTAGCAATGCCCTCCTCCTAGGACTAGTGGTGAGGGTGAAATGAGGTGACATGTGGGTACTTGCTTGGCACAAGTACATGGTGCTCAGGAACTGTGCCTGCCCTGCCCTCCCTGTGATCTTGTTCTGGACTCTTAGGCAATGGTTGGGTGGCCTGATCAGTGTTGCCAGCTTTCTTCTGGGCCTGGCCTGGGTTTCATCCCCTCATCTCCCCAGCCTCCCACCTGCCCAGGGAAAATTCTGGCAGCACCTGCCCCAGCCAAAAGCCAAGCAGCAGCGGTACTGCAGAGCCAGTACCTGGGAGGAGGCAGGAAGTGGAGATGTCCCCAAAGCCACCTCTTTAACAGGTCAGGCTAAGCTGTCATTCTGTGCTTTAAACAGCTTTCTCAATTTTTGTCTACGTTCAAGGAGGAAGTTAGTATGTCTTCTACTCTTGGGAATGTAGTGCTTTTCTGCTGCTAACTCTTGAGGAAGAGATTTCTCTGCATAGGCACTTTGTTCATTCAGTTACACTCATTCAGAGAAGCTATTAGTGAACCATTTCTGCCTGTTCTCCTGAGTCCCCTCTAATAACTTCTGTTGAAATGGAGCTCTTGCTTCTTCTGGCTTCCTCATGCCTAAGTTTCTCTGTCAGTTACTTTCAGTCATGTTTGTTATAACCCAAAATTTATTCCAGGGTTATGGGTTGCATGTACTTGTCTCTTTGGTCTCCTTTAGTCCAGAAAAATAACTCATCCTTTCTGTATCTTTCACAACCTTGAAATTTTTGAAGCGTACAGGCCAATACTTTGTGGGATGTCCTTCAGTCTGGTGTTTTTCTCATGATGGATGATTTATGCAGAAATGGGGCTGTGTTCTCAGTAATCCATGTCAGGAGGCACCAGTGTCAGTTTGTCCTTCGATTTGTATTCATTTTTATAACTCAGTTTAGATGGTGTTTGCCACTTTTCTCTATTTATAAATAAGTAATTAGTGCCAGGAGAAATTTTGAAACCATATGTATAGCCTTTTTCTCATATTTCACTGACTTATTTTATCACTCGTTGATACTTGCCTGGACCATTTATTACTAACGTTATCAAATGATAATTTTTCTAATTGTCATTTCTTCTACATTTGTTAGTTGGCATTATAGATATATATTTTATATTTTTATTTATTTCAGAGAGGAAGGAAAAGGGAGAGAGATATAGAAACATCAGCGATGAGAGGGAATCATTGATTGACTGCCTCGTGCATGCCCCACACTGGGGGTTGAGCCTGCAACCCAGGCCTGTGCCCCGACTTGGAATCAAACTCCTGGTTCATAGGTCGATGCTCAACCACCAAGCCGCACTAGCCGGGTGACACTATATTTTAAGCAAAAGCTTTATCTTCTCTCCCATCTACTTATATTGTATGGACTCATAAATTTCTATTTTATTCAATGGGTTTTAGTCATTACTATCTTTTTCTTTTTAAATTTATGTTGGAATAAATTTAGACTTACAAAAAAATTTCAGAAATAATACAGATTTCATATTCCCTTCTCTCACGTTCCTCTAATGTTAACATCCTACATAACCATAGAACAGTCATCAAAGCCAGCAAGTTAACATTGGTACAGTGTTATACTAAAAACCGGCCTAACTTGGATTTCACCAATTTTTTCACTAATGTTCTTTTTTCCTTCCAGGATCCATCATTATTTATTTTAATGCTCAAATAGGCCCTGATTTAGCCATTGGAACCCCCTTCAAACTTATTTTTCACCTTATTTGCATCTTTTTTTTTTTTAGCATTTTTCTGGTACAACAAAATATACTAGGCTCATCTTGTCCTTTCCTACCTCAGCCCTAGAGTCATCATTTTTTAGGACCCCTTCTTCCTTTGGTCGGAATGATATTTGGAAACTAAGTTCTTGGCATCAGATATGGTCATTATGTTTGGGTGTCATGCTTGTAGGTCCATGTAGCTAAGAACTATATGTATGTGTATAGTTCTCTATATCTATTTTTTTAATCCTCACCCAAGAATATGTTTATTGATTTTAGAGAGAGGAAGGGAGAGAGAGAAACATCAATTGTTTGCCTCTTATATGCACCCCGACCAGGGACCGAACCCACAACTCAGGTATGTGCCCTGACTGGAATTCAAACCCACAACCTTTTGGTGTTCAGGACGACGCTCCAAACAATTAAGCCACACCGGCCAGGGCCACTGTATCTATTTTTATACCCACTTCTATGTTATAACCTGTGTGTTTATGCTGATACCTCCAATTCTAACCTAACCACAGGGATTTTTTTAGCTTCCTCCTTTACATGTCTGAACTGCCTTCTATGGCAGTAAGAAGCCTGGCTCCCAGTGTCCTCCCCATATGTAGTTCTAAGCTCCATTTACCTATATGCAACCCATCTCCCAGTTGGGCTCAAGCTAAACCTTGGCTCACCAACCCCACAAGCCATACCAGAACCAAATCCTTGGTCCCAACTAAAAGGAAGGAGAAGGGGGTGGGGATACAGACTAGTTTGAGTGCCCTTGAATTAACAAGTTCTGTAACTTCCTGGGGACCTTTTGGGGGTTTGTCCATGCTTACCTCCTTACCAGCTTTTCCAGACTGTCATCTTCCTCTCCCAGTGCCGTCACTCCTTTACTTCCCAGGAGAACATCGTTTCCATATGCCGCGCACAGGCCCAGCAGAAGAATCTGCCTTGGTCATCCATAGATAAGCTTGGTCTGCGATGTGGTTTTTCTTCTCGTTGTGTTTTACTATTTCCCTCTAGTGATACTGCTCTGCAGAAGTCTCTATTCCTAGGTCATGTTGTATGGACTCATCCATACAGTGGAACTCCCAACGGTATTACACAGTTCTTAGGCTCAAGCTACAGTGAAGAGGGGAAAAGACACCATCTACATCCATGACCTGTTTCTTCAAGCTGAAGAGAAAGTGAATAACAGCAATAATCAAAATACCATATATCTGTCTAGTGCTTTACAGTTTTGAAATCAAAGCATAGTATAGTGAGTGGATAGAGCTTAACTTTGGAGTTAGACCCAAGTTCATATTCCAGTTCTGATAAATTCTATAGGGAAAATTGTATTATTTTCCTCAGCCTCAGTTTCTTCATTTATAAAATGGGGATAATGAGGCCTTCTACTCAGGTCTTAGAGGATTAAATGAGATTATATTTATAAAGCACCCAGCACGTGCTTTATAGGCTTAGAGCTGCAGTGGGAAAAAGAGATCAAAGAAGGATTATGGTGCAGACTTTTCTCCTTTGTATCATCTTCCTCAGCCAAACCCTCTCCTCCTTCCCACCCTGTCTTCCTCCCACCATATTCTGTGCTCCTTTCTGATTCCGTGCTTCAATTCTCTCACCTGAATCTGCTGTGACATTTTCTCTCTAGTGTCCTCTGGTATTTCCATTGTCTAAAGCAATTGCTCGTTTTGTGTAGACTGCAAAATTAGCATTTTGTTGCTGTCTGGGAATCTAACTATCATACGCATGAGGGTCCTGTCTCCCCAAGTAGATCAAAGCTTCTGATGGGCAGACACTGTGTCTCGGCCTGAGCTGCACCCTGACCAGGGCTTGACCCTTTGTACTCTCTTACTTGGTTATAAGTACTTTAGGGGATAAAAGACGCCTCCTTGTGATTCCAGTCAATAAACCGGTCAATGTGCCACACATCCCTTTCTCCAGGAGTCCTACAAGACGATCTTGCCAAAACTACAGGTAGTGTTCGGTGTTTGGAAAACATTATAACCTTTGCTTTTTTGTTATTGTTGAATTCATTTATATCTTATACTGATAAGCTCTGTGGGCTGTCAGTATAAGATATGGAGCATGTACCTAGGTTGCAGGCTTGAACCCTGGCCCTGGTCAGGGTGTACACAGAAGGCAACCAATCGATGTGTCTCTCTCACGTCGATGTTTCTCTCTCTCTGTCTCTCCCTCTCTTCCACTCTCTAAAAAGCAGTGGAAGAATATCCTCAGGTGAGGAGCAACAAAAAAACAAAACAAAAAGAAGTGTCAGGGTGTGACAGGACAGATGTTGAAGTGAAGATAGAGGATTGTTGTGAAGATAGGGAATTTGTTGTTGTTAATCCTCAGGTGCACCCGGAGCTCTGCACTGTGGGCTGTCAGTATAAGTACTCAGCCAGTATTTGACTGGATTAGATCCTTCCCACCCTTTCATTCCCATCCCTTAGGAACAAAGTGTGGAGGTTGATCAGCTGAGTTTGTACTGGGCCGACATAATTGGGAGATGAGGTTCGCACATAAGCTTGAGGGGTGGGCCTAGGGGGAGCAGAAGTAACATAAACATGATGCCTACTCTCATGGAGTTTATCATAACATACATGAAACAGAGAAGATGCTACTGCTATCCAGCAAGCAGCTTCTGCCTTTTGTACCAACTTCAGCTTATTAGAAGTGGCTGTCTAGAGTGCTGTCTCAGAACGATTCTGAAATTACACCAAAGACCCGTGAAAAAGATTGCCATGATTGATGAGCACTGCACCGTGAGCCCAGGATGGGAGGCAGTCGACATGCTTCCTGAATATTTCATAGCCTCGCAGTGTATATTTAAGTGTAAAATAATGAAGTGTCACCTTGGCTGATTTGGCCCAGTGGGTAGAGTGTTGGACTGTGGGTTAGATTCCAGTCAAGGGCATGTACCTAGGTTGCAGGCTTGAACCCTGGCCCTGGTCAGGGTGTACACAGAAGGCAACCAATTGATGTGTCTCTCTCACATCGATGTTTCTCTCTCTCTGTCTCTCCCCTCTCTTCCACTCTCTAAAAAGCAGTGGAAGAATATCCTCAGGTGAGGAGCAACAAAAAAACAAAACAAAAAGAAGTGTCAGTGTGTGACAGGACAGATGTTGAAGTGAAGATAGAGGATTGTTGTGAAGATAGGGAATTTGTTCTTGTTAATCCTCAGGTGCACCCGGAGCTGAATGGAGAAGTGTCAGGAGAATATTTTGGTGGAGGGAAGCATCTAGGCAAAGGCCCAGAGTCAGGGATAGAGATGGAGCAGGGGGTGGTGGAGGTGAGTCTGGCTGGAGCAGGGGGTGGCGGGGGGGTCACTCTGGAGGAGAGGTGGGAGATTACATGGAAAGGTTAGGCAAGAAGAGGCTATGAGGAATGGGGGTGGGAGGCCGGAGTTCCTTCCCTGCTGCTGACCATCATCACAAAGCCCGAGCCTTGGCACGAAGTTCTTTGAGGGCAGAATGGCGGCATCTGGATATAATAAACTTTCAATAACAAAGGCTCTGGAGTAAAATGTCAATTTTCTCCTGTTCCTGCTAATTGATGCTGTGTGTGGTTCTTGTCTTTTTCTTCCTGACTGTTATATAAATACATTTTTAAAGCACAGCTGGATTCCTGTAGCCTTAGACAGCCACCTACAAAGATGCAGAATGTCAAGAGGGGTGGGAACCCCCTCCTCCCATTCTTCACACTGCACAACTGTGCAGGGAACAGCCAGTGCAGGCCTGCTGGGTTCTAACTAGTGATGACTCACTACAACTGAAGCAAAGTCAGTGATGTTTGAATGGGAAATGGGAGAAAAAATGCAGCTGCCGTCACCACCGCAACCTGGGGCAAGCCTGGAGCTGCTCAGACCCTCTTCTCCCAAGAAGTTACATCTGTAGTTCCAAGAAAAACTGTATTAAAGGAGAAAGAAAGCATTAGAATATTTCTTTTTTGTTTTTGTGTGGGTTTTTGTTGTTGTTAATCCTCACCTGAGGATATTTTTTTCCATTGATTTTTTTTTTTTTTAGAGCGAGTTGGAGGGAGGGAGGGAGAGAGGGAGGAAGGGAGGGAGGGAAGGGGAAACAGAGAGAGAGAGAGAGAGAGAGAAACATCAATGTGAGACAGACATTATCGATTGGTTGCCTCCCACACTCGCCCCAACCAGGCCAGGGATTGAACCTGCATCCCAGGTATGTGCTCTTGATGGGAATCAGACCCACGACATTCTAACCACTGAGCAACACTGGCCAAGGCTAGAATATTTCTTTACAGTTTGTCTTTGTTTAGGCATCTATTTTGTGGGCACAGGTAGGATAATGATACCTCAATACTTGCTGACATCATAACCTTTTTGTGTTTTAGGAGGTCGCAGGGTAGAGTGGTTAAAGGTCTGAGGCTTGGAGCCAGGCTGCTTGGTTTTGAATTATGGCTCCCCCACTCTCTTGCTGTATGACAAGGTCCTTAATTTTCCTGCACTTTGCTTTTTGAAAATAAGGATAGTGATAGTTTCCTACTTCATAAGGTTATTGTGAGCATTCAGTGAAGTTCATTGAAATGACACATAAAATACGGACATAGTGCAAGTGTTCAGAAAGTGATTACTATCATTATTTAGGGTTTTCATTTGTGGAAAAGGGAGATGGTCTTATATGATAGTAGGACCAGTGCATGCACTTAAATGGTGGATGTTGGGCTCAACTCTGCCACTAAATGTGACAGACTTTCTGGCCTTACTTTTTTCATTTTTCAGAGCATTCACTAATACCTGATCTCCCTCACAGGGGGTGGGGGTCATATGTGATCATGAAATGCTTTGGAAAGTATGAAGCAGTTGGCAAGTGCCACATTATAAAAAAGGTTTTTTTATTCATTTCAGAGAAGAAAGGAGAGGGAGAGAGAGAGAGAAACATCAGTGATTGATTGGCTGCCTCCTGCATGCCCCCTATTGGTGATTGAGCCCACAACCCGGGCTTGTGCTCTGACCAGGAGTCGAACCAGTGACCACTTGGTTCCAAGGTGGATGCTCAACCCCTGAGCCACACCTGGCCGGGCCTCAAGTGCCACATTTTATTGCTGCTGTTACTATAGGAGTCATGGGGGTGGTGATGATACTGATAGAAATGGGTCTAATTTTATTTTATTTTATTTTATTTTATTTTATTTTTTTAAATATATTTTATTGATTTTTTACAGAGAAGAAGGGAGAGAGATAGAGAGTCAGAAACATCGATGAGAGAGAAACATCGATCAGCCGCCTCCTGCACATCTCCTACTGGGGATGTGCCCGCAACCCAGGTACATGCCCTTGACCGGAATCGAACCTGGGACCTTCCAGTCCACAGGCCGACGCTCTATCCACTGAGCCAAACCGGTTTTGGCTAATTTTAAATGTAAAAAGCATTAGGAATAATTTACTCATGGCTGCCAAGCACATTTATTTACTTTCTCTTTCTTGAAATAGAATAACATTTCAAGTTCTCTTCTTCCTAGAAACCTCGGGGAGCTGATAGATCGGTTTGTGGCGGATTTCAAAGCCCAGGGGCCACCTAAGCCCAACACTGATGAAGCGGGTGCCGTGCTCCCCAGCTGTGCTGACCTCTTTGTGTACTACAAGAAGTGCATGGTGCAGTGCTCTCAGCTCAGCACCGGGGAGCCAATGATCGCTCTGAGCACCATTTTCCAGAAGTACCTCCGAGAATATGCCTGGAAAATCCTCTCTGGCAACCTGCCCAAGTGAGTCCTGTTCTCCCTGGTCCGAGTGGGGAAGTATGCTTCTAAACACACCTAAATATGGGAATCTTTAAGGAAATCCACTATGAAGTTATTTCCTGAACTGCTGAGAGGATCAAGGAAGAAAACACCCTGATTGAGTTCACAAGACCTGAGACTATTTCCTCTCTAAATGGGATTCCACAGCTATCAAGACCGTTAGAGGAAATGCCCTTGCTGGCTGCCAGCATAGGTCAGATCTTACCACCGTGGGCTCGAGGGAGTTGGCCCATTATATGTATATTTAATTTTACGTGGATTCAACGGTGGCTACTTGGCCAAAAAAGTGAGGTGGTGGTGGAAATAACTTATAAACAGCATGGGCAGTTTCACTCAGGCCCCATTCAATGAGAGTATGTCTTGGGATGATAAATAGACAAGAGGCATGAGTCTGCCTTCCCTTAGTCTAATTACATCCCCAAGTCTCCTATGATATGTGTGTCTTGCTATGCTGGATAGAGTCTAATGTTTAAAGACGTAGTGAGATTTGGGGGTAGGGAGTTGCATAGCACAGCTCCTAATTATAGTGACTTCACCATAGTCACTAATGTTGTTACATTGTTATTGCTTGAAATAAATGAATCATTACACTAGGGTTTTAGATGTTCTGGTTATACTATAGCAATTTCAATTGTTATTGAATATGATCTAAGGTAAGGCTTTGAAATTTAGTGATTATGAATCATCCCGGTGGCTCAGTTCAACAATTATGGAATTAGTTTCTGTCGTCGTCACTAAAAGGTGTCCTACATGGGAGTTTTACATTACTTGGAGCAGCGGTTCTCAACCTATGGGTCGCCAACCTGTGGGTCGCGACCCCTTGGGGGTCAAACGATCCTTTCACAGGGGTCGCCTAAGACCATCGGAAAACACGTATATAATTACCTATTGTTTTTGTGATTAATCACTATGCTTTAATTATGTTCAATTTGTAACAATGAAAATACATCCTACATATCAGATATTTACATTACAATTCATAACAGTGGCAAAATTACTGTTATGAAGTAGCAACGAAAATTTTATGGTTGGGGGTCACCACAACATGAGGAACTGTATTAAAGGGTTGCGGCATTAGGAAGGTTGAGAACCACTGATTTGGAGGAAAGAAAACAAAATCCATGTGCTCCACAGGACATTTGAAGTAGCAGATATGTTTTACCAATGAGAATTTCTTTGACTGTGATAGAAACCATTTAAAAGTTTTTAGTAACTTTTGTCCTGATGATCAAAGTAATAGAAGTTCATAGAAGACACAGAAAAGCACAAAGATTGAAAAGAAAAATCACCTATAATCTCACCACCCAGAGAAAACAAGTTTAACTTTTTGGTATATGTTCTTCCATTCTTTATTTATATATATATAATGTGTGTTTGTGTCTCTTCTTTGTTTGTTTACCAGAATTGGGACTGTACTGCTTATTATAGCTTTATATCCTGCTGCTTTCTTTCTTTTTTAAAAAAATATATTTTTATTGATTTCAGAGAGGAAAGGAGAGGGAGAGAGAGATAGACATATCAATGATAAGAGGTAATCATTGATAGGCTGCCTCCTGCATGCCCCCGACTGGGATCGAGCCTGCAACCCGGGCATGTGCCCTGATCTGGAATCGAACCCAGGACCCTTCAGTTCACAGGCTGATGTTCTACCCACTAAGCCAAACCAGTGAGGGCTGTACCTTGCTGCTTTCACTTAACATCATCCTGGGAGCATTTTTTCATGTGTGTTAGCCAGTGTCCCAGCAGGAAGCCAATGATGTGCTCAGCTGGGATGTTATTAGGATTGAGGCTGCTGAGTAGTCACAAAAACCAGGGCAAGGTAGAAGGAACCAACAGAGGACTCCGAGGCATTCATATAGTAGTGGGTGATTATTACTACTTTGAAACTCACTGAGAGGTAGGGCTGAGGACAAAGGTCTGCCCCACAGAAACTATTCATAGAGGGCCAGTCACTGCCAGGACCACACTGAAGCAGAGGGAGTTGGAGGACTATTATTGCTCAGACTTCTCTCTCCTCTACCTCTCCCGACTTCCTGCTGCATCTCCCATTGGCTGAACGCAACAGGAGGAAGCCTGAGGGCCAAGGAACCTGGATGATGATAAGTCTGTGGAAGTCAGTCTCCTGAGCCATAGAGAAGAGAAAGAGCAGAAAATTGATCTGGGAGGCCAGGAGAGAATAGTGGGCACTCCTGACAGTAAATATTCATCAAAACATGTTTAATGGTGCCATGGCAGTTAAACATATGGAAAAACCTCAGTTAACTTCTGGGATTATGATTGATCATTCTCTTAACTGGTCATTTGGGTTGGGCTTACTATTTTGGTATTTTAAATAACACTCAGAAAAGCATCCTTGACCGAAACCGGTTTGGCTCAATGGATAGAGCGTAGGCCTGCGGACTGAAAGGTCCCAGGTTCGATTCCGGTCAAGGGCATGTACCTGGGTTGCGGGCACATCCCCAGTAGGAGATGTGCAGGAGGCAGCTGATCGATGTTTCTCTCTCATCGATGTTTCTAACTCTCTATCTCTCTCCCTTCCTCTCTGTAAAAAATCAATAAAATATATTTAAAAAAGAAAAAAAGAAAAAAAAAGAAAAGCATCCTTGAACAGAAGTGGAACTACTGGCTTAAATCACCTGGACATTTTTATAAGCTCCTGAAATACACCTCCAGAAGGGCTGTCCAGTGTGATGCTCCTAACCCATAGTGGACAAGAGTGAAACATCAGTGTGAGAGAAACACATTGATTGGTTGCCTCCTACACGAGCCCCGACCAGAGCTGGGGCTGGGGAGGAGCCTGCAATCACGGTACATGCCCTTGACCAGAATCAAACCCGGGACCCTTTGGTTCACAGGTTGATGCTGTATCCACTGAGCCAAACCAGCTAGGGCTAATTTTTAAGATAAATGCCATTGAATTCTATCTACTTAAAAAAAAATTAGACACTCATGGTTGAAAGAACAGGAAGTTTTATAACCGCATTTTGACATTTTGTGAGCATGTGATTAGACCCTAGTAAAGGGGTGGGCAAACTTTTTGACTCGAGGGCCACAATGGGTTCTTAAACTGGACCCGAGGGCCGGAACAAAAGCATGGATGGAGTGTTTGTGTGAACTAATATAAATTCAAAGTAAACATCATTACATAAAAGGGTACGGTCTTTTTTTTTTTTTTAGTTTTATTCATTTCAAACAGGCCAGATCCAGCCCGCGGGCCGTAGTTTGCCCACGGCTGCCCTAGTAGGAAGTGATGAGATGCCTTCTGGTTTCTTGAGAAAATGGGGGTTTGGGCAGGAACCATTTCTTTCTTTTTTTTTTTTAATATATTTAATTGATTTTCTATAGAGAAGAAGGGAGAGGGATAGAGAGTTAGAAACATTGATGAGAAACATCGATCAGCTGCCTCCTGCACCCCCTACTGGGGATGTGCCCGCAACCAAGGTACATGCCCTTGACCGGAATCGAACATGGGACCCTTCAGTCTGCAGGCTGACACTCTATCCACTGAGCCAAACTGGTTAGGGCATAGGAACCATTTCTTAACATGCACTTTTGTACCCCTCCACCACAACATGCAAATTCCTGTGCAGAGTTTGCTTGACTGAGAGAAACAATTGGGGAGCCAGCTCTTGTGCTTCAGATGATCCTGAATGAGCTCAACAGATCAGGAAATGCCAAGCTAAGCAGCCAGTGTTCAGCAGCCTCCTCTGTATCAGAGTCATCACAGTAAATATGACTGATTACTGGCTCACTGTTGGAAACATCTTTTCCTATTTCTGATGGTCTGAGAATTTAAACAGATGATAGTCAAGGTGAGGTCAATAGGAAAGGACTTGTATGTGGGTTTATTTGGGTCATGTCCAGCCTTTCCTTCCCCCCTTTCTTTTCTTAAAATGTGCAGTTTCCAGTTCAGGAAGCAAATGAGAAGTCCCAGCCTGACTACTTCCTGTTCCTTTTCCTCAGAACGACAAGCAGCAGTGGAGGGCTGACCATCAGCAGCCTCCTCAAGGAAAAGGAGGGCTCCGAAGCAGCCAAGTTCACTCTGGAGGAGCTCTGCCTCATCTGCAGCATCCTGAGCACAGCAGAGTACTGTCTGGCCACTACCCAGCAGGTGAGCCACCTGGCCGCCCGCTCCCCACCTCCTTTTCCAGGACTATCTTGGCCCCTTAGCTCAGTTGGTAAGAGTATGGGCCCTAAAAATGAAAGAAAAAAAGTATGTGCCCTAACAAGGTCTCATAAAACCTTGGGCAGACTAGTTGGCCTCCCACAGAGGAAAACTGCTGGCTGTCCAGCCAGAAGACGGCCATCACAGAAGGGCCTTGTTAAAGGATCCCAGGCAAGGAAGTATGACTGAGCTCTTCCCCGGAGTTATGTAAGCTACATAAAGGGCATGCCCTCCTAAAAGTAGGTCAGTAGCCCCATCTCCTGTATGAGACAAGCAGGAACAAACTGAAGGGTACTAGGACCCAGACTCTGGTGGTGATGAGTCACAGCAGTTATTCCATTCTCAGAAGTCTTACTAGGCTAAGCAGAATTCTTTGGGCTTTTATGTGTCTCCTGGAATTTACATAGCAGTCTCAATCTGCCTAAACAAACAACCATTGTTTGGATGTTGACGTTCAGGAACTGTGAGGCAGGAAAGGGTGATGCCTCTACTGGAGTTCCTCATTAAAAGAAGGAAGACCCAGAATAATTTACCATTCAGCCTTAGATGTGGATTAAAAGTGCCTTTTCACATTTGCTCTGGAATTCACCTAAAGCCAAAGAAAGGACGCAATTGGGGAAGGTGTTGCTCTTCCCCTTTTGGGGGTTTATTATTTACACATGTCTAGAACATAGGAAGGCCGTCATGAACTATGGTTCAGACGGGACAGCTTGGAGCCCCTGTGAGCCAGAGTAAGAGTACAGAACAGCCAGATAAGCAGTGTTTCCCCTAAAACTTCATAGTGGGGTTAAGCCAGTCAGAGGCCAGGCAGTAGCATGCTCTGCTTGGGGACGTGGGTAGATTGAGTCACACAGGGGATGATCTGTCAAGGTTTGGCCTTGGAGCCAGAGACAGCATTCCACTTGTTAGAAATGAGGCAAGTCCCCAACTTCAGGGGTCCTGGTAGAACACAAAGCAGACTCGGGAGCCAGGCAGCAGGCAAATGTGTCTACTCCTGCAGGAGGTGTGCAGCACGTGGTCAGGGAGCACGCGCACTGAGCCGGTGGTCTGCTTGGCTTTTTAATCCTGGCGCACCTGACCTGTCCCTCGCTCTTGATTGGAGCTCAGGCGCACAGACTTTCGAGATTGGCTGATTCAAAGGGAGAGGTTGGCCTTTGCCATTTCAAGATGTTGGCCCCCAGGGGAGCTGCAAGCCATGAGGCCAAAATGGCAGCTGCCAAGTCAGTCAGTCCCACATGGTGGCTGTCTAAACTGTTCTTGGACAGAAATGATGACTGGTTTATTCTCACACACTTAACCCCAAGAACTCCCAATATCTGTGAGGACCTCCAAGGAAGGGGTCCCAGAGTTCTTTGAGGAAGAAGCACTAGTGAACTATTTTGTGCAGAATTAGAAAGAATACACACAGATAAATAATGGTATTTTAAAAGTAAAATAACTGTGGTACAAAAACAACCTATAAAAATAATGACCCTTGATCCCATCACCCTCAAATAATCATATTAGCAATTTGGAGGGTTGTGTTCTTTTTTAATTATTTCCTTTTTTAACTTTTTTTTAAAAAATATATTTTATTGATTTTTTACAGAGAGGAAGGGAGAGAGATAGTTAGAAACATCAATGAGAGAGAAACATCGACCAGCTGCCTCCTGCACATCTCCTACTGGGGATGTGCCCGCAACCCAGGTACATGCCCTTGACCAGAATCGAACCTGGGACCTTTCAGTCCGCAGGCCGACACTCTATCCACTGAGCTAAACCGGTTTCGGCAACTTTTTTAAAATGTATTGATTTGAGAGAGAGGGGAAGGTGCCAGGGGAGGGGGAGAGAGGAACATCAATTTATTGTTCCATTTACTTATGCAGTCATTGGTTGCTTCTTACATGTTCCCTGACCGGATTGTGCCCACAGCGTAGCTATCGGGACGGAGGCCTGGCCGCTGAGCTGGCAGCAGGGTAGAGGTTCCAGTGGCTTTTCATGGGGGAGCCAACCTGGATAAGTCCTTCTGGTCAGAGATGGGACAGGGGAACATCGGTGAGAACATGAGCCACAGTGGATTAAACAGCAAATATTATTCCATCCGTTTGATTATAATGATTTTAAAAAAATTTATTTCTCACATTTGAAGATCCTAAGAAACCGTGGGAATGAATTAAAGAGTGGCAAATAAAGGGGAAATTCTTGTCCTGCCTTTCCTAGCTGACTTGTACCTCAGGATAACCAAATAGTGGACAATGGGAAGTACCTCTTTATAGCTGAATTTTAGTTAATCAATGAAGAAGAAAAGATAGAATTAGAATTTTTTTAATGTTTTTATTGATTTCAGAGAGAGGAAAGGAGAGGGAGAGAGATAGAAACATCGATGAGCCCTAGCCAGTTTGGCTCAGTGGATAGAGCGTCGGCCTACGGACTGAAGGGTCCCGGGTTCGATTCCCAGTCAAGGGCACATGCCAGGGTTTCGGGCACGATCCCTGGTTGGGGGGGGCGTGCAGGAGGCAGCTGATCAATGATTGATTCTCTTTCATCATTGATGTTTCTATCTCTCCCTCTCCCTTCTTCTCTGAAATCAATGAAAATATTTTTTTAAAAAAGAAACATTGATGAGAGAAACATGGATCTGCTGCCTCTTGTACAACCCTCACTGGGGATCGAGCCCGAAACCCAGGCATGTGCCCTGACCAGTAATCAAACTGTGACCTTTTGGTTCATGGGACAATACTCACTGGCCGGGCTAGAATATCATTGTTTATACATCCTAGTGGAATAATGTATTTGGGCATTGACCATCAATGGCTACTGATACGACAAAAGGAGAGACAGGCAAACATCATGCATCTGCCCTGCTGGTGTAGTTCAGTGGTGGAGCATTGAACTATGAACCAGGAGGTCACCGTTCTATTCCCGGTCAGGGCACATGCCCGGGTTGCAGGCTCGATCTCCACTAGGAGGCATGCAGGAGGCAACCAATCAATGATTCTCTCATCATTGATGTTTCTATCCCTCTCTCCCTCTCCCTTTCTTTCTCTGAAATCAATTAAAAAGACTATTAAAAAAAAAAAAAAGAATCCGAGCAGTAAAATTTTATAAACAATGCCAAGCCCTTGCCGGTTTGGCTCAGTGGATAGAGCATCGGCCCGCTGACTAAAGGGTCCCGGGTTCAATTCTGGTCAAGGGCACGTATCTTGGTTACAAGCTCGATCCCCATCCCTGGTCAGGGTGCTTGTGGGTGGTAACCAATTGATGTCTCTCTCTCACATCAATGTTTCTCTCTCTGTCTCTTCCCCTCCCTTTCACTCTCTCAAAAAAAAAAAAAAAAGGAAAAATATCCTCCAGTGAGGATTAACAACAACAAAAGCCAATAATGTATCAATATTGGTTCATTAATTGTTACACTTTTACACTTAATATTTGCATGGGGTATTTCATTCATTAGTCCATTTATTCAAGAGATCTTTATGAAGCAGGTGCTGTGGTTGATGTTAATTAACAATGGTGAACAAAGTAGCCAAGTTTCTTTCTGTCATGGAACTTAGACTTGATGGAAGACCCCAGGTAATAAATATGTAACTTCAGTTTTGTGGTAAGTGCTAAGAAGGAAACAGATGTCGCAGTGCTAGTGAGGGAGCTGCCTACAGAAGTAGAGTGGACAGAGGGCCTGTTCTGGGGCAGTTGGCTGGGCAGCGTCCCTGCACCAAAAGGTTGCTGCTTAGATTCCCGGTCAGAGCATATGCCCAGGTTGCAGGCTCGGTGCCCAGCAGGGGGTGTGCAGGAGGCAGCTGATCCACTTCATATCGATGTTTCTCTTTCTCTTTTCCTCTCCCTTCCTTTCTCTAAAAATATTTATTTAAAATAGAGAGAAGGGCCTCTCTGAGGAGTGACATTGAAGCAGAGACCTGAGGGTTGGGAAGGAGACTGCCCAGTGAGAAGCTGGGGGGGGGGGGGGGGCGGTGCTAGGCAGTGTTTCAGAGAGAGGAGGTAGGAAGTTGGAAGGCCCTGGTGGGGGAGCAGACTTTGGTATTTCCAAAACGTTAACTGGTCAGTGTAACTGAAGCCAAGCCAGCAAGGGGGGAAGCTGGAGGTGGCAGGACAGACAGGACCCAAATCGAGGTTAGAAGTTTGGATTCATTTTCAGTGTGGTAGGCAGAGGCTGCTGACCAGTTTAAGCATTGTAAGCCTGCACCATAATTTGTTTTATCAGTCCCTTGTAAATATACGTGTAGATTGTTTCCAGTTTTTCAATAACAAATAACGTTAGAAAGTGAGCTTTATGAGAACGGAATCTTACTGTTTTGTTCATTGAATAACTCCATTACTCTTTTACAGAGCCTGGTACAAAATGAGCTTTCAGTAAATATTGATTGAGTTCATGAATGCTGCAAAGAATACTTGCATATCTTTGTACGTTGTCCTCATTATTTCATTAAAGTACTTTCCTAGAGCTGAAATTGCTGGCTTAAAGGCTGTGTATATTTAATTTTTTGCTTTTTAAATAAATTGCTTTCCAAAAAGATTACACTAATTTATGCACCCCTAAGAGCATTTTTTAAATTTAAGGCAACACATTCATTAGTTTGTGGAATAAATAGGTCTGGGAGTGCTCGGTGAATCCGTTTCTGGGATGGTTGGAGATAGTTACAATTCCGGGTCAATTATATTTTTCTTCGAGGCGCTGGGAGCATGGCCAGGGTTTTCTCCTAGGCTGTAGACTGCTTCTCCTCAGTATCCCCAACACCTTAACCCTGTGGGTGGTGTGTAGGAGTACTCAGTGAAGACTTTCATACTGATTTGGTTGCCACCCACCACCAGAGGTTTCCAATGTTGGGGAGTGAGCCTGCAGTGGATGAGTAGTGAGTATCCTAAAAACCAGGGTCTTTTTTCAAATTAGTGAAATGGCTCTGACCAGTGTGGCTCAATTGGTTGGAGCGTTATCCCATGCACCAAAGGATCGCGGGTTTGATTCTATCAGGGCACATGCCCGGGTTGCGGGTTCAATTTCCAGTTGGGGAGCATCTAGCATCCAAGAGGCAACCAATCAATCAGTTTCTTTCTTTCTTTCTTTCTTTCTTTCTTTCTTTCTTTCTTTCTTTCTTTCTTTCTTTCTTTCTTTCTTTCTTTCTTTCTCGCTTTCTCGCTTTCTCGCTTTCTCGCTTTCTCTCTTTCTCTCTCTCTCTCTCTCTCTCTCTCTCTCTCTCCCTCTCCCTCTCTCCCTCCCTCCCTCCCTTCCTCCCTCCCTCCCTTCTTTTCTCCCCCCCCCTCTCTCTCTCTCTCTTTCCCTACCTTTCTCTCTAAAATCAATAAGAACTTATCCTCACATGAGGATTAAAAAAAATTAGTGAAATAAATTGTCAGAGTGTCATAAGAAACAATTACAACCCAATGCTCAAGGGCACAGGTTCTAGAGGAAGTTGATTTCCTGGTCCCACCACTTCCTGTCTTGGGTAGGTCACTCCTCCATTTCCTCACCTGTAACATGGGGATAGGAATAGAATCTTCCTCCTAGGTTTGTGAGAATGCAATGAGTCAATGCAGGAAAAGGGCCTGGAATTATGCTTGAATCATCAAACTCAGTCCATGTTAAGTATTCATTCTTATTATGGTTCTTATTTGGATAATCATTAAGCATGTTTTTCTTTTCTAACAGCTGGAAGAAAAACTCAAAGAAAAAGTTGATATAAGTCTGACTGAACGAATCAATCTGACTGGAGAAATGGACACATTCAGCACGTATGTACCTCACACACACTTGCTCATGGTCTGCCCTGCACAGAGCGGCATGTCTCAGGCTATGGGCCTTAGGTCACTGCAGAGCCTTCGAGGCTTCCAGGGCCTTCTGATGGATCAGGATCATCCTCCACCAGCCACCAAGAAGAACCATGAGGAGCTGGTGCGGCTGCGTCCCATTCTGTCTCCTCAGATAGAACCGTTTTTAGCTTCTAGGTTTTTATTGTTTCACTATTAGAATAGCAAAAAGAATGCCCCCCTTGGACATCCCTGAAGGAGGGTCAGATCCAAGGCCTCCTATCTGCCTCCTAAATCCACAGAGGGCCAGCCCCACCTCCAGTGTTTTAGAATATAAAGCAGCGCCCAGCCGGTTTGGCTCAGGACAGAGTGTCGGCCTGCGGACTGAAGGATCCCAGGTTCTGTTCTCATAAAGGGCAGCTACCTTGGTTGCAGGTTCCATCCTCGGCCCTGGTTGGACGCATGCGAGGCAACCAATCGATGTGTCTCTCACATTGATGTTTCTCTTTTTCTGTCTCTCCCCCCCACCCCCCTCCACTCTCTCTAAAAAAACCAATGGGAAAATATCCTCGGGTGAGGATTAACAAACAAAAAAAATTGTAATACAATATAAAACAGTGATTTTCAACCTTTTATCTCCTGGCACACATAAACTAATTACTAAATTTTTGCAGCACACCAAACAATATATATATATATGCTGTGGCACACTGATTGGAAATATCTGGTATACACTGTAAGCAGCCAGATTTTAGCTGTGTGTGTGTGTGTGTGTGTGTGTGTGTGTTTGGGTTGGGGGAGGTGGGGTGTCTGTCCAAGAAGTTCAAACTGAAAAGCCTTCTCGAAGTAGTTCTTTCCCTGGTGTTTCTTAGCAGTATTTTTTTCGTGGTCATTACATGAGATTGGGATAGGCTGAGCTTTCTCATCACCACTTTTTGAGGAAAAATTAAAGTTTTCTTAAGTCATTTCCTCTCCTTTGTACTTTTGGAGGTAGGAGTGAAGAGAGATTCTGGGTGCAGCAAATAGAAAAAATTTTGTGGAATTTTGTGTCCTCAGTGAGGACACACCTAAATAAGACCAGGACATGCAGCAAGAATGAAGAAAGAGCCAAGTGTTCCTCGTTGTCACTAATTCCCTTTTGAAATTCAACTCGAGTGTACTGAGTTTCTGATGAAATGATGAATCTCATTTTACACGGGTGCCTAAAACATTTGGGAGGGCTGTGTCACTTAAGTCCTCTTTTGGAAAGTTCTGACCTACGAATTTGTTTGACTTGCAGTGTCATCTCGAACAGCATCCAGTTGTTGGTTCAGGACCTGGATGCTGCCTGTGACCCGGCCCTGACTGCCATGAGCAAGGTAAGGGTTTGGGAAGTTGCTTCCCAGACATCCAAGGGTGACCCCAGATGGTTTCTATCAGCTCTTGCCTGGAGCGTCTTCAGGCTCTTCAGTGCTTAGAGTATCAGTCTGGAGGAGAATGGAGGACCGCAAGGAGGCTCCCAAAGTGCTCATTTTATCTTGTACCTTAAGTCCATCTCTTGTCCTTTTTTAAAAGATATATATATATATATATATATATATATATATATATATATTGATTTCAGAGAGGAAGAGAGAGAGAGAGAGAGAGAAAGGAACTTCAGTGATGATAGAGAATCATTGATTGGCTGCCTCCTTCACGCCCCCTACTGGGGATTGAGCCTGCAACCGGGACATGTGCCCTTGGTGGGAATCAAACCCGGGACCCTTCAGTCCGCAGGCCAATGCTCTATCCACTGAGCCAAACCAGCTAGGGCCCATCTCTTGTCCTTTGAGAACAAGATGGGGAGCAGATGGGTTTGGTAAGTCTAAAGGAGATGTTAACTTTGGTGAGCATCTGACACGTGCTGATGAAAGTTTTAAGTGGTCTCACCAGAATGGGTGCTTTTGTTAGTAACTTCTGGCTCATCTTCATTGTTGCCCACTGAGAGGATTTTCTCATTCTTTCTGAGCTCTGGTGCCCATGCAGGATTGTTTAATCAGGTTGTGGACCCTGGTGTTCTGTTACCTTAGCTGCCCATCAGTTAGTTCTCAGCCCTCCTTTGACACCTACCACATGCTGCCTTGTGTTGCTATTTGGCTTTTATGTACCTGTGTCTTTCTTCCTAAAGGGATATAAATTCCTTAATGCATGGACCATATAGAACATAGAAGACTTTCATGTTTGTTGATTAATTGAGATGGAACAGGCAATTCTTTATTTATTTATACGTCAAATAACATTAAGCTATCCACTGTAGAACCTTCTAGAGCTGAGGTCAGCAAACTGCAGCCTGTGGGCCAAATTAGGCCCACTGCCTGTTTTTGTAAATAAAGTTTGTTTTTGTAATCACAAATAGGATTTTTTATTTGTCACCATTAAGTCCGACTTTTAAACAGATTCTTGAACCAGAAGCTCAAATCCATCAGCTCATTCAACTTTAGCACCTGTCTCATCCCCAGTAGCGTTTGCAGAACTGCTACCTTCACCGTGAAGCTCCATGAGTTTCCCCAATTCAAACTTGGACTTCTTCAGCATTGACTTTTCTAACAAAGACATCATGGAGCAGATTAAGGAATTGGCAAGACTTTTCCAGTGTTCTCTGGAATCAGTTTATTGACCACTTCTTTCTTTTTTTTTTTTTTTTAATATATTTTTTATTGATTTTTTACAGAGAGGAAGGGACAGGGATAGAGAGTTAGAAACATCAATGAGAGAGAAACATCAATCAGCTGCCTCCTGCGCGGCCCCTACTAGGGATGTGCCCACAACCAAGGTACATGCCCTTGACCGGAATCGAACCTGGGACCCTTCAGTCCGCAGGCCAACGCTCTATCCACTGAGCCAAACTGGTTAGGGCTTGACCACTTCTTTCAAGTCATTTGTCTGCACCTCTTGGGTCATGATTTCCATCATCATCTTCCAGATTTGGTGGGCCTGTTCATGCTGAGCACAAGGAGGCCTTCCAAAACTGATTCTTGCGTTTTTTAGTAAAACCAACACAGAATAGACAAAGCAAATAACCATCAGTAGTCTTGACATCAACATGAGCTTCAATCATGGTCTGCCTTTTTTTTTTATCCTCACCCGAGGATATGTTTTTATTGATTTGAGAGAGAAAGGAATAGGAGAAAGAGAAACATCGATGTGAGAAACATCAATCGGTTGCCTCCCATATGAGCCCTGAACAGGGATTGAACCCACAACCTAGGTATGAACCCTGACTGGAAATTGAACCCACAACCTTTTGGTACAGGACAATGCTCCAACCAACTGAGCCACCCAGCCAGGGCTGGTCTGCCGTTCTTTGACATGGAGTACATTTAGTGTCCATGGTAAGATCATGCCATGGAAATTAGGCAAATTTTTGTCCTGAACATTCTTAGCTTGGATTTTCTAAATGGAACTGCATCATTCTGCGTTTCAGATAGGCACACTTCAAAAACACAACCCTTGAGACCATTAGATAGAATTTTGTTCCTTAAGTTCTCGTGACGAGTACTTTTCCAATATTTCTTATACCGAACATAGCTGGTGCTTTCTCATCATACCAATCTTGCTTAAAAAATGTATCGACCTCTCTAGCCAATTTGGCTCAGTGGATAGAGCATCAGCCCGTAGATTGAAGGGTCCCAGATTCAGTTCTGGTCAAGGGCATATACCTCAGTTGCAGGCGCGATCCCTGGCCCTGGTCGGGGCTTGTGCGGGAGGCAACCAGTTGATGTGTCTCTCTCACATTGAAGTGTCTCTCTCACATCGATGTTTCTCTCTCTTTCACTCCCCCTCCCTTCCACTCTCTCTAAAACTCAATGGGAAAATATCCTCGGATGAGGATTAACAGAAAAAGAAAATGGATTAACCACTTTCTTCTTGGCTCCCTTTTTGTCACCTTTTGTAAGTCACTTGTTCTTGCCGATTGCCATGGTGCTGTTCAGAGAGCCGAAAGGTGCAAATAAAGTCTTAAATAAAGGTGTACAGTGGGGCCTTGACTTACGAGTGTCCCGCCTAACGAGTTTTTCGAGATATGAGCCGTCTCTCGGCCAATTTTTTACTTTTGAGTTGCGAGCTAAAATTCGGGCTACGAGCCAGCTTCAGATACCCCACCGCTAGTTGGCGCAGCGAACGTCACAGTGAACGCCACAACATCAGCCCAGCATCACGTGTCTCACTCGTTCACTTTTTGATTTGATATACGAGTAATTTGAATTACGAGCTCCATCACGGAACGAATTAAACTCGTAAGTCAAGGCCCCACTGTACATAAAGTTTTATTGGAACATAGCCATACTCATCTATCTATACAGGGTGGGCCAAAATTAGGTTTAGAGTTGTTTGTATGGAAAAATATACAGTAATTAATAAATAATAATACAAGAATAAAGTCTGGCGGTGGGTGAGAAGAGATTAACCAAAGAACTTGTATGCATATATGTATAACCCAAGGTCTGGGGTGCAGGTGGGGGTGGGGGTGGGCTAGAAGGGGTCAAAGGGAGGAGAATAAACTCTGTGTTTCACATACAACGGCAAACCTACTCTTGCCCCACCCTGTATATTGTCTGTGGCTGCTTTTTGGCTACAAGGGCAGAATTAAGTAATTGCAACTGAGACCATATGGCTCGCAAAGCCTAAAATATTTACAATCTGGCCCTTTACAGAAAAAGTTTGCCAATGCCTATTTTAGTCTTAGACTCTTGTAGTATTCTTACCGATTCTGGAGAAAGAACTTCTCTGGGGTATACTGGTCAGTAGCAGATGGAGCACAGTGGAAAGAACACT
Source organism: Myotis yumanensis (assembly GCF_028538775.1). Classification (NCBI taxonomy): domain Eukaryota; kingdom Metazoa; phylum Chordata; class Mammalia; order Chiroptera; family Vespertilionidae; genus Myotis; species Myotis yumanensis. The sequence continues at coordinate 19,153,633 of NW_027223767.1, read as the reverse complement.
GGCTTTGGAGTCAGACAGGCCTAACTCCCCTCATTTTTCCTCGGGGGAGGGAGGGTGTTGAGCACATGACTTAACCTCTTGGGGCCCAAGTTACCGTCTCTGTATGTGAAGTCAGGCATCTGCTTCCGGCGCTGTGAGGATGGAGCACAAAGAGAGGGACTGACCCGGTGCCAGTAGATGCTAGCCCTCTCTCCCTCTTGTCAGGAGGAATGGCTGTGTCATGAGGTTTTGTTAGCAGACATTTGGTCTGAATTTGGTTTTGTAGTAGATTGTAAATATTTAACAAAAATAGGATTAAACCCGAAGCTTAGACTTCAGGGTTTTATGAAGCTAAGTGGGGAGTCCTGAAAAGCTGATGTCACAGCTTTTCTATTCAAAAGGTGGATCCTCTCGCCAATCCTGGCGATGTGCGTTTCCAGTATTCTCAATGTTTACAAGCAGAAAACTCTGAGCAGGCAGGTTGAGGCTCACCCATTTTCTTAAAGGAACGTGGCTCTAAAGATCCATTTTGTGGGTTCATCCCTGGCTGCTGGTGCTCACTGTATCCTGAGCATGATCCGTTCCAGCTGCCATCTCTCCTGAACTGCCACACACTGTAGATCGGAATGCAGCTGGTGGAAGAACTTTTACATTTTCCAAAGAAGAGGGGATTTTTTTTTTCTGTTAGTAAAACAACAGTTGTAGGGGATTTAACACTCCAGGTGTTGCTTATATGAACTTGTCAGTTCACTAGGTGGGTTTCCCTCAAGCCCCCTGCCCCTAGCCCTACCGCTCATTTCTCCCCCAGACCCACACCAGCAAATACTAACAGAGACCATACCTCCCGAATCTTTTGTTTATATCATAGGAAAACCACAGGCTTGGGAACGCAGGGGCTGGGAGGCTATGGCTCTTTGTCTGAGTCTTCTGGAGTTCTAGCAAAATGAAATCCATGTGATGAAAATGACTAGATATAAACAAGCCAAGTGGTCAGAGTGATTCAACATACAGCCTGTGATTGGTGCCTGCATCCTGTTTTGTGTAGTTTCTTCTAGGATTTTAAAAAACTTTTGTTTGGTAATCATGCTTATTACTATCTCTGATTCCATCATTTTTGCTGCTAATTGAACAGTTCAAATCAGACTCTTCCCAGCACGGTGCTGGGAGTTGCAAAGCTGGGAAGGATATACTAGTAGATCTTATCTCAAGGCTCTTAGATTCCAGAAGGTGTGGGGCAAGAGATGTGTGAGATGAGAGGGATGCCCAAATAACTGCAATATAGTACCGTAAAAAAATCAGTACCATAGAAAAGCACAAAATATTCCCTCTTTCAGAGGGGAGAGTTATATCCTGATGGGGAGATGAGAAGAGCCTTTGTAAGGAAGTGGCATTTGAAATAGGCCATGAAGGATGGTGCAGTTTGAACTAACCTGTGATGAGGAGAGCATTCCGAACAGGGTGACAGTATGAACAAAGGTTTGTAAAGTGAGGAAAATCAGAACTTTGTCAAAATTGCCATTCTCGTTACACACCTTTGGAATTCCACAGGGTACTCTGTACTTGCGCTTACAAGGGAAACCTGCCCTCAAGAAGTTTATATTCAGGGGAGGGGGTACTTAGAATAACTGGTGCTGTAAATAAATGTACTTTATAAGCCTTAGCTGGGTAGCTCAGTCGGTTCGAGCATTGTCCCAATATGCCAAGGTTGCGGGTTCGATCCCCAGTCAGCGTACATACAAGAAACAACCAATGAATGCATAAGTAAGTGAACAACAAATTGATGTTTCTCTCTCTTAAATAAATTTAAAAATTTAAGTTTTAAAAAAATGTATTTTATAAATGATAAGAAAAGAGAGTGTTGGGTTTACCAGAGTAGAGTGGAGGTGTTGGATGATACTGAGTTTGACAAGATGGATTGAGCCAAACAATTTAGTTACATCATTCTCCTGGGAGGACACCTGATTCTCATTGAAGGCACCCTGTGACCTCCTCATTGGTTAGCATGTAGGGCTTTCATTATTTGTCCCTTCCCTACTTTGTTAGTTCTGCAACTCCTGTGTATATACCTAAATACAGTCTCCAGGCCACTTTCACGTCCCTGAATACATTACTTTTTTGTGGTTTCCATCCCTTTTCTCATTCTGTTCTTTCTAGAATTCTCTTCCCACTATTGTCTGCCTAGTGATCATATCCTTTAAGAAATGTCTGCCCCTCTTTAAAAATTGAGGTATAATTCACCCTTTTAAAATCTATAATTCAGTGTTCACAGGGCCATCCATCCACCACTGTCTAATTCCAGAATGTCTTTACTACACCAAAAGGAAACCCTATTCTATTAGCAGTCAACGCCCTGTTTCCCTGACAATCACTGATCTGCTTTCTGTCTCTATGGATTTGCCTGTTCTGGACATTTCACATAAATGGAGTCATATAATATAATATGTGGCTTTTGTGACTGGCTTCCTTCACTTAGTCTGATGTTTCCAATGTTCATTCATGGGATAGTATGTATCAGTACTTCGTACCTTTTTATGGCTGAATAATATTCCACTGTATGATTATACCACATTTGGTGTATCCATTCATCAGTCACTGGACATTTGGGTGTGTCCACATTTAAATTATTATGACTAATGCTATGAATATTCATGTATAAGTTTTTGTGTGAATATAGTATACATCTAGCTTTCCCAGTACCATTTGTTGAAAAGACTTTTCTTTACCCTTTTGACACTCCTGTGTAAAATCAGTTGACTATAGATATGAGTTTACTTCTGGACAGTCAGGTCTATCCCTTTGATCTATATGTCTGTCCTGAGGCCAGTACTATACTGCTTTGTAGAAAGCTTTGAAATCAGAAGTGTGAGTCCTCTACCTTTGTTCCTTCTCGAGATTGTTTTGGCTGTTTTAAGTCTCTTACAGTGTCACCATGTTTTGTCTTACCAGCGTGTCTTTCTCTCTCGAGACACCACAGTATATAGACTACCTCTCTATTTTGTTATACAATTATTTTTCCATTTCTGCCTCTCCTGTTAAGCTTTGAACAACTTGAAGCTTATTCCATTTTGGGTCTACATAGCATAGCATAGTCCTTGCTTAACAGTAGTACAGTAAGTCCTCACTTAATGTTGCTACTTTAAATGAAATGACATATAATGAAACCAATTTTACATAAGCTAATTGGTATAAACAAGAGTTAAGTTCCTACCGCATTATAACAAAACAACACCGAATGACACAATGTTCTTTGAGGACTTGCTGTACTCCCTGAATGACTTTGAAGCTGAAGAAGGCGGGAAGAAGAAAGAACTACTAGTAAAGTTTGTAGACACCCATTTGACCAAAGGATGGCGGCAACAGAGAAGATGGGTAACGGCACTGAACAGATCGAGCTGTGTGGAGCTGGTGGACTAGAGCAGGAGACTTGAGTGTCTTATAGGAAGTGGCAGGATCGAGGACCCTGGGATCTTTAGGTGCATGCATACGAGTGCTGTTGAGGATGATGTGATGCTCCTCGATGGTACCTAATAGCAGGGCTTCTTACTTCATTAAGTGGCATCTGGCGCTGACTGAAGAAAGGTCAGAATCAGGAGATGCCCACACCCTCCTATTCGCTCCCCCAGGTGTGGGCAAGAGCCCTGCTGCTGGAAAAGGAGAGGAAAACACAGAGGGGCAAAGTTAGTAGAAAACATACGCACAAATGGCCTTAAGCAGGCCAGGCCCATGTGGAGGAAGTGAAATATGAGAATTTAGTGCAGTGATGCGAACCTTTTGTGCTCGGCGTGTCAGCATTTTGAAAAACCCTAACTTAACTCTGGTGCCGTGTCACATATAGAAATTTTTTGATATTTGCAACCATAGTAAAACAAAGACTTATATTTTTGATATTTATTTTATATATTTAAATGCCATTTAACAAAGAAAAATCAACCAAAAAATGAGTTTGCATGTCACGTGACACGCGTGTCATAGGTTCGCCATCACTGGTCTAGTGGTTTCTCTGAAATTGTAACTTTGAGATTATAGTAGTGTTGCTGAAAAGTGATGTTAAAATTACCTTTCAGACTACTTTTCCCTCCCATATTGCTTTATTTTCTTAGATGAGCTCTGTGAGATGATAGGAAGTTAAGTCACTTGTCCATGATCTCTTAGCCAGCAGGTGGCAGAACCAGGATTCAAACTCCGGTCTCTCTGCAGGATTGCACCATATCATACATACAGAATAGGAGTAAGTCATTTTGGAATATGTGGAAACTGAGGCAAGGCAGCTTAAGTGATTTGCTCAAAAGTGGAGGAGCAGTAAGTCAGTGTGTGCCCAGTACTACTAGGTTCACAGGAGTGTTCATGCTTCCTTGATTATGAGCTCTTCAAGCATTCCCACGCATCCTGGTAGATATCTGTCTTCAGCTTTTCTTGGTCTGACACCATGACTTTCCTACAGGGAAGAAAACAGGTTGAGCAGCCAACCCAATTATTCCAGCCTGCTTTGTATATTTCTCCCTGAAGATTAATGAGTAATTATCATCTGGTGTGTTTATTTAGGTTTTGGTTTTTTTTTTTTTTTCCATAATATACCCAAAGCCATTAAGCTTTATAATAGTGAAGCAAGAAATAAAATCAAGTCTCCTGATTCTTGAAAAAGGGAGTTGTTTGAAGTGTTTTGTGGAAATAGGAAGACTTCTGTTTTTTAAATGTAAATTCCATAAATCTTTAGAAGTCAGTATGACTAAATATGGCCTTACAGGTAGGATTTTTTTTTTTTTTAATTTATGGCTTTCTTTAAAGCAGGGGTGGGGAACATTCAGCCTGTGGGCCATATAAGGCCCACGAAATCATTTGGTCTGGCCCTGCCAAGGCATTAGGGGTAAGTTAAATAGATGTTTGACCAAATATAGCAGGCCAATTTTTAAGTTGATAATTTTGAATGGCCTGGGAATGATGTTATAAATGTCCAAATGGCCCTTGGCATAAAAATGGTTCCCCACCCCTGCTTTAAAGGGACCGTTGGGCCCCTCACTATGTCCTTTTTCCTAGAGCTGTACACATCATTGGTTGAAAGAATCTAGTCTCTAAATTCAAACACACTTAGCTTTTTGCTCATTAGTGGTAGTTTTAGAAAAAACCAGAAAGAAGAAACTGAACAAATTAAATATTCTTACAGTCTAGCATGTAATTTCTATTAGATTTCAAGATTGTGAACATGTACTAATTTAGAAGGTGGTGTTACTATCCCCCAAAGACATTCTGAAATAGCTAGAACAGTCCTCAAATCTGTTCTTTTTTTCCTCAGTCATTAAAATGTAGATCTATTTCAGGAGGCCCACAGAACCGCATGGTTAAGAAATCCTGCAGTTCACTTTCCACCTCTCAATCCAGGCATACCTTCCCTTTTCATAGGAGAGATTTTTTTCATTATGGCCAAAGCAAGTCACTTTCATTATAGAAAATACAGATCTTAAAAAACAAGAAGATTTAAATCACCCATAATTACAATTAGTGGATATATTTCAGTCTTTTTTACGAATATATATTTTTAAATAAGTTCATACTTTACATACTATTTTATGACCTGATTTTCTCATTTTTATTTTATTTTATTTTTATTTTCTCATTTAACAGGTCTTAATACTTTTTTGTCATTTAATCTAGAACTTCAATATTATTGCATAGTATTCCATAGTACAGAGTATTTATTGTTAAAACCATAACAATAGTTAACATTTGCTATAGAATTTAATACATGCCAGGCACTATGTTAAGAACATTTCATGCATTATCTTTCAATAACTCTGTGGATTTTAGATATTATTATTATTATTATCCCAATTTTATAGCTGAGAAAACTGAGGCTCAGAGAGGTTAGGTTAACTTGCCAAAGACACACTTAGCAGGTTGCACAAACAATATAACTCATGACTGGCGGACTTTGAATTTCCTCATTTTAAGTGCTGTAATCTACTCCTTCCCTTAAAATCTATGTAATTAACTTGCTTTTGATAGGTTTTTAAGTTATTTTCAATTTTTCACATTTACCAGTATAAACAATCTGGCAATGAACAACCTTGTGTATATGTATGTGTGTGAATTTTTTTCTAAACATTCATAATTATTAACGTCAGATTAATTCTCTTAAAGGGAATTGTAGAAATCAAAGCTATGTAAAATGCTAAGATTTTTGATAGGTGTTTTCAAATTGCTTTTAAGAATTCACCTTTCCATTGGCCCAGCAGTGAGTGGAAAAAAGAAATATATATAGCCCGGTCAGTTGTTGCTCAGTGGTTGAGCATTGACCTATGAACCAGGAGGTCATGGTTCGATTCCCAGTCAGGGCACATGCCTGGGTTGTGGGCTCCATCCCCAGTATGGGCTGTGCAGGAGGCAGCCAGTCGATGATTTTCTGTCATCATTGATGTTCCTATCTCTCTCTCCCTCTCCTTTCCTCTCTGAGATCAATCGGGAAAAAAAAACTGTGCAAGGTGCTCAGCCCCCGCCGCCTGTGGCAGCTGCCTTGGCTCCCACCCACCGCGGTGGCTGCTTCTGCCTCAGCCCCTGTTGCCACGGCTTTGTCCGAAAGGTTGTCCAGAAGGATATCCAGTCTATTCGCATATTATACTTTTATTATTTATATATATATATATATATATATATAGAGAGAGAGAGAGAGAGAGAGAGAGAGTGTGTTTTTGTTACTCCACTTTCTGGGTCTTTATTTTTCCCTTGGAGCTTGACCAAAGAGGTGAGAGACTCCTTCCTCATCCTCTGCGCCACCATCACCACTTGCACATCATCTACATATGTACAACCTCCTGCTACATGTAGATTTTGCTTGCTCCAGGTCCTTCAGCTAATGCCAAGTTCATTTAGGGTGGTCACACTTCTTTTGGAAACCAACATGGTAAAATGGAAAGAACATGGACTTTGGAGTTAGATAAACCAATTTCTAATCTCAGCCCTGCTAACTTCTCAGTTATGCTTAATTAGGCAAGTCATTTATTGTCCTCTAGCCTATCTTATCATCTATAAAGTAGGAGTAATACCTCTTTCGCTGCATTATTATAAGCAATAAGTTCATGTGAAAATGGCAATCATGATGCTTGGTATGTAACAGGTGGTCGAAAATATTCCTTCTCCCTTTTTATTTCCTATACTAGAGGCCTGGTGCACAAAATTCATGCACTTGGGGGGGTTGCCCTCAGCCTGGCCTGCACCCTCTCACAGTCTGGGAGCCCTCCGGGAATGTCTGACTGCCACAGAGGTGGGAGAGGCTCCCACCACCGCCACTGCGCTCACCAGCTGTGAGCCCGGCTTCTGACTGAGCGGTGCTCCCCCTCTGGGAGCGCACTGACCACCAGGGGGCAGCTCCTGCGTTGAACGCCTGCCCCTTGCTGGTCAGTGTGCATCATAGCAACCGGTCGTTCCGCCATTCGGTCGATTTGCATATTATGCTTTTATTATATAGGATAGTATTTGGTCTACTGCTGTCCATGCAAAAGGCACCTATAAATATAGCAGATGCTTGTTGTATGAGTAAGAGTAACCCAGACAAGCACTAAAGTGTGCGCGTGTGTGTGTGCATGTGCATGTTTGTGTGTGGCAGTTGCTTGGGCCAGTGTCTAAACTCTAACACTAGATTCCTATTGCCTGAAATGTTCCCATAATCCAAATGTCTGAATCTGTGCTCTCTATGTCTCTAGTCCCATGATCAAAATGAATAGGTGGAAACTTGAATTTTCAGTTGAGTAATATTTGAGGAGACCTCTCAGTTGAGGAGACCTCTTTCCAAGCTTTATATAGCCATAGAGAAAGCAAAGCTTCATGGTAAGCTAGTTGGGAGCTCTGTTCTCTAATGAGTGGATTGGTCAGAATTCTCTGCTACCATAGGCTCTTAATAGGAAGTGATTATCTCCCCAACCTTCCTGTGACAACCTGTGAAGTGTCAACATCAACCACACACTCCTTCCTCGAGCAGAAACCATGGGCTGCGGTGATGTCTGGGCCCCACAACCTCTCCCTGTGGCTACATGTGGGGTCCTGGAGGCTCTAGCATCGTTACCTTGGTGGTTTCCTTGCTTATGTTTCTATCAACCCTACATCTTAGTTTCTACTTCTTTGCAAACTGTTTTCCTTGTGGTTTAAAGTGTCAGTAGTATTCTGTGCCACCCCACACCCTAACAAAAAGCACGAAAGGAGCCCTAGCCAGTTTGGCTCAATGGAAAAAGCATCAGCCTGCAGACTGAAGGGTCCCGAGTTCAATTCTGGTCAAGGGCATATACTTCGGTTGCAGGCTAGCTCCCGAGCCCTGGTCGGGGAGCCTGCAGGAGGCAACCAATCAGTGTGTCTCTCATGTAGATCTTTCTCTCTGTGTCTCTCCCCCTCCCTTCCACTCTCTCTAAAAATCAATGGAAAAATATCCTAGGGTGAGGATTAATAAGAAAAAAACACACAAGAAAGCTTTAAGTACGGAGAGGTACATTTTAAATGTCAGGTGCCACATTCACCTGGAAAATTGGGAGTCTTATTTCTATGGATGGCTTTTCATGATGTTTGTTCTTCCAATGTAAGCTGCTCTTCTTTCTTTCTCTCTCTTTCTCTCCCCCTGCCTTTCTTTTTGAAAGAGTACTTTGCTTGACCGCTATATATTTCATTAGTTTTGTGTGTGTTTTTTTTGAGAAACTGGGCTTACCTTGAACTAAGGCCCAGTAAATGCTTTTATTTTATTTGCAATTGCTTTTTAGTAAGTGCCTAGGGAGCACCCTGGTGTAGTACTTGGTCTTTAGACAGATCTGGGTTGTCCCCACCATTTACCAGCTGTGTAACTTCGGACAAGTCACCTAACGTCTTTGAGTTTTCTCATTTATGAGATTGTGCGGAGAGCTATATGAGATCGTGTATGCATAGTAAATGAGGTGATGTGTGCAAAGTGCCAGGCAAAGCGACCTGCACATAGTAGGTCTAATGCAGGTGTCTTGGGACATTCAAGTTACAACCCCAAACCCAAGCCTTCCAGGCTGGATGATGGTAAGCATTAACCATCTGAGGCAATGACTGGACTGAATCACTGCGAACTATATCTTGCAAATTAAAAATAAAATAGAAAACATGATGATAACTTTATTTGTTCTCCAGAACTTTAGGGTGTTTCAGTACTTCATTATTAAGCTGACTTAAACTTAAAATCATGAATCCACTTGACTTTTGCTAATGCTTCTGTTAACTTGACCAGTGGCATCATAACTGGCTAAAGTATTAAAGCAAATTAGATCTTTTCACATGTATTCCAATGCAGACACTGACATGGCCAGTGGTGATCAAGAGAAGTTAGCTTGCCCTGGCCAGTGTGGCTCAGTTGGTTGAGCATCGTCATCCTGTCACACATTTGATCCCTGGTTAGGGCAACATACCCACGTTACGGGTTTGATCCCTGGTTGGGGTGGGTATGGGAAGCAACTGATCGATGTGTCTGTCTGTCTGTCTGTCTGTCTCTCCTTTTCCCTCTCCCTCTCTCTCTCCCTTTCTCTCTAAAATCAATAAAACATATTTTTAAAAAGATTTTTAAAAAGAGAGAAGTTAGTTCACCAGCAGGAACTTGAAGTCCCACATCCCATGTCCCTGGCTCTGTCTTGCTTCAGAGTTGCTTTGAAATCAATGACAGGGCATGTCACCACCTTCTTTTGTAGTCTTCTATTAATGGAGAACCATAATGTTTAGACAATTGTTTATTCACTTTTTGAGATGTTGAAATATAAAATGCTGCCAACTTGGAAAACAGTAGTCACTGCTGTGGAAGCACTCATGTCGCCTGGAGGCTGTCAGGCTCCTTTCCCAGTTGCCGTGTTTACCTGAGCGTTCTGCTCCCGGTGTTGCTGCAGCGCTGGGGAAACAAGGTGAAGTGTAGACACGGACAGTTCCTGTCAGTGTTGGCCTCGCTCCATGAGCTCATTTAGTCGCCTGGGATGCCATTGTTGGGATGGATCGAATCTCTAACATCAGATGGAAAAGGAAGCCTCTTGAATAAGATCGAAGAGAATGAGGGAAATATTACACATAACCAATGCATTAGAATGTAAAGTCAGTTCATACTAGACTTTCCATTCTTTCTCCAGTGTTTGTTTCTAATTTTTCCCCAGTAAAAAATTATAAACCTTCTATATCCGGAGCCTCATTGTGAAAACTTGCTCAAGACCTATTGTCTCTGGGCCTTGGTTTTCTTACCTGTAAAATGAAGGTAGTGGTTCCTTCCTGCTTTTTTATGGTTCTTTGTTTATACGTATCTGAAGCTTTTAGAAGGTAAATATCTGCTGATTTAAAGAAACATTAAGACAAAACAAAGTCACTTGAGCTTCCCAGGAGCTGGGGAATCATCTGTGTACAGTACGCTTCCTTTAAACACTTTCGCTCCGTATTGAATTTTTCCTCTCCCCAAGAGCTCTATAAAAACAGTGCTTTCTTGCCAGAGACATCAAGGCCTCAGAACTACTGCCCTCTTTCTATGAACACATTATATGGTTTGCATTTGGCTTAGGATCTTTTCACAGACAGCCCAGCTCCATTCTGAGAGGCTGACTCAGCAGAGTTCCTCCGGCACATTCCCAATGTCGTCGGGATTGGAGGCCACCCCCGCCAGCCTCCGGGCAGGCGATGCTGCCTCTCTCTCCTGTGCAGACCCACTGGGAAGAGGCACTACAGCATCACTTCCTTCTCCATTTTGTTTATTTAAAATATATATACATATATATATTTTATTTCAGAGAGGAAGGGAGAGGGAGAAGGAGAGAGACAGAAACATCAGTGATGAGAGAATCATTGATCGGCTCCTCCTGCACACCCCCTAGAGCAGCGGTTCTCAACCTGTGGGTCGCGACCCCTTTGGCAATCAAATGATCCTTTCACTGGGGTCGCCTAAGACCATCCTGCATATCAGATATTTACATTACGATTCATAACAGTAGCAACGAAAATAATTTTATGGTTGGGTCACAACATGAGGAACTGTATTTAAAGGGCTAGAAGGTTGAGAACCACTGCCCTAGGGAGATCGAGCCTGTAACCCGGGTATGTGCTCTTGATGGGAATCCAACCCGGTTCCCTTCAGTCTGCAGGCCAACACTCTATCCTCTGAGCCAAACCAGCTAGGGCTCTTCTTCCATCTGATTGTAGATGTTTTCCCTGCTTCTCCTCAGGTTGTTGGAGCTTGAGCAGAGCAGGTCTCATTTTGTCCACAGCCTGATTAGGACCACCTCAGTCCTCTCAGTGATCCGCCTCTCTCCCGCCCCTGCCGTCCACACAGTCCCTGGGCCTTTCCTGCCTGTTCCCGTCACTGTCTTGCCTTCTGACCTGCTCTCGGGTTGCCAGGGAGCCCTCTCCTTTTCTTTGGTTGCAATCCCAGGATAACCCCAAAGGTTTCAGGAGTAAGAATCTGGATGTGTTATTGTGGAAAATGTCACTGACACACAGTAGTAGAGAAGACAGTATATTGAACCTCGTGTACCCGTCACCCAGCTTCACCAATCTTGTTTCATCTACTCCTTCCAACCCCAGGTTATTTGGAAGCAGTTCTCACATCACATATCATTTCTGGTTTTTCCTTTTTAAAAAAAACTCCTGTCCAACTGGTGCCACTCAGTTGGTTGAGCATCATCCCATGCACCGAAAGGTGGTGGGTTTGATTTTCAGTCAGGGTGCATACCCAGTTTGTGGGTTTGATCCCCACTTGGGGTGCATATGGGAGGCAACCAATCGATGTGATATTTCTTCTCTCTCTCTCTCTCTCTCTCTCTTTCTATAAAGTTAATTTTAAGAACTCCTCCCCGTTTGCTTGAGAGAAAGGCATAAGTTCACTCTCATCCCAGCACCTTTCTGGCCTCCCAGGCCCCCAGTCTGCGCAGAGGTGGATGTGCCTCCCCTCCCTCTCCTCCTACAGTCCCTTCTGGTGGAAAAGCTGACAGAAGAATAGGATCCAGGCCACCTGCCTGGTGCGGGTTTCTAGCCACTTAGATGGGAAGGGAGGCTGCTTCAAGCATGAGGGGGACAGGGATGGAAAAGATGCCTGAGTCACACCTCGCTGTCAAAGATAAGGTGGGTGCACTTGTTTTGATTCACAGTGAGCCACTACCAGCCGGGTAAGACATGTTCCCCGAAACAAAATGGCAGCTGTGAAAGCAAGCTGTGGCCTCATTTCCACTCCCGGGCCCCTTCCCTGGGAACAGGTAAGGCTGTCCTCCTCTGAGGCATCTAAAGGCTTGTCCCGTCCTGTCTTTGTTTTCAGATGCAGTGGCAGAACGTGGAGCACGTTGGTGACCAGAGCCCCTATGTCACCTCTGTCATTCTTCACATTAAGCAGAACGTGCCCATCATCCGTGACAACCTGGCTTCAACACGGAAATACTTCACTCAGTTCTGCATTAAATTTGCAAAGTAAGTCCGGGAGCATTCTCCTCACTGGGTTATTTGGGGCCATGCTCATGATCCAGGTGTCCCCACCTCCAGCTAGGGCTTATTCTGGTTGTAGCAGGCAAACTAATTTTTTTGTACCCAAAAGAAGCATAGTAATAAACCCACTAAAGTCATAGATAACAGGAACAGCAATGTGATCACCAACCACGTCAAGGCAAATAGAAATGTGATGAGGGGATCCTGTCATTTGGAATTATGTGGAAATAACTATGTCCCCACCCCCTGGTTTGAATAATTAAAATTATTTTTCAGTGATTTCATATATACATTTTGTCTCCCCAATGAGATTATAAGCTTTTTAAGGGTAGGACCCATCAGTTCTGTTTCTTTTGACTCTTCTCTTTCTCCCTCATAGTAGCTATTACTGTGGCTCCAGAATTCATCCACTTGTGGATGTCCTTGAGTCCAGGGAAGATACTAGAAATTAGGACGGGAGAGTCAGGGAGCAAGCACTGAGCTGATGTCTTCCTACCGCATCCTGGGGTGCGGCCATTTCGGCTTGGTGTGTTGAAGCAGGGAAATAGTTTAGTCAGCGTCTGGCTGTAGCGCTATTTCCCCCGAGACCAGATAATGTAGAGGGTCAGTGCCTCCTCTGACCAATTATCAAACAAGCACTTTGGCAAACTCCTCAGGAAAGGGCTTCAGGAAGGTCAGCCCAGTCCAAGCTACTGTATTTGGGTTGTTCTCATCCAAGTCCCGAAGGATGATTTCGGACTCCAAGTTTCTGTCCTCCCCAAATATCTCCCTGTTTGTATTCAATTAAGGCTTTTCTTCTCCCTCACAAATAAATCCCTAAGGAACAACAATTATGGAGTGGCTATGGCGTCAGCTTCAGTTTCCAGTTTGTCAAGAAAAGATCGAGTGGCCTCTCCAGGGAGGCGTTAATGTTTGCAGTACGGCGATGGACCGGGATTGACATTCCCTTCGCTCTCTGGGTGCTCATTAGTGTGTGTTGAAAGTATGGCTGATAAATCATATGGTGACACTCCCCATAGCCCCTGGTAGAAACAGTGTATCTGTGAAAATTTACTGTGGCCAAAAATCTCCAGTGTGGTCACACGGGGTCTGATTGAGCTAACGTTGAGTGAATTTACTCGGCTGGTCCCGGCACCAGCCTCACATTCTCTCAGAGCCCTTTCATTTTATTTCTAAGCCCATCCTGGGTGAGCTGGGAATAGGATGCCCATCTCTCACATCTGGAAAAGTTTAACCTGTGATCTAGAAAATGGCTTTCTGATTTAATCCGTGGTACCCTCTCATCCTTCTAGAATCCCAGTGGAAGATTAGAAATCTCAGAGGTGGGCGTTTCCCCAGCCAAGAGCAATAGCTGCCACCTGACCCCGCCCCTCCCCCCCCCCCCCCCCCAGGGGATGGAGAAGCGCTTAGCAGTTGCCCACCCCATTGCTGGGACTTTTCCTTAAAAAATATGTTCCTGGTCTCCCTATTTTCCTCACCCAACCCAGTAGACTAGCAGACAGAGCCAGTTCAAGGGTACAGCCGAAGCCTACTCTAGTGTAAAGTGACATAGGTTGTATACTACGTGTACCATTGCAATTAGTCACGGATTCAGTCTCACTTTCTTATTTGGCCTGACTCTGGTTTGAAGAATCCCTTCTAAATAGTCCCTATTCTCCCTCCTGATCAGCAATCTCTGGAGTTTAAGTTCCTTTCCCTTTAACTTCCTTTCCTGTCCCACTAATGCAAAGCTATGATGTTTTCTTTTGCCTCCATTTGGTCTCTGCAGCAACAGCCTTTCCTGGTTAGACATCAAGATCACCCCCCTGAGTCCTAGCTGGTTTGGCTCAGTGGCTAGATTGTTGGCCTGAGGACTGAAAGGGTCCCAGGCTCAATTCTGGACAAGGGCACATGCCTGGGTTGTGGGCTCAATCCCCAGTGGGGGACATGCAGGAGGCAGCCAATCAATGATTCTCTCTCATCATTGATGTTTCTATCCCTCTCTCCCTCTCCCTTCTTCTCAGAAATCAATAAAAATGTATTTTTAAAAAAAGAAGAAAAAAAAAGATCACCCCCTTGATTGAAACTACTAAGTGACTTCTTGTCCGCTAAGCTGATTCTCCTCTGTTCAGTTATGGAGATAATATAAGACAAATCTCTTTATAGTCATTGGGAGGATGAAATGAGAAGTCGGCTGTAAACTTCCTGATAGAATGCTAGTGCCAAGCTGACATTCAAAAAGTGGTAGCCACTATCATTACTGTTTAGTATTTATTCACCATGCATTCAGTGGAGTACCTGCTATGACTCAGTCACAGAATTTAGTGCTTTGACTTAATAGACGTCGTCCCTATTTTCATTTGCCTTACAGTCAAGTAGAGGGAAACAGACATGTGAGCAAATAAAGTAGGTTAGATGTTAGATGAGAGGTTTGTGGACTCTAGATATGGTAGAAAGAATATAGTGACTGAGGAAAGGCTTTATAGAAGACATGTCCTTGAGCAGAGTCCAAGAGACATATGTTCACTGACCCACAAGGCCGTGGAGAAGAGGGTTCCAGGCAGAGGGAGTGGTGTAAGCAACGGCACAGAGGCATTAAGTAGCCCGCAGAACTATGGGATCTGCAAGTAGTTCAGCCAGTTGAAGCGTAGGGTGCTTAGCATGATGAGGTTGGAGACAGAGAGTCTAGACAACCAGGAAGGCCTTGTCTGCAACCCTACAAGAGTTTTGATCAGAGGAAGGTCTTGAAAATATTTGCATTTGAAATAAATCCCTTTGGCTGAAGATGGATTAGAAAGGATGGGGCTGAAGGCTGGGAGACCAGTTAGGAAACAATGGAAAGAGCTCCAGTGAGAGAGGGCAGCAGCAGTGGGAGTGTTCGGAGGGGTGGATGTGAGAGTTTAGGGAAGAGCTGGTAGCTGATTGGATATTGGGGTTGAGAGCAGGGGAGCTGTCTCGGTAGCTCTCGGTTTCTGACTTTGGTGAGTGAGATCCAGTCAGCTGAGCCTGGATTCCGAGGCGGGCTGCGTCGTGGATGTGCTGGGGTTGAGGTGTCACTGGGCCATTCCAGTGGGATGTCCGGTAAGTCATTAGATACTAGAGCTGGCACAAGCGTACAGGAAAAGATGCAGAGAGATCAGAGAGGAAGGAAGTCACACGTCTGAGAGCAGCATTTAAAGAGTGAGAAGAGAGGTGCTAGCCAGCCTTTGCCTTGACCTACAAATCCTGCTTTGTTGCCATTGGGCCTCCTTTGGTCATGGGCCATATGACACCTCCAGCTCTGTCACTCTGGACCTGGCTTTGATTATAGGCATTTGTAGTTCACACACTTTCCATTCTGCACCAGCACAACCAGCTTTCCCTACTCAGGCCTCTATAAGCCCCCCTGACCATTAAAGTTTCATTGTCTTTTTCCCCAAACAAGCATCATTATTAGTTCACTTGACCCAGTTTGCCCTTCAATCCCCAATCAATTGGGGGAGATCATATAGTCTATTCCTGATCTGACAGTTATTCCCCTAACAATTACTTCCTGTTTTTACATTTAAGAGCCCATAACTACCTCATGTATATGTCACTCTCATATCTGTTAGGAGGTTTTCAGTTACTGGTAATAGAAGCTCTGACTCGAACTGATGCATACAGAAGGTAACCTTTCTATTCCATATAAATGCAAGGATGGTTGGTTCAGTGGTTCAGCAGTGTCATCAAGGACCCAGGTTCTTTCCCTACTCTGCTCTCCTTGGGATTGGCTTCATCTTCAGAATGGTGGCAAAATGGCTGCTTTCATAAACAAATACAAGAATACCCTAAAGAAGGAGAGAGCCTTGCCTCAGCCATGCAGTAAAACCCTTCCCTCCAGTCTGATTGGGCCTGATTAGAGCATGTTTCCATCTCAGGACCAACCACAGTTACCAAGGGAATCCCACACTCTGACTGACTGAGCTCACTGGAATTCAGCTCTGTAGTTTAGGAGGGATCAACTTTCCCCTGGCATCCCAAGGCCATGTGTACCTAAATACAACCAGGGCTTTGGCTGGGAAGAAAAAGAAAGCAATGGATGCTGGTAGGCCACAGACTTGTCTCCTTGGTTTCTCAGTTCCCTGATGGAAGGAAGTGGGGCCTTGAAATTTTTTCTACAGCTCTTTACAGAAGACAGAATAAGCCTAATTTGTCACTTCTTTTTTATCCACAGCTCCTTCATTCCCAAGTTCATCACCCACCTCTTCAAGTGCAAGCCAATTAGCATGGTGGGAGCAGAACAGGTGAGATGAAATTGGTGTAGGGTCTTTCTTTATGGCTTTGGTCGTAGATCCAATACATATCTTCCTAGTACAGATCTGCTCTGGAGAAATGAAATTGCTGATTTTCCCTAATTGGGCATTGATGGCTTAATTCAGTCGTCTGTTTATTTTAAAAACTAAAGGCCCAGTGCATGAAATTCGTGTGCTGGAGGGGGGTTGTCCCTCAGCCCAGCCTGCACCCTCTCCAATCTGGGACCCCTCGGGGGATGTCCAACTGCCGGTTTAGGCCTGATCCCACAGTCGGACATCCCTCTCACAATCCGGGACTGCTGGCTCCCAACTACTCACCTGCCTGATTGCCCCTAACCGCTTCTGCCTGCCAGCCTGATCACCCCCTAACCACTTCCCTGCCAGCCTGGTCTCCCCTAACTGCCCTCCCCTGCCAGCCATCTTGTGACAACATGGGGCGGCCCATCTTGTGTGAGGGCGTGATGGTCAATTTGCATATTACCTCTTTATTATATAGGATTTTTGTTAAACACCTACCAAGTACCCAGCCATTGTTCTAGGTCAGGGGTGGGCAAACTTTTTGACTCGAGGGCCACAATGGGTTCTTAGCACTACGGTGTCGGGTGAATTTCCCGCCAAAATATAAGATGGCGCGGGCAATTATTTAGGTTTCCCGCGCAAAAGCAGAGTTAGTTTAAAATGCCTATATCTTTTGAAGTATGGGTTCGATTGAAATGAAATTTTCGGTTTCTTGTGTAAAAAATGAAAATTTATTCAATCACAGACATTTTTTTATCTATTCAGTACATAAATAATTCGATATATATAAACTAAATACGAAAAACCCAAAAAATACTTATTACCTAAAAATATACACATATTTTTAAAGTTTAAAATAAAATTTTCATAATAAATCAAAACAAATAGAAATTAATAGTTTTTTAGCGTATGATATTTTTCAAAACACTTGTACTCGCATTTTCAAGATCGCTATCACAAGAATAATTGGACAACTTGTCTGCACAAAACTCATCATCACTATAGTCTGAATGCTGCGACATTCTAGGTTAAAGCAAATAAAAATAATACTAACTGAAAATAGCGGTACTCCGATAGATATCTGATATAAAAAAATAATTATTATGCGAACACTTTGCGGAACGATTTTATTTTATTTGGTTAAAAAATTCTATATGAATGTCTTTATCACAATATATTTAAATATTTAAACACGTAATAATATTCACAAAACTCAAAACTAAAGACGTCCGGACACAAGAAGTATTTCTCAATAACTATTCTCTTTGCATGGTGAGATATCCAGGGATATCGGTTATAAAATGAGAAAACAATACATTGGTACCCTAACGGTATTGTACTCGACCAGCGCCATAAAGTGTTCTCTACTTACAAGGGATTTTTATGATACCTATTACCCCAATGGGTATGAAACGGTTCGCATACGCAGGTAGGTATCTTTGTGAACGGCAAACAAACAAATATTTGGTAATACGCAGTTACAATCGGCCCGAGTTTACACGTTTCCCGCACTCCACCGCAAATCTATATGAACCGAGTTAAGACGGCTCCCGCGGAGTACGCGCAATTCACGCGAGCCGACTTAACTCGTTTCCCGCAATCCAAGTGTTAAACTGGACCGGAGGGCCGGAACAAAAGCATGGATGGAGTGTTTGTGTGAACTAATATAAATTCAAAGTAAACATCATTACATAAAAGGGTACGGTCTTTTTTTTTTTTTTTTTTAGTTTTATTCATTTCAAACGGGCCAGATCCGGCCCGCGGGCCGTAGTTTGCCCACGGCTGTTCTAGGTACAGGGTTAATGCCACAGTGAACAAGACAGAAAAGATCTCACCTTTATGATATTTACATTCTAGTAAGAAAAGACAGATAATGTACAGTTTAACAAGAAATTAGAAGGTAAGTATGCTAAAGTGTATAAAACTAAGTTATGTGAAAGAATATCTGGGGTTTGAGAAGGACGAGGCAAAGTCCAGGAGGAGGGAGCAGTAGAGGCTTGGATGATTTTGGATCCCGTGCTGGGGCTGAGACCACTTGAAAGTAGCAAAGAAAGGCTTATCTTTTTGGTACTGAGAAACTCTGTCCACCTCCCCCAGGAAGCCTTCCTTGATTAGCCTACTTCATTCACCTGGATGCTGTGCCTCAAGACATCTCTTCATAGGCTCTATCAGCTCAGCACTAATGAATTGAGTTATAAGCTACAGCAAAGTCATCTCTTTTCAACTCCCACCTACTCAGATTGCCCGAAGTGTGAGCAGTTTGAGTTCAGAGAGCAGTTTAAGCTACTGTTAAAGAAACAATAATATTCAGCCCCTAATTCTCTAAAAAACATCTACTTAGATGCACACTATTCATATACTGATCATAAATGATTCTCATATATTCATTGAAATAAATCCTCTCCAGGCCTCTACCTAGCAATACTTAGTGAACCTATTTCAGTTACTTTTTCATATTTGAAAGAACTCAAACTACATTTTTAAGTAAGAAGTTTCTATAATTCATGCCATTTCTAGAACTCCTGCTCTTCCATCAAATTAGTCACCTTGGTAGAGGCTCAGCCCTCGCCCAGCTCAGTGACTTGCCCTCACATTGGGCTCTTGGCTGTGCTGGTCCAGCATACCTCAGGAAGACGGCAAGTTGGCATGTGCCCCAGTGCATCATGGGTCTCTCATGAAGCATCAAAGCCAGAGATGTGATCTCTGTGAATATCAGGAATCTCTCAAATCTGATAAGTTCTGTATTCTTTGTGAGTGAGTGGCCTTCCTAAGTTATGAAAAGGCAGGATGGTGTGAGCATTAAGGTCATGAGCTCCAGAATCACAGAGGTCTGAGGCTGAATCCTGTCTGTAGCATAGCAGCTGCTTGTCCTTAGGCGAGTTCCTTAACCTCCCAGCACTTTAGAGTTCTCATGTACAAGATGGGGATAATCCTAGCACCGCCTCCCAGGGTGGTTACAGGGATTAAACAGATAATGCACCTAAAGTGCTTGGACCAGTGTCTGGCATGGGACAAGCCCTCAACAAATGCCAGCTCTTACTAAGTTAAGCTTCCTCAGACCAGGGACATGACTTTGTTTCTGCTTTCATTTCCCACCTCCCTGCAGAGTAGCATCTAGCCAATGTTTGCTGGCTGGCTGGCCGGCCAGCTTTGACCAGAGTCAAAAATAAAGGGGTGGGCAAAAGAAGGTTTACAGTTGTAATACAATAATTAATAAATAATAACACAAGAATAAGCTGTTTTATGTACTCACAACGGTAAACCTACATCTGCCCCACCCTGTATTGTCTCAGAAAAATGTCCTGGGAGGTTGCATGGATTCCGACACTGACGTGTCTATAGCGTTTCAGTGACTCTTGCATGTCATAAGCATAGAACTAATTCTCTCCAATAGAAACAGCAGCCTAATGGCCCAACATGTTGTCTCATTAGCACATGGTTCATTAGCTCATGGTTACTGGGAATTGATTCTGCTCACCTCACTGTTGTGTGTAATCAGAGAGGATGCTGGGCGATTAGATCGGTGTATCTGGAAGAGGCTTCAGCATTCTCGGTTACGGGTTTTCTGTCTCCAGACATGATGAAGCCACTGGGACACATTTGACTCATTGGGAACATGTTTCCAGAGAGTGCAGCTTTGCCCAGGCCTCACTAGCTGACTTAGTGTCCGATAACCATGGTATTTTCATATCGTCACATAAATCCAATATCATATCTATTTTCCCCAGACTTTCTCTGCTTTAAAAAGTATGTTAAAATAATCAGCTCAGTTTCAAAGCTCGTATCTTCAGAAGAATATCAATTTAGCCAGTCTTGACTCCTGCTTTGAGATATGAATGAGAAAACCATCTGTGAAAGTGGAGTTTTACTTTCTCAGACAAATATGAGTGGGTGGTAAGGATCCTGGACCTCAGCAGGCCCAGCCTGGGGGAGGGTATGGGTGGGAACGAAAGGGCAGCGTGGTCCTCAAAGGAGTCCCGTGTAAAGTTCAGGTTTCGCTGGGTCCATGCTGGCCCTGAATGTCTGGGCTTAAAAATCCAAGCAGTCGTGTAGCCAGAGGTCTGATCACTCAGGCAGCAGAACCATAGGAATCAAGAAGTTAACAAAGAGATGGTCAAAGGCTGAGGTCTTTGAACACATTCTGCCTCAGGTCTTGTAGTGGCTGGAATCCAGCCTTTAGTAAAAACTGTGGAATGCAAAGCTAAGGTTTAGCCCAGCCTCAGCTGCCTCTGCTTCCCCACACAGGTACTAAACCAGGGCTGGGCAAACTTTTTGACTCGAGGGCCACAATGGGTTCTTAAACTGGACCGGAGGGCCGAAACAAAAGCATGGATGGAGTGTTTGTGTGAACTAATATAAATTCAAAGTAAACATCATTACATAAAAGGGTACGGTCTTTTTTTTTTTTTTTTTTTTTAGTTTTATTCATTTCAACGGGCCGGATCCGGCCCGCAGGCTGTAGTTTGCCCACGGCTGTACTAGACCCTAAATTTAGATTCTACTTTAATGCTTGTGCTGAAAATAGGGACGGAGACATTTCCCTCCTCTTCATTCTCTCCCTGATTACTGTAAAGTGAATTCTTTATCTGGGGCCCTAGAGTCCGCTTGAGCAATTGCAAGGGCATGTAGAACTGAACCATACTGGTATTTGTGATGCTTGTTGCTAGTTGTGATTTTCAGAGAATCTTGTGGGATTCACGGGATCATTAATTAGTCTTATGGCCATGGTATCTATGACTGAGTGCACAGCAGAAATGGAATCCATTCTCAAAACTTACCATAGAGGAAGCAGCACTCTATGGTGTAGGGAAGAGAACCCTGAGACTTGGGGTCCAGTGCTCCCTCTGCTGTTAGTGGTCCCTTTGATCAAAGCAGTTGCTTCTCTGCTTTGAGCTCAGGTTCTTTGTGTTCAAATAAGAGCACTGAACCAGACACTCTCATACGCCCCTCTTAGCCTGTCATAAGATGGAGTCTAAATATTTAAAGCAACATTATTCATGTCTGCAAAGTTATCTCATTTTCCTTTGTGTTATCTTTATATCTTATATTGACTTTTTATTGTGGTAAAACATATAATTTACCATTTTAGCCATTTCTAAGTGTACAGGTCGGTAGTATTAAGTACATTCACATTGTTGTTTTACCATCCCCACCTCTAGACCTTTTTCATCTTCTCAAACTGCAACTCCATTCCCATTAAACACTGACTCCCCATTCTGCCCTCCCCTACCTCCTTGCAAACACCATTCTACTTTCTGTCTCTATGACTATGACTGCTCTAGGAACCTCATATAAGTAGAATCATATAACGTCTGTCCTATGGTATCTGGCTTATTTCACTTAGCATGTCATCAGGGTTTATCCATGTTGTAATATGTTTCAGAATTTTCTTTTTATGGCTGAGTAATATTCCATTTGATCATACTCACTTTTAAATTCACGTAATTCAAAACCATATGTAAAAAATATGTTTAGAGAAAATTTTAGACATTTTTTAAAAGCCCAAGCACCAAGGACAGAGAAAGGAGAATCAGGTGATTGTACACATGGCAGTTGGAAAAATGAGCAAGTACGATGGTTATTCTCAGGTTCAGTTCTTCTCAGTAAATCTCCAGATGGCAGAGTGTTTTTAAGCACTCTTTTAAAAAAAACAAAAAAAAAAAAACATGGATTGATAAAATTGAATTCCCATATTCACGACAGATTTAAAAAATCTTGAACTAGAGACACAAGGAAATTGTTAAATCTGATAAACGGTAAAATACAAAAATCTTAGGAGAGGGTATGGATTACATGGGTAAATTCATTTGTCAAGATTGTAAAATTAAGAATTGTGGGGTAAGGAAGCAGCCACTGGTAAGGCACGAGCGTGGTCATGTGGTTGCTGGTCAGTGCTGCCACCCTTCCCGCCCTGTTCTTTTTATGGTTGGTCCAGCTGGTTCCTCGAGCGCCCAGCAGAGACTGAGGGAGAGAACAGGGCTGGGAAGAAAAGAAAAGAATTGTGGGTAAATAAAATACACATATAGTAAACACAGGATTATTTTACATTGGGAATCTCTTAAGACTTTCTGAACATACAATTCATATTTCAAGGACTGCCGTATTCTATTTTTCATTAAAGGCATTTTTTTAAAAAACTCTAAAAAAAAAAAAAAGAATTGTGCATTTCAATGTATGTAAGTTTTACCTCAAAACTTGTCCCATCCACTTATCATATCTCGCACTGTCTGTTCTGTGCTTCCTCATTGAAGAACTTTGCAATACATATGGTTCTTTAGCTTCTAGGAGTATGCCTTCATCTTATCTACTCAAGCTTTTCATCACTACCAGTAGTTATAGTGTCCCCCCAAGAGTAGGAGGTGCATTAGGAAGTAAACCCCTCTAAGCTTTCCATTGCTGGGTAACGATGACCTTTCCCAAGCATAGTCCTGGCCAGCCCTGTACCCCAGGAGCCCTTTAAAAACATGAGCCACTACCCCCAGAATTATCTCTAAGACTCCAACAAATTTGGCCAATGGCCCCCTCTTGCCCAGTGCCTCATGCCTAAGGAGATGAACTCTTAGCTATTTTCAAATATAACAATCAGCAGATTTTCAAGAAAAATGGGGTCTTTCACCTTCACTTCCCACAGACAACTAGTCTGTCAGACTAGGTCCTGCCTTATCTGGCTGCATTGCTTTATGTAAAACCCAAGACCAAGATTTCTCTCTCTTCAGCTGTCTGGTGTGGACAGAATTTTATTGGTTGGCCAGGGATTGAAAATGTCGTATCTCCAGGTATGGGAGACTGTAGAAAATTATGTCTGGTTCATTCAAAACTCTTTCTGTCATAAGTCTATATAATTTTTTGTGCATATAATATACCTCTGAGAAGTAGAAAGAATAGAAAAAATAGAAAGTTTCCCATTAAGTTTTTAAATATAATCATTGATTTTCTTTCCTATCAACAAAAGAAATATTTTCAGTTAACAAAAGTATAGAAAATGTCAAGCATACCAGCTCACCAATCAAATCTTAATACGCTCCCGCATTTGCTCTAGATTTGTTTTATATAAAGTAAAATCACCACAGTTATTGCTGAAGCCCCCTGGGGACCCTATCCTGCCATTCCCCTCCCTGCATACCCAGAGGTAACTACTCTTCTGATTTTGATTTTTATCAGTCCCATATGTGTTTTGATATGTTACATATATATTCACAAATGATATTTAATTTTGTTTTACATATATTTGAACTTTATAAAAATGGTACTTTGTATATCATTTCCCCACTTGCTTTGTTTTACCCAACATAATGTTTTTTGAGATTTAACCATGTTGATATATGTTGTTTGAGTTCATTCATTTTAATTTCAGTATCATTCCATTGCATGAATGTGCCACCATTTGTTTATCCATCCTACTGTTGATGGATATTTTTAGGTTATTTCCAGTCTTTTGCTTTTACAAACATTGGATGCAGGAAACATTTTTTAACATGGGCAAGAATTTCTCTAAAGGATATGGGTGCTGTGTTGTGGGTTATGCACAACTTCAAATTGTGTGTGTGTGTTACTGAATTTTACCCTAAGTGCTTTAATTAATTTATACTCTCACTGTAGTATGAATTTTCTTATATTATATCCATGCCAACACTTGGTATTATCAACCTTTTACTTTTGCCTATCTGATGAGTATGAAAGGGCATACAATTGTGGTTTTAATTTGCACTTACTGGATTATTGATAAGGTTAACTATTATTTCACATGCCTTGTGAACACCTGAGTTTCTGTTTTTGTGAATTGTCTCTTCAGATCTTTGTCCCATTATTGTTGTTACTGTTGCTTTGGGGTTTGCTGATATTTTATGGGTTTACTAAAATCTGTGTGTGTCTTGAATATTATTTCTTTGCCAGTATTGCAGATACTGTCTCCCAGTTTCTGCTTTTACTTGATTTTGATACAGACTTATTTTAAGTAGATTTTTCTGTCTTTCCTTTGTTTCACATTCTTCTCTACCCAGAGTAATAAAAATAATCTTTATTTTCTTCTTAAAGTTTGTCTTTTTATATCTGGGTGCTTGATCTACCTGGAATTTAGCTTACTCATTCTTTTCTTTTTTTAGTATATTTTTATTGATTTCAGAGAGGAAGAGAGAGAGAAACATCAATGATGAGAGAGAATCATTGATTGGCTGCCTCCTGCACACCCCACACTGGGGATTGAGCCTGCAACCTGGGCATGTGCCCTGACCGGGAATCGAACCATGACCTGGTTCATAGATTGACGCTCAACCACTGAACCATGCTGGCCAGGCTTACTCATTCTTTAGAGGCATGTACAGGGTTACCTCTGAGAAAGAGAGTGGCTCTGGGAAGTGTTCTAATGTTGAGCTCTTTGTATGGGTCTCAGCCTACACTCATCTCTCCTCTGTATACTCGAGTACCTTTCTCTGTGGGCCTACGGCCTTTTCAAAAAGCGAATACTAGGAAAGTAAGAATTTCCATATCTGGAAACCTAGAAAAATCCAATTGCCCTAGCACTTTCCTGGTCTGCAGTTGAATGACCTACAGAGTTTAGGGCATTGGCCACATTACTATGTGAAATTGCTCTTTCTTTAGTGTATCTTCCTCACCATTTTTTTAAAATTGAGGCTTTTTTTTTTTTTTAACAGAAGTTTAAGGTTCACAGCTAAATTGAGGGGCAGGTACAGAGTTCCCATATACCCTCTGCCCCCACATAGCCTCTTCCATTATCAACATCCTCAACAGAGTGGTGCATTTGTTGCAATTGATGAGCCTACCTTGGAACATCATTATTAACTCAGAGTCTATAGTTTACACTAGGGTCCACACTTAGTGTTGTACATTCTATGAGTTTGCACAAATGTGTAATGATGTATCCACTATTATAGCATCATACAGGGTAGCTTCACTGCTCAAAATCCTCTGTGCTCCACCTGTTTGTCTCACCCACCCTCCCCAACTCCTGGCAACCACTGATCTGTTTACTGTCTCCATAGTTTTGCCTTTTCCAGGTGTCATAGTTGGAATCATACAGTATGTACCCTTTTCAGACTGGCTTCTTTCATTTAGCAACATGCATTTAAGATTCCTCCATGTCTTTTCATGACTGCACTGTTTTTTAAAGAGCAGAATAATATTCTGTTTTCTGGATGTACCACAATCTATCCATTCAGCTACTGAAGGACATCTTGGTTCTGGCAGTTATGAATAAAGCTATTAAAAATCTGTGTGTGCAGATTTTATGTGGACACAAGTTTTCAACTCCTTGAGTCTCTACCCAGGAGCAGGATCGCTGAGTGACAGTCCTTTTTCGGATGTGCCTTTTGCAGATGTTCTCCCAGTCCCTAGCTCGCCTTCTCATTCCCTCGACAGTGTCTTTGGCAGAGGATAACGTCTTCATTTTAGTGAAGTCCAGCCTATCAGTTATTTCATGGGTCATGGCTTTGAGGTCATATCTGAAAAGTCATCACCGTACCCAAGGTCATCCAAGTTTTCTCTGTGATCCACTTTGAATTAATTTTTGTGAAGGGTGTAAGATCTATTCTTTTTTCTTTTATTTCTTTTTTGCATGTAGTTGTCCACTTGTTCCCGGAGCATTTGCTGAAAAGACTGTCTGCTCCATTGTCTTGCCTTGCTCCTTTGTGAAAGATTAGCTGACTATATTAGCGGGGTCTGTTTCTGGGCTCTCTGTTCTGCTCTGTTGATCTGTTTGTCTATTCTTGCACCAATAACATACTGTCTTAACTACTGTACCTTTATAATAAGCCTTGGAGTCAGGGTAATGTCAGTTCTCCAACTTTGTTCTTCTCCTTCAGTATTGTATTGGGTTTTGGGGTCTTTTCTATCTCCATATAAACTTCAGAATCAGTTTGTCAATACATCACCATGTTTTGAGAGTAATATTTCCATTTAAGTTATTCCAAGTAAAACATTAATATGTTCTCCAAATTTTATACTATTATCAAAATTATAATCACCATGACCATTCATTAGTGTCTACCTTTAGTCATTAGTTCTCCCACCTGTAAGAAAATGCAGGGAGAATGAGCACCTGTGAGTGTCCTAACGCCCAGGGGTCCCTTTTCATCCCTGCTTGATATTGCTATGCACGGCTTTCCTAGAGGCGCCGACAGTGCAGATAGAGCAAGACTTGTCCTGAACATAAGATTGGCCATCAGAGTTGTGGTGGTGGTGATGGGACTGTCACCCCACTGCTACCTTGTCTGGTTGATGGGCATGCGTTTCTGTTCTCCTAGACCAGTGGTCAGCAAACTGCAGCTCGGCAAACCGCGGCTCGCAAGCCACATGCGGCTCTTTGGCCCCTTCAGTGTGGCTCTTCCAGAAAATACTGGCTCTTCCACAAAATGCCTACTTCTGCGCATGGGCCACAAAGTTTCAATCGCACTGTATGTGCGCTCCCGCACATGGTATTTGTGGAAGAGCCACGCTCAAGGGGCCAAAGAGCCTCATGTGGCTCGCGAGTCGGTTTGCCGGCCACTGTCCTGGACTATCTGAACAGGCCACAGTGTATTAGGCTTCAGCCATACCAGTGCCCCCTGGTTGTCAAGAGCAACAGCAGGTGAGCAGTACACCTGCCGTCAGCAGGAAACAGTATGAGGTCGAAGCCAACGCTGCCCTGAGGCACCTAACCTAGGCAGCTGGGGAGGGAGCTATAGCCTGTCCACTTGTCATCTGACCCCACCCATCCTTCGAGATACTTTTAGCAAATTATCTAACCTCTGGGCCTTTGATTTTCTTATCTATAAAATGGGAATAGTAAATACCTACAGGCCAGGGTCTTCTAAAGACATTCCTAGCATCTTTCCTGGCAATTGGTGGGCAATCAGGAAAGTTGACCTCCTTCCAAATAGTTAGCATTAAGGAGAACAATAACAAAGGGCAGATTGTTCTAAGAGACCAATGTTTAAATTTGGCTTTGTCTCCTACATCCTCACTAGCGTTCAGAGAAATTCAAAATACGGCAATACTGAGTACCGTTTTTGCCCGTTGAATAAGCAAGATTTTTATGAGTTTTCTGTGCCAGGGAGGGTGAGTCTGCACCACTGGCAGATGTAAGCAGGTACATTCCATTTGGAAAGCAGGTCAAGATATGTATCAAGAACCTCAAAAATGTTCTTGTCCTTTGATCTGTCCCAAAGACTCTCGCCTAAGGAAATGCGATTGATAGACCTGGAATTTTATGTAAAAAGCCATTCAGCACAGCATTCATTATTTATAATAAAAATCTAGAAACAAATTACAGGGGAGTGGTTAAATATGTTAAAGTTACACACAGGGAGAGTACTCTATAACCATTACAAATCACGATATTTAAAGACTGCTAAGATGGGAAAATAGAATTCAAAAACTTCATATGCTAAGTGGAAAAAACAGAACATAAAACTATGTACAGTATAATTTTAGTTTTTTTATACATCCATACAGACTGGTAGGAATCATACCACATTGTTACTGTGGCTTCTTGTTACTTTTTTCCTGGGTAATGAGAGTTATAACTAATGTGTTTTCTTTTATATTTGTTTATTTTCCAAATTTTCTCCAGCGAGGGTGTATTACATTTAAAATCAGGACAATGTTATTAATCAGCATGGGTACACAGGATGTTGTTGTCCATAGGAAGTGACTAGTAATATTCTGCTTTGCTCCCACAGCTGCTGCTGGACACCCATTCCCTGAAGATGGTCCTGCTCGATCTGCCTTCCATTGGCTCCCAGGTGGTGAGGAAAGCACCTGCCAGTTACACTAAGATTGTTGTGAAAGGCATGACCCGGGCGGAGATGATCCTCAAGGTAGGGCCTGTGTTTCCTTGTCAAAGGGGGCTGGTTGCCTGATTGCTTATTCCAAGGTGGACTGGTTTTGAAAGCACGGATCAGCGCCTATCCCCGCCAGTCCCAAAGGATTGTCCACATTCTTTGGCGGGACTAGGATTTGGCCTCATCAGACGTTGTTGAAAATCAGTGGACAGTTCCTTGGGGGTCAGTAAATCTTCCTGACAAATGAATTCTTCATTGTAATGGGATTCCCTTGTAGTAAGATTTGGCCAAGATTGGAAGTTAGGTGGGTGTCTGAGAATCAGTGTCTAAGTCAGGGGTCTCTTTGCTGCTCAGCAGTTACTCCCTTTCACATAAGCCCTTTGGCTTCCAAACTCTGCAACCTGACAAGAACTCCGAACAGATGTTTCAGTAACTGACTAATCAGCGAATGGGCTTTCTAAAGCTCCATTTAACAAAATATTATATGTGGGGTGATGTTGCGAATGGCTGAAGCTTTAAGCGTCTGCATCAGATTTTCACCTGTACTTGTTGAGAAGAGAGGGAAGAAAGCTATAGAACAAATGGAACTATCAGGGAATGATCCTAAAATTCCAAGGCCTGCAGGCTCTCCAGGTCTGTCTCCCAAACAGAATGACTCCAATGACAGCGGGAGGAAAAGGAGCAGTGGGACCTGAGACAGTGGAGGTGACAGGAGAGGGCCCTGCACGAACCTGCAGCTTCTGGCCCGAGGAAATGGGCGGCAGCCTGATCGTCAGTCTCCTGCGGCCAGTTTACTCCCAGGGGGCGGAGCAGAGTTTGCAAATTATCTGCAGAGGATTTCTTTCTCCTTTTAATTTTTTAGCTTTTTGCAAATAACATATATTTTCTCCATGTTTCCTAAGTATAATAAAATATCACCCTTAGTGAATTTGTACCTTAGGTACAAATATTTATAAAATAATGAACACCAGTTTCCCCAGATTAGCGTGAGAGTGAACACATGCTGAAACAATTGTGATTTTATTCCCTGACAGAAAAACAATCTTGAGTGTATTTTAATGGCTAAAAAAGAAAGTCATTCAAGTTTCATGTTTATTAAAAAAATGTGACTTTATCTCTGCTTCATGAATTTTGTACTTTGAAATGGAGGAATGACATTTAGACATTTCTGCAGAGAATTTCTGAGTGAACTGCTCCTTGCCACTCTGAGTTCCATGCTCAGGAATTCAAAACAAAGCCAGTCTGCTGGAGGAAGAGAGCCAGACACTGCGTTTCAAAACCAAGTGGAAATGAATGCGAGGACTGGGATGCCATTACTTCCCTTCGGCTTGTATATTACTCGGATGTAGTTAAATGAAGTTCCAGATTTTAAGTCTTGAAAAGAGTGAGGCAGCTTTGGGGTTTTTGATTTTGAGAAAATCTACTTAAGTCAGTGCCTTTTGTTTCCAGTCCTCAGGAACAATGATATGTCAAGACAAAATGAGCAGGTACCACAAAACCACAAAATATCTCAAATAGGAGATCCTCTAACACAGTGTTTCCCAGATGGTCCTGACATTTACAAACATCATCTGGGACCCAACCCAGGCCCTCAGAATCTTCAGAGGAGGGGCTTAGGGATCTGCACTTAAAAAGCCGTCTAGCCCTAGTCGGTTTGGCTCAGTGAATAGAGCGTCGGCCTGCAGACTCAAGGGTCCTGGGTTGGATTCTGATCAAGAGCACATGCCCAGGTTGCAGGCTCGATTCCCAGTAGGGGGTGCAGGAGGCAGCCGATCAGTGATTCTCTCTCATCATTGATGTTTCTCTCACTCCCTCTCCTTTCCTCTCTGAAATCAATATGTGTGTGTGTGTGTGTGTGTGTGTGTGTGTGTGTGTTTGTGTATATAAAGCATAGCCAGCATGGTCGAACATCGACCTATGAACCAGATCACGGCTCGATTCCCAGTCCGGGCACATCCCCAGGTTTTGGGCTTAATCCCCAGTGTGGGACTTGCAGGAGGCAGCCAATAAATGATTCTCTCTCATCATTGATGTTTCTCTCTCTAGGTGTTTATGATTCAGCACCTTTAGGAAACATGGCTCTAACATGCTGAGATGAAATAGGCCATCAGGACGTTCTGCGTTGAGGTTGCTGCTGCTGGAAGGATATCTTGCAGAGTCCACTTTGTGGTCGGCTTGCAAGTGAGACTTGCCCTCTGGCCTGAGCTTTCCCTGAGAACCTGCTCTTGTCTCTCCCTTGTAGGTAGTGATGGCCCCTCACGAACCCTCGGTGGTGTTTGTTGACAACTACATCAAACTCCTTACAGACTGCAACACAGAAACCTTCCAGAAGATACTGGACATGAAGGTTAGTTCAGGGTCGTGTGTGGTCCACATGCACAGCCTTCTCACACCCCGTGGTTCTTGACTGGGCCCTGGGCGCTCTCTCAGAATGCCGGTGCCTGGCCCCACGCTGCAAACCACGTGCCCAGAAGCCTTTTAAGGAGAGGGATCCCGGCATATGACCTTCCTGGTTGCCTCCACGCCCATGGAGAACTACTGCTCAGTGGAAGGAATGGACTGAAGAGGGATATTACCTCCCCTCCCTGTTTACCTGTCCTTTCTTCTCTCTCAGCCTCTTCTTTCTCCTACCCTAGTACCTGTTTTTGTTCCCCTGCTTCTCTCCCTGGCTACTGCCTAGGACTGATAACTCCCCAGGAAGAAAGGGTAAATCCTCAGCCCCCAGGAATTGGAGTTCTCAGCCCTCAGCTAAGAGCATCCCAGATGCTACACTTGCCCCTCGGGCCTTCCTGGCCCCCTCACATTGTCCTCCTTTCTCTTCAACCTCAGGGGCTGAAGAGGAGCGAGCAGAGCAGCATGCTGGAACTCTTCCGCCAGAGGCTCCCCATCCCGCCCGCAGGGCCCGAAGCCTCCAGCTCACTGTCCCTGCTGGCTCCCACACCAGAACAGGAGTCTTCTCGCATCCGCAAACTGGAGAAACTAATTAAAAAGAGACTGTAGGGGCGCCGGCCAGTGACCCTCAGCGCCCGGCTCCTGGAAGCCCCACCCTCCTGTGCTCAGCCTGACTCTCAGATGTCCATCTTGAAACTTCCCAGGACATTTGGGTTGCTAGTGTGTGTCTCCCAAGCCCTGTCTTACTTCCTGTCCTAACCGGAAAAGCCCCCTCAGGGCCCGGTTAGCAGGAGGCAGTCTCGGTGGCTCTGGATCCTGCAGCAGAGGCAGGCTGGGTGTGCGGCCCTGCCCCTCACTGTTGTTTCTGGGCTGTTCTCACTGGTCCGTCGTCAGGGACTCCGTAGCCTCCCTCCCTCTGCAGCCACACCCTCTGGCAAGGGGCCCTCTTCCTCACGTGCACCCGTCCAGGCAGCTTCGGTGACCAAGCCTGGGTCTCCGCCTTCCTCCGTCGGCTGCTGTCTGAGGGGGCTCTGGGGCCCGAGTTCATGAAGTGGCAGGTGCAGGGGTAGGAAACCAGCCTTTCTTTATGAAGGAAATGGAAGCAGGACCGCTCTCCCATGTGAATCCCAGTTTGGGTACATACTTTGCTTCTGGTACTTTTCGACTTGGCCAGGTTCTCCCTGTATTCTCATTTCTCACTCATCTCCAATTCGCTCTCTCTGTGCATCCGAGAAGATCCCCTGTGTCTCTCACCCAGGACGGCACGTGTCGGCCCTCTGTGCCCTGGGCTCCTGGCCCGGCCGCGGGGCAGACCCATGTCTGACTGGGAGAGAGTTCCAGGCTGGGCGCACTCACTGCTTGACAGAAGGTTATTTCCTCCGTTTCTTTATTCCCACTCTACGCCTGACTTCGAGGGGAGGGTGGCCTTTTTCCTAGAAAAATGTCCTAGGCTTTCTCCTTAGATGAAGCTCTGGGGCAGCCCAGGCGGCCTCTAATTCCTTTCCTGCCCCTCCATGTTCAAACCCAAAGTACGTTGCAGGATCGCCTGAAAACAGCAGAGGCGATGCTCGGGGCCAGCGTGACGTGTGACTTTATGGCCAAAGGAAAGAACCCGGGTCCTGAGGAGCGGACACTGACCTTGACCCCCACCTCAGAACCCGGCAGGGCCCGGGCGCACCCTGACCCGGCCCTTCCGTCCTGCCCTCCACGGGCTCCGGGCCAGCGCAGCTCGTAGGAGAGAGTCGCCCCACGGGACTGTTCAGTCCGCCCGTCGCCCGCATCAGGAGGACGGGTAACGGAGTTGCCCAGGTTCACCTGGTTCCTCCCGTCGGCTGTGACCATGGCCTCAGAGACCCGTCAGGCTCAGCGTTTGTTCAGGAATTCTGAATGAGGTGTTGGCGGGGGGCCGAGAGCGAAGGAGGACGGTGGAGCTTCTTACAGAGGATGTCCCATCAGGCCCAGGATAAAACTGGGACAGCAGATAGCACTCAGGAGAGAGGACGTTTCCTAAAAATTCATGAAACTGCCTCGCCAGCTTGGCTCAGTGGTTGAACTTCGACCTATGAACCAGGAGCTCACGGTTGATTCCCGGTCAGGGCACATGCCCAGGTTTCGGGCTTGATCCCTAGTGGGGAGCATGCAGGAGGCAGCCAATCAATGATTCTTTCTCATTGTTAATGTTTCTCTCTCTCTCTTCCTCTCTGAAGTCCATTTTTTTAAAAAAAATTTCATAAAACTTGTGATAGCCATCCAATAGGAAACGTTAAGGTTTAAAAATGTGACCAGAACCTGCCTATGTCTCCCCTTCTGTCTACCCACTGTAACCACTGCACCTGCCCCTTCCCCTCCATCAGCCTCTCACCCAGACTCCGCCTGTGGCCCAGCTTTCGTCCTGGGCCTCGTTTCTTCACTCGCTTCCAGCTATTGTTGCTAGTGCGTCTTCATGTCCTGAGCAGCTCAGACTCGAAAACACCGAGAAGGAAGTCAGTGATGGAAGAAAGAGGTGTGGCCTCTGCTGAGCTCAACTAGGAAAAATGGCTAGATAGGAAGAGTACAGCTCAGTGGGTGGGTCTCGCTGTGCCCACCGCTCCGGTGAAGTTACACAGCGGCACTAATGGAGGTCACGTTCCCTGCCCCGTGTGCAGGAAGGGGCAGTGGGCCCGTCTCAGACAGCAGTCACTTCAGCCGTCTGTCATTGACCTGGGAAGCCGGGGAGCTGCTGCACCTGGTTCTTGTCACGCTCGGTGTCTGCAGATCCACACTTCTTGCTGGTTCGCTCATGGGGAGGCATTTTCTGGATGTCTCCGTAGTGGCGCTGAGATGTCAAGCCCTGTGTTCCGCCGGTTGGTGGTCACAGCCAGGGAAGTTGCTTTCTTGATTTATTACACTGTCGGTGATCTCCAGGGAGTCCCCGGATGTCAGCAGGAGTGTGTGGTAAATGTCTTCGTTGATGGGGTCGGAGTGCTGCGTGTGCATCCTGTGAGGACAGAGCACGTTTCTCAGCTGAGGGAATGCACCCCAATCCCTGGGGCTCGTGTTACAAACACAGACGCCGGGAGGTTCTCGATGAGTAACTGTGGAGGGGCCACGGTGTACACCACTGCAATAGAGACACTTGCTTTCCTGAACGGTTCCGGTGGCACATCTTCATAAATGTGTGATTTTCCTGGCTCCAGGCAAGTGAAATGCCTGTGCAATTGACCTGGTGCCGACATGGTGAAGATCCTTAGCTGGAGCCAGTAGGTGTCATTTAAACTTGTGTTGGCAGGAGGGGCCATGCCAGAAACTGCTGTCCCGTCCTGATGAGGATTCTTCCTGTTTTGATGAGCCAACCCCAAAAGAAAGCTTATTTATTACTGTCACTTCCAAATATAAGGGAGCAGACATTGGTAAAAACGGTTGCTAACTCTGTTATTAAGCTAAACTTAGACATTGTTCGTTCCTCTGACTTTCTGTAGCCCTTTAAAAAAAACTTTGAAGTCACTTAGGTGGTTAAAATAAATATTAGTAATTTGTCATTGAAAAAGAGTTCGCTGCTGCTCTTACTATGGACAGAATTCCTGAGAGCTGGCTTGGCGAGGCCCAGGCTAGAGAAAGTTCTGTTTGGTCGTCGCAGGGAACCACAACAGACAGGGCTGTTTTGACCTCCAAGCTCAGCTGTGGCATTGAGGCTGACTACCAGCACTCTTCCCCTCTTGACAAAGAACCAGTCCTAGGACCTGCCCACCTCCCAGAAAAGGGTGCCCCCTTTCCCATGCCGAGGGTGACTCCTCAGCGGAACCCAACAGGACTGAGAGCTCTGCCAGCAACCAGGGTGACAGCTCCCGGGCGGACAGGGCGAGCGACAGGTCTGAGGCTGCAGCCGGATGCCAGGGGTGCGAGGGAGGGTCCACCGGCTCATCCTGAGCTGCCATCGGGCAAGGAAAATTAGTTCCCTGTTTACGGAATGTTCAGGAAAATGCCAAAAGCTCACAGCTGGAAGTGCAATCCCCCTGCCTAGGAGGAGAGATCAAAGTGCCGCTTGCTTGGGGGTGAAAGCGAGTGTTTCACACTTGTCTGCGCCCCAGTGAGGTCGCTAAAAATAAAACGAGCCAGCGCTGCATTGCTGCATCGGGCCACTTCAATCAACGAGGCCTGGGAGACACGGGCACATGCAACGCCGGCTGCAGAGGGGACTGCTGCATTTCACACCGTAAACAGACGTCTCCAGGCTCATTCTAGTGGCCGTCAGGACAGACAGCCCCGGGCCCTCGGCTTTCTGTACAGTTCTCTACCTGTGGGCGATACCAGTTTCCTTAAAATGGAGAGATTGGTGTTTCGTGCAAATAGCTTTCGTTTTCCCCATCTGGAAGTAATTTCTTGGTGCATATTGGAGCATGAAATACTGCAGTTAATTAAAGCATTACTGGATGTCATTTGCTAGGATGTATTTCCTTACTGTTGACAGAAAACAGAATGGACTATAGGAAAGAATTAGCAAGCCTGGGAACCTGGGGCTCCCCCGTCCCCCCAACCCCGCCCCCGGCGTCTGCCCTTCTCCCCGGTGAGGCTGTGCCCCTTCCCTGACGCCTCAGGAAGCAGCGCACGAAACATGCGTCCCTCGGCGAGGTCCCGGCACGTCCCGCCGAGGTGGAAACCTCTGTAACGATGTATAAAGCGCTTGGCTGCTGATTTGGAAACCTTGCACTCTGAGTTTCTATCCTGTTGACTTTCCCTCTGCCGCCTACCGTCCCAATCCCAGCCGCTTTCCCACGGGCCTGCCCCGGGATTTCTCCCCTGCGCGCAGCAAGCTAATCCCGCTTCCTTAATAACTGGGTGGGCACTGAACTTTGGGGGAGTCTGATGTTTCTTCCAGCCGTGGAAAGTCTTGCAGCGCTTCCATGAGCTTGGCTTCGAGATCATTACCTCGTTTCCATCCTGGCTTTCAGCAGCCCCCGCTTTAATAGGGGAGCCAGGGCTCAGTAGGGTGAGAAGAGAAACACTTCCGGATGAGCCGCCTAGAAGAGCAATGCAAGGTGATTTACCTGCGCGATTTCTTCCTGCCTGCGTCACTGGGCAGAAGCAGTGGGATATGCAGAATGTGTCCATTGGAAGCAAAAGCAGCCTGGGAGGGGAGACGCCTGCGGACACCTGGTCTCCAGGTCTGGTTCCGGCACTTTGATGTTGCTCCAGTCATTGAGCCTCTGAGCCTCAGTGGTCAGGATCTGTGAAGGCGATTATAACCACTAGAGCTGCAAAGCTCACACAAGGCCAGGTTGTGTGCACATGCTCTGTAAGCCGTGCAGCAGTGTCAGGCGTGACGTGTCCATTGTCACCGGCCAAGCCTGAACCACAAGCAGCTGGCTGCACGGGGTGGTTGGGGTTTAAGGCCGGGGGGCTGGCGGTCTTGAACACAATGGCCAAGTGACCACATACCCTGCTGCTGCGTGCAGGCAGCATGCGCAGCGAGCCTCGGAATAGCCAGTCTTTGCCTTTTTAGGTCATGACTGTGATATCCAACTTATTCGAGAGTTTGAAGACTCTCCATCCTCTGCTCCTCTTGCCTAGCAGCTGTTATTTCCGTAGCATTTAGGGATAAACCTGCGGACACAGAGAGAACTTCCTCCCTCCCAGTGGTGTTGGCGGGGCTGCCCGCTGTGGAAAATGTGGCACGTTTCCTCCGAATGCAAATTAGGAGAGTTGCTGCAGGCTCCCTTCCAAAAAAATCTTTCAGAATCGGTGTCCGGTGTCCACAGACCAGACTTCCAGTGGCCATTCCTGGCAGGGACAAAATTCTTGACTGCACCTTTTTTTTTTTTTAGTCTGCCATGCCCAAAGATCTCTAAGCAGGACTATCCTAGGACAGGCTGGGAAGCTGAGGTTCCCCAGCTATTGAGGTTACTTTATTGGGGTTGCCCTTTAGAGAAGTCTAGAGCTGAATCCCCACAAGCAGCTGGCAAGCACTCGCCTGGCTCTCCCAGGCCCCTTCGGGTTAGTGGCGCAGGAATGCTGGGCCTCAGAGCGATGTTACAATGAAAACTGTTAAACGCGGTGTCCCCCAGGAATGCTTATCACTTCATCTGAGGGCTCTGGTAGCTTCTGCTCAGTAAGCAGATGGAGTTTGCACAATTGCCCGGCCTCCTCCTGCTTTGGGTCATTTTCCAACAAGTGAGAAATTAAGGCCAGCTTCTCAACAAACCTCCCTCAACCTCTGGGGCCAAGAAACGTATTTGCAAAGCGGCTGCAACTTTCAGGGGCACCAGGTGAGGTGGCAAGAAGCCCAAGCTCCCGCTTGCTTGCTTTGTGCTGATGGAGGAGGGCGCTCCTCGGAGCAGGGAAGCGGACCAGCTGCTAAAGAGACGCCTTCCACAGGGTTCTTCGCCATCGGAGCAGCCACGGGAGAGCGATAGCAGGCAAATGGAGAAAACAACAGATATTGTATAAAGAAAACATGAGCTCACACGCAGAGATACCCCCACCCCATGCCTGTTGTGTGGCTAGCACTGCTCTTAAAGGATCCCGGGTGTCAGCTGGCTCTGTTGTCAGAGGAGGGCGCTGATGGTAGTTAAGGTCAAGGTGGTTTAGCCCTGGGCCTTAGCTCTGCCCATTGCCCAGCTACTGTCTGGCATGTAGATAATATATTTGCTCATGAGGGGGACTGAGAGGTCTGGACCATGTAATGCCACCTGTACACCTTGGGGATAGGGGTGGAGTTGGGAGAGAGAACTAGTTACTGATATTTATTGCCTCTTAGATTCATTATGATTTCTCACAAGATAAAAATCCCTGTGAAGTAGGCATGATTGGCTCCATTTTGTTTTTGTTTTTGTTTTTTTTAAATATATTTTATTGATTTTTTACAGAGAGGAAGGGAGAGAGATAGAGAGTCAGAAACATCGATGAGAGAGAAACATCGACCAGCTGCCTCCTGCACACCTCCCACTGGGGATGTGCCCGCAGCCCAGGTACATGCCCTTGACCGGAGTCGAACCCGGGACCCTTCAGTCCGCAGGCCGACGCTCCATCCACTGTTGGCTCCGTTTTGTAGCCACCGGCCTGGAGGCCTGGAGGGCAGATGACATGTGACATGTCCAAAGCCTCTGGCTACCAAGAGGCTGGGCCAGGATTCGGCCCGGGTCTCATTGCATCCTCCGTGCTCTTCACACTATACCAGTGGTTTTCAGCTTGTGAGATACAATGTTAGGTGGGACTCTGGCTCTACAAAACCGATAAAAGTATTTGATTAATATATGTTGTGAGTTCAGATATCTTCCAAAGCAAATCCATGAGAACACAGACTATTTCAGTAAGTAGAAAGCATTTCAAGTCTATGTTTATGGATTTATATATTATCAACCCCAGCATCCAGTTTCTTTCTGTGTCTTGCTTTGGTTGCATAGAATAGAGAAAACTTGATTTAATTCAGCTAAGAATTTGCAAATAGTGTTTGTTTGTTTGTTTGTTTGTTTGTTTGTTTGAAGCAGCCCTTCTGCTCTGGCCGGGTGACTTGGTTGGAACATCATCCAGTGCACCAAAAGGTTGCCGGTTCAGTTCCCAGTTGGGGCATGTGCGGGAAGCAACCTATCTCTCTCTCTCTCTCTCTCTCTCTCTCTCTCTCTCGGTTACAGAAAAAAAAATTAAACAGCCCTTTCGAGCCCACATACTCTTCAGTTATGCAGATGTGACAAGGACTCCAGGCTGAGGTCGGCCTGGACGTGAACAGCCCTGCCCTGGCAGGAAGCTGCTACCGCCATGAACAGCTTCTGTGCATGGTTTTCTGATCTTTGTACAGGAAAGGGCACCATTTCATTTGAAGCTCACTGTCCATTCAACAACACGTCAGAACGGTCACCCAAATCCTGTTCCAGTCTCCCTGAAGGCCACCTCTGGGTTCATCCTTGCTGCCTTCAGAAGAACCGAAAGCAAGGAACCTTCCCCCACCCCCTGCAAGGCAGCTGTGTTCTAAGAACAAAACAGGGCACCGGAATGGGCGGAGGGGGCTTGGGTAACATTTGAAAGGAAGCCCAACCTTCTTTCAACACCCCCACAAGCCCCAGATCTTCAACCTGTGTCCTTGTATGTCTGTGTGCAATGCCCCCAGCCTTTTCAGGGCCTGAAGCATGAAAACCGTAACAATTGTGTCCCATTGCCTCACACTTGGGCAAATCAATTGCAGAGGCTGCTGGGGCCAGAGGCAACTGTGGGGCTCAGGGCACCCATACCTCCCACAACCCCTGGGCATTTGCTGGGCACTCTAGCAGTGGCCCAGCTCTCTAAGTGAGAAGCTCTGAGTTGGAGCATCAGTGTTGGGTGGTATGTTGGTTTATTTGTTTTAGACCTTAAGTCAAATTCCCTCATTTTGCAGAGGGAAACGAGGCCCCGGGGGTTTCCATCACTTGCTGGCCCGTTACTCCGAAAGATGATGAAAGATGACTGGCAGAATCGAAGCCAGCTTGTCCATCCCACTTTCCACTCCCCACGCCACTCTGCCCTGCTATCCTTCCCCGAGTCCACCCTCCGCCCGCCGAGTTCCTCAGAGCTTGCACCCATCCTACTCTGCAGACCAGAGCAGGGACCCTCACACTTTCCCTGGTCCTGCCACGCTCCCAGCGCCAGGTGACCACTCTTGTGGCCTTTGTTCCCATTTCAAAGTAAGTGAACAGCCGCCGCCACCATTCCCCCCAAACATGCATTCCCTCGCATTCAGCATCCACCTCAAGTACCTTCCAGGAACTTCTCTTGAAGGTCACCAACTACCTTCTTGCTGAGCTTTCATTCCCTTTGCTCTCACCGTTATGTGATGAGTCTCCCTTCCCCCTCGGAATTCCCCCTTAACGCCTCTGATGCCTTATTTTCTTGGCTGCAATACTCCTTGGTTCTCTCGCTGACTTTCCTGTCCTTCTGAGCCTTGACCAAGGTCAAGCCCAAGGTTCTAAGGCCCCTGTGGTTTTCACTCCAGACTCCTTCAGGGAATATAGCTGCCACGACAGGAGGAAACACCAGCCATGCCTTCTGAGATTCTCAGGTATTTTGTCTCTTCCTTCCCCTTCATTTGACTCCAGTCCACTTATGTCCCATTGTTAGCTCCTGGGTAACATCTCCTGCTAAACTCAGCTCCCGTCCTGGAATTCCTGTCTTTCCTAGATCCTCAGTCTCAACTCTCTTTGTCACT
The DNA here is from genome assembly GCF_028538775.1 of Myotis yumanensis. Classification (NCBI taxonomy): domain Eukaryota; kingdom Metazoa; phylum Chordata; class Mammalia; order Chiroptera; family Vespertilionidae; genus Myotis; species Myotis yumanensis. The sequence continues at coordinate 19,113,635 of NW_027223767.1, read as the reverse complement.
CAGTATGGCTAGTTTATCATAAAAATTCTTAATTATTAATGATTACACAAACAACAGTCATAGGGCAACACTCAATCATTGAGCCACACCAGCCGATTATAATACTAATTTTTTTAAAATATATTTTATTTTTTTTACAGAGAGGAAGGGAGAGGGATAGAGAGTTAGAAACATCGATGAGAGAGAAACATCGATCATCTGCCTCCTGCACACTCCCCACTGGGGATGTGCCTGCAACCAAGGTACATGCCCTTGACCAGAATCGAACCTGGAACCCCTGAGTCCGCAGGCCGATGCTCTATCCACTGAGCCAAACCGATCAGGGAGTAATACTAATTTTTAAAGTATAATATGAATGTTCATATTAATAAGTTAAACCAATATGGAAATATATCAAAGGTCCCTCTCTCCTTCCAGACTTTGTGTCTATACTATGCAAACAAAATTAATATTAAGCATATTTGCATACATTTCTGCTGCTAAACAATATATCTTGGACATCTTTTTCCTCAACCTACATAGATCTACTCATTCTTTGTACGCGTGTGTGAGAATTTTATAAGCACTTATTTGAGCCAAACTGATGACATGTGCCAGGGAACAAGCTTTCAATTGCTCCCTCTACTCATTCTTTTCAATGACCGCTGACAGTGGTCTCAGTTCAGATCGTTTACTTAGCAGTTCTATCAATCTATAATAATAAAAGCATAATATGCTAATTAGACCAGACAGCTGAACGACCTTCCAGATGTCATTCTGGACTTCCTTCCGGATGAAGCTGTGGCATTGGGGGCTGAGGCAGAGGCAGTTAGGAGTGATCAGGCAGGCAGGCGAGCAGTTAGGGGCGATTAGGCAGGCAGGCAGAGGCAGTTAGGAGTGATCTGGCAGGCAGGCGAATGGTTAGGGGCAATCAGGCAGGCAGGTGAGTGATTAGGGGCAATCAGGCAGGCAGGCGAGTGATTAGGAGCCAGCAGTCCCGGATTGTGAAAGGGATGTCCGAGGGGTTCTGGATTGCGAGAGGGTGCAGGGCTGAGGGACCCCCCCTGCACAAATTTTGTGCACCGGGCCTCTAGTGTATAAATGAGTATCTTTGCTTATTGTGCTCACCTTTTTGTAGGCTGCGCCCTGAGAATTGTCCCATTCCCATTTGGAAAGATGAAAGGATGTGCACATTTAAAATATTGCTACCTCTTGCCCAAATGCCCTCTACAGAGGCTGTTTTGCTGCACACGCGCACCGGTAGCGTGTGTACCCCCTTCACATCCTCGCTCACCTCACATGTTTCTTCCTGCTGCTTGATCAAGAGAATGGAGTTGCAGCACGGTCTGTAGAAGTTCCCCTTTGGTTTTCATTGCACAAAACCAAATGTGACCCCACCGGCGCTGTGTCTTGCTGCAAGACAGCTTCCTTGTTGAGCAAAAGACCTGTGGCTTCCCTCAAGGTCAGGGCTCCTGGGCCACATGCTTGGTTGTTTTGCTCGTGAAAGCAGTGGTATCCTTTGTGCACGTAGAGAGGTAGCAGTTTGATGTTAAACTGGGCATCTTTCCCCGTCTTCTTCTCCTCTGCCTCTTCCCCATCAGCCAGCAGGAGGCAGCGCGTCCCATATGCACTGTGCCCTGGTGGTGATGCTACAGAGATTAAATTCTCAGCTTCTGAACTCCTGTAGAGACTTGTGGTTCTAGAGAAGAAAGGCTTGAGCGCCGTGGCTGTCGATGCAAGACAGTGTTTTCTTTTGTTTTTGTTCCTTGGTCTAAAAGTGTACCTTTAAGTTTGAAGAGCCAAAATTCAGGAGCACTTTGGATACAACCCACACCATCATCATAGGAACAGTGCATCTTGACTTGAACATTTTTTTCCACTAGGAAAAACCACAGGCAATATGACTTGGTTTAGAAACTGGTAGGCCCCTGAGAAAAAAAAATCTAGAACCCCACCACTCCGGGCTGAATTCCAAGATAAGAGATAACCCCCATAATCTTGAGGGGAATCCTGGTCTAGAAGCCCTTGCCTGGCTTCCAGCAATTACTATGGGAAACTGCAGGCCCCATGGAGAAGTCCTGTGTTCAACCATCCACCTGCAGATCGAAGGGTTACAGGTTCAATTCCTGATCAAGGGCACATACGTCGGTTGCAGGTTCCCCAGCCCGGTAGGGGCGCATGTGGCGGGCAACCAATCGATGTGTCTCTCTCACGTCACTCTCTAGGTGAGGATTAAAAACAACAGCGAGGCACCACAGTGTCTGAGAAGGTTGTCCACTCAGGCCTCAGGGAGGAGGCACCTTACTGAGTCCCTCACACCCGGTTGGGCAGGTGGTGGCCCCCAAGTTCCCTGAGCCCCCACAAGTAGTGCAAGTGCCAGTTCGTTATAAGAGACCTTAGGATGGGACAACTAGGAGGCAGAACATTCGGCATGTGGCCCTCAAGAGCAGAGGATGGCCTTCCCCAGCCAAACAGAACCAGCTGCCGCTCAGAGAAGCCAGGTGGGCGGGAAGATGGCCATGGACCCGTCACCCCCAACCAGCCCTCCCTGCTGCCACGATGTAACGTAAGCCTCCCCAGATGCCACCCGGGCAGAGGGAAGGCTCAGGGTAGTCATTACCCCCAAAAGATAAAAAACCACAGAGTTAGCAAGACAGTTTTCCAGGTTTGAGACCAACCGGAGGCCTACGGACTAAATTGAGCTCAGTTAAAAGAATAGAAAGAGCATTCACCTCTTGCATGCCAGAGCGCAGTCACAAAGCAATAGCCTTACACTTACAAAAGGACTAACAGCCTGTCCCCAGGTACCAAGGCGGGGAGGTTAGGCCTGGCTCTGGGGGAGAGGAATTCAAAGGGGACTTTGTTTGTTTTACTATTTATTTCTTGGCCTTTCCCTGCAGGGTTCACCTTTGAATCCTAGGGTGGGAGGCAGGCCTAAAGGAAGCCACACTGCTTCAGGACCACCCTGTAAACAGAACCAGGAGGGCCCAGAGGCACGTAGCTGCAGGCAGCACAGCGTGGCACCTCCCCCACCACCAGTGTTGGCAGCTGTGCCGGGGCTTGGGGCAGCGCCAGGCATGGTGCCCGCAGCAGCGTGGTGCAGCCTCTCCTCGGTGCCTGGTGGGGCTGGCGGTGGTCTCAGCAAGGACAGCCTCTCCCAGGGCCGTGATGGGACATTGCCATACAACTTAGCAGGAGCAGGAGCTGGGCAGTGGGGCAGGGAAAGGAAAAGAAAATGAGTAGCAGGCGTCCTGTGTGCGTGAGCAGATTTATTTATGAACCTATGGGAGACACCTTCAGAGATTTCCAGAAATACTTGTCAGTGGTTGCGGTCATCCTGCAAAAGTGCAGGGCAAGAGGCAATAAAATTACAGCCCCCCCTCCCCCCTCTCCCCACACCCCCATCCCCCCGGCCCAGCCTGGAAAAACATGAGACACACAGAGTTTTCCTTTGGTACCTCTCTGCTCACCCCAAGTTCTTTCCCCACCCCTGGCGAATTTTCAGGAAAGACTCAAAATTGAAAAACATTTTCCCAAGCCATGTAAATGTCTTCAGCAAGGATCAGGAGTTCCCAACAGTACCGAGCGGCAAGCCACAGCCGCCTCCTGCCTGCGTGTCTTCTGCTTTGAATTTGGGGTAGGAGAGGAATGCGCGTAGGGGCCATGGCTCCCAGAAGGACATAGCAGGGCAGACAGTCACAGTGGAGCAGTCGGCTCCCATTCTCCCTCCCTTCCCACGCAGGCCCCACAGACCCGAATCCCAGGTGGTCCTGCAGCACCACGGAGGCTCGAGGCTGCCTTTGGAGGCCGGCCGTGCAGACCAGCCACTTGTTCCTCGGGGATAATGACAGCACACCCTTCTATCACGCCTTTCAGCCCAGGAGCCAAGGGTCTTAACTTCAATTGCTCAACTGAAGGCTATTTTTCTGGGCCGCGAGTCCTCGTGCAGTGTGAATATGCAGGACGGAGCCAGGAGTGCAAGTGCACGGATGCAGTTCCAAGCAGGCCGTGTGCCCCAGCTCTTTGCAAAATCCCATCTGGGTTTTATTTTGCAGAGGCCACAGCTCTTTTCTGTGTAACCAGGGAGCATGTGGGAGAATAGCTCTCAGCTTACAAATAGGAGGCCTCCAGGGTGGAGCCTGTTTTTGGGGTCATGGGGCTCCCACACTGGGGACATCGGCCTGACTTCACCCTAAGCTGCATTAGGGATATGGGTCAGTGTCGCCCGCTGGGCTAGGTCAGACCCCATCTCTGCCCCTGATCTGTACTCCCAGGCCCACTTCGCTCTGAAACTGCCAAGCTCTTGGTTCTATAAAATCAATATATTTTATTGATTTCAGAGAGGAAGGGAGAGGAAAAGAGAGAGAGGAACATCAATGATGAGAGTCATTGATTGGCTGCCTCCTGCACGCCCCACCCTGGGGATTGAACCTGCAACCTGGGCATGGGCCCCGACCAGGAATTGAACCGTGAGCTCCTGGTTCATAGGTTGATGCTCAACCACTGAGCCATGCCGGCTGGGCCAAGTACATTTTTTCTAGTCAGTTCCTTTCTTTATTGAATATGGTAGATCCCTTTCAATGCTCTTTGAAAGCTATAACCTTAATCTTAAAATGCTCAAGGAAACAAAATGCAGTTTCTCAGAGCGTTTTGGGTGACACGGTACATAGGAAGGAAAGGGGGCTTGATTCAGCACCGAGGCAAATGCCCCGCAAGGCGCCACGGGCACAGCGGCGCGGCGGGCCAGCAGGCCGGAGCGGCAGCGTTTTAACCCCCTGGCTGGCTGCGTTGGCTGAAGGCAAGCTGTTCTGAAACAATAAGCAGCAGCCGTGTGGGGGTCCTGCCCTGTTCTTGTCTGACTCAACTCCTGTTCAGGCATCAGCTTAACCTGGTGCAGAAAAAGGGATATGGCAGGACTGGCATCCATGGTCAGGCATCTTGTGCTCCTCAGACCCTGCTGGGAAAGGCCTCAAGCCGGAAGCCGAGTCCTATGGGACACGATCGCTGTGATCCAGGCCGGGGGACAGTGGCTGCTCTGAAAGCACAGCTTGGAGAAGAGGCCACTCTTTCTTTTCTTAAAAAATTGATTTCAGAGAGGAAGGGAGAGGGAGAGAGAGATAGAAACATCAATGATGAGAGAGAATCATTGATCGGCTGCCTCCTGCATGCCCCCCACAGGGGATCAAGCCTGCAACCCAGGCATGCACCCTGACCGGGAATCAAACCATGACCTCCTGGTTCAGAGGCCGACGCTCAACCACTGAGCCACGCCGGCTGGGCCTGGTTAGAGTCTGTAAAAGATACCTCTGTTGGAAAGCGATCTGGAATAAGATGGAGGACAGTGATGAGCCCAGGTGATAGGCTCTCCCAAGGACCGCAGGGGAAGTGAGCTCATTGCTTAGGACTAGAAACACAGCCCACCTCCCACGCAGTTACAAAGGAAGTCCTACCCAGAGGACACGTGGGCAGGTGGAAGTTGGATGGTTCCTGTGTGAGAACCCTCTGCTCATCTCCACCAGGAGTGCATGCGCGGTGGAGGTGCCGGCGCAGGCAGAGTGCCTGGCCAGGCCAATGCGTTTCCACCTTCCCTTCGGTCCCCGTGTAGCCTCAGTCCGTTCAGGCTGGTTTCTGAGCTCTTCGATTGCAGTCTGGACAAGAAGGAACAAACCTGGGGGGCTTCTCCTCATTGTCTTTTTTAACAATGTGTTTTTATTGATTTTAGAGAGGAAGGGAGAGAGAGAGAAACATCGATGAGAGAGAAACGTCAATATTGATCAACTGCCTCCTGTACACCCCCACCCCCTGCTGGGCACTGAGCCCCAAACCTGGGCATGTGCCCGACCAGAATGGAACTGGTGACCTCTTGGTGCATGGGTCGACGGCCAACCACTGAGCCACACTGGCCAGGGCTCCTCATTGGCTTTTGATTGGCTCACAGAATTCTGGGGGCCGTGGAGGTCAGACTTTGGTGCAGGTGACTGGGGGCGGGGCACCTGAGTGGGTTCATGGGGCCCACGGTCCCACCTCTGCTTCTCTGTCAGGTCAGGTCCCAGGCCTGGATTCCTCTTCACGCCCCTCCAGTTTCTTGCGTGTCCGTGCTGGGCCCCCTACGGAAGGAGGCGGCAGCAGGTGATCCTTCTCTGCTGCAGGAGCTGAGGCCTGGGGATGTTCTCTGAAGATATTCTTCAAAGGGGTTGCCAGGTGCCCTTTGGAGTTGGGGGGGTGTTCTTGGGGATCAGACAGAACTTCCATGGGATGGAGGACAGTGTGTGGGTGCTTCTTGGTCCAGTGGGAGGGTCGAGGCGCCCATGCAAGTTCCAAGCCTGTGGAACTTGCCAGGGAGAAAGGGGGGGCCTCAAAGATGCCCCTTTGATTTGCCCAGACCCTCCAACGCTTGCAACTTCACACCCCCTGTTCACATTGGCAACTGTGATGTCTCTGGATCTTTTGTCAGAAGTAGATCATCTAAGCAGCGGTTCTCAACCTGTGGGTCGCGACCCCTTTGGGGGTCGAACCACCCTTTCACAAGGGTCGCCTAAGACCATGGGAAAACACATATGTAATTACATATTGTTTTTGTGATTAATCACTATGCTTTAATTATGTTCAATTTGTAACAATGAAAATACATCCTGCATATCAGATATTTACATTACGATTCATAACAGTAGCAAAATTACAGTTATGAAGTAGCAACGAAAATAATTTTATGGCCCTAACTGGTTTGGTTCAGTGAATAGAGCACCGGCATGCGGACTCAAGGGTCCCAGGTTCGATTCCGGTCAGGGCCATGTACCGTGGTTGCGGGCACATCCCCAGTGGGGGGTGTGCAGGAGGCAGCTGATCGATGTTTCTCTCTCATTGATGTTTCTAACTCTCTCTCCCTCTCCCTTCCTCTCTGTAAAAAATCAATAAAATATATTTAAAAAAATAATAATTTTATGGTTGGGGGTCACCACAACATGAGGAACTGTATTAAAGGGTCGCGGCATTAGGAAGGTTGAGAACCACTGCTCTGAGCCCTTCAAAACTCCCCTAGAAGGTAGCAGTGCCAGGCTGCCAGGCCCCCTCCCCTCCCGGGCACTGTGTTAGCAAATCCAGGTGGAGATCCCTCCCAAGCTCTCCGGCAACCCACACCGGAGAGGGGCTGAAACTGGCCCATACGGTGACCTCCCTCAGTCTTCCTCCCCCTCTTCCAGGCTGGTGTCCTTGAAGGCCACCACCTCCTTGGAGCAGTCACATCTTCCTGGATACCTTCCCCACCTGGCCAGGCTTAGGGAAGAGTTCTCAGGGTCAGCTGCTGGGCGCGTGCCTGCCAGGGCCTCCCGTCCTCCCACTCTTTCCATAACCCCAGAAGCACTTGATTCCTCCGGATGCCCAGGTTGGGGGTAGCCTGGGATGCCCAGATGGTGGGAGCAATAGGGGTAGGGAGGCCAGTTTCATCCAGGACTGTGATTCTGTCGTCTATCCCCACAGGCCCTAAATGAAGGAACAGCCTGCCCGCACACAGGCACGTACCAGGTTTTATCTCTGCGGAGGGGATGACCCGAGGCAAGCCGCCTTGTACCACCAACTGTATGACTTGGAGCAAAGCAAGTAAGTCCCTTCTCTGTTTTCTTACCTGGAAATGACGAGTGGGGAGTGTAGGGGGCCCCACTTCGCCAACAGACCTCAACATCTACCTGCTCAAAGGCTGACTTTAACAGGCTGCAAGCAGGACAAGCACCCTTTGTTTTGGCAGGCCGCAGACGAGGCTGCCGACATGGGGCCTGCACAGAGCCCACCTCTTATCTAGCCAGGAAGCCCCCCAACCCCGGGCGCGACTTCTCTTTAGAGTTGGCACCTGCAGGCTGGGTCTGGGCATAGCTCCAGCTTGAGGCTGTTCGCTGAACACACATCAAAACCCCAGGTTGGGGGGGGGGGGGGCCCGGCGGGGGTGGGGACTTCCTATCCTTACTGCTCATCATGAAGGTCTCCCTGAGAAACAGCAGTGGGTTTGAGAACAGCCAGGTCTACAGCTGGCAGCTACTGGAACGAGTTCCCACTCAGATAGGGTCTTTCTGTTGAATAAAGAGGAGAGGAGACCCCCCCCCCCCCCGCGTCTGGATTTTAGAGGGGGACTCCTGTGAGTGAAAAGCTGGGGCCTCACTAGGGAGCCCACGGCCCCTCAGACAGCTCCTGGGGAGCCTGCGGAGCTCGGTGACCACGGAGGTCCCAGGCCGCCCGGTGTGGCCACTGCTTGTTCATCTGAGCGTCCGGCCAGGGAGTGATGTGTCCCCGCGGGCGTCCCCCGAGGATCAAGGCAGCAGGCCCCCTTCTCCTGCGGGGCAGAAACCAGAGCCAGAGACGCCCCAGAGCCCGCCCTGCTGAGCCAAGAGGCGGCGAGAGCCATACGAAGTGCATTAACTATTAATAATTTCCAGTTGTTTGCTCGCTGGGTTCGGCGGCTCCCCGCGCCTCTGCAGGCGGCTCTGCTCTGGCTCCCCCAGCCCGCCTGGCTGGAGGCATCGGCTCCTGCCGGGCCGCTGGGGCAGGGCGAGGGGACAGGGGTCAGGGACAGGCCCCCGGGGCCAGTGGGGTCTCGCGTCCACCTGCAGCGGGGCGGGGGCCGGGTGGTGGGGCCGGACGGGGCCCCCGCGCTGGGACCCGCGCTCGGGGCGGGCTGGGCGGCGGGCGGCTCTCCGCGGGAGCGCAGCGGCCCCTGGCGCCCGGACTCGCGGCTCGGCGGTGCGGGGCGGCCCGGCGGGCGGGCGGGGCGGGGCGGGGCGGAGGGCGGAGGCGGGTCCGGGCGCGGCGGCGGCCAGACCCGGTCGGCGGGCGGGCAGCGGCCCCGGCCCGCGTCTGCGCCCCTCGCTCGTCCGCGGCCCCTCCGGGCCCCGCCGCGCGCACAGCCATGGTGGGCCGGCTGAACCTGCAGGATGTGCCCGAGCTCGTGGACACGAAGAAGAAGGGCGACGGCGTCCTGGACAGCCCGGACTCGGGGCTGCCCCCCAGCCCCAGCCCCAGCCACTGGGGGCTCGCGGCGGCTGGGGGCGGCGGGGGCGGCGGGGAGCGCGCACCGGCGCCCGGAGCGCTGGAGCCCGACGTGGCGGCGACCCCCGCGGTCCCGGTGAGTGGCACCCTTCGGGCCCTTTCCCTCCCCGTCCCACCCGCAGCCGGGCCCCGGGAGACCACCGGCCGGTCCTGCGGCCCCTTTCGGGGCGCACTGTCGGCGCCGCCACCCGCCCGTCGGGACGGCGTGGCCAGAGCTGGGAGCCGGGGCGGGAGAGCTGCGAGCGCCCGGCCAGCTGGAGCCGGTGGCTGGAAAATTGTCATCGCCTGGGAGGCGCGGGAGCCCCGGGAGAGGCGAGCCGCCGCCTCCTCCCTTCGGGGTGGCGGCCCCCCGAGGCTGCCTGGCTGCGGCTGGGGCGGGAATGGGCCACGTTCTGGCCCCAGCCGGGCTGGAGGGGGTCTCGGGACACCGAGAGGGAACCCCAGTCTCGCCGGACAGCTTTGCCGCTGCAGACTTTGGCTCCCAAGGGTCTTAGGGAGAGGGCTTGTGCCCTGGCTCCCAGCTCCCCGATTCAGAGGGCACGTGGGACCAGCCTTTGGGGACTGTTACTGGCCGTGGGGGGACCTTTTGAGAAGGGTCACCCCGTGAGCCTCTGGCCTCCTGTGGTCCCCCTTGTCTGGCACATGATGGGTGGGAGGCCTTTAGGTGGGAGGGAACTTTAAAAAGAGTCCTTTTATTTTCTTTTATTTTTTTTATTGAAAGAAAAACACAGTCTCTCTTGCCCCAGCAGTCGCTCAGGTGGTGGTGTTTATTGCCTTTACCTAGGGCTCAGGGAGGCCACATCCTGCCTACAGGCAAAGCTCAGAGCCCTCCCCACCCCCTACCCCCACCCCCTGGGGTGGTAGCCACACACTTAGATAGTGCATGGCATCCGAGGCCCGCTGACCCTGTCTCTCCATGGACACCAGTGCATTCTCTGGTCTCCATACGAAGCCAGCACTAGCTTCAGCGTGGCCTTCGGAAGCTTTGAGATCTGGCCCCTTCTAGCCTCATTGTCCCCATCCCCTGGCCTCGGCCTGGCACCTCTGCTGCTGCTCCCTCCACTTGGCTTGCCTTTCTCTCCAAGCCCATCCTCTTCTGCTCTCAGCACCCGGTCAGCTTTTCCACCCATCAGAGCCCTGCTGGTCCCTTCAATGCCCAACTCATCACCTCCTCTGGGAAGTCTTCCTTGGTGCTTCCCAGATTCATGCTAGAGTGTGTGGCTTAGTCCCCGGTCCCTGGTGGCACCTTGTCCCTGTGTTTGTTGTAACCCCCCGTTGCCCTGGCCCACCCCCAGCCTGCACCTGGAGCAAGGTGTGTGTACTCAGCGAGTTGGGTGGGCAGGGATGAGGGAGCAGAGAAGGCAGAGGAAGAGACCTGAGCGCTGTGTGGATGCCTGAGAGCAGGCTGTGTGTGAGTGTTGGAGCGTCACCTGCCCGCTCCTGTGGCTGTGTTGTCCTGCAGCCCAGGACTTTCTGGGTTGAGGAATGTCTGCCAGCCAGAGAGCTGGGGGCAGAGCAGGGCCCATGGTCAGGATTGGGGACTGGATCCAAAAGCTCTGCAGCAGCCAGTGCCCCCCTCCCCCCACCCACTGACCTTGGTTCCCTCCCCAGTGGGGTCATTAAACTCCCACCCACGTTCAGGTGCCTGCCCCTCCCCCTGACCTATCCTGACCCCTTGGGCTTTTGTATTTCCAACCTACACATCCAATGACACCGTGTCCTGGTAACGCGATCAGAGTCTTAAAGCCAACCTTCTAGTGTCTGCTTCCTTCTCCGTCCTGGAAGATGTGGGGGTGGGGCTGCCACCTCCACACCCCAGCCAGTGTGGATCCTTCTCTCAAATTAGGCAAAGACAATGACAGATTCCCCGGTAAACCCGGGAACCCAAAGGGCTGCCCTCTGCTGCCCAGTTAACACGGCCCGGTCAAGTCCGGTGGCGACAGGCACCTGTGTCTAGGACGGAACTGTCTTCCTCGGCCGCTCGATGAGTCAGAAAGTCCGAAGCTCCTACCAGACGGGAAGCCAGGACCCTCCGGGCATGCTTGCTCTGGCTCTCTGAGTGTCTGGAGAGTGGACAGTGACAGAGAGAACTTTGGGGTGTTCATCGGCCGGGGGGGTGCAGGTCCTCCATCTGGTGGGGTGTGGCTCTCCCAGGGCAGGGAGGTGGGGACGTGGTACTGAATCTGCAGCGAAAACAACCCCTGGTAGGAGGATTTTGTTTTGGCCTTTTCTAGAGTGTTGCCGAGACAATGACAGGGTTAGGGGCGCATAATTGAGGGTTTTGGTTAGCGGAGCCCCAGTCGACCGAGGTTTCCTGACCGCCTTGCTGTGGGATGGCGCGGCAGCCCCTGGTCTGTTCCTCTTTTCAGCCTTTCACGGAACCTCAGTGTGGAAGGGGGCGCCCCGTCGTATGCAGATAAGATCTCAGAGGGCGTGTGATGTGACTCGTGTGGGGGCACACAGCCATTCCTGGTAGAGCTGGGACTCGAACCCAGACCTCTGGGCTCCCTTTGCAGGGAAAAATCTGAAATGTCCATTGCTCTTTCCGTGCTGAGTCAGCCCTTCTCTGGCATCATTCCCAGGACGGGGGACACAGGCACAGTTGGTCCCTCAGCTGCAGGCTCAGAGCCAGGACTGTCTGTGGGGGTGTATCAGCCTGGCCTGTGGTCTGACTGTGTTCTCCATCCTCCCAGAATCCGGCCTCGCTCCCCACCCCTCTGGCCTCCGCCTGCGCACCGAGGCTCTGCCCTCTGTCCTTCGGCGAAGGAGTGGAGTTTGACCCTTTACCACCGACGGAAGTAAGGTAAATATAGCAGGCGCCGAGTTCATTTCATTGTTAAATTTTTCACTTTTTATTCCAGAAATTAATGATTATTTTTTTTAAAATTAGTTAATCAGTCCTGGCCCATGTGGGTCAGTTGGTTGGAACATGGTCCTGTACACCTAGAGGTGGTGGGTTCAATTCCTGGTCAGGGCACATACCCAGGTTGCAGGTTCCATCTCTGGTCAGGGCATGTGCAGGAGGCAGCCCATCTGTGTGCCCCTCTCATATTGATGTTTCTCTCCCCCCCCCCGCCTCTCTATAAAAAACAAAAACAAAGACTAGTCATAGTTTGGTGGGCACTCTTTCAGATTTTTTTCTGCATTCTAACGAGTTAAATATATGGACACACTTTTTAAAGTAAAAACACGATCATGTTACACATAAAGTCCTGCATCTTGCTTTTTGAACCTCATATGTCATGGCCATCAGAGGTTTAACATTTTCTCATAAACTAGTTCCTCTTTCCAAGAGCTGGTCCCCACTCCCCCCCCCCCCCCCCCCCCCACCTCCCAACCCTGCTTCAAGGTGCTGTCGCCCTGTTGTAGGTTATAATTTCACTGGGACAGCACCATCCTCCCTTTGGGACTTTATCTCATCCAGGATTATCTGGGGGCAGATTCACTGAGAGGCTCTGTTCAAGATCTGTCTTTTTAGAGAAAGGAATTTTACTTTTGGGAGCTGGTGGTTTTATAGCTAGAGTTTCAGTTGCCTTAACACAAAGGGCCCTTTGACGTGGAACAAAGGAGGCTCACCACTTTGGAGGTGAGCAGTTCAGCCCTTTATTCCTGCAGAGCTTGTATTTTGAACAAAATGAGGACATGACTTCATGACATTAGCTTTCACCAGCCTCTTACCTACTCGCCTGGGGAGAATGGGCGTGTCCCTCCCGCTCACTGGGAAGAATGCTGATTCTTACTCCCTGACACGGGGGGGCGGGGGGGGGGGGCACAATGCTGTTAGATGTGTCTATGTGTGATGCTCACGTATATTTCAGTACATATGAAGCTGTAATAAATTCTACAGGAAAATGAATTCATGCTTCGCTTACATTAAAAAAGAATTAACTCCCGACTTACCAAAGAAAGACTTAAGAAAAAATAAAGTAGCTGCTGAGGAATGTTGATGTTTGTTTATTTTATGGCAATCAAGATTGTAATGGGTGCCCTGGCTGATGCTCAGTTGGTTGAGCGTCACCCCATGTAACGAAAGTTCGCAGGTTTGATTCCCGGTCAGGGCACATACTCAGGTTCCAGGTTCGATCCCTGGTCAGATATGTGTGGGAGGCAACTGATCGATGTTCCTCTCTCTTTCCTTTTCCCTTCCTCGCTCTCTAAAATAAAATCAATAAAAACATATATTTTTTTTAAAAACTATTATAATTGGCTTTGATTGATAAGGCCAGCTTGAAGGCCAAAGTGCACAAGTACTAGTATCACCAAGCATTCAAAAGCAGCATCTAAGATTTCTGGGTTCCTTCATCCTCTCTTTAAAGAGCTAATTGATCACTTTAGGGGATAGCGAAACTGTTCACCCTGGTGTAGCAGAAGAACTCGCGTTGGGTCATTCCCGTCATTCTGTCGTAAAGGTCGATTAGGCTTTTATATATAGAGATTACCACCCGCAGCACTTGCTGTTTTAACATTCTGCCTAGTTCTTATTGGGCACTTTGTGCAGAAAAAAGGTAACTGAGGCTTGGAAAAGTTCAGGTCAGTAACTTGATCGAGCTCTCATGGCTTAAGTAAGGGGACGCTGCCTACAGCGAGGAGCAGTGAGTGCCCGGTAAACTCTGGAATCTTGCACCTGCATTTAAATCCCAGCCCCCACTGCTTCCTCCCATTGTGACCTTGACCTCTGCACGTCCATTTCCTCTCCCAGGGCTGTTGGGACAATTAAATTAGACCCTGGAAGTAGAGTGCTTCCCATAGTACCGCACAGTAAGTGCTGCACAAACTCTCTGATGCTTCTGGCTAGAGCAGCCACATCTGAAGGTGTGCACCCCGTGGGAGGTTCAAGGTCACAGTGGGGACTCCAGTGCCCCTAGCTCAGAGGGCTCACCGTGCCGCCTTCCGTCTCCCGCCCAGGTACACCTCCTCGGTCAAGTACGACTCAGACCGGCACTTCATCGACGACGTCCGCCTGCCCCTGGGCCTGGCCGTGGCCTCCTGCAGCCAGACGGTCACCTGCATCCCCAACTGCACGTGGCGCAGCTACAAGGCCGAGCTGCGCTTCGAGCCCCGGCACAAGGCCACCCGCTTCCTCAGCACCACCATCGTCTACCCCAAGTGCCCCAAGACCGTCTACACCACCACCCTGGATTACAACTGCCGCAAGACGCTGAGGAGGTTCCTGTCCAGCGTGGAGCTCGAGGCCTCGGAGTTCCCGGGCGGCGGGGATTACCTCTCGGACGAGTGCTGACTGAGCAGGCTGCCGGGCCCGGCCAGCTCCTCCGCCGCCCTGGTCTCCACCCTGGTCAACGCGGGCCCCACCCGCTGCCCTCCAGTCTCACTCGTGCCCCCAGGAATCTAACCTAGAGACACCTCTAAGCCCGGCCTGGGGAAGAGAAAATGTCACGGCATCTTAGAGTGATCGAGAGAATTGGGTTTTTAAAAATGCTTTGTTTTGAAAAGGAGTGTCTTTCTAGTTTGCTGCTGTGCACTTTCCCCCAGAGTCTCAATCTGTTGAGAAAATAGAGAGAAGACAAGAACGATGGGAAAAGGGCCACGGTGTGAACCAGGGAGGGGAGAGCCTCTCCAGGGGACTGTCGGTCTGAGAAAGGAGGAGAAGGTCTCAGATGGAAGCAGTGAGTGTGGAGGGGTTTCAGCCCTGGCGCTCGCTCCGGGCCTGGGACGCCCATGTGGGCCCAATCTGTGCAGAGCCGAGTCCATGCCATGTTCTCTTTCCATTCCCACTTCTATTTCCTGCTAACCCAAAGCCTGGGATTCTCTCGGTCTTTTTCACGACATCAAAAAGCCCCAAACCGCAGAATAAGAATTTTTTTTTTAAAAGAAAGGGAAGGCTCGTCCTGTGTTCACCTCCTCCGTTGGGCCAGGTGGACGATGGCGGAGTCTGGAGGCAGGGGCTTCGCCCCGGTCCCTCTGGTCACTCCTGAGCCCAGGCCCTGGCAAAGCGCTTCGCACCCTTGGCATCTGGTGACGTCGCCACAGGCTTGTGTGTTTGGGGCTCCCAAATACTTTCCTGTTTTTTCACAAGGCAAAACATAGAGAGAAGCGGCATTTGAAAAGAGTGCTTAGGAGAAACGCTTTCGGGGACTCCACCAGGGGGCTTCACCCAGAACCTGACCCCACCTGGGGGCAGATGTGTATGTTTCTGGAGACCTGGTCCATCAGGATGGGTGCCCCCCCAGGGCCCCTGGGTCAGCTGCACTCGGCCTCCACTGTGTCCACATTGCAGAGGAATTCTGTCAATGCCTTAGGTCTAAGCCGAAAGCAAGGAACCCCCCCACCCCCCCCCCCCCCCCCCCGTGACCACCCCTGCCTCCTGTGAAGCAAAAGGTGAATTCAAAGTAGGGCCTGATGCCCCAAGTCCAACTCCAAAACCTGGGCCTGGGTGCTGTTGTGACGGTTCCATTCCCTTAAGTGTTCATTTTAGTGTAAGGGACACAACACTGAGTGTGAACTGAAGAAACTTCGTGAGTTCAGCTGAACTGGCCTCAGAAGCAGGGGCGGTGGCTGGGCCAGGAGGGTGCAGGAGGCCAGGCTGCCTCTGCCTTCACCCCCTGCCCGCCCTGCCTCACCCCAACCCTTACTTCTTCCTGCCAGTCCCTGAGGTTTCTGAGTGAAGAAAGTGGCAGATGGCTTCTTCTCTCCCGGCGCTGGAAAGAACAAACGCTGACTATTTCCTCTGACTACATCCAAATTGTCAAGTGCCTGAGGGTTACAGAGCACTGTAAGCTTGGGCTCCCGCTGCTTCTGCTGATGGCTTTGTCCACCGGCCCTGCAAGCAGAATTGATAGCTGTGTGGGCACCTGGAGCCACAGCAGGGACTTCTGTTCTGAGGAGAGCAGGTGTGAGCAGGAGAGATGATGCTCACACCCATTTAAAGTCCTTGGAGGTCTATCGAGCCATCTTGTCTGGTGTCCTCCTCACGTGTAACCATGTGTGGTCGGTGGTGCTCCTAGCGGATTGCAAGCATCCCCGCGCCCCCCGCCCCCCTGTGGAGCCTGCAGGGGGCGGGACCTTCCTGAGTTTGCCAGGGTGGGGTCAGGGGAGGGGGGTGTCCCCCCTGGGGCCCTACAGTCTCCTTAGTCACGCTGAGCAACAAATGCTTCCTGTGTTTGGAAAAGCAAATGGCATGGCGTTTATGAGAAACGTGGATTTTTCTCTCCGATTCCATATTCTTATCATGTAAGACACATGGTAAATGTGATTTTTAAGTTATGTTAAGAGAATTCCCAAGGCTTTGCTCCAGCCCCATGGGGACAACTTGAGTGAGCTCAGGACACTGTCGTGGGCAGCCCGTCAGGAGAGACGGGGGCTGGAGAGCAGGGCCGTAGGCACAGCCATGTGCTGAGACGTCCACGTGGGATTTCGTTCAGGCAAGTCATTCTAGGTGGGGAGAGAATCGGAATGATATCCGGAAAGTAAGTAGAAGTGAGCGGTTGTGAATGTGTAATGCAAATGGAAAAGCAGGTTTTATTTTAAGTTATTCACTAGGGAACCGACTGGAGTTCTTCCTAATCCTTTTCCTTCAAACCTGCGTGGCTGAACGTAGCAGAAAAGCAATCCCGTGAAGACGCAGTGGGACACTCGGGGCGGCTGAATGACACCGGTGGATGGTGGATTCCTGTTGGTTTGCAAGGCGGAAGCAGCGCTTCCTAAAACTCATTCATTAAAACCAAACATTCCTGAGCGCACCTGGGAGACACCGTTTCCTTATGAATCAACGTCTCTTTTCCTCGGGCTCTTGAGTGATGGCTTTCATGTAAGAAGGATGATTGGTGTTTTCAGAAAAGAATTTGTTTTATTTTCATGACCTTCTAAGAACGAGTGATGGCCTGGTCATTGGACGCTTTCCTGTTTCTAACCTTAGGAAACCCAGGACGGCATTGGACAAAAGCTGTTTTTTAAATTTATCTTTGACCTCTGTCCCCCTCCATTTCGCTTTGTGACTTCTTCATTTAACAATAAATTATCTTTTAAAAAAACCTTAGAGACCCTTCTCTTTTTTAAAGTAAAATTATAATGTTTTGGTTAAGAAAAATGAGAAAAACAGCTCTTTGTCTTAAAATTTTTTAAGATGTGATTGTAATTTCATAGAATATTTCTGTCTGGAATATGCCTTTCCTTGGGGTTACAAGATTTTCAAGGGGCCCCTGGGCACAGATGGTTTTGAGGAATTTGTTCCCAGATTCGATGTATACTCATTCCTAAGACCCATCTGCCTTGAAAATGTGGCTGTGAATGAGGCAGGCCAGTCCTCACTTCCCACCTCCCTTTCAAATGGCCCTTCTCCCACTTTGCAGAAGAAATACATGTCTTAGTCTAACCATCTTTTAAAAATATATATATTTTTATTGATTTCAGAAAAGAAGGGAGAGGGATAGATAGAAACATCAATGATGAAAGAGAATCATTGATTGGCTGCCTCCTGCATGCCCCCTACTGGAGATCAAGCCCACAATCCAAGCATGTGCCCGGACCAGGAACTGAACCCTGACCTCCTGGTTCATAGGTCGACGCTCCACCTCTGAGCCACGCCAGCAAGGCTGACCATCTTTAATTTTATTGGGGGTGATGCTCTGGTATCGTAAAACCTGTAGGTACTAGACAAAAGAACAGTTAAAAACCTAAGTGTCTGGGTACCAGGACCCCACGGTAGATATTCATGTCCATCAACGTCCTGCCATGATTTTGTCAAGGATGAAGAACGGTGGCAGAAGCCAGGGAAGCTCTCACTTCCGATTTCTCCTGAAGGGGAGGCAGTTGGAGTGGTAACGCTTTTCATGTAATACCCACATCTCTCCAACCTCAGACTAATGTCCTCCCTGAGGGAAGGTCCCTTGGGGCCAAGCAAAGAGAGGATCGATAAGAAATATTGAAAGTGACGGCATCTTATTTCATTCAAGCATCACATTCATCACAAAGCTCTGTGCCTTATCTGTCAGTCTTTAAGTTACGACTCAGAAAGAAATACGTCCCAAGGGATTGAATGTAGGGTGGAGGGGGTCAATAGGGGAAAAGAGAGGGACATATGTAATACTTTCAACAACAAAGACAAATTTTTAAAAAAATAAAATAATGTAAAAGAAAGAAAGATGTCCCAGGAATGCATATTATAAATCCTGTAACTTTTTTGTTAAGCCAATCTCTTTTTAACAGAAATTAAGTCTAACTTGGCTGATTGGGATGACAGTGAGGCCTAATATTGCCTATTAGGTTATACATATGGTGTAAATTTTCCATAAAATTTTCCAAAAAGTGCTAATCAGCAGTTCCAAGGTTTTGTTGGAAAAAATATTTACGGTGTGTAAGATTAACCTTATAATTGTGTGTGGTGTGGTGTGTGTAGAGAGAGAGGCAAAAGTGTGTTGAAACTAATCATGTTTCAATTTTCCCTTAAAAAAACAACCTTTCTCTTTTTTTTCTTTTTTTAAAAAATATATTTTATTGATTTTTTACAGAGAGGAAGGGAGAGAGAGAGTTAGAAACATCGATGAGATAGAAACATCGATCAGCTGCCTCCTGCACATTTCCCTACTGGGGATGTGCCCGCAACCCAGGTACATGCCCTTGACCGGAATTGAACCTGGGACCTTTCAGTCCGCAGGCCGACGCTCTATCCACTGAGCCAAACCGGTTTCGGCAAAAAAAAAAAAAGCAACCTTTCTAAGTATATCAGATTAAGCTGACAACCTCAAGAGGAGAAGTAGTAGGTATCCTGTGTAATAAAAGCATAATATGCAAATTGTCCCCTCGACCGGGAGTTGTCTGGGAGTTCGACCAGGGGGTGGGGCCGGCCAAGGGAAGGAAGGGAGGCCCCGGCCCGTGGCTGGCAGCCGCTAGGAACCCTACTGGAAGCTCAGTGCACTGGGCTTCTGGTAATCTATAATAATAAGACCATAACATGCTAATTAGACTGGTCGTCTTTCTGGACAAAGCCATGGAGGTGGGGGGCCAAGGCCCTTGCATGAACTTCGTGCATTGGGCCTCTAGTTAATAATAACATCATACATCTTAGGAAGGCTTTTTGGAATACTTCCTAGAAATTTAAAAAGTGAATGATTCTATGGATTAAGTAGTGAATCCTATGGCAAGAAATGCCTCTTTTCAAAATTAAATACTAATACTTTTAGCCCTGGCCGGTGTGGCTCAGCTGGTTGGGCATGCCCCGTGTTCTGAAAGGTTGCCAGTTTGATTCCCAACATGCCTGGGTTGCCACTCGATCCCGGGTGGGGGGGGGGGGGCGGGGGCGGGAGAGGGAGTGCAGGAGGCAGCCGATCAATGTTTTTCTCTCACATCGATGTTTCTCTCTCCCCCTCTCTGTACCTCTCTCTGTAAAAATCAATTTAAAATCTTTTTAAAAAATCCTGATGCTTGTAGCGTATAATCACTACCAAGTGGTTTGTTTACATTACTATTTCCCATTGTGCTTTCTAGGGAGTAAATAAGGGCATCTGATCAAATGACCTGGGGGAGGTTAAAAGTTGAACAATGCTAATTATGTTTATTGAAGGGCTTCTAGGAACCCTTGTATTAACCAGCTTTTATGGTCTGACAACCATCACAAACCACAGTGGCACACAGCAGTAAGCAGTTATTTCTCGCTTACAAGTTCATCGGTCCCATTGAGCAGTTCTGCCCAAGGCTGGATGTTGAGTTCAGGTTTGCCCCTCTGGTCTCTGAAGCAGGCTAGGGAGGTTGCCTGGACACATTTGTCTCAAGGAAGAGTTCAAATGATATCCGAAAAGCAAGTAGAAACATACAATGCCTCTTACGTCCTACACTGGTGCCCTGTCAACTTACACCCACGCTCTATGGGCCAAAGCAAGTTGCCTGACCAAACCTAACATCACTGGGACAGGGTACCATCCTTCCCTCCTTGGATGGGGGAGAATTGGGTATTTGTTGGAAAATAGCCTTTAATATGTTCATGTGCATTAAGAATCTTCAAACGGGGAAACCTAGTATGTAACATTTTCCAAACACGTTGGCTCAGAGAACCCATGAGCATTTTATGGACTAGTTAAACTGACAAAAGCCATCAACAGGAGAAAAGGTATACAATTTTATTGAAGTTAATATTTTTATGTGCATGAGGGCCTCGCAGAAAAGAAGTAAAAACCCAAAGAGGTGGTTAGAGTTGGGAGCTTATATACCACTTTAACGAAGAGTGATAAATTGAGAAGTGCTAAGACAAAGGAAAGGGGTTTTGGGCTTCCAGGGCCAATACATTGTGGGAAAGTAACTAGGAAACATCTTTGAGATCTAATGGAAGATAAGGGTGACTTTAATAAGGTCTGTTTATGCAAACTCATCTTGGTACTGGCTCTCTGTCCTGGTGATCAGAGTTGCTCTCCTCATTCTGGTCAAGGAGAGGGAGGTGGGAATCTGTACCACCTTCACAAAGGGAAATTCATGTCCTGCTTTTATGCAGATAAGAGGGGAGCAAATAACTTTTCCTACATCTGTTGATTCTCTAATGCCTTCAGCTCAAAAGAATCCTTATGCCAAAGTGGCATATTTTGCTTTGGCATATGCCAGACCCCTTGCATCAGACCACCTGGGTTCAAATTAGCTCCATCCTTTCTTAGCTGGGTGACCTTGAATGAGTCCCTTAAATTCTCTGTACAATGGGTGCAGCGAGTTAGCTTCTCCATAGAAACGCTGTGAGGATTAAATGAGTTAATATATGCAAACTGCTTAGAGCAGTATTAGTTTAAAGGCTATGTAAGTGTTTTATTGTTTTAATTATCTTTTGGCTTTGTATTTTCAATTCCAAGAATGTACCCAAAGCACTGGAAAATTGCACTAAAATGTGCATATATGGACGTTCCTTGCAAAGTTGTTTAGAATAGCCAAAAATAGGGAACCAAATAGATGTCCATAAATAGGGGCTGAATAAACTGTCTGTACAATGAAGCACTGGGCAAGCATTACCAAGCATGATGTGGGTGTCTATTTAGTGGTTTGGAAAGATGTCCATGCTGTCTTTTCAAGAAAACCATTAAAAGACAACATATGTGCCCCGCCGGCGTGGCTCAGTGGTTGAGCGTCGACCTATGAATCAGGCGATCGTGGTTTGATTCCCGGTCAGGGCACATGCCCGGGTTTCGGGCATGATCCCCAGTGTGGGGAGTGCAGGAGGCAGCCAGTCAATGATCCTCTCATCATCTTTCTATCTCTCTCTCCCTCTCCATTCCTCTCTAAAATCAATAAAGAAAACCACTATACTAATAAAAGGGTAATATGCTAATTAGACTGGACGTCTTCCGGATGACCTTCCAGACGTCCTTCCTGCCAAAGCCAGGCCCGGGTGAAGCCACCCGCCTGCAGTCCTGGGCGCTAGCGGCTGTGGCTGTGGCCCGGGAGAAGGAAAAGCTGCCGGCTCCCTGTCCCAGGCACCTGCAGCCTTCCAGAGGGAGAGAAGCCCAGGTCCCGGGTGCCTGCGGCCAGCCAGAGGAGGGAATCCTGGGTAGTGGTTGCGGGGCCGAGGCAGAGGAGGTTAGGGGCGATTAAGCCGGCAGGGGAGCAGTTAGGGGCGATCAGGCAAGCAGGCAGAGGTGGTTAGGGGCAACCAGGTAGGCGAGCAGTTAGGAGCTAGCGTTCCTGGATTGTGAGAGGCATGTCCAACTGCCAGTTTAGGCCCAATCCCTGTGGGCAGTCAGACATCCCCCAAGGGGTCCCAGATTGGAGAGGGTTCAGGCCGGGCTGAGGCCTCCCCCCCCTCGCCCCCCCCCCCCCCCCCCCCAGTGCATGAATTTCTTGCACTGGGCCTCTAGTATATTATACAAAGAAAACGACTAGAAGTCTGGACACCAAACAGATGAGGACAGCTCTCTCTGATTGGAGGGACTATTACATGTTCTCAAATACTTTTTCCTTATCTGTGTTTTCTGATTTGTCTGCGATACGTATACATTTCCTGTCTAGCTTGAAAAGTAAAACCTGAGTGTGGAACTGTGTACAGCTTTCTGGTGAGGTAAGTGTAGAGAAACAGAGCCTGTCTGTCCCTTAGACGAGGCTGGAGGACAGTGAAGAGTCAGATTGTGATGCTATTTGCAGTTTAACAGCGTAGCCGGCCGCATTTCCGTGGCTGTTGCTACAGATACGAGACTCTTGGGTCAGAGACAAAGGACAGTTTATTCGTCACGGCAATCGCTAGCGCATCGGCGTTTGTGCTGGGTTCCAGCCTCGGCTCCCGGAGAGAGACGTGAAGAGGGCCAGGTGGCACCGGACGCAGGGGTTGTGTTACCGCAGAATAACTCCGAGCCGAGAACTGGAATCTTCTGTAACAAGCAGTGAGCAAATCGCCCCGAGCTCTGGGGCACTCCCGTCTCCCAAGACTGTGCGTCAGACCAGCATCCTTCAGAAGGCCGCCTGGGCCAGCGGTGGCTCCCCTCCCAAGATGTACAGACACCCGGAGACCTGGGGGGAAGCGGCTCCCACAACCCCAGCTTCTCAAATGTTAATGGGCATGTGAGTCACCCAGGGATCTTGTTAAACTGCAGGGCCTGATGCAGGAAGTCTGGGGCAGGGCCTGAGCGTTGGCTCACGAGAGAGTTTCTAACAAGCTCCAGGCCACGTTGGTGCTGCTGGCCCCAGGCCCACACGTTGAGCGAGGCCTTGGGCAGCCCCTCTGAGCCGAGGCATGGGCAGCGGTCGCAGGCCAGAGTGCTGGCCGGGGGGCTGTGATTAAGTGGGGATGGTGGAGGGAGGTGGAACCCTTCCCGGTGATGATCAGAGGGGGAGGTGTCGGTAAGTTTACTAAAGGCTGGATTTGGCCATGAACAAGTACACAGTGTGGCCAGGACCCTGAGAAAGTGTTTTCCCACCACCCAGGGCCCTCTGGAGCCCAAGTGTGAGAGGTTTCTGCCTCCCCAGGAAGCTTCTCTGCCCCCACAGTTCCCAGAAACACTCTTCCTCCCAGCACCACCCCACCTGCCTTAGCCACTGACCCGCCAACAAGCCCCATTACTGTCTTTGTCTCTTCCTGTTGTGGTTCAACTCTGGGCGCGGGCGCAGGTGCACCTCGGCTCCCACCGACTGCGAGAGCCGGTCGGAGGGACCACAGCACAGTCACCCATTGCCCTTAGCTTCTGTGTGACCCTGGGCAAGTCCCCCCATCTGAGCCCCTTTCCTCCCGTGCGAATGGGCTCTAACACCCTCCCACCTCGAAGACTGTTGTGGCGACGAAAGGGAATAGGGGATGTTCAATGCCTAACACCAGGTGGGGACGGGCGGAGCCTGCTCGGTGAACTCTGTTATCGTACTGAGCAGTTGCTTGATAAACATTTCCTAAAAGGACAATTGGTGACCTTAAAGCATATCTCTTACAAGTTGTGTGATTTGAGTAAGTCACCTCTTCTCGCTAAGCCTACACTGTAAAATGGAGATAGCCCAGCTGGTGTGGCTCAGTGGTTGAGTATTGACCTATGAACCCCGAGGTCACGGTTTGATTCCCGGTCAGGGCACATGCCCAGGTTGCGGACTCGATCCCTGTATGGGGCGCACAGGAGGCAGTCGATCAATGCTTCTCTATCATTGATGTCTCTCTCTTTCCCTTCCTCTCTGAAATCATTAAAAATATATTTTTAAAAAAGAAAGAAAAGAAAATGGAGATAATTCTGAGGGAACTCAAGTGAGGAACAAATGAGATAGAAGAACTTTATAAGATGACCTAAAATATTATAATAACAAGGTTGGGGCGGGACACAAATCGCATACCATGAAAATACATATGACTAGCTCTGTCCAGCCCTAGGCATGAGGCATGGCAAGTAGAAACCACGTGGTCCCATCTAGCACACGGCAGCCAGCAGCTCCTCCCCCTGCAGGGCGCAGCTCCTCCCCCTGCAGGGCGCAGCATGGCTCCTGGAGATAATGCACACTCCTGGGAGCACTGGCCCTGGGTGTCTGCGGTGCCTGGTGACAAGTGGCTTCTTACAGTTAGGTTGGCTTTGGGTTTTCCACTCTTCAGGTCAAGGGCAAGGCAGCTGGCCGAGAGGCACAACTGAGGTGAAGGAGGTGGCCCGCGGCATGCTAGCTGCTGTGTAACAGAATTACCCCAAAACGTAGTGGCTTAAGACAACTCTTCATCTCACAGTTGCAGTAGGTCAGGGACCTGGGGTAGTTTAGCTGGTGTCTCGTCCAGGCTGTCTTTCCCTTGGGCCTGGGGCGCTGGGCGAGGCCCTGTGCGCGTCTCCCCTCTCTCCTCCTCAGGGAGCCACACCAAGCCCTGGTCCTCATCCCTTGAGTCCCCAGGTCCTCCTCACCCTGCTCAGCACAGGCCTCTGCACAGGGAGGGCCACTCCCGTCTGCTTCAGGGACCCTGCGGGCGTGGCTGCCAACCTCCTATCCGGGGAGGACAGGGCTCTTCCAAAAGGCCCTTCCCTGTATGTTGCCAGGTTACAAAGGCCGACACGTGAAAACTCTGCCGCTGGCCTTTCAAGGAAGGGCGAGGAGAGGGCTGCTCTGCCAGTGGCAACCAAGGTAAGCACTTTTGCCTAAAGGTCAGGTAAGTGGTCCGTGGTGTTTTGCATTGACTTCCAACCTCTCCTAGAATCCTGCATGTCTTGTTTGTGTGTGTTTAGAATCCTGCATGTCTTGTGTGTGTGTGTTTAGAATCCTGCATGTCTTGTGTGTGTGTGTTTAGAATCCTGTATGTCTTGTGTGTGTGTGTTTGTTTAGAATCCTGCATGTCTTGTATGTGTGTGTTTAGAATCCTGCATGTCTTGTGTGTGTGTGTTTAGAATCCTGCATGTCTTGTGTGTGTGTGTTTAGAATCCTGCATGTCTTTTGTGTGTGTGTTTAGAATCCTGCATGTCTTGTATGTGTGTGTTTAAAATCCTGTATGTCTTGTGTGTGCGTGTTAGAATCCTGCATGTCTTGTGTGTGTTTAGAATCCCGCATGTCTTATGCATGTGTGTGTGTTTAGAATTCTGTATATCTTGTGTATTTAGAATCCCGCATGTCTTATGCATGTGTGTGTGTTTAGAATCCTGCATGCCTTGTGTATGTGTGTGTTTAGAATCCTGCATGCCTTGTGTGTGTGTGTGTGTTTAGAATCCTGCATGTCTTTTGTGTTTGTGTGTGTGTGTGTGTGTGTGTGTGTGTTTAGAATCCTGCATGTCTTTTGTGTTTGTGTGTGTGTGTGTGTGTGTGTGTGTGTGTGTTTAGAATCCTGCATGTCTTTAACTCCTTGGCAGGCAGGGACCTCATCTTAAGCCTCCACTCTGTCCCTCCCAGGCCCTGCATGGGGTTGCACACAGGTAGCCGCTACTACCCCAGAGACCACCCCCGTGTCTTGGTCCTTTCGGTCTGCATCTCTGTATCTGAGGGTGATTCCCCCACAACTGAGATAGCGTCTAGGCCCACAGGTGTGCAGGCTGGAAAGGCCAGGAAAGGAGCACCCCAGGCCCAGCCCTCAGCTACCGGAAGGCGGGCAGGCTAATCCTGACAGTGTTTCCCTGTGAGATGAAGCCCCAGTTGTCCCGCATGGAAGTTGGTTTAAGAGTGTCTGGGGACTGGTGCTGCCATTATGGAAAACAATATGGAGTTTCCACAAAAAATTAAATATGGAACTGCCATTTGACTCAGTGAACCCACTTCTAGGAATAGATCCTAAAAACCCCAATATACCAACCAGGGAGAATGTATGCACCCCTATGTTCATAGCAGCACCATTTACAATAGCTAAGATCTGGAAACAGGCCAAGTGCCCATCAGTAGATAAGTGGATAAAAAGCTGTGGTACATTTACACCATGGAATACTATGCAGCAGGAAAAAAGAATCTCTTACCCTTTGAGACAGCGTGGAGGGAGAGTATCATGCTAAGTGAGATAAGTCAGTCAGAGAAAGACAAGTATCACATGATCTCACTCATATGTGGATCCAGAGATGTGGAAGCATGGAACAGAGTGTGAAAACTTGGAGGGAAGGCGGGGAGTGTGGGTGGGTAGGAAGTAATCAACCATGGACCTCCTGGCCCATGGACACAGAAAATGGGGTGGCAAGAGCCTGGGGCGGGGGTGGGGAGGGGCAGGCTGAAGGGGATCAATGGGGGAATGAAGGGGACATATGTAATACTTTCAACAATAACTAATTTTACAAAAATAGTGTCCCTGGATTGGCTGTCTTGTGTGTGTGTGTGTGTGTGTGTGTGTGTGTGTGTTAATCCTCACCGGAGGATATTTTTGCCATTGATTTTTAGAGAGGGTGGAAGGGAGGGGAGTGGGGGAACAGGTAGAGGGGGCAGAGCGAAACATCGATGTGAGAGACACACATCAATGGGTTGCCTCCTGCACACACCCTGACCAGGGGTCAGGGATTGGACCTACAACCCAGTTGTGTGCCCTTGACCTGGAATCAAACCCTCGAGCCCTCCGACGCACGGGCCAATGCTCTAACCACTGAGCCACGCCGGCCAGGGCTTGGCTGCCTTTTCTTCCTTGTTTCTGTTGATCTTTCCTTCACCTCCCAAATAATCTACTTGTACCCGAGTCCTCGTCTCAGGGTCCGCTTCTGGGGGGACCCAAACCAAGAGAACAGTGGCCCTCGCTCGATATTTGTGGAAGGGAAGCGTGGCAACCTGGGACAGGTAGCATAACAGAGCCTTTGCAAAACTTTGCTTAAAACGCCATTTGGGGGGATTCGGGGAGGACCGTGCTTATAAGAGAAGCAATATTCACTCTGTGACTTCTCAGCATAACCTCCCAGGAATGGCTCTGGGGCTCACTTGTCCTGAAGACCACATCAGGGCAGGGAGCGTGTTTAACGAATAGGAAAGGTCTCCAGGATATTTGCAGCATTTTCCTGGAGCCCACAGAAGGGTGCTGTGTCTGGAGCTTTACCCACGAAATTGGTTTAAGAGTTAGAATTGCTAGAATCTATACACGTTCCCTTTTTTGGGGGGCAGGGGGGAGGCGGCAAGTTATCTAACTGTGATGAGAAATTAAAAGACCAAGAGATGCCAGCTTATCTGAGCAAAAGGAAAGGCAGAAAAAGACCTCGTTCGCTAAACTGCATGTGTGAAGGAGCGGTGGCTGTCCCCGGGCGCTGAGGGCACCGCGGTGGCAGGAGAGTCGACCTCATCAACAACACACCAGAGGTCTGCTTCCTGCAGAGGTAGGTCTGATTTCCTTTTATTCTTCTCCTTTTTCTAACACATAAACTTGCGGTAAGGATAAAGGATAAGCTTGTCAGTCTCACGGGTGGGTTTTCACTCGGGCAGAGTGGCGACCAGATCAGTGTGGGAGCCCCAGAGCCAGGCTTCCCTCCAGGTAGTCGGCAGGGCCGGTGACTTTTAACGCGAGCTGCCTGCTGTTGGTGCTGTCCTGGGAGGGATAGGCTGGGTTCTCCGGCTTCTCCTCGGCACAGGGGTCAGAGTGGATGGTCTTGAGGGCCAGGATCCGGTACCGCTTCCTCCGGTTGAGCTTGTATATGCGAATCCGCTCCTTTTCTGCCTCTGGGTCGGCGAGAATTCCATCCCAACGCAGACTCTCGTTGATCTTGTTGGAGAGTTTCTCTTCTAATTTGCCAAAGTTGGGGAGATTGACGGAGGAGGAGAAAGAAGGGGCGAGCTGGTTTGGCTCTTTGTCCTGCCTGTGTTCTGGTCTCGGGCCATGATCTTTGCCGGGACTCAGGACATCGTGGAAAGATGAAGACAGCTGCTGATGCTTCAGGCTTCGGCTGTGATGTTTATCTGCTGAGCAGATGAGCAGTGTTAGCGTTTGCGGTGATGCCTGCCCTCGTCCTGCTCAGGAAGGATGCCAAACTCACCAAAGATATAAAGGGGTGGGGAGTGCAGGCCCCTCCTTACCTAGGGCTCAGTGGCCACGCCCACCAGCCTGGGACACACTCCACTGCCATATGCTTTAGTTGAGCACCTACTATGAGCCAGTCCTCTGGATACAGGGCTATCAGCCCAATTTTCCAGGCGAGGAAACAGACTCCAAAAGTCTCAGTAACTTGCCAATGTTATATAGCAGGTGGGAGGGCCAGGATGTGTGTGTGTGTGTGTGTGTGTGTGTGTGTGTTTAGCGCCAGGATTTTGAATGCAGGCCTGAATCCCAGGGCCCTGTTCTCTCCTCTGTGCCACGCTGCCCCTCACTTCACCTCTCCACATGCTCACCTAGATTCATTCAGTTCTAGGCGCCCATGACTCTGCCCCCCGTCTAGACTTCTTTATGATGGAGAAATGGAGAACAGAAAAACTTCCTGCATCTGACTGTGGAAAGTAATATTATGCCAAGCCAGGAAATACTTCTGCTCTGTGGCTTGTACTGATTTTTTTTTTTTTACATTAATAAGCATTCCTGAGTTATATAACACACACATAAGCGGCGGTTCTTTCATTAGCTTAACCTTCTTTTTGGTGGGGAGGGAAATCTCCCCCACCCACCCCAAAAAAGAGAAAAAAAATGCTCTTTTGACATTTCTATACCTTTCTACTCCCCCAAAACTATTTGGTGTCCCCTGCTGACAGTAGGAAGTACATGCCACTCTAATTTCTAGAGTCAGAAGCTAAGCCAAAAAGACAATGAATTTCCTAATTTTGGTTTTTCAGACACAAAACCAAAGGAGGGCTTTTTGACCTAACCTCCAGAATTGATTGTGTGCCTTTTTATTATGATGCCACCTGATGAAGTAATTGTGATCGTCCTATTGCTTCCTTCCCCAAACTTCCAGGTTGACATGGGGCAGGCTGCCACGCCTTCTGCCTCCAGCTTGTCAGGGGTGCACCAGCTCTGCACACAAAGGCCCAGGGCCAGAAACTTGACCCAGGACTAGCCACACTAGAGGTCAGGGCTGCTGTGCCAGAGTCAGTGAGAGCCCTCCCTGCCCCCCCACAGCCAAAGCCTGGAGGGAGACCACCCAGGTGACAGTGGAGACAGCGTTTTATATCAGTTATTCTCTCTCCATAAAATAGGTGCTCAGTGCCTTTGTCACGAAATCAGGGGGTCCTATGAGAAAAGTTCAGGGAGATGTAAGGGTTCTGTGGGTGTGTGGCAGCGGTTGGTGTGTGGATCTGATGTGTCCTTGAGAGAGACTGGAGTGAGGCCTGCATGCATACAGTTGTATGTGTACAGGAACTGCTTGGGAGGGGGTCTCTGCATGTGAGTGTGAAACAGTATCTGTATGTGTGTGTAGGCTGTGGCTGTGTGTGCCTGATGGGGTATCTGTGCTTTAGTTTTATTTGGTGCTTATAGTGACATAAAGGGGTGTTGTTGAGGATGTTTGGGATTATAAAAGTATGTAGCAGTGACGGATGCGATGGTGTGTGTGCAGTTGAAGGCTGGCCTTGGTGGACGGGTGGTGGGGACGACAGTCTGTGCAGGGAGGATACTACTTCATATGCATTAACTGGGTGTCTGCATAACATCCAGAAGCCAGCTACCCCTGAGGAAGGAGGAGGCCAGGAGGATCTCTAGACAGAAGGCAGAAGTCTGTGTTTCTGTGTGTGCAGAGTGTCTGCCTCTAGTGCTTAGTGGCTTTGGCTTGGGGGAAGTCTGTGAGGATGAGGCGATCTCTGCAGGAGGGCTGAGATTTCTGTGGGGAAGGTAGGGAGGTTTAGGATTGCAATTCAGCTGAGGGTTTAGGAAGCTGAGAGAATATCTGTAAAGGTGAGGTGCTGTGTGGGGCTGGGAGACTGGGAATAATGCTGGGTATGGGGGTGTCTTTGTTTGGGGTAGAGTGTCTCCATGGATGTGGAGAATTCTCGATGCAGGATTTGAGATCTCTGTGCTCTTTGGGGCAGGTTTCTGTGTACACGGATGGTCTTTATGAGCAGGGGAGGGGCATCACGGTGCAGCGTAAGTGGGGAGCGGGAGGACCTCTATCTGGGACGGGCGAGTGTCTGTTTCGGGTCTGAACTGGTCCCCAGGTAGATGGAGGTCTCTGTAAGGGACGCGGGTGGGTGACCTGGGGCGGGGGGTGGGGTAGTTAGGGGGAGAAATCTCAGGTACAGAAGCTGAGGCTTCCGAGCTGGCTGTTCCTCTTACCGTCTCCCTTGCCTGACCTCTCAGTCTTTCTCTTCTTCTTTTTCTTCTTCCCCTTCCGTTTGGGCTCTGGGGCGCAGCTGGAGATGGGAGGCAGTCTGGACTCCTTTGTGGCCGCAGGGCCGCCCTCTAGCTCCTCTTCCTCATTCTCATCACCCTCGCCATACCTCGCCGCCCTGGCCCCACGGAGGCCGTCCATCCGCCCCTGCGGGGCCGCCAACTGCGCGTGGGTCAGCCCAAGACCCGCTGCAGCCCAGCCGGCGGCTCCAGGCGCTGAGTGCTTGACCAGACCCACGCGTCTCCATGGCGACCGCCACACAGCGCGCGCGCGTGCGCATTCAGGAAGCTTCAGCCTGGGCGCCGCCCGCGGACTAGGTGTGCGCACGCGCGTTTCAGTCTGAGCCCTTGGCACAATGGGGAAGAGGGAGAGATGGTCAGTACTCGTATACTCCAGCACCGTTTCCAATGCTGTTTGTTCTCGCCTCAATGTGTGTCCTCCGCGCTCCAGGCTCGTACATCTACCCTGGCTTTCCAAGCCCAAGATGTGCAAAATAAACTTACTTCATTGCTCTCCGGGAAGAGAACAGCTGGGCCGGCAGACACCTGGCGGTCCTCCCCCGACCCGCTCACCTAGGTTGGGGCTGACCGCAGTGTCTGGCACTTGGACGTCTAACGTCCGGACACCCCTCCTAAATGATCTCTACTTCCAAACTCTCTCCAAGAATTCCTTATCTACTCAGCTGCTAGAATTAATTTTTGAAGACGGATCGTTTAAAACCCTCCAATGGGGCCCCCTCACTATTCATACCAAGAATGAACTTCAGTGTGGCTCACAAGCCTGGCGTTTCTCTCCAGGTTTATTCACCACAGATTATACATAGATCCCCAAAATGGCAGGAATAACATCTCTCATCCCACACGCTCTTCTAGAATTCTGCCGTTTCCACATCAGGAGCCAGTCAACTCCACTCCCCTTCTGAGTGGGCTGGTTGGCTCACTCCTAACAGTGTGTGGTGGGAGTGACACTGTGACTCCTTAGGCGAGGTCATAAAAGGTAATGCAGCGTCCACTTCATTATTGGAAGACTTGCTCCCGGCCTCCTGGGCCTCCTGGGAAGGAGTCTGAGCACCCTGAGGCCGCTAGACGGGGAGGGAGCCCAAAGAGACCACAGGGAGAGACCCTAGGAAGTGAAGGGAGGTGCCCCCAGCTGCTGCAGGCCCCAGGCCAGCCCTACCCCAGCCCTTCCTGAATTCCTAACTCAAAGGGATTGTGAGGGATAACGAAACGGCTGTTGTTACTGAAGTTACTACATTTTCCATTTTCGTGTGATGAAGTTGTGCAGCACTGGAGAACCAGAGCACCAGTCTTTGGTTTCTGCTATCCTAGTGTGTGTGAAGCTGTATTTCCCTGCGGTTTTAAGTGCCGCTTCCCTGCTGACGAATGAGGTTGAGCATGTTTTTAAAACTGCTTATTGGCCATTTGAATGTCTTGCTTTATAAAGTGTCTGTGGAGGTCTTTTCCCATGTTGTAATTGGGATATTTATATTTTTATTGTTGACTGGTAAGAGTTCTTTATATGTCTTGGATATAAAATCCTTTCTCGGCTGCAAAGATCTTTTTCCAGGTCTGCAGATTTTGGATTCATTTTCTTAATGGGCTCTTTGGATAAATTCTGATGAAGACACTTTTTTTTCAGTTTTTTCTTTTTGTATCTTGCCCAAGGAAATCTGTCCCTACTCCTACATCACAAAGATGGTCTTCCGTTTTCTTCGAGAATCCGTACAGCCCTGGGGTCTTAGGTTCGGTCCATGATCCATCTCAAATTCATTTTGTGAATAAAGTCAGATAGGGTCAAGATTTGTCCCCACCCCCACCCCCCACAAGTGGATTTCTAGTTGTTCCAGCAACTTTCATTAGAAAAACACCCCTTTCCCTATTCACTTACTCATCACTTTTGTAGAAAATCAATTGATTGTATACATGTGAATCTATCTCTGGACTCGATTCTGTTTCCTTGATCTATCTGTCTCTCCTTACACCAGTACTGATAGGGGAAGGGCATGTAATAGAAGCAGAATTATAGCTTAATAGCGATTCACTACACTAACAATAGAAACGGGCTTTTTCTTATAGACTCTGGTAAACTGGAGGATGTTTTGCAAGAAGAAAAACAGGGCCATAAAGATAAAGCAGCCTCCAAGCCCAGATGGGTCCATTACTCAAAAAAGAAGATACACTCTAAGTGCGAGTCAAGGCCAGGACTAACTGAAGGGAGAGACAGTGTTCTGGGCTAATCTCTACAAGGATGATGACGGAAAGCAGACTGTGGGAATTCACTAGTGTTAGTCCCCCCACCCCCACCCCTCATCCCCTAACCCTACATAAGGGCTGGCTTGAAATGAAGTGTCAGAGTGGTCTTTTCAGGGTATTGCACCTGTCGCTCTCTCAGACTGCCGGCCACCTGAATAATAAACAGCACCACGAAGATTCAACCCCATCTCTACTTAATGGACTCTAGTAGCCACCAGCAGCAGGACTTTGTTCTGGTTTCAATACCACAACGTCCTAGTTATTGTAGCTTTATAGTAAGTCTTTTTAAAAAATCCTCACCCAAGGATACTAGTATGTCTTCCGAGAGAAAGAGAGAGAGAGAGAGAGAGAGAGAGGGAGAGAGAGAAACATCGATTGGTACACACCCCAACCAGGAATTGACCTCACAACCTGGGTATGTGCCCTGATTGGTAATCAAACCCGAAACGTGCATGGGACCCGACGCTCCAACCAACTGAGCCACACTGGCAAGGGCTATGAGAAGTCTTGATATAGCTGTAGCTGCTTTGGCTCAATGGATAGAGTGTCGGCCTTCGGACTGAAGGGTCCCAGGTTCGATTCTGGTCAAGGGCACATGTCGGGTTGTGGGCTCTATCCCTAGTGGGGGGGCATGCAGGAGGCAGCCAGTCAATGATTCTCTTTCATCATTGATGTTTCTCTCTCTCCCTCTCCCTTCTTCTCTGAAATCAATAAAAATATGTTTTTTAAAAAAGAAGTCTTGATATAAGGTAGTGTAAGTTCTCCAACTTTGTCCAGTGTTTTGATGATTCTAGAACACTGGTTTTTCCATATACATTTTTCAAAAAATCTTGTCTATTTCTTCAAAATAGTCCGCTGGGATTTTGATGAGGGTTCCAACAAATCTATAAAGTTTGGCACTGATACTCAATAATGGCAGTCATTAGAACGGCCCCATACACAGGCATGTGTGGACGCATTGCTTTGTAAAGGACTCCTCCGTTCTGTGTGTCCTGAGTCCTCTCATCCACTAACCGTGGGAGGCAGTTAGACAGACATGAGCAGAGCAAGGACGATGGGCCAGGAGCAGAAGGTCAGCAGGGTGGGAAGCCCAGGTGCCTAGCAACGGACAGTTGTAGGATGGAACCTGCCCCCAGGGTGACCTCTCCTCCCCTAGCACATTGCTGGTCATTACATTTCGACCCGCCTGACCTTTCCTCCCTAGAGATAACATCGAGGCCTCAGTTGTTTTTCAACTCCAAGCCCAGAAAAGTAGCAAAACCAGACAAGCCACACCATGGATGCTCTCAGAACCAGCTGCATTGAATAAAGACCCCCTGCCCTGGTGCCAACACTCTTGCCCCCCACCTCTACCTCCGCCCCCTCCCCCCAGGTGCATCACCTTCACCTTCCTCACTTCTAAGCTCCAAGGGCCCTTCCTTTGCCTCTATAACTTATTCACTAAGCCCATTTCTTCTACGAATTACTTCTACCCCTGTGATCTTCTAAGTAAACGTTCTCTTATAACTTAAGTCTTGGCTCTGAATTCTTTCCTAGCCAGAACCCAAGTACCGAGGTTGCTGAACCCAGGTCTGGTCTGACCCGTCTGGTCTAACACCTGGTGCCATTCTCAGCGCCCCCAACTTAATGCGCCCAGCACAGTCCACATATTGCGAGTGCTGGGAAGCTGCCCCTGGCCTGCCTGCATTTGTCCCTGGGAGCTAAGTGAGATGTCAATGACAGAAGTCCTCCCTGCAAGTGGCCGCCTGCTGGTGGAGAGGTGTAGGGCTTGCTCTCCAGATGCCCTGCCCCATTCCTCCTGGTGCTGACGGACAGGTGCTGGCTGCCCTGCCCCGTTTCCAAGACAGGCTGGCCCGTCTTCCCTCTCAGCCAGTCCCCCGGCCTGGACACTCATCTGGCAGGAGGCAGCTTGGCCATTTCTCTTCCCGACTTTAGTGAAGGGTGCAGCGAGGTTATGTTGAGCTGGCCAGTCAGCTTTGGAAGAGAAAATTCATATCCAGTGAAGGAATCCAACCTCTTGCAAGTAGAAGGAGATTGAGCAAGAATATCCCTATTGGACAGAGGAGGACACAGACTGCAAAGTGACTTGCTCAACCTCTTAATGCTCATTAGCCACCATGTCGGGCCCGGAAGCCACATCCCCAGTTCTACAAATCTTGCCAGGCGAGCAGTCGACTTTACAATGATGGTCATTGGCCAACAGGAGAGAGCATCGTTTGTTCATTATTCGTTGCAGCTTCCTTGTGTAAGCTTTCTCCTGTGGTCTAATTGGATGTTATTGTTACGAGCAGGTAAAAGCTGAGCTTTCCTGCCCTATAAGAAGCAAGTCTTCCCTTCAGTCCAGTGCAGACATGGGCACACCTTGGGCAGAGCGTACAGCTTTTTCTCGTCCTGCTGCCGGCTCAGACAGGCAGTGTCTACTCTTCAGCAGCATCGGCCTTAGACGTGGGCAAATGGGGACCCTGCTCTGGACCGTGGGCTTCACAGAGCCCCGCGGACTCTCCCCGAGCCGTACCCCTCCTAAGGGACAGGAAGTCTCTGGAATCAAGGGGTCCTGTCCACCCAGCCCCTATCTCCCACCTCCCCACTTCTAGCCCACAGTCCGAGTACCTGGCACCTTGAAATTTCTTGCTCAAATCACCCCAGCTTGCTAGTTGGACCTTTCTGGGCTTCTTTCCTGAGTCCATCCTGCTGAGTAGACCTAGGCCAAGGACATCATGGGTGGAAATTCATCAGGCTGGCCGAGGTGTCCAGACCTGTGCATTCAGAGTTCTTCTCAGTGCAGAATGGAGCTAGGAGTGGGAGGAGGAGGGCGCAGGCCATGGGCTGGGCACAGAACCCCAAAGAGCCTGAAATTCAAAATTCAGATCTGGCCTTGCAGATTGTTAGGATGGTCTATTTTCAAGGTAGGAAGATAGTACATATTTTATTTAACAGTCTGTCAATTTAATTTATCACTTTTACTATTCAGACATATGGTATGTGGGTCTCCACTTCTACTCTTGCTCTGGGCTTTGCAACTGTTGAGAACAGGCCTGCTGTTCATTTTTTCTCCTTTTTAAAAAAAAATATATATATTGATTTCAGAGAGGAAGGGAGAGGGAGAGAGAGATACTGGTAGACACATCAATGATGAGAGAGAATCACTGATGGGCTACCTCCTGCACGCACCACACAGGGGATTGAGCCCACACCCGGGCATGTGCCCTGACTGAGAATCGAACCATGACCTCCAGGTTCATAGGTCGACGCTCAACCACTGAGCCACATTGGCCGGGCTCGTTTTTTCCTCCTTTTAAAACCCATCCCAGCCACTTTCTGATTTTCACATCATACCTCATGGTACTTTAGGGGGGAAAAAAAAGGAAAAGAAAAAAACCTACAACCAGTTCAATAAATTGCACTGTGTTCATATGGTGGACTACCCAAGAGCTTCTAAACCAGAATTAGGCAGCTTGATTTAGGCTGATCCAGGACCAACACCAAGAGTGTTGGTGGTGAGCTGTGTAGCCAGTTTGGCTCAGTGGATAGAGCGTTGGGCTGCGGACCGAAGGGTCTGGGTGATTCCAGTCGAGGTCACCTACTTTGGTTGTAGGCTCCTCACTGGCCCAGGCCCTGGTTGGGGCATGTTGCAGGAGGCAACCAGTCGATGTATTTCTCTCACATCAATATTTCTGTCTTTCCCTCTTTCTTCTACTCTCTCTAAAAATAAATGGAAAAATATTCTCAGGCGAGAATTAAAAATAAATACATAAATAAAGGGAAAATATATAAGCCTCATCATCCGGCCGCGGGGTGTGTGCGTATTTGTGTATGTGTGTGTTAACTTAAAAAAATTAAATATATTGCGGTAATATTGTTGAATAACATTATGTCATCTCAGTGTTGAGGATTATAATTCGATGTCTGTGTGCTCCCCACCAGAAGTCTCATCTCCTGTTACCATATATCTGACCCCCTTTACCCACTTCGCCCTCCCCCACCCTCTTTCTCCTCTAGTAAGTGCCATTCTGTTGGTCGTATCTATGCATTTGTTTGTCACTTTCTGCTTTATATCCCACCTATAAGTGAAATCATATCGTTCTTATCCTTTTCATCTGATTTATTTCACTTAGCATAATACTCTCGAGATCCAGCTATGTTGTCGACAATGGCAATATTTCAGCTTGTTTATGGATGAGTAGTATTCGTGTGTGTGTGTGTGTGTGTGTGTGTGTACCACACCGTCTTAATCCAATTGGCTCTCAGGTTGTTTCCATTGGCCCCTTCCTTGAGCCACATTTTTTTTTGTACCTGAACACTGTGTTTCCATTATGTATGTAACGAAAATTTTTTCTCTTGTGACTCTGTCTTCTATCAGTTTGATTCATAGGCCCCTAGCCACTGAACCCAGGAGGGTCTCCTACAATTCGAATGTCATCTCATCAGAGAAGCCGTCACTGCCTATTACTCCCATGTCCCTAGTGTCCTTTATTTTTACATCTAGTTGTTCGTTTACGTGTTATCTGGAAACTTTGTTTTGTTCACTGCTGAACCTCCAACACCTAAGTAGTGCTTGGCATACAACAAGCACTCAATAAATACTTATCAAAGCCCTGGCCAGTTGCTCAGTGGTTAGAGCATCAGCTTGGGAACTGAAGGACCAAGGGTTCGATTCCAGTCAAGGGCCCATACCTTGATCCCAGGCCCCAGTCAAGCATGTGGGGGAGGCAGCCAATCGATGTGTCTCTTTCACATCGATGTCTCTCTCTCTCTCTGTGTCTCTCCCCATCCCTTCCACTCTGTCTGAAAAATCAATGGGGGGAAAAATCCTTGGGTGAGGATTAACAAATACTTATTAAATAACATATGTGTGAACGATGTATATGCCATATATGCATGTATATGGAGCTGCCTGGCATGGTGCTAACGTGACGCATGAGACACAGGTAAGTGGTGGTCTCTGTGGAAGGGGGAAAAGACAGTTTTCATTCAATCTTCTGTGGTCGCTGACTTTGTTACTACATGCATGTAACACTGATTTTAAAATGAATACTTAGAAGTTCCATAAGTCATCAACTGAAGTTAGAATTTTAAAAATGTGTAATTGAGTTTCATGATGGACTATTACGTGGGAATAAAAGCAACAACTATGTGTTAGAAATAAGGCGAGCCCCCCAAATGAGGGGTCCTGGTAGAACACAGAGGTACTTGGGAGCCAGAGAGCAAGGCAAGTATCTTTACTTCGGCAGAAGGGTGTGCACCAACGCAGAGTCTGGCAGCACGTGCACTGAGCGGGCGGTCCCGTTGGGCTCACTCTTTTTAAAATTTTTTTTTTATTTTATTGATTTTTTTTTTTTTTTTTTTTTTTTTTTTTACAGAGAGGAAGGGAGAGGGATAGAGAGTTAGAAACATCGATGAGAGAGAAACATCGATCAGCTGCCTTCTGCACATCTCCTACTGGGTATGTGCCCGCAACCAAGGTACATGTCCTTGACCGGAATCGAACCTGGGACCCTTCAGTCCGCAGGCCGACGCTCTATCCACTGAGCCAAACCAGCCAGGGCTGTCCCTCACTCTTGATTGATCAGAGCTTAGGCTCACACTCTTGTGCAATTGGCTAATTTAAAGGAAAAAAAGGGAGAGGTTTACTTGGCTGTTTCAAAATGGCAGTTGCCTAAACTCCCTTCTTGGACAGAAAAGATTACTTGCTTATTCTCACACTATGGACCACAAGGATGTATTTCTCAAAGGCTGAGCAAAAAAGTAAGTTACAGAAGAAAACAAATAAGCAAGTCCATAGGCAGAAAGCAAACTTGTGGCTGCCAGGGGTGGGAGGAGGGGCTACAGGGAGGGATTGCTTAATGCATAGGATGTTTTCTACGGAGTGATAAAAATATGTTGAAACGAAAGAGATGGTGGTTGCACAATATTGTGAATGCACTAAATGCCACTGAGTCATACACTTTAAAATGGTTAATTGTACGTTATGTGAATTTCTTCCCAATTAAAAAAAGCATAGAGAATGTTCCATTCACATAAAGTTTCAGACACACACACAAAAACAGTATTATATGTATTTGAGGATGCATGGGCATGTGGGCAAAGTATACAGAAATGTGGGAGCCAAGAAATGCTTGGAGGAGGTCATGCCTGCAAAGGTTTCACAAGGGGCTGCCCTGTACTGGGAACATTTCATTTCTTAGGCTGAGCAGTGGAGCAGTGGGTGCATCGTATGTTTATATTATTCTTTAAGCTTTTAGTATGTCTAACATATTTTCTCCTAGCAAGCAAAACCTCACGTAACTCCAGCCTGTACGTTTCCTGGGGATCTTGTGATGGGCTGGATGGTGTCCCTCTCAGATTCACATGGTGAAGTCCTAACCCCCAAAATATGTACATACACTTCAAACAGCCGATAGCTCCATTTTGAAAATGAAATGTATCTTATTTATTTATTTTTAAAATGTATTTTTGTTGATTTCAAAGAGGAAGGGAGAGGGAGAGAGAGATAGAAACATCAGTGATGAGAGAGAATCATTGAATCATTGATCAGCTGCCCCCTGCCTGCCCCACGCTAAGGATCGAGCCTGCAACCTGGGCATGTGCCCTGACCAGGAATCGAGCCGTGACCTCCTGGTTCATAGGTCAATGCTCAACTACTGAACCATGCCACCCAGGCAATGAAACGTATTTTAATAAACACTGCCTTTATAATTCTTCAAAGTGTGTGTGTACATTTTTTGGGACACCCTATATTCCCCACCTTATGGTGGGCTCCTCATCTAGTGAGTTTGGCTACCAGGGCAGACAAATGCAGCACAGAAAAGGGTAGGAGGGCCCAGGGATGCACCATTGGCTGAGGGACAATCCCGTTATCTCCATCTTCAGCATGAGAAAGACATCTTTCAGACCTGGGCCTGACTCATGGGCCCGAGGGAGAAATTGACAATGAAGATGCCAGGGGCTTAGAGAACTCACTCCTTCAGCTGACCAAAGGCCTACAGGTGAGGAAGCCCCCCAGCTGCCCCCCTCACCCCCTACTCTGGCAGGCTGTGTCACCCCTGGTTCCTTGTGTGTGGGCTCACTTCTGAAGGCAGGGGTTCCAGCCAAAAGCACTTTGAGGAAAGAGGCAAGTTCCTTCCTTCCCTGCATTCGCATGGGCTCCGGAAGCAGACTGCTTGGGGTTGACTCCTGGTTCTGCTGCTTATTTGCTGTGCTTTGAACTTCAGACAAACAGACAAAATGGCCGGGTGCAGTGTTCACGATGAGCCGTTCTCAACTCCTGGCTGGGTTCACGCCCAAAGGTGTGCCTCTGTGGTATGTGGAGTGTTTGAACTGAAGGCAATTCTAGCCACAGGCTCTACGGAAATTTCTGCCCCTCCCTGAACACTCTAGAACTTGAAGTAGGGACCTTGCCCATAATAACAGATGATCAGAGATGACCTCTTTTGACGTAGCTATACCTCAGGGCAAACTCCCATTTACCCAACATCTGCTCCTCTTAACCACCTGCAAGGAGCCCCGCGGCACCGTAGCTCCTCCCTGGCTCAGAATGTCTTATTTGCTCATGGTGCCTTTTTGTCTTTGAACCTCTCTTTCCTGTGGGCTCTCGGACTCTCTCCTGTACGCAGGGTTTCCGTACATATGTATGTATTAAATTTGGTTATTTGCTCGTGTTGATCTGTCTCCTGTCTGTTTGGTTACTAGACCAGCAGAAAGAACCTCGGGGGTAGGGTGTCTTCCTTCCACACACTCGCATGGGTTCTGGAACCAGACCGCTTGGGTTTGACTCCTAGTCCTGCTACTTATTTGCTGCGTGACCTTGTGCTATTAACCGTTCTGTGCCCCAACTTTCTCTTCTTTTAAATAGTCGGTTTGGCTCAGTGGCTAGAGCTTTGGCCCGTGGACTGAGGGTTCCGGGTTCAATTCCAGTCATGGGCACATACCTCGATCGCAGGCTCAATCCCTGGCCCTGGTCAGGGTGCGTGTGGGAGGCAACAAATCGATGTGTCTCTCTCACATCGATGTTTCTCTCTGTCTCTATCCTTCCCTTTCACTCTCTAAATATCAATGGAAAAATATCCTCAGGTGAGGATTAACAATAAATAAATAAATAGTCATGATAGCCCAGCCAGTGTGGCTCAGTGGTTGAGCATCAACCCATGGACCAGGAGATCATGGTTTGATTCCTGATCAGGGCACATGCTTGGGTTGCCAGCTCGATCACCAATAGGGGCTGTGCAAGAGGCAGCTGATCAATGATTCTCTCTCATCATTGATGTTTCTATCATCCATCTCTCCCTCTCCCTTCCTCTCTCTGAAATAAATAGAAAACAACATAGTTATGATAATGCATACCTCCATTGTAGGCTTGTTAAGAGGATTAAATGGATTATTATTTGAAAAGCATTTAGCATAGTTCCTAGTGCATATCTAATGTCATATTTTGTTTTGAACTGCCAACTAACAGACAAAACGGCCTGGGTACAGTGTTAGTGATGAGACGTTCTCAACTCCTGGCTGATCCCGCAGGGTGACATCCGTCCCTTGAAAACACGGATTTCAGAACACATTATGCACTTTGCGAAAGCCCATGAGAGTGGACACCTGGTCAGGGCCCTGCTCCAGCCCTCAGGACAATGCCTTGGCAATGCAGTGATCCCATGACTAGTTCAGCTGGCCCAGCGGTGGGGCCTGGCTATTCCTGAAGTATTTCCCTTCCTGTTTCTCTGGGGGCATTGACATGATACCTGTCCTTCACCGGGTAGCCCTAACTGCCCCCACCAGGCCCTTGGCCTCCTTCAGGCCCCCACAGCCTGGTAAGTAAGCTTAGCTGTTCCAACCCCTGGTTCCCTCGCCTGTGAACTGGGGACAGTAACAGTACCCACGAGGTAGTACACAGAAAGTGACTACACAGGATCTGTGTGCTCCTTGAGTGTAATGATCTGCTACCCGTGTCTGGGCCGTCTCTGTCGGCCTCTTCACACTGCAGATCCCAGGAACTGGGGCCCACCCACCTCAGACTCTGTTTGCATAGCCCCTTCCTCACAGCAGCTGTAAGTGCTGCACAGGGGAGGAGGCTGGGGCCTCTCCATGCTAATGGATTGTGTCTACACTTCCAGGCTCTTTCCAGAACTCAGAGATATAAGTTTCTTCCTGTCTTAGTTTTTTGCTATTTTGTGCTGCTGTTTCCCTGCCTAAGCAAGGGGAACGCCCGGATCCAGGCCTTGCTGGGTGACAGCTGAACGAGTGCCCTCATGCTTGCCTTTGGCAGCTGCTATTTCACTTTGAGTCCGAGGCTGTTGGTTCTGAGGTGGGGACTCCAACACTCCGTCTCACCAGGAGCATTCCTGGAAAGTGTTAAAGGAAAACAAAGATGGACACTAGTTAGTGGTGGGAAAGACAGAGTTTATTCAGTACTGCTGCAGCAGTAGGAAAAAGAGATTTCTTTTGTAAAAAAATTGATGAGAGAGAGAGAGAGAGAGAGAGACTGATTTGTTGTTCCACTTATTTATGTATCTGTTTCTTCTTGTATGTACCCTGACAGGGGATCAAACCCACAACCCTGGCGTATGGGGATACTGCTCTATCCAACGAAGCTACCTGGCCAAGAGACTTCTTCAGTATAGAACTGAGCTGGACTCTGACCTGTGTAGAGGTGACTTGGCCTTTTTTGCTGTTGTTGTTATCCTCACCTGAGGATATTTTTTCATTGATTTTTAGAGAGATTGGAAAGGAGAGGTAGAGACAGAAAGAAACATCAACGTGAGAGAGACTCATCGATTGGTTGCTTCCCACTCATGCCCCGATCAGGGCCAGGGATCGAGCCTGCAACCGAGGTACATGCCCTTGACTGGAATAGAATCTGAGACCCTCAAGTCCGTAGGCTGACTATCTATTGAATCAAATCGGCTAGGACGTGACTTGGCCTTTTAAAGAGAGAATGAGGGAGTAGGAAAGGGAAGCAGTAGGGGCTCCAGCATCGTCGGGAAAGTGGAACATTATAAAAACTGTAAGTGGCTAATGTCAATGTGATTAGGCCGTCTGTGTCTGGTAAGTGGCATTTACCCAGGCTAGGCCCCTCCCCTCCCACAGTGACTGGGACACAGGGTGCTGTCCTTCCTGACAACGCCACTCGGAAGGATTGGCTCCCGGGGCCCTCAGAAATGTACCCTGGGTCCTGGGACATACACGGAGGCAGGATAGTTAGATGTTTTTGTTTTGCTTGTTTGTTTTTTAATATATATTTTTATTGATTTCAGACAGGAAGGGAGAGGAAGAGAGCGATGGAAACATCAATGATGAGAGAGAATCATTGAATCATTAATTGGCTGCCTTCTGCATGCCTCCCATTAGGGCTCTAGCCTGCAACCTGGGCATGTGCCCTGACTGGGAATTGAACCGTGACCTCCTGGTTCATAGATCAATGCTCAACCACTGAGCCACACCAGCTGGGCGGCTAGTTAGATGTTAGGAGAACTTTTTTTTTTTGACAAGTGGAAAAAGGGAAACTGAGGCGAATGGTTATGCTGTAAGTGGCAGGAATGGCACCAGGTGCCTGACCGGTGGGGTCAGACCAAGCCTGGGTTCAGCAGCCTCCGTACTTGGGTTCTGGCTAGGAAAGAATTCAGAGCCAAGATACAAACTGTAAAAGAACGTTTATTTATAAAATCTCAGAGGTAGAAAAAGTAATTCCTATTAGAAACGGGTTTAGGAAATAAGTTATAGAGGTAAAGGAAGGGCCCTTGGAGCTTAGGAGTGAGGAAGCTAATGGTAACAGGCCCGGGGGTTGGAAGGGGGGAAGAGGAGGGAAGGGGAAGGAAAAGGCAGGGGCTTTGGGGTCCTCTGTCCTAAGGGTTTTGGGTGGAGATTTTAGGGAGATCCCAGGGGAAGAGCAATAGGATATTCAGCAGTTTCCCAGGAGTGTCCTTTCAGGGTTGTGGTCTCCACTGATTGATTGGCCAGCACCAGGGCAGGGGGTCATTATTCAATGCCACTGGGCAGCTGTAGGGTCACTGGTCTGGTTTTGCTCTTTTCTGGGCCTGGAGTCTAGATGTTGTCTCTAAGGAGGAAAGGTCCGGCGCTCCAAACCTCCACATTCGAGGGTCATCACAGGGACACCCTCGGGCGAGGTCCCATCCTGCAACCATCCATTGGCAGGCATCTGGGGCTTTCTCCCCGCGGACCTTCTCTACCAGGCCCTTGCTCTGCTCCTGTCTGTCTAACTGCCTTCCACAGTGAGACAAATAGGGCCAAGCAAGCCAAGCAATGTATAGTCAGCGAGTGAATCGTCAATTTTATACCTTCCCTAACCAAGGATACCCGAGAGATAGTTCACGCCTCTCCTCCCTAACCAGAGAGTCAATAGCCTAAATGGCCCTGGGCACGAGATGGGCAACAGAGACCCAGTTAGTGCCCTTAGCACCAGCCAAACCCAAGGATGGAGGAAGTCAGGGGAATAAATAACAAAAAGTCCAATTAGAGTCAAGCAAATGCAAGAGAGAGGCAAAGCTGACCAGAATAGGACCGCTCCCTCCACGCACTTGTTTTGGCTCGTCCGCATATTTTAAAAAAAATATACTTTATTGATTTCAGAGAGGAAGGGAGAGGGAGAGAGAGAGAGAAACATCAATGATGAGAGAATCATTGATTGGCTGCCTCCTGCACGCCCCCTATTGGGGATCGAGCCCGCAACCCAGGCATGTGCCCTTGGCTGGAATTGAACCTGCGACCCTTCAGTCCATAGGCCGACGCTCTATCCACTGAGCCAAACCAGCATGGGCTCGTCCGAATATTTAAGAACACACACCTGGAAAGCTGGTGACTATCCTGCTGAAACCCTCCCCGGGCGTCTCCCCTGGTGTTCTCGTCTGCAAAAGAGAGAGGAAGCCCTCGAGACAAAGGCTGCCTGTGGGAACTCCGTGGAGCACGTCCATCCTTTTCTCCTAAACGCGCACGTCCCAGCTTTAATCAACACTCTCCAAGTCACCTGGACTCCTGTTGTGAAATCTCTCCCGCACAACCTCAGGAGCCCACACCCTACTGCCCGCCCGAGGCAGACTTGGCCCGGGTCCCCGTCCCATGACACACGGACCTCTCAAAGGCACAGGGAAAGAATTTACAACATTAAGTTTAAAAAAAAAATAAATGCTCTAAGAAAACGGAGGTCAGGGGCCCACCAGCAGATCTTGGCTGGGACAAATGATACATTCTTTTGGAAGCTTTGAGTGTTTTTCAGAGAGGAGCTGGAGGTGGGGCTGGGTCATCACAGGGACACGCGGCCTGAGGCTGCTGGGAGCAGTGTTAGGTTGTGCGTTCGAGCCTCTGCGTGTGTGGAGGGGTGGACAGAATCGTTTGTGCTGAGAAGCAGTTGCGATGGGCCAAGGTGACAGCCTCGTGGAGAAGAGGGCTCAGAGAAACCCGACCGAAATTTGGCCCAGGAGAGAGTCTTTGTCAAAAGAAAGGCAAAGTCAACGAGGCTGTTCCTGTTGAGGTTGTTAGAGGCTCAGAAAGGAGCAATATGTTTGTTCCAATGTTCTACACATGGACAAAAAAAAAGAAGAAAAGAAAAAAGAAACCAAAGGCAATATGGGGTCAGGTTGGCGTCTGGAGAAAGAGAACAGACGTAGATT
The DNA here is from genome assembly GCF_028538775.1 of Myotis yumanensis. Taxonomy (NCBI): domain Eukaryota; kingdom Metazoa; phylum Chordata; class Mammalia; order Chiroptera; family Vespertilionidae; genus Myotis; species Myotis yumanensis. The sequence continues at coordinate 19,068,698 of NW_027223767.1, read as the reverse complement.
CTCTCCCCCGTGGCATCCTGACTGCGGACAGCAAGGGCCACCTTTGGTGGGACTCAGAATCCCTGGGAGAAGGTGTTGAATGTGGTGCCAGGCCCCACCTCCAGAGTCAATACAGGGCCTGTGACTCCGCATGTTGAATAATTCCTCAGGTGCTTCTGACACAAGAGCCCCGAGGCCACATTTGAGAAGCTGGTTTAGAGGATAAACATCAGGGCTCCTGGCTGGCTGGATGCTCAGTTGGTCAAAGTGTCCTCCCAATGACCCAAGGTTTTGGGTTCCATCCCTGGTCAGGGCACATACAGGAAGCAACCAATGAGTGAATAAGAATGTGGAACAACAAATTGATCTCTCTCTCTCTCTCTCTCTCTCTCCCTTCTCTAAAATAAATTAATAAATTTAAAAATATTTTTTAAAAGTATAAACATCTCTCAAACAGGCACAACACAACTAGAATCCTTCTCAGCCCAACACCCACAGTAAAGACCTCTTGCCCAAGAAACCAGCAGTCACCATACCTACTGGGCCCTGCTTCCTGTTGCTACTTATTTTTCATGGACCCGTTTATCTCTAGGCTGCAACCTTGCAGCCATCGCTGGCTGCATGTTCATTATTCAACTGGTTCCGCGGCACCCAGACCTTCACCTTGGCCTGCAGGTCACCCCGAGGCTCCCCCCTGTGCCGGGGACTGAGAGCACCTTCTCAGTGCTCGCCTCCTTCCCAGGGCCTGGGGTCCAGGGCCTGTCTTTGCAGCGATGACCCCAAGCCTCAGGGAGGAAGCAGACAAGGACACTTCACGGGATAGAGAGGTCTAACTCCCCTTGGCCTGTTGTAGGTTATTAATGATAACATGCAATGGGCGCAGTGGCAAAGAGCACACCTAACCCCAGATCTTGTTTCTGACTCTTCCCCAGTGAAAGGAAGCACGGCTGTCAGAGAAATGGCTGATTCTAGGACTGGGCAGGAAATTGAGCTTGGGGACCTGGTAGTGCTAGAAAGCAAGGGCTTGAAGCTGCTTAAGGAAAAGATCGTGGTGTTTGTTATCCAATACTATTAAGAAGGGGCCTTCGAGACCCGTCCTTGCCCAGAACAGCCATTCAGAGGGGCCCCGCCTACCAGGTGACCCGAGGCCGGGTTCTCCCGCCCTGGCAGCAGGTTCCAGGTGGGAGAAGGGCGGGGCGGGGCGGGACGGGCGCCTGGATCCCCGCGGCCGCCGCCAGAGGGCAGCCAGGGAGCGCGCCAGGCGGCTGGGCCGAACCCGCAGGTAAGTCTGGCTAAAGTGGGGCCACCCCGCCACCCTCTCCCCGTTCGGGGGCCCAGTCTCCGAGGGCTGGGGAGTGCGTCTGGCTCCGCGGCGGGGGCCCAGCGGGCGCGCAGGGCGGCCCTAGCGCGGTGGACGGAACTAGGAGCTCTTTGCGCCCGGGGAAGGGGCGAGCCCGGGGCGGCGGGGCGCGGGCGGCGCCTGGGCCGGGCCCCGGGACGGTTAGGGCGTTGGGTCTGGGCTGCAGCCCGGCCGGGCCCGTCTGGGGAGCTCGTCCGGTGCCCCGAGGTGGGAGCCGCGGGAGTGGCCGAGTGGGGGAGGGGGGAGAGCGGACGAGGGCGGCCTCGGACACCAGGCGGCGCTGGGCTGAGCGCGGGCGAGCGAGTCAACAGGTGCGCTGTTTACCCAGCGCCGCCGGGGCGCACGTGGGCAGGCAGCCCGGGGTGGTGCCCGACGGCCTGGCCTTTGGTGAGGATGGGCATCGGGCGCCGCGGTGGGCCCCGGGCATTTGAACTCCCGCCCACGGTGAGGTGCCGGAAGTGTGTGCGTGCGGGATGGAGGGGTTTCTCGCTGGCCAGGATTCCTCCGGTCACGCTGCCTACCTCTTGCAGCCGGAGAGTCGTGCCCGGCTTCGTTTTCCCGTCCTCCCAGCAGTCAGGCCCACCTCTGTCCTTCCCAGGCGGAAGGCTTGGAGGTAATGCAGAAACCCACCCTGTGCACCTCGCCATGAAGGCTCTGGGCTCACAATGGTGCCCATGACACCTGCGTTGTTAAGTGGAAGCTGCCAGGAGGGCTCTGCTGGGAAGTCTGGGAATTTGACCGGGGCTGCCTGGCTGCTCAGGGGCTGAGGATCAGATCTCCCCGCAGGGGTGGTCTGTTACGCCCCCACTCCCACCCCAGAGGTTGCCCCAGGAGAGGTGTGATGTGGAAGGGGGAGGTCCAGGGCCGAGGGGGTTCATGTTAAAGATCAGATTACCGCCCTGACCGGTTTGGCTCAGTGGATGGAGCGTCAGCCTGCGGACTAAAAGGTCCCAGGTTCCATTCCGGTCAAGGGCATGTACCTTGGTTGCGGGCACATCCCCAGTAGGGAGTGTGCAGGAGGCAGCTGGTCGATGTTTCTCTCTGATCGATGTTTCTAACTCTATCCCTCTCCCTTCCTCTCTGTAAAAAATCAATAAAATATATAAAAAATAAAAATAAATAAATAAATAAATCATATTACCTCTGAGGCCGGTGGGAACCTTGGTCCTCCCAGCAGTCTGGAGGAGTCAGGGGGTGTCCCTGGCCACCTTAGTAATGTAACCAAGAGGTCCGGGCTGCTTGTCACTTCTTCAGCCAATTCAGCAGAGACAGGGTTGAATCATACATGAGCGTTTATTCCAAAACTGCCGGCAGTAGGGGAGAGCAGCAGGTCACCCACAGAAATCTGCTCTGCACCCCTCCATAGCCAGCTGCTTACATTGGGTCGAAGGACAAAGATTACGTGGGGAAGTGGGAATTACAGGCATGGGAGGCAGGCATGGGATGATCATCACAGGTTACCGGTCATGCGGGTTGGGGTGGGAGTAGGGGGGTTGCCTCTGGGCACCGTGGGACCAGAGTACAGGTAATGGCGGGGCGTACAGAGCAGGTGCCTTCAGGACTAGACTGTTTCAGCCACGAGGCTGTAAATCTTTCCGTCATGACAGGCAGTTCTCGCACTGGAGGAGGGACTGCATTCCAATGTTAGCTCCCAGGTCTCAGGGCGTACAGCTCTCAGCCGGGTTAGAATGTGCTTTCTTTAAGCAGAACAGCACCATCCTAGTTAACAGAGCGTGGTTAATGTTTCTTAGCATTGAGCTGGTCCCCAATATTCTATGTCTGCCCCTAACATTAAGAGCATTGGCAGAGCCAGGGCTGCGGTCCAGTCTCTGCCCCTCCCCACCCCCATGCCGTGAGAGATTGTGCCCTTACCCAGGTCTTCATGTCCCTCCGTCCTCCTCTGACATCCCCTGGCCTCCCATCTTTTTGGGAGGGTGGAAGGGGGAGGTAAACATGCATGGGAGCCATGGTTTCCTTTCCTCTTTCCTCACATTTCCCCACCAAGTGCTCCGCACCTGCTGCTGCCTCGGCTCCACCTACCCCTCCTCACCCTCTGCAGCCAGGCTGCCGGCCCCACTCCATTGCTGAAACTGCTTCCCCGGAAGTCATCTTGTCTCCTCACACTGCTGTGTCCGCCTCACCCAGCTGCCTGGGAAGCAGACCCCGTGTGCACGCGTCCTCTGTGCAGCCTTCCCTGCTGTGATGTCTGGGACACCCCTCCCTCCTGGCTTTGTGCTTATGTCTCCGTTTTCCTTCTCCTCTTCTGACCCCGCTTCCCTCTTTTCTGGGGCCTTTTGTGAGGCCTTGTGTTTCGCTTCCCAGGGAGCAACCCCCCCTCTGGGGTTCAGCTCAAGTCCTGGCTCCTTGGGTGCCCGGCGACACCCCAGACTCAGCATGTCCAAGGCTGGCCGTCTCCTCCTGGGCAGCTGCCCTCACTCAGCGGTAGGTTCCCTCCTCCCCTGTCACACGCACTTTCCCCGAGTGCTGCCGCCTCTCCTGGCCTTGAACATCGCAGGCCGGAGTTCAGAGCCCCTCAGCTGGGGGATCCTCTCCAGCCCCCACAATCCCTCTGTCATGTTGCCTCTAGTCTCATGATCCTTGACTACTGTCGCTGCAACCTCTCCCCTAAGAAGTTTTCATAAGCTCGGGGTTTCCTCCCACACAAAGCCAGCTCATCCTCTGCCTCAGGTGGCCTCACTCTGCAGAACCAATTTCCTGTTCTGCATCTACTTCCCTCCCTTACCCTTTGGGACCCAGCTCAGATGCCATTTTCCCTCCCTCCTTGGCTTTCCCACTCCACCTGGCACCGTCACAGCTGTCTGCCTGCTGGTCGCAGGTCCCTTTGGGTCCCCTTGGGTCCCCGAGGCCTCTTGCCTTCCTCCTGGTTCCCTAGGATGGGTAACCTGTAGGCTCTTGATTTAGGAATTCCCTCCTCCCCAAACCTCCAAGAATACCTCCCATCACCCTTCAGAGTGTGGTTCAAACGCCACCTCCCTGCTGGACGGTCCCAGCCTCCCAGGTCCCCTTGGTCTGCACTCCTGCGGGGCTTCCTGATGGCTTCATTACAGTGTGGGCCACCCAAGTTAATACCTTGTTCCCTGCGATTAGCTTCCCATCAGATGGTGGGTGTGCGAGTTACTTTGCTGGCTCTTAATTACAGCAGCTGTTTGCTGAGTGGTCGTTATGCGCAGGGCGTGTGCTGATTTCCCAGGCGTTCCCTCCTGTGTGCGAGTTATCCTCCCAGCGCCCAGAGGGGTAGGAGCTATGCTTATTGCCTTCATTCTGCCCAGGAGGACACAGCCCAGCGGGGTCCACGGCACCTGCCTGAGCCACACAGCCTGTAGGTGGCAGAGCAGAGGCTGGAACTCAAGTCTGACTCCTGAGGCTGTTTTCAATACTAGGATTTGCTGTTTCTCCAGGAAAGCAAGGTATTATGGGTCCTCTCGGCACCTGGCCCAGGTGTGTGGGACAGCCTGGTGGTTTGGTCAGCCGGTTGCTTGGGAGTCTGCTGGACTCCAGGAGAGGACTTTGTCACTGAACAGATGGTTAATGCTGAGACCGGTGACTCAGGGACGCTGTGACAGCCACAGATGGTTAATGGTGGGACCAGTGACCTTTGTGCTGTAGGCCCAGCCTCATGCATGAGCGTGCGTGTGTGTGTGTGTGTGTGTGTGTGTGTGTCTGTGTCTGTTTGCCTTAAGTAAGAGTTGTGGAACAGAGAATCCCTAGGGGCCCTCAGGTCATTTCTGTCCCTTTTCAAAAGGAACTTTCAAATGCTTCTTTTGGTAAATAAAACCCAACCTCCCGCCCCAGCCTACTGTTCAACTAAGTTTCTGGAGGAGCTGTCCTTCCCTTCCCTCCACAGGTCACTGTCATATGAAAATGAGTTCCTGCTGTGAAATACAGTTGCCATGGCAACCAGTCGTGTGAGGCGCTGGTCTCTGGCTCTTAAGTCCCTGCACTGCATGCTTCAAGGGGCTTTTTCCATCTTTGTCACCGAAAAAAAATGAACAAGTCCACTTCCCTCTCCTCTGCATAGACACTGGAAGCATTTGTTTTTCCAGGCAGCAGTTCCTGGGCTCTGTCGGTGCCCCCGCAGCCTGTGGTGGGCTGCGGCACCCCATTAGTAATGGCCCCGGAATGGTGCCCCTAGTTGAGGTCACATTTGGAATGAAATCCAGTGCCCTGTGGGCAGAAGGACAGGAGCCATGGCCGCCAGGCCCCCTCGGTGACCGCAGGGGCAGAGGGAGACAGAGCAGGCTGCTGTGACAGGGAGGGCTTGGTGGGGCAGCTCCCCCCCAGTTGGAGGTGGTGAAATGGTTTGTCTTCAGTTCCTGTCTCCTGTGCGAGGGCCTTCCTCGGCTGTTTTGGCAGGACCCCCCCCCCCCCAAAGGTGGGGGCCCCGGGTGCTGGGAAAGACTGAGTGTCCTTGGCAGTGATCATAGCTGCTGACATTGATGAGTGCTTGCTCTGTGCAGGTGCTGTTTCCATATTTAATCCTCAACCAAACGAACTTAGAAGTACTATTTTTATTCCCACATTACAGGCCAGGACGCATGCACAGAGAGGTTAAGTGCTGGCCCTAGGACACACAGCGACGAGGTGGCAGAATAGGGTTTTAGTCTTAGGCAGTCTGACTCCTGTGGCCAATAATGCGCTTTCCATTACTGGAAGGATTATGTTTCGTTGAAGAGATGGGGCAGATGGGCTTTCTCAAGATTTGAGGCTTAAGGCAATAGTTTTCAACTTTTGCCCTGGTCAGGTAGTTGGTTAGAACGTTGCTCTGATATGCCAAGGTTGTAGGGTACGATCCCTGGTCAGGGCACATACGAGAATCAACCAGTGAATGCATCAATAAGTGGAACAACAAATTGAAGTCCCTCCCTCCCTCCCTCCCTCCCTCCCTCTCTCCCTCCCTCCCTCCACTTTCCTCTTTCTCTCCAAAATCAATAAATTTAAAAAACTAGTTTTTAATTCTGTGTATCTTCTGCTGGGCAAAAGGCTGCAGTGAAAAGGCATGTGCTAGGATGTTCATAGCAGCACTGTTTGTAACAGGCAAGAACTGGAAATCACCCAACATCCATGTGCAGTAGCGTGAACAAATAAATTGGGGTGAGCACACACAGTAGAACACTCTAACACAGTGAGAATGAACAGTGTACGGCCACACAGAACAACACGGGTGAACCCCACAAACGCTGCTGAGCACAGCAGCCGGGCGAAGCAGAGCACGCCCTGCAGGATTCCATTCCTGCTCCGGGCACGCCGGCAAAATGAACATGAGGTGCTGGGCGTCAGAGCCGTGGGCTCCCGGAGGCACCAGGAAGGCTCTGGGAGGCCGGCAGTGTTTGGTTTCCTTATCTGGGTGTTGGTCATAGACTAGTAGGTGAATTTATATTCTCAAAATTCATCGATTTTGGTACAGGGACTTCTGTGTGGCTGTGTCACACTTCAGTCAAATTGACTGCAACAGGGAAAAAGGCAGCAGTGACCCTAAACCCAGGACATGAATATGGACACTGCATTCCTGTGTAGGGGCCACATTATGCTTTTCTTTTTTTTTCTGGGAATATAGTCTAAGAACCCTGAAACACCCATTAGGAAGAATATGTGCACCCCATGTTCATAGGAGTGTTATTTACAATAGCTAAGATTTTAAAAAATATTCTCATTGATTTCAGAGAGGAAGGGAGAAGGAGAGAGGGAAATATCAACGAGAGAGAATCATCCATCGGCTGCCTCCTGCACGCCCCCTACTGGGGATTGAGCCCACAACCGGGGCGTGTGCCCTGACCGGGAATTGAACCAGCAGCCTTTTGGTGCATGGGAGGAGATCCAACCAACTGAGCCACACCGGCCACGGCAGGGGCCCACATTCTTGATTTCACCGGACCTGGAATCTCAGATTGCTTGAGAGAGGCGGGAGGTGACATGAGGGTGGACGCCTGGTTCTGGGAGGAGACAGCTCCGAGGATGTGGGAGCAGGGCCATGTCAGTTCCGGTTTCCTCCTGTCCCCCACCCCCAACCCCCACGCCCAGTCCCCCCACTCCGTTCCTCGACTCCATTGGGTTGAGGTTTTGCCCAGTCTGTGAGGTCGACCTTTTCTCGCTGCTGTGAGGCCTGGGGTAGGGGAGGTGATGTGTACAGCCTTCTGCTTGTTGTGAGATGTCAGATTGGCCCGGAGACACTGCAGAATGCGGAGAGAATACAGATCCGCACAGACACCCTCCACCTGCCGACAGCAGCGAGCTGCCTGCACAAGGCCGCATTTCCAGGGCTGCGCCAGCCTGGGAAGTAAGGAGCGTCGTTGGGAGAGCGGCCCTTTCGCGGGGCAGCTGTGCGCTGCTAAAAATACCGGGCGCCTTACATAAGAGCTCAGCGACATGTGAGCACCTTCTGCAAAAGCACTCAGGAAATCGCGGGCAGTTCATCCGTTGGGTGTTGCAGTGGCCCTTGTGGGATCAACCCGAAGCTGGCGGTGGGTTTACCTGGTGAGGAGGGTGAACCATTGTGAGTCTCTCTCTAGCCCCGCCTGAGGCCCCCAGCGGCGCTCCTGCCTGATTTACCTGTTGGCGCATTTTCATCGTTGGGCCTGGCCCACCCAAGCGGTGAAGTTCATGGCCGGGTTTGTGAAGTTTCCTCTTGTTCAGCCCCCATCCCCTTCTCATTCCCTCATCCTCTGATTCACAGAGATGCACCATCTTGGGGTAAAAAGGCCTCCTCCCCACGCAAAAGTCCCCTCAATGAGTAGCCAGGGTGGCGGTCACCTGGCCTGTGCTTGGATGCTGCCAGGGACCAGGGCAGCCCACCTCATTGTCGGGCGATGATTTGAATAGTAAGGAAAAGGCTGGATCAAAAGCAAGGCTCGGAAGATGCCAGGAGGCCAAAATGCCAGGCTGTAATTGACAAAGAATTTTCGCAGGGATCAGATGGATAAAGCCGTCTGAGGGATCTGAGGCCTGACGATCAACTTGGCAGGACTCGTTAAATTAAAAAATGCATCTTCCCTACGACGTAGGGATTCTACTTCTCAGGAGGATCTGCCCCAAAGAAATGCTGGCGTGTGTGCTCAGGTGGGAGGTTCTGGCACAGTCTCCGTGGCAGTGTGCAAAGGTGAAAAACCACACAGTCTGCGTCACTGGTGGCGGAATAGTTACATGAACTGCTATCTGCCTCTTTGTTGCTCTGCCTCTGAGTCTATCCGGTCCCTCTGGAGCCACCTCAAGTAAGTCTCCCCTTTGCCACGGGCAGGATTTTCACTGGTGCCAGGTGCCCATCATGCCTGCCTCCTCGGGGAAGAAGTACTTGCCCATTTCAGGTTCCTTCCTGGGCTGAGAGGGATCATGCATTCCAGACTCCGGCCTGGGCACCTGCCTTGCCAGCCACCCTTAAAGTTTGGCAGTATTGGACGCTCTGCCCTGAGGTTGCTTGGCTATGACATAACATTCTTCAAAATAATGGTCTTTCTTTTTTTAATTATAAAAGTAACTCATGTTCATTGTGGAAAATTTAGAAAATACACAAAGACAAAGAAGAACATTAAAATCGGTGATTCCCAACCTATAGAGATAACCACTGTTTACTATTGAAACATTGAGATCATTCTATACGAACGATTTCATACCCTGCATTTTATTTGACATGTTTACTTATCCGTGGGAATATGGTCGATTAGAGCCCTGGCTGGGTGGCTCATTTGGTTGGAGCGTCATCCCAGGAAGCCACGGTTGCAGGTTCTTTCCCCATCAGGGCACATACAAAAAGCAACCAATGAATGCATAAATACGTGGGACAACAAATCAATGTTTCTCTGTCCCCCCCCTCCTTCCTCTCTCTCAAATCATAAATATGTTTTTTAAAAGAGAATATTGATTGACATATATATAACACATTTTTTCTCAGTTCAGTGTTTGTTTTTCTATTATTATTATTACTATTTTTAATACTAACCTGAGGATATATTTCTATTGACTTTATTTTTTGAGAGAGAGAGAGAAGGATGAGGAGGAGGAGAAGGAGGAGGAAGAGGAGGAGGAGGAGGAGGAGGAGGAGGAGGAGGAGGAGGAGGAGGAGGAGGAGAAAGACATCAATGTGAGAGAAACATCAATTGGTTTCCTCCCATACGTGCCCCCACTGGGGGTGGAACCTGAAATCGAGGTCTGTGCCCTGACCAGGAATTGAACCTGCAACCTTTTGGTGTATGGGACGACACTCCAACCAACTGACCCACCTGGCCAGGGCTCTTTATTATTTTAAAACATAGAGAAGTTTCTAATGTATGTATGGTGGTGTGGACTGAATGTGTGTGATCTCCCATAATTCATATGTTGAAGCTTTAACCCACAAGGTGATGATCTTTGGAGATGGGGCATTCGGGAGGTAGAGTTAGGTAAGGCCATGAGGGTGGGGCCCTCATGATAGGATTAGTGCCCTTAATAAGAAGAGACACCAGAGCTGGCTCTCTCACTCTTTCCTGTGCATGCACCAAGGAAAGGCCATGTCAGTGACAGCAAGAAGGCCACTATCTGCAAGCCAGGAAGAGTCCACACCAAGAAGCAAATCCATGGCACCTGATCTTGAGCTTCCAGCCTGCAGAACTGTGAGAAGTAAACGTCTGTTGTTTACGTGACCCAGGCTCTACGGTATTTGTTATGGCAGCCTGAGCATCTGGTTAAGTCCTTTCATTTTACCATGTCTTCCTTTGCCTCTGGGTTTAAAAGATCTTCCCTACCCCAAGGTCAGATACGTATTCACCTATATTTTCTTCTGGTTCCTTATTTGGTTTCAGCTTTTCCACTCAGCGCTCTCTTTTATGTTCAGCTCTAATCCAGTTGAAGTTTATTTTGGTTTGTGATGTGAGATAAGATCCTGATTTTATTTCTTTCCAAATTGTCGACCAGTTCTTTCAGTTTAATTTCTCTCCCCAACAACTGTATTTTAAATTTATTTTTGAATGTTCATTACAATCATGTTGTTTAAAATTCAGAAGGTATAAAAGGCAAACAGGATCTCCTCCTCCCTTACCCCTTAGCCTCCCAGGGTCAGTAGCTGGGTGTTGCCAGGTTATAGGTTTTGGTCTTAGACACTAGCTCTCCGTCTCCCTTCCCCTGACTGACTATTATTATAGTGTGAAAACATACTAGCTTCCAGGCTTTCTGTTTTTTCTTTTTTATTAATCTATCTCTTTTCCTCCACTATCACATTTTTTTGTTGTGACTTTATATATTTTAACACCTGGCAGTGCAAATTCTTTCTCAAAATAACCTTGGTTATGCTTTGCCTATTTATTCATTCTTCTATGTGAGATGTTGGAATATAAGGAAGTTAATGAGTTTTTAAAAAAATTATTGTGAAACATATATACAAAAGAACATATAAAACATATATGTTCTTGCCCTGACCGGTTTGGCTCAGTGGATAGAGTGTCAGCCTGTGGACTGAAGGGTTCCAGGTTAAAGTCTGGTCAAGAGCATGTACCTTGGCTGTGGGCACATCCCCAGTGGGGGGTGTGCAGAAGGCAGCTGATCGATGTTTCTCTCTCATCGATGTTTCTAACTCTCTATCCCTCTCCCTTCCTCTCTGTAAAAAAATCAATAAAATATATTTTAAAAAAACAACAACATATATGTTCAGTTTAAAGAAGAATAAAGCAGTCGTATACTCAGCTAACTTAAGAAAGAGAGCACCAGCAACCCTTTAGAAAATATTTTTATTTCTCTCCTTAAGTGGCTCTTCCTCTCTCCCCAGCCCCATGGAAACACGAACCTGAATTTGTTATCATCATTAACCTATTGTTCTTCATCGCTTGACTATATACATTTATACCCTTAAACAACGTATCGTATGCTTTGGAACCTTTACAAGCGAATCACACTGTATTCCATGTTTTGACTAGAGACACTTGTGTGTGTGTGTGTGGTTGTGATTCATCCTGCTGCTACCTGTAGCTATAGTTCCTTCTTTCTGCTGCTATGTGTAAAGATACCCAGTTTGTTTATCCCTTTCGTTTGCTGATGGGCATTTGGGCTGTCTCCACTTTTCTTGACTTTCATCAACCTCCTTTCTGTGTGTGAGTTTCTCCAGGATTGTGTACTTGGGAGATGAATGATAAGGTCACCTCTTGTTATTCTCCAGGGCAGGGTGTATTTTATTCCTGCTTGCTGCTCAGTCTACATCCTCACCAATTCTTAGTACATCCTCACCATTGTTAGCCAAACTGGTGAGTGTGATCTGTTATTTCACTGTGGTTTAAATTGGAGCTTTAGTGGTTACTGACTGTTGAGGTTGAACATGGTGGTTTTTTTTCAGTTACAGTTGACAGTCAATATTATTTTATACTAGTGGCCTGGGGCACAAAATTCGTGCACATTAAAAGGGGATTAGGCCGAAACCGGTTTGGCTCAGTGGATAGAGCGTCGGCCTGCGGACTGAAAGGTCCCAGGTTCGATCCCAGTCAAGGGCATGTACCTTGGTTGCGGGCACATCCCCAGTGGGAGATGTGTAGGAGGCAGCTGATCGATGTTTCTCTCTCATCGGTTTTTCTAACTCTCTATCTCTCTCCCTTCCTCTCTGTAAAAAATCAATAAAATATATTTTTTAAAAAACTTAAAAAAAAATAGGGGATTAATTAGAGGAAATATTTTTTTTTATATCTTTATTGATTTCAGAGAGGAAGAGATAGATAGAAACATCAATGATGAGAGAGAATCATTGATTGGCTGCCTCCTGCACGCCCCCTACTGGGGATCAAGCCTGCAACCCGGGCATGTGCCCTTGACCGGAATCAAACCTGGGACCCTTCAGTCCGCAGGCCCACGCTCTCTCCACTGAGCCAAACCAGCCAGGGCTAGAGGAAATATTTTAATATTGCTATTTGCCCTTTCTCTATAATAGAAGTGTCAGAGATGAAAGAAATTTAGTAAAATGTATATGAAAATCATCCTCCTGTCAGAGTCTGGGGTGCACCATGGGACCCAGAGTCAAGTCCCCGCCCACGCACGTGCGCCTCAAAATTGCACGAGACCCAGACCCCACTCCCCCCCCCCCCCCCCACAATTGGGCTAGATCCAGACCCGGCCGGTCCCACTCTTGTCAAGCCCTGCCGGGTGTGGGGCGCAGCTTCAGGTCTCCTGGCCCGGCACCAGGGCGGGGGGTGTGGCCTGAGGTCCCCCAGCCTGGGCCTGGGTAGGGGGCGTGCCTTGAGGTCCCCCATCAAGCCCCGCTGGATGGGAGATGTGGCCTGAGATCCCCTGTCAAGCTCCGCTGGGCAGGGGACACGCCTTGAGGTTCCCCGTCAAGCCCCACCAGGAGGAGGGGCGCAGCCTCAGGTCCTCCATCAAGCCCTGCTGGACAGGGGCACAGTCTGAGGTCCCCCGGCCTGGGGCGAGGGGAGCAGCATGAGGTTCCCCAGACCAGCACTAGGGCGGGGGGGGGGGGGGGGCACACCTTGAGATCCTCTGTCAAGCCCCGCTGGGCGGGGGGCATGCCTTGAGGTTCCCCATTAAGCCCCGCCAGGCGGGGGCGCAGCTTCAGGTCCCCTGGCCCAGCGCTGGGAGGGGGCGCAGCCTCAGGTCTGCCGTCAAGCCCCACTGAGCGGGGAACACCGCCTGAGGTCCCCCAGCCCGGTGCCGGGGCAGGGAGCACAGCCTGAGGTCCCCTGTCAAGCCTTGCCAGGCAGGGGGTGTGGCCTGAGGTCCCCCGTTAAGCCCGGCTGTATGGGGGGCACAGCCTGAGGTTCCCTGTCAAGCCTTGCCAGGCAGGGGGTGTGGCCTGAGGTCCCCCGTTAAGCCCGGCTGTATGGGGGGCACAGCCTGAGGTCCCCTGTCAAGCCTTGCCAGGCAGGGGGTATGGCCTGAGGTCCCCCGTTAAGCCCGGCTGTATGGGGGGCACAACCTGAGGTTCCCTGGCCTGGTGCCAGGGTAGGGGGGTGAGGCCTGAGGTCCCCTGTCAAGCCCCACGGGGGTGGAAGGGCGCAGCCTCAGGTCCCTGCTGATTGCTCGTTAAGGCTAGTTACAGGAACTTGGCCTTTGCTGTGGGTGCCGCTGTCTTTGTGGAGGAGTGGCGGTCATTTTGCATATTCCCTCTTTATTATATAGGATTAGTTTCAGGTCTACAACATCATGATTAGACAATTATATCATTTACAAAGTGATCATCTCGATATTTCAAGTACCCACCTGGCACCGTACATAGTTATTACAATACTATGTACAGAGGCCCGGTGCACGAATTTGTGCACTGGTGGGGTCCAATCGGCCCACATGATGGGGGCCATCGGGAGTGGCCAGGGCAAGGGGCCGCGGGCGCTCCGGTCATTCTGCTGTTTGATCGATTTGCATATTACCCTTTTATTATGTAGGCTTATTGGCTATATTCCTTGTGCTGTACTTTATATCCTTGTGACTATCTTGTAACTACCAATTTGTACTGCTTAATCCCTTCATCTTTTAGGTTGACCATGTTTATGGACGCTTTGTGTTTCCTCATTTACACAGCTGTACTTTTTTACCCCCTTTTTTCATATTAGATTATTACTGACTCATAACAGATCTTCTCAGATTCACATTCTAGCACTAATCCTTTTTTTATTACATGTTGCAATTCTATCCGTTTGTGGCTTGCTTTTTCATTATCTTTTTAAAAATTCTTTATTGTTGAAAGTATTAGCGTTTTCACTATCTTATTGGTGTCTTTTAAACAATTTGATGGATAGATTGATTTTAGAGAGAGGGTGAGGAAGGGAGAATGAAGGAGAGAAAGATTGATTTTTTGTTCCACTTAATTATGCATTTATTGATTGCTTCTTGTGTTGTGCCCTGATCAGGGAATTGAACCTGCAACCTTGGCATATCAGGACAACACTCTAACCAATGGAGCTACCCGGCCTGGGCCTAATGGCATCTTTTGATGAACGAAACAGTCAGAACTTTAAGTCAGCAAGCTTATCATTAAGTAAAGTCCAATATTTTTGTTTGTTTCTTTTGTGGTAAAATGTGCATACAACAAAATGCAAAAATCTTAGTTTTTCCATTCAAGGAGCTCAGATATATAAATGCATATACCTATGCAACCCAAACCCTGTGACAATCACCCCAGAAAGTTCCCTCACGCCTTTTCCCCGGCAACCCCTGCCCCTGCTCCCCAGAATTGACCACTGTTCTGATTTTCCATCATATGTCAGTTTTGCTTGTGCTAGAACGTCATATAAATGGAATGATACAGTATGTACTCTCTCATAAAAGGCTTCTTTCCCTCTCACCTGACATCATGTTTGAGTTCATCCTGTTGTGTGTATCAGTAGTTGCTTCTTTTTTATTGCTGAGTAGTATTCCATCGTGTGAATATGTACAATTTGTTTATTCACTCGTGGATAGAGCTATTTTTAGTTTTTGGCTGTTATAAGTGGAGTGGCCATACATCTTTTTGTTGACAAATGTTTTTATTTCTCCTAAGTATATTAGTTCCCTTACATGTTTTCCTTCTTTTAGGAGTGGAATTGCTGGGTCGTAGGTTAGGTGTAACTTTTGTTGAAGCATAGTATTCACTCAGGAAACTGCACAGATCCTCAGTGTCCTGCTTGAGTAATTTTTACAACGTGAACACAGCCATGTAGCCAACACCCAGGTCAAGGGGTGGGGCCTTGCCCTGAGCTAGGCTGTCCATTCTGGGATCTGAAACTTGAGCCAAATGAAGAAGGATATATATTGGAGCTACCTGTTCCCAGAGTGGCAGCTGCTCAGACTTTGAGCCTCTTGCAAGCCCCCGGGGTTTCTGTTTCCTTCTGCATCAGGACCTTCAGCCTTCTCATCCATCTGAGCTACCGGCTATCCCTGCAGTGAATTCCTGTCTGCTTGCCCTGGCAGGTTTGGCTCGGTGGTTGGAGTGTCGGCCTGCGCACTGAAGGGTCTCGGGTTTGATTCCCAGTCAAGAGCACGTATCGCAGTTACAGGTTCGGATGATCCCCACCCCAGTCAGATCGGTGTTTCTCTCTCTCTCCCCCCCACTCCTCCCTCCCTTTCACTCTCTCTAAAATCAATGGAAAAAATATCCTTGGGTGAGGGTTAAAAAAAAATTCCTTTCTGTTTATATCAACCAGACCTGGTTTCTGTTGTTTGCAACCAAAAAATCCTGATGTTTACAGTGTTCCCAACCACTGGCATCAGAAACTTAGTGGACGCCCTGGCCAGTGTTACTCAGTGGCAGGGGTGGGCAAACTTTTTGACTCGAGGGCCACAGTGGGTTCTTAAACTGGACCGGAGGGCCGGAACAAAAGCATGGATGGAGTGTTTGTGTGAACTAATATAAATTCAAAGTAAACATCATTACATAAAAGGGTACGGTTTTTTTTTTTTTTTTTTTAGTTTTATTCATTTCAAACGGGCCGGATCCGACCCGCGGGCCGTAGTTTGCCCACGGCTGGACTAGAGGATCAGCCCACAAACGGAAGGGTCACAGGTTCGATTCCCGGTCAAGGGTATGTACCTGGGTTGCAGGTTCAATACCTGCCCTGGTTGGGGCACGTGCGGGAGGCAACCAATTGATGTGTCTCTCTCACATCAGTGTTTCTCTCTCTCTCTCTCTTTCCCTCTCCCTCTTCACCTCCCCCTCCCTTTCCTTTTCCCCCATCCCTCCCTCCATTCCTCAGTGGAGAGTGATCCTCATATTGCTAAAACTCAGGGCAGAAGCTGTCTTTAATCAGTTCCCGGAGTTTTTACATTAGAACCCTTGGATTCCTGGGCTCACAAGGTGAACTCTCAAACAGGTAGTCACTTTACATCTAACTTTAAAAGCTTGTGGTAAAGCTACTTCAAACATTTGGGTCTGATGAAGGTTTTTCTCCCCCCCTAACTTTAAATTTAGTTCCCACTTTTGGACCAATTTCCTGTGAGTCCCCTGTGGAAAGTTAATGGCGAACATGGACTTAATTTAGAAGGTGAACTGTGGGCGTGCACGTTATTTTCTGGACTTCATTTGTGGAGACCAGGTTCCTGTTTCCTGCCCCTTGGTGTGGAGCACAGGGGGTCAGATGAGGGGTGCTCGGCGCAGTCATCAGAAAACAGTGGCTAGACCCCAGAGACCACTTGCCTAAGCAGTCTCAACGTCGCAATTGTTCTGCTCTAAGTGGGGCCTCATTTAAAAGTAAAAAAAGGGAGGACCCAGCGGCTCTTCCGGTGTCTAAATCCCTGAAAATAAACACCACCCAAAGATAAAATCAAAAGTAAAAAATGCAATGAATTCGCTCCTGTTTCTTTTTTAATATCATCGCGTCACCTGGATTAGTGACAGGAAGTGACCCAATTCGACAGGCCTCTGAGTTGTCACAGCGCTTGTCCTCGTCAATGTCAGGGTCTGGGAACGTATTTGATCCAGAGGAAGGTGCCACGGGTGCAGTTCCCCCGGCAAAGGTCAGGGCGAATGGGAAAGGCTCTCTCACCCCTGATGGCTCCGAGCAGCCGCCAGGCTGTCTGTGTCTCCCCCGGTTGTCCTTCCCTGGCCTTAGCCCGAGAGCCCGTTCCTGATCTCTGTCCGCCAGTCCTCATCCTGCTGCGGGGTTTCCTCATTCGCAGGAGCCACAGCTTGGGGTCTGAGGACCCAGCCTAGACCGTTTTCACATTCTCTGGGCTTCGTAGGCTTTTGACTTGAGCTCAGCAGAAACAGGTTCTTTTTTTTTTTTTTTTAATATATTTTATTGATTTTTTACAGAGAGGAGGGATGAGGGATAGAGAGTTAGAAACATCGATGAGAGAGAAACATCAATCAGCTGCCTCTTGCACGTCCCCTACTGGGGATGTGCCCACAACCCAGGTACGTGCCCTTGACCGGAATCGAACCTGGGACCCTTGAGTCCGCAGACCGACGCTCTATCCACTGAGCCAAACCGGTTAGGGCCAGAAACAGGTTCTTTACCATAAGGTCTCCCCATGTTAAGGATTCCCCGGGGCAGGCAGTTAACTGCTCTGGGGATCTTGCTTGGCCAGCAATGCAGGTGCCGGTGGACACGCTGGGTCTGCCGGTCATGCTTGCGGTTGAATGTCATACAAGGGCAGCATGTGGAAGAGGGCTGCGATTTGTGTGGCTCATGATGGAGACTTTCTGGCAAAGGAATGTGAAGCATCTTGTAGGATCATCAGTTTGGTCTGCTGGTGTCAAACAGGTGGACTCTCGAGAAGCTTCTCCGTGAAGGGGCGGGCGGTGGGCTGAGATGGCCTCAGACGTCCCACCAGCCCGTCTTCAGGTTGGGGTGTCAGACGGTGAGCTGGGTCGCCCCTGGCAGGGTGATGGGGACCATTTGTGCAGCAAAGGGGTGTTCTGGGAAGCGAGGAAGTCCTACGTGGAACCTAAATTGATTTTAAAGAATTGAGACTTTGCCGAAACCGGTTTGGCTCAGTGGATAGAGCGTCGGCCTGCGGACTGAAAGGTCCCAGGTTCGATTCCGGTCAAGGGCAGAGAGGACGGGCCAAGGGGGCAGCCAGGACTCGGTGTGGGCGGGCCTCGCCTTCTGTGGACCTGACGTTCGAGTGTGGGCTCGCACAGCAGCCGTGTAGGGGGTGAAGGGTTGCACTTCGGGGTCTTGCCTCAGAGGTCATTCACTGCCTGTCAGTGTCAGTGGTGGCTCTGCTGACCGATGTAGAATGTGGAGTCTTTGGGTGTTAGTGTTGGAATCCGGGACATGCCTGGCAGACGGACAGCACAGGGAGGCGGGTGGGGAGGAGGTGGGGGGAGATGCGCTCAGAGGAGGGCTGGGTGGCCAGCAGAGTGCGCTGAGAGTGCAGGTGTCGTGGGAGGGGCGGGGGGGGGGGGGGGCGGGGAGGAAGGTCAGATGCATCTCCAGAGCTTGGAGGTGGGACTCCAGGCCGGCTGTCTGCAGGGGGCTCACCAGGAGGTAATGGTTCCTGACAAACAGGCGAGTAAGCCTGTGGCTGATGTCTCGGGAGGGAGCTCTTCAGAGTTGAGGGGGATGAGACCTCAGCAGGGAAGAGTAGAGGCTCAGTGCTCAGGGTCTGCAGGCTGGGGTGGGGTGGGCGGGGGGCGGGGGGGGCGGGGGTCCAGCATGAACAAAGCAGAAGCTGGGTTAAGGGCTTGAACTCTGGGTTCAGACTTGCAGATCTTCATCCTGGCTCCACCATTTCCCCACTCGGTGGGCCTCGGTTTCCTCATCTGTAGAATGGAAGGAATGCTAGTATCTGTGTCAGTGAGAGGTCTTGGGCAAAGCGTGTAGAGCAGCGCTTGCCGCGTGGATGTGGTTATTACTGTTAGGATTGCTGTCCTCCTAGTTGGCCTGACCCTTTGGCTTGGAGCTCCGTGTGAGTGGGGCTCACACGCCGGCGCGAGGGCCGCTCTTGGCTTTTATGTTGACTCTGTATCCCACGTAGTTGCCTTGTGTCTGTGGCTGCTGGGAAGCTGAGAGTCAGATGTGCTGCTCAGTTTAATCATCAGATTTATGGTGACATCTCCTCTTCCTGCTTTCGGCCTCTATTCTCTTTGATCCTTAAGTTGTTTATTTTTTATTACTTTCAGCCCCTACGCTGCCTCAAGCTCTCCTTGAAACAGACAGTTATAAATTTTGAATGAATAAAATATAATGTAGATCACACACTGAATCATAGTTACAATGTAGGGCAGCGTGCTCTGCCTGCCTGTGTCCCTGTCCCCTTCTCGGTACCCGAGTTTGGGGGATTAGTGGAGGCAGTAAGGAGGGGGAGGCCCCAGGGTGGGTTAGGGTGCACCCTCCTCCCTAGCCTCTGCAAAGAAAAAAGCTAAAGGTTTTTCTGCCTTTGAAGATGTGCTTTCAGGGGCCTAGTGATGGAATTGGTGAGAGGGTGGGGAGAGGAAGACAAAAACTAACTCTTATCAAGTACCTACTATGCGCTTGGCACTGTGTAAGTGCTTAATACGCTTTGGACTGCTCCAGGAGGCTAGCTGTGGGACTGTGGAATTCTGGGAAGTTTATCTCATAGTCTGGAGGAGGGGTGTGGATCTATCCATAGAATCATTGTGGACACAGCTGTGGGCCATATGGAGGACAAGATGTAAGACCTACCCCAGGACTTGTCCCATTCTTCAAAGTTGCCAGGACATACGTCTCCGTCATCTATTGCCACAATATTGCTTCATAACAAGCCACCCCAAACCCATTGGCATACGGCAGTAAGCATTTAACCTGCCCACACATACCTGTGGGGTGGGTGAAGTTTGGCTGACTTAGGCTGCTGGCAGTGGGACTGGTTGGTTTCAAGCTATAAGTTGGGTTTAGGTCTGTTCCGTGTACCGGTTATCCCACTGAACCGGTGACCACCAAGGCACAGGTGTGTCATGGTGACAGGCAGGCGTGCAGAGAGCACGCTCAGTTGCACACAAGCCCATTTCAAACCTTTGCTCACATCATATCCATTAGCATCCCCTTGGCCAAAGCAAGCCATGCGACCATTCTCAAGCCAAGGGGCAGGGAAGTCCACTGCCCACCATGAGGCCGTGCCAGAGCGTGGCTATCTCATGTTGTTACGAGGGGCGAAGAATCGACACCAGTAATTCAGCCTGCCTTAGGCTGAGCTTCAGTCATTCGCTCAGTAAGTCTTTTTTTAAAGGCTACTGTGTGCCCGGCATATGCCGCCTCTGGGGATAGAGTGCTGAACAAGGCAGGTCTGGTTCTTGCCTTATGGAAAGAGATTGAACAAAAATGGGGATTTATTGCTGGGACACGAAGTATCTCGCAGAAGCCTAGGCCCCTGGAAGGGCTGAATTCAGCACATGGACCAGGGGGAGACCCCTGAGCCCTCTCGCTGCCTGGCCTTTGCTTTAGTCCCTTTTGGCTCCTCCTCTTCTTCCTCTCACAGCAACCACCTTTCATTTTCATGGCATTTCCGAGTGGGGAAGCTGCCCCTCCATCAGCTCCTAAGTTTGCATCCACCTGTGCCAGAGAGCACTGGAGTCGAGACTCGGTCTCTTAGCCCTTTTCCCAGATTGTGAAGGGAGAGACCTCGGCATGCCGGCGTGGGCCGGGTGCACCCCTAGCACAGTCAGCTGGGCCCAGGGGGGCTGGTCCAGTATGAACTCCGGGCTTCTGGGCAACGGAGCAGCCAGAGCACGGCCAGGAGAAGAGGGGACAGCAGATGGGCGACTGGTTACCTTATGTCGAAGTCCCTCCCCCACTTTGTTTTCCCTTGTTGTTTTGTTAATCCTCACCCGAGGATATTTTCCCATTGGTTTTTAGGGAGAGTGGAAGAGAGAGGGAAAGACAGAGAGAAACATCGATGTGAGAGAAACACGTCGATTGGTTGCCTCCTGCATGCACCCCACCCGGGGCCTGGCCCAGAGAGGTACATGTCCTTGATCAGAATCGAACCCGGGACCCTTTGGTCCACAGGCCGACACTCTGTCCACTGAACCAAACCAGCCAGGGCCCTCCCCCACTTTGGTAGCTCACCGCCCGGGGCCCGTCTTCGCTGAGGGGTAGACTACATGAGGCCTTATTTTGTCACTTGAACAAACACAGCCCTCTGTCCATCCCCCTCCCCTGTCGCCTCCACTTTCAACCCTGACTGGGCAGGGAACAGTCTGGGATGTAGAATTAGTCTCGCTGCGACTGTGAGCTCTGTGAGTCCCCGTGAGTCCCCATGCCCGGCTGAAAAACTTGTTGAAAAGGACCCCGGTTATTGTCATTGTCTCATTCTCACCTGCTGTGTGAAGCTCAGTGGTGCTGATTCAGGTGCCTGCAAACCCTGGGGATCATGGAATAAATGGGCCTCTGATTGGGGACAGGAGGGGACAGGCGGCGTCTGAGAAGTCCCGGTGGGAGGCATGAGGGAGGGTCGGCTGCCAGGGACCTCACAGAGCCCCGCTGTGTCCACCACCGCAGCGCGTTCTCTCTCAGCTGGTCTGCAGGTAATGCGTGCTGTGTGCTCTGTTTTCTTGCAGGGGACACTGTGGCCAGGAAGGAGACTGCCGGGTGGGAGTGGGGGGGTGGGGGGTGGGCCAGGAACCCCCGGCCCTCTCTGCAGGGGCAGCCACTTCCAGTCCTGAGCAGTGTGATTGATCCCGGATGGGCCCTTTCTCTTGCTGTGAGAACAGGAAATTGAAGCCCGTCGGTCACAGAGCTCTCAGACATCAGAGCGGGGGACGAGGAAGAAGGCCGCATGCAGATACGGCCTCGGAAGGCTCATTTCTCTTTGATTCCCTGCAGCGTGTGCGGGAGGCTGTGTGGCTTGGTGGCTTCTTGGGGACAGCGTGTGCTTGCCCAGCACGCTGCTCCCAGGACCGAGGCGAGCCCAGCGGGTGGCGGGCCCGTCGCTGGCGCCTCACCGCCGCCAATGAGCAGTCACTACCTCTCTGTTCCATTCGGTTACAACCGAGTAAGCGAGTGGGGCAGATCGCTGTGAGTGCCTTGGATACTTGATGAAACCTCAGGCTGCCTGGGGTGGGGAGGGGTGTGCGTGAGTAATGTTTTCCCCTCACAGTCACGTAGCTGGTTAGAGCTGGGGCTGAAAGCCGGGCTTCCGATCACTAATCCCAGACTCTATTCACGCCGAGCGCTGTGAGGGTCTGCATTCTTTCCGGCAGAGACGGTCTCCTTTTTCCTGGATTTTCCTGTCTGTCATCCATCCGTCTCGTCATTAATTCCCTCACCTTGTTCCGTAGAAGAGGCAAGAGGCCTACAGAAGAGCTGTCTATTGCTTGGACATGTAAGAAATACAGAAATATGTCTTTATGAAAAGAAGATAAAATAGGTACTATATGCCAGAGCCAGATGTAGCTATTTTATATGTGTTTGCCTATGTCTATGTGTATGTCATTACAGAGAAACCCATAAAAGTAAGATGAGGAAAAATGCAGATGAACTAGGAGGTCAGAGTAGGGGCGAGAGTTAGATACATCCTCAGGCCGCAGAGCCGTTTCTCTATTTGAACCACAGATGTAGCTCTGAGCTAATTAGCAATCCAAGCAGGAAAAGAAAATATTATGTGCACGGTTCATGGGGCCCGTAATGCACAGGATGCCAGAGGCCCAGTGCTTTTCCAGGCAATTAATCGGCAGGAAATTTCTTGCCTGGGTGGTCATTGTGCGGGGCCCCGAGAGGGAGGAAATATGTGGCACATATGCCGCCGCTCCCGCTCCCGCTCCTGCGTGGACCCCACGGATCACTCACGGCCGCTCCCCACGGAGGCCCGGAGGCCGCACAGTGCCAGCGTGGTGTGCCAGGCAGCCATGGCCGTGCTTTGGAGTCGGCACGCAGGACGAAGCCCCCTTGCCCTTTCAGCACTGGGGGTGGTGCCATGCTGGGAGTCATGCGCAGGCCACCTCTGAGGGTGGCATCGTGGAATGTCCTGTTGACCCTCAGAGGTGTGTTTGCTGGGGAACCACCCCCCCCCCCCCCGCAGCCGAGGTGCCAGTTGGAGTGACCTGTCAGGGTGATGAGGGGGGTAAGTTTGCAGAGACATGGGACACACGGGGGGCGTCTGACCCCTCACAGTCCCCCGCTTGCCCGCAGATACTTAGCGAGAAGGGGCGCCTGACCCAGTCTGCTCAGCTCTCTGGTCCCAGTTTAACTTGACTTCCTCAGAGTCGCCCTCCCCGCCTCTCCCTCCACATCAGAACTCCCACGTCCTGTCCCCCCTCCTTCCTCTGCAGCCAGTGTCACAGCCTGTACTGGTGCAGTTACTTATGTTTGTTTGTTTAGGGTTCCTCCTCCCAGGATGTGGGTTCTAGGGTGGCAGGGACAGCGCCTGGCGTGCTCCTCATGGTGTCCTCAGTCCTCGCCTGGGGTCCAGCACGTCATCGGTGCTCAATGCCTGCTTGTGGAATGAATGAATGAATGAATGAATGAATGAAAGGATAAATGGGGCATGAAGATGGAGCAGATGCAGACTGCCCAGTAGAAGATAAAGACAGAAACGTAACACAGGGTGGCAAATGCTCAGAGCTGAAGAGGGGGGACAGGTGGGGAGCCAGGGGGCTTCGGAGGAGGAGGCGCTGCTTCCAGAGGGAAGGGGAGTCGGGGCTTCATGGCACAGCACCCTTTGGGGGTCTGGAAGGGTGAGGTGGAGGTGAGGGACATCTGGGGCCGGGGGTGGGGGGCAGGAGCAGCTGCACCAGGAAAGGTGGGAGCTTGGCCCACGGGCTTGATTTGGGCAGCAGAGGGAGAGGCAGCAGATTTGTGAGTGGAGCAGGGATGGGGTGAGAGGGGCCCAGGCAGGCAGGGGGAGAGCTGAGTGGCCCCGGAGGGGTGGGAGCCGGCCTGGGGAGAGCACACGGCCTTTGCCCCCTGGACTCAATTCCTGGTCAGACCACATACCTGGGTTGCTGGTTTGGTCCCCAGCCAGGGAGCATACTGAAGGCAGCCGGTGTATGTTTCTCTCTCACATCGATGTTTCTCTCTCCCTTCCTCTCTCTAAGCATGTCCTCGGGTGAGGATTAAAAAAGAAAAGAACAAAAGCCAGGCTCACTGCGTGGTGCATTCCTACTCCTCCCCATTTCTGAACAGCTGACTTACTTAGGACCCTTGATTGCAAATCCCAAAGATCCAACTCAAACCAACATAAGCAAAAAGGGCATGCTCTTGGGAGTCAACGTGGTGGTTCAGGTACGGCTGGATCCAGCAATTGGCAGTGCCATCGGGATTATGCCCCTCCATCCCTCCGCTCCGCTTGGCTTCATTTTCAGGCTGTTTCCAAGTGACGGCAAGGTGGCCGTTGGCCATCCCAAGCCAACGTGGTTCTCACAGGGAAAGAGGGCATTTTCCAGTAACTGTGGTGAGAGCCTAGGGAGGACTCTGTACTGCTGGGCCTGGGTCACATGCTCAGCCCTCAGCCAGTCACTGTGCCCAGAGGGCGGGGATGTTCTAATGGGTCGACTTCAGCCACATTCACATTGAGGAGGAGTGAGGAGGGGCCAGGTTCTCCCACACAGAAGGAGGGGGCACGATTTCCTGGGCCCAGAAGGGGAATCGCTCTCAAAGAAAGAGCCGCTGGGCAGACACTTGTAGGCTTGTTCCCGAAGGCCAGCAGGGGCCTGGCCTTTGCACAGGACACCCAGCGGCCTGAGCCTGGAGCAGCTGTAAGGGTGCATCGGTGTAGCAGGCCCGTCGTTCTTAGTTGTGCAGAGTAGGCACACTCGGGCCTCTTCATACCCTCAGGTCTGGTCCACCCGGGGCCTCCGCACAGAGCCAGCCTTCCCGGGTAGCACGCCACCCCACCGGGAGCACCAGGAAGGCAGCCTCTTGCCTCCGCGATTATTCCAGGGCTTTGTCCGAGGTCCCCTGCAGTTACTGGCCCCACTTACCCGTCTCTTCGTCCTCCAGTCCCTGGATCCACAAACCTGGCTCTGGTGCCTGCACTTGGCCCCTGTCCCTGCTGAGGTTCGGTGTCTTTTCCAGATGTTGACTTAGCCCGAGGCCCGTCCTGATTTTGGTGTCAGCCGCACTTTCCAGCAGTGGATCCTCCGGGAAGGCCAAGGGGCCAGGCTAGACCTGCCAGGCAGCTCCTGTCGTCCCCTGCTCTCCTGAGCTCAGCGTGCACGCTCACGGGCTCAGGGAGAAGGGCCAGCGGGTTCCCAGCACACCGGGGCCTGTGGCGGCTGCTTTCCACAAACTCAGACACGACTCACATCACATTCTTTTGTTTGGTACAACCGGTATCACACATCAGCACTTCTCAACACTTTTAGATACAGAATCTTTTCTTCAAGTGAAATCTTCCCTGCAAGTCCAAATGTATGCAGCAGACAAGAGCCGAGCAGCTCTGGGTTGGGTGGGAATACACCCACCCCCTTTATTCCTCCCTAGTCCACATCAGCAGCCCCCAAAGAGGTGCATGACACCCCTGGGGCTCCTTGGAACCTAGTTTGAGAACCTCTTTGTGATGGTGTCGATCTGTCCCTCTCAGTAGCACCTGCTTTTGTTCTCCATGGGGGACAGGTTGCCGGATGTGGTGGGGTTTTTGTTTTTGGTTTGTTTTCTTTAATCACTACAACATTTTTTCCGTCATTAGCTTGTTTGCACTATGAGCTCAGCATGGAGACCCTTGTCCTCTTCCTTCTCACTCTAGGCAGGTGTCGGGGAGCAGGCCCTCCCCAGCTCCGCACAGGCTCGCTTCATCACCCGTGTCCCCCTTGAGCTGCATTTGGGAGGTTCTGCTTACGACATTGGTCACATTATCCGTGCCTCAGTTTACCTTCTTCCTGGGGAGCCACACCTGACTAATTGGGTCGGTGTCCCACCCCCGGCCGCTGAGGCTTCAGGCAGTGATGAGATGCTGCCGCCCCGTGCATGTCCGCTGGGGATAAATATTGTGGAGACTTTCTATGCAATGTACCCTAACAGAAAAATCCTTGAACGTCTTAAAAGTGGTCAGACTAAAAAATAGTAACGCCAAAAACAATGCAAACGTCCCCAACAGAGCCCTCCCTCTGAAAGGAAATATCCCGTGTCTGTTCCCTGTTAGAAGACAGCACTGGCAGGGGACTCGGTCACTAGCACATGGGCCGTGGCTGGCCGTGGCCAGGCTTCCGTCCACCCAGGAGAATCCAGGCCTTGGTTTGGCTCCAGCTGGGCCTTCCCCGGTGGCTGCCACTTTATTGACTTAAGTCTGAGTGATTCAGATCTTCATCAGGGTCGCCCCTGACAGCTGTGTGGTGGGAGGGAGGGACCGCCTCCTCCCGGCTGGGGCGCCAGCCAGTCAGGCCTGGGAGAAGCCCTCCTCTGTTCCTGGTAGGTGTTTTGGGGTCTCTGGCCCTGAGGGGACAGGAAGGTGACTTGTATTTCCTGGAGCCCGGGGCCCACTTTCATACAGGGTTTTCCCAGAACTTTGCTAGCTCCCGGGAGGGTGTGTGCCTGCTGGGGGAGTGTTGGTTAATGGTTGACCGGAGGCTTGCTTTTCCTGGTTGTCGGGTCCTGCTGCTTCAGAGGAAGAGGCAGCAGGGGTCTGAGAAGATCTGGGAGCGTCCGTCCCAGGCACCTCCTTGACAGTTGCTACACTTCCTGTGTCATGCTCCAAGAGACCCCCGTGGTCAGGGGTTGATTTGGGGGTAGCGCGCGGAGGGCATGTATAGCATTTTGGTAAGAAGTTGGACATCAGATGGGCTTAGGGCCCGGCAGAGAATGGGACCACGTTAATATGACTGAGCAAATTGGAACATTCTGTTCCATAAATATTTTTATTGCGTGTCATGCTATGTGTAGGCACCGGAAGAGGGGCTGCAGGCTCTGTGCCCCCAAGTACTATTGGGGGTCAACCAGGACAAAACCGTGACAAATCCCCAGGTAACTGTGAGACAGGGCCAGACAAACAAGGGCCAGGAGGAGGCAAACATAAAGCGCAAGGCAGTATTTCTTAGAGTGTGAGAGGATTTGAAGTATATTGTACAGCAATATTAAGTATATTATAAAAATAGAAGCATTTAAAATATTTTAATGATTGTGTTTATTTTCCTGTGTATTTGAGCATAACTCTGTTCTTCATTCGCCTTCTGTCTATGGGAGATGATATGGTTTTCTATTTATGGTGGAGATATAAGTTTTCCTTTGAAAATAAATTTAAGTAAAAGAGGGAGTTGGTTACAAGGGAAATAGTAAGTAAAGAACAGTGCGGAGGCCATGTGGGGGTGGCAGGTGGCATGGCCTTACCTGAAGTGTGGGGACAGCGTGGTGGAGGGATTCAGAGACGAGGAAAGGAGAGGGCTTGTGGGAGAGTCAGGTGGAGTGGAGGAGGCGCAGGATCCAGCTAGGTGGAGATGGGAGAGGTGAATTCCCATTCACAGACTCAGAAATATGTGTGCAAATCTTGGCATAATCCATTTTGGCTCCAACCTGTGAGTCCTGGGGGGACTGGAGGGTGGGTTTGGACTATCTGTGGAAGACCATGAATCCCAGGGGATGGACTCTGAACTTAATTCAGGGGCAGTGGGAGCCATGGAAGGCGCTTGAGGAGGGGAGTGGTATCTAAACAGACTCATTTATTTGTAGTGGGTCCCCAGACGAGAAGCAGGATGACCAGCCATGGGTCAAAGGAAAGAGTGTAAGAGGCCAAACCAGGGCCATGGCTGAGGATCAGCAGTCCAGCTCCCCAGCCTGCCTCCCGCTGGCTCTGGTAGCAGCCTGGAGACACTGGAGAGAGGTGGGTCTGCGGTGCAGGGGCCCAGCTTTGGTCTCTCTGTGGGGAGGCAGTGGGAGCTGAGCAGGGCGGCAGGTCAGAGGTGACCTGGGAGGGAGGTGCCCATCTTTCCCAGCGGACCCCTTGGCCTCTTCCTGGTGCTCCTGGCTCAGTGTGGAATGTTCTGGGGAAGTGGGTGGGGTCAGCTGGAGGAAGCTCTTGTCTGGGCCGGAGCACAGAGTTCCTGAGGAGGAGGAAGCTCGCAGTTTCCTGCCCTGCAGTTTGACCCAGGCAGCCTGGCTGAGGGCCCCAGGCCGAGATTTCATTCACCAGTGGGCCTGCGGTCATCTGGGTGGTGGATCTTCTTGTTTCCCTCTTCCCTTTCTTCCCTCCAGTGCAGAGACGTTCACCAGGGGCTCAGAGACGGGCTTGGTTTGAAAAACAGGGGTGGGTGTTTTTGGTTTCCTTGGAGGGTCTCCTGTGTGCTCGGCACTGTGTCATCGGAGCTCACCTTGGACACACCCTGTGGAGGGGGGTGTCCTTACCTCAGTGAGGACGAACCTTTTGAGCTCGGCGTGTCAGCATTTTGAAAAACCCTAACTTAACTCTGGTGCCGTGTCACATATAGGAATTTTTTTGATCTTTGCAACCATAGTAAAACAAAGACTTCTATTTTTGATATTTATTTTATATATTTAAATGCCATTTAACAAAGAAAAATCAACCAAAGAAATGAGTTCGCGTGTCACCTCTGACACGCGTGTCATAGGTTCGCCATCACTGGCTTACCTCCGTTATACACAAGAGGGAATAGGATATGGGGGGATTCAGTGCCAAGATTGTACGGCTGGAATGAGCAGAGCCTGGTTCCAAACTCGCGCACTGGTACTGTCTGTAGGAGTGAGACTGCAACTTGGGAAGATAACTCATGATCAGTTTCCCCCGTCTAGGTGTGGGGCTGCCCCGTGCGGTGTGCTGGGTGCCTCTGTAAGATGGGGGTACCGACAGCACCCAACAGCGTTGTGGTGGGGGTTACATGCAGGAAGGTGCTGTACACATGTTAGCGGCTGTTACTGCTGTTATTGCATAAAACTAGAGTTTGCACCATTCTGAACATCAGTTTCACTGGACGACACTTGGGCGGGTATCACTTAGGTGGGGCAGAGCATTGTTGTAAAATAAATCATACAGCACAGAGTGACGTCAGAGACAGTGCGCCTTTGGGCTGGCTGTTTGGGCCACACTCCTGGTGCCTGGGTGTTGGGGGATATGTGTGTGTAGGGCCGGGGGGAATCTGTGTTCACTTTCCTCGGTCATTAGCCTAACTTAGATGAAAACTTGAGAATCGAGGTGCATTTTGCTATTTTCATGGGCTCCCAGGTGGTCCCAGGTCCTGATCTCACCGCCCAAAGTTGGTGCCAGAGAGCCTGGTGTCCGAGTCGCCCATGACCTTAGCTAGCTGTTCTCTGAGTTACTTTCCAGCTCTGAGATTCCGAGAGGCCTCTTCCTTTCTGGCAGCTTTTCCAGGATGGCTCGCTTCCTGGAATGGCTGCCCAATGCCTGCCAAGTCCCTGCTTTTTCCCTTTAGCCCTCCACCCGCGCTTCTCCTCTTTGAGGCCCTCTGGGATTGTCGCAGAGAGGGATTTTAACAGCACCTGCACTTGCTATTCCTTGTACAGTCCGGCGTTTATTAGAGCCAGTGTCTGGTTCATCGGGATTCATCCGCTCATGTGCAACCCTCCCTGAGTGTACACAGCAAAGAAAACAGGGCGCCTCTGTCCCCGCGGACCTTACAGCGGTGAACAAGTCAACAAAGAACTAAGTGCACATATTCCAGGCATAATACATGCGATGAAGAAAAAGGATCGAGAGCTAGTATTACTGGCCTTTCAGTCTGCTGCACGAGGCTGTGTCCCCCGTGAGGGCCTCCTGCCTGTGCTCTTCTGGGTACTGGGAATTCCAGGGCTAATAATACTGATGACGATGATCGTGGTGATGATGACAGTGGTGATGATGACAGTGACGGTGATGGTGGTGGTGATGCTGCTGCTGATGACAGCGATGGTGATGATGACAGTGATGGTGATGATGGTGGTGGTGGTAGTGATGGTGATGGTGGTGGTGGTCAATATGATGATGACAGCGATGGTGATGATGACAGTGGTTATGATGACAGTGATGGTGATGGTGGTGTTGGTGTTGGTGATGGTGACGGTGGTGATGGTGATGAAAAGGAAAATGAGGGGCTTGCAACCTAGTTCAGTATCTGGTTAAAACTGTAGTCTACTTCCACTCTGACTGACTTGGGCGGAGCTGCAGAGCCTAACCCCAGGGCCGGCCACGGCTGACTTGGGCAGAGTTGCGGGGACCCTCAGGGGCCCGCCACAGGAGGAGATATAGGTCAGAGTTCAGTTCAGGCTTTGGATCCGGAATTCCCTTGGACTAGCAGATCTGCGAAATAAAGGTTAAACTTTCCTCCCTCAGAGTGCTGGCTGATCGTTCTCCCGTGCATTCTGCCACAAGTGATGATGGTGTTGATAATGGTGGTGATGATGGTGTTGGTGATGGTGGTGGTGGTGGTGATGATGATGACAGTGGTAGTGGTGATGGTGGTGGTGATGATGATGGTGGTGATGATGGTGTTGGTGACGGTGGTGATGGTGATGATGATGGTGGTGATGGTGGTGTTGGTGATGGTGGTGATGGTGGTGGTGATGGTGATGGTGATGGTGATGGTGATGGTGATGATGAAAATGACAGTGGTGGTGGTGGCGGCAGACCTGCACTGCACAGTGGTACAGGTCCTGTGCTGGGTGTGTCACTTGTACCATCTAAGTCAGGGTTTTCAGACTTGGCACTTTGACCTTTTCAGCTGGATAATTTCATGTTGCAGAGGGCTGTCCTGTGCATTGTAGAATGCTTAGCAGCATCTTGGCCTCTGCCCACTGGGCTGTAGCCAGTCACACCTTCCCTCCCAATGTCCCCTGGGGGACAAAATCGCCCTAACTCAGAACCACTAATCTAATTTATTCTTCCCAGGAGCCAACTACTCATTTTACAGAGGAGGCAGCTGAAGCTTAGAGAAGTAAATGAAGCTGCCCAAAGTCACTGAACTACTAATTCACAGAGCCAGAATGCAAACCCCAGATCCATGGCCCAGAGGACAGACTGTAGCCACTGCCGTTTACTACTTGGCAGAAGAAGAGAATTCATCAACCCTTGGTAGAGCCACCTGGGTACAGACAGGGCTGGGGCCTGCTGGGTCAGCCCTGGCATCCACCGCCGGGTTCATTCGGAGCTAATAAACACAGCGGCTGCTGCCCGTGTTCTGACTTGGCTTGAACCAGAAGAGCCAAAATGCATTGACGTGGAGACTGTCTCCACAGGCCCCAGGCCTTTGCGGCGACAGGCAGTCCCACGGCTGCTTGCTCCCTCGGGCGGCCTGTCGCCGGCAGACACCTGTGGGGAGAAGGAACAGGCGTGGGCGAGGTTTTCTGCAAACGGGGCCTCCGAGGCTCGTTGCCCGCGTTCTCCCACCGAGGCTGTGAACCTGGGTTTGCGGGTGGAATGCCCAAAATGCCCATCTGAAGTTTGACTTTTTTTCAACAGTAATTTATTGTGAAAAATTTTAAATACGAAGCAAAGTTGAAAGAATTTTACAGTAAACACCTACCCACCCACCACTTAGAGTCTGTTGTTAACATTTTGCTACACTCTGTTTCCCTTGTCTTGAACCCAGGTCAGTGTGGTCTCTGGCTGGTGGTCAGCGAGCTCACCGTAAGTTCTCCATGAGAGAATAAATTAACAGCAGTGGTCATGAAGCACAGGTGGTCTTCATTACCAGGGTGATGGGAGAGGTAAAGGGTCGTGGATGATCCTACTCACTCTTAATGCAAAACTAGTTAAAATAAGTTACCAAGTAGATTGGAAAGCTATTTAAAATGTCATCCAATATTTAATCCATGCCATCTTAAAGTATAGAAACAAGAACAAGTGCAGTAGTTTCAAACAGTGAGTCATATCAATTGCTTGACGCAAAGAAGGCCCCATCTGTGAACGTCTACATGATTGTTCTTTCCTTTCATTTTGTGGAGCCTTCCTCGTCTCAGAAATAAGCAAAGACCCTGGCAGACACGCTCACCTCTTCCTCAGCACGCCAGCTCCCTCCAGCCCAGATGCCATGGGTGGGGGGACCCACAGTCACATCTTGAATCCTCCCTCACCTTTCCCGGGTGGGAATCAGCCACTGTTTCCAGCAGGGAGAGGATGCTCCCCCCCGCCGGCACCATCCTATCAGCCACATCACATCATATAGCCCTTGGTATAAGCCAGTGGTCGGCAAACCGCGGCTTGCGAGCCACATGCGGCTCTTTGGCCCCTTGAGTGTGGCTCTTCCACAAAATACCACGTGCGGGCGCGCACGTACAGTGCGATTGAAACTTCGTGGCCCATGCGCAGAAGTCGGTTTTCGGGCTGGGCGAGTCTATTTTGAAGAAGTGGCGTTAGAAGAAGTGGGGGGTGGACATATAGAGAGGATGAACGAAAGGAGATAGACGAAACAAGTATACAAGACGAGTGTGGATGGGAGAGTTGGAAGGGGTCGACCTCAGCGAACGTACCTCAATCAGATTGAGGACGTTTTTAGCAAAGGCCAGCTTAGGAGTACCCTAATTAAGTTAATAACAATGTACCTACCTATATAGTTTAAGTTTAAAAAATTTGGCTCTCAAAAGAAATTTCAGTCGTTGTACTGTTGATATTTGGCTCTGTTGACTAATGAATGAATTTGCCAACCACTGGTATAAGCAGTTCCAAACAATAGACACCTTCAATACAAAGAGGTTTTTTAAATTATGAGAACTTTAAAAGCTTTTTATTTTGAAATAATGTTAGACTTACGTAAAAGTTGCAAAAATGGTACAGAGTTCCTGTCCACCCTTTCCCTTGCTTATTGCCCTGTTAACCCCTTGGTAGGGCCACCTGGGGTACAGACAGTACACCGCTCCTCATTTTTTCCTTATCTTTCGCGACCTTCACGTTTTTGAAGAGGACTGTGTGAAGCCACGCCTCGGGTTCAAAGACGTGGAGAAAGGGCTGACGTGCAAATTGATACACAAGGCAAGAAATGGAAATTTGGAAATTATGGGGGAAGCCAGTGGTGAGCTTGGTACAAGGGACCAAGTTCCACTGAGTCTCGTTCCGTCTGCTTTTATTTACTAGAATACACAATTGCCTTTCCGGAATGCAAACAGGCATATCAAAGGTGATGTGTAGTAAACAGTAAGATTATCTGGTTGGGGGAGTTTGCTTTAGGCCATTGAGTCATCAGCAGGTAATAAAACGCAGATAGTCAGCCCTGTGAATATCAAAAGCCCCATTCAGCCTTCTGACCAGACTTCTCCCATTTATATTAAATACTGTTGATCTTGGCTCCCAGCAGTACTGGCCAGTTATTTTAACCTTTTGCTACCCTCTGTTTCCCTTGTCTTGAACCCAGGTCAGCGTGGTTAGGTTGCAGTTGGGCATTTCGGGTAAGACTCCCGTGGGAGTGATGCTGTGTCCTTCTCAGAAGGTGCACTGTGTCCGTGTGTCCTGTCCCTGGTGATTGATGTGCGTCTTGATCACTTGGTTAAGGTCATATCTGCCCGTTTCTCCCCTGCAATGTTCTGTGTTTTCATTTGCACTTAATAAATACCTTGGGGAAGATACTTGGGGACTGTGCACATATCCTGTTTCTCCTCAAACTTTTGCCTCCTAATTTTAGTATCCAGCCATGGATCTTGCCTGTGACAGTTACTACAGATGTGTTGTTTTTTTAATGTTTATTGTTAATTACTTAGTATAATCCCCTCTCTAGAGGTGGTCAGTATTAGTTTTGGACTAGATATTTTTTAAAATATATATTTTATTGATTTTTTTACAGATAGGAAGGGAGAGAGATAGAGAGTTAGAAACATCGATCAGCTGCCTCCTGCACACTCCCTACTGGGATCCCCGCAACCAAGGTACATGGCCTTGGCCGGAATCGAGCCTGGGACCCTTCAGTCCGCAGGCTGATGCTCTATCCACGGAGCCAAACCGGTTAGGGCGCTACAGACGTGTTTTAATGGTGATTCTTCCGTTCCTTCATTCTTTCTGCGTTTATTATTCAGTGTAGGAGCGAGCTGCCCCCCTCCCCTGTTTACTTATTTATTCAGTTATTTATATCATAAGGACCCATAGGTATTTACTTATCTTATTATAGATTATGATCCAATACAACAGCTATTTCTTTTGTTGCTCAGATTGTTCGAGACTCAGCCCCTGAGAGTGCAGAATGAAAGTGTTTATTGTGAAAGTTTTTAACCATCACAGAAAGGCTGACAGGTAGGTAGGACAAGGAAAACCTGTCGACCTTTCACCCAGATCCAGCGATTCTTAGCATCTGACCGTGTTTGCTTTCTTCCTCCCTCTCTTCCCCCGGCCCCTCTCCTGCCGTGTTTTCACAAATGTGCCATCTGTTGTTGTTTTTTATTGAGGTTAATTTGCAGTTAATCTTTCCATGTCATCCGGGGTTGGTGGCAAAATGTAAGTGGCCAGCTCTTTGTCCCCTGGAGACTGTGCCCGCTGCCCTGTCCAGACCCCAGGTTTGTTCTGCACTGTGCGCCATGATTTTTTTTTTTTAGCAGCTTATTGAGATGTAATTCACATACTATCCATTTAAGTATATAATTCAGTGGTTTTTAGTACCGATAGGTACAACCATCGCCGCGGCCAGTTCTAGAACATTTCATCACCACAAAGAGAAACCCCATAATCTTTAGCTATTTATTACCTGGCCTCCTCCCCAGTAGACAGCCACTGATCTACTTTCTGTCGCGATAGATTTGCCTACCCTGGGCATTTCACGGAAATGGAATCATATGCTGTGGTCTTTTGTTACTGGCTTATTTTAGCATAAGGTTTTCAAGGTTCTTCATGTTGTAGCATCCATCAGCATTTCGTTCTTTTTTAAAAAATATATTTTACTGATTTTTCTACAGAGAGGAAGGGAGAGGGTTAGAGAGTTAGAAACATCGATGAGAGAGAAACATCGATCAGCTGCCTCCTGCACAACCCCTATTGGGGATGTGCCCGCAACCAAGGTACATGCCCTTGACCGGAATCGAACCTGAGACCCTTCAGTCCGCAGGCCGACGCTCTATCCACTGAGCCAAACCGGTTAGGGCAGTATTTCGTTCTTTTTTAGGGCTGAGTAAATTGCACTGTATGGTTTTACCATCTTTTGTTTGTCCGTTCATCAGCTGATGGCCGTTCGGATTGTTCCCACCTTTGGGCTATTGTGAGCAGTGCTGCTGTGAACATCTGTGTGCAAGTTTTTGTTTGAACACTTGTTTTCAGTTCTTTTGGGGATATACCCAGGAGTGGACCTGTTGGGTCATAAGGTAATTTCATATTTAACATTTTGAGGAACTTCCAAACTGTTTTCCACAGTGGCTCCACCATTTTACATCCATACCAGCAATAACAAGAGTTAGAACCCAACCAGGATAGAACCCAAAACCCAGGTATGTGTCCTGACCGGAATCAAACATGCAACCTCCTGGCAGACAGGGCAGCGCTCCAACCAACTGAGCCACACCGGCCAGGGCTCATTGTGTGCTGTTGTTCTTCTTATTCTCCTTTACGCTACAAAATGTATTTATTTCCAGCCAGATAAAATTCTCCAACTGCATATATGGGTATATATTTTAAGTTCCTTCTTTGATAGATGTCCCGTTCACAAGAGCCATTCTGATGATTAAAATGCATATCAGACAACTACCTCCGTCTCTTAAGATATAATTTAAATAAGCTGCTAATGTCTAAGCCGTCGTCTGGTTACTGACGTGAGTGGCAAGCGATTCTTCACTGAGGAGTCCAGAGCAATAGTGACGCTGCCCCACCGTGAGATTCCACGAGTCAGCAGGCCGCAAGCCCCTCTAGTTCACCTGCTGATGGTGGGATAGTTGCTGTGGGCCGTGAGCCTTGTGTGAGCACAGAGTTAAGTACCAACAAAGAAGGATGGCATGTGCAAGGCGGAGAGGCATTTCACAGACTGCGAGCACCATTCGGGCGAGTTAATGGGCTGTAGAATGAAAGCTTGGGGAACGCAAATCTGTTTACACTCGCCCACTGGGCACTCAATACATATCAAGGTAAGGAGAGAGAATAAATTGGAATGTTGTCTTGGTGCCTAACTTCTGTTTTCGAGGTTGAGCTTTAGGCCCTAGCTCGTTTGGTTCAGTGGTTGGAGCATCGGCCTGCAGACTGAAAGGTCGAGGATTCGATTTCGGTCGAGGGCATGTACCTTGTTTGCAGGCTGCGGTGGGGGGTGGGAGGCAGTCGCAGTGCATGCAAGAGGAAACCAATTGATGTGTCTCTCCCCCTTCCTTCCATTCTTTCTAAGAAATCAATGGAAAAAAATATCATTGGGTGAAGATTAACAACAAAAGATTGAGCTTTAGGTTATGAATTTTTTATATACCATTTTTTTGTGGGGGGTTTTTTCAGCACAAATCATTCTATTTGGAAAGCCATCCATTTCCCCGTCTTTAGATTCTTCATTGGCATTTAGAGACTTCTTGCAGACTGCCAGGCTTAGGGGCTCATTGGCTTAAAGAAGAGCGCAGATCCGTCCGCACAAAGGCTTGATTTGGTTCTTGAAAATATTCTCTTTGGCTGGGGCAGAGGGTGCGGAGTGGGGTTGGTGATGGGGCAGGGTGTCTGCCTGGGGGAGGCATGGGCTTGGACACGGGGGAGGATGCCAAGTGTTTCCGTTTGTCTGGAGACACACCGGCCTAAGTGGGGTAGAGCCTGCGGATGGATGGCCATGAACTCCAGGTGAGGACATGGGCTTGATGTGCCCGTGTCTGAGCAGAGCCGGGCTGTGGAGTGCCCATCTGGTGGCAGGGTAGACTGGGTCTGGACGGGGAGCTTGGAGGCAGGGGAACCACTTGGGATCACAGGGTGACTGAGGTCTAGGGGAGCACCTGGATCAGGCAGTGGGAATGGTGGGGAGCAGAGCCGTCCGAGACCTGTGCCTCCCTGCCTCTCTGCTCTGTGGGCATAGGGTGGGACGAGAGCAGCACTTGAGACGGGGTTGCGGAGGCCTCTGCCGCCCATGTCCTGGGCCTCGCACCTCTACTCCCAGCCGCTGCTCTGGGAACCCCACGCCAGGCTGTCTTCTCTGCGTTACCCCCGGGCTGCACCAGCCCAGGTAACCCCGGGCTTCTCAGAACTGCTGGTTGGCGAGTCCCCAGCTTCTGTGAACTCCGGGCACACTCCTGCGTTCTGGGAACACGGTGGATGCCTGGAGGGTGCCCCCTGGCCCATTGCTTTCATTGGGCGCCAGATGCTGAATGAGGCAGAGAGGGTGATAGAAAGGGCCTGGGCTCAGCTCAGTCAATTGAGCCAAACTGAGTGCCAGGGGCCAACTGGGTGGCCTTGAGAGAGAGGCTTTGCCTCCCCAAAAATTGGGTTGGGTCGGCGCCCCTTCTCTGGAAGGGGGGGTGGGGGGCATGGCATCCCCTGGGGACTGTGATAAACTCAGGTGGTCTGCCAGGAGAAAGCACCTGGCAGGCAGGCAGTTTCCTGTAGAGCCGGCTGCTGTCCCTTCCCAGTTTGGTAGCTCAGGGTTAAGCTGAGCATATGCAGCTTTAATGTGTGGGCTCCCCCTGAAAGCTTTGCAAATGACTAGCAAAATGCTAGTGGCTCTGTTTGGCCTTTCCCCTGCTCATCTTCTCTCTCGGGGTGTCCCCTCTCTCTCAGGTCCCCTCCAACCGTTGCCTGAAACCCCAGGAGTCCTCACTATGGTGGTTCATGACGGGTACCCCCACTTGTTTGGGGTCAGCCTCTGCTTTCAGAACGGGGAGTGTGCAGAGAGGTAGACAGCTGGTCTCCAGGCAGCACGGCACTTAACCTTGGAGTTGGAACAGAGAAACGTCTGTTTGTGTTTCCATGAACGAGCGG
Organism: Myotis yumanensis; assembly: GCF_028538775.1. Classification (NCBI taxonomy): domain Eukaryota; kingdom Metazoa; phylum Chordata; class Mammalia; order Chiroptera; family Vespertilionidae; genus Myotis; species Myotis yumanensis. Next base: position 19,031,287 of record NW_027223767.1, on the reverse strand, counting down.
GGGACAGCTGGCCCGCAGATAGCAGGCTGGGTCAGCCGGGGGTTGCCTTGGCTACTGGCTCTGAGCAAACAGCCAGGGGCAGGGTCCTGCCCAGCTCCGCTGAAGCGGCGGAAGGGGGAGGAAGTCCCTGGCAGAGCCCCACAGAGCCACCTGAGAGCTGGCGCACTGCTGGGGCCGTGCGGGGGCACTGGGAAGCCAGAGTGTGGGAAGCTGCTCTGGGACCGGGAGGACTGCCCCTGCCAGCACACCTGAGGATTGGACTGACCAAGCAGGTGAGGAGGGTGGTCTGCATTCCTTCTGGAAGCTTCTCTGCTTCACAGAGAGGTTTCTCTTGGGCTCCTCCACCAAGCAGCTCACAGGTGGGGTCTAAAATCAGATTTTCTCTGCAAAAATTTCCTTTGCCCGGGACTTGCCACCCGCATACACATTGCAGACAGGGCAGCAGGCTTGTGTTTCTGCGCTAAAAGACAAACAGCATGAACCCCCCAGCATGAACCAGGGGCCTGGCTGCCCCCGGAGGACCTAGCCATTTTCTGAGCAGAGAATCCCTGGGGCCGGACACCTGCTTACCCTGAGGCCTGATTTCATTCTGATAACCTTCCTGTCAGGTTCTCATTCCATCTCCTGTCCTTTTTTTGTGCTACCAGCCCCCTATCTGACAGTCTGGTGAAGCCTCTGGAAACTTTCTCAAAAATAATGGTTTTAAATGCACAAACAGGTTCTAGAGGAAAACAATTTTATTGACTTAGAGCCATTAGAATGTGTTTTTTAAAAGCAGATTTTTGATATAGCAATCGGTGTGCTTCTTCACCGAAGCATTACATAAACAGCCTTGTGGTAGGTGGGTCTAATAACTACTATAATTTAAAAGCAGTGATAAGCATAAATAATATTTCAACTTATCTGTAACACCGTATTGTGATATAAAAGCAGCTGAGACTCTGGTGAAAGACCCAGGCACAGGTAGTAATGATGCTGTGGTGTGTTGCTGATATTCCTAAGTAAAGGCAAGAGAAATTCTCCGTTGTAGGTAAATGAAACATCACGAGATCATTTGTTCCCATCCAAGTTCACCGCTCACCTGTTAAGAACTCCCCAGACAAGCAGTGACCAGAGGAGATACTTTTCCTGTGTCCTCTCCTGGCGTCCATCATGGGAGTTCTCTGTCCTGGTCCTCAGCACCCAGGGCCTCCACGGGCCACTTTAGAACAGCTTAACGGTCCATGCACACATATCAAGGGGTCCACGGTGCCTGCTGCTGTCCACCCCCCAAGGTTAGGCTCTGGGTTCTGTTTTCCCCATGTAGAAGGGGGTGAATTTTGTTCCCCAAAAGTTTATGTTGAAGTCCTAACCCCCAGAACTTATGAATGTGACCTGATTTGGAGATAGTGGCATTGCAGACGTAATTCGTTAAGATGAGGTCATATCGGCATCTCCTTTATCTGAATCCAACATGGCAAGTGTCCTTAGAAGAAGAAGGGAGACAGCAGAGGGGAGACAGCTGCGTGAAGACAAGAGGCACAGGGAGGTGGCCATGTGGAGGCGCAGAGGGAAGGAGGCCTGTGAAGATGAGGACTGAGATTGGCGCGATGCGGCCGCAAGCCAAGGATTGTCGGCAACCCCAGCCGCTGGAGTAGACACGGGGCAGATACCTCCCCAGATCCTTCAGAGAGAACCCCTTCTCCCCCGGACATCTTGGTCTTGGATTCTGGGCTCTAGAACTGTCCCAAGCCTCCCAGCTTGTGTCGTTCGTTAAGAGGCCCTAGAAGGCTAATGCCACGAGGCCCTGGGAGCACTCGGCCCCGCAGCCAGCCTGGGAGGCTTCCCTCCTCCCTCTGTTCCAGGGTTCACTCTCCACTGAGGAGTCTGGTTACCCTGTAGCCTCAGCTCGGTGATCGCCTTGACTGGGGGCGTCACCCTGCCCTGCCTCAGGCCTTTCAGAAACGACAGAAGTCAGCTGGGCCTCTGGGACACGTAGGGAGAGCCCATGGCTGGCTGGCGGGAGGCTGGCCCCTGCAGGGGAGGGGCGGTGGGATGCTCTGCGGCTCATCTCACCCGGAGGCTTTGCGTAGCATTTCAGCCTGGGAATGAGAAAACGGCCTTCGCTTGACAAAAGGACAGGCAGGGATCTGGTCCGCCGGAATGGGTGTGCCAGGGGAGCATTTACTTTCCTGGGGAAGAGACCCCGCGATGATGAGTGAGGGACGTCTCCTGGGGCCACAAAAAGCAGCCCTGCCCACCGGGCAGCGAACTGAGATGCAGGCTCGTGCCTGGGCATCGTCGCACTCAGTGAATGTCTGTCGAATGAAGGAGAGTGATGAAGCCCAGTGGCCGCTGCTTGCCCTTCTGGGGACAGCAGCAGATGCTTCGCGCTGTGGCTCGGCGGGGATGTGCCACGGGCGGGCCGCGGGGCGCCCGGGGTTGACTGCTCCTCCAAGGGCACAGACGGGAAAGGCTGCAGGGGCTGTAGGGTTTCAGAGAGCCCCACCTGAGAGGAGGGCGCTGAGCCGGGGGACGAGGACGGGGCGGGTGCCTTTGTCTGTCAAACTCTCACCGAATCCTCTGTAGAAGGGGATCGCTGGAACGCATTCACCCATCACCCCACGCCCTGCTCCACCAACGCATGGCCTCGGCATTTTCCACGCAGGTCTGTGCCAACAGGGCGCCTGCCATCGGTCTCCGCTCCCTGCACCTGGTCTTGGCGTCACTCTTTCCAGGCCGTTTGTCATTTTGCCGTTGACTTGCCCGGTGGTGCCACTGTTGCCATTCCTCACGTTGGAGTCCATCCTAGATTTCCCGCGGTTTTCCTTGGTGTGACCCACCGTGCAGAGGCCGGGGTCACAGGTGAGACCTGGTCAGCGCACGGCCCGCGTGGCGGGAGGAAGGCAGGTGAAGGAGCGACAGGTCACACTGCAGGGCCCTCGCGTCCAGGCCGGGACTGGGCGTCAGTCCGTGGGCTCGGTGGGCTCCTGGCGGGAGTGGACGTGTGCTGGACACCTGCCGCCGCGCTTCGGGCCCTGCGAGCCCGGGGACCCCAAGGCGCATCCCGAGGGCTGCGGTCTTCCTAGGGTGACAGGGAACGTGCCCTTCGGATACAAGGAGAATGAGATGCTGGGGGGAGCCCCGGCCGGTTTGGTTCAGTGGATGGAGCGTTGGCCTTCGGACTGAAGGGTCCTGGGCTTGATTCCAGTCAAGGGCACGTACCTGGGTTGCAGGCTCGATTCCCAGCCCAGGTCGGGGCATGTGCAGGAGGCAGCTGATCAGTGTATCTCCTCACATCGATGTTTCTCTCTCTCCCCCCATCCCTTCCCCTCTCTCTCTCTCTCTCTGTCTCTCTCTCTCTTTCTGAAAATCAATGGGAAAATATCCTCAGGTGAGGATTAACAAAGAAAAAGAAATGCTGGTGGGAGGCAATGGGTTGATTTCCAATGGGAGTTGAGGGGGGAGGAGCTGGAGAAGTCCGAGAGGACGGTGCTGGGCCTCTGGGTAGACAGGGTGCAGGAAAGGCGGTTCCGTAAGAAGTTTCTGGGACAAGGCTGAGCAGCTGGAGCGCGTCCGGTTCCAGGTGGCTGGAGTGTGAGTTTGTGGAGGGAGGAGGTGGCGGTGAGACTGGGAGGGCAGTGTGGGCCTGCTCATGGACGCCTGGAGTGCGGCCTGGGCTTCTTCCTTTGGCGGTGGGGAGCCACGGAAGGCTTTTGAGCATGGCCTGGCCTAGGCTTTAAGGACAACCTCTCTGGCTGCAAGTGAAGGGAGTGAGAGGAGCCACAGGAGGTCCAAAGGCCATTGGGAAGCTTTTGCCACAGTCTGGGCAGGAGTGGGAGGGAACCAAACTGGGGTGGGGGACGCGGGGGGCGGGGGGGGGGCGGGGGGCGCGGGGCAGTCCCTGAAGAAGCAGATCGGGCAGGATGGCTGCTGGCAGTAGCTTCCCTGGGCTCCTCTCATCTCCTGGAGCCCCTAGAGCCCCGCCTCCTGCGTAATCAGCCCCAGACCCCAGAGATGCTCCTTGGGGTTTCCGACAGATCTTCGAGGCTCCCTGTCTGAATCGTTTATCCTCCCATTGTGGGGAGGCAGGCGGAGGAAATGTCGATGTGTCAGCTCACCTTATCTTGCTGCTGTTATCATGTTTCCCGTGTCATAGTAACAGAGCAGATGCCAGGGCTGTTGCTAGGGTTCCCTGGAATATTAATACCTGGGTGTAGAGCCGGCAGCTCTCACAGGTGTCGCCGAGGCCTCGGGAAGCACCGCTTGTTGGCAAGTATTCTTTTCTATTTGTCACTGCTTTTTCTCGCTCCCGTGGGCCTCCCCTCCTCCCCGCCACGCGGCCCCTGCACAGCCAGCTGTCTGGATGGCAAGCCTGGCAGTAGCGGCCGTGCCACCCGCCACTCTCCCCTCTCACGCCCAGGCGGGCAGGACTGCAGGTCACACACCTTCCCTGCAGAGGCGGGGGCAGGCTCCGCGTGCCGCCCGGTGCAGCTCTGCAGGCCTCGGCTCAGGCCTGGCCCTGGCATGGAGCCTCTTCTCCAGCCCCGCACGGGCCCCCTGAGCAGGCTCCGGGCCCTTCACAGACACCTCTCCTCCGGGCTCGGGCTCTGGCATGGGAGGGGGAGTGGACTGGGTGGTGTTGTTTTTTAATTGTATTATTTTATTTTATTGATTTTTTTTTTTTTTTTAAGAGAGAGGAAGGGAGAGGGAGAGAGATAGAAACATCAGTGAGAGAGAAACATTGATCAACTGCCTCCTGCACACCCCCTACTGGGGATTGAGCCCAAGACCCAGGCATGTGCCCTGACACAGGGAATCGAGATGGTGCCACCCCGGCCGGCAGCAGAGTGGGTTTTCCTCGCCTCTTGGGTCTCCTGTTCGCCTCCCCATCTGGTCTCTAGGCCTTTCCACTGCTCACACGTCTGAACATCAAACTCTAAGCAGCTCTGAGAGGGTTTGGCCAGGTACGGAGGTCAGGGATGGGATTTTCTTTGCCAGATGCCATTTGTATGAGCTACATGTTGCCATGGTAATGCTGCATAACAACCACCCCCAAACTCGGTGGTTCACAGCATTTGCTTATTGCTCCTGAGTCTGCGGGCCGGCCGCTGCTCTTGGCTGGGCCACACACGTCATTCCTCAGGGCTCGGCAGCTCGGGGAAAACCTCCACGCCCGGGTGGAAGGGGCCGCTTCGTCCTCTCGGTCTCCAGCACTCGCTGGTGCCCTGTGCTTGCCTTTGCACACAGTCCCCTCCCAGCCCCGCGGTTCCCTTCGGCCCTTCCATTCCACCCTCCTCTTCCCGCTGTTCTTCCTGGAGCATCTCTTCTCTCCCCTCGAGGCAGTACATCCACCCCACACCCTTGATTCAGTGAAAGGTCCCCAGAAATAAAATCAAGGCAGAGAGAATGCCAGGTCTAAAGGTGGGAGAGAGAACCACGCCAGGGCACAGGTGTGGGTGAGAGGAGCTGTCCTTGCTGGGACACTGCCTTTGTCCCCGTCCTGGCCCCGGTAGGTGGGGCAGGGACCCGTGGTGTGTGTGATCCTTCTCTGAGGGCAGGTGGTTTGACCGTCCAGGTATCTTTTTCTGAAGTCAGGTACATCTTAGAGACTGCTGCCGCCGGCCGTGTCTACCCCCACCCCCACCCCGGTGCTAAACTGGTTGGAAGGAGGGCTGGGTGTCAAACGCAGTGTGTTCCTGGTTGGTAGTGAAGTGGAGTCACAGGCGTCTGCCCTCACGTCATCCTCACTGCGAGCCTGTGGTGACGGAGATCCCCACCCACTTTAGAGAAGAGCATTGGGCTCGCCCAGCCGGTGTGGCTCAGTGGTTGAGCACCGACCTATGAACCAGGAGGTCGGTTCAATTCCCGGTCAGGGCTTATGCCCAGGTTGCGGCTCGATCCCCAGTGTGAGGCGTGCAGGAGGCAGCCGGTCTAGGATTATCTCTCGTCATTGATGTTTCTCTCTCCCGCCCCCTTCCTCTCTAAAAGCAATACAAATATATACATATTTTTTAAAAGAAGAACATTGGGCTTAGAGGTGCCTGGGTCACTCAGGGCTCTCAGGCCAGTGCTCCCGTGACTGGGTTCTGAGCCCACGAGTCTGTCACAGGGGAGAGGCCTTCTTTTAAGTAGACTCGGATGTTTGTGGAGAAGAGGCCTTTTATTCGTGGTCGCATTATTAAAACCACCCTATTGGAGATTTACAGATAGGTTCTTCCGTCTTCGCGCTCTGACCGGGGAAATGCAAAATGCACGTTATCAGAGGGGACACGTTGCCTCCAGCAGATCTTTTGTCGTGAACAGTTGTACACACTCTTTGGAGAGCCTGTGACTGAGAGCTTTGAGCGGCTGTGAGCATTCCTGCAGTAAAACTTCAAAAATGCGTGAAAATTCCCTTGTGGGAATTTGTCCCAAGGAAATAAGCACCGAGGGGCACAGAGACTTCTCTCCTAGGACAGCCATTTTAGGGTTGAGTAGAACAGAGCAGGACTGGAAATCATCTATGTGCCCCCAAGCAGGAAAACGATGAAATGTATCCAGAACACAGTTGCAATCGAGAAGCATTTTTTGAGGACTTTTAATAATGTGAAAAGGTACAAGGTGATAAGAAAGCGGAGCAAACGGAGGATGTAATAAAAAGCGAATTTTATTTAAAATCTATACACGAAAACCTAGAAACATGGGAAGATCTTACATTAAGATGTTCAGAGTCTTCATTTGGGGGGGTTGGGGCGTGATGAGCGAGTGTAGGCTGTTTTTTCTTCCTAATGTTCTCAGTGCCCAGGAGGCAACCATGTGCGGCTGTGTTATGCCTGTTGCTCCGTGGGGAGCCGGCTGTGACTACAGCATTGGGCTGCAGTGACTGACACCCAGTGACGAGCTTTTTGACTTGAGGGAGACAGAAATCAGATCTCCCTGGACAAATGTCTGTTCTCACAAATCTGCCTCAGGAGTTACCTGGCTGCGACCCTCCATTCCCCCAGGAATTTCTCAGGAAATCATCACCAGGCAGCTCCCGTTCCTTCTCCCTCTCCCCCGCGCGCCCCCCCCCTCCCAATATGGTCCCCTGAGCCCCTGCTGCAGGGTTGAGACGCACTCAGGATGCAGCCTTGTGGGCTTGTCTGGCCCTGGTGCAGGCGGCACCTGGGGGCCTCGTGGGCACACTGGCCTGGGGAGCTGCTCGCTCCCAGACAGAGCCGCTCGCTCTCAGACGGAGCCGTGGGCACTGGCTGCCCCTTGGGGAGCCCCAAGGAACAGGCTGCTGTGAGCAGACAAGTTGCCGAGGTGGGTAGAGCCGTGTCTGCTCCGAACACGTCTGGCTCGTTGTCTGGCTTCCCCCTTGTCTGGGAAAGGCCATCTCTGATGACGTCGTTCGATTGAGCAGATATTCACCGCGCACCTGCCTTGTACCCGGCTGGTGTGGGGTGGAGAGAGGGGACACAGGGCCCGGGGAGTCGGAGAGACAGCAACACTTCACAGAAGGAAGGCCTCTGGGGCCGGTTCTCAGGTAGAACGTCCACCTCCCCCAGGACCGGCTTCCTTCCCCAGCAGAACACACACCACACACAGCACACACACATACCATACATATCACATGCCACACATATCACATATATCAGACACACACATCAGACACATCACACGCACCACACATATCACACACATACCATACATATCACATATATCAGACACACACCCCATACATATCACACACCACACATACCATACATACCACACACACCACACACACCATACATATCACACACCACACATACCACACACAGCACACACATCACACACACACCATACATACCACATACACCACACACATCACACACATCACGCACATATGTCATACATATAACACACCACACACACATACCATGCATATCACACACCACACACACATCAGACACACACATCTTACATGACCACCCCACACATACATATACCACACACACACCACACACATACACAAACACCACACACACCACACACATACACAAACACCACGCACACCACACACATACACAAACACCACACACACCACACACATACACAAACACCACGCACACCACACACATACACAAACACCACACACACCACACACATACACAAACACCACACACACCACACACATGACACCCACACACCACGACCCCATATATAACACACACACTATACATCACACAGCACACACGCCTCTCCCCCAGCCTCTTCCTCTCACGGCTGGAAGGACTCGGACAGGCCTGGCCCATGGCCTCCCCCCCCCGTCGCTTAGAGAAGGAACAGTTCTGTGCCGCCCTCTTCCCACTGACCCCACTGCCTCTGCCCACCAGGCCCTGGGCCGTTCCCCTCCGTCCCCTGTGAATGTGTGTGTTCTCCTTCCCTGCCTTTTCCTCGGCTTCTTTAAGCCTCTGTTTTGTTCCTTCATCATTTGTTTTCTGTCCAAGACAGATAGACATTTATTAATACATGGGCACATCACATGCAACTCACATGACCCTGCTCTCGGGAAGTTGTAAGGCCCCAGCTCTCGAGGGTCTGGGCCGCGCGGCAGGGCCTTGGGAAGGGGCCCTCCCTGACGCCCCTCCCCGAGACCTGCTGGATGGGAGCGGAGCCCAGGAGGGTGTGCTGGGTGCTGGTGGGCACCGCTTGGCAGGGAGCCCTGGCCAAAGGGGCGTGAGAAGCTGGGACGGGTTGGCTGGCGAGTCAGGGAGCGGCATCTGGTTCAGACTGAAGAGGTTGGGAGAACCTAAGCTGGCTTCGTTGGCAGTTTCCTAAAATATGGCTCCTCAAGCCGCCCTTCCTCTCCCATCTGTCCCGAGGTTGCTCTGTGTGGGCGAAGGACAACTGTGCCTTCTGAGGTGCCAGCCGCAGCCCAGCAGCCCTTGGTTGGGGCCGAGTTCTCACCCCCATGAACCTGCTCAGCCACAGATGTGGCCTCGTGAAGACCCTCCAGCCAGTGCCCATGCCCAGCCCCGGGAGGTGACGTCCTCTCATCCACCTAGACCTGCAGCATGGACTCCAGGGGCTCATCTTCCCTGAAGCTCCATGAATGAGGGGGTGGGGCACCCGGGGGTGCACTCCTCCTCCCGCACCCCGCAACGAGGCTGGGTGAGGGCTCAGATCCCGCCTCCCAGGTTGGAGCAGCCACCAGCCTCCCACCCAGGACCCTTCATGAGTCCCCTGCCTGCCCCCTGTGCCACCTCCTGCAGCTTGGCGGGGCAGAAGCGGGCATTGCAATCTCACAGGGCAGTCCCTCCGGCCTCGGGTACCGAGGAGGAAACTGAGGCCGAGGCTGTCCCTGGTCTTCCCGTAAGTTTTCATAAAAGCCAGACTTTCTTTTTAAAAATATGTTTTTATTGGTGTCTAGAGCGAGAGAAAGAGAGAGAGAGAAACACCCACGATCTGCCTCCTGCACACCCCCTCCTGGGGATGGAGCCCACACACCAGGCCTGTGCCCTGACTGGAATCGAACCAGTGACCTTTCAGTGCATGGGGTGATGCTCAGCCAACTGAGCCGTAAAAGCCAGACTTTCATGGGTTTTTTTTCCCCTAATTGAGTCTTCTCTCCGCCGTCCTCACTGCTCTAAACTCTTCCCTCCACACGTCCGGCACAAGGTGCAGAGAAAGGAATATTGGTGAAGGGTTAGTAGACTGGCATAGGAGCTCTGTGACCTTTTCTCAGCTTCTTTTTTCAAAAAATGTATTTTTATTGATTTCAGAGAGGAAGGGAGGAGGAGAGAGAGATAGAAACATCAATGATGAGAGAGAATCATTGATCGGCTGCCCCCCTGCACGCCCCACACAGGGGATCAAGCCTGCAACCCAGGCATGTGCCCTGACCAGGAATCAAACCGTGACCTCCTGGTTCATAGGTCGACGCTCAACAACTGAGCCACGCCGGCTAGGCTTTTCTCAGCTTCTTAACCTCCCTTTCTCTTCTGTGCAACAGCAGAAACAATGATTAGATTTAAGAACAAAGCAGAGTACCCTGTGAGTGGTCACAGAGTTGCTTTGGCTAAAGTTTTAAAAAACAAAGAAAAGAAATTGCCCTCACATGGGTCAGAGGACAGAAAAATGTTAGTTTGGGGCCCCCTTACCAGTGATCCCCAAACTCTGGGAAGTGATTCAAAGGGTTAAAATAAGGTTCATCCCCTAGAGCATTGGTCGGCGAACTCATTAGTCAACAGAGCCAAATATCAACAGTACAACGATTGAAATTTCTTTTGAGAGCCAAATTTTTTAAACTTAAACTATATAGGTAGGTACATTGTTATTAACTTAATTAGGGTACTCCTAAGGCTCAGGAAGAGCCACACTCAAGGGGCCAAAGAGCCGCATGTGGCTCTCGAGCCGCAGTTTGCCGACCACGGCCCTAGAGGTTCATTTGGGGTGCTTTGTGTGGGGCCCTGAGGCCGTGCTGTGTCTCTGCCTGTGTTTGCTGCTGTCTCCTCCTGGGTGTCCCCACCTGTCCCACCATAAAGGAGATGAAGGTTCGAGCACAAGAGCACAGGATCCCTTCTTTCTTCCCGCCTCCTCCCCCTGCCCAGCTCCGCACCCTTTTGGTTCAGAAGCTTCTGTAGAAGAGGGGCTTCCCAGCCTGAGCTTCCCTGCTTGCCCCTCCCTCCGAGGTCACCTCCTGCCCCGCTGAGGATGCCTGGCAGAGAGAGGAGGGCCCTCCAAACTCGATGCCCAGCTGCCCCAGGATGGGCAGGAAGGACCCTGAGCCTTCCAGTCCTGGCAGCAGTGGCCTGAGAGGTGGCGGCCCCTGCAGGCAGACACAGGAACTGCAGCATCTGTGAGGCAATGACAGGGGGCTGCTGGGGCACCCAGCTCACCCAGGACACAGCCTCTCCAGCCGAAGGGACCACCACTTCCATTCCCTAAAGCTCCCAGAATACTGTAGCGCCCCCCCCCGCCCTTCTCTGCGGTTTTATTTGCTGTGATTTCAGTTAGCTGCCGACTGAAAATATTAAATGGGAAATTCCTGGAATAAGCAATTCATGTTACAAATGATGCGCCGTTCCGAGTAGCATAAGGGCATCTCGTGCCATCCTGCTCTGCCCTGGCTGGGATGTCCATCATCCTTTGTCTAGCGTATCCGCGCTGTTTATCCACTTAGTAACTGTCCGTTATCACATCCTCTGTCACGGGATCGCGGTGCTTCTGTTCAAGTCACCCTTATTTTATGTACTAATGACTCCAGAGCACAGCGCTATTGTGATTAATCTCTTACTGGGCCTAATTTACACATTAAACTGTATCCGGGGTATTGTGCGTGCATCCACTGGAGGCCTTGGAACATATGCCCCGAGAATAAGGGGTCTACTTTATTTTTAATATAATAATAATAAAGAAACAGGGCGACTGAGTTGTAGTATATTTTAAGTGTTTATTTGGAACAGGGTAACGCTTTTGACACCTACACAGCAGTGTGACTGTGCTATTCACAAGATAACAAATTAAAAAACAGAACAAACCACAGAGCACTGAAGGCTGGAAGTGGGACACCTGTTTACCAGTGTACCGGTTAATAAAGCGGATTTTTTCAGTAGCTGGAGTTACCCATATGTTGATATATGTGCGATTTGATATGTACGCTATTTTGTTGTATTGACAGCAAGCTTCAAAACTTCATATGTCAAATTTTCTGAAGGTGTTAACATCATAGATATTTTTACGCTTAAAGATGTCGAATTCCATGCCAAAAAAAGAGCATTTGTGGGAAGTTTTAACTCATTACTTTATTTTGAAGAAAAGTGCTGCTGAATACCTTGGGAAGCTTATGATGAACATGCTCCATCTCAAGATACTTTTGAACACTGGTTTAAACGCTTTAAAAGTGATGATTTTGATGTGAAAGACAAAGAATGTCCAGGTCAACCAAAAAAGTTTGAAGACCAACAATTGCAAGCATTATTGGGTGAAGATGCGTGTCAAACTCAAAAACAACTTGCAGAAAGATTAAATGTTGCTCAGAAAACAATTTCCGATCGTTTACAAGCAATGGGAAAGATTTTAAAGGAAGGAAAATGGGTGCCACATCAACTGAACGAAAGGCAAATGGAAAACCAAAAAGTCATCAGTAAAATGTTGCTTCAACGGCCCGAAAGAAAGTCTTTTTTGCATCGAATTGTGACTGGCGATCAAAGTGGATTTATTTTGAGAACCCCAAACGCACAAAGTCATGGGTTGATCCAGGTCAACCATCAACATCGACTGCAAGGCCAGATCACTTCGGAAAGAAGACAATGCCCTGCGTTTGGTGGAATCAGGAAGGTGTGGTGTATTATGAGCTTCTAAAACCAGGTGAAACCGTTAATACTGTTCGCTACCGACAACAGATCATCAATTTGTACCACGCTTTGATCGTGAAACGACCAGAATGTGCCAGAAGACACGGCAAAGTAATTTTGCTTCATGATAGCGCACCATCACACACTTCAAAACCTGTTAAAGACACGTTAAAAGATCTCGCCTGGGAAGTGTTAACCCACCCGCCGTATTCACCAGACCTTGCTACTTCAGATGACCACTTGTTCCGATCGATGGCACTTTCTGAGCAGCACTTCAAAACGTACGAAGAAGTGGAAAATTGGGTCTCTGAATGGATTGCCTCAAAACAAGGAAAGTTCTATTGGGACAGTATCCACAAATTACCTGAAAGATGGGGGAAATGTGGTAGCTAGCAATGGACATTACTTTGAATAAAGCACTTTTGATGTTTCTCTTGAAATTATCGTGTTTTCGCCGAAACCGGTTTGGCTCGGTGGATAGAGCGTCGGCCTGCGGACTGAAGGGTCCCGGGTTCGATTCCGGTCAAGGGCATGTATCTGGGTTGCAGGCACATCCCCAGTGGGAGATGTGCAGGAGGCAGCTGATCGATGTTTCTCTCTCATCGATGTTTCTAACTCTCTATCCCTCTCCCTTCCTGTCTGTAAATAATCAATAAAATATATTTTAAAAAAAAATTATCGTGTTTTCTTTGATTACAAAATCCGCATTATTAACCGGTACACCTGGTAAAGTTGTTTGTGAGTCTCATTTTTTTACCCCACCTGTGTTTTCCCGGATTGTATGTTAGTCTCATTTGAGAGAAGATCCAGACTTTAAATCTGAGGGGGCCGTTGATGATGGTGGCATCCCAGTGTGGCCTGGCCATGGGGTCTCCACGTGTCTCTCCCCTGAGGCAGTCCACAGGGGGAAGCAGGTGCCTGAATGTGCTTACTGAGTGGGATAGAGACCCCTGCGGTCAAGGTCGTGGACTTGGTCCCTGTGTGGGCCAGTTAGCTGTAGTCCGCACGCTGCCCCCTGCTGGTCATCACAGAAATGGGTGACACTGGTCTGGAACAGCCTTTTTCAAACCATGGGCTGGGGGTCCCCAACAGATTAGGGGGTCTACAAGATCAAAATTACTTTTATAATAATAATAAGACATTTGGTCTCATTGTCTCGCAAATGTGAAGAGTTTATTGATATGGTTTCAGATGCCACATTAGGATTAATCTTTAAGAAATAACCAACTGTTGAGTTTTGGTGCCGTGTGAAAGATTAGCCACAATTACCTGGAAATGCGCCTCCCTTTCCAACCTTGGTTCGTATCTGTGAGAGTCTGGCTTTCTTTCACGCACTTGAATAAAACCACATATTGCAAAAGATTGGATGAAAAATCAGATGTGAGCACCCAGCTGGCTTTTGTTAAGCCACCCATTACATAGGTTTGTAAAAATGTAAAACAATGCTATTAGTCTCACTCAGGGTTTTTGTTTTGAGAATAGTTATTTTTTTTAAATGAACATCTAATGGGTTTTTTGTTTTTAATGAATTTTAAGTGTTTTCTCTGTTTAATATCTAATATTAAAAATATCAATAGATATAGCCCACGTCACTGGGAGTCCTCAAGAATTTTTATAAAAAATTTAATGAGATATCATTCTCATACCATTAAATTCACACTTTTCAAGGTGAATTCAGTGGTTTTCGTGTACTCCACAAAGTTGTTCAACCATCACCACTAACTCCAGAACATTTCCATCAAAAACAACCCCTGAACCCCCTAGTAGTCATTCCCCATTCCCTCCCCCCCCACCCCCCCCGCCAGTCCTGACAACTACTAATCTCTTTGTCTCTAGATTTGCGTGTTCTGAATATTTCATGTAAACAGAACCATACAATATGTAGTAGTCTTTGTGTCTGGCTTCTTTGACTTAGATTAATGTTTTCAAGGTTTATCCATGTTATGGCCAAATAGTATTCCATTGTATGATAAGCCACACTTTATTATTTATCAATTGATGGACCTTTGAATTGTTGCCACTCTTTGGCTATTATGCATAATGCTGCCGTGAACATTCACGCACAAGGTTTTGTGTGGATGTATTTTTCAGTTCTCCTGGGCATATCCCTAGAAGTAGTTTCTGGGTCAGATGGTTTAACATTTGAGCAACTGCCAAGACTAATTTCCAACCTCAGTGATTTTTCAGAGTGTAAAGAAAGAAGTCCTGTGACTCTGGCTGGTTTGGCTCAGTGGATAGAGCCTGGGCCTGCGGACTGAAGGGTCCCGGGTTCAATCCCGGTCAAGGGCACGTACCTCGGTTGCAGGCTTGGTCCCTGGCCCTGGTTGGGGCACATGCAGGATCTCTCTCCCATCACATCAGTGTTTAAAAAAAGAAAGAAGTCCTGTGTTTGAGAGCCACTGGGCTGGGTGGGATTGGACCAGGGGAGTGTGGACAGCTCAGCACAGCCCTGGTCTTTGCCCTGGGGTTGATTCCCTCAAAACCGGCTCTCTCTTCTGTGCTCCTTTCCCCTCCAACACATACCCTGGGTGGCAAAGAGAGAGCCGGTAGGCCAGGCTGCAGAAGGTAAGCCGCCAGGGAGTTCTGGAGCAGCGTCATGTCTCTGCAGATTTCAAGGGCGCCCTCTACGCCCCGTCCCCTGCAGCTGTGCTGGGTGGCAGCCTGGCGCAGCCGCCTCTCTCTGCCTCCTTCCTGCTCTGGCACCGGGATCGCTGGCTGTGCCGAATCTCGTGGGGAGCAGCGTCTGTGAGGCCTTGTTAGCAGAGCTGAGGAAGGCAGCTGGCTCAGCCACCCATGTGCCTGGGCCGCTGCTCCGGACCCCTCCCCCAAGAGGGGCTGTCTAGCCATAGCCCCCACCCCTGCCCAGGCCCCTCCTGCGAGGTGATGTGCTAAGCACGGCAGGCGCTGTACTCGGAGGGCACAGCCTCCTCCCCCCACTCCCCACCCCCCACCAGGGGTTTGCCAGCCTTTGAAAGAGGAGTTTGGAGGGAACAGAGTTTGGCTGGAGAAGTGATTCTGATGGTGAGCCTCCAGGCGTCCGGGGCAATGTACGGGGAGAGGTTGGCAGTGCCCGTGTGCGGAGCCTGCGGGACCTGCCTGCCACCTGCACCCCAGCCAGTGACGCGCTCTCTCTTTGTCCTCTTCTCCCCCAGATGTGACGCCCACGCTGGCTGGGGGCTCCGAGCATGGCCGACACCATCTTCGGCAGCGGCAGCCACCAGTGGGTCTGCCCCAATGACCGGCAGCTCGCCCTGCGAGCCAAGTGAGTACCTCCGAGGCCAGGGCGGGCCTTCCCTTCCTTCGCCGTCGCGGTTCCCTCCTTCCTTTGGCAACATTCAGTCCCAGGGACCCAGAGAGAGAGGTTTGGAGACAAGCGCCTCTCGCATAGACACCAGGCTCCACGCCCTGAGCTGGGCCCTGAACGGCCGTTCACGCATGTAACCGCCAGGCGGAATTTCTCTCCATTTCGCAGGCGCGGAGAGAGCCGGGGGACCCCTGCCAGGGCCAGGGCCCCACTGGGACCCTCCTGACGCCCGCACCCGTGTTCTTTGTCACCACAGGCTGCCGGGAGCCAGGCCACTCCCTCCCCTTCTCTGTGAAAAGCATACATCCACCTGCCACTGCGTTTTCAGCCCCTGAGCCCCTGGAGACGGGGCTGAAGGGCCCATTGGTAATTGAGTGCCTGGCATTGACAGAGGGACAGAGTGAACGAGGAGCCGAAACACACACACAGCCAGTGGGCGCCCGGGGCTGCTCCACGCTCCTGGCCCCTCCTGGCCCGTCACGGTCCCTGCAGGTCCGGCTTGTCCCCTCGGGTCCTGGTTTTCTGGTTGCCTCTCCTCCTGGTGACCCCTCAGCTCCGTGCTGCTCAGACGGCCTCTGCCTGCTGTTCCCCTTTGGTTCAAGGCCAGGGGCTCACAGATGCCCCTCCGCCTTCCTGTTTCCTGTCTCTCCACGGAGCTGGGGGGTCCCTGGTGTCCGATAAGCCTAAGCGTCCCCTTCATCTGTCAAACTGTGTCAATTACCAGAGCCAGCATTTCCCAAATGGGACCGAGTTCAAAAAAATTTTTTTGCAATTAGATGTGAGGAGCCTGCAGGGACCCAGAACCGCAACATCAAAGGGGAGAGAAATGAGTCTGAAATGCCCGAGAAGAGCGGAGTCCTGCCCGAGTCGCAGGAATCTTTGCACAACAGTTAATTTGTCCCTCTCACCGGGTGGCTCAGCCCCCACAGGGCAAGTACCAGGAGGAACCCAGCCCCTCTCCCTGTCTCCTGATGCCAGGCAAGCTGTGTCCTGCCTGGCGGGATACGAGGAGGAGCCGGGGAGAGCGTGCTGTGGGGCTAGGAGTGACCCCTGGCCGCCCCTCCAGCATTTCCGTCAGTTCTCCCTGACCTTGTCTTGCACTCAGCAGCAGCCAGAGCTGTTGTGGCACCTTTTAGAGGAGCAAATGCTTTTATCTTCTCCCCGGGGTGTGCCGCCGTAATGCCAGGCTCTTTGTAATGCCAAGCTCTGGTAGTGCCAGGCTCCTGGTAATGCCAGGCTTCATAAAGGAGGGTACTACAGATCCCCACACCCAGGCACTGCGCTGAGGGTCCCTCTGGGAAGCCTGGGGAAATTGCCTTTCCCCGCTCTCGCTCGGTCTGTCCTTCTGTCCTCCAGCCACCATCGGACATTTTCTGAACAGTGTGCCTGGCACTGGTTGCACAGCAGCCAGCGAGACCACCATGGTCTCTTGTCTTCAGGCACTCATGGGGGGGGGGGGGGCGTGAGCTCTGTACACACACTCACCCATGTGCTGTGACAGCGGGGGTGGGAGGGGTGCTGACTTCATCTGGGAATTGGAGAGGCTTCCCTGAGGGTGTGATACTTGTGTTGATCCTGGAGGAGGGTTAAATGTTAGATGGGAATATGGGGGAGGGGCTTCTGGAAGAAGGAACGGCTTGTGCAAAGGCCCTGGGGTAAAAGGAACATGAAGAGGAACTAACAGGAGGCCAGTGTTGAGGGGAAGGCAGAGCGTGAGTGAGACGGTGAATGGGGTAAAGGGAAGACGGGGAGGTGGGCAGGGCCTGGTCCCCCAGAGACTCGCATTCGGAGGGGAGGACGAGGGTCCCACTTGCTTCAGCATAACGTTTCAGCCTCTGATGGCACATTGTTTTGACCGCGGTCCCACTGGGAAATGCTGGCTCTGGAACTGACACAATTTGACAGATGAAGGGGACGCTTAGGCTTATCTGACACCAGGGACTCCCCCATACCCCCCCCCGCCGCCAACTCCCTGGCGCTCTGCCCAGGCCTTATGAAAGCTGAGCGTGGACACTTTACCACCTTGGAGGGGATCAAGAAAAGCCTCCTGGTGAAGATCGTGTCCAAAAGCATAGGAGTGCGCCGCGGGAAGGGGGTTAGCGAGGGGGGCACGCTCCCCAGGTGCAGGGCACAGCGTGAGCAAAGGCCTGGCGACAGCATGCAGCCCAGGGACGGGGAACCCGGAGCAGTTGTTGCTCATGCATACCATGTGAGGCCAGGGGGGCCGGGGATGGGGGCCCCCTCCGGGGACGTACTGATGGGTGCCGGGCACCCCTGGAGGTTCTTCCCGGGGGTGGAACCTGAGTGGCCTCCTTTGGCTCTGAGGAGGGGCACCTCGGGGAACACGGTGCTCAGTGGCAGCCATGCCCACAGTGGGAACGGGGCCATGCCCACAGAGGGAACGGGGCCATGCCCACAGTGGGAACGGGGCCATGCCCACAGTGGGAACGGGGCCTGACGGGACAGGGCTAGGGAGCGGGGCAGGAACTAGTGAGAACGTAAATGGTCGGGTTCAGTGGGTGAGCAGAGAGAGGTGGGGAAGGAGGTTCGGAGGAGGCCCTGGGGGAGCCTGGCAGGCCGTTGGCAGCCGCTAGATGCTAGGCGGGAGCTCCCCAGCCAGGAGGCCTGCCGACTCCTGACTTGCCTTTAGAAAGGTAGAGGCATCTAGCTGTGTCCGGCCTCTTCTCTCCTCTGAGGAATGGCGAGGCCTGCTTTGCAGGCTGACACGAGGTCCAGAGGGGGTGTCTGCAGAGCCTCGGGCTGGCCCTGGGCCCTGAGGGAGCTGGGTAGGAGCTGCGCCCGCCGGGACAGGTGGCGGTGCTGGTGCCCTCCCTGCTCTGACTAGTTCAGTTCCCCTTATTATACAGCCTCCTGACACCCACCTGCAGTCCCCCAGCAGCGTGTCCCAGCACCGATGAGCCTGGCATCACCGAATGTGCATGGAATAAATAGCTCTCGTCATTTTTAATTAAATAAATGTTTGTGCCGTTGATTGGGCGTCTGTCTCCCCAGCGTATTCGTCTTCACGGCGGAGACGTTGCCATCTTGTCCATCTCTGTTCCCAGCACCTGGCACAGAATGTCTCGGAGAAGCTGGGACCCAGGGCAGGGAGTGGGGGGGCTGGGCCGGCTGCTGCCACCCTCTCCCCACCCAGAAAAACAGAAAGGGTTTGAGTCCTTGCCCTCGGCCCTGGCCACAGCCACAGCCACAGCCACAGGAGGTGTCACTGCAGCCCAGTGGAGTGCAGACGGCTGAGCCCCTGAGCCAGGCCCAGCCGCCTCTCCTCTCATGCACCTCCATTACCCTCCTCCCCTTAAACCCTGTCTTTTCAAAATGCTGTCAATCTCCTTTTGTCCTCAAGGTTCATGCTAAACCTAATTACAGTTCATTCCTACCCCTTCCTAATTGCCATCTCACTGTCTTCTGTGATGCAGATCTAGGTTCTCTTCTTCTCTTGCTCATCGTCTATGCTCCTCCCTCAAAACCTCACACACCATGGCCGTGGCCGTGGCCGTGGCCATGACTGTGACAGTGACCGTGCCTTCTCCATTTGTACAGCAGGTGCATTCCGTGCTCCCGCCTCCCGGGGGGGCTGAGATGGTGCTGCCGTCTCTGTGAGTGGGTGGCAGAGCCGGCACGTGGAGCCTGGCAGCTCCCTGTTCCCTGAACCCCTCCCCCTGTGGCTTTGGCGGGGTGTTGGGGTCTGCACTGGGGTGGCCTCAGCCTGTGTTGTTCTCTCCCGAGGCTGCAGACAGGCTGGTCTGTGCACACCTACCAGACCGAGAAGCAGAGGAAGAGCCAGAGCCTCAGCCCGGCCGAGGTGGAGGCCATCCTGCAGGTGATCCAGAGGGCCGAGCGGCTGGACGTCCTGGAGCAGCAGAGGATCGGGTAAGGGCGCTCGGGCTGGGCCAGAGCAGACGGGGAGGAGAGCAGGGCGCTCAGTGCCAGGCCAGGGGGCGGCCAGTCTGGCGCCCTCGCCCCAGGGCTGGCTTTCCACCCTGCAGTGTACACGCGTAACCCAGCCCGTCGAAGCCTCGGTATACCCACCTGTAAGAGGGGATAGCGGCAGCTGTGTGGGCCCAGGCTGTGGGGTGAGAGGGGTGCAGTGTGGTAGGGACTGCGCAGCTCTGCACACCGAAGGGCCCGCCGTGGTCCAGCAGCGAGGAGTTTCAGTGGAGGCCGACCCTGGGTGGTCCCACCTGAGACTCCAACGGGAGACACTCCCCAGCTTGTGCTGAGCTCTTGTCCCCGCCTCGGCCTCCGGCCTCCAGAGCGGACGACCTCACAGTCCTCAACCCGCTCTGTGGGGTCTTGTCTCGCTTGTTTCATTCCAAAAGCCATTCGCAGTTCCTGGAAAATCCGAAGAGCACGCGTGGGAGAACACAGACGCAGAGCGCTGCCCCGACCTCCGTGTGCTTCTTCTGTTTCTCCTTTTCTCCTAAATGTGTGATCATTGTAAAAAGTCGGACATGGTAGACACACCCGGTTCCAGACCATGAAAGACCCTGCAAGGACCCTGCTCTCCCAGCGGCTCCGTGTGCTTGGCTCAGTCACACGGGCCTCTCACTGTCGTTGTCACAAGGAGGGTTTAGATCAGACAGACTCCTTGTCTCGCTTTCCTCCCACCCAACCTGGCTCTGGTGCTGCCCCGGGCCCTGCAGGTGCTCACAGACCCCCCAGCTGACGATCGACACCCAGGAGGGGGGTGTGCGGGGAGCAGGGGGGTGTTCCCCGTGGGCGCCTCTGCGCAGTGGGAAGCACGCGTGCCCGCTCCTCCCTCTGGGCGGCAGCCTGTGCCTCCCTGGGCGGCTCCCATGCTCTGGCCCCTCTGCGAGCACCGGGTTTGCCAGGGGCACAGAATGGCCCAGAAGGCAGTGCCTCGGGTTCATCGTCTCAGAAGGAGGAGGCTGGTGCATCCCGTGCGTTTCGTGAGTGAGGAGACAGGAGGTCGTACTGACGGGGTCCCCGAGAACAAGCGGGTCAGGCCAGGGCAGGTGCTCCAGAGGCCCTGCAGGTCCTGGTAAGGAACCGTGACCCCGTGGAGGTCGGGAGTGCTGGCTAGAGGGCAAGGGGGGAGGCCGCCTCCTGCCCAGTCTGCTCTCCCTCAGCTCCAGGCAGAGTCTGGGAGCAGATCGAGTTGCCAGGGGAGTGGGGTCTGGGTGGGGATAAGAGCTGTGTGACCCTGGCAAGTGACTCCACATCTCTGAACCTCAGTCTTCTCATCTTTAAAATGGGAAGAAATAGCATCTTCCTCACGGCGGGGTGGGGAGGGGGTGACGATAAGAGGAGATAGTGTAGCCATACTCTGTTCTTCATTCACTCAAGAACTCTCACTGGGTGTCCACTGGGCACTGGCGACCTGCTGCCAGCACAGCAGCAGTGGCTGTCCGCTTCACAGAGGTCGCAGCACTGCTTATTGGTTGTCATGAAACGGGGGTCACAGTGGGCTGGGGGGCTGGAGGGACCCCAAGGAGGGCACCCACCCCAGGCTCAGTGGGGTTCAGGGACAGCTCCCGGCACTCAGCATCAGAGGTCAGAGACGGGCTCTCTCTCTCTCTCTCTCTCTCTCTCTCTCTCTCTCTCTCTCTCTCTCTCTCCCCCTCTCCCTCTGCTTCATCCGCCCCGTCACTCAAACCAAAGGCCTCTGTGCCTTCCTGGGCCTCTCTTTCCTCCCCTCACTCCCAGGCCATCGAGGCTGCCTCTGAAACACAGCCCATCCCAGGCTCCACCCCCTTCCCTGGACTCCCACCACCTGCTGCTGGCTTCTCACCCCCCACCCCCACCCCCCTGTAATCCTGAGTGAGCTTTTAAAAATGTCACTCGGATCAAATCACTCCTCTGCTTAAAACTCCTCAGTAGCTTCCCATTGATCTGAGAGAATAATCCAAGCTCCGTTTTGTGGCCGACAGAACCATGTAATCCGCCCTCCTCACCCCTCCCGCCTGCCTTCATCCCAGGCCCCCTGCCGTGTGCTGGGAGCACAGCCACCCTGGCCTTCTGATCATGCTGGTGTGCGGGCCCTTCCTCACGAGGAACGTTCCAGGCTTCCCTCTGCCTCGGGCTTTCCCTCCCCAGCTCTGCTCATGGTTCGGTCCTTGTCATCCTTCAGCTCTCAGCTCGGATGTCCTCAGAGAGGCCTCCCCGGGTCACGTCTAACATGCCCCTGGCCCTCGGAGCCTCCCTCCCGCCCACTCACTTTATTTCATGGCGCTTTCCCCTCGGAAGGCAGTTTGCTTGTTTCCTTGTGCCTGGACTTTCTCCCTTTATTGAGCATAAGTTCTGTGAGAGCAGGGGCCATGTCTGCCTCTGGCTTGTTTGCTACCATATTCCCAGCATCCAGCACCTCACAGATGCTCAATCAGTATTGGCGAGTAAGTGAATGATTAGGGGTTCTAGCCAGGGAAAGAGGCGAGGCAGGGAACAGTGCCCCAGGCGAGGGAACAGCACTGGAGGCTTGTGTAGGGTGGGGCCCGTGGCAGCCATGTCCGGGCAGTGGTTGGGATGGAGACAGGAAGTCCCTCCCATCGGACTGTGTCCTGTGCTGCAGGCGGCTGGTGGAGCGGCTGGACACCATGAGGCGCAACGTGATGGGGAACGGCTTGTCCCAGTGTCTGCTCTGTGGAGAGGTGCTGGGCTACCTGGGCAGCTCGTCCGTGTTCTGCAAAGACTGCCGGAAGGTAAGGCCCTGCTCTGGCCCTGCCACTCTGGCTGCCCAGCCTGGACCAGTTCTAGTGCTGGCCCAGCTCTGTGGCTTTGCATCCTGGCTCCCAGGAGTGCGCGCATGTGTGTGTGTGTGTGTGTGTGTGTGCGTGCACGTGCATGCATGTGTGTGTGTGTGTGTGTGTGTGCACATGTGTAAGCACATGGTACCCTATGCTTCCTGGTGGGAAGGATTGGAGCCTGAAGGTCAGATGGCCTGGCTTCTGGGACCAGCCCTGGGGAGTGGACCTCTGGGCCTCAGAGGCCCAGGTAAGAATGAGGCTCTCCCACTAGCCGCATGACCTTAGAACACTTGTTTAATCGTGTGTTTTATCATCGTCCTGATCTGTAAAATGGGGACTATCACACTACGTGCCTTCTAGAGTTATGCGGGTTAAATATTATATGGAGAACTCTTAAAGCCTTGTATGGCACAGTAAGTCCTCAATAAACGTTATTGGTTTTTACTAAGTAAATACAACTCTCCTCCGAGCCAAATCGTATGCTAGGATTGCACTTCCCATGCTATCGGTCTGCTTTTTCAGCCTGCTGTGGGCTAATTCTGGGTTAGGGGAATCCAAAAGGACACGTGTCCATAACAATCACTTCCCTCAGGTCCTGATGGTCAAAGTGGGAAGACAGTATTCTCTGGAGTGATGCTGACCATAGTGGGGACCAAGGTTTCCAGGACTAAGAGCAATCGGGAGGGCTGCCTGGAGGCGCTGGCTCCTGAAGCCTTCTGAGAGGCGGAGAGTAGAGTGAAGGGCATTCCGGGCACGGGAGAGCAGCACAGCAAAGACGTGCAGCTGGAAACGGGCTGTGAGGACGCAGGCCCGAGGGCAGGGAGAAGTGGACTGAAAGAAGAAAAAAACACAGGACATGACATCAGATTTGACTTAGGAGCGTGTGGAACTTAGAGGAGGGACCGAAGCAAGATCATGGGGACTTGAAGACGTGGGGCAGAGCTGAGACCTTTGTGCAGCGGTTCTCAACCTGTGGGTCGCGACCCCTTTGGCGGTCAAACGACCCTTTCACGGGGGTCGCCTAAGACCATCCTACATATCAGATATTTACATTACGATTCATAACAGTGGCAACATTACAGTTATGAAGTAGCAACGGAAATAATTTTATGGTTGGGTCACAACATGAGGAACTGTATTTAAAGGGCCAGAAGGTTGAGAACCACTGCCTTTGTGGGAGATGGGCCTTGTGAGAAGGAAGAGCTCTCTGAGGGCCAAGCTGCATTTGAGCAGAGTGGGCAGGTCCACAGGGCCCCAGGGCCCCTGGGAGATGATCAAAGATATCACCCAGGCACCCTGCCACCACCGGCCAGGCCTGGATCACTTAGAGAACCAGGAGAGCCCCCAGCCAAGCGTTAGCCCCTGTAGGGACACTGGTGTCTGGGAGGGGAGGACCGTGTCATCCATTCTCTCAGCCAACAAATACGTCCTGGACTCCTCCTGGTGCCGGCACAGGGATGCGGTGTGGAGACACAGACCCTGCCCTCTGGGACTGTGGGTAATTCATTACAGATGTGACTGGGTTACAGAGGCAGCCCTGGGGGCCTGAGAGCTGTAACAGGCCACTGGCCTAGCGGGGGGCATCCGGGTTCCTCCACTCTGGGTTCGCCAGTGACTGGGGCGCTTCTGTTTATTTCCATCTCCACTTCCTACCTCCTCACCTTTTGCAACGGCGGGCAGGTGTGTCCCGGAGGCGTGTGGCCATGGGCAGGCTGCTGGGGCGATCGGAAGTGGGGAGTATCCAGATCCAGGCCTGGGGGCAGGTCTGCGGGGGCTCCTGGCCACACGGAGGCGTCTCCTGCAGGGGCCCTGGCGGGTTTCAGCAGCCACAAGCTAACCAGTGTGCGGGTGGAACCCTTGAGGCGGGCACTTGTGGCAGCCGCCCCTCAGTAATTGGGCCCGCACGCCCAGGCTGCCCGCCCTCATTAGGGGAGGGCTGTGGTGGGAAGGGACAGGGGCCGCTGGTTAATTAGAGAGGCCTGGCACTCCTAATTGCTCAGGATCTGAGTCAGCCAGCTTGCGGTTTAATTGGAGTCGGGTTTCACCAGCGATGGGAGGCGGGGCCGGGCTGCAGGAAAGCCCGCCCAGGCCCTGGATGGCGCTATCACCGTGCAAGGGAAGCAATGGGATTTTTTTTCTGGCTTCAGACAAAGTGTGTCTCATGGGGAGGGTGCCGCGGAGGCTGCCCAGGACGCGGTGGTCTCAGCGACGTGTGCCGAGTCCCCGTGAGAGAGGACGAGGCAGCATCGCACTCTGCTCTAAGCTGGTCCGAAAGAAGTCCCGCTGCGTGAGGGGTGGGCGTCCCTGCTCAGGATGGGGAGGTGCTGGAGGGAAGGCCCAGCCAGGACCTGACCCGGCCCCACAGCCTGCTCGAGGCTCTGGGGAGGTATGGGTGGGGGCTCAGCCGAGACCCCCAGCAGGAGGAAAGCTGGCGGTAACCTGAGGGCCACTAATCCCATCAAGGGGCCCCACCCATTCAGTGCATTGCCCTACAGAACAGAAGCGGGGGTGGGGGCGGGATCTGTGTTTAACAAGATCCAGGGGATTCCGATTCTCTTTAGGTTTGAAAACGCCTGCTCTGAGGTCCCGGCACCAGGCCTGGCTCAGGGGGTGGTGAAGGACCTGGAGTGGCCGGCCTTCCCTCTGCTTCCCTGTCTCCCCTCGCCCTCCCCACACCCGCCACGCACCACACAACCCCACTCCCCTCACACTGCACCCCACCTTCACATACCACACCACACCTCCCACACCCCCACACACACCCCCCACTCCTCTCACACTGCACCCCACCTTCACATACCACACCACACCTCCCACACCCAACCCACACACACACTCCCAACACACAACCCCCACTCCCCTCACACTGCACCCCACCTTCACATACCACACCACACCTCCCACACACAACCCACATCCCCCACTCGCACGCCCCCACCCCTAGGGCAGAGTGTCCTGCGCCCTCCCTCGGGCCATGCTGGCCTTGCCAAGCGTGAGCACCCAGGCCATGGTGTCACCGTGTGTGTCCTTTAGAGTCTACCAAGCACTTTCACCAACGTCATCCCGTTTGCTCCTCAGCACAGAGCTGTCGGAACTGGGATTGAGGCTGTTTCCCAGTCACAGGCGGGAAACGGGCTTGGTGGGCACCGTGTGGCCTCCTGGGTCACCTGGCTGGGCAGTGGGGCGCGGGGTCCCCCAGGGGCGCTTGCTGTGCTGCCCCTCCGTTCCTCACCTGGTGTGCTTTTCCTTCCTGGGAAAAGTGGGGATACCTTCCTAAAGAACACAGAGAGCTCAGCCGGCATGGCTCAGTGGTTGAGCGTCTACCTATGAACAGGGAGGTCACGGTTCGGTTCTCGGTCAGGGCACATGCCCGGGTTGCAGGCTCAGTCCCCAGTAGGGGATGTGCAGAAGGCGGCCGATCAATGATTCTCTCTCATCATTGATGTTTCCATCTCTGTCTCCCTCTTCCTTCCTCTCTGAGATCAATAAAAACATGTTTAAAAAAATAAAGAACAGCCGAAACCGGTTTGGCTCAGTGGATAGAGCGTCGGCCTGCGGACTGAAAGGTCCCAGGTTCGATTCCAGTCAAGGGCATGTACCTGGGTTGCGGGCACATCCCCCCGTAGGAGATGTGCAGGAGGCAGCTGATCGATGTTTCTCTCCTATCGATGTTTCTAACTATCTATCTCTCTCCCTTCCTCTCTGTAAAAAATCAATAAAATATATTTTAAAAAAAATTAAAAAAAAAAAAATAAAGAACACAGGAGGCGAAATATCTTACTCAATGAAATATTGAAAATTTTTCTCCTAAAACTGGGAATAAGACAAGTTCTTTGTATCTTTATTGCCACTTCTACCCAGTGTTGTACTGGAGGCCCAGCCAGTGCAGTCAGGCAAGAAAAAGAAATGAATGGCATAAGGATCAGAAAAGAAGAGCTAAACTGTCCTTATGTGTGTCTCCGTGGTTAGAGGGCTGGCCCGTGCACAGAAGGGTCTCGGATTTGATTCCAGGTCAAGGGCATGGTACCTGGGTTACAGGTTTGATCCCCAACCCCAGTTGGGGCCATGTGGGAGGCAACCAATCGATGCATCTCTCACATCAATGTGTCTCTCCCCCTCCTTCACTCTCTCTAATAATCAATGGGGAAAATGCCCTCGAGTGAGGATTAACAAAAACAAATAACTATCATTACTCACGAATAACATGATTATATAACTAGAAAATCTGAAAGAACCTAAATGCGAATGGCTAGCATTAGTAGGTGCCTTTAGCAAGGCTGTTGTATACAACTTCAGTGTACAAGAAAATCGGTATTTCTATACACCTAAGACAAAAACGAGAGACAATAAGGCCAATTTATGACAGAGGGAACATTGGCATGAGGTGGGTACAGATGGTCTTTTGGATAAATAACTCGAGGTCATTGGATATCCGTAGGGAACAAATGTATCCTGACCTTTACCTCACACCACATACCACATCGATTCTGCACTGATTTCAGATTTAAATGGGAAAAGTACAATGGTAAGAGACAGAGAGAGAGACAGAGAGAAACGAACACAGGAGAAGTCCCTTTAAGGGCCAAGGCGTGGGTGATGGGCGATGCCTTTGAGGCCCCCAGGAGCACCCAGACGGCCCTGTCAGAGGCCGCCCTTCCCCCACGCCCTGTCCAGTGCTGGCCGTGGTGGGCTGGCTGCCCTCCCCACCACTGGGGGTAAAGATGTCTTTCCCTGGACTTTCAGAAGCAGCCTGATGTTCTCAGGATGTTCCCCCTCCAACAGCTAAACACTGGGCTGGCTGGGCCCACCTCAGGGGTCCAGGGCCTGGGCGGTGGGAGCGTGGGCAGCCCTTTGGGGAGACTTTTCCTTCCTTCGGAGCCAACTCAGCTCCCTAGGCCCATCCTTGCAAATGAAATTTAACTTCATGAAGGGCTTGTCTCTGCAGAATTTTTTCATTCATTTCATGCTGCAGCGTTTTGTCGGGTACTGACGATATGCCAGGCCCTGCAGGTACTGTGATGAACAAGGTAGGAGGCGGCCTCGCCCTCGTCGTCATAAGAGCCAGTACTTCTCTTACTTACTCTGCTAGATGCTGCTCTAAGGGCCCGTCACATGTTAACGCCTTCAGTCCTCCTAGCAAGCCTATGGGGTTGGCACTGTTATCATCCCCCTTTACAGATGTGTAAACTGAGGCACAGAGTGGTTAAGAATCTCGCCCAAGGTGACTCAGCTAGTTAGTTGTGGAGCTAGTATTTGAACCCAAGCAGTCTGGTTCTGAGCATTTATATATGTATGTGTATATATATATATATATATATATATATATATATTTTTTTTTTTTTTTTTTTTTTTTTTTTTTTTTTACTACAGAGAGGAAGGGAGAGAGATAGAGAGTTAGAAACATCGATGAGAGAGAAACATCGATCAGCTGCCTCCTGCACATCTCCCACTGGGGATGTGCCCGCAACCCACGTACATGCCCTTGACCAGAATCGAACCCGGGACCCTTCAGTCCGCAGGCCGACGCTCTATCCACTGAGCCAAACCGGTTTCGGCTGGTTCTGAGCATTTTTATGAATAACTGCTCTGCTGCATCAACCCCATGGCGTTATAAGCTAAGAAAAGGCAATATGGACAAGAGCAAATAAATACAGTCATTCCAGAAAGTGGCAAAAACACACAAAGGAGGAAGGGAGGGAGGGAGGGCGGGCACTGGAAGAGCCAGTGGGGAGGGCGTGGGGGGCAGTTATTTTTTTTTGCATGTACAGCGAGGGCCTCAGATGAGGAGGTGACATTTGAGCTGAGACCATAACAAGAAAAAGTCAGATCTGGCAGAAAGGGTCCTGAGAAGAGGGAGCAGCGTGGACAAGGTGCGGAGTTGGGAAGAATGGGGTGTGAGTGAGAACAGAAAGAGCGCCAGGGTGGCCCGGGGACGGGGAGGCCCCACAAGTGACCCTTCAAAGCTTTGAGGCCTGGCCCTTGCGGAGTCTGTGGGTTGGGGGCTGCCCCCGCCCCCCACCCTGCTCCCTGGATTCACTTGAGTCCCTGAACTAGGAGGAGGCCATTTTAAAAATTATTTTTAACTTGTGGTAAATATACATAACATACAATTTGCTTTTTGAATCACTTTTAAGTGTACATACAGTTTAGGGGCATGACGTACGTCCATGTTGCGCTATCATCACCACCATCACCTCCAGAACTAGCTCATGTTGCAAAACCGAAACTCTGTCCCCAGTAAATATTAACTCCCCATCCCCACCCTCCCCAGCCCCTGGCATCCACCCTCCTACTTTCTGTTGCTATGTATTTGCCGACCTTAGGGACCTCATATAAAACGGAGTCCTGCAGTACTTGTCTTCCTGTGACTGGCTTGTTTCACTTAACGTATTGTCGTCAAGGCCCACCCAGGTGGTAGCAGGTGCCAGAAGGCCCCTCTTTCTAAGGCTAATATTCCATTGTATGTAGATGTCGCATGGTGCTGACCCGCTCCTCCGTCAGTGGACTCTGGGTTTGCTTCTGCCTCTCAGCTGTTGTGAATGGTGCTCCCAGGAACGTGTGTGCAAACATCCCCTTGAGTCCCTGCTTTCGAGTCTTTGGGGCTTGTCCCCAGAAGCAGCTGCTGGAGCACATGGTTGTTCTGTTTCGCTGTTGGAGGAGTTGCCATCCTGCTTCCCGTGACGGCCGCACCGTTTTAGATTCCCACCAACAGTGCACAAGGGTTAGGAGGGTGCAGCTTGTTGCAGGGTCTCCCTCCTGAATGGGGGCGCGACGGAACCCGTCCATGTCCCCCGCTGACCCTGAGCAATAGTCGCTGCATCCGAGCCGCCTCCAGACTGGCCTCGCCGTGCCCCTGTCCTCCTCAGCCTAATTCGGATGGAGCAGACGTGCGCTTGGGCCTCATTACCAAGATGGATTTTTTTCATTCAGCTACTGATGTTTCCTAAATTCCCGGAAAAAGTCACTTAATCCGCCTGCCCTGAGGGCCTGCGCTGGCTGCTGTGTCACCCGGGCTGCTTGGCGAGATTGGACCTGGCTGCTGGGGCGGGATCGGAGGGTGGGAGCAGACACCACGCAGCCCGGTGGAACGCGGGCCTGCTCCGGACGTCTCCGTCAGGCCTGCTTCTTTCTTGCTGCTCCGGTGCCTGCGGTGGGTCTTTCTTCCCCCAGAGGAGCTTCTTTTTTGCCACTTGGAGCAGTCCAGGGGCCAGTCTGCTCACCCTGCCGTGCCACTGACCTTCAGCTCAAGGTCAAAGGCCGCTGAAGAGCTGCCAAGAGCCAGGGTGGGCTTGGGGAACCTTGAGACCCTCTGGTGGCAAATCCCAGAGCTTCCCGGACACCAGCCTTATGGCCATTCAACTAGAACCTGTGATACCAGAGAAATGTGTGGGTGGTCTTTCCCCATTGTGAGTGGGAGTGGGGTTCTTGGGGTACCACGGGAGTAAGGATTTCCAGAGGCCCCCGTGGAGGATGCGATATGGCAGAAAGCGTTATTTCCAAGGAATTGCATCCCTTCAGTAAAGCTCAAAGCAACACCAGTCTCCAGTGTTGCAGCATCAGGCTAGTTCCGGTCCATTAGTCATTGTGTGTGGGGGCCCCCATGGCTGTGGGCCGTGTGGGCGAATGTAGGGGAGCAGGAGCGTGAGAGCCCCACAAGCCAGGAGTCCATCAGGAGGAACCGAGAGCCTGAGAGCACAGGCCTTCGTTGTAGGGGTGGGGCACCTCGTTTCTGCCGAGGGCCCTGTGGACATTTACAGCACCATTCGCGGGCGATACAAAATTATCAGCTTAAAAAGTAGCCTGCTTATTGGGTCAAACATTTAATTAACTCGCCCCTAATGCCTTGGCAGGGACAGACCAAATGATTCCGTGGGCCAGATGTCCCCACCCCTGGTTTAGGGAATTAAATATTCCAAATTTTGCCCCCTTGCAGGGGCCACGCCCATTCCGGCCGATAACCTCTGTTCTCGGGTGTGACGGACAGTAAGCACCTTCCCTGTGTCACCCCAACTTTACTGGGCGTCTGTCTCCCACCTGTCCAGCCCCCTCCCCCCGCTATCTGCGGGGAGTAGCCGGGAGGCCCCCTGGGGAGTGCAAGGCTGCAGCTTCCCGGCAGAGCTGCCCACATGGCATGCCTGTAAGGTTTGGCCTTCCCTTGGCTCCTTTCTGTTAGGAATGACTAGGTCAGCGGTTCTCAACCTGTGGGTCGCGACCCCTTTGGCGGTCGAACGACCCTTTCATAGGGGTCGCCTAAGACCATCCTGCATATCAGATATTTACATGACGATTCATAACAGTAGCAACATCACAGTTATGAAGTAGCAACGAAAATAATTTTATGGTTGGGTCACAACATGAGGAACTGTATTTAAAGGGCCAGAAGGTTGAGAACCACTGAACTAGGTTAACCACAATGGTCTCCCTCCGGAGACCCTGTCCACTTAGCCTGCCTGCGTGCCACACCCTGCCCGCCAGGAGCTCCCCGCTGTGACAGAGGGTGTAGTGCAGCGGGAGGAGTGCTGTAGGAGCAGGGCATGGGGTGGCCCCAGGCAGAGGGCGCCAGAGAGCTCTGTGAGCTGGGCCTGGAGGGTGGAGACCCAGGTGCCTGGGGAGGGCAGTGCAGGAGGAGGCACACCTCTGTAGAGGCAGGGGGACAGCGGAGTGCAGGGCCTGGGGGGCGGGGGGAGGGGTGCATTTGGCATAGCAAATGGTTTGGGGATGTGGGGAGTCGGCAGGGAGAGGGAGGCGGGCCGAGGAGGGTGAAGTGAATGAAGTGAGAAGTGAGGCTTGTGAAGGGCCCCGGTGCCTGGCTACGGCGTGTCCTACATGCAGCAGAGCCATCGGAAAAAGGGTTCTTTCTATTCAGGAAGCAAGTGGGTCTCTGGGGAGGTCAGGTCCAGAGGCAGACCTGGAGGGGGACTGCGTGGTGGGCGAGCGAGCCTATTGGAGGCTCTAAAACAGTAAACCAAGCTGTACTCCAGAGGCACAGACGCGTAAGCTTTAGCTCACAGCTGTGGCCGCTGCACCCCCTGACCTGCGGGGGCCAGTGCAGGCCCGAGGAGCAGGTTCTGGGGCAGTAGATGGAGCTTGGTGTGCTGTTACTTTAAAGCAATGGCAGGTTTGCTTTCCAAATCTCTCTGTCTCAGGCTGGGGTTGAGTTCCTGTCCTCTTAGCAGGGGGACGCCAGTGTGGGGGTCAGCTTGTGCTTCTGAGACGCCCCTCTGTCTCTGATGTTTCTGTGATGCCGTATACCCTTTATAGCCCCCAGAAGGTAGGGAGGCAATAGACAGTGATTAAACCCATTTCCCAGGTGGAGAAACTGAGGCTCTGAGAGATGACTTGCTCCTGGTGGCATAGCCAGGGCCTCACATCTCAACTCAGAACTTTGCTCACTCTTTGGGGGGTAAAAAGAGCTGAAGACTCATAGGAGACACAGACCCCCCAAAGGAAGGTGATATTAGGTGCCAGCTTGCCAATCGGGTTCCAAGGCCATTGACTAAGTGCCTCTAACACTGGAGAAGGGATCGTAGGCCCCCTGGCCGCCCCTGGAGCAAACCTCCCCACAGAGATTTGTCGCACCCCCTCCTCCCCCCGGGATGCTGGGCGGAGCCTGGACACATCTGGGGGTTTGCAAGGGGTTTGTGTTTGCTGAGTCATGGATGAGAGTCACTGGGAGGCCAGCCGGCCCCTCATGAGTGAGCAAAACCGTCTCTAGGCCTGGGTTGGGGTCGGGGTTGGGGTCGGGGTTGGGCTCCCTCCTGAGACAGCTGTCTGGCACCCCCTCGGGCCCCTTGCCACCGGAGCTTCGGGCCCTTTCCCCTGGGTCTGGTCATTGTACATTCGAGAGAACGCAGGCAGCAGGAAGCAGTGTTGGCAAATCCGTTTAGCAGCTGTTGCCAGGAACGGTAATTTTGTGCAGCCTCTTGTCCTCTGTTGTGGTAAATAACAGATAATGGCATTTCCAGTCCGAGGCGTGGCCAGGCGCTACTCACACGGGCCTCACCTCACGGCTGCGCCCGGCCAGCTGCCACACCTCAGAAGCCTGCGTTCTTCATCGCTCTCCGGCCGCAGCCTTTCCCACGCGGCCCTGAGCTGTTCGCTGACCTTAACTTGGGGTGGATGGAGCCTGCCCTCTGTCCCCCGAGGGTGGAGAGTGGCCAGCAGGTGCCTCTCCTGCTGCTGGGACAGCTGGGAGGGGGCAGGGAGGGGGGAGCCAGCTTCTCTTCAGAGGCTGCCTGTAGCCCCGGCCTCCAAACCAAGAAAGAGTCGGGCCTTTCTCAGACGCAGCTTGGGGGATCTTTCCTCGCTCCCTCACGAACTCCCTCCTCGCCCTTGTCATCCGCCTTCTGTGGGAGGGGCGGCTCTCCCAGGTGACAGATGAGAAACTGATTACGATCTGCCGATCTGCCGGGCCTGCCCAAGACCCCTCTGCCCCTGAAGCACCTCTGCCGTGCCCAGTTTCCAGGCCAGACAGGCGTGGACTCCGGCCTCCAGGGAGCGAGCGAGGCCTGAGCGCCGGGGCCACCGCACGGCCTCCCCACCAGCTCCCAGCTGCCCACGGGGGAGTCTCATGAGCCTCCCAGCTCGTTCCCTGCGCCTCTGCTTGTTCATCTTGCCCACATGCGGCTTGATCAGTGGGCTCTGCCCACCCCCTGAAGTCTTCAGTGGCTCCCTACTGCCCACAGAATGAAGTCAGACCGCCTCCACACGGTGTCCAGGGCCCCCAGTCCGTTCCCTGGGCACAGGCTGCTGACTTCGGCAGCGTAAATGAACCTCCCGGGCTGGGAGTCCCGGGGCCTGAGGGTCGGGCCTGACCGCACCTGCCCGAGCATCACTGCTCTCCTTGGAGTGGGCCAGCACATCACCCTGGTCCCTAATTGCTCATTAGTGCTGCTGCCGCTGGAATCTTCAGGAGCCTGAGGGTGTTTGTCTAGGCTGCTGTGTTTTTTTTTTTTTAAAAAATCAGTTCCAAGGACAGGTATTCACCGGCTTCGAGGATAATTGACTGTGGCCCAGGCCCTGGAGGGGGCGTGGGGAAGGGAGAGGGCATTTTCACATACACCGACCTTTCGAGAGTTAGGATGACCCTGGAAGCAGAGAAGACAGCGCTGGCCTCTGGAGCAGCTGCCGAGGGCTGACGTGTCTCCGGCTGAGTTGGCGGGGGCTGAGCTGGGGGGTGGGAGGGCCTCCGACCTGGGCCCTCGGGGTCTGTGCAGTCACTGGAGAGACAGTCAGTAGGATGCAATCGGCACTCCCCTCTGGACGCTCACTGTGGGAGCTCACGGGAGGGAGTGGGCGTCGAGGAGGGAGTCACGGAGGAGAACACATTTGCGTTATTCCTGAGGGAGGCTTAGAAGCTCACTAGCCATGCGGCACAGCCCCGGCAAAGGCATGGAGGCATGGGAATCCCGGGAGTGCTGGGAGCAGACAGTGACGCTCGGCGGGCGCGATGGGCTTGGCGAGGCTGCAGAGTGAGGTGGGGGCCAAGGACTTCCGCGTGCATCCGTGTTCTCGTCTTTCTGCCCCTCAGCCTGTGAGCCTTCCCGTGCTCTCGCCTAGTCCGGGGCCTGGCAGCAGCAGGGCCGTGGGAACTGTTTTCTGGATGCTCTTGGCATCATCGGCCTGACCTGCAGTGAAGGTGCTGCCCACCAGATTCTAGGGGGAGGGGTGGCGGAAGGATAACTGAGGCTCCTGCCTCGCCTTCCGACAAGCAAGGCTGAGATGTCAGTGTCTTTGAAGTCAGGTGGAGACGCTGGGCACACGCGCTGGGACTGTCACATTTCAGAGCTAGCGTCTTCGCGGCAGAGCTGGCCAGGGGTCCTCGCATGGCCAGTGCTGACCGCAGCCAGCGCCCTCCCTCCACGCTGGGGCTTCGTGGCAGCCCCGGGGGGAGCCAGCCACACCTGCAGCCATGAGCTCAGGGGCTGCTGAGAGGGGCGGGCATTATCAGGGCTCTGGACGTGAGGATGAAGCAACCCCAAATGGTCTAGCCCCGTGGTTGGCAAACTCATTAGCCAACACGGCCAAATATCAACAGTACGACGATTGAAATTTCTTTTGAGAGCCCAATTTTTTAAACTTAAACTATATTGTTTAATTGTTATTAATTGTTATTAACTTAATCAGGGTACTCCTAAGGCTTAGGAAGAGCCACACTCAAGGGGCCAAAGAGCCGCATGTGGCTCACAAGCCGCAGTTTGCCGACCACGGGACTAGCCTCTTCCTGCCTGTCACTCTGAGAAGCAGGCTCCTTTAACAGAGGCTGGGCCAGGGGACGCGGGAGGCAAATCCTCTGTGGGAGGCCCGGCCCCAGGGCCTCCGGAAAGCAGAGGTGGGTTATGCAACCAGGGCCAGGCTGGGGAGGCTGCAGGGCTTTGTCTGGCCATCAGTTCCCTGCGTTGGTGCTCCCGGTATGGCCGGTGTCGGTCTCGGAAAGTGAGCTTCCGTTTATCTTCAGACCAGCATTGTTTCCTGGGCCCCTCCTCGGCTAGTGTGGGGGTCACCGAGAGTGTGGGTGAGAGGTCAGATCGGGACTGGGACCCCAGCCTGCCCTCCGCGGGCTGCCCTTGTGTGACCCGGGACAGATGACCTAAGCTGTCTGCCCCGTCTCGCCTTGTTAAGTGAATAATCCGTGTCAGGCACGCCTGCCGAACCCAGCACAGCACGCGGCGTGTTATATAATAAGCCCTTGTGTTTATTGTTACGGACCTGGGTCTGCATCCTGGCTCTGCCACCTCCTCGTTACGTGAACTTAGCCGAGCCACCCAGCCTCTCGGGGCCTCCGAGAGCCTCATCCACGACATTCGGACCATAAACCCTTCCTCAAGGGGCCATTGTGAACGTAAATGAGATTGAATGTGCTCATGATAATGTGTGTTGAGTGCTGAGTTGGTGCCAGGCATGGCCGCAGCGCTCAGTAAATGGCAGCTGTTATCATTATTATGAGCTGTAACTCTAAGCGACCGTGAAGCGAGGAGCAAGATGGATGTAAGCCGCCTCCTTCACCTCCCGGGCCTTCCCTGCCCCGACCCCGCCCAGCCGGAGCAGAGGTGAGAGCGGCAGGCCGCCCTGTGACCTGGCCGCCCTGGAAGACCGCTGGTCCGAGTGTCACACCTCAGTGATCCCGATGGGGCCACGTGGACCTGCGGCTGGAAGTCTGGGGGACATGCCCAGCTCGGCCCGGTCACTTCTAGGAGCCGGTGGGCGGCACAGAAGCCAGGGGCTTTTTCCTTTAGGGCTGGAAGGAGCTGCTAGTAAGGAGGGCTCCAGGAGTCTAGCCCCAGCAGCGGGAGCCCGGAGGGCGGAGCAGGCCGTGTTCAGGGCTTACGGAAGCTGGACGAGGGTCGTGGCGCCCTTGATTGCGTTGGACTCCGTCTACCACCTATTCTTCCTCCCGAGCAGGCGGGCGCGGGGCCAGGGATGGGCCTGAGGTGCACACCCCGCTGGGAGATGTTAGGAGGCGCGTGTTCCGGAACCCCTGCGAGGCCCCTTCTCAGAGGAGTGGCCAGTTCTAATGCACGTTGATCTCTACTCACGGAACCCTGGGGAGTCCCCACGCGGCTCCTGACTGGGAGCTGTGGGCGCTTCCTCTGTCCAGACTTTCGCCTTTCGAAACCCAGGCCCCCTTTGGATTAAAAGGAAACTTTCCACATTCTTTTTATTTAAAAAAAAATGATTTTATGGATTTCAGAGAGAGGGACAGGGAGAGGGAGACATCAATGGTGAGAGAGAATCATCAACCAGCTGCCTCCTGCCCACCCCCTACAGGTGAACCCACAACCCAGGCATGCGCTCTGACCGGGAGTCCACCCCCGACTCCTGGTGCGTGGGTCGATGCTCAACCACCACGCCACACCGGCCGGGCTTCCCACATTCTTTTATAACACGATTTGACGTTTCAAAATACTACCCTATGTTTGAAAAAAGTGAATATGATAGTGAACATGCTTTCCCACTACATGCGTCCCATCATCCCTCGGCCCCGGAGGGTCTGTCACTGTCTCAGAGAAGAGGGACCCCAGACGGAGCCGCTGTGTGCAACCTTCACAGACGCACGCACAGGAGGGGCTCCCCCGGCTTCTGGGGCACATCTGGCCTTGCCTGAGACAGGCTGGCTCCGGGACCTCCCTGGCTGCATCCCGCGGCCCTTTGTCCCTCCCGTGTTTATGCGCATAATTCCCTGTGCGCACGGTCCTGCGTCAGCGCCTAGTCACACTTGGTGCTCTTGCACGCACGCCCGCGCTGTGCACCTCGTCCCCGGGGCTGTGTCGTGGGCACGTCTTGACACCTCACACCAAGCACATCCCTGGCGCCCAGCGTGCCATCCTCAGATGCCGTTGCCTGAGTGAGCAAATTCGTCGAGACCGAGTACCATGGCTCCTGTGGTCCCCCTTTGCTCAGACATTATTAGCTTGGCTATTTTTTTTTTTAAACCTTCCTCTCAGCTTCAGATTGAAGAACCTTCTCCACTCCCTGGCCCAGCTGTTGTTTGAAACCGTAGCTGCCTCCACTGGGCCCCCGTCACCCACGCTGCACGCCCCTTGGGCCCCATCGAGGCGGCTCAAACCGCCTTTTCCTGTGATCTCGGGGAAAAGAGGCAAAAAACAGGCACACAGTTCCTGGTCTCAGAGGTGATGCGCGGATAACCAGGACCTGGAAGAGTTAACAGGGGCCGGTGGGTGGGCCCAGTGGAGGGGGCAGGTGAGCAGCCATCGCCCCCAACCCCAACCAGCCTGGCGGTCCCTTCCTGCCTGAAGTGCCCCTGTCCCCCGTCAGACACGCACAGTGGGGCAGGAGCGCAGACATGATCCAAGGTCCACGAGAGGCGTGATCTCTTATTATGCGCTTGTGAATGGTCATAATCAAGAGCTGCTTCTGTTCCCTTTGTAACCCTCCCTTCCACCCGGGACACGGCACCACGCGGCTGCCTAGTGAGTGTCAGGTGGAGGGAGGAGGTGCTTGGAAGCTCGTCCTGAAATCTGCACCGCTTCCTGCCTCCTTTCCTCGGGGAGAGGCCGC
This sequence comes from Myotis yumanensis, assembly GCF_028538775.1. Taxonomy (NCBI): domain Eukaryota; kingdom Metazoa; phylum Chordata; class Mammalia; order Chiroptera; family Vespertilionidae; genus Myotis; species Myotis yumanensis. Next base: position 18,993,959 of record NW_027223767.1, on the reverse strand, counting down.
GAGGGGCGGGGCCTCACAGGCCAGGGGTTGGGGGGGGGGGGTCCCGGAGCAGCGCCATGTGCGGGAGAGAAGGGCCTGCTCGCAGGTGGCGGTGCTGCTTCTAGAAGCCTGTATTGCTGCGTCGTTTTCCCTAAAACACCATTGGGTGTTTCCTGGTTGAAGGTTTGCTTTCTGGCAATGAGAACACACCGTTCGGTGTGGAACGCATATGTGTGGGGTCCCGTCTTCACGTTGCTTCATGCATGTGCTGCTGTCGTTCGTAGGTAGCCATTTCTGCCCTTCCGTGGGGGCCTGTGCGCATCCTGTGAGCGTCGTTCACAGAGAGACCCGCTCCCTGGCATTGTCGGTTGGTTGGAACCTTGGCAAAGTCCTTTTCCACACGAGTCTTGCCAGTTCACAAACTCCTACAGCCCCTGGGACACTGGAGGGCAGTGGGCTGCCCCTGGCTCATCCTCGTCGTTCCCAGAACAAAGCCTCGCACCAGTATTGACGAAACGTTAGTTGAATTAAAGCATCAAATATTTTCAAATTAACCGTCTTCAATATTCACTTCTGCCGCGCAGCGTACATTTCCTGGCCTCCTTGTACGGAACACTTGAGCACAGTTTCATCTTATTTTGGTTGACTGAGTGTCGCCAACATCTCTGTCTGTGTGATGGATGGTAATCCCGCCGAGCCCTCGGGGCCTGTGGAGGGTGCGAGCTGTTCCCCGGTTACTGAATGTTCCTGAGAGGCGTTGGTGTCTGCGTGCGAGCAGCTTTGTTCCCGGCCCCGCACCCCCTCCCTTCCTCTGATCAGATCAGTTTGGGAACCCCCGGTGGAGCTGGGGGTTCTGCGTGAGGTGGGCGGGGACTCACAGGGAGGCTGTGAAGGCCCACCTGGGAGCCAGGGCCCGAGCGCAGGTGCACCTCGCCTCGAAGGCCCACTTGCACTTCCTGCCTCTCGGCGGCGGTGTGGGAAGGTGAAGGTGTTACCTGGCAGTGGCGGCGCTCCAGGGAGCCCAGGGGTCACCCGAGTGGCCGGGGTTATGAGGACATCAAGGAGGGCGCCCCCTCAGACATTAGGATGAGGCTGCATCCCCGGGAAAGGAAAGGGCACTGAGCATCCGTTGTTTAGGGTCGCACCCACATGACCTCTCCGGCCCTGCCGGCTGCACCCCAGGGTGGAGGACAGGCCAGGAGGGGTCCTGTGGGGTGCGACCCTTAACATGGGATGCTCAGAGCCCTTTCCCTGGGGTTCGGGCCAGCCTGAGTCACACACGTACCCTGAGAGTGAGGCCTGCCCGGCCCACAGCCCGGCCACCCCTGGACACCCTCCCCCGAGCGCAGGCTCTCCCACCTCCCCTGTGCTGCCACGTGGGTGTTTCCTGTCTCTCTGTCTCGTCTCCTCGGTAACTGGCACATGCTAGGGGGGACCACATCTTGCCTTCTCAATTGCAATAGTACAAGTAGCTGCTGTGTGTTCATTCATTTATTCTGCAAACGTTCACTGTGCCAGGCACTGGGAGTAGGAAGGTGAACGGAACAGACCTGGCCTCTGCCCTCGGGGAGCTGACAGCTGGGAGAGGAAGTGGTGGTAGTCATAGAGCCACGTGAATGAGGCTAAAATTCCCGACAGCTGAGGACAAAAGGCAAGAGCTCATTATGGAAGCTCCAACCAGGGAGGAAGTCAGGGAGGGCTTCCTTGAAGAAGTGGTGCTTTTGCGGAGACCTGAAAGTTAACGAAGAGGGAGTGTGGTCAAGTGCATCCCAGACAGAGAGAGCAGCATGTGCCAAGGTCCTGTGGCAGGAAAAACAGTGAGGACCAGAGACTGAAGACAGGCCCACGTGGCTGGGGCTCACAGCACCGGGGCCGGGGGAGGGACTGGCAAGGAGGGAGAGTCTAGCCTGAGTGGGCCTCACACCATGCGAAAGGGGTTGTTTTCATCCAGAGAGCCACAGGAAGTCTTTGAAAGCTTTTATGCTGGCAGGGATGGGAGAAATAACATGATTAGATTTGCATCTTGAAAAGATCACTCTGGCTGCCATATCGGGAACCAGCTGGAGGCTGGCCAAAGTGGGGATGAGGAGACCAACTGGGGGGCTCTGGTGCAGGCCGGGCCCTTGAGGGGGCAGCACGGATCGGGGAGGGTGATAGAGGGCAGTTGACAGTCGAAATTTAAAGTTTTTGGAGATGGATTATTTGGGTGGGAATGAGGGAGAGGGAGGATGGAGGATGATTCTGGGTTTTGGCTTGTATCACTGATGGGTGCTGGCACCCTCTACGGATCCAGGCATGTGGGTCAGGACTGTGGTTACTGCCTGCTCTGTACCGTGTTCTGTGCGAAGCACTTTCATGAATCGTCTGCCTTGATCCTCCCTGCGGTGGCATGAGTCCGCCTGTTACCACTGTTCACAGATGAGGAAATGCGCCTCAGAGAAGGTTAGTGACAAGTCTAAGGTTGCATCTGAACGGCCCCAAAGTCTGTGCCCCGTGGGCCAGCCCCTGAACCATCCCCTTCCCCCTGTGTGCTCTAGTCTGGGATACATGTGTGCAAAAGGAACGCACGGAGTGGCCGAGACAGGATTGAGGGGATTGTATGTGCCAACTGAAGGCCTGGACTTTTTTTTTTTTTTTAATATATTTTATTGATTTTTTACAGAGAGGAAGGGAGAGGGATAGAGAGTTAGAAACATCGATGAAGAGAAACATCGATCAGCTGCCTCCTGCACACCCCCTACTGGGGATGTGCCCACAACCAAGGTACATGCCCTTGACCGGAATCGAACCCGGGACCCTTCAGCCCGCAGGCTGACGCTTTATCCACTGAGTCAAACCAGCCAGGGCAAGGCCTGGACTTTTGTCACTTCTGCTCTGAGTGAGGCCCAGAGCTGGACTTGGTTTGTTGGACACTCAGACACAATACTAGGCTGTGGGAAGCATGAGGCAGCCGTGACCACCGCGGAAGCCAGTGCTCACCTGCCCAGGGCAATTCCGCTCAATGGAAGCCCATCTCAGGCAGGGAAGCAAGCGACCGCCCCCGGCCCCAGAGCTGTCCTTCACACGGCTGTGGAGTGAACCCTGTGCACCAACTTCACGTCACAGCTGGCTCATACTCTCACTGGATCTTTAAAATACTACCAGCTTCATTTTCTTTTTTGGAACCTGGGAATAAAGACCAAGCCCGTAGGGGAAGAGGCTCATTATTCTCTTACTGATTGGAGATTTAGTAGCGGAGCAGTTATGTATTACTTGAACTGGAGCATGTTATCTTTTTGCTGGCCTGGATTCCCCAGCCAGAGACACGACACAACTGAGAGATGGTGGGATCTGACCGCGGGTTCCACCAGTGATGGCAGGCAGCCTGAAAACAGGGCTGTGCGTGGGCGAGGAGGGTGTGCCTGGTCATACCACCCCCACCCCCTCCAAAGCACCCCCACAGGGCAAAGGGAGGAGGGAGCATTCGGGAGGTGTCACTCATCCACACCCTCTCCCGCTCTCCCCACCCCCAGCGTGGGAGCTGACCACCAGCCTCTTGCGGGCATCTGGCCCCCACCACCTCTGTCCCCAGGCCAAGTGGTCTGTGTGCTGTGGTCTGTGGGTAGAAGACAGCACACAGCTCTGGGCACTCTCTCCTGGTCTCTTTCTCTGTTCCCCACCAGCATGGATGTGTAATCAATCAGACAATATTTATTGAGGGCATGTGCACACCCGTCCTTCGAGCCCGGCTTAACCATCACTCTGGCAATGCAGCGGGCAGCCACTCAGCCCAGGCAGGCTGACCTGGGACCGAGCGTTGGGCGCTTCACTGGGGACGCATGAGGCCTGGGCCCTGCCTGCCCCGCACTGTGCCATGCGGCCCATGGGCACTCGGCAGGGGACGGTTACAGGAATCAGTAAATTGGAAGTTGAGTAGGAGTCAGATGGGGAGGGGTGGGGAGGGGTGGGGAGGGGTGGGGTGGGGTGAGGCCAAGACAAACGACAGGCTGAGAATGGCAAGCACTGGATCCCAACAGCTGATTGGAAGTGAGGCCTTGTGGGCAGCAGTGGGGACAGGCCAGTGAGGGCAGCGGTGAGCGCGGAGGCACCACGCCGAGGCCCGGGCCCCGGGGCCCAGTGCCATCTAGCTGGACTTCCTGCGATGCTGGAAATGTTCTATTTCTGTGCCATTCGATGTGACGTGTGTCTATTGAGCACTTGAAATACGGTCAGTGTGACCGAGGAGCTGGGCTTTTCCTTTTATCTAGTTTCAATTAATTTTGATTTAGATAGCCACATGTGGCTGGGGGCTACCACATGAGCTGGTGCAGGTCTGGAGGAGAATCACGCAGGGTTTCGGAGCAGGGCGCGCGGGCGTCGCTGATAGGAATAACCGGCAGTTATTGAAAGCTTATAATGTGCCGGTCGCTCTTCATGTGAATCTCAGTGAACCCTCAAGACAACCCTAGGGCACAGATACGATCCCATTTCACAGAGGAGAACATCTGAGGCTTAAGAGGCTTTTTGTAGCTTGCTCACGGGCCCACCCGGGCCTGCCTCACTCCAAAGCCTGCACCAGAGCACCAACTGCAGTGCTTGGAACCGGCTCAGGGCAGCGTTTCTGGACAGCAAAGTCGGTGACAGGGCAGGATAGCATGAGGGGGAGACCTCGGGAGGACAGGGGCTCGGAGCGATCCAGGTGAGATAGATGACGACGAGCCCCGGCGTGCAGAGGCAAAAGAGGGGGCACAGTCCTGGGCAGGGGCTGTGTCCTCCCAAAATCCGTGTGTGGAAGCCCTGACTCCAATGTGATGTTGTCTGGAGTGAGGCCTTTGGGAGGCAGTTGGGGTTGGATGAGGCCGTGAGGGTGGGCACCGTGGTGGGATCCGTGCTGTATACGCAGAGGAGGAGCCTAGAGCTCTCTCTTCACCATGTGAGGGCACAGCGAGAAGGAAGGGGGCACATAGAAAGGGCCCTCTCCGAGAACCCGGCCTGCTGGCACCCTGGTCTGGGAGTTCCGGCCCAGAACCGTGACACGTGTGTCTGCTGTGTAAGCCACCCCGTCTAGGATTTGTTTTGGGATAGCAGCCCGAGCTGACCGCGACAGGGGCAGAGGCCGTAGCGCCCCCACCTTTGCTGAATGTGTGGGGCGGGGCGGCCACAGCGTGGGAGGGAGGCTGTGGGGACGCCCATGGAGTGTTGCTGGGGAGGCCTCTGGGCCTGGGCTCCCTGTCCGCCCGGGGAAACCTCTCCCCGTTGAGGAGCAGCCGCCCTCCCCCTCAGAGAAATATCGAGGAGGGCGGAGCCAGACTCCCAGAACCAGTGTCGTGGAGCAGATGAGCATATGCGGCTGCACACTCATCCCCAGCACAGCCTGTGCCAGGTCATTCCGTGTCACCTCTGCCCATTCATTCATTTGAGAATCATCAGCCACACTCCCAGGCACGTGAGCCGGCTCCTTGGAGAGCCCTGGGCACCAGCTTGGCACTGGGCAGGGGAGGGCGTTACCCAGCCCTCCTAGGTCCCGAAGCCTGATTGTGCCTTCGTAGCGGTGGGACCTCCGGCGGCCTTTACCATCTCCAAGCCTCCGCGTCTTCAGCTGCATCATGGAGAGCCTGCCTCCCCCTCCCTCATACGTTGTTGCTTGGCACACGCAATTGCTCAGGAAACGGTAGCGACTGGTCTCGTGTCCTCTCCTTATTCCCGGCACCGTTGTCTCAGGGGCAGGGGCAGGGCACACTGTGCTTGGAGGGCGACTGGCATCGCACCCTATAAGCGTGTAGAACGCTCACCAGGAGCATCTCACCCCTTGAAGGGCCACACTCCTTCTCACACGTGCACCGTTTGTTTATCCCGGGTGGTGGGAATTAGAAGGAAAACAGCCAGCCGGCGTCAGCACCTCCTTCCTCTCTCTTTACCCCTGGGGGGGAGCCCTGTGTGCACTTCCACCCGATGGGCTCACGGGGGGCCTGTCCTAGAGGTAGAAGGGCTGGGGGTGAGATTGGGAGGGATATCGAGAGGCAGTCCTAGTGGTGAAGAGGGGATTTCAGATCAGGTCACGGGTGGTGGGCCGGGGCTCCAGGGGGCAGGCTGCCAAACCCAGGCCTGGCGCAAAAGTGGCCAGGCCCTTCCTCTCCAAGGGACCCTGGAGTTCAGAGGGCGAGCAGCATAGAAGTGAGCATCCAGACAGGGACCCTCCCCAAGCCCGGGACCTTCACGAGAGCTGGGAAGGGGCCCGCGGTGACGGGGATGGACTTTCTTGCCAGCCCAGAGAGCTGGGAGCCGGGAGGTTACCTTTTATTTGGAGAAACAGGAGGAAAGTGACAGTTCTCATTGGACGGTATTGGATGGTAGCCAATGCACACCCTCCCGCCCCAAGAACGTGTTGGCTTCCCTTCCACCGACAGCTGGCTCCCTCTCCTGCAGCTCGGGCTCAGCTGCCCGATCAGGCGGGGACGACAGGCTCTGGGAAGCCAAGTTGGTGACATTTTCCTCTGCATGGAGAGGGGTGTGCCTCTTGCTCAGTTGGCAGCCTGCAGGAAAGGCCAGGCAGTAGATCCAGCCTTCCCTCGGTGCTGGGGCAGGTAGGGGGGCCAGAGAGAGCCGCCAGCCTGGAGGGCCGTGGCAGAAACGTTGAGTAGCCCCCTGCGCCAGTGCTCAGAGGAGGGCCTGCTGTCGCCGAGGCAGACTGTACCGTGAGCCGGGAACGGGTCTCGGCCCCACCAGGTCCCCTGCCTCCCGGGGCATGTCACCTGGCCTTTCCCACCACTGTGTTGCCTTGCATTTCAGGGAAGCAAAATATGTATGAAGAAGTTCTGAGCTTAAGCAGCAGAGAAGGTCAGCCACTGCAGGAACGAGGTTCTGGCTACTTATGTGTCAGGAGAAATTACATAACGGCTCCAGAGCCAGACCTGAGTCCGCTACTTGCTGGGTGAACTTGGCAAATTCTCTACCAACTTCTAGCCCCCGATGCCTCACCTGTGAGGCGGGCCTGATGCTTAGGGAGTAGGGTGCCTGGGCTCGTTCCGTGAAGGGACCGGGCATGAAGTAAGTCGCTGGTCCTTCTCACGGCAGCATCTTCTCACGCCCGTGACTTTTTTTGCGTGCTTATACACAAATGCGTTTTCTTTGTTGCATAACATCCTCTGCCGCCCACCTTTCCGGGGAGGGACGCAGCCTGCTGTGCCCGGGCCATCTCGTATTCTGCTGCCTGTGCTTGGCTCTTCCACTCGCACCCGGCGTTTGGGAGGCTTCCAGCTCCCTGCTGCGGAACATGATGCAGCTGTGAATGTCGGGCAGCTTGTTTGTGCTGTGCTCCTAACAGAGTGTGATTGTGGGGGTGAATCTGTGCCGTGGAGATTCATGGGTGGGCAGGTCCGTGGTGCCCCAGAGCCACCGGTGCCCTTTGGGTGATTTGCCCTTCTGGCCTGAAGCCACAGCCATCCCTCGGAATACGGCCGAGGGCTCCCCGGCCACGGCTTCCCCAGCCCCTCCCCTGAGGAGGAAGCCGCTCAAGTGTTGACCTCCCCGTGTCCTCTCTCTTATAGAAAGTCTGCACCAAGTGTGGGATCGAGGCCTGCCCTGGCCAGAAGCGGCCCCTGTGGCTGTGTAAGATCTGCAGTGAGCAGAGAGAGGTAGGGTGCCCAGAGCAACGGGTGGGGGGCCCTGGGGCCGGGTCTGAGCCCATCCCACCAGGGGAAGTTCATGGTTGGTCACGGGGAGGGCCTTCTCTGGAGGTCAAGGAGGACCTCCTGGGGGTGACCAGGGAGAAGGGTGGGGGTCACCTGCTGGCTGGCCCATTTTCACAGCGTGGAGGTGGTGGTGGGCCCTGGTTCTGCTATGCCTGGGGCCCCTGGCTTCGGTGGGAAGCCCTCACGCTGGGTGTAGGTTGCGTGGCATGGGGGGGAGGGGGGCAGGGGGCACCTATTATTATAGCAATAGTAACGTCCACCCCAGGTTGCACATTTATCATGAGCCTGGCACTGCTCTGTATGAATCCATTAAATCCTTTCACGATCCCCTGTGAGGGTGTGTCAGCATCCCCTTCCGCTGATGGGAAATGGAGACTCGGGAGGTGGGCACCCAGCTGGCTCCTGTGGGAGCCGGAAGGAAGTGCAGCCAGGTCTGCTGTGGTGATGCCACCCCACAGGCCCTTCCGGTGCAGAGGTTCTGTCATTCTAGTTCTTCCCCATTTAGGAGAAGGAATGGAAGCTCAGTGGGGCCGTCACAGGTGTGGGGCTTGAACCTGCATCTCCTAACCCCAGACCCCGGGCTTTCCTCCCTGTACCGGGATCGGAAGTGGGGCCACACCGGAGCGGGACGTTGGCAGGAGCTTCCGGAGAGGGGCACGGGACGGGGGTGGTGGGAGCAGAATGCGCCGCGCCCTTGGTCACCACATGTGGATCCCTTTCCTTGCGTGGCACTTGGTATGTGCTCTCACTGAGGGCCCATGAGAGGCCTTCGGTGTGGGAAATTCTCAGCCAGGCTGTCCTTGAACACTGCTGCCCCTGCCGTTCCGTGTCTCCCCTCTGCGATCCCATTGGCTGCCTGGCAGAGCCCCCCAGCCCGTCCTCCGCGGCCACCGCTGCCCTTGTTTATTGCTTTATCTTCCTGCACACATTGATCAGTCCTGTCTTCAGGCCACTAAGTCTCTGGGACTGTCTCCCGGCTGTTGGTGTTGCTGGTTCTGTCTCTTCGCGTCGGCTTTCCCCGGGCGCGTTGGGGTTTGGGTTTGCGTGCTCATCTCGAAGGGGAGTCCGTGTCCCCCTCTTGCTCTCCCTGCTCATCACCTCCACCCAGGTCCTGGGGGGCCCGGTGCAGAGCCAGGCCTCTCGGGATAGTGATGAGCTGTGTCCATGGTGACAAGGGGACTATTCCCAGGGCCAGTCATCAAAGCCTCAGGCAGCCTGGCCAGGCCCCGGCTGTGTGGGTGCCGCTTCCAGCTCCCCTCCGTGTTCGTAGTCTTAGGTGAGCTCTAGTTAGGGGGTGCAGGGGGGAGCTTTGCTTCTTCAGCCTCTTTTCCCAGATGGGAAATCCCGTCACCAGCCCCCGTTTTCAGTGGCTCTGGCTCTGGTCCCCCACCTCCCGTGGTCCCTGTGCCCTAGAAGACCAAGCTCCCGGTTGCCTCCACCGGCCGAAGGGCCCAGAACTCCACGGGTGGGGCCTTCAGCTCCTCCAAATAGGAAACATTTGGAGTTTCTCGTCCATCGAGATGAACATCTTGTTTTTGAGCGCAGACAGGTGTGCTTGCTGTGTTTAGAACATGCTCCTCGGGACAGGGAAGGTACCCAACACGTGAACTAACATTCCACCTTGCCTGGAGGCCCCTGATTTCTCATCCCGACTCGGCGATGATAATCTCTGTTTCTTAGAGACGCTGTAAGAATTCAGCCAGGCCCTGACCGGTTTGACTCAGCGGATAGAGCGTTGGCCTGCGGACTCATGGGTTCTGGCTTCGATTCCAGCCAAGGGCATGTACCTTGGTTGCAGGCACATCCCCAATGGGGAGTGTGCAGGAGGCAGCCAATCGATGTTTCTCTCTCATCGATGTTTCTAACTCTCTATCCCTCTCCCTTCCTCTCTGTAAAAAATCAATAAAATATATTTTTTTTTGAAAAAAGAATTCAGGTCCTTAGACATACAAAGTGATGTACAAAGTGATTGATGTACAAAGCGTACAAGTCCGGCCTGGCACAGGTATTCTGCAAGCATCAGAGGCCTCCGTCTCTCCCAGCCAGAAGCGCCCCCTTTGAACATGAGGTTCTCCTGGAAGTCTCCCCTAAGACGCAGCTCTCTGGGAGAGAGGACATTCCTTAAAACGGCATCTTGTGGGAGACACCTCCGCAGGACGGAATGACAGTCACGGCTGAGCTGTTAGAGGACAGAGATGAAGGAGCTGTCACAGAAAAGAAGGTGGATGAAAGGCAAGACGGATGTCGCCAGCATAATAGCTTAGTGGACGGCTGCAGAGGCGGCTGGCCCTGCCCGTCCCCACCTCCAGCTGCCCTGGCATCGCTGAGAGTCAGGCCCGGGATAGCACATGCGGGGCCCACCCCCGGCCCGTCCTAATCGCCGGAGCACCGCGGCGCCCGGACATCTGAAATAGCTCAGGACGAATTTCCTTATCTTTCTGAGGCAACGCATATGAAGCTGTGCATCACGCTATCACTTTGTCCTTGAATTTCCAGAGGCGAATAAAACTCAGCAAGATGAAGAACTCGAGCGACGCCCCGTCTCTGCAGTGCCAGGCCCACGGTGGGCACTCGGTGTGCACGTCCCGAGTGCGGGCGCCCTTGGGGACCGGCCCAGGTGCCGCCTTTTCCTGCCAACGTTTGGGATGCGAGAGTGACAGGGTAATTGGTTTGCTAATGCCTTTCTAAAAAATTTTGCTTAGAAAGAGATCTAATCACAACAAAGAGATAGCTAAATAGAAAGAGCATTTAAAATGTCATTTGAAGTGCCGCTTACAGCTGGTTCTGAATCCGTGATAAGCCCGAGGAGCTCCGTCCTGCGGGGGGAGCGCGTCCCGACGGGGGAACGTGAATGGTCTGATGGAGACTCTTGCACCAACGCTCTTATCTCCCCTTCGGATGCTTCGCTCCCATCACCTCTGGCTGAGCTTTTAAACACTGTTTTTCTGGAGTGAGATGAGCACTGGTTACACGTCCCTGGGCTTGTCAGGTGGGCGTGGCTGCCTGTTTGGTGCACGTCCGTGTTGCGGGGGGGGGGGGGGGGGGGCGGGGGCTGACAGTCTAAATCAGGGGTCCTCAAACTTTTTAAACAGGGGGCCAGTTTTCACTGTCCCCCTCAGACCGTTGGAGGGCCGGACTATAGTTTTTTAAAAAAACTATGAACAAATTCCTATGCACACTGCACATATCTTATTTGGAAGTAAAAAAACAAAACGGGAGCAAATACAATATTTGTATTGGCATGTGGCCCGCGGGCCATAGTTTGAGGACCCCTGGTAATGCATGTGTCCATTCGGGCACTCAGCACATGTTTATTGAGCATCTTCTATGGACCAGGCCAAACAGCTCTTCTCATGGGAGGGAGGCCACTAACACAGTAGAGTCAATGCCACCATGTCGCAGGTGGTGATAAGGTGCCAGGGGAGAGGGATGGGGGGAGGGTGCTGGGACAGTGGGGGTGGCTGTTATTCCATACAGGGGAGGCGGGAAAGGGCTTCCTGGTCCAATGGCATTTGAGCAGAGCTCTGAAGCGCACTGTGTGGGTGTAGGGATGGGAGCATGCCAGGCGAGGGGTAGTGAGTGCAAAGGCCCCGGGGCAGGTGGGTGCTCGGTGATTTGGGGGACTGGCGGGGAGACCGGCACGGCTTGGCGTTCGTCAGGGTCGGGAGAGGAGGTCAGAGACGTGGCAGCGGGTCAGATCGTGTTGGTCCTGCCGGCCATGGTGGGACTTTGGCTTTTACTCTGAGTGGAATGGGGAGCCTCTGAGGGTCGGGAGTGGAGGAGAGACATGACCTGAGTCCCCCCCGCCCCCCATCTTTTCAGAGAATGCTCTGGCTGCTGCGTTGAGAGTAAATTGTAGACTATAATGATGTCAGAGTCAGTAATGACATTTTATCTTTCTTATTTAATATTACCCCAGACATTTATGTGTTTGACTGTTAGTTTGTGACCCTTAGAAGTTTTCATTTTTCTAAAATATCATATACATTTTACTCTTTTCTGGTTATACAATTAATATGGCTCATCATTGACATTCCCAATGTGTAAGAAAACATAAAGTAATACACACCCAAATATCCGTCATCTTATCATCTAATCACTGTTAACATTTTGGCATATTTACTTCTGGCCGTCTGTGTAGTTTTTCTTTCTATTGCTGAACCCATGTTTTAAAATTAACATATATCATAAATAGTCCTCAGCGTAATCAATAGCTCTTTGTAAACATTCTGTCATGTGGATATTCTGCCCATGTAAGACACCTAAGTATTTCCTTCCTGCTCTTATTAGTAACTGCAATGTACCAGTACGTGTGGGTGCAGAGCTCCTTGACCACACTTTACATTTTGTCCTCAGAATGGATTCTTAGAAGGGAAAAATGAACATTGCTGTTTATATGCCCTCTTTTCTTATAGACCTTTGAGTTATTACTGTTGATTTATCTCATAATTAGCTGGTCTGTAATTTTAATCTTTTTAGTAGGAGCCCTCGATGTGTATTTTCTGAGTCTTTTGCTGTACGGTAGCTGTTGCCTTTCTACAAAGAAGATAACTTGACTGATAATATAATTGATCATAATCTTTCCCACTCAGAATTCTGTGGATTTGCCCCTGTTGTCTACCCGCCTCATGTGAAAAGAGCCACCAGGAGGGAGAGGCAGCAAATGGAACAACTAGGAGCACCGGTACCCAGGGAACTAGAGATGATGGTGAAACTGTGAGAGAGAGAGAGAGAGATAAATAAGGTTTTTAAATTAATTAAAAGAGATCAGAGGAGTAGAAACAAATTCAACAAACAGGACCTTTGAAAAAAGTGAGCAAATTTGAAAAAGAAACAAATGAACCATTTTCACTTGTGAAAATGACTGTTGTTAATGAATTTTAAAACTCAGTTGAGTAAATTTTAGAGCAATAAACCTTGTCATTCCCATGAACAGCCACAGATATTTTCCTTTCATTTGCTTCTTATTGATTTAAAAAAATTTTTTTTTATTGATTTCAAAGAAAAAGGGAGAGGAAGAGAGAGGAACATCAATGATGAGAGAGAATCATTGATCAGCTGCCTCCTGCACGCCCCCCACTGGGGATCAAGCCCACAACCCAGGCATGTGCCCTTGACTAGAATCGAACCCGGGACCCTTTGGTCCCCAGGCCAACGCTCTATCCACTGAGCCAAACTGGCTAGGGCATCTTATTGATGTTTTTATGTTTGATCCCTGGTTGGCACTCCCAGCAGCCTGGAGTACCTGGTCCCTGATTGCCTCTCCACCGGAGGCCATGACCGTGATGTGTATGTGACCACACCAAGCTACAGTCTTTACCTAATTAGCCGCTTGCCTTTTTTCAACTTGCTGCTCCTGTAAGCATTCATTTTCCCAACTCCCCGCCCCACCTCACCTGCATTCCTTCTGTGAATACTGGTAGGTACAGGCTTTAGGGACTTTCCTGGTTTCCCTGCTGGTAAATTAAGACACTCTGAGATGCGGTCAAGATTTAAAGAAACGGAACAGGGAAGGAAGCCGTCCTCGGGGGACTGGTTAAAGGGCACAGCAGGCTCACCCGAGGAGCCCCAAGAAGGGCCCGTGGCCCGGATGACAGTTCCGAGGGTGCAGGTAGCCAGCAAGTCAGTGAAGCCTTTGATGCCGAAGCTGAGAGAAAGAGAAGGCAGGGTGACAGGGCCTAAAGCACAACCTAAAGTTGTTTTCAAGGCAAGAACAGAGACGTGGGGAGAAGTCCGAGGCCAGACCTATGCCTTTATTTCCCCTTTAAATAACCCCGCACAGCCCTAGCCGGTTAGGCTCAGTGGATAGAGCTGTTGGCCCTCGGACTGAAGGGTCCTGGGTTCGATTCTGGTCAAGGGCACATACTTCCGGTTGTAGGCTCCATCCCTAGCTCTGGTCGGGGCGCATGTGGGAGACAACCAATCGATGTGTTCCTCTCGCATTGATGTTTCTCACTCTCTGTCTCTCCCCCTCCCCTCCACTCTCTTAAAAATCAATGGGAAAATATCCTTGGGTGAGAATTAACAAAAAATAAATTAATTAAATAAACACAGACACACACACACACACACACACATACACACACGGTGAGCAAAAGTAGGTTTACAGTGCCCTGGCCTGTGTGCTCAGTGGTTAGAGCATCTGCCTGCACACTGAAGAGTCTTGGGTTTGATTCCCAGTCAAGGGCATGTACCTGGGTTTCAGGTTCACTCCTTCCACCCACCCCCACCCCCGTTAGGGGCGCAACCAGTCCTCTCTCTCTCTCTCTCTCTCTCTCTCTCCCTCTCTCCCTCTCTCCCTCTCTCCCTCTCTCCCTCTCCCTTCCTCCCTTGTACAATCTCTAGAAAACAATGGAAAAAAATATGCTCATGAGGATTAACCAAAAAATAAATAAAAGTAGCTTTACAGTTATAGTACATGAATGAAACACAGAGTTTATTCTTGTGTTATTATTTATTAATTATTGTGTTATTTTCCATACAAACAACTGTAAGCCTACTTTTGCGCCAGTGTGTGTGTGTATGTGTATATATATATATATGGAAATCGACATTTTTATCTGGCTATGCCTAGGTCATTTTCATGGGTTTTTGTATAGAACAAACATATTTGGCTCTTTGATTCAGGAAAGCTGTTCAATTATGTTTTCGCTTATTACTTTGTTCCCAACAATCTCATTTCTTCAGAGTACTTTTAATTTGAAAATCACATTTCCATTCTGTCTTCTGTATTCATCATCTTCTGCCCAATTTCCCTCCTTTAATTTTCCCCTCCCTTCTGAAAAATCTTGAAGCTTCTCCCCCACATCACTGATTCCTTTTTTTTTTTTTTTTGCCCGACTGCGGGTTCCTGTTTGTCTTGCGCATGCGCACATGCATTTATGTGCCTTCAGGAGCCGTGAGCTCCACACCAGGGTTTACCAGGGGCAGCACCACCCCCGCACAGCCCCTTCCTCTGCCCAGGGTTATACCTGTGGTGCTCTGTCCACAGGAGGCCCCTGTGAGGCCCCCGTGACCTGGCCCCCCGGCCACTGGAACTAGGGGACATGGAAATCTGCAGCCCCTGGTTCGCCTGTTTCCTTGGCTCTTCCCGCCTCTCCTGCCCTCCCCCTCCCGAGCTTTCCTGAAAGTAATATACCTGCCCAGGTGCAGCCCCTCGTCCCAGCCCCTTCCCACTCCTGCCTGGTTCTTTCCCTCTCCCTTGTTTATCCCCAGGAGTAAGACAGGGCTGGAGGCCCAGCCGGTGTGGCTCCGTGGTTGAGTGTTGACCCATGAACCAAGAGGTCACTGGTTCCATTCCCAGTCGGGGCACATGCCTGGGTTGCAGGCTCGATCCCCAGTAGGGGCATGCAGGAGGCAGCCGATCGATGATTCTCTCATCATTGATGTTTCTATCTCTCTCCCTAAAAAAAAAAAAATCAATAAAAACATTAAAAAAAAAAAAAAAAAAAAGACGGGGTTGGAGGAGGAAGGACAAACTCCTATGTGGTACCAGAAACCCACAGGTGTGCCATGCCAGGAAGGCTGGCGAGGAGGGGGCTCAGACCCCGCCCCCTGCCCCCTGCCGGGCGGGCAAGGCCCAGGTGGGCAGTGACCCCTTCCATGCAGCCCACTCGCCTTGTGGAGGCGAGCCTGGCCGGAGGCTGACGTCAGATCCCTCCGGTGCTGGTGTCCTCGTGCCCTTTCCTCTCCAGCTCTCACGGCTGCAGGTTGGGAGGCACTGCGTCAGGGGCTTCTAAACACGGGGCCTCGCCAGCCGGAAACTCATTTCACTTGCTGGTTAGCCTCTAATCCCATTCATTTAACACAACAAAGTGACTCATTCAAAGTTAGACTGTAATCAGTGGGAAAGTTAATTGGAATCTCATTTCCCCAGGATTCTGGAGAGCATTCCTCCAGCCTCTAAAAGGTGTCTTTGGAGTAAGAAGGCTTCTCCGAGGATGCAGGCATTCTCTAGGGGAGGGGGAGGGAGAGCTAGAAAGGGGTGAAGGCCAACTTGTAAGTCATTGAAAGCTGATTAACTCTTCTCTGTTCAGCATGGGCTTGGCCTTCCAGATTCATTCCTGATCTAACTCAGCGAGGCCGAGGCGGAGGAGGCGGGGCAGGCCGGGCTGCACCAACGATGGCTGTGCTCCCCGCAGTGCTTTGCATATCAAAGGGGCTCAGGAAATGTTTGTTGATTGAAAGAGACATTTTCAAAAAAAAGTAAAGCTGGTTCTGTGCTCAGATCTCTTTAGAATCTTTTCCCCGCGGGTGCTTTTGATTCCCCTGAGGTCTCCTCGCGGCTGGCCCGGGGTGGGGTCCCCCAGTGCGCTTTGCTGCGAGGTCTGTATTCCTGCCTCCTGGCCCCTCTCTCCCCCTGGTTGATTGACTGTGAGAGGAATTTGTGAAGTAGGGAAGTGGCTTTATGTGGGTCTTTAAATCCTCTCCAAGCTGCCCAGCCTGGAGGGTGACCCGTAGCCCAGTTAGGGCCCCTGGGGAGTCTGCCTTGGCTCAGGCCTGCAGGAGGCCCAGGAAGCAGGGCACCCTCCCTCCCAGCCAGCACAGGGGCTGGCAGCCGTGCCAGCAGAACCCACCGTGCTTGCGGCACCTGCCTCTCCGGCGGGCAGCCTGGGCTCCTTGCACGCTGCCATCTGTTCCCACGCTGGTTTTCTCCTGGTCTTGCTGTTACTTGCAGTTTGGATTTTAGCTGCAAACAGCTTTGCCAGAGGGCCCCTCCGGAGGCCCGAGAGCACAGTCAGGAGTGGGTGGTTGGTGCACGGGTGGGCGGGCGGGTGGCTGCCCGAGCTCCTCGCCATCTGCGTCTAGCTCGTTCTGGGCGGCTGTTGCGGCGTCCCTGGGGGACCCGGATGGTCACACTTCCTCGGTGTGTTGGTCACCTCCCACACGCCACGGCTCTACCAAGCAGACCCACTGTCAGCGCAGGCTCCCACGCATGTGGAAGTGGCAGGAGGAATAGGCTCCTGGTGCCAACCAGTCCCCCTTCCTCCCGTGGCGGGCAGAGCAGTCTCCCACCCCTGCCCTGCCCCTGTTTGGGGTACCTACGTGAGCCTGTGTCTGTTCATCCGAGAAAGAACTTTCCTCTCTGAGATGCTGTCCAATCTGAGAGAGAACGGACTTTCTCACCACTGTGCGCCAGCCCATGGAGCCAGCTTTGCTCCCATGCCCGCCAGAAGGGCCGACTGGCATTGAGCAGTGGACATGAACTGAGCACCCCCTGTGGGCCAGGAAGTGAATACCTACTTCACCCTCATAGGAGCCCAGAGGGGTACTCAGTATTGCCCCCGTGTGACAGATGGGGAAACTGAGGCTTAGAGAAAGGTCACCTGCCCAAAGACATCAGACAATAATTGATGGAACCAAAGGTTGAAGCTAGGTGTGTTGGCCTCCAAAACTCCTTCTGGCAACTCTTTCTATTCATTCATTCATTCATTCATCCATCCATCCATCCATTCATTTATTCTTCATTCATATAATTGTCATTGCGTGTTTGCTATGTGCTAGGCACTGGTTAGGCCCTCGGAAAATGCAGTGAACAAAACAGCCACATATCTCTGCCTTGAGTTTACATTCTGACAGGGTCTGGGGAAAGAGAGAGGAACAGACAATAAACGTAAGCAAACTACTAGACGAGCAAAGCGTATAGTATGTTAGGTGCTGAATGGGAAGAAGAAAGAGAACAGGCAGAGGGAGCGTGAGTGTTGGGTGCGGGAAGGAGGGGAGAGCGGCTGCAGTGTTACATGTAAACCGGCGACCACAGCGCACCCGTGAGGACGGCTAATATTTAACAAGCAGACAATAGTAAGTGTTGGCGAGGATGTGGAGAATCTGAGCCCTGGTGCTTTGCTGGTGGGCACGTAAAATAGTGCAGCCACAATGGAAAACGGTGTGGCATTTCCTCCGAAAAGGGATGACCTAGCAATTCTACTTCCGGGTGAATACTCTGAAGAATTGACAACCGGGGCTGAAACAGATCTGTTTGCATACCCATCTTCACGGCAGCATTATTCACAGTGTCCAAACGGTGGAAGCAGCCCAAGCATCTCCTGTTGGGCAACTGGATAAACCAAATGTTCAGCCTTAAAAAGGAAGGGAACTCTGACCCCTGCTACAACACGGAAGAGCATGGAGGACATTGTGCTACGTGGATAAGCCAGTCACAAGAAGGACCAATACTGTGTGATCCCACCTCGCGGAGGTGCCCAGAGGAGCCACATTCATGGAGACGGGCGATAGAGTGGTGATTGCCAGGGGCCGGGTGGGAGCGTGGGGAGTCGCTGTTTAATGGGCACAGTTTCCGTTTGGAAAGATGAAAACGGGCGGGAGACGGGCAGTGGGGATAGTAGCACATCCCTGTGCAGGTACTTAGTGCTCCTGGACCGTCTACGAAAAATGGTTCGCAGGCAGAATGTTGTGTCATGTACATTTTACCACAATTTTAAAAAGGGGGATACTGCCCGCCCGGCGTGGCTCAGTGGTTGGGCATCAATCAGCCTGTGAACCAGGAGGTCACGGTTGGGTCCCCGGGCAGGGCACATGCCCAGGTTGAGGGCTCGATAGGTAGGGGCCGATCAATGATTCTTTCTCATCATTGATGTTTCTCTCTCTCTCTCTCTCTCTCTCTCCTTCTCCCTTCCTCTCTGAAATCAATAAAAATATATTTTAGCCGAAACCGGTTTGGCTCAGTGGATAGAGCGTCAGCCTGAGGACTGAAAGGTCCCGGGTTCGATTCCAGTCAGGGGCATGTACCTGGGTTGCGGGCGCATCCCCAGTAGGAGATGTGCAGGAGGCAACTGATCGATGTTTCTAACTCTCTATCTCTCTCCCTTCCTGTCTGTAAAAAATCAATAAAATAAAATAAAATAATATAATATATATATATTTTTAATATAAATTTAAAAATTTTTTTAAATGGGAAAAGGTGAGCCGTTCCCTGATGGAGGTGTAGTGGAAAGGCCAGTGGCTCCGGGGATGGAGCAGCCCGGGATGGGAACACACCACGCTGTGTGAGGCTCCCCACTTCCCACGCGTGGGGACCCGGGGTCCCCTGAGCAGGCGTGGGAAGGGCTGGTTGGTCCCAGGAGGCTCTTTGGCCTTGGGGAGAAGACATCAGGGGCGAGGGGTCCCGACCTGAATGAAGCCCTCGGCCCAGCAGGAACGTGCCCTCAGCTCCAGTGTTTGGCTCCCTCACACCCCTGCCCCGCCCCCTGACTCGGCCGTCCCGGTGCCCAGCGGTCCGTGGGGCTGGGAGCCCTGTGGTCTGCGTGACCAACCTTGAGAACAGCAAGGTGTGTTGCGGCTTCACTGTCCCTGTTGGTGTGACAGCGTCCTGACACCACCGCCCAGCTCTCCCTCTGCACCCCCACCCCACTCCCTCTTGGGCCTCCACAGCCTGCTTTCCCTGCTAGGAGACCCTCCTGTTCGTGCCTCTGGGGAGGTGGGCGGAAAGCTGGGGAGAAAGCATCTGAATTTGGTTGTTTTCTTGCATTAACTTAAATAAAATTTTGCATCAGCCAAGTTTCCTGCTCGTTTTTCAGATGCCCAGTGACAGTGGACGGCACGGTTTTGCCCTCCCCCTAGCCAGCTGTCTCGGAGTTGGAGCCTGGGGAGTAGAGTGTGGCTCCGTCCTGCTGGACGTAGTTAAGCCCCTAGGTGGTGCCCAGCCCTGGAAAGCCCACCCATCCCCCCTCCTAAGGAAGTAACTCAGGAAGTTGGCACATCCACAGGGACAGGGAAGCCAGCCACGCCTTGTTATTCTCAAGGTTGGAACCAGAAAGCCCCGCTGAGAAAAAAGGAAGCAGAAGAAAACTGGTCTTCATTGGAAACATCCCCTAGTGGGGGGCGGGGCTGGGCTCTGTGTCCCCCCTTTCCAGCCCAATGGCAGCTCTGGGACGTACGTGACCAGGCCCAGGTGGCACGGCAGAGCGGAGATCTGACCCAGGCTGTCTGACAGGTTCTTGCTGCGAAGCTGGTGACCACTGCCCGCGGGAAAGGATTTGGCTGTTGTCTTGCATTAATTTGAATGCAAGAAATTCCTTTTCCAGGGCGGCCTGTAGGCTGGAGGAAGGTGGGACGGACGGATAGACGGACGGACGGAAGTGGCCCTTCAGCCTGTCTCCCCTCAGTTGCCAAAGTAGTGCCAGCTCTCCGGGTGACTCCTGGGCCCCTGCCCCCCCCCTTCTCCTTGCCCCGATGCCCTGACTTGGCAAGCTGTTACATCCCTGCCTGGGCTAAGGCACCCGCACCTGGAGCCCAGCCTGGCCCTGACCATTATCTCGTGGCGACTCTGAACCTGGCTTTGGGTCCCGGCACCTGATGGTTGCCCCCTTGGCCCACGAACTTTGCCTGCCGCTGCCAACCCTGTGGGGACCTGTGTCATGTCATGGGCCAGCTCCTGGCGCTCCCTGTTTGCCAACTAAATCAGAGGCCCGTTCCGTCGGAGGCCCGCCTGGTTCATCTCCACGTTGTGCTGGCACCGCAAGAGCGTCAGCTCCCGTGTATGATGCTCCTCCTTGCGCCCACTCCGAGCTGCCCCCTAGAGAATCTCCCCGGGAGACAAGGCCGGGATTGCACGTGCATCGGTTCTTATCATCACAGAAGCAACCCAATCAGAAACAGCCCCAAATGTCCGTTCGTGGTGGGATGGATAGATGAATTGTGGCTACAAGATAATACACGGCAGAGAACAAGGAACTGCAGCTGAACTCACCAAAGGGTGGATTAAAAATACATTAAAAATACCTGGATTAAAAGGGGAAAAAAACCAAGTCACCAAAGAATACAGAATGATTCAAAAGGATGATGTTCAGAAACAGGTGATAATTTATTTAGAAATGCACACATGCGTGGCCTTTTAAAACAGAAAGAAAAACATGGGATTGCTTTATACAAAATTCCGGGGGAGGGGGGACAATTCTGGATGGTGTCTCCCTCACGAAGGCAGGAGGGCTCACAGGGGCTTCTCAGAGTGGGTAATATTTAATTCATTGATGAGTTCACGGGTGTTGGCTTGAATATGGTTCTCTGAGGTGTACTGTGTTTCATACACTTTCGCATGCATGCTGGATTTCACAGGCACACGCCCTAAAGATGCCAGGAAACCACTAAAATCCGACCCAGGAAAGCTTGCATCAGTGAAGTGGAGAAAAACCTTTGAAATCCCCAAGAATGAAGGGGAGGTTGGAAAAAAAAAAAAAAAACCAAAGAGCTGCAAACAGGGAGACGGTGATGAATCTGGAAGAGAGAGAAAGTAATGGAACCTCAGAAGTGTAGGTTTTCCCCAAGAAGGAACCAGAGCGGTTGGGAATGAAGCAGTGGTCAGATCCATCACGGAGCAAAGCATCTCCGAATTGGGAGTGAGTGTCCTGGCCGGGCCGCTAGCCCGGCCGCATCGGGGCCAGCCCCGAAATGGTTTCCCGTTGGCTCTGGAATGCGTTGCTGAGACTGTGTTTAAACATAGGATGTTTGTTGTTCTGGGAATTGAATCAAAATCACAGAGCTCTTCTGAAAAGACCTGGCCGGGTATAACTGGCCTGTCCAATGTTCCCATCCAGCCCTATTCATTTCCTGTGCGCGTCCACTCCAGCTGGGAGCGGGGGCCGGCCTCGCAGCCAAACATCGCCGAGCACGTCTGCCCTCCCAGATGTGTGCCGGAGCAGGGACGATCGTTAAATATTTGGGATTCAAAAGGATTCCATGCTGCATGCAAATGAGGTGTGAGGGGAGGCGTCCATGCAGTGTCGACAAAGCCAGAGATGAAGAGCCCTCAGCCTGCACCATCTGTGGGACCTGCCAGACTGTTCTGAACAAAGGGAGAAGATGGCATGTGGGCAGAGGGCCGTAGGTCATGCCAGGAGGGGTGGCGCCCCCGGGCACAGGCCCTGGGCGTGGGCAATGAGGAGGGGCTGAGGCCAAGGTGGGAGGCTGGCCAGGGCATTCGAGGCTCTCCCTGACCCCGGGCACACAGCCCGCAGCCCCGGGAGAGCCTGCAAGTGCTGCTCAGTGGTCATGGTGCAGAAGCCGAGCAGGATCCAGCCCCTCCACGGGGCGCATGGAGGCCAAGGCGTTCCCTCTGGTTTGGAAGCCATCTGGCCAAAGCGTTTATTAAACTATCTGTCAAAAAAGCGCCTGCAGGGTGTGTTTCCTCGCTGCGTTTTTTCCTTTCCACTGTGCTGGCGATTGCCTGCCTCCCAGACTGACCTGCCTGCTTGAAAAACCCACTTGAAACGAAGAGGAAATTCGCTCAGGCCCTGGCGAGGGCGCGTCCATCGTGCTGGTGGGCTGAGGGGTTGGAAGAAGAGGCAGAGGGACGCTCTGTCTTTGCCGGGGCTTCCTTTCCAGCCCAGCTCCTGGCTCTGGCACGCGTGCCCCGAGGTTCTCCGTGATATTCATTAAAATGCAAATACCCACATCTCCCGGGAGGGCCTCACTCGGCTTTCCGCTAACACCTGGATCCCGAGTTAGCAGTTCGGAGGGATTAGTGGAAAGCAGAACCCCTCAGCTGGGAGGGAGCTCTGCCCGCCTGGCCCTGCGCTTCTCAAAGCCCTTGGTGACTCCGGATTGCTTACCGGTGCCCTGCACCGCAGACAGGGCCACCAGCCCAGAGCAGAGCAGCCCTGACAGCAGAGCTCTCAGGGGGTAGAGGACAGGGCCAGGGACGCCAACCCTTTGTGGGCTTATGCCAGGGCCACCCATCTACAAGAAGATGTGATCTTTCCTTTCCCAGTTCTTTTTCTTTCACGTATTTTTCTTACTGATTTCAGAGAGGAAGGGAGAGGGAGAGAGAGATAGAAACATCAAGGATGAGAGAGAATCATCCATCAGCTGCCTCCTGCACACACATACCCCCACCCCCCATCCCCACTGGGATCAATCGCGCAACCCAGGCATGTGCCCTGACCGGGAGTTGAACCGTGACCTCCTGGTTCATAGGTCGACACTCAACCACTGAGCCGCGCCCGCCGGCCTGAATGCTGTCTCTAATTTAGTTCCTTGCTCACTGAATTTTCTGATGCTATGAGTATGCCATTCTCGAGGTTATTTTAATTTATTTGTTGGCCAACGGAACTATACTTTTGAGCAATTTTTTTTAGGAAGACTGGGCGGATGCGTCTCTGTTTCCTGTTTTTGCTGATCCACAGTCCCTTTCTGCGATAAGAATCACAGCCATATTCGGGGTTACAGGGGAAGTGGCGGCGTCCTCGTGGGCATTTAGGATGGCGGCTGCCACAGCCTTTCCTGGGCTGCCTCTGTGTGGTTACAGATGCCTGCTTCCTGCCCCACTGACCGGACATACAGGCACATCCACGCCACAGCCACACACACGGGATAAGTTCGAGTCCCCATCCTGCTTGAGTAGGGCAGCAGGTGATCCCGCTGTCCGCCAGAACTCTAAGGTAGGATGGTCCCAATCTGTTTCGAGCAACAGATATATTTCTGGCATAAACTGGAGCTAAAATTGGATGTGTGCGTTCCATTAGCACACCTGCCTGCCTGGCTCGGTATCAGCTTGTTGTCTTTGGCTGTAATCACGGCTTCTCACACTCAGCTTGTCGCCACGAAACCTTGTCGGAGGCACCGCCCAGCTACCCCTGAGGGCAGCATCCCTTCCAACCAGCAGCACAGAGGGCAGGACCCGGGCTCTGTTGCTGGGAAGCCCTGGTTCCCTTTGAAAAACGTCCAGGTTTCTCCCATTGTCAAAATTCTGACTCCTGTTCCAGCCAGCGTGGCTCAGTGGTTGAGTGTCAACCTATGAACCAGGAGGTCATGGTTCGATCCTGTACAGGGCACATGCCCAGGTTGCAGGCTTGATCCCCGGTAGGGGGCGTACAGGAGGCAGTCAGTGATTCTCTCTCATCATTGATTTTTTTTATGTAATTATTTTTTATTGTTAAGAGAGGAAGGGAGAGGGAGAGAGAGGTAGAAACATCAATGATGAGAGAGAATCATTGCTCGGCGGCCTCCTGCAGGCCCCCTACTGGGGATGTGTGGGATCGAGCCCACAACCAGAGCTAGTGTCCTGACTGGAAATGGAACTGTGACCGCCTGGATCATAGGTTGATACTCAACCACTGAGCCACACCAACCAGGCTCATCATTGATGTTTCAATCTCTCTCTCCCTCTCCCTTCCTCTCTGAAATCAATAAAAATATACTTTAAAAAGTTTTTTTTAAAGGAACTGCAAAACTGCCATTCTCCTGAGCATTTGCTCAATCCTTCGAGCTCATTCTCTCTCTCTCTCTCTCTCTCTCTCTCTCTCTCTCTCTCTCTCTTGTGTTTGTGTTCAGGTAACAGGGCAGGGAGGGTCATGCTGCCTCTCTGCCAAGGTGGGTTGACCCATTAAGAGGCTCTTTTTAAAGAGACCAAAGCATAAGCAAGAAGATCCCTCTAGAGCGGCGGTTCGCAACCTGTGGGTCGAGACCCCTTTGGGGGTCAAACGGCCCTTTCACAGGGGTCGCCTAAGACCATCGGAAAACACATATATGATTACATATTGTTTTTTAGATTAATCATTATGCTCTAATTATGTTCCATTTGTAACAATGAAAATACATCCTGCATGTCAGATATTTACATCACGATTCATAACAGTAGCAAAATTACAGTTATGAAGTAGCAACGAAAATAATTTTATGGTTGGGGGTCACCACCACATGAGGAACTGTATTAAAGGGCCGCGGCATTAGGAAGGTTGAGAACCACTGCCCCAGAACATGCCATTTCCCATGGGGTTTCAAGACCGGGCAGCCTGTAGCTTGTTAGGCAGACAGACGTGGTCTCCCTGAAGACAGAGTCACAAGGCATGTCCCTGAGGACAGTTGCTTTGCTTTGTCTTCTCCGCTTGCTCGGCCGGTCAGTCAGTCAGTACCATTCCTGCCACGTGCAGGCTCCCTGCTGGTCCTGGGACTGCGGGGCTGGCAGCCTTGACGAGCTCGCAGCCTCCTAGCTGGTGAAGCGCGCTGTACAGCAGTGCCACTGGCCCCCAGGAGCATGGCCAGGCACTGAGCCTGCACCAGGTGGCACGGAAGGCTTCCTGGGGGAAATGTCGCTGTGATGGAGACGTGGAGGAAGGGCACTCCAGGTGGAAGGAACAGCATGTGCAAAGGCCACAGACTGGCCCCCTGTTCCAGCCCGTGGAGCGAGGGGTGGAGAGTCTGCACCTGAGCTCATGCAGGCGCAGCCGAGGCGGGAGAGATGGTCACGCACACGAGGGCGGAGCACTGGACGGGGACACAGGTTGGCTGCCCCTGCCCGCCCTCCCCAGTGGCGGGTCCCCTAGGCCTCCCCTTCTTTCCAGTAGGGCCTGGCAATGACCACCTTCTCCAGCCACGGCCATTTAGGAAATGCCAGTGATTAGCGATGGTTATCATGGTAATTAAAATTCCCTGGGCACAGCTTGGCCAATATCCATCAGTATCTGCAGTCGGGCTGGCCGTGCCTGAAATCGTAATGAAAGCCTGGAAGCAGAGCACACGCCGGTGCCGCGGGGAGGACTTAATGCCATTGGCCACCCCAGGCGAGTGCCATGGAGGCTGTGGGGGTCTTTCCTCATTAAATGGCATTTTCAAAGCCGGCTGCTTTGCTGGCCTTATCACAGCAAACCACACGTTGGGAGCAGAGCGGGGCTCTGCAGCCTCGCACAGCTTCTCCAGATAGTGACCCTCTCCTGCTCTGTGGCCCTAGCCAGGATGGGGTGGGGTGGGGTGGGGTGGGGTGGGGTGGGGTGGAGGGATTTTCCTGCCACTGTGCTGGGGGGGCGGGGCAGACACTGATGCCAGGCTGTGGGGGATGGGCCTGGGTGCAGGGAGCAGAAACCATGTGAAAAGTTACCGTTGTGCATTTTGCAGGGTGAGGGTGGGCATGGAGGCGAGAGGAGGCACAAGGATGCACATGGATGGGCATGGGGGGAGGGGTGGCTGCTCCGAACTCAGCCGAGCTGGGGTCCCTCATGCCTCGCCTCGCCTCGCCTCACCAGTCCTGCTCTCCCGTGTGGAAGGCATTCCCCAAATACTGACCGTGTGTTCACACACCTCCGCCCAGGTGTGTCCTCCACGCGGGGTGATGCACCCGTGTCCCCTGCCGGAAGGACTCAAAAAGTGCTGCTCCTCCAGCTGGTCCAGTCACCAGCCGGAGGTCTGGTCAGGTCTCTGCCCACCCACCGTGATGGCAGGAGGCCTCCACCGGACTTCAGTGCTAGCAGGAGGGAAGCAGACAGCCCTCAGGCCCCGTTACAGGGGTCTCGGGGAGTAACTGGCCTGCCCACTGGGCCCTGGGGAGGCACTGCAGGCTGGCAGACCCATGGGATCCCTGCCTCTGCTGAGCATGAATATCGGGGTGAATTGTATGAGGTTGACAGGGGGGTTATAGGTCAAAAGTGGTTGAATACCATTAGAAAGGTAGAATGGTGTATCAGCCGTTCCATGCAATTCAACCTAATAGTTTAAATCCTGTGCTTGTTATACTGTTCTCCAAAAGCATTTGGCTGATCGGTGTTTTTTAAGGGGGGAGAAGGGTGGAGATGAACTGTTGCAGCAGGAGGTGAGGCTGATGGTGTGGCGCCTGACTGTGATAAAATAACCAGGTTGGGCAGGCAGCTGGGGCTGTGGGTCTCCCTGGTGCTGGAGGAGGGCCTGGGAGCATGCAGCTGCCTTGTGCTCTGGAGTTCATGGTCAGGGAGGCTCACGGCAGCTTGCTCCGCATTGGCAGGCCCTTCCTCTTTATTCCTCTTTTAATCTGAAACAGTCAATCCACTTGATTAATTGCAAGAACTTGGATGAAACCCTCAGGCCACTTCCCCAGGAAGGCAGCAGGCTATGGAAAGGAACACATTCCAACCAACAACCCATGCTGCCAGGTCAGCCACTCAACAGTGTTTATTGAGCACCTACTATGTCAGGAGTGTGCCGGGAGCCTGAAGATACAGTGGAGTGAGCAGAAGCACCCTGCCCCTCCCTCTGGGTGGTAGATCCTAGTGGGAGAGACAGATAAAGATGAAAGTGCCAGACAAAAGGTGGGAGCAACAGATAAACAGACCGTGGTATATCCATACAACGGAATATTATTCAGCCTGAAAAAGGAAGGAAATTCTGACACATGTTGCAACATGGATGAACCTTGAGGACTGTACTAGATGTTCCCACTTGAAAGCTGAAAACCACGCAAGAATGAAGAGTGAGTCACCCTCAGGGTGGTCCCAGCCACTTCCCTTCAAACAGGATCTTGGCTGGCCAGGCAGGAGGGGAGTGTGCCCTCCACCTGAGACAGGGTGCCCCAGGGGTGGCAGCAGGTCCCCATCACCCATCCCCCTGCAGCACCTAACTCTGGTGACCTCAGAACCTTACAAGGCCTCCCCCAGCCCGTCACCCCAGGGGCACTGCTCCTGAGCCGGGCCCCCAGACCAGACCCTGGATCCCACCAGCAAAGGTAGTGCGGTTGACACTTAGCACCCCACTGGGGACTCAGTTTTGTTTTGTTTTAATATATTTTATTGAATTTTTTTACAGAGAGGAAGGGAGAGGAATAGAGAGTTAGAAACATCGATGAGAGAGAAACATCGATCAGCTGCCTCTTGCACACCCCCCACTGGGGATGTGCCCACAACCAAGGCACATGCCTTTGACTGGAATCGAACCCGGGACTCCTCAGTCGCAGGCCGACGCTCTATCCACTGAGCCAAACTGGCTAGGCTGGGGACTCAGCTTTTCTTCCTGGAGAAAAAAACGTACATCATATCTCATGTACACACACCCCTTGACCTGGCAGTCAGTTCCACTCCCGGGATGTTCCCAGGCGGTGACGTGTGTGCAAGTGATGGTTGCAGCTCCGCTCCCAAGGGGAAAACTGGAAACAATTTAAATGTCATCCGTGGGGGGCTAGTGTAAATTTCACAAATCCGAACTGTGGAGCCATGAAAACCTGATGGTGAAGACCATTACTATTAACACAGAACAGCAGCTACGATATAAAGTTAAGTGGGGGCAAAAACAAACTACATGAAGTTCTTTAAAAAAAAAAAAATAGCGCATATGCCCAGAAAAGGGTGTAGAGTATTCACAGCACAGTGCTCAACGGGGCTCCCTCTGGGTGGCAATGTTACGAGTGACTTCAAGTTGCTTCATTTGACTTTTCTGTTATTGTCCTAATTTTGTAATCTGTGTATGCATTTCTCTTCTAAAGGTGGGGGGGGGGGCAGTTTCCATGGCAGGGGTGGGGAGGCAGTGTGTGGGGTCCTAAGCCAACCCAGCCCCTCCGTTCACACATGGCTCTCCAGAGCTTCTTGCTTGGTCCCCCGCTGCCCCCAAGGCCCAGCCCCTATTGGGGGACAGGAGGCTGGCGTGCTCGGCGGGGGGCAGGCGAAGCCAGGGCTGATGGATGAGCAGGCCTTCGCTTAGCAGAGGGAGGCGAGTGAGTCACTCACCCTCCCCATTGCCTCCCGCTGGGGCACCTGCACGCAGGCGCCAGGCAACAGCTCTGCAGGGACAGGGCGGCCTTGGCGGCTGCTGCTCATGTGAGTTTTCTCTCCCCGTACGGCACTTGCCTCCCCTCCGGGCGTCCATCCTGCAGGACGCTTAGTGTCCACGCTGAGAACCCACTGATGATTCATCACCGCTCAGCCACCGCTTAGTGAGCATCTGTAAACTTTCGGGGTGAGACTCTGCGGCCTCCAGTGCAGAGGAGAGGCCAATAGAGTGATGGGTTGGCCTCGGGTAAGTTGCTTAAGTTGTCAGGGCCTCAGTTTTTCCGTCCGGAAAGTGGGAATAATAATAGAACTTCCTCAAAGACTGTTAACACACCAGGTGCCTCTGGGAATGGGGAGGAGGATTTTCGATTGTGTGCTTTGTGAATTTTAAATCATGTGCGTGTGTTACCCATTCAAATAATAGTTACGTATTGTAGGAGGGCTGCGAGAGGGCCAGCGAGGGCCAAAGGGGCCCGGCAAAGCAGTCATTCACCAGACGGGTTCTGTTACTCAAGGGCCCCACAAAAGCAGGCCCTTCTGCACAAGGTAGCTGGGAGGGAGGGTGAGCGACTCGTGCCAGGGACAGGGCTTGGACTCTGGTCCCGTGCCCCGCACTCTGGACCATAAAGAGGTGACTGCTGGCCGCTGGGAGAAACAGATGCCCGTCCCTCAGTGAGTGAACGGCCAGTGCTGTACCGCGAAGGGCTCAGTTTATGCAGACCCTGGACCAGGGTTGAGTTTCTCTGTGAAAACTTGCCGGGTTGGTTTCAAGTGGGAAGCGCGTGTGGTTCGTCCTGTTGGAGAACCCGGTGGGCTTGGCGCAGTCGAGGCTCTGAGAATTCCTGCCGTCACCACTGGTCCAACCCAGTGCTTGCCCCTGTGCGTCGTTAGGACCCTTTGTTTCTGTTGTTTGAGGAGCCCCTGTTAACAGCCCACAGAACGAACGTGGTGTGGTGCGGAGGAAGTCTGGGCTGGCCTTCTCATTTTAAATTCTCCCTTTTGAGTAAGGGACTTGGTCCACGGGCCGAAAAGCTGGCCACGTTTGTCGGATGAGAGGAGGAGGGGGACAGTGACAGTCATGAGCATCCTCTGTTGAGTGGCTGCTCTGTGCCCGGCTCTGTGCCCTGGGCCTACGTTCATTTGTGCGTCTGATCCTCATGCCGCCCTGGGAGACGGGCACTGTTCCTACATCCCGGTGATGACACTGAGGTGGTGAAACAGGGTCAGGGTGTGTCCAGAGCTCACAGCTGCTGGGTGACAGAGCCAGGATTCAAGCCGCCAAGGCCTCCTCTTGCCTGAAAGGGTCACGCCTCCCTTCACACTCCCACTCCTGCTGCAGGCCACAGTGTGTTTCCTTCCTCAGGACGGAGACTGGGGAGCACTGGCTGTGGTTGGAAGCAGGCGTTGGGTGCAGGGGCCTCTCTCCGTTGCTGCTCTGAATTCTGCTGTGTCTGTCCCCGAGATGCGGGCCCTCTCTGTGCCTTCTGCGGATTGTCTCATCCGGAGTCCCTGTCCAGACAGCTCCAGTCCCTGCTGGCCCAGCCCGCCTCTTCCTCCAGCCGCCTGAGCCTCCGGGGAAGGGGCAGGCAGGAGGAAGCTGGGGGCACCTACTGAGACATTCCACATTCCAATTTAGCACCAGGAGGGGAGGGGGGGTCTGCGTGGGAGCCTGGAGCAGGGAGCTGCTCTGCATCCAGGCTCTAAGCAGTGTCTCCCCCCCTTAGGTCTGGAAGAGGTCGGGGGCCTGGTTCTACAAAGGGCTCCCCAAGTACATCCTGCCCCTGAAGACTCCCGGCCGGGCTGATTACCCCCACTTACGACCTTTGCCTGTGGAACCGGCTGAGCAAGAACCCAGAAGCACGGAGACCAGTCGAGTCTACACGTGGGCCCGTGGGAGAGGTAAGACCCCCTGTCCCCTCTCCCGGGATAGCACTGACCTTCAGGCCATCAGCCAGCCGGTGCCACGGGCGGGCACCAGGCCAAGGCCTCCACATTCTCCTCGGGGCTCACACTGGTGTTTCATCCCTCTATGTGCCCCGACTCCCCGCCTGCACCCACGTGGGTGGCTGGACCTCAGCACAGTGGTTGTTTGCAGCCTGAGGGCCTGTTTCACAAACAAGCGCTAACCTGGGGGTGGGGGTGGGGTGCGGTGAACAGCACTGAATCTTTGCAGAAATGTGATGTCAGTTGAGATTTTGGGCCAAGTATGAAAATGTGTCTTTTCGAGGTAGGCCTGTATCATCTCTTTTCAACCCTCGTCTTGTGTCTCAATAAAGGGGGCTCTTGGCTTCCCTGGTCCTAGTGAGGAAAGTGGCCTTGTGCCCTGTGGTGGCTGCCCAGACGTGGATGCCTTCCAGGTACCCGCTATCAGAAGGGGAGCTCCGCCCACTGGTAATTAGCATAGTACCATAGACAGGGCAGATGGTTAGTAGCCCCATTCTATAGATGAGTAGCCTGAGGCCCAGAGAGAAGGAAGGGCTTCCCGTGTGGCAGAGCTGGGACCAAAAGGCAGCGTCCTGCCCTCTGGGCTTTGGCTCCTTCTGCCCCGAAGTGCCTGAGTTTCAGCCCAAGACTCAGGGACTGAGGGTCCGAAGTGAGATAAGGCCAGAGGGGTGAGGGGTTCACCCTGACACAGGGCTTTTAGACCCAAGAAAATAGACACGCAGCTGCTTCCGAGGGGCCCTCGGCGTCTGTCTTTGGATTATGACCTGGCAGCTGCCTATCTTTGTACCATTTGGGGTGGGGTTTTTTTCTTGTTACAGAAGTACGGCATGTTTATTATAAAATTGTGAAGGTTGTCAAAAGACATAATTTGGCAGGGAAAAATTCCCTATAGGTCTGCCCTCCCAAACATCACCGGCAGTTAGCACCTTGGCATCTGTTCTCTGGGCATCTTTTTGTCGGCCTCACTCGGCTCCTTCTGCAGCAGCAGGCCTTCCTTGGCCATGAGTTCACCGTCCCTGCCTTCACTGCCACAGATAAGCCCTGTAGGGACCACCTGCAGGCAGAGACTGGCAGGCGGAGTGAGGGGAGCAGGCTGGGACTGGCGTGCGGGGGGCGCTGTGGCTGGCCAGCCTTGGAGGGAGCCTGGGGGAATTTGTTGGAGAAGCGGCTCCCTCCTCCCTTCTTTCCCGTTCCCACCCTCAGAGCTGGGCTCTCTCGGGTTCCAGACCAGTCAGGGTGAGTCAGGGTCCCTCAGGCTGAGGGAGAGACGCAGCCATGGAAACAGAGGCTGTGGACACTGTCAGGTCTAGAATGTGGCTGAGTGGGTTGAGGAGGGGAGGCCCTGAGGCCCCCACCCAGAGGGGCCCTCGGTGTGCTTTCTGCTCCGGCATCTCGATGGTGCACACGTGCACACACGCACACACACGCACACACCCTCTCCTCCTCAGCCACACAGACACAGATGGCCTTTCGGTTACGTGGGTGAGGAAGCAGCAGCCCGTACGCTCTGAGTGAGGCCAGGCCATGTGGAGGCCCCTCTGTGGACTCGCTCTCCCTCTGCTTCCCAGAGCACAAGGCCCGGCCTGTGCCAGGCCCGTCACAGGCTGTGACCATCCTCCCAGTGCCCAGCACAGGAGGCCGCCCTTCTGCTCGACAGGTGGCCCCCCGTGTCTCGCCAAGGGCAGCAGGACCGCGAAGGCTGATGGCTCTGGCAGGTTGTGGAGGCTCAAGCGGTGTCCGCACCCACCAAGAGCAGGGTGCACCAGGGATGGGTGGGCTGCCTGTGGTGGGCAGGACTGAACTTGGGGCAACCACAGTCAGGGGGGCAGGCAGGAACAGGCACTGGTGGAGGAGGCAGGACAAGCAGAGCCATTCAGTGCATAGACGCCAGAGTGTCCCCGGTTTGCAAGGAAGGGCGCCAGAGAGCCCCCCGCAGGCCGACTGCCCCTGCTGCTTCTGAGCCGACCCTGGGTGGCTGTGCTGGTCCTCCCTGATGAGCCTGTGCAGAAGCCAGGATCTGTGTTTTTTTACTGAGCGTGGGTCCCCTGGCCACCCCAGACCCAGTGTGCACTCACAGAGGCTCTCAGGCGGCTACTGGCCACTGCCTCAGGGACCCCAGGGGCATCCCCCTTCGGCCCCAGTCTCTGCTCCCTGGCACCAGAGCTGATTCTGATACCAGCGCATTCTCTCTGACCCACTCCCCTCCACACACCCCCTGTTCCTCCATCTCTCTCCCTCTCCCTCTCCCAGCCCTTGGGCTGGTATACCTGTGGCTCCCAGCTTCTCCCCCCATTCCAGCCCACCCTACTTTCTTGCTCCTGCCCTTTTGAAGGAGGAAAAGTAATCAATAGATATAAGCCATGAACTTTTCAGTCCACAAAACATCAAATGAAATGCATTGATGTTTCTGAGGCAGGTTCCATTTCCTCCTCCTTTAAATTTTCTTGGTTAATTTTTAATTACATAAGCACACATAATATATGTTAACAAATTAATTCAAAAGTGTATGAAAAATTAAAATCTCTCCTCTTGCCATCATCTCAAACAAACCCCTTTCTCTTTCTCCCTGCTCCTATAAACACATACTTGACATTGGGTTATGTTTTGTTTTGTTTTTAGTAACAAAAATAGGCTCTTACCCATAACTCTGCACGTTGCTTTTTTCACTTGAAAGAATATCATGGGCATCCCTCCAGATCAGTAGATATAGATTTTACTTTATTATTTTTCATGGCTTAATAAAATCCCGTTATATCCTGTATTGTTACTTAATTATTCACCTATTGATGGACATTCCACATGCTTCTGGCTTTTCATACTGCAGGCAATACTGAAACACCCCTCTATGTATATGATGCTTTTATTACCAGGGGGTAGGTTTCCCAAAGTAGGTTTGTGTGTTTTAAATTTCAATAGACATTGCCAAACTATATTCCAAAAGTGTTACAGTCTTTTATACTCGTTTATTCCTGCGTCCTTGCTTGCCATGAATAGTACTGGTAGTTATCATTTTGGCAAGTATACTAGATGGAGAATGACATTTTATTATTTTAATTTGTACATTTGAGTATCTCTTCCTATCTTGATTATTCATTGATTATTTAGGTTTCCTCTTTTAAAAATTACCTGTTTAAATCCATTGCTCATTTTTTCTTAGATGATTTTCTCTTATTGATGTGTTAGGGATACTAAATAGGTTGAAAATATTTTCCTCCTTGACTTGACATTTTATATAATATTTTGCCATTCAAAAACCATTTTTTTCTTAATTCTTATGAACTTAAACATGTCTTTTGCCTACTTTGCTTTGAAATGTCTTCCTCTCCAAGGTTAAAAATACCTGCTAAATAAAAAGTTTAAGTATTATAAGAATAAAAGGAAATTACTTTAAAATTATAAAATTACCAAAAAGAGGAAAAAATCGAAATCAAATATTATATTAACTGATAAAGCACTGAAGCCATGTTCTATCCACATGCAAATCAGGAATACCCATCATCACCATCATTCATAATCTTTATTTTTTAATATATTTTTATTGATTTTTAACAGAGAGGAAGGGGGAGAGATAGAGAGTTAGAAACATCGATGAGAGAGAAACATCAATCAGCTGCCTCCTGCACATCTCCCACTGGGGATGTGCCCGCAACCCAGGTACATGCCCTTGAACGGAATCGAACCTGGGACCCTTCAGTCCGCAGGCCGACGCTCTATCCACTGAGCCAAACCGGTTTTGGCCATCATTCATAATCTTGTGTAGTATTTAACTAATGTAATAAGGCACAAAAACAAAACAAACTCTTACTATTGGAAAAGAGAAGAAATTCTCTTACTTGCAGGTGGTGTGATGGTATAGCAAGAAAGTCCAAGAGAGTCTACTAAAACAACCCACTAGGATTAATAAGAAAATTGGGGAAGTGATGGGACACAAAGTAAATCAATAGTTTACACACAAAAAAATCAATAGTTTTACTCTATACCGACTAATTAGGAGTAGAAATGGGTAAAATCCATTCAGAATTGCAACAAAAATTACAAAATGCCTAGAAACAAATTTTATGAGAGAATTAATTATAGGTCCATCATGAAGAAAATTATACAATCTTATCACAGGACAAGAAGACAAGAACAGAGAGGCAGATAAGCATCGTGATCCCTCCAAATTAGTAAATATAACAACTCTTGATTCCCAGTGTAGTTTTGGGGAAGAAGTGAATTTGTATGTTATCATTATCATTGGATAAACAAAAAGTAGCATAAAATGGAATATATTCAGCCTTAAAAAGAAAGAAGTACTGACACAGGCTACCACATGGATGAACCGTGCAGACACTGTGCTGAGTGAAAGAAGCCAGAGACAAAAGGCCGCACAGTGTATGATAATATGAAACGTCCCGAACAGGCAAACA
Organism: Myotis yumanensis; assembly: GCF_028538775.1. NCBI lineage: Eukaryota > Metazoa > Chordata > Mammalia > Chiroptera > Vespertilionidae > Myotis > Myotis yumanensis. The sequence goes on along the minus strand of NW_027223767.1, from coordinate 18,959,498 downwards.
CACAGAGACAGGAAATAGATTAGCGATTGCCATGGGCTGGGGAGGAGCCACGAATGAGTGCGGGGTATCTTTTAAGAGATGAAAGTGTTCTGGAATTAGATGGTGAGGTGGCTGCACGACTTTATGAATATACTAAAAGCCACTGAATTGTGTACTTTCAAAGGTTGAATTTTATGGTACAGATACACATTTCAATAAAAAAACTTCATAAAGAAGTTAAAGAATAGTTTAACAAAATGTTTTTTTTAAAAGAGACTAGCAAGGGTAGTGGGAGGAGTTGCCCGACCAGATGGTAAAGCTTACTGTAAGGTTACTTTAATCAATAGAAACAGCAGGGTATTGACACCAGAACACACAGAATAAGTAAATAGATAAGTGGAACCTGACAGAGGGATCACAGACCTAAGAATGGACGCTGAATATCGGTAGCTTTTCAACTCAATGGGGAAAAGAACAGGTTTTATTTAACAACTGGAGCTGGCATAATTAGATTCCCATCCCTTTCCATGTGCATCCAGAAACACATTGCAGATAGATTCAATTTCTAAATGTTAAAAATAACACCATGAATGTATTAGAGAAAGATGAGCCGTGGTTGCTTCCTCTGTGTTATCGCAAAGAGAGCCGGTCACACTCTGGCACCCACGGGGCAGCTGGCTGCTGACTCCCTGCATGTCCCTCCTCTGGACACGGGGTGTTGGTGTGGGCCAAGGACTTGCCTGCAGGCCCCTTTGGTGAGCCCCCTCCCAGCCTGCTCATCGTGGGACATTCATTCTTTCTTCGGGATGAGGTGACCGGGGTTCCTCCTGGTGACTGGCCCGGGTCTGACCTGGCTACCTCTAGGGCAGCGGTTCTCAACCTGTGGGTCGCGACCCCTTTGGGGGTCGAACAACCCTTTCACAGGGGTCGCCCAAGACCATCGGAAAACACATATATAATTACATATTGTTTTTGTGATTAATCACTATGCTTTAATTATGTTCAATTTGTAACAATGAAATTGGGGGTCACCACAACATGAGGAACTGTGTTAAAGGGTCGCGGCGTTAGGAAGGTTGAGAACCACACTGCTCTAGGGAGAGGTCTCCACCCTCCCACCCATCAGTCCCCATGAGCGTGTGCTCCGTGCTTCTTTTCCTGGCCGATCATTGCTCCACGTGTATGGCAGCTGGAAGTAAAGTCAGCTTTTGCACACTCCCAGGCATCTTTGTCCCCCTGTGAAATACTGGGTGGAAACGACGGAATTAGTACTTCGGGCTCGTAGGTCCTAACCCCGGCCCCCCCTGTCCTGCGGGCTTCTCTCCTTTGATCGTAGAGAGATATTTGTTAGGAGACGAGGTGGGGGATACCATATTGATCTTGCAGATTTGGATAATAAGAGATCACATTTTTTCCTCACCTATTAGAAAGCTTAGAGGAAGGCACTGCAGCATTGGTTCCGCAGCTCAGTGACGTCAGGACGGATGGCTTCACAAGTCTTGCTCTTTCCTTCGTGGTCCCATGATGGTTGCTGCAGTTCCAGCCATCAGAAGGGAGGGAGGTCAAAGGGGAGGCTGGGAATCAAGCCTTTAGTTCTGCAGCCTTTCGCTATGACAGGAGCAGGCAGGGGCTGGCGGGGGGGGGGGGGGGGGGGGGGGCGGGGGGGGCAGTACTAGCACCGGAGGACCCCGATTTCCTGTGAGGGCCGGAGAGTTGAATTTCTCTGACGGAAGCCATTGCATGTGGAACTTGCTCTCAGAGAGGACTCTCTGCTCCTCGCCTCCAGTGCCAGGGATGCTGAATATGATGGGCTGCTTCTTCTCTCCAGCCCCAGGCTGTGACCACGAGGCAACACTGCCTGGGGCTGCTCTGGGGCTGCCCCGCCCCGCCTTCCCCAGCCCAGGCTGAGCACCCGAATGGAAAGGGGGTGGGACTGAAGCCCCAGGTCTCGCATCCATACAGTGTTAGTGGGCTTTCTAGGGTGTGTGTCCTCTTCTCAGCTGGGAGCGGAGCTGGGGTTCCTGGGAGGCTGAGCCTGGGTCAGCGAGGCTCTGCCTCCGCATTCACCTCTCCCGGGAGCCTGAGGCCGGGGAGGGGAGGGGTGGGGCCCTCGTCCAAAGCCTTCATCACTGCCCTGTGCCTGGCGGACTGGGAGGTCCTTTCCACGTTGTCCTCTACCCTGGACCCCAAAGCACTCGGCTGAGCACAGGCAGGCGCCTGAGCCACCACCACCACCATGAGGCAAATTCACTTTCCCGTGTCCCCTGAGGCCTGGCCGCACAGTCCCTCCTGGGCCCTCGCGGGAACCCTGCACCCCGGCCTCAGTTGTCTCCCCGAGCCTCAGAGCCAGGCTTCCTGGAGGGATTTGAACAGAATTACACACGGGTTCACTTCAAGGGCTCTTCTGGAAAAGTACTTAAGTCTTGGATTTGTTCCAGTTGAGTCGTTTTCAGAAAAATGGGCGTTTCGTTATCACTTCGTGGGTCTGGTAGATTTTTAATAATTCTCTTAAAATTCTGAACTGTGGTTCTGTTTGCAGGCCTGTGAAAGCAAGCCCCGGGGTTGTTCAGGTTGAGCCGTCTGGTTCCGCTAGGCCTACAAATGTGTCCCTGGGGTCGTCCTTCCCCATCACCCCGGGGCTAACCTTCCCACCCCCACGCCACCATCTCCTGCCCCCTGGAGAAGTGGAGTCATTGGGTGCTGCGCTGGCCCCAGCCAGAGCGCCGTGACTCACCGTCATTATCTCGTCTGACGCTCAGAACAGCCCCGGGGGCAGCTGCAGACAGCAAAATTGACTCTTAGTGATGGATGAGGAGGGGGAAGTCTGCCCAAGGTCACGCGGGCTGCGGCCAAGAGGGCCTGGCACCGGGCTTCTGAATCCTGGCCCGCACGCCTCCCTCTGAGTGCAGCGCGGAGTGGAGCTGCTGCCCACATCGGCCCGCATGCCGGCTGGCTGCTTTCGGGCCTGGTGGGAGGGTTCTGGTTGCCAGGAACAGCCGCCGAGGCCAGCTCTGCCAGGCTGCTGGGGAAGGTGTCCCCGAAGCAGGGACAGAGACAAAGGCTTGCAAGGCCGATGGGGACAGGAGGATGGCAGCAGCGTCTCCTGCTTCTCGGGGAGCTCTTGGATCAGCTCCATTCCCCACCTCTGCCTGCTCAGCAGCTTGTGCTCAGCAAGTCTGCATGCCCTTCCGCCTCGGCATCTGCCCCACGCTCAGGACCCCGCTCGGGGGGTGGGTGGGGGAAGGAGCAGGTTGGCCTGGCTCATTTCTGCTTATGCTGCCTTTTCCTGCATCCAGCCTGTATCCTGTCAGACATAATAGATGGTGTGGCCAGTGAGGGCTGCTTCCCCCAAAAGCAGAGCTGGGACCGAGCAGGGGAAACTCGGTGTGCTCAGTAGCCATGGAGCCACAGAATTGGGTGCTTTGTGGCTGACAGGGTAGTGAGCCCCCTGTCACTGGGAGCATTCAAGCAGAGGCCGGATATGGTGGGTTGAGAAACTCGCTATGGGCTTATGAGTGTGTGTCCAGAGTCAGACCCCCATATTGTAACCAGGGCTTGGGGGATGGAGATACAGCCTCTGGCCCAAGATGGAGACAGCCACACGGCCCGCGAAAGCCTTGAACCCAGGGCCTCTGACTGTGTCGCCCAGAGCTGCAGCCGACAGGGCTAATAAGCAGTTCCGTGGCAGCCGTTTCTCCATCGCACGCATATGCTGTTTCCTGACTTCTTAACGCAGCGTGCTATTTATACCAGTAGATCCATTCATTCTTAATGAGCCACAGTTGTGGATTGTAAAATGTTTTATTTTCAGACAGGATTGCTCACTGCCCAGAGCCAGCTGTTGCTATGCCACTTTCCTCCTTTCTCCGTTCCTGAGAAGTTAGCATTTCCGAAGCTCCTCAGAGCACTCAGCTGCCCGCCCCCCCTCCCCCCACTCAGCCCCAGTGTCTCCCCAGCAGGCTCTGGACTTGCCATTTCTGTCACGTCCGCCTGGACATGAGGCATGAACTTCCTGCAGCCTTAGGAGCAGCGGGGAGTGTGTGTGCGCGCAGGGGCGGGCTGGCCGAGGCTTGGAGAGGAGGCAGAGCGGAGCAGGAGGGCTTACAGGTTGGGAGGTGGGATTCCACCTGCCGGGAGGGTTGGACCGTTGCCGCTGTTATAGGTCGAAAACCGGTGGAGCAGTGATTCGATTTGGCTCGTTGCTTTAAATTCATTGACAACGTTTTAAATGTGGAGAATTCCCCTTTGAAAGAATATGGAGTAGCCCGGCCAGTGTGGCTCAGTGGTTGAGCATCAACCTATGAACCAGGAGGTCACGGTTCGATTCCGGTCAAGGGCACATGCCCGGGTTTCGGGCTCAATCCCCAGTGTGGGGCGTGCAGGAGGCAGCTGATCAATGATTCTCTCTCATCATTGATGTTTCTCTCTCTCTCTTCCTCTCTGAAATCAAAAATGGGGTTTTACTAATTTTAAAAAATAAAAGAATATGGCGTATTTCTGGCTGCTTTTTTGAAGTCAGAAGGCCTGCCAGGACTGCCCCTCCCTGGAGAAACTGGACAGGCTAAGTAGCAGCTCCCCCATTTCACACAGGGCCTTCGGTCTCTGGCTTGTCCCCACCCCTCCCTATAGTTTCTGACTCTGGATAATCACCCTTTCGGGGTTACTAAGAAAAAAGCAAAATAGTTGGTGTTTCCACATCCCTAGGAAAAGAGAGAATAGAAGTTAGACCCACAGGGTCACTGGCTACAAGAAAAGCGGGCATGGTGCTCTGTGGCCGTGAAGGGTTCTCACATCCGGCCCACTTCACCCCCTGACCACGCCCCCCCAGGACCAGTGGGAGGCAGGGGCTGACCATCACATCTCTGTCCCGACTGCCGACCCTGAGCCACACATCCTGCCCATGGTGGCTCTACGCCTTCCGCGCCATCACCAATAAGCACTTCAGCGTCAGGCCTTGCGGAGCGGATGTGTTCTAACGGGGGACATCCGGGCAGGAAAGCTTCAGTGTTTTGAGGTCCCTCCTCTCTGGACCTTGGTTTACCCAGGAGTAGGATGGGGCTGTGGGGCTGGGACAGCGTCTGTTGTCTTGCAGCTCTTGTATCTCACCGTGCCAAAGCCACGGGATGAAACTCTGGAGGAGTTTCTGGCAGGTGGCAAAGCTGCTCCCAGATCATGCACGGAGGCTGCCTCTGCTGCAAAGAGCAGCCCCATTTCGCACCGGCCCCACCCTCCTCTCTCACACATGCAGGTGCTGTGCTGCCAGTGAAACCCCATCAAACCCGCCCAGCACCCCTCCTCCCCCTCCCTCACCCCCCCCCCCCCCTCGCCACTGTGCCTGTGCTAAGTGCCTGTGAAGTCACTGATGCTTCTTTTCAAGTCCTATCCCCGGGATCGGCTTATGAGCCTCATTATCACCTTCGGGGCCTCCTGTTTTACTCCCTGTGTGGGTTCTAGAATCCTGGGGAGTGGAAGTACCCGAGATTTATATACTAGAATATAAATTTTTACATATAAAGATCATAGAAACCACCAAATACCCACACGGGGACGTGTGAGCCCGAAAGGACCGTTAGAGGGGAGGGAGGGAGAGTGTCTCGGAGCCTCTGAGGACGGTGCTGTGTGTCCAGACTGGACCCGCCTGGCATGGCACCTAGGACCACTGACCCTCGGGTGTAGGTCTGCCGCTTGGGTCCAGGAAAGAAATGAACAAAAAGTCATAGTCAGCTTCCTCTGTGGCTCCGCCAGTCGTTTGGGGAACCGAATGCCACCCAGCCCACCAGGGGCAGGAGGAGGGCATGGGATGCCCAGCCCGCTGTGGGCCCCACTGGGGTAAACACTGACCTTGGTCTTCTCAGTCCTCGGTCTGCTCGTGGAGCTGCCTCTGCCAGGCCCAGCTGAGGCCTGGGTACCGTTTGCCTTTTGGTCTGTGCAGGTGAGGGAAGCCCCAGTGCTGAGTGGCCAAATCAAAACGGCAACATTAGCCCTAGCCAGTCTGGCTCAGCGGATAGAGCGTCGGCCCACGGACTGAAGGGTATCGGGTTCGATTCCGGCCAAGGGCGCGTAGTACCTCGCACCTCAGTTGCAGACTCGATCCCCGGCCCTGGTCGGGTTATGTGCAGAAGGCAACCAATCGATGTGTCCCTCTCACATTGATGTTTCTCTCTGTGTCTCTCCCCATCCCTTCCACTCTCTTTCTAAAAGAAAAATAAAATCAATGGAAAAATATCCTCAGGTGAGGATTAACAACAAAATAATAATAATAATAATAATAATAAATCAAAACTGCAAATATAGCAGCTGCCGTGGATCGCATGGTGGCGAGGTGAAGGCTGTGCCCAGTGCGGTGCATCTACTATTTCAGGCAACTGTGGGAGGGGGCAGGCTATTGTCCCATTTTACAAATGGGGAAACTAAGGCATGAAGAGGTCAAACAACTTACACTGTAATCTTGGTGTGGACAGAAAGAGAAACCCTGCAGCATTCCGGAACTCTGCCCTTCCCCGACGTCCCGGGGGGGAGGCCTGGCCGCCTCCTGTGTGGCCGTGTATAGGAGAAGCCCATGCATGCCATTGGTCTTGGCCTCCGGAGCCCTTGGTGAAGCCAAGTACTAGCCCAGTGCTGGTGGGTGTGAAGAGCGGGGCCGCCCCAGACCAGAAGCCCTGGGCTTCAGGAAGCTGCCTCCGCCCCGCCCCTGCCCCCAGCAGCCCTCCTGCCTGTCTTGGCTGCGTGGGAATTCATTTCCCAGGAGCAGCAGAAGGCCCTCATTAGCCACACCAGAGGTCAGGGGCATGGCTGTCGCTTCGAATTTGTCCAAATCTGATGACAGCCTCGGCCGATGGGTTGATTCCAGCTGCAAAGTGAGGTCTGGGGGCTCCTTGCCCCTGGTCTGAGCTGAAAGAGGAAGGCAGGGCCAGCGCCCCCCACCCCATCCCCAGTCGGCCTCTGGCTTCGTTCAGCTCCGGCGTGCCAGGCCTGTGCGGGGCTCCGCCTTGGGCAGTAGGGCACACCCTCCCCAGCTGCTCACCTGTCTCACCAAGTGAACCTACAACTTAATTCCGCCCACTCTGCATTTCTCAGCTTTGGGGACCTGGGGGAAGTGAATAAACCTGGACCCGCCTGCCCTGTCTGTCTGACTCCAATAAAGCCTTAGGAGATAGCAGTGCTCGCTCCACTCAGCTCAGCCACTGCCTCCCCGGCCTCCTGTCAATCACAGGGTGCAGGCGCTCAGATGGGGCCAAGCCGATCTCCCACCGCGGCCCAGGAGCCGCAGCAGAGGCTGGGAGGTTCTCTGTGCCCGCTGACCTCCCTACAGGAGGGAGGGGCCAGGCCTCCTCTGCCTTGGTGGCCCCTGGGTCAAGGCAAACCCCGGCTGCCCATTCCCACACCCACAGGCCTGGGCAGAGGCTGGCATTCCACCCCAGGAGGGAACCTGAGGGGCAAACCCAGAGGGCAAGAAAGCCAGAGCTTGAAGGCATATGACAGAGAGGCCTGGGGGGAGCAAGACAGACACACAGACAGAGAGGCAGAGAGATGAGGCTGGAGAGGGAGAGAAACTGACAGAAACAGAGAAAGAGGAACCCAGAGACAACCGACCCACGTTTCAGAACTCATGGAGGCACCCAGACACACCAGAGGGAAAATAAGACTAGAGACGCAAAGGCAGCTTTAAAAAAAGAAAAGAAAAGAAACATCGGCAAGAGAAGCGCAGAGACAAACGAAAAGATAAAGACACGGGGACAGAAAGAGGAGAGAGAGCTGGAGTAGAGGAAGTAACGAAGGCACAGTGTGCATCCCAGCAAAGGGGTAGACAGGAGGTCTGCACGTGCTGGCTTTCATCTCTGCCTAAGTCGGAAGCTGTAATCTGCCAGAGAGAAACAGAGCAGAGCACACCTAAACCAGACTAGCCCCTCGTCCCTATGTGCCTGAGCCTAGAGCCTTTCTCTCAAGCCAGCAGGGCTGTCCTGGCCCCAGCGAAGCCCACCTCTGGCTTTTGCTTTTCCCGTTCTCTGTCAGAGATGCCGGGCCCACACCGGCGCCAGCATTTCTACCTATAAATCAAGCCCATCCTTAAATCCCACCTCTTCCAGGAAGCCCTCCCTGACTCCGCCCCTCCCTGAACACTCGCTGGCTCTCCTTCAGAGTACGGTGTTCTCTCTGAAAGGAGCTATTCTTATCTTCCGTCCATCCATCTCTGGTTCTGCCTGGAGCATCTCAAGCAAGGACAGGACCACGGGATTCTGGTGCTGGCGACCACATCACTATTGATCTGAGGATTTGTCTTCATTATCCGGTGCCTCCTGTCTGGGAGCCCAAAGGAGGGAGTTAATTAAAATCAATGGTGAATGGATAAACAAGCACAGAAAACGCTCAACTCTCCAGCTCTTAATTCCCAGCCTGGGCTGGGCTGGGCTGACCCTGCAGCTGTCCCCTTTGACAGCCTGGACAGGGGACCAAGAAAGGAGGGTTCCCCGTGACCCTCCCCACCTCACAGAGAAAGCAGTGAGGCTCAGGGTGGTCGGGCAGGGAGGGAGGCTGTCCGCCTCTCTGGCCACCACCTGGCCCATCCCTACAGGGACAGGATCCCTGGCTTTGGGGCCACCTTTCTCCTAGTCCAGGCCCTGACTCAGTGTCCAGGGCCCTGAAGGGAGTTTCCAAAACAAAGGAAGAGCCTGCTCCTCTGGCAGGGCCTCAGCTTGGGTTTGGAAGAGCAGGCGCTCTGTGCACAGGGCTCTCCCCGCCCCCCAGGGCCCACTCATCCCGTGTCCATGGCAACTGGCCTCAGACAGCCCCTCCCCCCTGAGCCGTCCCTGGCTCAGGCTGAGGCCACCAGCTGCCTGCTCATCCCATCGGAGTGTCCTTCAGAGGGAGGCTGGAGGAGGCGTCTGCTTGGGGGACAGGCCAGCCCTTCTGGAGACGGAGCTGGCTCGCCACCACCGCGCGGACCGCCGTCCGGTCCTCCCGTCTCTGCGCAGGGCCGTCCTTTCCTGGGGAGGGTTCTTCAGAGAGCAGTCAGCGAGTCGGCACTGCGTGCCTGCTGGGCCTGGGCCAGCGCCAGGGGCTGCGGGAAGGAGCCAGATGCGCCTGAAGGTGTGGCCGCACCCTCGAGTAGTTCCAGGAACAGGTGGGGAAGTCAAGGCAGGCGCCTGTAGGAAAAGAAGCTCAATGCCAGGTGGTGTCATGGGAGAGCGAATGAGGCCTGTCTCCCCGTTACTCCCCGGGGCTGGAGAGACTTTTCAGTTGAGGCACAATTCGGGACGGGTCCCTGGAGGGTGGATTGGGTTCAGATTTTTAAAATACTTACAGACTTCCCCTGACCGGGTGGCTCAGTTCGTTGGCGCGTCATCCCATACACCAGAAAGGTTGCAAGTTGGATTCCTGATCGGGGCACATAGCTAAGTTGTAGGTTCGATCCCCGGTCGGGGCGCATACGGGAGGCAGCCGATCCATGTTTCTCTCTCTCCCTTCCTCTCTCTCTCTCTAAAATAAATAAAATCATATCCTCGGGTGAGGATTAAAATATATATAAAAGTATAGGCTTGTGTAGCTTTTTAAAGATGCGTTGCCCTCTGTCCTCCTTGCTCTTACTTTATTGGTAGTTATTATTGTCTCCATTTTTCAGATGAGATGATTGAGGTTCAAAGAGATGAAAGTATTTGCCCAGGAGCGTCCAGGGCAGAGCCAGAATTGAACCCTCGATGTTGAGGCCCCTGCCTCTGACGGGGAAAAGGCCCAGAGAGAAACCCTGGGCAGAGGGCATGTTGGGGGGACAGAGAATGAGCCAGCCTGCCTGGAGGGGAGGACTCCGGAGGGAGCAGGGCCGTTGGTGCGGCTGGACCGCGGGTGCCTTGCATGCTAGCTGCGGAGGAAAGAGCAGGGTTCCAGCGAGAGAGAGGCCTGGGTTCAAGTCCCAGCTTGGCCTCCAAATGGCCTTTGAAGGCATCTGGTGCCCTCAGTGTCCTGCGAGGCACAACTTGGGAAGATAAGCTCCCCTGGAAAAAGCGAGTCCACCCTGTGAGGTTGGCCTGGGCTCCGGACACAGCGACCTCAGAGGCAAGCCCTGCATGGGGAGGCGGGGGCTGTGAGCTCAGGATGCCCCTCAGGTAAAAAAGCTCCCTTTTAGCAAGCACCTACTATGTGCCAGATGGTGCCTGTGTGCCCTCTTTTAATGCTCACAGCACAGAAAGGAACCCATCCTCCCCCGTTTCATGATGGACCTGCTGCCCACAGAAAGGTGAGGAAACTGGCCCCAAATTACCCAGCCGGGAAGTAGCAGAGCCAGGACGTAACTTGGGGCTGACTCAGAGCCGGTGCCTCTTCACCACCCCACACTTCCCTTTTGCTGCCACCAAATGGAGCCCCAGACTTGCCAGGCGTCTGGGGAGGATTCAGGCTGCAGGCCCGGCCCTCCCCGGTCTCTGTGGAGACAGCTCTGGGACCTTCTCCGCAGCCATGTCAGCCTGGGGTCTGGGGAAGGCTAATTGGGGATGTCTATGCATTCCCCGGGGCCTTATTATCTTTCCTATATGTTAAAAAAAAAAGTGTTGTTTTTAGTATGCAAAATTTTCCACCATCTGCTTTGCCTTGGCAGAATGTTTGCTGAAAATATCTCTCTTCCTCTCTAATTCCCATAATTTCTGGGGCTCTGGGAGCCTCCAAGCCGAACAGCTCGCAAGTGCCTCCCGAGCTCACAGGCTGCCGGCTGTCCTTGTGCCAGGCAGGCGGGCGTCGTGTGGCCCAGACGTCGCGTCTCCCGACCTCTCAACCCGAGAGAGGCTTTGGGGTCTCTCCACTGATGAACAAAACTGACCCGAAGAGGAATCCTAGAATTCAGACCCAGAGTCGCTGTCCGGGTTGGCCTCTTTGTGTGTGTGATGGCACACTGTGAGGTGCCCAGGGTCACAAAGAGAGGTGGTGGCAGAGCAGAGCCAGGGAGCAGGTCCCCAAATCCCAAGGGAGGCGGAGCCAGGATCCTGCCAGTCCCCTGGACCGGCCCAGGCAAGGTGTCTGCACAGGACCCTCCGCAGCTGTCACACCTGTTCTTTCAGGCAGTCGGGAAAGACTTTCCAAAAAGGAGGACTTCCCCCCACCTTCATGTGCCAAAACTCTGAGTTTCCATGGCGATAGTCAAATTGCAAATCCATCCAAGAGTGGGGGGGGGTGGGGGAGGGGGAAGCTGGCCTCTCCCCAGAGAAGTGGGCATGGCTGGTGCTGGTTTTCATCCTCAGCAGCAGACAGCCCTTCCAAGGCATGATGGGAAAATCTCGGGGATGTCAGGTCCCCCAGCAAGTGGTCCAGGGGCTCAGCCTTCACCGGAGGGGAAGGCCCTCCGTCCTGCCTGCCTCATGGCAAAGCCCAGGTGAATCCATTTGGCGATGCCTCCTGGGGAAGCTCTTGGGGCTGTCTTCCTCCTGGTGCTTTCCCGTCTCCGGTCTGAAAAATCAGGCGTGGGCAGAATACAAGCATTCATCACCCAGCCATCCTAGACTCAACCTTTGGGGAACTGGAGAGGGAGGGGGATCAGTCTGCAGACACACAGAGTGTTTTGTTGAGGATGGAAGAGCAAGGGCCAAAAGATTTATGAGCCTAAACGCTTTGTTAATAGACCTGGAAGATTTACGATAGCAGCTGCTGTGCGGGGAGAGTGGTAGTGACGGCCATCGAATGGCAAATGAGCCAAGGTTGGGGTTTCACAAAGGCCTCCACGCTGAGCCTGGCCCGGCTCGAAATCCCAGACAATGAGCAAGGATGCGTGAGCCAAGGCGGGTGCATCCGAAGGGAATGGGTCTCGTCAGCCGGCTGCTTCTCTGCTCTGTGATGCCTTTGTGAGCTCATTGTCATCTGGGGCCCTCCATCCGCCCCTTCCATGCCCGCAGCCCTTTGGGGTCCATAAAAGGAGACAAAGGACAAGCCGACGGACTGTAACTCGAGGAGGTCTTATTTTTTCGAAGCCTGTGTACCCGAACCCACCCCCAGGGTTGGTGCTGTGGGCAAGACATGCCCCTCACAACAAAAACTGCTCTCCCTCCGGAGCCCCACGCCCATTCCCAATCCAGTGCCGTGACCAGGTGCGACAGATGACAGGAGGGAAGGAAGGGGAAGCGATGAGATCCGTGAGCTTGCCACTGTAACCCGGGTCTGGGACAGCCTTTCCCGTGGTCTCCTTCCAGTTCTTGGTATTTTGTGCTTTTTGGCGTCTGCCCATTAGCGCCAGAGGATCCTGGCATTATTTTAACACCATGGAGCCCCGTGTCCCCCTGCCCCGGGCTTGTGAAGATCCTGCATGTCTAGCGAGGAAGAGATGGAGCGCTCTAAGTCAGTAAGGGTGACCAGATGGTCCTTAAGCCTCTCGGTCAGGGGGAGCCTGTAAATACTTTAAAAATCTGAATCCAGCCCTTTGCCCAGGGTTTCTCTCTGGGCCTTTTCCCTGTCAGAGGCCGGGGCCTCAATCTCAGGGGACCCACGGGGTTGGTGTTTAGTCAGTGAGTGAGTTCAAGATACTTAAGTGCCTACAGAACCAGCACCGATGAAGCCCAGTCTCAGTGGAATCTCGACCAAAGAAACCCAGTCCAGGACCTGAAAAGCAATTGCAAAGTAAGACAGGCCTCTCCTTGCTTTTCTCAAATACTATGGGAGGGGCATAGGGACTACCACTCCTCCCGGTCCCTGTCTCCTCTTGAGTCCATATCACAAAAGCCCAAGATGCCTTCCTTGAGGGCGGGGGTTGGGGGTGGGAGGGAAAGAAACAGGCAGAAAAGGCAGAATCCTTGAGCAGACAGAGAAGGACCCGCTGGGACACTCAGGTTAGCATCACTCTTGCCCTACCCACCTGGATCCCGCTCTGCCGAGGGGGAAGCACACCAGCCTCGGTTCTGCTGGGGAAACACCTGCGTAGACATGTACAGCAGAAAGTGGTTGGTGCCGTTGTAGCAGAATGCACAGGCGTTCGGCCAGCCGGGCGCGGGGGATGGGCAGGGCATTCTGGGCCAAGGGAAGCGGCTAAGTGGCAGTTTGGCAAGAGCTCCAAGCCGGTGGGGCCGGAGGAGCCTGGGGTAGGAGAGCAAGTTGTATGGGATGAGGTTGGACAAGTGGACAGAGGTCAGGAGCTTGGGCTTGGTCCCGTAGATTATGAGGAGCCTTTGAAGAGGGGTAACTAGGGCTTGTGTGTCAGCTGGAGCATCCCGGCTGTGCGGGGGGCAGGGGGCGGGGGCCTGCGGTGGGGCCAGGTGGGAGGTTATCACAGGGATCCAGGCTGGAGACGATGAGGCTTTGAGCTCAGCATTGATTTGAGGACCATTTGGGAGGTGAAACGGTCAGGACGTGGGGATAAGGGAGAAAGAAGAGCTGACTGGCCATCAGAGCTCCAAAAAGCACCTACTGTGTGCCAGCCCCTCTGCTATGGAAGCACAAGGTTGAGACTCTCTTAGGGCTGAAATGGTCAGTCAGCTCCAACTCTCTGGTTGCTTGGTGTGTGACCTGTGCCTCCGTTAGCTGGCAGGTGGCACAGGCTGAAGGCATGAAGGCTTTCCAGAAAGCTCTAGAGCAGCGGTTCTCAACCTGTGGGTCGCGACCCCTTTGAGGGGTCGAACGACCCTTTCACAGGGGTCGCCTAAGACCATCGGAAAACACAGATAGCATATCAGATATTTACATTACAATTCATAACAGTAGCAAAATTACAGTTATGAAGTAGCAACGAAAATAATTTTATGGTTGGGGGTCACCACAACATGAGGAAGTGTATTAAAGGGTCGCGGCATTAGGAAGGTTGAGAACCGCTGCTCTAGATCCAGGTGGCAGCTCCGTGGCACAGGTCCTGCCGTTTCCCCTCCAGTGCCCACCGTGGATCTCCCTGCCGGCCCGGCTCTCCTCTCCTTCCTGCTGGGGGTTAACGCAGCCCCAGGCTTCTCCTCTGCACGCGCGCCCGAAGGGGCCCGGCCGGTCCGATGAAACCGCTCAGCCATCCTTGGCGTAGATCAATTTTGTTTCCAATCTCATCTCCCACCAAATGGGTCCCTGTGGCACAGGGCTGTTTGGCAGGTTGACTAAGATAATGCTCGCTAGGTACCTAGCACAGTGCCTGGCAGAAGGAGCTCAGCCCCTCCTAACCTCAACAGCATTTTGCATTCCCTGGGATCAAACACTCTTACCCCATCCGCTGAGTTAGTCGCCTCTGAGAGCCGCTGCCCTGTAATCCCAAACCTTTCTGTACATCTGTACTTGTTATAATTACATCATTTAATGAAACGTTATGTAAATCGATGAAAAGAGTCAGAAAAAAACACACACAAACAGTTGTCTCATAAAAGCCAGGGCCTTGGGATGTCTGGATAGAAGCCACTCGCTTAAAATAGCGATTGGATTAGATGTGGGCAGGACAACGGCAGCAAACAGGAGAAGGAAGCAGGAAAGGAGAGGATTCTGCCCTCATCTGCGTTGCCGTGTCTCTAGGCTCTGCTCCCATGTGTACACCCTGAACCTGGGAATCACAGCCAAACACACGTGCAGTTGAGACAGGAAAGACCGTGTGGACCCGGTCCTGAAGAAGCACCCAAACTCTACAGCAAAAGATTGGCAAATGGATGTACGTTTCTATGCTTAAAATTACAACAGAATGCTCACCACATGCATAGATCCTGTACGACGACTCCCACCGGTGACGAACCAGCCAAATATGGTCCCGTTTAGTCCAGAAAAGAGGATTTCTGCCGCAGGGGGTGTTCCCTGTAAGGGCTTTCCTCCTCTCCGTCTCCTGGGAGCCCAGCCCATCCGCCCAGCTCCCTCCTGCACCCGCAAGACCCCAAGAGAGTTACTGGGTGAACTGGGCTGAGAGCCCAGGCCGGCTGGCTCCCAGTTCCGTTCTTCCAGCGGAATCGGGGTGCTTAGGAGCACAGGCTGTGGGGCCGGACTGCCAGGGCTAAAATCCTGGCTCCTCCGCTTGCTGCCTTTGGCAAGTGCCTCAGTTTCCTTGCCTGTAAAATGGGGAGAATGTTGTTTTCTGCCTGACAGGGATGTTCTGAAGCTTTAATGGGTTCACGTGTGTCAAGGGCCTGGAGTGTTCTGTAAGGGTTAGCGAGGACTGGCATTGCCATGACTACCGAGCATTGCCTCACGGCTAGGGGCGAGGCTCAGGGCGGCTGTGCCTTCACCAGAGGGGACAATTGGCTCCGACCACGGGGAGAGGGTGACATGTGGAGAGGGCTGGCCCCGGGGTGAGCCCTCCTTGACTGGCAGAAAGGAGTGGCCTGCCGTCCCCACCCCCAGGCCATTGTTCCCGTGCCCCAAACACATGGCCAGCCAAGGTTCTGTGCCCTTCGTCCTGGCAGGAGGGAGGCCTGCCCTGGCCCCTCTGCCCAACGTGCCTGCTGGTGGTGGCCAATCGCGGTGACCTCCTCGCTGGTGTCTGTTCTTCCAGTGGTTTCCAGCGACAGCGACAGCGACTCGGACCTCAGCTCTTCCAGCCTGGAGGACAGACTCCCGCCCCCTGGGCTCGGGGACCCGAAAGGCAGATCCAGGGGGGACTCAGGTGAGTGTGGGAAGCGCATGCTGGTTTCTGAAGCTCCAGGGGTGGGTGGATTTGCTGCTGTCCTGGGCCCCTGCTCCCCAGCAGGGTGTCTGCAGGGTCGCTCTGGGTCAGGATGTTCTGAGAAGGGGGCCCAGGGCGGGACGGCTAGGAGCCGAAGTCTTAGCACCACTGAAGAGCAAGGCAGAAAGGAGGTTCAGCTGTATATTCGGGGGCCGGGGAGGCAGGTCCAGTAGCTGCCCTGACCCTCGGCCTGCACACCCGGGCTTCCTCCCCAGCTCCCTGGGAGCATCCCGATGAGATTTTGCCTCGTGAATGATGAGACCATGAAAGCCAGGTGCAGCGTTCTCTGGTGTAGCTCAGCTCTGCAGGGGGACCCCAGACACACACTGTGGCCTCTTGGGCCTCTATTGCCTACTAGTTAGCACAAGCGGCCTGGAGCAGGTGGTCTCCGAAGCTCCCTCTGAATCTCACACCTCTGAGCTCTCCTCTGTGACCTGAGGTTTGAAAGGGAAGTAACTGGGGCCTTGCAGCTGGTCAGACAAGGCCCGGGGCCCAGTGCTCCTCTCCTTTAAACACACGAGGGGCCTTCCTGGGAAAAGGACCAGCTTCGTTCAGAATCATTCCAGAGGTTAGAGCTGGGGTATCTGAAGACGGTGCCCGAAGCTGATCTCAATGCATAAGGGAGCTTTCTGATGCCCCACACTGGAACGCAGTGCCTCCGCCTGCTGCCCTGGGACGAGGCTGGGGACCTGCCAGGGCGGATGTGGGAGGAATTCCTGCTGGGACCGCAGTTTGGGCTCCATCAGAGATGCCAAACACCTGGCACACGGGCTGGTGCGTGCACTCCTGTGCCCGTGGCGGGCATGACTAGCTGATCGCGATACGCTTTCCCACAGAGCCCGATGGGCCTCAGAATCCTCCTCAGTGCAGTTTTCCAAGTGGTCAGTGTCAATAGGTGATATCAATATCAATATCTGTATCAATAGATGAAGATGATGCACGTGATGAAAACTAACCCTGGACGAAACAATCTCTTAGGCACCTCAGGCTAAAGATTCTATCTTAGGAAAGTGTAACGGAAGCTTACTGCCCGCTTTGGTTTCCAGGGCAGGGTCTACACACCCTCCCCTCCCCCCACCAGAGCTCTTGTCCCCTCCCTTCACACCAACTCCCAGCTATGACCAGAGGGTCTAGTGGACAGGAAGAGACGGAGTACAATGGCCCAGGCCCAGCTCGGCTCCCTTGGCCGGGCGAGGACCCACAGGCGTATCTGAGGATCCTTGAGTTAGGAAAGGCAGCAATGAGTACCCCGCTGAGTCCGCTGAAATGGAAACCCTCCCCCACCCACACCTCATTCCTCCTGGTTGTCGACTTTCATGTTGGTTCCTCTGGGCAACCACCTGCAGGCCCACTCGGTGGCCTTTGTATGTGGTGGACCCATCAGCAGTGGCCACGGGGTTGGGTAACGCTAGAACGTGGCAGCCCTGCGGGGTCAGGGGCTCTGGGCTCAGGCCCCTGGACGCCCATCTCAGATCCATATGGGAAGCTGCCCATCAGCTCGTTGCAGGCTGGGAGCCTCCCTGGCTCGGTGGAAGGTCCAGAGGGCCCAGCACGGAGCTACTTGCGCTCACACGTGGTCTCTTGCAGGTGGCAGCGTGGAGTCCCCCAAGATGGAGCTCACCCACCCACCCAGCCACCTGTCCGGGAGCCAGAGCAGCCTGGCCAGCGAGGCCGGGACCGGCTCTGCAGACCCACAGAGGGGCACCCCACCCTGGCCGGACCCAAAGGGCTCCAGTGAGTACCCAGCCACCTCTTCTTCCCCCACTACCTCTCCCTTCTTCTCCCCCTCCCCCAGGGCCCTCCTCTCCTACTCAGTCCCCCAAAACTGGAAAGGTGTCGATGAGGTTTTCAATTCTGTATGTTTACTGAGCTCTGGGCAGGCGCTGCGGGAACCGGGGTGCCAGGCCCCACCCTGCCTGCAATGAACAGAGAGGAACCCCAAATTAATAATGGTACCACCCCCCTATCCATCATCAGTGATGCTAACAACGGTTATGACGTCCTCAGCTTTATAAAATGTGTAATCTTTCATTTCCCCATCTCCACGACAGTCGCCGTAACTCCCGTTTTGAGAGCACCTACTATGCTCCAGGCAACCCAGTCCTCACCAAGCCCCATAGTGTGCCCAGTCCTTGACCTCCGCTTCCTGAGACGCTGCAGGGCAGGGCACACGAGAGAGGCGGCAGCTGGGCAGGTCTGAGGGTCAGGGGCCTCGGTGGGCATGGCCATGAAGTGGCCCCTCTCCGCGCCCTCTGGCCTCCTGAAACCCTCGACAGGGGCGGTTTGGAATCAAGCCTGAGTTCTCGTCCCGGTCCTGCCACACGGCCACGTGAACTGGGGCAAACCATCAGGCTGAGCCGCGTGAGCTGCATGTTTATAGATCAAAAATGGCCAGATGTTGGCAATTCGGTACGATTCAACCTAATGTCGGATCTCTCTGTGCCCAGTGCCATTGTCCCTAGAGTGGGGACCGCATCAGGTCCCTCACAGGGTTGGGGGAGGGTGAAAGGCAGGGTCCGCGTGGAGTGTGCGCCCTGAGCAGCTCTCGGGAAATGCCCAGTGATAAGTGGGGAGGCTGTGCGGCCAGTGAGTGTTCCAGGGCCTGAGGCACTTGGAGAGGGTCGGCCTGGAGGAAGGTTTGTGTTCCCGTGTCCGTTGGCTCCTCTGGCATCAAAGGTCGCTGTGTCGGTCGCCAGGGTTGCGATGGACACACTGAAGCGCGGGGAGTAGACGGCTTGCCTGCGAGGACGCAGCAGAGCGGAGCCGAGCTCTGCCCAGGGCGCCAGCCCCCCGCCCAGCCGGCGGCCGCGGGCTAGTTCACACAAGGGGGGGCCCGGGCTACTCCAGCACCTGCGTCCCCTCCATTTCTTCCCCAAGGGTCAGGCTGTCACAGGGAGGTGCCCTGCCTCTGCTCAGCCTACAGTGGCCTTTTTTCTCTCCCCGAAGGCAAAAGGCACACCCGGGCGAGTCCCCGCTGCTGACGTGGCCCCCGAGAGCCCTCCGCCTGCCCTGGGCAGAGGCCTGCGGGGCGCTCGGGGCAGGCTTTCCAGTCGGAAGAGTGAGAGAGAGCGAGCACCCACAGCTGGAGCCAGACCTGCCGGCTCCTTCCTGACCAGCCCCGGAGGCCGCACATCCCCCCTTGTCCGTCCGACGTGACCCCTGACTCAACAGACCAGTGTTTGGGGGCTGAGTCCGCTTCTCCCACTCAGTGCCTTTCTGCCCCCCTTCTTCTGGGAGCCCTCACACACACACCCCTCCCCCCCCTGGCCATGTCACTCAGCTGTGACCTTTATTTATTGTCCTCCCTCGACGCCCCCCTTGGCTCTCCCCTTGGGTTGGGCTGGATGGGCCGTCACCCCCCTGGTGGGAACCCCACGTGCACTGCAGTTTCAGGGGCACCAGGCGGCTTCCTCCACGTTGTATTCATGGGAGAAGCCCAGCCCTGAGCGTTACCCTCCAAAGCGGAGCTTGGCCCCGAGAGCCAGCCCTGGAGTCCAGAGTCCCACCCTTTCCCTCTGCTGGGGCCCGGGAGGTGGGAGCTGGGAGCTGGCTCTGCGGATTCCTGGAACCCCTCCTCGGCCCCCCTGGTGTTCCCAGCCTCTCCCCCCACCCCCCCGCTGGAGCTGAGAAGGGCTCTGGGGGAGACTGAGATGTCCCTCACTGAAGAGCAGCCTTCAGCCTCTGCAGCTGGGCCTCAGCTCCCCGAAGCCATTAATTCACGTCTCTTCAGTCAGTTCAGTTTGGCGTGAAAAATACTTAATTCAAAGCACGGGCAAATGCTTCTGGAAAACCCTTCCCGGAAGAGAGAGAGAGAACGTGTGTTTGTGTGCGTGGGTGTTGTCTGTACCCTCCCATCCTTACCCCACCCTCACAGCCCCCTCCCCCAGGCCCCACCCTCGAAGGGCCTGCTCCCCAGGCCCTCAGGCCCCCGCCATTAGCTTTTTTGCCATGGCTACTGGCAGATGGTAAAAAAACTCACTGTTTCCCTGTGACAAGTTATGCTTCAGAATACAAATAAAGATTAGGGTTTGCATTGAGCCTGCGACCACAATCGCGTGTGCTTCTGAGATGCGTATCGCTTGTATCCGCCAGCTTTCACTGCTCCCCAAGATGTCCATTCGAGAAAGCCAGCCGAGACCAAGCCCCTTTGCTCTGCAGAGCCCCCCCGAATGCTTTGAGCTTGGAGGGACCAGGTATCCCTCAGGTGGGAGCTCAGGATGGGTGTGAAAACAGCATTGCATGGAAGACACAGTTAGATCCCCTGGTTCCTTCTCCCAGCCCACATGGCCTGTGACTGCCCTCCATTCCCTGGCCCTCGGAGAAGACAGCGTCACTGCTGGCCACGGTTGGACCCCAAGCCAACGGCTGTGATGAATGGGGAGACCCTCAGCCCTTCCCCTGCTCACACCCTCCACCCTCTGCCAAGGCAGGATGTTGCTGAGGGTCTCTCTGGGAAACTGACCAAAGAGAAAAGATGGGCAGAGCCTGATGTTGGCGAGTCCCCAGTCCCTGCCCAGTCACCACGGCGGGGGGGCCCCCAGTGCCCTGCCCCTGCCCCCGAAAGCAGAGCTCCCGGTTAGCCTGGCTGTGCTGCACTCACCCCGGGAGCAGCCAGGGCACCAACCGTTGACCAGAACCAACAACCAAAATACAGAGACTCCAGTGCACAAAGGAAAGGTCCGGCACAGCCCTCTGCAGGTTCACCCGTGAACCAGGAGAAGGATGTTCTTCTTTTTTTATATATATATTTTATTGATTTTTTACAGAGAGGAAGGGAGAGGGATAGAGAGTTAGAAACATCCATGAGAGAGAAACATCCATCAGCTGCCTCCTGCACACTCCCTACTGGGGATGTGCCCGCAACCAAGGTACATGCCCTTGACCGGAATCGAACCTGGGACCCTTTAGTCCGCAGGCTGACGCTCCATCCATTGAGCCAAACCGGTCAGGGCAAGGATGTTCTTTTTAAAAGCAAGTGTTGAAGCTCTTCCAAAGTAAAAAGCAATAGCAGAACTTAAAATTGCAGTAGGAGGAATGAGAGGTGAGAGAAAATCCCCCAGAATGTAAAAGCAAAGATGCGAAAGCAGAAGAAAAAGTCAAGAAAATTGGACAATCAAAAGATAAGAGCCGTGCAGAAGGTCCAACTAATAGAAATTTCAAACCAAGACACAAAACACAGGAGAGAAAATTGTCGAAGAAATGATACAAGGGTATTTCCTGGGACTGAGGGGACAAGCTCCCTAGAGAAAGAGCCCACCAGGTGCCCGGCACAGCGGCGTGAAACCACAGCCATGTGGCCGCCGCCGCCATGGCGAGCACCGCGGCAACCCCTGTGGACGGCGATGCGCGTGGCCGGCAGCCGCAGCGCGATGCCCTCGCCCGGGGTCTTCCCAAAACGGACTCTCGCTCCCTCTGGAGGTCGGGCCGGGGCCGAGAGGGCCCGTCTGTCTACAGGCTCCCGGTGATGCCGTGCTGTGGCTGGAGGACCACACTTGGAGGAGCGCTGGTCCCGGGCAGCGGTTGTCAGCGCCAGCTGCTCATTGGAGCCACCTGGGCGACACAAACACTCCTGCCGGACTCACCCCCGAGGTTCTGGTTACATCGCTTTGGGGCACAGCCCTGACCGGATTTTTAAAGGTCCCCAGATGACCCCGATATGCTGGCAGAACCTAGAACCTTTTCCCTATGGAAGCTCCACACACACATGGGATGTTGGGAGAGTACCTTTTCATTGGCTAAACACTGGAAACGGCCTAAATACCATGGACAGAAGGACAGATCTGTAACCGTGATACAGTCAGGCAATGGGCTATCGTGCAGAGACGAGCATGAGGGGCGACACTCAGCACAGATGACTCCCAGGCTGAGCAAGGAAACAGACGGCAGAAAAACAAACCATCATGACGCCGTCTAGTTAGAGACTTTTAAACATACACAATGTTGTATATTAACATATATCTTATGCAGTGAGAGAATAAAGACATGCCTACGAAGGATAAACAACAGATTCCTAGATACATATTGGGAAGAAGACATGCAATTAAGGAGGGGTTTCCACTTTAATGTAATGTTCTAGCAATCTCGGTGAGGAATGGGTGGGTTTGTAATGTATGTATTATATTTTATATGTTTTACAGGGGTGGGCAAAAAGGTAGGTTTACAGTTGTTTGAATGGAAGATAATATAATAATTAATAGATAATACAAGAATAAACTCTGTTTGGCCCTGGCCAGGTAGCTCAGTTGGTTAGAGCATCGTCCTGATACCCCAAGGTTGCGGGTTCGATCCCAGGTCAGGGCACATGCAGGAATCAACCAAAGAATGCATAAATAAATGGGACAACAGATCAGTGTTTCTCTCTTTCTCCCTTCCTCTCTCTTAAAAATCAATTAAAAAAAGAAAGAATAAATTGTTATGTGTACTCACAGCTGTAACCCTACTCTTGCCCACTCCTGCATTTATTATATTTGTATTATCTTTATATGACTGAAATATTGCAAAATAAAAAAGCTTAAGGAATTAAAGCAAGCCTTCTTATCATAAAATTTCAGGACACCAGGATAAAAATCCTAAAAGGGAAAAAAGTCCA
This sequence comes from Myotis yumanensis, assembly GCF_028538775.1. Lineage (NCBI taxonomy): Eukaryota > Metazoa > Chordata > Mammalia > Chiroptera > Vespertilionidae > Myotis > Myotis yumanensis. The sequence goes on along the minus strand of NW_027223767.1, from coordinate 18,937,347 downwards.
AAACCCTTCCAAAAAGGAAAAAAAAAAACAGGTCACATACCAAGGATCGGAGATTAAAATGCACTGAAATTCTCACAGCAGACCCGAAGCCAGAACCCAGTGGGGCAGCGTCTTCTAGGTCCTGACGGGATGACTGCTAATCTAGATTGACAGCCAGCCCCATCTCCTTGGCGGGAGAGGGAAGGTGTTTCCAGACCTGGGTGTTTATGTTTTTAATTGGCCGCCCATCCCTCCTTTCTCAGGCAGCTACTAGAGGACATGCCCCAACCAAACGAGGGAGAAACCCAGGAAAGAGAACACGGGGACTCAGGTGCTGGAAATCCAACACAGGAGGGGGCCCAGGGAGTCCCCAGGCGGGTAACAGTGGCTCTGCTGGGAAGATTGTATGTGATATCCTGATATGTTACCATATGTCATGGCATCTTCTATACTAATAAAAGGGAAATATGCTGATTAGACCGGATAGACCGGACGTCTTCTGGACAAAGCTGCAGCAGCTGCGAGGGCCGAGGAGGGCAGCATGGCTGGCAGTGCCAGCAGCAGCAAGGTGATGGGGGCGGTACCTTCCCCTGATAAGCCCAGTCACCTCCCACAGAGGGAGGCCAGACTGTGGCTTAGCAGGCCTAAGCCATCAGTAGGACATCCCCTGAGGGCTCCCGGACTGTGAGAGGGGCAGGCCGGGCTGAGGGACCCACACCCCTCAGTGCATGAATTTTCGTGCACCGGGCCTGTAGTCTATAATAATTAAAGCATAATATGCTAATCAGACCAGATGTCCTTCTGGACGAAGCCAGGGCTGTGAGGGAATCCTGGGTCCCAGGTGCCTGCTGGCAGCCAGAGGGAAGCCCGGGTCCTGGGTGCCAGAGGGAAGCAGGTGTCGGCAGCAGGTTCGGGAAGGAAGGCCTACTCTTGCACGAATTTTGTGCATCGGGCCTCTAGTTTATATATATCAAACTGAAAAAGCAAGAGTCAGCATGAGATTTCAATATGAAGGTACACACCAGCAGAAGTGGCCAAGAGTTCTAAGGGTGCCTAGAGAGGGACTGGAGGGGGGCAGGGGATTACCACCCTCTGTTATAAACCCTCTAGGACAGTTGCCCCTTTTAAACTATATACTACGTTACGTTCAAACAATGAGATTTTTTTCATGGAAAATACACATCAAGCTCAGGATAAACCCTGGGGCGGAGGTGAGAGGCCGGAGGCCATAGCAGGTGAGTGAGGTAGGGAGGCTGAGGACCTGCCTGGCAGAGAAAATACAGCCCCGGGGTCCTTCTATCCAAATACCCCGCCTGTGAGGGGCCGGGGGCTCTGCCTCCGGCTCAGAGCTCCCCTGTGCCCGGACCAAAGCCCCTGGGGCCTCTCAGGCCTCCTGCAGGACGGGCCCCACACTCAGCACCCGCCAGGACCCGCGCCTGGGCCAGACCGGGTCCAGGAGGGACCCAATCCCATCAGCCCTCGGGGCGGGTCCCGAATGGGTTTCCGAGAGATGTGTCCCCAGGTTGGTGGGTTCCGAAGCAGTTTCATCAGCGTTAACCCAGGAAGCCCTGGGCTCTAGGGGGGCGGGGGAATGCCTATCTCCCCACCACCACCCCTGGGAGCTGCCAGGAGTCAGGAGCTCTTTGTGGGCTGGTCTGAGAACCAAGAACTATTTTCTGAACAAAAATGCTGGCTCTCAGGCAACCAAGTTACCCGTTAACTGTTGGAACTGAGCCTTGCATGGTGGGGGTGTTCTGTGTCACCTGGGAAAATCGGGGATGACAGATGACTTAATTCATCCCAGATACCAGATGAGCCCAGTAAGGAGTCGCTGACAGAGGCAGCGAGCGGTGGGAACTCATGAACGCGGGACGGCTGGTTCCGGAGCCAGGCTCCACTCCTTCGCACATGATTTATGGGCGCTTCTTGGTGCCTCGGTTTCCGCATCTGTAACATGGCGACCATGCCTCCTTCACAGGATTATTGTGGAAATCAGAACCTGAGCGCACACGTGGCGCTCCTGCCGCTGCTATTGGTTATCACTCCACTAAATGCAGGCGCCGCGCTTGTCCTGGGAGCTGTTAGATGGGGAAGCTCACAGGTGCAGTGGGGCACAGCCAATGTCCCCGCTCTTCCCTTCGGGGATAGTGGAGCTCAGTCTGTTCCGTATGTACTGGGCAGCTGCCAGGTGCCAAGCGGAGAGTGAGAGGCTGAGGTTCAGTCGTGGACAAAGCAGACGTGGCCCCTGCCCTACCCGGTGGTAAGACACAGGTCACTGGACCCCACCCAGGCGTCTGGCTCAGGGTCCAGGTGGGGCAGAGGATGTGCATTTTAAAAAACATATTTTGATTGATTTCACAGAGAGAGAGAAACATCACTGATGAGAGAGAATCATGGATCAGCTGCCTCCTACACGCCCCCTCCTGGGGACCGAGCCCACAACCCGGGCAGGTGCCCTGACCAGGAATCAAACCGTGACCCTGGGCAGGTTCATAGGTCGACGCTCAACCACTGAGCCACACCAGCTGGGTGTGGACGTGCGTTTTTAAGTTCCCGGGGAAGCTGACATTCCCGGTTGGGAGACACACAAGAACCCCTGGCCTAGGGCAAACAGTCCCCCTGCATTTCTGGGACTCCCTGCACCCACAGGCGGGGAGCAGCGGGCGGGTGATGAGGTCTCAGCTGGCAGAGAACACGCGGCCCCCACAGGCCGAGGGCCCCAGCCTCTGACGGAGTCCTGCTGCCGCTGCGTCTCTCCGCGGGACAGATGTGCTGCCCAGCTGTTCCTCAGCACCAGCACCGGAACCAACAGCACCCACAGGCCAGCAGGTAAGAGCCGCTTCCCCCCACAAAAGTGAGGGCTGGCATCGTTCCCGGCGAAGACACGCCCCGTCTCAGGCGTTGCTTTTCAAGGTCCCCCCAAGCCTGCAATCTCTGTCCCTGCCTGTCCCTGCCTCTCCAGTAAGCTGTTCCCCCACCATCCCCAGTGCAGGGCACTGCGGGCCATGGGGAGGGACGCTGCCGCTAGGAGGGGGCCCACCAAGGACTCCAGGCAGCTCCTCCCGGGCTGCCTCATGGCCCTGCCTCCTCACAGCTTTGAGTGCTGACAACAGAGCCCTCCATGCCACCGAGCCAGGCCTGCGAGAGACGCAGCACTTGGCCCCGTAACAAACATCCTGGCCGCCATTTGTTGAGACGAGCACCTGCTACAAGCTCTAGGGATCCTCACCCACCTCGGAGACAGATACTCCTATTGTTCCCATTTTACAGAAGAGGAAACTGAGGCCCAGAGAGAGCCCGTATTTGAATGCAGGGCAGTTGGATGCCAAAGACTGTGCTCAGCGGAGGGTGGGGGTTTGCTGGTGAGAACATGCCAGGATCCCGGGGTGGAGGGAGCCGGGAGCAGACAGACAGCGGAAGGGCAGGCGGGCAGCACAGCTCAGTGGGGTAAGTCAGACCTTGTTTCCACGGGGGCCGTTCCCACTGCTGAGGTAGCAAATGAGAACAAATCTCGGTCGCTGCACAGAGCTATGGCCCCATGGTGGCTGCTGGCTGGTGCCGTGGGGGATACCGTCTGACACCACGAGCTCCCAGGCATCTTTCCTCATCGGGACTCCGGGCAGGTCCCTCGGGGCAACTGTCTTTCCAGGCCACGGACAGGCCGGTGCAGGGGTTGGCTTCGGGGTTTCCAGGAGCTTCCATCACTCAGGTAGCCTCGGGCCTTTGCAGCCAGCGTCTAGCTTGGGACTGACCCCGCACTCGTCCCGAGACCGAGGGAGCCGCACCTGAACCCCGGGAGGAGGAGCCGCAATTCCACAGCCCCCAGCACGTCCCACCCCCACACACACCTGCCTTTCTTCCTCTTAACTTTTCCACTGTGGCGAACATACGCATACCGTTAAGTGTAGAGTTCAGTGCAGCACATTCACACTGTTGTACAACCATCGCCACCACCATCTCCAGAACTATTCACCCTCCCAAACGGAACTCTGCCCTATTGAACACTCACTCCCATGTCCCCCCCAACCCCCCTCCACCGCCCACACACACACACACACACACCCAGCCCCCGGCAGCCCGTCCTACCAGGAGTGGGAGGGCTGGGTTGCATGGTATTCCTCCGTCTGACATTCTGAGGAACCGCCATTCTGTTTCCACAGTGGCGGCAGCATTTTTCATTCCCACCAACAGAGCATGAGGGTCTGTGTCTTTTCTTCTGGAGCAGAGGCTGTCCTGTGTCTCTTTGACAACCCGCTCCCCCTCGCCCCCCCCACCAGCCCGTGGATCATGGCAGGGGAACATCACCGCCCGCCTAGGGCCTCCGCTGCTCCCTCGATGGCTGGAATCGTACTAGGGGTAGCAGAGGCCTCATGGCCACGTGCGAGGCCATGGGCAGAAGCTCAGCTCGATGCTGTGCTGTCTTGAAATTCTTAATCATTTTGAACAAGGGCCCGCGTTTTCCTTTCGCGCTGGGCCCTGTGAGTGATGTAGCCGTCCCGCCTGGCCTGGCCGCTCGGCCTGGGTGCAGACTCTGCCAGTGCAGCCAGATCTCGGTCAAGGCCTGACGGGGAGAGCCCTCCAACGCTCTGCAGCCTGGGCGGGGGCCAGAGCCCCTGGCCCGGCACCTGGGACCCAGGCCCTCATGCTGGCCCTGCCATCCGCTCTCTGCGCCTGTCACGCCCCATCTACAAGGTGGAAGGGCTGGGCTACGGAGAGTTCTCTATTTCTGTTCCCCCGAGCTCCTGTGGGTGGGGGTGGGGAGGTGGGGAGGCCCAGGGAGCAGCGTGGGACCCCTCCCCTCTCCCACTACAACGTGGAGGCTCCCCTTTGACCCACTCTCTCTACTGGGATCCCCAGCAGGAAGGAGGCCAAGGCCAGATGGACACGCCACCAGCCTGGATCCTCCCCCTCAGGCCGCCCCACCCTGCACTCCGCCTCTGGGGAGGGAGAAGCCTCCGACAGAAGGTAACCAGGTGGAGGGCCCAGCTGCGGGAGAGGTGCCCGCTATTAGCCAGAGAGGGAGATGGACACACACACACACACACACACACACACACACACAGCCTCGTGTGCGCAGACACAGAAAGATGCAACTGTTTACAAAATGTGTGTGACCAGTCAGTTCGAATTGCTCACCCACTAGCCAGACAAGGCTCTTGGGCGCAGGGGAGGGGCGAGACCGAAGGAAAACCTGGCACTGGCGCAGCCCAGGCCCCTGGGGATCAGGACCCCACCGGGCCCTGTGCTCGGAGCAGTGGCAGCCAGAGCTCCCGCCAGCTGTCCCCGCAGAGCAGGGCCTCGGAGCTCCACGTGCCTCCTCCCTGTCCCGGCCCCAGCAGCTGGCAAACAGCCAGGGCTCTGACCTGCACAGGCCTCCCCCCACCCCCTCCTCCCGGCTGCCTCTCGTTCAGAAAGCCAAGGAGAGCATGGCTGCCCATCAGTACTCGCCCATCAGTACCCGTGAAGAGGTGAAGGGGGAGGCAGGGGGCGGGCGGGAGGGGGAGCTGGGAGAGCGAGGAGGCCAGACAAGCTGCCCCCGAGTCCTCACTGAGACAGACGGCAGCTCTGAGCTCTTTGATGCGGACCCCAGGATGTCTGCAGCGTCTTCAGCGCCAATTACCGGAGAAATAATTCCGCGGGCTCACCCCCTGCCTCTCAGCAGATGCTCTTTGGGGACATGTTAAGTCTGACTGTACCTGCTGAGCTGTGACAAGTGGAGCCGCTCCCACCCGCCCGCCCTCCTTCCCCACTGTCATCTATGCCCCTTATCTCCAGGCCCTTCCATGGGGAAAAGGGACCTACAGCTGAGTGGCATCACCCCCGTCTCCAAGGCAGGGGCCTGCCAGCTCCGTGCCCTGCGCCTGCCGCCTGGCTCTGCTTCCGGATGGGGAGGGCGGGGCACAGCTGGGTTCCCTGGAGTCCCTCTTCCCTGCCGGCTCCTTAAAGGCAGGAGTCGTGTCGCATTCATCTTAGACTCCCTGGTTAACTGTCCAGAAATACTGCTGGATTGATGGGTGGGTGGGGAGTGGGGTGGGGGAAGGGATGGGTGGAGGGTTGGAGGGAAGAAGGGAGGATGGATGGGGTGGAGGGAGGATGGGCTGATGGTGTTGAGCAGATGGATGGAGAGGTGGGTGGCTGGATGGTATGGGCGGAGCAGTGTATTGAAAGACATCTGAGAGGATGGACAGAAGGATGGGCTGCTGTCCTGAGGATGGGTGGGCAGAAACAGTCCCAGTTCCAGGGTCCATCTGCTCGCCGTCCCTAAGGAGAGGCCAGCATATCTGGAGCCCACACTTCCCACAAGTGCGGGGTCCCCTGCCCGGGGCTCGCTCCGTTTAAAGCCGGCGACAGGCCCCCAGGGAGGAGTGGATGTGGAAGCCGCCCTGGCTGCTGAGGACACGGTCTTTAGGGCCTCGGTCAGCAGCCCTGACTGCGCACCAGGCCAGGCCTCCAGGCTCCCAAGCAGCGGCTGCCTGGGGGAGGGAGTCACAGGGCCGGCCGGCGTGCAGCGCGGCTGCCCACACACTGCCGGGGTCCCAGCCCACCCTCCAGGCCGGGCCACTCTGAGGGGCTGTGGAAGGCGAGGGCCTTGTGGGGATCCTGGCTCCCAGTACCCCCAGCCTGCCTCAGCAACCCCCCCACACCAGAGCTCCCACAACATCTCCTGCCCCCCACCTTCAAGTTACAGATTCCACCCACCAAAACCACTGCAACCTTCCTTGTGTTCGTAAAGCAGCCCGAAGAGGTTTGCAGATGGGGATTAACTGGTTTATTTCACATGTTAATTAGCCAGCCCTAAATATGTATGCAGATCAGAATTTAAATTAATGCACGCAGAAGTATTTTTAAATAAGTCCCTGAATTGCGCTGTGGCACCTCCCTCCTCCCTCTCCTCAAGGCTGCTGCCTCCGGTGGGTGAGCGTGGACCGGTCGCCTGGCCAGCAGGAGCCTCCGTTTCCCTTTTCAGTAAAAGGTTGGCCCAGCTGTGCCCGGGGTCACCTGGCCCTGAAGGTCGTGCCCTTGTAGCATCTCTCCCCTGGGTACGGGGTGAGGCCAGGCCCTGGGAGGGGGCCATCACTCAACCCCAGCAGCTCCAGCTTCGGGATCTGAGCCCTGAGCCCGGCTTGGGGGCTGGAAACCAGGAGAGAAATTACCAGAACCCAGACCACCCAGATGGGTGGTCTCTCGAACCCGGAACTCATCCCGAAGGTGGCCTCTCCCAGCTCGTAGGGCCTTCCACACCTAAACCCCTGCTCCTGCCTGGACAGTTCGCCCCACAATCCCTCTTGGGAAGGACCTGTCTTTGTTTAGAAATCACTGTTTGAGGCTGATTCTGGATGATCCTGAGAACACAGTCCAACGGGGGCCAAGGCCACAAGAGATATTAGAAATGAACAGGAATTGAGAGGAAGGAAGAGAGGCCAGAGAAGGAAGCCAGAGAGATGGGGTGATGCAATGGTCCCCGAGTGAAGCACCACAGCCCCGGGGGGGTGAGGGGCGCTGCAGGACCGGATTGATCACGTGATGCTGTTTGCACTGCAGTGATGTAAGCCGCTCCTCACCCCATCCCCGCCGCCCACAGCGTCGCCTGCACACCCACATGCCTGTGAAGGTGGATTTGGGGGAGGAAGGGGCTGAATCACACATCTGAATCTCTGTAGTTTGGAATCTTGTGTCTATAAACTTAGATGTACCATCCAATGCAGAGTTAACTCGGCCAAAGCCAGACTTCAGAGCAGAGGTGACGCCAACGCTCCCGGCTTCTGCAGAAAATCAGCAAAGACTCTGGCCTCCCCAGGACACTGCAGTGGACTTTGTGGGCTCCTCCCCCAGATCTGAGGAACGCGGCCAGGGGGACCCCCATCCCAGTCTCCCCACAACTAAGGGGCTGCCCAGGAAGGAGGACTTTCAGTGCCAACATCAGGAAAGCCCCCAGGCACACTGGGAGGAGCTGACATCGGGGTCACAGGGGCGAGGGCTGGGTGCTGGACTGAGCTCTCTGCACACTTCACCTCAGTCCTCACAGCACCGGGAGGTAGACGGTCTTCTCCCCATTTGGCAGATGAGAAAACTGAGGCTGGGAGAGGTTCCGCAACGTGCACAAGATAACACAGCCAGCAAGTGGCCGAGCGAGGACTTGAACCCAAGGTGCCTTCTCCTCCGTTGCCCATTCGCCTGGTCTCCTGAGGAGGCTCCCCTTGTAGAAAACGGAAACCGAGTGCTCAGGCAGCCTCACCCTGGGCCCCAGGCCAGGGCCTGGGTCGGGAGTCCTCTAGTTTCATGGAACCTCCCGCATTCCTGCCTCTGACTCCGTCTTCCTTGGGACCCCTGGCTACAGGGCCCAGCAGGCATCTGCCGCCCCCACCATCAGCCCAGCAGAGCCCTGTGAACGCCACCACACAACCACCTCTGGAGTCAGAAAGAAAGAAAAATGTCGACCCTTCTTGCCCTTGCTTTTTGGGTGTGTTTTTTTAAATGTATATTTTATTGATTTCAGAGAGGAAGGGAGAGGGGAGAGAGAGATAGAAACGTCAATGACGATAGAGAATCAGGAGAGAGAGAAGATAGAAATATCAGTGATGAGAGAGAATCATTGATTGGCTACCTCCTACAGGTCCAGGACTGGGCCTGCAACCCAGGCATGTGCCCTTGCCCGGAATCGAACCCGGGACCCTTGGGTCCGCAGGCCGACGCTCTAGCCACTGAGCCAAACCAGCCAGAGCGTCCTGCCCTTGTTTGTAACCTTAGCCCCTCCCCACGGTGTGCCAGGCCCCGCCCCATCTGCTGGAAGCACCTCCCTCACCCGCTCCTAGGGCACAAGCACCATTCCCCGCCCAGCCCAGGGATTTCCGAGCTGGGAATTCAAACAGCTCGACACGGAATAGACTCAAACAGCGTCAGCTAATAGAAATAACAAGATGATAAATTATTCCAGGGAAAGAGCAATTTTCCTTATACCTTGCTTGACTCAGAAAACACTGTGATCGCAATAGAAATTGGAGGTGTCAGAACGGGTATCTGGGGAAAGAGAAATGAAAGCATTCTGCTTGCGCCGTCAGTGCACCCCCAGGGGGTGGGGGGCAGTGAGTGAGCGTGTGAGGTCAACCCCAGGCCAGGGCACAGCGGGCCCCAAGCAGGGCGTCCTCCCTGGAAGGGCCAGGCAGCTGGGCCTGCCACCAGCCGGCTACAGAGGCTGGGGCATCAAGGGCAGAAGCCCAGGCTGGCGTCAGACAAAGCTGGTTCTCTCCCCAGCTCTGGCACCAGCTGCTGTGTGGCCTTAGGTACGTCGCTTAACCTCTCTGAGACGCCTGGAGGTAGCAATCACGAGGAGTGCATGCAATACTGTGCGACACCTGCTCCAAAGGGTGCCTCGTTGGTGATGAAGGCAGTGAATCCTCTCTGGCTGTGCCCTCTCCCCGTGAGCAGAGGGGGCACAGGACAGCTACCGCGCTCTGGGTGCAAGCTGCAACAGGGGACAGTGGTACCTGCCACTGAACACGTGACCCTGGGGCCATCTGCTCTGTCCCCAAGGGCAGCTCCCAGAGGTTAGCTCCTGCCTGTGCACATCAGCGATTCTGAGGTGCCCAGTCTGAGCCCCGCCTCCCACCAGCGTGGGCACTGGCTCTCCGAAGCTTCCAGATAAGTGAAGGGTATCCTGCCCCTTCTTCCCCTTGCCTGCCTGGGTTTGGTTTTGGTTTTATGACAGCTTTTATGATAATCTGTATTGATTTCAGAGAGGAAGAGAGAGGGAAACAGAGATAGAAACATCAATGATGAGAGAGAACCATTGATCGGCTGCCTCCTGCACGCCCCCTACTGGGGAATCGAGCCTGCAACCCAGGCGTGTGCCCTGGTTCATAGGTTGATGCTCAACCACTGAGCCACCCTGGCCAGGCGTGCCCGTCTTTTCCAGATCAACATGTAAGCGCCTTGTAAACTTGGCTGGACTCCTCCGGATGCTTCGGGCGTGAGGAGACACCTGTGTGGGTTCACACTAACCAGCTCAAGGGTATTGGGGCTGCTGCCTCACCCCAAATCTCTTGCTAACAGACCAGCCCAACAGCCCTCCCCGCCTCCTGGGGAGACGCACTGGCTGGAGAAGGAGATAGACTTCCTGAATTTGCGGGAAGACCAAAGCTGGGTGCTGAAGACATTGCTGTTCAAAGGCCTTTGATTCCGTCACCTCCCAGGAACTGGCTGAATTCCCTGGTTGAAGTTGCCTTGAAGTTTGACTGCTGAAGAAAAGAGTTTTCCTCTACGTGGTTGTTAACTGCATCCAAAGTTTGAGCTGCTAGCGCAGAGATTCCAAACATCCTGGCAGGTTTTCCTCAACTGCATTGTTTGGCGAATACAAACGTGAAAGTGGAGAGGACAGATACACAAGAAGTCCCAGTTCCAGGCTGAGCTGGGCTGAGGGGTGGGCTCCCCAAAAAGGCCCAAGCGTTAGGGGATCCATAAACCAGAAAAACCTCCCCCAGATTTGGGGGCTGGCGTGCTTTTTATTTATTTTTTAATTGGTTTCAGAGAGGAAGGGAGAGAGAGAGAGAGAGAGAGAGAGAGAAAGAAACATCAATGATGAGAGAGAATCACTGTTCAGCTGCAACCCAGATATGTGCCCTGACCAGGAATCGAAACGTGACTTCTTGGTTCATGGGTCGACACTCAACCTCTGAGCCACGCAGGCTGGGCCTCATAGTCTTATCTTGCCAAGTAAGAATATAAATCGTAACCATCATATAATACCACCCTCACTGCAGAAAAGAAAGAAAAAGAATCGAGAAAAAGGCCATCTTTTTTAAATTAAGGGAATTTAACTTTGTGAAAAACGGACAACATCGTCCTCTGCTTTTCCCGTTTTGCCATGGCTGGGTCAAAACTTCATCACCAATCTGTCCACTTACCAGCTCTTGCAAACCACCAAGGCTTGGGGCTGGATGCCAGACTCCTGGGTCCCAAGTTCGAGGCGGCCGCTTGCTATCGCACTGGCTGGGACAGGGTATTTCTCCCACCAGGTGGCCGGACCCACAGCCTGAGTTTGAACCTGCAGCCCACCTTTTGTTCGCTGCAGGTCCTGCAGAAGGCCCCTGTGCCTCAGTTTCCCCATCTTCAGATGGTGATGGTCGCCCTGTGCACCTCATGGACCTGTGGTGAGGGCGTGTGTCTGGCACACACTGTGTGTGTGCTCACTCCTTATTTGCTATTGCTGTATGTATATATTTTTTTAATTGATTTCAGAGAGGAAGAGAGAGAGAAACATCAATGATGAGAGAGAATCACTGTTTGGCTGCCTCCTGCACACCCCACACTGGGAATAGAGCCTGCTTCCTGGGCATGTGCCCTGACCAGGAATTGAACCTTGACCTCCTGGTTCATAGGTTGACACTCAACCACTGAGCCATGCCGGCCGGGCGTTTTGCTATTGCTCTTTGATGAGGCTCCCACAGCCCCTCACGGGTTTGCATAGGCCCAAACGGCTCCGGGTACAGGAGTGATCTTTGGGGTCAGGAAGCATCCAGGCCAGCGAGCAGAGGCGCGTGGATTCGGCTCCCAGCACGCGGGGTTGGGCTGGCCCCGGGCTTCTCGGTGAAGTCCCGGGAGATTGCGCCCCGCTGTTTCCCTGGCGCTGAAACTCTATATAGCAAAGGCCCTCGGCAGCTGGGCAAAGAGAGGCTGTGGGGGTACCAGCAGGGAGGGGCCCGGCCATGACAGGGCATTTCCCAGGCCTGGACCTTGTCAGGGGGGCCACCAGGGGATCCCACCAGGTGAACCCCCACTTCCCAACACACACACACACACACACACACACACACACACAGTCTCTTCACTCTGAACACCAACTCTGGAGGGCTGAGTGTGTTCGCAGCTGGGCGTATGTACACCGTGCACATGCGTGTGGCTGTGTGCCCTGTGTGGGTGTGCAGGTGTGTGCACCAGTGTCTGTGCGTGTGTTCGTGCGTATACATGAAAGTTGGCTCCTACATCTCTCTCTCCCTTTGCACCCTCCCTCTTCCTCCTGTCTCTCCCTTTTTCCCTTTTCTGTGATGAAAAAGAAGAGCAACAGAGGGAACTACAACGGGCCAGAGGCCCGGGAGTCACTTAGCTGTGGATTCAAACCCCAGCTCTGCTACTTCCCATCCCTGGGCCTCCGTTCCTCCTCCAGGGGGTGAAGGTGTTTGCCTGACATACCGCAGAGCAGGAACGATGCGCAGACTCAGAGCGTCTATGGCGTGAGACCGTTCAGGTGTGGGCGCCGGCGTCCGAGGGCTGGGTTCGGAGCCTGTTCTGCTGCCTCCAGCCCTGTGACCTTGGAGGTTGCTCACCCTCCCTGTGCCCCACCACCCGCCCCGCCATTGTCCCTAAGAATACTCACCGACGTGGGTTAAATGCGTGCCTTACAGAATGCTCTTAGGACAGTGTTTGGCACAAAGTAAGGGCTTTATATGGGGCAGTTATTAAAATGTGTATCAAAAAGCATTTAGAGAAAAAGAGAGAAAACGAAAACGCATTTAGACGTCTTAGGAGGGATGGAAACGTTCCAGAATTGGATTGTGCTGATGGTTGCACAACTCCGCAAATTGACTAAAAATCATTAAATCATATACTTCCAATGGTTGAGTTTTATGGTGTATAAATTACACCTCAATAAAGCTGTTTTTATAAAGCATTTAGAGTTAAGTGGGAAAGCAAGTGGCAGAATACGAAGTGCAGTATTGATGCCATTTATTAAAAGTTTTATACCATATAACACAAGTACAAACATCAAGCGGAGTCAGGAATGATATACATCAGTTTGTCATTACGCTTCCCCCTGGGATGGGGCTGGGGCTCAGGAAGGGAGATTTTTATCTGTAATGTGTTGTTTTTTAATTTATATTTTGTAAAATATGTTTTTGTTTATTTTAGAGAGGGGGGAGAGGGATAGAGAGATAGAAATATCAATGAGAGAGAAACATCATCGATTGGCTGCCTCCTCCATGCCTCCTACTGGGGACCGAGCCCACAACCCCAGCATGAACCTGACCTCCTGGTTCATAGGTCGATGCTCAACCACTGAGTCAGCCAGCTGGGCAGTGTTTATATGTTTAAAAGACCAGGAAACCTAGGCAATAGTGTCATAAAAATTAGAATATGCAGGGCAGGGGAAGTGTGTGAAAGACACAGCCGCATCCCAGGCGGCTGGGGGCGGGGGTGGAGTGGGGGGGCGGCAGCTTCCTCCTGCAGGACTTCCGTGAGGATGTGGTGGCGATTATGCTGGTGTTTGCTTTGTAACTCTTCATTACACTGTGCATCTGTGTTTTATGCAAATTTCTATGTTATAATTCACATTTTTAAAGCTGAAACACCTCTCTAAAAAAAGATGGGACTGTTCATTTTGGTGGGTATGTTTTCGGGTTTGTTATGTTCATCTCTATACTCTTGTCTATTGAAATTCAAAATAATTAAAACAAAATCCCTTGCAAGATGGGGTGAGGATTACATAAGGTAATTGCCACCTCTGGGATCACACACCGAGGTGCCTGAAGGCAGGGGAGGCGGTGGGCCTGGAGCACTGCCTGGGCGCCCCCTCTTCAACCAGGCGTCCCTGGAGTGGCCTGGGCTGTCCCCAGCCCCCACGGGAGAGCTGGGCTGAAGGCCCCCCCGCCTGCCTCCCAGGCTCCCAGACGCCCGGAGCACCAGGCAGACACTTGGCCGAGGGGCCTCAGACAGCGCCTCTGATTTACCAGGCTCTCCACGTCTCTGGCTGATGGATGACCCTCCGCTCTCCCCACCTCCTCCCTCTAAATGCTGCTGTCTCCAAGGCCACCCGCCGGCCTGGGGAGGAGCCGGAGAAGGCCGGGAGGACTGGCTGGCCGGGCCTCCGCTGGCCTCCCCTCCCTCCTTCCTCCCAGCCGCCCCACCTGTGATCCCCAGGTCTTCCCCAGCCAGCCGCAGCTGGACCGGCTGCTAGGCGCTCAGACTCCTCCCTTCAGCCACTGTTGAAGGGAACTGAGGGCTGCCAGGCCTGGGCCAGGCACTGTGCTAGGTCCCTGCCCCTAGGGACATACACAGGGAGCAGGTCCTGAACACAGCGGCTTCCAGCTTCCGTAGGGTTGTCAGGCCTCTCTAGGAGATGACCTTGAGCTGAGCTCTGAAAGGTGAGCATGAGCCTGGCCCGTGTGGCTCAGTGATTGAGCATCGACCCATGAACCAGTCAGGGCACATGCCCCAGTTGTGGGTTCGATCCCTGGCGGGGGGCCTGCTGGAGGCAGCCGATCCGTGTTTCTCTCTCATTGATATTCCTATCTCCCTCTCCCTTCCTCTCTCTCTCTAAAGTCAATCAACACTCACCTGGCAGGGGAGATACCGTGGTCAGGAAGGTGGTTCTCCCAGGGCGAGGCTTATCCATGGCACTCGGATACGCTGACCCCTGAGATTTCCCTAAATGTGGGAAACCCGACTGTGGTGGTGGGGACTGCGTTCGCGCTCTCCCCTGGCGGGGGGGGAGTGTGATCAGCACTGGGATGTGGCAGACAGGTCATGAGGGGCCATTGTGGGAAGAACAGCGGAGCAGGGCCCCGAGGGCAGCATAGGATGTGCCCAGGGTCAGGGCAGGTGAGGGCAGCAGCAGAGGCTCGGGGCCAGGTGTACGGTGTGTTTGGGCACCGGGCTGCACAGTGGGAGGGGGGGCCGCATGACCTAGAAGGCAGGGGGAGGCGGTGGGTCTGCAGCACCCAGAGGGCGTGTGATGCTCAGCTCGGGGGGGGGGGGGGGGGGGCGGACCTCCCCCTCCACCCCGGGGTTCAGGACTGAGGCTGAGGCCTTGGCTCTGGCCAGGCGCTGAGGACCTAGAGCTGGGGGCTCAGGGGCCCAGCAGTGGGGGGGGCGGGGGAGGGCAGGACAAACCTCATCCAGGTGCAACCCCCTCACATACCTGCAGAAGCTGTGCTCCGTCATCCTCAGCTTACCTACCCTGTCAGTGGCATTTGGGGGAACAGTAACTGTCACAGCCAGGGAGACAGGGCTGAATACATCAGGACCGGTGATGGCCAAGGG
This sequence comes from Myotis yumanensis, assembly GCF_028538775.1. Taxonomy (NCBI): domain Eukaryota; kingdom Metazoa; phylum Chordata; class Mammalia; order Chiroptera; family Vespertilionidae; genus Myotis; species Myotis yumanensis. The sequence continues at coordinate 18,922,335 of NW_027223767.1, read as the reverse complement.
CACGGACTCTGGAGCCAGACTGCCTCTTTCTAGCTATGAAACCTTGGGCAATTGACTGAACCTCGTTTACTTAATAATCAATATTTTGTTGTAGCCCTGGCTGGTTGCTCAGTGGTTAGAGCACCAGCTGGTGGACTGAAGGGTTGTGGGTTTGATTCCCAATCAACGGTTTAATTCCCGGTCAAGGGCATGCAGGTTGCAGGTTCCCCACCCCCAACAGGGGTGCACACAGGAGGCAACCAATCAAAGTGTCTCACATCAATGTTTCTCTCTCTCTCTCTCCTCCCTCCCCTCCATTCCTCCCTCCCTTCCACTCTCTCTAGAAATCAACGGAAAAAGCATCCTCGGGTGAGGATTAAATATATATTTGTTGTTGTTCTTGTAATAATGATATGTTTACTTCTATGTGCAGTAGGGAAATGTGACCAGCACATCAAGCCACAGCGTAGATATTATTGTTAGGACAAAGCTAACTTGAATATTAAAGCATTTTTAAAGTGCGGCCTTTTTTAAGTGGAAATCAGAAGCCAGGGAGGTTGGTGGGTATGAGCAGACTACATCATACCCTAGGGCAGTGATGGCGAACCTATGACACGCGAGTCAGAGGTGTCACCCGAACTCTTTTTTTTGGTTGATTTTTCTTTGTTAAATGGCATTTAAATATATAAAATAAATACCAAAAATATAAGTCTTTGTTTTACTATGGTTGCAAATATCAAAAAATTTCTATATGTGACACGGCACCAAAGTTAAGTTAAGGTTTTTCAAAATGCTGACACACCGAGCTCAAAGGTTCGCCATCACTGCTTTAGGGCCTAGGCCTTTTTATTTCTTTTTTCTTTTTAAAGCATTTTTTAAGTGTTTGAAGGGAAACACTAAGTAAATACTAATGCAGGTCTCAGCCGAGAGGGTGGATCGTGAGTGATGAACTTCGGGAATGCCACTTGAGGGGCCTGCTTGGCCGTGCTCTGGGGCTTTCTCTGGGGCCAGAAGTTTTCAGACTGTTCCTCAGACCCCGGGACTCCCAGAGGGTTGGGGCCAACGGAGAGGCCTGGCCTCGCGGGGGAGGCGGGGTCAGTTGCAGCAGGAGAGGGTGAGTGACGTTCCGTCCCCTGGACTCAGCGCCCCTCTCCGGGGTCTGACCCCCCTACCCTGCCTGAGCGGCAGGTGTGATTTAGGAAGTATAATTGGCATATATTAGTTCCAGGTGTATAACATAATGATTTGATATCAGTATACAGTGTGAAATGATCACGGTAATAGGTCTAGTTAACATCTGTCACCAGTAATGAGAGCTTTTAAGATCTATTTGAATTATTATTTTTAATGGTGCAATTAAAGATTTATTTTCATTGTGGGCTTATTTTTTTCTACTTTTAATTTTTATTGATATTTTTAGAGAGAGAGGAGGGGAGAAAAGAGGGAGAGGGAGAGGGAGAGGGAGAGGGAGAGGGAGAGGGAGAGGGAGAGGGAGAGGGAGAGGGAGAGGGAGAATTCAATGTGAGAGCAATGGATCGATCAGCTGCCTCCTGTATGCCCCCCACCCGGGGACTGAGCTCACAACCCGGGCATGTGCCCTGACCAGAAATCAAAATGTTGACCTCTTGGTGCATGGAACGATGCTCAACCACTGAGCCACACCAGCCAGGACACAGTCACTATATTGAATTCCTCTCTCTAAAATTCAATAAAATCACATTCTTAAAGTTTATTTTTATTGTTGACAGTATTATAGATGCCCCCTATTTCCCCCCAAAACTTCTCCCCTCCACCCAGCCCTCACCCAAGGCCTTCACCACACTACTGTCTGTGTCCATGAATGAAAACATTTTTTTTTTAAAGATAGCGATTGCCTCTGGGAGAGGAGAGGAATATTGGGGGATTTCAAGTGCATTTGTGCTGTTTTGTGTTAGTTGTTGTAAAATATAACACAAAATTTGCGGTTTTAACCATTTTAAGTACACAATTCAATGACATTATTCATAATATTGTGCAACTATCACCACTACTTCTTTCCAAAACTTTTTCTTCATCACCCCTAACAGAAACACTGTACTTGTTAAGCCATAACTGCCCATTCTCTCCTCCCCCTCCCCCAGCCCCTGTCAACCTCTGCTCTTTCTGTCTCTATAAATTTGCCTATTCTAGGTATTTCATATAAGAAAAATAACAATATTTTGTACTTTTGTGTCTGTCTTATTTCACTTAACATGTCTTCAAGGTTCATCTAGAGCAGTGGTCGGCAAACTCATTAGTCAACAGAGCCAAATATCAACAGTACAACGATTGAAATTTCTTTTGAGAGCCAAATTTTTTAAACTTAAACTATATAGGTAGGTACATTGTTATTAACTTAATTAGGGTACTCCTAAGGCTTAGGAAGAGCCACACTCAAGGGGCCAAAGAGCCGCATGTGGCTCGAGAGCCGCAGTTTGCCAACCACGGATCTAGATAGTAGCATATATCAGAACGTCATTCCTTTTCGGGGCTGAATAACATTCCACTGAATTGTCGTGCCACATTTGTTTCTGCACTTGGAGAATTTGGGTTGTTTCCCTTTGGGCCATTGTGAACAATGCTGCACTGAACATGGGTGTACGAGTATCGGAGTCCCTGCTGCCAATTCTTTGGGGGATATACTTAGGAATGGGGTTGCTGGATGACATGGTCATTCTAGGTTTAGCTTTTAGGGGGACCTGTCATTTACTTTTTTAAGCTAATTGGTGGGTATAGGCAGACGACATCATACCCTAGGCCTTTTTTGTTTTTTTTGGAATGACTGAAATATTTCATAAATTTAAAAAGTAAAATGAGTTAAAATGAGAAGCCACCATTTGCATTGTTAATACCTTCTGAACTGCATCCGTAATGCAAAGCTATTTAAGGGAACAGCTGTGGCTGTTGGTCCTGGGTTTCAAAATTGCCAGTGAGAGCTCCTGCCCATCCCAACCCGTTCATAACACTGAGATGGGCACCCCAGTTCAGAAGGCACTTGAGCAAGACCCTGAGCTCCAGCGGTCTCCAGGCCGCTTCCAGGGTGAGGGCGGGGGGCACGGCCTCACCCCCGCTCTCCCCTAAGCCACAGGCTACACCCCTGTCCTCCACCAGGTTATTTCCGGATCCAGCATGATCCCTCCCTGGCCTCTGATTTCCAGGAAGAGGCAGCCTGATCCTGGGCTAAGCCCCTCCTGGCAGGTGAGCCTCTCCCCTTGGCCCCTGTTCAATCCGGCAGCTCAGCCCGTGGCCTGTGTGGTGGGAGAGAGCGCACAGCCGCTGCGTGTGATTCCAGGTCTGCCGCAGGTGGCCTTGGGTCAGGCCCTCCATCTCAATAGGCCTCAGGTCCTACGTGGAAAGCCAGGGGGGTAGAGGAGGGCGGGTGTCACAGGCCTGTGGTCTGCAAGCCATTGGACAGGTATGGGGGTGGGGGGAGAAGGTGAGCACCTCTCTTTTTTTTCTTTTAATAAAGGCAGTTTTCTTCAATTTCTTAAAAACTTCTTTTTCTTGATTTCAGAGAGGAAGGGAGAGGAAGAGAGAGATAGAAACATCCATGATGAGAGAGCATCATCGATCGGCTGCTTCTTGCACACCCCACACTGGGGATCGAGCTCACAACCCCGGGCATGTGCCCCGGCTGGGAATCAAACCGTGACCTCCCGGTTCATAGGTCGATGCTCAACCACTGAGCCACACCGGCTGGGCGAGATGAGCATCTCTCGGAGCCATCTAGCTCATCACAGCTGCTCCAAGAGCACTTGCCTCCTGCACACTGGCATCATTAGGTAAGTGCGAACTTTCCCCACTGGTAGGACGAGAGCTAGTAAATGTACTGTGACGACTGTAATGTCTTTATGAGAATGTGCATAATAAATTATCAGGAAGAGCTGCATTTTTAATATCGCTTAATACATCAAGTTCGCCTCTCGGCTGCCATCGGCTATATTGCAAACTTTTACATCCCCTTGCTTACGTTGGCATCCACCACACTCCCTGTGCCAAGCCACGGTCTGGGCCAAGGAAGAGGCAGCTATCGGCCGGAGTGGCTAGCTCCCGTGTCCCCTCCTGATTTGCCCTTTGTCGTCGGAATCTAAAGGAAAATGGGGCTTCGTGCATCACCGGCCCCCCTACAGAGTGCAGCCTGGGGCCCGTCACAGAGTAGGTGCTCAATAAATATGTGTTTGAAGGTGGATCCGTAAAGAAATGAGTGGACAGGCGCCCACTCCGTCAGCCACTGGCCCCGCCTTGGGGCTAGAAATGGCTGTTAATATAGAGAAGGTTCTGTCAGCAAGTCAAGAGCTGCGTGATCAGGGGAGGGTGGAAACGGGGGGTACACGTTAGGCCAGGGCCAGGGCGGGCCCTTCCTCCCCGAGCACGCAGACGCCAGCCAGACGTGCCAGCCAAGGACAGCCAGCCGAGTGCAGGGCAAAGGTCATTTCCTCTAAAGTGCCTCTCACTTACTGGAAGGAAGAGCTTTCCCTGGTGGTTCTTAGCCAGGAAACGGGTCATAAAGCCCAAAGCGTCACGTATCAGAGTCCCCAAAGCGCTGTAGGCGGTCTGACGCACGCATCCCAGGTGCTGCACATTGAACAGTGTGGAGGCAGCAAAACAGGTGAGAATCACTGTATTAAACCATTAGCACCTTCTGGCCCAGCGAGTCTCATAAAAATAATTGTGCATAAAAATAACCCAGGGGTGCACAGTAAGATGCACCCAGGGCCATCCTTCCAGAACCCACTTCTACCTCATTAGGAAGAGCCTTTGTGTGTTGGTGGGAGCCTAGAAGCCTGTGAGAGAAGCCTGTGAGAGAAGCAGCAGCGTTCCTGAGGGCTCTGACCAAGGGCAGACTCTACTCAAGGGCCATTCCAAAATGCCGAGCCGCCCACCCAGCAGGGGGACTAGAGGTGACATGATTGATGGCGTCTGGGCATGTCCAGCTGCTTAGAGATCCCACATGCCAGCTGGTGCCCCAGCCTTGGCAAGTACCTCCGCTTCGCAGTGCACTTCCCCCTTCGTCCTCAGCTGGTCCTGGCAGCAGGCAGGGAGAAGGCAGCCGACTGCACTTCACTGGTAGAGGAATCTGAGGCAGGCACAGGCCGGATGAGGGTGGTTTGCACCGGGAAGGCACAGGCAGGAGAACTACAACTCCCTGCGCGCCTGTTGCATGCCAGGCACTTTCTATCCATCCCCATCTCCAGGTATGAGGTTGTTCATGGCCTCCTCCGTCCCACAGGTGAGACCGAGGCCTAAGTTAAGTGACTTGCCCAAGTCAGACACAGCAGGAGGGGGGCACTGGCTTTTGAATCAAGTCCGCCTGGCTCTGCTGCCCACTCTTTCTAGAAACTGCACACCTGCACAGCTAACACCAATCCCACCCTCCAGGGGCCCCACCCCATCTCAGCAGGGCTCAGAGCTAGACAAGCTCAGACCTCAGAGTGGCTCTCGGCTCCACCACCTGCCGGAGGCCCCGTGTTTCTCCAGCCTGCATCCTAGGGCCCCCGGCTCTGTGCCTCGGAGTCTCAGCCCTCTACCCAACTTTTAGATCCTGCCCAAAGCCAGCACCTTCAGAGCCAAGAGCCTGATCTTCCAGAAAACCAGACCCACAGGAGGCCAGGATGGCGCTGTCAGCCCTCTTCCGTCCCCACCCCCAGTGAACATGGGTAGAGCTTTGATGTCAAAAAGAACACAGGGTCAGGGGCCAGAATATCCACGCTCTCATTCCGTCGCTTCACGCTCTGAAGCCTCGGTTTCTCCTCTGTAAGATGATGACAACACTCTCTGATTCCCCAAGTGAAAGAATTATGAAATGATGGCTCCGTGTCTGTATCTTAACACCCTGTGCCATTACATAATCGCCCGGTGCTACAGCCACCTCTGGCACCGAAGAAGTCATTCTGTGCCAATTAAGGACTAATCCCCATAAGCATTCCTGGAAGTGAGAAACCCATTGTGTTTGGCTTCCAGGCTCGCCTGTCCTTCCCTCGGCCTTTGACTCCTGCAAGGCTGAATTTTCCTCCCATCAGGATCCCAGATTGTCCTCAGGGAGCCCTCCGGCTGGTCCATTCCCACTGTGACCCCTGAGGACTCTGGCCCTCCCTCTCTTCCCCTTTTCCTCCTCCTCAGTTTGGACTGTCCCCATCCAAGAAGCTTCAGGAGAAGGTTTAGGGAACAAGGTTTTACCCCTGTCTCCAGTTGTGCTCTGATCCCCGGAGCTCTGTAGGGCTGAAGAGGGAGAGACCAGAGAGGGGGAGTGGAAGCCTCAAAAAGTCAGGACAGCCCTAACCAGTTTGGCTCAGTGGATAGAGCGTCGGCCTGCGGACTCTAGGGTCCCAGGTTCGATTCTGGTCAAGGGCATGTACCTGGGTTGCGGGCACATCCCCAGTAGGGGACGTGCAGGAGGCAGCTGATCAGTGTTTCTCTCTCATGGATGTTTCTAACTCTCTATCCCTCTCCCTTCCTCTCTGTAAAAAATCAATTTAAAAAATATTTTTTTAAAAAAAGTCAGGACAGCTGGATTCTTATGCCAGCTCTGCCACCAGCCAGCAGTCACCCTGGGCAAGTTACTTTCCTCACTGCGAAAAGGGAACAGGAAACCCTGCCTACATCAGGGGGTAGTTTAAGGACCCTGTGAGATGACATCTTTAAACAGATGTCACAGGTGTGCCCTGTGACACAATATACCATAGTTTTCAGTGATAGAGAGTGGCCATCACTCCCCAATGCAGAACTTACCGTGAAACGACATATGGTTCTCCATCATTTCTCACCAGAGTCTCATCTCCCAAGGGAAGGGAGAAGAGAAAGCAGCCCTGTTGAGCACCTCTTATCTGTCACACTCGGTGACAGGAGGGCTATGAGAATTGAATTAGCCCCATTTCACAGATGAGGAAACTGAGGTTCAGAGAGATCAAATGATCTGCCAGGTGATGCAGCTGGAAGTGATGAAGACAAGGCCCCCTCTCCTTTCTCTCTGCTCCCCACCCCTCCACGGGGGTTATGGTGGAGGGAGGGGCCCAGGCTTGCGGCCCCTCATTCAGACTCAAGGAAAGGACCCAGCCAAGAAGATAGCATTGATTTGTCCCTAGAAACCAGCGAGTAAACAGGGTTCCCTCCATGCCCAGGGCTTTCCGCGGACACACCTGTATGAGCAGCAGCCATTCCCCTGCAGAGCTCTGTTCCCGGAAAGGAGGACAGCAGCCAGGGATGGGCTGTCTGGGGTTTGTTTATTTATCTGACCGTGTGAGGCCGGGCGATGAGCAGACCACACCCTGCTTGCCACCTCTGCCTCGTCCATCACTCCTTGGGAAGGGCTCTCTGACGGGCCCTGCCTGCCCTCCCCTCCCTCCTGACCAAAGCTGGAGATCAAGGTTCTCCCGGCCTGTTCCCATGGGTCCCTTTAACTACTCACTGGTTAAGCAAGGAGCTAAGTTGAGTTTACAGAATGTTTGTGTGAGACCTGAGAGGAAGTGTGAACAGACTGTGCCAGCAATGACCTTGGCGAACGGAGGATGCACATGCCCTGCTAGTGTGTGAGCAGTGTGTGCCCACATTCCTAGGAGTGCGGCTGTGTATCCACTAGATGTGTGTGTGAGTGTGTGTGTGTGTGTGTGTGTGTGTCTGTGTGGCAGGGGGATGTCTGTGCAGAACCCTCCATCGCTTCTGTGGTGTGTTTGTGTGCCCTGTGAGGTGTGCTTGGAAGCATGTGTGCCCAGCCCCCTGGCCACCTCTGTGCCCATGTGCTGGTGTATTATGTTAGAGGTGTACTCAGCCAACTCTGCGTAGACACATATGTTTGCGTGTGTGTGTCCTGCAAAGATATGAGCTAGTGAGCACTCCCGCCGACTGTGCACACACGTTTGTGTGTTTGGAACGTCCTTGCACAGCCTGCGTGTGTCCTGTGAGAAGGAACGGGACCCGGCCGGGGCTGGCACGGGCGGGAACGTGCGGGTGTGCGTCCTGCGTGTCCCTGCTCAGCTCCCCGCTAGTCCTGCGACCGCGCGTGAGTGGAAGGCGCCCAGGTGGCCCTGCCCTCCCGCGTGTGTGCGCGCGCGGGGTCCCGGGCCGGCGTGCGCGCGGTGTGAGCGCCGGTGAGTGCGGCGCTCGGCGCGCTCGGCTCCAGCTCCGGCTCCGGCTCCGGCTCCGCGCCGCCCGCGCCGCCCGCACACTCGCACTGCTTGGCTGCTGCCGGGTGACGCGGCTGGGCCCGCCCCCCGCCCGCCGGCCCCCGGCACTCACTCGCGCCCGCCGCCGCCGAGCAGGTCGCCGCCGCGTCAGGGCCGTCCCGGGGGCGCCGCCGGCGCTGCCCGCACCCGCGCCGCGCCCCGCCGGCTTGTCGAGCCGCCCCCGGCCGGGCTGCGCCAGACCAGGCCGGGCCGCGCCCGGGCGGGACCGCGCTGCCTGCATGACCCTCCGGCGGCGCGGGGAGAAGGCGACCATCAGCATCCAGGAGCATATGGCCATCGACGTGTGCCCCGGCCCCATCCGGCCCATCAAGCAGATCTCCGACTACTTCCCCCGCTTCCCGCGGGGCCTGCCCCCGGCCGCGGGGCCCCGCGCCACTGCGCCCCCGGACGCCCCCGCGCGCCCGGCCGCGACCGGCGCGGGCCGCCGCAGCCCCTCCGACGGCGCCCGCGACGACGAAGAGGACGTGGACCAGCTCTTCGGAGCTTACGGCGCCAGCCCGGGCCCCGGCCCCGGCCCCAGCCCCGCGCGGCCTCCGGCCAAGCCGCCCGAGGAGGAGCCGGACGCCGACGGCTACGAGTCCGACGACTGCAGTAAGTTTCCAACTCGCCGCCTTCGCGCCCGCGCCCGCGGCTCCGCTGCCCACGCGCTCCCGACCTCGAGGGCCCGCGGGCCGCCTGCGGTCCCCGTGCGCTCGGCACGCACCCCCCGCCGGTCGCGGCCCCTCGCCCGGTCCTCGCGCGCCCGGCCGACCCCGCCCCGGCAGCTTCCTCCACCCGGGCCGGAGGGGTGGGAAGTTTGGGGGCGCCTCCGGGGGGTGTCCCATTTCCGAGGCCCGGCTCCCCGGAGCCCGCGCCGCACCCCGTCTCGGCTGGAGCCCGGGCGCGGGCGGCGGCTTTTGTTCCCGGGAAGGGCGGAGCTGCGCCCTGGGAGACACCAGTTGCTGCCGCCTGCGCGGCCGCTCGGTGCCGGGAGCCCGCTGCGGGCCGGCTCGGGGCCGAGGGTTGGACCGGAGCCGCGCGGGGAGGGGGCCCGGGGCCGGGCTGGCCTCCGGTGGGCCCGGCGGCCCGCAGAGCGCGGCGGTTTTGCTGGCGCGCGGGCCGGGGACCGAGGACTGCGGGGCTGCTTGTCTTTTGGAGAAACCTTGGCGGTTCCTCCCCCGGGTCCGTGGACCCTGCCGCTGCGCTCGCGGGGCCGCCGCCTTCGCCCACCTGTTACGCCCGCCGCCCCGGCCAGGAGGGGCCCCCCAGCCCGCGCCTCCTTCTCCCGGGACCGAGCCCTGAGCCCCAGCGAGTAGGCGAGCACCCGGGTCCCCCCGGGGCGGCGGTGGGCGCTTCTGGCGCCTTTCGCGTCTCTGAGCCCCGCCCGGCCCGGACTGCAGGGGACGCGGAGACTGAAGAGGTCGCTACCCGGTGCTGAATGCGTTTGAGCGGATGGGAGTGGGGAGGGGTGCGCGCCACCTGCAAGGCCCCCAGCCCAGCTGCAGCCCAGCACGTCCCTCTCAGTCCCGGAAAACCCGCGTCAAACCCCAGCCTCGCCCAGGGTGTGCACCTTTCCGGGCAGGGTCACTCGCGGGCGTCGCCATGGCCCACCGGGCCCCATCCCCCCCGCGCAGCGCAGCGAGGTTGGCGGCGCCTGGCTCGGGTGCTCACAGGGGCCTCGGGCTGGGGGGTCTGGCGTGCCCTCCTGCATAAAATGTGCCTCTGATGCTGGTGGTGGGGTTACCAGCCCCGGGGGGGGGGGGGGGGCAGCGGTCTCCCATCGCCCTACCTAGGAGGCCCGGGGGAGTGAGCCCAGGAAGGACATCAGCTGAGGCGGGCGGGTCAGAGCCCAGGCCTGTGTGGGAAAACTGCCTTCTGTGCACTTTCTCTGGGCCTGGACCACAGCCCTGCAGCCAGAGGCTGGCGTATTGAGGCCCTGCCCCCCAGCTACCCGCTTCATCGGGGAGCAGGCCTCTCCCCCCACTTCTCTGCCAGCTGGGGAAATGGAATTGGGAGAGTTGATTGGCCTCAGGGCTGTGCCTGGATCTTCCCCACCCCCAGTCCCTGGCGCCCTGGGCAAAGCGCACCCCCTCACTGTGCCTCTAGGCGGTCCCTAACTGGGACCCAAGTCCCCCCCTTGGATGTGCTGAACCCAGAGTCACCTCGGGAAGAAAGGATGAGGAACTTGTTCTGTTTGCAGCACCTTTCCTTCCCCGTCCAGGGAGGGGGCGCGGCAGGCAGGGCTTCTGCCTGAGCTTCGGGCAGCCCTCCACGTGCCACAAGGGTCCTCTGGGTAACATACAACAGAGGAGAGAAACGCGTCGTTTCTTCTGGCTGCCCCTGAACCCATAGCCCGAGGGGACCAGAGAGCCCCAAACTCAGGCCAGCCTCCACATCTCCAGGCCATCACCTCCGCACTCCTTCTCAGAGCACTGTCCTAGCAGCAGAGAGGCAACAGGGCTGGGGCCTGGGCCCAGAGAGCCCACGAGTCCTCGCAGGGGACAGACTCACTTGGGGTCGGCGGTACAAGGCAGCCCTAGACACGGCCTTGCCAGCCTGAGCCGTGAGCTGGGCACAACCCTATGGCCAGCGCAGTCTGCTGAACAGAGCCAGGAAGGAGAGAATGTGGCTGAGCCAGGGCCAGCTGGGGCCCCTTGATCCCCTTCGAGGGGCAGCCCACCATCAGTAGCTGAGCAAACATGCCAGGGATGGGAACACAGAAATCTTGGCTCCTGTCCGCCGAGGGACCAAGTTCTGGGGCAGAATTGCTCTCCACCCAGTACCCCAGGCCACCGTCGCCTCTTGGCTCTGACAACCAGATCCCTGGGAGAAGCCTAAATGATTCAAGCCAGATGGTTCTTTACAGCTTTAGCCAGGGTTATGCTATTTGCTGCCCTAATTATTGGATTAGCTCTCTTCTAACAAAAAGAAATTAGGGCGGTTGGTCTGTTGTCCAAGGCCAGGAGGGAAGCGCGGTTTATTTATTCGGCCTTTTCTTCCTTCCCTTTAAAGCTCATCCTTTGTAAGTCACCTCAAGGCATACGCACCACGTTGACATGTTCCAAACTGATCTAACCGAGGAGTGTTGTCGGGGAGAAGAGGCAGTGAGTGTTGGAGGTAGAAGTGCGGACCTCCCCCGTGGTCCACAGTGTGTCCACCTGAGCTGGACTCTGAGGCTGGCTTCCCTCCAGACGGACCCTATGGCCCACCCTCTTCATGTACCTCTTCCCTGCCCACCCACTCTCCACCTGTGGAAACCCAGTCCATTCTTCAAAACTGTAATGACTAGAATGCTTTGGGGCGCAAGTAACAGAAAACTCAAATGTGTTACACACTGAGGACTGTTGAGGTTGGTGGCACCGGGTACATGTAGACAGCAACTCATCAGCAACATCTGTCTTTCCACAAGGCCATTCTCATGTCCTCTCAGGCTGACCTCCCTCGTGGTGCAAGGTGGCTGCTGCAGATCCAACCATCATATGTAGCAATAGGATCCTTTTTAAAAATATATGTATTTTTATTTATTTCAGAGAGGAAGGGAGAGGGAGAGAGAGAAAGAAACATCAATAATGAGAGAGCCTCATGGATTGGCTGCCTCCTGCACTGCACACCCCACACTGGGGATCAAGCCCACAATCCCGGCACGTGCCCCGATCAGGAATCAAACCGTGACCTCCGGTTCATAGGTCGATGCTCGACCACTGAGCCACGCCGGCCGGGCAGGATCCTAACTTTGATAAGGGTCAGTTTCCTCTCCCATGTCTCAGTGTAAGAGTGAGGAAATCTCTCCCAGACTCCCCAGGAGACCTGTCTTTCTGCCTCACCGGCCAGGATTGCATCAGGTACCCATGTTTCCGCCTGCCGGGCCAGATTCCGCCCAGGCTGGGGCAGGACGGATGCCATGCAGGCCTGGAGCGAGAAAGGACCGGGGAATCGCCGTGAGGCCTGCCCCGAAGGCCCTCGGCTGGGGCCACTTCCTGGGCCCCCTAGCAGTGATGCCCTTCCTTTGAACCAGTCATGTTCTGCCCGGACCGTATTGTTATGCCACTCAACATCGCAAGGCCAACTCTGTGTCAGGCACTGTGCTGGGCATGGAGACTCAAGAATGACTGAGACACAGGCTCTGTCATCAGGGAGTTTAGGGAAATCAAAAGGCACCAATAGCCCAGCAGTGAGGACAGGGAGGCAGGAACCCAGTGCCAAGCACTGGCTGGCAGAGTTCACCACAGGGAAGACTCCACTCAGAGGCGGGAGGGAGGGAGGGAGGAAGGGCGGTGCTCCTGGTAGAGGGACTGCCCAGCAGGTGCAGAGGTGTAGGAACAGCCCAGCGGAGGCAGAGCAGTAGGTTAAGTGGCTGAAGTAAAGGGGAAAAGATTAACGATGAGGCCAAAGCCATCACATCTCAGAGGGGCCGAGGGCCCTGAATGGCACACGGAGGAGGTGGAGATGAGTCCAGGAGGCAGCGGAGAACTTGAACGGCTTAAAGCAGGGGGATGAGTAGATGCATAAGAGCCCTACCCTCTGCCTCTGAGCTCCTGGAGGATGTGTGGCTCATTCTCCTTTGTCCCCTTGCAGTGCCCAGCTCAGTGCCTCCGTTTCTCCAACTACAAAATGCCTTCAGTTCAGGCCTGATCATGTTTGTGTCTCTTGCCATAGATTTTTAAAACTTTCCAAGAGGCTGACATTTTTCTTCAAAAAAAACAACAACACACACACACACACACACACACGCACACACACACACAGGGCCGATTTCCTATGCCCAAGGGTGTTCGGGAGGAAAGTCCAGGTGCAAACCAAGGTCAAAGTGATGCCTTCGGTCTCCGTCAGCAGAGCAGAGGGCCCTTCAGCCTCGGAGGAACCGGCAGGGGCTGGAGCTGGCTTGTCTCTGAATTAGCCCCATTAAAGCTCTATAATTACCAACAAGCGGGTGACAACTCTCCAAGGCCCATTAGTGACCAACCCCCGTTATTTCTCCAAGGATGGAAACGTTAGCCAGGGCGCGTGATTTGAGTGACTCAAGGGCAGGACCCCGTGGCTCACACAGACCAGCACCTTCGCCTGCCCTGGGGCCCTCCTCACCCGCAACACAGCCCGAGTGCGTTTCCCACTCAGAGCCTACCCCCTCCCCCCCGCAGAGCACGGCCAAGCCCTTCCCGGTTCCCAAGAGCAACTCTGCTTTTCTCTGTTTTCTCCAAGGCATCCTCCTGAGATCTCAGCTAAACTAAGTGGCAGACAAAACATCTCAGGAGCCGTGGGCTGTAGGGCAGGAACTATCGGGATGGCAGTGGCGAGGCCTGGATGCTGTGTCCGGCTCTGCTGTGCCACCCTGAGCAGGTTGCCTCCCCTCTCTGAGCCTCGTTTCTCTGAATGGGAAATGACTTGGGACTATGAACGCCCTAAGAGAGCTCCCATCACTGGCAAGTCTCTAAAAACGGTGACTGAGCTTCCATTTATAAACCATTATTTCTTACAAAACTCATATTGGAGTTCAAAGAAACTCGACAACCTCGCCCTGGGGCGACACTAGACATGTTCCTCGGGGAAAGTGGTAACAGGTGCCCGTTCCACTGAGCGGCGCAGGCCTCCTTAGGGATGTCTGGGGGCCCAGTGGGAGGGGCCTGTCTCCTCCTGGAGCTGTTCCCAGGTGGGAAGCAGGTGGCCCCTCCATCTCACTGCTTGTCCTTCTCTGGGATTGGGAAACTTCAGGGATCGTGGGGTGCGCATGTTAACATGCGGGCATCACACCATAGAGCAGCTGGGGAGAGAGTTGGTTTGAATGGACCAGCCATGTGGATGGAACATCTGCTCTTTGCTGGTGGCCCAGGCGTGGCCAAGGCCTGGTCCCTGCTCTCGGGAGGCTAGTGTCTGGGGTTAGCAAACCGCGGATGGGCCTGAACTGGACAGCAGAGTGACTGGGCGTCGTGTAAAGCCAACAGCTTTGGAGAATATTCTTACAAAAGCACAGACTTGGAGAGCGTGGGGCCCGCGGCTGTGTCGCTGTTGGGGGCCTGGTGATGTAGGCCTCGCGTACAGCACCCTCACCTGCCCGCCTCCCTGGGAGCTAGGAATACAGGCAGCAAAAGGCCAGACACCGTCAGCCTTAAAGCAACATAGTCTGCTCAGGAAGAAGCCCCGGAGGCTCCACTCAGGGCCTGTCGACTCCTAGTTTGGACACAGTTCTAACACGCATTCTCACCCGGTTTCGTAGACGAAGCAAGTAGCTATTGAGGAGGAGGGAGCTGTGCCAGCAGAGGCGGGTCCTTTAACAGGAGCTGGAAGCCAGTGGAAAGCAGGTGCAGAAACATGAGGAAAACCTCTCAGAGTGGCCACCCGGGTCGCTGGGTGGAGGAATCATCCCACACCCCCGTCCGTGTCTGTGCTGTGACTGTGACGCAGAACAGTAACCGGCGTCATCGCCATGACTCAGGTTACTCAGGAAAGTGCAAGTGGCCAGTTGTATCTTCCACGCTCACCAGCCGGGGAGGGGAGTGATCCAGTTTGGAACGAGTTCATTCCAGAAGGTGTCTCAGCGGGGCAAGTACAGTTTTCTAGAAAAGTCACCTAAATGGCTCTGCTCTTCTATAATTATCCGCTGAGCGTTTTCTGTGTCCCGGGTGTGTTTTAAAGCACGATGCTGGGAGGTGGATCTTATTGCGTCTCCATCTTGCAGGGGAAACTGAGGCAGAGAGAGGCTGGATACGCTGCCAGAGGTCGCACAGCCAGGACGTGCAGAGCCGGGATTTGAACCCAGGGCCGTGTGCCCGCCAGGCAAGAACAGAGATGCTGAGCGGGGTGCCTTATCCTGGGTGAGGAGCTACAGAGCAAGGCACACCTGACTCGGTGCCATCACCTCAGAATGAAGGGCAGCTCCACATCACAGGCCTTAATTTGCCCATTTCTCTGCAGCCCCAAAACTTTGTCAGGGCCAGTCAGCGTGGCTCAGTGGTTGAGCATCGACCTGTGAACCAGGAGGTCACGATTCGATGGTTCCATTCCCGGTCAGGACACATGCCCAGGTTGTGAGCTTGATCCCCAGTAGGGGGTGTGCAGGAGGCAGCCGATCAATGATCCTCTCTCATCATTAATGTTTCTCTCTCCCCCTCTCCCTTCCTCTCTGAAATCAATTTTAAAAAAAAAACAAACTTTGCCAAGCCTGGGCCCCTGTGTGAGCCCAGGGATCTGTGGGCAGTATGGTCCCTGTGACATCTACTCAGCTCTGCCTTGTTACAGTGAGCAGGGGTCTGTGGTTCGGATATAAATGGGTGGGCGTGGCCGGACTTGGCTGGCGGGCCATAGTTGGATCTAGTCTAGTCCATGTTGGGTGCCCTGACCTCCCCCAGCACCACTCCAGCCACTCCGCCCCCAACGCTCTGGCTGGATTGTGGTTGGAATGCCCCTTTCCCAGCCCCACTGAGGCACCCCCTCCTCCAGGAAGCATTCCCTGATAGCCGCAGTTCACATCAGGATCAAGCATCGCCCATCCCTCTTGGCCCACCAGACTCTGTTATGGCAAATTCTTTTCATCTGTTCCTCCCATCAAGCCGTGCTTCCTGGGGGCGGGAACTAGGCCTTAGTGTCTCACCCTAGAGTGTGCATGTTGTAGACACTCGGCAAGGAATGAATGAATGAATGAGATGCCAGTTGACCAGCCCAGCAGCCTTCGAGCAGGATCTGGGCTTCTGAAGACATCCTATGAGTATGCACTCTGCGGTCCAGAGGCTTGCCCCGAGGTCTGCCCCCACCACAACGCTCATCCTCGTGCTGGGAGCCGCGTCGACGTGGGAGGCCACAGCTGCCATGATTGCCCCCGGGAGTGGCAGCTGCGCCCAATTATTGCTGCATTCTCTGCCCAGCCCTTGGGAATCGCCCGCTGCCTCATGGGCTTGGTGGGGACAGCATGAGGACGCAGCTGGCTCTTCAAAGCCTGCCCAGGCCCCCAAGGGACCAGAGACCAGGGAGCTGCACCCTGAGTGTTGCTGGGAGGTGGGTGAGGAGATCAGCCAACCAGACTGCCCGGGCCTGCAGCCTCACCAAGCCTGTCTCCTGCCATCTCCCATAATCCTTGTGATATTTAACGGGAGAGGGAAGCTGAGGCTGGAACCCAGGTTGTCGGTTGCTGAAGGGCAGGAACTCCTGCAGCTGAGTGCCCAGTACCTGTGGGTGCCACACGGACCAGCCACAGGTTAGACTCCACCGTGCGGAGGTTAGGGGCCTGGGCTGTGCAGCTGACCACCGGGGTCTGACTCGGGCCTCTATTCACTCTGACGGGGGTGGTTGACCTAGCCTGTCTGGGCCGCAGCCCCTCATCTAGAAGGTGGGGCGTGGAGGGGCTGGGACGCTGGTGGAGGGATGGGCGTGCGGTAGGTGCCCAGTTGGTGGCAGGCCCTGTGGGCACTGGCCCCTTGTCCGATCCCACGAAGGTGGGTGACGCTTCTCCCCATGCAGCGATGCGTGACCTGAGCCCCCCTCTGTCCGCAGCCGCCCTGGGCACGCTGGACTTCAGCCTCCTGTACGACCAGGAGAACAACGCCCTGCACTGCACCATCAGCAAGGCCAAGGTAGGCCACGGCTTGCGTCCCAGGCCCGGCTCCCGGAGGAGGGGCTGAGGCGGAAGGCCAGTCCTCCCGTTTCCTGTCCGGCCCGGTGGTGTCCGTGCTGCGTGGGAGCCGGGCAGGGAGGGAATTTTTGCCTAAATCATCTCAGCTGCCCTTAAAAGCCCTGCAGAGGGAGGCGTTGGGGAAGGAGCAGGACCAGAGAGGAGGGAGGAGGAGGAGAGGGGGGAGGCCTGGGCGGGGCTTTCGGGGACAGAGGCCCCTAAGCTGGGGAGGGGCTGTTGGGAGAGGGAAGGGTGCCACTCTGGGCACTGAGACCACGCCAGGCACCCGGCGGGGATTAATGTCTTAGGTCAGCTCCTGACCCTGTTCTCTGGGTGGGGCCGTGGGTGGTCCTGCCCCTGGGGCGTGGCTGGCGTCAGCTCTGTTCTCAGCCATGCTGTTCCCTTCATCCCACACATATCGCTCCCTCTGGGAGGAAGGTGCCAAAGCGGATGTTCTCTCGCAAGGTAAGGGCGGTGTGCAGCCTAGCAGAGCCTCCAGTAGAGTCGTGGAAGGGCCTGGGCCTGGCTCAGAGCGAGGAGCTGCCTGGACCCAGGCCCCACCCCTAGTCTCCCCTCCCTGCCAGCTTCTCTGCCTGCCCTCCCACTCTGCCGTGGCTCTGCCCACCCAGAGGGACAGGCTGCCTGCTACTGCCCCCGCCATGCCCCCGCCCCCGACTCGGGCCACCCCCTGGCCTGCCACGGCAGCGGTGAGTATCGTCCACTGTGGGCCGGGCCCTCGTTGGGCACCGAGAGGCCTGCACACGCCATCCCGAGCCCGTCCCCTGGGGGCTGCGCTGGCAGTGATGCGGGCACGCCCAGCCTCGCGTGGCAGGGGCTCCAGACCTGCCCCTGGAACAGAGCTGAGAGGTGACCCCAGCTGTGCCGAGGTGGAGGGCAGACTGCGGAGTTCGAACAGATGCCTCCCCTCTCCCTCCACCAGCTTTATGCAGGTGCCTGGGCTTGGGGACGGAATGGGCACTGGCTGCCAGCCACTCTGGCCAGAGCACCCCTGCTCCCCAGCCCAGACACCGGGCCCTCCCGCACCGTGTGCCCATCTTCCCTCCCTGGCCCCAGGGGGGCTGTGCAGGTGTGGGGCTGGGGGTACGGACGTGTGTGTACAGGTCTCTGGGCACCTTGTGTGCACACATATGAGGTGGGGGGTGGGAGGACCCTGAGCCGTGGCAGCTCCCCGGTCTCCAGGTCATTCACCTGCTTAGACCCAGTCCTGCAGGGCAGGGGGTGTCGCAGGGATGGGAGGAGCTGCGGCTCTGGGTTGTGGTTTGGGAAGGAGGCTGAGGCATGGCTGACAGGCAGAGCCCCTCAGGGGACTCTGGGAGGAGGCCCGATGTCCTGGCCCCTAGTTTGGCCACCTTCCCCCTGAGTAAGCACAGCAGCCTCAGTTTGCTCATCTGTAAAATGGGGTTAATCACCCCCACCTGCGTGGAGGGTGAGCCGTACACGATCAGGTCCTCAGTACCTAGTGCTGTCCCGGGGGTGGTGCCGGGGGAGGCACCCACCCACATGCATGGGCACATGGGCCTCGTTCCCACAGAGGAACTAAGGAAATTAACAGACCACCAGCCCAGGCACTTCCTGGGAGCAGGCCAGAGGCTGGGAGAGGGCCTTGTGTTTGAAAGGCCACCTGGTTGCCCTGGTGCACACAGGGCCTCAGAGTCAGCCTCGGCCCAGAGCCGGCCCGCAGGGCAGGGCAGAGCACAGATACCCCACCCCACCCTCCACCCTCCTCTGGCTTCTCCCGGGGGAGAGGGGGGAGCTAGCACGTAGAGAAAGGGGAGCAGCCCCCTGCTGTCCAGGCCCTGGGTCAGCATCACCTCGACTCTCACTCCCGCCCTGGGAGGTGAGAGCTGCTCACCCCTTTGACAGACGCTAAAGCTGAGGCCCAGGAGACCCGGGACCTCCGCCCTTACCCAGTTCACAGTGCAGGAGCTGCCAGGCCGGCCTGGCCCTACAGCCTGTGTGCCCCCTCCCAGAGCAGAGCAGGCGGTGGGCGTGCCCACCTGGGAGCTCCTTTAAACCGAGGTGGGAGCAGGGGCAGAGGGGCACAGCCCCCCTTCGAGGTGGGCCCGGTCATGAGCAACCAACTAGCAGTTCAGCCGGGGCTGCCAGCTCGGCCTGCACACGCCACGCCTGCCTCCCTGCTGCCCTGCGCACCAGCCCAGGAGGAGAAAATGCAGTTTCAGAATCGGGAGCAGGCATGAGGTCAACTCAGCCCCAGCTGCTCAGGGCTCCCGGCTCCCTGGGCCCACGGACTGTCCAGCGTGAGTGAGGGCTGCCATCTCGTGGAGGGACCTCCGTGGGCGGCCGGCTCGCTGCGTGGCCTCCACAGACACGCACGCAGGGAGCTGTGGCAAATCCCGGGAGAGGCTGGGCCTGCTCTCCAGGACGCAGGACGTTTTTTCTACAGCCCCAGAGGGCAGCGTGTGGCTGCGTGGACAGACGGGCAAATGGATGTAGGGTCAGCGAGGGAAGTTCTGTGTGGGGAGCAGGGGGTGGGGTTAGGAAGAAGGAGGGGCCTGACCAAAGCAGGGTGAGTGGCCAGGCCTCCTGATAAGGAGATGGGAAGAGAAAGGCTGCCCTGGGCAGGATGTTGGGGGAGGGGAGACAACACTAGCATCCTCACTCCCCCCTCCTTAGAGTGTGGGGGGCCGCTGTGAAGGAGGGTCATGAATGGACTCAGCCTGGTGCTTGGGAACAAGGGGTGCCTGCTGACCCGGTGCCTGGAGGCCCGGCTGCTCTGTGTCCCCAACGCCCGGTTCACAGCCTTTGCTGTTCTCTGCTCAGGGCCTGAAGCCGATGGACCACAACGGGCTGGCAGACCCCTATGTCAAGCTGCACCTGCTGCCAGGAGCCAGTAAGGTAAGGGGGCTGTCCTAGGCTGCCAACCAGCTCTGCCTGCTGTGGCGGCCCAGGCTGGGCTTGGGGCACCCAGGGAGGTGCACAGCTCTCACACCCTCTCAGAGCCCAGCAGGCTGATGGGACCTCAGCCGCTCACCTCCGCCCAGAGCACCCAGTCAGCCCCACTCCCTCCAGGCCTCCCAGGAGTCTCAGGTCAGCACTGCCTGCCTGCTGAGCTGGGGAAACCTTCCAGAGAATTTCTAGGCCAGCGTTTTATAAGAAGTAGTCTTAGCCCTGGCTGGCATGGCTCAGTGGTTGAGCATTGACCTATGAACCAGAAGGTCACAGTTCAATTCCTGGTCAGAGCATGCCCGGCTTTCGGGCTCAATCCCTGGTAGGGGGAGTGCAGAAGGCAGCCGATCAAAGATTCTCTCCTACATTGACATTTCTCTCTCTCTCTCTCCCTCCCTTCCCCCTCCCTCTCTGAAATTAATTTTTAAAATATTTTTTAATTAAAAATGGCGGGGGAGAGTCTGTGATTGGAAAACATTGTTGAACAGGTTTCTTTACTGCGGGACTTATCAGGGCCTTTCATGCATTGATGGGCTGCTCTGCGATGCTCCACAAGGGGGACCGAGTGGACAGTGTCTGCCCCGTTTTTTTGGCCACAGAGCCCATGTTCCCATGCCAGAGACCAGCAGCAGACCAAGCATGTGGTGCATCTAGGAAAAGAGAGGAAAAAAATGTTTAGCAAAAATGTGCTATGAAACAGAAGCGTCAAGGTGACCCGCAGCACGGGAAGGTCAGACCCTACCTGTGCCTTACAGTTCAGTGGTGGTTTATTCTTCATTTCATGGGAGGGGAGGTCACATCATTTTTTCAGATGTGGGTCTTGCCCTGGGACCCACAGGCATCTCAGGGGGTGAGTTGTGCAGACCCCATGTCCCAGGGGACTCGCCTAGAGACCAGCGGCTTTGCTTCCAAGGGGGGGACCAGTGGGAAAGTAGAGGGACACGGGACACGGGACATGGGAGCATGAGCAGCACAGCCCGTGGACAGGGTCCTTGTCCTGGCCTCTCTGAAGCCCTCAGTGGCCTGAGAGGGAGGAGGAGTTCATTAGTGGGAGTGCTGGCCCCGCTGAGTAGCCACGGGCTGCTGGGGCCCAAATGGACTCCGAGGCTCAAGCCCTCTGAGCAGCGGGCAGGGCCGAGGCTCGCCACATCCAGGGGAGCACCCAGAAGTGCACACCCCTCGCTGGGAAGGCGGGGCTGCAGGAGAAGTGGCAGTGGCTCCCCCCGCCAGCCTCCGCCTCCTCATGCTGCGGTGAGGACATCTGGGCTGAGGGCCATGTGACCGGGGGGAGGGGGGATGTGCCCAGCTCGAGCTCAGTGACCATCGTCCCCAGGCTCCCGGGACCTAGAACCGGCAGGGCCTGGAGGCCGGGTGGTGGGGACCCCACAGGGCCTTCCGAAGGGGGCGGCGTTCTACAGAGAGAAGTCTCCCGATCAAGAAGTTTCCCGGAAGCGATGCTGAAAGCCAGCTGTTTACAGTGGGAACCTCGCCCGGAGGGGGAATAGCCCGCCGAGCCCAAGGGTTCATGCGAGTGTGGAGCTGGGATTTGAACCCCGGCCTGACCTGCCTGACCTCAGCCTGGGCCTGGTGTGGAGAGGTCAAAGGGCTCAGGGTCTGAAGGGGGCCAGACAGGTAAGGAGGGTAAGAACCAAAATCAACAGGAGCACAGAGGAAGGCGTGGGGGCGACATGGCAGCTGGGACAGGCCGCCTCGCAGGCGTTCTCCAGGGAAGGTGACCTCCAGGCAGAGGGGCAGCCTGAGCAGAGGCAGGGAGGTGTGAATCCCATTCAACCCCCCACCCCTCCCCCCACCCCCACAAACACACACACACACACACACACACACACACACACACACACACACGGCCGGGAGCCTCCTGTCGCAGTGTCCCAGGGCTGCAGGAACGCATTTTACCACCAACGCATGTTTCTCGCCTTCCAGCTCTGGCTTAGGTCCCTCTGGGCTAAACCAGGTGTCACAGGCCGCCTCCCTCCTGGAGGCCCCACGGGAGGAGCCATGTCCCAGTCCTTCCCAGTTCTTAGAGGCCGCGCCGTCATCCACCTTCATCCCTCTCCCCTGCTTTTAAGGACCCTGTGATTTCATTGGACCCACCCAGGTCACCTAGATAATTTCCCAGTTTTGAGGTTGTTTTAGGCAATTTTATTTTTTTTAATATATTTTTATTTCAGAGAGGGAGAGGGAGTGGGAGAGGGAAATAGAAATATCAATGATAAGAGAGAATCATTGATCGGCTGCCACCTGCACGCCCCTGACTGGGAAACAAACCATGGCCTCCTGATTCATAGGTTGGTGCTCAACCACTGAGCCACACCGGCTGGGCTTTGACGTCAGCTGACTAAGACCCTTAATGCCCTTCGCCATGTAGGAGCTAACTCCCAGGCTCAGGGGCCATTATTCTGCCCACCGCACTCCTTCCTGCCCAGAGAATCCTCTCTCTCTCTCTCTCTCTCTCTCCAGGCAAATAAGCTCAGAACAAAAACTCTCCGAAACACGCTGAACCCCACATGGAACGAGACCCTCACTTACTACGGGATCACAGACGAAGACATGATTCGAAAGACCCTGCGGTGGGTGAAGGCCCCTGGCTGTAGGTTCCCTCCCCACCCACACCTGCCCCAGCCACACCCACCCCCACCCACCGCTTGCAAACCCCCACTGGCTTTGGAACCAAGTGGAAGCACCCAGGGTGTCTGAAGAGCTGGCCATGCCCTCGCCCTCCAGGATCTCCGTGTGTGATGAGGACAAGTTCCGCCACAACGAGTTCATCGGGGAGACGCGGGTGCCCCTGAAAAAGCTGAAACCGAACCACACCAAGACGTTCAGCATCTGCCTGGAGAAGCAGCTGCCGGTGAGTGGCCACAGCGCTCTGCCGGGTGTCAGGGCCCTCCCTGCCGTAGCTCAGGGCCAGCAGCATTTACTCAGCACCTACTACATGCCTGGCAGCCCTGCAGTGCCGGGGAGGCGGACAAAAATCCCTGCCCGCATGAAACTTGAGCAGGAGACAGACCCAAACAGGATAAGTCGCCCCTTTGGGTCCTATATTCGACAGCGATCAAGGCCGAGGTGGAAAGCATGAGAGGGGCTGGCGGTTAGGATGTGTGCCTGGGAAGGGCTCACCAGGCACGTGGGAGTGCTCCCGGCAGAGGGGACAGCAGGTGCAAAGGCTGGATGAAAGAGCCCAGCCTTAGGGGCACAGCCAGCAGCCCCCTGAGTGGGGGAGGGAGAGGGGAGGGTGTCCTAGGAGCTGAGAGCTGAGGCTGGGGGTTAGGGAGGCTGGGAAGAACTCAGGCTTTCACCGTGAGTGGAAGGGCTACGGGAGGGTGCTAAGCAGGGGCTAGGACAGCGATGGCGAACTTATGACACGCGTGTCAGAGGTGACACGCGAACTCATTTTTTTGGTTGATTTTTCTTTGTTAAATGGCATTTAAATATGTAAAATAAATATCAAAAATATAAATCTTTGTTTTACTATGGTTGCAAAGATCAAAAAAATTCTATATGTGACACGGCACCAGAGTTAAGTTAGGGTTTTTCAAAATGCTGACATGCCGAGCTCAAAAGGTTCGCCGTCACTGGGCTAGGAGATCTGACTGCATTTTAACAGGCTCTCTGGGCTCAGAACGGGAGAGAGAGGAGGTGAGTGGGCGAGCAGTGAGGAGGAGGAGAGCATGACCCAGGCTGGGGCGAAGCAGCAGCCGGGAGGGGTGCTGGGGCCGGGATGGGGTGCTGGCAGGTCTGCGTCTCGGACACGGGTCCTGAGCACCTGGAAGGATAAAGGGCCATTAACTGACGCAGAGGACCTTGGGAGGAGCAGCTGGGGACACGGGAACTCACCTGGAACGTGTTAGGCGTGAGATTCCCAGGGGAGACAGGAAATAATTCTTTCCTAGAAATTGTGATGGTTTGAAAATGATGTCAAAACCGATCCCCCCCGCCCCCCCCTCCCCGGCCGCCTGCAACTGCTGAGCCCTCCCAGAGCCTCTTCCATTTGTCTCTCAGCTCTGCCTCCCCTCTGTTGGGGGCGGGGAGTGTTGGACCAGGAGGCCCCAGGGTCCTGAGAAACCTGACCCTCCTACAGCTCAGTGTTCAGGGTACAATCCCCCCAAAGGTCTGGGCAAGGGGAAGGGTGTAGAGGACAGAGCCCAGTGGCTGTCCCCGCCCTGTGGGGCTGGGCCCTGGGACGCACGCTCCTCAGAGCAGCCTGGCCGGGGTCAAGCCCTGGGAACAAATCGCCCTGAGGCCAGAGCTCCCCGCCAGAACCCCAGCTCTGCCTTCTTGCATAACTTGATCGAATCGTGTTCCCTTGTCACACTCTCTCCCACTCACAGACATTTGTGTGATGGATCTGACCTTTTTATTTTATTATTAGTCACTAACCACAGGTAACCCAGTTTTTCCAGATGATCTATGTCACTTATGAAAGGCAACATCAAACTCCCACTATAGTTGTGTTCCTGGGATTTGATCCCCGGCATGAATAAGCCACTGTGTGGGCAAGTGAGCCCGTGTCTGCATGTGAGCGAGTGTGCAGGCGAGGGCGCATGTGAGCGTGGAACGCAGGTGTGAGGTGCGTGCACGTGGGGGGCGCGTGTGCGTGCCTGTACCCGGGCATGCTTGGGTTTTGCTGAGTTTGCCTGAAGCCACTGGTAGCTCGTTAGTCTGGTTTCAGGGATGCAGGGTCCCCACAGGAGTGCAGTTTAGAATCGGCCGCTCCGGCCACAAAGACACATTTTGATGCTGCATTTTAGATTTTACTTAGTCCGAGAACTTCTTTGCTCTCGGTAAACACTGAAGAATACGCAGTTTAATGGTCTTCCTAGGAAGGCACCCAAAGTACTTATACCCCACTCCCCACACCAAAAAAAACAGCTGGAAATATCCGCGCTCATTTGTATCGTTGAATTTTCACACATCACACAAACTGGCACAAGAGGGCCGGAGTGGCAGACAGTTGACTCACACACCCCGTCTGGGCCACACCTCTGGCGGCCTGAGCGCTGTATTGAGAAAGATGCTGAGGCCCGGGAGCTCTGGGTGAATGCTGTGATCCGGGAGCCATGTCTGCTCTGGGCGGGGGAGTGGGGGCAGGTGGGTCTTCCTTCACTTCACAGGAGCCCTTGGGGGTCGTGGGGCTCCAGCTGGTGTGCCTGGGTGGACAGAGAGCAGAGGAGAGGGGTCCATGTGAGCAGCAGCCAGAATGCGGATACGGGTGATCTCAAGGGGGTGAGGAGTGGAGAAGCATCAGGCTAGCTGGGGTGGGGAAGCCAGACAGTGAGGCCGAGAGTTGAGTATGATCCCCGAGGGGGGCACAGGCCTGGCAGCCCCACCTGCCTCCCGGCTCCCCCTCCCCTGGGGTTAGGGATGTGTCGAAGCTTTGTCCTCCGTGTTCTCCCCAAGGGGGCTGCCCCCTGTACCCCGAGAGGCTCCAGGAAGCACCTTCAAGGGGCTGGGGCCAGGGTGACCCTTCACCATTCACCGGCTCCATTTGTCCTGGGTCCATGGCTGAGGGAAGGGATGGGAGCAGGTGAGGACAGCTCAGTGACTGCCCGCCCCGCAGGTGGACAAGACGGAAGACAAGTCCCTGGAGGAGCGTGGCCGCATCCTCATCTCCCTCAAGTACAGTTCGCAGAAGCAGGGCCTGCTGGTCGGCATCGTGCGCTGTGCACACCTGGCTGCCATGGACGCCAACGGCTACTCGGATCCCTACGTGAAAACGTGAGTGTGCAGCCAGACGGCCCCCTCCTCCTCCTGTTACCTCGGGACGGGAGGTTCAGTGACAAGACCAGGAGTCCGTGTGGCCAGCACAGAGGGAGCGCCTGCAGTGCAGTGGGCACGGGGCCTGCAGGCTGAATTCTCTTCTGTGCTCCTTGGCAACTTCACGGGTTAAGTCTGGGCAGCCCCACTTCACAGATGAGGAAACTGAGGCCTGTAGAAGTTGAGTGGCTGCCCAGGGTCATGCAGATAGAGATTGATTATCTCCTCATGCCCATTCTGGCCTCCAGTGACCATGGGGCCCAGGAGGGGGCGGGAAGGGGTGGCCTATGCCAAGAAGCTGGGAGATCCGGGCAAGGAACTCCGCCAGGACATAGTGCTGCCCACATGTGCCCAGCCCTGCGCTGGTGCCATAGGTGCGGATAAGGGTCCACCCAGCCCGTCAGCAGGAGCTCGTGGTGGCGCTGGGGAGAGACACTAACTCAGGGATCGTGCACGGTGGCCCAGGTCCCTGAGTCATGAACCTGTGCCCAGAGGGGCTGCGATCTAGCTGTATCCCAGGAGCTGGTGGCCCTGCAGGTGGGGGTGAAGCAGGTGTCACATGACCACTGTCAGAGCGTTGGGCCCTCCACAAACAAAAGACGATGTTAGTCTGGGTGCCCAGTGAGCCTCGCGAAGGGTGGGGCTCAGAGGGGAGTTTGGCTCAGCAGAAAGGAGGTGCCCTCCTCAGTCAGAGGAGCAGACCAGTGGAGAGGGGCCCGGCCTGAGGGACAGAGAGAAGGTCTGGTGACAGGCCATGGAGAGTGAGTGGCCCCTGCCCGGTGTGCCCAATGGTTTTTAGTATATTTATAGAGTTGTGCAGCCACCATCACAATTTTATAACCCTTCTTTCACCCCAGAAAGAATCCGTTGTTCACAGCAGTCACTCCCCATTGCCCCATCCTCCAGCCAGCCCTGGCAACTACTGACTTGCTTTCTGTCTGTGGATTTGCCTGTTGTAGACATGTCACATACATGGGATCATACAAGGTGTGGCCATTGGGACTGGCTTCTTTCACTTCGCATGTTTTTAAGGTTCGTACATGTAGCACGAATCAGTATTTCACTCCTTTTTATGATCAAATAATATTCCATTGTGTGGATAGACCACATTTTGTCTATTCATCAGTTGATGGACACTTATGTTGTTCCTACCTTTTGTCTATGGTGACTAATGTTACTATGAACATTCATATACATGATTTTGTGGGGACATGCTTTTAGTTCTCTTGGGAATATACCTAGGAGCGGAATTGCTGGGTCATATGGTAACTCCATGCTTAACCTTTTGAGTAATTGCCAGACTGTTTTTCAAAGTGTCAGCACCATTGTTGTCATTTGATTTAAAAAGTGACAGAAATATGATAGTGACCAATGGGAATAGTGGCCCCAGAGTTGTGCGGTGTGGCCGCACGGGCCTCCCTGTGGTGAATTGTATACTTAAAAGGGTGCCTTGCACAGCATGTGAATTATATCTCAGTAAAGCTGTTGGTTTTTTCAATCCGATGCGGCCAGGCTCCAGGGCAGCACCCAGGTGTAACGGGAAGCTGCCGGGATCATCGGGGGAAGTCAGGGTCCTGCACATGGAGCAGGGGCGACTCATTTTCCACATAAAACATCAACAAATTGGCCCCCAAGCCAACCACTAGCAAAACAATGGTTTGCTGAGGATTAGAGGCCGCTGTGAGGGGATGTGCTGTTACCGCTCAGAGGACAGTCAGAGGCTCTTTCTAATCACTGGGGGGAAAGTCGGCAATTCCAGTCAAGCAGGAAATTGTGTGCCTGTGGCTGCATGATTTTCCTTCTTTGTATCCTAGAAACCCTACCTGGGTGGAAAGCTGTTTATTGCAGCATCACTGTCACAGCGATAACCTGGAAATAGCCAAACATTCGTCAGCAGAGGAATCGCTTCACATGAGGTGGCACATGCATAGCACAGAGTTCTGTGCAGTTAAATGAGTGAGTTAGGACTGGATGAATGAACACGGACAGCTGCCCCAAACACGCTAAGCCCCAAGCAAACTGCGGGACGGTGCACACAGGGATGCTGTTCTGGCCATTCCCTAAACCCTGCAGAGCGCCTTACAGGGGGTGGTCTGAGGGGGACAGAGGGGAGGGGGCTGCCAAGGGGAGCAAGGTGCTGCCGCCTGCACTTGTGACGCTAGGTCTCTTATGGCAGGAAATAGTGTGAAGTCACATGGTGGAGGTGTCAAAGTCAGGCTCAGTGGCCACTTGCAGGTTGACAGAAACGCCAGGGTTGTGTTCCTGGGCTGAAGAAACCGCAAGGAGGCTAGTCGCTGGGGAGAGGAAGCCAGGCGTTGCTATATGACGTCATTACCCGGTGCCACAGCCACGGTTTGCAGGCTGAGCTGGGCTGTGGGCCGCATTTTGCACCATGGGGTATCGGCTGCAATTTGGTGGGCTGTCGCTCTGGGGTGGTGGCAGGGCCTGTGTCCCACTTAGGGGAAGTCAAGTGTTGCTTTGTGGGAGCCAGGTCCGCAGCGCGGTTTCTCTGTAAATGGCCAGTGTGCTTCACGGCAGCTCCTGCATTGAGCATCTGCCCCCTGGTGGTCAGTGCACATCATTGCAACCCATCGGAGGGACACTTAGCATATTAGCCTTTTATATATTCTAGTATACTAGGGGCCCAGTGCACGAATTCATGTACCTTGAAAGGAACTATGGGCCGTGAGGCTGCGGTGGGCACAGGGGCGGGTCTCGGCCCACCCAGCCCCTCCCGCCACGACCCCTGGTCCCGTCTGCCAGCAGCCCTGCTCCCGCCGCCACCGCTCCCATGCATTGACGGCACCGAGTGATTAGGGCCGGCTCCAGCAGCAGGTATGAGTGGTGGCTGCTGCCCTGATCGCCCCTCAGGAGCAGGGGGAGGTGGAGAAGCCCTGAGGGGCGATTGGGGCTGGCAGCGGCTGCGAGCGGGGCCAGCGCCAGCAGCAGGTGCAAGTGCTGGGCAGGACTGCGGCGCGCAGGAGCAAAGAATTTTTTTAAAAATATATTTTATTGATTTTTTACTGAGAGGAAGGGAGAGGGATAGAGAGTTAGAAACATCCATGAGAGAGAAACATTGATCAGCTGCCTCCCTCCTGCACACTCCCTACTGGGGATGTGCTCGCAACCAAGGTACATGCCCTTGACCAGAATTGAACCTGGGACCCTTGAATCCACAGGCTGATGCTCCATCCACTGAGCCAAACCGGTCAGGGCAAGGAGCAAAGAATTTTAAGTAATCACCAGAGGCATCGCCCTGATGACAGTGACCGGTGCCCCGCCTTGGTCTATTCTCTTTTTTTTTTAAGTAGCAATATTCTTTAATTCTTTGAGGAACCTCCATACTATTGTCCAAAGTAGCTGCGCCAATTTACATTCCCACCAGCAGTGTACGAGGGCTCCCTTTTCTTTACATTCTCCCCAAAACGTTCTTATTGACAATCGCCATTCTGACAGGTGTGAGGTGGTATCTCATTGTGGTTCGGATTTTCATTTTCCTAATGATTAGTGATGTTGAGCATGAAAATATATCTCTATGTCTTCCTTGGAGAAGTGTCTATTTAGGTCCTCTGCCCATTTTTTATTTTTTATTTCAGAGAGAGGGAGAGGGAGAGATAGAGACATGCATGAGAGAGAAACATCCACTGGCTGCCTTCTGCATATCCCATACTGGGGATCGATCCCACAACCCTAGAATGGAACCATGACCTCCTGGTTTATGGGACAACGCTCAACCATCTGAGCCACACCAGCCGGGCCCTCTGCCCATTTTTTAATCCAATTGTTTGGTTTTTGTTGTTGAGTTGTATGAGTTCCTTATATATCTTGGAGATTAGCCCCTTATTGGAGGTATAATTTGCAAATATCTTCTCCCATTCAATTGCCTGCCATTTTGTTTTGTTGATGGTTTCTTTGCTATGCAAAAGCTTTTTAGTATGACATAATCCTGTTTATTTTTGCTTTTACTTCCCTTGTCTTTGGGCTCAGGTTCACAAAAACCCCTCTGAGACCAAGGTCCATAAGTTTAGTATCTATTCTTTATTCTATGTCTTTTATTGTTTCAGGACTCATATTGTTCAAGTCTTTAATCCATTTTGAATTAATTTTTGTGTATGGTGTCATATACAGTCTAGTTTCGTTCTTTTGCATATGGCTTTCCAGTTTTCCCAACACCATTTATTTATTTTTTAATATATTTTATTGATTTTTTACAGAGAGGAAGGGAGAGGGATAGAGAGTTAGAAACATCCATGAGAGAGAAACATCCATCCGCTGCCTCCTGCACATCCCCTACTGGGGATGTGCCCACAACCAAGGCACATGCCCCTGACCAGAATTGAACCCAGGACCCTTCAGTCCGCAGGCCGACACTCTATGCACTAAGCCAAACCGGTTAGGGCCCAACACCATTTATTGAAGAGACTTTCCTTTGGCTACTTTGTCAAAAATTAGTTACCCATCTATGTGGCCTATTTCTGGGCTCTCAATTCTGTTCCATTGGTCTATCTATTTTTCTGCCAATAGTATAGTTTCGATTGCTGTTGCTTTGTAGAATAGATTAAAGTCAGGGAGTGTGATACCTCTGGCTTCATTATTTTTTCTCAGAGTGTTTTGGCTATTTAGGGGCTTTTTTGGTTCCATACAGATTTGAAGTATAAAGTACATTTAAAAATAATAATAATGCTATTCTTCCAATCCATGAACATGGAATATTTTTCCATTTCTTTATGTCTTCTTAAATTGTTTTCAATGGTGTCTTATAATTTTCAGTATAAAAAGGAGGTCCTTCACCTCCTTTTTAAAATTTATTCTCAGGTATTTTATTCTTTTTGTTTTGATTGTAAATGAGATTGTTTTCTTCATTTCTTTTTCTAATATTTTGTTATAGAGGAATGCAACAAACTTTTGTGTGATTTTGTATTCTTCATTTTATTGTATTTGTTTATTGTATCTAATAGTTTTTTGGTGGAGTCTTTAGGATTTTCTATAAATAGAATCAAGTTGTCTGCAAATAGTGACAGTTCTACTTCTTCATTCCTAATTTAGGTGCCTTTTATTTATTTCTCTTGCCTAATTGCTCTGGGACTTCCAGAACTACGTTGAATAACAGTATGAGAGTGGGCATCCTTGTCTCATTCCTGATATTAGTGGAAAGGTTTTCAGTTTTTCACCATTAAGTATGATGTTACCTGAGAGCTTGCCATATATGGCCTATATTATGTTGAGGTGCTTTTCTCCTGTATCCATTTTATGAGTATTTTTATCACAAATGGATGTTGTATCTTGTTAAATGCTTTTTCTGCATCGATTATAAGCATATGATTTTTTAAATTATTGACACTTGATTCAATGGTTTTCATCTTTTCTTTTGTTAATGTAGTTAACAAATTGATAGATTTGTGGATGTTAGACCACCTTTGCATCCCTAGAATAAACTCCACTTGATCATGATGTATGACCTTTTTAATATATTGCATTTGATTTGCTAGTATTTTGTTTAGAATTTTTCATCTATGTCCATCAGTGATATTGACCTGTAATTTTCTTTGTGTGTGTGTTGCTTGGTTTTGGTATTAAAGGTTGGCCTCATGAAATGAGTTGGAAAGTATTCACTCTTTCTCAGTTTTTTGGAAGAGGTTGGAAAGGACTGGATTTAAATCTTCTTTGATGTTGGGTAGAATTCATCAGTGAGGCAATCTGGTCCTGAACTTTTGGTTTGGGAGAGGTTTTTGATTACTGTTTCAGTATTCTTACTAGTGACCAGTCTATTTAGGTCTTCCACTTTTTCATGATTTAGGTCTGGGAACTTTGTATACTTATAAGAATTTGTCCATTTCTTCCAGGTAATCAAATTTGGAGGCATGTAGCCTTTCACAGTATTCTTTTATAATCGTTTGTATTTCTGTGGTTTCCATTGTAACTTCTCTTTCATTTCTGATTTTACTTATTTTTCTTTTTTTCCTTAGTGATACTTCTTTTTGTTCTCTATTTCATTTATTTCTGCTGTTTTTATTATTTCCTTCCTTCCTACTGAACAAAGGGGCTTCGTTCATTCTTCTTTTTCTTGGTCTTTATGGTGTAATATTATATTGTCAGTTGGGATTTTTCGTTTCTTGAGATAGGCCTGCAAAGCTATAAACTTCCCTCTCAGTATTACTTTTGCTGTATCCCAAAAATGTGTTTTCATTTGTCTCTATGTATTTTTTGGCCTCTTATTTCTTCTTTGACCCAATAGTTGTTCATTAGCATGCTGTTTAATCTCTACATTATCTGTAGTTTTTCCAACTTTCTTCTTGTAGATAATTTTCAGTTTCACAGTATTGTGGTTGGAAAATATGCTTAGTATGATTTCATTTTTAAATTTGAGACTAGTGTTGTGCCCTCAACATGTGGCCTATCCTTGAGAATGTTCTGTCTGCATTTAAGAAGAATGTGTATTCTGTTGTTTGGGATGGAACGCTCTATAAATATCAATTAAGACATTTGGTCTAATGTGTCATTTAATGCTGATATTTCCTTATTGACTTTCTGTCTAGATTATCTTATTTATAGCTGTCAATGGGGTATTCGTGTCCCCTACTTTAATAGTATTTTTGTTCGTTTCTCCCTTTAGGTCTGTTAGTAATTGCTTTATATAACTTGGTGCTCCCAGGTTGGGTGCATATATAGTAATATGTTATATCTTCTTGATGAGTTATCTCCTTTATCATTATAAAATGTTCCTCTTTGTCTCTTGTTACCTTTTTTATCTTGGGGCCTATTATATCTGATAGAAGTACTGCTACACCCTTTTCTCTGGATGCCATGTGCTTAGAGCAGCGGTTCTCAACCTATGGGTTGCCAACCTGTGGGTCGCGACCCCTTTGGGGGTCTAACGACCCTTTCACAGGGGTTGCCTAAGACCATCAGAAAACACATATACAGTGGTTCTCAACCTTCCTAATACCTCGACCCTTTAATACAGTTCCTCATGTTGTGGTGACCCCCAACCATAAAATTATTTTCGTTGCTACCTCATAACTGTAATTTTGCTACTGTTATGAATCGTAATGTAAATATCTGATATGCAGGATGTATTTTCACTGTTACAAATTGAACATAATTAAAGCATAGTGATTAATCACAAAATCAATATGTAATTATATATGTGTTTTCCGATGGTCTTAGGCCTGTTTGTCTTCAGAGCAGAGTCTCCTGGAGGCAACATGTAGCTGGGTCTTGTTTTTAAACCCATCTCTCTACTCTGTGTCCTTTGATTGGAAAGTTCAATCTATTTATATTTAGGATGATATTGATATATGAGGACTTGCTTTAGCCATTTTATCTTTTTTTTAAATATATTTTTATTGATTTCAGAGACAAAGGGAGGAGAGATAGAAACATCAATGATGAATCATTGACTGGCTGCCTCCTGCACGCCCCCTTGTGGGGATCGAGCTCACAACCCAGGCAGGTGCCCTGGACTGGAATCGAACCTGGAACCCTTCAGTCCACAGGTTGACGCTCTATCCAATGAGCCAAACCAGCCAGGGCTGTCTTTTATTTTCTGGTTGCTCTGTATTTTCATTGTTTCTTTTCCATTGTGATTCCATCTGCTATTTTAGTTTGGCAGTTTTCTATGATTTGTTTCTGTTTTCTCATTTATGTTTCACATCTCAGCTCTGGATTTTTGTTTTATGGTTACCATTAGGTTAGTGTACAGTGTATCATACATACAATAGTCCTTCTAATGGCAACTCCATTTTTATGATTTTGTTATAAGTTATGTTATACATTTGTTACAAAATTGCAGCCATTAGTTATTTTTAATGCCCCCTTTTCCCCTCTAACCTTTATAATTATTTAAAACCCTATTCTGAAGTAGAATTGCTATTTCCTGCTGTTAGTCATTTTACTCAAAATTCTGTATACTGTTGATTAAAATGTTTTTTATTAATTTTAGAGGGAGGAAGGAAGAGGGAGAGAGAGTGAAAAACATCAATGTGAGAAACGTCTATCGGCTGCCTCCTGCACACACCCTGACCGGGGATTGAACCCACAACCCAGGCATGTGCCTTGACTGGGAATCGAACCGGTGACCTTTTGGTGCATGGGAGGATGCTCAACCAACTTAGCAACATAAGCTGGGCTCCCTCATTTTTTAAACTTAGTTTTCTCTCCTCATCCTCCTGACTGAGTTCTGGGTTTCTATCTTCGGATCCCTCTTCCAAGTGATCTCCTCTATTTCCGGTGCTCTCTAACGCCTTCCTCATCTCATTTACTGCGTTTTGCAGTTCCAGAAATTCAGTTTGGTTCTTTTTGTAATTCCAATCTCTTTAGTAAAGTACTCCTTTTGTTCCCAGATTTTATACCTGAGCTCATTAAGCTGCCTTTCTGAGTTCTCATGTGACTCGTTGAGGTTCTCTACAACTGCAACCTCAATTCTCTGCCATTTAAGTCAGTCTTCCAGGACTTTGAGGGGTTTTTTGGAGACTGTTTTTTCTTTCTGTGTTCCCACGGTACCTTGGTTGCTCATGGTATTTGATGGATGGTCTGCCCACCCAGTTGGGGTAGTGAACTCATTTCTTTTTTCTTTTTTTTTAATTTTTTTTTAAAATATATTTTATTGATTTTTTACAGAGAGGAAGGGAGAGAGATAGAGAGTTAGAAACATCCATGAGAGAGAAACATCCATCAGCTGCCTCCTGCACATCCCCCACCGGGGATGTGCCCGCAACCCAGGTACATGCCCTTGACCGGAATCGAACCTGGGACCCTTCAGTCCACAGGCCGACGCTCTATCCACTGAGCCAAACCGGTTTCGGCTGAACTCATTTCTTATCTACTGTTTTGTTCTCAACAACTCAGCAGGTAGGGTACTTTCTTTTGGTCCCCAGCAGATGGTGTTAAAGTTTTGTTTTCTGTTACCGGCACTGTTTGGGCCTCTGGGGTCACTGTGAGCAGCATCAGCCCGGTTAAGGAAAAGACTGCACACTCACTGGGATGGTGGGGGTCACCTCCACTGTGGTGGGGGATTGTGGTGGGTGGTGGACTGGTTTTGTGAGCTCCCAGCACCACCTCCCCTTTACTCATGGTCACTGCCCCCACTGTGTTTTGGAAGCATTTCCACTGCCTCTACCAGGCTCTGCCAGGACGGGTAGAGTATGAGTGAGTGTGTGTGTGTGTGTGTGTGTGTGTGTGCGTGCGCGCACGTGGGGGGGGGGGGCAGGGGAGGAGAGGAATCAAGTTCACATTCCACAGCCCCAGTCCCTGCCAGCAATGGCTGTTGGCCCTGCTGTGCTGTTTAAGACTTCCCAGCACCTCTACCAGGGTCTGCTGTGATGGGAAGCGGGGGAGAGGGGGAGGAGAGGGGTGCCTCTTCCTGGGAGATCACTGCTTCTGCTCCACTCTGGAGCTGTGGTAGGCGCCAAACTGCATCTGTGGCTACCGTCCCTGTCCTTCCCCTGCCCGCCTCCCTGCTCACTCCAGTATGCCCACCTTCAGAGGCATGAATCTCTCAAGCATGTCTGTGTTGAGCAGGGGATCCTTTATTGAGTTACAGTTGTCCAACTTGTTATAAATTTAAGGGAAGAAACAAAAGTCTTCTCACTCTGCCATGATGCTGATTTCAAGGTGATGGTACTCCACTTTGTCAAGGGCACTGCATGTCAACTGTATGGCCTTTCTGGAGGTCAATTTGGCAAAATGAAGGAAGACGCTTGACACGTGTGTGGCTTTGTGTAGGTAATTTCACTTCTAGGAATTCAGTAATTCATTCAACAGATGTTCATTGACCTACCCAGTGCCAGGCACTGAGATGGGTGCCAGGAAGCTGGTGGTGGGTGAGATAGACGTGGTCCTCATCCCCAGAGTACCTCCAGCAAGGGCAGAGCAATGGTTCCTCAGTTATCTATAGAAACAGGGTGAGAGTTCTGTAAAGGGGAGGTTCTGCGCTTCCTGTCCCGGCTTCTGAACACCAGTCCTGTGCTGAGCAGCTCCCTCTGCCCCCCTGAGCCTCAGATGAAGGTCCCAGAGTCTAAGGATCTAATGTCCATGGACAAGCTGGTTCACAGCCCAGCTGCCCTCTCCCTTAGGAAGCATTGTTGCTGCTGCCCAAAAGGCCATTCCTTTCTCAGAGCTCCAGCAAGGTAGCAGCAATGGCTGCACAGCTCTGGGAATATACCAAAAACCGCTATTTTGCACTTAGAATGATGAAGTTTATAGTATGTGGATTACAGCTCAACAAATCTGCTATTCTTAAAAAAAAAAAAAAAGAAAGAAAAAAGCTCTAACAAGGGATTGACTCTGCTAAAAATGTTTTCCTGGTGAGGAATGTGAGCTTTGTGAACATTACACTTGCAGACACAAGGAACATCCTCTCTCCTGGAGGGATAGAGGCTCCAGGTGCGGAGGGAGCCCCGTGCTGCTTCCGCTGTAGCTGACCGCCCACCTTAGCCACAGAGCAGTGGTGGAGACTCTGAGGACTAGGATGAATGGGGAGGCCTTGAGTATCTCTCCAGGGACAAAGTGCTCCTCTCCAAGCCCTGCTGGCTCCATCTGTACCCACAGCTTCTCCCCACCCCTGCCTGCCTATCCATCGGTTGTAATTCCAGATATCTGAAGCCAGATGTGGACAAGAAATCCAAACATAAGACAGCAGTCAAGAAGAAGACCCTGAACCCAGAGTTCAACGAGGTACCAGGGGCGGGTGAAGCCGCAGGAGGTCCTCTCCCTGTCTCCCTGGGAGGGACTGGGTTCTCAAGGGTCACGGCGGGGGGGGAGGGCGCTTACGGGAGAGCCCCCAGCTCTGGGGCGCAGGGGAGAGGCTCCGGCCAGGCTGAACCAGGCCGAAGTGATGCACACGGAGGGGAGCAGCCTAGAAAGATTTTCAGAGGGTGGAATTGACGGGATTGTGGCTACATTGGATGTGGAGTTGAAAGTGGAGTGGGTGCCCTGACTAGTTTGGCTCAGTGGATAGAGCGTCGGCCTGTGGATTGAAGGGTCCCAGGTTCGATTCCGGTCAAGGGCATGTACTTTGGTTGCAGGCACATCCCCAGTAGGGGGTGTGCAGGAGGCAGCTGATGGATGTTTCTCTCTCATGGATGTTTCTAACTCTCTATCCCTCTCCCTTCCTCTCTAAAAAAATCAATAAAATATATTTAAAAAAAAAAAGAAAGTGGAGCGGGAGGTGTGAGGGAGATGGAGAAGCTCTGGGGGAGATATGATCATGGCGAGGAGTGAGAGAAGGGCGAGGAGCACAGGGGCCTCAGGCAGAGCCTGAGCAATGCAGGGGCAGGCAAAGGCGGCACTTCCAGAGGGCGAGGGGGGCACCAGAGAGCAGAGCACCATGGAAGCCAGTGGTCAGCAGAGCCAGACCCAAGAGAAGTCAAGGACACCAAGGCTGGCAAACGTGAGTTGATTTGGCAACAGGAGGCCCTGGGAATCTTGAGAGAGAGGCTTCAGTGTCTCAGGGACAGGTGGGTTGGAGTGAAGGGGACCCTGAGGACCCCGGCCAGGCTCTCAGGCATACGTGGACAAGATGGATGAGAATCCACCATTGTCCACCACCAGGCACTGACCACCTTCCATTCACCCATCCCTCCCTCGGTTCCTGCCCTCCCCATACCTCAGAGCACTCCTGGCCATGTGGCATTAGCCCTGACTCTCCCCTTCTGGCCACCAGGAGTTCTGTTACGAGATTAAGCATGGGGACCTGGCCAAGAAGACCCTGGAGGTCACCGTTTGGGATTACGACATTGGAAAATCCAATGATTTCATTGGTAAGAGGAAATGGCTTGGAGCAATCTGGGTTCACAGACCACCTGCCCCCCACACGAGGAGCTTCAGACATTATCCAGCCCAGCTCCGTGTGGCAGAGGAAGAGACAGGCCGGGAGGGTCACACAGGAGTCTGGTAGAGCAGGCATGAGAGGTGGTGATGGTCCACACCTCGGGCTGGACTCTGAGCCCTTGTAGCCCCGAATCCCTGTGGGCTTGGTGGCTGCACACAGTAGAGCTGCCCTGGCCCTTTTTGGCTCTTTTTTGTCTCCCTCCCTTGGTCCTGGGTAGAGGAAGGGCAGGGTCCCGGGCCCTGATCTTGAGGGCCAAGGGTGTGGCGTGGCGGTAAGACCACTGTCCACCCTTAGAGTCCCGTGGGCAAGGTGCAGAGTCCAGCCTTGGGTCATGGAACCTGGGAAGGGGAGGGGGCACTGGTTCCAGAGGGATGGGCTTGTGAGAGCACCTGCCCCAGGCTCCTGGCTGCCCCTGAACTTCCCTCCTGCAGGCGGTGTTGTTCTGGGCATCAATGCCAAGGGCGAGCGCCTAAAGCACTGGTTTGACTGCCTGAAGAACAAGGACAAGCGGATCGAACGCTGGCACACGCTCACCAACGAACTCCCTGGGGCCGTGCTCAGCGACTGACCGGCCCCCACCTGCCACCGTACCCAACCCTGCCTGTCACTTGGCCCAACACAGGCCTGGCCCTGGGCTTCCTCAGCTGCCACCAAGGGCCTCGGCCCCCACGATGGGGGAGATCCAGGACACCTGCTCGGACACAGAACCACTGCAGCCCCCTCTTGGAGGCCATGGAGGACCCAGCCACCTCGAGGGACAACAAGGGCAGAGGGCCCGACCTGCTTTCAACCCCTGGGGCCTGACAGGGCCAGAGATAGGCAGAGAGGAGCTTGGCCTCAGCACCTACCCCAGGGATGGGGCCGGGGCCGGCCAGGAGGAAGCACCCTGCTCAAGGTCAGCAGTAAGGCACAGGGGACCAGGGCTAAGAGAACAGGAGTGCAGGGGCACCTTGGTGGGTCCAGTGAGAACTCCTGAGGCAGACACTAGGAAGAGGGCATTGGGGGAGGAGATTGGGGACAGGACTCTGACTACATCCGTTCATCTCTGGCATTCCTGGGCAGATGGGAAAAGGTTAACCTGAGAGCCAGGAGTCTAGTGAATTTCCCAGAACTCCTAATGAACGTGGGCACTTGGCAAATACTTCCCTCAATTATTTCACAAGCCTCTGGGGATGGCTGAAACCCAGGGCCTGCCCTCAGGGAGTTTCCCATCTAATCGGGGAGCTGGAAATGAACCATTACAGTGGGGAGTGAGGAATGCTGTGGCCAGCCTGGCCCACCTGTGGGTGCTATGGACTCTGCTGGGAAGGCTTCCTAGAGAAGGTCATGCTGTAGCAAGGCCTTGAAGAGTAGTGGAGTGTCAGGCAGCCAAAAGGGAGGGCAGTGCAGGCAGTGGGGATGGTCTGCAAAGACCTGGAGGGGAGAGAATGGTGGTTGGGCCAGGGGCACTATGAGGGACTCAAGGGTTTCTCTGGGGGAAGGGTGTGTGAGGACAGGATTGGGGCCCAGGCACGATGGTGCCCAGCCCTGCTCCCTCCCCATCCCTGGTGGCCAGGCCAGCCTGGGCTCCTAGCTGTGGGGGAAGTGACGGAAGCCCTGTGGTGAAACTGATGTTGGGGCAGGGTCAAGTTCAATCCTCAGACCCAATTCGCCCACCTTTGATCTTTCTCCTCCTGAGGAACCTGGAGGATGGACCCTGCCTCTCGTTCTTCCCAGCATCAGATTAGCTATAGTCAGAACAGAAAAGGGCCCCTTGTTTTGCATGAAAAGAAGCAAAAATTCCTCCTCTCCACATCCACTTCTCTTCCTCTGCCCCCCCAAGGCCTTGGGACTTGTAGTGGGGGGACCCCAGATGGTTGCCCTCTCAGGAATACTGGGCAGCAGTACAGGAAAGCTAAGAGGAAGACACCCTGCCTGTGGCCTGTCTGTACCCTGAGTTAGGGTCTCCAAGAGGGGTTGAAGAATTGGGGCCCGAGTCTGAAGCCCCAGACTTTCCCTGCTTACCAAGGGGCCTTCAGGGATTCTGGATGAAAAAAATGCATAACCAAGGAATTTCTGTGTTCAGTCTATTACTGCA
Source organism: Myotis yumanensis (assembly GCF_028538775.1). NCBI lineage: Eukaryota > Metazoa > Chordata > Mammalia > Chiroptera > Vespertilionidae > Myotis > Myotis yumanensis. Next base: position 18,882,970 of record NW_027223767.1, on the reverse strand, counting down.
CTTGATGGGAGAGGGAACCGAGAGAGGGAAAGGCCTTGCAGCCTTACCACAGCTGGGGCAGACCAGGCTCCATGGCCCCTGTCCCACCCCCAGCCCAGTGCTCTGGATACCACACTTCAGGGGAAGTAGGATGCTGGGCTCGCACATGAGTTCCTGCTGGCTGCCAGCCTAGGGCTCTCCCCTGCCTACTGCCCACACACACCAACGGTAGCAGCACGGCTCACAGGGGTTGGACCTTCTGCTGCAAACACAAAGCACACCACCATCTGAGGCCTGGGGTGATGATGTGAATCCCACCAAGTGCCCATCAGCCCTTTCCCGTTTGCAGGGAACTTGGGACTCCAGCCCCCACACAGTACCTGGCAAGCTTGGCTGGTCATGGAACCTTGGTTTTCCCATCTTTAAGGCTTTGTGCACTCTCTTAATGAATCTTCACAACCCTTGTGTCTGGGTGAGCTCTGGGTAACTTCTTTGTCTTTTGGAGGGCCTTATTCAGAGAGCAGACTCACAGCCTCTGTGAAAACACGGAAATGCTGAAAGGCAAAGCTAGAAAGGGCTGTGAGTCCACCCAGTACAACTTCCTTATCAGATACATAGGGAAACCGAGGCTCAGCTGGGACAAGAACCCAGGACTCCTAGCACCCAGTCCAGAGCCCTCTACTGCCCCAGGCTGTGCAAGGGTAGGTAGGTTTGGCCCTCAGTGGTCCCAGCCGACCACAGGAGGCAAGGCTTCTAGAAGCACAGCCATCCCAAGTGAAGGGTGGGGCCCGTGGGCAGGAGGGCCCCCAGAGAGTGACAGACCCTTCACCAGAACCCTGGCGCTGTTCTAGACCACTTGCAGATTGTATCTCTGTTAAAGAAAAAGCTCTTTGAGAAGCTGCAAAGCTCTGCCTTTGACCCCAAACTGGCATCTTTCCTCTGATCCATCAGATTTACGAAGATGGGAAATTGACACCAAAAAAGAAAAAGATGTCATTTCAAAGTCAGGTGTCAGTAACCAGGGGGTCTCCCACTGCGCTGCATCCACCTCCACCACCTCCCTTCCTAGCCTCCACCCACCCAACGCCAGCACTAGCCAATCCCGGACGGGCCAGTCTTCCAACCCTGAAGCGGTAACCTCCTGACCTCTAGGGGTGAGAGCGAGGAACTGCACCTCCGGGCCCGTGCATGTCCAGTCTTTGTTCCTTCCCAACTGAGAACCTCTCGATGCATGGACTCTGGCTGTCCTCGACACAGACTCTCGTGCACTGCTTAACACTGTTTTGCTACCATGTGATGGCTGCAGAAACCGTCCTTAAACTGCAGCCCCACACACAATTTTTGTACTTTCGTCTGACCTACCCAAAGGTGTCCTTTTTAAGTCTTATTTGTTAATATTTGTAATGACATATAATCCAAAGTAAATGGAAACATTCATTGCAATCCTATTGGCTTGGGAGATCATTTAATAGATTTGAACAGGTGAGCAGGAAAGAATGAGAAAATGGCAACTGGAGCTTATTCAGCACTTCCTCTCATTTACTCTTCACCAAGAATTCATTTGAGGTAGGTTTCCATGTTACAGATGAGAAAACTGAGGTTCAGAGAGGTTGAACCTCTGGTAAGTGACAGAACCAGAATTCAACTCATGCTTCCCAAGACTTTATACCAGGAACAGCATACCACACTGTCAGTGACCCATTCGACAAACAGCTGTGGAGTGTTAACTTTAATGCCAAGCACTAGTCTAGGTCCCACGTCTAGGCTCCTAGAGCAGATTCGTCAAGAAGACAATCAATAAGCAGTAAGTATAATAATGATATGGTCAAAGATCTTTTTAAATGGGCATGTGGGCTAGATGGGTTGGGCTTACATAGGGAGATCAGATGGGCCTCTGGAGAAATGACTTCTAAGCTAAGACTTGGAGCTGGTGAGGTAGGGAGCTATGGGTGTACTTGGGGAAGAGTATTCTAAGTGAAGGGAACAGCCAGCGCCCCTATAGGTGAGGGCAGGCTTGGAGTGACTGAGGAATAGCCCATGTGGCTGGAGCAGGGTGGGGCAAGGGAAGAGCAATAGATGAGGACACGGGGGTACAGGAGACCAAACCAAGTAGGACTTTAAAAGGCTGGCTTTCACTCTACATGAGAAGGAAGCTGACTTCATTTCTAACAGGCCACCCAGTAGAGAACAAACCTGTGTGTGGGGCAGGTAATCAGTCCCTGTTTGGAGGTCTCCCGTGGTGGCATGCCAGTGAGTCCAGGGTTCCAAGTCTAATGGTGTCCGGTCTCCAGAGCAGTGGCAGCCGGGTCCTGACAGAGCCTGCTGAGATGATGACTCTGGTCAAGGTTCTGGCCACCAGCCTCCTTTAGCAACTGCCTCTGTGCCGGCCTAATTTTCCAGGCCTCCCACCCATTCTCTGAACTACCTGATACCTTTCCAGTGCATTCCTTCTCTGCTTACGTTAACCGGAGTCAGAACCTGTTATTTTTGACAAAAAACACTGCCTGGTCCTCTGATGCAATCTGATCATCTAGGTCTCACTCAAGTGTTACCTCTTTGTGAGGCCCTGACAACCTCCGTCACTTCCTCCCACATCACCCTGCTCTCTCTTCATGGCACTTAACAAAATCATCTTGTATATTTGCTCATCTCTTTCTCCCCTCACTAACCTCCATGAGAATTGGGGCCACATCTTTTTTATTTACCCCAGTTACTCCACACCAGGACTGAGCATGGAGTAGCCCTCTCTTTGCTGAATGAATGGATGAAAGCTGCCACCATAAACACTGTTTGAAAGGAAACATCCATGTCTCTGGAGCATGTGATTATGATATGTTGGGTCTAAGCCCAACAGGTAAGTGTACAGGACTCCTGTTAACCCCAGAGATTCCTGGAGTACAGATGAGAAAGGAACCCAGGGACCACAGGGTTATCCTGAGGAGAGAAAGAAAGGAGAGGGAGAAAGGAAGACTGGGAGGAGAAAGAAAGAGAAGGAAGCCGGACAGGGGCTGAGGATGAAAAAAAAGGAACAGCGGGAATGGCCTGGGAAAAGCTGCAGAGGCAGGCGGGGGTCAGGAAACCCAGCTACTGCGCTCAGGGCCCCAGGAGCAGGGACAGCTCAGGATGGCCAAAGATATGGTTTACCTAGTGTCCAGTCCCCAGGAAGAGTGCTCCAGGCAAGGCCTGAAGAGAGGCCTAGAAAAAGTTACACCAGGAGGGGCGTGTGCCCAACACCCAGGGCCAGCAGCAATGGGAATGGGGAAGCAGACTTGTTGTCCGGTAGAGCCAGTGCTGCAGTATTAATCCTGATGGCTAAGATTCGTTGGTGCATAAACAAGCACTGTACTAGACTCTATCTTCCAGCCGAGAAAACTGTACAGAACAAGTCTAAAGATGGGTGCAAAATGAGGTGGTGCACTTAGGGCAAGACTGACAGAAGGCTCCGAGTTCAGCCTGGGCTGTGTGAGGCAGGGACAGGTGAGGAGCAGGACAGGCACGTGTGGTTTCCAGGAGCAGCACTGCCCTCTATGGACACTGAGACCTGGCCGGGGCACTGCTTGTCCCCGACTCCCCAGGGTGCTCCAGCACAAGCTATGGCGGGCAGCCTCCTCTAGAGACTCTGCTCCCCCCCTAAATATTCCACCACAATGAAGGAGCAACCCCAGATGTCTGTCCCTGAGCACAAAGAGAGAACAGGACCATTTGGGGGCAGGCAATTTGTTCCTGTGCTATTTCAGTAGGGAGTCCTTAAAGACTCTAAGAAAATAAAAAGGATTTAAGAGAAGGTCCCAGAGTTACACTAGTGGCAATAACACACATAGAGACCTCTCAGTAAGACATGTAGACTGCTCTATATGTACTCACTTAATCCTCACCATTATGAGATACTGTTTTAATCCCCACTTTACAGGTGGGAAAACAGGTAGCATGCTCAAGGATAATTAAGGGCTGATCTGGGAGTTGAACCCAAGCCTTATGGCTCCAGAATCCATACTCTAATTTCCACAATATGATGCTGGATGAAGCAGTTGGTGTTGCCAGGCCGAGTATAACACTCCCGGGTCCTACCAGGTCCCTTACAGGTTGTGCCCCACTTGCCTCCAAGCTCCCAGAACTAGCAATGGCCTGCTCTGCCAGGAAAGATTTCCCAGAACTCACCCTCGGGGTCCTTATTGTCAGTCTTGACCCAATGCAGTACTCACCTTGGCCCAATGGGCTCCCATCTGTCACAGCCCCAGTATCCTTTGTGTGTGTCCCCTGGCCCCAGCAAGGCAAGATCTGGAGATGTGGAGCTGGGGAGCACTTGTGTGGCTTCCCAAAAGCCAGGTGTGAGCCCGTGTAAAAATATTGCCTTATGGGAATCAGAAAACTGAGAAACCAAGATCTCTCAGAGCTCCCGGGGTTCCCCTCTCCACTGCCCTGCACCCTTCTCCATCCTCTTGCCTCTCTCAGCACTCACTTTCTCAGCTGATTCATCAACCCATAAATGATCCAAAATGGCATGGCCTCAAGCCTGTCTGGGTGGCTTTCAGCTTGGCTCCCCACACCTACCTGGGAATGTCTTCTGTCCTCTTTAGCTTCTCCAGAGAGAAATGGCTTGCTCCAGGTTACTGCTCATCGCCTCGAGTAGAAGGGCCAGGGGTGAGGTCACATGGTAAAACCATGGCTGTGGGCAAAGCATACAGGGTCAAATATGTCTTTCACAATAAGTCCCTGAGCCAGTGGGAAAGGAGGAGAGGTGCCAGCCAAGGGAAAGAAGGGGCAGAAGCCAAAGACCAGTGCTGCAGAATGCTAGGGCAGAAACCATTCAAAAAGCAAAGGCTAGCCCAGCCCGTGTGGCTCAGTGGTTGAGTGTTGATCTATGAACCAGGAGGTCACACTTCGATTCTCGTTCAGGGCACATGCCTGGGTTTTGGACAGGAGGCAGCTGATCAATGATTCTCTCTCATCACTGATGTTTTTCTCTCTCTTCCTCTCCCTTCCTCTCTCTGAAATCAATAAAAACATATTTAAAAAAGAACTTTAGCCTTCCTATTGTGAAATCTGCACACATTTAGTTTTTTTTATCTAAAAACTAGAGGCCCAGTGCACGGTGGGGTCCCTCGGCCTGGCCTGCACCCTCTCGCAATCCAGGGCCCCTCGGGGGATGTCAGACTGCTGGTTTCGGGCCGATCCCCACAGGCCAGGCCAAGGAACCCCACCGGTGCATGAATCCTCTAGTATGCATATAGATCTTTTGTTAATCTCTTTCCACCCTCCCGCTCCACTCATCAGTCTGTCCCATGTTTCCATGCCTGTGCGTTGAGCGTCTGCCCCCTGGTGGTCAGTGCACACCATAGCTACCAGTCGAATGGTCCCTTAGGCTTATATATATACACACACACACAATATATATACACACACACACACACACAGTAGGTCCTCGGGTTACATTGGAGATCCATTCCTATGGCGCGATGTAACGCACCGTAAGTCGGAACCCACCTACATAAGCACCTACGTCACACATGGAGCACATACACAGCAGTAATGAAGTGAAACAGTAAAAAAAATTTAGAACGTAACACTTCCTGACCTTTACTTGTGGTAATTAAATAATAAACATAAAGCATATATGTACATACGTCGAAATGATGGAACTTTTTTTTTTATAAATAAATGGGAGATGGCGACATAACGACGAAATTACATACATCAAGTCTGACGTAACCCAAGAACTGCCTATATATATATATGTATAGATGTCTATTTCACTTTCACTCTTGAAGGATGTTTTCACTAGATATACAATTCTGGGTCAGCTTTCTTCTCTTTGAGCACTTTAATGTTGCTGTTCTATTGTCTTCTGCCTCCTGTTATTCTAATGAAAAGTCAGTGATTTGAATTATTCCCTTGTATATAATTCGTCTATTTGTCAATATGTATGCATGCTGTTTTCAATGTGTTTTTCCTTTGACATACAGCAGTTTGATTATAACGTGCTAAAATATTCATTTTCGTTGTTTATTTTACTTTTCACTGGGCTTCTTGAATTGTAAATTTGCCTTACACAAAATGTGAGAAAATTTTTGTCATTCTTAAAAGTTTTCCATCCCATTTTTTTCTCTTCTCTCCTTCTGGAACTACACTTCGTTCCAGTATACTAGAACTTTTTTAATATTCTCTCACAGGTCCCATGAGGCTGTGCTCATTGTTAAAAATATATACCTTTCTCTTTCTCCTACAGATTGGATATCTATTGAGCTAACTTCAAGGTCACTGATCCTCTAAAAGTTTTCTTTTTATTCAGCATTTGCCAAACTAATTTTCATTTCAGATAATTGTATTTTTAAGATCTAAAATGCCTGGTTTTTTATTATAGTTTCAGTATCTCTGCTAAAATTTCTTTTCATTTGCCATAGACATATGTTCCCTTCATCCTTGGACAGTTATAACAGCAGCTTTAAAATCCTCGTCTACTATTGTGGGAAAACAAGAACAATAAAATTTTATTTGCTAATTTACATGTCTTAGGGACATCCATCATTGATAGTCTCTGGACTATGGATCATGTTTTCACATTCCTTCTGATGCATAGTTTCAAATTGTATCCAGGTTATTGTAAATGAGATCTAAATTCTGCTGTTACTCCAAAGACAATTTATATCAGGCAGTTACTTGGCTAAAACCAAACTGAAAATTCTATCTCACTGGCAATGGATGGTAGCTGAAATATATCATATCAGTTCACTCAGCAAAATATTTTTGAGGAAATTATTTGGGCATATTTTTAAATGTTGACTTTAATGTTTCAAAGCACAATGGCATAATCTGCTGAACAAGTCTATGAATTCTTCAGAGGATTCTTTTCTAAATGGCAGCCATAAAAAAATAAAAGTTCCCAACTGTCAAAATTAGGTCTATTGAGCTTTAAATCTCCTTGAAAGATTTGGCAGCACAAATGATCCTGTCCTCTCTTGCCTTCTTTTGGATTAAATATTTCTTAGATACAGGTTTTTAGTTATACCTCTTTGAATTATTTTTATCTAATGCTTGCCCTAAGTATTAATTACCATATATCCTTAGTCTCTCAAGGTCTTCTTAGAGTTAATATTATATTACATCAAGTAATATTTAAGAAACTTCAATCAAATGGATCCACTTACCACCCCTTGGCTGCCTCTTATGCTATAGTTAGCATATAAATGATGTGCCTACATATTAACAATATAGACCTAATATCTGCTTTAAACACAAGATTTTTAAAGAAAGTGGGAGAGAAATAAGTCTTTTATATTTACCTTCATATTTACCATTCAAGTGTTCTTCCATTCCTTCTTGAAGATCTATTATGAATGTCAATTGTTTTATCTTGTTCTTAGTGCCATAGAAGAAAAACATTTGGTATTATTAACAAGCATTTCATCACCCCAGAAATGTCAGGAATAGGCTCATGAACATAAGTATAAAAAAAATTTTAAACAAAATTTTAGTAAATCAAATCCAAACATAATATAAAGGATAATACATAACTGAGGTTTATCCCAGGAATACAGGATTGGTTTTAATCTTCAAAAGGCAATGTAATTCATTATATTAACAAACTAAAAACCAAAACCCATATTACCATCTCATTAGATGCAAAACAGGCATTGATAAATCCAACTTCCATTCCTGAGAAAAACTCTTAGCAAACTAGAAATACCAGTGAACTCAACCTGGTAATGGGCATCAATGAAAAACTTTCAGCTAACATCATTAAAAGTGAAAGAAAATGCTTTCCTCCATAAAATCAGGAACAATACAAGGATGTCTGCTCTTACCACTTCCATTCAACATTGTACTACTGGAGGTTCCAGGTAGTGCAATCAGGCAAGATAAACAAAAATTCTCCAGACTGAAGAAAAAGTTAAATCTCTACGTTCACAAGCAATATGATTCTCTATGAAGAAAATCTGATGAAATCTACAAAATACCACTACTAGAACTAAGAAGTGAGTTTAGCAAGGTCGCAGGATACAAGATTAATATACAAATATCAATGAACAATCAAAAATTGAATTTTAAAAAGCGGGAATTTTACACAAACATCAAAAATTATGAAATATTTATGAATAAATCTGACAAGACAGAGTAAAAAATATTGCTGAATCCCTAATCGGTTTGGCTCAGTGGATAGAGCGTCAGCCTGCGGACTCAAGGGTCTCAGGTTCGAGCCCGGTCAAGGGCATGTACCTTGGTTGTGGGCACATTCCCAGTAGTGTGCAGGAGGCAGCTGATCAATGTTTCTCTCTCATCGATGTTTCTAACTCTCTATCCCTCTTCCTTCCTCTCTGTAAAAAAAATCAATAAAATATATTTTTAAAAAAATATTGCTGAGTCCTGGCCGGTTCTGAGTGGTTAGAGCGTCAGCCTGCAGACTGAAGGGTATCTTGGTTGCAGGCTTGATCCCCTGCCCCCAGATAAGGGCACATGCAGGAGGCAATCATTCGATGTGTCTCCTCACATGTATGTTTCTCTCTCTCCCCCTCCACTTTCTCTAAAAATCAATGGAAAAATATCCTCGGTGAAGATTAACACTATATATATATTGCTGAAATTAAAGAAGGCCTAACCTGTTAGATACTTTATTCATGAATCAAAAGACTCATTATTATCACATTTCACAAAATAAGATATAGATAGAGATGGCAAATCAGCACATAAAAAGATACTCAACATCATTAGTCATTATGAAATATAAATTAAGCCCTAACTGGTTTGGCTCAGTGGATAGAGCGTGGGCCTGCAAACTAAAAGGTCTCGGTTTTGATTCCAGTCAACGGCACATGCCCAGGTTGTGGGCTCGATACCTTGTAGGGGGCATGCAGAAAGAAGCCAATCAATGATCCTCTTTCATCATTGTTCTCTCTCTCTCTCTCTCTCTCTCTCTCTCTCTCTCTCTCTCTCTCTCGCAGAAAGAAGCCAATCAATGATCCTCTTTCATCATTAATGTTTCTCTCTCTCTCTCTCTCTCATGCAGAAAGAAGCCAATGATCCTCTTTCATCATTAATATCTCTCTCTCTCTCTCTCTCTCTCTCTCTCTCTCTCTCTCTCCCCCTTCCTGAAATCAATAAAAAATATATTTTAAAAAGAAATACAAATTAAAGCCACAATAAGATGCCACTATACACCTATTAGAATGGAAAATTTTAAAGGACTGACCATAGCAAGTGCTGGAGAGCATGTGGAGGACCGGGAGCTTCAGACACTGCTGATGGAATGTTAAATGGTACAATCACTTTATCAAGCAATTTGACAGTTTCTTAAAAAACTAAATATATACCTACTACATTACCCAAACATTCCACTCCTATTATCCACACAAAAAAGGAAATATATGCCCACATAAAGACTTGTTTGTACACAAACATTCATAGCAGCTTTATTTATAACAAAAACTGGAAACCCAAATGTCCATCAGTAGGTGAATAAACAAATTGTGGTATATCATAACAATGGAATACTTCTCAACAATAAAGAGAATGAACTATTGATACACACAAGATGAATGAACCTCAAGACAATTATGTTGAGTGAAAGGAGCCAGACATCACACCTACAAAGAATATACTATGCACCATATATTTAAAACTCCAGAAAATGCAAACTAAGGTAAAATAACAGAAAGCTGATTAGTGGGTTGCTTGGGGGCTGAGGGAGGAAATTACAAAGTACAACAAGGAAACTTGATGGTGAATGACTGTCATGATTATAATGGTTTTAAAGGTGTATACATATTCCAAAATTTAAACTGTATAGTTTGTATACATGCACTTTGTCAATTATGCCTCAATAAAGCTGTTTTTTAATGAAAACACTTGTATCTTTCAGAAATTTTCTAAAGATAGGCAAGTATGCATACAGAATATTTTTCCTATTTTACACATAATACATTATGTATCTTTTCTCATTTAACATATGCAGACATCTTTCTATATTAGCAGAAATGATTTACCTCATTTTTTTGGTAACAGCAACATAGTATACATAGTAAGGATGTACCATGATTGATGGGCATTTAGGTTATTTCTAATTTGCTACTGTAATACTGAAATGAAAATATGTTGCATATATTTCTATGCACACACACATAAGCAAGGGGTGCATGCATTTAAAATGTTTATATTGTCAAATAATCCTCTTAAAAAGCCTCTCTCAGAACCTACATGAAACTTAGAATTAATTTAGCAAGGTCATGAAATGTAAGTAGCAACAATTTAAAAATTTAAAAAAAAGGAACTATTTAAAATAACACTAAAGCCCAGCCAGCCTGGCTCAGTGGTTGAGCGTCAACCTATGAACCAGGTTTGCATCCAGGTCAGAGCATATGCCCAAGTTGTGGGCTCAGGAGGCAGCCGATCAATGACTCCCTCTCATCATTGGTGTTTCTTTCTCTTTCTTTCTCTCTCTCCCCCTCTTCCTCTCTAAAATCAATAAAAATATATTGAAATAAAAAAAAACTTTTAAAAATCAAGTAACTAGAAATAATCCCCCAAAAAGGAACCAGACCTCTACAGAGAAAACTACAAAACATTAAACATTACTGAAAAAAAATTAAAGATATAAATAAGGAGGGGCATACAATGTTGAATTAAAGGACATAATTATATAGATGTTCTCAAATTTATTCTAGAGTCAATAAAATCCTAATCAAAATACTTTTGTTGTTACTCTCCTAGTACTGAAATTGACAAGTTGATTGGTTTTAAGATGTATAAAAAAATGCAAAGTGCCAAGAATAACCAACGCAATCTTGAACAACAAAAAAACTGGATGACTCGCACTACCAGATCTTGAGTTATTTCAGACCTACAGTACTGCAATGGCACTATGACAAATAGACCAACGGAACAATAAATGGTGCTGGATCAATTGAAAACCTATAGAGAAAAATAATATTTTTAACAACTCCCTATTATCATGAACAAAACTCTAGATGATTCTAGATCAAGATATGAGAGGTCAAACACTACTTTAAAAAAACAACATAAAAGATTAATGATCTTAGGGTAGGCAAGTATTTCTTAAATAGGACATATAGAGCACTTACCTTAAAGGAAAATATGGATAAACTGGACTATATCAAAATTAAGTACTGTTCATCAAAAGACATTATGAAAATGAAAAAGCAAGGCAGAGGATGGAAGATTATTGTAATAACAACTCCAAAGATATAATACTTTCTAAGTTATAAGTACTTCCTAAAAACCATTAAGAAAACAACTCAACAGAAAAACAGGCAAAATTGAGTATTTAACAAAATATCCAGATATCCAATAAACTTATTAAAAAGTGCTATCTCATTAATCACCAGGAAAATGCAAAAACCAGAATGAGATACTACTATATAAACCCACCAGAATGCTACAGCTAAAAATAGTGACCATATCAAATGCCAGTGAGGATGTGGAAGAAATGGGATTCTCATTCACTACTGGTAGGACAGTAGTGAAAACAGTACCATTTTGGAAAACTGTTTTTGCAGCATCTACTAAAGCTGAACAAATGTATTCCCTATGACCCAGTAATTCCATTTTTAGGGATATGCAACATTAATGTACACATGTATATACCAAAAGACATGTACAGGAATGTCCGTAACATTATTTGTAACATCCAATAATTGAAAATAACACAGTGCCCATCCACAGAATACATGGTGGTGTACTAACACAACAGAATACTATAGTCATGAAAAACACTACTGTTAGGTAATGACATGGACTAACCCCACAAATACAAAGTTGAGAAAGTTGTATGATCCCATTAATATCAAGTTCTAAAACAGGTAAAACTAATCAACGGCGATCAAGATACTGGTTTAGTTGCCGGGGTAATCACCAAGAGAAAGCATGAGGGAGTCTTCTAGATACCGGTCCTGTTCTATTTTTTGATGTGAGTGGTAGCTAAATGTTGTGTTCACTTTATTAAAATTCATTAATTGTACACTTTTAATGTATTTTTTATACTTAAAAAACAACAACTTACTTTAAAAAAATCCCAACGTTTCTCTACATCCTCACAACAGTATAACCTAATCTTTGCCTAGGTGAAAACAGCATCTCATTTTAGCTTACACCTCTTTAATGCAAATGAAGGTTTTTTTGTTTGTTTTTAAAGGTTGTTCCTTTAATTCTATTGAAAGCAAATTCTGAGTGTTCAACAGGTATTATGGCCTGTTCAAGCATAGCCACAAATGTGTCAATTAATGGGAAAGAAGTCCAAGGTGCTGAAGTAAGCCCTATCTGCTATAGCACCACAATTTTAAGTGGCAAAAGGTCTTTGTAGAAGACCCAAAACCAAGCAAAATGGGATGGGAGCATGAGTGACAAGTGAGTGCCAGAGATTAGGTCTAACTGGAAAAACGGCCAATGATAGCTTTAGACAGAAGCCCGTGGACATAATTTGTACTGTCCAGATTATACAAGTACACATTCGTCATTTCAATTGAGATACAAATGTCTAAAATTCAAAGAACTTTAAGAAAAGCAATCTGCAGCCCTCCTAAAACATAGCAAGTCTTAACTAAAACCTCATTGTGAGCTGATGGTGCAAAAGTACCAACCTAAGATCTTCCCCAAAGCAGTAACTAAGACAGTAAAAAGCTAGAAAGTAATGTATTTTAGAAATATTTCCACCAAAAGTGGCTAAAAATGAGGTTGACCTGAAGGTATTAAGACTTTGGTTCTCTAGAAAACTGTCACAGCACTGAGGCCATTTGACAACCTATAACCACTGATTATTCACTTGTCCAAGCTAACCTAAATCAGAACTGCTCCAACTGTAAAAAATACTAATTCTTACTTATAAATTAAGCTACAGATAAAAAACAAATTGCCAAAAAATTAATCTAGGTAATAAGCCTTCCCGACTCTTCTTTTTTAGACAGTAGCCACCTCAGAGCCCTTTATTGTTTACATTGTTTTAATTCTGATTAAAAGATTATAGCTTTTGAAGAGGTATCTCAATTGCAAAACATATGCTTACCTCAGAAATGTTAAAATATACATATCTTAAATGATCACTTTAAGATAGAGAAAATTGTTTCAATAAAACACTGAGTTTTCATACACAACAAAAAGGTAGAATGGCTTAACGATTAAGAGCATGGGCTCTTTAGTCATAAGAACCTACCTGTGAATCCTGCTTGATTACTATCAGCTCTGTAGCTTTGGGCAAGTTCAACTTTTCCCTATTTCAGTTTTCCTATTTGCAAAATGCAAGTGACAGCTCACCTAATTATCACCACCTATGCGCTACATTGCAAATACATCTTAATGTAGCACAGTTCCCAGTCTATAGTTAATAATCAGTTAGCTAATTATTGTCAATATCAATTATAAGCCTAGTAACTATGATTTATAAAACAAGATAGGGTTGACGTTGGTCATCCAGGTTGCATTAAGAATCACCACCTCTAAAAAAATCACAATTCCTTTAATCGTCCATCTTAAGAATTTTACCAGGAATCCCTGTGAACTATAACTTGTAACAATCTTCAAAACAAAGATCTTTATGCCAGTTTTTCAGCATGTTCTCTCTTCTCTATTGTCCTAGGATCAAGAGCATAGCAGCTGATTTATAAACTATTACGTGGCACTTGTCTGGGGCAGGAGCCAAGTTAGAAGTTATGATTTACTCCATAACTTCCCCTTAGAATGACCTAAGTTCATTCTCATCTTCCTAAAAGCAAAATATAACATTTGCTTTTCTGGCCAGCCATCCCAGAACCCAAGCATAGGTATCAACCCAATTACTGGCACTAACATTTTAGAAAACATTTGAGTCTGAAACTTTTTTCAAATCAGCCGGTTGGTGTGGCTGTTGGTTGGAACATCACCTGTACATCAAAACAAAAACAAAAACAAAAAATGGTGGTGGGTTCAATTCCCTGTCAAGGCACATACCCAGGTTGCAGATTCGATTCACAGTTGGGGCACATGCAGGAAGCAGCCAATTGATGTTTCTCTCTAAAACCAATAAATACCCCTAGCTGGTTTGGCTCAGTGGACAGAGCATCGGCCTGCAGACTGACGGGTCCCGGGTTTCATTCTGGTCAAGGGCACATACCCAGGTTGCAGGCTCAATCCCCAGTAGAGGGGGTGCAGGAGACAGCCGATCAATGACTCATCACTGATGTTTCTCTCTCTCCCTTCCACTCTGAAATCAGTAACAAAAATTTTAAATCAATAAATAGAACTTTTCACAAATCAAATCACTAAGAATATTTAAAACACAAATTAACTGCCTTCAAGTTACAATGGTAACTCGAGTTTCTCTAGAAATCAATTGACCCTCAAAGGTGACTAAACCTAGAGCTGAAAAACTCCACCTTTCCTAACCAGCTATAGGACAGAGTCCCCTTTCTGCAGTCTTCCCATCTGTGACAGGGATCTTTCTAAAGACCTGCACCAATAATCACTCTTTTAACTACCTCATTCGTTTCCTTGGGTGGCAGGTTTTCTCTCAATAGCAAGATTGCCACATCCTTAAAGACAGGATAGGTAATGAATTGATTTGGACTACTTAATGTTCTTTACAGCCAGGTTACAAGTCATTTTTTTCCAAAAATATACATCATTTATGAGAAACAGACAAGTGATTTATGAAAGAAAAAGAGACCTTTTCACATTCAGGCAAATAATATCACTGTGTTTAGGCTAGAGATTTTATTTTAAAAAGATAAAAGATGGAGGCGCAATAATATTTGGCATTTTTAATTTAGGTTTGTTTTATTTAAGTTTAATGTTAATTCCATGCTGTGTTTCAGTAAGAACAATACAGATTCTGTATCTGTGGCTCCAGTCAGATATCCAGTAGTACAAATTAGCTTCAAGTTACACATACTGAACAAAAGAGGTTGAGCGAGCGAAGGGGGTGGGGGGTGGGGGCAGGGGGGGGGGGCAGGGAGAGGGAAGGAGAAGAAACAAAGAATTGAACACGCATGCAGGCTTTTCCATACCACCTTCAACGCTAACCTGCTTCAGAGGGAGAGTAAAAGTAGGCAAGAATGAGCAGCCACGGATTATTGAACTGTTACCAGCACCATGCTTTTCAGCAGAGTTTGAATACTTTTTACAGCAAAACCATTACAACAAACTCCCCAAACAACCTTTAACCACCTCAAGCTAACACCCAATTAATCTTAAACATTGGTATAAAATTCAATTTAAACAATTAGAAAAAGGAAAAATGATACCACATATGCCACTATAGTGTGATTAACCTCTCTTAGATGCTTGCTTCACCTAGAAGTCTAATGGCTTTCAAATGTAATTTCCATTTCTAATGGTGACCTTGCCACATCCGGCAGGAGACAATACAGTAATGCTGAAAAAGCCTCTATGCAGTCCTGTTAGTGTCTTAAAGAACCTAAAAGCTGGGACCAGTAAAATCCACAGAAATTCACTCTTGCCTTTAAGAACTTTTGAAAACTGTTTTTAAAAAAAAACCAACAGGGCAGGAACCTAAATTCTGAGACCAAATGTAAAAGTCAGATTTGGTGGTTCTCAGTGACAATGGGGGAATTTCCAAGAGGGAGTGGGATGGGAAGGAGTGGGGGTGGTCAGAGATGGTTTCTCTTGTTGGCTTTTATGTCTCACTGATTTTCATCTTCCACATCCTGCAGCGCTTCTTTATTCTGCTCTTCACCTGCAAAGAAGAATAACAGTTACTTATTTCATACTGACTAGGCTGTCATGGTCACAAACAAAGGTATCATTCCAAACAAAAAGACCCCTTTACATTTGCTACAATTGGTATTAAACACACAGACAAGCAAAGAACTTCTACCATCCTTGATACCTGAGATGCCTAAGCCAAAAGGTGCTGCTGGATCAAAATCTTAAATGGTCAATAGTTAGAATCAAAAAAATAACTGACACACAGTAAAAATCAATGTTTTTACCCTCAATAAGCTCTTGTAGACAGCCATGGTAACCACATTATTAAAATGATTTTCAAGCTTTCATGTATATCGTGTCAAAATATCCTTTTCTCAATAACCTCACTTCATCAAGAATCAGGAATATATTTTACAATTTTTTGCAAAATCTAATTTACCCACAAGCTTCATATCAGAAATGCTTCAGGAAAGAAAACCGAGCAGTAAAATGTTCCAAAGGCCTTCTACAGTTTTAGAGAGAGGATTCTGCTTTTGTAAATATTTTATATTTTGTATCTTGGCCAATCATCTACCAAACCATAACCAGATTTCTCACTTCAGAGTGAAATAACACTCAAACCAGACCACTGAGGTTATTAAAGAAGGGCATTTGGACCAGTTCTCTCATGCCATTTTTCTTTTCCCCTTGAACATGACAATTAGCCTGAAGAGTTTCAACTGCACTAGGACATGCAATAGAAAGCCAGCCTATTCATCTATTAACAAGCATTAAACAGGTCAGCCATAATAAAGAAGCATGCACACTTTAGCTAAAAAATAAAACAGGTAAAAGTTACATTTTGTGCTTTAACCCTTTGAGTGCCAACCAATATCCTAGGAACTATGCTAAAATTGCCAAGGCATTTTTGCTGATTTTACAGCAGTTTAGGAAAAAAAAATATGAATCACAAGTAAATGAAGTTACATATTCAAAAACTTAAGGAAACCTTTACTACATTTGTTTTCTGCACTTAGGTGCCATCTGTCAATAAAGGGTGAACTACTAGCATCTAATAGTGACACTGCAGGAGGAGCGTGATAGCGCTCCCCAGCACTCTAGGCGTTAACAAACCATTTATAATTCTTACATATTACTAATTTGAATCAAAATTGAAAAAAATCAATGAATTGATTCAAGAATCATAATATGACAGTTCAGACCATCCATTCATACTGCTTGTTAAATTAATTAGGATGGACAATAACACTAACACTGATTGCCTACAAACATAAAGCATTTACCCTTAGAATTTTTTAAAAGTCTTAAAGACATTGATATGATAAACGAGCAATAACGTTTAAGTAAAGTTTAGTTTGTCATTTCAATTTTCCTTTGTGATAAAAATCTTTAACATAGATATGTGACTAAAAAGAACTTGAGGGACATAAAGATTTTTTACTTATGTACAGAAAAAGACATGCAAAACACAAAAATATCCATTTACTGAGGAAAGAAATGATGGACCACCCAGCTATTCTTCCCCCCCAAGAATAATGTATTCAAACTTAGGAAATGATAGGAACATTCACTCACATTTTAAACAGCAATATGCTGCGCCAAAATATGGTTAACATACGACAATAGAGCACACTCTAATTCACTCAAGCAAACATTAGATTTGCCAAAAGTTCCAAGTAACTTTGGCATAAAAATATTGTCACATAAATCACACCCAACCAAAGGTGATAGAGAGTAGCAGATCATAATTATCTTAGAATGATTTGCATCCTGGAATGTACAACAGGCAGTTTTGTAAGCAACAGGATGATGATATGCAAGCATGATTAGTGAAGAACCAAAACTTAAAAGCAGAATTCACTGTGCCATGATAATGACTTACAAAGTAGTTTTTAGGAAAGGAAGAGTTGGATTTTCCTTTAGGAATCTATAGTGCAAGGAGAAAGGGAGGGAGAACAATCACATGAAAGCAACATTACAAGAAAAATAAACCAAGAGAGCAGGACAAAGGAAAAACAATGATTTTTAGGCAGAGTTAGATTTTGGTCTTTTTACTTTATATAAACTTCACTCTAAGAAATACTGTTCCTTTTCTTTTACCTTTAAAGAGGATGAAATAATATCCTTTTTAAAGGTATGCAGAAGAAAAGTTTTCCTTGGATGTATTTCTTTGCCCACTGTTTCTAGATTTTGGAGGAGGAATGGGGGGCAGAGAAAACACACATTTCCTTTCTGTGGATCTGCATATGAAACAGTCCTCTCTGATCACAGACTAAGAAAAAAAGGACTGAAATGGCCTCATGAGAAAAAGTTGTGATCCCTTTAAAGAATTATGTCCCAACACAATCAGACATAACATATTCTGCAATCATAAAACATAAAAGTGTATAAAAATAAAAGCTTGTGAACCACATATTTTTCCTTTAGAAATCCTCAATTCAAATGTTTGGCACAATTTTTCCTAGTTAGTAAAGTAAAAAAGGAGAAAACCATCTATATAATCCTTACTCTAAATTCAAGTAACATCCTGGAAAACTACCAATTCTATGACCACAATTCTCCTATCTTCAGCATTGATTCTAAGTCACAAAACAAATTTAATAATTCGTATGTAATGCTATACCTTTTAGCAAAACTAGCAATTTCCTAGTACTCACAACAATTTATAAATTCAGGTAGTTTGTTAATTTTAATAAAAGGTCAAGATACTACTTGAATTTTCTATTGTTTTAACTAGCATGTTTCATAATTCCTAGTATTTTATAATAAAGTGAAAATTGGTATGTTTCAAACAAATTTAACAAGCCAAGCCAAAACCGGTTTGGCTCAGTGGATAGAGCGTCGGCCTGCGGACTGAAGGGTCCCAGGTTCGATTCCGGTCAAGGGCATGTACCTGGGTTGCGGGCACATCCCCAGTGGGAGATGTGCAGGAGGCAGCTGATCGATGTTTCTCTCTCATCGATGTTTCTCACTCTCTATCTCTCTCCCTTTCTCTCTGTAAAAAATCAATAAAATATATTTAAAAAAAAAAAAAAAAAATTTAACAAGCCAATTTACAAAGTAAAAAGGATCTGAAGCAACTAGATTTCACTAGATTAAAAAAAAAAAAACTTTTAAGATTAATCTTATGCCGCCCTAGCTGGTTTTGCTCAGTGGATAGAGCATCGGCCCGCTCAGTGGATAGAGCATCGGCCCGTGGACTGAAGGGTCCCAGGTTCGACTCCAACCAAGGGCACATGCCAGGGTTGTGGGCTCGATCCCCAGTAGGGGGTGTGCAGGAGGCAGCTGATCAATGATTCTCTTTCATCATTAATGTTTCTATCTCTCCCTCTCCCTTCCTCTCTAAAATCAATAACAATATATTTTTTAAAAAATTAACCTTATGCTAATAAAAACCTTCCCAACTATAAAAACATAGGTAGTTTATAGAAAATATCCTATTAGATTAATCTTATGCTAATAAAAACCTTCCCAACTATGAAAACAAAGTAGTTTAAAGAAAATATCCTATTTTAGCCCGGCTGGTGTGGCTCAGAGGTTGAGCATCGACCTAGGAACCAAGAGTCACACATGCCCAGGTTGGGGGCTCAATCCCCAGCAGGGGGTGTGCAGGAAGCAGCCAATCAATGATGTTCCTCTCACTGATGTTTCTATCTCTCTGTCCCTCCCCCACCCCCCCCCACTGTGTGTGTGTGTGTGTGTCTCCTATTTTTAAATGATTCATTTCATAAGATGACACCCGATAACAAAGAAACAGTATCTTTGGTTCTGTATAAAAACGGAGTGACATATAGTCTACTATCAATCAATTCTCGGTTATCAGTGATAATGAACAAGAGTAGCACTAGAAAATATAAGCCTTATTTCTATCTAACATTGTAATTTAACAACTTGTAAGAGTTGGCATCAAATGTCTAAAAAAACAAAAAAAAATAACATTTCAACCCAGGTCATCTTCGTTATTTTTAGCCTCAAATAAATGTTCCCTGGTTCAGAGGTGTATAGTTTATTGATTAGGCCAATATGGCTTAACCAAGTCATAAGTTCAAAGATGATAAATTGGTCTTGAATCCCAGATTCATGGTAGTGGTTGCCTGAAGTGCTATGTTGAAAAGTAACCAACAGCTACATCTGGCTTTGTTGGAAAAGTGTGCAAGTAGGTCAGGTCACATGTGCTACATATTTCAAGCCAATCCTTGTCACATATCTAAATACTTTATATACTAAGCTCTAGAAGCTGAATCACCCAATTCTCACTTTAGCACCATAACCTGTCTAAAACCTGACTTTCTAGTAAGGAAAGTGACAATTTATATGCCTTGATACCCATTTTCAGATACACCTTTAAAAAGTAGAATACTTTTAAAGACAGTACAGTATGTTGATCCAGGAGACTACAGCTAGCCTCAAGCAATGAAACATGTACTTCAATTTGGGGAACATACCCTTAAAGCAGTGGTTCTCAACCTTCTTAATGCCGTGACCCTTTAATACAGTTCCTCATGTTGTGGTGACACCCAACCATAAAATTATTTTCGTTGCTACTTCATAACTGTAATTTTGCTACTGTTATGAATCGTAATGTAAATATCTGATATGCAGGATGTATTTTCATTGTTACAAATTGAACATAAAGCATAGTGATTAATCACAAAAACAATATGTAATTATATATTCAATATGTGTTTTCCGATGGTCTTAGGCAACCCGTGAAAGGGTTGTTGGACCCCCAAAGGGGTCGTGACCCACAGGTTGAGAACTGCTGCCCTTAAAGAATCTGCAGCCGAAACCGGTTTGGCTCAGTGGATAGAGCGTCGGCCTGCGGACTGAAAGGTCCCAGGTTCGATTCCGGTCAAGGGCATGTACCTGGGTTGAGGGCACATCCCCAGTGGGAGATGTGCAGGAGGTGGCTGGTCGATGTTTCTCTCTCATCGATGTTTCTAACTCTCTATCTCTCTCCCTTCCTCTCTGTAAAAAATCAATAAAATATTAAAAAAAAAAAAAGAATCTGCAGCTAAAACTGACAGCAAACCTTTTGTTTCCACTCTCTGCATCACCACCAACAACTGTAAAACAATCTATGGTCAATCACACTAGTTTGTCCTCCCCTATTTGTGTATGAAAATGATTCTTTGGAAATAGGCAGAATAAAATCTCCTTTAAAATAAAAAAAGAAGTGACAAATCTGGGCTTTTACCTCATTTAGAATAAACAGTAAATCCTCCACCTCACCATAAGATTAAGTTCTATAGATTACCCTAGTAATTGTTTACTACTAAAAACTCTAAAAACAAACAAACACCAGACCTCTTATTAAATAGGACCTAAGGGCAGGACATTCCATTTGCTGTACACAATCCAGAGGGGGGAAATCCTTTTTTGGATAAAAGATTTCCAGAGGATGCTTCATAAATATCTACTGATACATCTAGTTTAATCTGAGGACACAACTCAAAGCAGTGATTATGACACTCAAAAATACAATGAACTCCAGACCCCTAAATTTGAATCTGAGTAAGATAAAATATTCTTCCTCTCCCTCCATCTTTCAAAACACATTGTGAGGAAGAGGTAAACTAACAACCATTAATTAGAGGTAAAATTTTTAAATCTTTAAATATTAATGAAAGATCCCCTTTATCACCTTATAGCCCAGAATGGAAGAATGTACTTTGATACCTTTTTATAAAAATGTAGTAATTAAACTTG
The DNA here is from genome assembly GCF_028538775.1 of Myotis yumanensis. Lineage (NCBI taxonomy): Eukaryota > Metazoa > Chordata > Mammalia > Chiroptera > Vespertilionidae > Myotis > Myotis yumanensis. Next base: position 18,861,637 of record NW_027223767.1, on the reverse strand, counting down.
GATAGTTTGGAGGATAGTTTAGAGGAAATTGTAACTTGATGTAAAGAAATACCAAGGAGCCCTGGCCAGTTTTGCTCAGTGGATAGAGCGTCGACCTGGGGACTAAGGGATCCCAGGTTCAATTCTGGCCAGGGGCACATGCCTGGGTTGTGGGCTCAGTCCCCGGTGTGCAGGAGGCAGCCAATCGGTGATTCTCTCTCATCATTGATGTTTCTGTCTCTCTATCCCTCTCCCTTCCTCTTTAAAATCAATAAAAACATATTTTTTAAAAAAAGATATACCAAGGAGCCCTTGCCAGTTTGGCTTAGTGTCAGCCTGCAGAATTAAAGGTCCCAGGTTCGATTCCAGCCAAGAGCACATGCCCAGGTTGAGGGCTTGGTCCCCAGTAGGGGGCATGCAGGAGGCAGCTGATAAATGATTCTCTCTCATCATTGATGTTTCTCTCTATCCCTCTCCCTTCCTCTCTGAAATCAATAAAAATATATTTAAAAAAAGAAAGAAATACCAAGGAATTTCTAATAGTAAAAGATCCAACAACAGAGACACACATTTAACTTCAGCTTCCTTACCATCACCCTGCATGTCTGAAGTCCATAGTGTCAGATTATCACGTAACAACTGCATGATAAGTGTAGAGTCCTTATAGCTTTCTTCACTCAGCGTATCCAGTTCTGCAATTGCATCATCAAAAGCTGCTTTTGCCAATCTGCAAGTATTCACATAAATGTATTACAAAAATAAAGTTTAAAAACAGAATTAGAAATGTTAGGCATCACTCTTTTCTTCAATTATCCCACAATATGTAATAGTGACACTGAGTACTTGGGTTTAGGCATTGAAATAAAGGAAAAGCACATGTAACTGATGAAAATTAACTTTCTACTTAATTTTGTAATCTGGCAACTTTTGGACTAAATAACACTTTCAGAACATCACTTCTTACTATGCTTTCAGCAAGCCTATCAGTAAATAAGACTATATAGACCAAATTCCAAACTAAAGCACCACCAAAATATATGCATAATAAAGGTATTTCCAAGTCCCAGTCAACAGATCACTTATTTAACAAAGTTTTAATGCAAAAATAAACTCAAAAGTTTATTTTACTGTCCAAAGACAGTATCACAGTTTAATTCAATAGAACTTAATGTTAATGGAAGTTAATGTTTGTTTCCCAAAACAAACAAAAAAGGGCAATATAGAACCTATGGAAATGTAATCATAACACTCATTTACTGTTAGTTTAAAATAAACAAAATCCACATTTATTAAGCACTGTGTACTATGTACAACAAGTGATGTTAGACACAAATGGGGAAACAGAAAAGAGGAAAAGGAGCCATAGCTGGTTTTGCTCAGTGGATAGAGTGTCGGCCTGCAGACTGAAGGGTCCCAGGTTTGATTCCGAATCAGGGCACATGCCCAGGTTGTGGGCTCAGTCCCCAGTGGGGGGCATATAGGAGGCAGCCAATCAATGATTCTCTTTCATCATTGATGTTTCTCTCCCCACCCTCCCTCTCTGAAATCAATAAAAAATAGAAAATGGAATAGTATAGAGAGCATAAGCATGCCTATATTAAAAATATACCTAACAAAGACTGAAAGCTTATAAAAGTAAATATATTATAACTCTTCTGCTTCCTTTTTCCCACTCTCTAACAAGTTAGAGATTCTTTTTAATCTACCAACAAAAATTTTCCCCATCAACCTAATTATTTTAACTGCTCTCCTAGTGAAATGAGATAGGTTCACCTTGAATTAAGATACCTGTGGTTTTATAGTATACAAAGCACACAAAGCATTTTCACTAAGAGCCCAAAGAATGCTTTATTACATGGCCAACCTTACAAAGGCTGTCCACAGAGTACAAGACAGAAAACCAAATAGCTATTCTCTTTTGTAACCTTCTTGCCTTTCATAGTGAGAGTTTTTGTTCTCCTCCATAACTTACCTGCAGGCACGGTCAGGGGAATTAAGAATTTCATAGTAGAATACGGAGAAATTGAGAGCAAGACCTAAGCGAATAGGATGTGTTGGTGGAAGTTCTGTCATTGCAATATCACTAGCAGCTTTGTAAGCCACTAGGCTGTTCTCTGCAGCCTCCTTCCTGTCATTTCCTGTGGCAAATTCAGCCAGATACCTGTGGTAGTCCCCTTTCCTAAAACAAAACAAAACAAAACAAAAACCAGAATTAGAAAAATGCTTTTTAAATGAAAAATAACTGTTAAAATTTCTACGTAAAGAATATATTAAACTGCCGAAGCCGGTTTGGCTCAGTGGATAGAGCGTCAGCCTGTGGACTGAAAGGTCCCAGGTTCGATTCCGGTCAAGGGCATGTACCTGGGTTGCGGGCACATCCCCAGTAGGAGATGTGCAGGAGGCAGCTGATCGATGTTTCTAACTCTCTATCTCTCTCCCTTCCTCTCTGTAAAAAGTCAATAAAATATATTTAAAAAAAAAAAAAAAAAAGAATATATTAAACAATTAACTGGTATACTTCAGTAATTTTTTAATAGTCTCTTTCAGGAATAACTAACACATCTATTTAATTTTCCTCCTTAGAGATTTCCTGTCAAATATAAGCAAAACCCTAGAGAAATTAACAACCTCAAAAACAAATTTATCACTTGATAGGCTAGATTAAATAACAAAAATTATTCCAAAGAATGGCACAACAGTTTGTTAATCATGAAATAAAATTTTCATATAAAAATGTTAAGATTGAGCTACATAATGCTTTGCTGAAACTAGTGGGAAAACCACACACAGGCAAACAAATATAAATAGGTAAAGCAAAACCTAGTACATTTTTACAGTAATAGTCTGACCATCTTAAATGCTGTAATATTAATATTTCATTAGCAGTGAATTTGCAAATGAGAATTCAAAAATTAATTTAAGTTTTGAGAATCACTCCTCCCATGTAACTATACTTCCAACATTAAAGAACTACTCTTATGTAAAAATTGAAAGCCTATATAGAAAAAGTGATGATTCTAAGAGGGCCAACATTTAATCTGACATTTTCCCTTCTAGTATAGAACCTACATTTTATAATAGAAAACCTTGGACTCGCCAGTGTTAGCTGCTGGAATGAGGTGTTTGTCCAGTACATCCAGAATGTCACAACAGATTAACTTTAGTTCAGTCTCAACCTGGGGGAAAAAGTCAAAAAATTGTTTCAGTCTAAGAAATTATAAATTATCACATATCTGGTTTTGAAGAAGAGAGCCATATTAAACCAAAAAGCAAAGAAAAGTTATCTCCAGGTTATAGAAATTATCTTATTTCTTTCTATGTGCTATTTATTAGTCAAGTGCTTTTTTAAAATTTATTTTGATTTTTTTTTAGAGGGAGTGAGCAAGTGAGTGAGGCAGGGAGAGAGGAAGAGGAAGAGAGAGGGGAGAGAGAGATAAACATCAATTAGTCGCCTCCAGCATGCATGTGGACCAGGAAACGAATCCGCAACCTAGGAATGTGCCCTGACAGGGAATCAAACCCACTACCTTTTGATGTACTTGGTGACCTCCAACCTACTGAGTCACATAGGCAAGAGCTTTTAAAAAAATGAACTCATAGTTCAGGTACAGAAGAGTAACACTGATTACTACTTACTAAGTGCTGCACATTTTTATTAAATTCTCTAATGAGGTACTATACTCAGAACCTCAGTTTTTCCATCTATAAATTGAAATACCTACTCTTTATAGGGGATCATTTAAAGATTAAATAACTAGAATATCTTACACAATTATGTATCTCCCCACTCAGAACAGTACACAGGAGAGCTGGAAAGTCTATAAATGTGGATTCTCCTTTCCTCCCCTTAACTCACTCCCCATGCTACTTTGTGTCTGCTTCTGTAAGTTCTCTCACTGTACTCTGTGTTATATGCCTATCTCTTCCAGTAGGATCAGTTTCTTTCCTTTTTTTTTAATATATCTCTTATTGATGTCAGAGGAAGGGAGAGGGAGAGAGAGATAGAAACATCAATAATGAAAGAGAATCACTGATGGGCTGTCTCCCTCCTAGGGATGGAGCCTCCCTACTAATTCCCAGGAGGGAAATCAAACCTCCTGGTCCATAGGTCAACACTCAACCACTGAGCCACACAAGTTGGGCCCATTAGGATCAGTTTCTTAACAGTAGCACTATTGACATCTTGGGCTAGATATGTTGTGGGAGATGATGGTCCTAAGTACATAGCACTTATGATTAGCAGTATTCCTGTCTCTACCGATATATGCTAGTAACACCCTCAAAATTGTGACACCAAAAATGTCTCTAGACACTGTGAAATATCCTCTGAGGAGCAAAATCACCCCCTGGATGAGAACCACTACATCAAGAGCTATCAAACTTTTTTGACCAAAACCCACAGTAAAAAAAATAATCTATATATATATATAAAAGCCAGAGTTACTGAACAACCGAACAACCGGTCACTATGATGCGCACTGACCACGGGGGGGGGGGGGGGGGGGGGGGGGGAGACGCTCAACACAGGAGCTGCCCCCTGATGGTCAGTGTGCTCCCACAGCTAACCTCCCACAGCCCCGATCAACCCCGATCGACGGCCAGGCTGAGTGACCCCACCCATGCACTAATTCGTGCACCAGGCCTCTAGTACTACATAAATGTATATACACATATATAATATGAAACAGTACCTCATAGAATAATGTCTAATGCCCTCTGATATTTTTCTATTAAAAGAAAATAACTAGCCCTAACCGGTTTAGTTCAGTGGAGTGTCGGCCTGCGGACTGAAGGGTCCCATGTTCAATTCCCATCAAGGGCATGTACCTTGGTTGCGGGCACATCCCCAGTAGGGGGTGTGCAGGAGGCAGCTGATCAATGTTTCTCTCTCATCGATGTCTCTAACTCTCTACCCCTCTCCCTTCCTCTCTGTAAAAAATCAATAAAATATGTTTTAAAAAAATAAAAAAATAACTAGACTGAGGACCCATAAGGATAGTCTCATCTTTGCACCCATAGTACCTAGCAAATTGTGTGGTGCGAAAGAGGCACACAAGTATCTGTTAAATACCACTAGGTGCTAATTTCAAGTGACTCTATAAATAAAGTATCTTGCAGTTACAACAATAAAAATTATTAAATTAATTATCTTCTTGTGTGGTTCTCAAAATTGAACACCACCCTCTGCAGCTTTCAAAGAAAAAAGTTCTTCACTTTTGCCCTAAAATATTATATGGCATATAAATCCTAATCCAGGTAAGCAAAAGATGCAAATCCACTAAAATATAAAATGTACATTATGTATGTGTACAACAAATGTACTAGGCTGTGATCTGAAATTCCCAACACAAGTGGCCCTGTTGGCACAGTGGCAGCGTGTCAGTCTCATAAAATATCCAATACCTAGCACACCTTTCTTTAAAGATATCTTGTATATAACAATCTCACCATTTGCCGATATTCCCGAATCATTTTTAGTTTGTCTTCTCCTCCCTTGTTTTCTTCTTTCTGTTCAATGCTGCTGATTATTCTCCAGGAAGCTCTTCTAGCTCCAATCACATTTTTATATGCAACAGATAGGAGGTTTCTTTCTTCAACTGTCAACTCCACATCCATCCCTGCTACTTTCTTCATTGATTCCACCATTTCTATAACAGAAAAGTGAAAATCAGACCTTACAAAGTTTTGTTAATACATCCCTTCACAGTGGTCTTTTTTCTATCAAACTAATGTAAAACAAAAAATAAAAACAAAACAAAAAACAAAACTTTGCAATCATCAAAATGTGAGTAAAAAACTAAAAGCATGTAAAATAAACTAAGAGCCTAGAGCAAGAGAATCTGTTGTATGGAATCAGAACAATGTCAAACAGTACCTAGTATAGTATGGTTTGGAGGAATCTCTCATATTAAATAAGGTAACTAGAAACACATACCTATTCATTTCCCAGTAAAACTGAGCTAGCAGTTTAAGATAAAAGTTAAAAATGTACAGGCTCTAAAATGTATCTTCTTACAAATAAATTATTTCTAAATACAAAATTTCCCAAATAACAGTCATGGGAGGAAGGGGAACTCATTAATAAAGCAACCATTATTGAATGTTCCCATCCTTCCTTCTTTAAGGGCATTGTCCACCTCATGAATTCATTCATGGGCAAAACTTTTGTTGGTTCCTATTTATCACCACTAGGTGGCAAGCAAAGAAAGGGGCCCCGATAAGCCTTGGGAGATCCCAAGTACTATAGGAAAAAATAGGTAATACAATTAATGAATGCATGGTGAATGCAAAGGAAGAACCAGAAACAGCTCAATAAACACTAAATATTAATGAAAATTAGTTTTCAAAAAACAAAACAACACTAAATGTCATATTACCATGTGGCTCTCCAACTTTACTGATTCAGAATGTTGGTGATGAGACCCAAGGATCTACATTTTAACAAGTGCCTCTAGCATATATTAACCCTTTGCACTCCGCTGTCCCCTCTCAGGGGACATCGGAATTCTAGCATATCACTCGGATGTCCCCTCTCAGGGGACATTGCAGTTTATTAGTGATTACGGGGAATTGAGTTATTTCAACGCAACTTTTTGAGACATGCATGTTTCCCTGAAGTTTTATCTTGAAATGGCACAAGAAATTAAATCAAAACATCGTAAAATTACTAAGATATATACAAGAAATGTCAGCGGGTTTTGTGTCGGATTAAACAATAAACTACATATTCCCGATGTGGGACAAAGAAAACGGGACTGCATTGTGTGTTCTAACAGGAAAACACCTGGTGGCAGGCGTCAAACCACTTATTACTGTCAAACATGCACTAATCAGCCTGCAATGCATATTGGGGAGTGTTACAAAACTTATCATACTGTACAAAATTATAAACAATAAAATATTGTTTTTTTTGCAAATATACATTCCTCGATGTCACCCAATTCATATAAGTCCAATATCATTATAATACGTTACTTGGTTCCAAAATTATACTAAATAATACGAGGGTCTGTAAATGCACGTTTCCGCCGCAAAGTAGCGTCGAGTAGCTGGTAGCCAATGTCCAGAATGGTTTGGAGTGCCAAGGGGTAACACTCTAAGCATAAGCATACCTTAAGGAATGATGCTTAATGCTATGTTAAATTAGGTATAATCCCAGGAAAATATGTTTCAAAAAATTATCCTTTCAGGAATATTAGTAATTAGGAATATGAAGATGGTAAGGTCTTTGAAAACAGTTCGGTAGTTTTCATTTACAGTTAACCATCATTAAGAACTCAGCAATTCCATTCCTAGGTATTACCCAACAGAAATAAAAATTTATCTTCACAAAGACTTTTACACAAATGTTCACACTATCTTTATTCATAATAGCCAAAAGATTAAAACAACCCAAATACCCATCTATATAATGGACTACACAAGAATAAAAAAGAATAGCTCTGGCCTGTGTAGCTCAGTTGGTTGAGCATGGTCCTGTCTCTTTCTCTCTCTGCCCCTCCCCCCCACTTCCTCTCTCTAAAAAGATCAATAAAAACATTTTTTAAAGAATAAATTACTCCCCTAGCCAGTTTGCTCAGTGGTTAGAATGACTAGTTAGAGCGTTAGCCCTCGGGACTGAAGGGCTGGCAGGCTCGATTCCTGGTCCGGGTCAGGGCACATGCGGGAGGCAACCAATTGATGTGTCTCTCTCACATCCATGCTTCTCTGTCTCTCCCCTTCCCTTCCATTCTCTCTAAAATCAATGGAAAAAATATCCTCAGGTGAGGATTAACAAAAAAAATAAAAACAAAATAAAAAAGGAATAAATTACTGATACTCAAAGCAACATGGATGAATTTCAAAAACATCATACTTTTTTTTAAAAAAGCCAGACCAAAAAAAGACAGTATGATTCAACTTAAATCAAGTTACAGAAAATACACAACTATAGACAGAAAGCAAATTAAGTACTTACTGGGGTATGGGAGTGAAGTGTGGGGCTTGTGTGCAAAGGAATAAGAGAGAAAAATTGGCGGGGAGGAGAGTAGAATTAAATGTTCTGTGGTGCCCTGGCCGGTTTGGCTCAGTGGATAGAGCGTCGGCCTGCGGACTCAAGGGTCCCGGGTTCGATTCTGGTCAAGGGCATGTACCTTGGTTGTGGGCACATCCCCAGTAGGGAGTGTACAGGAGGCAGCTGATGGATGTTCATCTCTCATTGATGTTTCTAACTCTCTATCCCACTCCCTTCCTCTCTGTAAAAAATCAATAAAATATATTTTTTTTAAAAATGTTCTGTGGTGATTACACAACTTAACACATTTATCAAAACTTACTAAACTGTGTATTTCAGTAAGGGGTATATGTTACATATAAATTATACCTCAGTTGCCCTAAGCGGTTTGGTTCAGTGGATAGAGCATTGGCCTGCGGACTGCAGGGTCCCAGGCTCAATTCTGGTCAAGGGCACATGCCTGGGTTGCGGGCTTGATCCCCAGCGGGGTGCATGCAGGAGGCAGCCAATTAATGATTCTCTCATATCACTGATGTTTCTATCTCTCCCTCTTTCTTCCTCTCTGAAATCAATAAAAATATATTTTTAAAAATTTTTTAAATGGCTGCCAGTCAGCCCTGCACCCACGAGGTCCCAGCATGGCAACAATGACCACTGCAAGCACCTCCATCTGGGAGAAAACTACCCCCAAGTTCCTGCCCCAATGCCAGGCGGTCCAGTTTCTCCCCGTATGTGTCTGGGTCCCCCAGAGCCTTGCCTGGCACTGCAGCTCAGAGGAAACAGGAGCTTGTAGATTCAGTTCCGTGGTGCCAGCCTTTTAAGAGGAGCAGCTCAGCCCCAATCTGCACTGGTTTTTACAGTCCAGAGTTCTTACTGCCCGTAGTGACTTCTTTCCCCAGTTCTGGAACCCTGGGCTGGGGGGTTCTGGTGAGGGGCTGGGACCCCTCGCTCCTCCAGGCAGCCTCCGCAGAGGCAATCTCCCTCCCAATTAAAAAAGCATAACATGTGGGTGCTGGAAGAGCCCGTTCCGCGCCTCTGCACCTCCTTCCAGTCTGTGTGCTTTCTTCTTTACTTCTCTAGTTGTACTACTTCCATTCAGCCAGCTTTCCAGTGGTTCTGAATGGTAGTTGTTCTGTATGTTAGTTGTAATTTTGATGTGGATGTGGAAGGCACCAAGTACAGGCATTTACCTATGCCACCATCTTGGTTCCCTCTCTCTTCATATTTTTATGCTTTGAAATTTTAATAATGTACATTCAGTATTTTTTTAAATGTTGAGGGGGGAAATATATTTATAACTTTCAATGATATTCTACTATCCCAGATTCAATTAGTTATATAATCCCCTTCATTTAGAAAGCCACAAAACAATGCACAAAAGACTGTGTGGTACAACTACAGAAGCAGAAGCTATCCACTGTTATTAAATAACAGCTTTATTGATCTGTAATTCACATATCATACAATTCACCTATTTAAAGTGTACAATTCAACAGGTTTTAATATATTCACAGAACTGTGCAACCATCACCACAATCAATTTTACAACATTTTCATCACTTGATAAAGAAAAGCTCAAGCTCATTCCAGCCAGCACTGAGCCATCAGCATCTCAAGACAACTGGCACAAGACTGAGGGCAAGAAATGAAAATATAAGCTCGGGTACCCTGTTGCTAACACAGATTGGCCCCTCAAGCAAGGAGGCCTAAGTACAGTGCCTTGAGGCTGGATGTGGGGAACTTTGGGGTTCCAAGTGTTGTACAGTAAAATATAAGGGGCTAATTCGGGAAAGGGAGTGTCCGTTAAAGCTGAAAATAGTTACATAATAACATAGGATTTCCTAATATGTATGTTTAAAATATTGACAAATTAGTTAACCTGTTTTTACTTATGTAGAGACATTTGTGTGATTAAAAGTATGTACGGCCCGGCAGGCGTGGCTCAGTGGTTGAGTGTCGACCTATGAACCAAGAGGTCACGGTTTCATTCCAGGTCAGGGCACATGTCCAGGTTGCAGGCTCGATCCCCAGTGGGGAGCGTGCAGGAGGCAGATGATCAATGATCAATGATTCTCTCTAATCACTGATGTTTCTACCTCTCCCTCTCCTTTCCTCTCTGAAATTAATAAAAATATATTTTAAAAAATAAAAGTATACATGTATGAAAAGTTTAATTTCACAGAAGTTTTCTATATGAGCATTACTGTAATTTTAAATTTACACTGACTAGGTCTAGTAAATGCATGCATTTACCAGTCACAGCGAGTAAATAAATGCACACGGCAGGGCTTACATAGAAACATCAGCTAGCACTCTTATAACTGCTACAGAAAGTCAAGCCATGCAACAACAGAACCAACTAACAACCAATTACTGTGAGTGCTATGCAGTGAGATCACGGCTAATCAATCACCGAACATTATTTACAAGCAGTGATTCTTTTTTTATATATATATTTTATTGATTTTTTACAGAGAGGAAGGGAAAGGGATAGAGAGAAACATCAATGAGAGAGAAACATCGATCAGATGCCTCCTGCGCACTCCCCACTGGGGATGTGCCCGCAACCAAGGTACATGCCCTTGATCAGAATCGAACTTGGGACACTATAGTCTGCAGGCCGACGCTCTATCCACTGAGCCAAACCAGTTAGGGCTAAGCAGTGACTCTTAAATTTAAATATGTAAACTATAGTTGTAGATATGTAATATTTATGTCAGCAAAATTACTACAGTGGTTTTTTTTTTTTTAACATATGGCCTATTTGCTAAAATTTGTTTAAAATAACTGCATTTGCCCTGGCTGGTTGGGCCTTGGGTTCAATTTCTGGTCAAGGGCATGTACCTCAGTTGCAGGTTCCCCAGCCCTAGCCCCATTAGGGGCAAGTTTGGGAGGCAACCAATCTCTCCCACCACCTCCTCTCTCTCTCTCTCTCTCTCTCTCTCTCTCTCTCTCTCTCCCCCCCGCCCCCACCTCTCCCTCCCTCCCCCTTCTACTCTAGAAATCAATGGGGAAAATATCCTCGGGTGAGGATTAAATAAAATAACAGTGAATTAAAAACAGAAATGTAACCTGCTAATTTAATTATAAGGAAATTCTGGTTAAAATTAACATGGTGTTAACTTTCACATGACATACAGACCGAAAATTTTGTCTGTTAAATCTGAAATCCGTTAACTGGAGGTTTGCAAAATCAAGGGTTTACTGTACACACAAAACAAGGATTATTCATGCATCCAACAACAAACTGGCCTGCACCAAGACCCCAGTAAAGAACTGCATCATGCTCAATGACAGCTCTTTGAGTCCCACTATCCACTGCCACTAAGACACAAAAAGATAACTCCTAAAGGAAAAAAAGATTTTAAACAAAAACTATCAAAGAAAATTCAGAAGAAATATGAAAGGAAAAAGAATGCCAACATCAGCAGGGCAAACTTCTTGCACACATCACTCTAATACCAGGCCAACGTGGCTGAACAGAGAGAGCTATGTTCTACAAGGCAAGAAACTTGAGTTCTGCCTGGCTGGTATGGCTCAGTGGTTGAGCAACAATCTATGAACAAGGAGATCACCGTTTGATTCCCAGTCAGGGCACATGCCTGGGGTTGTGGGCTTGATCTCTGAAATCAATTAAAAATATATTTAAAAAATAAAATAAAATAAAAATAGGCATCCAAATGGGTGTAAAACTGGTATCTCATGATTTTGATTTGCATTTCCTTGATGGCTGATGATGGTGAGCATCTTTTCAGGTGCTTTAGGCCATTTGTGTATATTCTTTAGAAAATATTCATATGCTTTGCCAATTTTAAAATTTATTTATTTGCTCTTTTATTACTGAGTTATAAGAATTATTTACTTTTAAAACCTCAAATACTCAGCCTCTCATCTTCAGAAATTTCTTCATTGCAGAAGACAGTAGATTAAGGGATAGTAGTAGCATGAGTCAGAAGAGAAAGAGCCTTCCTACTACCCCTAAAAGTTCTATAATCAGTACTTTGTACCAATTATGACTATAATGAAGCTATTATAACATTAGTGCCATCCCTATCCTTTTAACACCCCAAAACTATGTGAAAGCTCTGACTTATCCAAAAGTCTACACTGATCACACTCTCAAAACCTGCATCAGCAAAGAGTTAACACCAACTTTATTCACATAAATTTCACAACACAACTAGTACTTCATGAAATTATCTTAGCTGCAATTATTTCATCAATGTGATCCAAGCATTTCTGAGATGGAGAAGACTGCAGGTATGATAACTTATGAACCAGAGAATTGAGACTCATGGTCGAATCACTACTTATGGATGCACAGGGAGTTTGGTACATGAAATCTGGGCAATAAAATACAATTTCTGGGACTTCTGATAGTTTGGCACCAATGGGTAGCTGACTGACAATCACCAGTTACTGAAAGGCCTATTTGGTTCCAAGTCACTTCTCTTTAATGTAAGATAATAGCCTAGTGACACATTCATTACATTAAATCAGCTTGCCTCTATTTGGTATCAGACTGCCAAAAAGAGAATCAAGTGTTTTTCACCTTGATTTTAACTTAGCTTTGATTCATGTTTTTGCTCTTTGAAGTATTCACACACTCATTCAATAAACTCATTCACAAATAAAACACCTCAAGCCAGGCATTGTTCCAAATGCTTTGCATGTTCCAATGCATTTAATCTTCTCAACAGACTTTTGAAGCAGGTACTAATATTATCCCCATTTTATATAAGGAAACTAATGAATGTGAAGGTTACATTGGCTCAGACATCACAAATTCAGTAGAGTAAAACTCAAGCAATCTGACTCCAGAGTTGTGCTTTGATTTAATCACATTGCCTCGGATTTGAATTCGTCTTTATGGGGATCCCTTTGTTTGCTTGTGTAAGAACAGATGCAAGATAAATGGTTTCAATGACAACAGACACAAAAGCTTATTAATCCATTAAAATGTGGTCTGTGCTTAGAACACATTTTTTCCACCTACAAAGTTAACACCCCCAACATCATCTCCAATAAACTTACTGCCAATGCCTAGTACAGAATACATACTCTCATGCCACTAATATCTCTACATCAACATCCCAGTAAATTTAATTCTCCCAAGATTGTAAAACAAGTCTCTGCTGAGCTTCAAGTCTTTTAAAGACACAGTACAAGATCTAAAAAAGGGGTCCGTGTTCACCTATCAGACTGACCAGAAATTAGAAGGCCCAATTTTATAGTTCGTAATAAGATCCAGGGTCAGGATGAAAGCAAAATGTTAAGAATCAGCCATGGGAAAACAAGCAGGCTCTGTACTGGCTAACATAATTAATGTGCCTCATACCAAAGCACAACAGGTCATCATTTCTCCCAACATGGAAAAATAATGTTTGGCAGCTGTTACAACACATAATCCTGATTTAAAGGACAGAAAACTGAAACTATGAGTAACTTGCCTGAAGTCACACAGCTAATGCGTGGTAAAACCAGAACTCAAATCCAGACAATCAAACTTAAGTGTCTGAGCTCTTAACCACATTCAACTAACTTTCCAAGTAAAATGCTCACAGAAACAAATTCTGAAATCTAAAAATACTGAAGGTAATTGCCCCCATGGAAATAAAAAGTCCTTAGCATCACACACTGCCTTCAAAAGGTTCAGTCATTCAAGGTTCTGTAAAGATCTTGAGTTTGCTTTATGTAAAGGTTGATCAATCAGTTGGCCACTGACCTTTCTCCTCTTTGCCTAGGAAACTATTCACCCCTCTGGATCAAACTCAAACCCCTCATTCTGTGAAGGAAGCCTTCCTGCGCTCTCAAATCTATGTTCGTATTTCTCTGTAGTAAGGATCAGTGTTTCCTTCCCGTAGAATATTACTTTCCTAAAAGACCAAGAATGGCTTGCGTCTTTATATTCCCGCAGTATTTAATGCCACAAAGGGCCCACAAACACTTGATGAAAGAATTAAGAGGGTAAACCAAACTATGTTAAATAGAATGAGAAATTCTGTCAGGCTTGACTGTCTAAGTAAACAAAAACTGTTTTAAGCATACCCTCTAGATCAGGGGGCCAGTTCACTGTCCCTCAGACCGTTGGAGGGCCGGACTATAGTTTAAAAAAAAACTATGAACCAATTCCTATGCACACTGCACATACCTTATTTTGAAGTAAAAAAACAAAACGGGAACAAATACAATATTTGTATTTGCATGTGGCCCGCGGGCCGTAGTTTGAGGACCCCTGCTCCAGATAGAACCAGAGATTCTAATGTCCTTTCTCAGCAATTTCAATAGGCCCTTTTGCTGCAGAACCATTAAAAATTTCATTATCCCTGTCCCTAAATAACTCTCAGACTCAAAGAATCATCCTAAAGGTCTGAGCTCTGCTCATTAAATATATAAAGAGAATTTAGTATAGGTGTCCTATGTCATCACACTTTAGCAAAGTGCCTATAAATTAACATAATAGTCCCGACTAATAAGACTACAGCATCTACAGACTTAAAATATGAAGTACCTAGTATTATATGATCTGACCTTGAATTCTGTAAATGAAATTACTTAAAGGAGAACCTACACAACCTCATAATATAGTACAGGAGTCAAGGCATTTGGGGATATCCTGAGAATATAGTATACTATAATCTTACTGATCCATCTGCTATAGATTATCAATAAAGGACAGTTAGAAAGTGTAGGGTTATAACTTGTGTTCTTTTATATATAAAAAAGTGACTAGCTGGTGTAAAAAAGGGGGAGGCAGGCCGTAGCCGGTGTGGCTCAGTGGATAGAGTATCGGCTCTATCCACCTATACTAAATTCTCTTTATATATTTAATGAGCAGAGCTCAGACCTTTAGGATGATTCTCTGAAGGGTCCGAAGTTCGGTTCCAGTCAAGGGCATGTACCTTGGTTGCCAGCACATCCCCAGTGGGAGGTGTGCAGGAGGCAGCTGATCGATGTTTCTCTCTCATCGATGTTTCTAACTCTCTATCCCTCTTTTTCTCCCTTCCTCTCTGTAAAAAAAATCAATAAAATATGTATTTTTTTTAAAAAGGGAGGGGGGCAGGATAAGCCCATCAAAGCAATCTGAACAAAGGATAGTAAATGCCACTTTATACAACAATCAGATTTGATCAAGAGCTATGGCTCATTTAGAGGAAAACAGTTAAGGAAAAAAACAAGCTCTTTCCTCTATCTATCTAAAATATTAAGACAATCTACCACTTCACATCCATTAAGATGGTGACTAAAAAAAAACAGAAATTAAGTGTTGGTGAGGATGTACAGAAAAAAAAAGTGCCTTGTTGGTGGGCATGTAAAATGGTACCTGTGTGTGTAAAACAGCATAGTGGTTCCTCAAAAATTTTAAAAACAGAACATCTTATGACCCAGCAACTATACTTCTGGATAATATACCAAAAAGAATTGAAAGCAGGGCCTTGAAGAGATATTTATACACTCATGTTCACAGCAGCATGATTCATAACTAGAGGCCCGGTGCATGAAATTCGTGCACTTGTGGGGGCGGGGGGGGGGGGGGGAATCCCTCAGCCCAGCCTGCACCCTCTCCAATCTGGGACCCCTCGAGGGATGCCTGACTGCTGGTTTAGGCCCGATCCCTGTGGACATCCCTCTCACAATCCGGGACTGCTGCCTCCCAACCACTCGCCTGCCTGCCTGATTGCCCCTAACCGCTTCTGCCTGCCAGCCTGATCACCCCCTAACCACTCCCCTGCCAGCCCGATCACCCCCAACTGCCCTCCCCTGCCGGCCTGATCGCTCCTAACTGCCCTCCCTCTCCTGCAGGCCCGGTTGCCCCCAACTCCTCTCCCCTGCCGGCCATCTTGTGACCACATGAGGCAGCCATCTTGTGCAAGGGTGTGGCAATCAATTTGCATATTGCCTCTTTATTATATAGGATAGCTAAAAGGTGGAAACAACCAAAGTATCCATTGATGGACAAATGGGTAAGCAAAATCACACACACACACACACACTCCATGCTTCTCTCTCTCTCTCTCTCTCTCTCTCTCTACCCTCCACTTCCCTCCCACCTTTCCTTTCTATCCCTCTAAAAATCAATTTCAAAAAGTCTTTTTGAAAAAAGGAAATTCTACAATATGCTACAACCGGAACTGCCCTTGAGGACATTGTGCTAAGTGAAAGACGACAGTCACAAAAAACAAATACTGTATGATTCCACTTACATGAAGTACTCTTAGTTAAAAATCATAGACAGAAAGTATAATGATGGTTGCCAGGGGGTGAGAAGAGAGGAGAATGGAGTTATTAATTTATGAATATAGTTTCAGATTTACAAAATGAAAAAAAGTGTTATGGGGATGGACAGTGGTGATGGCTGCACAAAAATGTGAATGCATTTAATACCACTGAACGGTACACTTAAAAATGGTTAAGATGGTCCCAGACAGTGTGGCTCAGTGGTTGAGGATGAACTCATACACCCAGAGGTCTCCCCGTCAGTGCACATACCCCAGTTGCTGACTTAATCCCCAGTGGAGGGTGTACAGGAGGCAGCAGCAGCAGATCAATGTTTCTCTCTCATCAATATTTCTAGCTATCTCCCTCCCCCTTCCTCTCTCTCTAAAATCAATAAAAACATTTTTTTAAATGGTTAAAATGGTAAATTATGTGTATTTTAACATAATTTTTTTTTAAAGACTAAGATGAACTAAGTACGTAGCTCTGAAGTCCCCTTTCTCAATGAAAAGTAATCCAGATGACATGAAAATGGTAACAATGGAATCTTCAGCTGACTGGGGACTGTTGAAAAGAAAACTTCTTCAAAGATCCAACATGAAAAGAAACTTAAGACAAATTTATTTCTGGCTTGCATGAAGGCAACCTTCCCAAATCACTACGTCAAATGGAAAGAATGCAAAGTTATCTTAGGGGTAACACAACACTAACATGAAGTCAGGGGAGAAAAAGTAAGGGTATCTCTGTAAATTGTAAAACTCTCTCTATAAATTTCACCTTGTAATTATAAATTTCACCCCAGTAAAAATCTCTCTAGACCAATTATTAGTTATAAGACATGGTTATTTGAAGTTGTTAATTTGGGATCAGAATATTTTTTTAATATATTTTATTGATTTTTTACAGAGAGGAAGGGAGAGGGATAGAGTTAGAAACATCGATGAGAAAGAAACATCAATCAGCTGCCTCCTGCACACACCCCCCTCCTAGGGATGTGCCCGCAGCCAAGGTACATGCCCTTGACTGGAATTGAACCTGGGACCCTTCAGTCCGCAGGCCGACACTCTATCCACTGAACCAAACCGGTTAGGGCTATCAGAATATATTTTATATGCATACATCTGGACTGACATAGAGAAGTCTTTACCCTGTAAGATAAATTAATGTAATTGTTCTATTAAACGAGAGCACATCTTCAAAACAGGAAGACCTGAGTAAAACCTGTACTTTTCAATAAAATGCCATCTTTCCCTCACATTGAGTTTTCCTCTATTACATGACTATTACCTTATAGACTTTTCACAAAATAACTACAACTTGAATACAATGAATACAAAAGATTCAGCATCACAGAGAGCCATGTGCACTGGAAGAGAATAGCAAGCAGAAGAGAACAAATATATTGAAGCATTTGCTGATGTGCTGAGGGAAAAAAAGTACTTTATCCTTTGATGATAAAAGGCGAATTTAGAAGGGGAGTGTCAATTGCTTAGATTTCAGGAATATTCCCACTTTATGATTATCAAAGACTGTTAATACCGAGAGCTAGGGATCCCTGTATAAAGAGGAATGGCTCTTGGCATGCCCTTCTTGGGGCACCACTCAAATCTCCTTTTCGAGTTTATTTTCTTTCTCCTAAATTTTAAGGGTCCCCATGAGACTTGCACCCAAGGGAGCAATGGGCAGTGGCAGCTTATCCTGAACTTGTCTCCAAGGCCCCCTTTTCTCTGACTTTCCAGTGAGCTGACAGCAGCTCCACCTTGGCTCACACTTCTTTCCCATAACGTCTCTACAGAGCCAAAGCAGCTCCTCCTAGGCTCTCTCCTGTTGCTTCTTCTATCCTAGGATGGCCCTTCCTTGTTTTACTATCCCAAGCTTTAATAAGTGTACGCTCAAAATAAAAAAAGATGAATGGCTCTTGCACTGTATGTAGTAAAAATGTGTGTTTGTGTCTTCTGGGCTGAAAGGGAAATAGAGAAGTACAGCAGGCAAAGGGAAACCTGATGTCTGCATTTGGAGGTGGGGTCCCCAATAAAAAACTGAAACCCAGACCTATGCCAGCAATAGTACTGAGAGA
This sequence comes from Myotis yumanensis, assembly GCF_028538775.1. Taxonomy (NCBI): domain Eukaryota; kingdom Metazoa; phylum Chordata; class Mammalia; order Chiroptera; family Vespertilionidae; genus Myotis; species Myotis yumanensis. The sequence goes on along the minus strand of NW_027223767.1, from coordinate 18,843,371 downwards.
ATAGCTAGATTGAAGACCAAAGGGAAAACTAAAGACCTAAGATAAAAGAGCTCAAGATGGCCAGAGAACTTAATGAAATAAATGTCTCCCAAAAATAAAAAATCCTCAATACTTAGTTCTCAAGAGATGTAGTTTAGAATTCAGGAAAATTTGCACAGAGGAGCAAAGTGTTATGATTCACTCCTATTCAAAGGCATGCATGAAAGCAAAATGTTCTTTTTTTTTTTTAATTCTTTATTAGTTAAGGTATTACAAATGTGTCCTTATCCCCCCCCATTAACCCGCACCCTCCCCCCCCCCACCCCCCCATGCTCTCATCCCCCTGTTGTCCATGTCCACATAGCCTTCTTTTCATCAATCCACTGTTGGGGGGTTTTCAGCAACGTGTTTCCAGAACACTGTCCTTTTCTTGCACTTCTGGTTTTAACATCACCTGCGTGAATTCTTCATTGGTCATGTCACTAAAAGCATTCATTCCCAAGGTGTAGCTCTTTCTCCCTAGCTTGTATTCCTGGTTGTGCAGGTCAACCATTTTCTTATTCTTCTCCCACACTGTTCTCCTCCATCCTTCTTCATTCGGGCCATAAACTTTTCCGTGTGGTGCCTTCCACCGGTGCCACTGTGCCTCTAAACTTCCATCAAGTTTTGGAGCAGCTGAAGCTACTCCTAAGTAAAGGGCAATAAAGAAGAATGAAGGATTCATGTTTCAAAACCTTCCGGGCGCAGCCGAGCAGGCGCAGTCAGCACGTACGGACCCAGGAGCTCCCCGCAAAATGTTCTTAATATGGCATGTACATATTTAACATACCAGCCAAAGGATGAATTTATTCATCTTTAGAGAAACCAATAATTAATTTTGAAGCAACATGTGTCTCGCCTAAGATTCTGGAAAGCAGAAAAGCCTAAATATAATCTACTTAGCATCTCAAAATTGAAAGCACAAGACAGTAAACATGTTTTAAACCTTTTCTTAAGAATCAATAGCTATGAATTGTGATAGATAACTTTGTATCCCCAAAGGATAGGATAAGTGTGCTTGGAAACTAAAAAACTCCCCCAAATCTCAGAGGGTCGACACAACAAAGCTTTCTTTCTCAACTCAAATGTTTAAGTGAGGGTCCACCATCAAGGAGTTGGACCATTTAACACTTAAGGCTTCCTTGTCAAAAAAGCAAGGAAAGAAACATAGAACCAGGAAAGGGTTTTTCACTGCCTGTATAGTTACACATATTCTTAGACATAATTTCTGCTCACACTGCACTAGCCAAAATAGTTCACTCAAATCCTGATGCCTAAGTACAAGAAGATGGAAAAAAGAGGGCAAAAACACTAGTGTCTCAACATGTTAAAAAAATTTTTCTTAAACTCAATGAAATTACACTAAAAAAGGCTATCAAGCCCTAGCCGGTTTGGCTCAGTGGATAGAGCATCAGCCTGTGGACTGAAAGGTCCCAGGTTCGATTCCACTCAAGGGCATGTACCTTGGCTGCGGGAACATCCCCAGTAGGGAGTGTGCAGGAGGCAGCTGATCAATGTTTCTCATTGATGTTTCTAACTCTCTATCCCTCTCCTTCTCCCTTCCTCTCTGTAAAAAAATCAATAAAATACATGTTTTTAAAAAGACTATCATTAAAAAGGCTATCAAGTAAAATCAAACATTATTTAAAAGAGCAGAGATACACATAAAACTATGAACAAATAATGTTCATAGTTTTGTCTAAGAATTTTGTCTATGGTTAATGGCATCAAAGCAATAACTTGAAATGTCCCAAGTTAAATTGTTTTTATTGTATTTGATTAAAAAGTATAAAAGTTTATTAGGTGAAAATAATCCAAGGTACTAAACCTAAGGAATTTACCAGATAGATCTTTACTTAAGAAGGAATAGTCGAAAAATGTTTGACTAGATTTACACAAGAGAAGCAGTGTTCACTTCGTTGGATACTTCTGATCTAATGATACCATTAAGGGCATTTCTGTAGAAAGTTCTGTATGTGAATGTCCAAGTGGCATGTTGCTTTCAAATGATCTGATGGACTTAAGACAACCTCCAAGAAATGAGTGAATTATTAGCTAAGCAAAGTTTGGATTTTCATTAAACCTAATTCACAGACAATGCACTGACAATCAATATTCTGTTTTATGGATTTCTAGAAGATCCAAATAACAGTAATAAAGACTCTACTGTTAGCATTTAGGAATATATATATGAACTAAATTTCTTCTAAAGAAAGTACCATCGCCATGACTGGTTTGGCTCAGTGGATGGAGCGTCAGCCTGCGGACTGAAGAGTCCCAGGTTCGATTCCAGTCAAGGGCATGTGCCTTGGTTGCGGGCACATCCCCAGTGGGGGGTGTGCAGGAGGCGGCTGATCGATGTTTCGCTCTCATCGATGTTTCTAACTCTTTATCCCTCTCCCTTCCTCTCTGTAAAAAAATCAATAAAATATATTTAAAAAAAAAAAAAAAAAAAAAAAAGAAAGTACCATACACTTTATCACACTAACAAATACTGGAGACATCAGTTTTGAGCATAAAGCATGGAGAATTTGACTTGAACAATTTTAAGGGCAGGTAATCTATCAGTTAATCATAAAAGAAATTCAGTAGGCTCCCTATGAATCATGATTTCTGACAGAGTTATACTCTAATAAACCCACTGGATTAAGCTGGTTACCAAACATTCTCAGCTAAACTGACTTTATTACCTTGGTAGTGAAACATTAAATCCCTGTCAAATTGGACCGTTCTAAATTTATAATAAATAAGTCAGCTGCTTAAGTCTGCTCAAAGTTTGTGATGCCATCACTTTAAAAGGCTATTTGCACTTTTGTGGGTATGCTTCCAAATCTCTTAAGAGCTCTATGAGATGCTAAAACCAAATTTTACTTTACTCAAAATTCTAATTCAATCTATTAAATTATTTACTTTAATTCCAATAGTAACTAATGTGGTAAGGACCTGAGGATGCAATAAAAAACTGAGGTTTGTAGCTTTAAGAAAAATATATGCCCTAGTTAGGTAGCTCAGTTGCAGTGGTCGGCAAACTCATTAGTCAACAGAGCCAAATATCAACTGTTCAACAATTGAAATTTCTTTTGAGAGCCAAATTTTTTAAACTTAAACTATATAGGTAGGTACATTGTTATTAACTCAATTAGGGTACTCCTAAGGCTTAGGAAGAGCCACACTCAGGGGGGCAAAGAGCCGCATGTGGCTCTCGAGCCACAGTTTGCTGACCATGGGGTTAGAGCATTGTCCACATACTCCAAGGTTGCCAAGTTCAAGCCCAATCAGGGCACATCCAAGAATAAACAAATGAATGCATAAATAAGTGGAACAACAAATCAATGTGTTTCTCTCTCTCCCTCTCTCAAATCAATTTTTTAAAATCTATTTTAAAAAAGAGAGAAATGGCCCTGGCTGGCACCAGTCAGTGGTTAGAGCATTGGCCCATGCGCCAAAGGGTCACAGGCAGATACCTCAGTTGCAGGTTCAATCCCCAGGGCCCAGTTGGGGCGCCTTCCTTTCTCTCCCCCTCTCCACTCTCTTCCCCTCTTTTTTCTCCCCCTCACCCCTTCCACTCTTTCTTAAAATAATAAAAAATCAATGGAAAAACTATCCTCGGGTGAGGATTAACAAAGAGAGAAATGTATCACTTTTACTTTTTATTTGACAGATGGCACTAACATACTGAGTGCCAACTATGTACCAAGGGCACCATTCTAGAAACGGGATTTATCATTAAATAGACAAAAGATCTCTTCAAGGAGCTTATATTGTAGTGACTGTATAAATGCTTCCGAATGATAATTCTGTTAGTATGTGCAAATAAGAGTCAATTTGAATTAGCAATAACAGTGGAGCTTGCTATAAAGTAGGGCATTTTATATATCTGGTGCTAGTGCCTGTCTCATATCAAAGACTATGGAAAGCTCTGTCCTCTCTTCACTGACTACTAGTGTAAAGTGGTACGTACTATCAAATTCAAAAAAGTTCTGTTTCCATCCTTTTTTGTTAATTCTCACTGGAAGATATTTTTTCCATTGATTGTTTTAGAGAGAGTGGAGGGGGGGAAAGAAGGGGGAGAAAGACACACACACACACACAGATTGGTTGCCTCTCAAATGTGCCCTGACAAGGGGCAGGGGAATGAACCTGCAACCCAGCTATGATTCCCTTGACAGGGAATCAAACTCTCGAGCCTTCCGGCGCGGGTCAACACTCTAACCACTAAGGAGTACCGGCCAGGCCTCAGAACTTCTCTTTGCTCAAATGCCAATGCATTTGTAAACAAAAACATACCTCATATTATTGACTCCAATATGCTACCACTATAACATGCATCATTATTTTACATAACACTAAGATAAATTCTGCCAGTTGCACTATGACACACCATTTACTTAAAAAAAATTGGGGGAGAGGGGGAGGGCATGAGTGGGGGTGTGGGGGGATAAGGACATGTAAGTAATACCTTAATAAAGAAGAAATAAAAAACAGGAAAAATTTGGATTTTAGAGATGTTAATGTGAAAACATTGTTCTAATATGGATATTATATACTGTATTCTTTCATAGAAAAAGTATTATTCAGCAACATGCCTTTTTCTCTCAACAAAACATTTGTGAATGTTAAAAAACTTTTTTTTTTAATATATTTTATTGATTTTTTACAGAGAGGAAGGGAGAGAGATAGAGAGTTAGAAACATCGATGAGAGAGAAACATCGATCAGCTGCCTCCTGCACATCTCCCACTGGGGATGTGCCTGCAACCCAGGTACATGCCCTTGACCAGAATCGAACCTGGGACCTTTCAGTCCGCAGGCCAACGCTCTATCCACTGAGCCAAACCAGTTTCAGCCATTCTTGGACTTTTTAATCAGAAGCTATTTATTTAGAACGTCTTGGGAATGAGTTTCCCTTTGTGAATGATAAAAGAATTCAGGATTAACACCTAATAGAGAAGAGTTTGCAATCTAAGGAGAATTATTGTTAAAGTAAGGATTATTCTTCCCAAGTTCTGTGATACAGGAATTTTAGAGGAGAACCATGGGCATTATAGGCTAAAGCTGTCAGGGAAAACTGTCCTGTATCCTTCTGAATTTCTGTGTGTGTGTGTGTGTGTGTGTGTGTGTGTGTGTGTTTATTTATTTTAGAGAGAAAAACACTGATTTGGTGTTCCACTCATTTATGCATTCATTGGTTGATTCCTATATGTGCCCTGACCCAGGGATTGAACCTATTGGGACAACGCTCTAAACCAACCAAGCTACCTGCCAGGGTTGTGTATGTATGTTTAATTTTGGAAGACAGGCAAGCAAAGAAAAGGATTTTTTCACACTGATGACTTCCTGTTGTGTACCAGAGGATTTATTATGCATTCTCATTTTATTTTTCATAACTCAGTGAGAGGTAACTCCCAAGTTGTAGGTGAAGAAAGAAGCTCATATAGCTGAAGTAACATATGTCAAATAGTATGTAATTAAATACATAAACTGGAATGAAAATCTAATCTAAATCATCTTGGTTATAAAGATAGTGTTTTTCTACCATGCTATGTTTCACAAAGTATGTGTGTTTTGGTCTAAGAAGAGTGCAAGTATTAGGTAAACCTAATATGACAAGAATAGTGAAAAGTGTTGCTAGAATATGGAATAGAACCTCTTTATTTTTAAAAATGTTTTTATTGATTCTAGAGAGGGAGGGAGAGGGAGAGAGAGATGGAAACATCAATGATGAGAGAGAATCATTGATCGGCTGCCTCTTGCACACTCCCCACTGGGGATTGAGCCCACAACCCGATCATGTGCCCTTGGCCGGAAGTGAACCTGGGACCCTTCAATCCACAGGCAGATGGTCTATCCACTGAGCCAAACCAGCTAGGGCTAGAATAGAACCTCTTTACAGAGATTTCCCAAACTTATTTTATTTCAGCATCTTGTTTCTTTCATAGTACTCAGCACAAATTCCCATGGTAATCCTATTATAAATTTTTACTAATTTGTTTATAATTTAACTTATTTTTATCAAATAAAATCAATTAATCACACAAATTCTTTAAGAATGTCTTTTATTGATTTTAGAGAAACGAAGGGAGAGGAAGACAGACATCAGTGAGAGAGAAAACATCCATTGTTTGACTCCTACACACCCCCTACTAGAGATTGAGCCTGAAACTCGGGCATGTGACCTGACCAGGAATCAAGCTGGAGACCTCTTGGTGCAGGGGATAATGATCTACCAACTGAGCCACACAAGCCAGAGCATCACACAAATTAAGTAGGATACTTACTTAACATTTCTACAACACAAAGGTGCTCACAATTCCAAGTTCTTACAATGTCCTTAAATGACTAATCACCAAGGACACAACATTTCTACAACACAGTGTTCACAACCACCATTCCAAGGTCCTAGAAAATCCTTAAATGACTAAGGACTAAGTCGTGTTAATTGGTAGCTTTCTATTAATCACAGCCCATTCACTGCCCAGGGCTTACACTAAGCCTTTAGATTAGAATCACATTTCACAAATCGGTTATATGTACAGGTATCCCCTGCTTTTCAAAATTCAAATTAACACCAAAGAGACCTACATTAGTACCTGTTTTCACTACATGAAAGAAATCTAAGATTTTTGCTTTTATGAAAAAGACAAAAAGCAAAAATAGCATTCAGCATTTGCTGTTATAAAGGCAGAACACACCCAGAGCAGGGAGAGTGGCACCAACAAGCTTCTTCCTTCGAACTATATTCAGCATCAAACCACCATAGCTTTGAGGCTTGTCTATGAACATAAGTGCTTTAACTCTATTCCTTATTTTCCTACTCAGTAATATCAGACTGCTAATATGCAAATATTTTAACACTGATTTACTTTCGCATTTTCATACTATGGAACCTTTCACCCCAAATCCATAGGCAGTAAATATTATATTCTGATGAATATTAACCTGGAATTAATATCAAAAGAACAACACCCATGGCCGGTTTGGCTCAATGGATAGAGCGTCGGCCTGGTCCCGAGTTGATTCCAGTCAAGGGCACATACCTTGGTTGCAGGCTCCTCCCCAGCCTGGGCACTGGTTGGGGTACATGCAGGAGGCAACCAATCTACATATTTCTCTCACATCAATGTTTCTCTTTCCCTCTCTCTCCCACTCTTCCTAAAAATCAATGGAAAAATATCCTCGGGTGAGGATTAACAGCAACAAAAATATCAAAAGAGCCCTAACTGATTTTGGCTCACTGGATAGAGCGTCGGCCTGCGGACTGAAAGGTCCCAGGTTCGATTCTGGTCAAGGGCATGTACCGTGGTTGCGGGCACATCCCCAGTGGGGGGTGTGCAGGAGGCAGCTGATCAATGTTTCTCTCTCATCGATGTTTCTAACTCTCTCTCCCTCTCCCTTCCTCTCTGTAAAAAATCAATAAAATACACATTTTTTTAAAAAAGCAAAAGAACTACATACCAGCTCAACATGGCCAAAGTATAGATTATATTGCTTGGAAATAAATAATTTAAACAACCTTCACTTTCTGGATATGCAAGTTTCCAGATATGAGTTAAGACTGAGAATTCTATCTTGAAAAAATATTCTATATTTATGTAAAATGTAACTTAGAGATTAAACCCATGAGAATATACTTGCTAAGAATAACTCAAAAACAGTAGATTACCTTAATAGATCAGTAGCAAAGACATTTACTTCATCATTCACATTGAATGAAAATTTCTCGTAAATAATACTGCCTGACGAGTATTACTCTTTGCAGTTTACAAAACTTCACAATTTCATGGCATCATTAATCCCCATTTTGCAGACAAGGAATTCAGAGGATTCCAAAGCCTTTGCACTACACATCTTACAAAATATTAAATAGTCATAACTCTTATTCACAGTGTAACATGACTCCTTTAAATGAGGAGTTAAACACATTTCATATTGCTTTAGCTCAGGGGTCCTCAAACTACGGCCCGCGCGCGGGCCACATGCGGCCCGCCGAAAACATTTATCTGGCCCGCCGGGTGTTTTTGCTGCCGCTGTGTACATAGGAATTTGTTCATAGTTTTTTTTTAAACTATAGTCCAGCCCTCCAACGGTCTGAGGGACAGTGAACTGGCCCCCTGTTTAAAAAGTTTGAGGACCCCTGCTTTAGCTAGATAAAATCCTGACATCATCACAATCAATCCTAACAATGACAGATTTGCCCAGCTACTGTGATAGATCACTGGAAGAAAGGCAATAAAGTCAAGATTAAATTTCAAAAAAGATAAACCAGCATCATGGTCATTTGTTTTCTAAACTACACAGGATTTGGGTGTTGTAAATAGAATGATCTTAACAAGGTGTGGGTGAGAGTATAAAAATGAATTTGGCGCCCTGACTGGTTTGGCTCAGTGGATAGAGCGTCGGCCTGCGGACTCAAGGGTCCCAGGTTCGATTCCGGTCAAGGGCATGTGTCTTGGTTGTGGGCACCATCTCCACTGGGGGGGCGTGCAGGGGGCAGCTGATTGATCTCTCTCATCAATGTTTCTGGCTCTCTATCTCTCTCCTTTCTTCTCTGCAAAAAATCAATAAAATATATTTGTTTTAAAAATGTCCTCAGGTGAGGATTAAATATTCTTTTCTTAAATATAAGGTAAAAGTCTAGCAAAATCAGCCTTACAACCCTCCTTTAAAAAATTTTTTTTCATGTTATCTTCCCTTCTTCTCTGAAATTTCACTTACTATATCAGGTTATAGAAATTTTTTACACATTTCACATTCCCTTGACCAAGCTATGAAACAATTATGAGAAGCCTGTTTGTATAGGTTTTCAATGTGTTTGCTTGTACTTACTGAATCCAAAATTTGCTCAGTTTAATACCTGTCATTAAGTGTTCTTCCCCTACCAGAATTCAAATTATTTTCATATAGCCCTAGCTGGTTTGGTTCAGTGGATAGAGTGTCAGCCTGTGGGACTGGTCCCAAGTTTGATTCCGGTCAAGGGCACAAGCCCAGGTTTTGGGCTCAATCTCTAGTAGGGGGCATGCAGGAGGCAGCCAATCAATGATTCTCTCTCATCATTGATGTTCCTATCTCTCTCTCCCTTCCTCCCTGAAACCAATAAAAATATTTTTTTAAAAAAATATATCTATCTATATAATAAAAGCCTAAGCAACCATTAAAGTGGGATGACCAGAACAACCGGTCGCTATGATGCACACTGACCACCAGGGGGCAGACGGTCAACGGAGGAGCTACTCCCCTGATGATCAGTGCCCTCCCACAGGGGAAGCGCAGCTCAGCCAGAAGCCAGGCTCACAGCTGACGAGTGCAGCGGCGGTGGTGGGAGCCTCTAAGGAGCAGGGAGCTGAGCGGTAAGGAGCAGCGAGCAGACAGGCGGTAAGGAGCAAGGGGTCCTGGACTGCGAGGAGAAAGAAAATTAATACCTGGTTGCATTAGAGGGAAACTACAAAAAAACAAAGGCAGAGAACATCTTAAAAGTAGTCAGAAGAAAATCGGCAGGTGGACACCCCCCAAGGGGTCCTGGACTGCGAGAGGGCACAGGCCAGGCTGAGGAACACACACACACACACAGTGGCCAGTCCTAGTCCCACACTCTCCCTCGCCCCTACCCCAGTGCACAAATTTCTTGCACCAGGCCTCTAGTTTTCATATAAAGGTGAAAGGAGTGCCTAAGAATGTCCACAGTAGTAAGAATTTACCCCATCACCTCAAATTACAATGATTCATGATTTTATTATATTCCCGTGTTGTAAGCTAACAGAATAGATTGATGTACAATATTATACAAAAGTCTAAAATATACACAAAAGAGCATCTGCTTTAAATAGGAAGATTAAAAGCTACCAGTAGGTGGTTATTTTAAAAGTTGCATTATCTAAATCTGCTTATATATAGGAAGGAGAGAAAAAATTGCACTCAATAAAGTTAACTCCATTAACTGAAATAGCAATAAAAATTATTACTGGCCTACAGTCTAGAATTGATAATTAACCTGTTTTATTTTTTTAAGTATAATGTTAAACATGAGTGTTTTTTTAACCATCACCCCAGAACATATTTTCATTGATTTAGATAGAGAGGAAGGGAGAAGGAGAGAGACAGACAGACATCATTGATCAGCCAGCCACCTGTGGTAAGTGCCCCAACTGGGGATTGAACTCGGGACCCTTTGGTGCATGGAACAAAGCTCCAACCAATTGAGCCACACCAGCCAGGGTTAACCTGTTTTTTAACTCATTACTAAAATTAATTTACTATTACCCGTATTTTTCTCCTAACAAGGCATATCAGAACCCCTCACTGGCTACCAGAATAAGCTAGAGATGAGGCACGGGTATTTTAAAAAGACAGCTTAGTAATGCAGAACAGATGTATTCCCCGTGTTGATGCATTCACACAGAATGAATCGAAAGAGACCATCAAAACTTTACCCTGTCAGATGGAGCCAATTATCACAGGGAGAAGGAAGGTCGAAAGATGAAACCAGCAACTACCCCATGAACTTAAGTGTAGTGTATGCTGGTGAGCCTCTTACTCTCAGAAAATGTGAAAGTATTCACTCCCCCCGCCACACTCCTCACTTTTCTGTACTATTGTGGTTCATACAGATAGAACAGTAAAACTAGGTTCAGGAAGGCTGGTTTTTTTTTTAATATGTTCCTATTGATTTTGGGGAGGGGGAAGGGGAAGGGCCACATCAATGATGAGAGAGATCATTATCAGCTGCGTCCTGCACGGGGATCAAGCCTGCAACCAGAATTTGAAGCATGTGCCCTGACCAGGAATCGAACTGCGACCCCCTGGTTCATAGGCCTGAGCTCAACCACTGAGCCAAGCCGGCCGGGCAGCATTTCCTTAATATGGCCACGAATGACATAAAAACTATCCCTTTGACTGACTTAAGTTAGGATGCTAAATTTAATCTTCAAGATGAGCAGTCCTAGTCCCAAACCTCAATATATCAGCAACCCAAAATTGTTTTTTCTGAACACATCTTATCTCTTCCTCCAGTACCTTTAAATAAACCATATAAATTGATTCCAATTCCCCAGGATAGAATTAAGTGATACTACAAAGAAGTTTACGTATTAGATTCAACACAGCATGCAAAATAAAAGATGAAGGTAATGCAGGAACAATGAGAAAAAACAGTATATCCAAATACCCAAAACCAAATCATTCAAATGCACTCTCACCTTCTTCCACTCCCCACACTGGATAAATTGGTGGCTAAAACTATATCAATTTTTGTCACCACAAACAACACTAAATTATTGTACCAAATAAAGGAGTAGACACAAGTAGAGTAGGATTCTTGATAACTGTCTTCCTCTTCTTCCTTTCCAATGAATCCCTATCTTGTGCCCAAGAAGACTTTCTCTCCATCTGGTAGACCCTATTTCCTTCCCCCTCTAGATTCTGAAGGAGACACCAAAATGTACATGTAATGATGTGGCTCTATCTGGAGAGGACTGTGTTGAATAACTAGTAGGAGATTTGGTCAAAAATCCTCAGCACTCAACTCCAAAATATGATTAACACTAAACTGTCAACTTAGAAACCACAATCATGAGCTTCTAAGTCAGTTCTTAAAATAAGTTTTAAAAAAACATTCCTCTATGTCCTTTTGGTTATCACAAGTTTACTCGGAACCTAAAATCCCTACAGAACAGAAAGCATTCAAATATAATTTCAAATTTCCTGCCAAGGGCACTGGTAGATTAAAAGGGGAACCTATTTGGAGGGGGTGGGGGAGACGGACGACACTTCCATTACGAGCACACCTACATGTTTGACTTTTAAACACTGAAATAAAGGCAAATCTGACCTTGAGCTGTACTTCCCAATCTTATTCCCCTCCCCCTCCTAACAGGAACCTTATTTAATACAAATAGCAATTTAAGGATTTACAAGACGAAATTTAGTGTAGTATCTTCCCTAAGTTTCAGTTCAAAGCCTTTTCTCCTAATTCTCAAATTCCTGAATCCTAATGTATGATATCGAGCCCTGAGGCTATTCACATGACAAATAGGTATTCTAGGAAAGCGATGGTCCTACATGACACTTTGAAAAATAAATGGCTCAGTAATGAAGAAAAATCTAAAGATCAATGGCACTTGATACCATGCCTCACTCCACAACAGCATTAAAACCACATATATGACTGTTTCCATAATACTACATTTTAACAGATGTGAGGGTAATTCTAATACCCACGTCTAAAATTGAGGGAGGGGCAATTTTTTAAAAGCAGCAACCTGGAACTGACTAAAAAGACACAATGGACAATTCCATAAAGTTCTAGAAAATGACGAAAGAACCTTTATGGGCAAAGGACCGAGGAACAAAGAAAAACTGTTCAAATCTGTACATAAAACAGAGGAAAGTACATAGGATCTGCTGGGACTCCCTATGGTCGCTATCCCCAAACCCACAGCCCAGCTGAATGACTGGGGTAAATTAAAATCCCCAATGAGGTACGAACCACGCACTCCAAGACCGGGCAGTCGCCAAAATGCTGTTACTAACCATTATTTGAAATAACTTTATTTTTCAACAGGTCTTTCTCCGTTGTCACATTAGTGCAGGCAAACAGCAAAGTCATTATTCTTACGAACGGGTAGACTGAGACACGGGCCCTGGCCAAGGGCTGAGACTCGCCTCCTGGCTGCCCGTTCAGTGCTGGACCCACCAGGACCCACGGCGCAGGGGCCAGGAATAACTGCAGCAACTTGGAGCGCTCGGGTTTCAGTCCGCGGGGAGGGAGCGTGGGGAGAAGGCGCAGTTGGACGAAAAGCCTAAGAACCCTCAGACCAGGGGAGGGTGCCGGCCGAGGGAGAAACACGATCGCAGCATCTCAGCGGGCCTCCGCCCAAGGATGGGCAGCCGTGATTCCCACCCGCGCCCCTGCTCCCGCCTCGGGCACGACGGCCCCCGCACCGCCACCGCCACCGCCCGAAGACGACCTCCTCTCGCTAAGCTGCTCCTTTGTGAGACTCAGCCGCCGCCCCACATTGGGCCTCCGGGGAAAAGCCACCGCCCCCACCCGCCATATTTCCCTGAAAGGCGCCCGCGCTACAGCTCCCGGTCGCCACTCTCCCCCATGTGGCGGGTGTTTCTTCCCCATCACCCCACTCAATTGTTCTCCACATCCCAAGACGGGCCAAAAGTTCCCCGGAGGATCGCTCGCCCGGAGACAGCACCCGCCATCTCCTCCCCCGCCCCGGGAATCGCCCTCCCCCCAGCCGCCATTTTACAACCAACTCCTCCACCCCATCGCCTCGGCCTCTCGGTTGGCAAGTGTCTGCAGCCGAGGACACTGAAAGGGTCAAACTCCTAGTCCTGGGGCCTCCCACGGCTCCAGGAGACCACAGGCCATTTCCTGCTTCCAGAATCCACGTCCCATGGCCAGGCTCCGAGACGATGCCGCCATTTTGTCTCCCGCTCCCGGCCTCTGTGGGCGGCGGCAGAGGGTCCGAGAATTCCAGCCCCCGGTTGACCCCCCAACTCACCGTCGTATCGCTCAGCCTGCTCGGCCAGCTTCGCCTGGTACACCAGATCCTCCCGATCATCCATAGCGGCAGCGGCTCCGGCAGGGTCTGCGCGACGGATGGAAGCGGATAGCGTCTCCGACTCTCAGCCTCTCGCTACGCGTCCGAGCAGCAAAAATGGCGGCGCCTCAATCCGGGACTTCCGCCTGCGCACGCGGACAACTGCTCAGCTCTATGGCAACCGCTCCCTGGCAACTGGCGCGGGGGGCGGTCCGGGAGCTCGGCGCCCGAAGAGGCTGGAACCAGCAGACGCCCCTCCTCCGTGAGCTCAGCTGGCGCGGGAGCCCCGAGGCGGGAACGGCGGCTGCGGGAAGAAAGAGCGACCCCCAGGGCACGGGGAGGAGAGCTGGAGGCGAGGCCGGCCTGGACGGCCCCTTTAGAGAGCGAGCGAGAGAAAGCAAAGGCTGTAACGGTTTGCTAATGGCCGGCCTCCCCACGGAAACCAGCTTCTCCCCTACTTGCCCGTCTCCTCAGCCACGCCCACTCCTGCTTCTCCCGGCTTTTTCAACCCCGGGGTAAAGAGGTGGGCCCTGCCATAGTTGGTAGGGAAAGAGGAACCCCAATTTTCACACCTCCACTTCACTTGGCAGCCTTTGGCTTCTGCGCGTCAGCCTTCTTTTCCGTTTAGAGTTAGGCCCGCCACGGATGGGAACCAGGGGCGTGGTTGGAGGAGCCCGGCCTGGACTGCAAGGCGCACAAGACGGGGCCAGGCTGGGGTTGAAACAGGGAGCTGGGATGGAAGGAGCTGGTCTCTCGCTGCCCGCTGGGTTCCCAGCACCTTGCCCTCCATGTAATATCTGTTCAGTAACTAGAACATAAGCTGTGTGGTGAGGCCTGCAATAAATGTGGAATAAAAAGGTAGGCACCAAATTATGAAGAGCCTTGGATGGCAAGCTAAGAAGTTTGCACCTTATTCAGTGGGCACAGAAAGCTATGATTTTTGCAGAGAGGATAATACCATCATCGTTTATCTAACCTATACTTTAAAAAGATGAATAAGTACGGTAAAATAGCGATTGATTAGCAGGCTATTACCCGAATGCAGGCAAGAGGTAATAGATGGTAGCAGTGAAAATAGGAAGGAAAGGACAAATAAGATTAATACTACAGAGAAAAGCCACAAGAGTTCGTATCTGATCAGATGTAGAGACCTTGTGAGGGGAAAAAACTGACTTTCCATCTTCCCACCCTGAGTCACTGGAATAATGAGTGGCAGTACCATTACCAACGACAAAAATAGGAATGCTAGGAAAGTTTGCTGATAGAATGCAGAGAAGACGATTCCTTCTAGCACATGTTGGTTCTAAGATTCTCAAAGATCACCCAGGTAGAAGTAACCATCATGGCACTGGAAAAAAGGGGAAGCAGGAGAATACCTACTTTTAAAAGAGGTAAAAGCAGAAGACTCAGCAAAGGAAACTGGGTGGCTCCTTACTGCATTACAGATTAAGCCCCTTCCACTCTAAACACACTTATCAAATTTCAATGGTAAAAGAATCAAAATATGGAATTCTATAACTCTATAAGTATACACTTACTTATACCTCCAGCAAGTCATTTCACCTCTGAAGCTTCATGTTCATTGGTAGAGAAACTGGAGACCATATGTTAAGCCATGAAACAAGCCTTAATACATGTTAAAAGACTGAAATCATACAAAGTATATTTTCCTATCACAATGGAATGAAACTTGAAATTAGCCTTGGCCAGGTATCTCAGTTGGTTATAGCACGATATACCAAGGTTGTGGGTTTGATCCATGGTAAGGGCATATACAAGGAGCAGCCAGTGAATGCATAAATAAGTGCAACAAATCGCTGTTTCTCTCGCCTCCTCCCCTCTCTCACTAAAATCAATAAAGAAAAATTGCCCTGGCTGGTGTGGCTCAGTTGGTAGGAACTGTCTCAGGGTATGTACAGGAGGCAACTGATTGATCTCTCTCCCTCCCTCCCTTCCACTCTCTCTACTAGTAAAAATCATTGGAGGCCTGGCCTACATGGCTCAGTGGTTGAGCATTGACTTATGAACCATGAGTTCATGGTTCGATTCCCAGTCAGGGCACATGCTGGGGTTGTGGGCTCGATCCCCAGTGTGTGGCTTCCTGGCGGAAGCTGTTCAGTGATTCTCTCTCATCACTGATGTTTCTATCTCTCTCTCTCCCTTCCTCTCTAAAATCAATAAAAAAAATATGAAAAATTTTTAAAAATAAAATCCAGTGGGAGTCTACTTAAGACTCAACTTCCTTAAAAAAAAAGAGAGAATAACTTATTTGGTTACTTTGGTTCAGATTACTGAAATGTAACTTACCACATGAATGACATTTATAGGATCTGTTATTTTATATTTAATAAAATGAAGCCACAGAAGCTATAAGGATATTATTGACCTTTGTTCAAAACAGTGATAATATATTGACACAAGTAAACACAGAAATTACACACTCCAGTACTTATTGCCCAGATAAAATGTGTTTTTTTAATATATTTTATTGATTTTTTTTACAGAGAGGAAGGGAGAGGGACAGAGAGTCAGAAACATCAATCAGCCGCCTCCTGCACACCTCCTACTGGGGATGTGCCCACAACCAAGGTACATGCCCTTGACCGGAATCGAACCTGGGACCCTCCAGTCCGCAGGCCAACACTCTATCCACTGAGCCAAACCAGTTAGGGCCCAGATAAAATGTTTGTCACATCTGCTTCAGTTACCTTCTATTAAGACACTAGAGGCCCAGTGCACGAATTTGTGCACATTCAAAGTAAATTAATTAGAAGAAATATTTTAGAGGCTGGGGAGGGACCGTGGGAGGACTCCAGGGTGTGTCCAGCCCATCTCGCCAAGTCTCAATTGGCCAGACCCCAGCAACAAGCTAACCTACCGGTTGGAGTGTCTGCCCCCTGGTGGTCAGTGCACGTCATAGCGACTGGTCGAGCAGTTGACCGTTCAGTCAACCCATCGGTTGGACACTTAGCATATTAGGCTTTTATATATATAGATTAAGCCCTAGCCAGTTTGGCTCAATGGATAGATTGTCAGCCTGCGGACTGAAAGGTCCCAGGATTGATTCCGGTCAAGGGCACATGTCTGGGTAGTAGACTCGATACCCAGTGGGAGGTGTGCAGGAGGCAGTCAATGATTCTCATCATTGATGTTTCTCTCTCTCCTTCTCCCTTCCTCTCTGAAATCAAGAAAAAAATATATATTATTTAAAAAGACATTAAATCTATCTCCCTGACCGGTTGCTCAGTGGTTAGAGCATCAGCCTGCAGACCAAAGGGTTGCAGATTCCATAATCAGTCAAGGCCACGTACCTTGGTTACAGGTTACCCATCCCTGGTAGGGGTGCATGTGGGAGGCAACCAATCCATGTGTTTCTCTCACATAGATGTTTCTCTTCCCCGCAAACTCCCCCCCTCCCACTCTCTGGAAATCAATGGAAAAAATACCCTCTGGTGAGGATTGAAAAAAGAAAAAAAAGACAATAAATACTATCAAGGTATTAATAGACTGCTTGTCCCTCAATCTCTCCCTCCCTGGCATTAACTATTATCCTGAGTCCAGTGTGAATTCTTGATATTCCTACTTAAAATTTTTTTATACATATGGCTGTATCCATAAAAATGTATGAGGCACAGCCAGTGTTGCTCAGTGGTTGAGCATCAACCGATGAACCAGGAGATCCTGGTTCAGTTCCAATCACATTCTCGAGCTCATATATGCCTGGGTTGCAAGCTTGGTCCCCAGTAGGGGGTGTGCAGGAGGCAGCTGATCAATGATTCTCTCTCATCATTGATGTTTCTATCTCTCCCTCTCCCTCTCTGAAATCAATAAAAATACATTACAATGGTAACAGCAAAATAAATTCAGCAGCATATGAAAAGGATTATATATCATAACCAAGTGAGATTTAATCCAGGAATAGAGGGATGATTCAAGAAAATCAATGTAATTAATATCCTATCTTAATAAAAGGAGAGGAGGAAAACAACATGACTAGCTCAATTTATGCAAAAAAAAAAAAGCATTTAGCCGAAACCGGTTTGGCTCAGTGGATAGAGCATCGGCCTGCGGACTGAAGGGTCCCAGGTTCAATTCCAATCAAGGCATGTACTTTGGTTGCGGGCACATCCCCAGTAGGAGATGTGCAGGAGGCAGCTGATCAATGTTTCTAACTCTCTATCTCTCTCCCTTCCTCTCTGTAAAAAATCAATAAAATATATATATTTTTTTTAAAAAAAGCATTTAACAAAATCCAAGGCCCTGGCCAGGTAGCTCCATTGATTAGAGTGTTGTCCTGATACGCCAAAGTTTTGGGTTTGATCCCTGGTTAGGGCACATACAAATATCAGCCAATGAATACATCAATAAGTGAAACAACAAATCAATGTTTCTCTGTTTCTCTCTTTTTCTCTCTCTCTTCCCCTCTCTAAAATCAAGCAATAAATAAAAATTTTAAAAACTCCAATACTCTTTCATAATGAAAATAATAAATTAAGAATAGAAGGGAACTGCATCCACATAATAAAGGCTATATATGAAAAACACACAGCTAACATCATACTCAATGGTGAAAACTGAAAGCTTTCTCCCTAAGATCATGAACAAAATAAGATGCCCCCTTTTGTGATTTCTATTCAACATAGTACTAAAAGCAAAAGGCATCCAAATTAGAAAGAAAGAGGTAAAAATATGCCTGTTCTCAGACATGACCTTATATATAGAAAACCCTAAACGTTTTCACCAAAAAAATGTTAGAACTAAAAAATAAATTCAACAAAATTGGAGGTTACAAAATCAACATACAAAAATCAGTTGGGTTTTTATATACAATACAAAAGAAAATTAAGAAAACATTTTCATTTGCAATAGCATCAAAAAGAATAAAATTTCTAGGCATAAACTAACCAAGAAGGTGAAAGACTTACACATGAAAAACTACAAAACACTGCTGAAATTAAAGAATGAATGAAAATGAATGGAAAGGCTTTTGTATTCTTGGATTAGAAAAGTCAGTATTGTTAAGATAACAATACTATGCAAAGTGACCTACAGATAGAATGCAATTCCTATCAAAATCCCAATAGCACCCTACCCAGTTTGGCTCAATGGATAGTGTCGGCCTGCGGACTGAAGGGTCTTGGGTTCAATTCCAGCCAAAGGCACATGCCCGGGTTGCAGGCTCGATTCCCTGTGGGGGGCATGCAGGAGGCAGCCAATCAATGATTCCCTCTCATCATTGATGTTTCTATCTCTCTCCCTTTCTCTTCCTCTCTGAAATCAATAAAAAATATATTACCAAAAAAAATCCCAATAGCAAATTCTGCAGAAATAAAGCAAAGCAGCTGAATTTGCTGCCCTCTAGAAATACCTTCCAACTGTATCAGACACATCATAACAGTTAAGGTCATGGGCTCTGCTCTTGGACTCCATCACCCATGCAATGGAGCAAATTACTCAACTTCTTTAAACCTTAGTTTTCTATAAAAGAGGAATGATATTTTCCTCATACAAAAAGGAATTAATGTAAAGAACCTGATTCTCAATGAATGTTAGCTATATTTATTAATGTTACTATGGTTCCTGCTTGAGTGAGAATCAGAAGTTCGTGCCATAAAGTACAAGTAAGAAGAGTTTTTTAAACGTAGTTTTAAATTCTGCAGAGATGTCGATTAACACAGAGGAACGAACAGTCTCTGGATATAGCAACTAGGTCATTAGTGACCTTCAAGAGCAGTTT
The DNA here is from genome assembly GCF_028538775.1 of Myotis yumanensis. Taxonomy (NCBI): domain Eukaryota; kingdom Metazoa; phylum Chordata; class Mammalia; order Chiroptera; family Vespertilionidae; genus Myotis; species Myotis yumanensis. The sequence goes on along the minus strand of NW_027223767.1, from coordinate 18,824,070 downwards.
CGAAAGCAGGCTGGAAGCTAGACAGCATTTGGTTGAAGCACAAAGGCGGTAAGAAAGTGGAAGTGGTAAGTGTGGGATTTTCTTGAGAAGAATAGCAGTGAAAAGGTAGAGAGTGACCATTTAAGAGGAGTGACCAATCAGGGTGGCCAACAATAACTGGTCCACATGTTCACAAAACCCACCCCATTCTATAAAGCTGGCTCTTGTGCCAGGATGAGTACAGGGCTGTCACAGACAGGCAGATATTAGGGGTAACCTCCTCATTACTACTGGGTCTACTCTCTTGAATAGTGTCTCTCAAGACTGGCTGAAGCCTATCCAAGGTGCCTATTCCTAAGAAATGGTGGATGAGGCGGAAATCTTAAACCTAGGTTGATTCTCTGACTGTACTGCCTGTTCTGTGAACAAACAGAATTAAAAGGGATAGAAATCACTGATAGGGCAACAGAAATATAAACAGAAACATTTTGATATAGCAAATCTATATATATAAAAGCCAAGCGACCTAAACACTGGACCAACCAGAATGACCGAAACAACTGGTTGCTTTGATGCACACTGCAGTCCTGATCGGCGCCCCCTACCCTGATCAAGAGCAGGGCCGGCCGGCCAACCACCCGCAGTCCGATTCCAATCAAGCGCACATATCACAGTTGCAGACTCAATCCCCGGTCCTGGTTGGGGCACAAGGTGGAGGCACAAAGACATTAATGTGTCTCTCTCACATTGATGTTTCTCTCTGTCTCTCCCCTGCCAGCCCTGCCCCGATTGACCCCAATCAGGGCAGGCCAGCCGGACCCCTCCTGTTCATGAATTCGTGCACTGGGCCACTAGTAGGATTATAAGCAGATATAAAAAAAATCATAGTTCTGCCCTGGACGGTTTGGCTCAGTGGATAGAGCGTTGGCCTGCAGACTGAAGGGTCCCAGGTTCGATTCCAGCCAAGGGCATGTACCCAAGTTGCAGGCTCAATCCCCATAAGCGGGCATGCGGGAGGCAGCTGATCAATGATTCTCTCTCATCCTTGATGTTTCTATCTCTCTTCCTTCCTCTCTGAGATCAATAAATAAATATTTTCTTTAAAAAAATCACAGTGCTATACTGCAGTGGCTCTCGTGATTTGGTGATTTGGTACTATGCTTCTCACCACTGCAGTGTTAATGGATAGTTCACATCCCATTGAAAATCTTTTAAAACAACCGCCATGTCTCCCAACTTTATTAAAAAATTGGTTTAGCCCTGACCGGTTTGGCTCAGTGGATAGAGCGTCGGCCTGCGTCGGACCTCAGAGGTCCCGGGTTCGATTCCGGTCAGGGGCATGTGCCTTGGTTGCGGGCGCGTCCCCAGTAGGGGGTGTGCAAGAGGCACCTGATCAATGTTTCTCTCTCATTGATGTTTCTGGCTCTCTACCCGTCTCCCTTCCTCTCTGTAAAAAATCAATAAAATATATTTTTTAAAAAATTGGTTTAAGAAGCAGCAGCCCTGTAAGTTGCTTGGTGTAAAAAAAAATAATAATAAAATTTGCTTTAAGCCCTAGTCCATTTCACTCAGTGGTTAAAGCATTAGACTGAAGGGTCCCAGATTCAATTCCAGTCAAGCGCACATATCTCAGTTGCAGGCTCAATCCCCGGTCCTGGTCGGGGCACAAGGTGGACGCAATCAATTAATGTGTCTCTCTCACATTGATGTTTCTCTCTGTCTCTCCCCCTTCCTTCCACTCTCTCTAAAAATCAATGGGGAAAAAATCCACTGGTGAGGATTAAAACAAAAAAAAGAATTTGCTTTAAAAGAAATAAGAACTGGGGATGGGTGGAGGTATGGGGGGATAAATGGTGATGAAAAAATATATAGAGAGAAGAAAAAAAATAACTCACATGACCTGTATTCAGTAGAATATCCACAGATACATGACAGTGTACTAAGCACTACAAGAAGGAAATAAGACATTAAAAAATATGATTAGTCATTGCCTCCAGGATCTTGCAGTTTAGTACTTCTTTGGGGGGAAAAAATTTATTGCAATTTTATTTGTAAAAATAGGCTATTTTTTATTTTATACTTTTGAATTCGTTTTATTTTTTACTGCATACTATCTTTACAATTCAAATGTATTTATAAAGATATGTCCAAAATTCTCACAATGTGGTTAAGTGTAAAAACCAAGAAGTAGGAGAAACCAAGATGGCAGCATAGGTAAACACTGGAGTTTGCTGCCTCGCACAACCACTTCAAAAATACAACTAAAAGACAGAATGGACATCATCCAGAACCACAGGAAGGCTGGCTGAGTGGAAATTCTACAACAAGAAGGAAAGAGAAAAGCATACCGAGACTCAGAGGAGGTGCGGTGTGGAAGTAAAATACTAAGGTACAGAGGCGCACGCAGAGGCGGAGCGGGCTGGCAGCTGAGGGCGTGGTTGTCTTTTTCAATCAGGAGGGAGTCTCAGGCTCTGAGCTCCAGTTCTGGGCGAGTCTCTGGGGACCCAGACTCATACGGGAGAAGCGGGACTGTCTGGCATTGGTTGGAACTCGAGGGCAGCCTTTTCTCGGAGGTGCTTGCAGCAATTGCTGGGACACTGAGAAAGCAGGGCCTCTGAGGGCAGCCATAATTGCTAGCCCCGCCCTGTTGATCCCCTGTGACCCGCCCCGCCCAAGCCCTGCAGGGAGGCTTTTGCTGGATAGCCTCAGGCAGAGGCTAGATTAGCACCTCCCTAGCGATCCAGGAGCCAGTGTGCCCAGAGTGGGACCATCCATTGCAGCTCCTCGGATCCACTGCAGCTCCTCGGATCCATTGCAGCTCCTCGGATCCATAAAGGACACACTCAGGGGGCAGACTCAGTGAGCACCAAAGTCCCATTGAAGCAAGTCTTGCCCCGGAGGGGTGTCTCCAGCACAGAAGTTCTCCCACTGCAGACACAGCTGATTCTCACAGCCAATTGGCCTGGAGGTCAATTCCTCCCAGTATTACCTACAACAATCAAGGCTTAACTACAACAAGACTGTGCACAAAGACCACAGGGGGTGCACCAAGAGTGTCCTCCTCAGGTAATTGGGGAGGCTGAACCACTGGGCCCTAGAGGACACTTAGCACAGAAAACCACTTTATCAACACAGGGAAGCATAAAAAATGCGGAGACAAAGAAACAGGACACAAATGACAGAAATGGAGGAAAGCAAATTACTGGATATAGAGTTCAAAACCACACTTTTAATGTTGTTCAAGAACTTTCTAGAAGCCGCTGATAAATTTAGTAAGACCCTCAAAAAGACTGGTGAGACCGCCGATAAATGTAGTGAGATCCTCAAGAAATCTAGACAGACCCTCGAGGTTATGATAAAGGACCAACTGGAAATAAAGGACCAACTGACTGAAATGGAGGATATTATACAGACTCCCAACAGCAGACTAGAGGATCGCAAGAAGCAAGTCAACGATTTGAAATACGAAGAAGCAAAAAACACCCAACCGGAAAAGCAAAATGAAAAAAGAATCCAAAAATACGAAGATAGTGTAAGGAGCCTCTGGGACAGCTTCAAGCATACCAACATCCGAATTATAGGGGTGCCAGAAGAAGAGAGAGAGCAAGATATTGAAAACCTATTTGAAGAAATAATGACAGAAAACTTCCCCTACCTGGTGAAAGAAATAGACTTACAAGTCCAGGAAGCACAGAGAACCCCAAACAAAAGCAATCCAAAGAGGACCACACCAAGACACATCATAATTAAAATGCCAAGAGCAAAAGACAAAGAGAGAATATTAAAAGCACCAAGAGAAAAACAGTCAGTTACCTACAAGGGAGTACCCATACGACTGTCAGCTGATTTCTCAACGGTAACTATGCAGGCCAGAAGGGAGTGGAAAGAAATATTCAAAGTGATGAATAGCAAGAACCTACAACCAAGATTACTTTATCCAGCAAAGCTATCATTCAGAATTGAAGGTCAGATAAAGAGCTTCACAGATAAGAAAAAGCTAAAGGAGTTCATCACCACCAAACCAGTATTATATGAAATGCTGAAAGGTATCCTTTAAGAAGAGGAAGAAGAAGAAAAAGGTAAAGATACCAATTATGAACAACAAATACACATCTAGCAACAAGTGAATCTGAAAATCAAGTGAATAATCTGATGAACAGAATGAACTGGTGATTATAATAGAATCAGGGGCATAGAAAGGGAATGGACTGACTATTCTTGGGGGGGAAAGGGGTGAGGGGGATTCGGGAAGAGACTGGACAAAAATCGTGCACCTATGGATGAGGACAGTGGGTGGGGAGTAAGGGAGGAGGGTGGGGTGGGAACTGGGTGGAGGGGAGTTATGGGGGGAAAAAAAGAGGAACAACTGTAATAATCTGAACAATAAATATTTAATTAATCAAAATAATAAATAAATAAATAAAAATAAAAAATAAAATGTTTTGCCATTTAAATAATACTGCAACAAATCCTTTTTCATCTTTTTAAAAAATGTTTAAAAAGTATTTTTATTATTTTATTTTTTTTAGAGAGGGAGGGGTAGCGAGAGAGAAACCTTGATGTAAGACAGATACATTGGTTGATCACTTCCTATATACACCCCGATCAGGGATGGAACCTGCAACCTAGGTATGGAATCACACCTGCGACCTTCAGTCCATGGGACAACGCTCCAACCAACTGAGCCACACTGGCCAAGGCCTTTTTACATCTTTACACATACAAAGGTATTTCCAGAAGAGAAATTATTAGGTCAGAGAGTATGAACACTTTTTTGTTAACTTTTATATTGAATTGTAACATACAAACAAAAAAGTGTACAAATCATAAGTGCACAGCTGAAGGTTTTTTTTAATCTTCACCCAAGGATATTTTTTCTTCTTTTTAAAAAAAGTATATATATTTATTATTATTATTGATTTTAGAGAGGAAGGGAGAGGGAGAGATAGGAACATCAGTGATGAGAGAGAATCACTGATCAGCTGCTCCTGCACACCCCTCACCAAGGGATCAAGCTTGCAGCCCGGGCATGTGCCCTCACCGGGAATCGAACCGTGACCTCCTCTTTCATAGGTTGACACTCAACCACTGCGCCATGTGGCTGAACTGTCTTTTTCTTTTTTTTAATTTTTATTTATTGATTTTAAAGAGAGGAAGGAAGAGAGAGACAGAGAGAAACATCAATTTGTTGTTCCCCTTACTTATGTATTCATTGGTTGACTCTTGTACATGCTCTAACCAGAGATCAAACCCAAAACCTTGGGTATCGGGACAATGGTCTAACCCAGTGGTCGGCAAACCACGGCTCGCGAGCCACATGCGGCTCTTTGGCCCCTTCAATGTGGCTCTTCCACAAAATACCGGCTTCTGCGTATGGGCCACGAACTTTCAATTGCACTGTATGTGCGCGCCCGCACGTGGTATTTTGTGGAAGAGCCACACTCAAGGGGCCAAAGAGCCGCATGTGGCTCGGGAGCCATGGTTTCCGACCACTGGGCTAGGTCAACCTGACTTTTTATATATATGTTTATTATCAACGTGAAAAAAAGGAAGATTAGAAGGCGGCTAATTGTTGAGGAATTTAGGAACTAGAAGGTTCCTCGAGATGGAAGAACTGGGCTTTGGAAAAACAGTGAGAGAACTGAAGACTAGAAGTTAATGGTCAGAAAATAAGATGTTTCATATTCCAGGGATGTAACAGTGCTAGACAATGGAGCTGAGATACCCAAAAAAATGAGGCGAAACTGGCAGATGGGTCACCCCAGATGATAACAGACATTGGGGTAAAGACTGTGAACCAGATGTCAAAATCCTATATAATAAAAGGCTAATATGCAAATTGTCCCCTCAACTGGAAGTTTGACCAGGAGTTCAACCAGGAGGCATGGCTGGCCAACTGCCCGAGGCCGCTCCCCCTGTCCAGCCCAATCAGCCATGATCGGATGGGCCAGACCCCACCCATGCACAAATTCGTGCACTGGGCCTCTAGTCTTTAATAAATGAGAGGAAGATTGGTTGATAACTACAGAGGGTAGAGAGCCTGACAGGATGGATAGCATGAGCTACAAAGATGGAGTAGAGTCCAAAAAAGGGATTATGTATGGTAAGGGAAGAGAAGACTCAGAATAGCTTAAAGATGCCAGTAACAAAATGAGACTTGGGGCAATTATCAAAGATGACAGGAATGCAAGCTACGGAATGAGCTGGTTGGCCCCAACTGTCCTGATATGGATTATTTATGCTTCTGAAGGGATTCAATTCCACTGGAGGAAAGAGCAGCAGCCCTGCAGCAGTGCTTCTCAGAAGGGCAGGACAGGGATAAAGTTGCCAGATTTAGCAAATAAAAATACAGAATGTCCAGTTAAATTTCAATTTCAGGTATTACATGGGACATGCTTATACTATTTAAAAAAAAAGGTTATCTGGCCCTAGCTGGTTTTGCTCAGTGGGTGGAGCATCGGCCTGCGGACTGAAGTGTCCCAGGTTCAATTCTGGTCAAGAGCACATGCCTGGGTTGCAGGCTTGGTCCCCAATGGGGGGCATGCAGGAGGCAGCCAATCAATGATTCTCTCTCATCATTAATGTTTCTCTATCTCTCTTCCTCTCCCTTCCCCTCTGAAATCAATAAAAAAATACATATTTTTTTTTAAAAAAAGGTTATCTGAGATGCATAAAGCAGCTTACTGATTTCTCCAAAGCTTTGGCATTGCGTGGTCCTAACAACATGCTAGTTGGTTAACATCTCACCTCCCTAATTCAACTTCCTTGTATAAGTCAGAGTAGGCTAACTGCTGTTAATCATAAGACCTTAAAACATAAAATGGTTGAACAGAAGTTTATTTTTTGCTAGCTAAGCCAGAGTCCTTCTCCATGCAGTCATTTAGGGCTCTAGTGGATGAAGGCCCTGCCCTGGGTGTCATCTTTATTCCAGCCAGATGGAAAGAAAGAGCATGTAGAAGCACCTATGGAAGGTTTCCACAGGCCAGGCCTGAGAGTGGTATAGACAATTCTGCACAATCCATTGGCTGAACTCAGTCACACAGTCATAGGTAATGGCAAGGGAGCATGGGAAATGTAGTCGAGCAGTGTGCACAGAACAAAGACAACAGGGAATTGAGTAAGCAATCTCTGCCACATCCTTTATGAGATCTATCTGTGGATTCCATACGGTTCAAAAGACTCTGGATCAATAACCTTTGCTTTGGAATAGACACACATTCATACACACACACACCACATCCTAATTGCTACAGAAAACGTAATTAAGAACAGAATTAGGGCCCTAACCGGTTTGGCTCAGTGGATAAAGTGTCAGCCTGCGGACTGAAAGGTCCTAGGTTCGATTCCGGTCAAGGGCATGTACCTTGGTTGCGGGTATATCCCCAGTGGGGGGTGTGCAGGAGGCAGCTGATCGATGTTTCTCTCTCATCGATGTGTCTAACTCTCTATCCCTCTCCCTTCCTCTCTGTAAAAAAATCAATAAAATATATATTTTTAAAAAAAGAACAGAATTGCCCTGACTGGTTTGGCTCAGCGGATAGAGTGTCGGCTTGTGGACTGAAGGGTCCCAGGTTCGATTCCGGTCAAGGGCATGTACCTTGGTTGCGGGTATATCCCCGGTGGGGGGTGTGCAGGAGGCAGCTGATCGATGTTTCTCTCTCATCGATGTGTCTAACTCTCTATCCCTCTCTCCCTTCCTCTCTGTAAAAAAATCAACAAAAATATTAAAAAAAAAAAAAAAAAAAAAGAACAGAATTAGCCCTAGCTGGTTTGGCTCAGTGGATAGAGCATCAACCTGGGGACTGAAGGGTACCATGTTTGATTCCAGTCAAGGGCACATGCCCAGGTTATGGGCTCGATCCCCAGTAGGGGTTGTGCAGGAGGCAGCCAATCAATGATTCTCTCTCACCATTGATGTTTCTCTCTCCCTCTCCCTTCCTCTCTGAAATCAATAAATTTTTTTTTTAAAAAGAACAGAATTAAAGATCATCACAGTCATTCCTTTTGTTCTAGGTATTGCAGGGTTTTTGATAGCCAAAGATGGTACCTATCCAATAGATTTCATTAAAAGGAATAGGAAAAGTCCATTCTGTTGCTCTAATTTTAGCTGCTAGCCCACCAAGTTGTTGTTTTATCTTTCCATTACAATATAATTTACCACAAATCATTCCAAAACAACAAATGTTTTCCCTCAGTTTTTGCTTATGTAAATGTCAGTTGCCATGACAAAAACAAAAAAAAGATTGTCCTTGATCATATGCAGAGCTTGCTAAGGAACAAGAAGTAACTAGCTGGTACAGTCATAAACCTAATCCCACAGGCATGCCTACCAAGGGAAATGAGAAACTGGGGCAATTTTTTATTCAAAGAAAAAGTGAAAGTAGAGGAAGGACCTGATTCTAGTGGGAGAAAAGATGTGTCCAAAAATTTTAAATAAACCACATCCTCATTACGTTCTTTTTTTGGGGAATGGGATCTGGGTTTCTCCCTTTTCTTGTTATATCACAAGACTCCTAAAAGGATTTGGGCCCAAGACTCAGGCCAATTCTCTTTACTTCCAACCTACCTTGACATTAGGATGGGTCATTCCCTTCACCATAATGCAGAGAGAGAATGCACAAGGACCCTGCTCCTGTTGGTTGCCTTCTTGACTTGCTGCCTCTGAGATCTATATTATGAGAGACCTAAATAATAACAGGATGAGTAATTACTTTGAATAGTGTGTAGGATATATTAAGCTACCTTCATTACAATTGGCATTTTAGGTCATGGAATTCAGCTAAAGTTAGAAATTAAAAATAAGATCCAAGTGAATCATCTTCATTGTGGGAATATAGCTCCCTTCTCTAAGTAATCCAGGCACCTCCCCTTCTATGGAAAAGGAAAAGGGACATGGCCACAGGGAAGCACCTAAACCCTTGAGACTGGGCTTTGAAAAGCATCTCATGTTTCTGCAATGGAAGGACCTTTCTAATTGGGTTTTACTCTGACCAATATTAAAATGAACCTACACTCACTCAGGCAGGGAAGCTCAGTTGGTTAGAAAGTCACTCCTTAATACCAGGGTTGCCAGTTTGATCTCCAGTCAAAGCACATACAAGAATCAACCAATGAATGCATAAATAAGTGGAACAACAAATTGATGTCTCTCTCTCTCTCTTCTCCTCTCTCTAAAATCAATAAAATAAATTAAAATGAACCTACACCCTTTGAGCATACACAGGACCAGAGATGCAGGATGGGGAATGGGGAGGAGGGAGCAGCTGAGAGGTAACCAGCTAAGTCCCTGTTACTATCCAGCACTCAGTCCTACTGAGGAAAATATTGATTTAGCAAATATGTATTGTCTATTGCAAGCCAAGTTCTGTGCTGGGCTCTGGAGATGTAATGATGATTAAATCAGATGTAGCTTCTGTCCTACTGGAGCCGATTTTATAGTCTGAGAAGATGGAATGTAATCATCAGAGAAATATATAATTACAATCTGAGAGGAGTGCTGTGAAGGCAAATGATGTGATGACTTTAAATGGGACCTGGGGCTTCAACGAAGGTATCTCTAAGGGAGGGACATTTAAACTGGAATCAAGAGATAAGTAAAAGTTGTGGGGGGGAAGGTTCTTAGAATGGGGAAGGCTTGCCCATCTGAGAAGCTAAAAGGAAAGCCTGCCAGGAACACGGAGATCTAGATAGATGAAAGAAAGGCCATCACTTCTGTGTAGGCCATCCTCTGGAATGCAGATTATGATCAAGACGAAACCATTAGAAAGCTTGTTCTTTTAAAAATTCATTTCAGAGAGGGAGAGGAAGAGAAACATCGATGAGAGAACCACTGATCAGCTGCTTCCTGTATGCCCGCCCTCAGGCATGCAACCCAGCCATGTGCCTGACCAGAAACCAACCTAGGAACCTTCATTCCACAGGCTGACCCTCTATCCACTGAGCCAAACCAGTAGGGCCCATGAGAAAGCTTTTTAAGCAAGTAAGTTCCATGATCAAGTTTGCCTCGTGGGAAGATCATCCTGGTTGCTTTGTAATGAGCAGATTGGGGAAAGTGAATAATGAGGAAGGTTATTGTAGAGGTCCACAGGAGAGACGGTAGCTACTTGGGTGGAAGTGGTGAAGGTCTACAAATGTGCAATAGGGAATATTTTGGAGGTGGAGCTGGCGGGACATGGTGATGAATTGGTTGTAGAACAGGGATGTCTATAAATGGGCTGCCAACTTTAACATTAAGCACAATAATCAAAGCTAATGTTTAATGTCAGGTATAACTGGGCAACGAACAGGGACATTCAGTTGAGGTAGCTATAACCCACACCACACTCTTGTCTGCACGTTTCAAGCTGTGGGCTTAACAAGGGCTGTGTCCACACAGAAGAATGGGTGCCTTTTTTCTACTGGTTACTCACAAAATGGTGCAGTCTATTCACCAAGCTTTGTGACCTTGACTATAACACTTAAGTTCAGAAAGTCACCAGGGCCCCAGTCAGGGTTATGGATATGGTTTTTGTCCTGATACTCGTAGAATGCAAGATTCACAAATGCAGAGTCTATTCCACAGGAGCTACCACACAGAACTACTGTAATCTGATCAAAATTGTTAATCACTGAAGCACCCAGATAGCCAACAAAATATGGAGTCAACCACCCCCCTTTGGCGATAATGGATTAAAGAGTAACTCCTTTCTGTGGCAGTAGGTGTACTTGAATTCATATGATGTCTTCTCAAAACAAATTACAAAATGATGAGTGAGGTTAAGACTGCTGTCACCCTAGTGTTGGTAAGCTCTGGACACTGTGGCAACACAGCCAAGGCAGCCAAGACATTGTTAGAGCCCCCAGCTATAAAGGGTTCATGGGAATTCATAGTTAGGCCTGAAGCCTAGGATCAGCAAAGGAACCTGCACAAAAAGGCAGAGTGCATTACACAAAACACTAGGCTATCCCCAATGTTTCCAACTAGCAGTTATTATACCCTTATGTAGTACCAAATTCATTTTTACTCTCGGAATATACTTCCCAAGCATAAAGGTAAAGGGAGGGACTGGTTTGTGACCTCATCTGTGCTCCACTTTCCTAGTTTCCTGCTGGTACTCAGAACCTTGGAGAAGCCCATATACCCCACCAACTTGAAATGAGGCTAGAAACTCCATGAAGTTCTAAGGGGAAGAGGAGGCTTTGAACCAGTCAACCTCCACATGGCTAACCATTCCTTCCCACTCCCAGAAGACTAAAATGTCTGTACTCTTTCTCATTTGAAGTGGGAAGACAAAGAAGGTCTGCCTAAGCCAGTTAACATTTGAACATCTAGTCAATCTTTGAGTGCCCACTTTGGTAGGGTTTAATTAAGGTCTAAAATCTAAGTAAACCAGGCCAACCACAGAAATATCCCTTGACCAAAAGCAAGCCTGGAAGCTCATTTATTTCTGCTTGCTTTTGTTCTGTATTCAGAGAAGATCCACAAACACTGCTTTCCTTTCTTTTTGAACCTCACCTCTTTTTTTAAAAAAATATTTTTATTGATTTTTAGAGAAGGAGAGGGAAATATTGGCTGCCTCCTGCATGGCCCCCACCACGGATTGAACCTGAAACTCTGGCATGTGCCCTTAACCGGAATAGAACTTGGGACCCTTTAGTCCGCAGGCTAACACTATCCACTGAGCCAAACCAGCTAGGGCTGAATCTCACTTCTTGGTAACTAGTTCTTTTATGCCCCCTCACCTTATTTCCCCATTTCTTTTTCTTCAGGATATGTGTGGAAGCCAAGCTCCAAACTCTTACCCTCCTCCTGCCAAACTTAGAACTATTTTAATGTTTTCTTTTATGGAGGGGCCTCTTCTCTCTTCATATCTGTAAGAGGAACAGAACTTAATCTGAAGATCAGGGTCACAAAATATAAGAGCTGGTATGAGCACTCCAGGCTATGTAAAGGAACCCAACACTCAACATATTTTTTAAAACAAGACTTTGGTAGTTTATTTTTTTTACAAAAAGTTAAAACATTCTTAAGTCACCTTGCAGTTAAGCTTGTGTATGCCAAAGTTGACTCTCTTTGGGGTAGGTTCCTTTATTTAACGCTGGGTTGACACTCTGCTATTTATAGCAATAACTAGATGTGTTCTGGGTCCGAGGCAGAACACAGTATAAGTAACTGGCAAAGACTATCCTTTTCATTGTAAAACTTCACCACCCATACACAATACAAAACTATTTTAGAGTATTATGTCAATTTTAGGTATATGTACTCACACACTTTATTTATAATTATCTACCCTGAAAATGTGCTACTTAAATAAAAATATCTGGGTATTTACACTAACATTCTAAAAACCTATTGTATAACATCCAAACCTTCTTTTCTTTATACCCACATATAAACCATTAATGTTCTCTGTTCAGGTCATTCCAAATGTCCAATCATTATATAATAATCTTCTTATATTCCCCTCAATTCAGTATTTCATGAATTTTGGAGACCCTTTAAAACATCATCAGTGATTAATCCCAGCTTTAATGAGTATCCACGGAACAACTGTTTCTCATTACATGATTGTAGACTGAGTGCACACATCTCTTATTCCCTAAGCACAACAGATGTAGCTCTTTCGTGAAAAATATTCAAACATTACTTTTCAAAAGATCACCAAGCCAAATATTTGGCCATATTTTTATTTACTACATATACTATAAACATATACAATACATGCTACAAAAAAACATTTTTTCAAAATCTTACTGTCAAGAAAGTGTATAGTGTTATAATACAATGGCACATGTTCATATTTTATTTCAAATTGGTTTGCTTGTCACCCATTTCAAACCATTAATAATGAAATGTTACTTAAGGATAATTAAAAATTATCTATTTGCATTATTAACAATAAACAATTCCAACAAATTAATAAGAATGAATCATGTCAAATATTAGTATCCAAAAACTGGGCTTTTGCAGAAATGATTATATTATATAAAATATAGCAGCCAATTTCAGTTTACTTTGCTTTGTGACAATGTACATATGCAATTGAATAGGACTCTAGTATTTGTTTTTGGAAGATATTTTTAAGAAGTCCTTTGATTTCTTAAGGTCCAACAACTACCACATCCAGCCAAATCCAACCCAACAGTTCATATAATGGCTTTGGACAAGTCATCATTAAGAAATTCTTATGATTTGGGTAGAGGTGCATGTTCCACTAATATTCCATAAGATGAAAATAGACATTACAGGCCAATATCATAATGTCAAAGGCAAAAGAAAATACAAATATTCAAAGCAGTGTGACAAGGTTTCTCTACAAATATTTTAGATGTCATACTTTCAGAAAAACAAGATTTCATGTGTACTTACTTGAATTTTACAGTATCTGTGCTCTAACTGAAAATTTGACAGAGTAGTCAGGTGAAATTAAGTCTAGTATTGCAAATTTGTTCATTCAACATTGAGCACCCACTGTGTGCATAGCACTATGCTAGCATTTAAAAAGTCGACTATTGATGTCTTTATCAAGCATTACCTTAGTGTGAGGTAAAAATACTTTAAATTAGCGTCAATGCATTAGTTTACTTGTGGTAATGTATGTAATCCTGTGCCAGCTGGCTTCCCTGTGCCATATAATGAGCTTCTACATTCCTCTCATTCACTCACACAAACATCTGCACATCAATTGTGCCAGACATTGTGCTAGTCACTGGGATATCACGATTTGGTGCACACCAAAAAATGCAAATTAATCATTACCTATGCAAAAGAATTAGAAAGATACATTTCTTTTCTAAAATGAGGCCCTAAGCTAAATATAAAATGTTTCTATTGGTTGTATCATACCATATACCAGTTAGTGCCTTCCTAGGCTGGAAGCTAGCTTTGAAAGTTTCATATTACAGTCTATATAGCCTAGATCATTTTTGGTCTCAGAAATCTATTTTTTGGAGCACCTGACCCCATATAAACCATTCTGTACTTAAAAGGATTTGTAAACTAAACTTGAACATAAAGACCCAAAACTGAAGGCAGTTTATAATGTACTTCATGCACTGTTCTGGTAATGTGAAATGAATAATACCTAAGTAATTCATGATTGGTTCAAACATTTTTCAAAGTGCTAACCCTATCCCCAAACTCATGTAATTTTAACTTGACTTATACAAGTTGCACATAAAGCAAAGGGCAGAATTTGGCCACACAACCTTCTATGGAATACTCTAGTGATTGGTCCTTCCACTCCAAGTAGAAGCTAAGAATTCCAAAGAATCAGGAGAAATGTCCCTGCTGGATCCCATTAGTCAGGAGTCTATTTAGCTGCGATAGCAGTGTGAACCTACTATGACCCCTTGAGGAAAGGCAGAGAGCTGAGTTTGGCTGTCCACTCAGTGAATCCAATACTGGCTTAAAGCTATGCACTGAATAAAGTGCTCTGCACATCCTGCTTGTCATCTGGAATGAAAATAAACACTTTTCATGCGAATTAACCTATCTGCGGAAAAGGATGACAAGGGTTCAAAGAATCCCAAGAAAAAGTATGAAGCATTGACTTAGAAGGAAGAAAATGCCTTTAGTAGTGTCCTCAGAAATCTCAGGATTTGAACTGTCAGAATGAGTCATACATGGTCATGTTCTATAAATGAAAAAGCAATCCCACTGGGCATAATTCACACAGTACATGATTACTTTCTGGGGGTGAAAGGGAACAGTCTATTGCCATTTGATAAGATGGTTTCAGAATGAAAAAAAAAAGCCATTGGATAAATCAGGGTAGGTAGTGTGCAACACTTCTCTCCTGTCCATCAGTTTTCCACAGGTTGACTTGCATTGCCTGAAGAAAGGAGGCAAGATACCCACCTATTCCTCTGATAGACTCAGGCATAGCAGCTACCACCTAAAATGTCCAATTCAGAAGTTAACACACAAAGCCCTCCAGTTTTGTACCCTGAACGTGGTAAATGGAACCAGGGATGTAGTAGTTCAGTCTAAAAATGATCACAGGTAACAGAACACTTATATAAACTAGACTGTGTTTGACATCTGTAAAAAAAAAAATGTATAGATGGCAACTGAAAAGGAAAAAAAAGAAAGGATTGTTCCCATCTGTCAGCAAAACTGTTGAGCTATACTCAGCTGAAGTCCTCATCAGGATTCTGTTGATCCAGCAGACGAACATGTGTGAATGGGAAGTGACCTCGTTTGCCATTACACTCCCCTTCCCACTGACCATTGACATTAATCTTCGTAACCTTTACCAGCTCACCGACCTGCAAGAGGAGAATAAGGAGAGCAATTTATTTCCAGTTATGAATGAAAGCTGAAACTCTAATCTCTGATTAGGTATACCCCCTGCCCACGATTGCTCTAGGGCTGACATTACAGAAATGGCTATTTGCTGCCTCCCAAGCCCCAGCCATCAGACTGATTACTTGTGGTTAATGCAGGCAGAAAGAAGTGATTTTAGCAGTGCAGAAAAACACAGAAAATAGAAAGGATCCTAGAAAACACACTTTTTGGAAATATCAAGTGTTGATGAGCAAGCCCAACTATAGTGACCTACTGTTCCTTTTTGTATCCACTACCTTTAGCTTCCAGCCTGCCCACAAGCTCTGGCCTAGGAAAAGAAATCCATGTCCTCCCCTAACTTCCCACCCAGGCATATAGCAGCAGCACAATCTCCCAACCCACTCTCATACACATATCCTGGCCTATTTACTACTAATAGAGCAGAGGGCAATCATAGGAAGCATACTTCACTTGGTTTCAGAAAATGAAACGTTCCCACCACTTTCCTACCAAGGCAAGGCTTTCCCCATTTGGGCAGATATCGACCAAAATTCCAAATTCCATCAGCTCTCTGCAAAGCCCCCACCTTCTTCACCAACCTCACCCCTACCCCACCATATACTGACAGACTTTGTTGATTCCTCAATGCCACTTGGTACCTGTTCATTAATAAGGGAGCATTAATAAGAGCACATCTTGTTTTTGCTTCTGTTATAAAAAACTTTCTGTTGCAACATCAGATATAAAATTTGCCTTAGCCACTTTAGCTCAGTGGATAGAACGTCGGCCTGCAAACTGAAAGGTCCCAGGTTCGATTCCAGTCAAGGGCACATGTCCGGGTTGTGGGCTCAATCCCCAGTGTGTGTGTGTGGGGGGGACTTGCAGGAGGTATCCAATCCATGATTCTCTCTCATCATGGATGTTTCTATCTCTCTCTCTCTCCCTCTTCCTTCCTCTCTGAAATAAAAATATATTAAAAAATAAAATAAAAAATAAAATTTTGACAATCTAGGATATACCTCTATTCTGCTATGAAACTAAGACAAGCTCAAAAAAAGAAAAAAAAAAAAAAACAAATGAAAAAGAAAAAAAAAGAACATAAGGTCAGTCTGACAAATAGATTCATCCTGTGGCAAAATAATAAACATTTTGTTTAATATTTGGAGGTAAGGTCCCAGATGTCATTAGACTAAAGAACTTATAACTATCTTTTGCCCTGGCCAGTGTGGCCCAGTTGGTTGACCTTCATCCCATGCACCAAAAGATTGTTGGTTCGATTCCCAGTAAGGGCACACACTGGATTACAGGCTCAATCCCCAGTACAGGGTGTGCAGGAGGCAACGGATGGATGTTCCACTCTTTTTTTTAAAAAAATGTATTTTATTGATTTTTTACAGAGAGGAAGGGAGAGAGATAGAGTGTTAGAAACATCGATCAGCTGCCTCCTGCATACCTCCTACTGGGGATATGCCCACAACCAAGGTACATGCCCTTGACTGGAATTGAACCTGGACCCTTCAGTCCGCAGGCTGACGCTCTCTCTATCCACCGAGCCAAACCGGCTAGGGCTGGATGTTCCACTCTTATATTGATGTTTCTCTCTCTCTAAAAACAATTTTTAAAAAAAAAAGAGCTTATAAGTATCTTTTATCAACATCTAAGTTCTGAGCATACAAGTGGTTTCTAAGCATAAGTGTTCATTTGGTTTTACTAAGTTAATAACTACTATTCATTGAACGTTCATAAAGTTCTGTAGAGAGTGTTTTATATTAATTATTTTCTAATCATCGTAATAACCCTAAAGGACAGGAACTGTTTTCTTATTACAGGTGAAAAAGACTAAGATTTACAAAAATCACACGATATACACCTTAGGTCAGCGGCGGACCACTGGTGGTCCGTGAGGTCTGAAAGGTTGGCAACTGCTGCCTTAGGTCATACCGTCAGTGGCCGGGCTGGGATTTAAGCCCAGAAGTATCTGGCTCTAAAGCCAATTTATTCTCTTTTTACCATACCAGGAACTTTCTAATTATGCTGCCAGGGCCCTAGGGATTGTCTAAGAATGTCTGTAGGCCAACTACAGGCAAAGCCAACTCAGGTCTAGGTCCAGGCCTTCTCTAGAACCAGCTTGATCTCACTCACAGAGGAAACAGCTTCCCTAGTGGCCTGTCTGTAATTTCCTAAAGAACTATCTTGAAACCAGAGGGCTAAAGATGTTGAGTGAAAAGGAAAAAGAAACCAGGGAATATTAAAGATTATATTTGGGATAAGACAAAAAGGTGAGAAAAAGCAGCAGCTCAGTTTGCTGATACTGTAAAGATGAAGGCTAATGGTGTAAGGGGAGGAAAGGGAACACACTGCATGCCCATCCTTGCAAGCAGATCTGATCCCTATAGGCTGCCAGCACCAGGGTTCCATTTACTCCCAGCAATCTTCCAATTCAACATTCCTGACATCTGAGCAGGTCAACTATGACAAGTAAAGATTTTCTTACAGTCTTTGGGAAGAGGAAGGCCAGACATCAAGGGAAAATTTCCTTGCTAGTAAAATTAGTTTGAAAGATTTCTTCCTTTATCCCCAATTCTAATTCTCAGACTTTATCTCACTTGTTCCCTTATTTTTAAAACTTCTGCAGTGTTGCAAGAAGCTAGGCACACACAAAAAGGAAAAAGAAGCTAGGCACACAGCATCAGTTCCATAACTTCTGACTATACCTTAGTGAATTTTCCTTGTGCTTGACCTGTCAGCAACCGACTCTCCACACTAAGCACACGCATGCACGCACACACAGCACGTCACTAAAATTAAGCCCTGTGCTGCTAGCTCCTTGCTACGTTAAAGTCAATTATAGCATGTGCAGCACTTCTTTCCTCCATTTTAAATTTTTATTTGTACTACCTGTCAAAACACTCATGTCATACTAAGTGCTATTTCTGTAGTTGAACCAAGAATAATACAAGTCCACCACTTAAGAAAAATATTTGAGCCCTGGCTGGTGTGGCTCAGTTAGTTGGGCGTGGTTCTGTGCACCTAATGGTGGCTGGTTCGATTCCCGGTCAGAGGTCCTGTCAGGCTTTTTGGTTGATTCCGTGTGTGTGTGTGTGTGCGCGCGTGCGCGCACAGGAGGCAGCCAATGTTTCTCTCTCACATCAATGTTTTTCTCTCTCCCTCTCCCTTCCTCGCTCTCTAAAAAGCAATAAAAATATTAAAAAGAAAAATATTTGAGGGGATGTGTATGTTTATGTCAAAAATCTAAATGGGCCCTAGCCAGCTTGGCTCAGTGGATAGAGCGTCAGCCTGCGGACTGAAGGGTTCCAGGTTCGATTCCAACCAAGGGCACATTCCTGGGTTGCAGGCTCGATCCCCAGTAGGAGGTGTGCAGGAGGCAGCCAGTCAATGATTCTCTCTCATCGTTGATGTTTCTCTCTCTCTCTCCTTCTCCCTTCCTCTCTGAAATGAATAAAGAAATATATTTTTAAAAAAAATCTAAATGGCACTCATGTTAGGTTCCCTTCCACATGGGGTCAAAGTGGCCAATTTAAGAAGTTAGTTTGATGACATGCCAGCTAATATCCTTATCTTGTGTCATATCTGAATCCATCATTTTATTGATATTAAAGAACATACACAAGGATATGAAGGAACATTCTGGAGTGCTGGAAAGCTTCTATACTTTCATCAGGTGATTATCAATAGGTGCATATACATGTAAACCATGAGCTGTATACTTATGATTAGTACATTTTACCAAATAATTTCAAATCTAAATAAAAAGGTGTCAAGAAAAGGATGTCTGGCCCTAACCGGATTGGCTCAGTGGATAGAGCATCGGCCTGCGGGCTCAAGGGTCCCAGGTTTGATTCCGGCCAAGGGCATGTACCTTGGTTGTGGGCACATCCCCAGTAGGGGATGTGCAGGAGGCAGCTGATCGATGTTTCTCTCTCATTGGTGTTTCTAACTCTCTATCCCTCTCCCTTCCTCTCTGTAAAAAATCAATAAAATATATTTTTTTAAAAAAAGGGATGTCTGTTGTATTTCATCCAGCTTTTCTAGGTGTTTTGTAGATGGTTCTTCAGAATACAACCTTAAGCCCACCATTCTACTTTATACCAAAATCTAGGCTTTAATACCTCTCTTTTCTCTGTGTTATACTGTCTTTATTTACTTATTTTTTTAAATTCTAAGCAAGATTAGCAGTATTTGATTTTTTAAAAATATGTTTTTATTGATCTTTAGAGAGAGGAAGGGAGAAAGATAGAGAGATAAAAACATCAATGAGAGAGAAACATTGATAGGCTGCCTCCTGCACAACCCCCACTAGGCATTGAGCCTGAAACCCAGGCATGTGTCTTGATAAGGAATGGAACTGGTGACCTCTTGGTTCCTGGGTTGATGCTCAACCACTGAGCCCACCAACCAGGCATACTGTCTTAATTTTAGAAATTCAAAGTTCCATCTCAAATCACATCCCACAGAGCTCTAAGTAAAAGGCAGGTTAAAGTGTGGACGAGCCCAGTCCCTTGCTGTAGTACCACAGAACTACACTAGCTTCTTCACAAGCAAGGCAACAAAACTTGCTGATTTAAAGTTTTAAGCAGTCAACTGAGCTAATTAAGCTATCCATTGTGGCCTTGATGTACAAATACTTTGAGAAAGACCGTACTAAATTAAATAACCCTTTGTGCCATATGGGGTCTTCCTCCTCAAACATTCAAAGCACATGGGGACTCCTGGAGTCAAAAACAATAAACCCCAAAGGCAATATGACTATCCACATGAGGCCCTAGTGCAGTGGTTCTCAACCTTCTGGCCCTTTAAATACAGTTCCTCATGTTGTGACCCAACCATAAAATTATTTTCGTTGCTACTTCATAACTGTAACGTTGCTACTGTTATGAATCGTAATGTAAATATCTGATATGCAGGATGGTCTTAGATGACCCCTGTGAAAGAGTCATTCGACCGCCCAAGGGGTCTCGACCCACAGGTTGAGAACTGCTGCCCTAGTGCTTCAACAGTTTGGAAGAAAGGGTGGTTGACACCCTAGGGCCGTGGTCGACAAACGGCGGCTCGCGAGCCACATGCAGCTCTTTGGCCCCTTGAGTGTGGTTCTTCCACAAAATACCACATGCAGGAGCGCACGTACAGTGCAATTGAAACTTCATGGCCCATGCGCAGAAATCGGTATAATTTGAAAATAAAAAACAAAAAGAAAGGTTGATATACTAAAAACAGCTCTTTCTTCAAGTCAGAAACATCCAATGCTCCTCTTCCTGTTAGGCAACAACTCACTAAAGCCAAATTCCCTAAGGCCAGACTAGAGAGGCTGAGGGGGATGCAGAAGAGTTTGAAGCTTGATCGATGTTTGATATACTATATCAAAGACAAAGCTTGATATACTATATCAAAGACAAAGAAAGCAAAACTGAACACTTGCCCCAGATATGTTACAATCTTAAGATACAGACCTAGCAGGTTTGGCTGAGTGGATAGAGCGTCAGCCTGCAGATTCAGGGTTCAATTCCGGTCAAGAGCACATGCCCGGGTTGCAGGCTCGATCCCCAGTAGGGGGCATGCAGGAGGCAGCCTATCAATGGTTCTCTCTCATCACTGATGTTTCTCTCTCTCACCCTCTCTCTTCCTCTTTGAAACAGGATGGAAAAAAGAGGGACAGTAGATACCTGTCCTAATAAACAATACAGAAATCCACTCATGTTCTTATACCTCCCATCTCATTTTTTCTGTTAACAAAGGGGAAATTGGGTCTTCACTCTTATTTTCCATACATATGTTAAATGTTCTTAACTTATAGTTCAAAGAGTGCTATGCGGGGAAATGTAGAGCTCAAGTAATCACTGTCAGGTATGATCAGGGACCCAAAGCACTTTACAGCTTTCCCTGAAGAACAAGTCCAAAACAAAAAATAAAAATAAAATGAAAAAAAGACCAAGTCCAAGCCTAAGAACATCAGAGCAGCTTTCCTTGGTTACTCTGAAATGTTACTGTCTATCAAAGGCAAAATGCAAGGTTGAATCAAAGAATGGGAGTTATATAATTAGTACATTTAAAGATATTATGATAGTTTTGAACAGTTTACAGAGGCTGCAAAGTAAATTTTAGCACCTGCAATGTACAAGATAAGATTTGTTACTATGCCAGCTTCCAAGGAGCCATGAAACAAAAATCTAAGGTCAAAATCTTAGCTCAAATCCTATCTAATAAAAGAGCAATAAGCAAATTAACCGTCACTCCATCACTCCACGACAAAGATGGCGGCGCCCATAGCGGCCGGGGCAGGACGCTGGCGGCATTACCCCGGCAACATGGGCCCAGCAGGCAAGTGTGCCCACAGGCAGCACCCAGCAGGGCCCACTTGGCCGTCACTGTGGTGTGGAGCAGGCAGGCCCCGCAGAGAACAGAGAACCACAGGGAGTGGGCCCAAGCCATCAGTAGGACATAACCTGAGGACTCCGGATTGGAGAGGGTGCAGGTCAGGCTGAGGGACACCCTCCCCCTGTGCACAAATTTCATGCACCAGGCTTCTAGTCTAAGATAAAAAAATAAAAGCTGCCTCTACACAACTCTGCTGTTATTTCCAGGATTTCTTCTTCAAAACATGCAGCATATCTGCATTGTTTACAATCTGTCTTAATCAGGATAAACTGGACAGAACAGACAGGATCTGTCCGATTCAGTTACATTCCCCTGGGATACGAGTACCTGACTCACAGAATTATAATATGCAAAGGAATACCCATACTTTGGTTGTTAACTAGAATTAACCTCTTCTTTCCAGACTCTTCATCTCTACTAGAGAAATCTGGTGGGTGGAAAAGAGGAAGTACCTATAACTTATATTCCAGTGGGGAACTCTGGTCATAGCAAATATACATGCAGGGAATGTCCATCTGTAAGACAAGGGCAGGTGGTTCTTCAGCACTGTTTTTTAATTTACTGTTTTAAAATACAGAAACCCTTTCTTTAAAAAAAAAAAAAAAAATCAATCTGTCCTAGCCGGTTTGGCTCAGTGGATGGAGCATCAGCCTATGGGCTAAAGGGTCCCAGATTGCATTCCAGTCAGGGGCATGTAAATCAGTTGCAGGTTCCTTCCTGGCCGGGGCCCTGGTGGGGCAAATATGGGAGGCAACCAATCGATCTGTTTCTCTCACATCGATATTTCTCTCTATCTTTCCCTCTCTCCTACTCTCTCTAAAAATCAATGGAAAAATATCCTTGGGTGAGAATTTAAAAAATAATAATCTTAGAGAGACCCTAATATATAATGCAGATAAAAACAGTTACTTTGGTTAAGCAAGACAGGGAACCCACAGCCTTGCATCCTCAGCTTTCCTCTCTCCCCAGGCACCTTCTGGGAAATCTTAGGATACTGAGAAGCCTTAGTCTGAAGACTGCTAGTCTAATATATTATCTCTAGGGTCCTGCCCAATTCTAAAATACAATGATTCTATTGTATGTCAACCACAATCTTTTTTAAAAAGAAGGAAAGAAAAAACTCAAAGAACCCTTCCAGAAAATTACATATATATACATACATAAAATGTAATGATTCTAATTAATCAATTTTAAGTTAAGTGTATACTGAATGTCAACTATAATGGAAAATAATTGAAAAACATTCAAGTTAAGTATAAAACTCCACTAAAATGCACCTAGTTGGTCTACAGATCTGGACTTACAATGGGTCATATATACCAATAAATGGTGTTTGTTGTTGTCATTTTTTAAAATATATTTTTGAAAATTTCAGAGGAAGGGAGACAGAAACATCAATGATGAGAGAATCATTGATCAGCTGCCTCCTGCATGTCCCCACACGGGGAATTGAGCCCATAACCCAGACAAGTGGCCATCCCAGTATCTTTAAGTGACTTAGCGAACCATCACCTCCTGGTTCATAGGTCAACGCTCAACCACTGAGCCATGCTGGACAGGCTGTTGTCTTTTTTTTTTTTAACCAGAATTCGAAGGTCAGAAAGCCAGAGTCTCCTAATCTTATCTTCCAGCCTCATCTCAATAAGGATGAGGCATAGCTTCTATGAAAATCCAGAAATGGGAAAGGAGAACTGTGCGCCTCCCTGCATAGATAGTACAACTGAGGGTACGCTTTCAGTGAACCCACAGAAAACCTGCACTGAGGAGGGCAGCAGTACTGTTATAAAACAAAAAGAGCTCTAGACGGTTTGGCTCAGTGGATAGAGCATTGGCCTGCAGACTGAAGAGTCCCGGGTTCGATTCCAGTCAAGGGCATATGCCTGGGTTGCAGGCTTAATCCTCAGTAGGGGGCATGCAGGAGACAGCCAATGATTCTCATCATTGATGTTTCTATCTCTCTCTCCCTCTCCCTCTCTGAAATCAATAAAAAATGTACTAAAAAAAAAAGAAAAAAAGAATCACAGACTGAATTTGAGTATGGTAGAAAAAGCACCAAGGTAGATATGGGTTGATCATATCTCCACTTCCACCTGGTTTGAACAATCCATTCAATCTATCTAAACATCAGGACATCTAAGGTCCTTTCCAACTATAGAATTCTACAATGGTAAACTAACACCATGTTTTTAATCACATAAGATGTTTTAAAGCTATAACTTGGGGTATTTGTTCTAACTCAAAAGAGGCAATCTTCAGCAATCAACATATGTGGCTCAAAACCAATATTCAATCAAAAAAGAAAACTTACTAAAATCATAAACTAGTTTTCTACTTAAATCTCTATTTCACTAGATTTGTGTTTCAAAGCAGGGCTAGCAACTCAACCATTTTTGAGCACTAAAAGCTCTAATCAAGGCAGGCATCATTAAAAACAATTCTCTTTCAGAAAGCAAATGCAGCCCTAACCGATTTGGCTCAGTGGATAGAGGGTCGGCCTGCGGACTGAAGGGTTCCAGGTTCGATTCTGCTCAAGGGCATGTACCTTGGTTGTGGGCACATCCCCAGTAGGGGGCGTGCAGGAGGCAGCTGATCGATGTTTCTCTCTCATTGATGTTTCTAACTCTCTATCCCTCTCCCTGTCTCTCTGTAAAAAATCAATAAAATATATTTTTTTTTAAAAAGAAAGCAAATGCAGCACTGGCTGGCACCAGGGTCCCATGCACCAAAAAGTAGATGGTTCGATTCCCAGTCAGGGCACATGCCCAGGTTGCTAGTTTGGTCCCCAGTTGGGTTGTATAGGGAAGGCAGCTGATCTATGTTTCTCTCTCACATCGATTTTTCTCTCTCCCTCTCTCATCATCTCTCTCTAAAAATCAATAAAAACATATTTTTGAAAAAAGAAAGAACATGAAAATGGAAGGAAAATTAATGTGATATATATTCTCTCCTGGTGTTAGCTAACTTATCCCATGAGTGCTATTACCACACTCCAGTCCAGTGCTAACAAAGTCTGCAATGACTGTCAAGCGTCACATCTGTTGCCTGGTCAGTGTGGCTCAGTGTTTGAGTGTTGACCTGTGAACCAGGAGGTCATGGTTTGATTCCCATCAGGGCACATGCCCAGGTTGAGGGCTGGATCCCCAGTAGAGGGTATGCAGAAAGCAGTTATCAATGATTCTCTCTCATCATTGATGTTTCTCTCTTTCTCTCCCCATCTCCCTTCCTCTCTGAAATCATTAAAAATATATATTTTTTAAAAACAGCCACACCTGTCATATGCAGAGCACCATGTTGGATGTTGCCATCATCCGAACTGAAATAAAAACATGCGGCTAGAACAGGGGTGGGCAAACTTTTTGACACAATGGGTTCTTAAACTGGACCGGAGGGCCGGAACAAAAGCATGGATGGAGTGTTTGTGTGAACTAATATAAATTCAAAGTAAACATCATTACATAAAGGGGTACGGTCTTTTTTTTTTTTAGTTTTATTCATTTCAAGCGGGCCGAATCCGGCCCGCGGGCCATAGTTTGCCCACGGCTGGGCTAGAAACTTGTTTTCTTCATTCTCCAGACTCTAAGTGGGAAAAAGTGGTGTGGCCTAGACAACATATATTTCACTTTTCTTCAAAGCAGGGACACAATACTTTTAAGTCATAACATGATGTCAAAGAATACACACTTCAAAAACACACATATTCCAGTTTAACCTTTAAGACTCAACCAACCCACCTCTGCATACACTATCCAGAATGTAAAAGAAAAACTTCAAATCCAGTAATATCAGAGACTGATACAAATAAATTCTGGCTTATTCTGTGGGCTAACACTCCCCCATTTAGACAGAGGGCAGCTCTTACTCCTCAGTGTATGAACATGACCAAACAAAACAAAATTTAGGGAAGATGTAAGTTTATAAAAATACATATTTGCCCCGTCTCAGCTAATCTGTGCTCACGTAACTACAGCCTGTGCTTATGGAAGTTACTTCCTTATATTCAGGTTATAATATCAGGAGACTCTGAAAGATGGGATAGCATGCCACTCCTGTACAAGCTTTTATAACGAACCACTAGCTCTGCATAACTCAGAAAGGGGGAGAGGTAAAGGGGAGGTAGGGAGAAAAGGAAAGGGAGGGAGGAAAGAGACAAAGCTGTGAATGCTAAAGAGAGGATGGTTGGCCAGAGAAGAGGGGCTACCAAGGATAACTATTTACTAGTAAAAGGTAATAATTTATTCCTCAGGAAGAACTAGCTTTTTGCCTGCAAAATGCATTATACAACAAAGACCAGGTAAACCTGCTGCTCCTTGGAATTAATATTTTTGAGTATATCTTTTCATACCTGGACTATGCTTTACTTTTCCTCCTGAATTCTTACTTGGACACAATCAATCAACAGTAAGAATCCCCATGCCCCAAAAATAAAAAAATGAAGTTTCTGTGGAAAAATTCCATGTAAGTGCTCTGACAGGAACCACTTATTATTACTCAAATCTTTGTGAGCCCACCTTATTTCAGAACAATGATAAAAAGAAAGGAACAGGTTAGAGTGTAGATGAGAAAAAAATATTTTAGGTTAATTCCTGTGAATTCAGGTGGTGTTATTAATCAAAGTATGTTTAGTAGACCAATCAGAACATTCAGTTATACAGTTTTAAGCTAATTCATTCCAAAACAGGTTTTCTATAAAAGAGAAAACCCAATTAAATGCCCAAATCAGTACTTAATGGTTCAACATCTACAACATCACAATGCTGGAGCTTGTATTCAGCATTCCTACAAAGCTCTAAGAGGTCTAAAAGGGAGATCCTGTAGCAGATCTCTTCTTTCTATATTTTGCACATTATGTACCTCCAAAGCCAAGGCTGTCTTGTCGTAGGCATTAGGGACTCGCTTCTGGATTACCCTGGCATAAATGGGCCCATTCTGGAGGTTAGGGAGCGGAGTGTTGACGCTGGGTTGGGCATAGGGCCCAGGCTCCGGCCCACCCAGTGGCTGTGGGTGGGAACCCTCCTGGTTACCTCCAATCATAGCCGATACTGAGGCGGGGACAGGTCTATACTTCTCCACGTAAGGGACTGGAATCATCCCCCTCTTGCCTTCCATGTCCTCTGCATTCCACCACTGCTCTTCAGGCTTATCCCGGATTTTCAGGATGTCTCCTTTCTTAAAGGGAAGATCTTCTTCATCATTCCCATTAAAGTCAAAGAGGGCTCGCACATACTCTATCTCCTCCTGCCTGAGATTCACTCCACTACCCTGCCTGGATCTGGAAACTGGTTCTATCAACGTTGTAGTGTCCAAATAGTGTATTTTGTAGAATTCCAGTAAAGCAGGCAATGAATCAAACTCTTGATCTCCTATTCGGAGCCTGGAGGGGCTCACCCCTGGAAAAAAATAGAACAGGGTATTATTTAAAGAAGTATTACACCGGTGATAAAAACACAGATTTTAAACATTTCCCACACACATTTAGTCAATATTTTATCAGAAAAAAAAATACTGTCTAAAAAAAATAACCCCTTCTCCTCATAGCAAACAAATCGTATTTTGTAGCTGAAACATTCCCTGGGAAGAAAGATTCCCACCACCACCTGCAGCAGAGAAGGAACACGTCATGATAGACCAAGCCACTCAGGACAGGCTCTCATACTGGATCGAAGACAGCAACATGGAGACCTGCTGTTCATTCTCCCAAAATGTTCTGTTATTATCCCATTTACATAGTAGCGTAATGTTCAAGGTTTTGTTGCAATATTTTCTTCAACCTCAGGGAATGTAGCAATCTCTCCTTCTTCATTGGTCCCAGCAGCTATTCCAGGAAGAGGTGGAGAGAACTTGGTATTTATCTACACTAAACTCATACATTTGTTCTCCTCACATCTAGAATGTACAATTTGAAAGAGAAACAGTTTTAAGACTGATTGCTGAGCTGGCCAAGTATGTCAGTTGGTTAGTGCTGTCTACAGGATTGATTCCAGGTCAGGACAACAGAGAAGAATCAACCAATGAGCCCTAGCCACTTTGGCTCAGGGGATAGAGCATAGGCCCTCGGACTGAAGGGTCCTGGGTTCCATTCAAGTCAAGGACAACCTTGGTTGCAGGCTTGATCGGAGGCCCTGGTCCAGGCATGTGAGGGAGGCAACCAGTCGATGTGTTTCTCACATGGATGCTTCTTCCTGTTTCTCCCCCTCCCTTCCACTCCCTCTAAAAATCAACGGGAAAAATATCCTCAGGTGAGGATTAATGAAAGTAAACAAATGAATAAAAATCCCTTAAAAAAAAAATCAACCAATGAATGCATGGATGGGTGGAACAACGAACAGATGTTTCTCTCGTCTTTCCGCTCTATAGTTAATTTTAAAACTGATTGCTTGCCCTGACTGGTGTGGCTCAGTGGATAGAGCGTCAGCCTGTGGACTGAAGGGTCCCAGGTTCGATTCCGGTCAAGGGCATGTGCCTTGGTTGCGGGCACGTCCCCAGTGGGGAGTGTGCAGGAGGCAGCTGATTGATGTTTCTCTCTCATCGATGTTTCTAGCTCTCTATCTCTCTCCCTTCCTCTCTGTAAAAAATCAATAAAATATATATTTAAAAAAAAACAAAAAAAACTGATTGCTGGCCCTGGCCGGTTTGGCTCAGTGGATGGAGCATCGGCCTGTGAACTGAAGGGTCCCGGGTACGATTCTGGTCAGGGGCACATGCTCGGGTTGTGGGCTCGATCCCCAGTTGGAGGGCTTGCGGGGGGGGGCAACCGATCCACGATTCTCTCTCATCACGGATGTTTCTCTCCTTCTCTCTCCCTCTTCCTTCATCTCTGAAATCAATAAAAATATATTTTAAAAAAACTGATTGCTGATATCAATGTCAATTATGATAGCCAAAAAAAAAGCTTCATTTGGCAAAAAGACAAAAGGAGTCTAAACAAAAACGAAAAATCAATACCTAAGGCCTTCGCTTAAATATAACATGGAAACTGGACTATTCCCTTAGGACAGTGGTTGGCAAACTGGGGCTCGCAAGCCACATGCGGCTCTTTGGCCACTTGAGTGTGGCTCTTCCACAAAATACCGACTTCTGCGCATGGGCCACGAAGTTTCGATCGCACTGTATGTGCGCACCTGCACATGGTATTTTGTGGAAGAGCCACACTCAAGGGGCCAAAAGAGCCGCATGTGGCTCTCGAGCCACGGTTTGTCGACCACTGCCTTAGAAGAAACAGGTCATAAAAAAGGTAAACAAGGATGCACTGGAGAAAAAATAAAGAGGTGTTAAAATCCTCAACCTCTGATTGACACACTGAGTAACCAAGACAAAGGATATATTAGAAATGCTTAACATTTGTAATATGCAAAGGTGTGTGGCCTTAGACACAGGGCCTACTTCAGAATGTATTCCCTCTCTATTGAGTTTGGAATGAAATAATAATAAATGAACATATATCAGTTCAAATAAGAAACAGTTTTGTGTGTGTTTTAATACTCACCTGAGGATATGTTTTCATTGAGCTTAGAGAGAGGGAGGGAGAAACATCGATGGGTTGCCTTCTGCATGCACCCCGACTGGGAATCCAATCCACAATCTAGGTATGTGTCCTGACCAGGAATCCAACCCACAACCCTTCGGTGCATAGGATGATGTTCCGATCACTGAGCAACACCAGCCAGGGTGAAATAGTTTTCTTTTTCTTAAATATTTTTTTCTTTTTTTATTTCAGAGAGGAAGGAAGGAGAGAAACATCAATGATGTGTCAGAATCACTGATAGGCTGCCTCCTGCACACCCCACATTGGAGATTGAGCCCACAACCTTAGCATGTACAGTGATCAGGAATTGAACCGTGACCTCCTGGTTCATAGGTCCACACTCAACCACTGAGCCATGCTGGCTGGGCTTCTTTTTTTCTTAAGATTTTTAGACAGAATGGAAGGGATGGAGAGAGGGGAAACATCCATCAGAGAGACATATCTATTGGTTGCCTACCACTCTTGCCCGGGCCTAGGAACCTGCAACAGAGGTACATGCCCATAACAGGGAATGGAACTCATGACCCTTTGGTCCGAGGGCTGACACTCTAACCACTGAAGAAACCAGCTAGAGCAGAGAAACAGTTTTCTAATGAGGAATACAAACTTTTAACTTACACTCTGCTGAGCACCAAAATATCAAATCATATATTAGATTTAAACATTTTAAAAAATGTATTGATTCCAGAAAGAGAAAGGGAAACATTGATTTGTTGTTCCACTTATTTTTAAGTTTTCTTAGTGCAGTTTGGTCGATTTTTTTTTTTTTTTTGTGGTGAGATACACATAACAGTCACCATTTTAACCATTTTAAAAAAATGTTTATTGATTTTTTTAGAGAGGGAGAAGGAGAAACATCAATGTGAGAAACATCGATCTGTTGCCTTCCATATGCATCCTGACCTGGGATCAAACCCGCAACCTAGGCATATGCCCTAACCAGGAATTGAAACAGTGATCTTTTGGTGCATGGATGAGCCACACTGACCAGGGCCCCATTTTTCTTCTTTCCTTTTTTAAGAGACAGACAGACCGACATAGATTTGTTGTTCCACTTATTTATGCATCCATTGGTTGCTTGTTGTATGTACCCTGACTGGAGACCGAACCTGGAACCCTGACTTATCAGGAGGACACTCTAACCAACTGAGCTTACC
Source organism: Myotis yumanensis (assembly GCF_028538775.1). Taxonomy (NCBI): domain Eukaryota; kingdom Metazoa; phylum Chordata; class Mammalia; order Chiroptera; family Vespertilionidae; genus Myotis; species Myotis yumanensis. The sequence continues at coordinate 18,793,748 of NW_027223767.1, read as the reverse complement.
CAGCCAGGGCCCTTTACTGGATTTTTTACCTTTTGGTTTCCTGATAATAGCTCTACATACAATTGTTTTTTGATTTTTATAATTTCCCATCTTCTTCAAAAACAAGATTTTTTAAAATTGATCTTAGAGAGAGGGAGGGAAGGGGGGAGGAGCTAAAGGAAGAGGGAGGAAGGAAGAAAGATTGGTTGCCTCCCACGTGCACCCCAACTAGGGATCAAACCCACAACCTGGGCACATGCCCTGATCAGGAATCGAACCGCCACCCTTGGTGTACAGGACAAAGTTCCAACCAACTGAGCCACACCAGAGCCAGGGCAAGAACATGATTTTTACTGGATATAAAGTATTCTCAACATTTCCCTAGTGCAAATGATGCTGTTATTAGCATTTTTGTTCTTATGAATGAATATTTTATTACTTCCTTAGGATACAATAACTTAAAACGCAAATTACTTCCTTAGGATAAACAACTTAAAATGCAACTGTGGGATCAAATGGTAAGAACATTATGGTTTGCCCAGCTGGCTTGGCTCAGTGGTTCAGCGTCTTGGCTCAGTGGCTGAGCATTGACCTGTGAACCAGGGGGCTGCGGTTCAATTCCCAGTCAGGGCACATGCCGGGGTTGCAGGCTCAATCCCCAGTGAGGGGTATGCAGGAGGTGGCAGATCAATGATTCTCTATCATCCTTGATTTTTCTATCTCCCTCTCCCTTCCTCTCTGAGATCAATAAAAATATATATTTTTTAAAAATTAAGGTTTATGCTGTCAAATTGCCCTCCAAAAAAATTTGCACGATTTTACACTCCCACAGGTGGTTTACGAGTTCCCATTTTCCCATGTCCTTATCAAAACAGCATTTTAAAAATCACTGCCAATTTAATAAGAGAAATATTATGTCTTGAAATATCGTTAGTTGTTTGCTTTTCATGTTTTTTGACTATTTGTACTTCTTTCGTGAAAGTTACTTAAATCCTTTTTAAGGAAAATTGGACAATCTACCCTCTCCACTTATATTAACAATGACCCACCCATCCAAAAGCCATAGCGATTAATGCTGTGAAACAGAAACACTGTGGTAGTCCAGTGTCTAAATTAATTCACCACTTTAAAAATGAGATCCAATTGTTTTGTTCAACGTCAGAAAATATTTCTTCGAGAAAAACTATACTTAACTTACTCTACTGGGGAGAGGTGAAAAGATAACCTTTGGAAGTTAGCCAAAAGTCCTTAATACAGAATGAATCCTGATGAATGCTTTCTCTTTTCATCCAAATGAATAAGATCAATACATAATTTGAAGGAGAGTTGCATATTTCTTACATTACCAAAGTCCACCTGTGGAATTCATGGCTGTAGGCTAAAACAAGTTAATAGCCCACACTCAGTAATGCTGGCTGTCTAACTATGATGATGAAACACATGCCCAGACCCAGGACTGTCCATCTATGACAAATACAGGCACTAGCAGAATGTAATCACAATAGTTCCAAGTGCAGGACTGGAGACATGATTTTGGTTATGAACATACCAGAGCATGGTGGTGGTGCTGCATTCTGGAGTTTCTCATCACTGAGTAGATCACCAATGAGAAATTACTGCCATTCAAATTGGGCAGGCAAGGAGATGCATGGCTACCTTGCCTATCACCACTAAGCTAATTCAGTGATTCTTCAGGCCAGATGAACTACATAAGGACAAGGTCAGTTATGAGCTCCAAGGAGACCTACTTTAGCACGCTGGATAAAGAAAGCCTCCAAGGCAGAGTGGTAGGGAGAACCCTCACAATAGCTAAGGGCCCATGGTCTAGAAAATGGTCCTAATAACACCTGGGGAGAAAAACTCCCTTGCTAGAGTAGAGCAACAGCCAAATGGTTTTCACTAGTTGTCTTTTTGGGACAGTAGTTGGCAGACAGTAAGTGCTCAGTGTTAGATATTCTTTTTTTTTAATCCTTACCTGAAGATACGCTTTTATTGATTTTTAGGGGAAGGAGGAGAGAAAAACATGATCCACTGTGTCCCCACCCCCTGCACACCCAGACTGGGGGTCACCCTGAAACTCAGGCACGTGCCTTGACCAAGAATCAAACCTGCAACCATTTGGTGTATGGGACAACAATCCAACCAACTGAGCCACTCGGCCAAGACAGTAAGTGTTAGATATTATTCTTTTTTTTTTTTTTTAAATATATTTTATTGATTTTTTACAGAGAGGAAGGGAGAGAGATAGAGAGCCAGAAACATCAATGAGAGAGAAACATCGATCAGCTGCCTCCTGCACATCTCCTACTGGGGATGTGCCCGCAACCCAGGTACATGCCCTTGACCAGAATCGAACCTGGGACCCTTCAGTCCGCAGGCCGACGCTCTATCCACTGAGCCAAACCAGTTTCGGCGTTAGATATTATTCTTAATGAACATAACTTTAAAGTGAGGGAAAGAGCCCTAGCCGGTCTGGCTCAGTGGATAGAGCGTCAGCCTGTGGACTGAAAGGTCCCAGGTTGATTCCAGCCAAGGGCATGTGCTCAGGTTGCAGGCTTGATTCCCAGTAGGGGCCGTGCAGGAGGCACCGGTCAATGATTCTCTCTCATCATTGATGTTTCTCTCTCTCTCCCCTTTCCTCTCTGAAATCAATAAAAAATGTGTGTATGTATATATATATAAAAATTTTTTTTTAAGTGAGGGAAAGAAGTTAAATGAAAATCTGTTCCCAGCTTTAAGAAGCTCACAGAATCGAACCTGCAACCATTTGGTGTATGGGACAACAATCCAACCAACTGAGCCACTCGGCCAAGGCAGTAAGTGTTAGACATTATTCTTTTTTTTTTATTATTATTGCTTAAAGTATTACAAAGAGTATTACATGTCTTTTCTTTTCCTCCCCCTGACCTTACCCTGGCCTCCCCTACCCCCCAGTGTTAGACATTATTCTTAATGAACATAACTTTAAAGTGAGGGAAAGAAGTTAAATGAAAATCTGTTCCCAGCTTTAAGAAGCTCACAGCATAGCTGGGGATACATAAAAGCGTGTGGTTGGTGAGCAAGAAGCAAAGCAGCATGTCTTAAGAAGACGTGCTTTTTCACCCCCGTGGCTTTTACTTTCAACTGGAGAAGTGTTCTTACAAAAATAAAATAAAATTTTGCCCCTAGCTGGTGTTCTCAGTGGTTAGAGCATCAACCCATGGACTGAAGGGTCCCAGGTTCAATTCTTGTGAAGGGCACATACCTTGGTTGCGGGCTTCATCCCCAACCCAGTTGGAGCGTGTGTGAGAGGCAACCAATCGATGATGTTACACTGATGTTTCGTTGTTTCTATCCCTCCCTTCCACTGTCTGAAAAATCAATGGAAAAATATCCTCAGGTGAGGATTATCAAACCATGTTCTCAGATACAACAAAATCACAATGAAAAAACAGCTCTGGCCACTCCTAAACATTTGCAAGGTATCCTTTCAACTCTAAGAAAGAAGACAACCACTCCGTCATCCATTGTTATGGCTCTAACTAGAGGCCTGGTGCATGAATTTGTGCACAGGCAGGGCTGGCCAGGGGGAGGAGCCATGAGAGGTTGGCCAGCCACCCTCTCCCCACCCCCGTCAAACTCTGGGTTGAACTCCCAATCACAATCCCAGTCAAGGGGACAATTTGCATATTAGGCTTTTATTATATAGGATATTGCGCTAGCCCAAGTGAAATTTGTGTGTGTGTGTGTGTGTGTGTATGTATGTATTGTTGGGTTTTGTGTGTGTGTTTTTTTTTTTGGGGGGGGGGGGGGGTAGAGTTTAGAAGAATAAGACCACTAAGCCAAGTCCCTTATAAAGATCAGTGTGAGAATTATGAAAAGAAAAACTGGAAGCTCATCTTCCATAAAGGTAGGGAGTTGGTTCAATTAATTTCTTGTTCAAATGTTTCATGGTGTAAACTGGATCCAATATGTGTATTGTTGTTGTTGTTGTTTCAGCTTGACAATCCCAATGGTCACAGAAATGCAAGTTAAGCACCAAGGGAAATCTTCCACATTACCTATAAATTATTTATCTGTTCTAATTCCACAGAGAAATACCTGTTTTTGTGTATTGCTAGAGCAGTTAGATATATGTGAAATCAAACTTTGTTGGTCCAAACTCCAGAAGGGAAGGGAGGGGAACAGAATATACATAAGTCATAGATAAGCTCTAACCTCACCACAACTATGTGTCTAGCTTCTTTTCCTTTTTTTTAGAGGGGGAGGGGGGAAAGTAAAAGCTTATTGATTAAGAAGATAGGCGAACTAATTCTCAGATCCATCTTAAGAGAGTCTGGAAATCAAGCATCATTTTATTCTCAAGGGAATGGAGGAGGGGGGAGGCAAGGGGTAGGTACTGCCTTAGACATAGGTAGGCAGGGAAAAGGATGGAGGAAGAGCTCAAACTCTCTAAATTCCTTTGTTCCTTGTTCTGGGTCAACCCCATCTGAGTCCTGACAAAGGGACTGCTCAAGCCACAAGCAGAATTCCTTCATGTAATTAGCATGTCTACAGCCAGAGCACTTAGCAAGGCCACCGGAGAGAGGGAGCACCTCACCGTTACTTCCCCCTCTATGTTGACCCCTCAATCCTGAGGGGTAATGGGTAACTGGGTTCAGGTTCAAGAGGGCAGATTCACTTGTAGTTTGGAATCTGGTTTGTCTGTCCATTGTGACTCTCTTCTCTGGCTCTTACAATCTCACACATATCTACCTCTTCCACAATCGATCGCTGAGCCTTAGAGGGGCATTTTGGGTGTTCAATTTTAGAAGCAGTAGGCCAGGATACCTGTACCCTAAGTAATGATAAGGAAATCTGAATATGTAAGGCTGCCCGTCAGGAAGGCTAGATGAAATGACGGGCTCAGAGCTTCATTTTTGCTAGAATAAAGACAGGCAGTGACAGTCTAACAGATTCCCCAGGTCCTCAGTCCAAATGTCCCTGATGATGTCATCAGATACTCAAGCAAGCTCTATGTGTGGCTTACACAGCATCAGTCACCAAAACAACCCATGCATGAGCTGTTGTGCTCAAAGTTCACATTATGTGATCTAACTGGAAAGACTGCTGGGAACCATGTAAGCAAGGTGCTATTCTGTTTTATCAGCCTCCAAAGTCAATCTTCATTTGTTCGATTTCTGGTGACATCCAGAGTCTCTGCGTGTCTCTCTCAGACATGACATTGCTGTCAAAGCCTCATCAAGTATTTCCAATTGTGTCCCTTCTTACAAATGGAGCCTTGGCTCACAGAGAAACAACAAATAGGTGGAGTCCAACACCCTGGCCCTATAGAGCAGGGGTCCTCAAACTTTTTAAACAGGGGGCCAGTTCACTGTCCCTCAGACTGTTGGAGGGCCGGACTATAGTTTAAAAAAAAACTATGAACAAATTCCTATGCACACAGCACATATCTTATTTTGAAGTAAAAAAACAAAACGGGAACAAATACAATATTTGTATTTGCATGTGGCCCGCGGGCCGTAGTTTGAGGAACCCTGCTATAGAGGCTCCCAAAATGCAGATGGCTTTGTACCAAGTGAGAGAAAGCCCTTGAGTGAACCTGAACCCACTTGCCCTATATTCCTCAAGACTGGGGGATCACCCTAACTGGTTTGGCTCTGTAGATAGAGCGTCAGCCTGCGGACCGAAAGGTCCCAGGTTCTATTCCGGTGAAGGGCATGTACCTTGGTTGCGGGCACATCCCTAGTTGGAGGTGTGCGGGAGGCAGCTGATCGACGTTTCTCTCTCATCGATGTTTCTAACTCTCTATCCCTCTCCCTTCCTCTCTGTAAAAAACCAATAAAATATATTAAAAAAAAAAAAAAAGAGGCTGGCCTTCCTTGCCCCAGAGATTTCAAGTATGTCAGCAACAAATATTTAAAAAAACAACAACAAAAAAAACTGGGGGATCAACAGTGAAATGCTCCCTTCTCTGGTGGCCTTTAAGCTAACCACTCCTGCTATATCCAGCTCCTTTCCCCTAGTTATCTTCTTCCAACCACAAACAGCCAAAGGCAGGAAACAGAAAGGTGGGAAAAGAAAAGAGATATAGTCAGTCTAGAGAACAGAACCAAGGACAGGGCTCTCATTGCTGAAACTTGGAAAAGCTCACTGACTTGTTCTACATCAAACTTATGCTGGATTCTGAACATACAGTTTAAACTAGTGGTCAGCAAACCGCGGCTCACGAGCCACATGCGGGCTCTTTGGCCCCTTGAGTGTGGCTCTCCCACAAAATACATGCGGGCGTGCACATACAGTGCAATTGAAACTTCATGGCCCATGCGCAGAAGTTGGTTTTCAGAAAGGAGATCGACGAAACAAGTATACAAGACGAGTATGAATGGGAGAGTTGGAAGGGGTCGACCTCAGCGAACGTACCTCAATCAGATTGAGGACGTTTTTAGCAAAGGCCAGCTTAGGAGTACCCTAATTAAGTTAATAACAATGTACCTACCTATATAGTTTAAGTTTAAAAAATTTGGCTCTCAAAAGAAATTTCTATCGTTGTACTGTTGATATTTGGCTCTGTTGACTAATGAGTTTGCCGACCACTGGTTTAAACTAACACATTCAGAAATCAAAATCAACATATTATTGTTCTGGTTTCTATACATGCTCAACTTACTACTTTAAAGCATTTTTAGCCCTCGGGTTACATCAGTTTTTATAATACCACTCCCTGAAAGTTTTATGAAGAACACCCAAGAGCTGGAATGGGTACTACCACAGCCTTTTTGATCTCACAACACCTCCTTTTTCCTTTCCTCTTTCCTAATTCCCATTCCCCCTCTTACTTCTCCTTAGCTTATGATATTTATAGAGGTTGCTTAAACACCCCAACCACCTGTCCAATACAAAGGGCTAAAAAGACCACTGACTTCCATTTGTGAAGGTATCTTAAAGAGGTATCAAGATATAGGGCAATGCCAAAACCGGTTTGGCTCAGTGGACAGAGCGTTGGCCTGCGGACTGAAGGGTCCCAGGTTCGATTCTGGTCAAGGGCATGTACCTTGGTTGTGGGCACATCCCCATTGGGGGATGTGCAGGAGGCAGCTGATCGATGTTTCTAACTCTCTATCTCTCTCCCTTCCTCTCTCTAAAAAATCAATAAAATATATTTAAAAAAAAAAAAGATATAGGGCAGTGATGGTGAACCTTTTGAGCTTGGCGAGTCAGCATTTTGAAAAACCCTAACTTAACTCTGGTGCCGTGTCACATATAGAAATTTTTTGATATTTGCAACCATAGTAAAACAAAGATTTATATTTTTGATATTTATTTTATATATTTAAATGCCATTTAACAAAGAAAAATCAACCAAAAAAATGAGTTCGCGTGTCACCTGACACACGTGTCATAGGTTCGCCATCACTGATATAGGGACCCTAAGCAAATAGAATTTCTATAAATGGTGGATATCAGCATGGTGCTTTGCAGATTCAGACTGATGGGGTTTGATGAATTCTGTCTGTCATTTACTAGCTGTATGAGCTGTTTTTTAACATTTCATGGGGCCAAATACCTACCTAATAAAGTTCCTAAAAGTAGCCAGTATATTTTAGGTGCTCAACAAAAGGAAATCCACACCCTGGCCAGGAAACCCAATACACCAAGGCTGCAGATTTGATCTCTGGTCAGGGCATATACAAGAAGCAACCAATGAATGCATAAATAAGTTGAACAACAAATCGATGTTTCTCTCTCCCTTCCTCTAAAATTAAATTTTTAAAAAAGTTTTGTTTTTTAAGGAGCCCTGGCCAGTGTGGCTTTTGGTTGAGTATTATCCCATGCACCTCAAGGTCACCAGTTCAATTCCTGGTCAGGGAAAATGCCCAGTTGCAGGTTCAATCCCCTGTTAAGGAGGCAACTGATCAATGTTTCCCTCTCACATTTATGTTTCTCTCTCTCCTTCTCTCTTCCCCTCCCTCTAATATATATATGGAAATTCAGCTTAATATGCCCCAACCTCTAAATTTCTTTAGAAATTTTCAATTTATCCCCAAATCCAGTCTGCTGTTTCCAAGATTCCACAGAATCTCAAGCTACTTCTCAAAAAATTCTGTGGTCAAATAAGTTTGAATAAAACCCAGTATCCAATACCTGCCTCTCTTGGAGGGTCATCATTTCACAAGGGCATAGTAAAGGCTTAGAGAAGTCCTGCAACAAACAACCCTACTTCCTTTTACCATGGAATCTTTCTTGGGGGGTGTAAAACCTGTAAGTAACTCACTGAAGAACTTCTCCAGAACCACTGGATGGAGGGATACTCTGATATTGAGGAGTAAAACATGAGGACCAGGTTTGAGAACTGCAAAGATGAGATAAACAAATGAAACAGAGATGCTAAAGGTATAAAGAGGTGGCAGTGGGCAGTCAGCAGTCCCACAGGATCTCCAGAAAAGTGGCTTCAGCAGCACAATTACCACCCTAGCTTCTGCCCCACAATACCCAAAATTAGGCAAGTTTTTACGCTCCCTTCACCCACTACAGCAAGAGGTGTGCAACTTTCAATTGGGCAGGTAATAGCAGGTGCCATTCTATTTCCACGTACTGGATCCAAGGTACTTTCACAGCTCTTGATGCACCACATCCCACCTCCACTCCAGCACATACATCCTAAGACACGCTGTTTCAGGATTGCTCACCAAACCACCATGCATTCTGAGACCCTCTCAAAGCTAAGGTTTCCATTTGTTTCAACTCCTCTCTCCCAACTTCATAGTTACTTTCATAAGATTAACATATCTAATACTTAATTTGTACTTACTATATGCCAACCTCATTCTAAGCATTTAATACACTAAAACTCATTTAGTCCTCCCAACGACCCTATGATGTCCTCTTTCACACATGAAGAACCGAGGCAGAGAAAGTTAAGGAACATGCCTGAAGTTACATGAAGTAGTGTCAGGTAAGATTCAAACCCAGGCTCCAGAGCTCAAGCTTGTAACAACTTTCCCAATTTACACTTAATCAGTTTTGTCCATTATCTACTTGCCAAGGTTAGTAGTATCACATTGTTCCAAGAAAACAATAAAACGAGTGAATCAATGATTGCAAAGTCTTCCCAAGAAGTATACTTGACAGAGCATGACCCATAGATTTGACCAAGCCCTGCCCTATGGCACTGGAGCACAGCCAGGGCACTCCCAGGCTACAAACACAACCAGAGTCTGCAGGAGTTGAGCACCCAAGTTAAAAATAGGTTCACTGGAAAAGGTTGAGAATTCCTGGTCTATTTTATCCCTAAGCCTCTAAAAACTATATCTACGCCATTCCACATAAATTCTACCTATATCTTATGTCTACAAGATACACTGTACTATCCTAAGCAAAAACCTCATTTTCCATATTCAATTTGCCAAATAAGGAATTTAAAAGCCTCTTCATCACTGATTTTAGATAGCAGATGTGTATTGTCTGAACACTAAAGCCAATTACTTTCTCTTTTTGCCAATTTCTTGTCATCCTTTCCTTTTAGTCTTTACACAGAATCTGGGACCCCAGGACAGAGACAAAAAGTGAGTCCTCTATGAGCACGGCTGGGATCTCAATAGGAAACTGACTTTGACAGAAAAGAATACAGTTTAATAGTGTCAGCTCTCAAGTCAAAATTCCTAGGTTCAAATTCTGGCTCAGTATTTACAAGCTGTATGACCTTGGGCAAGTTATTGACTCGCTGATTCTCAGTTTCCTCATCCATAAAATGGAAATATTTTAATAAATGGAGATCACAGTCTATTTCTTACTAGATTGTTATAGAGAGTAAATGAGATGAGGTATATACTAAGTACTCAGTAAAATACCTGGCACAGAATAGACAGTCAATAAATGTTAGCTATTAATACGGTGTATGTCTTTCTAAAATTCAGGTTTCTTTTGAAACCTCTGTGTGGTTTCAAAATGAAAAGAGCTTGATGGGGTAGAGTGAAAACAAAGATTAAAAATTCTTTACAAAGGCAACTGAATCAATTATCCTACATGGAAAATATAGAGTATATAGCAAAAATTATTACCACAATGTCAATGAATTTTCCACACCCCATCGACAAACTTTGGCAATGTTCACTTTCTCTTTTGTGCCAAGGGATCTGAACTCATGTATGTTTTGAAAGCATGGAACTCAATGTCAAGGTAAGCACAGAGATATAAAGTCATAATGCCAAGGTGTGGAGAAAGCCCAAACTAAGAAACCTGCCGGCTGCCATTTCCAAAATTTGCAACCAGTAAAATACATACACAAACAAAATATTGAGAATTGAGTTTCAGTGACAGTTTACCATCATGCCACTGCATTAACAAAAACCCCTAGACACCATGCAGATGGCAAAAAGTAGACTATATCTGGTATAGAGCAAATAACAGATCACATTGATATTCCCGTTTCATGTTACAATGCCATTAAGCCAACCAGTCGGAGAAAGACCTAGGATAATTTATAGACTTAATGATCCCATACTCTTTTTGAAACTGCTGTGCATTAACAACCAAGAGACTGACTACTGTGTCTTCCCATTTCTGGCCAGCGTAAATGAATCTAAATTGGGACTATTCTAAAAGGTTGTCTGCAAAGGCTGGTTCAGGAGCTTCCTGATTCACTGGAGGCTGGCCTGGGTCTAGTCTCGGCTGGTCAGAAGGAAAATGCTCCAATTGGGGAACAGTGAGAAGGCACTGGGACTCTTGGTGCTGTCACACAGATGACGATCACCTCAGAATTACTACGTACCCCACAAATCTCAAGCACTGAGTACATAAACCTCCTTCCTATTTCCCAACAACTCCAATGGCATGGGGAAGACGGTCACAGCTCCATGAGTCTCGACCAGGAAGACCCAGTGCAGATCCTTTAAATGCTCAGGGCATCTGCCCAGCAGGGGTCTGTCCCCAACATCTAGACTCAGGCCACAGCCCCAACTTACTGAGGAAGAGGAGGCCCTGGACCACAAGACTGACAATGTGTAAGCCCAGGAAAAATGAAGTTCCTTTCATTCACTTTCAGAGAAGGGATTGTTTTCGTTGGCTTATTTCTGGTTTGTTTCCTGAAAAGAAATGTTCCCTCCACTAAACACTTGGAAAACGAAGACACCCTCCCCCCACCCCCACCCCCATCCCCCCAACTGTGGAGAAGAGTTTTCTGGGCACTAAGATCTCTTAGGCACGGTCGCCCGGCACCGACTTACACTGAGCTGGCCACAAAGGGCTTCCCTTCCACCGCCAAGGCGCTGAGCTCACCTCCGCGGAGGAAGAGGACGGTAAAAAGTATTTTGGAAAAATGCCCAAGAAAGGAAAAAGCTGGCCGGTTTCCTGAAGGGTGTCTCCATCCCTCCCGGCCTGTATGCGGTGACTTCCTACCCAAGGCCATCCGCGGAGTAGGGCCAAGCTCGGCTCTCCGACCTCGCAGGAAATGTCTGAAGCCGAAAAAGCCACTCGTAGGACTACCGGACTCCCTCTCGACACTGCTGCCAAGGGGTGCCCCCGCAGTGCCAACATCCCCCTCGGCGCTCGGTCCCCACGCTGCCCGGCCCGGCGCTGGCCCCACCCTGGAGCGGAGCAGTTCCCCTTCCCCGGGGCTGTCCTCCCGTCACACCCAGAGGCCTGGGTCAGCGGCTCCTCCTCCCCCACGCACGCCCGCGGGTCTGTGGGAACCAGCGCCGGCAGCACTCCGCCCCCTGCCACGGCCACGCCAGCCCTCTGCCCACGTGGGGGTCAGCTCGCGAGGAGCAGCCGGCGGCCAGGCTGGGGGGTTCCGCGGCCCTCACCCCCGCCCGGGCCTCCCGTCCTGTCCGTCCCTCACCGGGCGGAGGCTGGGCGGGCGACGGTGGCACCGGTGGGCGCGGGCCGCTGCTGTTGATGATGTAGTGGGAGACGCGCGAGTTCTCGGAGACGCTGAGCACATAGTCCCCAGGGCTGGTGCTTGAGTCCCGCACCAGGAACACCCCGTGCCGCTGGCCCTGCAACATCGACACCGCATCCTGCCGGCTCAACCGCCCCCAGTACCAGCTACTCCTCTCCTCCGAGTCGAAGTTGCCCGCCATGGCCGCCTCGGTGCCTACACGCAGGGCCGCCGCCGCCGCGCGTGCCCCTCCAGCCCGTCGCCCGCCGCCCAGCGGACCGGCTCGGACCTCAGCCTAACAGCAGCGCCCGAAATGGCGGCGGAGGCCGCGGGCCTCCCGACCGGAAATGACGCGCTCCCTGCCCCGGAGGATGCCGGGAAAGGGACCTCCGCCCGCCATTGGGAGAAGGGCAAAGGACGGGTCGCGCCGGCACTGCGCATGCGGCCTCATGGGCGTCGCCGCCTGGCGGGAACCGGGACTGCAGACGATGGGGAGGCGGGGCTTAGGGCCATGGGCGGGGCCTCAGCCAGCGGCGGGCAGAGGTTTCCGTCTGCGCCGTGGACCGCTCGGTTCTTCCCTCCCCCAGGCTTCAGGTTCCTGGATGGCCCAGGACTGCAAGGCAGCAACTCCGAGACAAAATTGGAATAGGAGAGACGACATGGCCTCAAGGCCTGAGCTACCTGAGGCGGTCTTTTTCCGACGGTTCCTCCAGCTCCTCCCTCCCCGAGCCACCTACAGCTCTTGTTTCCATTGATTCATTCAGCAAACAGAGTTATTGACACATTTGCCCTGCGGGTGCAAAGGTGAGCCCTTTGGTCACCGAATTCCCAGACTAGTGGGAGGAACCAGGAAACAGTCCAAAGGAATGCCAACTACTAATGAACAGGGCACAGACAGGGGCTCTGGGAACATCGAGCAGGGCCTCCTAACCCAGTCTGTAAAGGGATGCAAGAGGGCTTCCCAGCGGAGGTGGCATGTGCCGAATGAATGGTGAATGGCAAGGGGGGAAGGGCATTCAAGACAAAGGGGTGCCAAGCCAGATAGAAGTATGGAGTTCACTGTATTGAGGCTCTCAAGTAAGTCATCTGCCCAGATCCTTCTAAGCCCTAACTGTAGCCATAGGTCACCTCTCCTCTCCCTACCTTCCTGATCATCTCTGTCCCTGTATTCCACATCTATGTCTGTATTCAGTGGTGCTCGATGGTCCTGCTACCCCTAATTGCATTGCACACATCTGTCAATGTGCTGTACCTCAAGTACAACTCCAAAACTGTGGCCCCCCCGGGTAAACCTTTTAACCGTCTCCAGGTGTTAAATCTCCCAGTTCAGTTCACAGCATGAAACTGGACCACAGTCTCATCTGAACTGCTTCTACACAAACCTTGTGTTTCTTCTTTCTGGAATGCCCTTCCACTCCTTTTGGGATCTCAAACTCAAATGCCTCCCTTTCCTGACCACCACACCACACACCCTCTGTGCGTGAACAGCACTATGCTTATATTCTCTCCCCATTACAATCCTTACCCAATGTACTGTAACCTTTCATTTACAGGTGTGTCTGTGTCCCGAACTAGAGCTCCTCAAAGGCCAAGCATCTTGTGTAGGAGGCTCCCCATAAATGTTTCATAATGACAGCTAACGTTTACTCAGGGAATACTGTCTTCCAGGAATAATGCTGCCTTTATGTGGACCATCTTATTTAATAATCCTCTCAACAACTTTATGGGTTGGTATTTTACAACTATCCGCATTAGCAGATGAAGCTCAGAGAGCTTACGTCACTTGTCCGAAGACACAAAGCTGCCGAGTGGGGAGGTGAAATTCAAATCCTGGAAGGAAAAGAGAGCTATGGTCACTGCTATATTCTCAGACATCTGAGATAGGAATGGTGGAGGTGACAGGGAAAGGTGGCAGAAATAGACTTTATTTATTATGTATTTATTTTAGAAAAGCAAGCTAGAGTTTATTGACCACAGCAAAAACATACTTAGGACAGTAAAACAAGGAAAGGTGTAGAAGAAGCAACAGGAGAGCCCAGGCTGGGCTGCTTTGGCTCACTGGGAAGTCAGAGGAAAGGGGCCTTGGAGACAGGTTCAGGGGTTAGCCTGGGACAAGCTGGCGCTGCCCATTGCTCCCCTGGTTGCAAGTCTTGTGAGGTCCCTTGGAGTTTAGGAGATACGTGCCTGTGGGGAAAGAAAATGGAGAAGGGAATGGCATGGGCATGCTCCCTGATTTCTTTTAAATCAGTTAGGAGCTTGGTGCCCTGGTGGGGAGCACAGGGAAATGGCCACAGGGACAGACCTCATTACTGTTAGCCTGAGCATCTTCACCTACTACACTGCCTCGGTGATTCCCTCACCATTCATCAGCAGCTAGCATGTCATCCACGAGAATTTCCTGACCTGAGCCTATGCCATTGCCATCGTACTAGCTGCTGGCCTCCTGTTGCTCCTGATTGTGGGGTGTTCACTGCTGGGGTCCAGCTCCAGCGGAGTCGGGGAAGAATGTTTTACACGGAGACAGCGTTCAGAATTCTCTAGCTCTCTTTAGTCTCCGTGGATCTTCCTGTGCCTGGCTGAGGCCACAGGGAAAGATCCCAAGGCAAGCTGAGCCTTTATTTTTATAGTCAGAGGTAAACAAGATAGTGGTTACCAAAGTTACACTGTTCTTGTGACTTTCACTTGTTTACACTGTTCTTGTGAGTTTCACTTGTTTTTGTTCTTGTTGCACTTCCCTCAGTCCATTAGCTTCCCAGATAAGATCTAGGGAGCTTCATAAGGTCAAGCCTAATTATGCTTAAGAGGACTGTGCCCTCTAAGCTGGGACTTGTTTGTGACTTTGCCAACAGGTCTGTCTGAGGCTTAATCGTATATCGGCTCCCCACAGTTCATCACCTATGTGATGCTGAAGGACCAGAAGGTGACCAAAGAAAGCCCAGTGAGGGCCCAGTGGGGATGAGGCTGCCTAACTCTTCTCTGCCTCCCCTCCGGGGCATGGGTGGGGGGGGTACAGGACCTGTCCAGGCCCTGCAGCCCCTTCAAGCATGTGCCCTGCAGACACCCATGGGGGTGGAGCTGCTCAGGACTCTCACCCTGACTGCCCAGACCTCCCAACACCTCCCCTGCTCACTCTTCTAGAGCCAGGAAGTATCTGGAAGTCTCTCTCTCTCCCCCTTCTGGCTCAGGGCTTCCCTATCTCACCTTCAGACCCCAGTCACTTTTTCCTCTGAGTTCTACCTTCTTGCCTCAGTTTCCCTCCTGTCTCAGGCTGATGTTGGAATTGGCAGGTTCTGAGACATCACGTGGCCTCCCCTGACATGTCCTTTTCCTCCCCGAAGGCAGCTTTCCCAGATCTGACAGCCTGGGATCCCATAGGACTTGCAGACCTGGAAAGCTTAGGGGGGATGACTGACAGGCCCCAGGGCACATTATGATGGTCACACAGGGTCCCCAGACCTACTTCTCATTTAGGCCCAGCCCTTCAGCCCTAGCACTGGCCTATTGAGGGAAGCTGAACAATAAATATTGATGGTGTGAAAAATAAATAAGTAATCCGTCAGCCCTGGGTTATGATCCTACATGAGTAACATTCCTCTTCCAGACCTAGTTCACACACCCCTGGGCCCAAGCTGGGAAGGAGAAGGGAGCAAGGGCACCTTCCCTGCTGCGGATGACTCATCATGGTGACCCTGGCTGAGTCACAGCACGTTACCACAAGCCAGCGGACGCCACTCCAGTGTGACTTCTGCCCTCTGGGAAAGAAGCCCCTACCCCCCATTCCCCAGGACCTTACCGAGACTGCCTGTGGGGTTCTGAAGCCACGCCTTTAAGCACATCCTCAAGGCATATGGGCATAAGGGGGGAGGGAATACTTTAACAGAAGAAAAAGAAGGAAAGAGACACAGAGAAAAAAGGAAGGAAGGGAGGGAGGGAGGGAGGGAGGGAGGGAGGGAGGGAGGGAGGAAGGAAGGAAGGAAGGAAGGGAGGGAGGGAGGGAGGGAGAGAGGGAGGGAGGGAGGGAGGGAGGGGAGAAGGAAGGAGAGAAGGAAGAGGAGGAAGAGCACCCCTGGGGTGGAGCTGTTCAGGACTCACCCTGACTGACCAGACCTCCCACACCTGGGAGGGAGGGAGAGCTGGAAAATAGCGAGGAGACTGGCAAGCAGGGAAGGCTCAGGCCCAGGCGCTTCCTGGGGTGTGTTCCTCCCTGGAGCACAGAGAATCTACCAAGTCAGAGGACAACCAAGTAGGAACAGAAGTGGCCTTGGGACAAGAAGAAGGCAAGCCCACCCGCCTTTCTCTTTTCTTCCTCCTCCTCTCCCCTTCACACATCAGGATTTGCATCTATAATGGTGGCTTTTGCCCCACCGCACCCAACTTCCCAGATAAACCTGAGACCTGCCCTACAGTGCATGTGTCATTCGGGGCCGCCGGGTAGCTCAGGTTAGAGTGTTGTCCTGAAACTCCAAGGATGCCTGGTTGGGTCAGGGCACATATAAGAATCAACCAATGAATGCTTAAATAGATGGAGCAACAAATGATCTCTCTCCCCCCCTCCCCTCCCCTCCCATCCTCTTCCCTCCCCTCTCTCTCCCCCTTCCTCCTCCCCTCTCCCCCTCTCTCACCTTCCCTCCTTTCCTCCTCCCCGTCTCCCTCTCTCTCCTCTCCCTCCCCCCTCCCCTTCTCCCTCCCCTTCCCCCTCTCCCTTTCCTTCTCCCTTCCCCCCAAAAAAGAAAAAATCAAAGAATGTGATTTTCCTCCTTAGGAAGGGCTCCTGGTGTTGGGGGGTGGGGATGGGAAAGTTACCTAAAGGAGAAGCAAAGATGAACGAGGGTGAAAAAGGGAAGGCTGCACTGTTCAACAGAAAAAGACACCGAAGTTCTTTACTCCCCATCCTAATGAAAGGAGAATATTCCTCACCTGCATTTTATTTATTTTTTAAAAGAGGAATTGAGCCCTGACCGGTTTGGCTCCGTGGATAGAGCGTCAGCCTGCGGACTCTAGGTTCCCTGGTTCGATTCTGGTCAAGAGCATGTACCTTGGTTGCGGGCACATCCCCAGTGGGAGGTGTGCAGGAGGCAGCTGATCAATGTTTCTCTCTCATCGATGTTTCTAACTCTCTATCCCTCTTTCTTCCTCTCTCTGAAAAATCAATAAAATATATTTAAAAAAATAAAAATAAAAAATAAAATAAAAGAGGAATTGACTTTATTTTTAAAATATTTTTTATTGATTTTTTTACAGAGAGGAAGGGAGAAGGATAGAGAGTTAGAAACATCGATCAGCTGCCTCCTGCACACCCCCAGCTGGGATGTGCCCGCAACCAAGGTACATGCCCTTGACCAGAATGGAACCCGGGACCCTTCAGTCCACAGGCCGACGCTCTATCCACTGAGCCAAACCGGTTAGGGCTCCTTACCTGTATTTTAGCAATGAGGAGGAGCAGGGAGGCCAATGACCTGCCTGCCTGCTCTGTATCCCCTAAAACAGGGGTCCTCAAACTTTTTAAACAGGGGGCCAGTTCACTGTCCCTCAGGCCGTTGGAGGGCCGGACTATAGTTTAAAAAAAAACTATGAACAAATTCCTATGCACACTGCACATATCTTATTTTGAAGTAAAAAAACAAAACGGGAACAAATACAATATTTGTATTTGCATGTGGCCCGCGGGCCATAGTTTGAGGACCCCTGCCCTAAAAGGACCAGCACTTCCTCATTCAGCGGTTCAGGTTGTGTCCTACACAACTCCAGGGCACTACATAAATGGAACCTTTGGGAATTGGGCTGCTCATACCCACTTTTCCTTTAAAAAAAAAAGGCAAACAGATTTTTTTGTATTAAGATGACAAAAATTGTTATTTAGAGAGAAAACTGACAGTATCACCTTCCAAAGTGTGTGTGAGGAGAGAGACAAGGTGGTGAGTGTGTGCAGGCCATCTGTACTTGTGGAAAATGACACGTCTGCCCTGTTCTCACTCACGTCTGGAAATGGAGAAAGAGAGAAAGGAGACCGAGAAATCTCCTCGTCTCTGCTGGAGAGGTGCCCCCCCTCCAGGGGGTAGCCCTTAGTTTTGCAGAGACAAGGACCAGTCTTAAAATGTGCAGAGAGGATCTGGAGGCAGACACTAGGGGAAGGCTCCAAGAGGACACCAAGGAGGGTCTAGGGGAGGAGGGTGTGCTGGGAATGGAGGCTGGAGGCCGGACCTGCCAGGAAAGCTCAGTGAGAGATTCCCAGCAGCGACATGCTGACATGCTGTAGGACTGTTGAGACTGAGTTGTTTGCTTTGCTGCAAAGTGAACCCCCCACATTGCCCCCATCCTTTAGGAGAGCTGCTCACATGGATGCTTGTATGGGAAGGAGTCCAGCAGCAGGTGCCAACTTCCATGACTCCATCCTCAAGGAGCTGAGGAAATCAAGAACACCTGAAGGAAGTGAGATGCAAATCCACTATCTTCTCTCCCCTCTCCCCCGCTCACTCCTCTCTGACCTTCCTCTTCTCTAACCAGGCTCCATGCTTTGCACTTGCTGTTCCCTCTGCTGGGAAGCCACAGTCACCCCTCACCCCTTCTGTGCCAGTGTCGCAGCCCACAGGGAGGCCTTCCCTCACAGTCCATTTGAAACTTCAAAGTGCAGGCCCAACTCTCTCTCTCCTCCTCTGCTTTATTTATTTTGTTTCTTTTTTTTTTTAAATTAATCCTCACCCTAGGATATTTTTTCCATTGATTTTTTTTTTAGAGGGAGTGGAAGGGAGGGAGAGAGAGAGAGAGAGAAAGAGAGAAGGAGATGGATGTGTGTGTGAGAGAGAGATTGATTGATTGACTCCTGCATGTGCCCCAACCAGGGCCAGGAAAGGAACCTGCAACCCAGGTACATGCATTGACTGGGGAATTGTACCCTTGACCTTTGGTGCACAGGCTGATGCTCTACCACTGAGCCACACCAGTCGGGGCTCTTTTTTGTTTTGTTTTTTAATAAGAGAAAGTTCATTTAGGAAGTCACAGAGGTGGGAGAAGTGAGCAGTAGAAGAAATGGGCTCAGGAGATGACAAGCCTGTTGGACGGGGGAAGGAGAAGGGGAAAGGCTTGAGTGTACTCCTGGGAGGGAGAGCGCGCTGCTTTACTTATTTTTCTAACATTTACCTCTTTTTTTAAAAATATATTTTATTGATTTTTTACAGAGAGGAAGGGAGAGGGATAGAGTTAGAAACATCGATGACATCGATCAGCTGCCTCCTGCACACTCCCCACTGGGGATGTGCCCACAACCAAGGTACATGCCCTCGACCGGAATCGAACCTGGGACCCTTGAGTCCGCAGGCTGATGCTCTCTGTCCGCTGAGCCAAACCGGTTAGGGCACATTTACCTCTTTTTAAAATTTTTTTTGCACTTATCTCCTTTTAATCCACTACATATTTTATATATTGGTTTTATGTATTGTCCTCTCTGCCCTCTAGAATGTAAGCTCCATAAAAGCAAGGATTTGGGTCTTTTTTGTTCCTGCAATATCCCAGGTATCAAGGCTAACCTAGAGAGCCTGGCACATTAAGTAAATGTTGGTTGAACGAATGAATGTAGAGTTGGGTGGATGCCCTTGTCCAGAGCCAAAATTAGCTTCCTACTGATACCGTTGTGATTTAACCGTTATTAATTAACAGGAAAGAAGCAAAGGGAAGTCCAAATAATACAGGCATGCCCTTTCTGCAGCTTTGCCTGGAAGCTGCAGTGCAGCCCTCCCCAGGTCTATTCCCTACAAGCAGAGAGCTGGGGGAAGGGACTGGACACAGGGAGGATGGATGCATGCCCAGTAAAGTCTGGGTGACAGGGACGGTGCTTATCTGTCGGTCACACCTGGGAACAGGTCATTAGCCAGAGTAGGTGTGGCCACTGCCAGGGTGGGAAGATTGGAGATAGTTAATCTCCTGGGCAAAGGAGGTCGCTCTCTTGGTCCACGCTCTTGTGCTTTAGTGTTTTCCGGACTCTAGAGACTTGCTGCGGGGGCGCACTCCCTTGGCTCCCCTGCATTTGCCCGCATGGCCCACAGCGATGTGGAGCCCACGCAAGGGACTGATCACTACAACTAGCCTAATGCTCTCCCGGCCCCGACTCCACCCTGCGATGGAAACGGTGGACACTGGCTTTGTTTCTAACTCGACGGAGTCCCCAGCTGCACATCTTCCAGGACTGGATTAAGAGAAATGGGACTTTGAAAACCCAAGGATGTCATTCCATGAAAATAAAGCTTTCTGCCACATCTCCAGAAACACTTATTTCAGCGGCACCCAAAGAACCCCACTCCCACCAGCAAAGGAGAAAGGCAATCCACCCATTTCTCCGGTAACAGGACAATGGGCAGCTACCTCCTGGAGGGCATTGCACTTCCTGCAGGAGGTGAGCGAACCATCCCCGATTACCTCTCAAAAGGACAGGGTGCCCAGTGGCATCTGGGTTATCACTCTCCCAGGTGTACCCATTGACTAGAGAAAGGAATGTGGTTACAGTTGTAAACCTGGTCATTGCACCTAACACAATGTTTATCTTATCTGTCGGCTTCTGGAGCCACTGTTACTACTGATAGACTAATTACTGTGGTGCTTTCACTTTCCTATACACTAATTTGTAGAGCAGTGTCAAAATCTAGGTGTGTCCACAGGGTTGTGTCAAGCTCAAGATAGTCATACCATGCATGGTATCTCATTGATTGAGAACTTTTGCCCCAGGTGATGAATCTAAACTCAGCAGGTAGCTTGGCCCTAACCGGGAACTTTCCTTGCCCTTAAGGCCTGCCATTCCTTCTGCCCGCAGTGCCCCTCCCACTTGGGAAGGCTTAGCCATTTGCTGATGAGCTCTGTGGTTGCAGCTTGCAGCACTCATTCCCTTTCTTCTGGAGGCAATGCTGATTTTCTTTTGGGAAGTCATCTGCCCCCATCTGGGTCCTTGCGGTCAGGTGTGGCACATGCTCCTTGTTTTAGGGGTGTAGACACATGGCCCAGGCCTGGCACGCACACATCAGAATAAGCTTTCTTCCTAACTACAATGAATGGGACAGGAAAGCACCTCATTCAAGCGGTCCACTGAGAATTGGCTCTAAGACTTTTGAGTTACTTAACAAGAGGCGCTTTCTCTCTCTGCCTTTGATGCCAACTTCATGGAATGCAAGTCCGGAGCTGTTGGTGGCTGTTGCTGCCACCACATCACCAGGAAAGGCTGAGCCAAGAGATGGTTCCAGACACATCTGTGAGCGCCTGGGAGCAGCCCAACCTGGGGCTGCTAGACTGTGAATGCTATTGAATGTCCTTTGCTTCTCGAGCCAGTTTAGATTGGGTTGGTCACTTGCAACCCAATCCAAATTTGGAGGCTATCCTTTGAGGCCTACTCAAATGCCATCTCTTTAAAAAAAAAAAAAAAAAAATTTTATTGATTTTTTATAGAGAGGAAGGGAGAGGGACAGAGAGTTAGAAACATCCATGAGAGAGAAACATCCATCAGCTGCCTCCTGCACACCCTGCACTGGGGATGTGCCCTCAACCAAGGTACATGCCCTTGACCGGAATCAAACCCAGGACCCTTGAGTCCACAGGCCGATGCTCTATCCACTGAGCCAAACTGGTCAGGGCATGTCATCTTCTTTGTGATGTGTTGGCAACCCTTCATCCCCCTCCCCCGCCCCTGTCCCTGTCAGGAGTCAGTCTCCTGCAGGTCTGCCCCTTGGCTCCTGCACTTTCCACCCAGGGCTGCACTTCTGTGCACCAGCCTTCCAGGACAGGCCGAGGTCACAGGGAGGAACAGTGTGTGATGCTTCCTGCCTCCCAGCTCAAAGCACTGGGCCAGGCTGAGCAGCCCTTCTCAAGAGTCAATGTTGCGACCATTGGTCACACCTGGTCTTCTCCCTGGGAAGGGAGCTCTGCCTCCCTCCTTCAGGGGACAAGGCAAAAATTCTAATACAAGACCCCTGGCTGCCTTCTAGGGGGTCCTCTCCCCTTCCTAACATTCACAAGGAGACCACTGTTGGCAAACACGTATTGCTTTATTTAGTGTTTCTCTGGATTGCAGAAGTGTCAGCAGTGGGCCGAGACCCCAGGAGGCAGAGGCAGCTAGGTAGCCCAGGCTCTCTGGGGAGGTGTGAGGGGAGCAGCAGCAGAAAGAGGTGATGCCCCTGCAGCTCCTCCCAAGGCCAGCCCCTTCCCCAGGTTCCCAGGACAGGGGGCAGCTTGGGGCACAGGAAAGGCCTCACATCCTTGAAATGGGGCCAGTTATGGTGAGCAGGGTTTGTGTCATCATAAGGTATGGACTCAGGCAGAAGGGCTTCTCCTACCTGGTGGCTCCCAAGGGTGATTGCTGGTCAGGGAGCCACATGCACCCTAAGACATGAGCCTGTTTTCTGGGGCCCCTGTTCCTGGATGAGGCACTGAGAGGACAGGGCTGCGGTCCTGGTTTTGCCCCAACCTGCTGGACGAAGGAAGGCAAGTCCCTTCCCCTCTTTGGGCTACTGCCTCCTGCTGTCACATGAGGAAGCTGGACTAGCTGATCTCAGTCTCGCACATTTTGTGGTCTGAGACACCTTCCCCGACTCCAGGACAGCCTCAGCCTAGGCTGGTATTGAAAGGACATTGTTAAGGCAGGAAAAGGGGGCAGGCAAGGGTGGTCTCAGCCCCCAGAAGGATGTCGGAGCGGGCTGCAGAGGATCTAGGTGTCCACTGAGCGGGTTGCAGTGGGGAGACAGGCAGGCAGACAAGGCGCAAGGGAACGAGGAGGACAGAGGGGTCTGGGCAGGAAAGAGGGCACCAGGGCCCAGACCGCCCCACCTCTGAGCTACCTTCCCTGCCTGGCTGGAGTCAGGGAAAACACATCCAGTGTGTCTTGGGGTGGGAAATGGCTAAAAAAAAAATAGTTTCTTATAAAGCATCAAAAAATCTCAGAGAAAACCTCAGCAAAAGTTCCCTTCTCTCAAATATTTGGCATCGACAGTGGGGCTGGCGTGTCTGCCTCTGGCCCCGGCTTTCCTATTGCTGTGGCCCGGCCTGGCCCACTCCTGGGGCAGCTCCCTAACCCCTCCCTGCAGCGCCCTCAAGAGAGGGGAGAGCAGGAGGCAGGAGTTTGTCTGTGGGCTTCGAGGTGTCCCTGGGTCCCTGTCTGGAAGCTCGAGTCTTTGGTAACGGGAGGGGAAGAGAGGATAAGCAAAGCGTTGGGAGGTGGGAGGGCCCAGTGGCACCTTCATCACCGAGAGTTCAGCCGTGGGGCCACCTGTGGGGAAGGGAGAAGCCCAAGTGTGAGCGGGAAGCAGACAGGCGCACTGGGCACTTGTCTTCACGGGTTAGGAGCATGCAGCGGCGGCCTGGTCCTGCAGACTCTGGTCCCACTCCCTAGCCGGAGTGGGCCTCCCTTCTCACCCAGCACACCCAGGCCCCCAGGTCTTCCCCCTCCCCATGCTGCCATCTTTATGACCCTTGGCACTACAGGGCTCCAAAGGCCCCTCCCTCTGGCCCCAAATGGGCAGCAGGATGACCGGGGTGGTGTGGTACCCAAGCACTGCCAGGACGCCTTGGTCACCGGAGGTTCCACCCCAGTCCTAGGGCCACCCCAGTCCCAGGTCCCACTCACCACAGCCAGGTGACCGTTCTTGGCCTTAGTGATGAGCAGCTCTGAGCCAGGTGTGAAGTCGATAATGCCGTCCCTGCCAGGGCCCCCTGCATACGTGATGCTGGAGGGAAGAGTGTGTGTGAGGACCGTCCCAATGTGTACACTCGGCCCCCTCCCCATGCCTACCTGCCTCACCTGCCCTGGTTGATGTTGATGTTGTTCACACGGTCAGCGCTAAGGGCCGTCTTGGTCAGTGTCTCAATCACATGGTCACTCTGCAGCACCACATCCCCCTGGGGGCCCAACCAGGGGAGGGGTTAGGCTCTGCCCTGACCTACAGAACCCACCCCACCCCACCCTGCCTCCCTGTCTCCAAAGGGCACCTTCTGCTTGTTGTCCTCGCGCTGCACATGCAGCACAAAGAGGCTGTCGCTCAGGCTGCTGACGGAGATTCCTGAGGGGGAAGGGCAGAGGTTAGGGATCAAGGTCAGAGCAGGGACCCCCCTGCGCAGCCCTGGACTCTGGCTCACCGGTCAGGTTGGTGTAATCAATCCTCTGCTTGACTTTGGCATCCTCCACGATGACCACAGCGTTGGGCGTCAGTAGCAGTTGCCGGGGTCGAGGTTTGTAGCCCTTCCGGTCGTATTTCACTACAGGCACCGCGTACTGAGAACAGAAGGTGGGATGAGGGGTAGGGGAGGGGCCGAGGGGCTCCAGGGAAAACCCTCTCACCCTCTGCCCGGCCCCCGATGCCTCCATCCCTGATGTCTCACCTGGATGGGCTCAGTGCCAAGGGCCTGCAGCACTTTGGGGCTGATCTCGTCTGCACCTGCACCAGGTGGGGGAGAGTCAGAGGAGAGAGGGGACTAGGACGGTGAGGGAGGGTTTGACACTGGGAAGTCAGGGGCTCACCAAGCCGTGTGCTGATGAAGAGCCTGGGGACACTCTGTGGGTAATTGTCCTTCTTGCCCTTGAAGATCTCACTGGCCACGGCTTTCTGATGCAGCTGAGGGACAAGGGCCAGGAGGAGGGATGTCAGAGGGTGGGGCCTACCAGAGCCTCAGAAGCTGAGACAGCCTCCCTCACCCTCTCTCCAGCCCCAACAGCAGGAGGCTAAGCCCTGCCACCAACACTCCCATGAACCCCTCCTCTACCGCACCCCCGGCTCCACCAACCAAGGCAGAGAGTTCCCTAGAAGGGTCCTGACAGCATTGTCAGGGTGCAGGCCCTGGGACCCCCAATATTCAGCTTCAACATGGGATCTTTTTTTTTTTTTTTTTTTAATATATTTTATTGATTTTTCACAGAGAGGAAGGGAGAGAGATAGATAGTTAGAAACATCGATGGGAGAGAAACATTGATCAGCTGCCTCCTGCACATCTCCCACTGGGGATGTGCCCGCAACCCAGGTACATGCCCTTGACCGGAATCGAACCCAGGACCCTTCAGTCCGCAGGCCGACACTCTATCCACTGAGCCAAACCGGTTTCGGCATCAACATGGGATCTTGAAGCTGGCTGATTGCTAATACTCAAACCTACTACAGGTCACCTGAGCGGGTGGGTCCTTTAGCATCGCCCAGTATTGAGTTGGCAAACACAAGGCACACTGGCAGCCAATGTCTGTCTCCAAAACCAGGGCAGACATTACCAACCGGTTAGACTGACGCTGCAGCCTTTTCCACACAGGCATCTGGGAAGCCTCTACTGTCCAGTGGAGTTGGCCCAGGTGAACCCTACTTTCCACCCACAACCTACTCCAGCTTCTGCTTCATACGTGCGGCCCAAGAGGGGCTGGGATCCATTTGAGGTCACATGGTAAATCAGGAGTAGAGTGCTCCCCCAGGCCGGTACTCTTCAAGTGGTGCCCCTGCCCCCTGGCCAGTCCACACCTGCCTCTTGGCTCTCCATACCTGCTGCTTCCACTCAGGGCTGATGCTCCGGCAGTACTTCCACACCATGTTCTTCATACACAACTCCCGCAGAAGCTCGGAGGCCTGTGGGCGCAACGCGAGCCAACATCAGGCACCCAGACAGCTGGCTCCCTTCCCTCTGAGGACAACGGGCATATGCCCACCACCAGGCTCTGGCCTAAGCAACATCCCTTCAATCTGGACAACCCCTTCCATTCCTGAAGGCGTTTCTCTCAAACCAACTAGCCCTCCATGGCCCAGCCCCAGTTCTACTCCCTTGGGGAGCCCTGACTGCTCCTCTGGCCTCATGCTAATTGGTCCCCTCCCGAGTGCTTTGAAAGTCCCCAAGCCAGCAGGGAGGGCCGCAGACCTCACGCAGGGCAGGGGGTGGTGTGGGCCAGGAAGTGTCCAGGACATTCCGGGGCAGCTGCCGCCGCAGGTTGAGCAAAAATGAGGTGCGCACGTGGTCCAGGAAGAAGGCGTTCTCGGGGCAACGGGGTGCATGGCGCAGGATGAAGCCTCGAATGAGCCTGGGGGTGGGGAACCCAATAGGGACGGGGGTGAGAAGTCTGCAACGGACCCCTACACACGTCTGGTTCCGCACCCCCTCGTAGTGCCCCAGTGCTCACCGCCGGATAGTCTGTGCTGCCCACTTCCTCTTGGCCGCCTTCCTCCGTCCCAGAGTTCCCCGCCACCAGGACTGGATGCAGATGGCTGCAGAGACCACAGATGGCTGACCTCTATCCCCTCACCAGGTGGCCCACCCTAGCCCCAGGCCCTGCCCGCTGAAGACCCAGAGGCCCCCAAACCTGATCGCTTCACCCGGAGGAATTTCTGCCGCCAGTGGAAGCCCCGCCAGGAGGCCTGAATCTTTGTGGCTGTAGGTGAGAAAGAAAGTCAATGGACCAGAGCTCACTGAGTGGCATGGATGAGCAATGGCTGAAGGAGCTACTGAGTGAGGATAAATAAGAAGGGAGAGTAAGTGGAAGCGAGTAGGAGGCAGCAATGGAATGTGGGAACATGCTCAGCATTTGTACCAAGGGCAGAACAGATGGTGGGGGCAGGGGCTGGGGCTGGTAAGGAGGGGGAAGCTGAATGTGGGCGAGGAGGACTTCCTGGAAAAGGAGCCCAAATGCAATGATTTGTTTCCTGCCCCCAGAACGGACCCCCTGGGACAGGAAAGGTGGGGCCTCTCTCACCCAGGCTCTGCCTCCGGACCTCCAGCGCATCCTCTGTGGCAAACAGCGTCTTGGGGAAGCGGATGAAGATCTTGGTCCTGGGAGGGCAGCAGTGATCAGCCCCTGGTTGCCATCCCCATGCCCTCTAGACCCCAGGAGTGGGCACCACTCACCTGCCCATCTTATACTCTTCTGGCTTATAGCCGAGGTGCCTGACCAGCACAGCCACCCCATCCTGAGGCCGTCCTGCCCAAGTGGGCCATGTCTCCGGGCACAGCGACTTGTACCTGGGGGGCAGGAGCAGAAATGTACGGGCTCCCACCTCAGCCACCACCCTCCCTGGGGACCCAGACCAGCTTTTCTGGGCACCTGCCGGGAGGTTCCCCTAACAGGCAGCTCACAGAACGCATGGGAGGTGGCTCTATTGTCCCCCTTATAACAATAAGGCAATTAATATTCTCATCTGCCTAAGGCTACGGGCTGGAAAGTAGCAGAGATGGAATTCACACCTGACTGAGTCCCCAGACCCTAAGTCAGGATAACCACAAAGCGGCTCTCTCCTGTCTGAGCTGATAGAAACTCTGTCCTCATAAGCTTTTAGCATTTCTCCTGGTGACAGATATGTGGATGCCACGTGCTCTGTGAAGGCAAGGCCTGGGGGGAGGGGTTCTACCAAGCTCGGCATTAGGCCTGCAGCATGGAAAGGCCTCAGCAGCTCAGAGCCTCAGCATCCTGGCTTTGCAATGGGGCTGGGAACCCGTCTTCCCTCCCAGGATCTGCCAGGCTCCTACCCTCTGGACCCCTTGTCCTGGCACTGAGCCAGGCCCGCCCCCACCTCTGCAGGAAAGCCTCGTATTTGCGGCGATAGGCAAAGCCGGCTCTGCGCACTCGCAGGTTCTCCATCAGTCCCAGGTACTTCACCTGGTGCCGGATCAGCACCTCATCAAAGCGGCCTGGAGGAGGGGTGACAGGGCAATCAGTGGGCTCGCATGGACAGAGGGCCTGTGGCCCTTGCCCAGAGCTCAGCCCCCGGGCCCATGGGTGGGAGGGCCTACCGGGCTGCTTGGCGTCGTTGGGCTTGATGCAGCGGATGTAGGCGGGCTCCTTGGACTGCAGGATCTCCACCAGCTGCAGGAGGCTCATCTTGAACTGGGTGGCCACCTGGTGAGCCAAGGTGAAGGGGAAGTTGGCTGGAGCTGGGCTGATGCCTCTGACTCCTAGCACAGCCCCTTCCTGGGGCAAAACAGCAATTCCCTCACCTACCCCCCACCCTGCTGGGGCCCTTCCTCTCTCACAGAGGAAGGGGACAGACTAGGCCCACCTGCATCACCACAATGGCTTGACTAGAGACCTCAGTTTAGGAACCTCACTGGGGTCTAAAAACCCTGCTCAGGCCTCAGCACAACCTCAATCCTACACCTTCCTTTGGCAAGCACTCTTCCTCTTCTAGAATTTCAGGGCCACTTTCTTCAACAATGTGTCCTACACCTGTACGTCCAACCATTATCCCTGTACACTGCTATGTAGAACCTTCAAGCAGACTCCAGCAGACTCGAAATCTGTCGTGGCCCCATTAGTAACAGGGGTGTATCCCTGTGGTTCTGGAAGCACCAAGAAGGGGCAACGAATCCCGTTTATGGGGGAGCGGGCAGCAGGAAAGGCCTCCTGGACATGCCCCTTCACCTAAGTTTTAAACCAGTGGTTCTCAACCTTGGCTGCACATTAGAATCACCTGGGAATCTTTTTAAAATCCTGATTTCTGGGCCTCATCCTCCGGAAATTCTGTTTCTTTGTTACTAATGTTGTGGCCCCACCCCATAACAAAGAAACAGAATTTCCGGAGGATGAGGCCCAGAAATCAGGATTTTAAAAAGATTCCCAGGTGATTCTAATGTGCAGCCAAGGTTGAGAACCATTGGTTTAAAGGATGTGTAGGAGCCCAGGAGGTGTGGCTCAATGGTTGAGCATCAATCTATGAACCAGGAGGTCACGGTTCAACTCCTAGTCAGGGCACATGCCCAGTTGCAGGTTCAATCCCCAGTGGGGTGTGTGTAGGAGGCAGCCGATCAATAATTCTCTTTTGTCATTGATGTTTCTATCTCTTTCTTCCTCTCCCTTCCTCTCTGAAATTAAAAAAAAAAAAAAAAAAGGTGGGGGGAAGGGGGGATAAGGACACATATGTAATACCTTAATCAATAAAGAAAAAAAAGGATATGTTCAGTGGTTAAAGCTTCATCCCGATATACCAAGGTTGTGGGTTCGATCCCCGGTCAGAGCACATACAAGAACCAACCAACAAATGCATAAATAAGTGAAACAACGTATCAATGTTTCTCTCTCTCTCTCTCTCTCTCTCTCTCTCTCTCTCTCGCTAAAAAAAAAAAAAAAGGGGGAGACAGCCAGAAGGAAGAGAGGAGAGAAAGGCATTCCAGGCAGAGGGGCAGTCTGAGCAAAGGCTTGATGTACACAGTGAGCTACAAACAAGACAAGCAGAGAAGGGGATTAGAGGCAGGTAGAGGCAGTATCGTATCGGAGCAGAACTCAGAGTCACATTAGGGAGAGTGAATTTAAACTTGAGGGAACAAGGGAGCCATAGAGGAATCTGGAGTGGGGGAATGATAGGAACTGATCTGCCATTTGGAATATCCCCACAGCAGATATGTGGGGAATGCTTGTAAGGGCAGGTGAGCAGCCAGGAGACCAGGGAGGAGGCTGGCTGGCTCAGAGGAGAGAGAACAGGGCGGACACGGAGCAGTGGCTGTGTACATGACACAGACATAGAGCACACACAGACGTAGGCACAGATACACAACCACAGGAACCAACAAGCACAGACGCTCGCATGCACACAGCCAACTCCAGGCTCCTGCAGGCACTCATCCCTGTGCACACACACACCCCCTCGGGCCCCACAGCCTCCACACCGTCTCTGGGCGCTTCTTGTCACTGAGCTCGCTCCGGTCGAAGCACTGGCTCATAATGGGATTCTCCGAGCTGCACATGGTCTGTGAGGGCAGAGCATGGGTTCAAGGTTGTAGTAGGACAGATTCCTGGGACACTGGTCATTTGGGGCCAAACTCAGAGTCCTCCCCACAGTCCCCCTCACCTCCTTCAGGTTCCGGAAGAGCAGGTCGTTGTTTTTATCCAGAAACCCTGGCAGGAGAGAGCACATGTGAGCTGAGGAAGAGCCCCCTCCCTGCCACTGTGGGGACCCAGCCCAGCATCCTCACCGGTCACGCTGTAGGTTACTTCCCCAGCGTAGTGCAGGAGGCGGAACTCCCCTCGGCCCAGAGATTTCCTGGTCCGCTGGTCAGCCAGCTTGTGCCTGGGGTGACAGGGAGAGTAGCTAGCGTGCTGGCCTGAGCCATGCTCCCTGCCTGCTGAAGGGTCTTAGAGAGGAAACAGACCTCCAGGAGGAAGCAGGCATGCCCAGGCCACCCACAGCCCACCCTGCCTCCCTGCACAGAGGTGGCCACAGACTCTAAGGGAGGTAGACGGCCTTGCCCAGGTCACACTGTGCCAGGCCCGGGATCTGGGCTCCCGCCCTGCAGGGCACACTGGTCAGAGGGCTCCTTTCAGCGCCTCTGGCTGTTGCATGACTGCTCAGAGGGTTGAGCATGGCCCTACATTTTAAGAATAGAATCTGCCTCAAGAGATTACTTAAGTCTTAAGCATGTGTATACCCTTTAGCCCATTTTCTATATTTAAAAAACAATCACTAGAGGATATGTATTTTTTTAATTCTATTTTATGTTATTACTAGAGGCTCGATGCACGAAAATTCCTGCAAGAGCAGGCCTTCCTTCCTCTGGCACCCGGGACCCGGGCTGCTTCCCTCGGGCCACCCGCAGGCACCCGGGACCAGGCTGGCTTCCCTCCCAGCTTTGTTAGGAAGGACGTCCGGAATGACATCCAGTCTAATTAGCTTATTACCCTTTTATTATTATAGATTATTATTTTTTAAGCCTCACCCAAGGGCATGCTTAGAGAGAGGAAGAGAGGAAGAGACACAGAGAGAGAGAGAGACAGAGAGAGAGAGAACACCATCGATGTGAGAGAGAAACATCTCCCAATGGGGTATTGAACCTGCAACCCAGATATGTGCTACGACTGGGAATTGAACTGGCAACCTTTTGGTGCACAGACCAAAGCTACGTTTTGTCTTTATTGATTATTTAGAGAGAGGGGAAGGGAGAAGGAGAGGGAGGGAGAGAAGAAGGGAGAGGGAGAGAGGGAAGGAGGGAGGGAGGAGAGAAAGAAACATCTATTGGTTGCCTCACATACATGCCCCGACTGGGATCGAACCCACAACCTAGGTATGTGCCTCTAACTGGGAATCAAACCCACAAACTTTCAGTGCACAGGATGACACTCCAACCACTGAGCAACACCAGCATGGGCCCATTTTCTACTTTTAAGAACTATTTCAATCAACTAACCAGAGACACAGGCAGAGGTTTAAGGCATAAAGATGTTTGTGGCAGCCTTGTTATCTAGCAGAAACTGGAGGCTGGCCAGGGCCCCCAGAGGCTGGGTAAGAGCCATGGGGTGTCCGTGGATTAGAGCCATTAGAGCAAGCATTTTGAGGAACTCTTCTCTGTTTGATACAGGAAAATACTGAAAGATATAACACTACCCTGAGCCTTCTACAGGAAGTCCTCACTTACTGTCGTTAATGGGTTCTGTGACTTTAAGTGAAATGACATATAACAAAAGCAATTTTACCAGAGGCTAATTGACATAAACAAGAATGAAGTTCCCACAACAGCTCATCAATGGTATAACAAAACAACACTGAATGAAACAGCATTATCTGAGGACCTGCTCTACACAGTAAGTTCTCAACCACGAAAAAAAAAAGGTATAGAAAAAGGCAGGAAGGAAATGCCTCGAATTGTTAACAGTGATGGCCTCTGGGTGACAGGACTCCAAGTGGCTTTTGCATACATTCCAGCGTTTCTCTAACGAGCAACGTTATTTTTACAACCAGGAAAAGGGTTTTAACGAAGGGCTTTGGCATTTGCAGCCCTGGGACTGAGTCCCAGCTCGGTGACTTACTAGATGGGAGATAACCTTGGGCAAAGGACTTCTCTTTGAACCTCAGTAAACTGGAGACAGCACAAGGAACACCTCCTCGGGGCTGCTTCAGGTTAGAGGAGATGACGTGCACAGACGATGCAGGACAGAGTTGGGATAGAGGGGCTTGCTTCCTCTCCCTTGCCCACTTTGAGGGATGAGTTAAATAAGAAGCAATTTGCAAATAAAGGAAGCTAAAAAATTTTAGCAAGTTCCTTTCCTTTTTTAAAAAATATTTTTTTACTGATCAGAGAGGAAGGGAGAGGGAGAAAGAGATAGAAACATTAATGATGAGAAAGAATCATTGATCGGCTGCCTCCTACACATCCCACACTGGGGATCAAGCCCACAACCTGGGCATGTACCCTGACAGGGAATCAAACTGTGACCTCCTGGTTCATAGGTCAATGCTCAAGCACTGAGTCACGCTGGCTGGGCCTTCGCAAGTTTCATTCTCAGAAAAGAATAAGGAGGAAGCCATGCTCCTGGCTTCTTCCTCTGTGGCTGTACGGTGAGCTGCGGCTCTGTGTGCCTGTCCTTCAGCACCTCCTCTGGTCATCTCTTTTTTTTTTTATTAAATATATTTTATTGATTTTTTACAGAGAGGAAGGGAGAGAGATAGAGAGTTAGAAACATCGATGAGAGAGAAACATCGATCAGCTGCCTCCTGCACATCTCCTACTGGGGATGTGCCCGCAACCCAGGTACATGCCCCTGACCGGAATCGAACCTGGGACCTTTCAGTCCGCAAGCCGACGCTCTATCCACTGAGCCAAACCGGTTTCGGCCCTCTGGTCATCTCTTTGTGGCTGATGTTTTAATTGATGGGGGGGATCCCAGGCTTCCACAGGTTCTACCCAAGTGAGCCCTGCAACCCCACTCACGTGAGGAAGTGTGGATGGTGCTTGATGGTGTCCTCCAACTTCTCCAGGAAGGTCAGATCTGTGGCCTCCCCAGGGCGCAGACACTCCTCGTCCTGAGGGGTGTGGCACAGAGAGATGGATGTGTCAAGGGAGGGACTGGAGAGCACAGGTAATTCAGGGGCACCATGCAGGAGGCAGAGACACAGGGAAAGGGGCAGATCAAGGGGACTTCCTAGGGACAGCTTCCAGATGCAGCCAGCACCTCACCTCACCCTCCATGCAGAGCCCTGCCCTGTCCCTGCTCAGCCCCAAACTCTGGCCCTCCGTGGACTGGCCTGGAGAGAAAGGGGAAGGAGTGACGTCCTCCCACCCAGCCCCACACGAGGCTTAGAAGGAACAGAACACTCACCAAAATGGAAATGATGCCCTTGAATTTCTCCTCTACCAGGTCACAGATGATCTTGTTGTTGAAATACTGGACAGGCTCCCACTGAGGGGTACAGGGAAGGAGGGCATCATCATGGGGTCCTGGTGCCTTCCTCGGGGACTGACACCTGGGCTTCCTATGACACCTGCAGGCCCGCGCTTACCGCAATGCCCTCTGCCTCGTACTCCTCCTGCTCTGACTTGAGGGTGAGTTCGATGAACAGCTGCTGCAGCTTCTCGTTGCAGTAGTTGATGCAGAACTGCTCGAAGCTGTGAGGAAAGCAGGAGAGAGACCACAGGAGCTCAAGGTGGCCACAGGGCGGGGGTAAGGGGAGGATGGGCCAGGCCCTGAGCAGCTATGGGGAGAAACACTCATCAGGACCCAGGATGGTTGGGAAATCACTGTCAGGAATGAGAGAGGCGGGGGACAGAGGGGAAGGACCGGGACAGAGGGACGAGAGGAGAGACAGGCAGGAGGAAGAGGGCACTGACCTGTTGTGCTGAAACACTTCGAAGCCATAAATGTCCAGGAGCCCAAGGACCGTGGTGCTCCGCCAG
Organism: Myotis yumanensis; assembly: GCF_028538775.1. Lineage (NCBI taxonomy): Eukaryota > Metazoa > Chordata > Mammalia > Chiroptera > Vespertilionidae > Myotis > Myotis yumanensis. The sequence continues at coordinate 18,760,324 of NW_027223767.1, read as the reverse complement.
CTGGGGCTCTGCGCATCCTAGGGTCATTCAACCAAGAGCATGGGTCCCCACTCTTGCCAGCCCCCAGTGCCCAGGCCCAGGCCTCCCTGCTCCCTTGGGAGCAGCCAGGACCACGCCCTCACCTTGGAGGCTAATGATCTGTTGATCTTCCCGACTAGCCAAGTAAAGGTTCGACTATACACGGCCTTGGCAAGCGCATCTCGAGCATACGCAGCCTGCTCCAGGTTCAGCGGGCTCAGGAGCTGCAGGTGTGGCGTGAGACGGAGATGAGTGCTGAAGACCCCTCTCCACCCACTCCCCTCTGGGTTCAGGTTGAACACCAGGAAACTATGTCTACTCGCCCTCCTGCTGGGGGAGGGAGGGGGGGCGGGCACAGGAGAGGACACAGTGACCCCACCAGAGGGAAGGAGGTATACGGACAAGAGGCCCCATTCCTAGAGGTCAGAGTCTTGGCTCTAGCCTGACTCCCTCACCCTCTTCCTGTGTGACCTTGGCCCGCCCCTGTGCCTCTCTGAGCCAGCTGCCTTATGTCCTTCCAGCATTGCTGAGAGGACCAGCTAGCGGACCAGGGGAAGGGGCAACGATGGTGGGGGCTACCTTATACTTGCATCCCTCACCCCATCTCCTGAGGCAAAGGCTCGGCCTCACCTCTTCTCCCTTGGCGATGATCTTCCTGTGGGTCAGGGCTTCCCGAAATGTTGAGCCGTCCACACCAAGAAGCTGTCAAGGGGGTGGGGGGCATGGTGAGGGTGCCCTTCCCCTCACCCAGCTGTTCTGCCCTTGCCCTCTGCTCACCCCGCTTACCCTAGTGAGATACTTGAACTGATTCTCACTGGTGACCTGGGCGTTGCTCTCCTCATCGGCAGCAAAGTGGAGGTTGCCCAAATGCAGGACACTGGCCACGATGCTCAGCAGGTCCTGGGGGACAGGCAGGGGCAGAGGGGAGTCACAGGAGGGGCTGAGAGTTCCATGAGTGCCGGGGTCCAATCCCAGCAGGTCCAGGGGTCCCCAAAGGTGTGGACGGAGTCGGCGAAGAAGGAATGACACGAAGACAGCCTTCAGTTGGTCAGCAGCCTAGTCAGGACCTCTAGCCAGGATCTCCAGCCAAAGTTCTGGTCGGAGTTCTGGTTAGGAACTGATGAGGATCTGACGTTTATTGTCTTATTACATCCGTATTTATACCAGCCGATCCCAATCCTGTCAATTTCTATTACAAGGGTTAAGGTGTTTCTCATCTCCATTCCAGGGAGTAAAGACCATGTAGCTTAACTACCCGCCTGGCACTTAATTAAGGGGTTGTATCCCCTCCCTAACCTCAGGGAAAGATCCCCACCTGGGGAAACAACCTTTCTCGGAGAGGTGACCTTGGTTAAAACACATGGCGCTAAAGGGAGCAAACATATTAAAAACAGTATGCTATATATGCCAGGTCCATTGAAACATATGCTGTGTAGATGTTTCTTTCCTGCAGTGACTGCGTCAAGCAGCAAGGATGGACCGGCTTCCGGCACATGAGGGCAACCAGGGGTGGTTGGATGGAGCAGGGACTGGGAGGTGACGTGTTTGAGAGGAGAAGGGGGACCTAAGTAGATACGGGCGGTAAAAGTGGGTTGAGATTTTCAGGGTGTGACAGGAGGAAAGAGGGTCCCCAGCAGAGGCCTCACCTCCACTTCATCCTCAGTGAAGTTGATGACCGTGAGAGCCTTCCTGACGACCTTCCAGTCGTTCTTGTCGTTGATGGAGGAGACTTTGGCACACTGGCCCTGGGGGAGGGGCAAAGCTGGGTTGTCAGCTGTGGCGCCTTGGCACTGTGCTGCTCCCCGGGTGGCACCTGCCCTGCCCACCAGCTGCTCACCTTCACCAGGTACAGGTAGCTCTGGGGGTTGCGCTCCAAGCCCAGCCTGCGCAGTGTCTCCTCTTCGCCCCCCTCCAGCAGCTGATAGAAGATGTGGAAGTTCCTCTCCCCGTGATTCTGGTGGACCACGCGGGACTTCTCCAGGAGGTAACTGAGAATGTGGCCGCCCACAGGGGCACCCTGCGGGCAGGACAGACATGGGGACTACTCAGGGGGATGGGAAGTGGGGCCCCCCTTCCCTTCTCTCCCCCGCCGTCTTGGGTTCTAATTCCAGTTCTGCCCCTAAGTGCCTGGGCTCCGGCAAGTCACCCGCTGCCTCAGCTTCTTCATCTAAGAAATGAGGACACTCAACCCCATCTACATGTCAGCTCCATTCGGACGGACGGACAACAGGCATCTCAAACTCAACAGCCCTGAACTGAACTCCTCCTCTCCCGATCCTCAGGCTAGCTCCCCCGACTGTCTCCCATCTTGGTCAATGGTTACTTCACCCTTCTAGGTGCTCAGGCTAAGGAGTCTGCAGGCTTCCTCTCATCCCATCAGCCCATCAATCCTGCTGCCTTAACCTTTAAAACCCCAGAGTCCAACCGCTGCTCCCCACCTCCACTGCCCCCACGCTGGTTCCAGCCACAGTCACCTGTCATCTAGATTATTCTATCAGCTTCCTGACTGGTTTCCCTGCTTGGCCTGCTTCTCTGACCATCTAGTCTCAACAAAGCAGCCAGAACGATCTTTTTAAGAGGAAAGTCGGATCCTGACACACTTCTGTTCCAAATCTCCTGATGGCTCCCTTCCTCTTGGAGTTCAAAACATAATTAAAGAGCAAATGCCCCACCCCTGACCTTGTTTTATTCTTTGCCATGGCACTTGTCACCTACATCACATTTTCCTGCTTACTGTCTGTCTCCCCTAAAGGCAGGATTTTTGTCTGTTCTGTTTCAATGCTGCAGTTCCAGCATCTGGAACAGTGCCTGGCACACAGCAGGAGCTCAATAAATATTTACTGGCGCCTACTGAATGGGAAACCCACCCCCCTGCCCCGGCACACACAGGTACCTTGAAATCAAACTGCACGTCCATGTACTTCCCAAACCTGCTGGAGTTATCGTTCCGGAGGGTCTTGGCATTTCCGAAGGCCTAGGAGCAGATGGGGGTATGAGGGATGTCGGCCTTCTCTCCCTGCCTCTCCCTCCTCTCAGATGCTTTCCAACCCTCACCTCCAGCACAGGGTTGCTCTGTAGCAGCCGGTCACGCACAGCACCACCCCGCTCAGGGGCTGGGCAGGTCTCAGCATAGAACTGCAGCAGCCGCTTGGTGGCCTCCGTCTTGCCTGCCCCGCTCTCCCCAGAGATCATCACTGCCTGGTCCCGGCGCTCCGTGCGCAGTGCCCGGTACACAGTGTCGGCCACCGCGAACCTGGGGCAGAGGCTGGTCAGGAGCTCAGGGGGTAGGAGTTCGAGCAGCTGGTGGGAGTCTGGCAGGTGGGGCTGGGGAGGGCACTCCCACATCTGCCTGGCGTTCTCTTGTGGGTGGGAGCTGCATTTACCCTTGAGGATGGGGATTGGGGAACCTTCAAGGGTGTGGGTGGAGGGAGATTCTTCACAGCTGTGGAGGGGGTCACTTTCAATTTTAGTATATGTGCTGCCGAAGCGAGCACTGGAGGGGGTCACCTTCAGAGGGAAGATGGAGATCACTCATTCAGGTAGAGGTTGGGGTCCCTCATAGGTAGGGCTGGAGGCCCCCAGAGGTCACCAAAGTTGGGGGCCATGCCAGGTACAGTTGGGCAAATAAGTCAGGAGTGAGAATGAGTTGGGTGGGGGCAGGGGAGGTCCCGACCAGATGGAGCTGATTCATCTCAGGTGGGGATGGAGTTGGTCCAGGGTGAGGAACTGTGGGATCCCTCACCGATGTGAACGGTGCTTCATCCACAGTGGGGAGTCTGGGGTCATGTTAGAGTGAGGGCCGGGTGGGGTCATCTCAGATGGGGATGGGGTGTCACTCACAGGTGGGGTGGCACCTCGTAGAAGCTGACGCCACGGTAACGCTCCATGTGCTGACGGGTGTAGATCTGGAGGTCCCGGTAGGGGTTGACAGAGACCAGGACCGGGCCAATGTAGGTCTGGGGGTTGGAGGAGGAGGGTCAGAATTCTCTCCCAGAGGCCCCTGGTGCCTCTTTCCCCCTCAGTCCTGCCTCCGAACCCCCCAGCAGCCCCACTGTCTTCCCACTCGGGCCTCACGTAAATGAGGTTCTCCCGGAACCGTCGCCGCAGGTTCTCGATGAAGGCGGCCTCACTGGTGAAGTTCTCCAGCAGCACGAAGTCCTGCACCCCCACCCGGTCACGGGCGGTCAGGGCGCTCTCCATGGTCACCCGCACCCCGTCGCTGCCCAGGGCCTGTTGGGAATGAGCCGCGGGAAAGGGTCAGGGCCAGCAGGGTAAGGTAAGACCACTTCCCCCCCCCCCCCCCCACCACAGCCTGTGGGATCGACAGGGCAGCAGGGCAGGTGGACACGGGAGGCCTGGACACAGGACACAGGAGCAGGACGACGCTGTGTACACTGGGCCTGGGTGTACACAGGGAACATGGAGGACACAGGGAGGCCACCCAGAACAGAGACCTCGTGGGTGCATGGGCCTGGACACAGACCCTGGAGCACAGAGGGCCCAGAGGACAGAGGAGCAAGGCCACCGAATCCCGGAGGTGCTAGTTTTGTGTAGAGAAAGGGGGGTCATGAAGGAACTCCTGGAATCACAGAAAAAAAGCTCTGTTGACCTTGGACCAATCCCCTCCCCTCTTAGGGTTCTTCCGCATCCAGGAGGAGGAGTTGGATTAGACCAGGTGACTTAGGGCTCCCTCTGAGCCACAGGTGACAGGTGTTGGAGGACAAATGGCTCCGAGTGAGCACTTTTGGCAGAGTAGGGGCGCCTCCCCCCCCCCTGCCCCCGCCAGACTCTCCAGGGGAGAGTGTCAGGGACTGAGCAGGAGACCACCCCAGGCCCCACAGGAGAGGGACCGCCCAGGGGCCGCCCGTCCAGCGGGACTCAGCACTGACCCCATGAGGGGGCCGCCCTCCCATCGCGGGGCCACACCCTCTCCATCAGCTGCCAGGCTCCCCGGGCACCCTCCTCCCCCGGGAGCCCGGGAGGCCTCAGGGGGTGGGGGTTTCACCGCGGAAAGCCCAGCTGCCGCCTCCAGCTGCCTGGGGCCCCGGGGGGCGGGACAGGCACAGGCTGGGGCGGCCCTCCCCCCGACACACTCTTTGAAAAGGGTCTGGGGCTCCAGGAAACGGACACGGAAAGTGTCAGGGCCCGAGGCGAGCAAGGCGGCAGAGGAGGCGGCGGGTTTGGGTCCCGAGGGGCAGCAGGGCTTCCCCAACCAAACCCCCCCGGACTCTGGCCAGGGCCCCCTCTGGGTCTGAGCAGGGCCGGCCTCGCCCCGGCCTGTCCCCCTCCTCCGCCCCGTCCGGCCCCGAAGCGGCCAGCAAATCGGGCCGGAGCCCCCGCCCCCTCGGCCCCCGGGTGCCGGGTCCGAGCCCTCCGCCGCCCCCGCGAGCCAAGAGCCGGGCCCCAGATCCGCGCGCCCCGCGGCCCTCCCCGCCGCGGCCTCCTCCCCCTGCAACTTCCCGGGACGTTTTTCCACCCGAAATTCCGGCGCCGCGCCCGCTTCCTGGCGGGGCCGGGGCGCCGCCGCGAGGCCGCAGGGCCGCCCGGGACCCCCGCCCGCCCCCGGCCCGCTCACCGACGCCCGGTAGCGCATCCTGCCCGCCGCCCGCGCCCCCTCCGCCGCCGGTGCTCTCGGGCCGGGCTCCGCGGAGGCGGAGGCGGCGGCGTCAACGAGGGAGGGGCCGCCCCGCCCCCGCCCCCGCGCCGCCCGCTCCGCGAGCCCGTGGAGCGTGGAGCGCGGGGCTCCCCCCGCCCCCGCCCCCTGCGCCCGGACCCCGGGGTCCCTCTCGGCGGGGGTGGGGGCGGAGGGCGCTCTCGGGGCGAGGGGCGCGGCGGGGCGGCCCCGCGGGAGGGGCGCCGCCTGAGTCAGGTTTTCCCGGAGGAACGTCGTTGGCTGCGGGGTGGGGCCCGGAACCGCGCGCCCGCCGCGTCCACCCGGCCCGGCGCTCACTTCCGGGCGGGGGTCTGCACGGCGCCCCGGCGGGCGCGGGGGAGGGTCGCGGGCGGCGGGCCGCGGAGGAAGCAGGATTTCCCTCTCCCTTCCCCCACCTCCAGTCCCAGCAAAGTTAAAAATAGGACGAAATGTCCAAATACGGCCGGCGCGCCCGGCGGGCGGAGCCCCGCGCGGCCGGGCCACCCCGTCCCCTCCTCCCCGGGGGGTGGCCGCGTCGCGAAGCCCGAGAAACGCTCTCAGCTTCCCGCGCCCACACCGGCGGGTGCCCACCGGGCGGGAGCCCCGGGGCCTGGGCCCGAGCGGGGCCGGCTCGAGGGCGGTCCGTTCCCGTCGGGGAAGCCCACGGCGGCTCCGGCCCCGGGCAGGCCCCTTCTCCCCCTGGACGCCACAGCGGGCTGTGCGCCCAGGGCCTCCCGCCCGCTCCCTCCTCTGGGAGGGGCCCCCTCTGGCCCCTGGAAATACGTGCACACGTTCTGCCTGGACACCCTCCTCCTCCCGCACCAGCCCCTCCCGCCCCGGCTGGACTCCGGGGAGGCACCACCCCGAGAAGCGAGCTGCAGCTGTCCCCGCAGGTGGGGGGCGACGGCTAGTGCCTGCAGGAGGCGGTAGCGTTTATGACAGGCTGTAGGCTGGCGAGTCGCTCAGAACCTCTTTTTCACCCTTAAAATGAGGCCAGTACCTGCCTCGGGGCGGCGGAGAGGCTCGGACGCGGCCCTACCGCACCTCGCAGGCCCCCGGTGGGCACCACTCCACTCCCCGCGAGCTCGGGGCAGACCCTCACCTGCGGGGAGCCCCTCGGACCCGCCCCGTGACCACGAGGACTCGCCTGCGCCCCACCGGCTCCCTCGCACCCCAGCACACAGGGACCCGGGGCGCAGTGCTGGGCACTGCTTATCCTTGCGGGGGGGCGGGGAGGGCAGAGCCCGACCCCAAGCCCCAGTGCACCCCGCCTCGGCCCGGGCTCCCCGGGGAAGGGGTGAGGCTGCGGCAGGTGCGGGCTCCAGCCTCGTTACCTCGAGAACAACCCGAGGGAGCCGGCGGGGCGGGCGCCAGCTGGGAGATGGGCCTCCAGAGGGGCGCGCAGCTGGGAGGTGGTGGGCGCGGAGGGGGACATGAAACGCACCGGCGGCCGGGCTCAGGGCGGGAGGGGCGCACTCCGTGGTGCCCCAGGTTAATTCCGCCGCGAGCGGGAGCGGAGCGGGGACTCCGCCTGCAGCCCACCTGGGCCAGGGGCAGGGGTCAGGCCGGCGCCACCTGGGACAGGGTTCCCCGCGGGCAGCCGGACCGGCTCGGGGACCCCAGGGCAGGAGCCGGCGGGGGCGGGGCCTCGCGGTCGCCGTGTCCGCCCCGCCCGCAGCCGCGTCAGGCAGCTGGAATGAGGGGAATCCGCGTGCGGAGGGGTCCGGCCGGCCATCCCCCACCCGGAGCCGCGCCGCCGCATTCCCCGGATGCCCTCTGGCGCCCCGGTAGCCGCCGCCCGGCGGTGGAAGGAGGGGGTGTCTCCGCTGCTGCGTGGGCACGAGGGCCGGCTCCGGCCCAGACCAGCCCCACCAGCCCGCCCCGCCTGCCTGGACGGAAGCGCTAGAGGGGAGATGTTAGAGGCACGGGACCAAGGGTGTGAGAGCCAGGGGCATCCTGCGTTCTGAGCCCCCAGCCAAGCCATGAGTCTGTATTGTTATTCCCATTCTACAGACGGGGAAACTGAGGCTGGGCAGATGAATGTCTTGTTTAAGATTTCAGGACTAGTAAAAGGAGGGGTGGGATTAGAACCAGGAACTCTAGCACTCACTAGTCACTCAGGGCTGCCCTGAAGGACTGAGAGCGGTTTAGGGCTGGCAAATTTCCAAACTTATTTGTAAGGGTTAATAGGTGTGACCTTTCTCAGTGACCGAATGACTGCAGTGCCCAGTACACCTGCTGGTGTGGTGCTGCTATTGACATGTAGACTTTAGGAGTAGCAGCGAGGGAGTGTGGGCCATGGTCTTTGAGCTCCTAGCATGGCCCTGGACCTAGGGGCTGGGGTGTAGCCATGGCCTCTGAGTAACCTAGGACTCATTTTCCAAGGCTGCTTCTGGTTCTCCTCCCACCTGGGAGATGTTTCCAGCAAACCTGGAGCATCCAGTGTCATTTACCTAGTATGGGCCAGGTGCCCCCAAGTCTGACCTCTGGAGAAGCGGGGAGGTCAATGGGCAGCCTCAAATGCTCCCCCCAGCCCAGGGCCAGGGCCATGCCAGCCTGGAATGGGTGCTCTGAGCCTCCCCCCACCCCCCCAGATCACTGCTATAAGTGTATTTTTACTGAGGCAGCCGTAAGGCCGGTTGTGGCAGTGGAAAGAACCATAGCCTATCTCACCCCAAGTGCAGTGCTGGGAACAGAACAGGTGCTCAATTTATATTTATCAAACACATTTTAGGTCTGGGCCCAGGCAGCCCCACCCAGGACTGTTCCAGGCTCAAGGGAACTGTTGTGAGGGGAGTTGGGGAGGAATGGGAGCGAATTAGGGGCTCTACCTGATTGCTCACAGGGCTCCAGTCAACTCTAGCTCCAGAACCATGGGCCTCTGGCCTGCCAGACACCTCTCCCTGGGGGTCCGGCAGAAGTAAATAGAGTACCTTGCCTCCTGACCTACCCTGCTTGGTCAACATCCTCTATGTAGAGAGGAGGGAGGCACCTGGCACCGCCACCTGGCATCACAAGGCCCGCCCTTCCTCCACTCCTCCCAGGAGTCACCACCTGCTAAAACCTTTCCTCTGCTCCCCCCTCACCGTTCCACTCCCGGAACAGGCAGCAGCCTCCAAACTGGCCTCGCTGCCTTCCTCCTGTTAATCCATTTTCCCACAGCAGCCTGTGGTATTTACAAACACAGTCCGATCAATTAGCACTTCATGTTAATAGAGTGAAGGTTTATAGGGCACCGGTCCATGTGCCACACACCCACTGCTTCTTGCAATATGGACTCCAGCGGACCTCCCCGTCCTCAGTTTACCCGACTGCCCGCACCCTCCTGTGTGGCCCTCTCCAGTCCCTTCGCGCCCCATGCCTCACCGCCACACGCAGCCAGCATGAGCTCCCCCCACCCTGCCACCAGCTGCTACACGTGGTTCTCTAAGCCGCCTTTGCACCTGCAATTTCCTTGGCCCTCGCTGCACTTCCCCTTCCCAACTGACCGACTCTTAGTCATCCTTGAAGACTCAGCTCAGTTATCACCGCCTCCAGACCCCCTTTCGGACTCCTCCACACACAGCCCCTGCTTTATCGCATGGCGCTCTAATCGCGGGTACCCTGGCCAGTCTCTCCCAGAAGCAGCTCTTGCCTGGAGCACACACCCGACCCGGCGCAGCGGGGCTCAGCACCCCCTTGTCGCCGCCTGTGTAAATGAATGAGTCACTGAGCCAACCGGGTGAGCAGGCGGCCAGGGCGCGCGGGCAGCGGAGTCAGGCCGTGGGCCGGCCGCTCATTGTCTCATTCATCTCCAAGCCCCCCGCCCGCCACACTCACTCTAGTCCTGGCGCGGCCGGGCCCAGGGGGCGGGGAACGGGAAGGGGCGGGGCGCAGGCGGCTTCCCCGGAACCCAGAGGCAGAGCCTGGCCAAAGGGCTTGCGGGGTGCCCGCGCCTGGAGGGACCCCGGCCACCTTTCCCCGCCCTCCCCTTCCCCACAGGAATCTTAAGTCTCCGCGGGGCCCAGCCCTGGCGCCACCGGGTCCTGGGATCCCGCCTGGGCCGGGCCAAGCCGACCCTCGGCCCCAGCGACCGCCGCTTCCCGCACGATAGCTTCGGGTAGTCTCGGCGCCCGGTCGCCCGCCCTTTCCCCCGTCCCGCCCGCCCGCCCGCGGGGGCCTCCCGGGGCCATGAGGCTGCGGCCCGCCCCGCGCCCGTGCCCAGCGTACCCACCGGCTCGGCGCTTTCCGTGTGCGGGCGGGGGCCAGGCTGGGCGGCGTGGCCGGCTCTGGAGTCCGCGGCCCTGGCACGTTCTCCCCGCCCAGGGCCCGCCCGGGGCCGGGCCGCTGCCTGTCGTCATCCCGGGCAGGGCCCAAACCGAGGCGCGCGCGCGCGCACCCTGCTGCCCCGCCCCGCCCGGGGCCGCCCGTCCCGTCCAGGTCCAGACCCCCGGCCCTGGTCCGCGGAGACTTGGTGCCGCACACTCCGCCACCAGGTCCCAGGACGAGGCGTGCACACAAACACACCGCACACCCTACAACTCTCTCTCTCTCTCTCTCTATCTCTCTCACCCCCCGCCCCCAACGAAGACCCAGCCCTTTCGCTGCAGAGCTGGGTGGGTGCGTCTGATGGGGTTCTCCTTCACCATCCTAGGGCCCCTTTCCACCCCCACAGCAAACCCAACCCTCCTCTTGGGGCAGAGCCAGATCGGTTCTTCCCCATTTGTGACTGCCTCTCTCCCTTCACCCCCAGTTCAGCCCGAGCTACTGTTCTGAGCTGGCACTGCTTTGGGCCCACGGGAACGGGAAGACATTAACTGAGCCTGTGCTATGCGCCCGGAGCTTTGCATGCACTAGTCCTTTGACCTCAGAGCAGCCCTGTCACCTATGTGCTGTTATGCCCAGTTCGTAGCCCAGCCCACTGAGGATCAGGGAGCAGGAGGAGAAGGGATTCGAACCCAGAGTCCCACTTTGAAAAGTCCTGCTCCTAGTGATGGTTAATAGTGGCGCTTAAAACCTTTCCCCTTCTTTCCATTTACCCCTCTTGTCCAGTCCCCTCCTGTTCCACCAAAATCAGAACCCCTCCCCACTGCTCACCTCTTTCCAAAGAGGTTTGCTTGAAAGAGGGCTGTGGGCCCTGGGGAGACACTGCCACCCTTCCTCCCACCCACAGCATCCCAGCTTACAAGTTTGCAGGGCCTGTGGGGATGAACCACGCGGATGATCTCCCCGGTGGGGATCAGCTCCACTTGCAGCGCCATTCCGCCTGTGGATTGCCAGCGTGCTGGGCACTGCGGCTTCTGGGCAAAGGCCTGCCTGCCCGCCCGCCCGCTGGCTATAGCGGTTCCTGCAGCCAGGAATCTGGTCTCACACTGGGATGGCCACTTGGTTCAGCTTCAACTCCAGCCCCAGGGGATGTGTCTGGTCCAGCTCCTCAGGACACAGCTGGAGCAGCCCAGGTCTGATTGGGAGGCCTCTTGGCCCAGAGGGTTGGGGCAGGAAGAGGAGGGGCTGAGTGATGGAGGAAATGCCTGTTGTCCCAGGTAACCAGAGCAGCTGATAGAGCCACCCCTGGGGTACCCTGGGCTCTAGGTCAGAGGGTAGGCGGCCTTTCCCCACAGCAGCTCTATGGCTGGGCCTCTCCCCCTACCCTCACTGGGGTCTGCTGGAGAGCACACTGACCACTCCCCAAATCAAAACGCACATCCTGTCCTAAGCCAAGAGGATCCATCAGTAGGCACTGCCCCTCCTGCATGCAACGCCTCCCTCCCCCCAATTTGCCTGCCTCCCACAGCAGCACACGAGCCCCTTGAGTTTGAAAGGCCAGGGCTGCTGGGGGCTGGCCATATTGGGAAGAGGGGGTTGGCTGGCTGGAGAGGCGGTGGGGGGGGACACTGTGACAAGCCCCCTGTTCCGCCCTCCTCTGGAGCCTCAACCACTTGGGACGTCGATGCCTGGGTTCCTTGGCTGTGGGCAGCCTTAGGCCTGCTGGCTCCTTACTTTCCCATTAGCACCCTCAGGTGCCCCCCACCCTGAATGTTCCTGTTTTTCTGTCTTCATTGTTGCTAAATCACAGCTGACACTTTCCTGGCCTGGGATCGAGCCCTTGGGTCTCCAGCCATTCCTTACGGAAGTGAGAAGGGGAAGTGGATGGGGGAAAGTGACCTTTCAGCGGGAAGGCTGGCATGGGAGGGTGAAGTAGAGCAATGGGCAGTCACCTTCCCCCAGGCACTCTTCCCTTCCCTCTCACAGCCCCGCCCACCCAGGAAAGACCAGCAAAGCTTCCTTCCTTCCTCCAGGAAGCACATCCATCCAGGGCAGGCTCATCCCCGGCAGCCACACAATGGCCCTTATCAGCGGCGGAGCCAGGCACAGAGACCCGGCGCACACCAAGTCTCACATATTTCCTGTTTCCACCCAGTGGGTCAGGGCTGGGCCCAGAGCGGCCATATCCTGACTGCGGCCAAGAGGAGGGAAAGCACTCCCCCTTCCCCTCCCGCCTCTCAATCCCTGCTGGACTCACTCCTGCCAGGCTAGGAGGGTTCTGCCATGAGAAGGCAGAAGGCGGAGCTGTGAGAGGGAAGGGCAGTGAAGACTTAGGGGGCAGGGGGAGGTGGGCATGTCAAGGACAAGCTTGCTCCACAAAGAGGACAGACAGGGGGCCCCTGGACTCAGTAGCCCTGGAGATGCAGCCCCAGGGCCTCAGTAATCATGAGGTAGGTAGAGTGTTACTTCGGGTGTTTGTGTGTGTACAATTGTTCTTTCACAACATAGTTGTGAATAGGTGCATTATTTATATTTTACAGACAATTGAGACTGTGGGTAGAGATAGAACTTTGATTCACACTGGTCTAACCCCTGTGTCTCTCGTCCTGCACGCTACCACAGCTGCCTGCATCGTCCCACTTCTGAGCTGTGGTCTGACAAATGAAGGGTAGTGACAGCACCCACGATGGTGGTGTGTGTGAGAAGGAATGAAGTGGGCAAGTGCAAGGGTTCAGGGTTCTTCGTGTGTGTGTGTACTGGGGGCAGGGATAGAGGTTACCATGGGAACTTCTGGGTAGGGAGCAGAAAGAAAAGATGGTGATGACTTTTTTTGTTAAGCCTCACGCAAGGATATTTTTCCCATTGATTTTTCGAGTGGAAGGGATGGGGAGAGACAGAATCATAGATGTGAGAGAGACACATTGATTGGTTGCCTCCCACACGCCAGAGACCAGGGATGGAACCTGCAACCAAGGTATGTGTCCTTGACCTGGGACCCTTCAGTCCCAGGCCAACGCTCCAACCACGGAGCCAAACTGGCTAGGGCGATGGCGACATTTTTGGATAGCTTAACTCAGGACCAAGGAACAAAAGTAAGGTCTGAGAGAGCGGCAGGTGAAGAGGGATGAGCCAGTCAGAGCAGAGAAAGCACCTTTTCTGGAGTCATCAGTTCTAAGAAACCCATTCTGTTTAGCAGTGCCCAATAGCATGCCTCAAGTGGGCCAAGGACCCAGAGGGCCACTGTGCCAGACCCTCATCCCATTCCCACCCCGGCAACATCTGTTACTCTCAGACACACAAAGGCTGGTCTGGATCTATAGGACCCTCATCCTGGAGTCTAGCAAGGGGCCATCACTAGGTACCCCTTCCCACCACCATGAAGGAGTCACACACAAGTGTAAAAGCCACGTTTCTAATTATCCCCCGATGTAACAGACAACACAGAGAACCAAGGCCCGTTAGGGGCCAGTTCCCGATGGTACACACGGCTCCAAGGTGGAGTATGGAATGCAGAGCAGCTGGAGTGATTCTCAGTTTCCGGTTGCAGGGCTTATGTGACAGTCCCAGAGCAGGCTCCCTGAGTATCTTTTCCTGGGAGAGGGCCGTTGAGTCACCAGTGGCTGGAGGCAAGTGGTAGGAGTAGGAACAGCCATGTCCACAGCACTGGAGAATGCTCCCTGAAGAAGCCCAGGGCCAGATTCTCCAAAACGTCTTATTCCAGCCTTCCTCTTTGCCTGCCCCCACCTCTAGGTCCCAGATGGTCTAGAGAGAGGGCAGGTTTCTGGTTAATGACTTCAGGCAAGGGTGGGGGCAGATGAGCTCCACTGGACAAAGACCACCGTGGAACAACCTGCTAGCCCTTCACAAGATGGCAGGTTGGGGGCATGATCCACCAGCAGAAGTGAACCTGGGTCCAATTCTCTGCTCAGGTCCTGGAACGTCGTGGGTCATACTCCATGGGTACAGGTGGACACCCAACCTGTCCACAACCCCCACATAAGAGCCTGGATAAAGGGGCCCCTCCATCCTGCCCACTCAGTCATACTGCTTCTGTTCAAAGACCTTCTTCCCGTCCCTTAGGGAGACAGGCAATGAGATGCCAAGACTCCTGGAACCCAGCGCTTCTTGCACCAACCAGTCTATGGAGCCTGTACAAATGTGAGCATCCCCCCTCCCCCCCAGCAGCCTGAGGCCCAGGATGGTGTGACAAGAATGCAGGCCTGTGCCAGATGGGGCATGTGCCTGGCAGGCCTGCTTGGGCAGGACTGGAAGTGTGTGTGGGGAAAAGCAAGAAATGAGATGCAAGCTGGAGGGTCCCGCCCACATCCAGTGGACAGCCCCCAGGTAGGTCTTCACTGTTGACAAATTGGCTGGTTTCAATCATCTCAGCAAAAAACCTGTATTTGAGTGGCCAATTCCCGAGATCTGGACTGGAGAGAGCAAAGGAGTGTGGCTAGAACTCCCCTGGGAGGGGAAGGGTACTTGCTGCCCCCCTCAGGGGGCTGGCTGGGCCCCCAGCACTCCTGGAAGTGGTGAGCAGAGCTGGCCGCCCGCTCTGGCCTCCGCCCTGGATTCCCCTCATCTAGGCTCAGATCTGTGGTTGGACTTCACCCAGTGGGTCCTCCTCCAAGAAGGCTTGAGGCTGGATCTGTGGGGATGAGACACGCAGTGAGTGGAAGGGGAAAGACCAGGTTTTCCTCCGCTGTTCCATCACTGGTATTACCCAACTGCTGCAGCTCCAGGTACCAGTTGGCTCCTAGGCCTATGGCCTCAGGGAATGGAGGAGGGGCTCAAGCTCAAGTCCTCTGTGTCCCTTTCCCCTTACCCCACCACGTTACTGTTACCTTGAACGGATTGCTTATCCCCACCACGGAACGTAGACTGTTGCTATAGTAACAGAGGAGAAACTGATCTTCAGTCTCCGGGATATCGCTGATGTTAATATAAACCTGGAGGGGAAGGTGGACAGGAATGGGGTCAGTTCCAGGGCCCTGAGTCCCACCCAGCTCTTGGCAACTAGTTATCCAGCAGCCAAGCCCACCTGCTGAGATGCGGAATACCTATCTTAGGAAGGGGGCCGGTACCTGGTTCAACCCGTCGTTGAAGGAAACCTGGTTGTCCCTGACCCAGACATAGGACACGTAGTCATTAATGTGGCGAAACCCCACCTGTGGGAGGGGGGATTGGGCGGTCAGTAGTCTGGGAGGACACAGGACCTACAGCAAATCCTAAGGAGAGGGTGGTCTCATTCCTAGGTTTGGCTATCATACTGTATACCCACCCTCCTCTTCACTGCTAGCCCCTAGATGTTCTTTAGTCTCTGTGTCCAGCTCCCACGAGCCCTCAGGATGGATAAACTAGAAGGGGGGGGGGGGGGGTAGGGGAGGGGGTTGATGGCTTCCCAGCCTCGCCCACCACATCACCTTGTACAGTCCAATCCAGTCCCAGGGGCTGCTGGGGAAGTCTGGGGTGAAAGAGTAGTTGATAAGCAGAGCATTCTCCATGGTCCACAGGCCCTCTGGCATCAGGGAGATCAGTGGGACAGATACCAATGGCTTCAGCTACACACAGGGATAGGAAAGGGGTTGAAAATCCATAGCATCATTCCCTTCTCTGAGATAAATGTCCTTATTGCGCCCTTCCAACGCGTAAGGGTCAGAGGAGGGGCACCGCAGTGGGGGGCATAGAATGCTAGAGAAAGTAGCAGACCTTGGCTGGCCAGCTGGAAGGAGAAAGGACCAAAGGCTTGTCAGGGGTCACTGGTCCTGGCAGGAGGGACAGAGCTGAGGGTCAGGTGGGTAACCAAGCAGAGAGTCCAGTGCTGGGGGGTGAGAGTGGGGGAAATAGCTAACAGGTTTAAGGAGCCAGGTAGCTGTTCTCAGACCTTCGGGGTTCCTGCCCAAAGACCCAAATTCAGTTTTTCAGGGGAAGGGTGCATGTGGTAGGAACAGCTGTAGGTGTGTAGAAAGAACAAATGGTGTAAAGACAGACAAACCAGTGTGAAAAGGTGAGGGCAGTCAGCAGCTCAAAGGTTAACACTGACTTGGTCATTAGATGGCAAAATACAAGGATGGAGGGAGCTCCCTTTGCAACCTGATCCAGATAGGTTCAGACAAAAAGGAAGTCCAACTTCACATAGTAGGTAATAAGCATAATGGAACTCAGCCCCGAGGGACAGTACCAAGAGGAAATGGAAACCTATTCACACAGGGTTTGAGCCGTTTGTGACAGGCAGAGCCATCAACAGCTCCTAAGCGCAGGGACACCTGACCTGGGAGGAAAGGCAATCATGTCTCCCTACAGGTCTCCCCCGGGGGATCTGCTGACATTAGAATCCAGGGCTGGAGGGTTTGGGGATGTGGCCCAGCATGGCTGCTCCTCTGCCAAGTGCTGGGCAGCCCGGAAGTTCACCTCCAAGTCAAAGGTGCCGGTGACAGGTTTATGGTCACTGATGGTGTACATCATGTGGCTCATGTAGCTCCTCAGAGACAGGGAGAGGTGGGGGGCCGGCCGCCTTGGGGTACAGGAGTCAGTGTGGGGCTGCCGCTTCAACCTCCATAGGATACGGTCAGTCCACGCAGGCTTGCGTTTTTTCTCACTGGGGGTGGGAGGAGAGGAAGAACGGGGAGAGAAGAAATGCTATTTTTGTCTTCTTCTCTATTCAATTACTATTTTAAGTAAACATTTTAAGTTTTACTTAAACTTCAATAGCAATAGTTTTCTAGCAATAGATGCAGAACAGTGTCTCGATGGTGAACTCCATCCGACTCTAGGATCAGAGTACAATTGGGGAAGGTTCTGCCCTGTTAAGGTTCCAGGCTGGTGAACACGTGGCAGGCCTGGAGAAGGCATGGAAAGTCCTGGCCCTTTCCCCAGACCTTGCCCTGAGTATCTCCTCCACTTGCCTGTTCTGGAATGACATCCAGTTTTAAAAGGTAAAAAGGCTATGTGCCCTTGGGCAAGTGACCTCATCACTCTAAGCCTTGATTTCTTCGACTCTAAGATGGGTTGATAATAGCACTTACTTCAAAGAATCTTTGTGAAGATTAAATAAATTAAGGTGAGTCAAGGGAGTGGTCAGGAAGTGGCGACTGCCTAAACCACACCTGCTTGGGCCTCCTTGGGCTGTTTCAACTCTTCACTCTTCTGAGGAGTGTTCCGAGGACACGGGAAAGTGGTATTTCCATCCCAGAGACTACAGACACCGAGTCTTGGGACATTCCGTGCCCAACAATGCTTAACACTTGGTAATAAACCACAGGAATGTACCACTATCCCTTTCAAAGCATTCCCCCTCCCCAACTTCCCTCAGAGTTAAGAGCCCAGACTTGCTGTCACGTCAGAATCCTCCCAAGGACTGACCACAGCCTGTCTCTCCTTCCCCCTCGGTTCCTCTTAGCCTGTCTCCCTTTCCTCCTCTTCCAGGCTCTGGTCCAGGCTCATCCCTGGCCACCTGTAGGACTCATTCTTTCAACCAGATTTACTGAGCCCTCATCATGTGCCGGGCCAACTGGGGATCCGAGAAATGAGAACGACCAGGTCCTTGAGCTCGTTTGACAAACAAATGACAAGAAACAAACAGGCAAAATAAATGTGTCCTAATCAAATATTGCATATATTCCCCCGTTTCTAATAATAGTAGAGCTAAGCATGGGGTCCTTCTGTGCATTAGGCACTGTGACAGGTGTCTGGAAGGCTGTTCTAGTCCTTCCAACACTGGAAGAATGTTACAGATCACACTTTTCTCCCTCACAGGACTCTGAAGTTCAGAAAGGTCACCCTGACCAGGTGGAGGCGGGATGCTTGCCAGGTCTGCTGTCTGAAGTCTGCACTCCCTCCACAGCACTCCCGTCTGCTCCAGCCCCGCTGTGGCCAGTCACAGCTGCCAGGACTGCCTCCCAGCCTGTGCTGCAGCGTGCATTACCTGGACGGGCTTCACTCATGCTTTCTGGCTGAATGGTCATGACTGAATAGAAGAACTGTTTCTGGAGATTATTATGTCTTGACTTTCAAAATACTAAAACAAGTAGATCTGCAAGATTCTCTCTGTTTAAGAACCTATAAAACTGCCCAGCTGGTGTGTTTCAGAGGTTGAGTGTCGACCTATGAACTAGGAGGTCACAGTTCAATTCCCAGTCAGGGCACATGCCCTAGTTGTGGGCTCAGTCCCCGGTGGGGGGCGTGCAGAAGGCAGCTGATCAATGATTCTTATCATTGAGGTTTCAATCTCTCTCTCTCTCCCTCTCCCTTCCGCTCTGAAATCAATTAGATGACTTCCTAGTGTCTCACTGAACTCCGGACACAAGTCTTGACTAGACTGATCATAATGCCCTCTGCTCATTGCCGAGTGGAGAGCTGACTGGGTTCATGTAACACAAGCCTCCTGCAATCCCGGACTTGACCAGGATTTCCCGCCCTCAGCCCTTTCACCCGCCCTGTAATGGAGCTGACCTCGGTTCTCATTACATCTTGGCTCCAGGACACTACCGTGGCTGAGCAAAGCTCTCCCATGCCCAGCATACAACTCGCTCCGTTACTTTGCACAGCTGGGTCAGGCTCCACTCAAGGTGCCTCTCGTCAGTGCTGCTGACCGACCAGAATGCCTGTCCTTCTTCCTGCCAAACTCTGCTGCCTTCTTGACAACTCAGATGGATCCTCCCTCGCCACAGCTTCCACCTCCTTCCGCACTTCCGCATAGAGTTTGGGAACCTTCAGTCTGCCAACACGTGGACTTGATAGTGTTTATTTGGGTCTCTTGCTATGGGAGGGTCCCTCTACTTGACTGGCTGCTCCTTAAACACTGTGTCTTTCCATTTCATCTTTTCGGACCCCCAATTTAAACATATGCCAGGCACCATGCTACATCCCAGGAAGGGTCATAAGTCAGATCCTATCTTTGCACTCTGAGCACTCACAGTACAGTCAGAAAGGCACACAGTGTCTTAAAAGGAGCATGGAAAGCATAAGGCTTTCGGCAGCGTAAGGGCAGGAGAGAACTCTCAGGGAGACGGGGAGTGGTCAGGGAAGGCTTCCTATAGAGATGATGATTGAACTGGTTCTCAGAATGAACGCCGGTCTGATTAGATAGGAATGTTTCTGCTCCCTAATGGGGCTCAGGCCCTGGCCACAGGGGAACTCCTATAATGTCCTCCCACCCTTTCCTGGAGTCACACAGATTCAAGTTCAAACTCTTGCTCAATCACTTACTGTTACCATCCTACTTGAGTATTCCAAGACTCAGTTTCCCTATTTGTAAGAAGTCAGTAACAACAGTTCGCCTAATGAGGATACGGTAGGAATTAAGTGATGCAATCAAAGGTGCGTCATGTCAAGCACAATGTGGACTGTATCTCTGCTGTGGAAATAAGTATCTCCTCCTCCTCTCTACCCAATCTCAGTCCCTGCCAACTGCAGCCCAGACCCAGCTGTCTGCAATAACTTCCGTTCAGTCTCCGGGTGGTTCCCCTACCATACCTGGGGGTGGGGGCGAAGGGACACCTGGCTACCTGGCCCGTGAGCAGCTCTTTCCTGATGGCAAGGGAGGTTTAGAGTCAATTGGAGGAGGGTCTCACCAAGGCCTCAGAATTCCCAGGGTTCTCTTTTCCAATGGATGGTGGGGAGACTGGCAGTCTCCCTAAGCTGTGACCTGGGCCAGCTGAGACTGCCCTCTTACCTCCTTTCTGGCCTGCTTGACTGCCTTGGCTCAACCCTGTTCGTGTCCATGCCTTCTTCTTGTGTGCACTGCCCAGGCCACGACCCCATTCTGTCTTGCTCCACAGTCCTGAAATGGCTCCCCATTTCTTGGCAGGGACACTGGCTCTGCCTTGCCACTGCTAGCTCTGGGCCAGCAGATCTACCTCTCGCCCTGGCCTGGATGTGGAGATCCCTATTCACCCCTAAATCCAAGAGGCCTGGGGTGCTCTGGAGGATCTCCTATCTCCCTCAAAAAACAGTCCTGATAGGAGAAATAAATGAAGAAGCTGTTCCAAGTGAAACACAAAACCTCGTAACATGTAAGGGGTTCTTCTTTTTCTTTCCCTGCCCTAAGTTGGACAGGGACCTCTTGCCAGAACTGCGTTTGGCCCTTTCCCTAAGCCTAAGGTTTTGGTGGTGACCTGGCCCCTTCTCAGCTTCTTAGAAAGGTTTTCAGTAAAATGATCGGGTAGTTCAGCTGGTTAGACCGTAGTCCCAATACACCAAGGTTGTGGGTTTGATCTGTGGTCAGGGCACATACAAGAAGCAACCAATGAATGCATAAATGAGTGGAACAACAAATCGATGCTTCTCTCTCTCCCTTTCTCTCTCAAATCAATAAATGAAAATTTGTAAAAAAAACTATAAAGATTTTTGCCCTGGCCAGTTTTGCTCAGTGGATAGAGCGTTGGCCTGCGGACTGAAGGGTCCCAGGTTCGATTCTAGTCAAGGGCACATGCCTGGGTTGGAGGCTCAATCCCAAGTGTGGAGTGTGCAGGAGGCAGCCCATCAATGATTCTCTCCCATCACTGATGTTTCTCTCTCTCTCTTCCTCTCTGAAATCAATAAAAATATAAAACAAAACAAAATAAAAAAACTATGAAGATTTTAAAAAACAACTATCATCCAAATACATAAATCTGAAAATAATGACAGCAGTTATCACAGTGCTCACTGGGTGCCAGGCACTAGGCTATACATATGCAAGGTCTCATCCAATCCTCAACCAAGGTGGGCACTGTTAGCACCCCCACTTTATAGATGACAAAATCGAGCCTTAGATACCTTGGCCAACGTCATGCACTGATGCAGAGCTGTGCTTCTAACTACTAGATGCGCTGTCTCTATATTCCCCCCCATAAAATTCTCCAGTGATGACTACTACTACTCCTTCCTAATAGTACCTGACCACCCACAGCTAGGGCAGGGGTACTTAATACCAGTAACTGGCTGAGCCAAGCCCCCCTCTGGGGAGGACCAGAAAGCCCTGGGGAGTCAGGGCAGGGGTTCCCAGAATACTGAAAAGCAGCCACTCGTAAGTCAGGAACCAGCTGCCTCCTCTTCTTCTCTGGCCCCACCTGCCCTGCTAACCACCCGTCCTGGACAGCACTGGCTCCCCCGCCTGCTTTCTCTGAGGACAATCTGGGACAGCTCCCACAGCCAATGCCTCAGAGAGGGTGAGAGGCACCATTCCTGAGAGATGACGGCTGGATCTAACCCTGCTTCCCTAATATTTCTACTCTGAGGCACTCCCAGTGTCACTAGGGCCAGCACAGTCTGACTTCCCAGGCTCCCCATTTCCTCCTCACGGGCTAATTCCAGAACCAAGGTAGGCTGGTCCTCTACTGCCGGAGCCCCCTCACCTGGTGTCATAGTTGTTGGAGTTCTTATCAAACTTGTAGGTGGGCGGGAAGAGCAGGGGGCCCTCCTGGAACTCCCGGAGCAGTGTGTCGTATCTCTTGGCAATGCTGAGCTGCAGAGAAAGGCACAGTCCCATTTCCCAACGGTCCTGACCCCACGGCCAGCACCACACTCCATGGAAGGGGTCAGCCATAAGGTGAGGTAAGAGTCAAGCAATGCCACCTTGCTTCCCACAGCCCCAGTGGCCGCCTGCGCATCCCACCCACACCTCCAGAACAGCTGAATCCTTTGCACACATTACCCCGCAGTCCCAGGGGAGGCAGCTGCCTGCCACTTCCCAGTCCTTGGACTAGAGCAGCGGTTGCCAACAGGTGGTCCGCAGACCACTGGTGGTCTGTGAGGTCCAAAAGGTCGGCAACTGCTGGACTAGAGGGACTAAGCTTTAGATTCCATCTCTCTGGGAGCCACTAGCATGTATCAGAGGGGAGGCTGGGGTAGCCGGGTCCCCAAACGGGCCGTATCTCATCCTCTAGGAGGCAAGCCAGCCTGGGAATGGGAACGACGACAGGGATGCAAGAAGGTCGGTGCTCAACAAGCCAAAGACCTTCTTTCTTCCTGTGATAAAGCACACCCCTTAGCTATATCCTGGTTCCTGCAAAAGGAGACCAGGCTGCCCCACCCCACCCCACCCCCACCCCCAGTGTGAAGCCCTGTTAGAATCCTCCCTGCCTGGGCAGAGGGATTTCAGGGGACTGGGAAAGGAGAAAAGCACGAGGGAACCTGAGCAATGCTCCCCACATTTCAAGTTGGACCTCCACCCTGGGCTCAGATCATCCCCCTGGAACCCCCTGGTACCTGATCCTTCTCCCACAGGTCACTGTAGCACTGACTTTTCACGGCTTCCCGAACAAAGTGCAACCCAAAGTCCTCGATCCGAAAGTTCATGTCTCCGAACCAGATAATGAGGCTTCAGAAAGAAAAGGCAGCTGAGGTTTGTGATGAGGACAGAGAAGGGAGGAGCAACAGATGGCTCAAGCCTGCTCCCTCCAGGGGCTGCAGGCGAGAAGTCAGTGCTGGGTGAGCACTAGGTGAAGACCAGGGCATAGGCCCAACAGGACTGTGCTTATGGCTCCTACCCCATCTTTTAAGGTGAGGAGACCAGCTCCCAGGGCAAGTGGCAAATACAAGCAGGATCTGCCCCTCCCGCAACCGGCCACTGGGCAAGGCTGAGAACCAGCCCTTTGGACCACCCCAGGAACCACGGTTCTGGACCAGGGGTGTTCGGAAGTGTCCAGGGCTTCCAGGCAGGACAGAGGGGCCAGGGAAGGGGAAGGGGCCCCAGACCTCAGGCAGGCAAAGCTGGATAAGAGAGCAGATGGGTGTCAGGGCGAGGCTGGGAGAAGAGCACACGTTGCCTCTGGCTGGGCAGCAGCGATGTGGCAGAGGACGCGGGCCTGGGCTGTGTGGGAGACAGGGCGGGGCGGCAGTTTGCAACTGCATGCTCACTCATGGTCCAGGATGTTGGGGATATCAGGTCCCTCAAAATTCTGCATCTCCAGGATCCAGTCAAAATGCTCCAGCCGCTGGTCATTGTTGGCCAGGTGCGGGGGTAGGTGGCAGTTGATGATGCTGACATAATAGCCATAAAACTTCAGGCAGATGTTGACGCCCCCTTTGTTCCCCTGGTAGGACAAGTGGGTAGAAGAGTTGGGAGCTGCTCTGGGTAGGAAATACCTCTCTTTTCCCATCATAGACCCAAGGGGAGATGGTCACTCCTCCCACAGGCTTTCCTAGGGCCAGACATTCAGCTTCCCAGGGCGAGCTCTCCATCCACAGAGCCCAGCTCACCCGGCCTGAGGTCTCAGGATACCAAGACCCCGGAGGCAGGAGCGTGGGTATGCAGGGCACTATACTGGGCAGAATGCCAAGATTCATTTTATCCCTTTTTCCATTTGTCCAGCTCTAAGGCCCCAGCCCTTCCCAGGCCAGGAGGCCTCCCAGTTCATGGCCCAGATAAGACTCCGTCCTTACCCAGTACCCGAAGAGGCCAGTGGGCGTGGACTTAGCAGAGAGGATCTGGATAAAGGGCAAATGCTGATACTTGGCAAAGACCAGTAAGAGGAGCCCCTGCATGCGGACAGAGGAGACCTGCAGGACAGGGGAGGGTAATGGTCATTCACTTCCCTGCACAGGCCACGTGTGTCCCTGCCGGACGCCGTGCTACAGATGCCCTCCCCCGGGCTACGGTATCTCAGTTCAAGTCTCCGAGTTTCACTCCCTTTAGCTGCCAAATGATGCATTGTGGGAGTTGAGCAAGTTTATTTCTGTTCCTGGACCTGGAGGTTGAGGACAGAGGAGGCAAGGCTGCCAAGGCACCATGCCATCAGGTGGGCAGCGACTCTTCAGTCCCAGCCCCAGGCATGCCTCGGCGCTCCTCTCACCGATGCCCTCCTAAGGTCCTCTGGGTACTCTTGGGCCACCACCCCTGTGGGCCAGGGCCTCAGAGAGGAATGCAGCTATGCAGGGTAGTGGCTAAGGGCACTGACTTTCAAATCCTGGCTCGGGTTCTTAGTATTTGATACTGGACAAGTCTCTCAGCCTATTATCTCACTGAGAGAGCAGGAATCTATCTCACAGATACTGGAAGAATGAACTGGCAGCTATTATGTTTTGGTTTAAGGATTCTTTATTTTTTTATTTATATGTTTTCTTGATTTTTTACAGAGAGGAAGGGAGAGGGATAGAGAGTTAAACCATCGATGAGAGAGAAACATCGACCAGCTGCCTCCTGCACACCTCCCACTGGGGGTGTGCCCGCAACCAAGGTACATGCTCTTGACCGGAATCGAACCTGGGACCCTTCAGTCTGCAGGCCGACACTCTATCCACTGAGCCAAACCGGTTAGGGCTTGGTTTAAGGATTCTTAAAAGTAAATACAGCCCGCCAAGACTGGTTTGGCTCGGTGGATAGAGCGTCGGCCTGCAGACTGAAAGGTCCCGGGTTCGAATCCGGTCAGGGGCACATGCTCGGGTTGTGGGCTCGAGCCCCAGTAGTGGAAGTGCAAGAGACAACCGATCAATGATTGATTCTCTCTCATCATTGATGTTTCAATCTCTCTCCCCCTCTCCCTTACTCTCTGAAATCAATTAAAAAAAAAAAAAGTAAATACAGGGAAGGAACATGAGAGAGCCTTCCAGGGTCCTGGAAATGTTGTAACATGGATGTATATACAGATAAAAATCCATGAAACCGTACAGTTACTTTCTGCATACGTTATAGCTCAGTGACAAAAATTAACACATATGGTGGGCAGTTGGATGTTCACAAAAGCAACATCGAGGGGATGACAGTGAGTACAAAAGACGCCTTCGCAGGTAGGGAAGAAGAGCTACTGACGCGTCCTATCCAACTCTATAAGGGTCCACTGTCCGTTTTTCAGATGAATGACCCAGGCTCAAGGAGACTATGTAACCAGCAGGACCGCCTGGATAACAACATCAAAGAACCAGGACTGCGAAAACGCTTGCTGCCTGTGGCAAGAGGTGGGCTGGGCATGAGAACGGGCCTTAGCTAGTGACCCGCTATCTCAGCTTCAGGCTGTCTACATCCACCACTCAAGTAGCTGTTTCCGGAGCCTGAGGTGCAGAGGCCAAGGAGGAAATCCCCGGGTGGGGAGTGTGTACTGGGGCCTTCCAGGAATTATGAAACTTGATCCCGCAGGCCAGGAGCTCTGGCACAGTGGAGGAGTCAAAGCAGGGGGAACCCCAAACCCCGGACCGAGTGAAGGAGGCGTGAGAACCTAGGGTTGAGCCCTGATTGCTACAACTGTGACCACAGCTCTTCCCTCCATCCCCAGTCTTGGTTTCTACTCTTCACATGCACATACGGTAATGAAAGTAGGGGAAGGGCTAGACTATGAGGGACTGACTCCCAAGGGAACGAATAAAGATTCAGGGAGAGTTTCAAGTTTAATCCTCACTAAGAGCTGACTTGGGCACCAGTCCACTTTGTGAAGGAGCAGGGAAGTGGAGGGGTGGGGGCGGGGTGGGGCAGGAAAGCCTCAGACGGGGTGAAAGGGTGGGGCTGTGAGGAAAGGCAGATTTGCAGGGGAAGTTCCAATTGGAGGAAATGAAGTGGGCAGGGCTAAGGAAGGGCCTAGAAAGGAGGTGACTGCGAGTCCTGCAGCCAGCAAAGGGGGCAGCCCCAGGCTTCTCAACCTACTCCTGTCCAAGGAACAGGCTGCAAGCGGGGCTCACCCCTTCACCTCAATTCTTGGCTGGGGGTAGGAGGGTCCTCTGATTTGGGTGCCAGGCCCCGAGGCCGGCCTCCCAACCTTGGGAGGTGGCAGGGGTGGGATGGGTTGTATCCCTGCCACAAGCTGAGCTAATTTCCTTGGCTCAATTCCATTCTACCAATCCCTTGCCAGTTAGCTGAGGTGCAGGAGGCCTCGTCTTGGGAAGAAAGTGGGTGGTGAGAGAAGTGGTTCTGCCTTCTGAGAGGATCTAGCTCCATGTCTGCAGGAAGTGGCCTGAGTTTAACCTGGAGGGAGCCAAAGGCTCGGGGCTGGTATTTTCTAGCCTGTCTGAGGACCAAATCATGAAGTATTTCCTCCTTGGGCTCTGCCCTCCTTGGGAGGAGTCACAGCTCTTGCTTCAGCACCCTTAAGCAAATGAGGGTAACAATTAATTCTAAAGAAATCCAGTCACCCAGCGAAGGGAATAGGGCAATCCTGGTATTTTCATGAAGCACTGCATTAGGGGCTTTGAATGGGAGTGTGTTTCATCCCTCAGCGATGCAAGTCAGAAAGGTGATGATCAGAAATCTAGAGCCTTCCTGTGGATTCTCCTATGGTCTAAGAGATAATGGCCCGCCATGACCGGTTTGGCTCAGTGGATAGAGCGTCGGCCTGCGGACTCAAGGGTCCCAGGTTCGATTCCAGTCAAGGGCATGTACCTTGGATGCGGGTACATCCCCAGTAGGGGGTGTGCAGGAGGCAGCTGATCGATGTTTCTCTCTCATCGATGTTTCTAACTTTCTATCCCTCTCCCTTCCTCTCTGTAAAAAATCAATAAAATATATTTTAAAAAAGGTACTGGCCCTTCAGACTGACAACCCTTTTCCTCCACACCTACCTCCCCTTTCCTAACCTCTGGGCTCCTGAGAATTTGAGGTGCATGACCCCTATAATCGAAGGATACTCTATACCAACAGTTTAGCCATAGACAGGACACCTGTCAGCCTGGAGCCCAACCAGTATAGCAATATAGTAGTTAAGAATATGGGTTATGCCCTGGCCGGGTGGCTCAGCAGATCATAGCGTTGTAGATTGCAGGTTCAATTCCTGGCCAGGGCACATACCTAGGTTTTGGGTTTGATTCCCAGCTGGGGTGCGTATGGGAGGCAACTGCTTGATGTTTCTCTCTCACATCTATGTTTTTCTCTCTCACACTTCCTCTAAAAAAAAAAAAAAAAACACCAAAAAATTGATAATTAAAACACACACACACACACACAAAACCCCATATCATTGGGTGAGGATTAAAAAAAAAAAAAGAGCCCTAGCTGGTTTTTCTCAGTGGTTAGAATGTCGGTTTTCGGACTGAAGGGTCTCAGGTTCGATTTTGGTCAAGAGCATGTACCTCGGTTGCAGACTCTATCCCCAGCCCTGGTTCAGGGCATGTGCGGAAGGCAACCAAACGATGTATCTCACATTGATGTTTCTCTCCCCCCCTCCCTTCCATTCTCTCTAAAAAATCAATGGGAAGAAAATATCCTTAGGTGAAGATTAACAACGACAACAAAAGAATCCCTTCCTCTCTGAAATCAATAAAAATATATTTAAAAAACCAACAATCCTGGATTCAAACTCCAGAGAGCCTGTATGACTTCTGAATCTTTTTTTTTTTTTTAAAATATATTTTATTGATTTTTTACAGAGAGGAAGGGAGAGAGATAGAGAGTTAGAAACATCGACCAGCTGCCTCCTGCACATCTCCCACTGGGGATGTGCCCGCAACTCAGGTACATGCCCCTGACCGGAATTGAACCTGGGACCTTTCAGTCCGCAGGCCGACGCTCTATCCACTGAGCCAAACCGGTTTCGGCGACTTCTGAATCTTGATGTAATCTGTAAAATACCTGTATTTCAAGAGTTAAAATTTAAAAATAATGTAATAAAGAGCTTATTTATAATGTCTATCATCAAGTAAGAATCTGATAGATGGTAGCAATTGTTATTATACTCAGAGATTGCAAGCTAGCCGTCTGAGGAGAGATTGGCTAGGGATGGGGCGGCCACCGAGGTGTTCATAAGCCCTACTGCACCTCCCCAAGGAATTCTCCCAACTGAAAAACATCAAGGTATAAACTAACCCCTGGGGTCCCAGCTCAGCGCCAGCTCCTACAGGCAGGAGCCCCCGGGAACAGGGTGTAACTGAGGCTGAGGCCTTTAAATAAATGGGAAACAACATGAAAGCCTGAGTGGGAGGTTAAAGGACTGGGGGTTAGTGACAAGAGGTAAGACACATTTCCCAGGTGCCCATGAACTTGACAATTACCTTGACGAAGCTGAGAGGGGAAAGCACATTCATGAAGAAACTGCTCCATGGGTCTTCAAAGGCAGTGTCAGAAAGGAGGCTCATGATCCCACGGTTCATTTCCTGCAAACTGCCCACCCCAGGTCAGAGGCTCTCCCCCTGGCCTGGAGGGTCCTGCCTCTACCACAGACCATTAATGCTGCCCTCAGCGGACTTTCAAGCGTTGGGTTCTCAAGACTGCGCTCTCTCCCTCCCCTGGCTCTTGACTGCCAACCCCTTGCCATTGCTGACCCAGGACAAGAGACTCTGACTGGCCCTGATGCAGGCTGAAAGCTCCTAACCTTCAGACTCCAGGGAGAGGGAGGACAGATTACAGCAGGTCCCCAGGGAGACAACAGGACTGGCCAGGCTTACCTGACCTCAGATAGAGGGACAGGTGAAGGGGCCCTGCAGACACCTACCCAATGACATACATGTCCAGATTCGGGTCCTGCTTGTCCAGCTGAAGGAGATGATCAAGGTCTAGAGGGGGTGCGGCAGAGGCCACATTCCATGTCACGACATGTAGGCTGTGGGAGGGATGAAAGGTGACGTCACGGAGGAAGGAGGACAGCGCACGTCCAGGTCACACAGAAGGGCGTGTAGGCCTGCTCATGGACGCACCACAGCCCACTACAATCATGATGAGAAACATGACTTTCTGCATCTGGTGGTGGGGATCGAGGCGCTGAACTACAAGCCCTCCATCTACACTGTTGTTCCCTGAAGCAGGAAATTCCCACCCTGGATGGGCTCCTCCATGCAGGCCCACAGCTGCCCACATCTGGCAGCACTGGTGCCGCTGACACTAGGAGAGCTGAAGGGGTAGACAGTCGGGAATTTATTAATTTCACCAGCTATTCACTCTGCAGCAATCATCTATGGCTCGGTCAGCAACTTTCCACTCCCCAGTCTTTAATCCAGCTCCCAAGACCACCAGAAAGATTCTGGAGGTTCAGCTTTCACCTTATGAGAGACCTCAGCACAAGAAAAGGAGACTTAAAAAATAACAGAGATAACACCATGTTCCCTTCCTCACTCCTTCCTGTGGTTGTGATCCCTGGAGCAAAACTACTTCTGCCAGCATTTAAGAACGTCTAAGGAGCCCTAGCTTGTTTGGGTCAGTGGGTAGAGTGTCGGCCTGCGGACTGAAGGGTACCCAGTTCGATTCCAGTCAAGGGCACATACCGGGTTTTGGGGCCCGATCCCCAGTGGGGGACATGCAGGAGGCAGCCAATTAATGATTCTCTCTCATCATTGATGTTTCTATCTCTCGTTCCCTCTCCTTTTCCTCTCTGAAATCAATTAAAAAAAAAAAAGCCTAAGGAGAAGATTCGAAATAACAGCTTTCTCAGCATCTCAAACGTCTATCGTCTTTTGGGGAAAGTAATCAGTTGGATAATATTTTCCATCTCAGCTTCGTATGGGCCTAGGCCCTAGGGAAACAACAGAACAGCAGGTCTCAGGGGAAGGAGAGACTTGAAGATAACAAGGGAATAGTTACAGCAGCACTCCGAGGAAGCCCGTGTGCTGCGTCCAGAGCGGGCAGTGGCTGCAGAACCTGTGGAGAGCAAGGGCAGCCACAAGCCTCAGGGGAGTCCTAGGGACGTCCTGAAGAGGACCTGCAGCAGCTGATCTAGAATGCGAGAGGGTTACAAAAGGGTAGGATTCCCAAAACGTCTCCCCTCCACCAGGCCCTGTTCTTAGAGGTTCATGTTGTAAAAAGCACGACTTGAAGAAATTCTTGGCCGGCGGAAACAACTTCCTGCCCCTTCCCTTGAACATCAACAAAACAACACAAAAAACCTCTTCCCAGGCACAAGAGTGTGTGCTTCGTTCGTTCGTTTGCGATCTATCTCCCCCTGCTGTCCAACGGAGGATTCAGACAGGCAGCCCTTTTATCCCAAGGCTCCTTGTTTTCCCAGGGACCTGCTCTAAGTGAATGGGGAGCAAAGTCGGGATTTCTTGCCCAAATTCTCAAGTCGACGATTAGCAGCAAATCCTCGCATCGTGACCTGCACTAAGTAAGTTGGCGATTAGCGTTCAAGAGCAAGCATGGGACCAGGCTATAGGATCTTAATTAACTGCACGCATTTGTTTTCGGGTTTTAGGAGCTCACCACGGGATCAGGCTGCCCCATGATGTAAGTGCCGATTAAAAGTAAGAACAGTTTCTACTCTAGAGCTGAGGAGAGTGCCTTGTTATGTCTCTAACTTCCAACAGCGCACCCTGCCTTCTCCAGGAGCCAAATGGGCAAATAGCTCGGCGGCTTGCGTTTGGAAGGGGCGTGGGGCTCGGACTTAACATAGCCCGCTGGACAGTGGGATCGTTTGGGAGAAACTCCGAGTTAGAAGCAGCCCTGTAGGCCCGGTCCCGTCTCTCCCAGACTGGTTCTCCCCAGATCCGCAGCCCCAATTGGGTCAGAAGCAGTCAGTGATCCAGCTCGGAGCAGGGCCTTCCTCACCTGAGCTTCCTGTCTCTCGGTTCGGCTGGCTTCAGTGGGTTCACAGTCTCCATCGTCCCCCCGCGGAGACCCGGCCGGCTCGCCCCAGCGGGTCCAGGGCCGATCAGCGCTCCTTGGGCCGCAGGTCCGGGCCGGCGCGGGCTCGCCGGATTGTTTTCTTCCGGATTCGGGACCTCCGCCTCGGCTCCCGTAAGGGGCGGGGCTTGAGCGCTCGGACTCTGGGTGGTGCGGCCGGGGAAGAGGCGGCGCTCCCCACAGGCGCGCAAAGGTGAAAGGCTGAGAGGACGGGAGCTTAGGGACCCGGGACGCGAGGGGCGTGTCCTCCTGTCGTCAGAACCCGACGTCACACTGCCCGCCCGGCGTGCGGGGCGTGGCTGCCCGGGCGTCCCCACCGCCGCCACTCGCCCCCAGGATCCTACGGCTCCCAGAGTGCTCCGCGCGAGGCCGGCCGGGGGGCCGTCTTCCGGCGGAGCCGTCGCCACCCGCCTGAGCGTCTCGGGCCCCAGCCGGTTTCACTAGCACCGAGTCTGAGGTCGGTGGCTTCCGCGCTGCCCCGCCCCCGCCCCACTTTCCGACGCCCTGAGGCCCGAAGCCGCTGCTCTCGGCAGTTCTGCCGGTAACCCAGCCCCCCCCAGGTGATCTTTCTCGGCGGTCTTTGGGCTCCTCCCTTCTTAGTTCTCCACGCCGTGTAAATTGTTCGTTTTTCGCGCTTCAGACCCATAGATTACCTATTACACACTGGGCATGGGGGTTCTTGGACTCAGAAAAGTCGCCGTCAACGAAGGAAACACAAGTCACTGCCTCTATTTTACGACCAAACGAGAAATTATGATTTACTTTGTTAAAGATTAACTGATTTCTTTAAAGTCACTGGTTGTTTTTTGGGGGTGGCGGGGGTGGGGAGGGCAGTGCATGGGATTCCTTTGAGGATCTGATGAGAGCCGTGACTTCACCAAGAAAAATTCAGTTTTACAAACAAGCCTCATGAGGGTCACGGACCCGGAAGCAAAGTTAAGAATTATTTTAAATATACATTTTGTTTGGTAGGATGGGAAGAACAGGGAGATGTGAAGAGGGGATATAAAAGCAAAAATAACTGCCGGTAGGAAATGGCCAAATGACTTTCCGATATGTGATGTTTGCGTAAGTAAAATAACAAGGGGGTGGTTTAATTTACTGAAGTACACCTGCAAAAATTTTCAGAGATACCTGGTACCTTTCCTAACCCTTCCCTGGCAAAATGGGTGACATCAGCAGGAGTTTGAGGATATGTAAGCTGTAAACGGACATAAGGACATCACCAATAAGTTCGACTCCGTGAAGCTCTGTCTAGGATTTTATTAGACTGCTTTCCCCCCAATATACCTGTATTGGAAGATTGAGACAAAAAGGCACAAACTCACATTAAATAAAGTAATCTAATCAGGTCTACAAAGTGTATTTTGTAAAAGAAGTAGCACTAGAAACCAACCAAAATAAGTCAGGGAGTCCCGGTAGGGACTGTAAGAGAACTTGGGAAGATCCACGCCTGCCCACAATACTGACCTGTCCCTGACCTCTCTCTCTGAGAAGGGCAGAGCCCAGCGCCCCTCCCACAGAGGCACTGCTGCTTCCAGCCGGGCTGTGACCCTGGAAACGAAAGGAAGCAGCTGATCTGAAGGGGCGGGGCACATCCTCAGGCACTACCCTGGAGCTGAGTCTTTCATCATAAGCCCCTCTGAGGACTAGCCACTTTGGGGGGATGTGAAGAGGGAAGGGGGATACTTAGAAGACTACACTGTTGCCCAGCAGCAACACTATCTGTGGGGATGGAATAGACGGGAGAAATCCCTCCTTATGCTTATATGGGCTGCAGCCCCAGACCTAACCGACTCCAGGAAATTCTAGCTCAGCTCATGTGGATGCTTATTTACTGGGCAACAGGTGAAGGTGGGAGGAGCCAGAGAAAAGGCAGATAAAGAGTGAGTCCCCACCAGAGCTGGAGTGATATGTGTGAATCTCAGAGAAGAGCAGAAGGAAGAAGACTAACACTGACCCTCAAACCACCTAAACAACTGCTTAGAATATTACCAGTTGTTTCTCCCAGGATAACCCACATCTGGACTTCACTTAATTGATGAAGAAGGGGGAATGTTAAGCACAAATATAATTATAGCTAATGCAGTGCTTATAGGAGAACATTCACATTTTTCTCCAACAGGAACGCCTCTTCAATTTTTCCAGTCAAAATAAATGCTACTAGCAGTTGGGATGTTAATAACCAACTGAACTGCACACCAACTTCCTTACTACTATAGACCCCACAAGGTGAGGACACTAAAAGGAAGGTGTAACAGGCCTCGATGAAGGTCAGAGCTAACCATTCTGAGGAGTCTGAGTCTGTCCACCTTTGCCCCAGGAGGGCCACAGGGAAGCATCCTTCAGGATGTCACGGGTGCAGTCCTGTGAGAGACTCCCTTATTGCACTTAGAAATAAGGCAAAACAAATGAACAAAAATTTGAGGATAAATTTTCCCATCCCACTTCTCTCCCAACAGAGATTTGGTTTCTCTCATTAGCAGCTGTGCCCAGGCTAGCATGGGCTTGGATCACTATACACTTGGCCAACATTACTTCACAGGGTTTGGGAAGTGTTAGGTGACACCACAGCTATCTCAGATTCTCCCATGGGGAAGGCATACCCAGGTTCTGCCAAGTTGTAGGAAAGTCTGAAGCGCTCAGTGGCTTTTTTTTCCCCTGGAACCTGGACACCCTCACTGGCCTACTTTGGTAGAGTTCTGTACTGTGGTCACTACTTGCTTTTGATTGTCCAGGACAGAACTCAGCTTGGGGGCAGGATGAACTGAGTTCTTGATTCCCAAGTCCTTTCCAGCAACTGGAGACAAGAGGGAACATGTTCGGCTGGGAAGAAGCTATTTGCATGCTCATTTTGTGCAGCATGAAAAGATCAGGACTCTTGTGTCCTGACCAGCCTCAAAGACAAGAGGACAAGAATCTAAGAAAGCACAGAAAAAAGAGGATTATTGCTGAGTGACAGCACCAGCCCAAATGGGAAGAGGAGCATGGACATACAGAGCTCCTCAGGGGGCAGACTAGTATATATAGGGCAGGCTCGATTCTAAGGGTCACACTGGACAGGCCCCTCCAGGTGGAGAGCTGGCCCTGGCATATCTGCAGAGACAAAGACAGAGTGGGCAACAGGCAGGCTGAGAACCCATAGGTATTTCTAAGACTACTGACCAGAGGTGCAGTGCCTGGGGCAGGGGTTATTTGTATTTGTTAAATTTTCAAAGCAGAGGCTGGCTGGGCCTTGGGTATTTCTTTGGTGCTTAGAGCACTCTAACAATGGGTTACTGGGAGCAGAGGTCAGAGTTATGAAGCTACATTGCTGTTCTGTGGAACTAGGGGGAAAACTATTTCTGACTCATCCCCAGGTGAGCACTCAAAATTGCAAAGATCTGTTTAGGAAGCAAAATACCTCAGTTTATCCCAAGGCTGAAAACAAACAAACTTAAATCGATTAAATCACCACATCACAAAAGGCAGCTATTTTGAAAGACTAACAATGTCACTTGAAAATAAAGGGGGGGGGGGGGCACACAGAAATGGATTGAGAACACAATGGCTGGAGAGGGAGGAGCTGTAAATACAGCAACCTCCACGCCACATATCTCAGAGGAGCAGGCTCCTGCACACACGGGCTTCATAATACCAGAGGGTCTATTTGTTCACAATATTCAAGGGCGTCTAGAATTAGCTATAGTAAGGGATCGAAAGTTGCCTGAAG
Source organism: Myotis yumanensis (assembly GCF_028538775.1). Taxonomy (NCBI): domain Eukaryota; kingdom Metazoa; phylum Chordata; class Mammalia; order Chiroptera; family Vespertilionidae; genus Myotis; species Myotis yumanensis. The sequence continues at coordinate 18,726,268 of NW_027223767.1, read as the reverse complement.
AATGGGCACAGAAAGGCTGCGTCCGAAGATGGCCTGTCACTCGGGAGGGTGGAGCTGCTGGGCCTTCCTGTTGACCACTGTCTTGCAAAACTAGAAGAGAAATACAATTATTAAGGAAGCAACAAAGGAAAACAAACACTGTAAATCATTGATTGGGGAATTTCAAAAGGAAGAAGGTTGCCAGTTGGTGTGGTGGGGGCTAGAGGGAGAGACAGAAATAAGGTTCAAGTAGTGACTGAGAAGCTGACACTGTAACAATCCACTTAATCCTACTCTGATCTCCCAGTTCTCATGCTGACACACGTGTCAGGGAGAGAGGTTTGCATCACTACCGGCATCCCTCCCACCCCAGGCCTCCTAGTGCTAGGGGACAGCCAGTTTTTATTTGATAAAATGATCTCTCAGAGACTGATGGAGAACAAGGCCAGGTTTTGTGTGTGTGTGTGTGTGTGGTATTTTTTTTTAAAATATATTTTTATTGATTTCAGAGAGGAAGGGAGAGGGAGAGACAGAAACATCAATAATAAGAGAGAATCATTGATCAGCTGCCTCCTCTCCACACCCCCTACTGGGAAGTGAGCCCGAAACCCAGGCATGTGCCCTTGACTGGAATCGAACCCGGGACCATCCAGTCCATAGGCCGATGCTCTATCCACTGAGCAAAACCAGCCAGGGCTGTGTGGTATTTTTTATATATATATATATATATATATATATATATATATATATATATATTGTTTTCAGAGAGGAAGGGAGAGGGAGAGATAGATGGAAACATCAATGCTGAGAGAAAAATCATTGATTGGCTGCCTCCTATACAACCCCTACTGGGGATGGATCCTGAAACCTGGGCATGTGCCCTGAACAAGAATCAAACTGTGATCTCCTGGTTCATGGGTCAATACTCAACTACAAGGTCAGGTTTTTCATTCCATGACCAAACCCACTCTGAGCTGCTAGAAAAGCAGGTCTGGGTATGTGTAGGGCACTGGGAGCAATTAGAAGGAAGGGAATTAGGGGAGAGTAACAATATGAAACAAGGGACATCCCATTCTGGTCCTACAGCGTGGGCAGAAATACTCTCCACGCTTTTGAAAGATGCTACCTCTGATGAGGACAGCTACTTAGTATGGGATCAGGGGGTCTAAGGAAGGAAATAAAGCACCAGACACAACAATGAACACCAACAAACTTTCGGGGTGGGGTGGGCAGGGGATGCTATCAGATGGGAGTTAGGAACTGCTCTGGCACTGGGTGAGGGTGGGGGGTAAAGAGAGTGCCCTAGAATGCTAGCTTCAACTTGAAATGGCTCCAGTTAGGAGAGGAAGAGTAATTAGTTTCAGAGAAGCTTCAATTCTGCACCCACCGCCCCCATCCCATCCTCACTACCCTGTCTGTCTCTTTCTGGATAGTTCTTTGTCCCTGAAATGTACCAACAATCATAATTTCTTTCAGTGGAAGTCCAAAAGCATGACAAGCCTGTGACAGTCATCATGATTCCTAGAGAGTAGGATGAAGAATGAAATTGGTTTTCTGACTCCATAGTGAGCCGCTGAGGCCTTGAGGACCCAAACTGATTTTAGCACCTATGACATACACAGTGAGAAACTGGGTACATACAGTGCAGAAGGGAGTGGAGTGGCTTTAGTCATCTGCTGTCATTCCTTTCACTGGGTCCTTTTGTCTCATCTGAAACAGAAAAAGCAACAAAAATTGAAGCCTCTTGCTGCTGATAGAACTCCACCACAGATACATCCTGCCAATAGATAGTCAATCAGAAGAATAGAGTTCTGCATACATAGAGCCAAAGCTAACACATGTTATCTATTATTTCTTTGTTCCAAATGCTGTTCTGTAGCATTTGTACATACACAAGCTCTGAAGAATCTGAACTTTTAAGCTACAGTCCTCCTCAGAGTTACGTTTTATTCACTAAAACTTTAATACCGACACATACTGCAGGGATTCTACCTCAGTAGTGGTAGTTCTCCACTGGGAAACATCCTCAAAATATATTTCCTGCCACATTTCAAACCCATGTTTTGTGTTCACACACACCCCTGCACCCCCGTATGTCCATGTGGAACATGGGCATGGTAAAAAAAAATTCTCCTGGTCCTCCCCAATGTAGGTAAGAGTTTCCTCAAACATGGTAAAAACTAGAGGCCCGATGCGCGAAATTCATGCAAGGGGCTCAGCCCTCGCAGCCGCGGCTTCATCTGGAAGGTTGTTCAGCTGTCCGGTCTAATTAGCATATTATGCTTTTATTATTATAGATAATTGCCTGGGTTACTTGTAGATTCTTGGGTCCTAGACCTGATAAATCAGGACCTAAAGGAGATGGACCATAAGTGAGTCATAAAATCAATCAATCTGACAAGCCTCACTTCTCATAGCCCACAGCAAAGATCCTCTGCTCCGAACAGGAAAGTCTATTTTCAGACACACCTCTGAGTAGGCTCTTAACTATACCTAGAAAGCCTGTTTTCTGTAGATTTTGCTCAAAACTCACTTTCCTGAATAATATCTTTAAATTATTATTGTTCCTGTAACTTTAGTTGTCCAAATTAATAACTGTTACTATATTACTTCCTAAGGGTTCAACGAATTCAAGAGTTTCCAACATGACAGATCTGTGAAAGATAAGGACACTGTCATATTTTTAAAAAGACAAAAACTTGCCCCCTGTGGGATAGGTAGGAATTGGGGGTATTTTGTATGAACATAATATGTACGGTAGATATAGAAATAAATATAAATGTAAAAGTTCCCTAGCTCTGTCCTATGAGAAGGCCTGGGAGCACCAACACCCCAATAGTAATGAGCACACCTAGCAGCCACACACCTCCCTCCACTAAAAGGAACCAGGGCTTCTTGGAGATATGGCTGATTCTAGGGTTGAGTCATGGAAAGAACAAGACCAGCCTGGGACACCCTGTTGTGCTTCAGGTGAACAAAGGTAAGTAACCTCACCAGTAACTAGACAGAAGGATAGAATACAATGAAAAGAACACCAAATCTTTGACATTCTGGCCTAAAAGACATAAACTGGGTCTAATCATGCATAATCACTGGACAAAGCCAAATTGAGAGACATTCACAAAATGACTAGCCTATAACCCTAAAAAATGTTAAGGTCATAGATGCCCAGGAAAAATAGGAATATCAGTAGGTTGAAAGAGACTAGAAGGCTGCAGTGTGTGGTCCTGGGTTGTATCCTTTCCTTTAAAGCAGGGGTGGCCCTTTTTCTGCCAAGGGCCATTTGGATATTTATAACATCATTCGCAGGCCATACAAAATTATCAACTTAAAAATTAGCCTGGCCTGGCCGCTGTGGCTCAGTGGTTGAGCATGAACCAAGAGGTCACCGGTTTGATTCCCAGTCAGGGCACATGCCCAGGTTGCGGGCTCAATCCTCAGTGGGGTGCATGCAGGAGGCAGCCAATTGATGTTTCTCTCTTAGCAATGTTTCTATTTCTCCAGCCTTCTCCCTTTCTCTCTAAAATAAAATCAATAAAAACATTAAAAAAAAATGAGCCTGCTATATTTGGTGAAACATCTAACTCATCCTTAATACCTTGGCAGGGCCAGACCACATGATTTCACGGGCCTAATATGGCCAGATGTTCCCCACCCCTGCTTTAAAGGAATGGAGTCTCTGGATAAAGGAGTATTATATTCTTGCCATCTTCTAGAAGTCTGAAATTATTTAAAAAGTTTTAAAAAGACAAAAATGTGGCCTGGCCAGCATGCTCAGTGGTTAACTGTTGACCTATGAACCAGGAGGTCACGGTTTGATTCTTGTGAGGGCACATGCCTGGGTTGTGAGCTCAATTCCCAGTGTGGGGCGTGCAGGAGGCAGCCAATCAATGATACCCTCTTTTTTTATATACATATTTTACTGATTTTTTACAGAGAGGAAGGGAGAGGGATATAGAGTTAGAAACATCGATGAGAGAGAAGCATCGATCAGCTGCCTCCTGCACACCCCCTACTGGGGATGTGCTCGCAACCAAGGTACATGCCCTTGACCGGAATCGAACCCGGGACCCTTGAGTCCGCAGGCTGATGCTCTATCCACTGAGCCAAACCAGTCAGGGCCAATAATACCCTCTTTTCATTGATGTTTCTATCTTTCCTTCTCCCTTCCTCTCTAAAATCAATAATAAAAAAACAAACACATGCTTATTAAATGTCAGCTCATTAAAGATCACATACATTTTCAATAATTAGACAAGTAATTTAATATCATGGGAGCAAAGTTCCTTGGGCCTCACCTAGATCCCTGTATACCGTGAGAGTTCAATGCTAATGCAGACCCAGGTCCTGTTTTCCTACTGCTTGAAATAAGATGCAACTTCCCATCAGGGAACCTGATAGTTTCCCCTACTCTCAGAGACAAGGTGCCCCACCAGGGTGCCACTGAAATAAAAATGCATTATTTTATGCTTACTAGAGGCCCGGTGCATGACATTTGTGCACTGGGGCGGCGGGGGGGGGGGAGTGGGGTGGGTAGGGCGGGGTGGTGTCCCTCAGCCTGATCTGAGCCCTCTCGCAGTCCGGGGCTCTTGCAGTCCAGGACCCCTCGCACCTTACCACCCGCCTGCAGTGGAGGTGGGAGAGACTCTGCCACTGCCACTGTGCTTGCCAGCTGTGAGCCCAGCTTCTGGCTGAGCGGTGCTCCACCTGTGGGAGCACACTGACCACCAGGGGGCAGCTCCTGCATTGAGCATCTGCCCCCTGGTGGTCAGTGCATCGTCATAGTGACCAGTCATAATGGTCACTTAGGCTTTTATATATATATAGATGCCTTAAGAATGCTTATTTCGTGACATGAGAGATTTTATCTGAAGTTTGTAGTATTCCTTAGATCAAGCCACTGTACTACACACACACACACACACACACACACACATTTGAGAAACATGAAAATAGAAACTTCTACTTGCCCAACCAACCCCCCCCCCCCCCCCCCCCGCCAGTGGTTTCCTCTAGGAATGAGGCCAGGGGTTGGAGGAAAGGGACTTTAATTTATCTATTTTATTTACTTATATGTACTTGTATTTTTAAATATTTTCTAGATCTTTTGAAAATTGCTTTTAACATTATGAAACACTCCTTTGACCTAAAAAATAGTAAAAGTTTTCTGATGTTGCACTATAGTTTTGCAAGATACTGCCATTGGAAGAAACAGAATTCTCTTATTTCTTATAATTGGCATGTGAATATTACACTTATCTCAAAACAAAAAGTTGTTAAAAAACAAAGCTAGTTTAAAAAACATACACACACATCAGTTTAAGACCCTGAAAAGTAACCATGAGCCAATTAGCATTCCCTACGGAACACAGATATGAGGCACATGTGGAATTGTTTTAGAATCTGTTTAGAAAGCCTCTCTATAAATAGGTTCAGCCCTTTGGGAAAGCAAGTTGGCAATAAATAGCAAGAGTCTTATAATTCCATTTGTAGGAATTTATTCTGAGGAAATATCCTAATTACCAAAAAACAAAACGAAACAAAACAAAACAAAAAACTGCACAAAAATGTTCACCATAGCATTATTTACAACAGTGAGAACCTGTAAACAACACGAAGGAAAATTTAAATAGGGTAAATGACAGAGAACAGAGTAACATGTATGTTGCAGTCAGAAAGATGCATGTAAAGTAGTTTTTTAGTGGGAAAATGCTTCATTATAATGTTCAGAAAAAAGTAAGATAACCACCTGGCACATGTAATACAATCATAACTAAATAAGTGTGTAGAAATCCCTGGGCTGGCAGCTTGGTTGGCACGTCATCCTGATACACCAAGGTTGTGAGTTCGATCCCTGGTCAGGGCACATACAAGAATCAACCAATGTATGCACAAATAAGTGGAACAACAAAATCGATAGCTCTCTCTCTCTCACTCTCTCTCATAAAATTTTTTAAAGTGTGTAGAAAATCTTAGAAATGCAGGAAAATGTTTCCAGTGGTTGTCTTTAAATGCTGAGTACAGTGATTTTTTTTCTTTCTACTTTTCACAAAAATATTTAATGCCTATATATTACCTTAATATTGAAAAGTGAAACTGCATTTTAAAAGAAAATAAAGCTACTCCCATATTTCAAGATGTTGTGGAGTGTTCTGGGTGGTCTGCCCTGGGGTCAGCCATTGCCAGGCAGGTCAGAGGGAATTTAGATTCCACAGAACAGTAGCGTCTTCCACATGTAGAGGTCCCTCACCCTCAAAGTCCTAGTTCTGTCTCCTACAGACACGATGGGACTCTTGGATTCTAATCTTCCGTGGCCCAGCAGGTGAGCTAGGTACCAAGTGGTTTCCGTCTATCAGCCTAACCCTCAGAACTTATACAGGACGGGACAAAAGTAGGTTTACATTTGTGAGTAGGTTGGAGTTGTGATACATGAAACATGGAGATTATCCTTGTATTACTAATTGTATTATTTGCCACAGGAACAACCATAAACCAACTTTTGCCCCACCCTGTATTTACCACAATTCCAAACTGGAAACTAGGTGTAGTGTTCTGCAAGGCACTTCACTGCATAGGGACCCTTATATATTCTCTGGGTAAGCAACCCAGAGTTTAAAACTTAAAATCTAAACCTGATGGTGGTCCCTCAGTCAAAAAGCCATAGGATGAAGCAAGGGCCCTCTGCGCTAAGATTCAGGTGATGTGAAAGGGACAGGCACATTCACATGCAAGCACATGAATTGGGAGATGGACTACAGGGAGGCTCAGAGACAGCCCCCAAGGGGGACCAGAAGGACCAAATCCAGAAGGGAAAGATTATGGAGGAATCAGAAGACTCATGGAGTTGATGAGGACTTAGAGAGGAAGGCCCACAGGGAAGGCTGGGAGAAAAATTGTGGCAGAATCTGATTTTCTTTTAGTAATTAAAAAAAATTACTTATTGATTTTAGAAAGAGAGGAAGGGACAGAGAGAAAAACATCGATTTGTTGTTCCACTTATTTATGCATTCATTGGTTGATTTAAAAAAATATTTTATTGATTTCAGAGAGGGAGAGAGAGATAGAAACATCCATGATAAGAGAATCATCAATCGGCTGCCTCCTGTATGCACCCCACTGGGGATCAAGACCTGCAACCCAGGCATGTGCCCTTGACTGGAATTGAACCCGGGACCCTTCAGTCCTCAGGCCGATGCTCTATCCACTGAGCAAAACCAGCTAGGGCCATTGGTTAATTCTTATATGTGCCCTGACCCAGATCAAACCCGCAACCTTGGTGTATCAAGATGATGCTCTAACCAACTGAGCTATATGGCCAGGGCCCTCTTTTTATATCCTCACCCAAGGGTATGTTTTCATTGATATTAGAGATGGACAAAGGGAGAGGGAGAGAGAGAGAGAAACTGATGTGAGAGAGAAATATCGATCAGTTGCCTCCCATAGTGTCCTGACTGAGGATTGAACCTACAACCTGGGTACATACCCTAACCAGGAATTGAACCTGTGACCATTTGGTGCACGGGACGATGCTCTAACCAACTGAGCCACACTGGCCAGGGCCCTCAGCAGAACCTTACTCACGTGCACAGAATCTTTAGTGTTTTTCAGTAAATGTTCTAGATAGTCAAGTAAATAGGGAAACAAATTTTCTTAAAAACTTTAAAATGAGTTCTCCTCTCCCAGGCTCATTATCTACAGAATTACTGGCCAAAGGCCCAGGAGGCAGTTGGTTCAGTGAACTAGAGGGTTTCCTTCACTTCTTTGAGTCTCAGTTTCTCTATCTATAAAATAAATAGTACCTAGGGCACAGGTTGCCATCAAGATTTGATGACATAATACATGCAAAAACTCTTACTACACATGAAGCCACACAATAAGATTCAATAAATGTCAGTTTCTAGTAATAATAGAAATGCTTTTACCACTATGCTTAGGAGATAGGGAGTTCCCCACACAAGAGGTGATCAAGCACAAACTGGTGGGAGGCTGCGGAGAGGACTTGAGCACTAGACATATAATTGACTAAATCCATGGTCGGCAAACCGCGGCTCGAGAGCCACATGCGGCTCTTTGGCCCCTTCAGTGTGGCTCTTCCACAAAATACCACGTGCGCGCACGTACAGTGCGATTAAAACTTCGTGGCCCATGCGCAGAAGTCGGTATTGAGTGGAAGAGCCACACTGAAGGGGCCAAAGAGCCGCATGTGGCTCGTGAGCTGCGGTTTGCCGACCACTGGACTAAATCACCTTTAAGGTGCCTCCTCCCACTCTCATAATTATGAGTCTCTTAAGAGAGCAAGAGGAGGGGAGAGGGAGAAAAAAGGGAGAGAAGCAGGGTATACGGAGGGAGGTAAAGAGGGAGAGAGAAAGATCACTTTCCTACAGAGACACATTTCCTGACATGTTTCTTTTTAGGGCAAAGGACTAATCTCTTGATCCCTCGTTTCTCAAATTCTTGAGCCTCATCCAAGAATGGTGAGTACGACAGAGACTAATGTTAAAGCAGTGGTGACTGGCGTTATAGTGACCCCTCATAACTCACCAAAATATCTACCCACACTAGACTACTACGCATTGATTTAAAAAATAAGTTACAAAAATAAAGAAGAAGAAAGAAAGAAAGAAAGAAAGAAAGAAAGAAAGAAAGAAAGAAAGAAAGAAAGAAAGAAAGAGAAAAAGAACAGTTATAGCCCTGACTGGTGTGGGTCAGTTACTTAAGTGTAGTCCCACACTCCGTAAGGTCAACAGTTCCATTCCCGGTCAGAACATGTGCCCAGGTTGTGGGTTTGATCCCCAGTCGAGGTTTGTGTGGGAGGCAGCCGATGAATATTTCTCTCTCACATCGATGTCTCTCTCTCCCTCCCTCTCCCTCTCTCTCTTAAATCAATGAAAACATATCCTCAGGTGAGGATTAAAAAAAAATTCTAATTCCTATTGCAAACTTGCAGTGAATCATGGGAGATTGAATACATGCATTTATTGCTATTCCTCCCCCAAACCCAACTAAAACGATAGTAAAAGGATAAAGGTATAAGGCCATGAAGACAATAAGAACAGAGGAGACAACAGCAGCTAAGAGATAGTAACAACATTCTGGAAGATGAAAAATAGATTGAATAGTGACTAATTCTCAGAGGAGTCTGAGCTGACACCTAAATGCCTGTGAGGAGGGAGCCAAGGAGGAGCAGACCAATTTGTGCTGTAGGTTTTCCCAAGGCTCAGGAACTGGAAGCACCTCTGAAGGTGGGAGTGGAGGTGGAGTTGAAAACAGGTGACTTGTTTGAAAGTCCAAATAAAGAACAGTTCAGTCCTAGCTGGTTTGGCTCAGGGGATAGAGCAGCCGTGGGCAAACTACGGCCCGTTTGAAATGAATAAAACTAAAAAAAAAAAAGACTGTACCCTTTTATGTAATGATGTTTACTTTGAATTTATATTAGTTCACACAAACACTCCATCCATGCTTTTGTTCCGGCCCTCCGGTCCAGTTTAAGAACCCATTGTGGCCCTCGAGTCAAAAAGTTTGCCCACCCCTGGGATAGAGTGTGGGCCTATGGACTAAAGGGTCCTGGGTTCAATTCTGATCAAGGGCATATGCCTGGGTTTCGGGCTCAATCCCCAGTAGGGGGCATGCAGGAGGCAGCCGATCAATTTTTCTCTCATCATTGATGTTTCTATCTTTCTCTCCCTCTCCATTCTTCCCAATCTATAATAGTAAAAGCGTAATATGCTAATTAGACCGGACGTCCTTCTGGACAACCTAAGGGATGAAGCCGGAGCTGCGAGGGAAGCCCGGGTCCCGGGTGCCAGAGGGAAGCCGGTGCTGGCAGCCAGGGGAAGGAAGGCCTACTCTTGCATGAATTTTGTGCATCGGGCCTCTAGTAAAAATATTTAAAAAAAGAACAACAACAACAACAAAAAGAACATTTCAGCCCTGGCATTCCCTCCCCCAGTTCTCACAGTCAAGCAACCAGCCCTCTTCCTACCACAGCAAAGTCAGCACCTGGGAATTTATACACAACAGTAGTGTCTTGGCAATTTTCCCGAATGCACCTCCCTTTACAATATATTAGATTCTCAATTGTATATTCTTCAGAGTACTGTTACCATAAAAGCATTGAACTACAGAGAAATTAACAGTATAGCAACTAAATAGTGATGTCTTCAATGTCTCAGACTACTGTTTTCATCAACCTGATAAAAAATGTCTGTAATACATTCGTCAGTTCTCTTTACCTGATTCAATGGAAGACAGCTATCTAACTTCAACAACCTTCTTTCTTTTTTTAAATTTATTTCAGAGAGAGAAAGGGAGAGGGAGAGAGAGGTAGAAACAATAATGATGAGAAAATGTTTTTAAAAAAAACAGTGAGAAATCACTAACTGGCTGTCTCCTGCATGCCCCCTAGTGGGGATCGAGCCTGCAACCCAGGCATGTGCCCTGACTGGGAATCGAACTGTGACCTCCTGGTTCATGGGTTAACGCTCAACAACTGAGCCACACTGGCTGGACAACTGTCGTTCTTCTTTTTTTAAAAAAATATGTTTCTTTTATTGATTTCAGAGAGAAAGGAAGAGGGAGAGAGAGATAGAAACATCACTGATGAGAGAGAATCATTGATTGGCTGCCTCCTGCATGCTCCCACTGGGGATTGAGCCCGAAACCCGGGCATGTGCCCTTGGCTGGAATTGAACCCAGGACCCTTCAGTCCACAGGCTGATGCTCTATCCACTGAGCCAAACCAGCCAGGGCAACAACTGTCATTCTTAAGCCTGAGTATCTTCATGCTAAGTTAATTAGTATTTCTTAAAGCTTTATTCTTTCATAACATCTGGGCAACAAACATTTAAAGTCACAAATAATGCAGAATTAAAATCTGTTATTGTGACATAATTCATCTGGTAATTAGTTGCCCAAGATGCACAGTAGAGTCACAATACTGTACAGCTTTGTTCTTAAATGTGGCCAAGGACCACCAGCCATTTGAGGAAAGTCCCTAATGCCAAACACAGAGTACAACAAGAAAAAGGAGCTATGAGGAAACAAAAACTATTCTTTGGAGCAGAGACACCTCAAAAACTAAATACAAAAACAAAAACTATAGCTTTAGAAAAAGGAAGATAATGCATGTAGGAAAAAAGAAAAAGTACTTAAAAAAACCAAAACCCCAGCTGGTTTGGCTGAGTGGATAGAGCATCAGCCTGCAGACTGAAGGGTCCTGGGTTTGATTCTGGTCAAGGGCACATGCCTGGGTTGTGGGCTCAATCCCTAGTGGGGGCGTGCAGGAGGCAGCTGATCAATGATTCTCTCTCATCATTGATGTTTCTCTCTCTCTCCCTTTCCCTTCCTCTCTGAAATCAATCTATAATAATAAAAGCGTAATATGCTAATTAGACCGGATGTCCTTCCACACAACCTTCTGGATGACCTTCGGGATGAAGCTGGGGCTGCGAGGGAAGCTGGTGCCAGCAGCCAGGGGAAGGAAGGCCTACACTTGCACGAATTTCGTGCATTGGGCCTCTAGAAAAATATATTTTAAAAACCCCACAAAACATAGTGCCCTGGCTGGTTTCCTTAATGATTAGTGCAACGGAGGATCACAGGTTTGATTCCCGGTCAAGCACACGTTACCTGGGTTGCAGGTTCTTGCACGTTCGATCCCCATCCCCAGTCCGGGCACATACAGGAGGCAACCAATCAATGTCTCTCTCTCAAACTGATGTTTCTTTCACTCTCTCTAAAAATCACTGGAAAAAATATCCTTGGAGCCGTGGCTCAGCTGGTTGGAGCATTATTCCATACACCAAAAGGTGAAGGGTTTGATTCCTGGTCAGGGTTTATGCGGGAGGCAGCTGATTGATATTTTGATATTTTCTCTCCACTTCTTTCTTTTCTTTCCTCCTTTCCTCCCTCCCTCCCTCCCTCCCTTCCTCTTTCTTTCTCTCTCTCTCTCTCTCTCTCTCTCTCTCAAGTCAATTAAAAAATGTTTTTAAATTATAAAAATGCCCTGGCCTGTGTAGCTCAGTTGGTTGGGTCTCATCCTATGCACTAAAAGGTTGCTGGCTCAATTCCCAGTCAGGGCACATGCCCAGGTTTTGGGCTTGGTCCCCAGTGAGGGGCATGCAAGAGGCAGTCAATCAATGATTCTCTCTCATTGTTTCTGTCTCTCTCTCCCTTTCCCCTCTCTATAAAATCAATACATATTTTTAAAAAATAAATTAAAAAAGGTACAGTTGCTAACAGGGTCAAAATATGTTACACTGTAACATGGATTTGGCTTTGCTTTCTCTTCCTCTGCAAACTATTTTTAAAATTCCAATTTCAAACAGGGTTCCTGCATTTGTAGTCACCCTGGAGGAGAGGGGTCATCTAAGCTTTTGGCACAGTTCTCCAGAGAATGAAGAAACATGCAAAGACAAGGGGTGGGAGTTAAAAAAGAACTCCCTAATGATGAAGGCTCTCAAAGTTCAGATCTGAGGGAGGCAGATCCAGTAGATCCTCTGGCAAGTTCTCCCAGGTCCAAGAATTCAAATTCTACCCACAGCAAAAGGCTGCCTGCAAGCACTTCCATGAGCCTGTGTACTTTAGGCTGGCATTTGTTAGACAGTGGGTGACTGAAGCTCCAGACCAAAGCCCCGAAGGCTCTGTGATCCATTTAGTAACTTTTTCTTTTCCTTTTGTCAGGATTAGGGTGACAAAAAAACTCAGGCCTCTCTTATATAGTCAGAATGGCCAGAGCCCTGGATGTTAAATTCTATCACTCCTGCAGATCCTTAGCCAAAGAATCAGAAATTGTGTCCAAAATCCTACCACTTCCTGCCAAATGTAGCTGAATGAATAACCAAAACATCTGCCTTCAAGAGGAACTAACTCAGCATACCACTTAACCAGTGATCAGCCCAGCAAGTGGCATCCTGAAGTTAAGAACAACTCCCCTGGGGGCTCCAGAGGAAGGAAGGGCTCCTGCCATGCAGTATGGGGCACCACAGCACCCAGGCCTGCGTCTCACCCAAGACCCTGCTGGAGAGCCAGACAGGCCATGCAAAGCAATGTCTGCCAGACACCCAGGCTCTGTGCCAACCCACTCAAGGCAAAAAGGGAGAAATGGATGGAAGATCTTATGAAAAAGAGCTTTCTTTCTTATTTTTAGCTCCAAGCAAGGAGGGGCCCAAATAGCATTTAGAGGGAGGAGAAGAGGCAGAATGATTAAGAGCTCTGGCTCTAACGCTGAGCTTATCACCAGCAGGCTGTGTGACCCTGAGCACATGTGTTGAACTCTCAGAGCCTCCAGCTCTTTATCTGAGGGTGGGGATCATAGTGGTGCCTACTCATGGGTGTTGTGAGGCTCACAGGAGATGGTGTACAGAAAAGCCTCAGAACAGTGCCTTACTCAGTGAGTATGTAATGTTATTTATGACGATCTCCTCAGAGTGAGCCTTGCAGGCAGCATCTCCAAACGTTAGATCTTCAGGCTCCCACGGAGCAGACTCCAGACTCAAAACCACCTAATAGAGCAATTAATTCTGTGTGTGTGGTATTCACAATCAGCCTGCCTCCTCCCAGGGTCACCTCCATCTCTGGAGCCCAGCACGATTCCCCCACCGGCTCTATAGAACCACTGCAGCAACTGTCTTACTCACTTGGCATTCAGCACGTCCTGCCATATTTGTTCTCTGGATATGCCAAGACCTCAACTAGAGTGCAAATTCAAGAGCACAGGCTGTTTTCCTGATAGTTCCCAGATTGCCTGGCATTAGGCCTTACCCACAGCAGACACTGACACGTTCCTAGAACCACAAACAGTGCCCTCAGTGAACTGTTCCAGCACGACAGTCCCCTTCACATGTTTATCTAGTCGAGAGCCCAGAGTCTCCTGTGGACATTCACTTACCTCATCCAGCTGTCTCTTCGTCTCCTCTTCCATCCTTCGAATGTCGTCCATGGTCAGGTCAACCCACTTATCGAGCCAACAGAACAGCTGCCTGTGGAAGTTTGTAAACAGACGCTTCTCTTGCTATAAAAAGGAGGGAACCCAGTTAGAACCCAAGAGGTGAAGGCCACTGTTGTAGCTCCCCTCCCCATAATCACCAAACCAATAGCCACACTTTATGTTTTAGTTTTTTTAAACCATTCTTTTTAAAAAATGTTTTTATTGATTTTTAGAGAGAGCGGAAGGGAGCAGGATGAGAGAAAAACATCGATTGGCTGCCTCCTGCATATCCCCTACTGGGGATCGAGCCCACAATCCAGGCATGTGCCCTGACCAGAAATCGAACTGGTGACCTCTTGGTTCAAGAGTCGACGCTTTACCACTGGGGCACCTGGCCGGGCCAATACCCACACTTTAATGGGGAGGTGGGGGAGGAGTGATGCCTGGCTGGCTTAACTAAAGCAGTCCTCCAGTCCCATAGGGTCTCTGACTTTTGCCTTCACAAGTCTAATAGGTATGGCTTTGAGTGGGAGGGGGCCCCCAGGAGAAAAAGGGTGTCTACCTCACAGCTAGGCCCTGTGCCCAAAATGCTACCTAGACAGCAACCCATGAGCTCACAGCTAAGCCAAGGCCCCAAAACAACTGTGCCAAGTTTCCTCCTTGTCTCTGAAGACTAAAGCCAAGTTAAAACTGGCCAACAGCAGCTATAAAATATAGCCCAAGAGTGAGGCTCTAACACATGAGAAAAAAAGGCTATAAAAACTCCTTACATGTGCCTAGTTCAGTAATTCAGGGCACTGGAGAATATGGCTCACAGTGCCTCTTGCCTTTTGGCTTCAAGAAAAGACAGAGACTGAGTTTTATTTGTATTTCAATCATAGCAAGCCTCTTCCTGTTTCCTTTTTTTTTTTTTTTTTTTGGCCTCAGTTTCCTTCCCTGTCACATGTGGTGCCCTTGGATGGACAGTATTAAACTGTAAGACAGTTAAGTATAAGGATACGTGGGAGTCTGAGAAATCAAACTGAAATATTTGAATGTCATCTACCCTACGATACAAGTCACATGGGTTGTATGATCTTCTCTTGGGCAAAACACCCCCACCAACCCATAAAACTGGGAAGGCCTCACCTGGTCACTTACCTTATGTATAAAGTTTTCCACTTTGTTCTGCAGGCCCCACCACTTGAACTTGACAGTAACCAGTTTGTATGCACACATGTATGGGCACTCTTTCTGATTTACAAGTTCTTGCTGTATTAGAAACACATCCACAGGCAGGCAGGTAACTAACAGAACTGAGCTCTGGCTCTCCCTTAGCCCAGCCCCAGCCATTGGGAGAGGCCCACCCACACTGGGTCCATCCCCCTGGTGGTGAGGATGTGAACTGCACCTTCCAATTGGGGCCCAAGGGTCCTCGGCCTGTTTTCACAGATTTAAATTTTGCTGGGTCTTCCTCTGCTTTGTAATCCTGAGAAATGGTAGAATTGGAGTTGGGGGAGGGAGGAAAGGAGGAAGAAAGAGACAGGGAGAGAGGGAGATAGGAAGATGAAGGGAGGGAGAGAGGAATCAGATTTTCCATCAAAGTATACTTCATGCCAATCTTAATGCTGATGGCCAACAGAAAACACGGGAAATATTATAAACAGGATATGGAACTGTTACATTTGCCACAGGGGAGTGTTCTGGTGGCTTTCTCTGCCAGGGTTTGTGTTCAGTTCTACCATATGAAAGTGTCACCAGACTGTTTGAGCAGACATGTATTCCACTGTCTAAAAACAATTTTCAACCTGGAGTGAGCATCCAAATTACCAGGGACAGCTTTTTAAAAATACAGATTTCTGAGCCACTCCACCTAAAACCCAATGAATAAGAATATCTGAAGATAAGGGCAGCATGGTTTTTTTTAAATTTTGTTTTGTTTTTTTAACCTCTGGGGGTGACTCTAAAACACACAGCCAGAGCTAAGAACAACTGGCTATCGTTCCTGAGATCTAACCTGATCTCTGTCTGGCTTGTTTCTTTCTTTTCTTTTTTTAAACTGTCTTGTTTTAATAAAATCATTATTAGAAATGTTCAATGTATCGAACATAAAATGTTCAATTATAGTATCCTCTTGTGCATTTTTGTCAGTTTCACTTCACTGATGTAGAATGCAGTCAATGCTGTGCGCTAATTAACCATAATAAAAGCTGAATCTTTGGCAGTTCCTCTGCATTGACTGTGGGCCCATGAAAAGCAAACTCATAGCAACTACCTAACAAAAATAATGACATTAACAAATCACAGACATACACACACAGTCATATTTCCCAAAGCTAAGAAGATTATTTATGTATGCTTAAAAAAAAATCTTCCCTATCTCTGCTTCTCTCCATTCACATGAAACAGAGTTGACAAAATACTCGAAGAGTCATACTCTTTGCTAGCATTTGTTTGAGAAATATCTGTGTATGTATGTTCAGTTTGAGAAGATCCATCAAGCTGCACCCTTATGATATATTCACTTTGCTATATATATTCCTGGGATATGGAGAGCAAACACTATTCAAATTCCTGTTCCCTGATTCCATCAGGCTTGTCAGGCAGGAAGAGTACTGAATGAGCGAGAACTACCCTTTCCTTTCCTGAACGAATACCTCCTGTGAGCACAGCAGTGAGCAGGTCCCTGCACTCTCCACCTGCATGGTCAAATAGTGGACCATCCTTTGCTAGGCACCTGCTGCCATGTTTGTTACTCTGAGAAGCAACTACCAACTTGTTGAGGGCAGGGGACTTGTCTTTTCACATATCTGGTACATTCCTTGCATGGAACACACAAAACAGAATACTCCAAACACAACAGGCAGGCACTAAATGTTTCTTAATTACTGGGTTGGAAAAATAAATTTGAGAACTAGTTTCAGGCTAAGTGTCATTTCAGCGGGGCGGATCACCCTCAGGACTACCAATAGTACCCACCCGGTCCAGTGATCATTTCCAGAGGCCAAACAGGACACACACATCTGGGCCACTATTTCCCTGGTGGTGTTCCCGGGTCAAGACAAGGGAATTCTTAATACTAATTTTAAAAATAAAACAATACCCAAGAGAGAACTTCCCATTTAGCCTAGTCGGGTCTGGTTCCCTGATTTCTGACACTTAGAAGTCATTTCTTCATCTCAGAGGCTACCCACATCTCTAAACAGTTCCTACCTTGCTAAGTACTTGGCTTCGATCTGCAATGTCTATATATACGGTTTCCACGTGTTTCCATGACTCAGACTCCAGTTTATGCACCTGCAGGAACAAGGAGCACCACTGTGTAGTTTTTGTCAGCTATAAAGCACCCTTTATCCAGAAGGGACACCTAAAAACAGCTATTCCCATAGATAGAGAGGTGAGATTTCTGCTGGTAAAGAATTACAAAGAAAATTATTCAAAGGAATGGGAAGATGAATTTTAAGTGGGTACACATTTGAGAACTAATGCTCTGATTTTTCAGCCTAAGGACCACTTCAGCAGGCCAAAACACTCTCGGGGCTACCTATATTATCTCCACATGTTCCCCCTTTGTAAAGACGATAAAACACTCGCGGAAATATTGCCTGCTTAGCCATATACTGTTTATTTAGATGCTTTTAATAAATTAATTCCAACATGTTGTACATATACATAATATGAAATTATGATACAAATTCAAAATGTACAAAAGGATATGATACAGAGTAATTCTTTGTCTTGTTTATCTCCCAGTCCTCTCCAGAGTTAACACCACTGCTACCAGATTCTATGCACTTATAAACATCCATGTGTGAAGATATTTCTTTTAATACAAATGGTAGCACATAATACACACCATTTTGCATCCTGCTTTCTTAAACAATGAACAATATATCTTAAAGATTTTTCCCTGTTGGTTCTTTTTTCTCTCTATTGGTTCTTTATAATGTTTGCAAAATATACCACTATAAGGCTGAACCAGAATTTATTTGTGTTCTACTGGTGGGCTCTTGTATTGTTTTTAATCTTTGACTACACAAAGAATGCTGCAATGAACCTTCCTGTATATAAGTTATTTCGTACATGTGTTAACATAACTGTATGATAAATTCCTAGGTGTGGAATTGCTGGGGTAAAGGATAGATGTATTTTAAATTTGAGGAGTTACTGGGAAATTGTGCTCTACAGAGGCTGTCATCCTGATGTTTTAAAAATACAGCTCCTCTGTACCAGAAGTTGCATTTTAGATCAGTCCCAGTACAATGCAAAGGCCCTCTAAGGAGTCTTAGAGATCATATTTTGCAAATCAGAGACAGAGCAACCCCATGCTGGTAGGACAGAGGCCGTTACCCAGCAGGCCAGGAAAAGGAAAGCACAGAGCGGACCCCATGGCAGGGACGGAGAAGCAACAGGGTGGAGTCGCAATCCCCTGCCCTGAAGCTTGGAAGCCACTGGAGCTCTTGGGAAGTGCTACTTACATTCTCCTGCTGGCCAAGATCGGGTTTGTGCCAGGTTTCAATTTTAATCAGAAAGTCTTCTTTCATGTACTCATTCTGGAAGGGGGGAAAATACCTTATGATCACCAGGCTCAAAGTTGAAAAGTAAAGATGACTGGATCAGAGACTGCAACCTCTGCCTTATAATAACAGCTAACTTTACTGGGAGCCCACAGCATGCTAGGCATGCATGATCTCACTCAATCCTCACCCCAGCCAACAAGGTCTGTAGTAATTTATAGATTACTAGCTTATGCAACAGGGTGCTAATAATTAGTAGTGTGGGAAGAACAGAGGAAGACTTCCTAACCCACCAAAAATGTTCGTCACTACCCCATTCCCCCCTAGCCAACCTTTTGCTGAGGTCCAAAGTTCTCTTCTCAGCAAATGAACTCTTCATGCTAATTACTATCTTCTTCCCTTAGTGCTTTTTCAAAATTAGAACTAAGCAAAGGAGGAACACATTAGTCCATTAATTCCTTAGCAGGGATTGGGTTCCCAAGAACTGCCTATGTTGACCAACAGGGACAAGGCACTGGATGAGGATGCTGAAAGGTGGAGAGAAGGGGGCAATGACACAGGGGATGGGCATGGAAGAGAAACCCTGCTGACTTCATAATTATGCCACGGGTCAGTGTTCACTGGGGTCAATAGATGCCCAGTGGGAAGCCCCACTCAGGTCAGCTGAACTGAAGTTCTGTACAAACCTAAAGGTATGATGTGGCCCACGCGAGCAGGGAAGAGCCTTGGTTCATTCTGAGCATGTGAGAGCCAGAGCTAGGATGCCGTGACTGCTGCACCTTACAAAGCCACATGCCAAGGCAGCTTAAAGAAAGAGGCTTCTTTGCCAATTCATAGGTTTCTCCTTAGGACTAAAAGGATTAAGCCTCAACAACTCCAAAAGTCACCCAAAAGAAAGAGAGGAATACCCAGTAACCTCCAGTGCAGTTACATTTTTATTTCTTTTTTCTTAGAAATCATCTACAATTCCATCCTCCCCACCCCCCCTTGGAAAATACTTACTGTAATAACTGCTCCAAGGCAAGGACATGGAAAGAAGAGAGAAAAAGATTAATGAGGATGAATGAATATCTGGCCCTCAGCCCCAGAGATCACAATAGCAAAGAGTTCTCCACTCCCTGGGGCTCACCCACAGTCACCCTCCAATTCCCAGTGAGTGCATTTGGTACCTCAAACGCATCAACCCTCAAGTTTCAATCATATGAAAGTCCCCAAAGGCCAAATCTGGGACTTAATTAAAGGAATGACACTATTGGCTCCTTGAGATTCTCTCCAGTTGAGCAAGGAGGGGGACTGGCTCTGAGGAGCTGAAGCAATGAGACCCACCGCTCTGTCTCAGAGCATCACCTGGTATCCCCCTCACTGCAGGGGCACAGAGCAGGGCACTTTAGGGCAGGCACATCTATCTGCCTCCTGCATCCCTCCTCTCACTGTAACCAAACCTCTCACCCTCTATACTCCCGCTCATTGTAATGAGACCCCTCGGAAAGCACAGTTCAATTATTTATCAGAGAAAATGACTGCAGCTCTAATGTCACTGGGGAACGGACTAGCTCTCCTCCTGACAACAGCCTGGATCATTCTGTACCCTCTGAATTTAGAGTTATCTCAACTTCTGATGGCTGCCACACTGCCATGTTTGGACACTGATAGGACTAACAGTCAAACCCCACAACTCCAAAACTGCAACTAAGGTTACCTGTGAGACTGAGATGAGGAAAAGTCGAAATATAAGGGATAAGATTTATCTTGTATAGAAATAACCCAGGAGACTATAAGTAATTTCCCTAAATCCAATGAAAGAAACTGGGAAGAAAACACCAGATTAAGATAACTAAAAGGCCTATTGAAATAACTGCTCTGTTATGAACTTGGAGAAAATTGTGCTAACAAAAAGGACATGGTGAGTATCATATCCATCAAAGGAGTCCAAAGAGACCAGTTTGGAAAAACTCTCCAGGGCTGTCCTAGGGGCAGGAGCCCCAGGCTGCAAACGTGGCACTTCTAGCAGCCCCATCCTGAGAGTGGAGACAGCGGTGTCAGGCTGGCCTGGTTTGATCACACAGCCACAAAGGTTTTCCAACTAACCACCTGATTCTGACCCCATGTTCTCCAAGCAACTTTCTCCTTCTAGTTTGGCCTCTGTAAGGACAGAACATGCTAATGAACAGACACACGAGTCTGATCACTTAAGCAAGTGAACATGTTCACTGCATACTGGCATTCTGATTATACACGCTTTGGTGTGTACACTAAATATATTGGCACATGAGGTTTGTATACCTTAGTCTTTTTGAGACCCTGAGAAATAGATCCACTCAGTTCTGACTAGTTACATTTCTGAATCTATGATGATAATGACCCTCATTGGTCCTTAACGCTAACGGGGGTGACCAAACAATCTTCCCTAGTCCTCCCTGCTCCTCCCAACACCTCTGCATTCCCAGCATTCCCTTTTCTTCAAACTGCAATCCTGAGCACACTAAAAAGTCCCAGGAAACGCTTTGTAGTCAGAAAATCAGGCTCTCTAAGTAAGATTAATAAGGTACTTTCAAACCATGGCTTAGTGAGACCATTCAGTCAAGGGTTAAGGCTAGAGAAAGAGATAGAAAGAGAAACATTTGTCTTCCTCTTCCTACTTTCATTCACAGACCAAACCCCACCTCACCACCTCCTCACATCCCAGCCCACCAACAACAGGGGGGAGACAGAGAAAAGTAAGGTAAGAGCATAGAAACAGCTGATAATGAATGACCAGAGTATTCCAACTCCATTTTCTTTTTTTTTTTTTTTTTTTTTTTAAATATATTTTATTGATTTTCTACAGAGAGGAAGGGAGAGAGAGAGAGAGTTAGAAACATCGATGAGAGAGGAACATCGATCAGCTGCCTCCTGCACATCTCCTACTGGAGATGTGCCCGCAACCCAGGTACATGCCCTTGACCGGAATCGAACCTGGGACCTCTCAGTCCGCAAGCCGACGCTCTATCCACTGAGCCAAACCGGTTTCGGCTCCAACTCCATTTTCATCCCACTCAGGAACTTATCCCATGCTTCTTTATCTATCTCACCTCACCCTTTAATCTACTTGGACCAAACTTAGATGTTTGAACTAATCATCTTTTGCCCATCACCCCCCAGAAGAAACTGGAGATTAGCCTTCCTTGTTTATTTTAAAAGAGCAAGCGTCTAATTGAACAGATCCAAGATTCAACACATTCATTTCGTATGATGGTGACTGTGAGTGTGAGGTCAGCACCCACTGGAGAAACCAACCTTCCCCCTACCTCTGCCTCCTCTCCATGTAGTATTTAGAAATTACTTTTATCTCTTTTTTCTTTTGGCCAAAGGTCAGGACAATATGTGAACGAACACTTGGCAGCTAAAATAACGCCCATGTCAGCTGCAGCACACTCCCTAGAATTATTCAGAGGACAGTGGCATCTCTCAGCCAGCACAAGCTGTGTACCCAGAACCCTGCCCCACGCATGGAGGCGTCTATGCTATCCGTTTGCCTCCTTTATGCCAAGTTGGCAAAGGTTCTTATGACGTATGCTCAATACAACTCTCTTCGACATCAAGAAAATTCACCTTTGGCCCTAGACCAGACATACACAGCTATAGTGTACATGGTCTTTTAAGAAAGTGTATGGCCCAGCTGGCGTGGCTCAGTGGCTGAGCATCAACCTATGAACCAGGAGGTCACGGTTCAATTCCTGGTTAGGACACATGCCTGGGTTGCAGGCTCAATCCCCAGTGGGGGATGTGCAGAGGTAGCCAATCAATGATTCTCTCCCATCATTGATGTTTCTATCTCTCTCTCCTTTTTCCTTTCTCTCTGAAATCAATAAAATATATTTTTAAAAAGAAAGTGCGTGCATGCCTCTTTTCAAAGAATTTAACAGCTTCCTGCCCAATGCTTCTGTAGTAGGGATATTTGCATTTTCAGCAACAGCAATAAAACTCTGTGTCACACACCCCAGGTCCTATCAACGATTATTAATCTCCTGATACAAGGTTCATGAGGATTGGAAAGAGTAATGATCCTGTGCTCTAGACTTTAATCATTCCCAAGCTCACAGGATAAGGACCACATGGGTGGAACATCCTCATCAGATACAATCTAGGGAGTACCAAGTCCCAACAAATAAAGCAAGTGAACAGTACATGTAAGCAGAGGCTGGCAGGAGGACACCTTAGCCAGACTGTGGAAACAAACGTAGGTTGGCTGGGGGAAAGGCCACACAGCTCACAGAAAGTTCTAGGGGACCTCTAAGAAGCACCCAGGATATGGATCAGTACTAGCCTGGGTTCTCCAAGAGAACTACTCTGGAATCTTGGAAAGCTAGGAGTCTGAACTACTCAAAGGGAATCCCAGAAAGTCTAAAATACGAAGTTCTCTGTGGAGGTTCAAGTCTTTCTTTTCCAGAAACTCCAGATAGGAGGCTGACCCAGGTTAAGAAAATAATTCCACTTCCATCTTTAACTACAGAACATGCTAATTGAGTGTAAGTCAGGGTTCTTCACAGTGACTTTCCTCTTCCTTGCCCTCCACCCTCCCACCCAAATCTGGCATGCACATTCCATGTGCTATTGAACATATTTGAGATATAACTGATTATAAATATTTTGTCATCAAAAATTGGGCTTATTTCCACTTTCCCCCAATAACACCAATGTTTCCTTTGCTATGTTTTTTTTTGGTTAATCTTCACCCAAAGATATTTTTTCATTGGTTTTCAGAGAGAGTGGAAGGGAGGAGGAGAGACTGAGAGAGAGAAACATTGATGTGAGAGACACATCAATTGGTTGCCTCCCACATGTGCCCGGACCAGGGCCAGTGCAACCAAGGTATGTGTCCTTGACCAGGAATTGAACCTGAGACCCTTCAGTCCTCAGGCTGGTGGTCTATCCACTGAACCAAACTGGCTAAGGCTCCTTTACTATGTTTTCTTGGTGTCCAGGCCTGGCCCTTCCCCAAGGCAAGAAGGTCACCCTCAGGCTCTTTTCTATGACTGTTGCCTCTCTCAAGAGTCCCTGGCCTCAACGCTGTTTTTCAAGCCAAACACAAATATATCATATTAAAACTGGAAATTTCAGTATCTAACAATAAGGGAGTGGTTTAAAAAGATCATAGTATATTCATACAATGGAATACATGCAGCCATTACAAATTTTTAAAAATAGGAGACTATGTAGTGACAGGAAAAAGATTCTTCATTTACTGAGTAAAATGAGCAATTTAATAGTTAATATGATATGATCCAAAATTTGTCTAGGAAACATGTCTGGACATTTCATATATGTGTGTATATGTAAGATTTTAAAAAAGGACCAGGAAGAAAGATACTAAAACCTTAACAGTGACTATCTAGGGATACGAGAATCATGGATGGGCCCTGGCCGGGTAGCTCAGTTGGTTAGAGCATCATCCTGATACACCAAGGTTTCAGGCTTAATCCCTGATAAGGCACATATAAGAATCAACCAATGCCCTCACTGGTTTGGCTCAATGGTTAGAGCATCTGCCCACAGACCCAAGGGTCACGGGTTGAATTCCCAGTCAAGGGCACATACCTTGATTGCAGGTTCAATCCCTGGCCCAGGGTGAAGCACAAGCAGGAGGCAACCAATTGATGTGTCTCTCTTACATTGATGTTTTTCTCTTTCTTTTTCTCCTCTCTCTCTCTTCCATTCTCTAAAAATCAATGGAAAAAATATTCTCACTCCTCGGGTAAGGATTAAAAATGAATAAAAATAAAAAAGAATCAACCAATGTATACATAAATAAGTGAAACAACAAATTAATGTTTGTTTCTCTCTCCCTCAAACCAGTTTTAAAAATTAAAAAGAGAGAGAGAGAGAATCATGGGTGGTTAATTTCTTCTGTTTCTATGTATTTTCTAAAATTTAAACAGAGAACAGTACTTTCGTAATCAGTAAAAACAATCAAAATTATCATACCATCCCCTAAATAAGAAGGGCTGGTTCTGTGCCAGCTCAGGCCATGGCTATGTGGTGGTTTCCACCCAGCTGGCTGCCAAAGTACTAGACAACAATGACTCCATCTGCCTCAGGTCTGAGGGAAATTCCTAAACTCATCTTCCCACTGGCTTCATCCAGAAAATGAACATGGGACACAAAACCCCAATTCGTCCCCACCGCTGGGTCTACTTGACCACATCTTCTGGCTTGGGGCCCAAACCCCAGCTTCTAGCCAGGTCTGCACTCACCAGTTCTGCAATAAGGGTAGGCATTCCATGCTTTTTCATGTATATTCAGGGCTCCCTCTGGGGCCAGCATTCGAACAAACCCGGGCACTTTGCTATAGTAAGAAAGAGGGGTTATGAAAAGAAATGGAGGAGAGAATGAGAAGACAATGGGTTTTTACATCACACTCTTCAGGCCACAGCCCTAGCCTCTTCAATGGGGAATTGACAAGTAAATTTCCATGAGGTAACTAGGTCACTCTTGTGGGTGAGAAGCCACCTGTCAGAGCCTGAACCCCCAGCTGGGCTAGCTACTAACATCCACCCACATCTTGCCCCACCACCCACCAGGAACAGGACAGGAGGTGAGACCGTGGGCTACCTGCCACGGCTTATCAGCCATTACATTATCAGTATGCTTTTTTTCCAGAGCTCACTGGGCCCGGGGCATCATATTCCACACGGCATGGATGACATACCTCCAAGAGTATACCAGTCCAGGTTTATGGGCCAGACAGACTGACTGACTAACTTCAGTACGGGATTCCAGAAGATCTGATAATCTTCTCATTGTCAGTCCTGGGATGCCAGGAAGCCCTCAGGGCCATGTGCCTCCCAGGACAAAATATTTTCTTCTATTTAATTCTTGGTATCCCAGATTACAGAAAAGCAGGTTCAGTAAGAGCCCCTCCCCCATTTAAGGTATATATATGTATATATATATATATATATATATATATATATATATATATATATTTCTCTTTCTTAATCTTTCACTGGTATTTTAAGCAGGCTTTAGCAGCCTCCAACAATATCATCAGCTTTAGTGCCTGAGGCCTAAGAAAAGAGAGCTAACCTCAAAGAGAGCTTACTCAGAGAATTCAGAGCAGCCCTGAGATTCATCAACTCACTGCCATGCTCATTCAGGTCAGTATTTCCATGTGCCAGGCACCAGGATACATACAGACACCATACAGGTCCTGCCCTCAAGGAGCTGACATTCCAGTGGGGAGTATAACCAGACAGGGAACAACACTGTGTGCCACAATGGGTAAGCACACGGCTCTGGGGGACAGAGCACAGGAGAACATGGTGCAGGCAGCATGGTGCATGGGGAGGCTCCTCAGGAGAAGGATTAAATGAACACAGAGCAGAGAGTGAGTAGGACTGAGCAAGACACAAGGATAGGAGTAAGGTAAGAAAAGTTTGGAGAAGAGAGAGAAGTTGAGTACCTGGTGTAAGGGATGAGGTAGGGAACAAGAGAACCTGCAGAGGCTGGGTCATAAAAGATCTTGTAGGTTACATCAAAGAGTATGGACTTTATCCTGAGGGCAAAGGGAAGCCATCTATAGCTTTTAAAGCTGGGGAGCAACAGATCTGTCTTCTAGAAAGAACACTCAAAGCTGTGTGAAGTGGAAACCAAGGTGACCAGTTAGGAGCTACTACAGTAATGGAGGCAAGAGATGATGGAAAGAAATGGCCAGGTTGGCGGTACTGAGGAGATAGAGTCAATGGGGATTTGACATAAGGGATGAAGAAGAGGGTGGTGGTGAACCTGTGTTCCCGATTGGGGCAACGAGATGGTCCTCATGAGGAGAGGTGGTTGTGGCATTCAGCACTTAAAAAAACTCTTTTTTGCAGCTGTGTGGAGTTAAGAGAGTACTGGTAGCAGTTCAAAGTTTACACCCTCCTTTGTAAGGAAGAGGGAAAGACAGGTCCTGCAGACCTTTCTGCAACTTTGGTTGGACCAAATGAGCTGAGGAACCAACTGGCCCCTTCTATCAACCTCACTATCTCTTTTCAAAATCCTCTTTGAAAAATACAAATGCAACTACGGAGAAGACATATCTTGAGCCTTAAATTTAAAAAAAATTTTGTCTCAACTATCGTTGACATACATTTGGAGCCTTATTTTAATGAACTATTAATGGATCCTTAAGTACTGGTTACCAGTCAACTCAGAGTAGGGAAGGAGGAGATAAAGAGGAGGCATGGAGGAAAAAGCACACTGGCAAGGAAATGGGAACACAGTGAGGCCCCCCTCCGCCCCCCCCACCTCACAGTGTTGCTTCCTCCTGGCTCCCACACTACAAAACCCTAGCCCCCTTAGGGCTAGCACTTTTACATCTCTAGAGGGGCAGGCTACATTCAATCAGGGATTTTACCAATGAAGATGAAACTGGTTTTAGTTCAGTCTGGTGACTAGAAATTAAGATTCAGGTGTAAGTTGCACAGCAATGTAGATATACTTAATGCCACTGAACTGTACACGTAAAATATGATTAAAATGTTGAATTTTTTGTTATGCATATTTTACCACAATTTAAAAAAATATTCA
Source organism: Myotis yumanensis (assembly GCF_028538775.1). Lineage (NCBI taxonomy): Eukaryota > Metazoa > Chordata > Mammalia > Chiroptera > Vespertilionidae > Myotis > Myotis yumanensis. Next base: position 18,699,319 of record NW_027223767.1, on the reverse strand, counting down.
GGTTTATTTTTTCCAGTTCGAGATAGTTTCTAAAACTTGCTTGGTTCAACTTCCATTCAAGCTGGTACATGTTTACTATTATTTTCAACACCCTTTGGGTTGGCTCAGAGTTTCCTGAAATACAGGGTGTGGCAAAAGTAGGTTTTGTATGGAAAATAATGTAATTATTAATAATACTGTAAGAGCCCTAGCTGGTTTGGCTCAGTGGACAGAGCACTGGCCTGTGGTCTGAAGGGTCCCAGGTTCAATTCTAGTCAAGGGCACATGCCTGGGTTGCGGGCTTGATCCCCAGTGTGGGGTGTGCAGGAAGCAGCCAATTAATGATTCTCTCTCATCATTGATGTTTCTATCTCTCTCTCTCCCTTTCCCTTCATCTCTGAAATCAATAAAAATATATTTTAAAAAAATAATAATACAAGAATGAAGTCTGTGGCCCTGGCCAGTGTGGCTCAGTTGGTTGAGTGTCATCCCATACACCGAGAGATCGCTGGTTCAATTACAGTCAGGGCAAACGCCTGGGGTTTCAGACTCAATTCCCAGTAGGGGGCATGCAGGAGGCAGCTGATTGATGTTTCTCATTCTCTCTCCCTTCCTCTCTCTTTAAAATCAATAAAAACATATATTTTTTAAAAAGAATAAACTCTGTGTTTTGTGTACTCACAACTACTTTGCCACACTTTGTATAACTATTTTGGTTAGGGATTCAACAAATTTGTGTGGTTTGCTATGGATTTTAGTACACAAATCAGTTCAAATATTTAAATATTTATGTCTTTGATCCAAAGAGAGGCACCAAAATTTTTCTGGTAGCTGATTTCACAATATCAGAATTTAAAATACTACCTGACCCAGCAATCTCACTTTTAGGAAGGAACATTTACTATAGATTTACACACACAAGTACATCAAAAGCTTTGCACAACCGTTTTACTGGAGTACTGTATGTAAACATCTGGAAATGACTATAAACATACATCAAAAGGGGAAAGGTGAAAAACTTACAGCACATCTGTACAAAATAATACTATGTGTACTTCAAAAGAATGAGGCCAAATATGCTGACTGTGAAAGAAAGCTATGATATGATAACTAACAAGAGAGCAAAGTCAAGTGTGTATAGTATGATCCCATCTGTGTTAAGATAACAATAAAGGAAATGAACATCCATTTACACACACACCTATACTCACAGACAATGAGTATTACTGTAGAAGGGCCCACCAGAAACTAAACACTATCACACTATCACTTCTGGGGACTGGGAGCCTGATGGGACAAGTATAACTTTTATTTTATTTTTTAAAAATATATTTTTGTATTGATTTCAGAGAGGGAGGGAGAGGGAGAGAGAAATAGAAACATCAATGATGAGAGAGAATCATTGATCAGCTGCCTCCTGCACACCTTCTACTGGGGACCGAGCCCACAACCCAGGCATGTGCCCTTGACTGGAACTGAACCCAGGACCCTTTAGTAAACAGGCTGACGCTTTGTCCACTGAGCCAAACCGGCCAGGGCAAGAATTACTTTTATTTTAAAATAAAATAAAATAAACAAAACAAAAAACAACCCCAAAACATTTAAATGAACAAAGAAGTACTACCACCTACACCCACTCTCAGGTGAAGCAACCAGCTAATGACCTGCAAACCCCCAATTATCCTTTATCTCCACTTCAAAACCAGGCCATCTTTAGGCTCTGCTGCACGGCCACATACCTCTGTAAGTGGTAGATCTTGTGTGTGAACTGGCCTTTCTCACCGTCCTTCTCATAGGGTTCATTCACCAGGACCTCCACGCCTTCTCCACCACCTGTTTCATTTTTGCTAGCTTCAGCCACAGAATACAGCTGTCCTACTTGATACTAAAGGAACAGAGAGATGGGAGTTATTGTCAATGCAGAATCTTCTAAACAGTTACAATGGTCCAGTTGCCAGTAATTGTCCAATTATGTCACTTTGGGGTCCCCTAACTTAAGAACTCATTCTGAAGTTTCACACAGGGCCTTGCCCAAATTCATCCAAAACAACTGACAACCCTGCTCCATGGCCTCTCTTTAGCCATCAGATAGATGTGTTTAATTTTATCCTTCCCATTTTCACACCACCATCCAGAAAACAGAAGGTAGCTTTTGTCTTTTTATTAAGCCCTTAAAACAAGATCTGGGGTAGTTGCTAGAAGTCTAATCCATTCATTTAAACAGATCCTAAGACATGACTTCTTTCTCCAATGGTCTCCCCGCCCCCGCCCCCCCCCCCCCCCCCGCCCCACCCCGCCACCAGAAGCTCAGAAAACAGCCTCACAGGCAACCAGACCTCCAGATACTTTCCAGATTCCTGATGGGGCTGAAGCAAAGTGTTTCCCATATTAGATAGCACAGATTCCTACCCCACGGTCTGTGCTGGCTGGGTACACCCTCTGGTTTGGCACTTACTAGATGGCAAAAGCCTAGTTTTCCTTTATTTGGGTCACATGCCACCCTATCAAGTCACCAGTCAAGATCACTGGCCTCCTCTGACCCTCTCAGGACACTCAGTGTTAGGGCCAATGACCTGGGCAGTGGCCAGGCCTGGCCCCTTTGCTCCCTCCTCTCTGAAGGAAACTGTCCAAACGAAAAAATAAGGTGAAAAGAAAATAAATAGGAACATTTAGCGACGGAAGTTACATCTATACCACAGGATGCATCTTGCCTGTCATTGCCAGTGCCAACCGGGCACACATATGAGAAAAAGGCATTTGATTACCCAACATGTTGTGGAGGTAGATAAAGGTTTTCCCCATCCCGCATGCCCCCTTCCCAAACTACTGGTACTCCCAGGAGTGAAAGATGAGAGCATTTTTCTCCCTTTGAGATTAAAACAGAGAGGCTGTGTCTCTGGGCAGCTGTCATTTAAACCACTGCTTGCAAGAGCAAGGAGCAGAGGCAGCATCTAGGGCTGTTTCACCTCAAACTTGGATGCTTACTTGACCAGGAAGCTTCCTAAGCACCGTAGGGAAACTTCTGGGCAAAGTCTGGAAGGTGAAGCAGCAGACCGGGACAATTTACTGTTCACCACAAAGCTGAAAGAGCCCCAACTTTCAAAGCAGAAACCAGCACAAAATGCCAAGGAAAAGCCCAGGCAAGCAACCAAGACTCAGTTAATCCCATAAAGAGGAGCACTGGGGTGACAGCCAGGCATCTTGACCTTGCTAATCCAGAGCAACATCACTGTTGCTTCAATGTCCCCATGGAACCCCAAGCTGTCCCTGTGCAAAATTTTCCAAGGCCACCCCCTAGCTGAGGCACACCTCTATCAAGTGGGTCAGGGTTTGGCTGAGCCAGGGGTTCCTAAGGAGGAGCAGCAATTCTGTTTCAGAGAAGAGTCATAAGAACATCTAACCACTGACTCAGCAATCCTAAAGGGCAGGCTAGGGAAAAGGCTGGTGGCGGGGACTGCGTTGCTGGCTGGTGCCACTGCTTGGAGAGGGGCTCCAAGTAGAGACTAAGCCCTTTCATTGGTTCCTCTTCAGCTGCAGAAATCAGAGGGCTGGCTCTAAGAGGATCAGTCTGTTGGAAGGCACCTTCCCCCTTTAATCGCCCTTGATATTCTGATCCTTTAATCTCAGTAAGACAAGTGAAGGCAGTTTTGCTAATCCAAGGGGGTAAGTTAAACTGGCCTCCACACGCCACAAGTGAGGGACACCTTCTACGTCGAAGGGTTCCCTGTGGCATAGTGGCTCTACACCCCGGGAAAGCAGAAAGCAGCTACACTCAAATGGGGTGAAGGTGGGAGCAGCGGTGAGACCATCACATCAGATAAAGAGTTGAGGAGACTGGGATTCCAGCTGCCTCAGGCCTAGGATACTGCTCCCTGCCCTTGAGATTTGTTCCCTTGTCCCAAAGAACTAAGATACCCAGCTAAGGAAAACAAGAGACTGCACCACTTGGGCAATCTGGGAGTAGAAACCTAGGAAGATGCTGTGGGTGGGCCTAAAACACTGACATTAAACAAACCATCACAGCTGTTGGTCCTACCCACATGGCCCTGTCAGGACAGTTACCATAGGGGAATGGTGCCATGCATCTCTGGAAACAAGATAAAACAGGCCTACCCACAGTAGGGGGTGGGCAGCCCTGAGCCAGGAACCACTGGTGGACACACCCGTGTCGAACAGCCAGTTTTCTTGCTCTGCTGCAGAATGCCCAGAAACCCTGTGCAGTGTTAGGCCAAAGTGTTTGGCCAGCCAGAAGCTAATTCCATCCCAAAATATTGATTTGTACCATCAGGATGGTTATAAAGCCATGGCCTTCTCTTTTCCCCCCAAATCAGAAAGCTCTGAGGACCTAAAATCATGGTCTCCAATAAGGAAGTGAATCTATCAGTTATACAAGACTGGGCTCCTCCCATGGGAACCATTAAGTCAGGATGGAGTTATTAATAAAGACTGAGAAGGTTGATCATTGCTTGTTTCCTGTATGGCCTCCCATTCAAGATTTTCTGATCTTCTGGAACTAAGGTGCAAGCCATCAAAAGAGCAGCTCCTGCTTCCAACCTAGGCCAAGCACTGCTTTCCCAGCAGCAGTTTCTAGCTGAGAACAGGTTGACCATCATCAGGCAAACAGATGAATCCTAACCAGTGCTTACTGCCCCAGCGGCTGCTTAGATTTTCAGCTCTGTTCACTTGCCCCCATCACTTCCTCAATGCTTCAAAAAAGCCACCACAAGCTAAAACCTCTAATCTCAGACACGCTCGGAGTTCCCCTTTCCCTCCTTGGCCTGTTATAAGCAATCAGTGTTCTGGCCCCTCCAACTTTCCTACAGAGCAGCCAGGAAGTGCCAGACAGGTGCTGGCCCTCCTGGGTCTGCCACACCATCAGAGACATTCCCACCCTTCATTCCATCAACAAACGCTCTGCGAAAAGATTCATGTCACCCCTAAATGCCACACTGAGGTACTCCCAAATTCCTGGGACTTCTTCTTGACTGGCAGGTGAGATCATGCTGTATAGCAGAGAGGGAATCATCAGACCCTCAAGAGCTGAGTTTCAGGGCAAGAGACGCGCTAGGCCTTCCTGCTTGGCTTCCTGGTTGGGAAAATCTTCACTTGCTAATCTTCACAAAGCAGCACAGCCCCCAAAGGAAGTGGATTAACAAGGTCCTCCATGCGGATGCCTGTCAGAGCAAGCATGTGGTTCCCAGGTCTCAGGTACATCTCAGGTGCCTCCGGGGATTGCAGCATCTATCCACCACCCCTTTCCCCAGCTTCCTTAGTCTTGTTTCCCTTCTCCTTTCACAGAACTCCAAGATCATGTTTGAGGCCACCTCTGGCTCCCCTCCTAGGTCTCCGTAGCTTTTATCAGACGTACAGCCTACCACTGGAGACAATCCTCTAAGAGGCTAATATCTGCCCACCACTCTTGGGGGGTCAGGAAGCTTGGTTACTGGTCTCATCTAGTGTGAACTGATTTCATTTTTCAAAGGTCCATTTCATATCTGGAGTAGACTGGAAGTTATCACAGGAGTTTCATGCTGACTCTGCAGGAGAGAGAATGACTGAGGGGCATTATGTTGGCTGACAAATTTCACCCAAACTTAAGCTTAACTGGAAGTGGGGGTGGAGAGAGGACTATGGATTCAGAAGGAAGCAAAAAAGAAGGCTGTGCCAGGAGAGAAAAGTGGAGGAAGTTCAGAGAAAGGGTGGGACAAGGGAGGCTCTGTGACAGTTCTCTGCTGTCCAGGAGACCAACTCTGAGTCAGCATGGCCTATAAACTTTCTTGTGGCAAATCCTGCCAGATCCCCATACACAGAGACAACAGGCCCAAGAACCATAAAAGGATAAAGAGCAAGCCCAGCCCATTTGCTACTCCCTACCCTCCGTAAAAGGAGGGTTCTGGGCTTTGGTCTTTCCAGCAGTCACCTAGAGTATAGCTAGGGAGGGCCACGAAGATTTCTTGCCCTGCTGGTTTGTTGCACAACCAAAGAGAGCTATGCACACTTCCCACTCAAGTCATGGAGGTCCCAGAAATGCACACACTCAATCCCCTCAATAACATGTCCCTGAACAGGCACAGTCCCATCAGGTAAAGGGGGCTGACTTCGTCTCTATTCGGTTAACTAGCATGCCAACAACTTGAGGCAAGTTGTATACAGTTGCCCAGGTAAACAAAGCAAGTGCCTTCTCTGTTGGTGGGACTGCAGATTGGAGCAGCAACTTTGAAAAACAGCATGGAGGGTCCTCAAAAAATTAAAAATGGAACTGCTTTATGATCCAGAGATTGCACTTGTGGGTATATGCCTGAAGAAACCCAAAATACTAAATTGACAGAATATATGCATCCTTATGAAATTTTACCATTTGCAACATGGATGGACCTAGAGAATATTATGCTAAGTGAAATAAATCAGTCAGAGAAAGACAAATACCATATGATGTCACTTACACATGGAATCTAAGGAACAAGATAAATGAACAAACAGAATTGAAACAGACTCTTAGATACAGAGGAGAGACTGATGACTGCCAGAGGGGAGGGTTGGGGGACTGGGTGAAAAAGGTGAAGGGATTAAGAAGTACAAATTGGTAGTTACAGAATAGCTGCAGGCATATGAGGAGAACATAGGGAATACAGCCAATATTGTACTATGTATGGTACCAGGTGGGTATTGGGAATACTGGAGGGAACATTTTTATTTATTTTATTTTTAATTTTTGTTAATCTCCACCCAAGGATATTTTTTCCATTGATTTTTTTTTTTAAAAAAGATAGTGGAAGGGAGTGAGGGGGAGGGAGAGACAGGAAGGAGGGAGAGACAGACAGAGACAGAGACAGAGACAGAGGGAGAGGGAGAAATACTCATCTATTGGTTGCCTTTCGAATGTGCCCCGATCAGGGCTGGGAATTGAATCTGCAACCCTTTGGTGCACAGGCCAACGCTCTAACCACTGAACACCAGCCAAGACACAGGGAACACTTTTAAAGTCTATGACTGTTTAACCGCTATGCAAAATAATATTGAATGTAAACTGTATTGGAAAAAAGACAAACAACTTCCTTTCCTATCCTAAAAATTTTTTAATTAAATTAAAAATAATAATAAGTGCTTTCCTTCGATTGAAAGTAGCACCAGGAAAATTCACATCAAGTATCGATTATCTACCTCTATGTTAGAACAAACATGAAAACCACACAAAGAGTTTGGGCCACTTGGAGCAATTATATACAACTATGGATAAAATGAAGGACTTACCTCCTCTACAGATACAGGCAGGATGACTCGACTGTAAGAGAGGGAAAACAAGTTCAGGCTCTCAAACCTGCCCAAGGCTCTTAAAGCATCATTTTAGAATAGTATTAAACATTTTGTTGCACAGGACACTACACTTGTTGTCAAAAACCCAGCAGAGAATGGCCCCAGGTGCTTCGGGGCTAGGACGCTCTGTGCCCTTCTGGTATTCCATTTAGGGCTCTGTGATTCCGTGTAAACCTGTCCCATCAGCTACTTCCCAGGAGGCTTCTGATTCACATTCAGAAATGTCTTCTCCCTCTCCTCCACTAATCTCCCCGACAAAACCTGCCAATGAGAGCGGCTAACATAGGAGGACTCACCCCTGCAAACTCTGAAGCCAAGATGAGGATTCAGACCCAAAGAATTAGGCCCTGGGGATTTACACGTGCGTGGACCCAACCCTCAAGGTGAAAGGCTAGGAAGGGGCCAAGCTTCTTGGAGGCTGAATCACTCTAAGAGCATTCTCCAACCAGGATATTACAATACCAGCTACTACCACAGAGCCACCAAGAGAGGACACCCAACTTGTGTCCTGGCTTCCAGAAGCTATTCAAAGGCACCCCAACTGATCATGTCTTTTCCTTCTCCATTTCAATGAGCACCAATCATTGGAGGTACCACCAAAAATCTGACGGAGAAGCCACGACCAGCAAAGTCCCCACACTGCTCAGAACTCCACATTGGTATGACACTTAGCCACACTCCTCCTGGCGCTTTGCATTGTCAGGCAGAGCAACAGCCAACCCTTAGTTCAAAGCTGTGAGGTCAGAGGGCTGACACAAAAACGCGTGGTTGTATTCATGTAAAGCCAGCCCACTTCCATGCTGAGATGTCAGTTCCCAGGCCCTAGCCGGTACCCCCTGGAGCCTCCTGTATCTTGGGTGCTTGCTGAAGCATGAGCTGCTATGCCCTCTGTCCTATGCAGTTGTTTCACCCATTAGGATTCCTGCTCTAGGCTGGTAAACAGTCTGCTTACTATTTTCTATTTCCACAAAGATCCCCCAGGTAGCAAGAAGCACACAGAGGGGTCTGAGAACAACATCACGCTATGGGCAAAACACCAGGCGGAAAAGTAGCAGGAAAAACAAAATGGGCTCCAAGTCTTTACTGCCTGCTAACTCCCCTCCTCCAGAATGACTCAAACAATGTAAATCCTGCAGGTTATTGGATGCTGCTACTCATGTTCTCCTCCCATTAGAAAAAGCTGACAATGCAGAAAAATATTTCCAACTTGGAGGCCACAATTTCAGCACCCTCAGTAGAAACTTCCTAGAAAACAATCAGCCTTTTATCTTCAAGAACAGCATAAAAAATCACGTCCAAGAATTTGCAGAAATCAAATCAAGGAGAATCTTGTTAGAGGAAGTATCAGAAACATCAACAGGGACAACCTTCAGACCCTGGATGGGCACCAAGTCTACCCCCGCCCCCCAAAAAGAGAAGGGCATCAGCCAGTTCCTGACAGGATGCCCTGAGGCTGCTGACATGACAGCTGCACACCCAGACATTTCTCCCTGGCTCCTTGGGAGCAAAACCACCCAGCAGCAATAGGGTGCAATTCCAAAGGAGAGGGCCACAGAGGCAGTGCTGGGCTGAGACTGGAGCTGTGCTCACTTCAGTGTGACCTTCACTCACACCCTTCCCAGAGCTGCAGTGCTGCAGCCACAGCCAAGTGTCTCGGATGCCCCTCTCCGTGTCCCCTGCCCAGGAACGTCATACATGCCTGAGCACACACAGGGCACAAGTCAGGCAGGAAGGAAACGCACATGCCAGGGAGGCTCTGCATCCCCAGCACCTTGGGCCTTTCCCTAACAGGCTTCACGGGGAGGAGAACAAAGAATGGGAAGAGAGGCCCTCTCTTTGAAACTCACTCGGATCTCTTTTGAAGATCCCTTTCCCTGCCTGACCACCTTTACACAACTACAGGTTTCTGCAGATTCTCAGAAAAAAGGATCAGGAAAATGGGAAAAGCCGGTTTTCTGGACAGTCAAGATTAGAATCCGAAGTGCACCATGCTCTCTTCCTGTTGACATCCAAGGTTCTTCCTCCTCGCCCCATAAAGCTCTGGCTGAGTCAACATCACACTGGCTATCAAGAAAGTCAGGTAGAGGGCTTCAAAATCATACTCTTTAGCTGGATGACTCGAGTTTCTGCTCCCTTTGCCATCCAAAGCTCCCTACTATGTCCTAAACACTTCCCAAGAGCCATCAGACGGGACAACGTACCTTCACCCACAACATGGAAACAGCCCTTCGCACACCTGCCTGGCTACCAAGTGAGTTCCACCAGTTGCTCTCTACTTGGACATCTCTCACTCCCAAAATTCCTGGGCTTCTGGCCCAATGCTGTCCACTTGCCCTCCCGTGGAGGGAAGCACAGTTTTACTGTAAATGCCACACACACACATTCAATCTCTCCTCTTTGGACAGGGGGGCTCGGAAGATCAGGTAGGAAGAAAAAAGTCCCAAGATGTTTCCTTGGAACCATGAGCCTCAGGGATGGGGCATCTCACATTTGAAAAATTCAGCAATGCAGACATCCCCACCTGTCACCCAATCTCCTGGATGCAGGGGCAAGCCCATCACCCTGCACCTCCTCCCGGAAGTCACTAGTTTCCATCCTCTAGTCACTACTCAAGAGCTCCTTCACCCTTCACTGTCTACTTCTAATGCAGCGGTTCTCAACCTGTGGGTCGCGACCCCTTTGGCGGTCCAACGACCCTTTCACAGGGGTCGCCTAAGACCATCCTGCATATCAGATATTTACATTACGATTCCTAACAGTAGCAACATCACAGTTATGAAGTAGCAACGAAAATAATTTTATGGTTGGGTCACAACATGAGGAACTGTATTTAAAGGGCCAGAAGGTTGAGAATCACTGTTCTAATGAATGGCTGTATGGCAACCTCTTCGATTCCTCAAAGCAATTTCCCCATCTCTTTGCACCCAGACGGAGGATTCCCTAGAGTTAGATTGCCCATTTCCCACCCACACTCCAGTGATTCTTATATGTATGTTACAAACAGACACTCTTTCCAAACTGTCCTCTCCCCTGGCAACATCCTCGCCCTCTCCATCGCTCCCTTCAGATCACGTCAGCCCCTGCCCAGCGTTTTCTGGACTCCTTACCCAGGTGTCCCTGAGTCCCAAGCACCCCCCCCCCAATACCTCCTCTTCTGTACCTACCAGGGGGGCACCACGCCACGCCACCTTAGGGGTAGGTCCTCAGACCCTTCCTGTCACCCAAGCCTGGCCCTGACTCCCTAGTCCTTTTTACTTTATCCACTTATTACAATCTTTCCCCGGAAGCCCAGGGCAGCCACGCATTCTCCGGGTTCCCCTCCGCACTCCTCCGCATCATCTCCACTCCATTCTTGACCTGTCCTACCTGATCTTCCGAGCCCCTCGGTGCTGCGCATCCCCCGAACCCCGCCCCGCCACGGGCCGGCTCACCGCCTCTGCCTGCCCTTGTCTAACTGCTCCTCGGCCCCTCAGACACCCCTCCCTCCCGCAGGTGCTCAGCCCCTCCTGCAGATCTGCCCGGGCCTCAGCCCTCGGCCCCCTGTGGACCCATCCCACGTCGCATCCAGGGCTCTCCATCCTCTCGGCCCCTCATGTCCTGTCCAGCCCCCACTGTCCCCTTGACCCTTCTCAGGCCCTGTCGGGTCCCCGTTGTCCCCCGGCCTCTCCTCAGGCCTACTCAGCCACCACCGCCCCTGGGCCCCACCTCAGGTGCTGTCCGGCCCTCCCTATTCCCACTGGCCCCACCTCAGGCCCGGTCCGGCCCTCGCTGTCCCCTCAGCCCCTGCCGGGCCGCCCCACAGCCCACCCAGCGCTCGCCATCCCCCGGGCCCAGGCCGGCCGCCGCACCCCCTCCGCCAGGCCAGCACCCTCCCCGGTCGCCCACCCCGGCGCTGCCTCCCTCCGGCTTCCGCACGATCGCCGGACACTCACTACTCCTTGAGCAGCACCATGTCGCTTCGCGGCTCGGTGGCGGCTGCCTGCTGCCAGCCCGGCTTCCCGCCCGCTTCCCGGCGGCCGCTCTCCCCGTGGCCCTGCCCGGCCCGGCTGCCTGTGCGTCTTCGTCTTGGTCTGTTTCGTCCCCGCCGCTCTCGCCGCGGACGCTGCGCCGGCTCCTGCGCCCCGGCCTCACCGCCTCCCGCGCCGCTGCCGACGCCGCCCGCAGCTCTGGTTCCGCAGCGCCGCGCGGGGGCGGGGCGTCTCTGCGGCAACCAGCGCGTCACACGCAGCGTGCGCGCTGACCTCACGCGGGGGCGGGGCCTCCTCGCCGGTAGCCTCCCGGGGCCTTAAAAGGGACGCCGCGTAGGCGAGCACCGTGAGCTCCGAGCGCGCACAGGACCCCGCCGCCAAGCGGAGCCGACGTCGGGGTGTAGGGCAGGGTCTTAGGTGTGACAGTTCCGCAGCCCGGGCAGATGCACCTGTATGCTTGGGCCTCCCCAGTGGGTGGGTTGAGATATAGGAAAGGGTTGTGTCAAAAAAAAAAAAAAATTAGCAATAGCCAGGACGTGCAAGTGCTCGACTCTGACAGCGGTTCTCAACCTGTGGGTCGCGACCCCTTTGGCGGTCCAACGACCCTTTCACAGGGGTCGCCTAAGACCATCCTGCATATCAGATATTTACGTTACGATTCATAACAGTAGCAACATTACAGTTACGAAGTAGCAACGAAAATAATTTTATGGTTGGGTCACAACATGAGGAACTGTATTTAAACGGCCAGAAGGTTGAGAACCACTGCCAGGACAACACTACCAAAATGGTACTATTATTGTCCCAGTTTACAGGTGAGCAGAAGGAGGCAGAGGTTCAGAGACTTGTTCGAGTCCAAAGCTAGCATGTGATGGGGCTGAGCTTTTCACCCAGAAGTCTTAGTGCAGCCCTGGCTGGTTTGGCTCAATGGACAGAGCGTCGGCTTGCAGACTGAAGGGTCCCAGGTTCTATTCCAGTCAAGGGCACATGCCTGGGTTGTGGGTTCGATCACCAGTGTGGGATGTGCAGGAGGCAGCCAATCAATGATTCTCTCTCATCATTGATGTTTCTATCTCTCCCTTTCCCTTCATCTCTGAAATCAATAAGAAAATTTTTTTTTAAGTTTTAGTGTAATGTCATTCATCCAGTTAGTATTTGCTAGGTGCCTGCTGTGTACCAAAACCTGTGCTTTTGTTGAGAAAGTGAACAAGGTAAAGTTCACCTAGCCCTTAGGGAACTCAGGGACAGGGTGTGTGGGGTGGGGTGGGGGGTAGGTTGATGGGTGGAGGAGAAGGAGCCAGGCAGTTAGAATGAAACGGGGCTGTGAGAAGTGAAACACGGGTTTGTTGGGATTACACCAGGAGATGTAGTCAACAAGGCATCCTGGAAGAAGAGCTTCTAAGCTGAGATCTGTAGGGGGCTGGGAAAGGAGGTGTTTACAGAGTGAACGCAAAGGTACATTTGGGGGCCTGAAAGAAGTGACTGGGGCATGAAGTTGGGGGGCTGAGGAGCGGTAGCAGGGGTGGGTTGGGGCCAGATGATGTAATTCCTGGTCGGTGATGATGAGGTGTTTGGAGTCCATCGAAGGGCACAGGTGGGCACTTGCAGGTTGTAAGCAGGATTGGTGTCCAAAGGCTCACTCTGACGGCTGGGTGGAGAGGGGGTGGAGGGGGCCAGAGCAGAGGCAGGGAGGCCAGTGAGGAGGCTTCTTCAGAAATCCAGGCAAAGATGGACTAAGAAAGACAGTGGTGGGAAGGAAGGGGAAAGGGGAAGTGGATTCAGCAGTAACTCAGGAAGTAAAATTAGCAAGGTTTTTGACTAATTGGCTGAGAGGGTAAAAGGAAGGAGGTTTCCGGCCTGGGAGCATAAGTGGACTGCCTTTAGGAGAACACAGGAAAGGCAGATTTGCACAGGAGAAAGCAATGACTCCAGTGTTGGATTTAAGGAGCACCCAGGTGATGGTGAGTGGATTGCCCAAGATATGAACTTGGGAAGGGAGGGTGGAGCAGATGGCTGCGTAGCTGCTAAACCATGACTGGTGTCCCGGGACAGCCCTGAGTATTGCACACATTGGCCACTCATTCATTGAATCCTAGAGAGATCTAAGCCCAGGTCCTGTGAAGAAGGCCAAGAGAGGAGGTACTATGACTCAAAGTCCAAGATTAAGTGAGTGGCCTAGAGCCTGGTCCTCTGATCCTCCCAGTGTAGGTCCCCCCACCCCCTCTGGTGCCCGCCCCAATAATATCAATGAATAATAACAATTGCTATGAGCTGGCTCTCTCCAGGAAGTAACTAAACCCTACCATCTGGGACCTTGCAGTCTAGTTGGGAAAGTTACAGTTACTCATTCACTGAATCAATATTGACTGAGCGCCTGGCCTTGCCCTGAGCTGTTTCCTAGGCACTCGGGATACAGGGGTGACCAAGAAAAATGACACCCTTCTCTTGTTCAGTGGGGGAAGGAGAATATAAATAAATACAGAATTAGCTTCAAGTTATGAATGGTATAAAGAGGCTGAACAGGGTGACCAGGGGCCGTGCAGGCAGCATCAGGTGGCCAGGGAAGACTCTTAGAGGAGGTGATGTTTAGACGAAGACCTGAGTGACGAGGGCAGTGATGGCGAACCTATGACACGCGTGGTTGATTTCTCTTTGTTAAATGGCATTTAAATATATAGAATAAATATCAAAAATATGTCTTTGTTTTACTATGGTTGCAAATATCAAAAAATTTCTCTCTGTGACCCGGCACCAGAGTTAAGTTAGGGTCTTTCAAAATGCTGACACGCCGAGCTCAAAAGGTTCGCCATCACTGGACTAGAGGAATTATTGCTACTCTGGCTCTTAGTTAATAAGAGTTGAGCCAAGAGAGTTTAGAAGGCTGTGCTAGGCACTGGGGGAAGCAAAACGCAAAACAACAATCAAAATACCTGAGAACCAGCCTCTGCTCTGGAGGCCCTCATGGAGCCTGGGCCCTGCACTTGCAGAAAACTAGCGAGTGACTCGAGGTAGCTTGCAATAAAGGGGCATGTGTGTGACCCAAAGGACAGTGCTGGGGAGGGGCCTGCTGGCCGGAGAGGAGTAGGGAGCATCCAGGACAAGGGGGATTTGAGCCAGATTTGGCTAGAAAGGGGGACGGGCACTTTCAGAGGGAGACTAGGGTATGCAAAGGCACAGAGGCAGGATTCTAGCGGATGGAATCTGGGGGCTGGGGAGGCCAGAGAGGAGCCTCTGATTAGAGCAGCAAGTTTCAACCTTATTTCATCTCATGGCACACGTAAACTAATTACTGAAACTCTGTGGCACACCAAAAAAAATAGTGTATTTCCTGTCGACTTGACACACAAAAATAGGTATAATCCTGATTCACTCATATTGGGTGGCTCAGTTTATTTGACAATGTAAGGGGAAAGAGGTCAGCGGCCCTAACTAAATAGCCAAGTATTGCATGTTTTTAAAATTGTTGCAGCACACAAGTTGAAAATCGCTGGGTTAGCCCAGCCGGTGTGGGTCAGTGGTTGAGCGTTGACCTATGAACCAGGAGGTCATGGTTTGATTCTAGTCAGGGCACATGCCGGGAGTTTTAGTCTTGATCCCCAGTAGGGACTATGTAGGAGGCAGCCAATCAATGATTCTTGCTCATCACTGATGTTTCTATCTATCTCTCCCTCTCCCTTCCTCTCTGAGATCAATATGAAAGAAAATCGCTGGGTTAGAACATGAAAGGTTCACATGGAGGGCGCGCACACAGGAGGGACTGAGTGTGGGGCCTTAGAGAAGGCCATTTTGTTCAGCTGCATGGGCAGGGGCAGCCATTTGAGGGCCTTAAGGAATCCCCACTTGTCATCACCCAGATCCAACTGTCAGTGAGACTTTGCCACTCTCACCTCATCTCTTTTCTTCTCTGAAACATTTTAAAGCAAATGTCAGGCATCATGTCATCTCCCCCCCTCCATGTTTCAGTGTGCATTCTAGAAACACAGATGTTTTCTTACAAATCATAATGCTACTATCACACTAACAAAATTCTTTATATTATCTCATTGGGTTCATATTCAGATTCCCCTAATTATCTAAAAAATATTATTTTTTAGTGTTGTTTTTTTTTTTTTTTTTACAGATAAGTTTAGTGTCTTAACAAGGTCAGATTTTTTTCACAGTTTATTTATTTATTTACTCATTCATTCATTTATAATTCTCATCCGAGGGTATGTTTATTGATTTGAGAGAGAGAGAGGAAGGGAGAGAGAGAAACATCTATGTGAAAGAAACATTGATCGGTTGCCTCCCGTACCAGTGCAGACTGGGGATTGAACCTGCAATCTGAAACCTAGGTGTGTGCCCTGACCAGGAATCAAACCTACAACCTTTTTGGAATATGGGACAGTGCTCCAACCGGCCAAGCCACCGGGCCGGGGCTCACATTTTATTTCCAGTTGTTCTGTTTCTTACATCTCTTAACTCTAGCAAGCTTGGCGTTAGCCCTTATACTGTATACAGGGACCACAGCACTCTACAACTGTTCCCCACCGTGAGCCAACAGCCCCACTGTGGGAACAGAGCCCCTGGTACCTGATGCCCCGGAGTCCCCGGCCTACCCCTTGCCACCTGTGTGACCTTGTGCAAGTTACTGAACCTCTCTGTGCCTAAGCTGCTTCATTTGTAAAATGCCTGCTTTGAGGCAATGTATGGAAGGTAATTTTGTGCAGTTCATGGCACTTTTCCATATTATTATTGTTGGGGGCAGGGGTGTTGTGAAGAAGGAGGGATGGACATTGCTGCCCCTAAGCTACTTCCATATGCTCCAGGCTTACAAGGAGAGAAAGAACTTAATCTCCAGTGTCACAATGATCTTTCTGTCTCTCATGTCTCCCTTTCTTTGTCTCCTTCCCTCTCTCCATCTGTTTGTACTTCTCTATCTTCTCTCCATCTCTCTAGCTCCCTCTCTACCTCTCCTCACTAGCTGTCTGTCTTTCTCTCTCCTATCAGTTTATCTCGCCTCTCTGTCTCTCTGTATCTGTTTCTCTGTATCTCTCTGTCTTTCATCTCTCTCGTTATCTCTCCTCTCTGCCCCTTTGCATTTCTCTGTCTCTACCCCCTTCCTGTCTTTCCCCACCCGTCATCAGTCTTTGTCCCTCTACTCTGGGTAAAGCATCTTCAGCCTATGTTTCTTTCATCTTCTCTTTGCGGCTGTCTCCTTTCCCCCTATCTGCCTGCTCTCTGTTCTGTCTTGGTCTCTCTCTCTCTCTCCTTTTCTCTTCCTTTGTCTTGGTGTCTGTACATCTCACGGTTCCCACCCCCTGGCTGTCTGGCCCTCATTACCGCCGTGGTCACAGACACGCCTGTAACCCATCTCTGGGTATCTCGGGGAGACCGTGTTTCACTGTTTCCATCTTCTGCTCTGTCCCTTCCTGGCTGCTGAGAGCATTTTCTTCTCCCAGCTTCTGTCTCAGCCTCTTCTCATTTTATTTCTGTCTCTTCTTTTTTTAAATTTCACCCTCCAAATATTTATTGAGCAACTGTTCCAGGCCAGGCACCATTTGAGGCACTGGCAGTATCACAGTGACCGAGGCAGAGCACGTGCCAGCTCTCAGGGAGCGTTTGTCCTAGTGGGGACGAGCACCACACACGCAGACACGTGACGCTGGCTGCCTGGCTCGTCCCACTGGGCAGAGGAGTGTGTTGGCCAGGCCCAGCCGTAGGCAGGGACTCAAGCCCATGAGGGTGAGCTGGCTCTGCCGTGAGCTTTGCCTGACAATTCCGTGTCCCTAAATGGGGACCGTGGGCCACTCTGGAAGCCAGACTCAGTAACATTCAGTATGCACCAGGCTGGGGGAGACACGGCCCAGGTAGGGCCATATCTACTGAAAGACAGCAGTGCTTTGGGTGCCCAGAGGAGGTGAGGAGCCACTTTACCTCTGTTCCTCTCTCTGCCTCTGACAGTGTTTGGCCAGCATAGGGTTAAAAGCTATTTGAACAGCGTGATATTTTTTAAAAAGATTTTTGCTCAGCCGGTGTGGCTCAGTGGTTGAGTGTCAACCTGTGAACCAGGAGGTCATGGTTCTATTCTGGTCAGCGCCCATGCCGGGGTTGTGGGCTTGATCCCCAGTGGGGGGCGTGCAGGAGGCAGCCGATCCACGATTCTCATCATTGATGTTCCTATCTCTCTCTCCCTCTCCTGTCCTCTCTCTGAAATCAATAAAAACATATTAAAGATATTTTTTAAGCCCACATTTGAAAATGGGGATATTTTATGTAAAATTCCGAAATTCCAGCTTCTTTAAAAAACAACAACCCAGAAGATCTGGCAACACTGGGCTCATTCCCACATAGCCATACCTGGTTGAAGCTGTGTCAACGCTGCCCCCTGAGAGGGGGTGCGATCCCTACCCCCACAGTCCCACCGATTCCTCGTGTGTCCCTGGCACAGAGGTCAAGGTCTAGCTGCCCTGTAGCAGCACAGAACACATACTGGCTCTACTTACACCAGAGGAATACTTCTTTGTGCTGCCTCCATCACACACGAGGAAATGAAAGGAAACAACAAAGGAAGTGGCAGAGCCCCGGCTTTTGAGTTTACAGTCCTGACAAGTAGGACATCCATCCAGCACCTCTCTGCCCTGGCTACCGTGCAGGGGGCCACTGCTCATCCCTTCCCCAGGTGGCCCCTCCTCTGGGCCTTAAGCCCCTTCTACCCCAGCAGGGTCAGGGGCCAGGCCTCTGACAATCAGGCTACCCCTACCCTCCCTGGTGGTGGGGCTCTCCCTGGGGCTTCTCTGGGGGGGGGTCCCCAGTTGCTTTCTCCCTCCTGCTACCACCCACCAGGGTCCTGGCGGGAGGTGGCCAGCTTGGTCGGAATTCTGTAGGAGGAGCAGCCATGTCCATGACCCCTGCCTTAGGACAAAAGAAAGGGGGCAAGGATGCGCCCCCTCCCCTAGAACCAGAATTCACCAGCAGCCCCGTCTTCCCACCCAAGAAGCCCCCTACTTATTCCTCCCCGACCTCTTCAAACGGCAGTGCAGAGGCCAAACCAGCAAAGCTGGGTCTTGGTGGATGTAGCACAAGGGAGGGGTGGGGGCCACAGAGCACGTTTCAGGTTAAGTTCCAGGGAGTCTGAGCAAGAGACCCGGGCAAGGGAATGTGTGGCTTTGAGAGAAAGAGACCCAGGAGCTGAGAGGAAGCAGTCCTTGTTGTTCTCATCATACATTTATTGGGTGCTTACTGTGTGCCAGGAAGTAAGCCAGGCGCTAGGAACAGCAAAGGGGCTAGAAACAGCTACCAGGTCATCAGTAACACTGTACAGACCCTGGTTAACACCGGGAACGGAGGACCCTTCACGCACAGCCTCAGGGCCTGCTGGGTCCTTAGATGGGGCCTGCCTGGGTCTTTCCAGCAACAGAAAGGGAGGCAAGACCCTCTCCCTCTTCCCCATCCAGGTAGAGAGGCACACAGACAAGCCCCTACACACTCCTCTAAACACATTCATACCTAATATGTGAGCATACACACACGCACGCACGCACACACACACACGCACGCACACATGCACACACACGCGTGCACACACGCACGCGCACACACACGAACGCACGCACGCACGCACGCGCACACATACACACACGCGTGCGCACACACACACACACGCACACACAGCCAGGCAGTTTTACAAGGAGGTGGCATGGAGATGCTATCTACGAGCTGCCATCTGAGGGCCCCAACATAAATCCGTCAGAGTGCCTGCATATTTACCATTGAGAGATTACCTTGAGAAGCTTTTTGGCCAAGTCTCTTACCAAAAATGTGAAAAACACAAAAGTGAACAAGGGGACTTCTTAAGGCTTTTTGCTTAGAGAGGGCTTCTGAGAGGGGCAGGGGCAGTGGAAACAGACCCCACTTCCTGTCTTGGCTACAAGTCTGTCCTGGCCAGAGCTGCCCAACGGAGGTGTCCTATTAAACTGGTGGGGGTAGAGGAGTGGGGGTGCCCTCCTTTCCTGTGCTGTCTGCACTCTTCCAGGGTCCTACAAATACTGCTGCCCCTCGTTAGGTGCCTATGACGTGCTAGGTATACTACTGTGCAAACGCTTTATGTCCGTGTTCACCGAGCCTCGGAGTGAGGGTATTATCTCCACTTTACAGAGAAGGAAACTGCAGCTCAAGACTTGCCTAGGGTCACGGATGTCGTGTGGTGGGGCATGGGGAGATGGGGTCTCACTCTGAGAAGGGAGGGGGCGGGAGCTGCCAAGGGTCCCAGCGACTGACTTCAGAGCCCAGGACATGCTGCCTGGAGACCAAGGAACACAGGTGGCAGCTCCATGCTGGCGGGCCACCCCATGGGGACGCTGCTTCTCCTTCATGACATTCGGGCAGCTCCATCCTCACTCCAGGGTTGGGGTGAGTTAGGACATAGGGGCAAATGGGCTCACAGAGCCTGTCTGCTCACCTTGCTCCCCAACCCCAGGGAGGTTATGAAAAACCAACCCCCTGACTTGGGGTCCTGGGCTCCTCCTCCTCATAATCCCACAATCTATTTTGGGGGGGAATGGGCTGTCACCCTTGAATTGGGCCCCTGGTAATTGGAACAGATAGGGCGCCTCACTGGCCCCAGAGCCCATGAGAACTTCTCATATTACCCTCCAGAGGGCGCTATTGCTGAAACAGCCCTCGAAGCTCAATCCTGTTGAGACTTCTCAGAGCTCCCGGGCAGAACCCCTCACCCTAGGGTGCCCGCAGCTGACCCCTCCTCTCATCACAGCCTGACCCCACCACCCACCATCCACTCCAGCTGCATATCTGTTCAAATTCTGCTCCCAAGCTGATATTCAAGTACGTTGAAAACTTCACTGAGCTGAATGCTTCTGCTGCTGTCTGAGGCAGTCCTGCACATGTACCCCGATTACTGGATGTCCCCCCATTTTCAGGTCCCTTGGGGTCCAGGGCCAGGATGAGGAGAGATGTTAGCGGAGGTTGTTTGGAGCAGGTTGATACTGGGTACAAGAAGGGAAAGGAGATGGAGCAAAACAGAAAGGCACCTGCAACCCTGTGGCCTTCAGGAGGGTTGGGACCTTCCCCAGCACAGGTCCAGGCAGCAGGAGCTGCAGACAGAGGCCAGAAGGTCTGGGGGAGGCCAACAAAGGAACAGCTTGATCTGAGTCTAAGGGGACTAGAGAGGAGAGGGGTTCCTGACAATACTTCTGAGGCTGACCCCGCCCCCTCCTCACTCTGATTGAAGCCACTGTCTTGGCATCACTTCCTGCTCCTCCCCACCAGGAGCTTGAGGACAAAGGGAAGATGGAGGGCCATGGCCACTTGGTGCTCCCTGCCTTTGATCAGCCCGTGGTCCTTTTCTCAGTCCAGGGCACTCCTCTCAAGGAGAAGAGACCTTCACTTCAGGCTTGGGGTGACCAGAGAATTGCCCCCTCAGGAACCCATCTGCCTCCAGGGCCAAGGTGACTCTGCTGAGTAGAAGTCATCCCACACTCAGAGGACTCTCTCGACTCTAATAAGTGGGGCCTGGGTTTGCTTCCCTTGCTCCAACTGCTGCCTTTCAGCTCCCAAAGCCTGGTGGCCCTGGGGCTATGCTCCAAGAGGAATGTCCTGGCCTAGTGGGCTTTCTTTGGTTACGCCAATGATGTTAAGGCCCATAAGCAAGTCCTGGCTCTAATCTTGTACAAATCACTCCACCTCCCTGGCCTCAGTTTTTTAAAACTGTAAAACAGAAATAAGATCCATTTAACTCTTGCATGATTCAGTGATGATAACCCATCACTTCTGTACAGTCAGAGTAGAATGACTGGCGGATGTGGGTGCAGGTGGTGGCCGACCCATCTGGTACCTGCTCCCATTTCATACCTCCAATCCCTATGCACTGCTGGCCCTACACTGATTTGACCCTGAACTCTTTTGTCAATGCCTCCTTCTTCCCGCAAAATGCCCACACCCTGCGGGTGGGTGGGAGAGAGGCAGCAGCCCCTACTCTGGGTGCTCCGGGGACAGCACAGGTCTTGTCTGTAACCTCATGTTTTCCCAGCTGGAGGGGCCCCTTGCTAATCCACATTTCCCCAAACTGTACTCCTCTATCAGTGGATCTCACACTTTGGGGAGGCATCAGAATCACCAGGTGGGGCTTAGCAAAATCTAGGCTCCAGAGTCCCTCTACGTCAAAGGCAAGACCTACAGTTTATATGTTCAACAAACACAAAGGAGCTCCATTGGGCCGCACATGGAGGACGGCTCTCCGACTGTTAAAGCCACGCCTCCCACGCAGCGTACCACCCTCCCTCCTGGAGGGCCACAGAGTCCATGAGCATGCCAAAGAGTGCTGCAAGTGCTTGCTGCAAAGAAACATGCCAGACTTTAACTCAGCCTTCCCCAAATTTGACTACAAAGCTTTTTAAAAAATTTAGCATAACCATTAAACTTCACATAACTAGTGTTCTGAGTTAAGTTTTGGGAAATGTTGTTCTTGTTCTTTTTAAAACATGTGCTTAAAAAATTTATTTACTGATTTGAGAGAGAGAAGAGGCTGGAGGGCCACATTCTCTCTGGGGGTGGGGAGGGAGGAATATCAATTTGTTGTTCCAGCCATCCATGCACTCATTGGTTGATTCTTGTATGTGCCCTGACCAGGGATTGAACCCCCAACCTTGGTGTATCGGGATGATGCTTCACCCAACTGAGCTACCCGGCCAAGGTTTAAAATATGTTTTAAACAAATGTTTTGTAATTGAATTTATTGGGGTGACATTGGTTCATAAAATTGTGTAGGTTTCAGCTGTACAATTCTGTAATACATCATCTGTGTGTTCACTACTCCAAGTTATAAACAAACATTTTTGGTTCTGTTAATATTTGAGTGGACTGAAGCCTAGGAAGGCGTGTTCAAGATGCTTAACTGTTGACACAGACCTCGAATTTGGGACTGGATCTGCCCCTTCCTGTTCTCTGTCCATTCCCCCCACCATGTTCTGCCTCTGTCTCTTTGCGTCTGAGGCTCTCCTGGGATTGAACTCAGGAGGAACCCTCAGGATAGTTGACCGGTGACAGGAGAGCTGAGCAGGGGACCAAAGGGGCCAGGATTAGCCTGTTTGGCTGGGAGAAGCAGCAGAGGAGGGGGTCGTCCCCTTCGAAGATGTCCGCACAAGTCCAGGTGGGGGTGCAGGGGTCTTTTCCCAGCCCTTCCCCTCCCAAGCTGGCAATCATCCAGAGAGATTGTGAGCAACTGGGTACGACTGGGGCTGGTCAGTGGCAGCAAAGCTTGCCTTGCCTCCTCCAGCTCAAAACAGGCATGTGTAGCCCTTAACTGATGTGCTAGCAGGGACGACCCTAACAGGAGGAAAACCGATTTATTGCTTTATAAAAAGGAGTCTGATAAAACAACAAACAAAAACTAGAAACCTAAAAATCCGCCCACCCCTCTCTGTGTTCCCAGGAAGTCCCAGACACATTTCTGGGGCAAGTCCTGGTGGGTGGATTGGTAAATCAGGCCCGCCTGGCAGAGGAAGGGAGGCCTCCCCGGTAAACAACTCAGGGCCCTGGAGAAGTCTGCCAGCAGGGGGCGCGGTGGCTCCACAGCCGCCCACAAACTCCCAGATGAGCCAGGCTGGCTCCTGGGCGGCTCTGGGAGAATAACAGCAGATACCCAGCGCCCACACCCTACCACCATCCCACACACCTCTCTCACACACAGCACATGTACACACCTACACATACACAAACACCCAGGCCCCTCACTATCTACCTCCCCACCAGGCCTGGCCCTCCGGTCTATCAACCACAGCCTCACTTCCACCCCCACAATAGCTGTGTGTTGGTGCCCCTTTAATTCCCTTCAGGTCACGGACAGGATGACAGCGGCAGCGCAAACTTGCTCTCCACTTAGATCCCGAGGTCCTTTGTCCCTGGCTCCTGAGCCCAGTGTGGCCCCCATCCCTCCCCAGGCTGTCAGCCAGGGGGGCTTCTCCACAGGCCTCAAACGGGAGGACCGGCCATGGCCTGGCCACAGGGGGCTGGAATCACAAAGGAGTTAGCACCAACAACAGGAAGCGGGTCCTTCCTTCCTCAGGCAGCCTCAGACGACCAGGGGTGGAGATGAGGGGCCGGCGAGGGGGGTGCAGACAGCGCAGGCCTTTGTCCTCAGGCAGGCGTGGTGGGTGGGCATGCAGCCGAGAGGCAGGTGGTAGGCAGTGAATGGCAGGTCCCTCTGCTTTGGCAAGAGGCAGAATCCAGGTACTGGAGGGAGAGAGCCTGACTGTCAGGGGTCCTCCTGGCTCCTCCTGCGGGTACCAGGGAACCTCAAGGCTCCAGGGCCCCTCGAAGGTGGCAGAGCCAAGCCCAGGGCAGCCCTCTTCCAGCAGCAGGAAAACCCCACGCTCGGGCCCTCCCCTGTCCTTCCACAGCAGCAGAGCGCCACAGCAGGACCAGGGCCCCGGGAGGGCGCCCGGACTCCAGCGCGGTGGAGGAGAGGCTCCTGGGGGTGCGTGGCGGTCCTCTGGGGTGGGGAGGAG
This sequence comes from Myotis yumanensis, assembly GCF_028538775.1. NCBI lineage: Eukaryota > Metazoa > Chordata > Mammalia > Chiroptera > Vespertilionidae > Myotis > Myotis yumanensis. The sequence goes on along the minus strand of NW_027223767.1, from coordinate 18,675,555 downwards.
GACACTGGTGAGTCACTGAAGCAAGGGCAGGAGGCCACAGTTCTGAGGTGGTGGGCACTACACGAAAGCCTCCTGGTTGGAGGAGCCGTTGAGCTTGAGGAAAAGCTTGTCATCTTCCCGCTTCTGCTGCAGCTGCCTCTCCAGCTGGCGCCGGTAGCAGATGAGGTAGAGGGGGAGGCAGAACCCCAGCAGGCTCATGACCAGCAGCCCCACGTTCACCTGGGGCGGCAGGGATGAAAGTTGCTGTCACGTGGGGCAGGGGACCAGGTGGGGGCTGTGGTCTTTTGCAGAATCCAATTCGGGAACCCTTCCTCGCACTCAGGTTTGGGAAAGGGGAGAAAGTCACAGGACAGGAGAGGAAAAACAAACTGGAATGTTCAAGAGGCTGGAGGGCCACATTCCAGCACCAGAATTCCCTCCGGGCCTGCCCTCTGCCTCCCCCCCCCCCAGCCCTGACTTCAGACCTACTCATCTGAATCTCCAGGGGGTGGGGCAGGGACAGCAACTAGACTCTCTTTATCTCAAAATCGGGTCCAGAAAGGGCACTTTTCTCCTCCTGCCCAGCCGCCAGTCACAAGGGACTCTGATTCGATCTTAACCAAAGTTCCCAAACTTCTTGTCTTTGGAGCTCTGGAAGCCCTAGAGCAATGCCTCTCAGCTCCCACCCAGCAGAGGGGGGCAGATGCCTGTAACCCACTGCCCCCTGGCCCTTCTTACCCACAGAGGGTCTCCTTGGAGGGGGCCCATCATGGCCAGAAACAGGGGCTGCTGCAGGAGAGCGAAGAGTGCACTGACCAGAGACTGCAGTCCTGTGAGGCTGCCGAACTGGGTGGAGGGGTACCTGCAGGGCAATAGACAACCTGTCACCGGAAGGTCCACTCCCAGGCTTTCCAAATGCTCCTGGCCTCAGCCTGGCCCCAGGTGCGCTGGTGCCAGACAAGAGGCAAGAACAGCCTCCGAGAACAGCGGGCACCTGCCTGCAGATTCCTTTCTGCTGAGCAGTTGTGCAAAGTGAAATTCTCTTTTGCACCAACCTAAGGCCCCAGACTCTAGGGAGGACCCCACCCTGCCCAGGTGTGCCCTGGGCCTGTGGGTGCCTGGCTGAGCTGAGTGGAAAGTGTGGTGCCAGCGGGAGCTTGGGAAACAGGCCCAGGGAGCAGGATGGAGGCTGGGCTGGCTCTGCTGTGCCCTCATCCAGAGGAGCATTGTGTAATCACGGAAACGCGGCATCAGAGCTCTCGGTGACTGCCTCCGACCCTGCCAGGGCAGCCGCAACTTCCTCCAGGCCTGGGTGGGTGGGGGACAGGCAGACCTGGTATGACCCCCGTGCAATGCTGTTGGGAGGGGGAGAGAGTTCTAGCAAGATCTTAGAAAACATCAGGCTTTGGGGCCCCAGCGGTGAGAAGGGGCTCCGAGTGGGGAACAATCTGATCTTCGGTCAGAGAGACAGTGGATGGTGTGTAGGTTCCAATTTTTGAAACTAGCCCCGGCCCAAGGCGGAAGGACGCTGTGGCTCCTGATGCATGGGTGGCCTCTTGGGAGAAGAGGCAGGTTTCACTGTTGCCACACCCTGAGAAGGCTGTGGGCAGAGGCAGGCCCTGTGAGATTCTGGGTGAGAACTGTCTGATATGTTCTGGGCTCAGTTATCCATGTCCCTGCTCCTGCTGAGGGTCATTTGAACGTCACCATTGAACTTGGGGCATCGGAACCCACCCCTGGCCTTCCCATGAGCAACCAGGGGCAGCCAAAACTCGGCGGAGCAGTGGCCCCCGAGGCACCGTGAGCTGCACAGAGGTACTGACTGGCTGAGAACTGACTTCGTGTTCAATGCCAAGGCTTGTGGGCATCCAACTGTCTGCCCACTGACCCACCTCCCGCCGGGTCTGGCCTTCCCCTGACACACCCAACGAAGCCCTGGTACCCGTCCCTGATGCAAGAAAATGAGCCCCGAAAGGGCAGGCTGCCCCCCTCAGGACCTTAGTCCCACCACAAACCTCCCATAAGTCACTCCCTCACCCTTTGTCACCAGGCCACCCACAGGTCCCAGGACTTACACGGCGGCGTACAGGCCCCCAATGGAAGAGTGGATGAATCCACGCACAATTGTGTGCAGGATGAAGGAGAGGATCTGAGGGAGGGAGAACAGAGAGTGAGCAGAAGCCTGTGTGGGCCCTCACCTTGTGCCCCTGCCCCAGTTCCTGGGATCCTGAGCAACGGGGGCACTGTGACCTAGAGTCAGATCATACCAGCCCTGAGGGCCAATTCCTGAATTTCCAGGAATTCTTCAAGGCAGTTGTTAAACACAGTCATTATGGAAACTGACATTTTATAAACTTACAATTAAACAAATTATATTAAAACCAAAGGTAATGAATACTCAAAACGTACCACTTCCCAATTATTTTACTATGTGTTACTATGATCTGTTCTAAAGGTTTTTGTATGGTGGAAGGAGACAGCACATGATGGTGGGTTACTGTGATTCTCTTTCCAACTCCACAACTGGTGCTATCATAATGATTGAAAAATCAGCCACGATGAGAGCAGTTACACCAAGGAAATTGGCAAATGCTGAAAGTCAGGGCTCCCCCCACCCCGCCACGGCCCCACCAAGGGTGTGTTGTGAAATATGTATCAGTAGCACTAAGCAGGAGGTCACGAGTCATGATTGGATCTCCTGCTATTGCTGACCAAGGACTGTGCCGAGGTCTCCCTGCCTGGTCAGTCAGGCCCTAACATGCCCAGGAGAGCTCTGCTGTGTAAGAAGGCTGCTGCTGGCAGGCTTTGCGAGTTCTGAGAAGCCCCTGCTAATGATGTAGAGGTACAAGATCTGCCCACTTGGCCACCAGGACCCTTCGTTTGCTCTTCAGACAAAGCCCTGCCCTCCTCCTCAGCAGCCAGGACCTGTCTCTGGAATGTGGGCAGTGGAAGGGGCAGGGGCTACTCTCTGCTGAAGGAGGGCTGTGCCCGAATGTGCAGGCACATACTCGGGCGGGCTCCCCCTTTCTACTTCAACTGCCTTGTTGCTTTTTCATTACTTCTCTTTCAATGAGAACTCAAAAAAAATAAAGTCCCCACCAAGCACTGCCCCTCAGCTGGACAAGGTGGTCAGGGTCTGTCAGTGTTGCAGGGAGGGCAGCCACCAGGAGGCCAGAAGGGCGCCAGGGAGGGAACAACACTCCCACCTGGACCTGGTGCAAGTTTCCAATGGTTTGCTCTGATCCGCACTCACCGGTGTCGGCACAGTCACGCGATAGTACCCATGGGTGGTGCACACCTGGTATTCAATGTTCCTCAACACGTGGCCACTTGTAAAAAGGAAGGGACTCTTGCTTTCATCTCGGACCTGGCTCAAGATAACATCTGACCTCGGGCTACCCCCACCTGGGAGCAATGCCATCACTCAAGTCCCTTCTAAGTTCATAATCTTGGGGGTTGGGGCCAGTGCACTTTCATGGACCTAAGGGTAGAGTCAGACGGGTGGAATCTCTGCCAAATGTTAGGTTTCAAAAGCATCAGAAATCTGTGGAACGAAATTAAGCTTCTGAACCCAGATGCCAATCTTTTCCCACTCTCTACAACGTCTAGACCTTGTGGGCACTCTTGTATCTGACGGACAGATGTTCCCATGACACCAGATTAGCCAGACCTCTTTGGACCTCAGATTTCAGCTGTTCGAACAACTCAAACTAAGTAGCCACACAACTACCCGGCACAGTTCTGGAAAATGGTGGTGGTATTTGTGGTTTGCAGATGCACAAAAGACCAAGAGGAATGATACACCTTCATAGAGAAGAGTCTTTTGTGAAAGGCGACCCCAGTATCAGCTCAGTTCTAGCATTGAGCACAAAGCCTGGTGGGTGAGAGGTCTTGGTATCAACAGCAGGAGGCTGGTTGGTTGGCTGAATGAATGAAAAGCCACCATTCTCTTTGTTCCCTTATAGTCTTGCACCTTTTTGTCTCATTGTACCCTTATCCAACCTGAGCTCTCCCTGTCCCCACACCCACCTGTAGAGGCAGGTTGGGAATGAGACACGTCACCCCAAAGCCCACAAGCAGCACGTTTGTGAAGGCAAAAGCCCGCATGGCGTTGGTGACCTTCTGGATCTGCCGGTCCCGCTTCTTCTTCTTCTCGCCTCTGCAGAGACACAGAGCACACACTGGAGGAGGGTGACACAGCTCCCTGGAGGAGGGCGAGCTCTCCCACAAGGCAGGCCCCAGGAGTCACAGCTTGCAGACAACTCAAGACTCAGAGACCACCCACACTAGGGACACTCCCACTGCACCCTCTTGACTGAGCGCTGAGCATGAATCTCAGGGGACAGGTCAGATATGAAAAGGTGTTACACCAACACACGGCACGGCTTTAGTGGAGACTGAGCTCAGATGATGAGGAGGGAAGGAGCAGCGTGTGCCCAAGTTAGGACGAGGCAAAGCCTCGCTTCATTATTGGCTTCAACTTCACCCAAATCCTGCAGGGAGCTGATGACAAAGCAGGTAACAAATCAAATAAGGGAGTGAGTGAATTTCCCCTTGGGCGAGCAGGAGGTAGTGAAATAGAAACAAATATGCAGCAGATGGAACCGGAACGGGCACAAATAACCTCTTGGCGGTAGGACCTGACCTAGATAACAAAGCATTCTCTCTAATTACTTCCTTGTGGACTCACTAGTACTGGTTCTAGTCTCACCACCCACAGATGCCCATGGACAACTGTGTACCTCCAAGAATGAATGCCAAGTGCTGGGGGATGTGTATGGAGCCTCGGGCCCACCGCTTCCTCACTGTGCGACCTCAGACAAGTTATCCAAACTCCTAGCTTCAGTTCCCCCATCTGTAAAACGGGTTTCACACCAGGACACACCTCATCGAGGTGCTTGAGGCTTAACTGAGATTGTGCATTAAGTGCTTGGCACAGGGCCTGATACAATAAACAATAGCTTATTATATGAAGGTGGAGTCACAGAAGACAGCACTTAACTCATCCTCTGATCTTAGAGCCCAACCCTTGCGTAAAGTAGGGCTCTGGTGCCTTGTTTAAGGCTCATGATCATTAACAAGTCTATTAACACTATTACAGTTACTGCGACATACTACTCTCGCCATGGAGTGAGCCTTGTTGGCAAGGCAGCACTGATTTAAGGTCATTCACCCATTGTGCTTCTCATGCTAAGCATCGGAGTGTGGTCCTAAAAGCAGAATGGTGTGACCGCACACTCACCTTCCTCTTATTTCTCTTCTTTTATCTAACTCAGTGCTCCCCAAACGGCAGCCTACCATAAAGAAGCCACAGACCTGACAGTGTGCTGAGCTGAGTAAGCCAGTGTCTTAAAGCCCTTGGGAGAGCAGCCTCGGGCGCCTCTCTCGCCTCTCCTGCTTGCTTTAACCACCCCCCCCCCCCCCCACACCTGTCCCTGCCTAACATCTGACTTGGGGCTGAGAGCCAGGCACAGGTCCTGCCTACGCACTGGTTGGCGTCTTTCTCCTCAGGCTCCTCAGTGGCATCTTCACATTCCTTCATCCTCCAGTCCATGATGTAGCCAATGATGGGGGCCGTCAGCAGGCAGAGCAGCTGGAGCACACCGAAAATGGAGGTATAGAGGCTAACTGGGGAGGAAGAAGGCTGCGTCATGGGGGCTCCTGACAGAGGCCAGGCGCAGGCACCGGACCAAGTCTGAGACCCCACAGGTCATCCCCAGACCCCCTCGTGTCACTGTGGATCTTAAGGGGAGCCGAGACCTTAACCTCTGAGATCAGAGCTGGCACGAGGGTAGGCACCCTATTCTCTTCTCCAAATGCCCTGCTTGCTTCCCAGAAACAGCTAGTGAAATCCAGTGTGTCACAATGGCTTCCCCAGGCGCTCCAGGAAGTCTCTGACGTGGGAACCACAAAATGACCAAAGCCCGGGCCAGAGGCTTGTGTAAAACTGGCCATTACTTCTCTGCCTTAGAAACAGACCAGGAAGGCGTCACTCACAGGGGATCCGATGTGAGGGCTTCCATCCTCAAAGAGCTTAAAATCAAGATGGGATTTTGGGGGGCAAATGGAAACTGAAAGTTGGCTACCCCACCCCACCCACAGTTCTGCCCGAGAGGGATGTTTGGAATTGAAGGCCATGCACTTCTCCATCGAACAGAGGCTGGCTGGGAGGGGACGTTGCAATGCTCCCCGACAGTCCCCCCTGCTTACCAGCGGCCATCACTGCATCAAGAAAGCAAAGTGAAAAGGCAGAAAGGAGCAAAGTTAGCAGCCGCAATCTCGAAGGTTGTTACAGGGAAATGGTTGTTACATGGAGGCTGGCTAGCTCTGGGCCCGGCATACATGTCATTTCCCACCTAGACCTGACTGTCAGAGCACCCATGGGTGGCTGAGCTGGAGCAGGCTTCTAGGAGAGGAGGCGGGAGGGGGCCAGCGCGGGCGCCTGCTGACCTTTTACTGTTTGCTGGGGCCTCAGTCATGTGCAGCTGGAGCCCAGTCACAGGTGGCGGGGGGTGGGGGGTGGGGTGGCTGGTGAATCAGGCCTGTGGCTTCCCGAGGACCATGATGGGTGCAAAAGACTGGGCAGAACTCACTGTGGTGTGGCCCTTTGGGAACACTGCTCTGTCACAGTTGTGCTCCGAGGGCAAGAGAAGTCACACAATGCATCCCAGCCCCCAGCAAAGCATCCGACACCATGGGTCTCCCCCAGACAGCCAGAGCTGGTCTCCTGTCCCCCCAGCGGCTCCCTGACCCTGAAGCCACCCCTCTGGGCACAGTCCGGGCTGTGGGTGTCATGCACAACAGCTCACAGGAGCAGGATGGGGAAAACCAATGCCCTGTCAGCTGCAGATAGAATTTCCTGGCCCAACTTCCTCTACTTCTTGAAACTGACTTTTTGAATGTGGGAAACAGTTGGAAAAGAATTCCTCTTGAGCAGCAAAGGATTTCTCAGAGAACTTGACTCAGCAGCAGGCAGATTTGCCTTCTAAGGGCCACTGAGGACCCTTCTCTGTACACGCTGGGGTCTCCACCGCCTTTGCCTGAGAGTTTTACAGAGAGGGTGTTGAGACATAGAGATCAGCTTTCCCTAAAGTTCAGTCCACAGATTTTAACGAGTGTTACATAATGAAACCGCTCCTGTGGTAGGAATCTGGGGGAACGTCACTGGACTCAACAAAGCTAAATCAGTCATTTTTTCCTGTAAAAAACAGGGCCTTTCCTATGTCAGCACTCATCATGACATTGTGCAAGGGCACGTGACTGCTTCTCCACGGATGCCCATGTGCACAGTGGAAGCAGTGTTATCGGGTGCCTTCGTCATCTTTCCCATTGTGCAGGCTGGGTTTCTCGTCCCTTTTACAAACTGTATTTGTGTTTGATTCCTTCTAATCCCTAGGGAAAAACAATTAAACTAACAAAAAGTTGCACAGCCATGATGTTGCCAATAAAAAAGCATTTACCAAATGTGTTTGTCCCGCTCAGGGATGACTAAAGCTGACTCAGCTCAGCCCTGAGGAAGTACTGACTTTCTTTGTAGCACCAAAACCTCTAATCCGCTAAGGACCTTCTGTGCTGTTTTGGGAAAGGAGTGTGTGGGTTATCAGTTTTGTTTACCAGCCTGAGCAAGTCTGGACTGGAGCACACACGTGAGGAAGCTCCACTGGCCCCGCTGCCAGCCCAGGGCGCTGATCCCATTGCGGGCCCCAGTGCCCCAGGCTCCAGCCGAGCCGCCCTGAGCCCCACCTGCCACCCCAACACGTGCTCCACACCCCAACACTGCCATTTCCCAGGGGATTCTTGGCACTGGGTTAGCTTGGCTGTCTTTCATCAGGTTCTCAGGTACTCAGTTCCCAGTAATGTTTTCGTTCACAGACACGTCAACCAGCTCCTCAGGCGATGAAAACATACACCTCACACCCCAGATACACAGTTTTCTAGTCCTCCCTCCCTCCTAAACCGGGAATCTCTAATGGGACTGCGATGAAATGGCTCTGACCAGCAAGGGGTCCCTCGGGCGCTGTCATTTCCCAGCCCAGCCTAATACCGTCCAGCTGGCCGGGCAGTGGGCTCAACCTCAGGTGGCAGGAGTGACCACCAGTTGGGGGGGGGGGGGCCCTCTTATGGGGCTGTGCCCCGAGGTCCAGGGCCACCTACCTTTGTCCTGGTCACCGTTGACCAGGAACTTGAGGATGCTGTTCATGGCGCCCATGTAGAAGATGAGCCGCAGCTGCGTGACGCACATGGTGACGAGGCTGAGCAGCAGGATGGGGCTGAATATGCTTTGCATGAAGGAGGGGGCCGCTGTGGGGAGAAGGCCACAGGGGTTCAGGGATAACCGGGGCCCAGATCTCCGTGGCCCACAGCCCACCTGTCATTCAGGGGCCCTGTGTGGGGAGGGGAGGCCGATTTGCTGACCAAATCATTCCATGCTGGATGTAAGGATGGGCCGGTGAGGTTAAAGGTGTGGGAACTAGAGTGGGGTCACCTAGCTGTGTAAAGCAAGCTGGGTGAATCCCTCAACCTCCCTGAGTATATGAATGAAATGAAGTAGTGACTGATATTTGCTCATCCGTACACCAGGGTGGATGGTGCTGCCTGCCCTTTTGGGATGAAGTGGGAATTAAGTGAGATGAGACCCACAAAGTCCTCAGCCGGTCCTGGGCCTCTGGGGCCAGGGCTTCCAGATCTGGATTGGCCGCCCCTTCCTGGGCTGGGGGTGTGGGTGTGAGTGTGAGTGCGGGTGTGGGTGTGAGTGCAGGTGTCCTGCCAACGTGTCAGGAAGGCGAGGGCCCCCGGCGGGTACCTGCGGCATCTGGCTTGCACTTCACCTCCAGGTCGACGGTGGACAGGCAGAGCTTGTGGCCCTCCTGCAGTGCCGCTTGCTCCTTGTTGCTCCGCATGGAGCTACCCACGCTGAGGCGGCGCCCCACAGTAGTCACCTGCTTGTAGAACTGCTTCCCTGTGATCTTGTGGTCAAAGCCCAGCCAACTGAACTTGATCTTCACCCTGGAGGCCACAGGAAGTGTCTGTCAGTGCCGTCCGGGGCCATAACTGGGGTGGGGCTGGGGACAGACAGCACATCTACTTACGAGTAGTCCATGTCCTCTGGCCCTGGGAAGGGCTCCAGAGGCCAGTTAAAGAAGCAGTTGAGGAAAACCAGCCCGGAGCAGCCGGCCCAGACCACGAGGATGATGACGAAGGAGACACCAAAGTCGTAGATGACCTGAAATGCACAACGGGGCGGGGGCGGGGTCAGGGGCAGAGTTAGCACAGGAAGCCAGGTGGGTAGAGAGCAGGATCATCTGTGCCGAGCTGCGTGAGGTGACTGGTCATCAGATACTGCATCCTCAGTACCCCAACTCACCCTGGCATGTCATTGACCCCCTGTGCCTCCACCTGGGACCAGGTGTCCTTCCCAGGAGAGGCCTTCCCTGACACCGCCCCCCCCCCCCATCACTGTCATGTCACCGGTTCTCAGTGAGCAGCCCTGGCTGAGAATACTGCTGTCTCAATTCATTTACTCGTCCACTGTTAGTTTAGCCCCTGAGAACAGGGGCCTGTTAGCCTTGTCCACGGGTGTTTCTCCCACACCTCGAAGTGTACACATGACAATTGTGAGAAATACCGAGGAATGAACAGGTGGCTGTCTCACTTTCCTCCTCTGAGAAGTGGGTGCAAGACTGGCACGTGTCCTTATGGTTGTGGTGGGGGTTAGGCAGGTGTGACCCTCAGAGTGGCAGGGGAAGCCTGCTGAGCACAGCATGCTAGCTGTAACTGTCATGACTGCAAGTTATTTCCAGGACCAGCGTCCCCAGAGTCCTGGCAGAAGCTGCCAGCTCCCCAGGGCGGGGACCAGCAGCAGCTCAGCACGGAGACGGGAGGACGAGGCACATGCAGGCTTCTCTGCACTCGGGGGGGAGACTCCCTAAAAGCCACAGGATGCCTGGCCCGAGGCTCTCCATGCACTTTGATTCCCAGGAGAACAGTCCACACCTGTGACCTCTCCTCATCGATGGCCCCACGCACCCCAGGACAGGGGATTTTACTGGGTGCTGGTGCCAGAGCAGGGAGAAGCCCCTTCTGAAGCCCTGGTAGGAGCAACAGGATCTGGAGTAGGAACTGGGGCTGATGGACTGGGAGGCGTCGGCTTCATCCTGACCCTGTGTGACTCCCATGGGCTCAGAATCCTGCCTGGGAGGGAAACAGCTGAACCAACTTGGCCAGAGCAGCGCTCTGGCTAATGGCGAGTAAGAGCCCAACAACAACAGACCTGGGGGTGGGGAGACTGGAGCTGGACTCAGGATCGGGGACAAACTCACCCATCCCCTTTCTGCACCCGAGCCCAGCGATGCAAAGGCAGCCTGTGGTAATTTTCCATCCCCCAGGCCAAGTGCGTTTCTTTTCTGACTCCCATGGTGCCCAGGTGCATCCTCCCAGGTGTGGGTGGTGGGGAGGGGCCCGCCTCCCGCACCCACAAGTATTTCCCTCTTCAGAGAGGGCTGAGGAGCCTTGAGAGAAGCCTCTGTTCAGACACTAGCACAAAATACGTGTGCTGGAAAGCAGCTGACCACACCCTCACCTTGATTCCTGGGAAGGTGACTGCTGAGGAGGCATAGGATCCAATCATCAAGGCAATAAACGTGGACCGAAGGTCACCGAACATGTTGGGCAGCTGCAAGACAAGAGGCAAGGGCAGCTTCAGCTGAGAGAGGGGCAAAGGGTGGGTGAAGGAGGGGAAGAGGCTCAAGGCTCATCAGGCACTTTTTCTTATCTGCTCTCCTCCCTTAATTCACAGGTAATTACTAGGAATGGAAAGTTTACTTCCTGGCCTAAGGCTGGTAAGGGCAGAGGAGGAGTGCAATGCAGAATTCGGACCCCACATGTAAGGACAGAGCTGTTGGACTTCCTGGCCGGCAACTGTCCCTCCTCTTTGCTGCCACAGGCCAGGGGCCTTCTTGTCTGTACAGGATGACACTGAGATGCAAGCGAGCCAAGCGGGAGACAGGCATCCCTCAAAGGGAGCAAGTCAGTTAAAAATAAGAATCTATTTGGGGACAAGAGTGTCATTTTTATAAATAAAAATATCAGCGTCCCAGAAGGACCAGATGTCAGCAAAAGCTGCTTTCAGTCTGAGAGAGTAGATTTCTGGAAGGTGTCAATCAAAATTCTACAGTTCCCTCAGTGCTGACAAGGGCACCGGCCTGGGATTTCCGCTTCTGAATTTCTAAGGGCAAGGAGGGCTTTCCCTTTCCACGGCCCCAGAAATCATCACCTGAGAAGGCCGGTGGCTAAACACGCTCGGGCTCTCCTCCCAGTGAGGCCACTCTTGCATCGCACATAAGTTTATTCGGGGCTCATTTGACATCACTTCAAAGCTAGAACCCTCAGCGATTCCACACAGATCCAGGCATGGTAAAATAGGGTAATGCAGTCACGGATTCAGACCTGAGGCAAAGCACACATCCCCCACCCCCCACTCCAAAACCGCCAGTCACTGCTTCTCTCTGGAACCTCGAGGAGGTTCCACCCACACCCACAGTGGCCTCGCACTGAGGATCCCTCTCTGGAAGCTATACCAGCCTGTGTCATACTATTTATATGTTCCCCTCCCCCACTTGCCTGCAATCATTTGGGGGTTTTAGTAAACATGGTGGCTTGCAAGCTAATCCACTGTTGCTGAACACAAGCAGTTTGAACTTGGCCTCTCATCATTTCTGCCATGTTGCCCACAATTACAATGAATAGGGCATATACCAAATCATCATGTTTTACACTAATACAATGCTATATGTAGCTATGTCTCAAGAAAACAGAAAAAAACAAGTAAGGGACATCATCTAAAGTAAAAACTTTGTGCTTCATATCTATTATGATCCTATTCCTAACCTGAATTTCTGTTGAAAAAATGGTAATACAGATCTGGTTTCTGAGACAGACCATTAAAAGGACAATAGCATTTTTTTAAATAAGTTTTTTTTAAAAAAAATTGATTTCAGAGAGGAAGGGAGGAGAGAGAGATAGAAACATCAATGATGAGAGAGAATCATTGATTGGCTGCCTCATGCATGCCCCACACTGGTTATGGGATTGAGCCCACAACCCCGGCATGTGCCCTGACCGGGAATCGAACCGTGACCTGGTTCATAGGTCCACGCTCAACCACTGAGCCACACCAGTCGGGCTGAAAATAAGTTTTAAATAAATTCTGATGTTGGGGAAAAAAATGAAATCTAAAAACTAAGAACTTTTGTGCTTTAAAGGACACCATCAAGAAGGTGAAAAAACAATGCACAGAAGAGAACATTTTTACGAATCGCGTATCTGATAAGGGACTTGTATCTAGAAAATATAAAGAGCTCCTACAACTCAATCATAAAAAGATAAATTACCTATTTTTAAAATGGGCAAAAGATCTGAATAGACATTTCTCCAAAAAATACACAAACAGACAATAAGCTCATGAAGATATACTCAGTGTCATCAATCATAGGGGAAATAGGAATCCGAACCACAACGAGATACTAATTCCTGCCCTCTAGTGCAGCTACAATGAAAAGAAATTAGCTAACAACAATTGTTGTGAAGATCCAGAGGAACCGGAGCCCTCACACTACGGGTGGAGATGTAGACTGGTGCGGCCACTCTGGAAAATAGTTTTGGCAGTACCTCCAACAGTTAAACAGAGTTATCCTATGACTCAGTCATTTCACTCCTAGGTAGACATCCAGGAGAAACTAAACAATAGCCACACAGAAGCTTGCACAGGAATGCTTAGAGCAGCCTTATTCATAATATCCCCAAAGTGGAACAATCTCAATGCCCACCAATGAATGAATGGGTAAACAAAATGTGGTATACCCACACAAGAGCATATTAGCCAGCCATAAAAAGAAATGAAGTACTGACTCATAGTACAACATGGATGAACCTTACGAAAACATACGTGGTGAAAAGAAACCAGTCACAAAAGACCACATGTTGTATGATTGCATGTATATGGAAAGTCCAGGCGAGGCAAACCCAGAGAGACAGAGAATAGATCGGTGGTTGCCTAGGGCTGGCGTAGAGGAAGCTGGGAGGAAATGCTAATGGGTACCGGGTCTCCATTTGGGGCGATATAATTAATTATGCTGATAACTACACAACTGTGAATACAATAAAAACCAGTGAATTGTATACTTTAGGTGAATTACATGGTATATGAATTACGTCTCTATCACTGTTTAAAAAAAACACAAAAAACCATGAATAAGGAATTCAAATGTTTCGGATCCCAGAATTAAAGAGGAACACGAGCCCTGGCGGGTGTGGTGCTCAGTTGGTTGGGCGTCGTCCTTTGCACAGAAAGGTTGCTGGTTCGATGCCCAGTCCGGGTCGTGCCCAGGTTGGGGACTTGATACCCCTGTAGGGAGCGTGCAGGAGGCAGCCGGTCGATGTTCCTCTTTCACATCAATGTTTCTCTTTCTCTTTCTCTCTCTCCCTCTCCCTTCCTCTCTCTCTAAAAATCAATAAAAAGTCTTAAAAGAAAAAAAAAAAGGAACATGAATAAGTCTATAGCATAAGACATGAGGCCAAGTAGGCTATCCAGGCTCCCCAAAGAGTTCCCAGCACACAAAGAGCTCTTCTTCCAGCCCCGCGTAGAGTGGATCCTCTGTCCACTCAGGCTTCTCAGCGAGGGTCAGAGGAGAACAAGGGGCAGGTGGAAATCCCCCGACAGGAGACAGAGCAAATCGACGTGCTCGTGAGTGCCTAGGCACACCCAGGGGAGCACTATGGCACCCAATCTGACTGGGCACACATGCCCCCAGGAATGCTGTGATTCAGAGGACATGCCTCAGCTCCTGGGCTCACATAGTTTGGCTTCTCCATGCTGGCTACTCCAGCCAGGCAGCGTGGAGGGGAGGCATCCGGGGCCATATCAGCCCCAGGGAGAATCCAAAGACTAGTTCTGCTTGTCCGGAAGGGGGGAACTCTTCCCACCTGGAATGCCACTCCAGCCACGGCAGGCGAAGGAAGAAAAGGATCCAAGAGGGCTCAGAATCCACCAGAAGAGTAAATGGAGGACAGGAGCCTGGTGTAGCAAAGGCCACTTGGTGCAGAGTCAGGCCAGGGGGACCCTTTTGTTGGTGCAGTCCCCCTTAGGCACAAAGCTCAAACTTGTCAACAGGCTACGGGATACTCCAGAGAAGCAGGCAGCTAGCCCCTTCCCTTTGTCCTTAAGCTCCAGCGTGCCCTAACTCTAACCCAGGCTACAGGCCAACAGAACAACAGGGGTTTGGGGCCAATATGCAACTCTGATCTGACCTTCTGGAGTCTTCTCCCCACAACTAGATCCAGGACAGGGAAGAACAGAAAGCTGGGAGAAGAGCTGCCTTCCCATCTGCCCCGGGTGAGACCCCCACCCTCATGTCTGGATAAGGGCAGTAGCCTTCCAGCTGCCTTCCTCGCTGCCCTGCTACTCCCGGCCTAGGACATTCTCAGCAACACCAAGAAAATTCTTCTCCCCAACATGTTATTTTGGTCAGCAGGGTCATTACCAGGGGAACATAGAACCTCAGGGCAAACCATACCACTCAGTGTTCCCAGCATCAACATCCTGTTTTTTAAATTATGGTTCTTTTTCCTGGTTAGAAGAGCAATGCATGTCCACTGTAAAACATTTGAAACGAAGTATACATAAAGGATAAAATAAAAAACACCCTGATATAACCATGTGACCATCTCGATATATTTCCCTTTAACTTTTTTCCTATAAATACCTATAACTTTATAACAAAATTGGGATCATATGCTAAATATTGTTTTATAAACCATTTCTTTTTTGCTATATTATAAATGTTTTCTAATTTCATATTCATCTTCAACATAGTTTGTAATGACTATCTGGTCCACACTTTATGCATTTCTTTGAGGTTGGGCCTCAGGGCCTTTTATTTATTTATTTTTAAAAAATATTTTTATTGATTTCAGAGAGGAAGGGAGAGGGAGAGAGAGACAGAAACATCAATGATGAGAGAGAATCATCGATCGGCTGCCTCCTGCACACACAACACTGGGATGGAGCCTGCAACCTGAGCATGTGCCCTGACCGGGAATCGAACCAAGACCTCCGGGTTCATAGGTCAATGCTCAACCACTGAGCCACACTAGCCGGGCCCTCAGGGCCTTTTTAATTTTTATCATAAACAACCAATGAGCATCCTTAAATGAACATCTTTGAAGATAAATATATGTGCATATAGCTATTATTTCCTTAAGATAAAGTCCCGAAAGAGAATCAGTTGTCATACTCTGTGCCAAATTGCCTTCTAGAACACTTATACCAATCGATTTTCCCACCAGCAGCATAGTAGAGTGCCTGTTTCACTGTAGCCATTCCAACATTGTTCATTACCATTATTTTTAATATTTGCCACTTCACCAATATCCTGCTGTGGTAAAATCCATTTCTTTGAGGATATGAATGAAATGAATTAGTGACTGATGTTTGTTTATAAGTAACCTGGATGGTGGGTGGAGGTAGAAATGAAACAAGGTGCCGAAACCGGTTTGGCTCAGTAGATAGAGCATCGGCCTGCGGACTGAAGGGTCCCGGGTTCGATTCCGGTCAAGGGCATGTACCTGGGTTGCGGGCACATCCCCAGTGGGAGATGTGCAGAGGGCAGCTGATCGATGTTTCTCTCTCATCGATGTTTCTGACTCTCTATCTCTCTCCCTTCCTCTCTGTAAAAAATATATTTAAAAAAAAAAAAAAAAAAGAAATGAAACAAGGATGGCCATGAGCTGATTAATTGCTGAAGTTGCAGGATGGGTATGTGGGGTTCATTATACTATTCTCTCTAATACCATATGTATTTAAATTTTCCATGACTAAGAAAACTTTAAAATTTAAAAAACATACATTTATTTAATTACTGACTTTGAACGTTTTTCTACAGTTTTAAAAGTCATTTATATTCTCCATTTGTCCTTTTATCCCTATAAGGATGTTAATATTTTTATATTGATTTTGATTAGGCTCTTTATATATAAGGCAGTCACAGTTTATTCATACACTGCAGGTATGTTTTCCTAGTTTGCCATTTAACTTCTTAGTTCATGGCTTTTTTTGCCAACAGAAGTGTTGAAAGAGGAAGTCAAAGTGTTTTTCAGCTTTTAGCATTTCTGTCAGGTGAAATCTCTCTGAAAAGAACATCAAGAATGACCTTGACCAATGAAACCCAAAGCATAAACATCCTGGCAGCCGTGGACACAGAAGCATAGCAAGCACAGCAGAAGAGAGGGTTTCCCTGTGGACACTGATTATTTTTAAATGTTAATACTAATTGTGTGATCTTTTAAGCCACTTCCTTCCCTTCCTCCCAAAGCTGTCCTGCCTGCCAGAAATTTCCCCATTTGTTGTGCCCAGGGGCGGCATGATCAAAGGATTTTCCTTATTATTAAGTGGTGGTATATAATAATATATAGCATGATTATATTAATATAATAATATGTTATTATAATATAATGGCATCATTATAATAGCAACTATTTGTAATATCTACTGTATATATTATCTTAAAAACCCTCCAAACAGGCCTAGCTGGCGTGGCTCAGTGGTTGAGCATTAACTCATGAACCAGGAGGTCACGATTTGGACACATGCCCAGGTTAAGGGCTCGACCCCCAGTGTGGGGCGTGCAGGAGGCAGCTGATCGATGATTCTCTCTCATCACTGATGTTTCTATCTCTCTCTCCTCCCTTCCTCTCTGAAATCAATAAAAATATTTTTTTTTAAATTAAACAACAAACCTCCAAACAACCGTAATGGGGCAGGTATCACTTTTTAACCTCACATAATGGTTAAAACACTTTAGGATTAGAAAAGTCATGGAACACCCCCAAGCTGGTAAGGGTCAAATTAGGGATCCAAAGGAGGTCAAGTTTATGTGCACAACTGTTGGGCTGCTCTGTACACACTCAGTTGGGCCCCAAAGCAAAGACCCTCACTCCTCTCATGCGTCTGTGTTCCTAGTGCAGCGTCTGTCTGCTCTTCCTCTGATCCTCCTGTTAGACCCATCGGCTCCTCCCCGCCCCGAACTTCCCTGGCTGACCTCCCATGGTCCTGGGCCACACCATCACGTGGACTCTCCTGTTTCATCTTCCCACCTGAGTCTCCTCCTCCCACTGGTCTCCACGCCTCTCCTTCCTCCTTCTCTCCCTCTGCCTCTGCTCGACCTCAGCTGCACATAATGGCTGCTCAGAAGCCTGGTGATGGAGTGATGGCTGAGTCCTGAGCAGAGTGCTCTAGTGTGGGCGTCAAGGGCCAGGTGGAGGGGAAGAGCCAGCTCGGCTGCCAAGAAGGAAGCCGGAGCCGTGCTGCAATGACAGATGCGGGGAAAACACTCAACAGAGACTTTCCTGACTCAGGATTCACTGCACTCACAGGTGCGGGGAGTGCAGGCCCGTCCCCCAGCTCTGAGTGCTTCCACCGCCACCCCTGCCTGCGAGGGTAGGGCTGCAGTGGGCTCTGTGCTCCCTCCCAGGGGATGCTGTTGGTGACTCATTCTCTCAGCCCCTCAGCTGCCCGGGAAACAGGCCTGGGCTGTGTGACCTTCCCAGAGGGAAAACAGCAGCTGCAGGCGGCCCCCCCTGGATTTCTGGGCACAGAGCAAGGCTACTAGATGAGAGTCCCCAGAGGCCGAGGCTGCAGGGCGGTGAGGATGGGCTGCCTTCCCTAGAAGATCCTCTAAGATGCCTCTCCACCCAGGGGCCCCCAAGACAGCCCTTGGGGTTGCTGGTAGGCAGGGACAGAAGGGCCCCTGTGTAGCCACCTGACACTGACTTTCCACATTTGTGGCTTCCTGAGCCCACCAGCTGGGGCACACCCTGGCCCTTGGGGAGCTGCCACGTGCAGCCTGGGTGGAGGCTGGCATGCTGGCCCTCAGGCCCGTTCCAGAGGTGAGCCTTGTCCTCAAGTGGCTGGTGTACACACCCAGAGCTCTGTACAACCTGTACAGGCCAGGATCCAGGTACCAGTCTAGACAAGCAGACTCAGCAAAGCCGAGCTATTTCCTAACCCCAAACCACCTGGCAGCTCCAAACACTTAATGTCAGGAGCAGGCCCTGTGGTCACCTTTCCGCTTCACTGCTGAAGGGGTGGGAGGAGGGCCTCCACTCCCCCGGCCACCTCATCTGCCTTCCCAGCCAGGTCCAGCCCTGCCGGTGCCCCCACTACACTTTCTGTCCACCCCTGAACTTGTCACATGCTGAAGCAAGTTCACAATGCGGAACCCTCGATGGGTGAATTTTTCCCAGGCCAGTGGCGATCAGCTGACTGCTTTGGGTTCACGAGGCACAGAACAGAAACGGAGAGGGAGAACGGGCTTCCGGCTCTGGGCGAGTCCTGCTCACCTGGCCCCTGGGCTCCCGGAGGGCTGACCGAGCTGACCGACTCCCGTAGAAACAGGTCAGCTGAGCAGAACGCTAACCTCCAGCCCCTCACGGGACACCTGCTTCATGGCTGCATCCCAATCCTTCCCTCCTCTCCTCTCAGGTTTTGCCAGAGGGATGTTTATTCTGTTTCCTTCAGACTCAGATCCCCACTGCCATGGGATCACTTCTTCCTCAGGTTCAAAGTCAGACTTCACTGAATCAAATAGGAAAAGCCCACAGAGAAATTTTTAATCAAGGAGCCTGGCAACGTTTTGTAATCACTTTTCTGTGAGGGCTTCAGCTCAGAACTCCCCGTCCTGCCCACACGGACAGGGGTCAGAGTAATGAAGTGTAAAAGACATGTCCACAATGTTGGCTGCATCTGCTCCCATCTCTAAGCAACCCAGGCCCTGGATTGTGGGGTGGCGACCCAAAGACGCCGGCTCAGCCCTGGCTGGTATTTGTGCTCCGGCCGATGAAGCGAGTTAAAGGGTTGTACAAATGCAAAGCACTGAGCAAACAGACCAAAGTGTGCTGTCCAGGTGGGGGCGGGGGCGGGAGGATGAGGCTCGGCACCCGGGGAGTGCTCTGCACCCCTCGAACGACCTGGCACCCTCCCCTCAGGACATCACCCTCTGCTGCAGGGACCTGGGAGCCCAGTGCTGGCCGTCAGGTAGCCTCCTGGTATGGATTCCCTGGCCCTCTGAGCCCCACCCCCTCCGAGGAAAGGATCACCCATTGGCAGATCTCTTGGGCTCTGTGAAGGAGGCCTATCTGCCAACCCATCCTGACCTGTGGGGAAAGGCAATTTTGCCAATTTGGGGGCCCTCTCCACCAACTGAGGTAACAGCTTACAGGGCCTGTACATCTTTATACCACAACCCATGCAACACTAGACCCCCTGGGACTCAGAAAGTCCCCAAAGTAAGGTTTCCATGACAACACATCCCCCCCAATTCCCAGGTTATCATGGAGCAATTATCCACGGCCCCACCGCAGTTGTAGACTTGCTTCAGATGCTCCTAAAGGCGACCCTGAAGACTCCTTTGTCCCCCAAATTGGAATATGGGCGGGAGACACAAACAGAAAGTGCCATGTGCTGCTAGCTCGGCGTCTGGGGAACTGCTCCTGACAGTTCTGCTTTTTAAAGGCCTGGGCTGTGTCAGGACGAGACTCAGCTCCTCTTAGCAGAAGCTGCGGCCAGCCCTAGCTCATTGCCCAAGAGCTCCAGGCCTGCCCTTGCTGACCTGCTGCTCAGCCCCCTTTCAGGGTCTGCTCTGGAGGAGGAGCAGCATGGGAGCCCTCATCTGAGGCCTCAGGAGACAGGAGGATGCCCACGGAGAAGCCTCAGGCCAGGAGCAGCCGTGGAGGGGAAGGAGAGGACTTAAAAAGCGCTTCAGAAAAACAAAAAAACAAGTTTGATCCCCAGCCCTCCTCGGCATGTGCAGGAGGCAACCAATCGATGGGTCTCTCTCACACTGATGTTTCACTCTCTGTCTCTCCCCTCCTTTCCACTCTTTCTAAAAATCAGTGGAAAAAATATCCTCAGGTGAGAATTAACAAAACAAAACAGCACTTCAGGAACAGTGCTTAGGGAGTTGGCCTGTGTACCTAGAAGGGGGTAGGGTCAGCGGGATGTGGGGTGAGAGTTGTGTCAGCCCCCTCCCCAGCTTCCCACAGAAGATAGTGATTAAGCAGCTTCTTGGTGCCTCTCAAATCAAACTTTTTCTGTAAAAGGCCAGACAGAAAATATTTTCGGTTTTACAGGCCATATAGTCTCTGTACAACTACTTCATTCTGCAGCCACTGCACAAAAGAAATGTGGGCGTGGCTGTGTACCAATAAAACTGTTCACAACACCCACTTCCCTGGAGTGGCCTCCATTTGGCCTGGGGTCGCAGTGTGCTGGTCTGTGTGTTCTAGACCCAGGAATGGGGACCTTAGAGGACCAGCCACCAGCCCCCCTTAAATAGGTCCCTGCTATCCAAACACTTTACTAGTCAGTGCCGATCAGGTGGTTTTCTTGCCTGGTCACCATCTGGCCTGTGTGGCCTTTTGCCTCCCAGTGGAAGTGAGACGTGGATAGGAACACCCCCACTGCATGCGTCTGGCCTCTACAGAGACCTAGAGGTTGCTGAAAGCAATGGACCCTCCCGCAGAAAAATGCACCTGCGGAGCATGAACACACTGTTTGCATATAATCTCAAGGGAGAGCACAGCCCTCCTCGGGCTTATTCACAGACCACAGAGAAGCCTGAAAACCCTGGGTCAGACCCCTTGCTCACTCAGAAAGAGCTAATGGCTTTGCATATGAAAGGTAATCCTATAGAAAAATAGACACAAAGCAGCACTTCACAGAATACAAACCACCACAAATAAGAGGTGGAAAGATGCTCGTCTTACTAACCATTAAAGAAAAAAAATGTTACATCATGGAATATCATGTTTTACCAGATCAGATGGGCTAGTGTTGGAAAGAATAATGACAGGGTGCTGGAAGGGGTGTGGGGAAAAAGGCACTCTCATACGCGAGGGTAGGAGGGCACCATGTACAGACAGTATAAGCTTTTGGAAAGACCACTGACAGTATCCGTTAACATTTCAAACACACTGATCCTGCGGCCCCGCAATCCCACTTCCAGGAACTTATTTTACAGAAATATATGTACAGGAACGTTCACTTCAGCAGCATCATAAATCAGAAAAATTGGAAACAAACCCAAGTGTCCATTAGTAGGAAGCTGGTTAAATAAATTATGGTATATCCGTATTATAGAATTACATGGAACTTCTTAATAATGAGGTAGATCTCGAGAGCTTAAAATAGTAAGGTAGATTTCTAAGCACTGGCAGGAAAAGATGTAAAAAAATACATTGTTAAGTGAAAAAGGCAAGTTGTGCCTGGCCAGTGTGGCTCGGTGGTTGAGCATCGACCTATGAACCAGGAAGTCAAGGTTCGATTCCCGGTCAGGACACATGCCTGAGTTGCAGGCTCAGTGCCTGGGGTGGGGAGTGCAGGAGGCAGCCGATCAATGATTCTCTCTTATCATTGATGCTTCTATCTCACTCTCCCTTCCTCTCTGAAATCAATAAAAATATATTTAAAAAAAAAAGAAAGCCCTAGCCGGTTTGGCTCAGTGGATAGAGCGTTGGCCTGCGGACTGAAGGGTCCCAGGATTGATTCTGGCCAAGGGTACATGCCTGGGTTGCGGGCTCGATCCCCAGTCAGGGGCGTGCAAGAGGCAGCCAATAAATGATTCTCTCTCATCACTGATGTTTCTATCTCTCTCTCCCTCTTCCTTCCTCTCTGAAATCAATAAAGAAATATATTTTAAAAAGAAAAAGAAAAGGGCAAGTTGTAACAGTATTTCTTTTTATTTCTTTTTACTTTTTTAATACATATTTTATTGATTTTTTACAGAGAGGAAGGGAGAGGGACAGAGAGTTAGAAACATCGATGGGAGAGAAACATCCGTCAGCTGCCTCCTGCACACCTACTGGGGATGTGCCCGCAACCAAGGTACATGCCCTTGACTGGAATCGAACCTGGGACCCTTCAGTCCGCAGGCCGATGCTCTATCCACTGAGCCAAACCGGTTAGGGCAACAGTATTTCTTTTTAAAAAAGAATAACATTGGTAATCTGTGAATTCTTTTTAAATACTGAAGAGATACATTCTAAAATGATAAAGGTGGGCTTATAAAATTTTACAGTCTATAGTTTATACTTAGAAAATATTAACTTTTGCCTGGCCGGTTTGGCTCACTGGATAGAGCACTGGCCTGGGGACTGAAGGGTCCCAGGTTCGATTCAGGTCAAAGGCATGTACCTTGGTTGCGGGCACACTCCCAGTAGGGAATGTGCAGGAGGCAGCTGATCGATGCTTCTCTCTAATCGATGTTTCTAACTCTCTATCCCTCCCCCTTCCTCTCTGTAAAAAATCAATAAAATATATTTAAACAAAAAAAGAAAAAGAAAATATTAACTTTTTAAAATAAGAACGTTTGTTTTATAATTTAAAAAGAAAACAGATCTTTATGAGCTTAATAGCCTCCTAAAGTTTTCTTAGACAACTACAAGTTCATTTTAAAGGCTTTCTTAGAGAGGATTCGTGGCATGGTGGTTTTTATCCATTTCTCTTATGCTTTATCACGGTAAAGCATCTTTCTGCATCTCAGAGCATAAACTCCTCAAGTTCAAGGACCATCTCTTTCTCTTATCCCAAAATTCATAACTGCCATGACATAGGCATAGAGTGACTAACATGAGGGGTGCTGCCAGGTTTTTAATTTTCCTTTTGATGAAAGAGTTGATAATTTTCACGCTGTCAAAGAACAAACAGAACCATGACTCCTGTTACACAGTTTACACAACTTAGTGGAATTTGGCAGTTCTAACAGATTTCCTACAGTTTCGACATTTATTGACCTCTGGGTATTTGAGTGGGGAGAGGGAACATATTTCTTTTCTTTAATCTACCTGGTTAAAAAAATCAAAATCAAAATACACTAAAGGGTACAAACCCAATCTCTCTCATACCACCGGAGCAGGGCAACCAGAGTCCCCAGACCTGTGTGTTCTACCCCCTCCCCGAGCACACCGCATACATGGCCCTGTGCCATGGCCTTTCTCACCTAAAGAGATGCCGCTGAATATTCCATTCCCAAGACCCAGACCCAGACAGTTGTCCTTCCCACCAGGGTAAAGTTAACAAGGCCAAGTGTAGGAAGGGTGACCAGAGGACATACTGGGCCCGTGGCCTCTGGCTCACAGCCTGCAGACACGGGGTCACGGAGGTGCCAGCACCTATTCAAGCTTCCCTGCAGGAAGACCAGCAGACCCCAGTCCCGCACAGCTAAACAAGGGCCCCCCAACTCCTGACTCCTTTGTGGAAAGAGAAATCAGAAACCAGAGTATCCTACGAAAGGTGATGGTAGGTATTATATCATAAAAACTTTTTCTCGGGGAAACTGAGGCAGGCCAGGCTTTCCTGTTGGACAGAAATCTCTTTGAAGAGCCTATTATTCTCACTTCTTTCCCAATGGCCAGCTCTGAAAGGCACTCTTGCCGGACTGGGCGAGCCTGCGGAGAGCGTCCCTCTTCCTCCCAGGAAAGACATGTTTGGCTTTCTTTCCTTCAGCCTGAGCCTTACTGCAGTCTCTCTCACCTTCCGTGGCGCCCTGGTGCTACCGATCAGGGGGTGCTCAGCACCCTGAGAAAACCTCTCCTTTCCTAGAGGGGCCCTCTGTGTCCTGGCATCCCAGAAACCAAGGAGAGGCGGCCTGTGTGCTCCCCTGAGCTTCTCATTCAGTCCTGGACAAAGGCGATGGTTAGGGGTGGGAGATTCCGAGCGAGGGAGGTTTGTTTTTAGGTTGCCCTGTTCGCCAGGGCTGTCATGGAAAATAAGAGAAAGAAAGTGGGCGGTAGCTTTTTTCCTCCCTGCTCCCGTCTTCCCTGGACACATGGCTAGCAAGCTGGCTTCCTGAGTGCCTAAGCCACGGCCAGCAGGCAGGGATGGCCTCTCTGAGAGCCGTGCCTGCTGTGCTGCAGGACCCCCGCCTCCCACTGGGGAGGCCTCGCTGGCTGGCTTTGCTCTCCAGCCGTTTCACAGCAGCAGCCCTCTGTGCTGGGATGTCCAGGCACACGCAGGCGAGTGGAAGACAAGGAA
Organism: Myotis yumanensis; assembly: GCF_028538775.1. Lineage (NCBI taxonomy): Eukaryota > Metazoa > Chordata > Mammalia > Chiroptera > Vespertilionidae > Myotis > Myotis yumanensis. The sequence goes on along the minus strand of NW_027223767.1, from coordinate 18,651,494 downwards.
ATTGAAGCCAATAAAAGCTCCTCAAAGCCACAAGGCGGTGACTGAACGGAGGCCTTAAAGAAATGGATACTTACTGTTAATGAGGTGAAGGTCATGCACATCCCGCCAAAGCCGTTCAGAGACAGGGCGATGAAGATGAGCACAGAGAGAGCTGCAGGAAAACAAAGGCACACAATCAGGCACCGCAGCTGGGCTTCAGGGAGGCCAGGGCTTGGGCTCTTACAAAAGGGGCCTCCCGCCCTAGCTGGTCTGGCTCAGTGGATAGAGCGTCGGCCTGATGACTGAGGGGTCCAGGGTTCAATTCCGGTCAAGGGCACAAGCCCGGGTTATGGGCTCAATCCCCAGTGTGGGGCGTGAGGAGGCAGCCAATCAGTGATGTCTCTCTCTCTTTCTCTCTCTTTCCCTTCCTCTCTGATCAATAAAAATACATCTTTTAAAAAGGTGCGTCCCCACCCTCTGTTCTCCATTAACCTGAGCAGCAAGTGAGAAGCAGCTTCACTGAAACCAAAAATACAGGTGCCCCCAAATCAATAGATGGTGAAATAAATTCAAGTCCTATTTTGGTGTTTGTTCAAAACTTCCTTGAAGCAACAGCTTCACCTGAACAAGGCTGGGGACCAGGTGGCTTCTAAGCTTCAGGGACACAGCTGACAATTCTGCACATACCGCTGCAGCTGGCCTAGTTCTTGGAACTTGCCTCTCAGGTTGGATCAATGAGGCCACGCGGACTGGCCTGGCGTGGTGATGAGATGGGAGTTTCACACACCCTGGGACCTTCCCTCAGACATCAGTCTGGGGCGATTATTCTTTTACCCAGCCACCCATTTGAGATAAGCAACTGGGTAAAGGCCTAACAAGCATCCCCTTTAACGTGAGCAGTGAGCACCAGGCCTGGCACAGCGTCCTAGAGCAGATGGCACGCTCCCCAGTCCCTGACAAAAGGGTGGAGGAAAAGTGTCCTCACAATTTGGGTTACTTGCTCCATATGCAATCAGCAAGCAGGAGACAGCAAAGCAGGCACTAAAAACAAGCAGAGATAATACATTATTTCTTCTTGTTGTTGTTAATATTGTTATTATTTGGGAGTATTTACTATGTATTAGATATTTCTGGAAATTTTATATGCACTATTTTATTTAATTTAACAATTCTAAGGAGTATAATTGGCCCATTTTACTGATGAGAGGAAAAAAAAGAACTGATTTCTCCAAAGTCTCCAACTAGTAAGTGCCCAAGCAGGAATTCAAGCCTGGAAGCCACTTCTGGCAAACACCACACTGCACTGCCCCTTCCCGTCCCCAGACCGGAGGGGGCCAAGGCTCTCAAGTGAGAGTGGATTGTGCCCTCTCTCGCTCGCTCAGCCAGGGGATGGACGGGACACACTGGGCACAGGAGAGATGAGTGGCAGCTCCTGAATCCCCCTCAAAAAGTGAATGAAACTGTTCCACCACCCATTCCCTCTCTGGTCACAGGGCTCGCTCACTGCAAGCCACTGCCCTTCAAGATGATCATTCGAAGGGGACGGGCTAGGGGAGACCGTGACCTGAGAGGGTGGACTGACCCTGAGCCTGGCACACTGGAACTTTACAGACCAGGGACACCCCCCCCGCCCCTCCCCCCGAGGGTACACCTGATGATCCACACGAGTGCCGATGGTAGGGAAATATTGGGACTTCTATTTTACAACTTTTAATCTCAGCCGTTTTAATTTGTATTTTTGTATATGTGTCACAAAGCACATAAAAAACTAAGAATGGCATATGTATAGATAATTGACAACTCCATGTGCTTATATTAGAAGTCATTTTGCAAAACCTTTTTTTCTGATAGAGGTAGAAGGTCATAAAGAGTGTGGAAGCCAGTGTTCTTAATGACAAGAACTCCAGACCTTTCCAGGCAGGCCTGGGGCCCTGGGCCTTTTGTATGCAATACTGGCACATGACAAGGATCAGAGCACCTACTGATTTGGTGGCAGATGGGGTAGAAACTCTGAGTGGGCATTGAGGGAGCTCCGCAGTGTACCTGGTAGCAGGCACCAGGATTCCTACAGTGGGGAACTCAGCCCAGGGTCCCACACACTTACCTGCCTAGCAGCCTGAGCTTCCTTGGGCCATACTTGTCCATGACGATGCCCAGGGGCAGGGTGATGGCACTGAGCAGGAAGGAGCCCACGGTGAAGGCCAAGTTTAGCATCTCATCTTGGGCCTTACAGCTGAGCCAACCATTCATCCAGCTCACCTCCTCCTCCTGCTCTGATTCACCCGCTGTGCCGTTGGTGACATTCTCTGTGAGTGCAGAGAGAGAGAAACCTGATCACAGGGTCATGGCAGGGGTTCCCAAAGATCAGAGGGGCAGATGCACATTCAGTCACCCCACTGGGAACGGCGGGGTTGTCTCTGGGCCTCCTGAGGACTCAGGCTTGGATGTCCATGTGCCAAGCCCCCTGGAATGATAATGCGAAGGTTCTTAACTTTGGAGGGGACGTAGATCCTTTGGTGAACCCAATAGAGAAAGCAATGCTCCCGTGACTCAGAAAATGCCCACAAAGCCTTACCCACAATTTCAGGGGCTTTGTGTGTCCCTTGAAGCACCCATGAGCCCCAGGTTGGGATTCCCGTTCTAGTCACCTATTCCCAGTCTACAGTGACTGCAGGCCCCAGCCTTGGCAGTGGGACCCCAGGTTGGCTAGAGCCTTCTCAGCAGCTACAGAGGAGCCAACTCTAGGCCACCTGGGAAGGGCAGCTGCTGGTCTCACTGCAACGCGCTGGCGTTCCCCTCGGTCAGTTCGGAGCAGGGCCCCCTTTACTGCTAAGCACAGTGACTTCTCAAACATGCAGCCCATATGCTACCGCCGCCCCACACATTTTCACGCTATCAATCTCCACACACTATGTTGTGGAACACCTTGGGAAAGGATTTTTAAAAATAATCTCAATTTATTTGCTTTCACTTGTTGAGACCTTTTACTTTCTAATATTCCTCCCTAGAGTCACCGCATTTGCTGTCCCTGAGGCCACACCTGTACTAGAACCCTGGCCCTAATGGCTCTCTCCAAAGTCCACCCGCAGCAAGACAACAAGAATAGGAAGGGAAAAGTGCTGCGGCAGCTGAAGCACGAGGGTGGGGGGCAGGTCCAGAACACAGCTGAGGACTCGCTCCTCGCTGGGACTGCTAGTTAGATGCTGACTAATCCTGCAGAAAGAGGAGCGGCCTGATTAGATTGGAGGTAACACTGGGAGAGACAAGGAAATGCCTCTCTTCAGAGAACTGCGAGCCTCCAGATTGCGGCCCTCTGGCGCCAGGGCTGTAAAGCTGAGGTCTGCAAAGGCCTGCCCAGGCCTCTCAGGGCTGCCCCAAGGTCATGGAAAAGGATGCACTTTGAGTGAATCATGCCATATGCCAACCTCTAACCAAAGAGGCCTCCTGGGGGCACGCAGATCGAGGGTGAGGTGCTGGGTTCCCATTTTGGTTCCTCCACTTCCTACTCATATGACCTTGAAGAAATGACTTACGCTTACTCTTCCTCAGTTTTTTAAATCTGTAGAATGGGCATAATCTAACAATTAGTATCTACCTCCTAGAGTTTTAGGGAAGACAGGAAAATCCAGATGACATTCTAGAACTCACACAAGCAGAGAAAGTGCTCAATAAGTAATAGCTGAAAGTTACTATAATTACTATTATTGGGGGCTCAGGATGGGGGTAGTGTTGCAGCTGACTGGCAGCAGAGCCCGGCACAGTAACTCACAGCAGAGTTCCATAACTGTGCCTGTGGTAGCATGAATATGTGTCTAGTCTCCCACTGGGCTGGGGGGCCTGGAGGGCAGGGACGGCGTTCTGGTCACCTGAGTCCCCAACACCTTACTCAGGTCCTTTACAGAGCAGTTGTTTACTGAATTAATGAAAACAATGGACTCAGATCACAATGGCCAAAAGGATCAAGAAAGAAAAAAGCAAATAGGATATGTGGATACAAATTGAAGATAGAGGGGATTTAAGGAGATTAAAGCTACAATGTTAACCTCCTGAAGCTACAGAAACAAAACCTAACAAGCCAGTCCAGCAGGTGTGGCTCAATGGTTGAGTGTTGACCTATGAACCAGGAGGTCATGGTTTGATTCCCAGTCAGGGCACATGCTCGGGTTGTGGGCTCGATCCCCAGTGGGAGCCGTGCAAGAAGCAGCTAACCAACGATTCTTTCTCATCATTGATGTTGCTCTCTCCCTTCCTCTCTGAAATCAATAAAAACATATTTTAAAGAAAACAACCTCCTAACAAGCCAGATTCCCACCCCACTCGGCCCGCTGCTGTCCAGAGAGGCCCCACCACACTGGCAACTAAAACAGCCAACCAGGGTCACCTGAGCCCAGTGGGATCCACTCAGCACTGTCACACACAGTGACGTAGCCGCGGCCTGAGCCGCTCGCTCCCTGTGGGGCAGCTTCTGGGAAGGCAGAGCTGCTTCACAGGTTGGCACTGGCTTCAGGTGTCAGCTCTGCCAGCAGCAACAGGAAATGGAGGTGAAATGGGACGACAGCCACTTCCAGGTTGGCATGCAGATATGAGCAAACCAGCACAGGTGTGACCCAGTGGATGGGTGGGGAGGGTCCGGGATTGCTGGCCTGTGAGACCTGACTGTGGCCACGCAGGGTCTAGAGCCCATCGCTGCACTCAGTGCTGCAGGGTCTGCTGCTGTGGGCAGGGAGCCCTGCCTGGACGGAACACCAGTAAACAAGGCAGCACTCTCTCTGAGTGAGGCACCAGGGTGCCCCACCCACAGGTTCCCCAGAGAGGAACCGCAGGGGACCCTTAAATCCAGGACTGCACTCACGGAGAGAGAAGATAAAAGCCCAAGGCACAATACCCAAGGCAGTCTCCCTAATTTGCTATAATGGGGGATGGGTGCAAACATCTGAATAGTTGAGAGATCTGGTCACCCCTGTAACTAGGCAGGGGGCTAATGAGGAGACAGGTCAGAGCAGAAGGAAGGGTCTCTGTCCCTCCCATCTTTCATTCTAGAGCCACTCCATACGGAGGCAGGGACCTTACTTGGAGCTGCCAGCCTTCTCTGCTTAAACAAGTCCCTGCCAAAGGGCGCCTGGCCCTCAGCCCTCCTGCCTCAGGCAGTGATGTCCAGCAACACACGAGCCAGGAGTGGGTGGAGGTGTCTGAGTGGCCCCTTGTCTGCCTATGGAGCATCATGAGCGTGCCCCTCACCCCAGCGGGACCTAAACCATCCTTTAGCCCAGAAGCTTTGTTGGCAGTAAAACTTCCCACACGAATAAACACAGATGTAGCAGGTGCCCAAACACACCGTCACCCCCAGGCTGCTTCTCTTCCTTGGCTCCTGGACCATTGTGGGCCAGGAGAAACACCAATCAGACAAGCACCCAGGAAGCGTCAAGGCCCTGGGGTGCCCCTCTTCTCCCAGCCATAGCCCAGCCCTCACCAGCCCAGCCTGCTCTGCGCCTCACTTGCACCTGTTTAGTAAACAGGTGACTGCAGTGGGAGGCCAGAGCGGCCTGATCCAGCCCAGCTGGGGAAGGTGAACCAAGAGGACAGGACAGGAATTGGTGTGGCCAGAGTATGCTGAGAACAGGCGTAAGACTGCTTAGGAGGAAACCCAGGGGCGGGGAAGAGAGAACAATGCCTGTACTGTCTGGCCTCACAGAACACTCACATACACAATCTGTACAGAGAAGGCAGGGGAGAAAAGAGGGTGCTGTGACCCACTCGGGCTGCTCTGACATCTCTGGGTCAAAGAGGGGGCTCCCCCCATCCCAGGGAAATAAAGGGGGTGGGAGCCTCCAGAATAGCCGGCCAGACGATGCTTAAGGGAGCAAAGGGCCCTGGGCTGGGCTGGAGCAGCCCCTCTGAATTCCTGAGCAGCCCCCTTCTGACTGGCCGCTCCCCGGGGGCAGGCCCCTGGGCCACCCTGCCGATGGCCCCTGCCCCAGGACCTCCCCTCTTTCTCAAATCCTTCGTCTATCCGGCAACAGGAAGCAGCATCTCCAGTGCAGCAGGGGGGATGTAGGTGAGAGGTCAGCCTCAGACACAGAGCAAACAAGAGGCAGGACAGACAGTCAGAGGGCCCTGCTGGTGGGCCAGGGCCAACGCCTTCGCTGTGGTCACAGAGTGCCTGTGTGTGCTGGCTGCTGTGTCCAATGCTATTCATTCCTGTGGCACTTAGCAGCCTCCCACCCCCACCCCATATCCCAGGAATTTCAGAACAGGTTAAGTGTCTTGGCCAAGGTCTCATAGCCAATACCCGGGGAAACTGGACTTGAATCCAGGCTGTCAGACTCCAAAGCTCCTGCTTTTAACCTTCAGGCTGTGCTGATGCTGTACTACCTGGGTCAGAGGCAGTTCTGAGAAAATGCTGGGAGCACAGGCTGTCACAGAGTTGGGGCAATACCAGGTGGACCTAATGTCACCTGGTGAGAATGGGACTGTCCCCAAGACCTTCCCACGAGGTCCCGGAAAGCCAACCCAGCTGGACAGGACCTGAATAGAACACCAAGAAACCAGGAGTGGTGAGCAGCGGATGTGGGGGAGAAAAATTAGGTCATGAAATGGGAAGGAGGAGGGCAGGGTTGGTGGGGAGGGCTAAGGGCACCAGCTCCTCTCTGTGACACATCCTAAGGCTGTGGTCACCAGCCTTTAGACTTTCTTACCCATTGCTACTTTTTTATTTTTTTTTAAGAAGTCACTGCTTTTTAAAAATATATATATATTATTGATTTTTTTACAGAGAGGAAGGGAGAGGGATAGAGAGTTAGAAACATCGATGAGAGAGAAACATCGATCAGCTGCCTCCTGCACAACTCCTACTGGGGATGTGCCCACAACCAAAGTACATGCCCTTGACCAGAATCGAACCTGGGACCTTTCAGTCCACAGGCCGACGCTCTATCCACTGAGCCAAACCGGTTAGAGCCCATTGCTACTTTTTAAAAAAAATCCAAAATACACAGCAATAAATGTGAAAGGGTGAGTTTTCAAAAGCTATCAACCACTGACCCTTGGGTGTACGAGACCATTTCATGCCTCAGAAGGGATTGGCATGAAATATTCAAAGTGATGAAAAGCAAGGACCTACAACCAAGACTACTTTCCCAGCAAGGCCATTATTTAAAATTAAAGGAGAAATAAAAAACTTCCCAGACAAGAAAAAGCTAAAGGAGTTTGTTAACAGAAAGAGAGAGAGAAATATAGATCAGTTGCCTCCCATATGTGCCCTACCGGGGATTAGACCTGAATCTAGGTATGTGCCCTGACCAGGAATCAAACCCACAACCTTTTTAGTGTGCAAACGATGTTCCAACCAACTGAGCCACCCAGCTGGGGCATAGTGGCATAGTAGGGGATTTTGACATCAATGGCTAGATCTTTCCAGATAGAAAATCAACAAGGAAACAGCGGCCTTAAAAAATATACTAGATCAGATGGATTTAATTGATATCTTCAGAGCATTTCATCCCAAAGCAGCAGAATAAACATTATTTTCAAGTGCACATGGAACATTTTCTAGGATAGACCACATGTTAGGGCAGAAAAAGTCTCAAAAAATTTAAGTAGATTGAAATTGTATCAAGCATCTTCTCTGACCATAATAGTGTGAAACTAGAAATCAATCATAAGAAAAAAACTGAAAATCACACAAGACATGGAATCTAAATAACATGTTACTAAACAATGAATGAGTTAACAATGAGATCAAGGAAGAAATAAAAAATTACCTTGAAACAATGAAAATGAGAACACAACAATTTAAAATTTATGACACAGCAAAAGCAGTCCTAAGAGGGAAATTCATAGCATAATAGGCCTATCTCAAGAAACAAGAAAAATCTCAAATAAACAATCTACCTTTACACTTAAAGTAACTAGAAAAAAAAAAAGCCCAAAGTGAATAGAAGAAAATTATGAGACACTGAAGAAAGAAATTGAAGAAGATACAAATATGTGGAAGCATATACTGTGTTCATGGATATCATTAAAATGTCCATGCTACCCAAAGCAACCTATAGAGTCAATGCAATTCCTATCAAGATACCAATGGCGTATTTCACAGAACCAGAACAAATATTTACACGGAACCACAAAAGACCCCAAATAGCCATAGCAATCTTGAGAAAGAACAAAGTTGGAGGAATCATGATACCTGATATCAAACCATATTACAAGGCCATAGTAATTAAAACAGCATAGTTCTGGCATAAAAACAGGCATATAGATCAATGGAACAGAATAGAGAGCCCATGCCTTTGTGGTTAATTAATATTTGACAAAGGAGTCAAAAACATACAATGGGGTAAAGTAGTCTATTCAATAAATGGTGCTGAAAAATTGAACAGATATGTGCAAAATGAAATTAGACCACCTTCTTACACCATACACAAGAATAAACTCAAAATGGATCAGAGACTTGCCCATTGGTGTGGTTCAGTGGATTAAGCTTTGCCCCACGCACCAAGAGATCACTGGTTCGATTCCTGGTCAGGACATGCCCTGGTTTTGGATTCAATCCACAGTAGGGAGCATATAGGAGGCAGCTGATCGATGTTTCTCTCTCTCTCTCCCTCTCCCTTAAATCAATAAAAACATATTTTTCAGAAAATGGATTAAAGACTTAAATGTAAGACTTGAAACCATGAAAATCCTAAAAGAAAACATAGACAGTAAAACCTCAGACATTTCTAGTAGCAATATTTTTTCTGATATCTCTCCTAGGGCAAGAGAAACAGACAAAAAAATAAACAAATGGGACTATATCAAACCAAAAAGTTTTTGCACTGCAAAGAAAACTATCAACAAAATGGAAAGACAACCCACTGAATAGGAGAACATATTCACCAATGATACATCTGATAAGGGGTTAATATCCAAAATTTATAAAGAACTTATACAACTTGCCCTGGCTGGTGTGACTCGGTTGGTTGAGCGTCATCCCATGCACCAAAAGGTCCCAGGTGTGATTGCCAGTCAGGGCGCATGTCCAGATTACAGGCTCAATCCCTGGTCTGGGTGTGTGTGGGAGGCAGCCGATTGATGTTTCTCTCTCACATTGATGTTACTCTCTCTCTCTCCCCATCCCTTCCTCTCTCTCTAAAATTAATTTTTAATAAAAGAACGTATACAACTCAACACCAAAACACACAAACAGCCCAATTAAAAAACGGGCAAAGGACCTGAATAGACACTTCTCCAAAGAGGGCATATAGATGGCCAAGAGATATGAAAAGATGCTCAATGTCACTAATTATCAGAGAGATGCAAATTAAAACCACATTAAGATATCACCTCACACCTATCAGAATGGCTATCATCAATAAATCAACAAACAGCAAGGATGTGGAAAAAAGGGAACCCTCGTGCACTGTTGGTGAGAATACAGACTGGTGCAGCCACTGTGGAAAGCAGTACGGGGTTACCTAAAAAAATAAAAAATGGAACTGCCTGCTCTAGCTGGTTTGGCTCAATGGATAGAGCACTGGCCTGCAGACTGAAGGGTCATGGGTTCGATTCTGGTCAAGGGCATGTACATTGGTTGCAGGCTTAATCCCCGGCCCCGGTCAGGACGCATACGGGAGGCAACCACTGGATATTTCTCTCTCTGTGTATATCTCCTCCTCCCTTCCACTCTCTCTAAAAATCAATGGAAAAATATCCTTGGATGAGGATTAACAACAACAACAACAAAATGGAATTGCCTTATGACTCAGTGACTCCACTTCTGAGAATATACCTGAAAACACTCAAAACAATAATTCGAAAGAATATAAGCACCCTTAAGTTCATTGCAGTGTTATTTTTTAAAATATATTTTTATTGGTTTCAGAGAAGAAGAGAGAGGAAGAGAGAGATAGAAACATCAATAATAAGAATCACTGATTGGCTGCCTCCTGCACACCCCACACTGGGGATCAAACCCACAACCGGGCATGTGCCCTTGACTGGAATTGAACCCGGGACCCTTCAGTCCGCAGGCCAATGCTCTATCCACTGAGCCAAACTGACCACGGCTGCAGTGTTATTTACAACAGCCAAGATTTGCAAGCAGCTCAAGTGCCCATCAGTAGATGAGTGGATAAAAAAAGCTGTGGTACATAAAAAAAAGAAGGAAATCGGGGGGCGGGGACCATAAAAACACATATGTAATACCTTAATCAATAAAGAAAAAAAAAAGAAGAAGGAAATCTTACCCTTTGCAACAGCATGGATGGACCTGGAGAATATTATGCTGAGAGAAATAAGCCAGTCAGAGAAAGACAAGTACCATATGATTTCACTTATTTGTGGAATCTAATGAACAAAATAAACTAACAAACAAAACAGATACAGAGAACAGACTGACAGCTGTCAGAGAGGAAGGGTTTGGAGGCTGGTGAAAAAGATGAAGGGATTAAGAAGAAAAAAACCCCTCATAGACACAGACAACAGCCTGGTGATTACCAGAGGGAGAGGGGGATGCGGGGAGGTAGAGGAGGGTTAAGGGGGAATAAATGGTGAAGAAAGGAGACTTGACTTGGGGCGGTGAACACAACACAATATACAGATGATGTTTTATAGAATTGTACACCTGAAACCGATATGATTTCATTAACCAATGTTACCCCAATAAATTCAGTTTGAATAAAAAAAGGAGGGCCTGGAAGCCACAGAGAATGTCTCCTGTCCACATCTGCAGCCTCGGCCCCGCCTGGTGGGGACCAGGCCTGGCCCAGTTTCCCTGGGTGATGGCAGCCCCTCTGCCTCTCAGAACCCCGAGGGCCAGCTTCCTGTTTTATTTCAGTGAAGGGTATGGCTCTCCCCCGACACCACAGGCAGTGACTGTAGAGACCAAGAGCACAGACCTGGGCTCTGCCTTGGTGTCCATGGCTGGGCTGGGCTGTGACTTCCTCAGGCTCTCACCTTCACAGCCCCACCCCACCCAGCAGGTGGCAAGTCCTCAACACTTCAGGAGTCTAAGAGGTGAAATGATCACCCTCCTCTGCCTCCCTCCCCTCCTCTTGCCGTGAGAGTAAAATCCAGCCTCCCCAGCAGCTTCCCTGACCCCCTCTCAGTCCCTTCTCGCCTCTTCTCCAGCATGCAGTCTGCCTCAGGGCTACTTGCCCCCTTCTCTCCTGACTCAACCCTCCTCACCCTCCACACTTCTGCCTAAACACCAGAGGCCCTTCTACCCAAGCTGAATCAGATCTCCACTGTCACTCTTAGTCCCAGCACCCTGCTGTCCGCTGGAGTACAGACCTCCACTGGAAACGATATAGGTCTGTGTGCGGTGACTTGTTTGATGCTGGCAGATTGCAGACACCCTGAGGGCCAGGACTGCTCTACACTCCAGGGCAGCACCTCAACAATGTTACCTGCCTGGATGGTGTGGCTCAGTAGTTGAGCATCGACCCAGGAACCAAGAGGTTGCCAGTTCGATTCCTGGGCAGGGCACATGCCCGGGTTGAGGGCTCAATCCCCAGGAGGGGTGCGTGCAGGACGAAGCCGATCGATGATGTTCCTCTCTCATCAATGTTTCTATCTCTCTATCCCTCTCCCTTCCTCTCTCTCTAATAACCAATAAAAACATTTTTTGTTACTTTTTTTCCCTTTTCCAATAAAAACATTTTTATATATTTTATTGATTTTTTTTACAGAGAGGAAGGGAGAAGGAGAGGGATAGAGAGTTAGAAACATCGATGAGAGAGAAACATCGATTCAGCTGCTTCCTGCACACTCCCTACTGGAGATGTGCCCACAACCAAGGTACATGCCCTTGAGCGGAATCGAACCTGGGACTCTTCAGTCCGCAGGCCGATGGTCTATCCACTGAGCCAAACTGGTCAGGGCCCAATAAAAACATTTTTAAAATAATGTTTACGTAAAGCCCAGGTTAGATGAAAGAAGAGATAAACATCCTCAGGTAGCACCGGCCGAGCTGCCCAGCCGAAGCGGGCCTCCGAGTGACAGAGAATGAAGAGAGGTCAGACGTGGGTGGGTACAGTGGCCGCCCAGAGGCCAAAAGGACGCAGTCCTGGAAAAGCCCCATGACTCCCGGGCTGGGAACCCGTCGGTCTCCTGCCCACACCAGGGGGGCGGGTCTGGGGAGCAAAGCCTAAATGCCTAGCCCCGGGCCCTGTCATTAATCCCGACTGTCCAGCCGGCAGGGCAAAAAGAGCTCAGCAGCCACAGAGAAAGGGGCTCTTTCTTTCCTTCTCCCACCTCACCACGCTGGGACCAGTGCTGTGTCTGCGGCCAGATTCTGGCTGGAGTCCCAAGAAAGAGCTCTGAGAACCTTTCAACAGGTTCAGGCAAAGTTTCTTTAGAGGACAAACCAAAGCATCAGTCCTCAAAGCAACAAAAAGCTGACAGATTTGCATCTCAATCAGCTGTAGGCTGGTCCCCTTTTCACAAGTCTAATTCAATAAGTGGCTTAACTGCTCCTCTGCAAGGCAGCCATCCACCCAGTTTGAAAATATTAGACCTCAGCAGAAACCTTGTCCCTGAATCCTCCAGGCACTCCCAGTCAGGCACCGGGATTCCTGCCTGAAAGGCACAGGCTGCTTGGACTCCCAGAAGCCAGGAACAGAGAGGCCAGAGATAAGCTGTGTGGAATCAGCAGGCCTGCCTTGGAGGATGCTGAGTCAGAGGGTTTGCCAGAGAGTCAGAGAAACCAAAATCAGAAGCAGGGGCAAAGGCATGCATGGGATAAGAGGTTGATGTTCAACCCACATGCTGACCCTTCACCTTCATCTTCACTTTGGGTTACAAGGGGGGCCAGTCAAGCCTTAAAGGCTTAACTACTAACTCAGCACTAGGTTGGCACAAGCTCTAAGACTCCTCCCACTTGAAGGAAGTAGCCAAGGTTGAGGCAGGAATGAAGTGACCAGCCCCAATGCTGCCAATACCATAAAGTAAATTAAATCAGTGGACAAACTCAGAAGAACCCTAGAATCTGACCTTCTAATACCAAGTGGGTAAAAAAAAAAAAAAATTGAATATAGCAGTCCTCCAGCATGAACAAGATGATAAAAGCTTCATCTGTGGATGATGATGTTTTTTCCTATGTTTTAAACTTCTGTGTAGCCTGAGAGAGCCCAGGGAGGCGAGCAGGAAGGGTCATGATCTCAAAGGGAGGAGAGAGGGAGGGAGAGGAGGAGCCAAATACTCCAACCTGTTCCTTCCAGAGTCATTAATCTAACATTTCTTGGACAGAATAGAAAGCTTGTGTAAGGAACAAGGTCTGAGTGACTTTCCCATCTCCCAAGATTTCTTGCTGACATGGGGAAAGTTCTGCCAAGAACCCTCAGGCTATCAGGAAATATTTCTGAGTGGCTAAAGGCTAAAGGTTCTAAATGATACACTCTCTGCCCTGCCAGTAGCCTGTGCATTCCCCGCCTCCCCCACCCAACACACACACTCCCTTTCTCCTGCCCTAAACCCCTCCAGCTATGCTCCCCAGAGACTGGAACACTCAGGAATATCCTGGGAAGATCAGAGAAGAAAAGCAGGGAAGACTCTACATGGAGTTACATGAGCTGGTTCAAAATTTTTTCTTCCCTCAAAGTAAGAACTCTCGAAAGACAAAGCATGCTGGTGGTGTGATCAGGGGGTCAAGCTTGGGCTAGCTCTGTCTAAAGCAGCGGTTCTCAACCTGTGGGTCGCGACCCTTTGGGGGTCGAACGACCCTTTCACAGGGGTCGCCTAAGACCATCGGAAAACACATATATAATTACATATTGTTTTTGTGATTAATCACTATGCTTTAATTATGTTCAATTGGTAACAATGAAAATACATCCTGCATATCAGATATTTACATTACGATTCATAACAGTAGCAAAATTACAGTTATGAAGTAGCAACGAAAATAATTTTATGGTTGGGTCACATGAGGAACTGTATTAAAGGGCCGCGGCATTAGGAAGGTTGAGAACCACTGGTCTAAAGGGACTCGGGTAGGGGCGGGCTGACAAAGGCCCCGGGGAGAGGCATTACTGATTCAATCAGGGTGAACTGCTGGAGACAGCAAGAGGGCAGAGGAAAATGCTTCCTATCAAGATTGTCTAGGAAGCGGGTAGGAGGTGGAAATTGGGAGTCACCTGAGTTCCACGGCTGGGCTGAACCTACTGACATCAACCATTAGGACCTTCAAACAGGGCTGGGAAGTATGAAGGTGGGAATGGGGGTTTGATTCCTTGTAGAGCAGCATCCTCAGCCTGCATCTGGCAACACCAACCATGTGGCAAAGGGAAAGGACAGACCTGGTGCCATTTTTATAAGTTCCCCTTCTTCTCCTCCCCCTCACCCCATGGACACAGAAGACCACTGAGACGTTCTCACAGCTTGTGGGAGGAAAAGTCCGTTGGAAAATCATAAAGCAGCAAAAACAGACAAGAAATGGTATCTGACAAGCCCTTAAAAGACTCCAGAATGATCTGACTAAAAAACATCTAAATTCTAGATGACTCTTCCACCGGATGGAGGCCAAGCCACTTCCTCTCTCTCTCGTTACACCCAAGCCACCGAGTCAGGAGTTCCTTTTTCTACAGTCAGGGAGCAACATGCTTCATGCCAGGCACGCGATGTGCCAGGCCCTGGGCGGAGGTGCCCAGCAGAGTTCCCAGGGGTGGAAGGAATGCCCTGGACTCAGGGGTTCTGATTCTAGGACGGCTCCTGGCTGTGTGGCCTCGGGCAAGTCAGAAGATCTGTCGGCAGTCTCAGTTTTTTCATCCATAAAACGGGGACCGTGCTATGGACCCAGGAGAGCTGCATGAGGAGCAAATAGGCCTTTTGCTGACTGGGGGGCGCTGCGCAGCAAGGTGGTATCGCGGGCCAGGTCTGTGCCGCCATCTCGCCCTCCCTCTCCAAAAGCTGCCGCTCCGGGAACCTCCCCGACCGAGCCCGAGGCGCCCGTCTCACCTGGCTCCGTGCACAGGTAGGAGTAAAAGCCCTCCGACTTGAGCATGATGAGCAGCGAGCCCCAGCCCAGGAGGACTGCCGAGAAGAGGAGGTTTTCCACCACCGCGGTGCAGGCCATCCACCAGCGGCGCCGATGGGCAGTGGCCAGGGTGGGCGCCATGACGCGGCGAGGTGGCCCGGCTCCGGCTCTGCAGCCACCTGCGCACAGACCTCAGCGTCAGCGCCCGGCCCTGACCGGTCGGGGAGGCCGAGCCCGGCCGCTGCAGCAGCGCGGAGCTTGCCACCCCTCCGCGGCCCGGGCTGCAGGTGCGCGCGGCAAAGGGAGCCCGGGTCTTGCCCGGGACCTGGGCCACCCACCGCGGCTGACTTCCACGGCTGCCCTCGGAGATGAGGGAGCCGCTCCGGCCAGGCAGGCAGACTTCTCCCTCGGCTCACTCAGAGGTAAACTGAGGCACGCTAGCAGGAAGGGACTAACGCAAGCTCAGGGACGTGCGTTCGTCCTGGCTCCCAGCATGACTGACATAGCTTGGGTGTCTGCAGGGGCGGCAGCCTGAGATCCAGACACCTGGGCCCGGGCGTACCTGGGGGCGGCCACTCCCTCGGACCCTGACAGACGCCCGCCTGCCCGCCCGCAATGGAGACCCTTCCCCAGAGCTGGTTCGTTCAACCACAAGATCAGCGCACCTAGCTCCTACGGTCCGCCCACGGCTCGCTGATTGGCCGGACGGCACAGGAACTGCCGCCCCATTGGCCGCAGCCTAGGTCGCTAGGCGCTGCGGCCACGCGAACCCCGCATGGGAGAAGCGAAGCCGGTTCAAACCGGCGGCGCGGGCCACCTGCGCGACCCCCGTCCTGAGCTGCACTTGGCCCGTTTCGATGGGAGCGGACTTCCGCTGCTCCATTTCCTTCCACCTCCTAAATCCGTCCTCTCTTTTGTCGGCTCCCCATCCATCCAATCTCTTCCCTCTCATATTTTCACACATCTTCTCCCTAGTCCCCCGCCTCCGCCCTGCTCGCAAGCCTTCTGCCCCCAGCGCCCTCCCCCGAGGCCCAGATTCCCAGGATCCAGCTCACCCGGTTCCTACTGACGTGTGTCGGGCCCGGCCGGCGCCTTTTCTGTCCTCTTTTATTACAGCCCTTTTATTAGGACCCCGAGACGAAAACAGTGCTGCGCGCTGATTGGCTGAGTGGGCTGGAAACAGGCGTTGGCCAATCAGTAGGCACCCGCCCGCCCGGCCGCAAGCAGAAGCCGGTTCCGGCCGGACTCCGAGGCAAACAGGAGAACTGGGGGTGCTTTGGGGTAGCGATGGGCCGAGCCTCTGCTCCGCCACCTTAACCTGGAGTCACAGCCGGGCTGGACACCCCTGGAGACACTGCCCTAGCGCCTCTCCGGAGCCCCACCCCGAAGCCTTGCCCTGGATGGAGTCGGGCTCGGGCTCGGCCTGCCCGCGCCCCCAGATGTCCCCAGCATCACTCCGACCCCCTCGAGCACCCCGCTCGGCTTCTGCGCTCCGCTCTCCGCCCCGTCTTAGAGCCCCCCAACTTCCCGAACTCTGCGCTGGCACCAGGCCTCGATGCTCTGGCTCCCCGTGGGTCGCTGCACTCCCGCCGCCCTCACTGCCTCCTCCCAGCGCAACCCATCCTGCTTCCTCCTGCCCCAGTCTCCCCCCATCCAGGCAACGTTGGCCCATTCCGGATCTGCGGGCCCCAGGCGCGCTGTGCCTCTTCCTGTTCTCCTGATCCACCGACCCCGCTCCTGGGTGCCATCTGCCCGGTCCCTCGGGGACCCCCAGGTGGGAGTTTGGGGCTTGTCTGTCCCCTAGCACGGTGTCTCCCCTGTTGGCCCATCCAGACTCTGACCCACTCCCCTTGGCGCCTCGGGAACCCTGCCCAAGGTGACTATCCCATACCCACTGTCTGCTCCACCTCCGCCCCTTTCCCGGATGCCTTCCTCAGGGGCCATCTTCGGGGTGACGGGCTGGGCAGCACCCAGCTGCAGGGACAAATCAGGCCTCGGGGAGAGGCGTGGAGGGAGGGCTCCAGCTCCCAGTCTGGTAGGCCAGCTGGACCTGCCAGAACTGCCAGGGCAGGGGATGGAGCCCGGGCTCCGGAATTTCTGCTGCCCGTCTTCGTCTCTCCGGTCAGAGACACCAGCCTGACCTTAGAGACCCTTGGTCTTCCCGCTGATCAGCTTGGTCTCCCCCGCAGGCTCCCGGAGCTGGCTTATCCCAGGGCTGCGGGAGCCCGGGAGTCCTCTGTGCCATGTCGCCCAGTCCGAGAGCGCCCTCTGCCGCTGCGAAGCCGCCGCTGGCACCCTGGTTCAGACCATCATAGCCAGTGGTCGAACTCCCAGTTTCCTGGTCAAACTCCTGATTGAACGACCCCCAGAGGGGACAATTTGCATATTAGGCTTTTATTATATAGGATGTTTCTCTCTCTCCCTCCCTCCCCTTCCCTTCTTCTCTGAATCAGTAAAAAAAAAAAAAAAAAAATATATATATATATATATATATATATATACATATAACCTTGGTAAATCTGATCTCTGCTAAAATCAGTCAGAAACTCTACCATTTGTCTTCCAGGATAAAGTTCAAGTTCTCCAACCTGACCCACACAGGCTCCTTCCTCCCACCAGTCTCTATCTCCCCATGGAGGCTGGTTGATCTGCCTGGTCCTAGATGCTCCAATAACATGCTGTTCTCTCACCTCTGGGCCTCAGAGTCCCTTTTTGGACAGCTCCTCCAGGAAGCCTTCCCTGACTACTCTCCACAATACTTTCCATTATCTTTGTTCACTGATTTTGTTATATATCTTTAATATCTTTGAAATATATAAATCACTGAGAAAAGGGTGAATACCTCAAATGAAATTGGGGAAAGAAAATAACCAGGTAATCTATAGGAAAAATACAAATAAAGATTTGAAAAGAAGCTCAATCTTAGAATAATCATAGAAAATCAGATTTTAATTATACCATTTTTATGGTTAAAAAGCAAAAATAAAAATATTTTTTCTCGCCCCCCCGAAACCAGTTTGGCTCAGTGGATAGAGCGTCGGCCTGCGGACTGAAAGGTCCCAGGTTCGATTCTGGGCAAAGGCATGTACTTTGTGGGCACGGCACATCCCCAGTAGGAGATGTGCAGAAGGCAGCTGATCGATGTTTCTCTCTTATCTATGTTTCTAACTCTCTCCCTCCCTTCCTCTCTGTAAAAAATCAATAAAATATATATTTTTTTAAAATATTTTTATCTGATCAAAGCTTTAACCTTTCCTAAAACTATGGTTCTCAATAAAAGTGACTCTATGAAAGAAAGGAAAAAAAAAGCTTTGACCTATTACTTTCTTCTTGTTGCCCTAAAATAATGAAATACCATCTTGAACTTATCAGATTGGGTGTGAGAAAATAGATACCACCATAATTTGTGAGAGTATAAAGCCATACAACTTTTTTGGAGGGCAATTTGGAGTAAATACATAAATGTTTAATGTTCTGACTCCATAACACAGCAATTCCACTTGCAGGAATCTCTTCTACAGAAAAACTTGCACAAATATATTTAAAAAATGGACAAAGTTGGACACTGCATCATTTATAGTCTTAAACAATTAAAAACAACCCAACTCCCTAAATGTAGGGGATGGTTTACATAATCTGTGTTATTTCCACATGATGAAATCCCATGTAGCCATTTTTTAATACAGAGAGGTAGCTTTATATTTACTGGCACCAAAAGATACCCAGGACACATTAAGTAAAAAAGCAAATTGCAGAACAGTAGGCTCTTCTGTGTTCATGTGCACAGAAAGACATCTGAAAGGAAGCATCTGAACTTCCATGAGATTCTCTGAGGACAGGAACGGAGGGGAAACCGCTCTCTATTTCCTGACTAGGAAATGCAACGATGTGAGGAAAGAATTCAGAACAAGAGCAGACGACATCCAGTGAGGAGTAAATCTGGCCCCTCCTCCTGGGGAGAGGAAAATCTCATTTTTACTTCATACATGTCCATAATGTTAGTTCTATTTATTTTTAACAAAGAACAGTACTTTTTTTTTAAAAGTTTAATCGAGTGAGAAAAGTAAAAAGAACATTCACTGTACAAAATATGCAAATTATACAAATGTTTAAAAAGAAAATAAGCCCTGGCCAGTGTGGCTCAGTTGGAGCATCGTCCTTACACCAAAGGTGGCGGGTTCAATCCCTGGTCAGGGCACATACCCAGGTTGCGGGTACGAGCACATGGTCGGGGTGCCATGTGGGAGGCAACCCGTCGATGTTTCTCTCTCTCGATCTCTTACACAACATAATTTTTCGTGGTTGTTTAGGAACCTAGCATAAAAAATATTTATTTAACCAATCTTTTATCATCAAACATTTAGGTTGTTTTCCATTTTAGAAAAATATTTTGCAAATGAAGGAAAGAATAGCCTTTGGGGGTAAGCAAAGTCCAGGACAACAGAAAAAAGTTCCTGCAGCCGTCTGGTTCCCCTTCCTGACCCCATCCCGTGGGGTCTCTGCCCAGGCCTTCCAGACCTTCCCTGGAACACCACCAGGGCCCGGAGCCAACCGGCCTCTACCTCAGATGTTTCCCCACCAAGGGCAGAGGTTCTGGTAGGTCTTTCCTGGCCCTGGGACCTTTTTCCAGCACAAAATACAATCTGATGCAGAGGCAGTTCGATGCCTACCCCCCATCCATAGCCTTCCCACTCCCCAAATTCACAGTCCTCAGGGCTCTGGTGGCCCAGAGATGGGTGCAACATTCTCATACTGGGGCTCCTCCTGCCCTTCCTCGTCAGCCAGCTTCTGGGGATCCTGTTTTGGGGGGCCCCCGGGGGCCAGCTCCTGGACCCTCCCTGAGCTCTTGATGCCATCCCTCAGCCCACTGGCCACTTCCTCTGGCCCAGTTCCTGCAGGCTGCGAGGCCCCAGTGGGCTCCTCATTGCGGGCTGGGCCAGGGCTCTGACTGGCAGAGCCAGAGGCCAGCCCGGGTCTGCCCTTGTTCCGACTCAATGCCCGACGTGGAGGCTTGGGGATGGCACTCTTGACCTTGGGCTCTGCCTGGCCTTTCTGGAAGCTACCGAAACGGCGGAGGACAGACCGGACCGGGCCCTCAGATTCCCGGGGTGTCCCTGCCAAGGTGTATATTGTGGTTACGGAGCCTGAGCTCTCCTGGACACCGCTTTCGATGGCTTCCACGCGCTCAGCCACTGTCCGGCCACAAAGTGGGAGCCGGCGGTGGCCAGTGGCTGAATCCTTGGGGCTGGGTGCCCCAGGAGGGGCCTTGTCCCTTTCAGTGTTTTCAGGGCCCGTGGACTCCTCAGCCTCCTGGCTTTCAGGACCTGGCTGGCCACCCCGGGAGAGCCGCTTGGACTTGCGGAGCGGGTTGGAGAGCTCCCCCGAGCTTTGGCGATTCTGCGGCGCAAACTTGGTGCCTTCAGCAAAGGAGACCGAGGGTCGCTTGGCCCGTGCTAGGCTGGAAGTGCGTGGGATAGCGAATGGTGTGGAGGCATCCTCAGGGGGAGGGAAGGGACCATCACCCAGGCTGGCCTCTGGTGACGCTGCTTGGGCCACAGGGACCATCCCTGGCGGAGGAGACAGAAGAGTTTGGCCAAAGCTGGGCTGGCCACCTCACCCCTCCTGCCTACCCAGGGCAGCACCTTCTGGGAGGCAGCAACAACAGGGCCAAGTAGAGGGTGAGGATGCAAAGAGGTGGGAACAGCAGTGTCAATAGACACTACCACTTCTCCATTCTATTCTCACCTCCCACCCTTCTTTGACTCAATGTCACACTCTATCCAAGCTAAAACTCTTCGATGCCACACAGCCATGTCCCTCCCCGCTCTGGGCCTGTGCACACTGCTCCCTCTTCCTGAAACACCATTCCCACCTCTCCCTAACTTTCACGTGGCTAACTCGTGACTCTGCTGGACTCCAACACTGAGACATCTTCCCTGACCCCAGTCTCCCCTGACATGGCTGGAGTATAGCCCCTCTTGCATGTCCCCCAACCAAGCACATATCACTCTATCCTGTAAGGGTCTGGTTATGGCCCAGCTTGGTAAGGACGGGAATCTAGCTTGTCTCCATTTCATGAACCACAGTAGAAGACTATACACTTCATAGAAGTAGTACAACATAGGCAATGATTATGTCTCTAGGACAAAGGGATCAGAAGGATTCCCAGACACCCAAGCAGTATCTGAAGTAGCCCCAGTGGGCGACTGGGGGGGAGGGAGGCCTACCTTCTTGGGGTGGCACGCAGTAGGCAGGATCCTCGTCCTCTTCTCCACAGTCGTAATCAGAAGAGAAGGAGTCGTCCGAGGCCCAGCCCATAGAGGGCTGCTCAATGAAGCTGTGGTTGAAGGGGATCTCCGGGTCGTGGTGGGAGACTGCAGGGGGCTCCAGGTCAGGCGCCGAGCCTGGCGGGAAGCCGTGTCCCATTCCAGCCCCGACCCTCAGCGCCCACCTACCTGTCACCCAGGGAAGCTTGTGGCTGCTGAGGGACCTGCAGGGCAGCGCGAAGCCCAGGCTGGTCAGTGTCTCCCACAAGACCTGGAGCTTCTTCCTGGACACAGCAGCTCCATCGCTCGCTGGCCTGAGGGCGTCGGAGGATGGTCAGTGTGTGAGGCCCCTCCTTGGGGCAGGGTGGTAGCAGGAGAAAAGGGCCAGGCCCATCCTAGTCCTGGGGTTAGTGTGAGTGAGGAAGGGGGACAGAGTGTCTGTGTCCACTTCAGTGGCTCCCTAAGGCCACAGAGTAAAGTCCAAACTATCGAGCCCGAGATTTGGGCCTGCCACAGAGGGCAGCATGGCTCTAAAGTCAAATAGACCTGGGGCAGCAACTCTGCTCAAACTTTACCACTCTCTGGGCCTCAGTTGCCTCATCTGTAAAATGGGGACAACTACAATCTGTCAGAGCTTTTTTCAGGACCCCCTACAGCACCAGGCACAGGGTGGGGTTCCCCAAAAGGCAGCTATGTGCTATCACCATCCTAGCAAAGTCCCAGCTCACCCGGCTTTCTGAAAATGACACCACCTCCAGGAAGCCTGCTGTCGGCCCCGGCCCCATGCTGGAAGTGACTGCTCCATCCCTACCATTCCTCTGACAGCCTTTGCACATGCCCGGGTCCTCATGTGAGGGGCTTCTTCCCCACCCCGGGCTCTATGCCCCAGGGGACAGGCTACTGGGCCTGCTCATGTGTGAGGGCCCCCCCAGCACACGTAGGGTGACGTACTTGAGGATTAGTGTGCGAACTGTAAGAGAGCACCGGACAGAGTCCAGAGAACAGGGCCCAGGCTTTGTGTGTGCCAGTGGCCAACCGAGTCACCTTATCGGTGTCCTCTGTGCTGTGCTACTCCTCCTGCCCTCACGTTCCCTGCTCCAAACCTCCATGATGCGGTGAGTCTCCAAGGAGCAGAGAAACGGGAAGAGATTTTGTAAAGGAACGAAGCTCATTAAGAGCAGCGGTCTCCAGCGGGCCGCAACACCAAACCCTTCCTCTTCTCTTCTGGGAAAAGCTCCATTCTCTGCCAAACCACTGCCCAGGCTTTTATGTCACTCTCCTTTCTGGGGGGGGGTGAGGCCTGGTCTCTTCTGCTCCCAGCCCTAAGCTGCCCTGCTGCTTCTCCCTGTCACCCTCCTCCTCTGGCCCCTGTTAGTACACCCTCAGCCTCCTGCTGTGGGTTCGAGTTTCACCAGCCGGGTGCCCCTGCGCATGTGACTCTCACCGAAGGCTTCTGAGGAAGGCAAGCGGCTGACCTGATGTCTCCAGGCCACTACCAACGACCCCATCACTTCTGACCCAAGTGTGTGACAAGGTCAGCCCTTCCCCACCCCTACAAGGAAAGCCAGTGTTCACCTGTCCTTGGGGTCCAACCGGGCAGCCCAACAGCAGCAGGCACAGCAGGCAATGCCCAGGAGGAGCAGCAGCAGAGGCACAAGGATGCCAGCGATGAGGGTGGCGTCCTGACTGTGAGACCCTGGCGGCGGGGGGGGAGGGCGGGGGGGAGGTGAGCAGTAGTCAGATATTCAGGGCCTTCTCATCTCCCATACATGTCTCACCTCTAGCTGAGCTGCCTCCTCCCCACAGTCTTCCATCTGTGGGATTCTCTTCTGAGAGACATAGACTCTGCTCAGCCTGGAGGCCACCCGCTGGCCTGTCCCCTTCCGCTGGCCCATGGTCTGTTCCACAAGCCTTGCCCCTAGTTCTCATGCCTGATGCACATCCCAGCGTCCAGCCCTACCTGCTCATTTCCTGGGTGCTGGCCTGGTGTCTCGGGGAACAGGGACTCTGTCACATCTTAAGGGGACCCCAGAGCATCCATACAGATTTCAGCCATAAGGAATGTCTCTGATGGGACTCAGACTCCCTGGCAAATGGAGCCCATGTAAAGGGTCAATCTTTCCCGGGTGACTGTACCCTGCACTCTCCTTTCCACCTTACCCAGCTGGCAGGCCCCAGAGACAGGGTGGCAGGGTCCCTCCGGGCATTCACAGGGAGCAGAGCAGTTGTTTCCATGGAAGCCAGATGGGCATGAGACGTTGCAGCTGTGGGTGACAAGGAGAGACAAGCTGAGGCTGGGTGCGAAGGGGTGGAGATGGGCAGGGGATAGGGCAGCGGTTCTCAACCTGTGGGTCGCGACCCCTTTGGTGGTGGAACGACCTTTCACAGGGGTCGCCTAAGACCATCCTGCATATCAGATATTTACCTTACGATTCATAACAGTAGCAACATTACAGTTATGAAGTAGCAACGAAAATAATTTTATGGTTGGGTCACAACATGAGGAACTGTATTGAAAGGGCCAGGAGGTTGAGAACCACTGGCATAGGGGAAGGTAGATTTCTGGGCACTGTTCCCCACCCCTGCCATCAGACTTCCCTAGATGATGCCTGGGCAGACTTCTCCTGCCTCAGAGCCACATTCTCAGTACCCCTGACAGCATCTGAGAGAATCCCTCAGCCCCTCAGCCCATCTTCCATGGAAACTACCCCCACGCTGTCCTTTGCCCCCAGCCCCAGGGCGTAACCCTCGGGCAGAGTCCACTTCTCATGAGCCTCATTCCTTACCCACCCAGCACTAATATGAACTAAGCAAGATGCCAATGGCATCAGACATCCTCAGGGTCTGGAAGCCAGCCAGGCCCAGCCCCGCCCCTGACTCTCTGGGCCTTGGTTCTCTCTGCTATAAAATAAGGTCTCTTCCATGTTATTCTAGATCCTGTCCCAGAGGTGGTAAATCTGACACTGGAGACGTGGACGTGGATTAGGTTTTACTACCTGAAGACCTTAGGGAAACAACAGTGGGGTTTGGAGCCACACCCCTGAATAGCTTCCCCATCTAGGTAGGGAGCCAGGCCTTTTCCATAAGCATTACTCTGAGCCTCCTTTGGAAGATGCAGACCCCACAACAGGAAGAATGACTTCTCAGTTTTGAGGGTGTTGGATGGGTATATGGAAGGTGGAGAAGCCCAGAAGGGAAGTTAAGGAAACAGCTTGCACGGAGGCCTGGCCTCGGCCCCCGCCTCTCTGCCAGGGTCCCGGTCCTCACCTGGGTCCCCAGTAGCCAGCGTTGCAGACACACTCCCCAGTCACAGCATCACAAGCCCCCTGAACACAGGTGGGGCAGGTGGAGCCACAGCCCTCCCCAAAGGTGCCACTTGGGCAGGGGTCTTCACACCTGAGGTGAGGCAAGACTTGAAATGGGGGACAGGGCAGGCCCGGGCCCCAAAGGGGGCTCTACCCATCGTCCCCCGTGCTTCTGGACTCGGGGACCCAACTGTGGGTCCTCAGCAGTGAAGCTCAGGTACAAACAGGGCCTTGAAGCCAGGCCAAAGCCAATAGGTGGCCGACTAGAGATCCCTGGAGGGAGGAGAGGGCAGGCAGCCTGAGTGGCAGGGAGCTGGAAGAGAACCCTGCCCAGGCCCCATCAGCATCCATCTCTCTCCCCTCAGGCTTTGCCAGGTGGCGAGCCCCAGGGGGCTGTGTGAATGTGTGTTTGGGGAGGGGACGCCTACCCCAGAGGGAGCAGCTGGGGTGAGGATTCTGAAGGAAGGTATACCCCATCCTGAGCAGGCTGGCCCCTTACCTGGGCCCCAGCCAGCCAGGGTCACAGCTCGGACAGTGCCCAGTGTCTGGCTGGCAGGCCTTCCCACGCCTGCAGTGGGGGCACTGCTGTCCACAGCTCTCACCGAAGGTACCAGGTGGGCAGGGCTGGAGGCACTGGGTCCCGTTCCAGCCTGGCTCGCAGGACTTACAGCTGCCTGTGTCTGCAGAGCACGGCTCTTTCTGCTCGCAGTGGCCACAGCTGGTGGGAAGAGAAGTTCATGGGAAGCTCCTGGGGCAAATGGAAGGAGTGCCCACCCAGGTCTCCAGGGGCCCTGAGAGCATCCAGGTCCCAGCTAACGCATTCAGGCAGGTTTGAGCCTCAGCTTCCCCAGGTTGTTCTACAAAGAGGCTGGATAAATGATCTCTGTAAATTCTAGTAGGAGTTCAGCCCTCTCCATCTAACCCCTGATTTCAGGACTCATCCTTCCCTGGGTCCCAGGGTCACCAGTCAGAGCAGCCAAGTTATTACCCCAACCTTTGCCTCCCAGCGTCTCCCCACCCTTCCAACCACACCATCCCTGAGGTCTGGCAGGGATGGACCTCAGTAGTTTATCTCCTATCCCATAACATGAAAACGAATAAAAATAAAAGCATTTTAGCCTGGCCAGTGCAGCTCAGTGGTTGAACATCAACCCATGAACCAGGAGGTCAGGGTTTGATTCCTGATCAGGGCACATGCCCAGGTTGTGGGCTCGATCCCCAGTGTGGGGACTGCAGGAGGCAGCTGATCAATGATTCTCTCTCATCATTGATGTTTCTATCTCTGTCTCCCTCTTCCTTCCTCTCTGAAATCAATAAAAATATTTTTTTTAAATAATTGGTTACCTCCCAACACACTGCAACTGAAGCTGCAACCGAGGTATGGTGCCCTTGACCAGAATCGAACCCATGACCCTTCAGTCCGAGGGCCAATGTTCTATCCACTGAACAACCGGTTAGGGCAGGTTTATATTATCTCAATTTCTCATTGATCCGTAATAGTTACTTGAAGTTTCTCCCTCAGATACTTTATTATCTGGGATCATATACTTTGATTAGACTCATTGGTGAGGGGAGAGGGGAGTTCATAAAACCAATTTAGCAGATCCCAACCAGCAGCAAAAAAAAGAGAGAATAAAAAACATTACAGTACATACATATTATATATTCACATATTGTACATTATATGTGATATACGTAGTAAAGATAAATGTGTTGTCTGGTTAAGCTTTTACTTCAGTTATACATATATATATATTAATATATATGGGTGTGTGCGATAGGTGGGATGTAAAACGTGTTATTGTGGGTGGAGTTGGTCAAAGTTTAAAAGTCACTGAGCCTCAAAGGGACCATGGAATCATTTTGTCACGTGATTCATTCTTTATCTGTTTCTAAGTATGGCTTGTTATACTATATTGTTATTAACAGTAACCGGATGAAAGGGGTGTGGGAGGCTGGACTTTGGGGCACTGAGGATCTTTTATCCCTCCTTTCATCCCATCCTTGTAAATTTCAAAAAAATATATATATATACATCTTGTCCTGGCTGGTTTGGCTCAGCGCAGAGAGAATCAGCCTGCGGACTGAAGGGTCCCGGGTTCGATTCTGTCAAGGGCACATGCCCAGGTTGCGGCTCCATCCCCGGTAGGGGGCGTGCAGGAGGCAGCCGATCTATGATTCTCTCATCATTGATTAATGTTTCTTTCTTTCTTTCTTTCTCTCTCTCTCTCTCTCTCTCTCTCTCTCTCTCTATCTCATCATCCACCGGCTGCCTCCTGCAGGCCCCACACCTGGGGGGGGTGGGGGGGGAGCAGCAACCCACGCGTGTGAACCGTGACCTCCTGGTTCATAGGTCCGAGCTCAACCACTGGCCACGCCCCAGGCCCCTCCTAGGTTTTTATGGAAAGCACCGAAACTTCCTCCCTGAGCCCTCACCGCCGTCCCGCACACTCCCCCCACCGCTTTCTCCCTCCCCTTCCCCACCTCGCCCCCTGCGCGCAGGTGGCCCTCGCCCCGCTCCCACCGCCGCGCTCACCTGTGGCTGCACTGCGCCCCGTAGAGGCCCGCGGGGCAGGGCAGCTCGCAGCGCAGGCCGTGGAAGCCGGGCGGGCAGGCGCACTGGCCGGAGTCCGCGCTGCAGCGGCCGCGCACGCACTCGCACCGCTGCCGGCACTCGGGGCCCCACCAGCCCGGCCGGCAGGCGCAGCGACCCGACTCCTTCGCGCACGGCGAGCCGTGGCAATTGCAGCGGAAGCTGCAGCGGCGGCCCCACCAGCCCACCTCGCACAGGCAGTTGCCCGTGGCCTGGTCACAGCGGGCTGCCACTGGGTTGCACTGGCACCGGTGGTGGCACTTGGTCGACCACCAGCCCGCCTCGCAGTGGCACGCGCCGGTCTTCGGGTCGCAGCGCCCGTGAGGGCTGCAGGTGCACTCGAACTCGCAGCGGCTACCCCAGCGGTTGGCTTGGCAGCGGCACACACCGGTGTCAGGCTCGCACTGGCCATGGGGGTGGCAGGCACAGCTCTCCCGGCAGTCGGGGCCCCAGTACTGGCCCGGGCAGCCTTGGGGCAGGAAAGGGAAGGGTGGGGAGAGACGGAAGGGGTCAGCGGGCTCGGGCCTCGGACAAATGCAGGCTCTGGACCCCCTCCCAGAACAAAGGAGGGGGCTGGGCCCATCCTCCAAGATGGAACAGACCCTGAGAACGCGTGGCATCATATCCTCCTGGGGCAAAGCTCACTTCCTGCCCCCGACTCTGAACTACAAAACTCCTTAGTGGACCCAGCCTCCCATGTCACATTCTAGAACACACTAAAGATCCTGAGAGGGAAAGGGGCTTTGCCCAGAGCACACAGAAGTGTGTGTGTGTGCCCTAGCTGGTTTGGCTCAGTGAGTGGAGCGTCGGCCTGCAGACTAAAGGGTCCCGGGTTCGATTCTGGCCAGGGGCACATGCCTGGGTTGCGGGCTCAATCTCCAGTGTGGGGCGTGCCAGGAGGCAGCCAATCAATGATTCTCTCTCATCATTGATGTTTCTATCTCTCTCTCCCTCTCCCTTCCTCTCTGAAATCAATAAAAATATATATTTAAAAAAAAAAGAAGTGTGTGTGTGCGCGCGGAGGCGGGGGCAGGGAGGCTTCATCCATGCCCCCTCCTCCCTCTCATTGGGTCCTCCACTGGGCTGACAGCTGGGCCTCACAGGCCTGGGTGCTGCCATCAGGGTCGCAGGAGAAGCCCATTTCCTCCCGTGTCTCCTCTCCACCCTGATTCCTGAATCCTGATGGCTGCCCCTGGCTGTCCTGTTCCCATGCATGCCCTTTTTTTCTGCCAGAGAGGACAGACAACCTGGCCAGGGCCCTCCTTCCACCCTCCATGCATGTTCAGGTATACGTGGGGGAGACTGAGAATGCATCCATTTTGCAATGAACAGGAGACACCAGTGTCCTTTCTGAGTTGAAGGTGAAGGGCCCGGAACTGCAGCTGTGAGTAGGGCTCTGTGGATCTGGGCAAAACCCAGATGACTCAGGGCATCTCCCAGGAGTGTCACTTCCTGTCCCTGGGCCTCAATTTCCTCAGTGAAGACTGGAGAGGTTCTGGCCCTGCTGTTCCAAGATGTCGGCCCTACCTGCTTTGCCTCCCTGCTCTCCTAGTTCTGCCCAGCAAGGTCGTCCCCCAGGCGTGACTTAGGACTCACGGGAGTTGCACTGGGCCCCGAAGAATCCAGGTTTGCATCGACAGAGGCCTGGCTTCACACATACTTCGTCTTCCCGGCAGGCATCGGGCCCCTCACAGATGGCTGAAAAACACCCACCGAGGTCAGAAGGACTGGGGCTTGACCAGGGGACACTCAGCCCCCTCACTGGCTCCCGGTTCCCTGACCCTCAAGAGCTGTTCCCTCGGGGTTGGGTGTGTGTGTCCTAGGACGGACGCTAGCTCCAGGGCTCAGGGGGGGAAATCCTACCCCCCAGAAGGGTAGGAAGGTCACTGAGCTGTGTCCTCCCTTCTCTTTGTGTGGGGGTTGGTCCTGGCTACTCACCAATGGTGCATTCTCGATCCTTCTGCCTCCAGCCTGGGCAGCACTGGAGCTCAGCAGAGGGGCTGCGGGGCAGAGAGGGGTCCGCGGAGGGGGGTTAGGAAGGGTGGATCACTGCCTCTGGCTGAGATGTGGGAGGCTGCCTCAGCCCCATCAGGCAGGCCTGGCCGAGTCACAGCCCACTGACCCCAACCCCTTCCCTCTCCTCTGGCCTTCCCACCATCTGTCCTGACGATCCACCACCCTCCAGGCTGTCCCCCAAGCCTCCCTCCCTTCAGCCCCATGACCTCTTCCCTCACTACCCGCCCCAAGCCTCAGCACCAGTTCAGCTACCGCCCCCATCAGCCTCCCACAAGAGCCACCTGTTGTCCATGCAGACGTGCTGCCCATTAGGGTCCAGCTCAGACCCCTGGGTCTTCTGAGTCCAGAGCAGTAGCAGGGGGAGCAGCAGCCGCAGGCCCATGGCGGCCAGCGCAGTGAGAGGGTTTGAGTGAGCCTGGCCCCCACAGCTCCAACCCCCTCCCTGTTTCCTCCCAAGGCTTTTCCTGAGGAAACCAGGCCCAGGGGGCAGTGGTGGGCGGGCTGCCATGAGGCACCTCCCTGAGGGTGTGCAGGCCCAATCACTAGTGCCGAGTGGGGCCTGAAGGGGCTGGTTTCAGTCTGGAGGGGGCAGGAAGATGAAACTGGAAGTCCTGGGGTTGGGGGCAGGCGAGGGAGTGGGGTGAGGGGGTAGCCAGAGTTTTCCATTAGGTCATACTTCCCAGCTGGGAGAAGCCTCCCCACCCAGTGATGACCGGGGAAACCCTGTGAGACAGCCTCAGCCTGCCTTCACCCCTGGCAACGCAGGGCGGGAAGGGGGGGACGACCACTGACAGACAGACGTGGAACAGTTTGTGGATATCACGGGCAGTTCCTTTATTACATTAGCTTAGGCCATCTGTGCAAATCTCTGGGAGGTAGGTAGTCAGCTCTCCGGTTCACGGATGGGGAAACTGAGACTCAGAGAGGAAGCACTTTTATCTGACCCCGGAGGCTTCGCTCTGAGATCTAGGGAAGGAAGGTAGGCTGGACTCCTAGTCGTGCCCTGGCTCAGGCCAAGACTGGGAAAGAGCCTGGGAGGGCAGGGCAGGAGGGAGCCCTGTCCTCATTTGAGGTCACATCCACCCACAGTCAGACTCCAAGGTCAGGCGCCTAGGGCACCTGAGACCCGGAGACAAAGATGTTCATCGAGAGCAAAGCAGGGCCGGTCAGGGGCTGCCCATAGGCTCCACGTGGGATTGCTGTGGGGCCTCCTCTTCTCCGCCTCGCTCGCTGGGAGCTGTGCTGCTGGTCTTGGCTTCAAGGGCCTCTGCTTCACCTCGATAACACTGGCCAAAGCTGGGGGGAGAACCCAGAGGTACTTTGAGCCTGGATGCCAGAGAGATCAAGGATATGGGCTGAGGACAGGGATGGTGAGAACGGGGGATACAGTAAGAAGAACGGGCAGCAGGAGGTGAAAGGGCCAGGGTCAGAGAAGCAGGAAGGGAGGGGCGCGCTTAGAGCTCAGGACAGCAGGGTGGGCATCAGGGGAGTAGGAAAGGGGATGCTGAAAAGAACCAAGGTGGGGCCTCTTCCTCTCCCCACAACATACAAACTCTGTATTCTGGACTCAGGGGGTGGGGGGTGGTCTTCCTTATCGCTGGAGAGCAGGAGCCATGAGCCATCCTCATCGTCACTGAGGCAGAGGAGAGAGAAAAGAGGTGAGGGTCATTTATCAAGGCCAGGAGGGACAATGGGAGTGCAGCTATGGTCAGCCTTCTGTGTGGCCCCCAGGAGCAAGCAAGGGAAAACAGGGTGACAACAGGGCCCCCAAAGCTGGAGAGGAGACACTGGGGAGATGAAGGACATCTTGAGACTTTTATTTTATAGGCAGATGGACAGCAGACCTCTGACAAGGCTGCAGCTATAGTCTTTATTTTTCACTTACTAGATTACTGATTTATTATAAAAGGTTATAACTCAGTAATAGCCAGATGGAAGAAGCATCCTTCCACCCTGCTGTCCTGAGCTCTAAGTGTACCCTGAGCTCTCAGGGGCAAGGTATGGGGAAAGGGCACAGGGCTGCCATGCCCTCTGCAGGCCCGCCATGAGTCCTGCATCTCCATGTGTCCACCAGCCCGGAAGCTCTTTGAACCCAGGCCTTTTGGCTTTCTATGAAGGTCTCTACAGCTACAGTCTCACTCCTCTGAGATACAGCCAGCAGATAGAGCCAGGACAGGGACCCGAAGAATGAATGTGGAGAAACAGCATTAGCAGGATTCTTCAGCAGGATGCGCAGCAAGCATGGCAAGTGGGAGCAGAGCGATCCAGAGAGAAGGGTGGCAGGCTCAGGAATGCAGGCTCAAGGGGTGACCAGGCCAGATCAGCAAGCCCAAGGGGTGACCAAAGCAGAATGGGATGTTCAGCAGGGCAGGCCAGATAGTAGGCTCAAGGGGTGACCAGGCCAGATCAGCAAGCCCAAGGGGTGACCAAAGCAGAATGGCATGTTCAGCAGGACAGGCCAGCTAGTAGGCTCAGGCCAGAGTAGCAGACTCTGCAGGGCAGGCTGGGTCAGCAAGCTAAACAGGGTGACCAGAATAGGTCAGCAGACTTAGGAGGTGGCTAGGCAGGCTCAGGGGTGACCAAGACCAGACTAGATCAGATCAGCAGGCCCAAGGGGTGACCAAGGCAGAATGGCAGGCTCAGCAGGGCAGGCCAGTTAGTAGGCTCAAGGAGTGACCAGTCCAGAGTGGCAAGCTCAGCAGGGCAGGCTGGACAGCAGGCTCAGGGGGTGACCAGGCCAGGTTAGCAGGTTCAAGAGTGACTAGACTAGCCTGGCCGGATGTGGCTCAGTAGTTGAGTGTCGACCTATGAACCAGGAAGTCACAGTCAGGGAACATGCCTGGGTTACGGGCTCATTCCCTAGTGAGGGACATGCAGGAGGCAGCCGATCGATGATTCTTTCTCATCATTGATGTTTCTCTCTCTCTCTCCCTCTCCCTTCCTCTCTGAAAATATATTACAAAAAAAAAGGTGACTAGAGTTTTAGGTACAAGGGGTGATGAGGCTGAGATGATGGGTTCAGTCTGAGACAAAAAGACTCAAAAGATGGCCAGAACCGGTTTGGCTCAGTGGATAGAGCGTTGGCCTGTGGACTGAGGGGTCCCGGGTTCGATTCCGGTCAGGGGCATGTACCTGGGTTGCGGGCACATCCCCAGTGGGAGGTGTGCAGGAGGCAGCTGATCGATGTTTCTCTCTCATCGATGTTTCTAGCTCTCTATCTCTCTCCCTTCCTCTCTGTAAAAAATCAATAAAATATATTTAAAAAAAAAAAAAAAAGACTCAAAAGATGATCAGGCTGGGTCAGCAAGCTCAATAGGGTGAGCAGAATAGGTCAGCAGACTTAGGAGGTGATTAGACTGGGTTAGAGCATGACCAGGCTGGGTCATCAGGCTCAACAGAATGAGGGAGGGAGGGCTAGCTCAGTGAGAATGAAGGCAGGTTCTTACCTGCTCTCTGCTTCCTCTGGGGTCCCTAACATCTTCGCCTTGATCTTCTTCCGCTGTTTCCTGACAGCCACCTTCATGGCTTCCAGGAGAAGCCCAGGTACCCTGCGGTCTGTGAGCAGCTCCCTACAGCGGGGGAGAAAGGGCAGGGGAAAAGTGATGGGGATACCAAAAGTAAGTCTCACACCAAAGTACCCTTTTTTGAAACACTTTGCCTAATACCCCTCAAACTTTAGCTTAGGTGTCACAACTCCTAGGAATACTTCTCTGACTGCTGCTGTGGCTGCTGTGCCCCTCTGCACTTCCCTTCCCGAATTTGGCTGGAGTTCCAGGAAGGCAGGGGCTGTGTGATTTATGTCCTCCCAGTGCCCAGCACAGTGCCTGGCATATGTCACTGTTTATATACCCATGAGCCAAAGAATGAGGCAGGTGACCCCAGCCCCAGGAACAGGTGTGACTGGAGCCCCTCCCCTGCCCAGCGCCCTCACCGCTGGAAGTAGGCCAACTCCTCCTTCAGCAGGAACACGTTGGCTTTGAGCTCATTCCTCTCCTGAAGGATCTGCTGAAGCTCCTCTCGACTGAAGCCGCACTGCCCTACGTTGGAGGGACACTGTTCTTCCTGCGGGGCATCCGCCTGCGCAAGGGAAAGCAAGGCTTGGTCAGAGGGGGGCCTGGGCTGGCACCTCTCAGCCCCTGGGTCATCACGGTAATTCTGGAGCAATGGTTCTCAACCTTGGCTGCACATTAGAATCACCTGGGAATCTTTTTAAAATCCTGATTTCTGGGCCTCGCCCTCCCGAAATTCTGTTTCTTTGTTACTAATGTTGTGGCCCCACCCCATAACAAGGAGGCAGAATTTCCGGAGGATGAGGCCCAGAAATCAGGATTTTAAAAAGATTCCCAGGTGATTCTAATGTGCAGCCAAGGTTGAGAACCACTGTTCTAGAGGGAATGCTGGCAGGGAGACGGTGAAGTCAAGGGACACCACAACAGATGACAGACCAGTGCTCTAGATGAGAGAGGGACAGAGGCCGGCTGGGAGGACATACTTGTGTGCCACCTTCCATCGCCACGCAGCACAGCACACTTCCCAAGTGCCCAGCCTTGTGAGGATTGGGAAGGGTCCCTGACCCAGCGGGCACTCACGGGGTCCTCAGGGGTCCCCGGGTCTCCTGGTTCTGCGGTCGCCAGCTCGGGCTCCTGCCTCTGTGCGCACCCAGGACCCCGGGCCAGGTTCCGTGCCTGATCCTGATCCTGATCCCGAGCCAACTCCACGACCCCTGCACGCCGCAGCTCGCGCTCGCTCTCGCGGTCCCGTGCGGCTCGCAGCTGGGTTTGCACCGCGGCCAGCTTGTGCCGTAACTCTGCATTCACCAGCAGGAGGCGCTGCAGCTGCTCCTGCAACTGGGGGCGGAGCATGCGGTAGGGCCGGTGGGCAGGGCGCCGAGGGAGCCCCGCCCCGCGCCGCAGCCTCTCCCGCCCTCACCGCCTCGGTCTCCTGGCTGCGCTGCTGCAGGTCCCGGTTGTGCGCCCGGAGCTCGTCCCGCTGTCGGTCGGTCACTTCCTTGAGCTGCCGCAGCAGAGCGCGCTCCTCTGAGGAAGGGTGGTGCTTAGCGGCGGCCCGGGAGGTGGTCTCGGAGCGGCCCGCCCCCGCCCTGGCCCGCACTCACCCTGCGGCCCGCAGCGCAGCTCTCTGCGGAGGTGCTCGTTCTCGTCCCGCAGCCGCCGCAGCTCCAGCTCGGCCTGCTGCGCCGACACCTGCAGCTGGGAGTCCGGGCTCTCAGGGTTAGGCCCCCGGCGACCCCGCGGGTGGCAGAGGGAGGGGCAGTGACTCACCGAGTCGGGGGCGGGCCCCACGGCAGCCTTTTCCAGGAGCTCCAGCGCCCGCACCACGAGCGGCACGAGTCCCGCGGCCGCCTCAGGCCCGAAGCGGCGCGCCAGCTCCTGCAGCTCGGTGCCCAGGGCCCCCGCTAGATGGTACACGAGCTCTGCGGCCGTCTCAGCCCCCGTGGCCACTCGAGGCCTCCAGCCATGCTCCCCAGGCGCCGCCCTCCTGGGCTCCATGTCCCCCGAAGGCCAAGGGCTGCGACAGTCACCGCCCCCAACCCTAACTGGGGCAGGAAAAGCCAAACAGCTCCCGCCCAGGAAACAGTTCAGCGCAGGAGAGGGTGGGGTAGAAGCGACTGGGGAGGAGCAATTAAAGAAAACAGCGTGGGGGAAGGAGACAGTGCCCTGGGCCCCTTGGGCCCTGTCCGGTTCAAGTCCCCAAGGTCACAGGAAGCAGGACAGCCAGCCTCCAGCCAGGCGTCCAAGAGCTGAGACTCAGGGCTGTAAGTGGTCACTTTGTCCAGCCCTCCCCAGTGCCCAGGCCAGGCTCCACCCCGTGCCTGGAGTCACGGGGCCCCACTGGGCTGCCAACCACACAGGGCAAGAGGTGAGTCGCTGGGCTGTCACTGGCCTCAGCCAGAGCGCCAACTGTCCAGGCATGTGCCTGTGCCCTGACCAGGAGTGACATAAAGCTTAAGGGGCCAGGCTGGCACATAGCTGCAGAGAACAAGTCATAAGCTTCCTGGCTCAGGAAATGGCAACTGCTCCAAGTATTTTGGAGCAAAATTGGCAAATGTGGTCAAGGTAGTAGGAGTGTGAAAGCCAAACCCCCATATGTCAGTTCCCAGTGTCTGCTGGATATTTAGCCCCACAAGCCCTGAGGGGTCCTCCTTTCCCCTCACCTGCCAATCCTACACCCAGAATTTGAGCTCAGAGAGGGAAAACACTCAAAAACTCCAATTTATACAAAATTTATTATACTGTTCAGGATTACAGGTCACCAGGAGTCAACAACACAACAAGCACAAAATAGAGGAAAAAGGGGCCAAGCTGATGAATGTCACCAGCTAGTCTGTGGGAGGTGGGGCGGGGGGTGGGGGGGCCCTACAAGTCTCCAGCCTTTGGGGAGTCTGAAGCAGGAGGTGAGGACACAATTAGGCGTAGAGGTCCTCTCGGTCCGC
This sequence comes from Myotis yumanensis, assembly GCF_028538775.1. Classification (NCBI taxonomy): domain Eukaryota; kingdom Metazoa; phylum Chordata; class Mammalia; order Chiroptera; family Vespertilionidae; genus Myotis; species Myotis yumanensis. The sequence continues at coordinate 18,615,931 of NW_027223767.1, read as the reverse complement.
AGAGTAGACCTCCCCCTCCTGCAGGAGCGCGAAGTTGAGGAAGTGGGACGGCCTGTGCACCTCGTGGTAGAACTCTTTGGGGTTTGCCAGCTGCAGCTCATACTTCATGTTGGGATCATGCCGTACACCTTGGGGAAGATAAAAACGTCCAATATTAACAAGGTCCACCTATCTCACCCAGCTGGGGCCCCTGGGCCATCTCCAAACCAGAGTCAGGCCCCAAGTGCTAAGGATGAGGGCCTAACCCAGTGATGGCCAACCTTTTGAGCTCGGCGTGTCAGCATTTTGAAAAACCCTAACTTAACTCTGGTGCCCTGTCACATAGAGAAATGTTTTCATATTTGCAACCATAGTAAAACAAAGACTTATATTTTTGATATTTATTTTATATATTTAAATGCCATTTAACAAAGAAAAATCAACCAAAAAAATGAGTTCGCATGTCACCTCTGACACGCGTGTCATAGGTTCGCCATCACTGGCCTAACCCCAGCCCCTCCCCTGAGCTTCCCCACTTACCCATAAAGTTGTAGTTCCATGAGGACTGGGCAGGGACCATAAAGAAGCCGAGGAAGCGGTCTGACAGCAGCATCTGGACCCTCTCATAGTGCGAAGGTAGGTAGCCCTTGGGGTTGTTGCCCTTGTCTGTGTTCTGGCGGCCCCATTCATAGCCACTGGGGGTCAGCTTGTAGGCTGTCAGTGTGCAGGAGCCTGGTGTGAAGCTGAAAGAGGGATGAGGATAAAGTCAGAGCTTAGGCCACCATTCTGGGTCCTGGCCTGCAATGCTGGCCCATTCATACTGTCCATGGGAGCTCAAGCCCACCTGCAGGTGATGATGATGGTTTTCTCGCCATCCCAAGATGGGTTGTCAGCCATGATCTTGGCATGGGTGGTGACATCCTGGGGCGATAGCTGGGGGGACTCATTGGGCTGTGTGTGGATCCAACCTAAGGGTTCCATCTCCTATAGGCAAAGAGCAGTAAAAGACAATTTAAAGCCCTATCTGCAGACAGGAAACCCACTCATGAAGTTAAGGTCTGCCTTCCCTCCCCAACCCTCGCAGCAGAAAACCCCCATTGACCTTGAGATACTCATGCTGGGGCAGCTGGTTAGGCAGGTGCACAGTCTGGTGGGTACCCCACTGTGGTACCATCACGATGCAGCGGATTTCCTTCACCTGGGGGTTATCTGGTGGGCTAACCCCATACAGGTATCCTGCAATCTGGAGACAAGGGGATCAAGAATCAAAATGATTCTTAGTACCAGCCTAGACCTGGGCTTTTAGCCGTTTCCTTCCCTTCCTTAAGAACAAATTTCTCAAAATGTGGTCAGAATCTATCACATCAGAATCACCTGAGACCCGGCTGGTGTTTCTCAGTGGTTGAATGTCGACCTATGAACCAGGTCACGTTTGATTCCTGGTCAAGGGCACATGCCCAAGTTGCGGGCTCAATCCCCAGTGAGAGGCATGCAGGAGGCAGCCAACTGATTGATTAGTCTATCATTGATGTTTCTATCTCTTCCTCTCCCTCTCCCTTCCTCTCTGAAATAAATAAAAACCTGTTTGCTTGTTGTTAAAAAAAAGAATCACCTGGGTGCTTGGTCACAACATTAAACATGGACCTTATCTCAGAATGACCACATCAGAATCTCCTGAGTGGGGTCCAGGAATCTGCACTGCTCCCCAGTTGATTACCTAAGTATAGTATCTATAAACAAATAAAAACTTCTTCAAAACCAGCAATAGGTGGTATTTTAAGTTTTACAAAGTTAAGAGGACCTGTGTTCCTATAAATCACCCACACAGAATATTAACAAACTTTTCAAATTCACCGAACAGGCCATAAATGGTGTTTTACAACACATGAATTTCCCTAGTTACTAGTAAAGGTGAGCATTTTTTCTACCTGTAGTTCCTTTTCTGAACTACATCTGTAATCTTTGCCCAATCTTCTATAGTTATCTTTTTTTTAAAAATCAACTTCTGAGAATTCCCTATTCTAGATCTTAATCTATTGTACCTATGGTTATGCAAATAATTTTTGTTTTTAGGGTATCTGTTGTGGTACCCTTTGACCGACACACAAGTTACTCATTTTGACTGGTTTTGTGCTTTGTGTCTTAGAGGGCTATCCCAAAACTAATAAATGTTTTCCTCTAATATTATACAGTTTAGTATTTTAAATAGATAATTATTCCACCTGGATTTTATTTTTGTAAGTGGTGTGAAGTAGGGATCTAGATTACTTTTTCTGATTGCTTCAATATCATAAGGCATCCTTAATCCTAGACTTGATATACCATATTTATTATATGCACATCAATGTTTCTGTGTAGGTGCTATTCTCTTAATTGCCATAACTTTATGTTTTGATATCTGGTGGGGGTCAAAACCCTCCTTACTGGAGTTCGACCAGGGGGCGGGGTGGCCCGCCAACCGCCCCCTCTCCCCAGGTCACATCAGCCTGATTTGTGCGGGGCAGGCCAGGCTGGACCCCACCCATGCACAAATTCGTGCACCGGGCCTCTAGTCCTTGTATATTTACTTTTCCATGAATCTTGAAACCTCAAGTTCCAGGAAACCTTAGGTGAGTTGTAGATACATAAAATGTTTGGCTAACACCATGGCCCAGCTGAGCACACTTACTCACTTGGGCCCGAAGGTCAGATATGCAGATGAACTTCTTAAGCACATTCTTGGGAAGGATATAGGTGTAACCAGTCTCCTTGATGTCATCAGATGAAACATAGATGTGATTGGTCCGTAGGTGCAGGTTGGCAGCAGAGATGGCCCTAAAAACAGGTAGGAATGTCAGCATTTCTCAACCCAAGCACTGTAGGTAGCCCAGCAGGCCCTTCCATCCCTACCCCTTTGGCCCCTTACAGTACCTGACCCTCCATTCAGTTTTTGATGAGAAAGTCTGGGTCTCATAGTTGCTGGTGGTGGAGGTGATGATCTCATCCCCGTGCTTGTTAACAGTACGAGTCTGTGTTGCCGTCAGCTGTGACTGTTCCTTGGTCTGCTTCTCAATCTCAGCTATCTGCTGCCGCTGCTGTGACGGTGCAGAGATCTCCATACCCAGGATGATGTCTCGAATCTCTGACTGTGTCAGTGAGGCCACATTCACACTGAGGGGACAGTGTGGGTCACACAAGGGTCCCTTTCCCTCGGTCACTTATGCCTCAATGGCAAGAATGTAACTGGGGTACAAGGGAACCCATATTATCCCAGACAATCATCAAGTGACACTTGTAAAGGAAGTGTGAAGTGCAGATGTACTAATACATTTGTACTAGCATTTGCCACACCCCAGGATGGCCCTGTGCAGGTGCACTTTTCAGCCAGGCTCAAACCTGCTCAGCATCCATACCTCCCATTTTTCCTTGATAAAAAGTGCTCTAGCGCGGGACAATTCTCAAAAACAGAAACCCTGAAACATGTTCTCAGAGCTGGTACTGTCAGTCAACCTAGGGGATACTTGAAAAGCTACAGACACCTTTGGTTCCCACAATTACAGGGAAGGAGAGGGAAGAAAGGTATGTGTGTGCTATCAGCAGTGGTACCTCAGGGCCTGGGATGTTAAAACTTCCTGTAATGCATGGACAGTAAAGAAATGCCCTGCTCAAAATGGCAGTAGTGCCTCCACTGAGAAACAATGCCCAAGGTCAGAATGAAGCCCCAAAACACAGACTCTTCCTTCACTATCTGAAGACACTGCCTTCCTTTCTTCTATAGGCAATTCCCAAGACAATTCTTGAGAAACACCTGAGGCTAAATGTTTCAAAAAACCCAGAAACTTCCCTGGCCAGTTTGCTCAGTGGATAGAGCATCAGCCTGCAGACTGAAGGGTCCCGGGTTGGATTCCAGTCGAAGGCACATGCCCAGGTTGCGGACTCCATCCCCAGTGAGGGGTGTGCAGGGGACAGCCAATCAATGATTCCCTTTCATCATTGATATTTCTATCTCTCCCTCTCCCTTCCTCTCTGAAATCAATAAAAATATATTTTATTTTTTACAGAGAGGAAGGGAGAGGAATAGAGAGTTAGAAACACTGATGAGAGAGAAACATCGATCAGCTGCCTCCTGCACACTCCCTGCTGGGTATGTGCCCACAACCAAGGCACATGCCCTTGACCGGAATCGAACCCGGAACCCTTGAGTCCGCAGGCCGACGCTCTATCCACTGAGCCAAACCAGTTAGAGCAATAAAAATATTTTTTAAAAAACACAAAAAAAACCCCAAAACAGAAACCATATACTGTACCACTTATTTCACCCTTTTTGTCTCTTCCATCTGCCTCCCCACCCCCAATTGCTCACTTGTTTTTCTTGCCGTAGTCGGCCAAGATAAGATCCTTGAGCTGCACCTCCACCTTAATCCATTCCTCGTCAGTCAGAGTGGGCCAGATGTGGTGTGGTTCTGTAATAGTAGTCTTGTCTGGCTTCAGGATCACCTTTGCCCGGTCATTGTTCACATGCAGGGCACGCAGAATCAAGATGAGGCGGGAGAAAGCCTGGAAAGAGATGAGGCAGTGTCGGGGGAGGCCAGACCCTTAATGTTCTTTCCTTTCCTTGATCCTATTCTGTCATGGAACCAGGAATTGATTTCGAACTCTAAGGTGCTACCTCCTATCCCCTCACCATGAATCAACTTGATATGCAGAGCAGAGTCTCTGTCCACACGTTGAGAACGGCCCCCATGAGGGGCCTGTGGTTAAAACCAAGGCACAAGATTTTCTCGTGGCCCCAAACCCACTCCTCTTAAAGTGATCCTCTTCTTGAGGTAGCTTCATACCGTATAAGATGAGATCGTCTTGAGCCAGTCATCATAGAGGTTAAAGAGAACCATCTGGGGCTCAGTGGCTTTCAGGATGAGGTCCCCAAACTTTTCCACCTTAAGACAAGCCTGGAAGGGCAGTTGGAGCTCTGACCCTTTGATCACGATATTGGGGAAGTCCAGCAAGTGCACCTGAGACAAGATCAAACCCAAGATTAGAAACAGAGCCTGCAGGTCTCAGCCTTTCTTTCTTCTAACCTCACCCACCTCTCACCTCCAATGGATCCAGCATGCCCTTTCTGGTGACAATGATCTGCTTAGGCTGCTCCTCCACAGGGAGAGATCGGATCAGGGCAGCCACCTCCTCAGCCGTCTTCCACTTAGCCAACTAAGAAGCAAGGGAAAGAAATAAAAACTGAGTCGCCACTCTTCCAGGTAAACCAGAAGACTCGGTCTTTAAATAATTGAACTATGTTTCTTTTTTAAATATATTTTTATTGATTTCAGGGAGGAAGGAAGAGAAACATCAATGATGAAAATCGTTTATCGACTGCCTCCTGCACACCCCACACTGGGGAATGGCCCACAACCTAGGCATATGCCCTGACTGGGAATCGAACCGTGACCTCTTGGTTCACAGGTAGATGCTCAACCACTGAGCCATGCTAGCTGGGCAAACTATTGAACACTGTTAGGTACTTCAAAAGTAAAGTAAGAGGTGTCAAATGGCATTGCCCAAAAGGGTTTTTCTACTAGCTGGCTATATAAAACTCATACAAGCTGGGATTTGCTTATACTACACTATGCCAGGGACAAAAGAAATTAAGGCTAACAATCATAAAGAGCTGCAGAAAGAGGTCTTAAGGAATGAATAAGACTGATAAACAGAGGAAGAGCAGAGTTCATTCTAGAAAGAAAGATATATGAGCAATGCCACAAAGGTGAGAGGAACATTAGGGTTTTGTGATACTAGGACCGCAGACTAACTGCACGAGGAAACATGCCATAAAGGAAGAGAAACTGTGGCTGGACAAGTTATCGCTCAGCCAGATATCAAGTGCCTAGGAAGCCAAAGAGGAGGTAATTCAGCAAGGAGGGGCAAGCAAAGGCTTTGAGATAAAGAAATTTGGTGAAAGTGACATTTTATTTTTTAAAATCTACTTTTTATTAATTTCAGAGAGGAAGGGAGAGGGATAGAGAGATAGAAACATCAATGATGAGAGAGAATTATTGATTGGCTGATGGAGCCTGCAACCTGGGCATGTGCCCTGACTGGGAATCAAACCTCCTGGTTCATAGGTCAATGCTCAAACACTGAGCCACTCCAGCCGGGCAGAAAGTGACATTTTAAGAATGCTTGTTGCTGGCTTTCCCTCCAGGAAGCATGCCCACGCCATTCCCTTCCCCCTCTTCTTTCCCTACAGGCACTTATTTCCTAAATTCCAAGGGACCCCATGAGACTTGCAACCAGGGGAGCAATGGGCAGCGGCAATTCATCTCAGGCTAACCCTCTGAACCTGTCTCCAAGGCCCCTTTCCTCTGACTCCTCCAGGAACCAAAGCAGCTCTGCCCAGGCTCTCCTGTTGCTTCTTCTATGCCCATCCTTGCTTCACTGTCCTGAGTGTATTTTTGCTGTGGTCAATAAATTATTGCTTGCTTTTAAGAAAGAAAAGAGCCCTGGCCAGTTTGGCTCAGTGGATAGAGCATCGGCCTGCAGACTCAAGGGTCCCAGGTTCGATTCCGGTCGAGGGCATGTACCTTGGTTGCGGGCACGTCCCCAGTGGGGAGTGTGCGGGAGGCAGCTGATCAAGTGTGCAGGAGGCAGCTGATCGATGTTTCTCTCTCATCGATGTTTCTAACTCTCTATCCCTCTCTCTTCCTCTCTGTAAAAAATCAATAAAATATAGTAAAAAAAAAAAAAGAAAGAAAGAAAAGAATGCTTGTTCCCTTCAGAAAGGTAATTTTTGGTAGCTCTGTTCAAGCGAGGTTAGAGGTAGGAGATTCAGAAAGCAGAGCCCAGCTGGCAGGCAATGAAAGACCTCACACACTCTTGGACCTCTACAGGAGAATACTCCCCAAATTAAGTAATTTGGGGAACAAGTTCAAATGAGATGCCCCCAATCTTTCAGAGAGAAAGATTTTTTCTCACACCCACACCCCAAAGATTAAGAGAGAAGTTTCTACAGGCTCTGTCCTTTAACCAACTCACCTGACCCAAACGCTTCTGTCCAGCCCACACAGATGTGTGGATTATCTTGAGAAATAGCTGCCCTGTGCGTGGGTTGAAGATGAAGATGGCCCCATTGATGGGCTTGGTTGTCAAGTTCCCTTCAAAGGTCTAAAGAATGATTACATCAGTTAGTACAGCCTAGAACCATCCTGCCTTCATGCCAATATGCACACACTTGCCCGATCACCCTCCATCAGGCATCTAGAGTCCCACACCCCTACACTGCTTGTAGCCCTTCTCACCTTGTGAATGGTCACTCTGTAGACGTTAGTGTCATCCACAAACCAAATAATCTGGTTGGAGAAGAGTTCACCATAGTTCTGAGAGGACAGATAGGGCTCAGTGGGCTCAGATGAGTAGAGCTGCAGCCCCTTGCGAATCCGTTCACGTAACACATACAAGGCAGGGTTTGCCTTCATGATCTTGGCCATGGCCTGCTGTATGAGAGGCTTGCTGCCTGGGAACCAGTTTCCATAGGCACTATGAAGGTGGAAGAGGCAAGTAAAAGTTAGACCAGACTGGTAGTGTCAGGAATAAGGCAAACTGCAACTCTACAGAGGAGGAAAAGACTGTTGGCCAGGCTAACAAGTGTCTGCTCATATACACAGAGACAGGGAAGAAAGAGTCAGCGACCCAGAGGAGGAAAGAGCCAAACCTCATTATAGCAGGGTAAACTAAAAAAACACTGTATGTCAAAGTGTGGGGCTGATGGAAAACACATGGTTCTGAGCCCCACCTTACCTGTGCAGGTTATAGGCCAGGTCAATGGCAATGAGCACTCCCGTAGGTGAAGGGTAGATACTCATGTTGTCTGTGGTGTAGTCCAAGAACTTGGCCCGGGCATAGCGCTCAATGTCATGGGAATCATAATCCCCCCAGCGCAACTGGATGTCAATCCAATACTTCTGAGTGGTGGTGCTGTCCATCACATCCCTGAGGGTGGAGAGAGGTTAGGAGTCCAGGCTTCCAGGAAGCCACTGACACAACCACAAGAACTCTCAATCACTATATCTAAGTCTTCAAACCAACCCCTCTTGCCAGTTCCAGGTCAGCAAGACTCCCCAGAGAATCAGCAGACTTGGCTGAGGGTGTCCAAAGGATCCAGGGAGAGCACTGGTTCCCAGTTAGAAAGAACAGGCAGCAATCATTCTTAAAGTAGAACTGCTAGAAGAATAGTGAAACTAAGACTCCTGGATGCCTAGGGCTGGGCCATAAGGCACTTACTTAGAGTCTGCCAGCAGTGAGGGCCGGGAAACATTCCACTTATAGGAGGCAAAGAGCAGGATATCTGCACAGGAAGAGTTCATTTTATAGGACTTTCGGGGGTGGATTGTCTCCTTTTGTACTGTCTCAATTTCCAGTGCATCCAGTTCCTGATCAAACACCTGGAGGCAAAAGTGGAAAGGTTATGAGTGGCTATGGAAGCCCACTTAAGAATAAAGGCTTGTAGAACTTAAGATAATGTGGCACCTGGTACCACAATAGAAGTCTCATCCTCAGAGTTTCCAGGGTAGTTTTCCTATACCCAAAGAGGTGACCTGACTTTTGATGGCATCCTCTCCCCTCAATTCTAGCCCACCTGACACAAATCCATAACGATGCTCTCATGGATCTTCTGCCACAAGTGAGCTCGGAAGATCTGGATGAGAGAGATCTTCAGTGTCGGGATCTTGCCGTGCATGAAGATACCGGTCAGATCCAGCTGCACCTGAAAGCCGACGTATACCTGACAGGAAAAAGAAAGTTACACTAGAGATCAAGAGACTTTGGTTCTCAAGACATAATTAAGAAAGTACAAACACTTGTTTTTATCTTCTGATCTCCCATGTCTACAATCACACTCACATTGGCTCGGTTGATGGTTGGAGACCACCAGAGGGTGAATCTACGATTGGGAATCTGGTTCAATCCCGATCGCTGAGCATTAGTTAGCTTCTTCCACTTCATAGACTCCTCAAAACCACTGGCCTTCTCCCTGGGAAGCAGAAGAGACCAGGCAAAGTGATGTTGGGCCATCTCCCAGAATGCTGCTGACCTCCTGGGGATGGCTGTTGGAACACATCACAGCAGATCACAGGCACACAAGGGATGAGCTCAAAGAGGTATAATAGGTCACTGTAAGGGGAGAAGAGAATCCTCACCAGAAAAGCCCCTCCCAGGTTGGAAAGTAAGTGCCCTTGAAGAGTGTGTGTTCCAGAATGCCTTCCACACCACCCAGGGCCTGGATCATATCTGTACGGTAGTTGTTCAGGTTCCAGAGCTTCCCATCATGCCGCTGGTGTGTCCACCAGAAAGGGTTCTGCTTCAAAACCTAGATGGCAAGAAAAGTATGGTCACAATTCTAAGCGCCTACTGTCCCAGGATGGCCACGGAGTCTCCTAATTCAGGGAAACTGTTCCATTATCCCCTCCACGTACCTGGTACTGCTTGAAGTCAGTTCGAACACGCCAGCCCTTATCATAAGCCAATGTGTGCCGGTCCTTCTGGAAGAGGGTGTTGATTCGAGGAATGCCACGATCCCATGAATCTTCTAGATCTTCTAAGGTCAGTCGTCTGCCAAAGAAAAAAGATCAAAGTGAAACATGCTCTTATGAACAGTTAAGCATACCTACTGACCAAGAATAAACAGGGGCAGATTTAGAACCTACTTCCTTGTCTCCATAAAAATATGCCATGCAGAGTTCCAAGGTCATGCCTCCACACCCCACAGGACTGCTATGTCCTCCTGGATGCCTACCTGTTCTGAGCAATGGCCTCTTGTCTCTTGAGTGCATATTCAGCCCAGACCCGCTGAGAATCAATAAACTCACTCTCCCATGGCTGTATATAGCGGTACAAGTTGGGAATCAGCTGGTCTTCTTCATGGCTCATTCCTGAACGGAAGTGTGTGATACCTACATCTGTCTGCTTGGACCACCTGTTTTGGGGGACAACCAAGATCAGAGAAAAAATAAAGCCTAAAAGATAAAGAAACACCCCCTTCCCTTAAGGTCTAGCAAGACTTTCAGCCCAGGCCTACCTGAGGTCAGACTGGGGGATGAGCACGTGGCCCATGGAGAGCATGCCGAGCCCACCCAGCTCCTTCGGGGTGTAGAACACAACAGGGGGGAACCGACTTGGCATCTTGGAGTTGAGGCCAATCTTGATACGTGTCTGGATCTTGTTCTCACACTTCACCAGCAAGTCCAGGAGCTCCTGTGTGTTCACCACAGCCTCCCGAAAGTATGTCATGAGGCCAATAAGAGCTGTGTTCCACTTATTCACAATCTGAAGATAGTGGGAAAGAAATTATAGATGAGCCATTGGTGTGGGGCAAGACACAACAGACTAATTCAGTTAGTTATATTGTCCATAGTTCTCAAGAAAGATTTCAACTTAAGGTCATCAGGGAAGTATATATAAATCAAAATCACTGGGAGATACAACTTAGCACCCATCAGAGTAGCTACAAGATAGGGACAAGTGTTAGTAAGAATGTGGGGAAAATGGAACTCTCATATACTGCTGGTAGGAACATGAAATTATAAAGCCACTTTGAAAAACAGTCAGGCCGTTCCTCAAAAGGTTAAAACAGAGTTACCTTATAACCCAGCAATCCTACTCATAGGTATATGCCCAAGAGAAATGAAAACATATGTCCACACAAAAATGTGTGCACAAATTTCATAGTAGCATTCTTCCTAATACTCAAAAAGTGGGGGGAAAACCCAAATGCCCATCAATTGACAAATGGATATACAAAATATGGTATATCCATATGACAGAATATTCAGCTATGAAAAGGACTGAAGTACTAATATATGCTAAAATATGATTCTTATGTGAAAGAGACCAGACAAAAAAGGTCACATACATTGTATGATTCCACTTATATGAAAAATCCAGAACAGACAAATCCACATAGACAGAAAGTGGATTAGTGGTTGCCAGGGGCTGGGAGTAGGAACAATAGGGAGTGAGTGATAATTTCTTTTGGGAGTGATGAAAATGTTCTGGAATTAGACAGTGATAATACCTGCACAATATTGTGAATATACTGAAAAACCACTCAATTGTAGACTTTAAAAGTGTGAATTTCAGCCCAGCCGGCGTGGCTATGTGGTTGAGCATCGAACTATGAACCAGGAGGTCACAGTTCAATTTTGGTCAGGGCACATGGTTGGGTTGTGGGCTCGATCCCCAATGTGGAGCGTGCAGGAGGCAGCCAATTAATGATTATCTCTCATCATTGATGTTTCTCTCTCTCTCTCCCTCTCCCTTTCTGAAATCAATACAAATATATCTTTTTTTAAAGTGTGAATTTTATCTCAATAAAAATAATTAATTGAGGCAATATAAACAATGTTAAAATAAGACCAGAGCCCTGGCTGGTGTGGTTCAGTTCATTGAGCGTTGTCCCATGCACCAAAGGGCTGCTGGTTCGATTCCCTGTTAGGGCACATGCTGGGTTGCAGGCTCGATCCCCAGTGCAGGAGCTGCAGGAGGCAGCTGATTGGTGTTCCGCTCTCACATCAATGTTTCTCTTTTTCTCTCTCCCTCTTTCTTCCTCTCTCTCTCTAAAATCAATAAAAACAGCCCAGCTGGCATGGCTCTGTTGTTGAGCATCAACCTATGAAACAGGAGGTCATGATTTGACTCCCAGTCGGGGCATATGCCTGGGTTGCAGGCTCGATCCCAAGTATGGAGTGTGCAGGAGGCAGCTGATCAATGATTCTCTCTCATCATTGATGTTTCCATCTCTCTCTCCCTCTCCCATCCTCCCTGAAATCAATAAAAATATCTTTAAAATAATAAAATCAATAAAAACACCTAATAAAAATAAGATCAAATAGAGTCGTAATCCCAGAGTAGGCAGTGGGAAAAGAAGGGATGAGAAAAAAGTATCAAAAATTAATGGAGAGGCCCTGGCCAGATAACTCAATTGGTTAGTGTCATCTAGATATGATAAGGTTGTGGGCACATACAAGAAGCAACCAATGAATGCATAAATAAGTGGAACAACAGATGGGTGTTTCCCTTTCTCTCTCAAATCAATAAATTTTTTAAACATGTTTTTAAATGGAGGGAATAAAAACGAGTGGGATCACAGAAATTGCCTTCCTACTATAAGCAACTAGAAAAGTAAACGAGATATATAAAACAATATTTCTGGGAAACTGGCAAACAGGCAGCACAGACTTATGACCCTTGAGAAAAGGGAAACATACAGTGAGCCCCACAACCGCCCCAGCTTACTGCCTAGTGGCAGTTTCCAAGCTGCAGCACAAACATGGAGGGGTAAGGAAAACAGCCCAATAGGCTCACTGAATCGAAGAGACAAAGATTAGAGTTTAGGAGGCCAAAGCAGCTAGAAACTGTGTGAAGAAAAGGAAGATACACAGAAAGAGATCTCTGGAGATCCACGAAGGGACTGCCCCAAGTTTCTGACTGAGTCCCAATCTGTATGCAGTGAAACTCCAAGGTCAGTGAAAGAACCAACAAAGAGCAGTAAGCTGAACAAGGCCCACAGCTTATATAGGCTGAAAACAGTTTGTGTTCCCACCAGCCAGAGTAGAGAGACTTTATTCTACATGGGAACTGGGTAAAGTCCCCAGAAAGTTACCTACTTAACAGTGGAGGTAAAAAATATATATATATATATCTCCAGCCCTAGCCAGTTTGGCTCAGTGGATAGAGCACTGGCCTGCAGACCAAAGGGTCCCGGGTTTGACTGTGGTCAAGGGCACATACCTTGGTTGCAGGCTTCTCAGCCCAGACCCTGGTAGGGACTCGTGCAGGAGGCAACCCATCTCTCACATCGATGTTTCTCTCTCTATTTCCCTCTCTTCCACTCTCCCTAAAAATCAATAGAAAAATATCCTCAGGAGAGGATTAAAAAAAAAAATCCAGACAATAGGTGCTCTGAATTTGCCATAACCAAACTTAAAAACAAGCTTCCAAAGGATCAAATCCACAAATTACTGAACTGCACACCAGAACACAACCCAATACCCTTTAAAGGTATATAACAAAATCCATAAATAACTAAATAAAATTCACAATTTCTGGCATGCATTAAAAAATTACCATGCAGCCCATCCAGCATGGCTCAGTGGTTGAGGGTCACCCTATGAACCAGGAGGCCACAGTTCAATTCCTAGTGAGGGCACATGCCCGGGTTGCAGGCTCGATCCCCAGTATGGGGGCATGCAGCAGGCAGCCAATCAATGATTCCCTCTCATCATTGATGTTTCTACCTCTCTCCCTCTCCCTTCCTCTCTGAAATCAATAAAAAAAATATTTTAAAAAATTTACCATGCATACAAAGTAGAAATAAATTACCCATAACCAGAAGAAAAATCAATCAACAGAAACAGACTTAGAAACAACAGATGATGGAATTAACAGACAAGGACCTTTAAAACAGCTATCAAAAAGACTTGTGCCCTAGCTGGTTTGGCTCAGTGGATAGAGCATCGGCCCATGGACTAAATGATTGAGGTTTGATTCCAGGTCAAGGGCATGTACGTTGGTTGCAGGCTCAATCCCCAGCCCTGGTCGGGGAGTGTTCAGGAGGCAACCAATAGATGCGTATCTTTCTCACATCAATGTTTGCTTTTCTCTCTCTCCTTCCCTTCCACTCTCTCTAAAAATCAATGGGAAAATATCCTTGGGTGAGGATTAACAAAATGAAACAAAATTCTTGTAATTATGCTTGAGTATATTAAGAAAAACATGAACATAATGAGAGAAACAGAAGATGCTAAAGACTCAAATGGAACTTTTAGAGATAAAAAGTACACTATCTGCCCTAGCCAGTTTGGCCCAGTGGATAGAGCATTGGCCTGTGGATTGAAGGGTCCCAGGTTCAATTCTAGTCAAAGGCACATATCTGGGTTGTGGGCTTGATCCCCACTAGGAGGAGTGCAGGAGGCAGCCGATCAATGATTCTCTCTCATCATTGATGTTTATATCTCTTTCTCCCTCTCCCTTCCTCTCTGTAATCAATAAAAATATTTTTTTTAAAAAGGCCTAAAATTGATCATCTAACATTTTACCTTAACAAATCAGAGCCCTGGCCGGGTAGCTCAACTGATTAAAGCATTGTCCCGACATGCCAAGGTTGTGGGTTCCTTCCCTGGTCAAGGCACATACTAACAAGAATCATAAATAAGTGTAACAACAAACTGTTCCAGTTCTAACCACTATAGCACACTCCTCTCTAACCACTGACACCCTCCATTACTCAGGCTCTTACCTCTCACACATCTATTCCCTTGATGCCTATATTTTTTCCCCCTAAGGCCACTGGCTTCTCTGGTCTCTTTCTTTTCTCCCCTCCCATAATCCAGGAGTCCAAAAGGGGCCAGCACCCTTAATTCCCCTGTAGCCAGTCCCTTACCACTCCACCACAGTCCTCCAGCAAAACCCAATCCCAAATCACCAAAATCTATCCACATTCTCCATCCCATCACTGAGTAGCTGAGTGCTTCTGGGAAGAAGTCAGTTTCCTTCATTTTCTTGAAACCCACGTACAGCGTAGTTTCTTCAACATCCCATCATACCTCCAACACTGTGCTTTAAAGTCTGAAACCCTGTGTCCCTTACTCCAGCCCAGGCAAAGCTGAAAAATTCAAGACTGTAATAACTTCCCACTTAACTTATCTACATTCACATCTATCCAGACCTCTTTCCTATTAGGTTTAGAGGATCTTTTCCCTCTGCCTGCCTTTTCCACCATCCCTACGCAATTTCTCTAGAACACTGCTCCATCACTTAGCACACTTCTATTGCACTCTGAACCTCTATTGGCTCCTTCTTAATGAAAACATACCCAAGTCACTCCCATTTAAAAATACCTGCCTTGACTTACATCTCCCTCTAGGTGGCATCTAATGTCCTTCCTCCTTCGTCCAGCTCTGGCAAATCGACAGTTCTTGCTGTCTCCACCCCTCACTTCCCATAAAGCCTCACTGCAATCTGGCTTCTATCCCTACTTATTTCTGAAACAGCTCTTGCTAAGGTCACCAATGACGTCCAGACCGCCAAATCCAATGGATACGTCTCAGACCTTATCTAAGTGAAAAACTCTTAAGCAACTGCCAGTGTTAACTGGCCGCCCACTCCCCACAGCCTTGGCTCCCGTGACCCAGCACTCCCTCCGTCTGGCCACACTGCTGCTCCGTGTTCCCAAGCGTTCCCAACTCGTCCCTTGGCTCTCCTCACTCCTTATATTTTCCCTGGATAATCTTGCTCACTCTTGAGCTTTACACCATCTTTTTTATGCTGACAGATTCCTAAATCTACATCTTCAACCCAGACATCTTCTCCAGGCTTCAGATTGTAAAATACCTCCTCTTGGACATTCTATAGAAACTTGTAAGTTACCCCTGACTGCTCTTACTTTCTCACCTCATTTATCTCCCTGGAGCTTCAAACTCACAGTATTTTTCATCAAATCTAAGAGACCATCAATTTAAGAGGCACCAGTGAGGGGGGGAAATACACACATGTGTATATTTATCATGGAATTAAACAAATATATAAATATCTACTGGATACCTCCACCTAGATATTCTCAAGAACTTCAAACTTTTTACATCCTAAACTATATTCACTTATTCCCCCCCTAAACCTGTTCTTCCCGTAGTCTTCCAATTAGTGACATCAATATCCACCTAGTCACCCATGCCAAAAACTATTATTTTGACTTCTTTCTTTCTCTCTGGCATCCCATCAAAATGAAACTCACCTGATCATACCTGCTAACTACTTATCAAATCTGTTCCCCTATCCTTACTTCTACTTTCACTGCTTTCATCATTTTTATCTGGGCTCTGGCAGTAGTCCCCAAACTGATCTCACATCCTATTCCTCTAAACCCATCTTCCCACAGCTGCAAGAGTGAACCACCTAACACAGAAATCTGAGACAGTCCCGCCCATGGGTAAGGCCCTTACAGAACTCTTAATGAGACGTAATCCTCTCCATGATCTGGCTCTTGCTTATCTACCCAGCCTCCATCTGCTAACAGTCCCAACTCTACGATTTTATTCCAGTAAATTCTCAACTTTTTACAGTCCCACATATACCTGCTAGTTACCTCTCCATTCTTCTGGCTGAAGGAATGCCCTCTCTCACCACTTCATCACGTTATTTTTTTTTCCAGGAAGCCTTTCCTCCCCTTCTCCCAGAGAAGGCGCGTCCTTAACTGGTGTTCTCACAGATTCCAATACAATAGCTCTTTTCCTGACTATGCATCTGTGTTGTCTCTCCAACTAGGTAAGTGAGCTCAATTAAGGCACAGACGCTATCTTACATATACTACGCACATAATACCTTGAGTGCAGTAGTTATCAACAAGCACCAATGAATGAATAAGCTTCATAATTCCAGTTATCTGACCCTTAGAGGGAATAACCAACCTAAAGGACAAACTTTTTCCTAGCACCAGTCTCCAAAAAAATCTATCATGAGGAACTTTAGGTAAGGAATATTAAGATAAAATGTATCCTCAAAAGAAGCATCACTAAAAAATTTAAGGCATTCTTTATGTGTGCTGCATATTTAAAGGGATATGAAGGTCAGAATAAAAAAAATTGCTACAGCCGAAACCGGTTTGGCTCAGTGGATAGAGCATCGGCCTGCGGACTGAAGGGTCCCAGGTTCGATTCCGGCCAAGGGCATGTACCTGGGTTGCGGGCACATACCCAGTAGGAGGTGTGCAGGAGGCAGCTGATCGATGTGTCTCTCTCATCGATGTTTCTAACTCTCTAACCCTCTCCCTTCCTCTCTGTAAAAAAAATCAATAAAATATATATTTTTTAAAAATCCATTGAGAGCCCTAACCGGTCTGACTCAGTGGATAGAGCGCCGGCCTGTGGACTGAAGGGTCCCAGGTTCGATTCCTGTCAAGGGCACATACGTTGATTGCGGGCACATCCCCAGTAGAAGGTGTGCAGGAGGCAGCTGATCAATGTTTCTCTCTCATCAATGTTTCTAACTCTCTATCCCTCTCCCTTCCTCTTTGTAAAAAAACAGTAAAATATATATTTTTTAAAAATCCATTGAGATACTTTATTTCTATGTATGTATTATATTCCTAAAAAAGGAATCCCAGGATTTTCTATCTTTTGTTGATTTCTGATTTTGAGAGAGGGAGAGAAAGAAAGAGAGAAACATCGTTGTGGGAGTGAAACATAGATTGGCTGCCTGCTGCACACCTCCTACTGAAGGATCAAGCCTAAAACCTGGACACATGCCCTGACAGGAAGTCGAACCGGCAACCTTTCAGTGCATGGGACGACGCCCAACCAACTGAGCCATACCTGCCAGGGCATCCTTTGTGTTGCTTCTTTGTGGATCATGATACCAGCTGAAGTTGTCAGTACAATGAAACCAAACTGACAGGGTGGATTCAGATTATTTTGGCATTTTTAGATCTCTGAGTTGCATATCAAATCTGGGGCTGACCACACCACACCTGTTTCATCTGCCTGTGCAGTTCATAATTTCCCAACTGTGATCATCAGGGCTCTCAAATCCACCAGTGTAACCTTGCCTCATCAACACAGTTAGAAACTGGACAATGACTTTGGAGCACAGCCTAATTAAGAACTTGGTGTTTCCCTCTTTTTGGCATTATTGATGCTCTTGCGAGCATCAGCCAAGACATTCATGTACACCATTACAAGGCGAGGAAAGACAGTGGAAAGGGCGAGATGACCTGTTAAACCATGCAAAAACTTGTATACACAGTCTACAAGTCCATCTGCCTTCAGAAGCAACTGAAGGGGAAAACAGACACTGAGATAGCTAATTATGCTTGCTTTTCAATATGCACACTATGTTACTGTTTAAAAGATGAGTTATATGAGTTGGATCACTAGCCCTTGGGAAAATGCAAAAACAGTGATTTTTTTCAAATTTAAAAATCCAACTTCGCCGAAACCAGTTTGGCTCAGTGGATAGAGCGTCGGCCTGCGGACTGAAAGGTCCCAGGTTCAATTCAGGTCAAGGGCATGTACCTGGGTTGCCGGCACATCCCCAGTAGGAGATGTGCAGGAGGCATCGATGTTTCTCTCTCATCGATGTTTCTAACTATCTCTCTCCCTTCCTCTCTGTAAAAAATCAATAAAATATATTTTAAAAAAATAATAATAAAAATAAAAATCCAACTTCAACTCTTGCCTTAATTTAGAGCCATCACAACTACAGAGAAGTAGACTGCAGAAGTCCTGCAGGGAATTCTCAGAAACTAACTAACTTGATTTGAACTCTAATCTGCTATCTATACCTAAAGCACAGAGACGGTACAGTGGGCGATACTGGGAAGAAAGGAGAGCAAACCAGGGGAAGAGGTGAAAGGGAAGTGAGATGGACAGAGAACACAACCGAAGTGGGGCTGTCTGCGATACCTTGGTGAAAGTGGTGGAGCCGGAGGCCATCAGAATTTGACGCACACGATTGTGGAAGCGCTGCATTGACTCATCATCCACACGCAGGAAACACTGGGCTGTCCGCTCCTTAGTAACCTAAACCACAAGGTCAAGGTTAATTGTCTCTGGTACTGCCACAGGAGCAAGAACCAACTCTGACCACCACAATGCCCTGCCACCCAGCAAGGCTCAGCTGACGGATGATGTTGTGTTGGTATTCCTCACCCCCATGCCTCCCGGAGGTACAGGGGTGGCAATGCTCTGTCTAGCCCCCTTCCCAGGTTGTACCTCATTCTGTAGGTTCCAGACCCCATCCTTGTGGGTGAACTCCTCATAGCTGGTGCGGCACTTTGGCAGAATGCGGCACTCAAAGCCACACATGTTGAACAGCAGGTTGGGGTTGTCCTTACTGTACACGGACACGAAGCTGTTCTCCCACTGAACTGTAGTCACTGACCGTGGCAGACGGTTCTTGATGTCCCAGAACACTGCCCGACCCCTGCCCACAGAAAACATATGGTCACATCAGTCTCCTGAGAAGAAACTTCCCTTCAAAGGTCAGACTGACGATAACCCAACAGAATACACTCCTCCCACCCAGGACACAACCTCATGAATCCCGTCTAATTGTCTCTGAATCCCTCAGGCTGATGTTCTTCCAGCTCCCACAGCCCCACTCAGACTCACAAGTTGACATCATGTTTCATGAGGCGCATGCGGGCATCTCGGGGCCAGCACTTCTTGTTATTATAGCCAACGATGTTTTCATTGTTGGGGTCAGGGTGCTCTGTCAGGTAACGCTGGATCAGGTCTCGAGCCTCATCTGCTGTAAACCTACACCAGGCAGAGTGCATTGCTGAGGCCCCAATACACTAGGACCTCAGGAGACCTACAGCTGGATAAACCCCAAACCCCTACCCTACCCACAGGACTTCATTCCATTTTGAAGCCCCAACTCAGGAGAAAGTCAACTAAGGTACAAGAGCCACTTCCAGAGGCTAGGTATATGCCTCAATGCCCTGCAAGGATAAGAATCCAGGCAAGCGCTCACCTGAAGAAAATATGGATGCGATCAATGTATCTGCAGAAGAGACGGATTGGGTGGGCAGCCTCCGTGGCTATGTCCTGGAAACTGAGAAAGTCATTTGGCATCTGAGGGGGCCCAGCCATCTCACTGGCCCGGTGTAATCCCAACACAAGCAAATCCATCACCAGGCCATAGTACTGCACAATGAATGAGGCGAACTGCAGGCCTCGGATGATCCCATATGAATTCGTGTGGTTCATGTCCTAGAAAGAAAGACTTACAACTCTTTAACAACTCTCAACCCATGGCCATGTCCCAGGCTGCTCTAGGGCCCGGCCTCTTTTGCCCTCCCCTTAATAGAACCTAACTCAGTGGGCCAGACCCTCACCCCACAACAAAACTCCTTGTTACCCTGCCCCTAAGACATACCTTATAGTTGATGACAACGTTGTTCTTGGCTGTCATGTAGTCAGCTATGTTGTGGTCCACAATGAGTCGCAGCAGCCTATTAAGTAGGGTCAAGTCGATCTTCTCATACATCTTCTCAAAGCGTGACTCCAGCATGACATTGCACTCACCCTCACTCGTCTCCCACACATCCTGCAGGTTATTGATGCCTGAGGAGTAAACAAGACATGTCTCCAGATTAGAAATTCCCTTTCAGGACTAGTGCCTCCAGTAGCTATCATATTCGCACTAACACTGCTCATTCATCTGGATTGCTAGGACTGCTTTGTCCAGTTTAACATCAGCACGTATTTCCTTGGTACCATGCAGCAAGAGAGTAAATGAATTATGCTGCCCGAATGAGAACCTTTCCCTTTTTTTTCAAAAATGTTTTTATTGATTTTTAGGGAGAGAAGAAAAGGAGAGGAAGAGGGAGAGAAACATTGTGAGAGAGAAACATCAATCGGTTGCCTCCGTACCAGGGATTGAACCTGCAACCAGGGTAATGTGCCCTGACCAGGAGTCAAACGGGTGACCTTGCAGTGCATGGGACTACACGCAACCAACTGAGCCACGCTGGCCAGGGCCTGAATACTAATTCTGATGTAAAACTCAATTCCCCTCCCTTCCTCAGGGGTGATCCCAGAGAAGTTTACCTTGGCACCACTTATACACAAGCAGAGGAGGCGGTTCTGTGTCAGCAGGCTTGATCCAGGGTGGGAAGAGGCGGCGCTTGTCAGCTTCATACCACAGGTACTGGTCCAGGTAGGCATCAGTTATCTTCTCCAGTGGCTCCACATCATACACTGGCACCAGGTGGCTATAGAGATCCATGAACTCAATGCCCACCTGTGGGACAGGGAAGCTGGCTCACACCAATCCATCAATCACCTGAGGCATTCTGCCACCCTGAGTGCCATGAATGAATAGCAGAGCCGAAATAAAATGGAGGGGGTGGGGGAGATCTTCACTCACTTCTTTAAAGGCTCTCTGTGTGAGGAGGTGACGCTTGATGCGGGACAATGCCTCATGGGGGTTGTCGTAGGCTTGCTCGATCAGCCCTAGCTCCTCCCTCTGAGACTGGTTTAACCGAGACTTCACACTGACAAGGCAAGGCAACAGGAAAGTGAACGAGAAAACCAAGAGGAAACCAAACTCAGAAAAGACTGAGGCTAAACCTTCCTTTGGACTATGATAATGCCATTCTCCCTGTCACCTTCCCACAGGAGCCTGTCTACTCCACTCCTCACCTGTAAGCTTCCTTGAGCCGCTCTAAGGCCAAGATGAGCAACTTGGTGTCATGTTTATAGGAGAGTGGAGGGAACGGGATGGGTGAGAACCTACGGCTTTCCAACCAGTGCACAGTGGTGGTATACACTGCCACTGCCTCCTCTGCTGTGATGTAAGGCCCATCCTGCAAGGTACACATAATGAATGATTAGCCTCCCACTGTAGCCAGTCCCTCCGGCACAAGGCATGGGCCCAACTCTGCAACCCACTCCCTGGCCACCCCCACATCCAGCCCAGCCTACTCTGCCCAACCTTCAGGTAGTTGTGCTGCCGCTCCTGTTCTGCCTTCAAGTAGAGCCGGGTGAGACGGCCCAGGTTCTTTTTGCAAACAGTCTTGTCCACAGTGGCCCCACGACGGATCCGTTCTCGGTTGTAGTGGGCAGTGTTGGTCCACCAGTCAGCCTTGGCCTTCACATATCGAAGGATCATATTCTCTATGGGCGTTGGCAGTCCAGGGACCTGAAAGTGCAAAAAGCACAATGAGAAAGTGATGGGAGCCACACAGCCCCCTGAGAGCGGTACTCCCAACCCCAGGAAAGATGATGTCCTTGTCTGCTCAGAGGTGTGGAGATACCCACCTTCCAGGGAATGTTGGCCTTCCAGCAGCGCCAGGCCTCACTGAGGTGCTGCAGAATTGTCCGGGCCTTGTTCTGTTTAATGCCCTCAGGCATCATGTCTAGAATGTCATGCATCACAGCTGCCCGAAGCTCAAGGTCAAAATGTGACTCCACTCGCTGCTTTGTTACAGTCTTCGCCACCCCCTTTGAGTGTCGACCTAGAAGTGAAGTGATTAAGAGTCATTGCTTTTAGTGAGTCTTTACCTTCATGCCCACCTCACTAACCATGGTTACAACAAAATAAACAGAATACTAGGTCAGACTCATTAGAGAGTGGGACTTAGAGGCAATGCAGGAGGAAGGCAGTCAGTCTCTAACAAGGGCAGGGGACAGAACAGGAACACATAGGACCTACCCGTGAGGGGATCATGGGAGAAGCTGGACAAAGAGAAAACCACTCACCTTCAAACTGCCGGGCCAGGAGGTTGCCCAGCCATCGCTCCAGCAGAGGGGTGATGCCACGCATGAAAAACAGCCAGACCCGCCAGCCAGCAGCCCAGAAGCCACAGCCAGGGCCCTTCCCTACAGGACCCTATGATCCCAAGCAGAAGAAGAGAAGTTAGCAATTAATTTAATGACAATAGAAAATTGGGCAAAGATGGGATAGGAGAAACCCATGTATGACAGTGAAGGGGGGAGGGGTGTGGGGGAGGAAACACTCTGGGACCTCAACAGCTACAATGAGGTAAATGAGAAAACTTTAAGGCAGAAACCAATTAACTGAAATTTCCTATTTAGACCTAAAGGTGGACTTGAGGAAGGTATGGTAAGGGGTGGGGGACTGTTAACATTCACAAGGTGAGGGCAGTAATGACACAGAGCTTTTCTCCAAATAGGTCCCTGGAAAGCACCCTGACTAGATATAAAAATTAAAATGGGTCTGAGAGTGTATGGGCAGGGACCCACCGTGTTGAAGCGGTAATAGATGAGATGCTTCAGGTCCTTGCACATGCGAATCTGCCGCATCAGCTTGTATTTGTACCGGTACATGCCCGTCAGCTGCCCCACATGGGCAAAGATATACTGCAGTCCATCTGCCAGCTGCAACACAAATGCCCCATCAGGCTTTAGGCTACAGCCAGCTCCACAATCAGCCCAGGCTTCACCCAGCTTCTCACCTGGGTAGGGGTTGGAGACACTTAGCCTTACCTGGAAGGCATCCACATTGCCTAATCGATACTGCACATGACTGTCTACCACCAACTTAGTTAAACGCAGAACTTCTCGACACAGATGGAAAGCATTCCCAAAACGAGATTTTTTTCTTTCCTGGAGAAGATGCCAAGAACAGAAAAAACATTAATCAGCAATGGTCCCGACTGGATGTATGCCTCCTTTGGGGGCCAGAGCAAACCAGTCCATCCCTCAAGCTCAGGAGACCCTTAAGGTCCAATGCAGACACCTTGGTGGTGAGCGTCTTGACAGGCTTGAGGTTGAAGTTGTAATCCAGGTGCAGATAGTTAAGGTTTTTCCGGTGAATGAGAAGGTTGAGCATGTTGTAGCCCTGGCGGCAAACCTGTAGCCCCACCTCCACCCAGTCCAGCTTCGTGGACTGAAAGAATTTGGTGGCTTTGAAGGAGCGGAACAGATACCTGGAGTGGGAATAATGAAGAGAGTGTTAGCTTGCTGATCATCTTTGGAACAAAAGAAGTCTGAGCAGGGCCCTCAGGCACCTTACCTCTTCTTCTGGGCTTTTGGGGGCCGGTGCTTCAGGGCATTAAGTACATAGTACTTAAGCAGCTTCTGATAAGAGACCCTCACTTTCACAGGCTGCCCAGCAGGACAATGCTCCCGATACCTGGGAAAACACCCATCAGGTAAGACTGGCCCAACTCTCTTTCTAGCCACTCAGATAAAGGCTGCATGCCCACCCCGTTGGCGTTTTCCTCCTATCATCCACCACCATCCTCCCAGGTAGAAGCCTTACCAGTTCTTGACAAGGGGGATGTCCAGGGCCCGGCGGGTGCGACCAGAGCGTAGGTTGAAGGGCCGTGGGGCCCAGAGCAGGGCGATGCCATTGGCTGTATTGTCCGTGTAGAGAGGGGTGTCCTTCAGGAAGGGCTCCACGAAGTCTGGGAGCTCAAACTCCTCATCATCATCTGGTAATGGTTCCTGGCTCTGAAAGAATAACCCCCAAGGGTTCAGTTCTTGCTGAACTGAGCAGAGACCTGCGATGGAAGGGAAACTCTCTGGGGCCAAGCAGAGTGGCTACATCTGCCATGGAAACTGGGCTGCCTGACAAGAGAAACCCTAAAGGCCAGGGTAAAGGAGGCCAAGAGAGCAGAGAACAAGCCAGGGCCAACCAGGAAAGCAACCATCACTAGTCACAACCCAACTGGCTCACCAACAAAGGCCTCCCAAAGAGCCTAATACTGTAAGAAGTAAACACTGCTATCAACTCCTGCTCAAGCTCCAAAAACAGGGCTTGAAGAAGCGGATTTGTTCATGTTAAGAACATGGTGGAACATAAACATAAAAAACACTGTATGTGTAAGAGCCAGTCACAGAAGACTACATATTGTTAAAAAAATAACAATTCTATTTACATGAAATACCCAGAATAGGCAAATATAGAGACATAAAGTAGATTAATAGTAGCGTAGGCACGGAACATTCACTGGAAATGGAGAGTGACTGCTGATGGATGGGTACAAGGTTTCTTTTGGGGGGAATGAAAATGCTATAAAAAAATTGCCTGAGTTGATAGTGGTGCAACTGTGAATAAACTAAAAACCACTTAATTGTACACTTAAATGGGTGATTATTGTACACCCTTAAATAGGTGAACTGTAGACTTTAAATGGGTGAATTGCATAGTATATGAATTAAATCTCAATAAAAGGACTTAAGGGAAAAAACAACACAGTGGAAACAGACCAGAATGAACTACAGAGTCCCAGAGGATGATAAAGCCCAGATGGATAATCACAGAGACCAAAATTACACCAATAACTTAGAGCCAAATGCCGAACTCTCAAATTAGCCTATAGCTCAAGATGAACATCTCGCTCTGATGAATTTTTATCAAGTAACACCTCAGCCACAGTCAGAAAATTTCACTTGGAAGAGCTGAAGTC
Source organism: Myotis yumanensis (assembly GCF_028538775.1). Taxonomy (NCBI): domain Eukaryota; kingdom Metazoa; phylum Chordata; class Mammalia; order Chiroptera; family Vespertilionidae; genus Myotis; species Myotis yumanensis. Next base: position 18,591,048 of record NW_027223767.1, on the reverse strand, counting down.
AAATGTTCCCTCCCCTCACCTTGACTGAGTGCCTATGGGAAATTGGGTTGATCAAAGGATCAAAGTAGAAAGCTGGCAAATCAGGATCCTCAGTTTTGATGAACACAACATTAGGAGTGTGGTACCTAAAAAGAAAGAAGAGTTAGCCAAGGTTTTCCTGCCCTGGCCCAACCTAAATGCCAGCCTACTCCTTTCCTCCACCTGTGTTCCAACTCTCTTACCAGGTGAGGTGGACATGGTGTGGAAGGTTGTTGTACAAGTAAGGGAAAGCAATCTTGTATTCCGTGCGGATAGGCTGCCGGATGATGATCTTATTAATATCATTGAATTCATTCCAGTCTTCATCCCTAGGGTACAAAATCAAAGATGATCAGACTAGTTGGACAGTTTGGAAGCTATAATGGACTCTTGAGGATCGAGATTAGAGTTTATTCAACCCAAGATGCCTAAAATTCCTACTCCAACTTACTGTAGGTTGATATCTCGAACAAGAGGTTCAAATTTGGGGCCTCCAGGAATGGCCATATTGAGTGCCTTGGAGGTAAAGAAGGCCTTCAGATCAAACAGATAGAAGTAGTTGTCATCTACCAAGTCTGTCAGGAGCTGATTGGCCAGGCGGTAGAGAGTGGACATCATGGGCAGTGTGAACTGCCAGCGCTGGTAAGTGGAGCCATTCACATACCTAGGAAGAAAAGAGAGACTCATGTCTGGTGGGTATACCAGCTAACCAAGCCACAGTACCGACTGCTCTCCCAGGACTCTTGGATTTCCAAAATTCTAACAGGAGTGGTAACTCCAACCACACTTACTTCCTGCTGTCCCTCAATGGCTGGTGGTCATAGAACCAGTCCAACACAGGCGCATCCTCCTCAGGGTCCAGTTCTAGCTGAATGGCCTCCAGTGGCTCAACATCTAGAATGTTGTCAGCATAGTCCAAAGGCGGCTCCTCATCATCAAAAGGGGGGAAACGCATTCTCTTGAAGTGCCTCCTGTCTCTTTTTTCTCGCCGCATCATAATCCACATTGACCTGCAAGCCAACAACGTCACACAGTGGTTCCCACCCACTGCCTCCCAACCACCACCACCACCACCACCACCACCACCCATATTCCAGCCCTTCTCACCCCCACTGGGAGATGTAGACAGGCTCAATGACCCAGGGAATCTCATTGACAAAGGAAATAGCTCCAGTGATGTGGTACAGCACAGGCACATCCCGAATCTGCTCCCAAGGCATAGGCATGTTCTCCAGGAGTTTGAGGACTGCATGGGGCATGTACTTCAGGGCTCTGCAACATTAGGAAGACAAATAATTAGAAGTCACAAGGTATCACATTCCACAGAAAATCCTACCTTACAGTCCAAACTTCCAATTGCACACAGCCCTCCATGACTAGAAACTCTGCTTTCCCCTCTCCAACTGTGCTATTCTTTTTTTTTTTTTTTTTTTTAATATATTTCTTTATTGATTTCAGAGAGGAAGAGAGGAGAGAGAGATAGAAACATCAATGATGAGAGAGAATCATTGATCGGCTGCCTCCTGCACACCCCCCACTGGGGATCGAGCCGCAACCCAGGCATGTGCCCTTGGCCAGAATTGAACCTGGGACCTTTCAGTCCACAGGCTGATGCTCTATCCACTGAGCCAAGCCATCTAGGGCTGTGCTATTCTTCTTAAACTTCAGTCCCACAATATTGGGTTTCAGTCCCTCTAAACCAGTGGTTCTCAACCTTCCTAATGCTCTGACCCTTTAATACAGTTCCTCATGTTGTGGTGACCCCCAACCATAAAATTATTTTCGTTGCTACTTCATAACTGTAATTTTGCTACTGTTATGAATCGTAATGTAAATATCTGATATGCAGGATGTATTTAGCCGACCCCTGTGAAAGGGTCGTTCGACCCCCAAAGGGGTCGCGACCCACAGGTTGAGAACCGCTGCTCTAAATCAACAGCTATTCCTCTAAAGACAGCCTTTAGACTGTCTCACATTCTATTCTCTCTGAACTTACCCATAAATATTAAAATACTCAACATACTTTATTGTAACCATTTGTCTCATATCTGTCACGCCACTAGACTATAAGCTCCAGAAAGGCCATTACTTCCTGTTCACTACTCTTATACCTAGCACCTAGAACAGTTCTCCAGAAATAGTTTTGGGGAAAAAAAGTTTTGAAACTAACAAATCCTGTCTTAGTGGTTAATGAACTGGTATTCATAATGAACTTGTTAACATTTTTGTGTCCAAATGGGAAAGGGATTTGCTAAGGTGTTTGTACCTGTACTCTCCCAGCTTGGGGCCATAGAAAAACAAGTGTAAATACCTCAGGAGTGAGCTACTCCTGAACCTGAGAATTCTGTTCACTGAGGAGTTACAAGCACAGAAGAATGCACAACATGTCCTGCTCTAGGCTTCAACCCTTTCAAAGATAGGGACATATTATCATAGCACCAACAGGGCAAATTAAAGCTCCAGTCCCAGCCCTGGTCAGGTAGCTCAGATGTTTAGAGCATGGTCCCCATATGCCAAGGTTACGGGTTCAATCCCGCGTCAGGGCACATACAAGAATCAACCAATGACTACATAAGTGCATGCAACAAAAAATTGATGTTTCTGTGTGTGTGTGTGTGTGTGTGTGCGCGTGCGTGTCTCTCTCTCTCTCTCGTTCAAATCAATCAATAAAATTTTTTTTAAAAAGCTCTAGTTCCAGCCCTAACCGGTTTGGCTCAGTGGACAGAGCATCAGCCTGTGGACTGAAAGGTCCCAGGTTCGATTCCGGTCAAGGGCATGTACCTTGGTTGCAGGCACATCCCCAGTGGGAGGTGTGTAGGAGGCAGGTGATCAATGTTTCTAACTCTCTATCCCTCTCCCTTCCTCTCTGTAAAAAATTAATAAAATATATGTATTTTTTTAAAAAGCTCTAGTTCCAGATAAGGAAGTAAAATCAAGGCAATAAAGAGCATGCTGGGCCCTAACCGGGTAGCCCAGTTGATTAGAGTCATCCTGACAAGCCAAGGTTGCAGGTTCAATCCCCGTTCACGGCACGTATAAGAAGCAACAAATCAGCATTTCTCTTTCTCTAAAGTCAATAAATAAATTGTAAAATCCTTCAGAGGAAAAAAAAAAAGCATACTGGAAGATCTGGAATCATCACAGGACCCTAATGGTTTTCTCTTTTCTCGTATAACCACCAAGATGGGCTGTCCTAGAAGACTAACGTCCCAAATGATAGAACAGCTTTCCAGGACTACTCCTTATGGGAGAGGGAAAAAGGAAAGGGGCCAAACTCCAAGCAAAGTAATCCCAGGATGTTCTTTACCCCAAGTAGACCCTTTTGTCATGGCGAAACTTCCTGTTGGTCATGTCTCCATGGTCTCGAATGATCTTCCTGACGTGCTCTGGGGGCATGTCTTCCTTCTGAGCATCCACAAATCCAAACTTCCGCTTTTCGGCATAGCGCTTGGCCTGTAACTGCTGCCATTTTCGGGCTGCAAAGACACCTCGGTTTAAAGGACTGGACACTCTTAGTCCAATCATCCCCATCTCCTGCCCTGGGGTGAGGACCGGTCAGGATGTATAGAGAGAGGCCAGCATCCAGCAGATGCACTCCCTGCTGATTCTCCTGTCACCTTGCTCTTCTTTATTTATTCCTTCCTCACATTTACCACTGCCTGACATTTATGTTACAGGTTTTTTTTACGTTTTTTTATTGTCTATCTCCTCCATCGCAATTCATAAGCCCTTATAAGGACGGGAGCTCTATCTGCACCGCTATTGTATCCCCATTGTTTGGATCAGTGTCTGAAAATAAAAGACGCTCTTAAAGACCTGATTCGGTGGAAAAAAATCGGGGGTGAGGGGCAGTAAGTGCGCTGACACCTAACGCTTTGACACCTGCAACAACAGAAAAAGGGCTCAATGCCGCTGCAGGCGCGCACGCGCACACCCACCCCCACGTCTCGGGGCCCAGACACCGCTCCCGCACGCTCTCACCTTTCTCCTGCAGCTTTTCCTCCGACATGTAGTCCGGCAGCGGGGCCAGAGGGCCGGGCACCGGGTTACCCGGCCCTCGGTAAGGAAAGACCCCGGCCATCCCCGGAGAATCTGGGGGGCGGCAGGAAAAAATAAATAAATTAACGAGCAACAGGGCCCGGGCCCACAAGAGGCGCAGCAGGAACGCGTCAAGATGCCCGCCTGCAGTCCCTCCGCGCTCCGCGTGGGCGCAGCCCGGCCCAACCCCTCCGGCCGCTCGGCCGACCCCTCCACGCCTCCCGCGGCCCCTGGAAGCCCGCCAGACACCCCCCGACAGCCCCTCACACGGACCTCCGCTCGGGGGAAACGCAATGGCGGCCAGCCTACGTCCGCGCCGCGCTCCCAGCGCCGGGAAGTGCGCAACGCAGCGTCGGCAATTGACCCAATAGGCGCCGATGTGCTCAGACAGATTAGAGAGCTCACCAATTAGAGTTGCATATCTGGCTGGTGGGGGCGGGTCTGTGGGCGGGGTTATTTGAACGCAAGGGGGTGTGGTCGGAGAGGCCCAAGTCCCGCCTCCCGCTTTTCTGAGACAGCTCTGGGACTCCAGCAGACCCCGTCGTCTTATCCGCCGCTGGCGTGGGACAGCGAGAGTCCCAGGCTTACAGAATTTCAATACATTGGTCAAAATCTGCACATTATTCTGTGTCTAGTCTCATAATGAAGACTCGAGGTGCAGTACTAGCTCGCAGTCAGCCAACCCTTTGTTCATGCATGCTTTCATTCATTCAGCCATCATTTATTGAGTACCCGCTATGTATTATTAGGAATATAGCGGGGGGGGGAGGGGGGCGGGGGGCGGGAAATAACCTCACTGAGCTCACAGGGTAGCGGGGAGGCAGACCAGGTTCTTAGATGCGGTGTGATGGGAGTTTTGGGGGCAGGGCATTTATTTTTTTAATATATTTTATTGATTTTTTACAGAGAAGGGAGAGGGACAGAGAGTTAGAAACATCAATGAGAGAGAAACATCGATCAGCTTCCTCCTGCACACTCCCTACTGGGTATGTGCCCGCAACCAAAGTACATGCCCTTGATCGGGAGTCCAGCCTGCGACCCTTGAGTCCACAGGCCATCGCTCTATCCACTGAGCCAAACCAGTTAGGGCATGGGGGTGAGGAAGGGGCAGGGCATTTAACCCCGCTTGCAAAGTCAAGGAGGAGTTTAGTTAATAAACCTAGAAAAATAATTGGACATGGGGAGCAACGTTGCTGAGTGCCTTTTCCCCCTCCCTCTCCATTCCTCTTTTCTCTCCCTACGATGACTACACCATGGAGTGTAGAGTGGACCCCCTATACATGCTTCTTGGATCCCTCCGGCCCTGTCTTTCTGCCTGAATTGCTCTCCACCTCCCGCAATCCTTGTTTCACTTCCCATTCTTGCTGCATCCTTTGGTAATCACTTTCAATCTGACTTAACAGATAAATTTGTTTGAACTCACACCAAGTTTATTGGGGAGGATGCAAAGGAATTGTAACCAATACAGCCTGTCAATCTAGTTGGGAATTTAGAACTCAAAGGTGAAATAATTAGAGAAAAATGCAAAAGAGGGTCCAGGCAAGTGCTGGCTGGTATGGACATTCATATAGTTCAAACAAGGGAGAGGAACACTATCAAAGATTTGATGGAGATGGGTAGATGTGAAGGGTTTGATATCTTTCTTTAAAGATGTCAAAGACAGAGGAGATAAAGAAAGAGGAGGGAGCCCTAACTGGTTTGGCTCAGTGGATGGAGCATCAGCCTGCGGACTGAAGGGTCCCAGGTTCGATTCCAGTCAAAGGCATGTACCTGGGTTGCGGGCACATCCCCAGTGGGAGGTGTGCAGGAGGCAGCTGATCGATGTTTCTCTCTCATTGATGTTTCTAACTCTCTCTCTTTCTCCCTTCCTCTCTGTAAAAAATCAATAAAATATATTTTAAAAAAAGGAAAGAAAGAGGAGGGAGCCCTAGGAGATTTGGCTCAGTGGATAGAACATCAGCCTGCAGACTGAAGGGTCCTGGGTTTGATTTTGGTCAAGGGCACATACCTGGGTTGTGGCTCCATCCCCAGTAGGGGAGTGCAGGAGGCAGCCAATCAGTGATTCTCTCTCATCATTGATGTTTCTATCTCTCTCTCCCTCTCCCTTCCTCTCTGAAATCAAACTGTGACCTCCTGGTTCATAGGTCAATGCGCAACCACTGAGCCATACCTGTCATACAAGAACTTTTCTTAAGGTTTCTTTACTAATCACAAATAGTCTAAGTTAATCTGATGAAGCTCAAGTGAGCACAGAAGTGACTAAACCAAGAACAGTTCTGAACCGAAAATATTAGCTGCCTTTATTATGGACCATTCATTGCAGTCAAACCAGTCTGCTCATTGTTTTGTTTTGTTTTGAGTCATTTACTTTTTAAAAAGTTATTTGCCCTGACCGCTTTGGCTCAATGGATAGAGCGTCAGCCTGTGGACTGAAGGGTCCCAGGTTCGATTCTGGTCAAGGGCATGTACCTTGGTTGCAGGCACATCCCCAGTGGGGAGTGTGCAGGAGGCAACCTGTCGATGTTTCTCTCTCATCAATGTTTCTAACTCTCTATCCCTCTCCCTTCCTCCCTGTAGAAAATCAATAAAATATATTTTTAAAAAAATAATAAAATAATAAGTTATTTATTTGAGAGAGAGAGAAACATTGATTTGTTGTACCATTTGTTTGCACATTCATTGGTTGATTCTTGTATGTGAATTGACTGGGGATCAAACCCACAACCTTGGTATACTGGGACAAGATACTTAACCAACTGAGCTCCCCAGCCAGGGCTCATGCCCCTTATAGAAAATGATGTAGTATTTGCATATAACATATGCATATCCCTCCATTTATTTAAAATCATCTCTAGATTATTTATAATACCTAAAAAATGTAAATGCTATGTAAATACTTGCTATACTGGATTGTTCAGGGAATAATGACAAGAAAAAAATCTGTACATATTAGTAGAGATGCAACCATCATAGGCCTAGCTTCATAGTACATGTCAGCTACAACATAACATTTTTTCCCTAATATTTTTTTATCTGAGGTTGATTGAATCAGCTACAACTGTAATGTTCTTAGTTTTAGTTTTTACAAAGTTATACAGTCTTGCAGAATTTTTTACAAAGATTTGTTAAGCTCTGACAGGTGTGGCTCAGCGGTTAGAGCGTTGCCCCCCCCCCCCCCCAACTGAAGGGTCTCAGATTCAGGTTCAATTCCTGGCCAAGGGCATGTGGGAGGCAACCAATCGATGTGTCTTTCTCACATCAATGTTTCTCTCTCTCTCTCTCCCCCCTCCCTTTTTCCACTCTCTCTAAAAAGCAATGGAAAAAATATCCTTGTTTGAAGATTCACACACACACACACACAAATTTGTTACAAAGGCCCGGCCCAGCATGGCTCAGTGGTTGATTGTCGACCTATGAATCAGGAGGTCAGGGTTCAGTTCCGGGTCAGGGAACCTGCCTGGGTTGTGGGCTCGTTCCCTAATAGGGGGTGTGCAGGAGGCAGCTGATCAGTGATTCTCTCATTATTGATGTTTCTATCTCTCTCTCCCTTCCTCTTTGAAATCAATAAAAATATATTTTAAAAACAACAAAAAACAAAGAACAGCTGCCTGTGCTCCCTCTGACCATTTCTCTTAAACGCCCCCCCCCAAAAAAAAGCACTTTCACCAATTTTAACTAATTATTTTAGCATTTATTGCCATATTTTCAAGTAATAAGCTTAAATTAGTATTTCTTGACTTTTTTTTCTTGACTTTTTACTTTTAGGCATTATCTACTCACTCCCCACAATAGAGAATGGAAATCCAATTTTCTCTCCAGCCTCCCAGTGCATACATGAACATGACTTTAAAATTCCTTATATTGTATGTCAAGGAAACGCTACTGCAGCTGCCCCCTGTTACCCTCCCCCCACCTTCTCCATCTCCCCAAGGTGGAAATATATGGATTCCATGAAAATGATGTTTGGATGAGCTGCTGAGGGGAGCAAGTAGCAGTGTTTTCTAAATCAGAGAAGCAGCAGGACTCTGTGGCACCCCAGTTCTTCAGACTCCACTGTCCCTCTCTAACGGTGCCCTGACCTCGGATCTGGAGCAGAGAGAGCCACTGTGCCAGTCTCTGAGCCCCCGGGTTTAACAATACCAATCAGAGTAGTTCAAAGAGGTGAAGGAGGCCTCTCAAGGGCACGAGCAGGCAGGCCAGAGTGAAGGGGCAAAGCGTAACCCAAAGAAGTCACTTACTATCCCCGGAATGTCAGCTACTACCCAAGTCTGTTTTCTGGGAGGGTTGGGTGGAGGTAGGCAGAGAGCCCTTTGCGGGGATCATCGTATTGCACTAGGATCGAACTCCCATTCTCCTACTTCTAAAGCCCGCATGGCTTGCATCCTTAGCTCAGTCTGAGTCGCTTCTGTGTTCAGTTCCTACAGAAGATGTGGCAAGTGAAGGTTGCCTCCCACCAGGTTAAAGGCAGGGAAAGAATGTCCTCACAACACAGAGTTAAGTGGTGCTCATGATTGCGGGGAAAGCTGAAGTGGACCTCTGTCCTAAACAGTCACTGCATTCCTGAAAAGCGCAGAAATCAATACTCGGTGAATACAAGTCTGGCTTTCAAACTGAAGCATCCTGACTTATAAATACCACTTCAGAGGCAATTCGTCTGGCTTGATTGATCTGCAGTTGTCAGCAAGATCTTATCTTCCCACCTGAAGGTTTCTCCACTCTTCAACCTTTCTATCAAGAAAGAGGTAAAATCATGTATAAGAAGGAGCCTGCACCAAATCAAAGACTGAGATTCGAATTCTGGCCGTGCCATAAACTAGCTGGGTGTGCTTGGATAAATCGAAGCTGTTGTAGGCTTCAGTTTTCTGCAAATTGAACTGGAAGACTGGATAATCTTGGAGGTGGCATATTAATAAAGACTCATTGTTAAAAGTGAAGAAACCTCGCCCTAACCAGTTTGGCTCAGTGGATAGAGCATCAGCCTGCGGACTCAAGGGTCCCAGGTTCGATTCCGGTCAAGGGCATGTACCTTGGTTGCGGGCACATCCCCAGTTGGGAGTGTGCAGGAGGCAGCTGATCAATGTTTCTCTCTCATCGATGTTTCTAGCTCTCTGTCCCTCTCCCTTCCTCTCTGTAAAAAATCAATAAAATATATTTTTTAAAAAAAGTGAAGAAACCTCAACTCATACTCACGTGAGCAAATCCAGGAGTTTTTTGGTTTATGTAACTGAATGGTCCAGGGCAAGTTCTGGCTTCAGGCCGAGCCTGAGCAGAGACTCACATGATGCTAAATATCTCTGTCTTTCTGAGTCTTTTGCGTGTGTGATTGTGTTGGCTTCGTGCTTAGAGAAGACCTCTTACAGCCTGCTGGCTTAGCAATGTTAGCACACATAGTGCATCTTCCAAAGGTTCTGGAAGTCATGGTGCTGAGACTCATAGGCTCTGCTTATATCACAAACTCTTTCAGGAAAAGAGGATATGGTGTTATGATTGGCTAGGCCTGGGTCACGTGCCCATTGAGGGAGGAGTGGTTTTCAAAAGAAAATCTCTGCACTGCTGGGCAGGCAAATGTAACAGATGTTGGACACAGATGGTATAACAGAAAAATATACTGGTGTCCCCAAAAAATGTATACATGCCCAGCCAGTGTTGCTCTGTGGTTGAGCATTGACCCATGAACCAGGAGATCACGGTTCCATTCTCAGTCAGGGCACATGCCTGGGTTTTGGGCTCAATCCCCAGTAGGGGGAGTGCAGGAGGCAGCTGATCAATGATTCTCCCTCATCATTGATGTTTCTATCTCTCTCTCTCCCTCTCCCTTCATCTCTGAAATCAATAAAAATATAAAAAAATGTATATACACTTTGAATAATTATTAATTCCAGTGGGTTAAATCTGAAAAGAAAGAAGCATCAATTGAGCTATCAAAAATGTATGTGACACTGTGTGTGTGTGTGTGTTGAATTCAGGCCATGTCACATGTCACTAACTGGCTAGGTAACCATGAATAAGTTACCTTAGTTTACTCATTTAAAAACTGGGATGAGCCCTGGCCACCAGTGTAGCTCAGTTGATTGAGCGAGTTTGCCTTTTTTTTTAAGGATTTCATATATATATATATATATATATATATATATATATATATATATATTTCAGAGAGAAAAGGAGAGGGAGATAGAAACATCAATGATGAGAGAGAATCATTGATCGGCAGCCTCCTGCACACCCCCTACTGGGGATCGAACCTGCAACCTGGGCATGTGCCCTTGACCAGAATGGAACCCGGGACCCTTCAGTCTGCAGGCTGACGCTCTATCCACTGAGCCAAACCAACCAGGGCAGGCAGGTTTGCTTTTTGATAGTAGAGGATCTTAGAACACGTTAGAGCTTTGTAGGTCATAAAGTTAGTGCCAAGAAATCATCCCACGGCAAAGTTTCAACAATCCAGCATTGCATTATATATCAGGAAATCAATGGAGCCAAAAAAAAAAAAAAAAAAGTGACTCAATGTAACCACACTCACAAAAGACTGATGCAATTATTTGCCTAACAATTTATTAATTTATGATCAGGATAATGTCCCATAAAATATCAATGTCCCCCCATCCAGGAAAGCCCCCTCCCCTTTGCTAGAAAATAAATAACTCACCAGCAAGTAACTTGGTAGGCCTGGAGTCCGTCTTGAGGACCACCTTACTGAGCCATGGCGAGGTCTGACAGAGCATTTCCATGACCCAACTCATTGCACCAAATGTAGCATTTGTCAGCCTCTGCACTTTCTAGCTTCTCTTTTCCAGGGTCCTGATTGGCCAGGCCTCTCCAATTCCCATCATCTGTATCTGGTCCCACTATCTATAACTGCTTTAGTTGATGAGATGTCAGTCAATTATAATCACAATCCAGTTCTGCCTTCTTAAAGCTTCACTGGGTCGCCACGATGGAAATGTGTGTGTGATCCCAAAATCTTCAGGTATCCACTCATGTCTAGCCCCACCAGTAGCTAATCTCACCCTTCCTGTATGGGTTTTACTAGTTAACCACAGAAACAGCCGGATTTCCCTGACAGTCTAGTTCTTGGGCACCCTTGAAAGATATTATCAAAATCTTACCAAAGAGGGTGCTCACTTGGAGCACGAATTTATGACGTACTCCCGAAGTATGACATATTTCATGGTTTTCTGTTCTTAAACGTAAGGGCAATGTTTTTGTTAATCAAGGCGCTCCGTTTAGAGTTTTGAAGACACAACTACAGAATTTTACTTTGTTTTTCTTTTTAAATATATTTTATTGATTTCTACAGAGAGGAAGGGAGAGGGATAGAGAGTTAGAAACATCGATGAGAGAGAAACCTCGATCAGCTGCCTCCTGCACACCCCCTACTGGGGATGTGCCCCCAACCAAGGTACATGCCCTTGACCGGAATCGAACCTGGGACCCTTCAATCCGCAGGCCGATGCTCTATCCACTGAGCCAAACCGGTTAAGGCATTACTTTGTTTTTCTACCTCAGCTTCTATACCTTCGCCTCTCCAGTTTTCGTCTAATTACATTGACACCCTCTGCTCTCATTTTCTGCCTGTGTCTGCTCCCGACTGTGACAGTTGCTCCTCAGCCTGTTATTTTTTTCTCCTTTGAGCCTCAGTGGAACGACTCTCTGATAGGGATCTCTCACAACCCCCCTCTCGCATTTCCCCCTTAATCTCTATTATGTATTTTTCTCTCTGTCTCCATGTGCGTTCCCTTGTTCCTTCCTGTGGGTGTTTATTTAATCCTGCCCCCTACCCCCTGTTCTCTCTGCGATTCTCCACCATCTCTTCACCTATTCTTCTATCTCAGTGCGCTTCCCTGATTCTGACTTTTGCTCATTTTCCTCCGGGTCTCTGCCTATCAGTACCTGTCAGTCTGTCTTTGTTTTGCACTGTAGCTGCTTGTCCTTTGTCTTTCTGCCCGTCTCCAACACCACATATTTCCTGCCTTCTTTTTCTGTCAATAAATCTTTTCACTGCCTGCCTCCTCCACCTTCCGCTCTTCTGCCTCTCAGCTCCCCTGACAAACCCCCCTCATCTCTTTCCCCCTCTCTCTCTCCTCTCACTCTGCTCATCTCTCAGCTGCCACGGTTACCCCGTCTCTCCGGAGCCTGGTTGCTCCTCCTTGTCACTCACTCTCACTAAATCACTGCCTAGGCCCAATCTGTGCCTTCCACCCTTGGGGTTCCTTCCTGTCAGCCTTTCTTTATTTTTATCGTTCTCTTTGCTTATGAGCATTTTATCAATTTCCGATTTCGGTTTATCTCAAGCTTCTATAACAGTCTTTCTCGATATTTCTGTCAAGGACCCTCGGTCCCTCACTCCGTTTCCCTTTGCCTCTGTCTCTTCTATGCAGCGAATCCTTTCTTCCTGGCTTTCCCTCAATCTATGTATGTCTTTCTCTACATCCCCTTTGTCTTTCTTTAGCTCAGCTTCTTGGCAGGAATTTTAGAAAACCTTCCTGTCTCTTGCTTGTGCTCATGTATCTTTTCTGTGGGTGATTACAGGTTATCTCTTGTCCATTGTTTAGTAGACTAGCAACCTTAATCTGCTCAACACTCCCCATAACCTGGCTATTCTGCCTGAAGAAGGGAGGGGGTTTATGCAATAGAAAGAAAAAAAAATGCCGCCATGTAACCCTGGCCAGTTGGTTAGAGTGTCGTCCCGATATGCCAAGGTTTCAGGTTCGATCCCTAGTCAGGGCACATACAAGAAGCAACCACTGAATGCATAGATAAGTAGACCAACAAATTGATGTCTCTCTCTCTCTCCATCCAAAAAAAAATCAATAAATCAAGACAAAAGAAAAAATGCAGCGGAAGTGGCAGGGGAGAAAGGAGAGATTGCAAATGACTTCATGGCGCTGCAGCCAACAGGAAGCCTTTGCTTGGCTCCTTCTGCCTGTTCCTCATTCTCCCATGAAGGCCTGGGCCTAGGAAGACCCTACACCAGCGGTTCTCAACCTGTGGGTCGCGACCCCTTCGGGGGTCGATCGACCTTTTCACGGGGGTCACCTAAGACCATCGGAAAACACATATATAATTACATATTGTTTTTGTGATTAATCACTATGCTTTAATTATGTTCAATTTGTAACAATGAAAATACATCCTGCATATCAGATATTTACATTACGATTCATAACAGTAGCAAAATTACAGTTACGAAGTAGCAACGAAAATAATTTTATGGTTGGGGGTCACCACAACATGAGGAACTGTATTAAAGGGTCAAGGCATTAGGAAGGTTGAGAACCACTGCCCTACACTGTGCACCCAGAATGGGTGTTTGAGTCCCTACTCCGGCTCTGTCCTAAGAAGAGAGACCTAGCCCCATGTTCATTCCTCTAAGAATATGCCTTTTCTTCGAAAAGGTCAAGATATTCTAAAAATAAATTTCGCAAAGGCAGATGCTGGACACAGTAGGACTCAGGTGAAGTACAAACACAACAGTGGGGTTTTGAGAACCAGAAATATCAGCAGCAATCTCCATGACCCAGGTCTTTGGTCTCTTAGCAGCTGGTATGTCTACATAACTACTGGCTACAGATAGCACCCATGGTGTTCTCCTCCCACTGCCAGAATTTGGTCATAGGTGAGATCTCTCTTCCCTCTGGCCTTACCCCGCTCCATACCAGATCTCTACTCCTAGTGAGACTTCACCTTCCCTCATCTGTCCCGGTGCTAAAGCAAAGGGTTTCTGTTCCCCTTGCCAGTTACGTTCAGTCTCATGGGTCCTGCCACCCTTTATTGGTAGCACTGGCTGTACCTCTTGAATTAGTTTTCTGGAGAGGACTAATTATCTGATGATGAAATGCAATGAACATTATCTGATGATGAAATGCAATGAACGTTAGCCCAGACTCCCAGCCACCCACCAACATTAGCATTGCTTCTCAGATCCTAGGCGTGGGGGAGGGGTATGAACTTGCTGGAAGAGGAACTGAGATACTGAAAATCCAGTCCAGTCCTTACCCCAATGGGGGGCTGTGCATTGAAGACCATCATCTCCTTGTCCCGGTCCGACCTCCCTCAAGACTGGCAGAAGAAGAACCCGAGGCTTCTCCCTAGTCTTTCAGGCCGAGAGGGGAACCATTCTTGGTGGCAGGCTCCCCATCGCATGTCCTGGTGACCCTGGTTTCCCTGTGCCCAGGGTTGGATGAATGAGGCCGAGGCCGCAGGACATCACTGATCAAAATGCGAACACCCTGTGAGATGCTCATGGCTCCCACAGTGGCCAGCCCGGTGCCACCAAGGACAACCAGAGCAGGAGGCACCTGGTGGTGGTGCTGGAGCAACCACAGACTCATCCACCCCAGTGGTGCCAGGCGGAAGAGGGCCAGGGTGGCCAGGGTGGCCCAGCTGGCCACACTGAAGGCCAAGGATGGGGCCTGGTGAGAAAGCAGCAGCAACTTCCTTAGGTGCAGGCAGGCGGAGTTCAGCTCGAGGAGCAGAGACACCACAGAGAAGCCCACATAGTGGTCGGACAGAATGGAGGTGCCGAGGCAGCTCACTACCTGGGGAGCAAGGGCCAAAGGTTAGAAGACCTTCCATGACCTACCACCCATCGCGTCCTAATATCCCAGTCCTCCCAAGCATGTTCTGGCATTCTTTCCCTGAAAACACCCAACTTTAGGCTTACCCTACACCAGGAGCCTGCATGGCTTTGAAACCATCTTTCTCTAGGATGGAAGCAGCCTTGGCCAGAGGCTGTCTTCTCTGGGGCTGCAGCATCTGCAGAGTAACCCCCCAACTTCCATCCTGGCCTTTCATGCCCCATTCCCACTCCCAATACCGGGGCTCCTTCCTTCTCAGAAAAGCTCCATGTTTAAGGTTTCTGCAATCAACAGGACACCTGTACGAGCGAGCGAATGCAAGCCCCTGAGGCAGTGCTCAGACTCGCAGCTGTGCCAGCAGTCAATCCCCGCCCCTCAATTCAGCCCAAGGTTGGGAGGATCAAGCCCAGGGGAGAGAGGGGTGTCAGAGGCTCTCTGGGAAGTCATAGGACATAAAGCTGATGAGAGATCGGGGTCTGCAGTCGGTACACCACCCGTCCTGCCTCGCCTCTCCCTGAATCTCACCGCCAAATGGTGACAGAGAAGATCCCAGGCCTGGCCCAAGGTCTGGTTCTGCAGCATGTCGGCTCCATCAGCCAGGAAATAACCTATGGGGAAGGATGGCAGCTGCGGTACAGCCCGGAGAGAAATCTCCAGCCCCTGCCTTTCCCAGTGCTTTCCTCTTCCTCAGTAACGCGGACAGAAGCGCACTGGGATTCCCGTTGGAAGCTGTTCCCCGCCCCCAAGCTGGCCCAAGCCTTCCCTGCAGACTCACCCACAGATACAGCCACCAGCACCAAGGCCCAGGGCGGGTGGCCATGAATGGGGTCGGCGGCCATCTGAGGGTATAGCAACAGCCTAGAGGAGACGGGGGAGCCACCGTCAGCTTCGCGCAGACCGGATTCTCCTGCAGGGCACGCCCGTCCACCCATCCCAGCCTCAGACTCTCAAGGTTTAGCATCCCTTCTAAAGGTGCCGCCAGGTCTTCTAACGTGAGCTTCCCATCCCTCGCCCTCACCCAGGTTCCTCCCGGACCTCTAAGCCCCGCACCCGAGCAGCGCCCCGGGCCCCGTGAGCAGGCTGTGCACCAGGGAGACACAGATGTTCTGCCACTTCCAACGGTCCTGAGCCGCAGATGCCGGCGTGGGCAGCAGCTGCAGCCCCCAGTGCATCCCCCGGAAGGCTGCGAAGGAGGCACCGGTCACCAGGATCCCCGAGGGCGCCATGGCAGGGCGGGCGGGCTAGGTCCGGATCGGTTCCGTGGGCCTCTGCGCACTTGCCCCCGACGCATCCGACGCCCGCTCCAGAGACTGTGACCCGCGTCCCGGCGGGGCTGCGTTCCTGGGCTCGCTGGCCCGCCTGGCCTGGGGAATCCGCAGTAACTTTTCCAGAGCTGGTCCGCGATCTCTCGGCTGGACGGTGATTGGAGCAGCCGCGCGGCCACCGCCCCTGGAGCCTAGGCAACCGACCGCGTCCCGCCCTAGCGACAGACTGCGGGCTGGGGGCTCCCGGGATCCGCCGTGCCACGGAGCTCAGGGGACTTCTGGGAAGTCGACAGAGGTCTCCCCCAGCTCCCCGAGTCCTGAACTCTTTAGAGCTCCAGAAATAGGTCACTGATCTCACCTGACACTCCCGGAGGCCCCGCCCCACTAACTTTCCCCTCTTTCCCTCCTCTCCAATCTTACAATCTGGTTATCTCTCCCACCCCACCCACACGGCCCTGGGGTGAGAGGCCAGGGCAAACCCACTGCCACTTGCTCACACCCCTCCCCCGTCTCAGGTGTGGGGGAGAGGGCACTTGACTTCCTTGGAGCCAGGCACCCCTTCTACCTCCGGAGGTTTCTAGGCCCACAGCGCATCCCAGCAACCCTACAGTTCCGGGAGTCCTGCCCCCTCACCTAGTACCTCTCAAATAAAACAGCTGCAGCTTCCATTTGGGAGAGGGAGGGGCCCACTGGAAACTGCTCCCTCCACCTTTTTTGGGTGCCCTACAGGAGTCTCATCATTAGGAAGGGGAGGCAAAGGGACCCACTCAGCACTATAGTCCTGAAAAGCACCCCTCCCCCGAGCTGGTACCTGGTGGGTGGACAGAATATCTCCCAATCCGAGGAGGCCAGGAGAGTCAGAGTCACTTCAAGGTTTGGACAGAATCGAAGAGAAAACAGAGCGCATCGTGCTTTCCGCAGCAAGATTGTTAGGATTCCAGAACCCTTCAGCCTGTAAAGGAAAATCTCTCCCCCACCCCCATTTCCTGAGGAGTTGGTACTACTTTCCATCTTACTCCGCCTGGAGCTGGTTGCCAGTCAGAAATTCAGGGCCCTTTCCTGGACGTGGAACAGGCAGATTCCAGTTACTGCCAGGGAATGAATTTCTTAAGCAGATAGGAGGCAGCTGATCGATGATTCTGCTCCCCGAACACTCTCACAACCCTCTTTCCCCACCAAAAGCCCATTCAACCCAAGCGGCTAGGGACATCCCTTCATTCTTCCACACCCACCTCTCCAAAACAATTTTTTTGAAGTTACACTGATTCTTTTAAATTTTGTTATATGAAAGCCATCCACAATTAATGTAGCAAATTTGGAAGTTACAGAAAAAAAAAAAACCAGAAGAGGAAAATCACAATTACTTTATTCCACCATCCAAAGAGAACCGCTATTAACACTTTGGAGTATAGCCTCAGTCTCCATCTGTTTCATGTATTGTATGCAAGTATATACTTATATTTTAAAAAACAAAATTGAGATCACATGATATACAGGTACACCATTTTTATAACCTTTTAATTTTTTTTGTTAATCCTCACTGAGAGTCTTTTCTCCATTGATTTTTAGAGTGGAAGAGAGGGAGGGAGGGAGAGAGAGGAGAGAGATATGGATTGGTTGCCTCCTGCAACCCAGGTATGTGCTCTTGACCAGGAATTGAAGTGGAGACCCATTGGTACACTGGCTAATGCTCTAACTATTGAGTCACTGACCAGGGCTATAACCTTTTTTAATATTTAAAGAACAATTTTTCTTTTCAAATATTCTTCATGACTTTTAAAAAAATACATTTTTATTGATTGCAGAGAGAAAGGGGAGGGAGATAGAAACATCAATGATGAAAATTATCAATCAACTGCCTTCTACACACCCTCTACTGGGGTTCGAGCCCGCAACCCTGGCATGTGCCTTTGACCGGAATCAAACCTGGGACCCTTCAGACCACAGGCTGAGGCTCTATCCACTGAGCCAAACCGGCTAGGGCTCTTTTATGTGACTTTTAATGGCTGTGTAGTACTCCACCATCTGGATAGATATACAGTAATTTATTTAAGCAACCCTCTATTGCAAATTTTCTTTACAGCAGAAATGAATTCCCAGACAATTGCTTCTCTTTGCAATGCTGGAATGAACATCTTATAACTAAATATTTATTTTCTTAGGCTAAATTCCCAAACGTAGGATTACTAGGTCAAAGGCCATGGTAATATGTTTGATACATAATACCAAACTTACATCCAGGAAGGCTGTACCAATTTGTACCCTATATGCAATGTATGTGAGTGTTATTTTGGTACTCCTTTGCTGACAATTGGGTCTTATTTTTTCTGTTATAGCTTGCTAGGAGAAAAATGCTTTGGGGCGGGGGGGGGGGGGGTGAAGGAGGTTAATGGGGGGGAAAAAGGACATCTGTAATACTTTCCACAATAAAGATAAATAAGAAAAAGAAAAATGATTACAGCTGTATTTGCCTCTCTTTAATTACTAATGAAGTACACATTTGTTGTCATGGTTTTATCCATTTGCATTTCTTTTATGAATTTCCTGTGTATGTCCTTTCACAGCTGGCTCTTGTTCCTTGAAGCTGCTTCTATGTAAATTACAAGGTGGGAGAGAGGTGGAAGGAGGAGGATGAAGCCACAGGACACTTGAAAATGGTCCCACATCTCTGAAGGAGGTGGAAAGGTTGAAGATGCCTGGAAGCTTGTCCTTGCTGGAGGCTGGCTGCCCTCCCTCTTCCTGGGGTGCTCCTGGCCTTTATGCCCCCCCTCTGCAAGGTGCCCAGACAGGTCCTGTGCTCTCCAGGCTTTGTCCTTCACCGGTCTTCCGCCTGCCTCTGTGTTCCCAGGATGCTCCTCCTCATCTCTGCTCCATGATAGGTGAGGATGGCAGAGCCACACACCCACGCTGGAAGGAGACACTGTGGCCAGTGAAGCGAGGAGGGGAAGAAAGGATGGAAGCAATGTCCAGGGACAGAGTGATCTTTGTTGAGTGGACTCAGTCTACCCACCCCCTTCTACCACAGTCCCCCACACAGCCGGCTTAAGCTGTGGAAGAGCTGCATTCAATGGTCTACTCTCCGCTAAATCTTTGAGTTTCTCCTAAATGGGTAATAGGACCCAGCTCCTCTTCCCCCCAAATAGAACAAACAGCTTCCTGCAGCCCCTGAAGGCAGCCACCTTCAGGCAGGGATTCTAGGCCAAGGCTGAACCACACCAGAGCCTGAGCCAAAGAGTGAGATTGGACCAGGAGCTGGGGATGTCAGGTTTACACTGCCTGTTGCCCCAAAGGGGGGTTGAGGCCCAGAACTCAGCTCTGCTGGTTGCTGGAGGGGAGAATTTTTCTGCCTGCACAGGCCTGAGTTCATACACCATCCTGGAAAGCAAAGTGAGGAAGAAGAGCAGTGGTAGCCATCAGGGGCCGCAGTCTTATTACGGGTGGCAGAGGATGCCTGGGGCCACCCTTGCATGATGAGAAGTCAATGTAGAGAATGAGCCCCTTTAACCCGCCAACCCCCTATCCCTGGGGTTATTGTCCGGGAGGGGGGAGGGGCAATAGCTTAAGTGAAAAGCTGTTCTGTTCCCACCCCAAGCTGAGTCTGCACAAATGGGCTTCCGATTCCCTCAGGCACACGCAGCTGGGTGATTTCTCCATACCACAGGTAGTGGAGAAGCTGAGACCGGATGTCTAAGGGTGCCACATATAGGTAAGTAACTCTGAATCTAGAGTCCGGGCCAGTCTACGGAAATGCAGGGAAAGGTAAGAGCAGAGGTATGACTACTGAGACTGCAGGAAGAGGCAAGCTTACTTCTGGACCTCACCTGGAAAGGCCAGTGGAAAGAATGAGGGATAAGGAAGGAGGGTCAAGAAAGACATCTGGGTAAAGGGATAGACAGGGTTTTCTTTGCTCTACTTCCTCCCACTGTCACACAAAGACTGACTAACTTTGGGCAGTCAGAGCCATCTATTCCCTCATTCAGTCAGGGTCTCTCAAATTGTTCTCTCTTGCTGGGCCAATCAGGGTGAAGGCTCTCCGACTGAACAAGGTTCCCTTTCCTGAAACATACCATCATCACTCCTGCTGTTCAGACCTTCCCAGCCCCAGTTCTGTCACCTTCCAGATGAGCAGGAAAGCAGCTCCTTCTCCTCCTCCTTGAAGCCAGCGGCAGAGGGCAACAGTTCTTCAACTGGCAGCTTTAGCTGGGTCAGGACATAAAGCTTGCCACTGAAGAACTACTGCGGCTCAGCCAGGTGAGGGTGTGGGAGGTACAGGCTCCTAAAGGCAAAGGGAAGAAAAACGGGAAAGACCTGAGCAGGGCCATGGCACAGGGACACTGTCCATCCAAGTCCAGTCCCAGCAGACACTCAACCTCCTAAGGAAGGATTCTTAGCCTGGGCCTGCGGGAGCTCAGTGAGAAGCAAGAGGCAGCTTTAAACATATTTCCCTTGCTCCTCTTTCCAGAACTGCAGGAACCCAGGCTCTCATCCCCTTTACCCCAGCCACACATGGGGTGGGGGTGGGGATGGGGGGCAGCCTACTCAGCATTGGGAAAAGGCAGGACCTGGGACCCTGGCTGGACACACCCTACTCTTTTCCAAGGTACTAGGTGAGATGTTGTATCTCAGGTCCAGAAATGAGTTCAGTGATCAGCCCAACTGACTTCTTCCCGGAGAGTTCAGCTAGAAAAAGTTCTGGGGGGCCTGTACCTGGGGAAGAGTGAGGAAGGGAGGAGGTCTAGAGTTTGGAAGGTCAGCAGAGGCTCCTGGGACTGTGAGGAGAGGACAAGGGACCAAAGGCTGGAGGGGAGGGAGATTAGGCAGGGAGGTTGGGCAGCCTCCCCTGGACTCTCAAATGCCAAGCATTCCGCTTGCGCATTCCGGGTACATCTGGTATGAATTCCAGGCTGTCTGCCGGCCCCTCCAAGTCTGAACTTTGTTCCAAGTTCCAAGCCCCGCCCCCACAGTTCCAACGCATGAATCAGCAGGAAAAGCCGGGCCCTGCAGCATGGCCCGGGGAGGGGGTTGGGGGCGTGGCAGGCTCGGGGGGAGGGGGGGGCAGTGAGCTGGGGAGGGCGGGTCTGTGCTGACGCTCAGCCCAAGGGCATGCCCATGCCAATGGGAGTGGCCAAGGTGGTCTTGCCTTGAGATTTCTACACTTAGAGGGTAGAAAAGATTAGGGTAAGGTTGGGAGGTTTTCAAATGACAAAACCCTCTTGGAAAGCATGAATTTTGAGGTATCTGCCTTCCCCCAAGTGACCAGTCCCCAGTTCCTTCCAACTCCCCTCCGTCTGAGCCAGCTCTGGTCAGCCCAAAGGACTTAGCGGCTACTGAGAGCTTGTGCCAAGCAGGTGCCCTTGGCTGCAGAGCGGGGTGGGTCCAGGGCACTGACCCTCTGACCAGCTGCTCCATCAACCTTCTGGCACCCTGACAGCTTCCAGCCCAGTCTGACAGCCAGGATGACAGGCCAAAAGAGTTGGAGATTGGAACTAGGGCCAAAGGAGGTGGGGGCGATAGCCTAGCCCGAGGCCACGGGGAGGGGCCAAGAGTTGGCCGAGAGGTGGGGAGAGAGGGAGCCCAGTGATGACTAACCCAGGCGCCCCACCCAGCCAGCCGGTTTCCCAGGCGGTCGGAGCCAGGCCTGAGCTAGGGCCCCCACGACCGGACGGGCTTGGGGGAGGTGCAGAGGTGACCTTCTCTCGGCCCAAGACGGCTAGTGAGGCTGGGGCGGGGGGGTGGGGTGGGGGGGGTAGAGTTTCCAGGCCTTCCTCGTGCCCGCTCCCCCCACCCACCGCGGTGAAACCCTAAACCTTTGGGTTGCATAAGGCCCCGGCACCGCCGCCCCCTACTCCTCTCCCCTCCCCCCTTACATAACATCCCCTGGAGGCAATGAGAGGAGGGGCCGGCCCGCCCAGGGACCCCTTCCCTGCCAGGGTACTCAGCTGGCCTGACTCAGTGAGTGCCGGTAGAGGCAAAGCACCTCCGCCACCTCCCGCCCGGTCCAAATCCTCTCCGGGCTGAGTGGTCGGTCCCGTATCCTCGGACCAGAGGGCGCGAGGTTAGCCGCCCCCAGCCCTCCCGCCCCTCACCTTCCTCCCAGCTACTCCGCAAGACCTTCCGCCACGACTCCTGTCTCGGACTCTTTTTTAAAAACCTCCAGACACACTCCTCTAGCCAGTCCAGGACCCTCTCCCCCGGAGCCCCCTGCCTCCGCCGCCCCCTCTCCCCTCCCCCGGTAGGGCAGGGTGTGGCCGCCAGGACCGTACTTGCCCCCATTACCCCGTTAGCACGGTTCCCTCCAGTGCGGCCAGGACCCCAGCTCACACCCACCTGGTGCTGGGTGTGTGCGGGGGGTGCTGAGGACAGGGGAGCAAATCAGTGCGTCCGTGCCCCACGGCCGGCGGCGCTCTCTTCCCAGCGCCCAGCACACACCGGCTCCAGTCTCCGATCAGCTGGCGGCGTAGTGACGCACAAGTTGCGATTGCACTGCCCAGGGCCAATCACCGCCTACTGGTGTGCAGCGTGACCACACCCACTCGGGGGCGCCAGCCCTTCGCCCTGATCCCGCCTCTCCGGCTGTCTTAGCTCTGATTGACAGGGAGGCCATCCCTTTGCCTAAGTAGAGTTGCACTAAGCCACGCCCACCAACTCAAGAGCTAGCCAATAGGTGAAAAGGTGTGGCTCAGCCCTCCGCTAGACTACTTGCTTTGGACAGCGCTACGTCAAACCAGGGTCCGAACGAGCAGCAGGAAGTAAAGGCGTGTGTGTTTGCTGTGCATTCTGGTCCGTGTAGTTCTCGAGCTGACACCCCGTTCCCAGAATTCAGAGCGCTCTGTGAGTTGGCATTTTTAAATCATCTCTGAATCCATCCCCGGCGAAATCCTTAAAGGGCTACAGCCCCTCCTTTTTGGAGCCGTGAGTGCTTCTTTTAGACAGCCCCAAAATGGATTCGCTGACCTCTGCAGGAGGCTCTCTAAGGAAAAGTGGAGCAGGCGAAGCAGCAGGAGTGGGCAGAACTGAAGGTGGAAATCAGTCCCCAGGGCAGCAGACTCTGCCACTGGACGGGAACTCCTGAGGGCTTTTGGGGTAGGGAGGACTGCCCGCCTCACCAAGCCCCAGCTTTCACTGGAGAGATCTAGTCCACCCCTCCTGGGGGTGGGGGTGGGGGTGGAGGTGGGATGAAGGCTTCCTGATCAGGGGACTTTTCGTGGAGATGTCTGGTCCCAGTCGTAGGGATAGAGCCGCTTCCTAACAAAGATTCATACTTTTTCGCGGCTGTGAAGCTGGGCAAGTCCCGGCCGCGCCGAGGACATCGCTCTCATGGTCCTCCCAGCCCTCGACCCTCCCCCAAAGGCCTTAATAAAATGGTTTGCTTACCCCATCCCTTCCCCCCTCCTCACCCCCCACCCCCCAAATAAAAAAAATTCATAGTACAGTCTTCACCTGAGGGTAGATGGAAGAATTCTGGTCAGAAACTAGGGGATGGCCGTGTCAAAGTACAACTGGCCGGCAACCCCATCCTCTGCCTTAATACCCCCATTCAGTACCGCCCTTCAGAAGCTTTGCACTGACTCAGACCTACTTAGGGAAGAGATTTCAAAGGCAGAGACCAATGAGGAGGCTGGTCCTTCCCTCGGGGGCCAATCAGAGCTTAGAGGGGCGGGGGATGGGCAAAAACTGAAAGGAACCCAGTGACTTGGCAAAAGCTGCTCCACTGCCTATTGAAAGGGGCAAGTGTGGGACCCACCCCGTGGCATCACTCCTCCGCCCTTCCCCCTTCCCAGCTGAACCCACACGCGTAGACGGGGATCCATGACTTTTCCACGAGCTCCAAATTGGGGGTGAGGTTCACTGAGCTGAAAGGATTTGGCTGGAGTGCAAGACAGTTCCTTCTGTATTCAATACGGGCTCTGCCAAGCGATTGCTCTGGTTTCTAGGAGCACCACGATTCTCCACTTGTGTTCAGAACATTGTGCCTTTAAGGAAACTTTCTGCCTTCCACCCCAGTAACAGCTGACTGCTGGAAAGTGTGACCTCAGGGGACAAATCAGCTGTTACCACATCCTCCTCTTGGCCTGCCCTGCTCCATCTGATGACTCTCTCCTCCCCCACCAATGGCGGGGAGGGAATGAAGGAGACAGAACCCCAAATATGGGGGACCTGCTTGTATGTTCCTTCCTCTTCCCTCTCTCTCACTGTCACCATCTGCCTCCCTCCTTCCTCCCTCCCCCCTGCTGGTTAGCTCTTCAGAGGTTCTGAGCTTGGAACCAGAGGTATTTCCTGTCGGCGCTGCCCGTCAGCTCAGACTCACCCTCCCTGGTCTAGTCAGGGAGGCCAGTACTGGGGAGGCCCAGAATGGAGGCTGGAGGGGTGTGTGTGTGTGTGTGGGGGGGGTGTTCCAGGAATGGGAACTGGGGAAAGTCCAGTGAAGTTTCGGACTAAGCCTAGAGGAGTGGAACGGCTGTGGAAAGCAAGCCTCCTGGGTGTCAGAACCCTGCTCCCTGGGCCGGCCCGCTGCCCTTTGCTCCCTGCTCAAGTCGCCCTATTCCTCCCCAGACAGGGACCTGCTAAGTGAATCGCCCTGGCCTTGCTTCTAACTCCACTTCTGTTTTTAGATGCCACCTTGGCTGCTTCCGTTTTTACACTCCTACCCTCTACAGCAAGGGCGCTTCCCGGGGCTGCAGGTGGAACAGTACTGGCCCCAGGAACCAGCGGCTTTGGCTGGGAAGCCCTGCAGGAAGACCTAAGTAAATATTTTGCCCCCAGCTCTGAGCTGGGAATCAGGGTCACTCCAGGACATGCTGAGTGTGAAGTCCCAGGAATGACTTGGCAAGGTTGGGAGAAACTGATCAGGGCCTTGGCCAAGCTTGGAAGGAAGAGAAATCTCACCAGCTGACCCGTTCCCATTATCCTTGGCGTAGAAGTCCCATCCCCTTTCCACCCAAAGGCCCTGTGGTAGGCTAGTCTCTCTCTGGTTCTGCTAAGTCTCCATCCCCTCACCCTCCCATCCTAGGGCAAAAGCACAGGCTTTCAGTCCAGGGTTTCTCAATCTCAGCACTATTGACATTTTGAATTGAATAATTTCTTGCTGTGGGGCTGTACTGTGGGGGCCAGCATCCCTGGCCCACTAGATGCCATTAGCAACACAACTTGACCCCTCCCCATGACAACCAAAAGTCTCTTTAGACGTTACCAAATAGTCCCTGGGATCCCGAATTGCCCCCAGTTGAGAACCACTGAGTTAGACAAACTTGGATTCAAATTCTAGCTCTTACCAGCCCTGAGCTTGATGAAACACTTAACATCTCTGAGCCTCAGTGTCCTCATCTACAAAATTGAATGAATAATAAATTCATATTGTAGGGATTAAAGAAGGAAATGCCTAGCACAGTACCAGGCTCACGGGCCCACAGTTGGTGCATTAAACATTAGCTTCCTTCACTTCTCTCCCTGCCAGATCAGCAAAGGCTAACTCACCCGGCATGGGCTGACTGCCGGGGCAGCTGCAGCTTGCCTCCCTGACTACCCAAGCCATGACCTCCAGGACACTCAATATGGAGGTTGGCAAAGGGGGCTGGCTAATTTGGTCCTAGATTCTCCAAAGTCCAAAGGTGCTTGGGTTGGGATTCAAGGGAAATTCGGGAATAGATTTGTTACAAAGCATTATATCTCAAGATGTGGCCTGCAGATTGCCTGCATCAGAATTACCTGGGGTGCTTATTAAAAATTCAGATTCCTGTCCTAGCCAGTTAGGCACATGCCCCGGTTTCAGGCTCGATCCCCAGTAGGGGGCGTGCAGGAGGCAGCCAATCAATGGTTCTCTCTCATCATTGATGTTTCTATTTCTTCCTCCCTCTCCCTTCCTCTCTGAAATCAATAAAAATATATTTAAAGAAATTCAGCCCTGGCCAGTGTGCTAAGTGGTTAGAGCCCACACACCAAAGGGTCTCGAGTTTGATTCCTGATCAAGGGCACATACCTGGGTTTCGAGTTGTGCCCCGGTCAGAGCATGTGTGGGAGGCAACCAGTAGATGTGTCTCTCATGTCGATGTTTCTCTCTCCCTCCCTCCTTCCCTTCCACTCTCTCTGAAAAGCAATGGAAAAAATATCCTCAGGTGAGGATTAACAAAAAATAAAAATCCAGATTCCTGGATTTCATCCCAGGCTACTGAATCAGAAGTACATCATAAAGTTTGAAAACCACGGTTTTAGGGCTCAGATTGGGGAAGGTGTCATTGCCCCAGAAATCTTAGTGCACCCAGTACCCACCATTGCAAGGACTCTCTTATTCAAGAGAAGGAAAGAATTCTGATTGGATTTCCTTTCTTGGAAATACATGTTCATTGGCAGCAAAGGTTGACCTGGCTCTGTATGATTCATTAATTCTTTTCTTTGCTCTCACTGTTCTGCAGATTCAGGCTATTACTAGAACAGTAAGATTTATTTTAGAATCTAAGCTACCTCTAAATGTTTTAAATATTCCCTTCTATATTCTGGCATTGAAAAGGCATAACTTAAAGTGAAAATTAAAAGGAAAATCTTATGGAATCATAAAAAATAAAAAGGAATTCTGAGGTAAGGTTAGTTACACCCAAGGTCATTGTTGCACTGCAAGCTAAAACCACTAGAGGGCAGGGCACACACAGACTTGCAGAAAGAAAAAGTAGTGCCTGTTCAGTCTAGGTAAACTGAGACCAGAGTAAAGACCAGATGGACCTAATTTTATTGGTACTAAGAAGCAAGTACTACCTCCTGACCATCAAAACCTATCCTCTAGCCTCAGGAACACAGACCAAAGTTGGGGATGAGAGATTGACAGGAACACCTAATTTCCCCGCTGGAAGAAACAATAGTGCAATGGCCAAGGAGTACAGAGAACACTGGTTTTAGATAGGCCTGGATTTGAATCCTGGCTCTATCACTTCTTAGCTATGTGACCTTGGGCAAGTTACCTAAGGTGGTCATTCTCCTAATCCTAATGAGGATTAAACAAAACAAGGTATGTGAAGTGTTTAGTGTGGTGCCTGGATCCTAATCAGTGGTTGTAAGTTACTACTTATGACCCAGGTCCTATGACCAAGCACTTCAAGGGTTCCAGCTGCTCCTTCAAGAAAGAAGACACAGCAGCCCTGGCTGGGTGGTTCAGTTGGTTGGAGCGTGGACCTGTACACCAAAAGGTTTTGGGTTTGATTGACGGTCAGGGCACATACCTAGTTTTCGGGTTCAATCTCTGGTAGGGAGGCAGCCGATTAATGTTTCCCTCTCACATCCATGTTTATCTCTCTCTAAAAACAATCAGTGAAAACATATCCTTGGGTGAGGATTAAAAAAAGAGAGATGGAATCAGATTATAGCTGAGCCATTCCTGTCTCCTAATTTGGACTGCAGTTTTTCTTAAGTGACCTTAAGGAACCCTCTACACCTCTACACCAACTACTACACTCTCCTTCTGGGGTGAGGCTCAAAACACAGCCAGTGGTTTCACTGCAGACAATGGCCTTTCTGTCCTGCAAATGAGTCAGAACCAAGACCCCCTGGAGGAGTCATGGAGTTTTGGTGCCAGCAGTCTGGTTTTCGCTTACTGTCCTGTGCTGCACCTCCCCCCCACTGTGGTATCTGCAAGGCTCTGCCACAGCAAGCAGGCTGCTTGGCAAGGCAGAAGCTGATCTCAAACAGGAAGTCTTAGGGAACATTTCCTCCCCAAGAACTCCAGGCCTCTGAGCCTGGGCCACTTCTCTCCGGAAGGTCGCCCAGAATTAAAAAAAAAAAAAAAAAGGGCGGGGGGGGGGGGGGTAGGATGGAAGAGGGTTGGCAGTTGGGAGGACTCCGGGGCAGAAAGTCTGTGCATCAGCTTCTAAGTCTCCATTCTGCCACTTGGACAAACCTCTTTGATGGCTCTTGGTTAAAACCTGTAAAATATAAACAGTAATAACCGCCGTCCTCCCTAGATTCTGTGAGGCCAAATGGAATGTTACTGATTACACGTTTTGGAAAATTAAAAGTTCCTTCTTTTGGAAGCCAGTATGGAGGCGATGAAGGGACTTGATATCAAAAGTCGTCAAAAGTCCCTTTTATCTGTAAAACCGGGAGGGGCGATCAGTCCCCTAAAGGCTGGTCTCTCTGGATAAAGCCCTCCGTTAGATCTACGATCTGTGTTCGGGATGGTGCAGGAGGAAGCAGCGAGGGGAGGGCAAATCTCGTGGGCAGTTCAGCATCCCCCTCCTCTGCACTGTTGGGGCCCACTGGGGCCCTCTTCAGCTCCGGAGGAAGCAAAGCCGCCACCAGCTCTGAGCAGAGCGCTGGGCCGCGGGGCGGTGGCGCGGATGGTAGGCGGGGTCCCGCCCGCCCCTTTGCGCCACGTGCGGTTGTTTCCGAGTCGGGGCGATCACGTGAGCCGCATCAGCTGACCCGTCACGGCGGAGCCCGGTGCTGGCACCGCTCTGCCTCCTCCCTTGCGCGCCCGGAGCGCAGGACCCTGCGGAGGGGTAAGAGCGCCCCCGCCCTCCTCTCCTCGGTCCCGGGCCCACCCCAGCCACCTCCGCCCCAGCCCCCGTCCCTCGTCCATCCTTACTCCGCCTCTCTGGCACCCCGGAAGCTGTCCCGAGGAGGGCCGTGGCCTCAACCCCGCGTGGTCCCCAGGCGGCTGGGAGGGGATGGCCCTGGGGACCTGGGGACGGGAAGTCGCTCTTACCTCCGGGGTTGAGGGCTGGTCCCCGCCCCCAAGCCCTGACATGGAGGAGCTGCTCCAGAGCGTGGAGAGGGACCTGAACATCGATGCCCGCCAGCTGGCTCCAGCCCCTGGGGGCAAGCACGTGGTGGCCCTAGTGCCCGCGCGCTGGCTGGCCAGCCTCCGCGAGCGCCGTTCGCCCCCGGGACCATGCCCCCGGGCCGAGGGCCTGAGCGAAGCGGAAGTCAGGACTCTCCTGCAACGATCCGTGCAGAGGCTGCCCCCAGGCTGGACGCGAGTAGAGGTGCATGGGCTACGGAAACGGAGGCTGTCCTACCCGCTGGGTGGCGGCCTGTCCTTTGAGGAGGGTTCCTGCAGCCCGGACACCCTCAATCGCTTCATGCAGGATGTGGCTGCCCAGAATTATCGCAACCTATGGCGCCATGCGTATCATACCTATGGGCAGCCCTATAGTCATAGCCCTGCCCCCTCAACTGTCCCTGCCCTGGACTCAGTAAGACAAGCTCTGCAGAGGGTCTATGGTTGCTCCTTCCTGCCAGTGGGTGAAACTACCCAATGCCCAGCATATGCCAGAGATGGCCCCTGTCCCCCTCGGGGCAGCCCGGCCTGTCCCAGTCTATTGAGAGCTGAGGCCCTGCTGGAGTCGCCGGAGATGCTATATGTGGTGCACCCTTATGTGCAGTTCACCCTGCATGACGTGGTCACCTTCAGCCCTGCCAAGCTGACCAACAGCCAAGCCAAGGTGCTCTTCATTCTCTTTCGTGTGCTGAGGGCCATGGATGCCTGTCACCACCAGGGCCTGGCCTGTGGGGCCCTCTCTTTGCACCACATTGCTGTGGATGAGAAACTTTGCAGCGAGCTCCGGCTGGACCTGAGTGCTTATGAGA
This sequence comes from Myotis yumanensis, assembly GCF_028538775.1. Classification (NCBI taxonomy): domain Eukaryota; kingdom Metazoa; phylum Chordata; class Mammalia; order Chiroptera; family Vespertilionidae; genus Myotis; species Myotis yumanensis. The sequence continues at coordinate 18,561,578 of NW_027223767.1, read as the reverse complement.
GACGGGAAGAGGATGAGAGTGAGGAGACCCCTGTAGCAAGGGACAGGGCAGGCACTGATTGTGAAGAGGAGGGTGGAGGGGGACCCGGGTGTCCTTCCTGCCAGGAGGAACTCAGGTGCCTTGTGCTCGACTGGGTCCACGGCCGCATCAGCAACTTCCACTACCTCATGCAGCTGAACCGATTGGCAGGTCGGCGGCAGGGGGACCCCAACTACCACCCGGTGTTGCCCTGGGTGGTGGACTTCACCACATCCCACGGGCGCTTCCGAGACCTGCGCAAGTCCAAGTTCCGCCTCAACAAGGGGGACAAGCAGCTGGACTTCACGTATGAGATGACGAGGCAGGCATTTGTAGCAGGTGGTGCCGGTGGCGGGGAGCCCCCCCACGTTCCTCATCACATCTCAGACGTGCTCTCTGACATCACGTACTATGTGTACAAGGCTCGGCGCACACCCCGGTCGGTGCTTTGTGGACACGTTCGGGCTCAGTGGGAGCCCAATGAGTACCCCGCCAGCATGGAGCGTATGCAGAACTGGACGCCGGACGAGTGTATCCCCGAATTTTACACCGATCCCTCCATCTTCTGCTCCATTCACCCTGACATGCCTGACCTGGATGTGCCAGCCTGGTGTGGCTCCAGCCAGGAGTTTGTGGCTGCCCACCGGCTGCTGCTGGAGAGCCGCGAGGTGTCCCAGGACCTGCACCACTGGATCGACCTGACCTTCGGCTACAAACTCCAGGGCAAGGAAGCTGTAAAGGAGAAGAATGTGTGTCTGCACCTGGTGGATGCCCACACGCACCTGACCAACTATGGTGTGGTGCAGCTCTTCGATCAGCCACACCCCCAGCGCCTGGCTGGGGCTCCTGCCCTAACCCCTGAGCCCCCACTCATCCCCAGGCTGTTGTTCCAGACCATCCAGGAGAGCACTGGCCGGGAGGACTTCCCGGGGCAGCTTGCAAATGGAGTGGGCAGGCTGGTTTTGGAGGCTACTCCCTGTGAGGCTGGCTGGGCCAGAGACAGACCGGTGGCGGGGGAAGACGACTTGGAGCAGGCCACGGAAGCTCTCGATTCCATCTCCCTTGCTGGGAAAGCAGGTGACCAGCTGGTTCCCTCCTCTTCCTCTGGTCAAGCTCCCCCAGGCCTCCTGTCTTTTTCAGTGGCCTCAGCCTCTCGACCAGGCCGCAGGAACAAAGCTGTTGGGACAGACCCCGGGGAAGGCGAGGAAGGGAAGATTCTTCTTCCGGAGGGCTTCAATCCCGTGCAGGCGCTGGAGGAGCTGGAGAAACTAGGCAACTTCCTGACCAAAGGTCTGGGGGGCCGGTTGGAGGTGCCCGAGCAGCCCCAGGTTCAGCCACCCGTGCAGCTGCGGGACCTCTTCCATCGGGACATGCAGGCGCTGGGTGTCCTATTGGCTGAGATGGTGTTTGCCACCAGGATCCGATCGCTGCAGCCTGATGCGCCTTTGTGGGTACGCTTTGAGGCTGCTCGGGGGCTCTGCACACGCCATCCCAAGGAGGTCCCCGTGTCTCTGCAGCCCATGCTGGACATGCTCCTGCAACTGAGTGGCCCTGAAGGCCCAGCCACAGCAGGGGATGGCAAGCTGGGCCCACTGTTTGAGTACCGACCTGTCTCCCAGGGATTGCCCCCACCCTCCCCGGCCCAGCTCCTCAGCCCCTTCAGCTCGGTGGTTCCCTTCCCTCCCTACTTCCCTGCATTGCACAAGTTCATCCTTCTGTACCAGGAGAGGCGCGTGGAGGACGAGGCTCAGGGGCGGGAACTGGTCTTTGCTCTGTGGCAGCAACTGGGTGCAGTGCTGAGTGACATCACCCCTGAGGGCCTGGAGATCCTGCTGCCCTTCGTGCTGTCACTCATGTCTGAGGAGCACACGGCTGTGTATACGGCCTGGTACCTATTTGAACCTGTTGCCAAGGCACTGGGCCCCAGAAATGCTAATAAGTACCTCCTGAAGCCTCTCATTGGTGCCTACGAGAGCCCCTGCCGGCTCCATGGCCGCTTCTACCTATACACTGACTGCTTCGTGGCCCAGCTGATCGTGCGGCTAGGCCTGCAGGCCTTTCTTGTCCACCTACTGCCCCACGTCCTGCAGGTGTTGGCTGGTGTGGAGGCCTCCCAGGAAGAAAGCAAGGGCCTGGCCGGGGCTGCCGAGGATGAGGAAAGCGGGCTCCCAGGGGCCAGGCCCAGCTCCTGTGCCTTTGGGGAGGAGATTCCGATGGATGGGGAGCCAGCTGCTGCTTCGTCAGGTCTGGGGCTCCCAGATTATACGTCTGGCGTCAGCTTCCACGACCAGGCGGACCTCTCGGAGACAGAGGACTTCCAGGCGGGGCTCTATGTGTCTGAGTCCCCGCAGCCCCAGGAGGCTGAGGCGGTGAGCCTGGGCCAGCTGAGTGACAAGAGCAGCACCAGCGAGACCTCCCTGGGCGAGGAGCAGGCTGCAGATGAAGGGGGAGCCCCTATGGACAAGAGCAGCCTCAGGTCAGGTGACAGCAGTCAGGACTTGAAGCAAAGCGAAGGCTCCGAGGAGGAGGAGGAGGAAGAGGAAGGCTGTGTGGTGTTGGAGGAGGGGGAGGAAGAGGGGGAGCAAGATGAAGTCACTGGGGCATCTGAGCTCACTCTCTCCAACACGGTGCTGTCCATGGATACGGTTGTGGCTGCTGGTGGTGGGGCAGATGGGGAGGACGAAGAGGAGCCGCTGACTGAGCGGTCGGAGGGCCAAGAACAGAAGATCCTTCTTGGTGAGTACTCGAGCCTGAGTTTGTAGGTCAGTTATCTGGTTTGCACTCAACATGTGTAGAGCATGTATTCTGCGCCAAGCAGTGGATCGAGCAGGTCTACACACACCATAGATGTGGGCCTGTCCTCCTGGAGCTCACACCTAGCAGAGGAGATGCCACGGTAAAGACAGTCTTATGTAAGCGTAAGCCCAAGTTAGGGTGGCGCTATCAAGAGTACAGCTGGGTGCTACAAGGGAATATAAAATGGGGCTGAGATCTAGTTTTCAGGGGTCAGAGAAGACTCTGAAAGTAGGGCCAGTTGGGGTTCAATGAGTAGGAAATAGCTAGGGAAAGATATCAGGGTCTGCAGTGGGAAGAGCATTCCATGCAGAGGGAATAGCATGTGCAGAGCTCAGAGGCTGTCATGGTTCTGTTAAAAATCAGTGAAAGGCCAGCATGATTCAACTGAGGGAGCGGAGGACAGAGGAGGGAGCAGAGATCAAACAGGGAGTCACTTAGGAACTGGAGAAGAGTCACTGAAAGGATAACCTGGGGCAGCCCTGAGGCCAGAGTCCCGTCGGCCACCTCTGCACTGCAGTGGTGCTGTGGGGCGACCAGGCTCAGGCCGGGCTTCGTGGCAGATTTGTAGCCAGCGTTGGCTAGGTGGGTGCCATGGGGTGGAGTGGTGAGCCACCATTATCTGATGAGCTCAGGTCTGCTCCTCCCTGCAGATACTGCCTGCAAGATGGTCCGCTGGCTGTCCGCCAAGCTTGGCCCAACGGTGGCCTCCCGCCACGTAGCCCGCAACCTGCTCCGCCTGCTGACATCATGTTACGTTGGTAAGACCTGTGGTCAGTGCTGGAGAGGAAACGTCCTCCAGGCCCTCTGTCCATCTCCAGCCCCCTCTAGGGGATCCTTCCCACTCCCACTGCAGACCACCTCCTGGGTCCTGGGTCCCAGTCTGTAAGCTTTCTTCCTTAGGGCATGGGGCAGACCGCAGGCTAGCGTGAGTGGGAGCGGCTACCACAGATTCTGGAAGGCCTCCTGCCCTCCTGCCCTCCTGCCCTCTGCCAGCACTCAAGCCTCTGGCCCTTCCTTGGCAGGGTCCACTCGGCAGCAGTTCACAGTGAGCAGTGGCGAGAGCCCCCCGCTGGGGGCCGGCAACATCTACCAGAAGAGACCGGTCCTGGGCGATATAGTGTCGGGGCCTGTGCTCAGCTGCCTCCTCCACATCGCCCATCTGTATGGGGAGCCCGTCCTCACCTACCAGTACCTGCCCTACATCAGCTACCTGGTCAGTGTCCGATTTGGCAGGCTGGGGGCTGAGGGTCTGAGGAGCCCGAGGGCTGACCTGGGATCTTTGGGGGTCTTAGGGAGTCTGTGGGGCAGCCTGGCCCTCATCGACTCTGTGTCCCTAGGTGGCCCCAGGTAGCACCTCAAGCCCCAGTCGACTGAACAGCCGTAAGGAGGCTGGGCTGCTGGCAGCGGTGACTCTGACCCAGAAGATCATTGTGTACCTCTCCGACACCACCCTCATGGACATCCTGCCCCGTATCAGCCACGAGGTCTTGCTGCCCGTACTCAGCTTCCTTACTTCCCTCGTCACAGGGTAGGCCCCTGCCCCATCCTGTGGGGGGAGCAGCCCAGCTGAGGGGCCGAGGGGGTGGGGACTGGGAAGCTTGGAGGAGAGTCCGCTGACACTGGGCTGGGCGTCCTAGGTCTGATCCCAGCTGTGTGACCCTGAGCAAGCCACACCTTTCTATGCCTCAGTTTCCTCTTCTGGCTTGGACCAGTTGGTCTTGTAGCACCTTTCACATACAGCTTTTTTTAAAAAAAAAATATTTTATTGATTTTTTCAGAAAGGAAGGGAGAGGGATAGAGAATTAGAAACATTGATGAGAGAGAAACATCAATCAGCTGCCTCCTGCACACCCCCTACTGGGGTTGTGCCCGCAACCAAGGTACATGCCCTTGACTGGAATCGAACCTGGGACCCTTGAGCCCGCATGCTGATGCTCTATCCACTGAGCCAAACCGGTTAGGGCCACTTACAGCTTTTGATAGATTCTGGGCAAGTCCCACAGTGTGGGGAGCTGGAGAGCTTAATAAGCTCTTTCCAGGTTCCCAAGTGGAGCCCAGGCCCGGACGGTCCTGTGTCTGAAAACCATCAGCCTCATCGCCCTCATCTGCCTTCGCATCGGACAGGAGATGGTCCAGCAGCACCTGAGCGAGCCTGTGGCCACCTTCTTCCAAGTCTTCTCTCAGCTGCATGAGCTGCGGCACCAGGTGGGTAGACCTACCTGGCTGGGGTGAGCTGGGCAGGGGCCGTGGACTCAGCTGACTCCCTGGGCTTCCTTCCCCCAGGATCTGGATCCCGTGGGCCACAGTGAGGGCCAGCTGCCAGAGGTGGCCTTCTCTGATGGACAGCAGCGGCTGGTGGACCCCGCCCTGCTGGAAGAGCTGCAGAAGGTGTTCACCTTGGAGATGGCGTACACCATCTACGTGCCTTTCTCCTGCCTATTGGGTACTGCCCCTCCCCTTTCCTCACACGGCCTCTGTGGCTATGTCTTTTTTCCTGGCAGGGCCCCATGCTCCCCCTGCCCTCAGAGTCAGTAGTGGGTGTTAAGCACAGATTTCTGGGTCAGAGCAAAGGAATTTGGCCTCAGACTTCAAGTCTCAATGTGACATAATAACAGGGACTGAGCGTTAGCCAGCAAGGTGGCACAGGAGTGACCTGGCGTCTCCCAGGGGGAGGTGGGGGGGATCAGGCTGACGTCCTGGTGTCTTTGGGAGCTGCCTGAGAGGAATGAGCAGCCCACCGGTTACTTAGGTTCCCGCACGGTACAGGCTGGACACTGCTGAGTGCCAACAGGTGTCATCTCCCTGCATAGGATGAACAGCCCTGTGGTCAGATAAGTTGTCATCCCTCCACTAACAGCTAAGCTCTGGGAGGGAGAGCATGACCTGTCTTGTTTGTTCTTCTACTTCTGTGCCCAGCACACATAGAAGATGCTCACGTGTACATAGCGAACGAATGAGTCCACGTTTTCCTGGGGAGCAGGTTGAGGCTCAGAAATGAAGATTCACTTGCTCAGAGTTGCACAGCCCTGTCCCCTCTGGTTCCCAAGCCCTCGGCTGGGTGGAGCAGCTACCTGTTACCTTCTCTAATCTTAGGACCACTTCCACTTCCATCCAGGTGACATCATCCAGAAAATCATTCCTAACCATGAGCTGGTGGGGGAGCTGGCAGGACTGTATTTGGAGAGCATCAGCCCGAGCAGTCGCAGCCCTGCCAGTGTGGAGCCCACCATGCCCAGCGCCGGCCTTGAGTCGGACCCCCAGGGTGGGAGCTGCTCCCAGGATGACGGCCACTCGGGGACCTTTGGGAGTGTCCTAGTCGGGAACCGCATCCAGATCCCTGACGACTCTCAGCCGGAGAGCTCCGGCCCCCTGGGCCTGATCTCCGGGATGGGCAGTGGGGGCCTCGGCAGCGAAAGCGAAGACAACGCACTGAAGCGGGAGCTGCCACGGAGTGCCCACGGGCTGAGCGGGAACTGGCTGGCATACTGGCAGTACGAGATCGGCGTGAGCCAGCAGGATGCCCACTTTCACTTCCACCAGATCCGCCTGCAGAGCTTCCCGGGCCACTCAGGGGCTGTCAAGTGCGTGGCACCCCTGAGCAGTGAGGACTTCTTCCTGAGTGGCAGCAAGGACCGCACCGTGCGCCTCTGGCCACTCTACAACTATGGGGACGGCACCAGCGAGACAGCCCCACGCCTCATCTACGCCCAGCACCGCAAGAGTGTCTTTTTTGTGGGCCAGCTGGAGGCCCCCCAGTATGTGGTGAGCTGTGATGGGGCTGTGCACATCTGGGACCCCTTCACAGGTGAGCGGGCCCAGGTGAGGTCTGTTCTGTTGCTGTCACCCTGTCCTCCGGTAGGCCTCTGGAATGGGGCTCCAGGGTGGAGTGGTTGGAGTGTGGTGCTGTGTGGTTTGGGGTGACCCAGTGAAGCCACACAGAGGAGCAGTTAGGCCTTGGAATCCATTAGACCTCAGTTTGAATCGGCCCTGACCACTTACTTGCTGAGTGATCTTTACTGCTGGAAGCATCAGTTTTTCCATCTGTAAAATGGGAATCAGAACAAATGGTTTAGCTTAACATAGGGGTTCGGCTTAAAATGTAGCATGAGCACATGTTTGATAAATGGTGGCTCGATTATTTTTTGGCATCAATGGAGGGAGAAATAAAGTTAAAAGGGGGGTTGGAGTAGCATTGAGGTAGACAGAGGTAGGTAGCATTAGTCGTTGCTTTGGGGATGGGAGTCTGGCCTGGCCATGAAAGAAGGAAGGTGGGAAGGTTGAGAAACACCTAGTATTTTCTGAGATCCCTGGGGATATGGGAGGCAGGTATGGGGTTGGTCGGGAAGATAAGAGGAGTTTGGGCTCTTCCATCAGCTGCTGGAACCCCAGATCCACTGCAGGTTTCTTTTCCAGGGAAGACCCTTCGCACGGTGGAGCCGTCGGACAGCCGGGTCCCGCTGACCGCCGTGGCTGTCATGCCTGCTCCCCACAGCAGCGTCACCATGGCCAGCTCTGACTCGACCCTGCGCTTTGTGGACAGTAGGAAGCCTGGCCTGCAGGTTAGGGATGACCAGTTGCCTGAGCCCGGGCCTGGGTGACTTCTGGCGGCAGGGAGGGATCCCCAAGAGAGAAGGCCAGGGCGTAGTTTCTCTTTGGAGACAGATCACCTATAGCAGCAAACCCTGGCGGGGGGGACGCTGATGGGGGAGCTCTCCCCTTGACTCGGGGGACAGAGACTCAGGCTTCCCAGGTGTGTGGGCTTAGGGCTGAGCAGGACCTCAGGGAGAGCGGCTTGGAGCAGGCAGAGCCGGCAGTGGCACCTCAGCTTGTCTCCCTCTGCCTGCAGCATGAGTTCCGCCTGGGTGGCGGGCTGAACCCTGGGCTGGTCCGCTCCCTGGCCGTGAGTCCCAGCGGCCGCAGCGTCGTGGCCGGCTTCTCCTCGGGCTTCATGGTGCTCCTGGACACCCGCACAGGCCTGGTTCTACGTGGCTGGCCTGCCCACGAAGGGGACATCCTGCAGATCAAGGTGACAGACCAGGGCCCTTTCCCCACCTCACTGCTCCGGGTCCCCACCTCTGTGTAGGGCCCACCCAGGACAGGCTCAAGCTGATCTTCCTGATACCTGCCCAAGGACAGGTGTAAGGGAGCATCGGGAGCCAGCTTCACTGTGGGGCCTTGGCAGGAGGCAGGCCACGGGGGCGGGCGCTGCGGGCCGAGCTGACCCTGCTGCTCCCTGGAGATGTTCTAATGAGTAACCCTTGTCCATATTTGTCTTGCTTGGAGGATCAGGGGTCGGGTCCTGTCCGTGACCCAATTCAGGTTAAATAAAGCTCAGCTGGGAGGCTGTTTACTGCCCCCAGACCACTGAGCAGAGTCCATGCCCCCTGCTGGGCTGCTCTGGTGGGGGCAGGGGCAGACCGGGCATGGGGATCCTGCCCCCACCCCGTTCTCAATCACGGACCTCAGGGAGGCACGGTGTGTGTGTGTGTGGGAGGAGGCGTGGAGGCACAGGGCTGCTTGTGGGAGGATTTTTCCTGGCAGCTGGGATTCCCTCCCCATCCTAAGTGGAGGCCAGGCCAGGGCACATGCACTGACGCTGCTGTGGGGACAGGCTGCCGGGCTCCCTTCAGACCCCCCTACCCCCCGCCCCAGGGGACCCTGGGCTGCAGATGCCTCTAAATTTTGACTTTCTAATCCTGACTTTCCAGGAGGGCTCTGGGGTTAGCCTGGTTTTAATCCTGGCTCAGTGACCTTGGTATGATTAGTTAACTTTCTTGAGCCTCAGCTTTTCTCTGTAAAATGGGAACAATGGCAGCATTTACCTCATAGAGTTGTTACAAAGATGAAACGTGGTAATGCGGTGTGCCTAACACAATGCCTAAACATAGTAAGTGCTCAAACTATAGTGATGACTAGGTTAATGATGCTGTAATCCTATATAATAAAAAGGTAATATGCAAATTGACCGAACGGCTAAACGACCGGTCACTATGATGTGCACTGACCACCAGGGGGCAGACGCTCAACGCAGGAGCTTCCCCATGGTGGTCAGTGCACTCCCACAGGGGGGTTGCTGCTCAGCCACAAGCCAGGCTGACAGCTGGTGAGAGCAGCGGCAGTGGCGGGAGCCTCTCCTGCCTCCGCAGCAGTGCTAAGGATGTCCATCAGTCGGACATCTCCCCAGGGCTCCCAGACTGCTAAAGAGCGCAGGCCGGGCTGAGGGACCTCCTCTCTCCCTCAGTGCACGAATGTCGTGCACCGAACCTCTAGTATATTCATACTAATTAACATGAACATAATGTGGGAAGATGGCAGCCCGTCAGCCGCTCAGAACATCCTGTCTTCCTGGGAGAGATCGTGGGTGGAAATGGGAAGACCCTGGAGCTGGGTGGGCCCACGGTAGCCCCAGGCCCTGCTGAGGCTCCCCTCTCCCTGAGCAGGCCGTGGAGGGCGGCGTCCTGGTCAGCTCCTCCTCCGACCATTCCTTGACCGTCTGGAAGGAGCTGGAGCAGAAGCCCACACACCACTACAAGTCGGCATCCGACCCAATCCACACCTTCGACCTGTACGGCAGCGAGGTGATCACCGGCACCGTGGCCAACAAGATCGGCGTCTGCTCCCTGCTGGAGCCGCCCTCCCAGGCCACCACCAAGCTCAGCTCAGAGAACTTCCGTGGCACACTCACCAGCCTGGCCTTGCTGCCCACCAAGCGCCACCTCCTGCTGGGCTCAGACAATGGGGTCATCCGCCTCCTGGCATAGGCTGATGTGGGAGCTGGCCAGGCCTGGGTAGGCAGATATCCTCCGGGAGTCCACCCCCTCACCCTTGTTTCCCCCTCCATGCAAGCCTCTGGCCCCATGCCCAGTGTAACCATGTGGCCTGCCAGCTAGGGCAGAGTGGGAGTCCGGGCTCCTGAGCCCCCAGAGCCACCAAGGTTGTCAGGGGTCTCGGTCATGACTTGGGGAGACTGCCCCTGGCCAGCAGGAAGCAAGAGCAGGAGCTGGAAAAGCATCGCTGCCCCTCTTCACCCCAGCTCTGCCCTCTGCATCCACATGGGGACAGGGGAGCTCAGGAAGAGGAAGAGAGACTGGCCCTGCCCACCTGCTTTCCAGCCAAGGCCCCCCACTTCCTGCTGGGCTCTCTGCCCCTGTCCCCCAAGGACAGAGAAGCTGCCCCAGTCCAGCACCCCATGGTGCTTGGGCTCCAGCCTCTATAGTCCAGGAATTAAGGGCCTTGGGCTGGGGTTTAAGTGTCCACGCAGCCAGGCCCTGCCCTGTGTGGGACCCGTAGGACAAGAAAGAGGTCAGGACCAGGGCAAAGAAGATGGACCGGTTAGCTGCTGCCTGCTGGGAGTGGCCCCAAGCTCGCCTGCTTACCCCTAACCACAGACAGTGTTTGTGCCTTGAACTGAGGAGGCAGCCCCTGAGCCCAGAACCCCTGCGAAGGGGTGAGATGCGGGGTACAAGACCCTGAAAGAAGGGCCAAGAAGAATTTCCTCTGTGCATCTCAGGTCTCCCCCAGGGAACAAGAAGATCCTGGGGTCCCCGGGTCCTCACATTGTGGAGCAGAGATGAGCTCTGGGACTGGGCCCCTGCTGCCTCCTCACTCTTTGCAATAGATGTAAATATGACCAATAAACCCTTTGGAAGCGCCTCGGAACGGAGTGAGGCTTTTCTTGACGGTGGTGTCAGGTGGGGAGAAGTGGAGCTTCCACAGCTTGCAGGTCAGTGAGGAGAGGGTGGGGCGTAGGGCAGATGGTGGAGGGCAGGCTGGCCATGGTTCTTCAGGTGGCATAGGGAATAGGGCGTCTGATTCCCGCAGCCCCGCGCCAGGTTCCAGAACCCTCACACTTGGGGAGGTAAAGCATTGCTCCTAGCGAGGCAGGGTGCTGAGAGAGGCTGCACCCCTCAGCATCTCGTTCCATCCCCTGCCTTCTGACCCAGGCTGAAGGCGGCCAATCAGGATCCTGGGCATGTAAGAGTGGGAATGGGCATCCTATCCTGGGTCCCCTACACAGGCTCCTGCAGCTCCCCCTTCCTCCCGTTGGGATGGGAGGCAGTTGTGGGGGAGAGGAAAGGAAGTGGGAACTGGATGTAACGGCCCAGCTCTGTGTCCTCGGGCAGGTGACATAGCCTCTCTGAGCCTGATGAAAGCAGGGATAATCCTCCACCTAATGGGGTCTCTGGAAGGCTCCTGCCCTTCCTGGATCTGCTCTCTAGATGAGGATAACCTCCTCCACTGTCCCCTGAACCTCCTTTCTCCAGGCTCAGGTGGGACCCAAATCCGTGTGCTTCCAGGTGGCTGTCTCAGGCTTAGAGGCCCTGGTGGGAAAGGGGCTTCCGGCCCCAATATCAATGTTTAATCGGATGTGCAGGTCAATATTTACCAGAGGAGAAAGCATCTGCACAGGGGTTGGCTGAGAGCAAAGGTCCTGGTGGGAGGGGAGGGCTGGGCTGGGCTGGCTGGAGCCGGAGTAGAGCGTGGGGAGCACCCAAGTGTCCCAGAGGGACATCGTGTGCAGCAGAGAGAAGCCTCAGAGGTAGGAGGGGGAGTGGTAGCGGCCTGCTCCTCCGGCAGGAGAGGAGGTAGGAGCTGCCCACTTGGCGAGGGGGTCTGGGCTAAATTTATCCAGGAGCCTGTGGTTTCCCAGGCTCCTGGGGTGATGAAAGGTGGGGGGTCCAGGGGAAGGCTCTCTGGGACTTGAAAAACGGGAGGTCATTTCATGCCAGGAAGATTCAAAAGTCCAGGTTGGGGATCAGAACCTCGGCCAAGGGCCCTGTGTGTGATGGGGGCGGACCCAGGGGTGGTAGAAGGGTCCCCCAGAAGGACTGGCCCTGAGATGGGGGTGGGGTGTGTGAGACCTGCTCCGAGGTTAGATCTAGACCTGTCCATCCCCTCCTGACAGCCTGGCTTCCCGGAGGCAGCCGGGGACAGTATTTCCCAAAAGTCCAAAGGTGGCTTTGGCCAGAGTCATTCATTGGGTTCTGCTGCTGGGTCAACAAGGTGGCTCTTGGGGCCACCCCACCACCCCTGCTGAGACCTCAGAGCCTCCCCGGCCTGCCACCCTTGTGGGCAAGGCCAAACCAGACCAGCCAGAAAAGGTGGGCCAGCTGGATAGGAGATGTGGGGAGGGAGCCCCAGGACGAGGCAGGGCTCTCAGAAGAGGGGCCGTGGGCTAGATGGCCAGCAGCCATTACTGAGTGCCCGGCCTTGCACTCCGGGCTCACAAACACTGTCTTTTTTTAAAAATATATATTTTATTGATTTTTTACAGAGAGGAAGGGAGAGGGATAGAGAGTTAGAAACATCGATGAGAGAGAAACATCAATCGGCTGCCTCCTGCACACTCCCTACTGGGTATGTGCCTGCAACCAAGGTACATGCCCTTGACCAGAATCGAACCTGGGACGCTTGAGTCCGCAGGCCTATGCTCTATCCACTGAGCCAAACCGATTAGGGCTCACAAACACTGTCTTATTTGGTCCTCACAATGCCCGGGGGAGGAGGTAGGGACCTGCGCCACCATTTTACAAGATGAGAAGCCCGGAGGGGTAAGGGAGATGTCCAGGGTCCTCTGGCAAGAGTCCGTCTGGATCCACACCCAGGTCTCACTCACAATGCCAGGCCTTGGAGAAGGAGGGCTTTCTTCGCTTTGATATTGTTTCCCCCATGAACCGAAACACCCCTCGGAGCTGAGAGCCACTGCTGATGTATTTTGGGGACTGTGTGCTGTAGCTGGCGTTGTCCTCTCGGCGATGATGGCTCGGACTCTGCCGGCCAGGGATCGTGTGGGTGGGATCCCATGGTGGTGTAGGGGCTTGGCTCAGCTGGCCAGTCAGCTCATTGGTGACAGTGTGTGTGTGTGTGTGTGTGTGGACGGGGGCAAGTTGGCAACCAAGCTTCCTGCCCCTCACAGGAACATGGCACTGCTCCGGGGGCTCCTGGTACTCAGCTTGTCCTGCCTGCAAGGGCCCTGCTCAGTGGTGAGTCTGGGCAGGAGTCTGGGTCTGGGTAGGGATGGGCGGTGGGTATGGAGGCCATAGGTCTGAGGGGGCAGAGAAGGGCAGGAGGGTTTGGCTCTGAGGGGGTTCCCCCTCCTCTCCTCATCCTTTTTTCAACAGTTCTCTCCAGCCAGCGCCGTGGAGCCCTTGAGCCAGCAGGTACTGGGAAGAGGGGCTGAGAGGCCGCCCCTGTGGCTCATGCAGGGTGGGGAACCTGTGGGAAGGATCCCTTTCCATGTGCTTCCTCCTTTCTTCAGATAGTGACCGGGCCCAGCCAGGAGAAGCTATCCCCACTTAGCTTCCTCAAGTTGGTCAACCAGGTACAACCAGGTGGGGCTGGGAAAAAGTGGGCGGGCCCGAGGGAGGGGGGGAACCACCAGCAGGGGTAAGGGGACTGGGGGTGTGGCCTTGAGACGGAGGGCTGAAGAGAGAGGGTGAGGGACCAGAGGAAGGCATCCAGTCCCCAGAATGTATCAGGCAGGCCTGGGACAAGGCCCTGCTGCCCATAGGCCCAGGGGCTGTGAAGCAGATCTTCAACACAGAACCGGAGCAACCCCTGGCCTCCGCTGATCCCCGCTATATCCCTGCAGGAGCCTGATGGCAAGACTGACTTGAAGGCGGCCTCAGGAGACTGCAATGAGGCCCCAAGCCCGGAGCAGACCCGCAGGCTGGCCAAGGCCATGATGGCCTTCACCACAGACCTATTCTCCCAGGTGGCCCAGAGTTCCACCCACCCCAACCTCGTCCTGTCGCCTCTGAGTGTGGCTCTGGCGCTGTCTCACCTGGCACTAGGTACTATGGCAGCACCTGTCCAGACCAGCAGAGCTAGGAGGCCAGTGGGAGCTCACTCCTTCAGAATGACTCCTCCAGCGGGGTCGCTGTGACATTTGGTAAACATGCAGACCCCTGGGTCCACTCAAGTCTCTGTGAATCAGATTCCCAGGAATTGGGCCCAAGGATCTGCTTCTGGTGACTTTTAGGCAAGAGTTTGATAGCTACAATGTCTCCATTGGACTGGAGGGTCTCTTGTGGGAAACTGGGGTTCAGAGAGGAAGGACAATTTTCATGAGGCGTGGTCACCCAGACTGTCAGCAGCAGACATGAAAGTAGAACTTGGGGGGGGGCGTCCTGTAACTCAGACCAGTTCAGTGGACATGAGGAGAGTGTGTGGTCCCATGGGCGCGCTCACCGTGGGTACTCAAGAGGGACTGGGGCGGGGGGACGGGGGCAGTGGTGGTGGGAAGAGCCCCAGCCTGGCCACAGCGATGCGGTCCCCTCCAGGTGCTCAGAACCAAACGCTGCAGAGGTTGCAGAAGGTGCTGCATGCAGACTCAGGGCCCTGCCTCCCCCACCTGCTGAGCCGCCTCTGCCAGGACCTGGGCCCTGGGGCATTCCGCATGGCTGCTAGGATGTACCTGCAGAAAGGTAGGTGCTGGTGGGAGGGAGCTCCCTAGCTAGGGCTGTGGGGGTGGACAGGGTGAGGGAGATGAGCTTGGCTTCAGCCAGTTGGGTCATTGTTGTCTGTGGAGCCTGAGCTCCGGGAACGACCGGCGGCCCCTTCTGTGTAGGATTTCCCATCAAAGAGGACTTCCTGGAACAGTCGGAACATCTCTTTGGCGCAAAGCCCATCAACCTGATGGGAAAGAAGGGGGATGACTTGGCAAACATCAACAACTGGGTGAAGGAGGCCACGGAGGGGAAGATTGAGGACTTCCTCTCGGAGATGGCAGATGACACCGTGCTGCTCCTCCTCAACGTCATCCATTTCCAGGGTGCGCTTCTCCGCTTCTCCGGTCCCCCAGCCTGGCAGCTCCTACCCCCGCCCTGTAGGCTGAGCAGGCGGTGCAGCCGTCACTCTTCCTCCTCAGGGCGGAGCCTCTGGGTTGTGGCTTGGGAGAGGGTAGGGGACAGGTAGTGGTGTGGCAGGGAGGGGGCCCAGGAACGGGATGGGGCTGCTGTGGAGAGAGTACCCTAGAAGGAACCCGGTCTGAAAAGACCCAGGGGGAGGTCCCTGGGAGCATGGCAGGGTATGGGGAAAGTGCACCCCCAGATTTTTAAAACTATAGAAAAGAGATCTCGGATCAACTGGGCATCAACTGGCACAGCACCCTCTGGGGTCTCGGCCCCCACCTTTTGTCCCTGGAATGGGTTCTGGGCGGGATGGGGAAGAGGCTGGTGGTATAGAACCCGCCCTGGTCCAGTCTATGTGGCCCTGCCCTCTGCCGGATGCAGGTTTCTGGAAGAGCAAGTTCGACCCGAGCCTCACCCAGAGAGGAACTTTCCACCTGGACGGGCAGTTCACGGTGCCGGTGGACATGATGCAGGCCCGCATGTACCCCCTGCGCTGGACCTTGCTGGAGCAGCCCTCGATACAGGTCACCCTTGATTGCCCAGGCCGGGCCTGGGTGCCGGGAGCGGGGCATGGAGTAGCAGGCTATGGAGCAGGCACAGGGCTGGGGAGGTGTGCCCTCACCTTCCTGTGGTTATGTCCCTGGGACGCGTGGGGATGAAAGGTTTCACTACGCCCCCACCGAGGGGGACTGAGGCTCCAGGCTCATTCATTCAACAAAACCATATTGGGCATTTGCTCTGTGCAGATACCGTCCTAGGCCTTGGCCGTTCAGTGGGACACAAGGGGGGCCCAGATCCCTGCTCTCAGGTGGGAAGACACAAAGTACACAAGTACACAAACACCAACAGGATAATGTCAGTTCGTGATAAGTGCTATGAAGGGAAAAAACCTTTCAAAGGTGACCTAGGAGTGGTATGTTAGACAGAGTGGTCAGGGAGGAGAGGGCATTGAGTTGAGACCCAGGTGATCTCTAGTCACGAGGGTTTTAGGACAAGGATCCATGGGTTGTGGGGCACCCCAGCAGCCATGGAGCCACTTGGAGCCTTAGCACCCCCAAGCCTGGGAGGTGTGACCTGAGCTCTCATGCAGTGTTGCTTAGAAGGGAGGATCTGATTGGGAGGCATTTGTCAGCATCCTGACAGAACATTCTGATTGGACAGAGTGAGGTGCCAGGCTATCAGGCATGCACGCCCTTGCTTCTAGTCTAAATGTGGTCCCCTTGGCTTAGGCACCGATTGCTGGGGCCTGTGGCTGAGATGGCAGCGTTGGGTGGTTTCACAAGGCCAGTAGGACACAGGCCACATCTGCTTCTGCAGCCCTCCAGTGGGGGCCTGTGGACGAGGCAGGCCCTTGGAGCAGCATCCCGGCTTCTCTCCAGTTCACCCTGAAAGGAGGGTGGTCTGGTTTACCGCCCACCAGATTTCATCCTGCTGCTCCTTCCCTCCAGGCTCTGTACTGCCCACACTTCCTTCCCCCTTGTCTCCATCCCTCGTTCTCCCTGACCTTCCAGTTCTCAGGCACTCGGCAGGCAGGCCAGGCAGCCAAATGCTGGGGGTCCTGCCACCCATCTGGGCCTGCTGAGAGCCTTGGAGTGAAAGCTGCAAGAAACCATCGAGACCAGGGGTTTTCCTATTTCTTTAGCTACAGAAACCCTGTTCACATGAAATCCTACCCCAAGTCGCAGGGCTGGGCAGGGTCACTGTTGAAGTGAGAGGGGTGGAGGGAGGACCATCCTTTGCAGCAACTGCTCTGCAGAACCTGGGCCAGTTTGGAAACCAGCCACCCAAGTGCACTGTATACATGGAGGAACTGAGAGGGGAACACAGGGGTTCTTCACCCCAAGGCACAGGGCTAGCAGGTGGTAGCGGGTGAAGACCTAGATCAACACCATTAACAAGCGTTATCCCTTTTGGTCACACGTCAACCTGCAATGTGGTAGGTAGTGTTGCTCCTCTTCACAGGGGAGTCACTGGAGGCTCGGGGAGGCTGAGCTCATACCTAAGGAGGATGGACTGGAACCCCGGTCCATCGGTCTCAGACCACATGCTGGCCCAGACCCACCTAGGTCTGGGTGCGTTCTGGTCCTCACGTTGTCTCCTTCCTTTGTCTCTAGGTGGCTCACTTCCCCTTTAAGAACAACATGAGCTTTGTGGTCATTGTGCCCACCTCCTTTGAGTGGAATGTGTCCCAGGTGCTGGCCAACCTGAGCTGGGACATCCTGCATCAGCCCTTGCTTTGGGAGCGGCCCACCAAGGTCCAGCTGCCTAAGCTGCACCTGAAATATCAGCTGGACCTGGTGGCCACCCTCAGCCAGCTGGGTAAGGAGGGGCCTGGGGCAGCCCCTGGGTGGATGAGGAGGAAGCCCCAGCTGGCAGGGGGTCGGGGCCAAAGCTAGCCTTGTGTTCTGGCCTTTTTTGAGGCTTAAGGAGGGTTTGATGTGAGTCCCGGGACTGTCTGTCCTAGGACGCGCTGGGTGGCCCAGGTATTGAGGACCTGCTCTGCCCCAGACAGTGTTGCAGAGAATCCCAGGTGGAGAGCCTGGGGTGGTAGGAGAGCCCTCCGTGTACAAAGAGCTCAGCCTAATGGAGTGGGCAGGTGAGGAGCCAGGACTTACAATTCAGCATCAGTAATAAGACAGAGGGCTTCTCTCTGTCCAGCTCACTCAGAACATTGAAAAGGCACCTGTCTGGGCTTTGGAGCCGGGGATCAGGGAAGGCTTCCTGGAGGAAGTAACCTTTAAGCTGAGACTTGAAGGTTAAGTGGGAATTAACCAGGCACCTGTGTTTCAAGGTGTTTCCTGGCCAGGATGCCAGACACCCTCCCAGGCAGGTGCAGGCAGCCTATGGGGCAGAAGGCACCTCTGAACAGCTACCTCTTGCCCTGGGCAGGCCTGCAGGAGCTATTTCAGAACCCGGACCTCAGTGGGATCTCCGACGAGAGCTTGGTGGTGTCCAGCGTCCAGCATCAGTCCACTTTGGAGCTCAGCGAGGCCGGCGTGGAGGCGGCCGCGGCCACCAGCTTGGCCATGTCCCGTATGTCCCTCTCCACCTTCAGCGTGAACCGCCCCTTCCTCTTCTTCATCCTCGAAGACACCACGAGCCTGCCCCTCTTTGTGGGCAGCGTGAGGAACCCCAACCCAGGTGCGCAGCGGGAGCACAAGGAGCAGCAGGATTCCCCCGACAGCAGGGACCTCTTCCCGGGCCTGAAAGACTTCGTCCGCGGTGACAAGCCCTTCGACCCTGACTTGAAACTGGAGCCCCTCTTCGAGGAGGATTACCCCCAATTTAGTAGCCCCAAGTGAGGGGCTGTGGGCTCCACCGTCCTGAGTCCCTGCCTGGGCCAGCTCTCAATTCATGTGACTCTTTCCAAACAGCTTTGTGGGATGAGGGGCGGGGGCCTGGGCGGGCAGGCCGGGGAGGAGGGGAGCCATTTTTTCTATCTCCTCGTGGGGAGTTTGGGGGAGGGTAGGGTGAGAGGAGGGGCAGCTGTGAACCCACTTTTGTCAGCAAGGTAGGTGGGTTATTCCTTAAGTCACCTTTGTTTACCAGAGGGCGGGGAGGAGGGACTGGATGCCCTGGCTGGGAGAGGAGAGCTGGGCCCGGGGGGGCTCAGGGGCAGAGCACGGTCCTGGGTTAGACACTGTGGGTCAGCCTTGTCCTGCTCTGCCTCTGCCATCACCTGCCCAAGGCCCATCAGCCTCCCCACTGGTCCTTAGTGATGCCCACACTGCCCGGACTCCCTTTCCTTCCTCTCTCCTCTTCCTCCTCTGCCTAGGGTCTCAGGGGCTGAGGGGGGTGGCATTAGCTCCTTAGGGCTCTTTTGTAAAGTTTTTGTAGTGATTTTTATGCTACCTGAATAAAGAATGAATGGGCTGCTTTGGTGTCACTGTTGTGGGCGTGGGGGCTGGAGGGAGGAGGGGAGGAGGCCACAGAGAGGCCAGACTGAGACTCGGCAGCCCTCTCTGTGCCACGTTTGGTCTCTGGCTGCTCTCCAGCCCTTCTCCACTGGGCAGTCCCCTCTGACCTCGCAGGGGTGGGGGGAGGGGTTGTGGGGGGCACCTCCAGGCCGCCTGGCTCTGCTCTCAGCCTGTTCTCTCCACAGGCCTCAGGCAGCCCGCAACAAGGGCTGCTCAGAATAGCACCAGCCTCCTGTTTGGGGAGAACAACTGGCAATTAGGGAGCTTGAGGAGTTTCTAATTACACGCTGGCCCCTCTGCCAGGAGCTGGCGCCCGCCAGCGGGGGGGGGGGACGGCTCCAGCTGGAGGCTGTCAGCGCCTGAGGATTTGAGGGAAGTGGCTGGGGGCACCTTGGCACAGGGCAGGGGTAGCATGGGTGTCCACGTGGGTGGGCCCTTGCCTGTGAGTGTAGGGTGTCCATGTGGCAGCAGCACCTGCAGCCCTGAAGGGCAGTGATTATAATCGAGGGATGGAATCCTGCTCCTCACAAACGAGCAGGGGGGGAGACAGGTAATGAATAACCAAGGGGAAGATCTGGAATGTCAGAGAGTGATTACCAGGAGAGCTGCGATGAGAAAGAAAGCGGAGAGTGAGACTTGAAGGGGTGAGGGGGCCACCGTGGAAATCCGGGGAAGAGCTTAAACCAGACCACGGCACCCCTCGATTAAAAGCCGCCCACAGTGTCCTGGCAGAGGAATAGCAAGTGCAGAGTTCCCGAGGTGGGAGCGCAGTTGGAAGGTTCCGGATGAGCAGGAGGTCCGTGGGCTGGAGTGGAGGGAGTGAGGAGGAAGGTTTGAATCTAGTCATCACCCTGAGGGTCACGGCCATTGCTGCCTAGGTTCTCCCACAGCTGCTCTGGCTGCTTTAATTGCATCCTTATTAAATGCCACGACTCCTGTGTGCCCAGCAGCCCACCCACCTCTGGGGGTGCAGTGACATGAGCAAGCAGACAAGATCCCTGCTCCTGCAGCCTAGAGCTGGTGGCAGAGCAGTCTAAACAATAAACATGCGAACATTTTGTGTTGAAATATAGCATGCAAAGAACACAAGTCATAACGGTACATAAGCTTAATGAATTTGTTTATGAACCAAATACCCCTGTTGCAACCAGCACCCAGATCAAGAAACAGTATTCAGCCTCCTGATTTCTTATTTTTTAAAAAACATCTTTTATTGGTTTCAGAGAGGAAGGGAGAGGGAGAGGGAGATAGAAACATCAATGATGAGAGAGAATCATTGATTGGCTGCCTCCTACAAGCCCCACACTGGGGATCGAGCCCACAACCTGGGCACGTGCCCTGACTGGGAATCGAACCGTGACCTCCTGGTTCATAGTTTGGCACTTAGCCACTGAGCCACGCTGGCCGGGCCCTCCTGACTTCTAATAGCATATTTGTCTTTCCTGGTTTTGGGTTTTACATAAATGAATCATACAGCCCGTGCTCTCTGTCTTGCTTCTTTCATTCAACCTCATGTTTGTGAATTCATCTGTGTTATTGTGGATGGCCATAATTCATTCACTGTGGAAGGCTTTTAATTGAGGGGTGCCACGGTCTGGTTTAAGCTCTAGAAGGCTCATTTGGCTGCGATGTGGAGGACAGATGATAGGGGGATGGATGCAGGAGTAGGGAGACTGGTCAGCAGAGTGCTGGCCGTGGAGGAAAGTGGCCAGAACTCAGCCATGTTTTGCAGGTAAATGTTATAGAATCTGTAAACAGATTGTGTGGGAGATGAGGGGAATGAAAGGCCAAGGGCGGTGGGGTTCATTCTCCAAGTTCCTGGAGTTTGTCTTGAGAAAATGGCTTTTTTTGTTGTTATTAATCCTCACATGAGGATATTTTTCCATTGATTTTAGATAGAGTGGAAGGAAGTTGGGGGGGGGGGAGGGAGAGAGAGAGAGAGAGAGAGAGAGAGAGACTTCGATTGGTTGCCTCCTGAATGGGGTGGGGATGGAACCTGCAACCCAGGTACATGCCCTTGACCGACCACTGAACCTGCGACCCTTCGGGGCGTGGGCCAACGCTCTAGCCACAGAGAAACACGGGCCAGGGCCAAGCCTCACACTTTGATAAAGGCTGTGGAATGAGCCTTCAGGAGAGGGGCTACCTGCAAGAGCAGCCCTTGAACAACACCGGAGGGGCCTCTTCTGTAGTAGGAGAGGGGAGCACCCCTGTCATGGTCATTGGAGGAGAGAGAAGTAATTGGGACATATGGAAAGGTGTAATGAATTGCATAATGCCGCTGCTCAGCTCGAAAAATATTCTCAGTATAGTGACAGGCTTACAGTCCCTTCCCCCAATCCTTCCCCTGCCCCCATAACCATCATCCTGAATTTGGTTTTCATTTTCATGCATTTTTAAACTTTCACTACCTGAGTTTTTATCTATTAGTGCTCTACGGTATCATCTTGTGTGTGTTTTTAGCCTTACATAAAGGTATCATCCTGTTTGCATTCTCCTGTAATTTGTATCACTCCACATGGTGAGATAAATTTGTGTTGATTTAAATGGCTTCCCTCGATTTTTTTCTCAGGCTGTAGACTTTGACACCCTTTATTTAGTCTCCTGCTGATGGACATGCAGGGAGCTCCCTTTTTTTTTTTTTTTTTTTTTTTGCCTCTACAAATCCTGCTTCTAGAACAGGGGTCCTCAAACTTTTTAAACAGGGGGCCAGTTCACTGTCCTTCAGACTGTTGGAGGGCCGGACTATAGTTTAAAAAAAAACTATGGCCAAAACCGGTTTGGCTCAGTGGATAGAGCGTCGGCCTGTGGACTGAAAGGTCCCGGGTTCGATTCCGGTCAAGGGCATGTACCTGGGTTGCGGGCACATCCCCTGTGGGAGATGTGCAGGAGGCAGCTGGTCGATGTTTCTCTCCCATCGATGTTTCTAACTATCTATCTCGCTCCCTTCCTCTCTGTAAAAAATCAATAAAATATATTTAAAAAAAAAATTCTTTAAAAAAAAACAAACTATGAACAAATTCTTATGCACACTGCACATATCTTATTTTGAAGTAAAAAAACAAAACGGGAACAAATACAATATTTGTATTTGCATGTGGCTCACGGGCCATAGTTTGAGGACCCCTGTTCTAGGACATTCTTTACATACTTCGTTGTGCACATATGTGGAGTGTTTTCAGCTCACATACTTAGGAGTGGAATTACTGAGTTGTGGGTTTGGGTTTACCTACCTTTGTCTGCCAGGGCTGCCACATACGGTTATGCACAACTTTGCCATCTGTTTCAGATTGTTTTTTCAAACTGCTTGTATCGCCAGCAGGGCGTACGAGATCCTGGCCAGCACTTGTTTTTGTTAGATGTTTAAATGTTGCCCATCTGATGAGTGTGAAGCACACTCATCAATTATGGTTTTAACTTGCATTCCCCTGATTACTGGTGAGGACAAAACATCTTTTAGGATTTGTCTTCTGTGAATTACCTGGCCCTATTTTTCTGTTGAATTGTTTTTCTTATTGATTTGTAATTCTTCCTAAATCACAGTGATTTCTTTTTATCAGTTATCTGTGTTACAAACATTTTCTCCCAGTGTGAGGCTTGTTTTTCATTTTGTTTTATGGTACTTTTTCATGAAAACTAGTTCTTAATGTTATTGCCAAATTTATCAATCTTTTACCATTTGCGCTTCTTTTGGTGTATATTGTCTTTTTTTAAAAAAATCTTTCCTACCCAGAGATCACAAAGATAATCCATCTATACATTTTTCTGAAACATTTACAATTTTTCCTGTTGTATATGTCTGTTTGTGTTTGCTATATATATATACATATATATATATATATATATATATATATATATGTTTTTTATTGATTTCAGAGAGGAAGGGAGAGGGAGAGAGAGATAGAAACATCAATGATGAGAATCATTGATTGGCTGCCTCCTGCACACCCCCTACTGGGGACCAAGCCTGCAACTCAGGCATGTGCCCTTGACTGGAATCGAACTTGGGACCCTTTAGTCCGCAGGCCGACACTCTATCCACCGAGCCAAACTGTCCTTTTGTGTTCGCTTTTTAAAGCACCAAAACTATCTCTGAAAGGATACATGGGAATGAGATTAACATCCGCTGTCTCCAGGCAGTAGAGTTCATGACTGAAGATCAGAGAGAGAGGAAGATTTTTTTCACTGCATACTTTTTGTGGCTTTTGAGTTTTGAACCATGTAAACATTAAGATCTATTCAAAATTACATAAATAAATTAAATAGAAATTCATTTAAAAGTGTTCTGTAAAACCAGAGATGGTTTTTCACATTTAAATATCTAATGTACCTAGAGTTCATTTTTGTGTACGGTGTGAGACAGGGATCCAATTTTAAGTTGTCTACTCAGACAGTCATGTCCTTCCTACCAGTCTTCTTCTTTTTTTAATTTATTTTTTTAAAATATATTTTTATTGATTTCAGAGAGAAAGGGAAAGGAAGAGAGAGATAGACACATCAATTATGAAAGAGAATCAGTGATTGGCTGCCTCCTGCAAGCCCCCCACTGGGGATCGAGCCTGCAACCCAGGCATGTGCCCTTGACTGGAATCGAACCCGGGACCTTTCAGTTCACAGGCCAACGCTCTCTCCACTGAGCCAAACCAGCCAGGGCCTTCTTTTTTTTAAATATAAAAAATAGAGAGGGAGAGAGAGACAGAAACATCAATGATGAGAGAGAACCATTGATCGGGAGCCTCCTGCATGCCCCTGCAGTGGGGATCGAGCCCGAAACCCGGGCATGTTCCCTGACCGGAATTGAACTCAGGACCCTTGAGTCCACAGGCCAACGCTCTGTACACTGAGCCAAACCAACCAGGGCTTTTTTTTTTTTTTTAACTTCCTACTATTCTATGCTTAGCTTATTCTTATTCACTCTTCAAGATTCAGTTTAGATCCCTATATTCCAACTATGCTGCCACAATACCCCATAGAGCAGTGCTGTCCAATAGAAATACAATGCAAACCACATATGTAATTTAAGACTTTCTAGTAGACACATTAAAAAAGAAATAGGTGAAGTTAATTTTAACCCAATATGTGTAATCAGTATAAAATTATTGAGATGTTTACAATTGTTTTTTCATACTATGTATTCAAAATCTGGTGCGTATTTTACACTTACCGCAGATCACAGCTCAGACTAGCACATTCCAAGCGCTCATGGTCACTCTTGCTAGTGGCTTTTGTATTGGGCAACACAGCTATAAGGCTACTATCGCAGAATGTGTTGCATTATATTGAAATGATCTCTTCTCATATCAGCCTCTGTTATCAGCCAGGAAGTTTCTGGAGGGTGGGCCCTGAGTCTAATTCATCTCTGTATTCCTCCATGTACCCAGCTAGTGTTGAGGTACTCAACTTTTTGTTGAATGGAGTGAACTCTGACTGTTGACACACTCTTCCTTATATAAAGCTGAACTTTGTCCACTGGAAAATTCTAACCAGGGGCCCTAGCTCTGCTCCCAGGAACTTCACAGAAATTGAGGTTCCCCGGTGGGGAGGAACAGGGGGGGATAAGGACACATATGTAATACCTTAATCAATAAAGAAAAAAAAGAGTGTAAATTAGACAGAATGGTTACTACTGATGGCTTGGGTCCTTGCCAACTAGCAAAAGGAACAGAGATCTTTAACACAAATTTTGTGCCCAGGTGGGTACCAGGCATACACTTGGATCCTCTCAGGACTACCGTTTAGAATACATCTCATTTTTCCTTCTGTTCAGATATTTTCTCCACCGACCTTTCAAAACCATAGAATTTTAGGGCTTAAAAAGCAGAGATATTCAAGTTCCATCCCTTCGTTTTTTGTTTTTTGTTTTTTAATTGATTTTAGAGAAAGAGAGGAAGGGAGAGAGAAACATTGATTTGTTATGCCACTATTTATCCATTCATTGGTTGATTCTTGTATGTGCCTTGACTGGAGATCGAATCTGAAACCTTGGCATAGCAGGATGATGCTCTAACCAACTGAGCTACCTGGCCAGGTCTCAACCTTCATTTTTAAAATTTTATATATATATATATATATATATTTTTTAAAAAATATCTATTTTATTGATTTTTTACAGAGAGGAAGGGAGAGGGATAGAGAGTTAGAAACATCGTTGAGTGAGAAACATCGATCAGCCGCCTCCTGCACACTCCCCACTGGGGATGTGCCCTTGACCGGAATCGAACCTGGGACCCTTGAGTCCGCAGACCGACGCTCTATCCACTGAGCAAAACTGGCCAGGGCTATTTATATATTTTTATTGATTTCAGAGAGGAAGGGAGAGGGAGAGATAGAAACATCAATGATGACAGAATCATTGATCGGCTGCCTCCTGCACGCCCCCTACTGGAATCAAGCCCACAACTCAGGCATGTGCCCTGACTGAGAATCAAACCGTGACCTCCTGGTTCATAGGTGGATGCTCAACCACTGAACCATACCAGCCAAGCTCATCCCTTCATTTAAAAAATTCTTCTTACTTATTGATTTTTTTTCAGGAGAGGGAAGGAGACAGAAAGAGAGAGAGAGAGAGATGGATTTGTTGTTCCACTTTTTTATGCATTCATTGGTTGCTTCTTGTAGGTGCCCTAACTGGGAATCAAACCTGCAACCTTGGCATATCAGGGTGATGCTCTAACCAACTGAGATACCCAGCCAGACCATCCCTTCATTTTTCAGCTGAGAAAGGGAGGAACCATGAGAGTTGTCTTGCCCCAAATCCCAGTTAGTGTCAGAGCCAAGGACCAGGAAAAAACCAGAACCCCAGTCTTGGGCCAGTGTTTTCTCACTCCACTAGCCGCCTCTGGGCCCCCTCCTGCAAGACTCTCCCTCGGCCCTGTCTCCCACCTGGGCTGGCCAGGGTGCCCTCCGGGGGTGAAACCTCAGGCGGGGAGGAAGGCCAGGGCCTGAAGGAGGGTCCGGTGGAGCAGGGTGTGTGAATGTGTGTGGGTGTGTGTCGTAGGGGTGCATGGAGGAAGGGCAGCAGGGGGTTAAAGTTAACACCAGACAATGATGCAATCGCAGAATCTGAATTGAGTGCAGGTCGCTTTAAGACAGGAGTAGCTGTAATCTGAAGCCTGCTGGAAGCGGGATTGGGAGGCAACAGAAAAAGCTCCTGTGTTTGCAGGAGCCCCCTCAGTGTGCAGACTAAGCTGGGCACCGAGCTGCAGCGCACCCACAGGTAAAGCAGCCCTGCCTGGCCTTTGTGTCAGGAGAAGACAGGACAGGCTCCCATGGGCTGCGGGGGCTGGGGAGAGGCAGGGTACCCCAGGGAGTGGGAAAGAGAGGTGCCAGGGAGAGGAGGTGGGTCACAGTAGCCTCTGCAGCATGGGCATCAGGGCTAGTGGAGGAGAGAGGGCAGAGGGAGTTGGGGGTCAGAAGGCGGCAACCCAATCATCCCCAAACTCCGGGTGCGCCACTAGGAGAGGCTGGGAGAACTTGAACGAAGTGGGTGGGAAACAACGGAGGGGGCTGTGGGGGGAAGAAGCAGGGAGCTCAGCTGCAGGGTCAGGTCTGAGCGGCACCTCCACGAGGCTCTGCAGCCTGGAGGCGAGGAGGCTGCCAGGAGCTGTGCTTCCACCAGGGCCGCTGGGGAGGCAGCCGATCCTGCAGCCCAGCCTTAGCTGGGCTCAGCTCTCTGCTGCTTTTCCAGGCAACTGGTGCTGATTTCAATGGTAACTTCCCAGCACTGCCAGGCAGCTGGGCTGCTGAGCCGCGCTGGAGGGCTGGGATGGAGGACAGCTGGGTCCTTCTCCCCTGTGCCCACCCTTTTCTGTTGGCCAAGGGAGCTGCCAGGAAAAGCTGGCAGGTCAATGGGGTTCTGGCCTCTCACACACAGAGATTGTTATTGAGCCCAGCCAGTGTTTGGGGTTTGGGGGCTCAGCTGCCAGTGCTGGAGAGAATGCTGCCCGCACCCCTTCCGCTCCCTGAGGCATGCCACAGCAAGGCGTGGGGCCGGGCCAAAGGACAGCAGCAGGCTTCCCAGAAACCCCATCCCTGCCTGGCCCATGCCCATCGACTGGGAGTTCAGCCCCAGGCTGAGGGTGGGAGAGGCAGGGGCTGGGGAGTACTTGCCCCAGGCTGGTCCTTCTGAGGTGTGGGGAGGGGCAGCTCATGGGCACTCTGGCTCCTTAATCAGGTTTCTTAATCAGGTCTTCGTAAGAAACATTGCCTGGGGACTGATGGAGTCACCCTAGGTGGGGTGGGCTGGGAGGGGACCCCCTGGAATCCCCCTCCCTGAGCCAGGGGAGAGGGTGTGCCCTTCCTTGCACTGCCCATGTGGTCCACCACCCTGTGGCTTGAAGGCTCTGTGGTTCTGGGAGGAGGAGGAGGGGGTAGGGGGAGGAAAGAGGGGGAAGAAGAGGGGGAGGGATGGTGTTTGTCTCACAATTGGGTTTAATTAGAAACACATGCATTGGCTCAAATGGATCCTTCCAGCTTGAAGGCAAGATCATGAACTCCCAGTTCCTTGTGCCTTTTGATCTGGGCCATGTGGCAGAGAGTAAGGCCTGACCTTGGCCCGGCAGCGAGGTATCTGCTTCCTCCCCGTGCCCTCCCCAACCGGGTAGGACAGGAATCTGGCTGGAATACTGCCCTTTGGACAGGATGGCATCGTTGTCCCTATGCCCCTGGCCAGGCAATGGCTGCCTGCCCCAGGCCATGAACAGTCACCCTGGACAGGGCATCGAGTGTGCTCAGAGGGGCCCCCATGCAGACCCTTACCCTTGTAGGGGGCTTTCAGTAATCTCTCCACTTCCCTCATCCCCAGGGCTAAGGTGGAGGACCCAAAGAGGAGCTATTAATACTACACGGCCCGGTGCCTGGCCCTGGGCCAGCTGTGGAGCCACTTGCCTTATCCCTCCAGGGTCTCTCCCTTGGTCTTCAGTCCGCAGCCCACCCGCATGGTGATCGTGGTCACGGGACCGGGGGCTTGGGCTCAGACTCTGTAGGGATTCCCACAGAGAAGGCCCCACCTCCATAGGGATTGGAATTGTGAACTTGGTTTGCTTAAACACTGTCCCAGGATGACCCCTATCCCTGGCTCCTATCGCAACTCCCTACTGGCCAGAGCAACGAGAGCTAACAACTTTTCCTCTGGCCTCGCTGCCTGCGGATCTCACTGAATTTTCAGCCTCCAATAAACCAGTCCCCTGAGGCTCAGGCAAGGAGGGCTCCCGCCAGCTCTGGGTGGGGCTGGCTGGGTGGAGAGCTCAGCTGAAAGCTGGGTGGTGTTAGGTCTCTATCTGGCCTTGCAGAGAGCTTACCCCTTTGTCTCTCTGAGCAGCAGGGGCAGCCATGTGGAAGGGCAGCTGCTGAGGAGACGCGAGCTCCGGATCGGGGTTTACAGGGAAAGCGGGTTCCCACGGGCAGTCCAGCCAGAAGCTGGGCACTCAGGCGGCGATCTTTTCTTTTGTTGCCTTTCATGCTCTAGAACGTTGCCCAGTGGATTATCAGGCTCACTTTTCAGGACTTCAGCCAAAAGTCACACACTGCACTCCCAACTTTCCTATTTGTTCTGAGAAGTCAGAAAAGTATGTGTTGTGTGTGTGGGGTGTGATTGGGTACATGAAAGGACAATGAGAGGTCTCGAGACCCTTGGCGTGTGTGTGTGTGTGTGTGTGTGTGTGTGTGTTGCAGGGGAGGGGAGGGGCAGCCAGGGAAGACAGACTGGAAATTCTTGACCTGACAGTGTGGATGGAGGGAGGACATGCACCAGACAAAGGTCCTGGTGGTCGAGACGTTGTCCCACTTTCTAACCAGAAGGCCTCTCGAAAGATCTGATTTGGGAACCCCCACCCGCAGCTGCCTCATCCCTTTCCCCATCCCTTCCCCCCACATCATGATCCTAGGGGTGAACCCAGATGTACAGTGAATGCAGGAGGGTAAGGGATGGTGGAGCACCCAGAGCAAGCATGTCAAACTCAAAGGCGAACACGGGCCAAATAAACGAGGCATGCGGCCTTCGGGGCGGAAAGTTTGACCTGCCTGACCTAGAGCCCTGGACCCTTTTCCCTTGTGGTCCAGGGGCCAGACCAGAGCCGGGTCAGAAGAGACCACGGCTGGGGAGTCGAAGGGACTTGGGTGGTCTTCCTAAGAGGGGGGTTGCTTAACCTGGAGGAAGGAAGGCTTCGGAGGAGTAAGAGCTATTTTGAGCTGGTAGGGGGAAGAAGACCTGGCTCCCCAGGGGAGAAGGCCCCCCCCCCCCCCTTGGAGGGACACATTTTGACTCAGGGATCACTGGAGAGCTCCCCCTGTCGCTGGAACTGGGAAGTGCGATTAAGGCATCACCTACTTTAATCCTCATCACAATAGTTAAGAACTACTTGATTTCCATTTCACTAGAGAAGAGATTATGATTTAGAAAGCTATTAAGCTCTAGCCAGTTTGGCTCTGTGGACTGAAAGGTCCAGGGTTCGATTCTGGTCAAGGGCATGTACCTGGGTTGCAGGCTTGATCCTCCTGCCCCGGTCAGGACACATGAGGGAGGCAACTGATTGATGTGTCTCTCTCACATCGATGTTTCTCTCTCCATCTCTCCCCCTCCCTCCCATTCTCTCTAAAAACCAATGGAAAAAATATCCTCAGGTGAAAATTAGAAAAAAAAGAAAAAGAAAAAAAGCTATTAAGACACAGAATTGAAATTTGAGCCCAGGCTGTCCCACCCAAGGCCCAGCACTCCTAACTGTGAGAATCAGGGCTCTGTCTGGGAAGGAAATGAATCCCTTATGAGGCCACAGCTTCCAGGCCAGAGGAGTTCAATGAGTTTGAGAACTTCCTGGGGAGAGCAGGGGCTGGACCGGATACCTCCATTCTCTGTATTCAGTGATTCTACTCATGAGGCCTAGATGTTGCCCCCATTCTGTTACTAGACATTGCCCCAAATCCTGTATCATGAGCTGGCCCGGTGCCTCCAGGGAAAAACCTTGGTGTGCATTTGCTAGACACACCCACACACGGGAGCCCACTGCTGGGTCTTCACTGTCCTGGGCTTTAGGCTCCCAGGTGGGTCTCCTGACACAGACCAGAGTGAAAGCCCAAGCTCACCTGATGGGACTGTGGGCCCGGAGGGAGGTGGGGTGGGGAGTTGCTGAGAGGGAGGGCTCTAGCTGAGCGTCCACTTCCAGCCTGGGGCGGCTGGAGGGAAGGTGCCCAGGGTGGTGGGTGCAGGGTGGGGGGTGAGGGACGCAGCCTGCCACCTCCTGCTTTCTTGCAGGCCCCGGGATGCAGGCCCTCATGCTACTCCTCTGGACCGGAGCCCTCCTCGGGAGCGGCAGCTGCCAGAACAATGCTGGCAGCCCGGAGGTCAGTGGTGGTGGGTGGGGTGGGTGGGGGTGGGGGTGTGGGAAGTGGTGGTGGGTGGGGTGGGGGCCTCTCCTTTGCAGGCGCCCAGGTTCCAGGCCAGGCTTCTACACCTAGACATCAGCAAAACAGAGACAATGTCTTGTCCACCTTTCAGAGAACAGAGTGGGGACAAAAATAAGATCCTCAAAAGCGAAAAGCAAAAGCACTCTCGCAAGCCCGGGGTGCCCCTTCAGTGCAGACCCTTGTGCCCTGCCAGCACGGCCAAGGGTGACCCTGAGTGGGGGCGGTGAAGGCTTTAGAAAAGACAAGAGAATAGAGCTGGGTCTGAGTGGGACGCTGCCCTCTCTGATGGAGAGACAGCACCACAGCCTGCAAGCCGTGTCTTTATA
Organism: Myotis yumanensis; assembly: GCF_028538775.1. Classification (NCBI taxonomy): domain Eukaryota; kingdom Metazoa; phylum Chordata; class Mammalia; order Chiroptera; family Vespertilionidae; genus Myotis; species Myotis yumanensis. The sequence goes on along the minus strand of NW_027223767.1, from coordinate 18,531,269 downwards.
GCCAGATTCCACAAGGCAAAGTAAGGGCGGGCGTGGCCAAGATGTTTACCACATTCTCGTGGGTTTCGAGCCTACTCAACTACACGCACCTGAACTCTATCAAGCCCACATCACTCAGACCTCGTGTTCGGACCATAGGTTCAAGCTTACAACCATAGCTGTTGGCTATCATTGTGCTGGGAGGGCTCTGCCCTCCAAGCTGGGACTCGCACGTGGCCACGAGAGGACTGTGCCCTCTCATTAGTCCGAGGCTTGAACCTGTCCAAACGCTGTAGCCGCTCTCCACAGACCCTCCCTCATTACCTGCGTTGCTGCTGGTCTCATGAGTGGGTGCTATTCTCAGATATCTGTTCCCGTGTAAAGCTGTGAAGAGGCCGCTTTCCTGTGCGGAGGGAGCAAATTTGGGTGCAACGGCAGATGTTAGGAGGCCAATGCTATGGCCACACGAGGGGCCAGGGCACACTGGCTGCAGGCCTGGACTTTGTCGTGAGTTCGAGTTGAATTCTGGCTCTCCCTCTCACTAACTTGGTGACCTTAGACAAGTCACTTGTATCTATGAAATGGGATTTAAAAACACCCATCATTACAGGACCATGCGGCCAGACACTTATATCTCATCTATGAACACCTGCTCTGCAAAAGGCAGTTCTTGCCTTCGAGGGACTCCGTCTTTTGAGATATTAGTCTGGGGAGGTCATCAAATACGTCAACAAGCATGAGATGAAGCAACTCAAATGAAAAGAACGAGCACAGAGCCCAGCCAGTACAGGGCAGATGGTTAATATATGGTACTGAACTCTAAAAAAGGTCAGAAAACCAAAAGGCCCCTTCCGATTGGGACAAACTGGGGAAGTCTGTGGTGGAGGAGGTGATGTCGGACCAGGGCCGTCAAAGACGGAGGTTTGATGGGTGGAGAGAGACCTGGGAGCAGTGAGTGAGGGAGAGCAGACAGGAGTCTGGTCTGGCCTGAGAACTGTGTTTCTTGGGAGAGGAGGAGGCTCCTCTTCTCTCCTTGGATTTAAAATTATTTTTAAAAAATATATTTTTATTGATTGCAGAGAGAGGAAGGGAGAGGGAGAAAGATAGAAATGTCAGTGATGAGAATCATTCATCCGCTGTCTCCTACACGCCCCCTGCTGGGGATCGAGCCTGCAGCCCGGGCATGTGCCCTGACTTGCAACAACCAGGTTCATGGGTTGATGCTCCACCACTGAGCCACACCGGCTGGACTTTTTTTTTTTTAAGTGTGTCACAGGCCTGAGGCTCGCAGGTCACTAGTGTTGAAACCTGGTCAGCTAGTCTCTCTTCTGGGCTGCCTCTCCCAGCAGAGAGCTCCTGCATGCTCACTCCAGCGTTAGGCTAAACACACCACAGTCAGGCGGGGGCCAGAACCACAGTCCCACCCAAAGCGCTGCGGAGACCAGTCACCCACTGCTCATCGCCACTGGTCCTTGTACTCAAATCCAGGGCTCCCCAGACCACGAGACCACGGTGGGGCCTGTGGAGGAGGAGGATCCCTTTTTCAAGGTCCCTGTGAACAAGCTGGCAGCGGCCGTCTCCAACTTTGGCTACGACCTGTACCGCGTGAAATCCAGCACGAGCCCCACGGCCAATGTGCTCCTGTCTCCCCTCAGCGTGGCCACGGCGCTCTCCGCCCTCTCGCTGGGTGAGTTCTCTGACCAGAAAGCCCCAGGGTCCCAGAGCTGCCATGGGGCCACCGCACATCCCTGGCTCTCTAAGCCCCAGAGCGACTGCATCTCAGGGAGGGGCGTAGAGATGCTGAGACTAGCCCCAGCAGGTCCCAGCAGGCAAGTGCTGTGCACACACACGTCCCTCGCTCCCCGGGAGGGTGCTGACACCGGTGTGCGACTTCAGGACCACTTACTGACATGGGGACTCTGACACTCATTAATTCCTTAATGAGCTGCCACTACGTGCCTGCCATTAGGCTCGGTTCTGGGGATGTAACTGCACAAAAGTGGGCACAGTTTTTGCCTTCACTTGGGTCACGGGGAAATGAGTAAGTCAGGCCCTGGTTGGGTAACTCAGTTGGTTACAGCATTGTCCCAATATGCCAAGGTTGCGGGTTCAATCCTGGGTCAGGGCACATACAGGAATCAACCAATGAATGCACAAATAAGCAGAACAACAAATTGATATCTGTCTCTCTCTTCCTCCCTTCCCCTCTCTCTCTTAAAAAAAAATCAATAAAATAAGTAAATAACAAACAGGTAACTACAGAAGTCCAGTGAGGCTGTGATGGGAGAAGCACAGGGACCTGTACCCTCAGGCCCACCCTTATCTCTCTCTGGGCCTGAGGCCCTTAATCGGCTTTAGGAAAACCTCTATTTTTTCTGTTGCCTTCAAAGTCCTTCCTACCTAAGAATGTCTCCGGTATCGGGAGACAAAAGACTAAGGAACAGTGCTCCTGTCCTGTCCTGTCCTGTCCTGGGAGCTGGCCTGAGCTGGTTGGTGCATAGTCATCGAGCCCACATCCTTGTCTCTCTGGCAGGAGCTGAACAGCGGACAGAATCCAGCATCCACCGGGCTCTCTACTATGACCTGATCACCAACCCAGACATCCATGGCACCTACAAGGAGCTCCTGGCCTCCGTCACTGCCCCCCAGAAAAACCTCAAGACTGCTTCCCGGATCGTCTTTGAGAAGAGTGAGTGTGCTCGCCCCGGGCTGCAGGAGCGTGGGGGGTTTCTTTTCATGTCTGCCCCGGCCAGGCCCAGCCCTGGTAGGCAGGAAGCGGCCCTGTGAGCCCAAAGGGGATCCGAAAGAGGAAGTGGGCTGAGGGAGGGTCAGGGGAGGGCAGTAACACGAAGAGAAACAGCAAGGAGCAGAATCTTTAGTTCCCTGCCCAGTGCCGCCTGGGGAAGCTGGCACGAGGTCCCAGCCAGTTATGGGAAGACACCGGGTGGGAAGTCAGGGCCTGAGTGTACACCAGAACCCAAGCCTGGCATGCTTCCAAGGAGGGGATGCGGGTTTCGCTCTCAGACGACACTAACCCTGCGCCGTCTCTCCCCAGAGCTGCGGATAAAAACCAGCTTTGTCGCACCACTGGAGAAGTCATACGGGACCAGGCCCAGAGTCCTGACCGGCAACTCCCGCACGGACCTTCAGGAGATTAACAACTGGGTGCAGGCCCAGACGAAAGGGAAAATCGCTAGGTCCACAAGGGACTTGCCCAGTGAAATCAGCATTCTCCTTCTGGGTGTGGCTTACTTCAAGGGTGAGGCCTTCTCCACTTCTCTGTAGGCCAAGGGGGGATGGTGGGCGTCAGACAGGACCAGGGAAGGGGGGAAGTCAAAGACCTAGTTCAACAACTACCCGGAGGCGAAGCCAGAGGAGGGCCTGAGAAACGCACTTGGCTGAGCTTTATGTGGTGTGGTCAGATTCCAGGCCTACAAAGTGTAAAAGGCTGTGAGGAGAGGAGTGGAGGAAAGAACACATGACCATCTTGTGCCTGTGTGGGTTGGGCACTGCTCGATTTCTGGCTGGGCCAGAGCCCGGCTCTGTCCTCCCTGGCTGCAGAGCCTTGCAGACCCTCCGCAGCCTCTCTGGGCCTATTTTCTCATCTCTAACACGGGGACGATGCCCTTACTTCAAAGGTACTCTAGGTCCTTCCCATCCTCACATCAGCCCTAGCGCTGTGCCCAGGATGCTGGCTCTCTCACAGCATTCTTCCAGGCTGTGGTGATATGCCCATGGGAGGCCAGCCCCATTCCGCTAAGCCTCAGGTGGGGTTTCGGGCAACCTCCCCTTAAAATGCTTTATAACCATCTATGGAGCAGTAGCAAGAATGGACCCCTAAACTCCCAGAGAAATGCTCAACCTGCAGCACTGATCCCCACGAAGCGAAAGAAGCAGTTCCAGACCAGCCTGTTAAAAGGCAACATTGAACAAAGGAGCTGATCATCAACTCGCTGTGTGACTCTGGCAAGTCCCTTTGCCTCTCTGGGCTGCAGTGCTCTTCCAGCTGTGAGAGGGGTGATGAGAGGAGGTCCAGGCCCCTTCCAGCTCTGACCTGCTTTGACTCTGTCTCCTGGACACACCACCTTAGAAGTGTCCACCAGGTTACTGTTCTCCCCGGTGGTCATGGAACTTGTACCATCCATCCAAATGAATAAAATCGACGTATTTCCTTCTGAGCTTACGTATTCCCTGATGTGTCGGGGCCTTTGGCACTGAGATTCCTTTAGCTGTGCTTTGGTCTCAGCCTGGTCCTAGCCTTTCTGTCTCCCGGGACTTAGGGCGCTCCATTTGTTTCATTCCAGGGCAGTGGGTAACAAAGTTTGATCCCAAAAGGACTTCCCTCCAGGATTTCCACTTGGATGAGGAGAGGACTGTGAGAGTGCCCATGATGTCAGAGCCTAAGGCTGTCTTACGCTACGGCTTGGATTCTGATCTGAACTGCAAGGTGAGGAGGGGTGGGGGGAGTGGACATAGGATGACTCTTGAGATCTGACAGCGATCTAAATTTTACCTGCTGTGTGACTTTCCGCAAGTTAATGGCTTCTCTGTATCTTTTTTTTTTTTCTTAAAATAAAAGTGGGTGGAGACTTACCTTCTCAGGGTTACTTGTAAGAGTTAATGAGGTAATGTGACATTACCTTCTTGTGAAATTAGGGCCCTCCAGATTGGGTACTCAAATGTTGGTTTTAAAAAACCTTTTCTTTCCTTCTTTCTTTTTATTTGTGTGTGTCGGGAGGGCAAGGGGGGTACTTTTATTTCTGGAATTCAAAGCCAAACTTTCAAAAACTGCCACAAACTCCAAATTGCTGACCTTCTAAGTCTTTCACATATACCTGACTTCTTTTCATTCTAAGTCAGTGCTTCTTAACCTTTTTCTTTGGGAATCTGACAAAGCACCTGAAATACTTGAAAGAAATGCCATGTATGCACACACACGCGCGCGCGCACACACACACACATTTCTGTATATAATTTCAGGGGCTACTGGGGCCCGGGATGCAATTTGTCGTGAGGATCTTGGGGTAAAAACCTCCGGTCAAAGGACCCACTTTATGGTGGCTTCTGTGTTCTGTATCCACTGCCCCCGTTCCTGGTCCAGGGCTCCCTGTGTAACAGATGATTAGTAACTGTTGGCAGATAAACGTTGGGAGAAGACAGAGACCTAGAGTTCAATCCCATCTCCTTAGAACCACAGGAGAAAATTCTTTCAGCAGATAATCAGTTGGTATTGGGCCAAGGTAAGAAAAGACGTCAACTTTTTGAAGGAACATTAGTAAACATTTTGCTGCATGAATGCAATAGCCTAGAGGGACAATTGTGAAATAGATTAGGGGCTGGGGAAAGCAGGGCCAGAGCCCCACCGTGTAAGCGTGTGCGTGTGCGTGTGTATCCCTAGGCTCCTAAGCTCTAAAGGACTAACTCATGTGGTCTCTTCCCTGTTGTTTCAGATTGCCCAGTTGCCCTTGACTGGAAGCATGAGTATCATCTTCTTCCTGCCCCTGAAAGTGACCCAGAACTTGACCATGATAGAAGAGAGCCTCACCTCTGAGTTCGTTCATGACATAGACAGAGAACTGAAGACCGTTCAAGCAGTCCTGTCCGTCCCCAAGCTGAAGCTGAGTTATGAAGACGAAGTCACTAAGTCCCTGCAGGACATGAGTATGTTTGCAAGGCTCCTTTGCCTTGGGGGTGGGTGGGGTGGAGTCTTAGAGCCTTCTGCCTCGCTAAGCAGAACTCGCCTTTGTAGGGAGACCCTGGATGATTCCTTAATTGTCAGACATGGTGCTGGAGAAGACTGAACTGCCTTCCTTATCGGACTCATTCCTTAGCGCCATGACCCTACATCCTATAAAGCCCCATGACCATACATCCTATAACAGGCACGCAGAACACTGCCTCTCAAGACAGATCTGTAGATTTGGTTTCTAAGCTTAACCTCAATTGCTGTGTGCTTTTGGGCGAATCACTCAGCCTTTAACTGGAGCCCTATCTATCTCACAAAAGGTCAAAAGAGCTGTTCCACTCCCAGCTTGCTTCCCTCTTTGAATCAGGATTTAGGAATTAGGGCAGTATTCTTCCTTGGGGTGTTGGCTAAGACAGGATTTTAATGGAAATCTCTCTCCATCTCTGCAGAGCTGCAATCCTTGTTCGATTCACCAGACTTCAGCAAGATCACGGGCAAATCTATCAAACTTACTCAAGTGGAACATCGCGCTGGCTTCGAGTGGAATGAGGATGGGGCCGGCACCACCCCTAGCGCAGAGCTCCAGCCTGCTCGCCTCACCTTCCCCCTGGACTATCACCTTAACCAGCCGTTCATCTTTGTACTGAGGGACACGGACACGGGGGCCCTTCTCTTCATAGGCAAAATTCTGGACCCCAGGGGCACTTAATGCTCCAGTTTAATCTTCCAATACCCCCCTCCCCCCCCAAAAAACAACCCTAGAGGGATGGCAGATTATCTATGACATGAAGGCTGCCCCTATATTTCAATGTATACTTTGCAATAAAAGTGTTTTATCCTTAATTTTTGTTACTTTGTTCTTCTTCCTTTTTTGAGCCGTATTAAGTTTAATATGAAGATAAATAGCCCTTTGGGAATTTATTGGTCCTGCACTTCTAGCCTGGGTCTCTGTAAGCTCTGCAGAAAGTTGCCATTTATAAGGACTTTCAGTTATCTGAGCTGTATAAGGCAGGGACTGATTCTCTGCTCTGGGAATTACGAATTCTCTACTAGGGTTACGAATGCCCCCAAGAGGGCATTTCCTGGCTCCACAATCTTAAATAAACCAGACTTTCAGTTTTTTTAAAAATTGAGAGAGAGAGAGAGAGAGAGAGAGAGAAACATGGGTTGTTGTTTTTTTGTTTCAACCATCCATGCATTCATTGGTTGAGTCTTGAATGTGCCCTAAGGATTGAACCTGCAACCTTGGCGTATTGGGACGACGCTCTAACGAACTGAACCATCCAGACAGGGCCAGACTTTAGTTTTGTTTTTTTAATCCTTACCTGAGGATATGTTTTTATTGATTTTAGAGAGGGGAAGGGGGAAGAGAGAGAAAGAGAGAGGGAGAGAGAGAGAGAGAAACATCTATTGATTGCTTTCCACATGCACCCCAACTGGAGATTGAACCTGCAACCCTTTGGTGCATGGGATGACCTCCAAACGAGCCACGCCAGCCGGGAAGATTTTAGGTTTTAATGCAAGCACAGGTCTCTTCCAGGCAAGTTAAGTCACCTGACAACAGGGGATAACATGGATGGGTAAGGGAGGTAATTTGTAATGTAAAAAAATAATTATTTTATAAAGCATTTAAAGAAAGCTCTCAAGTACACGTAAAAATGGGACCTGATATGTAAAAATTCTAAACATATTCTTTTTAAGGAAGTATGCCTATTTTACAAAATATAACAGGAACATAAAACGTGCCAAATGTTTGAAACATTGTCCACAGATTTTCTTCTTGAAAAAGTTAGCTCTACAGAAAACTCTCACTGGCCACTGCCTTGCCAGAGTGAGTTAGTAGGAAAGAAAATAAACAGATTCTGCCTGCTCTTCATTCAAATGTTGTTCCAAACACCCCGCTTCCTGAGGAGCTCCTGCCAAGCATCTTCAGGGCTATTCATTTCCTGGTGATAATGCCGTGGCAGCCAGAGGGGCACTGCTGGGGCACGGCCAGGGTGAGCAGCTCTCACAGCAGCGTGGGCCTGGCATTCCTTCCCTCTCACTCATCTGCCCCACTGGGTCACCAGTGGTGACGCAGCCACCGGGGTTCAGACCCAGGGAGACTCCAGCCTTCTTAATGGGCGTGGTCGAGACCACTGCTACACATCCAGGTAGAAGAGAGTTATCACCCCTACCTCTGACTTTTTAAAAATTTATTTAAGATTTTTAATTGATTAATGACAGAGAGGAAGGGAGAGGGAGAGAAAGAGAAACATTGATATGAGAGAGCTATACATCGATTGGTTGCCTCCTGTACTCCCCCTACTGGGGATCGAGCCCCTGACCGGGAATCAAACCAGAGACCTTTTCAGTTCACGAGAGACACCCAAGCAACTGAGTCACACCAGCTAGGGCCCTACTTCTGTCCCTTAAGTTTGAGACCACAAGCAGTAATGCCCACATCCTCAGTATCTTCTGAAGTTTCCCCCCCTTCTCAGTACTTATGTAGTCTGTATTTCATTTGCCAGCTTGGGGAGGTCTGGTAGAAAATAAAAAGTCATCTCTTTTCAGACTTGCTAATCAACAGTCAGGAGGCACATGTGATACAAAGTCATTGCTACAAGCCCGATTTTATTAGTATTTGGTCAGTGAGTCTGCCAAGACTATAGAATGAAAGCCAGATAATAAGGCCTAGAAAACTGGTAGGAAACAAATTTAGAATTGCCATCCTGGGAAGAAATTGCCCGACCATAAAACAGCCCCATATTTATTTCTCTTTTCACAATTTATACTCTACCCGTTTTAACAAAGGATTTGAGGAATACCATAAATGAAACTGTCTCTAGAGGTGAGGAGCCTCCCTGATTTCTTGCTTTATAATTATTTTTCAATTATAATACAACTACTAAGAGTTTGAGTTCCCGCTGGAGTGGTATACAACATTCATGACTCCTACAAACCATAGGAATGTTCCAAGGAAACAGATTACCATCATTTAGGGAGGTGGCGCCTCGCCAAAACCCCAGGCCGACATCCAGATGCCTGCGGATCAGCTAAAATCCTTATAAAGGGCTTAGGCTCTCCGGATACTAGTTTTAAGTCTTTTATGGGAACTGGGAGCTTTTACTGAAGGGCAGTTAACAATTTCAAGAAACATTCATCACAATAGGTGAGCATCCCTCCAACTGCAATGCTTTCCAAGTCCTCCCCACGCCTCCTGCCCGAGGCTTGTGGCAGTCAGGCAAGTCCTGCATTCCCTGGCGCCAGCTCAGTGGCAACAGAACCTCTTTGGCTCACCCATGGCTCCCTTCCTGAGGGTCAAAGTCCCCTTGGGACCCTACATAGCAGGCCCCTCAGGGACGGGCGGCAAGTCCAATAAACAGGATTTCATCTTTTGTAGCTCCTGGATCTCGTCATTCCCACGGCCATAGTGCACCAGTAGAACCTTTTCTGCCTTTTGTATTGTGTTCAGAGCTTCGGGTACGGCGAACCTGAACCAAAGGAGGTGAGGGGAGGGAATCCACTCAATCAAGCAATCTTCAATTGAGGGCCTACTCACACCCTGGGAAGAACATTAAGATCATTTTTCCCTCAAGGATCTTACAATCTAGAAGGGCAGATAACTTTCACAAACACACTGCAAAGCAGAGTTGGAGAACAAAGTATTAATTAAAAAAAGCATAAGGAGTCTAGGATCCTGAGAAATAGGCAAATCTCAAAGCAATTATCTGATATTTACGCCAAGGTTTAGGATAATCAAGTCCACCCATGACATCAGTCTGCAGCCCCTTTCTCTCTCTTTGGCCACATGGACTGCCTCTGTGCCTCGGAAATCAGGCCTACCCACCACTCATCAGCCGGAGAATTCTTGGCTGTAGGGACTGTCCTGTGCATACACAGGATGTTTAGCAGCAACTCTGAGTCATGACAATGCAGAATGTCTCTAGACACTGCCAAATGCCTGCCGGGAAATTACTCCTGGTTGAAAACAGCTGCTTTAAAAAGAATAGGACTAGGGAGAGGGAAGAGCCCCTGCAGCTGAGGGTGTGGAGAATGAGCCCAGGGGAGGTGAGAGTAACCGGGAGGCCTGAGAAGAACGGCTATGTCGGTGGGTGGGGGACTGCATGGCAGTTTTCCCTAGGAAACTCCCTCAGAACTAAGATCTCTCAGGAGAAAATTATAAAACTTAATCAGCAAAACAGAAGGACAGGATCTCTCCTAATGGGGAAATAAAGAAGTTGCAACATGCTGAAAAGCACCACAGGAAAAAAGTAATATCTGGAAGAGCCCCATAAAAGCCAGAACAGCATGTGGTCTGGCCTAGTGCTAGGAAGCAAGAGAAAGACTTACCCATTGAAAAAGATCTGGGCCAGTTTGAAGAGCTCGTGGCCCATTTCGACACTGGATGGCCCGTGGCGAACCTCAACCACTCGGAGACTCTTCTGCAGGTGGGCAGCGGACTTCTGCCAGTCCCCTGGAAAGAAATAAAAATCTGGATTCAGAAAAGAACCACAATCAACTGTGGATGAACATTTCTGGGGTCAGGAAAGCTAAGTGGAAGGGAGAGCAGCCTCAGTTGAAAGACTAAGAGATAAGGAACCAGATGAGGCTAGGGTCATGGCCAAACTCACCAGGCCAACTTGTCCCCTGGAGCAGAAAATAAAGACACATGCCATACCTAAAGCAGCATAGGCCTGGGCCAGGGCATCCTCGATTTCTCCCACCAGGCTGTGTTCCGAGGACAGGAAGCTCTCAGCATCATGCTGGCACCCCAACAGCAGCTGAATGGCTCGCTCTGTCAACTCAAAGGGAAGGGACCTCATTACAGACACCAACCCAGCCCCAGACACGCGAACCCAGCTCTTAAATGTTATATTAGCTGGGCTAAATGTGGAAACCCCACCTTGTCTCCTTGTGACCAACCCACAGTGTTTGTTCCAATAAAGCTGTGTTCTCTTTTTTAAAAATACATTTTTATTGATCTCAAAGAGGAAAGGAGGAGAGATAGAAACATCGATGATAAGAGAGAATCACTGATTGGCTGCCTCCTGCAGGCCCCACACTGAGCCCACAACCCCAAGCATGTGTCCTGACAGGGAATCGGGAATCGAACTGTGACCTCCTAGTTCATAGGTCAATGCTCAACCACTGAGCCATACGGGCTGGGCAAGCTGTTGTTCTCTTATGTTTTCTCTTTCAGTAGAAAAAGGTTTGGGGTGGGGCCTCCCCACATTTACTCTGGGTTTCCAACGTCAGTTTGAAGTGGAATAACACATTCCACATATGGTCATTGTTTCTCTTGACTCAGAGATCTAAGCTGAAGGTCAAATTTCATAAACTAGGGTAAATAAATTCCCATGAATGGAGCTCTAAGGCAGAGCTTTCGAGGGTAATGAGGAGTTCCACAACCCCCTCTCTGAAAAAAGCAGGATACTTATATCCACCAGGCACTGGCCCCACTGCTCTTAGAACAGAGATGAGGCTCTGTCGAGGTCAGAACAATTTCCTGGAATTAAAATGACACTGAACTTCTGGACTATACACAAAGATCATGGGTGTCAGGGATAACCCTTTAGTTGTCATGGGATACCTGAACTTAGCCTGCTGATGCGTAAGAGAACTACAGCTGAAATCCTCTGGCCCCTTTTCCAGGACCATACAAATCGAACTGGGTAGGTTTTGGTCTCCTTGGCCTACACAGCCACCTTGTGGCTGGCATGGGGATAATTAAGTGCAAGTCTTCAATCATTACTGAGTATCCTTGAGTCATCTCAGAACGAAGAAAAAGGAAGGGACCCAGCCTCACCTACTTTGCCATTCCTGAGAAGCTTCTGGGCCTTCCCGACCCGCTGCTGCAGGTCCTGGAGCCGAGACACGAGGTGGTCCCTGCTGGCCGATTCCGTACAGGATGCGCTGCCACAGCTCAGCACATCGTCTCCCTGTGGAAGTCAGCTTTGTCTTTATCCCTGTATCAGAGTTGGTTAGCGAGACTGCATGTGCTTACATTACAGGATTGCACCATAGCTTCTGACTGATGGGGGAGAGACTCCGGCAATAATACACCGCGACCGAACCCTGACTGAATTTGGTCGGACAGCAGCAATTCTAATGAAAGCGGTGACCAGACCCTGCAACATGGCCCCTCCCCACCACGGTGTAATTTACAATTAAATTGGTGCAGTCCACAATTTCCTTCCATCTTGGCAGCCCCTCTCTCATGTCTCTTTGGGGCCAGCACTTTGGATGACAGACACATTTCTGGTAGTTATAAAAAGCCGTAAGAAAAGGTGCTAGGTGAGGCCTCCCGACATTTGACCGTGGGTTTGTAACTTCAGCTTTCCGACACAAGCCACTTCCACTTCCACTTCCATTTCCACTTCTACATTCCACTTCCTGTTCCCCTAACAATGCCCAATCCTCTGGCGGACGAGACGATCTCGGAGGTGAACACTTGCTGTGTTTTTTATTTATTTATTTATTTATTTTTATTAAATTTTTATTTTTCAGATTATTACATTTGTTCCTCTTTTTCCCCCCATAACTCCCCTCCTTCCAGCTCCCACCCCACCCTCCACCCTCACTCCCCACCCACTGTCCTCATCCATAGATGCACAATTTTTGTCCAGTCTCTTCCCGCATCTCCCACACCCCTTTCCCCCCCAAGAATAGTCAGTCCATTCCCTTTCTATGTCCCTGATTCTATTATAATCACCAGTTCATTCTGTACATCAGGTTATTTATTCACTTGATTCTTAGATTCACTTGTTGATAGATGCATATTTGTTGTTCATAATTTGTATCTTTACCTTTTTCTTCTTCTTCCTCTTCTTAAAGGATACCTTTCAGCATTTCATATAATACTGGTTTGGTGGTGATGAACTCCTTTAGCTTTTCCTTATCTGTGAAGCTCTTTGTCTGACCTTCAATTCTGAATGATAGCTTTGCTGGATAAAGTAATCTTGGTTGTAGGTTCTTGCTATTCATCACTTTGAATATTTCTTGCCACTCCCTTCTGGCCTGCAAAGTTTCTGTTGAGAAATCAGCTGACAGTCGTATGGGTATTCCCTTGTAGGTAACTGAGTTTCTTTCTCTTGCTGCTTTTAAGATTCTCTCTTTGTCTTTTGCTCTTGGCATTTTAATGATGATGTGTCTTGGTGTGGTCCTCTTTGGATTCCTTTTGTTTGGGGTTCTCTGTGCTTCCTGGACTTGTAAGTCTATTTCTTTCACCAGGTGGGGGAAGTTTTCTGTCATTATTTCTTCAAATAGGTTTTCAATATCTTGCTCTCTCTCATCTTCTGGTACCCCTATAATTCTGATGTTGGTACGTTTGAAGCTGTCCCAGAGGCTCCTTACACTATCTTTGTATTTTTGGGTTCTTTTTTCATTTTGCTTTTCCGGTTGGGTGTTTTTTGCTTCTTCGTATTTCAAATCTTTGACTTGATTCTTGCGATCCTCTGGTCTGCTGTTGGGAGTCTGTATAATATTCCTTATTTCAGTCAGTGTATGCTTAATTTCTAGTTGGTCCTTTATCACAACATCGAGGGTCTCATTAGATTTCCTGTACATCTCATCAAGTTTATCGACAGACTCTAGAAGCCTCTTGAGAGATCTCAAAAGTGTGGTTCTGAACTCAATATCCTCCCTTGATAGTTTTGTCCTGTTTCTTTGTCTCCGCATTTTTTACGCTTTCTTGGTACACCCCCTAGTGGTCTTTGTGCGCAGTCTTGTTGTAGTTAAGCCTTGATTGTTGTAGTTAATACTAGAGGGATTTGACCTCCAGGCTGACTGGCTGTGATAATCAGCTGTGTCTACAGTGGAAGAACTTGTGTCCTCTAGGGAGGTGCTAATCTAGCCTTTGCCTGAGGCTATCCGGCAAATGCCTCTGTGCAGGGCTTGGGTGGGGCGGGTCCCACGGGATCAACAGGGCGAAGGAGGGAGCAGTTATGGCTGCTCTCAGTCCGTCCCCAGGGGCTCTGCCTCTCTGTCCCAGCAACAGCTGCAAACCTCGGAGGGACCGTAGCCAGACAGTCCTGCTTCTCCCGTTTGAGTATGGGTCCCTAGAGACTCGTCCGGATCTGGAGCTCTGAGTCTGAGGCTCCCTCCGGATTGAAACAGACAACCGCACCCTCAGCTACCAGCCCGCGCCGCGCGCACTCCGCACCTTAGTATTTTACTTCAGCACTGCGCCTCCTCTGATTCTCGGTTCCTCCTAGTTGTAGAACTTCCATTCAGCCAGCCTTCCTGTGGTTCTGGATGATGTCCGTTCCGTCTTTTAGTTGTATTTTTGAAGTGGTTGTTCGAGGCAGCAAACTCCGGCGTTAACCTATGCCGCCATCTTGGTTTCCTCTTCACACTTGCTGTTTTTTTAGATGCCAGTATCGATGCCCGCATTTGGCAACAGCAACCTGCCGCCTCCCGGGGATCCGCTCCCACCCCCACAGTCCGCCCGGTAGCTGAGGGGTGTGCATGTACCTCCCATCTGGCCCTTCAAAATCATTTGACTCTGGTTTTCCTCCAGCCACAGGAACCGGGTCAATGAAACGCAAAGAAATTTTTGCCCAGCCCTCTGTTAGACCAGTGCATCAGGTCGTCTTGCCACCAGCAGAGGGAAGTCTGCCTGAGGCTGGGCGAACACAGACGATGGAGCTGAGGGAGGCACAGAGAAAAAGTGGGTCTGGGTGACATTACTAAGCCCCTGGATCAAGATGTATCTGATGTGCCTCTACCCTATGACGTTTTAGCGATTTACCTGAGCAAATAAATTCCGTGTCCCCTCCCGCCCCTTAGGCCAGTTTAGGTGGGATTTTCTGTTATTTGCTCTTGCAAATCTTTTTCTTGTAAGATGACTAAATCCGACCTTTCACTGTGGTTCCTGGGGGGTGGGTGTGGGGGGGGTGATCAATGTGTGGGGAGGATGCGCTGAAAGGGAAGAGTCCTGCTCTCGGCACCTGTAAGCCCCAATGGCTTCCGCGTAAAGTAAAGGTTTACGGCCTTTGGGCTGGATGACGGACCTCCAGGAGAAGCTGAGAAGAGGGGAGACCCACCTGCATGAGCTCTCCGCAGCGGTGACAGCGGAACGCTTCCCACCGGGGCCCTGCAGCCGCTCTGCGCTTTCCATTCTGACAAGCCAGGCAGTCGCAGTCAAAGAAATACTGAGACCTCAGCTTCTGCTGCCTCTCAGCAACACCCATCCTGCTCTCGTGAGGCCCTGCAGAGAGATCACACGGGGCCAATATTTAAAGCAAGAGAGAGGCACTGCTTTATTATTATTATTATTTTATTTTTTACTTTTTGAGAGAGGCACCACTTTATTATTTTTTAAATATATTTTTATTGATTTTTTACAGAGAGGAAGAGAGAGGGATAGAGAGTTAGAAACATCGATGAGAGAGAAACATCGATCAGCTGCCTCCTGCACACTCCCCACGGGGAATGTGTCCCCAAGCAAGGTACATGCCCTTGACCAGAATCGAACCTGGGACCCTTGAGTCCTCAGGCCGACGCTCTATCCGCTGAGCCAAACTGGTCAGGGCAGAGAGAGGCACCACTTTAAAAACTTCGGCTTAGCAGAGGGTCTGGTCAATTATTCATCATGTGCCAGGTCCCCTTTACTCAAACATTTGTGGAACTAGATATAAAAATAAGCCTCCAACTTGTGGGGACAGGAGAAAAAAAGCCAAAAAGTTGTTTCTAGCCCATTTTCAGAACAGGAAGTTAATGGGGATGAAGCAGTGACATACGCGACAGTTTAGACCAGGGGTGGGCAAACTTTTTGACTCGAGGGCCACAATGGGTTCTTAAACTGGACCGGAGGGCCGGAACAAAAGCATGGATGGAGTGTTTGTGTGAACTAATATAAATTCAAAGTAAACATCATTACATAAAAGGGTACGGTCTTTTTTTTTTTTTTTAGTTTTATTCATTTCAAACGGGCCGGATCTGGCCCGCAGGCCGTAGTTTGCCCATGGCTGGGCTAGACACAATGGTGCCCAGTAGGAAGGCCCCCACCTGGCCTAAGGACGCACTGTTTCTTCCAGGAAGCAATCACTGGCCAGGAGAAGACACCTGCCCAGTGGTTTGCTAATTCCTTTTCTGCGGGACCAGGTAACAGGAGAGAGGAGGGATGGCTCACCGTAACAGTGGAGAATCTCCTGCCCTTCCCCAATCGGCTGTGATGCCCGGACAGTGGCCACCGTGCTAACGAAGGACACGCTGGTGTTGGGGCTGCAGGAATGGTTCAGGAGGCTGACCACGGGGAAGAGGCCGGTGGCCAGGCGGACCTGCCTGCTGTCGGTAATGATGTTCTCTTTAGATCCTGAAAGGCCAAGAGGAAACATGAAAAATGTGTCAGGACATTAGTCCTGGCCTCGCCATCCGTCTCTCAGAAGATGAGCTGGGCAATTGGGCCTGACGCCCATCTGAGTCACAGCTCCACAGCCGGATCCAATATCAATCAGATGGAGCATGACTCATTCACAGCAAACCCTGGTCCCCAGGAAGCGAAGCAAATGAACACATGAAAAGTCCACCGGAATCCTGGGATCTAACCATTGTGTCTCAGTACCGCAAAAAACCCAAAGATTAGAGTTTATAAAAAAATGATAAAAAAGGAATTATCAGTAGGGAGCTGTCTAGGTGGACGCCGTGATGTTCACGAAAACCCAGAAACTAAAGTTCCCGCTGAGTTTATTTCCCAAAGATTTTTATAGTCCAGTGCTTTTGTTTAACTGGTCTTTGGCTTGCTAAGTCTAATTGGTTAATAGAACAAGTAACCTAATTACTATCTGAAACTAAACAGGCTTATCATCTATTTTTAAAAAGCCATAGTTCTGATGCTCTCCTGTTCATTCTGCCCTGGGAAATCAGTCAGCAGGTCTCACTGAAAAAATATTCTGGACGAAGTCTATTCAAGATAGCCTCGTGTCCCAAGCAATGTGTATTTTTCTTAACGATGTCTTCTTTGAAACACAATTAACCGGCAATTTAACTACATGACTGAAAATTAGGAAGGAAGGAAGAAGAGGGCCTCTCAGCAGTGGGGCTATTTCTGTGCCGAAGCTCATGCACTTAGATTCCTCGGTGAGTCTTTGTACTCTCGAGCAGGCCTACTTGCTCTTATTTTAGCCACAGTCCTAACTGGCTTCGTTATTCAGTTTCTCAGCCCACAACAGCCCAGAAACAGAGAACTAATAAGAGGCAGGTTTTGACAATGACCAAAGAGATAGGTGACAGACTGGAGGAGGAGGCAGAGAACTTATACAAGGATAACAGCCTTAGGGCAGACAGAAACACCGCACCACCGGAGTTTTACTACAACTGCAACGTTTCACTTACCTGGAGGCTGACTGACAGCACGCCTGCGTGGGTTTTTGTCACAGCCATAGCTATCTCGGGAACAGGCACAACCTAGAGGTAAGCTGGGGCATTCAGAAAAGGCCTTAAATTGTGTTCAGTGGCCTTGGTTTAAGTACGAGGAAATCATATTTCCAACGAAACTGGTTGCCATATGAAAGATACTGATACTTAAAGGGACACTTTCTGTTTTCTGGAAAACTGAAAAATCATCAGATAATTGTGGCATCACTG
The DNA here is from genome assembly GCF_028538775.1 of Myotis yumanensis. Taxonomy (NCBI): domain Eukaryota; kingdom Metazoa; phylum Chordata; class Mammalia; order Chiroptera; family Vespertilionidae; genus Myotis; species Myotis yumanensis. The sequence continues at coordinate 18,514,036 of NW_027223767.1, read as the reverse complement.
TATATGCCAGGAATCTCAATATACCTATTTCCAAAGAAATAAAGTAGTCTAGGTACAAATGTAATGAAAAGAGAAACTATCATGAACTGTCATGTGAAAACGTTCTGGACAGGAAAACATGGAATAGAGGAATAGTGTCCCTCTGCAGACCATCCTGTTATCTGTTGCTACGGAGGACAAGAATGGGACAAATAAAATTCACAGAGAATCCAAATGATTCCATTTCAGTAAACAATTTTACAAACTGTATTGACATCTTTCATCAGAGCTTCTCCTAAGTGCTTACTGAACTGCGGTTTCCCCTCCTCCCCCTGCTCCGGGTGTACGTGCTAATGAGCAGCGAAAATGCTAAAAGGTAGGCGCAGCACAGGAAGGAGCAGTGCAGGGCAGGAGCCGTTTGTGGTCTGAATAATCAGCCTCTGCATAATTAAAAGTTGACTTGCATTCCCAACTACTGATAACTGGCAATCTATATTAGAACAGCTGCGAAGACTTTCCCAGAAAACATGATCACAATACAACGAGTAATGTCAGCTTCATGAATTATTTATAGGTTATCTTCTAACAGAAGTAGGCCCAGGAACTGGGTGGGGTGAGTATTTATGTCAGAGTTGAGTCTCTCTAATTATTTCTAAAAAATTAAGTATTGATTTAAAAAATCAGTCAATATTTTGAGTTAGTCATCTCTCAGTAGATAATAGAAAGTGAGAATATGTATGTACCTTATCAACCAAATAGAATATGTGACATTTTGTGCATAAAAGAAAAAAGGAGAATGATTTTTTATTTTACCAAAGTACACCTTGCTAATATCCCTATATTTACTTTTATTATTATTTTTTAAAGAATAGTGTATTGAGCCTTGGCTGGTTTGGCTCGGTGGATAGAATGTTGGCCTGCGGACTGAAGAGTCCCGGGTTTGATTCCAGTCAAGGGCACATGCCTGGGTTTCGGGCTCCATCCCCAGTGAGGGGTGTGCAGGAGGGAGCCAATTGATGATTCTCTCTCATCATTGATGTTTCTATCTCTCTCTTCCTCTCCTTTCCTCTCTGAAAATAAAAATACATTAAAAAAAAAAAAAAAAGAATAGTGTATTGAGCCCGGCTGGTGTAGCTCTGTGATTGAATGTGGAGCCAGGAACCAAGAGGCCACCAGTTTGATTCCTGGTCAGGGAACATGCCCAGGCTGCAACTTGATCCCCTGTGGGGGGCGTGCAGGAGGCAGCCGATCGATGATATTTCTCTCTCATCGATGTTTCTCTCTCTCTCTCCCTCTCCCTTTCTCTCTAAAATCAATAAACATACACATGTATATATTAAAAAGAAGTAATCAAGGATCCCAACTGAAGGTAGATTCCTTGGTTGTTGAAGAGTGGAAACAAAGGGCAGTGAATTGATCTAAGTCCTTATAGAACCTCATTAAGCCTTGTTATGAAGGGAATTCGTCTACATCTCCAATGTGCCATCCCACTCAGGTAGAACCACACTTACCGAAGACTAGAACATCATCAAAGGTCAGTTCTTACCCTTAAGTACCAAAGAGAGGTTTCTGAGAAACTTTGATTAAATAGGATTTATGCAAAGATAAAAACATACATTTTTGTAGTTTTTTGTCAAAATCTATTCTAGTTAACACTTTAATCCTTCTTCTGTGCTACTAATGGAACAGCTGCTAATGAAATTCAATGAGAACACTAAATTGGGAGGTGCTAGAACCCCAAAGAAATAATAAAAAGGGATATAATAAGATTAGAAATATGAGCAGACTACAACAAACTTTGATTGACTTCAAAAATGAAAGTGAACATTGCTGGTGGGCGTGTAACTGGTCCAACTTTCCTGGAGAGCAATTTGGCAATATGTATCAAGTGCCTAAAAAATGTTCATATGAAACATATTTGAGCCCTGGCCGGGTGGCTCAATTAGTGGAGTGTCGCCCTGGGCACCAAAAGGTCACTAGTTTGAATCCTGGTCAGAGCACATACCTAGGTTGTGGGTTTGATCCCCAGTAGGGGGTGTGCAGGAGGTAGCTGATCAATGTTTTTCTCTCTCTCTTCCTCTCCCTTTCTCTCTAAAACCAATAAAAACATAATTTTTAAAAAGAGTTGGTTACTTCCTGCCATTATAATCTGGAAGCCCATATACTGTTTTTTATATTCAGAAGAACAAAACAAAATGTAAACAATACTTTTAAAGATGCTAGTGAGCCGAAACCGGTTTGGCTCTGGATAGAGCGTTGGCCTGCGGGCTGAAGGGTCCCAGGTTCGATTCCAGTCAAGGGCGTGTACCTTGGTTGTGGGCACATCCCCAGTGGGAGATGTGCAGGTGGCAGCTGATGGATGTTTCTCTCTCATCGATGTTTCTAACTCTCTATCTCTCTTCCTCCCTCTCTGTAAAAAATCAATAAAATATATTAAAAAAAAAGATGCTAGTGAATGTACCCAAGGGAAAATATAATTCTAGGAAAATACTCAAAAGAAATATTTTAGAAGGTAGCAATGGCTCAAAGAAGCAAAAGAAGGCAGAGCAGAAAATGGAGACTAGCTTGCAATGTGATTTTGTAGTACCATGGGATGAAGCCAGTGCTATAACTGGATGTCCATGTGCTACAGGACAGGGAAGAGAGTCTTACCCCAAAACACCTCTAGTGAACCGCCTATATACCACATAATGTGACAGCTGAACTAAAATTAAAGATAAGATTCTATAAACGCAAGCTTGACAAAATTCTGTATGACCTAATATGAGGCGATCAAAGAGCTAAGCCACATTTAATACTAACCTGTCTATAAATCCTAGGTTTGGTTAATACCTAATTTCTCCCCTCAACAGTTAATCAGAAAATTCAGAAAAATGTAATGAACTGATTAAATCGAAAGAGATTATCTGCTAAAATGGAGAGCATATGATCAAAGTACTGGTAATAGCATTTCTTTTGTAATAACAGGTCTGTTGTCAGTACATTCATATTAGAGATGTCACTTATGATGCTGGGCACATCCAGTCTCCCCATCTACCTTAAACAGGCTTATCTATCCTGGTGCATGAAAGCAGGGCTGGGCTGGGCTGTGTCTAGAAGTGGCCCCTAGATTCGTGGCCACCTGACCAGTGGACACCCCAAACAGAGGCTGGCCAACAGTTTATGTTAGCATGTGTGAAAAGTTGTGCTCGGCCGGATTCCTCTCTTGAAAATTTAAAACAGTAAGAAAATTTGTCCATTGGAAAGAGAAGAGACAGAGTATCCGAGTCACATGAGGAGCTAAGATCTGATACCTTAACTATAGGCCCCGTCCTTTCTGCAGTATTGTTTAACGATTGTTTCAGTTTTCCTTCACAATAAAAAATAGAGTAATAGGGTTTTTAACTTTAAAGTATTTTTACAAACAAACATGTCACCTTCACAACTCTCAAAAGTTATGTGGGATGAACCCCCCCCCCCCCTTTAAAGATAAGAAAACTGAAGCAGAGTGGGATCAAATCATTTAAGGTCACATAACTCTCAATGGCATAATCATGATCATACAAGACAACTGTGTTTTCTCATGAAACTACCGGAGGTTTTTTAATAGTTATTTCTCCCCAAACAGCTACATCAAGAACAATACTGTGTGCCCTAACCGGTTTGGCTCAGTGGATAGAGCGTCGGCCTTCGGACTCAAGGGTCCTACGTTCGATTCCGGTTAAGGGCATGTACCTTGGCTGCGGGCATATTCCCAGTAGGGGGCGTGCAGGAGGCAGCTGATCGATATTTCTTGATCATCGATGTTTCTAACTATCTATCCCTCTCTCTTCCTCTCTGTAAAAAATCAATAAAATATATAGAAAGAAAAAAAGAAAAAAAAAAAGGCTGGAGGGGCTCCGTTGGTTGGAGCACTGACCCATGCACCCAAAGGTTGCTAGGTTGATTCCTGGTCAGGGCACATATCTGGGTTTCAGGTTCAATCCCTCGTCGGGGTGCATGTGGAAGGCAACTGACCGACCACCACCCCTCCACCCCTCCGCTCTTGCTTGGCTTCCCTTCTCCTAGCATGTCCTTCGGTGAGGATTGGAGAAAAAAAAAAAAAAGAACAATATAGTGAGCAGAAGTTTCCCTTACCTGTCTGCTGTATGGTAGTTATTGCCTGAGCATTACACTGTAGCTGTAACATGTGTCTCAGCATGGCCGGTCCCCAAATATGCGACTCTTGACACATCGCAGGAACCACTGCTGCTTCGGGCTGAGAGGATTTCAGACTTGTTGTGAGGGTCTGCAGACTGGCTGCTTCCAGCTGCCTGCACAGTGCAGCAACACTCAGAGCGCAGAGGAATCTGTGCTCTGGGCTGTGATTCCGAGTATGGGGCAAAAGGTGCAAGACAGCATTATAATTACTTTCATACTTCCCATTCACATCGCATCCAGAAACGGGGGGCTCAACCGTTTTGCCATTTTTCTCACTCTCCCTTCCCAGGTCATGACGGAGTGTTTGCACCAGATTCTTGCTTTTAGGTAGACATGTGTCCCTGTTACTAATCTCCCCACAAAGCTTCCTTGTGACGTTGCCAACATCCTCACATCTAGCTAAGAGCGTTGCCCTCAGGGCAATGTGGCAAAAGACCCCCAAGGTGAGCAGCAGCCCGCCTAGAGGACACTCTGCACTGTGGTAGAGATCCCAGGCCTGCTGCATACACTCCTGGCTGCAATACTTGGCATAGCTGCATCCATCACAGGGAACTGTGGCCAACGTGTGCTTCAAGCACCGGTGACAGTAGAGATCCCCGTTGGTCACTCTGGTATCCCACTTGCTCTCCAGGCCGTCAGGCCGCGGTGGCATTTCCCCTGGGTTAAGGACACTCACGAAAGCCTCCTCTCTCACCAGGAGCTCTCCCGGGAGAATATCCTTTGTGGCAATCAGACTGCGGCCTTTTAAAGGGTCTGTGCATAAAGTGACAGATGATGATGCACAGGAAATCTGTTCGTTCTCTTCCCTGAGGTTCATATCCTCAAAGCCAGTGGTTAGAGCTGCTGGGAAGGTTTCCGTGGGGTTCTCCTTTTCTTGGACCTTCCTTTTCAGACGACAGAGGGTGCTCTGCAGAATTTGAAACTGGGAGTTTGCCAGGGTTTGTCTGTCAGTGAAATGACTTTCAAGATCACTGATGATCTGGCTTGCCTCCTGTAGTTTCCCCAGGGTCACCAGACACTCTGCCTTACGTAACATCATCTTGAGTTGCAATCTTTCTGGATACCCATGCATCTGTGCTCTGGTGATGTCTTTAAGACATGTCTGAAAACAGAAAGGAAATCCCAAAATGATCCTTGGTCCCTACTCCTCAATATCTACCGAAAGTCTTAACAAAAATCTAGAGGAAAATACAAGATTATTAAAAAGGGAGCAACTGCAAGCATATCTTTATTTCTTTAAATCATATTCTACCATGTGATCTTTTGAGTGATTAGAAATCCATGCTACAGAGATTATACTGAACCACCTTATTAAATATTTCTGCTTTTCAAGGAAAATAGTCTTACAGATAGAAGAATTATAGTATGGTGACTAAGGGGGCAGGGCCTGCATCCCAGTACCAACTCTGCTTCTTACAAGCTGTATGACCTTGTGCAAGTGACTTAATTTCTCAGTGTCTTAGTTTTCTCATCTGAAAAATAGGGAAAATAATTGCTCTGTTGCATACGGCTGAAATAAGGATAAAAATAAGGTAATCTATCTAAAGTGCTGAAAAGAGTGCCTGGAACATTGTATGTGCTCAATATATGGTAATCATTACTATAAGAAGGGAAATAGAAATAACCAATACAAGGAAGTTAAAAAGGGTTAAATGTTTCACAAGTCCTTCCGATCGCTGTCTTCAGTACTCCAGGACTTCCTTGCTTACAACCCAGAGTCTTGCTCTTCTTTTTTAATCCAAAGGGCAATAAGTGTAATCTTGTAATTATTGAAATCATTCTTATTCTAGTGCATAATTTAAATTTCTGTGGAATTCTGAAATGGATGTACCAAAGTGGCAATTTAGAGCTTATCCTTGGATCTCAAGTATGGAATGAGAAGAAACCCACCCCCAGCCAAAGCCCACCCCCTCACTGATATACACAAGCATTTTGGTGCCACTTTTATTTTCCCACTCGAAATGCATATTAAAGGTGAGCTATGTTATTGCAGGAATCATCTTGAACACGCTCTACTTATTTAAAACACACACACACACAAGTAAATAGTTTGCAAACACTTGGAACCTGAAGTATTATTAGCAACTTATCTCACAGCTGATCTCAACACTGAGAACTGCTGACCCAATGGGTATAGTCCAATGGCCTGTGGAATGTGCCATGATCTCTTATCAACCCATATAATCACCTCTGACAAGTAAAATGAATCAGGAGAAAGAACAAGTTTGGTAGGAGATCAATTTGCTTCCAATTCAACCAATTGCACCATGGCTCAATTTTATTTTTATTTATTTATTTTTAAATAGAATTTTATTGTTTTCAGAGAGAGGAGAGGAGAAAGAGAGGGAGATAGAAACATCAATGATGAGAGAGAATCATTGATTGTCTACCTCTTGCACGCCCCCTACTGGGGATCAAAGCTGCAACCAGGGCATGTGTCCTGACCGGGAATTGAACCGTGGCCTCCTGCTTCATAGGTCCATGCTCAACCATTGAGCCACGCTGGCCAGGCTCAATTTTAGTGTTCTAAGGTAGGAGCAGAGACGAAGGTCTAGTCCTCCAGCAAACCTCCTCCAGATCCTCTCCAATCACACCAGGCATCCTAATACTCACTTCATACTGACCCAGGCGGAAGAGGGCTGCAGAGCGATTGGCATAACACAATGAAATGTCCTCAGTGTTTGGCCTTGAATGCGATACTCCCTGCAAAACAATGAACCAGTTAAGGTATAAATGGAGAATAGCATCTTTAAAGTATTTTGTTTGCAGATAATAGGGGCTCTACTACTAAAGACTGTATGCAATTAGGAAAATTTAATGGATTTCCTTGTGCATCACCTGCTTCAGCTTCATTTCTAACTACTTTTGAGCAAAGCTGCGAAGAGCAAGTGAAGAAATAAATATTCAAAGCACTTTGAAGATAACAGCATCAGACACAGCTTCTTCAGGCACAAACAATACTAAAGGTAAATGACAAGCGAGGAGCATAATCCTGCACATAATAAAGAGTGAGTGGCACAAACAGAAATTCACAAAAGAAGAAGCACTAATGATACATGGGAAACAAATGGGTAATTCATATAGAGATAGCCAAATATATGAAAATAAAGCAAAGAAGGGCCCCGTTTGTTCTACCACCAAGGATCTATACATATAAAAGCCTAAGTGACTGACCGGTCAACCGGTCGCTATGACATGCACTGACCACCAGGGGGTAGATGCTCAATGCAAGAGTTGGCCCCTGGTGGTCCGTGTGCTCCCATAGCCAAACTCCTGCAGCTGGCCAAACTCCTTTGGTCCATCCCCCCCGCCCCTCCCCCGGCCCCCGCAGACAGGCTGAGGGACCCCACTTATGCACGAATTCGTGCACCGGGCCTCTAGTTAATAATAAAAAGGGTAGCATCTCAAAGCACTGGAGAAAAGATGGGAATTATTCAGTAAAAACTATTGAGGAAAATAGGTAGCCACTGAGGAAAAATAAACTTGGTTCTCTATATATGATAAAACTTTCAATAGGATAAATTCCAAATGAATCAAAATCTTAATGTAAGAAATGAAACTATAAGAGCATTGGAAGAAACTACAGAAATAGTCTAACGGGATGTTGGAGTGAGGAATACCTTTCTAATTATGACACAAAACCCAGAAGTCATAAAAGGTTAATAAATTTGACCACATAAAAATAACAAATTTCTTTACAGCAAAAACCGATAAAAGCAATATCAAAAGACAAACACTGAACTGGAAAAATATATCTGCAACTCATATTATAGGCAAAGGGCTCATTTCTTTACTTTATGAACAGTTCCTACAGATCAATAAGATGACAACCAATAACTCAATTGGAATATAAGCAAATTATATGCACAGTTCTAATGGGAAATATAAATGGCTCTTAAACATATAAAAAAATACTCAACCTCATCCATAATCAGCAAAATGCAAATTAAAACTTTACTGAGATTCCATTTTTTTACCTATCAGTTTGGCAAAGAAAAATAAAATTGCTAGGACACTGAGGTGGTAAAGAAGTGGGATAGTAATTATTCTCATGTGTTGCTAGTGGGAGGGTAAACTGGTCTCATGATTATAGAGGCAATTTAACTATACGGATCCATTGACCCAGCAATTTCTTTTCTAGGAATTTATCCTACAGATATCTATTTATCCTATAGATATGTGCAAAATAACATACATGCAAAGTTTCGCATCATAGAATTGTTTGAAATAGCAAGATAGAAAACGACAAATATTCATCTATAGGACATCAATTAAATGTAAAAGTGATCTTAAGATATTAAGTGGCAAAAGGACAGTGCTAAAGACTGTATAAAAAGAGTGTGGCCCTATCCAGGTAGCTCAGTTGGTTAGAGCATCGTCCCCATACACCAAGGTTGAGGGTTCGATTCCTGGTCAGGGCACATACAAGAATCAACCAATGAGTGCATAAATAAGTGGAACAACAAATTGATGTCTCTCCCCCTCGCCCCCCTCTAAAATAAATAATTTTTAAAAGTGTGTGTGTGCAGGAGTGGAAGATTATTTGTATTATGTATAGAGGCCAAAGTAGCTCTAGAAAGATACATTTAATACTGTATCTTCTGAGCATAGGAAATGAGGTGGCTGAGGACAGAGGAAGTAGACTACACTGTATAATCTTGCACTTTTTGAATTCTAACTACATAAACACATTTCCTATTCAAAAGTAACTGGATAAAATAATAAAACCATAATAATCCAGTATTGCTTAGGATATAGAGGTATGAGTATTCCCATAATCTGCTAAAGGGATGTTAACCAATTCTCTCCTGGAGAACAATTCAGCATCAAGTACCAAACGCCTTAAAAAATTACACTCAGCTGACCCAGCACCTGCTCTTCTGGGAACTTAATCATAAGGAAATAAGCAGATGTGTACAAATATTTACATCGGAAGATGCTCCTTGCAGCTTTATGATACCAAACAATCTGCCAACATTAGATGTTAAATCAAGTGTAGTTCTCTGTAATGGAACACTAAGCCAGCCGTAAAAAATCATGTTCTAGTGGAAAATTTAATAACACGAGAAAATGGTCACAATAAATTGTAGCAAGGAAAAAGCAGGTTACAAAACGCTAAGTACAGCATTATCCCAATTTTGTAAAAGAAAAATGTATTTTCAGAGGAAACAGTGGCTGGATGGATATAAGCAAAAATGTTAACCATGCCTATCATTGGCTGTGGGATTTCTTTATTCTCTGTGCTTCTCTATATTTTCCAAGTAAACATATGTTGCACTTGCAATCAGACAAAAGCAACAACTATGATTATAAAAAAGAAAGAAAATCACTTATTAAAAATTGCAAAGTATCATAATCACCAAAATACTAGCTTCCTGAAATAGGAAGGTCCATCTCCCTCCTCATCCACTCTTTTTTTCAGTCTGATTTTACTTTTTAGTTTTTGTGTTTTTTTATATATGTTTTTGTTGATTTCAGAGAGGAAGGGAGAGAGAGAGACAGAAACATCAATGATGAAAGAGAATCATGGATCAGCTGCCTCCTGCACACCCCACACTGGAGCTCGAGCCCACAACCCGAGAATCGAACTGTGACCTCTTGGTTCATAGGTCATCACACTCAATCACTGAGCCACACAGGCTGGGCTTACATGTTTTTGTTGAACAACTTCCATGGGATCACATTTATGGCGCACACACATAAAGTGGAAGAGATTAGCTCTGAAGAAGAACTAAGCCATCTATCAGTGGATCATTACATCTAATGAGTTTTAATTCTTTAGCAATTACTAACACATTATTCAGCTAAATACTTGGTTACAACGTTACAAAGCAGGGCTTTTTAGCAATTATTGAAGCTGCTGCTGTAGGTCGGATTGTTTTTGGGAAAAAGATTAAAAACTTTAAACATAGGCCTGCTAAAGATTCACAGTAATAGTACACTTTCAAATATACACTCTTGCCCTAACTGGTTTGGCTCGGTGGATAGAGCGTCGGCCTGCGGACTGAAGGGTCCCGGGTTCGATTCCGGTCAAGGGCATGTACCTGGGTTGCGGGCTCATCCCTAGTAGGGGGTGTGCAGGAGGCAGCTGATTGATGTTTCTCTCTCATCGATGTTTCTAACTCTCTATCCCTCTCCCTTCCTCTTTGTAAAAAATCAATAAAATATATTAAAAAAAAAATACACTCTTCTTTGTTTTTTGTTTTGTTAATCCTCACCCAAGGATATTTTTCCATTGATTTTTAGGGAGAGTGGAAGAGAGAGGGCAAGGCAGAGAGAAACACTGATGTGAGAGAAACACATTGATTGGTTGGCTCCTGCACGAGCCCTGACCAGGGCCCAGGCCAGGGAGGAGCCTGCAGCCAAGGTACGTGCCCTTGACCGGAATCGAACCCGGGACCCTTTGGTCCGCAGGCCGACACTCTATCCACTGAGCCAAACCGGCCAGGGCTACACTCATTCTTTTAATATACAAGATCACAGACCTGGTGCCAGGGAGTGATCCATCTTGCTTTAAATCTATGGAAGTTATGGAAGGAAATCTTTTAGGGATCTTGTTCCAGTTCCTACCATGAAGGAGGACACAAGAGCAATAGGTTGATAAAAGCCAGTATTCCTCCTCAAAATCTAGATCATTGATGGTTGGTGTAATTTTTAAAAAATATATATATTTTATTGAATTTTTACAGAGAGGAAGGGAGAGGGATAGAGAGTTAGAAACATCGATGAGAGAGAAACATCGATCAGCTGCCTCCTGCACACTCCCTACTGGGGATGTGCCCGCAACCCAGGTACATGCCCTTGACCAGAATCGAACCTGGGACCCTTCAGTCTGCAGGCTGACGCTCCATCCACTGAGCCAAACCGGTTAGGGCGGTTAGTGTAATTTTTTAAAAAATATATTTTATTGATTTTTTACAGAAAGGAAGGGGGAGAGATAGAGAGTTAGAAACATCGATGAGAGAGAAACATCGATCAGCTGCCTCCTGCACATCTCCCACTGGGGATGTGCCCGCAACCCAGGTACATGCCCTTGACTGGAATCGAACCTGGGACCCCTCAGTCCGCAAGCCGATGCTCTATCCACTGAGCCAAACCGGTTTCGGCTAGTGTAATTTTTAACTATTTGTTGATAACCTTCAAAATGGAGTTCAACTGGGCTGTGGCAATTGAGCTTGTTTTCCTTTCTAACTTCATCTGAGTCACATGTGGCTAACCAAAAATCTAGCTGCTCTCTAAACTGGGACTATCAAACAGCCTCATTTGACAAAAATGGCATACAAGTCCATGAAAGTTGACAGACATGAACAAGGTAGGGGTAAGGGTCCAATACTACTGCTACAGGGTGTATGAAGGAATACTGAATTCAGGGCATACCCTACAAACTACCCTTTGTTTCAGAATATAGCCAACAGTGGAATTCTGTCAGTTTTCTTTTTCAAATCCAACCCACAAATTATCGACAAAGCTACCACTGGCTACACAGTTGGGCATTTGAAGAAATATGCCTAGTTAAATTGTTGAAACAGCCCCTTCCCATTGAGCTGGGAGTGTCTTACCTTAGTGTACAGCACTGTGGCTCCCATATAATCCTTCTCCTGAAATTTTTTGTTTCCTTGTTCTCTGTAGAAAAGGGGAGCACCGGGGTCCTTTCCCACTAGGTAACCGCTAGAAAGCCTTTTTAAAAACATTTCATCCTCAGGTCTTTATGGAGAAAGAAACAAAAAAACGATAACATATTTCAAGGGAGGCTTTGTTATTTCAAGGAAAACTTTTAACTATTGTGTTAGGGGCAGAAATAGAATATTGGGGACCAGCTCAATGATAAGAAACATTAATCATGCTCTATTAACCAGGATGGTTCTGTTCTGCTTAGAGAAAGCACATTCTAACCCGGCTGAGAGTTGTACGCCCTGAGACCTGGGAGCTAACGTCGGAATGCAGTCCAGCCAGCCTCCTTTTGAGAGAACTGCCTGTCATGATGGAAAGATTTACAACCTCGTGGCAGAAACAGTCTAGTCCTGGAGGCACCCGCCCTTTACAACCCCAGCCCTATTGCCTGTACCCATGATCCCGTGCCTGCTTTCCCATGCCTGGAATTCTTACTTTCTTATGTAACCTTTGCCTTTCGACCCAATATAAGCAGCTGGTTTATAGGAAGGGTTAGAGCAGATTTTGTGGATGACCTGCTGCTCTCCCCTACTGCCAGCATTACTGGAATAGACACTCATATCTGATTCAACCCTGTCTCTGCTCAATTGGCTCAAGGCGTGACAGGCAGCCCAGACCCATTGGTTGCCTGGTTACAATTACACTTGAAAATGATGATCTGCAAATCATTGGGACACATGAGGTTTTATTATGTAATGTGATGGGAGTGGCAGGGGAGTGGGGATCTTGTGGTCTCAGAGACTTAGGGACTGGAATTTCTATTTAGGGGATGGAGGGCTAAATTTTTATTCTTTTAAAAATATATTTTTATTAATTTCAGAGAGAGGGAGGGAGAGGGAGAGAGAGATAGAAACATCAATGATGAGAGAGAATCATCGATCAGCTGCCTCTTGCATGCACCTTACTGGGGATCAAGCCCCCAACCTGGGCATGTGCCCTGACCAGGAATTGAACCGTGACCTCCTGGTTCATGGGTTGATGCTCAATCACTGAGTCATGCCAGCCAGGCAGAAATTTAATTTTTAATAAATGTAGCATTTTGAAGCAATGGGGAAAGGTTGGACTGACTATTCAATAAATACTGTGAAAAAATTATCTGGAAAAATACATCCAGTACTCTCTCATGTCATACAGAAAAATAAGTTCCAGATGGATTAGAGAACTAAAACAAAAACACAAAACTAAAAAAAAATGTTAGAAAAAAAATAAAGGATATTTTTATAATCTTTGAGTATAGTAGACTAACTAAGACACATAACCCAGAAGCCAAAAAGAAAATGACAGACATGGCTGTATAGAAGTTAAAACATATACACACAATTTATATATAATGCAAGACACCATAAATAAAATAGATAAATAACAGACTAAAAGAAAAATTTGTAGTATATATAACAAAGAATTACACAGCCAGATTTACAAATTAATAGGAGAAAGAAAGATAATCCACTAGAAAAATGGGCAAAAGACAGAAATGAACAATTCACAGTTGATATATAAATGGATAGTAATATTGGAAATGGTGAATTACTTTACTAGTAATCAGAAAAATGAAAATTAAACAAGATTATTTTGTCCTTGTGGTTGGCAAAATTAAAGACTGTTGCTTTTAATGTTGGCGAGGACATGGGAAAGTGATTTTCATATGCTATTTGTGGTAAACTGGTAAAGCCTCTTTGGAAGACAATTTTGCAGTATTAATTTAATTTTAAATGCTCATAACCATTGATGCAACAATTCCTCTTCTCAGGTCCTATGTTAAGTTCTAAATGTATGTACAAAAACATATATAAAAGTTGTTCACTGCAGCACTGTAACAGTAAAAAAAAAAGAAAAACAACATAGAAATAACTAATTACCCATCAACAGGGAAAAGAATAACTAAATTTGCCATATTACACTAGCAATACCATGTAGTTACTAAAAAGATTAAGGTAGGATGTTGGAAAAAACCTCACAGAACCAACCACATAATATAATTTAACAGAGAGTAAAAAAGATATGTGCATATTTATCTACAAATGAATGAGAATACCTAAAAAGAACTAGAAAGACACTGTGTTAGTTGCTGGCACAAAGATGAAATGTGTACCTTGAACTTGAAACATACGTGTTTATGTGTCTGCTCAGATGAGGTCCTCATTTATGTGTCATATTTAGCATTAATATGTGTCAGTCACTGAACTAAGAGCTTTATACACATTATCAAACTGTCATTCAATCAGTATTTGAGTACCTGTGTTTTTGAGACCGCACTGCTCTAGTCTAAAGAAAGACAAACAAATACTGACAAGGTCCTTGCCCTTATGGAGTTTATAGTCTAGTAGTGAAGACAGATACTAATCAAATGATTACACAAATATAAAAAGGAAAGGTATGCAGTGTTGTAAATGTATAAAAAATGAACATGTCTTAGCTGGTTTGGCTCAGTGGATAGAGCGTCGGCCTGTGGACTGAAGGGTCCCGGGTTCGATTCTGGTAAAGGGCACATGCCTGGGTTGCGGGCTCCATCCCCAGTAGGGGGTGTGCAAGAGGCAGCCAATCAATGTTTCTAGCTCTACCTCCCTCTCCCTTCCTCTCTGAAATCAATAAAATATATTAAAAAAAAAAAATGAACATGACCCAGCTGGGATCCAAGGAAAGCTTTCCTAAGGAAAGATTTATATGATTCTGAAGTATGAGCAGAAGTTAATTAGTTCTTAGGGCATGGTGGAGTAGAAAGGAGACAGAAAAAGAATTTCAGGCAGAAAAAATGTAAGTGGAGACCATGTGGTATAAAGAAGCATAATGCATATCAAGAACTGAAATAAGGGGAAGGGGCGGGAACAGAGGGAGGGAGTCAATGGGGAAAATAAAGGGGGGCGTCTATAATACTTTCAACAAGAAAGATAAATTTAAACAAACAAACAAACAAACAAAATAATTGAAAGAAGGCCAATATGTCTGAAAGGGGAGTATGATGAAAGAGGAGGCCAGAGGATAGGCAATGGTTAGATTGCAATATCTTTACTGACTATCTATATGAAGAATTTTAGTATTTATTATAAGAGCAAAAGCAACTCCTAAAAGGTATTAAGTGAGATCAATAAAATTGATTTGTGTCCTGGGTGGTGTGGCTCAGTTGGTTGAGCATCCCCCCATACACCAAGAAGTGGTTAGTACTTTTACCACTTGCCAAGTTTTGAAAGGTATTTTCATTAGGTAGAGAGTTCTAGATTGGCAAGTTTTATTTTGCGTTGTTTTTATATGTGCCATTTAATTGTCTTCTGGCTTCCATAGTTTTACTGGAAAAAAGTCAGCCATTGTCTTATTTTTACTCGCATATGGGTAACATCTTTTTTTTCTTCTTTTGTTTTTAAGATTTTCTTTTTCTTTCTTTCTTTTTAGAATTTTATGGTTTTCCTAACACAAATACAATGTATACACAATCTGTCTATTCATTTTCTTCGCTGTGCAGCCTGGCATTGGAATTAGTAACTCTGATGGCCAGCTGAGCTGCTCTTTCCACAATAGCTTTGTGGTTCTTTGAGGATACGTTGTGTGCAATCTCAGCACACACAGTAAGAGTTGTTACACATCAGCAGCACGTCAAGCTCCTTGAAGCTGTGGACCAGAAACTTCCAAAAGCCACTGGGCAGCATGTGCTTTGTTTTCTTGTTGCTCCCATAACCAAGGCTGGGCATCAAGATCTGGCCCTTGACCTTCTGCACATCCTATTGTCAATGCCTCTAGGCTTTCACCAGTTCCGCTTAATTCTGACATATTGGTTTGACTGCAGATGAACTTCTTGGTCCTCTTTTTGATAATCTTGGTTTCACAAGGGTCTGAGGGCAGCCATGGTGCCAACCAGGAGATGGCTGCCACCTAAGATTTCTTCTTTTTTCTTTAGTTTTTGGCAGTTTGAGTCTGCTGTCCCTCGTGCGAAATTATTTATGTTTACACTGTTTGGGATTTGCTAAGCTTGTGGAATCTGCGGGTTGACGTCTTTTACCAGGTTTAGAGAATATGTGGCGCAAAATAGGTGATCAATAAAAATTCACTGAACTTGTAGGAAACTCTTGTTTCAGTTTTTCTCTCTCTATATGTGTATGTGTACCACGTTGGGATGTAAAATATTTCTTACTGAAGAGAGTAGTCAAGAGAGTTTGAAAAATACTGGAGTTAATCCTCTAAGGTCCTTTCCGAATTTGAGCACTTAGCAATTTCTATGTACAGCTGGTAAATCTCCACTACAACCTCTGGGAAATGGCAATGTTCACAGCCTAGTGACGATATAGCAAGGCACTGATTATTGAAACATAACATTGATACCGAAAAAGCTAAATAGCATCCCTACCTTTCCTATAATAGTAGGTTAGGAAACACTGGAAATAGCAAGAACTGCTGAATGTCCCAAAATATAAAAATCTGAATTTAATCCTTCCATCAAAAAGATAACTTAAGAGCAAATGACAAACGGGAACATTTTCCAGATCAAAATTTCCCTGGTTAAAGCTTCCATTTACTTACTGAAGAAGCGAAGAGGAGTGAAGAAAGATATCGCTCAAAGTCTCTGCTGTACAAATTGTGACCTGAATGGATTTTGGGAGCAAAGACCACTTCTGAAGTACATATGATTTCCACTCATCCACAGGCAGATCCATGGTACTTTAGATCTACAAAATGAGTAAGAAAATAAGGAGCTCAGATTTCTACTGATGTGTAGTTCTAGCAAATCAAGATTTCATTCCAGCAAGCATGAAGCCACAAAATCAATTCTTGTGATCTTTTTCTTTTAGTCCTCACCTGAGGACATGCATTGAGAGAGGATGGGAGGGAAGGAGGGAGAAGGAGGGAGAGTGAGAGGAAGTAGAAAAAGGAGAGGGAGAGGGAGAGGGAGGGGAATGAGAGAAAGAGACATTGATGTAAGAGAGAAACATTGATGACAGCCTCAGTGCGCATACCCCTTAATGGGAATGGAGCTCCCAACCCAGGCACATTCCCTGACAGGGAATCACACCAGCAACCTTTCTGTGCACAGAACTATATTCAACCAACTAAGCCACTCCGGCCAGGCTATTCTTGTGAACTTTTTCAATAGTTATTTATATGCTGAAGAAGGATCTACATTCTCTCATACCAGTTCACTCAACTGTCCTTTCACTTAGAAATGTTTAGCCCTGGTCGGTGTGGCTCAGTGCATGGAAAGGCTGCTGGTTGGATTCTTGGTCGGTGCACGTGCCCAGGTTGCAGGCTCCATCCCATTAGGGGGCGCCTGTGGAAGGCAGCTAATGGCTATTTCCTTCTCATATCTATGTTTCTCTCTCTGTCTCTCTCCTTCCTCTTCCTCTAAAAAAATTCTTAAAAAAAAAAAAAAAAGAAATGTTTATGAAAAGTGTGGGGAGCCGCTATAGGGTTAAACCTCGGACTGACCTGGTGGCAAAGTCACAAACAAGTCCCAGCTTAGAGGGCATAGTCCTCTAAAGCATAATTAGGCTTGACCTTATGACGCTCCCTAGATCTTACCTGGGAAGCTAATGGGCTCAGGGAAGTGCAGCAAGAACAAGAACAAAAACAAATGAAACTCACGAGAACAGTGTAACTATGGAGACCACTACCTTGTTTACCTCTGACTATAAAATAAAGGCTCAGCTTGCCTCAGGATCTTTCTCTGTGGCCTCAGCCAGGCACAGGAAGATCCACGGGGACTAAAGAGAGCTAGAGAGTTCTGAACGGAGTCTCCGTGTAAGACATTCTTCGCCGACTCGGTCCACACCTTTGGGAACCCCTGGACCGCTGGGGCTGGACCTCGGCGGAAAAGCCTCCTCTGTTCCAGGAACTGTGCTACATGACTAGACAGCCACCGTCCCTGTCCCCTTAGACCAGCCGTTCTCAACCTGTGGGTCGCGATCCCTTTGGGGGTCAAACGACCCTTTCACAGGGGTCGCCTAAGACCATCGGAAAACACATATATAATTACATATTGTTTTTGTGATTAATCACTATGCTTTAATTATGTCCAATTTGTAACAATGAAATTGGGGTCACCACAATATGAGGAACTGTATTAAAGGGTCGTGGCATTAGGAAGGTTGAGAACCACTGCCTTAGACCTTCATCTATCCCAGTCGCTTAAGCCAGAAACCTGAGGGATATCTGAGATTTTTCTCTCTTTATTTTATTATTATTTTTTTAAATCTTCACCCGAGGATATTTTTCCCATTGATTTTTAGAGAGAATGGAAGCGAGAGGGAGAGATAGACAGAAACACTGATGTGAGAGACATCAATTGTTTGCCTCCCACATGCCCCCGACCAGGGCCAGGAGCCTGCAACAGAGGCCCGTGCCCTTGATCGGAATTGAACCTGGGACCCTTCAGTCCACAGGCTGATGCTCTATTCACTGAGCCTAACCGGCCAGGGCCCGAGATTTTTCTTTCTACTCTTCCCTGACAGTGAATCAAAACGGCACCATTTCTGTGCATAGGTTTGTTTATATGCTGTAGAAGGATCTATATTAAGTTAACAAATATTTCTATCTCTTACATAGTTCATTCCCCTCCGCCCCCCTCCTTCAATCGCCTTTAGTTCAAGCCTCACTCTCTTGTTTGGCATTCTTTCCAGAGTATCCTAACAAGTGTCCATGCCCTCCATCCTTCGCCCTGTCCCCCAATTCAATCCATCCTCCAAATTTATCAATTCTCCTAGAATTCAGGAAAGCCTGGTACAACCCTTTATTATTTTGTTTACTTTCTAAAGCTCAAGTATCACTTTTCCTCTGCAACCTACTATCCTGAGCTACTCAAAGCTATTCCCAGCTTGACAGACTATTCATCTGATAGTTTTTTTTTTTTTTTAAGAGGTGTCCTTTTTTTTTTTAAAATTATTATTATTTTTTTTTACAGAGAGGAAGAGAAAGGTATAGAAAGTTAGAAACATCGATCAGCCTCCTGCACACCTCCTACTGGGGATGTGCCCACAACCAAGGTACATGCCCTTGACTGGAATCGAACCTGGGACTCTTCAGTCCGCAGGCTGACGCTCTATCCACTGAGCCAAACAGGGTAGGGCCACCTTACTAGTTTTTGCACAGGTTACTCATTTTCCTGGGGGCATCCCTACTCTCACTTTAAGTGCACAAGGCAAATGTCCACACATCATTCAAGATTCAGTTCAAGTGGCACCTCCTCCGGGAAGCCTTCCCTGATTTCCCATCTGTGTGATTCCGGCACACTTGTCTCTTTCCGGGGGCCGATACCATGTGTACCTGGAGTTAGGGCTACTCACAGTGGAAGCTCCCTCGACAGACGGCTCGCCTCTGAGGTCAGGAACCGGGTCTAATTTACGCTCAGAAACTCCCACTGTGCTAAGCTCAGGATCCACACACAGCTTTTACTACATTTAGCAGCGGGGCATCAGCTCTAACTCTGCTCTGGGTTACCAGGCTGTCTGCCCGCTCCAGGCCGAGCCGGGCATGCTCCCGAGAGCCCGCCAGCAAAGCCCCCGGAACTGGTCCCCGGGGCCAGTAGCGGCGTTCGCGTCACCCTTGGCGCGCCCGGCAGTTCAGCTCCCCGCCTTGCGGGCCCAGTTTTCCCGGGAAGCGGCCCGGAACCTGGGCTCCGGAGGGTCACGTGGGCCTCCCGCCCTGCCTCGGCCAATGCGGTGGCTGCTCAGCTCCTAGGCCCGCCCCTGCGCCGTGCGCACGTCAGGAGGCGGAAGTGGCGTACGCGGCTCCTCGGGCCAATTGCTTTAGAGCGCGCCGGACCCGGGCCGTGAAGCCGGTGCATCCGAGGATCAGAAACGCGGGAGTTGGCGCGGCGGAGTCATGGGGGGACACCTGAGCGAAGGGGCCATTGCGGTGAGGAGACGCCTGCGAGCGGGGCTGGCGGGCCCGGGTGGCGTGGGTCTTGGGGCTGTGCGTAGTGGAGAAGGGGGAGAGGAGCTGGGGGCGATGGGGAGAGAACGCGGGAGGGGGAGATAGCGGGGACGGGGGAACCGTCGGGTCATTCCCTAGAGTCATCACCCTTTCTTGGGAGAATTTTTCCTATCTTTTAAACATGCTTACGTTTTCCTGCTTAAGAATACGAAACAAAATAAGCTGTGGATTCCACCCCCTCCCATCCACGGCCGCTCTCCGCCCCTTCATCCACAGCCAGACTTCTCCAGAGTTGTCTGTTTTCAGCTATTTCATTATCAGCCCTTTAACCCACTCTAATCAGTCACCCCTTGATCACTGTAGACATAACCGTGGCTGAAATTAACAGTGCCTCCAAGTCGCTAAATCCAACGGACACTTTTTAGTTTTCAGTTTAGTAGAGTTCTCCTGAGTGTTTGAGTCCCTGGAGTATTGCTTCCTAAGGGTGACACTCTTTCCTTTTGGCTCTTGTAGCTCCTTTGGCTGGTCTTTCCCCATCTTATTGGCATTCCCGCTTTGTAAATGTTTGTTGACACTAGGCTGGGCTCTAGGCCCTCTTTTCCCCCAATCTCTTGTTAATTGCTCACAGATTCCTTTGTCGGGAGGACCTTAACGATGAAAGACAACCTCTGTAATCTCCCTGCCCACCTGGTATCTTCATGGCATTTTAAATTCAGCACGTCCCAAAGCAGATCCATTATCTTCCCAAATCAGGGCCTCCTCCCGTTCTCTGTTTGGATGAATTGTACCCGTGCGTTCTCTATCTGGATGAATTGTACTGATGTCCTTTACATTATGCCAGCCAGAAACTGAGGAATCATGCTTCCTACATCACCCTGAATGTCCAGTCCATCACCAAGTCACATGCACTTTTCTTCCACATATATCTCTTACCTATATCTAGTTCTCTCCATCCACACTGGCACACTGGATCACTCAGTGATTGAGCGTCAACCTATGAAACAGGAGGTCATGGTTAGATTCACAGGGCACATGCTGGGGTTTCAGGCTCGATTTCCAGTAGGGGGGTGCAGGAGGCGTCTGATCAATGGTTCTCTCTCATCATTGATGTTTCTATCTCTCTTTCCCTCTCCCTTCCTCTCTGAAATCACTAAAAAATATATTTTAAAAAATGTGTATTCTGAAGCAACGGTCTGCTAGCAAGCCCCATGGCCTATGGCCCCGGCTTGAGCTGCCTGCCTTGGGTGTCCAGCCTACTAGCAGATAGGAAGGCCAGTTTTGGTGAGAAACTGTCTGCCAACAATGACTGGTTTCAGAGCTTCCAGGTCTCTAGCTTTGCTCAGATGCTGCAAAATAACTTGCCAGTTCAGCCATTAGCACATTCCTTGGAAAGTTGCAGCCTGTTGAATATGGCATCCAAGGTTATACAAGTGACTGATAATTTTCCAGAACCCTTGATTTCCAAAGGTCTTTCATCTATTTCAAATCCTGTTCGTCCTCCAAAACCAAAATACGTAGACATTTATAATGAATTACCAATGTGGAGAGATAAACATGTAAGTCTTGCACCAGTGTGCACAAATGCAGCAGGTTCAGCTTGACCTTAAAGCAACTGTAACAATATTTAATGTTATCGGACCACATTTAGCCTTTTGTGCTGTGGTGGATGGTATTCAATAAAAGAATGTCTAGTAATTTTTGACTAGATACTAGACATTATGACTATTACATTTAGTGTCAGGATTATGTATATTTCTTTAGATAAATATGGAGTTGTCTAGCAGGCTGTTAATTTACTTGCAGATCATCTCATCCTTTTGAGATGGAGTGGGTCTGGAGTAGATTTTACTCTGGACTGAGTTTAGTCTTATTTCTAAATCATGGCCTTTCTGAGGTGTCTGCTGAATGCACCATGTTCATTGAGTTCTTTCCACTCCGGCTGGTTGGAACACAAATGTATGATAGCCTTTGTAGGCTCCAGTAATTTTTCAGCATATAGCTCTCTGAATGCTTATTCTTTGCCTGGCCTTGCGGAGCCTCACTTTGTATATGCATAATTACAATTCAGCCGGGTAGGTTATTGAAGCTTCTCTGTGTACTAGTAGCTCCTCCCTCTGGTATTCCGCATCTACCAAGTCCAGCTAACTCACCTCCCTGAACTCTGATCTGTACTCAGTAGGACTTCCATGTTCTTCTCGGGTTCCCTTCCCTGCACGATGGTCCCCAAAGTACAGAAAGAAAGCCTGAGTGATCATAGGGCTCACCACATTTGTCTCCCCTTTTTCAAGCATCAGTTTTGCTTTCCCTGTTGTTGGCAATGAGAACAGTTTACATACTTTTGCCCAATGTTTTAGCTTATGTTTGAAGAGCTAATCTGGTATCATTTATTTCAGTATGGGCAGAAGCAGAGGTCAGAAAACCGATTGTTAGTTTTTCTTATGGTTATCTTTACGTGATGGCTTTTTAAAAACAAACTAAAACTTGCTTGATAGTTTTTTCTATAGAAATTATTATTATTTATGTTTAGAGAGAGAATAAGGGAGAGAGAGAGAGAAAGAGAAAGAAAGAGAAACAATGTGAAAGTGAAACATTGATTGGCTGCCTCCTGCATGCTCCCTGCTGGGGATGGAGCCTGCAACCCGGGAATGTTCCCTGAGAAGGAATCATACTGGCAACCTTTTGGTGTATACCTGGGTAACACCCAACCAACAGCCACACTGACCAGAGCTGTTGAAATAATTTTTATAATTGCTAATAGAGCCGTGAGATTTAAAATTCAAAAGGTATAAAGGAGGATTCAGTGCAGTCTGCCTCACAATGTCTCCCCACTCACCTAGTTCCTCTTACAGGAGGCACCCAACAAAATAGGAAGAGACTCATTCATCGAGAACAGACTGACAGCTGTCAGAGGGTAAGGGGTTTGTGGGGCTGAGTGAAAACGGTAAAGGAGCCCTAACCGGTTTGGCTCAGCCTGCGGACTGAAGGGTCCCAGGTTCAATTCCAGTCAAGGGCATGTACCCCGGTTGCGGGCACATCCCCAGTAGGGGGTGTGCAAGAGGCAGCTGAATCGATGTTTCTCTCTCATCGATATTTCTAACTCTCTCTCCCTCTCCCTCTCCCTTCCTCTCTGTAAAAAATCAATAAAATATATATTAAAAAAGAAAAAGAAAAAGGTAAAGGAATTAGACAAAAAACCAAACAAAACCCTCATAGACACAGACAACAGCATGGTGATTACCTGAGGGAAAAGGGGGTGGAGGGGAATAGAAGAAGGTAAAAAGGGGATAAATGGTGATGGAAGGAGACTTGACTTGTGGTGAACACACAATGCAATGTACAGATGGTGTGGTGTAGAGTTGTTCGTCTTAAACCTATATAATTTTGTTAACCAATGTCACCCCAATAAATTTAATTAAAAAAAAGAGGCAACCAGCCCTAGCCAGTTTAGCTCAGTGGATAGAGCATCAGCCTTCGGACTGAAAGGTCCCAGGTTTGATTCTGGTCAAGGGCACATGCCCAGGTTGTGGGCTCAATCCCCAGTGGGGGGCATGCAGGAAGCAGCCAATCAATGGTTCTCTCTCATCATTGATGTTTCTATCTCTCCCTCTCCCGTCCTCTCTGAAATCAATAAAAATAATATATTTTTTAAAAAGAGGCAGCCAGTATTATATAAGTAACTTCTCTTTAAGTGTTTATAATACTCTGTTTTAAGATTTTAGCATATTTACTTAATTCCCTAGTAATGGGCACTATAGAGAATTAATGTGTTGTTATGTGATGCCGGTATTTTAGATGTAGTGAGTGTATCCTTGTTGTTAAGCATGTATCTCACTTTTATAATTTTATAATTTGTCCAGAGTGATAAAACTTAACCTAGATTTTCAAATGATAAGCCCCCAAAAGGCTCTGTTATGTATAGTTTATTACACATGCTAAACTGTAAAAATATGTCCAGTTTTGTGTTTTTTAGGGTGTTCAGCAGCTTGAGTCTTTTTCTTTTTTTAAAAAAAATTTATTTATTTTTTCTTTATTGATTAAGGTATTACATATGTGTCCTTACCCCCGCATTGTCCCCCCACCCCCCACTCATGCCCTCACCCCCCTGGTGTCTGTGTCCATTGGTTAGGCTTATATGCAAGCATACAAGTCCTTTGGTTGATCTCTCCCCCTAACCCCCACCCTCCCCTACCTTCCCTCTGAGGTTTGACGGTCTGATAGATGTTTCTCTGTCTCTGGATCTGTTTTTGTTCATCAATTTATGTTGTTATTAAAATATGTCCAGTTTTAATCATGATTTGAGCTCGTATCTCACAAAAATCTGTTTTTACTCTTTTAGGCCATAATGCAACACGGAGAGACATCCATAAAACCCATCCTCCAAGTCATTGTAAGTAACTATATATATTTTATGTCAAGCAGTTTTTAAATTTACATGTAATCGTAAATTACATTCGATGAAGGACATAAAGATTTGTTCACTTTAGGAAATTCTCTCCATCACAAAAAATAGGCCAGTTGATGTTATAACCCTGAGAAAGGAACCAGGCTTTTAAAAATATACATGTTAGTTTAGCCAGAGGGAGACCTTTGGAGATTCAAATCTGAGATTTCGCCCCTCTGTTCTTTCCACAATTAATGGATGCTGTAGTGCTGCAATCATTATATCTGCCTCCTTATCTTTCTGCCCTTAGGTTTGTCTTGCTCAAATCTGCCTTACATATTGCCTCTCTGTAAAATGAACTTGTCTGCTTAAAATTCTTCATTAGCCCTGGCCGGTTTGGCTCAGTAGAAGGGCCGCACGTTCGATTCAGGTCAAGGGCACAATCTCAATTGAAGGCTGGATCCCCAGCCCGGGTCAGAGCACTTGCAGGAGGCAACCAGTCCATGTGTCTCTCTCACATCAATGTTTCTCTCTCTGTCTCTCCCTCTCCCTTCCACTCTCTCTGTAAAAATCAATGCAAATAATATCCTCAGGTGAGAATTAACAAAACAAAAAAACCCCCAACCAAACAAGAACATTCTTTGTTAACCCTGTCATTTAAGGGGTTCTCAAATTTTCGTGGGAATTTAGAAAATCAATAGAAGCAGAATCATGGATTATACCTGCAGGTTCTGTCTGTTAGCCAGTTGTCTCAAGGCTTATTTGATCGTAAGGCTCTGTTTACATATTTCACTTAAAGCTTCCTCTGATTTCCTTCCAGTTGGAATAAATGTCTCAGTTCTGCCCCATGTCATTATGTGCACACTTCTCTTATGTCTCTCGGCCTCCATCTCTACCCTCATTATAAGCCCCTTCAGGGTACGATTTTTTTTTTTTTCATTTTGTATTTTTAGTATGTTTCCTACACAGTACCTTGCATATATTAGGTACTTTGTTATATATTTTTTTTAGAGTTGGTTTTCAACAAATTGGAGTTAGGGAAGAGAACACAAGAGTATTGGCAACATTTTATTCTCATCTATGTTTGTTTCATAATATTAGTGGAAAGAGGTTGGTGGGACAATCATCAAAACTGATTTTCTTTTACTTGGATTTAAATGTTGAGAGAATGAGCAAGCAGTTCAGTTTGTGTTGATCTAATGGCAAGCCTACTCTCCTGCCACTTAGGGTTACTTATCCCTGGGGACTGGGCAGACAAGCTGGCTAATGAACGGAGTTTTCTCTTCTAGAACATCCGTCCCATCACTACAGGGAACAGTCCGCCCCGTTATCGACTGCTTATGAGTGATGGGGTGAACACTCTATCCTGTAAGTATGATGTATAAATCTCAGAATTTGTATTTAAGTAATGAAAGCATACCCAACATTACGATTGCAGTAATTTGGGGCATTCTAGAAGTCTGCATTTGCTTGGCTATGTAATTCATTCAGACAGAATTGCACCTGGCAGAGAGCGTTCTAACAATAGACTGGATCTAGTGGAAAGCTGCCACTTGGCTTAATTAATTCTCTCTAACTGGTGCTCTATGCTTTCTTTGATTAATTTCCCTCAGGATGATATTGACATTTCGTGAATATGATGGGTTAGCTGTCCTATACTTGCCTTTATGGGTTTTTATTTCCGTGTTGGAAGCTTTACCTGGGAGAAAGGAGAGAATTTGCAGAATATATGCTTGCTATCTCTAGTCACAATGTGAAGGACCTAGAAAAGATTTTTTTAGTCTTTGTCATGAGACCTGAATGATGGAAAAAAATGACTTGGGTTGCTTTAAGAAATGCATACATTTCAGAGTAGCAGCAGTTGTTTAATGCACAGCAAATTATACTGTTTTTCACTATGCAGAGTCTGACTAGTTTTAATTTCAGGAACTAGTTTTAATTTAAGGCATGATTCTTTGCTAGTACAGGTGTGATCAGCTTTCAGATTGTCATGGCTAAAATGTTTTGGAGACTAAAGTAATCTCTGCTTTTCAGCTTTTATGTTGGCAACACAGTTGAACATTCTTGTTGAAGATGAACGATTGTCTAGCAACTGTATTTGCCAGATTAACCGATTTATTGTTAACACGCTGAAAGATGGCAGGTATGTGGTGTGTTTTTTCTCTTTTATTGTGTTATAGAATGGGGCTAATTTTTGAACAGTACATTGTATGCCAGAATTCAATTTGGAATCCAAAAGGCAATGATGAGCTTTCAGCTAAGAATGTACAGCTATTGATTTCTCTACTCAGGTGACTAAATCCTGGCACCAAAGGGAGAGAAATATGGAAACGTTGGGAATTCAGAGCAGGGGATTAAAGCAATCCAGCCAATATAGAGAATGTTGAGTAACTACAGATGCTACGTTCTAGAGACACAGTGATGAACAGAACTGTTATTCACTCATGAGTAACCATTGATAAAAAAAAGCATTTTTGTTGGGGAGTGGCTTTACATTTATTTTCTCAAGTTTTTAGTTTTTAATTACAAAACACAACCAGAACACACGAGGAACAAATATGGCAAGCATTCCCACCTTAATAAGGGTATGTTAATGTATGTTACATTATTAGCTGTCATTTCCAAATAACTTTTTTTACTTATATTTGTTTTATATATCTTTATTCTTTCAACCTTGATATTATTAGTTTGGGATGTCTTTACAGATAGCATATAGTGAGTTTATTTAATTAGTGAGTTTATTCTGCTTAATTTATTATTGATCTTTCCCCCTAAATTTTGTGTCTTTACTGTGTTTTTGCTTTACCGTTTTCTCTTGCTGCCTTGGATTGATTGATTTTTTTTTAATTCTCTTTTTTTCTTCTACTGGTTTTGAAGTTATACATTCTATTTGTGTTTTCTTTGTGGTTACTCCTACATTAAAAAAAAAATCCATATATCATGTAGTTGATCTTCACCCTGATAAAATTTTGTGTTCTTGTCATTATGTTTTGCAAAACAACTTTTGCAATATAACTAATCTATCTGTCTGTCTATCTATCTATCTATCTATCTGAGAGGCTAATATACAAAGTGTCCCCTTGGGAGTTTGACTGGGAGTTCGGTCGCTCACTATGACATGGGCTGACCACCAGGGGCGACATGGAACGAAGGAAGGCCCCAAGGCCCTGGCTAGCAGCTGGCAGTCAGAGAAGGAAGGCCCTGGCCAGCAGCCCGAAAGCCCTGATCAGCCCTGATCACCCCTGATCACTGGCCAGGCCTAGGGACCCTACCTGTGCACGAATTTTGTGCACCGGGCCTCTAGAGTGTGTGTGTGTGTGTGTGTGTGTATTACAAGACTCATATAAACATAAAGAAAAATAACTGTAATCCCATTGCCTAGAAATAACTATGATTAACATTTTGTTGTCTATTCTTCCAGTTTTTTTCTATGAATATAAATACTTACTGAATCTATATTTTCTTTTTAAAATACTTCATAACCACTATGGTTGTATAATACCCTTTTTTAACTTGATAGTGATCATTATTTTTACATGTCCCTAGGTATCCTCTATGTTATGTTACTTAGTATGCAACTGTATGGATTTACCATAACTAAACTTACATCTAAATTGTATATAGTATTTTACTATTGAAAAATGTTTACCAATGTTTCCTTAAATATATCTGAGACTCTATCTTTATATGTGTATTCAATTTTTTAAGAAAAATGTCTACTTTAATAAAAAATGACACAAAGTATAATCTAAGAAATACAGAAAAAGGTACAAAGAAGGAAGAAATTATCTAAAATTTGTACAGCCTAGAAATAAACATCATTTAGTGAGCATCATTCCAAATATCTCCCAGTACATATTTATCAATGATTGGTGGATAGGTAGAGATATATTTGAGATTAGAATGATAATACAAATACAGCCATGCACCGCATAACGTTTCAGTCAATAACGGATCACATATACAAGTGGTCCCATAAGATTACAATGGAGCTGAAAAATTTCTATCTCCTAGTGACATTGTAGCCATGGTAACATCATAGTGCAATACATTACTCACGTGTTTGTGGTGATGCTGGTGTAAATAAACCTGCTCAGCTGGTTGTATAAAAGCAAAGCACATACAATTATGTACAGTATATAATACTTGATTATAAATGACTGTTACTTGTTAATGTATTTATTATACTACCAGAGGCCCGGTGAACGAATTTGTGCACGGGTGGGGTCCTTAGGCCTGGCCAGTGATCAGGACCGATTGGGGCCTGCGGGCTTGGGGTAGGGACTGCGGGAGGTTGGCCGCCGGCCCCAAGGAGGGAGCCGGCCCTTGGCCCCCCGGGAAAGGATCCACATCTGCCGCCACCCACCCCCAGTTCCCTGTCCCAGCCCGGGGCCCAAAGGCCCCAGCGGGGTCAGGAGAGGGGGTGACAGTTGCTGGGCTGGGTGTGGAAGGAACGGACACTGCCGTCTGCACCCCACCACCGCGTGGCTCCTTGCCTCCCCCCTTCCTCCTTCCCTCGCCACCGCGCCACCACTGTGGTGGGTGGGCGGCCCCCGGGGAAGGGAGAGGATGGGAGCGAGACAAAACCCTTGTGTCAAGGGCTGACTTTCAATAGATTGCAGTGAGGGAGCTGCTCTGCTACATACGAAACCCCGACCCAAAAGCAGGTCGTCTATGAATGGTTTAGCACCAGGGGCTGATGTGGGCCGGCTGGCTGTGGGGAGGGACTGCGGGGTTGGCTGGCCGCGGGAGGTTGGCTGTGGGAGCTCACTGACCACCAGGGGGCAGCTCCTGTGTTGAGCGCCTGCCCCTGGTGGTCAGCGCTTGTCATAGCGACTGGTCATTCTGGTCATTTGGTCATAAAGGCCACTTAGGCTTTTATATATATATATAGATACTTTTTAATCATTTTGGAGTGTACTTATAAAAGAAGCTTGCTGTAAAACAAACTTCTCAGGATTGCTTTGGCTCTTGATTGCATTATTTTTTCCTGTGCTTGACTTGTGTTTTTTTTTTTTTTTTTCCAATTGCTTTTCAGTGAGTGGAAGAGGGAGAAACATCGATGTGAAAGAGACACATTGACTGGTTGCCTCCGAAATGAGCCCAATGGGGGTGGGGGTGTGAGCGAACCCATAACCTATAACCCTTGACTGGGAATCAAACCCAGGACCTTCTTGTGTGGGCTGACATTCTAACCACTGAGAAACACTGGCCAGGTCTACCTTGTGCTATTTTAATTTTGTACCCTAAACATAGAAAATCCATGCTAATGTTGTCAGCAGAGACCACATCGAGTGATTGACCTGGAAACAATTAAAATTCATTAAGGACTACGAAGGTGGAAAATCAGGATGGTTATTGCTCACCGGTTGGGCATGTGTCATTCCACCATAGCTATGATCTTGAAGAAGAATAAAGTGATGGAAGCTAAAGGATCTGCTTTGTTAAAGGCAACAGGATTAACAAAAATTAGAGAAGGGCCTATAACAGACATGGAGAAATTTCTAATGACTTAGATTGATGACCAGACACAGAAGTGTATTCCCATCAGCACCATGACAATCAGCTAAAGCAAAAAGTTTGTTTGCAATATTAAAGGACAAGATTAGGCCTAGAGAGCCAACATGGCAGCGTAAGTAAACTTGCTGCCTCTCACAACCACATCAAAATTACAACTAAAATTCAGAACAACCATCATCAGAACCACATGAAATTTGGCTGAATGGAAGTCCTACAACTAGAGAAGTAAAGAAAGTACATTGAGATTGGTAGGAGGGGTGGAGGCACAGAATAGGCTGGTCTGACACCCACTTATAGTGTTTTTTTGAGTGGGATATCTAGGCTGTGGAGCTCCCCCATGAGAAGCAAGGGGTCCCAGTCCCAGCCCCAGTCCCACACCCGACACCCAGCCCAGGATTCCAGAGCGAAGAGAAGTCCTGTAACTTCGGGCTGTGAAAACCAGCGGGGATTGTGGCTAAGTGACAGAGGCTACAGGAGACCCTTTAGGAGGACTTACTCAGGCTCGATCCTTCTGGCTCCAGTGCTGGGGTGGCAGCTTTGGGGAACCCAGAGAATATATGGGGAGGAACTGGATTGTCTGGCATTGGGGCAGGAACTCGGGGGCAGCTTCCTCCCAGATGGGGGTGTTCGCAGGGGTCATTGATACCTCCTTATTTTGGAAACAAATGCCTGGAAGTACTTTCATCCATAAGGAGGCCAAGTCAATAGCAGCTAGGTTTGAAATCTTTTAAGGACAGAATAATAGTTTTGCTTGTGAGCAGCATTGCAGGCCACACATTGAAACCCTTCGGGGCACAGTGAGAACCTCAGAGCCTCCAAGCATATCAGTAAGTGCACACTGCCGATAAGAAGCTGACTGGGGGCAGCTCCTGCGTTGAGCGTCTACCCCCTGGTAGTGAGTGCACGTCATAGTGACTGTTCGTTCTGCTGTTTGGTCGATTTGCATATTAGAATTTTATTATATAGGATGCTCCTGAATATCCTTTCATTGGTAGTCTTTTTTTTTTCCTTTAAGAGAACATTTATTGGATAAATTACAGATTTAGGAAAAGTAATTCCTGGAAGAAATGGACTTAGGAAATGAGTTAAGGAGGTAAAGGAAGGGCCCTTGGATCTTGGGAGCGAGGCAGCTAATGGTAAGGTGCCTGGGGCTGGAATGGGGAGGGAAAAGGGGAAGGGAAAGGCACGGGCATGCTCCCAGGAGAGAGAGCTTTATCGATACAACATCAAAGTGGTGTTGCTCCCTCCAAATTCCAACTCAGACCCAAGGAATGAGTCATAGCAGCTTTCAAGGCCTACTGCCTGAGGAGGACCTTTACAACTGAGGAAGACACTGCTGCAGTTTTGGAAGGAAGGATTGCAGCATCTTCTGACTGCATCAGGACCTTGCTTGGGCTTGAGGTGATGTCACCAAGCAGTGTATAAATGGCATCTGGAAGAAGACACTCAAGAGGTTCATTTATGACTTCAAAGAATTTGCCAAGGATGAGAAGGCTGCAAAAATCAACGATGCTGTGGTTGAGATGGCAAACAGCTTGAACCTGTGTGATGAGGATGAAGTGGAGGAGCTTCTAGAGATGGTTCCTGAGGAATTGACTAATGAGTTGTTAGAACAGAAATGCATAGCCGAAGAAGAGGCAAGGGAAAGGAAACTGCAGGAGAAAAAGAAGAACCCCCAAGAAAATGTAGTGAAGCCCTGGCTGCTGTGGCTCAGTTGGTTGGGCGTCGGTCGACCTGTGCACCATCCCATGCACCGTGAGGTTGTCAGTTCAATTACCGGTCAGGGCACATGCCCGGGTTGTGGGCTCCATTCCTGGTAGGAACATGCAGGAGGCAGCCAATCAATGATTCTCTTTCTTAAAATCAACAAACTATTCTTAACATAGAAAAAAACTTAGTGAAGGGTTTAGCAGAAGCTTTTGTAGATTTCAATAAGCTCCTTAAAAAATTTGAAAACATGGACTCAAACATCAAAAGGTTTTTGTTAATAGAGAGGAATGTTCATGGTGCATTATCTGCTTACAGCAATTCTGTGATGAAAAAAAACAAACCACATGGACATAGTCTGAAGAGTGACGCCTCTTCAAGAAGAGCCTCGGGCAGGTCCTTCAGGAGGGGTTCCAGAATAAGGCATTGTTCTCATGGGAGGTGACAGCTCCCCAGGTCATGGTCCCGGAAGACCTCCCAGTGGGACAAGATATGGAGGGGGAGACGGCGAGATTGATGATCCTGACCCTTTGTAGGCGTAGGCTAATGTGTGTGTTTGTGTCTGAATTTTTAACCAAAAGTTTAAAGTTAAAAACAAAATTTTAAAAATAGAAAATAGCTTATAGAGTAAGGCTTTAAAGAAAGAATATTGAGTGTGAGGAGGTAGAAGAGGTTATAGGGGGGATAAATGGCGGTAGAAGGAAACTTGACCTGGAGTGGTGAACACATAGTACAGCGTACAGATGATGTGTTAGAATTGTACACCTGAAACCTGTATACTTCTATTAACCAATGTCACCCCAATAAATTCAGTCAATAAATAAAAACAATACAGTAAGTACCATAAAATATACACATACTAGATTCAGAGAGAGTTTCAACTATTTTCCACATGCCTTCACTAATATATAAAGGGTAAGTGGAGACTGTAGCTGCCAGTGCTTAAAATTATAATGTGCCAACATGAAAACGCTCATTATAAGGTCCCAGTCTGCATATATCTGCCAAATTTGTTATTGATTGCATTTCTGTTCCCATGATGATGTCTCTTTAGCTCTCTTTATAAGTGAGGTGCTTGTTTAATTAAGGGATAATCATTTCCCGGTGTGAATTACTCACACATGATATAATTTTTATCAATCCATGATGTACCTCACCATATGCACAGGGACCAGAAGTGACTGTTGAGTCCTGAACCAGGGACCAAAGGTGACTGGGTTAAATGGAAACATTGACTTGATTAAATGATGGGATTATAGACTAATTTTGCCCTTGTTTCTTGCTAATTTTTTATAATAAAGTAAAATGAATATATTTTTAAAAAATTCCAAACCTGGAGAAATATTCATAATTTGATCATATTATATATTGTATTCTAAGAAACATTTTGCTGTGATGATGGTAAATAATAAATATTAAATAAAAGTTTTAAGTTTATGAAGTAAAAAGACAGGTGTGTAGTAAGCTGTACAATCTAGGTTTATGTAAGAGCATGCTATGATGTTGGCACAACACTAAAATGACTTATCAGTGCATTTCTCAACACATAGCCCTTGGATAAGCCACGCATGACTGTGTTGTTCTTGCTTTCTTTCTGAATAATTCTGTCCAAAAGCCATTAGGTGAGGCCAAGCAAGGTAGATGTGTACGGGGGAGGGGGTGGTGGTGGTGGCCTGGAACCAGGTGTCAGCACAGTGGGAGGAGGGGTCTTATGGGCTGGCACAGGATGTTGGAGCATGAGCAGGTAATAACACACATGGAGAGAGGGTGGCTGCAGCCCAGTATGGGTTGTCAGAGCCTGAGTAGGGTGAGGAAGAGTCTGAGTGGCCGTTGAGTCCTGAGCCAGTGAAGAGGGCATTTGAGGATGTGGGAGTGGAGGGACAGCAGCAGGTTATTGAGACTGAGTGGGGTGAGGAGGGAGTCCGAGCAGGATAAGGAAGGTGACTGCAGGGAGTGGTGACAGCCCAGCTTGAGATGATAGAATCCAACTGGGGAGAGGAGGGGGCTTGTTTTTAATTGGGCGGAGGTGGCCTAGAGCCACAGATGAGAACCCCGACATGGTGAGGAAGGTAGTGTCCGTGCGTGCAGTAGTGGGGGTGGTGGCAGGAGATTGGTTCTGTATGGGGGAAATTGATCTAATAAATAAATACATTATGGACAATGGAAGCCAGTCAAAGGAGAAAAAGCTGTGATGTTGGATTGAAATTGGAGGTATTGGTAAGCCCAAGGTTTTCATTACACTGTCAGACCTCTGTTCTCCCATCTCGAACAATTCTGACTCTGACCTTTATTTTTGGGGGATGTCTGTTTTAACTTAACCCTTTCATGCCGATACACTAGCATGACAAAAACCATCTCCAAGGCCACAAAGGAGAGAGTGGGCCAGTAAAGTCAGTTAACAGCTCTACCTTGCCTTCCTAACTTCTCAGTAAATTGTTCTATGAATATTTTTCTATGTTTGTTTTGAATTTTAAAACAAGGGCCATCGCCCTGGCTGGTTTGGCTCAGTGGATAGAGCATCAGCCTGTGGACTGAAAGGTCCCGGGTTCGATTCCAGTCAAGGGCACGTGCCTGGGTTGTGGCTCGATCCCCGGTTGGGGGCATGCAGGAGGCAGCCAATCAATGATTCTCTCTCACCATTGATGTTTCTGTCTCTCTCTCTTCTCTCCCTTCTTCTCTGAAATCAATAAATATATATTTTAAAAAAAAGGGGCTATCAAGAATGCTAATGTTGCTAAGGTGTGAAAGAAGCAATGATCACAGGCAGTGATCACAAGGTAGAAAACTTGTTGGATAAAGGAAAAGCAGTTAGCTGGTGACAGAAAAGTGAAAAAGCAAAGGTGCCGTGCTGACTCCCTGAGAGACCCCTGTAACCAGTGCTGAACGTGATTAGTTTAAGGCCAGTTGGGGAGGTTGGATAAATTTAAGAAAAGTGTTTGTTTATAGATGAAACAGTACATTACACATGTACAGCATATAAGAAAGGTTAAAATGGAATCATTTGGGGTCTGGAATGGATTAATTCAATTTATATGATTTCTAATGGGAAAAAATAATTCTGTTTTTGAACAAATTGTTTCTCAAACAGCCTTCTGGAACAAATTAAACTTGAGAACTGAGTTGAATCCTGAGGTTCCACTGTATATTGATAGATATAGAAAGTTACAAACGTTTAGTTTGCATGTGTGTATCATATATATGTGTATATATAGTGTGTGTGTATTCCTAGATCTCTCTATTGAGAGGTTTTGGAGCAGCAATACCCCCTTAGGTAAGAGCCCACTTAGCACTCAGTTCTTGGCTTCTGAATATCATTTTATACAAAAGGAATCAGGGTTTCTAGGAGGATGTTTTATTACAGGCTTGGAAATTACAAGATGAGCCTGAAATATTTTATTGTGCCAGAAAGTAAGATGGGGCCATCAAAAGGACAGAGAAACTAGCTGCAAGGGTCTTAGCACTTGCCAAATCTAGGACAATTTTTAAAAAATCAAAATAAGTATAGTAATAGATTACAACCTATTGAATCAAATAGGAAGGAATTTCTAAATCCATATTGGATAAATGAATATATGGCTGAAATAGAAAGCTTTTTCTTACAACAAGGCCATTTAACAAATGCAGAAGGGATAATGGAATTAGAGTATCGTAGTTTGGCAGCCATCATGGTAATAATTCAGGGAACAGCAATAGGTGCTGTATAAGCTTCCTGTGGCTGCTGTGGCAAATTACCACAAGGTTGGAGGTTTAAAACAACAGAAATTTATTCTTCCTGGAAGTCAGAAGTTGAATCCGTTTTACTGAGCTGAAATCACAGTGTCGGCAGGGCCACTCGCTCTCTGGAAGTCCTGTGGGAGAACCCATTCTTCGCCCCTTCCACTCCTGGTGGTTGCTAGCATTGGCTTAGGGCTGCATCACTGCATTCTCAGCTTCCCAGGTTACATGGCCTTCTCTTCTGTCTGTGTTACATATGCTTCTGCCTCTCTCTTACAAGGATACATGTGATCGCTTTAGGGTTCATCGATGATCCAGGATAATCTCACCAGGTCAGTCCTTAACTTAATCACACCTGCAAGGTCTTTTCTTTGCCATGTAAGTTGACAGTCACAAGTTCCAGGGATCAGGAGATGGCTGGCTGTCTTTTGGGTGGTGCATCGTTCAGCTTACCACAGGTGCTGAACAGCTCTACCTTGCCTTCCTAACTTCTCAGTAAATTGTTCTATGAATATTTTTCTATGTTTGTTTTGAATTTTAAAACAAGGGCCATCGCCCTGGCTGGTTTGGCTCAGTGGATAGAGCATCAGCCTGTGGACTGAAAGGTCCCGGGTTCGATTCCAATGAGTGAAAGTGTGCTTTGTTTTGTTTTGTTTTTTATTAATTTTGGAGAGGAAGGGAGAAGGATAGATGGAAACATCAGTGATGAGAGAGAATCATTGGTTGGCTGACTCCTGCATGCTCCACACTGGGGATCGAGCCCACAACCTGGGCATGTGACCTCCTGGTTCGTAGGTCCACACTAACCACTGAGCCACTCTCGGCCAGGCAAAAGTGTATTTCTTTTAATTGATTTTACAGAGACAAAAACATTGATTTGCTGTCCACTTAACATTCATTGGTTGATTCTTATATGTGCCTTGACTGGGGATCAAACTCAAAACCTTTGGGTATTGGGACGATGCTCTAATCAAGTGAACTACCCGGTCAGGGCTGAAACAATGGGTGAGAATTTGAGGAGGAACAAGTTATATAGGGTTAAAGCACCTCCCCACACATAATTATGAATTGTAAAAGGAAAAGTCGCACCTTTACAGTGGGGAAACCTGGCAAGACAGCATCTTATTCCAACGATTAATGTTAACATTACCAGTAACAGGACAATCATGTAGGAATCGTGTATTACCTGATAGGATGCAATGAGAAAGACACAGCTTCACTGCTATCATATTCTTGCCAAGGATGCATAATCTGTAGCTAATCCTGAAGAAGCCTTAGGTACATTGAGGGACATTCTGCAGAAATAACTGGCCTCTCATCTTCACAATCTTAAGCATGAAAACAAAAGAAAGCCTGAGAAACTGTTCCAGGTTGAAGGAGTCTAAAGAGAGATGGATATGAAATATAACAAGTGATCCCAGACTGGATCCTTTTGCTTTTAAGGATATCATTGAGACCATCGATGAAACCTGAATGGGTTCTGTATTCAGTGTTAACTGAAAGAATTCTTTATGTTTCCAGTTCAATAAATTAACAATCTGTCTCTCAGTGTCAATTGTTCTTATTTTTTCCCCTTTCAGTCTGCAGATTCATTTCTTTTTGATGAAATTTTTCTGTGTGTTATCCCTTAATTTTTATTTCACTTGAGTTCCAGTTTTTATTTATGTTGTAGATAACTTTGTCTTTTTTTTTTTCTGCTGCCTGCATTCGATAACCTCAAGATTTTCCAACATATTAGTAGTTCAGTTTTTAGCTTTCTTCTGTTCCTTGTTTATAATTTAAATATTATATATAGAATTGCATTACTTTTGTTCTTAGTTTTTTTCCTTAGCTTTTCAAGCTCTACCTTTTTTTCTGAATCTTTTATTTCATCTCATCTTTTGACTTATTATATTGACTTTTTAGTCTTTATTTTGCAAACCACTCTTGAGAAGTCTTTATTTTGCAAACCACTTCACTTTCTTGGCCTATGTTCTAGACTGGATTCTTTAATTGTCTCTGCTTCCTCTGCTCCTTTAATTTTTATACATTGTGGTGTGTTGCATTGTTGCAATGTCATTTCTTTTTATCTTGTTTATGCTTAATACGGACAGGTCTGTCCAGACTTCATGTTTTCTCTGACTTGTCTAGGTTAGGCATAGCTCCTTGCCAACCTTCCCACTTGGGACCTCTTATCTTCCACTCCAGGCTACTTTTGAGTGCTTGAGTCTGCTTTCTATCCACTTCTCTGTCCTCTAGGTTGTAGGAGAGGAGGGAGAGCTTTGCTGGGGTTGAGTACAAAAACTCAGGCTTCATTCTCTCCAGTCAGGGATGGAATTCCATTCCCATGGGCTTTGCCTTATTCCACCCGCCTCAGCATGGTGGCATGCCTCGTGTTTTCTCCTGCCTGTGCGGGAGCCTGTACACGTACATCGTGGTTTATTTACTCCTTACCTTTTTGATGGTCATTCAGGTTTATTCCAGGCAGAGCTTTAACAATCATCCTTGTCTATTACATGCTCATGCTATTATTTCTGAGTAGATTATACTGGGAATTAGTATTGTGGGGCCAAAGAACATCTGTTGTAGAGAGTACACCAATTAACATACTCATAACGTGTACGAGTTTCTATTTCTGAATAGGCAACTCCATAGATACAAAAGTTAGATTAGTGGTACCCAAGGGTGGGAGATGGAGCCACAGGATTCTTTTGGTGGTGAAGTTAGGTACTGTTGATGCTTGTACAACTCTGACTATACTAAAAATCATTGAATTATACTTTTAAAAGGTGAATTTTATGGTATATCTTTATTTTATTTTTAAAATGTTTTTGTTGGTTTCAGAGAGAAGGGAGAGGGAGTGAGAGATAGAAACATCAATGATGAGAGAGAATCATTGATCGGCTGCCTCCTGTATGCGCCCTGCAACCCAGGCATGTGCCCTTGATCAGAATCGAAGTTGGGACCCTTCAGTCCACAGGCTAACACTCTATCCACTGAGCCAAACCGGCTAGGACTGGTATGATATCTTTATTTTTTATTTTTTTAAATACATATTTTATTGATTTTTTACAGAGAGGAAGGGAGAGAGATAGAGAGTCAGAAACATCGATGAGAGAGAAACATCGATCAGCTGCCTCCTGCACATCTCCTACTGGGGATGTGCCCGCAACCCAGGTACATGCCCTTGACTGGAATCGAACCTGGGACCCTTCAGTCTGCAGGCCGACGCTCTATCCACTGAGCCAAACCGGTTTCGGCTGGTATGATATCTTTAAAACTTTTATTTAAAAAATGAATACCGGTCTCCCTTTAACCCTGTCAATATATTAGGTATTTCTAATTTTTAAAAAATATTGCTAATCATTTTTAAAATTTAAATTTTTATTAATGAGATCAAGCATCTTTTCATGTATTTATTGACTATTTGTAGTTCTTCTCTGAATAGCATTTTATTATGTACTTTGTTCATGTTTTTTGTGGCAGGGGGGAGGAACTCTTTTTAAACCTGTGATTCTGATTAATTTTTTGTTAACAGTTTCAAATATTTTATCCCTGCTTTATTATAGTTTGTTTATGGTATCTTGTGACATGGAATTAAATACTTCACCTGTGACTTATTTTTCTCTTGGATATGAAGGAGGAATTAGCTTAATTTTTTTCTAAATGGCTAGCCCATATCATGAAGGGCCTGTAGACCCTACTAAAGAGTTTAGGTTTTATTCTAAGTGTGATGGGAAGCCGTGGGGTGTTGAGAAGGGTAGCAGTGCTATGGTCAGATTTAAGTTTTAAAAAATTTCCAAAAGGTTATTCTGATAGCTCTGTAGAGGATTGATGCTTGGTGGAAGAAGTAGATACAGAGAGACTGGTATTTCATTTATTTAATTTATTCTGAGTTTGCCATCTTTTCCATTGATCTGTTTGTCGATTCAGTGTCAGTGCCATGGAGGTTATACGTCCTTTTTATCCTCTTTTTTTGGTAACAGGTGTGGTGAGAATGTGGGTGTCTGCCAAGCTTGCTCTCACTCCCCCTGCTACCCTCCCCCGGGATGCCAGGGCTTGTCGGGCGCCTGTGAGGAGCCTGCCCTGCACCCGCGAGCCTCTTATGGGGGAGCCCTGGCCACAGCTACCAGGACCGCAGGGGCTGGACCCGCAGGGGCCAGTCGGGCTTCCCGTGGGTTCGCGCAGGAGTGGGTCTGCAAGGCCGGCTGGGAGAGAGTGCACTGCCCGCCCGGCTTCCGTGTAGCGCAGTTGGGCCACCCAGAGGCTCACACTGCACCCTGGCCCACAGTATCCGGCAGTGCTCACTGCATCTCCACCTGGGGACTTGGGCTCCGTGACTCAGTCGGAGAGGGCTGCGCGGGGGCCCAGGTGCTGCCCAGGGCCCAGAGGTCAGCTGGGACCTGCCCTTCACACCAGATGCTCGCTCTTCTATTGCCGGCCAGGCCTAGGGACTGCACCCGTGCACGAATTTCATGCACCGGGCCTCTAGTGTAATATAGGAAGCCCTGGCCAGTGTGGCTTAGTTTATTGAGTGTAGTCCTGTGCACCGAGAGGTCACCAGTTCGATTCCTGGTTGGGGCACATGCCTAGGTTTTGGGCTTGATCCTGGGTAGGGGACGTGCAGGAGGCAGCCTAAGATGTTTCTCTCTCTCTCCCCCTCTTCCTTCCTCTCTTTAAAATTAATAAAAACATATTTAATAAAAGAAATGTAGTATATGAATACCCATATGTTCCATCATACAGCTTCAAATTATACCACCTGATAGTCAATCTAATTTTGTCTTGTCCCTTCCACGTTTATTCTCCTCTATAATTTTGAAACAAATCTCACATATATTATTTCATCCATAAATACCTTAGCATATATCTCTGAAAGACAGGAACCCTTTTTTGTTGCTATTGTTAATCCTCACCTAAGGATATTTTTTCCATTGCTTTTTAGAGAGAGCGGAAGGGATCGGGGAGAAAGAGAGAGAAACAACTATTCATGTCTGTGTTTGTATAAATAATTTATCTGAATCAGGATCCAAAGTAAAGTTCACACTACAGTAGGACGCTAGCTCTTTTAAGTCTCTGAATCTGTAGGTTCCTCCTCCATAAATTCCCCCCCCCCTTACTGTTTTAGTTGTTGAAGAAACCAGGCAATTCATTCTTTTTGTTTGTTTGTTTTATTTTTGTTAATCCTCACCGGAGGATATTTTTCCCTTTGTTTTTTTGTTTTTGTTTTATTTTTAAGAGGGTGGAAGGGAAAGAGTGAGGCGGGGGTGGGTGGGGGGAGAAACATCAATGTGATGGAGACATATCGATGGTTGCCTCCTGCATGTGCCCCTACTGGGATGGAACCTCCAACCTAGGTATGTGCCCTTGCCTGGAAATCGAACCCACAACCCTTCTTTGTGCAGACCGACGCCCCCACCACTGAGTCACACCTGCCAGGGCAATATAATTCGGTATTTATCCTCATGCAGTTTCTCACTGTCTGGATGTTGCTGGTTACATCCCTATAAAGTCGTAATGTGTTCTTATCTGTGTTTTCTGTACATTTGGATTGGTGTGTGCTTGTGATATGCTGCTGGATTCATCTTGCTAACATTTTATTTAGGTTGTATATATTATAAAACACGTTTCGGGGTTTTTTTTAGTATGTTTTCTCTAAGGTTTTAGTATTAGGGTAATGCTAAGTGATTGATAAACCTCCCTTTTTCTTTCTTCTTTTAGGAACTAATTTGTATAATTTTGGAGGGGAATATCCACCACTAAATATCTATCTGATCATTTTTATAGAGAATCTGTATCTGATTTTCAGGAATAGATAGTTTCAAACTTACTTTATTGAAATAATATAACCTTGATATGAAAACCTGATATAAACTTGATATGAAAACCTGATAAAAAGTAGCACAAACTGACCATTCGTATGTAAAAATTCAAAATAATGGCCATCAGATGCAACATGAAGTTG
Source organism: Myotis yumanensis (assembly GCF_028538775.1). Taxonomy (NCBI): domain Eukaryota; kingdom Metazoa; phylum Chordata; class Mammalia; order Chiroptera; family Vespertilionidae; genus Myotis; species Myotis yumanensis. The sequence continues at coordinate 18,473,087 of NW_027223767.1, read as the reverse complement.
AGTTTATAACTCCTTAAATATTGCTTCAACCCATCCACCTTTTAAAAGTTTTTATCAGTATTGCCACTACCATCAATTCTTTTCTGTTGGTCTCTCTGCCTCCACTTGTGTTTCCCTAAAATTCCTTTTTCATGTTGTGTTTTCTTTAAAATACCGACATGATCATGATGTTCTTACAAGTTTGTATTGAGCAACAACTGTGGGCCAGTTGTGCATTAAGCACAAGAGGATACCTGCCCTCATCGAAAGTATAGTCTAGTAGGAGAAATAGATGATCAAATCATGAATATGCAATTATATATATAGGGGTGGGCAAAAGTAGATTTACAGTTGTGAATGCAAAACAGTTTATTCTTGTATCATTAATTATTGTATTTTCCATATGAACAACTGTAAACCTACTTTTGCCCACCCCCGCATGCATGAATAAATAAATAATGAACATATATACTATCCTATATAATAAAAGCATAATATGCAAATTGACTGAATGGCGGAATGACCGGTTGGCCCAGCAAGCAGGCGGCACCAGGCCAGCCAAGGTGCTTGCCAGCGGGCAGAGGGAGGGGACAGTGATGCGGGGGCAGGGCCGGCCAGCACCATCCCCTGACTGGCCCACCAGTTGCCTCCTGCAGAGGGAGGCCAGACTGCGGCTTAGGCCCAATCCCCACGGAGCAGGCCTAAGCCGTCAGTCAGACATCTCCTGAGGGCTCCCGGGCTACAAGAGGGCACAGGCCAGGCTGAAGGACGCCCCCTCCCACTCCCAGTGCACTGGGCCTCTAGTATAGTAATAATTTTATGTTCATATATGTTAATTAAACCCCATAGAAGTGAGCTGAAGGAAAGCAATCATGGCTATAGAAAAGAGGATAACAGAAACCTGATCTAAACTAACGTTTAGGGAAGTGTCTCTTGAAGAAGTGATATGAGATGAAAGCCAAAAAATGAGTATTAGAAGAGGCAGAATAAGAGAAGGCCACCCCATCAGAGTGGCATATGCAAAGGCCCTGTGGCAGGAGAGAGCATAGCATATACCAGAAGCTGAAAGAAAACAGTGTGCCTATAGAGCAGGGATCCTTGGGGAACTAGTGTGAGATGAGCTGGAGTTTAGCAAGGCCAGACCATACAGAGCCTGAAGGCCACATGAAAGGGTTTTTTTGGCCTGTGGCCCTTGGGAAGTTATTGCTGGGTTTTAATCAGAGTTAAAAATAGGTCAAAGAACTGTATATTCTTAGGTAATAATTACTTAAAAAGAAACCTATAGTCATACTGGTTTTCACCGGGAAAGGTAATTGTTTAGATAAGTGTTATGTTTCTAAAAACAGATAGTCTCTTGTTGTGCCACATATTCTTGTGCTTATCAATCTAAATTCTTATCATATCATTTGCTCCTTGAAGATACGGTACATGGTAAGGACACTGCATTTTAATTAAGGGATGAGATGAGAAATGAAAACCCTGTGATCATAAAAAGCCTTGATAATGATGCAGTGAAAGATTAAGGGAAATACTTATGTAGGAATTGCCATCATATATTTCTCAAGTTATTCAGTAAGGAAAACCAGCTGACAAAGGGAAATAGTTTTTATCAAAATGATTATTGGGGGAAAGCTTTTTAAGGAGCTTGTCATGTGAAGGGCTTCTGAATTTATTTTTTTCTAACTCGATTCTCTTTCTTTGCCTTTCTAGGAGAGTAGTTATTTTGATGGAGTTAGAGGTTTTGAAATCAGCGGAAGCAGTTGGAGTAAAGATTGGCAATCCAGTGCCCTATAATGAAGGTAAAATGCTTTTTATAGTTTGTAGCACTCAAATGAATACCTCTCTATAGATCTGGAATTCTACCTTTTGGATTCAGTTTGATTTGTTAGTCTTAATAAAACTAGTGATTTGGGGCCCTGGGACCCAGGTTCTTTCGGTTTTCTTCAGCACTGAAGAAATGATGATTAGATTTTGTAAAGGAAAAATCTCTCCTCTGTTTTTCTCTTTACTCAACACTCACATTTCCAGCACTTCAGTGACTAGATGTAGGCAGAGTTTCCCCGCACTAACCAGTTCTTGAATTCTCCGTGGACACCAGCTGGGAGTCCTATAATTCAATTCAGTTCAGTTCTGATACTACCTGCTCGGAGTTAGCATCAGATCCCACAGGCTGACGGCTCAGTCCCATAGGTCTGCTTCCTCCAAAGCAGTTATATCAGACAGATTCTGCCAGTGCAATTGTAGCTTGGGTTGGGAGATAGGTTACTGGTGCTTCCTGTGCTTGCCATTTTCCCAGAGTCCTCTCAACGGTGATTCTCTCTCTCTCTCTTTTTAATTTATTGATATTAGAGAGAAAGGGGGAGGGAGAGAAGCATTGATTTGTTGTTCCACTTATTTATGCATTCATTGGTTGCTTCTTATATGTGCCCTGAAGGCGGATTAAGCCCTTGTCCTTGGCGTATTGGGATGATGTTCTAACCATCTGAATCACCTGGCCAGAGCAACAGTGATTATCTTTTTTAAAAAAAAATACGTTTTTATTGCTTTTAGAGAGAGAGGAAGGGAGAGGGAGAAAGAGAGAGAAACATTGATTGGCTGCCCCCTGCATGCCTCCTACTGGGGATCGAGCCCGAAACCCAGGCATGTGCCCCAATGGGAATCGAACCAGTGACCTCTTGGTTCATGGATTGACACTCAACCACTTTGCCACACTGGCTGGGCAGTGATTATCTCCTGATGGATAGGAACAGTGTGGCAGGAGACAGGGTGGGAGTAAGATTTCTCTGAATACATAATTTTGTAGTTTTGACTTGAAAGCATGTAACTATATTAATCTATTCAACAATTAATGTTTCTTTTAAAAGCTATCTGAATATCTTCAATTTTTAAAAATTATATAAGTTTTAATGAATGAATATGTACAAAAGAGGCAGGATACTATGTACACTATCTTGTCTTTAAAAAAAAAAATCCTCACCCGAGGACATTTTCATTGATTTTGAGAGAGAGGGGAAGGAGGGAGACAGAAAGAGAGAGAGAATAAAACATCAATTGTTTGCCTCTTGCATTTGCCCGGACTGTGGCCAAGGACGGAACCCACAACTTAGGTACGTGCCCTGACTGGGAATCAAACCCGGGACCTTTTGGTGTAAGGATGACATTCCTATGGACTGAGCCACACTGGCCAGGGCTATTTTTTATTCTGCTTTTTAAAAGACTTTCAGCTTAAAGATAGTTCCATATGTATATATACTTGGAGATCTTCCTCTTTTTTTTTAAAATATAATTTTTATTTATTTCAGAGAGGAAGGGAATAGGAGAGAGAGACAGAAATATCAATGATGAGAGAGAATCATTGATCAATCGGCTGCCTCCAGCACACCCCACACTGGGGATCGAGCCCGCAACCCGGGCATGTGCCCTGACCAGGAATCGAACCACAACCCCCTGGTTCATAGGTCTACGCTCAACCACCAAGCCACGCCAGCTGGACCTCCCCCCACCCCCCTTTTTTTATGGTTATAGAGTGTTCTGTTGTGTGGCTGCTCCATAATATAACTAGCCCTTTATTGATGGATACTTGAGTTGTTTGCATATTGTTACAATACTACTGCAATGAATAACTTCATATATATGCAGGTCTATGGGCAGATGGGGTTTTATTGCCAGAAATGAGATTGCTGGATCAGTGGGTAAATGCATCTGTGGTAGAAAGGTAGTGGGTATGGTTGGAGTCCCCTCCATGGAATGTTATCATTTTGCATTCCCACCAGCAAGGCATGAGAATATTGGTTTCTTCACAAGTGTGTGAAGAAGCTATGTGAATATTAATAGCATCCTCTCTTGTTAAAGTTCTGAATATTTGCCAATCTGATAGATGAAAACTGGCATCTCCATGTAGGTAACTGTATTCTGAAAAGGTGAGCATCCCTTTAAACACTTAAGGGCCTTTTATTCCTTGTGAACTAACTTTTGTATTATTTATTTGTCTTTTGGATTATTTGTCTCTTTTTTTCTCAATTTTTAAGAGTTCTTTAAAAAGTAGAGAGAGGGGACGGCAAGTGTGTCTCTGTGGTTGAGCATTGACCCATGAACCAGAAGGCCAGGATTTGATTCTGGTCAGGACAAATGCCTGGGTTACGGGCTCGATCCCCAGTAGGGGGCGTGCAGGATGCAGCCGATCGATGATTCTCTCTCATCATTGATGTTTCTTTCTCTCTCTCCTCTCTTCCTTTCTCTGAAATCAATTAAAACAACAACAACAAAAAAACATACTTAAAAGTAGAGGGAGAGCAATCCATTTTCTCTGATATGAGTTGCAAAGTCTTTTTTATTCTGCTTCTGGTGTTTCTGCTATGCAGCTGTGTTTTTGTTTTTAGAAGTTGACTTTTCCAATTATTTTATTATGACTTTGGGATTTGAAGCTGTAGTTAGAAAGGTCTTCCTTGCTCCAAAGTTAAGACATTCACCCATGTTTTATACTAGTACCTGCAAGATTTTATTTTTTACATTTAAATAATTTATCCTGCTTTTGTCTTACCATTGTGGTTTCTTGGTTTGTAGTGTTTGGGGCTTCACTTTCACATAATTTAGAATTTGTGGTTTTTTTTTTAGTTCCCTAGTTTCATTGAAGATGTAGTCTGTATACGGGTGTTTGGGTCTAGTGTGGGTATTTATTCTCTTTGTTGCTCTATGTAATTTTTAGGAGAAGTGGGCAGATTTGGGACTAGGTCATTACCATGCTTCTTCCAGAAATGGAACCTCTAGATTTTATTTTATTTTTTATTCCTCACCCAAGGACATGCTTAGAGAGAGGAATGGGGGAGAGAGAGAGAGAAACATCAACCCTTTCATAGGCTCCCCGACTAGGGATCAAACCTGCAACCCAGCTGTGTGCCTGCCCAGGAGTTGGCTTATCTTACTCTCAGCTTTCAGGAAGGACAGCTAAGACAGCGTTTCTCAGCATCTCCAGGAAATCTTTGGATGCTGTAGAGGTGAGGGAGAGATGATGATGCCCGATTTTATCACCTTTGGTCATATTTCTAATGTGGTTTTTTTTATGTTGACTTTAATTGAATGATTGTTTGGACATTTTGTGTTTCAAGGGCAAAAGCATTTGGAATAAAGATAAAGGGTTAAAAGTTAATTACTGCTTGGGGTTAGAACTATAGAACTGTGGGGAAAACTCCTTTGTTTCAGTATCCATTTCCACTGGTTCTTCCCTTTCTTCAGGATCTGTTTAAGTGCAGGGGGAATGAGAGAAAATTTTTCTGTTTAGAGTTATTTGCTTTTTAATGTCTTTGTAACTAGGTCAATAACCGGTGTTACTTGTGCCATGATAGAAATGGCTTTGTCACAATAATTGCTACCAATTTCACAGAAATGTTTGCTAATTGTCTGTTGTGAGAGCAAGGGAACTGCTATTAGTGGGTAGAGAAGGAAAGTTAGGTTTGTGTCCTCCCATCACTTAACCCAGAACCCCTGACATATCAGGTGATCAGTAAAATGATTGACTAACTCCAGCCCAGAAATAGGCAGAGGAATTCCAAAATGTGCACTGAAATTGTTCTATGGTACTAGTACTAACTACATCACATAAATACAGGATTTTCAAAATGTGAGAAATGAAACTTCAAACACAATTCCTGTTTCTTACAATACTGGATTGGATGATTTTAAGTCTCCCATATTAACCACTATATATTTTTGTCAATATGTATATCAGTTCTATGTACTTACACCATTTCTAACTATAATATTTTACTTAGACTTACATGCTACTAAATTTCTTACATGCTCCTTCATAGTATTGCTTATTATTACTAGTTGGATTTTTTTTCAGCCCAATTCTGTGTTTCTGCCAGCAGGAAATTATAACTATTGGATTGACTCGTTATAGTCTTCGTGCCTGTTGTTAAGAAAGCACTTGTTAGTAGAAATTGAGTTTTTGTCACTCTGTACTCCATCATGCGTTACCTAATATTTATCTGCTGGTCGCTCACTTGCCATTATAATGATAATAAAAGTGATAGACCAGTGGTTCTCAACCTTCCTAATGCCCGACCCTTTAATACAGTTCCTCATGTTGTGCTGACCCCCAACCGTAAAATTATTTTCGTTGCTACTTCATAACTGTAATTTTGCTACTGTTATGAATCGTAATGTAAATATCTGATATGCAGGATGTATTTTCATTGTTACAAATTGAACATAATTAAAGCATAGTGATTAATCACAAAAACAATATGTAATTATATATGTGTTTTCCGATGGTCTTAGGTGACCCCTGTGAAAGGGTCGTTCGACCCCCAAAGGGGTCGCGACCCACAGGTTGAGATCCGCTGTGATAGACCCTGGTTGGTTTGGCTCAGTGGATAGAGGGTTGGCCCAAGGTCTGAAGGGTCCCGGTTTTGATTCCTGTCAAGGGCAAGTATCTCAGTTGCAGGCTTGATCCCTGGCCCTGGTCAGGGCATGTGTGGGAGGCAAACAATTGATGTGTCTTTCTCACATTGATGTTTTTCTTTCTTGCTCTCTGTCTCTCCCCCTCTCTTCCACTTTCTCTAAAAATCAATGGAAAAATATTCTCAGCTGAGGATTCACAATAACAACAAAAAGATAGGTGTGAGTGCAAGTAACTTGAGCTAGAGTCTACTTTTTAAAAAATATATATATTTTTATTGATTTCAGAGAGTAAGGGAGAGGGAGAGAGAGAAACATCAATGATGAGACAGAATCATTGATTGGCTGCCTCCTGCACGCCTTCTACTGGGGATTGAGCCCACAACCCAGGCATGTGCCCGTGACTGGAATCAAACTTGGGACCCTTCAGTCTGCAGGCCGACACTCTCTTCATTGAGCCAGACCAGCTAGGGCTAGAGTGTACTTTTAAATATCCCATTTTCCTCCTGGGTCAGAGCCAGTTATATGAAGCCAGCATAGAACAAAAGAGTCTACGAATTACAATCTTGATCCTTCATACTGAAATGGTTTGATTTGCAGGTGGCACAAAACAGATTATCAGAAGTTGAGTCTATGCACTTCTGTTTTGGGGTATAATTTTATATTTTAGAAAGATGTTTATTTAGCTGTAGACTAATTTCTTTCAGGTCTGTGGTCAGTGGCTGTGTTGCAGGGCATTAAATTGAAGAGCAATGGTTGCTATTTAGGACGCACCAGGGTCCTTGCCATCCAGTTACTTTGAGACTGTCTCTTGTGTCCTGTGCCAGATTTGCAGATGTAGTCCAAAGCAGGAGTTGATGATTGCTCTGATAAGTAGATTAGTAGCTTTTCCTAGCTACCAGATATTAGGGTTATTAGTTATGTTCTATGTAATTAGAATTTTAGCTGCCAGAATTGGTTGCTTACAATTAAAAATTAACTGCATAGTGAAGCAGGTGGATCTAACCAGACAAATCTGGGTTCAAGATGACATTTTGCCTCTTCCTTGCTGTGTGACTTTGGGCAAGTTACTTGACCTCTGTAACCCAGTTTTCTCATCTGTTAAATGGGTATAATAATACTATCTATATCATAGAGTTAAAGATTAAATGGAACAGTGCACTTAATTTTATACCTGGTGCATAGTAAGCACTCAAAATATGGTAGCTATTATCAATGCCTACTTTCTCTCTAAAAAATCAATGATCAATTAAAAATAAATAAAAATTGTGGTAAAGTATACATAACAAAATTTATACCATAACCATTTTTTAAAAAATCCTTACTGAAGGATATTTTTTCATTGGTATGTGTGAGAGAGAGATTGATGCAAGAGAGAAACATCGATCGGTTGCCTCCTGTTTACGCCCCGACTGGGAATAGAACCTGAGACCCTATGGTACACAGGATGATGCTCCAACCAACTGAGGCACACTGGCCAGGGCACCTTCACCACCTTTTAAGTGTACAGTTTAGTGGCATTTAAGTACATTCTTGTTGTTAGGCAGCCATCCCCACTTCAGAACTCTTTCATCATCCCAGATTGAAAATCTGTACCCGTGAAACAATCACTCCCCATTTTCCACTCCATTGTTCTACTTTCTTTCTCAGAATTTGACTACTCCAGGTGCTTCATAAAGGTTGGTTACTTTTTTTTTTTTTTTTTTTTTTAATTTTCTTGATTTCACAGAGGAAGGGAGAGGGAGAGAGAGATAGAAACATCAATGGTGATAGAGAACCATGGATCGGTTGCCTCCATGCCCCCAACTGGGGATCGAGCCCACAACCCGTGCCCTTTACTGGAATTGAACCTGGGACCCTTCAGTCCGCAGGCTGATGCTATATCTACTGAGCCAAACCAGCTAGGGCAAGGTTGGTTATGTTTTTTTTGTTGTTGTTTTTTTGTTTTTTTAATTTAAATTTTTTATTGTTTAAAGTATTACATGAGTCTCCTTTTTCCCCCATTGACCTCTCCCTGGCTACTCCCACCCCCCAGCACATGCCCTTACCCTCCTACTGTGTGTGTCCATTGGTTATGCTCAGATGCATGCATACAAGTCCTTTGGTTGATCTCTTATGGTTACCACTATTAGCCACTATGGCTAGAAACTAAAGGTAAGCAATCAGCATGGTCCCATGACCATGTTCTGTTTAACCAGCTATTTGAAGAAGCAGGCATGGTAATGAGAAAAGGACTTGAGAGTTTGTACATATTTGAGACAATGGAAGAGAGAGAAGAACTAGGGTGGAGTAGAGCAGGGCTTTGTGTATTTTTATGGTAATATCTTTGAATGTTTAAATCTTTCCGTTCTTTTTAATATATTTCATGAAGCAGGGGGAAAATGCATTCTCCCCTCCCCCCCCATTAGCTCCTAATACTGTTTACTGAGCAACTCATGTTTTCCCTACTGATTTAAAAAAAAAAAGGTTCACTGTAAAATCTCAAAATGTTCCTTCATAAGACACATTATCAAAGAAGAGCAATTCTCCCATTCAATTTCTGTGACACTTTGTAAATTCAAGATAGTGGAAAGGCTAACAGTATTATCAAGAATCTAGACTCTTTCTATGTAAATAAGGACAATCTTTCTCTCCATAGGAAGAAGTAAAGAATAAACAATTCTGTTTAACCTTTTTAATTTTATGCTAAATTAATTTTACTCTAATGGCACAGCTAACTCTCATTTAGTTGTACCAATGAAGAATAGTATTGGCAGGAGGAAGTGACATCAGTGTGTAATGTGCCCATTTGAGTGAGGGCCTGGGAGACCCGGCACAGGAGTAAGCCCAGCGGTTGGAGGGGGCCGAGGCGAGGCGGCAGGAGGGGAGCTGGTCGGCTGTGCTCACCATCTTTGTTCTTACGGCTCTCTAGGAAATTCTTTTTTGAGCTACACTTGTGTGCTGCAAGCACTCTGGTGAGAGCAGCCCAGATTAGGTTGACTTGTACTTTTAGTGCCAATTAGGCAAGTCAAATTCCACAAATCTCTCTCTCTCTCTCTCTTTTTTTTTCAATTAGGTGTATTTTGCCATTTTAACATTTTCAACTTCATAAACATTTGTAGGAAGGATGCGGGCATTTCTTATTTTCTGCTTGAGAGACATGTTCATCTCCCCCCCTTTCCTTTTAATCTTCCTGTTTCCTTGACATACCTGTTTCTGAACTCCGCTGGCATCTCTCCCCGCTGTGACGGTTCCCCAGCACCTCATGGTACCTAAGCCTCTTTCAGCTCTCATTTTCCACCACCGTCAGTTGCAAAATAAGGCGGCTTTGTTTGGGAGGGAAGGGGTAGAATCCTTTCTGAATGCCTGCTTTCCTTTGAAGCTGGAGCACTTCAGAGACAATTGAACTGCTTTTAGGTTTTTCCTACCACCCAGCCTTTTCTTCTAACAGAGCCTGCCGTGAACACAGAGTTCTGTTGATGACATCGATTTGTTGCTATGGAAATAGTGGCATTGTCACAGATTCAGCCCAGTGACTTTACCTCAGGTTCATGCAAGAGAAATGGGCAAGGCTTTAGGGGAGAACCTCATTAAAACCGAAAGCTATCAATTATAAGTAGGTGAAAGGTAAATGGCGCCAACCTTTTATGTAATGAAAACAAAAGTGAACCGCCTAGCAGATTCACTGCATGCTACTGACTGCCCCAGCGTGAATTCTGAACCATGAGGGTCTGACAAAATCAGAACATTCAGATTTTGTCAGAGTATTTCTTCTGCTAAAGTTTAAATCTTCTAACCCAAATTATCTGCACCAAATGGTCTTTCTCTTTTGATCCTCAGGACACGGGCAGCAGCAGGTAGTTCCTTCTCCAGCCTCAGCAACCAGTCCACCAACCAGCAAGCCCCAGCCACAGAATGGGAGCTCGGGAATGGGTAAGACCCGCCACAGGAGGCTACGTGCTGATTATAAGTGTCAGGCTTTTGAATAATGTTTTGAAATTCAATCTGGGACTAAAGGGAATGTTCAGAATGCCATTCGTGACAAAGAATAAGTCTAGTTCTTTTTTTATTTATTTATTTATTTATTTTTTTAAAATTAAATCTTTATTGTTCAGATTATTACATTTGTTCCTCTTTTTTCCCCCCATAACTCCCCTCCTTCCAGCTCCCACCCCACCCTCCACCCTCACTCCCCACCCACTGTGTTCATCCATAGGTGCATGATTTTTGTCCAGTCACTTCCCGCATCTCCCACACCCCTTTTTCCCCCAAGAATAGTCAGTCTATTCCCTTTCTATGTCCCTGATTCTATTATAATCACCAGTTCATTCTGTACATCAGGTTATTTATTCACTTGATTCTTAGATTCATTTGTTGATAGATGCATGTTTGTTGTTCATAATTTGTATCTTTACCTTTTTCTTCTTCTTCCTCTTCTTAAAGGATACCTTTCAGCATTTCATATAATACTGGTTTGGCGGTGATGAACTCCTTTAGCTTTTCCTTATCTGTGAAGCTCTTTATCTGACCTTCAATTCTGAATGATAGCTTTGCTGGATAAAGTAATCTTGGTTGTAGGTTCTTGGTATTCAGCACTTTGAATATTTCTTGCCATTCCCTTCTGGCCTGCAAAGTTTCTGTTGAGAAATCAGCTGACAGTCGTATGGGTATTCCCTTGTAGGTAATTGAGCCTCTTTCTCTTGCTGCTTTTAAGATTTTCTCTTTGTCTTTTGCTCTTGGCATTTTAATGATGATGTGTCTTGGTGTGGTCCTCTTTGGATTCCTTTTGTTTGGGGTTCTCTGCGCTTCTTGGACCTGTAAGTCCATTTCTTTCACCAGGTGGGGGAAGTTTTCTGCCATTATTTCTTGAAATAGGTTTTCAATATCTTGCTGTCTCTCATCTTCTGGCACTCCAATGACTCTGATATTAGACCGCTTAAAGCTGTCCCAGAGGCTCCTTACACTATCTTCACACTTTCGGATTCTTTTTTCATTTTGCTTTTCCAATTGGGTGTTTTTTGTCGAATCTTTTGTTTGATTATTGTACTCCTCTGGTCTGCTATTGGGTATAATATTCTTTATTTCAGTCTGTGTATGCTTACTTTCTAATTTCTTTATCGTAGCATCGAGGGTCTCATTAGTTTTCGTGAGGCTCTGCACAAATTTATGGCAAGCCCTCAAAATTGCGATTCTTAGCTCCATATCCTCCATTTCTGTCATGTTTTTTTGTCTCCGCATCTTTTATGCTTTCTTGGTGCACCCCCTTGTGGTCTCTGTGCGCAGTCTTGTTCTAGCCAAGCCTTAATTGTTGTAGTTAACACTAGAGGGATTTGACCCCCAGGCCGACTGGCTATAGGAATCAGCTGTTTGGAAAACGTCTGCCTTCTGGGGAGGCGCTAATCCAGCCTTTGCCTGAGGCGATCGGCAAATGGCTGTGCGCAGGGTTTGGGCGGGGCGGGATCAACAGGGCGGGCGGAGGGAGCAGTTATGGCCACGCTCAGTCCCGTTCCCAGAGGCTCTGCTTCTCAACCCCGGCAGCCGCTGCAAACCTCGGAGAGAAAGCTGCCCTCAGGTTCCAACTGATGCCGGATAATCCCGCTTCTCCCGTTTGAGTCTGGGTCCCTAGAGACTCGCCCGGATCTGGAGCCCAGAGTCTGAGACTCACTCCCGACAGAAAACGACAACCGCGCCCTCAGCCACCAGCCCGCTTTGCGCGCGCACCTCGGTACCTTTGTATTTTCCACACTGCGCCGCCTCTGAGCCTCGATTTGCTGTTCTCTTTCCTTCTAGTTGTAGAGTCTCTCTTCAGCCAGCCTTCCTGTGGTTCTGGGTGATGTCCGTTCAGTCTTTTAGTTGTATTTTTGAAATGGTTGTTTGCTCCAGCGGTCTCCGGTGTTTACCTACGCCGCCATCTTGGTCTCTCCAAGTCTAGTTCTTATTACAAAGCATACGATTGAAAAAATGATTAAAGATAGTATTTTAAAGATACTTAATATGCCATTTTTTATCGGTATGATATATGGTTCTCTATTAATAGTATGTCTGGTGGTTTCTCACATCTTGGAGTTTTACACCCTCTTGACTTTGTGAATTTACATAGCTTTTAAATTCTAGCCTTTTAACTATCTAGGATCCGCTTATTAAATGTGGCTTGTCTCTCTCCAAGTTTCCCATTTTGGGCTCTTGAGTATTTATCTTAGCTTGAAGACAGTGTCATTTATATTGGGCGTAGATTTGCTTCTCAGTCCTATGGATGAGAAATGGTTTCTTCTTTTAACTTTCTCCGCAGCTGGTCCTCGGAGGCTGTGATGGAATCATTTTGGTTCCTCCTGGCCTTTACTTCAGGAACCACCATTGAAAATGATGATTTGTAGAATTTGGTTGGATTCCTCTTTAGAGGTGCTTTTTTTCTGTTCAGCTTCACATACACCACATCCTCTCCTCTCAACTGGTTTCTATTGTTCAATGCTGAGTGTCTGAAAAAGGCAAAGTTAGCACATCAGTAATGTTTCTATGAAACTGTCAAGACATGTGACTTTTTCCCCATTGGTCTTGATGTTTTCATCTACCTTACAAAATCTGTCTACCTACTTTCTGTCTCTCTCTAAGTGCATCTATTCATACACAACTGTCAAATTATCTACTGTTCAAGGGAGGTGGTAGAATGGATGATCTAAAATGGCAAATAGCTGCCCAGCTGGTGTGGTTCAGTGGTTGAGTGTCGACTGTGAACCAGGAGGTCATGATGGTTCTCTCTCATCATTGATGTTTCTCTCTCTCCCTCTCTCTCTGAGATCAATAAAAAAATCTATTTTTAAAATAAATAAATAAATGGTAAATAACCAAAAAGTCACTTTCTTATGCTGAAATACAGATAGGAGTATGTTATTCTTATCTCTCCTCCCACAGACTTATTTTCTCTGTTGTCTGTCTTTGGCTTATATTAATATTTAATTTTTAAAATCTGTTCTGTAAACACACATCAGCTACGTGGTAAAAGAAAAAAGACTGGATATGTTTTGAGGGGATGCTACCGGCATGAAAACTGGATGTGTTTGTGTATTTTACATAATTGTATATTATGTATTAGGTATATATACATACACACATATTCTACAGAGCACGTGTGCTTCTTTGCATAATCATTGTTGTGCATGTAGCTATCTCTCAAATCTGCAGTTAAAATAGAAAATTTTAAAATCTGGGACAGTCTATGTATATTTTTTTACTAAGTGCTACAAATACCTAGAAGAGTGTGGTGCCTGCTGTGGAAACTCAATAAGTGCTGAATAATGGTAGATTTATACTTCTAGCCAAATTCCATTATAAAGAAATGTTTTGATATAGAAGATATGAAATCATTGGACTAAAATATATTTTCTGAATTTGGAGGTTGAAGCTTTACAGAAACAGTGTGCAAAGGAGTTCATGTGCTTAGAAGCTCTAATTACCTATTCTTTTCCAGTGGAGGCAGCTGTGTGGGCTTGGACTAAGGAGGCAGAAGGGATCCTGGTGGCTGGCCACCTACTTGTCCTGGACCAACAACTGATTCTTGCCCTTTGCTCCCAACTAAACCCAATCCCATAAGCTGTTCTGCACTGGTCAGTCCTGTTGACCAGTGGAGGACTGGGAGTTTTCTGGGGGTGTTTTGAGGTGATATAATTGTGACAGGCACCCTTCACCTTGGATGGTTCATCCACTATGACCCTTACTTCCTGGCCTTTCTTTTTGCTCTTTTCCTTAGGCAGCTAGTGACTTCCATCAGTTTCACCAGTCAGGGAGGTTGGTTTTCTTTTTCTGACCCATGATCTTGCCCACTGATACAAGAGAAGAGGTTACGAAGGGTGGATCAGGATCTGGATTCATTACCATCATTATCTTGACCTCAGGATTTAAGTCAGCAAATGTATAGTGAACTTCTGTGTGCCCAGTCCTCTCTATAAATTGTTTTTTTAGCCTCTTGTTTTGGTCTCTGTTTGATTTCCATATCTCTTGTTTGCTCAAAAGGAAAAACTTTGCCTCTTGTTTTGTTACGATTTCACCAGTGACAACTCTGATTGAGAGTTAATTTAAATAGAATAATGATTCTATTTAATGATTCTTTTTGTTTTTAAAGGTTCCACTGTATCTAAGGCTTATGGTGCCTCGAAGATATTTGGGAAAACTGGAGGTACCAGCCTAGTGAACAGTTCCGGGGGATCACAGGCCAAAGTGGTACCCATTGCCAGCCTCACCCCTTACCAGTCCAAGTGAGTGACTCCGTAGAATAAGTTCAGAATGTACTTACAAAACAGTGTACGAGGCCCGAGCCAGTTTGGCTCAGTGGATAAAGCTTCAGTCTGTGGACTAAAGGGGGTCCCAGGTTTGATTCCCGTCAGGGGCATGTACCTTGCAGGCTCCTCCCTTGGCCTGGGCCCTGGTCAGGATGTGTGCAGGAGGCAACCAATTGATGTGTTTCTCTCACATTGATGTTTCTCTGTCTTTCCCTCTCCCACTTCCCCTAAAAATCGATAGAAAAATATCCTTGGATTAACAAAAAACAAAAACAGTATAAGAGGTTATTATGGGCTCTTGTCTTATTTATGAGTGAACTGCTACCACACGTAAAATAGGTTTCCTCTTTTTTGTTTTTTTTCCTGAGGGGCAGGAGGGTACAAATTGTTGCAACCTTTAACACTCTTATCAGACAAGAATGACCAAAAGAGTTGTCTGCCATAGCATATTGGGCTTCATTCAGTTTGAAATTTAAAATATTTAATGCTTTAAGAATCATTTGATAGCCTAGCTGATGTGGTTCAGTGATTGAGCATTGACCCATGAACCAAGAGGTCAGTGGTTCGATTCCCAGTCAGAGCACATGCCTGGGTTGCAGCCTTGATCTCCGATAGGGGGCGTGCAGGAGGCAGCGATTGATGTTTCTCAGTCATTGATGTTTCTATCTCTCTACCCCTGTCCCTTCCTCTCTCTAAAATCAATAAAGAATATTTTTTATGGTAGACATGTCTCAAAAAAAAAAAAAAGAATTTGTTGATAGTCTTGTGAGTAAAACTAAATATTCTAATTCAGAAGGTGTTTATCTACTCATCATATAAACAGCTGACTTTTAGTCCAAAAAATGTTACCCTGATAGAGTTGGCTAAAAGAATCTGTCCTATTTGTATTAGCCACATTAACATACCCTGAAGAGATGTTTCTTTTATATTACTTTGTTCCATTAAAAATTAATTTTAGCGGTTGCCTTCTTCAGTTCTTTGCAATGTAGGGAAGATATGTTTCCCTGTGAAATTATAAGTGAAGAACTAATGTCCCCAACGCCCACGTTCAGATGGGCACCAGGACTGCGTGTCGGATCTTGTGCCTCCTGTTTCGTGACTTCTGAGTTCATACTGCTTTGCTTTGGTGACTTACCAACACCATGTTCCACAGCTTTGTATTTCTCTTCAGTGTGTGTGAGAAATGAGACAGAAGTTTGACACCAGCTGTGTCGGTTCCCATAATGAAAATAGTGGCAAAATATAATTGCTGGTATTACTGCATTTTCTAGCTTCAAACCTTTCATTAAGGGGATATTGTTGCCTTGGTGATGCTTTTTGGAGAAGGGAGAGAGTTTATAAATTTACTTATTTGACAGAAGAATGAGTTAGTGTTAAATCACCTGTATGTTTTACTATTTGCTTATTCTATAAACTGTCAAACCTTTGTGTCATCTTCAGGTTTAATTAGGTGGATTAAAATACAGCTAATATTGACGAATGGAGTGTGTACAAGATAAGAAAGGCTGCAGGAAGATGTTAGGGAACCTTTCATATCTTTCCCAAGTAAGACTTGGAATACTAATGTACTCTGTTTGATTTTTTAGGTGGACTATTTGTGCTCGTGTTACCAACAAAAGTCAGATCCGGACCTGGAGCAACTCCCGAGGGGAAGGGAAGCTGTTCTCCATAGAACTAGTTGATGAAAGTGTGAGTATCTGTCAAGCAGCGGTCTACTCCGAGGAACAGAAGCTCACCTCTGTACAGCCCTGTGGGGTGGAAAACCATAGTAGGCCAAAAAGAGCCATAATTGTTATTGTTGTTTTTCCTCTTCTGTAGTCTTTTGGTGCTATCTGAGGGCAAAGGTCATAAATAAAATCCTTGACCTTAAACGGCAGCATTTGTAGCAGCGGAAATTAGTTTCCTAAATGTATAAGTAGGCTCATGGGCGGGAGAAAGCAGAGGTGCTCTCTCTGACTTGCCGGAGGCCTAGTTGAAGCCATAGGAGGTGATGTGTGCTCGGGAGCAAAGTGGAGCTTTGAGTCACAGTGAAAGGCACGCAGTAGCCACCTTGATAAGTGAATGGTTTTGTGGGAGATGGATTCTGACTATTCAGACTACATGGATTCCTTAAACATAACCATGATGAGGAGACAAAAAATCCAAGTTGAGCCGAAACCGGTTTGGCTCAGTGGATAGAGCGTCGGCCTGCGGACTGAAAGATCCCAGGTTCGATTCCGGTCAAGGGCATGTACGTGGGTTGCAGGCACGTCCCCAGTAGGGGATGTGCAGGAGGCAGCTGATTGATGTTTCTCTCTCATCGATGTTTCTAACTCTCTATCTCTCTCCCTTCCTCTCTGCGGAAAATCAATAAAATATATTTAAAAAAAAAATCCAAGTTGTGAATCTTCACAGTCTTCTGTCCATTAGTTTCATTTATACTTCCTAATACTGTATGTACTTGAAGCATTCTTGTTTGTTTGTTTTGTTAATCTTCCCCCGAAGGTATTTTTCCATTGATTTTCTTAGAGAGAGTGGAAAAGAAAGGGAAAGAGAGAAATATTGATGTGAGAGAAACACATCTATTGGTTGCCTCCTGCATGCACCCCACCAGGGCCCAGGCTGGGGAGGAACCTGCAACCAAGGTACGTGCCCTTGACTGAAATCGAACCCGGGACCTTTTGGTCCACAGGCTGATGCTCTGTCCACTGAGCCAAAACGACTAGGGCTGAAGCATTCTTTTCAAACAGATTTCCTATTTGTTAAGCCTCTAAGAGCAGATAAAAAATAGGTAGTTAGTTTTTGTTTTTGGAAGATGGGATGCTACCCCAAATTTACTTATTGACTGTGATGTCTGAATCAATATCAGAACTTAATTTTTTATCAAATTATTGGCCTATTCTGTCAGTTGGCAAAAGTTTCCACTTAAGTTTATTTTATCCATCTGTAGCATTTGGACTGATGAAAAGCAAAAGTGAAAATCAAGTCACGAGCAACTTAAAAAACATGTTTTACTGTAGTGTTTTTGGCAGTGACTCTGAATGTGGACTAATTCCTTGCTTCGTGCGAATGCGAGGGAAGCTGGTGAGTCATCGTGGCTCAGCTTGCCTCGCGTGGGCTTCGCGTGTCACTCCGTGTTCAGAGTTGTTTTATTTTTGTTGTCAGAATATCCAACTCACCATTGGGTTAGTGGTTGTTTTTTTATTTCCTTTTTTAGGTTCTAACTGAGGTTGGTAAAGCGTGACGACAGTGTCGGCTGGCTAAGCTTACATTGTTTCATGGGTTAATAACTTGAATATGTGACCATAGGACGTGTGTTTCCTTAAAGGTGTCATTTGACACTAAAGTACCCTGATCACGGCAGAACTTGATGACCTCCACAATCCTAACCTCTTGTGTGCGTCCACAGGGTGAAATCAGAGCTACTGCTTTCAACGAGCAAGTGGACAAGTTCTTTCCCCTCCTTGACGTGAACAAGGTATGTAGTGCTGAGTCCAGAACTGAAACAGTCGAGGATGAGGGATCTCCCACCCCTTAGAGAGCTGTGTGGCGGTAAAGGGTCTTTACGTCTGACTTGATGGACTGTCCCATGTTCCGTGGCTTGCACTCTTGCAGGTCTATTATTTCACTAAAGGCACTCTGAAGATTGCCAACAAACAGTTCTCAGCAGTTAAAAACGACTATGAGATGACCTTCAATAATGAGACTTCTGTGATGCCCTGCGAGGACGGTCATAATTTACCTACAGTTCAGTTTGATTTCACAAAGATCGATGACCTCGAGAGCAAACCCAAGGACTCCCTTATCGGTAAGCCTGTGTGAGCGCAGAGAGAGGGGTGCTTATCACACAGGGGAGGCGGGAGGCTTACCTGCTTGCGGGTCACCCTTTGGTCCTGCTGTCATGAGAGTCTGGACCATCTCCAGCTAAAACATTGTGCCTGTGTTTTAGACATAATTGGGATCTGCAAGAGCTATGAAGATGCCATTAAAATCACAGTGAAGTCTAACAACCGAGAAGTTTCTAAGAGAAATATCTATTTGATGGACATGTCAGGGAAAGTGGTGTCTGCTACTCTGTGGGGAGAAGATGTAAGTACTCGTGTTGAGCAGCCAGAGCACATGCAGAAGGGGGTGACTTGTCCTGGAGACCTTCCTAATGAAGGATCGGGCTGTGCACGGACTGTTGGAAATCCTTCATTTGATTTACTTTTGTGAGATTGGAATGGTTCAGGTTTTATATAGTGAAATGCTATTTCTTCTACATTAGCTTTGGTGCATCTCTAAGCAGATTCTTGTGTGTGAGGTTCCCTTGTATAGATTCCATGTACCATTTATTGCATTCACTCTGCTGTTGACTGTTATCCTTGTTTTCTATAAAAATGTTCTGTGTGTTCTTCCTGCCAGTGACAGCTGTTTGTGTCTGTTTGGGATTTTTGTTGTGATGCAGGCTGATAAGTTTGATGGTTCTAGACAACCCGTGATGGCTATCAAAGGAGCCAGAGTCTCTGATTTTGGTGGACGGAGCCTCTCTGTGCTGTCTTCCAGCACCATCATTTTGAATCCTGATATCCCAGAGGCCTATAAGCTTCGTGGATGGTAAGTGCTATGGGGCCAAACAAGGGGGCTGTTTGAGCCTGAGCTTTGAGAAGAGCTGGTTCTTTGGGCTCTACGGTCAGTGTGTGAGCTGTCCACCTGCCAGAGGACTTGGTTACTGAGTGGAGCAGTGCCTATATTTCTTGGTGGCATTACACCTTCTGAGAGGATGGCTTTCAAGCCCTTAAACTGACAAACCTATAATCCCATGACAAACCTGGAGAGTCGGAGCAGGAGGCAATTAGAATGGAAGTGCTGCATGCCGACCCCAGTCCTGCCAAAGCAGGAGGAGGCCGGGCTTCAGCAGCTGCGGGCTGAAGGCATCTCTCTCTCCTGGGTTTAAAGCCCTGGGCTACTACGTGGGGGGAGAAAGTGCTTTCTTGTTCGGGCCAGTCTTTGGTGCCGATGGCACCTTCTAGTGTGTATTCACTGGACTCTGATAAAGTGCCCCTGAGAACAGTGGGCTTTTGTTGGCATTTTATTGTTATTCTCAAAGCACGCAAGGGATGAGGGGAGCCTATTAAAATCTCCTTGCTGTATCTAGCTTTTTAGGGTGTTAAAACTCTGCCTCAGAAGAGCACTTCACACTGAAACATGCTATGCAGGAATTGATGTGGTCAGGGAGAACCCGTTAGCTTGAGCTTAAATAATTTGTATGGCTGTAGTCATGGGGAGGGGGTCGGTCTCCAGCTGTTTTAGTGCTTCAAGGACTAAAGAATTAGCTCACATTGCATGCTCCCTGCTTTTGTTTGGAGTCTAATGGGAACCAGTAGTATAGCATTTGAATAGTTTCATGAAACATCGACTGGAGTATTCATGTCACTTAAGCCAGTCTCATGAGTGTGGGCCACGTATCTGTATTTAACTATTCTGGTAGCTGGCGTTGTATTCTAAGACAGGGGCCTGTTGGTAGTCTGACCAGAAATAACCACTGCTTTAGATCCTTATTGCTTTATTTTTTTTTTCCAGGCTCTGGGGCTTGGCTCCAGGTTAATGGCATACCCACATTAAGGTCTTTATATTTTACTTGTCAATAACCATCATCCCAGTCAGCATAAAAAGACATGCCTGTCTCCAAAATAAAATCACTGGACATTGATCTAAGAGGTTCAGTGCACACAATCCACTCGGCAAGGATTGGAGATGTTTAGATCTTGGTTATAACAATGTGGAATTTTTATTGTAAGAAGGGCTGCCTCTCTCCTTGCTCTGTTGACTCCTGATGAGCTGTCTTTGATGGCAAGTGTCTCCTTGGAGTTTTTGAAATCGTAAACTTGTGTAGCTAGTCGTGGCAAACAGATTTATGGGCCTTGCTGTGCCTCTGTGACGGATTTAGGCGCTTACCTGACAGAATGAGAAGGCAGTTGTCTGCGGCTTAGGGCAGCAGCCACGGCAGTAGATGGTCTTTTTCTAAGGAGCGTGCTCTGGATGTGGTTAGCTGGTCCTGATCCTCCCTTTGGATGACAGTGGCATGTTTTTAATCTCGGGCTCATGCTTCCCTGCCACAAACACGTGTCTGAGCCACTTTCTCCCTGGTCCCCTTCCCTTCATCTTGGCTGATAATCGATCAAGAAGTATAATCAATTTTAATAATAATTCAATGCCAATTAATTGTAACTTTAATATTGGCATAAGTAAAAATCTCACTAAGAAAGTCAATCTGTAAGAAAACATCATACCTTCCGATCAGTTACTTCGGGTTATATAATCTTTTGGACTCTGTGTCAGGTTAAAAGCTCTTTCACCATGGGAGCATTTTTGCTGCCGTTGCAGTATGTTGGCTGTCACTGTCTGTGCTGATACGTTTCAGCGATGGTAAAAATGTAGCTGCGGATGGAGAAGGAGCATCAGTAGCCCAAAGAACTAGACCAGAGCTGTACTCACTGCTTTTCTGTGGCTGATTCTCCAGGTTACTGTTTCTTTGGCCTTGGGCCCTGGGGCCAATGTTGATAGGAAGGCTAATTTAAGAAAAGCTTCCGTGGTACTTTGGCACTGTCTTTCTTGACCACTGGGGGGCATCAAAGCAATTGAGATAAAAAGAGGTCATTCCTTTCTTCAGTAGGCTAAAGATACAACGAGGAAGGCACGCATTGCAGCCCACGTGACCGTGACCGTGACCGTGACCTGTGAAAGTGGGGTGGGGGTGGATAGCCTGTATTTGGCATAAAGAAATGACTGGCATGTTCAATAAGTACATAGGCTGCCATTTGTTTGTTCCTCAGGTTTGACTCGGAAGGACAAGCCTTAGATGGTGTCTCAATCTCAGATCTAAAGGGTGGAGGATCAGCAGGAAGCAACACCAACTGGAAAACTTTGTATGAGGTGAAATCGGAGAACCTGGGCCACGGTGACAAGGTACCCTGCATTCCTAACTTTCTTTACAGAAGCACACACAGTGTGCAGAGGGAAGCGTTTTCAGTCTGATTTCTGGTACCGGCTGTCACACATTAATCTGGCTGGGGCTCCGGCCAGAGCGTGACCTGATGGTTGGGAATCACTGCCAGGGAGCAGTAGCCGTGCTTCCTCAAGGAATAGATTGTATCCCTCAGGTCCTGGAGGCAGGAAACGTTAAGAACTCTGACTTAATAGAGAGTTGTTTGATTCTTAGAGGGATCTTAACAAAGTGGTCATAACCAAGCTGTGTATTACAATGTAAACTGCCTTCCGGTCCATATTTCTTTTCCATGATTGCTCCTGCAGATGGAAATGCCCATATGCCAAGAGAGGTTTTGAGGTTCTATATCCACCTCCATGGAGCATCCGTCAGGCCCAGTGACAGACGTCAGGCACTTCACCTGTTCTTTCACTGGCTGTAGAGTATTAACCCCTCCTGGGCTGAGAGTCACCAGTGTCTCTGACAAGAATTGGCTCTAGCATTTGCCTTTAGATGCAGCTTCCCTTTCAGTGTTTGTAGAGAATGACCCTCTCCCATCTTGATCTAAACCTATATTCTGTCCACAGTTTAATATTAAATTATCTCTCCTTTATGCTTCCCCAAAACAGCAATTCCTGCTTTATTGTCTCCATATTATACAATATGGTTTTTACTCCTTACTGTCTCATTTTGCTGTATTCCCTTACCCATCGTTGTCATCCGCTGCAACTTACAATGCACTGTTGTTACACAGCACCTTGCGAGCTAAGCATTAGACAAATCTGATTGTCTGTTTGGGTTCTCATCATCCAATTTCTCTCTAAGATCTATAGACAGTCTGTAATAAGAAATCAGACCTAGAGAGTCCCTGTTTATACACAAACTTTCAATTATGCTTTGAATCTGGACCTTACCTGGAAATACAGAAAAACTCACCCAGCCAGAGTGGCTCAGTTGGTTAGGCGTCATCCAGCGCACCAAAAGGTCACGGTTCAGTTCCTGGTCTGGGCACATACCTGGGTTGTAGGTTTGATCCCCAGTTGGGGAGTATGCATAGGGCAGCCAACGGTGTTTCTCACATCAACGTGTGTCTCTCTCTCTCTCTCTCTTGCTTTCTCTCCCCCTTCCTCTCTGTAAGTGTCCTCAGATGAAGATTTTAAAAAAATTTAGAAATACAAACTCTAGGCATTCTCCTAGGAGACATTACTTTCCTCTTGAGCTTTCTAGAGTGAGGACTCATCCAAGCCCTTTAAACATCCAAATGATTGTTTTGGTCTGAAACATTGGAAAGCCCCAGAACTGCTGACTTGGCTCTGAACTCAGAGTATACCCAGCGGGACCTGTTCACCCCCATAAAGGACCCATCCCATATCCTTTCTCTGAGAGTTAAAAAGCAAAACAAAGAGCGACAACATGAAGCCCAGTCCTCACTACGTTTAGTTATCAGTGATTTCCCCACTTTGAATGCCCTTGCTCAGTTATTGTTGGATTCTACTGAATTTGATGACAGACTGGGGCTTGACAGCCAGCCCACAGGCCACATCCAGCCCGCTGTCTGGTGTTAATAACGTTTTGCTGGCACACAGCCACATGTGTTGTTTACATATTGTCTGTGGATGGTTTGCCCACAATAGCAGACTATGACCGAATGGCTTGTGAAGCCTGAAATATTTACTGTGTGGCTTTTTACAGAAAAAGTTTGCTGACCCCTAGCCTAGAAAAGATAAAGGTGACTTTGAGCCCTAGAATTCACTGCTGTTGTGTTTTCTGTTTTTGTTTGTTTGTTTAAATATATGTTTTTATTGATTTCAGAGAGGGAGAGATAGAAACATCAATGATGAGAGAGAATCATTGATTGGCTGCCTCCTTCACGCCCTTTCTGGGGATGGAGCCCGCACGCAACCCAGGCATGTGCCCTTGACCGGAATCGAGCCTGTGACCCTTCAGTCTGCAGGTCGATGCTCTAACCACTGAGCTGAACCAGCTAGGGTGTCTGCTGTTGTTTTTCATGTGGGGGGATGGTTGGATGTAGGTGTATTAGGTTTACTTCCTTATTCAGTATTTCCTAGTCTGTTACCTTCGGAGGTCAGAGGAGCAGGAAAGCTAGTCTTTGTGTCTTGAAGTCTTTATCTTTCATATACTCTATTTCCGTTTTAATTAATTAGTTTAATTTATAATTAACTCTTTTATTGTTAAGGAATCATATGCATGGTTTCTTACCTTTTTAATGGATTTTGTGTTTAGCACAAGTGATTTGTAAAGCTACACAATGACTTACTCCCTGTAGTCACATTGCGATAAAAACACTTGCACTTCTGTGTAAGGGCCCGCCTTGGGCTGCCCCTAAGTCCAGTCCTGAGTTAGGCCTGGTTGCTCAGTGTCTCGTGTCACTCTTTTCTCTTGAAGGCAGACTATTTTAGCGCTGTGGCGACGGTGGTGTATCTTCGCAAAGAGAACTCCATGTATCAGGCCTGCCCAACTCAGGACTGCAACAAGAAAGTGATCGATCAGCAGAACGGATTATACCGCTGTGAGAAGTGTGACCGCGAATTTCCCAATTTCAAGTACCGCATGATCCTGTCGGTAAGTAGAATGGGTAGATGCGAACCACCGTGGTATTTGAGTCTCTCCCGAAGGCCAGGCACTGTAGCAACAGCAAAAACGACCACTCGTGGTAGGAAGCCTGCAGATGAGTAAGTGCCGACGAGCTTATTGTTCCATAAATACAAAAGCCAGGGCCTTGCCATCGAACAGCAGTCCGTCTGCTCCCAATGGAAGCATTTTTTTCCTTCCAGAAAGTTGCATTGAGCTCCCCAGCTGATTTCAGTCTGCTGCGCATGTAGTGCAATTACAGCATGGGTGGCACTTGCCCGCTAACTGTTACGAAGATAAATTAATTTGCAGTGGCATTTCTGGAGAGCAGTAATTATACTTATGCAGCCGGTGCCTATATTTAGTTATTTTTTCTTGTGGATAATCTGTTCCTCTTGCCTCAGTAGAGCTGACTTCAGAGGAATGTGACTGCATGCTGATGTGGGATTGTGGCTTCTTTGCATTGTCAGAACTTCTTTAAAGGTTTTAACAACCTTTAAAACGAAGGGTGTGTGTTCTCTTAAAAGTTATACTAAATGAAAAAAAAAAAAAAGTTATACTAAATGATGATAAAGGTACACAAAAAAACAGGCGCTCGTTTTTCTAGAGTCTGATTTGGTGGTAATATATCGGAAGCCTTAAAAATATTTATGTTTTCTGATATAGTAAGCACTGGAGGGAATTTCTTCTAGAGAAATAATTGGAGATCTTACATTTCTGTAAAGTTGTCTATTGCCCTGTTACTTGTTTTGAAAACTTGGATACAATTTAAATGTCCTTCATAGTCTACTGGTTAATTCCTTTATTGAATATCTGTAGAGCGGAATACCATGAAGACATTAGAATATGCTGTTTGATAGTTTCCACAGTTAAAATATTTGAAAAGCGGTGCTAACGAAGACTATTACGTGACATAAATAGCCCTGGTGGTTTGTTCAGTGGTTAGAGCGGGTCACAAGTTTGATTCGGTCAAGGACACGTACCTGGGTTACGGGTTTGATCCCCAGCCCCGGTCGGGTGGTTGAGGGAGGCTACCGGTCAATGTGTCCCTCACATTGATATTTCTCTCTCTCTCGCTCCCCCCCCCCCCCCCCCACTCTAAAGAAAAACGGGGAAAAAATAATATCCTCTGGTGAGGATTAACAAAAAAATACATAAATAAATATTCAGGCTTTATTACTTAAAAATGGCAAATTTTAAATGGTATGTTTTGTAGTCTTGAGTTATATAAACCAAGTATGGGTGCAAATACCAGACTGTGAATAATGGTTATTTCTGGTTGATTTTTCTTTTCTTTTTTTATAATATACTTTTATTGATTTCAGAGAGGAAGGGAGAGGGAGAGAGAGATAGAAACATCAACGATGAGAGAGAATTATTGATCAGCTGCCTCCTTCATGCCCCCTACTGGAATCGAGCCCACAACCTGGGCTTGTGCCCTTGACTGGAATCAGACCCGGGACCCTTCAGTCCACAAACTGACACTCTATCCACTAAGCCAAACCAGCTAGAGCTGGCTAATTTTTCTTTATAATTTTTTGCATTTTTCTTTTTTTTCCCCCTTGCAGAGAATACTCTTATAATAGGATTTTTAAAAAAATCTTTTTGAATAAAAAATAAGGCAACCCAGCCCTGGCCATTGTGGCTCAGTTGGTTGAACATCGACCTCACATCCAGAGGTCATCAGTTCAATTCCCGGTCAGGGCACATCCCCAGGTTGTGGGTTCAATCACCGGTCGGGGTTGGGGTACATGCAGGAAGCAACCGATCGATGTTTCTTTCTTCCCTTCTCCCTTCTCCTCTCTCTAAAAAAAAAAAAATTAGCAAAAATATATTTTTAAAAAAAGTAAGGCATTCCATCATCCTTTCAATATTCTAATTGCCCCTTAAAATGTTAATTCAGGAGGAAAGTTATATATTTAAAATTCTTATATTCTGTAAACTACATACTTCAGTTGAACTGAAGTGAAGGAAATTGTTTCATGTAGTTTATTTCATTAGTCTTTCTGTTAGATGCTCCTTCTAAGTGGAGTCTCTGGCGTCTGGTTTCACGTGACGCGTACACCTGTGTCTGTTGTTGATGTTCTCACCCTGGAAAGTGGGCGCCCTTTGCCTCTAGGAGGATAGCATAGGGTGAACTGTAGGTGTGAGCCCCAGCATGTGATATGCCCTTACATTTCTGAACGTTTTATCTTCTTGTTTCCTTATTTTTCATCATAACTTTATATATTAGCCCATGTATGTGCAAAGTGAATATGTAAAATTTTGGCCTCATTTTTGCTTCTTTTTAAAATTTTATTTATTGAGTTGAGACGGGGGGGGGGGGCATTGATTTGTTATTCCACTTAATTACGCGTTCATTGGTTGATTCTGACCCGGGATTAAACCCGAAACCTTGGCGTATTTGGACCACTCTCTGAGCTACCCAGCAGGGCCCTCTTATTTCTACTAAGCCTTTTATATACTTTTCCCTTTTAGCAACTGGGTTCTTTGTGACCCACTTTCTTCCTTGACTCTCCATTTAATTTTACACCATGGTCCAACTGGAGACACTTGATGGCTCATTTCTGTTGCTAGGTAAATTTGGTGACTGACCACAGGCCCTTAGGTCAGGCTTTTAAATTGTCTGGGATGCTCAGCAGTGACTGAGCTGCCCCTCGGATCTCCTCCTAGTGACTGAAGGTCACACTGTTTAAAATGCGGCGTACCTGCCCTGACTATTGGAAGTTTATTCAAACCTTTAATCCAGAAGCCATCGCAGCTGGAGGGGAGCTGAGTCCAGTGTGCCTGGATTCTACGTCTGAAGGAGAGCTTGGGTCAGGCTGTATCTGCATTGAGGCCTGAGTCTACACATCCATAGCATATCGTATTTGTGCTGTGATACTTACATTTTTTTAAAAAAATGTTTTTATTGATTATGGAGAGAGAGGAAGGGAGGGAGAGAGAGAAAACATTGATGTAAGAGAGACATCGATTGGTTGCCTCCCAAATGCACCTGGACCGAACCGGTGACCTTTCAGTGCACTGGAGGCTGCTCAACCTGCGGAGCCACACCAGCCAGGGCCACACTTACATTTTAAACTCTTTTTGTATGATACCGTTCACATCCTTGGAAAGAATATACATGGTGGTATAGTTTTCCCCCTGGTGATGATTTTAATGAGTGGAAAAAGTTAATCTCCCATCTCCTGAATGTGTCTCCCTTTTGTGATTTCTTTGCTGAACTAACAGAGTTGTGTTTTGTAGGTAAATATTGCCGATTATCAAGAGAATCAGTGGGTCACTTGTTTCCAGGAGTCTGCAGAGGCTATCCTCGGGCAAAGCACTGCTTACCTTGGAGAGCTGAAGGAGAAGGTCAGCACGTCTTTTATCATCGCTGCAATAGTTCCTGTGCGGGAACTCGGCTCTTTAATATCCTGGTGTTTGTTTCTTTTGGGTGTTGTACACAGTTTCTCAGTCTGATGATCATTTGAGGCGCTCATCTGATTTTATCTATTTTTATCCGTCTTGGATTTGCTAACAATGGAGGTGATGAAGTAACATAGACAAGGGTGCCTCAAAAGCAGCGCTATTTCTCCTGTTACAGTGAGCACACCAGAGCTGGGTGCTTGTGGTCACTTGGCGTGGCCTGTATCTTCTGAAATACACGTGTGCCTTTTCAGCATAATAAACATCTTCCTGAAAAGTCAAGTCAAATCCTGGTTTAAAATCACAGATAAAGTACTTGCTGTTTTAGGTCATCAGATGCGATTTTTTTTTTTTAATGCAGTAACTTTTTTTCATGCATTAACTTTATCCGTTTCACTTTTATAAATTTGAAATTTTACATTTTAGTTTTATTTAATGCAGGGAACAGATAACTAATTATGTTAAACTTAGGAAAGATATTTGCTCAAGACGTGTAAAAAAAAACCAGTAAGACTATTTTCTGGGTCACAAATTGGCATCTATCTATTGATTCCGCCTCCCCGCCATTTCCACGAAGTCAGTTAGAATACTTGGAAAAGCATAAGAAAAAGGGATTTGACATTTGTTTGGTGTGTTTTTCGTACTCTTTTCTGTGCCTCTGCCCCCACGTCTTTTTGAAATTTTGTCTCTGGGGTCCCTGGAAGTAATCCCAACAAGCCCTTTTATAGAAATAACTGGAGTTGACTTGAAAGTATGATGGTCTCCTTTATCTGTGTTGCCTGGTCCTCTATTTTCATATCAGATTTTAAGGCTCCAAGCAGCCTCTCAGGGCTTTTTATGAGCTTATTTCATTTGATTGTTTTTACTGCTGGTGAATGAGGAGGACATAGAGAAACTCTTCCCTCAGGAACCGGGATGTTCCTGGAGCAGGCGCTCCATGCTTTCCCTGATCTTGGAAGAATAATGGCCTCTGGTATAATTTTCTGAAGGTGTAACGCTCTGTTTTAGTTACAAATCTGAAAGCCCAGAGGATCGTTTTGTGTGTGGAGTAACCTTTACACCAGAGTTTACGAAACAAAGCCATTTTCATGTTCCGTGTGGCTTGCAAAGATAACACTTCGCTGATCTGAACTATTAATTTTATGTAGTTCCTGGAGGCCCGATGCACGAAATCCGTGCAAGAGGCTTGGCCCCCGCGGCTCCTCGGCCCCCCGCCCACCACGGAGGCCGGGGGCCCCTGTCACCGCAGCTTAGTCCGGAAGGACATCTGGTCTAATTAGCATATTATGCTTTTATTGTTATAGATTATAAATTTACTTTATGTGTATTTATGTAAAATGCTTCCTCTAGTCCTGCTTTTAACCAGACTTTTTTTTTTTTTTTACAAATAAGTTTAATCCAATAGTATTTGAGGAGCAAGAGAAAGGGAGAGGGCTGCGTTTTTAGGCTTTACTCAGCCTTGCCCACTTCGCTGTCCTCTTCACCTGCTCATCAAATCAGTAGTTGAAAATACAGAGATTGAAATAGTATATATGGTGACTTGAACCTCTTTCTGAATTTTTGTTTTAATCTCAGTTTATAAGGAAGATGCTGGGCCTCAGGTCTATTTCATCACAAACTTTAGAAGTGTTTCAATTTATTTATTGTAGTAAAATATACATAAAATTTATAATTTTAACCATTTTTAAGTTGTACAACTTATTAAGTACATTTGCATTGTTGTACGACCATCACCACCATCTAGCTCCAGAACTTTTTCACCTCCCCAAACTGAAGTTCTGTTCCCATCAAACACCAGTTCCCCTTTCCCACCTGAACCTCCCACCCCCCACCCCTGTCAGCCACCATTCTGTTTTCTGTCTTTATGAAATGGAATACTCTAGATAAAGTATTTTAATTTTAAATACAATTCTACTTAAACAAATTTACATAATGAATTGTTATCTGTAGATTAGTCATTCCTGAGTAATTTCAAACCACTAGGGTGATAATTTTCTCAGAGATTTTTCTTAAAGTCTTTTTAAAACTCTAATAGATATTATCAGATGATTCAGTAGTGTTCAAACCTAAAGTTTTCTATTTCTTTTTGCAGAATGAGCAGGCGTTTGAGGAAATTTTCCAGAATGCCAACTTTCGATCTTTTGTGTTCAAGATCAGAGTCAAACTAGAGACCTACAATGTAAGTAAGGACACCAGGCTGCAGAAGGGTTAGCGTGGGAACTGCTGTGTGCCACCCACCCACATGTTACAGTGTTAGTTGTCAGTTCATTGCTTGCTGTGTGCCAGACATAAGCTAAGCACCCTGCGTGTGGCACTCATGGAGTCTTCCCCACACTGAGGTACCGTGATCATCCCCGAGATAAGATGAGGAAGTGTACTTAGAGATTAAGTCCCCTGTCCAGTGTTGGGCATCTAGGGGAAAAATGCTATATGGCCTTTTCAGTTAAAACCTGGGGCTTTTTGTTGGTATGCTGACCAAGAATGATAATATGTCTAGTGGACTCGTATCTTCCACAAGGTTTGGGTTCTGAAGTCGGTATATGAGACAAGGTCCACATGTAGTTAAAATTACCTTGAAAATTCCTTAAATTGCCCACGACACCATATAGTTGTATAGTCAGACTGAAACAGCATGTATTAAGCATTTACTTTCTGACAGATACAGTTCTTCACCTTTTCTTTCCCATAGATCATCTCACTAGATCCCGACAGTAGCCCCCTATGTAGGGACGACTGTTATCTCCATTTTACCAATGAAACGTGTTGCCTACAGAGAATAAGTAACTTGCCTAAAGTCATATCCTAATGAGTGGCAGAGCTAAGGTTCCAACCCAGGCAGTCCAAGTTCAGAGCTCTGCTCTTAACCATGCCTAGAAACATGACTGTGTTGAGTAATTACTGAGCACGCTAAAGGGTGGGAGCCCTGGAGCTAGACTCTGCCACCTTTGTGGGCATCACCCCATTCTGCCTCTAAAGGGACTGTTCCGTTCTAACGGATGGTCCGGGAGAACTTTGAGAACATCTCTATTTGTTTCAGGGTTAACACGTTCCATTTTGTTATTAGACTCCATCTTCCTACCTGGTGGTAGTCGTGTTTGTTCTTATGAGCATTAAATGAGACAGGGAGTCGGTGTCTGAGATGTGATGTCTGCGTGAGGTGGGGTCGGGGGGATTGGAGGGTCATTCACTCCCTTCCTGGTAAGGACGGGGAAGCTGAGGTGCAGGGAGCTGCCTCTCTGGCAGAGCTGAGATGAGACCTAAACCAGGTTCCCCTCCTCTGCCACAGGTGCTTTTCGTTCACACCACACTCGGCCTTCAGAACTAGGTGTGTGGCTTTAGGCAAGTGACAGGCCTTCTCCGGGTTCTTATTTCGCCTGCATAAAGAGAGTACACTGAACTGGGCCAGCCCTCGAAGGTCCGTCCCATGTGGATCCAAGGTTTCTGAGTGTTGGGAGCGTGAGGAAAGGATGAAAGGGCCTGTGTTGCAGGGAGGCTTCTATCCAGCCCCCGAAAGTCTGGACTCGGCTCTCGCGATTTTTTCTTTATTGGAATGACTGACCTCTGGATCCAGCCGGTGTCTGTGTTTCCTGCTGCTGGGATCATTGAAACCGTTGAAGCAAAGGGGGCTGCCACCACAGCTCCATGCCATGGGCTCCCCTTTGTTCACAAACTGCTTTTCTCTTCTCAAAGGATGAGTCTCGGATTAAGGCCACTGTGATGGACGCGAAGCCCGTGGACTACAGAGAATACTGCAGAAGGCTGATCATGAACATCAGGAGACACGCAGCCATGTGAGAAGAGCAGTGCTGATTGGGCCGAAGTTTGGAAATAAAGAGTCGAAATGAAATTGATTTCTTCACACCCCCTGTGCGATGATTTCACATTAGCTTCACAGTGGCTAGAGCCTCTTTATGGTGGACTAAGCAATTTCCTCTTTTATGTGCATCTCAAAACCCGTTGGTAGGCAAGGGAAAACATGCTCAGATGGCTGTGGTGTAACTGTCAGACCCAGGGGTCGGCTGGCGGGCAGTGTAGTACCAGCCACTCCCTCTCAGGCTTTTGTCCTTTTTATTGAGACTTCATTATCTTCAAGCAGGAATATGTCACATGTAATTGACCCTAATTCTGCAGACGGTGAAATAAATCGTAGAACTAGAGCTTCTGCTCCTCCAGCGGGGACACTTTCACAGCTGGGAGGTGAGCGCGAGGGGTGGTTGTGTGGAACCTGGGTGTTTAGTAAGCGCGTCTTCCCAGAATTCAGAGGCCCTCCTTGCAGAGGTGCCACATCGGCAATGCCCGGAATTATTAATCAAAGACCTATCTCTATATCTGAAGAATATCCTTCCTTCAGGGCTTAATAGACCAAGTCAGATGGGTCTGATGTTAATCAAAATTGTCTCTTCTGAGGAAGGCTGATAAGCATTGGCTTGCCGTCCCCTAGGGGCATCCAGGCACCTACAAAGCTTTGCTTTCGTTTTCACTTCAATTAATACTGCATTTCGGAGGGTGAACCCACACCTACGTGTACATATTTCTTGAGTTTGTGTTTCATTTCTTGATTAAAACTGTTAAATAGGTGGTATTTTGCCTTGCTTTAATAAACAGTGTATTCTTTGCTTGTGAATCCTACTTTCTCTGAATGCAAAGGGTTCTTGTAACTAGAAAGCAATTAATTAGCCTTCCTAATAAATGTTCACTTGGGGGAGATGTTAACTCATTGCAAACTCGAAGATTAGTCCAAGGCGCGGAGATCATTCTTCCTAAGGTTTGCAACCCTGAAATGCATCTTTAAAAGAATGAAAGCACTAAAAACAAAAAGCCATTGTACCCGAGAATGCCGATGATAAGACACTTTGGGGTTTTATTGATGTTTACACAGCAGTCTAACACCAACCAGGCTTTGAAATGTGTACAGACGGTGAGCTGGTAAGAAAACAGTAATTACGCTACTGGGCTTTTCAGTCAGCAAGAGCATGCTTGCTCGGTGTGTTCCTAATCATGCTAATTACCTATCCGGTTGCTGCAGCCCACCGCTTGGCATTTGCTGCACATCTCTCTCCGAGTACCCAGGTAGCACTGCAGTCGGCCCAGAGCTAGGACCTGGGTTTTGATGGGGGCAAGTGCAGCCGGTGGAGGCCCTCCGTGGAGCTTTAGTGGTGCTGTCCGGTCGGTTTCATCCTTAGCTGCCCTCTTAGGAGGAACCAGCGGCTCCAGGCAGGATGGCTCCCGCAGTTCAGAACAGACAGAGGGTCTTTGTCTCAGGCCCGCTAGCTTCCATTCCAGTGACCAGTCATCGATACATACCACACCCAGCATTCCTCCCCCCGCCCCCCCCCCCGCCCAGCCCCACACTTCTGTCTACTGGCAGTGTTGCCCTGACATGTCTCAAGAGTGTACCAGTCACCGCATGTTCTCAATGACTATGTGATGAAACCAGCGTTTCTACATGGGTGTGATGAGAAATCCACCAGGTGGTTCTGGGGGTGGGCGGCTCCCTCTGGCGAGGGTGGGTAGCAGGTTTTCCTACCAAAAATCAGATCACCGGTAGAGAAGCATCAGAAATTGGCTCCACTGTTAGCTTTTAAGAGATCGAGGTCCCTGAGGGTTGCCTAAATAGATTCTGGCCCATAGTTCTTAGAATTGTCTTGGATATAGTTTACTCTGAAGGCTGTTCATGTTGTTCTATTTCTCATCTTTCACTTAGAGATCGATGCTTATTTTGCCTACGCCATGACATCAGCGTTAAGCAATTAGGGGGGAAATCTAATCATTTCGCCTTTATTTTAAATGGTTCTTGGATTCCCTCCAGTCTCATTGTGAAGGAGGCAGGAAAAAAAAGTAAAAGGCTAATAATCTGATTTCTGTCCATATTTTTAGTGTTTTATGCTTCCCATTAAAGCCTTGCTAGTCTCTAGTGTGCTGTCCTGACCTTTTGGAACTGCAGGGTCAAAAATTTCCCCTCCCCTTGCTTCCCTCCCCCCCTCCAAGTGGCCTGTCTTCGAAAAGGATAAATAATATTGATCGTGGTATTTAATACACCAATGAAACCCATGGTTATTGACTACATAATTAATATACTGTCTAAAAGTGAAGTTTGGCAGCCCAGTATATAAAGGTTTATATTGACTTGCGTTTTTTTGGCGATATGCCTTCCAAGGTTTTATTTATAGAAAAAACAGGTTGTTCAGTCTCTTTTCACTTGTTAGAAGGCCGCTGCTCGCCTGGTAGATTGATTGTTTCCTTATCTCAGGATTTCTTCCCCACCCCCACCCCTGCCATCTTTTTATGTGGTTGGTTAGCTCTTAGATTTATAACCCATTCTGTTGGTAGAGTTCTGGCTTTTATAAACATTTTTACTGAGAGTGTGTGTGTGTGTGTGTGTGTGTGTGTGTGTGTATCCTATATAATAAAAGCCCAGTGACCATAACGGCTGAACCACCAGAATGACCGCTTGACCAGTCACTATGAGGTGCACCGACCACTTCTTGGTTCTTTTCCCCGGCCGGCAGCCTCCATCGCCAATGGCGAACATGGACCTGGGGTGGGTGGCAGGGAATGCGGGCGGAGTGGGGCAACCAGCAGCAGGGATGGGGCCGGCAAGCGGGCAGGAACGGCCGACTTTTCAGTCCCTCCCCTGGCTGTCAGGCTCCCATGGCTGGATGGCGAATGGGGAACCGGGGTGGGTGGTGGCAGGGGGCGGGGCCGGCTGCCGGCAGCCGGGGAAGATGGCTCTGGTCACAGGCTAGGCCTAGGGACCGTACCTGCGCATGATTTTGTGCGCTGGGCCTCTAGTATATATCTATATAAATAAAACCCTAATATGCAAATAGACTTAACAGCGGAACAACTGAACAACCAGTCGCTATGACATGCACTGACCACCAGGGGGCACGCGTGGAACATGGTGGGCGTGGGCAGCAGGTGTCAGAGCACAGAATATGGTGGCGTCAGCCATGGCAGGATGGTGGAGCAGGTGAACGGGGGCGCCAGACTAAGGCGGGGTGCTGATCACTGTCATGGGGGTGCAGGTCACTGTCATGGGGATGAGCCTCTTGTGATTACTGAAAATTCTTTGCTCCCGTGCGCGTGGTCCCACCTGGCACACCTGCTGCTGGCGCTGGCCCCACTCACAACCGCTGCTGGCACCGGCCACAATCATTCCGTGCTGTCAGTGGGTGCGAGTGGGGCCAGTGCCGTCAGCATATGGGAGCAGTGGGGGCGGGAGCAGGGCTGCCAGCAGACAGGGGACCAGGGGCCACGGTGGCAGGGGCTGGGCGGGAGCACGGATGATGGGCCAAGACCTGCCTCTATGCCCACCACAGCCTCGCGGCCCACAGCTCCTTTCAAGGTGCATGAATTTGTGCACTGGTGCTGGAGTCCAATCCCAGCGGGTCCAGGGGTCCCCAAAGGTGTGGACGGAGTCAGCAAATAAGGAATGACACGAAGACAGCCTTCAGTTGATCAGCAGCCTAGTCAGGACCTCTAGCCAGGATCTCCAGTCAAAGTTCTGGTCGGAGTTCTGGTTAGGAGCTGATGAGGATCTGATGAGGATCTCATGTTTATTGTCTTGTTACATCCATATTTATACCAGCCGATTTTAATCCTGTCAATTTCTATTACAAAGGTTAGGGCGTTTCTTATCTCCATTCCAGGGAGGAAAGATTATGTAGCTTAACTACCCACCTGGCACTTAATTAAGGGGTTGTATCCCCTCCCTAACCTCAGGGAAAAATCCACACCTGGGGAAACAACCTTTCTCAGAGAGGTGACCTTGGTTAAAACACATGGCACTAAGGAGAGCAAACATATTAAGAACAATATGCTATATATGCCAGGTCCCTTGAAACATATGCTGTGCAGATGTTTCTTTCCTGCAGCGACTGTGTCAAGCAGCAAGGATGGACCTGCTTCCGGCATACTGGGCCCCTAGTATGTGTGTATGTGTATGTATATTGTTAATCCTCATCCGAGGATATTTTTCCATTGATTTTTAGAGAGTAGAAGGGAGGGGGAGAGACACATCAATTAGTTGCCTCCTGCGCGTGCCCCAATCTGGGGCTGGAGGTCAAGCCTGCAACTATAGTACGTGTCCTTGCCTGGAATCGAGCCCAGGACCCTTCAGTCCTAGGGCCAGTGCTCTATCCACTGAGCCAAACCGGCTAAGGCAAGTAAATTTTTTTATTAAGCCAAAGCCAATGTTAAATATTGTTAAAGAAAAAAAGGAGTCCTAGCCAATTTGGCTCAGTGGATAGAGTGTCAGCCTACAGACTGAAGGATCCCAGATTCAATTCCAGTCAAGGTTATATGCTGGGGTTGCAGGCTCTATTCCCAGTAGGGGACATGCAGGAGGCAGCCGATCAATGATTCTCATCATTGATGTTTCTCTCTCTCTCTCTCTCTCTCTCTCTCTCTCTCTTTCTCTCTCTCTCTCTCCCTCCCTCTCCCCCTCTCTCCCTCTCTCTCTCCCTCTCTCCCTCTCTCCCTCTCTCCATCTCTCCCTCTCCCTCTCTGAAATCAACAAAAATATATTTAAAATAAAAAGATACACACTGTTTAAAAAAGGAAAAAAAAGGAAAGGAATAGGGGCTATTTGGATTATTATTTCTTATGCAAGTAATTTGTGTTCATTATAGAAAAAAACCTGCAGATAAGAACAAATTTACCCATAATTCCACCAGTCAGCAAGAATCACTTGTATAGCTGACTACCTTTTACTAAGCATACTTTACTCCTAGCATGGACATTCTATTTCAATAAAAATAGACCTGCACAATTTGAGCTGGTATTTGGCTATATGGATGTGTAAACTTATTGAGCCAATTCACTGTCGCTGGATGCTTATACTTCCTGATTGTTATCCTAAGCACTCAGCCTTTGATGGGCCGGAGCATATATCCTTTGTGGGGCTGTGAAAATGTACGCCTTCTTTTCTTGTTCTCTCCGGTTCTCTGGTTGCTTTTCCTTTGCCTTAGTCTAGTGATAATTCCTGTAACCTGTATAACATGAAGGGCTGGCAGGGAATTTGAGCAGGTCCTAGGATCTGCTGAAGCAGAAGCAGATAGACTGATGTAGGGCGGAGAGGAGGAAGAAGGCTGTGGAGCCATCGTGGTTCATCCCACCTACCACACGAGGGGGTGGTATCTGCAAAGAGCCCCCACCCCCGCCCCGTTTTCTGCTAGTGCGGCAGAAATGGCCTCTTGCTTTAGAAATCAACTTGATTCTTTAAATCTATTCGTCAATGATTATTAAATCTCTTAATTACATTTGTGATGGTGGGTTTTTGCTAAGTCGTTGAGAAAAGTATGTAGCACTTGTCTTCATTGACGGCCTGTTCCACCCTCCGTGTAGGTGATTTTAAATCCAGATACCTTGTCCCCAAGAACTGTGGTCTATTTGGAGCAAGGCTTGGAGCTAAGTAGCAATATCACAAGTCAAATTAAAATCCAATAAACGGGGAGATCACTGGAGACTAGCGTCACCAGGAAAGATTTCACAAAGAATTGGGTGATTTGAAACACGCACACATTGTAGCCTTCATGTAGGTCAAGGGCTGTCTGATATGGAAGGATGTGTGCAGCACCTGATAATACTCATCCTGTGTTCAGCCCTGGCACATGCAGCTGTATAGATGCCATGGGAGTTAGGTAGATGGCACCAAAGAAAACTGGGTTCCTCATGGAGGTCCCTTGTTTGTGTTCTCTATGGCCAGACCCCTAACTCTTTTTTAAAAAAATATATATTTTTATTGATTTCAGAGAGGAAGGAAGGATAGAGAGATAGAAACACCAATGATGAGAGAGAATCACTGATTGGCTGCCTCCTGCATGCTCCCCACTGGGGATCGAGCCCACAACCCAGGCATGTGCCCTTGGCCGGAATCGAACCTGGGACCCTTGAGTCCTCAGGCCAACGCTCTATCCACTGAGCAAAACTGGTTAGGGCCAGACCCCTAACTCTTGCATTCTGACTTGCCAGTGAACTTGCGGGTGTACTTGAGACTTCAAACCAACCCCCTGGCCATTTTCACAACCTTCCAGCTTCTCCGGGCTCTTAATGGCTGTCACCTCGCCTCCACTGCTTAGCTGTTGATAAATCTGGAAACAAAAGATTTTGAAGAAAACAATCTTTTTTTTTTTCCAGCCTTGACTATAGACCCCTTGAAAAACTTAATGCCACCTGCCTCGGGAGAAATATTTATATCCAATTCCAAAGAAACCATGTAAACTTCTAATAATTGTGAGCCATTCTTATGAAATCATCCCTGCTCCCCAGTGTATTGCCCAGGTGGTAATTGGAAGTTTGTGCTGTCATTATAAATGACAGCTTCCTCAGATAACATTCCTGGTGCTTGTAAAATGCAGATGACTCGGCCTATATTTAACTGGTGTGTGGTGCTGCTTCCTCTGGGTGGTTAGGTAACCGAAGGAGGGGCTGGCGCCTGGTAAAGCCGGGGGCTCGCTGCGGGGAGCAGCGGCTTTGTGCTCATGAATGCTGTCTCTGTCACCCCGCCCCTCCCCCCCCCCCCAAACAGAGTCAGAACAACCTGGACTTTTGAAAAAATAAGCCCCAATTGGACTCTCATCTCTCCTCGCACAGTTGACACTGCTGTTCATGTTGAAGTGTATTTATATCTTCAGTCAGCCATGGCACAGAGGTCATTGCTCTTGGCCTAAAATTCTAGAGGCTTCTGTGTTTGCCGATCTCCCCGGAGCTGGGCTTGGAACGCAGAGGTTGCCTTTTGTAGACGCTTTTCTGCCTCCCTAGCACCCCTGCTCCCACCTCTACCCCGTTTCCTTCTCCTCTATTTACTTAAAATTCCAATAGCTTTCGAAGGTGCATCTCTGTAAATGAGCTCTCCTCCTCTAATGGGTTCTCTCCAGGCAGCAACCCTTCCATAAAGGAGCCACTAATTAAGCAGAAAACGGTTTGTCTTGCTTAGCCACGATCCATGAATCCGGCAGTCAATTTAGAAGACGGCAACATCCTTCTTTATAGCTATGATTTTAATAATATTCTTTTGTCTTTCAGACAGCGTGGAGGGTGTGGTGTGTATGTGTTGGGGGGCGGGAAGGGGGGGCGCAGGGGGATCGGTTCCTGCTGTCTTCCTCTCCATCTTTAAGAGGAACATTTGTTTCCGTGGACCTTTATTTTTGTGAAAACCCTGATTAACGTTCCTCTTTAAGGATCAACCCCTCTCTGAACCCGCCTGTTGGAGAGCAGTGCTGTGGGAAGGCGGTCCATTTGCAGTGGCGGCACGCACAGGTGTTCAGGGAAGATGCCTGTCAGTCAGACGGGCCTTGCGTTGTGAGGCGCCCGAACAGCTCTCTTCCCTGCTCATCTGAAGGCGAATTGAAGGTCTTAGCAGGCTTACCCGGGCGGCATCACTCACGGGCGGATGCGCATGCCACAGCCTCGTGCTGCACATGCCTCCTAATAGAACCCTTAGCTCCCGGAGCCAAGCCTCATTCTGTGTGCGCTATTACAGTGCGGCGGCGAGGAAAAGAGGAGCCCTCTTAATTAGGGTGCGACATTCGTGCATAGTCATAGTGCTCCGTTCGTGGCATAATTGTCACAGCAAATTACCAGTTAGGTTAAATATTGAGCTGGTAGCTCTCGGAGCTTCAATTATTGGCTCCACCCCGCCCTCCCCACCCCCTCCTACCCTCGCCATCACCTGCTATCCTACACTTCCAGCTTGATCTTCTGCCAAGTGGTAGCTTTTAAGTGAGGCTTAGAGAAGATACACTTTACAGCGGGAGCAATAAATCTGGCTTTGGGCAAGTTACATAGGATGCCAGGAACATCTGAATGAGGGGTGCAATTTTTGCTCGGTGTGTGGGTGGGGGTGGGGGTGGGGAGATGCTGGGTCATTTACGGATCTTCTAACTCCAGCTATAAAACTACCAGGTCAGTCGGTATATCTAACCCGGGTGTCTCTAACGTGAAAATCCTATTTGAGATGCCACAAGAAATGCAAAGGAAATATAAGACTTCCGTCCTTCCCTAAATTTTAATCCAAGAGGGGAAGGCCCACAGAATGCAAGAACACTCCGTAGACAAGCAAAGTGATATAGAGCAGATGGCGTGTGTGGTGGAGAGGAGGGGACGGAGTCTGGTGGAGGCAGTCTCGAAACTAGTGCCTTGTGATGGCAAAGGTGAGAAAAATAGATTGGCAGGGAGAAGGGCCATTTCAAGCTGAAGGAATGGCACACAGTGTAGGCACAGGGGAAGGGGAAAATAACGGGGTGCGGGTGATACCCAGGGAACTGGC
Source organism: Myotis yumanensis (assembly GCF_028538775.1). NCBI lineage: Eukaryota > Metazoa > Chordata > Mammalia > Chiroptera > Vespertilionidae > Myotis > Myotis yumanensis. The sequence continues at coordinate 18,433,240 of NW_027223767.1, read as the reverse complement.
TGGGTCCAAGGAGTAGGTTTTATATTTATTTATTTTTATTTTTTAAATATGTTTTTATTGATTTCAGAGAGGAAGAGAGAGATAGAAACATCCATGATGAGAGAGAATCATTGATCGGCTGCCTCCTGCACGCCCCACACTGGGGATCGAGCCCGCAACCCTGGCATGTGCCCTTGACTGGAATCAAACCCGGTGCCCTTCAGTCCGCAGGCAGGGGCTCTATCCACTGAGCCAAACCAGCTAGGGCCAAGGAATAGATTTTAAAATGAGGTTTCTGAACATCAGGGGAGCGGCCTGGCCTTGATTTTCTTGGGCCTTAATACGTAAGCCCTTAGGAATGCGGTCTCAGCATGTGTTTTTGGTCTTTAACTGACCTTTCGGTTGCTCCTAGAGTGGGCATCCTGGCAAACCAGGCACCCAGGAAGATCGCTCCAGTGCAGCCCGCTCTGCTTAGCTAACGAAATCGCTGAGGAAATCCTGCCGGGGATGTTATTGGCGTGTTGTACACTCAATTCCTCACAAGCTTCATGCTGGGCTGCTCATTTTCTTTGGACAAAGATAGACTGGCTCCCTCTCTTGTTGATGGAATGGAATTCTCTCTTGCATTATGGCTCATGTGATAACTCTGGTCATGGTGGTGTGGGGATAATGAAGAGCCTCTTAATGGCTCCAGTTAAACCCGGTAATATCACTCTATCAGCCTTCAGCCGGCTGTGGGAATCTAACCCAGTTTCCTATCCCTGAACGTCTGAAACCTGCCGCCGGCATCTTCAAGGAGCTAATAAGGAGGCAGCCTTCACTCTTCTGTTTCCTGGAGCATATTTAGAAGCCATGGCTAATTTCTTGACTCCGGAATTGTGTCTCTTGCAATTCCAGCTCCCCAGCCTGAGGTCAGTCGTCTCTGGATAAACTTGGGAAGTTGAAGTTATTTCAGCCACAGCACCATCCTCCTCTTAGCCATTGGCGCGCTGGTTTAGTACCCCCAAAGGAAGAGGACTCATTTTATTCTGGAAAATGGGGAAAGGAATTTGCCTTAGGGCCCGCCCATGTCTAATTCGTCCAGGCTGTAAGCAGAGTTTCCTTCACATACGAGGAGTGTGTGCACGTGTATGGCGTGTGTGTGCGCATGCATGCGCCATGTGCATATGCGTGCCCTTTGCTAGGATAATATGTGTAGCAGTGGCTGCTGTCCATTCAGGTTGGCCCACTTTCGGTTCTGTTCTCAAGAGAGCTGATGGATGTGGCCACCCTACAACCCCTTTGTGTTTTTGAAAATTTCCCATAGTCACTCCTAAATGGAGAAGTAACCGGGTGCGATATGAATGTCAAAGCAATTTTGTTTGTTTGTTAATCCTCACCGGAGGATATTTTCCCATTGATTTTTTTAGACAGAGTGGAAGGGAGAGAGGGAGGTGGAGAGAGAGAGAAACATCAATGTGAGAAAGACACATCGATTGGTTGCCTCCCACACATGCCCCGACTGGGGCCAGGGATCGAACCTGCAACCGATGTATGTGCCCTTGACCGAGAAACCGAACCCGTGACCCCTTCGGTCTATGAGCTGACACGCTAACCACTTAGCAACACCAGCCAGGTTGAGGCAACTTTTTGATGTGCCTGAATGAATTTAGAAATGAGGCCACAAGCTGAGACAGAGGAAGGGGAAGTGGGAGGGACTAGGAGAAAAAGCATAGGAGGGGAGAGAGGTCATTTTAACCTAAATTAACTAATGGAAATGACAATTATGAACAGCAATGAGAGCAATCATTCGCAGCCAGAACTACATGACCATGACAAATGGCTCTCCGGGGAAACACGGTGCAGCCTCCTGTCCTGGGAGTGGGGGAGGGGCTCTCTGCCAACCGGGGGCAGGAGGCAGGGCCTGTGGCTGCCTGATTTAGCTTGGAAGTTGAAATCGCTGGAGCAGTTTATAGAAACACCCGAGTGAGCTGTGGTGCACAATCTGTAGGCAGGATCCAGAGATGATGGCATAAATGTTTCCAATGCACTCAGGGTAATTAGCTTTGAATTACCATGTGCATATTTTAAACATTTAAATGATCATCCCAGGTTTTCAAAAACAGTTTCACACGGCTTCATGTCACCGCCCCTCCTGGCCTGGCCTCCCCACCGCAAAACAGCCGGCCTGGCCGCCCTGATGGAGCCAGGTGGAGCATAGCCACTTCGCGGCTTCAGCGAAGGCGACGGGAGCCGAACTAAACCCCCGGATAAAGGGGGATTAGGCCGTAGCCCCGGGTCCTGGCGCAGCCGGCTTGCCCAGGACTTTCCTTCCTCCAAGCCAATGTCGGTTGTGCCAAAACGATTTGTTCAGCTTTTAAGTTTTCCATTGTGCATGAAAATGCAATTCCGTCTGGGTAGCTTTTTATTTTTTCACCCCCCCCCCCCCCCATGCTTTTATTTTATGAAGACCTGGACAGCTGGGACGCTTCAAAGATGATCAGCCAGGTAGAATGACACGTGGTGTTTTAAACCAGTGACCATGTCCACCAGTCTTTCAGGGCGAACTTCCCTCCTGCAACTTCAGTCTCCCCGAAGCTTGACCCAGAATGCAAACGGCAGTTTCTAAAATCCAAGTCAGTACACAGCGGAAAGGGCAAAGGTGTTCGTGTTACACCCCCTCCGAGCCTCCCTGCCTCCTGCCAGAGTTGTTCGAGGGGGTTCCCTCTGGTATCTTACAGAGGAACCTTCGGCTTTGGGAGGTGTGTGTGTGTGTGTGTGTGTGTGTGTGTGTCTGTGTGTGTCTCTGTGTGTGTGTCTGTGTGTGTCTGTGTGTGTGTCTGTGTGTCTGTGTGTGTCTGTGTCTGTGTGTGTGTCTGTGTGTGTGTGTGTGTCTGTGTGTGTGTGTGTCTGTGTGTGTCTGTGTCTGTGTCTGTGTGTCTGTGTGTGTCTGTGTCTGTGTGTGTGTGTGTGTCTGTGTGTGTGTGTGTCTGTGTGTGTCCGTCCGCTCGTGTGTGCAGTCGGGTCTCTAACTTTATGGATCTAAATGTAAAGTAATGTCTTGGGAAAGATGCCCTGCACCCTTGCCTCCCTGTTAAGCGCTGTTTCTCCAGCAGGGGGAGCCGGGAGAATGAAAACTCGGAGGTAGTGCCTAGGACCCCGGAGTGGGAGCTATCTGTGCTGAGATCCTGATAGAATGAAAACGGTTCATTATGCAGACTGTCTGGTTCAATGCACAGAGGCGGCCCCCAGGCACAAACCCCAACTCGTTGCTTATTCTCTCCCCAGATTAAAACATAGGAATTGCTTTGATGTGATCTCATAACAAAGGCTAATAGAAATTTTATTTCCTCTGAAGTCGCCTGTCATTTCTTGTTGCCCCCCTTCTTTGGTCCTATTAATGCCCTTATAGTCAGGGAGATGCAGCTCAGCTTGGACTGTATCTGAGGAAGAGAAGAGTGCGTTTTTCCCGGCAGTGGCCCAGGTTATTTCAATACAGTTACACTGCTTGCAATCTGTTTAATCACTTGGTTTCCCCCGCCCCCCCCACCGCCCCCCGCACACACACTGCTATTTGTCATTTTAATGGAATGCTACAGAATATCACATTATGCAATGTGTTTAAATTGATAAATTATATTAGAAAAATATTAGGATTTTTTAATGGTAAGTGGGTTTTTAGAGGAATATTTTCTCATTAGTAGATCAGCGGCTTGCAAGGATTTGGGAATAAGCTATATTTATGACCTATTTGGCTAATTAAAATTAAAGCATAATTTTAGCATGAAGTCCCTGCAAGACTTTGCAGAGACGGCGGAGGGAGAAACTTGCCCAAATCCAGTTACTTTTAAATGTCAGTTGCCATAACAACTTCGCATGAGCCGTATTTTTACTTGAAAATCCCTTTTAGGATTCAGTTGCTATAATAATTTGCCTCCGCTCTTTTTAGGAGGCATATTTTCCTTTTGTGATCATTTCAGGGCTTTTATTACTGTAACAAAAATGACCACGTAAAGATCAACTCTTCCTTTTTTAGACAAATTTTTCCTTTATTGATTTTTAGAGGGAAAGGGAAAGGAATAGAGAGAAAAAAATCCCGCACGCCCCCTACTGGGGATCGAGCCCGAAACCCGGGGCATGTGCCTGACTGGGAATGGGGAATTGAACCGGTGATCTCTTGGTTCCTGGGTTGATGCTGGGCCACTGAGCCACACCGGCCAGACTCCACTCTTCCTTTTACCATGTTCAGGAGCAGAGTGCCCCCCCCCGCCCCACAACGGAAGTGTGGGCTACCGGGAGTCTTCTGTATGGAGGACTCTCCCAGGCCATGGGGGAAAGGGCCAACTTCTAGACACCCTTCGCTGAAGGAGCCAGTACTTTTCTGGGTGGGAATTATTAAGCCAAGAGAAAATTTTGAGTGTGATTGTTCGGTTTTCTTTGTCCTGGGACCTTGCATAAGCATCGATTTTCAACCAGCGTGCCACGATAACTTTTAATACATGCGATACCTGACTATTTAGTTAGGGGCACTGGCCTCTTGTCCCTCAGACTGTCAAATAAAAAATGACAACAGCCAACACAACAATAGCCATCTGGTGTGAATGAATCGAAATCATGCCCTTTTTTGTTTGGGTCAGGTGGACAAAAAATACATATTTTGATGTGCCGCCGAATTTCACTAACTAGCTTATGTGTGCCTCGCTGAGAAAGGTGGAAAACCCCTGGCATAGGCAGGGACCTGCCCGGCCCCCCGCAGGCAGCACGGGTCCGCTCCTGTATTCTGGAGGCCTCTCCGCTGCCATCACTTGTCATTCACCGGGACTCCTGGCATTTGAGGCTGAGTGAGGCAATCCCCCAAGCATTTAGTTCGAAGCGAAGTGGCAGCAGAGTAAAGTTCAGTGCCCTTTCTGTCTGTTTGGCTGTTCACCTTCATTCATCAGACAACATGGCCTCCGAGAAGCCACCTGCATCTGAGATCTCTCTGGTCACACGCACACCAGCCGGGACGTGCGGCTCAGCTGCTCTGGCACCCACGTTGCTGGGGGCCAGCTCATGTCCCGAGGCAAAGCTCCTGCAGGTGGGAAGAACATTTCATTTCAAGAGACTTGGGGTCCCATCGCCTCGAAGGAGCCCGGGTGTCCCTGCTCATCTCCGCGTCCCCGGTGGAAGCTGTAACCAAATCTCCCATGACTCCACCAGGGGGTCCTTTTAGTGACCACATCTCCTCTTCCTGGTCTTTCCACGCCCTTCCTCTCCCTCCCCCTTCTCCCCTCCCCCACCCAACTCTTTGGTGGGATCTCAATCGTCCCATCTTCCCTGGGACTCTGTAGTTCCCAGTGGGGCTCCTGCCAGAAGGATAATAGAGAAAGAGGGGACCCGGCTATGCCCTGCTTCCTGGGGGCTCCTCACTGGGAAGCCCACTTCACCTCCTGACGCCCTTACCTTTGCAGTGAGGGTAATGCCTGCCCCCCGCAGCCTCCTAGGGCAGAAGTGAGGACCCAATGCAACGATCAGTGGGAAAGAGAACACGTGCAGATTCCATAAGCGTGCGAGGAGTGATTGTGTTTCCTCCTCCCGTGAACCGGCCTTTGGAGGTAGACACTTACACTCGAGAAGAATTAGCCGGGCTGGCAACTCGAGCTGCTCTTTTCAGATCTCAGCGATGTGCCTGCGGAGGAGGCTGCGGTAAAGGTTTGCATCTGTTTGGGGATGTTCAGCATTTTGATTGTTCTGTACACGTCCGCTGAAATGGAATACTTGACATTTCTCAAGCGCCAGTTGTGCTTTTTTGCTTTTTTTTTCTTAACTGAGTGTGCCTGAACTATACGTTCAGGGAAATGGAAATAAAACATTATTGCTTGGAGAAATGGGAAACTGGTGTTTCTATTTCATCCTCTCCCTCCTTTGAGGATTTCATCCTTTCCCCACTTTCCGGCCCCCAGGCCCAGGAAGCAGACTGTTCGTTCACCCGGGAGAGAGGCAGTGTGGCGGGGAGGCGATATGGCAACTCTGTGGTCAGATAGATCTCGGTTTGAATCTCACATCTTCCACTTCTCGGCCTCAGAATCCATTCCCTCGTAGGTGAAGCACGGATGGCAATGATGCATGCCTCTCAGGCCTCTTGTGAGAATCCTCCTATCTAATAATAGACAAACATGGTAATTGACCGTACCTTTGCTATGCCTCCCATTGGCTAATCAGCGAGATATGCAAATTAACTGCCAACAAAGATGGCGGTTAATTTGCATACTTAGGTGCGAGGCGGTGGAGCAAAGACTGAAGAAGGCTCCGGCCGGAGCGAAGGCCTGGGTCCCGGGTGCCGGAGGAAAACCGGTGCTGGCAGCCAGGGGAAGGGAAGGCCTATTGTACTAATCTTTTTGTGCAACAGGCCTCTAGTTAGAAAAAATATGCATAAAGCATCTAGCCTATAACGGGCTACACTTTTAAATCTCAGTGATAGTTGCTGTCCATTTTTGTAGAAAGCCTGAAACTCCTTTGGCCCAGCTGCCAGTACCCTGTGACCTGAGGGGGTGGGGTGTATTTTTACCACCTCAACTGATTAGTATGAGGCATCCTTCCGGGAGCCCAGTGGTGCTTTCATTTCTAGATCTCCCAATGGCCGATCTGGGCCAGTGAGTGGCCAGCATTATAGGGAGGTCAGTTTTGACTCCACCAAAGCAAGTGTTTTCTAGTGATCTGAACGACCAATGATGTAATAGGTCACTTTAGAATACAATGAGCCTCCATCCTTCCCCCGCCATGGAAAGGCTGGTCAGCGTCTGCCAAGCTTGGAAGGAGAGGAGCCTGCGCTTGGTCCTTGCAGCTCAGAGCCCAGGGTGAGGACAGACCTGGGCGAGGACAGACCTGGGCGAGGAATATCCTGGCTTCAGCGTTCACTCAGCACTTGCCTTTGATTCCCTCAGATGCCTTGTGGGCAGGACGCTCTGCCTGGCCTGCCGTCTTAGAAACCGCCTCAGAGAGCAGGCTGCCAGGGCGGAGGGACCCTCGGAGGTGGGGACGCGGTTGTGAAAGGTGTGGCCGACTTTGAGGAAAGCGCAGTGCCCCTGTGGCTTTGGGACACAGCCCAAGTCACAGGAGCCCCAGGGGCAGGCGAGCTTCCGGTGGAGAAGGCTTTGCCTGGGAGCAGATCTCCAGGAGGCTTTGGCTGTCACAGTGGGTTGAATGGTGACTCCCCACAAGAACCTGTAACTGTGACCTTATTTGGAAAGGTCTTTGCAGATGTAATTATGTCAAAGGTCTCAAGATGAGATCATCCTGAATTAGGGTGGGCCCTAAGTCCAATGACCAGTGTCCTGAGAAGAGAGGAGAAGGCGAGGAGATACTCACAGGAGAAGGCGGCGTGAAGACAGAAGCAGGGATTGGAGTGACGCGTTTTGTTGTTGTTGTTAATTCTCACCTGAGGATATTTTTCCATTGATTTTTAGGGAGAGTGGAAGAGAGGGGGAAAGACAGAGAGAAACATCTATGTCAGCAGTTCTCAACCTGTGGGTCGCGACCCCTTTGGGGGTCGAACGACCCTTTCACAGGGGTCGCCTAAGACCATCGGAAAACACATATATAATTACATATTGTTTTTGTGATTAATCACTATGCTTTAATTATGTTCAATTTGTAACAATGAAAATACGTCCTGCATATCTGATATTTACATTACGATTCATAACAGCAGCAAAATTACAGTTATGAAGTAGCAATGAAAATAATTTTATGGTTTGGGGTCACCACAACATGAGGAGCTGTATTAAAGGGTCGCGGCATTAGGAAGGTTAAGAACCACTGATCTATGTGAAAGAAACACATCGATCAGTTGCCTCCTGCATGAGCCCCGACCAGGGCCTGGGCTGGGGAGGAGCCTGCAACTGAGGTATGTGCCCTTTACCGGAATCAAACCCGGGACCCTTTGGTCCGCAAGCCGACGCGCTATCCACCGAGCCAAACCAGCTAGGGCTGGAGTGATGTGTCTGGAGGCCAGGGAAGGCCAGGCAAGGCCAGGCTGGCTGGCAGCTCCCAGAAACTAGGCGAGAGGCCTGGATGGCGAGCCTCCAGGAGAAAACAACCCTGTCGATGCCTTGATTTCAGATTTCTGGCCCCCAGACCTGGAGCAAATGCATTTCTATTGTTTCAGCCGCCCTGGTTGTGGCCGTTGGCTTCGGCGGCCCCGGGAAGCACGCACAGCTGTGGTTCTGCCATCCTGAATCCTCTCCTGCCCTTCCAGCCCGGGCAGCGGAGCCAGGGCCTCACCTACCCCAGGTTCCATCCGACCCCATGAAGACCGGGATGTCGCACTCCGGGTTCTTCCGTGAGGCTGCCCGGCTCAGCACTCACTCGTCTCTGTCCCCACAGGCTTCCTGGCATCTGCTTTCTTCCGCATCAGGCACAGTTGTGTCGTATTCTCAGTGGCGGGGGTTTTATTGCTTAAGTCGTCTACGCCACAGCACGAAGAAACACGGGGCCAGCGGCCCGAGGCCCACGCCCCGGGCCAAGAAAGCGCCGCACGCACAGGAAGGACACGTTGAAAATCACCTGGAGAGAAGAAAGAGCACCAAGCACGCAAGAAACTGCTCTCGGCCGGCCGGCCGTAAATTTAATCAGTTCTGACCTGGACACAGCTCTTTCCCTCTCCGCTCTTCAGCATCTTATTCCGAAGCCGCGGTGGCCAAGCGCCCACTGTCACGAGTTCTCATGTTGAAAAACACTTTAATGAGAGAACGGCCACCACCTTCTGCACCTCAGTGGGCAGTGTTCCCTAGGCACAGTTTCCAGTTAAGGAGTTTAGGGGTTTTGATCTCGAAAGCACTAGGGAGATAAACTGAAGACCCCGCAGCGAGTCCATTGGAAACAAGCATGAGGCAAGGCCGCTTTCCAAAAGTAGACGGAGCAGGAGGGTGGGAGGGCTGGGTTATGTCCTCCCACCCACGGCAGCCCCCAGCCCAGCCCCGCTCTCCCCAGGGAGAGCGCCTGTACCCCTGGGTGTGCTTCTTGGAGCTGTGGTGGCCCATCCGCTTTTCAGAAAGACACGTTTCTTCTCTGCGCGGCCCAGGATTAGCATGGAAATGGAGACATCATTCTTCAGGGGACCTCTGTGGACGTCTCCCTCACACATCGGTATCGGGGAATCGGTCCCTGGGCCGTGCTCCGAGGAGAGAGGATCCATCCATCCTGCGTCCTGGCAGGTGGTACCCAGGGGCTCAGGCACAGGCCTCGCCACCACAGGATGCAAACCTCCTGGGTTCTGGCCGTCACGGGCTCCCAGCCAGGCTCAGGTGTCTCGGGAGCAGCAGGCTTTCTAATTCTTGAGGCTAATGAGAACTTTTCAAAAATGTTCCTCTCTTTCTTTCTTCTCCACCCCGAGAGGAAGGGGGGGGGGGGCGGGCGGTAGAGAGAGAAACATCAATGTGAGTGCCTAACATTGATCAGCTAGCTGCCTCCTGCACGCCCCCTACCAGGGATCAGCCCGAAACCTCAGACAGGTGCCCTGACCAGGAATCAAACCGGCAACCCTTCGGTGCACGGGTCAATGCCCAGCCCACTGAGCCGCACCAGCCAGGGCTCTTTTCTCCTCTTTTAATATCCCTTTTCTCTCTGTGTGAAAGCGCCGAGTGCCGAATGCTGCTGGAAATGAAAGGAGTTGTCAAAAGCCAGGAAGCAAAGGGAAAATCCAACGTGACCCCCAACGGCAACCGACAACCGCTGAAAGGCCGTGCGTCGTGATCGTCTCCGCCCCCCAGGGGTGCACTGCTGGTCACGAGGAACCCGCGCACCAGGGCCATCTTCCGAGGACGCCACATTGAAACGAAAGCCTTTACCTGTTGGGCCCCTCTGCTTTGCTTCTCAGTTCTCAGCAGAGTCTGGCTTCCAAGGAAGCCTCCTACGCCCGTGGAATCCATTTCCTCCGGCCCCTGGAGAGGCTGTGGTCTCACGTGCACAGTGGGGGGCGCATTTTGTGGCAACACACTGTGATCTGGGGACCACGGCTGGATTCCTAAGGCAGGAGAGCTGCTGGGGGAGGGGGTCCCTCTGCGGGAAGGCAGCGCCTGCCGTGGAGTCCTCCGTGGGAGCAGGGAGGGGCGCTGGAGGGGAGGCAGGAAGCTGCTGCACGGAGTGCAAATATGATGATTGCTGTCTCTTTCCCGGGAAGTAAATAAATCAGCTGGGTGTCGATTCGAGAGGTGGTTGGCGAGGCTGTGTACTTACACGGCGTCCTGAACCCGGACTCTTCCGAGCGCGTCAGCCGTTGATTCATTGCGGCCTCCACCAGCCGACGGAGGGCGGGAGGTGGGGAGGATGACTGCCACCTCTCGAAACCAAGCTAAGAGGCAGTACGTTGGGAGTAGAAGGCGTCCGTCCCTGCAGCCCATTCGGTGCTTCCGCCACTAGATCTTGCTCCACTTAGAAGTGAGAAATTGTCAGGTGACCTATTTTTCAGGGGCTAATTGCAGTGTCTGAGGGCTTTGTCTCCTTGGTATATTTCTTTACCTGAAAGATGTATGCGCTTATGGAGCAGGAAAGAATGGCTCTGGTCACGTGTCACACCCGTCTGGGGGTCAAAGGGCCGAGGGAGAGGGAGCAGGAGGATGGGACCCGCCCCAGGCCCAGCCCCACCGGAGTGGAGCCCCTTCGGCACATGGAGGCAGCCTTGGAAGGGGAAACGCATTATGTCTGTGGAATCAGGAGGCTTATGGCCTTAGGTTTCGTGGACCTGGAATCGTTTTTTCATTAAGAATCTGTTGACCGAGTGTCATGAGGAAGGCTCGGCCGTGGGTTCTGCCCAGCAGCCCTGCGGAGACCATGGAGCAGCAGCCGGGGCTGGCAAAGGGGGGAAGTGCATGGGCCTTTGTCACCCTCGATCTGGAGTTCAGCCCTAACTACAGGATGGAAATGCCAGGCAGTGAGTCAGGGAGGAGCTACAGAACCCAGAAGGGCAGCACCTTGGGAAGTCTCTCTCCCGTCCTGCCACCCCACACTGACCATGCAGGGTGTCCTCATCCCCAGCCCTGCCGGCCTCCCAGGCGCCCGAGGGCGAGGTGAGAGCAGGGAGTGCCTACTGCACTCCGTCATGTGTGTTACCAAGGAGAGGCGGACACAGGAAACTGCCTTCCGTGTCCCCAAAGGCCAATTTCCTCCAGCCCAGCAGTGCTCAGAGCCTGCACCACGTCCCCCAGGGCAAGGTGGCCGGCTCAGAGGCTTGGCGGCTGGATGCACACCCAGCACCTGCAGGCACCCGGGGAGAGGGCATGGCTCCTTCTCCCAAGGGAGGCACATCTGGGCCTGCCTGCCTCCCTGGGCGTCACCTCTGCCCAGTGAGGAAGCTGTAGGAAGCCTGGTCCCTGTCTCCTCAGCCCAACGCTGCCGGGCCCAGGCTGCGGGGAGGGAATAGTGTGTGGTTAGCAGTGGCTCCGGTACCTGCTCCATTACAGCCATCTGACATGCGCGCGCCCCGCTCCACCTCTCCCATTTATTCTCTCCCTCCTCCTCCTCCCCCTACTCTCTTTCTTTCTCACTCAGCCTCTCTGCTGAATTCCGCATTGACATCAGCACTTCCAAAAACAACAACAAAGGAAAGTAGGTCACTGGCAGCTCCAGGTTGGAGCTGGGCCCTGGTGACAGCTGAGTCGGGGGTGCGGCCCATCTCACAGAGAGCAGAGGGACGCCCCAAATTCTGTGCCCACGGCCTTACCACTGCAGCTTGGCTCCCCCCTGTATTCTCAAGGGGGAGGGCAGTTGTGTGCACACGTACTGTGTGTTTGCACACTGGCTCGGGGACGGGGCAAGGTCGGCGTTCCTGCACCGAGGGAGTGTGTGTTCCTGCCCCACACGTTTTCTCTGCTTCCGGTCCTGGCCCAGTGTTGGGGTTCCAGGGACGTGGGCTGCACACACCCAGTCCTGTGAGTGGGAAGCCAGCCTGCAAATGCATGTGTATTCACATACGTGTGCACAGGCCCAATGGCTTTGGCTTCCCTGCCCTGCTTCTCGGGGGGGCGGGAGGGGTTTCACGCATATTTCCTCTGCTCTCTGCGGCCATGGAGCTCCCAGTTCTACTTGAAAGATTACCCAACATGCTAATTGGGACTCCTGCTATGATTAAAAAGAAATTTCAGATTAGAGCCACCATGCCACAGAGCTCAGGAAGAAAACAGCTCTTTAGAAACCCAGCAGGAGCAGGCTTTCAGGGTTGTTTCCCCCCTCCTAATTTTGAAAGTAACTGCATCTAACTGTTGTTTTGCCCACGACCAGTCAAGTACAAATAGCCACCAGGCAGGGCCCAAACCATAAAGGCAGGGGCACTTGCGAGGAGATAAAAATGGTAGCTTCCCCCTCTTTTCAATACAACCGTCGTAATGGAGTGATGTCTGTGAGCCAGGCCTCTGCCTCGGCACCTTTGGCCTCCTGACTCGCGCGCTGCCTCCATTCACTCCGGGTCAGCCTTTGCCCGGGATAAAGCTTTTATGAGCAGCCGGGGCTGAGGAGCACATTTCAATCAAGCTCCCTGAAGCGATGAGCTCTGGAGGTCCCCGGAGTGGCTGGGAGGGGAGATGGCAGCTGTGGTCAGTAAGAGGCTGGCCCAGCAGTGAGGGCAGCGCTTCTGAATGACTTCGCTTGCAGGGCTGAGCTCATCCCGTTGATCCTTTTAGGCTCATTAGCTTGGGGTGGGCAGGTGCGCACGGTACCAGGTCCCCTGGGCTGCCTACCCTTTACCGCAGCTCCTCTTGTTTCAAGAAGGAAGAAGTCCTCCTGGCTCCTTTTCTACCCGGACCATCCGCCCCAAGCACCAGCCCCTCGGTTAAGATATTGAAACTTTAGCATTGAATCCGAACCCTCCTCAGAAGGAGCCATTTGGCTTCTAGGTAAAGTGTCTCCTTAAGACCCGGTTCATTAAAAGACCCACGAACATCAATGTTTGCTGATGGAAGTGTCTAATTGTCTTTAAGAACCATTGCCTAATTGTTGCAGATAATTGTCGACAAATATCAGAGAGGCAGGTAATAAAGAAAAAGGATGGTGTGTGAAAGGGGAGGGCGCAGGTACGCGGGCCCCTTGGCCTGGGTAGGGGTGGGCCCAGGCGGATACAAGGCAAGGACTTCACTGCCCAACTTCTCCAAAACCACTGATCCCAGATTTATGGGACTCCCCAGAGCAATACAATTCCAAAAATAGTTCGGGGGGCCTACCTGGGGCGGCCAACATCTTATCCGGCCAATGAGAGACAACAAGCGGCTGTGCACCCATACATTCATTCAGTTCATTAAAAAAAAAAAAAAAAAAAAAAAAAAAAAAAAACCTTTTTAGGAAATCCCTCTCCTAACCAAAAATAGGGACACAACTTCAGAATAAAGGATTATCTTTACATTGAATGAATTTGGCTCAATGAGAAGCTCCTCACATTAATGTTTCATTGCAAATCGGTAAAATCTCAATTACAGGCTCCTCTGATCGTCAAACGGCCATTTGGAAACCGCCGTTCCCGGAAAGCTTTGCTTCAGTCAGGGGCCATAACTAGTGGAATGAAGAGGACGCAGGAGGGCCTGGGTTTAAAACTCTGTCGCCATCTTCTTCTCCGTTTTCCTTGTGTGGGAGAGCGGGGAGGTAGGCACGTGGGTCACAGGCAAGTTGGTCGAGAATGACTGTTTCTACCGCAGACTTTGTAACTTTTCCTGCCAGTGTGGCCCTTGCAGCCGGCCAATGGTGTCAGCCCAAAGGCAGGACGCCACCTATGGGCCAGGGTGAGGAGGTGCGGCAGTGCCTGGGATTACCTGAAGGTTCCCTTAGCGCGATGGTTCTCAGCCTTGGCTGCACATTAGAATTACCTGGGAATCTTTTTAAATTCACCCCATAACAAAGAAACAGAATTGCCAGAGGATGAGGCCCAGAAATCAGGATTTTAAAAAGATTCCCAGGTCGCCCTAACCGGTTTGGCTCAGTGGATAGAGCGTCGGCCTGAGGACTGAAAGGTCCCAGGTTCGATTCCGGTCAAGGGCATGTACCTTGGTTGCAGGCACATCCCCAGTAGGAGGTGTACAGGAGGCAGCTGATCGATGTTTCTCTCTCATTGATGTTTCTAACTCTATTCCTCTCCCTTCCTCTCTGTAAAAAAAAAAAAAAAAAAAAAAAAAAAAAATCAATAAAATATATTTAAAAAAATAAAAAATAAATAAAAAGATTCCCAGGTGATTCTAATGTGCAGCCAAGGCTGAGAACCACTGCCTTAGCGTGAGTATACACACCACCCGAACTGATGGAACACACCTTAAACTCGTGAGGATCGCAGGAAAAGCTCTCTCTGGAAACCTGCACACTCCCAGAAGGCCTGGCATCAAATTTCCGGCGGCTGATGGGCACACTCCTTCATTCCCCTGCCCTCAACTCTGGTGTGGACCCTGGTGAAAGTCCCTGACTCTGGGCAAACATTTCTCATCTCCCATTTCTCCGTCTGGTGATAAATTTACACTAAAAATCCTAATGTTTTATTCAGAAATACTCAAGCAAAAGCGTGACCATTCATATCTCTGTCCCTGTTGGGAGCTTTATTTTTTCTTATCAAAGTTGTTTAAATATAAGAAAACCCTACCTAAACAAGTAAAGAAAATACCATGAACTGAAAATAAATTTAGAATTGAAAAGGCAAAATAACAAGATGTTACCATGGGGGGAACTGGATGAGGGTATACAGCACCTCGCTCTACTTTTTTTTTTTTTTTGGAGGCGGGTTACCTTTTTATGAACCTATATTATTTCCAAATAAAAAATTTTTAATGGAAAATTTTCAATTAAGATAAATTGTAAAAAGTTATAACAACACCTAGACTAGATTAATACATGAACTAGTGGTTGCCTGATTAATTTTTAAGAGTATGTTCTTATTGATTTCAGAGAGAGGGAGAGAGAGATAGAAACATTGATGAGAGAGAAACATCAATCGGCTGCCTCCTGCACGCCCCCTACTGGGGATCAAGCCTAACCGGCGACCTCCTGGAGCATGGGACTGATGCTCAACTAACTGAGCCACACCTGCCAGGTGCCTGTTCATTTTTAAAAGCCAATTTGCTATTCAACAACTTAAAGTTGGAAAACAGAATGTAAAAATGGGTGCAAATAATCCAAACAAGCAAGGCAGACATATTTGCCTGGAAATGATCACGAAGATTTCAAGTGAATTTTCCAAATGAACAAAACCAACAAAAAGAAAATACAGATTCCCAGCATAGTCTCAAGGTTCACAAACAGCTCTGAGGTGAGGCCAAAATGCTTGAAGTTCAAAGACTTGTAAAGATACAGCCACGCGCGGTGGGCAGCTGGGAAGGTACCCACGTCACGTTTGTACGTAGGAACCCCCCGCCCCCCCACGTTCTCACAGGCCTGATCGTCAACTCTGACTCCCCCTGTGCCCGCTGTCTCCCTTTCCTATGGAGGAATGACCCTCACGGGGCCCCCAGGAGGAAGGACCAAGGGACGGGTTTTCTTTCCCGCCTCACTACTGGAGTCCGCTGCCCTTTATGTGAGGTCTTTTCAGAAACGGGGATCCAGCTAACAGCTGTCAGGAACCTGGAAAAATACCCCTGGCCAGCTGGGAGTTCCTGCTTCTACTAGTACACACCTCTTCTTTTTAAAAAATATATATTTTTATTGATTTCAGAGAGGAAGGGAAGGGGAGAGAGTGATAGAAACATCAATGAAGAGAGAGAATCATTGATCGGCTGCCTCCTGCACGCCCCACACTAGGGATCAAGCCCACAACCCCGGGCATGTGCCCTGACCGGGAATCGAACCGTGACCTCCCACTAGCCACGCCGGCCGGGCTGCGCACCTGTTCTTGGTGGGAAGCAAAGCAGAGAGCAGGGCTCTGCCAGCTCCTTTAGTCACCATGTTGGTGACTCCCGGGACCTCGTCTGGGAAAGCTTGAGTAAGGGGCCAGGAGAGCGGAGAGACC
The DNA here is from genome assembly GCF_028538775.1 of Myotis yumanensis. Classification (NCBI taxonomy): domain Eukaryota; kingdom Metazoa; phylum Chordata; class Mammalia; order Chiroptera; family Vespertilionidae; genus Myotis; species Myotis yumanensis. The sequence continues at coordinate 18,417,336 of NW_027223767.1, read as the reverse complement.
CTGTAGGAGAAGCTGCTGACTTCTTCTCCTGGGCTTTCGCAAGTCGAGTCTTCTAAGCTTAAAATTCCTGGGCGTGGGAAAGAGGGTTGGGTCCCTGGGATGGACCCACTCTTAGCCACAGGTGGTGTGGGATGGGGTCTCCACTAGCGACAGCTTGAGCCTGGGACGGCCCAGAGCCTCTGGTCCCTGCCCCTCCGGGACGGAGCACAGGGCTGTGTTGGGAAGGAGCAGCGTGGGTTTGAACAACCTGGAGATCCATTAAGCGGGAATTATAGTCAAATCTCTTCATAGGTGACACTTCCCAGTTTCACACGAGGTTGTATCTATGAGGGGACCTTCCAAACGTGAAATACTGCCCAATTCTAAGTTGCTTTTTCATTTTCACTGGTCACTGACCTTATGAGAGGAAAGGGATGAGGAGCAAAGATCTGTAAGAAGATGGGGCGTGGCCTGGCTGAAGCCTGTCCCAGGGGCCGAAGTGGGTCAGCGACTCAGAGATGAAGCTGTGAGCGGGAGGCCACAGAGGCCACGGAAGCCACGTGGGCCAGAGGAGGCAGCTCCTAAGCTCCTGGTGGTGGGCGCTGGGGAGGCCAGGCCAGTGTGAGGGCTGTGGGGGAGGATAGAGGAGCTACTAAGGCAGCAAGAGTGAGTGCAGGGAGAACAGGCCTGAAACTGGGGGGGCAGCTTGCAGGCGTGGCCCTCACAGCAGCTGTGCCCACAGCACCTTCCACGCAGAGCACCTAGTGCCCTCCTGTCTCCCCTCTGCGGGCATTGTGCTGAGAGTGAAGTAGGACCATCAGGGGTGGGCCTAAGCTGCTTCCCTGATGGGCGCTGGTGGCAGCCACAGAGGCGCGGGCAGGGGAGTGAGCCTGGGGGCAACTCCTGGAGAGGGGGCTGGTGTGGAAAGTCAGTGGAGCCTGCACCTCAGATTTGCAAAGTGCCAGACACTCGATGACACTTTAAATGCACAGATACAACAGTGAGAGACTCTCCAGACGGCAGGCAAGACAAGAGGTCCCTCGAGACAAGAGGTCAGGGACCTCGGGGCCTCTGAGGTTCAGACAAAGACTAAACCCCCTTGGACACCCTGTGGCCCGGAGCTTAGGGGAGAATGACACTGTGGCTTCACTGGGTCTGGAGGCGCATGCCCCAGGGGCCGTGCCAGGGGGTTAAGGGCTGGAGGTCTCTTGGAGCCTCCCCGTTGCTGGGAGCTGGACAAACCCTGTCAGGGTCAAGGCTCAGAGGGAAACGCTGAGGCCCAGGCTCAGACAGGAATGTGCCCCTCCTCACCCACAGGGACTGGGTCACCCGTGTGTGGGGAGGGCAGGACTTCCCTCTCCCTGGGGGAGGCGGGGTATCTGTGTGACAGAGCCCCTGTCCCTCTCCTGACCTCGCCTTTGTGGTCAAATCAAAGGGCTGAGCTTGGCTGGCAGGTAAGCTGCTCGAGGAGAGACATGTGCTCACCATGGCATTCAGGGCCTGCCAGGGCCTTGCCCATGACGGGCGGACTGCGTCTGGGGGCTGCGTGAATGCCCCACACTCACACATGAGGGACAGGACACAGCTCCCGAGAGACGTGTGTGTGCATGTGTGCAAAGTGGCTCTCGCTCCTCATTGCACCCTCCTGCCTGTCTGCGTCTCTCCCTGCCTCTGTCGCTGGCTGCGTGACTGCCCGCCCAGGGGGGCTGCGCCTCCTCTCTGAGCGGCACTGTATGGGTGCCTTCTTCGGGGTCTCACCCGGGCTCCCCCTTGCCCTTGCCGCTCTTTCTCTGCGGGTGTGCCTGCCTGGCCCCTCATCACTGAGAAAGGCCTGGGTGACTGGGCGGTGAGCAGCCACCTGGATTTCTCAATCTCCAGTCAGCTGCCCTTCCTCAGGCACCATGTCTTGTCCCTGAACTCTGTGTGTGCATGCACACATGTGCATGCGTGTGTGTGCGTGTGTGTGCGTGTGTGCGTATGTGTGCATGTGAGTGTGCGTGTGTGTGCGTGTGTATGTGCGTGTGCGTGCGTGTGTGTATGTGCAGGGGAGATGGAGCCGGCTGCCTCAGAGGCCTCCCACCTGCGTAGGTCCTGAGCACTTGCATTTCCTTCTTCCTTAGAGCCTGTCCCCTGGGAAATGGCACTTACAGAGATTGAGGAGTTTAATACATCTCTCGCTTCCTCTCTCTGCTCTGAGGCCCTGAGCGGGGGCAGCAGGAGCTGCTGCTGGCAGCCCCCACCCGGCCCCAGATGCCTGGGTGAAAGCAAGAGGGGGTGGCGGGGAGCCTCAGCCCATTCGGACACACCGTGACCCCCGAGCCTTGCGCCTTCCGCAGCAGCGGTGTCAAATTCTGCCCTTCGGGCGTTTGGGCAGCCATTAGTGTGCTCGCCGCCCGCCACAGGGAACCGGCAACAAAAGGCACAGCCTCCCCCCATCCCCTCCTGGTGCTCAGACACTAGCGGCTCTAATGAGAAATGAGAGCTGAGGGGAGAGAGGTGGGGGGCAGGCCGCATCTGTGCGGGCGGTGGCGGATCTCGGAGGCTGGCCTTTGGAGGTCAGGGGCCTCGTGGACCAGCCCACTGAAATGCCACTTGAATTTGCCACTGCTCCCTGCACAGGGCCTCTCCGTCCGCACTCCCCCCTCATTGCTCTTGAAGGGGACATGTCAGCGCGGCCCTGTAGCTGCTCTTTTCTTCTCTTTCTTCCCCGGGGCTTCCTCAGTCCCTTCACCCGGTGCACTTTTTAGAGCCATAACTACCCCAGTCCAGCCTTCTTCAAAAAGACAAGCGGAGACAGCCCGAGTGAGAGAGAGCAGGTGGGCGTGCATCGCTCCGAGCCTCCCCTGGCCCCGGCTTCCTGACTGCGCTGTGAGTTATTTAGCCAACAATAGGTGCTTGTGAATATATATTTTAAGAGCGTGTATTTATTAACAGCCTGCAAAGGGGGAGGCTAGGAGATATAGATCGAAAGCGCAATGAGTTAAAAGGGACAACTTGAGGAGCAGAAAGAGATGTTGAGCATAGAATTGTAAAGGACATTTTAATGCACAATCGAAGGTTCTTGAGATATTTTCCAAGTAGACAGGAGGTAAAAGAAAATCGGCCCATTACGAGTTGAGAGTGGGGTGTTGGTGACAGGGGGAGGGAGCAATGGCTGCCGGGCTCCACTCCTACAGGAGGAAGGTGAGGCCAGAGAGCCAGGTGGGGAGCGGAACCAGAAGGCGGGTGCTCACAGCCAGGTCAGGAGGCCTCACAGTAGAGTTGGCCAGGACCCCGGACACTCGCCCCTGGTCATCAGAGAATGTGCACAGAGAAAGGCTGGCCTCCTCTAGGCCAGCGTTGAGTAGGAACTTGAGGAGCTGGGTCCCAGAGGTGGGGACAACCTGGGGTGGTGGGGACAGTACCAGGAAGGATTTGCTGGGAGCTCTGAGGCCCTGAGGTCCCAGCCGGCTCCAGAGAGCCTGCCCCCAACAAACGCTCTCTCTGATGCAGGGCCCGCAGCTCGTCCTCCAAGAAGTCTTCCTGCCCTCCTGCCCCCTGAAGCCTGCCAACAGGCCTTCTGGAGCCCCATGTGCCGTGGTGGCAGAGTGCTGAGTGATTAGTTAGGTGATGAGTAAACATTTGCTAAATGGGCTTCCTGGCTCCCTGGTAATGAACAACCCTAGCAGGAGAGAAAAGGGGGGAGACGCAGTTTGGGAGGCTCGGGGATAGTCAGCCAGAGTGGGCTGACATTAAAGGTGGCCCAGGGGTGTCTGGGCAGCTGTGCTTGGAAGCAGGGAGAGGGCTGAGGGCTGAGGGCTGAGCCCTCTGAGGAGGGGAAGGAGGGAGCTCGGGACGAGCTGGTGTGGGACACTTCCGGAGCTTGGAAGCAGCAGGTGTCTGGGGATGGGACTCGGGCCCAGGCAGGTTTCCAGGGAGCGCTCCGGCTTGCTGGCATGAGGAAAGGATCTGGCTGAGCAGAAGAGGCAAGTTGCAATGATGAAACTCACTGTTGAGGAACATTGGCAAGCATGGCATTGGTGGGAACCCTGTGCTTGACGAGGGAGTGGGGTGTGGGGTAGGAAAGAGGACCTCAAGTGGAGGGACACACCTCCACTTCCAGAGTAGAGTCCAAGTCCCTCTGTCGGCTCCCCAGGCCTCCCCCTTGTCAGACCCGCCTCCTGCACCTCCCCAAACAGCATTCTCCGTCCTCCACTTACAGCTCTTGGCTGATACCCCAAATGCGGTGCTATTGCATGGCTCCAGCCCTCTGCCCACATTCTTCTCTGGCCACCTCAACCTCTAAGAGCCATAGAGTGTCACCTCTTCCTGGAAGCCCTCCCTGAATGCTCCCGCCCCAGGTGAGTTCCTCACTGCAGGGAGTGGAGTGGGGAGGCACTAACAGAGGCAGCAATCCCACGTTGGTTGCACCAATCCCGTACTTGTTTCCACATTTAGGCTCTGAGCTCCTTGAAGGAGAGCCATGTATTCTCAGTTTTAGGCCCCCAGAGCAGTTTTAATACCAATGGCTGGCACACATAGGCCCTTGATCAGCACTTGTTGAATGAAGAGGAGGGAGCCAGCAGAGCTCTGGGGTCATGGGAGGAGCTCGTGTAGAGAGACTCAGACCACCAGTGGCCACCCAGCCCCTCCTGCAGATCACCCCTTAGAGTGGAGGGCTGTGTGGCTGGGGGGGAGAGGGGGAGGAGATGGCTTTATCCCAGGGCCTAGGGCAAGTGCTGAGTGAAGATGGCTGAAGGGTTGGCCCCACAGGAACCAAGGTGTGCCCTCGGCCACTGGGAGGAGGACAGAATTCCAGAGGCAGGAATCCACACCTGCCTGCCCTGAACCACCCAGGAGGGGTGCTGGGTCCGGCGAATACAGGGGCCTCCCCTTAGCCCTTGATGTGTCCACTTGCTCTGATGTTGTGGGCAATGGTGCTGTAACTGGGTAGTATGGAACCTGCCGAGTGACCATGATGTCATCCACAGTGGAACTGCTTTCATTCCTTCTACCTGTTAGAGGAAGCCGCTAACCGTACACCTGGCGTCCTGGGCCCCCTTGCCTTGCCTCTAATAACCGTCGGCAACCAGAGACCGCGCTGTGCTTGACAGAAGCGGATCAGTTATAGAACATTAGCATTTCTCATTCTGACATTTCACTTCCATATTACAGGGACTTACTCAGTCTTTTTAAAAAAATTTAATAAAGTACTCGGACTCTTGATTTTCCCACTGAGGGCTTTGCTATCTAAAGTTGGAAATGAAATCAACAACCCAACAACATCCTTGGGTGCTAAGGGACAGCCAAGCTTTGGCACAGGCCTGGATCAGCGCAGCAGGCCATCGGGAGCAACCCCAGGCCAAAGGCAATTTGTTCTGCCCTTGGTGGTGTCCCTTTAGTGCCCTTTCCAGCCGTGTACGGAAGAGGACTGATCCAGACTTGAAAGCACAGCCCTGCCCTGGCCAGTGCGGCTCAGCTGACTGGAGGGTCGTCCCATACATCAAAAGGTTGCTGAAAGGTTGCCAGTTCGAATCCCGGTCAGGACACATACCTAGGTTGTGGGTTCAATCCCCAGTGGGGATGCATATGGGAGGCAACCATTTGATGTTTCTCTCATACATCTCTTTCTCACACCCCCCCCCCCCCCACTTCCCTCTCTTTAAAATCAGTAACACATATCCTTGAGTGAGGATTTTAAAAACGAACAAACACAGCCCTCCTCCCTCTACCTGAGATCGCTCTCACTGCTGTCTGGCGTGGCCCCTGGACTCCTGGAAATCCCTCTGGGCCCCAGGAACTGGCAGCCCCTTTCCAGCCACCCCCCACCCCCCTAAGAATCAATAGCTCAGCTTCTGTGGGTGAGACCCTTGGGAACAGGCCGGGAAGGAGCCAGCTAGCCTGCTCCGGGGAAAGCCACAGAGATAGTGTAGCCAGAGCATGGGAAGTGAGTCATGTTCTGTGCGGGCAAGAAAAGAACCATGGAACGAAGAACAAGTGTGTGTGTGTGTGTGTGTGTGTACACGCATGTGCCCATGCACCCCAGTGAGTCAGCGTGCCCCTGCCCCATACAGCTCCTCCCGCCAACAAACATGCTGTGTCTCAGAGCAGTGCCCAGCCAGGCTCGCCCACCCCAAAAGCTTGGGAGCTGTACCCCTTCAGGAATGCGGGGTTAGGAAATGAGAAACAGGGTTCTTGTCCAAGAGAAAAGTGTTTTATTATTATTTTTCTCTCCTAGTTGGATTTAGTGTTTCTTGCTCCTCATACACATCCTCTCTGGTGGGGACTTCAGGTTTGTGCAAGGCCCAAAGGAGATTGTGCCCACCCAGGCCCCAGCCAGCAAGCAGCATGGCCGACCTTGATTGGAGCCCCCGTCCCCTGCCTGGGCTGGCCCGCTTTATTCCCTGCAAGTCCCCGCTCCTGACTCCTGAGTCTGGCTCCCTGACCTCTGCCCATCTCCCCGCATCTTCAGAAGGACCAGTAGGGACAGGGCCTCCATAGCGCAGAAGTGCCTGAGATGGTTCTGGAAATGCCCTCGCTGTTCTCCTTCTGCTAAGGCCACCGGGTCCTTTCCGTCCTGTCATCCTACACAGGGTCCTTGCTGCGACCCCATCAAAGAGCCTCAATTCAGCAGCTGAGCTGGAGGCCTGGGCTCATGTTCAGAGTCTCCCTGGCCTGTCCAGACCATCACTGGCCAAACGCTGGGCTGATGACACTGCCCAGCCTATTGAACTAACACTGCTTCACCCAATGGCCTAAGGAACCCAGAGCTCCTTGCTTTCCCTCCTCCATGCAGCCTGTCCCCAGGACCGGGCTCCCTGATGTCCAACAAGCTGCTTCTCACATCTCACCTGGACGCCAACAGTTACTATGGTGGGGGTGATGGTGCTCCGGGCGGCAGATGGACTTGTGCTGCATATAAAAACAAGGTGATGCTCTAAATATCTAAGAATATTGGTCCCCTGAAGTGATTCTTGCCGCCTCCTCTTCTCGCTGACCCTCCCCAGTGACCATTTGCCCGTGCCCCTGGCAAGCCCAGGTGACATGAGGACTGCTGTTGAAGGTTGGGATTCTAGACAAAAATCCTACAACTCTTTGCTTGCTAGAAATCACCAATACAATTCTCAGTTCAGCAGATATAGTTTTCCATATAGTTTATAAACATGATAAGACATAGAGTTTGGTAAGGGTGTGGGGCAGGGACCTGTGTCTTTGTGTGTATGTGTATATATATATATATATATGTAGAGTGTGTGTGTATATATATATAAGTGGACGTAGTTATAAAACTGCACCTCCTGTGAGAACCTCATTGCACGGGATGAAGTTCTGAATTTCAGCCTCTGATGATCTTTTCCTTTGGTAACTGGTTCTTGGAGCCCAGGGTCTGGGCTGGGTGGACCAGGGTTGCCTGAGACATCAGGAATGAGAGGTGTCACCCCAGGGAAGGGACGGAAGGTGGCACACTGTTAGATTCAGGGCAGGTTGACTAAGTGGCCTCAGGCAAAAGCCAAAATGACACCCGATCATGCGCTCCCAGTCGGCCGGTCAACCCGGCCTCTTGGGTGACCATCATCTGTTCCTCTGAGTCCCGCCTCCTCCAGAAAGGGCAGGGGCCCTTCAGACCTCTCCAAATGGCCAGGATTCCACAGAGCTCAGCTCCCGCGGGGCACTGTCCCATGGCTGCTAGTGAAGGGTGCTCTCTGCGCCTTAACCGCCTTGCTGGATGGATGCTGTCCTGGCTGCTCTGGGGGGGCTGGCTGGGGCAGCCGGGGCAGCTGGGTGAGGCGTGCTAATCCCCTCCTGCTTGGGGCTGTACACGTTGGGTTTATAATCCGCCAGGCAGGACCCAGACGGCAGCCAAAGCCTTCCTCAGACTCTGCCTCAAACCCAGCAGACCCTCCACTTGTAAAAAAAGAAAAGAAACTCTGTTTCTTGGTGGACACGTGGCAGTGCTGGGTGCTGTGCCCTTGGGTCCTCAGCGGAGAGTGGCCGCCAGCCCCAGTATCCAGGCCAGGATGGAGGCCCCCAGAGAGCTGCTGGAGGAGGCCTGCTGCACCCCGCTGGGGGCACGGATGGGGGTCCTGCGGGCACACTTGCCCTTCCTCTTGGGCCGCGCGGTGGGCATGCTGTCAAAGCTGAACTTGTGCTGGTAGTCGGGGGCGTAGTCCTGCTGCTCGAGCGCCTGCTTCCCGGCGCCCACCTTGGAGACCTGGTTGCGATTCCTGTGGCTGGTGCAGTTCTTGCCTGGCTTCCGAGAGCCGTGCGGGTGGCTCTTGTCCCGGGCGGGGCCGCGGGCCGGGTGGTGCTCCTTGCGCGCGGCCCTGTCGGTGGTGGTGAGCGTGTGAGACTTGATCTGGTGGGGGGAGGCCGGCCCGCTGCAGTTCCGGAAGTCCTCGGCGCTCAGCAGCTTCAGGTCCCGGCCCTGCCGCAGCTCCGGGGACGCGCAGGGGACGGCGGAGCTGGAGCCGCGGAACCTGCGCAGCCATTCCCACAGGGAGCGCGCGCGGCACCCGCAGTCCCAGGCGTTGCCGTTGAGGCGGAGGAACTCCAGGGCCCCCAGCGGGGCCAGGCAGTCGCCCTGCAGCTCGGAGAGGCTGTTGTTGAAGAGGAAGAGGGTGGTGAGCCGGCGGAGGTCGTGGAACGCCCGGGGGTGCACCCACTGCAGCTGGTTCTCGTGCAGCAGCAGCCGGTCCAGGTTCACCAGCCCCCGGAAGGTGTCCCGGCCCAGGCTGCTCAGCCTGTTGCCGTGGAGAAACAGGTGGCTCAGGTTGACCAGGTCCACGAAGATGTCGTCCTGCAGGTACTCGAGGTGGTTGTCCTGCAGGTAGAGGTACTGCAGGCTGTGCAGGCCGCCGAAGAGGCGGGCGGGCAGGGCGCCCAGCCCGCACTTGTAGAGGTAGAGGGCGTGGAGCCTCCCCAGGCCCTGGAAGGTCTCGGGCGCCAGCGTCCGCAGCTGCCGGTTGTCGCCGAGGTCCAGCTCCTCCAAGTGCACGAAGCCCTCGAAGGTGCGGGGGTCGATGAAGGTGATGTTGTTGGAGTAGATCCACAGGGTGACCATGGCGGGGCTGAAGTGGCCCTGCCGCAGGACGGTGATGCGGTTGTTCTGCAGGAAGATGCGCTCGCTGTCCTCCGGGATGCCCTCGGGGATGGCGGCGAAGTTGTGCGCCTGGCAGCTGACCGTCATGGGCGCCGGGTAGCACACGCAGTCCCGCGGGCAGCCGCCGCCCAGGGGCAGCTCGCCGGCCAGCAGCAGCAGCAGCAGCAGCAGCTCCGCACAGCACCCTGGGGGGAGAGAGCACAGCAGGTCAGGGGCTGCCCGGGAGGCGGGCGGCAGACGGGGTCGGGGAGGGGAGGACTGGACGGCACGTGACGCTCCTTGGCGGCTGGGGCTCCGTCTCGTCTGCTTCTCGATAACTTGTCTGGGATGGTGGCCCCCCTGAGGGCCTGGCTCCTGATGGGAGGAAGGCAGGGGTCAGGCCCAAGCCAGCCCCCATCTGGGGCTAGATACTGCTCCCCGCGCCCTGGCACCCCACCTCTACTGGGGTTCTCTCCCCAGCCTGGGCTGTGAGATAAGCTTGGGATGTGAATGGAGGCTCTGATTCCCACACCTTCTCCCTAGCCCCGCCCCTAAACCCTAGCCCCGCCCCAACACCCCAGCCCCGCCCCACTTCCCCAGGTTGTCAGCCCTTGGGGTGGGGGTCACACCGCAGCCAGCCTCCAGGTCCTGCCACTTCCTCACTGCTACCTGTGTGAACACACAGTGGGGCAGACTCCTGTCCCTTCGAAGCAAAGATATCACATGGAGTTCTGAGGAGTCTATTTAAATTATTTCCCCAAACAAGCAAAGCGTGCATGCATGACACCAAAGTTGATTTCAGATGTCTCACTTACAGGGCCTCCCACATCCTCAAATAAGTGACACCCCTCACTTCTAAATAGTAACAGTTGTCCCTCGCCCACTGAGGGACACTGAGAGGCACTGAGAGGACACAGGTGTGCAAAGGCCTGGGGGAGGGACCAGGGCTGGCAGGGCTCTGGGGCCCATGAAGCTCCCAGACAGAGGCGGCCGCCATTCAAGCCCACGCCTGGCTCCGCCCTTCCCCACCTCACTCTCGCTCCCAGGCTGTGGTTGTAAACCAAGCCATGCCTCGAGACTGTCCGGAGTGTTTTCTCTGTAGCTTCCCTCTAATTGGGCATTAATTAGGCATTCGTTAATGGATCCTTAAAATAATTTATTTTCGGATGCGTCCAGCCTGTGGTCGGATAATAGCCCAAGCTCATTATCGGAGCAGCCTCATTATGGACGGCAGTCATTACTTGCCTTTTTCCAGGGTGGCAGCTACCCCTGGCAGCCCGGCAGGCGCGCCGGTGTTGGGGGGACCGGCTCCAGGCTCCTCACTGCCCGGGTTGGCCTCCTGCCCTCCCCTTCCAGCTTGGCCAGCCCGGCCTCTCAGGAGAGCTGGGGGCCTGGGGCAGCTCTGCCGGTTCTTCCTGCTGCTAGCTACGCCCGGAGTGTGCAGAACGAGAGAACCAACCCTCCCAGCCACTGTCCGGCAGGTCCTGCCCCCATCCTCCTGCTGGCCACCCAGCCGGCTCCCAGGCCTGCCTCCGCCCCCACTGCCTGCCCAGGCTCAGGCAGGCCTCTCCACCACTGCCACCCCTCATTTCCGGCAGAAATGGCGTCGTAAATAAGTGACAGCTCCCAGCTGCTGGGAGTTATGGTCTCCCAGAGAGTGGCAGCTGCTTCCCGTCCCCCTGTAATCACCCGGCTTCGACCTAACGTTTCCAACACATAAAAGTCATTGCACACAATTTGGTTTTTGCATAATTGGGTTCGGTTATGACTTCAGAGCAATTATGACCTCTGTGGTGCTGGTGTGGTGGCGGCAGAGCAGCTGTGGGACCCTCTCCGGGCCAGGCCATGCTTGCTCTCTGCAGCCCTGCAGTGTCTTCAGTCACCGTGACCACTGGGCAGCCTGCAACCTGTAGGCCAGGCCCAAGGCTGGCAGACCTCCTCAGCCTGCTTCCCTTTTGTAACATGAGTCAATGACCCCCATGCCAACCATGTGGAGGCTTGGGTCTGACTTCCAGCCCCCCATTTCCCACCTCAGTCTGGCCCGGGGATCCTAGCCCCACAGGAGAGATAGGAGGGTGAGGGCATAGGAACCTGGACCCCAAATGCCAGCTGACTCTTGCAGAACCTGCCTGCTGCCTTGAACCTCCAACACCCAGGGCTGGGAGGAGGGCCCAACCCACATTGGCTGCACCTTCCAGAGCCTGACACTCCCTTTCCCTTTGCTCAACGCCACTGCCCACCCCTGCCCAGGCTGCTGTCTTCCAGGGACCTTGCCCCAGGGAGGCAGCCCCCACCCTGCCCCTTGGGGGGAGCCCAGGTTCCCCTCCTAGCTCAAGGGAGTTCACGAAGCTCACTGCGCTGAAGGGGCGGGGCTGTGGCCATGAACCTGTGCTTGGGGACACACAGGGCCATACCAACCACCCCATCTCGAGGGTTCTGCAAAGACAAAGGCATTTCCTTCCCTTAAGCTGCTCACCATGGGGATGGGGTGAGCTTGGGCAGGCTAATGCCACTTGACATTTGTGCAGCTTATGGAGTTGACAAAGCACTTCTGCTCAAGCTCTCTGGTCCTCAGGATCACCCTGAGGGTGGGGGTGAGGGTTTTCCTGCCCCATGACCTGGGTGGGGGGGGCGGGGTACAGACAGCCCTTCTGCCTGCTTTTGTGACCCTGTCTTTTTAAGGTTCTGGGACGGGGTTATCTGAAATGATCCCCAAAGAAGCTAAGGGGAGGCGGGGGGGGGGGGGGGGACACAAGAGCAACACCCCTTCCTCAAACAGGTGTCTCCAGGGGATGTTGAGGGCACAGGGGAAAACCGGGTGAAGACCCTGGTTTGGGTGAAAAAGCCAACTGCCCCCAAATCTAGGTGTGAGCTTAGCAGCCGGCACGTGAACACACTTTGGCAGGTAGGAGGGGGTCAGATAACAAGGGGTGGGGTGAAGGCAGGACCCAGGGCAGGAGCCACCTTGCCTGTCCTCTTGGGCGGGGCCCAGAAGGACGTAGGAGCCCAGCCAATGCTTGGAGCTGCTCTCCATCCTTCATCACTGCTCACATGCCAGGGAACCCAGGCCATGGAAGCGTCCCCGTCCCCCTGGGCCCTGGAGTGGGTCTCGGCTGAGTCTGCTTCTCCACTCCGGTCCCATCTCCAAGGCCCTGGACCAGCCCTCCCGGCCAACCCCCCCTGCCTCCAGCACCCCTGCCTGAGCCCGCGGGTGCTCTGGCCCGGGATCGTTGTCCTGCCGGGTCCCTTCCCAGGGGGGCTGGCATTACATGGCTGAGGCTCCTGTGCCCCCTCCATGTGGCCCATGGGAGCCCAACCCACTGACTGCTGATGAATGCACTAACAAGGAGGCCCGTACCTTTGCTGTGCATTTTAAGATTGCAAATTACTAGTAGCAGGGATCCAAGTCTCCAGGGAGGAGCCTTGCACCCCCTCCCATCAGCCTCCTCAGCCCCCTCCTGGTAAGGCGGGGCTTGCTTTGCCTGAGGGGGCTGAAAAAACCAAGGCTGGGTCTCCCCCACTCTCTGGCCTTCCTCAGGCTCTCCTCCCCCTCCTCCTCCTCCTCCTCTTCTTCCTCCTCCCCCCCCCTCCTCCTCCTCCTCCTCCTTCCCTTCCTCTTCCTCCTCCTCCCCTTTCTCCTCCTCCTCCTCCCCTTCCTACCCCCTCTCCCTCCTCCTCCTCCTTCCCTTCCTCTTGCTCCTCCTCCTCTTCCTCCTTCTTCTTCTCCTCCCTCCTCCTCCTCCCCTTTCTCCTCCTCCTCCTCCCCTTCCTACCCTCTCTTCCTCCTCCTCCTCCTCCTCCTCCTCCTCCTCCTGCTCCTCCTCCTCCTCCTGGGGCATGTACCTGACTGACTGCTTTGCCAGCTACTCCCTAACCTCCTGGTCTCCACATATCTGAGCTTACCTGGATCTCTGCAGCCTCATTCATTCCTTCCTCCATTCACCACTTACTGCCAGATACATCCAGATACCTGGGCCAACTGGGCGAGTCCTCGTGGACTGGCAGATAGGGGTTCTTATAACACTAGGCAGTCTGGCCAGGTGCTGGGCCTAAAATAGGCACCTAGGGGTGTGTAGGAGGAGTGGGGAGGTTCAGGAAAGGCTCCTGCTGCCCCACGTCACCTCCTCCATGAAGCCCTCCGTTCCCCTGCCAGCATAGAAGATGTGCAGGAATGAAAAGCAGGCATTGTTTGCATGTCCTCCTTCCTGCAAAACCCCCAAACCCTTCACCTGTTGGGGCAGAGGTGAGTGGCCTGGGCATGGACTCATCCAGTCCACTCAGCAGCCTGTTCCTAAGATGGGCTTAGGAATGGACCTGTGGGAGCTGGATGTGGTGGGATGGGTGGGAAGGGCATGTGCAAAGGCACTGAGGTAGGGAAGCAGACCCCCATCTTACCCTGCCCCTCTCTCAGCCTCTCAGTAGCCAGAGCTCCCAAAGAGGCTGTAACACCAGCTCAGCTGGGCTGGGACCAGCTCTGACTCCAGTCCAGGCTAGATGGCCAGTGGGGCAGAGGCCCTGCACCGTCCCCACCCTCTCCTGGCAGCAGGAAGGGAGCTAAGCAAGGAAGACCCAGCCCTCAGCCTGTGCCAGGCTCTTTTTTTTTTTTTTTTTTTTTTTTTTTTTTTTTTTCATTTTGTACATCAGGTTATTTATTCACTTGATTCTTAGATTCATTTATTGATAGATGCATGTTTGTTGTTCATAATTTGTATCTTTACCTTTTTCTTCTTGATACCTTTCAGCATTTCATATAATACTGGTTTGGCGGTGATGAACTCCTTTAGCTTTTCCTTATCTGTGAAGCTCTTTATCTGACCTTCAATTCTGAATGATAGCTTTGCTGGATAAAGTAATCTTGGTTGTAGGTTCTTGGTATTCAGCACTTTGAATATTTCTTGCCATTCCCTTCTGGCCTGCAAAGTTTCTGTTGAGAAATCAGCTGACAGTCGTATGGGTATTCCCTTGTAGGTAATTGAGCCTCTTTCTCTTGCTGCTTTTAAGATTTTCTCTTTGTCTTTTGCTCTTGGCATTTTAATGATGATGTGTCTTGGTGTGGTCCTCTTTGGATTCCTTTTGTTTGGGGTTCTCTGCGCTTCTTGGACCTGTAAGTCCATTTCTTTCTCCAGATGTGGGAAGTTTTCTGCCATTATTTCTTGAAATAGGTTTTCAATATCTTGCTGTCTCTCATCTTCTGGCACTCCAATGACTCTGATATTAGTCCGCTTAAAGCTGTCCCAGAGGCTCCTTACACTATCTTCACACTTTCGGATTCTTTTTTCATTTTGCTTTTCCAATTGGGTGTTTTTTGTGGAATCTTTGGTTTGATTATTGTGCTCCTCTGGTCTGCTATTGGGTATAATATTCTTTATTTCAGTCCGTGTATGCTTACTTTCTAATTTCTTTATCGTAGCATCGAGGGTCTCATTAGTTTTCGTGAGGCTCTGCACAAATTTATGGCAAGCCCTCAAAATTGCGATTCTTAGCTCCATATCCTCCATTTCTGTCATGTTTTTTTGTCTCCGCATCTTTTATGCTTTCTTGGTGCACCCCCTTGTGGTCTCTGTGCGCAGTCTTGTTCTAGCCAAGCCTTAATTGTTGTAGTTAACACTAGAGGGGTTTGACCACCAGGCCGACTGGCTATGTGTGCCAGGCTCTTTACATGGACTCCTCACAACACCCCGTGGGTGCCGTGCCATTTCACGGCGGAGGACACGAAGCACAGAAGAGAGTGGCTGGCCAAGGCCACACAGCTGGGGAGCCACCCACCTGACCCTGACTCCAGAAGCTCCATGCTGCCTGGGAGGGCACGGCAGCCCCATGTGAGGGCTGTCAGCCTTTCTGACCCCAACATCTCCGGCCTTCCACTGACCTAAGTCTGATACCACCTGGCCCCAAAGGGGCTCCCCTCCATACACCTGCGCAGGAACAGCCCATGGACCTGCGTCCCCATGGTCCCCGGCAGGTCCACAGGGCTCCCGAGTCTTGGAGACCGATAGCCATGTGGTCAGTTCTTCTGGCTCTGCACCCCCCAAACCCCCAAGAACAGGGCAGAGCTCCCCCACCCCCAGCCTTGCCAGATGCTCCCTCTCAGCTGATCGATGCTAATCGAATGGCTCTTGTGGTCAGATAATGGCCTCAGGCCGGGCCAGCTATGTTCACAGAGCTACTGGCGCCCAGGTCACTTGGCACTGTCCCTCTGTGATACACCCAAACACAGGCCACTTCCTGGTGGGCATCCCCCCACCACCTCGGCCTGGCTCAGGCCTGGAGACAAGGAAGCCAGCCAGGGCAGAGCAGGGCCTCCCTCCTCAGCCCCCACCGCCAGACATGGGGGGCTGGGCAGGGTGGCTGGTGTCTCCCAGCTCAGGGCAGTGGGACGGGCACAGGCTTTGGAGCCACAGAGACCTGGGTCCCGGCTCCTCCGTTTAACAAGTGTGTCCCCCTGCTTGTGTGAGCCTCGTTTTCCTCACCTGTAAAGTGGGTATTGTCCTTCAAAGCCGCAGCCTGGCCCTCTCTGTCTGCAGAGGCCTGTATCCACCTGCCTCCTCCATACCTCCACTGGCCAAACGCAATCCGTCCAACACTAAGCTGCCGCTCTCCCCCCACAACTTCCTCCATCTCAGGAGAAGGCAGCTCCTTCATGCTAGCTGCTCAGGCCAAGAACTTCAGTCACCCGGCTGACGTGGCTCAGTGGTTGAGCAGCGACCCGTGAACCAGGAGTCTGGGTTCCATGCCCAGGCAGGGCACTTGCCCGAGTTGCAGGCTCAATCCCCAGCAGGGGGCGTGCAGGAGGCATTGGGTCAATGTTTCTCATCACTGATGTTTCCCTTCCTCTCTCTGAAATCAATATAAATATAGTCCAAAAAAAAAAAAAAAAGGAACTTCAGAGTTATATGGACTCCTCTCTCTCTCTCACCTCTCACTCAATTCGTCAGAAACCCTGTCGGCTCAACTTCAGAACTTAGCTAGAATCCACCCATTGCTCCCAGCCCCCACCTTGGTCTGGGCCACCATCATCACATCTCCCTGAACCATCACCATAGCCTCCTGGGGGCCCCCCCACTGCCCCCACATCTCTGCTAACACAGCAGGAAAGTGTGAGTCAGAGCACGTGGCTCCTCTGCTCCACCCTCCATGGCTCCATCACACTCACGAAGTCCTTACCTTACCCCCAAGTTCTGACCATGGCCCAGAGGCGGCCCACTTCCTCTCCCCCTTCTCTCCCTCCCCAGCCTCACTTTTCTCCCTGCTGCTCTCTCCCAGGCCAGGCACGTCTCCAGCCCTGTGCACATGCTGTTCCCGGCGCCTGGAACGCTTCCCGGGACATCTGCAGGGCTCCTCACCTCACCCTCTGGTCTCTCCCCACAGCACCTTCCCAGCAGCCTATTTTAAATGGGCTCTTTCTCTGTTTACTTTTCCCCTGACATTCATCCTCTTCTACTAAATGATATCATTTGTGTATCTTGTTTATCTTCTGTCTCCCCCCACTGAGTGTCAACTCCACGAGGACAGTGATTTTGTCTGGTGTGTTCCCTGGTACAACCCCAGGGCCTAGCGCAGTGCCTGGCACACAGTAGGTGCTCAAGAAGAAAATCCTTGGGCCTACCTCACAGGAGGTGCTCTATAAACACAGTGGTCCTTATTAGTATTGGGACCGCCAGAGTGAGAGAAGACCCAGCCTTGGCTCTCTCGCGAGGGCCCTTTGGCCATCACAGAGGTGACAGGACAGATAGAGACCTGGGAGGGAGGATGCACAGCAGGCCTGCCTGAGGCCAGAGGGTAGGGTGACCAGCTCAGGTCTGCCTGGGACTTAGGGGTTTCCCAAGATGTAAAACTTTCAGTGTTGCCCAGCCGGCGTGGCTCAGCAGTTGAGCAGCGACCCAGGAACCAAGAGACTGCCGGTTTGATTCCCGGTCAGGGCACATGCCCGGGTTGTGGGCTCAATCCCCGGGGAGGAGGGGAGGTGCGTGCAGAAGGCAGCCGATGGATGATGTTCCTCTCTCATCGATGTTTTTATCTCTCTATCCCTCTCCCTTCCTCTCTCTCTAAAAAATCAATAAAAACGTATAAAAAATAGGGGGAAAACTTTCAATCTTAAAACTGGGAAGTCCCAAACAAGCCAGGAAAAGTTACCCACCTACCTGGGGGCCAAGACTGTGCCCCAACCCCGACCTTAGCCGAAAGAACATCTCTGGGCATAAGAGGAGGGAGCAAAGGGGCCGGCATGAAGCATGAGTTTCCTCCAGACACCTGCACCTCAGGCCCAGTGCCTGCAGCCCAGAGGCAGTCCTGGGCCCAGATGGAGCCTGTGTGTGTGCATGTGTACCTGTGTTCATGTGCATTTGTGTGGGTTTATCTATGTGTGCACATGCAGTGTGGGCATGTGTATGCGTAGACCTGGGTACACATGTGTGCATATGTAAGCACATGTCTGTCTCTGGAGACCATTAAGAGGGGTGCCAGCCGAAACCTTTCATCCCGAAACACCCCTGAGCTCCATCCCCGAGAGGGGCAGGCCCTCCCTGAGGAGAGGCGCACCTCCCGGCCTGTGCTGTCCCCGCCTTATCCTCTTATCTTGGCCCTCACTCTGGCTTTGCCTTCGGCTCCCACTCTCCTTCCGACACGCTGAATTATGTACGCACTCCAGGTCCCTCCAGCACACCAGGATCACTCTTAGCTGACAAGTGGGCGGCCCCTTATTGAAATAACCTTTCAGCTTTCATCTGCTGCGCCCAGGCCCCTGAGCAGGCCTGGCCAGGAATGCCATGCTAATTGGGCTGCCAAGCTCTCAGAAGGCCTGTGGGAGCAACCTCAGCTCCCCTATCCTCTGCCTATGCGGGTCTACCACCGCCTCGCTGGGGGCCCCTGCTTGGGGAGGGGGCTGGCAGCCAGTGCAGACAGCTCTGCACCCGGCTATTGCCTGGGGTTGGGACCAGCCCGGAAGGAGCACATTTCAGCTGGGTCGCCTCGGGCAGGCCACTGAACCGCTGAGGCCTCAGTTTCTTAGTCTGGAAGTGGGGTCAGAGCACTTGCCTTATTGGGTATTGAGAGCATGAAGTGAGGCTGTGCCCTTGAACTGCTGGTCCAGGGGGGCTGCAGGAAGGTGCTCCCCAAGGGTGATGATTTATCTGCTACTGTGATCAAAGGGGGGCTGCCGCACACCCCCTTAGGGCTCACCCCGACCCCCAGGGAACCCTGGATGTTGCCCTACCCACCCAGGAGCTCCCAGACCCGAGAGGCCCAGCAAAGGAACTGGAGAGATCAGATTATGAGTGGAGGCCTGGAGTTGGGGCTCAACCCCAAGTTCAAGTTGGAGACAGGGTCTTGACCCCTCTACTTTGTTCTCTCTCCCAGTCCATCCAGCCCAGTCTGGAGCTGTCAGCTCTCTGCAGGGAGCCCAGGGCAGGTGGGCTCCCACCTTCACCTGGTGAAGCCCCCCATGGGCTCATAAAATGTGTCCTGTGTTACTCAGATTTGCTCCTCGGTTTGGGGAACCCAGACTCCAAGATTGAGGGTCGAGAGCCTCTGAGAACCACCTCTTCCTGGGAGGTTTTGAGATGGCTCTGGGCCACACCTCCTCCCTCTGAATCCCGTGGAGCCAACTGTTCCTCCCCCCAAACCACAGCGAGCTGTGCACCTGCCTGCACCCAGCCAGGCCCACTGAAGCCAGAGTGGGAGCCGGTGTGTTTCGTGGGGCAGAAGACATCTGTGGGCGTGGGACAGTCCTCAGAGGCGAGCGTCCATTGAGATGCCTGCCCGGGGCTCCTGAGGGGGTGAGAGGGGCAGGGACTGGGGTGGGGATCTGCCAAGTCCTGAAGGCCCTGGCACTGGGCAACACAAAACGAGCTGAAAACCAGCCTTGGAGAAGCAGGGGCAGAGCTCTCTGCCGGAAGCTCCCGTTTCTGGTCCCCAGAAGCCACCCTTTCCTTGCTGTCAGGGAAAGACACTCGGAACTCACATCCGGACATCGATCACCCCACTGTGAATCTGTCTGTCCCTCAGCTCCTTCATTCATTCGAGAAACAGCTCTGCGCGTGGTGCTGCCACCGTCAGAGACAGCGCTGCTTCCTTCACGGAGCCTACCCTCCAGGGGAAAGACCAGCGGAACCAGCCCCGCCCCAGCTGGCCATGGGTGGGAGCCACTGGGTTAAGATTGAGACAAGTGAAGGGACTGACATTAACTTGGGTGCTCATGGAGGCAAGTGACGCCTGAGTGGAAACCTAAAGGTTAAGAAGAAGCCAAGGAACAGCTTTCCAGGAAGAGGGAGCAGCAGGTGCAAAGGCCCTGGGGCTGGACTGAACTTGGTGTGGACAAGGACAGAGGGGCAAGAGATGCAGTCAGAAGTGCAGGAGGCAGGCCTTCCAGGGCCTTCACAACCTCAGTCAAGAGTTTGGATCTAATTCTGGGGGCGGCAAGAAGCCAATGAAGAGCCTGAAGCAGGAGGGATTGGATTGGGGGGGGGGGGGCTGCTATTGGAGTATGGATTGAGGTGGAGCAGGCAGTCAGGTAGGGAGGCCTGTGGCTGTTATCCGTGAGAGATGTGGGCGGCCTGGAGGGTGGAGGGCCATGGAGACAGACGTGGAGCCGTGTCTGGGATATAGAGTTGATGGGACGTACACATAAACCAGTGGGAGAAAGCGGTGGGAGGTCCATGGGTGGCTCCGAGAGGATGAGGATGCAGTGAGACTGGAGGAGCTTGGGAAATGAGACAAGAGCTCCGTCGAGGACACGCCAAGTCTGGGAAGCCTTTAGAGATGTTTACCTGGTGGCAGCTGGGAGTACAAAACCAGAGCCCAGAGGCGAGCTGCACACTGGGGAGTCATCGGCATAGAGATGGTATTTCAATCTGTGGGAATGGATGAGGTCACCCGAGAAAGAAGATACAAGGCTGAGGTTTCTGGCAACACAACAATTCTGAGGGAAAGGCCGGTGAGGTCAGAGGAAAGCCAGGAAGTGAGATGTGACCGAAGCCAAGAGGCTTCAAGAAGGAGGGAGGGCTCGGCCGTGCTGAGGGCTGCCGAGGGTTTATGTGAGGACAGAGAGGTGTCCGGTCGACGCGGCATCACGGAGGTAACTAAGTGATGCTGGCAAGTTCATTTCTGGTAGAAAGGTAGGGCAGAAGGCATATCGAGTGGGATGCAAGGTGCATGGGAGAGGGTACTATACCAAGTGAAATAAGTCCAAGAAAGACAAATACCGTATGATCTCACTTATATGTGGAATCTAAAAACAAAAACAAACAAAACCGAAACAAACGCATAGATACAGAGGACAAATTGACGATTGCCAGATGGGAGAGGGTTTGGGGGGATGGGTGGAAAAGGTGAAAAGGATGAAGAAGCAAATTGCCAGTTATAACAACAGTCATGGGGATGGGAAGTGCAGCGTGGGGAATACAGTCAATAATGTTGTAATAACTATGTGTGGTGCCAGATGGGCACAGGACCTATCAGACTGATCACTTTGTACGTTATATAAATGGCTAATCACTATGTTGTACACCTGAAACTAATATTGTGTGCCAACTATAATTGAAAAATGAAAAATATTTAAATGCAAAAATAAAAGGAATGGGTTATGACGAAGGGGCGACAGCACTGTTATCAGTTAGGACAGGCTGGGGTATGCTGACGTAACAAGTGATCCCAGAATCTCAGTGGCTCAGGCAGGATAGCTGAGGCTCTGCTCGGTCTCTGGGGAGAGAAAACCAATGACCTGGCCAACTACTTACTGGCTTATACAGCTTTGGTTTCAAGTGACAAGAGGCATTCCTCATCCTGTTTCATTGGTCGAAATCAGTCACATGGCCCAGCCTGTCTGGGATGGGGAAGAACACTCCCAAAGGAGTCAGGGAGCAGCATTTGTGATCACAAGTTTTGCTGTGAAGCGGGTAGAGAAACAGGGCAGGATGTGGAGGGGCACAGAGAGGGTCCAGGGAGTTGTGTGTGTGTGTTTTAAGATGGAAAGAAAAGGAGAGCCAGAGCCCGTTTGCAGGCTCATGAGCATGATTCGGGAGGGGAGAGGGGAAAACGGATGCAATAGGAGTGAGAGGGCCAAAGCACCGAGCTCCAGGGCTCAGCTGGAGCACTTCCTGCCTGTAAGTGGAGGGAACTCGGTACACGCAGATGGAGCTAGCCTCCCAGAGCTGTTTTCTCCATGAAGGGAGAGGGGGTCATCGGCCGAGCGTCCAGGGAGGGAGGAGAGTGGGGGAGTTTCAGGAAAAAGGACAGAATGAGACAGGCATTCCATGTGCTGGGAAATCAAGCTCCCCTTGTCACAGGAGGGGTCTGTGCGGACAAGGCAGTAAAGGGTTTGCAAACATCGGTTCCTCATGCCCACCCACTGCCCCGTCCAGTGAAGTCTGCTCATGTCCCTCTGCTGACAGGGCATTAGCTCAGAAAATATTTATTCCACCCCATCCTCTGGGCCAGGCACCATGCCAAGAGGGCTCTGGGGACAAAAGACCCAGTTTCTGGCTTTCACAAGCTGACAGTCTTCCCCAAATACCTTCAGGATAGCACGTTGTTGACATTTGTCACTTTTTTTGGCACCCAATCACGAAAGCCTCTTCCTGTATTTTGGGAGATTTCCCAATTTATTATGTAAGTGAGCCCTTCCCTCCTGGTGCAACCTGAAAAGGTCAAGCCCTCACTTTTTAAAAAAATATATATTTTATTGATTTTTTACAGAGAGGAAGGGAGAGGGATAGAGAGTTAGAAACATCAATGAGAGAGAAACATCGATCAGCTGCTTCCACCCCCTACTGTGGATGTGCCCGCAACCAACGTATGTGCCCTTGACCGGAATCGAACCTGGGACCCTTCAGTCTGCAGGCCAACGCTCTATCCACTGAGCTAAACCAGTCAGGGCCAAGCCCTCACTTTTGAAGCCTCCCTTGTAGCTCGGACAAAACCCCCGGCCCGGACTCAGCCGCTCCACACACCTGCCCCTGACTCAGAACCAGGAGTCAGTGAAGTGAATGAGCAGCACCGACCAGGACCCATGCTTGCAGGGACGGCAACAGAGCCAGCAGCGGTAGTGACTGTGGCGGGCACATTGGAGGGGGCGAGCTTGGAGGTGTCTTTGCCTTCATTTGGGACATTGCTCCTGCCTGGGGGGCCCCCACCCCTCCAGAGAGTCGGTGACTTACCTAGTACCCTTTAAATAAATCTTATTTTTTAATTTAAATTAATCAAAGCTGGTGTCTGTTGCTTGCAAATAAAAGTCCTTACAGATATAAGGTCCCTCCAGCTGAGCGTGGCTTACAAGCCCATCCGTGGTCTGGCCCTGCTTCCCCCATCTCTGCTCTCCCCCATCATCTCAGGGGCTTCTCACTCCCCTCTCCTTGCCTTCTTGAGGGTGCAGCTCCTCCAAATCCCCCCCCCCCCCCCCCACACACACAGAGCAAGCAATTCAGGAAGCAAGACCATCAATCAGTGGCCAGACTCGGCCAAAGAGACTCTCCCCCAGGAATGTGAACCTGAACTTGAAGCAGAGTGACTCAGCGGGAGCCGTTTCACCCTCCTGGGCTGTTCTGAGGCCATCGCCCTAGTAGTTGTTCCCACCAAGACCCCCCCTCACCCCAGCCACCCCGGTTTCTGCCCTCCCCAGAGTTAGGCTGTTCAGCTTCTCCTTTGGGTCCCCTTTTCTTTCTGCAGAGGCCCACTCAACACCCCTCTTCTTGGCTATTAGGATCCAAATGTCCTCAATCAGGCAGCCATAGGCCCCAAGGAACTAGGCTCCGCCCCAGCCCAGGGAGTGGGTCAGTGATTCGTTCGACAGGAGCATGTGACTCCACGCTGACCAATGAGACACCAAGACAGTCTGCAGAGGCAGCAGGGGATCCGCCTAAAGGCTAAAACCCAGCTTGGCAAGGACCACAGAGCAGAGATGGGGAGAACCTGGCTCCATCGTGACATGGTTATTGTGAAGCCAACCAATCCCGGGTCTGTAAACCTCCTGGTATATGACATAATAAATCCTCTCCTTGGTTTAGCTGTTTTGAGTTGGGTTTTCAGTTACTTACAGCCCAAAAGGTCCTAACTGAAACACCGCCCAAGGCTTTCCTCTGTTGCTTAGTCAGCCAGACCAGATTCCTCTGGCTTATAACCAAAGTCCAACTTAGGTTAGATGGTAGCTGTATGGCTCAGCTCCGACAGGACCCGCTCACGAAGCCTCTCCAGACACTTCCTTTGTGTCAGACCCTCCACCCTCGTCAGCACTCCCTCCTCTCAAAGTCCTCACAACTCTTTTTTTTTTAAATTATTTTTATTGATTATTTTGAGAGAGAGGGATAGAGAGATAGAGAGGAACATCATCAGTCAGCTGCCTCCTGCACACCCCTATTGGGGATCGATCTTGAAACTCGGGCATGTGCCCTGACCAGGAATTGAATCCATGACCTTTTGGTTCCTGGGTCAACACTCAACCACTGAGCCACACTGGCCGGGCAGTACTTGCCACTCTTAAAGTCACCTGCCTCCACCAGAGGTGCGGTACATAGATGCATGTCTGGTGAGTGAGTGAATGAATGATTTAGCGGATGCAATTCTAGTAAAAGCAAACAAGTGCTTTAGATGGCCGAGGTGGCCGTATTGTGGGTGAATGTAGAGATACAGTAAGGCTTAGCCACCAGAGGACCCCAGGGTAGATACCTCATGCCCTAAGCAGATAAAAGAATTTACCAGGAGTTTTAGGCCTTACTTCCCAGACCCCCCAGTGGTTCTCAACCTTCCTGATGCCGTGACCCTTTAATACAGTTCCTCATGTTGTGGTGACCCCCAACCATAAAATTATTTTTGTTGCTACTTCATAACTGTAATTTTGCTACTGTTATGAATCATAACATAAATATCTGATATGCAGGATGTATTTTCATTGTTACAAACTGAACATAATTAAAGCCATAGTGATTCATCACAAAAACAATATGTAATTATATATGTGTTTTCCGATGGTCTTAGGCGACGCCTGTGAAAGGGTCGAGACCCACAGGTTGAGAACCGCTGTCTTAGAGGCTTCAACTTCCCTGTTTGCCTTCCCAACTAGACCGTGAGCCGCCCGAAGGAGACAGAGCTACGTGCTCAAATGCAGAGGGAATCGCTGGTGGGGGAGCAAAGGAGACCCACATGTGTCGAATCCCTCCTGTGTGTCAGACCTACATCGAATGTTCCCCCAGAAAACCACATACCCATTTTGTAGCTCAGAAAAAATAAGGCTCAACAAAGTGTGGTGATTTGCCCAAGAGGGTGGAGCCAGGATTCAAACTAACACGGATCTGGCATCCAACACTGGGAAGAGAGCTCGCTCTCTCTGTAAGGCCACTGCCCCTCAGAGCCCCTCCACCACCCTCTCCCCCTCCAGCCCCCGCCACGGGCAGCGCCCCCCCCCCCCCCCCCCCGCCTCCCATGATTGTGTCCTTGCTCCCTCGCCAATAGCTCCATGCCTCCCCGTCTTCAGTCTTCATTATTCATTTCCTCCTCTTGTGCTTCACACCCATGAGGCTGGGGAAACGGACAAGGCAGATGGGGAAGGAAGTGGAGGTTCTGTGTAATATCACAAAACTTGTCTTAAGTGCCAGCCCCAGGGATTTGCTGGAGTTGGTGCCACAGAGGTGGGGCTGAAGGTCAGATTAAATTGGACAAGTAATCCCAGGAGGATACTTGAAAGCTGTGGCTAAAGAAAGCCTTTCCGGCAGGAGCCCTGGGGGCCCAGGCAGGCAGCGGGCAGCAGGGGGCCGGCGGCTGCGAGGTCAAGCTGCTTGAATGGGGCTTGGTGGTGACAGGCCTGGGTTGACAGGCCCGAGTTCACAGTCCTCCCCCAGAAACCTGAAATCTTGCCTTTCCCCCCCAATAATGAGTTGGTATAAAAATGGATCTTGAATAAAATTGTCTGCAGTTTTCAAATTTCAAACTGCATTAGTCAAAATATATCAAATTTCCATGTACTGACTTACCACCTGCTCAAAATCTGATCCTTTTTTCAGCTGGAATATGTTGAAATATGAATCACCTCCTGAGAGGAAAAAAAGGGGAAAGAAGTGGAGGGCAGGCCCTCTCCAAAGGGGCCAGTGGGCGACTAGAATCCGGTGCTCCTTTGGGTTCCCAGCCTCCACCACAGCCCCCAGTCACCCCCAGCCGCCCCTGGTCTCCCTCCGACCGGCGCTCCTAGGTGTCCCAAGCACCTCAGCCACTTCCCTTTAATACCCAACTTCTAGCTCTGGGCAGTCTAAGTCACACAGTGCAGAACATAATCATTTCAAGTCCCCCAACCTTTTCATAAGCACCTACTATGTGCTGGGCACTCGACTCACAGCCAGGCTGACCTCTAATCACATTGCCAAACCTAACAGTGACTCTGTCCTCAGCTACTCACCCTCACAGCAGCACTGGATGCAGCTGGCCCTCCCTTCTGCAAACACTTCCTTCCCTTCCAAGACAGGGCTCTGCTGGGTTTTCTCCTGCCTTTCTGGCAGCTCCAGCTCTGATTCCCCAGAGTTCGTGCTTCGCACCTTCTGTCTTCCATAGCCACTCCTATCCCCAGGGCAGCTCACCCCGGCCCAGGTTGTAAATACCATCTCCACGGGGCAGGGGTGGGCATCAGGTGTGTGTCTCAGTCCTAAACTCCAGAACAGTCCACCCAACTGCCCACCTGACGTTGCCACCTGAGTTTCTAAAAGCAGCCCAAACCCAACGTGTCCGAAAGGCGTTTCCCACGTAGGCGTCCCCATCTCTGCCAACAGCAACTCCATCCTTTGGGTGGCTCAAGCTAACAGTGCAGACAGCCTTCTCCTTTCCTCCATTCTTTCCCTTAAATCCAAGTTCCATTGGTTCTGCCTTCAAAATAGATCCTACATCTGTCCATGTCACTCCATCCCCACTGCCCACACCCGGTCATCACCACCCGTGGCCCAAATCATGGCCACAGGGACCTTCAAGAACAGGAAGTGATGTCATGGTGCGTTCCTGCTTGAAACCTCCCAGTGGCTTCCCACGGCGCCAGAATAAAATGCAAACTCCTGACCAACCCACAGCGTGCTTGCGGCAGGCCCCCGCTCCCCCCACCACCACCACCTCTCCAGCCCCCCCCCCCCACGCCCCACCACTCTCCCCGCCACTGGCTGCATTTCTCTCCACTCCTGCCTTGGAAGGTTTTGTTTTATGGTAAAATGCACATAACATAAAAGTACCATTTTAAGGCACACAATTCAGCGGCATTTAGTACACTCACAATCTTGTGCAACCATCACCACTATCCAGTTCTAGAACATTTTCACCACCTCCAGGGAGAATCCCATAGCCATTAGCAGTCACTCCCCATTCTCCCCCAGCCCCGCCCCCAACAACCATTAATCTGCTTTCCGTCTCTGTGGATTTGTCTATTCTAGATATTTCCTACAAATGGAATGATACAATAGGTTTGCAGTGACGGGATCACTCTGCCGCTGGCCTTGCAGGACTACCTCCTTCTTAGCATCCAGACCTCAGCGGGAGCATCCCCCATTACCACCACCACCACCACCACCACCACCACCACCACCACCACCCCCCCCCCCCCCCCCCGCCCCCGTCACTCTTGATTACTTAAGTACCCTGCTCTGTTTCCCCTTTAGCACAGAACACTCCCTGAGTGCCTCTTGTTTAATTATTTGTTGACATGTTTATTGTCTTTCCCCTTGTCAGCCGGTTTCCTGTGATGTCTGCAGCCCCCAGAACAGTGCCAGGCACCTGGCGGGGAGGAGGGGAAGCTCAATAATTATTTGCAGGTTGAATGAGCAAGTGCCCTGTGTGATGGAGCCCAGCAGCGCTATAGGAACAGGGGTGAGGGAGGAAGCCAGCAGTGCTGCGGTGGGCGGAGGGGGCACGGAGGGAAGGCAGCCTCCCCTGGCATTCAAGGGGGAACGGAGGGCACTCCGGGTGGAAGGGACGGCCTGGCCAGAGGCACGGCGGCGAGAGGACACGTCCGCTTAGGAGTCCTGGGCTGTCTTCACCTCTAGTTTGCAATTTGTCCCCGAATCATTTCCCCAGACTTCCACGGAGAAGAGACACGGTGCAGGTCTGGGAGTTTCGTTTGATACAAGATGTAAGTACTGAGAGGAAAGAAAGAGAGGGTCTTTTCTGTTTCCCCTTCCCCGGCACCGTCCCTGTCCTAGCACGTGCTGCACACCCACCCCACAGACACAAAGGAAAGGACTGGTTCCACGTTCTCTGACTGAGCCATCCTGCAACCAGCTCTCAAAGAGATGGGAAAGTGGGAGGGGATGATGATGTGCCGAGTAGACAATTGTCCGTTGTGTTTTGAGTGGAGGGAGGCTCTCAGGAAAGGGGACCTGTGGCTCCATGTCTGTGCCCGCCCCCCCCCCCCCCCCCCCGCCTTGTCTTTCCGGATGGAGCCACGGCCCCTCTGGGCACTGGGTTGCCTGTGAGCCCCGCGTCCTTCACTCCTCCTGATCGAATCAGGCCTGGCGGCCCAGGCCCTGTGGCTCTGGGCATCCAGCTGAGCTCCCAGGAGGCGCAGCCTTTCCCCAAAGCTGGGAGGCTCGGGAGGGCAAATCCAATTGTGTGCAAGGCAGGAGCCATTAACCTGTCTGTGGACCTGTGCCCACCCTCCCCTCTGCCAGGCTGTCTGTGGGATCCCAGACTCCCAACCCCACGGGCCCCCAGCTGCTCCTGCGCTGTGCCCAGCCCCCTCCGCCCCTCCGCCCCTCAGTGCTCATGGGTCCCAAAACCCTGCCTCTCCATCAGAGTGGATGTTGAACTAAGAAGGAAACAAGCGTGTAGGGAATGTGCCCCCTCCCCAGGGGCAAGTCTGGCTCTTGGCCATTCCCACCCTCGAGCTCCTGGGTACTATCTGCCCTTGGGAGTCCCGATGAGGAGGGGCTTGGAAACTGGCTGGGCCGTTGGGCAGGGAATTCGCTCTCCGACGCCTCGGCCTCGGTGTCTCGGTGTGGTCTGGAACTGAGCGTCAGTGCCGTAGCCGCCACCGGTGTGGCTTCTGAACTTGAATGTGGCGATTTCAAAGACTTACGATGAGAAAGAACACTTGCCATAGCGATTACATGTTGAAATGATAATATTTTGAATATGTTGGGTTAAATACAAATATTTTTAAATGAATTTCACCTGCCGCTTTTTGCTTTTTTAATGTGGTACTAGAACATCTGAAGTACACGCAGCTCCCGTTTCTACCGGACAGAACTGGTCCGGAGTGATGGGCACGGGCTCCGGGTGGGCACATCTCCTTGGCCCCTGGACTCCTTGCCCTTTGGGGAGACAAACAACAGGAAGAGGGCAGAGCAGGGACCCCTCAGAGTGGTGCTGCTCAGAGGAAACCAGTCCCGACACCCCTCAAAGGGCTCCCCTAAGTGAGTGCAGCTGGAAGACCCCCCCACACAGAAGGATGTGCCCTGACAGGCCCTGCAGACGCCCCCAGAAAGGGCGGGTCTGGAGCGGAGGCAGGGAAGGGCAGCGCTGTCATTTACTCCAACGCAGCACAGCTGGGGCACCTGGCCCGGGCACTGAGGCCACAACTGTGGGCAGGACAGGCCCAGCCACTGCCTGAGAGTGGCTCACGCGTCCATAGGGGCGGCGGCCCACAGAAAGCTCTCTGTGGCCTCGGGGGAGGAGGACCAGTGGCCGGGGTGTACCCAGGAATTGGAGAGGCCCAGGAGGCAGCTCTGAGTACAGAGCAAACAGAACTCTCTGGGAAGGTGGTTGTAGCAGATCCACAACCTGAAATGCCAAGACCTGAGAAGGGAAAGAGGAGAGGAAGAAGAGGAAGAAGAAATAAAGGAAGACAGAAAGTGGGGGAGGTGGAGGGAGAGGGAGAGGGAGGGATAGAGAGAGAGAGAGCCCAAAGAAAGCAAGGTGCCTATTTGGAATGTGGGCTCTGTTGCCAAGAACTGATGGGGTTCCATTCGGAAAAGGTGAGTTTGAGTGGCTGGTGAAAGGCCGACCAGAGGGGCCGAAGAAGCTGATTGGAGTTTCTGCCGGGGAACAGGAAGGGGTGGGGGTAGCAGGAGGCTGCCCAGGGTAACATGCCATCACCCCGTCACTGACACAGGCAGCCAAGGTGGAGCCACATGGGGACAAGCCAGGAGCTGGCTGGAGAAGGGGGCCGCTGTACCGGGACTGCTGGGCAGGCCAGCCCGGGGCCACTCTGGTCTCTTCTCCAGCCTCCCAGGTGGGGATACCCGTGTGTTTACTGTGGAGGAGGGCGGGCTGGGAGCACTTCTGAGTGTGTCTGGCTGACGCTTAAGGGGTCCAGGATAGAGCTGGCCTGGGCCCCTCCCAGTTGGCTCTCCTGGTAAAGACTCCTGGCCACTGTGTCCAGGCATCAAGGACACGCGCCACCACCATACAGGACTGTGGCTTCTGTCTTCCTCCCACCCCACCAAGGGACAACTTGCTCACATTCCTGCTTCAAAGCCCAGGGCGCCCTTTTCGCTCTCCACCAAAGCCCCCACTTCCCGCTGAAGAACGGGGCCAGCTCTGACGCAGCCGGGATGAGGGGCCAATCAGGAGCTCCTCCAGAACGAACGAATGACCCAGCCTCTGCGGTCAGCAGCCCCCAGCAGCCTCCTTGGTCCTTGTGATGGCTCATTATCTCAGTGTTCCCAGGAGACAGGCCGAACTCTCCCCCAGCGTCGCCTAATTACCTTCCAGCTCAATGATACAGTGACATGTGTCCAAGCGGCACACGATTCCCAGTGAGACCGAGAGGAGAGCATTCACGCACAGGGAGGGTTTGGGAAGGTTTAATCTTTTTTAAAAAAATATGTTTTTTATTGATTTCAGAGAGGAAGGGGCAGGGGGAAGAGAGATAGAAACATGAATGATGAGAGAGAACCATTGATTGGCTGCCTAATGCACACCCTCTATTGGGGATCGAGCCCACAACCCGGACTTATGCCCTGGCCAGAATCAAACCCAGGACCCTTCAGTCTGCAGCTCTATCCACTGAGCCAGAGCAGCGAGGGCAGGAAGATTTCACCTTGAGGACCCCTGCCCCTCAGGTCAGGAGCAAGTCCCACCTGGTGACTGAGAACTAGTCCTGAGGCCACAGAGGGGCAGACAGGAGACTTCAGAAGGAGGACAGCTCAGGGGAGGGGTGTGCAAGGAAGTGTGTGCAAGAAAGTGTGCGCACCTCCTGAGGGCCTGTCACGAGGAACGGAGCCGGAATCTCAGGGGAGCTTCACACAGGGCTCCCCCAGAATGATTCCTTCCCTGGGCCACATGGAGCTTCAGCACATCCTGGCCTGGGAGAGTCCCTGGGACAGGGAGGACAGACTCTGTCTCCTGGGGCTCTGTGTGTGTGGCCCCAAGTCTCAGGGACCACCACCCCCGCGCCCCCCCCCCCCCCCCCCCGCCACCAACAGAGCCAAGGGATGCTGAGTTGAGTATAGAAGCTCCTGAGAGCAGGCTCCTTCGCCCCCTCCCCTGTTCTGTTCACCCACTGGTATGAATGGGAGCAGCTGCCAGTCCCCGGCTCAGTCTTAGCTGGTGCCAGCACTGGGGTTGCCCCAGCAGTATTCTATGCAGCCCACAGCTTCCTCTCCCATTCCCCTCAGTGGCCATTCCAACCCCTCCCCCTTCACCCCCTCCTTTAATCTCTACCCTTGGCTTCCAGGCCTAAGCCCTCACCTCTCAGCGTTCTCACCCAGCCTTCTGCCTGAGGCTGGCTCTGGTCCTACCCTCTCACCCCAAGATTTCCATTCAAATGCCCACAGGGGCCAAGCAGGAAGCAGAAAAGGGTGAGATGGAAGGTAGGACGGGGCAGGTGGCAACCTGGAAGCCAGGCCCACCCGGAAGGCCCCAAGCTCCAGCCACTGCTGCTCTGCAGAAAGCAGGCCCCGGGCTATCAGATCTTTGGATTTTGCCAGAGACTGGGAATCAGGATTTTTATATGCAATTGGTTGGCAGCAAGTTCAACCAAAAAAAGAAAACACTGTGTGGGCCAACACAGCCCAAGGCCAAGGTTTCTGACAGCTGCCTCCCTGTGGGCTGCGCCCGCCTCGGGCATCTTCAGTTCCCGCCCGCTAGACTGCTCCCTCTCTGCCTATAGACTTGTTTAAGTCTCCCACTGAACTACCCGCCTCGCCTAACCCGAACCTCCCTGCAGCCGCTGCCTCTCCTCCCCGCAGAGGCAAACTGCTTGGAAGGTCTGTCTCCCCACAGTAGGCCCACTCCTCTCCCTTCAAGCCCCTGCCCCTGCCCCTGGTATTCCACCCCTTCTCACCCAAGCTCCCTGCATGGGTCCAGATCCAACAGTGCCCAGTCACTATCAACTCAACTGCCCCTGGGGGCGGAGCACCCCTTGAAATCTCCCCTAATTTCCTTGGCACAAGTCTCCCCTGGGCGGACTCCAGCACAGTCTACTGGACACTCCTTCTCAGCCCCTGGCATGGCACCTCTTCCTCCTGTCATTTACCCACGGTCCCTGGGAGCCCCCATGACGCATAAAAACGCATCCCCTCTGAGTCTCTCCCAGCTCCAAGTCCAAATCTCCAGGGACCCCCACCTGTGTTCCCTAGGGTCTCCCAGACTCTCCCTACTCTGCTTTCCCAAAACAACGTCACCGCCCCCAAACCTTCTCCCCTCTTCCTGGGTCACCTTCTCGGTGACCACAACTCCTCGGCCTGCGGGAAACCTGGACTGTGCCTTCTCCTCTTCCCAGGAGGCCAGCCCACAGGGCGGACAGTTTCTGCCTCTGGAACTCTCCCTTGATGCCGCAGCTGCCTCCTCACCGATCCTGCGCTCACCCTTGCCCACCTCCGTCTCCTCCGTCTGGGGAGTTCTTAAGCTCAGCTGTGATTATGTCACTGCAGACACTGTGATCTGCTTTCAGGAGGACGTCTGATCTGCCTAGTGCCCCGGGTCCTAAGCCCACACTCACCACCTGAGGAGCGCCCAGCCAGGTGAGCCTGCTGCAGTCTCTCACGCTTGCCCTGTTCTCTTCTATCCCCAGGCCCAACAGGTCATGCTGTCCCCTCCACCTGGGACAGCCCTCCTTCCTTCATCTGCCTGCCACTTCTCACTTGTCCTTCAAACTGGGCATGGGCTGGGGGAGGGGGAGCCTCCCCACTTTGGACCTACCTAGACCACTCTGTTCATTCAACAGGAAATCCAAACTATCAGTTTGCATGTAGGTATCTATTGTTACACGACAGATAGAACAATGCCAGGCCACATATACAAATGGAACGCCAATGCCCCAGTCTGCAGTTACCAGTCCAGGAAACCATCCCATTGTCCACAGTAACCAACTCAAGAAGCCAGCTTGCTTCTCATAGGAAGTCAGACCACCTCTCTAGCAAATAGTCCAGAAAGCTAAACAATAGCTTGTGCCAATCAGCCCCAAATGTTTAGGACTTAGCTTCCCTGATTTTTGTCCCCACTTCCAACTGAGGACCTACCAGAGAAAACCAAATATGCATCCCTAGCCAATCACAGAGGACCCCCTCCCTCCGCTTCTAGTTTAGCCTGCCTCCAGCTCCCCGCTGCCCACAGTCTCCAACCAGGGCAGACCTGAACCCTTCCTTTTTTTCTACTAGAAAAAGTGCCCACTCCTCCACCTGCCTCTGAGCCTCTGCCAAAATATGTGACAATGGCTAATCCCATTGGAATAGCAACCTCTGAATAAACAGCCTTTACCTGTTCTCATTTGGTTGGTCTCCATTTAGTTCCACATGGTTAACAAGCCATTCTAAACGTGAGGGCTTAAATCAAAACCATTTCATGACTTCATGGTTCAGGGGGCTGAATGGGTTCCACAGGATGGCTCTTCCGTTCTCACATGTGGTTTCAGCCAGATTGTGGCAAGCGCTGGAGTCATCTGAGCTAAGATGCTGAGCCTGTCTCCCTCTCCAGGTGTCTCTACATGCAGGGTAGCCAGACTTCTTACAAAATGTATCTGTTCTGCCCTAGCTGGTTTGGCTGAGTGGAGAGAGCATTGGCCTGCAGACCAAAGGGTCCTGGGTTCGATTCCAGTCAGGGGCATGTGCCTTGGTTGCAAGCTTCTCCCCGGCCCAGGCCCTGGTCAGGGCATGTGTGGGAGGCAACCAATTGATGTGTCTCTCTCGCATCCATGTTTCTCTCTGTCTTTCCCTCTCTCTTTCCCTCTCTCTAAAAATCAATGGAAAAACAACCTCGGGTAAGGCTTTAAAAAAAACAAAAAGATGTCTCTGTTCTCCCAAAACCACAGAAGTGAGGCTGCTGGCCTTCGGGCTTGGGGCTGGCCCTGGCCACCTCACTTCCACTGCATCCCACTGGTTAGATTGAGTCGCGGGCCAACCTCATTCCACGTGGGAAGGGGCCCTCACAAGGACAGGAGAGCAGGAGGCTGGTGGGAATCTCTGAAGACGGGCTGTGCCCATCTCCCTTCCCACCGGCCTGTGCTTGGTCTCTGGGCCGTCGGCATCTAGCAGGGGCCTGGCCGAGTCACTGCTCAGCCAGGCGTGATAAGCCAGTGAATGGATGGAAGGATGGTGGGTCCAGCAGATGGGCAGAAAGGCTCCACGCTGCTTCCCTGCCCCCAGGCCCACACCATCATGTTCCTGTCACATACACACAGCTCTCTGCTGCCTCACACGCCTCTATTTTTAAACCTCTCAGGCGGTGAGTGGTGCTTAACATTTTTTGAATCAGGGACCCCTTGGGGAATCTCATGAGAGCTACAGGAGACCCTCTCTCTAGAGAAGTGCGACTCCGGATGATCACTCGCGGTTCTGCAGCGTTTAAAGACAGCTGCCCCCTTCTGAGGTCTTCACCGCGTGCCCGAGCCTGTGCGCGGTACAGCGTGTCCACTCTGCGACATATGACCCCACACAGGCTGCGAGGTAGACATCGCCATTTAGTTCCGTTTTACGGACGAGAAGACTGGGGCTCAGAAAGGTTAAGGAATAACTAGAAAGTGGCACTGGGACTCAGAGCGGGAAGGTCCAACCGATCCCAAAGCCCCCACACGCCCGGCCACTGCACCGTACAATTTCAAGGAGGTTCCAGGGTGCTCTGAGGCCTGCCTGTGAACCTCAGCTTCAGAATTCTTTCTTTAACGGCTCCCAGAGTCCTGCTTCCAGATTTAAGTACCTCACCTGGCTTCAAGACTCCAAAACAGCCAGGCCCACGCTGTGCTCTCCCCTTGGATTTCTGGCTACTGCCAGACCACACCTCTGCCTTCCTTCAGCCTGGCCGCCCCTGACCCTCCTCTCCTCGCCTGGTGGTCCCTCCCCCGAAATGCCCTCTCCTTCTCCCGGGCGTTTCCCTGCCAGGCAGCCCTGAGCAGTGCCTGTTTATTCCCTCTCCCTCTCGGGCTCTCATCATTTCCTAAGTGCTAGCTTCCCAACTCAGCTGCCATCCTCCCGGGAGCAGGGCCCGGGCTCTGTGTCTTTCTCACCTTCCTAGACAGGCACTCGCATAAACACCAACGGTTCACAGACTCCTCCCCCGCCCGTTTTCTCTGCTGTCCTTTTGGTCCCTGGATCCTCCAACCCTCAAAAACTGAATGAGATTCCAGAGCGGACGAGGCCGGAGAGGGGCTGGCTGGCACTGGCCGTGCCTGCTTCAGTCCCACCCACCCGGCCGCTCCAGCTGGGAAAGCCAGTGTCATCTGTTTCTTTTGCCTTCTCAGGCGACACCGTGTTATGTGGAATCTGTACTTGCTTTGTTTCCCGATAACAATAAATAAAGATGAGAGCCCTAATCGTTTTTGGCTCAGTGGATAGAGCATCGGCCTGAGGACTGAAGGGTCCCAGGTTTGATTCCGGTCAAGGGCATGTACCTTGGTTGCGGGCACATTCCCAGTAGGGAGTGTGCAGGAGGCAGCTGATCGATGTTTCTCTCTCAGATGTTTCTCTCTCATCAATGTTTTTAACTCTCTATCCCTCTCCCTTACTCTCTGTAAAAAATCAATAAAATATATTTTTAAAATAATAATAAAAAGATTTTAAAAAAATAAAGATGGGAAAAAGTGTGCACATAAGGGTCGATGGGCAGCTTCTATGGGATATCACAGGACAAAAGACATGCCAACTTCTTTTGTTTGTTTTTTGTTTGTTTGTTTTAAATATATTTCTTTATTGATTTCAGAGAGGAAGGGAGAAGGAGAGAGAGATGGAAACATCAATGATGAGAGAGAATCATTGATCGGCTGCCTCCTGCACGCCCCCTACTGGGGATCAAGCCCGCAACCCAGGCATGTGCCCTTGGCAGGAATCGAACCTGGGACCCCTCAGTCCACAGGCTGACACTCTACCCACTGAGCCACGTTGGCTAGGGCGACATGCCAACTTCTTGAGTCTCGTGAGATTCTGCTCTCCTGGTGCCACCGGTCAGCAGTGCCCGGCTCATGGATGGAAAGCAGAGAGCAGAGTGTAAGGCTGCCTTAGGCCCAAGGTCAGAGGGGACTGCCCAGTCCCCCTACACTGTTTCTATCCCTGCGGGGTAAGACTACTGTCCTCCAGGCCCTGGGTCAAGCGCTTTGCACTCACCTTCAAGCATACAAGCAAACTGTTCCATAATAACATTCATTTTACGGGTGAAGGAACCAAAGCTCCCAGAGGTCACAGCCTTGCTCAGGATTGCTGTGTCAGTCAGGGGTCGCTAGGTAACTAAGGACAGGTTAATAAACGGACAATCAAGGAAGGTGTGTGCAGAGCACGGGGGATGCATAGGGATATTAGTGAACAGGTAAGAAACCACCAATGTTGCCAGGCTGGCGTGGTTCAGTGGTTGAGTGTCGACCTATCAATCAGGAGGTCACAGTTCGATTCCTGGTCAGGGCACACGCCCTGGTTGCAGGCTCAATCCCCAGTGTGGGGCGTGCAGGAGGCAACTAATCAATGATTCTCTCTCATCATTGATGTTTCTCTCTCTCTCTACCTCTCCCTTCCTCTCCAAAATCAATAAAAATATATGTTAAAAAAAAAAAAAGAAAGAAACCATCAATGTTAACAACCCTCAGCCTGAAGGGGAAGGGGAGGGGTGGGAGACCAGAATCATGACAGAGAAGCTGTGTATAGAGGGAGGGCCCCTGACAAGAGCTGAGACCTCAGTCAGGGATCAAACCAGCCTGTAGGGCGGGGGATGCTTACCCAGGATTCACTCTCCTCCCTCCCCCATCACCTGCCAGTACCTGCCGTTAGCCCTAGGCCCAGGGCAGGAGCCCACAGGTGTGGACTTCCAGGCCAGCCTCCGGGCACAGTGCCAAAGGTAGGGGGCAGGATGACAAGCAGGATCCTCTGGCACCATCACCAGCTGGAAAGTGGCAGAGCCTGAATTCAAACTCCTGGTCTGCCTGCCTCCAAAGGCAGGCAAGTAGCCCTTCCCCAACCATGTTCCCGTGGGTGGGAAGCCAGAGTCCCAGAGGGGTTCCCCACTCAGGAAGCACAAATCTGGGGTTCCCCACTCCCCCGAGTATTGGCATCCCTGCCAACCCCAAGCATTGCAGTCTAAATCCTACCTTGCTCACTACACAGTTCTGACCCCAAAATGGACCTTCTAGTTTTTAGATACAATATGGCGTGGGAGGTTTGAGGAAGCCGCCAGCAGAGGGGAACTGTGGTTCTACAATTAAGCTAAACGCTCTTATTAGCATCTTGGCCTAAGAGGCCCCAAACACCCACACAGAATTGGGTCTCCCCCATATGGCCTGGCTTCCAGCTTGGGGTAGAGAAAGGATTTCAGTGAAGGTGTGAGCTAAGGCTCTGCAATTCCGAGATCACCAGCAAAGAGCACAGCCGCTTTGGGTGGCGGGGTTAGGCTGCACCCCTGCAGCCGGAGGCTCAGGGCCAGCTAACGCCACATCATCTCACCGAGCCCTATTCCATTTGCAGATTCATTAAATCAAGAGCCAATTCTGACACAGTTTCTTTCAAGCGGTTCTACCTTGCAGATGTGCAAAATGTATTAGAGATTAAAAAAAAAAATTACAGACAGAGCACAATCTTCAAAGCCCACCTCCGAGACCAGAAAGAAATAAAAACAGTAGCCTGTACAAGTGTGCAATTAAGTTTCCAAATGCTTGGGAGCCATGAGAAACGCCATCCCCGCGGAGAGCAAGTCTTTAAGGCAATTTTCTTGAACTCCATTCAGCATTCACTCAAAATGCCTTTTAAAAATAACATGATTTTTCTCCCTCTCCAAAGGCTCCCTTGTTCTTCCTCTCCCAGGCAAGAGCAAGCCAGCTTTGGAACGAGAAATGCAGTTGCTCATTTTGATAAAGGATTATGGACTATATTTCCAGGAAGGCAGATAAGAAAGCCAAGCATCCCTGCCCACTGGTGCAGGAGTCCTGAGGTGTGTGGAGCGCCGGGGGCTGGGGGCTGGCTCCGGGGGATTTCACCCCCCCATAGAAGGCCACAGTTCCAAAGACGTCAATTCATAGCCAAGAGTGGGTTTGAAAAATGCCCTCCTTCCCAGATGGAGATTTGATTCCCTGTGAGAGGCTCCGTCTGCTGTATGCGTTGCTAAGAATTAAAGATTCCTATTTCTGAATGAGGTGCAAGATAGAGTCAGCACTGCACAGGGAGCAGGACACACACTCAGCAACAGTGTGACTTTGGGCAGGTGGCTTGGCCTCCCTGAGCTATAAAATGAGATACTTCACAGGGCTTTTGGGAGAACGTGTGGTTTATCTGTAAGAGCACCTAGTGATTACAATCCCGGGGGCAAGACAAAAACCACTGCATCAGGGGCTGAAATCATTGCCCCAGTTCTGGAAATGGCCACCACCCAGTCACCAGAGCAGGGAGCCAGAGGTGCCACAAGGCAGAGACACCACAGGCCATGGCTAAAAGCCCAGCTTTTATTTTTAAAATATATTTTATTGATTTCAGAGAGGAAGGGAAAGGGGGAGAGAGATAGAAACATCAATGATGAGAATCATTGATTGGTTGCCTCCTGCACACCCCCTTCTGGGGATAGAGCCCACAACCCGGGCATGTGCCCTTGACTAGAATCGAACCCAGGACCCTTCCGTCCACAGGCCAACACTCTATCCACTGAGCCAAACTGGCTAGGGCTAAAAGCCTGGCTTTTAGATGGGACTCATCATTTAGTGTCTATATGCCCTTGGCCAAAGCCCTTAGCTTCTCTGAATCTCAGTTTCCCCATCTGTGAAATGGGAACGTTAATAATACCAGATCAAATGAGCTCATGGGCATAAAGTGCTCAGCTAGTTTCTGGCACAGAGTAAGTACTCAATAAGCAGTTATTTTGTTATTATTATGGCCCTCCCAGATTAGACTCCACATGCTAAAATTTAATAACATTTTGTTTCTTCGTATTTATTTCTGCAGTTAATTTCTATTTATGGCAAACTATACTGAGTCGCCATTTACAGGCGTGTTACCAAGTTTCCTTTTTAAATACATTTATTTAAGCTAAAGTGGGTCAATACAGAAACGAAAAAAGTGAAAACATAGTGCAGTGGCTCACAGATGGGTGAGACACTGGGAAGGTGTGAGGCAGAGAGAAAGTTTGGGAAACACCCAGATAGTAACCTGTGTGTGAAGCCAGAATCCAGGCCCAAACCGTGCCCTACACCCACACCATGGCTGTCCAGAGTGGTTCAGAGGCCAGCGACCTTACAGCCTGTCCTCGCTCACTTTCGGGGTCCTCCCTAGATGTGCCATCTTGTCTCAGGCGGAAGTTCCCAGCTCCACGGAGGATGCCTTTTCCAGGACCCTGAGATGAGCGGCCTGCCTCGCTGGGGGTCTGGCCCCTGGAGTGAACCACGGATGCTGTGGCCGGTCTGGCCAGAAACCGCTGGGCTGGAGGCTGGGCTGGGGACTGGGGAGTGTGTGGGTGCGGTCCCTTTGAGGAGGGAAACCAAATCCTTCTACAACTTCTAAGGAGAGACTTGGAGCAGCTAGGAAATAAAAACATCCCAGCTCTTGTCTTCGAGGTGTTACAACGCCGTTCCGTTGCCTGGCAACCGTGCAGGTGTGTGATAGGGCGAGCGGCGTTCCCAGGGAGCCAACCAGCGCCCGCCGGGCGGGTCCAGGTAGGAGCTGGCGGGAGGGGGCGGGCCTGCAGCCGCAGCCGCAGCCGCATCGCATCCTGCATCCCGTACCTGCTAGTGCGTCTGTCACCCTCCTGCTGCCCCTCCTCCTGCTCCTCTCTGAGCGGGAGGAACCGCCATTGGCTCTGGGGGTCGAGGTTTGGGCGGCTTCCAGGCGCTGGCACCCGTGCTCCTGCCTCCACTGCTGCCTCTAGCCGGTGTTGGGTCACCCGCTTGGGAATCAGTGGCCAAGAGCCCTGACCTGGTGCAAACCGACCCCCAATCCTACACACACACACACACACACACACACACGCAGTATATTCCGAGAAACAAGAATGGGGGTGAGTGGCACCCTCCTCTCTGGAATCCGGCTCTCCCTTGGCACACAAACACACTTCCTTCTGTCCCCAGAGAAGGTGCTAATGGAGCAGAAGCCTTCACAGGAGGAACTCGGTGGACTTAGCCATCCAAGCGGAAGCACTGGGTGGGTTCTGCAGCCAGGAAGAGCGCTGAGGGGCTGGCTTGCAATGAGGCCTGCGTTTGGATTCCAGCTCCTGACTGACTGGCTGTGTAACCTTGAGCAAGTCAAGTAACTTCTCTGTTTGCACATCTGTACAATGGGGAAACACAGGACTCACACTGTGAGGGCTGCTGTGCAGACTGAGTAATACACATAGGACATTTAGCACAGTGCTTGGCAAATGTTTAGTCCTCAATCTCAGAGAAATAAGTACTTCCACTAGGGCCTGAAAGCTGTTTCCACCAGGCACAAGCACAGAATTGCACATGGTGGGACCCAGTGAAGAATGCTGGGCTACCTGCTACCCATGTGGTGGCCACGCCCAGCCAGCAGAAGGTGTGGCCCTATATTTGCTACCCTCTGGCACACTTTACAACCATCCTAAAGAAACACCAAGTGAGGGGGTGGCTGGTGGGGACACTCAAGTTTTACCCTCTCCAAGCCTGGCCCTGCCTTTTCTCTCTCCCTCTCAGAAAGCATTCTCTACGGAGTCCTCATGAGCCTGCACTGAAGATTCGCCTTCCCAAGCCCTAGCTGGCTTGGCTCAGCGGATAGAGCGTCGGCCTGTGGACTCAATGGTCTCAGGTTTGATTCTGGTCAAGGGCATGTACCTGGGTTTCGGGCACATCCCCAGTAGGGGGCGTGCAAGAGGCAGCTGAATCAAGTTTCTCTCATCGATGTTTCTAACTCGCTATCCCTCTTCCTCTCCCTTCCTCTCTGTAAAAAAAAAATCAATAAAATATATATATATTTTAAAAAAAACATTCGCCTTCCCTGGACAGTGGTTACTTACATGCAAATCAGCAAGGCTGGGCACTCCCCCCCCTCCCCCCCCCCCCACACTCTCCCCTTCAGGAAAGAAAGGGGGAAGCAGGCCAGCCCATTCCAGCCCTTTGCCCAAAGGGCAGCCCTTCTCCTTGAAGAGTGCCTCTCTCCTCCCACCCTC
Source organism: Myotis yumanensis (assembly GCF_028538775.1). Taxonomy (NCBI): domain Eukaryota; kingdom Metazoa; phylum Chordata; class Mammalia; order Chiroptera; family Vespertilionidae; genus Myotis; species Myotis yumanensis. The sequence continues at coordinate 18,376,832 of NW_027223767.1, read as the reverse complement.
TTCTTCCTTTCTCTACTTCCAAGGCAAACAGGCAAGGAGGCAAGCCAAGTGTGAAAGCGATCCGCCACTCCTGCCGCTCCTGCTGGGAAGTATGTAAAGAATGAAATCTCTGTGGCTGAGGGGAACCCCATCTAGCCCCTGGGAAGCTCCTGGGAAGCCTTTCTGAACCCCAGGGGCTGAAGACCTAGAATTCATCCCACACCCCTAAGCCTGGGGGTTCCTGCAAATCCCTGTACTCCAAATCCACTTGGCTCAAGTGCGCTTTCTTAAAAGAATTAATTCCACGAATCCCGGGCAGCCATTGATGTTTACATGGGGTTTTTAAAAGCTTCTGCTTTTCGCCCTGGCTGGTTTGTCTACAGAGCGTCGGCCTGTAGACTGAAGGGTCCCAGGCTCAATTCTGGTCAAGGGCACATGTCCAGGTTGTGGGTTCAATCCCCAGTTGGGGGCGTGCAGGAGGCAGCCGATCAATGATTCTCTCTCATCATTGATGTTTCTCTCTCTCTCCCCCTCTCTCTTCCTCTCAGAAATTAATAAAAATATATTTAAGTAAATAAAAGCTTCTGCTTTTCATTGGAAAGCCAATATATTAACATGTAAACCGTTGTGCTTGACTCTGCTTGGATGTTTGGGCTCCCCCTCCTCCCCCTTACACACACACACACACACACCTGCTTCTTTATAGTTTTCTATACTTTTTAAATTTTCCCCAGATGGCATGTTTTACTTTTGTAGTAAAAACAAAACAAACAAAAAACTAAAAATAAAAACAAAAGATTAATGAGTGGGCCTGCTCAGCAACCTGTTTAAATTCTTATCGGCAAAGTAGCAGGGTTTCCCTGGGGGCACAACTGGCCTGTGTCCCTGCTCCAGGCTGCTTTCTGGAGGACTTTGGGAGGGAAGGCGGGAGGTGCTGATGGGACTAAGGGCTCCAGGTGAGCCCCCTGTGACCCTGCGGCAAATGGCTGTGCTCATAGCGGCAGCAAGAGGCCAGCAGCTGCCCAGGGCACCAGCCAGAAGCTGCCCTTTGATGAGGCCTAGACACAAAGCTGACTCCATCCTGGTATTTTCTCTTTGCTCAGCTCTGTCTCTCCAGAGACGTTAGGGAAATGGGCTCTGGGGGGGGGGGGGGGGGGGGGGGGGCCTTCATCCCTGCAGCTGCCTCGGCTGCTCTGCCCACCCTGACCCAGCCCAGCCCAGCCCAGGTCATGCCCCTTCCAGCTCGGCCTGCCTCCAGCCTGATGTGGGGACACTGCCCTAGGCATTGCCCCGGGAGCTCTGTCCATGAGGCCTTGCCCACTGTGCTCCCAGGAAGCTCTGGGCCCAGGCAGAAAAGGAGACTCAGCAGGATGCTGGAGAGGAAAGGGTGTGGACCCCAAGGGGCAGGAATGGCTCTTCTAAGATGGTAACAGTAGGTGAGAATTTACAGGTGCTGACCACAGGGCAGGCGCTGAGCGCAGCCCTGCGTGTGTGAAATCCCTAGCCTTCTCCACACCCCAGCGCAGGAGGTGTTATTATCTGCTTTCTAGATGACAAACCTGAAGCTCAAAGAGGTTCAGAGGCTCCCACAACATCCACCAGCAGAAAGTGACAGAGCAGGAGTCACATTCGGGCACTCAGGTCAGCCTCCGGCTCACAGCAGCACATTTCTTGCCACCATATTCCCGGCGCAGCACCTGGCACGCGGCTGACACCCAACAAATACTAGTTGAATGACTAAGGCAGGAACTGAGGTTGCTCACAGCTTCTATGCCCCTGACCCCCCATCTTCCCATCGAACTGCCCAAAGCCTGGGCCTGGACAAAGCTCATCTCAACAGACACGAAGGGAAGGGGCAGAGCCACCAACAGCAGGTCCCCTCCTCAGATGCCCGGCAGGCAGCCCTGGCCTCTCCCTGCACAGGGTAGACTGCCAGGGCTCCCCAGGTCTGAAGCCTGCTAGGTACCCCTGAATGGAGTGATCGGGGGGCTAAGCAACTTGCTGAGCTGGGAAATGAGGAAGGGGGTGGCTCAGCAGGCAGCAGAGTGAACATAGGAGAAGGGCAATGGCAGGCAGGTCACTGTCTACAGGGAAACGGTGTCTCCCTCGATGAGAGCTCCTTGAGGGCAGGCTGTCTTTTCACAGTTCAAGATCAAGCACCCAGCAGGGCAGCACCCAGAGAAGTGGGCAGGCATTTGGCGGGTGAGCTATGCTGAGACCTCACCTTCTCCGCAGGACTCTTGTCCATTAATGATCCCACTAGACGCAGCGGTTCTCAACCTGTGGGTCGCGACCCCCTTTGGCGGTCGAACAACCCTTTCACAGGGGTCGCCTAAGACCATCCTGCATATCAGATATTTACATGACGATTCATAACAGTAGCAACATCACAGTTATGAAGTAGCAACAGAAATAATTTTATGGTTGGGTCACAACATGAGGAACTGTATTTAAAGAGCCAGAAGGTTGAGAACCGCTGCTAGAGGCAGGTTTACAGGGATTCTAATGAAGCATCCACAGCCCCTCTGAGGCCCCACACCTACTTCTGTATTTATGGCTTGTTATGCTTTTTCACAGAATTGAGCCTGAATAAACTTTAGGCTCCACGAAATCTGAACTGGCTCAGAATGCCAAAACCTGGAAACTACCTCCAGCCTGCTTCCAGATGGCTTTTGTACACAGGTTTTCTTGGGGAAGAAAAGTGAAAGCCAGGCTAGAATGAGAAGGGATGGTGGGGGCCCTGAGGCCAAGGAAACTCCCAAATCACAGCCAGATCTTGGTCACAATGGAGGCTGTGTCTACACCAAATGCAGACAGGAGGGGTGGTCAGCATCCCTCCCTTCACCCCACTTTCCCATTTAGTCAAAATATCAGAGTCCCAAAGTTCTTAATCTTTTTGAATGGGAAGGTCCTTTTGAGAATCTGAAAGCCCTGGATGGGATAGATTACGGCCCCTCCACACACACACACACACACACAGAACAGTGCACATCATTTCAGGGGGTGATGAACGCCTGAGGCCCATGGGTGGCCCTGGAGGAGGCAGAGAGGCCAAGGCTGTGGAGGCAGCATGACAGACAATGCATAATGGTGACAGTCAGGAGACTGGGTTCCATCCCGGCTTCTCAGTCCCTTCACCTCCCCAGACCTCCACTGGGCTCTGTGGTGTTCTCCGAATTCCTTCGGACGCTAGCATTCTGCTGGCTTCTGGGACTTTCTTCTGCAGGCCTGAGCACTGCCCCCAGACCTTACATGCATTTTTCATACTTGGCTCATTTGATTCTCTCCATGATCCAATGGATCAAATATTCTTTGCTCCATTTTACAGATCAAGAAACTCCTCTGTCAGGACGAGGCGGTAAAGGAACACCCTGGGATTATGGTCAGTGGGGGCTCGGGTTTGAACCTGGGTCTGTTGAACGGCACAGCACAAGCCTGCGGCTTTCCCACAGCTCACACCAACACCCTCGGTCCCCTCCTTCTGTTCACACCATGTCAACTGTGCCTTGAAATGGGTCTCTCCCTTCACCTCTTGCGCCTCTTGGCCTCAAGCCACCTGCCTGTCCCCAGGGCGGTAGCCACCTGGCAGATGGGAGATGAGGACCCCATTCTCATGCAGCTGGATCAAATCCTACTGAGCTGACCCCTCCTGGGGCCACTGCTTCGTTGGGGGACAATCAATGGCTGTGGGTGATTACTGGACACAGGCACGGAGTAGCATCAGCCAGGTTTGCATGCCCAGCTTAAAAGCCCAGATTAATCGCCCTGGGCTGCTTCTGTCACACACAGGGATATATTTTCTTCTTGGAATTTACAAGTAGTTCCATCTGAGAAATAAACAACCAGAGATAAAAATTACATTGTCACGGTGCAGGTGTGATCGATGTAGGAAGCGAGCCGTCGTGGTGGCTGAGGAGGTGCTCTGCCGGCAGAATCCTCCAAATGAGACCTGGAGGAGCCCCAGGTAAACGGAATGAGATGCTGATGGGACCTCAGCTGAGTGGGAAGCGTGGACTCTTTGCGATTTACAGGTCATCACTCTAACGCCTAGGGTGCGGATGCTGGCCTCCAGGAGCCCGGGTGAGAGGTGGATTGGCAGGAGACCCCTCAGGCCGCCCTGAGGGGACAATCGGACAGGCCCCAGGCGAGGAGCAAGCATCACCTTGGCAGCTCTGTCTCCACCGAGCCCTCAACTACCTCCCTGTCTTATCTCTACTACTACCAGCTGAAGGGAGCGAAGCCTACCTGTGAAGAAGACCACCTGGGAGGAGGCCACAGGAAGGCCAGGCTGGATTGGGGGTAATAATTAATAATAAAAATAATAATGACATTTATTCAGTACTTACTATGTGCTTGGCAACGAGGATTATCTCATATTATCAATCTCCTGACAACCATCTGAAGAAGGTACTATTATTATCCCCACTTTACAGATGACAAACTGAGGTTCAGAGGTTAAGTGATTTCCACGAGGTCCTTGGAGTGGGCTGAGTGGTGGTCCCAAAAAGACACGTCCATGTCTAAATCCCGGGAACCTATGAATGTCACCTTATTCAGAAAAAGGGCCTCTGCGGGTGTCATTAAGAATCCTGAGACGAGATTATCCTGGATCACCCAGATGGGCCCTGACTGTAATGCCAAACGCCCTTGTGAGACGCAGAAGAGGAGAAACAGCGAAGGGAGAGCCTGGTGAAGACAGAGGCAGAGACGGGAGTGATGCAGCCACATGGAATGCCAACCGGCGCCAGAAGCTGGAGCGGCAAGGGACAGATCGTCCCCCAGCGCCTTCCGAGGGAGCGCAGCCCTGCCAACACCTTGCTTTCGGATCTCCGGCCCCGTGAACTGTGAGAATACATGTGTACTGTGTTAGCCACGGAATGTGCGGCAATTTGTCACAGCAGCCCTAGGAAATGAATACAGCTCCCCAGGTGACAAACGGCAGAGCCAGGACTTGAATGTGGCAGGCTGACCCCAGGCTCAGGCAGTGCCCACCAGGTATTGCTGCCAGGCCCCAAGGTTTGAGTGCCAGTCCTGGCTCCACTGCAATCGAGCTATGTGACCCCCCAGAAGGCTGCTAAGCCTCAGCCTACTCATCTGCAAAATGGATGGATTGGACAAGTGGGGTGCCTCCGGGGCTGCCACAGTGAAGAGAAGGACAAGTGGGGTTCTGAGCAACACAGGTGTGAAGAAGAAAAGAGCCCTAGCACACCGCCTGGAGACTACAGCTTGTGTGGGTTTCTGGCCACCCCCGGTGTGTTCCTGAGCTTCTGGACACAGTACACTGACTGTCCCTCGGGAGAACTGGTCCTCCCCCACTGTGCACCCGTGTGCTTCCATGGAGCCCACCCCAGCCCCCGCCTGCAGGTGGACCGGTACCCAATCAGCACACACTCCCAGGCCTCGGTGACTGGTTCGGGGCTGAACCTGGGCCAGTGACATCAGGACCCCAGCTTTTTTCAGACCATTGGGGGAGAGAAGCTCTCTCTTCCTACAGGGAGGGGAGAAGGGGACCAAGAGCTGCGGGAGCCTTGTGAGCATGACGCCGGCTCAGGGGAAGCCACACGCAAACTCATTTTTTTGGTTGATTTTTCTTTGTTAAATGGCATTTAAATATATAAAATAAATATCAAAAATACAAATCTTTGTTTTATTATGGTTGCAAATATCAAAAATTTCTATATGTGACACAGCACCAGAGTTAAGTTAGGGTTTTTCAAAATGCTGACACGCCGAGCTCAAAAGGTTCGCCATCACTGGGCTAGGCCAAGCCTCACCAGACGCTTCCTGGGTTCTTCCAGGTTCCACCCTGAAGCCCCGGAGTCTAACTCCTTTATGCTCCTGAAGACAATTCCCCCAAATCTCTTCTTCAGGACCAGCCATCACATGGCTCCTCCAGGAGTTCCCAACATGACCGTTTTGGTATTGTTTTGTTTTGTTTTTAGCATCTTCACTACTTCATAGTACACAATCATTCAATAGACATTTACTGAGCGCTTAGGATGTGCCAGGCACAGGGAGAGAGCTGAGGATACATATTAAAGAAGTGGACACAAAAAAAGACAAGAAAAAAAAAATAAGTGGACTCAACTCCTGTCCTCATGTACTCACCGTCCAGGGATGCGACGACTAATTACAGCACTAAATAATGAACAGAGCTATTCAGCTCGCAGATACCACCCTGGTGCAAGTGGCCACTCTCCTCCGGGGAACTGGTCTCTCCTAACTTCTTTATTCCTTCCCCTCTTCTTCCCCAACGTCTCTGCCTCACACAGCAGTCAGGGCATAACCTTGGCAGCTCAGAAATGAATCCTATGGCTTCCATCACACGGAGAATACAATTCAGCCACCTCATCATGGCCTCCCTGTCCACCCTGCCGCCTCCCTTGCCCCCATCCCTGTGTCCCAGCCCCCAAAGGCCATCTTCATCAAACGCTCCAAGCACAGGCCTCTCAGGGACCTTGCGTTGGCTGTTTCCTTAGCCCGGCTCCTCTCCTGGTTCAGCATCCACATGCTCCTTCCCTCATCTCGCCCACGTCTCTGATCAACGTCACGTCCCCAAGAGGCTTCCTTGAGCCCCTCACCCCAAGCTGCCACCCTCACTTCCTGCGTTCTCACCTTCCCAGTACTCACCAGCCCTGCCAGTGCCCTCTGGTCCATGACCCACCTGCAGTGTGAGCTCCATGAGAGCAGGGCTGTGCCTGTCTTGCTCACCACCGTGTCCTCAGCACCTAGGTGGCTGGCACCCAGCTGGTGTCATTAGTTATTTGCTCACTGAATGAATGAATGAATGAATGAATGCTGAATGCTGTAGGCACATGAAACTGGGAGACCTGATGTAGTCTGGGGGCTCAGGACCACTTTCTGAGGAGGTGTCATCTGAACTGAGCTCTGAAGGAAGAGAAGGAATTATCCAGGTGAGAGGGATGAGGTGGCAACATTGCAGGCAGCACAGTCGCCTGCGGGAGGATCCCGATGTGGAGGGAGACTGGCACATCAGTGCATGAGGGGCAAGCGGGGTCAGGCAAGGTCAGAGGGATAGGCAGGGGCGCTCCTCAGGAGGCCCTGAAAGCCCTGATTAAAATGGGCCCCCACAGACACTGGGGCAGTGAGGGCCTGGGGCAGAGGGCGGGCCGGGCGGGCTTCAGGGGGGTCACTGGGGGGGAGGACGGACATATGTAATACTTTCAACAATAAAGAATTATTTTTAAAAGGAATAAAACAAACAAATAAGTAAAATAAAACAAGCCTCCATTCCCAAGAGCTCTGAGAGAACCTGAATGATCTTAAGCAAAGGGATATGATTCGATTGTGTCCCCTAACATCGCCTGCCTGTCCGCACGCAGGGCAGAACCTGGAGCCCTGATGCTGGAGCTCCGATCAGGAGGCTACGGCAACAGTCCAAGCGAGAGACACAGGGCCCTGGTTTGGATGGTGGGGACGGGGAAATGGAGAGAAGGAGGAGCACCTCGGCAACGTGCAGGCAGTGGAAGGGATTGGTGGACGATGACGAGAGAGAGGATGACTCAGTGAGTGCTCAGCAGAGAGCAGAGCGGCTCCGTCCCCGTCCTAGATTTGGACACTTCTATTAATGTAGCCAAAGATTACAGATGCTTTTTTGGGGGAAAGGCACATCAAACTTTGACTCACTGTTCTCGCAGGCAAATGCTTCCTCATCATAACCACCCTAGCAAAGACAGGAAGGGTCCGCTGTGGGAGAGCCGGGCGCCCGTGCAAGCTGCTGGATCACGGCCTTGAGGAGGGAGCCAGGGCCTCGCACACTGGTGGAGGCCAGAGAACTGCCTCGGGGCATTTAATTTCAAGAAAGAAAAAGTGGTCATGGGCGAGGGATACACATTCTCTCCTTCCTCTAGGCGACTGAACTTTGGGGACAAGAAAAAAGACATCGTAGGAGAAATGTCACACACTATACTACCCACATCTCTGTTTCTAGAAGCTTCCATGACAGATACCCGTGTACTTCTGGACTGCCAGAGGCTGTGCATGATTCCAGAGAGCGGAGAAGGCTCCAGAAGCTAGTGTCTGAAAGTCTGAGCAAGAATGCCCCCCTGAGGCAGAAATCCAGTGGCGTGGGGGGCATTTCTCAGGCTTCCTCTAACCTGTAACAACTGTGCTAGTGGGTCCCATTAAAAATGGTCGTCATGGGTTATACACCCATGTGACTGCACTTAATGCCACAAGCTGTACAGTTAAAATGACTAAAATAGTAAATTTTATGTTATGTATAACATAAAGTAAATAATTAAAAAAGATACCTTATAGTCCATAGCAATAACCCACTACCTCATGCTTCAATTTCCCCTACAAAGTGCCTGCTATGGTTATCTTCCAGCCTAGGGTTGAACACATACAAAAGGCAATTCCCTATATGCTTAACTGAGAACTCCATCTTTCCTATTTCTATTAGGAAGTTCTTGGAATAAAATCAAACCGACTAATATATATATATATTTTAATTGTAAAGCCATCATGGAGCCCTAGCTGGTTTGGCTCAGTGGATAGAGCCTCAGCCTGTGGACTGAAGGGTTCCAGGTTGGATTCCGGTCAAGGGCACATGCCCGGGTTGCAGACTCAATCCCCAGGAGGGGGCGTGCAGGAGGCAGTGGATCAATGATTCTCTCTCATCATTGATGTTTCTATCTCTCCCTCTCCCTTCCTCTCTGAAATCAATCTCTATATTTAGAAAGCCGTCACGGAGCTTTTGGAGCCCACTATGGATGCTCCTGGGGGTGGGGATCCCTCCGGAGCGGGGCTTCCTGTCCTGCTTTCTAAAGTCCTGCTGCGCTGTGTCCAGGAGGCGAGATGGTGAGCGCCAAGTCCCACTCACCCTCCACCTTCTACACGGGCCCCCACTCCCTCCTGACACGCGGCCACATCGGAGCAGGGGCTCGGACCGCACGCAGGAAAGAGCCCCTCTCTGGGTTCAGAGAGCCGGCCAGGGTGCCTGACTTTGGCCAATTAGTACCTTGCTCGGTGTAACCAACCGAGTCACAGATTCAATTCGATTCAGCAAACATTTATCGAGCATCTCAGCGCCAGGCGATTCCTGTCTGTTCTGTAAGTGCAATGAAGCTCAGCCTTCTCTCTAGATTAATTTGTATTTCAAGGCAAAAAGGTAGGTTTTAAGTACCTGTAAGAAGCAGTAATGGATGCCTTGAGGAGCATGTGCATGGGGGCTGGGGAAGGGGGAGGCGCAGAGGGAGAGGCGCTGAGAAATGGCCTGTGAGTCAGTGCAGCAGGACTGGGCTGCAGACAGGGAAGAAAAAGTAGACAGAGAAGCCAGATAAAGCCGCGGGGGGGGGGGGGGGGGGGGGAGGTTTGTTTAAAACCTTCCCCCGCTTTCTTTTTAATCTAAAAGATAATGCATGCAAGTAGTAAAAAAACCACATTTTTTTTAAAAAAAAGAACACAAAAGGGTATACGAGGAAAAATAAGCCTCCTTTCCTCTCCCATACCTCCAGTCCCCAGTATCTTTCTTCAGAGACATCCCACTGTCAACAGTTTCTTTTGTGTCTTTCCAAAAACCTTCTATCACCTACAAGTCTATCTTTCCTTTTAAAACCCAAATGGCAGTGCCGTGTATCACCACTGCGGTTCACTTAGCAACACCCCTTGGCATCCGTCCCATCTCAGCACACACAGAGTCCCCCATCCCTTGGAGTGCAGAATCCCATTGCACGGGGGTGTTGTAATCTACCCCATCGGTTCCCCACGGACGGAGGTTTAGGGGGCTTCCAGCTGCTGTGATTCTAGGCCATGAGAACATGCATGCTCCTGTGTTTCTGCCCACAGTGCCAGGGCATCAGTCAGATAAATTCCTGGAAGTGGAACTGCTGCGGTAGTTAGATAACTGGGGTTGGCACTGTTCAATCCAGTTGGAGCTGTGTCTCCAGGAGAGGAGATGGTGTGTACTGAGCCTCAACCAACCTCCTTCCTTGCACACACGGGCCCCCAGTTCCCTCACTGACACGTGGCCACATCAGAGCAAGGGTTTGGACGGCATGCAAGGAAAGATCCCTTCTCTGGGTTCAGAGAGAGCCAACCTGTGTGGTTGGGGACCCCGTTGGGAGCTAAGAGTATGCAGACCCCTTCTAGTCAGGGGCGAAGAGTAGGTGGAGGGATCAAAGCTTAAGAGCAAGGCATTCAGTGAGCACACTGCCCGGCACATAATGAGCTCTCCATCAGCATGAGCTATTATTGGTGTGATTGTGATTATTATTATTCAGAGGGAGCTGTCTTGCCAGTGAACAGGAAAGCTCCCAGGGTGGGTCTGCCCGGAGTCCAGTTGATGCAAAGGAGCCTGCTCAGCATTTGGAGCCGGGCGAGAGCTGAGACAGGCAGTTCCCACTTATCACCGCGTGGCATCTGGAACTCCCGGGCCTCTGCCAGCACCTAATAAACACCATACTTCATGCCTTGCCATTGTCACCCATGCGTCCCCTGATGCCTGCTGGTGACGTCTGCCACCGCACACAGTCAGCATTTCGCCCGGCACATGACTCCTTTATGACCTGCTTTCTTTTTAAAGTGGTGAATGCAGCCTGAATGATGTCACCGTGACATAATGAAACACAATGTGTGTGTTACTGGGGACAAGCAGGAGTCCGGTGCATTCACCAGAACTTACAAACCCAGAAAAAGAACACTTATAAGCTCTGTGGCCTTGGGAAGTCATGTAACCTTCTTAAGCCTTAATTTTCTCACCTGTGAAATGGGTTAGGTGTTGGTTGTAATAGGATTACTGTGAGGAGTACACAGATAATGGATTGTTTATGATTATTTATGAAATTTTTTACAGACCAGGCTTATTCCACATTTGATTTCAGGCCCGGCTGGTGTGGCTCAGTGGTTGAGTACCGACCCATGAACCAGGTTTCTGGTTGGGGCATATGCCTGGGTTGTGAGCTGGATCCCCAGTAGGGGGGCATGCAGGAGGCAGCTGATCAATGATTATTATTGATGTTTCTATTTCTCTCGCCCTCTCCCTTCCTCTCTGAAATCAATAAAAACATATTTTTTAAAATTCTTTTAAAATATTTCTTTTAAAATATTTTAAAAGAAATTCAGGCAGTTGAGCACCTGGAAGATAGCAGTGGCTCAATAAAGCATCAATTTCCTTCCCCTGACCTTCTGTCAAAGTGGTCACCAGTGGACCCACGCCTCCCATTCCAAGGGGGCCTCCATCAGTTGAAACACGTCTGGAACTTCCTTGTGAGAAAACGGGCTCATTTCTTGAATCCCATCTTGTTTTTAGCCTAAAAAAATCCCAACAAAACAAACCACGTTCTGCAGGTTGCTCATCTCCTTTATTCACAACACACAGCTTCAAATTACTTTTGGCCTTTTCCAAAAAAAAAAAAAAAAATCAAACCCACCCTCAAAGGTCAAGGATCCGCCACTGGCCGAGTCTATTATGAAGAAAACACTGCGAGATCGGAAGCAGTTTCCCAAGGACTCACCAACTGTTTTGAGTTAGCGCAGCAAACTGCAGTCAGAGCACAGCCCTCCCCATTCCTCCTCCCCCCCCCACCCTCCAGCCCCACCGTGACTCTGAACCGGCCCATTCCTTAGGACACTTACATCCAAAGCTTCTTTGTAGGAAAGTCCATCTCCCTGCCTCCTGGTTCTACTGTGTGGCTCACATCTCCCAGTCTCCGGGGGGAAGGCAGGTTTTGCTGCCTCTGAGAAGTGTACACTCAGGTGGAATTCATAGACACTGGGTGTAGGATAAGGTGTTGAAAGTGGTCTGAGAGGAGGGGGTGGCCTCCCTTCCGTCTTTTGTGGGGGACACTGAGGGGCACGCAGGGAGTCTGGGTCAGAGATGGGGTGCCTCTTGGGGCAGAGAGCAGTGTCTCCCCTGCGCCCACACCCAGTGTTACAAAGGCCCCACCAACACTCGGCAGGGAAAAGGATTGCCCCTGGTCTGAATGCCCTCAGCCTTGTCCCCAGATAGTCTCAAGCCAGGAAATGCCCAAGGGCCCAAGCCAGCCTCTCCCTGCTGGTGTGTGAGCTTGCTCCTCCCCAGCCCACAAGCTGGAAGGGGACCCTGTCCCTACGGAACCCCTGAGAGGGCTGCAGGCAGGGCAGCCCCTGGAAGGACCCTGGCCCCAGGTCAGCTCAGCCTGAGCTCAAACGGCTGGGACAGCACAGGCAGGCTCTGCCGGCTCCCACCTCCAAGCCTCAGTTTTCTTGTCTAAAAAAGGCTTGATAGCCCGAGCCAGTTTGCTCAGTGGATAGAGCATCGACCTGTGGACCAAAGGGTCTTGGGTTCGATTCCGATCAAGGGCACGTATCTTGGTTACAGGTTCCTCCCCAGCCTGGGCCCTGGTTGGGCACATGCAAAAGGCAACCAATCAATGTGTCTTTCTCACATCGATATTTCTCTGTCTCTCCCTCTCTCTTCCACTCCCTCTCCCACTCCCTGAAAAAAAAAGGCTTAATACCTACTTGGGTTGGGGGTGGGGTCAGGAAGGGGGCATGTAAAGATGAAATGAGAGTGGCAGCGAATACTCACAGGCGCCTCTGGTACAGGCCTGTATCTGGAAGACGCAGCTGCCCTGCTCTCCCAGGAAGCCTGGGGCCATGACATGAGCCCACGGGGATGGAAGGAGTCGCGGAGGCCCCAGCAGCCCACCGAGCTTTCACTGTGTGGCTGAGAGAGGAGGCAGCAAGGGAAGCCTCCATGAGCAAGCGGGGAGGAGGGGTGGGCCTAGACCAGTGGTTGGCAAACTCATTAGTCAACAGAGCCAAATATCAACAGTACAACGATTGAAATTTCTTTTGAGAGCCAAATCTTTTAAACTTAACCTATATAGGTAGGTACATTGTTATTAACTTAATTAGGGTACTCCTAAGGCTTAGGAAGAGCCACACCCAAGGAGCCAAAGAGCCGCATGTGACTCTCGAGCCGCAGTTTGCCGACCACGGGCCTAGACCGTCTAGTGGCTCAGTCTGGTGAGGACAAGACCTTTGACCTCCCCTCACTCTCTTTCTTGGCTCATTCCAGGGAGGAGGGGGCTGGCTCTTGCTGTCCACAGAATCACCATCTGCTACAAGGCAGTGAAGCACAGTGGTTATGACTGGCACTCAGCACTGAAAACATACCTCTGTATCTTTTTGTTGTTGTTGATCCTCACCCGAGGGTAGGTTTCCATTGATTTTTAGAGAGAGTGAAAGGGAGGGGGAGAGGCAGAGAGAGAAACATCGATGTGAGAGAGACACATCGATTGGTTGCCTCCCGCATGTGCTCTGACCAGGGCCAGGGATTGAGCCTGCAACCTAGGTACGTGCCCTTGACTGGAATTGAACCCAGGACCCTTCAGTCCATAGGCTGACGCTCTGTCCACTGAGCCAAAACCCGCTAGGGCTCTATCTTTAGCTTAGATGGCCTGCTGCAAGATCTACACTCAGTTAAAGATAAACAAGTCCTTATCCTCTTGCTAATTGGTTCACATCGATTGACCTTATAAGTGGGTCTAATGTAAAGCTGGTAACAGATGACCTGTATGTCAAGCAATCCTTGCACTTAACTAGCTGTTGCTCAAGCAACTGAACGAGGTACATTAACCCACATTCTCAGGACACCTCCTCCCTATAGGCTGCAAAGCCCATTTCCCCTATTGGTTAAAACATGTGCTGGGTCAACAGGCCTGCTTAAAGGCACCAGGTCCTATCAAACGGGAGGTGGTAACACTAGTGTAGATTCCTCAGGGAGGTGGAGGGAGCGCTGAGCCTGTGACAGGAGTCCCTGGCCCTGCTCTGGCTCAGGCCGCTGGCGGGAGAAGGGGCTGTGTCCCAAGCGCTGGCGGAGGAGGAGGAGGAGGAGGAGGAGGATCAGGAAGGCAGTGCTCCTGGCCTTCTCATGACCTGGCCACCATTGGCCTTGCCATCCGTTTCCTCACTGGGCCTGCTCCCAGGAAAGCTCGGGTCTGTCTCACTGAGCCCATCTCCGGGGTTGGGCCCATCACCACTGCTTCCCAAGGGGAGCTGATGTTCCGTCCTTTATTGTGCCAGTGTCTGAAACAGTCTGGAAACTGATAAAGACAACCAGCACCAGGAGATGGCCTAGAAATCTTGGCCCAGGTGCAGGAGGCAGCAGCCCTCCCCACCTTCCCAGGGCCCCCCTGGAGGGCTAGCTGCTGGCCTGGAGTGCCTCTCAGCTGGCCAGAGCCCCGGCCCGCCACCCCTAGCTTCCCTCTGCTCTGTTAATAAACCTCGGCTGAGGTCCTTCTGAGCCCCCTCCTCGGGGTTGGATCCTCCCTGGTATGCCTTATCAGCCTTGCTTTTCACAAGCACTTAAATTCATGAGAAAAGGCAAAGAGTGAAATCAGATAGAAATGTAGGTCTGTTTGCTGTTTTCTCCAATGAAATGGCTCTGGGTAAACAGCAGACGCCTTTGATGAAATCCCAGCAGGCTTAAACAATAAAGCTCGTTACAAACTCAATCTGGCAGAGATATCAGATCTGAAATTGTTTCAAAAAACATGTCAACATTATCTAATGCTCCTTTAAAAACTTCCTGGGTTGCACACTGTGGAGTCTGGGTTGGGGAGATAGGACAGGAGCAACCCCAGGTCTCAGAGTGCTGTGGAACTGGGAGCCAGGAGCCAGCTGTTCATGTGCGCGAGGGCGCATGTACGTGTGTGTGCGCGCGCGCACGCACCAGGTGTAAAAGCCTAAATGGCCACTTGATGGTCATTGCCCGAGCCAGGCAAGGCACCAGCCTCCCTCTCATATACCACTGCATCTTCCCTCCCAAACCTGGACTCCCGGCCTCCACCCTTAACTCCCTAACTTCTACTTTCCATCTTTCAGCCAGCAGACGTTTTTAAACATGTAAATCAGATCATGCCACTCCTTTACCTTTGCTCTGCACTGAGAATAAAATCCAAACTCCTCCCATGACCTACGAAACCCTAGAGGACCTGCTACTGCCTACTTGTCCCCCACTCACTACATCCCTGCTTCCAGGCCTAGAACACCAATCTCTGTCCTGCCTCCGGGCCTTTGCACCTGCTGTCAACGGCCTGGGATGTTTTTGCCACCACCCACTATCAGGGCTCACCTCCCCGACCACCCTTCCTAGGGTCACTCCGCTTCCTGGACAAACACGACACCACATGACAGTTTATTCTCTACACTAAATGCAACCGCTATCTGAAACCACTTCATGTGCTTATGTGTTTACCGTTTCCTCCTCTGGGATGTAATCTCCTTGCAGGACCAGACTTGTAGTCTCCTTGCTGGCAGCCGGCAACGGGCACATAGTAGGTGCTCAATAATTACTTGCTACACAAATTAGTGCATGAATGCCATCCCCCTCTAGGTTTGCCCCACAGAAATATCTTTCAGCCTCTCTCCACCTCCCTGGCTGTCCCTGCCCCACCCAGGCCTCCCCCAAGGCCCCTGAGGCCTTGAGCCACCAGGTCTTGGAGGTCAGGTCTACCCTGGGGCAGGGGCTCAGGCACCAAGGGGGACTCAGATGTCCCCCCACTTTCACTGTTCCCCTCCCCCTAGGCTGCCTCCTCCTCTCCCTGCTCCGGGACCCAAACTCACAGGAAGTCTCTGAGATGTGGGGGCAGGGGTGGGAGGGGACCTGGGTCCTTGCTCTCTTCACAGGCCTTCTTGGAAAAGTGCACGCCCTGGTCTGCCGGAGCCTCCAGGGTCTGGGGCCTGGGGTGGACAGCGATGCCACCCAAGGGCGCAAGCCCTCCAGCCTCACCCGCCCGGGGCCGCGATCGATCCCCACCGCTCCGGCCTCATTACCGAGGAGAGCTGCCTGGGCTGGCAGCGGAGCCAGACGGCTGCGGAGGGGAGCGGGCGGGCGGGAGGCCTCCTTGGCTCCCTGGCCCGGATTAAATATTTACTATGTTTTGTTTGGCCTTTGGGGGAAGGGCGCGAGGACTGTCGCATCGATCCCGAGCTGCGGGCAAAGCGGGGCGGGTCCAGGGGCGCGGGCGGTGCCCGAGCCGGTGGCCCAGGAGCCTCGCCGGCGGGCCGGGCCGAGCACCCCGGGGCGAGGACAGCGCCGCGGAGCCGCCGGCCGCGCTGACAGATCTGGGTTACCGCGCGCCGCGGGGCGCCGCTGCCGCCGGGAAACGACTCCCCCGCCGGCGCCGCGCTCGTTGTCACCCCGCGCCCTCCGCCATCTGTCCTGCCCGCAGACCCGGAGCCTGAGCCCCCGCGACCCCGACCCTGACCTGCGACGGTCCGGTCCGGTCCGAGCGCCGAGGCTACGCTGGGCCGCGTGGTTAGCGCCAGCTCATTGCGGGGGAGGGGGGTGGGGAGCCGAGAGCTG
This sequence comes from Myotis yumanensis, assembly GCF_028538775.1. Classification (NCBI taxonomy): domain Eukaryota; kingdom Metazoa; phylum Chordata; class Mammalia; order Chiroptera; family Vespertilionidae; genus Myotis; species Myotis yumanensis. Next base: position 18,360,538 of record NW_027223767.1, on the reverse strand, counting down.
GATGCTGGGCCCGATTGGGCCCAGGTGCGCCCCCAAAGCCCGGGGCCTCCTCACCAGGCTCACCCTGCCTCTGGTTGCTCTTTCCTACCCGAGGTGCGTGATGCCAGCGCCCTGGCCCGGCCCGGCCTGCTCTGCCTCGGAGATCTTGGGGAGAAAGGCGAGTGGAGGGGTCTGGGGGCGCTGTAAAGACGCCTGCGGGGCGGGAGGGCTGGACCGCTCTCCCCGAAGCCAGGGGGAACCCTGGAGCCCCTTTTCTGGGCACACACTCAGCTCCTAGCCATGCACACTCACAGGGAGCAAGCGCTGTGGGGGCAGGGACAGGAGACCCACCCTCCCTGAGCGCACAGACTGGTGAGCAGTCAGCGCCGCCACCCTCCCGTCCCAGCTCCAGTGCGCACACAGGGGTGACCGCTCTCCAATGACCCGTCACATGGATGTCACACCCTAAGGAGCTGCTCACATCACATTCTACACGTGGAGATACTCACACCTGGACCACCCTGACCCATCTCTACACATGTGTGTGCATGTGCCACATACACACACATCAACTAAGAGGCAGCTGCCCCACCCACTGTCACGTGTGTGCTCACTAATATAAACACACACACATACATACTAAGAACCGCCCCATTCCTACACAAGCATGTGTCTATGCAGGTGCACACGCGTGCACACACAAAGGACACCCATCTCCACCTCTGTACCTGTTGGTGTACACACGCACACATACACAGAGCTGGCAAGTCCCACATCCATCCTTGCACACATGCACTGGTGTCCACCCCTCACCCCATCCCTATATACCTGTCCCCCTTCACACACACACACACCCCAGCACACGCGCTTGCGCACTGACTACAGGCGGCCAGGGAAGAACTGCAGCCTCCAGCCCTGCTCCTATTTAAAGAGAAGCATTGCTGGAAAAGGAACAAAAGCAAAGCCAGCTATAAATAGCCACCTCCCTCCCCGCTTTTCCTGCCCTCCGGCCTTCATGGCCTTGCCTCTCCTCTCCCGCCTGCCCGCCTGCCTCCGGCCCAGAGCAGCCAGGGCAGGCCTGTCCCCAGGGGCAAGCAGCAGGGCCCAAAAGCCAGGTGGCCAAGCACTGACCACTGGGACAGGCCAGGGACACCGGGCCTGGGTGGGTGCAGGGGCACAGGGCCAGCCACCGGCAGCCAGCTCGGCAGGCAGGCGTGTGCCCAGCTCAGAGGGAGGGAGGCCCACTTAGGCCAGGGCTGCTGCTTCAGCAGAACTGCAAAGGCTGGCAGCTGCGGGGGAGGGGAAAGGTGGGTCCGCCAAGCGGCAGCCACGCCACCTCGCTTCCCGGTCAGGCCAGCTCCTGGTTTGGCTCCTGGGCCCCCGGTTGGGTCGAGGATATTGGGTGCCTGTCAGGAAGCCACATGGGGTGGAGGACAAGTGAGGGAGAGGGTGCAAGTCCTACTCTGAGCTCGAGTTCTATCACCTACTGGTCCACCAGCCTTGGGCAAGGCCCCTGGCCACATGACCCCCCTCTCTACAGGGTGTTGGGAAGCTGCGTGAAAAACAGGTGTGCCGGGCAGGCCCTGGGGAACTGTGGAGGGCCCTGGGTGGGGGAGATTACAGACTGCCCTGTGTGTCTGCGAATCAGGTAAAAATAACAATTCCACTTACTGTGTATTTACCACGTGCTAGGCACCGGACTGTCTTTAGCTTATTTGATCCTCTGTGAGGTAGATACTGTTTATATTCCCATTTTACAAGTGGAGAAACTGAGTATGTATGCCTCCTTAAAAGGCAATCACTAGGATCAATTTCTTAACACGAGGTTTTCATTAGTCCTTAGACACTACGACTGTATAACACATGCTTTCCCTCAAGGTCACACGGGCCCCTAAAGCACAAGGCCAGGTTGTAAGCCAAGCTGAGACTAAGACCAAAGCCCTCCTACCTACGTTGTCTGTACTGTGAGAGACTGGGGTCCCTGGTTTCCAGGTCTGCCCCTCCCCGGGGCCGGTGGAGGGCTGGGCTGGGCTGCCTAGGCCTGGAACCGGAAGGGCTGCTGCAGGGAGGAGGGAGCCCACTGATCCTCCGCTACAGCCCCCCCTCCCCCGCCCCCAGGGACTTGCTGTATCAGCTCCTCCTACCCACCCCTGTCCCTAGCTCCCCCCAGGGGCTTCTCTTCACCAACACTGGAGAGGGGAAGGGAGGGGGTGGGGGGAGAGCTTAGGCAGACCTACTTTCAAGGCTTTAATCCTTTTTGCTTAAAGGATTTTTTTTTTTTTTTTTTGCTTGGGGAAGACTTGGTCTGATCAGAGGAGAGACGCAGGGAGCTGACAAGCTGCAGAGGATGGGGGGGTGAGGAGAAAGAAATACATATTTATTACCCTCAATTATTAAAAAATAGGTAGTACTGGATCTTAGGTCCTGGCAGACACTGCAGCAGCTTGTGTGTAAGGACTATTTTCTTTTCTTTCCCTTTCTCTCTCTTTTTAAAAGAAAAATTATTTTATTTATTTATTTTTCTGATGAATTCTGTTGGGACTGTCATGTGGTTAGTTGTTAGCAAAAATGCCTTGGCCAGTTCCCAGAGGGGTGCAAGGGTTGGGCCCTAGAGAGGTGAGCAGTCTACCGCCAGGGAGCCTCCATACCCCAGCACAGGGGGAGCCAGCACCCGGTCTCCGAGGAGGAGAGGGGGTGGGGCACCTTAATACCAGCTGCTTCTCCCCCACCCCTCTCAGGACAAACCCTCCACCAATAACAGGCCTCCGCCTTGTGAGTGCTCTTTTCCAGGGGCTGGTGAGTGTGAAACTGATCCCACTAGGAGGTGACACTTCTCACCCCAGACTTCTGAGGGCTTCACCCAGGGGCACTGCCAGCTGCTTAGACACACCCTTCTCCTCCCAGGAATGTACCAGCCTGTTAAAAGGGGGGCAGCTTGTCAGCTTTTGCAAAGATGGGGAGGCATCCTGCAAGGGTCCTGAGGCCCACTGAGGCCTGACCTGCCAGGCAGGCAGGCAGGCGACACCCCACCTACTTTGTTATGGACCCTAGAACAGAGAAATCTGCAGTGAGGAAAAGGCCAGGGAGGCAAGGCCACCAGGAAGAGGACCTGACATCCATTCTGGTACTTGGGGTCCCCAAAGAGCCTGGCATGCAGTAGGCCTGGGCACGTGTCTGTTAAAGAACAGAAGAGGATGATAAAGATGGAAAATAAGCCCCAACCGGTTTGGCTCAGCAGATAAAACGTTGGCCGGCGGACTAAAAGTTCCCAGGTTCGATTCTGGTCAAGGGCATGTACCTTGGTTGCGGGCACATCCCCAGTGGGTAGTGTGCAGGAGGCAGCTGGTCAATGTTTCTCTCTCATCGATGTTTCTAACTCTCTATCCCTCTCCCTGTCTCTCTGTAAAAAATCAATAAAATATATTTTTTAAAAAAAGATGGAAAATAACATCTTACCCTACCTGGTTTGGCTCATTGGACAGAGTATCAGCCGGCCCTCGGACTGAAGGGTCCTGGGTTCGATTCTCAATTGCAGGTTCAAGCCCGGCCCTGGTCAGGGTGCGTGCAGAGGCAACCAATCGATGTCCACCAATGTTTCTCTCTCTGCCTCTCCCCCTCCCTTCCACTCTTTTAGATAGATAGATAGATAGATAGATAGATAGATATCAACATCTCACTGAGGTCTTGCTGCATGCCAAGAAGGCATTTTATATCCATTTTGTCATAAATCTCAGAACCCCAAGAGGTAAGGCACTAACCCCACTTTTCAGATGACTAAACTGAGGCCCAAAGAATTAAAAGCATTTGCCTGAGGTCAGGCAGATGGTCAAGTGGCAGAACAGGACCCTGATTCCCGCCTGTCTGGCTCCGCAGCCCCGGCTTTCGGCTGCTTGGCTCCATATCTGGAGGAGGCAGGGAAACCCAAGCAGACTAGAAATAAGTGCGAGAGGAAGTGGGCAAGAAGCAGTGTCCCTTTCCCAGGCCAAGAGCCCAAGGCCCAGGGCTGGGCTGGGCTTTCCCCTCTGCTCAGGGAGACCCTCTGGAGCAGGAAGAGGCAGCTGTGTAGAGGTCAGGGTTGTGGGCCTGAAGTTAGTGGAGATGCACCGGTTTTCTGGGGAGGCCTTCAACCTCACCTCACTTTTCTAAGCCAATGGAAACCACTTGGGAATGCTCTCCACAGCTCCCCCTGCAAAGCCTTAGGAGACTTCTCCCTGGCGATCGGGTGGAGGAGGGCAGAGTTCAGGACAGAGCTGGTCCTTCCCAAAGAGAGCCCCCTCCACCCAAGGTTGTCCCTGCTGGTCCTGAACCCCCTGCCCCTAGCCAGCCCTGTCCGGTGTCAGTCAGACTATTCACAGGGACTCAGTCCTGGACACAGAAAGGTAACCGTCACAGGGCAGGCAGCTCTGGCCTGCAGGAGGACGACACAGGAAGTTACCACTGCCCCTGCTCCGACGGAGGGCGGGATGCCTCCAGCTCCTGTTCTGAGTCAGGAGAACTTTATCAGCATCATCTCATTTAGTCTTCACAACCCTACAAGACAGGTACCCTTATTAGCCCCACTTTGCAGATGGAGTAACTCAAGTTCAGAGAAGTAAGGTCATTCCCAGGACTAGCCAGATCCTGCCTGCTGAACCACCCCACTCGGAGGCGAAGGGCCACTGACACCTGGAACGAGACTTCCCTACCAGGCCCTCTCCTCTGGTGAGCGAAAGCCTCCATCGAGTGAGGACAGCCACTACCTGGGGTAGAGGTTCTGGACGGATACGAGGCCCGTTAACAATGTTACCAGCCAGTGACCGTGGACGTTCTGTGGAACACGTCAGCCGACCGCCCCTGATGCTGTGTGATGTTGGGCAACCACCGCAGCTCTCTGGGCTTTGGTTTTCTCAGCTGAGTCATCCGGTCCCTCTAGCACGGCGGTTCTCAACCTGTGGGTCGCAACCCCTTTGGCGATCGAACGACCCTTTCACAGGGGTCTCCTAAGACCATCCTGCATATCAGATATTTACATTATGATTCATAACAGTAGCAACATTACAGTTACGAAGTAGCAACGAAAATAATTTTATGGTTGGGTCACAACATGAGGAACTGTATTTAAAGGGCCAGAAGGTTGAGAACCACTGCTCTAGCACCAAAGAGCCTACAAATCTGTCAGGAATCACACAAATCCTCCATCCTCCAGAGTTTTGGGTGCCACAAGCCATAACCACTCCGAGGAAGAGTAATGCCTCTACCTTTCCCCCACTGCTGCACCCACAGCCTGCTTCACTGCAGACATAGGCCATGTTCACAGCCTCAAAGCACGCACACACGCACGACCCTCCAGAAACCGTCAGCTCTGTTTGGCTGCTGCCGGGGGTGGAGTCAAGCCCGGGTACCTCAGGGACATCACTGACCTCCCACAATGGCTCCCACCTACCCTGCTCCCTGTGAAGGCCTGACCTCTCACCCTGCTCTCCTTCCCCCGCCCAGAAGCCCACACAGCACGTGGACTAAGGCCTGTGCACAGGTGTTGGCAGTAGTATGGTTCCTAACAGCAAAAACCTGGGAACAGCCTCCATGCACAACCCAAGGGGACTGGCCGTCACACGATGGGCATTTTGTAGCCATTAAAACAGGTTTGGCCCTGGCCCGTTTGGCTCAGTGGATAGAGTGTCAGCCTGCAGACCAAAGGGTCCCAGGTTTGATTCTGGTCGGGGGCATATGACCGGGTTGCAGGCTCAATCCCCAGTGGGGGGCGGGGGCGTGCAGGAGGCAGCTGATCAATGATTCTCTCTCATCATTGATGTCTCTATCTCTCTCTTCCTCTCTGAAATCAATAAAAATATATATTTTAAAAAAACAGGTTTAGAATCACCAGCCCTGGAGCCTTTGAGATACTGTCAATTTAACAAGACAGGGCACACCTGCATGAACGCAGGTGAGCAGCGAAGAAGGCAGGATGCACCGAATGTCCTGGGAGGGGATGCGCTAGCCACTCGCTGGGTTGTGGGATTATGCCATTTCCTTTCTTTTTGCCAACCTGGGGTTTTCCCATGTTTCCTGCCATGTGTACGCATCCTTTGAGAAGTTCCAGAATTTTACTCTGGGAGAAGAAGCAGTGGGTGAGAGAGACAGGACCATATGCAGAACTAAGCTCTATGTTTCCTACTTTGGTGTAATAGGAAAGGCTTCTGGGAATTGATCTCTGTCCTTGGACTCAGGCCAGAGCCTGGGCCACAGGAACAGCCAAGGCGCAGAGGTGTCTGACCCCAGTGGGCAGGGGAATCCCCAGACCTGCCTCTCCTTCCCCACCCCCATCAGTGCTGGGGCTTTGGTCTGTGCTTTGGCTCCTCCCCCTGGCCGAGTGCCTGATGAACTCGGGGCTGACCCCCAACTCTGGTCCTCTCCAAAGGGCCTTGAGCGTGGGCTACACCTCAGAATACCCGCCCTGCCCACAGTCGAGGTCCCAGAGGCAGCTGGGTGTTGTACCCGGCACACCCCTGCTCCTTCTGTCTGCAGAGCTCTGCCCACGCTGAAGCAGAGGCGCTGCAGGGAGCCTGCCCTCGCTGCACGTATCCTCTGTTCAAACGGCACCTTATCAGGAAGATGTCCAGCCTGTCTCTCTCAAACAGCAGCTCTGTGGCAACTCTCCGTTCCTTCCTTCACCCTCTGTTCATGGTCACCTAAGCACCTACCCCCACCTGACGGAATATAGTTAAGTCATCTATTGTCCATTCTCCCCGCTAGAATGTGAGCTCCGTAAGAACAGGGGACTTGGTTTTCATTCACTGCTTCATCCTCAGCACCGAGGCAGCAGTAGGTAGACACTCAATAGCGGGTCAATGTTTGTCAAATGCAGAAGGCCCTCCCACACCCCTTTGGCTGACAGGATAAAAGGCGGCCAGCTCATCCATGGGTAGATAGATAATCCATAGGTGGCCATGATCTATAACAGGTCTGACATGGAAGAACATCGCTGGTTCAGTTGGGGTCTCTCTTCTGGGAAATAAAGCTGGGAACGCCAAGAATGTGGGGCCATTAGCCTTGGGAGGAGGAGGCGGGAGGCCACCCTGAAGAGCAAGCAACACTGGTGGGCACATGGGGCCTTGTGGAAAGTCCGGGTGCAGACAGGGGGGCAGAAGCAGGCACGGCTGGGTTGGGTGGACGGAGAGGCCATGAGAGGGACCAGAGAGGCTGCCACTTGCTAGAGTCACTCCCTGTTCTGGAGGTTTCTGGAGTTCAGATCACGCATCTCCTTGCAATAACCCCCCATTTTCCAGCAAGCTTCCTCTCTGCAATCCGATTAGTCCATTAAGCAGACACATCAGCCCACCGGGGGCAGTGGGCCAATGACAGGGAGAGAATAACCTCTGCTACTTCACGGCAGCCCCAGGGCCACTCGCCACCCCACGATCTGCTGGTAAACTTTCCCCTTTGGCGGGTACTTTCTCCTGAGTGAGGCCCTGGGAGCCGCCCCAGCCTCACTCCCTCTGCTCGGAGATTCGATTTCAACCGCAGGCCTGGGCAACAACCAGGGAGCCCTCCCTGGGAGGGAAGGAAGCAGTTCAAAGTAACAAGTCATTTTCACGGATGGAAGAGAAGACAAAAGAGGCAGAGTCTGCTCACCCCAGGCACCACCTGAGCTCAGCTTCACCTGGCAATTTTATTTCCCGTGTTCGGACCAGCCTGGTTTAAACATTCGAGATCTCTGAAGCCTGGAGTGTCCACCAGAGGTTTTCCTTTGCCATGGAATCAATAGTGCAAATTTTGTTCCAGAAAAATCTGCCAAGAACCATCCTAAACTTTTCTGAGTGAGAGATCTATCTCTTTTTCCAACACAGCTCCTGCCCCACTGGACACCCTCGGCGGCCCAGTTGGCCTGTCTTTTTGTGCCTGCTAGCTTCCTCCGGCCACGGCCACGGCCACGGCCACGAGAAACAGAGCAGGGCCGGGGTGCGAGGCAAGCAGCCCTAGGCCCTAGATGAGCTATGTAGCCTCTCTGAGCCTCAGTGTCCTCATCTGTAACTTGGGGCTAATAATACACACCTTTTCTGCTTCGAAGGAGTCGTTGCACAGGGAAAAGACTCCTTTCTGCATCCTCCTCGCTAAAAACAAAACAAAACAAAAGAAAACACACAACTGTTTCTTGCTGGTCCCTGGCACAACATGTTTTTGTTTTTCTTCTTTCTTTTTTAAGCCCTAAGTAATCATGATTCAATTTCTCGTACTGTTACAGAACAATTTAAAAATTAGGTTTTCGTAGTAAGTTTCTTGGGTTCCAACTAAATGCACAATCATTCAATCAACATTTCTAATCAACTCATAAAGACATGGCATTAGTTATTGATTCAACCCCATCTACCCAATGTCTACAGCATGTGCTCCATTTCATTCGCTTTACTTTGTGCGGGACGCTGCTTTACTCCGATCTTGGTAAGAAAGACAGTGAGCGATCTCAGATGGCATCATCGGATGAGTACATAATAAAGGGAAACCAGGGCGAGCCAGGGGAAGGAGCTCTCACTGACCCTGGAGACGGAGCTGCTGAAATTCGCTGGTAGGAACTCTATAGCAGCTGCTGAGGGCCTGCCCATATCCCTCGCTTTTACCATTGCAGCACACACCAGCCTGACTTCCAGCTGCCAGAACCTGCCTTTCGTAGCCTGAGGGCTTCCTCTAGCAGCAGAGAGCCTTTGCTCTCCCACACAGCAGGCCAAGAGTGCCTGCAAAGTAATCCCCCCACAGGCACAACACTCAGCCGGTGACAGGTGGGAGCTGTGTATAAACACCCGCTGCCCCCCCTTGGGTGAGCTAACATTGAGGTGCATGCTCTACACTGTGTCCCAAAGTTCCAGTGGGATGAAGCTCTGGCTGCCCAGGGTCCTAATTTGCTCGGAGTGCCCATTATTGGCTTCTCCCCTTCTCTGTCTCTCTTCTCCACTCCCCAGTGGCATTTCGGAGGATGCCTCCCCGATCACCGACTGGCCCTCGAATCCTGTCTCAGGCTGTACGTGGGGGAGAAGCTGGGTGATGGTAGAGAGACATGGGGAGCCATGGCGACTCACCACTGGTTGAATCCAACTGGAAGTGGGAGGGCATGGAAGCCCGTTGTTGAAGATAGAAGGGCCAACCTCCTGTCACACACAGCAGGGGAAGGGTGGAGAGCAGGTCCTGGGGGACACGTCTCCTCATGGGACTTGTCATCCAGTGGGGAAGGCAGATAATATAAAAGTAACTGCAGCCCTAACTGGTTTGGCTCAGTGGATAGAGCGTCAGCCTGTGGACTGAAAGGTCCCAGGTTCGATTCTGGTCAAGGGCATATACCTTGGTTGCAGGCACATCCCCAGTAGGGGATGTACAGGAGGCAGCTGATCAATGTTTCTCTCTCATCGATGTTTCTAACTCTCTATCCCTCTCCCTTCCTCTCTGTAAAAAAATCAATAAAATATATATTTTTTAAAAAAGTAACTGCAGCAAGCCCTGGCTGGTGTGACTCAGTTGACTGAGTTTGTCCCATGCACCCAGAGGTCTCCGGTTTGATTCTTGGTCAGGGCACGTGCCCAGGGTTTTGGGCTCAGTCCCCAGTAGGGAGTGAGTAGGAGGCAGTGGATTGATGTTTCTCTCTCACATGGATGTTTCTCCCCCACCCCCTTCTCGTTCTCCCTCTCTCTTCAAAGTCAATTAAAAAAAATAACTACAATAAAATTGGTTGAGTACAATGATGGGGAAGTATAGGGTATTATGGGAACTCCAGGGCCCCTCCCCCAGTCCAGAAGGTGCAGGAAGGGTTCCCAGAGGCAACCATGTGTAAGCTGAGTCCTGAAGCGCAGGACTGAAGGCCAAGAGGCAGCAGAGAGCGTCCTAGGCAGAGTGAGCTGCTCATGCAGATCCCTACAGAGGCGAGAGCATGATGCTGTGGCATTGAAAGAAGTCCATTAGAGCTGGGCCTCAGAGTTCAAAGTGGGCAGTGGGGAGAAGGGAGGGTGGAGCCGCAGGTGGGGCTCGCGGGGAGGTCTTCTCAGCCAAGCTGGGAAGTCTGGACTACCCCCCAAAGAAAAGGAATCCCTGGACGGGATTGTGCAGCACTGCAGAAACCGGCCACAGTGTACAGCCTGGATTGGGTGAAGGCAGGAGTGGAGGCAGGGAGGCTGCTGACATGGTCTGGGGGAAGGCCTGGCCCGGGCTAGGGTAGAGGCAGGAGAGGAGGAGAGGTGAGGACACTGAAGGAGAACGGCAGCACTTCCCGGTGGGCCCACGGGAGAGGTGGGGGAGGGGCTCGTCCCTGGGTCCAGCTCCTGGGCTGAGGGTACCTGGGAGGATGATGGTACCAGATGCCAGAGATGGGGGGTTGGAGGGAGGGAATGGGGAGGAAGCAGGTTTGTAGTGAGCTCAGGGAACATCGGGGTCCGCTAGAATGATGGCTCTGGACATTAGAAGCAACATCTCAACTGGAGATGGAACGTGGGGGGAGCCAGCAAGTGGGCGCTGCAGCCGGTGTGTGCCGAACCCCCCAGAGCTGCGTGTGGAGGAGGGCGGGCCCAGGGCACACGCAGGGGGCACTCATGGGAAGGCTGGCCAAAGGAGGTGGAGCTGGCACAGAGGCTGAGGAGCAGCAGCCACAGAAGTAAGAGGAAGACCCGGGAGCTGCTAGCAGGGAAGCCACGGGGCACCTGTGGCCAAACGCCACCGGAAGGTCAGGTGAGATGGGGAAATGTCTGGTAAGGTCCACGGTGAGCCAGAGCGGTGACAGTGGGGAGATGGAGGAGACAGCCGGGAGCCCGGCCGAGGAGTCAGAGGGAGGGGAGGCCCAGGAGACTCCAAGTAGAGGCAGTGTCTGCAGAGAGCTCAGTGGTCACAAGTTGTCCAGAGGAGAGGAGAAAGCCACCTGCCCCACTGCAGGAGGGAGTTCAACTCAGGCCCTGGGGACAGTGCAGTGTCTTCTTCGGCAGCACACAACACACCTCACACCTCGTGGCCTTCCCGGGTGCACTGACTTGCTAAGAGGGACTGTAAGGGAGGCTGCTGGGATAGCAGGAAGCCAGAGGAAGAGGCTGGCCCCTCCCCATACGTTGCTCTCCCTCACTTCCCATTGCAGCCTGACCTGTGGATTTGCTGATGGCCACATCCTAGACTCACACACACACACACACACACACACACACACTCCTCTGCCCCAGCTCCCCACTGATCTGTCTCGTATTCTGGCTCTGACCCTGGATAACATTTGAAGAAACTGCTGACAAACATTTGGAAAACCATTAATCCTGTCATATTGCAGATGGGGAAACTGAGGCCCAGAGAGGCGGAAACATGCCCAGGGCCTAGTGAGTCAGCCACCAAGATGGGGCCTAACACAGCCCCAAGACTCCAGCTTTGGGTTCCGTCCACAATCCCCGAGTCCCCAGGAAGGAAAGAGCCATGGCCAGGCCGAAGCCCGGGTCACACAGGGCCGCTGCTGGAGGCACAGCCTGGCGGCCAGTGAAGACAGAGACAGGCAGGAGAGTAAACAGCGCACTGCGTGATGCCTGCGGCACGTGCCAACGGAGAGGCGGCCAGGGGGTGCCGGCTGCCCGAGGCACAGGAGCAGAGCTGCTTCCCCCAGCGTCGGGCCTGCCCAGGCTGCCCCACACCGCTACCCAGTGACCTCCAGGTCCTGCCTCCCCCAAGGGAGCTGGCTCAGCCGCATGGCCCACTACACCGCAGGCTCCTTCCTTCTCCCAGCCTGCTCAGACAAGCCCATGAATAGAACATTAAAGGCAAAACCTTCTCAAAGAAAAGGCAGCTCCCTGGTAGGAGTCGCCCCACTAAATGTCAAATGCAGAGCAAGGCTTCCTGCCTTGTGTGTTTCTCACTAATGGAGGCACCTTAGCCTCCATACCCCATCATCCAGTCGCCCTATAAATAAATCATCGTAGGAAGAATGCCAATTTTCCCCCCAGGGCCTCATGAATCTCTCTATGTAAAGGCCCCTTCACTATGTGCCGGCTCAGGTGCCCAGAGAAAGAGAGATGGCAAACTCTACTAGGACACTTTTAGAGGCAGAAGCAAACTTTTACACCACCTCAGTGGGCTGAGAGCTGAGAGCCCAGCCGTGGTGCCTCTGCCCTCTGGAATCAGCCCAGGAAGCTGCCAATAGGCCCCACCTCCCGGGCCCGCTGTGGTCAGTCTTCCAGCAGATACGCAATGAGTCATGTCCACCCACCCCTGCATGGACGAGCCACACACATAAGTTTTGTTCACATGTGTCACACACAGCGCTGGCCTGCCCACTCCTGGGAATCCCCACTGAGTGGCTCACCAGCTCATCCATGGCACCATGCCATGCTGGGCCCAGGGTGTGAGTGCCAACGTGGGCTTCAAGGCCAGCAGGCCAGGAGCGTGCACTCGGGTGCTCCACTCTGCCACGGCAGATGTCTGGCACGCACACTTCCCCGAGCCTGTTGTGAGCTCACCAGGTGTATTTCTCTCTCTCTCTCTCTCTCTCTCTCTCTCTCACACACACACACACACAAACACACACACACACACTCACTGTGCTGTGCCAATCCTCTTGCTGTGCCAGCACTGAATCAGATAGCAGGGGCTGTTTGCAGTTTCGGATCCCAACATGGCTGGCTGATTAGCACCCACCATTATCTGTTTGCTCAGACACCCCACCTTGCTGTGGTGGAGGCGGCAGAAGTCCTCTCTGGAGTACAGCTCTGAGTTCTGCAGTTACCATCCCGATGCTAGGCCAGGGCTGCCCGTGGGGAAGCCCCCAGGAGGGATCAGCACTGCAGAGGAGGAAGAGGGGCAGGTACAGGTGGGGGGCCCAATAGCATCCAGCCTGCCAACTGCCATCCACCTGGGCCGGCCTTGTTTTGGGGCGGTTGCTCTCCAGACAGCCACCAACCAGGCTGGGACGTGGCCATCAGCAAGTCCACAGGTCGGGCTGCAATGGGAAGCGAGGGAGAGCAACGTATGGGGAGGGCCCAGCCCCCCGATAAACCACAGCCAGACCTTTCTCAAGGGCATGAAAGCAGACAGACTGGTGCTGGCCCACTGTCCCACCTCTGTCTGTAATGAAGAAACAGGAGCAGGAGACAGCAGGTGATGGGTGTGTCTGCCCAGACATAAAGGGAGGCAGAGCAGAAGAGACACGTGAGACAGCGGCTCAGAGTCCCAGAAGTGCCAGGTCCCGGCCAAAGGCACTCCTGGAGGGAAACCAGGAGGGGAGCGCATGGGCCCTACCAGGGAGCTCTGCAACAAGACACGAGTGATTCAGCAGAGCCCAGCGCCCGCAAAACAAATGCCACATAAATCACGGCACACGGGCATGTGAGACGGTGGCGCTCAGAGGTGGAGAGAGGGAGGAGAGAGTGTGTAGCAGGCAGGCCTGGGACTGCATTCTGAGTCAACGAGGAGTGACCAGGGCGAGGGACTTCATTTGTCTGTGCCTCGGTTTCCTTACCTCTACAGCAGGGACAAGCACAGACTGATCTTGAAGGGTGACTGTGGAGATGACATGAGATAAGGCGTAGCGAACAGTTAACTCGGCCCATTAGTAATTATAAGCAGCTGTTGTCAGCATGCGGACAGGGACTGGCACACGCGGATCCAAGGCAGGTTGGGAAGAAGAGTCCAGTCCCTGCTGCCCCTGTGTTCAGGGAGCATCCACACCTCCTCCCAGCAGCTTGGCCAGGCATGCCGAGTCCCGAGGGGGCTTTGCCTCACTCCAGTGATGGACACCCAGTCAGCTGGGCCTCCTCTCCGTAGTCAACGGCATCTAAGGAGGTCCCTGCTCCTGGGCCCCCTAGCCAGCTCCAAGGAGCCCTCACCCTGAGGTCCCCACCCTCTCACTCACTTCTACCCAGGGTGGTCTGGCCAGTGCACCCCGAAGAAAGGGCTGCTTCCGGCACTCGGCGAGGAGGTCCTGCCTTCTGCTGTCCCTGGAGGCTCTGTTCCTGTTTCACCAGCTATTTTGCTTCCTCGGCCATCTGTTCCCTCCCTGTCATCTCCTCTCTGCTTTAACCTTAACCACTACTTTGCTGCAGATGGTACCCAACAGATCCGTTCTTGACATCCTTCATGATGCCTGCCCCCTCCTTCTCATCTCCCGCAAGTGAACTTCTGCTCTGTCCTTTTTCAGGCCCTGACTCCAAAGCTTGGAGTTGGATTCACCCCACAAGCCTCCCTCCTCGGATCCATCTGCTGTCAATCTGCTACAGGTCTGAGGGCAAACCTACCCCTCCCCTTGCCTTTTCCTTTTCCTAACGAGTCTTTCTCTTTTCAAACTTGGCCAAGAACCTCTCCTGGCATCAAGTCTGCTGTCTGCTCCAGGTATCTACCTGATCCCTATACACAGAGGGCTCCGGGTTGGCCGCCTGAGATGGAGACCAGAAACCCTGGGATTCATCCATTCGTGTAGTGGAGGGGCCAGCGGACCCAGGCTGGGAGTTTGGGTCCGGAACAGTTTCTCTGTAGAAAATGGACCTGTGGACTGCAGTGAGGTGTTGGCATGGCAGGAACCGAACCGAAACACGTTTGCTACATGGTCTGAGCTCACAAATGGAACGCTGCCACTGCCTTCCTGGTCTTTATTCTGGCCACCAGTAAGAAAACGCATGCATGGACTTTAGTTAGCAACTCACTCTGCCTCCTCTTTCTCTTGAGATATCCTAGTGCTCCCCCCAAATTCCTCCTCTTGGCTTCTCTTTTCTGGCATAAGGATCAGGAGCTTGGAGGAAAGCAGCATCCCAGAAGCTCCCAATTAAAGAAGCTGTTTTGGTGGCAATGGTTTCACAAGGCTGCTTTCCTTGAGTGGGACAGAAGGGGTCTGGGAAGAGTGAAATTCCACTTCTGCACCTGGACTTGGGCTAAGAAGCCTCATATCTCAACCCTCTCAAGCAGGGCTCTTTATGTCCCCTCCCCACATCCTCTGCACAGAAGGAAGTGTGCCTTGGCTGTCCATGGAACACTCCTCTCTTCCCCTCTCCACTGGGACTAAAGTGGCCCCAGAGATGGAGCCTGTTCACACCTGGCCACATGGAGATTCTCTGATCTTCTAGGGAACCACTGGATTCAAATCAACCAAGCATCTGACAACCCCATGGTCCCGCGCTCCCTGTGCCTTCCCTTCCTTCCACAAAGGAGACCCAAGCTAGCCACCAGGCCAGCCCATCTGGCTATGGAAACCAGAAGGACACAATGCATCTTACTGGGTTGCAGGACTTCATCTAGCGCTTGCTGAATTATTCAGGGGTAGCATTAACTTATAAATGAGTGTGTTTGACTGATTTTGTGGTTGATGTACAGATAAATTCTAATGAAAGACAGCTACAAGATTTTAAATTATTAATTCGACTGCCACTTAACAAAGCCTATTTGGCACTCTATTTCCTTGCTTAACAAGACAAAAAACTTTAAGATTCTGGATTAGCCCAGAGGCTGTTGATTTGCATGCTGTTTTTATAGCTCTAAAAATGAAAACCATAGATTCTGACCTTAAGCAGGCCGCTTCTGGCTCAGCAACATCCCCAGCAGGCTGCCCCTCCTTCCCGGATGGTGCTGGGTGGCTCGGGGCCTCGCTTGCCCTGCCTGCCTCTCGTCTCTGACCGGAGGTTTACTTTTTATACCCCTGGTTCTGCAGGGCAGGCCAGGATATGGAAAAGCTGGCAGGGCAGCTGCCGAAGCCTTCAGCTACCAGCCCTGTCAGCAGCAGGATCCACTGAGCCCAGGGCTGTTCTGGTTCACTGAGGTAGGGCTGTGCCCAGTAGGATCCTTCATTAGGAGATGCAAGGCAGCACCCCCTGCAATGTCCTGCCAGCGGACAGCAGCCTGCTTGCTCTAATAGGACAACCAGAAATCAGAGATGACCCTCATGGTCCAATCACTACTCTCACCTTCCTCCTTCTCTGAGGCTTCAGACCACTGAGCCTCCCAACTCCACAAAGCACTCCATTGTCAAGACCATGAGCCCTACCCTTTGCAGAAAGGTAAGGGTTTTTTCTCCTCTCCTCTCTCCCCAGGACCTGGGGAAGGCTACTTTTTTTTTTTTTCATCTTTCAAACCCTTTTCCAAATCATAATTGAAATATGAAACTCCTCAGGGGCAGGACCCCATGCAGGGCTCTGCATCAGATAGAGAGAGACACAGCAACCCATCCTATAACGTTTTTGATTGGAGCCTTTAGAACAATTTCGAGAAGCAGGAACTTCAATGGCCACCTCCCTTGACATTCACCTCAGGCACACCTTTGGCTGTGGGCACATACCTAGAGTCCACACCGAGAATCTGAGTGTCCTGCAAGTGTGTGAAACACACAAGTCCTAGGGATCAGATCTGGGGCAGAGGGAGAAAATTGCCCAGGAAGAAAACAAAATAAAAGTCCTTTGCCCACACAATGTCCAAGCAGCAGGCTCCAGGCCACAGAGCAGCCTCCTCTCCTCTATTTCCCTCAGGCCAATCCAGGTGGAAACCGCTTTTTGGTAGAAGATCTGCCATCAACCACGCTGTACAGGGAGGGGGAAATAGGCCTATCTGGAAACACACGTGATTGCCAAGCCTCCAGGGCCACCTCTTGAGCAGGTAAGAGCCTCCCCCAGGAATGGCCCCCAGAATGCACTGGGCTTATCCCACTCGGGGCCTCTGGCTAGCAAAGATGCGAGAGAAAGGCTTCTCAGCCTCCCCGAGCAACTAAACCATCTAAACGAGTGTGTGGGCTGCTTCATGGCTCATTTCTAACTGCAAAGTGCCAAAAGACAAAAGGCCAAAGGGGAAATGAGATGTCAAGTCCTCCCTACTGCCTCCATCACACACCTGCAGTCAAACATGGTGGCCTTTTAAAACTGGCCTGGGAAGCCTTCCCCACTGGGGCAAGTTTGCACGCTCCAGGCCCAAGAGTCGCAGGTTTGGGCCTGTGCTCAGCTCTGTAAAAAGCACCCTCTCGGTGCAGACACTCTGGTTGCTGAAGGGATTTTTAGTCCCTTTCTGCAGGGACAAGGAACTGGGGTGCATCGGGGAAGGGTTTTATCACCAGCCAGGGAGACTGTTCCCACACCACAGTGAAAGGCAGTCTCCATCGCCTCGGCACTGCACCGACCCACGTGGAGGGCACAAGTCACACACAAGTTTGTATTGACACGACAGGGTAACCCGGGATCCTGGGTCAGCCTGAGTGAGTGGGGACCATCGCACAGCCCTTATCGCTCCCAGCGAAGGCGTGGTTTCTTCACCCACCGGTCCAACCTGCTTATGGGGTGTCTTCCATCACCCCTACATGTTTCTCCCCGCCCACCTGGAGGCACCGCTTCCCCGTTCTCGGCCACCTCCCCCTGCGCGTTTTCTTCTTCTCCATCCTACTGTGAGGTCAGAATCCTGTGCTTACGACACCTCGGTCTGTTGCCATGGAAACAAGGGCGGATTAAGGCTGGAGCGCGGAGCGCAGGGATCAGGCCCCTCGGTTACCTGAGCTCTCGCTTCAGCCGGTTCCCGCAGGGCCCGGACTGTCCGCCGCAGGCGCCGAAGCTCGTCGGCAACCCGGCCCGAGCCAGGGACGGACAGGGGAGTGGGGGCGGCGGGGCGCGGAGCCCACCCGGACTTGCGAGGGGAGAGAAGCAGAGGCAGAGGTCGGGGCGGCGGGTGGTGGGGCCCACGGACTCACGGTGTGGTCACCTGCCCTCCCTGGGCCCCGGGGACCGCTCCCCGCGCGGCAGCCACGTGGGGGCGCGGCGGAACTTCCCCAGCACTGGCGCCAACTTTGCAACGCTCGGCAGTGAGCCGGGCTGCCCGAGGGTCGTGGTGAGGTGGTCACTGGGCCAGACCTCAAGTTGAGCCCGGCACAGGCAGCAGCGCACGCAGCCGGCACGGCCTCCGCCTTCGCATCCCTCCGCTCCAGGGGTAGGGAAAGTTTGAGGAACCAGACATTAGGCGCTAGCCATCCCCCTCGACCGCTGGGTGCCCGGACCCGGTCCCTGGAGACCAGAGCTGGGTTGCAGGGAAGGTGCCGGCGTCCGGGCCCCACCTGGGAAGCTAGGGCGCACGGTGAGTGCCCGGGCCGCGCGGTGACTGACGGAAGGCTGCACTGGAGCGGGTTGGACCGGCCCCCACAAAGCGGCAGAAGCCGGCGACGTGTGCCTGCGCGGGGGACGGAGCCTGCAAGTGCAAAACTTTGTAATAGCAAAGCAAAGGTCCCAGGAGGCCAGCTCCCCTTCCATCATGGGCAGCTCACCGTGGTCTCGAAATGACCTCGTCGAGCCTGATCCCTAGGCCTGGTAGCTTGATCCATGGGGCAAATCCCGTGTCTCCCAAGGGGCCACGGAACCCGGCTGAGCTCCAGCAACAACCCCTCCGCGGGTGCGCACCCGCCAAGCCCGCCAGCCCGCCAGGGGCTGCTCCCGGGCCGGAGCCCCGGCTCCGGGCAGCTCCCAGGATCGCGGCTCTGCCCCGTGCGCATCCAACTCCAACTTGCCCCTGCGGCTCCAACTCACCTTTGCGAAGCATGTTGGCCGCGGGGCCGCCACTCTGAGGTCGGCCTAGACGCGCTCCCTCCGGGGTCTGGATTCAAATCCTTGGGCGCTGGCTGCAGCTAATCCGAGCGCGTCGAGGCGGCGGCAAGCCGGGGATCCGCTTGTGCCCGGCGGAGCGGCCCCGCAGGGGCATGGTGAGCCCGAGCCCCGCGCAGAGGGCACCGGCGCCCACCAGCAACCGCGGCGCTGCCCAGCAGCCCCGCGCGCTCGCTAAGCCCCGGGACGAGCGGCTTGCTCTGCGAATCCGGCGGCCTGCTTCTGCAGCCCAGAGCACTTTGCAGGCGGTTTTGAGGGGGGACGCCGCCCCCCGGCCGCGGCCCCCTCCTTTCCGCCCCCTCGGGCCGCCGCCGCCGCTGCTGCTGCACAAGGGCGCTCGCACGCAACGCGGAGCTCCGGGGAAAGCGCCCGGCGCGCGTTTGCAGGACCGAGCGAGCGGCGGAGCGGGGCGCCTCCCTTCCTCCCCCCGGCTTCCCCCACCTTTCCTCCTCCCACCCTCCTTCCCTCCCTCGCTAGCTCCCTCCCCCTCGCTCCGATCCCCGCCCCCGCTCACGGAGCGCCTCCCATACAAAATTTATGAAAGTGCTCTCAGCTCGCGGTGCCGAGCGCCGTCCTATTCCCAGGGCAGCGGCGCTCAGCCGCGCGGCGCCGCCTCCCAAGGTGTTTTCACTGAGCCCGCCCCCGGGGACGACCCTCCACCCCCGGGCGTCCAAGTACCTGTCCCAGCCCCCGGGCCGGTCGTCTGACCACTCGAAAAGCCCCTCCCCGTCCCCGTGGGCTCCCCAAAGCTCGTACCCGCAGCCCAACCCCCCGTCCGTTCGCCCTTCGCGGATGGAGGTCACCCAGCCAGGCAGCTGGAAGCGTGCGCTCAGCCGACCAGCTGGGACGAGACGACCGCCGCCCAGAGCCCGCGGTCACAAGTCCGCATCCCTGCCCATCTCCTCTGGGGTCGGCTCCGCTTCCTCCTAGGAGGCTCGACGGCTCCTCCCAGCCCGGGGCAGCTCCGACAGACCCTGCCGCCTCGCATCCTGCGTCCCAGGACACTATTCTTTTGGGGAAGAGGTGTGGCGTGCCCCCAGGCGGGTCTAGACCTTGTAGCAAGCATTCTAGGAGGCCCAGTTGCAAACCCAGAGGGAGGGAAGAACCAACATGGACCTCCAGTGAGCTTCCCCCGCCTAGAGGGCCTCTGATTTCCCTCCGTCTACACAGACCCCGCCGGGGCTTTGTAGAAAATGGAGGAGGCGCCGCCTAGAAAGTAGGTCCCGCAGGGGGCAGATTGCCTGAGCGTTCAGGCTAGGCAAGATCCTGGGTGGAGGCCGGCACCCCCTACTGGCCTGGGATAAGAGGGGTCCTGGCAGAGGAAAAAGTGGGCTAAGTCACGCATTCACCACATATTCACTGGGGGGCTGTCATGTGTAAGGCACTACTATTCTTGGGACTCCAGCCAATGCAAAAGATTAGGCCCTGCCTTTGTGGAGTTTACAGTCTAACCGGGACCTAATGCGGGAAGTCTCCATGAGCCGGTGCTTGGGAGGAAAATGGTGGTGCTCTGGAGCTGAAATGAGGGGCCAGGGAAAGCTCTTTGCGCAACTGACACCTAAGCAGAGATACAATTAAAGTGAGAGGATGAGTTGTGTGATTTGTTGGAGAAAAACCTGGCACTGTAGGAAGACCAAGAAGGCCAGTATCATTCATTCATCATGCACTCAATGCACTGAAGCTAGGGTGTGAGCTAACGATATAGGCTTGGCTTTTCAGAAGCTTAGGGAAGGAAGACCCACAATCCGTTTTCGAATGTGACAAGAGGAGATACATAGTGTGGGAGAGGTCTCTGCGGGCTCTGTAGGGACGTGAAGGACCATCAGGAAGGCTTCACAGAAGAGGTGCCATTTGGGTTCGATCTTGAGGGCTGTGTTCAACAGGCTGAGAAGGAGAAAGGCCATTCTAGGAAGGAGAGAATTGCAGCCGTGAGAACAAGGTGAGACAGCAAGCTTGTTGGGAAGATTGGTCCATCTTGAGGTGGGGACTGAAGGCATTCTTTCTCCTAGCCTTGACCAGCTGCAGGGCTGGGCTGCCCCCGCTCCCTGCCTGAGCCCTGCCAGGTTGATACTAAAGCCGAACTCAACGACACAACTTGCAGAGGCCCTCCACAGGTAAACCGAGGCCCAGGGAGGTTGAACAACTTGCTCAGCATCATACAGCAGATCAGGGCCAAACTGTCAGCCTGAAGCGGGGTGTGTTACTCCTCCTGCCACCTCCCCAAGCCGCCTCCCCATGAACCCCTGCCCCACAAACTCCAGCATTTCAGGCAAAGTTGGCTGGAACTGGGCGTGAGTGTGAGAAGCAGAGTTATTTCAGCCTCAGCAGGGCTGAGTGCGGCTTTGGAGTCCAGCCAGGGGTGGGGGTGACTGTAGGCGGGTGTTGTGGTTAATGTGGGGGTGCACTGTGCCCGCCTTCTTGTCAGGCAGTAATTACTCAGACTGCTGAGTAACTCAGGCAGGGAGACCCCCCACAGACAGATGGAGGTGTTCTTGGACCAAGTTGATTGGCAGCCCCCAATGTTTTGAGCTGCAGGGTCTTGGGGGACATGCTCACATCTGTCCTTGATGTCTAGTTGGCCTGGACATCACCTGGTTTCTTTTGGGGGGCTGGGGCAGCTCATTCAGCACAGAGGCTGTAGTAGTGCAATGTTATAAGACAATGGGGACCTTCCATTATCAAGCACCTCTACCTCTGCCGCCCCCACCTCTACCTCAGAAAAAGCCCCAGCAGGGTGCCGGCCAGGGAGAAGCCACTGCTCTGCAGAAGCCAATCTTTTC
Source organism: Myotis yumanensis (assembly GCF_028538775.1). Taxonomy (NCBI): domain Eukaryota; kingdom Metazoa; phylum Chordata; class Mammalia; order Chiroptera; family Vespertilionidae; genus Myotis; species Myotis yumanensis. The sequence goes on along the minus strand of NW_027223767.1, from coordinate 18,339,252 downwards.
CCTCTTGGAACTTAAAGCAGCATCCAGAACCAGAGCTGGACCTTCGTGTTGTAAAGGGGGAGAAGCTGGACTGAGGGGATCCCTAGAATTGATATCCTGCGCCCTGGGGATCCAGAGAAACTGAGGAAGATGGGAAGTTGAGGCTGGACTCTCATCAAGGTGAGAGGTGTGTTCTTCGGAGCCATGTTGGCCACATCCCTGCTCAAAGTGGTGACTGTCGGAAGAGCATGAGTCGGTGGCCGGAGGGGCAGAACATTGACCCCTTTTGGTCCTCCTCTTGGCTGCTCACGGCCAGCCTGCCCAGCCAGCCCTCTCTCTGGGCAGCCTCCCAGGCAGGGCCAGTCCCCGGCTGCTTGTTTTTCACTTCTCTCTGCACCTTAATTAGGAGTTTCCAAGCCGGGAGGGCCTCCAGGGGAGCCTGAGGCCACAGAGCTGTCTTAAAGGGCCAGCTGTGCTCACATCACCACTGCAGATAGGGGAAGATGGTGCCAGAAGGCTGGGTGGGCAAATGGCTCTGGGGAACCATTGCTCTATGGGGCAGACCTTGCTGAAGGCCAGTCTTGAAGGTACTTTGCTCCTTCAAAGGTCCGCGCTGTCTCACTGGCTGCTCTGCCTTCCCTTTGGGATCCCAGGAGCTCAGCCACGAGCAGGAGAATCTACCATAAGCCTAAGGGGCAGCCTGGGCAGGGAAAACGTGGGCCAGAATCCAGAATCTGCGTCCTTGGACTGCCCCATCCTCACAGGAAGCACATCAGGCTCAGGACCTTCTCCTGGTAGCATTTCTTCACCTGTGACCCCTCTACTCTGTGGGTTCTAAAGGTGAGAAGGGCCCTAGCTGGTTTGGCTCAGTGGCTAGAGAGTCAGCCTGTGGACTAAAGGGTCTTGGGTTCGATTCCGGTCAAGGGCACGTGCCCGGGTTTCGGGCTTCATCCCCAGTGTGGGGCGTGCAGGAGGCAGCCAATCAATGATTCTCTCTCATCATTGATGTTTCTATCTCCCTCTCCCTCTCCCTTCATCTCTGAAATCTATATATATATGAAAGGCACCCCACCCAGGCGCTCTGGAAATCGGCACCAAGACTCAATTTGGAGCTGGGCACAGAGTTCTATCCTGTGGGGCAGAGGGGTCCTCCTAGGTAGGGAATGTGGCTCCACCTACACGCGTCCACTGCCTTTACGGGGCGCGGGGGAGGGAGGAAGCAGAAGGAAGACCTGGTGGTGTCCCCGTTCACAGATCGGCCCCGCAGAACTCGGGCAGGAAGTGGGCAGATAGGGGAGGGAGCCCTGCCCCGGGAGTGCCAGGTTCGGGTCCGCGGGGAGAGTGCCGCGCTGCGGCCCGGGGCCACTAGGGGCTCTCGCGAGCCCCGACCTTGCGGGCAGAGCCGGGCCCACAGCGGCCCCGCCCCTTCCTTCTCCTCCAGGGCCCCGCCCAGCCAGGCCCCGCCCCTCGCCGCCGCTCGGCGAGCGATCGCCCCGCCTGCGCGCTCCGCGTTCCTCTAGCGCTGCCTTTTCGGTCCCCACGTGGGCGGGCCGGTGATGGCGGCGCTGGTGGCCTCCGAGGCGGTGGGGCCGGGCGGCCGGAACGGCCCCGGCAGAGGTGGGTGCTTATGACGCTGCGGCCTCTGGACCTCGCGTCCCCGGGTAGGGCCTCCCCAAGTCAGAGACGGGACCAGCCCCCTTTCTTCGCCAGACCTGGGAGGCCCGCCGTCACTCGCTCAGGGCCGCTGTCACCGGAGCCCAGGGGTGCTCGTGTGGCCTTCGGGCGCGATCGTGAGCAGCCAGCCCCTCCCGGGAGCGTGTGGTCCTGAGGCCAGAAGCTGCCCTCCGCGTGGCCGGCAGGCAGGGGCGTGAAGAAGGAAGACTCACGGGGAAGTCGGACCTGGCTGGGAGCGGGGAGCCCGGCGCCTTGCAGCGGGCCTTCCCCGGGGGTCGCAGGGAACGCTTGCAGGGAAGGGGCTCGTGGTTTCACCCACCAGGCACTTACTGAGCGCCCACTGAATACCAGGCCTGTGCAAGGTGCAGGGACTAGACGCGGGGACCTCGCTCTTCCCGTGGATACTGACGTAAACGGGAGTTTTAGCCACGTGCTAAAGGGGGCGGCGGCTGCTGGTCCTTGGGGCTAACTGAGCTGCTAAGAGTACCAGCTCCTGCACCTCAACAACCACAAGGGACTCGGGCCCAGGAGCACGGGGCTGGTTGCTCCAAGGCCTTTGACAGGCCTTAACAAAACCCTAGTGGTGACATTCACATCTGGCCTCAGGGCCCCGATGGGCCATGCTAGTTCCCCACTTCACCACCACCCCACCCTCCAGGCCTGGGAGAATCCCACCTATCAGAGCAAAGGGCCCTAACAGAAGTTCCGGCACAGATAGTACAGACTCAGCCAGTATTCACTGATGTACTTAACTGCTCGCCTCATTACGTTCCGAACTGTCTGGCTCCTAAACTGAATTGTGGGGCCTAGGATGCGGATTAAGGGCTTCAGCTTTGCTCAGGGGCGGCAGTGTTTTCTCCTTTAATCGGGGGTTGTAATTATTTGTATGCCTACATTTACCCCCACTAGACTACTGTCCCTAAAGATCGAGGCCACTTTCTGCCCTTAAACCTATTTGCCCACAGTCCTGTCTAGAGTATGTTGTTTCCATTCTTCGTGGGGTGGAACAGTGGGACCAGGGAACTTGCTAAGTCAGTTAAACGTATGGTGTTGATTTCCCTTTTAAATGAGGAGAAGGAAGAGTGCAGGAATTAACCAGTGTAATGAGTGTACTCAAGTAAGGAAGGCAATCTTTTTAAAAAATACATATTTTTATTGATTTCAGAGAGGATAAGAGAGGGAGAGAGAGATAGAAACATCAAGGATGAGAGAGAATCATTGATTGACTGCCTCCTGCACACCCCATACTGGGGATCAAGCTGGCAACCTGGGCATGGGCCCTGACCCGGAATGGAACCGTGACCTCCTGGTTCACAGGTTGACGCTCAACCACTGGGCCATGCCAGCTGGGCAGGAAGGCAGTCTTTTACATTAGAATTTGTAACAGTTGTGCTGGTTCTAGATCTCTTATCTAGGACCTCAGAACTTCAAGGTGTTCTCAGGTTGGGGGAGGAGGCACATTTTCCCAGAATTCTTGGGCTGCCATGGCTCCTGGATTTTCCTCAGGGCTGTTCTCTATCAAGGAGTAGCTGTATGGACTTTTTTCCCATTTGCCCCTCAATTCAGTCCCCCGGTGTCACCTCTGCTCTCCTGAGGTAAGGGGTGAACTGTACCCCATTCATGTTTCAAGTCTTTGATTCCCAATAATCTCACAACATGGAAATGAATTGTGCAGGTTTCCTCCTGGCTGGAGTTTGCTTTCCAGCAGCTGCAGGATGAACTCAGTGGGGAAGATGGCTGGGCGAGCCCCAAGGGGTCTGGGATCTGGGACTGAAACTTCGGTGGAGCTAACAGCTTAGCTGAGTCTGGCTGTGGGATTGGCCAGGTACTGATGCAGGCCCTACATTAATCCTAGGTCGAGTCCCTCGGGGCCGCTTGGCCAATCAGATACCCCCTGAGATCCTGAACAACCCCCAGCTGCAGGCAGCTATTCAAGTCCTGCCTTCCAACTATAACTTTGAGATCCCCAAGACCATCTGGAGGGTCCAGCAGGCCCAGGCCAAGAAGGGTAAGCTGCCAAGCTTTGAGCTGGGGTGGGGGTGGAGCGGTTGCCTGGCCTCTACCTACCCATCCTCTGCTCTCATGTGTCTGCTTTGTCTTGCAGTGGCCCTGCAAATGCCGGAAGGCCTTCTCCTCTTCGCCTGCACCATTGTGGATATCTTGGAAAGGTGAGGTTTGGGGTACAGGAAAGGGAGCTGAGCCAAGACCCCATGGCCATTACAGCTTTGCCTGTTGACATGATTCTTTCCTTCTGGACCTCTGCCTTACGACCATGCACATACAAAGGGAAAAATTAAGACAGAGCAGTTGGTGGGGCCTGAGGAGAAACCTAAGCATCCTCAAAGCTGACCCTGGAATGGGCTGAGTCGACAGCTCCAGGTCTGGCCAAGGGGAACCTTTATTTCTGGCACATCTTGGGGAATAGGGGAAGGAGGGGCTTAGTGGGGAGAAGTGCCTTAGAGACGGTATTCATTTCCTCTACTCCTTTCCTCTGAGTTTCTTCAATACAATGAGCCATCCTTGGGCGGAAGGGGTGAGTGCTCAGCCATCTGGAACCCACACAGGAACAGGGAGGGAGAATGGAGAAAGGGGAGGTCATCTCGTGATGGGAACCTCCCACTTCCCTGCTGCTGTCCTCCCCCCACCCTGCTCCTAATCCCGCTGCCACAGACTCCCTTCCCTGCTCCCATCCTCTTGCCCTGTAGGGATGCTCTCTGGGGCTTGGGCCAATTTGCATACATTTTAATCTATAAAAAATTAAGTGCTCAGGCTGACTCAGATGCCTGGGCTGAATTCTAAGGAGCTGAATAATCTGCTTTTGTGCACAACTGGTTTGGGGATGGGGATGGGGATGGGGAGGGAGGCGGGGAGGGGCTGCCTGGCAGCAGTTCAGCTTTCCCCACCACGCCCTCAGGAGAGAAATGGAGTAACCTCAGTCACTGCGCCAGAATGCCTGCCCCAGGGATGGGTCTCTCAGGGAAGAGCTGGTCCTCTGCTCCATTCCTGTAGTGAATTCAGGGGGGTGAAGGGTCTTCCCACCCACCCCCAACCCACAGTGATTCAGGCCTGGCAGCAGATCTCCTGGCAATGTGCTGGCCGGAGCCCACTCTTCCTGACACATGGGGCGTGTGGGCAGTGCCATGTGCTATGGGGGAGCTATGCATGGGTCCCCCCATCCTGGGCACAGAGGGCCCTGATTAAGGGTGAGGATTAGCAGGGGGTCTGGGCATCAGGGAGGCTGTGTGTGCCCACATATGCATGCCCACGCACCCCATAGTGCCAGGACTTGGGGGCAGGTGCCTTTGCATGTGTGTACATGCTCACTGCTCTGGGTGGGAAGCGTCAGGAGGTCTGTGTTTGCTTGACCCTGTGCCTGCCAGTCTGAGATTTGGGGGTCCCTCTTGCAGTCTGAGCCCGAGCAGAGGCATCAAGGTGCTACAGAGACCATCCCCATACAGCTATAGTTCCAGGAGCTGCTGCCAGGGCTGGAGGAGGTGGCAGCTGGGCCCCTCCTACTCTTTGTTGGCAGCAGTGGCAACTGCCTACCCAAGGAATTGGGTGAGGTGGAGAGGGAGGCACTGGGCCCTGAGATCCTTGCACAGGGTTAGATCTCTCTGCCACCTCGCTCCTTGGACCACTGTGCCACTGTTGTCCATCCCCACAGGTTCACAGAGGCCGAAGTGATGGTGATGGGTGATGTGACCTACGGGGCTTGCTGTGTGGATGACTTTACTGCAAGGGCCCTGGGAGCTGACTTCCTGGTGCACTATGGCCACAGCTGCCTGGGTATGGCAGACCGGGACACCTGGACCCTGGCAGGGCTGGTAGGGAGGCAGGATTGCACGCTGATTTCCATCACAGCGCCTGGTCCTGCTTGCAGGCATGAGGTCCCTCCTGGTTTCTGGGATGGCCTCAGCCTTCCTGCTCTGCAGGTGGATCTTTCCTTTGGATTTGGTTGCCTTGGAAACCATGCTGCTGTCCCAGATACGGGTGTTTGAAAGGCTGTTGGTATAACAGGCTGCCCCCTTACCCCTGCGCAACCCCCCCCCCCCCACCAAGTGACCAAGGAGGAGCCTCTAACAGACCTGTGACGCCCCTCTCCCCCACCACTTCCTTCTATCCCCAGCTTGAAGCCACTGGCTTCTCAGAGACATTGGCCTGGGCCAGGCCTTCTGCCTTCCAAACCACAGTCTCCTGAACTCTTCCCTCCTCCCAGTTCCCATGGACACCTCTGCCCAAGACTTCCGGGTGTTGTATGTCTTTGTGGACATCCGGATAGACACTACCCACCTACTGGACTCTATCCGCCGCACCTTTCCCCCAGCCAGTGCCCTGGCCCTGGTCAGCACCATACAGTTTGTGTCAACTTTGCAGGTAAGTGGACAGACAGCAGCCAGTCTCTAAGCTATTCTTAGGTCCCCGTGCCAGGTGCTGAGGCTGGTCCTCTGGCCCTGGCTCTCCCTCCCCATCCACTTGCTTTCCTTCTCTTGTTTTCCCTACAGACAGTTGCCCAGGAGCTGAAAGCTGAGTATCGCATGAGTGTCCCACAGTGTAAGCCCCTGTCCCCTGGGGAGATTCTGGGCTGCACATCACCCTACCTGCCCAAAGAGGTGGAGGCTGTTATGTAAGTGAAAAATGGGGGTGTCAAATTTACAGACATAAGAAATGAACCCTGGGAGTCTAAAACTCCTTAACTATTTGCTCAAGGTCACCTGCAAGATGGGGTCCAAATAGGGTTTCAGATTTTCTGTCTCCCTCACCAGCGCCCTTGTCCACTGTCTGGAAGGCTATGCTCAGGGTGGGGCAGGAATCAGAGGGCCTGATGGGGGGTGAGGGTGGGCTAGAAATGGTGGGACTATAATTGGAGAAGATGGATGGGTATACCCAGGCTGTAGCCCCATTAATTTAGCATCCGGACAGCTAACAAGTAGGAGCGGCGTGTCTCCTGCTGCCTAATTATTTTAGGTAATGGAAATGCTTAATGTTGTGTGAATGCAGCCAACCTCAGAGCTGACAGCTCCTGGCTGGGACTGGGAGGGGAGCCCCGCTCCTACTAATGGCAGGAAAGAAGGCAGGGGCACTCCCCTGCCTTAGCCCACCTTTGGGGCTGCAGATTCTGGTTCCACGGGTCTTGCTGTGCTCACACAGACACCCCTGCCCCTAGACACCCCTGCCCATAGACACCCCTGCCCCTAGACACCCCTGCCCATAGACACCCCTGCCCCTAGACACCCCTGCCCCTAGACACCCCTGCCCATAGACACCCCTGCCCCTAGACACCCCTGCCCATAGACACCCCTGCCCACAGACACCCCTGCCCACTGCCAGCCCAGGCCTGGCGGTCCTGCTTCCCAAGAGGCATTTCCCTTGTGCCTCTGTCTGCATAACTGAGCTCACAGATGCCTACCCTTGGGGCCTTTGACATGTGTGTTGGGGGGAGGGAAACCCTGAGTGTTGGCCATTCCTCAAAATTCGGTGTGGTCTCCCAGAGAAGGCGCTGCCATGGCAGGTTTTCTTCCTTGCTTTGGCCTCTTTGTGTTCTGCGAAGGTACTGTTAGAGATAGCATCTCCCGGGGCATGCTGGGTACAGCCTCCTGATGGTTAGGCCTAGAGTTGAGCCCTAGATATACTGCTCCATAGATGTGTGACTTGGGCAAGTTCCTTTTTTTTCTCTTTAATCTTCACCCGAGAATATTTTTCCATTGATTTTTTTTAGAGAGAGTGGAAGAGAGGGAAAGACAGAGAGAAATATCGATATGAGAGAAACATTGATTGGTTGCTCTGCATGCACCCTGACCAGGGCCCGGGCCTGGGAGGAGCCTGCAACCCAGGTATGTGCCCTTGACTGGAATCGAACCCGGGACCCTTGGGTCCACAGGCTGAAGTTCTTCTATCCACTGAGCCAAACCAGCGAGGGCTTTTAAGTATGTTTTTATTGATTTGAGAGAGAGAGGAAGGAAGAGGGGGGGAGAGAGAGAGAAACATTGATTGGCTGCCTCCTGCACACCCCCTACTAGGGATCGAGCCCACAATCTGGGCATGTGCCCTGACGAGGAATCGAACCAACTGGCAACATACAACCAACTGAGCCACACTGACCAGGGGTGGGCAAGTTTCTTACCATCCCTGAACCTCAGTTGTATCTTGTAAAATGGGAACAGTATAGGTAGCTTAGAGGACTATTCGATAGGTCTGAGTGAAGTCATCCATGCCAGGTGCTCACCCAGGCCCAGTGCACAGCAGGCATGTGTCCAATAAACAGTATCTATTGTTACAACTCAGGAGCTGGACCCAGGAGCTAGTTAGGGCAGAGAGTAGCCAGTGTGTACCTGGAACCTCATTTACAGCTTAGATGACACCCTGAACATTACTCCCTTGTCTGTATTGAGCGAGGGAGAATCTGTCCCCCCGCCCCCAACCCACCTCCAAGTGAGGATCTCTACAGCCTGGAGCAGCCTTACCTGGCCTCAGCTGTGCCTTTACCCCCAGAAGGTTGGGGGCGTTCTTAGCTTCTGCATCATATAACTAGAGGGGCTTTACGGTCATCCAGTTCAAGCTCCTTTTTGACATGTAAGAAAACCAAAACCTCAGGAGGTGAAATGACTTGTTCCAGTTCACATACAGCCAGGAGGCACGGCCAGCCAAGAACGCAGTCCTCTGTACCCCAAGCCAGTGCCTGCTGCTTCTGTTGCCCCACCACACTTACCACCACCCCCTTTTGGCCCCCCTGCAGATATCTTGGAGATGGCCGCTTCCATCTGGAGTCTGTCATGATTGCCAACCCCGATGTCCCTGCTTACCGGTATGGGCTGAGCTGGACCAACCAGTTGGGGAAAGGGTGCAATTCTCTGCCACTGAGGCCCTTAATCAGCCAAATCCTCATTCTCTGGCCCTTTAGCAGCCCCCAGCCCTAAAGATATGAGGTACTTGGGTCCTGAATCTAATATCAAACCTAGTGCTGCTGCTGCACAGTACCTGCCCGTCCCCTGGGATTCACATGGACATCCTAAAACCTGCTCCCACTCCTGCCTGCCCCGCTGTGGGACTGGTCTTCCCAGTGACAATCCATGCGCTTGCCTCTGTTCCTAATTACCTGCATGGAGCCTAAAGGTTCAGGAGACCAAGGGGCTGAGTCAGGGAGCTGTGTATACAGCCCAAGTCCCACAAGTGGCTGTCATTGTGACCCTGACAGCTTCTTTTCCAGATATGATCCATACAGCAAAGTCTTATCCAGAGAGCACTATGACCATCAGCGAATGCAGACTAACCGCCAAGAAGCCATAGCCACTGCCCGCTCAGCTAAATCCTGGGGCCTTATCCTGGGCACTTTGGGCCGTCAGGGCAGCCCCAAGATTCTGGAGGTGAGAGGGCTTGGGATGGCCTCTGGGGAAGGGACTGACTGGGAAACCATCAGGCAGTGGGAAAAATCAGTAGGCCAAAGAATTTAGCCTTGGCAGCTTGATCATGACGACTCCAGCTCTGCCTTCCTCTACCACCAGCACCTGGAATCCAGGCTGCAAGCCTTGGGACTTCCCTTCGTGAGGCTGCTGCTCTCCGAGATCTTCCCCAGCAAGCTCAGTCTGCTTCCACAGGTGGACGTGTAAGTTTCTTCACCTTATCTATCTAGCTACGACTGGCTAGCGAAGTTTAGAATTTGGGTCCTGCCTTGCACATATGGAGGGCTGGAGTCAATAGGAATTGCTTCCATGATCATGAAAGTCTAATATTTACAGAGCACTCATCCAGCAGAGGCTGCTCTAGATCACACATATTTTGTCTGTCTCAGGGCTGACAAACAACTGCACCGTCACAGTGGTTCTGTATGAGATGACATTGGCATCTGCATTGTACCAGGCACTAAATTTGATTCTGGGAATACTCTCACAAAGGAGTTGCCCAGGCCCTGCCCTCAGAAAGCGTGTAGTCAGGGAAGGAAACAGAAGACAAGCAACACTACAGTGTTATTCTGAACAGCAGTACGTTACCGTCTTCACTTTAGAATTCATAAGCATTCATTGGGTGTGTTGGGGACACGGTCCTGTTCTTCACATGCTGCCCAGGAGAGGGGAAGACCTCCCTCGGGTCTGATCCGACTTCCCTTCCCAGGTGGGTACAGGTGGCATGTCCACGCCTCTCCATTGACTGGGGCACAGCCTTCCCCAAGCCGCTGCTGACACCGTATGAGGTAACACACCAACATTTGAGGGAGTGGACTTTGCACCTGGTTCTGTCAGGGAGGGATCTGAAGTGGAGTCGGGTAGGCGGGCAGTACTTCCTAGTAGTTACAGCTGAGCCACTTCCTAGCTGAGTGGCCTTGGGCAAGTCTCTTAACCTCTTTGAGCCTGACATTCCCTCTGTGTTACATTGACAACAGGATCTCTAGGCCACTGTGAGGATGAAATAATCCTGTGCAGAAAAGTGTTGGCAAATGTTTTTGTCCGGTTTTCCTCCTCTAGGCGGCGGTGGCCCTGCGGGACATTTCCTGGCAGCAGCCCTACCCCATGGACTTCTATGCCGGCAGCTCCTTGGGGCCCTGGACGGTGAACCACGGACGAGACCGGCCCTCCCAGGCACCCCGCCGGCCTGCGATGGCGAAGGTAGGCAGGGATTCCCAAGGAGGGAGGAGTGGTCGCTCCCTAGCGACGCGTGCCGAGGCCGCCGCCATGCGGCCGCTACGGGAAATGCATGCGACGACGTCGCAGAAGTGGGACCCTGACCAAAGTGTGCAACTCAGATGCAGGAGGGATCCGCGCTCCTTTCTCCAGCCGTGACTTGCCAGGGTTGCAGCTGCAGAGACGAGGAAGTGGTGCCACTCGCTCCGTGAGACGCTCCTGAGTCTCAGGTATCTGCCCTGCGTTGGCCGCGCCCCACCCCTCCGCCGTGTCTTGGGAACGCTCGCTCGCTCTGAGGCCCCCCTTCAGGGTGTTGCCGGCCTTTTGGCTCCGCCCCTCGCATAATTCAACTTCCGGTCGGGGAGAGGCCGCTTCCGTCCCCTATGGCGCGCTGCCCCGCACTATGGCCCCGCCGCAACCTCTGCGCGTGTTGTGCTTGGCGGGTTTCCGGCAGAGCGAGCGGGGCTTCCGCGAGAAGACGGGAGCGCTGAGGAAGGCCCTGCGGGGCCGCGCCGAGCTTGTGTGCCTCAGCGGCCCGCACCCGATCGTGGACCCAGCGGGCGCCGGGCCCGAGTCCGGTGAGAGGAGTCCTGCCCCGGAAATGCGTTCCGAGTCTTCTCTACTTTGCCTCGAGTCCTCTCTATCTTGCCTCGTCTCTAAAACACTTTTCAGCGCACCCCTACTCTATCCTCATTCATTCCTCCCACCCTCCCACTTCATTCTACCCATACCTGTCATTTCTTTCATCCCAGCCTCCCATGTTTACACTTTGATTTGTTCCGCCCGCCCTTCCCTTTGCCAATCAATCTATTCCCAACCTCAGACTTGCTTCTCTCCCTGTCATTCCCAAACCCTCCCTTTCTCATTTCTTTCCTCCTGCATCCCCCTTGCCCTAACCCCACCCCATCCCCCGTATCTCTGTAGGGTCCTGCCCTCCGGAGGAGCAGCCTCGAGGCTGGTGGTTTTCGGAACAGGGGGCAGACGTTTTCTCCGCGCTGAAAGAGCCCGCGGTGTGCAGAGGTCTGGAAGAAGCCTTGGGGACGGTGGCACAGGCACTGAACGAGCTGGGACCTTTTGATGGGCTCCTTGGTTTCAGCCAGGGGGCAGCGCTAGCAGCCCTTGTGTGTGCCCTTGGCCAAGCAGGCGATCCCCGTTTCCCCTTGCCAAGGTTTATCATCTTGGTATCTGGTTTCTGTCCTCGGGGCCTTGGCCTCCAGGAATCCGTCCTGCAGGGTCCCTTGTCGCTGCCTTCACTCCATGTTTTTGGGGACACTGACCGTGTCATCCCCTCTCAGGAGAGTATGCAACTGGCTAGCCGATTCACTGGATCCACCACTCTCACCCACTCTGGTGGCCACTTCATTCCAGCAGCTGCACCACAGCGCCAGGCCTACCTCAAGTTCTTGGACCAGTTTGCAGAGTGAAAGATCAACACATGCCTGGGTCCCTGTATCCTCCTTCTCACCCCAGTGGGGACACTGACTTTGGGGCAGCCTCTATGATCCCTGCTCTCCCTTTGTCCCTACCCTGGGACCTCCACTGCTATTTGTGCTCCTCACCATCACCAAGTAAGACAAATACCAGTTCTTGCTCCCCGGTGTGGCTCAGTGGTTGAGCTTTGACCTATGCACCAGGAGATCACAGTTCCATTCCCGGTCTGGGGACATGCCTGGGTTGCAAGCTCAGTCCCGGGGAGGGGGGGAGGGGGAGGTGGGGGAGAAGCAGCTGATCAATGATTCTCTGTCATCATTGATGTTTCTATCTCTACCTCTCCCTTCCTCTCTGAAATCAATAAAAATATATATTTTTTAAAAAGACAAATATCAGTTCTTAAAACTCAGATTACATAAGCCCAGCTCTGTATTCAAAGAAAATGGGGAGCAGGCAGCCTTAGTGGACGTTGACCTTGGCACCTGATACTCAAACATGGAAAAGGCTAGTGGAGCCCTGAGTGAGTGGAGGGTGACGTGGGAAAAGTAGGGGCTAGTACCACTGTCTTCCACACAAAGTGGTGATTTGATTTTGAGCATCTTTTTCCTGATACAGAAAACAAAACAAAACCATTTTATAACAAATCTCCACGTCCACAGAGCCTCCAGGGCAGCACCAAGGAAGGCGGTGTTTCCAGTTCACCCCCGGGAGAAGCGCTTGCGTGTGTGGGCACAGACACATTTTTGCTGGAAGTCTTAAGTCCCAAGCTGAAGGAAAGGAAGTCTGAGCTGAATCGGGAGAATTTATATCAGAAGTTCTGGGAAGAGAGGACCTGACAAGGCTCTGCCTGGACCATCCTGGGTTGAGGCTTCCTCCATCCTGGTCCCTGAGAGTTGTGTGCTGGCCTTTTGTTGAACCCTGGCTTCTTGTGTTCTCTGCTGTCTCCATAACTTCCTTAGCTCCTCTGAGCTATGAGTTCAAAGGGTGGGATGGTGAGAAACCTTGGATTGAGGCCAAAGATAGCACAGAAGAAACCCCTTTCTGAACTTGCCCCTATTTGCCATTTCTGAGATTGATGCTACACTGTAGTGATCACAGCCAAGCCTAAGCAGCCCATCTGGTTTGCAGTTGTTTCTAGGCACTCTAAAGCCCGCCCACTGTAGCCAGTTCCCCTACTTCCTGCGCCGCCCCCCCCCCCCCCACCTCTGCCCTCACTGCTCTCTGACTTCAGTTCTATCTCTGCAGGCTCAACAACTTGTTGCTTTTCTAGAAGATCATAACGGAACCTATCTATCCCTCTAGCATCGTTGCCCCCCAGGGACTTAAATAATGGACCAGAAATACTCCAGCCCATCCTAAGACAACTAGACTGATAGTTCTTAAATTACCAAAAATTCTGAGTTCGGCACTATAGCTAGCAGCTGTCCAAGATATTTTTCTTTTTAAGAACTGGAGTTACCTGCCTGGACAGACCCAGTTTACTGGTTTAGAACCTTTGCTGCCAGAAGTGGGTGTGGGGAGAAAGTTCTTAGCTCAGTCTACCTCTGCCTTGCTCATGGTTTTTAAAGGGGTCTTTTCCTTAGCAGAAGGTGAAGACTCTGAAATGGACTGAATTACTGCTACAGGCTTGTTGGATTTGGCCCATGGCATTTTAGAGAAAAAAAAAAAGGATTTGTGATATTTGAAATTTTAGGAATTTCACACAAAAATTCAGATTTCTGACTTCTCTGGAAATAAGCAGTTCAAAATGGAATGCAGTGCCTGTGCAGTTCAGGGCTCTCGAGCCCTCCTGGCAATCACAGGCTGCCCATTTCAGCAAGGTCCCAAGGGGTGAACATGATGGCTTGTGTACCACAGCTACTGCTACTGGATTATTGTGAAGATTAAAGTAGAGAGGGGAAGATATATTGGGGAATGAGTTTTAAGCCAGGGCTAAAGTTAGAAGGGTGAAGGCAGAACAGAGCAGTATTAGGTACAGCAGAAGTGCTCATGCTTGAGATGAGAATTTCCCCCGAAAATCACCCAGAAGAGAACAGATCATGTGGTCCACTGGTTCCAGCAAGTGACACGTGTCACCTGGCATCATGTTGCATCAGCATTATGTTAAAACTTGGGATTGCCCAGCCGGCATGGCTCAGTGGTTGAGTGTCTACCCATGAACCAGAAGATCAGGGTTCGATCCAGGTCAGGGCACATGCCCAGTTTATGGCGCATCCCCAATAGGGGGTGTGCAGGAGGCAGCTGATCAATGATTATTTCATCATTGATGTTTCCCTCCTCCCTTCCTCTCTCTGAAATCAATAAACATATATTTTAAAAAACAACAACAACTTGGATTTCTGGAGCCAAACTCCAGATCCAAATCTTCAATCACTGGGACCCAGGAATCTGCATTTCAACAAGCTATCCCTGATCATTTCCATGCAATGTCATATTTTAAAGCTGTTTAGAGAGAATGTAAGTCTCTGTTAATATGTGTTATTTGATAAAAGCCCATGTGATTCTCATGCTCTCTATTAGGGAGGGGGAGCAAGCTCTCAAGAATCATTGATTTAACATTTTTCAACTTATAACTAAGGAAAATGAGATTCAGAGGGTAGAAAGGGGAATACCATTTATTGAGTGCTAACTATGCCAAACGTGGTCAGTAGAGCTTTATAGTTGCCTAATTTTTTAAAATATATTTTGATTTTTCACAGAGAGGAAGGGAGAGGGATAGAGAGTTAGAAACATCGATGAGAGAGAAACATCGATCAGCTGCCCCCTGCACACTCCCCACCGGGGATGGGCCCACAACCAAGGTACATGCCCCCAACCGGAATCGAACCCAGAACCCTTCAGTCCACAGGCCAACGCTCTATCCACTGAGCCAAACTGGTCAGAGCGTTGCCTAATTTAATCTCACAACTTCATGAGGTAGATACTATTAACCTAATTTTACAACCGAGGAAACAGGCATGGAGAGGCTAAATAACTTACCCAAAGTTGGTTCGGATCCAAGAACTCACATTCTTGGCCACTGCTTCCTCAGCAGCCCTATAGAAGGTGAGCAGAGGCCACCACTCACTCCTTTTGAGCTAAATGTCCTGTCTGGGCCTCACCTTCCTAATCCATAAAATAAGCTGGGGCGGGTGCATTCAATGATTTCCAAGACACTGAGAAGCTCCACATTGTACACAGTCTTCTGGCTATTTTCCTCCTCTGACCACCTTCTCTAAATGGGTTCCAACTGCAAAAGACTCGGTCTCTTCTTTTCAGAATACCCCTACATTTCTCTTTCCTTCTTCACTGCACTTTAGATTCCTAAAGCAAATAGAAGAGAGTCCCTTAGCAAAGAACCTTTCGACAATCCCAGTCCCAGAGATCTCTTAGAGAGATGCGCCCCCGCCCCTGCTCCCCGCTGCGCCCTCTCCTGTTCATTTTGCCCAACTGCCCAGGGCTGGGTTCTCCCCAACACCACCATGCCCTGATAAAGATATAGTAGCCTAATAGAATAGTACTTAAAAACAAAATAGCATTCTGCAGTTCTTAAAGGTTTTTACTTACATGATCCTGTGTGGTCCTCACATCAAACTTGCCCAAAAGAAGAATTGTCCCATTTTACAGAATGCTCAGAAACAACATGGTCCTGTAACAGCCAGTGGATGATGCTTGGGATGCTTCTCTGTGCATTGCTCCCACCTGCATACACTACATTTGCCCATGGATGCCCACTGGATTCCAGAATTGAGTGCATTTTAATGTAAGACCTCAGGGTCCTTAGGTGGGAGGAAGGCAGCATGTGGGCATTGATTAGCTATGAAATCAGCACCAGTTGTCTTAGAAGTTTAGAAAAGGAGGGGGTATGGAAGAGTAAAGAAAAACTGGGTTCATGGATGGCAGGGCTGGGTTGCAGTGACCATTCCCAACACTATCCGTAGGAAAATTCTGCACCCAATATGCAATAGCCCCTGCAGTAGGTGGTGCTGGTGTTGTTTTAAATACGGAACGCTTCACGAACTTGCGTGTCATCCTTGCCCAGGGGCCATGCTAATCGTCTCTGTATCGTTCCACTTTCAGTATATGTGCTGCCCAAGCGAGCACGCAGGTGACGTTTTCAAAGAGGTCATTGCACACACTTCACTGGCACAACAGGACTTCAGCCCCTCTGATTCACTCCCCCTCTTTAGGGCTAATTTGAGATACTGTTTCAAATTGGAATCCAGCACTTAGACTGAGGGGAGGATGTTGATATGTTCAGACAATGCTTTAGGGACCTGGTTAACTTCACAAACCCACTGGCGTTCCTGAAGGTTGGCAACCTCTCTTAGCAGGAGTGAGGGGAGGTTGCAACGCCATCAGAAAATGAGTTCAAGAATTACTCATGGCCCTCTGCCTACTCAGCTAAGGGTTCCTGGAAGAGTGAGATTGTGGTGCATTTGGGCAAACTTTCCTGTGTAACCACTTCAGTCCACAGGAGGCAAACATTTCTTCTTGCATCCAGGTCCCAGCAGCCTCCGTCCCACTGAGGAGATTTAAAAAAAAACACCAAATATCATAACTACCGCCCTTCTCGCCATCCCCTGGCTGCAATACCTGGGCGGAAGCACGGCAATTAGACCCGGGAGTAGCCCGCCTGCCTGCGCCAAACCTCTCGCCACCCCCGCAGACACCTCGACTCTTGACTCGCTGCCCCCGCTTCCTCCTGCTCTCGGCCTCCCCCTGGCTGGGGCAGCAGTGAGCCGCGCGGGGTGGCGCGGCGCGTGGGCGTGCTGCGGGGCGACCATGGCTGTAGACTGTTACCTCCGGTTCCCACAGTAACAATCGAAAGCCACGGTTGCCCTGGAGACGCGGGGGCGGGGCGCGCGGCCGCTCCAGTCAGGCTGACGTCAGGACCGAGGTGGGGGGGCGGCGGAGGACCCGGCGCTGGACCGCTCCCGGGCTGTGCGATGTGCGTGTGGGCCGGCCGCCCCTCGCAGCCCCTGGGGACCGGGGAAGGGACCGCCCGATGGCCGAGCTCGCGCCGGATCAGCACCGCGGACAGCGGCAGCCCGAGCAGCCAGCTGGGGGCCGAGGACTCTAGGGACAGAGGGCCCCGGGTCCGCGGTCCTGGGGCGGGGCCAGGCGTCGGTGGCCGTGACTGGAGACTGTTACTCGGGGCGCCGGGCAGTAAGCAGTCTGCAGCCAAGGTGCCGGCGCGCTGCCCGGGAGGGGGGGAGGGGAGTGCCTCTGTCGCCCGCAGCTGGGGGCGCTGCTGCTCTTCCTCCCCCGCGTCTCCCGCCTTTCTGGGCTCTGGCGCTAGCGGACAGGCACGCGGCCCTTGACGTCAAAGCCCTGTGACGTCAAAGACGTCCCTGTTGAAAGGCACTTCCGGAGGGGGGGGTGGTCGGGGGGGTGGAGCGGGGCGGTCCTGCCGAGGCCCCACCCCCGCCCGGTCCTGAGAGAACAGCTCCTCGCGCGAAGGCGAGAGGCTGTCGATGTGCGTGTGGGCTGGCCGACTGGGCGCAGAGGGACGCGGGGGGGCCAGCCCGACGGGTCGGGATGGGGAGGGGGCGCCCCGGTGGGGTGCAGGGCGGGGGTCCTGAGAGAGCCGCAGCGGGTGCCCAGCTTAGCCGGCGGGGGCGGCCAGGCTGAGTCACCGCGCTGCGGGGAGGGAAGGAGGGGGTGCGTCTCCCGAGGCACCAGCATCTTCGCCCCACTTTCCTGGGGGGATGGCGCAGGAGCCCCAGGTAGGACCGCGGGCGCTCTGGGGCCCGTCCTCTGCTCGATGCTCCTCCGAAGGGGCTGCGTCCGCCTCCGGGCGCGGGCAGGTGCTGCACCGGGTTCTGCGTGCGCTCTGCCCGGGCTCCGCCAGCTGCGGGGGAACCCTCGCCCCCCGCCCCCTCCCCACCCCACCCCCACCCCAAAGGGGCCCTCCCACCCACCGCCTGCCGGTCTCCTCCGGGCCCTCCGTCCGTGTCTGTCGCCCGTCGGTCGGTCGGTCCCGCTTACCTGTCCGGCCGCGTCGCGCCCGCGCGCGCTCGCCTCCCGCAGCCGGGCTGGCGCGGCGGCTTTTATAGCCGCGCGTAGTACTCGTGCGGCGGCTCATTCATGCGGCCGGGCTCCTACACACTGACGTGCTGCCGACGTCAGCAGGGAATTTAGGAAACGGGAATTGGGGCTATTTATAGTGGCGAAGGGGGGGGTGTGGGGACCTAGGAGATGGGGAGGGCGCCCGGAAGCAGGAACAGGGAGGGGAGCCCGTGCCCCCCGTACCGTCTACAAGGGGTTAACTTTCCGGAACTGCGGGCTGGGGGCCTGCGGGAGGTGGCGTGGAGGGCAGCCGGGTCCCACTCTGGGACACAGCCCCACCCCGCCCGGCCTTCCAGGTCTTCACCCGGCAGTCCCCACTCTCACACCTCAGGTCCTGGACCCAAGGGCTCGGTGACGTCACAAGATGTCCCCCGGCGGTGGCGGCGTTATACTCCAGAGCCCCTGAGGCGTGGATCACTGGGGTGGGGGCAGGAGAGGAAGCTGGGCCCTCGGAGCAGCATCCAGATCTGTGCTGTGCGGGAGAAGTGGTGAGCTCAGGGGTCTTGGAAGGCTTTGCAGGAGGAGGCTGTGCCTGGAGGGAATGCCCAGTGGGGGTCCAGGTACCAGTGGGAGCTGGAGACCCCAGGCAAGGCAGGAAAATTGAGGACAGACAGGCACGAGGCCCTTGGACTGCCCAGAAATGAGCGGGGGATGGGGGGGGGGTCCTCTGTGGGGAAGTTGGGCAAAAGGTGTCAGGAGAAGTGGGGGGAGGGGGGAGGAGCCTCAGCAAGTGGAGGGGGGCTGACAGGTTGGCGGCGTCAGTTTCAGAGCCTGGCACCCCGGGGGCCGAGTTTAGGACCCATCTGTGGAATAATGGGCATTGGCAGAGCTCCTATGAGCGGAAGAATGAGCGAAGGAGACCCGCGGCTCAGCAGCTTGGCAGAGAGGCAGAGCAGAGCCCACTTCCGGGAAGAATTAGAGTTCCTGGAGGGCAGAATCGGCAGGAAGGGGACATGCCCTGTGGGGCAGAGTTCCCCTGGGCAGGAGCAGGGAAATGAGTGATCCTGGCCCAACCTAACTCCTCGGTTGAGGAGGGCTCTACATGGGGGAGGGAATGTGTTCAGAGAGAGGAGCTGGATTGGGGTGGGGAGAGGGCAGGGCCAGGCCAGATGGACGGAACTGGGGAGGGAGGGAGAGGTCAAAGATGGAAGAGTGGAATCCGCAGGAGGGCAGTTAGGCTGGGGGCAGTTCTGTAAGGCCCTCCATACAGATATAAGGGCAGCTTGAGGGTAGGGGCTGGGGCAGGAAGTTGACTTGGAAATGGGGTATCGGCAAGAGTGTTGAAGAAAAACAAGGAGCCTGCTGGCTTGGCTCAGTGGTTGAGAGTGAACCTATGAACCAGGAGGTCTCGGTTTGATTCCAGGTCAGGCCACATGCCCAGGCTACGAGCTTGATCCCCGGTGTGGGGCGTGCAGGAGGCAGCCAAATCAAGGATTCTCTCTCATTATTGATGTTTCACTCTCCCCCTCTCCTCTCCTTTCTGAAATAATAAAAATATATTTAAAAAACAAAAAAGGCCCTAGCTGGTTTGGCTCAATGGATAGAGCGCCGGCCTTCGGACTGAAAGGTCCCAGGTTCGATTCTGGCCAAGGGCACATCCTGGGTTGCGGGCTTGATCCCCAGTGGGGGGCGTGCAGGAGGCAGCCAATCAGTGATTCTCTCTTACCATTGATGTTTCTATCTCTTTCTCCCTCTCCTTTCCTCTCTAAAATCAATAAAATATATTTTAAAAAAAGAAAAAAAAGAAAAACAAGGACAGCGGGCACAGCAGGCACTGGGGTGGGTTCGCAGTGACAGACTCCTCCTCTGCACGAGACACAGGAGGAGGGCTCCTGTGGCGCTAGGATCTGGCCCCTCCAAGAGGATAAAAGATTACAGCAGAGAAGGGCCGGGGAGGTTCTCACACTTTGGGAATCTGGCCACCCTGAGTCCGTTTTCTGCTCCAGGCTTTGTCCCAGAGCGTGTCTTCTTCAGGAATGCCTTCCTGCCTGGGGAAGGAGCTCCTATTCATCCATCAAAGCCCAGCTCTAAGAACACTTCTGAGGAGCCCTCCCGCCTCTCCCCGGCTCTCCCTCTCAGCGGACAGCATGCCCTTGTGCCCGTAGAGGCTGGCAGCTCCGGAGCCCACCGTGTTCATTCTCGGAACCTCACCGCTTCCCTAGTGAGGACACCACGGGGAGCCGGAGGAGAGGAACTGGGATAAGAATGACCCAGAACACGAGTGAAAGCAGGGTGAGGGCGGACTCGGGATGCGGTGAGAGCGAGCAGGACCTGCAGAGACCCGTAGCCATCGCCTGGCGTGAGGCCATGAAGTCGCCTGCGGAGGAAAGGGAGCCTCCGGGGGGCTATGGAGCCCTTGGTGTTCGTCTGGGATCGAGAGTGGCCGCGCCCGCGCTCCCGCAATGAATGACTCAGCCACTACCTCTAGAGGGGACTTGGGGGCTGAGAACCGCAAGGTGGTGGTGGTGGGGGGGAGGGGGGGCAGGGAGCGCGGCCCCATCCGCCCAGCAGCCCCGCGTGGTTGCTAAGCTCTCCAAGGCCTTGGAGAGAAGCGATCTGGGCGAACCTCACCGGTTACTATGGTAACTCTGCGCCCCAGCCTTTGGTGCGGCGGCTGAGGAAGGCATACCCAATCAGAAGCTGCAGGGGTTCTCGGGAACCCACTCCCACCCCTCACGTGTGGGCGGGGGTTAGGAGGTGTGGGGAGGAGGCGGAGCGTGGGCCGCAACGAGATCTGGTGCCCGCTACCAGCCTGATGCAATGGCTGGGCAGCGCGGGAACACTTCCGGAGTAGCTCAGCCAGTGCCGCACACCAGTGCCGGATCCCCTCCCTCCCAGAAGGGGAGTCACCTGCAAGAACAGGGCCTTCCCCTGGGGTGCAGGACTTTGCGGAGGGGGGACCCCAGGCTGCAGGCCTTCTTGCCCCATTTCTCTCCAGTCAGTGGGTTGGAGACGAGGTCGTCCAATCGGGTTTCTCAGAACGACTCACTTGGGGAACCTGGGGGCTGGAGTCACTTCCGCAGGACCCTCAAGAGGCGTCCAGCCATTCCCAGTTGAACATCCCGAGGTCCTTCCAGAGACCAAGTTCAGGGCGAGCTGTTTGGGTAACCCCTCTGTCCAGATTCACGGAGGATCCCAGTGGCAGCCCCCGGAGTATCCCAAAGAGCTGAACTTGGCTCTCAGAAGGGGGCAAGTGTGTGTCTGTGTAAACATGCGCGCCCATTGGTGTCAAAATCTGGAGAGGATCTGGCTGCAAATGAGCTTATTCTGTGCATACCTAACGCATGTGTATGAGTGAGGGTGGGTGTGCTTGGGGTGGGTATAAATCAGTGGCTCTCAACCTTCCTAATGCCGCGACCCTTTAATACAGTTCCTCATGTTGTGGTGACCCCCAACCATAAAATTATTTTCGTTGCTACTTCATAACTTTAATTTTGCTACTGTTATGAATCGTAATGTAAATATCTGATATGCAGGATACATTTTCATTGTTACAAATTGAACATAATTAAAGCATAGTGATTAATCACAAAAACAATATGCAATTATATATGTGTTTTCCGATGGTCTTAGGCGACACACAGGTTGAGAATCGCTGGTATAAATAGTCCCATACAGGAATGTCTAAAAAGAGTTAACCAAGATCTTGTCTATCTTCTCCCCCCTTAAGATTTCTGTAACTTCCCTTCCACCATCTACTGTCACCAGAGTTCCCTCCTTGAAAGCAGGACTTCTCCGAATTGGGGCAATGTGAGAATCTGGAAATATGTACACGGAAGCGTTCAGCACAAGACCCCGGGATGTTTGTGGCTCTTATGTCCGCGACTTGGGTCCCCAGGTGGGCAATCTGGGAGGGTGACCTTTCGAATAGCCCCCCTTCCCGGATCCAGCTGCGCATCTGCTAGCCCTCCAGCCCAGGTGCACGGAAGGGAGGTCGTGGCTGTGCCGCGCAAAGCTCCGCGTTGCCGCGAGGTGGCGCCATAGTTGCAGCAGAGCCTGCTGGCCCGGGCCGCTCCAGATAAGAGTGTGCGGAAAGCGCGGCGGGGCTGAGACGCGACCAGGACGCGGGGAGGACGGACCAGCAGGACAGACCGACCGGGGGCCCGGCGGGCGGAGGGCAGCGCAGCGCAGCCACGTCCCCCCTGGATCCGCCGGCAGCCGGGCCCGGGGCTTCCGACATGCCCCCCAGGTGGGTCCTCGGGCTGGGGACCGGGAGGGACAGGGGACCAGGACAGCCCAGTCCTCGCGCTCTAGCCGCCTCGGGTGCATCCTCCGGTGCGAGCGTCCCAACGCGGCTAGCGTTCAGAACTTCGGGTGTCGCCCTTAGAGGACTTAAGACCACCGGATCGCTGATCTGCTCCGGGTTCACGGCGGGGTCAGCAGCCCGGGCAGGCTCTGCCCGCACATGGGCTGGAGAGGCGAGGAAGGGGAGAGCTGGCGGGTGGGGCTGGCAGGGGCGCTGCCCTGGCACGGCTCGGCTCCTGGCAGCAGGGCGGGTGGGGCGCCGGCTAGGAGCTGCCACCGCCGCGGGGAGGGAAGTCTGGCCCGGTTGCAGGCGCAGGTAACGGGCCTTGAGGCCCTGCGGACCAGGCGGGGAACAGTGTCGGGCTGGCGAGCTGGCGGGCAGGGCAGCTCAGAGCTCGGTTCAGGCCCTGCCGCTGCCCGGCTGCTGAAATGGGGGGCGAGAGGAAAAGCTGGGAGTTGAGGGACTGGGGCTGGCGCGCCCCTCCCGGTCTGGCTGAAGTTGGGAAACTTTTTCCTAAGTTTGGGCGGCGGAGTTCCAGTGGAGAAGGGGCAGAGGGGAGCTGGGGAGGGAGGCGCCGGGCCGTGAATGCAGACCTAAGGCCGAGGCCGGGCCGGGACTCGGGTGGGGCGCAGGCCGGGGTCAGGGCCGCAGCCGGCTGTGCGCCGTGCCCGCCCGGGGCGCTGCCCCCTCCCTCCCCTGGGAGCTGCGTGGCTCCCCCTCCCCCCCACCTGCTTCCTGCCTCAGCCTCCTGCCCTGATATAACGCCCTCCCCGCGCCGGGACCCGGCCTTCGTGCTCTGCCCGCCACGGCAGCGGCTGCCTCCGCTCGCCGTGAGGTGCCGCAGCCGCCGACCGGGCCCCAACTAGGGCCTGACAGCCCCGGGCCAGGGCGGCACCACGGCGGCCCCAGCGCTCCCCTCCTCCGGATCACTTCCCCCAGCTGGGGCAACTTCTCCCGAGGCGGGAGGCGCTTTTCACTCGGCTCCCTCAGATCCCAGTTGGGCAAACTCCTCGGTCCTGAATGACTTTTCCTGAAGCGGACATTTTCCTCAAATCGGGTAATTGTCTCTGAAAGGGTCACTTCATCCAAACAGTTTTCCTCTTCGAAGCCCCCAGGACCCAGCTTGTGTACCCGGTGCCTCCGGGCAAGGGGGTGCAGGCCAGCCTGGCCTCCTCTCCACCAGCCACTCTTCTGCTCCTTCTGGTCCGGTCCAGGCGCCCACACTCGGAGGCTACTCATCCTCCACCAGTGCCCAGGCTGGTGCTCGATGCCTCTGCCCAGTTGAAGGGAAGGGGAAGTGGAGGGGAGAGGCGCTGGGCTGGGAACAGGCAGCGAGGGCTCCTGCGGCCCTGACCCGACTGGTGTGTATCCCCGCAGGAGATTGTGCTGGGCAGACGATGCTGGACACGATGGAGGCGCCCGGCCACTCGAGGCAGCTGCTGCTGCAGCTCAACAACCAGCGCACCAAGGGCTTCTTGTGCGACGTGATCATCGTGGTGCAGAACGCCCTCTTCCGCGCGCACAAGAACGTGCTGGCGGCCAGCAGCGCCTACCTCAAGTCCCTGGTGGTGCATGACAACCTGCTCAACCTGGACCATGACATGGTGAGCCCGGCCGTGTTCCGCCTGGTGCTGGACTTCATCTACACCGGCCGCCTGGCTGATGGCGCAGAGGCTGCAGCGTCGGCAGCAGTGGCTCCGGGGACCGAGCCGAGCCTGGGCGCTGTACTGGCCGCTGCCAGCTACCTGCAGATCCCCGACCTCGTGGCGCTGTGCAAGAAGCGCCTCAAACGCCACGGCAAGTACTGCCACCTGCGGGGCGGCGGCGGCGGCGGCGGCGGCTATGCACCGTACGGGCGGCCGGGCCGGGGCCTGCGGTCGGCCACGCCCGTCATCCAGGCTTGCTACTCGTCCCCAGCCGGGCCTCCGCCGCCGCCCAGCGCCGAGCCGCCGTCGGGCCCCGAGGCCGCAGTGAACACGCACTGCGCTGAGTTGTATGCCTCGGGCCCCGGCCCGGCCGCCGCACTCTGCGCCCCGGAGCGCCGCTGCTCTCCGCTCTGCGGCCTGGACCTGTCCAAGAAAAGCCCGCCGAGCTCCGTGCCTCCCGAGAGGCCTCCGGGCGAGCGCGAGCTGCCTCCGCGCCCAGACAGCCCTCCCAGCGCCGGCCCCGCAGCCTACAAGGAGCCGCCGCTCATCCTGCCTCCGCTGCCGCCCCTGCCCTTCCAGAAGCTGGAGGAGGTCATACAGCCGCCGGACCCGTTCCGTGGCGGCAGCGCCAGTCCGGGACCCGAGCCCCCCGGCCGCCCTGACGGGCCCAGCCTCCTCTACCGCTGGATGAAGCACGAGCCAGGCCTGGGTAGCTACGGCGATGAGCTGGGCCGGGAGCGCGGCTCCCCGGGCGAGCGCTGCGAGGAGCGCGGCGGGGACCCGGCCACCTCGCCCGGGGGGCCTCCGCTTGGTCTGGCGCCGCCGCCGCGCTACCCGGGCAGCCTGGACGGGCCCGGCGCAGGTGGCGACGGCGACGACTACAAAAGCAGCAGCGAGGAGACTGGCAGCAGCGAGGACCCCAGCCCGCCCGGCGGCCACCTCGAGGGCTACCCATGTCCCCACCTGGCTTATGGCGAGCCTGAGAGCTTCGGCGACAACCTGTACGTGTGCATCCCGTGCGGCAAGGGCTTTCCCAGCTCTGAGCAGCTGAATGCGCATGTGGAGGCGCACGTGGAGGAGGAGGAGGCACTATATGGCAGGGCCGAGGCGGCTGAGGTAGCGGCGGGAGCCGCCGGCCTCGGGCCCCCTTTTGGAGGGGGTGGGGACAAGGTCGGTGGTGCTCCCGGCGGACTGGGCGAACTGCTGCGGCCATACCGCTGCGCGTCGTGCGACAAAAGCTACAAGGACCCGGCCACACTGCGGCAGCACGAGAAGACGCACTGGCTTACCAGGCCCTATCCATGCACCATCTGCGGGAAGAAGTTCACGCAGCGCGGGACCATGACGCGCCACATGCGCAGCCACCTGGGCCTCAAACCCTTTGCGTGCGACGCGTGCGGCATGCGCTTCACGCGCCAATACCGCCTCACCGAGCACATGCGCATACACTCGGGCGAGAAGCCCTACGAGTGCCAGGTGTGCGGGGGCAAGTTCGCCCAGCAACGCAACCTCATCAGCCACATGAAGATGCACGCCGTGGGTGGCGCAGCTGGCGCCGCTGGGGCGCTGGCGGGGCTCGGGGGGCTGCCCGGCGTCCCTGGCCCGGATGGCAAAGGCAAACTCGACTTCCCCGAGGGCGTCTTTGCTGTGGCCCGCCTCACAGCTGAACAGCTAAGCCTGAAGCAGCAGGACAAGGCGGCCGCTGCCGAGCTGCTGGCGCAGACCACGCACTTCCTGCACGACCCCAAGGTGGCGCTCGAGAGCCTCTACCCGCTGGCTAAGTTCACCGCGGAGCTGGGCCTCAGCCCGGACAAGGCGGCCGAGGTGCTGAGCCAGGGAGCACACCTGGCTGCGGGGCCCGACGGCCGGACCATCGACCGTTTCTCCCCCACCTAGGGCGCCCCTTGCCGGCCGGCCTGGTCGCTGCCGCGTGGCCCCCCGGCCCGCGCTCCTAGGGAGCGGCGCGGCGGCAGCTAGCAGGCAAACCTCGCCGGGACAACCATAGCAGCAGTGGCAGCGTCACCGCAGTGGCGGCGGCCCCACCTCCGCGGCCTCACCTGGCCTCACTGCTTTGTGCCTTAGCCCGGGGATGGGGGTGGGTTGGGGGAAGGGAGATTTATATTTTTGATATCAGCTTTGACCAAAGGAGACCCCCGGCCCTTCTCCGCCTCTTCCTGTGGTTCGTTGGCCCCCTCCCCCGGCTCCGTGCTGCTCTTGGGGGTAGGGGTGTCACTGTTGGGGCGCTCCCAGCCCTACCTCCGGCCCTTGCGACCACACCCATTCTCACTGTGAATCTCCCCGCTGGGGTCGGAGCGTCGGGCAGGGTTAGGGAGCTGGGAGGGGACTGAGCCGGCCGGAGGGCCCCCTGCCCCCCGCTCCCACCCGCCCCGGGACTGATAATGTGAAGTTCCTCATTTTGCACAAGCGGCACTATCCCCAGGGCCAACCCTTCCCTCCCTCTGAAGTCAGAGGGCTGAGACAGCCCGGTCTACCCGGTCTCCCACTCCTGCGGTGTCCTCTCCCCCTTCCCCGAGGCCCCGGACCATATTTATTGCATGCGCCCCGGGCAGCCCCATTCCCGAGCCCAGGCAGGGCTGGGCTGGAACGTGGTCTCTTTAGCTCCCTCCTCCTCTTTTGTATATTTTCTACCTTGTACACAGGCTCTTCCAGAGCCGCTTCCATTTTCTATACTCGAACCAGAAAGCAATAAAGCAGTAACCAAGGACCCTGGACCCTGCAGCTCTCTTCTGCCTTGCACTAGGACCTGGTGCCAGCACCAGGGAGGGGGTGGTGGTGTGTGGAGGGACCAGACACAGGGGCAGAGCCTTGGACCTTCCTCCCTCCCCAGTCCCAGAGACAGATCAGCAAGAGGTCAGGTATATCTCATAACTAAAAATTTATTAAGGAAACAAAACCAGTGCTGCAAATAGGACAGAAAGGAGAGCTGGGTCTCCCACCCGGGTCTCCCACCCACCCAGTCATTAGCCTTCATCCAGGGCAGAGGATCTCAAAGGAGGCTGGGGACATTGTACTCAAAGAGCCCAGTTTCCTGAGGCCCTGGGAAATTTATACCCCCAAACCATTGGCTGTGGCTCCCCTGTACAGTCCGTCCTCCTTCTGGCATACTCTCGGGCCTCGGGAGGGCACAGCCAAGCTCCCATCCTCTGGGCAGGCTACATATAGTTAGGGGTTCTAAGGGATACCCCCACTGGTCCCATCAAAACTTAATCCTGGCTTCTCGTCAAAACCCTGTCTTCCCCGCACCCCTGTTGCTGGGTTGAGAGAATGAATCCCCAGTGCAGTAGGAAGCCTCCTGAGTGAGGCTTTGAACACAGGTGCCAACTAAAGAGGCGACAAAAAACTCAAAGGCCCTGTGTCAAGCTCTTCTAGGGAAAGCTAGAAATAGGGTGCAAACTCCAGGCTAGGCAATGCTCTCTCCCAGGCACGAGCCTGGAAGATTCTCATAGCACAGGGGCCTGGGAAAGAAGGTTGGGGGAGGGGGAGCTTAATTAGGTTCCTGGTACAGGTACTGGAGGAAGAGGGAGATTCAGAGTGAGAACATCCATGGCAAGGAACTGAGGTGAGATTGAGGGGACCAGGAAGGTGAGAAGGATCAACTAGAAAGAGGAGGGGGGTGCTGATGCAGGGGGGAGAGGAGGACAAGGGGAGAGGAGAGGAGAAATTAGAAAAATCAGGAAATTTTGTCCAGTGGGAACTAGAGCAAAAGGAAGGCCAAGGGGAGAGGAAGCAGGCAAAGGCCACCCAGGAAGCATGGGCCTGAGACCAGATGTCCCTTCCCTCTAGACTCCTGACCATCCACGGGGAAAAGGGCAAAGTGTAATGGACCCAGATTGATAAGGGCAGGAAGAGCAGCAGGATGGGGGGGGGGGGGGTGGTGGTGTTTGGGGCAGAAGAAGTGGGGATCTAGGGCTGCTGTATGGAACATGGTGTCCAGAGCCCAACTTAGGTCCATGTGGGAACCCAGGCCTTGAGGGAAAGACACCCCCTGGGCACTCTCTTCATGGCGTGGCCAAGCCCCTTGGACACGTTCAGCACAGGGGTTCTGATGGAGATTAAAAGGACCCGTGACTTCACCTGCATCTGATGGAAATTCTAACCTCCTTAACCCATCTCCACTTGACTCCCGAGGCTTAGAAAGCCTTCCCCCAGCCCTTTAAGTAGGCAGGGGAGGGAGAAAGACTGAGAGCATGGGCAGCCTATCTAGCTCGCCCACCCGCTGTCACTGCAGCCAGCCACCTCCCTACTAAATCTTGACAGCCCAGGAGGGTCCCAGCAGCTTCCGCCCAACCCTTGGGAGGGGCTCTGTGAGGAGCAGCTCCCCCACAGCACGGCCACGGTGTGGGTTGGAAGAGGATGGTTTATTGTCTGGGTGGTTTGGTGGCTCAGGCATGTGGGCATCTTCCGTGCTACACTGGGCACCTGGTGGCCTCTCAGGAACGGTTCCATGGGGGGTGGGCCCCTGTGTGGCCCCCTCAGCCCACCTGGGCCCACGTGAGGAAGGCCGGGATGTCCCGCACAGGCACATTCCTCGTCAGTGCTTTCACACGCAGGTTTCGGTCATCGGTCAGCAGCACCACCTCCCGCAGTAGCCGGATGGGCTCCTCTGTTGGCACAAGAGAGCAGAGAACCTCTCTGAGGCAGGAGACAGACACTGCCAGCCTCTCCTCTCTCTGGAGGGGAGCATGGTCCTGGGGGAGGGGGATGCATGAAGATCAGGCATTTCTTGGCCCCTTCCACAAATCCTTTCCCTCAGGCAGATGATCAGCTGAGGACGCCCCTCCCCTGCTGGCTTCGGGAGGGCCATGCGGAGAGGCTGGCCTCCTGCTTTGGACCCCTGTCTCCTGCACAGGACTGTGCTGTCTTGTGTCTTGAGAGCTGCCCAAACCACTGGCCTCCACACAGCCTCTCCCAGCACTCTGAACTGAGGGAGCAGAAGCAGCCCCTTTCCTCCCACTCCTACTGCATGGCTGGTCCTGAACTCAGAACACTTGTCTTCTACACATCCTCTCCCTCCAAGGCCAGCAGGTCTTAATACCCTATTAAGACGTAGAAAACAGTATCCAGGCCTCCCAGATGTGAGGAGAGGGGTTAGCTCAAGGGAGCTCTGAGGGAAGGGCAAAAAGGTCCTTGGCAAAGTCATACGAAGGTGGTCCTGAGGCTACAGTCAAATGATTTCCTCTATTAAATAAAAATAAGCCATGGTGAAAAGCACAGAAGAGGAAAAACGGAAAGGTAAAGCCAGGCTCATCCTCCCAGTTCTCTCCCTTCCTGTGTCCCTGCCTTGCTCCCGGGTAGACCTCTGTATGCTTCCAGATTTCTTTATACACATTTACAAGTATATATATATTTGTTATATAAGCTTCCCCCCACAACTTTACAATTATACTAACCATACTTACTTTATTCAAATTTTATACATTTTAAAGATCTTTCTATACTGACACAAATAGCCTTCATTCTTGTTAGAGGACTTTTAGCAGGAAGTCGCCCACCACCTCTCTTCCCCTAATTCCCTAACCTTTTAATGTACTGGGGAGAACTTAAACTAGGGCCAAGTACTCACACAGTGACACTCCCACCCCTGGCAAGGCCCCTCAGGTGGCAAGTCCACTCCTCAGTCCCAGGCTGGGTGCTTCCAGACGGAGGGCCGGCAGACAGTGAGGCACAGGGAACATCCTGCGGGGCTTACTGACTGCGGGTACTGGCTGGGCTGGGGGATTGCAAACGTCCATGTTGGACCTGAGCAGTTTCAGGCTTTCCAGCTCCAGGCAGGGAGGCTGAGAACTGGCTGTCAGCCTTGGGAGCAGTTTGGGGGAAGGAGGAGGGAGAGGTACTTGAGGCTGATGGTGAAGAGAGAAGGGGAGAAGTGAAAGGAGGGTGTGATGGGAGGTGAGGGGCTGTGGTGGGCAAGAGGGAGAGGAAGGTGGCCATGGGTAAAGGGGATGCTCTGAGACCACTCAACTGTCTGGGCCTGACCCTCTGGGGAGTGTGAGTGCAGGGTGGGGTGGGGTGGTATCTTGTGCGGTGCTGTGTGGGACTCCCAGCTGGCTGCCCGAGTCTGTCTGCAGCCCCGCCATTCCTGCCCTGGGACTCAGACCAGGAGAGCCCCAGGCTTTAGGTCAGCCAACCGAGGCCCAGCGTTGCTGGCAGGGGTCTTCAGGGGTTTCTGTGGATACTTTGAGACATTTTTAACAATAAACATCCTCTGTTTTGACACTGGTAACTTCACTTTGTTAGAAACCAGAGGCAGTCATCTTGTCAGGCCCCATCCGCCATAATCCACATGATTTTAAAATTCAACATCGTTTACACATAAACATTTGGTGACAGTTTCTCTGTGAATCTGACAAGTTAATCTGCTAAGAATTCACACTGACAAATAGGGTTTGATTACACCAGCCGTTGCTGATGTAATTCTGATAGGGGTGGACCTCAGGATGGCAGTGGGTTCCTGTAGGCTGTTTAGGGTGAAGTGGGGGTGGGGGATGGGGAGACTAGTATGGCCCAAGCCAAAATGTGTCTCTGCTAAGAACGAAACAGCTCTGAGGCTGGGTGGGGCCGCAGCAGTATCTGTCCCATATTTCCCAACAAGACAGGCCTTCTGCACGCCTGCCTACCTCGCCCAGAAGGTGCCCCTCTAGGAAGCTGCCTGGGAGCAGAGCTCAGGTTCCCGTTTGACTTAGCCTGGACTCCTTTTTACCCTTGAATGTTCCAAATCTGGTACTAAGGGACAGTAGGTGCAAGCCCTGTGGCAGGACCTGTCTGAAGAAGAGCAGTATGGACTCATTATCAACCCCTGGTGCAGAGGCCGAGGCAGGAGTGAAGGCTGCACTAACGTGGGTGGGAGGAGCAGTAGGAAAGAAGTCAGCCCCCAGACCAGCCTGGGAGCCACGGTTAAGAAAATGAGCAGAGGTGGGTGATGACTAAAAGACGATGACAAGAGACTACATATACAAATGGTGAGAATTATCAGCTCTGCAGATGACACTGAGCTATTCCTTCCAAAAGAAATGTCAGATTCCTGGGAGTCAGGAGCAGAAAAACCTGAGTTTCACTGACTCCAAAGGGCTGTACAGGAAGTTCCGGGTTGAGTGAGGAGCTCAAGCTCTCGCCCCCAACTCCAGCCAGCCTGTGAAGCACTGCAGCTTACCGCCATAGGGAGAGAAAAAAAACCCACCACTCACTGGGGAAGCACCTCCGCCCACGCCTGGCACAGGGCAGACATCAGGGATGAACTAAGAGGATGAGCATGGCCCAGAGCAGGGACCACTGGGGACTGTCCTCGCAGAGCAGAGGGCTGGGCTCAAGAGACTGTGGCCAGAATAAGCTACACTGAATCATAGAGACATTCTTGCTGTCAGAGAACTCACTGAGGACCCAAGAAAGGAAATGGATGCACGCCGAGTGGGAAAGCTCACTGCCTGGGGCTGGCTTCCTGGGCTAGGCCCATCCCTGCTTGGCCCACCTGACATCTCCTAGGGGTGGGGGAGCCATGACAGGAGAGCAGGAAACTAAGCTTGCCTCAGCACTGACCCCCCATTTTTTCAAACTCTCCTACAGCCAAGGGTGGCAGGACAAGGTAAAGCCGGGGATGGGTGATCTTGAGGCAGAGGCAGGCTGTACCTTTGTTGGTGGGCATGAAGTCCTTCGCCTTGTCTTTGCAGTAGTGAAGGCAGCAGGAGAGGATCAGGTCATCGTTGTTACCCTGGAGGAAGACAGCGTGAGGAGTGCTACTGGGCAGGAGGGGGTGCCAGGCAGAGAAGGCACAGATATACTCTGCCTCTGGGGTGCTGGGGAGGGTCACCTCCCAGAGCCCCTCCCATCCATGCCCTGGCGGGTCCAACTGTGCCAAGAGTGATCTATAGGACACGAATTCCCATTCCTGGGCCTCGATGGTGGCTGCCCCTCAGCTGCCCAGGTTGACTGACCTTCCTTTAGTCCCCTGCTCCTGGGGACCCTGATCTGAAGGCCGGCTATCTCCCTTTCTGCCGGGGGTCTTACCAGCTGGCCAGTGATGTCCTCACTGCGGAAGGCGATGGATTCGAGTTCGTTGCCACGGCTGGTTAGGGCCCGCAGGCAAGAGTCCCGACTCTCAAATCGCCGCTCAAGGAACTCGATGGACTTCCGGGCCTTTTCTTGCACCACACGGGCATAGCCCCCAGCCCGGTGATCTGTCTCCTGACCCTTGGCCAGGCCATCCAGCTCATTGATCACTGAGGAGATACAGTTCCACAAGGCATCAGCCTCAGCAATCAGCAATTATGTCTATCTTTACCCTAGGCCTCGCTTTCCCAGCCAGCCCCTCCCAAACCACAGAATCCATCCTGCCCCACAGGAGTCTTCCAGGGAAAGCAGAGGACCTTAGGGGGCAAGAAGCATCCCAGACTTTCCACAGTGCTCTCTCCTCTTTCTGCCTCTTCCTCCAGGCCCTGAGCTTCTCCTGGGAGGAACTGACAGGGATTTTCTGGAGCTGCTGAATTCAGAGGAAGAAACCTGGCCCCTCTATTGCATTCCTTAGTTATAGGATCAAACTGAAAGGATCCCTCAGGAGAGGTAAGGGTATGGAGCAGCTTAAAGGGAAAGAGGCACTCTCCCTCATCCACTTGGGCCCCCAACCACAGCAGTTCAAGAGGGGGCAAAGTTCTGTGCCCCATGCCCCAGCAGAGGGCAGGGAGGTTACCAAGTGGAACTCAGTAGTCATGGCCTCACTTGCAAGAGCCCTGGTATTCCCCCAAACCATGCCCTTGGCACATTCACCTCCTCTGATGCTGCACGTGTGTGTGTGTGTGCGCGCGTGTGTGTGTGTGTGTGCATGTGTGCCTGTCTGCCTGCCTGCCTATGTGTCTGGGACACGGCTTCATTTTCTGGTGAAGATTCTTTCCAAAATTCCAGCCAAAAGCCTGAGGTCAAGTGGGAAATATGCACTCCTTGGGGGCTCTGGGAGACTTTGGGGTCTGAGGCCTCTCCTCGGTGCAATGATTCATGGCTTGGGGAATCAGCATGAGCATGCTGTTCCATGGTGAGCCTGGCACTCACTGTCTGGGTATTCAGAGACACTTTCTGGAAAAGGCCCATGTGGGAACACACACCACACACACACACACACACACACACACACACACACACACACACACGATGCCCATGCTTTCAGCAACCTGAGGCTAAAGTGTCCACACAATGTATGGTTGAGGTTGGGGAATAGTGGTGGATGGGTATACGGTACAGCAAACAGAACATCAAACACAAAAAACTGGTATTCCATCCCAAAATCTGCTTTCCTGCTTCCAAACTAAACAGGCTTCAAAGGGGAAGCTTGTTTGTGCTTCTGCACCAGGCGGGGTTTCTTGATGCTGGGGTCAGGCCTAAGGAGCATGGAGCAGGTTAAAGAGCACAAGAAACAAGCAGGGAAGGCTGTTGGCTTAACCCTTTGTGCTCTGGACATGGGGCAGGAGTCTACTGAGGGAGCTTCATTAAACAGGAGCTCCCTATACAGCCCCTGAGAGTCCAAGGCCCTGCCCAGCTGAGGAAGGTTCAAAGAGGCTGGCCTGGACTGTTTTAACAGAGTTGTCATTTCCCAACGCCCCTGGGGGCCATCTATTTATTCAGCATGTATCCTCTGGGTTTTCGCATATATTTGCTCCTTATCCACCAAATCTGGCTTTCTCCACGGAACCACAAGCTTCTCCAAACCAAGGGCTGTAGCCCTGCCATTCACTGGAGCACCAGAGAATAAGGAGACCATGTACATAATAGGGGCCCAAACCATGCTGGGGAACTAAAACCCTGTAGCCTGGGATGGTGCCTGAGGCTCCTGAGGTGTCACCTCTCTCAGTTACACCATTTCCTGACCACCTAGCAAAAAAGGTGCCCAACTTACTTTCTTCCCCCTGAACATCTCCTGGAGGGAAAGCAGAGATGCATTATCCTGAAAGCTTTCCCACCCAGGACCCAGCGAGGGAAGAGGGGAGTTGGAACAACAGGATGGTCTTGTTGCTTTGCCTGCTGAAGAACAGAAATCCTTTCCTTAGGTCTAAGAGCCTGGGTTTAAGAGGTTCTGGCCAGGCCACATGGGGAGGGGGAAGGAAGACAGGGAGGGTGGAGGCGGGACGAGGGCTGCTTCAGTGCCAACATTCTCAGGTGGTGCTAACGTGTTTCCCACAACCCCCCAGGGTTCTATAGCCTCTGCAGGGGCGGATGTTTCCTGCCCTTTGTTTCCACCCTCATCTGGCACTAAGACACTTGGGACTGGGAGGGAAGGCCCAATGGAACATCTTGGCATGGATGTCAGAGGTGGCTTGGCAGGCTGACTGCCAGTCTGGTGGCTTTTCCAGAGGACAGGGATCCCAAACTTGCTCCAAGTGGCTGCTGAGAAGGGACATTAAAAACCCTGGGCTTCCCAATCCTCTCTCAGACCCTCTTCCTCCACAGCAGAGCCCTCAGCTACATTAGCTGTATCAGTTAGATTAGAAAGGAGCCTAGAGCCCAAAGCCCATCCTGGGCCTGACCTACCACAGAGCTCCAAGAACTAAGGGTGCCTAGACAGTCTCCTGGAGACAGCCCAGCTGGGCTCCTCTGGCCTGAGGATGGAAGTGAGCTAGCTGGGTTCTGAGATGCTGACCCTGCACCAGCACCAATGACCAGACAGTGGTAAGGGCCCAAGTGGCAGGAATCCATAGGCATGAGCCAAGGGCTTGCTCTGGAGGGTTTCTGTCGGCCTGGCCTTAGGGTGACACTGGCCAGAAGAATGCTACCTCGAACCAACAGAATGATCATGAAAAGCTACAAGACAATCAGACCAAAGGCATCTAACCACTTCAAAATCCTCCCAGCCTCCCTGCCAGACCACCCAGCAGCACTGCCGTTATCTGCCAGGGCTGAGTGTTTACCAATAACGGGAACCAGCTTTGCTGTTTTACTGCAAGCTTTATAAGGATAAAAACAAGGGCTGGGCTCATGCAGCCTCTGGTTGCTGGGACACAGGAGTACATTTGCTCAAGCAGTTTAAGCCATGGATCAGCCATAATAATTTGAACTGCTTTGATTATTAAACAATTTTCCTTGCCCCACACATTCCCTACTTCTCTGCAAATCCTGTCTTACACACACAGCAGGGCTCTGCCTGCCTGGCCCCTGAGCTGGGGACATGTGCGTAGAGGGGGCTGCTGTGCACGTGCAGGGCTGCTCTAGCCTGACTCACCGATGAGGGGCACCACCAGGATGTACTTCCTGCTCTCCAGAAGCCGTGCCAGACTGGCCAGGTGGTCAATGAAGCCGTTGGTGTCTGGTACGAGGAACAAGGGTCTGATCTCGAGCTCCATCTGCCTCATCTGACTGTGGTCCTCCAGGACAGCCTACAAGGACACAGAATGGTGAGTGAGCCAAAGAGTGAGCAGGCAGGAGGGTGGGTGAACCAGGCACTGACTCCACACTGTGTCAGCATCCTGCCCCCTGAACCTCTTTCCCCTCCAGAAGAACAGCTAGCCCCTGTCAGGCCTGAGGGACAGGCCCACGGGCTGGGCAAAACACTGCAATAAAAATGGACATAGACCAAATGGCCCAGGGAATGGGCGTGACTGAAACCCTGCCTAGGACTGAGAAAGGACCCGATGGTATTCAAAATAACAGGCCTCTGAAAGTAAGACCTTGTGCTAAAAATCTTTAAGGGCGTGTCTGGTTCTTTCTCAATTCAGACACTTTATATATGTACATATAGATCCCAAACAATTTGTATTTCAATTTACTTCACCACGTGTGGTTAAAAAAAAAAGTTAAACTCCAAGACTACACAAAAAAAGTGATGCTGACAACTAATAATTAATCTCAAAGTCTCCCACAGCAGCAGGAGTCCACACAGGTGACAGATTAGGGCCTGATCCCTAATCTGTGTATGTTTGCACAGAGAAAAACTCAGATTGATCAGAATTGCCAACTCCCACCCCCTGCCTCCCCAGCAGTGTCTCCTAAATATTAGTCTTTTGTGTTCTATTTGCACTCCTCTTCCATAACTCTATACAACCTACACTATTACTTACCTGATGTTTTTCTTTAAATTGACTTTAAGTCAACTCATTTTTTGCTTAGCCTCTTTTTAAAAAAACCCCACTGTATTTTATTGATTTTGTTTTTTAAATATTTTTATTGATTTCAGAGAGGGAGGGAGAGGGACAGAGCAACAGAAACATCAATGATGAAAGAGAATCATTGATTGACTGCCTCCTGCACACCTCACACTGAAGATCGAGCCTGCAACCCGGACATGTGCCCTGACTGGGAATCGAACTGTGACCTCCTGGTTCACAGGTTGACACTAAACCACTGAGCCACGCCAGCAAGGGTATTTTATTGATTTTAGAGAGGGAGAAATATCGATTTCTTGTTCCACGTATTTATGCATTCATCAGTTGCTTCTTGTATGTGCCCTCATCAGGGATTGAATCCACAACCTTGGCGTACTGGGACGGCACTCTAACCAACTGAACTACCCGGCCAGGGCGCCTAGCCTCTTCTTAAGCAATGACATCCATGGTACCAAGGGTGTGACAGCCAAGTCACATGTTTACTAGGGCAAGCTAAATTTCCATAACGGAAAGTCAAAGTGTCCCTTATGCATCATCACTGAAAAACCATCTCGTGTAGCACCTGTGGCCTGAGCACCACACCTTGGAAAGCACACGCCTCGTGCTTGTTAGTCTTATGGCTGTTCACATCTTTCAGGGAAGCTCCATGCACATCTGGAAAAAGCCAATTTTCTTCAGTCTGATAGAGCCTTATGTGTGGCAGTGGCTGTGGGTATGCCTGTCACTACAGAGCAAGGTCACTATTGTGTGGCTTCCTCTTCTGGGGGCCATGGCCAAGAACCAAACTGATTTGCTGGCATCTGCCCAGATGGCGTGCTCCCAGTGTACAGAGCTGGAGGGCACTCACACAAACCTGGCGAGGGCCTGGAGAGCAGGTCCCAGCCCCGTTACGCCCTCTCATGGCCTTCTACCACACACCAGCTCACAGGGCCACAGGCACAGGCTGGGGAGTAGATGTGCGTGCCAAGTGAGATGGGTCCCACAGTGCTGAGCCCTGGCCACTAACAGTCAGTGAGGAAGGTGCTCAGGTTTCACTGGCAATGACAGTAAAACTGAAAGGGCATGCCTCTGAATGCTGGGGGTGGCTTCTCTGTGACCTGCTGGGGACCTCTCCCTATGAGTAAGTTGTTGCTGCCACTGCCACCACAGCTGGTGGAAGGCACAAGCCACAGAACACTGGCAGGCATGAGAAATTCGGCTGAGGCCCAGTCTGCTGGGACTATTGCTCTCACCTCATTAAGGGAAAGTGCCACTGCTGCTGGCCACCTTCCTAGGGGACTTGGGTCATTCTCTCTCCCCATGGGGCTGCCAACTAGAGGGTGACAGAAATCCTGCCAAACTTGGCCTGGGCATTTTCAAATATTTCATTTTTATTGATGTAATTGACATATAACGTGTAACGGCTTGGGTATTCTGTAAGAACAGCACATGGTCCCCCTCAGATACAGTTAACAACCCTCCACTATTTCTCCTTACATTGTAGGAGCATCAGCATCCCTGGCCCTCACTGTCCCAGCTCCTGGAGTTCTCTACTCAGCTTTCCCGCTGCCAGGAACGTT
Organism: Myotis yumanensis; assembly: GCF_028538775.1. Taxonomy (NCBI): domain Eukaryota; kingdom Metazoa; phylum Chordata; class Mammalia; order Chiroptera; family Vespertilionidae; genus Myotis; species Myotis yumanensis. The sequence goes on along the minus strand of NW_027223767.1, from coordinate 18,301,956 downwards.
TTTCTCAGTATCATAGGCCCTGAACTATCTTTCTGGGTGAGAGGGACGGAATAAGCACTGACACTGGTGAGGAAGGAACAGGGGCACTGACATCTGTGGTGACAGGGCCTCGGGGCCCTAACTGAGCAGGGCATCTATGCCACTGTCCCACTGACTCCTTTCACATCTCAGTTTTTCTGTCTCCAGAAATGACACTCCAGCCTGGTTTGCCTCTAAGGAAGTGGAACTAGCTGTCAGTTTTGACCCTGTGTGAATGAGCTCCTAAGACCTTATTCCATCAGACCTTTAGAGCTGGCAATAGGCAGAAGGGCCTTTAGGCCAGTTGGCCAAGGGACACTGGGGGCTAGCTGAGCTACTTGTGTGTTCTGATGACAGGACAGAAGCAAAATCTAGGAGCAGGGTCAAGGGAAGCAGTCTGAGTTCTCCGAGCTCTGGCTCCGGGCCAGAAAGGTGAACAGAGGCCATAGCCTCTTAGGGAAGTGGCAGCCTTGTTGGTTCCCCAGGGGTGGGGTGGGGTCAAGCTGTATGAGGGTGGTCAGAGCTGTGCTGCCATCATCCGGTCCCAGGGACACCCGCAGACAACTTCCCTTAACCTGGCTCTGCCCAGTGAGTCACCACACAACTGCTTCCTGTTCCCCACATGCCCTCATGGAGTGAAGGAGATAAAATGAAGCTGATCTCTCTCCTCCTGGGGTACCAGAGGGCCTTTGAGGGGGCGGGGGGGGATTCATACCTGGGTCATGAGACTGACCCAGTCCCCTCCAAAGAAGAGCAGACTAAGAAAGGATCGGGAGTCTGCAAGTCCTTTCTGTGGGTGTCTGTGTTTCCGGCCCTCTCTGAGTGGCGCTGTGTGTGTGTGTGTGTGTGTGTGTGTGTGTGTGTGTGTTTAGCATTTGCCCTCCCAACTTTTCCAGATTTTACCCGTCAGATTCCTGGCAGCTGTACACGGCGCCTGTGCCGGCCGTCACGTCCCATTCCGATCTCTGGGTCGCACGGTGAGAGAAGGACACAGGATGCGCAGGGAGTGAAAAAGTGATGTCGGTGGGGCGAGTGCCAAGTCCCCACTCACAGCCATGGGACGCTTGGGGAGAAGGGGAAGCATGCTGCTGTGGAGTTCAGAGGCCGGTAGTGAGATTTATTTTTGTTTGTATGAGTAAAAAGCTGCAGAAGCCTCTGGTACGGGGTGAGGGGGGCGCAACTGGAATGCTGTGATTCAGACAGACTGGCCCTGGCCTGGAATCCAGTGTGCTGACCCGGAAGGAGAGCTGCACAGGAGCTGAGACTGGCTACAGTGGTCCTAGGACTGTGAACTGAGAAGTAGGGGAAAGCTTTAACACTTTGAATCAGACCAGTGGCAATAAGGACTAAGTGGTCATAAAGTGTGAAAGAGAAAAAACTTAATTCTGTTTCTGGGAGGTGCTAAGTAACAGCTTCCTCTGAAGTAATGGAGTGCCCTTCAGCAAGCTGGTGGGGAACTGGGAGAGAGAGAATCCACAATAACATCCAATGAGAAGCTAACAGCCGTGGGTTTCCAGGAGCGGCTCTTTTAGAGGCTAAATTCCTTTTTTTTTTTTTTTTTAAATATATATTTTTGATTTCAGAGAGGAAGGGAGAGCGAGAGATAGAAACATCAATGATGAGAAAGAATCATTGATCGGCTGTCTTCTGTACACCCCCTACTGGGGATTGAGCCTGCAATCCCAGTATGTGCCCTGACCAGAATCGAACCCGGGACCTTTCTGTCCACAGCTCTATCCACTGAGCCAAACCGACTAGGGCTAAATTCATTCTTCTAGACACTGGGATGATTTGGGGATGCTAACCCACTGAAAATTGAGACACTGAGAATTACAAATAAAGGTAATGCAATTAGTTGACACAGGAGTTCTGGGACGTGAAGACTGGATCATGAGAGGTCCTTAGGTTTTCCTTCTCCTTAGGGCTCCACAGGGAGCGTGGCTGTTTCCTTTCTTCTACAGGGTGAGGGAATAATTTATTCCTGGGCCTCTCTGGGCGAGCAGAGCAGTGTCTTCACCAGAAACGAGTTTTGTTAACACAGCAAATTTCCAGTCACCTTGTATGTGAAAGTATCTAGCAAAGCGGCTGATACATGTATTAGCAGCTTAACAAAGCTCAGTTTCCTTTCTTCCTGCCCTGCTCCATTTTCCACCTTCTATATATCCAGGAGGTAAATATCTGGGGAAACCACTAGGGAGCAGAGTTGGAGGGGAAGGGGCCAGGCAGAGGGCTGTTCATTTCTATTATGAGACTCGTGGTAGTCTTGTTGTTGTTGGTTTTAACTACATGTAGGTACTTTTAAAAATGAAAAATGGAAATGAAATAAAAAAAAATAGGAGTTGGTGCCCTGACCAGTTTGGCTCAGTGGCTAGAGCGTTGGCCTGTGGACTGAAGAGTCCCAGGTTCGATTCTGGTCAAGGGCATGTACCTTGGTTGCAGACACATCCCCAGTTGGGGGTGTGCAGGAGGCAGCTGATGGATGTTTCTCTTTCATGGATGATTCTAACTCTCTATCCCTCTCCCTTCCTCTCTATAAAAAATCAATAAAATATATTTTAAAAAAATAGGAGTTGGTAAGATAACCACCAATAGCACAGGAGGCAATTCCTTCTTGAGCTGCAGAAACCAAAGGGAGCAGATACTGCATTTGCTATAGAAAGCAGAGCCACCAGTCTCCCCGGGGAGCAGGACACTGAGCATCCAAGTTTGGGTGCTCATGAGAAGGTTGTGTTTAGGATCCCTTCTCTGGAGGTCCAAAGTCAGTACCATAGAGCTTAACATACACTTTCCTTCTTTAAATTTTTATGTATTGATTCTAGAGAGAGAGAGGGAGAGAGAAACTTCGATTTGTTATTCCACTTATTTATGCATTCACTGGTTACTTCCTGTGTGTGCGCTGATCGAGGATTGAACCCAAAACCTTGGTGTATTGCGACGACACTCTAACCAACTGAGCTACTTGGTTTCATTTAAAAAAAAAAAAGGTTTCAGAGAGGAAGGAAGAAGGAGAGAAATATCAATGATGAGAGAATCATTGATTGGCTGCCTCCTGCACGCCACCTACTGGGGAATGAGCCCACAACCTGGGCATGTGCCCTAGACCGGAATCGAACCTGGGACCCTTCAGTCCGCAGCCTGATGCTCTATCCACTGAGCCAAACAGCTAGGGCTCATTTTTAAAGTTGTGAGTATGATGACTTGCTTGCTACTTCTGATTGTTTTATGAGGACTGATCTTATTTTTAAACTAGACTGTAAGGAGCTTAAGGAGAGCTGTCTTTCCTTACAGTTTCTCTAACAACACCTTGCATCTAGATAAGTGGTTCTCAACCTGTGGGTCGCGACCCCTTTGGGGGTCGAACGACCCTTTCATAGGGGTCGCCTAAGACCATCAGAAAACACATATATAATTACATATTGTTTTTGTGATTAATCACTATGCTTTAATTATGTTCAATTTGTAACAAGGAAAATACATCCTGCATATCAGATATTTACATTATGATTCATAAGAGTAGCAAAATTACAGTTATGAAATAGCAATGAAAATAATTTTATGGTTGGGGGTCACCACAACATGAGGAACTGCATTAAAGGGTCGCAGCATTAGGTAGGTTGAGAACCACTGATCTAGATGGATATATCATAGGTGCCCAATGGGCTAAAATCAAAGAATCTCAGGGTTGAAGGGCACTTTAAAGGTTGAATTTTAGCCCGGTTGGCATGGCTCAACGGTTGAGCACTGACCTATGAACTAGGAGGTCATGGCTTGATTCCCAGTCAGGGCACATGCCCGGGTTGCGGGCTCGATACCCAGTGTGGGCCATGCAGGAGGTAGCCGATCAATGCTTCTCTCTCATCATTGATGTTTCTATCTCCCTCTTCCTTCCTTTCTGAAATCAATAAAAATATATATTTTTAAAAAGATTGACTTTTATCTAACTCTTGTTCTGAGAATGCCCAAGAAGTGTGCCCTTTCTTGATAGTAAGGGAGTGACAGGGCTGAGCATGACACCTCTGAACTTGCTCCAAGCAGCAGCCTAAGGTGTTCCAGCCAACAGGCTGCCAGTTCTGTGAGAGAATAGAACCTTGTGGGTGCTGGGGAGCCAGGGAGGCAAGGAGCTGAAGCAAACCGGAGGCCCAGGCCATGGTGTGCGGAGAACCTGGAACAGGCTCTGGAATGGGTTCGAGTAGGGAGGGCGGTTGCCCGGCTCCACAGGCTGATGTGCTTTCCTGCCCTGGCGTGAACGTGCCCCTGGCCTGGTAGTGTGCACTGGCTCCCACCCTGCCTCCGACAGCTAGGAGCCAGGGCTGAGTGTCTGTCTTCCGCTAGCTTCCATACAGGTGTGGGGGGCTCTGTGCATGCCCCATTGTTCCACAGTGCCCCCCCTCCAGCTGGGTGGCAGTGTGAATGGGCTGCAGCTATATTTAGAGTAAAACTCCTGGGGCCATCACAAAGGAGTGACTGCATCTTCAGGAGGGTGGGAAGGGGACAGGGGAGTGAAGCTATTTTCAGAACACATGTCATTGCTGGCTACAGAGCAAGACTGTGGCCATAATGTGGAGGGAAACAATAGCTGTGGCCAGAGGAAGAGCCTGTTATGTTTCAGGTGGGATGTTTGCAACTGCTCAGGAAACCTGACCCCGCCCGACAGCAGCACAAATCACAGCAAAGCTTCATGGAGGCAGAGAGGAGGCGGGGGATTCACAGGGCCAGGGCAGTACGAGGTGCCAAGAGGCCACGCCTCATGCCTGGAGGAGGATTTTCAGTGACTGCTTTGCCCGGGGGGCCTGCTTAGGAATGAAACACTTCTGACCAATTTCCCAGACAAACTATGTACCCTGCTGTGGTCTCTGGACACCTCCCAAGAAAGGCAATGGGAATGAAAAGAACTGGAAAGGTGGGAAGTGGCAAGGTGGTCAGAACCAACCCAACATGAAGACAGCTGTCTCAGGCAACAGGCAAAGCCAGGGCTGAGCTTGAGAGGGTGACCTCAAAGCCCCGGGTGGGCGGATTTGGCCCCCTAGCATCCAGGGGCCTGCCTGGGAGCCGGGCCTCCAGCTGCACAGGCTCTGAGAGCTGCCCACACCCCTTTTCTGACCTCCAGTCGGCCTCACTTACCAGCCTCTGTGCAATGCCGGAAGCAGGGAAGGACAGGCTGTGAGGTACGGAGGGAGGCCGGGCCCCACCTCCCCCAGCCCCACAGATGAGCTTGGGACCAGGGGTCTAGGTTTGAGCGGGGAAGTGGGGGTGTGGCTACAGCTCCAGATCTCAGTTGGACTTTATAGCTGTCATGGGGGCTAGGAGGATTTTTTTCAACCCCATCTTCATATCCCCTTCCCCAAACATGTGTGGTTCCTGTTTTGCTGCATCTGTAAAAGGTGCTGGGAGCTGGGGACTTGCCTTACACCTCTCAGTTAACACCCCTGGAGACTGATGGAGTTCAGAGCAGTGTAATTTACAGCCCATCTCTCCCATCTTAATTCACTCGATGCTCTTCTCTTCCTTATTGTATTAGTGTGACCCAGGTACCTGCCAACAATAATGGCCTCTCTAGCTAGGAGCCTCTCCCCCACTCCCAGGACAATTTATACCTTTTCCTTGGGATTTTCCCCCCTTAAAGTAAACAAAAAGAGGAAAAATAAGAAAAGGTTAACATGGGTTTGGAGCGCTGCAGCCCCGTGGTTCTGGGCAGGGAGCCAATGGCCCGAGGGCACACACATGTGTGTGCTCTCCCAGAAGGGCCTTCACCGGCCCTGTTTTACAGCCACCTCGGCACAGACTCCAGGGTTCACGCATATGGCCAGACAGATGTGTCTGGCTTACGTTCAAGGCTGGAAAATGAAGAATTATGGAAGTGAAGGGCCCCGGGCATTAAAGGGGGGGGGGGAGAAGGGAAGGGGGGAATTTTTCCTCTGCTGAGAAATCCTCCTGTGGCTGTGAGGCTGGAGGAAGAAGGCTGACAGGAGGCAGGGCCGCCAGCAGCAGTTCATGTGGGGCCTGTTCTTAAAGGGGCAACAGCAACCCCAGCCTTGGTCAAACCACAGCAGGCCCTTGGTGCCTAGGCCTGAGCAGCCTACTCTAAAGGAGGTGGCAGGGAGAATAGGCTTTCTGACAGGGCAGCCGCTGGCACCGGAAGTCAAGCTTCATACAAGACCTCCTATTTGTAAGGTGCTGCTTGTCCGTGGAGAGGCAGAACTGAACACGGCGCTCTAGACAAGGCCACGTCCCCATAGCATATGCTCCCACATCCTGTCCTTCTCTTTTGTAACAGTGCTCACTCACACTTCAAATCACTGGCTTCTCCACTCCACTGTACACGATGGGATGGGACATTTGTTCCCTCCTGAGCCTCTGACCACCTTACTAAACTGAGCTGAAGATAGGGTATCCTATTCTAAGGAGTTCATAGTACAGTAGAGGAACAAGTCCAGAAATAAGTGTAATATGAGATGTGATGTAAGTTTCACACATGAAGTGTAAGTCAGTGCTACAAGAACACTGAGCAGAGAGAGATTAAGTCCTCCTGGGGGGAATCAGGGAAAGCTTCACTGGGGAGATGGAGTTTCATCTGGGGATTGAAGGAGGAATAGAATTTCAATAGGTAACAGGAAATGTGGAGCAGGAAAAAGGGAACAGCATGAACAAAGATCCAAGAGTGGGAAAGGAGAGGAGGGTAGTACAGTGGGGCCTTGACTTATGAGTGTCCCGACTAACGAGTTTTTCGAGATACGAGCAGTCTCTCGGTCGATTTTTTGCTTTGAATTGCGAGCTAAAATTCGGGTTACGAGCCAGCTTCAGATACCCCACCGCTAGTTGGCGCAGCGAACGTCACAGTGAACGCCACAACATCAGCCCAGCATCACGTGTCTCACTCGTTCATTGTTGATTTGACATACGAGTAATTTGAGTTACGAGCTCCGTCACGGAATGAATTAAACTCGTACGTCAAGGCCCCACTGTATTGTCCAGGCAGGAGGGCCTCGGTGTGGGCAGGCACTTTACATGCACTGTCATTCTAAGGTCTGAGGTAGGTGCTGCTACCACTTTCATTTTATAGATGAGGAAACAGGCTCAGAGAAGTTAAACACTTTGCCCAATGTAATAGATAGGTAAGGGCTCAAGGGGTTTGGGAAGAGGTTGTGAACACACAAGAAAGCCTTGAATGCAATAATAAGGACCCAGCCAAGCAAAGGCTCTGATGATTTCTGAGCAGGAGAACGGCTCTTCTGGGAAGAGAATGATGAGGACATGTAAGATGCACTGGAGGCAGTGAACGTGGCACGCAGGCTGTGGGCTGCGCTACTGCAAGAGGTGCCATTCACAGGCTACAAGGTAAGCAGCACCCCCTGGAGTTGTGCGATGCAGAGGCCTTGATTGCTATAACCCAAGTCAGTACCTGGCTTAGACTAGCAGTAGTGGCAATGAGAATAGAGAGAGGGGAATAAATGAGTGAACAGATAGATTTGATAAAAAAACAAAAAATGAAATCAGACCCAAGGGGTTAAAACCCAGCAAGGAATTTAAGATGATGCTCTAGTTGCTACCATCTATTAAGTTACTCAAGGAATACCTGCTGAGTGCCAAGTCTATGCGCTGAGACTAAAAAATAACAGAAAGAAGGAGGAGACCAAGCAAAGAATAGTGGTGAGGAAGCCTAGGTCAAAAGAGAGAGAGAGAGAGAGAGAGAGAGAGAGAGAGAGAGAGAGAGAGAGAGATATGAGGGTTTACTTGTTAAACTGAAGCTGGGAGAAGGCAGCTTCAGGGTCCAATGCTACAGGGAGGTCAACTATGATGGGGACTGAGACTTATAAAGGCAGGCACTTGGTGACTTATGATACAGATTATATAATTGCTGAGTGGAGAATCAAGAAATAGAGGTGGTGAGTATAGGTAGAACTTTTGGTGAGACCGATGGTGAGGGAAAAAAGAGCCACAGAACAGGAAGACAGACGTGAGGATGAAGCTGCTTAGTGGGCTACAACAGAGGGCTCCACAGGAGGGCTGAGGAGGCAGTGCTGGCTACAGAGCAAGACTGTGGCCATAATACGGAAGGAAACAATCCCTGGTTGGGGTGGATGGTGCTGGCAGAGGTATCACACACTGGGTTCCAGTGTGCAGGGGACATGAAAATATCTAAAGAAAGACGGATCCCAACTGATGCTTATTCCCTGCTTAGGCCGGGGCTCTGTACGATGGGTGATTGGAACAATATTAGCCCACAATGACATTTATAAAGCACATTCTGTGTGCCATGCACTGTGCTAAGCACTTTACATGGGCCGGTTTTTGTAGACTTCACAGCAATTCTAAGAGGTAGGTGCTGTTACCACTTTCACTTTACAGACGAGGAAACAGGCTCTGAGAAATTAAACAATTTGCCAAAAATCACAAAGCTAGTAAGTGGTGGAGCCCAGACCGTGGTCAGGTCTGCTTGACCTCATGCACTGAGGCCTCTGCCAAAGGTGAAGGGTGTCTGAAAAGAGCTGAAAACAGACGTTCCTAAAGGGGCCTGATGCTTCCCAAGCACATAGTTAAATGGGAGAGTGTGACTGGCTCTTCCCTGTCTGCCCTGAGCCCTGGATAAGAGGCAGAGAGCGTACAGTGCAAGAAGGCAGACCTGGAAGAGCCATACAAAAAACATGCTGGCCTGGCTGGGTGACTCAGTTGTTGGAGTGTCGTCCCATGCCCCCAAAAGGTTGCAGGTTCAATCCCCAGTCAAGGCACATACCTAGGCTGCGGATTCGATCCCCGGTCAGATTTGATCCCTGGTCAGGGCAAGTACAGGAGGCAACGGATTAATGTTTTCCTCTCACATTGATGTTTCTGTGTCTCCCTTCCTCTCTTTGGAATCAATAAGCATGCCCACGGGTGCAGCTTAAAGGAAAAAAGGAAGATAAAAGAAAAGAAAAACTTGCTGGAAGTGGAGGTATGGGTCCACAGAGGGCTGATGGTGGAGGAATCCTCGTGTGGAGATCAAGCAGTTTCTCTCTGGGAAGGTTTAGAGGTCTGCAGAGGGGCTCGGCCATCACACTGGGAATCCAGATAAGCAGACTGTGGCCATGACATTCTCCCCCCCTGAGAACAGGTGTTCTCAACAGAGAGTCCCTGGCCTCTCTGGGACTGTACGGATAAGGTTCAGGAGAACTTCAAAACTTCGATCCCAGGAGGAGGGAGCCTCCAGGCACCAAATGTGCTATCAGAACTTAGTGACAGAGAAAGAAAACGGGGTGGAACCAGACATGTGAGACTCTTCCTGAGACGATCCTGCTTACCCCTGCTCCATGCTCACATCCCCTCATGCCCCTGATGGGAGCCATCCTCCCAGGCAGGCCCCACCTGGATCTTTTCTTGGCGACGCTGCTGCTCGGCTATCTTCCTGGCCAGGGCCAGCTTCTTGGCCCGAAGCTCCTTGATGTCATCCTCGCCCCCGCTGCCTTCAGCCTCTGAATCTTCTTCAAAGTCTTCAATCACCACGTCCTCCTCCTTTGGGTGGCGAAACAGGCCAGGAAAGAGAGGATACTGTGAGCCCATGACACTTACCAGACCCACCTTTCTATCCTTCCCGCACCCCCACTCTAAGCTTCTTTAGACATTTCTTACAAAGGGCCCCAAGGTGTGAGGGGTAAAGAGAAGCTGTCACTCCCTCCCCCACTGTTGCTCCCTTTTGTACTCTAGGACTCTTTCTGAATGCCAGAGTCAGAGACCACACCGTAAGTCACTCTCACGGATAACTTTCATGTTTCTACTCACAGCTCTTCATTCTCCTTTGCACAAACTCACAAAGTCAAACTTTAGGTCTATTTTTGTTTTGAAATCACCAAAGGGGAAAACAACAGAGAAAGTTAAACAACCCAATTTAAATCTAATTCATGCTAATAATCTGATAGGAATCAATTCTGGCCAACAGCTGGGAGTTAGGCATGGAAGCTCCCTTGTCCCAGACAGCGTCAGGGAGCAGATGCTGTAGCTCAGCAGACCTTGCCCTGGTTTCTTTTTAAGACCACAGCCTGGTGGTGTCAGGGCTGGGCCTCCTTATAGGAATTCACATGACATGACCTTGCTCAGCTGCCCTACCGGAGCTTGGGCAGGCTGGGAGATAGCTGCTAGCTTGAGTCTCCTGCAGGCTGGTGGAGCCTTCCACAGGGATGGCACCTCCCTGCTTGCAGCTTCAGCTCTCAGAAGCCACTGCTCCCCGGGTGGTCCCAGGCTCCATTCCTCTCTCTCACTTTTGGCCTTGGTCAGTAGAGAACATGCAGCTGCCCAAGCAGCTTCCTTTGAGGGACAGGGTTAGCATGGGCAACAGGGAGTGATTTAGTAGGAGGAGATTCCTGTGTTTCTAACTCGATGATAATGATGACAATGATTATGACAATAATGGCTACCATTTACTGAGAGCTTAGCACTGGCCAAGGACAGGGCTGTTTTTCATGTATTAACTCATTTAATGCTCACAATGGCCTGAGAAACAGATGCTATTATAATCCCTATTTTACAAATGAACAAACCGAGGTTTAGAGTTAAACAATTTGCTCAAGGTCACAAAGCTAGTAAGTGACATAGCAGGGACTCTAGTGAGACAAACTCCAAAGTCTGTGCTCTTACTAAAAATATCAACCAGCACAGGGGTGGGGGCCTAATCTGGACGGTGAGCCCAGATCCATCCCAGAGTGGCTCGGCTTCACCGGGTCTCCCATAGCCCCACCAAGGACCTGTGCTGTACACCCTGCTCTCTCCCCTAACTGCCCATATCCGGATGGTTCTCCAGTGGGTTTTGGCTGAAAGTGGTTGGTAAAGTGTGTGGGGTAGCAGAGTCTAGGGTGGAACGACAGGTGCTTCGGTAGCATCCCTAAGCAACTAGACTGTTATCTTCGTGAAGAATGATGCCTTAAGAAGTATCTACCTCTTCTCTCCCGATCAGCTTAAGTGACTCAGTCTTGTTGTCTGAGCACAGATGAGATATCAGGATAGGGCCAGAACTGCTACTATCCTAAGAGGGGTCTGGGTGCTGTCTGCAGTTACCACTCATCTGACAACCGACAGGCTATGGTGTCACATGGTGCACTTCCAGAGAGACCCTCGGAAGGAGGAAGACACTACATATTTACTTCCTTGTTAACCTAGACTGGGGTGAGTGGAATAGGATGCCTGACTGGCCCACGAGGGAACGAGGCCTCTGCCTGCTCTGATCAGGATACACTGGGTTATCATGGGGCTCTGAGTGAGCTTGACTGAGGTCAAAGGAGGGTCAGCAAGGCTTGTCTGAGGTTTGCTCAGCTCTCACAGCAAACGAGGAAGTTCAGGGTTATGAAATTACACAGACCTGGGTAAGTAGGGTTTCCCAGGGGCCACTAACATACAAGGAACTCAGAAGGCTCGTGGGAAAAGGAAGAAGTGGGCAGTGTGGCATGGGTCACAACCTTTGTCTGGTTAATAAGACTTGAAGGAGAGAGCGTGGGGGCACCACCAAGGTCTGGGACCAGAGAACTGGTCTGTTCCCTGTAGGAGTGAAAGAACTGTGGCTCAGCCCCTCTCTCTGGGCCTCACTTGCTTAACTTGATTTGGCATTGCAGGCTCCACTGGCCGGAGGACATCTCTTACAGCAATCCTGGAGAGCTAGCCTTCCTGACCTTCCATGGCTGCCTCAGCCTCCCGGTGTGGGTGAGATAACTGACTTAGCACTGCCCCACCCATGCTTCCCTGCACAGTACCCAGGGCTTGGGTGGCACTGCTCTGTCCCGCCTGAAGCCTGGACACCCCGATGGCTTCAGCAACCCCACTGTCTCCTCCCATGCTGACAGCTCATTCTTTCCCATTATTTCCTGCCCAGGTTTCATCTGGGGAGTCTGGAATTGTGGGCTCAGCTTTATCCCTGGAACTACCTCTGTCCTGGAAGCTGAGCCTGTATCATCAGGGGTGGGGTGGGGTTCTCCAGCTATTCTAATGAAGCCAGTCCAAGACTGCGCTCTGAAGACTGAACCAAAGGTGGCCACTCTATCACTGTTTCAGATCACAAACGACAGCTTCCAGCTGACATCTGGCTTCCCTGGCCTGTTGCTGATTTCATCCCTGCACCCCACCCTGCTCCACCAGGCGCTTGAGACTCCTGCGGGCCAAATGACTGTGTTGGCCTACGGGTGACCTGGCCTCTGGCTGGAATTGCTTCCGTCCCTTCCTTAAGTCCCACGTTCCTTCCCACCGAAGTCCCCTCTGTCTTTAACACTGTGGGGTAAAAGAAGGTAAGAATCAAACATCAGGCAAAAGTGAGCTGTGTGCACACACACCCAGACAGAGTTACCCACACCCAGACACACAGCAGGGCAGCTGGCAATGATATTAAACACACACATGTGCCAACACCGCTACACACTCACATTTACTCAGAACCCACAGACGGCAGGGAAGCTGGAAGCAGTGTTCAACTTAAACTGACACACAAGCCCAGCACCGACAGACCCACGACAGCAACCACCCCCAGAAAGACACATACATGCATGGCAGGGCAACTGCCAGTGAGGTTTAGCAGGGGTAGGTACACAGGCTCATGCGAGCGCACACTACAGTGAGCGCACACGGTTTGGAGTGAAGCAAGGGCTACAGGAACAACCAAGGGCAAACAAACAAGAGAATTCCTTAATCACATCAGGATGTGCAGGAGGGAGGGAGGGAGGGAATGAGGGAGAGAGGGTAGGGCGGGGGAGGGGTGATTTTCCACACGGGGCCAGCAATGTCAGCTCTTCCTGTACGTGTGCTAGAGGCTGGAGTTCAGGCCTGTGCTGCGCTGAGCTCCACACATCTATAAACTTGATCCTCAGCCTGAACCCTAACACCCCCCTCCACTCCCTTTCCTAAGCCTCCGGAGCTGCACATTATTAAACTCTTTCTTTCCCTCCCTTCTCCAATGCAACATTAAAAAGAAGCATCTGGAACTCGTAGCAGAGATGGAGGCACTGGGGTGGGACTGGCAGGAAGGGGCACCAGCAGAGTGCACTCTTGAGAAGTTGGCTGGTCACGTTAACATTGACACTGCTCTGAGTGGTTATAAATAACCAGGGGTAGAAGCCGAAGCCATGGGCAGAGCAGGGCTGGAGGGGGAGGAAGGGGAGCCTTCCCTCTGCCACAGCGGGCTCTTCCCGCATAGTACCTCATCTTCCAGTTGTTTTCCCTCTTGGCTTCCCATTTCCTTTCCCATGGTGTCTGGGACGGGTGCCACTGACACATATTTTCCACCCTTGAATGCCAGCAGAGGCTCTTCTTGTCCACAAAGGGCTTCCAGAAAATACTTCAGCACTGTGACCCTTTTGCAGTCGGCTGCAATAACCTACAGGGCAAAAGGAGAGAAGAAAAACAGCATTTTCTGAAAGGGAAGATGAAGATGAGAGACACTGTTGGCAGCGGAGCACATAAGAATGTGTCAATGTTGCTGGGCAAGGGAGACAGACTGAGTGTGCGGTGTGCGTGCATGTGTGACACGGTGAGCAAGGGCCAAGGGGTGAGGACCAAGATCTTCTAAGGGAAGAAAGTCACTACTGTCTCTCCTTAGGTCATCTCGAGGGTAGCAGACAACCCCAGAATCAATGACAGGTATCCTCTGGGGTTGTGCCTCCCTCCTGCCCCCCGAAGTCCTGATAATAACAAAGAATAAATTAAATTCTTTTAAGTTTGGTATCTAATTGATAGAAGGAAGGGTGGAGTGCCAACCACTGGTGGCTTTCACAGAACACAGCTTTCTGGTACCCCTCACAGCCACTCTCCATTCTTTTCCAAGCTCCCCTCTCGCCAGACTCCCAAAAGGAGAACTTTCAGCTGAGTGCAAAATGAATGATGAGGGCTTTCTTGGCTGTTTCATTTCAGCCAGATCATTTTGGGCTTCCCCTGGCGGGTTCTGCCCCACCTAAGAGCTTCTCATACTCAGAGACTGGGCTCAGGCAGGAAATTGTTGTCAGGAGAAGGGAGACAGGCAAAGCAGGTGGGGGTGTTTCACCAAAGCTCTGCTCCTCCAGGGTTCACGCCATCCTGCTCCCATGTGGCCACATCAGCACATAAGCCAGTGCTGTCAGAGAAGCTGGGGCTGATTTAGCTGAAATGAAATTCAATATCTTAAGCAATCGTCAAATTTGTAAGTGTCTCAGATGAAGTCTCCATAGTCACCTTGTCTGGGGTCCTTTTCCTGTGAGACCACACACACATGGTGGCCTCACCTGCAAACCCATCTGCTTTGCTTGCACCCCCTCATGCCCTTCTCCATCTCTGGCCTCTGTGGTCCTCTCCTCCATATGAAAGGGCACCCACCAAGGCAAAGGAGGGGGCCTATTTGATCTGAAGCTCGGAAGCTGGTGAAGGCCAATCCACGCAGGGAAACACACTTCAGTGGTCAGATATGCCACAGGGTGGCAGCCCGTTCTCATCATCACTGACTCTAGCCCATACTGAGTGTCCCCTGCCCCCTCAAAGCTTTCCCACTCCACAATACGGTAGGGAATTCTATGTCTGAATCACACAGTAAAGTATGAACCTGGAGTCTGTCTTTGATTGTTGCTATTTCACAGGTGCATTTGTTACTCCTTCACTTGGACAATAACCCCACTGGTGGCAAAGACTACATCTCCTAAGCTCCCCTTGCCAGGGAGTGGGGCACACAGGAAGCTCACAGTAAGGACTGACAAGCACAGAGAAAGTCGGCTGAGTACCATCAGGAGCCACCAGGCAGGCATGATCCCTGTTCCTGGGACACTGTGGAAACGAGCACCACTCTATCGCAGGTGCTATGTGACTCCATCCTCTACCCCCTTTTCCATCAAAACCTGCTATTCTCCCTGCAGAGGAGTGGCTCCTGCTCACGCCATCCTGCTCCCATGTGGCCAATGGTCCTGGAATCACTACAGGCCTGAATCTCAGGCTATGCACTTCAACTACCTCCACCTGAGAGGCTAACCTAAAAGGTGCTCAGCTACCCAGATAAGGCTTTGGAAAGAATAGCTGTCTTGAGCTTGGAGTGCCTGGTCCTGGGCTTACACCTCCTTGAAGGAGGAAGGAAGCTCTCCTTGGACCAGGGCAGGTAACCATGGATTCCATTGCGTGTATTCAAACATGTGATGAGGAAGGCTAGAAATACAGAAGCAGGGGCTAAAAGGCATTAAAGAACAGAGCTGAAATGAGTAATAGCCTGGCAGGCAGCACGCACAGTGGCCTCCCTGAATCCCCAGCCTCACACTTGCAGAGGAAACTTCTGCATTTCCACAAGACTGCCAGTTTCCTCTCTGTGGTCTAATTTTAACCACCTTGTCGTTACAGTGTGTGTCAGCCACCTGACCCCACTATGACCTCTGACCTTATGCCCCAGCTACTGCTTGCACTATGGAGAATTATGTAATGGGTCCAGGACTTTCCTTTTCGGTATGAGGCTGCTACTGCTGAATGGCAAGGAGGTGGGGGCTTAGGGGGGAGGAGGACAGAAAAGAAGCTTGCCAGGGTCCTTGGCATCACCCGGATGGTGAGAGGTTATGCTGGCACTCCTGTAATGTGCAGCAGCAATCCACCCAGAAGAGGAGAGTGTGCCCGAGCGTGTGTGCTGACGGGAGGGCAGGAAAATTCCCGCTGTTAGAACATAGGCTGGGTGGCATTCTGAGTGGCTCAGGAAGTGTGCAATTCCTGGCCAAGAAGGAGAAAGACCACATGTGTGGATGTGGATTTCTGGAGATGGGGATTTCCAGGGCACAGCGGGACCTAGGGATGCAGACATCCTGAGCCTGCCTGCACACATCCTTAGAGGATCACTGGGAACTGTCATTCACAGAGACTAAACAGCACAATGGAACGCCCCCCGCCCCCCAATAGTCCCTTTTTCATTTTCACTCCTTTAGAAGGCACCTGCTTTCCCCTGAGATTTTGTTTACTAGGGCCATTAGTCCCTCCACGAAGGGCAAGGGCACTCTTGGCTGATTCTGAAAAGGGCTTTGATCCAGTGGGGTCTTTGAGCTGGTGCTAAGAGGCCTGAAAAGGATTCTACCTGTCTGGAGAAAGAAAAGTCACCCAACCTTTTAGAAGAGGGTCCCTGTTGCTTTGCAATCCAACAGGCAGGGGACCAGCCAAGATTGTACACAGTCTCCTTATCTTTCCAAAGTGCACTGTGGGTGAAAGACATGGGGTTCTAGCTATTCGGTAAATGGGGAACCTAGAGGCACAAAGTCTAGGGCTTGCCCAGAGGCACAGAGAAGCCTCCTGTCTCTAGTTTGCTAGCATGCCAGCTAAAGCATTCTGCTTTGTGGTATGAGAAATGAGCCTAGAGGGGTGAGGACCCTAGAGTTTCACAGATTGATGATAATATTCTCCTAGACAAAGCCTCCAGCACTTGAACCTGGGGGACAAACGTTTAAATATGGTAAATAAGAGACATCATGATGGAAGAAGCCCTTCAAACCACCCACAAAGAGCCAACTCTGAGATAATTTTTGGCTGGCCCAGGAGGACTTCCTGGTAGGAGAGGGGTTAAAGCTAGGCTCCCTGCTTGGAGAGGAAGGAGTCCAGATGAACTGTATGACATAATCCCCACAACAGCTCTTTTCATGAGTATATTTTTCCATCTTGTATCAATGAAAAACAGAGAATGTAAGTGGTATGTACATTGTAGCTCTGGGCAAACTCTGGATTCTCTAGAGGGGAGAGAGCTGGGCAGCATGGTGTTCCTTCCTCGTCTGTTAACAGGTTGTGCTGGACTGGGGCTAGAGGTGGGAAAAAGGCTGCTGGCTAGGGAGTGCCCCAGGAAACCCGGGACCCTGCACCTTCTCATTGGCAGTCATGGCCTTTCTGGAGGGGGACTCACTGCAGAGATTATTAGGAACTCCAGAATTAATGGACAAAATGTCTTACATAAATCACTCCAGTCATCTTTGGAAACAAACTGGGGCTTTAGGTCAGGGAAGAGCTGAAAGCAAGGCACCCAGAGAAAGCCCCTTTTCCTTCTGAGGACCATCTGAGGCAGCGTGCCCCGTCAGTGGGAACTGAAACCTCTAGCTTCAGGGCTCCAGTTATCACCCGATCAGGTCCACACGCAAAGAACCAAGCAGAAAGGAAAACTGAAAGTGAGATGCGGCAAGGCGGTGCAGGAGCCTGGCCAGTCCCAGGCTCAGTTCCTTAGAAAGACAGAATGTGAGCATGCATGGGGGCAGGTGGAGGCTGGAGTTAAGAGGAAGGTTAGATCTTGAGGAAAGAAGGAAGAAACTTCTAGGTCCAGAGAGAAGAGGGAAGGCAGATTGAGTTACTGATCTTGGGAACCTTAGGGAATGACAGATAAGCCAAGAATGGAGTTCTCTGAAAACTGGTGACTCTCCACAGCCACTCAGCAGAGGGCATGCCCACCTTGGGCAGAGATGCCCAGGTAGAAACAGAAAGAGAGATCTAAAAAAAAAAAGAAAAAAGAAAAAGAAAAAGAGATCTAAGCTGTCTTATGGAAGACAGGGGAGGGCGAGAGAGAAAAGGAACTGAGCACCAGGCACCAGAGTCTGCTGTAGTCTGAGTTGTAAGATTTAATACACACACCTCAAAGCAGCCATGGGGAAGGGAGGACACCTCCCACCACTACCCCAGTCTAGCAAGGGAACAGGAGGCTGGGTCAGAGAGTGGAACCAGGCTCCTCTGGATGCAGACTCCAGGGAATGAGAAACTCTTTTATCTTTATGGGTCCCCGTTTTCTCCATACAGACCTCCTGGAAGGCATGAGCATCGTAGTGGTTGGTTAGATTTTTCAAAATTTCTTTTTCTGAGCTTTTGATTTGAAGGGAATCAGAATTTAAACGTGCATTATCAGCCAGTTCTATATTTTTTGGTCTTAGAAAGTCCTGCTTGTTATTGCTCCTCTGGTTAAAGAGAAAAATCACATGGGTTTTCCCCTACAAACTCAAGTTTACAGGTTGTTTTTCTTGTTTCTCTAAATGCAGTCAATTATTCTCACATTTGTTGAAACCTTCAATCAAACTTTATAGCTTGTTAATTTTACAGAATATCCTTAGAGCAAATAAGATGCAGACAGGAAAGTGAAGTCTTGCTGAGATTATTAAGAAACCTTAAAATAGCCTACAAATCCACAACCAAGGCTGGTAAAAATACAAGCTGTTTGGCTGGTTTTTGAGGTCAATTAGCAATGGGTTAATTATCATCTTCAATGAGTCAAGCCTACAGGATTGGCTATAAGAAACTGAACTCAGATTAAAGTGTTTTCACAAACTGGGAACCTCTAGTTATGCACAACTCACTCTCACAGGAGACTGAAGAGTAGGTAGGACAATTCTGTAGTGGCCAAGGGTGGGTCAGCCTAAGAAGAGGCCTGCCAATTAAAGTTCAGATCCAGGGAATCCTCTGGAGCTGGGAAGACAGGAAATGCTTTATTCACATTCCTAGGGGGAGGGGCTTCCAGGTGGGGAGCAGACTCCAGGGGCAGGGGGAAAGCTGGCCACAAGGATGAACAATCACTGAAGACAGAGGCAACAGTTTACAACAGAGACAGACATTGGCAGCCTACCTGAAGTAGAATTGAATTGAGAGAGGGTGAGAGGGGCAGAGAAAGGAAGAACCAATGCAGGGGCTGAATGACAAAGGGATCAGAGGGAGAGCAGACATGGTTCTTGTGCCAGATGCATATCCTGACAACCCCTGGGCATACTGTCCAAAGGGATCAGCTCAATCAGCATTTATGCTTTCCCTATCCCTGCTATATCCCTCATTTCTATGCAAGACAGTTAAGCCTAGGTCTCTCCCTCAATCCCTTTTGATCCCCATGTCCAGACCCAGCCCTCCCTAATTCTATAGTTGGTTTGGACTAGCTGAAGGTCAGTGGGTCACAAGATGAAATGCTAACATCACTGGCCAACCTGTAGTTGTCACACCATTCCACGTGTCTGGTCCCAACAGCTGTGTTTCCTTCTTAGCAGAGGCAATGCGGACCATTACAAATCAGCTGGCAATGTACAGATAGATGCCTGTTCAGAGTGGTATGCAGCCTGCTCAGGCCACCCATATCCTGCCTTGCTTCCTAGAAAGAAGGGCACGGGAACTGGCAAATGGTTGGATGGGAAGACTTGGGGGCGGGGGGGGGGGGGGGGGGGGGAGAATACGCCAATAGTTTTATTGAAGATTCCAAAAGGTACGGGCACTTGGCTACTGAGAGGGAGATTATGTTCACACTGGAGAGAGCTGGGAGAACAGAGCAGTTGTGGAATACACATTGGCAGTGAGAAGGCAAGTACAGTAGGAAACACAGGTCCATTCTGGAAGAGGCAAGTTGAATACAGGGAGATAGGCTTCACAGTCAGGCTATGAAACTTGAACCTGAGATCAAACCTTAACTGCCACTTACTAGCTGTGTTTCCTTAGACAAGTTACTTAAAGTCTCTGAGCCTCTGTTGCTCAAGTTGTTTGTGATGTTCAAAGGAGATAATGCATAGCCAATATTTAGCGAGGTGCCTTCGGCCCAGTAAGTGCTCAGTAAATAAGTGGCTGTTATTTTCTTTCTTCTTTGCTGTGTCACTCTGCTCGGAGGCGGGAGGGGCACTCTGCCTAACACCACTGAGATGTGTGGAAACCAGACTCAGAGGTAAGGAAGGAAGCCTGGGGCTGGCACACAGCCTAGGGCTGAGGGGAGAGGCCCTGGAATGCTTACCTGCATGTTGAAGCTGCTGAAATACTTTATTCAGAGCTAAGGTATTGGATCCAGGCTGCTGGACAGGCCACTTGGTGGAGGGAGGACCCAGCTCTCCCTAGTTGTCGCTCTTCCTAATTCTCCCAAAAAATTCCTGGACTTAACCAGAGAGGCATGTATGTATTTTATAAGACTCTAGAGAGGCCCTAAGGGTCTGGGCTTTAGGACAAGCACGCCAGCAATGCACACATCAGAAATAAAACCCTGTAGCGAACGTCACAATTGCCTTGCCCACCTGGTCCCTTCATTCTGGGGTGTGTGTGTGGCGTTGTCTTTATTAATAGTACCCTCCTTAAACAAGACCCTGCTGCATCCTTGTTCCAGGCCTCTCAATACAAGAGAAATGATGAGAAAAATTCCCAGTGAGGCATTTTCTACCCACCTGTATTTTCTGAGCTTGGACCTTCTGAACAAAGCCAGAGAGGAGTCTGGGTTCTCTTGGGCAGAGTACCGCTTGCTCTTCTTGAACTGTTCCCTCACAGAGAGAAACTACTCTCTTCTAGAGCGTGAGCTCTGGCTGTACGAGCAAGGTGAATTCTTAACAGTGAGCGCGTCACAGAGAGCAAACTATAGGCAGCAGTGGATTGGACGGGCTGCAGTCCAATCTGCTTCCCCTGCAGAATGCTCTGAAAGTAGCCACCCAAATTGGCAGGATTAGGGGCGGATACTGGCACTGCCAACACAAGCCTTTCAGGTCTGGCTGGCTTCAGCTGGTCTGAAACCTGGAACACAGGCGCTGGGCCCTCACTCAGTGAACCAGCAGGGGAGGCTACGAGCTCAGCCCCTGGGGATGAAAGCCCTTGCATCTGTCTCAGTCTGCAAATATCCAATGCAGTCTGTTTCCCTACTGCCAGTTAGTTTTGGGCCAGGAGCACTGTATCCTGGGCTCTAGTTGCTCTGAGCCACATTCTTATTTGCCTTCTGGACAGGCAGGATCAGGAGACCACCCCTTAGACTGGTGTTTAGGTTCCTTCACCTGATTTACTTCTGGCTTTATTTATTTTATGTGTGTGTGTGAAAAGTCCTTTCTGAGACATTGGTAGCATTCAACACATTTAGTCAACATTCAATTCAACAAACATTTACTAAGTGCCTTACTGTGTGCATTAGACACTATTCTAGGCCCTGAGGATTCAGTAAAGAACAAAGCAAAGTCCTGTGGCTCCAGTGGGGGGGAATGGGGCAGAGGTGTCACCTCAAAGACTCCTCCCCCCACACCCATACATTACCTATAGCACTCAGGAGGGCAGAAGTCTCATTCCTCTTCTCTCAAGGGAAAAGGAAGAGGAAGCCTGAGGGGAAGAGAAGCTCCTTGTAGAGACCTGGCACCCCCTCCTTTATCCCTTTTACACAGAAGGGTCCTGAGGAAGTCAGATGGGGAATTCCCTTGGGTTTAGCCTTGCTACAAGATTAAATTCCAACTTTTCTCAATGCTTTCCGTGATCTGGGCAAGCTCTTTAGCACCCACCCACCCCTCCCACTTGTATATTACCACTCTCACTTCTTGCTATTATTTCCTAATTCTCAACTCCAGGCCCCAGGCAACCTGTTGGATATTCCCCTGCAAGCCATTTGCTCCCCTCTGCACCTCGGAGACTTAACAGATCATTTCCCTAATCTACAGTGACTTCACCTTTATGCAGTCAATTCATTCCCTAATCTTCCTTTAAGTTTGATAAAAAGCGCCCCCCCCTCCCCCACTTTTTTCCCCAAGAAACCTTTTCAAGCCTGCCACTGTCCACACAGTTTTCCTAAGGCTCTAATGTGTGACAGGGACTGTTAGACATTCTGGGCACACAAGAGAAACAAGGCAGATCTTGATTTCACAGAATTTTCAGTCCAGAGGGATTCTGCAGTAACCTGACACTAACCTCTTCCAAATGCACAGTTGTCCCTTTGGCACCTAGAGGCTAGTCCCATACTTCCTTCATCTTCTCTGACCTCACAGCAGCCCTCAACATCGGTATTACTAATATGCCACAGTGTAACTGATCAGTCAGAGCCACACCAGAACCTCAATATCATCTCCCAGTGATCCAACCCTTTCTTGACTATTTCAGGTGGAAAAGGATTCAAGAACCCGAGGAAGCTTTTTAAAACCACCATTACTTAATGTTTAAGAAACAAATAAGTAATTTTTATTATTACCTAACAAATTTCCCCTGTTAACTTTCAATCCAGACCATGCTGTATAAAGGGTCTGCTACTGTCTTGAGTCTACAAGGGGGCTCACTTCCTACCAGGGAACCCATTCCATTTTTTAACTTTTCTAAATTGGTAGAAATGTCTGTCCCTTTTAAACCCATATCTGCCCCCCAGTGCTTCTAATTCTGTCCTCCAGCCACATAAAAAAACTCTAATTCTGCTTCTACATGACTGGTCTCAAATTATTTGAAGTCTGCTGTGTGATACCTTCTCTAGGCTAAACAGTCCCACTTCCTGCAACTGTTCCTCACTTCAACTGTCTCCTAAACATCCTGCTTATTTTTCACTAAGACTTTCACTGAGACTACTGTGTCTCCTGTAGCGAGTGCCCATATGTGAGCTGGCGGCTGGGAACAGAGCGGAACATCTCCTTGTTCCATTCTCGATACCTTGATTCTATGAATAGACTAAAACGACTTTGGTTTTGCTGTTCACCACCTTGCACTAACACATTGTGAGCTTTTAAATCAACAAATTCCCAAATTGTTTTCACATATGTAACTAAATAGTATCTCCCCCACTAAGTGCAAGAACCCCACTAACTAGTTCCTTTTATAACATTCCTTCACTGAGGTCTCCCACATTATAAGAAATGGTATTATTTAGTATTGGGCTGCATGCTACTTGCTATGTGCAGCTGACTTTCTGGATAAGGTTATGGTTATGCATTTATTCTTTCTTATTTGATTTCATCTTGTTATGTACTTCTTTCATTGTAGCCTGTAAAGTTCCCTTTGGATCTTAAATTTGTCATCTGAGAATGTATTCCCTCTCAAGTTCAAGATATCCATAATTTGATCTGTTGATTAGTTTATGCTTATCAATATCTTTTCCCGTTCATCTGTCCTATTTTCTGTCCTAAGTAAGTTTCCTAAGGGCAGACAATGTAATTTGTATGTACATGCACACAGAAAATCTATCTGCAGCATACACTATGGGTATTTGGACAACGTGGATGACTCATCGTGGGAGGCGAATGGCAGCCTCAGGACCTTAGGACAATTCCAGGGGACATGATGATCATGGAGAGGTGCTAACCACATTGTCTACTATCATGCTCCTTGTGTTGTGTTGCACACAGACACCCTGGACAGATTAAGAGATGCTACTTTCTGATTTAGGTGGAGTTCCCCGTGAAGTTTGGGCTCAATAACTTGGGATAGGTGCTCTCTTTTGACAAACTGCTTACAAGAGTTTCTAGTTTGAAATAAGATACCACAAGAAGCCAAGCTCTGGGCACATCACACGTTGCTGTAAGTAGAGGCTGTTGCCCCAGGGTAAGGTATAACACATCTCAGCAAGAGGTGAGACTTACGCTCTTCAAAGCACTGGTGCTATGCTCTTGGAAATATTACACCCATATCTTGAGAATCCCCACAACAAATTAAAAATATAAAAAATACAGAAATTCTCTGAGGTTAGGGCTGAGGTATAAGGTCACTATAAATTGCATTTTCGAGTCCTACATCTAGAGTCCTGAGTTATCAAATGTGGCTAATAGTACCTCACAGTTGGAGACAAGACAAGCTTTGATAACTAAACCTAAAGTCTATTCATAGTTTGAGATGAAGTATAAGTAAGGCAAATGTTGGCACACAGAAGAAGCTAAATAAGTATTAGTTTCCTTTCTTCACCTCTGAATACTAAAAAGCATTATTTTTCAAACCACCTAAATCAGAATCACATAGTGAGCTTGTTAAAATTATAGATTCCTGGACTCTACTTTGGACTAAATAAATTAGTATTTCTGGGGATAGGGCCTTGTACTGTGCACTTTAAATAAGTCTCCCAGGTACTTATGAACACTGAAGTTTCACAATCATTGCTGTAAAAGCTGAAAAGATACGTGGCCACAATTTTGGTCAATTCTTGAAAATGCAACTCCGCTTTAGCTAAGGTACAAAAAATATGACCTTATGTTTTCCATGGCACTTTTAGGATCTATAAAATCCTTAGCACCCTATGAAGCAATTAACTATTACAATTAGATAATGATAACAGAGGTAAGAAAACTGAAACTTGAGTAATGTCAATGAGATCTGAAGCCAGATGCAATGACTTTCTAGTCCAGTGTTCTTGCCACTTCATGAGAGCCGCTTCCTGGGAGAGCACCATTGGGCCTTCTCAGGCATAACAACAAACCTGCTATGTGCTTCATTCATCCTTAAAAGTTCCCAATAACAGCATGGCTGCTACATGCGAGGCACCATGCCAAATGCTTTACATACACCAACTCACCTAATCTCGACAACTCCATGAAGTAGGAAGGGCTGTTATCTCAATTTGGCAGATGAAGAAATCAAGGCACAGACTTGCTCAAGGTTATGCAGTAAGTGGAAGAGCTACAACATGCCTCTTCTCTTAACCAGTGTCCAACTGTCACAGTTCCCCATGGATCTGGACCATTTGCCTGTGCTAGGGACAAAGATGCTCATATCCCACAAGAGGAAAAATCTGATCTAGTACAGAAACTCAAAGGGGGGCAGCCTCGTCCTGGCTGGGTAGCTCAGGTGGTTAGAGTATCGTCCCGATATGTCAAGGTTGAGGGTTTGATTCCCGGTGAGGGCATATAGAAGAATCAACCAATGAATGCATAAGTAAGTGAACAACAAGTCGATATTTCTCTCTCTAAAAAAATCAATAAAAATTTAAAAAACAAAACAAACAAACAAAAAACCAAAGAGGGGCAATCTTGTTGCTGATTTCTGAAGACTGAACTCCTGGGCTGGGTATGCTTTTCTTGGGCAGCTGACAGGCCCAGGTCCAGGGAAAGCACGGTCTAGAGGAAAAGTTCCTTCATGCTCTCCTCACCTGAGCAAGTTACTGAACCTTGTTTGCAAAATACAGATGATCCTGAAGATCCCTTTCCATTCCTAAAGGTTTCTATGATTCTGGGAAGGCATCTTGGAAAGGAGGAGAGGAAAGACAGTTCAGCTCTGCCATTGGCCTTGATGGGGGAGCTGTTCTGTCCTAGGGGACAGTGCCAAGAGCTGGGCTTCGCCTTTTTGGAAGGGTTGATGACTCAGAATCTGTTTCCATAGGAGACAATTCTTGATGGAAAAAGGTGGTATAGGTTCTTCTCATATGATAAGCCACTAAGGAAGACTTGGAGGGTTTTATGGAATCATTAGCACAGAGCTCCCCTCTGGCCACAGAGCAGAGGAAGAAACAGCAGATCAGTTTATAAAGCTCCAGAGTGGAAAATTTCTGTTGGTGTCCAAACTAAGTTTTTGGCTTTCTGTGAAGTTTGGAAAGACTCGGACTGATGTTTTAATCACCTGTTTAGTGTTCTGAAGCCTCTTGTCAGAGGCCTCACTGAGCCCGCTCCAGCAGGCAGTGGGGAGCTGCTGGCTCATGCACCGTGCTCTTTTTTCTGAGCCGTTTCTTTCCCATGGCCATCTCCAACACCCTGGAGCTCCCTCCAGGCCACTTGCAGGGTACAAGCCAAACCTGTGCGTCCCACCGGAGGCTGAGGACAAGCTCTCTGGCTAGCTTCTCACCAGATCTGAAGCCAGGAAAGGCTTCTTAAGAAAAGCCAAGGTGCGAAGAGGTCAAGAGTGGTCTCTGGAGACCAGTCTGCCAGCAACACCTTTGTGGCATGGGATCAGGCTTGCCTTCTAGGAGAATCACCATCTAGACATCCTAAAGCCCTTGGGTATTGATCATGAAAGGAATCCTCACGAGGGAAAAAGAACACTGACCAAACTCAGGTTGGGCATGTTCTAAAAACAGAAACTCATGAGCATGCAAGAAGCCCAGGACAGAGGTTCAGGGTAATGGCAAGTAGAAAAAATAGCATTTTACTTCCTCTGCAGTTTTCACTGGTCACAGCTTCTCGATGGCTGACATATCCCATTTTACTGGGAAAGCTGTGGTGGAGATGAAGTGGTGACTGATGGTTGCTAGGCATTATGTTATTTCATTTGATTATCACAGTAATCCTGTGAGATAGAAAGAGGAAGAGGAAATTGAAGCTCTGAGGAAAGAAATACCCAGTAAGTGGTGAAGCTGGGATTTGAACCTAGATTTGTCTTACTCCAAAGGTCTGTGCTCAGTCCGTTATACTTTGTAGCCTCTTATGAAGGTATTGATACTTTTGGAGATAGGGACCTACTTCAAGTCCTTTTCACTAAAGGATACCCCCCTTGCCCAGGAGCCAAAAGGCCCATCCCCCAAGACAAAATAAACACTTATGACGAATTTGCATTTAAATTAACATAAATCAAATGGGTACTTGGCTAAGTTACAGGCAAGAACAGAGGTACTAATATTAAAAATTCCAGGGGGAAAAAAGGCCATATGTAATACGTTCAACAATAAAGATTAAAAAATAAAAAATAAAATGAGATTACAGACCACATTGGCAAACAAATGGCCTGTTCTGGTTAAACAAATACACCAACCTGAAACGTGAAAAAAAAAATTTCTCACTGCATGTGCCCTAAAAGGAGTTCTATCATTCAGATTTAATTTCCCTGGACACAGTACGGGTAAGACTTCAGTTAATCAGCTGATGAGCTGAATGAATATGGGAAACTAGTCACTGTTGGGTGCCAACTTAAGACCTATGCATGAGTGTCCCCAGAAAGTTATTTGCACTACACAGTGTTGACCTCTGGGTGTATTGTAGAGAGGAAGGTCCATCATAGAGCATGGGGGAAGACAAAGGAAATCAAAGCTTCCTTCTTCCAGCTGGCACACAAAGGTTACATAAACCCATCAATCCCAGAAACTTTTACTGTGCAAAAAACTGCTGTTCATCTGGTAACTCTTGATCTTGGAGGAAGATATGAAGGTGGAGAAGAGAAAGAATAGTTTTTTTTCCTGCCACAGAATTTTCTTTTTCCTTCTCTTTTCTGGTGTTTCCAGGGGAAGCTTCAACTGTCCGCTCTGAGAGTTACCTTCGCTTTGTCTGGCCAGACCACTCCACACATGCCATTGTTCCCTGCCAAGTTATGCCCAAATTCAAGCAGATTAAGCCAACAACATGGCTTTTGATGGAGGAAGGGTGGGGGGGTCTTTCAATGGAACTCTGCTTACTGAGGGAAGAGAGACTCCTATAGTAGTAAATGGCACTTACTGCCTTTTCTCAGTGACCTCAGAGGAACCAGAGGCTACACTTAGAGAGAGATGAGACAGAAGGAAGGGAAAGAGAGGAGACCATGACCAGAGAGGTCTTAAGTCCCACAGGAATAACTGTGAGGACAAGGAAAATGCTGTCTTGTCACGAGGGCAAAATTAACCAGATCCATCTGATTACAACAGAGGGACAGAGGGTGCTGGGATCATGAAAGGGGGCAGAAGCTTACACACCACTGCATACTTGGGGGGATGTAGGAGAAAAATATCTCAAAGCTGATGACAAGGCAGGCAGGAAACTTACATGTCCTGCTGACAGGAAAGAAAGAGTGAAATGCTGGGTCTTCTCTCATCTGCAGGATTTCTAATAGGTGACTGAAGTTCACCCTCTTCCCAAGGATGTGCTGACAGCTGGGAATACTGCCCTTCAGGTCAGGCAGGGCAGGGATCTAGACCTCTCCAGAAGTTCACAAAGAAGTTCAGTAAGGACTCAAACCATGATCCAAAACACAAATGGGACTGCCATTTCCTGTTGGGTTTCCATGCTGTAAAAAACTGGGGGAGAAATGCCAACTACAAAGTGCTCTGTCTTATGTGGAAAATTGAGTATGCAATGTATCCAGCTCTAGGTTTTGACTTGTAAATCTAAGTGAGAACTAGTTGCTAGCTGCTAGAGGGTTATAGTGTTAAAGAGACATTCCACCACCCAATCTGCCAGCCTTTCTGCTCACTGTCCATGGACTTCTAGGGAGCTGATGACAAAATTGTCTTGGGTCTGTGTAGGAAGGGCAGTCTCGGGCTTTGGCAGTTCCTCCTGGACCCCACATCACTGTCCTGTGTTCTGAAACAGCTCTGATGGAACAAGCCATCTGTGAAGGTTATTTAGTTTGGAACTGGAATAGGGTGAGGATGTGGAAAAAGTAAACTGAGCAGCCAAAGGATAGGGAGAGGGGGAGAGAGAGAGAGAGCGAGCAGGTGGCATGTTCATGGGACTGACTATGTGCCAGGGCTAAGTGGGTGGGATCGCAGAAAGGAATGGTGTCGAAAGAAGGCCAGCCCAGGAAGCACTGGAATGCCCAGGACAGCATGATTTTATTTTCAAAGTGGTGTTTTGCTATTCTCCTTCAAGAGTACACAGATTCTCACTTGAGGGTTTCCATTATAGGAGAATCCTTGGAATAATGCCTTGCCTTCAGGAAAATGCCCGAATCTTGCCTAATTTCTTGCGGAGTCTGAACATAGTCTAAAACGCAAATCCAACAAGCGTTTTTTGTTTGTTTGGTTTTTTCACATCCAAAGCCACAGATAATACCAACAACTGAGAGGGTAAAAACTGAAGATAGTAGAGATTATGAGAAAATCCTTACGAATTACAGAAAACAGCAATAGAAATTGTAGGATAATCTGGGAAGATATATTGGAATTTGGTGTAAACTGGATTATAACTGGTTGTTTCTTTGGAGTCTTAACAGCCCCCTCCACTTATTATGAAGAACAGACATGTTGAAGAGACTTTTATTTTTACAATCTCGGCATTTTCACTTATGTTATCTCATTTAATCCTTACTGAAATCTTACAAAGGTACTATTGTCACCCCCATTTTACATTGAGTAAACTCAAGCCCAGACAGAATAACTTATATGGACATTTCTTATGAACAGAACAGAGCATGAGGACTATGACTTTTATTCAGATCAGAGAGATGTATTTTTCTGCAGGTCATTCTGGCAAAATGGCATTAGAGTTTATGGTATCTCATCTGGTCCATTCCTGATCACCAACCCTATATAGTATATCCTCATAGGATTTGAAAAATAAATAAAAAAGCTGCTGTTAGAATATATTTCTGATTATTTATTAAATCTTTCCAAGTTATTAGACTAAGAACAGGGATAGAGACAGCCAGCCGGTAACTAGGAACACTGCTTGCTCTACTTTCGGAGCACACACACAGAACGACATGCAAACAATTACAGTGTCTTCCCTTATCCGCGATTTTACTTCCTGCAGTTTCAGTTACTCTTGGTCAACCGTGGTCCAAAATTATTAAATAAAAGATTCCAGAAGCAAACAATTGATAATTAAGTTAAATTGTGACCATTCTGAGTAGCATGATGAAATCTCATGCTGTCCTGCTATGTCCTGCCTGGGGTGTGAATCATCCCTTTGTCCACTGTATCCATGCCAGATACCCAACCTGCCTATTATTCACTTAGTAGCTGTCTCAGTTATCAGACTGACTGTCCCGGTATCACAGTGCTTCTGTACAAGTAACCCCTATTTTATGTAATAATGGCACCAAAGTACAAGAGGATGTTAAACTTTATCATAGGTATGTAGGCAGAGAAAAAAATAGTATATATAGGGTCCAGTACAATCCTCACTTTCAGGCATCCACTGTGGGTCTTGGAATGAATCCCCTGTGGATAATGGGCGACTACTGTATAAACTTTGTTAAAGTACAGTTTCAGTGCTTCAAACTGATAAGAAAGAGAAAATTTCTGTACCAGCCCGTACTAGGGAAGCCTATACACACAGCCTAAACTATCTTTTTTATTGACCATAAGAGCTAAAAGCTGTCACCGAATTCTGTTATTTAGGCTAAAGTCACTCTTGCTGCTGACAAAGCAGAAAAGAAGTTTAACGATAGCTTCTCTTCTAGGGGGTAATGAAGATATGGAGTCACCTTGGCTTCCAGTACCAGCCAAAACGAAGCTGCTTATACATGTGTTTACACACATGGCACATGTTAAAAACAAACCAACAGTACAAGTGGCTGAATTTTAGAAACAAAATCTCACTTCTGGTTTCTAGAACCTCTGTTCCCCAGCCCCATGCCAGTTTCTGGTATGTCCTTCAGAGATATGTATCATACACTGTCATATACAATTAAGTATGGGCTCTTCCTATACCTTATAAATACAAATGGTGATACACATTGCCATTTTTAAAACTTGACGGCGTTATCTTAGAGATTATCAACACCACTGTGAAGCACACTTCATACCAAATGCTAAAGGTCATCAACAATAAGGTTCTGGAACAGATCCAGAAATCCTAATGTGTTTACTGCAACAGTTTCTCTGTACTGGGGGGACTGGAAAACCTAGCAAAGAAAAGCAGACAGGAGCAAATCAGTCAAGTCCATCACTCATCATCAGGTCCAACAGGCCTGATCAGCAACAACAGTCCCCTCAACCAGGCAGGGTTTCAAATGACAAAAAGCTGGGCAAGAGGGGCTGCATTTACATGTCAAAAAAGAATATGAAAAGTGTAAGTATGTGCTCCAGTCTGCATGCTGCCCAGAAAGAACTCCCACATCAAAGAGTCTTCAACAAATTTGAAGGCTAGAAACAAACACTGCAACATGAATATTAAACTGTTAATTCTATCACTATGTGTAAGCCAGGTGCCTTGTACATCTGAAGGCTCAGGCACCATCTGCAAGTGCCAGTCTCCCTCTTGGGAACCATATGCAGCTACCACGGAATAGAAAGTAAAGCATTGCCCTAGCTGGTTTGGCTCAGTGGATAGAGCCTCGGCCTTGGACTGAAGGGTTCAAGGTTCAATTCTGGTCAAGGGCACATGCCTGGGTTGTGGGCTCGGTCCCCAGTAGGGGGCGTGCAGAAGGCAGCCAATGGATTATTCTCTCTCTCTCTCATCTTCCTCTTCCTTCCTCTCTGAAATCAATAATTATATACATAAAGAAAAGCATTTATGGTGTTTTAGGCTGATCTCACAGTCTGAGGATCTACCGTGTAACAGTACCCTATTCCAAGCAGGGTATAACTCTTTGCTTCCTAGACTGTACTTCCTGAAACGTTTTAAGGTATTCCACTGAATTCATTCAAGAAATATTTATTAAGTAACTGCTATGTGGTAGGCCGTATTCAAGGAACTAGGAATACAGCACTCAATAAAACAATGCTCCTGATGTTATGGCACTTAACATTCTTGTGAAACTGAGAAACAAATAAGCAAATAAATACAGGACAAGTAATGGGAAGTACTATAAAAAAGTAGGGTAAGAGGGACAGAGAGTAACAAGGTTGGGGAGAGTATTGCTATCCTATATAATAAAAAGCTAATATGCAAATTGATCGAACGGCGGAACGACCGATTGCTATGATGCGCACTGACCACCAGGGGGGCAGATGCTCAACACAGGAGCTGCCCCCTGGTGGTCAGTGCGCTCCCACAGGGGGACCACCACTCAGCCAGAAGCCCTGAGCTGGGCTCACGGCTGGTGAGCACAGCGGCGGTGGCAGGAGCCTCTCCCACCTCCGAGGCAGCGCTAAGGCTGTCCGACTGCCAGCTTAGGCCCACTCACCACAGGGAGCAGGCCTAAGCCGGCAGTCGGACATCTTCCGAAGGCTCCCGGACTGAGGGACCCCCTCTGAGTGCATGAATTTCGTGCACCAGGCCTCTAGTTTATATAAGATGGACAGGGAAAGGTTCTTGGATAATATGCTGCTTGATCAGATGTGAAGGAGTGAACCACAAAGCAGAGAGGGCCTTCTAAAGTAGGTAGCCGGAGTGCCAGGGAGCCCTTTCTCTCCTAGGAGGGCTTGCCAGCTATGTGCAGTATGAGGAAAGGCAAACAGGCTCTTCTAGCCCAGCCAGGGGAAAGAAGAGGCCTTGGAGAGTTTATGTAGCTTGCATGGCCTCCATGCAGTTTCTGGATATTTTCCATCACAGATGAGAGTTTTATGTTGAATTTTAAATTGACCACAAATATTTAACTTCTCTGGACCACAAATGCAGTATCTTCTCTGTGGCTTAGCTGGCACCAAGTACATATTTACGAATCTCTATATGTCTGCCTGTTATTTAAATTTCTTACAGAAGTGCCAAAGTCTTTAGTTGTGATTTATCCCCTCCCACTCCATATTGGGTCAGAACCTGATCAGGCCTAATTCTTGGAGAAAGGAGGTATCTTTACATTTGGAGCTTAGGGTCTTCTTAGTTAAATTTCCTATTACTGATTTCCTATTTAAAAAATATAAATTAGGAAAAAAAATCACTTGAGGGTCTGTCCCAAGATCTTGTACTTAAATTAGAATATAAAAACTTTAACATTTTTCTGAGCCCTAACTTGTTTGGCTCAGTGGATAGAGTGTCAGCCTGTGGAGTGAAAGGTCCCAGGTTCGATTCTGGTCAAGGGCACATGCCTGGCTTGCAGGCTCAATCCCCAGTAGGGGGTGTGCAGGAGGCAGCTGATCAATGATTCTCTCTCAACATTGATGTTTCTATATCTCTCTCCCTCTCCCTTCCTCTCTGAAATCAATAAAAAATATATTAAAAATATTTTCTTCTGAATAAAAAATGAAATAGAACATCTTTATACTTTAGCTACAAATAAACAAAACAAATAAACAAAAACTTGTAAATGTGTACTCTTATTTACTGCTTACTAATTCCTGAGACTTTTAACCAGCACTGGAGTTACAAAGAATATAGGAAATAGTCCCTGCTTCTCAGCTGGGTCTCTGACAAGCTAAATTGGGAAAGGGCTCTAGCTGAAGAGCACAAACTGGGTCATCCCTAATCCCAGAGTCAGTTTCTCTTCCCAGTGGCAAGAGAGCCATGTGGCATTTATTATCAAATAAAGGCATTCAAAATAATCACTCCTACCCCATTCTGGGTATCTATCACTGTCCTATCTTTCTCAGTGCAGCTTACGGCACCTTTGGGCTATGGTTCTACTCATATTCAGGCTGCAGGGGTGAGGGTAGAGGAGATACGAAGCTGAAGAGTTGACTCAATACAGGAAGACTTGAGGGGTATCTTCATGAATACTGAATTTCCTGAATCTACAGGAGAGTAGCAGAGCTACTCATTATGAAGTAACAAGTCACACAGATTTAAATCCATGCAAGCACATTTTAAGAACAATGCTCACCTTAATAAAATGAACAATGACTTTCAAAGTATTCAACTTGGAAAGCTAGACACTCAATTTTTATTTATTTTTATTTTTTATTTTTTTAAAAAAATATATTTTATTGATTTTTTACAGAGAGGAAGGGAGAGGGACAGAGAGCTAGAAACATCGATGAGAGAGAAACATCGATCAGCTGCCTCCTGCACACCTCCCACTGGGGATGTGCCCGCAACCAAGGTACATGCCCTTGACCGGAATCGAACCTGGGACCCTTTAGTCGGCAGGCTGACGCTCTATTCACTGAGCCAAACCGGTTAGGGCTAGACACTCAATTTTTAAAAAAACTAGCACTGACTTGTAGTTTAAATGGCTTTAAGTACATGCTTCTAGCTATTTTGTCCACCCTTCTAGTTTTCCATTGAAATTACAGGGGTGGGGGTGGGGGGAGAATGAAGAAAGCATATATTGGTACCAGGCAACCACATACCAGAAACTATGAGGAATTTTCTGCAAGACAAACTGCAGATGGGACTGGAATGAGGAAAATGACAACTGATGTTCAACCCTTTGCCTGCCTGATGAGTACGTAGATGATACCGTAGCAGCAGTACCCCACTAATGCTCTTATCCGGGAGCAACTAGGACAAGAACCAAAGTGGGTGTGGCACACGTAGAAAGGCACAACAGGATCCCACCAGGGTATCCGAAGAAACTTAGCAGTTGCTGACTTACAATTGGTGTCGGGTGCCCACATGAGGCAGAAGAAAGACAAAGTTGAGGCTGGCTTCTAAAATAGGGGGAAACCCCCCCAAAATAAGAACAGTAAACCTGGTCTACTCTAGGAAACAGAGTGTTTAGCTCCTTGCCATGACTATCTCTAGCTCTAGTTTCCTTTCCACCCTCCTCTAGGAGAGTTTAATACCAGCAGTGTAAATCAAAGGTTCCTCTTTTCCCTTTATCTGCACCTGAAAATCTTTTTATTTTTTCTTTTTAAAATATATTTTATTGATTTTTTACAGAGAGGAAGGGAGAGAGACAGAGAGCGAGAAACATCGATCAGCTGCCTCCTGCACACTCCCCACCGGAGATGTGCCCGCAACCAAGGCACATGCCCCTGACCGGAATCGAACTTGGGACCTTTCAGTCCGCAGGCCGACGCTCTATCCACTGAGCCAAACCGGTTACGGCTGCACCTGAAAATCTTAACAGAGACATATCTAAGCTCTCAATAGGAATAGTTTAGACTGCTCCAATAAGGATGAAAAAAAAATCACCTAACATGAAAAGGTATTACAAGGGAATAGAAGGATACTTACCAAAGAATAGGTAAATATTTACCTAGAAGAGTCACTGTGAAAAGTTTGGAATTTTTAAAAAAATCCTCATCTGAGGCTACGTTGTGTTTTAATTGATTTTGAGAGAGAGAGAAAGGGGGGGGGGGGGGAGAAGAGGAGAGAGAGAGAGAGAGAGAGAGAAAGAGAGAGAGAGAGAGAGAGAAACCAGTAATGTGAGAAAGAAACATTGATTGGTTGCCTCCCATACATGCCCCGACGAGAGATCAAACCTGCAACCTAGGTATGTGCCCTGATCAAGGATCAAACCTGCAACCTTCTGGTGTATGGGACAATAATACTCCAAGCAACTGAGCCACCTGGCCAGGACAAGTTTGGAAACTTTTAATACTCAACAATAATGGCACAAGGACAGATAAACAGACCACCGGAGCAGAACAGAAAGTCTAGAAATAAACCCAAACATATATAATCACCTGACTACGACAAGGCACCATTGTAGTTCAGTGGGTAAAACTAATCTTGTAATAAATCATGCTTCATCAACTGGCTATCTGTATGGGAAAAGATTAACCTTGCCTCTACATCATGCCATAAACAAAAATTAATTTGAGATGGATTACAGACCTAAATGTGAAAGGAAAAATAACTTCTAGAAGAAAAAAATAGAGTATCTTTATGATCTTGGAGTAGGCAAATATTTCTTAAATAGGACACAAAACACTAACCATAATAGAAGAATAATGATAAATTTGACTTCATTAAAATTAAGAACTTGTGTTCATCTAAGACACCATTAGGAGTGAAAACATGAGCACAGACTGAAGAAGATCTCTTCAATCTACTAGTATATATCCAACACAGAACTTATATTCAGAATATTTAAAAAATTCTATAAATCAAGGAAGACCAATCACTCAAGGGAAATAAACAAAAGTCAGGAAAGAGCACACGACTAATGAGGATCTCTCAAGGGCCAATAGCAGAAGTAAAGGTATAACATCATTATTCACCTGGGAAATGGAGATTAAAATCACAATGAGATACACACCTAGCAGATAGGCTAAAATGAAAATTAAAACCAAGGTTGGTAAAGATGTGGAGCAAGTGAAACTCTCATATACTGCAGATGCTCATGTATATTGGTACAATCACCTTGGAAATCCATTTGGCAGTGTCTACTGAAGTCAAACATATACCTCCTTATGATCTAACAATCCCATTCCTAGGTATATATCAAAGAGAAATAAGAGCATATGTCCACCAAAAGACATATAAAAAATGTTCATGGCAGCGTTATTCATAATAGCCAAGACTGGTAAAAGAAATGAACTTTCATTAATAGTAGAATAAATTGTGGTATATTCATACAACAAAACAATACACAGAAGTAATGAACAATAAAACTACTCTCACATGCAACAACATGGACGATCTCTCACAGATGGTATTGAACAAAAGAAGCCAGATACAAAGGATATGTACTATGATTCCATTTATACAGGGGTTGGAAAAAGTAGATTTACAGTTGTGAGTACGCAAAACACAGAGTTAATATTGTAATGATCATAACCCGTATCTCTCTTTCTATACAAACAACTGTAAACCTACTTTTGCCCCTGTATACAATTAAAAAACAGGCAAAACTGATCATGACTGAGGTTTAGAATACCAGTTACATGTGTGAAGGACAGTTTTAAGGACAGTGTAAAGAAGCCTGCCGGGATGTCATAGTATTCTGTATCTTGATCTGGGTGACAGTTGGCATTAAATATAACCACATATTAAAATGTACTGAGCTTAAACTTAAAAGACTAGTACACATTACTTTAAAAGGTTAAAAAATTTTTAAAAAACATAGCAAACTGCATTTCAACCTAGATTAGGCAGTCAGATGAAAAAATAGTCAAGAAAAACTATAGGTAAGGCAGTACTAGTAAGCAGCAGTTAAATACAAAAGAAAACTGAATTAGTCAAGTGGATAACTTGCTTCAGCCTCATCTATAACACAGAAGAAAAAACGGAGATAAAAATAAGAAAATTTTTTAAAAGTTAAGAAATGTAAAAACAGAACCCTAATCTTTAAAAGCTATTCCAGAAAGATTAAGACTGAGAAAAGAGCAATACTTTTAAAAAATGAGAAAGAAAAAAAATGAAAAGGAAACTTCCCTGAGTGAAAGAGATTTAAATCCTGAACTTTTAAAGTGCATGTTAAGAAACTTAGTAACAAGAGACTAACATCTTCATTAGGGATGGCAAAAAGGTGTGTTTTTTCTTTCGGGGGAAGGGGTATTTTCTTTTAAGAAATGTGAGGCTTCATCTGTGTTCAATGGGAAAGAGTGCGATGATCAATGAGTAATGCTTGTCTTTTGCACAGAATGAATGCACACCTGTCAGACAATTGCCACCCTTGACCCACAGGTTCAGTCTTTAATTTCTAAGCATAATGAGAAAAAATAATGCTGTGAACATTCACACACACACACACACACACACACACACACACACACCCTGATGGGTCTCAGACTTTTCTGTCCCCAATTAGCTATTAATGTAGAAGGGCAAAAGACATTCTCAGATAAACTTAGAAAGATAAAAATTTTTCTTTCAGGGGAAAAAAATCACTTAAATATGGCCGAAACTGGTTTGGCTCAGTGGATAGAGCGTCGGCCTGTGGACTGAAGGGTCCCGGGTTCGATTCCGGTCAAGGGCATGTACCTGGGTTGCGGGCACATCCCCAGTGGGGGATGTGCAGGAGGCAGCTGATCGATGTTTCTCTCTCATCGATGTTTCTAACTCTCTATCTCTCTCCCTTCCTCTCTGTAAAAAACCAATAAAATATATTTAAAAAAAAAAATCACTTAAATATGTATTCAACATTTAACACAGTAGAGCAAAGTATATATATATATATATATGTATATATATATACATATATATATATACACACACACATATATATGTATGTATATATATGTATTTTAAAAAGCAAGAATATTGTTTAAAAAAGCAAGAACATCTTCAACAAATAAATGGTATAACAACTAGGGAGGTGGGGAAACTGTTATACACTGAAAGAGTTTTAAGAGACATATCAGCCAAATACAAGGTATGTAGAGCTTGCTTAAATCTTAATACTGATGGGTTCATTGAGAAATGGCATTTTGGGGTAAGCTGGACAATTTTAAAATGGACTATATGATATTGATAAGTTATTAAGCCCTGGCTGGTGTTGCTTTGTGGTTAGAGCTTTGGCCCAAGCACCAAAGGGTCATGGGTTTGATTCCTGGTCAAGGACAGATACCTGGGATGCAGGTTCGATCCGTGGCGCTGGTCAGGGGCAACCAATCATTGTGTCTCTCTCACTTTGATGTTTCCTTCCCTCCCTCTCTCCTTCGCTACCTTCCTCTCCTTCGCTACCTCTTCTCTCCCTCCCTTCCACTCCATGAAAATCAATGAAAAAAATATTCTCGGGTGAGTATTAAAAAGAAAAATTATTAATTTTGACATGTATAATTAGGTTATGGAGGTCATGCTAAGGGAAGAAGCCTTACAAGTTAGCGATACCTACTGAAATGTTTTCAATATGATGAATGGAATTTGATTTAAAACCTCCACGTACAAAAATCTGGCTGGGGGACAAGGAGAACGATTTTTAAAAATATTGGCAAAATGTTGATCACTGTTCAAGCTACATAGTGATTCATTATACTATTCTATTTACTTTTCTTGTATATTTGAAAATTCCAATAGTAAAAAATAACAAAACCAAAGTAACAGCAAAAAACATCAGAAAACCCCACAAAACCCAAGAGTAAAAACAGATACACATGCAGAGACCGGTTTGGCACAGTGGATAGAGCGTTGGCCTGCGGACTGAAGGGTCCCAGGTTCGATTCCGGTCAAGGGCATGTACCTGGGTTGCGGGCACATCCCCAGTAGGAGATGCGCAGGAGGCAGCTGATCGATGTTTCTCTCTCATCGATGTTTCTAACTCTGTATCTCTCTCCCTTCCTCTCTGTAAAAAAATCAATAAAATATATTAAAAAACAACAACAAAACAGATACACTGTATTAAACAAATGGCAAAAAAGCAGAGAGTAAAAGATATTTAATTCTATATAAGTGATGTTAACAGTATTCTGAAACAGTGAAAATGTCAAACGTTATTCTTCAAAGAAAAGGTAAACAATGTACATACCACAGTATAAAAATATTTAATGACAATAGGGTTGAGAGTGTACAGTGATTAATCTAGAAACTACAGCATGGGTTTGAATTATTGGATGTGTGACTTTAGGTAAAGTGCTTCTTAATCTTTTTAGGGTCTCAGTTTCTTTATCTGTAAAATGGGGATAATAACAGTACTTATCCCAGGTAGAATTGTTGTGAAGATTAAAACTGATACATTGTAAGCCTTTAATAAATAAGGACTACTGCCTAATATCTCACTAATATCTATAAAAACTAAGAAATTAGGCCCGGCCAGATAGCTCAGTTTGTTAAAGCATTGTCTCAATATGCCAAGGTTGCAGGTTCCATCCCTGGTCAGGGCACATACAAGAATCAACCAATAAGTGCATAAATAAGTGGAATAACAAATTGATCTCTCTCTCTCCCTTTCTCTCTCCCTTTCTCAAATCAATTAAGAAAAAAACAACCCTAAAAAATTAGAAGAGTGGTGAGAGAAGACAGTATCCTAAATTTATGCATGGGGAGGTATGGCAGAAACTACTAGTTGTTTTCCATTATTTGTTCTCCTTTTCTTCCTCTGTAATGGAAAACTTGTTATTGCTACCTAGAATAAAAATATATCCTAGTCTACATTGCAACTAGGTTTGGCCATGTGACTCAGTTCTGGCCAAGAGAATGTAGGCAGAAGTATGTACAAACTACCAGGATAGGTCCTTAAAGAGAGAGGTGTCTTTAAAAAAAATTTTTTTTAATTGCATTCCTTCTTTAACTGTTTCTACTCCCCACAGGCTTGTATGCAGATTAAATGGCTGACATTCCAACCGCTATCTTAGACTATGAGGAGTCCTTGGAAATAAAAGCCATGTACAACAGAGCAACGGAACAGAAAGAACCTCAGTCTGTGACACTACTGAGTGCCAAATTAGAAAATCTCTCAACTTGTTTTACTTGAGGGAAAGCTATTTCTATCTTATTTAACTTACTGTTATTTTAGGATTTTTTGTTTCTTGCAGCTGAACATAAACTTAACCAAAATGAAAAAATATTATATTGTTTAATTCTATTGGAAAAGCAAAGACAAATAATTAAAAATATTTCATTTTAAAGATAAGCAAGTGAAATTAAAGAATCATTGATTGGCTTTGGCTGCCTCCTGCACACCACCCCCCGCCCTCTGGGGATCGAGCCTGTAACCCGGGCATGTGCCTTGACTGGGAATTGAACTGTGACCTCCTAGTTCATAGGATGACGATCAACCCACTGATCCACACCGCCGACCTGAATTTTGCACTTTAAATGATTAAATTTATGTCATACAAAGTTCATCTCAATAAAAAACAAATTTTTTAAAAATTTGTTTACAGATTTTTAGGGAGAGAGGGGAGAGAGAAGAGAAACATCAGTTTGTTGTCCCACTTATTCATGCACTCATTGATTCTTATATGTGCCCTGACCGGGGATCAAACCCACAACATTGGTGTGTGGGTACAATGCTCTAACCAAATGAGCTACTCAGCCAGAGCTCAATAAAAAATTTTTAAAAATGCAATGTGTACATAGAGTTTAGAAGAGATATACCTAAAACAACGAATTTTTTTTAAAAAGGGGGTGGGGTGGATAGGCTGAAATTTATTAGGCAAAGACAAATACCAAAACAAAATAAAAAACCAAAGTAGGATTTAAGGCAAGAGTGAACTGAAATGAAAATAGAGAAAAAACAACAACCACAAAACACCCTGTGGAATACAAGAAGAAACTGACAAGAACACAACTGTAGTGGCAGACTAATAACACTTTCAGTCTTTAACATATCAAGCAGGTAAAAATAATACAGACTATTAGAATAGTGTTGTTATTCAAGAGCTATATGTTGAATTTTGTATATTATAAAAATACATTCTCAAAATTCATTATACATCTTTTAAAATTAAGTATTAGGTTATAGAATTTTAAAAAATATCCAAAAGTAGAAATTAATAATAAAAGTTTTAAGAAATTCAACTTCAAAAAATAAAACTCTTTCAAATAAGTTTAGAATCAAAGAGAAAAATCAAAATAATAAAGACCATTGAGAAAACCATCATTAGAATAGTACACATGTAAATGGATTAGAATGTAGCCAAAGTATTAATAATGGCATATTTAAAGCCATAAAACTTTTAAGTACACTAGTAAAAATGAATAAACAGAAGATCCAACAGAAGCAGAACAAAACAAGCTTAAGAAAAATAAAAGGAAGAAAATAAGATAAAAATTAATTTATTAAACAATAAATATAATGACTAGTTTTTTATAACTAAAAAATGTAAGTTGCTAACAAATTTAAGAAAAATATTGGAAAACAAAGAAATAAAGATTTTAGAGAAATGAGTCATTAACAAAATTGACACATGAAATGATGGGAATGTTCCATATCATGATTGTGGTGGTGTTTATACTACTGTATATTTTTTTCAAAACTTATCCAATTGAACACTTAAAATTGGAAAATTATTTATATATATCTGTTATGTCCCAACAATTCTGCCACAAAATTTGACATAAGAGCTAAAATATTTGAAAAGACTAATAAGGGAAGAAACAGAAAAAGGAGGCGCCAACATTTTTCTTCCTAAAGATGCCTTTATAGGTGAGTTCCTTCAGTTCATTCACATATTCAGTTAATAAATATTTATTAGTGGTATGGAGGAGGGATTTATTCTCCAGGAACTGTTATTGAGCACTGGGGATTAATACAGTAAATAAAAACAAGGTTTTTACATTTTAGTGAGGGAAAATAAGCATAACAAAACAAAACAAAAACCAATTGTCAGGTGATGGTAAGTACTAAAAAGAAAAATAAAGTACAGTAAGGGGCAGAGAGTGCCTGGGTAGAGTGCTCATTTCAATAACTCTCTGGTAAAGAAATTTCTGGTAAGGCTGACTCCTGATCTGAAGGACATTAGAAAGTAAGCGATGCAGAGGGATAACAGTGAATGCAGCAGAACAGAAGTGCAAAGGTCCAGAGGCATAAAGTATCTGGCAGGACTAAAGAATGAGTAGGCTTGTTTGGCCAGTGAAGAATAAGTGAACAAGAGAGTGACAAGAGATGAAGTCAGAAAGGAAGTAAACCTAGGTCAGGTCTTGATGTTTTTTTTTTCTGAAAGAGATAGGAATCCTTTAAAGCAGTGGTTCTCAACCTTCCTAATGCCGCGACCCTTTAATACAGTTCCTCATGTTGTGGTGACCCCCAACCATAAAATTATTTTCGTTGCTACTTCATAACTGTAATTTTGCTACTGTTATGAATCGTAATGTAAATATCTGATATGCAGGATGTATTTTCATTGTTACAAATTGAACATAATTAAAGCATAGTGATTAATCACGAAAACAATATGTAATTATATATGTGTTTTCCAATGGTCTTAGGCGACCCCTGTGAAAGGGTCATTCGACCCCCAAAGGGATTGCGACCCACAGGTTGAGAACCGCTGCTTTAAAGGGACTTACTAGAGCAGTTGTGTCAAATAACCCCATTTACATCTTAAAAGATCACTCTAGCTAGCTGCTGTGTTGAAACTAGATTGAAGGCGGGGCAAATAGTAAGAACAAGCCTACATACAGTAAATAATACTGTAAGCAAGAGAAAGTAACACTGGACTATGGTGGTGCTCGTGGAAATGATGAAATGGCTGGATTATATATTTCAAAGGTAGAGAGTTATGATTGTTGAGACACTGAAGGTAGAGTATGAACAGAGTCAAGAATGATTTTTAAGCCCTGGCTGGTGTGGATCCGTTGGCTGGAGCTTTGTAAAGGTTATTGGGCACATACCCAGGTTGCAGGTTCGATCCCCGGTCAGGGTGCATACAGGAGGCAACAGATCGATGCTTCTCTCTCACATCAATGTTCCTCTCTTCATCAATGTTTCTCTCTCTCTCCCCACTCTCTGTCCCTCTACCTTCCTTTCTCTCTAAAATAAATATAAAAAAAAGAATAATTTTTTAAAGTAATAAACACTTTCCAGATCACAAAAAGAAAAGTCGCTTCCCATTTAAAAAAATAAAGTCAGCACATACTCAAATACCCAAAGGGGGAAAAAACCAGCAAAGGCAGAAAACACAGGATACGCCCAATATGGAAATAGATGTAAACATCTTAAGTAAAATAACAGCAAATCAAATTTAGCACACCATTAAAATACAAGTATTCTGAGTCCAAATATATTAGAAAATATATTAACTTATTATATCACATAAATTAAAGAATAAATTATTTTAACAGTTACTGAAAGGCGTTTGTTAAAACTTCAGAATACTTTTTATTCTAAGCAAAGACTCAGTAAATTAAAATAGAAAGACCCTTACTATCTATGCCATTTAGAACAGAACAACATAGAAATGTTTAAAATACTAAATATTCCTATTAAAATAAACTAGAAAAGAATTCCTACTCTCAGCATTATTATTTAATGCTTCGAAAAGTTTCAAAGCAATGAAGCAGAAATCAGAGAAATTACATTAGCTTTATTTGAAGTTAATATACTCAAAAAATTCAAAATGATAATAAGAGAGTTTGATATGATGGCTGGATATAAATATGTACGTAAGTTAGCTTTTTCCAAGTACTATTCAGAAGGTGTAATGGAAAAAAAGTTCCATTAATTATAGCAAGAAAATTAATGAAAAAATATGAGACACATAAAAGAACTGATATGCAGCGAACACTTTGTTTTAATAAGAAAATCTTTAACAATGTCAAATTTTTTTAAAAAAATTGTGAATGCAGTTCCAATCAAAATATCATGAGGAGTGGTAACTTCTGCAGCACATATACTCAAATTGGAATGATACTGAGATCAGCATGGTATTGCACAAAATTGACACATAAATTTGTGAAGTGTCCCACATTTTTTAATGAATATTTGAGAACTGCTAAGAGAGTAGATCTTAAAAGTTCCCATCACAACAACAACAACAAATTGTAATTGTGTGGTGATAGCCGTTTACTAGACTTATTGTGGTGATCATTTTGCAATATATACATACATCAAATCATGTTGTATATCTGAAGCTTAAATATAAAGTTGTAGGTCAATTATATCTCAAAAAAGACAATTAGAATTTCTTTTTAATTGGGGGGGGGAGGGTAAAGGGACTTAAAATTACTCTGAAGTTTGCATAAAGCATAAATAGGTGAGAAAAGTATCAAAACATATTACAAAGCTATAGTAACTAAATCAATAGTTATGCTTCAAGAATACACAAATATTTAAAAAATTAAGTTTAGATCTCTACCTCATATTATTCAGCAAAATAAATTCCAGAGGCAAGTTTTAATATAAATTTTCAAAAAGTAAAATATTGAGAAACTAGGATTATTCAACTGATTTTATGTTAGGAACACTTTTCTAAGTATAAAAACAAATCGCATAAAGGGAAAATGGAAAGACTATATAAAATTTAAAATAATTTGCATTTGAGAAAATTCCATAGACAATGAAGGTAAGTGACAAACTGTACAAAATATTTTCAATATAAATGATTGGAAAAGGGTTACAATCTTTGCTAGAAAGGCCTTTAAAAAAATAAGTAAATTATATTTCAATAGAAAGTGGGCAGAGAACCTGAGAAGATAATTCAAATGTCTATGCGTAAAACTGCCTGAAAATTCCTCTTTAAACATTTTCAAAATCAGTTTATTAGTTACGGTAGTAATTTTCATTATTTCAAAGACCCATTTTATTTTTTACCTTAAAAAGGAATAACTCACCTGGCTGGTATGGCTCAGCGGTTGAGTGTTAACCCAGGAACCAAGAAGTCACCGGTTCAATTCCCGGTCAAGGCACGTGCCCAGGTTGCGGGCCTGATCCCTAGTAGGGGGCGTGCAAGAGGCAGTGATAGATGATGTTTCTCTCTCATCGATGTTTCTAACTCTCTAATCCCTCTCCTTCCTCTCTCTCTAAAATTCAATAAAAACATATTTTAAACAGGAATAACTGAACTTGCTCACCATATTTAATTTCTTATTTTATTATTATTATTTTTTAAAATATATATTTTATTGATTTTTTACTGAGAGGAAGGGAGAGGGATAGAGAGTTAGAAACATCGATGAGAGAGAAACATCGATCAGCTGCCTCCTGCACACTCCCTACTGAGGATGTGCCCACAACCAGATACATGCCCTTGACCGGAGTCGAACCTGGGACCCTTGAGCCCGCAGGCCAATGCTCTATCCATTGAGCCAAACCGGTTAGGGCTTATTTTATTATTTTTAAAAATATGTATTTTTATTGATTTCAGAGAGGAAGGGAGAGAGAGATAGAAACATCAATGATGAGAGAGAATCATTGATCAGCTGCCTCCTGCACACCTACTGGGGATCGGCCCGAAACCCGGACATGTGCCCTTGACTGGAATTGAACCCGGGATCTTTCAGTCCACAGGCTGATGGCTCTATCCACTGAGCCAAACTGGCTAGGGCACTAACTATATTTATTGTTCACTGGAAAATATATTTACTATTCTTGACTCCAAATGTTTTTCTGTCTATACAAAAAAAAAAAAAAGCTAGATTTAAAGTCTAAAGATTTGACA
Organism: Myotis yumanensis; assembly: GCF_028538775.1. Classification (NCBI taxonomy): domain Eukaryota; kingdom Metazoa; phylum Chordata; class Mammalia; order Chiroptera; family Vespertilionidae; genus Myotis; species Myotis yumanensis. The sequence continues at coordinate 18,257,009 of NW_027223767.1, read as the reverse complement.
TCCTTAAGGATATCTAAAGAATGTGTTATGAGTACAGAAAACAGAGGTCCCTAAACTCTAAGTGATAGAAATAGCACTAATATACATGCGTACAAATTCCTAAGGTAGCTAGTGCAGGAGTTCTGCTTCCAATATGACAAAATAAGCTCCTAGGCAACATATTAGTAAAGACATGGAGAATCTGAACAATACCATTAACCAGTTTGATATTTATAAAATGCAACACCAACAACCACAGAATTACATTCTTTTCAAGAACATACAGTTACGTTCTTCAAGAGAGACATGTGCTAAGCCATAAAACAAGTCTCAATACTTTTAAAAGGGCTGAAAAAATGTAGATTATGTTCTTTGATCACAATGGAATTAAATCAAGAATCGATAATAATATGATATCCAGGAAAACCTCAGATATTTAGAAATTAAACACACTTCTAAATAATACGTCACTACAAATCCTACAAATATCAAAATAGTAAGAAATTATGAACCACTTTATGCCAATAAGTTTGACAGCTTACATGAAACAAATTCCTTGAAAACTACAATTTACCCAAATTGATGAGATAAAAGAGAAAATATGAATAACTACATAGTATATTAAATAAAATTTCAAAAAAAACCCCTCTAGGCTAAGATAGTCTTACCAGTAAATTCTATTAAACATTTAAGTAAAAATTAACACCAATATTCCACAAACTTCCCCCCCAAATATATTTTATTGATTTTTTATAGAGAGGAAGGGAGACGGATAGAGTTAGAAACATCGATGAGAGAGAAACATCGATCAGCTGCCTCCTGCACACGCCCTACTGGGAATGTGCCCGCAAAGGTACATGCCCTTGACTCGAATCAAACCTGGGACCTTTCAGTCTGCAGGCCGATGCTCTATCCACTGAGCCAAACCAGTTAGGGCTCCACAAACTCTTTCAGAAAATAGAGAAGGAGGCAAGTCATTTAATGAGGTCAGCATAACTCTAATGCCAAAACCTGACAAGTTATAACAACAACAAAATTATATCCCTCGTGAATACAGATACAAAGGTCCTTACCAAAATATTAACAAATTCCATACAGCAAATAGGGTTTATTCAAGTAATGCAATTGCTATTTTAATACTTAAAAATCAATCAGTGACTCAAAACTTACCAAGAAAACAAATAACCCAATTAAAAAATGGGCAAAAAGACATGAATAGAAATCTTACTGATCTAGACATACAGAGGGAAAATTAAGCATATGAAAAAATGCTCAACATCAGAGTCACAAGGGGCTTCTAGTCAAGATGGCAGCCTAAGTAAACACGGTACTCAGAATCTCCCAAAACCACATCAAAATTACAACTACAGAACCATCATTCAGAATTGCCTGAAATCTAGCTGAACAGAAGTCTCATAACTAAGGATATAAACAAGAAGCCTCGTCAAGTCTGGTAGGAGAGGTGGAGACATGGAATGAGCTGGTGCCACACCCACGCGTGGCAGTTAAAAACTGTGAGGGATAGCTTGGATGTAGAGGTATTGAGGAGCAAGGGGTCCTGGCCCCACACCAGGCCTCAAGCCCAGGGTTCCAGCACCAGGAAGAGAATTTCCCTGGCTTTAAGAACTAGCAGAGATTATGGCTGAGTGAGATGAAGGGCTTCTAGAATCTCAGCGTTCAGTGGGTACCTGAGTCCCACTGAAATGAGTTCTGCTCCATGGGATCAGCCCCTGCACAGCAGATCATCCATGGCCAGTACTCGTAATCGATCAGCCTGGGGGTAAATCCCTATCATTGATGTGCCAACATCAATCAAGGCACAACTACACCAGGAGAGTGAGCACAGCCCACATAGAATTAAGGGACCCACCTGGAGTGCCCAGCTCTGATGACTCAGGAGGCTATGCCACTGGGTCCTACAGGATACCTACTACATAAGGCCACTCTAGCAAACCAGGAGATGTAGCAGCTCTAATACATAGAAACAAACACAGAGAGACAGACAAAATAGAGGAGACAAACATGTCGCAAATGAGAAAACAGAAAAAAACTCCAGAAAAAGAACTAACCAAAATGGAGACAAGCAATCTACCTGATGCAGAGTTAAAAAAACTAGAAAGGCCTTTATAAAACATAAGTAAATTATATTTCAATAGAAAGTGGGCAGAGAACATGAGAAGGTAATTCAAATGTCTATACTTAAAAGTGCCTGAAAATTCTTCTTTAAACTTTTTCAAAATCAATTTATTAGTTATGGTAGTAATTTTCATTATTTCAAAGACCCATTTTATTTATTTATTTATTATTTTTAAATTAATCTTTATTATTGAGATTATTACAGAGATCCCTCTTTTTCCCCATAGAGCTCCTCTCCACCTGGTCTCCCCGCCCCCCCCCAAATGAGGACAGTGGTAAGGAGCATCTGAAATAACTTCAAGTGTACCAACATTCGCATCATGGGGGTGCCAGAAGGAGAGGGGAGGAAGGGAGGAGGGAGGAGGGAGGAGGGAGGGAGGGAGGGAGAGAGAAATTGAAAACCTATTTGAAAAAGTAATGAAGGAAGACTACCTTAACCTGGTAAATAAATAGACATAAAGTCCAGGAAGTGTAGAGTCCCAAGCAAGATTAATCCAAAGCAGTCCATGTCAAGACACATTATAATCAAGATGCAAAAGGTTAAAGACAAAGAAAGAATCTTAAAATCAGTAAGAGAAAAGCAGTTTGTTACCTACAATGGAGATCCCATAACTGTCAACTGATTTCTCAACAGAAACTTTGCAGGCCAGAAGGGATTGGCACAAAATATTCAAAGTGATGAAAAGCAAGGACCTACAACCAAGATTACTCTACCCAAAAGGCTATCATTTAGAATTCAAAGACAGATAAAGAGCTTCCCAGATAAGAAAAAGCTAAAGGAGTTCACCACCATCAAACCAATATTATAAGAAATGTTAAAGGGGAGGAAGAAGAAAGACGAAAGGAGAAGGAGGAGAAGAAAATGAATAATAAAATGGCAATGAACACATATCTATCAACAATTACTTTAAATGTAAATGGATTAAGTGCTCCAATCAAAAGACATATAGTGGCTGAATGGATAACAAAACAAGACCCTTACATATGCTGTCTATAAGAGACTCCATTCAGATAGAAAGACACAAACTGAAAGTAAGAGATGGAACAAGATATTTCATAAAATTGGAAACAAAACAAAAACAAAAAAGCTGGGTAGCAATGCTTATACTAGACAAAATAGACTTTAAAACAAAAGCTATAACAAGAGACAAAGGAGGACTCAGCAACTGCACTTCTGGGTATTTCTCTGAAGAAATCCAAAACACTAATTTGAAAAGACACATATATCCATATGTTTATTGAAGCACTAGAGGCCCGGTGCACGAAATTCGTGCACTCTAGGTGGGGGGGGGGGGGGTACCCTCAGCCCGGCCTCTGCCCTCTCGCAGTCCAGGAGCCCTCGGGGGATGTCCAACTGACAGCTTAGGCCCATTCCCCCCAGGAGTTGGACATCCTTAGTGCTGCTGTGGAGGTGGGAGAAGCTCCTGCCACCGCCACTGTGCTCACCAGCTGTGACCCCAGCTTCTGGCTGAGCAGCACTCCCCCTGTGGGAGCGCACTGATCACCAGGGGGCAGCTTCTGCATTGAGCATCTGCTCCCTGGTCGTCAGTGTGCATCATAGGAACCAGTTGTTCTGCTGTTGGGCTGAAACCGCCTCTCCGACATCCCCCAAGGAGTCCTGAATTGCAAGAGGCCACAGGCCAGGCTGAGGCACCCCACCAGTGCGATCGGGGCCAGGAAGGGATGTGGGAGGTTCACCAGCCGGGGAGGGACCGCAGGAGGGCTCCAGGGCATGTCCAGCCTGTCTCACTCAGTCCCGATCGGCCGGACCCCAGCAGTAAGCTAACCTACTGGTAGGAGCATCTGCCCCCTGGTGGTCAGTGCACATCATAGCGACTGGTCGACCGGTTGACTGTCTGCCCCCTGGTGGTCAGTGCATGTCATAACAAGCGGTTGAGTGGCCTTAGCATATTATTAGCATATTATGCTTTTATTATATAGAATTATTTACAATAACCAAGATATGGAAGCAACTGAAGTGTCTATCAATAGATGAGTGGCCCTAGCTGATTTGGCTCAGTGGATAGAGTGTTGGCCTGTAGACTGAAGGGTCCCAGGTTCGATTCCGATCAAGAGCACGTACCTCAGTTGCAGGCTCCTCCCTGGCCTGGGCCCTGGTCGGGGCTCGTGTAGGAGGCAACCAATTGATGTATTTTTCTCACACTGATATTTCTCTCTTTCTTTCCCTCTCTTCTACTCTAAAAATCAATGGAAAAATATCCTCAGGTGAGGATTAAAAAAAAAAAAAGATGAATGAGTAAAGAAAAGTGGTACATATATACAATGAAATATGATTGAGCCATAAATGAAATGAAATCTTGCATCTGCAACAACATGGATGGACCTAGAGGGTATTGTGCTGAGTGAAATAAGTTAGACAGAGAAAGACAAATAAATGCTAGATGACTTCACTTATATGTAGAATCTAAAACACAAAATAAATGAACAAGCTGAACAAAATAGACTCTTAGATTCAGAGAATATTTTGATGGTTGCCAGATGGAAGGGGATTGGGAGAATGGGTTAAAAGGTGAAGGGTGCACAACACACCAGTTAAAAATTGCTAATCTACCCTATCACTCAGCAATTCCAATCCTAGGCATTTACTCAAGAGAAAACACACGTCCACAAAAAGATCTGTGTACAAGTATTCGTATCAACTTCATTCATAATAGCTCCAAACTGGAAATACTTTAGATGTCCATCAATCCATTAAATGGAGAATGGTTAAACTGTGACATATTCATAAAATGGAGTATTACTCATCAATAAAAAAGAATAAACTACTGATAAATGTTAACAACATGGAGGAATCTCAAATGTACAATCAATATTTGTTAATTTCACTGTATGTAAATTTAATCTCAAAAATAAAAGTCATAAGCAAATATTGAACTTTAGTTAATGATACATGTACCATTAGAGAAATAGTATTGATGACATAGATAAAAAAGAAATTGATGATGGATGGAGAGAGTTTGATAGATACATGATAAAGCAAGTATATATAATAAAATGAGAATGAGAGAATAAGATGCTGAGGATAAGTGAGCTCATCGTAAAACCCTTTCAACTTGGCAGTATAATAAAATGTTGGAAATCAATTATATCACTAAAAATAACACAAGATACATTTGGACGCAGTGGACATGGTTGTTTGAATTTAAAAAAAAGAAAATCTATCTTTTTCTCTGTTGTCTTCACTAAATGGCTGTTTTACTATTAAGGAAAACATAGTAAGTGCTAGAATGTTGGTTTGCCACCTAAAAGAGTTGCCAACTGTTTGTGTCATAACATTGGCTCTTATATAAATCCCCAAATTCTAAAGCTAGAAATGTTGCAAATTTAGAGGCAGGAGTGGGAACTGAGAGAGAAAAATTTGGTTCTGGCACTGGGTGGGAAGGGGCAATGACTAAGCTAAGTTAGAAGTGGCCGGCCACTCAGAGCTCTCAAGCTCCAGAAGTTCTGTGTCTGGATGTCAGCCCTACACACTGGCTTAAAACCTCAAGAAACTAGAAGATCTCACCAGTGGGATCAGCCAGAGCAGCTGAAACACGTCCCTGTAAACAATAAATGTTTATCTGGGCAGATAACCTGGCAGATAGCTGCGTCCTGATCTTAGGCAACTTGAAACCCCACAACAGGAGGCTGAGCACAGAGGAGCCCTTTTCCTTTGCCACATGGATAGGAAGGCAGAAATGGAAGGTGGTCCTGGCTCCTACTACGAGAGAGACAGCAGGAAGCCACTCTGCAAATGCCAGCTTATTCTCTACTGGGCGATGGCCAGATTCCCTTAAACACAAAGGGTGGGGACAGGGAAGTCAAGTCAACCAATACTAAACAATGCCACCGCATGAAGCTGGCTGTTACACCACAGCCCTGAAGGTATAAGAGGCTCTGGCATGTTGGGCTGCTGCCACAGGAACCACACTGGCTAAGGGCTTCCCCAGGCCTGGGTGGGAGGCTTGTCACTGACTCCGGCCACACACACAGGCTCAGTCGCCACCTCGGTCAGTGGCAAACAGCTGCTGAGAGGGGAGGGGCAGACCCAGGGGTGCTGTGATCTGCACAGCAAAATCTGCCACTTTAGGAGACTCCAGACAAGCTTCATAAAAGCCATATGGCTTAAACCCCATGGAGATACCAGGCGAAAGAGCTGTACAAGGGAAAGAGGCAGCTGGAAGAGAGGAGTGGAGGTGTGTTGATGGCAGACTCCTTTCAATGACAACTGTCTCTGCAAACAATTTTACTACTAGTTCTGAAAAGCCCACTTCTTAATTGAAGGATTAAATGTTGGCACTGGTTATTCCTCTCATTTATATGCCTCTGCCTACATTCCTCTTGGGAAGGGAGAGGACAGGGAAGTAGAACCCCCAGTTTGCCTAAAGGGAAAGTTCAGCCTTCGCTCATCAGACTATGACTCTCTCTTCCAGGGAAGAGAATGGAGATAGTTTAACAAGGGTTCTTTGCTCTGAAATAGTACCAAAGTTAAGCCAAGGAGAACAATAGGGTGTGGATCTGGGATAGAACCTAAAGGAGTGCAGGAATCAGAGAGTGAGAATTTTCATCTGTTTTTTTTGAGGGGTTTGAGAGGGGGGAAGAGTTGGGGGAAATGTCAATCTATTGTTTTTACTTCATTTGCACTTATAGCTGCTTTATAATCATTTCCTGAAAACACAGTAGGAAGAGAGTGGTATTTGCTCACCCCACCCTCCATCTAACACTGCCCTGGCGATCCAACTATGTGCTTTAAACTGAGAAGAGGCCAGCTTTTTGCCTTTGGCAGCACTGAAGGCCAGACATTACCAGCACTCCTGTGAACAGCTCAAGGCTCCACCCAAGTAAGACTGCACACACTGAAATCCAAGAGGAATATCATTCCAGCACAACAACCCAGAAGAGAAAGCGGAGAACTGAGGAGGGTGGGTGGGACAGTTGGGACACTTCTAAGTTCTGACACCAGGACACCCAAGTGGTTAGAGTTGTGATAGATGAACTGTAGTGTGGGAAAACCCAAATGCTATAATTAAGAAGTTATCTCTACACAAAGAGAGGGGTGAGAATGAGGGTGGGGTATAGGTTATAGGGTAGTAAGGTGGAGAAATCATTTTTAGAGAACTGGGTAGCTGCTGAGTTAGTCCAATTCTGAATATACAAGGGAGTTCCAAGTCTCTTTTTAGGAGAGGCTGATGTGGAGAGGTTATGGCAAGCTGGGACATACAAGTTCTGTTTCTGGTCTAGAAGTTGACTGGAATACCCCTCTGCAGAGGAGTCATAATAGATTGTTTATACAAAATGCCACAAACCCACTGCTCCTGGCTGTCCAAGGCTGAAGGCATACTCTTCCTGGAGGGCTGTGTCTTGATAGCCTCTAGGCTCTAAGACTCACAACTTTATTTAAGTTTTCCTGTTTACTCTGAGAAGATCTGCAGATCTTGCTATGGCGTCTTCAGGGAGATGCTAGGGAAGGGGGCAGCAGTGAGACTGCTGTTAACAGTACTAAGGACACAGCACTTTTGCATCCTATATTATTTTTTTATTTGGCAAGAAAGTGAGACTGGATATAGAAAGGGAGTTTCCTACTTAAATTAATTAATTTTAATGTTTATCCTTTATTTAATTATTTTTGTTTCTGATGTGTAGGGATTTCTTAGACTTTTGACCCTCATGGTAAATGGAATTAAAAGCACAACAATTCTTTGCATGTAAGAGCACTTTGTTGTTATTCCCATGAGAACAGTATCAGAGTGAACAAAGTGTAAGTGCTTTAAAATAATAACCATCTTCATTTAGAGAGGAAATTTCTTCTAAAACATATGCCTCATTTTGGGCACCATGATCTCTGCTTACATGGAAACTGGAAAAGACAAAAGGAGGCCCATTTCAGCCAGGGGCAGTCTGTCTTTTGCTAATTTTTTGAAAGCAATAGGCTCTCTTTGGTGCCTCTAATCATACTTTCCATATGATGCAGTCATCCTGAGGCCAATGATGATTCAGGTACTACAAGGTCTCTGCAGATGTCACCATAGTCCAATATTTTAGAAAGAAATGCAAATCTCAGGATGATTCTCTAGGGCACTGTGGTTCAACATGGTTATTAGCCACATGTGAATATTTAAACTTAAGTTTAAATTACCTAAAATCAAATATAATTAAAAACTCAGTTCCAATAAAGAGAAAGACATCCCATGTTCATGGTTTGGAACACAATATTTTTAAGGTAACAATACTACCCATTCAATGTGTCCCCATCAAAATCCCAATGGCATGTTTTTACCCCCAGAAACAGAAAAACAGACCCTAAAATTCATATGAAACCTCAAGGGACCCCCAAATAGCCAAAACAATCTTGAAAATGAAAAACAAAAGTTGGAGGACTGACATTTCCCAATTCCAAAACTTATTACACAAAGCTACAATAATCAAAACAGTGTGGTACTGGCATAAGGACGTACAGACTAGTAGAATGAAATAGAAAGCCCAGAAAGAAACCTTCACATATGTGGTCAATTGATTTTAAACAAGGGTGCCAAGACTATTCAATAGAGGAAAGGACAGTTTTCAACAAATGGTGTTGGTAAAGCTGAATATCCCCATGCAAAAAAATAAAGTTAGACCTTGTAACATATAAAAAGATAAACTCAAAATAGATCAAAGACCTAAATGTAAGACTTAAAACTAGAAAATGCTTAGAAGAAAGCACAGGGTAAAATCATGTTTCCAACCTCAAACATGTTGTATTCCCAAAGGCTTCCTTTTCCAACTTTCCCATTTTTAAAATTTATTTATTTATTTATTTATGATTTTTAGAGAGAAAGGGGAAGTGGGGGGGGGGGGGGAGGAGAGGAGAGAAACATTTATTTTTCCACTGATTCCATTGGTTGCTTCTGTATGTGCCCTGACTGTGGATTGAACCCACAACCTTGATGTATCCGGACAATGCTCTAACTAAATGACCTACCCAGCCAGGGCCCAACTTTCCCATTTTAATCAACAGTAGTTCAAATCTTCCAGTTATTTAGATCCAAAACTCTGTAAAAAATATTAAATTCTCCCCTCCTTTAATCTATTTATATTTAAAGAAATACCAAGTCATACTATAATGCTGCTCTCATATCCGTCCTTTCCTTTTTGTTACTACTGCTACTGGTCTGAGCTAGATTCTCATCACCACAATCTTAGCTATGAACACTGCTCTCTAACCCACCAGCTCTTTCTTTTACTGTTTCTCCCCTCCTTAATACTGCTACCAGAGTAGTCCTCTGTATCTCCAATTCTGTTAAGTCATTCCCCAACACTTATTTTTGGCTTTTTAAAAAAATATATATATTATTGATTTTTACAGAGAGGAAGGGAGAGGGATAGAGAGTTAGAAACATCGATGAGAGAGAAACATTGATCAGCTGCCTCCTGCACACTCCCCACTGGGGATGTGCCTGCAACCAAGGTACATGCCCGTGACCTGAATCGAACCTGGGACCCTTGACTCCGCAGGCCGACGCTCTATCCTCTGAGCCAAACCGGTTAGGCCCTAACACTTTATAATATAAAAATATAATGTATATTTTATACTTAAAAATTTTACTTCCCACAACTCTCCACTGAAGGTTGTCTTTTTACCATATCACATTCAGATTTGATCCCAAGTTTCCTCTTGTGTACTCCCCTACCAAATTAATGACATAAAACGAATATTACATACAAAAAGAATAAGTGGCTTGCAGGTAGCAGAATAAAAGCACTTAAGAAAATCGCCGAAACCGGTTTGGTTCAGTGGATGGAGCGTCAGCCTGCAGACTGAGGGGTCCCAGGTTCGATTCCGGTCGGGGGCATGTGCCTGGGTTGCAGGCACATCCCCAGTGGGAGATGTGCAGGAGACAGCTGATCGATGTTTCTCTCTCATTGATGTTTCTGGCTCTCTATCTCTCTCCCTTCCTCTCTGTAAAAAATCAATAAAGTATATTTAAAAAAAAAAAAAAGAAAAGAAATGAAAAATAAGATGCATCTCCCATAAAATAAGAATGGTCAAGAATATGTTCATTTTGGGTGTAGGAGAGTAAGAATAAGAACACACTGAGGAGCCGGCTAGCGAGGCTCAGTGGTTGAGCATCCACTTATGAACCAGGAGGTCACAGTTCGATCCCGGTCAGGGCATATGCCCGGGTTGCGGACTCGATCCCCAGTGTGGGGAGTGCAGGAGGCAGCTAGCTAATCAATGATTCTCTCTCATTACTGATGTTTCTATCACTCTTTCCCTCTCCCTTCCTCTCTGAAGTCAATAACAAAATATATATATTTTTTAAAAGAATACACTGAACTATTTTAGAAAGAAAATGATAGTTCTACACTAGAAATTTATTAATGTATATCCTATTGACAGGTCAAAAAAGAAAGACCACATGAGCATCAACATACAAAAAAAAATATTTAATAAAATTTAATCCTCATTTATGATTAAAAATAACTCAGCAAACCAGAAATAGAAGGAACCATCCTTAACCTGATAAAAGATATTTATCAGAAATCTATGGCAGCTTTGACTGAGCAGCTCAGTTGATTAGAGCATCATCCAGATGGGCCAAGGTTGTGGGTTTTATGCCCAGTCAGGGTACAAACAAGAATCAACCAATGAACGCATAAATAAGTAGAGCAACAAATCAATGTTTCTCTCTCTCTCTCTCTCTCTCTCCTCCCTCTCTCCCTCAAATAAATAAATTAAAATTTTAAAAATCTATGGCAGCCCTGACCAGTTTGGCTCAGTGGCTAGAGCGTCGGCCTGTGGACTGAGGAGTCCCAGGTTCGATTCCGGTCAAGGGCATGTACCTTGGTTGCGGGCACATCCCCAGTAGGGGGTGTGCAGGAGGCAGCTGATCGATGTTTCTCTCTCATCGATGTTTCTAACTCTCTATCCCTCTCCCTTCCTCTCTGTAAAAAATCAATAAAATATATTTTAAAAAATCTATGGCAAACATATCTAATGATATTACTTTAGATGACTGCTATTAAAGTCAGAAGCAAAGTAAGGATTACTATTATTATCATAGTAATATGCTGTTATTGGTATTACTGCCACTATTAGTACTAATAATAGTAAGATTGGTAGATAGAAGATTAACAGAAAAAAATAGTACTCATATTTATACCACCAATAGTCAACTAGAAAATACAGTATTAAATTAGCAACAAAAGCTATACAAGGATTTTATGGAACAGATTATAAAACATCTCCAAAAGGTATAAAAGATGACCAGTAGTCCGTCTGGTGTCACTCAGCGATTGAGCATTGACCCAGGAACCAAGAGGTTGCTGGTTCGATTTCCAGTCGGGGCACATGTCCACGTTTCAGGCTCAATCCCCAGTGGGGGTTGTGCAGGAGGCAGCCAATCAATGATTCTCTCTCATCATTGATGTTTCTATCTCTTTCTCCCTCTCCCTTCTGCTCTGAAATCAATAAAGATATATTTTTAAAATATATATTAAAAAAATAACATCAGTATATCATGTTGATGGATGGGAACTCAATATTGTAAATATGGCAATTCTCCCTAAATTAATCTTTAAATTCAGTACAAATTACAAACAAAATCCCTAAAGAGTTTTTGCTGAAATTTGAAGTCATTGGGAAGAAGGACTAGGAGGAGTCAAGACATTTCTATAAAACAATAAGAAGTTTTAAAGATTTATGAAACCAGAATGATGGTACTGACTGGCCCACTGGATCAGTGGAACATAACAGAGAACCAAGAAACTGACCCACATATAAAGATTTTGATTTATAAAAATAAATTCCAGACACCAAAGACATAAATGTATAAAGTAAAATGAAATTTTTAGAAGAAAAAAGTGTAGGAATGTGTATGTTCAATCCTTTGAGACCTCAGGGTAGATAAGGTTTTCTTTCTTTTTTCTTTTTTTCAGGTAGAATTGCAATTCTTGTTACCATTTTAACCTAACAATAAGTGGTATAAAAAAAATCAAACGACAAAATTTTTTATGGAGATAAAAGTAAACCTTTTACCCAACAAAATATTTAGCTTTGGCTTCATTATTAGGGCAACTGACTTTTCCATACAATAAACAAGCACATTTCTACTAAATGCCTTACAGTGGACTTGTTTTAATTAAACGTTTTTTATTATGGAAAAATTGAAACATACACAAAAGTAGAGACCAGAATAATAAATAAATCTGATGACTATGATCCAGCTTCACAATTAGCAATACCTGGCCAATACTGTATGCACAACCAGGTAGCATTTCTTAAATAAGATATAAGATAAAATCTAAAGCAAAAAGGAAACAGATGATAAATTTATCAGAAAAAATTTCTACACAAATGAAAACAGTATAAATTTAAATGATAAACCATAGATTGAGAGACTGTCAATGTACATAGCTGACAAAGGATTCATATCCAGACCTACAAATCAATAAGAATCGATCAGAAGAAATGAGAGAAAATGAGCAGAGAATATTAACATGGAATTCAAAGAGGTAACTCAAATGACTAATAAACATAGGAAGAAATGCTTAACCCCTCTAGTAATCCTATATAATAAAGAGGTGATATGCAAATTAACCCTCACACCCTCACAAGATGGCTGCCTACGACCAGGCTGGCAGGGGGGTTAGTGAGGGACGACCAAACAACTGAACAGCAGGCTGCGTGGGGCGACCAGGCTGGCGGGGGGGGGCCGTGAGGGGTGATCAGGGCAGCATGGGGGGCAGTTGGGGGTGACCAGGCTGGCAGAGGGGGGCAGTTGGGGGCAACCAGTCCGGCAGGGGGGCAGTAAGAGGCAACCAGGCCGGCGGGGTAGGGGGGACAGTTAGGGACAACCAGGCCGGCGGGGGGGGGGGGGGGGGGGAGGGACAGTTAGGGGCAACCAGGCTGGCAGAGGGGGGTAGTTGGGGGCAACCAGGCCAGCAGGGGGAGCAGTAAGAGGTGACCAGGCTGGCGGGGGGGGGGGGGAGGGGGCAGTAAGGGGTGACCAGGCCGGTAGGGGGGGGCAGTTAGGGGCGATCAGGCCGGTAGGGGGGGCAGTTAGGGGCAACCAGGTCAGCAGAGTGGGGCAGCTGGAGGTGACCAGGCCGGCATGGGGGGGCAGTAAGGGGTGACAAGGCCAGCAAGGGGGGCAGTTAGGAGCAACTAGGCTAGCAGGGAGGGGGCAGGTGGGGCGACCTGGCCAGCAGCAGGGGCCAGTTAGGGGTGACCAGGCTGGAGGAGGGGGGGGCAATTAGGGGTGATCATGCCGACATGCAGAGGCTGTGAGAGGCGATCAGCCGGCGGGGAGGGGGGGTAGTTAGGGGCGACCAGGCAGGCAGGCAGGGGAGCAATTAGGAGCCAGCAGTCCAGGATTGTGAGAGGGATGTCCGACTGCCGGTTTAGACCCGATCCCCAGGATCGGGCCTAAACCGGCAGTCGGACATCCCCCAAGGGGTCCCGGATTGGAGAGGGTGCAGGCTGGGCTGAGGGGACCCCCGCCCCATGCACAAATTTCGTGCACTGAGCCTCTAGTAAGGAAAATAAAGCCCTGGCTAATAGTGTGGTTCAGTTGGTTAGAGTGTCGTTCATACATGAAAAGGCAGCAGGTTCGATCCCTGACCAATCGATGTTTCTCTCTCACATCAATGTTTTTCTCTCTATTAAAAAAAGTCATCAGTTTAATATATAAGGTAAATGAAAAATAAAACAAGATATGATTTAAGAACCATTAAATTGGCAAAAATTAAGATTTGAAATGCCTAGTGTTTGTGAGAATGTGGAAAAGTTGGAATATATATATATATATATATATATATATATATATATATATACACACACACACACACACACACATATTCATTTATTAAATATATTTTTATTTCAGAGAGGAAGAGAGAAATAGAAACATCAATGGTGAGAGAGAATCTTGATCGGCTGCCTCCTGCACACCACACACTGGGGATCGAGCCTGCAACCCAGGCATGTGCCCTTGATCCTTCAGTCTGTAGGCTGACACTCTCTCCACTGAGCCAAACCAGCTAGGCAGTCCTTCCACTTTAATGGTAGTAAAATTGTAGGTCAAAGTAGCAATGCTGAAACAAGGTTATATGACTAAATCAACTTCCATAGTTAGTCTCTTATCAAATGCCCCATTTTATTTCCTTTAGGGTATTTCACAGAAGCTGAATTTATTTTACTTTTTTTTTTTTTTACTTGTTTACTACTGCCTGTCTCCCTTTAACTAGAACATAAGGCCATGAAGTAAGAGAATGTGTCTGTCTCACTCAGCACAGAATTCCTAGCACCACAAATAGTAACTGCTCAATAAATATCTAATGTGAAATGAATGCCAGAAGTCAAGCCTACCAGAGTAATCTAAGGGGAGATGTCAAACTGGGTTCAGGCCTAAACCAGCAGTCAGACATCCCTTTCACAATCCAGGACTGCTGGCTCCTAACTGCTCACCTGCCTTCCTGCCTTCCTGCCTGATCGCCCCTAACTGCCTTCCCCTGCCGGCCTGATTGTCCCTAACCACCTCTGCCTCAGCCCCCACCACCTTGGCTTTGGCTGGAAGGACATCCAGAAATGTACAGTCTAATTAGCATATCACCCTTTTATTAGTATAGATAACTTATATAATTATAGAGCTCCTTTAATCTTTGCCTCAACCCTATGATAGTTCTACTACTATCCCCATTTTATTCACACAAAAACGAAGACACAGAGAGGTTAAGTAACCTGCACACTTAGTGCCAGCCTGGAATGAATATGGGTGGTGCTATTACCAGCTACAGCTAGAACTTGAACATTAGAGCAGGAGAAGTGGGAGTGAAGAGAAAATAAAAATTACATTTGGAAACAAAGTTTCTATTAACAAGATAGAAACTTTGAATCTCTGGATTCTCTGCCGACACCTAATTAATTACCTAGCATAATCTCAGGCAAGTTCCAACATGAGTTCGGGGATATGAACTTTCTAAAAACCTAAAGTATGTCATTTCATCACTTTAACCAGCTTCAGGTTTGGGAGAAGGACAGAAGAAGAAAGAGCACAGGGAATGGAAAAACAAGAGGACACATCAAATATATTGCTTTTAATACAGCTTCTGAATAATCCTGAGGAGAATGTCATGCCCATAGGGCGGTGTCTGGAAAGGTTCTTCTATTGGGCCATGGTGAAATCCACACCTGACTTTTGGGCAGTTACAACACTTCCCCATGAGGCTATGCAGAGTAGCAGTGGTTCAGAGGATGGGTTCTGGGCTAGACTTTTTGGGCTTGAATTCTGACTCTGCCATTTACTACCTGTGAAAATTTAGGCAAGTCATGTAGCCATTTGTATATCAGTTTCCTTAAATACAAAAGGGAGGCTAATCATGGTACCTATCACATAGGGTTGTTGTAAGGATTAAATGTTTTAATATATGTAAAGCTCTTAGAATAGTACCCAGGACATAGCAAGTCCTCAGTAAATGGTAGTTTTTATTGTAATTATTTATCTGGAAGACAGAGATCTTATGTTTAATTCTTTGGGAAAAAATGCTAGCCCTGGAGGCTTGGATGACTAAATCATTAGCTAATAAAACAGAGACAACATGAAACAGTGGGACAGCACTAGACCAAAAATCAAAATGCCTGTTTGGGCAGAGATTGCCAGTTACCTCCCAATACTCAGTCTCCTCTTTAATAAAATAACTTTTATTTTTAGCTGGGTACATTTCTGTCCAACTAGGTAACTATATTTCTAGCCTTCTCTGCAGCTAGAGCAGCTATGTAACTGAAATGTAAGTAGAAGTTTTATGTAAAAAAAAAAATCAAAGAAATCTTTTTAAAAGTAAAAGGGTTCCTTTTCTGTCCTCTTCCTCCACTATGCTGCCTGCTGATGCTCTAGCAGTCATCCTGGGATGGGGCCACATTCTATGATGATGTAGTTGTTAGATGGAAGAAGCCTCAGTGTCTGCCAACTTGGTGGGGCCCTCGTACTAGCTTTGGACTACCTATTTCAGTACTCTGATGTGAAAGCATAATACCTTATGTATTTAGGCCTCTGTAGTTGGGGTTCATATTCACTCAAACTTAATACTTAATGATAAATGAGTTCTAGCCTATTATTATTATTACTATACTACAGGCCCGGTGCATGAATCTGTCAGCCAGGTGGGGTCCCTCAGCCTGGCCTGTGCCCTCTCGCAATCCAGGATCACTTGGGGGATGTCAGACTGCTGGTTTCAACCTGATCCCTGATGTAGCAGTGCAGGAAGCGGAAGGCAGCCAGGAGGAGCCCAAGCCAGGCAGCACACTGCTCCCGCTGTGCCTGCCACCACCACAGGCTCAGTAGCACTGCCGCGGAGGCGGCTGCTCCCGCTACAGGAGCACGCTGGCCACGAGGGGGCAGCTCCTGCATTGAGTGTCTGCCCCCTGGTGGTCAGTGCGCGTCATAGCGACAGGTCGAGCAGTTGATCGGTTCTAAGGGTCTCTTAGGCTTTTATACACACACACACACACACACACACACACACACACATATGATCTCAGACAAATTAGTCTTTCCAAATATTAGTTTTTTCACCTGTAAAATGTAGATAATACCTCATAGAGTTGCTATTGGAATCATGTGAAATAATACATTTTAACAGTACTATAGAGAATGCTGATATAATTTTTACCAATGAAAACAAGAGACAAACTCAGAAAGGAAAAGCAGGTGGTAATGATGGGAGGCCCAAAGATAAAGACTAAGAAAAGAATTAGAAAAAGAGTCTAGGAAAAGACATTAGCTTGTAAGAGCAGGAAACTTTCTTACAGATATCATGAAAATTGATCATTAAGCAAGATAATACCCTATTTCTTGAATCCTGCTTAAAGACATTACTAAATTAGCAATAGGAATCTCAAATTTTCTACTCCTTGGGAGTCCATTATTTCTGATGCTGACTCATTCTTAATTAGATGACTTTTGCCCTTCAAATCCCAATGTCTCCTTCCTGTCATTACCCCCAACCTTACTAATCAAGTCATACTTTTTGACTTTACCACAAAGCAGAGCTATCCAACAGAACTTCCAGCAATGAGGGAAGTCTCCTATACCTACTCTTAACAATATGGTAGCCATTAGTCACATATGGCTATTAATCACTTGAAATATGGCCAGTGTGACTGAAGAACTACATTTAAACTTTATTTAATTTTAATTTAAACAGACACACATGGCAAGTTGCTACTGTTATTGGACAGTACAGTCTATATAGTGAACTCTAGGAAAGAGAAGTAAATTGTATAGTATTTCCTCATCCTATTTGATTTACCCCATTTCTTGTCAATACCTACACTAAAATGCTTTCTCTTAGCCTACTCCTGGTATGGCCCTAAATCCTGGGAAGAGTCCCCATTTCCATATTTGGGAATTGGGTTTATTATCTTCTTTCCAGAGGAATAGACATATTTTTCATCCCCCCGCCCCCAGTCTGAGTGAGAGAGACATTCTTAGGGCAAAGCTTTACTTAACACATCAGAATAACTAGGTTCATGGAATACATACACACACAGCACCAAAGATGATTAATTCCCTGAAAAGGCCAATTTTTTTTTTTGCTTTTTTTTTGTCTAAAGACATCAGAAATTCAGTTATTCATGGTAAGTTCCTATGTATCTAAAGCAAGTCTAGTATGCTCTTTTAATTAAATAAGACAGGAGGAGAAACAGGCTAGTTCTGCTACTAAGAGAAGATCAAACTACAAGAAATGGCCTGAAGCAAGGTTAATGGCCATGGAAAGCTGAAAAGCGTGGTATGGTAAATAAAGCTGTCAAAATAAGCAATGTGTCAATTTGAGAAGTAGTATCTTCATGATGGGGGATGGGAGGTTGAGTAAAATAAAACTGCAGGTGATTTAACTCCTAATGAAGGTCTAATACCTCCCAACAATGCTAACCCATTCCCACAAAGAACAAGTAATCATCAATTTACTGGCCTGCTCCACCTGAATGAACAATGCTAGACATTTTAATTAAGATACATAAGTATTTCAGCCTAGGACTGGGCAACTTCTCCTAGGTGTCTACTATCAGGCTGACAGGTAGGACAGAGAAAAAGCTCCAGAAGAGGGTACCCGAGGTGGCAATAATA
This sequence comes from Myotis yumanensis, assembly GCF_028538775.1. Lineage (NCBI taxonomy): Eukaryota > Metazoa > Chordata > Mammalia > Chiroptera > Vespertilionidae > Myotis > Myotis yumanensis. The sequence goes on along the minus strand of NW_027223767.1, from coordinate 18,238,788 downwards.
CAGACAAATGTTTTTCTAGCTCCAGAGATACACACTAGAACAGCGGTCGCCAACCAGTGGTCCATGAGGTTCGAAAGGTTGGCGACCGCTGCACTAGAACAAACATCCTGACCCTGATGACCTCTCCAGGCTGCTACTCAGGTGCTCGTGTTTTAGATGTGAGCAAAAGTATAATTCCTTCTAAACTCCTTGAAGTGAATCCAAGAAATGATCTGACAGTACTTGCTGCAGATTTCCCTTAGAGGCATACCAGCGTGACCTTTTTCAAATGCAAATAGACTGACTCATTATAGCTGTCAGGTTTCTTGGGGAGGAGTTTAAAAGAAAAGACAACACTCCCCTCTGACTGATCTGAAGAGTATGGCTGCCCTTGATTAAGTGATAACCAGGAAAAAAGAACACCTGGAGAATGACCGCTGTGAACAGAAGGCTCCAAGGGACTGGCCTGGACAGAACTTAATGGGAAATGGAAATCTCTGGCTCTGAAGGTTCTTGTTTGAGTTGGACCACCTTGGCTTTGGCAGCCCCATCCTCCTTTGTTAGCTCAGGTATTCCCTGACCTTAGTAGGAGAATCCCAAAGTCCCCTAGACCTCTAAGTCAGATCTCCCTAGTCTTAAGGCAGGGAGTGCCTATAAAACGTGTCATCCAGTTATGCCCCCCCTGGCTCTTGCTCACATAGGAAGTATTTATCAAGCCCTCATGAGGTCAGCAGCACCGCACTAGATACTTGGGGATGTCTGTAAGAGTAGTTTCAAGGGAATCACAATCTAATGCTCATGTGTAGTTTTAAAGGCAGATGCAGGCAGAAAGGGGTGAGAGATGACCCAGGAGGACTGTGTCCATACTCAGAAGATACCTCCGGTCTTTCTAGGGGTTGTTATATCACAACATGGAAATTGAACTATTTAGTAGGGGGATGGGAGAAAAAACAACCTGGAATTTTAGAAATGAGAGGAAAAAAATGTGGGGTAAAGGCAGGTTGCAGTTGGGATTAGTAAAAATGACAGTGGAAACTTGAGATGCTTTCAAATATAAAGGCCAGGGAAGGGAGGCCTGGAAATTCAAACATGCCTAGATTAAGAAGTCTGTCCCAACCTACAGGAAGTTTATCCCTAACATCTAAATAGTCATGTTTTAAAATCAACAAGTTTGGGAGTTTTCAGCTGCCACTGACCGGAACCCCTCGTGGCTCTGGCCCACAGTAGAGAGACTGTGCCCAGCCAGAGGAGATGAAGACATGCAGCCGGAAGCCAGCCAGCCAGCCTGACCCCTCCCAGCTTCGGGAGGAGTTTTGAGTAAAATGCTACCCAGCCATATTAGTAGACAAGATGGTTTAACCCTAGCAGCACAGGGCTACAAGGTCCTGCTTCTCAATCAGTAGATTCAGAGAGTAAGTGGTCTAGCATGCAAGAAGACTCCCAACAATGAGAACAGAAACTTGCCAGCAAGTTTAGCAGGCCCTTTGGCCCACATTGCTCTCCCTCCCTGTCCACTATAATTGTATATTCATGTTCACAGTCACATATTTTAAATTTTAATATAATCATCTCCTAGAAATTACTGTATGTAGCCTCTTGGGATCTAAAGCAATTAAGTAAAGATAAATTTCTTTCATGGAGCAAGCTGTCAAAGGATGAAGCAATTTCATTCCCCATTTGAAGTGGAAGCTTTGGGTCATGCATGGTTTATTTGAAACAATGCCATCACCTAAAGCTGCTGATCTTATCTTTGACTCCGTTCTCCATTTCAAACTGCTGGAGATGTGTAGCGTGGCACTGCCTGAAGTCATGACATCTGGCTCAAGGCCAGCAACAGAACAAGCCAGCTCCACTTCAAGGTTTCAAGCATAAGAGGACAAAAATATTAAAAGGAGATAACTATATAGGTGAAGTCTACCAAGCCCTAAAAAGGGGAGATATTCCCTGGGCATCAGGTATAACTACAGAGGTACCCCAACAATAAGGAAGTAGTATAAGAATAGGCAGAAATGTCCGTAGGGCGAAATACATGGCAAGGAATACATGCCAGATTTTTCTCTTCTGGGAGACACCAAACTAAACAAACAGTGGGGCCTATTTCATAAACAACATGACAGATGGAAAGCATAGCAGGCTGTGAGAAACAAAAGCCCAGGGTTCTAATCCCAACACTACAAGACTGTGTGTGAGATTTAGGGGAAAGTCTCATTAACTCTTTTTATTTTTTAACTTTATAATATACATTGTGTTACTTAGGTAGTAATATTCAAACTTTTTAAAAGCCATTGAAACTTTCTTCAGATGAAACCCATGCACATCAGATCATGTCTGAGCACTGCTTTCTAACAGGAACCTTGAAGAACTAGAATTGGCTTTCAAGTGTTAGTGCACTAGAATCACCAGGAGAGCTTGTTACAAGAGACTGTTGGGCTCTATCCCCAGTTTCTGATTCATAGGTCTGGAATAGGGCCTAAAACATTATATACCTAACATGTTCCCAGGTGAATCTCTGTGATGCTGGTCCCAGTATCACAATTTGAGAACCAGAGGTATTGAGAAATCTGGCCAGCAGAAAGCTCTAGAATTGGATTGTCTAATACAGTGGTTCTCAACCTTCCTAATGCTGCGACCCTTTAATACAGTTCCTCATGTTGTGGTGACCCCCAACCATAAAATTATTTTCGTTGCTACTTCATAACTGTAATTTTGCTACTGTTATGAATCGTAATGTAAATATCTGATATGCAGGATGTATTTTCATTGTTATAAATTGAACATAATTAAAGCATAATGATTAATCTAAAAAACAATATGTAATCATATATGTTTTCCGATGGTCTTAGGCGACCCCTGTGAAAGGGTCGTTCGACCCCCAAAGGGGTCGCGACCCACAGGTTGAGAACTGCTGGTCTAATATAATAGCCACTAGCCAGATGTGAATATTTCAATTGAACTAAAATTAAAATTTGTTTCCCAGTTGTACTAGTCACATTTCAAGTACTTAACAATCACATTGTCGCTAGTGGCTACCATATAGGATGGTGCAGAAATAGAACATTTCTATCATCAAAGAAAATTATATTTGATAGCACTGATCAAGAATCTATTTGATTGTGATGGTGAAATGTTCACCCTAGAGAAAAGTAAACTGAAGGAGAATTTCAAGTATACTAAGATGTGTCAGATATAGGAAAAAAAAAAAGATTGTAACTTGGCCAGGGCAAAAATTGTTTTTTAAATGTACACAATAAGCACATGAAAAGACACTTATCATTACCGGTCATCTGGGAAATGCAAATCAAAACAACAAAGCCCTAGCCAGGTAGGTCAGTGGGTTAGAGCATCATCTTGATACGCCAAGGTTATGGGTTCGATTCCCAGTCAGGACACATACAAGACTCAACCAATGAATGCATACGTAAGTGGAACAACAAATTGATATATATTTTTTCTCTCTCCCTGTCTCCCTTCTTCTCTCTCTAAAAATCAATCATTTAAAAAAAAAAAAAGGCCCTGGCTGGATAGCTCAGTTGGTTAGAGTGCTGCCCTGAACGCCAAGGTTGTGCATTCAATCCCTGGTCAGGGCATATGTAAGAATCAACCAACAAAAAAGCAAACAAACAAAAAACCCCACAATGAGATATCTAGGATGGCTATTTAAAAAACAAAACAAAATACAGAAAATAATAAGTGTTGGTGAAAATGTTGAGAAATTGGAACCCTTTGTGTATGGCTAGTGGGAAATGAAAATGGAGCATCTATTGTGCAAAATAGTACAGCAATTCCTCAAAAAAAATTAAACATAGAATTACCACATGATCCAGCAATTCTACTATGGATATATCTCTTAAAAAAGTGAAACTTGGACTTGAACAGATATCTTAAATAGAAAGGAAATTTTGACATGTACTATAATAGGATGGACCTTTAAGATGTCATGCTAAAGCCCAGCTGGAGTGGCTCAGTGGTTGAGCATCGACCTATAAACTAGGAGGTCATGGTTTGATTCCTGGTCAGGGCATATACCCTGGCTGTGGACTTGATCCACAATAGAGGGCGAGCAGGATGCAGCCAATCAATGATTCTCTCTCATCACTGATGTTTCTTTCTCTCTCTCTCTCTCTCTCTCTCTCTCTCTCTCTCCCCCTACCTCTCTGAAATCAATAAAAACATATTAAAAAATATTACGCTAAGTAAAATAAGCCAATCACAATGAGATAAATATTGTATGATTCCACTTAGATGAGGCTTGTAGAGTAGTCAAATTCAGAGACAGAAAGTAAAATGGTGATTGCTAAAGGCTGTGGGAAAGGGAGGATAATAGGGAGTTAATGTTTTTTAACTTAAAAAAATTTTTTTAATTGATTTTTTAGAGAGAGATGGAGAGAGAGGGTGAGAGAGAAACATCAATGTGAAAACATAACATCAATTGGCTGCCTCCTGCATCCATCTACAGGTCTTTTTCATTTTTCCCAACTGAAACTCTGTACCCATAAAATACTAACACCCGCCCTGGCTGGTGTGGCAACTCGGGCATGTGTCCTGACCAGGAATCAAACCAGCAACCTTTTGGCACACAGGACAACACCCAACAAACTGAGTTGAGCCACACCAGCCAGGGTGGGAGTTAGTGTTTTATGGATACAGAGTTTTAGTTGGGAAAGATAAAAAAGGCCTATCGATGGAAGCTGGTGATGGTTGCAAAACAATGTGAATATACTTAATGCTACAGAACTATACACTTAAAAACTGTACAGTTTATATTATACATACTTTAACAATTTATAATTTAAAAAAATGGAATGAACCTCTTTTAAAGAATAAGACTTTAATTAGAAGAAAATCACCCTTCCTAGCTCCTTACCCTCTTGAAATATCTAGTATAGGTATTTTCCAGCTTCTGGTACTGATAACATCAGGAAGAACAGATTAACATTATCAATGAACCAAAGCTGCCCTGTGACCCTAGCACACTGGGAGCAAAAAGCAACATAGGCAGGCTTGTAAGTTACTCCTTGACTTCCTGGTCTGATTCTCAAGGCCAAAAACTATCCTCGGCACCGTCTGCATGAGATTCTAAGTTAAGGGAAGAAACAACAAAGCATTCCTTTAGTTGTCTGCTTATGGGTTGAGCCCTCCAGGAAACAGAGCTGACTTAGTTCTAGAAGGCTAAAACTTGCCTTATATCAAAATGTAAGCCAGTGGCAAAGCAACAATTCCAACATTTAAGTTCTATGTCCACAGGACTTTCATGTTCCCATGAGCAGGGAGGATCCTGCTGTTTTGTAATCCTGAAAGGCAGAACTGCCTGTTCTTTAGTGTTCAGTTTAGCCTGAGGGCTAGAAAGAATTACAGGTTGGACCCTGGGAAGAATGTCTTCTTGAGCCAACCGCATTCATACTCGTGATCTTGAGCATGAAGGGCATAATATCAACGCACTGGACAGACGATGTTAGTGTCCTTCAACTGTGTTCATCAAGATCCCCCCAAAAACACAGTTATGTCCCCACCTAGTTAGACGTAGCTAATCTTTCAGAAGATTATATTCCCTTGACTCTTAGATGTTATGGAAGTGATCAGATCCAACTCTGATAGCCAACTTGAAATGTTCTTTACTACATTGCACTTGCTGTTCCCAGAGTTAGACAGAAGGCAAATCACTGTAGGTCTCTCTGCCTACCTGAAGTGTAATTAGAAAGTAATTAAGACATGTTTTTAAAAAAATCACAAATGAGTATCAGAGTAGTTAGGGTACTTGGTAGTCACACCTTACACTGAGGCTGTGAAATACTCTTTTCCCCATCTCTCAAGCCCAGATCTCATGAGTGTGGGGGAGAATTTAAAAAAAAAATCACATAACCCAGCTGTGACACTTCCTTCCACATATACCTGTACATCTGTTTCCTACAGAGTGCTGCTGCCTCAAGTGAGATGCGTGAGGCTTCTGTAGATGCTGGGGAACAAGATGGAACAAAAATGCTTCACACCTGGCTCCCAAATTACAGGAACGCTGGACTGGGGCCAACATAAGCTGGCACAGCACCAGCTGAAATGGACATCAATTAAGGAGCCTGTCATCTTTCAAGACTGCAGGGTCTTTTTTCACTCCACGATCCGCACTGCTCCACAAACCAGCCGCGGCACCACTGGTAGAGTTTTCCAGATGGGATCATTTCCCTTAGATTTCACACTTGCAGATTTATTGCAGAACTTGTTTTTAACCGCTCCCTTTGTTTTTAAAGCCTGAACTATTATTCCACATTACAGTTTTATCTTTAATTGCTTTTATTTGTCCTTAGTAAAGTGAGAAATTTGTACCTATACAGACAGAAAAAAAAAATTAAGCTTGCCTAAAAGATGCTTTGCTTACAAAATGGCATTAAATAACTGAGATTAGTAATGGGTCAGAAATTCTTCTCTGTATACATCACTCCTACTGGGGTCAGAAGCCAGAGAGCCTTGACCAGACTACATTATCCTGGAGAAACGGGCAGACCTCTAGGGCTAAAGCAGGCCTCCTCTAACCATCACATGCAGTGTTAGTGATCCATGTCATGTGCTGAAAGAAAAAAAAAACTCTGCTGTGTCTAGCCAGTGGCAAATGCTGTTTAAGATAAACACGTTAAGAGTGTCAGCAATTAAAAAGTGACAAGATTGCACATACCACCTTTTCTTGACTTTTGTCCAATGGGGTAAGACATATTTTCTCCCCTGTACCTAAGTGGGCTGCCTTGTAGAAAGAATTCCATGCAACATGAAAGAGTCCTATGATGAATAAGTATCTCATCCACATTTAATGTATGTTCTGAGAACTGAATTCCATTGCCTCAGGGGGCTGCCTGTTGCTGCCAATTTGCTTCTCATGGCAGAACCCTGTGTGGCAGAGCCTTGAGTAGGTTCTGCTGATGCTTGTTTAGAAAAGAGTCCAGCTGGAGATGAAAGAAGCTCTTCAAAGTGGGTGACAACTTGGAGGCTATCACTTCAGGGCTTCGGAATGATTACTTATCAAAAATGACTTCAGTCTGGAATATACTCTGGGCAAGAAGCTGGCCTTCCCTCTCATATATTCCATGGAGTTTGCAGAGCTGGAGAAGCCTAAATGAGTTTGGAGTGATGGCAGAAACTAAAGAACCCAGTTGAAGGTAAGAGCCCAGAATCCACATCATAGGTGAGGACCGGAGAGAGAGGAATTAAAAAAAGGTTCAGACATTTGTCTGTACAATTCAATCTCGGCCCACTCCTTCCCCCTCCTCTTTTATTTTAAATAAACAGCTTCAAAAGGGGTGTCCTCACATCTTTCTGCTGACTAAGGCCTTAATTTCCTTACTCTCCTCTACCAAGAGAGCCAGAAACCTCTAGCTCCCAGCATTTAATCAGTCAAAACTTAATCTCTGAAGTGAAAAGACATGCCACAGACTGAGAGAAAATATTTGCAGTACACATATATCTAACGAAGAACTTGCATCCAGAATATAAAGACCTCTCAAAACTCAGTAAGAAACTAAAACAATCCAATTTAAAAATAGGCAAAAGATCTGAAGACACTTCACCAAAGATATACAATGGTAAATAAACACATGAAAAGACGCTCACCATGATTAGCCATTAGAGAAATGCAAATCAAACTGCAGCAAGATACCTATTGGAATGACTTAAAAAAAACAAACAAAACTGTAGTACCAAGTGCTGGCAAGGATGTGGAGGGACTGAAATTCTCATACATTGCTGGTGGGAGTGCAAAATGGTACAGCCACTTTGGAAAACAATTTGGCAGTTTCTAACAAACACACACACCAAATGACTTATACATTCATTACCATAAGAGAAATGAAAACGTAAGTTCACATAAAAAACTATACAGAATGTCTGTAGTAGTTCTATCCATAATCGCCCCAAACTACAAACAACCCAAATATTAATCAACTGGTGAATGGATAAATAAATTACGGTATATCTATACAACAGAATACTACTCTACAACAAAAAATAATGAATTACTAATATGGGTCTCAAATGTGTTATGCTATGTGAATGAAGCCAGAAAAACCTAATTACTATATGGTTTTATTTATATGACATTTTAGAAAAGGCAAAGTCATAGGGACAGAAAACAGATCAGAGGTGGCCAGAGGCTATGAATGGGGAGAAGGGTTGGTTGCATGTGGGAGCTTTTGGGTGATAGAAATGCTCTAAATATCTTAATTGTGGTGATGGTTACATGACTAAGTGCTTGTCAAACTGCATAACAAAGAATAGATGTAAACAAACAAATAATTCTTGGTCTCTGGGGAAGGAGATGAACTGGAGCAGCATCACTCCAGTCTGTGATTGTGGATACCTGGAATGCATACAGCCAGAGTGTGACATGGCGGACACAGAGCCCGCTTTCTCATTGAAATTAGAAGCAACATTAAAATAGACCCAGATTTCTGCTGGAATAAAATGACCTTTATACTATTTATCTCCCAAACTTTTCATTATTGCAGAGATAATGCAACCTTCATGTAGAAAATAAGATACCAAGTGCCAGCCTGGTTTTCCTTCTCCCCTTTTGTTTCCTGTTTCATTTAGGCAGAGGTCTCTGTTTCTACAAAGGAAAAGTTTAAAAATCCTGGGGGAAACCAGAGGCCTAGGCTAACTGGAGTCCTCCTGGCCTGAATGGGTTAATGTACACAGAACCTAATAAAAATAAGCCCGGAAACATATTTAAAAAAATAAACAAACACCTGCTGACCTCTAATTAAATGTATTCTCTAAGAAATCTTGTCATGCTTTCAGTGAGGTCAAACATAAAGTATACCTGTATAATAAAGTTTCTTTCAATATCATTATTTTCCAATAATGAAACGATGGGGATGGACACCTCCAAAGATGCAATATTTTGGAAGAAAAATTATACCTCTAATAATGAGGTCATAGGACCACAGGGAGCGAGAAGGTCGAGTGAATAAAGATGTGCAGTACCTAGAGAGCTGTGAAAGCAGTTAGCTTGAAAAAGAGAACATATTCCCACTCTCGTTTTAGTGGCTTATCTTCACACCTCAGCTTCACAGCTTAATCCTTCTAGTACTTCTTGGGTGCTTCAAGCGAAAGGAAGGAAATGGTACTTGGAAACTATAAGCTAGAAACTCTTAGCTCCTACCTCCAAAGAGCACAAGCATGTAAGCATATGCACACATACAAATGCAGAGAAAGGGCTTTTTCATTTAAATGGAGGAAGCTGCCATGTCTACCTCTATAAGCAAAAATATTAATCATCCACCGTCTGGTTTTAATCCACACACTCCTGATCCTGCATCTGAATGTATTGTTATCAGGGGAAGGAGCATTTCTGCTCAATCTTATTCACCAGCCAAAAACCTGAAAATGTGAAAACCACATTGGTGAAGTACCTTCTTGGGGACCCAGAAAACTTTGAGCTGTTGCTTTTTTATTGTTTTCTTTCTTTTTAAAAAAATGATGAACAAATGTGCATTTCAGAGGGTCTGGAGGAGAAAAAAAGAAACAGCTCAAGTAACAGGTCCCTCTTGGAGTGACACTATCCTCAGGGAAATTAGCACTTTCTCTTCTGTCATTCTCAAAGGGGATCCAGCCACACAACCTGATTGACATCAGCCTGTCAGAGACAAGGTTGGGCACCCAGGTGCATCCCTTAGGAGCATTTACAAATGAAATGGCAAGCCCAAACAGCAAGCCTTTGCCTCTGTCTCCATTCTTCTGTTCTGTGCTTTGCTAGAAGCAAAAGCAGGGACTAAAAGAGTGTCTGTATGTGTCTAAGCATGCTTCTCCTACTGTCTGTGCTAGAGACCTTTCCCTCTCCTCAGGCTCACCCTGAAAAGGGTCTCCACGCCAATATGTGGGCTTGAATGCCTTCAAAGCCATTAGTCACCACCATTGCACTCTCACTCCAAAATTCGAATGGGGCCACCCGTGACACAAAAACTCTGGCATGATTAGGGGATAGCAACAGCAGAAGAAACCACAATACGCTTGAGACTCCCCGGAGAACAATGACTAGTGCTGGTAGGGAACAGACTGACAGACAGAGCAGACAGACTGTAACCAGGCCTCGCTCTGTTTTTGATGCAACACAAATGTTTTCCATTAGAAGTTCCCTGCCCCACAAACACTCATACATGCGGCTATGAAATCCACATACTTAACTTCTGCTTTTTGGCACTCTGACCCAACTACCTCTCCTGTTCCTCTGGAACAGAGCAAAGTTGAGAGCAAAGAGATTCCAGTACCCCCAGCACATAGGTAAAGGGAAAGATAATCAGAATCAGAATCAGAAGTATGCTTACTTACTAAGTACCATCTACTATGAGTATGGCTGAGCAGGCTAAAGGGAAGAGGGAGAAAACAAGGACTTTCCTTTTGCCAAGAGAGAAACAAGAAGTGTATAGCTCTGGCTCTAACTGGTTGGCTCCTATACTTTCAGCTTAAAGTTTGGCTTTACTATCTAGTAAAGTCTGCAGCTGATCTTCATCAGGAGGTGTCAGTCGCCATTAAAAGCAAAACAGGCAAACACCTCAGAAAACTCATTACAAAGTCTGCAAAATTCTAGTACTGTACTAAGAAATCAGGGAATGCTGGCTGATCAGTAACCCATATTTCAAACACTGAGAATCAGCTGAGTTTTGCAAATATGAGAAGAAGCTGAACTAGAAATCCTTAAAAAAAACCATCATCTACCATCCCCCTACCATCTGTAGAACGTGGCCCAGGTTCATTTCTAATCACAGCCACAGAGGTGGGGACATGTGGCTGTCTGGCTAATCTCTTCCCTTAAAAAGTGGGGGGAGGGGGAGAAAAATCACAAATAAGTAAAAATTCAAGGGAATAAAATAAGAAAAAATATTGAAAAGGGGAGGAAAAGTGAATTTTTTAAATGGCATGTAAGAAATAAAAGGAAAGCCCCTATTCAGGCAGCTCTGGAGTTCCCTAATTGCACAAGAGCAAGGGCGCCTCCCCCCGCCCCCCCACCGCCAATGTGTATGCCTTGTAAAGCAATTGCTCAACCTACACTCATTGTGCAATTCCAACCTTCCAAAGTTTTTTGCTGCACATATGCAAACCACGTTTTTCACTGCACTCTAGAATTAAGAACAGTTTCTCATTTTTCTCTTCTTCACTTTAGAGGGGGCTATGAGCACGAGGGGGAAAAAATCTATTGCTAGATAAGCATTCACTATAAATGAGGTTTTCCATTATTTCATCTGGTTATTTCTGAGTTTACTAGTAGTTAAGAAACATTTGGATTTACTCTAAGGCCGCTAAAGATTAGTTTTTCCTGTTACTGACAATAATGATATCACAAAAAATTGTCCACAAAAACATCAAACCTCCAAAAGCCTTTGTTCCAAATGACTGCAATTCTGGAATATTTGGAGCACTTAAAAGTGGCAGTCTCTACTTTAACAGCCAAAATTCCAATGAAAGCCTGGGTAAATCACAGTGTTTCTTGTTAATCACAAACCTTTCGTTTTAGAAAAATCAAGTTAAACAATCAGGGAGAACAATAATAGATGTGTACAAAGATGAGGAAAGCATAAAAAGAGAACCCAGAGGTCACATAGAAAAGGACAGATTTAATTCTATAAAAATTTTAAGTTAAATTCTATAAACAGGACTATAAAACAAGCTACAGCCTTGGTCGGTGTGGCTCAGTTGGTTGAGTGTTGTCCCCTTCACCTGGAGGTCATTGGTTCAACTCCCGGTCAGGGCACATGCCTGGGTTTCTGGTGCAAATCCCCAGTGGGGGGCCTGCAGGAGGCAGCCAATCTATATTTCTCTCTCTCTCTCCTTCTCCCTTCCTCTCTCTAAAGTCAATTAAAATATATTTGTTAAAAAACAAGCTACAAATCAGGAGAAAATATCCACCAACGTATAGTAAATAAAATATAATCTATCAATAAGAATAATAAATAACAATATAAAAACGGACAAAGCCATAAATATGCAAGTCTGAGAGAAAGAAATATAAACAAACGATAAATACAGAGAAAGATCCTTTATTCTGCTAGTAAAGAAATGCTAGTTAATGAACAAAATAAACTGATGAACAAAATGGGACCAGAGGCATGGATACATGGAACAGGCTGGCAGTTCTCAGAAGGGAGGGAGGTGGATGGGACTGGAAAAGATTAACTGAAGAACACATATGCATACATGGATAGCCCATGGACTCAGACAATGTGAAGGCCTGGGGTGGAGGCTGGGTAGATAGAGAGGGGCTACGGCAGAAGGGAATGGGGGACATCTGTAATAGTCTCAATTATTTTAAAATATATATATATTTTTTAACCAAGAAAATTTGCAGAAGTTGAAAATGGTGATAATGATACACAGTACTGGTGAGAGTATGAAGAATCAGACACTCATATATTATTAATAGAGGTGTAAATTGGTATGATCATTTTAAAGGGCAATTTGGCAGTATTTGTCAAAATAGTAAACTTGTATATCTTTTGATAAAGCAATTCCACTTGTAGGAACCTATTCTACAAAAACAGTCCTGTAGTGCACAAGTATTTTAAGTACTTGTAGGAACAAGGAAGTTCGTTTCAGCACTGCTTGTAATAACAAAAGTGGACATAATTAAAAATCACCTAAACAACAGATGGATAATTTATACCTACACAATAGAATATGATGTAACCTGAAAAAGAATAGTGTAGATTTATATGTTCTGATTTAGAAACAGTTCTAAAAAGAACTGCAATTCCAAAAAAGAAAGTAATGTGTATATAGCATGCATTTTCATTTTATTAGAACAATCAATACTCTGTGTATGTATATCTGCAAGGATGGTTACCAAACTGTTAATAGCAATCATCTGTGGAAGCGAAGGGAGGGACTTGTACTCTCATTTTCTACTAGTGGCCCAGTGCACAAATTCGTGCACACTGAAAGGAAATTAATTATAAGAAATATTTCAATATTGCTATTCATCCTTTCTCTATAATAGAAGTGTCAACCAAATTCACAATCAACAATGACAGATCGAAACACACACGTACTATTGGCACCAGCGGGAGCTTTATATGTATCCCTCATGCACAAGTCAACTTAGCCTTTTATAAATATAGAATAAACTTGCTTAATGAGACTTGCTTTCTGATTTAGCTAAACTTTTCCCAGCCCAGTGAAGCACCCCAACTTCTCTTTCAGATAATTGTCAGCAACACAGCAGTAAATATCAACATGAAGCACATTATTATTGTAGATCACACAGGGAGAACAAAGGGTAAAATATTTAACTGTAGCAGTGTTTGACTATATTCTGCGCAGTGAGAAACCTTAAGTCATTTCCAAGTTCCATCATTTCTTCTTTTCAGTCAGTCAAGTTTCTAAACTTTCTAAATCTCTGTTTTCTGGCTAATGAAAAGAAAATAGGATTCTATCGAGTCTCCTATCTACCTACTCCAGGACTTCTGTGAGGATCAAATGAGATGAGGCACGTGAAAACGCTTCACAAATATTTGGTTAAAGTGTAAAATGTTTGCAGCTGGCTATAAAGCAAGTTGTGTTCCCGGGCTGAAGAAACTCCAAGGAGGCTAGTTGCTAGGAAGAGGAAGCCGGGAGTTGCTACGTGACATCATTACCCAGTGCCCACAGACACCCTTTCTGGGCTGGGCTGTAGGCTGCATTTTGCACCATGGGGTCTCAGCAGCGTGGGCTGCAATTTGGTGGACTGTTGCTCTAGGGTGGTGGCGGGGCCTGTGTTCCACTTGGGAGAAGCCGAGTACTGCTTTGTCGGCGCCAGGTCTGCAGTGCCATTTCTTTGTAAATGGCCAGTGCGCCTCACGGCAGCTCCTGCGGTGAGCGTCTGCCCCCTGGTGGTCAGTGCATGTCATAGTGACCGGTCAGATGGTCGGAGGGACACTTAGCATATTAGCCTTTTATATATATATAGATAGTTCTATATTATTTTAATATTATCACAGAGAGAATGAATTACTCTTGTAATTACAAAGTAAAGACAGTCCACCTTCTGTTTCTGACCATGATGGAATAACAGGTATTGGACTAGTCCTCCCATCATAAACAGCTATAAAATACATGAGGCAACTGTTTTTAGGCAGTAGACAATAGGCAGTGCAAGACTGTGATCCCTGAAGAAATGCATTAGCATGCATTTCTGTACAAGCAGAATAAAGGATCTTTCTCTATACTTATCGTCTGAAATGACTGTGATCACAGAGTCCTCTGCTTAAAAATAATTCTCCAACCATAACACAGAAAGCTAAATCCCAAGAAAATTATGGTACATATGTAGGCCAAGACCACCAAATGCTTATCAGATGGCAGGTGCTATAGGGCTGAGAGACAAACAGAGAATATCAGAGGTCTAGCAGTGTTGGAGGAAGAACCCTGCCTAAGGCCTGGGGGAGGTGGAGTTTCAACATTGTCAGTGTGAAGAGATTTTAACACTTCTGAGTTAAATCCAAGATTTCAGAAAGGCCAAACCCTAGAATTAGGCCTAGTCTAAAGCGACATCATAGATCCTAAAACCCAGCCTATAACAAAATCTGCAGGGTAGTCAGGGCTTGGAGGTTGACTATCACTAAGATACTGGAAGTTAGGAAACATCCTAGGTTTCTACACAACTACACTAATAATGTGTAAAAACCAATCCTACACAAGTTCAAGATGATCAAGCAGTAATTTAACTGCCTATTAATATATAAAAAAAAAAAACTCTTCAGAGGAAGATAACAAGCTCCAGAATCTCTCTAACAAATTATCCACAATCCCTAGTGATTTTAAACAAAAATCAATAGAGAGCATTTGAGAGCTTGCTCCCCAGCATGGGTCAGTTTTGCTCCAATAAACTTTTATATAAAAATTCTAAAAAATAAAAAAAATTACTTGACACAAAGAAAATAGGAAAATGCAATCCATAGTCCGTAGAAATCAAATATGAGATGCCCCAGATGTTGAACTGGCAGGCAAAGACTTTAAAGCAGCTATTATAAATATGTCTAAAATATTAATGGGAAAGAGGTTCAAAAAATTAAAGGAAAATATGATCTGAATGAGCAAACAAATAGGAAATGTAAACAGAGAAAAAGAACCAAGGAGAAATTCTTGAACTGAAAAGCCAAATAATGAAGTAAAAAAGTTTAAGCATAAGTTTAAGTTTAAAAGTACACTGGAAATGGAAGAAGTGTCAGTGAACTTGAAGACAGATCAATAGAAACTAATCAGAGAGTAGAGAGAAAAACACAAGATAAATGGAGTCTCACAAATCTGGGGGACTATATCAAAGTTTCTAATATACACTAATTGGAATTCCCAAAAGAGGACAACTGAGGCAGAGAAAAAAAAAGAATTTGAAAGACACCCCAAATTTTATGAAAAATACCAACTTACAAATCTAAGAGGATCAGTGGACATCAAGCAGGATAAATGTAAAAAGAACTACGCCTATGTACATCCCAAACAAACTTTGGAACACCAAAGATAAAAACAAAATATTCAGCTCTGGCCTATGTGGCTCAATTGGTTGGGCATTGTCCCGTGGTTTCTGGGTCGGTCAGGGCACATGCCCAGGTTACAGGCTTGATTCCCACAACAGGGGGGCATGCAGGAGGCGGCCGATTAATGTTATACTCCCACACTTACTCTTCTTCCTTCCTCTCTGTCTAAAAAAAATCAATAAACTATTCTTTAAAAGAAAAAGGGAAATATTCAAAGCAACCCCCACGAAATAACATATTACATAGACAGAAGAATGCTGATTTCTCATGAGAAAACAGTGGGTGCCAGGTAATAATAACATCTTGATGCTAAAAGAAAAAAACTTCAGTCCAGAATTTATCTAGTCAAAAAAAAATCCTTTAAAACCAAAAATAAAAAGAAATAGAGAATTTTTAGATAAACAGCTATGGGAATTTGTCATCAGCCAACCTGCTTAAGTCCTATAGGCTCAAAGGAAATGATATCAAATGGAAACTTGGATCTACTGAAAATAATGAAGAGTACCAGTAAGTAAATATAAAAGTATTATGTTTTCTTTTTGTTTCTAATTTACTTAAACCAACAGTTAGGTAGAAATAACAACATGGTACAGGGTTTATAACATATAAAAAGTAAAAGGTAAGACAACGGCACAAAACAAAAGGGAATGGGTAAATGGACTTATGCTGTTTTAAGGTTATTACATTTGCAGTGTGAAGCAGGAAACAGGAAGCATAGGGTATAAAGTGTAAAATACAATACTGACCCTAAATATATAATGAAAAGTTAAGAATGTAAATTGTTAGTCCTAGAAAAACCACTGAAAAAAATTTAAAAGGATATAGTTAAGAAGACAAAAGAAAATTTCTTAAAATAGAAAAGGTACTAATAATAAAGAAAAATTTTGAAAAACTGTATTTCATAAAAATTTTTACTCTTAAAGATTCTGTTTTAAAAAAGAAGCCAGCCCTAACCAGTTTGGCTCAGTGGATAGAGCATCGGTCTGCGGACTGAACGGTCCCAAGTTCGATTCCAGTCAAGGGTATGTACCATGGGTGTGGGCATATCCCCAGTAGGGGGTGTGCAGGAGGCAGCTGATCGATGTTTCTCTCATCGATGTTTCTAACTCTCTATACCTCTCCCTTCCTCTATGAAAAATCAATAAAATATATTAAAAGAAAAGAAAAGCCAGCCACACACTGCAAGAAAATATTCACAGGAAATACATTTAACAAAGATTCGTATCCAGAATATATAAAGAACTTTTTACAATTCAATACAAACACATCAATATCCTAATTTTTTAAAAATGGGCAACAGATTTGACACTTCCCAAATGAGGATATATGAATTGCTAATACCCACATGAAAAGATGCTCATCATTAACTAGGGAAATGCAAATCAAAACTGAGATACTTCACACTTCCTAGAATGGCTAAAATTATAAAGACTAGAAATACCGAGTGTTGGCAAGGATGCGAAACAAAGACTCTGATACATTGCTAGTGGGAATACAATATGGTGCAATCACTTCAGAAAATAGTTTGGTAGTTCCTTTAAATTAAATATAAACTTAAATGGCTGAACAATTTTACTTCTAGCTATTTGCCCCACAGAAATGAAAACATATATCCACAAAGACTTGTACATTAGTGTACACATCTTTATTCATAACAGTCGAAATTAAAAACAACGAAACGTTCATTGTCAAGTAAATGGATAAACAAACTGTGGTACATCCATGCAATGGAATACTTACTACTCATTAATAAAAGGGAATGAATTACTGGAAAAACACAACATGGATGAATTTCATAGATATTATGCTGGGTGAAAGAAGAAGGACATACTGTATGATTCTATTTACATGAAATTCTAGAACAGGAAAAACTAATCTATAATGAAATTAATTAGATCAGTGGTTGCCTGGGCCAGGGAGGAAGACTAGAAAGATTAACTGCAAATGGGCACTCAGGAATATTTTGGGAAGATGGAAATATTCTACATGTTGATTGGGGTGGTCTTTATATAGGCATATACATACATAAATACATTTGATGTATGATTTTATAATATGGAAATTATCAACAAGTTGATACAGTAAAGATATAAATTTAAAATTTTTTTCAGGTAAAGTTATGAAGTAAAAATATAATACATAATCTTTTATATACAGGAAAGATTAGTAAAGAAAATTAAAAAAGCTATGGGGATTTTGGTTGTTTGCAAAATTCTCCAGTTTGAAGAAGTATGAGGCAGAAAATTATGTCAATCAATAGGTAAGTATTATACATTTTCCTGTTATAAATTTCAATTTCATTTTTTATTATGGCCCATATTTATTAAGTCTTGAGCCAAAGACTGTTTGTATGGATGCATGTAGATAGGAAGGCATGCTTACAGCGCTGACTTTCTGGTTTTTATATATCAGTTATCCCCAAGAGTCACTGTTTATCTGTAAGAAATCTTGCCTGCAAAGTCTGGAGTGCAGGGCATTGTCCTTGGAAGTTCCTCAACACTACTCTTAGATTTTTTTGCCTTTAGACACACTTCCAAAATGATGCATATCATCCTGTGCATATATTCAGTCCCTCTTAGAGCACTTTCATGGGTTTGCCAAAAATAAATCAAGTTCTCTCTCCAAAGACACATATTCTAGACCAGCGATTTTCAATGACTGTGCCATAGCAGGCATACTGATATACTGCAAGAATTTTAAAACATGTAATTCTTGACTATTTAGTCAGGGGCACTGACCTCTTTTCCTTTAGACTGTCAAATAAAAAAATGACAATAGCCAACATAAAAACCGTCTGGTGTGAATGAATCAAAATTATACTTGTTTTGGTCAGATTGGCAAAAATATATTTTTAACGTGCTGCAGAATTTTAGTAATTAGTTTATGTGTGCCACAAAATGAAAAAGGTTGAAAATTGATGTTCTAGGTACTCAGGTATCTTAGGACCCAGAACATTCCAAGATTTGAAGAGCATCCAACTCAGAGAGAAAGAAACAGATAAATGCAATCTGAGCATTCATTCCCCTAACATGAACTTTTTTTTACTTCTCATCCTCAGAAACTATTATGGGAGACCAGAAAATTATCTCCCTAAACCAGGTCAATAGTTCCCAAGCTCTGGGTGAGAAATCAACCTCCCAGTGAAAATAAAGAACTGTCAAAGCTGGGAAGAGAACTAGAAGTACTAAGTAATATGCTTGTTCAACCACTGTTCTACTGCATTTATAGTCAATTAAGACTCTGTGCTCTAGAAGTGGATTGCTCAGATTTGACTCCTTTATTCTTAGCTGCCATCCTGAGCAAATTCTTCTTATAGTCCAAATTCCCACACAGCTTTTATGAAATTTAAATGAGATATAAAGCATTAAAACAGTGTCTAGCTTCTGGCAGTTGTGGCTCAGTGGTTGAACATTAACCTATGAACCAAGAGGTCACAGATTCAATACCAGATCAGGGCACCTGCCTGGGTTTCAGGCTTGATCCCTAGAAGGGGGCGTGCAGGAAGCAGTCGAATGATCATGTTCCTCTCATCCATGTTTTTATCTCTCTATCCCGCTCCCTTCTTCCCTCTCTAAAAAAATCAATAAAAACATTTTTTAAAAAGTTCAAAAGTTATTCACAAATAGCTTTACAAATCATTAAGAAATAAATAAATGAATGAGCATTCCAATGGTGAAATGACAAAGAACATAAGGCAATTTAATGTAATTATATGTAAAAATACATATAACTTTTAACCCTTTGCACTCCGCTGTCCCCTCTCAGGGGACATTGCAGTTTATTAGTGATTACGGGGAATTGAGTTATTTCAACTCAACTTTTTGAGACATGCATGTTTCCCTGAAGTTTTATCTTGAAATGGCACAAGAAATTAAATCAAAATATCGTAAAATTACTAAGATATATACAAGAAATGTCAGCGGGTTTTGTGTCGGATTAAACAATAAACTACATATTCCCGATGTGGGACAAAGAAAACGGGACTGCATTGTGTGTTCTAACAGGAAAACACCTGGTGGCAGGCGTCAAACCACTTATTACTGTCAAACATGCACTAATCAGCCTGCAATGCATATTGGGGAGTGTTACAAAACTTATCATACTGTACAAAATTATAAACAATAAAATATTGTTTTTTTTGCAAATATACATTCCTCGATGTCACCTAATTCATATAAGTCCAATATCATTATAATACGTTACTTGGTTCCAAAATTATACTAAATAATACGAGGGTCTGTAAATGCACGTTTCCGCCGCAAAGTAGCGTCGAGTAGCTGGTAGCCAATGTCCAGAATGGTTCGGAGTGCAAAGGGTTAAAAAATCAACCCAATTAGTAATCAAAGAATGAAAAGAAGAACAGTGAAATGCCATTTTTGCACATCTCTAGCAAAGTTACAAAAATATTAAACCATTCAGGATTGGTGAAAATGCTAGTACACAGACACTCATTTTCTGCAATTTAAACGGTTATAACTTTTCTTGGAGGGCAATTCAGCATTATCTATCAAAAGACTTAAAAGTCTGCATACTCTCTTTGACCTATTAATTCCACTTAGAAAATTTATTTTATGAACTAATATATGTAAAGATTTCTGTATAAGATCTCTTGAGATGGCATCATTTATAAAACTGAAAAATCATTAACTTCCTAAAATGTCTAATGATTGGGGACTAAACAAATATTTTGTTATGTCCAAAGAAGTTGATATAATGCTGCCATTACACTTCATGTTGTAGGTGAACATGGAAATATATTCAGGATATATTTATTGCTAAGTGAATAAAGTAGATTACAAATCAGTATATACAATTTGATTCTATTTCTGTTAAAAAGAAAAAAATTTCATATTTGTCCATCTGTCCGTCCACCTGTCCAACCATTACACAAGGATCAAGGATCTTTTTTTAAAAATATTTTTTATTGATTTTTTACAGAGAGGAAGGGAGAGGGATAGAGAGTTAGAAACATCAATGAGAGAGAAACATTGATCAGCTGCCTCCTGCACACCCCCTACTGGGGATGTGCCCGCAACCAAGGTACATGCCCTTGACTGGAATCGAACCTGGGACCTTTCAGTCCACAAGCCGACGCTCTATCCATTGAGCCAAACCAGTTAGGGCAGGATCAAGGATCTTTTATTTTCCTTATTGCTAACCTTGATTTCTCTAGTATTTATAAAATGAATATCTATTTTATAATACAAAGATTAATTTTATAATTAAAAACTATAAAAAGCACAGACTTCTGAGGTAGCTCTACTTCCAATGTCCTAAGTGAAGTGATCAAACTGATTATACAGAGTGTATCCCCCATACTCCATGATCCCACCTTTGTCTACTATTCACTGCTATGGCTGTTATTTAGAAAAGTGTCTGATGCACAGCAGTCAGTCAATATCTATTAAATGGGAAAATGCCATCCATCTGCTATCAACATAAAGAATTACTGCCAGCCGAAACCGGTTTGGCTCAGTGGATAGAGTGTCGGCCTGCGGACTGAAGGGTCCTGGGTTCGATTCCGGACAGGGGCATGTACGTTGGTTGCGGGCACACCCCCAGTGAGAGATGTGTAGGAGGCAGCTGGTCGATGTTTCTCTCTCATCGATGTTTCTAACTCTCTGTCCCTCTCCCTTCCTCTCTGTAAAAAATCAATAAAATATATTAAAAAAAAAAAAAAAAAGAATTACTGCCAGATGGATAGATAGCTAGAAGGAGGTCATTAAGAGCCAATTCACAGTTTCCCTTCTTAAGAAAGCAACTTTTTAAAAAACTTTCTTTTGTTTGATGTTAGTTTATAAATATGGAATTGATTTTTGTATACTGACTTTATATCCAGTAACTCTGTTGTTTTTTAAAAATAATTTTATTGATTTTTTACAGAGAGGAAGGGAGAGGGATAGAAAGTTAGAAACATTGATTAGAGAGAAGCATCGATCAGCTGCCTCCTGTACATCCCCTACTGAGGATGTGCCTACAACCAAGGTACATGCCCTTGACTGGAATGGAACCTGGGACCCTTCAGTCCCCAGACCGACGCTCTATCCAGTGAGCCAAACCAGCTAGGGCTCCAGTAACTATGTTAAATGCACTTATTAATTCTAATGATTTATCCTTATTTTCTTTTGGATTTTCTAAGCATGTACCACATTATTTGCAAATAAAGATAGCTTTACTTTTTTCTTTTTCAATCATCTTTTTAATACTTTATTTCTTTTTCTTATCTTACTGTACTGGCTGGGACCTCCAACATAAGCTGAATGGAACTGGTAATTAATCATCTTTATCTCATTCAATTTCTTTTTTGTTTTGTTGTTAATCCTCACCCGAGGATATTTTCCCATTGATCTCTAGAGAGAATAGAAGGGAGAGGGAGAGACGGAGAGAAACATCGGTGTGATTGGTGCACCTCTGACCAGAACCAGGGATCGAGCCTGCAACTGAGGTACATTCTTGACCAGAATCAAACCTGGGACCCTTCAATCCCTGGACCTATCAGTCCAAGGGCTGACACTACCCACTGAGCAAAACTGGCTAGGGCTCATTCTATTTCTTTACCTGCTTGGTGGTTATACCATGGCTCACTTTGTGATGAGTCTTCATTGTCTGCGATTTCATATTTTTATTTCATAATTAAAAAGGTTAAAAGATGCCGAAACCGGTTTGGCTCAGTGGATAGAGCGTCGGCCTGCGGACTGAAAGGTCCCAGGTTCGATTCCGGTCAAGGGCATGTACCTGGGTTGCGGGCACATCCCCGGTGGGGGATGTGCAGGAGGCGGCTGATCGATGTTTCTCTCTCATTGATGTTTCTGACTCTCTATCTCTCTCCCTTCCTCTCTGTAAAAAATCAATAAAATGTATTTAAAAAAAAAAAAGGTTAAAAGAAAAAGAAAGCTGCAGGAGAAGTAAACAATGTAGAGCCTGGCAAAATTCTCCAGTTTGAAGGGTGTATTAGTTTCATACTGCTGCTATAATAAATTACCACACATTTAATGACTTAAAACAATATAATTTATTATTTTGCAGTTCTGGAAGTCAGAATTCCTAAAACCAAGGTGTTGACAAGACTGTGTTCTTTTTGGAGGCTCTATGGGAGAATCTATTTCCTTGCCTTTTCTAGCATCTAGAGGCCACCTGTATTCCTTGGCTCACGATCCCTTCCTCCATCTTCAAGGCCAGCAGCATACCATCTCCAAATCTCTTTGTGTGACCTCTGGTTCTATCATCACATCTCCTTTTTCTGACTCAGACACCCCTACCTCCTCATAAGGACCCCTATGATTACACCTGGATAACCCAGGATCATCTTCCAATCTCAAGAGCTTTAATTTAATCTCACACACAAGGCCCTTTTGCCTTGTAAGGTTACATTTAACAGGTTTCAGGGATTAAAACGTGGGTCACCTTTGGTTTACCTACTACAAAGTCTGCCTACCACAAAGTGCGAGGACATGGGGCAGATGCAGAACACTACTTGGAAGTTTTTTCACTGCTACAAAGCAGTACCGCTCATAATCAACAGTTCAGAGAGGCCCAAAGGAAGTGGCTAGAGAGCAGAATTTTTTCTTGATATGAGAGGCCACAGCTCTAGGAAGGAGGTCAGAAATTGCCATATCATTTATGTGAAACAAAGGCTGCACAAGGGAAACTAGCTCTAGTATAGTAGCTCTACTATATATAGAACAGGAAATGTAGAAAATAAATTCATTTATTGAGATGCACACCACCTGGCTTCCTTCTCACTCCCTTTAGGGTGGTGACTTAGTATTATAAACTTCTATCAACTACCTTTAGACTTGAGAAGGGGATTCTAAATAATATTTGGAGACAAAGAAGGCATATAGTGAGAAATTTCCTAATGTGGAGAAAACATCAGACCTGAGTAAATTTTTCTTTGTTTAAAAAAGTATAAATGGCCAAAATCAATTGTAGAAATTCTAGTTGGGGCCTATGAAAATAATCTGCAACATAAAAAAGGGAGAACATAGCATTCAAGGAGATGGAGAAACAAAGCATATTTGGAGGGGGGGATGTTAGGTGAAGAAGACAGTATCTGTTTTGTTTTATTCTTAAAAATTGAATTTCTAAAATCATAGAACCTGTGAAATATGCTGAAAGATAGGTGACAAAACAAAGATCAAAGGGACCTGGATAAAAGGCAGGAAAAAATATATAAAGGTTACAGGTTAAGAAAATAATGTAAGGGGACAAATAATGCAATAGCAGACTGAAACAGTGAATTAGAAGAAGTAAGGAGTAGAATCAGCATTATAAAAATGTGAATCAATTGTAGGGAGGACAAACTTGAGGAGTGCTTCAAGAATTCAGAGGCAAGGCAGAAAGCAATTAAAATGATGACAGAAGAGAGATGCAGAGGACAAAGAATGGAGATCCAATACATTGGGAGAACAGAAATTATTAAAGAAAAGAATAGAACAAACAGAACATTAGCAATCAAGGACATGAGATGAAAACTTTTCTGGTCCAAAGACAGACTGGATGTGCATATTTAAAAAGCTCACTAGGTACCATGAAAAATTAAAGTGCAGAGCCTAACAACTAAATAAATCTTCATACAATTTGAAATTCAAGATTAGAAAAAATTACCCATGTTGGACAAAAAAAATTACCTACAAAAAAAGGGAAATTGGACTTTTTTCTAATTTTTCTATTTTAAATATATTTTTACTGATTTCAGAGAGGAAGGGAGAGGGGGATAGAAACATCAATGATGAGAGAGAATCCATTGACTGGCTACCTCCTGCACGCCCCTTACTGGGGATGGAGCCCGCAACCCGGGCATGTGCCCTGACTGGGAATCGAACCATGACCTCCTGGTTCATAGATTGATACTCAACCACTGAGCACACTGGCCAGGCCTCCAATTTTTTCTAACCATTAATGTAATAGAATAATATCTATAGCTTTAAGAAAAAAAAAAAGTAAACCTAAGCTAAGTTGCCATTCATGTGCAAAAACAAAATAAGAACAATTTCAAGTATTAAAAAACTAGTCATGAAGAATGTCCTTAATATAAATATTAACAAAAAGAGCAAAGTAAGGAAGAGATCATTTTGATCATATATGTATATATGTGTACAAACATGTTTTAATGGGCACAGAAGTGGTCTAAAAAGACAAATATTGCTCTAGTGGTTTGGCTCAGTGGATAAAGTGTCGGCCTGTGGACTGAAGGGTCATGTGTTCGATCCAGTCAAGGGCACATGCCTCGGTTGCAGGCTCAATCCCCAGCCCTGGTCTGGGTGCATGTGGGAGGCAACCGATCCGTGTGTCTCTCTCACATTGATGTTTCTCTTTCTCTGTCTCTCCCCCTCCCTTCCACTCTCTCTAAAAATCAAGAGAAAAATATCCTGGGGTGAGGATTAACAAAACAAAAAAGAGAGAGAAAGAAATATTAGTAGTAAATTTTTAGCAGCAGTTATCCCTGGATGCTGGCTTTTGACTTTATATTATTTTTGTGAATTGTTTGATTCTTTTGCATAAGTATTCTTTTGCATAAAATACGACTACTGTATTTTACAAGTCATCTTAATTTTTAAAAAGCATCCATGACATCTTTGCTGAAAAAAATTCCTCAATGTTGCCCTAGCTGGTTTTGTTCAGTGGTTAGAGCATCGTCGGCCTATGGACTGAAGGTCATGGGTTCGATTCCAGTCAAGGGCACATACCTCGGTTGCAGGCTCAATCCCTGGCCCCTGTCAGGGCACATGTGGGAGGCCCAATCGATGTATCTTTCTCACATGGATGTCTGTCTGTCTGTCTGTCTCTCTCTCTTCCCCCCACCCCCTTCCACTCTCTAAAAATCAATGGAAAAAATATCCTCGGGTGAGGATTAACAACAACAACAACAACAAAAAATTCTTCAATGTTGCATTTGAATAACAAATGAATGAAAATAAATAACACAGAAACGAGAAAGCCATCGATTAGAAAGATTGATGGTGAGCACTTAATATAAATTAATTCTTAATAATTATTGTAAATTTAGAAACATAATACAATTGGGTGAAAAAGAAAATACATATTATAAACAGTCCTAATTTCCACATTTTAAATATGGGATGTAAATAGGTGTGTTATTTTTAGAGAGAGAGAGGGAGGGAGGGAGGGAGGGAGGGAGGGAGAGGGAGAGAGAGAGGGAGAGAGAGAGAGAAAGAGAAACATCGATTTGTTGTTCCACTTATTTATGCATCCATTGGTTGATTCTCTTATGTGCCCTGTCCAGGGATCGAACCAACAAATGTGGTATATTGGGACGACGCTCTAACCAACTGAGCTACTTGGCCAGGGCATGATATTGATACTTTGAGAATAAAGAACTTAAGGTTTTTTAAAAAATTAGTCACTGGTAACTTGTACTTACAATAAATATTTTCCGGACCACAATATAACAAAGATAACATTTCCACCCAAACTATATGCATAAAACATAAAACAAGAACAAAAAATACATTGAATGGTTCTAGTTTTATGCAAGCAATACACACATAAGCATGAGTAGAAAAAGACTAGAGGAAAATATGCCGAAGCCGGTTTGGCTCAGTGGATAGAGCGTCGGCCTGCGGACTGAAAGGTCCCGGGTTCGATTCCGGTCAAGGGCATGTACCTGGGTTGCGGGCATATCCCCAGTAGGAGATGTGCAGGAGGCGGCTGATCGATGTTTCTCTCTCATCGATGTTTCTAGCTCTCTATCTCTCTCCCTTCCTCTCTGTAAAAAATCAATAAAAATATATTAAAAAAAAAAAAAAAAAAGACTAGAGGAAATATACTAAACTATTAACACTGGTTAATTTTAGGTGGTAGCTTATAGGTGATTTTTATTTTCTTGTGCTTTTCTTTATTTTCTATTTAAAACATTTTTTTGGTAATTATATGAACAACAAACAATATGCCCAATATGTCATTTAATAAATAAATAAGCAGATAAGCTAGTACTTCCAAAAGTTGGATAATTTAAGCCTCATTTAACCTCAAATACACATTTTAATTTACTTTATTTTAGGTTAGAGAGTGGAGTCACTGAAAGTCAGATACTCTAAACTTATTTTTTTAAATATATTTTTTTATTGGTTTCAGAGAGGAAGGGAGAGGGAGAGATAGATAGAAACATCAATGATGAGAGAGAATCATCGGTCAGCTGCCTCTTGCACAACCCACATTGGGGATCAAGCCCACAACCCCGGCATGTGCCCTGACAGGGAATCGAACTGTGACCTATTGGTTCACAGGCCAACACTCAACCACTGAGCCACAGCGGCATAGCACAACTACATATATTTTTAATGAAAAAGTTTCCTGGGATCCCACATCCAGACAGAAAGCAAAGATGACTATAAGGATGATTGGGATGGGATGTGAGACTTACAACTGACCTTACAATGTAAATTTATTTATTCTCTATCAAGCCAAAGAGTGGCCCCAGCATTAGCTTGTTGGGAAGATCTTCACTTACTTCTTGGTCAGACAATAATATGGAGAGAAACAAAGAATATCACAGAAGATTAATCTAGCTGGCGATGCTAAAATGAGTAATGCTTATCACCACTTATAAAATAAATGCTTTGGTATCCATTAAATAACTAGAGCTTTAGAGCCTAAGGAAAGATGGGCCTGTTGCTAAATAGATCCTTGTTTAGTATCGCCTATAGCTATACAGTCACATGCATATTTTTGGAAGATGATAATTAAGCTTTTTTTATATTAAGGCACCAACATGAACTCAACATCTTTCTCCTAAAACAGTTCCTTTTTTAATCACTTTTCCTATCTGCCTATAGCAGCGGTTCTCAACCTGTGGGTCTCGACCCCTTTGGGGGTTGAGCGACCCTTTCACAGGGGTTGGCTAAGACCATCGGAAAACACATATATAAATTACATATTGTTTTTGTGATTAATCACTATGCTTTAATTATGTACAATTTGTAACAATGAAATTGGGGGACACCACAACATGAGGAACTGTATTAAAGGGTTGCGGCATTAGGAAGGTTGAGAACCACTGGCATATAGGGTTGTTGGGGTTTCAATGAGAAATGCATGTAAATAGGTTAGCACTGTGCCTAGAACATGATTAGTGATTGCAACAGCTTAACTTTATTATTATTACTAGAGGCCCGATGCACGAAATTCGTGCAAGAGTAGGCCTTCCTTCCCCCAGCTGCCAGCACCGGCTTCCCTCTGGCCACTGGCAGGCGCCCGGGACCCGGGCTTCCCTCGCAGCCCTGGCTTCGTCCGGAAGGTTGTCCAGAGGATGTCCAGTCTAATTAGCATATTATTCTTTTATTATTATAGGTGGTTTGATTACTTTTCAATCACTTAAGCACTGCTAGTATAATATGGCAGGAAGGACAAGAGTTTTACTTGTTTTGCTTTCAGGATGGCTATTTATTACTTCTTTTAAAACTTGTTATTATGGACGACTCATACATATACAAAAGTAGAATATAATGATATCATGTACCCATTACTCAGATTTAGTAATAATGATCAATATGTTATCAATAATAATGACTGATATTTAGTAATAATCAATATCTGACCTTTTTTCATTAATATTCCTATCTAGCCCCCTCCACAGATTATTCTGAAGCAAATCCTAGACATCAAATCATTCATCAAAACATGAGGTTTTAAAGTGATACCAATAAGGATTCTAATCTAGACTTCCTTACTAGCCATATGACCTTGAATGTGCTACTTAACCTCTGGAATTGGGTGCCTAGCAGCCACTCAATGAATTTAAGATCACTTTCTTCCCCCTAGTTGGCTCTAATTGGTTTCAAATCTGCAATGTGATGTTTCACTCAAAATGTAACCAGCTCCACTCTATTGCTTTTAGCCTAATATGTACTCCTTTCCTTACTCTGGATAATCCCAAAAGCAACCTGTTTTCTCACTGCTTGCTTATCTCATATCTGGGTTTTCTACTAAGATTTTCTTATTTTAGGCAGAACACTAATCCCTGAAGGTGTTTAGTAATTCAAAAAGATTAAGAGTGAAGCAAGTTTGGAAAAGACTGCAAAGGCTATCCTTCTCACAATGTATGCTATATTAAAAAGCTCCAAGAAGTCTTGTAGCAATGAGTCCTGTTTAACACTGCTTTACCCTAACTTACAGGATCATTCATCCAACAATTAAGAACTTACAAAACTGGAGTGCTATAGAACATGCTTGGGAAATACAATAACATGTTAATGCCAAATCAGTACTCCTTAAGCAAAGTCTTGAGATACTATAAGCTCAACAAAATTTCGAGAGTTCATCCTTAATTATAGGTTCAAATTAACTTATGTTGCTTCTCATAGAGTTGTATTTGCCACAAACTGCCTCCCAAACTAGGAGGACCTCTGCCTTATACATCTGGATCTTTCATTTTGTATGTGTAAGATAGTGTAGTGTAGGCATTTTCAGTAATTATCTGTTAAATGAGCATCAAGGCCAGACCAAACTTGTGATTAATTTTGACCAGCAATGACATTGCTCATGTTGCTGTTACTGAAGAGTCCTTGAGATATTTTACATTTCTTGGGAGTGAACACAAGAAGCTGGAGAAAATGTCTACCATTTTCAGATTTCTAAAAGGTCAAGTTCCTAAGGACTCTCTCTGACACATCTATACTAATCTTCCAGGAGAGGCATGGAGATAATCCATGAGTTCATCATTCTCCACTCTTCTCTTGAGCTTCAGTCACCTCTTAAAAAAAAAAATGAAGGTACTAGCACTTATTTGAGGACTTAATGAAATACCTAAGCCAGGGGCTGATACACACTAGATATTCAAGAGATGTTATTTTTTCCCAGCCATGAAGAATAAAGCAGAATAAAAGAAAAAGAAAGGTGGGTAACATCTTATATTGAGTAACTAGGGAAGACCTCTCTAACAAGGTGGCATTTAAAAGAGAGTGAGAGAGCCACACAGCTATCTGGGGACAGAGTGTTTGTCCCAGGTTAAGAGGAAAGCAAGTGCAAAGATTCTTAGGCATCTTTGAGGAACAGCAAGGATGCAAATGTGACTAGAGTATGTTGGGTATGCAGAGCAGTAGGAGCTGAGGTCAGATAGTTAAGAGGGTGTAGGTAGTGTCAAATCATTGAGGGCATTGTAGGCCGCCGTTAAAACTTTGGCTTTTATTCTAAGTGAGAGGAACAGCCATCAGAAGGTTTTAAACAGAGACGTGACATGATCTTATTCATGTTTCAAAAAGATCATTCCAGTTGCTGAGCTGAAAACTGACTGGGGAGTAAGAGGAGGGATGAACTAGAGAAACCAGTTAGAAGGCATTTTGATGAATTAACTAGAGTGTAGTAGTGGTAAGAACGAGCTGTATCTGCATTTATTTTGAAAGTGAAGAGACATGAATTGCTGACGGATTAGTTATGGAGGTGTGAGAAAGAGAGAGGAACCAAGAATAACCCCAAGAATTTTCATATGAGCAACTCAAAAGTCGAAGTTGCCATTTACCAACATGGAAAGACTAAAGAAAAATCAGGTTTGGGGAAGAAAAATTCAGGAGTCTGGATTTGGAGATGTTATATTTGACATGCCTATTTCACAATCCCTAAAGCAGAGATCTATCTACCTTAGTCTCAATGAGTGACAACCGCTGGTAATCACTACTACAGGCAGAGGGCATGAACAGCTGACTCTATGTTCTTCTCTGGTTAGATCATATACTTATCACAACTGTATTCTATCACAAATATATCATATTATATCATATCATATTATATACTATCTTATATACATGTATCATATACTAACACGGGGAGAGCTGATGAGAACATAGGGCTTAGGAAGTCTGATGCTGGTTAGGACTCCTTCTTGTTCTGCACTAAAATATAGCTAACCCAAGAGCTAACCTTCAAAAGCGTCCTTGAAGTCAAGACCACCTTGTGATCACATAAGAATAGTACCAGGATCCCCTGACTCAAGCCAGGGTTTTCCAGTTTCTCTTCTAACTGAACATCTTTTACAAATTGTAAACATTGTGTTAGCTGTCCTCAGTCTCACGTACTACAACTCCCTATTCTTATTCCCTTCTGAAACTAGAAGAGCAAGATTTCATTCCAACTTTTCATTGGAAAAGCATAAAATAAATATTTCTTTTACTTTCACATTCCCAAAATCTACTAGCCATTAAATGCATCCAAAGAATATGGACTTTTGGTATGCCAATGTCTAGAACTTTTATGTACTTACAGAAATTTAACCAAAGGGAATATATATAAAAAATTCTGCTATAAGGAATTACTTCACTATTGATAGTGCACAAATTGGGAACGATACTTTGGTTCAATGAAGCAAAAATGGGTTAAAGAAGTAATTGGAATATAAAAGAATATTAAGGGATTATATAAATGATTACATATAAAAATACATTAAAAATATTAAGTAAAAAAAAAAAGGATTACAAATAGTATGTATAATATGACCCCCCCAGTTTTATTTTTTAAAAAGTGTATGTGTATATTATTAGTCAAATATGATTATGTATGATCAGCAAAAATAACAGTGATGTAACCTCTGGGTAGAGGGGTTGTAGATAAATGTTCTTTTTACTTGTCTACAAGGAACTTATACTGTTGTTTTTTTTTACTAAGAACAAGTTTAAAATTTTTTATATTCAATATAAAATATCTTATATTTGTCTGGAATTTAGTTTTTACTGTCTTAAAAAAAAATCTACACACATGTCTATACATACTTCATCTAAGTCAAAAGACTTCTTTCTGAGGAGCCATTTGTGGACTCTTCCCCAAAGGCCTCTCTCCCAGGAAACAATGCTAACTACTCCACAGAGAGCTCAGTCATAGGGTTCTCCTGCACAGCACAGGAGACTCTGCTCCTAGGGTCTGTGGGTGCTACTTCGCCAGTCTAGCAACTATTACAAGGGAATGTAAAGCAAGATGTACTGCCTTACTCTCTGCACCTGGCCAAAGACACAACTGTTAAACAGAGCCTAAGTTCCACAGTCCCCACCAGGGCAACAGCAATGGACTTTGTTTTCTATAAACAGACAGACAAGAAAAAAGTTCAGGTTAAATCAGTCCTCAGAGGAAGAAAAATAGAAACCAGGCAACGAACGGGGAATGCTTCATATTCCTAAAAGTTTTTTTTGTAAGTTAACACATGGTGTCTGCTTCTCTCTAGTCACCTATTTATCACTCCCCTCCTTAGAAAAGGGAAAAAGCCCTGGCTGTTTTCCTAGTGCAGAGTTTTGTGGCTGGGGGGAAGGAGGAAGGGGGGAGGAAGGAGGGTGCTTTAAGCATGATGCAAACCATTTGGAGTTGAGTGAGAGCACTGCCAACACAAGCTGGACTATTTAAACAAGTGAGGAAATGATCGTATATACAACATGCCAGCAAGCACACACACACACCAAAGGAAGTCGAGAGGGCTTTTTTTTTTCAGGACACAGAGCTGGATGTCAGCGGCTAAAAGGTCGATATTTTCCCTTAACACCCTTCTCAATGACTTAATCATGTTCCGTTTGCACAGAAAACTTCCCAAGAATAAAAAAGTCTGGAGAATTAAGAGGAAGGGTGAATGGGGAGTGATGTTTGGCCTGGGGCTGACCTTATCCGAGGTTTTCTCCACGTAGCAGGGATCCTGAGGGGCAGCCAGCAAGGGGACAAAGCCCGAGAGAAGCCGATCCTCTTCCAGAATAAGAAGGGTGAGGTCATCGTCCGGGTCCTTGTACAGTGGCACCTCAGACTGATTCACCGCAGTCAATATGTTACAGAAATCAGCCAGCATCGACCACACATCCACAGCAACCCTGTGAGAAATAAGGTAAGAAAAGAAGAGCAGCTCTAAAGAGGGACCAGTTCAAGTATTCTAAGCACTTGTGAATAGGGAAGTACCTATGGCAAATGTTGTCTATGGCTGGCATCCGCCAGAAAATCTTACCCAAAAAACTAGGATACAAAATTGCACCCTTGGCAGCAATCTGGTGAATGTGTGTCCATCCGTGTAAAGTTAAAATTGATTAGGGGGAGTTTTTAATCCTAACCAGAGAGAGAGAGAAGAATTT
Source organism: Myotis yumanensis (assembly GCF_028538775.1). NCBI lineage: Eukaryota > Metazoa > Chordata > Mammalia > Chiroptera > Vespertilionidae > Myotis > Myotis yumanensis. The sequence continues at coordinate 18,206,273 of NW_027223767.1, read as the reverse complement.
AGAGAATCAGTTGCCTAATGCAGGTCCTGTCACCTTTCCAGACAGTGTGCCTAAGACACTTACTCAAACACTCTGGACACCCAGTGCCTGAGGCAGCTCCCAGAATTCCCCCACTCCTGTCCAGCCAAGTATATGCCATGCAGACAGCTACAGAGTGCCAATCTTCCCTCCTCTTGCACAGCCAGAGGGGCTAGTCACACCAGGGAAGTCATGTGTTTGTGGGCTTTTTCCCTTCTTATAATGCTTTAGAAATCTCTTCCTATATATAAGCAGAAAAACAATTAAATACACATCCAACAAAAACCTCATTCCTGGCCTGCCAAGCTTCCCATTCATTTCAGCAGCTGAACCGTATCAGCACTATCTTGGCCATCCTATTCCCTCTCCTTTCTCTGGATTGTAGAAAATTAGACATAGGGTAATCAACATTATGGTTTGCCTGGAACTATCCTAGTGTTAGCATTTAAAGCCCCACATTCCCAGAAACACCTCAGTCCTGGGCAGACTGGAATGGATGGTCATCCTAATTGCAGATCATCAGGTCCTGGTTGAACCTGAGAATAAATCTTGAAAATGCAAAATCTGGTTCTCCCCTGTTCAAACTCCAGGGCAGAATTATAAAAAGGTTCAATTCTCTGTCACCATCAACTGCCAAAAATCTCCTGTGGTTCAAATTCCTCTTTTGATGGGAGCTAAGGATCCTTACAACTTTCTTTTGACAAGCCCAAGACAAGCTCAAATAGTCAAAATGGCCAGATCCAGGGCCTGCCAAGTCCACAGACTTAGGTTTCTTCCCCAGAGAACAACCTAACCAGGGGGCCTGGAAGAGGCCAGTACCCTATGGATGCTAAATTGTACTCCAAAAGGAGTGAGACCCATAAAAGAATTACAAAGAAAAAGCTTTAGAATTTGGTTCAAGAGGTGGAGTGACAAGAGGCAAGAAGCAAAGAGAGGTATATGAATGAGATACATCCTGGAATCTTCCCAGACGAGTTACTGCGCATGAGCCAAATCTGCTAAGGAGGGGCTTCAGACCTAAGCAATTTGTTGCTCCTGGAGGCTAGGAACTTGGGGGGATGGCAGAAAGGAGGGCATTCAAGGGACATGCTATTGAAGGTGATCCTGGAAGAGAAAGTGGAGTAGAGGTGTGGGGACTCCCTGACTGGATCCAGGTGGAAGGAGCCTGCACTGGTTTATTTACTGTAATCACTGCACTAGGAAAAGGCAATGAAATGAAACATCTTGTTTTCAAGAGTGTCCTGGGAACCAGGCGGAACACAGCCCCATTAATCACACAACGGCACATAATCAACACACGTGTACAGCAGAAGTAACTCGCTTCACAGGCTTTGCCCAGGAAAAAGAACATGTTTGGGAAGAATCACCGGAGGGACAAGGGTTTTTTAAAGCCTCTCTCTGCACAGACACCAACAACCAGACTCATTCACAAAGCTCCATCTTTTGGCTCAGCTGGGTTTGGCTGTCAGAAATGTTTAAATATGGAAAAAAATAAACAGTTGCAACACGTTTCTGTGCAGAGATCTGCCTGAGCCCCTTTGTGATGTAATGGGAAACGCGCATTCAGGCTACCAGCTGTAGAATAAACAGAACTTCGAGGGTTAAAAGGAACTGAACTTTCCACGACCCCATCTGCAGAGAAGAAAATAATAAGAGGAATGATACACTGCCCCACAGCTCTGATAGTTTATCCTCCAGTCCCGGCTGCAGAGACAAGCACCGGATGTGATAGGGCTGCTCAGGGCCGCCTCCGAGGTTAGCGCTGCCCATGGGAGACGCACAGGGAGGCTCTTCCAGCTCCCTGCTTCCTCCCCCAGTGCCCTGCTGGCCACTTGAGCCCACTGCCTGAGTCTGATCCCACAGCGCTGGTGAGCTCTGGCCAACAGGCACTGCTCGGCTGCAGAGCAGCAATTTGGAAAATAAACAGGAAAGACGACAGTGAGAAGGAAGAAGGTGAAAAGTCTCCCAGCTGAATTCTTGGCTTGGGGGCCTTGGTTGGTGCTGTGCAGGTCAAGGCTGCTTCAGGATGTAGTTGGGGGTGAGAGGTGTGGGCAGCAGCATCCCCAGCCAGGGAGAGGCAGCAGAAAATTACCCATGGCTGCCACAGTGGGAGGCCCCACATCCCTCTCTTATCCTCTTACCCCTACCATCTTGGATCCAAGAGAAGAAATATGTGATACCATGTGGTTCTCATTACCATGCTCCCCGGTCCCCTACGGCTCAGATAAACCAAAACTGACTCCTCCCAGAGATTGCTGGCCACCACAAGGGACCCCTGCCCACATCTGCCCTCTGCCCATTACCACCCACCCACCTTGTGCCAAAATCTTAAGACTCCCTGCAAAAATGAAGTGGATGAGAGCTCCTACCACAGTGTTGATGTGTAAGATAGCAGCTGGTGCCAGAAGACATAGGGTGTGTCCTGAGTCCCCAACTCAGAAATATAAAGTGGCACCACAGACAAGAACACAACTAACTAGGCACCCATGGGCCATATGGTGACTCTCCACAGAGGGCAGGGAAGCGGGGAGTGTTAGGAAACTAACACTTAAAGGAAGAGGTGAGATGCCTAAACCCCAAAGTTAAGATATTTGCAAAAGGATGAGGTAATTCCTGGAACCTGGGGAATATCATCACCTCAGCTTACCCCAATCAGGCCTCCGGGCTGAGAGGTCAGTTCCGTGGGTGAACACAAGGTTTCCTGAGTAGAAGGGGAAAAGCTTAGCTTTTTCCTGCTCTAGTTCCTTATCCCAGTTAGGAGTGCCTTCCAACCTTCACCCCACAGCAGCCCTTGGAGTCTAAGGATTCAAGGTTGGCCTGGGCTGAGTAGCCCAAAGTAAAATTCTGGTGGCTCTGAGGAGCTTTAAACAGCTCCCAATCTTTTAGAAATGCTTTGGAAATGACACATCAAAAGGTTTTCCAGTCAATTGCAAACCAACTTTGGTTCTAAATGAACCCTCTAGAGTGCTATGGGCTCAGGCAAGTCCCTCTGGCTTGTTCTGGTCCCCATTCATATTTTGGGGAAGCTCCCAGAGCCCACAAAATCCCACTAAAGCTAGGGTGCATTCTTCACCTAGCAGACACAAAGCAGACAGAGAGTATGAAACTGAGTCCAATGAGTCCGTTTATGGCTCTCAGAATGGTGGCAAGGGAGCCTCTCAGCAGCTGTGATGTGATTAGTGAGCAGGGATCAGCAGTTGTAGGGTGACCCAGTGGCCCAACCCCACAGAACACACCACACACCAGGAAAGCAGACCCCTGGCTGGACACCAGATCCTAGCTTGGGACAGACCAGCAGTGGCTAGTTAGAGGTATGCACTCAGGACCAAAGCTCACTCACTTCTCCACAGACATGCATTCACTTACTCCACCAGGAAAGGAAAAAAATAAGAGTTAATTTACTTTTTATTGCCTCAGAATTCCAAGGTTTAATGTAGCTGTCAGTTTGAGTGCAGTGCAGCTGCTGGCCGATACAATGCAGCCCAGGCCAGCCCAGGTGACTGGGGAAACACATTTCACAGAAATGAACCAACACACACTCTTGGCTGGTTGTTTGGGGGATATTGACTTGGGGAATCAGATTAACCCTTCGGGCTGGAGTTAGTTTTGCAAACAACATAAGAAAAGTAGCTTCAGTCCAAGGAACTGAGAAGCCCTAGTCTCAGGTGGACGGAGCAGTGGATTTCTGTGTTTCTACAATATTGGCGTTTTCTCATGTAAGATGTTATTCGACTACAACATGCTCTGAAAGATGAAGGCATGAGATATGTGAGGGAAGTTATACCACAACAATCTATCTCCTTCCTAGAACTCAGAACAAAAGGCAGCTCTGCCAGCTTTATAGGGAAGAGGTCGGGTGGGACCTTTTCTGCAAGCTCCATACAGGGCGTGACTGAGGGGGGCAGACAGTGTGGAGAGTGGAGTACTAAGGCCTAACCAAGGCTCAGGCCATCCTCTGGCAAGTCTAAGGAAGACTGAGCCCTCACACACCCCTTCTTTTTTTTTTTTTTTTTTTTTTTTTTTTTACTGGGGGAACAGGCTGACTGGTGATTAATATCAAGTACAATGACCCCATGTTACAAGCCTGCAGGGGCCTGTGGAGGTGGCCATTTCCTGTGTAATACCAGCTTGTTTAAACACTAACATTCAAACTCCACAGCTGCAGAACAAACCCGGAAAGAGTTGAGTGAGAAGAAGCCCTGCATTGTGTTTCGGAGCTATGGAAGATCAGAGAAGTAGTACAGATGGCAAATGAGTTGGGTCTTTTGGTTCCTGGGGTGAGGAGCTCTGGAAATATAGACAAGATGGCATGGAAACTAGGCACAAGGACGCCGAAAAAGAGAAAGCCCATGGATATAGACACAAAGGGGAAAGACAAAAGGCCATAGCAAGAGAAATGCTCTTCAGATATGCAATATGCCCTAGCTGGTTTGGCTCAACGGGTACAATGTCGGCCTGTGGACTGAAGGGTCCCAGGTTCGATTCTGGTCAAGGGCATATGCCTGGTTGTGGGCTCAATCCCCAGCAGGGGGCGTGCAGGAGGCAACCAATCAATGATTCTCTCTCATTATTGATGTTTCTATCTCTCTCTCACTCTCTCTTCCTCTCTGAATCAATAAAAATATATATTTTTAAAAAAGATATGCAATATGGTCTTTTAAAAACCTGTTTGCCTATGGAGCATTATACTCTAGCCCAGCGGTCAGCAACCTTTCGGACCTCATGGACCACCAGTGGTCCGCCAACCACCAGTTGGCCACCACTGCTCTAGCCCACAGCTCTCCACATAGGGTTCAATGGCCAACATAAGACCATTGTAGCCCTGGAGGACTTTTGGCCCAAATGGAGAAAACTGCAGGAGATGAGCAACTAATAGCAAAGTGAACCTGAATCCAATAAGTCAACCTGGGCCCTTGGGAGAGTGCCCAACTTAAATTAATTTTGCCCAATATGGCAAGTCAAATTCTGAAGCTCAGACACCCCACACTCCTCCAAGAACATAAACTTCTCCATGTCCTAAGAAGTGCAGCTGGAGCCCAATGGCAAACAGGTCACAGTAACCTCATTCCAGGATTTCTCAAGTACCTCTACTATGCCTCCTTCAACCTCTATCTAGGTCAGTGCCTTATTTGATTTCAGTTCTCCCAAGCTATAATCATATGTATAGCTTCTGTCACATCACTATGGTGTGTTAAACCCATCAGCACTGTGTGTTTGGGAAAGAGCAGCTCCCAAGGGACCTCAACATCTCCACGGCATGAGTGGAGCCCTCAGCGGCCTCCCTGGTGCGGATTCTCACGGTTCCTGCCTCTCTAAATTTTAGCTGTAACCACTCCAACACGTCTTCTTAGTTTAGCACACACTGGACCCAAATAACCTCAACCCAGAGCTGGAAAGTACTCTCCCTGGGGTCAGCTGCTGTACCCTGTTGGGGTCAGACTGGAGCCTTAGGCCAACACCCCTTCCTCTCACAAGAAGTCCTGTGGGAGGAGTGGGGAGGGGATAGAGGCTCCTGCCGTGGGAGAGATCACATGTGCCCACACTCAGCACTTGGAGGAAGAGGAACCCCCTGGTGCCAGGCTGTAGTGCTGACGCCCTAACCCGGAGCCAGGGAGACTGGGTGGGGAGCCAGGGTAGCAAAGGGGCTTCCCACAGTCACCACCACTTCCTTCAGGGAAGTGCTGATGGACTATTACTTAGTGACCTCCTAAAATGCCCTTCTGGGAAGACGTATTAAGCGTCCTTGAAGGGGTGCCGATTAGATTTGGGATTAGTTCTTATTTCAGAGCTGCCCTATGAGGGTGAGTGAGCTAGCTCTTTCTTAACTCAAGAATTTCTATCTCATTCTACAGGGTCAACACATGTTGGCTCCCTGAGGAAATTAGCTTACTGCATACTCCCTATATATCCCTATATCTCCCTATGTGACAGCACCTCAGAGGGCTTCCTATAAGCCTTTTCCAGCATGCTCTGTAGACTATTCAAGACAAGCCACGGAAAAGCAGCAAGTCCAGGAATTTCTGGAGCTTTTTTTTTTTTTTTTTTTAACAGTACTCCAATCCAACAGTGTGATAAATGCATCCGAGCTACAATTAGGAAGATATATAGCATCAGAATGCTAAGGTCTGGGCAGCCTGGTGAAACGCGGGCTCTCCAGAGCCCCAGCTATGTTTCCCATTATGTAACCCTGGTCATGGGCAGACAGCCAGACTCCAAATGAAAAAGAGACTCTGGCTTGGCACTGGTTCTATTTTCCTATCCTCATTCGGGGTCAGCGCAGTGTCATACAGCTGCAGAGAAAGCTCTGGGGATTAAACCTGGGAAAGCCTCCAAGACCAGGACCTGGGTTCAAGTACCAGCTGAAAGCAATAAACCAACTGCCACAGCTGGGCTAGGTTTGGATGTTCTCAAAGTCCCCTGACTCTTTCACTTACTGAGAACTAGAGATCAAGATGAGGGAAGATTTGGCTTCAGCAGAGACTCTGAAATGAGGTAGGCTGTCCCACTGCCCTAGCCTTGCCAAAGGTCCTGGGATGCAAGAGGTCACTATGCTTAGGCTTGTGGAAGCCTGTTGCTCTGTTCCTCTCTATCACCTGACATTCACAACTTCACTCATGCTCACTTGTTAAGGTTGAGAGTAGCTGCCTATCCCTTCCAGTAAGAGGCTTGGAACAGAAATGTGCCCCCCTCATCACCACCCCGTAAGTAGATGGCCCCTCCAAACACTGTGGTCTGTTCTAAATAGACCAAAGCAGTTGACACTCTCTTACAGTGGCCCAAGGCAACTTTCCACACCCTGCTATAATCCTCTGTACCAAAACCTCCTGAGATATAAAGCCATCTTATTACAACAGGTACAAATGGGAAGTCAACCTACTTACATGCTGATCCAGCACACAAATGCTTAAGTGCCACTGTGTGGGAAGGCACAAATGGCCTTGAAATCCTGCCCTTATCACCCTAAGTGTTCCACATGTGCCTAAGTGGCTACTGACTAGGAAAAGTAGATATGACCAGAAAGAAGAGGAATATGGACAAAAGGAGAGAACTAAGGAGACTAATAAGCTTTGGAATATCCCTAGAAATGTGGAGGACACTTCAAAATGATTCTCTAATTGTATAAGGAAAGACAGGGAACAAGATTAAATAAGGGTTCAAGTGTGTAAGAGAGACAATTTGGGTGTGGGGGATTCTGGAGGAGAAGTAAACTAAAATGTAGGCTATCTGGCCACCTTATCAATGAGGAATTTGTCTTCGTAGAAAACAATTCAGGCAAAGACCAATAAAAGCATGCAAAGCAGAGCTGTTAGGTGGAAACCCTTTCCTTCCTACTCTCTTGAGAGCATTTCTAAACCCTCCAAAATGAAGATCACACAAGGACCTTAAGAATGTCAGAGGAGTTACTATTCTGACATCTACACAACTATCTGGAGTATATCATTCCTTATGGCCTTAAAGAAAAGGCTCCACAAAATGAAAGATCAGTAGGCATAAGACACAACTTTGAAACCCAGAGAGCTACCATACCTTGCCAATCTCTCAACCATATTTACTCAGTAAGTGTTAGGCAGCCATGTGAGAAACTGGAAAGGAAGAAGATACAAATTTATATACCACTTCTTCAGTGCTTAGATCTGAAGGCTATGAGGTAGGGCTACTCTCAGTGGTGGTCAGGCCAGGTCTGCTCTGTCCAGCAGTGGCACCAACCCTCAAACCACCATGCCTTGTGGTCAGGCACCAGGACAACAATGCCCCTCCTTTATGCTTAAACTTACATTCCAGAGACAACCAGCAGCTGACCCTCCAGAGAGTGCAGAAGAGAACTCTATTCTCTACCATACTGACTTCTCTAGCCTAGAGGATTCATCAGAGAGTAAGTGATGCCCACAACTATAGGAACTTGTTTACTGGGCAATCAGATTCAATATATTATTTTGTCAGATCTGCTCCCTCTGTGAAAAAATTTTTAAAAAAACTAAGCAAATGTGTCAAGTATCCCAACCCTCTCTGCCTCTCTGTGGCCCAGGAGGTGAAGCCCAGCTGGGGATGGCTGTAGCTCAGGACCACGTGCCCAGCTGCTGATTGAGCCCTTGCCCAAAGATGGGCAGCAGCTTGCATAAGCCGGCAACAGGCCATTTGCTGCAGCATCCAAAGAAAAAACAGACTCAGCACCTCAAGCAAATGAGGCCCAGCACTTCCTGTGTGAGCTTTCCATTTCCTCAGCCAAACAAAAGAGGAGGGATGAAAGGAGACAGCCGCAGAAGAGAGTTAACAGGCCCAATGGCCCAGGATATGGGTAAATAGGGGTGGGATGGACCATATCTAAGGGACTTGTGGGTGTGAGGTGAGGTGACCCAGGGAAGACCCAGGCTCCAGAAACAAAGAGTCTGCCTCCCCACCCTCCACCCCACGAAAGGAAGGGAGGAACATTCTGTGACCCTGCGCATGCTCAGAAGCAGTGGCTTCAGATACTTGGGAGAGCTGAGCCTTTGTCATTTTCTTTCTAAAATTGCAAATTACCTAGTCGGCATTATAGATTAATAGCCTGAGAAGTTTGAGGCTGTACATGTTAACTCTTTGGGGAACATGGCTGGGAAACAGCTGACCCCTAGCTAGCAGATCCATCAGTTCCTTTGTGTGGCCTCAGCTGCCCAGCTCAGGGCTTAACCCTGGCTCCTGAGGCCCCAGCCTAGAGTGCATTTTGAAAACCTAGGAGGGTTTACAGAAAGGATGTAGAGGACTGTCTGATGCTGTGAGTACCACTCACTCAGTTACAGAGTTAGAGTTGGGGGAGAGAGGGGGAGAGGTAGGGAAAGAGGGCCAAACAGTCCAGGGTGCATCTTGGGGTGAAGAACAAGAAAGGAATTTGAGGAAGGAAAGCGGGGTGGGGGGGTGGGGTAGACTACACAGTGCACATAGAAAGATCAGTAACTGCTGGCTAGAAATCTCTGCTGCAGCATTCCCTCTGTGGGCCACCTATGAGTAGAGACTCACATGGATGGCCCCAGACCAGAGAAGCACCCCACTCCCTAGAAGTGCTGTCTGTAGGAGCCTAGGTCTTCACACTGTATCCTCCAATATTTTCCCCCTCAGAGGAGCATGGAGAATGATGAGATGTTGGGTATGGATGCTTGTTACCAAACACACACATACACACCCAACAGAGAGCCAGAAGGAGCTCTGAGTGTACTACTCCTGCCAGAGGCTACAATACAAAGAGTGGGAAGGAGAGGGAAGGAACAAAGAATTAGATAGAGAGGCAAAGACAGAGACCGAGAAACTGAGAGAGAGAGAGAGAGAGAGAAAGAGAGAGAGAGAGAGAGAAAGAAGGAGGAGGAGGAGGAGAGAAAGAGAAAGGAAGGAGGAAGAGAGATGGACAATCAACAGTTGACCAGAGATAGGCACCTGCATGCAGATACATTAAGACAATATTGTGCAAACACGAATATACTCAGACTGTGACACTAATACAGAGAAGAATGGGACACATGGAAACATGGATATAGATCAGGAGTCAGCAAACTTTTTCTGTAACAAGCTAGACAGTAAATATTTTAGGCTTTTCAGACCATAAGGTCTCTGCTGGTGCAGTATGAAAGCAGCCATAGACAAAGTGCAAACAAATAAGTCTGGCTGTGTTCCAATACGCCTTTATGGACACTGAAATCTGACTTTCTTATCATTTTCACGACTCATGAAATATATTTTTTAATATTTTTCAACCATGAAAAAAATGTAAATCATTCTTAGATCATGGGACGTAGTTTGCTAACCCCTGATATAGACACAAAAACAGCAGAGGCAGACAAAGAGACAGAGGCAAGCAGGCAGGGACAAGCCAAGACAGACAGAAACAGGCAGGAGGGAGAGACAGAGGCAAGCAGGCAAGCAGACAGAGGCAGGCGAAGAGACACAGGTGAAGCACGTAGAGGCAGGTAGATACAGGCAAACCCACATACACAGAACTCCTCCCTCCAACAGAGAGACACAGTCATAAATAAACACGAACACAGTATAGGTAGTCTTGTATACAGACATTAGGCATGCACAGGTCACAATCACACAAAGAAACGTGGACAGGATCAAAGCAGACACGGACTGACATGGACCCAAAATCAGACAGACATGGATATGGACACAGACACACACTGAAACAGACCCCTGGGGACACATGCACCCAAGGATAGACTGAGATACAGACACAGGTATGAACACAGCACATGGACACATACACAGACAGGCATGGACAGGTACACTGAAAGACCCTTAGAATAGATCTCCAGAGACAGAAACACACAGACCCTCACACTTAAATATAGATAGACATTCAGACACATAGAGACAACCAGACCCAGACAGGCACACAGAGAGATACAACACACATGGAGATACAGACAAAAGAAATAGCCATATGAGGTTGCACAACAATGTGAATGTAAAATGCCACTGAATTGTACACTTAAAAATGATTAAGATGGCAAATTTGTTACATATATTTTTATTAAGTTTATCGTTATATATACATTTTTTACCATAATTTTTTTTAAAAAAGGAAGAAAAGTCCTATAAACACACACACAAAATCTACATAGATATACCCAGGCATAAACATCTACTCCACGCTGAAACACAGACAGGGAGTTGGGGGTGGGGTATGCTGATGAGAAAGGGAAAGAAGCAAGTGAAATAAAGAGGTACATGCACTCATCCCTCCCCATACACTACAATGTCGTGAGAGGAAGCAAGCAGACAGAGTGCACCAGAGCACAAAAAGCAGTGAGAGATAGCCTGAAAGATGCATAGAGATAAAGTAAAAGTGAGAGAGAGAGAGAGAAAGTCTCTCACGCACACACTGACACCCAAGAGGTGGCTGCAGAAACAGTGAGCATGAACAATATGAAGTGAATGAGAGCGCAAGGGTAGGGAAAAAGAACAAAACAGAGCAAGCTATGGAGTGAGAGAAAGAGAGAGACTGAGGAGGAGGAAGAGGAATAGACCAGAGCATAGGCAAAAATAACCTAAAACATCAGGAGACAAGGAAGATGTTCAAGGAAGGGAAAAACCGAAGTTCAAATGAGGAGGGAAGAGAGAACAAGGGACTGTGGGTGGGAAGAAACAAAGAAAAGAACTGGGAGGGGAGCTGTGGGAACACAGGTGGGCCAAGGCCAGCAGTGCTGAAGGAATGAGCAGGCTGACTCACTGTGAGGGCAGATCCAGGGATGTGGGTGGAGGATTCCAGGTGTCTGGGTAGCCGAGCATCCAGTCTGACCAGACTTTCACACTGGGGAGCAGTTCCTTCAGGTCCGGAACGAAGGAAGAAACCTTGATGTCATCTTGGTCATCCTCATCCTCAGGAGAGGATGGCTGAGCTGCAGAGGCAAAGGGGAGAACTGGGCCTATGTCTGCTGTGGCCCCCGAGTGACGCCTGGGGTGCTGGGGCTGCAGAAGCTCTTAGGGAAGGGAGACCAAGTCCACAGGACATTTGGGCCCAGGAGCGAAGGACAAGTATCAGCACCTAAGAGGATTCTGAAAGGGAGGACAAAGAGAGAACTAGTGCAGTGGGTTTGCCCCTGCAGACAGCTATTTCTATTCCACCTGTGGCCTGGTTGAAGTTGCTATTCTGGCCGCTCACCCCGTTTCAGCTTTCCTTCAACACAGTACTGAGATGGTACCAGAGTTCCTGCCAAAATTGCATAACCTGAATTTAATCATGAGGAAATATCAGAGAAACCCAAATTGTGGGACATTCTAAAAAATAAATGGCCTGTACACTTTAAAATGTCAAGGTCATAAAGCACATAGAAAAATTGAGAAACCATTCCAGATTGAAGGAGACTAAAGAGATATGACATCTAAATGCAAAGTGTGATGCTGAAGTGGATCCTAGGCCAGAAACACACACACACACACACACACACACACACACACACACACACACATTTTTAGAACAACTGGTACAAACTGAATAAGGTCTGCAGATTCAATAATAGTACTATATCACTGTTGGTTTCCTGATTTTGATAACTGTACTGTCATGTAAGAGAATGTCCTTGTTATTAGGAAGTACACAATCAAGTATTTGGGGGTAAAGGGCTACCATGTCTGCAACTTAGAATCAAAAGGTTCAGAAGAAAAATAAGCCTAAGTACATGCGTGTGTATGGGAAGAGAGAGAACTTATAGCAAATGTGGTCGAATGCTAACAACTGGAGAATCTGGGTGAAGGGTAAGAGTTCTTTGTGTAATTCTTGCAACTTTTCTATAAATTTGTTATTGTTTCCAAATTAAAAGTTACCTCCACCATCCCTCAAACAAAAAAATAATAAAATAAAAGGCAGCCTCAGAGGCTGGACACAGTCACAAAGCTAATGGGGCAGGAGGATGACAGAGGGGCCAAACTATTCACAAATACTAATCCAGGAGCTGAGAGAAAGGTACAACCTTCAGCCATGCCTTACACCTCAGCAATCAGGCTTGGAATTCTAAGGGCAGCCTTAAAGGATACAGGACACTGCACAACCCAAGGGATAAAAATAGTCCCTGCTGCCTGTCCGGTGTGGCTCAGTGGTGGAGCATCGACCCATGAACCAAGAGGTCCGGGTCGGGGCACTGCAGACTCGATCCCCAGTAGAGGGCATGCAGGAGACAGCTGATTGATGTTTATCTCTCATTGATGTTTCTATCTCTCTATCCCTTCCTCTCTCTCTCAAATCAATAAAAACATATTTAAAAAAAAAAAAAGTCCCTGATGCCCTAGCTGGTTTGGCTCAATGGCTAGAGCGTCAGCCTGTGGACTGAAGGGTCCCGAGTTCCATTCTGGTCAAGGGCACATGCCTAGGTTGCAGGCTGGATCCCCAGTACGGGGCATGCAGGAGACAGCCAATCAATGGTTCTCTCTCATCATTGAGGTTTCTATCTCTCTCTCCCTCTCCCATCCTCTCTGAAATCAATAAAATATATTAAATAAAAAATTTTAAAAAGTCCCTGCTCTGGTCCAGTGGGTCTCCCAATATGGCTGGTCCACAACCTTTACAGTACCCACCAGACAAAGAAAGACATATAAAGGGGGAAAACCAAACATCAATTATGAACAAAAAGGGAAATTCACTTTTCTGTGTGTTTTTAAAATGACAGGAACACACAGCAGCTTAGAGGTACAGTATAAATCCTAACTACTGAAGGAGAAAAAAAGGAGGGAATAGTTTTACAAGGAGAAAAGAGGGCCATAAAGGTAATCAGATTGGACAAGGAGGTGGGGCTAGTTAGGTGGGCAAAAGGTAGATGGGGTGTTGGAAAGTAAAAGAATGGACAGAGGGTGAAAACACTGAGAAAGCAGCGTGGCATTCTGAGTTTGTTGGGACAGGACCCAGGCAGCTGGAAAGCCAACCAGCCAGGGGGCCCAGCCCCTCATCTGCTTACCTTTGGCAGACTCCTTAAGTAAGTGGGTGCAGCGCCGCACCAAGAGAGAAAACATGGCCAAACCCAGGGCTGCGGCTTGCTCCTGGATCACAGAGCGACACTCCTCCGAGAAGCAATCTGAGGAGAGGCAAATGAAACTCCCATCAGTATATGCTGGGCGTCAAGGGCTACTCTCTCCTACCTCACTAGTGTACATCCTGATCACACCACTGAGCTCCTTTTCCTCACCCAAGACCACGGGTGGTAACAGTGCCTCTGTCAAAGGGTAGTTGTAAGGCTAATTCAAATAGTGCACCTGGCCCAGTGGGCATGGCTCAGTGGTTGAGCATCGATCTATGAACCAGGAGGTCAGGGTTCGATTCCTGGTCAGGGCACATGCCAGGGTTTCTGGCTCCATTCCCAGTAGGGGGCGTGCAGGAGGCAGCCAATCAATGATTCTCTCTCATCACTGATGTTTCTCTCTCTCCCTCTCCCTTCCTTTCTGAAATCAATAAAAATATTTTAAATAAAAAAAATAGTGTACCTGGAGCATTTACCAGTGCCTGGTGTATGGGTAAGTACTCTAAAGGTTGTATTATAGGGATCAACTATGTAAATTCTGCATCATATTACTTCCCCAGCACCAGTTACTCCAAGGTGGGCAGTTCCAGTTGGAGCTGCAGGCTCTCTACCTTTAGTCAGTTGGCTACTGATAATGTGAGGCCATAGTAACAAGAACTCATATTTAATTAACTCAGTCTCTGTCTAATGTATGCATAACTGGAGTACAATCACCAATTAAGATAATAAAAATACAAATTTAAAAGTTATCTTCCTGAATCACCAACCTTTGGTTCTATCCTTACCTCCTCTACGTTCCTCCTTCTAAGAGAATACAGGACACTTACAAATAATCTATTTTCATTGAATGAACTGCTTTTATATAGGACAGTGTATGGCACACAATAAGCACTTAATCTGCGTTAAGAGTTTATTTTCACAAATTCTTTTTCCCTATGGCTAAAAAGTAAATCTGGCTCCCAACACTAACACCCTTTTCCCCTCACTTTCTCAGCCTGGCTAACTTCCTTCTGGCTACAGCTCAGTGAAAGGAGCCACCTTGGTGGTGGCTGGAGCTACTATTTGGCAGAAGCTACATATACACCCCCAAACTGCTGCCTGCACATACTCCTTGAGAGTGGTTCTCCCTGATAGCCACTTCATCCACTTGAGAGGAATCGGTGACAAACAGGAGGCAGCAATCCAATCTGCAGCCTCAGAGGAAGAGACACCAATACACAGATGAAATCAGGGGCCAGACTCACTCACTCTGGCAGCAGTTAATCTGTTAATTCCCTCTGTAATACAGGGGAGAGCTCAGAATCTCCAAGTGTTAAAAGGATAATTAGCCACATGTTTGATCTCTGTCCCTGCTTGCATTTTAACCTTGATAACCGAGGGGGAGCCCCCCTCGCACTCTCCTCACTGACACCGTCTTGTCGAATGAGGCCTAACTGAAGTCTTTACTGCAAGAGATACTAACACAACCAGTTACTCCCAACTGTCTTTGCCACAGGAACAAACACAATTAGGGTATACAAAGTCAGCTCCAAACCACTTCAGAAAGCCATGGAAGTGAGAAAGAGCAGGCTGCTGCTCAGAAGGTCCCAACATATGAATAGCATCAGTGTAGCAATTCTACTGTGGCTTTCCAGCCATCCTACCATATGCCCATTGGCTCCAAACATCACCCTCTCACTTTCTGACTCTACTGTGGCAGGCAGTAAGGAAGTGGTAACAATCCATGTGATTAGAATAGATCACCACTGGCAAGGCCTTAAACCTCTGTTTAAAGACAGAAAACAAGCATCCAAGAACCAAGAGGAGAGAGCATGGAAAGTAGGAAAGGGGAAGATGTATAAGCCATCCCAAGAAAAGTTGCCAACATCTGCCCTCTGCCCCTTTAATAGGCAGCAGCACTGTCTAGACTTACCATCCCAGCTCAGCTCAGGCTCCTGCCAAGCACTACCAGCAGCCTGCCTCTAATGAGCAACAAAACCTGGAATGGAGTGAATAAGTCCAGAGGAAGCTAGGATAGGACAAGTGGAGACCACATCCTGGTGGATGACACATTGAATACACATTAGTGTCCCCTCACCAACTGGGCATTTAGGCAGAAGTTACCTGCACATACAAGGCCCTTAGAAGGGATAGGGTGGGAGGGGTCTTAGCTCCAAGAGACTAGTATTTTGAGAAGCCCAAGGTTATAATAAGACACTCTCATTTGCCTGGATAAGAATAAGATGGGGCAGGGGGAAATGGCTTTCACCAAGCCCATTTCTATTTTTATAACAAATGGCAATATCAGGCTAGACTATTTCTCAGTGGGGGCTAGAGTCGAAGGGGGAGAATAAACTGCTTAAGAACTAATGATATCTGTGACCTCTAGGGGATCTAGGTTTGCTCATTTTTTAAGCCTCCTGCAATAAGGTCTGGAGACCAGGTGGGGGGAGCAACAACAGGAGCCTCTTTGCTGTAAAGGTCTGGAAGGGCTCAACTACCTCTCAGAGCAGCAGCTAAAAGGCAGCTTCATGACTGCTCTGCTGTTGGCCATGGTTGTATCACCTCAACTTTTTCCCAGCCTCCCATCTTCCCAGGAAAGGGCCTGATAGCACTCACTGCTGGGTGTCTTGTCCAACTGATGGGGAGGTTCAAACCACTAAGTTTTTCTGCTCTGATCACTCAGGAGGTACTATCACAGCTATCTGGGGGTCGGAATGCCTAGATTTCAGTCAGCCCTCTGACTGACCACTTCATATGGAGTCCTTTCTGAAAGGCCTACCCATCTCTACAATGTGCTCCATCCTGTGCTGGGTATTGTGGAGAACACGGCTGCAAATGAAACAGGGACTCTGACACTGTAGGTAATTTCAATCAGGTGGAAAACACACGCAGTTATTTACCAAGTAACCATGGCAACTCAAACCCAGTGCCTCAGGGAGAAATATTTTAAGTGCTATGGTATCTTTAAGAGATGCTCTTCACCTCAATTGGGCCTCTATGGGCTAGAAGCCATATGATGCCACTCCTTGAAAAGTATTCACCCTTATACAAGTAGATAGGAAAACAGCATCTGGATTCCCAGAGTCCACCCACTTTGGGGCCAGACCTGGGAAACTGGCCCCAGTCTGATGAATGCCCATATATATCCCTAGAGTTGGGCTGGGCCAGGCCAACAAATGATGTGGGGTGGGGAAGGAAAAAGCATTGTTTGCCTTGGTATTTGCTTGGGTTCCTCTGGCTTTGTGTCAGGTAGCAAGAGCCTGACATGAGCTGAAGAACTCATTAACATTGTGAAACAGCCTTTCCCCTTCTTTCCAAAAGCAGTCTTGCTCAGGATTTAGGGGGATGGTTTTGGCTAAGGAAGTCAGACAAAAATATTTCTTACCAAGAAAGTCACCTGAGGTTTTGCCCCTTCCCACATGCTCGCAGATGGGCAGGTGACCACTGCTCCCACTATTCCTGTGGCCAAATACCTGCTCAGGCAGAAATAGTCTTCTCGCTCCTATGTAACAAGGAGACTTTCTCATTTTTCTGAGAACATATTCATGGAAAACATAAACCAACTGTCGTCAAAGTTGTATGAAATCAGGAAATGGAGCGACCGGGAGAAGGCTGCCATGTGGCCGGATGTTATGTATTTCTAATTAGTGCTATACATCTTTCAACAGCAAGTGTCCTTCTGCTGGGAAACACAACACACTGCCCTTGTTATTGTAACTGTCAGAGAAGTGCTTAAACAGATAATCTCCAGGAAAAGTGATAAACACGTCCCCTCTCCAACCAGTGTGTGTGCGCGACGATGCTGCCAAAGCAAAGCTGTGCTTGACGGCTCCAGGATGGCAAAGCATCCTCCTGCAGGAAATGGGAGTGAGGCACGAGGGGTGGAGAAGGAAGAGGAGGGGAGGAAAGGCAGGCCCACCTGCGTGGACCCTTTAAGCCCAGCAAAGGGACAGAAGTTCAGAACCATCACTTCTGATCTACTCCTGGGTCAGGGATAGATTTGGAGGAAACCAGTATCATTAGGGATGAGGTTTGGCTGGTCAAAAAAATAAATAGATCTGGCAGCAATGAAACAAGCAGAGTTCCCCTGGTGCACACAGCCAGCTTCCTGGCAAGAGGAGAAGAAGAGTAATGAAGGGAAGACACAGGATGGATGACACACATAGGTCTGATACCCTGACAGCAGCAGAAGGGATTCAGAGGGCACTGGGGACCATTAGCCATCCCAGCAGAGAATGCTTGGCTGCTTCACTAACAGCTGGAGAAGAATGCAGGCAAGACCTCTTATTCACGGATTCCCTCCCCACTGGCTCTTCCCAAAGAGAGGAAATGAATGGTCAGTCACCTCCAAACTAATACCACCTGGAGGCGATTTGTTGGCTCTTATCTCTCAGACATAAGGCTGCTTTTCTCCTGAGTCAGTCACCAGTCAGACACAGGACTGGCACAGTTCCTGAGCAGCCCACCAAAACCTCCTTGTGTACAGGAAGTGGGCAGTGAGAGCATCTTTCAAGTGCTGCTGTTTGAGCCACAGTTAGTTCTCTGTGGCAGTTGCTGACTGAAGAGGAGGTGGAGGAGGCAGTCATTGTACAGGAACCAGACAAATTCTCAGAGCAAAATCAGAGATGTCCATGCCATCAGGGCATAATTCCATTCCTTAAGGAGAATAAATGAGTCAGAAGACTCAAGCACCAATACACCTAAAAATATTATTCGTGCACAATGGCAGAACATAGGAAGGCTGACTGGGTGGAAGGCAAGCCATAGCATAGCCCCAACCAAGACAGAGGAAGTGGAGGGTTTCCTCCCTAAGAGCCCTTATTGGTATGCCTGTCACTCCTTCTGGATTTTCTAGGTTTATAAAATACCAACTTATTTTAGTGGGTAGATGTGGGGGCAAAAGAAATCCCAACCTCCTAACAAAGTGACCTCTCCCATTATTAACAAAAATATTTACTTGGGGGCCCAATTTTGCAAGATATAAAAGAAAATAAGATCTTGTCCATAAGAGGTTGATAATCTAATGAAGAAGACAGAAAGAATACACAGATACCCAAATAACTACAATTCAAGACAATGTATCACATGCGATAAGGAAGATGGAAGCAGATGCTTTCTGTCACCAGAGGGAAAGAAAATCGTTTCCAGCTAGTGTGTATCAGAGGTTTCATGGAAGAGAGCACTTGGGAGCAGGGCTGCAAAAGGTAAACAAAGATGGGACTGGCAGGATACAGGAGGGACTGCGTGTACTAAGGAGACATGTAGGTAGGGACACACCAGGAACGTTCCCAGACGACAAGCACTGTACTCAGCCTGCTGTGTGGCAGGGACCACAAAGCACAGGGCCTGCACCACCACAGCAAGGAACACAGACTTGACTGGACAGGCGCTGAGGAAAGTACTTGTTCAAGGTTTCTGAATGAAGCACAGTTGAGTATTGAACGACAATTAATCTAGTTAAAGCATGTAGGACAGATATGGGTAGCTAGAAAAGAGTAACAGGAAGGGAGACCAGTTGGGAAACTAAGAGGGCATGAACTTATTTTGAATTAAGAGAAGTTATATGTATAGTACTTCATAAACTTTATAATGTCAAATAAATGTCACATCTTTCTTATAAGAAAGGTGGAAGGTGGATTATAAAAGAGTGACAGATGTCAAAAATGCTGCAGAAAGAAAATCAAGAGAGGATGGAGATATGTGGGGAGGGAAGGAATGAACTAGAACAGGTCAAAAACTCTCTCACTGATAATCTCGGCAGGTTGCAGAGAATCCTGAGACCTCAAAGAAGGATAATACCCACCAAACGAGATCCAGGAAAGGGGCAGGAATTTGGGATTGCAGAACACCTGGAGGGAGGGAAGGAGGCATGCATCAAGGAGTCCCCAGGCTCTGGCCCACTTGGCTCTGGGCCAGTCCTATCTTTCCAGAACAAAGACACTTCAGGGGGTCAGAAATACTTGAGGAAGACCTTGCATAAGGAGGCCTGGGAAGTCTGAACTGGCTCTCCCTGTGGAAGCTATTAGATATTCAGCACTTCATTTGTTTCCAATTCTTGTATGAGTGCAGCTCCAGGCTGTGGGGTGAGAGGCTCCTCTCTGACGTAACCAGGAAGCAGCTGCAAAATTAAGGAATCCCTCATGACATCATAAAAAGGGTCGATGGTTTACTGGGGAAAGTATAAAAATTAATTACATATTCCCACATGACTCCCTTCCCCTAAATCTGTACACACCCCCTCCCACCTCAACATATTCTCTCACCAACAACATTCAGAAGCCACCTCCATGAACAGGGTCCAAAAGGGCAACAAAACTCAGAAAGAGAAAGTTCTTTGATGTGCCACTGTCTGCCCTGTGTATGTGGAAGTTAACAAGTGATACCTCATCCTGGAATTTTTATACATGCAACTTATTTCACAACAAAAGTTTTAAGCTCCTTAAGGAAAAGAGCTATGTCAAGACTTCACATTCTTGAAAGGTAGCACGATGAAGGGGTCTAAGAAATGTCTGTTGTTCATAACAGTAGGTACACTTTCCTCTCTCATTGTGAATCCTAACCATAAATGACATCATTCCACTGTGGCCAGCAATAATAACTAAGATATATTGAGACCTGTGTTAGGCACAAAGTCATTTATATGTATTATCTCAAAGCTTTATGAAAGATTTGCAAAGGAGTAGGATTCTCCCTTTATGATGAAGAAACAGGCTCAAAGAAGTTAAATGACATGCCCAAGGTCACAGAGCCAATAAGTGTTAGAACTAGGATTTGAATTTAAGTCTGTCTGCTCTTATACTCATAGTTTCCATTCCTGGCTTTCAAATGATTGCAATACAAGCTTCAAACTCCAACTGATCCGTCCTCCTTCACCATAAACATGAAAATCTCAGACTACTCCAACCAAAATTCCGCACAGAAAGTTCTGAGATACCAACTATGTGAAAACCAAAATTTGAAACACAATACCATTTACAATAATGCCAATGAAAATAAAATACTTAGGTATAAACCTAACAAAATATGTATAGAATCTCTATGCTGAAAATTACAAAATGCTGATAAAAGAAATAAAAAAAGACCTAAGTAAATGGAGAGACTTACCATGTTCATGAATTGGAAGACTCAACACTATAGAGATGTCAGTTTTCCCCACAGAGATATATATGTTTAATGCAATTATGACCAAAATCTCAGCAAAGTTTTTTGTAGACCAAGACAAGCTTATTCTAAAGTTTATATGAAAAGGCTTAGGACATAGAATCTCTAAACAATTTTGAAAAAGAGGAACTAAGTGGGAGAAATCATTCTTCTCAATATTAAGCCAAAGAAAGGAAGATAGCCTGATTAACAAACCGTGATGGAGCAATTAGACACTCACAGGCAAAAATATGAACCTTGACCTACTCCTCACACCTTATGTGAAACTTAACTGAAAGTGAATCAAAGACTAAAATATAAAACATAAGACCATAAAAATTTTAGGAAAAAAATAGAAAAAAAATCTTCAAGTGGCAATCTATAAAAGGAAAATTGATATACTGGACCTCATAAAAAATAACTTTTACTGCAAAAGACTCTGTAAGAGGATGAAAAAGCAAATTACAGACTGGGAAAATATATTTGCAAACTACATATCTTACAAAGAACTAGTATCTAGACATATAAAAACTCTCAAAATATAACAGTAGGAAAACAAACAATCCAATTAGAAAATGGGCAAAAGATATGAACAGACATTTCACCAAAAAGGATATACAGATGAAAAATTAGCACATTAAGAGAAGTTCACTTTAATTAACCATTAGAAAAACGAAAATTAAAACTATAATGAGCCCGGCCGGTGTGGCTCAGTGGTTGAGTGTCAACCTATGAACCAGGGGTCAGTCAAGGTTTGATTCCTGGTCAGGGCACATGCCTGGATTTTGGGCTTGATCTCCAGTAGGGGGCGTGCAGGAGGCAGCCTATCAATGATTCTCTTTCATCATTGATATTTCTATCTATCTCTCCCCCTTCTTTCCTCTCTGAAATCAATAAAAATATATTTTTTAAAAAACTACAATGAGATATCAAACATGTTTACCAGAGTGGCTAAAATAAAAAATAGCAACACTACCAAAAAAAGAAACTGGATCACAATACATTGTTGATGAAAATGTAAAATGGTATACAGTTTGGCAGTTTCTTCTAAAACTAAAACTGCACTTATGATATAACCTAATAATTATACTCTTGAGCACTGATCCCAGAGAAATTAAAACATAATTTTTGCACAAAAAGACCTGTACACAAATGTTCATAGCAGCTTTATTCATAACTATAAGCCCGGTGCACAAATTTGTGCACTGATGAGGTCCCTCAGCTTGTCCTGTGTGCTCTCGCAATCCAGGAACCATTGGGGGATGTCAGACTGCCAGTTTCAACCCCAGGGATAAGGCCAAAACGGGTAGTCCGACATCCCCCGAGTGATGTGGTAGTGTGAGAAGTGGCAGGCAGCAGTGGAGGAGCCCGGCCCAGGTGCCGCACCACTCCCGCTCATTCAGCTCCTCTGGGGCTGCTGCTCAGTAGCGCTGCCACAGAGGTGGGAGAGGCTTGTACCACCGCAGCTGTGCTTGCCAGCTATGAGCCTGGTGTCGGGTACCCGTCAGTCAGCTGAGCAGCGCTCCTGCTGTGGGAAAGCACTAACCACCAGGGGCAGCTTCTGCATTGAGCGTCTGCCCCTCTGGTGGTCAATGTGCGTCATTGCGACTGGCTGACCGGTTGTTGGGTCATTCGGTCACTTAGACTTTTATATATAAACTAGAGGCCCAGTGCACAAAACTCGTGCACTGGGCGGGGGGGTGTCCCTTCAGCCCAGCCTGCACTCTCTCCAATCCGAGACCCCTAGGATCGGGCCTAAACCGGCAGTCAGACACCCATCTCAAAATCGGGGACCGCTGGTTCCTAACTGTTCACCTGCCTAACTGCCCCCCTTGCCAGCCTGGTCGCCCCCAACTGGCCCCCTGCCAGCCTGGTCGCCCCTTACTGCCCCCCCCTGCCGGCCTGCTCACCTCTAAATGCCCCCCCTCTGCCAGGCTGGTTGCCCCTCACTGCCCCCCCTGCTGGCCTGGTCACCCCCAACTGCCCTCTCCTGCTGGCCTGGTTGGCCCCAACTGCCCTCCCCTGCAGGCCTGGCCCCCCCCAACTGCCCTCCCCTCCTGGCCCGGTCATCCTCAACTGCCCTCCCCTGCTGGCCTGGTCGCCCCATGCAGCCTGCTGTTCAGTTGTTTGGTCTTCCCTCACTAACCCCCCTGCCAGCCTTGTCGCCTCACTTAGCCTGCTGTTCGGTCATCCATCGGGTTGTTTCAGTCATGACGGCCCCTGGCTTTTTATATATTAGGATAGCCTAAATATTCATAATAGCCTAAAATTGGAAACAACCCAAAGCTGTTCATAGCAGCTTTATTCATAATAACCTAAAACTGGAAACAACCCAAATACCCTTCAATGGGTGAATGGTTGGCTAAACAAACTGTGTAACATCCAAACCATGAAATATTACTCAGCCATTAAAAGGAACTACCAACATGCACTAACTGCAATAGGTTGTCAGGGAACTATGCTGAGTGAAAAAGGCTAATTTTAAAAGGTACATACTGTATGATCCTATTTATATAACCTTTTGAAATAATGTAATTATAGAGACGGAAAACAAGGGTTAGGATTTGAGGATGAAAGGGGGCAGGGATGGTTCTAAAGAGGCAGCATTAGAGAGTTTTGTAGTGATGGAACAGTTCTGCATTTGATTGTGGTAGCAGTTACATGAAGCTATCTGTGTGGTAAAATTGCATAAAACTACACACGCAAACATAAATGAGTGCAATCTAAATAAGGTCTGTGTATTGTACCAATGTCAATTTCATGGTGTTGATATTGCACTAAAGTTATGGGATGCTAATGTTACAGAAGGAAGGATGAAGGCTGTACAGGACCTACCTGTACTTTTTTTCCAACTTATTGTGACTCTATAGTTATTTCAAAATAAAAAGTTTAAAACAAGTAAACAAAACCAAAAAAGATCTGACACAGGATTCCAGACACTTCTCTTTTACATAAAAAAGAGCTACTTAACATGTTGGGGACATCTTCTCAATTAGCTGATTACTTTGTGCAGATGCTGCAGTCCCTTGCTCTCACCTTGTGTGGCCTAGCCTGAGCTGCTGGAGATGCCCAGTTGTGTGGCTCCTTATCTGGACTGAGCAAGAAACTACCAGGGCAAACAAAAGGAAAATAAGACAAAAGAAGGGAAAGTTCACTGAAGACAAACTTCTGTCTAAAGAACAAGGAGTAAAGCAAGAGAACTTCATCATCAAGGCTATGATTCATTGAATTAGTAAAGTCCATGTCGAGCAGCACAAAGTGAAGATGATGAGAAAGTGAAGAAAGATGACAAGAAGAATGAGTTGCAGAAGCTAAGTGAGCTGTTTAAACATGTTCTTGCTGCTCAAAAAATAAGTAAAGGTATAAATCTCAAACTAATGGTATGTACATTCTTTAACAAGGGCAGTCAGGGGGAAAAAAGTTGCTTAAAACATGAGCCTTAGCACTGTTTTCTTCATAAATGAAATTGCTTATGCAGTTTCAGTGCTACATAGCTTTGGACCATTAATCAGATGGATATTAAGAAATTTTTAAAATTGGCAGCATCAGCTACAATACCGTGTTAAATTGCCTCTTTGCCAATAAATCTGTAAAGATCAAACTTTAAAAAAAATAGACTTCATTAAAATAAAAAACACTTGTTCTTCAAAAGACAAAAGGGAAAAAAAGAAGCCAGAGAAAAATTTCTAACTGGAAAAATAGTTGTAAAATATATATTTGACAAAGGACTCGTACCTAGAATATATAAAGAACTCTTTCAACCTAAGAAGATTTTTTAAAAATGAGCAAAGATATATGGATGGCAAACAAATACATGCTTAACATGCACTTATGACAAGATGTTCAACATTATTAACCACTAGGGAAATCAAAACCACAAAGCAACTCCACACCCACTAGAATGGCTATAATCAGAAAGACAGAGAAAAAAAGTGTTGGTGAGGACGTGAAGTAAAAGGAACTCTCACAACACAATGACACAAATACTTTGGAAAACAGCTGGGAAGTTTCTTAAAAAGTTAAAACACACATTTACCAAAAGACCCAGCTATACTACTCCTATGTCAGTGGTCAGCAAACTGTGGCTCTTTGCCCCCCTGAATGTGGCTCTTCCTAAGCCTTAGGAGTACCCTAATTAAGTTAATAACAATGTACCTACCTATATAGTTTAAGTTTAAAAAATTTGGCTCTCAAAAGAAATTTCAATCGTTGTACTGTTGATATTTGGCTCTGTTGACTAATGAGTTTGCCGACCACTGTCCTATGTATTTACCCATGAGAAATGAAAGTATTTATCCACACTTGAATTTTCATAGAAGTTTTATTCATAGCAGCCAAAAACTGGGGGGGAAAAAACAAATGTCTATCAAAAAGGGAATGAATAAACAAACTGTGGTATATCCATACAATGGAAGACTACTCAGCAAAAAAAAAAAAAGGGAACAAATTACAGTGGGGCCTTGACTTATGAGTTTAATTAGACCGAGCTCGTTAAGGAGCTCGCTAAGGAGCTCGTTAACTCAAATTACTCTATCAACTCAATGCAAAAAATCGGCCAAGAGACAGCTGGTATCTCAAAAAACTCGTTAGTCGGGACACCCGTAAGTCAAGGCCCCACTGTACTGAATCAACCAACAATATGGGTGAATGTCAAAATTATTATGCCGAGTACAGAAGAAAGGTAGGGGTCAGGACATGAATATGCTATTTGAATTATAGAAAATGCAAATTAATCTACAGTGCCAGAAAGTAGATCAGCAGTTTCCTGGGGATTGGGAGGGGAAGGTTAAGGAAGAATAGATTACAAAGGAGCACAAGGAAACTTTTGGTGGTGTAGGATATGTTTACTTAATTTGGGGGAGAAGGGCGATCCTCAGGAAACTAGTTTCAGAGGCAAGAGGGTCTTGGAGCTTAGAAGAGAGAGAGAGGGAAGGGGGTGGGGAAAGGTTCAGGTGTGCTCCATAGAGAGAGCTGTTTACTATCTTGATGGGGTGATGGTTTCACAAATGTGTACATATGTAAAAATTCACCAAAATGTATGATTTAAATGTGTATTCTAAAATACATCAACTTATCTCAAAACTGTTTTTTAAAATGTTAAATAGAGGAATGACATTTGAGAGGCTAGTCTGACTCATCATTTCAGATTTTAAGAGTTCATAACTTAAAGGTGAATTTAATAAAGAAAAGTTGCCAAGACCGGTTTGGCTCAGTGGATAGAGCGTTGGCCTGCGGACTGGAAGGTCCCGGGTTCGATTCCGGTCAAGGGCATGTGCCTTGGTTGCGGGCACATCCCCAGTGGGAGGTGTGCAGAAGGCAGCTGGTCGATGTTTCTCTCTCATCGATGTTTCTGACTCTCTGTCCCTCTCCCTTCCTCTCTGTAAAAAATCAATAAAAATATATTTTAAAAAAATAAAATAAAATAAAGAAAAGTAGACATATACTGAGTGCCCACTATATTCCAAGGCCCTGAACAAGATGCTCTGCATATGTTATCTACTTTGAAACTCAGAAAAACCCTGCAAACTGGGGTCTAGTTCCCATATTACAGACAAGGAAACTAAGACTCAGGGAGGATAAGTTAACTTTCTTCATCAAAGTGATACTGATTATAAATGACTGAGTGGAGAATTCAGATTTTAAAAAATGTTTTTATTGATTTCAGAGAGAAGAAGGGAAAGAGAGAGGGACAGACATCAAGGATGAGAGAGACTCATTGACTGGCTCCCTCCTGCATGCCCCACAATGGGGATCAAATCTGCAACCCAGGCATGTACCCTGACCAGGAATTGAACCATGACTTCCTGGTTTTTGGGTTGATGCTCAACCTGAGCAACACCAGCCGGGCAAGAATTTAGATTATTGATCTGGTTGATTTCAAAGCTCCTTATAGCATGACAATACAACTGCTACCTTCTGAAGGTGAGAAAACAATCTACAGAAGTGCTACACCTTCTTCAGGGGACAGCTTGGCTTTCCCTCCACCTTTATATGGCATTCTAGAGTCAAGAAATGTCCTGGGGTTCTATCAATATATCTCGGTAAGACAGACAGCAAACCATTTCTACTCTCTACAAGAAAAAATAAAAGCACTTCTAAATGAGTGTATAACTTTTTCCAGAAAATACCCATGCAGTTTAGAAATGGTACTCCTACAGATCCTGGGAAATCAATCAATCAATCCACACTCTGGCCATTTCCACCTTAGCTGTATCTCTGGATTGGTATTTTTGTCATTCAGAATTTCCTGGCACATTCCAGGGTTATTCAAAAATATGTCACCTCTTGGGAAAGCTGAGCTGCTGCCAACAGAATGGCATGCTGGCACCAGCAGAAAAGGGCCTGCCAGTTCAAGCATCACATTTGAAAGAGTTACAAATTGATCTTGTAGGGCAGAGTTTCTGCTTCCACACTGATTACCTCTTTCCCAATTTGGGGGAAGAACAAATAAGAATGGCAGCTTCTTAATTACATCAGGCAGGTAAGTCCCTATGAAATTCCACCAGCAAATCTGGGGTGTCTTGTTTAAGGATTTATTTACTTAAGGTTGTGGAGCAGAAGAAAAGGGAAGGAGGCACCCTGAGAGGCATGCCCATTAGCCAACCTACAAGGAAGCTTTTGCTGCAACAATGAGAAGGAATTAATACAGCTACATCCCTTCTGATACCGAAGGCAGAGTTTTGGCAGCTGATTCAGACAAACAGCTTGAAACCCACCTTTGCTGGTATGAAGTTTCAAGAGCCCTTACGGCTTAAAGTAAAAGCTAATGAGACATAATGCCTGCAGACATCCTGATCCAGAGAAAGCTTCTTTGATATGGGAGGCAGAGGGGCAGAAGACTGCTCCATTTCCATATTAACAGATTAAATCAATTTCTTTTTATTTTATGGCTTCCTGAAGAATTTTTAAAGGAATTTGACAGAATTTACAAACAATACAAAAGAAAAAAAAAAAACAAAACAACCTTCTGAGATAGATATGGCAGAGAGGTACCCAGAATAGGAAGGGTTCTCTTGGACTCCTGAGAAGCTTCCAGAATGCAAAGATTAGAGTCATCAAATAAATCTTGAGGAGTCAGTACTGAAAAATGAGGCCAATGATAAGTCATAATTCTTAGGTGGATTCCTTGTGAATATCCAGATCTGCACATTCATATGGCTCTGGTCTAGCAATTCACTCTAAAAAGTTTCTCAAAGCTTTACAATTCATGATCCATGCCCAAACTAGAGCAAGTAAGTAATGACTCCATCCAATCCCACCCACCACGTAACATGTAGTTTTAAAATAGAAAAGAGGTCAGCAGAATACTCGTATTGGCTAAATAAAGCAATTACGTCAAAGAAGAAAGTAAGAAAGGAGCATTCAATGAAGGTGACTAGAAACCCACCAAGGCATGAACTAGTCCCAACTCAAAAAAGGACAGCCCTTTTAGTAACAGCTCTTCCAAATTTGTATTCAGTTTGCTAACTGGTCAGCTGTCAACAATACTTACTGAAATCTATATACGTTATTTTGAACTAGATTTACATTTTTAACTTATATTTACTCTTTTATACCTATTCCACAAAAAATTTTTTGACAATTTAAAGGCAAAATCACCTATAATGAAAGAACATTAGTAGATATAGAAAACCAGAACCAAGAAAAGGAAAATACAAATATGTCAATCACATGGATTAACAATCTGTCATGAATGAACTTAAAATTTGCCTCTGATTTTCCTGGCAGTCAAAGGAAAAGAGGAAACACCAACAATTGTATAGTTGTCATTATTGGAAAGGAATAAGTATATCAGTTGCTCAGGAAAAACAAATCTTTTCTCAGCACTGAGTTCTAAAATATTTTTTTTAATATGGACTCTATGCAAGGGATACTGTATGAAAAAAATAAACAATGATCTTGAAAAGGTCTTTTTAACACATGGCCTTATACTACACATTGTTAAAATATACTCAAGAAATATGATCCTAAAAAAAAAAAAAAGTAAAGAAATATGATCCTAAAGTTATCTGTGTTGTTAGACAAAATACATATGTATTACAATCTAAGAATGTTTTTCCAAAAATATAGATATAGGAATATTTAAATATTAATAGGTATACAGTGCTTTAAGTAATCTTTAAAACTAAGTTAAAATAATTCTAAATTAGGAGATAATTTTTAGTTCAAAAGGATCCATGAAGGGTTTCTTTAGGCAGAGAGATCCCTGATGTGTAATCCATTTGTTTACCCAACATTCAGTATGTGACGAAGAGACTAAGAGTCAGAAAAATCCAAGTACAAGTGCTATCTATATGCAGTGAATGACTAAAGACTGAAGTATTCTAAAATCTTATAAGAAAAACCCTAGCTAAATGAGAAAGTGACATATACTATAAAAGATTCTTGTTTAAAAAGGGCAAAAGATATCTTAAAATATATATGCTATTAAAATATACATGTATAAACATACATGTATGGATATTACAAGGGAAATGGTCTAAACTATATAATTCAATTTATGAACACTTAGGGGATATTTCTAAAACAAAAGTACAACAGCATGTTATAAAGCAAAGAGATTTAAAAGCTAAATTTATACTTGAACATTGGTACAGAGAACAAAGCTCTATAATTGTGGGATTAGCACCCACTGCCAAACAGTTTTTAAGCACCAGTCAACTTCAGTTTCTTGGTGAAATTTCCTCCATTTAGAGGACAGCATTGACCTGTTTCTGCCTGGTTCAAATGACCTAACAGATTTATTCATAGAGCACTACCTTGCTTCTTAAAAAGCACCCACACCACCAGATAGTAAAGGACAACAGCCAAGAAGAAATAACCTACCTCCGTGGCCCTGAACGGCCATTCTTCCACCCCCACTCCCCAGCTACTATCTCTCTCCTCTCCATTATCTAAGTCCTTCCTTCTTCAAGATCCAACATAATATAAGCCTGTCCTGTGTTGTCTGATCCTTCCTCTGGACTCCAAGTATTTCTATCCATAATATACACCAGGCATGTGACTCAAAGCTGCCCTAGCACAGGGTTTACAACTCATCGAGCTTCCCTACTAGGCTAGAAATCCCACTAGTGCAGAATCTGATAAATCCCAAGAACTTACCAAATGTGCCTAGTCATCAGAGGTGATCTGTGCTGAGTAGTCCCTCACTTAGTGCTGGGTTAATTCATTTCCTTATTCACAGTGTTTATTAAGCAGCTACTTTACCTTGTTCTAGGCATTTAGCTTTCAAAGATGAATCAGATATAAACTAGACCTAAAGGAGTTGAAGACTAATAGGATTCAGGCATTTAGTATCAAAGAAGAAAATAAAAAATATCTTTAGAGGTAAAGATATTGTGTGAAATTATATGAATGAGTAAATTCCCTGCTACACAGTTCAACAGGAAAAGCCTATCAATAACCTAAATTTCCATGAGTAGAGGGCATTAAATAAATTATGGAACATACAGAGTGGAACAAATAGCCATTAAAAAGGGTGAGATAACTATTTGTAAAAATACATATATACAAAAATAATATAATAATTAAAGCTACTATTCACTAACACCTTAGTATGTGCCAGGAAGGGGAGGGGCAGAGGTGCAAACAATATGCAGAAAGAAGCAGAGGAGCAGAAAGAAAGGCTTTCTTGGTTCCCATCCCTTTCTTGGTTCCAATCTAGCAGGCCTGGCTATATCCTTGTCCTCAAATTCCTTGCAATACATTTCCTTTCTTGTTTAAGCTGTTTCAAGATGGTTCTTATTATTTTCAAATGCCCTTTACATACAGGGTAAAGAAGAAAAAAAGTGGGGTTGACATTTGTCAAAACTCATCAAACTGAACATTTAAAATCTGGGCATTATTGTTTTATGTAAATTATACCTCAACATAAAAATAGAAACAGTGAGACTGAAACAGCTGAGGCACATGGAGGACACTGGTACCAATAACAGGAATACTGTACATAGGAGGAACAGTTCTTGTGGGGCAGCAGATGATTTGGTGCACCACCCAGATCCCCTCCAGGACCAAAGCACTCACTGTCCCAACCGCTGAGAGTGTTGGCAGCAGCAGGTCTCAGCTGATCCCTCTCCCAGATTTTCTCTCAGCTGAGGAAAAACACCTCCCCAATGTCACTCCTCATTCCCAGGGATAACTCACATCCACTCACTAGCTGATGGAGGGCAGGAAGGGGTATAAAGATTCAACCCAGCCCTAGCCTGTTTGGTTCAGTGGATAGAGCATCAGCCTGCAGACTGAAGGGTCTCAGGTTCGATTCTGGCCAAGGGCACATGCTCAGGTTGCGGGCTCAATTCCTAGTAGGGGGCGTACAGGAGGCAGCCAATCAATGATTCTTTCTCATCATTGATGTTTCTATCTCTCCCTCTCCCTTCCTCTCTGAAATCAATAAAAAAAATTTTTTTTTTTAAAAAGATTTAGCCTCTTTGACCCAAATTGGGACTATTCTAAAGAGTTAATCCAGATCCATAGCTCCTTGTAGAACTGGCTGAGGCTTCTATTTAGAGCTGCAGTGCAGTTTAACTTCTCCCTCTGTCCTATCTAGTTTCCTTCATGCCCCCTCAAGGCAGTGACCCTGAGAGCATTCCCAACCAGTTTTCTGGGGGTGGGGAGCAAATCTCCATCTTAAGAGCTTGCTTCTTGGGAAACCTGATTTGCAATGTGAAAAACACAAGTCGATTTTTAGTAAGCTTGAGATTCCAGGTGAAAATGTCAAACAAGAAGTTAAAAATTCGGGCTAAACCTCAGTAAAAGGATCTGGGCAGTAAAGAAATTTAGGAGTGATCCACAGAGAGGAAACAGTTAAAACCATGAGATTTTACAATACACCAATGGGGAAAGACTAGAGAGAAGGCCAAGGTAATATCTTTAGTAAATGCTGATATTTGGGATCCTGGATGAGAAAGGGAAGACCCAAGAAACAGGCAGTGAGAAAGGGAAGAACAAAGGAACCAGTTATGATCACTGAATACTTTTCTAGAAAGTCTGCAGTCAACAAAGGCAAATGCTACCCAAAAATCTAAGAAGTACGAGACACCCAATGAATACTTAACAAACCTTGTTATTTGAACTGAGTGGACATATAGGATGCTCAGCTTTTTTTTTTTTTAATATATTTTATTGATTTTTACAGAGAGGAAGGGAGAGGGATAGAGAGTTAGAAACATCAATGAGAGAGAAACATCAATCAGCTGCCTCCTGCACACCCCCTACTGGGGATGTGCCCGCAACCAAAGTACATGCCCTTGACTGGAATCAAACCTGGGACCCTTCAGTCCACGGGCCGACGCTCTATCCACTGAGCCAAACCGGTCAGGGCAGGATGCTCAGCTTTTGTTGGTTTGTCTTCAACAGCTCTGTCCTAGACAACAGGCACAGAGCCCTGAAGTAGACCACTGCTAGGCTGGTCAGCAAAGAAAAGCTGAAATGCCATAGTATATAAACCTAAGTGAGCCAAGACAGAGGTCAGCTGCTTGAGTCATTTGGAAGAAACCCCTTCTAAAAGGCTTCTTTCAAGAGAATTCCCAAGGATGTTCTGAACAAACAGCTGGGATCCTTGAGAAGGATTACTGTCCATATTGAGCAAATTCAAACCTGAGTCAAAGCCACAGACTTTCAAATAGAACTGATTCTAACATACTTTTTTTTTGCACCAGACCGTAAGTATAAAAAGGGAGGAGTAGGGTAATCACTATAGACATTAGCAACATCATCAGTGCTTTGAATACAAACTCTTCTTAGCTATGGCACCCTAAAGGAAATAATACAGCACACAAACAGGTGTTATTTGACCTCCAATCTTTGGCTGGAGTAAACAGAAAAGAATTTACCTTCTACTCCTATGCCCAACACAGCTCTGCAATATTCTTCAATGACTCATTGACTTTCCCTGTGTTTTCTTTCTGGGTGTGGCTGGGGGATCCCCACATCAACATCTCTTGCCCCAACTCCTCCTGCCCAACCTGCAATCAAAGGCCAAGGCACCAAACATCGCAGACTCCGTAATGTGGCTGTATTTCCTGCAGAGATCTGAAAACCTGTCGGAGTTCCAAAAGTCAGTAGCAATTTCAAATCTGATCAGCATCTCTGAGAGTCACAGTTACCATACAGCTGAGTAAAATATTTTTTCATAAATTTAACGCCAGCGTGTCTGTGTTTGGAAACTTTGAAAATACATGTTGTATGGTTTACTGCACTGGAAAAGGTGCCAACAGAGTTTCAAAGGAAGGGAAGTGTATAACTGTTTCCTTTCAAATGCATTTTCCAATGGGATCCATTCAGGGAAAAGGCTGGAACTAACTAAAACATTATTAAAAACTGTTATGGAAAGAGACAGGGAGATGGAAAAAGATAGACCCAAAAAAGTAAAATATATAACTAAGAGTGAGACAGACATACAAGGAAAAAGAAAGGGGATGTGGGCAGAGAGACAGGTTGGACAGGGAAATGGGGTGAGATGGAGTTTTGTCTGGCAGTTGCTGTTCGTGGTCTCATATTATTGCAGATCAATCGATCAAGGATGCAGTGCTGCTGGCCCAGTGGCACAAGACAAACCACAGAGTTGGCTTTAAGTTCAACACTTGCGAACTGCTGACCTTCAGTTTTCAAACCAAAAATATTCTTTGGGAAACAGTAATACCAGGTTCAGTCTAACCAGCCAAGCAAAAACAAGGACTACTAACCTGAAGTAACACCCTATTCAGTTACATCAGGCACCAACCCTTCACAGCCATCAACTGGGAAGTCTACAAACCTGAAACCACACCCCACCAAAAACTAACTCCAGATTCTGACTCAACCAACTAGGCAATGATAACCAGAAATGCTAAAACAAGTGATGGTGTTTCAAAATTGGCTTTACCAAGACCTCAAGTAGGAAGGCCGGTCCTCACTCACAGAGCCAGAAATATAGCAATTCTTTCTCAGGTCACATGCACAGCTCCATTGGAATCTGCATGCAATGCTCACGGCAGGATTTGATGCTGACTTACAAAGCCAATTTCTAAACAAAGAATTAACATGTTGTAGTGAGTGAGGGTTTGGTTTTGGGGTTTTGTTTTTACTAAATTCATCTAAGCTACGGTGATGCTAAAATTGATCTCCTAAACCAGCGGTTCTCAACCTGTGGGTCGCGACCCCTTTGGGGGTCAAACTACCCTTTCACAGGGGTTGCCTAAATACATCCTGCATATCAGATATTTACATTACGATTCATAACAGTAGCAAAATTACAGTTATGAAGTAGCAACGAAAATAATTTTATTGGGGGTCACAACATGAGGAACTGTATTAAAGGGTCGCAGCATTAGGAAGGTTGAGAACCACTGTCCTAAACTATAATCCTTACTTGTAAGAATGAAAGGGTATGCTATTAATAACTCATAAATAGGGTCTATCCCTAGGCAAACCAGGACTTACCTTCACCCTAGCCTAAGTCATAGTAGCTTTTCTTCTCCCTGGGTCAGTATTATAAAATTTTAGCTGGGAAGAATCATTTTAAAAAGCCAGGGCTGTTCTTGATTATTGCCAAAGCACTTTCTTTTTGAGCTTCTCCAATGGAGAGGTAAACAAATCAATTAAGTTAACTGCAAAAACTAACAAGAAAGATTGAGCTGACAATCAGGATTCTGGAGAAGCTAAAAATTCCAGGCAGCAGCTTCAGGGAAAAAGGGAAATGTGCCACAGATGGAGCTGCTGAGGCTGATCCACCAGGCCTCTCAGTGCTAGGCCCTGATGCCTCAGCCAGCTTCAAACAGGGAAGGGCGGGCAGACCTTGGTGCAAGTTTGCTGAGTTCCAGGCCATCATTCTTGAGGGTGTAATAACCATGGGCTGTAGCACACATGTTGAGGGATGAGGGAAAAAAATAAACAGAGAGACAAAAGAATGAAGATGCATTGCCAATTTCAATTGTGTAGCTTTTATTTTTAAATGCTTATCAAGCTGAGAGAGAGCAGAGTTCTTGGAAAACAAGGTTTCCTTTTTTCCAATGCCAGCGTAAAACACCCTCAAGGACGGGCACTGCACAGACTGTAACAACAACGAACGTGGCTCTGCATCCTCCCAGCAGCACAGTCGGCCATGGATCCCACGCTGCTCTAATTTCGGCTCAGCTGAGAACTCGAAATAACAGGCCCACTGCCTCTGGTAAAAACTGCTCTTTTTAAATTTTTTATTAATCTCCAAACTGGCTGTGTTAGAATTACAGCCCATTACCTACCAACTCTCTTCACTAGTAAAATAAATTTGTAAAAGGCCTAATTACTTTTATTGAACTACACTGCCTGGGGATCAAGTACAGGAAGCCGAGGGCTCAAACAGTTGTCAGCTAGGGAGTGATGAGGAGGGGATCGGGGGAGAACCAAGAGTCACCAGCAGGAGAGAACATGAGGTCCACAGACCTCAGAGCCCATGCCCAAAAAGAAACAAAAGGGCACTAACCCTGTTTTTATTCTAAACAGCACTGTGAGGCTCCATGCCATCATGGCATTTTGGGAAGCCTGTCACGAGTTACACAGGCCTATGCTGCCCACGCCCAGCTCAGCAGAAAAAGAGAATTGCAGTCCAAGACTGATGGATCCAGGCTGTACTCTCAGCAGAGAGCTGGGAGAGTCTGACCAGTAAGGAAACAAACAGCCATCCTTCCTACCCATCCCACTCTATCCTTCCACCCAATCCAAGCCCCCAAAGAGAAAAAACATACAAAACAAAAACAAATGCAGGCAATTGCACAAGAGCTGTATCATGAAGGCGAGGCCAACTGCAACAACTTCTGGGCTGTGCCCTGCACCTCATCCCAGAACACTGATTACAGAGCTGGAAACGTTACTCACACGCTGAGGCAGTCAGCCCCTCATCTAGGGCTGGTGCTGAGAAGTTTGACTAGGAACCAGCAGTCAACTCCGACACACTCATTTATAATAAAGGATGTGTATTAAACAAACTAGTCCAACCTTAGACAAAAAGTAAGAAAAAAATGGGACTGTCATTCTTCATTGTCCACAAAGGACCCTTATAGGTAAATCCCATGCATCTCTTGGATTTTGATAAACGGTATTTCCCCTCCAGAGAACACCATTACCAAAGAATCTCTTTTTTAAAAAACCCTGATAAGAAACCCTGCTATGGCAGGTGAGTTAAACCCGTGGCAGACATCTCTTTTGGGGATGATCAGACTGGAACATGGTATTTCACTGAGGCAGAGAGGTCTGCAGTTACTCTCTGCATGCCACATGTTTAACCCTAAAGAACGGAGGAATGCTCTCAACGGGAAAAACACAGCAGCAAATGCTGTGATACCAAAGCCACAATTCCATGGGCCCCTGGAGCCTCTCAAACTAAGCTGCCAGCTAGGGAGCTAACACTAGCTTTGGATAAAATGCAGCTCTGGTAGAGTAATTAATTTTTTTCTTAACTGGGATTACATTAATTTTCAAGGACTAATGGAGTCCAGCTGTAATGGGAAGAGCGGCTGCCGATGCACAAAGGCACTTGTGCATACAACATTATAAACACACACATACACACACACAGACCTATAAAAAGGATCCACTATAACAGGATATTTTTAGTTTCTACAATGCTGCACTAAAAATACAGCCCCGGCTGATACATCATGGCAGAACTATTCTCTCTCTGTCCCTTCAGGAACAGTTTAAAACATTTATTTTTGTTTCCTTTTGCAATGGTCAGAGTAAAGAGAAAATAGCAACTCATTGATAAGAGGAAACGAGAGAGACATGAAAAATTGAAAACTACCTAAAAACTCATGGAGAGGTTTATTTTATTAGTTCTTAATAAATATCTTGCAGATTTCCTCAGGAAATACACCAGATCACATGTAAAATAGTTTGATACTGATGTCAACTGCATCAACATATGAAGTCTATTAGGGTGAAGCCGCAGCAGGGTGATCAGCGTGCTGAAAAACTCCACAGTACTTGGAAGGGAGGGGGGGATCTCACGGCCTTCCAAATTCTTCGAGAGGTAAAAAAGTCAGCCAAGACGCAGAGAGAAAGAAAAAAAAAAAAAAGATCCCACATCCTGCTTTCAGCTGCCAGCAATGTGAAGTGCCCAGAGATTAATTCTACGTCTGGCCTGGAAATGTGACTTTAAAGCATGAGGGAGGGGAGCTGGGGGATGGGGGGGTTGAGGAGGAAAGAGGAAAGAGAAAGGCAGGCTAACTGAGGCTGGCAGCAGGCCACCAACCCCCTCCCAAGCCATGTTTCAATGTAGACAGAAGTAAACCCCAATAGACAGCAGCGCCTCAGCCTGCCAGGGCCTTACACCAGCTGCAGCGCATCTCGCTCTCTCTACTCAGCCCCAAGTGCAGATGTTCCCTACAGCATCACTTCCGCTAGACTTTCTTTTAAAGAAATAGCACACATATGTGGAGGTCTTTCCAACAATTACCAAAAAGACTTTCTTTGCCTTTAAGGGCCTCAAAGCAAGGGTGAAACTGACCAAGTTTCATAATGGCTAAATGAGCTCTGTCCCAATCTCCCTTGGAAAGGACCATTCATAGGCTAAATAGCATTAGTAAATAGGAATCCTGTATAATAAAAGGCTAATATGCAAATTGATCAAACGGTGGAACGACCAGTTGCTATGATGTGTACTGACCACCAGGGGGCAGACGCTCAACTCAGGAGCTGCCCCCTGGTTGTCAGTGCGCTCCCACAGGGGAAGCACGGCTCAGCCAGAAGCCGGGCTCACCGCTGATGAGCACAGTGGTGGTGGCGGGAGATTCTCCCACCTCTGCGGCAGTCGGACATCCCCTGAGAGCTCCCGGACTGCCAAAGGGTACAGGCCAGGCTAAGGGACCCCCCCACACTGAGTGCACAAATTTTGTGCACCAGGCCTCTGGTTTCTTTATAAATTTGGCTTCCTATTGTCTTCAAAGGGAGAAAGAGGGCCCATAGTTTGGGGCTAAAACTAAAAGGGGGGAAAGTATGTCTAAGATTTTTAATCCTGGTTTCTCAAAGCCATCTGTCGTAGCGTTACCATCTCAAAGGGGTTCTGAGGGTTTTATCATCATGGAACTTGCATAAGGCCATCTTAAAAGAAATTTTTTAAAACAACTGAACATTTTACCAAGCACAATTACTTAGCTGCAAGAAATACATTAATTTTTTAAGAAATAAAGTTTGTACCCAGCCGGTGTGGCTCAGTGGCTGAGTGTTGACCTATAAACCAAGAGTCACAGTTCAATACCCAATCAGTGGTAAATATGCTGTAGTGAGAAGGTTTAATTTGTTAAATGTCTTTTATGCACGAGGTACTAGATGTAGAAACAGATTTAGAAGTGGTTACGTAATTTGTATGATATAGCAAATAACAGAACCAGAATCAGAATCTAGTTTTATCTAACTTCAAATATTTTTGTCATTATAATTTCTAAAAATGTTTATTACAAAAATATTGTGATCATTATAGAAAGCCACAAAAATACAGAGAAAACAAAAGAGAATTTAAAACACCATAATTCCAAAATCCTAGAGAATTAAGATTGTTTTTATCACTATCTGTCAGTCTTTTATGAATATATGTATAATATGTATTATTTTACAAAAATGTGCCCAATTGCAAAGTTCATAAGCAGGGCCTTCAGAGGAAAGACAGACCATATTTTCAGCAGCAGACCCCATCCCAAAAGTCAATCACCTAGAAAACAGAAACATCATGACCTGATTCCCCACTCTGGGCAGCATACATCTGTTCCATCCTATACTGGTCTCTGAGTTCCTTAAAGCAAAGAAATTTCAAAGATATCTCATTATACTCTGGCCTCCTGCACATCCCCAAGTCCAAGACAGTCAGGTGCACTGACTCACTCAGCAGGAATGCTGTCCTCAGTACACTTTCCACAGTGTTTACAAAGCCAAATCAGAGATTATGGGAAATACCTGTATCTAAGTGTCTCTGGTAGAGTATGATCCCATGCACTGGGGATCATGGGCCTTCTGATTCTGGTTCTGTTATTTGCTTATTGGCTTATGGGCCTTCCACTGGCACAGCCTTACTCCCTTGCTCAATAGATGGTTTACTCCAAGAGCTTTTACTCCAAAATAAAGATGTATTTTCTCAGTAACATTCTGTTACACACAGATGATTCATTCATTAGTGAAAAGCAGGGTAGCCACAAAGGCAGCCATGCTGCTTCCTCCCTGAAATAGCAAGACAACAGGACCACTCACCTATGTACCCATGTTAACTTCCAACGTGAACTATTCCTAGCGAGCAAGTTTTCACTCAAGGTGAGATGAGATGAGTGGTCTGACCCTGACAATGCAATCTATAATTACTCCAACCTTACCTTATTCAAAGTATAATGTATAAAAATGGGCCAATCTGTTGCTTGGGAACTTTTATAATGCAAAAGATCTACTCTCACAATATGCTGTTGCATTAATTAAGCATGTAGGAGCGGTTCCTCACATCTCTTACCTAACAATGTTACTGGAATTCCCTCCAGCTCATGGGAATGAAAATATATTTGCAGAGCCAGTTAAAAATTTCTCCAATGGAAAGACCTTTTAAAGCTTAAGAGCAATGGAATAAACCACAAAGGGGGGAAAATGACATTTTTAACTATTTAAAAACTTTTCTACATAAAAAACATGAACATAATTAAAATCAAATACAATTAAGAAAATTATTAATGAATATAGAAAGGACTTACTGTATTTACTACTTGTAAAGCTCAAATAAATTGATACAAAAGATATTAGGCTGGATAGAAAAATGAGCAGAGTACAAAACTACACAGAATTATAAATGGTTAATAAACATAGGAAAAAAATGTCCATTCTGACCAATAACCAAAGAAATGAAATTTAAAACAAGATAGGTTAGAAGACAGTCTAGCACAGTGATGGTGAACCTTTTGAGCTCGGCGTGTCAGCAATTTGAAAAACCCTAACTTAACTCTGGTGCCGTGTCACATATAGAAATTTTTTGATATTTGTAACCATAGTAAAACAAAGACTTATATTCTTGATACTTATTTTATATATTTAAATGCCATTTAACAAAGAAAAATCAACCAAAAAAATGAGTTCACGTGTCACCTCTGACACGCGTGTTATAGGTTCGCCATCACTGGTCTAGCAGTTCCTTACAAAACTAAACACAGCCTTACTATACGATCTAGCAATCACACTCCTTGGTATTTATAAATGAGTTAAAATCTAATGTCCACACAACAACCTTCACACACATGCTTATAGCAGCTTTATGCATAATTACTAAAATTTAGAAGCAACCAAGATGTCCTTCAGTAGGTTAATTTATAAATAAATAAACTGTGACATATTCAGATAATGAAATATTATTCACACTAAAAAGAAATGAGTTATCAAGTCATGAAAAGACATGTAGGAATCTTAAATGCAAACTATTAAGTGAAACAAGCCAATCTGTAAAGGCTACATACTATATGCTTCTAATTATGTGACATCCTGGAAAAGGCAAAACTAGGGAGACAATAAAAAGATTAGAGGCTGCCAGAGGTTAGGGCAAGGAAGGGATGAATAGGCAGAGTGCAGAGGATTGTTAGGGCAATAAAACTATTCTATCTGATACTATAATGGTGGATACATGCCATTATGTATTTGTCAAAAACCACAGAATATACAACACCCAAAGTAAACATCAACATAAACTAAACTTTAGGTGATGATGACATGTCAATAAAGGTTCATCAATTTTAACAAATGTACCAGTCTGTTTCTGGATATTGATAGTGGGGGAGGTTATGCATGTTTGGGGGCAGGACATATATGGAAACTCTGTACTTTCCACTCAATTTTGCTATGAACTAAAACTTCTCAAAAATAAAATCCATTACAAAAAGATAGTTTGTCATTTATCATTTATTCAACAAATATATGAATGTAGTCATTGTACCAAGGACTATAAAACATTAAAAATACTCAGTGCTAGCCCTAACCGGTTTGGCTCAGTGGATAGAGCGTCGGCCTGCGGAGTGAAGGTCCCAGGTTCCATTCCAGTCAAG
The DNA here is from genome assembly GCF_028538775.1 of Myotis yumanensis. Taxonomy (NCBI): domain Eukaryota; kingdom Metazoa; phylum Chordata; class Mammalia; order Chiroptera; family Vespertilionidae; genus Myotis; species Myotis yumanensis. Next base: position 18,165,640 of record NW_027223767.1, on the reverse strand, counting down.
GGCATGTACCTCTGTTGTAGGCACATCCCCAGTGGGGGTGTGCAGGAGGCAGCTGATCGATGTTTCTCTCTCATCGATGTTTCTAACTCTCTATCCTTCTCCCTTCCTCTCTGTTAAAAAAATCAATAATATATATATTTTAAAAAAATACTCAGTGCTATTAAGAGGTGGTAACTGGGCATTCTCAAACACTGCTGTAGGAGTGTAAGCTGGCACAACTTCTTAAGAAAGTAATCTAGCACCACATATCAAAGCATTAAGACTTCAGACCCTGCCCTGGCGGGGTAGCTCAGTTGGTTAGAGCATTGTCCCGATACGTCAAGGTTGTGGGTTTGATCCCCAGTCAGGACACATACGAGAATCAACTAATGAACGCATAAATAAGTGGAACAACAAATTGATGCTTTTCTCTCTCTCCTTCCCCTCTCTCTAAAATCATTTTTTTAAAAACTTTAAAACACCCTTTAATCCAAAAAACTGAACTTCTAAAAATATATTATAATAAAACAATATGAAGTGCAGACAAAGGTTTTATGTACAAAGATAATTACAGTATTATTTAAACTAGAAAAGTAGGGGGAAGGGAAATGTCCAAAAACAGGGTAATGATTACATGAATGTTAAAATACTCATATGAGAACATTATTCAGCCATTAAACAAGTTTACAAAAAAATTTATAATGGAATACTTATATTAAGTGAAAAAAGTAGAATCAAACATTTTCCGTATCCTTTCAACTATATTAAAAAAAACCTTGATATTCACAAATACATACAGGAAGGAATATCATTGCTGGGAAGTTAGTTTATAGTTGATTTCCTCCTTTATTCCTTTAAAAATTTTGTTTTGTTTTATTGATTTCAGAGAGGAAGGGAGAGGGAGAGAAAGAGAGAAACATCAATGATCAAAGAGAATCACTGATAGCCTGCCTCCTACACACACCCAACTGAGGATCGAGCCCACAACCCAGGTATGTGCACCGACTGGGAATCAAACCGTGACCTTCTGGTTCACAGGTTGACACTCAACCGCTGAGCCTCACTGGCCAGGATTTTATTCTGATTTTTTTAGTACTTTCCACAAAACCCAAAATGTTAAATCTTTTTTTTTTTTAATTATTTAGCTTTCATATACAGGACAGCATTCCTTCAGTATGGTGACAGTAAAAATATGGTAAATGAGTAGAGAAGGAGAAATAAAAGAATATTTATGGGCAGGAAGAAAGGACAGAAAATAAATGATGAAAGATCTAGGAGACCAGAAAAAATTAGTATGCTGTTCTCAAAGAAATTTTGCTTTCCAGAGCCCCAGACATTGACTCCAGGATTAATGCTAAATACCAAGGCACATTTAATGTATTTTAATTTAATGCCAGGATACAAAACATGCATTTGGAAATTACATTTTTAGAAATATCACCTTAACAAAAAAACAAGAAAAGACAGTAAAATGAACAATGACCCAATAACAAAAACCTCCTAGCCTTGTGATTCAATCTTCACTGCCCAGACTGATTTGCTGACAAACTTAATTATTGATCTGAACTCAATTCAAAACATATTAAGAACTTGCTGCACACTAGGCACTGTACTGGATGCTCACAATACATCAGCAAATAAAACAGGTCAAGGATCCCTATCTTCAGGGAGCTTACATTCTTGCAGAGCAACAGTAGGGGAAAATAAGTTAAAATATATGCACAAGCCCAGCTGGTTTTGCTCAGTGGGTAGAGCGTTAGCCTGCAGACTAAAGGGTCCCAGGTTCGATTCCAGTCAAGGGCACATGCCTGGGTTGTGGGCTTGTTCCCCAGTAGGGGGCTTGCAGGAGGCAGCCAATCAATGATTCTCTCTCATCACTGGTATTTCTCTCTCTCTCTCCCTCCCCCTTCCTCTCTGAAATAAAAATATATTTTAAAATGTATATATGCACAAAAAATAAGTTACTTAGTATTTAGAAAATAAGTATTATGAAAAAGAAAGTAGAGCGGGATAGGGGAAATCAGAAGTACAGGTTGGAAGTGCAGCCTGTTAATAGAAACATCAGGGTAGGACTCATGGAGGTAACATTTAAGCAAAGACTTATAGGAGGGAGGTATTTATCCTACAGAGAGCTGAAGCCTGAGTATTCCAAGTATAGAAAACTGCTAATGCAAGGGTCCAAAAGTGGGAGAATCCCTGGCTTATCAGAGGAACTGTAGGAAGGCCAGTGTGTCTGAAGCAGAGTAAGGTAAGCCAGGGGGAGAACAGTAGTGAATGAAGTTACGAGAGAGGCAATGTTGTGGTGGTGAGGAGGGGGAGTTTCATGTAAAAAGGACTTTTACTCTGAGGGAAATGGGAAGCCAGTGGAGGATTCTGAACAGAGTGACATGATCTGACGCTTTTAAAAGAATCACTGCATGTGCATGTGTGTGTTTGTGTATCTGTGTGTTAGGAGGGTAGGGAGATAGGAGTAACAAGGAGATTACCAAGGAGTTTCAAGTTTTTCTGGATTGTCTTTCTCTTCATGTTTAAAAAGTAGTTTTATCTACAAAAGGTATTCAGGCCATGTTTGCAAAGAGGGTTTTCTCTTCCAACATGGACTCTTAAAGAATGTGTCAATGGCCTGCAATTGTGTCCTTAGCAGGCATCTCAAAGAAATAATTACCAAACATTTCTCCCTTCTCATTGCCCTGACATGAGTTCTGGGCATCACCCTCTCTCAGGGGAGAAGTGAAAGGAGTTTATGCAGTACCAGCAGTGATAACAGGATGACGTCACAGGTATGCCTCAAAGAAGCCTCCAGTGAGTTCACTCTGCAGTGATTTACTCTACCCTGCCAACGCCAGCTGGAGAAGGGATGAAGAAAGCTGACAAAACCTTAAGCCCTAGGCAGGCATTACAAGATCTTTCTCCCTCCGGTCTCCTACCAGCCCCTCCCCTCTTTCAACCACTGATCCTTGCTTCAGAAGCCAAAGTGTGAACAGCACGTGTCTGGATTTCAGAAACCTGCCCAGCAGTTGGAAATTCCCTGCAGCGTGTCAATTGCTGCATCTGCTGCTGGCACTTGGGGCAAGGAATCACATGGGCATTTTCTGAAATAAGCCTCAAGATGGGAATCTGATGTCTAAAGAGGGGACTAAAGAAGTCAGAAAACCCCAATTACAATAAATAAATTCCTAAATATATTACAATCTGTCTTCTAAAAAGGAAACTGAGACATGCAAGCAAACCAAACAGCACGAAGAACAGCAGTAGTCAAGAACAAAAGCACAGAGCACCCTGACTAATGGAAAGGATTTTATGGGCCAAAAGGGTTCACCAGATATGTAATGTAATGTGAGTGAAACTAGAGAGCACTCTATTCCAGACCTCCAGCTCATACGCTCTTAGTAAGAATGGCTGCAGGCCTCTCTCCCCACTCTCCTTGACTTTCTTCCCCACCCAATTAGTCCTCTATGCAGTCTATGTACCTTGAACACCTCTTAGAAAAATCTAAAAAGGTGAACCCAACCCCACCTGCCATAAAACCAGGAGTAGAAAAAGGAACTACTCTCTGAAAGAGCAGCCTACATGCTCTTGCCCCCTAGATACAGGTGCCCTAGCCACACTGCTCAGAGACTGAGCTAAAAGAAGGCTAGAATCTAATGGTAAAAAAGGAAAAGGAATCATAGCATTTTCTCTAGGCAGACTAGGTACCTAGCATTATTCTCCCAATTCAACAACTAATTACTCTGGAAAAAGTATTTTTAAAATCTTTTTAGAAAGCATTGAGGAGCTAGTAAATTAGAAAGGAATCCTCTGGTCAGGGATTGAATAAAAATGGGGACCTAGAGATATGTGTGGGATATAGCCAGGCTTTCTCTTAAGAACATTTGCTACCTGATGAACTTGGTTTCCAAAGTTTCATGGGTACAGCCAATACAACAGGATGCCCAAGATCTGTGCCATAAAGTTGGGATCCCACAGACCTACAGCCAAAGTATAGGACTGAATAAAAAATAAACCTTAGGACCCTGAGAAGACAGCTGGAAAATTCACTGTGTCAAACCCTGGGTCTGACTAGAAGAGACAAAAATATTGCACTGAAAATATGGACTATACACCAGTCCTCAAAGGGGTGTGCAGTCTGAATTCACATTACCTGGGTGGTATGAAAACCCTCAAGCAGATATTTTAATTTAGAGAGGTTATTTTAAACTCACACTGGGCTGTGGACAACAGCAAACTTAAATCCTATCACTATTTCCATCCCAGGTCTCCAAGAATTCTCACTAATGGAATCCTACAGAAAATATGCAGATCACAAGAAAAAAATTTAAATTACACAAGAAAAATTTTAGAAGGTACATGAGAACAACCAGCAGAAACAAGATTTGCAGAAACTCACCTAAATGAACCCATTCATCACAGTCTCTAAAATAACCATGTTTAATATATTTTAAAGACATAAGAGACAAGTTTGCAAATATGTTCAGGGAACAAGACACTACTAAGAAAGTAGATTTGGAAAAAACCAAGATGGCGGCATAGGTAAACACCGGAGTTTGCTGCCTCGAACAACCACTTCAAAAATACAACTAAGAGACGGAACGGACATCACCCAGAACCACAGGAAGGCTGGCTGAGGAGAGATTCTTCAACTAGAAGGAAAGAGAACAGCATACCAAGGCTCAGAGGAGGCGCAGTGTGGAAAATACAGGAGGTGCGCGTGGAGCGGGCTGGTGGCTGAGGGCGCTGTTGTCTTTTTCAATCGGGAGGGAGTCCCAGGCTCTGAGCTCCAGATCTGGGTGAGTCTCTAGGGACTCAGACTCAAACGGTAGAAGCAGGATTGTCTGGCATCGGTCGGAACGCCAGGGCAGCTTTCTCTCCGAGGTTTGCAGCGGTTGCTGGGATTCTGAGAAGCAGAGCCTCTGAGAACGAGAGTGAGAGCAGCCATAACTGCTCCCTCCGCCCACCCTGTTGATGCCCTGCGACCCGCCCCGCCCAAGCCCTGCGCAGAGCCATTTGCCGGATAGCCTCAGGCAAAGGCTAGATTAGCACGTCTCCAGAGGACAGAAGTTTTCCCACTGCAGACACAGCTGATTCTCACAGCCAGTCGGCCTGGAGGTCAAATCCCTCTAGTATTAACTACAACAATCAAGGCTTAACTACAACAAGACTGCGCACAAAGACCACAAGGGGGTGCACCAAGAAAGCGTAAAAAATTCGGAGACAAAGAAACAGGACAAAACTATCAAGGGAGGATATTGAGTTCAGAACCACACTTTTGAGGTCTCTCAAGAACTGTCTAGAAGCCGCCGATAAACTTATTGAGATCTACAAGAAATCTAATGAGACCCTCGATGCTGTGATAAAGAACCAACTAGAAATTAAGCATACACGGACTGAAATAAAGAATATTATACAGACTCCCAACAGCAGACCAGAGGAGCGCAAGAATCAAGTCAAAGATTTGAAAAGCGAAGAAGCAAAAAACACCCACCCGGAAAAGCAAAATGAAAAAAGAACCCAAAAATACGAAGATAGTGTAAGGAGCCTCTGGGACAGCTTCAAACGTACCAACATCAGAATTATAGGGGTGCCAGAAGATGAGAGTGAGCAAGATATTGAAAACCTATTTGAAGAAATAATGACAGAAAACTTCCCCCACCTGGTGAAAGAAATAGACTTACAGGTCCAGGAAGCGCAGAGAACCCCAAACAAAAGGAATCCAAAGAGGACCACACCAAGACACATCATAATTAAGATGCCAAGAGCAAAAGAGAAAGAGAGAATCTTAAAAGCAGCAAGAGAAAGAAACTCAGTTACCTATAAGGGAGTACCCATACAACTGTCAGCTGATTTCTCAACAGAAACTTTGCAGGCCAGAAGGGAGTGGCAAGAAATATTCAAAGTGATGAAAAGCAAGGACCTACAACCAAGATTACTCTACCCAGCAAAGTTATCATTCAGAATTGAAGGTCAGATAAAGAGCTTCACAGATAAGGAAAAGCTAAAGGAGTTCATCACCACCAAACCAGTATTATATGAAATGCTGAAAGGTATCCTTTAAGAAGAGGAAGAAGAAGAAAAAGGTAAAGATACAAATTATGAACAACAAATATGCATCTATCAACAAATGAATCTAAGAATCAAGTGAATAAATAATCTGAGGAACAGAATGAACTGTTGATTATAATAGAATCAGGGACATAGAAAGGGAATGGACTGATTATTCTTGGGGGGGGAGGGGTGTGGGAGATGCGGGAAGAGACTGGACAAAAATTGTGCACCTATGGATGAGGACAGTGGGTGGGGAGTGAGGGCGGAGGGTGGGGTGGGAGCTGGAAGGAGGGGAGTTATCGGGGGGAAAAAAGAGGAACAAATGTAATAATCTGAACAATAAAGATTTAATTAAAAAAAAAAAAAAAGAAAGTAGATTTGGCCAAAGCCGGTTTGGCTCAGTGGATGGAGCGTCGGCCTGCGTACTGAAAGGTCCCAGGTTCGATTCCAGTCAAGGGCATGTACCTGGGTTGTGGGCACATCCCCAGTGGGAGATGTGCAGGAGGCAGCTGATCGATGTTTCTCTCTCATCGATGTTTCTAACTCTCTATCCCTCTCCCTTCCTCTCTGTGGAAAATCAATAAAATATGTTTTTTTTTTAAAAGTAGATTTGAAGAAAAAACTCAAAACATCTGGAAATAAAAATTTATAATTAAAATATCAAACTCAGGCCCTAACCGGTTTGGCTCAGTGGATAGAGCATCAGCCTGCGGACTCAAGGGTCCCAGGTTCGATTCCGGTCAAGGGCACGTACCTTGGTTGCGGGCACATCCCAAGTGGGGAGTGTGCAGGAGGCAGCTGGTCGATGTTTCTCTCTCATCGATGTTTCTGACTCTCTATCCCTCTCCCTTCCTCTCTGTAAAAAATCAATAAAATATATTTTTAAAAAAATATCAAACTCAGTGGGACATATTTAACAGATTAGATATAGTCAATGAAAGATTCACTGAACTGAAAGACAGAGTTAAGGAAGTTATCTGGAATATAGCACACACAAAAAGAAAAGTCAGAAAAATGAGAGAGAACTTTAAGAGACATTAAAGACTGAGAAAGGTCTAACGTAGGTCTAATCAGTCACAGAGGAGAAGAGAAAGCATGGGTAGAATCAGTATGTTTTTAAAAAAAAGATGCAGATGCTAAGTATCTTCCAAAACTACTGAAATCAACTCACAATAAATACTTAGCAGAAAGAATAATAAATATAAACCTAGACAAATCATTAAAACTGCAGAACCTCAAAGAGTTTTTAAAAAGACCTAGAAAGCACCCAGAGAGAAAAAATAGATTACTTTTAAAAGAGAAATAATCACAACAGTGAAAGCCCAGAGATAGTAAACTATCTTAAATGGCCTGAAGGAAAATAAGTATAACCTAGAGATCTATTACCAGCCCTGACCAGTTTCTCAGTGGTTAGAGCATCAGCCTGTGGACCAAAGAGTTGTGGGTTCCATTCCTGGCCAAGGGCATGTGCCTCGGTTACATGTTTGATCCTTGGCTCTGGTCAGGGCACGGACAGGAGGCAACCAATTGATGTGTCTCTCTCACATCGTTCTCTCTCTCTTTCTTTCTCTCTCTCTCTCTCTCTCTCTCTCTCTCTCTCTCTCTCTCCCTCCTTCCTCCCTACCCTCCACTCTCTCTAAAAAAAGAAATCAATGGAAAAAATATCCTCAGGTGAGGATTTAAAAAAAAGAGAGAGAAAGAAAAAATAGAGTTCTATTACTAGTGAATACCTGTAAAAGATCTTTAGGAACAGGAAAAATAAAGCTTTTCAGACAAATAAAAATTGAAAAACTGTGTCATCAAAAGAGCCTCACTAAATAAACTCTAAAGAATATACTTAAGGCAGGAAAAAAAGGATACCAGGTGGAGGGTCTGAAATGCTAAAGGAAATTAAAAGAAAGAAGTAAATACATGGAAAGTCTAAATAAACATTTACTGGCAAAATAATAACAACAACAACAAATAAAACAAAAATAAAAACAGTAATAATTTGTCCTTTAGAGTTTAAGAGGAAAAGAATAATTAAAATACATGACAACAGCACTAGCCGGTTTGGCTCAGTGGATAGAGTGTCCGCCTGCAGACTGAACGGTCCCAGGTTCAATTCCAGTCAAAGGGCACATGCCTGGGTTGTGGGCTTGATCCCCAGTAGGGGGCGTGCAAGAGGCAGCCAATCAATGATTCTCTCTCATCATTGATGTTTCTATCTCTCCCTCTCCCTTCCTCCCTGAAATAAAAAATATATAAATTTTAAAAATAATAAAAATAAATAAAATATATGACAACAGCAGCATATAAATTAGGACAATAAATGGAAAGAGAATGAATAGAATTTAAGCCTTCCATGGTCCCTGTATTATTTAGGAGGAGAGTGAAAATGCTGAATAACATTTTTTACTTTTAGCAAGACAAGTATACATACTTTAATTCCTAAGGTAACCACGTAAAGAAAAAAAGGAAACTAGTGTGTGTGTGGGGGGGGGGGGGGGGGGGGGGGGGGGAGGAAGGGGGAATGGGGGCGTGGAAAAAAGTCCAAAAGGAAGAAAAGAAAAAAAGAAAAGAAACAGAATGAGAAAATACTGGGGAAAAATATTTGCAAAACATTTATCTGAAAAGGGGCTTATCCAAATTATAGAAATAACTCTTAAAACATAATAAAGACAACTTGATTTTTTAAATGGTCAAAAGATTTGAACAGATACTTGCCAAATAATATATACAAATGGCAATTAAGTATATGAAAAGTCACTTATCATCCTTAGTCACCTAGAAAACACAAAACCAAAATGAAATAGCACTGCAGCCCCAGCTGGTTTGGCTCAGTGGATAGAGCATCAGCCTGCAGACTGAAGGGTCCCAGGTTCAATTCCAGCCAAGGGCACATGCCCAAGTTGCGGGCTCAATCCCCAGTGGGGGGTGTGCCAGTCAATGATTTTCTCTCATCACTGATGTTTCTATCTCTCTCTCCCTTTCCTTTCTTCTCTGAAATCAATAAAGATATATATTAAAAAAGAAAAAGAAATAGCACTGCATATCCACTAGAATAGCTAAAGTAAAAAAGATGGACAATACCAAATGTTGGCAAGGATGCAAAGAAAGTGGAATTCTCAGACACTGCTAGAAGGAATGTAAAATGGTTCAAACACTTTGAAAAATAGTTTTGCAGTATATTATAAAGTTAAACATTTACCATATGACCAAAGAAATCCACTCCTAGGTATTTACCCAAGAAAGGCGAAAACATATGTTCGCAAGACACTCATACAAAAGTTCATGGCAGCTATATTCATGGCAGTTATATATAGAGGTGCAGTGCACAAAATTTGTGCACTTGGGGGACTCCCTCAGCCCAGCCTGCTCCCTCTCACAATCCGGGAGCCCTCAAGGGATGTCTGACTGATGGCTTAGGCCCGCTCCACACAGACATCCTTAGCGTTGCCGTGGAGGCGGGAGAGGCTCCCACCACTGCCGCTATGTTCACCAGCCATAGCTTCTGGCTGAGTGGCGCTCCCCCTGTGGGAGCACATTGACCACCAGGGGGCAGCTCCTGCATTGAGAGTCTGCCTCCTGGTGGTCAGTGCACGTCATAGTGACTGGTCATTTCGCCATTAGGTCAATATGCATATTAGCCTTTTATTATATAGGATAGCCCAAAAAGGGGATTAAAAATGGCGACGGAGTAAGTGGATGCTGCCCGACATGCTCCCAGGACCAAACTGGAATTACAACTAAAATACATAATAGCCCCAAACTAGAAACAACCCAAATGTTCCATCAACAGGTAACTAGATAAACAAAACTGTGGCATATCCATACAACAGAATATTATACAATAAATATAAAAGAATGAAATATTGATAACATGTAACAACAACATGAACAAATCTCAGAAACATTATGCTAAGCAAAAGAAGCCAGACACACGAGCGCACACTTATGATTCCATTTATATAAAACTCTAGAAAAGACACATCCAATGCATAGTGACAGAGAGCAAATAAGATTTCCTGGAGCCAGGGATAGGGATGGAGATCAACTGTGATGGGCACAAAGAGAACTTTTGGGGATGATAAAAATATTCTGTATCTTGATTATAATGATGGTTACTTAAGTATATAAATTGGTCACATGTATTGAAATGCACCCTTAAAATGTGTGCATTTTATTGTATATAAGATTTACTTCAATGACATTGATTTAAAAAATTGAATGGTATCTATATATATAAAAGGCTAATATGCAAAGTGTCCCCTCAGGAGTTCAATCGCTCGCTACGACATGCACTAACCACCAGGGTGAGACGCAGAATGAAGGCAGGCCCCGGCCAGCAGCCAGGGAAGGAAGGCCCCAATCAGCCCTGATTGCCTGCCAGGCTAGGGACCCTACCCATGCATGAATTTCGTGCACCTGGCTTCTAGTAGTATATAAATCCAAATATACAAACAATTCTTTTACCAACTGGTCATGAACAAACATTTTCCACTGTGAGAGGGAGTTTCCTCCTCGCCCATAACAACAGTAAATATGAACCCAGAAAACCTTGATTTGCCCAAATTGTATCCTTCTGCTAGCTTCTTACCTGTGGCCCACTTGAGCCTCAAACAACTTGCGAGAATTCTGATTCCGCCACATTCCTCATCTGTACTTTAGTCCCTCTTCTAGTCTCAGATCAGATTCAAAGATCACTTTCTTCATCAAAAAACAATGGCTGCTCAGATATGGGATTTGGGATGCTTGCGTTGCTGATCTGTCTCAATTAAGTCCAGAGAAGTTTTTGTGTCTTCTGATATAGAAGGCTGGACACTTGAGGCCGGAGTGTAATTTACTAGCTGTGTAAACTTACACTACTTAACCTTTCTGATATGTTTCTCATCATCTATAAAATAAGACACAAAATATCTGCTCACCTGTCTCAGAGGGCTAATAGGAGAAATCAAATGAGAATTCACATATAGCAACTAAAAAATGTCATTAGATATTATCACAGTGTTGTTATGTTGTCATTATTGGCCACTACCTCTGGAAGCTACAATTTTCCCCAGACCAACATTTAGTTGGTTAGGGTCCAAAGTACAACTTACTCCCCCCAACCTCCATCCCTAGAATACACCAGCTCCCTCTGTGTATTCAATGAACATATCAAACCTGAGCCCTCTGTAAGCTACACATTCAGAATTCTATTCTTCAGGAAAAGCTTAAAGAGAGCTCAGAAAAGGCAGCTGGGAATCCTGCTGCCAACATTCCACCCAATTCTGTCTCTTTTTCAGAATAAGTCCATCCTGGAGCAAAAAAAAAAAAAAAAAAAATCAAATTTAGAAGCTATAAAATGGCAACAGAGATGAAGTATCTAGCTCACATTAACTATTGGGCAATGATGGGATATTGCATTTCTGCACTGTACACAGAAGCAGCCATGTACATCAAACCACACTATTACCTTGGGGCAAAAACAGACATTTCTTCGATTGACATGATAAGAGACTTAATTATTGGTATAAATGAATTTTCTCCTTTCTTTAGCTTTTCATAACTGCTTCTCCTCCCCAGACTAAAGTAACAGATTCATTCTAAAAACAACATGGACCCTGGAATCCAGAATTGGGTAGGCCACTGACAAACCTTACTTTTTCTTCTTTTCCAGAAAATTCTGAGGGAAGAAGTCTATGCTAAGCAGCCTGTTGATAGTTATATCTTGCCCCAAGGAACAGGGGGTATAGCTGAAGGATGCATCTTCCCCTGGCCTGCTTTCTAAAGCCTAGCCTCTTCTGACCTTTGAATCTATTTCTCACAAAATGTGTTAGCCAAGCTGACTCTCTGTTAATTTACTCTGAAAATGAAGGTCAGGCAGTGCTGATTACCTGTAGAAATCTACCCATGGATCCTTGAGGAGAAAAAGCCCAAGGGTTCTACCACCAGAAATACAGAGGAGGAATGAGAGGGCCAGTTTATGCAGCTAAACTCAAGCTTAACCTCTTATGAAAGGTGGATTTCCTGTACAACTATTCTGACAAGCAGAGGATTAGGCACTTCATACATTCTGCTTGGGTAAGAGACTCAGACAGAAGTGAACTGCCACAGAGGAGCAAATCGCTTTACTGAAGATCTCTAAGGTGGCTGCATGCTTAAGACAAAGAAATTTTGGTTGTGAATGGAACTTCCCAACTCGAGTCAACCTGCATACACAACAATGCCATGTAGGTGTGAGGTCCCCACACATCTGAGTTAAGCTCTATCGGTCCCATATAGACAGCTATGATTCTCTATCTCTCTGGAGGAGCACATGTGGCACTTTACCTCCTGCAATTCAGGATTACTAACCAACCATAAAAGCAAGCATAAATGATTATGAAAGGAATGCCAGTCTAGCCCTGCCTCAATCCCAGCCCCTAAATGTTCCCTAAAGGGAGGAAACACCAATGGCACACATAAGAAGTGTCTCTTGGGTGCCCTCTTGCTGCCACCAGGGCTTCTCTGCAAGGCTGAAATACAGCCCTAGTCTATGAACTGGTAGAGGAGGAAAAAGGGAGGGCCAGGGCACAGAAAAGGGAAGTTATTCCAGTGGTGGCCAATGAATAACATCCAATGATTTATAGGAAGTATAATCCAATAATGCAGTAAAATAAAACAGTGTGTGCATGAGATGGTTTTGATTCCAGGAATTATAAAACATATTTTTTAAAAAGGGAGAGAGAGCAAGAGGAGAAGAGAAAAAGGAAGAAAAAGAAAAAAGGGGGGGAGGGCAGATTGGAGCAAATTGGGCACAGATGGGGGATGCAATGGGCTTTTAGTGATGCTCTACCACAAATGTTGCTTTAATTATTCCTTTTCAAAAACTAGAGTTTTATTTCCTTAAATTACAGAATTTTTAAAAAATTAAAATTCTTGGCATGCTTGTGGTTTAGATCAACAGTTCATCCTCCAGCATCACGTCAGCCAATCAGATGGCTACTGAAGTGTTAAATGCTGAGGCAGGTGGAGAAGGCCCGATTTCTCCCTTCAGGCTTGGGAATGCCATAGAGCGATTACCAATTGTGACATCACTCTGGGAACCACCTATCACCACCACAAGATAATGTTGGACACAGGCCAGGTAAAAAACATACTATTCAATGAGAGCTGGCTTGCCTTTTTCACCCATACATTCAATAATTACTGAGTGTCTAATAAATTCCAGGCACTATGCTGAGGGACCCCAAACATCCCTCAAATTTATCTGTCCCCAACCACTTCACTATAGAGTACTAGGATTCTAGATTCTTCATAGTCCCACTAACGTGGGATTTTTGCATAGGGCCCATTCATTAGAGGAGGAGGTAATAGCTCCCCCACCAATAGCTCTGAGTGTTAAGATCACTGCTGAGACTGGAAAGTTTAGTTGGTAAAATGAGTGGCATAACTCAACTTATTTTCTCCTAAGGGCAGGGGGACAAATATGACCTCACAACCTCTGCCTCCCTGAGCTCTGGGGAAAACTACAACCTAGGAAAAGGGGAAAGATGCCTTTCTCTCACCACCATCTAAGCTTTTTCCTCCATTTTGTCTTGTGTGGTGTCCAAAGCTTTTAAACAGTTCTCTGTCTCTCTTGACAAGAAAAACACATCTGAAAAGTAATAACACTAAAGTGATAATATCATTCCTACCCCCGGATTATAGGTAATTTGAAAAAAAGACAGTTCTATAAGGTTAACACTGAACACACACACAAATAAAATGAATTCGGGGTATCATAAAGGACATATGTTTTAGTAAGGACATCCCTGCTGCTCTCCAAATCATATGCTTTAGGACCACATCTACAGGGAAAGCCCAGGCACAGATTGAGAGGACCTCGACTGCCTTGGGGACCACTGATCACCTCTGCTTCATGCTGGAACGTTCCTTCTCCACAGAGTCCAGGAACTGACTGATGCAAACACCCACCCAGAAGGATATGTCCAAGAAGGAATGGAAAGAAAAATGATGGCCCAGATGTTCTGTAACTTGCACTGACTGCCAAATCACCACAGACCCCAAGCACCTGGGAGGGCCAAGCAGCGTCAGGCCCTTGCTTCCTGGTTTCAGACAGTCAGGGTCCCACAGCTGGGTGGCTGGCGACTCTGACAGCAAGCAGAGTGGCCTGGAGAGAAGACTTTAGAAGGGCACTGGCTGACAGGACTTTGGGGCTGAACACTCAGGGCTGATTTATCACTTCCTTACTCATAAAAATGTGATTCAAACTGCTGCTGATTAGTGAAGGATTTAAACCTTTACCCTCTCCCCAACCCCCTTCCTTCTCCACCCCCGGCACAGATGCTGCTGCTCAGCCACAACACCCCCTTCTTGCCACTGTCCATGCAAGCACAGCACAGGGGCCCAGAGAAGATGACTCATATGCTGGGAAATGGAAAAGTGCATCTTCCCACCAACCAGCCCCGCTGTGTGCTCTGCTCACCCCTCTCCCAATGGCAGCCCACACAGTGGGGTCTGGACGGCCGCCTCAGCTGCACACCGGGTACTTGGCAGCATGTCCACAGAGCTCTCTGTCCTAGTTGAGTGTTATATCCTGTGGCCCAGGCTGTTTATCCCTGAAACACCCTAGGAACTTCTGACCACCTCATATCATCCTCCTCTTGGCCCCAGTTGCCTCATGGAGGTGAGCATCAGGACAAGGCCAGAAATGAGTAGCAGGGTCTCAGGCACAGGCTTTGGCATGTCCTTCCTGGCTAGCAGGTCCTCATACAACAACCATGGAGAAGAGTACTAAAAAAGTTCCGTGGCCTCAACTGGGGAAACCACCTATTTCCTTCTTTCTCTGTTCTCACCATCTCACCTTCCTTTCGTCTGTATCTTTTCACCTTTACTAAACAACAGCTACAAGAAAAGGACTCACTGGTGGCCTACGAAAAAGCCAAGGTGTTCCTTTTCATGGAGCAGAAGCTGCTGACAACAGATGCTTCACAGGCAAGAGCCGCAGGTCCTTTACATTCACACCTCCCAAGATTACAGGTCACTTGATGCTAGAAAAATACCTTGGCCGAGGCTGCAGCTCTGTGACAGCAGCTCACTGAACTCTGTGGGTTGAGGGTAGAGGAAGGCAGGACAATGAATAGGAGGGCACCTCAGGAGGCCTCATTTCCTGAGTCCATTGAGCTTCCCACTTGGTAGCTAAACCAGCAGAGTCATGAAGAAGGAATCAATCTCCTGCCCCTTTGGACTTCACAGCCTTACCAGGACAGCACTTGACAAACTTTATTTCCTCCTTCCTGGAAACCACCACTGTCCCCCAGACAGCATGCTTTCCTCGGAGCTGTTCTCAGGAATAATTAGCCAAGTTCAAAATGGCACCTCAGCCTCTGCATCTTGCCTTCTGCTGGGAATTCTAAATGCTGTAAGCAGCCAACTTGAGCGGAGAAGATCAGATATGACTGAAAACCCAGACAGACTAGCAGAGAGCCTTACAGAGTCCCAGGAAGAACCAAGTTTCAAGGGAAATTGTGGCATACCCACTCATCAGCAAGCTAATGTAGAACCCTCAAAAATAAATGGGAAGAAAAATAAATCAATTTCAGAGTGAGAGAAAGCACCAAGAAAATGTGCAATAAGACCCTGGCTGGGTAGCTCAGTTGGTTATAGCATCATCCTAATATGCCAAGGTTGTGAGTTCGATTCCCAGTCAGGGCACATACAAGAAGCAACCAACAAATATATAAATAAGTGTAACAACAAATCAATGTTTTCTCTCCCCCTCCCCAATCAATAAACATTTTTTTAAAGAAAAGAAAAAGTGCAATAAGAGAACTAGTAATAACCTGTCCAGAAACACCAGGTCTGTTTTACAATGGAGTCTCCATGGGGCAATTCCTATTTCTTGGCATTTCAGATAATAACCTTTCAGCCAGGAAACCAAACTTCACTCTCTGTCAATGCTTTAAAACAATTTTTTTAGCATCATGGAACAAATCTCCCTTACAAACAAACACAAAATAATGTTATTCCTATATTACATATTTCCATCAAGTTAAACCTCATATTCTTACCTAGATGGGAAGGGAAGGGGTAGGAGGAAGAGGAAAAGGGGAAGAGGAAGAGGAAACAGGAAAGGGAAAGGGAAAGGACGGGATCCTGGTAACATCCTTTGGCTGTGACCTGGTCATCAGAACATTTAAAAATCCTGTCAATGAGCATCTGTCTGACCCCTCCCACCCCATCCCCTGCCTCAAAAAACCTCAGTGTTCCAAAAAGCATTTCAGAATACACACCAATATGTTAGCCAAACTCTGGGCCTGGTGATTTTTGTGCTTCCAATTTGAGTCACCAAAGCTCATCAATTCTCTGTTCTTACTCCCTGGCAGGCTCCCACAAGGGATATCCCACAGGGAACTAGACTTTTCCATATTGAACAAACAGGGTACATGAGTCCAGAAACAGCTATTCCCAGTCCCTGCCAAGCGTATGGTCTCTGCGATGAAACATTTCAGCAATGCCTCTCCCCTGGGAGAGGCTCTGGATCTGCAGACTCCAAGAGGCCTTGCTGCTGCCTTTAGCATGGCCAGATGTGCAACAGCATCTCTGGGTTTGCAAATTAAGCTCTATACCCATGATTCCCTCCTTCCATCCCACCCAAGCACTAGAGAGTCATACAGATTTCAGAGAGCAAATTAAGGATGTGAGAGGCAATGGTGGGGAAGAGGGTGTGTGTGTGTGTGTGTGTGTGTGTGTGTGTGAGAGAGAGAGAGAGAGAGAGAGAGAGAGAGAGAGAGAGAGATGGGGGGTAATTAGTGGTATGGTAGCATAGGAAAAAAAGCTATATTAATCTTTATCTGTCTAGATAAAGAAAGTGAACATGCCTTACCTTTCAACTGGGAGTTGTGTACAGCAAACATGTTGATGGTCATAAGCTGCAGCATGCGAGTACTTCCAACAGGAGAGGGACTATGCTGCAACAATACCTGGAACTCCTTGAGCACCTTCTCAGCCACTGCAGGGAATGTCTCCATCCTACAAATACACCAGCCCATCAGTGAGAGACATCCCCAAGAGCACTGGTACACACACACACACACACACACACACACACACTCTCTCTCTCTCTCTCTCTCTCTCTCTCTCTCTCTCTCTCTCTGAAAGCAGACAACTAACGCATAGGGTGTCTCCTTGCTACTTTCACAAACCTTCCTACAATCCTAAGATTGTGGACAAATTTAAGAGAAAGAAGTGTTCGAGGTTTGGAAATAAATCAGCTCAATTTTGGATAAATTGCTATGAGTTATTATGCTTTGGTATGTTATTTCCTAACCCTTGGCAATAACTGGATTCAGGCTGAAATGAAATCAAAGTTTCTCTCTGAAACAATTGGTTTTTCTAAATAGCAAACAAATTTCCTTTAAGCTTTAAGACCTACATATTCCCCAAACTCTCTGGTTCACAAATCTAAAGATTCTTTACTCAAGGCTTTACTTCAGGAAACCAGAAACAGTTTTCTGCTGCCGTCTTCTCAGGCATTGTCTCACCAACTGTTCCACCTGAGGGTCCCATACTTCCCCTGGAAGAATTCTCAGACTGAGGGCCCCAATGATCTGTTTCAGCCTTTCCTGTGTTGCTGTCCTCCTCACTCTCACAAGACTCTGCTCATCAAGGTCTGCATGTTTTCAGGCCAGTGGAAATATAATGCCCTGGCCAACTGCCACTCCTAATACAGGAAGAGCCTGTAATGTAGGGAGGTAGAAATCTAGCCAGTGACCTAGGGCTCCTAAAGAGAGGTCATTCAAACCGCTGACTGCCAAATGTGGCCACTGGATCCCAAACAGTGGTGCATGCCTGGAGCTCCTCTGGCAATACGAACAAACCACAGCTGAAGTTGTCAGAAAGAAAAAGCAAATTCAAACTTGGTGCTAGAGAGAGAAGCCAGGCGCATTGAGCCTTAGGGCGATGCTGAACAATTCGTGGTCAACAAAGTATCTTTTATCCATCCTCAACGCCCCCCCACCCCCCCCAAAAAATGTTTGTAGTGCACTGGGTGACGGGGTGAGGAAGAGCTTCAGGCTGGATTAATAAACAGCTTCTGAAAAGCCACAGGAAAGGAAATCCTTCTCAAAAAAGACAAAACAGTTTCAAGTCCTAGAGAAAGGTGCTTCTAGTGTAACCCAAACCATGATCCTTTCCCCACTGAGTAGGACCCTCCCCAGGTTAGCAAACTCCAGAGATTTCTGGCATTTTGGCAATCTTCATTCATTGCCCTTGGATGGCAACTCTTATTACTGACCTTCTGATACCCAGAAATCATGCCACAACTATGGGTCAATTACAGTTTATATTCCAGTTCCCTTCTCTGCTGAGCTGTCTTCATTTTCACTGGCATAAAACATACCATGCATTTGCTCCCACCTCCCCATAAGCCATTTCAAGTGCCCCATCCCCCACAAAAAAATATAAAACACACACGCACACACAAAACCCACCAAAAAAACCCTCTTTTTCCCCCTCTAAAATGTTTCAGAACCATTAAAACTCTTGGTAGGTTTGGAATGGCAGAATGATATGTTTGGAGCTGGATTGGATCCATTTTCCCCATGGGCTATAACAAAGGTTTCATTTTAAATCCTGACACTGTGCAGCACTCTTTCTGGTCGGAGGTGGGGAGGGGGGCTAGCACTTCTCATTACGAGAATAGCAGAGTTCACTCTGCTTGAAAAGCAGCCACACTGGGCAAGTTTCAGAGCCATGTGTCTCCGTGTTGAAAGGCGGTAGAGAGCCAACACAGAACGACATGACAGAGTGTCACGTGGGACAGTCTTGCTTCGAAGCTGTGTCTGAGGAAACCTCTTCTCTGGGACGGGAATTGAAACAGATCCATTAACGCTCCCTAGGTCAGACTGGGGTCTGAAAGGAGCACCAGGCCAAATATCCACATCTTCTTTTTTATTTGTTTGTTTTTTCAATCTTCCCTTCGCCTTTCAACTCATTCGCCATCAACAAAAGGAAAAAAATCAAATGCATAAGGATGTTAGAATAACTTCAGTTCTGAGATATGAGGGAAGATGGATCTACTCAGACAAAATCACTTTGTCAGGAAGTAACTGAGGGACACGCAGATAAAAGACTCTTCCTCAGCGCTCAATAATGGGGCTTCTGGTTCCCAATTTTGTAGCTAAAATGTTATCTGATTTTGGCTTCAAATTACCATAAGTAGTTTTATGTCTTCCTCTTTGCTCCACCCCCATATTAAAGTACAAAAATCATACTAAAACTGAGATAATGACAGAATACAACTTATGTTTAGAAACAACCCACAAAATAGAATTATGGTTTTGATGGATATATATGTAAATATGTAAATGCAGTAAAAAGGTCTGAAAGATTATATAACCTGATATCTAGTGTTATCTCTTTGGAGAGCACAGGGGCTTGGGGAGAGCTGAAAGAAATTTTGGTCTTAGCTATAATGTTATGTTTTTAGAAGATTTTATATATTACTAAATAATTGTTAGCCAAGATGCAGCAATAGCAGTAGCAACAGAGGAGGAGGAGCAGGAGAAGAGAAAGCATAAAAAGATGGTAATTTGCTCTAGCTGGTTTGGCTCAGTGGATGAAGCATCGGCCTGCAAACTGAAGGGTCCCAGGTTTGATTCCGGTCAAGGGCACATGCCCAGGTTGTGGGCTTGATCCCCAGTGGGGGACTTGCAGGAGGCAGCCGATCCATGATTCTCTCTCATCCTGGATGTTTCTATCTCTCTCTCCCTCTTCCTTCCTCTCTGAAATCAATAAAAATATATATTTTTTAAAAAGATGGTAATTTATAACAGCAAAAATTGGAAGTATCCTAAAATGCCCAGTTACAGCTACTGGTTAAGATGGCACATCTGTAAAATTTAATTCTATTTCTTAAAAGTTATATTAGATTTTTTAATCATGTTGGTGAAGTTTTACATATATTAAATGGAAAGTTTTAAAGTAGTTTAATCTGAACCCTTTTGACATATATTTGTAAAAATAAATGTGTGTGTGACGTATATAGAAAAAAGATAAAAATATACATCCAATGTCAACAGTGGATAATTATCTCTGGATAGTGAGAATATGGTTAATTTTTTCTTTCTTCTTTTTGTTGGGTTTTCTAAATATTTTATGTGATTTACAATAAGTACTATGTACAATGAAAAGATTTCTCCTACAATGCATACTACTGACTTTTATAGAAAACAATTATAATTTTACAAGTATATCAAAATACAAACATTATATTTTTAACAATTCAAAGTCCAAGATAAATACATCAATTTTTGAATTCCAAGAGATCTTGAAGCAGTGCAAATAGCATGATGAGGCAAGCAAGTGAAAACTAAACTGGTAACTTTAACCAACACAATAACAGGAAGCAAAATTATTCTACTTATCACAAATCAAAAGTCTATAGCAGTGATGGCAAACCTTTTGAGCTCGGCGTGTCAGCATTTTGAAAAACCCTAATTTAACTCTGGTGTCGTGTTACATATAGAAATTTTTTGATATTTGCAACCATAGTAAAACAAAGACATATTTTTGATATTTATTTTATATATTTAAATGCCATTTAACAAAGAAAAATCAACCAAAAAAATGAGTTCGCGTGTCACCTCTGACACGCGTGTCATAGGTTCGCCATCACTGGTCTATAGGCTGCTGGCTTCTTGACTTCCCTCAGTGGAGTCCAAAGGCAGGTCTGATCTGCCTGCCTCTCACCAGGAAAGCAAGTGTCTGTTAGAAGGCATTCTACACCCCTGATTGATTCCTCTTCCTGTGCCTGAGAGGATTCTATCCCAATCCTTTAAAACTGCAGAAGATACAGTCATTTTCAGGCTATGCATTTCACTGACTTAAGGGACTGCTTTCTGGAGTGGTCTCTAGAGACACCTTATCTCATTTGAATGGCAGTTTTAAGAAACCAGTTTTTCAGACAACATGGAGTGACTCAGACAGTGACTAACGGGGCAGGACCCAACCTCTTAGATACTAAGGAACACAGCTGAGATAGACAACATTGTCTTCAGAAAAGAATCAGGCTTCCGAACTCTTCTCAACTTCTTAATTTTAAAAAATAGAACAAGACAAAAGCAACCCAGTAGCAAACAAATAAAACTAAGCTGAGTGACAAGGGAGACATGAGAGAAAAAAAAAATCACAGTGCTACAGAACATAAGGACTGGAGTGGACCTTGGGTAGCTTCTACTTAAACAACTGATAAGGAAATCGAAGCCCACAGAGGCTCTGACTTGTTCATTCTCAAGGTTTTGTAACTAGTCAGTGGTGAAAAATAAGTTCTTTGGCACTTGATTCCATCTAACACTCCACACCTCTTTTTCACTGGATGCTGAGAGTAAGGAGGCTTGGGTTGCACACAGTAGGCATTCAAGCATATGCTGATGCAATTTGCAATGCTGGGCACAGAGAAAATGAAGATTGGAGAGCAACACTGGGGCTTTTCTCAAAAGGCAGGCCAGACAGTGGATGTGTCTTCAGCTGCTCCCCATTACAAACTCCTCACTCTTAATTCGTTTTCAACGCCTCCGACATTTCACATCTTCTTGGTAATTAGGCAACAGTCCATGTTGTTGTGTGTGGCTTGGGCTCATTGCTTTTCTAGTCTTACAGACTTCTATACTTTTTTTTCCAATAGCAAAGTTTTTACTGTTTCTGCCTTCCAGAATAAACATGGGACTCAATTCTCTTTCACCTCCAGGGGAGCATAGGAAGAATAGTCATCAAGGGGCTGGAGCGCCTAGACTTTACATACGTTCTCCTCATGTGAACACTACTATAACTCATTTTTTATGAAGGTGCAACTAGACTGGCCTTATCTTTTGCCAAGAGAATATGTTATATGCAGGGATGGAAGAGATACTGAAAAATAAACTGGACCACAGCAAACCATCTCTGACAAATGAGATAATCTTTAAAGGATTTCAGAAAAGAAAATTCCTGAACATCTTCTCTGTGAAATTTTCTTACACCTAACCCAAATCTCTCCAGCTGCAACATAAGCCTACTTTCTCTTGTTGTCTTCCCACAGAAATCAAAACTACCTGGTTATAACTCTTTTATAGTTAAACACAGGGGAACAAACAGCTGTCTTTAAATAAATCATTTTTTACCTTAACTTTTTCAAGATTAATTTTTCCTCTAGAAATCATTTTCTAGCTTTTTAATCATTACTGTGATTCTTTCTCAAGCCTCCTCCAAAAATATATATAAATAAATGTGAGAATTTTAAAAGAGGGGAAAAAATATTAATGCCTAACTTGACAAAAATATATCCTAAATATTCCTACATTCCGGACCAAGATTTATAACTTCTTTAGTCCCAAAAGTCTCTAAAAAAACTAACAAATACCTAGAGCAGTGGTTCTCAATCAGGAGCAATTTTGCCCCCAGAGAACATTTGGTAATGTCTGGAGACATTTTTAATTATCACAACTGGGGCAGAGGGGGGGCACAATGCTACTGGCATGTAGTAGGTAGAAGACTGGATGCTGTTAAACATCATATGATGCACAGGACAGCTCCCTACAACAAAGAATTATAATGCTCAAAATATGAATAGTATAGAGATTGAGAAACCCTGACTTAAAGCAACATGGTACATGAAAATGTAAAGAACAAACATGAGAAAAGGAGAGGAAAACTGAGTGAAAAGGTAGTAAGGGAAAGAAAGATTTAAAAAATGAGAACTAAAAAAGATGATAAAGTGATAAAGAACCAAAGTAGCTATTTTAAGTGCAACACAATAGTACTTCCTGCTATAAAATGATACTGATATCATCTTGCCCACTTGAAACTGCAGCTTTACATTCCTCACTAATAACTGACCTGGGTCTACTATAACCTACCTACTAGAATACGAACTAGATCCTTCTCTCCAATCTTTCACAGTCTATTCATTTCTGTAATGATTCACTCATTCATACAACAAATATTTGCTGAGCATCTAGTACATGATAAGCACTAAGATACAACACTGTTAGGCAAAAACTCCTGCCAAAGTAGACTTACATGGGGGTAGGAGAGGTAGTGAGAGGGGAGCTAATGATGCACCTAGTTTACTTTTCCTAAGTGAATCTCCTCACACTTATTTCTAATAATAGGGGTACATCTATTGGCAGTACTCGTCTCCCAAGTCATTTAAAGACTACCTTTGTGATAATCATCACTGTCACTCTTATCTATGTTTGATAATAAATGAATATGTAATAAGCATACTTTCTAGTTCAACATCCATAGAACAATGTTTCTTCAAAGCAGGACAAAGCCTTTCAGCCTCTCCCACTAAGAAAACCTTCTAGAGCATTAGAGATAAACTTACAAGGTTATGACAGAAAGTGAAAGGAAAACACTGACAACAACAGTGAGATCTATAATCCGAAACAAATCACCTCAAAGGGTAGCTTACAATAAAACCTCCAAGTCAGAAAACATTAAAATGCAGAAGAGCTCTCTAAGAGCACCGCCACCTAGTCCTCTCCGAGACGGAAGAGCACTCAGCGCACACGTGCTCTGGTGTGCAGGCGTTAGTCAGGCTTTAGGATTGCTGGTTTTATACAGTGGAAAACAACTCTGATCCACCAAAGGAACACTCAAAACTTGATCTCTGTCCAGGGATTTAATGGGTGAAGTAACAGGGTTTTGCACACACAGCACCTTCCCTGAGATTTATATGTAAATCCATGGGAGATGGTGAAACCTAGAAAAGTTTTAGCATTTACTGAGATCAGCAATATGGTACAGAAACCTGAGCATAGAAGGAAGGGGTATGGTTCAGGAGGAAGAAAAAATGTTGGGAGGGGAAAAAAAATGCTACTCTTCTCTTTAAGGGAAAATGAGTGGACAGTATTCTTCCCAAGGAGGACCCTTGGCAGTTGCACCCAGGAAATGAACATGACTTCTTTAAGGAGCTCCTAGGGGGCTGAGATGGAAGGCAGAGGAAAGAGAAATCCAGAGGGATTAAGAGTGGGGGGTTGAGAAAAGACTGTGTTTAAAGGGGGCTTTAGTAAAGGTAGAGAAAGAGGGATGACATAGGGATGGAGAATCATATTTCCCAAACTTCATGAGCAAAGTAGGAGTGAGTGAAGGGAAGAGAAGGTGGAGGCCTCTAAGAATTCACACCCTGTGCCCTCAGTTACAAACACAGTCTAGTTGCTAACAATATTAAATTCCAAAATGACTTGTAATGTAGGAAAATAAAATAAACATCCTGCACACTTACCCAATCCGGGTAAACAGCTTCCCATGGGCATGGAGAAAACTGAGGATGAACCTTTTGTTCAGCTGCATGGGAAAAAGAGAGGAGAAAACAATTAAACTTTCCCCAGTTTCCTGTTACTGAACAGAGTCCCTAGTGACACAATAACCTGGCCAGGGTCTAAGGGGTGGGCACTAGGGATGTGAACCAAATAGACATGCCCAAACTCTCACACAGACCCAGGGCACATGCCCAACAGCTGCTGCTCAACTGAGCCAAAATGACAGCAGCCTCAGTGAGTGGATAGCACCCTCTGCTGGCAGCAGTGCCTGTGTGCAGGGAATGAAGAGTTGAATCCCAACTAAGCTGAGTGGAAAGATGCCTGCAGCTCTCTGAAATCTGTGAGCCACTCTTACACCATGATGATGGAAATGAAACACTGACATGGACAGGGATAATAGTGATTTTGGATAAGTCCCTAATCTTATTCATGAGTTATTTTTCTTTCTAACCAAGAAAGCAGGACTCTTCTTTGGTAAACAAGGATAAAGTAACCCACCACTAACTAGCTCATCAAATTATACGTCTCCATCTTTTAAGACTAAAGTTCAATTTCAAGGTCTGGAGCTGAAAATTCAAGTGTTCACAGGAGGCCAGGTTTGAAATAGGCTGGTGGGGACAGTAGTAATCCATGGCTGGTCTACTCTTTATGGACCCAGGATTATCATTTCTTTCCTTTTTTTTTTTTGTCTTTTAAAGAAGAGCTGAAAGCTGGGTTTTTATGTGAAATCCTCTAGCTTTTAAATGTTGGCTTCCAATTAAAAAAAAGAAAAAGGAAAAAAAGTAAACATTAGGCAAAACACGAACATGCCAGCCACATCTGGCCCATGAAGTAAAAATTTACAATCTCAGTTCCATGTTCTCGAAAACCTACTGCTATTAAAACTGAGGGGAGAGATTCCTCTGAGCAAAACAAGGGTGGAAATTTAACTCCAAAGAAAGCGAAGATAATAAAAGATCAAATCTTGTTGTCATCTTCCCTGGTCTCCTAGAAGCAATATGCTCAGAGGAGTCAAGAATCTTGATCTCAGGGGGTGATTAGGGCAAGGAACAGTCCAGCACCTCTGGATACTCTGCCCAAGAAAAAAAAACCTCTTTTGATTTACTCCCTTGCAAAACAGAACGCCAATCAAGTTATGGCCATTCTATCTATTTCATACAGAAGCTAGGTGTGGGAAAAGGAGTGCATTCTCACCCCACCAATGACTTCAACAGCAAATTCTGCATACAAACTTCAATCTTTATCTTTGTTTAAACGAATTACATTTAGTCAGCAATACTATATCAAACATTGATTTCTAGTTAAAAAGCTCTAGATGCCCTAGCTGGTTTGGCTCAGTGGATAGAGCATCGGCCTGAGGACTGAAGGGTCCCAGGTTCAATTCCAGTCAAAGGCCATACCTTGGCTGCAGACTTGATTCCTAGCCCTGGTTGGGCCGTGTGCAGGAGGCAACCAATCGATGTGTCTTTGTCACATCGACATGCAAGTCTCTAGATCTACTAGTAGAGAAAAGTGGTGAAAAACACGGACGTTCCTGTCAAATCTCTGCCATTTATCTGCTAGGGGATCTCAGACAACTGGCTGAAGCCCCGTAAATTTTTCTTTCTATACATGGTGATAACAGTACCCATATATTAATGGGTTGGTAGCTTGAGATAAGGCAAGTAAAAGCATGCTTGACTTGTTGTAAACACTCAATTGTTAGTTGAACATTCTACCCCAATGAGTGATAAAACAAGTAGTAAAATGTTAACAACTAGAGAATCTGGGTAAAGGCTATATGGAAGTTCTTTGTATCATTCTTACAACTTTTCTACAGGTATGAAATTATTTCAAGATAAGGTAAAATATCTATTCTCTCTCTATTCCTATTTTATCCCTTTCCCCACAGTTGTCAATCATAAACTGGTTAACTCATCCATTACCAGGAGAAATCCTTTACAACCGGTTATATTTATACATACAGGATAGTTTGATAGAAACAAAACAATATTAACCCATCTCATTCAAGGCAATTACCATCCCCTAAGCTACAAGGCAGCTCAGAAATTTAAACAACTTAAAGCAGTAAATGGAAGAATTGGAACTTAAACCTAAGTCCTCTGATTCCAAAAAGTTCTCCTTTCCTTATACTGCATCTATCTCAGGAAGAGAACTGGTGAGCTTTACTCGTGAAAGGCTGATGAAAAAATAAGAGCAATTAAAAAGCAGCTCAGGCCCTAACTGGTTTGGCTCAGTGGACAGAGCGTCAGCCTGTGGACTGAAGGGTCCCAGGTTCAATTTCAGTCAAGGGCATGTACCTTGGTTGAGGGCACATCCCCAGTAGGGGGTGTGCAGGAAGCAGCTGATCAATGTTTCTAACTCTCTATCCTTCTCCCTTCCTCTCTGTAAAAAATATATTAAAAAAAAAAAAAAAAAAGGCAGCCCAGTTTTACTTTTAAGTTTTCCTTACTTATTAGATAGGAAACTCATACTATGTGATCTACAATGCCTCCTGGAGTAAAATGAGAGCACTCGTTGTCTGTTTCTGAATATCGTGGTTCTACCTATACTTCCCCAAGATCCTTCCCTTAGAGCAGCGGTTCTCAACCTGTGGGTCGCAACCCCTTTGGGGGTCGAACGACCCTTTCACAGGGGTCACCTAAGACCATCGGAAAACACATATATAATTACATATTGTTTTCGTGATTAATCACTATGGCTTTAATTATGTTCAATTTGTAACAATGAAAATACATCCTGCATATCAGATATTTACATTACGATTCATAACAGTAGCAAAATTACAGTTATGAAGTAGCAACAAAAATAATTTTATGGTTGGGGGTCACCCCAACATGAGGAACTGTATTAAAGGGTCGCGGCATTAGGAAGGTTGAGAACCACTGCCTTAGGGTAATAGATGAAGCCCACTTAATTACCTGAATTTGCACTGGCCATTATTGTATTTTACTATATGTAGTAGAAAGTGAATTTCAATGCATTTTGTTTCTACCAGTGAGCATAAAGGGAATCTTCAGGAACTTTTCAAACTAGAGGCAAAAATACATTCTCTCTGACCTTAGTTAATGAGAACCACTGCTTTAGTTTTAGTCTGAAAGTATCTGTCACCCTAAACATATAGTTGACTTTTGAACAACATCCTTATGTTTTTCTTAGTAACTTCTTTCCTGGATTACTTTATTGTAAGAATATAACATTATTACATATAACATACAAAATAGGGTATTAATCAACTGTTTATGTTATCGGTAAGGCCTCAGGTAGTTAGTAATTAAATGAGTCAAGCAGGCTATTAGTAGTTAAATGAGTCAAAAGTTACACATGGATTTTGGACAGTGTAGGTCATCAGGGCCCTTGACCCCACACTGCTCAAGGGTCAACTGTTTTGTTTTAAATCACCAACAACACTTCAAGTAGGAAAGAAGTTAAAAATTTAGATGCATTCTAGAAAGAGGAAATAAAGCATGTTATATTGAGAAAGTAGATTTGTTAGACATTGACAATATGGGCCTAATCAACACTGTATATAACAATATAAAGTCTTCTGTTTTGAAAAACCTAACTGATACCAAGTCCACAATAAGGAAAGTCTTGTCTTATTTGAGCTTTCTTCCCTCTCCAACACATCATAGACTGGCTTTCATTTTTGTAACTTTTTATGGATTGTTTTTGTTGTTGTTGTTTGTTTGTTTTTAGAGAGGAATGGGGGGCGGGGGGGACATCATCAATGTGAGAGAGAAACATCAACTGGCTGCCTCTTGTGCATACCCTGGACCCGCAACCTAGGTATGTGCATTTGGGACCCTGTTTTGCCACTTTTTGGTGTACGGGATGATGCTCAAACCAACCGAGCCACACCAGCCAGGGCATAACTTTTTGTTTTTTAGTAATACACTCAGATGGTCTCATTCAGGTAGAGAAAAAAATATTACTCCTCAAACGATGAGACTATTTGCCTCCAGATCTTTCTTGTACATTTACATACTATTCACCAGAAACTAAAAATGCTTCTTAGGTACAGCCCCGAGGAACAGAGTTATAATTATTAAAGGGCTCCTAACTCTTTATTTTAAGTTCAAAACCAAGTCACTATGTATGGACTCCTGAGCCTTTTGTACCACCTAAAAGCAATGATCCAAAGAGACACTAATGGCAGTAGCTGGATGGTTAAGTCTCTAGACACTCACAAGTATGACTGTCCTGCCCTTAACTATGGGATTATGGGTAAAATGGTTTAGGTTGTTCCTCAACTGTAAAATTTAATTTCCACCATTGGCATTACCTAACTCCAAGCTGAAAGGACAAAAGTAGATAATATAAATTTAAAGCATTTTGAAGAGTAAATGTTTTATGCAAGCCCTGGTAATTATCACTCTACTGCTTTATGAACTGTGGAGCAAGGAAGGAGAAAGAAGCTGCTCAGAGGTAAAAATATGACACAGAGGAGAAGATTCTGAAATACACCCAATTTCCATTCCTAAATAGTTGCTTTTGCTTCTAAATAATAGTGTGTAAACTGAATTTCTAAAAACTGAATCACTTTAAGGATAGTAAGAGTATTCAGTATTAAAAGGAATTCTAATGTGCATTTTTAAAGTGTTTTGGGGAGTATTAATTATCATTCTCTAATTAATCTGTCCAGAATATTTCTTTTATATATCAAGTATTTAAAAACACACACACATACATACACATGTTTAAAAAAAAACTTTGTTTTTAAAAGGAGGTTCTGTCCTCTTAGATGAGACCAAATTTCAATGGTACCTATTAGTAAATGTCTGGGACTTTCAGAATAGGCAATCAAAGCCCATTTATCATCTCCCTAAAGCACTGAGATCACAGGATAGAGGAGAGTGAGCACAGAGGTTATGCTGTTCACCTTCATCCCCATGCTCCTATGCCAGGCAGAGTCAAGAGCAAACCAGAAGACAGGGTCTCAAATGCCAAGGAACTTATAGTCCAAGAACAAAAGATAAACAAATAACATACCAACTTGCCAACTCCCCATTTATGTTCCAAAACCTAAGACAAGGCCTGAGGGCTATGAAGGTGCCAGGAGCACTGCATTTCCCTGTCTCTATCCCTCAGCCAAAAAAAGTCTTTGTGAGAGATGAGATCTAAGATGATAATAAAAGCCCAGCCTGTGTGGCTCAGCGGTTGAGTGTCGACCCAGAAACCAAGAGGTCACCAGCTCAATTCCCAGTCAGGGCACATGCCTGGGTTTCGGGCTCAATGCCCAATAGGGGGCGTGCAGGAGGCAGCCAATGGATTATTCTTTCTCATCAATGATGTTTCTCTCTCTCCCTTCCTCTCTCTGAAATGAATAAAAACATATTTTTTTAAAGTGGGGGGGGCCATGGAGGGGTTTGGGGAGGGAACAACCTGGCACACAAAATGTGGGAACCCTATCAATTAATCAGTAATGCAATAATCATTTAGTAGAGATAAAAATTATTCCTTAGGACTTTCAGTATTCCTCTTTCTAGGACATAAAGAGTCACACAGAGGCTGAAGTAAAGCAGGAATGGTAATTACTCCTCACCTTTAGTTTCTCCACCTCTGAATTGTTCTGGGCAGGATGACAGCTCAATTAGCTCTAATTAAGCACAAGTTTCATGTAGAGATGTCCTACTTAGACAGCTGGATCTGAGCCATGTGAATTCAAGTGTAAAATGTGCCTCTTAAAACCACCTCTTCCAACTAATGCACCCCTTGAAACCACGGCTCTCACCCTCACACTGCAGTTTAGTGCTGCCTCAACAAAGTCTTACATTAAAGCAATTTACTGGCTATTATTTCATTATCTCTCCTACTTAATGCCAGCAGACTGGAGGGAAATTGGGCTAAATGTCAAATCAGCAGTCAGTTCCAGAAAATCCAGCCAGCAAGCAGAAGGACAGCCGAGCTTAGAGTACCCGGCAGGCTCTCAGGAGGGAAATTGGCACTAGGTAAAGAAAGAATGGAACCACAATTTTGTGACTGCTCTATATTTATTGTTCATTTGTTTGTTTGGAGGGAGAGAGTAGGGTAGAAGAGTATGATCAAAGACTTACTGATCTTAGAGTGGAAGATCTAGGTTCAAATTTTGGTTATGTCATTTATTTGCTATATAAGTATTGGCAAGTCACTTCATCTTTTTTTTAAAAATTATTGAATTTACTGGAGTGACACTGGTTAATAAAATTATATAGGTTTCAGGTGTACAATTCTACAACACATCATCTGTATATTGTATTGTGTGTCCCCCACCCCAAGTTCACCTCATCTTTCAAAAGCTGTCTCAACTATAAAATGAGGTTGAGTGAGATCAGTTCAGTGATTCCATAACTCTCATTGTATGTGCATCACAAGAGCTTTTGTAAAAAATAGATTCCCCGTCCTACAGAATCAAATCTTCAGAGAGGGGGGGGGTTGGGGACTGCAAATCAGCATTTTTAAAAGGTCTCCAGGTAATTCTGAAAAACAGCCAGAATTGGGGACCACTGGGCTAGATCATGGGTCAGCAAACTATGGCTCAAGGGCAAATCTAGCCTGCTACTGTTTTTTTTGTTTGTTTGTTTGTGTTGTGTGTGTTTTGGTATGACCCATGAGCTAAGAATGGATTTTATATTTTTTAACAGTTAAAATAAAAAATAAAAATATTTCATGACCCATGACATTTAAATTTCAGTATTCATGAATATGGTTCTGCTGAAACGTTTGTTTACATACTGTTTGTAGCTGTTTTCCCCCTGCAAAGGCAGAACTGAATAGCTGCAGCAGAGAATATATGGTCCAAAAGCCTAAAAATATTTACTATCTGGCCCTTCACAATCAAGCTGGATCCCTGTGCTAGATCACCTATAACACTGACATCTCAAAAATGTTTTTACCTGTGCAACACTTGAGAAATACCTACCACACACATGTACTGGAATCAGCAATGATTCCCAAGGGCATGAAGAGTGAAGGGTAGTATGATTTAATAGAAACCCCATTTCCTGGATATTCTGATACCTACCTACCTACCTCCTACCACCTCAGGAGAATCATCAATCTACAGTGTTCCTTACAATTCTAAAGGCCCACAAACGTATAATTCTACCTAAATCTAACCTTTCTTGCCAGCTTCTGAGTAAGCACCATCCTATTCTATGATAGCAAAAAACAAAACCCCACCAAATGCCAAAAGACTGCTGTTCTCAAAGATTCTAAACTCAAATATGCTAAACCCTACAAAGAAATATGAATGGGATGCTCCTGGTTTTCACCTTGGAAGCCACTATGAGGCTAAGTGACCAGGTGGAAACAGAACATAATCAGTCCAATAAAGGTTTCACTTAGGCCTGAGAGCCTCTGAACATTTCCCAAAACATCCCTAATCAAAGGAAAGTGCCAGATTAAGGTTTATGAATCCCTGTGCTGCGGTCTGACAATCTATAGCAACGAGTACAAAAGTGCCACCAGTTTAGCATCTCTAAGTATACAGAAGAAGAGAGAAAGTTCAGCCAAAGGACAACACTGTTGCTCTGACTGGGTTACTTTCTGAATGACTCTTCTTTCTGACTCATCTTTCTCAGGGCCTGGGAACTCTCATGCCCATCCACCAAAAAGTAGGGGAGCTGGTATATCCTGTGTCTGAACTGCACAAAGTAAGATAAGAGGAAATGGCTGAACCTTCTAATCGGTAATCATGTGGGCAACCAGAAAGTAGTTCTCTAAAGACACAAACACAAATTCAAACTCATCTTATAAATGAATGGGTCAACAGAGGGTGAGAAGAACCCATTCAACACAAACTTACCATCTTCTGTGTACATGACACTGTGCACGAACTACAGACAAGGCAGAGATAATCCCTGCTCCACCGATGACACAATTAGTATCAAGACTGAGGAAGTACAGGATGCTGTGTATTTCCACAACAGGAGCACCAGAGATCTCCAAAGGAAGAGACCCTTGAGTTGAAGCCTGAAGGTTGAGTAAATTAATCAGTTGGTTTTGGAGAGAAGCAAAGGGAATGGCATATGTGATGGTCCCAAGAGTGGTACATTACAGACTGGCATGGCCAGGAGGGAGAGTCTGCAAAAGGGAGGATGGAGAAATAAACTGGACCAAGTTGTCAAAGTCCTTGTTAAAGAGTTTGACCTTATAGCCACTGAAGGGTTTTGAGCAGGGAAATACATAAGAAAACCTCCATTTAAAAAAGGACATTCTAGCCGTAACCGGTTTGGCTCAGTGGATAGAGTGTCGGCCTGCGGACTGAAGGGTCCCAGGTTCGATTCCGGTCAGGGGCATGTACCTTGGTTGCGGGCACATCCCCAGTAGGGAGTGTGCAGGAGGCAGCTGATCGATGTTTCTCTCTCATCGATGTTTCTAACTCTCTATCCCTCTCCCTTCCTCTCTGTAAAAAATCAATAAAATATATTTTTTAAAAAAAGGACATTCTAGCCCTAGCTGGTTTGTCTCAATGGATAGAGGGCTGGCCTGCAGACTAAAGGGTCCTGGGTTTGATTCCAGTCAAGGGCACATGCATGAGTTGCAGGCTCGATCCCCAGTAGGAGGCATGCAGGAAGCAGCCAATCAATGATTCTCTCTCATCACTGATGTTTCTCTCTCTCTTTCTCCCTTCCTCTCTAAAATCAATAAAATATATACATATATTTTTTTTTAAAGTTTCTTTTCCCTAACAGTAAAATAGTAAAAAAAAAAAAAAAAAAAAAAAAGCCCCTAACATTTTTCTCAATAAACCCACAATCTGCCTGATTAATAATAAGGAAACAGTTCTTCAAGAGTCAAAGAATGTTTGTGCCTTCAATCACACACTATCATCAAGGGACTGTGCACTGTCCAAAAAAAAAAAAAAAAAATATCTGAAAACTTACCCTCCTTCCTACCCACCTACTACAATACAGGAAAACCCCTGACTCTCAGGAAAGGGAGGGGTAAGAACTAATCTAAGAACCCAAAGGAGAACAAAGCTTCAGTTTAAGAAAGATGTGGTCACAAAGGTTTCACAAACCACTCTGCTGTGGGCACCAAAAAGCAAATAACCAGTACAGGGAGCTCTGGCAAACTCGTGTAAGATTCAGATTTAAGCAAGGCACCAAATAAGGGAAGGATTCTGGCGCATCAACTCCTAGAAAAGTGTTTCAAGTTAAAAATGGTTATTCAGGTTTGGATGTGAACTTCTGTATCTGTTCTTTATCAACAGAGGCACCTCTACTTCACTGGCAGCTAGCAGCAGAAAGCAAAGAAAACTGTTAGAATACACATAGACAGCACAACCTGGTACAGCCTGGCATTTACCTGGACACCCAAGACAAGGCTATAAACGGCAATGCAGAACTTGTGGGATTCCACATCCCAATTGGAACCAAGCATCTCCAGGTACAGGCAGGCCATGATGTCATTTTCCCCCCAACAGCCAGACAGTTCAACATTAAGGCTGAAAACCATAGCACTTTTGGTGAGAGTCAGTTTCACTGTGACTGGAGCTTCCATCTAGTTTTTTATCAGTCATACCTTTTCTATGCTGGTTCCCAGACCCAAAATACCTAGTTCAAAAGACACAGTAAACAACTTCAAATCTCTTTGATTCAATTCTCCTTTTCATTCTCCTTATCCTCTCTCAACAATGAAAATTAATCTTAGGCATACCAGAAAGCAGGAAAACGGTGCTCCATCCCTGCCACTATTACTATTAAATGTATAAAAAAATTTGAGTTTAGAGTTAAAAGGAAGAACAGAAGTGACACAAAATAAAAAACCCACATGTTTGTTTGTGACAATTTATCAACCTGTATGGCTGATATTATACACTTTCCTGTGTGTATAGTATACTGTAATTAAGGTAGGGTGTTTTTTGTTAATTACCACAGCCTTTCCTACTGTTTCACAAAAAGTCTTTATTCTATAACCAATACTCTTTGTCCCATATGCCCTAAACTCTACCAAGATTCTAACTCTCATGTGGTAGAAATGAAGGTGACTGTGCTAAAAGTTTGGGGCTCCACCTAGGTGCTGAAAACAATGCTAGTGTTAGGTACCAGATCTGTTGATAGTATAGACCAGTGGTCAGCAAACTCATTAGTCAACAGAGCCAAATTTCAACAGTACGATTGAAATTTCTTTTGAGAGCCAAATTTTTTAAACTTAAACTATATAGATAGGTACATTGTTATTAACTTAATTAGGATACTCCTAAGGCTTAGGAAGGGCCACACTCAAGGAGTCCAAAGAGCCGCATGTGGCTCGTGAGCTGCAGTTTGCCAACCACGGGTATAGACTATATTCCTATTTTACAAATGTAGAAAGAAGGAAAGAGATTTAGAAAAGTATGCATGGGGAGAGGGGAAAAAAGGAATATAGTAATCCACAATATTATTGTCCTTTGTGACTCCTAGTCTGCCATAGTCACAAGGGACAACATCTCAGGGCATCTATTAGTGCCTTATTCAACCTTTTCATATATGTCACTTCAAAGTATTTAAAAAGCCATATTGTTTTACAGATCTGTCCAGAAGTCTAAAAGAAAATCTGCCAAAGAAATTCCTCAGAGAGAATGTCAACTGACTTACACATAGTTTGCTTTACAAATTAGGACTAGCATCTCAAAGATTTGTAGCACAAGTCAGCTCAAAATCTCATTAGACAGAATAAGGTTTTACATCTTTACCAAGAAAATAACAACCCTGAAAAATGCAAATCCATAGAGGGTACGATCCCAACTCCTCTTTCCCATATGCTTCAGTAACTGTAATCCTACTGTGCATGTGAAAGGCAAGAATAGGACTTATTGCCAATGGTTACAACACAAAGCATAACTTATTCCTAAGCCAAGCTGGGCTTGGCTCAGAAAGCTTCCCAGAATGATGGAAGGCATGACTTTAGGATGACTCAACCTTTGCTAATGCATAAAATAAAGCAGAGAAGGACTATTTGAAGGATACACTTCTAGGCTTGGGCCAAATCAAAAGCCCAGAAGTATCAACTTTGTGATAAATCTTCAGTTCCAGCTGAATAATTAGACAGCATCAATATGGACATCTGTACTATGGCCTAAGATAGTCTAATGATAGACTCTTGGCTAGGAATCTCAGAAGCAATCACTTGCAGTTTCTAACCACACCATTGTTTTTATCCATGTTATTCCTTCTGCCAGAAAGTGTGCTACCCACATCGAACTAAAGAATTTTTTCATCCTTCAAAACTAAGGATAGGGCACCTTTCTAGGTAGCCTTCCCTATTAATCTGTATTACCTCTGTACAATGTATATTATTTCTATTATTACACTTGTAACACTTTATTGCAAGTATTTATTTACATATCCATTTTTCCTACTAGACTGTGAGTTGTGAGTATCTTTGAGGGAAGGACCAAGACCATTTTATGTGCAGTGACTAGAATGATTAACGTATAAAGGTACTCACTAAATATTTATGGAAATGACCCAAATGGGGACAGGGAAAAGCTTGATCCCCTCAGAGATGACTAGCTGCCCTGAGAAAGAGTTTTTACAACTGAACAAGAGGGGGGAAAATGACCATATAAAACTATGAAACCACTTAGTTAAAGCAACAAAGTTATATACAAGATAAAATAAATTAAAAATGAGAAAGAGGAGCCAAAGAGAAAGAAATTAGAGGTCATTATTAGTAAGGACACTACATAAAATGCATGCCAGGAAGTCCTTTACACTTATTAAAGGAAGTTACAAGTTCAGCTCTAACCCCTGGAACAATTAAAATAGAGAATTATTCTTATAACAAATTCACAAATGTACACAAGGTTTAAAAAAAAAAAAAAGCACAACTATCTCTGATACTAAAAACAGAAATTCCTCCTCAGAGTTTCCACAAAAAAGATACCATGTAATGCATACAGCAACGATTCCCTAGGTCTCTTTATTGTTATTTTTCTTAATATAGGCTGATGACCTTAGACCGAAGTACAATTCAGTCAAAGCAATACTACTAGAAACCAATATATCACCTAGGTAAACAGTTCTCTAACGGTTCCAGGCACAGATGGCATGAGAAGAACAATAACAGGAGAGATGCCTAGTGATTCCCATGCTCAATAAATTTTTGGATCAGTGGATAGATGGAAGACAAACAACTGGAAAAATCACTGAAGCTCTTAAAAATAAAAATGTGTAGTAAATACATTTTACGGAAACTCAAGCATCAAAAGGAGTCTTAATAGTATTTTAAGCTCCTTCTGGTCTAGAGAGTCTATATACTAATACTTGGGAAAATAAAACTAAGCAGTAACTCCAATATTAAATATTTATGAGTAAAGTGAAAGGCTTCCAAGAGGGGAAAAACCCGGAGTTTTCCCCTGGAGCCAAACAAACAGTCTGCCGACTGGGGAAAGATCACAAGCCAAGAAAACGACTATTTCACATTCTCTATCTTAGCCCAAACATTGAATCCAAGACAGTGAAATAGAGTAGACAGATGCAATTGTGGAACCTGTAAGAATAGAGAGGGAATGCAGAATGATAGAACTACAAATATGTCTACCCCAAGAGTATGGGCAGAAACAAAAACCAATATAGGAAATTGGTGAGAAAGGCAACACGGGGAAAACGAAGGTCAATGCGGTCTCTTACCCCACACAACAGGCAGTATGTTACTATATAAAATGAGCTGCTCCCACAGACACATCACCTCACTACTCTACTCCTTCCTATAGCAGTTGCAGATTGAACAAGGATCCAGTGTAAGGGTCTCATTCATATTTGGAAGGCTCTTCACAGAGTAGGAGCTGGGTCCTAAGGGACGATTTATATACACCCTCACATACATTCCAGTTGGCTAGAACTCAGCAGCTGATTGCTCCCTTGTCTAACTTGGTAAAGAGCCAAAGGAGGACTTTTTTTCAGTCAACTCTCCCAGGCTGGAAACTCTCTAACCCCAGAGTTCTGGCTTAAGTATGGATATCAGGTTATTCACGAGATGCCAAAACTACGTCTTTACATTGGCTTTGAACAAGTCTCTCAAGTACACAATACAGATTCCCACAGATCTCAAAATCATCTGGTCATTAAGGCCAAAGATAGCCACTTGTCCTCACATACTAGTAGAGAGGTCATGCTTTTCAAAGCATGGGCAACATCAAAGCAAACCTTTCATCAATCTCAACAATTCTTGAAATGGGGGAACAAGCAACAAATATACTCATTAAATGGCCCCCTTAAGACTCTTTTATTCTAGACCCTACTGAAAACTCGCTCTATTCCTCTAGCGACTCGAATACTCTCACTATGATTGATCCCTATGTCATGAAGAGCTGAATCCCAAGTCTGTTTCTCTCGAGGAAGAAGGAAACCTTAACAAGGTGTGTTGTTGTTGTTTATCTCATCAAACTCCACACTTGGTAGTTCTCAACCAGAACTGTACTGCCCCTCCCAGGAAGTACTTGGAAATGTGTGTGTGCCACTACTGGCACCTAGTGGGCGGGGCCAGGAATGCTAAACATCCTGAGGTGACAGGTCCACAAAATGAAGAATTGTCCCCCCAAAAGGCAGTTATGACCTCATTAACAATTAGTGCCCTAAATGAAGGACCTCCACATTAACTATCTTCACCCTTCCCAGCTTCTAGAGCAGTAGTGGGTAAACTTTTTCTGTAAAGGGTCAGACAGTAAATAGTGCAGACCTTGTGGGCCACATATGTTATATGTCCTTCTTTTTAAACATCCCCTTATGTAAGAATGTCATAAACCAATCTTAGGTTGCAGGTCACTGGCAGACTTTATCTGCATCTATTCTAGAGCATTACCTGACTCAGTACAGCCTGTTTATGTTGAGATGTTTATTAAAATAAAATATGATGGAGTGTGTTATATACAACTCTAATAATGTATATACTACAATTGTAAAGAACACAATAAGAGTTTCAGAATTTAGTCTTAAAAGATAAGAACTGGGACATATATTTGACTTTTAGTCAATTAAATGGTTCTCTCATCTCTTTTCCTTGCCTATGCATGTCAGTCACAACTTTCCTTCTGAATTTTCATTTTCAAACGTGTTATTGGAAAGAACACAAGCAGTCTTACCCTCTCCCTGAAAGATATATATTACTTCCTATTCACCATGCGTGCCACTCAAAAAGTCTCTTTAAAATTCTACTGTTAACATTTTTTAAGATGTCTAAACCAAACCAAAGCCTGGAAACTCTGACTGGTATCTGGGTCCTGACTTTCCGGATGGTAACTAAAGGTCACGTGGGGTGGAAAGTGGCCTGTGGGTAACACAGAATACACATATGCACGCGAACAGGATATGTTGGTAATCTGGTTTCCTGAGACCTGGTGAGTTGTGAGAGTTCTCAGCAACACCCTTGGGGAAGATGAAAAACCTTAAGCTGGGCAATACTGGACTTTTAAAAAGTGTCCATTTTTGGAATTTCTAGCTAAAACAGAATGTGCAGATAGACCTCTTCTTTCTCCACATTTTACTTGTCTAAAAATACAAACAAAACAAACACAAAAAAATAAATGAGTATTTGACGAGGTTTCTTCAGTGTGGAAGCTGGTGCTTGCAGCATGGCTTATGTCACGTCTCAAGCCCCGAAAGACAGAGAGTGTGGTTTTGGTGTTTAACCAGCCTCAACTGCACCCTGGCACTGTTTCTTCCCTCAGAGAACTTCGCTGTCAGAGGAAAGAAACCAGCCTCACATCTTGAAACAAAACGGCTAGGATAAAAATAAAGCCCTGAAGTGGTTTGGTGACCGAGGTCATGTGGGGTGTTAAGGGTTTGTAGGTAGGGCCAATGTACTTTGAGAAGTTCCACTCACTGCCAACCACAAAGACACAAAGACACCAGCCCAAAAGTCCAGCAGTGATCCAGACAAGTAGCCCCAGTCTTTGCCTGTTACGGACTGCTCCTCACAGCACACTTCACATTATCAATAGCTGAAAAACCCAGTCCTGGTCCTGACTTTCTTTAAGAGTAACCTCACTAAGCTATTTCTTTTATTTTTTAATCTATTTTTATTGATTTCAGAGAGGAAGGAAGAGGGAGAGATAGAAACACCAATGATGAGAATCATTGATTGGCTGCCTCCTGCATGCCCCACACCGTGGATGGAGCCCGCAACACAGGCATGTGCCCTGACTGGGAATCGAACCATGGCCTCCTGATTCATAGGTCGATGTTCAACCACTGAGCCACGCCAATCAGGCACTAAACTGCTTCTTACAGCCTAAGAAAAACAGAGCCAATGTGTAGCCTCTTCCTATAGACAGAGGCTTTTATGAACTCCTGTCATCCCATGTTGCCAAATCTCAATTCACAGAATACTTCCAATAGCTTCTAGGGTAGAAGGGTATGACACGAGGTACATACTGCAAACTATTTTATAAAAATAAAGGGCTATACGTAACATGAAGTTAATATAATCCCCATAGCAACCCTAAAAATCATGATGGAATCTTTATATTCATGAGGCTGAAAAATTAAGCTAACTTTCTCTGCTATTATGACATAATTATGAGGCAATGAAATCACCACAGATAAAACATTTATCTACCAGCATACTCAATTCTTCTCCATCACTGTAGATTAAATCAATGCTTACGTCACCCAGAGAAAAATCAGGCCAAAAGCTTTTTTGAGCTTTAGTTCTGGAATTGTCAACCTAAAGGTTCACAACCCTAGGAATTAGAATCCACTCCACTACAAGGCAAGTCATCCTGCCTAAGGAAGCAGGTGTTATAAACTCATGCTTTGACCTATAGTTGTTTTCACAGGACCGGGGGTAGGGGAGAATAAGAGGAAGGTAGAGGCATTAGACATGTACAACCCACATATCACAGCTTTCTTTTCAGCTCAGTGGTGGTGGTGGTGGCAGCAGCAGCAGCTCAGGTACACAAACTATGCAAGGGGCATTGAAAGCAAGACAAATGATGGGTCTGAAGAAAATGCCACATATTGCATAACACACTTTTTTAAAAAGTATTTAAGCAAGTACAAGTTGAGCATATGAGAACTCTATGCTATATAGGTCAACTGACATGGATTTCCCATAGTAAAACTGCGCTCCTTTGTTAGCCAATGTTTACTTTGCTGGACTCTTGATTAAATGCAAAAAAAAAAAAAAAAAATACTCATACACTATCTACTCTCATAGAGCCATGTATTCAGAGTTAGAAAGAAAATCATCATTCTTAATTTATAGTAAAGCCTTGAAGAATAAAATCACCATGATAAGTTTATTTCTGACCAATTGGTTTAGTGGGTGGCATTCAGACTTTACCAGAACACAGCCTAAAGTTCTTCAATTCAATGGCTTAAGCAGTATAACTTCTCTTTTCACCAAGCTTGGATGCAACAGGTTGAGGGGGGAGGAAATCTGTCCCCAAGCTCTGTGTGCAGGCCTCAAATCCCAGAGGTACAAATTTCATTAGGAAACAGGAGTGCTACCTTCAGATTCTTTAGGCTCACTACTGGACAGTAGACAAAGAGGGAGCCAGCCTGGTAGCAGGACATACTGACGACATGCTGACAACTAGTTTCTGGGTCAACACCAATGAAAATGTCACAGGAAACCCATCAAAACACCTATGGCCCAATAGTTAAGACACTTTTCTGTGTCCAAAGTCAGGCCTGTTTGCGGGAACTGCCAACCTTAAACAGAATCTCTGAGAACTTAAATAGCTGGTCGGGTCAGTGGATAGAGCATCGGCCTGCAGACTGAAGGGTCCCAGGTTTGATTCCAGTCAAGGGCACATGCCTGGGTTGCAGGCTCGATCCCCAGTAAGGCGTGCAGGAGGCAGCCAATCAATGATCCTCATCATTGATGTTTTTTTTCTCTCTCTCCCCCTTCCTTTCTGAAATCAATAAAAATACTTTTTTAAAAAAACATAAAAACCTAAACTGCAATAATCCATTTTGGTGGCATGGATCACAAGATCAAATGCCTACATAGGTGATGTTAAGTGAGCAATGTGCGAGTACAGGAGAGTTTTGGGGGCTAGTGACAAACTAAAGAACATAAGCCCCTTTAAAAGGGGGTAGCTGCTACTCAAATCTAGCAAATCATTGCCAGATCTTGATTATTTTGTGATTAGCTACCAACTGACTGAAATTTTAACAAAAAACAAAAGTCCACTATTTATACCACCTGAACCATATCATTAGTCTTATTATCACTAAAAATAAGATAATCAGACGCCTATTAATGCAGTGCAAAATAAAGCACACAGCACCACCTACGAAGTACTCTTGCCAAAAAAGCTGAACCTGATCTAAACAAGTTTCTAGAGCTAACCCTCACTTAAAGGAATATGGGGGAGAGAGGGGCACAACAGGGAGACGGACAAGTCCAGAATGTAAGAATTCTACAGGACAACAAACCTGCTTCTTTAACAAGCTAATGACATGAAATTTTTAAAAGAGATGGCAGGATTATTCTTTTTTTTTTTAAATATATTTTATTGATTTTTCACAGAGAGGAAGGGAGAGGGACAGAGAGCTAAAAACATCGATGAGAGAGAAACATCGACCAGCTGCCTCCTGCACACCCCCACTGGGGATGTGCCGGCAACCAAGGCACATGCCCCTGACCAGAATCGAACCCGGGATCCCCCAGTCCGCAGGCCGACACTCTATCCACTGAGCCAAACCAGCCAGGGCAGCAGGATTATTCTTGATTAAAAGAGACTTAGGCCCTGGCCAGTGTCGCTCAGTTGGTTGAACATTGTTCCATGCATGAGGGGGTCAATGGTTGGATTCCTGCGCTGAGCACATACCCGGGTTTCAGGCTCAATCTCCAGTGGGCGGTGTGCAGGAGGCAGCAGATCAATGTTTCTCTTCACATCAGTGTTTCTCTCTCTCTCACTCTCCTCCCAACCCCTTCCTCTACCTCTAAAATCAATAAAAACATATTTTAAAAATTTTTTAAAGAGATTTAGGAGGCAAAACAATCAAACATAGCATGTAAATCTTGATTTGAACAAAGCCAACTATTTTAAGACATTTGTTAGTCTGGGAAATGAAGATATAGATCAGATACTGAATGACGCCAAGAACAGGCATGGTAATGGCAATGTGGTAAGAAAAAGTCCATTTACGTTTAAAAGGTATCTATTTAAATTTAATGTGTAGCGCTGCAGTGAAGTAATGTGATATCTAGAGTTCACTTTAAAATACTTCAATGGGGGTGGAGAGAAGGGAAAGTTGAAACAAATGTGGAAAAATCTTGATAACTGTTGAATGAGTGGCAAGTATATGAAGGCTCATTACATTACTTCCTCGTACGTGTTTAAATTTTTTCATTATTATATAAAACTCTTCTAGTCAAAAATAGGTCTGAATTTAGAATGTGAGCTATCAGTGTGTGAATTACATACACGTTCATTTTCATTGTTCACTTTGGTCAGAGACAGTAAAAAATGCAAAAATAAGTCTAATAGCTTAAAAGATCATTATAACAAAAATATAAGTATGTAAGTAACAATTACCACCATCAATATATACAAAGTTACAATATGCCACTCATTCTTCTTTACATGCATTACCTCATTTAGTCTACCATTATCACTATTTTAGACATGAGGAAACTAAAGCTCCACCAGGTTAAGGAAAATGCTCCAAATCTCACAGCTAATAACTGATAAAACTAGGACTTGAAATTAGGACTTTCCAAAACCCAAGCTGTTAACCTCTGCCCTATCCTGCCTGGATAAAATTAATGAAAGCTATCAGGTTGCCAGTCTCTTAAGCATGGGTGGGGAACATCTGGCCCTCGGGCCATATAAGGCCGGAGAAAACATTTGGTTTGGTCCTGCCAAAGCATTATGGGTGAGTTAAATGTTTGATCAAATACAGCAGGCTAATTTTTATGTTGATAATTGTGTATGGTCCAAGAATGATGTTAAAATATCCAAATGGCCCTTGACACACAAAAAATTCCCCACCCCTGCTCTAAAAAGATACAATGGACTTACAGATAACTGTTCATGGAAAGATCTCTCAAGTCCGTTAGTAATATTGGGGGGTGAGGTTGGGGGTTTAGGGGAAGCAAAGGTGCCCTGGCTGTGTAGTTCAGTTGGATGGAGTGTCATTCCCAATGCACCAGGATTTTGGGTTCAGGCCCTGGTCAGGGGACATACAAGAATCAGTCAGTGTATGCATAAATAACTGGAACAACAAATCAACGTGTGTTTTTTTCTCTCTCTCTCCAAATTCAATAAATAAAAAATTGAAAAAAAGCAAAGGTAACCCTAGCTGGTTTGGCTCAGTGGATAGAGTGTTAGCTTGCGGACTGAAAGGTTACAGGTTCAATTCTGGTCAAGGGCACATGCCCAGGTTGTGAGCTCAATTCCCCAGTAGGGGGCAGCCAATCAATCATTCTCATCGTTGATGTTTCTATCTCTTTCCCTCTCCCTTCCTCTCTGAAATCAATCTATATATATAAAACCCTAATATGCAAATAGATCGAATGGCAGAACCGAACAACCGGTGGCTATGATGTGCGCTGACCACCAGCCACCATAGGGCGCACATGGAACATGGTGGGCGTTGGTAGCAGGCGGCAGAGCGTGGAACATGATGGGCGTAGGCCGTGGCAGGATGGTAGAGTAGGTGAGTGGGGGAGCCAGACCAAGGCGGGGCGCCAGTCGCTGTCATCAGGGCGAGCCTCTGGTGGTTACTGAAAATTCTTTACTCCCACGTGCCGCAGTCCAGCCCAGTGCTCACACCTGCTGCCA
This sequence comes from Myotis yumanensis, assembly GCF_028538775.1. Classification (NCBI taxonomy): domain Eukaryota; kingdom Metazoa; phylum Chordata; class Mammalia; order Chiroptera; family Vespertilionidae; genus Myotis; species Myotis yumanensis. The sequence goes on along the minus strand of NW_027223767.1, from coordinate 18,121,663 downwards.
GCGCCAGAGCCACCACTTGCACCTGCTGCTGGCACCTGGCACCGGCCCTGATTGCTCGGCACCGTCAGCAAGTGCAAGCGGTGGCTGCCAGCCCCAATCGCCCCTTAGGGCTTTTCCACCTCTCCCTGCTCCTGAGGGGCGATTGGGGCCAGCAGCCGTCTCTCGCACCCGCTGCTGGCGACGGCCCCGCTCGCACCCACTGCCAGCGCCCGGCACTGGTCCCAATTGCTCAGCGCCGTCAGCGGGTGTGAGTGGCGCTGCCAGCCCCAAGGGCTTCTCCACCTCCCCCTGCTCCTGAGGGGAGATTGAGGCAGCAGCCGCTGCTCGCACCCTCTGACAGCGCCAGTCCCACTCACACCCGCTGCTGGTGCCAGCCCCAATTGCTCCACACCGTCAGCGGGTGCAAGTGAGGCCGGCGCCATCAGCGCCTGGGAACGGCGGTGACAGCAGTGGGGCTGCCAGGAGACAGGGGGTCGGGGGCCGCAGCAGGAGGGGCCGGGTGTGGGCACGGAGGATGGGCCGAGACCCGCCCCTGTGCCCACCACAGCCTCACTGCGCACAGTTTCTTTCAAGGTGCACGAATTCGTGCACTGGGCCCCTAGTATTAAATAAGCTGTCTTTAAACAAAACACATACATAAAACAAGGTTGTATAGTGATGAAATTCTTATAACCAGAGGCTCACAGGAAGTTTACCTGTACTTTCCTTAGGAGCAATGGTTCAGTATTCACTAATTTAGTGTCTGTGGCACCTTAATAGAACATATTAAGTGCTGCAAATAACAATAATTAACTGTATACTGAAACATTCTGTTTATGGAGCCATTAGAGGCCCGGTGCACAGCTTCTTTCGGGGGGAGGGGGTCCCTAGCCTGGTCTGCGCCCTCTCACAACCTGGGACTCCTCAGGGGATGTCCAACTACTGGTTTAAGCCTAGTTGGTAGTGTAAGAGTTTAAATGGGTGTCTCAATAGTTTAAGAAGATGCCACTTACAGTTGAGGTTGGCAGTCCTTCCCCAGGTTGCATGCTCAACCCAAACTGCATCTCAAGGCTGAAAACCAACAACCCACAAGCTTTCCTCCTGTAGGCATTCAAATTCAGAGAGATTCAAAGCCCATGCTTGGCAGAGAGATAACAGACTAGTTGGGTTTTACTATCATTACTAACAACCATCTGAAGCCAAACTTTCTGTTACTTATTCAAAGATCTCAATTTTAGTAGTTTATGCTAGAAACTCTATAGGAGTTGTCAAAGGAACAATTCCTATTAAGGCTAATCACCCAAAAAGGACAACTAAAATGAGCAAATAATGAAAAGCATATATTTAAATTACATACCAGTTAAGTAAATGATATACATCTTCATGATGGAATATCATGTAGCCATATTAAGGAAATATTAAGAAAAGATATTCTTAGACAGTGGAAATATAGTATCTGCTATCCTGCTTGTTTTGAAAATGTGAATTCATGCCACTGTGATCAACGTATTAGGGAACAATATGACCATAACACAAATTTTACATTTGCTTTTGTGTGATGTTGCTCATGAGAAACACCAGATAAACACAGAAAACTGCACCCAACTGAACTAAGCTGCATAGGAATACACAAACAGCTATCGCAGTTCACCACATGAACTCATGTTATGAGCCACACCTATCCACATCTGGTGTTACACCTGCCCATCTAATATCAGATAACCCTCCTTCCTTCATTTCACAATAATTCAGAAGCTGCAATCCTTCTGAAGCCCACTTCTATAGGAAACTTCCTACCTTTTTCAAGGTAGTATTTACATTATTTCTTAACCAATAAATGTATAAAATTGTACAACTGTTTTATTAGATTCATATCTTTTTTTTTTTAATATCACTGCAGAAGTTCTTGAGTGTCGTTTCCCTAACCCCATTTTCCTCATAAGCTCTGTGGTTTTTATTGTGTGATTTTGTATAGTGCAGTGATTTTTAGAAATGTGTTACATTACAGAAATAACTATTATGTCCAATTGATAATTTAAAAAAGCAAACTGCAGATTAGTATATATAGTATAATCCCATTTTATTAAAAACATATATTTCATGTGTCTACAGATATGTATGCATACTCATCAATGCTTACAAAAAGGTCTGGAAGAACCTCCTGCAAATAGGTAATAGTGTGGGATCTCTGAAGGCAAGAATATGAGAGACTGTCACTTTAAACTTTAAGTATATTTTTGTTTGATTTAGATACAATGAATTGGGATTACTTCTGCAATTTAAAAAATTCCTTTTAAAAAACAAACAATATTTCCAATACTAGAAGTACAGAAAAGAGTGATCATTACTCCATTTGATTATATCATCCCCCTCCTTAACACGTTAAGCGCCCAGTCAGTCACCGGGTGACTGACACTATACTTTCCATCTAGAAGACAAAACAGGCTGGGTGCTTAACATATTAAAATTCTCAATACTTGAATGCAAAGTTCTCAATATTTATGAAGGATCTGGCCCCTCCTACCTTCTCCAGCTTCATCCCTCACTGTTCTTCCCCTCATTTATATATTCAATTAAAATTTATTTAGAATCTTCCATATGCAGGCACTGGGGATAAAGCAGTGAAAATTAGATACAAACCCCTCTCATATAACTTAGAATCTAGCAAGGGAGAGACTTTAACCAATAACAAAACTGTACTTAAAATTGCTTAAAAGAAATGTGACATTAAAAAGGGAAAACAGGCAGGCTCAGGGATCGGGAAAAGCCTCCCTGGAAATGGAAGTGATACTTATGCTGAGGATTTAGGATACGTTAAGAATGGGACTGATAAAAAGAGAAGAGCATTGCAGACAGAATGTGCAACAGCCAAAGGGCCAAAAGAGAGCTTGGGCCCTTCAAGGAAGAAGTCAGTATGGCTGGAGAAGAAAAAAAAAGGAAGAGAGGTATAACATAAGGTTAGAAACAGCAGAAGCTAAATTATGTGGGGCCCATAGAACGTGCAAAGAATTTTGCACCTAATTCTAAGAGCAAACAGATACAATTAAAGGCTTTCAAGAAGGGAAATGACATGATCAGAAATGTGCATTCGGAAGCTCATTTGGGTTACTGTCTAAAAAGAAAGGCCTAAGTAGGGCCAGGAATAAATGTGGAAATGACACTAGGAACTTCTTTCAATAGCCTGTGGATTACTAAAATGATAGCCTGGACTAGGATGGTGGGAGTGGAAACAGAGAACATTAAATGGATTCAAAATTCTGATAGGAGGTACATTCAACAGCTCTTGGTATTGACTGGATGTGGGGATACAGGAAAGGAAGGGATAAAGAATGACTCAAGTCTCTAGCAACAGCACTTCTCACATCCTAGCCTCCAGCCATACTGAACTACTTGCAGTTCCCTAAGCCGTCGTGCCTCTTTCAAGCCTCAGAGTGGAAATGCCCTTACATCATCCTTCAGCTGCAAAATGCTTCCTCATCCCAGCCTTCCCTAACCATGCCCAGATTAGGTGCTCTAATTGCATGCTCCTGCAGCTTCTCACACTTGCCTGTATCATAGCACTTGGCACACTGCATTATAATCATACTAGAGGCCTGTTGCACGAAATTCGTGTGAGGGGGAGGAGGAAGGGTGTCCCTCAGCCTGGCCTGTGCCCTCTCACAGTCCCTCAGGGGATGTCCGCCTGCTGGCGAGGAATCTCTCACCCTCTTTCAGGTTAAACCCTTCACTTGTGCTCTGAACCCTACTTCCTTCCCATCCTCTGCAAGGACCTCTCCCTACCATCTATTTCCTTTCCTTCTGAGATCTTTAATCTTTTTATCATTGTTTTCTCCTCAAGCAACTGAATCAACTCTCATCTATAAAAAGGTATCTTTGCCTGACCAGCATGGCTCAGTGGTTGGGTGTCAACTCATGAACCAGGAGGTCAGTTTGATTCCTGGTTTCGGACTCAATCCCCAGTGGGTGGTGTGCAGTAGGCAGCTGATCAATGATTCTCATCATTGATGTTTCTATCTCTCTCCCTCTCCCTTCCTCTCTCTGGGATCGAAAAAGCTTTTTTTTTTTAAAGATACTTTCAAATATCTTTATCTCTGACCTAAACTACTCTCCTTAGCTTCAGACATCTGTTAGCCTCTAAAACTCTCTACTTCAATGTCCTACAGAAATTCCAACATGCCCAAAACTAAACTTAGGCTCTTTCTCCTAAAACCAACTCCACTAAAACCAACTTTATTCCCTGTCTCAGAGAAAGGACCATCATTCACCCAGTTTCTAAGCCAGAACATCAGGTGCTACTTTTATTTTATTTTAAGTTTTTTTAAATTGATTTTTAGAGAGAGGGGAAGGGAGAGGGATAGAGAAATAGAAACACTGATGAGAGAGAAGCATCATCCATCGGCTGTCTCCTGCACACCCCCTACTGGAGACTGAGCCCGCAACCCTGGCATGTGCCACACCAGGAATCAAACCAGTGACCTCTTGGTTCTTGGGTCAATGCTCAACCACTGAGCCACACCAACTGGGCCAGGTGCTACTTTTAACTCCCTCTTCTCCCCTAGCTTCTCATGTCATTCAGCTAATAAAGACCAGTGCTCACCTTTGGATTCTACCTCCTTAATATACCTCATATCTACTCACATCTCCCCATCTCCAATGCCATTTCCTGGTTCAGATCCTTTCCACATGTTGGATTATTATAGCATCCTCCTACTATTCTTATTTCTAATCTTACTCTTCAACAAATTTTCACAAGCAACCAGAGTTATATTTCTAAAATACGTATCTGACATGTTATTTCCCTACTTAAAGCATTCAATAGCTAGCTCTCTACTACCTTTAAGATAAAGGTCAAATATTTACTGCATGATCCTTCAAGATCTGGTCCCAGCTTACGCCACCACCCACTCTACTATGAATTTTATCCTTAAGGCACAATGAACTACTATGCTCTCTCCCCCTTGCTTCACCAAAATCCCATACAGAATCCTAAAGCATCATAATGATGGCTTAAACCCAAAGCAACAAAAAATTCTTATCCCATACTAAGTAAATATTCATTTAAAATAATTACTTTTACTAAATTCTATAGTACCACATAGTGGTGAGAGAGGGAAGCGCATAACAGAGATAAAGGAAGTGTGGTGAGGTAACTGTACAGTGCCTCATAGTGGTGTGTACCAGGACACCCACACTTAGTTAGCTCATCTTGCTGATTATATCCCTCCAGGAACTTACATCACTGGGGCTCAGGCTGCCCAGCCCATTCTCCTGCTCAGAATCCTTCCCAGACTCAGTGCCCTGAGAGGACCGGGGATTGGATGGATGAATCCAGATCTCCAGGCGAGTAGTGTCATCTCCAACATGCCGGAAAGTAGATTTCTTTCCTTTCCGCCACTGGTCAGGGTTCAGTTCCGATTCCTCGTGTTGCTTTTTTTCCATTTGTTCTGCCTATACAGCATACAAACATACAAGCTCAGACTCTTCTGGGATTCAGTTAATAAAGACATGTGCTCACCTCATCTGAGTATGTTGACCAAGAACTATAAAAAGTAAAAATTTTGCCATAATTCCAAAACAGCACAGCTTTTAAAAAAAAAGGGGGGGAGGGGGGAGGGCAGAGTACCATCTGCTTTGTCACATAAAAGTTACTGATTCTATAAACTAGATGCTATGGAACATGCACATTCAAGGACCCCCGAGAGTTCTTCTAAAGATGAGTTTGGTTCTGCATAGGGACTGACTCCCATCAGCACAGCCCCCTTGAGCAACTTTTTAGTCATTCCCTTAAGAACACAGAGGCACTAAGAGAAACATATTCTCCTAGGAAGGAATGATCCTGCCTGCATCCCCACTCACCTTTCGTTTGGTCTCTTCAAACAAGCTCATGAGACTCTCCTTGGCAGTCAGGATAGGGTTGCTGGCAGCTAAACTGCGCATATAGTAATACACAGCATCAAGCTTCCTCCTCTGTGGAAAGAGGCCAGAGACACTGAGTCAACCAAGTTCTTTTCTGAGTCCAGCCTAAATCACCTGACCCAAGAAACCCTAATATCTCACCCAAACTGTGCCCCAAGCTATAATTCCAGTAAGCAAATGAGAATGTTATCCATGGAAGAAGCCATGGCAATTACATCAGAAAGTTCTCTTCTTGCGCAATATCTTATATGCAGAGGTACTCTAAGAGCCAAGTACTCATAAGGGGGGGGGAAATAAGGAGCTCATAAAATATAAAAGTCAATTATGCTTTGTTTTTTAAATAAAAAATGTTCAACTCACCTAATAATTTATTTATTGTTTTTTAAAAATTATTAATAATAATGGCAATATCGATTAAGCATAACTAAATATGAGGCAAGTGATCAGCACTTCATAGATATTATCTCAAAACCTAAGGATACTGCCACATATTATTATTCCCACTTTAGAAATGAGGAAATGGGAACTCTCCTCAAATACTGAAAAGAATTATCATATGACCTAAAAATTCCACTTCTGGATATATACCTAAAAGAATTGAAAGCAGGATCTTGAATAGGTATTTATACACTCATGTTCATAGCAGCATTATTCACAATGCCCAAAAGGTTGAAGTGTCCATTAAGAGATGAATAAACAAAATGTGGTATATACATACAACTGAATATTATTTGGCCTTAAGGAGGAAATTCTAATACAAGCTATAACATGAATGAACCTTGAAGATATAATGCTAAGTGAAATAAATCAGTCACAAAAAGATAAATACTATATGATTCCACTTATATAAGGTACTGAGTGTGGACAAATTCATAGAAACAGAAAGTAGAAGAGTAGTTGCCAGTGGCTGGAAGGAAGGGAGAGTGGGGAGTAGCTGCTTCATGGGTATAGAGTTCCAGTTTTGTAAGATGAGGAGAGTTCTGAAAATCGTTTGAACAACAATGTGAGTGTACTTAATATTACTCAACAGTACACTTAAAAATGGTAAGATGGCCCTGGTCAGTGGCTCAATGGTTAGAGCATCAGACCACACACCAAAAGGTCACGGATTTGATTCCCAGTCAAGTGCACATACCTGGGTTGAAGGTTCGATCCCTGACCCCGGTCGGGGTGCATGTGGGAGGCAACCAATTGATGTGTCTCTGTCACATCAATATTTTCTCTGTCTTCCCGCCCCTCTCCTTCCCTTCCACTCTCTTTCTTTAAAAAAAAAGACATATCAAGCCAGGAAAATAAACCTAAATTCATATTGGTAAGTGAAATAAGCCAATCTGAAAAGATAATATCCTGTATGGTTCCAATTATGTGGAATTCTGGAAAAGGCAAAACTAGAGAGACAGTAAAAATATCAGTGATTGTCAGAGGTTCAGGGGATGCAAGAGAGACAACAAGTGGAGGGTGGAGCACGGGCTATTTTTAGTGCAATGAAACTACTCTGTATGATACTATAATGGTAGATACATGTCACTAATCATTTATTTGTTCAAACCCATAGAAAGTACAGCAGTTAAAGTGAACCTTAATGTAAACTATGGACTTTAGTTAATAATAATGTATCAATACTGGCTCATCAATTATAACAAATATAGTACACTTATGTAAGATGTTAAGAATAGGGAAAATTGAGGGGGAAGAGAACGTTGAGAGAATATATGGGAACTCTGTACTTTTTGCTCAATTTTTCTATAAAGTTAAACTGACCAAAAGAAATAAAAATAAAAGCTATTAAAAAAAAAATCCCCAAGTTGGGGAAGGAGTAAAGTCACAATAAGATATTACTTCACACCGCCCAGCCAGCGTGGCTCACTGATTGAACATCAACCTATGAACCTGGTGGTCATGGTTAGGTTCCTGGAGGGTGTGCAGGAGGCAGATGATTGATGATACTCTCTCATCACTGATGTTTCTCTCTCTCTCTCTCTCTTTCTCTCTCTCCCTTCCTCTCTGAAATCAATTTTTTTAAAAAGATATTACTTCACACCTAACAGGGTGGTCATATTCAAAAAAAGAAAGAAAAATAACAAATGCTGGCAAGATTGTGGAGAAATCAGAACCCTGGTACATTGCTGGTGAGAATGTAAAAGGGTACAGCTGCTATGAAAAACAGTTAAACATAGAATTACCATATGACCCAGCAATTCCATTCCTAGGTACAGACCCAAAAGAACAGAAAACAGATATTGAAACAAACACTTCACAAAAAATACTGTTTACAATAGCTAAAAGGTGGAGACAATCAAAATGTCCAACTGATGAATGAATAGTAAAAACGTTGAATGAATAAAAGTGTGTTATATCCATACAATGGATATTATTCATCCATAAAAATTAAGTATTGATACGTTGCAACATGGTCAAAAACTTGATGATAAATGAAAGAAGCCAGATATAAAAGGTCATGTGCTGTATGATTCCACTTACATGAAACATCCAGAATAGGTAAATCCAGGGACAGAAAGCAGACTAGTCGTTGCCAGAGGCTGGGGCTTGGGAGGCATGGGGAGGAATGGATATGGAGTTTTCTTATATGGTAATGAAAATGTTTTGGAACTAGACAGAGTTAGTGATTGCACAATGCTGTTAATGTACTAAATGCCACTGGATTGACAAAAAATTATTTACAAATATCTGTAAATGATTTTATGTTATATTAATTTTACTGCAATTTTTAAAGCCATTGAGGAAAGATTATATTTTCTAATTAACAAGAAACATAGCAATTCATTCAATAATTACAAAGAAGAAAAACTAGAAAAGGAGACAAGAAATGAGAAAGAAGGAAAAACAGAAGATAGATTAGAAAGGAGAAAAATAAAGCCACAAAGGGGCGTGAAAAAAACACAGATCACAAAGAGAACAAGGCATGCTCTCACTTTTGGGAGATGCCTGAGCCTTTCCTGTGCCCCTTTGTCGGGGGGGGGGGGGGGGGGGGGGGGGATGGGGATGGGAGGGGGTAGTGTTACCTTGCCTTGCCCTCTCCTAAGTTCGAGGGCCTTTCTTTTGCTTCGGTAACTTATACCCTGAACCTACGCAGCCTAGCTAGCTCAGTTCTACTACCTCTGAAACTTTCTAAATAAACTTTCTCTTATAATTTGAGTTCTTGGCTCTGAAATCTTTCTTTGCTCATCTCAAGAACCAAGGTCCAATTTCACCACCGGTAACACTTCCAAAGAAGTATCTATCTTCAGACCTTCCACCACTGCCTGGAAATGACCTCACTCAAATGAAGACAGAGTTCCTTGGACTGTGCTCAAGCCCCCCATAAAAGCCCCGCTGAAAGAAAAAACAAAGAAATAAACAAACAAAAACAACAAAGAGAACAGGACGGAGGTAAAAAGTGAAGAGAGATTTGATCTATTCTGAAGGAAGTGTATCAGTAAACCACATTACTTAATCAATAATTTCAATCCATAATTATTAGGCATTTCTTTGAATCTTTTGTGAAATAAAGGGGAATAAAAATTACTAACTCAAACATTATTTGGGCAATGAATTTTACAGCATTAAGAAAACTCTCCCTGATAATGATCTTGTTAGCTGCTTCTTATACTAGAACCTTTGGTACCTACCATTGGTCCCCACCCTTTCTCCTTCCTTCAGCTTCCTCACTAGGAGCTCTGTCAGATCCCAAGGTTCTCTGTTAGAGCCACACTTAGAAGAGTTTGGTAAGATCCAGAGAGGTATGATTTGGCATTTACTGTCTTTCTGCTAAGGAGACTCCTTAGGTGAAAAGCTAAGAGGAATAAGTGAATGATCTAAAGAAAGGAAACAAGGATCTGAATACTTGGGGCTAGTTGAGGACTTTAAGAGGGAAAGGGAAAGAGAGCTTTATTTTCCAGAAATAAGTAACCTAGTTCAACGAGATAGGGAAGGGAAGCAAGGCAAGATTCAGAGCAGAAGCCTTGGTCAAAAACAGAGTGCTTTGGCTGGAGCATGAGCATTCCCCAGGGAACTTAATTGCAGTGAAAGTGGATGAAGTATAGATCCCTGACAACTTATCTCTAAAAGTAACAGTAACAAAAGGAGCTTGAGGATGGAAGACATAAGGGAATATATTTTGTATTCTAGCTGAATAGATGAAATCTAGCTCCAGAAGCTGATGCTGTCAAAATCTGTATTTCTAAGATACTGCCTGCAAAATTCTTCCCCTCTCCACAGGATTTCTTACCGTATACACTGCCAGCAGAGCCAGCTGGTTATAGGGGCGCCCATTCTTGGGAGCAATGTGCTGGGCCTTCAGGTACCAACTGAAATAAAAAAAACAGTTTTAAAAATTCTAGTCCCATATCAACCCTTTCCCAATTCATCACATGATAGTCCTTACTACTTAAGACATAAGCTGGATTGTTAGATGTAACCCTGAAGTGGTAAAGTCTGACTAAAGAGACCAAAAAGGACACCTGAAGGACATCCGTATAGAAGCTCAGGCAACTCATTGCTCTTAATAGGGCTTAGCTTAAAGCCATACAGGGAGAGAAGCAAATGAACAAGAGGCAAAAGTACCTGCGTGCTTTCCCGTAGTTTGTTGTGTCATTGGCTTGTTCCCGATACCTAGCAATATCTCCTTGACAAATCATACATCGCTGGGCACTGATCAAGGCATATTTTACCTTCAGGAAAAACAATCAGTTAATAGCATACCCAAGAAACTCTAACTTCAACCCCAAAGTACAGGGACGGGGCCAAAATGACAGAGCAGCATCAAGGCACTAGTAGTCCTCAACAAAGTAAAAAGTTTTTAAGTTTAACCTTGACTAGCAAAAAGAAAATAGCCAACAGTGTGATAAAAAAAATTTACTGAGAAAGAGTAACAGAAGGGAGAGGGGCCATTTTTTTTTTTAATCCTCACCCAAGGATTTGTTTTTATTAATTTCAGAGAGAGGAGAAGGGAGAAGGGAGAAGAGAGAGGCAAAGGGAGGCAAGCACATCAATGTGAGAGAGAAACATAGATTGGCTGCCTCCCATACACGCCCTGACTAAGGATCAAACCTGAAACCTAGGTATGTGCCCTGACCGGAAATTGAGCCTGCAACCCTTTGGTGTATGGGATGATACTCCAACAAACTAAGCCACCTAGCAAGGGCGAGAGGGGCTCATTCTTATTTCAAGTCCCAGGCAAATGGAAGAAAATATTCTGAAACTAAGAGTCAGGAGGCCTGACTCTCCATGTAATAGTTGTGTGATCTTAAGTAGGTCTTTGGGACTCAGTTTCTTCATTTGAATGTAAAAAACACCTATTCAATAGGGTAATTGAAGGAAATAAATATAAAATACTTCACAAATTTTAAAGTGATATACAGACCCTGGTTGGATAACTTATTTGGTTAGAGTGTCATCCCAATATGCCAAGGTTGTGGGTTCAATCCCCAGTCAGGGCACATACAAGAATCAACCCAGGAATGCATAAATAAGTGGGACAACAAAAATTGATGTTTAACCCCAGTTTGATTCCTGGTCAGGGAACATGCCTCGATCCCCAGTAGGGGGCGTTCAGGAGGCAGGCAATCAATGATTCTCATCATTTATGTTTGTATCTCTCCCTCTTCCTTCCTCTCTGAAATCAATAAAAATATTTTCTTAATTTTTTGATGTTTCTCTCTCTCTCAAATCAATAAATAAAAAAATAAAGTGATATACAAATATTAAGACAATTACTTACTGTTCTCTTTCTCTCCTCAAACTGTTAATATCACCACATTGTGTTACTGCATTACATCCCCTTTGCAAAATAACAGTTCCCTAAACAGTAAGTTACCCTTTACCAAATGTGCCAGGACTGTGTAGTTACATACATACTAGAGGCCTAGTGCACAAAATTTGTGCACTCGGGCGGGGACTCAGCCTGGCCTGTGCCCTCTCGCAGTCCCGCAGTCCAGGAGCCCTCGGGGGATGTCTGACTGATGGCATAGAGAGCAGGCCTAAGCCATCAGTAGGACATCTTTAGTGTTGCCGCGGAAGCGGGAGAGGCTCCCGCCACCACCACTGCGCTCCCCAGCTGTGAGCCCAGCTTCTGGCTGAACAGAACTCCCCCTGTGGGAGCACACTGACCACTGGGCGGCAGCTCCTGCGTTGAGTGTCTGCCCCCTAGTGATCACTGTGTGTCATAGCAACCAGTCATTCTGCTGCTCAGTCGATTTGCATATTAGCCTTTTATTATATAGGAGGACTAGAGACCTGGTGCACGAATTCATGCATGGGTGGGGTCCCTCAGCCTGGCCGGCGATTGGGGCCAATCAGGGCCGCAGGAGGTTGGCAGGGGGAGGGGCCGCAAGAGATTGGCTGTGGGTGCGCACTGACCACCAGGGGGCAGCTCCCTCTGGTGGTCAGTGCACATCATACCAACCAGTTGACTGGTCGTTCGGTCGCTTAGGCTTTTATAGATAGATAGATAGATAGATAGATGATAGATAGATATGTGTGTGTGTGTGTGTGTGTGTATGTATGTATATTACAACAGAGTAAACCCTCAGCAATCCTAAGACATGTGCCCAACCTAAAAACCTCCCTGAGGAACATCACTTCATAACATGTAATTCCACTCCACCCCACACATAAGAAATTACGGTGTCCCTGAACAAAGAACAAAGCTTCAAGGACAAGTACATAATGAACCCTCAGGAAGGCTCATTTACTAGCTAAGTAACTAGCTCCTGCACACCAGCCTCCTAACACATAACTCAAACATGTGCCTCAGCGAAGTTATATATCACTGTCATCCACCTTCAGAGTCCTGACTATCCTACACATTATATGAATGAACACTAAAAACCCTTGGTATTTAACTGATTAAGCACCAAGAAAACTAGTTATGTCTCTATACTACAGCCACTTTGCCATCTCAATGAGGGGAAGAAAAAAAACTGCCAAAGGATCTCCACTATCCTCACAATGAAATCCTAGATGATCAAGCCTCTGCTCATTTATTCAGCACCATTACCCCCCTTATTCTCTGTGCCATATCAAACTAGACTTCTCAGTCCCACTAACACACCATGCTCTTTCCCACTTCAGGACCTTCACATATATTATTCCCTCTCTCTAGAATGTTGTAGTTCTTGAATCTTCACATACCCCTTCACCTAGCTAATGTCTCAGGTTTTTAGCCTCAGCTTAACTGTGACTTCCTCAGTCCTCCATGATCCTCTAAGCCAACGGTTCTCAACCTGGGGGTCGAACGACCCTTTCACAGAGGTCTCCTAAGACCATTGGAAAACACATATATAATTACATATTGTTTTTGTGATTAATCACTGTGCTTTAATTATGTTCAATTTGTAACAATGAAAATACATCCTGCATATCAGATATTTACATTACGATTCATAACAATAGCAAAATTACAGTTACGAAGTAGCAACGAAAATAATTTTATGTTTGGGGGTCACCACAACATGAGGAACTATATTAAGGGTCACGGCATTAGGAAGGTTGAGAACCACTGCTCTAAGCCTTTTATAGTGAATACCACCCCCCCCACCCCACACACACACACACACACACACACACACACACACACAAAATCCTTTGCAGAAGTCACTGCATCTGCAATTACTAATCCAACATCTGCACTCACCCCTAATCAAACTCTAAACTTTAAGAGCTGGGATCATGGCTTTCTTGTTTCACAATGAATTAATTGTGTGTGCCTAGAATGGCACCTGGCATGTAGGAGGGACTCAAATACTTGCCGATAATAGAGCTTACGCATAGTAATTCATCAGAAGGAGCAGAAAGGCAAGAAGAAGCCGTTACTCCATAAATCGCACCCCTTTCTCTAATGAATCTTTTAACCTCTTCCTTTTCCCCTGGCCCTTTCTTCTCTACACATAAATATGCTCAAGTTTCTCACAGCTTAAAAAGAAACAAAGTTCTCTTGAGACTATGTTCTCTTTTAATACTATCTCCCCTCCTTGCCTTCATAGGCAAGACTCTTAAAAAAAATGGTCTATATTACTCTCATTATATGTACTACCCCACTTCTCATTTACTACAATCTGGCTTCCATCCTCTCCAATTAAAATAACTGGTGGGTGATAAAGTCATCCAATCCAATGAACACTTTTTAGTAATCTTAGTATTTGATGACTCTATAGCACTTCACAATTTTATCCACCACCTTGAAATCTGATAACCGAACTCTCTGTCCAGCCATTCCGTCTCCCAACTTCTGCTTCAATTATCAACTATATATTGATGACTCCTCCATCTATATCACCAGCCCACCTCTTTGTCCTGAGCTCCAGACTGACCAGAATATTCATTTGTTCATTTTCAAGCTCCTCTACCTAAACATATCCAAAACTGAACTACCCTTTTCCTTTCCACCCACTCTCCTAGGCCACAAACTGGGAGATGATCTAGACTCCTCATGTCTCTAATCTCATCAGTCACACCAAATTATCCAGTAGTCCAAGTCTATTTTCCTTATATTCTTCTAATCTGTTTCCTCTTTTCTACCTCCAATATCTCTACCTTCATTCAGGGCCACAACTTGACTCTCCTACCTCCACTCTTGCCCAAACTCATCTATTTCCCAGAATGACTGGCTGTAAAAACGAATCTATGATATTCATTTGTTAGAAATCAATGTTTCCTCAGTGCTTTCAGAATAAAGTCAAAACTCTTCCAGCAAGATTTTATGATCTATCCCTTTCTACTTCATTAGCTTTATCTCCTGTACAGCCCAATTCCACATCACATACACCAGCATATTGAACTTCTTCCACTTTTCCAACAAGGTTTGATTCTCTCTCACTGTGCCCTGCATTGAAACTGCCCCTCTGCTGTTACTCATGTTTCAAAACTCAACTTGACAGTCTCTATAAAGCCTTCCTTGACCCTATCCATCTAAATCAGATCTACTTCTGCCCAGCCAGTGTGGCTCAGTGGTTGAGCGTCCAACCAAGAACCAGGAAGTTATGGTTTGTTTCCTAGTCAGGGCACATGCTGGGGTTGTGGGCCCAATCCTCAGTAGGGGGCGTGCAGGAGGTAGCCGATCAATGATTCTCTTTCATCATTTATGTTTCTATCACTCTCTCCTTCCCCCTTCCTCTCTCTGAAATCAATAAAAAACATGTTTAATTTTTTAAAAACTTTAAAATAAATAAATAAAAATAAATCAGATCCACTTCCTTCTATGCCCCTTTGACACTGTATATGTACCATTATCATAGTACTTATAACTACAATACAAACAATTTTAAAAAATCAAACACTTAGAGCAGGGGTGGGCAAACTTTTTGACTCGAGGGCCACAATGGGTTCTTAAACTGGACCGGAGGGCCGGAACAAAAGCATGGATGGAGTGTTTGTGTGAACTAATATAAATTCAAAGTAAACATCATTACATAAGAGGGTACGGTCTTTTTTTTTTTTTTAGTTTTATTCATTTCAAACGTAGTTTGCCCGCGGCTGACTTAGAGGCTGAATAGCTTGCTATTAAACAATGATTGGGTTACCAAAGAGATCAAAGAAGAAATAAAAAGCATCCTGGAAATAAATGACAACAAAAACATAACAATTCAAAATCTATGGGACACAGTGAAAGCAGTCCTGAGAGGGAAGTTCATAGCTCTACAGGCCTATCTCAGAAAACGAGAAAAAATGGTAATAAATTATCTAACCCTACAACTCAAAGAATTAGAGAGCAACAAGAAAAGCCCAGAGTAATCAGAAAGAAGGAATAAAGATCAGAGCTGAAATAAATGACACAGAAACAAACAAACAAAAAAATACAAAAGATCAATAAAACCAAGAGTTCTTTGAAAGAATAAACAAGACTGCTAAACCTCTAGCCAGGCTCACCAAGAAACAAAGAGAGAGGACCGAAATAAACAAAATCAGAAAACAAAGAGGTGAAGTAAGAACTGACCCCACAGACATACAAAGTATTATTAAAAAATACTACAAACAACTCTACTCCAACTGGACAACCTAGACAAAATGAACATATTCCTAAAAAAATACAATCTTTAAAAACTCAATCAGGAAGAATAAAAAAACCTGAATAGGCTGATAACTACTGATGAAATTGAAGTAATAATCAAAAAACTTCCAACAAACAAAAGCCCTGGTCCGTACAGCTTCATAGGGGGACTTTTACCAAACATTCAAAGACCTAAAACCTATCCTTCTCAGACTATTCCAGAAAATTCAAGAGGAAGGCACACTTCCAAGCTCTTTCTATCAAGCCAGAATTACCCTAGTCCCAAAACTAGATAAAGACACTACAAAAAGAGAGAATTACAGGGCAATATCCCTGCTGAACATAGATGCTAAAATCCTCAGCAAAATTCTAGCAAATTGGATCCAGCATTACATTAGAAAGATCATACACCATGACCAAGTGGGATTTATTCCGGGGATGCAAAGCTGGTAAAATATCTGCAAATCAATAAACGTATTGAGAGACAAAAATCACATATCATTGATGCAGAAAAAGCATTTGACAAAATCCAACACTGTTTCAAGATAAAAACTCTCAGCAAAATGGAAATAGAGGGATCATACCTCAACATAATAAAAGCCTTATATGACAAACCTACAGCCAACATCATACTCAATGGGCAAAAACTAAAACCATTTCCCCTAAGAACAGGAACAAGACAGGGATGCCAACTTTCATCACTCCTGTTCGACATAGTATTGGAAGTGCTAGCAACAGTAATCAGACAATAAGAAGAAATAAAAAGCATACAAAACACCCAGAAATCTATGGCTTTTTTATACACCAATAATGAACTCACAGAAAGAGAAACTAAAAAAACAATTCCACTTACCATTACAACACAAAAATTAAGATACTTAGGAATAAACTTAACTAAGGAGGTAAAAAACCTATACTCGGAAAACTACAGGAAATTGAAGTAAGAGATAGAGGAAGACATAAACAAATGGAAGAATATACCATGTTCATGGATTGGTAGAATCAACATCATTAAAATGTGCATACTACCCTAAGCTATCTATAAATTCAATGCAATCCCCATTAAAATACCAACAGCATATTTCACAGACCTAGAACAAACTCTCCAAAAATTCATATGGATCGCTGAATAGCTGCAGCGATCCTGAGAAAGAACAACAAAGTTGGAGGGATCACAATACCAGATTTCAAGCTATATTTCAAAGCCACCTTTCTCAAAACTGCCTGGTACTGGCACAAGAACAGACAATTAATATTTGACAAAAGAGGCAAGAACATACAATGGAGTCAAGACAGTCTCTTCAATAAATGATGCTGGGATAACTGGACAGATACATGCAAAAAAATGCAACTAGAACATACACCATACACAAAAATAAACTCAAGATGGATAAAGGACTTAAACATAAGACAGGAAACCATAAAAATCTTAGAAGAATCCATAGGCAGCAAAATATCAGAGATATGTCATAGCAATATCTTTACCGATATAACTCCTAGGACAATGGAACTAAGGAGAAAATAAACAAATGGGACTACCATCAAAATAAAAAGCTTCTGCACAGCAAAAGAAACCATCAACAAAACAACAAGAAAGCCCACTGCATGGGAGAACATATTTGCCAATGTTATCTCCAATAAGGGTTTAATCTCCAAAATTTACAGGGAACTCATACAATTTTTAAAAAGGAAGATAAACAATCCAATCAAAAAATGAGCGAAGGACCTAAATAGACACTTTTCGAAAGAGGACATACAGAAGGCCAAGAGACATACTCAAAGTCACTAATCATCCGAGAGATGCAAATCAAAACAACAATGAGGTACCATCTCACACCTGTCAGAATGGCTATCATCAACAAATCAACAAATGACAAGTGCTGGCAAGGATGCTGAAAGAAAGGAACCCTCGTGCACTGCTGGTGGGAATGCAGACTGGTGCAGCCACTGTGGAAAACAGTATGAAGTTTCCTCAAAAAATTAAAAATGGAACTCCCATTTGACCCAGTAATCCCACTTCTAAGAATATATCACATGACAATTGATTTAATTGCCCTGTAACCCCAATAGGCTATATCTTTCACTTTTGTAACCTTAACACCCAGCACAGTGCCTAGCACATAACTAACACTAGATAAATGCTTACTAAATAAATGAATAAATTTAAGATAAAGAAACTGGCTTACTGTCTTGCGTAATGGCTTGCTACGAATGGCAAGACCATCCATATAGTCCTCCAGTTTGAACTTGTAAGTAACCTGCAGCTTTTGAAGCAAACTATCAAAGAAGTCACTACCCTGTAAAGAGAAAAAAATAAGGAATTAAAAAATAAGCTGAATCAGCCAGTTCTAACCCAATCTTCCCACCAGAAACTTGGGCAAGTGACCTTTTCACAGTTGTACTAATGCTCAGCCATCTGATATAAAGGGAAGCATATACAGCACTAACTAAGCAAAACATAAACTCATAGCATAAGCCACTCTATGATTTTAAAGATATGAACACCTACACACACACTCTTCTCCCCACCCTCCCATCCCCACAACCCCTGGTTAAGATCTTCAGAAAGCTTCCAAGCTCAGAACTAACTCCAATTGTGTAAGTTATGGTCTCAAGGAAGCAACAGGAGTAAGGTAGGCCTAAACCCAAGAAAAGAGCATACAATTTTTTGGTCAATGTTCTGTTATGTATTATTTCATGTGGTAAAAATCCATCACAACTATAGCATGCTGAAGTTTTTTTTCCTATGGACAAAAAATGATGGGTTTACCTCATCCAAGAGTTCCAACAGTCTGTTCCGAATCTGTTCTGGGTTATCAACATTCGGATCCTTGAGGAGCTGCCTGAACTTCTCAATCACCTGATAGAAAGCATTCTTCCACAGGATCTGATCCACATTCTGATTATCAGAGAACTCAATATCTAATAGAATACAGCGCTCATATAGCTGCAGCAGTTCAGCTCTGGAATAAAATACATGCAACTTCTAGCTCCAAATACACCACAGAAAAGGCAAGACTCAAGATTTGAGCTTTTTGCAAATTAAATATCTTTCTTAACAGGAAATCCAAAATGCCATCAGGTGTAATACTCATTCTAGCCTCCATTCTGCACAGTATAATGCCATTTTAAAAACAGTTATGTCTAGGAAAGTAGTTTTTCCCCATATGCCTGAACCTAAATTTAACAGCTGACATAAGATCTTCACCGCAAGTTTTATGGTGTTCATTTCTTGGCATTCTGGAAAGTCTTTCCTTTTCCATTTCCAGATTCCATGTTCTCTTCAGGTTAATTTTTTTTTCTTAAAGAGAAAGTGGAAAGTATAATAATTTCTAAGACTAGAAACAAAATTTTGTTGTTTTTTTCAATTGTCCCTTCCTTACAAAAATCAATGTGAAAGGGAGATAACACCCAGTAGCTTACCTAATAAGTTTTCTACTTTCCTCAGCCATAGGAGCCTATACACCTCCCAGCTTATCCCCATTTCCCTCTAGACAGGATGGAATACACCATACCTAAGCTGAGCCATCTTTTCCAGGCCCTCAGGACTGATGCGGTCCCTGGAGAGCAGGTTGCTGAGCTGCAGTTCCTGGTTATCAGCCACCCGGAGAAGCCTATGTAGTTCTTGTTGCTGCATGTTCCTCATGTGCTGCTCCATCTCCTCAGGACTCATGGTGTTGGCAGGGAGAGGACTACAAACATATTGACCTGATGGAGTCGGGTAGCCTGGGTAGTAAGGCCCTGGGTACACACCATTTGTAGGGCCCACTGGGTACTGCAGAGGGCTATAGCCTGTATAAGGATACTGGGAGGCAGGGCCTGGTGTCCGGGGGTAGTAATAAGGGTTGTCAGAGTTTTGAAACTTATAGTAAGATGCTTGGGCCTGGCGTGAGTCACCCCAAGATGTAGGGCTGACTTCATCATCAGTGTCTAAGAAATGTAGCTGGGGTGTCTGGCTCTTTAGAGCAGGTTTCTGATCAGGATTGTTTGGGTCCCACAATCGTCGAGTGGTGCCTCCTCGGCCCCAACTCCGAGATCCCTTACTACCAGATCCAAATAATAGCCGAGGTCCCAAAGGTGTAGACTCTGGAGAACCAGCTGAATTGACAGTTAGGGTGGTATGGGCAGGCAGAATCAGAATGCCACGGCCACGACCCCGAAGTTCTTGTTTCAGGTTTTTGGACTCCTGCTTCTCAGAGCCTTTGCCCCCACTGCTCAAGCCTTTATCAGGCTTTAACCTATCCACATCCTCTCTGGCTGGCCTCACTATGGGGGAATCTTTGTTCATGGTTTCTGCATCAAAAGTGACACGAAGAGTGCCTCGATTTTCTTTACCATTGCTTTTCTGCTCTCCCTCCCCACGGCCAGAACAGTTTCTTTCTAAATGTTTCTTCCTTTCTGAGCTCCTCCTGGGCCCATCAGACTCATCAATTCTGTCCTCATCTAAGGAGTCAGTTGAGGACATAGACACTTGCTTCTTCAGTCGTGACCTCAACTTGGTCCTATCCTGGCGGCGGCGGCGACATCCATTATCAGTCAGGCCAGACCCCTCAGCACTGTTGTTGCTACCAGCTGAGCTGGTACTGCAAGTGCGGTAGCGGTTCCTTCGTTTGTCTGAGCGGGAATAGCGCTTTGCAGAACCAGGCTTCCCCTGTGCTGGGTCGTCATTCACTTTCTTCATCCCCTCCCCTTTTTCAACCCTCTTTCCTTTTTCTCCCTTTGCAGCCCTTACTCTGTCACAATTTAGGCTCTTTTGTATCTCATTTTTGTCTGGTTTATTCACAACCTCCTCTTTCATTTGTTCCCTACATTCATCTTCCTCTACTTTCAGTTGTTCTACCTGGTTGAGGATTTCTTCCTCATCCATCCTGCTAGTAGATTCTTTGGTAAGAGTCTGCATACGCCTTCCAGGCTGATAGATCTGCATGTCAGGTTTCTTTGTTTTCTTGATAATTCTTAGACTTCGATCCTCTTGTCCAGCAATTCTAGGAGAGGACTCCTGTGCCTGAATATTTTCTGGGTCTACAGGACCATTTTGCTGTTGGTTGTCAAGTTCCTTGCAGACATCTTTGATGAGCTGTGTACCATTTCCAACAGCTGAAGAATCTTTGTCATTAACAATTTCATCCTTAAATTCATCACTCCCAGAGGGTTCTTTGATTTTAGGTTTGTTCCTTAGTCGTGAAAGACCAGGCTTATAGATTTCCAGATCAGGGCGTCTATTATCTTTGCGTTGCCTGGGCTCCTTCATGATTTCTGTGATGTTGGAGAGTATTGGGGAGGAAAGAGTAGAAGAAAAGAATAAAGAAGGTGGGAAGGGGGTAAAATGTCATTCTGGTGAAGTAACAGAAAAGTCAAGCAAGAATTACACATCAAAATGCTATTATTGGTCCTGGCTGAGTAGCTCAGTTGGTGAGCGTTGTCCCCGATACGCCAAGGTTGTGGGGCACATACAAGTATCAACAAATAAATGCATAAATAAGTGGAACAACAAATCGATGTTTCTCTCTCCCCCGTCTCTCTAAAATAAATAAAACCTTTAAAATGTTATTATTGATTAACAAGGAAGGAAATTTCTGCAGAAACAGAAATTCTACTAAGTTTACAATATTTGTTCAGCAACTGACAAAGCTAAGAACTTAACTGTGAACTCATGGAAACAGACAATAGTGCAGTGAAGGCCTGGGGAGGGGGCGGGGGCAGAGTGGAGGGGGCTAATGGGGTGTGGTGGGAGGGTGGACATCTATAATACTTTCAACAATAAAGATAGTTTGTTTCCTTGTTTTAAAAAAAACCTTTTTTCTTTCTTTTAAACCTAGCAATAAACTTGGTTGCTTTTTCTCAACAATAAAGATAAATTTTTTTTTTTAAAAAGGGAGGAAGTGGGAGCAGGGAGGAGGAGGTCAATGGGGAAATAAAGGGGGACAACTGTAATACTTTCAAGAACAAAGATAATAAAAATTTTAAAAAGAACTTAATTGTGTTGTAGTTACCTACACCTGAGGTAAGGAAACAAGAAAAAAAATAGTGTTACTCAAGTCATATTCGGATCCCCAAGACCCTAAACTACCCCATTACTGTCGTAATAAAAGATCTCCAACCATTTCAGCAACAGGCTGTTCTCTATTATAGAGCCCTCAAATCCATCTTAGTCTTTTCTTCTGCCTCTAACGTTTTTCCAGGGTCGCTAAGTCCTTTTAACATACCAGTAGGAAAGAAGTAAAAGTGGGATATGCATAACAACCATGGTCTGGACATCCCTGGAGGGAAAAATGGCAAGTCCAGACTTTGACTTGGCCAGAACAATCCTCTTCTTTAGGCTACCAATTACCCAATCATATACCTCCTGCCGAAGCAAACTGGAAGCAGTTTCTTTCACATTCTTCAACTCCACTCATGCTCACCAACTCTCTAACCGTAGCCAACAGAGTCATTCCAAGAAAATACTGCTCAGACTATCATCATTAGAATACTGAGACTAACTGCTACTATGATGATGGAATATGAGAAGGAAAAAGTTCCATAAGGAAGCTTACCCTGGAAGATGATGGAAATATTGTGACAGGCTCTCAAAAATACCAAAGACTGGGGCACCCAAGAATAAGAGCACAGGACTTCAAAAACCGCTGTCCGGGCTCCATGAACTTACTTAATGACACATAAGCAAGTCTCTATATTTTGTGTCTGTTATCTTCATCTATCCAGGGGGACGACTACTACAAATAGCTACTAAAGCTTTCCGTGGAAAAGTGACAGGAACTAGTGAGATTACAGAGTACATAAAATGAAATGCTATATAAAATCCTACTACTGTTCTATAAACACCAATGTAAACAAACCCATAATAGAAATTTACACCTATGTGTATAACAAAACAGAACAGAAAAACAAAACAAAACACCACCTTGATGTTTTACTGCTACAGTGTTCTCAGAAGTTTAAAAGACTGTTCAAGTCTGAATAAAGTAAAGAAGTTTAACTCCAGAACAGCTCGCCCTCAGCAGCCTTTGTAACTTAGGTGAAGTGGAGAGAAGGAGAAGAGGGAAAAAAGAACCTGAATAAATCCAACTCCGTCGACCCATGAAAACCAGCCTCACAGGCTTGGGCCACAGGTCTGCAGAAGCCTCGCTACCATTCTACACAAGTGCGCTGCCTAACAAAGGGGAGGGGAGACACTAGAACCTTCCCTGGGCGCTTTCCTGGTGTGGCTGGAGACCTGAACTTGCCCGTTGAGCATTTTCTCTCTGAGAAAAACAGCTCCCACACACGCCAAGGCCCACCCAGAGGAGAGTCGACTCTCTGAGGTCCTGGACCCCTTCCGGTGGCCCATCGTCACAAGCCTGCCTTGGGGGGGAAAAGTTCGGCAAGGGAGTCCCAAGCTATTCAGCCTTCCTCAATGTCCCCGGTTCCTTCTCTCCAACGCTCAACAGATGACGGGCCTGGGGAGGATTCCTCGGGGAACCATACATGCCGGGGCCTCCGCCAGACCCCAGCGCCCCTCCTTCACGCGTCTCCTGACGGCTCGGGACCCACGAGCTGGTCTGAGAAGACGGAGGCAATGGGGGAACAGTCACCTCCGCGGTCAGAAAGGGGGCGGAGGCAGGCACTCGGGTTGGACTCGTCTGAAAGGGGCCAGAGCCGCCTGAGCGGGACCCGACACCGGCCCCGGGGCTGGGAGGGCGGCCAGGGGGACCGCCCTCGGGCCCCCGCCCCCACTGTTGGGGGAAGGGGCGGGGGCTCCGAAGCGCCACGGACCGAGCGGGGAGGAGGCAGAGGAGGAGAGGAAGGCGGGGCGGGCAGGCCCGGCCCAGGAGCTGGGCGGTGCGACTCACCTCTGCTCCCGGCCTGCGGAGCCAGAGTGGCCAGGATCCCTCGCAGCTCCGACGCGGAGATCCGGACGCGCTCCAGCCCTTCCGCCATCTTCGCCGCTGCTGCAACAGCTGCAGCGACGCCGCCACCGCCGCGCGCAGCCAGGAAACCACGGCGGACGGGCGGCGCGCGCGCTCTCCCACCTCCCACCTTTTTCCCCGCCCCCTCCCGTCCTCCTCCCCGAACGACGGTGGCCGCGCTGGGAGGAAAAGCGCTACACGGACGCTCCGCCGCGGGAGAGGGAAAGAGACGGAGCGCGAGCCTGGGCGTGGGAGGCGGGCGCCGCGCATGCGCAGAGGTGTGGTCGGGGAAGGTGCGCTGAGGCCGGAGTCGGAGGCGCGGCCCCTGTGAGGTGAGGTGAGGGCCGGCCCACCGGCGGGCGGTGGCGGCGGGAGCTGCTGTCGTTGCGGTGGCGGCCGTCGAGGACACTGGGGCTGGTCTGGGGCTGGGGTTGACGGGAGACACCGCAGGATCCGGCCTCCTCCCCTCCTCGCAGGCCGGGGTCTCCCACCACAGGCCCGGACTAGTGCCCCAGGCCTCGATTTGGGAACCTTGAGAATCTTGTAAGAGTCATTATTATGTTCCCCGCTTTCTCCTCCACCCCCCAGAGATGAAGAAACGGAGTCCCAGAGAACCGTAGTTCCCGTGGTGACTCAATCGATAAGTACCAGACTGTCAAAGTCTTCTCCTTTACGGCAAAGTGCATCCCCCGAGCCAGCCTCCTGACTATTTTAAAAATACTACAGTGTAGTTGGCTCTCGTTGGGGAAGGGGTTGGGTGGCAGTAAATCAGGAGGGATTCTATACGTCGGTTTGGGAATTTCCGTATCATTGTGGATTCTTGGAAAAATGACTTAACGTCCCTGGATCTCAGGTTGATTGATTGTGTTCCGTCTTTAAATTTAACCGGATCAGCCCCGGCCGGAGCGGCTCCGTTGGTTGGAGCGGCCTCTGGTGCACAGAAGGGTCGCGGGTGTGATTGCCAGTCAGGGCACACACTCGGGATGAGGGTTCGATTCCCGGTCTGGGGACATACGGATGTTTCTCACATCCATGCTTCTCTCCCTCTCCCTTCCTCTCTCTCTCAAATCAATAATAATAATAATAATAATAAGCATTTAGAAAATAAAGTTAATAAAAATATATTCTCAGGTGAGCATTTAAAAATTTTTTTAATGTAACTACATCAGAAAACTGGTACTTTAACTTCTTGTTCAGTAGCACCTATTCAGAACTGTGGTGAAACTCCCTCCCTCAAGGCTGCTTTCCTCCACCTGTTGCTCCTTCCCAATCCCAAACCCACAAAGAATAGTTACAAATTATTCCTTAGAACAGTGGTTCTCGACCTTGGCTGCACATTAGAATCACCTGGGAATCTTTTTAAAATCCTGATTTCTGGGCCTCATCCTCCGGAAATTCTGTTTCTTTGTTACTAATGTTGTGGCCCCACCCCATAACAAAGAAACAGAATCTCCAGAGGATGAAGCCCAGAAATCAGGATTTTAAAAAGATTCCCAGGTGATTCTAATGTGCAGCCAAGGTTGAGAACCACTGCCTTAGACTGAGTCTAAAAGATTTGAACCATCTCTGACAGAACTTAGTTCCTACTATGTGACAGACACTTTCCACCAGAAGGTTAAGCAGAAGTAGAAAGTCAGTAAGATACAGAGGGAGATTTAAAGGTCCAAAAGTAGGGGTGTGAAATACTACTTGGGCCTAAAAAAGAAGGAAATCTTATCTTTTGCAACAGCATGGATGGACCTAGAGAGCATTATGCTAAGTGAAATAAGTCAGTCGGAGAAAGGTAAGTACCATGTGATTTCACTTGTATGTAGAATCTAATGAACACAATAAACTAACAAACACAATAGAAACAGACGCAGATACAGAGAACAGACTGACAGCTGTCAGGGGGGAGGGAGTCATGGGGGGCTGCATGAAAATGGTGAAAGAATTAAGAAGAAAAAAACCACCCACAAACACAAAAAAACTCATAGACACAGACAACAGCATGGTGATTACCAAAGGTAAAAGGGGGTGGGGAGAGGTAGAAGAGAGTAAAGTGGATATAAATGGTGAGGGAAAGAGACTTGACTTGGGGTAGTGAACACAATACAATATATAGATGATGTATTATAGAATTGTACACCTGAAACCTATATAATTTTATTAACAAATATCACCCAATAAATTAACTAAAATAAGTAAATAAAGTAGGGGAGTGATTTGAGTGGTCAGAGCAAGTGACAATCTTTAAAACACGAAATAGGCGCATAGTGGACCCATGCCAGAGGAAGTTGCATCCTCAAACCATTGCCCAGCCTCCTTACCCTTGGGCTGTGAGCAGTGAAGGGGGATGTACAGTATAGAAAAATAAATAAATGAATAAAGTAAAAATAAAACATGAAATAGGAAGAAATAAACTAATCCATTTTCACATTGAAATTGTAGAGAACATTGCATCAGGTTTGTTTGTTTTTCAGTCTTCCATGACTGACACTTTTTGTAAGTAAGATTTTGGGTGTGTTTTTTGTTTGTTTCTTAATTCTCACCCAAGGATATTTTTTCCATTGATTTTTAGAGACAATGGAAGGGAGGAAGGATGAAAGAGAGAAACATCCATATGACTCACATCAAGTGGTTGCCTCCCACACATGGGGATCAAACCTGCAACCCAGCCCTTGCCAGTTTGGCGCAGTGGATAGAGCATCGGCCTGCGGACTGAAAGGTCCCGGGTTCGATTCCAGCCAAGGGCACATGCCCGGGCTGCGGGCTTGGTCCCCAGTGGGGGCCGTGCAGAAGGCAGCCAATCAATGACTCTCTCATCATTGATGTTTCTATCTCTTCCTCCCTCTCCCTTCCTCTCTTAAATCAATAAAGAAATATATTTAAAAAAACAAAACAAAAAAAACCTGCAACCCAGGTACATGCCCTAGACTGGGAATCGAACCCATGACCCTTTGGCTTCGGTGCACAGGCCTTCTCTCTGACCACTGAGCACACCAGCCAGGCTGTATCAGGGTTGTTTTTAAGATGGAAAAATAATCTGAAGAAAACCTGCTTAACCAAGAAAAACACGGTTACCAATGCAACAGTTTCAGTAAACTACAGGTAAAATATGCCAAAAGTTAAACCAGCTTGAGAAAATTTATCAGAACTCAGAGGGAAATATATAGATAAAAACTATTAGAGGTAAGGACAGAAGATATAGAGAATAGATCCATAAAACTAATAATCAAATATGAGCTCCAGAAGGTGATAACAGAACTGACTGAGGAGGAACAATAATACAAGAAAATTTACTAAGTTGATGGAAAAATTTGAATTTAAGATTTAAATTTAACCCTCAGATTTAAAGAGCTCATGAAGTACCAGGTAAAAATAAGTGAAAAGACAACTGTATTTAGACCTATATCAAATGGAAGCTTCTGAATTTAAAGAGTTGAAATATGTGTTGACATAGAATAGTTTTCAAGATGTTATGTTAGTTTAAAAAAAACAACACATGCTAGTTGCAGAACAATACAGGGGTTGGCAAATATAGGTTTATAGTTGAGAGCATGTGAAACATAGAATTTATTCTTGTACAGTGGGGTCTTGACTTACGAGTGTCCCCACTAACGAGTTTTTCGAGATATGAGCCATCTCTCGGCCGATTTTTTGCTTTGAGTTGCAAGCTAAAATTCGGGTTACGAGCCAGCTTCAGATACCCCACCGCTAGTTGGCACAGTGAACGTCACAGTGAACGCCACAACATCAGCCCAGTGTCACGTGTCTCACTCGTTCACTTTTGATTTGACATAGGAGTAATTTGAGTTACGAGCTCCGTCACGGAATGAATTAAACTCGTAAGTCAAGGCCCCACTGTATTATTCTTTATTAACTAGAGGCCCGGTGCACGAATCCGTGTACCAGTGGGGTCCCTCGGCCTGGCCTTCAGGATCAGGCTGAAACCGGCTCTCGGACATTCCCCAAAGGGTCCTGGATTGCGAGAGGGCGCAGGCCAGGCTGAGGGACCCCACCGGTGCACAATCGGGGCTGGGGAGGGAAGCAGGAAGTTGGCCAGCTGGGAAGGGACTGCGGAAGGGCTCCAGGGCATGTCCAGCCCATCTCACTCAGTCCCAATTGGTCCGACCACAGCAGCAAGATAACCTACCAGTCAGAGTGTCTCCCCTCTGGTGGTCAGTGCACGTCATAGCGACTAGTTGACCGGTTGACTGTCTGCCCCCTGGTGGTCAGTTCATGTCATAGCGAGCTGTTGAGCAGCCTTAGCATATCATTAGCATATTACACTTTGATTAGTAGAACAGATGACCGGACACTTAGCATATTAGGCTTTTATTATATAAGATTATTGTATTTTCCATACAAACAACTATAACTCTACTTTTGCCCACACTTGTATGTAGAGTAAGGTTCTCTCTAAGTGCAGCAAAACCATTTATTGCATATGTTAATATCTATATAAATACATCAAAAAGGTGTGGAAAAATACATACCAAACTTTTGAAATGGTTATCTTTGTGGAAGGGAGTGGATTTAATGGTAGAGACTGAAAGACCTACATTTTTTTATAATGCTT
Organism: Myotis yumanensis; assembly: GCF_028538775.1. Taxonomy (NCBI): domain Eukaryota; kingdom Metazoa; phylum Chordata; class Mammalia; order Chiroptera; family Vespertilionidae; genus Myotis; species Myotis yumanensis. The sequence goes on along the minus strand of NW_027223767.1, from coordinate 18,093,333 downwards.
TAAATTATTACAGTAAGGATTTGTTCACATATTATCCTATATAATAAAAGGATAATATGCAAATCGACCAAATGGCAGAACAACCGGTTGCTATGATGCACACTGACCACCAGGTGCAGACGCTCAGCACAGGAGCTGCCCCCTGGTGGTCAGTGTACTCCTACAGGGGGAGCACCACTCACCCAGAAGCCAGGTTCATGGCTGGCAAGCACAGCGATGGTGGCGGGAGCCTCTCACGCCTTCCATGGCAGTGCTAAGGATGTCCCACCAACGTCCCCTGAGGGCTCCCGGACTGCAAGAGGGCGCATGCCAGGCTGAGGGGACCCCCCACCCAGTGCATGAATTTCATGCACTGGGACTCTAGTGTGAGTAATAAAACAACAAAGCAAATTTGGATAGTGGGGGAGAGAGAAATTCAGTTTCTAAAAACAAATATTACACAGGTCATCATTGCTGAGCACAAAGTAGTAAAATGAGTAATGAATAATCACAAACTTAAAAATTCTAAACACTTGGAATTTTTTTTAAAAACACCAATTTTGAATAACTCAGGTCAAAAAAAATAAAACTAATATCATGGATTCTTTAAAAATTAAGGTTTCTGGCCCTACCCGGTTTGGCTCAGTGGGTAGAGCGTCGGCCTGCGGACTGAAGGGTCCCAGGTTCGATTCTGACCAAGGGCACGTGCCCGGGTTGCGGGCTCAATCCCCAGTGGGGGGCGTGCAGGAGGCAGCCAATCGATGGTTCCTTCTCATCATTGATGTTTCCATCTCTCTCTCCCTCTTCCTTCCTCTCTGAAATCAATAAAAATATATTTAAATAAATAAATAAATAAATAAATAAAAATAAAAATTAAGGTTTCTGTAGGTGGAGAAAGGTATAGGGGCAATAAATGGTAATGGACAGGCACTTGACTTGGGGTGGTAAACATATACTACCGTGTACAGATGATGTGCTGTAGAATTGTGCACCTGAAACCTGTATAATTTTGTTAACAAGTGTCACCCCAGTAAATTCAATAAAAAAGAAAAAAGTTAATGAAAATATTGCACCCAAAACCTATGGTATATTATTAAAGCAATACTCAGGGAAATTTGTAACCTGTGCTTTTATTATTAATTTTTAAAGAATAGAAATTAAAAGGAAAATAGAAGAATAAAGATAAAATCAGAAATTAATAAGGGAAAAAGAACAATACTTGATTTTAAAAATTGAAGATCTCATTCTTTAGAAATAAATTAGACATTAGAATAGACACATTTCTGGAGAAAAAAAAAAGAAACCTAAAGAACATCTTCTTGGAAGTCTCATAAGTAATTCAAACTTAGCTCATCAAATCACTGATTTTCTCTAAAATACTTGTTCCTTCGTCAGTCTTATATCTTAATAAATTATACCACCATCTAAGTCAAAACCCTGGAGTTATCCTTGTCTCCCTCATTCCCCACATTCAAACCAATATCAGGATATGTCTCTTCTATCTCTGTAGTGGACATCTATGGAATTCACCACCTCAACATTCTTCCTTTTCTCTTGAAAACTCCCTCACTCTCAGAAGTATTTTTCCTTTGTCCTTTTGTTTCTCTTTCCTTTTTTTCTTCTCCCTTCATTTGCTCCTGTTTTTCCCACAGGTACAGAAATTTAAGGCAATCATACTATTTGGTTCACATTACCATCAAGGCCTTTCTTATCTTTTCCCCATTCCAATTACTACTCATGTTCCTACCCTCCTCACTTAGGTCATCGCTCTAATATGTTTGAAATATGTCCTTGGATATATCTATGTCTTTTAATAATATATAGTGTCTTATGTATGTATATGTTTTAAATGTACATAATTGACATCATGTTATAGAAATCATTCTGTTTCTTTTTCATGTTTCTGTGAATACTTCTGATGCATAATATTGTCTTAAATGCCCTCACACCCTTGGCCACTGGTCCTGGGCCCGTCAGAGTCCTTACCCAGAATTTTTTTTAACTGAAACTGAGAAAGAAAATTCCTCTCCACTGTGGAAGCCATAAAATGTAAAACACAGGAGCTGTCGGCAGCCACGCGTCCTGCCATGTGGAACTGGTCTGCGACAAAAAAGAATGAAGCTAACATGCAGAGAGCAGCAGAGGTGAGAAACAGAGTCCTAGAAAATCTCAAATCCCTGGTTCTAATTGTTCCTAAAGGTCCATATCCCTGCCCGTCCCATATTTTAACTCTTTCTTCTAGTCCATGAGCCAGTAAATCTCATCACCTCCATCTTGTGTCCAGTTCAAATTGCGGTTCTATTATTTGCAGCCTATTTATAACTAACTAATTATAATCTTCAAAATGTAACTGTTTTTCTGTTTTTTTTAATTGTGGTAAAATACATATAACATAAAATATATCATCATAGCAATTTTTAAATATACAGTCCAGTAGTGGTAAGTACATTCACATTGTTGTACAACCAATCTCCAGAATAATTTTCATCTTGCAAAATTGAAACTATACTCATTAAACAGCTTCCCTTCCCTTTCCCCCAGCCTCCTGCAACCACCATTCTACTTTCTATGAATTTATCTGCTCTAGGTACCTCGCATAAGTGTAATTATAAGTATTTGTCTTTTTGTCTGGCTTATTTCACTTAACATAATATCCCCAAGATTCATTCATATTATAACATGAATAGTAATCCATTCCATTGGTATAGATCAGATTTTGTTTATTCATCTGTCAGTCGATACTTGGGTTGCTTCTATTTTTGGCTATTGTGAATAATGTTGCTATAAATAATAATAATAATAATAATAATAATAATGATGATGATGATGATGATGCTATGAACAGGTGCACAAATCTGTATTTGAGACTCTCTTTCAGTTCTTTTGGGTATATATCCAGAAGTGGAATTGCTAGATCATATGGTGATTCTATGTTTAATTTTTTGACATAACTACCATGCTGTTTTCCATCGTAGCTGCACCAGTTTACATTTCCACCAACAGTGCACAAGGGCTCCAGTTTCTCCACATCCTACCAACACTTGTTATGTGTGTGTGTTTCATAATAGTCATTCTAGCCCTAGCTGGTTTGGCTCAGTGGATAGAGCGTCGGCCTGTGGACTGAAGGGTCCCGGGTTCAATTCCTGTCAAGGGCACATGCCCAGGTTGCGGCTGGATCCCCAGTAGGGGGTGTGCAGGAGGCAGCCCAATGGTTCTCTCTCATCATTAATGTTTCTATCTCTCTTTCCCTCTCCCTTTCTCTCTGAAATAAATAAAAAATATATTTTAAAAATAATAATAGTCATTCTAATATATGTAAGATGGTATCTCCTTGTTTGGTTTGCATTTCCCTAATAATTAGTAATGTTGAGCATCTTTTCATATGCTTGTTACAAGTCCATTTGTATATCTTCTTTGGAAACATGTCTGCTCAAATCCTTCACCCATTTTTTTTAATCAGGTTTGTTTTTCCAAAATGTGATTTTTTTAAAAAAATAATCAAGTGATTATTTTTTTCTGCCTTCATTTTCATCATTCAAGTCCCGGTTGTCTTTCATGTGGAAAACTCTAATACTATTTAACTGAATCCTTTGATTCCACTCTTTTCTCTTTTTTTTTCATTCACCATAATGTAGTGATTTTCTGAAAATATTAATTCTAGCATGTCACTTACCTGTTCAAAATTTTCCAATGGCATTCCATTGCTCTTGATAACATATCCATGAATCATGGTCCCTAATGATCTAGACCAGGGGTGGGCAAACTTTTTGACTCGAGGGCCACAATGGGTTCTTAAACTGGACCGGAGGGCCGGAACAAAAGCATGGATGGAGTGTTTGTGTGAACTAATATAAATTCAAAGTAAACATCATTACATTAAAGGGTACGGTCTTTTTTTTTTTTAGTTTTATTCATTTCAAACGGGCCGGATCTGGCCCGCGGACCGTAGTTTGCCCACGGCTGATCCAGACCCTGCCAACTTTACTCTCATCTCTTACACTACTCTTTGATCACTATTTTCACATACATTGGCCTCCTTATAGTTCCTAGAATATGCCAATCTCCATCCCTCCTTAAAGTCTTCACACATGTTATTCCCCCTACTTGAAACACTTTTTTCCCTATTCTGGCCATTCAACTTACGGGTCACCTTAAAATTTCACTTTTCCATAGAGAACCTTACCTGATATAAATAAGGCCCAACATTATAGTATCCTATCATAATACACTTCCCTAAATATCACCTATTACTATTTATAAATAAATATCTATTTTGGGATTGCTTATTGCGCATCCCTCCACGAGACTGTAAGTTTTATGAGAGCAGAGACAAGTCTGTTTTTCTAACATGACATCTCCAGATCAAACAGTATCTGACACATAGAAGGTGCTCACTATTTCATAACTGAATGAATAAATGAATGAATACCACAGATATGCAGAATTCCTAGATATATTAATATGTACAACTTCATACTAATTTTGTATGATTTTGCAAATAATACATTACTGGAATTAATTCAGGAGGAGTTAGAAAATCTACATTAAAGGAATAATTATGAAGTCACTGAGAAAGTTACCAGAAGGATATTTATAAGGTAAAGACAAATTATCTTTATTTGCAGATAGCGTGATTATTTGGAGAATGAACTAGAAAACTATTAGCTCTAACAAGATACTCTAGTCCTAACCAGTTTGGGTCAGTGGATAGAGCATCAGCCTGTGAACTGAAGGATCCCGGGTTTGATTCCAGTCAAGGGCACATGCCTGGGTTGCGGGCTTGATCCCCAGTTATAGGGCGTGCAGGAGGCAGCCAATCAGTGATTCTCTCTCATCGTTGATGTTTCTATCTCTCTCCTTCTCCCTTCCTCTCTGAAATCAATAAAATAAAAATATATATTTTTTAAAAAGATACTCTAGTAAAGTGTCCTATTACATTTTCATATACATTATTGGTAAGTAATTTAAAAATCTAAGGAAATACCTTATCTCAAAAAATGTACTTAGACATAAATTTAATCATGTCTGTATTGGACACAAATAAACTATAAAAACTTTACTGAGAAACCTAAAACGAACACACTACTAAATTGAAAGACACAGATGTTTATGGATAGGAAGACTTTATTCTTAAATGTCATACGCCCCCAATTCATTGTTCATTTTACAGTGTGGCATTTCTGACAACCTTGATAAAGGATTTCTAAAGTCTCTTTGAAAGAATTATTTGTGAGAAACGCTAATAAATTTTAGAAAGAGTAATCAGGGAAGAACATAATACAATGAACAACTGGAAAATGAATTGACAGTCTCATAAATGGAACAAAATATGAAGTCCAGAAAAGCCCTAAGCACTAATAGAAATTTAATTTTGATAAACATAACATTTCAGAAGAAAAAGATGATTCAGTCAGTAAATTGGTGTGTTAAAGACTCATGAAAGAATAAGTGGCCAATAAATATACAGAAAAAGTGTTCAATCACTGTTTAAAAAAAGTAAATTCAAACTACTAGATATTTCATTAAATGAACAGATAAAATGATATATCAAAGGTGAAGAAAAATGGACATCCTTAGAAACTGCTGTGAGAGTATAAATGGTATAATCTACAACCCTTTTGGAGATGAATTTGGCAAGGGGTATACAATGTCTTAGAATTGTACATGCCTTTTGATGCAAATACCAGTTGGTGAAATCTACTCAAAGCATGTATGGAGATACACAAAGATCTTGTAACAAGGCTATTATTCATTACATCATTATTTATTACTAGAGGCCCTGTGCACGAAATGCATGCACAGGTGCAGTCCCTAGCGTGAGCGCCTGGCGTGGAAGGGCAGGTCCCAGCTGACCTCTGGGCCCTGGGAAGCACCTGGGCCCCTTGGCCCCCGCGCACCCCCCTCCGCCTGAGTCCCAGCACCCGAGTCCCCATGTGGAGATGAAGTGAGCACGGCCAGACGCTGCAGGCCAGGGCTCAGAGTGGACCTCTGGGCCACCCAGTGGTGCTGCATGGAAGCCGGGCGTGCAGCATGCTCTCTCCCGGCTTGCCTCGCAGACTGGCTCCTGCGGTCCCAAGGCTGCCGCCCAGCTCACCTGGAAGAAGAGGCCATGTAGGTGCAGGGCGAGCTCCTTGCGGGTGCCCGGCACCTGAGTGTGGGGCTTCCCCAGCACGAGCCCTGGCATCCTGGGGAAGGGTAGCTGGGGGAGTGAGAGTGAGCTTGGCGGACACCCTGCATTCTCACCACACCTCTGTCTCCAGGTAGCAAGTGAGAGGTTGCAGCCCCCACCCTCCCGCCCGGGAACCACAGGAGATTTGTCGCTGCCACCCACCCCTAGTTCCCCATCTCAGTCCCCCGCCTGGCTCCCTCAGCACCTGGGAGCCAGGCAGTGGCCCCACCCCTTGCCACAGCTGCTGGTCGCTGTCTGCAGGACAATCAGCGGGGTAGATTGGGCCCCGCTTGTCCCCTCCTTGGCCTGGCATCGCCCGGTCACCTGCTCCACCATCCCACCACAGTCCCACTCTCATCAGAGCCCATTGGAGCCTGCAGCACCTCCACTGCTGCCTGCTGCCAGTGCCACGTCACCGACACCCACCATGTTCCGCACCGCTCCCTGGTGGTCAGCACAAGTTATAGCAAGTGGTCAAAATCCTGATCATGGGGACAGTTTGCATATTAGGCTTTTATTATATAGGACTAAAGGCCCGGTGCACGAAAATTATGCACGGGGGAGGGGGGAGGAAATTCCTGAGCCCGGCCTGCACCCTTTCCAATTCAGGACCCCTTGGGGGATGTCCGACTGCCTCTCCACTTGCCTGCCTGCCTGCTTGATCACCCCTAACCACCTCTGCCTGCCTGCCTGATTGCCCCTAACTGCTCCCCTACCAGCCTGATTGCCCCTAACTGCTCCACTCCTGGCCTGATCACCCCTAACCACCTCTACCTTGCCCTGCATCCAGGACCCAGGATTCCCTCCTCCAACCAGTCACAGGCACCTGGGACCCGGGCTTCCCTCCCTTTGGCTGGCTGCAGGCACCCAGGACCCAGGCCGGCTTCGCTCAGGTGGGCCGCAGCTGCAGGGTACCGTGGGCAGGTGGCTTCACCTGGGCTGCAGCCACAGGTGTCCGGGACTGTGGAGCATGTGGCTTGTCCCTCTCTCGGGCCACAGCCTAGCTGATCCCCATTCCTCTCTCGTGAGTTCATTTGTGCCTGCTGGTCCCCATTCCTCTTTTGTGAGCTCATTTGTGCCTGCTGGTCCCCATTCTTCTTTTGTGAGCTCATTTGTGCCTGGCTGGTCCCCATTCCTCTCTCCCTAGTGTTGAGTGTCTGAGCCGTTATGGCATGACAGCATGAGGGTGTGATGACCATTTGCATATTAGCTCTTTATTATATAGGATAGCCTCCCCACCCTAATCTAAATGTTCAACAGTAGAGTTATGTAAAACTCTGGTATTTTTGTAAAAAGGAATACTATTAAGCCATTTTAAAAGTTGCATAAATAGACATATTGATAAACAAAGATTCATAGATTATTCATAATATTGTTTGAAAAAAAGCAAGTTAGCAAACCTGTTAAAGTTTTGTCTGTATATATATGTGAGCCTAGAGAGATAGGCACCAGGCCTTAGCTAGCATTTGTCTTTGGGGAGGAAGCAGATTAAATCTGTTTTTCTATTGAACATGCATTGCTTTTGTTTGTTAATAAGAAAAAATAAAGAAAACTTTTTTTAAATGCTATAAAAGTAGTGAAAAATTGAAGCATAATGCAGTATTGAAAATTATAATTATGAAAACTTTGAAGAAACTGAGCCAAATGGAGGAGTAAACAAAATGTTATCTTTGTCCTGATTTTAACTGTCATATAATGTATGTATATTGAAGAAAAGGAAACATAGAACATGAGCATAGAGAAACCAAGATGGCGGCATAGATTAACGCTGGAGTTTGCTGCCTCAAACAACCACTTCAAAAATACAACTAAAAGACGGAACGGACATCATCCAGAACCACAGGAAGGCTGGCTGAATGGAAGTTCTACAACTAGGAGGAACCAAGAATCAGAGGAGGCGCAGTGCTGAAGTAAAATACTAAGGTGCAGAGTGCGCGCGGCGCGGGCTGGTGGCTGAGGGTGCGGTTGTCTGTTTCAATCTGGAGGGAGCCTCAGACTCTGAGCTCCAGATCCAGGCAAGTCTCTAGGGACCCAGACTCAAACGGGAGAAGCAGGACTGTCTGGCTACAGTCCCTCTGAGGTTTGCAGCTGTTGCTGGGACAGAGAGGCAGAGCCCGTGGGGATGGACTGAGAGCAGCCATAACTGCTCCCTCCTCCGCCCTGTTGATCCCGTGAGACCCGCCCCACCCAAGCCCTGCACAGAGGCATTTGCCGGATAGCCTCAGGCAAAGGCTAGATTAGCACCTCCCTAGAGGACACAAGTTCTTCCACTGCAGACACAGCTGATTATCACAGCCAGTCGGCCTGGAGGTCAAATCCCTCTAGTATTAACTATAACTATCAAGGCTTAACTACAACAAGACTTCGCACAAAGACCACTAGGGGGTGTACCAAGAAAGCGTAAAAAATGCAGAGACAAAGAAACAGGACAAAACTATCAAGGGAGGATATTGAGTTCAGAACCACACTTTTGAGGTCTCTCAAGAGGCTTCTAGAGTCTGTCAATAAACTTGATGAGATGTACAGGAAATCTAATGAGACCCTCGATGGTGTGATAAAGAACCATCTAGAAAGTAAGCATACACTGACTGAAATAAAGAATATTATACAGACTCCCAACAGCAGACCAGAGGAGCGCAAGAATCAAGTCAAAGATCTGAAATGCGAAGAAGCGAGAAACACCCAACCAGAAAAGCAAAATGAAAAAAGTACCCAAAAATATGAAGATAGTGTAAGGAGCCTCTGGGACAGCTTCAAACGTACCAACATCAGAATTATAGGGGTACCAGAAGATGAGAGAGAGCAAGATATTGAAAACCTATTTGAAGAAATAATGACAGAAAACTTCCCCCACCTGGTGAAAGAAATAGACTTACAGGTCCAGGAAGCGCAGAGAACCCCAAACAAAAGGAATCCAAAGAGGACCACACCAAGACACATCATAATTAAGATGCCAAGAGCAAAAGAGAAAGAGAGAATCTTAAAAGCAGCAAGAGAAAGAAACTCAGTTACCTATAAGGGAATACCCATACAACTGTCAGCTGATTTCTCAACAGAAACTTTGCAGGCCAGAAGGGAGTGGCAAGAAATATTCAAAGTGATGAATAGCAAGAACCTACAACCAAGATTACTTTATCCAGCAAAGCTATCATTCAGAATTGAAGGTCAGATAAAGAGCTTCACAGATAAGGAAAAGCTAAAGGAGTTCATCACCACCAAACCAGTATTATATGAAATGCTGAAAGGTATCCTTTAAGAAGAGGAAGAAGAAGAAAAAGGTAAAGATACAAATTATGAACAACAAATATGCATCTATCAACAAATGAATCTAAGAATCAAGTGAATAAATAACCTGATGTACAGAATGAACTGGTGATTATAATAGAATCAGGGACATAGAAAGGGAATGGACTGACTATTCTTGTGGGGGAAAGGGGTGGGGGAGATGCGGGAAGAGACTGGACAAAAATCGTGCACCTATGGATGAACACAGTGGGTGGGGAGTGAGGGCGGAGGATGGGGTGGGAGCTGGAAGGAGGGGAGTTATGGGGGGAAAAAGAGGAACAAATGTAATAATCTGAACAATAAAGATTTAAGATAAAAAAAGAAAATGAGCATAATTTATTAAGATAGTAGGATTGTAGGCAATTTTTCTCATTGTTAAATAATTTTTAAAAATAAATATTTATAGCAGAATTTGAATGTAGCTCATTACAATGATGAAAATGTAGAGACCAGTCAAGAGATGGATGGTTATGGGTAAGGGGTGAACTTTAAGCCTTCCATAATCATTATCAGGTACTTCCTATAAAGCTTCATCAGAAAAAAACACACTTATACTTACTAATAAAGTGCAAATGTAACTCTTCGAGACAAGTTCCCTTCTATACAAAGATTCTGGAGCCCTGGTAATGGAGACAGTACCCCCATTAACACCACAGGCCCAGGCCTATTTTACTGTAAAGCATTTTCTTTTTATTTATTTTTTTGGTTAATCCTCACCTGAGGATATTTCTTCCATTGCCTTTACAGAGAGAGTTGGAAGGAAGGAGGGGGGAGAAAGGGAGGGAGGGATAGAGAAAGAGAGAGAGAGAAACATCAGTGTGAGAGAGACACATCGATTGGTTGCCTTCCGCGCACAAGCCCCTGAAGAGGGACAGGAATGAACCTGCAACCCAGGTCTGTACCCTTGACCTGGAATCCAACCCCCAACCCGGCTCTCTAAACACTTAGCAACACCAGCCAGGGCTTTTTATTTATTTTTAATCCTCACCCAAGGATATGTTTTTTATTGATTTTCGAGAGAAAGGAAGGGAATGAGAGAGAAACATCAATGTGATGTTGCCTTTCCTGGCCAGGGATTTGAACCCATAACCTAGGTATGTGCCGACAGGGAATTAAACCTGCACCCTTTGTGTGTGTGTGCGTGTGTGCGTGTGCGTGCGTGTGTAACATTCCAACCTAGCCACACCTGATGGGCTCTTTTTATTTTTTAAATATATATATTTTAGAGCAGCTTAAAGTTCATAGCAAAATTGATCCAAAGGCAGGAGTTTTCCATAAAACCCCTGCCCCCCCACCCACCCATATGCACAGCCTCCCCCATTATCAACATCGCTCACAAGAAAGGTATATTGGTTACAATTGAACCTACATTAACTCTTTACCCCCCAAAGTCCATAGTTTACATTGTAGTTCACTCTTGCATATTCAATAGGTCTGTATTTTGCATTTTCAAAGTCTTTTCATTGAACATGTTGACTTTTGCTTTTACCCCTTTTTTATTCCTGGATTTCAGAACAATGTGTGCTCAGTACTGCATCTCCTTTGCTGATGTTGAAAAGGCTCATATCAACATTCGAGATTTTATCCACCTCACACCAGTGCTAACAAGCTCCATTTTGAATCAAGTAACAGGGCGCAATCTTTACTTCAAATGTGAACTCTTCCAGAAAACTGGATCTTTTAAGGTAACAATCCCTTTTGATTGTGTGGCATGCATCTTTTCAATCCCTTTTCACATATTAAATTTATTAGATTCTCCTGACTACTCAGGTAGGTAGAATTAATATTTTCTTACAGCTGAAGAAAGGGTTGTAGTTTTCCTTTCATCAAGTTCAGGTTACTTAGCATCAGGTGTTGACAAGCCACTTTTTTACTGTCCAAACTAGGATATGAGAATGAAAGAGGAAACTTCTAGTAATTAAATGGAGACAATAGACATCAACCTGAACTGTTGCAAGGCAAAATGGGCGTGTGGGATCACTGTATATCCAAGTTTAAGCACTCACTTTGTGTCAGCTTGCTATTGATACCTTATTATGACTATAACAGATCTAAACCTAGCTAAATCCTCATATCTTTTTTTTTTTTTAATTCTCACCCGAGGATATCTTTCCATTGATTTTTTAAAAAAAATACATTTTATTGATTTTTTACAGAGAGGAAGGGAGAGGGATAGAGAGTTAGAAACATCCATGAGAGAGAAATATCCATCAGCTGCCTCCTTCACACCCCCTACTGGGGATGTGCCAGCAACCAAGGTACATGCCCTTGACCGGAATCAAACCTGGGACTCTCCAGTCCACAGGCCGACGCTCTAGCCCACTGAGCCAAACTGGTCAGGGCTCCATTGATTTTTAGAGAGAATGGAAAGGAGCGGGAGAGACAGAGAGCAACATCGTTGTGAGAGACACATTGATTGGTTGCCTCCTGCAGGTGCCCTGACCAGGGCTGGGATCAAGCCTGCAACTGAGGTACATGCCCTCGATTGGTATCAAACCCGGGACCCTTCAGTCTGCGGGCCGACACTCTATCCCTGAGCCAAACCAGCTAGGGCCTCATAAAATCTTTTTCTACAAAGTATGTCAGTGCCTTTTCTGTGCAAAAAGATAGACTTATGTGTGTTGATTCATTACCATACTTTTCTGACCATTAGTTGAGCTTTAAGATCCTTCAGGTAAAAACCTGAAAGCTGCATTTAGTGCAGTACCTGACAGGTGTCAGTACCTGTTAAGTGATAGCTTTAAGATTTCAAGCGTCTACCTTTTCTCCCACCATTAACTGAGAGCTTTTATACTAAAACAGAAAATTCTCACCCTAGCCGGTTTGGCTCAGTTGATAGAGTGTCAGCCCATGGACTGAAGGGTCCCAGGTTTGATTCTGGTCAAGGGCACATGCCCAGGTTGCGGGCTCATTCGGTCCCCAGTAGGGGGTGTGCAGGAGGCAGCCTATCAATGATTCTCTCTCATCATTGATGTTTCTATCTCTCTCCTCCCTTCCTCTGAAATAAATACAAATATATATATATTTTTTCAAAAGTTCTTTTTCCCTTTGCTTCTGCCAAGGCCTTGCCCTATATCCAACTTGCAGGAGAAGGCAGGCTGGTCAATAAATAGGTTGATGAGAAATGTCTTAAGAGAGATATGTACAAAGTGCCATGAAAGAAGAGAGAATGAAGTTACTAATTTTGCCTGGGAGATCAAGGAAGTTGAACCAGATGAGTTTGATCCAAATTTTATAGAATGTGTACTTTTATCCAGATCAGGGAGTGGGGGAAAGAACTACAGGTAGAGATATGGCATGCTCAGAGGTACAGGGGTGTGAGCTAACCTGGTAGGAGGGAAACTAGAAACAATTTAGGACTGCTACCACAATGATACAGGCAGATTTGTATTTGAAAGGTTGTAACTTATAATTTGTACTTTTTTTTTTTTTTTTTTTTTACTAAAAAAGGCATTCAGCCCTAGTCAGTTTTGCTCAGTTAATAGAGCGTCAGCCTGTGGACCTAAGGGTCCCAGGTTCGATTCCTGTCAAAGGCACATACCTCAGTTGCAGGCTCTTCCCCAGCCCGTGCCCCGCTTGGGGCTCATGCAGGAGACAACCAATCAATGTTTTTCTCTCACATCGATGTTTCTGTCTTTCCCTCTCTCTAAAAATCAATGGGAAAATATCAAGTGAGGATTAAAAAATAAAATAAAAAGGGAAGTCAAAGAAAAAAATAACATTTGTCTTTAAAAGATCACTTTAATAATCTAGTGGAAATATTAGATGAGAATGATCCTTGAAGCAGGATCACTTGAGGTTTGATAACACACAAGTTGAAAAATGAGGCCTGACCAAGGTAGTAGCAAAGAAGACACACAAGATATTTAGGAGGTAGAATAGATAAGATTTAGTGATGGACTGGATGTGCAGTATAAGGAAGAGAAAATCTAGTAAAGCTCCTTGGTGTGTTTTCTTTAAGAAACTTTAATCAAATACGAATTCACTCTCTCTTTTCAAGGTTCGTGGTGCCCTTAATGCAATCAGAGGTTTGATTCCTATCACTTCTGAAAAGCCCAAAGCTGTTGTTACTTACAGCAGTGGAAATCATGGCCAGGCTCTCGCCTATGCTGCCCAAATGGAAGGTATTTATTGATTTCTCCGGGTCCTGGGTAGGATGTTAGAGTAGAAAAGTATCCTTACTTTCAGTGAAGTGGGTGATAGCTGTGGGAATTTCTCCAAGTCCCTATCTGATTACAAGCAACTGAACAGAAATTTCTACGCTAAACTTTCCCAATTTGTACTAATTGTGTTTCTCCATCTCAGGAATTCCTGCTTATATTGTGGTTCCCCAAACAGCTCCCAACTGTAAAAAACTGGCAATACAAGCCTATGGAGCCTCTATAGTCTACAGTGAACAGAGCGACGAGGTGAGGAAGGGAGCAATGTTCAGTAATATCTTACCAGTTTTCACTGTCAAATGAAATTTCTCTTCCTACATTTTTGGGTACTTCTTCTCAGGCTCCTGTTTCCCTTTTTTTCTTTTTTAAAGATTTTATTTTTTAAAGAAAGGGAAAGGGAAAGAAACATTGATCAGCTGCCTCCTGCATGCCCCCCACCCAGGGGTTGAGCCTGACCTGGAATTGAACCAGCAACCTTCTGGTGCACAGGACAGTGCCCAACCAACTGAGCCACACAGGCCAGGGCTCCTGTTTCTTTTATATATGCCTAACCTTTTCTTTACCTACACGCATATTAGTCTCATAGTTTGAAATATCACCCATCTATATGCCAACTCCAGGCCTGAACTTTGCCCTTAACGCAGATTTGTATATCCAACAGCTACTCAGTGTCCCTACTTGGATGTCTTAATAGGCATTTCAAACTTGCTGTCTAAAACCAAATGATCTCATTCCCCGCTTTATTGCTCCTCTTCCAGTCTTCCTCATCTCAGTAAATGGCAAACTAGTTGCTAAAAACAAATGTTGAAGTCATCTTGGTAACTTCTGCACTCCACATCCAAATTTTAGACCTACTTTCAAAGTATTTTCATAATTCACCTACTTCTAGCAGCCTCTACCATTACTACTGATTCAAACCAACATCAGTTCTCAGGTAGATTCAGCAGCCGCCTAACTGGTGTCTCTGCTTCCACCCTTGTCCCTCTAGTCTGTTTTCGGAGCAACCAGCTATCCTTAATAAGTTAGAACTTCGCTTGTCAGCTCAAAATCCTCCAGCGTTTTCCCATCTCATAGACAGTGGGAACCAAAGTTCTTCAATCATCTAAGGCCTAGATGGACTGGCCCATTCCTATCATTCTGACCTCATCTCCCAGTTATCCACCCCCAAACACTCCACGCCAACCGCACTTAGCAGTTTCTCAGAAAGGCCAAGAGCTCTGCAGTCTTTGCACTTGGAATTACTTTCCCTGGAATATTCTGGGTTCACATCTATTAAAATGTCATTTATCAGCGGCCCTTTTTAAGTACCCTGTATAAATTTTCTCCATAGCATGTAGACATTCTATAGATTTACTTATATTCTGCCCCTCCCCAACATATCCTATATAATAGAGCTAATATGCTAATTAGACCAGGCGGCAGAATGACCAGTGGACAGGGCCATGAGGCAGCCTGGGCTGTGACAGGCCAAGCCCCTTGCACAAATTTCATGCATCGGGCCTCTAGTTAGAACATAACTCCCTGGAGCACAGGGACTGTCTTGTTCAGTTATATTCCCAGTGCCCAAAGTCTCAAAAAAGTAGATGGCCAATAAAGGGTTAAATGCTTGAATCTAATTTGTTGAAAACACTACTAAATACAGATCAAGTATGCTAAAATAATGTACTCTTTCAGTCCAGAGAAAGTATTACCAAAAGAATTATAGAAGAAACGGAAGGCATCATGGTACATCCCAATCAAGAACCTGCAGTGATGGCTGGGCAAGGGACAATTGCCATGGAAGTGCTGAACCAGGTAAAAGCCTAGTCAGTTCTTGCTGAACTACTGGTAAATCTGATGTTTGACTGTAGAATCAACTATTTAATATGTACATATAAAACTGGTGTTTAATAGGCCTACTTATACTTTATATTCTTTTCACTAAAGGTTCCTTTGGTAGATGCACTGGTGGTACCTGTAGGAGGAGGAGGAATGATTGCTGGAATAGCAATTACAGTTAAGGTAAGAAAACAACTTCTGGAAGACTCCCCACTTTAGGCATAGAGGATTTTATTTCACATCATAGTACATTGTGGTACTTGCTCAACATTCCCCCTAAACTGCCATTCTCATTTCTTAGCAAATGAGATGAAAGGCCCTTCTCTGCCTCACCACCCTTTCCTTAATTTATGACTTTACAGCACAAAAGCAATGACAGTGAGTGGCACCCTATCCCAGTCCTTTCCCTGAATTCCATCTCACCAACCTACTATCCAAGTCAGGGGCTACTGTTTTCTCAAGTTACCAATAGAACCAGATGTGATCTAGGCAACTGAAGGCCAGTATTAGGCATACAATTTAAAGTGCTTTAAGGTCATATTTTCATTACGCCTCTCAGAGAAGGCTCTTACTTGGTCAGAAAGGTGTTACCTGTACGGCCTATTTCACTGCAGGCATGCAGGCAGTGGCTAGTGGTAAGGTGTCTCCTATTCCTCTTCCCAGGCTTTGAGACCTACTGTGAAGGTATATGCTGCTGAACCCTTGAATGCAGATGACTGCTACAAGTCCAAACTGAAAGGGGAACTGACCCCCAATTCCTGTCCTCCAGAAACCATAGCAGATGGTGTCAAATCCAGCATTGGCCTAAACACCTGGCCTGTTATAAGGGACCTTGTGGATGATGTCTTCACTGTCACAGAGGATGAAATTAAGGTGAGGCTCCAACAGGAAAGAAAACCAAAGAATGGAGCAACTTTTTAAGCAAAAGATTACTTCTCTTGCAGGTAGCAACTCATCCACTGGGGATTTGACTTGGTGACTCATGACGTGGGAGGGTGCTCTAAGTATTGGGACAACCCTCATCAGAAGCAGAGTTAGAATGAAAAAAAAAAAGAAAAAAAGACTAGCTCTTCATTGGCAAGCATATGTATATATAACATTTAGCTTTTAAGTGTAAAGGCCCACCAACTAGGCCTTCCTTCTCCCGTTTCACTAACTCTTACTCCCTCTCTACCAACAGTATGCAACCCAGCTGGTATGGGAGAGGATGAAACTCCTTATCGAACCTACAGCTGCTGTTGGAGTGGCTGCTGTTCTGTCTCAGCATTTTCAAGCCATTTCCCCAGAAGTAAAGAACATCTGTATTGTGCTCAGTGGTGGAAATGTAGATTTAACTTCCATAACTTGGATGAAGCAGGCTGAACGGCCAGCCCCTTATCAATCTGTTTCTGTTTAATTTATGCATAAGGAAGAAATGTGATTCAGTTTTTCTAGACACTTGGAAATTTTGTTTCTTAGTCAATGTTAACTTCCCACTTCTTACATACTTAAACAGCTTTCAATATCCTAATGGAGGGTAGATATATCAGTAAGATTTAAGGTTGTGTGTTTTTTTTTTTTGATAAAGTAGCAATAGAAAAAACATCCACTTAACTGAGACACCTTGTCAAGGCTAAGAAAAATCTTTTGCAAAAAGGGACAGCAGGCTTGCAGGCTAAAATAGGTAACACAAACTTTGCCCAATCACAACCTGTAGGTTCCCATCCCTAGGGTGCTAAGCTAGTAGCAAGGAGACAGAATCCCATTGTATCCATTACTTCATGTCCATTTCTGGTACTGTTGAAATCTCACTTTTCACCCAAGGTACTGGTTCTGGTACATATGGATCATAAGTCCATTTGGGGAAAACTCGTTTATAGAGGTTCATCAGTACTGTGTCCTGAGATTTTAGCTTCCCATCAAAACTGCACTTCATATGGCCATGAGTACCTAGAAAGAAAACACAGCAAGTTGGTGAGATTAAAATAAAATTTTAGCACTGGTTTCTGCCCTAATAGCCACTTAGTAGCACTGGAGATATCTAGCTAAGATTCCAAACACCACATTCTCTTACCTAAAGGCTCCTTGATATGTCCCCTGCGGCCCCACTTTGTTCTCAGTTCCACCGGTTTAAACCACAGCACGTCCTCTTAGAATGAAACACACAGAAGACCAAGATACATTTACCTGCAAAATGTACACCCAACCTTCACCCCATAAAGGCAATCAGATCCCACCCTTCACACCTACCTCTGCTGAAGAACATGTAACGTACTACTGCCATCTTAGTAAAAATTTTGAAAGGATGACCACTCAGAACAACTCTCTTGATGACCATCCTGTCTGGATCCACTGACAAGAGATGGCCGGTAGCAACGAGGCTGTGCATTCCTCAGGGGCAAAAGCAGAGCAGCAAGAGTCTTTAGGCCAAAGCATTTATTGCTCCAGTCCATTTAAAGACCTATGCAAGATATTCTTAGAGAAACCTTAAAATAGGGATGTACTATGCTGCCTTCCTAGATCCATGGCAAAGATCACTAAGTGATATTCCTGCTGACCCTGTCCCCAGAACCTATCCTGAATATAACACTTTGAGCAGCTTCTACCAATTAGCTCTAGTTTGCAAGCGAGATCACACCCCATTGCCCGGCCGGTGTGGCTCAGTGGTTGAACATTGATCCATGAACCAAGAGGTCACTGGTTCGATTGCCAGTCAGGGCACATGCCTGGGTTGCAGGCTCAATCCCCAGTATGGGGTGTGCGAGAGGCAGCCGATCGATGATGTTTCTCTCTCATCAACATTTCTATCTCTCTATTCCTCTCCCTTCCTCTCTTAAAAAAAAAAAATCACTAAAAATGTATTTTAAAAAAAAAGAAGAAGAAAGGATCAAACCCCATTTGTCGCCCGCCCCTGCCTTAGACCCACTGTGAGGCTGAGACTGGGATATTCTGAAAACTATAATCCCCTTCTCTATACCATTTGGCTCCCAAATCTAAATACAGAAAACCATGTTAAGTCTATTAGAGAACTGTAGGTCTGTTTATCTCTGTGAACTCAACTTACCATTGCTATTCTGTTTGAAAAGCAGCACAGATGCAGGAGGAAAAGTGATTGGGGCATATACTGTCACCACCAGGGCCATGTCAGCAGTCAAGAACCTCTGAAATTTATGTTTATCCGCTGCCATAATAAAGGTTAAAAAATAAAAACCAAAAACATTTTGAGGAACCACAGGTAATCCAGAGGCCTATGACAAGCTGTATCACTGCAACTCTTACACCCAAGACAGCTTGTGTTTCTCTTCCCAACTAGTTCTCAAAATATTTTCCTGCCTCCATACACCTCAAAGGTACAACCCGAACCTATCACAGTGATTTTTCAGAGGCAGAATTTGAGCTTAAACTACATTTGGGGTTTGAAAAAGTTCTCCAGTGATTCTAATACATATCACCCCTACCTACCTCATTTGGGAATCAGTACTTTATCGAGAATATGTCCACTAAAGCAACAGTTCTTAGTCTTGAGTGAGAATTGGCAAACATTTTCTATAAAGGGCCAGATAGTAAATATTTTAGGCTTTATGACCATGGAGTCTCTGTTCTAATTACTCAACTGTCACTAGAGTACAAAAATAGCCAAGACAATATATTTTTTTTAAAAAGCAAAACTGTATTCCAACAAAACTTTATAAACAGTAGGACAGACGTGGCCTAAGGGCTGTATTTTACTGACCTCAGATCTTGGGGACTATCTGGAATTTCTGTTTTTAGCTTCAATGAAACCCTCCTCCTTTTTAAATACTGAAGTATAGGGAAGTAAAATATTTTAAGGGAAAGAAAAGTTAATCCCTCATTTAGACAGCATTCATTGGTGGTGAGAACAGAAATTATCCAGAGCTCCCATTAGTACCGCCTTCATCATCTTCCTCTGGCCATTGCTGAGCTGAGTGTGTATAAGTCATGTTCAAAAGCCCCCAAGTTAGTACAAAACTTCCCACTCCTAATTTGTAGCACAATAATTTTTGCCACAAAAGTGTCACCACTCTGCAAACTCTCATCTAGTCTCAACATCTCAGAAGCCACACATCTCTTGCTTAATCTATCTGGGGATGACCCACTAGCCTTCACCCACACTGCCAATGGCATATCAGATGTCAAGGGTTCCACACTTTGATACATCATTTTTATAAAGCCGCCTCCTCTGACTCAAAATCTACCCTGGAACAAATACTCATGGCAGAGAAACCTCAGCACCACACACAGGTAGCATCACTGGGATGCTTCAGACAGGTTCAGACATTTCGAATAAACACATCATTGGCTTCTAAACCAGAGTACTGAAAATGCCTCTAACCCAGAGACCTAGAATTTGAAATTGTGTGCTCTGTACCACCTCACCTAAAGTTACAGTCTCCCAAGAGACAACAGGATAGACAAGAACCCAGAGGTTCCCCACTGCTTACCTGCAGTGTGCTGAGAAAATAAAGGTGAGGCTCGGAAGCGCCTGAACCCACAGTGGAAGATCAGCTCCTCTTTGGCTTTCACAGGTTCAGTGTTGCCAGGATGCCGGCTTACCACCATATTCAGTACTGACATCTAGAGACCAAGTAAGAAAAACAGAACTTCATATCTAGAGCAGCTTAACCTGAAAGAAGGCACACCAAACTAACAGGTTCAGATTCACATCTGATGTGGTACAGATGATGGGACCCAGATTCACCTTTTACCTTCACACCAACTGGCATTTATACCGAACACAGGCTGGTTTTCAGAGCTTTCATGTACCCATCTGCACTAGTTGACATTCCGGTGTCTAACATGCAAGAGCTCAACACCTGCCACATGCTCAGTGACTTCAAGCCGCTCACTCACCACACACCTCAAAATCACACTCATGAAGCCTCCTTTCTTCCTCAACACTTACTCACACTGACCAAAGGCCAGAGCTCTCACATACACTCCAACCTCCATGACTACTGCCTCCAAGAGAAAAGATCCACACCTTGGCATCCACACCCTTTATTTTTAAGGCTGCCAACGCTTGGTTAAAGTCTGATGACAAGTATACTTATCTCAGAGAAGTCTCAGAACCACACAGGTTGCATCATTCAGATGCTCAGACAGGTTCAGACATGTAGGGTTAAACCATCATTGACTTCTCTATCACCCCGGTTTAAACCTCAAGGCCTATTTTTCGCATCCCAATGAGCAAAATGCCAGGCACAAGTAAAATGTCAGACTGTCAGATAAAACTGGTCAGAAAATTTCATAACTCCCATTTCCCACAAGACACTTACCTTCTGCTCATGAGGCAGTAAAGAAAACGCGGCCAAGGGTGCCCCGCCCTTGAAGTACTCCACCACAGAGACAGGTACTTCAGAGACATGAACTGTGACGTACCAGCCAACCTGCCAGATAAAGCAGAAAACAGCCACACAGTTTCCCTTAAGGCCTCAATAATGATGAAACATTTCTCCAAATATGTTAAAAAGTCTCATAAGGCCAACCCCTGCCCTTCAAAATTGCCTTTCACAGATGCCTCAACTATCCAGATTAAACTTTTCCAGTTAACATATCTGATACCTCCCTTCTCCCAATATCACTCTTATCAATGACTCAGTGGCTCCTCTAATTCAGCTACGGGCAGCACAAAACTAACTAAGGTACTCTTGCCAAGAGGAGTAAAGGAGGGGGCAGCGTGGCAAACAAAACAAATTGTAGGGATGAAGGGAGGCAGGCAGATACCTCAGCTCCTTCAACATCTTTTTCCTTGACTTCTTTAAAGATGCGTTTCCTGGTATTGGTAAAGTTCTGAAACTGAAAGATCCGAGCATAATCTTGAGGAAGATTTTCCTTAGGATCCCATGGAGATGTCCGGAAGCTCTTGAGGCCTCTGTATTTCTGAAATCTAGAATATAGGAGATTTTAAATAAATTAATAGTCTAATTTATATGGTGCTACCCTTTCACTTAAGTCAATAATATGGCTAAGGTTCTAACTTAAAAGAACTCTTATCACTATTTCTTCAAGATAACCAAATAGCCCAAATCAAGAGCACACTCCAAAACAGTTAACAAGTATTTCAGAACCAAACCCAAGTTTCTCACTGACAAAGGACAAAGTATGTATAGTGGCTCCCTGGTGCCTATCAGGGATGGCTCCTTAACCTGAGGAACACGGTCCTCGATAAAAGCCTAACTTCTCTAACATCCAACAAACTCCCTGAGTTTTCAGACTAATCCCCGTGCTTTTATTCTTTTGGTTCTACCCAAATCCCCTCAAATCTCCAAACATTCAATTGAGTATTAGTTCACATAGGAAGACTGCTAATTAATCTTATTAAAGTACTGTTAACGTTATTAGTCTACACCACAGTCTAGAAATTGGTAATATATTAATTTCCTGTATGTATGTCTTATCTTCCACATATAACATTAGCCCTTCAGGAGCAGAACAATGTTTTTCTTCTTTTGTGTCACACTGACACCTCTGAGCCACATAAATTTAAAATAAAAAATGTATTAACTGATTTTGGAGTTGTTGACTAACCGAATTCTAGCAGCCACATCACGGGGCGTATCTACTTCATCTGGAAACATCTCTTCCAGTCTTTCTTGTTTATATTTTTCTAGCATTTTCTCCTCAGCCTCTTCATCCACTTTCTCATCATATAGATCATCACGCACAGACTCTCCAATAGTCATAGTTTCACATTCCTCCTCTTCTTCCTCTTCACTACTCTCATCCTGTGGAATAAAGGATTGCAGATTCAGAAGAAACCCACACCTATCTCTACCCTAAAAGCCATTAAGCTAAGAATAATAGTTATTAGACACCTAGTCCAAACCGTATTAATTCTGAGACTCAGTTATAAAACAAGTCTCATTCCCGGCAACCACAGTCATTCTTAAAAAACTGACCACAGGCCCTGGGTGGGTAGCTCAGTTGGTTAGAGCACTGTCCTGATGCATACACCAAGGTTGTGGGTTTGATCCCAGTTAGGGCACATACAAGAATCAACCAATGAATGCATAAATAAGAGGAACAGCAGCCCTGGCCAGTTTGCTCAGTGGTTAGACTGTGGAAGAGTCACAGGTTCAATTCCTGGTCAAGGGCACATACTGCCTTTGCAGGTTCCATCTCAGTCCCCATTCAGGATGGAACAATGATGTGTCTCTCTCATGTCCATGTCCTTCTATCTCTCTCTCTCTCTCCCTCTCCCACTCCTTCCCTTCCTCCCACTATATCTGACAAATCAATGGAAAAAATGTCCTCAGGCCCTGGCTGGTTTGGCTCAGTGGATGGAGCATCGGGCCTGAAGGGTCCCAGGTTCAATTCCAGTTGAGGGCACATGCGGGCTCAATCCCCAGTCGGGGGCATGCAGGAGGCGGGTGATCGGTGATTCTCTCTCATCACTAATGTTTCTACCTCTCTCTCCCTCTCCCTTCCTCTCTGGAAAAAAAAAAGTCCTCAGGTTAGGATTAAAAATAACAATAACTGGAACAACAAATTGATGTTCTTCTCTCCCACTTTCTAAAAAAAATAAATAAATAAATCAATAAAAATTTTAAAAAAACAACAACTGACAACACATATCTTAAGGTCAGGATTGCACTCTGCCTTGCAGTTGGGGCTGTATACAGAAGTGGCCTAAGGGACTATTTTCTTACCTGAGATTCCTCTTCCATAAAATCCTCATGTTCTACATCATCATATTCATCATCTTCCCCACCACTTTCGCCATCCTCATCCAAAATCCATTCAGCTTGGTAGCTGGATGTTCCTTTAGGAACCTTCTTTACCACCTTGGAACTTTCCTTCAAAAAGTCTGTAAAAGCCCAAATGAGTTAAGTAAATTATATACCTCCTTTCCCCTATTACTTTGGGTATTCTCACCTAGGAAAGACCAGATGTTGCTGTCAACACCAAAAACTCTAGCAGACACAATAGGCAAAACAGACTACTACTTCCAAATTTAATTCCACTGCCTCAAAACTAGCAACATTTAACTAAATAAACCTTACAACGAATCCCAAGTTGTTTTCATTAGAAAATAGTAAGTGATTTTGAGAAATGAGGCAAAGCTGTGTCCAATGTTTGCTTAAGCAAACAGAAAGCATTTGGGGGACGAGAAGAGACAAACCTCTAAATAAATCCTCATCCCACTCTACCTTATAGGTCTTGACTGTGAGCAGCTAGACAAAATCCACAATTCCAGGCCAGCTGAATTACAAACAAGCTGCCATTACCAACCATTTGCCTCACTCAGTTCCTCCTCAGTGGGCCAGGTTTGCTCCCCCTCCATTGGATCAGGTATAACCTCTGTTTGCAAAGATTCTTGTCTATCAGGGTCTGCCTTCATTAGGACCTTAAGGTCTTCCTCCATGTCAGTTACAGGATCTGTAGCACAAATCTAAAAACAAAAAACAGGTAATGGTCAGTCAAATATTAACGAAAAATCTACTAAATCTAACATAGTAACCAGAAAGATGAAAAAATAACATGGTCCTCACGTAGAAGATGAATGAAATAAATTGAAAGAGAAAGCCAAAATGTGTCAAGTGTTTTCAAATGGTTCTGTTTCCTAGCATTTTAAGCCTATACCTCTGCTTGACTGGAGGCTTTTCAAAATCTGACCCCACTATCTTTTTGTTACATACTTTATTCCCAATCAAGCTGATTTCTTCAGAGTTCAAAGAAATCCTTTGATCCACCATTATGCGAGGTTCATGTTGTCTCTATATTCTAGGATATTCTTTCATCTCTCTAAAACTTGTAAATCACATTCACCCTACTCGACACCTAGCTGATGTCTGATATCTCTGTGGAGCTCATTAGTCTACAACTCCCACCGCAGGTCTGCACCTCAACCACACTTCCCCACTCTTTATTTCACAGGTGTTTGCCATTTGTTTTTCCTGACCTAATTGTCTGAGGAAAGAGACTACATCTTGTGTCTCCTATAAACCCAGAGCCAACTGCTGTGTAAGGCACCTGCAGAGTGCTGGATAAATACATAACATACCAACACATTTGTAATTGACTAGTGCCTTACTTCCAACTAGCAGTCACCCCCAGGGACTAGGGTAGTTGTCTGGGCATGCAGACTACCTTCTCTGAAGTTAGTTTCCATCATACACCAGCTTACACATGAAGCAACAATACATACTCTTTAAGAACATCAATCTTACCTCCATCGCCATGCTTGAGTCCTTTTGGGATTTGATCACTCTAGGGTTTAAAGGAAAAGGATCCACAGGAGCATCTATCTGTTTCATCTGGAAGTCACCATGTCCAATGATATGCAACAAGCTATTTACATTCAGAGTCTGTCCACGAACATAGCCTGAAATTTTCAAGGTCCCCACCAGGTTATTTTCTTCATTAGGCACAAAGTCAGCATCATGAGCAAAAAGATAGGCCCGCCGATCTCGAAAGGCAAGATGCCGCTGCTTCTGGTTAGCCAACTGCCGGAGCAGCATCCCTGCCTCCTGTTGCGTGTCTAACAAAAGGAGCTTGTCATCAGGAAAGCGCTTCTCCACTACTTTACTTAGCTTCTTTCTGGCATCTACTTGTTTCTTCGGTGGGAGGCCAGAAATCCCCTGGACAGCTAGTGCTAGGAGCAAAAGAGAAAAGGGCTTCATGACTTCTTGCTTCACTACATGAAAATTCCCCAAGCAAGTTCACACAAAAAAACTAACAGTTGTGATCATAGAGGATCACTGGGAAACTCAACACTCAGCTACCTTAAAGAAATTACAGAGTAAAACCAAACATTATACTCTTCTTCCTTTGGGCAAAGGGCAGTCCAGAAATAAAAAGGCACCTCATACAAAATATTGAATGTAAACTGTAATTGAAAAAGAAATTTTTAAGGCACATTGATGCAAGTTATAGGTGCACACTAAGGGCTAATTCACTTCCTTCATGCCCTCCAATATTTCCAAATCACTTACTATAGGTGGGAAGGCCCTGAGCAAAGAGGCAGGAAAGGCAGTAATCCCCGGTGCTGTCCCAGCCTTCTAGTGGGTCAAGGAGGAACAGGATGCTATCAGCCACTTTAGCCAAGTCTAGCACAGTGTGCAGATCTCCTGGAAATAGAAGACAAAGTCAGTAGGAAGAGGTGGTTGGCATCAGCACATAACACTAAAAAAATATTATCACTACTTATACACAGTGATAGAAAATATTGTATACTCTAACCTGGCTTTGCAGATGTGAAAAACCACCGATGTTTCAAGCTGGGGCATAGCAGCATAAAGCTGTGGGTCCTTCCCCATTCATTCAAGTGTACTGTTCCAGTGTCCCTATCCTGAAGCAGCCGAAAGGCCTCTGGCAGGGAAATCCTGTCGTGCAGGGGCACCACCAGTACCTGATGAGGAGGGCCATCTTTACTGCCCAGCTGTCTCTTCTCTGCCAGAACCTGAAAATAGAAAGGACCAGAGAATATCTCAGTGTTTCAGCACTTCCTTCCATTATGGCCTTTCCAACGTAGGGATGCCCTACCCCGCTTCATTTCTCTTGTAAAAAGCCACGTGTTTATCCTGGGGGGTGGGCAGGAGCTCAGACCAAAAAAGCAAAGGATGCTCTAGCATGAATCTAGACCTGCACAACTAGCATGTGCTCCAGGGTTATTCACCATCTCCGGCCTGCCCAGGTCATATTTCTAGTTGGAGGCATTATCCGCCCTAGAACAACCGTGAAGCCACACCATCCCCAATCCCTACTCCTCTCACCGCCTCTTTCTTCTGCTTCCGAAGCTGGCTGGCGCGATGCCTCTGGTCTACTCTGCTGAGCTCCTTTCTCACCTTCTTGCTTAGGCTTTTCAGTGCTAGACGGCCTGGAGGGAGATCATAAAGGCGACCAGAATAAGGTCAAGAAAGGGGACCTCTTCTCGCCCACCTTAGAACATTTACGCTGGGTCCAGGCCGGAGGTAGGAGCTGAGACTGGGCATGGAGAATAGCAGTTACATCGACTAAGCCCTTCTCCCTCCAACCCTACATTCTCACCCTTGCCGTCCCGCTGCGCGGATCCCCGACCCCGGTGCCGTCCGCCTTTATGAGCTTTATTCTGTTGCTTGAGCGGACCTGAGCGGTGGGCGGCCATGCTGCCGCTCACGTGGACCAAGTCAGCACTACTTCCGGCCCGGAACGAGTGCTTCCGGTCCCTCCCTTAGGGGCGTGTCCTCCCAGGGGCGGGGCGGGGTTCTCCTCGTCCTCTCGCGAGGGTCCTAGCCGCCGCTCCCGCGCCTTCACATAAGCGCTTGGTAAACTTTTCCCACGCGGCTGTCGGCCTGTGGGGGCTTTCAAACGCCGAATGTAGACGCTAAGTTTTGCGCTGTTACTTCCAGACGGCTGTTTTGCTCTCCTTATATTCAGTTTTGCTCTAACAAGTTGCATCACTGAGGACGATGTTGAATGGCAGCTTCTCCATCCGTGCGGAAGAGGGCAGAGCCCCTCCGCTCACCCAGCTTTTCACACGCCGTTGCTGACTTTGCAGCAGCCTGTGCGCCGCATCACTTTGAGCAACGTTTCACGACCCTCATTTCCCTTGTGGTGCTGCTGAAGGCAAGCAAATAGCGTGGAACGCGCTTCTCTAACTTTCTCGGGCTCCGCACAATCCCCGCGGGTCCCGGTTGCCCCAACCCGCGCCCCCACCTCCCACAGAGCTGCAACAAGTGCCGCACTGGGCGCGACGGCCCCTACGACGCCGGGTCGGCCTCTTGAAGCTCCTGTCTCCTGCACTCCCACATATGCCCACAAGCTTTGCAAGGGAGGGCAGGGGGAGTAGAGCAGCGGTGGAGTTCTGGCCTTGCAGCCAGGGGACCACCGCTTCCTTTGCCGTGGCCAGACTGGAGGCGCGGGGGGCACGCGGACTTTCCCGTCGGGAAAACGAGCCGGTAGAAATCAGGGAGTGCGCCCAGCTGGATTGAGGCCAGTTACCGCGCGAGCAACTTTCTCTTCAGCCGCAGGGTTCAGGGTGCGCCTCGCCTCCGGGGTCGCTGTGCCGGCCTGGCTGCAGGTGCTCACAATGCGGGTTCCCGCCCTGGGGACTGAAGCCGGCGCGTTGCCATGACAGCGGCCGGCGTGGCGCGCTCCCAGGCCGGCCGCCCCCGGTCTCCGAGCGCACCCCCCCCCCCCTCCCGCCCCGGCTGTGGGAAGGGGCCGGGCCAGCTGCCTGACGTCTGTGCGGGGCTCAGAACATGGCTGCGGAGCCGAGCACCGGGCAGTGGCTGCGGCGGCGGCGGCGGGCGGGGAGCGCAGCGGACTGGGGCTCCGCTTTGCGCGTGGGGCGCTGAGCCGAGAGGCGCGGAGGCGGCGAGGGGGGTTTGGGGGGGCGCTCGACGCGGCCTCTCCGCCACCCGCAGCACCATGGGCAGCGCGGAAGACGCACTCAAAGAGAAACTGCTGTGGAACGTGAAAAAGGAGGTAAAGTCGGGGCAAGGACCCCCGGGGGCTCGCGTCCCTGCCCGGGGAACCCCGTGAAGGGTCCGCGCCCACCGTCGGGCGCGGGCGCGGGCGCTGGCAGGCCCCGGGCGGGGGCGGGGTCCTGGACTAGCGGCGGCTCCCACTCCTCTCCCGGGTCTGGGGTCAGCGCCCCTTGGTCCGAGGGGCTAGGCCGGTGCTCCCGGGCTTGTTTGCTCTGCGATCCTGCAGCTCCCCGCCCTGTGACGGCAGCTGCGCTGGGAGACCGAGGTCGGGGGAGGGGTGGCGGCGATTTCTGGAAAACTGAAGCTGCCCGTGCATTGCCCGGGCGGACTCGGGAGGGGGCGGGGCCCGGCGCTGGCCTCCTAGTGAGGCTGACCCGGTGATTTGGGGACTTCGCTCCTGTTTGCCCTGTACCCCACTCTGGTACCCTTTGGGAACTGAGTGGCAGCTGCGGGAGGGTTCGCCTCACACCTCACTGCTGCTCAATCCATGCCCACCTCCTTACCCAGAGAAGTGGGTGGGAGGGCGAGTTTGAGAATGGTTTTTAAGACTCAGATCCCCCCTCCTTTTGAGGACCCCCCCCCCCCGCCTCATGTCAGAAAAAGAATCCTTTTTTCTACTAACTAACGTCTTTTACCTTGACTCTGCCCTAAAGCCTATTTCAATTTCGGTTTGAGGGGGGGTGTGTGTGCCCATATGAATGACTCACCCCCATATGAGAGCTGGAGAGCTCAAACCCGCAGAATGGATTAAAATAGATTAGGCCTCTGGAGCCATGAACAACTCTGACCTACCTCTGTGTCTGCCAGATGTGTACCTTCCAGGGGGGCAGGAAAACTGTTTTGTCCACTACTCTGTCTCCAGGGCACACAGTAGGCACTCAATGATTGGTAACTAAATCTACTGATCTTGAAGACTGCAAGGTCTGGTGGGAATGCATACATTTTGAAATAGTCTGGACCTATCTCGGTGTGATCTTGAATAAGTTACTTAACCTCTCTGGATATTAATTGCTTCATCTCTAAGATAGAGATAACAATATCTACCTCACCTATAAAAGGTACCGTATTGGGTTCTTTACCCCCTCCTAGAGTTTCAGGATTGGAGAAGAGTCTGGTTCTCATAAAATCCTGGAAGGCTCTCGATGGTTCTCCTGCATTATCTGGCCTGACTATTATGCCCTAACATTTGTTCCTTTCCCTCTAATTGGCAAAGAAGTCGTGGAAGCCATCACCTTTCCAGCTGTGTGCGCGGAGCTCCATTGTGCCCTTGCTATGAAGTGGCCAAGAAAGAGTGGTTTTTTTAGGCCAGGAGTATATCAGATCAGCACTTAAGCCCCAACTCTGTTCTCCCAAGGAAAAGAGAAATCTCACATCTCAGCGATTATCCTCAGGAAACAAGGAGTCCAGTGACAGAGACGGATATGAACAGTATAAGCAAGAACAAAAAGTAGGCGTACCCAAACTGTGGCCAGAGGTGCTAGGAAATGTTGGTGTGATTCAAATCTGGGGTTAGTCAGGGATGATAGGAAAGATTTTTGAGGCGACAATGATTCTTTTCTCAGTATTTGGAAGGCGGTCTGCAAACTCCAAGAATGATTCCTAAACAAATGCGAGACATGTCCAGAATATGTCACAGCTATGTTACATTACCTGACAAAGGTTGACCTGCTTTGAACTTCATTCCCTTACCGTTTGAGTACTCAATTTTGAGAGAAATATCCTTTCTTCTCCTACCGGTACAGACATTGGGGATAGCTGTAGGCAAGGCTGGCCTTTCGCAACGAACCTCTGGTATCCAGATTCTAGGGCATCTGTAGTTCCTCCTAACCTACAGGTCTGCCCTGCCAGCCTGCGGCAGATGCCCACAGGTTTCTGAGCTGTGACATTATGCTCTGTTTAATGCAAGCAGCCTTGGTAAATAATCTGGGAAGCTTTTTTTAAGAGTATAGAGTGCAATATAAGAATCAACCAATGCATACAGAAATAAATAGAATAACAAGTTGATATTTCTCTCCCTCTCTCAAATCAGTTTTAAAACATTTTTAGTTTAAAAAAAAATTATAGTGCGAGATTGATCTGATCCCCTTTACCTAATTGCTAACCATGAGCAAATTCAAGCGAGAAGGAGCCCCCATCTCCTTCCTCCCTGCCCCCCAGGCTATAGTAGCTCTACCACCCTTCTCACTGTACAGTCCTAGGTGAGGGACATGGGAGCCAGGGCAGCATCAGGACATTTCATGTCTGGTCCCAAAAGAATGGCAAACACCAGCTCTGCCAGGAGTTTATCTGGAACATTTTACAGGGGGTTTGAGGTCATCTATTCCTTTAATCTCCAGGATTCGCATCTGTCTCCTGGCCGGCCGGTTTCCCCAGGACATCAGAAGTGCTTGGCTTAAATGTTGGGAGCACCTAGAACCTCATATACTACAGATGGGAGTGTAGATTGGTACAACCACTTTGTTGTGTGTGTATTTTTAAATATATTTTTATTGATATCAGAGAGGAAGGGAGAGGGAGAGAGAGATAGAAACATCAATGATGAGAGAGAATCACCAATAGGCCGCCTCCTGCACGCCCCCTACTGGGGATCGCACCCGCAACCTGGGCATGTGCCCTGACCGGAATGGATCCTTCAGTCTGCAGGCCGACACTCTATCCACTGAACCAAACCATCTAGGGCATGGTACAGCCACTTTGGAAACAATTTGGCAAAAATCTAGTAAATCAGAAAGCAGGCATCAGCAATTCCTTGCCTAAAAATATAAATCCAAAGACATGTCCAGAATGTTCATAGCGGCACTATTCATAACAGCCCCAAACTGCAAACCACCTAAAGGCCACTCAATTGTGGTGTGTTCACACGATGGAAAATGATTTCACAGTCACACTGGGGAGCAAAAGAAACAGTCACAAAACACTATATACTGAGTGATTCCATCCAGTAAAAGTACAAAACCCCACAAAATTATGATGTTAGAAGTCAGAATAGTGGGTACCCTTGAAGGGAGTGGTGACTAGAAGGAACTTGGTAGAAAGGAGGAGGGTGCTTGGGGTGCAGGTCAAATGCTCTGGTTCTAGATCTGGGTGCTGGTTTCATAGGTGGGTTCAGTTTGTGAAAATTCATCGAGATGTATAATTATGATATACTAGTACACCTACTACAGTACATGTTAATAAACTAAGTTGTGGTTTTTTTTTAAGTGTTTTCTTAAAGGTGTCACCATTTTCAAGGTATTTGGAAGCTTTACATGTGAGGAGGAACCCAAACATCAGGATTTTACCTAGACAGAAAGGGGCTGGGCTTGTGAGCGTGTGGAGAGAGTGTCCCTAAGGCCTGGATGTACCTATCCCTAATCTCGGAGAAGGCAGAGAAGAGGAGGGGCAGGTTGTTTATCTGCAGCCTGTACTGAGACAGTTTGTCCCTAAAGGACAGTGCGTCTGCCCAGAAGCCCTTCTCCAGCTCAGTACAGATGAGCAAACAGCATCCTATCCCTGTTTCTCACAGCAGGGTACTTCCTCCTGGGCTAGAACATCTGCACTGATTGGTTGGTGGGTTTATAGTGTATCTTTTTCTGGTTGCCTTTCTAAAATGCTTGGAGCTGTCTGTGCTGAAGAAAGTTGGCTTTCCCACTCCTCCCATCCTATCATCTACTCTGCAAGTGTCTGAACCCAGACCGGAGGGCAGAGCCAAGCTATTTACTTGTCCACAGGCCTTTGATCAGAAAATAAAGGACTATACTGCCCATTTATCCGCAGGTGAAGCAAATCATGGAGGAGGCTGTCACCAGGAAGTTTGTGCATGAAGATAGCAGCCACATCATTGCTCTGTGTGGTAAGTGAGTGACTGGGAGATAGTGGGAGACGGGTCTAAAACTGAAGGCACTGTCCTGGGGTCAGGGAAAGATGAGACCTCAGGTTTCATAGTTTTTAAATCTGGGTGCAAGTCAGAATCAACTCAGAAGCTCTTGCAGTCTCCTTGGGCCCCATCCCAAACCTACTGAATCAGGATCTTCAGGACCTATACTTGTTTAGTCCCCTAAAACAGTAGTATTCAAACTTTAGTATACATCAGTGTCCTAAAAGACTGGTTTGGCTCAGTGGATAGAGCATTGGCCTGAGGACTGAAGGGTCCCAAGTTCGATTCTGGTCAAGGGTACATGCCTG
The DNA here is from genome assembly GCF_028538775.1 of Myotis yumanensis. Classification (NCBI taxonomy): domain Eukaryota; kingdom Metazoa; phylum Chordata; class Mammalia; order Chiroptera; family Vespertilionidae; genus Myotis; species Myotis yumanensis. The sequence goes on along the minus strand of NW_027223767.1, from coordinate 18,061,348 downwards.
GGTTGCGGGCCCCATCCCCAGTGGGGGGTGTGCAGGAGGCAGATTGATGTTTCTGTCTCTCTCTCCCTCTCCCTTCCTCTCTGAAATCAATAAAAGTATATTTTTAAAAAACAACCAGATTCCTGGGCCCCAACATTGGAGTTTCTGATTCTGGTAGGTCTGGATGGGCCTGAGAATTTGCATTTCTAACAAATTCACAGATGCTGCTGCTGGTCCAAGGACCACACTTCAAGAGCCATTGTCCTAGATAATTTGGGTTTGGGGACCACTGCTCTGGTTTGTCCTTACGTTAACTTTGGGGATGCATTTGTACTTTTTGGATGCTTTCTGTGCCACATCTACTTTCTAATTAGTCCCACCTGTGTTGCTTCAGCATCCCAAATCTCCAAGTACTTGATTGGGTGCAAAACAGCATGCGTGTGGGATAGGAGGGATAGCCAAAGCTATCTGTGATGGTTTATGGCAGCCTTTCTCCCGCTTTAAAAGGAAGTCTGCCATAAGCCATCACTTCCTCCTCAACATGAACACTTTTGCCTTTGTAGGAGGAAGCCTGTCTCTACACACAGCAGAGTTTTCTTGGATTTCCAGGGATTTAACCTTCCTTATAGCTCCCTTTCTGAAGGAGCACAGAGCCATTTGCCTTTTCTATGTTTTTTTTTTACTTGGCCTCTGAGATTGGTGTTAGAGGTTTGTGGAAGGGAGGTTGTGAATTCTTGAGGGGAAGGAAAGAAAGGAGCAGATAAGGGAGGGGATGCTTTTTGACAGCATGGACAGGCAGGAAGAGCTGTCCTTCCCATCAGTCCAGCAGTAAAGACAAAGGTCCACCAGGGACCAGATGCTGTTCTCCAGGTAGGGAAACAGCAGCAACAAGATGGGTGGTCTCTGCCACAGAGGCTTACACTCTGTGGGGAGACAGACAGGAAGTGAACACACACATAAGCACATCATGCAGTAACAGGTATGATAATAGCTGTGAAGAAAAATAAAGCAGAGAGAGGTGGGAGGCTGATCGGGGAGAGGCAGCCTCTGAGCAGAGCCTGAGTGGCAGGCTGAGGCTTCACACAAATCCTGACGCTCTACTTGCTTCTAAGTCATCTTGGTCAAGTGTCTTAACATCTGCCACCCTCAGTTTGCTCCCCTAAAAATAGGGTGATGGTTCCCAGCTCAGGGAGTTTTTGTGGGACTGAGATGATGCGTGGGAACGTTCCTAGCGTTGTAAGAGCTCAGACAATGCCTGTCTTTCCTTCCCCTTTAGATGTTGAGGCTGAAGCTAGGTTTGTAGGATTGGAGTTCCCACCATCTCCCCTTTGGGCAGAACCTTTGCCAGGAGGAGAGCATACTAGTCTTGTAATAAGTGGCTTTGAAGAATATTAGAAGTCTACTCATTTCTACTGGTGCTCTGTGCTCCCCTGACGTCAGCCACTGTCTGTCATTGTCACCAGAGGGCTCTGCTGGCAGCCCAGTTTTGCATGGTTTAGTACTAGGCTTTGTCTAGAGCACCCACATCAAACACAAAAAACAAAAATTAGTACAAACAGCTTGTGCATGGGCGCCACACGTGGGTGGCCATGGAGGAGTGGCGGGGGGCGCGGGGGGCAAGAAGCAGGGAGAAAAGCTATGGGCATCCCACATTAGGCCAATTAGGGTGAAAAGAAACCATCAGATCCCTTCTCATCACTCTAACCCAGTACGGCTTTCGCTTTTTTCTCCGGCCTGAAGCCCAGGGCTCTCCAGCAGGTAGGGTATCACCCTCAAAGGGAATGATTCTTCTCTCAACCAGTTTCAGTTGCTAAAATAGAAAAAAGATTTATGAGATAGACCCAAGTCTCCAGGGATCTAAAGTCCGCCCAGGAGCAAAGAGGAACCCTGTTCTGCTGGATTGCAAGAGGTGCCTTGGGTCCAGGAGTACAAACCTACAGGGTGGGCTGAGAAAGGTCAACCCAGGAAGAAGCTGTCCAGGTACAAAGCAACCGGCAGGGTGGGAGCTGGGCTGCACTGAACTGGACATGCTTGCCCTGTTTGAAGAAGGCGGCACCACCCAGCTCCTGCAGGCATGCCAGCCTGGGTGTACCATGACTTATTTGACTTTAAGAGAATCCAAAAATCTGGGATTTTATATGAAATTTCCCAATTTTTTGTAAATGCTGATAACTAATACTCCTTTTAAAAAAATTGTGTGGGCCACACAAAAGGCATCTGCAAGCCTCTGCCAGTTTGCTGCCTCTGCCTTGGGCTCAGTGCACAGTCACAGACGGGAATGTTAGCAGGGGGGCTGCCAACAGTATAAAGCTCAGTCCAGCTGGGCACCTGAGAGCCACTGAAAAAGGAATCCTCACACTGTGTCAAAGTTGGTGTATTCAGTGAGGTGAGTCTCAATCTGGGCTCAACCAGGTTGGTTGAAAGCAGTGATCATCCACCTTTTTTTTTTCTGCCTGCAAGCCATTTGCATACAGTCACACAGTGGAATCATAATCAGCGATTCTTGGGGGGCAGGCAGAGGGGAGAATAGATACCCATTGAGGGAAAACTCCAACCGGCTGGCTTTTTGGAGATTTTGATATGCCCATTTCCTTCATCCCCGGGAAAAATGTTCAGGAATGCATTTTCAGTCTGAAGCAGATTCAGTCTTTTACTGGGGTCTTGCTGGTCTAGCCACACCCAGAAGTCAGCTTTGTTCTGGGAGAATGGGGGTGCAGAGAAGGTGCTGAGAGATGGGGAGCAGAGCGAAGGCTGTGCAGACTTGTCTCTGGGCAGGGAGGGCCAGGAACCTGGATACTGGGCAGCCCTGCCCCCAGTGCGTCCTGAAGGGAGGAGACAGTTACGAGTCTGAGAACCCATGGTGCCAGGCCAGGAACTTCTCTGTGGACCTGGTGGAGTGCTCACATCTAGGGCTTTGGGGAGTGATGGGGCCCTGGGCCCCTCTGTTCTTGGCAGAGGAGAGCAAGGCCTGGGCAAGATGAGCTTCTCTGAACTTCCTTAGAATAGAGACATTTGAACTGGAAACAGAACCTTCCTGGAGAGCCTTAGGCATGGAACTGAAGAATCCTTGAGTCATGACCTCTGCATGCCCATGCCTTTCCTTTCGCCCTTCTCCTCCCCCACAGGCATGCACCTCCTAAACTTCAAGGATCCCCACAAGATTTGCAACCAGGGGAGCAATGGGCAGTGGCAGCTTGTCCCAGGCTAACCCCTGACCCTGTCTCCAAGGCCGCTTTCCTCTGACTTCCCAGTGAGCCAAAGCAGCCCCGCCCAGGCTCTCCTGTTGCCTCTGCCGTCCTAAGCCCTGTTTGTCTCACTGTCCCCAGCTTTCATAAACATACTCTCAAAATAAAACAAGATCTGCCCTAACCGGTTTGGCTCAGTGGATAGAGCGTCGGCCTGCGGACTCAAGGGTCCCAGGTTCGATTCCAGTCAAGGGCATGTACCTTGGTTGCAGGCACATCCCCAGTGGGGAGTGTGCAGGAGGCAGCTGATCGGTGTTTCTCTCTCATCGATGTTTCTAACTCTCTATTCCTCTCCCTTTCTCTCTGTAAAAAAAAAATATATATTACAAAAAAACAAACAAAAAACTAGATCAACCTGGCCCTGGGCAAACTCAGGACAGCTGCAGCAGACCGCGGTTCCTTTTACCCACGGGGAGGAGTGAGACTCCCAGGACTGGCTAGAAATACGCATTTGTTATATGTTGGCTGTGGTTTTTCCTAAACCTGCCTGTCCAGAAACTGGTCAGGCCCCGGCAGGTACAAACTGTAAGAAGGGTTCTCTGTGTGCTGTTCTCTGACCACAGAGTGTGACTGCAGTGCTGCTCTGAGGCAGCCCTGCTGAACCCCCAGGCCAGAGGGTCAGGCCCTGTGTGACTAGTCTCTCCCCACCCCCCCCCCCCCCGCACCCCCCTCCACCCCCCGTGTGAAGACTGTGGCTTGGAGGTAGGCACAAACCTACCACTGAATGGTTTGTCAAGTCATGTCAGCTTCGCATTTTGTTTCATAATATGGTCTTTGAAACTTTTACTTTAATGTCAACGTACTGTTGATTCAAAATAATGCTTCTCGTTTTCCCGGTGCCTTATGGAACCTCTTCTGCCACTCCTTCCCCCAGAGGTCAAGCTGCTTGTGGGCAACTCAAGGTCAGGGTTAAGCAGTAAATTGTCCCAAGTTTCACCTTTGAACTTTGCATTTGCAATAATCATGTATGTGCTTAAAGAGGACATACTCAATTTAGGCCTCAGCCCATGAGGACTGGTGTTTTCTCTGGACCTGCCCTCCCCTCTTGGGGGTCTGGGTTGTGTCTGCCTCCACAATACCGCAAAGATAGTGTGGGTTCTGTTTCAGACCGTGCACAATAGAGCAGGTCATAACCTTTTTGCTGGTGGGGGGTCTTGCCTTCAGTTTGAAAAAAAAAAAATGCAACATCTGTGAAGAGTAATCAAGCGAAGTGCAATAAAACGAGGTGTGCCTATACTTCTGTTTATCTTTTTTTTTTTTTTTTTTAATTCTGATCGGGCACTGAGGTTGAATGGTAACCTTTGGGAGAAGTTCCTGGCCTGGCACCATAGGTTCTCAGACTCATAATTGTCTCCTCTCCTCAGGAGGCATTGAGGGCAAAGGCCCAGGCCAGGCCTGGGCAGCCCTGCCCCTCAGTCTCCAGGTTCCTGGCCCTCCTTGCGCTGATCAAAGGTCTGTCAACCTGGGGGTTGCTTCAGGCTGAGGATGAGCTGTAATGGGAGACAGGGGTGGAGTCTGTGGAGCTGGGAACAATATCAGGGCTTTATTAACCAGCTCCCTGTTGCTAAGCAGCTGTCATTAGCCAGGAAGGTCGGCTGCAGGCTGCAGTGAGCTCCTCTGGGGAATGACAAGGAAATGCTAATGAGCTGGGAGAGAAGCAGGTGCTGCGGAGGGATTGCTCCCCACCTGGGGATACTGCAGCCAGAGATATTTCAGCACATTCTGAGATTCAGACTTTGGGCGGTGTTTAGTGTGCCTCTTTTCAGTGGAAGGGATTCCTTCTCTCTTCTTCCCACCTGCATTGAATGAACAGCTCATTCTTGGGATACCTGGCTTTTGCCTTCCCTCCAGAAATGAATGAGTAGGAAAGAAGGCCCTCTGGGGAGCTGGCTCCCCTCACCTGTTTTGGGCCATGGCTGAGGGCACTTGGTGATGGTCTGCAGCTGAGACTTTGGAGTCCAACAGACCTGGGTTCACATTCTGACCTGGTCACTAAGTGTGCGTGTGCGCGAGTTTTCAGCATTCTGAGCCTACCCCAGAGGGTTGGTGTGAGGATTAAAGGAATGATGTCAGTAAAGTACACTGCATGGAGCCAGGTATGCAGTAGGTGCTCAATAATGTTGCTATCGTCATCACCAATGACATTCTACTTTGTTCTTGAAAGTGATCCTACAAGCTTCCCCATGAAGCCTCCTAGAACTTTCTCCAGGATTCCATCTGGCAATCTGTGTTTCTGGGAGTTTAAAGCATCTGGACAGTCAGAGAAATTGAACTCCAGGAACTCAATCAGGAAATTTAATAAGTATTACGCACATGTTTTTAGACAGTCATCTTTTAGAGATACGTACTGAAATATTTATAGATAAAAGTATACGATGTCTAAAATTTACTTCAAAGTAATCTGGGGGGAAACAAAAAGTGGTTGGAATCGGTGTAACTGAAACACGATTGGTCACAGCTTGATCATTGCTTAAGTCAGGGTGGTGGATACATAGGGTTTGCTATTGTTTGTATATGTTTGGAATCTTCCATAACGAAATAAAAAAACAGGGATGATGAGAGGATGGGAGAAGGAAGAGAGAGAGATAGTGAATATAGATAACTTCCCTGAGAAATTTTACATAAAGGGGAGCAGCTGAATGGTTCAATACCTGAGTGGGGATATAGGGCCAAGGGAGGTGATAGTGATGGTGGTGGTGGTGTTTTTAAGTTGGAAAAATTACAGAATGTTTATATACAAATGAAGAATGTCTCATAGGAAAGAGAAGGGGTGATTGCTGGGCCATGCCCTTGAGAGGTGAAAGAGGCTGGTACCCAGTGCGCAGGTGGAAGGGATGGCCGTAGGGAGGAGCACAGACAGACAGACCATCTGTAGGTACAGGAGGGAGGGCAGGGGATGGGTTTGAGGCACGAGAGGAAAGGCACCAGCATTCATGATCGTCTTCAGGGTGCTGGGCAGTAATCAAGGAGCCTATTGCACCTCTGCATCTACTGTTGCCTTTGGTCACTCACCACCCATCAAGATGGGGCCTGTTCTTTCTCCCAATTGTAGCTGAAGCGCAGAGAGATTTAGCGATTTGCACACAAATAGCTAGAAAGGAAAGGGTTTGAACCCATATCTGTCTTGATCCAAAGCCTGTGGGTGCTGCCCAGGGATGGGTCTCACTGGTGCGCTCTGCCTAGGGGTGGAGCCTAGCGGTGTGGGGCTTTGAGGTGGAGTTGCCTCTCATGGAGACAGAGCTCGGGTCACCAAAGGGTGAATTCTGGGAGACAGTTTGTCCCTTGCCAACCTGCGTGAGGCCAGCACTGGCCTGGTTCCCTGGGAAGCTGTTGTGAGCACTGTGTATGCTGACCCTGCCTGACATTCCCAGTGAGGCCAGGAAGATGGGTATGTGTGGTATGAATTTCATTTCCTTCACCTACTTGGTTCTGGAATATCGGGGCAGTGCTTTCTTGGTTTAGGGTGTTGAACAAGGCTAAATGCTGCCCCCCAAACTGAAGCAAACAGCCAGCATCACCAGTGTAGGCTGAGAGGAAATGTACTCTAGTTACCATAGAAAGGCTCGTTCAGCGTGAGGCAGCAGTTACAAATCCCTGGGTGGAAGTACTAGCCAGGGAAGTGGGGTGGAGACAGACTGATGATGCCTGGCCTAGGCTCTTTGCTCCTCCCACCTCATCGCTGCAGATAAACACCGACTTCCTCCATTAGCCGTTGAAGGAAATTCCTAACTTAAAAAGAGGCCACCCATCCCACCCCTTCCTTTCTCACCAGCAAGGCTGCCCTTCTTCTGACAGTCTTGGCTCCACTATCCAAGGCATTCGGCTTTGGAAAATTCTGCTCTGAGCAGTGTCCCCAGAAACTCCAGGACCACCACCAGCCACCCGTGGCTGGCTGCTCCACCCAGGGCATTCCTCGCTTGGGTTTTCTATGGCAACTACAACTGAACCGCTCCGCTGCACAGATAGCAGCTGGCAGAGGTGGGGGAGCAGAGAGCACTTGCCACACCTGCTCCTCCCATTAGGAAAGAACCCCTCCCAGCTCAGAGCCCTGCGCCCAGCCTTCATGCGATGCTGTGCTAACTCTGGGTGCTGTGTCCCTCTACTTCAGTCAACTGGCCTAGCTTGAAGGTCATTCAGACCCTATTTTGAGTCTGGGCCTGTCCAGGCCTCTTGGCTCCTGAGCGTAGCTTGAAGCATAGATATGCAGGTGAAAGCCAGGGTTGTTTATGGGGACCCCTGAGCTGATTGAAGATCCTTTTCAACCACAGCTACATTTCCTGGGCAGCCATAGCTTTTGTCCATTCCTGTGGGCTCCCGAGACACCTAAATTTGTCCCAGCCCACTGAATTGTTTCTCCGGTCCCTCCCCAGCTCAGATGACCTAAGCAGAGCCCAGATGCTACTGTGGGGATGGGAAACTGAGCCAATCAGGAGACCCTGTTTGCTGAGGGAGCTGATGAAGGAAAGGGTGCCCGTGGACAGACCCAGCCTCTCTGGGTTTTGTGAGTTTTGATTCACCTCCAGGTTGGAGAGAATCGCTGGCATCATCTCATAATGGAATACTGGTATCTGGCTTGGATGGTCACCTACTCAATCATTATAATTATTATTTTGAGTTGGTGATATATTTACTTGGATCAAAAAGCAAAATTATACAAAAGATATGCAGTGAAAAGTCTCACTCTTTTCCCTGCCCCCATTCTCCCACTTCTCCTCCACCTACAAATTCACACACAGGTAACCACTGCCACTTTTGTTTCTTGTGTATCCTTACAGAATTTTTTATACTAATAAAAAAAATGTATTCCTTGTTCACCCCACCCTTTTTGTAATCAAGTCACCATGCGATCAGTCATACTGCTCTGCACCTTGCTCTTGGAGACCTTTCCATTATTAGTGTCTAGAGAGCATCCTCCTTCTTTTTCGGAGTTGTATAACGTTCTCCTCTGTGAATGTACCCTGTTTATTTCACTGTTTTTTATTGATACACACGTGGATAGTTTTTATCCTTTTGCTGTTTAACGAAGCAACCTGGCAGTTATATCTGTAGACTAGATTCTTTAAAGAGTGGTTACTGGGTCAGAGGTTACCTGCAATGTTGGCAGTGCCGCCTGGCCTGCATAGGAGTGGTACCAATCAACCCTCCCTCCAGCAAGGTATGAAAAGAGTCAGGAACTTCCACCTACCAATGCCTCTTCCATTCCAAATTGGGCTCCTTGGAGTGATTAAGTCAGGATGTAAGGGGTTTGTAGGAGGGGACCCTATCAGATGTCATTAGTACTTGTGGTCTCCACCCATTTAGCATTTGTTAACCCTATAACTTCATAGACTTTAGGGACACGTCACAGGCTGGTGAGGGAGAGTCGCAGGGCTAGTCTGGGCCTGTAGTTCCTAGCCTTTCTCTGGGAAGATGGTACCAGACCTTTTTAGGGGAAGGAAGATGTCCATAGCAAGGTGCTAGAGTTAAAATTAGTTCCACTCCGCCCTGGCCGGTGCGATTCCGTTGAATGTCATCCATGCACCAAAAGGTTGCAGGTTCAAATCCTGGTAGGAGACATGCAGGAGGCAGCCAATCAATGTTTCTCTTTCTCTCTTCCTCTCAAAAAAAAAAAAATCATCAATAAAAATATTTTTAAAAATAAAATTAGTTCCACTTCTGCCCAGAGTTGTGGTTTCTTGGGCCTTGCTATCAGTGGGACAGATAATATGTAGAGAGGGTATCCTGGGCTCATCTGGCACCATAACTCAGAAGGCCAGGGTAGGGAGATAAAAAGGATCATGCTTGAGTCATGTCTCTGTTTCTATTTTGATTCATTCGCCCAAACCTTTCCACCCCAACTAATGACTGAAAACTGTTGATTTTTATTAGTGTGTGTTTTTCCCACATGAAATGAGCTGAATGATGTCAGGGCTGTCTCACCGCTATTCTGGTGCATCCAGAATGGCTGTAGGTGGTTCCTGAACACACTGGAACAGGGGGCCCTGAAGCCTTTATGTCTCGGTGACCAGGGCCCAGACAGCTCAGTTAGAGGGGGATGGGCCTGCTGACTGGTGCTTTAGCTGTGAAGGGTGTCTCCTGCCAGGCCCTCCACCCTGGGGGTGAGTCATGGTGGCCATCTGAGGCAGGAAGAGTAAGGCACCCAGTTCTTACTGCTTGGTGCTCTGGGCCAAGGAGGGGAGAAGAGGCACAGGCCTCTGTGTAGACTTCTCTCTGGGGAGCAGGGACAGCCGGAGAGGTGGGCATGGTTGCTAATGGGTCTGGAACTGCATTCACTGTATATTAAAAGAGAGAGAGAGTGTGTCTTTATATTTGCATCTCTGAGTTTTGAATGTCTGTTTCTGCTCAACTTAAAAATCTTAGAGCAAGGAGCCCTGGCTGGTTTGGCTCAGTGGATAGAGCATCGGCCTGCAGGCTCAAGGGTCCCAGGTTTGATTCCAGTCAAGGGCATGTACCTTGGTTGCGGGCACATTCCCAGTAGGGGGTGTGCAGGAGGCAGCTGATCGATGTTTCTCTCATCGATGTTTCTAACTCTCTCTTCCTCTCTCTTCCTCTCTTTAAAAAAAAAGTTATTAAAAATCTTAGAGCAAGGGTCTTAAACTTTTGAGTGTCAAATACCCCTTTTAGAAGCTAAAAGCCATAGATCCTCATCCAAAATAAAAGCACTCTCCGTAACAATGCTGGAGCAATTTCAGGGGGTCACTGGAGCCTCAGAAGCCCACCCCCTAACCCTCTTAGGATAGTAGTTCTCACTTATTAGTGTTGTTATTATTACTATGATTATGTTATTATTTTGCCTACATACTGCACACAGTAACATTTTTCATTGCATGTGCTGATTCTCTGTGGAGGGGTGAGAGGGATTTCTCCTTCCCCAGACATTGCCCGGGCGCTTTTCCTGGGTTTCACAGAAGGAAATTAGGAGCTGTAGGCTGAGAAGGGGGGACTGGGCATGATATTTGTGCTTATCAGTATTTCCCTACTTGGAGTGACTGCAGGGGAATGCCTTTGCTTACTCTAGAGAACCCTAATGCCCGTGTTCAGAGGCTGCCTAGGAAGATGGGTGAGGCCAAGGAGGATGGGTGTGCCACTGCCTGCCATTCCCAGGCTCCCCAGCGTGGCTGCATTCTATCTCCTGGGGAAAGTGGGAAGGTTAATGACTAATTATCCCAGCCATTAGTCACATCACCAAGGCACTCGATTCCCTGCAGGATCAGTGCCACCTGCTGCTACTCTCCCTCTTCAGTGCTCCGGGTGAGGAGTGCGAGCCTAAGGAAATAGTCACCACCTTCCTACAGGTGTGGACTCGTTGCTGCACCAGCCCCAGGGCCGCGAGATGGGACAAAGGAGGTCTCTCCCCTGTACACCCAGGGCCACACGAGACCTCAGGGACCAAGGGGACTAGCTATGGAAGAGAATATGTGGACACTTACGCAGAGATTCCACCACATGCCCTGTACACACATCAGATGTGTAGCTATATCTGTCTGCATGCACATGTGAACATAGATGTAGGAACACGTGTGAAGGAGAGGCTGCGCCTGGTAAAGTAAGTCCTTCGAGGCATGGGCAGGGAAGAGCTCTAGCAGGAAGCACTCAGGAGAGGGAGGGGTCCTGCCTCTTTCCCCACCCCTGGGGTGCTCTCACTGAGCTGCCTGGCCTCCAGGGATTCTCCACCTTTTTTTAAAAATATATATTTTATTGATTTTTTACAGAGAGGAAGGGAGAGGGATAGAGAGTTAGAAACATCGATGAGAGAAAAACATCGATCAGCTGCCTCCTGCACACTCCCCACTGGGGATGTGCCCGCAACCAAGGTACATGCCCTTGACCAGAATCGAACCTGGGACCCTTGAGTCCACAGGCCGATGCTCTATCCACTGAGCCAAACAGGTTAGGGCAATCTCCACCGTTTTTATGGTCCTCACAGCCCCAGTACAAGAAGGCCAAACAAAGCTCATTTTTATAGGACAGTAGTAACTGCCTGTCAGTTATTACAGTGAAGGCAGAAATCAGGTGAGAACCTCTGTTTTCAGCAATATGTCCTAAGTCTGGGTTTCTAACAACACTAGTCTCAATAAATGATGGGCTTCATTTCCCCTGTTCTCTAAGAGGACAGCATCTGCACCCACCTCTGGGCATCCTCTCCTCTCCCGGCCAGGGAGAGGTCTAGCCAAGTCCCAGTCCTGATAGTGAGCTGCAGAACAGGGTCTCGACAAACAAGGGTGAGGAGTCAGGAATCGACAGGGACCAAGGTGCCCCCTGCGTGCAAGACCTTGTGCAAGAGATTGTACATACTTCATCTCGTGTAACATTGCATACCAGTCCTTAGAAGTATTCCTCATTCCACAGATGCTAAAACAGAGGTTCAGAGCCGAAGTCACTTACACAGGTTTCCCGGAGATGGGATGAGTGGCCCCACCAGTTTCAGACGCTGTTAGCCCGCCGCCCTGCCTCCAGCATAGCGCTGTTTTCCATCCTTGTGAAGGGAGTACCTTCTCCCACCCGTGCCTGCCTGCTCTCTGAACACACCTGGAGAAGGTGAAGGGAGCTCAGGCCACTACTGTGTTTCTGTGATCAGATCCCTTCCCCTTTGAGGGCTTTTCCCTCCTGGCTTGTAAAACGATTAGCTTGGCCTCAGTAACGGCCAAGTCCCCTCTTCCCCCGAATATACACACTCATATTTTTAGATTCTATTCATGGCCAGGAGAACTCCCCACTCCCCCACCCAACGCTTCTTTCCTTCCTGTGGAGTCTGTCTGCAGTCAGCAGTATCCAGATGGAGAGAGGAAGTCTACCCCCTAAAACATGAATGAATGAAGGGAAGCCCTCCCTGCATGGGAAATAGAAATCTCTCACTCTTGGCTGCGGGGCTCATCAATAATTCAGGGGCTGCTGTCGGATCTGATCTCTGCAATGGCTTCGTCAATATTTCAGCTCCTTCTCCAGAACCCGTTTCTTAGCAACCACAGCATCCATGCTTTCCAGGAGGGCTGTGTGCTGGGTGCTCCCTGCATGTCCAGTCCTGTAAGTGGGCAGGGGTGGAGCTGCCCGTGCCAACTGGAACTGGCAACTTTGGTCCTCACAGCCCCAGGGCGATGCTGCACACAGGAGGCATGTACACACCGAGTGAGTGAGAGGGACGGCCTGGCATGGGGCCCTTAGGGCAGGAGCAGGTGGACAGGGAGGGGAATTTTGGAAGGAGGTCGGTGTATCTTCCTGGCCTGCCTAAAACTGACACCCCACGCCCTGGTCCTAGGTCAGGCCTGCCCTCCCTTGGTGTGGGGAAGGGGAGTATTCTCTTTTCTCCCTCTCACCCAGGCTCAGGTGCTGGTTTCCTTTGTGGCCTAGGTGCGGTGGAGGCTTGCCTCCTGCATCAGCTGAGACGCCGTGCCGCCGGCTTCCTGCGCAGTGACAAGGTGGCAGCTCTGTTCACCAAGGTGGGGAAGACGTGCCCAGTGGCTGGGGAGATTTGCCACAAGGTCCAGGAGCTGCAGCAACAAGTTGAGGGCAGGTGAGCCCTGGGCCTGCCTCTCCCCCCTCCCTCTGCTCTTACCATTTGGTATCTGCTACTTCCCAGGTTGGCTTCCTGGGCTCATTTCTTGCAGGGCCTCTCAGAACCAGCCTAAGGGTGGGCGCTGGCCACTTTCAGGCACAAGGCCTTCAACACCTCCACCTAGTCAGTCCTCCGGGTTCTCATCTTGTGGCACCGAACTGCCCTCCCAGTGCCACCAGTCTGGGGCTCAGCCCTGGGCTTTCGCATTCTTAAAGCCCACCCCTCTTTGCAGGAAGCCCTTGGTGGGTAACCAGGAGGCCCTGCGGAGACAGGGCTCTACCAGTGGGAAGGCCCCAGCCCTCAGCCCGCAGGCCTTGAAACACATATGGGTCCGCACAGCGCTCATCGAGAAGGTGCTGGATAGGGTCGTGCAGTACCTGGTGGAGAACTGCAGGTGAATGCCCCGCCCTGGGGCCCAGCTCCTGAACATCCCTGCAGCATCCCCGCCTCCGCAGGCTTGGCTGTCCACCTTGGCCTGTGAGCATGCCCCATCTCCCCCGTAGCACCTCGAAAGCATGGGCTACACCACACACCTCACACCTCACAAAGCTCAGTTCTTGTTTGTTTTTTATTGTTTTTTTGCTTTTCTTTCTTTTTAAAAAAATTCTTTATTGTTGAAAGTATTACATGTGTCTCCTTTTCCCCCATTGATCTCTCCCAGCCTGCTCCCGCCCCCGCCACCTCCCCCGTAGCAGAGGCCCTTACCCCCTTACTGTCTGTGTCCATTGGTTATGCTTATATGTATGCATGCAAGTCCTTTGGTTGATCTCTTAACACCCCTCCCACCCCACCCCTGCAAAGCTCAGTTCTTATGGGTTTATTTCTTCTTGGTGACTGACATGCATTTGGTGTCTGTGGGAACGTCCCTGCTTGGTGAGCTTGACTGCCCTGGAATGAGTCCGGGAGCCCCAGCAGTCCCCCTGTCTGTCTCTCCCGCTGGCAGCAAGTACTACGAGAAGGAGGCATTACTGGCAGACCCCGTGTTTGGCCCTATCTTGGCCTCTCTTCTAGGTGAGCCTGAGAGCAGAGCGGCCTACACTGGGCCAGTGGGAGCGGAGGGTCAGGTGCTGAGGGGGCACCATCCGAGCTGGCTGTCCCTGTCTCCACAGTGGGACCCTGTGCTTTGGAGTACACCAAGCTCAAGACAGCCGATCACTACTGGACTGACCCTTCTGCTGATGAGCTGGTCCAGCGGCACCGTATCCGGGGTCCCCCTAATCGCCAGGACTCCCCTGCGAAGCGCCCAGCCCTAGGAGTAGGCATCCCTTCCCTAACTCTTGTGCTCATCCAAGTTATGCCCAGGGGCCTGTCGGGAGGGGCAGCTGGTCACCGTGCTCCTTGAAGATACAGGCTGGGCCTTGGAGATGCCCCAAGGTAGTGGCCATCCCAGAAGAGCCTTTTCCCCACACTGGCACTTAATGCCAGGAGCACACCACTGGTTTTTGGCTAGAGAGCCGAGGGTGGCTGAGAGCAAACCAGGGGCAGGGGAACCCCTGGGGTCAGCTAGAGAGGATCTGCCTGGAAACCTAGGGTCCTCCCTCCAAGGCTGATTTCCCAGGGCTGGGGCTGAGCTGGGACTTTGTGCAGATCCGGAAGCGGCACTCGAGCGGCAGCACGTCGGACAGGCTCGCTGCCTGCGCCCGAGAGTATGTGGAATCCCTGCACCAGAACTCCAGGACGCGGCTGCTCTATGGCAAGAACAACGTGCTGGTGCAGCCGGTAGGAAAGCTAGTGCTCGTCCTCATCCTCTCCCGAGGGCCCCAGGAAGGAACCTTCCAGCCACATTCATCCCTTTCTTAAGGGGCTTGACTAAAGAGAACCCTCCCCCGCCCCGCCCCGATTCACTGACTCATGCCCAGTCTTGAATGGGCAGGAGCCTGAAACGGCATCTGTTCTGGCTGAGAACCAGAGCATCCGGGGATGGGAATGGCAGCCAGCAGGCAGCTTGGGTATGGCTGGCCCAGGACATACCTGGCATCCAGGAAGCTGACAGGGCGGAGCCAGTGGCACCAGGCCAACCAGGAAGAGTTTATATCTACATCTGTGTGTGGCTCGTGCCTCCCCTGCTGCTGCCCGGCCCCATTCCAGGACCCTGGATTGGACTAGCTGGGCCTCCCCCACTCCCACCTGCAGCTCCTTTTCCATAGGCCATTCCTGGGAGCCTCTCAGCCCCTCATCGTCTCTCTCTTCTGGTGTGTCTCCTCCCCGCAGAAGGAGGACATGGAGGCTGTCCCCGGCTACCTCTCCCTGCACCAGTCTGCAGAGAGCCTAACTCTGAAGTGGACCCCCAACCAGCTCATGAATGGGACTCTGGGGGACTCCGAGCTGGAAAAGAGGTGGGGGCTTTGGGACTCACCGCAGGAGCCGCAGAAGGGAGTGAGAGCTTGCCAGCAGGCAGGGGGATGGAGAGGCCCAGCCCGCTCCAAGAGGAGGCTCACACCTTACCCGATGCCAAGAATTGCAGAGAGAGGCTGCCTGGCGATATTCCCAAGCTCTCTAAGATCCAGCCAGTCCTGGACATTAAGAGGTTTGCCTGAGCCAAGCTCGAGGCATCTGAGGCGGCCAGGCGCTGTGCCATGAGGGCAGCACGGAGCCCAGAGGGACATGGCTGGCTGAGGTCACTTCTCGGCTATGGTCTTCGTGTCTACAGGGTGGTTTCGGGGGTGTTGGGCCCAGGAAGTGAGGAAGGCAGGTTGGCTGGTTTAGCGACACAGTGACACCAATTTGGTTCCTTTCCAGCGTTTACTGGGACTATGCCCTGGTGGTGCCCTTCAGTCAGATCGTCTGCATCCACTGCCACCAGCAAAGTGAGCCTCCCTTGTCCTGGGCACAGGGGTGGGGGAAGAGAAACTGCCTTCTCCCAGTCACACACTGCGCATGGCCTGTTGAATGTCTGTCCTCTCTTGGTCACCCCCACACTCTAGCCCTACTGTCCTCCTACCCAGTCTGGAGGCGTGGCCAGCTGTGCTGCAGCGGTGGCTGGGAGGTCTTGGAGGCCCAGCTTCGCTCACCCATGTTCACCCCCCTCCTCCCAGAAAACGGTGGCACACTGGTACTGGTGAGCCAGGATGGCATCCAGAAGCCACCGCTGCACTTCCCGCAGGGAGGACACCTACTCTCCTTCCTGTCCTGCCTGGAGAATGGGCTTCTGCCTCGGGGACAGCTAGAGCCCCCGCTCTGGACCCAGCAGGGGAAGGTACGCAGGGCTTGGGAGGCTCTGGGTGAAGGGATGTGTGAGGTGAGTTCTCTGCCCACCTCCCTTCCTGTCCCCACACAGAGTTCCTAGGAGCAGCCTTGGGTGGGACCCTGGGATGGACTCTGCCCTGCACGGGTTAACTTCCCACCTCTTCTTCCCCAGGGGAAGGTGTTCCCCAAGCTGCGGAAACGTGGCAGCGCGCGGTCCGTAGATGTGGACGAGATGGGCACAGGCTGGGCCACAGACTACGTGTTCCGGATCATTTACCCTGGTCACAGGCATGAGCACAGTGAGTGTCCCATACTTGCGCTGTGGAGAGAGAAAGATGCTTCGGGGGTGGGGGAGAACAGCATCACCCAGGAGGGGCAGCGGGCAAGGTCCACTGACCAGGCCGGGTTCGGGACTTAGCCTCTCATTGGACCTTTTTCTGTAGATCATCCCCCTGAGAATTTGCTTCTCTTCTACCTGCTGTCTTTCCCTTCCCTTGTCACCCCAAGACTCTTGGCTCAACTGACCCAGGTGTCTCTACACAATATTCTCTTAGTCATCCATTCACACCCTGCCCCGGGGGTGAGGGGGAATGAGGTGAGACTAGAGACAGAGGGTGGAGGACTCTCCATTTCACCTCGGCCCGCTGCCTGACCGCCACACGGTGGCCTGGGTGCGGGATCAGCGCTTCTTTTTGGATGGTGCACGTTGTTCACTGACTCCCCTAGAGCCAGAGCCCTCCTCACACCAGCTGCTGATGAGAGGAGCCGCAATGGGAATAGAGGTGCATCTGAAGAGGGTGAGGCTTTCAGCTGGGGAGGCTGGAGCTGAAAGTGGCTTGGCACTTATGGGTCCTGTCCCCCTGGACATACCCCTCTGGATCCTAATAGATGTCCACCAAGCCCAGAATTCCCCTTCTGGTCAGAGTGCTCTGCTCCCCACAGGTTTCTCCGGGCCAGACTCACTGATCTCGGGAAGAAGGTCAGGGAATTTGCCAGCCCGGAGCACTTGCCAGACCACCTGCTTCCTAAATTTCCTAACTTGTGCCAATAAGTTGTCAACAAGTTGTCTCTGTATTAACAGACAGATTACCCAGACTGTAAACACATAGCCACAGCACAAGGAGTCCCAACAGGCTTGAAGGGCAAAGATGTGGGGATCCCCTTCCCCGAGATGTGCCTGACTAGGAGACACATTTGCCAGAGCGTGTTTGCACACCTGGCATTTAATCTCGGCCTATCGCTCGGCTTAGGTTGTTCAGGCTGCAGGTCCTTTCTTAAGCCTTGGCATTTCCCATTTCTGGTCACTTCATTTCCCTGGAGGGCAAGCCAGGTGCCAAGGAGCTGAAACCCAGCGGGTGACTCAGGCTCCTCGAGAGCAGCTCTGGGAAATCCTTGGAGGAGAAGTTTGGATTTATAGTCTGAAGGGGGAGATTTAGGGTAATCTTCTGATTTGGCCCAGCCTGACCATGACACAAGCTGAAGGGTGCTCAGGATCCATCTGCCGACAGTCACACCCAGCCTGAGCCAGGGCTGGGAGCTCCTGAGCTGCTGGCCTGTCCCAACTGGTCCCCGTCTATCACTACCATGGCTCCCCCATCCGTTCTCTCTTCTCTGTTCTTCCTAGAGAGGGCCTTCTTCAAAAAGTGGAGCTCTGTAGCTGCTGCCGTCCCCCCACTTCCTTCCATACTCTCCCCAGTAAGTCAGAGGACTCTCAGGTCCCCTCTCTTCCATCCCTGCAGGCTCAGGGTGACCCGGACTCCATTCTGCTCCCCAGGAGGACGGATCCGGTCCCTCCTGCCCCAGGACCAGGGTCCTTATGCTTTGCTCTCTCGCTGTTCTCTTTGAGCAGTCACTATTAACTACCACCACCTAGCGGCCAGCCGCGCGGCCTCGGTGGACGATGATGAGGAAGAGGAGGATAAACTACACGCGATGCTCTCAATGATCTGCTCGCGGAACCTCACAGCTCCCAATCCGATGAAAGGTTTTTATCCCTCCCTTTCTCCCTGACCTTCCCCTTCCCTCTGCCCCACCCCCTGGGCCCACCGGCCACCCACCGCAGGGGCTCGAACTGCAGTGTTGGCATTATGGGACCTGCACCCTGGGTGGTTCCCTTCCATCAGGAGGCAGATCTGGGAGGTAGAAGGAGGATGTGCTGCAAGAAGAGGGGACCAAGCAAAAGGCAGTTGGCTCTGGGCTCTGTGAGGAGAGGGAGGAGATCCCGCGGTGAGAAGGCCTGATGACCTGGTTGTCCCTTGGAAACCCTGATTGGCTGTCTGAGCCCTGTTCCCACTCTTGGACAAACCCAAGACAGTGTCTCTCTTTCTCTCCTGCTGGCTGGGCAGACTGGCCTCTGGGCCCTGTGCCTCTGACTCCTAACTCAACGGAAACAGGACAGAAGTACCAGGCCCCTCGGGGCAGAGGGAGGGGCTGGACAGCGCCTGCAGACAGGAGCCACCAGGGGGTCAGGTGAGGGGTGGGGCCATCCTGGCAGGAGACCCAGGGCTCTGTTTACCCAGCAGGCCTGGGTGTTCCAGCAGGCACTGCCTGGTGCTTTAGTATGAAGTCTAGAGTCTAAGTCAGGTATGTTCCACCCTCATGGACCTCAGATTGCACAGCTGCAGAGGTCCCTTCATTGTAAATGACTCAGCACAGTGCTCACAGCCACTCTGTCCATTGCCCATCTTAGCACAGAGCTCGGCTGGTGGAGAGGGAACCCCACTCCTTCTGGAGTGTGATCATCAGCCAGGGAACCTGTGCGGGCTAAGCCAGGGTGCTCAAGGGATATCGGTTATGAAGGGCCAGCTCTCTTGGAGTTTAGGGGAACTTCCCCATCGCCGTGCCAATAGTAAGTCTCCCCATCCCTGGGCAACCAAGTCCGTGGCCTAGCACACCCTCAGCACACCCTGCCAGCTGCCCTTTACTCGCCACGTGCCTGCCTTCACGTCTATCCTCCCTCCCAGCCATGCCAGTGGGACCTGCAGGCCAGCCTGGGTGGGAACACAGGGGAGCCTCGCTTGTGATGTTTATTGCCTGCACATGGCCTGCCATCTGGTTCCTTACAAGCCTGGGCTTGGGGCTGATGCTTATTACAGGCTGACTGACTTTAAACAGTGTGGGAAGGGTGAGTTAGGAGAGCCCGGGCTGGCCCTTCTTACCCCCAGGAGCTGGCTGGGGACAGGATGGGGGGGCCTGGCCAAGCCCCTGTCTTAGGAGACTTGGTGATAGGAAGTCCGTTCCTGACTAGTCTTCATGCTGAGGCCTCCAGGGTCAGAGAAACCTTCAGGCCCACAGGGTGCAGAGGCCTCAGGGCCTCTGTGGGCATTCTCTTGGGGAACTAGGGCCAGCCTACCCAGTAGACCAATATGCAGCCCCTGGGACTCTAAGGCTTGGGAAAGGGGAGGAGGCATGAGAGCAGAGTCCGCAGGGGGTTGGGGAGATGGTGTGGGAGCCCCCCTCCACTCCACTCCATAATGACAACACTGTTGAGTCCATCCTGCCAGCCGTTGCTTTCAGGCCTGCGACATGCTTGACTTGTGCATGTGAATCAAGTGGCGGGTGTCCAGACTGTCCTCCCCTCCCCCTCCCCCTTCTCCTGCTGCCTCCCCACAGAGCAGAGATGCTGTTCACTCTAATTCTGCTCCAGGCCAGGCACCTTTCACTCGGAGTCTTAGGGGCTGTGGGGTTCACCCACCCTGATTGTTTTACTTCAGACTTCCCTCAAGCTCAGAGGAGAGAGTCAGAGTCAAAGCTGACCCAGCAGCGCCCCCGCCCCGCCTGCTGCCCCTTGCCCAGTCACTCCAGAGCTCCAGCTGTCTGCACTGGGTTAATTCAGAGACGCATATTCCATGCTGGCTGGTTCAGCTCCTTCCTGGAGAATTAAGGTGAAGAGCATTGACCCAGGAGACTTGCCCTGGCTGAGCCCTGCTTTCTGGGCATGAGCTCGTTTCCCTGTGTGCGCACCCTCTGCCCTGTGCACCTGTTGCCCCCACTGCCTGCCCGCCTGCTGCCTGCTGCCTGCCTGGCTGGGCCTGCTCCCACCCCAGCTCCTCTCAAGACTGGCCTCTCTCCTGCCTGCTGTAGGGGCATGAGCTGGGTTCCTGCCCCACCCCACCTGCATCTGCCCCCCATCCCCCTTCTTCCCAGAGTCTTCGGCAAGGCCTGCAACTGCTCACTCCCAGAGCCGCAGCCCCTCCACACCAAGTATGTTCCCTTAATTTGCCTCCTGGTGGAGCTGAAGGGCCAGATCTACAAAAATCCCACCAAGGGTCTCGGAAGAGATTCCCAGCCAACATGGGGCAGTCCCTGAGGGGACTGGAGGGCTCAGCTCAGCCCCTCCCACCAAGGCACCCCCAGAGCTGGAGTCTGGCTCCCACAGAAGCCAGGCCTCCGTCTGCTCCAGACTCAGCAGGCCAGGGCCCAGGAAGAAATACTGCTTGAAAGAATTCATCACACACACAGCTGCCTTTCCCTGTTCTTCTTCACTCTTCTCTGTCCCTTCCTCCCTCCTAGTGCCATCTCCTAGTCCGTTCACTTCCTGTCCTCACTTTGCTTCATCTTTGTGGCTCACTGGACCTGCTGGAGCCCCCCTGAGTAGCGCCTTGCCCCACGTGGGCCCTAGAAGCTCTCAGTGATCTTGAGTTCTGATTCCAGTCAGCTGGGCAGGCTGACGGGCTCCATCTGCCTTTGGTGTAGATGTGTCCAAGGAGCTGTCTTCTGAGGCTGCACCTGGGGACATTGTTCTGAATGGTGGAACCCTTATCCCTGTGGCGATCTGGCAGCCGTGGGACTTTTGCCCTTCCTCTCAGCTCTCCTGTGTGTTTGTGGAGGCCACCGCACTGAGTGCAGTCAGGTTGGGCGAGGATGGAGAACTCAGGAAGGACCACAGCAGCGGGCAGCGGGGTGCCTGGCCTGCGCAGAGAGCCCTGACCCTCAGGCACTGGCTACCAGGTCTAGAACCCTCAGGGGTCCTCCAGGTCTCTGATCAGTGGAGACTCTGCTCCGAGTTCGCAGTTCCAGGTCCAGGCACCCGCCTGTGCCTCTCAGAGTTTGTCCAAGACCGTGGTCGGCAAACTGGCTCGCAAGCCACATGTGGCTCTTTGGCCCCTTGAGTGTGGCTCTTCCTAAGCCTTAGGAGAACCCTAATTAAGTTAATAACAATGTACCTACCTATATAGTTTATGTTTAAAAAATTTGGCTCTCAAAAGAAATTTCGATCGTTGTACTGTTGATATTTGGCTGTGTTGACTAATGAGTTTGCCGACCCCTGGTCTAAGAGGACCAGGCTGGATCATCAGGGCCATGCCAGCGGCAGCATTTTAGGGAGCTCGGCTTTTGCTGTTCCTTCTCTTTCTTTCTCTGCCAGACTCTAGAAAAGCAAGTGTTTTCCATCACTAATAGCAAGATGGAGAGAACAGACACAATCATGCACAACTCAGCCAGAGTATTTTATCATGTGCAGAAAGGTTAGGTGGAGGCTGGGACGTGTCAGGCAGCCTCCCTCTGCACCATCGCCCTCTCTGGGTTCTGGACCAGGCAGACACTACCCCTGTGGTTCTCCACCAATGGGTGATTTCATGCTGCAGCTCTGGGCACAGAGGTGGGCATGCTGCAAGGTGGCTGTAGGGGGGGAGGCCTGCCAGGCCCTAACCGTGGCCCCCTTCCTGTCCTCAGATGCCGGTGACATGATCGAGATGCAGGGCTTTGGGCCCAACCTGCCAGCCTGGCACCTAGATCCCATGTGTAGCCAGGGCTCCTCCTGCTTCTCCTGCTCCTCCAGTAGCTCCCCATATGCAACTCCCAACCACTGCAGCTGTGTCCCCGACCGGTGAGTGGGCAGGGAGAGCACTTCCATGTGAGCGTGTCCGTCCATGTGTGTGCGCCAGTCTGTCCTTGGGGGCTGTGCCACTTGCCTGACAGGGTGGCCTCAAGTTGGTCAGACCTGGGTTTGAAGTTCATTCCTGCTACCCATGTGACTGGCAAGTTATTGAGTCTCTATGAGTCTACGTTTCTGAGCCTCAGTTTCCTAATCTGTAAAATGGGGCTCATACCACCTGCCTCCTAAGGTTCTTGTGAGACTAAATGAGGTATATAACCATGTGAGTACCCAGAGCTGTGCCTGACACGTAGGGGCTCAGGACTGTGAGCTCCCCTCCCCAGTGTGGACACAGATCCTGTCATCAGGCTGTGCGTCCGGGGACACGCAGCAGACATCTGGGCCCCGGCCATGTTCCAGGAATGGCATGGGAATGGTGTTTGTGTGCCAGCACTTGATGCTCTTGCCGGCTGCTTGATCGGACCTGTTGCTTCTTTTCACCTGCCACTCCTGATGACTCAGAGATGGTTCTCTCCATTTTTCACTTGAGGAAACCAAAATTCACTAACATGAGGTGAAGTTAGTTGCCCAAGGTCCCCTGGGGGGTTGGAGGCCAGGTTGGACCCTCAGCCGCTCCGACCAGGGTGCTGGCAGCAACAGGGAGCCCCCTGACATGCTGCGGGGCTATGGGTCCTGCTCGCCGCACCACCCCGAGAGCCGCACCTGCTCCCCTCGGTGTCCTCACTTCTCACCCTCCTCCCAACGCAAGGGCCACAGCCCTCTGAGCCAGGTTGATTCCACAGGTTGCCCCTCAGGCTACTGTGTGAGAGCATGAAGAGGCAGATCGTGTCCCGGGCCTTCTACGGCTGTGAGTGTGGGGTGAGGTGGGGCCATGGGAGGCAGGGGCAGGGGGAGGCGTCCTGGTCACGGCCTCCTGGCTCACCCCTCCACCCCCAGGGCTGGCATACTGCCGCCACCTGTCCACGGTGCGGACCCACCTGTCAGCGCTGGTGCATCACAACATCATCCCGCCCGCCCGCCCCCCAGGGGCTTCAGGGGGCCTCACCAAGGATGTGTGGAGCAAGTATCAGAAGGATGAAAAGGTGCACACTCGGGGGGGCCAGGGCCAGGGCCGGGTCAGGGGCTGGAGTGGGCAGCGGTGGATGCAGAGTGTCTGCTCTGGGCGCAGCTGTCACAGGACAACTGGGCATTCAGGTGAATCACAGTTGTGGTCGGGCTGACAGGCCAAGACTGATGGCCTTGGAGTGGCCAGGTCATGGCGGAATCTCAGACAGCGGGGGCTGTGGGTTACCCTGGGAAGGGCACTGGGCTGGAGTCTGTTCTGCTTCTCGTTACCCCACAGCCTTGGGCAAATCTCTGCACCTCTCTGGGGTTCGTTTCTTCCCTGGAAGGAGGGGGGTGAAGTAGGTCCCAGCCAGCTCTGATGTGGGGCGGGGGGATGTGTCTGCCCAGCGCAGGGTCTCCCTGGGCTTCAGTGGTGACCGAGTCAGTTCCCAGCCCCAGCTCTCCCTGGGGAGGGCCACCCGGAGGGTGACTGCGGGGACTGCACAGTCTCCCCTCCCTGGGTCCCTCAGAACTACAAGGAGCTGGAGCTGCTGCGGCAGGTTTACTACGGGGGCGTGGAGCACGGGATCCGCAAGGACGTCTGGCCCTTCCTGCTTGGCCACTACAAGTTTGGCATGAGCAAGAAGGAGATGGAGCAGGTAAGGGGAGCTCTTTCCCTGGGGCAGGGGGACGGGGAGTCGGGCCAAGGGACCCATCCAAGCTCAGTGGAAAGAAACGTGTCAGGGGAGGGTTCACAGAGACACCCCACTGTCCTCGCTGCTGGGGCCCAGCCTCGTCTTCAGCTGTCCCAGCTCCTGCAGAGGAGGCCTGTGCACCCCTCCCCCATGGTCACGGTGTGTCCGCGTCCAGGTGGACGCAGTGGTGGCAGCGAGGTACCAGCGGGTGTTGGCGGAGTGGAAGGCCTGCGAGGTGGTGGTGAGGCAGCGGGAGCGGGAGGCGCACCCAGCCACACTCACCAAGTTCTCCTCGGGCAGCAGCATCGACAGCCACGTGCAGCGCCTCATCCACCGAGACTCCACCATTAGCAATGACGTGAGCCAGAGGGGACCTGGGAGGGGGGCGGGAGTGGGGGCGGCGAGAGCCACCAGCGATTCACACGCAGGAGTCCTGAGCAGCAGCCCAACCTCTAGTACTCGCTGCAGTGGAGCCCTCGGAGAAGGGCTTGATGTGTCTCTGTCTCGTTTTCTTCCTCTGGGTGTTGCAGGGATAAAGTGAGATAGTGCGTTGTGATCGGTTTTAATGGACTAGGAGGGAAAGATGGATTTATGGGGATTAGGGAGCCCCCCCTGCTCGTAGTGAGGCCTCCAGGCTAAGAATAGGCAGCCCTGGGGTGTAGTCCCAGGGCCACTACTGACAAGATGAGTGACGTCTTCCCATCTCTGGGCCTCAGTGTCCCCTTTCAGCCCTACTGCCCTTTGATGGTAGCGGCTTCCCTGAGAGCTCTTGCTAGAGGCAAGGGGAGCCCGTAGAGCGGTGCTATTGGTGTCCATTGGCAAGATCTCCCGCCTCTGTGGAGTCCGTCACCATCTCACAGAACTGACCGCACAAAGGCAGTTCAGAGCCTGCCCGGCTCTCGCGGCGTCACCCCGCTTTAGGTGAACAAGCCTGAACTGGCTGCGGGCCCAACAGATGTGATGAGAAGTCTCGGGCTTAAGGACACGCATTTACTAACATATTTTTTTTCTTTAAAATTGCTGCTTTAGATAGTGTATTCTAGCTACTTTACAAAATCTTTCCTAATAGTGACAGAAAACTCGAGCTGGAGCAAGACCCAACGAGACATAGCACACTCTCCATGTGCTTTGTTCTCACTCCCTGTCGGGAGCCTATTCTTTCTCTCTGGCTTTGGGCTTCATAAGATCCCGAGTTGGCACCAGTGCCCAGCTGCTCAGCTCACAGACGCAGCGGCCTCGCGGGCCCTGCTCTGGGCTCCGGTTGCCTCGGCCTCACGGCCTTACCTGAACTAACCCAACGACAGACACTTCATGTTTCTCGCCCAAAGTGAAAACTCCTTTTAGCATCCCTTTCCCTGCATAGTCCAAATAGAAAAAAAGTAAAAGCCAGTCTGTATATGTCTCTCTTCTTTTCCCTGTCCTGGTCCATGGTGAGGCCTGTCTCTAACCAGCACAATACGTTTCCTTTCACTCCTGACCTCTCCTCAGCTTGTCCGCGGCCAGTATAACTGATCAGGTCCTTGCTAGAAAAGGTCCCTGCTGGTTCTCCTGACGCCTCCAGGCTCGCGCCCCCTCCCCCCGCACACCCCCACCAGCTCTCCTGACCTGAGGCAGCCTGTGACTTCAGGTGTTTGTAGAATGACACCGCTCACTGCCATCAAGTACCACTGAGTGTCCAGGCCTCCAGTCTCCCTTCTTCCCTGCAGCAGCCACAGGAAGCCTGGGGTGTTCCCCTTCTTCTCATGCCCCAGGAAGAAGCTGAGGAAGGGACTGGATAGGGCTGAAGTCTTCATGTTGGCCTGGAACCTCATTTCTCCACCCGGCCAGCTGGGTCAGAAGGGGAGGCAGTGCTGGAGGCCGTGGGGTGGAGTAGGAGGTGTGAAGAGAAGTCTCCCTCCCTCTCACTTATTCTGACCCCAGGAAGGAGACACTGAGCTGAGGGAAGGGGCTGGGGTGCAGGTATGAGCCCCACCATCTGTTCTCCCCACCAGGTGTTTATCTCTGTGGATGACCTGGAGCCCCCAAAGCCCCCCGGCACTGAGGAGTGCAGACCAGAGCCCGAGGAGGAACCCGGAGCAGGGCCCCCGGGCACCGCCGTGGTGGAGCAGCAGCAGTCAGTGGAGTTTGATTCTCCAGACTCAGGACTGCCTTCCTCTCGCAATTATTCCGTGGCCTCAGGCATCCAGTCGAGCATAGACGAGGGGCCGAGTGTGGGCTTCGAGGAGGACTGCGGTGGGGAGGAAGGCTCCGACGGGCCAGAACCTGCAGTCCACGCTTTCTCCGAGCCCCAGGATCCCAGCCAGGAGAAGGCCTCTCGGGCCAGCGAGCTGGAGGCCGGGGAGGAGCTGGCGGCTGTGTGCGCTGCTGCCTACACTGTATGTGGACAGTCCCAGGCACTGTTCTCAGCTGGCCCCAGAGCCCTCCTGCCATCCCAAGGCTTGGGGACAGGCTGGCGGGTGGAAGGTGGGGTGCCTATCTTGGAGGGCCTGGAGCCCGTCTCTCAGCGTCCCAGAGGACTCTGTTCGCTGAGTCCTTGGCTCCCTGTCTTTCCTGCTTTCCTTGTGGGCATCACCTCAGGCCCCAGCTTACCCTGAGGGCCTTCCACTCTTTCAGATAGAGCTATTGGACACTGTGGCCTTAAACCTGCACCGCATAGACAAGGATGTGCAGCGATGTGACCGCAACTACTGGTACTTCTCACCCCCCAACCTCGAGAGGCTCAGAGACATCATGTGCAGGTGCCATTGTCGGGCAGGGCTCAGGGTGGGCGCCAGGGACCCTGCTCAGTGAGAGGTTAGGTCAGCGGTGTCCTGCCCCCTCGCTGCACCAGCATCGCACTGGACTCCCTCTGGGGGGAACACTTCCTCCTGCAATGCCCCTGCCTCGCCCTCTTCATCACGGGTTTTTCAGGAAGCCTTCCTGCTTTCCCTCACTCCAGGGCTCCCCCGCCCCGCCCCAGCCTTGTCTCTGTCCCTGACCCCCTGCGTGCCGTGAAGACAGGGCTAGTTGTTCACCGTGGTACTCCCAGTGCTTAGGGTCCCGGAAGGCTGACTTCTGGGTAGCAGGCTACTCTAAGCCCCATCTCCCTGGGGACCCCTGAGGGGATGGGGACTGGCACACACCTACAGCGACTCTGTCCCTGGGATTCCAGCTACGTGTGGGAACACCTGGACGTGGGCTACGTGCAGGGCATGTGTGATCTGCTGGCGCCGCTCCTCGTCATCCTTGATAATGGTGAGGGATGGGGCCGGGGAAGGGCGAGTTCCCACAGTGGCATGTGCCTCAGGATGGGGGCGGGGTTGACATAAGCTGGAGAAGGAAAGAAGACTGCCAGGTCTAGACGGGTAGGAATATTCGCCAGCCCTGTCCTCTGGGCCACAGGCAACCCCTGTGAAGTGAGGTGTTAGGGTCTCCTGCCCTGTGGCCTCATTCCTGTCTCCCCTCAGATCAGCTGACCTACAGCTGTTTCAGCCACCTCATGAAGAGGATGAGCCAGAACTTCCCCAATGGGGGCGCCATGGACACCCACTTTGCTAACATGCGCTCCCTCATCCAGGTGAGGATTGTAGCTGCTCGTGGGCACGTGACCAGGCATCACTGGGCTTGTCCGTCTTCCACAAGGAGGCCAGGGAGTGGTCCAAAAATTTCTTTTATATATAAGCTTAATTTCTTTCATTTGAAAACACACACACACATTTCCCCTCCAATTAATGGCTGAAATAGAAGCTCACAGTAGTTAATGTGGGCTGCTCTTCCTGGCTCTGGTGTTCCAGGCTGGGAAGCCCCATGTGGGGCTGAGACCCCATGCTTCCCAGCTTCTTTCTGCAGCTGAGATATCCCTTCAGAGCCTCAGCCGCCACACGTGGGAGCAGGGCCAGCCCTTTTCACGTCTCTGCCCTTCCTTCCTACCAGTCTCCTGTGGCTTCTTCCGTCAGTCCTTGGTAATAAGACTTCTGTTCATTTGGTTATTCAGATTGTTTTATAATTTAGTTGTAATTCCAGTTGGGACCTGGGAGGAGGTGAGCGTAACTTCCACCTACTCTGCTGCCATCTTGGATCCCCCTTGACATTCAATATTATATGAGTTTCAGGTGTACGGCATAGTGGTTAGACACATTCCTAACTTTTGAAGCATGGTGATGCCCCCATAAGGCTGGGACCCACCTGGCACCATACATAGTTGTTACAGTGTTACCGACTCTATTCCCTGTGCCGTAGTTTACATCCTCATGACTGTTTGGTTACTACCGATTTGTACCTCTTAATCCCTTCACCTTTTCCACCCAGCCCCCCAACCCTCCCATCTGGCAACCATTAGTTTGTTCTCCGTATCTATGAGTTTGTTTCTGAAAACACATTGTTTTCACTGTTAAAAATGGAGAGGAATGTCAATATGTGAATGCTTGTGCTCATGAAAGTTCTGGTGAATAGTATGGTTGATGAAGTCAAACACCCAGAGCCCTGGCCAGGTGGCTCAGTTGGTTGGAGCATTGTACACCAAAAGGTTGCGGATTGGAATCCCAGTCAGGACACATGCCTAGAGTGAGGGTTCAATCCCTGGTCGGTGTGCATACAGGAGGTAACCAGTCAATTTACCATCTCTCACATTGATGTGTCTCTCTCTCTCTCTCTCTCTCTCTCTCTCTCTCTCAAAAATCAATAAACATATCTTTGGGTAAGGATTAAAAAAAAAAAAGAAAAATGGTATAACTCCAAAAAGACTACAACCCAGAGAGATGGTGGGGCCGCAGAGTGCACCCTAAGAGATGAGAGAGGGCTCGAGCACAGCTGCCAGGCGCCACAGCAGAAGGGGCCTGGTGGAGGGTGGGGGCAGCAGGAAAGAGGCACATAGGCTCAGTCCTTCTCTCTTTTCCCACTCACACAAGATCCTGGACTCAGAGCTGTTTGAACTGATGCATCAGAATGGAGACTACACCCATTTCTACTTCTGTTACCGCTGGTTCCTGCTGGATTTTAAGAGAGGTAAGAGGAGGGTTGGATGGCAGGCCTAGGGTCAGGGGGTGGGTGACCCTTTTGCCCCAAAGTCATTGGTCCTGGACCCTAACTGAACTTTGGAACCACTTGGGGAACTTTTTATCTTTATTTTTTAATATATTTATTGATTTCAGAGAGGAAGGGAGAAGGTGAGAGAGATAGAAACATCAATGATGAGAGAATCATTGATCGGCTGCCTCCTGCATGCCCCATGGGGATTGAGCCCATAACCCAGGCATGTGCTGGAATCGAACCTGGGACCCTTCAGTCCACAGGCTGACGCTCTATCCACTGAACCAAGCCGGCTAGGGCAACCTGGGGAACTTTTTAGAAACACCAATGCTCTAGGCCAGTGGTCGGCAAACTCATTAGTCAACAGAGCCAAATATCAACAGTATGATTGAAATTTCTTTTGAGAGCCAAATTTTTTAAATTTAAACTATATAGGTAGGTACATTGTTATTAACTTAATTAGGGTACTCCTAAGGCTTAGGAAGAGCCATAGTCAAGGGGTCAAAAAGCCCCATGTGGCTCGCAAGCCGCAGTTTGCTGACCACGGCTCTAGGCTCTACCGGGCCTCAGACTACTAGTGTGGCTGGCTGCCTGGGCATCGAGATTTTAAAAGCTCTTTAGGTGACTCCAAAGTGAAGACAGGGTGGAAAATCACCCTCAGGCAATGGCGTTTGGTGCTGTTTTCCAACCAAATCCCCTCTGTGCACCAAGGTTTCTAAAAGCAGAGCTGCTTTAGCTGAAGAGAGGAGTAGAGTCCACAGGGGGCTCATATGCAGGAATTCCCAAGGAGAAGGGCAGGGTCTTGGCCTGACGCATGGAGCCCACCCCCTCTTGGACCCGGCTGCGTAATGGAGAGAACCCCAGAACTTTGGCCCTTGGAGCTCTGTCTCCATATGTGGCCCTATTGAAGGCCATGGGGGCCAGACTCAGCCTTAGTCCTTTTTTGTCCCCAGAGCTGCTATATGAGGACGTGTTTGCGGTGTGGGAGGTGATCTGGGCGGCCCAGCACATCTCATCAGAGCACTTTGTCCTATTCATTGCCCTGGCCCTGGTGGAGGCCTACCGTGAGATTATCCGTGACAACAACATGGACTTCACCGACATCATCAAGTTCTTCAATGGTAGGAGCTTGTCCAGCCATCTGGCTGTCCCCAACAAGGGGATAGGGGCCTCCACTCCTGGCCTGGGCAGGGTTGGAGAGGCTCAGAAATACCGGGCCCCCTCCCCGTGCACAGATGTCGGGAGTCCAGCAGGTGGGAATGGAGTAGGGTGGGCAGCCATAGGGCTCCTCCCAGACGCTTGCCCTCGCTCCGGCATCCCCACAGTTACCCATGTTTCCTCCAGAACGAGCTGAGCATCACGATGCCCAGGAGATCCTGCGGATTGCCCGGGACCTCGTCCACAAGGTGCAGATGCTCATAGAGAACAAGTGAGGGCCCGGAGGCAGCAGCCAGCCAGAGCCTAGGCTCCTGGCCCTGGGCTCCGTGGGGAGAGGTGCAGGGGCGCACAGCAGAGACTGCCCCACCTCTCAGCCAACCCTGCCTGCCCAGCTGTGTTACTAACAAAGTGTGAGCCTGGGATCCGACTCCGGGCAGTTCTGGCCCTGAAGGGCAAGTCAGGGGCCAGGGTACCCTCAGGTCAGGGCCAGGAGGGGAAGGGGCAGCCTCAGGGAGCAGCTGACCTGGGGAACACCTACTCTGCTCCCTTCTCAAACACCTGGAAATAGCCCCACTGCCCCTGCAGCCTCAGCCTGAGTGCCCCATGCCCTCTCCTGGGTCAGCCTGGGGCCCTGTCGAGTCACCAGGGCTATAGTTGCCTGGGCCCCACTGGTGAGGGTCGTGTGAGGCAAAGGGGACTCTGTTGTATTTCTTCTGAGAGTCCCTTTGTAGGCCCAGTGCATGTGTGCGCACCAATCCCAGTCGGGGCAGCCAGAATGGCTGCGAGTTTGGGCGTGTTTCCTGGGCCACCTTCCAGGCCCTCCTCTGAGACGGGCAGAGCAGCCCACCTCAGCAGCACTGCCACTGCCTTTGGTCACCTGAGGTGACCCCATGCCCTCCCCTAGCCCGTACAGTGCACCCACGTGTATCTGTACAGTCTCACTCCTGCCACCTCACTCTTGCTTTATGCATTAGATGCATCCCTGAAAACTGTATACACGACACTTTGCCAGCCGGAGGATCTGGAATGTGGTTGGAGCACTTTCTCTCAAGAGGAATCCCAGGTGATTCCTTAGGGAGGGGATCCTATCACAGCCTCCTCTCAAAGGTGGCCCCAAAACTTGGGGGCAGCCCATCGTCTATCCCAGGCATCCGCTGAGTCCTAAGGCTGGAAGGAGGAGGTGCCTGGGTCTCTCTTGTTTGTTGCTGGTGAAAAGCAAGGTTAGCTCTGCCTTCCACATGCTTCTCAGGATGTCCAGAGGCCTAAGGACCCAGAAACCCCCATGGGAGAGCCTCACTCATGAGGGGAGGTGTCATGCTGCTTGTTCTGCCATCCCCACCCCCAGTCCCCCACACATGCAGGCTGGGCCTTGCCCCAGGGCCAGGAGGCTACTATGCCACAGGGCTGGGGCCTGGCCAGCAACCACTAAGGGCTGGAGACTTCCTGCATTTGAGAAACAGAAAAGGACCCAGCAGCTTTTCTGCATCCAGCACAGCCCACCCCCCACTCCCAGCCCACCCCTGTCCCAGGCACTGCACGGCCTGTTTGGGGGCCAGCCCGCCCCATTGCCCACTCTTGTCTGTGAGTCCTCAGCCCCCACCAAGCACAGTGGCCATTGTATGCCTGCCTTAGTGACTCAGTGGTTTGTGAGGAGCAGAGTGTGTATGATTTTTGGCTCAGAAACTATACTCTTCAGTGTAACAAACCAATAAACACAGCATTTGGCAATGCTCGAGGCTCTGGGGGCTGCTTGTGGGCTGGTGCTGGACAGCGAGTGACTGTGTGCGGGAATTCTATCATCTCCACAACAGAACAGTAAAGAAGGCCAACCCCATGAGGCAAGGATGGCGAAAAGAGAGAACCAAATTTTCCAAAAGAGGGGGACCTCGGCGATGGGCTGGTTGGGGTGGGGATAATAGGTAGACCCAAAGAGAGCCCTTAGAGCCAGCAGTCCCATCTCAGACGGACCAATGGCCTCTGCTCCCCTGGATTAGTGTAGGTCCTTGTCCCACGCCTTCCGCAGCCTGGCCTCCCTAATAGCTATAATGATAAGCTGGGGCCTCCCAGCCCCTCCAGCCAATGGGGAGAGACCCCGCTCACTGAGCACTGTCTTTGAGACGTCTGCTTCAAACTTAGGGGGAGCCTCAAGAGAAGTCAAACCTGCTGAGGCGTGGAAAGGGCCCCTCACTAAGCCCTGAATGGGCTTCCGGAACTAGAAGGTTGGGCCAGCTGAAGGGAATGCGTGTGTGGATAGGAGGAGCAGGGAGTGTGAGGAGAGCAAACATCATCCCTCCAACTCTGTAAGTAAGACTTCCTCTTTCACAGAGCGAGCAGAGCTGCTAAATGGAAGCTCCTGGATTCTTACTTGGGATTTTTGTTTCCTGTTGCCCTGGCCATAGGCCCCTCTCTTGCAGGCTCCAGCTGAGCTGGGGTGGGAGCCTGTGCTTTGAGTGCAGGGAGGGGAGTTTCTGCCAACCCTTATGATATAGTGATAGCTCTCAGATGATACTGGGGCATCATTACCAGGGGCAGTCTTCATCTCTGTCCCAGTGCTGGGCATGGTGTCTGACACTGAGAGGGCGCGCAGGAAATGATTAAGTTGAAGGGTTGGCCTTCCCTGTCAGTGGTTCTCAACCTTCTGGCCCTTTAAATACAGTTCCTCATGTTGTGACCCAACCATAACATTATTTTCGTTGCTACTTCATAACTGTAATGTTGCTACTGTTATGAATCGTAATGTAAATATCTGATACGCAGGATGGTCTTAGGCGACCCCTGTGAAAGGGTCGTTTGACCGCCAAAGGGGTCGCGACCCACGGGTTGAGAACCGCTGCCTTAATTGAAGGCACCCATCTCTCCCTGGAGCTACCAGTAGAGGGAGCCAGCATCTCACAAGTGAAAAGGGCTGGAGGAATTGTGGGGCACTGTCTGGCCTTTTGAGGCTGGCTTTTCTCCAAATAATGGAACCCCGATACATTAGTGGTCACCACTACCTTCCCTGAGGATGACATCACACACACACACATACACACACACACACACACGCACACACACGCCCTACATCCCTGGACTCACCCTCCAAAGAGAAACTGAGTCAGTACCCCAGGCTGGGGCTGGGAGTGGGGCAGGTGTCAGGGAGTTAAGCAAGGCAGGATGAAGCAGCCTGCCTGGTCTATAGTTAGGCCCAGCTAATTGCTCCCTCACCTCCCCACTTCTTCCTGAGACAGCCTGCCAAAGGGCCGGTTTCCCCTAAACTGGGAGGATGTAGTCACAGGGACAAAGATTTTCCAAAACCTGGTTTGCAGGCCACCTTAGAACATGGGTTTGACCTCTTCCTCTTCTTGTTCCCTACCCTGAATGGACTCCCAGTTGACCTGTCCTAACCTCTACCCCATGAATGCTTCCCCTCACCTTCTTTTCCATTGGAACTTTCATGAGTGAAGATCCCCGGTTGTACAGGAGGCCCCAGGGCGGGCTGGCACTGCTCAGGGAGAACCCTGCACGAGTGGAGGTCTGCCTGAAGCTACACAAGGTCCCAGGCTGGCTGTGTCTCTAACGTCACTTAGCCATCTCAAACCTGTTACTTTTTCTGCCAGAATGGGGCTAGTTCTTGGCTTTACTTCACTGTTCTGAGATAAAACAAGATAGTGTTTGTAAAATGGTTTGAGGAAGTACTGGAAAAGCACAAGGAAGACCAGAACTGCAGTTCTGGGAGCTTGTTGATGATTCGACACCGGGATCAGAACGGGAAGGTCTCTAACCTTCTTCTAAAATTGACCAGCACCAAAGCTGCTTGAGGACCATCCCCCAAACACCAACAGGGAAAGGGACCTGCTGCTTCTTGCTGGAGGTCTCTGCCTCCTTTTGCCACAAAAGGACCCAGATGCTGCGGGCTGGCAGCTCCATCTCCGGTTTCAGTGCAGGTTTATTTCAATTTTATATTTTATTCCAGGCAAGTGCTTATTACATGGATAGTATTCATGTCTCAATACCTAAAGTCTTGGAGCATGAACAGCCACTAGAATACAGTTCAATAGTAAAAATACAATATGTACAAAAGTAGGGTTTTTTGTAATTTTTTTCCCACACAGCAGATGTATCCAAACACATAAAAATCTCTACAGTCTGGGGTCACTACGATTTATATTTCAGGAAACAGAGACACAGTGACCGAGTCCTCACTGTAAACAAGGGCCACCTCTTTGGGGGATGGGGGTGGGATCCTGGGATGGGGGAGCAGCAGCTGTTCCTGGAGAGAGCAGGGGTTCTGGTGACCCCCGCCCCCGTTTCCCTCCAGGCATTCCCTGCCCTTCTTTGGCCCCCCGCCCCCCAAGGAACCAATCTCCCCCTCTCCCCGAGGTAAAGATTCCCAGCCAGTGAGCCACTCTGAACATCAAAAAGTAAAACACGCATGAGAGGTAAGATGTGTGTGTGCGCACGTCCCCCAGGCTGGAAGGGCTAGGGAGGGGAGGGGAGGGGAGGGGCAGGGCAGGCGGTCCCACAGGGTGAGGACAGATGTGGTCCTGATAGCTCTCAGAAGGGAGATGCCCGAAGGGCTGGGCAGCTGCCCTCTCGGGCACAGTCACAGCATTCACAAACAACAAGAACAGCAACACCCATCGTCACCAGTCTGGACATAGTCATTCGGCACTAGATTCAGAGCCCCCACTGCTGGGGACGGAGAGGGGCACGGGCAGCGGGCGGATGAGGTATCTGTGCAGGCCCGAGGGGCGACTGGCTGACACACAAGTTTTAACTCTGGACCAGCCTCAGGATGTAGGGAGGTGAACGGAGCTGAGGAGAGGCGGTTCACCCATGTTTCGGACTCTTCCCTGGGCACCAGGCCTGCCCTTCTCCCTGTTCTTTCCATTGTAATCACATCGGGAGTGGAACTGGCTCCACAGAGGACCCGGGTGGTGCTAGCGGCTGCAAGTGCAGGAAGGCAGCAAGCTTGTGAGGTGGGAGCGCTGCGTGGGGCTGGGGGCCGAATGGGACTCTCCCTGGAGGCCTCTAAGGCATCTGAAAGGCCTTCCCTTCCCCCACCCCCAGGAGAGACAGGAGAAAGTCCCCTGGGAGGGCTCCAGGACCACGGAGGAACTGAAAGGGAGTTCTTAGGCATATAAATCTATTCAAGACCTCTGCGGGGGCCTCCAGAGGATCCTGGGCCCCAACCTGTCAGTGCAAACTTCACACCTAGGGACACTCCCCTCTCTCCACACTGAAAGGCCATTGGTGTGTCCAGGTGGGGAGCCAAGTGTGCACGTGTGTGTAATGGTGTGTCTGACACAAGGCCACTTGTAATAAATACCTACATAAAAAGAGACCCCGCCCAGCCGGAGTGGCTCAGTGGCTGAGCATCGACCTATGAAGCAGGTCATGGTTCGATTCCCAGTCAGGGCACATGCCTGGGTTGGGGCTCAATCCCCAGTTGGGGGTATGCAGGAGGCAGCCAATCAATGATTCTCTCTCATCATTGATGTTTCTGTCTCTCCCTCCCTCTCCAAAATTAATAAAAATATATTAGGAAAATAAAAAAAGTCGAAGTCTGCCAAGGCGTAAGCAGGGGAAACAGCATCCCCTACACACCAGCTCCCCTCACTCCTTTCCACCCCAAGCTCAGCCCTGCCCTTGGCCCAACTAAGGACCTCTCCTCAGAGGAAGGCGGTGGCACACAGAAGCCCCCACCAGGGTTCACTCAGTAACGCCCACTGGAGGAAGGGCAACGTTCAGGGCGGAGATGACGCTAGAGACAGTTGTTGGGGCAGAAGCAGCAGCCCTGCAACAGCCCGGCTCTGCTCCCTCTACAGGTGCTCAGGGCCTCCGTGGGAAAGGGTTGGGAGCCTAGAGGAACCCCTGCCGTTTCACTTCCTAATTGCCTCAACAGTGTGGCTTCAGGCTCCTGGAACCCAGACCAGATGTTGGTCCATGTCTCCCAGGTGGCACCCCAGGTACCCATCCTCAGGGGAGTGCAGAGCACTAAGCAGAGGCCAGTGAATCGGGGGAGTGACAGCCTTCTGGAAGCCAAAAGCCACGCCTGGGGATGGGAACAGGGGTCCAGAGCAGCTCTCAGTCCAGACCCAGGCTGGGGACGGTGGGGACGATGGGACAGCCAAGCCCCTCCTCCCCCACCTCACCCCACGCTCAGCCTGCCCTCTTGAGGTCAGGAGCCCAGTAGTAAGGGGTGAAAGGCTCAGGAACTTGGCAACAGCTTGGGTTTGGTTTACTGTTGGTAGAAAATCCTAACTAGTTCTGCTGTAAGCAATCACAGCGACTGCAACTGGGTTGGCGCGCCCCAGGCTGGGGCACCCACCTGTCTGCGTAGGACTCCAGACCAGCCACTTCCTAGGACTTCTCACCTGTACTCAGAATAGGGCCCACAGTGCTCCCCAACTTTCTGAGCCAAGTTGCTTCAGTTCAATTCCTCCTCTTTCCCCTCCATAGCCCTGGGAAGAGAGGCTGAGGCTCAGGAGGGAGGGCCCAGATCCTCAGCCACATCACCAGACAGAGCAATAGCAGCAGCAGCACAGGAAGGCAGCAGGGGAGGGAGAAGGCAGAGAACATGACATCCACATCAAACTGTTTCAGGGGACAGGATGGGGAGGCAGGAACAGCACCAGGCTGAATCGGCAGCACGTCCACCAGAGCATCTCTCATCACTTTATCAAGTCCTAGTGCAGTGAACTAACCCCCTGCCCTGTGCCCAGCTCCCTGGGGTGGCCCCTCCCTCCCCTGGCTCAGAGTCTCTGCACCCCCTTCCCCTAGGAGGCCTGGGGGTGGGTGTGGGTGGGGTGGGCCTGGGCCGGACTGGAATGTGTGGAGCTGGTGGGAGAGTGTGGGGACAGGTTCCCCTTCTTGCCCCCACTGGGGGCCTCTGAGTGGCCTCATCCTCAAGCCAGCTTGAGTGTGCTGACCGGGAAGGAGGGCATGGTGACCATGGTCACAGGGTTGAGCACTGTCTGGCCCACCAGCTGGGGGTGGTGCACCACCTGAGCCCCCACGGCTGGCTTTGCCATGACGGTGGTGGGGGGCCCCAGCCCAGCTGTGCCATTCACTTGCTGGTGCGAGAGGGTGTGGGCAATGTGGCTCACCGCCACGGGCTGGCTCACTGCCACAGGCTGTGGGTACAGGGGAAGCTGGGAGCCAAGGTGGGCCACGTGGTTAAGGGTGGCAGGGTGCACTGTGATGTGGCCAATAGGGGGTGTGGCAGGTGCCAGCTGCACAGCAGGGCTGGGGGCTGAGGGGGCAATGTGGGCGATGTGCTTGCCGCCTGGCCCCTGGAGAACGTGGTTCACAGTCTGGATGACTGAGGCGTGGGTGGTGGCTGTGTGGGCGATGACCGTGGAGCCTCCCCCAGATGCAGCCATCAAATGAGCTGGAGCTGGTACCAGCGTCTGGGCAGGGGCAGCTGGTGGGGGAGGAGGAGCCGGCAGAGGTGTCTTCTGCTGTGGTGGCGGCTGCTGCCCAGGCAGATGGGCTGGAGACAGGGCCACAGGCTGGGAGTGGGCGTGTGGGTGGGGAGGCAGAGGCACAGGGGCGGTGCTGGGCGGTGGCTTCGGCAGCTCCGGGTGGGGGCGATGGCTCAGCTTGGGTAGGCCCAGGCCGGCCTGGTCCTCCTCCATATCCTCATCTATGTTGTCCTCGCCCTCTGTGGGGACACAAGGACAGGGACAGGTCAGAGGGCTTGGAAACACAAGGCTGGAGAAACAAATGCCCCTGGGGCCTGGGCACATCATGGGGCTGGGATGGGAGGGCATCTTTTCCAGCAGGCAAATGCCTGGCCAGGGAGCCTGGCATCTGAGAGGTGGGGCTCACCAGAGGCAGTAGAGGTGGAAGCCTGGTCGTCCTCGGGCTGGCCTGTCTGTCGGAGCACACGGTCAATCTCTAGCACGTCCATCCACTGGCTCAGCTCATGTTTGAGTTCCGTTAACCGCTGCTGCGTGGCGATCTTCTCCCGCGCCAGCCGCTCCATCTCATGCTCATATTCCTTCTCCTTCCTCTTCAGGGACTGGAGAACAGGGCAAGGAAAAGCAGGACACCCTGAGCAGCAACCTTGGGGCCCACAGTACCGCGAACATCCCCCCACAGCCAACCTGCTTCCAGATCATCTGGTCCACAGGGGCAGGTCTGCAGTGACTAGGGGGCTAATGGGGGCTGCTGGAGACCACACCTGCCTCCTGGGCCATCCTCTGCCCAGTGAGGCCCAGTGTCCCAGGACTGTGGGCTCTCCGGCAGGTGTCATTAAGAAAAAGCACAGATCCAGGTCAGCGACTTCCCCTTTTCCACATCAACTCTGGTCTGAAGGGCTTCGCTGCCTCTAGCCCCATCCACCCGCCTGGCAGCACCTCCCTCCATTCTGCAGATGACAAAAGGTGTCACAGATGCCTCGGGTATTGCCCAAGGCCTATACATACCACCATTCATACCATTATGTCACCCACTGATGCCGGAAGCTACCCTCCTTGGAACCCATTCCCCACAGAACCCCAAATGGGTCAGCCCTTTTCTCCACCTCATCATTCACTAGTCCACTTCAGTGTTCTTAGAGGATGACCCACTAGGCTTTGTAAAACCCCCACATTTCATCTCCTTGATCTGCCTCTATCTGGCCCCCAGCGGCTGCTGGCTCTGCACCTCCTCTCTGACCTCCTAGGTTACTCCCTGAGCCTCTGTTTTCACACTGCTCACAGCCCCTAGACTCCCCAGGCTGCTGAACCACCCTCAGCCCTGGATTGTGCTCCTCCTCTAACACCTATACCTGAGTGGCAATGACCAATGAGAAATGGCTCTCGGGGTGCTGGGCAGCATCGCTGACTTGACTGAGCACCCCTGGAGAGGCTTCTGTCTTTCCCACAGGTTCCGGGTCACTCTCACCCGAGAAGCTGATGTCACCCACTTCGCTAAGGACACCCTTATGCAAGGTGCCATCTCTGCTTCAAGTTCTCCAGGGCCACAGGCAACCATATGCCCCTTAGGCTGACCCCTCACATAGGGGCTGGATGCCCCGTCTCTCAGACTGTGGCACTGCTCCCTATCAGAAGGGTCTCCAGTTTCCCTTTGCATGAGGCTTAATAGCAGCTCCAAAATGCCAGCTCATGTCCTATTTCTTGGCTGCCTTCCACTCCAAGTCTCAGCCATCCTCCATGACCTCCTGACTCTGAAACCATTAAACCAACCTAAGTTTCACAGGCCTCCCTGTTGCTGGCTTCTCCTCGGCCCACGCATGTCATGGCTGCTGGGTCAACCAGATGACACAGACAGTCCTGCCCTGCTACCTCCCGGGTCTCTTACCCGAACTGCTCTTGAGCTTCTAGCTTCCACGGCTTGCCCGTCACGGCAGTGCAGAGCTCACTGGCTCTTCAGACCAAACTCACCACTTGGTCTTGGTTTGCCTCTCCCAACCTTATGTATCCTGATGCTCACATGTGGCTCCTCCCTTCTCAGTCTTATCTGCTCGTGCTCCAAGACCACACTTGGGCCCCACCTCCTCCACGGCCCCCAACAGTACATCCTCCTGACATCTACCACATACCTGAGCATTTACTGAAACTGTCAGGGTACACTTAATCAGACAATGACTCACATCACAAAACATTTCATGTTTAGTTTTCCACCGCATACACACTGTCCTGTCTGACCCTGTGAGAAGGCAAGGACTCTCTGTAGTTTGCTCATATCCCCTGGCTCCACCAGTGGCCAGGACAGAGCTGTGGACAGTGTCTCACTTGGCCGCAGGGGAAGATTCTGAGGATGGGAGTGTGTGAGCTCCCACCTCTACCCTGCCTCTCCCTTCATCTCAGGAGAATCACATCACCCATTAGATTTGAGTTTCTCAATTTCATTTCCTTAGGGCAGCCTCTTCACTGTTCACCTGCCCCTCTTGGGCATGGCAATGTCTTCAACTCTACCACCAACTAGGCCCAACTTCCCCACACTCCCTCCTACAGACCTTAATTCCTTACCTCACCAGTGAGATACCTCAAACCATTCGTGCCTGCAACACAAAGCCCAGATACAGCCATGCTCGGTAGCAGCCCGAAACCTGGTAGCTTTACACTTCCGTAGCTGTCCCAGGCCACACAGCCCCCTCTATCTTCTTGGCTTTGAGATTAACCTGCTTCTCCCCATATTTCTGCCAGAAAGACCCCCTCCTCTTACCCACACCTGTCTGGCTTCTCACCCAAAGAGGCCACTGCTAGACATGACATCAGTTGAGGCCACGTAAATGACAGGACCTGTGGTGAGTCAACCCTCACTCCAACCTGGCTGCTGCGGGCTGCAAGTGGCCATCCTGAACTCTACCTGCTAGCACGGCGGTTCTCAACCTGTGGGTCGCGACCCCTTTGGCGGTCGAATGACCCTTTCACAGGGGTCGCCAAAGACCATCCTGCATATCAGATATTTACATTACGATTTATAACAGTAGCAGCATTACAGTTATGAAGTAGCAACGAAAATAATTTTATGGTTGGGTCACAACATGAGGAACTGTATTTAAAGGGCCAGAAGGTTGAGAAGCACTGTGCTAGCAGGAGAGGTAGACTTCTGGCGCAGGGAGAGAGATCAGGGGCCCACCCCTCTTCTCACCCAGCCCAGTTCCCCACAGGCCTAGAAGCCTCTGAAAGTTTCCCCAGGGTATAACTTTAGTCTGCTTCATTTTAGTATTTTTTAAATTGACTTCAGAGAAAGAGGGAGAGAGAGATAGAAAGGAAATGGGTTTAAAATGAAGCAGTGTGTGTCCAGCTGGTGTGCTCAGTGGTTGAGCCTCAACCCGTGAACCAGGAGGTCACAGGTTTGGATTCCTGGTCAGGGCACATGCCTGGGTTGTGGGCTCAATCCCCAGTAGGGGGCGTGCAGGAGGCAACTGATCTAATCTTTCTCATCATTGATGTTTCTAAGACTACCTGGATGTGTGGTTTGGGGCCTGCCTACTCCTCCTCTTCCTGTCTCTGTCCACTTAACTGTCATTTTTCAAATACTTTAGCACCTCCAAGCTACTCCGGGTCTGGCCGGGGACTAATCTTCCCACAGCTTCCTGCCTCACACACCACCAACGCCCTCGGTGTACACGGCCTACCTACGTGGCCTCTCCAGTTTTCTCTTTCAGCTCCCATCGCGCGCCCTGCTCCCTCCCATCTCTGCATGGCAGTCCTCTTGCTGGAGAAACTTCGGCCTGTTGTGCTCTCTGCCCTCTGCTTTGCTTAGGTCAGCCTGAGACCTTCAGGTCCCAAGTCAAATGCTCTGTCCTCAGCAACAGCTCCCCACCCAGAACAAATCCTGCAATCCTGTCCTTATTACGCCCTCCGGCACCGTCCTCTGGTTTATTTGTTTATAACCTAACACAAGACCAAACCCAGGAGGACAGAGACCCATACTTTTTTCTTTGCTCCCTGCTTTATCCTCAGAATCAGACACAGGACTGTCTGTAAGAGCTTGAATGAATAAATAAGAGTGAAGTTGAGGATTTAGACAGCCTTGTAAGTTTCTGCTCCCACTGCCAGCCCCGGGACAAGTATCTCTATGGACAGCCTGCACCCAAATTGCTTCCGATTCAGCCCAAGCAAATATCCCGATTTTGCTGGTTCCACTGAATCTCTACGATGTACTTGCAAACCCACACGTCATGCCAGCAAGACTGCGTTCCCTAAGTATGTGTTTATACAGAGGAACATTCCCATTTCTCAGTAATTGCTATTAAGTTAATACTTATAGAAGGCCAATCCTCCTAACATTCCCATGATGAAGACACTTTTTTGCTATTTAGCGTCACCAGAGTACAGGAGAAGAAACGTATTCACACACACACACAGCATTTGAACAGGGATGTGCTCCCAGGCTACATGGCTGAAAGACCAGTAGCTTACATTCAAGCCCAAATTCTGCAAAAACATCCCAGAAACAAGCCTCCGGGGTACGGTGCTAAAGCCACGGCCCGCCGCTTCCCTCCCCCTCCCGAGCCCTTCCGGACGCAGGCGCCGCGCCCGCCGCGCCCGCCCCGCCAGGAGCACGCGCGCACCCACGCGGACCCGGCTTTGCTGTGTCACCCCGGTGGCCGCACCCCACCTTCGCGCGCTCAGGAGCTCCGCCCCCACCCGGCCCGACCAATCCGCGGGCCCGGCCCCGCCCCCTCGGCCGGAGGGCGGGCGGAAGGGCGCCCGCTGGTGGGAGGCAGCCGGCTGGGAGCAGTCGAGAGGCAGTGCGTCCGCCCTTCAGCGAGTCAGGCAGCGGTTATCTCAGTTCTGTGACCCCGCGGCCGAGGCCGAGGGAGGGGGTGCTCCCCCGCTGGCTTCTAGCCCAGCCCTCAGGCTTCCCGAGCCCGCCGGCAGGGAGACCCGCGGCGCCTCCGCCCCCGCCCCGCGCGGGCAGGCAGCCCTAGGCCCTCCCACTCCCCCAACGGCCGACGCCGACGCCGACTCCGTCTCCGCTGCAGCCGTGCGTGGCGGCCCGCCCCACCCCCACAGCCTCCTTCCCGGCACGCGAACCTACGGCCGGTTTCCAAGGAAACCGAAACTCGGGCCGTCATGGCAACAGTCTTATCTGACGGGCGCTCCCCCCCCCCCCCCCCCCAGAGAGGGCCAATGCCCGAAGGGAGGGGACACAGCCAGGAGGGCCGCTTGGGAAAGGCTTTTTAACAATCCAGACGAAAGGAAAGCGTCATTTTAAAGGATTCGGTGCCACAGGGGCTATTTGTCACCGCATTTCCCAAACCCCAGGTTGAACGGGTCGTGCACCTTCTTGCACTGTTGATCTTAATCCTTCTGGGGTGAAAACGGGGGGCCTCACAGGCGCGCCGCCGAGGGGAAGGAGCCACGCCCAGGGGACCCCACCCACCCACGAGGCTCGGGGGGAACCCGGTTCTGCCCCGGCACTGCGGGCGGGCGGAGGCGCGGGCCGCCCCACGCCCTCCCCACCCCGGCGGCAGGCGGCGGAGCGGGGCGGGCGCGGGTGAGTCACCGCGCTCGAAGCCCGGCGGCCGGCGGGGCTCCGCGGGGCTGTCCGGCGGGCCGCCCTCCCTGCGCAGGCGCGCGCCCTCCCGCCCCCTCCCGGGCGGGGAGCCCCGCTGACGTCACCGGCCATGTGCTCAGCGCCCGCGTGGAGGCGGGCGGAGCTGCGCGAGGGGCGGAGGCCGCGGGGGAGGAAGCTGGCGCGGCGCGAGGCCCGCACCACCGCCCGCCGCTCCCGTAGGCTCCCCCACGCCGTACCTGGATGTACCGCAGCGCCGTCCGCAGCACGCTCAGATTCGAGGTCTTCTTGTCGTCCACGTTGGGGATGTTGCGCTTCAGGGTCTCAAAGCATTCCTTCAGATGGGCCCTCCTGCGGAGCGGAGGGGGCACCCGTCAGCCCGTGCGAGGGGCGCGGGGGTGAGGGGAGCTGGGGACCAGGGGCAGAACCCGATCGCCCGCGCACACACCTGTTCTTCTCCAGTTTGTTGTGGACTTCTCTGGTTCCGATCCTGCAACCCAGACAGACGGGAGGTTCAGGGAGGGGGGCGCGATTAGGCGGCCTTCCTGCCCCGACCCCCAAGCCAAACGCCACGGGCTTTTCCTCCGGACTCTCTCTCTAAAAGCAGCAAGGGGAGATGTGCACCCCGTGGACATGTGTGCCCATAATTCACAACCCCTTAACCCTCCATCCCGCCTGAGGCACAAGGGCTCCTCGGACTCAGAGAGAGGGAGTCGACCCCAGCCCTCACCCAGGGGACCCAGAATGCGACACTCCTTCTAAAGGCTACAGATACTATCAGCTCCGGCCTCGGACGGAATCAGAGAACACAGGCGCCCGCGGAGAGCAGAGGGAAATGCTCATTCCCCTGCCCGAGGGCCTGGCACAGCGAGAATGTGTGAAACTCAGGAGGGCGCTGTTTTGGTTGGCGAGGTAGGGAGGGCATGGCTCTGAAGGGCTACCTGGGAGGGTACTTCCTCTTGCACACACAGCCCATGGGGGCGGGCAGTTCTCTCCATTCCACCAGCCCCACCTCGGCCACACCTCACTTACCCCCCAGGCCGCTTCTTCTGTTCGCCGGATTTGACTTCTTCCGTTGGTGCCAACTTCAGGGTCCCAAGAGCGGGTGGGGGTGGCTGCTGGGGGGCCAGCTGGGGCTGGACTCCAGGGTGGGGTGCTATGGTCAGGATGGGTGTGGGGAGGGGCTGCAAAGGCTTGGGGCTGCCGGTGGGCTTGGAGTCTGGCAGTAGAGGGGCAGGGGTGGGCATCTGCGGCCTGGTGGGCAGGGGAGCAGAATCCTTAATGCTGAGTCCAGGGGTGTTAACCAGGGTGGGCTGGCGAGGTGCCAGGGGCAGAGGCTGGGCGGCAGGGGGCAGTGGTGGGGGCGGGGGCAGGGGCTGAGGGGAGTTGGTCACTACTGGAATAGGAATGACAGTCAGTGGGGTGGGGGCGGCAAGTGCCGGTGGGGGTGCCGGTGGGGGTGCTGGTGGCGACAGAGGCAGGGGTGGTGCCTCGATGCGGGGTTCCTCCACAGGCAGGGCATGGGCCAGCCTGGCCAGGCTGCTGGCCTTCTTCTGCTCCTGTTCCCGTTCCAAGCGAAGACGCTCCTGCTCCTCTATGCAGAGGGAACACAAGGATTGTCTCAGCGGGACCAACAGTCCTGGGCTCCAGCTTCACCTGTCCTTCACCAGCAGAGCGTACCCCATCCTCTGACCTTGTGCCTTGGTCCTTCTCAGAGTTGCCACAAATATCCGTTCATACCCAGCTAGGCTCTGGGCTCAGTGCTGGTGGCACAGCAATGAGCAAATGAAACTGACCCAGTCCCTGCCTTTGGGAGTTCAAGGCCTGGAGGGTGGCGGAAGGGACAAGTATCGGGATAATAATCCCGGCTAGGAGAGAAGACAGGCCTTGGCGGAGTGGGAGCTGTCAGAGAGGATGCTGGAGGCTTAGCCATGTGAAGGTTGAAGGGTTA
This sequence comes from Myotis yumanensis, assembly GCF_028538775.1. Lineage (NCBI taxonomy): Eukaryota > Metazoa > Chordata > Mammalia > Chiroptera > Vespertilionidae > Myotis > Myotis yumanensis. The sequence goes on along the minus strand of NW_027223767.1, from coordinate 18,016,734 downwards.
GGCAGTTGATGAGCAAGGGTTAGGAGCAAAGGGTGATAGATGAGATGGGCAGAGGCCAGTCCATGACAGATCATAGCTTCTGGGCAAGACCTTCAACAGTATTTACCAACAGAAGGCAAGCAGTACCGCCCTGGCTGGTTTGGCTCAGTGGATAGAGCGTTGGCCTGCAGACTGAAGGGTCCCGGGTTCGATTCCAGTGAGGGCACATGCCCGGGTTGTGGGCTTGATCTCCAGTAGGGGGGTCGTGCAGGAGGCAGCCTATCAGTGACTCTCATCATAGATGTTTCTCTCTCTCTGTCCCTCTCCCTCTCTGAAAGCAATAATGTATATATATATAAAAAGGCAAGGAGTACCTTCATTTCACAGATTGAGATAAATTAGCTCAGAGAGGCAAAGTGATTTGCTGAGGGTCCACAGCAAGTCACAGGTAAAATGGGTCGACCCAGCCAGATCGCTTCGACACAGGGTGGATGCCTGGCACTTACTGTGCCAACATATGCTCACTCAGTGTCTACACACATACACCTGGGTCCTCACAAGAGCCCCCCACCACAGGTAGGGCAGGGACATCACCTTCAGCTCACACATGAGGAAAACAGGCTCAGGACTCGGGACTCCTAGGCTATGTCCCAATGCCTCTGGTTCCCCCAGGGACCCTACAAAACATAACTGGTCCTTCTCTGTCCTTTGTCTTGCTGAAACTCATTTCCCTCAAATGCCACCCACCTCCCCCAGCAGCATAAACTAGAAAGGTACAAGGCAGCAGAAAGGAAAGCCATGGCCTTTTTAATAGAGGTTGAACAAGGCAACGAGTTCAGGCAACATTGCACCATCGTCCAGCACCTCTGCTGAAAGAAAGCCTTGCAGGAAAGGGAGGCCTGTTTAGCAGCTGGCTGGGAACAGGGTTAAGGGGAGCGGCCCCTCCTGCTCCAAAGGCCCCACTCTACCGCCATCCTGCCCCATTTTGGGGGCCCCTGGCTACAGAGCTGAGCCAGGGCCCTGGGGAGCGGCTGCAGCCCCCAGGCCAGGGAGCAGGCTGGTCAACCTGCCCTCCCGCCTGCCCCGATTCACCACAATGCGGACTAACCCAGCTGACAGCACGGACACGCCCCAAACAGGCCACCCCACAAGGGGTGGGGCTGAGGGATGAGGTTGGCAAACCACCTCCCTCAGCAGGAGGGCATCAACCCCCACTTGTCTGTCAGGCTCCGGGGCCCCAGAAAACCTTAGAGCTCAGGGCCCTTTAGCCAATCAACAACCTGAGTGAGCCAGAGCCTGCTCTGAGCCCCTCCCCCCCACAAAGAGGCAAAGGAGGAAGTAGAGGGGGATGTGCTCTGAGAGGGGAAGCACTCAGTGGTTTCCCAGCAGCCAGAGCTCAGGAGCTGGACAGGTCAGCACCGGCCTCTTCCGCGTCTGTCTCCCCTGCCCTTCAGGAAGGGGAGCTGCCGGCCAGAGCAGGCCCACTCCAACTGGGGGAGGCCCTGCTCTCCCAGGCCTTTCCAACCAGCACTGACTTACGTTACAGCCCCAAAGAAAACCAGCTCTCTGCTCCAGCTTCCCACAGGAACACACTGGGAAAGAAACCTGCCGAGTTCCAGTTATGGAGCCCTTCTCAGGCCCAGCCCGGGACACCCCTAGTCCCCTTCTCTGCACCCATCTTCACCTCTCCCCTCCCCACACTCAAGACAAGAGCCCAACACAGTCCCCACCTCCATTCCTTTGAACCAGGACCCAAATTTTCATTGGCCTTGGGTTAATATTCCACTCTCCCATATTTAGGGGGAGAGACAGGGCCCCAATCCCAGGGATAGGTGACCTGGGACCTCAGATTGAAGGCAAACCTCATATTCTCCATTTTTTAAAGCAACTCCAAAGTTCACCCAGGAGATGGCAACCTCCTCACCTACTCTTCTCTTCAAAAGCCAGGCAGGTACGCCTCACAGGTGCCAGAAAGGACCCAAGTGAAAGGCCAAACTCTATCACACCTGGATCAGCATGAAAAGCGTAACTGGTGGTAAAGAACAGGGGACAGCCCAGGCCAGACCCAGCCCACCAAAGCGTCCTGCCTCCTCCCGTAACTGGTGGTAAAGAACAGGGGACAGCCCAGGCCAGACCCAGCCCACCAAAGCGTCCTGCCTCCTCCCCACCACCTCTGACTCAATCCCAACCCAGCAGCTACCCTCTCCCAGTGCACTGTGGAGGGGAAGACAGTATAGGGGAAGCAAGCTGGCAGTCCCTTGGGGCCTCTCTCAGGAGCATATAGGTTTAGGCTCTTTAAAATAATGCTCTGCTGCACCCATGAGTGCACTCACTTCTCACTCCCACATACTCTGATAACTGCCCTGGGCTCTGCCCAGAGGCTGTACCCCACCCCACCCCAGGGAATTTAGCATGACCTCTCTGGGGTGATCCCCAGGGGCCATGGAGTGTACCAGCATTATGCTCCCTTCAGCCATCCCCAGTGACTGTGACCCAGGTGCTCAGCTGGCACAGGGCTGGAGCTTGAGACATCCATACCTGGTGACCCCAAATATGCAGGGTCATTCTCCCCTCCTGCATGCTAACAGTGAGCCTGGCACAGAAGGCAGGCCCAGGGTGCAACTAGGTCAGAAGCCTTGGACACTTGGTCAGCTTCCTCCAATCAAGGTAGAAAAGGGTCCTCCAATGGAGCCATCTCCATGAATGCTGGGAGAAGTGACCAAGCCCTCTTGCTAACCACCAAGATGACCTTGCCCTTCCCTCTCCTCTCTCACACATACACAGGCACACACATCCTCAGGTTCATCATGTAAGCAATCTGGCTGCTCTAGGTCAGGAAACTGACCCCTGAGGTTAAGTGGGGGCATGCATAAGAGGCTCCCTGTTCAGAGCTGCTCATCAGGTACATAACCTGGGACAGCAGTTTTGATCAGAAGGTTCATGCATCACCCCCTCTTGTCCCATTCTTCCCATTCCCAGTCTGAGGACAGGCCATCAAGGAGAAAATGAACACTGGAGAGTCAATTGCCGTGGCCTGATCTGGCCATCTGTACATGAGTTTTTGGTGTAGATTTGGCTTTCCAGCATCCACCCATCCACAAAGAACCTGCCCCACCGACAAGCTGTGACTGGGCAGCTGAACTAGGCTTCAACTCACCTCCAGCTCTCACCATGTGGGGGAGAGGGCAGGGCTCTGCAACTTCTTAGGAGAGAACCATTCCCAGGTTCCTTCACAGAGTTGCACACATCCTCCCTGTCCTTACTGGTCAGCTGTGGATTTACTTATTTTGGAAAGGGTGGACAGACAATAGTGGGGGTCTTCTCCCTTTTCCCATATGACCAACTAGCCTGCAGGTAAAGTAAAGATGAAGTGAGTGTTTCCTTGAGTCAAGGTCAGGGTCAATCCTGTTCACCTGTAGCACAGTGCCTGGTACACAATGGGGACACAATAGTATTCTTGAATTGCATTGTATTGATGGTGGCAGCAGGTGACTCCGTCTCTCCAAATCTTGTGCAAGCTCCTCCCCCTGCTTCTAGGCATGCAGTTCTTGGTCACCACCAACACTATCCACCGCCTGGCCCTACTCTGGACCCCAAAGAAAAGGGGGAGGGGCGTTTGGGTTGATGTCTTAGTCTATCCGTTCTGAAAAACCCAAGCATCTCAGTCTCACATATCTCGAGTGACTTTTGACCTTGAGAGACCGGTGCAGCCAACTAGGCCATCCGACCCGCCGCTCACGGTCCCTGGGCGGCTGCGACCCCCCACCCCCCCCACCCCCTCTCGGCTGGCCGCAGCATTGGCGGCGCGGCAGCAGGCGCGCGCGCACGCACACACACGCGCACACACAACACACACTACTACCTCCTGCATGACTCATCATTGAAGCAACAATAGGCAGAGAGAAAGGAAAGGAGGGCGCAGCGAAATCTCCACCACCACCAACCCGCCTGAAGGGTTGGGAGGGGGAGGGTTAAGGAGGGCAGGAGTCCCCCGCTGCTGCACACACACCCCGACTGCTGAGGGATGAGGCCCTAGGAGCAGCACGGAAAACGGAGGTCTTCCCCCAGCCCCCTTTTCTGCAGCGCCCTGAAGCTAGGGGCCGTCAGCAAGGGCGAGTGGGGATAGGGGGCATCTGAAATCTTCGTCTCTCTCTCCCCGGCCAGGAAAGCGCCAAAGTTTGCCCCTTCTTCGCCCGGCTCATTCCACAATGTGACCGGGGATGTGGCCAGGAGATCCCGGTGAGAACGTTTCGGGGTCAGTGGGAATGTGTGAGCTCTAAACATCCTGTTGCTCTGCAATTCTAAGGGTTTCCCTCGTCTCAAAAACAGGAGGTTGGGGCGAGAACCGACAGGTAAGCCCGGCTCCTCCTTCGCAGGCAAAAGGCTCTCCCGGAGAGAGATCAGCGCCCAGAGCCAGGGCCCAACCGGGCGCCGGGCCTCTGGCCAGCCCCGCCCAGACCCCGCCCCCGGTCGAGCGCGAGGCAGCGAGGAGGGGCCCGGCCGCGCCGTCCCTAGCGGGAGTGTCCCCGGTGCACGTGGTCGGGGGCGGGGTCCGTCCACGTCACCAGCCGGTGTAACCAACGGGCTTGGTACGCAGACACACGCAGCATTCCAGCCGAAAGCGGGTATGGAACGCGCAGACACGCCACATTCCACACCGGCTAAAGTGGGGCGCAGAAAGGGGGGCCCGGGGGCTGCCCCCAGCGACCTGCGGGCCGTTTTTCAAACACCCAATCAGCCGGCTCTCACCCAAACCCCTGACGCTAGACCCAGCCCAGGCTCCGGGAGGCGGGGTCAGGCGGGGCTGGCCAGGATCATAAGACACGCGATGTCATTTCATTCTGCAAAGGCCGCCTCCGCCCCAGTGGGGCGTAGATCTGCCAGGAGTGCCCCCCACACCCGCCCCATAGGGCCAGGGGAGCTGGGGAGTTGCTCCGCGTAGAGTAATTTCTACCCCACACTCCGTTACACACACGCCCACTCGTGTGCACTGTACACTCGCCCATGTACACGTCCGTTCATCTGCGCTCCCCCAGGCTCCCATCACACATCCCCCGTGCACACACGCACGCACACACAGGTCTGCCACCCCCACGCAACACCACTGCTCACCCCACCCCCGGCTCTCACAGACTCAAAGCTACCGAGGGTGCCACTGACCCACGCGAAAGGAGCCCTACAAAAGGTGCACAAGGGGTGGCAGGCAGCTGGGGTGGCGCTCACAGGAGCCGGGTCCCTCGCTGCATGCTAATGAAGTCATTAATTAATTTCCCTGCCCACAACACTCCTCCCTCCCCGGGCGGCGGCTCTTGCGCCGAGCCTTGCACTGCTGGCTTCGCGGGCCGACCGGTAGAGGGTCTTGTCCGTGGTTTCGGCGTGGGTTCGGGGACCCGGGTCGCTCGCCTCCCCTTCCCGGGTGCCCCAGGGGCCCAGCCCCGCCGCTCACCACGTGCTCTCTGTTGTTGCTGCGCTTGCCATTCCAGGAAGCGGGCCGCCTCCAGTAGCGTCTCTATGCTCATCGCGCTGAGAGCTGCCGGGGGCGCGCCGGGGCCGAGACTGCGGCCCGCGAGCCAGGCACAGGACAGGCTGGCGGGCAGGCAGGAGGGAGGGATCACCTCCGGGGGGCGACAGGGCTGGGCGGCGCAGCGCACTCCGCAGGCAAGAACGGGGGAGCACGGGCAGGAAAATCAATGTCTCCCAAAATATTTGCAAAATATAATTTGCAAATTTAAAATAATTTGATGCAAAGAAAAAAAGAGGCGGCACTGCCTTCTTCCTTCCCCTCCCTCTCTTCCTTCCTTCTATTGCCTCCCGCCCCGCGGCCCCCGGGAGTCCCGCCGACAAGAAAAGGCTTTGCAACAAGATGGCGAGGAGGCACCGACACACACAACAAGGGAAGGAGCCGCGCTACCCCCGGCCGCCGCCCCCGCTACTACACCGGGGCCGCAGCCAAAGCCCGGACCGGAGCCCCCACCCGCAGGGCCGCGGCGTCTCACGGAGGGAGGGGCGGGGTCGGGAGCGAGCTGTCTCCACCCACTTACGGCGCTAGCACACGTGGCCTGGGTGGGGGTGGAAGCTCGGGCCGGGTTCGCGCCCTTCATTTCCGCTTTCCAGCCTCGCTCCGCCCCGATTGTATGCCACAAGTTGAACAAGGGTGTGTTTGGATCATTCACAACGAAATTTGTCCTGCTGGAGGGAAGGTGGAAAATTCATCACTTAAGAAGCTCAAATAAGGACATTTTAGGTCAGGGAAACATTAGGATGGTAGACACCGGCCTGATCTTTGGGTCTCCGCTCCCTACCCACACGTGACCTAATTCCTGCAACCACCCGACTGTCGCAATTGCCCCGGGATCCGCCCCTGGGCGGAGCTGACAGCCGGAGGCTGCCAGAGAACTTGGAAGGAGCGGAGTGGCGATCCGATTCCGCGTTTTGTCTCCATTCCTCCCCCCGCAGTGCGTTAGCATTCTATTAGGCGACGTCATCGGGCCACGGGCCAATGGGCGGGCAGGACAACACGGCATGGAGCAGCTCCACATGGACACCCCGCACCGCCGGCCTTCCGTTTAAAGGGCCAGTGTTTAGCAGGGTCACTTTCGCGGGTGCGGATGGGGCCACTGTGTGAATGGGAGATGGGACGTCGGAGTGAAATTCCGCAGTTGTGCCCTGAGGCTTAGCCTTGACTTTTCACTAGCCTTCCTTTAAAACAAAGTGTCTCCCTTTCCTTCCCCTAAACTCTGTCCACTGGTCTCTGATGTGGGTGGAGGCTCAAACTGTGCCACCCCCAAAGCCACCCATTACTCTGGGACCCGGGCGGGGCGGTTATGGCGAGGCATCCCCAGCCCGGACCAGGGGGCGTGGCCCAAATCGGGAACAACAACGTGGAGGGCGGAAGCCCGGCCCTCCTGGTGGCTGGGCCAGAGACCGCGGGCGGGGCGCGGGGGCGGGGCCTCAACCGGGGTCGCCCAGAGGGCTGGCCTTCCCCCCACCCCCTTACCTCCCCACCTTGGCGGGCACCCTTCTTACCGCCGCTTCCTGCACTAGTGTTTTGGGGGTGCATTCAGGAAGTTAGAACTTTGAGGTCAGCTTGCCCAAATCCTCATCTTGCAGGTAAGGAAACAGGCCTAGAAACTAGAAAGGACTCAGTATTCCAGTTGTTCCGTAGGGAGGAGCATTTATTCCTGACCCCAAGATGACTCTTTTGAAGGCAGTTCTAGGGCAGGGTCCCCAATTAGAAGAAAAGTCCTGAAAGAATATAAAATTGCTCCCATGGGAAGGAGTTTGACCATTTAATATGTGATTAGAACCACAAAAATCTTTACCTGAAACCCTGCTGTTCCGCTTTGGAGGAAGTTGCAGAAACCCAGGTAGTTTGTAGTCACAAGCACAGGCCTGCTGAAGGCATATTTGGGGCACCCTGGTGCACATTCAGCTCTGTTGTCCCAATGCCAGCAGGCCTGGGGCCCTCTCAGTCCTGGCCACAGATTTCTTTCTTTGCCAACCAGCGCAGTGGGACAATGCCAGTTGGTTTTAAGATCCCACGGCCTGGGCATCACCATCATACAAAACCAAAAAGCAAACCTTTATGAGGAAGTCTCTTTGGCCAATCCATTCCCTTCCATTCCCACTGAGGGATAAATTCTTAATTTGGGGACTAGTGGAGGGCTAGACCCATTGAAAGCTGGTACATATGCATGCTTGCTGGCTTTGCTCCTTACCTTTGAGGGCACAGTGCATCCTAGGGAAAATCTGCACATGCCCTGACTCAATTGATTAGAGCTTCCTCCAATACGCCAAGGTTGTGGGTTCGATCCCCAGTCAGGACACATACAAGAATCAATCAATGAATACATAACTAAGAGGAACAACAAATCAATGTCTCTCTCAAATCAACCAATAAAAGAAAAAATCTACACAGATCCTGGAAATCAAGAATCTAGTCAACAAGAGGAAAGGGGTTGTTTCCTAGCACGTCTACAAAGGGCTCTGACCTTTCCACAGTTAATGTCCCAGCATCTACACCGGAGCATGGAGAGGCCATTACACACAAAAATGCCTGGATGCCTGCCACTGGCTCTATTTATGATGAAGCTGGAAAGGAACAGGTATTAAACATCCCAGTTCTCTTCCATGGGATGGATAAATACCCTTTTCGTAGAAGGGCTGCATCAGTGCTGGTTTTGACATTGCTCCCTTTGAGGCGTCTGCAAGCTGCTACCAGTGTTATTGGGCCTGGCCAACTGCAAAACTGAAGGAAATGGCAAATTTAAAGGCAATATATAGGTGTGTGTGGTGGGGGGGAGAGGGTGAACAGTATATATAATAGTGGCCTGAAGTAACGTTGCTGACCAAGTTCTCATTTTGTTTGGGGTAAGCACTGGACCATTCTGCCCAGTGACCCAGGATGCTCAGAGCTACACCCTGCCATACCTTTCTGTCCTCAAGTAGTTATGGCACACATACAGCTCTTGAAGTCTCTTCTAGAGGCTAAAGTCCAATTTTCCTGACTCTTCTTGTCAGGGCCAGCTCTATCATATTTAGAAGGCACCACTTTGCAAAGTAATATTCTAAAGGCACTTACTCCTTTAGTGGGGAAGCAGGAGAGAGAAGTGAACAGATTCAAATGCCAGCCTCTCCCTTGCCCCCAATACCCCATCTGCTCCAGAGCTTAGTGGAGATGCTTGCTATTTAAAACAAACAGCCTTACTGGCTTCACATGATCATCTGTTTATTTGGGTCATGTGGGGACAGCAGCCAGGGGATGTTAGGCAAAAGCAAGGGTTTAGAAAGGAGGCTCTTTCTGGGCCTATAGTTGCCTACAGAAGCCTGAAAATGGTCAAACAGCTTTTTCTCATCAACTAAGATTCCCCTAGTTGGGGAATGGACAGATATCTCTGTCAACGTGATGGATGAGGAATAAAAGTGGAGGGGAATGAACAGAAGGGCTGTTTAATGTTTTGGCCTCAGCTTCCTGTTCCAAGGGGGTGGAACTTAGGTAGAAGCTGCCAATTGTATTCATTCAACGGAATGGGAAAAGAAACATTTTTGATGTTTTAGCAGAAAGGTTAGCACATTTTGAGAATGATCCAAAGCCCAGGCATCTCAAAAAAAAAATGTTCTAAAGTTTCTTTGTGCCTTCTAGGTGCTTAATACCTTTGAGGCAGAAGAAACCTGGGCCATCATCCATCAATGAGTGCTTTTTCACGAGATTTCTATTTTCAGCCTTCCTTCTCCAGCCGTGTGTACCCTAACACCCAGATCAAATCCCTCAATTTTTTAATATGCTGAGCTAGACATTTCCTAATGACACTGTCTTCCATGCCCCCCCATTTACCCCAACAAAGCCATATGTATAGGCTTCACACTAGATCCCAGATGTCCTAACATTCCATGCCTGACCTCTGAAATTTTGCAAGTGGCTTTAGGGATCTTTTCACCTATCAGAATTAAAACAAGACCAGAAACAGAAAGTCAGCTATGAGATGAAGAGCAAGGAGCAGACGACCAGTCCAGCCAGAGACACACCAGACACTATTCATTTAACAAATATTTATTGTGTGCCTAACATGTGCCAGCACTGGGCTGGGTATCCTTATAGCCAAGGCCAGGTGACCCTTTGGTAAGCCAGAGTGGGGTAAAGGTCACAGAGCAGAACTCCATATAATACCTGCAAAAGGCTAGCTTTGCTCTCTACCAGTGCTGGATGTAGCACACGATCATGTGATTACATAAAGGCCCATAAAGTACTGAGATACTCATTTTAGAAGGTTAGGGTCCCCAATAATCATATTTTTTGTAAGAAGGAATAAGAAAAACTAAGTGGATTTCAAGTAGGGTTAGCCAGCTGAACCTGACTCCTGATAAGCCTACCCTGAATGATGACCAGGGTTTGGAATTACTTTAATAGAGGTGAATCCTATGAGTACTCATTCAATCATCAGGGAAGTGGGCTCTCCAGAGCCCGAAGTTTCCATCTAAGTCTTTACCTACCATCCTCCACTCCCAGTGAGTTGTCCAAGGGCCTTTCCTGAACCTACGAAACAGGTACAATCAAGTTCCACCTTGCCATTCATGTACTTTCCCCTCTTCATTGCCTCACACGTGTCACAGCTAGAAGAGTTTAGATCACTGAGTCCAAACTCCCAAGAGAAGGTATCCAAGGTCTCAAAGCTGCTTAGTGTCAGCTGGGATGAGAGGTGGCCTGGTTCTCCTTTGACTGTGTGAAACAGGCCAGCTGGGGTAGTGAGTCCAGAGTCCTGAAGACCTCACAGAAATGGATGACGGTAGGGAAATAACCTCTTCCTTCCAGGCTAAGGACAGGAATCCTCATTAACTCTGCTCAGTGGTGCTCAATAAACAAGCTTAGCAAATGACTGAGAAGGCAAAGCGGAGGATCTCAGAGGACACTGCACTGCCTCAGGCCACTCTGAGGAATTAAGAGTTTCTAACTGGGCCTGGGTAGGCAGGGATACTTCAGGGGGAGCTGGCCTAAAAAGGTGACTGGGGGAAGGGGCAGATTTTTATCCAGGCAACCGCCCTGGGTGTGGACACTGAGTAATAAGGAAAGACATGCAGTTCAAAAGCAAAAAGGGAGGAGCCAGGCACTATGAGCTTTTCTGAGAAACCAAAGAGGCTAGCCACTATGCAGCCAGAGACACTTAGGATGTGGATGACTTAGGAAGGAGGAAGCTGATAAAGTGGAAAAAGGCACAAGGGAAAGGATGAGGGCTTCAGTTAGTCCTCTGGCGGGGTTCGGGGAAGGAAGTTGTGGCTTTAGAGTAAACTAATTCAGGTTATGGGAGTGAGATTGGACAAAGTTAGTAGAGAAAGGTAAAGTCTTCAAAATGAGTTAAGAGCCAGCTGGATCAGTTAGGGTGGGGGGATGCTGATGATAGAGAAGGCCCCTCCCAAGGTACAGGGCTGGAATGCATCAGTGCCCCCCAGAAAGGACTAAGTTCTACTGTCCCAGCAATCTAAGCTCATACCTAAAAGCCAGGCTGCAGGATCAAGTCTTTAAAACCCAAGAGATCAGCTACCTGCACTCTAACTGATGCCCTTTCAGAAGACTATACAAGGTCCAGAGCAGTGGCCTGTCACTGAATAGACTGCCTAGATCCAGGGCTCAGCTCCATGCCTACAACCACAATTCTTACCAAGGCCCCTGGGCCCATTGGGAGAGTGTATACTGGGCAGTGCTAGGGATACTCCAGGACACTCCAGGAGCCACATGTCAGCCTGTGCCTCTCCCACCCCTCCAGGCTGGGGGCTGGGATAGTACATCCACTCAGCCTCACAGTGTTCAAGTCCCCATACCCATCAGAGACACCTCAGATGGCAGTGCTGGGGCTGACCAGTCATCTTCCTAATGTTTACTCTGTGATAACTCTCAACCATTTGTTAAGCAGGTCCATAAACCAACATCAAGTCTTAAATGGAAAAATAATACCAAAAAGAGCCATAATATAATATAGGCAGACATTTTTGTTGCTCCTAGGGTGAAGGAGGTGTCTACCCATAAAGGCAAACAAAGGAAATATAAAGGGACAGTCTGACAGATTTGATTACATAAACCCTCTAAAAGCTCCTTAACTGTAAAAACAAAGTCACCATAAATAAAAGGAAAAGGTTAATGACAAAAATGGAGGAAAATATTGGTAAGATGTGCCTTTGCAATTCAATAAAAAGAACACCTGGATAGAAAAATGAACACAGAACATAATTTAAAATTTATAAAACAATATATGAAATAATATATACAACATAAATATGTGTAAATATATGAAAATGTTTGACCTTGCCAATAACACAATAAAATTTAAACAATGAAAATATTCTCGCCTATATATTAAAAGGGCTTCTAAAAATTAGTCTGCTATCAAACGTGTGGTAAAGACAAGCACTTATAAAAATGTAAACTAGTACAACCTTTTTAGTGAGCAAATCAGCAAAATATATAAAGAACCTTTAAAAGCCTGGCCAGCATGGCTCAGTGGATGAACGATGACCTATGAACCAGGAGGTCATGGTTCCATTCCCAGTCAGGGCACATGCCCGGGTTGAGGGCTCGATCCCCAGTAGAGGGTGTGCAGGAGGCAGCCAATCCATGATTCTCTCTCATCACTGATGTTTCTCTCTCTCCCCCTCTCCCTTCTTCTCTAAAATCAATTAAAAAATATATATATATATATTTTAAAAGAACCTTTAAAAGAGTCATATCCTCTGCTTCAGTGACTTTTTTTAAAACATTTTTAATGGATTTTTAGAGGAGAGGGAGAGAGAAACATCAATGTGAGAGCGAGACATTGATTGGCTGTCTCCTTCATGCCCTACTGGGAATTGAGCCCCAAACCTGGGCATGAGCCCTGACCCGGAATTGGACAGGCTAACCTCCAGTGCAGGGAACGATGCCCAACCAACTGAGCCACACTGGCCAGGGCTGCTTCAGTGATTCTTACATAAACTTATATTAAAGCAATAAGTAAATAAATATTTGTATAAAGATATTCACTAAAGCATTATTTACAATAGTGAAAAGCAGGAAACCTAAATTTCCAACAAGAAACAACTGGTTGGGGAGAACACCAAGATGGCGGCATAGGTAAACACCAGAGACTGCTGCCACAAACAACCACTTCAAAAATACAACTAAAAGATAGAACGGACATCACCCAGAACCACAGGAAGGCTGGCTGAGGAGAGACTCTTCAACTAGAAGGAAAGACAACAGCATACCGAAGCTCAGAGGAGGCGCAGTGTGGAAAATTTAAAGGTATGGAGGTGCGTGCGCAAAGCAGGCTGGTGGCTGAGGGCGCGGTTGTCGTTTTCAATCAGGAGGGAGTCTCAGACTCTGAGCTCCAGATCCGAGCGAGTCTCTAGGGACTCAGACTCAAACGGGAGAAGCGGGATTGTCTAGCATCAGTTGGAACGTGAGGGCAGCTTTCTCTCCGAGGTTTGCAGCGGTTGCCGGGGTTCTGAGAAGCAGAGCCTCTGGGAACGGGACTGAGAGCAGCCATAACTGCTCCCTCCGCCCGCCCTGTTGATCCCGCCCCGCCCACGCCCTGCACAGAGCCATTTGCCGGATCGCCTCAGGCAAAGGCTAGATTAGCACCTCTCCAGAGGACAGAAGTTTTCCGGGCAGACACAGCTGATTCTCACAGCCAGTCGGCCTGGTGGTCAAATCCCTCTAGTATTAACTACAACAATCAAGGCTTAACTAGAACAAGACTGCGCACAAAGACCACAAGGGGGTGCACCAAGAAAGCATAAAAAATGTGGAGACAAAAAAACATGACAGAAATGGAGGATATGGAGCTAAAAAATGCAATTTTGAGGGCTTGCAATAAACTTGTGGAGAGCCTCACGAAAACTAATGAGACCCTCGATGCTATGATAAAGAACCAACTAGAAATTAGGCATACACGGACTGAAATAAAGAATATTATACCCAATAGCAGACCAGAGGAGCGCAAGAGTCAAGTCAAAGATTTGAAATGCGAAGAAGCAAAAAACACCCAACTGGAAAAGCAAAATGAAAAAAGAATCCGAAAATATGAAGATAGTGTGGGGAGCCTCTGGGACAGCTTCAAGCGCACTAATATCAGAATTATAGGGGTGCCGGAAGATGAGAGACAGCAAGATATTGAAAACCTATTTCAAGAAATAATGGCAGAAAACTTCCCCCACCTGGTGAAAGAAATGGACTTACAGGTCCAAGAAGCGCAGAGAACCCCAAACAAAAGGAATCCAAAGAGGACCACACCAAGACACATCATAATTAAAATGCCAAGAGCAAAAGACAAAGAGAGAATCTTAAAAGCAGCAAGAGAAAGAGACTCAATTACCTACAAGGGAATACCCATACGACTGTCAGCTGATTTCTCAACAGAAACTTTGCAGGCCAGAAGGGAATGGCAAGAAATATTCAAAGTGCTGAATACCAAGAACCTACAACCAAGATTACTTTATCCAGCAAAGCTATCATTCAGAATTGAAGGTCAGATAAAGAGCTTCACAGATAAGGAAAAGCTAAAGGAGTTCATCACCACTAAACCAGTATTATATGAAATGCTGAAAGGTATCCTTTAAGAAGAGGAAGAAGAAAAAGGTAAAGATACAAATTGTGAACAACAAACATGCATCTATCAACAAGTGAATCTAAGAATCAAGTGAATAAATAATCTGATGTACAGAATGAACTGGTGATTACAATGAATCAGGGACATAGAAAGGGAATGGACTGACTACTCTTGGGGGGGAAAGGGGAATGGGAGATTCGGGAAGAGACTGGACAGAAATCGTGCACCTATGGATGAGGACAGTGGGTGGGGAGTGAGGGCGGAGGGTGGGGCGGGAACTGGGAGGAGGGGAGTTGTGGGGGGCGGGGAAGAGGAACAAATGTAATCTGAACAATAAAGATTTAATAAAAAAAAAATTAAAAAAAAAAAAAGAAACAACTGGTTTAGTGAAGTAACACTCAGAATACGGCATGTGAAGAAAACAAGGTTGTCAATAAACCAAAATATTAACGATGATTGTCTTTGGGCAGTGTGATTACTGGTAATTTTTATTTTTCACAAGTTTTCTGACACAGACTAATTTTATAATTAGCAAATGTTATCATAATGTTTGCTAAATGCAAAAATTATGAAACAGTAATGTACAATATGACCCCACATTTACTATTTAAAAAATATACATATATAAAAATACTAAGATAGGTAATATGTAAAATAATTCCATTTGAGTAATGGAATTGTAAATCTTTATTCATTATTTTATAAATTTTGTATAGTGACAATGCATTACTTTTATAAAATGAAATTATGTCAAAGGGGAAAAAAGTTTTCCTGTGTTTTATCAGGAAAGGCCTCATACTTTTTTTTTAATCCTCACCTGAGGATATGCTTTTATTGATTTTAAATGTGTGGGTTTTTTTAACCCATTGTAGGCCATAAGTGTCTGTAGACTCAAGCGGCTGACCTTCCCCACACATCACGTGCATCTAAAAAAAAAAAAAAAAAAAAAAAAATTTCCCTAAGTGACAGCCCTAACTTTAAAATAATTTTTCATGAGAATTTTCAGCTGGATAGAAAAATGAACACAGAGCATAATTTGACCTTGGTCATATTTTCTATCCAAGAACACCCAAATTGTAATATATTTATTTTTATAATATTCATTGCAAATTGATTTTTTAAATTCAATTCAAAATATTGTGGCATGTGGGGATGGTTTTCGTTTTGGACGTGTGGCAGTTAACTAATTATTGATTTCAGAGAAAGGAAGGGAGAGGGAGAGAGAAAGAAACATCAATAATGAGAGAGAATCATCGATTGGCTATCTCCTTCACACACCACCCCCCCCACACACACTGGAGATCAAGCCTGCAACGCAGGCATGTGCCCTGATGGCTCAACCGTGACCTCCTGGTTCATAGGTCAACACTCAACCACTGTTTTTACTGATTTGAGAGAGAGAGAAAAAGGAGAGAGAGTTAGAGAGAAACAATGACCGGTTGCCTCCCATATGTGCCCCAACTGGGGATCAAACCCATAACCTAGGTATGTGTCCTGACTGGAAATCGAACCTAAAACCTTTTGGTGTACAGGACAATGCTCCAACCAACTGAACTACCTGGCCAGGGGTTCATACTTCTTGTTCTCAACTAACCTGACCTATTGCTGTGGGTCTACTTCCCATACTAGTCTTTATTCTGAAAGCTGTCCCATTTTACCCCCAAAAGCAGATTTCATCTCCCTCCTCAAACCTATCTAACTCTATCTTTCTGATGCTTAGCTCTGAAGTTTCCCCACTGATTTTAGAGAGAGTGAAAACTCTAAAAAAAAGGAGGGTGGGCAGGAACTAGAGTTCAGTAGTTGAAGTAAATGAGAGTTAGGACAGTGAAGGCTGCAAATATTTATAGTTCTAACACCTGCTGGTAGAAAAGGTCACATACTAGCTTTTCCTAAAATACTGAATTAAGATTTAAAATTAGGTAAATTTCTCACAAATCTGGATTTCTGACTTCCCTCAAAGAAATGAAAAGATCAAGGGGAGGTAAGAGATCAATCAAAGGACTTATACATGCATATAATCATAACCAATGGACACAGACACTAAGGGGGTGAGGACATGTGCTGGGGTTGGGGGTGGCCAGGGGGAAGTCAATGGAGGGAAAAGGAGACATATGTAATACTATATGTAATACTTTAAACTATATATATATATATTCCAAATAAAATAAAAAAAGAAATGAAAAGATCCAACAACACTGGGCACCTATTTTTACATGGCAATAACCAACAGGAACTGAATAAAAGCTACTTCCTTTTAGTCAGAGCATGAGCTATCCCTTGTCGCCTGGCCCCTGGGGTAGAAGATGAGGAAGTACTGTACTTCCCTTTGTGAATGAAAAAGTCCTTATTAGTGCTCATCTAGGTCACTGAAACACTGAAATACAGGCCAGAGTTTGGTCCATAATGCCCACTTTGGCTCTCAAGGCAGGAATCCTGGACAAGCAAGTTGGAATTGAGGATCCTGTCGGACCAGACTAGAAACCCCCCTTTCCCAGCCAATTTATGGGAGCAGGCCTGCCTCGCCCAGGCCCCGGCCCAGGCCCCGGCCCCAGCCCAGCAGTGCTCTCTGGATGGCCTTCTCTTTTGGACAGCAGTAGCAGCAGCACATTTCCCTAGGGGCTGACTGGCTGCTAGAGCCAGCCAAGTCCCCCAGCTGAGAATTTCCTGGCTCTGGTTTCTAGACTCCCAGGCCACACTCCCTGAATGGCTCCACCAGATGGCAGGCAGCCTTTTCTTTTCTTCAGATTTTGAGTTCACTCACCCTACCTGGGGAAGATGACTTGCTATTTTTCTGACAATTACTACCCTCTCCAGCAAAAAAAGCACATCAGTTCTGTGTTCTGCATGTGAAATATTTAGTGCTGTCTACTAAAAATATTTTAAAAATCCTTCTTCACTTATTATACAATTAGGTATTGTCTAGGAGTCATTACCTAATTATCAGTTATTTAGTTATTTTATATTGATTCTGATCCAACATGTACATGCGCTAGAATTTTATTTTGTGGTTTCACTAACTACTTAATTATCTGCACGACTGCCAAATACAAAATTCTATGGAAATTTGGTAGCATAAATTAAGAACTAATCACAAGTAATTTCACTTATTAAATCTTGCTCATTGATCATAGGCTGGAAAATAATATAACCTTAAAGGGCAAAACGGTGAGAATGGGTAAGAGATGCTTTTTGTCTCTTCCCTGTCAAATAATTGACGTCTACTTCCCTAGAGGTGGGTCAGATTATTTCCAAATCTTGAGATCTGTTATCCTGAATCTTTGGACCTGAGTTCAAATCCCATTTCTTTGACTTAGCTCTGTGAATAAACTTAGGACAAGTCACTTTAAGTTCTCTGAGCTTCCATCTCTTTTAAAGCTATCACACAAGGACACCATACCATTTTGCAGGGTTACTAAATGATACAATTTATATAAAGACGATCAATCTATATTGTTCACTTCTGCAGTGCATGGAAGCTTCACTTTTGCCTTTGTTCAAAAAATGATAGTCTACACCTGCAATTTTATACTTGAGGCCTTGGGACTTTTCACTGGAGTTACTGGAAGATCTCCTGACTAGAAATTGAAAACTCAAAGAATACCAAGAAATGAACAAGTTGAGAAGCCCACTCTTCGTTTGCCCTTCCAGATGTTTTCGTACTTCTCTCACTTAACTGCTGCTGTAACTCGGGGAAGCAAGAATTCCTCATCTTTTGAATGAGGAAGCCAAGGCTTAGTGAAATTGACTTATCCTGTAAGTGGAACTGGAATGTAAACTGAGGCTGATGAACTGTGATGCCTGTGCTCTTTTGTTTTTCATTCCCTTAGGGTGGCTAAAAAGCCTAGGATTTAAACATCCTTTGCCCTCTTAAGAACAGCATATACAAACAAGCCAATTATGCCAAGTTCACTCGCACTTTCTAGTTCATTCCTTCTTATCTCATTTCCCTGGCTCTTCCATTTCCCAGAGGAGAGCCCAGAGTCTCTGATATTTTTGCAGCAGCTGAGATAGGCGGGTAGGCTACACCTCAAAGGGCATTTGGCGGTGTAAGGCCTTCACTCAGTCACAACATAGTCCCTGGAGTAAAAGCATATCCTCCAAAAGGCAGCATTAGCTGTTCCAACCAGCAATTAAAATAATAAACTGCTGCTTTAGTCATTTGGGTGAGTCACAGCAGAGGATCTGAATGCCTTTATAGAGCAGAGTGGGAACTCTCTGGCATGTATGCGAGGCCCTGCTGCTAGTGGGGTGAGACCCATGTAGGGCTAATACTGTGCTGGCACGAGCACCAAGAGATTTGTACTGGGGAGCATTAGAAAGGTTCGGGACCTTGAATGCCCTGCTCCAGGAGGCAGAAGCCAATTTATTCTACTAGCAAGCCGCCTCTGAGTTTTACTGGGGTTACTGCCCATTCAGCAAATCCAATCTCCCAAGCACCAACTTCCCTAAAAAATGTGGCTAAGTCCCTTTCCTAGGGTACTTCCTGGATGGCTACAAAACTGCTGTTATCTTTTGAGACTTTCCTACTCCCAGAGGGCTCTTCAGTTTTCCAAAATGGGCCTTCTTCCTCCTAATGTGCAGATCTATTTGTTGGGTGGCCACCCAGAACATCTGATCCTGTGCCATAAAAATAAGGGTGGATGGAACGTCTTCTTGAGCCCACACAGACCCCAGGGTTAGTAATATACATGTTCTACACAGAAACAGCCCTTGTGGGAAAGAAGGCCCAGCTAACCTATAAAATACATACCAACACAGAACCAACTGTGCCATCTATTGATGTAAACAGCACATTACATGCATGCTAGTCAGCCAGCCAGATAAACCAAAAGAATGAAGACAAAAGAACATTGGAAACAGTTTCTTTCTTAGAACTCTCTGTATTACTCTTCGTATAACATACGGCTTTTGAAAAGTTACTGTTTAAGCTCACTAACCATTCCCCTGTAGCACCCTAATTAACTAGATATCAAGTTTGATCCAAAGGACTGACCCTACTTGGATATATTCTAGAGTAGCAGGACAGATGGAAAGAAAGAAAAAATAGTCAACTGTGATCATAAACATAAAAAGGTTGAAAAATTATGTCCAGATAAAAAGACCATAGGGTAATACATTTTTTTCTTCTTTCTACTTTTATTTTTCAAATTTTATTTACATAAAAATATTTATCTGGGTAGCAAATGGGTATTTCAAGAAAATACCAAGCACACAATTTAATCCATTCCCACAGCGCAGTGAAGGTGCTTGAATGAAAAAAGGGCCAAAGGTGCCCCCGTGTGGCCACAGAGGAAAATGCTGTAGTTTAAGATGGAGAGGCTACTACCTTTTTTTTTTTTAGGTGATTTGAGAGAGAGGAAGGGAGAGGGACAGAGAGTTAGAAACATCAATGATGAGAGAGAATCATCGATCGATGATCGGCCCTCTCCTGCATGCTCCTTACTGGGGATCAAGTCCACAACCCGGGCATGTGCCCTGACCAGGAATCGAACCGTGACCTCCTGGTTCATAGGTCAGTGCTCAACCACTGAGCCACACCAACCGGGCGCTACTACCTCTTTTTAAGAGGCCTTGGGTTTTCCATCTTTTCCACACCTTGCAATTGTATTACTTGTAGAAGTTGGTGTAATCACATCATAAGCTTTTAATTATATCAAGAGGAGAGATTTCGTTTTATATATATATATTCACACACACACACTAAAATTTTAAGTAATCAATATGAACCCTTAAAATTAGTGGAAACTCTACCACAGAGATGCCAACCCTGCTAGGACATGGAGCATTGCTCTGGTAAGTGAAAAATCAGGCAAGGATGTGGGGTGAGGGAAGCAAACTGTTGGAAGCAAAACAGATTCCAAAGAACAAAAGCAGCTTTAGTCCTCCTTGGAAAACAAGCTCAGCTTCTGTTACCATTTGAGTTATAGGAGATCAGAAGCCAGTGCCAGGGACCAGAATAGAATTTAAGATCATACCACAAAGATTTAATTCCATACCAATCCATCAATATGAACGTGACCTCCAGACATTTAAGGCAAGTATCATTCAACACGATACATGGGTCAATAACCTTTTTTTAAAAAAAAAAAATGTTTTTATTGATTTTGTTAGAGAGAGAGAGAAAAGGAGAGAGAGAGAGAGAAACATCAGAATGGCTGCCTCCCACATGCACCAGGACCAGGGAATCAAGCCCACAACATGAGCATGTGCCCTGACTGGGAATCGAACTGGCGATCTTTCAGTGCACAAGACAAAGCTCAACCAACTGAGCCTCCCAGTCAGGGCAATCACCTATTTGTTTAAAGAAAATAAATTGCTCTTTCCCCTATACCAAAGTTATATGCTATCACATCACATATCACACAATTATAAAGTACATGCATCATACCTAAAATAATTTTTAGATGTCTTTTAAAAAGGTTTTCAATGGCCCAGCCAGCATGGCTCAGTGGTTGAGTGTCAACCTATGAATAGGAAGTCATGGTTCAATTCCTGGTCAGGGCACATGCCCAGGTGGTGGGCTCAATTCCCAGTGTGGGGCGTGCAGGAGACAGCCGATCAATGATTCTCTCTCATCATTGATGTTTCTCTCTCT
Organism: Myotis yumanensis; assembly: GCF_028538775.1. NCBI lineage: Eukaryota > Metazoa > Chordata > Mammalia > Chiroptera > Vespertilionidae > Myotis > Myotis yumanensis. The sequence goes on along the minus strand of NW_027223767.1, from coordinate 17,996,085 downwards.
CTCTCCCTCTCCCTTCCTCTCTGAAATCAATAAAAATATATTTTAAAAAATGTTTTCAATGTTCTCATTAGATATCCAAATGCAAAGACGACACTCACAGCTCTAGCAGTGGAAGCTTCCCTTGTCACATATCTTTTAAACTCTAAGTGCATTGACAACACCTATAAAACCTCCTCCATGACACCAAGCCTTAAACCTGGGACAATGAAACGTGCACACATCTTTGTTGCCTCCAGTTACATAGCTTATTCTCTGGGAATCTCTAAGTACTAGATCTAAACAAAGGCTAATACTGTGCCTGAAATATATTTTGATCAGGCAAGGAGTATAAATACATGCACTACTGTTATAACATGGAAAAATACTTATAAGGTATAAAATGAAAAAAGCGTAATATAAAACTAAATACACAGCATGAGTACAACCAAAGTTAAACCCAATCACACACCCCATCTACAGAAAGAGAGACTGGAAGGAAATACTAAAACACCATTAGTGGTTGTGTTTGAGAAGGTTGAGACTAGGAGTGACTTTGTTGCTGTTTTCTTTCACTTTTCCAAATCTTTAATGAGCACATGCTAGATTCTTTTTTTAATGACACAAACAAGCAAAAAATAAATACTTATTGGCCACTAGTTGCCACCTAACTCAATTACCCTAAAATTCTATCAAGACAGAAATTTACCTTGGTTTGTTTGGGTCTGGCATATGATTCAAATGTGTCATCAGAGGTCAATACAGCAGGCTGGTGTGGGTGAGCACAGGAGATTATTGGACCAGAGGAATCCAAGACTATGCATTAAATCTTGGTTCTGTGTGACCCTAGGCCAAGACTGGTCTCCTCAACCTGTCAAATGAGAGGTTGGACTAGAACAGTGGTTCCTAATCCCGAGTGGGTTACTGACTGCTCTAAGTCAGGAACCCTTCTCTCCAGGAACAAAACGAAACAAAACACATATGCTCACAGAGCTTTTAAAAACAACCCAGGCTTGGCTGGCATGGCTCAGTGATTGAGTGTCGACCTATGAATGAGGAGGTCATAGTTCGATTCCCTTCCTCTCCGACATCAATAACATTATATTAAATTTTTTTTTAATAAAATAAAAAAAACCCAGGAGGTTTATGGATTCTCTTGAGGCTCACAGACCAGGTTAAGAACACTGATGCGTTACTATGTTATCTTCTGCAGCTGTTTCCATCGCTACAGGGAGGTATAACATAATCCTATTTTCATTTCCTGTATCTTTGCTGAGGGCCTGGCCTAGCTACTGGCAAAATATGCCAAGGTCATCAGTATTCTGCCCTAACCAATAGCCACCTTTCTAAAGTGTGGCTTAACTATTCTGCTCCGGTCTTCAATGTAGGTAACAAGGGACTCTGTCTGGCACCATACTCAAAAAAATTCAGTCTAAATAGAATAGCAGGCTGCTGAAAGTGAAGCTCAGCAGAGAGTAACCAAAACACCAAGAGAACAAAAAATGAGACTCCTTTTCCAGAGGCATTCCTGCTGAACCCTGACATTCCAATTAGAAACATGTTTTAAGAACATGGTTATCCTGGCCTCAGAATTCTCCTATGCTGCCTGACTGGTTTGGCTCAGTGGATAGAGCGTCGGCCTGCGGACTGAAAGGTCCCAGGTTCAATTCCAGTCAAGGGCATGTACCTTGGTTGCGGGCACATCCCCAGTGGGGGGTGTGCAGGAGGCAGCTGATTGATGTTTCTTTCTCTCTCATCGATGTTTCTGACTATCTCTCTCCCTTCCTCCTCTCTGTAAGAAATCAGTAAACTATATATATATATATATATATATATATATATATATATATATATATATATATATATAAAAAAAGAATTCTCCTATGCTAACAGGTAGGTAAGTACAGAGGGTATTACTAAGGAACCAACACCAAAGTAGGAACTGATCAGCTACAACTGATCTGCCAATAGATGAGAATTTAGGCAACATAACTATCTTGCTCCATTTCTTATTTTTATCATCATTCACCTATTCAAACTCAAGAGTATATTTCCCCAACCCCAGGATTCAAACAGGATGGACAGTTTTCAATTCAGAATTACTCTTATTTTAAAAACAAAACAAAGCTCCATTTCAAATGTCATATACTAGTAAAACTACTACAAACAGTACTTTCAACAGGTTGGAGGTAAGGGTATGGCTTCATTCTGTTGTGTCTCAGTCACTCATATCTGGGAGTTTTGCTTACCTAATTGTTTCTGGAATAAGCAACATCAAAACGGACATGTCAGGAATGTGACGTTTCCAGGCACTCCCCAGATCAGCCCCTCTTCTGGGATTACTAAGCTTCCTCTCCCTGACTCTCCCACCATCTACCAATGGAGGCCAGTTCTTTTCCTAGGACTGACTCAGGGGCAGTCAATCATATGTACCCAGAGAAAGTCTTCAGTCTTCAAGGTGACACTAGAAGAGGGCACAGAGCCTATCTGCCCAGGTGTACTGCCTCCATTTGGAGGATGAGAAAGCAGGAAGCTCTGTACAGTTCTGACCCAGACCAGGTTCCAAAAATAATCCTTTTGGCCTCAGAGAAGCAGTCTAAAGCTAAGGTAATCAGTTTAAATCCATTATGAGTGTTCTGATGGCTTTTTGTTGATGCTGATAATCACAATTCTTCCTCCTGAACTACCATACTACAATGACCTGTAACTTAAAAAAAGGGGGTTGGGGGAGGTCTAAAAATGAATTAATTTGTTTTTGTTTTTAAAGGTAATTCCACATAATGCTACCAATAGACCCATGGTAGAATTCCTCTTGCCACCCCACAGGCCACTCCAAGCAAGCTGCTTTATAGAACTTTTCCAACTGTGCAAGAAGTTTGGAGTTAACTGGCAACAAGCCTGAAAATCTGGTTACGGATATAGGTACAAAGCTGGTTCATCAAATCCCTGTTCTGACCCTCAACCCAGTGCATTTCAACTAGGGCATCATCTACCTCCTTTTTAATGTTTATCAAACACTTGAAAAGGTAATGTCCAGCCACTCCTTGGAGAGGGTGCTCTTTTTCAGACACTGGGTTGATGAGCTGCTCAGAAGCCTCTCGGTCCTGGGCTCCATTGCTAGAGCCTTTACAACTTTCCAAGACCTCCATGTCTCCCTTTTCCTCACTCCTTTCATCCTCCATGGGTCCTGGGTTTCCTTCCTGGAAAAGCGAATCCTGGATTGGGCCATGGCCCTCAACAGTGGCTGACTCGCCTTCCAGTAGAGCAGGCCCACTCTCTGGGGGCCCCTGGGCCAAATCTTGGCTACTGCCAGACTCTTCGGGGGTGAGCTTTTTCTCTTCCAAGGCTTGGATGACATCCTCAGGAGCTCGAGGAACTTCTCTCAATTGTCTCACTCGTTCTCTTTTCTTTCTCCTTAAATGAATCCAGGAGTTTTCTATGGCTGTTAGGAAAAGGCTAACTTCCCCCTTTCCACAAGGAACTCGTTTATGCTGGACCTATTTGGAGGGAAAAAAACAAAATTTTATAGGAAATCATCCTCAAAACATTCCCCTCCCCCCCTTTTTAAAGGAAAATAAAATAAAAGATATAAGTACTTCTTCAATGTACATAACCAGGTACCTTAAGATCAGTGAGAATTTTTTCAATCCATGTCGTCACAACTACTATGCCTTCTTCCACTGTCCCCGAGCCCAAAGATGATGCTTTGAGGGATAATTCTTTCATCACAGACTCCAACACTACAAATGTGATGGGTTTCCTTGGCTTCTCTAATTTTCTTCGCTTACTTGGTGGTGACTAAAAGAAAAAGGAGTGGGAAAAGAGGGGAAAGTTACAGAAATAATTTAATGCATTATAATGAACTCAGGGAAATTTCCATGACTTTTATCAATCATAGAGCACTCAAAACACAAAGGCTTTTCTTTGGTATGTTTGTTATTATTTTTTTAAATTAATCCTCACCCAATGCTATGTTTCTATTGATTTTTAGAAAGACAGTAAGGGAGACAGAGAGAGAAAAACATCAATGTGAGAGAGAAACACCAAACGGTTGTTTCCTCACGTGCCCCAACTGCGGATCAAACCGAAACCCTTTGGTGTACAGGATGACATCCAACCAACAGAGCCACCTGGCTAGGGCTGCATGTTTATTTTTAATACTTAAAATAGGTTTAACACCACCTCATTTTACAGAAGGGAAAACTAAAACAGAGAGGCTACATAACCAGCTCAAGGTCACATAGGTAGTAACTGCAAAGTTAGGATGTGAACCCAAACCCAGGTTCCTTCTGCTGCCATACGATGCTTCTGGCGATCAGTACATAACAACTCCTCTAATAAGTAAATATCCTTAATCTACTTGTTGTGCCCCAGATGGGCCTGTATGATTATTTCCTTCAAGGCAATTCAAAGACCCTGGAGGCACTGTGTTCTTTTCTATAAAGAACTGCATGGCTTAAAAGCACCAACTTGTAGTCTGATAATCACAACTCTTCCTCCTGAACTACCATATTTGTTTAAACTTGCTGAGGCTTGAAAGAAAGAAGCTGGTGAGGCATAGCTTGTGAGATCACATGCTAGAAATGACCAGGGTACCAGGATCACATGGGCAGAAGAGAAGGACTGGTGAATTCTGTCTAATGTTCAAGCCAATCCAGTGACCAACTAAGCACTGCCTCTTAGCTGGGGAGAGGGGACACCAGTACAGATGAGAACAGTGGATTTGAAAGCTGGTTCATCTTCCTGTTTCAAGCTTGGAAAGTGAATTATACTCTACCCACTAGAGGGACTCAAGTTCCATTTTATAAGCCAAAAGACAGTGCTAGGAATTATTTCTTTAAAGTAAATACTTACTAAATGTTTTTTTAAATGACTCTGCTAAGACCAGATATATTATGGACACTTTAAGAGACAGACACCTACTTGTTGACAAAGTTTATCAAAACTTTAGAAAAATTAAGATAATTCTAAGGTCATGGTAAAAATAAACAGGTGAGGAGTATAAGGAAAAAGGCTAAAAAAGAAACACCTAGTTTAGCTTTGCAGATCTTTTCCTACAAAAAGGAGTCCCTGATAACTTCAGTTCTACCTAGAAACAGTGACAGAGCACATGCATATACACACACAGAAAGGTCTAAGTATTGGGTGAGGTCTTATAAGAACTAACCAGCAACACCATATCCCATACATAAACAACAAAATAAGCAGTTTATTCTATGCTATAAAACTACCAGACAGTATTTGTAAGTAACAACCTGTATTTTTCTCTATTATTCAATCATCCAGCATAAGAAACATAATTTCTAGTCTACAGAGAACCGAACACTTTGCACTAAGAAACTTAAAATACGATTATTAAACTCGGGAGGAAGAAAAATGGTGGTGTGTAGGAGGATGAGGCACAAGAATCAGATTCCGTAACAAAATAAACAAACGGAAACGGACTCACAGATACAGGGAACAGACTGATGGTTGCCAGAGGGAAGGGGGGTTAGAGACTGGTGAAAAAGGTGAAAGGATTAAGTACAAATTGGTAGTTACAGAACAGTCACTGGGATGTAAAGTATAGCACAGGGAATACAGTCAGAGAGGAAGAAAGACAGAGAGATAGAAACACCAAGGATGAGAGAGAATCATTGATTGCCTGCCTCCTGCACACCCCACACTAGGGATTGAGCACGCAACCCCGGCATGTGCCCTGACAGGGAATCAACCATGATCTCCTGATTCACGGTTGATGCTCAACCACTGAGCAACACTGGCTGGACAGGTGTATTTCCTTATATCAAAAAATAAACAATAGAAGGATAAATTATAAAACTGTTAAACCCATGGAGCAATGAGGGATTAGGGTGAGACAAGAGAAAGAAGCCAAACTTCTGATTATATCTCCTTTTAGATATTAAAACCATGTAAATATATTTTATAATTACAAAGCAAAATTAAGTAATACAAAAAAGGCCATCCCTAAAAATATAAAGTAAAATCAAACAAATAGAACCCACAAACAGGAAACATTCCAAATGACTTTAAAATCCAAAGGGGGGGGAAAATCTATTTTCATAAATTTTTTTGTTATTGGTAATGTTAATTTTGAGAACTGTGGTGAATCAGTGGGTCAAAAAAAATGAGTAATTATATTAGTACTAGAGGCCCAGTGCACAAAAATTTGTGCACTAGGGGGGGTCCCTCAGCCCAGCCTGTGCCCTCAAGCAGTCTGGGACCCCTCGGGAAATGTCCACCTGCTGGCTTAGGCCCGCTCCCAGGGGGATCGGGCCTAAGCTGGCAGTCAGACATCCCTCTGGCAGCCCGGGAGCCCTCGGGGGATGTCCACTTGCTAGCGGGGAGCAGGCCTAAGCTGCAGTCAGACATCCTTAGCGCTGCTGAGGAGGCGGGAGAGGCTCCCACCACCACCACTGTGCTGTCAGCCGTCAGCCTGGCTTGTGGATGAGGAGAGCTCCCCCTGTGGGAGCGCACTGACCACCAGGGGGCAGCTCCTGCATTGAGCTTCTGCCCCCTGGTGGTCAGTGTGTGTCATAGTGACCAGTCATTCTCAGTCGTTCCGCTGTTAGGGTCAATTTGCATATTACCCTTTTATTATATAGGATAGAGGCCTGGTGCACGGGTGGGGGCCGGCTGGTTTGCCCTGAAGGGTGTCCCGGATCAGGGTCGGGGTCCCGTTGGGGTGCATGGCCAGCCTGGGTGAGGGGCTGAGGGCCATTTTCAGGCTGGCCATACCCCCTTCAGGGTGGGGGTACCTGCTGGGGTGCCTGGCCAGCCTGGGTGAGGGGCTGATGGCTGTTTGCAGGCTGGTCAAGGCCCCCAGAGGAGACTCTCACCCCATGGGGGTGTGGCCAGCCTGGGTGAGGGGCTGAGGGCCTTTTTCAGGCTGGCACAGCCCCTTCAGGGTGGGGGGTCCTGCTGGGGTGCCTGGCTAGCCTGGATGAGGGGCTGATGGCCATTTTCAGGGTGGCCACGCCCCCCGGAGACCCAAGCTCCCAGCCTCTCCTTTTGGGCTGGAAGCAGGTATCTGGGATTTATTTATCTTCTATAATTGAAACTTTGTAGCCTTGAGCGGAGCCCAGGGCTCGCAGGGCAGGCGGGAAGCTTGGCTTCCTCCATCGCCGGGGGGCAACCCAAGCCTCCTGCTCGCTCCAGCTCCGTGGCCACCGCCATCTTAATTGGGTTAATTTGTATACTCACTCCTGATTGGCTGGTGGGCGTGGCTTGTGGGTGTAGCGGAGTGGCAAAGTGATGGTTAATTTGCATGTTTCTCTTTTATTAGTGTAGATGGCTAATGACTGAGATTGCTGACATGAGATTTTTAAATGGGAGATATAGACAATTGGTGATATTAAGTAGAAACAGAATAGAAAGTACAGCATGAACTTAGAATGTATTTCATCTTTAATTCCTAGCTCTATCCACTGAAAAAGCCTAGAAATAATACCAATTCAGTAATGACCAACCTAGTGCCCAGAGAGCTCTAAATACCATTTCCCACTAAAATCAACCAGAGGTCCTTGGAGAAATGGTTGATTCCAGGTCTGGGATAGAAAAAGATATGAGCCAGAACAACCTGTCACACTACAAAACAAGGAAGCTACCAAAGCCTACAATGGTCTCAGTAAGAAGACTCAGGAGTCAACGTGAGCAAACTTCCCAAGGCCACAGATGGACATCCTGTGCATCCATAAAAATAGTAAAGTGTAATAAATTGAAAAATATTGAACGTGTAAATCCATGAGTTTATAATACTTTCAAAACAAAAACTAAACCACCCTCTTTGGTCACTTTTGGAGATGCTGGGAAAACACCAACTCATCATTCTTAAAATTGAAAACTAAAGCAAAATAATCAAGCATTTATCTTGCCTTTACTAGATGAACTTTCGGGTAACAACATATTGATAAAGGCAAGTTTCTCTTTAGATCATCAATGACTGTTCACATTACAAAAGGACACAAGCAAACATTATGTGCCTCCTGATGGAAGTATATACCACACACCACCTAAAAAGTAGTCTTGCCCTTCCACTCTCCCAAATCAAACCTGTATATGAGCAACTCTCTAGATCTAACTACCAATTTACAGGAAAGACAAGGTCTGAGGAACATATTAATTAATACCATGAAAACCTACTCAGAAAAATCCAGATGTAAAAAACTCCACAAGACAAATAGGCTAGTTTCTTCAACAAACAAGGGAGAGAGGAAGATAAGCAGGGGAGGAGAAATAGAGGGAGAGAGAGAAGGAGAAAAGGGGGGGAGGAACGCACTACAGAGTAAAATCGATTTAAGGATATATCAATCAACTGTATAAAATGTAAGATTCTAGTTTGACAAATTTTACAACGTCGGATCAACTATAGAGTTGACATGACGAATTACTGTTAATATTTTAGGCATGATTATGGTATTATGGTTATCTTTTAAATCTTTACCTTTAGAGATAAATATGAAAATAGTTATAGATAAAATAACTATGCTTCAGAATATCAGGGCAGAGGAAAGGAGTACAGATGAAACAAGAATGGGCATGAATGGTTCAATTCCCAATCAGGGCACATGACTGGATTGCGGGCTTGATTTCCAGTGTGGGGTGTGCAGGAGACAGCCAATCATGATTCTCTCTCATCACTGATGTTTCTATCTCTCTCCCTCTCCCTTCCTTTCTGAAATCAATACAAATATATTTAAAAAGAAATAAAACAAGACACCAAAACCATAAAGTAAAGAGAGGTACATTGGGTTAAATTGAAAGTATGATATTTTTAAAATAAAAAGGTGTTGGCAAGCTAACACCTGGGAGAAAAGATTAGCAACATACAGGGTGGGGTAAAAATAGGTTTACTACAGTTTAGTGCATGGAAAATAATCTATATATATAAAAGCCTAAGAGACCATTACAACCTGACGACCAACTGGTAGCTATGACGCTCACTTACCACCAGGGTCACGCTCAATGTAGGAGCTGCCCCCTGGCGGTCAGTGTGCTCCCACAGACAACCTCCTGCGGTCTCTCCCCGAGGCCGGCCAGGTGGTCAGTGTGGCCAACCTCCCGCAGTCCCTCCCCCCTGCCCCCCTGCTAGCCAACCTCCTGCGGTCCCTCCCCCTAGACTGGGCGAGATGGCCCCGATCGGCCCCCATCGCCAGCCAGGCTGAGGGACCCCACCCTTGCATGAATTTGTGCACCAGGCCTCTAGTACAATAATAAAAATGTAGTTAATAAAATAGACAAGAAATGCAGATACTTGACATAAAGAGAATAAATAGTGGATATCTAAAAAGATGTTAAACTTCATTAATTACCAGGGAAATGCAAATTAAAACACAATGATTTAACTGCTAGAATATTAAGTGCTGGGTATAAACAACCCCTTTAGGAAAATATACTATAGCTGAACTTACTCATACCCCCAAACCTATGGCCCAACAGTTCCACTCCTAGGTTTATACTCAACTAAAATGTAAAATCATGCACAAGAATGTTCACAGAAGATTATTCATAATACCTGCACACGGGAAACAACTCAAATGTTTCTAAATAGTAGAATGGATCAATTGTAGTATATTCAAATGATATAGTAATACTGTTCCAAAGGACAAACTCTGTTCTGCACCAATGTGGATGAATCCCACAGAGTTAATTTGCATAAAAGAAACCAGATACTATAAACAGGAGGTAGGGTTTAGTAATTAGGAGTGAGCATGAGAGGAATCTGGGTTACTGGTAAATAAGTCATTAAGATTTAAATCTACACAGATACGACTATATAAAAGCACATATCTTACATTTTTTTAAGTTTACCAAATTATTTATGAATAAAAACAGAATCAAGGCAATTAAAACTGTCTAAAGTTGACAAATGAAGTAGTAAAGATAAAAGCATACTTTTATCTAGAGTACTGTTATCCAATAGAACTTTCTGTGATGATAGAAATGTTCTGTATCTGTGCTGGTTAATATGGTAGCTTCTAGCCACATGTGGCTATTGGAACACTTGAAATATAGCTGGTGGGACTGAGTCGAGAAACTGAATTTTTAATTTAACTTAATTTAACTTAATTTAATTTAATTTAAATTTAAAGTCAATGCGCTTGTGGCCAGCATATTGGACAGCACAGATCAAGAGAGATGGGGGCACCACTATAGGACACAGAATCCACTAAAATATGTTCTCTCTGGGGAGTGGGATGTTATAAAAAAGTTGTGAGGGGGCTAAGTTTACTTTTACCATAAATTCTTTTGTACTATTTGCTGTGTAACTTTATGTGCTACTCTTTCTTTTGAGTATATAAAGCACATACTCAAAATTGTCAACAGTTCTTATCTATGGGTGGTAGGGTTTATGGTAATTTTCTTTTCTTCCTTAAAAAAATTATCCATATTTTCTAAAATGTTTACCAAAATGAAACATTTAAAAAGAAACACACACACGCACACACAGCAGCCCTGGTCAGGTAGCTCAATTGGTTAGAGAGTCATCCCTATGGGCCAGTGATGGCGAACCTTTTGAGCTCGGCGTGTCAGCATTTTGAAAAACCCTAACTTAACTCTGGTGCCGTGTCACATATAGAAATTTTTTGATATTTGCAACCATAGTAAAACAAAGACTTATATTTTTGATATTTATTTTATATATTTAAATGCCATTTAACAAAGAGAAATCAACCAAAAAAATGAGTTCGCGTGTCACCTCTGACACGCGTGTCATAGGTTCGCCATCACTGAACTAGAACAACAAATCAATGTCTCTCTCTCCACCTCTTCCTCTCTCTCTCTCAAATCAATAAACTAAAAAAAAAAAAGCTGAAACAAAACAGTACCTGGAATTAAATTCCCTCTTCTCTACTGAAGGAAGGAGGATAGGAAAAAAGCATACTAGTTTAGACATACATCTGTTTAGTAAATATTAAGTGCCAACTATCATATACTGCTCAAAAAAATTACAGAATAAATGAATGAATGTATGATTCCTGCCCTCAGAAAACTTCTAAATTAATGGATAAATCAAGATGTCTGTGGTATAAACGAATCACACAAGCTTGATTTTTATTAATGTTTTTATTGATTTTTTAGAGAGAGAGGAAGGGAGAGGCATAGAGAGATGTAAATATCAATAAGAGAGGAACATCATCAATCGACTGCCTCCTGCACACCCCTTACTGGGGATCGAGCCTGCAACCCAGGCATGTGCTCTGAATGGGACTCGAACCCTCCACCTCTTGGTTCCTGGGTTGATGCTCAACTGTTGAGCCACACTGGCTGGGCAAGCTTGATTTTTAAATAAACACTTAAGTCAAGCAAATATATTCATATTCAAGGGAAGGCCTTCGCCTTAAAGTAGTAACCTTGAAGGGCCAGTTATTACATTACTTTAAGAAACCACATAACAGTTTTAAGAAATATCTTCCAGCTATTTAAAAAAAAAAAAATCAAACCCACTTTTAAAGCACAGAGGTATTCTATTTTGGATAATATTTCAAATTAGCTATGTGGGCTTTGAAAGCAATTTTAACAAAAATCCTAAACTCCAAAAAGAGAGTTCCTTTAGGAATTAAAAATAATTAGAAACTGAAACCAAAATAAAATGGTTTGATAAACAGCAACAGAATAAATGTAAGACCTACTAACCTGGGGAGAGGGTTTGGGGTGACTGGTAACACTGAACCTGTACATGTAAAGTTGTAACTCAATAAAAAGTGACAATCCAAGAAAAAAAAAAAAGATTACATACTAATGTAGCATTGTAGTTAATTCTGTAAGCTGCATTGTGGGAAGAGAAAGGTAAAACTAAAAAAAAGAAGAAGAAAATAGAATTAACCTTTTTTATTATTTATAAAATTAACCTTATTACTTGTCATACTTTGTAAAAATAACAATGGAACCAAATGATAAATATAGTGTATCTTCTCAGATTGTCAATTTGACTCAATATTAAAATTGTTTAACTTTTAAAAAGTGAAAATAAAAACATATATTATGGAATAGAATACAAAATTCAAATAGATTTTATTTTATTTTTAAAAATATATTTTTATTGATTTTTAGAGAGAGAGAAAGGGAGAGGGATAGAGATAAAAACATTGATAAGGGAGAAAGTCATCAATTGGCTACCTCCTGCAATGCCCCACTGGGGATAGAGCCCACAATCTAGGTATGTGCTCTAACTGGGAATCAAACTGGTGACCCTCTTGGTTCCTAGGTCAACACTCAACCACTGAGCCACACCGGCTGGGCCAAAATTCAAATAGATTTTAAAAAGAGGAGACTTCATGAACATAGAATGCTTCCTGGGAACTTCTTTATTGCCACCTTGATGCTCAGGGGTTTGTCAGTAACTGTTTTCTGCTAGAGCTGGTACCTCAGTGGAAAAGTCTGAGAATCACTTTACCACATCATTTGTTCTTTTATTTTCATTCATTTAACAATTATTTGAGGACCAGACACCATGCTAGTTTGGTGCCACATAAAAGATACAATGATGGGAATATGGACAAAGTACTACAATGAAGACAAGAGAAGGATCCCAATAGCAGCTTAGGAAGAGTCAGAGCAAGCTTTACAGAAAGTAGTATTCGAACTAACTTGATAGATGAGGAGTCTGATGGTCAGAGAGGAACCTCCAGGCAATTTTTAGTTATCTAGTGACTATCTGAACATTCTCTCTCTCTCTTTTTAAAAAAATATTTTTATTGATTTTAGAGAAGAAGAGAGATAAAAACATCAATGATGAGAGAGAATCACTGATTGACTGCCTCCCGTACACCCCACACTGGGATCGAGCCCGCAACCCGGGCATGTGCCCCGACCAGGAATCGAACTGCGACCTCCTGGTTCCTAGGTCAACGCTCAACTGCTGAGCCATGCCGGATGGGCTAGACCAGTGTTTGGCAAATCATGGCTCGCGAGCCACATGCGGCTCTTTGGCCCCTTGAGTGTGGCTCTTCCACAAAATACCACATGCGGGCGCGCACGTACAGTGCGATTGAAACTTCGTGGCCCATGCACAAAAGTCGGTTTTCGGTCTGGGCGAGTCTATTTTGAAGAAGTGGCGTTAGAAGTGGGGGTGTCGATTGGTCGGGTGACCAGAGACGTGGCGCAGGTGGGCCTCGGGATACGCAGCGTGCGATTCATGCACGAGTTGAGTGAGCCAGTCAGTCAGCAGTCTCATTGTGCAGTGATTAGTGGTTGGAAGGGGTCGACCTCAGCAAACGTACCTCAATTAGATTGAGGATGTTTTTAGCAAAGGCCAGCTTAGCAGTACCCTAAGTTAATAACAATGTACCTACCTATATAGTTTAAGTTTAAAAAATCTGGCTCTCAAAAGAAATTTCAATCGTTGTACTGTTGATATTTGGCTCTGTGGACTAATGAGTTTGCCGACCACTGGGCTAGACATTCTCTTTATGTAAAAAAAAAAAAAAAAAAAAAAGAGCCTCAGAAAACAGTAGCTCAACATTACTAGAACATCAAATATGGGGAGGGGGGTGAGAAGAAATGGTGGGAAATGACAATACAGTATATTTTACAGGCACTGTGTTAAGTACATTTAATCCTCAAAACCCTATGTAGTAGGTTATTATTTCTTAATTCCCATTTTATAAGTGAGGAAATTGAAGCTTAGAGAAGTTAAGTAACCTGCTCCACATAAAGCTAGGTAGAGGCCAGCTCACAAAAGGCATTTTCTATACACCATGCAATACTTTTGGTGTGATCCACCATGCCAGAGTTAAACAAATTACCAATACAAAGTACGTATGTCACAAAGAAGGTTATGGAGAATACAAATGACAGAAAAAAGTAAGTACAAGTCCAGAGATTTCTATGGGCTGAATGGTTAAGAAGGTTTTATGCAGAAATTGGAATTGACCTGGGCTGCAGTAGAGGGAAGTCTGAGGGAAGGACCAGACAGAGAACAGACTGTGAGCTATGACTCTGCCATCATGAGAAGTCAGCGGAGGCCAATATAGGAGAAGACAGTACAGTCAGAAAAACAGGGAGTGATTAGGATGGAAGGGAAAGTTAAGGACAGATTTGGGAAGTCCAAGGAGCCAAGTGAGCTATACTTCCCACTGGCAGTAAGTAGACACTCAGGAGTTTTTGAGCAGAATGGTGAGCTAAAGGATGAGCCCAAGTGACTCTTACAAGAGAAGAGAGGCCTACAACCAAGATGATGCAGGCCTACATGAGCAGGTTATTACACAGCCAGACGGAAACAAAAAGCAGTACTTTGGAAAGCAGAGTATTAGAGTGATTAACAGCAAAGGCTGTGAAATCACACTGATTTGGGTTCCAACCAGTCTTTTTAGAGCCTCCAGTTTACTCATCTAGTAAGCAGGATTAATACCACCTAATTTACTTAATGTTGTCAGTTTTTCGATAAAATGACAATGTGTGTGAAGTAAACCATTCAAACAACAAAGACTACATCTAGTGCTTCAAATCTACTAAATCTATTAATGTACTACTTGCAATGTTGCACCTTAGTACAAGTTCTACATCAAGCATGTCAAACTCAAAGGCTAACACGGGCCAAATAAACAAGGTTTAAGTTTATGTGGGCCGCAAAAAACAAAAGCTTCAATTTTCATAGAAACATAGGTTTAATAGTTTTATTTCAATAGAGACACGCTGAATACAAAGGCCTGAAATAAATGAGTAACTGTTATGATAAAATAATAGAACATTTTAATAAAAATTAATATTTTTTTCTTGAACATTAACTCACCAGACACTGAATAACTGCACAAATTAATAAGCGTAACTCAAATAAACCTATTTTTCTTGTTCTCCGAAAGCAAAATATTTCCTGTTGCACACACCAAACAAGTCAGTACAAGACTAATGACATGGCAATCGGCTACTAAAATATTCGCTGCTAGTATTAGTGGAGAGAAATGGTGCGCCTGCATATAAGATGCGTAAGGGAAATGAATGCAACATGATTATAGTAATCAGTCATTAACGAACGTTGTAGTTTGTTATTAATAATTACATATAAAAGGATATTGTAAAAATTAAGTTACGAAATTTTTATTAAAACGTTTCTTACATACCGTTATATTGGCTGGGTCACAAAAATATTTGTTATGGGGCGCATTCGGCCCATGAGTTTGACATGCTTGTTCTACATCATTCCTTTCCACACTCAGGAAAATACTTACTGAGCACCAACTATGAGTCAGACAACAACAATTTCTCCTCTATGAAGTCATCTCTGACAAGCCCAACTGCTGCCTTTTCCGAACTCTTTCAACCGTTCTGGTCCCTACCATTCATTTTTGCACTTACACACAATTCTGAATCAATCCTTCATGTTTTTCTCTCCCATAAAACTAACCATCATAAGGAATAGAAAATGGTGTCATTTCTTTGGTTATTACCACAATGAATAAGAAAAGTAAATAAGAAAAGGGTCCTTAGCTTTGGTTTTGCTCAAGAGCTCAGCTCCCTAATCATCACATCTATTTTATAACGTATAACTTAGTACAGTACTGGTTTTCAAACCATTTCTTAACAGCAAATCCTTTGAACAAATATAATCAATACATAAAATTGCTAAAAGCAGATCAGCTCTGGGTAAAATAAGAGTGAGGCGTGAAGTATCAACCTGATGTCTACCCACAACTGTCATCCTCTGGGACACCTAAAAGGAATCCCTAATCCCTCTGGAACTAGTTTGAAAACCTATGGAGCCTGGTCTCTGTGGCTCAGTGATTGAGTGTCACAGTTAGATTCCCGGTCAGGGCACATGCTGGGGTTGCGGGCTTGATCCCCAGTAGGGGGCGTGCAGGAGGCAGCCGATAAATGATTCTTCCTCATCATTGATGTTTCTATCCCCATCTCCCTTTCTCTCTGAAATCAATAAAAATAATTTTTTTAAAAAAGGACTTCTATTCTAAATAAGAGCCATCCCACTAACTTGATGTGCTCATTAAAAAAAAAAAAAAAAAAAAAAAAAAAAAAAGTAGAGCACTGTCAGGAGACCCCAAAACTCTGACACTAACAAGGCTACCTAATTAATGTGACCCCTTCCCTCCCTCTGATCGCCAAAAGGCCCTCTGGTTATTACTCTCTAGATGGGAAAGTCCCAGGAAATATCTTGAATTCAGAGGAAGTACTTTTTAAAACCAGAGTTGTAATGCTTATACCATGAGTGCACAACTTGCTAGAGCTACATTATTTTTCCTTTTTCTTTTAACAAGCCTCTAACTTCTGAAAACAAAGCTAAAATAACACCTGAAGCAATTAGAAGAGAATCTGGGACAAAGAGGACTTCTAAGTGGCTTGTTAAAATTCTGTAAAGAGCAGTCTTTACAAGATGCTTCCTTACATTCATCATCAGTCAAAAATGATTGTACAAAAATTCTATCAACACTAGGACTCGTCTTATTGTTATTAAAATAAATACAGACAAAAGCATGGGCTTAGTGTAGGCACTGAATCAGCAGTGAATTAGAATTTTTCACCATTCAGCACCAACAGAAAGGAGTCAGTTAGGTCTGAGATAAGTGAAAACAGAAGTTGCCATAGTAACGCACACATTTACCCTAAAAAGGCCGGACTGGGGGTGGGGGGCTGGAAAGTAGGTCAATATTTCTGCCTAACTAGCTCTAGTTCTTGGCTTCCCCTCCTCATCTAAAGCAGCATCCTCCTCCTTCCCCACCCCTATAGGAGCAAGAAGGGGGAAATCAGGTGATAGTCACTCCTTCAAAAAAAGCAAGGGATGAGGAAAGGTCTAGCAGAGGGAAGGTGAACTAAGAGGACAGCCCACTGAAAACCTCATGAGTGCCCTGGGACTACCCCTGGGAAAGCAGTTGCTGATCAAGGGCACCAATGCTAAGAAACTGTTGCTGGGTTACCACAAATCAGAAATTGCCATTTTCCCTGTAGCAGTTTAAGTGCACCTAATGGAACACTTGGGAATGCATTATTAACAGCTTTGGGTTGGGTTAGTGCTGGGGAGGGATGAGTACCCTGGCATGGATGAAACCTGAGACCGTTAGCAACAGGCATGGTTAAAACTACGAATAGGGCTCAAAAATGGCCTAAAAGACAGAAAGGCAGGGAGGGAAGCTTAGAAGGTTCCTTTTCAAAGTCAGCTGATTTTGCTAACATAGAAACATAGTGCCCTTTGATACTCTGATCTGAAATAGCTACTATTCCAAGAAGGCGAGGGCAACCCTGGTCTCTAAGATGATGTGAAGAGTGCCAGGGCTCATAATTAGCTCTTCCACCCGCGGTGCCAACAAATGTGGGAAGCAAGTTAAACAGAAAGCATTTGGGAGCAGGTGCAGTTCCACTTCCCTGCAGCTGTTAGTGTCTGCATAGGAATAACCCAAGGCGTTAGTAATGATTTTAACAATTTGGTGTTAAAGCCCTGGTATTCTAGAAGATGACAAGATAAAGGAGGGAGGTCCAAAAAGCAGAAACATCTTTGTAACCAGTGAATATTTCAAACTCTAATCTCTACATATCCTGTTGTAGTCATTGTACAAAGGTGGGTCTAGGCTTCCATGGCTCAGGCCATTCAAACTTGACTGGGAAGCTTTTCAACCCAGCAGACTATTAGAAAGGACAAGCTCAGTTTCAAATTCAAGCTCATGTATTCAGAAACATCTGCAAATTGTCTGCTTGTACTTCTGCATGTCTCCACTCCTCTGCCCTATTAGAGGAGGGAAAGAGGGTCAGAGACACAGCAACATTTAAGATGACTTCAGAGACCACGAGCAGCCAACACCTTTGGAGAGGAGCAACCCTACTGTATGGGCAAGGGATTAGAGACCTGAAGGACCAGGTACCGGGCCTCCATCAATACTATGGGCAGTAGGAGCAGAGAGAGAGCAAAGTGCACATAAACATAAGGCAGGAGGCTATAGGCAAAGAAGGCCTGGGCTGGGGGGTTTGGGGACAGGCTGGGAGAGGGCAATGGGGCAAAAGGGGACATATGTAATACTTTCAACAATAAAGAATTAAATAAAAAATCTGAAGCAAATATGGCAAAATATTAAAATCTGACAGAATTGGTAAATGAAAACAAAACAAACCCCAAAAACAATGTCAATCACTTTATGAGGGAAATGTGAGAATAAACAAATACTATTCTCTCTTTTTTTTAAATATATATATATATTTTTATTAACTTCAGAGGGAAAGAGAGAGGGACAGAGATAGAAACATCAATGAGGAGAGAGGGTCACTGATCAATTGCTTCCTGCACACCCCACACTGGGATCTAGCCCGCAACCCAGGCTTATGCCCTCACTGGGAATCAAACCGTGACCTCCTGGTTTATAGGTCGATGCTCAACCACTGAACCACTGGGCAGATGCTGTTCTATTATGACTTCTCGGTACAGCCCAGAGAATTGACTCAGTCTCGCGAATTTGTATTTGTCTTTTACATAGAGCAGCACATAGGACAAGGAGAAGTTTGTGGAACAAATCACTCTCTAAAACATTCTATTACAAAAATGCTCAAGCTCAAGCATACACAAAGTAGAAAGAATAGGATAATGACCTATCATTTAGATTCAAAATTAATCAATATTCTAGTGCAAATCTTAAAGCCAAGATAGGGATCACTTTAGTGAAGGGTTCTAAGTGTTACACATCAAACCCCAAATGGCAAATTTCTATATTCAACCAGGAACCTGAAGAGATAGGTTCTGTATGAAAGCAGCAGTGAATAAAGGAAAACAGACGTCTATTTAAATATTTTTGTTGTTGTTAATCCTCACCTGAGGATATTTATTTTTTTCCACCGATTTTTAGAGTGGAAGGGAGAGAGCAGGAGGGGGCGAGGGAGAGAAGGAGAGAGAAAGGGAGTGGGAAAGGGAGAGAGAACAAAAACATTGACCTCAGAGAGACACATGATAGGTTACCTTCTGCACACACCTCAACTGGGAGTAGGTATTAAACCTGCAGCCCAGGTACATGCCCTTGACCGGGAATCGAACCCATAGCCCTTTGGTGCATGGGCCAGACGCTCTAACCATTGAAAACATCAGTCAGGGCCCATTTAAATTTATGAAGAATGTCCAACAGGATAATTATATCTGCAGGTATTTCTACAAGTTATATTATCTGCATTTTTAATTCCTAAAATATATATTTCCAATTAATTTATGTTTGCTGAGCAAGAATCACTGTCTTGCACCAAACTATGAAAAAGGCTCCAGTTACCATCGTCAGCCTTACAGGACTGTCACGTTTACAACCACTTTTCATTCTGATGCAAACATTTGGAGCAAAGTTAAGAAAAACAGGAAAGCATAGATTTAGTTCATTTATGACCTACTACAACCCATCCTGTGCTGGCATTTGTTGAAGCTAAAGCAAGGTTTGTACTTACTGGAACTGTTACATCATCATAAAAACTCCAAGCTAAGGCCCATCTCATTGTCCGACCTTGACAGAATTCAGTGTAGGTGACTTTAGGAACCTGAAACCAACAAACACAGCATCTTATCAAATTGAAGTCATTCTATCAATATGTTTCTGGCCGCTGCTTCATGTGAAATTGTGTCCCAAAACAATTATGCATAGCTGCCTAATAATCAATGAATAAATTATCTCTCAACAAAGTTGTGGCATTTTTCCCTCCCATAAAACATTAGAAAAAATTTATAGTGCTGGCTTGACATCCAAATATATGAAACTTCCAAAACACAGCTCTTCAAAGAAGCATTGGTAAAATGATTTGAGTGGTTTTTTGTTTTCTTTTTGTAAGAAAGCAAGCCACCAAATGACTAGACACACCTATATAGTCTCCCTTTTGTCTATCAAATTTTAAGAAAACAAAATTGCTTTGTAGCTGTTATAATTTTAACAAAGAAAAAGTGTGGTAGGGAACATAGGGTAAGTACAATGTGAGAGAGAAACCAGAAATCAGAAATTTGGCTTCTACCACTGGACCCACATCTGATCTCTCTGGAAAGTCATCCTGCTAAGGCTTACTCATGCCAAAATACCATAAACTGGGACGGGCTATGAGAGGGGTAGTATTTATTTGCCACATGCTTTTTAAAACAGAAGCAAGGGGCTGAACTCATGTGGATTGCACCATAGAGGGACACAAACTGTACTGAGGATCATGTGGTTCTAGGTGTTTTTTGATAACTAGACGCATAACCCAGACTTAATTCTCTTAAGGTACATAGCCTTGAGTTTCTGCAGTTATAAAGGAGTCAGATGTGGCAGGTAGACACCAGGTTGTTTTATATTTTTTTAAAAATTTATTTTAGAGAGGAAGAGGAAAAGAGAGAGAGAAAGATTGACGGGAGAGAAACATCAATTGGCTGCCTCCTGCATGCCCCCTACTGCCTCCTGCATGCCCTCATTTGAGGATCAAGCCTACAATCCACGCATGTGCCCTTGCTGGGAATCAAACCAGTGACCGCTTGGTGCATGGGATGATGCTCAATCCACTGAGCAACACCAGCCAGGCAACATCAGCTTTTTAAAATTTTTGGTTTCTCTCTGACATTATACTCATCCTGTTTTCCCACTTTTTCTTTGTTATAAGCAATTGTCAAACAATGCCTTATTTAAATAATTTATGAGAAGTCTCTTTTGGCCTCAAAATTAAAAAATAAACAAGCAAAAACAAAACAAAAAGCCCATTGAAAGATTCAAGGTGTAAAGGAAAATCCTATACTCCAACTACCATCAACAGTAGATACACAAGAACAGTAATGAAGAAGGCTTACCCCTTGTACTCGAAGTTCTTCCTTCAGAGGAGCAAGGCTGCATTTCTTTCCCAGCATACAGCTATACCACCTGGAGGGGAAAGTCAGGCAAGTAAAACACTGTTTATGTGATTACTTTTTTTAAATCCTCACCTGAGGATATGTTTATTGATTTTAGACCAAGAGGAAGGAAAGGAGGGAGGGAGGGAAGGAGAGCGATAGAGAGAGGGAGAGAGAAAAAAAACATTGCTGTGAGAGAGAAACATTGATTGGTTGCCCGGACCAGGGATGGAACTGGCAACAATTTTTTGGTGTACAGGAAGACGCTCCAACCAACAGCCACCCAGCCAGGGCTATGTGGTTATATTTTTATTTTTTTAAATCTTTATTGTTCAGATTATTACAGTTGTTCCTCTTTTCTCCCCCCATAGTTCCCCTCCACCTGGTTCCCACCCCACCCTCTGCCCTTATCCCCCCCACTGTCCTCATCCATAGGTGTACGATTTTTGTCCAGTCTCTTCCCGCACCCCCCACTACCCTTTCCCTGAGAATTGTCAGTCCACTCCCTTTCTATGCCCCTGATTCTATTTTATTCACCAGTTTATTCTGTTCATCAGATTTTTTATTCATGTGATTTTTAGATTCACTTGTTGATAGATATGTATTTGTTGTTCATAATTTTTATCTTTACCTTTTTCTTCTCCTTCCTCTTCTTAAAGAATACCTTTCAGCATTTCATATAATACTGGTTTGGTAGTGGTGAACTCCTTTAGCTTTTTCTTATCTGTGAAACTCTTTATCTGACCTTCAATTCTGAATGATAGCTTTGCTGGATAAAGTAATCTTGGTTGTAGGTTCTTGGTATTCAGCACTTTGAATATTTCTTGCCACTCCCTTCTGGCCTGCATAGTTTCTGTTGAGAAATCAGCTGACAATCTTATGGGTACTCCATTGTAGGTAACTAACTGTTTTTCTCTTGCTGCTTTTAAGATTCTCTCTTTGTCTTTTGCTCTTGGCATTTTAATTATGATGTGTCTTGGTGTGGTCCTCTTTGGATTCCTTTTGTTTGGGGTTCTCTGTGCTTCCTGGACTTGTAAGTCCATTTCTTTCACCAGGTAGGGGAAGTTTTCTGTCATTATTTCTTCAAATAGGTTTTCAACATCTTGCTCTCTCTCTTCTTCTGTCACCCCCATAATTCAGATGTTGGTTCGCTTGAAGTTGTCCCAGAGGCTCCTTACACTATCTTCATATTTTTGGATTCTTTTTTCTTTTCTGGTTGGGTGATTTTTACTTCTTCATACTTCAAATCTTTGACTTGATCCTTGCGATCCTCTAGTCTGCCGTTGGATCTCTGTATAATATTCTTTATTTCAGTCAGTGTATGCTTAATTTCTAGTTGGTCCTTTTTCATATCCTCGAGGGTCTCACTAGACTTATTGAAGGTCTCACTAAATTTATCGGTGGTTTCTAGAAAATTCTTGAAAAACCTTATAACCGTGGTTTTGAATTCTATATCCAGTAGTTTGCTTTTCTCCATTTCTGTCATTTGTGACCTGTTTCTTTGTCTTCGCATTTTGGCTGCTTCCCTGTGTTGATAAGAGTGGCTTTCTGTGCTAGCTGTCCTAAAGGGCCCAGTGGCTCAGCCTCCCCAATTACCTGAGGTGGACACTCTTGGTGCACTCCTTTGTGGGCTGTGTGCACAATCTTGTTGTAGTTAAGCCTTGACTGTTGTTGGTATCACTGGGAGGAATTGACCTCCAGGCCAACTGGCTGTGAGAATCAGCTGTGTCTACGGTGGGAGAACTTCTGTGCTGGAGACACCCTTATGGGGCAAGACTTGCTTCAGTGGGGCTTTGGTGCTCACTGAGTCTGCCCCCTGAGTGTGTCCCTTATGGATCTGAGGAGTTGTAATCTGGATGGTCCCACTCTGACTACTGGGCACACTGGCACCTGGATCTCTAAGGAGGTGCTAATTTAGCCTCTGCCTGAGGCTACCCAGCAGGAGCTATGGAGAGATCTGCAGATTCCTCTTCTTTGTTTGGGGTTTGGAGGTGCCCAGATGAGGCTCAGCTGTGAAGCAATACAAGCTGCTGTGGGGCCTTGGGCCTTCTTTTGGATGTTCTGGATCTCTCTGACCCAGCTGCAGTTTGTTAGTAATTGTAGATTGCAAAGGGCCAGGTCATTCATATGCAAAAGCCTCTGCCACAGCTTGGGTGGGGCGGGGTCTCAGGGAATCAACAGGGCGGAGCAAACAGCTATGGCTGATCCTCATCCCTGCCCTAAGAGGTCCCCGGTCTCAGTGTCCTGGTAATCACTGCAAGCACCTCTGAGAGAAAACCGCCCTCGAGTTCCGCCCCCTGCCAGACAGTCCAGTTTCTCCCCGTATGAGTCTGGGTTCCCCAGAGTCTTGCCTGGAACTGGAGTCAAGGGCCGTCGGGAGCTTGTGTCTCTCTCCTGATTGAAAAAGACAACCGCGTCCTCGGTTGCCAACCCTTTCTGCGTGCGCCTCCGTACCTCTGCACTTTACTTCTGCACCTCCTTTGAGTCTCAGTGTGCTTTTCTCTTTCCTTCTAGTTGTAGAATTTCCACTCAGCCAGCCTTCCTGTAGTTCTGGATGATGTCCGTTTTGTCTTTTAGTTGTATTTTTGAAGTGGTTGTGAGAGGCAGCAATTTCAGGTGTTTACCTATGCCGCCATGTGGTTATATTTTTAAATTACGCATTATCAAGTGAACAAGATGAGAATAGCAGCAAACAAACACTGAGTTAAGTTATAAGTGACAATAACATGAATTATATGTAGACAAAGAACAAATCTAGCCAAGGAAAATAAGCACAAAGCAACTAAAAAAAAATAATCAAAACACTAAAAAACACCAATAACACATGAATCCACTAAGCCTCTCCAGTGATTGGGTGTCCATAAAAATGTATAAACAACTTAATAGCTGATAGCTCAATTCTGAAAATGAAATGTATTTTAATAAACACTGCCTTAATAATCATTCAAAGTATATGCATATACTTTTTGGAATACCCTATATTTGTTTTTTCACTTTGTTTTGTTTTAATATATTTTTATTGATTTCAAAGAGGAAGGGGAGAGAGAGAGAGAGAAACATCAGTGATGAGAGAGAATCATTGATCGGCTGCCTAGAGCCTGCAACCCGGGCATGTGCCCTGACCTGGAATCAAACCGTGATCTCCTGGTTTATAGATCAACACTCAACCACTGAGCCACGCCAACTGGGCAGGATACCCTATATTTGTAAGGTGAGTGAAAGAGGGAGAGAGAGGTCTGTCCCAGCTGGGTGATTCAGTTGGTTGGAGCATTGTCCCATACACCAAAAAGGTATGTGCCTTGATTCCGGATCAGGGCACATACCTAGGTTGTGGTTTTGATACCCAGTCAGGATGCACCGGAGGCAACTGATTGATGTTTCTCTCATACATGTTTCTCTCTCTCTCTCTCTCTCTTCCTATTTTTCTAAAATCAGTAACATATCCTCAGGTGAGGATTAACAAAAAAAAGAGAGAGAGAGAGAGAGAGAGAGAGGTCTCACTTGTAATGCTCAAAAAACAGGCCATTTAGCCTTAGGACAGAAATTAGTTAATAAATAACAATAAAGACATGTATACCTGAAACTAATACAATGTGTATCAATTATACCTCAATTAAAAAAAAACACAAAAAAACATGTACTGTATAAACACCCCTTCCCACTATTAAGAGAAATTGTAAAATCTAGCATGAACCTGTATTTTGAGATGCCCTCACTGGTAAATAAATTAAGGATACATGTTACATTAGAGTTCTACCAGAACATGAAATCAATTTCTTCTATAGTAAATACAAATTCAGAAAAGGAAGTGCAGAGAAGATGGAGTGAACTAGTTAAAAGTTAAAAGAACAGTCTCCCCCCGCTCCATAACTCCCCTCCTTCCAGTTCCCGCCCCACCCTCCGCCCTCACTCCCCACCCACTGTCCTCATCCATAGGTGCACGATTTTTGTCCAGTCTCTTCCCGCATCTCCCATTCCCCTTTCCCCCCCAAGAATAGTCAGTCCATTCCCTTTCTATGTCCCTGATTCATTATAATCACCAGTTCATTCTGTACATCAGATTATTTATTCACTTGATTCTTAGATTCACTTGTTGATAGATGCATGTTTGTTGTTCACAATTTGTATCTTTACCTTTTTCTTCTTCCTCTTCTTAAAGGATACCTTTCAGTCTTTCGTGTAATAATGGTTTAGTGTTGATGAACTCCTTTAGCTTTTCCTTGTCTGTGAAGCTCTTTATCTGACCTTCAATTCTGAATGATAGCTTTGCTGGATAAAGTAATCTTGGTTGTAGGTTCTTGGTATTCAGCACTTTGAATATTTCTTGCCATTCCCTTCTGGCCTGCAAAGTTTCTGTTGAGAAATCAGCTGGCAGTCGTATGGGTATTCCCTTGTAGGTAATTGAGTCTCTTTCTCTTGCTGCTTTTAAGATTCTCTCTTTGTCTTTTGCTCTTGGCATTTTAATGATGATGTGTCTTGGTGTGGTCCTCTTTGGATTCCTTTTGTTTGGGGTTCTCTGCGCTTCTTGGACCTGTAAGTCCATTTCTTTCACCAGGTAGGGGAAGTTTTCTGCCATTATTTCTTCAAATAGGTTTTCAATATCTTGCTGTCTCTCATCTTCTGGCACTCCTATAATTCTGATATTAGTGCGCTTGAAGCTGTCCCAGAGGCTCCTTACACTATCTTCACACTTTCGGATTATTTTTTCATTTTGCTTTTCCAGTTGGGTGTTTTTTGCTTCTATGAAGGATTAATTATTATGGAAATTTCCCTTTAAACATAAACAACTAGGAACTGGACATAATATATGAAAGAACTGTTTTTCAGACACTGGACAACTGCAGTAAAGACCTATGATCTCAGAGAGAAACAATCCTGGGGAGTTCTACCTTTGCCAGAGCTCACTGACTGAAGGAAATTTCCAAGCTGCAATGCAGGGTAAGGAAACTCACACAGAGCCCAAGAATGTTGCTGAATTGATGAGCTAGATATTGGAGTTCAGAGAGGCCAAAGAGGTAAGGATCTGAATAGCAGAATACAAAAGAGGAAGGAGCTGCACAGAAACAGAATTCTGGGCATCTGTAGAGGAGTCCCTTGGAATATTTTGCAGAATAGTTATTATCTGCACATGTGGGTTGGAACTCTATGAAGCTAGAGAAACAACTCTCAGACAGCAACAAACTGAATGGAGCCCAGACAGAGCTGGGACTAGTTTGTGGTTCTACTAGAGTGAGTAGAAAGCCTTTCTTAATAAAGGGGGTATCTGGTAGAGTTCTGGAAAGCATACTGTTTTGTAATGGGGCTAAGAGGCTATTCTATACACCCCACTGAAGCTTAAAAGCAAGACTCAAAAGGATCAAACTAATCATACGTAACTTAAGAAAGCATAAGAATAACCCTAGCTGGTTTGTCTCAGTGGATAGAGCGTGGGCCTGCAGACTGAAGGGTCCCAGGTTCGATTCTGGTCAAGGGCACATGCCCAGGTTGTAAGCTCAATCCCCAGGGGTGGCGTGCAGGAGGCAACCGATCAATGTACGTGCCCAGACTGGGAATCAAACCCCCAGCCTTCTGGTGTCCAGGAGGACACTCCAATAACTGAGCCACCCAGCCAGGGCAGTCCAACATTCTTTTAAAGAAACAAAATGAAACACAGTATCCTAAATCATAAGATTTGCAATATGTAGCATCCATGAAAAATTATCAGGTATTAAAAGAAGCAGGAAAATTACTCACAACCAGGACTGAAAAAATCAATCATTAGAAACAGACCAAGACTTATTTCACTTAGCATAATACCCTTTAGGTCCACTCATGTTGTTGCCAGTGGCAAGACTTCATTCTTTTTTATGGCTGAGTAATATTCCATGATAAATACCATATTGTCTTTAGTTTGCATATCAAAGGCAGGCTCAATCTGGGTCCTTTGCTATCTCTAAAAATTGGCTAGCCCAGGGAAGGGCAGTCTCTCTCCACCCAGAAAGATTTTCAAGACGTCAAAACATCATAATACATAGAAAATTAAGAACATTTACAATACAAAGCCAGACACAAAAATTTACATTCCATATGATTCATTTATATGAAAGTCTAGAACAGGGCAAAACGATATGACAAAATGATCAGTAGTCACTAGAGGCTGGGATGGGGTAAAGGAGCACCAGGGAACCTTTTAGGGTGATGGAAATGTTCTATATCTTGATTGTGGAGGTGGTTACATACACATTTGTCAAAACTCATGAAATTGTACGCTTAAAAGTGAAGAATTTTACTATATGCAAGTTATACCTCAATAACATATAAGTATATATAAATTTCTAAATGTGATATATTTCATACCTTCAAATATATAGAATTTCTTTCTAGTTTATAACAGTTTACAGTAGCAATAAATACTGCATTTTTTAAAGCATCACAATTACTCCTATGTCATCTGAAATTCATCTAACTGCACATTATTTATCTTTTTAAACCTCACCCAAGGAGTGAGGATATTTTTCCCATTGATTTTTAAAGAGAGTGGAAGAGGAGGAAGGGTAGAGAGAGAGGAGAAAGAGAAACATATGGATCAGTTGCCTCCCACAAGCACGTGCTCTTGCCTGGGAATCGAACCCTTGACCCTCTGGTGCAATGGCCAACCCTCTAACCACTGAGCAACACAGGTCAGGGCCACATTATTTTAAAAGAGAAATTACAGATTAAGGATATATATTATTATATTGCTTTAGAAATAGATTGTACAGTATTAACCAATATTTTGTCTTCATTGTTTGTGGGTTCAACAACAGGTGACTGCCTCTATTTTTGTTTCATCAATCCTTTTCCCTTTGAAAATAAAACAAAGAAATAATTGTTCTATCTAAACTATTTTAAACATAAAACCTGGGTAAATTTACCTAGAGCATAATCAATTTCATTTGGTGGTTTTAAAATGTTTGGACGAAAAATAATATGCTCCCTTTAAGACAGTGTATAAATGGAGAATAAAAATGAATTTAAAAGCCTTTGGTATGTCAGGAACAAGATGAAGAAAAATAAATTAAGAGCAATTAGTACTCACAAAGTAGTGTATAAAATAGGTTAATTAACACCTTTCTTTTTAAATTAACATTCCTTAACAGATTAGATCACAGTCACCAGAAGCCAAGAAATAGGCTAAAACAGAGGCAAAAGATACTATAAATTTCCTCAGGAGATGAAGAAAAGCCAATAATGCCAGGCTGGCCAGTGTCGCTCAGTGGTTGAGCGTGGACCTATGAACCAAGAAGTCACGGTTTGATTTCCGATTGGGGCACATGCCCTGGTTGCGGGCTTGATCCCCAGTGTGGGGTCTACAGGAGGCAGCTGATCAATGATTGTCTCTCAGTGATGTTTTTGTCTCTCTCTACCTCTCCCTTCCTCTCTGTAAAAAATCAATAAAATATATTAAAAAAAAAAAAAGATTTACTCTCATCAGTAAGTGTATGCAACAGTTAAGAATTATAGAAAAAGCAGAGGTAACTGGGTGTATTAAAAATTCTAATAGATCCCAGCTACTCTCAACAGGCATCCTGTGACAACTAATCAAAATGCAAGTAGAAAAAAAAATGAACAAAAGAAAGATCTAGTTACCCAAAAGACTTTGACCCCATTATACTATTTTAATGATGAAAGTGGCATTCTACTCTATAGAATTTAGCAATTCCTCTGAAACAGCAGGTTTCAAAAAAAGTATTCTGAGCCCTGGCCAGTGTGGTTCATTCAGTTGAGCATGGTCCTGTGCACCAAGGGGTCGCAGGTGCCATACCTGGTCAGGGCACATGCCGGGGTTGTGGGCTCAATCCCCATAGGGTGTGTGCAGGAGGCAGCTGATAGATGTTTCCCTCCCATCAATGTTTCTCTCTCTCCCTTCTCCCTTCCTCTCATTCTCTCTCAAATCAATAAAAACATATTTTTTTAAAAATTACTTTAAAAAAATTTTATCTTTATTGTTGAAAGTATTATAAATGTTCCCCCTTTCTCTCCCATTGACTACCTCTACCCCACTCCCTCCCTGTCTCCAGGCCTTCCCCAACTATTGTCTGTTCATGCATGAGCTATGCATATATGCATATAAATTCATTGGTTGATCTCTTCCCGCCCACCCGACCCCCTTCCCTCTGAAATACATACGTCTATTGCATACTTCAATGTCTCTGGATATTTGTTGTTCATCAGTTTATTCTGTTCACTAGATTCCAAATATAAGTGAGATCATATACTTGTCTTTCTCTAACTGGCTTATTTCACTTAGCATAATACTCTCCAGGTCCCTCCATGCTCTCAAAGGTTAAGAGATCTTTCCTTTTTACAGCTGCATAGTATTCCATAGTGTAAATGTACATTTTTTTTAATCCATTCATCGACTGATAGGCATTTGGGCTGTTTCCAGATCTTAGTTATTATAAATAATGCTGCTATTGTTTTTATTGACTTTAGAGAGAGAGGAAGGGAGGGAGATAGATAGAAACATCAATGAGAGAGAAACATTGTTCAGCTGCCTCCTGCATGCCCCCTACTGAAGATCAAGCTCTTTAAAAAAAGGAAAAGAAAAAGTATTTTGAAATAATTTCAAATGTACAGGAGTTGCAAGATTAGTACAAATGATTCCAGTATATTCTTCACCCAGATTCATCAATTAACATTTTCCTCCATTTGCTTGCTCTGTGTGTGTCTTTTTCTAAACCATTTGAGACTGAGCTACAGACATCATTGTGTCCCTTTAATCCTAAATATTTTGGCATGTACATTTTTAAAACAAGGACATTTTCTTTTATAACCACAAAACAATGATCAAATTGAGAAAATTTAACACTCATACAATATTATTATCTGGAATACAGTCTATATTCAAATTTCACTAATTATCCCAGTAATGTCTCCCTTGATGCAAGACCCAATCGAGAATCATGCATTTCATTTACATGTCAAGTCTTTTTAGTCTCTCAATCTGAAACAGTTTAGGTCTATTTTTTACTTTCACAACCTTAATATTTTTGAAGAACTGTCTTACAAAATTCCTTGAGGTGGTTTAACGTTTCCTCATAGTTAGATTCAGGTTATATATACGTGTACATACATATATGAAGAGCAGAGAGGTGCTGCTGTGCCCTTCTAGGTACCTCACATCAGGAGGTGATCACCTGGTCAAGCAGGTATTCCCCCAGCTTTCTCCACTGTAAAGCTACCATATTTCTCTTTGTAATTATAAGTAATCTGTGGGGAGATGCTTTGAAACTATGTAAATATCCTGTTACTCTTCAAATTTTCCATTGTTGATTCTTCCAAAAATCAATTATTACTATAACGATTACAAAATGATTTTTCTAACTTTATTATTCCTTCTACATTTATTAGTTGGCATTATACTGTAATGAAGAACATTTCCTCTATTCCCCTGATGCATTTTACTTGCTTATTTTATGCAGTGACTTAAAAGGCATTATTGTCATTATTCATTCTGAACTCATATTGTCCTATATTTGGCTTGAGCGCCTATGTTCTTCTGACATTTAGTACCATAAAAGGTATCCCACCAATCTTATAGACAAGGAAAATAAAGTGGCTTACCCTTTTATAAAGGCAAGTCAAAGTTCACAGAACTGGACAGTCTTTCAGCTGGAGCATTAACTACAATCTATTATAAAATCTACAATTGTTCCCTGCACTATTACTTAGAGTACCCTATAACTTACACTAGCACCTAGTCTAAAAAACAGAAAAGGAGGGAAAATTCTACATAAACATGAAATGATAAAGTAGTTGTAACATTTCCTTTCTACACCATGGACCTTAACATTTAAATCTACTGGAGTCCTAAAACAGTCAAGAGTTAAAATAATGGTATTTAATATTCATTATTATTAATTATATCAAATATATACTCATTTAATTCTATGACTACCCTGTGAGGTAGTTATTGTTACCCGATTTTACCAGTGAGAAAACAAAATTAAAATACAAGTCAAGCCGAAACTGGTTTGGCTCAATGGATAGAGCGTCGGCCTGCGGACTAAAAGGTCCCAGGTTCGATTCCGGTCAAGGGCATGTACCTGGGTTGCGGGCACATCCCCAGTGGGAGATGTGCAGGAGGCAGCTGATCAATGTTTCTCTCTCATCGATGTTTCTAACTTTCTATCTCTCTCCCTTCCTCTCTGTAAAAAATCAATAAAATATATTTAAAAAAAAAATCCAAGTCATGGAATCACATTCCAAAAGGCCCAGACTATTAAATTTATTGCCCATCACCAAATATGTGGATTATAACGAAATATAAGAAATATCCATCATCTGGCAGGGGGTAGAGAATGAAAAGGAAAAAGCAAAAGAGGGAGCTTGGGTGAAAGCAATATTAAGTTGGAAGTGTTAGATACAGAACTTTGGTTCCTGGAAAAATTGTAAAATCACTGCCATAAAGGGCATGAACTATAGACTGACAAACCAATGACAGAGTGAATTCAGGCCATGAGAAGTCTGATAAAGTCTGCTAATTTATTTAAAAAGTTAGTAGAGTGAGTGTCTAAAAAATAAAATGCTAGTAAGCTCAAATCATAGGCACAAAAAGTGAAAGGATGACAAGCACCTGCAAATCATCAATGATAGAGGGGCTAATAATGTCATATGTAAATTATACCAATTAAAATAAAGAGAAGGCTGTCTAACTAGAAGTCCAATTGCAGGCTGGGTGCAGAGGCTGCATGGGTGGTGCAAAGAGCACTGGACCAGAATCAGGACATACTAGTGTAAGTTCCAAGTCTCTAATCTGTACAACTTAGAGGCTGAATATACCTCCCAAGACCCTTCCAACTGCAAAATTCCTTAAGATACAAAACAAAACTGCAGTTGCTACAGGTGAGGTATCTTGAGTGCCATCACTGAGATCAGTCTAATAAATTGAACTTATTTCAACCCATAATGTTACAAATTCTGCTTAGTTCTGCACTTTACTAACAAAAAGAAAATAAATTAGAGGGATGAGAAGCAGGTGGGTTAAAATACTTGTTTTAATCCCTTATTTTTCAGAGCTTTAAAATATGCAGCTTCCACAACATTTTAAAATGTGAGAATTGCATAGCAGTATAAACACGTCAACTATAAAAATATGAGGGAGGGCATGAACAGGTAATATGTACAAGTGAAAATTGTCATGGTACCATGTGAAATTATAAACAATATTTGCAAATATTTTCAAGAAACATTGCTCTATTTTTGTTTAAAAAAAAAAAAAAAAGCACTTCATGCCGTGGCTTGTGTTGTTCAGTGGTTAGAGCATCAGCCTGTGCATCCGAGGGTCTCAGGTTCTCTTCCTGGTCAAGGGCATGCACCTGGGTTACAAGTTTGATTCCTAGCCCCTTTGGGGTGCATGCAGGAGACAACCAATTGATGTATCTTTCTCCTCCCCTCTCCCTTCCACTCTCAAAATCATTGGAGCCCTGGCCAGTTTGGCTCAGTGTATAGAGCATCAGCTTGCGGACTCAAGGGTCCTGGGTTCGATTCCGGTCAGGGGCACATGCCCGGGTTGCGGGTTTGGTCCCCAGTGGAGGGTGTGCAGGAGGCAGCCATCAATGGTTCCCTCTCATCACTGAAGCTTCTATCTCTCTCTCTCCCTTCCTCTCTGAAATCAATAAAAATATATTTTAAAAAATAAAATAAAAATCAAGAGAAAAAATATCCTCTGGTGAGGATTAACAAAACAAAAACAAAGCACTTTATTTCCTCTATTCTTCCCATTATCATTCCTCCTCTCAACTTGCCAGAGTCCTAACAGCAGACAAGACTGCTGAACCCTGTTTTTAATAAAGCATAACCAGATAAGGTGACACCAACCTCAAAATAGTCAACTCTCTAGAAACATGACAAGCTCTAGCAAGTTACCCTTCCTAGCAAATATATACCTTTCATTCAATTTGGGGGCTACCAGAGCCAGGTACAGGCAGACTTGAAACATACTGACCAATTTCTCTCCCTTAGAATGGTGTTCCTTTACAATGTATTTTTGTAGGTCAAATGGGACTTTGGGAATAATAATAATAGAATGGTTAAAAGCCTCCTGAAAATAACCTTCCCCATTTTCCTGGTTAGCACCAGTCCCCTCTAAAGATAACAAATACTGAAATGGCCACATGGCCCTGGTTCCCTCTTTTCATGAGTTTCAGACTCTGCTACCTTTCTGTAAGTCTATTTTACTTACTCTGACTCTTCCCAATGCTCAGCATTACATAAGTCTCTTTTTTCTACATACCCTCATGGATCTTTTAATAAATCAATTAAAAAAAAAACAATTTATTAACTTTTGGCTTTAATAATGTATAAATTTCTATAACAGACCATCCAATAATCCAGTTGCTTTTCATAAATATTTAAATAAACTCACATTTAACAAATCAGGATATCTGATTTTGAAACTGGCCTTTTAGCTCGGCAGATGTGGCTCAGTGGCTGAACCTATGAACCAGGAGGTCACAGTTCAATTCCCAGTCAGGGCACATGCCCGGATTTCGGGCTCCATCCCCAGTGTAGAGAATGCAGGAAGACAGCCAATCAACGATTCTCTCTCATTATTGATGTTTCTATTTCTCTCTCCTTCTTCCTTCCTCTCTGAAATCAATAAAAATCTACTTTAAAAAAAGAAAAGAAATTGGCCTTCTACTAAAATAAGCCGCTTTAGATACCTATAAATCCTAAAAAGTAAAAAGAAAAAATGTTTTCCCTATCCAGCTATTCCACTTCTGGGAATATACCCAAAGGAAGTGAAAGCAGGGAATTAAGAGATACTTGAACACCCTGTTCATAACAACATTATCCACAATAGCCAAAGCAACCCAACTGCCCATCAACAGATGAATGGAATAAAAAAAATAGTATATACATACAATGGGATATTATTCAGCTTTAAAAAGGAAATTCTAAAAAAAAAAAAAATCCAGCCAGTGTGGCTCAATGGTTGAGCACCAACCTATCAACCAGGAAGTCACAGCTCGATTTCTGGTCAGGGCACACGCCTGGGTTGCAGGCTCGATCTCCAATGTGGGGCGTGCAGGAAGCAGCCAATCAATGATTCTTTCTCCCACTGATGCTTCTATCTCTCTCTCTCTCCCTTCCTCTCTAAAATCAGTAAAAATACATTTTTTTAAAAAAAGGACATTCTGACACACTCTATAACATGGATGGACACTGAGGACATGATGCTAAGTGAAAGAAGCCAGTCACAAAAGGACAAAAACTATCTGATTCTATTTATATAAGGTACCTAGAATAGTCAAATTCATAGAGATCAAAAGTAGAATGCTGGTTGCCAGAGGCTGGGGGGAGAGAGGAATGGGAAGTTGTTTGTGTACAGAGTTTTACTTTTCCAAGAAGAAAGAGTTCTGGAGATTAGTTGCACAACAATATGAATGTACTTAACACTACTGAACTGTACACTTTCAGAATGGTTAAGACGTTAAACTTTGTTATGTACATTTTACCACAATTTAAAAAAAACACACAAAAACTTCTCTATGTCCCAAAGCTAAATTCTAGGGTTGAAAACCTTTTAGTTTTGAACTACTGCGTTATCCATCATTTCAACAACACTTAGCAGGGTGAGAATTCAAGTGAGACAAATAGCTCTTTTTGAGTACCTTATGCTGTTTAATAACAGGTGTGTTGCCCTAAATAATTAGCTTTTAAAAGGAATAGCCTTAACTCTCCTCTGGAATTGGTTAGTCATCTCAGTTTCCCTTCATTAAGTTCTTGATAGCTCAATATCCTCACATCTGTCATTGTTTGGGAGACTTGATTCCAAGAATATAATTGCTTCAAGGACTAAGCAACAAATTTATCTGGTTCATGGGGCAGATTTGAACCCATCTGTTTTCTAATCAAAAGCCATATTTGAATCTGTTTTATTCCATCACAGTATCGAAATAAAAGCAATGCAATCATATGGTATTTTCTTCCTTCCTATTCATGTAGTATAGATGACTACAGGAAACACAAATCAATTAAAGGCATGAGAGCATCCTTAGAAACACGGTCTCTGCATATTGTAAGATGTGCTACCTTTTCAATTTTTGTTTGTTCTTTAGAAAACTGTAATTACATTTACTCTAAGTGACATGGTTTCCTTTGGAATTACACAGGAGGAAAATATTCCCATATTGTAATAACCAACTTACCGCAATCTTTTTTTAAGTTGTAAACTGTCATGGATGATCCTTTTAACAAACTCTAATTCGCCTCCTTCTGCCATGATCTCTGTGATACCTCCTGTATTTACTGAACTAGGTGGAGGTCTTCGAGAATTTCGAGAGTTTACTCCCTGAACAACAACAAAAAACCCTGGTAAAAAATTTTACACTTTAAGACCAAATCTTTGACTGTAATCTAGTTCTAAATAAGAATGCTTAGGCAAAATTTTAGTTTCCAAATGTCATGCTAGCTTTTGGATTTAAAAATCATATAATCATTCCAATACTACATTTTAAAAACTGCATTCATGCAAATATTCCTTCCTAGAATCTTTTACCTTCCATCTTTGTGATTAAACATACAAAAATTTTACCTTTTTATGTACTCAATTCTGTCACTTTTTCTTTATGTTTTCTGTCTTGATATCATGTACAGCAAACATTCCAACCAAAGGTTAGATAAATATTTGTTTTCTTCTAGTACTTTCGTGGTTTTACTTTCTAAATTTAATTCACTCCTACACCTCAGACCATATTAAAAAAAAATAACTCAAATGGATCTAAGGTCTAATATAAAAGCTAAAACTCTTAGAAGAAAACATAACAATACATCTTCATGATCTTAGCTTAAGCAATGGTTTCTTAAATGGTTTCAAAAGCACAAGCATCAACAAAAACAACAAAACAGATAAACTGGACTGCCTAAACATTAAAAACTTTTGATCTGCAAAGGACACCATCAAGAAAGTAAAAAAGGAAAGCATCGAACAGATGGTCAAATTACAGCAGGAAGGCTGGGGAGTGCTGTGGACGGGGGAGCGGGGGTGGGGAGGGGGAATCAACCGAAGGACTTGTATGTATGCATGCATGTAAGCACAACCAATGGACACAAGACACTGGGGGGGGGATCAGGGCATGCGACAGGGGGTAGGGGAGGCTGGGGAAAGGTCAATGGGGAAAAAAAAAAGGAGATATATGTACTATTATGTGTAATGCTTTAAACAATAAAAAAAAAAATTAAAAAAATAATAAAAATAAAGGAAACAAAAAAAGAAAGTAAAAAAGGCCCTAGCCAGTTTGGCTCAGTTGATAAGAGTGTCGGTCTGCGGACTGAAGGGTCCTGGGTTCAATTCCAGTAAAGGGTACATGACCAGGTTGCAGGCTCAATCCCCAGTAGGGGGCGTGCAGGAGGCAGCCAATCAATGATTCTCTCACATCATTGATGTTTCTCTCTCTCTCTCCCTCTCCCTTCCTTTCGGAAATCAATAAAAATATACTTAAAAAGAAAGACAAGCCACAGAATGGAAGGATATTTTTACAAATAATATAATAAGAGACTTGTATCTAGAATACACAAAGAATTCTTACAATAATAATTTTAAAAAAATAACCCAATTTTTTAATGGGCAAAGGATCTGAATAGTTATTTCTCCAAAGAAGATACACAAACGGCCAATAAGCACATGAAAAAATTTTCAATATCATTAGCTATCAGAGAAATGCACAGCAAAATTAAAATGAGATACCACTTAATACCCACTAGGATGGCCATAATTAAGATAAATAATAACAAGTGTTAAGTGAGGCAAAAGGAGGTTTACAGTTGTTCATATGGAAAAATAACACAATAATTAAATAATACAAAAATAAATACTAGATGAAAGAAAATAGGTTAAATCAGTATTTTATAGTACTGTTTTTATTAGGTTCTTTGTTTTTAATTCAATGTATCTTTCCATATTCATAAGCAAATATATTTTTCATTTGAAGTCAGAAAGATTAAATTGGATATTTGTTTACTATCAAATGATAGGTGGCAGTAAAAACAGTTAAGCTCCTCCCGAAGGCAATAAACCCAATGCAGGACTATATTGTGACCTAAATTGGTCCAATCAGAAGAAACCCAAAAGTGTAATGGTCTGGGGAAGAAAAGAGCTCTCTCCCCACTCCCTCCCCCTCTGCAAATATTACTCTGCCACAAGTAAAGCAGACTAAGAACAAAAACAACCAAGGGCGAGGTCAGAGCCAAGAGAAACCTGGAAAAACTGAGTCTTAGCTTTGATACTATTATGATCCCCTTGATCAAATTATTCCTAAAGTCGACACTACTGCTGGATTTCTCAGATATATAAGCCAATAAACTTTCTTTCTTGTTAAAAGTCAATCTGAATTGGGTTTTCAGGTGCTTGATTACAAAAGCATCCAGATACAGCTTCCAAAACAAAAGCTGTTCTTTGCTCTTATTTTTGCAAGCACGGTAAACTTAGATAAATATTAAATTACTTTAAAGGAGAGGATATTTTACCTTGGCTTCCAACTGATTGGCAAAAAAGGGAGGATTGCACATGCAAAAGTCATAGATTATCTCAGATTCTTCTTTAAGAGCATCCATCAGAAGTGTCTTCTGTGGTACTTTTACAACTAGGAAAAAAAAATAGGACTGTTAACCAATATTAATGCTGTGGTAGTTTTCAAATATGTCGACAAATTCTGTGACAATAGTCCCTTCAAAAGGTGGAGTTTGATTTCCCTCTCCTTAAGTATAGGTTGCACTCACTGACTCGTTTTTATTGAATAGAATATGATGAAGTGACAGACAAGGTGTCACTTCTGAGGCTCGGTCATAAAAATATGGCTTCTTCCTTGTTCCATCTCCTGAATTATTTGCTCTAGGAGAAGCCAGTAATACAGGTTTCGTATCTCCCCTTACAATAATATGTTGACTTTGTGGAATCTCTTTATGGGGGTCTCTTAAATAAATCAAGAACACAAATAAACACCAGCCTTTTATATATAAAACTAGAGGCCCGGTGCACAAAAATTCGTGCACTTGGGGGTGGGGGAGGTCCCTCAGCCTGGCCTGTGCCCTCTCAGTCCGCGAGCCCTCAGGGGATGTCCTACTGATGGCTTAGGCCCACTGCTGCCGCTGCCAGCCTCCCTCTGTGGGAGGCGATCAGGCAGGTGATCAGGGGTAGGTGATCAGGTGACGGTGCTGCCCCCATCAATCCACCACTGCTGGCCTCCCTCTGCGGGAGGCCACTAGGCAGGTGATCAGGGTACAGCGCCACCCCCATCATACTCCCTCTGCAGGAGGCAACCGGGCGGCCAATCAGTCCGGCACAGCCCCGCCCCCTCCCTCAACCCCCCTCCGCTGCCGCTGGTCACTGCCGAATGGTCATTCCGCGGTTTGGTCTATTTGCATATTATGCTTTTATTATATAGGATAAGCACAAAAGTAAAAAGTAATGGATTATTAAGGGAATTCAACTATTTGTAACAGAGTTGCATGTACTGAAATTTAAAAAAGATGGTATAATTTAATCAACAGTTGGGTTTTCTTACTTTTAAAATCTTGGTGACTAATAAAAATAAAACAAAATAGCCCTAACCAGTTTGGCTCAGTGGATAGAGCGTCAGCCTGCGGACTCAAGGGTCCCAGGTTCGATTCTGGTCAAGGGCATGTACCTTGGTTGCAGGCACAACCCCAGTAGGGAGTGTGCAGGAGGCAGCTGATCAATGTTTCTAACTCTCTATGCCTCTCCCTTCCTCTCTGTAAAAAACTCAATAAAATATATTTAAAACAAATAAAATAAAAAAATAAAACAAAATAAAAACACCAGGCTGGTGTGGCTCAATGTTTGAGCATTGACCTACGAACCAGAAGTCACAGTTCTACTCACGGTCATGGCACAGGCCAGGTTTTGAAGTTGGTCCCCAGTGTGGGGCATGCAGGAGGCAGCCGGTCAATGATTCTCATCATTGATGTTTCTCTCTCTCTCTCCCTCTCCATTCTTCTCTAAAATCAATAAAAATATTTTAAAAAAATAAATAAAAACTTGGTTACCAGGTTACTTCATATACAGTTGATTCTATTATTTGCAGTATCTGAATATATATTTATGTTCATTAAAATGGCCCCTAAACATAGTGCTTAATTATTCACTGAATTAGTGAATACTGAACTATTGGCTCTGGGGAGAAATACAGGGTGGGTTAGGTCCAACATTTTCATCAACCAATCAATATAAATTCTATTTTATGTTTCTGTTTAAAGGTATTTTATTTAATATATATTGTTGATTCATTAACACTGAACTCATGGTCAATAGCACTATAACTCATGTCTGAACGAAGCTTATCTAACACATGTATTTTCTCTGCAAGGCATATCACAGCCTTCTTGCACTCAGGAACACTAGATAGCACTTAAGCCAGCAGTTCTCAACCTGTGGGTCGAGACTCCTTTGGCGGTCAAATAACCCTTTCACAGGGGTCGCCTAAGATCATCCTGCATATCAGATATTTACATTACGATTCATAACAGTAGCAACATTACAGTTACGAAGTAGCAACGAAAATAATTTTATGGTTGGGTCACAACATGAGGAACTGTATTTCAAGGGCCAGAAGGCTGAGAACCACTGACTTAAGCACTATGTTTAGGGGCCATTTTAAACAATAAAATCACCAAGAAAAAGCACAAAAGTGCAAAGAAAATGGCACTGAACAGACCATGAAAAAGACACTTGTTTACAGTCTGAGAGCTGAAACTAGAAGGCAGAGCAACACCTTGTTCAACTTCAGCTGGGAACATGCATGTTGGGTGACTCAAATTTTTTGTTGCTCTGCACATGTCTATGGATAACCACCAAACCACAAGTATTGATTTTGGAGTCAAAAATAACCCCATGTAGGCAAATTTTAGCAAGTAGGAAATTCACAAATACAGAATCCACAGATTATGAGGCTTGATTGTATTTACTATACCTCTTTCTGAATTAATTCTGATAACAAAACAGTAAATTCAATTACAATGTACCAGATTTTTTAAATTACCAAAGTTTGTATATTAAAGCAAAAGAATGAGATGTGTTAAATTAGAAAAACAGGTTAATAAAATAAAGCTTAAAAGGAATATTTATTCTGTAGAGCTAACCTTTTATAAGATCAGATAAGTTATTCTGTTCCACATTTTTCTTTGCATAGTTGAAGCACATATCATCTACTTCTGTTGCAAGAAAATACCAGCCATTTAAGGTACTTCCAAGTAAAGGATAGATGCAGGATGCTCCAGTACCTAGTAAAATAAAAATTCAAAACACATTGCATATACCTGAGAGAGAGAATAATAAGCAAAAACACCATTCTTAGAATTCTTATAACCTTGACAGTGGCTTCTGGGTTCTCTAGTCTATAAATATAAAAGGCTAAGTAACCAACCGTCCATCCATCCGATCATTCAACCGGCCAGTACATATGATGCGCAATGGCAATTTAAAAATAAACATTGCCTCACACATGCGGGATACATATAAAGCTCTTGCTGGTGCCAATTGCATGTGTGTGTTTCGATCTGTCATTGTTGATCATGAATTTGATTGACACTTCTATTATAGAGAAAGGACAAATAGCAATATTAAAATATTTCTTCTAATTAATTTCCTTTCAATGTGCATGAATCGTGCACTGGGCCACTAGTTATTTCATGTGTTAGTCTTATCCCATAATTAGATTCAAATTTCTTAGAGGATAGAAATCTTACTAACCTCTTTTTTGTATGTTTGTTGTATGTAAAATGAAGTATGTATAATTGGCTGGTGATCAAGGAATACATGACTGATTAATTGAAAATTGTCAAAACAATTTAATTTGCTTTATAAAATCTCTTCATTTAAAATCTCACACAAATCTTTATTTTCTTAAAAGAAATCAATGCTAATTGTTAAATCACCACAGTACTAAAATAGATGAATGCACACCCTATTCCCCAAAAGTAGAAAAAATTACATAAGGCACAGAAATTTTATATTAACCCCTTCCCCCAGTTCCCCACATATCTGTGAATTGTTACTTGAAGGAAACCAGAATTAAAAGGGGGGAAAAATTTAAAGAGAAAATTTATATCTTAGATGTGAAGACATGGAAACATATTTGATCCAGATCAAAAACATCGCCCAGCCGACATGGCTCAGTTGTTGAGTATCAACCTATGAACCAGGAGGTCACGATTCGATTCCCGAACAAGGCACATGCCAGGGTTGCAAGCGCGATCCCCTGTGTGGGACGTGCAGGAGGCAGCCAATCAATGATTCTCTCTCATCATTGATGTTTCTCTCTCTCTCCTTCACCCTTCCTCTCTGAAATCAATAAAAATATATTTAAAAAAAATACATCTTATAAAAACAAAAAACACATCAATCACTGGCTTGACCACCAAAATTTCAAGGGGACATTCACAGGCAAATATTACAGGCAAAGATAATTTTTTGACACCCAGGGTTTGGTCCTAAATTTGTATGTAGAACTCCTAACTATACACTAATCTCAAATATTGCTTTTACAACCACTGACTAATCTTGGCCAATAAGATCTTAAAGAGAAAAAAAAGCCAGTGTTTCTCCCAAAGGCCTAAGTAGTTAGCCCATACCAGCCACTCCAGGCCTGTTTTCCTCTGGTCATATCCTGGCACAGGAAGAGTGGAGGCTAGAACTCCTCCTAACCCAGAGGAAACCCAGGCTCATCTTACAGCTTCCTCATTAAGTATTCTGAACAGTGTAGTAAAAAAACACAGCAACTGATGGCCAGAACATTTAAGCTCTTTTGACAGTCATAGTGATTGCTAAACTTCCTATCATGTTTACCGAACATCCAGGCCCTGATGCTTCTGGACCAACACCTCCTTGGGGACATGTGATGTGGTGAGGGAAAGGATGGTAAAGAGTCCTCAAGCTCCTCTCAGAAGCCACAGTTATTACCCCTTCTAGCCACTGTGGTAAGAGAGTCACGCAGAATAAGAAATTTCAAGCAGCACTTTCAACTCTGCCGGGGGAAAAAAATTCAGACCACATACATCCCCAAGCTCTTGAT
Organism: Myotis yumanensis; assembly: GCF_028538775.1. Taxonomy (NCBI): domain Eukaryota; kingdom Metazoa; phylum Chordata; class Mammalia; order Chiroptera; family Vespertilionidae; genus Myotis; species Myotis yumanensis. The sequence goes on along the minus strand of NW_027223767.1, from coordinate 17,954,301 downwards.
TCTCATACAACTGTCTCTCTCTCTTCATATTTCAATTTTATTTAAAAGCAAAAACAAACAAAAAAACCCACTTTCCTTCAGTTGCCCAACGATAACGAGGTAAAAGTCCTGTCCTTTGCAAAAAAAATCAAGTTTCTCAATTCTTAAAACCCTAATCCCCTCAGAAAGCTGAATGACATTCTTAAACGGTAAAAAATCTTGTAATGATAAATAAAAATGGAAAGTGTATAATCATGGAATTAGAGCAAACTGATGGAGTCTGGGGGAAGAATTTATATAGAACCCTAATTAGAATGAATGTGATTTCAGCACCAGTGCCCCTTATGAAAAGCTAAAATCCATTAACCTCCTATATCCCCAAGTGTTATTTTAGAAGGTTTAGGGCATAATTAAAATAAATTAGTACCAAATAGGCTCTCAAGCTTTTTAAGCTTTCTATAACCCATCAGCCATGAACATAAAAGGCAGAAGCTTTTGTTAAACCCCATTATTTTTATATAGGGCTTAGCTTATATGGTGTGTTCAGATTTTTTAAAGTCGAAAGAATCACTTATCAATATTCAACGAATTATTAACTGGATACCTACTACTAAGCAACAGACTGTTTTTAGTCCTTGGGATATTATAGTAAGCAAAAAGGTAACAGGCTCTGCACTTTGCAAGCTAATGGTAGAGAAAGACATTAATCAATCAGGTAAGTGAATGTGTAGTTAAAAATGAAAAACACAATAACAACCCTGGCTGTTTTGGCTCGATGGTTAGAGCATCAGCCCTAGGACCTCATGTAGTGACTAAAAGAAGAAAGAGTAAAATAAGTTTCAATGGTTCGCATAAACAGGCATTAGTTGTTCCTGACAGTATTTAGTAATATAATCAGATCTTTCCTTTTCTTTTTTAAATTATTCAAGTTCTATATATTATTTTTCCAAGTTAACATATAACTATCTCTTTTTTTGTTTAACTATCTTTTTAAAAAGAGATTCTTAAAAACCTGTCTTTTTCTCTATAGCTTGACTCATGGCATGTTATTTTTTAAATGGCACTGTAGAAATCAGCCATTCAGAAGGAAAAGTTGAAAATCTCTTTATGGGAAATAGTTTTGGAATAACTCTCACTGTGGATAAGCAGTACATGCATGGAGTAGTTAGTACTAAAATAGGTGATTGTCAGGTAAGATGATCTCTTTGGTCATGCACTCTCATTTGTTGACTTAAAATGGCCGAGACTGTTCTTCCTTAAAATAAAATGCCAAAGGATCTTGGGTTCAATTCCTGGTCAAGTGCACGTACCTCGGGTTGCAGGTTCCCCAGCCCCGGTAGGGGTGTGTGCAGGAGGCAACCAATGGATGTGTCTCTCTCACGTTGATGTTTCTCTCTCTCTTCCCCCTCTTCCTTCCTCCCTTCTACTCTCTCTAGAAATCAATGGAAAAAATAACCTAGGTGAGGATTAAAATTTTTTTTAAATGCCATCATGGGAGAAACATAAAAACGTCAGCCATTACAAACATATAATACATTTATAATTGCTAAATATACCTTGGCTTCATTTCCTTTTGTATATCCACTTGCTCTCCTAAATGAATCAAACTGAACAGTTTTCTCCATTGTAGATATTTGCAATTAAGAGAATATCTTTGACTCATGATTTTCCCCATCTTTAATTTCTGGATTAAATACTCTACAAATAACCAAGAGGTTCTTGAAAGTATTCAGACCTACACAATCTTTTATCAACTGGCCATTATCACAAAAATCACAATATGGAGATTCTGTTACTAATATCAAATAATTCAGAGTAAAAATAATACCCAGTAGACACAGATACCAACATGGTAATCTGAAAAGCTAAGAAAACAAGAGTCTCACTCATTTTGCCTCTCTTACCCATTTGCTCCCTATTTGGTGCTCAAAAGGAATTAATGGCAGTAAAGCCCACATGTAGCAAATGAGAGCAGTAATATCCATAGTCAGGTTCTTTCACACAATACAAGAGAAGTTTATAAAGAATTCAACCTTGACAATTTTATAAGACTTACATGTAGTCAAAAGAAGAATTTAAAACCACATACCTATGTCAATTCCTCTTCGGAGAGTACTTTTGTCGGAGTCATGATGACCAATCAGATCTTCTACCCAATGAATATAGTTGAGTCTCAAGGGAACTGTGGGAATTAGTCTCTCCAATGGAATATCAATAGAAAGTCCAAAATCTTCCCTTAGGAGAGTACAAGTCAGAGCTCTGACTGCTTCGGGATCTTTAAAATTAAGACTGTGGGGTGGAGAAAAAGAAGTAAAACAGATTAATAAGATTCAATATGTTGTACAAGCTCTATGGCAGCCAAGCAATACTGAACACCCACTTGAATTTCCTAATAGATCACACATAAATAGCTGTATAGAGCAAGCATTATCAAACTCGTGGCCCACAACGAATATTTTAGTGGCCCAGCCAATATAATGGTATGTAAGAAACGTTTTAATAAAAATTTCATAACTTAATTTTTACAATATCCAGTTATACATTATCTATAATAATAAAAGCATAATGTGCTAATTAGACTGGACATCCTTACGGATGACCTTCTGGATGAAGCCAGGGCTGCAAGGGAAGCCCGGCTCCCAGGTGCCTGCTGGTGGCCCAGAGAGAAGCCCAAGGTCCCAGGTGCTAGAGGGCAGCCGGTGCAGGCAGCCAGGGGAAGGAAGGCCTACTCCTGCATGAATTTCATGCATTGGGCCTCTAGTTATTAATAACAAACTACAACGTTCGCTAATGACTGATTACTATAATCAAGTTGCATTCATTTCCCTTAGGCGCCTTACATGAAGGTGCACCATTTCTCTCCACTAATTCTAGCAGCGAATATTTTAGCAGCCAATTGCCATGTCATTCAGTCTTGGACTGACTTGTTTGGTGTGCACAACAGGAAATATTTCGCTTTTGGAGAACAAGAAAAATAGGTTTATTTGAGTTACACTTATTAATTTGTGCAGTTATTCAGTGTCTGGTAAGTTAATGTTCAAGAAAAAATATTAATGTTTATTAAAAGGTTCTATTATTTTATGCTAACAATTACTCATTTATTTCAGTCCTTTGTATTCAGCATGTCTCTATCGAAATAAATCTACGTTTCTATGAAAATTGAAGCTTTTGTTTTTTTGCAGCCCACATAAACTTAAACCTTGTTTATTTGGCCCGTGTTAGCCTTTGAGTTTGACATGCTTGGTGTAGAATATCCACACAAGGGTGTTTAACACACAGTTTACAAATGGCAGCATAAATTCCTATCAACGACATTGCATTTTCACACATGAAAGATAAAAGACAAATGTCACTATTCCAATTCCTGTCTGAGTGACTCCTTACCATGTTTCCTTGACTGTAAAATAGGAATAATGATACATATATCATAGTGTTTCTGAGAGATAATCTTGAAAAGTACTTGGCATAATGCCCAGTACATACTAATTATTTTAGAAATGCTGGCCATTTTTACTATTATCAATTAACATGATTTGACATTAGCACATTCTTTGAAAATTAAACTTAAAAGTAAAAAGCAGAAAAAATGTTTAATAATGAAAATAGAATATGATACTTAAAAATAACAAATATTACATCAAATTTAAAATTTGACTATTTTTAGCAACTTTACTGAGGTACAATTTGCATACAATAAAATTCACCTAGAGTATACAATTCAATAGTTTTTAGCATATTCACAAAGTTGCGCAACCATCACCATAATCCAATTTTAGAACACTTCCACCAGCCCCAAAAAGAAGCCTATGCCTATTTGAAAGTCATTCCTTGTTTCTACCCTCAGATCTAGGCAACCACTATGCACGTTGTCTCCATAGATTTGCCTTTTGTGGATACTTCATATAAATAAAAATCACACAACAAGCAATGAAAGTCCATTTTTACACATGGAAAGTTTACACATCTGAGTATCATACTACAGCATTCAAATAAATTCACATTCTTTTTAAATTTTTAATTGATTGATTCTAAGGTGGGGGGAGAGAGGGGAGAGAAGAGAGAGGGAAACAGAGAGAGAAAAAAAAAAGACCTGTTGTTCCATTTATTTATGCATTCATTGTTGACTCCTGTATGTGCTCTGACTGGGATCGAACCCACAACCTTGGTGTTTCAGGATGACACTCTAACTCAGGGGTCCTCAAACTTTTTACGCTTGATCTTAGCCAAAAGGCCGAGAAGTGATCCTCAAACTTTTTAAACAGGGGGCCAGTTCACTGTCCCTCAGACAGTTGGAGGGCCGGACTATAGTTTAAAAAAAAACTATGAACAAATTCCTATGCACACTGCACATATCTTATTTTGAAGTAAAAAAACAAAATGGGAACAAATACAATATTTGTATTTGCATGTGGCCCGCGGGCCGTAGTTTGAGGACCCCTGCTAACCAACTGAGCTACCTGGGCTAAATTCACATTCTTTATTCTATAGTAGAGGCTTAATCTACTTCTAAACTTCATTGCTAAACATACATAAGTAAATACCAATATAATGTCTATGTTCAAAGCCTTAAAATCTAAAGTGTCAAATCTCAGAATTTTCCTATTGAAAAACTTAACCTATATACATTATAAAATAAATTTGAACAATATTACCTAAGAGCAGCATATATTGACTTACTTACTGTCCCGCAACTTCTGAATGTTATTTTGTACTGGCATTTAAATAAAATTGTGGCCTGTCCAGTGTGGCTCAGTGGTTGAGCATCGACCTATGAACCAGGAGGTCATGGTTCAATTCCCAGTCAGGAAAAATGCCTGGGTTGCTGACTTGATTCCCAATAGGGGGTGTGCAGGAGGCAGCCGATCAATGATTCTCTCATCATTGATGTTTCTATCTCTCTCTCTCCTTTCTTCTCTGAAATCAATAAAAATATATATTTTTTAAAAAGTCAAAGGGGCCGAAACCGGTTTGGCTCAGTGGATGGAGCGTTGGCCTGCGGACTGAAGGGTCCCGGGTTCAATTCCGGTCAGGGGCATGTACCTGGGTTGCGGGCACATCCCCAGTGGGAGATGTGCAGGAGGCAGCTGGTCGATGTTTCTCTCTCATCGATGTTTCTAACTCTCTATCTCTCTCCCTTCCTCTCTGTAAAAAATCAATAAAATATTTAAAAAAAAAAAAAAAAAAGTCAAAGGGAAGAAGTTAGTTGACAGGGATTAAATATTTAAGAGAAGAAATACTGAGCTGTGTAAAGTTCCTGACATGAGGGGAAGATATGAGATCCAGAGCAGAGATGGAGTACTTCACTGAATTAGAATATAATAGTAGTAGTAATATTTGGTTGTTGAACAGAACCCAAAGCCAAACTCATGGCCTTCTATTGTGTTTTCCACCAACTCATTCTTCTCTACAACTGAGTTTAAGAATAAAAAAACCCAAAAAACCATTAACACCTCCATCGGTTAAATAAGCAATTAGATAGTAACATACAAAAGCAAAGATCCTGAAACAATGAAAATGATAATGACCATTATTGATAATCCTAAATTAACCAAAGAACCCAAAATCCTACTTGCAAAATATTAATAAACTACCTGGATTAATCTCTTACACGTAGATCCCCAAGCTAGCTAGAGCAAACGATAAGAAAAAAAACTTGGTCATCCAAGCACCTCCTTATCCTTTCCAATACAGTTAACAGTATATCAATTTTCTAACAAAACCCAATGACTTACCCTAAATTCAGTAAAACTTAAAAAAAAAAAAAAAAAAAAGTCGTCGTCCTGGGGGGGGGGGGGAGGGGCGCGTGCGTGCGTGCATGCGTGTGTGTGTGTGTGTGTGTGGCGGGGGGAATGGAGATGGAAGAGGGCATAGAGCAGCGGTTCTCAACCTGTGAGTCGAGACCCCTTTGGGGGTCGAACGACCTTTTCACAGGGGTCGCCTAAGACCATCGGAAAACACATATAATTACATATTGTTTTTGTGATTAATCACTATGCTTTAATTATGTTCAATTTATAACAATGAAATTGGGGGTCACCACAACATGAGGAACTGTATTAAAGGGTCACAGCATTAGGAAGGTTGAGAACCACTGGCATAGAGGGAATAAATGGTGATGGGAGCCCTGACCGGTTTGGCTCAGTGGATAGAGCGTGGGCCTGCGGACTGAAGGGTCCCAGGTTCGATTCCAGTCCAAGGGCATGTACCTTGGTTGTGGGCACATCCCCAGTGGGAAGTGTGCAGGAGACAGCTGATTGGTGTTTCTCTCTCATCGATGTTTCTGACTCTCTATCCCTCTCCCTTCCTCTCTGTAAAAAATCAATAAAAATATATTTTTAAAAAATGGTGATGGGAAAAAGAAAATAGAGAAAAAAAAGACCAACAGTAAGAGAAACAGTTAAATAAATCTGTTCTGTATTACAAAAAATTTAGGAATGACCTAAAAGTAAACAATAGTGAGTTGATTGAAAAAGTTATAATACATCCACACAAGAGAATACTCTGCAGTCATTGAAAGGAATAAGACTGGGCTGATTCACATATTCTTGTATGAAGAGGATTCCTTGATTTAAAAACAAAAAGCCTCAAGTTTGAGTAAAAGCATGTATGTACATTATGATAACATTCTTGTAAAAATAAAACAAAAACAAAGTAAAAAAGACCCTGTATATATAATGGTAGGGTAAATGAGTAGGAATGGAGACTTTCATTCTTCTCATATTTTTATATTATCTAAATACATTTCATACAGTATCACCTTCATAATAGTGTTTTGTAACTATATGGAAAATGTTTATAATATAATGTCACCAAGCGGTGCTAAAAATAAGTCCTATGATTGTATCTGTATCAAAATTACAACCACAAAAATTACTATATAAGGACAAGGGCTTAAACACAAATAGATTTTTATGGTAGAAGAATTGTGACATTTTTCTTTTATGTCTGTAACATTACCATTATAAATGTAGTTAGGAAAAATATATTTCTGTCCTTTCCCATTAAGGACTCTAAAATGTCTGTACAATAAAAAACAATTTCAAAAAAGGAAAACAGGTCCTTGGTTCCAGAGTACTTTGTTTCCATGAAAGGAGGACAAGTCTGTTGGAGACCAAACAGGAACATTTCCCGAGTGACAGCAATCGCCAAAAAAATAGTACTGCAGCTTGAGCATTATTACATAGCTTCATCAAACATCTGGAGCAAAGAAACAGCAATGTAATTTTTTCTTAGTGTCTTCAAACAGTTGTTTATAGAAACAGTTCTGCTACTCTCGCTATATATGTATATATATGTGTGTATATATGTATATATGTGTATATATAAGTATTCACTTTGATGGACTAGAGCATACAATTTATTAATAAGCTAATCTCCAAAAAGCAAAATACACCAAGCAGAGGTTAGTCTAACTGAGGAAAGTAAGCTGAAAAATCAAGAGTTGATTCTTAGATTTTTTAAAAAAAAACAAGTGATCATTTTTTTCTAAGAAAATACAGACACTAATCTCAGGGTTGGAAATCTTTTTGTAGGACAAAGTCTAGTCACCCAACTTTACTAGTTAAATATCTAGGTCACTTTAGCACTCTGGGACATTAAAATAATCCTGAACATAGGCAAGATCTTTTTCATTCTCATTTCTGAAATCACAGGAACTAAAATTAGCTCTCACGTGGAAATTAGCAATTTATTCTATCAGTCTTTGTTGTTTGTTTAACACGCCCAGCTTCACAAAATAGCCTATTGTCAACAGGCTCCTGTCAGATTTCCCCAGAATGACTCCTGCAGAGATACTGCTGAATACAGTATTACCATTACAGACAGCATTTGGAAGGATACATTCTGTGACACATGGTTAAAATATCAATCATTCTAACATTGAACCTGATGTAACAACAAAGGCCTAAGTCTTCCAATTTTACTCCAACATTGATTTCAATTCATTAGATCTTCACTGAGATGCTAAAAATGGTATAGTCACAAGATATGACAAAGCCCCTCAATTCTAGGTCTTTGATTTAAAAACAAAACAGTTAAGTGTCACACTCTATTCAAACTCAACTGACAGGACTCAAGTAAATTGCAAAATGTCCCTATGGGGCTGGTAAATATAAAAAGCACAAACTAAAATCTAACTGCAATGGTCAGAAATGATTATAACAAAGCAGTGAGAGATGCAAGGAAGAAAAACAGAGTGATATCAATCACACCAACAATCGTCGTCACCTTATCAATCATACCAGGCTTAATAATGATAAAAGTACCTGTCATTTACTGAGTATAATGTGCCAGTCACTTTGCATGCATTATTACTAACCTGTGTGACAACCATACAAAGTATGGCCTTTGCCCTAGCCAGTTTGGCTCAATGAATAGAGCGTCCACCTGCGGACTGAAGGGTCCCAGGTTTGATTCTGGTGGGGGGCACATGCCCGGGTTGCAGGCTCGATGCCCAGTGGGGGGCATATAGGAGGCAGCCGATCAATGGTTCTGTCTCATCATTGATGTTTCTCTCTCTCTCTCCCTTCCTTTCTGAAATCAATAAAAATATATTAAAAACAAAGTATGGCTTTTTATCCCTCTTTTTTAGATGAGGAAATTCAATCTCAGTAAAGCTAAGAATATTATCTAAAACCTCACAGCTGGTTAGTGGTACCCTTAAGACTGGTCCTTAGGATGACTAAGAATGCCCATTCTTCCTATACCACACCCTGCATCTCTTACGAGACCACTTCAGAGTTGAACAAACAAATGAACCTTCAATCCATCTCAAATCTAATGTTTTGTCTGATATTCCTTTCCCATCATTTGGTGGGTTTATATTTTGGCCATTCTTTTTCTTATATCTCATGGAATTAATTTAAAAAACATTATAAAAATAAAGACAATTCTATCAAAGCCAACAATCATCAAAGTCTCCTACCTAAGTAAGCAGGATGGAGAATGATGTCTCAGAGCAACAAGGTCATTTGCATTTAAAAATTTAAAAAGTACAACTCCTCTCTCCTACACCTGCCCTCCTAAATATATTATATGGCCAACTAATAAATAAGCTCATGTTGCTCCTATCTTTAAAGCAATGAGGAAGTTCTCCTCAAACTTGCCTCACCCTTTTCCCATCCCTTCATAGACAAATTTGTTTTTTTCCTGAAAAAAAAAAGTAAGTTACTTTTCCCTATTACAAAACAACCACTCTGAACATCCCAGCTCATAACCTTTCAGTCCCTTTCAATGCACAACATATCAATGCAGATATTTTAGTTTTAGTTTGAAACAAAAGTATAATGTTTTATAAAAAGGCTACATGGCATTTCAGGGTACAGAACCTCATCATTCTAAGAACCTACACACTGGTATGTAGATTATTTCCAATTTTCCTTGTTATAACAGCCTTAGGATAAACATCTTCAAATACAGGGTGTCACACAAAAATGTATACACACTTCTAACAGCTGATAACTCAATTTTCACTCCTTTTCAGATTTAACTGATTTGAAATAATGGGTGAAGCCAGACTAAGCTTTGAATAAAGAAAATTTATCTAAAAGTACTACTAGACTTTCTTTTAATAGGGATACATAAAGTTTAAGTTTATGGTACAAAACTGGCAACAGTCAACAAATTGAGGACAAATATCGAAATGATTTTTTTTCTTTTTTTTAATATATATTTTTATTGATTTCATAAAGAAAGGGAGATAGAAACATCAATGATTAGAGAATCATTGATTGGCTGCCCCCTGCATGCCCCCCACTGGGGTTTGAGCCCACAACCCAGGCATGTGCCCTTGACTGGAATCGAACCCAGGACCCTTCAGTCCACAGGCCTGATGGTAATTCTGTTGTTTTACATAATCTTTACATATTTCTTGCTAAATCTATTTCCCTTTGCTAATGTAAATGGAATCTTTTATTGCAACTATATTTTCTAACTAGTATTTGGAAAACTATCAATTTTCTTTTATGTATTACTAGAGGTCGGATGCACAAAATTTGTGCAAGGGGCCTGGCCCCCACCACCATGGTGGCTGCCTCTGCCTCAGCCCCGGCCACTGCAGCGGCTGCCTCTGACTCGGCCCCCGCCACCACGGCTTTTTCTGGAAGGTCGTCCAGAAGGATGTCCGGTCTAATTAGCATATTACTCTTCTATTATTATAGATTCTTATAAATGTTTTATGTTTTAAATATTTATATGCATATTTCATTCAGCAATCTTGTTTATTTGTTTAATTTTTTTTAAGTAATTCTCAAATGTATTTTCAGGTAGACAATAACCAAGTTATCTATAAAATATAATTTCCTTTTTCTCCCTAATATTATAACACAATAAGGAAAGCAGCAGACTAAGCCAGAAAATGTTCTAAGTCACCTCTTAGTGTTATAAGTCTATACAAGCTATTTTTTAAAAAAACATGCATTCATATAGAAAAATAATAAAATAAAAATTTTTTAATCCTATATAATAAAAACCTAATATGCAAATTGTCCCCTCGGGTGGTCGTTCCACAGCTCACTATGATGTGTGCTGACCACCAGGGGGTGGCACAGAACATGGCAGGCGTCAGTGACATGGTGCTGGCAGTGGGCGGCAGTGGAGATACTGCTGGCCCTGATGGGCCCCGACGAGAGCAGGACCACAGCGGGATGGTGGAGGTGAGGGGGCAGCGCCAGGTGAAGGTGGGTGCAAGTGGGGATCCAATTGCCCTACAGACAGTGACCAGCAGCATCAGCAGGGGGTGGGGCCACTGCCAGGCTCCCAGGCACTGAGGGAGCTGGGTGGGGGGCCCCGGCCCTGATCAATCGCCCCGCAGGCAGGATGGTGAAGCAGGTGAAGGAGCGGTGCCATGCCAAGGCGGGATGCCAGGCAGGGCTGTGGGGCTGCATGGCTGCAGGCGCAGGCTGGGGCTGTGAGGCTGGGGGCACGAGCTGGGGCCCGATCTCTGTAGGCCACCCCGAGGGGCCACCTGTGCACAAATTCGTGCACTGGGCCTCTAGTAAAATATGCATTCATTTTGTAGGTTTAGGAGAATATAGGGGGGATAAGTGGTGATGGATGGAGATTTGACTTGGGGTGAACACACAATATAGTGTACAGACCTGAAACCTCTATAATTTTGTTAACCAGTGTCACCCCAATAAATTTAATAAAAAGGGGGGGAAAGCCCTGGCCAGTTTTCTCAGTGATTAGAGTGTTGGCCCAAGGATTCCTGTTCAAGGGCCACATACCTCATACCTTGGTTGCAAGTTTGCCAGCCCCAGTAGGGGTGTGTGTAGGAGGCAACCAATCAATGTGTTTCTCTCACATCAATGTTTCTGTCTGTCTTTCCCTCTCTCCTCCAACCTCTCTAAAATGATCAATGGAAAAATAACTTCGGGTGAGGATTAAAAAAAAGTATTTTTATCTAATTGTCTTCGAAGCATTCACGGATCCTCTGGAGTTTATTTTTGGTTACAGTATTAACCAAACACTGTTTGGTATTAATCAAAATATTGTTTTGATATTAACTAAGATAATGTCTGATTAATAGTTAACAGTACTGCTAACCAAGCATTTCTATTTGGTTAGAAATACAAAGAGAAATGTCTCCAAATTGTCAAACACTTTTAAAAAAATATTTCTGCTGTATTTTTTAAAATGCTAAAAGTCTTCATTTTAAAATTTCCATTGAAAATTATTTCTTTTATTAATATAAACAAGCACCTTTTCCAATTTCATGCTTTTTTGCCTTGTATTTTAATTTTGAAGATTTGGAAGGAATTCTTATTTACCTATCCCTTTTTCATTTATGTGTAATTTTATTTTAGGTATGCCTTAGGTAAATGGAAAATAGATTTTATAAAGAAATTATTCTCATGACTGAACAAATATTTATTGAATGTCTATTCAGAAATGTGTTAACAGATCTGTTTGGTCTGCTCTGAGTGGTTTTTTTTTTTAATACTTCTTATTGATTTCAGAGAGGAAAGGAGAGGGAAAGACAAACATCAATGATGAGAGAGAATCAATAATCAGCAGCCTACGGATCGAGTCCACAACCCGGGACTGGGAATCAAACCAGGACCTCCTAGTTCATAGGTTGACGCTCTACCACTGAACCACACCAGAGTGATTAAAAAAAAAAAAAAATCTTAAACCATTTACAAAATCTAACCATCTTAAAAATCCTCTTCTGGTTCCTCAATGTCTAAGCAATCAAGGCCATTCTATTTGTATGCTACGAAAGGCTCTTTGTGACTTGTTCTGTTTTCCTTTTAGTCTCATCTTTTCTTCCCCAATCTGCTATCCTATACAGTGGGGCCTTGACTTATGCGTGTCCGACTAACGAGTTTTTTGAGATACCAGCTGTCTCTAGGCAGATTTTTTGCATTGAGTTGACAGAGTAATTTGAGTTAACGAGCTCCTTAACAAGCCCGGTCCCAACGAATTAAAACGAATTAAATTCGTAAGTCAAGGCCCCACTGTATTCGCTTTAGCCCTATCTACATACAATTCTCCAAACTTAACATGCTTTTCACAAAATTCTGTTCTCTATACTTGGAATTCTTCCCTCTGCTTCTATTCATTCTTCAGCATTCAGTTCAAAGACCCAGGACCTTCACTAATAACAACCCCAGATTACTGGTGTCCTTCAGACTTCTGTCCTCAATTGCCTACGAAATACTCCACTTGAATATCCCAGAGACTTCTCATATTCTATATGCTGGAAACTGAAAACATCACCTCCCCCAAATCAGCTCATTTCCCCTTGTCCCTACTTCAGCAAATGGCACTACTACCTATCCTCTTGCTAATTTGAAATCCTAAACACCATACTGGGCTCCTACTTCTTAATTTCCAACATGTCCTGCTATTCTATCCATGAATTTCTCTCAAATCTATCCAGTAATCTCTATCCCTACTACCTCTACCTAGTTAGGCCACTAATGTACCTAACTGGATTATTAAAACCATTTTCTACTTACTTCTCTGTACCTCCAGTCTTAATTTCCCCTGCAATCCATCCTCCACAATACTCCTAGAATACATCTGCCTAAGCACAATTCTGAATATGTTATTCCCCTACTTTAAAACTTTAGTGAATAAGGACAGGGATGGGTAACTCTAAAGACACAGAAACTCTCCACACCATGTCCTTAAGATAAATTCCAAACTCCTCACTAGGCCTTACAAAGTACAAGCATAATCCTCCCCAGCCCTATCTCCGGTCACTTGTCCACATTTTAGGCATGTTCAACTTCGCAGTTCCCCTACTACTCAGTGCTCTTTGCACATGCTGCTCCTTCAGTCTGTGATATTCTTCTTTCTACCTGGCTAACTTCTACTCATTCTTCAGAACTCAACTAAGACACCACTTCTCTTTCAAATGATTCTCTAAATCCCAAAGCTGAGGTCAGATTTCTCTTCTATGTGATTCCACTGCACACCCCACAGATTCTGACACACTGAGGCAAATAAGGTTAATTGCTTGTTTATTTGTCCACTTTCCCCAGTGGTGTGTAAACTGCAAAGATAGTTTTTTTTTGTCTTTTCCTATTCTAATCTGTAGGCAAAACATATATGAAAAACTGGGCCAGGCTCAGGGGAAGGAGTGAAAATTGGTAGAAGTACTATGAATAACTTAAGATGTGCAGACGACACCATCTTACTGGCAGAAAGTAGCAATGATTTGAAACAACTTCCAATGAAAACGAAAGAAAAAAGTGCCAAAGCAGGACTGTATTTGAACATCAAGACGAAAATCACAACTGCAGAAGAAATACACAACTTTAACTTTGAAAGAAGACCCTGGAATTGTTAAAGATTTTGCTTATATTGGTTCAGTCATCAATTCAAATGGAGACTGTAGCCAAGAAATCAAGAGAAGACTGAGACTCAAAAGGGCAGAAATGGAAGAATTAGGAAAGATCACCAAGAGCAAAATGTGTCATTAGAGACCACACCCTTGTATTCCCAATAACTATGTATGGATGTGAAAGTTGGACAGAAAAAAATTGATTCATTTGAAATATGGTGTTAGAGGAAAGCTCTAAAGACCCTGGACCAACAGAAAGATGAACAAGTGGGTCCTAGAGCAAGTTAAGCCTGAAACATGGCTGGAAGCAAAAACAACAAAATTGAAGCTGTTCTACTCTGGGCACATCGGGAGAGGCAAGGTTCTCTGGAAAAGACAATACTGCTGGGCAGGAAAAGAGGAGACCAAATATGAGATGGACTGACTCTAAAAAGTCAGAGAAGTGAGTCTGTGGAGTTGAGCAGGGCTTGTTGAGGACAGGACATTGTGAACATCACTCATTCATAGGGTCACCAGGAATCAGAGCCAACTCAACAGCAGGTAACACATATCCACATGTCTTTCTTATTTATTGTGGCTCTTCTAGAACTTAGCACAGAATGGTTAACCAATAAATATTAAGTAGTACAAGCATTCATAATTGAGGCTGTGAGTCAACTTTTTACTGAATGAAGTAGACAAATGAAAACTAAGGATTATTTCCCAGAAAAATGAACATAAATATATTTTTAAATACTTTTATGTGATTTCTAAGGTATCTTGGTCCCCAGGTTAGTCCTGCCCTAGGACCTCTGTTTCTAAAGTCATAAGAAGACTGCTAAGAGAAAGGAAGAGATCAGCGCAATGATCCTATTATTCCTTACCTTGTCTCTTCTCCACAAAAATCCTGTTCCTCCTTCTCCAGCACCCATAGTTAAATCACCACACCTTTCCCCAGGCTGACTTGGAATTTCCATCCACTCTGTAACTCCCATAGAGTTTAGGAATGCAGTCAAATGTTTCCTTCTCAAGGGTATATCATACACATCAGTTATTATAATCGCCCATACCATTATTATAATCTTGGTCATTTCCTGAAGCAGTCATACTATTATTTTCTCAATTTTTTAAAATCAACTTTTCAACTTAAATGTAGTGACATCCTAAGTAGTAATATCTGTGAAATCACAGTTTTGATATCATGGCTATTATTTTCCTACCTCAAAATAACACACTTAAAAAAAAAAAAAAAGACTTTAGACGCTCACCAGCCACCAAGTTTAATTTAATTTTATTTTTTTAGATTTTTAAAAATTGATTTTTACAGAGAGAGGAAGGGAGAGGGAGAGGGAGAAGGAGAAGGGGAGGGGGAGAGAGAGAGAGAGAAACATCAATCGACTGCCTCCTGAACGTCCCCTATCACAGATTGAGCCCACAACCTGGGCATGTGCCCTGACTGGGAATCAAACCAGCAACTTTTGCATGCACGGGACAATGTCCAACCAACTGAACCACACTAGCCAGGGCACCAGCTACCAAGTTTCAGAGCACAATTTCAAGGTTTCTGCAATTACTCCGGGATCTCTGATAGGTAAGTAATAATTTGGACATTTAGAGGGTTGTTGTTTTTTTTTAAAGCCAGGGGAATCTAAAAAACATTTGGTCCAATCCTCTCACCTTATAGATTAAAAAGTTGAAATCCCAAGCAGGTACGTAATTTGTCCAAGGTCAGATGAGATGTTTAATAAAATGTCTAGGATTAGTATTCAGGTCTACTATCAGTCCAGTACACTTTCCACTACACTGTATCCATTCAGATTACACTAGAATAATACAGTATCCAGAATTCTTCATCTGTTACCTACCTCACTCTTCCATTCAGATTTATATGAATATGTTGCTTAAAATCTGGATATTTGGATGCCAGATATGCAAAGTCAGGAGGTCTGTCCTTGTATCTATTTCTTGCATGCATTGATTTACTCAGAGCCATCTTTAAAAAGAAAAAAAAGGAAAAAATGAACATATTTAGTTTAAAAATATATTAATGGGGAAAACCTATGGTTGCCAAGTCAACAGTTACAGTCAACACATCCTTACCAATCAAGTGAGAAGGTAGAAGATATATTTTTAAAATGTATATAACAAATAAGAATATGAAAGATGCTTATCATGAACTGTCATTAGAGAAATGCAAATCAAAACCACAATAAGATACCACTTTACCCATTAGGATGGCTGGCAATTATTTAAAAATTTTTAGAAGAAAATAATAAATGTTGGAAAGGATATGAAAAAATTAGAGCCCTCATGTATTGCAGGTGGGAACATAAAATGGTACAACTACTATGGAAAACAATTTGGTGGTTCTTTAAAAAGTTAAAAAACAGAACCACCATAAGAGCCAGCATTTCCATTCCAAAGTATGCGCAAAAAAACTAAAAGCAGGGACTTAAACATATATTTGTTTACCAATGTTCATAGCATCATATTCACAACAGCCAAAAGGTGGAAACAACCCCAAATATCCATATACAGATGAATAAACAGAATGTGGTATATGCATACAATGGAATATTATCTATATCTATATATATAAAAGCCAAGTGACTAAAACAACCAGAATGACTGGTTTCTATGATGCTCACTGCAGCCTGCCAACTGGCCAAATTGGAGCAGGGCTGGCCGGCCACCTCGCTTGACCCCTTGCCCCAGCAGCCCACCTCTCACATCTCCTCTCCCCAGCCAGCTGGCCTCAATTGGCCCCAATCGGAGTGGGGCAGCCAGACACCATCCGTGCACAAATCTGTGCACTGGGTCTCTAGTCCTATCTACTAATAGAGAAACATGGTAATTAACCGTAACTTCGCTACCCTTCCCATTGGCTAATCAGCAGGATATGCAAATTAACTGCCAACAAAGATGGTGGCCGGCAGCCACACAGCTGAAGTGAGCAGGAGGCTTGCTTGCTCCAGTGATGAAGGAAGCCAAGGTTCCCTGCCTGCCGCGCTCAGCTCTGAGCTCCGAGCTCCAGATGCAACAATGTTGCAATTATAGAAGCTAAACAAACCCCAGGTACCTGCTTTTAGCCAGCGGGGCCTCAGAGCTTAGAGCGGCCAGTGATGGCAACAGAGTTTCAATTATAGAAGCTAAACAAACCCAGATACCTGCTTTCAGCTGGCAACGGCCTCAGAGCTGGAGCGGGCTCTCAGCTCCAGTGACAGCTATAGAAGGTAAATAAATCCCAGAATAAAACAAAAAGAAAAAAAAAGAGGCTGGGAGCTTCAGTCACCCACCAGCCTGAAAACAGCCCTCAGCCCCTCATCCAGGCTGGCCAGGAACCCCAGTGGGGACCCCCACCCTGAAGGGGGTATGGCCAGCTGCAAACAGCCTTCAGCCCGTCATCCAGGTTGGCCAGGCACCCAAGCAGGACCCCCACCCTGATCCAGATCACCCTTCAAGGCAAACCAGCCGGCCCCCACCCGTGCACCAGGCCTCTATCCTATATAGTAAAAGGGTAATATGCAAAATGACCCTAACAGCAGAAGGACTGGGAATGACTGGTCACTGTGACACACACTGACCACCAGGGGGCAGACGCTCAATGCAGGAGCTGTCCTCTGGTGGTCAGTGCACTCTCACAGGGGACAGCTCTGCTCAGCCACAAGCCAGGCTGATGGCTGCCAGTACAGCGGTGGTGGTGGGAGCCTCTCTCACCTCCTCAGCAGCGCTAAAGATGTCTGACTGCAGCTTAGGTCTCCTTCCCACTGGCAAATGGACATCCCCCGAGGGCTGCCGGGCTGCCAGAGGGATGTCTGATTGCCTTCATAGGCCCAATCCCCCGGGGAGCAGGCCTAAGCCAGCAAGTGGTCACCCCTGAGGGGTCCCAGACTGTGAGAGGGCACAGGCCGGGCTGAGGGACCCCCCCTACCCCCGAGTGCACAAATTTTTGTGCACTGGGCCTCTAGTATATATATAAAACCCTAAGTGACCTCTCGACCAGTAGACTGTTTGACTGGTCGCTATGACGCGTACTGACCACCAGGGGGTAGACACTCAATGCAGGAACCGCCCCCTGGTGGTCAGTGCATTCCCACAGTGAGGGCTGCTCAGCTGACTGACTGACAGGTGCCAATGCTGGGCTCACGGCTGGCGAGCGCCGGGAGCCTCTCCTGCCTCTGTGGCAGTGCTACCAAGCAGCGGAGGCAGGGTCCGCAGGGCCAGGATGAGGGTGAGCAGCCCAGCGCCAGGTCTGGGTTCCTCCCAGCTGCTGCCACTTCACACACTACTTTATCCCTCGGGGGATGTTGGACTACCGGTTTCAGCCAGATCCCAGCAGTCCGACATCCCCCGAGGGGTCCCTGATTGAGGAGGGCGCAGAGCAGGCTGAGAGACCCCACCAGTGCATGAATCCATGCACCGGGCTTCTAGTTTAACCATAAAAAAGAATGAAATTCTGATACATGCTAAGCATGAACAAATTTTAAAAACAAGGGTAACAGGCCACATGCAAAAGGGGTATTGTATTATGTTAAATATTGTATTATCCCATTTATATGAGGTACCAAGATTAGGAAAATTCATACAGGTAGAGTAGAATAGATGTTTCTGTGGATTTGGGAGAGGGAGAAATGATGAGTCATTCTTTAATGGGTATTCGGTTTCTGTTTAGGATTAAAAACTTCTAGAAATGCATAGTGTTGATGGTCGCACAACACTGAATATATTTAATGTCACTGAATAGTATACTTAAAAGTGGTTAAAATGATAAATTTTGTTATATATATTTTGTCACAATAATATACACAGCATATGATGAATCTTTTTTTTTTAACCAAGGAAAGAAAATTGGAATTATGCTTTTAAAAATATCAAAGTAGCAGAAAGTATTATAATCTACAGCCAAGAATATTATAATCAGCGGTTAGTTTTACAGTAGCCTTGCATGGACTGATCATTTGTAGTGTACCAAAAATCACTTAAGTTTCAAAAATTATCTTCTATTCCAACTTCCTTTATAAATGTCAGCCTTGTCACTCCTAGGTAGCTAAAACCAAATGAAAACAAACATAATTTGTCTTCTACCAGATTATAAAGAGGAAAAAAGTGAATGTATTTATAGCAATAAATTAAAACTAGAAGAAAAGCCAGTGGTTTAGTAAATCTCTAAGTAGTTGGTAATTTAAAAAATATTTTAGAATACTACATATCTCTGCATGGTAGGTGGTTTTCCTTTTTTTCTTTATACCATTCTGCATTTTCCACTCTTTTTTATAATGAGCATTCATCTAAACAGTATTATGTAAGCCAGAAACCTAGGAGTCATCTGATAGCTCTCTATCCCTCTCATATTCCAAGAAATAACAGTCATGTGGATTTAATCTACTAAAAATCTCCCAAATCCATCAATTTTTCCCTGTTTCCATCAATATAAGCCAAATACAAGTTACCTAGATTGCTATAGCAGTCTCTTAATTGGTCTCCCTGACTCCACTTTTATTCTCTCTATTCCTTTTTCCACTTTGCAGTGATCATTTCTAAACACAAATCTCATTACATCCTCCTCGTATGCCCACTTGCTCAAAACCTTACTCTTAGGATAAAAACAAAAAACCTTACTTCAGCATACAAATTAGGTCCAGCCTGGTGTGGATTCACCTATTTCTTCACTATCAGCTTAAGTCTCTCTCTCATACACACACACACACACACACACACACACTCCTGAGCTCATTCTTCTATTCCTCCACTCTGGCAATAGGATCTTTACACAGATTAATCCTTTTGTCTATGAGAGCGATTTCAACCTTTTTCATCTCATGGCACTTAAACTAATTACTAAAATTCTGCGGTACACCAAAAAACCTATTATATTTTTTACTGATCTGACAAAAATTTATTTATGTATTTATTCACAGAGGACAACTATTGCTGTGTTGGCTGTTGCCTTTTTTTTTTTAAACCTAAATTGTCAGGTATTACATGTTTTAAAAATTCTCACGGCACATCAATTAAAAATCGCTGGTCTATAATGTCTTCCCCCCCACCCCATCTCCTCCCACCCCACCTCACCTGATGAATTCCTACTCATCCTTACTATCACACTTCAAGCATCTCTTCTTCAGGAATGTCTTTCCTTCCTTGATCTCCCGATTAAGCCATATCCCCTATTAAGCCATATCCCCTAGCAACAAGCACCTTTTCTTTGCAAGCTTTGTTTGAGATGTAATTTTACATAGTCGTAAATCTGTTCAATCTATTTCAGAAATGTTTTTTGACAGCTTTCTACACTGCAAATTTAACAACCATTTTCAAAAAAGAACTGTCTTCACCCCAGACCTTTCCAAATCATATATCCAACTGCCCACTAGACTTCTCATTTGAATGGCTCAAAAGTATTTCATGCACAACATGTCCAAAATTAAATAATTTCTATCCACCCCAAAATGGTCCTCATCTGACCTTCCCTATTTCACGGAATGACACCACTATCTTTCTTCCGGTGCACAATCCAGAAATCTTTAGTATCTTCTCCACCCCACCTCCTCAATTCCAAACACACCATGTCCTGAATATTCTCTATCTCCTAATTATTTCTTGATAATTTTTCACCCTTCACAACTACACATTACTAACTCAGGTCATTATCATCTTTCTTGGATTACGGTAACTGATATCTCTATAACCGATCTTGCCCCTGCAATCCACTTTTCACATAGCAGACAAGTCTTCTCTACCCCATCCCACACAAATCTGAATATTCTTTGCTAAATCCCCTCAGTGGCTTCCTAAAGCTATTAGGCTGATAAAGTCCAAAATTATTAACAAAGTATTCAGTGATGGTGAACCTATGACACGCGTGTTAGAGGTGACACGCAAACTCATTTTTTTGGTTGGTATTTCTTTGTTAAATGGCATTTAAATATATAAAATAAATATCAAAAATATAAATCTTTGTTTTACTATGGTTGCAAATATCAAAAAATTTCTATATGTGACACGGCACCAGAGTTAAGTTAGGATTTTTCAAAATGCTGACACGCCGAGCTCAAAAGGTTCGCCATCACTGGTATAGATCATCTGGGCCAGTGGTTCTCAACCTTCTGGCCCTTTAAATACAGTTCCTCATGTTGTGACCCAACCATAAAATTATTTTCGTTGCTACTTCATAACTGTATTGTTGCTGTTATGAATCGTAATGTAAATATCTGATATGCAGGATTGTCTTAGGCGACCCCTGTGAAAGGGTCGATCGACCGCCAAAGGGGTCGAGACCCACAGGTTGAGAACCGCTTATCTAGGCCTTGCCTATCCCTCCAGCCTCATTTGTTGCCACTTCCCCTTTCCATCACTGTGCTCCAGACATACTGGCCTTTTCATTTTCCTTCATTCACTCTGACATTTTAAAGGTATGTTATCCTAAATGCGTAAGACCAATGGACAGGGCTCACTGAAGATAAAGAATGACCTTTGCAAAGAGAGCTACAGGCCTGGGATGTAACTACCCACCATGACCTGCCCAACTGGGATTTACTATAATCAGACCATGGTGTGTGGTTATTTTGGTGACTGAGCTTATCAGGCCTGCCATGTGGCCCCCATGAGCCTGTCAGGTTTATTGCATAGACCCTTTTTCGTTCACATATGGCAGATTCAATTCGTTTCCTACCTTACTCAACCTTTTCGGTCAGAACAGAATGAGTCAATAAAGCCACTTCTTTGCGAATCAAGCTCCTCATGCAGGCAACAGGTTCTCCGCTAAATCTACCATGTTCCTCAATTTAGTTCAGTGCCACCTCTCACCTGCCATCAGCATGGTCACCTCCTTCTCTCTAAGTCTAACCTAATCTACTTTCCTCTTCCTGGCCCTCTTCCTAGCTACAGGGGCCTTGTTCAGGTCTCTGAATCAGCTGTCACCTCACTGATGCCTTTCCTACTATCTTTACTTAAAAATTGCAGTAGTGAACGCACTTCTGGTTTCCCTTACTTGCTTCGAACTTCTACATAGAACTTACCCATTTGGCATTCCATACATTCCATATATTTCACTTTTTTTCCCTTTTTTTTTTTTTTTTTTTAAATCTGCCATGCCAGTGAGCTTCATGAAGGAAAATCTTTTGTCTGTCTTGTTCACGCGATTTCCCGGCACCAAATTAGGCAATCCGGTCCTGGGAGAGTAAGCACTCGGTACTCGCTGACTGAAAACCCTGGAGTGTGACTCTTCTCACTGAAACACAGCACCTCATTCGGGTGAAGAGTCGCCCATCTTGACTCCCAAAGAGGCTCAGTCCTAAGCTTGGGGCTTTTTCTGCCGGGCTGACCGAGTCGGTCGTAAAAAAAAAACCAAAGCAGTCGAACCCTGACGCTCCTGTTCCCTTGGTTTCTCTTGAGCCTTAAATAATCTTCTTCCACTACCACGCACCTTAACGCAATCTAAATGTCGCTTTCAGAATTTCGAATCCCTTCTTAACAAATTCCTCCCACGTCAGCCCCCATCTCCCTTTTTCCTCGTTGCCTTCCTTCATAAACCCGACTTTTCCTTCCACGTCCCGCCACGGCCCGTTCTCCTTCTCTCCCACTGCTCCACACCTTCATCTTAGCCATTCGGTTTGCCTTCCCGCCTCAGTTTCCGATCTCTCTGAACCTCCTCAGCCACGGGGGCCTTCCCTACTTCAGTCGTGGTCTCCATTCTATTAGTCAACTCCTCACCCCCCACACACCCCAACCCCTATCGGGTCTCTCTCCCTAGAACCCCGAAGTCCAGCACTCGAGAATGAGGAACCTGGGTGACCCATGGGCTAAGTGAACTCGTCACCATCGTGAAAGACAATCAGCGACTTACCTCTGCGGGCCAAGTTCCAGCCAAACCACCAATCTGGAGCGGGCCTCTAACCCCTAGTCTCAAACCATATGCAGCGCGAAACTCCTAGAAACGCAGATGTTACGCTCCCAGCGCGCCGCCATCTTGGGCAGCCATCCAGCCTCGCGATTGGACGATGAACACCTCGCGCGATCTGTAGTAGATTCTGAAGGAAGAATAAACTGTCGCGAGACTTGGAGTTAGCGGCACCTTAAGACAAAAAAAAAAAAAAGGCGGGGCGTGGGCGGGGGGTGGGGGGGAGGCGTGGTAGCAAGCTGAGTCCTTGGTGGAGATACCTGCATTAGAATCTGCTAGGTAACTTTTGACAAATGTAGATTGTTTTTTTAAAAGTTGCTTTCTGGACCTCACTCCAGACTTACTAAACCATAGTCTCGGGGACTGGTCAGGAAATATGGGGATGGAAGTGGGGCGGGGGAGACGGCTTTTAGATTTGGTGGCGGGCAATTAGCGTTTGTCGTGCAACAGGTCTCTCTACTGGGATGTCTCATTTAAACATCACAGATAAACTGTGAGGTGGAAAGAGTAGCTGGGGATCGTTTGCTCAAGGTCTTACACCCAGATGGCATCAAGTCCACGTTCTTTGTGTTTCTTTACCTGCCTCGAGCTGGAAGCACTATGAAATGCATTTCATTTTTCTTTTCAACGCGGTTGTACTAATTTTTACCCTCTGGTAAGTAGAGTGAGCATTAGTCTCCCCATTTTACAATAGACGTAAAAAGGTCTATTACCTGCCCAGGTCGCGGTTCCTGGTCCGGGCACATGTCTAAGTTGCAGTTAGATCCCAGGTCAGGCAGCCCATCCATGTTTCTCTCTCAAACTGATGCTTTTCTTTTTCTCTCCCTCTCCCTTTCTATTTCTGTTAAATCAATGAAAGCATATTCTCGGATGAGGATGAAAAGAAAAAGAAACAGAAGGGAAGAAATTTCCTGAAGCTGAGAAAGATACAAGTCTTCAAATTAGAAGAGTTCACTGTGTACCAAACTGAATGAATTTTAAAAGACCAAGTCAAGTTTTTAGAGTCGTCCCTAGTACAGTATGACTGGGGTTCTTATAAGGAGAGGAGATTAGGTCGCAGACAACGCAGAGGGGTAGCCAAGAAAGGACACAGCAAGAAGATGCCCATCTGGAGCCAAGGAGAGACCTCAGGAGAAACCAAACCTGCTGATGCCTTGATCTTGGCCTTCCAAGCCTCCAGAATTGTGAGAAAAGAAATCTCTGTTGTTTAAGCTACCTAGTCTGTGGTAATTTGTTGTGGAAGCCCTAGCAAACTTATACAAACCTCTTTGGTTATGTGTATTCAAAAGTATTTTATTCTTTTTGATGCTATTGTAAATGGAACTGATTTTTGTGTATTGATTTTGCATCCTGCAATGTTGCGGAATCTGTTTATTCTACCTGTTTCTGTTGGAATCCTTGAGGTTTTCTACATATAAGATCATGTCATCTGTGAACAGAGGTAATTTTACTTCTTCCTTTCCAATTTTGATGCTTTTTATTTCTTTTCCTTGCCTAACTGATCTGGCTAGAACTTCCAGTACTATGTTGAACAGAAGTGGCATAAGCAGGCATTCTTACCTTATTGCTGCTCATCTTAAAAAAAAAAAAAGCTTTTGGTCTTTCACCATTGAGTATGCCATTAGCTGGGGCTTTTCATTTCTGTATAGCCTTTATTATCTTGAGGTAGTTTCCTTCTGTTCCTAGTTTGCTGAGTGTTTTTATCAAAAAATGGTGCTAAACTTTGTCAAATGCTTTGTCTACATTTGGTTTTTCCTCCTTCATTCGGTTTATGTGGTATATTAATTGATTTTCATATGTTAAACTTTCCTTGCATTCCAAGAGTAGACCCACTTGGTCATAGTGTATTTTAATATGCTGTTGAATTCGGTTTGCTAGTATTTTGTTGAGGATTTTGCATTAATATTAATAAGGGATATTGGTATAGATTGCTTTTTTTTTATAGTATTGTCTGATTTTTGTTTCAGGGTAATCTAGAGTGAGTGTGAAAGTGTTCCTTCCTCTTCAGTTTTTTGGAAAGAGTATGAAGAGGATTGGTGTTCGTTCTTTAAAGCAGCCATGGGCAAACTACGGCCCGCGGGCCGGATCCGGCCCGTTTGAAATGAATAAAACTAAAAAAAAAAAAAAAGACCGTAACCTTTTATGTAATGATGTTTACTTTGAATTTATATTAGTTCACACAAACACTCCATCCATGCTTTTGTTCCGGCCCTCCGGTCCAGTTTAAGAACCCATTGTGGCCCTCAAAGTTTGCCCACCCCTGCTTTAAATATTCACTATCGTTATATCTAATCTGTCTGGAATCTAGTGAGGTATGGACCTTTTCTAAATGGCTAGCTGAATGTTTCACTACCATTAAGATGTTTTTATTATAGTAAAATACACATAATATAAAGTTTACTGTCTTAACCATTTTTAAAATATATTTTTTTATTGATTTCAGAAAGGAAGAGAGAGATGGAAACATCAATGATGAGAGAGAATCATTGATTGGCTACCTCCTGCACACCCCACACTGGGGATCGAGCCAGCAACCCGGGCATATGCCCTGACCAGGAATCGAACTGTGACCTCCTGGTTTATAGGTCGATACTCAACCACTGAGCCATGCTGGCCAGGCGTCTTAACCATTTTTAACTGTACAGTTCAGTAGTGTTAATTTGAACATTGTTGTGAAACAGATCTCCAGAACTTTCAACTTGCAAAACTAAAACTCTATATCCATTAAACAACAATCCCCCTTGTCTCTCTCCCCCTAGGCCCTGGTAACCACAATTCCACTTTGTGTTTCTATGAATTTGACCATTTAAGATAGTTTATATAAGTGAACCATACAGCACTTACCTTTTTGTGACTGGCTTATTTCATTTGAACACCATTTTTAACCCATCAATTTGAATTGTCTTCTTAGTAATTTATATAGTTCCCATATATGCTTGGGTTTATTTCTAGGCTTGTTTCATTGATCTGTCTGCCTATTTCTATACATGTACACATTTGTCTTAATTACCATAGATTTTTTTGTTTTTGTTTTTTGTTCATCTTCACCTGAGGATATTTTTCCATTGATCTTTTAGAGAGAGTGGAAGAGAGAGGGAAAGACAGAAACATCGATGTGAGAGAACCACATCCATTGGTTGCCTCCTGCACATGCCCCAACCAGGCCCTGGGCTGGGGAGGAGCCTGCAACCGTGGTACCTGCCCTTGACCGGAGTCAAACCCGGGACCCTTTGGTCTGCAGGCCATCGCCCTATCCACTGAGCCAAACCGGCTAGGTCACCATAGCTTTTTATTGTCTAACTCTCCTCACAAGTTTATGCTTCCAAATAAACTCAGACACCATTTTACTAAGTTTTCTACAAAAATCCTTTCGAGATGTTTTATTGTTATTACATTAAATATAAAGATCAATTCTGAGAGAATCGGCATCTCTACAATATTGACTCTTCCCATTTATATTTAATATGACTTCACCCTAGCATACAAGACCATTCAGAACAGAGTCCTACTCTTTTCTTCCCATGTTTAGCCACCCTCCAGCCAAACTCACTGTACTTCTGGTCCCTGAACATTCGTTGTGTTCTCTCTCTCTCTCTCTCTCTCTCTCCTTGCCTCCCCCTCCCTCTCTCTCTCCTCAAGCTGCCCCTCTTCTCCATCCCACTGTTTCAACTGTCTACACCCTATACATACTTTATGTTCCATCACAAATTGCCACTTCACCCATACTTCCTGAGTCATCCATCCAGATGTGACTTCTCCCTCCTTTGAAACTCCATAGTACTTGGTTTGTCATTTTATTAAGGTGCTCACCCCAATTTGTTCTTTGTTGTTATTTGTATGCATCTCTTATTGGTCCACAATCAACAATTTTGCATTAGAACAACAGGTCTCAAAATTTTGGATTAGAACAGGTTGACGTTCAACTACTGCGGCCACTGCGGCCAGGCATCAATCATTCCTTTTTATGGCTGAATAATATTCCACTGTAGGATATATAAACCACATTTTACTTATCCACTCATCAGTTGATGGACATTTCGATTGTTTCCGTTTTTTGGCTATTGTGAACTATTCGTGTACATGTTTTTGTTTGAACACTTGTTTTCAATTCTCTTGAATATATTCGTAAGAGTGGAATTGCCAGGTCATATGGTAACACTATGTTTAACTTTTTAAATTAATGACTGCATCATTTTACATTCCATCAGCAGGGTATGTGTGTTCCAACTTTTATTATAAAAATAATGAGTGTGCATAGCTTAAAAAAACACTGCTACAAGGCTTATGGCAAAATACAAGTCTTTTAGCCATACCTCTGTCCCATTCCCCAGAAGCAATTACTTTCAATTCCTTTAACTTTTTCCCTTGTTTTTAACCATATTTCTAAATAATATGCATATGCTCCAATTTCATTTTATCAATTCTAGGCATTACATTTTGCTGACTTCAGTACTCTAATTATGTTTTCTTTCTTGAACAACTGTTTGGTTTCCCTGAAATTATCATTTGTCATATTTTTACTTGCTTAGTTTTCTGTGTGCTTATCTCTATTTCACTACTTTTTCCCAAATGTTCCAAACACCACTCTGATTCTTGATACTTTGTATTTGGCCTGTTTTTCCTGTTTTCTCTTTGGAAGTGCTTACAATCTTCTTTTTATTCCTGGTGTTCTGGAATTTAATGACAAACATCTGCTTTTTTTTTTTTTTTCGTTTGTTGTGCTAGGCTTTTGGTGAGCTCTTTTAATCTGGAAACTCAGGCCCTTAGATCTAGAAAATTTTCCTGTAGAATTTCCTTTGATAATTTAAAGATATTTGTTACAGGACTTGTTGAATAATCTAAACCAGCTCCTTTAAAAATATCCAGCAAATGCTTCTAGATGTTTCTGTATTTTGCATGTCATTGTGTTTTTCCAATTATAAAGATAACTAGAGAAGATGGCGGCGTAGGTAAACACCGGAGACCGCTGCCGCAAACAACCATTTCAAAAATACAACTAAAAGACTGAACGGACATCACCCAGAACCACAGGAAGGCTGGCTGAAGAGAGACTCTACAACTAGAAGGAAAGAGAACAGCAAATCGAGGCTCAGAGGCGGCGCAGTGTGGAAAATACAAAGGTACCGAGGTGCGCGCGCAAAGCGGGCTGGTGGCTGAGGGCGCGGTTGTCGTTTTCTGTCGGGAGTGAGTCTCAGACTCTGGGCTCCAGATCCGGGCGAGTCTCTAGGGACCCAGACTCAAACGGGAGAATCGGGATTATCCGGCATCAGTTGGAACCTGAGGGCAGCTTTCTCTCCGAGGTTTGCAGCGGCTGCCAGGGTTCTGAGAAGCAGAGCCTCTGGGAACGGGACTGAGCGTGGCCATAACTGCTCCCTCCGCCCGCCCTGTTGATCCCGCCCCGCCCAAACCCTGCGCACAGCCATTTGCCGATCGCCTCAGGCAAAGGCTGGATTAGCGCCTCCCCAGAAGGCAGATGTTTTCCATACAGCTGAATCCTATAGCCAGTCGGCCTGGGGGTCAAATCCCTCTAGTGTTAACTACAACAATTAAGGCTTGGCTAGAACAAGACTGCGCACAGAGACCACAAGGGGGTGCACCAAGAAAGCATAAAAGATGCGGAGACAAAAAAACATGACAGAAATGGAGGATATGAAGCTAAGAATCGCAATTTTGAGGGCCTGCCATAAATTTGTGCAGAGCCTCACGAAAACTAATGAGACCCTCGATGCTACGATAAAGAAATTAGAAAGTAAGCATACACGGACTGAAATAAAGAATATTATACCCAATAGCAGACCAGAGGAGTACAATAATCAAACCAAAGATTCGACAAAAAACACCCAATTGGAAAAGCAAAATGAAAAAAGAATCCGAAAGTGTGAAGATAGTGTAAGGAGCCTCTGGGACAGCTTTAAGCGGTCTAATATCAGAGTCATTGGAGTGCCAGAAGATGAGAGACAGCAAGATATTGAAAACCTATTTCAAGAAATAATGGCAGAAAACTTCCCCATCTGGAGAAAGAAATGGACTTACAGGTCCAAGAAGCGCAGAGAACCCCAAACAAAAGGAATCCAAAGAGGACCACACCAAGACACATCATCATTAAAATGCCAAGAGCAAAAGACAAAGAGAAAATCTTAAAAGCAGCAAGAGAAAGAGGCTCAATTACCTACAAGGGAATACCCATACGACTGTCAGCTGATTTCTCAACAGAAACTTTGCAGGCCAGAAGGGAATGGCAAGAAATATTCAAAGTGCTGAATACCAAGAACCTACAACCAAGATTACTTTATCCAGCAAAGCTATCGTTCAGAATTGAAGGTCAGATAAAGAGCTTCACAGATAAGGAAAAGCTAAAGGAGTTCATCACCGCCAAACCAGTATTATATGAAATGCTGAAAGGTATCCTTTAAGAAGAGGAAGAAGAAGAAAAAGGTAAAGATACAAATTATGAACAACAAACATGCATCTATCAACAAATGAATCTAAGAATCAAGTGAATAAATAACCTGATGTACAGAATGAACTGGGGATTATAATAGAATCAGGGACATAGAAAGGGAATAGACTGACTATTCTTGGGGGGAAAAGGGGTGTGGGAGATGCGGGAAGTGACTGGACAAAAATCATGCACCTATGGATGAACACAGTGGGTGGGGAGTGAGGGTGGAGGGTGGGGTGGGAGCTGGAAGGAGGGGTGTTATGGGGGGAAAAAAGAGGAACAAATGTAATAATCTGAACAATAAAGATTTAATTAAAAAAAAAAAAAGATAACTAGAGGCCCGATGCACAAATTCATGCATGGGTGGAGTCCAGCTGTCTGCCCCTGATTTGGGGGCGGGGGGTCGATCAGGGGCAGTCCGGCCAGGGGCAGTTATTAGTGTCAAAGACCTTCGCAGGGTGTATACATGTTTGCTGTTGGCTTTCGGATGAGTTGTAGCTTCATAGGCGCTTTAGTGTCAGGGACACTCACAGCTTCCATTTCTAAACCTCTCCCTAGACAGGTAATGCAGTTTAGTTCCCTGCTGACAAACTCTCTAAAGAGAGGCCGTGGTGTGATGTGGCTGCCCTCTTTGGTAGGAAGCAGTGGAGAGAGAATGCAGGAAGATGCTGGTTGTGCTGGGCACCTCTCCTGGACACCTGACTGACGGTCCAGACTATGAGCAGTTTTCCACCTGATCACTCGTCATTCAGGTTCCCGGTCT
This sequence comes from Myotis yumanensis, assembly GCF_028538775.1. NCBI lineage: Eukaryota > Metazoa > Chordata > Mammalia > Chiroptera > Vespertilionidae > Myotis > Myotis yumanensis. The sequence continues at coordinate 17,924,450 of NW_027223767.1, read as the reverse complement.
ATGAAGGCTGGAGAGCATTTACTTACTTAGAATCACTGAAGGTCACACTTCAGTGATCAGGGTTGGGGTGGGGGGTATCAATCAGGGGCAGGGCAATTGGCTGACTGGCCCCATCCCCAATCTGGCCTGTTGGCTGCCACAGTGCACGTCATAGCCACTGGTCTTCTGGTCGTTCCGCCCTTCGGTCGCTTGGCTTTTATATACATAGCTGCCTACTTATGTAGAAAATTCAAACAAAAGTAGAAACTGTATAATTTAACATACTTTATAAAGATTGAGTGAAAGCGGAGATGCAGATTCCCTGGCAATGGGCAAGGAGACACCTGATTGGTGGTGTTGCTCTTAAAACAGTCAGGGGCAAGGCAGACATACTGTCCTAAGTTTATCCTACCTTGATGTCAATGTTGGTGGCCAGAGCTGTTTCATGCCTGGGGCACATTAAAAAAAAAATGCCCTGGACAGTGTGGCTCAATTGGTTGGAGTGTGAAACTGTATATATGAGAAGGTGGGTTTGATTCCTGGCCCTGGCACATACCCAGGCTGTGGGTTTGATCCCTGGTCGGGGGGCAGGCAGGGGGCAGCCAATTGATGCTTCCCTCCCCCCTCTCAAATCAATTAAAAAAAGAAAGGAAGAAGGAAGGGGAGATGCAATAATAAAAATATATGATAAATGGGAACATGGGCTCCTTCGAATGTTCCAACTCTTCCTCCCACCCTGTGGAAATATAATGAAGGCCATCTGTAAATGGACTGTGAGAGCTTGGGAAACTGGCCAGCAACTCAGTCTGAGAAAGGCCAAAGAGAAACTGCTTCGAGATGTGAACGGGATTGTAAATAGCTAGAGTTTTGATCTCACACAGTTTGTGCACAGGCACGTCCCCCGCCCCCTGCATGCCCTGATTTTCTGTTTGCAGTACTTGCATTGGGAAATTCTGAGCAACGGCGACAAAACAATAGCACCGGCAGGCTGCCACCAGTGTGACCCATCCCCAAACCAGATGGGACTTGAGTGGGACAGATTCACTGGTGGCACCCAGTAAACTTCACTGTCGGTGGCTAAAGGTGCACACCTAAGTCCTAATAAACCCGTGTCTTTCACAGCCAGTCCTCCGGGTTATTTCTTTGGAATCCACAAACAATACGCTGAGGCTTTCTAGGACCTCAGCACTTGGCATAACAAAAAACAAAAAGTCACTTTGAATAGTTACAGAGCATTCCATTGGAAAGATATACCATTATATTATTGGAGCAGAAGTTCACGGGCAGGCAGCTGTTTTGTTTTTCTTTACTGTAAACAGTGCTGGGATGCACATCTTGTATACACAGATGCTACAATTTAAGTGGTCTTCCTGTCCCTGCTGGGGGAGTGGGGAGATGGTGGAAGTAGGGGAAAGGTCATGAGGAGATGGGATTTGACTTGTTCCTTATGGGGAACTGTTGGGAGAGTGTCTGAATGCACCTGGAGATGACCTTGGCCTGAGCTCCCTAATGGCAGTGCTTAGAGCAACAGCTCCCAAATATCGGTGAGCACACGGATCATCTGGGGAACTTGTTAAGCATCAGGTTCCAGAGCTGCACCCCAGAGTCAGATTCAGTTTGAGGAGGGGGTCTGAGAATCTGCATTGTTAACAAGCACCCTAACTGATTCTCATATGGGTGGTGGACCACACTGGGAGAGATACTGACTTAGAGAGTTCAAGAGAGAGTAGCGGCAGGTAAGTTGTGTTCACCTGAGAAACGAGTGAGGCGGGGCTGGGTTGATAGGGAAGGAAATTAATTAGGCAACTTCAGTCAACCTATGGGACCAGGTTCCAATGTGCTTTGGATTACGGTAGAACTAACAAATCTGCCTTCAAACAATACAAAATAATATTGAACGTTAACTGTAATTTAAAATAGAAGAGCCCTAGCCATTTGGTTCAGTGGATAGAGCATCAGCCTGCGGACTGAAGGGTCCCGGGTTCGATTCTGGTCAGGGGCACATGCCCGGGTTGCAGGCATGATCCCCGGTGGGGGGAGCGCAGAGGCAGCCGATCAATGGGTCTCTCTCATCATTGATGTTTCTATCTTTCTTTCCCTCTCCCTTCCTCTCTGAAATCAATAAAAATATTTAAAAAGAAAATAGAAGAAAAACGTTTTTTTAAAAATCTGCCTTTATTCTCTAAAAGGATCCGATGATTCTGATAGTCACATAGAAAGATACTAAGTGTCCTAGTCTATCCCTAAACTGTCATTTCCTCCTCTTCCTGTGTCCAATGTTATTTAATTATGACTGTAGGTACATAAAAACAGCTCAGCATGTTCACTGGGGCATTAAAAAGCCATAGGCTCTGGCTGGGGAAGGTGGGAGCCTACCTCAGAGTCACTGGCAGAGGTACCGAAGGTTAGGGGACGTGGGAGAACAATCCCAAGTCTCGGTGAGGCTGTGGCACAATAGGAACTCTGATGGGTGGAACATAAATTGATCCATTCATTCTGAGAAACAATTTGAGCCAATAATTCTACCTCAGGGTGTATATCCCAGAGAAACTCTTATACTTGCGCTCTAGGAAACACAGACATCAAAACAGCAAAAAATTGGAAAGAATCCAAATGCCCTTGGATAAAAAAATGGATAAATTAATTGTGGTTTATTTACACAATGAAATACTAATGTAAACGAATGAATTATACACACCTCAGCATGGATGAATTAGAGAACTATGAGTGGAAAAAGTAATTCACAAAATACATTCTTGTTAAATTTAAAAATAACCAAAACTAAATTTAGTGTTTGGTGCTTTATGTATAGCAAAATATTGTGGGACAAATTTAGAATAGCGGTCACCTTTGGCTAAGGCAAGGGATGAGATCTTTGAGCACAGGGAGTAGTGTTGTAGTTAAGTGGGGTGGTGGGGGTCACAGGTGTTTGTTTTATTATTAGGCATATGACTACATATCATAGCATATATTCTTTTGACTATATCAAGTATTGCAAAATTTTAAAAATAGAAAGATGAAACTCCTAGCCACTACTGTGGTCTCAAGGTTATTGATCCTCTGAACTCCATCTTTGTGGGGTTCCAACAGGCACGGTGGATCAGGAAGCAAGGTGTCAGGCCTGCACAGACCACCTCCCTCTCATGATTCAGAGATAGAGGCATCCCTCTGTTCTGCCCCCTTCCAACCTATTTCTCATAGACTGTATCTGTCACTAAGTAATGGCTTCTTTGCCCAGCCAAACTGATTGCATGTTTAGATAATATGGCATTTTTCTCTGACAACAACAGGGTGATGCTTGGGACATTGTTTTCTGAACAAAAAAGCTATCCTGGCACCCCCTTTTTTTTATCCTAATGCATCCCTAGCACCCATTCCTTTCCATCTGCCAGTCTCACATCTGCCTGGGCCTTCATGCTTCCTTTTGCATCCCTGGTCATGAGCTTCTTTGGCTCCCTTCCTCACTGACTGTGAGCTCAGCAGCAGCAGGAGGGCTGTCCTGGGCCTTGAACATTCTCCCTCTTGCATGTATCTTTAGAAGAGGGGTGGAGCTCCTGAGGTGAGGTTTAGACTTGAACAACGCAGTTAAGTGGATTAAGATCCTAAATAGTTGAGTTCCAATTCCTCTTCACCCTGCCTAACTGTGTGGCTTGGGATAGGCCCCTCGTCACCATGGAGCCTATTGGTTTGCGTAAGAGATAGAGAGTATTGTTTTGGGGGATGTAGATAATGTGTAAGGACCATGAAAAGGTGAAGAAGACATTAAAGTTCATCTAGTTTCACCCACTTGTATTAAAAATGGAGAGGAGACTTGGATAGACTAGGGATGCTTTACTGGCAGATATTGGACTAGAACCAGGTCTCCTGTCTCTCCATCACCTTGCCTCCCTGTTGCTTGCTGAGGCAGAGATGAGGGAGGAGGATCTATAGCCACTAGCTTAGCCCTGCCCGAGCTTCACCCAAGGGCAAGACATTCAGCCTTAGAAGATGTTGCCTTTGAAATTGCTGACACTATCTGGGGGCGGGGAGGAGCCTGCCTCACCTGTCAGCTGGTCCATTGCACAATCTGGCGAGCTGAGGCCTGAGACTCTTCTTCCCACAGCAGGCTCAGCTCTAGAAGGCCAAAGTCAGGGTTCAGGGAATAACAAAAATTTGGACACTACCCCTACCTCTCCCTCATGCCCTCCCCCCTCTCCCTGCAGAGGTTGGGGTACATTGAGGGTAAGAAAAGCCTGAGGAGGGGACGCAGGGGTGGGAAAGCAAGCTCTTCGTAAGAGTTGAAGGGGAGCAGGGCTAGTCCTCCTCACCCCAAATGGGTATTTAATGTTGGGGAGGGAATTTGTGGACAAGGTAGAAAGGAGGAGGAAGAATCTTTGGCCTGGTCCTTCTTTCAGCCCAGGAGTTGAGAATTTATCTTTGAAATGGAGAAAAGGGGGAAAGTGAGACAGAGCACTGAGTTGGTCCATGAGGCTGGAGTATAGACTCGAATGGAAGCAATGGAGACTGGACTCAATGCAGAGATGTCTGGGGTCCCATTTTTGTCCCCTCGGCACTGAGGCAGCAAATGGAGAGACCAGAACGACACACGGCCTCTCCCAGCCCTGGCACACACGCAGACTGCCATACGTCAGCTCCCATAGGAAACAGAGCCACTCACTACTCAGGAATTCCATCAAAGGTCCCTGAACAATCTGATTAAAGCTGTTTTTTAAAAAGTATTCAATTGTCATATATGAGACTGCATGGCTTTAACACAAAGGGGAGTTCATACACAGCAAGTCCAGGCTAGAGCTTAGAGTCTGAGACAGATGCTTGACCTTTTCCATGCTGCTCATGTTTACAGTGCACAGAAATCCTGTAGTTGACGCTATGCCTTTTAGTCACTAGAGGAGCCTTCACAACGGCCATAGATTCTGGTTGTCAAACTCAGTTGTATAGACCGTGGCTTTTGGGGGAGTCCCCTGTGAGTTATGCACAGTTTTGGGAGGGCTTTTGTTGGGGGCAGGGCATCAGGCCCTCAGGCATCGATCCCCACAGGGCACAGTGGCTCTGTCAACTGTTTCCATTCCCAACTGTTGACCTGGGACATAGTCCCTGGATGCCCTGAGTAGCCATGTCCTCTCCAGGACCCAATGCTCCTGCTCTCACTCCCACAGCCCTCTCTGTTCTTGCTTCTTTTCCTTCCACCAGCCTGTGGGGAAATATTGATGTACGATTATAAAAATACTTCAACAACAGACATGATAGAGTAATGTATGGTGGTTGCTTTTTTTAAAAAAACTGAATACTAAGATCTGGTGATGGATCTAATAACTTCATACTTTTGAAGTGGTGATAAATGTAAACAATATTTCAACATATTGCAACAACCATAATAGGATATGAAAAATAGCTGATTTCTGCTTATGAAAAGGGCATGGGTACTGTTAATACAACAGTGGTTGGTTGCCTACATTCATAATGGAAGGAAATGCTACATTTCAGATACAGGTTAATGAAAATAAAGATGTAATTTTTTTTCCCATTCAAGTTCAAGGGCTAGGTCATAAAAAACCCTGGTGAGCCCTAGCCGGGTTGACTTAATGGATAGAGAGTTGGCCTGTGGACTGAAAGGTCCCAGGTTCGATTCTGGTCAAGGGCACATGCCCGGGTTTTGGGTTTGATCCCCAGTAGGGGCCTGCAGGAGGCAGACAATCAATGATTCTCTATTATCATTGATGTTTCTATCTCTCCCTCTCTCTTCCTCTCTGAAATCAATAAAAATATATTTTAAAAAATAAAAACAACCCTGGTGAGAGGGAATTCACCTCTCTCAGTCCCTATTTCTTCAACAGGAGCTACAAATTCTCCATGAGACTAGTTGCACAAGACCTATTATCTGCTGGAATGAAGGGGGAGAAAGTGTGTACATAGGTTAATATCTAAACGTAAAACTTTTCTACCTTCAGTGGCATTTATTTACTCCTAGTTTATACACAAAATTAACATGCCTGATAATCTCGTTTTTTAACTCACAGAAAAATAGAAGCAGCACTTTAGAAAAGAGATCTGCAGCTGCTAAGAAAACATTTATAATACCCAAAGTGATTGCAAACAGCCTGAAATATAGGGAGAACATTGTTTTTAAAGGTAGACAAGAGCCCTGGCTGGCATTGGCCTGAGCATCAAAGGGTCACGGGTTGGATTCCGGGTCAAGGGCATGTACCTCGGTTGCAGGTTCAATCCCCAGCCCTGGTCGGGGCACATGCAGGAGGCAACCAGTCAATGTGTCTCTCTCACATCAATGTTTCTCTCCCCCCCCGCCCCCCCCCCCACCGCCTTTTCCTCCCTCCCTCCTTTCCTCCCCTCAGACCCTCCTTTCCTTCCACTCTCTGTAAGATCAATGGAAAAAATAGCCTCGGGTGAGGATTAACAACAAAAGTAAAAAAAAGGTAGACAAGAATTCAAAAACATCATAGAAAATTAGAAAGATTTAGTCGGTGTAGGAGGGAATAACTATATATGTGCTTTAATTTCCATGATTGCAATAACTGTGAGTAGCCAGGCCCTCCCCAAGACCCAATGCTCCTGCTCTCACTCTCACAGCCCTCTCTGCTCTTGTTTTTTTTCCGGGTCAAGGGCATGTACCTCGGTGGGCATGTACCTCGGTTGCAGGTTCAATCCCCAGCTGATTGAACTGATATTCATCACTATGACCCCATACTCTGAAGAAAGAACTAAAGAATGCATGCTAGTGAACCTATACTTAGGAAGAAGTACTGGATATAGTATCCTTAGCACCATTTCTTAGCAAGATGATTAAAACAAAGTTTTGATGCTTAAAGGGGTAAATCTGAGGTTTTGAAATTAATATTACACCCATTACCCTATGCACCCTTATTCCTGGGGTTCTTCTTACAGGACACTTTAAAGTTCCCTACGCTCCCCTGGGAGTAAAGGACAGTGGTGAGCATTATGGGACCACTGGAAGAGATCCCATCTCAGTTCGAATGGCAACGTCGATAGCAAATTATAGAGCATGGAGAACAGGACCCAGGTGGCTCCCGTTCATCCAATGATGATCAGTAGGTCCTAACCCACAGAATTGTGAAATGATTTCCCATTAAAGCCAAAGATCCTCAACTTCACCCTGGAACCAGAGCCTGCCAGAAGGGGCTCCGAGAGGTATCAAGGACGGACACTGAACTTGACTGGTCCAACACCTGCCTTTTACAGATGAGGAAACTGAGGCCTAGAGATGAAGTTAGTGTAAAATTAACATTGTTTCCTCCTTAAATATTTTGGTAGAGTTCAATGATAAAGCCATCTGGGCCTAGAGTTACTTGTAGAAATGTTTTTAGTGTTAATTTAATTTCATTCCTAACTATAGAACCATTCAGATTTTCCATTTCTTCTTGTATTCATTTTAGAAAGTTTTATTTTTATCATATTTGCCCATTTCAACAAAATGTAGAAATTATTGGGATAAAGTTTTCTTTCTACCTCATTAAGTTCTGCTCTTATCTTAATTATTTATTCTTTCATGTTCTTTGGGTTTAATCTGTCATTTAAAAAAATGTACTGAGCCTGGCTGGCATGGCTCAGTGATTGAGTGGCAACCTATGAACCAGGAGGTCACAGTTCCATTCCTGGTCAGGGCACATGCCCAGGTTGTGGGCTCAATCCCCAGTGTGTGGGGCATCCAAGAGGCAGTTGGTCAATGATTCACTCTCATCATTGATGTTTCTATCTTTCTCTCCCTCCCCCTTCCTCTCTGAAATCAATTTAAACAAATTTTTTTTAATGTATTGACATGGCTGCTTCAAACATTGATTCTTAGCCTTTCTTCCTTTCTGATATATGCAATTAAAACTATAAACCTTCCTTTAGCACAGTTACATCCCACACAAAAAAAAACCAAAACAGACCAAAACTGCAGGTCATACAGCTGAAGCATGTGCAGAAGAGAGAACTTTGGCCTCCAGCTGCACCAAGAAACAAAGTCTTGCTCCCCCCACAAGGAAACAAAGGACCAGGACATAACTGGAACTTGAACATCTGAATCCTTTCAGAAGCCAAGGGTCTGCTTTGTCCAGGAAGAGCTGATATTGACACCTTTTTACCATAAAGACCCAGATTCCAAGTTCCTCCAATGAAAACTTGCCCCACTAGCACCTCTGCCTACCTTTAGCCCAGTGATTCCCAAAGTGGGCGCTACCGCCCCCCAGTGGGCGCTGCAGCGATCCAGGGGGGCGGTGATGGCCACAGGTGCATTTGGGGGCGATGAGTAACTGCTATTAAAATTTTTTAAAAATTAATTTCCAGGGGCTGAGTAATATTTTTTCTGGAAAGGGGGCTGTAGGCCAAATAAGTTTGGGAACCACTGCTTTAGCCCCTTAAAATCCCTTAACCTACTCAAGTGAGCAAGATGGATTTAAGGCACCAGTAGGTCTCCCATCTTCTCAGTTGGTGCCTTCTTGATCAATAAACCTTGCCTTACTCCAAATTCAAAAATCATTGTTTTGAGTTTTGGCCTTTCGAAGCATCGGGCACACGAACAAGGCTGTTGTCTTCATGTCTGACATTGAAGTTTGAAGTCCACAGAGCAGGCAGCTGGGAATAGAAAATGGATATAAAGTAGAGGAGAGTAAAAATAAGCTGGGACTCACAGGCATGATCTGGAGCCCATGAGGATCGTCTGGAGCCTATGTCAGTTCTTGTGGCCTCTCGTGTTGATGGTGTGGGTGTCCTGCAGAAGCCAGGGCTCTGGCCCAGAAGTCAGAGAAGCTGAAGGAAGATTCAGGGGAAGGTGAGACAGTTACATGCATGGCTGCTGCCTCATGTCAGTGAGGTGAGGCAATGGATAATCCGCAACATATGTCAGCTCCTGCTCCATTTCCGCCTTCCTAAGCTCCCACAAGAAACGCTTTTGTGGCTCATGCTAACTGGAAACATACTGAAAAGGGACCTCTGGGAAGTGTAACTTAGCCTAGCCAAGCTGAAACATTTCAAAGGCATCATATTTTATAGCTGGATGGTTATGAACATCTCCCCCAGAGTCAGACTTCCCAGGTTTGAATTGCAGTTCCTTTATTTAAAGCTGTGTGTCCATTTGAAACTATTACAAAATAATATTGGATGTAAACTGTAAAATGAACAAAGAAACACTATTTGAACCTCTTTTTTTAAAAAGCAAAACCTTGGTGTCCAACAGTAAGTTACTTAGTCTTTCTGTGCCTCCATTTCACTGTCTATAAAATGAAGATATAATAGTGGTACTTACCTTATAAGATTTGTGTGAGATTTAAATGAGATAATATATACTTGCTATTCATGTATTATTAATATATTATTAATAAGACTTGGGCCCTAACCGGTTTGGCTCAGTGGATAGAAAGTTGGCCTGCGGACTGAAGGGTCCCAGGTTCGATTCTGGTCAAGGGCATGTACCTTGGTTGCGGGCACATCCCCAGTGGGGGATGTGCAGGAGGCGGCTGATCGATGTTACTCTCTCATCGATGTTTCTGGCTCTCTATCCCTCTCCTTTCCTGTCTTAAAAAAATCAATAAAATATATATTTTTTTAAAAAAGACTTGGTCTATTAGAAAAGTACAATAAATACCAGTTATTAAAGGCAAATCATTTCATCTTTTTTTATCTTCAGGTTTTTTAAAATCTGTAAAGTGGGAATAAATTCCTTAGCTTATTTCAAAGGCATCTACTGAGGATAAAATGAAATAACCCATTTTAAAGTCTTATTCAAATGTGAACAGAGGTGATGGTAGTCATAGTAACTCTCTTAGCTCCTTCCAGCCTCAGGACTGATACCTACCCCAGTGACTTACCTAAAGTGAACTCATCAGTGATTATTCATTAGAAGAGCAGTTCTCCAAATGTACCATATTGATGTAAAATGTGAATAATAGGAAAAGCTGGGGTGGGTATATGGAATTCTCTGTACTATTTTTGAAATTTTTCTTTAAATCTAAAATTATTAAAAATAAAACATTTGCCTGGCTGGTGTTGCCCAGTAGTTAAGCATCGACCCATGAACTAAGGGGTCAGGGTTCCATTCCCTGTCAGGGCTCCTGCCCAGGTTGCGGCCTCAATCCCCAGTAGGTGGTGTGCAGGAGGCAGCTGATCAACGATTCTCTCTCATCATTGATGTTTCTCTCCCTTCCTCTCTCTAAAATCAATAAAAATGTATTTTGGGGGAAAAATAAAACATTTTTTTAAAAACTTAATCTTAAAAATAAATTAACTTTTTTATCCGACATCTCATCAAAGCAGCATTGGTAGCAACTGATCTTCAAGTTTCTCTAGGCCGCCCAAGGATGACAGAATGAAGAAAGATGATGGAACGTCGGCCAAGAAAGACAAAGACCCAGTGAACAAATCTGGGGCAAGGCCAAAAAGGAAGGAGTGGTCCAAAGGAAAAGTTCAGGGAAAGCTCAATAACCCAGTCTTGTTTGACAAAGCAACACATGACAAGCTGTGTAAGGAAGTTCCCAACTATAGGCTTATTGTGACCCCAGCTGTTGTCTCTGAGAGACTGGAGACCCCCAGTTCCTGGGCCAGGACAGCCCTAGGGGCTTCTTAGTAAGGACTTACTAACCTAGCTTCAAAGCACAGAGCTCAAGTCATGTACCAGAAACACCGAGGGTGGGGACGCCCCAGCTGCTGGCGAAGATGTATGAACAACTGGCCCCACCAGCTGTACATTGTGAAAAATAAAATCTTAATAAATAAAAAGATGAATAAATAAAAATAAAACTTAGAAAAAGAAAATGGTTCTCAAACTTGGGCAGGCATCAGAATCCCTTGGAGGGCTTGTTAGAATATACCTTGCTGAGTTCCTCTCTAAGGAGTATCATCAAGTAGGTCTGGAAAGGGGCCAGAGAAGTTGCATTTCTAACAAGCAATGCTGAGACTGCTGATCAGAAAATTACACTTTGAGAACCACTGACGTAATATTTAAACTATATGACTTTTCCTGTATTTCTCATGAACAGAGGCTCCCATTCATTCAGCATGGTCGGTCATTTCTTGGCTCATTCTGTCCATGACATCACCCAACATTAATTTACCAGGAAGGAAGAAGGCGACAACTGATGTCCAACTCAGTCACTGAGCAGAACGAAGTTCAACAGGGCCTGGAAAGATCCCTTTTACCTTCCTCCTGCCTTTCTCCAACCTCTTCAAAGCTCTAGGCCATGGATCAAGCCATACTTAAAGTAACATACACACATATATATTTAAATGTATAAATTTCATTATAAAAAATATGCTCGTGGAGGAGAATTCAGAAAAAATAAAAGGAAGAAAATATTATCCACAGCTTTCTCATCCAAAGACAACCACTTAATGCTTTTGTACCTTTATTTCCTAGTTTTTATTTCAACTATATATTTTTTTCAACTATATTTTTTAAGTTTTCCTTTTTTCTTTTAAGTTTTTCTTTTAAACATTGTGGTAATCAGAAAGGACACACATTTTTGGATTCTGCTTTTTCACTTGACACTATATCATAGATATTTTTATATTGTTGTATAGTACTTGTGAACATTAGAGGACTGTATAACACTGCAACTCTTCCCCTCTTGTTGGATGCTGCAGTGTTTTCACTACTGTAAAAGGGAGTTCAAATTCCAGAGTTGCATGAATTCAGGTGTGGAAAAAAAAACAAAACTTCCTTTATTTTTCTATAACTGAATTCATTTCCTTCTTAAGCCCCAGATTTCTAGAAGCAAGAAAACATAATCAGGTACTTCTAGGTAAACTCAATTATAATCAGGATGTTTCTCCTCTTCCCAGCTTTTCACCTCTCTGTTGCCGAGGGAGTAAATGGGGAGGTGACAACCACTTCTTGAGCTTTCTCTGCCTTGTCTCATGGTAGCCTTCTGTTGTAGTATAACAGGTGAGTCATCCCTGTCTGGCTCCTAGGAAGGCGGTAGTGGTGGTGTGTGAGTGGAAGTTGGGCAGGGACCCTCCTCTGTGCTGACAATCTGCTGATGTGTAGCCACATCCTCATCTGTCCATGTGGTATCCTCCTAACTGTGCCAGGAGAGTCCCCTCCCCACCCTCCCACCCCCAGAAGCTGGGAGAATCTGTTTCTGATCTCAAGCCTAGACATGCCAAGCTGTCATTTCTGCCACATAGAATCTACACCATAAAGGGGGGAGATTTGCCCATGAGGCTTGCTGCCTGCCTAGGCCTTATCTAGAATCAAGGTCTTTTCAATCCCTAGTTAAAGGGGGTTTATTAAACTTCAGATGGAACCAGGTGCACAGTTCCTGCTGTTTTGCTTCCTCTTCAAACTTTCCACCTATCTTCCCTCTCTAATAAGTCTTATCTTCTCAGAGTGGAGGTGGGGGAAACTGTTGTGTGTGTGTGTGTGTGTGTGTGTGTGTTTTATATTGTTTTGACATGTCTCTTCCCACCTCATTCAGTATTATACTTGAATACATAGTTTGTGAGTTTAAAAACTGAGATTTTGTTGACTTTCTTCTCTGGTTGAGCCTCACAATCCAAAAGGAGGGATGTGGAGGTCTTGGATTTAAAGGGATTTTGAGAAGGGGAAAGATCACCCTGGTTATCATCTTATTATCCTTTCTTGTAACTAATGCTACAAAAAGACTTGGGCACATGTCACCAGCGACCTTTGACAGACAGGGTAGGGCTGTCAACCCTATGTATGAGCCAAGGCCTGATCTCATTAGGGAAGGTGAGGGGAGGTTCTTCAGGCCTGAGAGGGTATAAGCAGGTGGGCCACCTTATACACAACAGTGGCACTGTCCAGGGAACTGGGTGTAATTGCCGCCCCTCCTCCTTCAGTGAGCAAAGACAGGGAGAAGGCCCTGACATAATTAAGGGCACCCTTTCCAATCCACAGGGACAATGATTGTCCAAAGCAATTGGCTTACTCAGATACAGCCCCACCTCCTCAATCTATCTATCTACCCCCTTTATGTATGTGTAATTTAGATATTTTCTTTAAACATTTTCCCAGAGTCAAATGTTTACTGAGTCAAAGAATAAAATTTGTATAATTTTGATGTTAAAGGACAGATGTACACCAATGTCACCGCAATAAATTTAATTTTAAAAAAAGAAGAGGTGTACAGCCATAGTTTTAATACAGAAAGTACCAAAGCTGTTAACTCAGGGTGATCAAGCATCAGACACTGGTGGTAGAGAATAAATTGCTACAATCTTCCTGCAGGGAAATTTGTCAGTATGTCAACATGTATAATACACTTTGACCTAGCACCTCCACTTTTGGGAATTTATCTGAAGAAATAACTGGACACATGAGCAAGGGTATATGTGCCAAGAGGTTCAAAGAAGCATGACTATAATGGTTAAAAATAGACATGATTTAAATACCTAGTGATAAAAGATTATTAAATTAAAAAATAGTACTTCCATATGATGAAATATTGTGCAGTCATTAAAAATTATGACAAGTATTGGCCCTAACCGGTTTGGCTCAGTGGATAGAGCGTCAGCCTGCGGACTAAGAGGTCCCAGGTTCGGTTCTGGTCAAGGGCATGTACCTTGGTTGTGGGCACATCCCCAGTAGGAGATGTGCAGGAGGCAGCTGATTGATGCTTCTCTCATCGATGTTTCTAACTCTCTATCCCTCTCCCTTCCCCTCTGTACAAAGTCAATAAAATATATTTAAAAAAATGTATGACAAGTATCAATATTGACTAAGAAGAAATATTCAGTGAAAAGAGCAAATTAGAAAAAAACACATACAATATTATCCCTCTAAAAATTATATTGTATACATATGCAAAAAAGGCCAGAAGAAAACATACCAACATATTAATAGTGGTTATCACTAGGTGGTGGAATTAATAGTTGCTTTCTTGTTCTCAGTTCTTTTTTTTCATATTTTTTACCTTATATTACACTAGAGGCGTGGTGCACAAAATTTGTGCACCGGTAGGGTCCCTAGGCCTGGCCAGTGATCAGGGCCGATCTGTGGGGCGACCAGCAGGGCGATTGGGGGGCCACCACTGGCACCCACCTTGGCTGTCCTGGCACCACCTGCTTGCCGGCCCCACCCCCCCGCCGCCACCTCCACTGGTCACCTCCTTCGTGGGGCAACCAGTGGGGCAATCAGGGGGGCCCTGCTGGTACCGGCCTTGGCTGGCCTGGGGCCTGTGGGCTGGGGGAAGCTCCTACATTGAACGTCTGCCCCCCCGTGGTCAGTGCGCATCATAGCGACTGGTCGTTCCATCGGTCAGTCCACTGTTTGGTTGATTTGCCTATTAGGCTTTTATTATATAGGATTACTTTTAAAATCAGGGGGGAAAACACGGAAAGGTAGCATATGTAATTAGGCTAGTTGGAATGTTATTTTATACATTTTAATCTGTTACTCACCTAAAGATCTAGCTGCGCTGAAATAGATTTCTTGGACTCCAGGCCTGTTTCACTTCACTCAGCTCAAGCCTTGCTCTTCCTTGTGGGCAACTCCAGAATTCCTCACTCTCATTCACCCGCCCCTCATTGTCTGTGCTTCCTCCCACAAGCCCCTATGCTATTCCCACCAGGCTTCCTTAGTGCACATTCTTTTCAAAAGTGCCCCTGTGACCGCTCTCTGAAGTGTCTCAGCCTGGCAGATCTCCAAGGACAGTTTCCCTTTCCTGACTTTCAGCCAGACTTGGAGGTCACCAGTCCCCTGCAGCGTGGGGCCTGGTGTGGACGAGGGCGTCAGCCAAAGTGGCACTTCTGGGACACTTAATAGATCAAACAAAGTCCACTGCCAAGTAGTCACCTGGGCTGGGCCAGTAATGTACCCTGATAAGCTGCTTGAAAAGTCTGGTCTTCAACCCTTGGACTCCGGCCATGGGAGGACTCAGCAGAACTCAAGGTCCTGCTCGTTTCCCCGGTTTGACCCTCAGATGTGCCAGCTCCTGCCCTTAAGCCTGGACATTGGAAGTGAGGGAGACACAAAGGGCAGGGAAGACGCCAATGAATGCCTGAGAAGGACAAACCTCTCCAGTACAGTCCCTTCACCCACTGAGGGCATTCACGTTCCCCTCTGATTTATTTCCCCCGCAAAACATTATGGTGTGGCTCGTCTAGGTCGTCAGAGCTGGAGAGGCCATTGGACATTATCTGCTCCAAGCATCTCCCTTTATAGCACAGAGAAGCCAAGCGACTTGCCCACTGATGGAGAGTGTATGATGTAGCAGGCACCGGAGCCCAGGTCTCCTGACTCCTAGGTTAGAGCTCTTTAATACTGCTGATCTTCTTCACAAGCAGGTTATTTCTAAAGCAAACTGTCTTGTGTCTTTTGTCATCTTACCTTCAAATCAACACTGACCCGCTGTATGACTGTAAATCATCAAAACTAGAACATAAATGGGCCTGGCCCATTTATTTTACCAACGAGAAACTGAGGCCTAGAGAGGTTACTCAGGGTCACCTGACTGTCCAGGTTCAGAGCCAAACCGCTGGTCTCATTCACAGCTACTTTCATTATAGGTGGCCCAGGCCCACAGCCAAACAAGACTAAACAGCATAGGAAGCAGGTTTGTGTCTCTAGGCACATACAGTCACCAGGAACTTCTTAGGCAGATAACTATCTCTACCTCTCTTTCCTCCTTTTTTTTTCTCTTTCTTTTTTTTTTTTAGTTGAGTGTTCTTGTGTTCAATTCCTGACAGTGACCCAGCATCTGTGGATGTTGATGCTGAGGAACAGAGCTCCCAACCTAAAAAAGAATAGATTAAGAGAAAGTGAGAGGTAGAGCTAGAACGTGTGCGCGAGCGCACACGCACATACAGGCGGGAGGGTGGGAGTTGTGGGGGCGGGTTAGGCTGAGTGTGAAGGTGTTATGGAGACCGTATTTTCCAAATAAAATATTGAGACTGTGATCTAGTGCTTCATTTAATTAAAGGGCAGAATATCTCAAATCAGGATTGGTTTTTTTTTTTTTGTAGACATCACACAGGCCAGGCAATTGCCAAATCTTAGAGCAGAAAGTGACAGTGAATCATAGTATTCTGCCCCCAGCTTCTAGGTTGGTAAGTGTCTCAACAGTCCAAGATAACTATCTGTCCCTTCTCTACCTGATGTCTCCAGGGGGATGGTATCCATCCCTTCACATATTCTCTGAGGGATGACACGTTGAGCAAGAATAGGAGATGGAGTGTACTAGTTGCCCAGGGCTGGGACATGGGCCCTCCCCTGGGACTGGGGTATGGGCTCAGCCTCACCCAGTGACATGGAGTGCAAGTGAGAAGGGTGATTCTCCAAAGGAAAATCAGGGACTATTATTAGAAAAAGGGGACATGGGTCGCAGGGAGGAAAAAATAGCTCTGCACAGAACAGAGACAATGATTTCCTAGAGGCGACATACTAGAATGACTGATGGATCGTCAGCATTGATCCCAGTGGTCTTCCTGTGCTACAGAGGCTGAAAAGATGAAGCTATGTTTCCCAGGTTGCATGCAGCTACAATTCTGGATGCAAATTAGGTTCTGCCACTTAGATGCATTTCTGCAAGATTTGAAAAGGGAAAGTGAGGTAGAGGTCATGCCATATTCTTTTTTTAAATATATATATATATTTTTATTTCAAAGAGAAAGGGAGAGAGAAAGAGGGATAGGAACATCAATGATGAGAGAGAATCATTGATTGGCTGCCTCCTGCACGCCCCCTACTGGGGATCGAGCCTGCAACCTAGGCACATGCCCTGACCCGGAATCAAACTGTGGCCTCCTGGTTCATAGGTCGACGCTCAACCACTGAGCCACGCTGGCCAGGCGGTCATGCCATATTCTTGAGATGAGATTGCCAATGTCCCATCTTCAGGTTCGAGGATGTTGAGAGGAAATTCTGGCGTCAGCCATGGCAGCAACCCACATTCAACCAGTGTCCAGGTTGGGCTGGTGGCAGCAGCCTCCGGTATTAGCTTCCTGGTACCTGGATTACAGCTAGAGCAGCATGTCTTGGAACTCAACCTTCCTGAAGGTCATAACGGGAATGGCTTCCCTGGGAGCGTTCTGGGAGTTATTTGTGAAAGCCTACTCCTCCTGCCCTTCCAGGGGTTTGGTCATTGCCTAATCTTCGTGTTGAATTCATTCTGTTTTTAAACCCTGGAAGTGATTTTGTTCTGTCACCTGATTCCTGACTGATAAATACATCGGTGTGGCTTGAAGAAGCACCTGGGTAGTTTGATTCTGATATGACCTCTCCTCTCCTTGAGAATCACTGATGTGAGAGAAGAATGACATGAAAAGATGTCCGTGATATACTCAGAAATGAAAGGAAATTACAAAGTTGCAAATTGTCTGATTCTCTGCTCCCTTTCCTCAAGGTGTATGAGTCTGTAACCCAGATATCTGCCTCGGGAGATTGCCGATATTTCCAGCCGCAGAGTTCCTAATTATTCAGATACAAGGATTCTGGCCTCTATTCCCCATACTCTGATATTCACCCTCAAATAAGATTTTTCAAGGGGCTCATTGTTCCAGAGACTGCAAAATGTTCAGCCTTCAGTGTGTTTTCATCATCATTTTTTGTTCCTTGCTGTACCACTAACCCCAATCTTTGTGTGCAGCAGACCTTATTGAAGATATGAAACACAGACTCACAACACTTGACAGTTTGGGTGACAGCTTACCACTGAACATTAGATATCCGTGCCCTTGATAACTACTTGCCATTCTCCCTCCTTAAGACAGTGCTTGAAGTCCCTGTGTTTGTCACCTTTCCCAGGGCTGCCCACCAGCCTACGCTGTGCCTTAGAGCAAATTAGAAAAAGGTGCCTGCTCTGAGTGGTGCTGATGCAACACCTGCCCCAGAAGAACATGTGGGCAACTAAGGAGTTTATGCTCCATCATAAATATATATATATTGATTTCAGAGAGGAAGGGGGAGAGAGAGAGAGACAGAAACATCAATGATGAGAAAGAATCATTGATCAGCTGCCTCTTGCACGCCCCCAATGGGGACTGAGCCCACAACCCAAGCATGTGCCCTCGACTGGATTCGAACCTGGGACCCTTCAGTCGCCAGGCCGATGCTCCATCCACTGAGCCAAACCAGCTAGGGCTATGCTCCTTAACTGGGCAGCTGCCACTCTGTTCTGGCCAATTGAAGTATATCAGGAATGATGTGAGCCAGGCTTGCAGGCCTTGTAAAAGGAAAAAAAAAAAGGCCAGAAACCCAGATTTTAATTTTATTGTGGTTGTTGTTAATCCTCACCCGAGAATATTTTTCCATTGATCTTTTTAGAGTGGAAGAGAGAGGGAAGGACAGAGAGAAACATCCATGTGAGAGAAACACATCGATTGGTTGCCCCTGCATGAGCCCCAACCAGGGCCTGGGACAAAGAGGAACCTGCAACCAAGGTACGTGGCCTGGACTGGAATCGAACCCGGGACCCTTTGGTCCACAGGGTCTATCCACTGAGCCAAGCCTGCTAGGGCTCAGATTTTAATTTCATTTGCTAGTAACTAACAGGCAAATCAAAATATTTAATAACTACTTATTATGTGTCAGGTACTTTCCTAAGCACTTTGTAAGTATCAATTATTTGGTCTGTATAACAACCTGAATAGTAGTTACTATCATTATCTTCACTTTACAGATGAGGAAACTGAGGCAAGGAGGTTAAGTTGTCCAAAATCCTCTGATTAATAAGTGGCAGAGCAGGATTTGAACTCAGGCATCTGCCTCTAGAGACTACTCTCTTAATCATCATGTTTTACTGCTATGAACTAAATTTGGCCTAGGCATTGCAAATTTTTTATCTGTGTTAGAGCCAGGTACAATCCCATAGAGCTTTCTGTGATGACGGAGATGTTCTATTTTGTGCTGTCCAATGAGGTAATCACTAGCCACATGTGTCTGCTGAGTACTTGAAATGTGGCTAGTGCATATGAGGAACTGAATTTTTAATGTTATGACATTTAAATAGCTTCATGAGACTAGTGCCTACTACACTGGGCAACGTGGCTATAGACCCTTCTCTCTCTGTCAGTTTTTTCAATGCCTTAATTCTTTTAATGATTAGCATTTTTAAAAATTATTTATTTTATTTTTTAATCCTCACCTGAGGACATGCTTAGAGAAAAGAAGGGAGAGAGAGAGAGACAGAAACATTGATTGATTGTCTTCCTTAAGTGCCCTGCCTGGGAGTGGAACCTGCAACGCATGCATGTGCTCTGACCAGGAATCTCACCAGCATCTTTCAGTGCACAGGAGGACGCTCAACCAACTGAGCCACTCCCACTGAGCAAAATTCCTTAATTTTTTAAATTTCATTTTTCAATGCCTTATTTCCTATCACCTCCAACTGACATAATGTTTTATTGTAGTCTTTGTTTTTTGTTAATCCTTGCCCGAGGACAATTTTTCCATTGATTTTTAAAGAGAGAGAAACATTGATTATGAGAGAAACACACTGATGGGTTGCCTCATGAACATAAGTGCCCTTGACTGGGAATTGCATCCACCACCCTTTGGTGCACAGCTGATGCTCTACCACTGAGCCACACCAGCCAGGGCTGTAGTCTTTGTTTTTTTAAAGAACATTTTCTCTCCTGTCTTTTTAAACCATGTTCTGGGGGAGGACTTTTGATATTCATTGACTCATGGGTTCCCAACAGCAATTTTCCTCCGCAGGAGAATCCTGGCTCTGATAGGAATCATGCTACTCTCTCCCAGGGGCAGAAATGCAGCAGCCATGGGTTTTGTTTTCCAGATTGTATTTCCCCCTCTTTGATGTATATTAATATGTGTAAAAAAGATTGCAAAGATACATGCCACAATGTTAATGGTTATGTTTGTGCAGATGAATAATTAATATATCACCTTATTTTCTTTCTCATGCCTTTACATTTTTTCTTCAGTGAACGAGTAGAAATCATATAAAATTTTGAAATCATATAAAAATAATTATAAAACAATTCTCTTGAATTCCCAGGAGGTCAGCAAAGGAAAGCCTCAGGGAGGGAGCCTTGCAGAGGACCAGAGAGCAACCTGTTCAGGTCAGGGGAGGGGTTGCACGAGGAAAAAGAAAATTGTGGGATTATCTGAGGGGAAAATTGGATTACGGGGGGTTTACAGAGTCCTGGGTGGGTGTGGGAAGCTCATAGATTCAAACAAAGCTGAGCTGAGACAAAAAGAGTAAATTAACTCAAGGGACATGTACTTGGGTCTGTGGTCATTGATAGTTACATAGTCATAATATTAAAAGCATGAAGTATGGCTTTTAACCAAACTTGTGTTAAAAGACATTGAGAAGGGAGTGAAGTAAGACGTAAATCCTCCCAGTCCATAATAGGAAGCCCATGGGTAAGTAATGTCTGCAAATGAACATTGAAGGAATACCAATATGTTTGTTATTAGACATGGCGGGGGGGGGGGGGGGGCGGTGATGGGTGTAAATACAGAAAAAGCAGCTAAAAAGAGTTAAAAGTGTTGGATCTGAGGAGCTGGATTTGGGCTAGGATAGGGGAACAGAGGGCTTCTGTTTTTCCTTAACCTTTTTCTTCTATTTGACTTTTTAGATTTTAGGAAAAATCTGTATCTATATTCTTTATTAAAGATAACTTTTTTTTTTTTAAATATGGAATGCTTCATGAATTTGGGTGTCATCCTCGAACAGGGACCATGCTAATCTTCTCTGTATCGTTCCAATTTTAATATATGTGCTACCGAAGTGAGCGCGATAACATTTTAAATAGAGTTTTAAAAAATTCCTTTTACCCACCAAAAAACAGGTGTGGCACTACCTTGGCTTTCTCTTCTCCTGGTGATGTCAAGTGTATCCCTGCTTCCTGGTCTAGTCTAGGTTGGGCCACATTCTTGTCAGGCACGGTGGCCAGGTTGCACACCTTGCCTGCACAGGCTGAATGACTACAACGTCAGGAAGGACTTCCCAACACCTTCCTTTGGCTTTGACAGTCTCATCTTCCTCAAGCAGCCACATCGCAGAGGTTTGCTCCACAAGAAAATTGAATGGCTGAGGCTGATCAGCAGCATGAACCCTAAGGCCAGAGGATGGAGCTGGGAGTGTAGAGAAGGGAAGGAGCCCAGGGTATGGTTCTGTCCATTCATTATCCTGTCCAGGCACAGCTGGAGGTGGGAGAGGTACAGGAGACAGACAGGACCTGGTGTTTGCATGGGCTCTCTGCTAAAGAGTCCAGGACCAGGACAAACTCACAATGTCTATTCTAGATAATCCAGGACCTTCTCCCAACCCAACCCCATAGGAGGCAGACAGCCTAACGAAGACAAGATAAGCTGCCTGGGCAAATCCTCTCTTCCTACTTCTCTCCTACGAGCCCAGCCAGGAGACTGAAGGGTCCCAGGTTTGATTCAAATCAAGGGCACATGCCCTGGTTGCAGGCTCGAGCCCCTGTAGGGAGCATGCAGGAGGCAGCTGATCAATGATTCTCTCTCATCATTGATGTTTCTCTCTCTCTCTCCCCCTGTCCTTTCCTCTCTCATATATATATATATGATAGCCTGCTTTCCACATTTGGTCCACAAATCTTTGTGGAATGCCTATTGTGCAAGCACCATGCTAGCCATAGGGGATACAATGATAAACAAAAGCAGACAAGGCCCAGCTCTCATAGTGGTAATCTAGTGAGGGAAAATACTTCAGTTGAATAATCACCTTAAATAAATGTATGATTACAAAATAAGATTAATGCTATTGTGATAGATACTCTAGTAGTCCCTCAATGTCCATTCTCCCTTTATGAGTAGCATAGGTAAATGTCCACTTTCAGGTAAACATATGATTACCTAGAGTACCAAATACAGTTATCAGCCTTCTTGCATCTAGATGTAGTGATGTAGCTAAATTCTGGCCAATAGTAACAGAACTGGTATGTATAACTTCCAGAAAATGTCTTTAAAGGAGGAGGCTTGCCCTTTTTTCCTCTTTCTTCTTCTTGATTGTGGGAATGTGGACATAATGGCTGGAGCTCCAGCTACTTTCTTGGATCATGAGGCGACTTTGGGAATGAAAGCCATGTGTAGAGGAACAACAAGACTGAAGAAACCTGGGTTCTAGGCACCATGGATTAGCCCAGGACTTCTGCATGTGAGCTTCACTTTTGTTTAAGCCACGGTTACTTGGAGTTTTTCTGTGATTTTTTCAGTTACAACTGGGAGATATGTGGTTTTATCAGTATATATAACATGGAATCTGACCCATACTGGGGGGCTTCTTGGAGGAAGTGATGCTTAAGTTGAGTGAGCCAAGAATGAAGTGGGATGTAAAAGGGTTTCAAGCAAAAGGGAAAAGTCCCTTTGCAATGGCCCTGAGGTGGAAGGGAGCTTGGCATGTTGAAAGGAAGGGAAGGAAGGCCAGGTGGCTGGAACAGGAAAAGCAAGGAGAGAAGTGGCACAAAATGAAATCAGAAAGATGACCACAGAGGGCCTCATAGTCCTGTTAAGACTTTTGGTCTTTATCCCAAGAATAATGGGGAGCCATTGAAGGGGTTCCAGCAAGGGGTTACCGGGTTAGATTTGCTCTCCCCTTGGCCAATAGTTCCATTCATCTGAAACTGCTACCATGCCCCATCCCAGAATATCCTTGAGGCCCAGACAAAATATTGTTTACCGGTGGATAAATTTGTGTGTTTTTTAAAAATCATTTTATTGCTGTGGTAGAATATGTAACACAAAATTTGCCACTTTAACTGTTTTTCAGTGTGCAATTCAGTGGCTTTAATTACATTCACAATATTGTGCAACCATTACCACTATCTTTCCCCCACTTTTTTGTGTGGTTGAACTTTTGCACTTACTAAACATTTAACAACTGTGTGTGGGATTGAACTGTATCATTGCAGCAGTCACTGTGTGTGAATTCCTAGAAAGTGGGCTGTGGGCTGTGAGGAACAGTTGACCAAGTCAGGGTCAGCTGGGGCCGGCCTGAGGAATGTCATACCCTGGCCAGCAGGTCCGCCAATCTGTCAGCTGTCACCAGTCAGGTCATTTGGTATGCTTTACTTAAGAGGAAGAATATAGCCTCTGAACTGGAACGGGGACAAGACCAGAGTTAACTGATGTTTGATGTCTTTCAGGATCTTAGGAAAACGTTCTGACCTAGTTGATCTACCAGAGAATGCCAGAAGCAACGGAGATTTTGTCTGTGATTCTCAACCTGAGGCGAACAGTTCTCTGTGGATATACACAGTGATGTGCCCAGGATACGTGAAGCCCTAGGAGAGACACGGGGCATCCTCCTGGAGCATTCATTTGACTTGATGGGAAATAACTCACATGCTTTTATTTCAAACAAATTGTACATGCATTATGAGACAGAAAGTGACGTAATGAAGTTTAAGTGTAAAATATAAGGTTTAAAGAACTTACACATGCTGGTTTGGACCTTACTCTCAGATTTCCAGGAATATTTGTCCCTTTCCTCAGCTGATAGTAGTATTTTGGTATAGCATAGTGATTAGGAATAGACTTCCAAGCCAAAGACCCAGAGTCAAACTCTCGCTGTGACATTTCTTAGCTGTGTCACCTTGGACAAATTATACAACCTAGCTGAGTCTCGGTTTCCTAGTCTGTTAAACAAGAAAAGTGATTGTACCTAGTTATGTGTTAAATATTTATAAAATGCTTAGCACACACCACGTTTGCACTAGGAGCTCTTTTTTAAATTTTATCTTTATTGTTGAAAGTATTAACAGATGTCCCTTTTTCCCCCCATGAACCTCCTTTATGGGTACGAGTAATAGTATGAGATGGTAATGTTTTAGACCTTGGGCTCTCTTTTCAAAGTCTTTAAACTGACAATACTAGCAGTGCTCTCTGCTGATTGTAAGATAGTCAAACAATATAGAACTCAGTATAAGAAATCATGGAAGTTATCACTTCCCCTAAATTCCATGACCAGACCAGAAGTAAACACAAATAACTGTTGCTGAGCATCCTTCCTTCCAAACATTTTTTTTTTAATTCAACATTTATTGAGCACCGTGTACTTTAGACCCTGTTACATTTTCCTCATTCTTCTGCTGTGTTTTAGGGCATTTTGGTTGTGATGCTGATCATAGCCTTCTTCCAGAAACTTGTGATGGGTGGCATTGCTGAGAATAAATGAAAAACTGGGCTCCAGACCCAAAGCTGTGAGCTACCCTGTCCACAACCTCCCTCTAGGAAAATCACTTCGACAAAGGATCTTTTATGGAGAGTCTGATGAGCCTGAGACACTGGGGAGCTTCAGGAAAAATGGTCTTGACATTTTTTTGTTGTTCTCTTTTAACTTCAGGCTTCCATCTTAATTTTGTGATTTCATACTTAATGTGTGAAAGGAGGATGGTTGAAGGTTGAAGGCTGATAGAAGCTGCTAGTTCTTCCACTTCATTTCTCATTATTTCTCTTTCTTCAGTCTTGGACAGGGCTACTCTGCTGTTTATTTTGTGGATTGTAGTAGTGAAGGAACCCAATGGACTTGCTCAGAATCGGCAATGAACTGTGGTACCAACTCTTTCCACTTTTCAGGTACAATCATGAATCTTTGCATAAATAAGAAGATCAAATGAATAATAAATGTCCAACAGTAGCAGAAATGTCACTATAGCTGTGATCTGTCTGATCACTGAATGCATGTCACCTTGGATAGCTTTCTGAGATTTCTCTGGATGTACTGTCTTCTCTGGCCGTCTTATCACACTCAGTATCAAATTTCCATCTTTCAGAGACCTCACCACCTTTTTAAAATATATATTTTATTGGTTTTAGAGAGGAAGGGAGAGGGAGAGAGAGATAGAAACATCAATGATGAAAGAGCATCATTGATCAGCTGCCTCCTGTAACCCCACACTGAGGATCAAGCCTGGGCATGCGCCCTGACCAGGAATCGAACCGTGACCTCCTGGTTCATAGGTCGATTGATTAACCACTGAGACACACCGGCTGGGCAGCACTTTTAATATTCAAGATGACTACCACCAGTTTCTGAACTGAACACTTGTGTAACCAATCTTTTAGTTGTCCCATCACATTATTTAGGTATTTCATGAACTCAGGGTCAGTTACTAGCAAGGTGAGTCACATTTCTGCATTTGAGCAAAGGTTTCAGATGGATATATGGGCTTTATGCCACACTAATATGCAATGCTGTTGATGCCAAATGAAAAGCACTCCCAGGAGTGCTGCCCCAGCATGGCCAGGCCCACAGATGTGGCTCACGCCCACGGGAGATGGCAACCACAGGGCTCTGCAGCTGCTTCCTACCACTGGTTTCAAGTGTCTAAACATCAAATTTAATACTTCTAGCATGCACATCATAGCATATGTCAATTATGCCTCAATGAAATGGTCAAAAATTTGATAGGAAAAATCAATATAATCTAGGATTTTACTAATACAGGGTAGTGGTGTGCTGGAACTGGCTTGTCCAGCTTGTGAAAGCTGATAGTTAGATTTTGAGCAAGCCAGTTGTTAACTACAGCCATCATTAAAACATAATTTATGCACTCTTACAATTAAACTAATTATATATTTTTTAAAGTAATAACTACTTGCCCTGGCCAGGTGGTTCAGTTGGTTGGAACGTCATTCCATACACCAAAAGGTTGCAGGTCGGGCCACCTACAGGAGACAACGGATTGATGTTTCTCTTTCACATCGATGATTCTCTCTCTCTCTTCCCCTTTCTCTCTCTCTCAAATTAATTGGGGGAGAAAAACCACACATCCTTGAGTGAGAATTAAAAAGGAAAAAAATGTTTTAATATATTTTATTGATTTTTTTTACAGAGAGGAAGGGAGAGGGCGAGGGATAGAGAGTTAGAAATATCGATGAGAGAGAAACATCGATCAGCTGCCTCCTGCTCACTCTCTCCTGGGGATGTGCCCGCAACCAACGTACATGCCCTTGACCGGAATCGAACCTGGGACCCTTCAGTCCATAGGCCAACACTCTATCCACTGAGCCAAACTGGTTAGGGCAGGAAATTTTTAAAAAATAATAAATACTCAAGATGCATTGTAACTATAATTTACTAGTACCTACGTGAGGTTATTCACATCTACTATGTCTGTATGGTAGAAATATATATAATGGTGTGCTGCTGCCCCTCTCTTTCCAACTCCAGATTCAGTGATCCTACCTTGGAGGTTTGAAATTGGCCATGATGGGAGTATTTATACCAGTGGTTCTCAACCTTGGCTGCACACTAGAATCACCTGGGAATCTTTTTAAAATCCTGATTTCTGGGCCTCATCCTCCGGAAATTCTGTTTCTTTGTTACTAATGTTGTGGCCCCACCCCATAACAAAGAAACAGAATTTCCGGAGGATGGGGCCCAGAAATTAGGATTTTAAAAAGATTCCCAGGTGATTTTAATGTGCAGCCAAGGTTAAGAACCACTGATTTATACCATGAAAATTGGCAAACACTA
Source organism: Myotis yumanensis (assembly GCF_028538775.1). Taxonomy (NCBI): domain Eukaryota; kingdom Metazoa; phylum Chordata; class Mammalia; order Chiroptera; family Vespertilionidae; genus Myotis; species Myotis yumanensis. The sequence goes on along the minus strand of NW_027223767.1, from coordinate 17,898,087 downwards.
CAAATCAGGGTGTGTTTTTTTTTCCCCACTCAGAGAACTAATTGATAAATATTTACCAGCACTGTACTATTTAGGAATAACCACAAGGAGAATAAAAAAATAGGTATACCTTTTAAATTAACAATAGAGAATTTAGCCTATCAAATATAAAGCACTAAAGGAGGAAAAAAAAGGTATATGATAAATAGAAAACTTAATGGATGCCTGGTTAATCATGCCAATTAAATCCAAAGGTTTATATGGCCCTAGCTGGTTTGGCTCAGTGGATACAGTGTCAGCCTGTGGACTGAAGGGTCCCAGGTTCAATTCCAGCCAGGGGCACGTGCCTGGGTTGCAGGCTTGATCCCCAGTAGGGAACGTGCAGGAGGCAGCCAATCAATGATTCTCTCTCATCATTGATGTTTCTATTTCTCTTTCCTTCTCCCTTCCCCTCTGAAATCAATAAAGATATATTTTTTTAAAAAGTACTTTAAAAAAATAAATAAAGGTTTATATGTTACCCTATTAAAGTCACAGGAAAGAACTAAAACTATGATAAGCCCATAGGTCAAAGAGAATAGTAGCAGAGGAAACATATAAAATGTCAACTACATTTTGGAAGATGGAAAGAGAATGAATTAGTAATAATTGATTTAGGTTTCAGCTGCCTCTGTTCTGCTATATCCTCCAGAGAAATAAGGCCACAAGAAGGAAGACTCAGTAGATTCATTTTGAACAATGGCTGTAGAAAGCCTCGGAAGTTGGAAGCTGGAAGCATTAAATACCTCTCAAGGTGGGAGTGGAAGTTAGAGCTAAGCACAGAAGCATTAATTGACAGTTTGTGAAAAGAAATAGTTCCCACTCCCAAAATTTATAAGTTCAATGCAATGCCATCAGGACTTTTTGAGAAATTGGACAAACTTATTCTTGTTAAAGTAACTAAATTAATTTTGGAAATGAAGAGCAATGGGAAGGGGGGGAACTAGCTCAACCAGATTTTATGATATAATATGAAGCCATAGTCATAAAGCAAGAATGATATGCTCCAGGAATAGATATAAACCAGAGAAACAGAATAGAGAGCTCAGAAATAGACCTATGGGAATTTGATATAAGATGAAGATAACACTTTAAGTCAACCTGGAGAGGACGAATTATTCAGTAGATGATGTCAGGGAAACTGTCTCACTATTTGGAGAAAAATAAAGTATGATTCCTATTACCAACTACTGTATACACTAATCTGCACTCCAGAGTATGTGAAAGATAAAAGACCACACAGCCTTAGCCAGTTTTTCTCAGTGGTTAGAGCATTGGCCTGCAGGCTGAAGGGTCCCGGGTTCGATTCTGGTCAAGGGCACATGCCCGGATCACTCCATCCCTGGTGGGGGGCATGCAGGAGGGGGCCGATCAATGATTCTCTCTCATCAATGATGTTTCTATTCTCTCTCCTCCCTTCCTCTCTGAAGTTAGTAAAAATATATATATATATTTTTTAAAAGACCACACAAAAGAAGGGGAAGACCACTAGAGAAATGGGCAAAGGCTATCAATAGGTAATTCACAGCCCTATTTTGGCTCAGTGGATAGAATATCCACTTGCATAATCCTCTTGCATTATTAAGCTACTGCAAACTGGTACAGATGTCCTAGAAAGAAGTTTGGCAGAATTGGTGACATCAAGGATGCAAAGACCCAACAACCAGCAATCCCAACCTGGGGTATGTACTCCAGAGAGTTCTCAGGTCCATAAGGGATAATGTTCACTGCATCTTTGTTGTGGAAATTAGGAGTTGGGGGCATCCTAGGCATCTCTCATTGGTGGAATATTTGGGTGGATCCTGTATAGTGCTCCTCAGCAGTAGAACCTATGAGCTAGATTTTTACATGCAGCATCATATAATAGGTCATAAAAATAGAGTGTTGAATTTAAAAAGAAAGAAACAGGAAAAGATCCTTGGACCAATTATGAATTTAAAATATAGGCTGGAAATAGCAGTATATATTTACAAGAATACATAGATATCCAAGGGTACATTTCAAACATGTAACAGTGGGTGTTTATGAAGGAGGGAAGGAGAATGTAGACCAAGACTAAGGGAGGGGTTAAGTGAAGTGAAGGGCCTTACACAGACCAAGTATGCTAAGACTGAGGAATCGGAGGAACTCAGTTCTCAGCAAGCAAGGTATCCCCAGCCCCCTGCCTTTATTCAGCAAAAATCTCAATGGAATTTCTTGGGGACTTTGCAACAAAGCTGTAAGTTTTTCTGGAAGTATAAATAATGGAGAGAAGATCAGAAAACTTTGAAAAAGAAGAGCATTTAGGGATGACTTGGCCTTCCAGATAATAGAATGTATAAATAATTCAGCAGTCACTAGAACAGTATGTCACTGGCACATGAATAGACAAAAGAATCAATAGAATAGAAAAGGGCAGAAATAGACCCAAGAACTTAGCAAAAGCTACTAGATGATAAGAGCGGCATTTTGATCAGTGATGGACTTTATAACAGGATATTTGAAAATTTGACTCATGATATTTGTGGAAGGAAGAAAATACATACAGCAAGTAAGATCTTTTGAGAGTAAAGAGACTTAGGGTTTGAATGCCAGTTTTGACACTGATTAGTTATGTAATTGCAGGCAAGATACTTAACCTTCCTAAGCCTCATTTCTCCCATATTTATAAACAAGGCAGTAAACGTGCCTACTTCATTTGTTGTAAGGACTAAAAAAGGTAATGGATGCTAAAAAGTAAGAACATGGTACCTATTACACAAACTGCGCCCCATAAATATTAGCTATTATTATTTCTACCCTAAATCACGTACAAAGTAATGTGTAAAATAAAACCATAAATGTTCCAGAAAGAAAATAAATAAATATTATTATAATCTTGGGGAGCAGAAGGAATTTTTTAAAATATATTTTATTGATTTTTTAGAGAGAGGAAGGGAGAGGGATAGAGAGTTAGAAACATCGATGAGAGAGAAACATTGATCAGCTGCCTCCTGCACATCCCCTACTGGGGATGTGCCCGCAACCAAGGTACATGCCCTTGACCGGAATTGAACCTGGGACCTTTCAGTCCGTAGGTTGACGCTCTATCCACTGAGCCAAACCGGTTACGGCATGGAATTTCTAAATATGACCTTAAGGTAGAAAACATGAAGAAAAACAAAATAGTTCTGATTGAAAAAAACAACAAAAAATTTCTTTATGCCAAATCCCACCACAAAGTTAAAATGCCAATGGCAAACTGGGGAAAATATTTGTAATATATGCATAGACAAACAATTAATATCTCTTACTAATCAACAAGGAAAGGATAAATACAGCAATAGAAAAATGCACCAAGCCCTAGCTGGTTTGGCTTAGTGAACAGAGCATTGGCCTGTGGACTGAAGGGTCCCAGGTTCGATTCCAGTCAAGGGCATATTCCCGGGTTGTGGGCTTGATCCCCAGTAGGGGTCATGCAGGAGGCAGCCAATCAATGATTCTCTCTTATCATCAATGTTTCTATTTCTCTCTTCCTCTCCCTTCCTCTCTCTGAAATCAATCAATAAAAAAATTTTTTTTAACAAAAGAACATTAAAAACAAACAAACAAACAAAAAGTGATTACAAATTCATAGAGGGGCTATGAAGTCCCATTCGTCATATATCAATAGACTTTTATAATATTTATTTAATATAATATGATATTCCTTTTGTGTGTGGCTTATTTCACTTAGCATAATGTTTTCAAGGGTTATCCATGTTGTAGCATGTATCAGAATTTCGCTTTTTATGGTTGAATGAAATCCATTGAATGTATAGACCACTTTTTTTTTAATCTTCACCCTAAGATATGTTTTTAATGCTTTTATTTCCTTCCTTTCTTTTTCTTTCTTTCTTTCTTTCTTTCTTTCTTTCTTTCTTTCTTTCTTTCTTTCTTTCCTTTCTCTCTCTCTCTCTCTCTCTTTTTCTTTCTTTCTTCAGAGAAACATTGATATGAGAGAGAAACATTGATCGGTTTCCTCCTGAACATGCCCTGACTGGGGATGGAACCCACAACCTTTTTGGTGTATGGGACGACACTCCAACCAACTGAGCCACCCAGCCAGAGCTGTACCACATTTTTTAAATCCATTAATCCATTTTTATTTTTAAATATATTTTTATTGATTTCAGAGAAGGGAGAGGGAGAGAGTGATAGAAACATCAATGATGAGAGAGAATCATTGATTAGCTGCCTCCTGCAGGCCCCCTACTGGGGATCAAGTCTGCAACCAGGGCATGTGCCCTTGACCCAAATCGAACCCTGGGCTCCTCAGTCCACAGGCTGATGCTCTATTCACTGGGCCAAACCAGCTTGGGCTATTCATTAATCTTCTGATGAACATTTGGGTTGTTTCCAACTTTTGGCTATTGTGAATAATGCTGCTATGCCTATCTGAGTACCTGCTTTCACTATTTTGGAGTGTATACCTAGGAGTGGCATTGTCAGATCATTGCTAATTCTATGCTTAACTTTCTTTTTAAATGTGTTTATTTTATTTATTTATTTCAGAGAGAGGGGAAGGGAGATGGAGAGAGAGAGAAACATCGATTGGCTGCCTCCCACACGCACCCTGACCAGGAGATTGAGCCCGCAACCTGGGCGTGTACCCTGACCAGGAATTAAACTGGCCACCTTTTGGTGCATGGGATGATGTTCAACCAACTGAGCCACACGGGCCAGGGCTATGTTTAACTTTTTGAGGACCTGCTAACTGTTCTTTTTTTAAAAAGTCGGATTTATTAAGGAATAGGTGCACAGTTATATGACTTTTCTCCAACATGTGCAGTCACAGAAATACCATCACAATGAAGATACCACCCCAAAAAGTCCCCACATGCTCTTCTGTAGTCTGTTCCAAACTCTTACCCCTTGCCCCTCCCAACTGCTGATCTGATTTCTGTTCCTACACTATTGATTTTTCCAGATGTCCAACAATGGAACCATTGGAGCCTGGCTTCTTTCATTCAGCACAATTTATCTAAGATTCATCCATGTCAGTGTATCAATCATTTGCTCCTTGTTATTGCTGAATAGTATTTCACTGTATGGCTATACCATATGTCTTTATCTATGCACCAGTTGAAGAACACTTGGTTTGTTTTCAGCTTTTGACAATTATAAATTATGCCGATATAGGCATTTGCATATAGGTCTTCGTGCAGAGATATATTTTTATTCATCTGTAAGGACTCCATACCTAGGAGTGGGATATTTGCCTCATGTGATAAATGTATGTTTAACTATTCTAAACTGCCTATTTGTTTTCCAAAGCAGCTGTACCATTTTTTCATTCCCACCGGCATGCATGAGAGTTCATTCCAGTTGTTCTGTATCCTCTACAACATTTGATATGGGTCAATTTGTTTATTTTTATTTTAGTCATTATAATAGGTATGTGGTGTGATATCTCACTATAAGTATAATTTTTCATGTACCTAATGGCTAATGATGTTGAACTTTCCCCCCCATATGCTTACTTACTATCTTTTCCTCTTCCCTGGTAAAGTGTCTGTTCAAATCTTTTTGCCCTTTTTTAATTGGGCTGTTTTTTATATTACTGAGTGTGAGAGTTCTTTATATATTCTGGATACAAATCTTTTATCAGATGTGTGTTTTGCAGTATATTCTTCCAATCTGTGTCTTATATTTTCATTTTCTTTTTTTTTTTTTTAAATATATTTTATTGATTTTTTACAGAGAGGAAGGGAGAGAGATAGAGAGTTAGAAACATCGATGAGAGAGAAACATCGACCAGCTGCCTCCTGCACATCTCCTACTGGGGATGTGCCCGCAACCCAGGTACATGCCCTTGACCGGAATCGAACCTGGGACCTTTCAGTCCACAGGCCAACGCTCTATCCACTGAGCCAAACCGGTTTCGGCTATATTTTCATTTTCTTAACAGTGTCTTTTCAAGACAGGAAATTTTTTTTTGAAGGATAAAAAGAACCTTTATTTTTAAGGACGGAAATGATTATTTGAAAATTTAAACAGCTAGATTATATGAGAAATTGCTTGAAAATACATCTTCAAAGAGCTGGATTCCATTATACATGCTTTGTTCATTCTTTAGATCTCTAACTTCAGACTGAAGTTGAGCAGAAATACAGCTTACACTTTCCCTCAAATCATTCTTGGGCCCCAGAGAAGGTGCTGGACCTTTGAGTGGACAAGCAAAGCAGGTTACTGTTACCAGCACCTAGAAAGACAAGGCTGTGGTCGGTAAAAATGCCAACTCGGTGTCCCCGCCGCCATCATTTTTATTTTAATGAGTCTAATTTATCAGTTTTTTCTTTTGTGGTTCATGCTGTATGTGCCTTCTCTATGAAATTTTTGTCTAACTCACAAATATTTTCTCCTCTATTTTATTCTAGAAGGCTTATAGTTTTAGGTTTATATTTAGGTCTATGGTTCATTTCATGCTCATTTTTGTACTTTTTTTTTTTTTTTGGCATATTGATGTCCAGTTGTTCCAGTGCCATTTGTTGAAATGAACTTGTTCTTAACTTAACTGACATTGTATTATATGAAATAGTTCTTTGTACCAAAGCCTGATGAGGCATGGAATATACAGGTGACATACTTGTGGTATTCTTTATAGTTTACAAAGTACTTGTCATTATATAACCTCATTTGACCCACAATCAACCGTATGAGGTAGGAGTAAAAATGTTATTCCTCTCATTTTACAGATGAAGAAGCCAAGATAAGCTAGCACATGGCCAAGAGGACAAAGCTTTTAGTACTATTGTCAACACATTCATTATTGAACTTTAATAATCCTTGAGTAGCCTTTTTCCAAGATCCAAGTTATTGCCATAAATCTGTCCAGTACTCAGGATCAAGTCAGTATTTACTACTTAATTTTGAGCTTACTGATCCTTGAAAACTGGAAAGGCTAAGAGATTTGGTGCAACTGGGATCCAAGAGCACAGTTATTTGGACTAACCATGAGAAGTGGTCACATGTCTCAACTCTGCTATGTGAACTGGCCATGGTCCTGCAAACTTTATTCTGTAAAAATGTAATTAGAAATCTTTTCTTTGGAATATTCTTGAGCTTCAACAAGAAAAAAGTCTGTTACCAAATAGTCCAAATATCAAAGCAATAAACTGATTTGGTTTATGTTTTTGGTTATTTCTTCAGCCCACTTGCCACTCCCCTTTCTGTGGGAAGCACACCCACATATCACATCATTGGAGTGGTTTTGCTACCATCTGACTGCCTTCCTGGCCATGGCTCTCTGTAGCAGAGGTGGACATGTTGCCCAGGGTGATGATTACAGTTGTTTCTTTGGAGGACTTAGGATTGGACTGAAACATAATCAATCTGCAGTTGACTGGTGTTTAAACATGTAAATTGGGAGTTATACAGCAGTCATATTCTGCCTGTAAAGCAGATTGGGGGGTGGGGGGTGGGCGGGGAGTGGATCTGAAGAAAGAAAAGGAACGAAGCAGGGAGGGAGAAGTAGAGACTCAAGACTGCTTCACTGTTCTTGGTTCCAGATCTTTTCAGTGGCCTTTCTTCATACTTGGCCTTTGGTGCTGAGAAAGCACTTCTCTATCCTTTAAAAATTGTCCTCTCTCCCTTTTTAAGCTAGCTCAAATGGGTTTCTGTTACTTACAACCAGAGTCCTAACTAGTACACTAGAAGTAAATTGACTTATCGTAGAGTAGAAAGACATGGCCTCGAACTGCCTTACGGGGATTTAAAAAGAGCTGACATTTTGGCGCTATAACTGGGAGACAAAAATTCCTCCCCTTTGTAAAATAAATTGCATGAAAGGTGTAGGCCAGCTGAGTGAACATCAACTTGTACAATGAGAACAGGGGAGCGTATTATCCAGGTTAAACTATCATTTGTTTCCAACTGGGAAGGAGCAGGGAGGAGGAGGATGAAGAAAAGAAACTTGGATGAAAGGGAAGCCAGTGGAGGAAGAAAGGATAAGTCTGACATGGATGGGTGCCCAGAAAAATTTTGTACATTCACATTTGGAGACTCCTTTACCTTTGAATTAAAAAACATACTGATCAACTGCCAAGTATTATTTTGTTAATTAGATTTTCTCCATGAAATTAGTCTTCTGACACATTTCCAACCATTTCTCTGAAGCAGACCCTCTGAAATTCTGACTCTCTCTTTTCAAGCAAGATTAAAGGTTACGGCCTTGCGTTCTCCTCCTCACCCAGAGTCTCAAGTTTCTTTGCCTTGTTCCTGCCTTTGTCATTCGCTGTGAGGAGCAGAATGCGTGGTGCACAGAGGCTGGTGGGACAATGGGGCTGATTCATGCTTTGGGAAGACAGGGAATTGTCTCAGAGCAAACACTGACCCGCCTTTTTGCTGGGGGCACTACAATGTTTAGCTGACAGCAGCTTGTTTGGATTTGTCCCACCAGTGGATAAGCATCTAAATGGCAGGGGCAATACGGGGTTCCTAAGGTCCCTGGGGGCCCTTAAAATAATCCTGGAAGATGCTGGCAGAGTTTGTGCTCTTTATAAACAAACACAGAGAGATTATTCAAACAGCTGCTAATTTCATTAAGAAGCCTCATTTTAAGGTCCCAGAACGAGCATTTCTTTTTATGTTAGGATTATCTCTGAGTTTGATATTTGCATCTACTCCTGGTAGCTTAGCTGAGATGTCAGATACTAAGCTTACATTTGGATGGCTGTTTTGGCTTTGCCTTCAAGAAAGAATTTATCTTTAGAGGAGACTAAATTTGATAAAAATAAATTTGATGGGTAATTTAGGACTATTTATATACATTTTTATTGGTATCATATTTATATACTATTTTGCGATCTTTTAAACTGAGCACTATAATATGAAAACACTAACTTGTCAACAAATTTTGATGTTCATGATCACTTCTAATGGATGTGTTGTGCGTAACTGTATGAATGAACCATCACTTAACTAGTCCCTTGTTTTTAGACATATAGGTTGTTTGCAAGCTATAAGCCATGCTTCAGTAAAAATTATTGCAGCTAAATCTTTGCACATTTCCTTATTTCTCCAGGAAAAAAGTCATGGGTTTTGATTGCTGGGTCAGAAGAGATGCATGTTTTTAATGTTTTTGAATCAGACTGAGAAACTGCCCTCCAAAGTACAATTTATACTTCCTGTAGGTATGAAAGTGCTTTCCTTCTCACACACCTTGGCTCTTTGGTCAAAACTTAATTTTGTTGTTGTTGTTTTTTAGTTAATTTTCTTGGTTTTCCCAGGTAAGTAATCATATAATCTACAAATAATGTCTTTTAGTTTTTTTTTTTTAATTTTTTTTTTTAATATATTTTATTCATTTTTTTACAGAGAGGAAGGGAGAGAGATAGAGAGTCAGAAACATCGATGAGAGAGAAACATCGATCAGCCGCCTCCTGCACATCTCCCACTGGGGATGTGCCCACAACCCAGGTACATGCCCTCGACCGGAATCGAACCTGGGACCCTTCAGTCCGCAGGCCGACGCTCTATCCACTGAGCCAAACCGGTCTCGGCTGTCTTTTAGTTTTTATTTCATTTACCAGATAGTCAAAAGTTGCAAGAATTTATAATATTTCATTGTTGGTGAGAATATGGATAAATGGATGTTCTCAAATCCTATGATTGTAAATTGGTAGGTAAATTTGAAGGATAATCTGAGAGCATCTGTGACAAGTTTTAAATTGCAAACCCTTTGACCTAGCTATTTCAACTCTAAAAGAAATGTATTCATTAAAGTACTTTGTTTATGCTGAACCGGTTTGGCTCAGTGGATAGAGCGTCTGCCTGCGGACTGCAGGGTCCCAGGTTCGATTCCGGTCAAGGGCATGTACCTTGGTTGCGGGCACATCCCCAGTAGGGAGTGTGCAGGAGGCAGCTGATCGATGTTTCTCTCTCATCGATGTTTCTAACTCTCTATCCCTCTCCCTTCTTCTCTGTAAAAAAATCAATAAAATATATATTTTAAAAAAGTACTTTGTTTATAATAGCAAAAAAATTTAAAATAACTTAATTCATCAGTAGGGTATAGTTAAGTAAGTTATGGCACATTTCTGCTACGAAATACTGTGCGGCCATTAAAGAGAATAAAATAGATCTCTAGAACCAACCTGGAAATCAGTCCATGCTATTTTGTTAATTTTAGAAAATATTTTGCAGGATAATAATATATTATGATCCTAATTTTATTTTTCAAAATCCAAGTATATACACTCAGAAATATATATACCTGAACATACATAGAGAAGTTTTGTTGAAGGTGCTTACCTCTGAGTCAGTGTCTTCCCATGCACCAAGAGGTCGCCGGTTCAATTCCAGTCAGGACACATGCGTGGGTTGTGGGCTCAATCCCCAGTGGGGAGTGTGCAGGAGGCAGCAGATCCATGTTTCTTTCTCTCTCCCCTACCTCCCTCTCTCTCTCTCAAATCAATAAAAACATATTAAAAAAGAAAAAGGAAATAAACGACTGAATATACCCAACAACCTAGATCAATCTCCAGATGATTACGCTGAGTAAAAAAAGCCAATCTCCAAAGGACTGGCTTACATACTATTTGATTCCATTTAAAAAACGTTCTTAAATTGACAAAATTCTAGAGAGTGAAGAACAGATTAGTGGTTGTCAGGGGTTAAGGGGCTGGGGTGGGAGGGAAGTAGATGTGACTGGTTATGGAAAGGCAAGGTGAGGGGTCCTGTTGATTGAAATCTTTTGTATGTTAATTGTATCAATGTCAATATCCTAGTTAGGGTATTGTATTATAGTTTTGCAAGATGTTACTATTGGGGTAGAGTATAAGGGTATAAAGAATCTTTCTATTATTTCTTATATCAATCTATAATTATGTCAAAATAAAAAGTTCAATTCAAAAATAAAAAAGACTGTCCCATCCAAAATACCTATAGAGGCCCTTTGAAAAACAAATACAATGAGATTTTAAAAAAATACATTTTTTATTGTTGATAGTATTACAGATATCTCCCATTCCCCCTCCCCCAATGAGATACTTATCAACCATTAAAAGATGGTGCTTTTGAAGATTATTTAATGACACGGGAAATTTTTGACTTTTAACCTTCAGTTAAAAACTATTAAGATTTAGGCCCTGGCCAGGTAGCACAGTTGGTTAGGATATGATTTCCAGTCAGACACATACAAGAAGCAACCAATGAATACATAAATAAGTGGAACAACAAATCGATGTTTCTCTCTCTCTCCCTTTGTCTCTCTCGAAAATCAATAAATAGATATTAAAACAGCAAAAACAGTAAAACAGGGGAGTTTTGTTTTTGTTTGTTTGCTTTAAAAAAAAACGTATGTGGCATTTTGTACAATATTTTGTTTGGAAAACTAAGCTTTTGGAAAAAAAAAAGGAAAGTATGAAAACCATGATTTAGGGTATGTTTTATATAACTTAGCATTAGTGGTTTTCTGGACCATCATTTGGAGACCTGGAATTCAGTCCTTCCTTTCTCTGTACAGTCAATAGTGGAAGGAGGGACAGTAGAAATAGCAACGGGGAGGGGAAAGGAGTGTGTTATTGAAGGGAATAGAGAAAGTTCTCTTTGGAAAAAGAAGGTTATTGGTTTATCGTCTTACACAAAGACAACATAGGCAGCTCCATAGCAAACAGGACAGACTAGCCTCAAGATCATCAAAACCTTCCAGTCCAAATGATCTTCCCAGTCTTACAGCCCCCGCCACAAACCTCCATCTACCTCCACCCTCTCTCATACACTCTTTTTCAGCTACTATACTGGAGCCATTTCTTGTTCCCAGAATATGCCTTCCACATTTTTAACTTCATACCTTTGCTCAAACCATTCTTTCTATCTGCATTGCCTTCCCCCAGACCTGTACTATCCAATCTGGTACCCACTAGTCACATGGGTTATTAAACACTTGAAATATGGTTAGTGTGGATTTGGATACACTATAAGTGTAAAATGTATACATTGGATTTTAAAAGAGTATAAAAAAGAAAATTTCACCCTTTTCCTTTTTAAAATGTGGCTACTACAAAATTTCAAATTATAGTACATTCATGTTTCATAATATATGTCTATTGGACAGTGGTGCCCTATACTATGAAACATAGTTTTACTGTTATGTATTGACCTCAAGGACATGTTGACTCATCATTTGTGAATCCATATAAAAAATTTTTTAATTGATTTCAGAGAGGAAGGGAGAGGGAGAGAGAGGTTGAAACATCAAGGATTAGAGAGAATCATTGATGGGCTGCCTCCTGCATGCTCCCTACTGGGGACCGAGCCTACAACCCAGGCATGTGCCCTTGGCCGGAATCAAACTCTGGACCCTTCAGTCCGCAGGCCAACGCTCTATCCGCAGAGCCACACCGGCTAGGGTGAAAAGTTTTAATCAGAATTACACTAACTTCGCCGAAACCGGTTTGGCTCAGTGGGTAGAGCGTCGGCCTGCAGACTGAAAGGTCCCGGGTTCGATTCCGGTCAAGGGCATGCACGTTGGTTGCGGGCACACCCCCAGTAGGAGATGTGCAGGAGGCAGCTGGTCGATGTTTCTCTCTCATCGATGTTTCTAACTCTCTATCCCTCTCCTTTCCTCTCTGTAAAAAATCAATAAAATATATTAAAAAAAAAAAAAAAGAATTACACTAACTTCAGTGAATTTTTAGGGAAATATATTTATTAGCAATTATACCACTTCCAATTTTCATTTTTATTTTAACTAAATTATTCTCATTGAGATTGGTTTTCTTCCTGTAATAATTTTACAAAGGAAATTTGAAATATTTATCATGTTTTCTTAAGTCTCTTTTTTATGGTTTCTGTTACTGTGAAAGCCTTTTGTGGTCATGATTTTGACTACATGCAATTTTCCTGGGTTACGTTTTGCAGACAAAACATTTTACTGTGTGAAATTTTAGCTGTTGACACTTATATGCGGTGCAAATCAGTTATAATAGTAATATTAATTTTAATTGGATAAAAGACCAATTGTTTATATTAATTTTGTTGTTGTTAATCCTCACTAGAGGATATTTTTTCCATTGATTTTCTTTTTTAAAAATATATTTTTATTGATTTCAGAGAGAAAGGGAGAGGGAAAGAGAAACATCAACGATGAGAGTGAATCATTGGGCTCCCTCTGCACGCCCCCCACTGGGGATCCAGCTGCAACCGGGACATGTGCCCTCGACAGGAACCGAACCCAGGACCCTTCAGTCTGCAGGCCAAGCTCTATTCATTGAGCCAAACTGGCCAGGGCTCTTTTTTTAAAAAAAATTTCTTTATTCATTAAGGTATTACATATGTGTCCTTATCCATTGATTTTCAGAGAGAGTGGGAGGGGGAGAGGGAGACACACACACACACAGACTGGTTTCCTCCTGCACCAAAACCCAGGTACGTACCCTTGACTGGGAATCAAACTCGCCACCCTTTGGGCTGCAGGACCTTCATTCTAACCACTAAGCAACACCAGCCAGGGCTATATTAATCTTTTAATTTATCCATAAGAAAATTGTGGGCCAATCTCAAATAATCCAGGATAGTCCTATTATTCAAGATTGCTTAATTGTATTGCTTGTCCAATTTCCCCATGACTTTGTATCACTCAATGTCTTTGATGAGGCAAAGATCAAATATCCTTAAGAAATTATTGTTATCCTTTTAGGTGTAATTATGGTGCTGTGATTGTTTTCAAAGTTTTTTAAGGAGTGGTATATACTAAACTGTTAATGAGTGAAATAATGTGATATCTGGCATGTGCTTCAAAATAAGAAGGGGAGACCTGGCTGGTGTGGCTCAGTTGGTTGGGCATTGTTCTGTGAACCAAAAGGTTCCCAGTTCAATTCCCGGTCAGGGCACATGCCTGGGTTGGGGTTTGATCCCCGGTTGTGGGTATGCAGGAGGCAGCCAATTGATGTTTCTCTATCACATTGATGTTTCTATCATCCTCTCCCTTCCTCTCTCTCTAAAAATCAATTAAGTAGATTGTGGGTCAGTTATGAATAAAGATAATTTTGTTTGAAAAAAAAATAAAATAAAAAAATAAAAATCAATTAAGTAATCTTTTAAAAAATAATGAGGGAAAAATGAGTGGGAATATAGATTTAAAAAGTTAGGCATGAGTTTATAATTGTGAAATCTGATGATGGGTATATGAGGTTTTATTATTTAGAGGCCTGGTGCACAAATCCGTGCATGGGTGGGGTCCTACGGCCTGGCCAGCGATTGGGGTCAATCAGGGCCAATCGGGGTCAGCTGGCTGAGGGACTGTGGGAGGTTGGTTGCGGGAGTGCACTGACCACCAGGTGGCAGCTCCTGGGTTGAGCTCCTGTGGTCAGTGCGCATCATAGTGACTGGTCAACCGGTTGTTCGGTCGCTTAGGCTTTTATATACATAGATTCTGCCTACTTTCTTATATACTTGAAATTTTCCATATTAAAAAGGTAAAACAATATAACTATTTGTTAAAAGTCCTTTCTTTTCTCCCTCCGTTCCTCCCTCCTTTCTTCCTTTGTTTCTTCTTTCTTTCCTTTCTTCTTTTCCTTTCTCCCTTCCTTCCTTCCTTCCTTCCTTCCTTCCTTCCTTCCTCCCTCCCTCCCTCCCTTTATATCCACAACTATAAAAATGAAATCCAAACTCCTTACTATGTTCCAAGGCCCTGCATGATCTGATTCCTATCTGTCTCTCTGATCTTATCTCCTGCTTTTTTCTCTGCTGGGTTTTTCAGGGAGTAGAATATGAATGATGTCTCCTGGACCAGTCATGAGGCCTCCTTCCTCACTGTCATTTCACTCCATCTGCCTGGGCATTCTTTCATTGCCTGCCTCAGGGCCTTTGCACTTGCTGCTCCTTCATCTGGAATCCCTTGGCTACTCAAATATCAGCTTAAATCTCACTCATTCCTCAAAAATGTCCCTTACCACTACGGTAGTCACTGTTTTTCTCCACCTCATTACTGTTTATTGCTTTTATAGCTTTGTCTCCTTTTCCCCCTGTTTTCTGCCAGAATATAAACTCCATGAGCTCGGGAATTTTGTTTGGTTCATTGTGCATACTCAGCGCCCAGCACAGGATCTGGTACTTAGAAGGCATTCAATAAATATACATTGAATGAATGAATTAAAATTTTAGTCATTTAAAAACTTTAGTCATTTTTAAAGGTCTGCTTTAAATCACTTCCTTCATAAAAACTTTAAGTCCATTAAGTAAGAGTTAATCTTTTACTTTATTAGGTATACAGGCACAAAAGGGAAGAAAGTTTTACTCCTTTGCCTGTTCTACTGTAGTGAAATCTAGAATGAATTTGATACATCTGTTTCTTTTTTTAAATATATTTTATTGATTTTTTTACAGAGAGGAAGGGAAAGAGATAGAGAGTCAGAAACATTGATGAGAGAGAAACATCGATCAGCTGCCTCCTGCACACACCCCACTGGGGACGTGTCCACAACCAAGGTACATGCCCCCAACCGGAATGGAACCCAGGACCCTTCAGTCCGCAAGCCGACGCTCTATCCACTGAGCCAAACTGGTCACGGCAATACATCTATTTTTAAAATATTTTTAAAATTGATTCTGGAGAGAAATGGAGAGGGAGACAGAGAGAGAAAAACATCAATCATCAATCGGTTGCCTCCTGTACACGACCCAACTGGAGACTGAACCTGTAACCTGGGCATGTGCCCTCGCCAGGAATCAGATCGGCCTCCTTACAGTGCACTGGACGATGCTCAACCTACAGAGCCACACTAGCCAGGGTTGATACATCTTTTTGTATTGTTTCTTTGAGTTAGCACTTTAAAATTATTTCTCTTTCTATCTCTCTCTCTCCATATATACATACATATTAATTTTTTAGATTACAAGCTGCTGCTTCTAAATATTGCTTCAAGTCCAGGCTGGGAGTTTCACCTCTATTCTTTTTTTTAAATGTTTTTATTTATTTCAGAGAGAGGAAGGGATGGGGAGAGAGAGAAATAGAAACATCAATGATGAGAATCATTGATTGGCTGCCTCCTGCACAACCACTACTGGGGGTCGAGGCCAAAACCCCAGCATGTGCCCCGACGGAATCAAACAGTGACATTCTGGTTCATAGGCAGATGCTCAACCACCGAAGCACATTGGCCAGGCTCACCTCTTTTAATACTCTTTGTTTCTATGGCCTCCCAATGTTTACGACACATAAGGATGTCATGATGCTGAGATGAAGAATGACTGATTTAGTTGGACTTGCCCTCATTTACATGTCCATGCTTTGGGAAAATGCAAGTACATAATCAATTAGCTAAAATCTCCTGGAGTGAGTCTCTTACCAGTTGGGTCACGGCCTTCTTTCAAATGATACATATAACTTGTAGGCCTGAGAGCTACCTTCTCACCATTTACTAATTGCTTTCTATCAAATATACACACACAACAATGTATTTGTCTATAAACAGGAGACAGTTTAATTATCAAAACAATATTTTAACATTTGTGTTCATTGTAAACAGATTTTAGCTCTGGAGCTACTTTTAGAAGACATTTTGTCCTTTCCCCAATAGCAATCTTTTTGGAGTGTTTCTTCCAATCAGCTTATTTGCAGAACTGTTTAAACTAACACCAATTTCACTGCAACAATTAAAACAAATGTTTCCATTTTGGAAATGTTTACTTGAAAAATATAGATTTGCAATTCAAATGAATGGGGAGATTGTTAGCTTCAGATCTTTCCTTGGGCTGTAAGTAAAATGGATGTTTATACTTTTTTTCCAAGAAACATCAGCTAAAATATTCATTATTAAGTGTTTCCTGGTGGATGTATTCTTGTAGGACCTGTGTAAGTCCTTATGAATTATGATTGATAGCATAGATGTCCTAATTCTCCAGTCTCAATAGACAAGTGTTCAATAAGATAGAGCTATTATTTTAGCGACTGAAAAGAAAGTGCACAGAAGCAGAGCACATTGCTCCATATCAAGCATATAACAGTTTTACTTCTGTTCTGAAAAATTATTATTGAGGAAGAAAGTTTTTACACATTCCTTCCAAGCAGGTTTATTGGTGTGTGTTTTTTAAGGATTGTTATAAAAATAAAACCTGGTCTCAATTTAGTACATAATTACATAATACAGATTTTAAAATATTCTAAACATATGAATCTATGAACTAAAGTTTTATAGGGATTAGCCCTACCAATTTGTATTAAATCAGTGTTTATTAATGTGATCCTAATATTATTCTGGACAATTGTGTTGGCTTTTGGAACATTCACTTAAGACAATAAAGAACTCAATGGGGGGATAAGGACACATATGTAATTCCTTTTTTTTTTTTTTATGTATTTTATTGATTTTTTTACAGAGAGGAAGGGAGAGAGATAGAGAGTTAGAAACATCGATGAGAGAGAAACATCGATCAGCTGCCTCCTGCACATCTCCCACTGGGGATGTGCCCACAACCCAGGTACATGCCCTTGACCGGAATCGAACCTGGGACCTTTCAGTCCACAGGCCGACGCTCTATCCACTGAGCCAAACCGGTTTCGGCTGTAATTCCTTAGTCAATAAAGAAAAAAATAAAAATAAAATATTCATATTCTGGCTTAAAAAAATAAAATAAAGAACTGATTTACTCAGCCAATTAAATATTAAGAAGTGTGATATCAGGCAACAATAAATAATATTTTAAAAGACAGAAATGAGCCGAAGGTAGTTTTTTAGAACAAGAGATATTAATTTATTTCATGTTTATTTCCTGTTACTGGATGTAGCACAGACTTCTCTATCCCTCGCCTTGTCCTTATCTAACTAGAGAACCCCTTAACTATAAATCTGAAAAAGACTTTGCAGAGACCATTTGATTTCCTTCTCTGCCTTCATCAAGGAGAAAACCAAACCCTCCAGGCAATTCACTCCTGTTCCTCTTGAACACCTCCAGGGATAGAGACAACCTTTTTTGATAAAAGGAAACCTGTCAAGCTACAGTAACGGTTACAGGAGTTACCTGTGATTCCTAACTAAGGCAGTCTACTGTACACATGCAGCATCCCCTAATTCTCACAAAAGCCTTACAAATTAGTTATTTACTAAGTCTATTGTATGAGAAGCCCAGGCCAGAGAGAGTAATTTAGCCAAGGTCATACTTCTGGTAAGCGGCTCATCCAGGATTCATACCCAAATTATTTCTTTCATTAACTCAGCTGCTTCTCCAAAGATGGTGTATGTATTTACCGACATAAAGGGAAGTAATAAAATCAATGAACATAACCTTAAACTTACATGTTTCAGGAAAAGAGTTTCCTTGGACAATGAAAATTATTGATGAAATAACCACACTAGATACCTGTTATTAAAAGAATATCCCATGTTAAATGATTCAGAACCTCCAATCCGGCCTCTTTTAAATCATACGTCTCTGTGTGAATAAACTGACTACAAATTCCCCAGACTTCTTTGTTATCAGTATTTCAGCCCATAATTTAGCAACACACACACACACACACACACACACACGCACACGCCTTGTAGGGGTAAAGTTCCAGATCTTTTCTTGGGCTTCAGTTTTGAGACTTCCAGATTCTCAGATGTGTGTGTGTGAGAGAGAGACTAAGGAAAAGAATAGCTGAATCACATCTAAAAGCAAATTTCCCCAATTAAAAATCTGTAATAAAAAGTGAAGACAATTGGGCATTCCATCAGCCTTTTAACCTCAAAGCTCTTCTCCCCAAGCGAACCCAACCTACTTCCAACGCACACCCCCAAACTAGGTAATAAACTCGAAAGCTGGAGGTAGAAGGGTCGACGGCTTGGCCCAGGGTCGGCTTTATTCCGAAGCCTATCGGGGCCCCGGACTCCACGGATGCTAGAGGGTCCCCGCTGTTGGTGGGCGCAACTGGGGAGAGCGTAGTTTATCGGCAAGAACAGGGCGGGGAGTTCGTCATGGCCCCGAACAATCACACCAGGGTCTAGGGGAAGAGAACCGAGAGACTATTTCGAAGGTTACAGAGGCGCGCAGGGCGCGAGAAGCAGCGGCTCGTGCGCCAACTCGCTCACCGGCGCCAGGGTACCGCCGGCTCAGCGGAAGGCAGCGCTGCCCAGAGCCCGGCCCAGGCCGGCGCATGCGCCGCAGCTCCGCCTCCTCTCCCGCCCCCCTCCTTCCCGACGGGTCTGGGGCGGCGGCGGCAGCGGCGGCGGCGCGGTGACGTCAGGGCGTTGGGGCAGCTCCTGTGACAGACGGAGCTAGAGCGGCGGGGCGGCGGCGGCGGCGGCGTCTGGCGGCCGAGATAGCGAGTGAGCGAGCGAACGAGTAGCGACCCCGGGGTCTAGGGAGCGAAAAAGAGAAGAAGGGGAGCGCTCGGGCGCGAGCGAGAGAAACCGCGAGCGCCGGGCCTGGGTTCGCGCCCCGGAACGGCTGAGGAGCTGCCGCTCCCCTCCCCCTCCCCGGGCCCGGGCCCAGCGCGCCATCCTCCCCTCCCTCCTCCCCTCCCTCCCTCCTTCCTCCCTTCCCTCTCCCTCTCCCCCTCCCCCGCCGGTGGATGGGAGTGAAGGACGGAAGAGGCCCTGCGGAGGCGGCGGTGCAGCGCTCGGGTAAGGCGACGAGGGTCTCCGCCCTTCTCTCTGTCTTCTCCGCTGCGCTCGGGCGGCTGCGGGCCGAGCCCGGCGGCCTGACGATGTGGCTGCGCCGGTCCCCTCCCTCCCATTCTCCCCTCCCCCTGCCGCCGCCTCCTTCTTCTTCTCTCCTCGCTCTCAAAATGGCGGCCGCGGCGGCCGTTGAGTGAGACACTCGAGAGGAGGGGGAACAGGCCGGGGAGGGCGCTGCCCTCGCTCCCCTCCTCCCCGACCCGGGTCCTGGGGTGCCCGGCCGCCGCCGCTCCACCCGCGGCCCTCCCCGGGAAGGGATCGCGCTCCTCCCTCGGTGACTTAGCAAGAAAAGTATTCTTGGGTAGGAAGGGCGTGGAGAGCAGGTCGCCCTCGGATCCCGGAGAAAGGGTTCGGCCCTCGTGTCCCCGGCCACGGAGGGCCCACCCCGCTTTCCCCACGCCACCCGCGGTGGGCGGCGGGGAGGGGCGCGGCCCCGGGCGCCGCGGCACCCACCGGCTTCCCGGGAGCCGCGTCCCCACCTGTCCTCGGGATGGGGTCGGGGATGGCCAGCCCCTTCCCTGGCCTCCCGGTGCCGTGGTCCAGCCTCTGCATCCACTGAGGAGACAGCGGCCCGACCCACCGAACCATCTGCAGCATCCACCCACCACATCGGGCAGGATTTTTTTTTTTCTTTTTTCCTGCCACTGGCTCCTGAAACGGGAGTTGCCTTTTGACGTGGTAACCCTGAGCTTCGAGGCCCTCAGCTAGTCCCCGTCCTCCGGCCTCCCCATCCCTTGAGCGAATAGCAGTGCCTTCTTCCTTAGCCTCCCGGTGAGAAATGCCTAAGAGGCGGTGGGCACATTTTCACTCTGTCTCTCGAAGCCTTCGAGTGGCGAGGAGGAGGAGGAGGAGGTTTCCAGGATCAGAGAGGAGAGAGCAAGGTGCCTCGGCTTTATTTGTTGTTTTGCCTTTCTCAGTGACTTAGCAAGAAACTCCTTGGGAGGAGGGCAGAAGGTTTTTCTCTTGGGGTTGGGATTTGGGCCCCATTTATATCCGTGGGTTAAGAAACTGTACTTTTTTAAGAGAAGCACCAGATTTGTTGTCTCGTTCTCAATGGGCGATGTCATGCCAAGGTCTCCCCCTCCCCCGTAAGAGGCAATCGGGAGAGAATAAAGATATTACTGTTATTCCGACCGCTGCTTAAACACACAATCCTCGAGATTCATCACGTTTTAAAGGCTAACCCAAGAATGCGTGCCATTTTGGGGAATTATATTTTTGATGGGAGGTGGATTGTTTTGTGTGATGATTTTTTTTTCATTTTGAGGCTAGGGCGGAGGAGACAGTGCTTGGGCCTTTCATACCAGTAATGTCATCCCTCCCCATTTGTCACAGTAGTATTTGCTTAATTTTTATATTTTTATTTATTTATTTTATAGTGGGGCTTGATTGCTGCAGGGTCCAGCCTCTTAATCAGGAACATTTCCTGCTTGTGTATGTCGGTGGTGATATGTTGAATATATAAAAAGCTTTTACTTAAATTCTGATTTGGACCTAAGGCATTAGCTAGCTTTTAATCTCATGGGGATCTTTCAGGACACAGTTTTGAAAAAATAATTGGCAGTTGCAAATTGCAGTTTTTATTAAAGCAAAAGAGCAATTTGTATTTAGGGAGATTTATTCTTTCATGTTCTATTATACATTGTTTGGATTGTTGAGAAGGGGAGGATCTAAAACAAGTTTGAAGCTGTTATTTTTAAAATAAATAAGAGACTAGAACCCAAATTTTCACAAAATATTTCTGTATATATTGATTTTGACGGAGCTAGCCCTATTTTGGCACCCTCCTGCCCCCTTTTTAAAAAACGGGCTAATATTTGTGGAGGCTATGAACAGCCATTGAGCCTAGGAGACTGGGTGGAGTAAGAGAGCAGAAGCTGTGAAATGCTAGATTTAGGTTTCCCTTTCATAGCATTTTGTTTCTGGCTTATGTTTCTAAGGTTATTTGGTACTAATTTATGCTACCACAAAGGCATTTCTCTGTAGTAAATCTTAAAATCCCATGATTTTAGTTTCCACCTTTTTGGCAAGGTGGGAATTGAATAATTGAAGTAAAAAGCAGTGTCCTTGCTCTAAAGCAGGCACTTATTGTCTATATGTGTCTATATATATATATGTCCTTATTAATGTTTTTATTGTTTTAATTAAGTAAGTATAAATTAATGGATGCCAGAAATATTTG
Source organism: Myotis yumanensis (assembly GCF_028538775.1). Classification (NCBI taxonomy): domain Eukaryota; kingdom Metazoa; phylum Chordata; class Mammalia; order Chiroptera; family Vespertilionidae; genus Myotis; species Myotis yumanensis. The sequence continues at coordinate 17,876,289 of NW_027223767.1, read as the reverse complement.
GCAAGAATTAGTGGAAATATTGCAGAAATCTAATAAGAATACTACAGATGTTTTCTTTTACTTTAGTTTGCATTAAAACAGTAAAGCTGTGATTTTAAAAAAATAATGTAAAAAAGGATAAGATAATTAGTGTTAAAGGCTCTTGTGTTGTCCCCTTGAAAGGGTCCTTTCTGTAAGATACTACCATTAGAGAGGGTAGGTTACCTTAATATTTTGTATCAAGCATTCCTATGAATATACATCTTCAAAAGAATGTCAAATTAATGAGGTAATTGTGATTTTGGTGAGCCTTATAACTGTCAGTGTGTGTTATATTTTTATGCTTTTGTTACTTTTAATGTGATTAGAAAGTAGGAGGGTTTATATAGTGAGGAATGAGTAAGGTTAAGAATGGCAAATCACTGTTAAATGTCTGACATATCCCTATCCCTAGTATTTATAGTTATAAAAGTGCATCAAGAGCAGTTTTTTTTTTTTGGTAGATTATTAGTGTATCTGATATTTGTGGAAACTTTTGCTTAATGTGATCCATTTTTAAAATTCTTCATAATCCTATATTCATAAACTTTTAATTGGGATAGATTTCATTTTTTAATAGAATTACTTATTGTCTGTTTCTCCAGATAAAGTAACTCTAGTGTATAAGAGATGTGGATATGTATCGTCATTTTTTGTTTTCTAGCTAGAACAACCATATTTCATAGTCTGTATTTTAGTCTTGTTCTCATCATATCATAAATATATATCAACTATATATGACTACTTTTTGTTTACATGTGGTTCGTATTATTCATAATTTCTCTTTTTTTTTTCTTTTAATCCTCACCCAAGGGTATTTTTCCATTGATTTTAGAGAGAGTGGAAGAGGGAAGGAAAGATAGAAATATCGATGTGAGAAAAACACATGGATTGGTTGCCTCTTGCACATGTGTTGCAGGGCCTGGGCGGGGGAGGAACCTGCAACTGAAGTACTTGCCCTTAACCAGAATTGAACCCGGGACCCTTTGGTCCATAGGCCAACACTCTATCCATTGAGCCAAACCGACTAAAGCAATGGAAAACTATGGAAGTTGTCAACATTGGGATGGAGATGTCTTAACAAACCCCAAACAAAATATTAGTGCAATCAGAGTGAATTTTCCAATCCTTCCAGTTGAGTTCTAAAGCAGTGAATCATGCACACTGTTGCCAGAGGGACTTGAGACTTTGTTTTAAACTCAGCTGGCCATGTTGGCTCTGGTTCTAAAAGAGATTTTTTTTTTACTTGTCTTTAAGTCTCTGTTGTGAAAATATTTCATAATGACAGTAACCTGTTTTATGTACATTGAAAAGAGAAATGTTAAGTTTGAATTGGAAATTCTTTGCCACTATTCTATTTTGTAAAACTGTATTTTTTACTTAAAAAGTTCTCTATTTAAAACTAATGGTATACAATATAAGTTTTGAAAAGAAAAAGAAAATCAGTTCCTGAAGATACTTAGTTGTAGAAGACCAAACGTTTTGAGAATGTTTCTTCATGAAGAAAGATGCTGTGTTATATAAGCCTAATAGCTAATTGCAGTGAAGGCTTTTTGCATTGTTTTAGCTTTGTTGCTGGTTTGGTATGACACTTTGGGCTAGTCATTTAAATGGAACTTTAATTTAGCTTCTGCTATGGGTATAATTTTTAAACTTGCCATGGCAGTTATAGCCTTAATTGATATTTGTGAAATGTTTCATACTCATAGGATATAGACATCATAAGTGCTTATTATTTTGATTTATTGTTTTTCTCTTTAAAAGATTGTGGCTTTTGGTGAAATTTACCTAGTTAGTATTGATATGTGCATTTGTCCAGGATACTTCTGGAAAGGTATCCTCTGAAGTTGTTATTTAGCATTGTAATAAGCATTTCCCTAGAACTTTGTAAATATATTTAATGTGGTACTCATTTTCATTTCTTATGTCATCTATTTTTTGAGGTAGGTTAGTATTTTTATGGATGAGACTACTGAAACTCAGAATTTGGTTTCCTAAGGTCTTGAGACTTTGTTATAGCTAGAGATTAGTAGCTAGAATGAGGTAAATATTATAGGCACTGAACCACTTGGGTATTCCTGGTATGATTAAGGAAACATTTTTTTTTTTTGACAAAATGAACTCTTTCTATGACTATTCATATGTTTGTTCATTTCTTTTCCAAAAGGGTGCAAATCAGTGTCATTTATTACTTGCATCATTTAAATTGGCATTTTTCTTAAATATATGGTCTTATATTAACTATTTTGCCTGCATAAGGCCGTAGGAACTCTCAGAAAGTGCCTCATGTTGCTTTACAGTAGTAATAAGTAAATAAAGACTTGTTGCATGCATACAGCGGTATTCAGATAGTGTGAATAAAATATTAACATTAATATTAAATTAATATTTAAGAGTATTGTTATTAAGTAGATACTTGTTGCATTTGATTGAGTGCAGGGTTAATGTGAAAGAAAATATGCTATCCTGTAGTTCTTTGCAAAAGCTAATTTCTAGTGATCTCTTGGGAAGTAAAGTGAAGGAGGGAAAAGTGTTTATACTTCCTTTACAGAGACTTGATGTTGTCCCAGGGAGCAGCAGCACACTTCTTTTTTTTTTTTTCTCAGATGTTTCTTTCTAATGAATTGACCATTACATTTCCTAAATTCTGAAATGGCCAACAGACCATAGAAAGACATTTCTTTAGGCTCCTGCTTGGGCAGCACACTTCTGATACTTATATCAAGGTCACACAATTTCCAATGTTATAAAAAGTTAATTAGCCCTCACCAGTTTGGCTCCGTGGATAGAGTGTCGTTGGCCTGCGGACTGAAGGGTCCCAGGTTCTATTCCGGTCAAGGGCATGTACCTTGGTTGCAGGCACATTCCCAGTAGCGGGTGTGCAGGAGGCAGCTGATTGATGTTGCTCTCTCATCGATGTTTCTAACTCTCTATCCCTCTCCCTTCCTCTCTGTAAATAATAAAATATATTTTTTAAAAAGTTAATTAGCCCAACTGGACAAGCTAAGTTACATTTGCGTTTTATAATTATTTGCTCTTTGCATTTTGATTATTTGCTCTTGAGCTCTTAGGTGTTGACAAGAATTTTTTTTTTAAAATTTTCACATTGATTTTAGAGAGACAGACATAGGTTTGGTGTTTCACTTACTTATACATTCATTAGTTGATTTTTGTATGTGCCCTGTGCAGCAATCGAACCTGCAACCTTGGTGTATTGGGAGACTGGTCTAACCAACTGAGCTATCTGGCAGGGCCTTGACAAGAATTATTATTATTAAACTTTTTACAAAATTGATTGAGAGAGGAAGGTGGGAGGGAGGAGAGAAGAGAGAGAAACATTGATGTGAGAGAGAAATATTGATCAGTTGCCTCCTTGTATGTGCCCTGACTCGGAATTGAGCCTGAAGCCCTTTGGTATATGGACGATGCTCCAACCTACTGAGCCACTCGGCGTGGGTTTGACAGGAATTATTGATAGTTAAGTAAGGCTGTTAAGGAATTTTCTGTAAGACTGTCTTTTGATAAGAGTGAAATTAAAAATCAGAAAATTTTTTTAAAATATATTTTATTGATTTTTTTACAGAGAGGAAGGGAGAGAGATAGTTAGAAACATCGATGAGAGAGAAACATCGATCAGCTGCCTCCTGCACATCTCCTACTGGGGAAGTGCCCGCAACCCAGGTACATGCCCTTGACCGGAATCGAACCTGGGACCTTTCAGTCCGCAGGCCGACGCTCTATCCACTGAGCCAAACCGGTTTCGGCAAAAAATCAGAAAAATTTTTAAGGAATTTGATAATTTTGAAGGCATTATACAAAGTTTTATGTTTAAGATTTTGCACATTGGTGATTGATTAATCCACTATTTTTTTAAAATGTTGAATCTCTTTTTTTAATAGTTTATTGTTTTTTTAGAGAGAGATAAAGGGAGAGGGGGAGCAAAAGAGAGAGAAAACCATCCATATGAGAGCTGACATCCATCAGCTACCTCCTGCATCTCTTACGAGGGATGGAGCCAGCAACCTGGGCATGTGCCATGACTGAGAATTGAACTGGCAACCTTTTGGTGCACAGCACAACCAATCCAACTGGCCAGGGTGATTAATCCACTTTTAATCTGTGGCAAAGATAGAAGGACATTTTATACTAGTGTTTTGTGTGCATAAGGAGTATATTTTTATTTATCTTTGCAAAAAAAAGAAAGGTATGGCTAATGAGTCAAGTTTATTGATTAGTTTTGTTGTTAACTTATTTTTTTAAGGGTGAGAAAAAGCTATACATTTTGCATTATCTGAAAATTAAAGCTGTTGTCTAAAACCGTATATGAATATTTTAGATTCTAATCCTGACTCCACAATTTACCAGCTATGCGCTTTGAGGCAAAGCCTCAGTTTCCTCATCTGTAAATGGATAATGTTGACAAAATCTAAGTCATAGGGTGGTTACAACTACTGAATGATAAAAGGCCTGTAACACTTCAGTAAATGTTTTTTTACTGTTACAGAGACTTTTTTAAGGAAGAGAATTTAGCATACAGTTTAAACATATAAATATGGTTCTTACAGTTTTAAGTATATTTCTTAAGAATTAGTATTGGGGATCCTTTCCCCTTTGATATCAATTATGTGTATTCCAGTGATGGCTTCAAAGTTTCTTTCTTTCTTTCTTTCTTTTTTTTTTTTTAACCCTTGACCAGAATCGAACCTGGGACCCTTCAGTCCGCAGGCCAATGCAACGCTCTATCCACTGAGCCAAACCAGTCAGGGCTCAAAGTTTCTTAGTAGATAAAAAGTTCTATGTAAATCAATGCCAAATGGAAAAATTCCATTTTAAATATAAAATTATACTGCAAATAAGCGTTTATTTAGACTGCAAAGTAAAATTTACAGTTTTATTTTAGCGATCAGAAAATTTTTGTTTATACTTTTAAATATTATTTAAGAAACACATTTTGCTTTTTTGTTTTTTAAAAAAACAGATGTAGCCCTAACCGGTTTGGCTCAGTGGATAGAGCGTCAGCCTGCGGACTGAAGGGTCCCAGGTTCGATTCCGGTCAAGGGCCTGTACCTTGGTTTCGGGCACATACCCAGTAGGGAGTGTGCAGGAGGCAGCTGAATCGATGTTTCTCTCTCATCGATGTTTCTAAGTCTCTATCCCTCTCCCTTCCTCTCTGTAAAAAAAATCAATAAAATATATTTAACAAAAAAACCCCAGATGTATGATTTAATGAATGGTTGTAAATGAATATCAGTTGAGCTATCACCCAGGTCAAACAATACAAGATTGCCAGCACCCAAGAAATCCCTCACATTTCCCTTCCAGTCACAGTCCTCACCCATGGTGACCACTAACCTAACTTTTATGTATTCATTTGTTTGTGTTTAAAATTTTTTTTTAAATCTTTATTGTTGAAAGTGTTACATAGAAAAATTTTTAATCTTTTATTTTGGAATAATTTTAGATTTATAGATAGGTTGAAAAGATAAGGCAGTTCTTGTATATACTCTGCACCCAATTTTTCCCATTCTTACAATCTTACATTTCTGTGGTACATTTGGAAATCTTGGTATTTATTATTAGCTAAACTCCAGACTTTATATGGATTTCACTAGTTTTTTCATTACTGTCCTCTTTCTGTTGCAGATCTGACCCAGGGTACCACATTTGCATTTTGGTTATGTCTCCTCATTCTTTTCTAGTCTGTGACAGTTTATCTTTTTTTTTAAATTACCTTAACAGTCTTGAGTAGTACTGGTCAGGTAACCTATAAAATGTCCCCTAAACTGGGTTTATCTTTTGTTTTTGTTTTTTCTTTTTTTTCATGATTAGACTGGGGTTATGGCTTTTTGGAAAAACTGTTATAGAGGTGAAGTGCACTTCTCATCATATCATGGCCAGGGCTATATGATACCTATAGAACATCACTGGTAGTATTAACCTTCATCACTTGATTAATGTAGTGTGGCCATTTTCACAATTGTAAAATTACTATTTTTCCTTTCTCCTATTTTATCCTTTGAAAGAGAGTCAAGTTTTATGTCCTAGAGAGGGGAGTGTTTACATACATTATTTAGAATTCTTCAGTAAGACAGACTCATCTCCTCTCCCCCATTTATTAACACAATTTACATCTTTACTGTCAGAAAATTTTCACTTAGAATTTGAAATACTAAATCAAATAACCCCAAGATTTTTCTAGTTTATAATAGTTTGGAAAATAAAGCTTTGAAGAAGCTTATTTAATTGAATTATATATATCCCTCTAGAAATTATTTTGAGAGTATTTAGTGTTGGAATTTTAAAGAAAAGCTCCCTATATTGGGGCTTGTTTAGAGAGTGACTGCTGTGATCTGAGAAGCAAGGTAAATAGTGTATCTTACTCATTGGTTCAGATCTAGAATTTGAACATACTGTCTTCCCTTCAAAAAGTTTTAAATACTACAACAGAAAACAATATCTTGATTGATTAGACTCTTCTTTTAAAAACAACTAGTAGGTGCATTAGGTTGTTTTGGGTTTTTTTTAGAAGGCACTGTTATAGTTACAGTTGAGTCCTTCTGGACCAAATCTTTCCAATTCCATTCCCTTTCCTCCACCTTCCCAGTGATAAAGTTCCTCTTAAAATTTGTGTATTTCACCCTGTTGAATGTTGCTCAGTTGTGAGAGCTCAGCTGCCCGCTGAAGAGTTTGGGTTTGATTCAAGGGCACGTACCTGGGTTGTGGGTTCCATCCCCACTGAGGCAACCAGTCAATGTATCTCTCTCACATGGATGTATCTCTCACATCCATGTTTCTCTCCCTCCCTGTCTCCCTCTCCCTTTAGCCCCCCCTTTCTAAAAAAAATGGAAAAAATATCTTTGGGTAAGGATGAACAACAACAAAATTTGAATATTTCCCTTTTATTCTGTTTTTGTACCTTTTTATGTATCCGTAAACAATGTATAATAATGCTTAAAATCTACAGGAATGTTACACTCTGTAATTTTACTGCTTGATTTTTTTTTTCCACTTAAAATGTTTTCTAGATATGTTACTGATAATGGTAGATCTAGCTTATTGTGTTGTATGGTTTCTTATATATGGTTATACTATAGAAAGATGTCTGCAGAAAAGATGATAAAATTGTTTTTGCATTGCAGAATTTGTTCTAAGGTTAATTATTAACTTTTATGCTTTGAATTGATTAACTAAAATGGATAATATTGTTGACATCAGTTTTAGACCATAAATTCAGTCTCTTCAATTATTCAAAAATCTGTATGTATTTACTCAGTACTAAGCCAAGGTTTGCATACTGGCAGTCTACAGGCTAAAGTAAGTCTGTAAATGCATTTCTCTTGCCTTGCCTAGTTAAAAAATTTTTTGAGTCAATATTTAAAAATTAGCTATTTAAGTCTCTATTTTTGGATTATCCTGAAAAATTAGAAGCTCTGGCAATAGTGTGTCCCACATTTTGCCATGGCAACTATTGGCCTAAGCTGAGTCACAGCAGCCCTCTTATAGATGGGCACAAACTCTCCAGGGAAACAAAGCCCTACCATTCCCTGTTACTTTTATTGATTGTCCTTCCACTGTTGTTTATAGTGAAGAAATACTTCTTTATAGACATTTTTATAAAAATGGAAAAAATTACAGCTGAGCAATTGCAATTTTCAAGAAAAGAAGAACAGCATATTTCTCTGCAAATGAAGAATATTGTAATATGATTAGTATGCAAACAAAATGAGTCCTGTATGGAAAGATTACAACCTTGCCTGCTTTGCTCATTTATATTACCTGTATTGTTTTCTGTAGATAATTTGTAATCTCTACATTTTTGTGCAAGTAGGTCTGAGGGATGCCACACACAGTGCAGTTGAAGATAAAAAAGATAGGAAGAGAGTTCGTAAATTATGAAGTTCCGTGCAAATGCAAGATGTTTACCTGCCCTCGCTGGTTTGACTAAGTGGATAGAGCATCAGCCTGGAGACTAAAGGGTTCCGGGTTTGATTCTGGTCAAAGGCACATGCCCGAGTTGCTGGCTTGATCCCCAGTAAGGGCCGTGCAGGAGGCAGCTATCAGTGATTCTCTCTCATCATTGATGTTTCTATCTCTCTCTCCCTCTCCCTTTCTCTCTGAAATAAAGTAATAATAATAAAATAAAAAGATGTTTACCTGTTCTTTTAGCTGTGATATAAATCCTTGTTCCAGAAAAGTTTTAAGCAGAGGGGTTGAACACTGGTTTAATCTACATACACTGGTTTAATCTCCTCGACCATCCTACCTTTCAGCACTGTATTTTTTATTTTTACATTTTTATTGATTTTTGAGGGGAAAGAGAGAAACATTCAATACTGTATTTAAAAATGTTTTTAAAGCCCTAGCTGGTTTGGCTCAGAGAGTCTCGGTTTTGATTACAGTCAAGACTGTGCATGTAGCTGTACCTTGGTTACAGGCTCCATCCCTGGCTCTGGTCGGGGCCCATGTGGGAGGCAACCAATCGATGTGTCTCTCACATCAATGTTTCTCTTTCTCTGTCTCTCCCTCTCCCTACCACTCTCTCTAAAAATCAATGGAAAAATATCCTCGTGTGAGGATTAACCAAAAAAAAGTAAAATAATAATGTTTTTAAATTGATTTTTTTCGAGTGAGAGAAACCTCAGTTTGTTGTTTGACTTCTTTTTTTTGTTGTTGTTGTTGTTGTTGTTGTTGTTTGACTTCTTTATGCATTTATCGGTTGCTTATTGTATATGCCCTGACTGGAGATTGAACCCCCAACCTTGGCGTGTCAGGACAATGCTCTAACCAACTGAGCTACCCAGCCAATGCGCAGCACTGTATTTAAGTACCTTATCCAGAGGCTACAAGTGGATGGTGCAGAATCCAGACCGCAAATCTGCTTAGTGATTTTTAAAAAATGTGTATTTCTATTGATTTCAGAGAGGAAGGAAGAGGGAGAGAGAGAGAGAAACATCCATGATGAGAGAGACTCATGGATCGGCTGCCTCCTGCAAGCCCCCACTGGGGATCGAGCCCACAACCCAGGCATGTGCCCTTGACCGGAATCGAACTTGGGACCTTTCAATTTGCAGGCCGATCCTCTCTATCCACTGAGCCAAACGGGCTAGGGCTTATTGTGTTTTTAATTGAATTCACTTAAAAAACTGAGTTCTACCACTGTTATCTTATTTTTAGCTGATTCATACTTTTACTTGCCAAGTTAGTCTCTGTATTTGATTTGTAACCCTTTATTTAAGACAATTTATAAGTATAAACTACAAAATGCCACAGATTAAAAGTGAAGAGAAAGAAGAAACAAAAAGGGTAAGGCTAAAATGGAGTTAGAATCTAGGCCGAATATCAATATTTTTGCTACAGGCACAGCACAAATTTGACTCTGATTTTTCTATGAACTAGCAAGAGGAAAAAAACCTGTTAGGTTGTTTTCCACAATGTTCTTTAAGGTAAAAAGAAACCAGTTCAGAAAGACAGCTACCCACTTGGCACTATAGACTAGAATTCCTCATAGGAGTCCTCATAAAGAGGATTATGTGAAATTATTACCATTAATATCTCTAAGGTAGATGGATGTCTAGTATTTAACAACCCTCAATATGGAAAGACCAACTACATCATGTGAGGTCAGTCTGAAAGAGTAGGTAGGTTGTCCTTTGATGTCTAACCAGTGGATATAACTTCCCTCGACCCAGTTCTTGATATGAATTGAAATTATGCTCCTTGGCAAGTATCTAAAGTATGGATATTTTATACATCAAGTACAGACCATTTATATATTATTTGTGAAAACCTAGTTTTACCCAAGTAGAATTTGTGAAAGTGCTTATAAGGTTCTTCTTAAAAAACTAGAGGCCCCATGCATGAATTTCATGCACGGGTGCAGTCCTTAGGGGCGATTTAAGAAGGGTGAGCATCTGGTGTGGAAGGACAGGTCCCAGCTGACCTCTGGGCCCCGGACCTTTGTGCGCCCCCCTCTGCCTGAGTCATCTGGCCCCCGCCCAGCTCCCTCAGCACCTGGGAGCTGGACGATAGCCCCCCCCCCCCCCCCCCCCCCCCCCCGCCCGCTGGCTGGTCACCATCAGCAGGGCAATCAGGCCCCACTCAAACCCGCCTTGGCCTGGCGCCACCTGCTCACCTGCTCCATAATCCCGCCGCAGTCCTGTGTCCCACTCTCGTTGGGGTCCATCAGGGCCGGCAGTATCTCCACTGCTGCCATCACTGACGCCTGCAATGTTCTACGCTGCCCCTGGTGGTCACTGCATGTCATAGTGAGTGGTCGGACTCCCGGCCAAGGGGATAGTTTGCATATTAGGCTTTTATTATATAGGATAATTTTGACCATAGCCAGTTTGCCTCAGTGGTTGGAGGGTTGGCCTGTGGACTGAAGGGTTGCAGGTTCGATTCCAGTCAGAGTGCACGTTCCTGGGGTTGTAGGCTAGGACCCTGCTCCAGTCAGGGCATTTGCAAGAGGCAACCAATCGATGTGTATTTCTTTTTTCTTTTTAAATATTTTTATTGATTTCAGAGAGGAAGGGAGAGGGGGAGAGAGAGAAACATCAGTGATGAGAATCATTGATTGGCTGCCTCCTGCATGCCCCCGACTGGGGATCGAGCCCAGTAGCTGAGTAGCTGTGTTGGTTAGAGTACTGTCCCTATATACCAGTGGTTCTCAACCTTCTGGCCCTTTAAATACAGTTCCTCATGTTGTGACCCAACCATAAAATTATTTTCGTTGCTACTTCATAACTGTAATGTTGCTACTGTTATGAATTGTAAGGGCAACCCAGGCATATGCCCTTGACTGGAATCAAACCTGCAACCCTTCAGTCTGCAAGCTGATGCTCTATCCACTGAGCCAAGCTGGCTAGGGCTGATGTGTATTTCTCAAATCCATGTTTATCTCTCCCCCTCCCTTCTCTCTAAAAAAATCAATGGAAAATATATTTTGGGGTGAGGATTAATAAAAAAAAATTTTTAAATTTTGAATTTGTTACATCCCTATCTTCTTGTATTCTTTACCCATAATGGTAAAATCATTAAGAAATAGATTTAAAGAAAAAAAGAGGTCACTACACAATCCTGTTTTATGCTCCTGGAAATTAATTGCTGCAGTAGAAGACCATTTCTATGCATCAGGACTCATGGTAGTTTTCAGCGTAGATTAAATGTAAGGAGATATTTTTATTTATGTCTGTAATAAATATGGTCTCTACCCTCAAGAAGCATACTAATATATGGCTCTGCCTCTTCTTCACATTGTGCTCAAGACTCCCCTTTATTTAAAAGTAAGGAAGATTTTTTTCTTTAGTCCTGCTAGAACTTCAGCTCTTATTGATGTCTGCTTTTTTTATTTCTCAGTTTGCCATCCTTAGCCTCAACTTTTGAGCAATACTGTATTTTCCAACTAATTAAAATAATTTTGTGCCCTGACTGGTGTGGCTCAGTTGGTTGAGCATCGTGCCATGCATGGAAAGGTTGCAGGATTGATTCCTGATCAGGGTACATATGGGAGGTAACCGATTGGTGTTTCTCAAATCCGTTTCTCCCTATCCCTTCCTATCTCTCTAAAAAAAATCAATAAAACTTTTTTTTTGAAAAAGGAAAAATTATTTTGTATTTGACTATTTTGTTATATTTATTATTTTCTCTTTATCCAAAACCTGCCTCAAAAAAATTGCCAATCGTTTGTTTCCATCTTTCTTAGTCTTTCAGTTTTAAACGCTGACTTGGTCAGTGCTCAGTTCATGTTATATTCTCTTTGTCACCTTCTTTCTAGTCCCTACCCTCACACCTCACTCTAACTAGATTGTATATTTCCTTAGGGGTGAATTACATTGTATACATTTTTACTTATTTTAAAACCTTACAGACAGAGCCTAACATAATAGTCAATGAATGAAAGGATATGTAAAGCTCACATCTTTTATTATATTGTAAGTTTCTTATGGACAGAGACTAAACATTGTTTTTATGTCACATGTAGCTTTCCATAGATGAGGCATATGGCATACAGATAAGCGTTCTTTGGATGAATACTGGGTACTTGGTACATCTTCAGTAAATAAATTAATATATTGAGATCAAGAGTATACTTATTTCTCAATTGCTGTTTCATTGGAGGTAGATATTGGTGTGGATAATAATATAAACGAAATTAGTTCAGTTGAGATACTGCCGGTTTTCCAGTTGGGTTGCTATAACAACCTGGGCAGTTGTCCTTAGATATAAACAAGAGATCTACCTTTAGGACCAAGATCATATCTTAGAGAAAGCCATCTTCCAAGAGCAACTAGTAAACTCTGTCAAAAAAAAAAAAAAAAAATCAGCCTTGGCTGAGTAGCTGAGTTGGTTAGAGTACTGTCCCTATATACCAGTGGTTCTCAACCTTCTGGCCCTTTAAATACAGTTCCTCATGTTGTGACCCAACCATAAAATTATTTTCGTTGCTGCTTCATAACTGTAATGTTGCTACTGTTATGAATCGTAATGTAAATATCTGATATGCAGGATGGTCTTAGGCGACCCCTGTGAAAGGGTTGTTCGACCGCCAAAGGGGTCGTGACCCACAGGTTGAGAACCGCTGCTATATGCCAAGATTGTGGGTTCAGTCTGTGGTCAGGGCACATACCAAGAAGCAATTATTGAATGCATAAATAAGTGGAACACAAATTGATGTTTCTCTCCATCTCTCTCTCTTTAAAATCAATAAAATTTTAGAAATTCCACTTTTGCATAATTGCTATTTGACTATAAAACTCCCCCCCCCCCCCCCCAAATCATTCCAGATGCTTCCATCCTAGTCCAGGCCTCTGTCATCTTCTACTTCCAGCCTCCCCATACTTTAATATCATATATCATTTCCAAAATAATCACCATGAGCCCTATCTGATTTGGCTCAGTGGACAGAGCATTGGCCTGCAGGCTGAAGGGTCCTGGGTTCCATTCTGGTCAAGGGCACATGCCTGGGTTGCAGGGTTCTATTCCCAGTAGGGGGTGTGTAAAAGGCAGCCAACCATTGGTTCTCTCTCATCATTGATGTTTCTATCTCTCATTCCCTCTCCCTCTCTGAATTCAATAAAAATATATTTTTTAAAAATCACCATGAAAGGAGAACCAAGATGGCAGCGTAAGGTACAGACCTGTGCGTGCTGTCTCCCACAACATCATCGAGACTACCAACTATAAAAGAAACAGTTGTCATTCAGAACCATGGGAAAGCTGGCCCAGTGGACGCTCTACAACTGGAAGGAAAGAAAGAAGAGCATTGAGACTGAGTAGGTTGTGCAGAGGCTCCAAGAACGGAGGTACGGAATCGAGTGCCAGTCTGGCTGCAACTGGATGCCCGGTTTTTTCCAATCAGAAGGGGATGCGGACTCTCAAATCCACTGAGCGTGTTTGGGGAGGGATACTAAGGTCCCAGACCCCTACGGGGAGAAGCGGGATGGCCTTGCAATGACCCGGAGAGCGAGAGTGGCTGTCTCACGGAACAGCTCGCCGGCACTCGGGGACTGGAGTCGCAAGACGCCATTGCCCTTGGCCCCGCCCTGGTGATTCCCGGGGACCCCGCCCTACTCAAATTATATCCCCAACCAAGCTGTGCTAGTGACACAAAGAGAACCACCAGCGCTTCTGCAGCCCAGCCCAGCAGAATGCAGATTTCAACTCCTCGCATACATAAGGGACACAATAAAGAAGCAGAATCAGGTTCAGAGGAAGCCAGAGCCGGACACGGCTGGACCGGCGACGAGGAACCGCTGTACCAGCAGACACATAGGCAGGCCCACCAGATCCAGTCTCACATGGGATGCTGGGAGACAGCAGACAGGCAGTCTGTGCACTTGGTAGAAAATGAAATCCAAGCAAGCATACAAGATATTCAGCCACCAGGAACGCCTGGAGATTTTGTCCAGCAAGGAGCCGCCCAACAAAGGACAGAATGCCAAACTTCGTGTTGCTGAGACGGCCCCCGTGAGGCCGAGGTGGCCCCCCATAGGGCCGAGGGGGTCCCCAAGAGGCTGGGACGGCCCCGGTGAGGTCAAGACGGCACCGTTGAGGTCAAGACAGCCCCGGTGGGGTTGCAACGGCCCCGGTGAGGCTGGGACGGCCCTGGTGAGGTCGAGACGGCACCGGTGAGGCTGAAATGGCATCGGTGAGGCTGAAATGGCCCCGGTGAGGCTGAGACGGTCCCGGTGGGGTTGAAACGGCCCCTGTGAGGCTGAGATGGCCCCTGTGAGACTGAGACAGTCCCTGTGAGACTGAGACGGCCCCTGGGAAGCTGAAAAAAATACCACATAACCTCACTCATTTATGGATAATAAGAAACATTATAGACTGATGAACAAAAATGGACACAGAGGCAGAGCAGCATTGAGCAGAATGTCAAACTACAGTGGGAACCCTGGGGAGGGTTGGGGGGAGTAGGAGATCAACCGAATGACTTATATGCATGCATATGAGAATAACTAATGGACACAAGACACTGGGGGGGTGGGGGAAGCCGGGGGAATGTCAAGGGGGAGAAAAAAGGAGACATGTGTAATACTCTTTGTAATACTTTAAGAAATTAAAAAAAAAATCACCATGAAATAACCAGTTTTAGGACATTGTTCCCTTTTTTAAGAATTACAGTGATTTCTGCCTTGCAATTCCTTTGGGCTAACTGCATAGTATTCACCATACCTTATGCTTTAAAAATGCCCCTAGAACAGTATATCTTCTGTTATTGTTTGTATGCTTGCAAATATTAGTAAGCTTTTTTTTCTTCTTGTTTTAAGGCAATGGATTTTTGTGTGTGACCATGTTTGACTTAAAAAAAAAAATCAGATCTAAAAAAATAAAAACAGTAAATAAATAAATAAATAAAAATCAGATCTAAGAGCTGTTATAGCTATGTTTGTTTGTCACTTGAAAATGTAGCATTTGTAGGCAGAAACCAGAGGGTAATGTCAATGTTAAGGGAGGGTAAAAGTTCTTTAATTTTTTAAAAAAAATTTTAGTATAAAGTTAAGACAGCCAATTGATTTTTCTACAGGCTTTAAAAATTGGCTTACTTTCTCTTACGTTAATTGGTGTTCAATCTGTGTGTTTTTTTTGTTTTGTTTTGTTTTATTTCAGAGAGAGGAAGGGAGAGGGAGATAGAGATAGAAACATCAGTGATGAGAATCATGACAGCTGCCTCCTGCATTCCCCCTACTGGGGATGGATCCGGAAACCCAGGCACGTGCCCTGACTGCCCTGACCGAGAATTGAACTTTGACCTCCTGGTTCATGTGTGGATCGACACTCAACCACTGAACCTCACCAGCCCGATGGTGTTCAAGCTTTAAAAAGAAAAAAATTACATCAAAACCAGCCCCATACAGCTGGGCTTTGATGTTTGCCCATATTTCAGATTTTGGTTTTTTTGAATTTAACAAAAAGGATGAGAATAAAGTGATACTTTGCATCTTTAGTTCCGAAAACACAATAAATTTTTAGTTTTACTATGATGCCTATTGTAGTCATTTAAAAACACTAGATACCTACTTGTGTGTTAATTACCATGATATTTGGTAGAAATACAACAAGGAATAAATATGTTGCAGCTTTGGAGGACAGTTTTTGAGGAGACACTATTAAGGCAGATAGATAATTACAGTGTACTGTGAGAAGTTTTAAATATGTGTATGTACAAAGAACTATGAAATCAGAGGAGGGAGTTACTCTGCTTAATTTTCTTGTCAAAACTATGTAAATAAATACCAGTTTTGCTATTTATGCTAGCTGCTGAGAACTTTGCTAATGCTGTTTAAATACCACTGATAAGTATGAGGTTTAACCTGTGCAGTTACCATTATTGGCAGTTTTATATGGTTTAACTCTAATAGTATTTCAGTATGGCAGTTAAAACAAAATAAAACATTGTTGATTTCTTTTGCCAATACTGTATGTCATTGTTGGATAATATTAAAATCAAACTGTGTTTACTGTACCATTTTTGGAAAGCATTTTTAAAAGTTTAGCTTGGTTTTTCTTGTGAAGAAGATAATATATTTGAAAGAATTTATGAACTAGAAATTGCTATGCCCTTAAGTTAGTTGTTAAAATTGCCTTATTATTGTGGAAATATAATTATTTGGAAAGTCTTGCTTTCAAAATTTGATTCCTTACAAACATTTATTGAGTGCCAGAACAACAAAGAAATTCAGCTCAATGTTTTCTCCTAAGGAGGTCAGTCTGGTACTAAGCATAGCATGTGTCTAGTTACAAAGAATGTGGGAGGCAGCACAGGATAGAATCAGTGATTTTTCAAATTTATCTTAGCACTGTAAACTTTTACCCAAAAACTCTTGCACAGAAACCCAATACATAAACAGATAAAAAGGGAGTCCTGCCTGTTTGGCCTCCTTTCTGTTCTCATTCCTGCTGTTTGAAACCATTTATGTGGGAGTAAAAACCAAACCTGGCTTAAATCTGGGTCCTGCTACTGCCTAGCTATTTGACCTTGGATACATGACCTGACCTTAGTGAACTTGTTTCCTCATCTGTTAAATAAGGATATTAGTTTCTTTGCTGGGTGTTGGAAGAATTGAACATTGTAGAAGAGGGACTTAGAATGTAATGGCATTCAGTAAACGTAGCTATTAGTATTATATGGACATGACACAATGAGACTAACAAAGAGGGTGCCTACCTCTGCCAAGGGGAATGTGCTGGCCAGGGAGGGCTTCACAGGAGGTGATTGGCCTCCTTCAGGTTGAATCTTAAAGGGGAATGGAAAATTGCAAGATATATGGGTGAGGGATATGTATACCAAAGTAAAACATTTTAATGAAGACTTCCACATGTGGAATGCTACTTCATTATACCTTTCTGAAGATAAATGGCCTCCCCTGCATTCTGTGTAGCTTTTCCTTAACATTCTTTGACTCATACTTTAGTATTAGGCTGGGCCAGGCTGGGTGAGAGTCTCTACTTACTTTGTTTTTTTATTAATTTCTTTATTGATTAAGTTATTACATATATGTCCTTATCCCCACATTACCCCCCCCCCCCCCACACACACACACACTCATGCCCTCACCCCCCTGTTGTCTGTGTCCATTGGTTAGGCCTATATGCTTGCATATAAGTCCTTTGGTTGATCTCTCTCCCTTACCCCCATCCTCCCCTACCTTCCCTCTAAGGTTTGACATATGATCGATGCTTCTCTGTCTCTGGATCTGTTTTTGTTCATCAGTTTATGTTGTTCATTATATTCCATAAATGAGTGAGATCATGTGATATTTATCTTTCTCTGACTGGCTTATTTCACTTAGCATAATGCTCTCCAGTTCCATCCATGCTGTTGCAAATAGTAAGAACTCCTTTTTTACCGCAGCGTAGTATTCCATTGTGTAGATGTACCACAGTTTTTTAATCCACTCATCTACTGATGGGCACTTAGGCTGTTTCCAAGTCTTAGCTATGGTGAATTGTGCTGCTATGAACATAGGGGTGCATATGTCCTTTCTAATTGGTGTTTCTAGTTTCTTGGGATATATTCCTAGAAGTGGGATCACTGGGTCAAATGGGAGTTCCAGTTTTAGTTTTTTGAGGAAACTCCATACTGTTCTCCACAGTGGCTGCACCAGTCTGCATTCCCACTAGCAGTGAACAAGGGTTCCTTTTTCTCCGCATCCTCACCAGCACTTGTCGTTGATTTGTTGATGGTAGTCATTCTGACAGGTGTGAGATGGTACTGCATTGTCGTTTTGATTTGCATCTCTCCGATCATTAGTGACTTTGAGCATGTTTTCATATGCCTTTTGGCCTTCCTTCTGTCTTCTTTTGAAAAGTATCTATTTAGGTTCGTTGCCCATTTTTTGATTGGGTTGTTTATCTTCCTTTTGTTAAGTTGTATGAGTTCCCTGTAAATGTTGGAGATTAAACCCTTATCCCTGATAACATTTGCAAATATGTTCTCCCATGCAGTGGGCTTTCTTGTTGTTTTGTTGATGGTTTCCTTTGCTGTGCAAAAGCTTTTTATTTTGATGTAGTCCCATTTGTTTATTTTCTCTTTAGTTTCCATTGTCCTAGGAGCAGTATCAGTGAAGAAATTGCTTCAGCATATGTCTGAGATTTTGCTGCCTGTGGATTCCTCTAGTACTTTTATTGTTTCCTGTCTTATGTTTAAGTCCTTTATCCATTTTGAGTTTATTTTTGTGTATGGTGTAAGTTGGTGGTCTAGTTTCATTTTTTTGCATGTATCTGTCCAATTTTCCCAACACCATTTATTGAAGAGGCTGTCTTGACTCCATTGTATGTTAATGCCTCCTTTGTCGAATATTAATTGGGCATAGTGGTTTGGGTCGATTTCTGGGTTCTCTATTCTATTCCATTGATCTTTGTGCCAGTACCAGGCTGTTTTGAGAACAGTGGTTTTGTAATACAGCTTGATATCTGGTATTGAGATCCCACCTACTTTGTTCTTCTTTCTCAGGATTGCTGCCGCTATTTGGGGTCTTTTTTTATTCCATATGAATTTTTGGAAAGTTCGTTCTAGGTCTGTGAAATATGCCGTTGGTATTTTAAAGGGGAGTGCATTGAATCTATAGATTGCTTTGGGTAGTATGGACATCTTGATGATGTTGATCTCTACTTACTTTGACTAATTAAATTGACTAGTTACCTAAAGGAAAAGATACTCTAAACCTGAATTTGTAAGCTGTCTTGGTTATAATGTAATGATGCATTTATAGACAAGTCCTTCCTAAAAGCAGTTGTTCGGGTGTTGAAAATTAGGAATCTTTATGTTCTCCTCTGAGGTCTTAGTAAGTATTTTTATTTGTTATTTTAATGCCTGAGGTTCAGGGTAATGGTACTAATGCTATGGTACATTACAGGTAAATATATTTACTTGGACCATTTTTGTTTTTTAATCCTCACCCAAGGATATGTTTTTATTGATTTTTAGAGGGAGAGGGTGGGAGAGAGAGAAAGAGAGAAACATTACTTGGTTGCCTCCCATATGGATCCTGACTGGGGATCGAACCCACAACCTAGGTATGTGCCATGATCTGGAATTGAACCTGCAACCTTTTAGTGTATGGAACCATGCTCCAACCAACTTAAGCCACCAGGTTAGGTAGGCTACTTTGAATTTTTGAGAGAGCTAGAAAGTTAGTTTTTAGGAAAAGCTAATGAGTCATAATTGCATACTTTTTCTGCCTCAACAGTGAAATATCTTTTCTTGTAACAACCAAATTTTAGGCAAAACGTTCAATGTGTTAGGCTAACACAATGAAGTAGTATTAAAGAAAATGGATGAGACATAGAAACTAAGAGTGATGTATATGTATAAAATCAGATAGTACTATGTACCAGGCACTCTTCTAAGTACATGGGTCAACTCATTTAATCTGCCTGACAAACTCTGTGAAATTATTATTATTATCTTTTTTGTCTTGTTTAGGGGGTTTGCAAACTATGGCTGGCAAGCCAAATCCTGCCTGCTACTTGTTTTTATACAGCCTGTGAGCTAAGAATGATTTTTTTTTTACAATTTTAGTGGTTGAAAAAAAGCAAAAAATATATATTTTTTGTACAATTTTACTTTATAAAGATTTTTATAAAATTTATTTTGTAAAATAGTTTGTAAAGTTAAAATTATAACTTATTAATTTCTAAAAATGATATGAAATTTGGCCCTGGCTGGTGGGGTCAGTGATTAGAGTGTCATCCTGTGGTGCATTGGTGGGTCCTGGGTTCTATTCTCTGGTCAGGGCATACACTCCGGTTGTAGGTTCTATCTCCAGTCCAGGTGCCTACGGGAGGCAACTGATTGCTGTTTCTCTCTCACAATTTGTTTCTTTCTCTCTCCCTCTCCCTCCTCTCTAGAATCAATGGAAAAAACATAACCTTGGTTGAGGATTAAAAAAATAATATGAAATTCACATTTTAATGTCCATAAAGTTTTATTGGAACAGAGACACACCTGTTACTTTACATATTGTTTATTGTTGTTTTCTTGCTACAGAAATTGTAAGGTTGTCAAAACCGGGAATATTTACTGTCTAGACTTTTACAGAAAGTTTGTTGACCCCTGGCCTAGATACAAGGGGAGAAGATGAAAAGCAACAAAGTTAACATGTAAATACATGTAAAAGAATGCATCTTTATTAGGATAAACCAGGAAGATTAGATAATTATATAATGAGAAAGCCAACTGTATTTTCTTGAAGGATTAAAAAAACTGTTAATAAAAGCTTAACTATAATGATAAATGCTTACTTATATCATAATGTTGGCTTGACCTCTTTTTCCTGTTAATAGATCTCTTTAAGGTATACCTGCATTGTAAATATTTCTTTGAATTTGAGTGACAGTAGTTGTAATTACCATTGAAATCTTAGTACTTTGGCCTCACAATTTGATAATTGTCTATGGATCCCAGTTAATACTTTCTGACACTGTCCCTTTGTAATATTGCTTTTGACCCTTTAGGACTAGCTATGATTTGAGCACGTACATAAAAATCACCTGAAGAAATTTTAAAAATTTAGATGCCTCCTCAGAACCTCTGAGGGTAAGGCCCCATCATGATTATATTCAGAAAGTTCCTCAGGTGGTTGGTTGTGTGTGGGAAGTGAGGAGGGGTGCATGAGGTGGTTTTAATGTATAGGTCTAGTTAAGATCCACAGTTACTTCCATCTTAAACTATTTTAGTAAATCCAGTTTGCACAATATATACATGTTCTCAGAGGTGTATATTTCTTATTGATTTATTTTTTTATTTCAATATAATTCTTATTGATTTCAGAGAAGAGAGAGAGAAACATCAATGATAGAGAATCGTTGATTAGCTGCCTCACGCACACCCCACACTGGGGATAGAGCCAGTAACCCAGGCACGTGCCCTGACCAGGAATCAAACTGTGACCTTCTGGTTCATAGGTTGGTGATTAACCACTGAGCCACCCTGGCCGGGTGAGACCTGCTTTCTTGATCCTTCTACTTTTCTATTTTTCTTTCCTGTTTTTACTTTCTGCACAATGCAGTTTAGGTTTTGTTTGATCCATTATTTCACCTCTTGATTATGCATTCCTCACACATTCCTACCAAACCCTCAGCCCAACCATAGATCTCTAAATATGCATATTTTCTGTGTCTGCAGCCAGTCTGTACATACTTAGTAAAGAAAAACCACATGGCTTTGTACATTGGTGCCACTAAAATTTCAGTCTCCCATCTAAAAAATGTTCTTCCTGCCCTAACCGGTTTGGCTCAGTGAATAGAGCGTCGGCCTGCGGACTGAAGGGTCCCAGGTTCGATTCCGGTCAAGGGCATGTACCTTGGTTGCCAACACATCCCCAGTAGGGGGTGTGCAGGAGGCAGCTGATAGATGTTTCTCTCTCATCGATGTTTCTAACTCTCTATCCCTCTCCCTTCCTCTCTGTAAAAAATCAATAAAATATATTTTAAAAAAAATAAAAATAAAAAATGTTCTTCCTGTTGCATTTCTTTGCTCTCCATAGCAGCTATTTCAAGCCTCTTAAAGCCTTCTTCCTTACCCTGCCTACTCAGCAAATGACCTTACTTCCTTTTTTTCCTGAAATATAAAAATATATTTGTGCCCTAGCCAGTGTGGCTTGGTTAGGTGTCATCCCATGCACTGAAGGGTTGCCGGTTCTATATCCAGTCAGGGCATGTGCCCAGGTTGCAGGCTTGATTCCTGGTTAGGGGGTGCAGGAGGCAGCTGGTCAATGTTTCTCTCCCTTTCCCCCTCTCCCTTCCTCTCTCTCTAAAAATCAATTAAAAATCTTTTTTTAAAAAAAATTTGCATCTTTTTTTCTTTCTAACATAGTGGAAGAGGTGACCCATCTTTATGTGTAAGACTTGTACATGTGGATCATATTCCTTTCTCTTCCTCTTCCCTTAGCTCCTTGTTCCATTTTTTTAAAAAAAAAAATGTATTGATTGATTTGAGAGAGAGAGAGAGAGAGAGAGCTTTTGGGACATACTCTCTCCTGTTTTTATTTTTACCCCTTTATTGCTTTTTCTTAGCTTCAATTGTAAATTCGAGGGTTTTTGTTGTAGTTGTTGTTGTGTTTAAGTGTTGGTGTTGCTCTTCCTGGCTCTGCTGCTCTTGCTGTACACATTCTCCATGGGACAATCTCATCCGTTGTCATGGCTTCAATTATTTCATCTCTAAATTGATAAGTACTAAACCTTCATTTCTGTAAGTTGGTTCTCTTCAGACCTGACTTGTTTGTACAACTTCCTACTAGAAATCTCACAGGCACCTTGGAGTTAACATATCTAAAATGGAATGAATCATACTTTCCTCATCCCCTCACAGATTTTTTTGTTCAACTTAGTTCTAAGCCAGAAATCTCTGGAAGTTACCTTAGACTCCTTGGCTGACTTTTCTTTCTCACTTTCTTGCCCACATCTAGTCACCAACCTTGTAAGATTTCCCTGGTAAATAACTTAAATTCATCTAATTCTCTTCAGATATTGCTGCTATGCTAGTGTGAATCCCTATCATCTATCACCTTCATTACTGCAAGTTTCCCCCCCTCATTTAACCTGGTGCCTGGCACATACATAGTATGTGTTTTGTAAATGTTTGCTGAATTAATAAATTAACTTATGCAGTAGTTGAGAATCAACCTATGAACTAGCAGGTCATGGTGCGATTCTCGTCGGGCCATATGCCCGGGTTGTGGGCTCAATTCCTAATGTGAGGCATGCAGGAGACAGCTCATCAATGATTATCTCTCATCATTGATGTTTCCATCTCTCTCTTCCTCTCTGAAATCAATAAAAACATATTTAAAATTTTTTAACTTATGCAATAGTACATCAGTATACATTCAATGTACATTCATTGATTTGTTTATATTTTGTTTTTATTGTTATTAGATCACCCCTGTATTCCAGTACTGCCAATTTTGTACATTGATTTGCTTTTCTGGGGGGAGAAGCAGTCTTTCCATAATTAAATTAGACCATGTAATGTACTAGGTGTACCGGTTAATAATGGCAGATTTTGTAATCAAAGAAACATGATAATTTCAAGGAGACATCAAAAGTGCTTTATTCAGCCCTAGCTGGTTTGGTTCAGTGGATAGAGCTTCGGTCTGTGGACTGAAAGGTCCCGGGTTCAATTCCAGTCAAGGGCACATGCCTGGGTTGCGGGCTCCATGCAGGAGGCAGCCGATCATTGATTCTCTCTCATCATTGATGTTTCTGTCTCTCTCTCCCTCTTCCTTCTTCTCTGAAATCAATAAAAACATATAGATTTTTAAAAAGTGCATTATTCAAAGTAACGTCCATTGCTAGCTCCACATTTCCCCCATCTTTCAGGTAATTTGTGGATACTGTCCCAATAGAACTTTTCTTGTTTGAGGCAAACCATTCAGAGACCCAATTTTCCACTTCTTCGTATGTTTTTAAGTGCTGCTCAGAAAGTGCATATGCCATCGATTGGAACAAGTGGTAATCTGAAGGAGCAAGGTCTGGTGAATACAGCGGGTGGGTTAATATTTCCCAGGCAAGATCTTTTAACGTGTCTTTAACTGGTTTTGAAGTGTGTGATGGTGCGTTGTCATGAAGCAAAATTACTTTGCCGTGTCTTCTGGCACATTCTGGTCATTTCACCATCAAAGCGTGGTTCAAATTAATTATTTGTTGTCATCAGTAGTGATCAGTATCAATGGTTTCACCTGGTTTTAGAAGCTCGTAATACACCACACCTTCCTGATCCCACCAAACGCAGAACATTGTCTTCTTTCCGAAGCGATTTGGCCTTGCATTCAATGTTGATGGTTGACCTGGATCAACCCATGATTTTGTGCGTTTGAGGTTCTCAAAATAAATTCACTTTTCATCGCCAGTCACAATTTGATGCAAAAAAGATTTTCTTTTGTGCCATTGAAGCAACATTTACTGATGACTTTTTGTTTTTCCATTTGTCTTTCAGTTGATGTGGCACCCATTTTCCTTCCTTTAAAATCTTTCCCATTGCTTGTAAACGATCAGAAATTGTTTCCTGAGCAACGTCTGCAAGTTGTTTTTGAGTTTGACACGCATCTTCATCCAATAATGCTTGTAATTGTTGGTCTTCAAACTTTTTTGGTTGACCTGGACATTCTTTGTCTTTCACATCAAAATCATCACTTTTAAAGCACTTAAACCAGCGTTCACAAGTATCTTGAGATGGAGCATGTTCACCATAAGTTTCCTGAAGTATACGATAACTTTTTCTTCAAAATAATGAATTAAAACTTCCAGCAAATGCTCTTTTTTTGGCACGAAATTCGACATTTTTAAGCTTAAAAATATCTATGATGTTAACACCTTCAGCAAATTTGACATATGAAGTTTTGAAGCTTGCTGTCAATACAACAAAATAGCGTACATATCAAATCGCAGATATATCAACATGTGTAACTTCATCTATTGAAAAAAATCTGCATTATTAACTGGTACACCTAAGTACATACATAGTGGATTTTTGCCATGTTCCTTTTTCATTTTGATTTATATTATTAATTCTCTGTCAGTGTATTACATACACTGTCCCAGTTAATAGAAACCTGTAGGCAGTTCAAATAATCACCACCATCAAATTATTCTTACCCTATTGTGACCTTTGTCAGAGTGTATGAGACCCTAGATGCTTTAACTTGGTGACAATTAAGGCTTAGAAAAGTGAGGCTTAAATAACTAGGAATTGTTAAATAACAAAGAGGGATGGTTTTCTGGGTTGTCCATTGTGTTTGGTTCTCAATCCCCAAATTTATTACTAACAGTCATATTTTGGTGATTTAGACATAGTGGTAGTGATGGTTTTTAGCTATCATTTTGAGCTAGCTGGCCTTCAGGTCGGAAGAATCATTAAAGATAATAAAATCCCTGATTGTATTTACTAGAATTGCTCAATGGAGAAGGATCTCCATTTAAATGGAAGCTGACATGGGGAATATCTGAGCGTTCACTTTGTGATTCAGGACTCGTATTTAAAACCTGGGTTTGCTCATTTTTCCTGGACTAGCTTATTTACCACTGCATCCTCGGTGCCTGGAATAGTGCCTGCTAAGGCTTGAGAAATGTAGTAAAGAAGTGCTCTTTGTCTCCTCCATCCATCTTGTGCCTCTTGATACATTTATTGGTGGACCCACAGACCCTCTATTAGATGTTAATTTCATTTCATTTAGAGGATGATTTTCTACTTCTTTAAGGTGTCCCTTCCGATTGAATTTTGTATATACCAGTACTCTGGATTTTAAGTAAGATTGTCTCAGATATATTTCCTAAATACAATAAAAATTCTACCTAGCTATTTTTATACATGATAAGACAAACTTTTTATAAATTGGGAGCTTTGAAGAATAATTCTTTAAGAAAGCTTGATTTTTCTTTTACCTACATTTACTCTAATTGAACTGATCACAATACATTGATTTTATAGTGTTATAAGTATAAAGAAGGGGCTCTGAAATACTAAGTAATATCTTAAAACTAGGTTAGAGAATTAGATTACTGTGTGAGAACATAAAATCTAGGGTAGTTCATTCAGTTTTTTATTTCCTGTTTTCTCTTTCTCTTTTTTTTTTAAGCATGCTTCTAAAGAACACAAAATAAAAATATTAACTTATTTCTTGATTATATGTATTAGTTAAGGGCATTAGATTACTAAATAGTTTATTTACATTGTAAATATCAGCTATTCTAAGATTATTGGTGACTAATATTTAATCTTGTAGGTTACTTCAGGTTGGTTTGGTGTCTTTTGACACTTTATGAAATCATCTGTCATACCTTATTCAGATTATAGCTTTTTTTGTAAATTAGAATATTTTTTAAAAAAATTAAATTTAGCCGAAACCGGTTTGGCTCAGTGGATTGAGCGTCGGCCTGCGGGCTGAAGGGTCTCAGTTTCGATTCCAGTCAAGGGCATGTACCTGGGTTGCGGGCACATCCCCAGTAGGGGGTGTGCAGGAGGCAGCTGATCGATGTTTCTCTCTCATGGATGTTTCTAACTCTCTATCTCTCTCCCTTCCTCTCTGTAAAAAATAAATAAAATATATTTTTTTAAAAATTAAATTTATTGCAGTGACATTGGTCAATATGAACATACAGGTTTAAGGTGTGGGTTTCTATGTTACAAGATCTGTATATAGCACCATGTGCCCATCACCCAAAGTCAAATCTCTTGTCACCGTCCCCCTTTACCCTCCAACCCCTTCCCTCTGACAACCACCACAGTGCTGTTTGTGTTCACGAGTTTCAGTCTTATGTCCCACATATGAGTGAAATCATATGGTTCTTAGCTTTTTCTGACTGACTCATTTCCCTTAGCATAATGTTCTCAAGGTCTATCCATGTTGTTGCAAGTGGCACTATTTCATCCTTTCTTATGGCTGAGTAGTAGTATTCCATCTTATATATGTACCACATCTTTATTATTTTACTTTAAGGGAAAATTAAAATGATTGTCTTCTAGAGAAGTTATATGTTTTGTTTTGTTTTGTTTTTAATATATTTTTATTAATTTTAGAGAGTCAGGGAGAGGAAGAGAGAGAAACACCAATGATAAGAGAATCATTGATCAGCTGCTTTCTGCACATCCCCAACAGTTGATTGAGCTTGCATCCTGGGCATGTGCCCTGACCAACCAGGAATTGAACCACGACCTAGAGCAGGGGTGGGCAAACTTTTTGACTCGAGGGCCACAGTGGGTTCTTAAACTGGACCGGAGGGCCGGAACAAAAGCATGGATGAAGTGTTTGTGTGAACTAATATAAATTCAAAGTAAACATCATTACATAAAAGGGTACGGTCTTTTTTTTTTTTTAGTTTTATTCATTTCAAACGGGCTGGATCCGACCTGCGGGCTGTAGTTTGCCCACGGCTGACGTAGAGGTTGATGCTTAACCACTGGGCAACACTGGCCAGGCAGAGAAGTTATATGTTAATATTTGAAATTTAATAAAATTAGTATCAAAATCTGGTGGGTGACTGGTAGAGACTGGGTAAATTTTAAAATAGTGCTTCCCTAGCCAGTTTGTCTCAGTGGATAGAGCGTCGGCCGTGGACAAAAGGGTCCTGGATTAAATTCTGGCCAAGGGCATGTGCCTGGGTTGCAAGTTTGATCCTTCCGGCCCTGGGGGTGTGTGCAGAAGGCAACCAATCAACGTGTCTCTCTCACATCAATATTTTTCTCTTTCTTTCTCTCCCCCTCCTTTCTGTTCACTCTAAAAATCAATGGAAAAATATCCTGGAGTGAGGATTAACAAAAAAACTAAAAAATAAATAAAAATAGTGCTGGAAACTATCCTATATAATAAAAGGCTAATATGCAAATAGACCACACAGTGGAATGACTGATCGCTATGATGCACACTAACTACCAGGGGGCAGATGCTCAACGCAGGAGCTGGCCCCTGGTGGTCAGTGTGCTCCCACAGGGGGAGCGCCACTCAGCCAGAAGCCAGGCTCACAACTGGCAAGCCTGTCCCGCCTCTGCAGCAGCGCTAAGGGTGTCCAACTGACAGCTTAGGCTCGCTCCCCTAAGCCATCAGTCGGACATCCCCCGAGGGCTCCTGAACTGCTAGAGGGTGCAGGCCAGGCTGAGGACACACACACACACACACACACACACACACACACACACCCCTCCAGTGCACGAATTTCATGTACCGGGCCTCTAGTTAAAGATAATTTAAAATGCATAAAATACTATATATTTTTGGCATTGATTTTCATAGTAGGTTGAAAATATCACCTACTATTCGTATTAGCATCATAATAAACCTCATCTTTGAAAGTGTGTTGTATTGCAAGTAATAATTTAGAAGTAATTTAAATTCTAAGTGAATGAAATAATCTTTTTTCTCTTTTTCCTTAGGTGGAATGAATCTTACTTGCTGAATATCTCCTGGTTGCTGGTTGAATTCACTTATAAAAGAATCATCTTCTCCTGCGTGGAAGTCACTTAGTGGAATATTTCATTACAAATCCAGGGATTGCAAAGCCTTTTGATTTCCCAAAGGAAGGGGACATACCACTATATCAAATAAGCTTGACATTACAGCCAAAATGGTGCTGTCCCAAAGACAACGAGATGAACTGTAAGTTTCTCTGTTGTGTGTGTTGTGTGTTAAAATATTCTCTCATAAAGGACAAGGTAGTAAATTAAAATACAGCTTTAGGAGATCTATTTTCATATTAAAATTGTTAGGAGTGTTCAAATATTGATGTGGGCATTTGGGTCTGATTTTAAAACTGGGTCGTACTTTGATATAGCACTATTTACTCTTGTGACCTTATTGTCTATAAATTTAAAGCAAATCAAGTTAGTTGGGATAAGTTTTATCTCAAGTTTGTCTTAATATATAATTATGTTCATTTGGAAGATAGGTGCTTCAAAACACTTCTAAATCATTTTGTCTAGTTACATGTATTAGAATAGAAAAATGAAAGCTTTTCTGTTGTTGTTACTGCTAATGCCTTTCCTTTGCCTTATGTATTTTTTATCATCCTTTCGCTCTTATAGGATTTGAACTTTATGAGGTGGCTAACGTAATAGTTAATGCAAATGCATTAACTAGATAGGCATGAAAATGATTTGATCATTGCTATATAGGATTTTATAGCATTTTATTTTTTGTAGGTGAAGAATATAGTGGAAAATATTTAGTTTTGTGTTCTAGGCTTTTAAAATTTTCTGTGGCTTTTTAAACTGTATAATTGGGAATAATTTCAAATTTATAGATTAGTACAAAGAATATTTATATACATTTTATCCCAATTCACCTATTCGTAACATTTTGTATCATTTTGCACTCTGTAGCCGTGTGTGTGTGTGTGTGTGTGTGTGTGTGTGTGTGTGTGTGTTTGTGTTTGTTGGGGGGGCGTTGTATAGACAGAGTAAGTTGCATACATCAAGGACCTTTCTCTGAGATACTTTAGTACACAGTTCCTAAGAATAAGGATATTCTTATATAAAACCAAGTAAAGTTAGCAATTTCAGTAAATTTAAAACATTGAAACAATACTTTTATTTAACCTATCTTCCATACTCGCATTTTGTCAGTTGACCCAACAATGTCCTTTATGGCAATATTTTAATCCTCTCTAGTACACCATCCAGTCCAGGATTAGGTATTGTGGTCAGTTGTCATAAGTGTCATTTAATCTGAAACATTTCCTCAACCTTTCTTGCTTTGAAGACAATTAGATAAAAATATGTGGGGGGTTTTTTTTTATAATCCTCACCCGAGGATATTTTTCCATTGATTTTTAGAGAGAATGGAAGAAAGGAGGAAAGAGAAATATCAATGTGAGAGAAACACATCAATTGGTTGCCTCCTGCAGGCACCCCAACCAGGGCCCAGCCATGGAGGAGCCTGCAACCGAGGTACTTGCCCTTGACTGGAATCGAACCTGGGACCGTTGGGTCTGGAGGCTGATGCTCTGTCCACTGAGCCAAACTGGCAAGGCCTCAACACTTTTATTCTTTCTTCATTTGCTAGTCAGCACTAAGCATTTTACTGTATTCAAGGGATCTTTTTCTCCTTTTGTTGACTTTTCATTTTTTTTTTTTTTAATATATTTTATTGATTTTTTACAGAGAGAAAGGGAGAGAGATAGAGAGTCAGAAACATCGATGAGAGAGAAACATCGACCAGCTGCCTCCCGCACATCTCCTACTGGGGATGTGCCCGCAACCAAGGTACATGCCCTTGACCGGAATCGAACCTGGGACCTTTCAGTCCGAGGCCGACGTTCTATCCACTGAGCCAAACCGGTTTTGGCTGACTTTTCATTATTGGTATGAACTCATGGGTTCTTATATTTTCAATAGTTTTATCATTCACTACTATACTTACTGTTTTGGTGTGTGAATTGTTCTAGGTTGTCCTCTAGGATAGCGGTCGCCAACCGGTGGTCCACGGACCACTGGTGGTACATGAATTCTGAAAGATTGGCGACCGCTGGTTTAAGGGAAATCTTTGGAGCAGCGATCGGAAAGGTTGGCGACCGCTGCTCTAGGAGACTCTTCTGTTGGCTCTTACAAATGCCCCTATCATTTTTTATTGCATTTTCTTACTTTCTGGCATTATAAGATGTTCCAGGCTTGTTGTGTACCAATCTTGCCTTAAACCTAGAATCAACAATTTCTCCAACAAGCCCTGGTTCCTCTTAGTGGGGAATGGTATTAGAGATCAAGATATGAGCATTGCCCTAGCCGGTTTTGCTCAGTGGATAGAGGGCCTGTGGACCAAAGGGTCCTGGATTCGATTCCAGTCAAGGGCACATACCTTGGTTGCAGGCTCCTCCATGGCCCAGGCCCTGGATGGAACGCATGTAGGAGGAGACCAATTGATGTGTTTGTCTCACATCAATGTTTCTGTCTGTCTTTGCCTCTCTTCCACCCTTTCTAAAAGATCAGTGGAAAAAATCTTCGTATGAGCATTAAAAATTTTTTTAATTGCATTTTCAGAATACTTTAAAAAAAAACAAAACAAAACACAGAAAGATATGGGCATTAAGTATACTTCTTGCTACTGGGTTGTCTTTGTTTCTACGTCCTTTGAGTAAACAGAACTAGGAAATACATGGATATATAAACATATGTACACTTGGTGTATATATATGTACTAAGATTTCTCAGTCTTGGCACTGTTGACAATTTAGGCTAAATAATTCTTTGCTATGGGGCCTGTCATGTACACTGTTGGTTGTTTAGCAACATTCCTGGCCTCTACCCACTAGATGCTGCAATCACCAATGTCTCTAGATGTTGCCACTGTCCTCTGGGGGGGATGGGGCAAAATTTCCTCCAGTTGAGAACTGGTGTATAGATACACACACACACACACACACACACACACACACACACACACACACATTTATTTTAGAAATCATTAGGCTACACTAATACTTCTAATTCCAGTATATTTTCACAAGTTTTTTTCTTGTCTTTCCCTCTGTAGTACTTATTTTTCTCTTTTTATAGAGAGACCCTGACTCTCAACTCATTTGCTCAGTCCTATAATACTTCTAAAATAGTTTCAGAATTATTATGTCCATACCACTTAAAAAAATAAACAAACCCTACAAAGGGTTCACAATTTGTACAGTTTTCCCTCCATCTACCCTGCCCAAGACAGATAGTATATAATCAAATACAAGCAGGTCCTCCAATAAGGTCATTTTGTTCAGAAGCATCTCTTTTCATTACAATGTTGATGAAATGTCATAGGAACTTGACTTTTGTTTTATATCCATTAGCCTATGGTAAAATTGGTTTCATTATCTGTCATTTCATTGCAGTTCCAAAAAACCTATTGATTATGTGAAGTGAGGGCTTACTGTACTATTTTTGCAAATTACTTGGATAAATTTTATTTTGTGTTTTCCCTCTTCATGTGGTTATATTATTCATTTAAAATACATTTGGGTTCATCTGTTCTAGTTTTTCAGTTTTCTGCATCCTTCCCTTCCCATCCTTGTTAACAATATAATATTTTGAATATGCATAAGATTATCCAAAAAGTTATACGCAGAAGTTTTATTCTCTTCAGAATCCCTTCTAAGTTACCCATCCTTGCCTCTTATAGGAACCAACCTTATAAGAGAGATATATGTATGTTTTCTGGTTCCTCCTTTCTTAATAAAAAGGTAGCATGCTATTTGTGTTCTTTTGTACTTTTACTCTTTTTCACTTAACATCTGTTGGAACTCACCCCATACCATTGATGTCCTCCTGCTTTTTCTTTTAATAGCCGTGTGTGTGTGTGTGTGTGTGTGTGTGTATGATAAAATTGATCAAGGAGGAAGTAGAAAATTTGTATGGCTCATTAGCTATAGAGGAAATTGTAAGATAGTTACAGACTTTAAATCTAGACAGTTTTCAAACCTAGACTCTAATTATGTTGAATCTTTAATTACTGGTAACTTTGCAGATTATATGGCCTCTTCCAGAATAGAAAGAGATGGAAAACTTAGGATCTCATTTTATGAAGCTAGAATAACCCTGATAGCAACACTAGGCAAGAGGAAAATAATAAAATATTATAATAAGCTAATTTTAATATGAACTCAGATATAAAGATATTGAATAATATAACAAATTGAAAAGAATCAACAGTTAGAATGATTGAATTTAGTGTGGTGACCAGAAACAAGATGGCATACAATAATGAATTATTTCTATTATTGGATATGTAGTAGAAAATATTTATTTGCCTTTTTATGGTGAAAAAAAGTGAATAATTGAAAGATGACATAAATCTCAAATTATTAATAAAATTAAATACAACCTCATTCAAAATTTAAACAGAATTTTCCATAAATTTGACTGACTTAATTCTAAAATTCATCTGGGAGAGAAAAATAGTTGAAAAAATTTTTTTAAGGATTAATAAGAAAGGAACTACCAGGCTGGCATAGCTCAGTGGTTGAGCGTTGACCTGTGAACCAGGAGATCATGTTTGATTCCCAGTCAGGGCACATGCCTGGGTTGTGGGCTCAATCCCCAGTGTGGGGCATGCAGGAGACAGCTGGTCAATGATTCTCTCTCATCATTGATGTTTCTCTCTCCCCCTCTCCCTTCCTCTCTAAAATCAATTAAAAAAAATATTTTTAAAAGAAAGGAAATGATTGTACCAAATATTCAAACATTACTGTAAAGTAATAAATAAAATACTGTGGGGTAGGCAAGTAAAGTTCACGTCAATAGAGAAAAGGTGAGCTGTTTGGCAAAGTATTAGTACAAGATTGTACTAAAAATAAACTTGAATCCAGATGAAACTTTTTTTTAATCTTTATTGTTGAAAGTATTACGTATGTCCTTCCCTTTCCCTACATTGACCCTTTCTAGCCCACCTTCACCCCAGTCCCTCGCCACCCCACTGTGTGTCCATGGGTTATGCATAAATGCATACAAGGTCTTTGGTTGATTACCTTCCACCCACCCACCCTCCCCGGCCTTCCCTCTAAGATTCCGCACTCTGTTCCATGCTCCCATGTCTCTGGATCCACTTCGTTCATCAGTTTATTTTGTTACTTAGATTCCACATATGAGTGAGATCATGTGATATTTGTCTTTCTCTGACTGACGTATTTCACTTAGCATGATATTTTCCAGGTCCTTCCATGCTGCCTCAAAGGGTAAGAGATTCTTTTTTACTGCTACGTAGTATTCCATGGTATAAATGTACCACAGCTTTTTTATCCACTCATCTACGGATGGGCACTTGGGCTGTTTCCAGATCTTAGCTATTGTAAATTGTGCTGCTATGAACATAGGTGTGCATACATTCTTTCTGATTGGTATTTTGGGTTTCTTAGGATATATTCCTGGAAGTGGGATCACTGGGTCAAATGGCAGTTCCGTATTTAATTTTTTTACTCCATACTGTTTTCCATAATGACTGTAGCAGTCTGCATTCCCACCAGCAGTGCACTAGGGTTCCCTTTTCTCCACATCCTTGCCAGCACTTGTCATTTGTTGATTTGTTGATGGTAGCCATTCTGACAGGTATGAGGTGATACCTCATTGTCGTTTTAATTTGCATCTCTCTGATGAGCAGTGACTCTGAGCATTTTTTCATATGTCTCTTGGTCATCTGTATGTCCACTTTGGAGAAGTGTCTATTTAGGTCCTTTGCCCATTTTTAAATTCCCATTGGATTGTTCGTCTTTTGTTAAGTTGTATGAGTTCCTTATATATTTTGGATATTAACTCTATATCAGATGTATCATTGCCAAACATGTTCTCCCATACAATGGGCTTCCTTTTCGTTTGTTGATGGTTTCTGCTGTGCAGAAGCTTTTTATTTTGATATAGTCCCATTTGTTTATTTTCTCCTTATTTCCTTTGCCCTAGGAGATGTATCCATAAACATATTGCTACGAGAGATAAATAATGGTGTTGGGAAAATTGGACAGATACATGCAAAAAAAATGAAACTAGACAGTCAACTTACAACATACACAAATAAATGATTCATCAGACAGCAGTGAAATGGTAGCCATATATTATGACTTGACCCATACTAACTCCAAATATATAAATTTATTATTAGCAGTATTGTTGATTATTTACTATTCTGCTTTTCAATGCAGGGTAAACACTGCTCCATCAACAACAAATAGAACCTAATATTTAGCCAGGTAATTGAAGTGTTTTGTTTATTTTAATGAAGCTGGTATAGATGTCTATTTAAAACCCATATCCCAGACCAAGAAGTACAAATAAGATGAAAAAGAACAGTATTCTATTGTACACACTTCTGCAGGAATAACGTTATTAACTGCTAATGAAAATTAGAATTTTTCTGGGATCTTCTGACAAGATTTTTCTTTGCTCTTAAAATGCTTTCTCATCAGTTAAGCCATCTTTGGAGTTAGTACTT
This sequence comes from Myotis yumanensis, assembly GCF_028538775.1. Classification (NCBI taxonomy): domain Eukaryota; kingdom Metazoa; phylum Chordata; class Mammalia; order Chiroptera; family Vespertilionidae; genus Myotis; species Myotis yumanensis. The sequence continues at coordinate 17,841,883 of NW_027223767.1, read as the reverse complement.
ACTCTCACTTTATCTGTCATCTTTTTGTTTTTTTAATCCTCACCCAAGGATATTTTCCCATTGATTTCTAGAGAGAGTGGAAGGGACGGGGACAGGGGAGAGACAGGGACAGGGGAAAGACATCAGTGTGAGAGAAACACATCAATTGGTTGCCACCTGCACACGCCCTTCCTGACTAGGGCCAGGTATGGAGCCCGCAGTGCAGGTATTTACCCTTGACCGAACTCGAGACCCTTCAGTCTGCAGTCCGACACTCTATCCACTGAGCCAAACTGGCTAGGGCTTATCTGTCATCTTGACCCCACGCTGATACTCTTCTTTTGGTCTAGATTTTAAAAGTAGCTTCAAGTTGAGGAAAGGTCATTTTTCCACAGTTCAGTTCTCTGAAAACTTCCATCTCCCACTGAAAGTCATAGTCCAAGAGTAAAGCAATCACATGCTGGAACTTCAGAGCCAATTAGAAAGTCATCATACACACTTGCATTGGTCAACCTTATTTACCACAAGGCTGAAAATGCACAGTCCTGGAAAAGGTAGCCTCCTATGCACACATGTAACATTTCAAAAGAAGAGGGCAATCTGAAGGGGGCTGAGGTTTGATCACCAAAAGTCAGCACAATGAAAACAAACAATAATGAATAATGGGCACTAGAATTCAAATTAATAGATGTTTTAAAGCAGGGGTGGGAGCCTTTTTTCTGCCAAGGGCCATTTGGATATTTATAACATTATTCGCAGGCCATACAAAATTATCAATTTAAAAGCCTGGTCCGTGGCTCAGTGGTTGAGGGTAGACCTATGAACTCAGACAGTGATAGTGAACCTATGACATGCGTGTCAGAGGTGACACGCGAACTCATTTTTTTGGTTGATTTTTCTTTGTTAAATGGCATTTAAATATTTAAAATAAATATCAAAAATATATGTCTTTGTTTTACTATGATTGCAAATATCAAAAAATTTCTATATGTGACACAGCACCAGAGTTAAGTTAGGGTTTTTCAAAATGCTGACATGCTGAGCTCAAAAGGTTCGCCATCACTGAACTAGGAGGTTAGGGTTCAATTCCCGGTCAGGGCACAGGCCCTGGTTGCGCGCTTGATCCCCAGTAGGGGGCAGTGTGCAGGAGGTAGCTGATCAGTGATTCTCTCTCATCATTGATGTTTCCTCACTCCCTCTCCCTTCCTCTCTGAAATCAATAAAAATGTAAAAAAAAAAAAAAAAAGTAGCCTGCTATTTTTGGCCAAACATTTAATTAACTCACCCCTAATGTCTTGGCAGGGCCAGACCAAATGATTTTGCCGGTCTTATATGACCCTCTGGCTAGACATTCCCTACCCTTGTTTTAAAGAGATGGAAGGGTGTGTGTGTGTTTGTGTGTGTGTGTCAGTTTTCAATTCCATGTTGAACACCACATTACAAAAGAACTTTTTAAAAATAAAGAAAAGATTGAGGGAAAATTAAAAAAAAATCTAAACAGTTGAATGACCTTCTCCTCATAAAACTTCAATCACATCTTCTAGCTCCGTTCCCAGTTCTTTTGGAGTGTGATTATCAGCAATTCTCTGACCTTCAAAGAGGAACCTTCGTGAATTCATTGGAAATCCTTGTCTTTGACACTGAATCTTTGCATTACTTGAGATTTGTTGTCATTTTTACTTTGAAGTGAATCTCACTGCTATACTGTCCAGTTACTTTGAGTCTAATTTATTCTTCTTATCCCACAAGTCCTCAGTTGAAGGTTTTGCTTCCTGATCAGACATGGTTGATGGTGGCTTCACCCGGGGTCTTCGCACAGTTGCAGCCTCGGGTAGGCAAATCTCACTCCAGAGTTTACAAATCCATCTCTCTTCCCCATGGCACAACACCGAGTCTGGAGGGACTTCTGCTATGTCTCCTATGAGATGACCTGTTCTAAGGGATCTTCACTTGTATTCTTTAGGGCTTGACTTACTATGTGATGATTTTTCTTTAGTTGCTATCCTATCTAATTTGCTTGTATACTCCTGACAAAATATGTCTTTTTAAAATACCACTTTCATTAAACTGCTTTTTCTTGCCTTGCTTTTCCTTAAGAAAGTTTCTATTCTGTCTTTCTAGCCATTTCTCTCATCTTAATCTCATTTTCAATATTTATAGATATTAAATAGATGGATTGCTTTTGGAACAATTTAGAATAATAATAGTGATTATAGGTGTCCTTGTCTTGTTCTTGACAGTGCAGATATTTCTAGGATTTTACTATTGACTATTATATTTGGTTGAAGTTTTGAGAGATTTTTTTATTTCTTTAGAGATTTCTTTTTAAATTATTAATGAGGCAATATCTTTTTAAATCTTTTTTAATGTTAATGAAGACCTTTCCATTGTTAAGAAATGTTTTAAAATCAAGAATGTTGAAGAATCTGATCAAATATACATTGAGATCTCCATCATGTACTATTCTCATTTCCTTTCTCCTGCCTATAGTGCCTTCTTTTTTTTGTTTTTTCTTTAAGGCCCAGTTCACATCTTGCCTTTATAAAAAGATTTCTCCATTGAATCTCATTTCTCTCTTTTTAAATTAGGTTTCATACACTTTGGTAACTTTGGTTTTGCTCCTCAGATCAATTTACAAGTTCCTACTGGATGGCAAGGGACCAACCTACAGTAATCCTCTTTTATTTTTCCTGGTATAAAGCTGGGAATATAAGAGACATTCATCCTTTCCTCCTTCCTACTTTTATAGTGAAAATTTGCTGTACATTTAAAAAAATGTAAATTTTTAACTTTCTCAATACATGGTAGTATATTGACTATTCCTATTGTACAGCCTAACTTTTCCTTATGGGTTTTTTAAGTATGCAAAATAATTTTTTACTGAATTCTAAATGGATCTCACAGTTAAATAAAATAAATGTCTTATAATTACTATAGATTTACATTAAGTTAGAGGGAAAGGGATAATATGTTTTAAAAGTTGCAAATTGTACTGAGGAACTGAGGCAAAGTTTCCACCTCTCTGCAGACATTGCTGACCTTTGACTAATACTAAATCATGCAACTTCTTTTTAAATGTCAGTCAATAATATATATATATATATCATTAACTTGAAACAACATAATTGGGAGTCTAGCCCAGTTAGAGTGAAGTCATATAATATCTTCACTTATCTTATTTTACAGTTGTAGAAAGTAAAGAAGCAAACATAAATAAGAAGGGAGTGGATCAAAACTGAACTGTTCAGAGGTGCCCTCTGTTTTGTGGTTTCATTACTCAAAAAATTTTGTCTAAATATGAGAATATCCCTAGCTGGTTGGCTCAGTGGATAGAGTGTTGGCCTGCGGACTGGAGGGTCCCGGTTCAATTCCAGTCCAGGGCACATGCTTGGGTTGCGGGCTCGATCCCCAGTAAGGGGCATGCAGGAGGTAGCCGATCAATGATTCTCTCTCATCATTGATGTTTTTATCTCTACCTCCCTCTCCCTTCCTCTTTGAAATCAATAAAAATATATATATATATTTTTTAAGGAAATAGAATTGACTAGACTCTTCTGGGACTGAGTTGTAGACTTTATACAACACCAGTATGTTGTACAATTATCCCTAATGGTATCAGACTCATTAAAATTTTAATTCTAGCCCAGCCAGCATGGCTCAGTGGTTGAGCACTGACCTATGAACCAGGAGGTCAAGGTACAATGCCTGGTCAGGGCTTATGCCTGGGTTGCTCTACTGTGGTTGTGCAGCAGGAAGCCTATGAATGATTCTCTGTTATCATTGATGTTTCTATCTCTCTCCTTCTCCCTTCTTTGAAATCAATAAAAATATTTTTTAAAAATTACTAAATTTTAATTCTAATTTATTTGCTTTATTTTCTACATATATATTGCTTTTGGGGGGATTCAGTATTATATTATTGATCCCATCTGATATCTCTTTTCTTTTTCTAAACTTTTACATGTCGTAGTGTTATTAGCTAAACATTTACCTTCAATATAAAGTGGTCCATCACTGATATTTTTTATTTTTAAATTATAGTTGAAGTACAATATTACATTCATTTCTGGTGTACAACCCTGTGATTAGATATTTATATAACTTAAGAGGTGATCACCCCCAATAAATTGAGTGCCCATCTGGCACCATTATTGACTGTGCTGTACTTTACGTCTCCATGATTATTCTATAACTCCATTTTGTACCTTTAAATCTCTTCACCTTTTTCACCCATTTCCCCAACCCATCTCCCATCTGGCAACTGTTAAAATGTTCTCTATATCTAAGAGCTTGTTTCTGTTCTGCTTGTTCTGTGTATTTTGTTTTTTAGATTCCACATATAAGTGAAAATATGTGGCATTTGTCTTTCTCTGTCTGACTTACTTCACTTTGCACAATACCCTTTTAGGTCCATCCATATTGTTGCTTCTGGCAAGATTTCATTCTTTGGTATGGCTGAATCATATCCATTGTATATATGCACCACTTCTTCTTTATCCATTCATCTACTGATGGACACTTAAGTTGCTTCCATATCTTGGCTATTGTAAATAATGCTACAATAAAATAAACATAGATGTATACATCTTTGATTTAGTGTTTTGAGTTTCTTCGGGTAAATACCCAGAAGTGAGTGGAATTGCTGGGTCCTTTTTTGTCTCATTTTAGTTTCTGTTTAAATGTCTATTTTGTCTGGTAAAAGTACTGTTACCCCAGCTTTATTTTGTTTTTGTCTTGTTTCCATTTTCATGATATATCCTTTTCCATTCCTTTACTTTCAGCCTGTGTGTCATGTAGACAGCATATGTAAGGGTCTTGTTTTAAGTAATTGTTGATAGATATATTTATTGCCTTACTATCATTATCATTATTATTATTATTATTATTTTAATCCTCACTTGAGGATATGCTTATGATTTTTAGAGAGAGGATAAAGGAGAGAGGGAAAAAGATAGAAACATCAATGTGAGAGAGAACATCAATTGGTTGTCTTCCATATATGTCCCAACTGGGGTTGGAACTTGCAACCTAAGTATGTGCCCTGACTGGAAATTGAACATGCTACCCTTGGTTACACAACCAATTGAACTATACCAGCCAGGGCTTATTATTCATATTTTTTTATTTTTTATTTTATTTTTAAAAGACCCTTTAATATTTCTTATAAGACCAGTTTAGTGGTGATGGACTTTTTTATCTTTTTCTTGTCTGGGAAGCGCTTTATCTGCCCTTCAATTCTAAGTGATAGCTTCACTGGTTAGAGTAATCTTGGTTGTAGATCCTTATTTTTCATCACTTTGACGATTTCGTGCCAATCCCTTCTGGCCTACAAAGTTCCTGTTGAGAAATCAGTTGACAATCTTATGAGAGCTCCCTTGTAAGTAACTATTTGCTTTCCTCTTGCTGCTTTTAAGATTCTCTCTTTGTCTTTAACTTTAGCATTTTAATTTTGATGTTTTTTGGTGTGGGTCTCTTCGGTTCATCTTGTTTGGGACTCTCTGTGCTTCCTGGACTTGTATGTCTATTTCCTTCATCGGGTTAGGGAAGTTTTCCATCATTTTTTCAAATGTTTTCAATTTCTTGCTCTCTCTCTTCTCCCAGTATTCCCATGATGTGAATGTTAGTATGCTTGAATTTGGCCCAGAAGCTCCTTACACTGTATGTATGTATGTATGTATGTATGTATTTTTAATATATTTTATTGATTTTTTTACAGAGAGGAAGGGAGAGGGATAGAGAGTTAGAAACATCGATGAGAGAGAAACATTGACCAGTTGCCTCCTGCATACCCCCTATTGGGGATGTGCCTACAACCAAGGTACATGCCCTTGACTGGAATCGAACCTGGGACCTTTCAGTCCGCAGGCCGACGCTCTATCCAGTAAGCCAAACCGGTTAGGGCTATCCTTATTTAAAAACAATTTTTTTTTCCTGTTCTGATTTGGTGTTTTTTGCTTCCTAATATTCCAAATTGCTGATTTCTTTTCTGCTTCATCTACTCTATTGTTGATTCCCAGTAATTTATTCTTCATTTCAGTTCGTATATCCTTTATTTCTGACGGGTTCTTTTTTATGGTTTCCATGTCTTCTTTTTTTTTTTAATCCTCACCCAAGGATGTTTTTATTGATTTGAGAGAAGGAGAGGGAGAGGGAGGGAGGGAGGGAAAGAAGAAGGAGGGGGGAGAGAGAGAGACATTGATTGGTTGCCTCCCATACGCACCCTGACTTGGAATCAAACCCACAGCCTTTCGGTATACAGGATGACTCTACAACCAACTGAGCCACGCCAGCCAGGGCTCCATGTCCTTTTTTATGCTATTGAAGTTCTCACTAAGTTCTTTGAGTATCCTTGTAGCCATTTTTTGAATTCTATATCTGATAGTTTGCTTGTCTCCATTTCATTTAGTTCTTTTTCTAGAGAATTTTCCAGTTCTTTCATTTGGGACCTATTTCTTTGTCTCTTCATTTTGGCTGCTTCCCTATGTTTGTTTCTGTGTATTAGGTAGAGCTCCTGCCTTTCCTGGACTTGGTAGAGTGGCCTTGTAGGTGTCCTGTAGGGCCCAGTGGTGCAGCCTCCCTGGACCACCGGTTGGCGACTACTGATCTGGAGGATGCTCTAACCAACTGAGCTACTTGGCCAGGGCTCTCTCCCTTTTGAAACTCCACACATAGGTGTGGGGCCAGCCCTTTCTGAGTCTCCACCCTTCCTACCAGTCTCCATGTGGCTTCTTCTTTATATCCTTTATTATAGGACTTCTGTTCAACTAGATTTCAGGCATTCTAAAGGGTGTCAATTCTGTAATTTAGTTGTAATTTTGATGTGGTGGTGGGAGGTTCTGAGCAGGGTGTTTACCTACACCTCCATTGTTTCTTGGTGTGTGTGTGTGTTTTAATCCTCACCTGAAAATATGTTTTTATTAACTTCAGAGAGAGAAAACATCAATGTGAGAGGAAAAACATAGATCAGTTGCCTCCCATCTGCGCCCCAATTGGGGATTGAACCCACAACCTATGTGTATGCCCTGACTGGGAATCAAACCTGCAACCTTTTGGTGCATGGGATGATACTCCAACCGACTGAGCCACCGGATCAGTGCTATGCCGCCATCTTTACCGGAACTTCCCAGCTGCACCTTCCCAACTCCAATATTTTGCAGTGCTCGTTGGAAACCTTATTGTGGAATGGAATACTGAGGCTTCTTTAAGTTCTGGAAATGTACTTGTTAAATTCAACAGGAACCTCTTAGTAGCCAGATTGCTTGGATACTTCTTTTATTGTGGTTGTTAATCCTCACCAGAGTTTTTTTTTTTTTTTTTTTTTTTTTTTGAGAGGAAATGGGGGTAGAGAGAGAGACATAGATGTTTCTCTCTTTCTAAAATAAATAAAAGCATTTTTTTTAAAAAGCTGTGCATGCGCATACATGGTGATGTGGACATAGAACATGGCATGAGAAGACGGTGCTGAAAGAGGTTAGCAGTGGCAATTTCAAAGTATGGAATTTTTTTTTTTAAATCCTCACCTGGATATCTTTTATTGATTTTTAGATAGAGAGGATGGGAGAGAGCAAGAGAGAGAGAGAAACATTGATATAAGAGAGAAACATTGATTGGTTACCTTTCACAAATGCCCAAATGGGGATCAAACCCAAAACCTTTAAGTTTACAGGATGAAGCTTCAACCAACTATGCTACTGGACCAGGGCAAAAAAAAATTTTTTTTAAGTCCATTAAGATTATAATCGCTATAATTTGTGCATATGTAACATTTTCATATTACCTGTTATATGAGCTTCAGAGTTGTAAACTGTGTGCAAAGTTGAGGCAAAGTTTCAGGCATTAAGGCTTGATTGACCCTGAAGGTAGGAGTAGAGCTAAGGAGCTTGTAAATATTTACAAGTACCATATAAGATTTGTTTACCCTTGACATTTTGCCCTTAATTGCTTGCTGTTGGTTTTTTAGATGAATAAAATAAAGCTAAGAGATAGATGTAACTTGTTTCCCTTATTATTTGGAATATTCTAACCAATAGGAAATTTATTTTTGTTTAAGGTTTGTAATACAGGTTTTGGCAACACAATATTTGATGGAATGTTTTGAGAACGCCTTGCATTCCTATTTTGTTTTAGAAGGCCCAAGTAGAACTAACTACCTGGTAGAAATTAAGAAGTAGATCTCAGCTCTGTGTAAAGAAGATATTTCTTAATGAATCAAATGATCTTAGTGGAGTAGGCCAGAAGGCATAGGCTGTGACATGAGCAGCACATAGGCATAGACTCACAATAATAGTAAGAATTTACATTTCCTCAACTCCCTTATCCAGGAATATGATGTGCTGACCTTGTCTTCCACTAGTTATTGTGCTTTTTTAAAAATATATTTTATTGATTTTTTACAGAGAGGAAGGGAGAGGGATAGAGAGTTAGAAACATCGCTGAGAGAGAAACATCGATCAGCTGCCTCCTGCGCACCCCCCACTGGGGATGTGCCCGCAACCAAGGTACATGCCCTTGACCAGAATCGAACCTGGGACTCTTCAGTCCACAGGCCGATGCTCTAGCCACTGAGCCAAACTGGTCAGATAGTTATTGTGCTTTAATCATTGTTATGGAACATAAAGAAAGAGAATTTCGGTGCTCGCAGCGCCGCCCGGGCCGTCACCATGGTGAAGCTGAGCAAAGAGGCCAAGCAGAGGCTGCAGCAGCTCTTCAAGGGCGGCCAGTTTGCCATCCGCTGGGGCTTTATCCCTCTCGTGATTTACCTGGGATTTAAGAGGGGTGCAGATCCTGGAATGCCTGAACCAACTGTTTTGAGCTTACTTTGGGGATAAAGGACTGTTTGGTCATCTGGATTTGGAAGCAATCAATGGACAGTAACAACATGGAAGGTGTGCCCTCTGGCTGGCATAAGAGATGGGACGTCGTTCACACGTTCACCAATTGAATGGCACAGGGCTCTTCTCAGATGCATCTGGCAGAGTGGAGCCTCTACTGACTGATTTATGGTGGACTGGATCAAAATAAATATTTTTTAACAAAAAAAAAAAAAAAAAAAAAAAGAAAGAGAATTTCCTGTTATCTTTATTCACTTTTTTTATTTTTGTTTTTAACATGCCATTGAATTAAAACTTAATCTTAGCAATTTTATACTACTAGAGTGTTTTTATTTCCTAAAGCATTAGGTGGCAATGGCATTTACATTTATACAAGGGTGGTCAAAGCAGCATTGTTTGTAGTAGTAAATGCATGTTTCCATAGTGGAGTATAATATAGAAGAAGGCAGCTTTACATTTGATAAAGAATGATTGCTACACTGGCCAGTGTGGCTTTTGGTTGGAGCATCATCCCATACCAAAGGGTCTTGGGTTTGATTCCTGGTCATGGCACATACCCAGGTTGCAGTTTTTAGAGATATCTTCAAGCCATTAACAGTCGGTGAGCCCTGTCCTGTGTGTTCAGTGGTTAGAGCATCACCCCACACACCAAAGGGTCTGGGGGTCAATCCCTGGCTTTGTTGGGGTGCATACAAAAGGCATCCGATCGATGTGTTTCTCACATCAATGTTTGTTTCTCTCTCTCTCCCTCTCTCCCTCTCTCCTTTCCTCTCTCTAAAATCAATAAAAGCATATCCTTGGGTGAGGATTAAAAAAAGAATGATAGCTAAGATTAAGTGAGTTTATGTAACATTGTAAGACATACTAGTATGTAATGTACTGCGGTTTGTTTTAAAAACAAGTATTGATTATCTCTAGAAGACTACTCAGGGATGTGTGTTAATAGGTGGGTTATCTCTGAAAAGAAACACAAAACACTGGTAAAGTAATTGCCTCAGGGATGGAATATTGGGGGTCAGTGGTGGAAAGAATGCTTATGTAAAATTTGTTTAAATATATATATATATATATACACACACACACACACACACACACACACACACACACACACACACACTAGTGGCCTGGTGCATGAAATTCATGCACTTGTTGGGGGGGTCCTTCAGCTCTCGTGCAGTCTGGGAGCCCTCGGGGGATGTCTGACTGACTGCCTAGGCCCGCTTCCTGTGGGGAGCTGGCCTAAGCTGTCAGTCAGACGGCCTAAGCTGTCAGTCGGACATCCTTAGCACTGCTGCAGAGGCGGGAGAGGCTCCCGCCACCGCCGCTGCACTCACCAGCTGTGAGCCTGGCTTCTGGCTGAGCAGTGCTCCCCCTGTGGGAGCACACTGACCACCAGGGGTCAGCTCCTGCGTTGATCGTATGCCCCCTGGTGGTCAGTGTGCCTCATAGCGTCGGGTTGTTCCATGGTTCTGTTGATTTGTATATTTGCCTTTTATTATATAGGATTAGTTTTTTAAATTATTTAGATTGCTTTCAAGGAAATCCCAAGCAACTATTATATTACAGTGGACTTAAGGCTCAAAAATTGATAGAGGAGTAGGTTGTCTTAGGAGGGAGGTAGCTGATTTTCTCTTTGAAGGAATATAAGGAGAGCCTGAAAAGGCATCTGCTAATTCAGCTTCAATTTCTTTCTAAATGAATGTTTTTAGTCTGTGATGTTTTAGTCTAAGTTTATAGCTTATGCTCTTTTTTTCACCCACTCTTTTTTTTGTTTTGTTAATCCTCACCTGGGGATATTTTATTCATTGATTTTTTTTTTTTTTTTAAGACAGAATGGAAGGGAGGGGAGAGTAAGAGATAGAGAAACATTGATGTGAGAGACACATAGATCAGTTGCCCTCCCCATGTGCCCCAACTGGGGCCGGAGATTGACCCTGAAACCCAGATACGTGCTCAGTAATTGAACCCCATACTCTTCAGTGTGTGGGCCGACATGCTAACCACTGAACCACACCGGCTAGGGCTCACCCACTCTGAATGGTTTAAAGATGTCTCTAATATTAAAATACTTACTAATTATAATTTTATCAGAACAAGTCTTTCTGCAAAACTAAACTTCAGTTGCTAGTTCTTGAGTATCTATAACAAGTAGTAAGGGAAGGCTAAATGTAAACATGAATAAAATTGATGATTACTCTTACAAATTGATACCTATTAATATAAGCCATATCTTGACCTCTGTAGAGTGCCCACAGCTTGTAAGGTAAGCAACACATTAGAAACTTAAAGCAAAAAGCTCAAGAATAATATAATACATATATTATTAAAGCTGTACTTTGACAAAGCTAAATGTTTTAGAGGCTTAGGTGGAGCAGGTCCCTTTTTTGTGAAATACTTGTGTTTTTTGGAGTCATTTGAATTTGTTTTCTTTCAGAAATCGGGCTATAGCAGATTATCTTCGTTCAAATGGTTATGAAGAGGCATATTCAGTTTTTAAAAAAGAAGCTGAATTAGATATGGTATGTTTTACTTTTTACAATTATAAGTGGATTTTACTGAAGTATCAGCAATTAACAGACACCTCAGTTATTTACAGACCTTATCATTTGTTATTTACGTGGCACTAAACTTGGTTTTCAACCTTTTTTTAGTATAATAAGATTTTTAGTAATATTTAGTTAGACTCAGGGACAAATGATCTGAATGGCTTGAACTATCATAGCCATTTTTTAAAAGGTTCTCATTTTTTCCTCTAGAATGAAGAATTAGATAAGAAATATGCTGGTCTTTTGGAAAAAAAATGGACATCTGTTATTAGATTACAAAAGAAGGTAACTAAGTTTTTCCTTTAAAGTTGGTTGGTTATATTTGGCATGTTCTTAAATAAACTTTCTGAAAACATTGACATAACTTTCTGAAAATATTAACATAATTAATAATTATATTTAATCTTGAAAAGGCAAATAAGAGTATATTTTCTATGCATTAAAAAATACTTTGACCCAAAAAGATCAGAGCTGATTCATGCTAACTCGTGCAATCTGGGTACTGGCTGGATTGAATTTACATAAACCTGACTTCAGCGAATTGATACTTAAGAACTTGATCTTGTTTAGATGGGAAAAATTAATGGAGCCAATGTGATGCTGAGAAAAGAACACTAAAATGTGCACTTAGACAAGTTATTTTTATCTCTGAGCTTTTTTTTTTTTAACATTTAAACTCTTTATTGTTTAAAGTATTAGATGTGTCTCCTTTATCCCCCATTGACCTCTCCCCTGCCGCTCACCCCCCCACCCCACTGCTCGTGCCCCCGCACCCCCCACCCCCGTCCCCGCCCAGCACATGCCCTTGCCCTCCTACTGTCTGTGTCCATTGGTTACTCTTTGAGCTTTTATTTTTATGTGTAAAGTGAAGGCAATAAATAATATCCTGGTCCTAAAATTTATATTTTTAGTAGGCAAAGCTAGAATAAATAAATAAATTGTTGTAAAATGAATTAATGCATCAAAATCTCTTAGAAAAGTATCTAAAACATAGATATTAAATAAATGTTGGCTTTTATTATAAATAATACTAGCATGTAAAATGTAAACTTGGTTTGGGAAGAGTTTACTAAGAGTACAGACATAGAGAGACCAACACAGGTGCACTGCTCTTCCTCTAAATAGTAGATATAAATTGAATTTTTTATTTGAGTTAAGTAGTTAAGACAAAGTTATACTGAATTTTTCTTAATTTTTGTTTTTTATATCACTAAAATTTTGATGGTAGATAATGAAGATAATTTTTAATAAATGATGAATGCTTTGTAAATTAATGAAAAATTTTAAAGTATTCTGCATATATAGACACAAAATAAAAGCAGTTTTTAAAAATATCAAATAAAATTGGAGTCTATCTGTATATATAACTATGTGTTCATTTTCAAGGTTATGGAATTAGAATCAAAACTAAATGAAGCAAAAGAAGAATTTACATCAGGTGGGCCTCTTGGTCAGAAACGAGACCCAAAAGAATGGATTCCCCGTCCACCAGAAAAATATGCATTGAGTGGTCATAGGAGTCCAGTCACTAGAGTCATTTTCCACCCTGTGTTCAGTGTTATGGTCTCTGCTTCAGAGGATGCTACAATTAAGGTAATTTTTTAAAATGAAAGATTTGCAATAGGGTAATTGTTAAAATCGGATTTAAATTTAATTGGGTGAAAGAAAGAAAAACATCCTGAAAATGAGGACCTAGAAAGAGGGAAAGTGTGTACCTTACTTTTAAGCAGAGGTAATAGATGAAAATGCAGGATTACAACACTAGTAATTCAGCAGATGAATATGTTCTGCAAAAAAAAAAAAAAAAAATTCAATAGAGAATTTATTTAAATTAGACTTTTCTTGATATGTTTAATATTGGCTTTGATTCCAAACTAAATAGTAATTCTCTCTATGGGTGTAGGAATATAGGTGCTTATCACTTTATAAGTTATGTATTTCTTTCATCCCCCCCCCACAATAATCATAATACATTTTAATATTTTATCTTTTAATCAGAGAAAAAGTTGTTTTTGTAATTCCCTTTAATCCAGACAATGGCAGTTGTATAAACCACCTGCAAAAAGACAAGTAAAATAAGGTTAAATGGTTTAGGTAGGTTTCTCTGTTTTAAGGCTTATTTCAGTTTAAGTTTCATTTGGAGAGGTTTAGGGGAATGTGGTTTAAGAGTGTATATATCACACAGCCGCAGTCTAACATAAAATGCAAGAAACAGTTACTGTGACTTATACTTAACTTGTTCTTCATATTAAGCATTATTTTATGTTTTTCTTATGTGGTTTCTTTAGTTTCTAAATCAGTGGCTTCCTTTTATCCTTTAGGCTGGCCATCCATGGGGCAGGCTGCAGAGTCATTGGAAGAGAGTCTTAAATTCACATGTGCATCATGTACTTCTGTAGGCTGAGATGATTACATACCTAAAACCTTAATATATTGCTATTTTTCAGATGTATGTAGATGTGTATGTAAATGATTGACTTAATGATAGTCTCCCTTATGTGTACTAAAAAACTGCACTGCTATCATGAGGCACAGGGGTAAAAGTAAACCCTTTTTAATAGATTGAACCCAGTCTTTTTTGTTGTTGTTATTGTTGTTGATCCTCACCCCAGGATATTTTTTCCATTCATTTTTTTGAGAGTAGAAAGGAGGGGTGCGGGAGAGAAAGAGCAGCATCGATGTGAGAGAGACATATTGATTGGTTGCTTCCTGCACAAGCCCCGACCCAGGACCAGGCCTGCAACCCAGGTACATGCCCTTGACCAGGAATCGAATCTGGACCCTTTGGTCCTCGAGGTGATGCTCTAACCATTGGAAAACCCAACCGGTGTTCAGTATTTACTATTAATTTTGCAGTGGTAGTTGAAAAGCATAAACAAAACTGTAAATATGCCATCTTAAAATATATCTGTGGAGTCAACTTGAAAATATTACAAATGGTACATACTTATTTGTTTCCCTTTACTTACCAGATAATTTTATATAAGTCCTGTTATTTTTAGATTGCCAAGGTTTATGTCATTTATATCTGTTTTATAACTGTGAATAAGTTTTCTATGCTTTGATTATAAAAATGGAGAACCTGCCTGGTTGGTGTGGTTGAGCATCAACTTAAGAACTAGGAGGTCACTGTTCGATTCCCCGTCAGGGCACATGCCTGGGTTGCGGGCTCAATTCCCAGTTAGGGGCAAGCAGGAGGCAGCTGATGATTCTCTCATCATTGATATTTCTATCTCTCTCTTCCTCTTTTCCTCTCTGAAATAAATAAAAAAGAAAAAGAAAATGGAGAACCAACAAACATCATTTACTCCATGAGCAAAATACTATAAATAGAAGTTTTTAAATTTATATCTGTAATCAAACTATATATCTCAGCAACTACTTAACTTCCCTTCCACTTAGTCTTTATTTAATGTGCACAAATGTTTGTTTCATTAATAGCAAGCATTTGTGTTTAGTTTTATTTCCTTTTTTGATTAAACATTTTAGAAACACCTTTCTTTGTTTCTAATGAATGATGATTTTTAATGATTTAAAACTGATTGTTTTATTTGTATATGGAGGCATTATAGGGTAGTAATGGTCCAGAGCCCAAGTTGTAGGTTCATGTACTGACCCAGCCATTTAATTATTAATGTGATCATGGGCAAATAAACTTTTTGTGCTTACCTTTCCTCATCTGTGAAGTGAAGATAATAACTATCTCAGGGCTTTAGGGAGGATTAAATGCGTTATTACGGAGAAACTGCATGCCACAGTGGTGGTCAGATACTAAAGTACTTCGTGCCAGCAATGTTTCAGCACCATTAACAGATCTTCCTTTGGATTTTAAGTTATTTTAAGTCATCTACTGTCATAAATAATGTTCTGTTTATTTTTATACATAAAGCTTTTTTCTCATAAATTACTTCCTTTGATAATTTGTGGAATGAAAACAAAAAATTTACTCTCCTTCTATATATTTTCTTCGTTCAGTTGTGTTAAAGTTAGGTGATTTCTAAGTGTGCTGGTTGTGATAGAACTACTTTCCAAAAAACTCAAAGGAAAACACAAAGAGCACATAGAGCACATGCAAGAGGCAACCATTCTTGTGACTATGTTGGGCAAAGGGATTATGTTTAAGGCTCAGTTATCTCGTTTGTTGGGAAGGGGGATTAAAAATATGTCATAAGATTCTATTGCTTAAAATAAAATAATATATACATAATGTATGTAGCATAGTGCCTGGCAAACTTAAATAGATAGATGGTAAGGGCTCAAAAAGCTATAGCTAATGTTACAGTTATCAATAACAAAATTAAAATTATATTAAATAATTTCTCTTGTGTATCTGGTAAATACAGCAAGTTTGTGTTCATTTATTAATGTCAGGAATTTCCTTTTAGAACCACTCATTTACATTATCAACATTTGAACTATAATAATTTAGAAAAACTTAGAGGATAGATATTTGGAGTAGTTTGTGATAGTATTTTTGTTTTAAATTAATTAATTTTAATTCTCACCTCAGGATATGTTTATTGATTTTAGAGAGAGAGGAAGCGGGAGGAGAGAGATCTATGTGAGAGAGAAACATGGATCAGTTGCCTTCCGTATACACCCTGACTAGGGATTGAACCTTCAATCTAGGTATGTGCACTGACTGGAAATCAAACCTACAACTTTTTTTGGTGCACAGGAAGATGCTCCAACCAACTGAGCTACCCAGCCAGGGGCTTCATAACAATATTTTTAATTGCACCATTTAAATTTTTGAAATATTTCTGAAACAGTTCATCCAATATGAAAAACAGAAATATCTCTAAAAATGGACTGTAGGACATGAAGAGGTAATTCGTAGAGGAAGAAAAATAGCTAATTTGGCCTCAGTACTAATAGAAGAAATGCAAATTAAAATTATAATATGTATAAAATCTGTCAAGCTATTTCGCTTTTTTAAATGAGAATTCCCGGTGGTTGTAAGAATTTGATGAAGCAGGCATTCTCATTATTTTGATATAATCTAATGGGAAAACAATTTAGCAGAATATATGAAGAGCTTAGAAAGTTTATACTTTTTGACCCAATTTTCTTTTTCCCATTATTGTGTGACGTAAGTATTGCAAAATGAGGACAGATATTTTTCAATATTCAAAGATTTTCACTTATATGTTTCCTATAAGAAAAAAAAAATTTAGCCAACCATAGGAATTTTTTTTAAAGAATGCTAAGGTTTTTTGTTGTTATTGTTTGAAGAATGCTGTTTTCTGTTTTAGAAAAAGAGAGAGCGAGAGAGAAACATCAGTTTGTTTTTCCACTTATTTATTTATTCATTGGTTGCTTCTTGTATGTGCCCTGACTGGAGATTGAACCCATAAATGTCATATTGGGATGATGCTCTAACCAACTGAGCTACCCAGCCAGGGCAAGAATGCTATAAGTTTTTAACAACATGGAAAAACTCATAAGAAGTAAAGGGAAAAATTGAGTAATGAAGTATACATAGTCACTATACTTAAAGGGCATAGAAAAAAATGGGGGAAAAACCATGCCATTGTTAGGATAAGGGATTTTTAAAATTTCTTTTATTTCAAGTACATTATAGTTTGTTTGTTTTTTATCATGAGCATTATTTTATAACTAGAGGCCCAATGCACGAAATTCGTGCAAGTGTAGGCCTTTGTTCCCCCAGCTCTCGGCACCAGCTTCCCTCTGGCACCCGGGACTCGGGTTTCCCTCGCAGCCCCGGCTTCGTCCGGAAGGTTGTCCGGTCTAATTAGCATATTATGCTTTTATTCTTATAGATCATACAAAAGGTAAATATAAAGCAAACAATTCTTATTGTTGACATTTATAAACTAACTGAAATGCCCTTTGCTCACCATTTATGAAGAAACACAGAGTTTGTTTTCTGGCTATATTTATTTTAGAGAAAATGTTTTATTGTTATTTAATGAATACATGGAAAGAAAATTAACTGAAATTGGAATGAACTTCAAGATCACACCTTGCTCTAGCTGGTTTGGCTCAGTGGAAGGGTCCCGGGTTTGATTCCAGTCAAGGGCACATACCTCAGTTGCACGCTCAATCCCCAGCTCTGGTTGGAGTGCATGTGAGAGGCAACCAATTGATGTGTCCCTCTCACATCAATGTTTCTGTCTCTGTCTCTCCCCCTCCCACTCTCTCTAAAAAAAGAAAAAAAGATCACACCTTGTGTTCCTCTGAACTCTTGGTGTCAATTAAACACTTAGATAACAAAATAAGACAAAGGTATTACAAAAAACAAACTATAGACCAATACTGTATGAACACAGATGTAAACTCCCTTACATATTATAAACAAATTGAACCCAGCAATTCATTGAAAGGATAATTATCACCAAGTAGGTGCACCCAGTATGCAAGAAATGGTTCCACATTTGAAAATGAATCAATGTGATACAACAACCACAAAAATAGCCCAGCTGGTGTCACTCAGTTGGCTGAGCCTTGTCCCGTGCACCAGGAGGAGGTCACAGGTTCGATTCTCAGTCAAGGCCCATGCCCGGGTTACGGGCTCTATCCCCAGTAGGGGGCAGGAGGCAGCCGAACAAATACCTCTCTCACTGATGTTTCTCTCTTCCTCTCTCTGAAATCAATGAAAACATTTAAAAAAAAAAATAGATTCAGAAAAAGCATTTGAAAAATTCCAATATCCATTCATGAGAAAAACTGAAAAACTAGAAGGAGAGGTAACCTGATAAGTGGTAAAGGTGTCTGATAAAACCTACAGTGGCCCTAATACTTACTGGTGGAAACTGAATGCTTTCCTCTGAGATCAGAAACCAAGGCCAGGCAGGATGTCCAGTCTCAACCACTTGTATACACTTTTATACTGGAGTGCCTAGCCAGTGCAGTAAGGAAGAAGAAGAAATAAAAGGCATACAGATTTGAAAGAAAGAAATGAAACACTTCATTTGCAGACACAATCTATGTAGAAAATTCCAAAGAGCGTACAAAAAAGCCACTAGAACTATGACTGAATTTAACAGACTAACAGAATACACAGTCGATATACAAAATGTAACTGCACTTCTATAAACTAGCAATGAATAATTGAAATTTGAAATTTAAAAATGCAACTTATAGTATCATCAAGAAACCACAATTAAGGATAAGTCTAACAAAGTTACACAAAATTAAACACATGTAGGAGTACTTAAACATTTACATAGAAAAAATTTTGTTTATATTGGGAAGGGTACAGAAGCTTTCTGTTAAATATTTTTCAAAGATAGTTTTTCTTAGGTTCTTTTTTATATAATCATGTAATTTTTTTTATGTAACATTGTATGCATGTCATGAATTCATTATAGTTGCAAATTTTATATCTTAGCCATTCGCCAATGTTGGATATTTATATTGTTTTTTAAGTTTTCAAAATGCAGTTTCTACATTTCTCTAAATTGGTTGGTATATACCCTACCACAGATAAATTTGAAATTATTATGGGAAAAATGGAATTAATCATTTGACTTTAGAGCAGTATAATTGGTATCGGTGAAAGATGAACTTCACACTTGCATTTGGCCACCAGAATGAAAGTTTAGTATATTGAGATGCGTTTCTAATATTTATTGATAGTTCATTATTTCTTTATCTTAGAAAAGTTATCTTTAAGATATGTGACTGACTTTTTTACATCAGAATGACATTCTTTTGTTAATCTGCTTTTCATGGACAGTTACATCATGTGAAGTCTTTTCTTGGCCTCTTAGATATCTGAATTCCACTTATCTAGTACAATTGAGTACTCCTTCATTGTTACTTTCATTCTACATATAAATGCCTATCATAGCCCCCTGAAACTCTCTGTACTAAAATTTACTTATTAACATATCTGTTGCCTACTGTCAGATTGGGAAGGGACTTTGTCTTATGGCTTTATATACTTAATCACTAGCATAATTAGGTGCATGGTAGATAATGTACTAGAGGTCCATTTTAAAAATTGCACCATCAATTTTCTCTGTTAGAGGAAAGACCAATTTATACTGAAGATGTGCTAATTTCTGAGACAGTGACCCTTTGTCACTTTCTCAGTTAATTAGTAAGGTGCCAGACTAGCCTGCTGAGTGCAAATGTGAAACAAAGTGATGGGTTGATATTAACCAGTTTTTTGTTCATGTGACAGGTGTGGGATTATGAGACTGGAGATTTTGAACGAACTCTTAAGGGGCATACAGACTCTGTACAGGATATTTCATTTGACCACAGTGGCAAGCTTCTGGCTTCCTGTTCTGCAGATATGACCATTAAACTATGGGATTTTCAGGGCTTTGAATGCATCAGAACCATGCACGGTAAGGAATAGAGGGTGGTATTTGATACTGATTTCTCACATGGCATTCCAGAAATAAGAATGTTGTTTTCTTGTTTTTTTTTTAAATATATTTTATTGATTTTTTACAGAGAGGAAGGGAGAGGGATAGAGGGTTAGAAACATCGATGAGAGAGAAGCATCCATCAGCTGCCTTCTGCACACCCCATACTGGGGATGTGGCCAGCAACCAAGGTATATGCCCTTGACCGAAATTGAACCCGGGACCCTTGAGTCCGCAGGCCGACGTTCTATCCACTGAGCCAAACCGGTTAGGCAAGAATATTGTTTTCTATCCGTGTGCAGGTTCCCTTCATTCAATTCTTAGTTGTCTGTGTTGTTGAAGGACTTCGTGATGTAGATAGTCCATGGATAAGCCATAGTTGAGAGTTGTTTTTGTTATGATGCTTTAAGTATCTCTTAGTGAGATAAGTATTTCATATAAAGTATGAAAATTGTTTTCACAAATATTTTTTAATAAGAAAAACTGCTAGGACATCTATCTGTTTTTGAGAAAATGAAGTTGTTAGTAGGATGTTTTTATTTGTCTTTTTAAAATCATTTTTCTCAATTGGGAAACTGAAGTTGAGAGAGAGTGGGTATAGTAAAAGCTGGAATCCAGATTCCCCTGCTCACTTTTTAATATACATATACTATAGTCTTATTTTTAGGTTGTTGTCTGGGTTTTGTCATGGAGACTGTTCTCTGAGTCAGTTTAGCTTTGTGGAAAGAGATTTGGAACCAGATATCTGGGTTTAAATTCCCTACTTGTTTAATAATGGCATTAGGAAGTTTTAACCTCTTTCATCTGCAAGATAGAGGTAATAATACCTAAATTATAGGCTTGTCGTGAGGATAAAATGAGACCACATAGGCATACCTTGGAGATACTGTGGGTTTAATTCCAGACCACCACAATAAAGCAAATATCACAATATAGTGAGTCATGAATATTTTGGTTTCAGGGCATATAGTAGAAGTTGTGTTTATACTACACAGTTCTATCAAGTGTATAGTAGTAGTCTGTATTTTTAAAAACTCAATGTACATACCTTAATTTTAAAAAACGTATTGCTAAAAAGTGCTGCTCATCAGTCTGAGCTTTTCAGTGCATCGTGATTGATTGATTTATTTTTTTGCTGGTGAAGGATCTTTCTTTGATGTTGATGAAAACGCAATATCTGTGAAGCACAGGTTTTCTGTACTTGATTATCTTGGTTTAATACCTGGCACATAGAAGGTGCTCAGTAAATAAGGGCTTTTGTTTCTTTGTGGTTTTTTTATTATTATTTATTTGTTTAGTTTAAAATATGTTGTTATTGATTTTAGAAAGGGAGGAAGGGAGAGGGATAGAGAGATAGAAACACTAATCGGCTGCCTGCTGCACGCCCCTCTGGGGATCTTGAGCCCACAACCCAGGCATGTTCCCTGACCAGGAATCGAACCAGTGACCTCTTAGTTCGTGAGTTGAAACTCAAACACTGAGCGACACCAACCAGACTTGTTTCTTTAAACATGATGAAATTTAAATGTTTGGATTTTATATAAGGAATACATACTGTGTTAGTAATAAAATATTTTTCTAAATATATTATTCAGAGATGCTGGCACTTGAGTAAGCTACATGATTACATAGAGAGTGTAATTTGAAGAGTGTGTTTTCTTCCCTAATTAAATGCATTCAAGGCTTACCAAGTAGAGGAATTCTATTGAATCCTTTCATAAAATCTGCGGACTCCCTGGGGCTCTTTCCTTCAAGGATAACTGATTAGTTAGGATTGTGAATAATGTATATGGAATAATGCATTTTTACCACCATGAATATCAACAAAAGATAATTTCAACCACTATTTTAAATATAGAATCGTATCCCCATTTTTCTTACCTAGTCCTTTTAGCTTTATTTCTATTTTATATCATAGAATATGAACAGTGGAAATATTTGTATGTTTTTCTAGTGTTAATTCATAAACATTCAGTGTATTAATACAGGGGTGGGCAAAAGTAAGTTCAATTACCAACCATCATTACCTAAAAGATAAATCATAAGTAAGGATATGAAATAACAATAAAAAGATATAATACAATATTTATAAAGAATAATACAAGAATAAACTGTGTTTTGCATACTCACAGCTATAAACCTTCTTTTGCCCCACACTTATATATTCAGATACTGATGATACTGGCACCTTATGGTTTTAAAACAGTTGTACAGTTTGAAACTTAATCATAAATTGAGTTGGCTATGTATTGTGGATTATTTTATTGGTACTAGTTCCTTTTTTGTGTAAATCCAAGTTTTTAATCATATTTATAATAAAGCCCAGTGTATTTAAAGTTGCTGTGTTATTTAAAATCCCATGGTGAAATCTTGTGGTAAACAGGTTTAATTGCTCTTGGTGGCATATTATTTAATAATGTTGCTGTGTTATGTGTTTTAGGCCATGACCACAATGTTTCTTCAGTAGCCATCATGCCCAATGGAGATCATATAGTGTCTGCTTCAAGAGATAAAACTATAAAAATGTGGGAAGTGCAAACTGGGTAAGTAGATTTAGTTGAATATCTGGTAAAGAGATATTAAACAAAATTGTATTCTGAATGTTCCAATAATTTTAGCTTTTACCCATAATGATCATCATGGCAATTTTATTATGTACTTTAAAACTAAGTTTTGATATCTAAATGTATCTTCCTCCAAAGAACAGAGAAATTATAAAAGAAAATCTATGTCCTTCAAAGCCATGTAATGGCTTATTTTCTGTGTGGTCTTCTTTTAGGTTATCTCTCTGTGGGTTGAAATAAAATGTAGATAACATTTGTACAGGTATGCCCCTATTAGGTTTAATTTGGTTGTGCTTAGAATTACATGATTGTTAAAATAGAACCTTAACCTACTGGTTTTACCCAGATTAGTAGAGCATGCTTTTCCCCCAACATGGCTAGAAGTATTTTTGTTAGGTTTATTGTGTGTGTTTAATTTTGAAAAGATTTTCTCTCTATATTTTACTTTTTAGATTTTGTTGATTTGGTTAGCTCCTTAATGATTCTCCCATAAGCTTATTTTAACTGATGTTTGACTTTCCAGCCTGTCCCCATCTTTTATTAACCAGGAATGTACATTTATTCTATTGACTTGCATACAATTTCACTAACTTGTTGTCATTCTCTTCATTCCAGTATACATTGTAAGTTTTGCATTGCTTCTGGGAAGTGTCCCAATGGATTACCATTCACAACATAAATTATTACTTATTTTGACAGCTACTGTGTGAAGACATTCACAGGACATAGAGAGTGGGTACGTATGGTGCGGCCAAATCAGGATGGCACTCTGATAGCCAGCTGTTCCAATGACCAGACTGTGCGAGTATGGGTCGTAGCAACAAAGGAATGCAAGGCTGAGCTTCGAGAACATGAGCATGTGGTAGAATGCATTTCCTGGGCTCCAGAAAGCTCATATACTTCCATCTCTGAAGCAACGGGATCTGAGGTAACTATGATTTATGTGTCATTTCATGATTTTATTTTATTGCTGATAGCTCAGAACCTTACGTAACTTTTCTGATGCTCAATTTCAGAGCCATTAATGCATTTAAAAATCTGTATTCCAGAATTATGAATCTTATCATTTTTTACTCTTTTCAACTTGCAGGTGTTTATACACACACACACACACACACACACATACTAGTAGACCTGTGCACAAATCTGTGCGCCAGTAGCTCGCTGCTGTCCTCCGGTAGCTCTCTGCCCGCTGCCCCGCCCTCCTGTACCTTCCACCCCCCCCATAGCTTGCTGCCCTGCCCCCTCCTGTAGCTCTCTGCCGCCCGCTTGTAGCTCGCTGCCCCACCCTCCTGCTGATTTGTGATCTGGTCATTACGCAGTCGGTCATTACACTTCACAGTGTAACGACCATTTGCATATTACATCTTTATTATGTAGGATATAATTTTTTTTAATATATATTTTTATTAATTTCAGAGAGGAAAGGACAGGGAGAGAGAGAGATGGAAACATCAGTGATGAGAGTCATCAATTGGCAGCCTCCTGCATGCCCCTATTAGGGATTGAGCCTACAATCCAGACATGTGCCCTGACCAGGAATCGAACCATGACCTCCTGGTTAATAGGTCAATACTCAACCACTGAGCCAGGGTGGCCGGGCATGTTTATATTTTTTAAGCCAGTTTTTATTAATGCTATCAGCTGACTTGTGTTGTCTAATGGGGATGGGGCTTCTCCTAAAGAGGGAAGGTGGTTATTCAAATTATTAGAAATGCCATTGTTTTAAGAGTATACCAGTGCAGAATAAAACTTATGGGGAGGTTAAAGTTATCTTTTAGAAAAATCACCTTTTTTAATGGACATAATTATTTTATTTACAAAATAATTTTTGGTGGAATGCAGTTTAATATTTCTCACTCCCTCTCCCTTTCTCTTTGAAATCAATAAAAATATATTTTTTAAAAGTATTTGTTTAGCCCTAACCGGTTTGGCTTAGTGGAGAGAGAGTCAGCCTGTGGACTCAAGGGTCCCAGGTTCAATTCCAGTCAAGGGCATGTACCTTGGTTGCGGGCACATCCCCAGTAGGGGGTGTGCAGGAGGCAGCTGATCGATGCTTCTCTCTCATCGATGTTTCTAACTCTCTATCCCTCTCCCTACCTCTCTGCAAAAAATTAATAAAATATATATATTTTTAAAAAGTATTTGTTTAAATAAAGAATATTTCATATGGATGTCTCTGATACCCTTGATCAGACTTTTCTATTACAGATTTTTTCCTTAGAGAGAGAGATCAATGTGAGAGACAAACATCAATCAGTTGCCTTCCAAAAGCACCTCCACCCAGATAGCCTGCAAACTGGGTATGTGCCCTGACCAGGTAATGAACTGGCAATCTTTTTCGGTGGGTGCACAGGATGATGCTCAACCAATTAAGCCACACCAACCAAGGCACTGTTGTGGATTTTTAAAAATTACATTTTAAGAAGTGAAGGGCCCAAACCAGTTTTGCTCAGTGGATAGAGCATCGGCCTGCGGACTAAAGGGTCCAGGTTCGATTCCGGTCAAGGGCATGTACCTTGGTTGCGGGGCACATCCCCAGTGTGGGGTGTGCAGGAGGCAGCTGATCGATGATTCTCTCTCATCAATGTTTCTAACTCTCTATCTCTCTCCCTTCCTCTCTGTAAAAAAATCAATAAAATACATTAAAAAAAATAAATAAAAACACAAACAAGTGAAGGAGGAGAATCTTTCCTCTCCCCCTCCCTTTCTCCATTGTATTTCTAAATGGAGCTTCTATTGTAATCTCTGTTTTGGCTGGCTGGTTGCATTTTGAATTCTTTTTACTGCCCTCTGGTGGTAGTTACATACAATTTGTCATTAATTTGATTCTATCTGGGCTTTAGATATAAATGCTAAATTGTATAGTTTTAAAATCCTTCTTGATTACAGATGTCTTGAACATTAAGTTTATCATCTTGATATTGTAGAAACTAAATTTTTAAATTTTTATTGGTTTGAGAGAGAAGAGGAAGGAAGAGAGAGAAACATCAATATTTATATTATCTGGGTCCTTCCTATGTAGCCTCTGTAGGTTAAACGATGTGTGCTTTGTTTGGTTTGTTTTGTGTGTTTTTTTAATCCTCACCTGAGGGTATGTTTTACTGATTTTAGAGGAGAAAGAGGAGAGAGAGAGAGAGAAAGAAACACATTAATGTATGAGAGAAACATCCTTCGATTGCCTCCCGTGGGGGGTCGAACTAGCAACTTTTCAGTGCACAGGATGATGCTCCAACCAACTGAGTTACACCTGCCAGGGCAAAACTTGTCCATTTTGATACAGTAAAACAAGATGAGTAAGTCCTGGAGATGTACTGTACACATACTGGAAATTTGCTAAGGAGGTAGTTCTTAAGTCTTCTTACCAGTTTTTATTTGTTAAAAAAATCATTCTTATAAAATTGGAAATATAGATCATTAATAGATAAAAGTCATTTAAAGTCCTTATGTAACTTCTTGCATGGGAAACTTAATTTTTATGTTTTATATAGACTAAAAAAAGTGGCAAGCCTGGGCCATTCTTGCTATCTGGATCCAGAGACAAGACTATTAAGATGTGGGATGTCAGTACTGGCATGTGCCTTATGACCCTTGTAAGTTTGAATAACCTCACTACTTCTTTGTTTTCTTTCCTTTTCTATTTTTAAGTTTTTTGTTGTTTTTTATGGCTCTTTTTATTTTTTTAGTAATTCTTGTTGAAAGTATTACATATGTCCCCTTTTTTCTCCCATTGACACCTAGATTTCAGTATGAGGATATATATATATGATAGTACAGGATTGTGGACATTCCTGTTTGCCTAAGAGATTTCCAAGAGGATCTGTGGACATTAATCCAAGAAGCAGTTTTAGTAATTTGATAAAATAGCTGTGTTAGTTTTAGAGATTCCTTAGGTGCTAACTATACTTTGAAGTTTATGATAAACACATGGAAGTATCATCAAGAATTAATTAGAAATTTAAACTCTCCTCTAGTTGTGTTCTGAGCCAAGTTCAGATATATAATATTGCTGTTAGAAAAGGTGGTCCACATTTAAAATTAAAAGCATGTGCACTCCTCTTCTGTAACAACACAGGTCACTATTAATTCCCCTGGAAGTTTCTGGCTCCTATTTTTCAGTTGAAGGTGGGGGGAGGGGTATATCTTTTCTGCTTTACTTTGGTGCAAGCAGTGCAATGTGATTTGACTTTTGTTGAGGCTTCTACCTCTAGTGATTGGTGGCTTTACTATAAGAGAATAAAGTTTTATAAATAAGGGCAAAAGCAGAGTAAACCAAAGCAAAGGACATGTCATCTTGGTTGTCTTTTTTATCTGCACTATCCAATAGTGTAACTGTACTAGCCTCATGCAGCCAATGAGCTAATGAAATGTGGCTAGTGAGACTGAAGAACTGAATTGTTCATTGATTTAATTTTGGTTTATATTTAAATAGCCCCATGTGATATTTTCTTACATTAGTCTGTAAATGAATTTGGTGGTGTTTTTTAAATAAAAATGTTATGCTTGTACATACTGCTTTGTAGCAGACTTTGTTTTTGTTTTGTAGCAAACTTAATTTAGAAGGTATATGACACTTGCTCATGTCATTAGATACACTGTACATTAATTACATGCAGTGTTTTGATGAACATCTTTGTTAACTAAATCTCTGGGCCTGGTTTTAATTATTTCTTAGGCTAAATTGAAAGAAATAGAAATGCTGCAACAGGGATTAGGTGGATGGGTGAATAGATACACGGGTGACTGTATACCCTTCACCTACAGTCACCAGTTTTTAACATTTTTTCTCTGTGTGTGTGTGTTTACCTACATTTTTTTAACAATTTGAGTTACTTGACTTGTAGACATGACAACATGTGTCTCCTAAGAACAAGGGTATTCTACCATTAACCACAATACAATGATCACACTCAAGAAATTTACCATTAATGTACTATATAATTTCTCCAATTATCCCAGTAGTGTTCTTTATAACTTTATTTTGCCACTAGGAGTCAGCCAAGCATCACTCATTGCATTTACTTGTTAGTTTCCAGTTGTTTTTTTAATCTAGAACAGCCGTGGGCAAACTATTTTGAAATGAATAAAACTAAAAAAAAAAAAAAAAAGACCGTACCCTTTTATGTAATGATGTTTACTTTGAATTTATATTAGTTCACACAAACACTCCATCCATGCTTTTGTTCCGGCCCTCCGGTCCAGTTTAAGAACCCATTGTGGCCCTCGAGTCAAAAAGTTTGCCCATCCCTGATCTAGAAGAATTCCCTAGACTTTTTTTTTTTTTCTGTTTGTCTGTTTTTGGCTTTTTTTTATGTGTGTGTGCGCATGTAGTTTCAGTGGGCTTTGAGTTACGACTTAGTATTTTCATAGATGCTATTTAAGTAATTTATCCCTTCACTAAGTCAAATACCTTTTTGTTTTTAAGGTGGGTCATGATAACTGGGTACGTGGAGTTCTGTTCCATTCTGGGGGCAAGTTTATTTTGAGTTGTGCTGATGACAAAACCCTACGTGTATGGGATTATAAGAACAAGCGATGCATGAAGACCCTCAATGCGCATGAACACTTTGTTACCTCCTTGGGTATGTATGAGTTATGAGGTTTTTTGAGCAGATAGATTTTGGAGTGCCAGGTGTAACAAGTTTTATGTAATAACCATATGGACTTTTCCAGGTAAGAAATGACCATGGCTTTTAGGGCAGAATAGATTAAAAACTTAGTGAATCCCTATCATTTGTTTTAAATTCTCCTTTCCTTAATTCTCTCTCGCCATTGTCAACCTTATAATACAAAAATTACTTTCTCCATTGCACAATTTTGGTTCTGGAAACTAGAATTGTGAAGAGGATGCTTACTGATGACTCTAATAGGTAATTTTTCTCTCCTACTAGTTTTAAATTTCTCAAAGGAAATATTACTCAGCCCTTTTCTTCTGGCAGTTAAAAGCTATCATGTAATAGAAACTCAGGGAATGCTATTTAAGTTTAATAAGCATCTTTTAAAATATCTATATATATAAAAGCCTAATATGCAAAGTGTCTCCTTGGGAGTTCTACCAACTGGGAGTTCGATTGCTTGCTGTGACGTGCACTGACGGCTGGCACAGGGGAAGGGAGGCCCCAGCTGCCAGCCACTAGGGACCCTACCTATGTACGAATTTCGTGCACTGGGCCTCTAGTGTGTGTGTGTATTTTACTGATTTCAGAGAGGTAGGGAGAGGGAGATAGAGATGGAAACATCAGTGATGAGAATCATTAATTGGCTGCCTTCTGCAAGCCCCCACTGGGAATCAAGCCTGCAACCCAGGCATGTGCCCTAACCAGGAATCTCCAACTGTGACCTCCTGTTTCATAGGTCGATGCTCAACCACTGAGCCACGCTGGCTGGGCTAATAAGCATGTTTACTATCATCTGGACCTGAATCTAGAAGTGAAGAAAGTGAATACAGTAAAATATAATACATTAGGGTATGATTGATCTAATGGTGAAGGCAAAGCCTCAGCAGAATAGGGCTAATCCACGTCACAAGATGGTTACAAGGATTTAACATGAAGTGAATATAAACCGTTAGTATTTAGCTTGGAACATAGTATATGTTCAGTAAATAGATACATAAGGTTATCCTTGTAGATTTGAGTGTTTATTCAGCTTCATTTGGGATGGTGGTAGTGGAGGTAGGTTTGGGTATTTTTTTTGAGTTGGTAATAACAGGTTTTAATTAGTAAGTCTTAGTTTCCCTAATCTAGTTGATAACTTCCAAGGGTGGATGTGTGGGTGTGTATAGAAAAAAGTAGGGTATTCCTGGCCCTTGGACTTGCGTGTGTTGTGGCTTATTAAAAATTTTATCTGTTGCCGGAACCGGTTTGGCTCAGTGGATAGAGCGTCGGCCTGCGGACTAAAAGGTCCCAGGTTCGATTCCGGCCAAGGACATGTACCTGGGTTGCGGACACATCCCCAGTAGGGGATGTGCAGGAGGCAGCTGATCGATGTTTCTCTCTCATCGATGTTTCTAACTCTCTATCTCTCTCCCTTCCTCTCTGTGAAAAATCAATAAAATATATTTTTTAAAAAATTTTATCTGTCTCAACCTGATTTTACAAAAGCCTTTTCTTTTTCTTTCAGATTTCCATAAGACGGCACCATATGTGGTTACTGGCAGTGTAGATCAAACAGTAAAGGTGTGGGAGTGCCGTTGATTGAGTCTCTTTTGGCCCCTCCTCCTGATTTTCCTCTGGATGCACTCTGATGATACCATGGTTACCCTATTGAGCTCTGTTTAAATAAATATTGTCCTTTCATGTAAATTATTCTGGATGTAGATTGAGCTTATTAAATGTTACACACAAAGTATTCATGCATGGTGAATCCAAATTGTATACTGTAAATTTACATACGTTGTCTAGAAGTACCATAGGGTTTAAAAACCTGGGCTGGCATTGGTCACACCAGGCCTAAGAAGGCAGAAATTGAATAATTGAACTAGGGCACTAAGCTGAATAAATTGACAGTGTCATTTTATGTTGGATTATTAATTCCTGTTTTTCTTTCTGCTATCTGTTGGTGCCTGACTTAATGGCCTCATTTGGGGGAAAGCGGTGGTTATTAGGGTTTTTTTCTGAAATGTGTATTTATGTAACATCACTTAAGTGTGCTTAATAAATCTTTAAGGATGTTAGATAATAAGGCTACAATTCAAAATCTTCTGAACCATCTATGTAATTATTGAGGATTACAGATGGAATTTTTGTCATGACACATTTGCCAAATCAATAGGATACATTTGTTTTGGCAGCCTATCAAGCAAAGGCTAGTGGTATATTTATGTAAGAAAATGAGTGTAAATCTCAAATAAGAAAAATTTCAGCAGCTAATAGCAAATCATTTATTTCATTTGGGTCTTAATGCTTTGTATGCAGATTAAAAAATACTGTAATACTGTAAGCTTCTATTCTCCACATTAAACACACTTCTAGTTGTATTCTCCATACTACTAGACTGTGTAGTGATGTGACTTCCAAGTAGAATTTAATCTTCCCATTGAGTGTGTCATGATACAAATCACTATTCATTTTTGATGTTTTTTAGAGATGTGCAATGTGCATTACATAATGACAGAAAGATTGAAAAGCTTATGTATGCTCATTTTAAGGGAGAGGGAGAAATATAGCAGTTTTGTTTTTCAACAGGAATCTGACCAATTTGAACTGTGTTTAACTTGCAAGTTAAAAATGACAGGGTTTAATGGAGCGTGCATAAAATGTACTGTGTTTTCACCTTTTGTTTATATATAAATGTTTATAAGTATATGGACCTATCTATTAAGTGGATAAGTCTGTATATGTATATCACACACATACAACCTCCATGTCCTTGGGCCCTGGGTTTTTGAAGAAGTGCTAAAATACACAAATAGAATAAATCTTGCTGTGGAATACCGTGCTTTAGAATAAACCCTTTTTTATCTTAACGCTTCTGAAAACTAGGTCTGAGTCTATGGGAATTTTTCCCACTCACAGGAAAATCACTTCTGCCTAGCCAGTGTGGCTCAGTGGTTGGGCCTCAACCTATGAACCAGGGGGTCCACCCAGGTTTGATTCCAGGTCAGGGCACATGCCCTGGTTGTGGGCTCGATCCCCTGTGTGGGGCATGCAGGAGGCAGCCGATCAATGATTCCCTCTCATCATTGATGTTTCTCTCTCCCTCTTCCTTTCTCTCTGAAATCAATAAAAATATATATTTTTTAAAAATAATTTCCATTATCTGCCTCTACCCCCAATTTGGCAGTTCAGCATTTTACATTTCCCTGATACATTGTGTATTGTGATCCAAAGTTACTACAAGTAAATTTAAGAGAATTTTTGTCTATGACTTTGGAAACAATATTCCATTACAAATTATTAAAAAATTTTATTGCTTAGCTAACCAGGTTTTTTTTTAATGGTTATTTGAAAAGTTAATGAAATAACAAAACAGTTTAACAAAGAAATTTATTCTGAATTACATTTTATTCATTTGTTTAATGTGGTTTTTAAAACGTTCCTTTTAGTATTTAACGGAAATTTGGTTTCTGGAAAAGACAAAGGGTTAGAATTAATGTCCTGTAGATACACAGAGAATAGATTGTATATTTACTAAAAGTTTTATGTCTAGCTTGTGTATTTTTGTTTGTTTGCTTATTTGTTTTTAATTCCTGAAAGACCTCTCTGGAAGGAAAAGTGTTTTTGAGAACTAATGGCTGT
This sequence comes from Myotis yumanensis, assembly GCF_028538775.1. Classification (NCBI taxonomy): domain Eukaryota; kingdom Metazoa; phylum Chordata; class Mammalia; order Chiroptera; family Vespertilionidae; genus Myotis; species Myotis yumanensis. Next base: position 17,810,382 of record NW_027223767.1, on the reverse strand, counting down.
TTTTGAGGACAAAAATTACAACTTAAGCTAATTTCTTAAACTCAGTAGAGTAACTTTCAGGACAATACTGCCTCACAACCCTGCTCACACTGAGAAGTCTTTTTTTGTTTGTTTGTTTTCTCCTTAGCTGTTCTGACTGGATTTTTCTACAAAAGCTATGGGAAATATCTTTGTTCTTGTTTGCTGCTATTTCCTGTCCTGTTTTAAGAAATATACCTAGAAATGGTGCATCTTAACATTTGTTTGTACATGTATAAATGTCTTGTATTTTAACTCATTTTTAGCATGTAGCAACACAAATTGTTTAAGGGTAAGCCACAACATCTAGAAATCATTCATAGATACAAACAATAAAGGAAAAAATGGTACCGATTTAGGAGGAAACAAAGCTGCTGTCCACTGGGTTTTTTCTCCCGCAGCATACAGTGACTCTTGTTGACAAAGAAGGAGAGACATTGTTACTCTATAGACAAAGTTATCCTTCCTTGGGAGATTGCCACAGCCTGCTGCTTAGTTGAATTACCAGACATCCTCCATTTAAGAAGCAGCGAACATTGAATCTCAGGGATGGTCCTCAACTGGATCCAAATGTAAGGAGCCCTGTTTGAATAATGAGGGGGTGGGGGAGAGTGATCCATCCAGAATCCGATTTTCAGAGGTTTCCTGTACTGTTGTTTGAAACTGCCCTGTTGATGCCCTTTCTTCCTGTTTTCTCTGTCTGCTGTCTAACCCTGTGCCTTGCCTGGGATAAGTACAATGATGAGGTTACTGGTTTGGATTGTAAGTAGAGGAATTTATTGATTGGTTTAGAGGTTCACTGCTGCTTTGTCACTTTCTCAATCAAATTGGCCATTTATTTATGAAATAAAAAGCTGGTAGAATCGCATCCTCAGATGATTATTGACTTGTGTCTGTGTGAAAAGACATTCCAGTGCCACCCTAATATAACGTGCCCAAGAAGTCCTCGCTGCACTCTTGGAAGTGCAAGCCACGGAAACTGGTTTAGACATCACTTGGAGAATAGTTGCTTTTTGACATGGCATCTTGCACTTTAGGAGACTAAGACCGTCCAGTTTCGTCCATGTGTGGTGTGACCAATGGTGTGCCCAGAGCACTGCTCTAAAATCACTAGTGTTAGCAAGTCGTCCGGGCCATGGGGCGCTCACTGTAGTCTTTGGAAGCTTTGGCTCTAGATCACCAAGCCCTGTCTCCTTACTGTCAGTGCCCTGCTCTCCTGTTTGCCTCTTTCTGTTTCTGTGTGAACTTCCAGGTAATAATCACTCATTAAATAGTTTTTTGTAAATTTATTTAAAGAAAAACTATTTAAAAGTAAAGGATATTTTGTTTGTTGACAGTGGTGGCTTGATAATCCTTAAGCAACTGACGTTAAAAGTGTTGGATTGAAGGACAAGGCACTTAAAATGGTTCCTCTTTCTGTCCAGCTGTACATAAATCCAGTGTGTTAATCGAGATGATGCAAAGAAGACTCTCCTGGTAGAGAAGCAACATGTACAAAATTGGTGGAAAGGGCTTTTTTGTTTTTGTTTTTTTCCAGTGGGGTGGGGGGAGGGCAAGCTGGATTTACAAGTCACGACTGGACTGAACTGGCCTTTTTATCTTTCCACTATTATCATGTAAGTAGCTGCTTTCTTGTCCTGCCTATCCTTCCGTCATCCCTAAAGCTCACTCTGAAGATGACAAAAATAAACACAAAATCTTCGGGTTAGAAGTTGATTCTGACTGACACTGACACGAAGGCAAGCATTGATTTCATGAACGTTGCAGAGGTGGTGTTTGAAGAAAACAGTTCCCCAGATTGTAAGAGTTAACTGAAGATGTTGACACAATTTTAAAAAATCAGTAAAGGAATGTATATAATATTGCTCTTGTGTTTTACAGTAAGATTTGTTGCTCTCAGACTGTGTAAAACAAAAATTTATTCATGTTTTCTGCATATTAAAAAATCTTATTGTACCAATTGGTAAACTATTAAATGCCTATAAACCTAGATGTGATTTTTTTTTGTTTCCTTGTGCACAGCTTTAAAACTTTGAGTCCTCATAGGAAGTGGGACTGTGTTAAGCCCAGTCATAGAGGAAGACAGACGGGTGGCAGGGCCTTGATGGAAGGCCTTTTGTCCTTTAGTAGTGTCAGCACTGCCTTTTCTGTCTGCTTCGTCCTCACTATTTGGAGCATCAGCTGTAGGGGCTCTTGTGGAATCTGCCAGCTGCAGACTGTTTCCAAGGACCCTCTCCTTTCTGAGCAGGCGCCCTTCCCTCCAGCAGCCTTTTCTCACGGTGTCTCTACAGCTGAGGCCAGAAAGCTGAAGCCAAGAATGACCTATTATAGCCCCTCGTAAAAAGACTTGGCCTTCTTATGGTGATCAAGGCCCAGAGAGTTTTGTTTTACGTTTTGAATGATGTGTGCCAAGAGTGTTCACCCTTGCCCCAGGAAACCCCACAGCTTTCTCTGTGCTTTAAAGTGCTTTGTGTTTTATTTTTAAAATGATCTTAGACATTGATTTTTTTGTTCTACTTTATGCATTTTTTGCTTGATTTTTCTATTGAATTTATAAGGTGACACTGGTTAACAAAATTATATAGGTTTCAGGTGCACAATTCTACGATATGTCATCTGTACACTGTACTGTGTGTTCACCACTCCAAGTCAGTGGTTGATTTTTGTATGTTCCCTGACCAGGGATCAGACTGCAACCTTGGTGTATTGGGATGGTGCTCTAATCAACTAAACATGTTGGACATCCTGCCTTTCAGCCCCAGTCTACTGCTCAGTTAGCGCCCAGTGTCTTTAGGACACACGAGAAGTCTCCAGGCATTTTTATGGATAAAGGACTTGCTGAACGCTGTGGTGGTTCTTACAGCCCAGTTGTTTTCCTGCCTCCTACCGGCAGTAGCCTCTTCCCCCCCAAATGGGAAGCTGGGCCAAGAGCACCAGAGTAATTTGAAGTTACAGTTCCCTGCCGTTTCCTTGCAGCGCTTCTCTTTCCCTAGGCTAAGACCACTTTCCCTAGGGGTGTTCTAGCCTTAGGGAATTTAGCTGTTCAAAACCTGTTGAGTGACTCACTGACATGTCACACACACATCAAGCTTGGCTTCTGAGATTCAAGGTTATGTCTGTCCCTGATGAAGGATGAGGGATAGGAAAGGGGAAGACTTGGTGGAGAAATGGTGTTGCATCCATGTACTTAAACCAGGTGATGGCTGCTGTCCTTGTTTAGTCTTTGGTGAAACGACTTTCATACAGACACAATTCTCACCTGCTGGCATGTAAGAATTCTCTAGCAAGTGATTCTCCAATGTTCCCAGGTTAGCAGCATCAGCATCACCTGGGAACTTGTTAGAAACGCCAAGTTCCTTGGCTCCATCTCATACCTACTGTACCCAGAACAGGATGGGACCAAGCAAATATATCTTCACAAACCATCCAGGCAGCTCTGCTGCAGGCTCAAGTCCGAGAACCACTGCTCTAAATGACTCAGCTAACTTCTTGTTGAAGGAGAGATTTGGACAAGTCACTAGTCCCTGGGCCCCACAGCTGGGGTTGGAACTCAGTTCTCTTTCACCATCACTTTGACACGTGCAGTTTGTTCCTTTGTAAATACTGAGTATGGTCATCATTCCCACTTGGTCACCAGCCCTCTTTTTTTTTTTTTTTTAATATATTTTTACTAGAGGCCCAGCGCGTGAAATTGCGTGGCCCCACCCACCCGCGTGCCTCGCCACACTCGCAGTCCCGCCCACCCACGCACGCCTCCTCGTGCCCGCTTCACCACGCCCCGCCCACCCGCCAACTGCCAGTCTTTCTGTAATTGGACCCTTGCTGTGGGCCACAGGGGAGTGACCAAGACGTGCTCCATGCACTTACTGGTGACTGGTCATTTGGTTCTTCCGGCATTCTGGCCACTGGCCTTTTATAATATAGATTGATTTGAGAGGGAGAGGGAGGAGGAAATATCAATGATGAGAGAATCATTGATTGGCTGCCTTCTGCACACCCCACACTGGGGATCAAGTCCACAACTCAGGCATATGCCCTGACGGAATCAAACCATGACCTCCTGGTTCATAGGTCAACACTCAACAACTGAGCCACACTGGCCGGGGCCAGCCCTCTTAGGGAATTACCTACCATTTGAATGCCTGTTAGGTGCCAACACTTACCTTATTCTCAATATACACCTTTATTCTCACATTACTTCCTAGTGGTAGATATTAGCACACTTTTAGGAACTAGAAAACGGGCTCAGTTGTTAAGTCATATGCCAAGGGTATTAATCTAATTAAAGGGTGAGTTGGGATGAACCCAAATACACTTGCTCTTTCTCTTATCTGGTTCTGCTTGTATAAAACATCTTATTCACTATTTTAAATGTAAGAAGGACCTTCTGACATCTTTTAAGCAATTTTTAAACTTAGTGATGCAAGAAAGGCCCTCATCCCATCCCTGAGCACCTTGCTCACATTACAACCGTCCTGCTAACTCTGCTGTGGGATGGCCATTAAGAACGAGATGGAGCCTGCCCGGCCTGACTCAATTGTTGAGCATCTACCAATGAACCAGGAGGTCACGGTTGGATTCCCAGTTGGGGCACATGCCTCGGTTGCTGGCTCAATCCCCAGTGTGAGAGGGGTGCAGGAGGCAGATGATCAACGATTCTCTCATCAATGTTTCTATCAATCCCTCTCCCTTTATAAAAATCAATAAAAACATTTTTTTAAAATGAGGTGGAGGCTGGGAATGCTTAAGCAAGAATTGGGTTGCCCACACTTGCAATTAGGAAGACTCATCCATCATTTTACATGAAATGACTTTGTTCTCAGGATAACTGTGTATTGGTCTGCATCTTTTTTAAAAAATTATTTATTGTTTAAAGTATTACATGATTCCTTTTCCCCCCATTGACCTCTCCCTCCTCATTCCCACCCCCCTCCTCTTTTTAAAAAAATGTTTTTATTGGTTTCAGAGAGGGAGAGATAGAAACATCAATAAGAGAGAATCATTGATTGGCTGCCTCCTGTACACCTCACACTGGGGATCAGGCCCACAACCCAGGTATGTACCCTGACCAGGAATCAAACCATGGCCTTCTGGTTCATAGGTCAATGCTCAACCACTGAGCCACGCCAGCCGGGCTTTTTTTCTTCTTTAAATATATTTTATTGATTTTTTACAGGGAGGAAAGGAGAGAGAGAGTTAGAAACATCGATGAGAGAGAAACATCGATCTGCTGCCTCCTGCACACCTACTGGGGATGTGCCCACAACCAAGGTACATGCCCTCGACCGGAATTGAACCTGGGATTTTTTCTTTTTTTTAATCAATAGGTTTGCCTACTTAATAGGGGTATTTCACTTTCCATTGAAGAGGGTCACCTGCCCTCTCTAGGTGTCCTGATTATGCATGCCTTATTTGATCTGCTAATTTAGACTCTGTTAGGGATGAGGAAATACATCCAGATACCTTATTCTCAGATATTTAAGAATTCCTCAATCAAGTTTGTTTTCTCAGTATTCATATTTAACAATGACAGGTAGAGGGTAGGAGTGCAGACAGATGATACCTTAAAAGTTTAATTTGGTTATAAGCCTTTAAAAAATATTTTTAAATTATAAAAGTAGTATGTGTTAAAAGAAATCAAAAACAGAAGAAAAGCCCTAGCTGGTTTGATTCAGTGGCTACAGCGTAGGCCTGTGGACTGAAGGGTCCCGGGTTCAATTCGGTCAAGGTCCTGTACCTTGGTTGCAGGTTCCCCGGCCCTGGTCAGGGTGCGTGCAGGAGGCAACCAATCAATGTCTCTCTCACATCACTGTTTCTGTCTCTCCCTCTCCCTTCCATTCTCTAAAAATTAATGGAAAAATATCCTCAGTGAGGACTAACAACAACAAAAAAACAGAAGAAAAGTTAGAGTGGAAAGTGAAGGACCAGCGTAGGGGACAGAAGAACACATGGTGGGTATGGCTCACCATTTAGTGAGACTTCATTTCAATCTTGAACAGTTGCCCATCCACACAGACCACGATCTAAAAGGTGCCAGTTCTCTCACTAACCCTTCCTATGGATACCACCACGCACTCTTTTTTAAAAGACTGAAGTCTGTTTACTAGGGGAAGGAGAAAGGGTTAATTTCACACCCAGAGCCTCGTTTCCTTGAGAAAACAATAGCTCCTTGTCATTTAGTTTGTTAAAAGGTATCTGACACCACTAATATGCTTAAGGAATCAACCATGAAAAAGGGGCCTCCTCAGGTGACTAGCAGGTACAGTAGGAATTAAGCCTGATCCATTCTCAGCTTCACAAGATGAGGCCGCATTTCTGGAAGTGCTGTGAAGCAGGTGACCAGATGGAGGTCACAGGAAGGCATGAGACTGTAAAGGGGTGCGGGGGACATGGGGAGGGGTGTCGGCAGCATATGTCAAGGTACCCAGGGCAATCTTTCACTTGAAAGAAAAACCTCAAGGCAGAGATGTCCTTTTTCCAGTTGGCTTAGGAAAACTAAGACATTAGGGTTGCAATTTTTTTCTTTTTAGAATGTCAAAGACACAATGAACGCTCCACGTTTTTAAAAAGGCACTCAAGCCCTAGCTGGTTGCTCAGTGGATAGCGCGTCAGCCTGCAGACTGAAGGGTCTCAGGTTTGATTCCGATCAAGGGCACATGCCCACTGGCTTGATTCCCCAGTAGGATGTGCAGGAGGCAGCCAATCAATGATTCTCTCCCATCACTGATGTTTCTATCTCTCCTCCCTTCCTCTCTGAAATCAATAATAATAAAAAAAATGGCATTTAAGAGTGCAGGAGTCCAAGGGCTTGCCTGCTCCAGAAAGGGATGGCCAAACAGCAGCCACTACCCGTAATGAGACTTCCCCTCCTCTCAGACAGGTCCTCTCTACCCCCAACATAACTTCCACTTCACAGCCCTGCCCAAGCATTCAGGGTGGATTCTCCTTCCGGCACCTCACTAAGCCCCGCCTTAGCATGGCACTATAGCCAGCCGAGTGCTCCTAGCTTTCCTGGTCTGGGGATGCTACCCAACCCTCCCTACTCAAAGGGACAAGGACAGATGCCTGGAGTTCGGTGCTCAGTGACCTATCAGGCCAGCCCAGGGCCTGGGCCACCTTAAGCACCCTTCAGTCCAACTGGCCTTCACTCCAGCCTGTGTCACATGAAACTCCATGGAGGAGCGCGTCCCAGCCTTTCATCTTACCATGGCAGCCAGGTGAAAACCCTAGCCAGGTGCCTGTGATCCACCCCCTTCCCTCCCACTTAAATGACATTACGATAACTTTGAATTTGACCTAATTTTTACACATTCAAGTGCTTTAAACTCTTTTACTAATAACATTTCTGACAACAACTCTCATAAGTAAGACTGGAACAGAACACACCGGAGGGGCTGGGGCAGTAGGTTTCAAAAACTCACTTTATTCCAATGTGAAATGAAGACGTGATGGTTTAAAAACAAGAAAAAGTTCTTGATCAGCTGTGGGGATGCTTCGATTACTAGCTCACGCCCACTCCCTTTGAAACAAGGTGTTTGGACAGACCATACCCATAAGCAGCTCCCCCAGGCAGAGGTCCCACCCCTGGAACGGGTCCTTGTGAGAGGTCCCCCAAGCTCACAAGGGTGGCGACCTCCCCCAGTCAGGGCTCCAACAGCAGGCACAGAAGCAGCACAGGCAGGCGGGAGAGGGAGCAGCCGGGCCTGTGGGGCCACCACCTTTAGTGCCTCCCCATCTTCCACACCCAGAGGTACTCTCTGTTGAAGGTGCTTGTGTGGCCAGGACCAGGGAGGGAGCTGGGCTCCACAAACAAATGACAATCACTCCTGTACCTGGTAACTTACCCCAGAATCCATGATTCAGCCCCGGTTCCCCTCGGCCCGTTCCCTACCCACTCCCACTGTGCGTTAGGCAGCTCAGGTTAAAGTGGTGAGAAGTATACATTCAGACTGCAGCCCCCCAGGGATCCCCAGCTGAGGAGTAGGGAGGCAGACCAGTGGGCCTGGGCACAGGGGTATCTGGGAACCCCACTGTCCCCCCCATGCCTTCCCCAAGCACAGCCAGGCCAGGCCCAACCATGACTAGTAAAGCCACTGCAGCTCTCACCTTGCCACAGAGCTAAAGTGCACCCCAGCTCTCCAGCCCTGCCACAGAGCTGACTCCCCATCCCAGTACACAGGAAAGCACCCCTCTTTCGGCTTCAAACCTGGACTTTTAGCCAGGTTGGGCCCAGGGGTAGTGGCAGCAGAAGCAGCAGCCGTAATGTCAAACATACAAATGACCTGAGAAATCGCATCTGCACGTCACCCACTCCGAACCGACTCGGGCTATGTACAAGTTAGGAAGGACGGATCAAGACGCTCGCTCACGGGCATGGACACACTCGCACACACCTGCTCGAGGATGGGGCGCCTGAGGGGCACCTGTCTCCCAGCTGGGAACCGATGCCCACACACTCCACTCAAGTGTCTTCAATTAGGCCTCTCATCAGCATTTTCATTGAACCAGTGCAAAAACATCTCTCGGGGGCAGACAGGCCAGGCCAGGGTCCCAGGAGGATGCTGGGGGGAGGGCTGGGGTTGGAAATGTGGAAGGATAGGGACTCGCTTCCTCTCCGGATCTGCAGGGCGTGCCCCCTCCTCCTGGAGTCTGGGTCACTGGGTAATGGGGCAGCTGACTGTCCATCTGTCTCTCCCTTTCTACCCCTGTGAGCTGGGGGAAGGAGGGTCCTTGGCCTGGGGCTGGGAGGCCGCATCCTCGGGGGCCCCTGCGGGCTCAGGCTCGGTGGCCATGGGCTCTTCCGCCTTGTCCCTGCTTCTGCTGGCTTCCTGGAGCTGGTGCCGCCGCGCCACCTCAGCTTTCAGGTTCTCCAGGTCTTTTTGGCTGAGTAGAAGGATAGGGGTGAGGGTGGAGGTCAGAGCGGGCCCAGGCCCCCCCCACCTCACTGGCTCTGCTGAAACTTAAACCTGGGACAAAATCAGACTCTGAGCTTTGTTCGGTGAGAGACAGGCGTGAAGAAAGTGCCTCCCTTCCCTCCCCGGAGCAGTAAGGCCCCGAAGTGCTGAAAAGCGAGGAACTCCATGCACCTGTCAGGGCCCTCAGTTAAGGCCTGGCTCCCACTCTCCTTTACACCCAGTTCAAACCTGCTGCAGCTGTGGTGGCTGCCACAGGAGATCACCCCCAGAAAACGAGAGTGGGGAGGGTGTGCCACACACAGAAGGTCCACTACTAGCTCCCTAACCACCGACTGACCAACCCCACGTCCCCCGTGGGAGGGAGACAGCAGCGAGGGGCCGGCCATGAGGCGCAGACCTACACTGGGATCGCAGGAAGCCAGAGAAAGAACGAAGCCACTCTTGACCGACTTGGAAAGGGCGCCAAGATACATTAAGTGCAGAAAACACACCTATGTGCATGGTTTGCTACTCTAGTTTTGTGTAAAAAAAGGGGAGGGGGAGATGACAGCTGTTTGTTTGCTCAATTATGTGGTGTATTTCCAGAAGGATTCACAAGGAACTTCTCACCCCTGGGTGTATTTCCCAATGTTGAGCCACGTCAGTGTATTATGCTTTAAAAGACAAGACACTAAAGGCCAATTCCCCAAGGGGCGTGGGGACAGGAGGAGGGGCCTCACCTGAGTGGAATGAAGAGGATGCCGTTGATAACATTGAGCTGTTCCAAGACACTGGCCATGCTGGGGGCTGTGAACTGAGGGTGCCAGGGAAGATGAGCCACTGTGTGGGCACCGGGAGGCTGGGGAGGGGGCCACCCAGCTCTGTCCCGGACACACCTTGAGGGGCGGGATGTTGGCGCTGGAGCCATTGCGATAGATCTCGTTCATGGTGCGCTGCAGGGCCACGGCCTGCTGGGTCAGGCACTTGAGGTACTCGGAGCTCTCCTTGGTCTTCTCATGGTCCTCACCCAGCTATGGGGGCAAGAGCGGCACAGGCAGGGGTCAGGGCTGCCCAAGAGCCCAGCCGCTCCCCACAGCTCCTGCCGCGCCCCCCGCGCCCCCACCGGCCCCTGCTGCGGCCCACCTGGGTCTTATAGATGGTGTAGCCATCTTTCTCGTGCTGCAGGGCTGACCGGAACTCGGCTTTGCTCTCATAGACCCGTGCGACAAGATGGTGGCTACAGGAAGGACAGGAGTGGGCCGGGGCAGTGGCAGCCTAACGAGGGTGTGCAGACTAATCTTGGCCCTGCTCTGGAATCTACCCGGGGCGAACAATCAAGCCCAGGACTCGGGGGGAATAGAAGGTGAGGGAAACTTCCTCAGGAGCCAGACCGAGGACAGGCAGCGCTGGGTCCCGCGCCCGTGCTCAATCCAGGTGCTTCCTGGGACCCTGTCCCTATGGCCCTGGGCCCCCCACCCCCTAACCCAAGGCAGCCTCACCTGAGGGCCACTTTGAGGGACTTGGGCCCGTGGTACTTGGTGCTGACAGCCAGCGCATTCTCCAGGAAGCGCAGCGAGAGGTCATACTCCATCACCCCATGCAGCACCAGCCCGATGTTGTTCTAGGGGCAGTCGGAGGGCCCTGGTCAGCTCCCGCTCCCCTGGGACTGAGGCTCGTCCCGCCACCCCTCCTCAGCACTCACGTCCAGCAGTGCCATCTCAGGGTGGTCTTCTCCAAACACGAGCAGTGTGAGGTAGCGGGCACGGTACAGCAGGCTCAGGGCGGTGGACAGCTGGCTGCTGGCAAAGCAGTACAGGGCCAGGTGCATCTGCAGGGGCAGCCGTGTCAGGCCAGGGTGGCCACGGGCCCCACCCAGCTGTGCAGCCCCTGCCCCAGGGGCCACTCACATATTCCTGGATGGTGTTGGGGTGCTCGATGCCCATCACTCGCTCGCTCATCAGCACAGCCTTCTGTTGGTTACTCAGGGCCTGGAGAAGCGGGGAACTGTCATCCGGGCGGGTGCCCGTCCCACACCCACCTGCCTGACCTGCTCCCTGAGCCCCACAGTCGCTTGGCCGTGGTCCCCTCTGGCTGCACTTTCTATGTATACTTTGGGCAAAGGCAGCAGAGAAGGGGTCAAAACTCAGCTGCTATGACCATGGAAGTCTACGCCGCACTCGGAGACTGTTTCACCTTTAATAAACCTGTCTTGAGCCCTTTTTTCTCCTAACAAAACCTATGTAAATACATATATATAAATCTAAAGTTGTGCTAAAGTATCAGTAATAACCTTTAAAAAACTATACATAGCCCTAGCCCAGTGATGGCGAACCTTTTGAGCTCGGCGTGTCAGCATTTTGAAAAACCCTAACTTAACTCTGGTGCTGTGTCACATATAGACATTTTTTGATATTTGCAACCATAGTAAAACAAAGACATATTTTTGATATTTATTTTATATATTTAAATGCCATTTAACAAAGAAAAATCAACCAAAAAAATGAGTTCGCGTGTCATCTCTGACACGCGTGTCATAGGTTTGCCATCACTGCCCTAGCCAGTGTGGCTCACTGGACAGAGCATCGGCCCACAGGTTGAAGGGTCCTGGATTTGATTCCAGTCAAGGGCACGTGCCTGGGTTTGATGGGAAGGAACCAATTGATGTGTTCTCTCTCTCACTTCCATGTTTCTCTCTCTCCCCCTCCCTTCCACTCTCTACAAATCAATGGAAAAATAGCCTCAGATGAGAATTAACAACAACAAAACCTACATAGACAAAAGCCTCTGATAGCAGGGCAGTGGGGCGCCGACGCCCACCTGCCCAGGAAGCGGCCTCCTAAAGCCCTGGGCCGACCAGGCAGGTGACCACCACCAGGCCACATGCAGGTGGAAGACGACAGGACACTGCCAGCAGCTCCACAGAGTGCTTACACGGTCCTAGGTGAGTCCCAGAACTCATCCTTCCCATCGTCCCTGTGAAGGGAGGCCCGGCCTTCACCCCACTTTCATGGCAGCTCCCCAAGGATGTAACTATCCAGTGGTGGAGATGGGGGAAGGAAGCCCAGGCAGAGCAGGTGACCCCGGGGTCCCCCTGGTCTCGGCCTGCTCCTCCCTGTGCCCCCTGCCCCTACCACGTAAGTAGGGCCTCTCCAGTTCCTGCTGCTCTGGGGGCTGAGAACACAGGCCTGGCTCCCTCACTTGCCAGCCCCCAATGCCAGCCCCACAGCCCAGCGGGTGCTCAAGGCCCACCTCGGCGTAGTCGCCCATAATGTAGTGGAGCCGGGCGAGGAGGCGCAAGCAGGCGCAGATCTCCACGTGCATGGCTCCGTACACGTTGTTGAACAGATTCAGGGCCTCATTGATGAGCTCGCAGCCCTCCTTCAGGAAGCCTGCAGGGCACGGAGGGGAGCGAGGTCAGGGCCGAGCCAGGAAAGCCCCTCCCCCCGGCCACACCTGGCCACGCACCCTGCTGTACTTTGGCCTGTCCGCTCTGGAAGAAGTGGAAGGCATCCGAGGCCTTGGGGTTAACGTGCTTGACCACGGGGAAGATGTTGAGCACATCCTCCTCGGTGAAGGCAGGCTTGTGGCGGCTGTCGAAGCTGTACTCCTTCAGCAGGATCTGGGGGCACAGCCAACACCCACAGCAGCCTCAGCCCGGGGTCGCATGGCCAGCACCTCCCACCCGAAGCACATGTGGGGAGAGCCACCCCCCACAGGCCTGGGGACCTTGCGGAGCCGGTGCACGGAGGGACACGGCCCCGCGCCTACCTGGATGCCCGTTTTGAGGGAGATCTCCCGCAGCAGCGTTATCTTCTGCAGCCCGTAGGTCTCCACAGCCTGGTCCACGGACTCACTGGGGGAGAAGTGGCAGACGGCTCCCAACGCTGCCCCTTCTCATCAGCTGCCACTCCCCCTGAGCCGCCGCCTTTGCTCTCCAGGACTCAGCTCTCAGCCCCAGTTCCCCAAGCAGCTCCCTCCTCCTCCGCTCCTGTCTGCCCTTGGGCTGTCAGGGGTCCCAGTGCCTGCACCCCCTGCCACTCACGCACCACTCGAGGGTGAAGTCAAAGTAGTTCTTGGCCTCCTGGCAGATGTTCTTCCAGAGCTCCTGGGGGGTCATGACGGCCCAGGCGGTGTTGTCTGCCGCCCCTGGAGGCCGGTTTCTCCGCCTCCTGTTCCTCTTCTTGGAGACCAGCTCATCGGCGGGCAGATGGGCCACAGGGTTGGGGTAGGAGCTCAGGAAGCAGTTCAAGAAGTGACTGATGGCAGCTGACAGGCCTGAGAGTTCGACTCCCTGCAAGTTTGGACCAAAGTCACGAGGGCCCTTGGGCCCCAACCCAGGGCTCTTCCTCAAGACCCCACCTACCCGGCTGGGGAGGAAGTGGAATACCTGTAAGTACGTCTTGAAAATGTGCTTGGCAGAACGGGTGATGAGCTCGCCAATGCCGATTTTCTACAAAGGTTCCGAGAGGAAAGTCCGGTTGGTGCCAGGCCTCCAGCCGGGCACCAGCGACTCACCTCCCGCCCTGAGCACCACTCACGTAGATGTGGTCCAGCTGGTCTCGGGCCGGGCTCCGGAGCACCAGGTCCAGCACCTTGCCCAGGTAGCGCATGTTGATGCCTCGCTGGCGCATCACCTCAGACAGCGTGGCCCCGTCCATGGGCAGCACCACGTGGTCTGTGCAGTCCTTCACCTGCAGGCTGCAGCATGTCAGGCTCCCCCCGCCCCACCCCGCCTTCTCCAGCCCTGGGCTTCCGGGGGAGCTCACATTATCACGAAGCCCCTCCAAAAGGGAAGCAGGGGACGAAGACCCCAGCTCCCAGTGGGGAAGAGGGAAGGAGACAAAGCAGCAGCAAGGACCAGCAAGGAGGTGAGAATCTGCCCCCCAGCCTTTCACACAAGCCAAGGAAAATGGGTGACTGCCAGGCCCACTTGGTGGGGAAACGGGGACAAGGGAGCCCTGCTGGTGCTGAACTGAGAGCCCTGTGGGCAGCAAAGGCTCCTCTGACCAGGAGGGAAGGAGCAGAGGTGACCCCTTGGGACCAGGGTAGCTGGCACAGCAGGCTCAGCTCAAAGGTCTGAGACAAGAGCACCACCTGGTCACGGAGCTGTCCCTGTAGGAGCAAACATCCCCGGCACCCCCGGGGCCTACACGTAAAGCTCGAGAGGGAGAGGAGGGCAGGACCCCTCACCTTCTCTCCCAGGTGCCCCCCATCCCTGTCAGCCATCCGTCACACAGGGGCTCAGAGGCCCAGACCCCCGCTGCCGGCCACACGGAGGGCACGGAGGAGCAGAGCATGTGCCTGAGGCCCCCCTTGGCTGCTTTGGGTCAGGCAGGGACAAGCACTTCGCCCTGCCTGCCTCTCAAGTCAGCAGGTCTAAAGAAGTCACTCCTGTGAAGGTCCCACCAGCCTCCAAAATCTGTACCAGCCCCTCCCCGCAGCCCCCGCCCCTGCGGCCAGTCCCTCACCAAGCCGGGGATCTGGCAGGAGAGCAGGAAGGCAGCAGCGTCTTTGAGCAGCTGTTTCTGGTCCCGCACCTCCTCCTGGCAGGACTCGGGGAAGCGGACCCCTGCGGGAGGGGGAGCACGGGCTTGAGCCGGGTGAAGGGAGGTGGGGGCAGCAGGCAAATGCCATCGCTCAGGTTGGGGAAGGGTCCACCAGCATCGAGGCCCTAAGGTGACCCCAAGGTGAGCCCAGATTCTGCCCACCCCGCTTCACCACCTGCCTGGTGAGAAGATGTCCGGGTTGAAGCGGACGTCGAAGGCCGTGCTGCTGATGGAGCCGACTGCCTTGCACGCGTTGCGGATCACCTCCCGGCTCCGTGGGTCTGCTGTGGAGACATGGCCCGCTGGGAGGCAGCCCATCCACATCGTGGCCAGCTGTCCCTACCCACTCTGTCAGGCTCAAGACCCCCCCCGCTCCCCGAAGAGATGAATGCCTGCCTCTCTTGGGACTGGGTCTGGAGCTGCCCGTGAAGCCCCCGCTGCCAGGACAGGTCTGGGGCTCCCCCAGCACCCACAGCAGCCCACCTGTCCCGTCGTCCGAAGCGATGGTCTCTGCCAGCTCCTTCACCTTAGCCAGGCCACTAGCATTGCCTCCCTCCTCCTCACTTCCCTCGGGTCCCAGAGGGTCTTCAGACTTGGACTCCAGGGAGGGTGGGCTGCCGTTTTCCAACGAGGTGGAGTTCTCCATCTTGCTGGCTTTCTGCTGCATCAGCTGCAGGGCAGCCAACTTCATGAAGAGGAGGTACCTGGTGCAGCACATGGGGCAGAAACAGGATGGGAAAGGGGTCGGTGGCAGCTTCCCTGGCCTTCAAGCTGCCTGCTGGGACCAGAGCCAGGCCCCAGGCTCCTCGCCTCCTGGGATTAATGAATGTTGGGGCTGGAGCCCTGACGGCAAGGGAACACAACCTGACGTGTGCAAGTACCAACACATCCAGCCCAGCAACTCTACCAGGTGGCAGCAGGTCACAGCAGAACCCAAGATCCTCCCCGACAGGAAGAGGACAGCTGGGGTGGAGTAGGGGCCAGGGAGTGGCTCACCACACAGGCCAGGGCTCTCAGGATTGACAGGAACCCACTGGCATGGGGAGAGGGAGGATTATTCGTGGTGTGGGACATTTGATGTGGCCGACTCTTACGCATTAAATGCCAGCAGCCTCGACACCCCCTGCCCCTCCTCCCAGCCCCGGACCCAGCAGATTCAAAGACATCCCAGCAGATTTCCACACGCTCTCTAAGGGAACAGGGCCCCTTCGGTTGAGAGCACTGCCTAGCTGATCACTGGTTTGTGAGCCTGACCGAGTGGGTAGGGCTAAGCTGACTCTGTAATGACTGTGGCCAGGGCTGGCTCGTCTCCACTTTCCAAAGCCACTCCCATCAAGATCCGGCCCAAAAGCACCCATTGCTGCGAGCAGCCTGGCCCAGCCGCCCCACAAGCCTCGCTCCTCACCTGTGCTCCACGAAGGCATCCACCAGCTCCTGGCGCAGGCAGCACAGCTTGTGCCGGTGGGTGCGGGGGAAGCCAGCGCGGGTGCACTCCTCGGGCAGC
Source organism: Myotis yumanensis (assembly GCF_028538775.1). Taxonomy (NCBI): domain Eukaryota; kingdom Metazoa; phylum Chordata; class Mammalia; order Chiroptera; family Vespertilionidae; genus Myotis; species Myotis yumanensis. Next base: position 17,794,420 of record NW_027223767.1, on the reverse strand, counting down.
CGCTCGCCGGGCACAGGGAGGAAGTTGAGGTCAGGGGGGAAGGTGCGCAGCAGGTCGAGGATGTAGTGGCGCCCGTCGTTGCCAATGATGCCCTTGCACTCCACGGAGGAGCAGAGCTCCACCTCCTCGTCGCGGTCGTTGAGCACCCGGTGCCTCAGGATCTTGAGGGGCCGGCTCGTGCGCTCCAGAAGCTCCAGGTATCTCGGGTGGGACACCACTGTCTTGCCGAAGTCGATGGAGCCATAGATGACACTCTGCTCCTGGTCCCGCTCCAGGATGCCGGGGATGATGGACTGGGCCGTGACGCGGTAGCCGCGGTAATCCACCACCACCGTTCCCAGCGTGTACAGCCCCTCCACGTCCACCGCGTTGTACGTGCGCACACCGTTCAGGTCATTGGCAGGTGCCACATAGGCCGCCACGTCCCCGCCGAAGTCCTTGTAGTGGTCTCGGACATCAAAGCCCAGGCTGAAGAAGATGTTGTTCCAGATGAACATCTGCATCTTGGTCTCCTCGCTGGGGTTGATGGCCATCACATTGCCATCGATGACTGCCATGGCGCCCCGCGTGGCCGCTGCCGTGAAGTCGCTGTGCACCTGCGGGGGAAGGGCCGAGGTTGGGAGGGTCCCACCTGGCCACGCTCACCGTGGTGGAGGCTAGCAGGCTACCTCGGGGGCCGAGGGCTCTATGCTGTTTCCTCGCGTTTAGAAAAAGGCAAGAAACCGCCCCCCCCCCCTTTTTTTTTAATATATTTTATTGATTTTTTACAGAGAGGAAGGGAGAGGGATAGAGAGTTAGAAACATCGATGAGAGAAACATCGATTCAGCTGCCTCCTGCACACTCCCCATTGGGGATATGCCTGCAACCAAGGTACATGCCCTTGACCGGAATCGAACCTAGGACCCTTCAGTCCGAAGGTCGACGCTCTATCCACTGAGCCAAACTGGTTAGGGCAAGAAACCCCTTTTTTGAAAAAAACATCACTTATGCTCAGACTTCAAAACTTAGCGCTTAACAAGGAGCGGGAGGACTGGCACGGGTGTGGGGCCCACCGATTGTGTGCCGGGTGACTCAGGTCTAAAGAGCAGGGACAACAGAATATGGAACTTTACAAGTTGTCTGAGAGATTACAGGCGGTCAGGCCTATGAAACACCTCGCACTGACCCTGATAAAGTTAGTACCCAAACATTTAGATCTTATTTTCACCATCATCATCTCTAGGCGGTAAGATTATCAAAGACTTTAACTTTACCTGTTTTTTGAAAGCACTGTTTTTCCTCAGGTCTCTTATCTCAGTAAAAGCACTAATAACATTACAGTGGGGCATCTGTGCCAGGCAAGAACCTGATGGCAGTTAGTGGAGGGCAGAGAGCTGAAATGGACCTGGCCACTCAGCCCATGCGAGGGCAGGTCCCACCCTGCCTGTGGGCTCCAAGTCTCAGAGAGGCAGGAAGAGGAGTTGGGGGAGAGAGGGTCTGCCAGGAGGCAGAGGCTAGCAGAGCACACTGCAGGGTACCCTGTCAGCCCACCCGGGTTTCCTCTTTCCCAAAGAAAACAAAAAAAAGAAGAAAAAGAAAGAAAAGAAAACCAGCAACGGTGCAGGTGGGCCTGAGGCTGCAGTCAGGCACGAGGGACATGGGCACCTTGAATATGGCTCTTTCCCGAAGCAGCCGCTCAGGCAGGTTCTTGCGGGGCAGCTCCCTCGTGGTCTGCAGCTCCTCGTTCCAGTCCCGGGTCTGGAGAGGGACCAGGGAGGGAGACACTGGCTCAGCCTGTGCCCCACAATCTGTGCTGGGCAGCTCCTTCCTCCACTTCCCCATGGACAGCCCCACAGGCTCCCACGTGAGCAATACAGAAAAGCAGATGGAGCTTCCAGGGAGGCGCACAGAATCCAGCCCGACACCCACCAAGGGAGGGGGAGGGAGGTGCCCGGGGAGGGCAGGGCCAGGCCGCAGGCACCTGTCCAGGAATGTGCTCCTCGTAGCCCAGCCTTGAGGTGTAGGCATCCTCCGCGCGCACGCAGTCCATGGCATGCTCTGCCTGGGGAGCCGTCCAGCTGTACACCTGGAACGGGGTGGCAATCCTCTCGAACGGGTGGCGCTGGACCCTATGGCAGGCAGAGGAGGGGAGATGGCCAGCCCGCCAAACTCAGAGCCCTGCCCTGGCCCCCTTGTTCTCTGCACCCCCCACCAGCTCCGGTGTCTCCTTCCCTGAGACCTGCTCTGGAAGGCCTGACTGAGAGCGCCCTAAGGGAGGCTCTGGGGTGCTTGGGGGCACGGCTTCTTAGGGCAGACATGCTTGTGTTCAGGCTGGTGGGCCATGAGACCAGGGCGGAGACGAGGCAAAGGCACTACCTTTTCTTCTGCAGCACAGCGAAGTTTTTTTTGAAGGTCGGGCTGATCTGGTTGAGCAGCTCCACCAGGGAATGGCTGAGGAAGCGGGGGCTGGCGGGCTTGGGGTTGAAATGATACGCTGTGGACCTGCAGAGAGGGTGGTCACTGTGCAGGGAGCTCCAAGCAGCTGCCCAAGGACCCAGACGGGCTCGCACAAAGACTCACTGGTTCAGGTAGAAGCCCCGTGTGGACGCCGTGATGCTGACTTGCCGGTCCTCGGCTGTGATCACAAACAGGTACATGAGGTCCCCATGCATCTTGCGGTTCCCAGGCGGCGGGTTCCAGCCGCTCATGGTGAGCACTTTCAGGCACTGCAGGGGCTGCAGGAGTGAACAAGCATGAGCGGGCCAGGCCTCCTGGTGTGCAGCTCCCCACCCTACCAGAGGCCTGTTCCCGGCTCTGCTCCGGGAATCCCACCTTCCAGTCACGGTTCTGGGGCTGTAGGGGACACAACGGCCGCTCCCGGCTCCCTGGAAGGATGTACTCGGGCGGCGTGCAGTCAATGGGGTCCATCTCCAAGCCCTTCTTCCGCTTCCCGCTGTCTGAGGGACCCGAGGCTGGTGGTCAGCACAGGGCCACCCATTTCCCCACCTAAACTGGCCCCACTCTGCATGCCTCTGACCCCGCCCCTCCAGGTGAGATGGCCTGGCCCTCAGCCCCTCCGCCGGCCCCTGGCTATCTTTTTCTTTTTTTAAAATATATTTTATTGATTTCAGAGAAGGGAGAGGGAGAGAAACAAGAAACATCAATGATGAGAGAGAACCATGGATCAGCTGTCTCCTGCATGCCTCACACTAGGGACCAAGTCCACAACCCAGGCATGTGCCCCGACCCAGAATCGAACCGTGGCCCCCTGGTTCCTAGGTTGACATTCAACCACTGAGCCACGCTGGCCGGGCGGCCCCTGGCTATCTTGCCCCTGGCCCCTCTGCCCAACCTGGGCCCCACAACGCCTCCTTCACCTCCCAGGTCGCCATCAGTAAAGACGCTCAGGAAGGACAAGGAGTTGCAGTCAACCCCGTTGAAGGCATCGGACGGGTCCAGGCTCTTGAGCAGGTCTCGGACGTGACGCACATGGATGCGGGCCTCGCGCACTGTGTACGGCTCTGTTGGGCGGGAAGTGGCGGGGTGTGACCAGGGCTCTGCTCCCTGCAACACCTGCCCAGCAGAGATGGCTGGCATGGTGCGACCATCGTGGTCTTAATTTTTCAATTTCAGGCTTCCACTTACAAACTCCATTATAAACACATAGGCTGGAGCTCTGGTTTCAACACACACACACCTGCCTGCTGGTTGGCAGGAATCCTTGTTTGCAAAGAACCTTCTGCCAAAAGGCACAAGAAATGCCTCGGGAAGTGCACACAGGCCTTGGGGAGCCCACAAAGCCCCTGCTCTGCTCACAGTGTCCGGGTGAGCAGCCTGCAGACTGCGGGGCCCCAGCAGCCCTCACCCAGGGGTGCCCCGAAACCAACAGGATTCAGATCACAACACTGCTCCCAGTATGTGTTTTGTGAAACAATAATGGGGGCTCTTTGGGGGGGAGGAGAGAGGTTCCATGATCAAGCAAGTTTGGGTACAGTTGGGCTACATTTTTTCCACATTTCCTCTTAATAAGCTGACACACCTGGACCCTCTGAGCCACTTCTCAGGAGACCCAAGTTCATAGAAGCTTTTGTTTTTACAAACAAACCATCCTTACCACACCAGCTGATCACTCCACACTGGGCCTGACTTCCCAAACTTTAGTTTCCTTAAGAGATTTCACTTTTATCTCTATAGAATCAGATTGGACTAATAGCGAGCCTTTGCTTGGCATTCTGTTTGTTTTTAATCACGGGTCTGATATTTAAACCATGAAGTTGAAGGGTGCGCAGGTGACAGCCTGAGAAGCAGGCTGTGCTCCCATACTGCCTCTACAAGTTTGATACCCCCCCCCCCCCCCCCGGAGCCTCCACACGCTTGTCGGTGACCAGCCAGCGTGAGCAGAGCACTGCCTGGCCCTGCCTCCATGTGCCCTCCCTTGGCAGGCTGCCCACTTTCCAGACAAACCTTCCACCACGCGTAGCACGGAGCCCTCCTGCAGCCCCTCGACGCTGCGCAGCTCTGAAAAGTGGTCCAGCATGTTGCCATCCAGGTGCAGCGAGAAGCAGGTGCGATGACACGTGTCTTCACGGTCCATGAGCACCTGGTGGATCTCCTGTACCATCTCCTGAGGGGACACCTGCCAGAGAAAAGCCCCGATTACCCTGGTGAGGACATACCACTTTCACCAGCCTAAAGTACCTGCGACCCTAGAATCAATGCTCCAAATATTCAGTTCCCCACCGTTTGGCTTGTAAACGCCAAGCCCTGTCCGGACACACATGCCCATCTACACTTGTGTGCGTGTACAGGATATATGCATATGCTCAGGACAGAGTCTGGCCCTATTACCCTCAGGCCTAAACCATTCCTGCAGTTAAGAGCAAGCCCTGAGCAGAAGGAGATAACAGTGGGGGAAAGAACACAGCAATCTTGCTTTCTCCCTTGATCAATGCCAAGGTCCCCAGGGCAAATGGCTTCCCTCTTCAAGAAGGGTGCTCTGGATCCTGGCTGGTTGCTCAGTGGTTGGCCAGAGGACTGAAGGGTTGTGGGTTCAATCCCTGGCCCTGGTCGAGGTACATGCAGGAGACAATCAATGTATGTCTCTCACATCAATGTTTCTCTCTCTCTCTAAGAATCAATGAGATAATATCCTCGAGTAAGGATTAAAAAAAAAGAAGGGGTGCTCTGGGCTCAAGCCTCTGGGTACAGAAGACTTAAGAGGGCATTGGTTCCCCAATGAGTTAACACTCTGCAAGACCTCTGGGTTGGCTCTGCTCTTGGAGACCACCCAATACCACTCTCCTCTCAGGCAAATGGTAAAAACACAGCCAGAGAGGTGGCTTCCCTGAGAGTACAGAGCAGAGAGGTGGGATCCCTGAAACCCCACCACCACCCAGCCACTACCATACCTCTCCCCAACAGTCCCAGCTGGCAGCTGTCCCCCAGCAATGGGACAATGATGGGAACCTGATCCCCACATCCACCAGTCTAGCTGAGTGACCGTGGGCAAGGCACAGGTAGGTTTCCTGCCTACAACATGGGGCCAGGACGAGCAAAGGCAAGGTTTATCTTCCCTCCCTTGTCCTCCCCAAGAGACCTGGGTCTTGGTCTCCAGCTCCTCTCCACATCTCACCTGCAGGGAGAAGGGCTCAATCCCCGGGGCCAGGATCTTCACCGAAAAGCCGGTGTCCTGAATGACAATGACTTCCTGCCCAGTGGTTTCCTCCCCCGGCTCAGCCTCATCCAGCCCATTTTCCTGGGGCAGTTCGGTGGGCCCCTCTTCCTTTTTCAGGCTCTCCGGACAGTCCCCATTCAGTAGCATGACTGATGGCAGCTCTGTGGGCAACAAGAAAGGAGCTGAGCAAGATGGGCCTAGTTGGTCAGATGGGGTATCCACCTCACCCACCAGAGTGGGCACATGTCCTGTAGGGTGGCGCCTGCTTGTTCTCCCAAGACTCAGCCCTAGTCCCACCTCACCCTGAGCACACAACTTCCACTGCGGGCCACTTCCGGAACCTCCCACACTCCGGGCCCTCCCTCCCATTCGCTCCTCAGTCCACCAGCCCAGCTTTCCTCTGAGCATGCTATCCTAACCACTCTCCCCAGAGTCACCACGCCACTCCGAGAGCCCAACCCAAGGGTCTCCTCTGGCCTTTACGTGCCCAGCTTCTCAGCAGCATCTCCTCCCAGCTCTTCCTCCTCCTCTTCCCTGATGGACACCGACACTCTTGCTGCCCCTCTCCAGCCCCATCCTCTTCCAGCAGTCCAACCTGGGCCCCGCCTCACCTCATTCTCATCTCACCCTCTCCCATGCTTCAAGTGCCCTTAGGCCTCAGAGCTCACATGGCCGATTTAGGCCTCGCTCAACCATTTCAAAGTGGCCATCCGTCAGGCATCACCAAAGACCATCTCATTAGCTTCCTCCACAACCGTCAGGCATCACCAAAGACCATCTCATCAGCTTCCTCCACAAACTGGCCCTGCGCCATGAATATCCCTGACTCCAATCTATCACCAGACCTAATCTCACCGGCCATGGCCGTGACTCTGGCCTTTTTCCCTATTTCAGGAGCACTACTCAGAACCCTCAATACTCCCCACTGCCCACAAGACCCAAGCTTCTCCGGCCAACACTCTCAGGCACAGCCTTACATCCTCAGCTCCCGCCAGCTCTCCCTGTCAAGGTGTAGCTACACCAAACCATTCAGAAGCCTGAGAACAGGCCACGCATCTTACCTCCCACCTGTGCCTTTGTTCATTCTGCCCCCATATCACATTCCACTGGGCAAACTCCTACTCATTCAGTAAGACCTCAGTGAAATAAACCCTCTTCTCTGAGGAATTAGCACCTCCCTTTATCCCCACCTCCCAGGGCACTTGATCTGCTGCACTCTGGGTGGCTGCTCACACCAGCTCTCTCTCTTCCTCCTTCTGTCTTGCCCGGGCCCAATAGAAAGACACCAAATTAATGAATTAATTACTGTAAGCAGGTAGTTAAGTTCAATATTTGTGAAAAACTCCCAACTCACATGCTGCTGAGAGAGGGGGAAGAGGTGACAAAACCTTCCATTTGTACCCGGGTACTAAGGGGGACAAAGGAGAGCCTCCTGCCTCCTGGGGAGCAGAGGCCCTCACAGAAACCTCCCAACAAAACCCAGGACTGCCTGGTGCTCACTGAGCCCACGGAGCCTTTCACCCAGGGTCTGCCTGGCAGCCAAACTGGCCCCTTGCTTGCCTGGGAGCTCCAGACAGGTCAGCTCACCCAGCCCTGCCCTGGACTCAGCCCATCCCATCCAGACCCCCCCTCCTCTTCCTACCCAGCTGTTGGGAACGGGGCTGGGGTGCATTTCCCCAGAGCTGTATGGACCCTACCGAGACCCACAGAAACGTGGAACAGGGCTCTGGGAAAGGAGATAAGCTAGCACTGAAGGGCAGGCTAGGGGGACATCACAAGAAGCCACTCCCTCTTCCCTAGGTCCCCTCAACTTCGTGAAAAACAGGATCACTAGGAGCTCAGACACAGTCTCCTCCTCCTTCCCCCAAATTAGGATGCATGAGGCCCAGAAAAGTTCAGAGCCTTGTCCAAGGTCAAGAGACAAGAGTGAACTCTGGATTCTTGCACCACCACGCCACCGCACTGCCCTCCACCCTAGCCACCTTCAATGACCATCATCACCCAGTCCCCATCCCCAGCACACCTCTCCAAACCAGGAATGGAACTCCGAGAACCACAAGGACATACAAGGACCTCTCCTTCCAGGGAGTGCACAGTGCAGCAAGCCCCCAAGCCCCTAGAAAGTGAGCAGCCAAAACCAAAGGGAGAACTTGGCTATGACAAAGCAGACCAGGAGGGCGGGGAGAAGGGCAGTGGTTGGTCAGCTTTCAAAAGGCAGATCGAGGGATGGCAGAAGATACCAGGAGGCACTTCCCCCAACTGAGTGTCTGAGAAAAACTTTGCAGGCTGGTGAGCCCCCAGGATGAGAAGAGATAAAGGGAGGGCTCCCCACCCAATATGGAACAGCAGCCTTGAGATCTAAGACCCCACAAGGGGGAAATCAGGGGCCCGACCCAGAAAGGTGGCCTGCACTCCCTGAGTCTAGGCTGGGAGGACAGAGGAGGGCAAGGAAGACAAGGCCAGGATGGCTACAGCTCCCACTTGTCCTTCTGCAGCCCAGGGAGCTTGCCCAGAAGGCACCCGGCACCAGGTTCCCACCCCAGGGGGGTACCCAATCCCCTATCAGATTTCAAAGGAATGTGGCTGGTTCCCAGGGACCTCCACTCCCCAGGACAGGGAGACCTACCCTTCCTCCTTCCTTTAAGGGATCCTGAAGGTCTCCCTACCACTAGACGAAGGCCAAGTGATCTCCCCACAAGAGGCTGGCCACCTGGCTCACTGCCCCCACAGCCCACCTGGTACAGTCAGCGGCTGACCTCTGCTCAGCTCTGGAGTCCCTTGACCGCCATCGCAGCGAGGCAGCCAGCGCTCCGGCTCAGGCCCGGCACTGTCTGTGTCCCTCATTCCGGCCTCCTCCACCACCCTGGCCCCCATGCAGCTGGTCGGCCCGGGACTGGAGCTCTGGCTGGCTTCGGGTTTCAGTGGGGCCAGGCCTGCCGGGGCGGCCCTGGGAAGGGCACACTCCCCCTGCCTTGAATCCTGCTCAAGGTCGGCCAGAAGGACAGCTGTGGGCCAGGAGGCCCTGGTGGCTCCAGGACCCCAGTTGGAGCTGCTACCAGTGCTCAGACCCACCTCCCTGCACCCCCTAGAAAGGGGGTCACTGCTGACAAAGCTGTTAGGGGGACAGGAGAGCCCAGCATTTGGGGTTCCTGGGCCCCTCGGGATTGAGGGCCTTGGGGACTGGCTGGCAGGGGCAGAGCCCAGCAAGGGGGTTCTCTCCTCTGTCCCAATCCCAGTGGGGGTGGGCAGGACTGCTTCAGCCAGCTGCCGGCAACAGCTGGTGCAGACCCAGGCCCAGGCCCAGGCCATGAGGTGACTGCCCCCTGTCTACCAGTCCCAGACGCTGAGACCCTGCTTGCCTCCTGGGTCAAGGGGCCGGCTGGGGCCTCTTCATGCTGCCCCCTGCAGGTGACCCTTCCTGAGAGCCACTGGTTCCGGTGGGAGGAGAGATGGGCTCCCAGTCTCCCAGAGAACAACTGCACCCGTGCCCCAGGCCTCCAGCTCTACCAAGAAGCTGGCAGGCTCTGCCTTCCCTTCCCAGCAGCCCCTGCTCTGCCAGGAGAAAACCAAGTCTCTCCCGTGGGGAGGGAAACGGAGCTGGCAGCAAGAGGCCAAAGGCTGTTCAGCTGTAGAGGGAACATGTGGAGAAAACATGCCCAGCCTCGCCACGGCGCCTTCCCAGGGCATCTGACTTGTTGCCACGGCCCAGCCAGAGCTGCTCCGGCATCCATACTAACCAGGTGGGGGTGGGGAGCCAGACTCACTCCAGGCCCCCTTCCCTCCAGTCCAGTCCCATCCCAGGTGGACCTGATGGCCCAGCCTGGGCCAGGCCCTCAGCCTCTCCATAGCCCCCACCAAGGGTTTCAGCCTACACACACCGGAGAGGGGCAGGCGACGGCCCCTGAGTGGCAGGGACAACCACCTCCATTCTTCTGGTCACCATAAAGCTAATGCTCACTGTAGGCCCAGCCCACAGCAGTTCCCTCATCAGCCTGACCAGCCCATCTTACTTGATGAAACTGAGGTTCCAGATGACTGGTAAGCAAGCTGCCCAAGGTCACAGAGGCTCAGGCAGCCAAGCCAGGTCAAAAAACACACCAAAAGCCCAGGTAGCCCAGGTCTGTCAGACACCCAAGCTCCTGCCTGAGTGCAACTTCCCAAGGCGGCAGCACCCACAGGTACTCCTTTCTCCTCCAGGCCTCAGCCAGGGGCACATCGATCTCCAGCCATAAGCTCTCCCCCCACATCTCTACACCCCTGGGCCAGTGCTTCCTCATCACAGGGAGCATCCCTGGGTATTTGGGCTTTAGGGAAAGGGAAAAAGGTGCCCAAATATCACTGCATACATACACCCCCCATTTTCACTGGCCAGATCAGAATCAAGAGATAAAGCGTAGCCCTGCCCTGGCCTGGAAGCACAGGGACCCCATGGCCAGCAGAAAGGAGGGGTTAGAAAAGAAACTAGGCCATCTCGGGTGGCCTGTGTGTGCCTTCCCCAGCCTGGCATGGCCTCACTCAGTAGGCTGTGCCAGGGCCAGGCCCCGCCCCAGCCAGGGCCTTAGCAGGTGAGGCTCCAACAGGAAGTAAGGCCTCAAAAGACATAGCACTGCAACCCAGGCACCTAGGCCTGCAAGGGAAGGGAGTGGGGGCAGGCAAGCAGCCTGTAGAAGCCCCCCAGGATGTGGGCACTTCTGTTTCCTCCTTCCTGTTCCCTCAGGCCAGAAACAGGTCTGCAGGGTCTGGGGCCAGTGCAGTGCTCCTCAAGCTACTCTACTCTGACCTACCCAAGAGAAGAACTTTGGGATCCTATCAGGGAGCTCCTCTAAGCCCCCAAACTCCTCCCCAGTCTGCCAGCCCTTCTTAGCTCCGGGCCCCAACTCCAAGGAGCCCTCCCCTAAACAGAAGGAACTAGACACACCACTGTGAACTTGAAAAACCTGCCTGTTCTCTTAACCCCTAAAAGTAGCTTTATTCCCAAGAAGGTAACTGACCTTTGCTCCCCCCAAACCCCAAGAAAGGCCTAGATCACCTCTTCAAGGAGATTGGGGAGCCTTCCAGAGCTGGGTCCTAAGGTAAGGAGCCTGCTGGGGGTGCCCCCTCCTTCTTTGAATAGAGTCAGGCCGGCTGTAATTCAAGTTCTACCTATCTATACTAGCTTCCCAGAGACTCAAGGAGCCACTGTTCCACCTGCTAGTATGCTCCCAGGTTCCCCAAAATGAACAGCTGTGCCCTTCCCCTGACTCAGGTTGCTCCAGACAAGCCTCTCAGCACACAGCTGAGCAGGGGCTTCACTCAGCCCTCAGAGAAACCCTCCAACAGACTCTCCCTCCTTAGCCCTCACATTCACAGCACATGATCCCAATCAGCATGCATGTCCCACCTTCTTCTGGGAGAGGCAGGGCAGCCTTGGCATGCTGGCCTTGAGCTGCAAATCCAAATGCTCTCAACAGCTAAATCGTTGTGTGACCTTGGGCAAATCACTTCATCTCTTCAGGTCTCTTTGCTAGCGGGGAAATCAGCCAACCCCTCCAATGCACATGCCTACTCTCGTCTGGCCCCTCTAGTCAGAGCCACATCAGGGCAAAGCCTGGAAGGCTGGAGTCATCAGCATCTGTCCATCAGCCCAAACCTTGGCCATGTCTAGGCAATCAGCAAAGCTGCCACAGTACCCACCCCCTACCCCAAGGTAAACCTGCTGTGACAGGTGACAGCGTCAGAGGGCTTACCTAACGCTGTGCCCATCCTGACTCACCAGAAGCTGGGGGGGAAAAGGAAAATAAGTCCCGTGGAGGAGAGTTGGGGGGAAGTGGGAAATAAGGGTCATTCTGCTCTCCCACGACCACCCAGGACAGAACGGGACCAGAGCGCAGTGCTGAGGCTCTGAGGAAGATCTGAAGATGACACCTGACTGGCTGGGGTGGAGCTTCAGCCTCAAGGCTAGACTCTGAGACATGATGGAAGGGAAGAGAAAGGCCCAGGAGAAATGGGAGATTGCTGCGGCCACTCCCAAAACCACCATCGCACAGTCCCCATGGGGAAGAGCTGGGAGCTCCACTCCACACTGATGACCTTTGCCTTAAAAACTGCAACTGTGGGCCGACCCACTTTTCGCAATAAGGCGGGTTAATGATCAAGTTCTGGCACAAACACCTCTTCCTGCCAAGGAGCTTGGCTTTGGGCCCATGCACAGGCAGACCCCCTGGTCTGCCGACCAGGCCATTCCCTAACCCGGCAGCGAGCAGAGCGTGAACACCTGGGGTTAAAGCCTTACCTCTGAGAACGAACCCGAGAAACCCCCTCGCCATACTCATCCTAACTACCGCTCTCCCCACAGACCAAGCCTGCAAGTCCCAAGTGGAGCCTTCCTTGCAGGACTGCACTGTGTGCACAGGGGACGCTTGGGATCCTGACGTGGAGGGGTGCCCGAAGGAGCAAGTGTCAGTGACCCCAGACCGCAGGGCTCCCCAATGCCGGGTCACAGAGGGGGTGGGGCCGCCGATTCTATCCACCTGCGGCGGCGGCAGCGGCGCACCCCGAAACCGCGTGTGCGCGCACGTGTCCCCGCGATTTGACGCGCGTGTCCCCGCCGCCGCTGCCCTCTCTGGGACCCCAGGTGCGAAGCCCGGGCCGCAGCTGGGGGCGATAGTAAAGGTGACCTTCAGGACGGGGGCGGCCCGGTAGAGGGCCCGGCGAGATGCCACCCAGCCCGGCGCGGAGGGAAGGCGACGGTGCCCGCGGAACCCCGAACCAGCCCGCCCGCTCGGCCCAGTGCAGCCTACCCCTCCCGGCTCCCCGCTGGCCCCAGCCCCGCTCACCGGCCGCGCCCGGCCGCCCCTTGCCGCCAGCCTGAGAGCTGGGCTCCCGGGCGCTGTCGGCCGGGGCGGCCGCCGGCAACTCGTCCGTTTTGATGACCATGGCGGCGGGATCCGGCGTCCGGCTCAGCTGTCCGCGCCGCCCGCCGCGCCACTAACCCAAGTGCCCTGCTCGCCGCGGCCGCTGCGGGAAGGACAGAGTCACCGGCCCACGTGGTGCGCGTTGTAACCTTTGACCCCACCGCCGCTCCCCTGCCCCGCCTACGCGCCCGACCCGGCCCACGGCGGCCCACAAGGGACAAAAAGTGCCGCGCCTGGTTGGCCGGCCACCAATGCGATGACTTTCCTGAGCGCCTTAAAGGGAACGTACCCTGATTCTGAGAAGAGAGAGGCTTCGGGTCCCCTGGAGGGGCGGGGCTTCGAGGAGAAGTCCTTGTGGTTCGCTGCCCGTTGGGCGGGCACCTTGACCTTGAGTGGAGACTCCTCTAAGGCTGCCATTGCCAACCGTCCCCTCCCCCAATGGTCCTCTGCTTCCAATTGCAAATCTGCCAAATGACCACGCGGTCTCTAATCTGTGATGTTAGCGTGACCCTCAGTGCCCTCCTCCCCAGCTTGTCCTTTGCCGCCGAAGGGGTGGGGCTGGGGGGCCTGGCTTCTTGAGGAGGGGGTGGAGGGCAGCTGAGGGCTTGGTCACTAGCGGCCGGGGTGGAGAATGGCAAGTGGTGATAAGTGTCAGAAATGGACCCACCAAACTTTGTCCTGTGCCACAAAGGGCTCCTTCCTGCCAGCAACTCGACTCCCCCACCAGATGAGTCCTCATTTCCACACATTATCCCCATTTTACAGTGGGGGAAGCTGAGACCAAGGTTGCACAGAGAGCAAGAAGTAGAGCTCCGTCAGGATAAATCCACAGCCTGGGCATTTAACAGTAGTTCATACTTTTTCAGGTGTTTGGGGCTTGGTGGGGACTAAGACCTGAGGTAAGAGAATGCTGCCCTAGGTGACATATTTCCAGGTCTTGCCAGGGAACGGGCATATTCCAGCTGCAGAGAGAAAGGGTCTTCCATGCACAGGCCCAGGATGCCACTGGGAAGCACTCAAGGCATATTCTTGACATTTTGGAGATCTAATGGGAATTGGGAAGATGAAGCTGCAGAGGTGGGCTGGGGCAGGCCTTAGGGCCTCATGAAAATTGCAGAGGAACCCTGGCTGGTTTGGCTCAGTGGATAGAGCGCCAGCCTGCGGACTGAAGGGTCCCAGGTTTGATTCTGGTCAAGGGCACATGCCTGGGTTGCGGGCTCCATCCCCAGTATGGGGCGTGCAGGAGGCAGCCGATCAGTGATTCTCTCTCCTCATTGATGTTTCTATCTCTCTCTCCCTCTCCCTTCCTCTCTGAAATCAATAAAAATATTCTTTTTAAAAATTGCAGAGGAAAGTGGACTTTTTGGAGTACAGGTGGTGGGAAGGGGAGCCAGTGAAAGGCTTTGAGCATTTAAGCAGGAGGAAGAGAAGTGAGCAATGCTCTGGCTGCTGGGAGAGGGTGAGGCTAAGAGGGGCTGAGCTAGACTAGTGTGAGATGAGTTAGGACTATTGCACAAGAAAGCTGGAAATAAAAGCAAGACCAGACTACTGGATGTACATAGAAGGCAGGCAGCAGCGGTAGTGCATGAACCTAACACTGGATTTGATTGGAAATCTGCCTCCTGCAATCACTGCCTTTTCTCTTTTTGTAACCTTAAGCAAGTCTCTTGACTTTCACCCCAATGAAACTCAGGTGATTCCTCCGTCAAATAAAAATACCCAGCTGTCTAGCCTCACTACGCCTTTGGGAAGAGATGGTGGTAGCACTTGCAAGAGCTCAGTGCTACAGGAAGATCAGAGGTGAACTGGACCCAGTTCCTGGCAGGAAAAGTTTCAGGCCGATGGATAAGGTGAGGTGTGCACAGCAACTTCATGTTCAAGGCTGCAGAAGAAAGGCCTTTAGGAGAAAGCTGTTCTGAATGTGCAGAGGAGGCTGTCAGGGAGGGCTTCTTGGAAGAGGCTGCTCTGAACTGAGCTTTGAAGGGTAAAAAGGATTCTATTGAGCAAATCAGTGGAACCACATGGGCAGACACAGATGGAGGGGCTCTGGGAACTTATTGACTCAGTTATATTTTTTAAACATTTCTTAATGTTGCTTGTCATTTTGAATAGGTAATAAAGTCACATGGTTCAAACTTCATTAAGTATAAAAGATGATACATACAGTACAATTTCTCACCTGCCCCCAGACACCTAGTTTACTTTCCCAGATCACCAAGGTTATCAAATTTTTAATATTCTTCCAGAGATGTTCTTTGCATATAAAAGAGTATGCGTGTGTGTGTATAACCCTGAGTTAAACAATGGTAATATACTATACCTGCTATCCTTCACCCTAATTTAATTTAATTTATTTATTTTTACGGGTGCCAGGACCAACGATCACCAGCTGCCCAAGTACCAAAAAATTATGCTTCCGAAATCTCTTGATGTCGATTCTGCACGTAGAGCAATCAGGCTGCTCTACATGTGTCGCTCACAACAGAAGCCCTTTTTGCTCTTCTTCACTCTAATTTTTTTAAAAAATTTAATTCATTGATTTTAGAGGGAGAGAGAAAAAATTTTTTGATTTGTTGTTCCACTTGTTTGTGCATTATGCATGTGTATCTGTCTCCCCACCCCCAAGCTCGCTGCCCCCAGTGTTAAAACTGAGCTATGCTTCTGGTTATGAGTAATATCACCAACATGAAGGAGGCTTCCGACTTTAGCTACACTGGACTTGGTACAATTCTCCAAGTTCCTTGAGTTTCATGAATACAAACTAAGTACCCATCAGTCCAGAAACTGGTTGAGCCCTGGCCGATGTGGCTCAGTTTGTTGAGGGTCTGTCCCATGCACGAAGAGGTCGTTGATTTGATTCCTGGGGGTATGCAGGAAGCAGTCATTCGAGGTTTCTCTCTCATCCATGTTTTTCTCTCTCTCCCTCTCCCTTCCTCTCTTTCTGTAAAATCAAAAGCATATTTTTTTAAAACAGAAGAAACTGGTTAAAAGAATTATGGCATAACCATACAATGGAATATTATCTAGCCATAAAATGGAATGAGAAAGCTTGTTGTGTACTGATATGCAACAATCTCTAGAGTATATTGTTAAATTTAAAAAAAATCAGCACCCTAGCCGGTTTTGCTCAGTGGATAGTACATTGGCCTGAGGACATGTATCTCGGTTGCAGATTCCTCCCCGGCCTGGGCCCTGGTCAGGGCTTATGCAGGAGGTAACCAATTGATGTGTTTCTTTCACATCGTTATTTCTTTCTGTCTTTCCCTCTCTCTTCCACTCTTTCTCTAAAAAGCAATGGAAAAATATCCTCAGGTGAGGATTAAAAATAATAATAAAATTAAAAAATCAGGTGGCTCTGGCCAGGTAGTTCAGTTGGTTAAAGCACTGTCCAATAAGCCAAGGTTGCAAGTTTGATCCCTGGTCAGGGCACATACAAGAATCAACCAATGAATGCATAAATAATAGAACAACAAATCAATGTTTCTTTCCCTTCCTCCTTCTCTAAAAATAATTAAAAATAAATAAAATAGTAATAAATAAAAGTAAATAAAATTAATAAAAAAAAATTTAAGTCATCCTCTTACCACTTTCTCTATGCTGGCTCAGATGGTCTGACCCCTGATCACATATTAAACTGATTATTTCTTGCTTTCAAGCTTCCTCCATCATTGTCTTTTCATTATAGTCTTAACAACAACTACTCTCACCATTTCCCCTATTTCTACCATTGCCTATATATCAGCGGTTCTCAACCTGTGGGTCGCGACCCCTTTGGCGGTCGAATGACCCTTTCACAGGGGTTGCCTAAGACCATCCTGCATATCAGATATTTACATTACGATTCATCACAGTAGCAACATTACAGTTATGAAGTAGCAACGAAAATAATTTTATGTTGGGTCACAACATGAGGAACTACAGGGCCAGAAGGTTGAGTACCACTGCTTGTGCTATGGTTAAGGTGACCATGCAATTTATTGTCTAACCTAGGATACTATTTTTTTTACTTTTTAAAAAAATTAACTCTTCTTATTTTATTTTTTTGTTAACCCTCACCTGAGGATATTTTTCCATTGATTTTTATTTATTTATTTATTTTAAAAAATATATTTCTTTATTGATTTCAGAGAGGAAGGGAGAGGGAAAGAGAGACAGAAACACCAATGATGAGAGAGAATCATTGATCGGCTCCCTCCTGCACACCCCCTATTGGGGATCGAGCCCACAACCCAGGCATGTGCCCTTGGCCGGAATTGAACCTGGGACCCTTCAGTCTGCAGGCTGACGTTCTATCCATTGAGCCAAGCTGGTTAGGGCTCCATTGATTTTTTAGAGTGGAAGGGAGGGGGAGAGACACACAGAGAGAAACATCGATGTGAGAGAGACACATAGATTGGTTGCCTCCCGCATGCACCCCAATCAGGGCCAGGGATCGAGCATCAACTGAGGTACATGCCCTTGACCGGAATCGAACTTGGGACCCTTTGGTCTGCAGGCTGACACTCTATCCACTGAGTCAAACTGGCAAGGGCTAAACTAGGACACTTTTGAAGCAAGAGTGGACACTATTAATAATGACATTAGATCAAAAGGCATAAACCAAGACTTCCTGGCCAAACTGGGATGTCTGGTTCTCAAGTGAGGAGTCCGGCTGATAGACTGAAGAAAAGGCCCATACCTTATTTACCTGGGTATCCCCATTATCTTCCCAGATGGATTGTAGGTGTTCAATGCATTTGTTTGTTGAATGGGTGGCCCAGGTGTAGGGAGTGCCAAGCAGTCTTCTTGAGGGCTCCACAAGATGCTAAGGGGGAGAATTTCTAGCAGCGCAGCCTTTCACCTTTGACCCCCATCATTATTTATAATATCTGGGCCTTTCTTGCAGATATCCCCTTTGTGTGCTGTGTGCTTTGACCTTTGTATCCTAAGCTTCGGATCATTTTCACAATGCTTGCATGAGACCCACCAGGCTGAACTCTGGGAAGGCACTGGCCTTCCTCCTCTGTCCTTCTGGTCGGGGGCTGGGAGTGCCTATGGTCGGCATGGGTGCTGGTGACGAAGCAGTCCCAGAGGCCTCAGAGCCTGTAATTTGACTTCCACGGGTCCTCTTCCCCTTCCCTAGCAGGCTCTCGTTACATAGTCCCCATCTGCAGGGCTGCCTGGGTGGTACCCTGAGCACCTCAGTTTCCCTATCTTTAGGGCCCCTGGGTAAAGATGCTAAGTGAGTACAGAGGGAGCTTTATCAAGGCTGAGACCTAGCCCACGTAATTAGCCTGCTTAAAGCCTCCCACGTCTCTAATTATTGTTATGATAGATATACCCGCTCAGCCAGGCATTCCTATCCCCCCACTCCTTTTCAGAATTCCCCACCTCCTGGATAGCAGGAGGGAACCCCTACCTCACTGGCCTTACTCTAGGGACCCACCTCCCTCAACCCCAAAGCTGTGTGGGCAGCACTGCCAGGAGGAAAGGGAAGACAATCAGCAAGATGCCCTCGGCCTCCGCCTCCCGATCTACAAAGTGAGGGGGTTGTACAGATGATCTCTGAGTTATTTGATGCTGACATTGCGCATCCTCACCCCACACTGCGATTCTGGCTGGGCTCAGCAGAGCCCCCCACCCCAGGAATATGTGGGGGGACCCTAAGTCCAATCCCTTCTCTCCTTTCCCTGTCTTCTCTCCTTTTTCTTGAATTGTACACGGGAACCCAGAATCCTGGGCAGATGTTTATCCAGGGCTGGCCCTTCCCTAGCCTCGCTGCCTCGGGAGATAAAAGGCCAGGGACAAGTAGAGGCCCGGCCACACTTCCTGGGTTTGCTGCAGGCCTGGTCCCAGCCCATCCTGGGTTCAAACCTGATCCTCAGAGGCTAGAGCAAGGAACTGAGATGGGACAGGCTGGGCCTGCCTGCCTGCTCTGCATTGATACACTGGGTGTGTGACTTCACGTCCAGCTCCATCCCTGACTTCTTCGCTATGTGACCTTGAGCAAGTCCCTTACCTTTTCTCTATGCCAGCTTCCCTGGAGAAGTGTCATGGGGACAGATGTGGAAGCCACCCCGTGTCTATGAAGTCAAATTCAGATACCATTTGTCTGTTGAACTTCTTAGTCGTGGCAGCTGAAAGTCCCTCCCCAGGGCTCTGTGAATATTTTATTCAATGGACTTTATTGGTTGCATCCACTTGATTTTCCTCCACTGATTGTTTTTGACATCATCCAGACTTTTGAGATTAGCAAGGCACTACAACTCAACTCAAAATGGATTTTAAAAGTGTGTTACAGCTCGGCCAGTAGGGCTGCTTCGATTCCTAGTTAGGGTACGTGCCCGGGTTGTGGGCTTGATCCCTGGAGTAGGGTGGGGTGGGGATGGGGTGTGTGCAGGAGGAAGCTGATCAATGATTCGCTCTCATTATTGATGTTTCTCTCTCTCCCTTTCCCTTCCTCTCTTAAATCAATTAAAAAAAAACACACACAAACATTAAAAAGAAGTGTGTCACAGAATGGAGAAAACTAAAAACAAAAACAAAAGAACTAAATGCGATGGGATCCTGGATAGGATACTGGAACAGAAAGAGGACTCTAGGGGAGAAAATGATGAGATTAAAATAAGGTCTGTGGTTTAGTTAATAATCATGTACCAATGTTCACTTCTTGTTTTTGATAATTGTACTACGATAAAGTAAGATGTTAACATCAGGAAAAGATGTGAGGTATATATACCTCTGTATTATTATTGCAAATGTTCTCTAAGTCTAAAATTGTCCCAAATAAAAAGTAGGGAAAACCCACAAATTAATGCTCACCACTTAAATACAAAAGTGGGGGAGGGGCTTCTTGGCCTATATAACTGAAAAGGGCAGGGGTATATGGGCCGCGGGCACAGCTGGACCCAGGTGGCTTCATTCTTAGGAGTTGTCTCCATCTCAGCTGATTCTGCTTCTTTGGTGGAGCTTCCTACTCAGGCAGCCCGATCCCTTGTGGAGGCAAACAGTCTGTCGGACCTTCCGGCTGGTATTCTGCCATTTTAGCCACCCAGGAGTTTTGTTCCCTCCTAGATTCCTTGGTGTGTTGAACGAACGGTTCCAGTAAAAGTCTTGAGATTAATGCTCATTGGCTCAGACTGAGTCACCTGCCCTTCTCCAACCCAATCATTGTGACCTACCTTACCTCAGTCACCTGTGTGGGGTCAGCCCCTCCCACCCCCAACACATGGACTGCGATGGGAGAAGGGCAGGCACCCAAAAGGAAGCAGTGAGTCCTGTTATCAGAAGGGCCGCAGGCAGAACTATGACGTCCCCTGCAGCCTCAGAATGCAGAGCTGCTGCCCTTCCTCCGAGAGCAGCGATTTCCCACCTTTTCCATCTCATAGCTCACGTAAATGATAGATCCTCCCTTCCCCCAACTGGTGGGCGGAGTATGACGTAACCTGCAGCCCGTAAATACCTGAGTGACTAACCGTGTACCTTATATGGGCTATACATTGGACCACCAGTCCACACCTGCCAAATACCCTAAGCCCTTGTCCTATGTGGACCATGCAGTAAGCCACCAATCAGTGTGCGCCAAGTACACTAAGCCCCCACCCCTTCCCATTCCGCCCCTCAAAAGGCGTGCCCACCCCTGCACGTGCTGCTGTCCTCCCCTTGCGAGATAGCCCGGCAGGTCTTTCTCCTCTAATAAAGCCTGTAGTCCTGGTTTTCAGCCTCTGTCTGATTTTTCAGTAAACTGATTACTAAAATGCTGCAGCCCACCAAATGATATTTTGCTGATTTGACAAAAATAGTTATAATTGTGATTCATTCACACTGGATAGCTATTGTTGTGTTGGCTGTTGTCATTTTTTTTAATGTTATCATTCCTTAATTTGACAATCTGAGGCAGTGGTTCTCAACCTTCCTAAGGCTGCGACTCTTTAATACAGTTCCTCATGTTGTGGTGACCCCCAATTTCATTGTTACAAATTGAACATTAATTAAAAGCATAGTGATTAATCACAAAAACAATATGTAATTATATATGTGTCTTCCGATGGTCTTAGGCAACCCCTGTGAAAGGGTCGTTCGACCTCCAAAGGGGTCGCGACCCACAGGTTGAGAACCGCTGATCTAAGGAAAAAGAGGTCAGTGCCCCTGGCTAAATAGTCAGGTATTTGCACGTTTTAAAAATTCTTGCGGCCCACCAGTGTGCCTGCTGTGACACAACGGTTGGAAATCGCTGTCCTAGAGCCATCCACAACAGGCCTACACTGAAATGTGCAGGCTTGAATCCTTGTGGGTGTTGGGTGTGCTGAGCTGTCAAATTGCAGTCCCAGGAGGATAAGAATAGGGCTCCTCCCTGGGATGCTGGCTTCTTGCAGCTGGATCAGGTAGGGATGGGTGTCAGGGAGGGGGACCAGCATGGCCAAAGATGCCAGAATACCAGGATTTCTTCTGGGCCAGGACGATGGTCAATTTCAGCCATGGAGCACTTCCAATCCATCCTTCCCAGCCCTAGCCAGGAGCCTCTGACCTAAGGTCTCCTTTGTTCATTTGAATTGGGGTGGCATGGAGAGAGAGCCAGGCCTAGCCGAGCATCGGGACATCTCAGATGAGTGGCCTCTACCTTATGTAAGAAATATCTACTGAGCCCGGCCAGCGTGGCTCAGTGGTTGAGCGTCGACTTATGAACCAGGAGGTCATGGTTCAATTCCCAGTCAGGGTACGTGCCCAGGTTTCGGGCTCAATCCTGGGGTGTGCAGGTGGCAGCCGATTGGTGATTCTCATCATTGATGTCTCTCTCTCTCTCTCTCCCCCTTCCTCTCTGAAATCAATAAAAATATATATTTTTAAAAAAAGGAAATACCTACTGAGGGGACTCCCAAGTCTCATCTCCCACCCCACTGGCTGACTCCCAAACCACTATCTGCGCCCCACCTGTGGGAACAGGGTGGGGTGCCCACAGAGAAGAGGTCTGGCTTATGTATTTTTCAGATATTTTATTAAGAATAAGGCATATGACAGTTACCCCTAAAGCACAGGGCTCTATTTCTGTGGGTGAGTGAATACACTCTGAAAAGCATTGGATTAAAAAGCACAGCCAACAGAGAGTTTGGAGCAGGAAGCCTCTGCCCTGCCCTGCCCGTCCCCCATTCAAGGCTGGCACCTCAGTGAGCAGCGCTGAGAGATCCCCAGCTCTCTGCACTGAAATGCACCTCCACACCCCTGGCCTCCTTCCTCTCCACAAGGAGGCCTCCATTCTGCTGCTTATTTGGGGAAGGCGCACCCCATTTCAGCCTTGAACTGACTCGCCAAACTGCAGGCCACTGCGGGTAGGATATGGGGAGGCAGGGGTACAGATGCTCATACTGCAGTCCTCCTTCCCGGGCCCCTCCATACTTGGGGAGTGGCTGGAGCTCCAACTAGGGCCCCTGACTGTCCATGTCAACACGCCCCTCCCCCAGTGGGGGCCCATGCACCAGAGAAGAGGAGAGAAGACAGGATCCTTTCCCTTCTAGTCACCTAAGCATTCCAGGGGTTGGCAGGGTGGGTCCCCCAGGCTAGAGGATGGGGAGGACCAGAAGCTGAGGGCAGGGCCTCTCCCAGGCCCCAAGGCTGAGCTTTGGCGCCTTGAAGCCAAGGGCAGGCCACTGATTCTAGTCCCACTCTGCTGCCCTGAGGGTTTTGTTTCAAACCCAGGGCAGGGCCGAGGGGTGGAGGGAAGTCTCTAGCCAGGAGAGGGAGGGGAAAGGGAATGTGTTAAAATTGGAACCCTGTGTCTGCCTCAGCCCCTCCTCCAGCTTGCTGAGTGGAGTGGGAAGGGTTGTCTTATTTCCTTTCCCAGGCTGAGAGTTGAGTCAGCCGCCCCAGCACTCAGAACCTTTCATCTGGGGGATCTCCAAGCACCCCCACAAACAATTAAGTGTCATTATTTCTGCTTGTTAGAAGAGGGACAGGAGTGGGAAGTTGCTGATGGGGGTCCCTTGGGGAGAGGCAGGCAGGTCACCTGAGGATCCCTGGGTGGGGTTGATAGGGGCCCCCAGATAGACACCTTGGGTTCAGGAGGGAAGGGGGAAAGAGGGCTATTGCTATAGAGCTGGGTGCGGGGGAGGCAAGGTGGGGAAGCTATGGCTTTTAGTGGGTGGGTGGACGGACAAAGTATTTCACCATCTCTAGAAGAATCGACACAACAAAGTCACCCTGTTCACCCCCAAAAGTGTGGTTGTGGAAGATGGAGGTTTGGGGGGCACCTCCAGAAAGGCAACCTTTCCCTCCTCTCCACAGTCCTCTGGCTCCTGCAAGTGGGTGCAGCTGAGAGAGGCGAGGCCTCCTTCACAGTCACGCTGTGAAAGGGAGGTGACGGCATGAGGGGACATCGAGTTACACACTCAAGGGGAGACACAGAGGGCAGAGGCACAAGCACAGAGGCTGGGGAGGGGAAGGACAAGGGCAGGCAGAGCAAGGACCCTAGGCCACTGCTGGGACGAAAGTGAGACTGGAGGGCGCTGTCTGTCCCAGTGCCCACACCTTGGCCTCTGCGTCCCAGAGGCTGCACACCTAGACCAGGCTGGTTATTGCTGTGGTCCCAGCGGATCCCAGTGTGGTGGGCTGGGGAGGGCACTGTGTTCGTGTGGGCTGGGAGTATGCTCACGGGCTTTGCTTCTTGTTGGTCTCCCACTCCCTCCAAGATGGAGTGGGAGAGGATATGATTGGGGCCTTCCTCTTCTTCAAGGGGCCTGTGATGACAGAAGCATGCATCTCCCTTAGAGATGAGCTCTGCTCGCCCTGGCTGGTTTGGCTCAGTGGCTAGAGCATCGGCCTGGGGACTGACGGGTCCTGGGTTTGATCCCCAGTAGGGGGCGTACAGGAGGCAGCTGATCAATGACTCTCTCATCACTGATGTTTCTCTCTCTCTCCCTCTCCTTTCCTCTCTGAAATCAGTAAAGATATATTTTTTAAAAATGATTGGCTCTGCTCTCTCTCATGGCTCCCTGGGTAAACACACACAATGCTGGGCCTCAGGCAGGGTCAGGCTCTGCCAGGACGGGGTGTGAGTGAGGCAAAGGCCTCTCCCTGCCACGTGCCCCCCTCTGCAGTCCCCAGAAGACCTCACAGGCACTTAGGACTCGGTGCAGGACCCAGGACAGAGGAAGGATGGCTTGGGGTGGGGGCTCTAGAGGTTTTTCTTTCCAGGCTGGGATTGGGGTGAGAGCAACGAGCTGGGCTGGAGACTGCCTTTGGTCTTGAGAGCGGGCAGGGGAGAAAGGCAGGGAGCAGGTGGGGCATTCCACCCTCTCGCGCGCCACTCCCCACCCTAGACAGAAGGACCCTGAGCGCCACACCACTGCCAGGTCTGATAGCACTGGAGGCCTCCCTGGGGGGGCCGGCTGGGGACTTCCTCCCCAGCAAACCCAAACCTCTATCAACTGCCACTTCCACGAAGCTGGGCAAAGTTAGCACCAATAAACAGGACCAGGAACCTCCCAGGGCCCAGGGCGCCTCAGGTCCCAGCTACCTCCTGAAGGCAGTTTCTGCCCCTCCATAGGTCTGGCTGTCCCTCACTTGCCCAGCACAGCTCCCAGTCTACACCCCTCAGTGGGCATCCTGTGGAGGACTGCGCTGGAGACAGCGCTAGACTGGGCTCTGCCGCCAAACCCACCCTAATCCTAAGGGTCTGTGGGTGCTGCCTGCCAGGAGTGCAAACTTCCCTCGGCCATGCGTCCCCACCAGAGGCTCTGGGAGGAGGTGTCTTCTAAAGTGTAAGGTGCTCACCTGTACGGACCTACCAGTGGGGTCGGGGAGGAGAAGCTGGGGAGGCCGCGGGGGTGGGGAGGATGGAGCTGGAAGGCATAGGGGTGATAAGTGCCACTCGGGTTCCTTACATAGACCAGCCCAGCCTTCCCCCGGGGCCAAACGATTGTCAGCTTTCCGGGACGGGGTGGCCCTCGCCCCCTCCCCTCCCAGTGGCAGGGTGGGGACCAGAGGAGGAGCAGTACTGCGAGTCCTGTACAGAGAGGGTGCGCTCGCTGAGCCCCGCGGAGGAGCTCCTTCGCGGGAGGGGAGAGCTCGAAGCTTCGGAAACGTTGGGAAATACAAAAGGCAGGGCGGTTGGAAGGGATGGAGGGAGCGGGGCTGCCTCAGCTGGATCCCTGGAACCGGACCGGCTTCCTGACCTTCCCAACCCCCGGACCTGTCTGCAAGGCCCGGGCCGCGTTTCTAGCCGGGGGCCGGCCTCCCTCCCTCCCTCCCCGACGCCCCGCCTACCCCGCGCTTACTCCGGGGCCCCGGGCGCACTGGGCGCAGCGGGCGGGTAGGCTAGGTCCGGGGGCTCCAGGGGAGGCGGCTGGCGCGGGCTGCGGCCGCTGGGCCGCGGGGGCCTCCGGGCACAGAGGAAGAGCGCTGGGTCGGGCATGGGCTCGGCGTCGTCCAGGGCGCAGGCCGCGCGGTCCCAGGCGGCCCAGTCCCGGCCGGGGCCCTTGGCGGCGGCCTCCGTGGCCGGCGGGCGGCGAGCCCGCTGTGCGCGCCGGCGGGGCCGGGGCTCGGCGGCGGCGCCGGGGCCGGGGCGCGGGGTCTGCAGTCTCTGGCGCGCCGCGTGCAGCTGGCAGGAGAGGTAGGCGGCCGCCTCGGTGTGCTTCTGCAGCTCGGTGCCCAGCACGGTGGCGCGGTGGCTGCGGCGGCGCAGCTCCTCCAGGAAGCGGCGCTCCTCGGCGCGCAGGCTGCAGCGCAGCGCCGACACCAGCGCCTCGCGCTGCGCCACCTCCCGCCGCAGCTCGGAGTTGGCCGCCGCCCGCGCCGCCAGCTGCGACTCCAGCGCGCGGCATTTGCTCTCCAGCTCCCGGGACGCCTCCTCTGGAAAACGGGGGGAGAGAGAGGTGATGGTGCAGACAGTTCACCCCTCAACCGGACGAAGCCCTGCGACTCCCCAGCCACATGCACGTCCGGCCCGCTCTCTCGCGCTCCCCAAGGCCTTCCTTTTTCTTCCCCAGGCCTTTGCGCCTATCCTGCCCTCTGCTTGCCCTCCCATCTAATTCTTGAGGTTTCAGTTTAAATGCAAAACTGTCCTTATTCATTTATTTGCCCCACAAGTATTCATCGAGCCTTTACTATGTGCGCTGTGTCAGGCACAGGGGCTACGTGGATAAGAAAACATCATAGCCTAGCCCGCCTGGCTCAGTGGTTGAGCATCGACCTATAAACCAGGAGGTCACGGTTCGATTCCCGGCCAGGGCACATGCCCGGGTTATGGGCTAGCTAGATCCTCAGTGTGGGGCATGCAGGAGGCAGCCGATCAATGATTCTCTCTCATTATTGTTGTTTCTACTAGTATCTCTCTTTCCCTCTCCTTTCCTCTCTGAAATCAATAAAAATATATTTAAAAAAATAAAGAAAACATCATAAGCAAGTATAGTGGGAGAGGTATAGGGCATAATTACAAATATGAGATTCATACATGATGTGCCAGTCCCATGACTGACAGGAGAAGGTGACCTAATCAGGGAAGGCTCAGTAGAAGTGACATGGGCTAGGGTCTGAAAGATGAATGGGAGTTAGGTACACAGTGCGGAGAGGAGAGGCGGAGCTGGGGGCAGAGGAACAACTTGTACAAAACCCCTGTGGCAGCAGAGACCTGCAAGAGGGGAGGACTGTTAGGATGGGGGGTGGGGGGGTAGGGGGGGTGGGCAGGAAAGGGGAGTGAGTGAGCCAGAACCTTGCTTCATGGAGAGAGTTTGTTACATTTTCTAATATTTTGTTTACTTTATTGCTTGCCTTTGCCTACTGCATTGGGTTTCAACCCAGGATATCCAATCTTTTAGTGGGGAACCATCCAGTGAGCTTTAGAAAAGTTTCCAGGGCCCTGTCAAAGACCAGTCGAATCAGAATCTCTGGGCTGGAACCTGGGAAGTGGCACTCCTTAAATCTTCCCAGGTGGTTCTACTGGACCTTCCGGGTTGAGGACCCCTGCTTCCTGGATTATTAGCTTCATTTCAGCTGGAACAGTATCTCAGGATTGGCACATGTGAGTGAGTGTGGGGACATAGATTGATGAGAGTGACAAAAAAAGTAGACAAAAGGTGACTCTGGAATGGATATGAAGGCACTTGGTGATTTTCACAGAAAAAGAGGACACAGAGAGCTCTCAAGCCCACTGAGGGAGAAGATAAAAAGTAGGACACTGGGGCAGTGCCTTGAGCCCAGGTGACCCCCAAAGCTCTTCCAGGGTAAGGGTAGTAGGTGGAATGAAAGCTGCTGTTGTCACAGAGCTACCCTTACTGGTGTCTGGGATGTGTAACCCTGCCACCAAGCACCTGGGCACCAAGAGGTTGCCCATAGTTGCCACTTAAAGAAATGGGCAGAATTCCTGCAAATCTATAACTGCTTAGATCTGTATGCACACATACCCAAAACAATCTGTAAGGTTCCTAACATTTTGCCTTAAATTTCCAGCTTCCCCACCCCTAACTCTTGATCTATAAGCAGCATATCAATATGCAGGGAGGCCATTCTTACTCTCTCCTGGCTAAGAAAGACTACTTCTGTGATTCATTTTTAGTTAAGCATTTATGGAATCCCTATCCATGTCAGGTAATGTGTCCTGTACTTTGAGATAATAGGTATTACCCAGGCCCTAATTCTCAGAGATCATTTAATCAGTGCTTAAGATACCAACAATGCAACCCTTTCCATTTTTTAATGTTTTTAAAATACATTTTTATTGATTTCAGAGAGGAAGGGAGAGGGAGAGAGAGAGATAGAAACTTCAATCATGAGAATCATTGATTGGTTGCCTCCATCACGTCCCCTGCTGGGGATGGAGCTGGAAACCGGGCATGTGCCCTGACCACATCCAACCATGACCTGGTTCATAGGTCAACGTTCAACCACAGAGCCACACCGGCCAGGCCCCCTTCCATTAAAGAAAAAGTTTTATTTCTGATAAAAATGACAACATAAAATTTTTACCATCCTACCAATTTTTAAGTGTACAGTTCAGTAGTGTTAAGTGTACAAATCTCTAGAACTTTTTTATCTTGCAAAACTGAAACTCTATACCCCAAGAGTACCATCTCCCCACCTCACCTGCCATTTAATGGGTGAACTAATAACCTGTAAAAAAATTTTTTTTTAGTGGGGAAATATTTGGGGCCGGGAATTGTAAAATGAGGGATTTGCTAATGTGTCTTGTGTCAACTTTCTCTTCTGAACTCAGTTCCTTGAAGTCGACGACCCCATATTGTCATTGTGTTGCATCTTGACACTCAGCATCTTGGAGGATACGGACACTGATCATGAGAATCATTTGCGCAAGGATGGGAAGGATGGGGGAGGTAGGTCACAGAGAGGAATTAACTCAGCCCGGACCTACTGGACACCATCTCCTACCTGCTTTCATTTTCCTACTTTCGCCAGAAACACGGATGGTGTTCCTGTGTACGGGGTGGTGCAGGCTGTTCACTGCACACGTGGGGCTGACATCCTGCGCTGTGCTCAACCAGTCTGGACTGGGACATGGAAGGCTTGGTGGGGAAAGGTGACCTGTTGGCACCTCCCCACCAGTCATCCTTCTCTTACCTTGCTGGTGAGATTGGGCCTCTCTCATCTCCAGGTCACGGGTCAGTTCTGGGGGGAAGAGAAAAGAAAAGGCAGTTGTGTGTGTGTGTGTGTGTGTGTGTGTGTGTGTGATATCAGGGAATCACAGCTCAGTGAAAGTGGCAATAAGGATCCTTAGAAACCATCCAAATCACACCCCCCCATACCCATGTACTACAGCCCAGCTAAGGGAAGAGATGAAGAGAGGTACCAAGGCATAGCCTGAGCCTGATCTGCCTCATTCAAAGCCCAGAGGTCTTTCGGTGCAAGCTTTGTGGCTTAGATTTGGGAGTTAGTTCAACCCTGGTGGGATTGAGGAGCCTGGCTTGCTTTTGGGACTGGGGAAGTATTTGCTTCTTCCCAGGGATGATGTACAAATATTTAACATGCCACCCAATCAGAAGGACCCCCTACTGTGCAGGGCACAGACTTTTTTTTTTAATAGCAAGGTGGAAATTTATTGTGAAACAAGCACAGACTCCCACGTGGGTAGGGGGAAGAGTCCCCAGGTACAGACTCTTTAGTGCAGTAGTTCTCAACCTTCCTAATGCCGTGACCCTTTAATACAGTTCCTCATGTTGTGGTGACCCCCAATTTCATTGTTACAAATTGAACATAATTAAAGCATAGTGATTAATCACAAAAACAATATGTAATTATATATGTGTTTTCCGATGGTCTTAGGCGACCCCTGTGAAAGGGTCGTTCGACCCCCAAAGGGGTCGCGGCCCACAGGTTGAGAACCGCTGCTTTAGTGTTTAGCTGGTGGATCCAGGAAGGCTGGAGTGTCCAGGCTGGGCTGCTTGGTGCCACTGGAGGGGGATTCCAAGTAGTGGCTATTTACCAATAGGACATGTGTTTCACTGTTTTCACAGCCAGTACTGCTGTGCCAATGTTATTTTTTGAACATTAGCCCTGCCCCTTTCCCAGCCCTGTTCTGCCAGGCTCCACATGGCAGGGAGAGGGGCTTCAAGGAGGACAGCGCCACCTGGTGATGAAAAGCCTGCAGGGCTCTTGGAACCACGTGTGCGGCTTGGCACTGAGGGGGTCGGGCAGCCGAGGGGCCCGCCAAGGGTGCTAGTAGAGGGGCAGTTTCCTCCTGGGCACTGGCTGGCAGCCCAGCCGTCCCTCTCCACCTGCCTGTCTTCCCAGCCCCATTCCTTACATCCCAGAAAGCCCTATCCCTCAGCCAGCTGAGTTTGATCATTTTTCTAGCCCTACCCCAACTCCCCGACTCCCCCAGTAGCTGGGAAAGGGACACGAGGGAGCTGGGGACCTACAGCTGCCCATGGGAGGGCACCTTCTCAGGAGCACCTCTGTTCCCGTGAACCTGGGGGCGAGAGAAGGTTGCACATCTCTGGGACCACCTCTGCAGCAGCACCTACAGAGACAGCCTTGTAGGTCCCCTGCTGCCCCTCCTCTCTGCCCTCACCCAGCTCTTCTAGAGAAACAGGGGCTTTGCTGGAGGTGCCTTCCCTGGGGAGGCCAGCTGTTGCTAGGAGACAGAGAGCTGGGGTGCCTGGGCTTTTTGCTATGACCTGAGCCTGAACCTCCTCCCTGGGGCCCCTGGAAGGCCTCTGATGCCTCCATCCCCAGGGCTTCCTGGGGCCAAGTTGGCCCCTCCTCCAAGGGCCCTGCACGGTAGCTCAAGGGAACCTGGAGTAGGCTCAGGGACACAGCCCAGGGATTTCGGCTCTGCCGCTAACTCCCGGTGGACTGGTTTCTCTTTGGCCCTTAACCACGGGAATTGGGGGAGGGGAGATGAATCTCAGCTGGGCCCCGGTCCCCATCCATCAGTTCTCCCTGCTCATCTTCTGGTCAGAGTTCCCTCAGTTTAGACGAGCACGCTGTGAGGTCAGATGCACTGTGACCTTGGGCCAGTGACAACACCTTTCTGAGGCCCAGTTTTCTCATCTGCAAAATGGGGACAAAATTGCTCCTGCCTCACAAGGGGCTGGTGCTGGGACTGAGGGAAACGTAGGGTTGAATACATAGGGGTAGTTCCCTTTATTATCCCGCTGCCCTGCCACCTAGAACACACTCATCCCCCTCTCAGGTCCTTCATTCTGAGTCTTCATCTCTTTTTGGCAAGCTCTCCCAGTACTCTGCCTCCTTGGTTCCTACACCGGCCCCTCCATCGCCCATCCCCTTCCAGGCCCTCTAGAACAAGCATGTCAGACTCGAGGCCTAATGAGGCATGTGGCCTGCCGGCCATGAGTTTCACAGGCTGGCTCTAGAATCTCCTTAAAAAAAACAACAACACGGAAACAAACAAAAAATCTCTTTTGTTCTGCTCTCTTCTCCTCACTCCCCCACCCCTTGGAGGGAGGGCCTTATTCAGTCATTTCAGCCCCCAGAGTGGCTGCCCCAGGCCAGCTCAGAGTTATTTTTTATCTCCTTAATCAATAACCTAGAGGCTGCGGGCCCACACCCATCTGAGAAGGATGACGGGGGCCGAGGGCACTCTGTTCCTGCCTGTTATACTTTCTTGGATCCTGGCCCGTGTCCTGAATGGAAGGACCCAGGTCTTTAGAATTAGGGCAAAACAAAAAGAAACTAGAGGAAGAGCTGTAGGGTCTGAGGGTTCGCTCATCTCAACTTTCCTTTAATGTTATTGCAACGAAAAGGGGCATCAGGCAGGGGTGAGTCAGTGTGGGGCTGGCGCTGCTGTCACACAGGCTTTGGGGGAGACTGCAGGGAGCCTGGCCTTGGACTGTGGCAGCTGAACCTGCACATGGAGTGGGAGGAGGCTGTGGGGGCGGAGAGTCAGGACGACCGGTTTTTCCTGACAAAGTGAGAAGCCAGGCAGGTGGCTCTGGGCCTCAGTTTCCCTCTAGGGAATGGAGAACCTCCCATGAGCGCGGGCTGGAGGGGAGATAGAAGTCTTGGGGAAAGGATAGGCAGAAAGCTGTAGAGGCACGAAGGATGGGAAGTCTAGAGATCTGGGTTCTAATCCTAGTCCTGCCATTAACATACTGTGTGATTCTCTCTCTCTGGGTCTCAATTTACCTACTTGTACAATGAGGAGGTTGGGCTGTTCCAGCTGAGACATCCTGGCTCTGAAGCCTGGACTTGAGACTCGGCCTGGGTGAGCACTTGGGCCAGAGCCAGGCCTCGGAGAGGGCCGGCCAGGAGGTCAGGCCTGGGATTTAGCTTTGTCTTCAGTGCTTTCCTCTGTCCTGCTCACAAATCCAATCTGTTGCCAAGTCCTTTCCTTCCATCTGCTTCCCACTGGCCCTCCCCTTCCGTTCCCCCTTCATCTCTCCTCTGGACCATTTCATCAGCCCTGTCACTAGTCTCCCTGTGCCCCTCTCCCACCAGTTCATCTTCACACAACTGTTGAGTTTCGTAATGCAGCATGATGCTGCCCAAAACCTTCAGTGACTCCCACCACGCAGGAGGACAGGCCAAACTTCTTAGCTGTATTTGTCAAGATCCTCCATGATCTGGCTCCAGCCCTATTTCTCACCAGGCTCCTTTAAGCACAGCTTTATCCATGAAACAGAACTTTCCCTAAGCGTTCGGTTTCCCACCTATGGACTTTGCCATGCCCTTCAATTGGAATGCTCCCTCACCCCTCTTCCCCGTAACAATTCAGCATGTCCACATCTTACTCAGCCTTGCGGGAGTGGAAATGCTTCCTTTCTCTGGGGCCTGGGATGCCTGTCTCCTCCTTTATCACCCCCCGCCCCCCCAAGCTGGACATGGTCTTGCCAAAGAACTCCCATCAGTCCTCTTCATTTTCTGTTACCTTAATACTCTCCCTGTGTGTGTGTGTCTCCCCAACTAGACTGAGGTTTCTTAGGGCTGGAAGGTGCTTGATGAATACTTATTAGAAGGGGACAGGAAATTCCCAGGAATGGTTCCCAGGTTTCCCTCTGCTACCGAATCAGAGCCCTTTGCCCTGAAGACTCAGTTTCCTCATTGAGAAAAACGGGTGATGAACACCCACCTGGCAGGACTGTTCTGAAGCTTGTGGGGCTCACGGTGGACACCCCATCAGAGACAATGACTGTGATGATGACAGTTGCCCCTGCCGCCACTCTGCCTCCCTCCCCCCTCCCCGCCCCGCCCCGACCACAACCATCCCTCCTGGCCTCACCTGAGCAGCGTTTCTGCAGCCTCAGGATTTCCAGGTGCAGGTCTCGCAGCAGGGCCATCTGCTCTTTTTTCAGGAAGCTGATGTGGCGTTGCACGCTCTGGATCTGATGCTCTAGGGACACGGTATCCATGGCAACCCAGGCCTGGGACTCACCTGGGGAGGATGACAAGGTGAACACACATCTTCTGGGCCCATCTGCCCTGCCCACCCTCAGATCCCTCACAGTCGCCTCCAATCTGGGGTCCTGTGGTCACCAGGTAGACGGTTTTGCCACGGAGGCCATTTCCCCTATATTCACTCACCAAAGCTTTATAAACAAGTGGGGGTGTTGGCAGTGAAGTATAGTTATTCCCATTTAGCAGATAAAGAAACAGAGGCCCAGAGGGAAAGGGCTTTACTTCCTGCCCCAAGGCCTCTTCTACTTCTCAGGGAGGAAAACCAATGGAGCATCAAAGTCAGTAAAGAGAAACAGAGACGGGCTCTAGCTGCTTCTTAAGCAGCTGTGTGACTTTGGGCGAATCCTCTCCCTCCCTGGGCTCTTGGTTTTCTCGTAGAAGAACCCTGAGGTCTCTTCCAGCTCCGCCATCCTGCAAGCATTCCAGCTCAAGGGTGACCGCCGCCTGGCAGGGCAGCAGGCACCTTCTCCCAGTTCAACTCCATTTCTCTGACTTAACCTCAAGCAGGGCTCTGGGCTCTTCCAGGTCAGAGGAAGATCTGATGAGTGTTTCACCAACACTGACTGACTCTGTGGGCTGAAGGCAGGTGGTAAAGTCCCCTTTAAGAGAGGAATAGGAGAGGGTGCTAAGGAGACCCATGTGGTGGATCCACGGTGGAACTTAAGACACTGATGGGAGGGGGAGATTTGCATCCCTGAGTCCTGTGGATGGCCTGGCCTTTCAGCTCTCCTGCTGGCTCCACCCCTTTCCCAGGGAGTCTCTCCAGTGGTGATGAGCATCCTGAGAAGCTGAGGCAAAGGGCAGTGGAGGCCCTGACCCCGGGAGGACTCAGAGCTCAGGCCTTCTCTGCCAGGGCCTCCTTAAGCTTTTGAAGGACCTGCCCCCACCTGTCCCAGGAATTCCCTGGGCAGTGGAGAGGGAGGCTTACTGATGGAGGGCTCTGGTCAGCAAATGGTCCCCTCCAGACTGGCTTCCATGTAAGTCTCTGCAACTCCACATTTTTATTTGTAGGGTCACACCAAGCAGGTCCACCGGACACCCTCACGTTCATAGGCTTCTCTTTCTGGGCTCCCTTCCCTCGAACCGCCTGACCCCCCTGGTCCAACCAAATAGGCCGATCACTTCAGTAGAGGCGGCCCTTTGGCCTGTGAGAATCACTGGCTACGTTTACTGACCACCTGCTATGTTTAAACAACTTTGTACACATTATCTCACTTCTGCCAACCACTCCTCAGTAGGTATGACCCCAGCCATTTCACAAACAAACAGACTCAGAGCTGAAGTGACCCGGGCCAGTTCACATGGCCAGAAAGTTGTGGCAGGCCCAATTCTCCAACCAAATCTTTTGAATCCAAAGAAGATTCTCAATATTTATAATGAGGACAATCTTGGGTTTGAATCCTGGGTCTTTCAGTTACCTGCTGTATGATTTAGAGCAAGAAAGTTAACCTCTCTAAAGCTCCCCTCTCCCTTCCCCCCAGTAAAATGAGGCTAATAGTAACAGTGAGGATTAAGTGAGATTAAAAAGGGTAGAACACTCATTACAGGACCGGGGGCAGTCAGTGCTACATCCCTTCTCATTTCTGTTAAATGTGTGAGGAGGTTAATCCCTGTTTTGATTTGCACATCTCTTCATCATTCATTCATTCAGTGAGTTACTATTGCCAATTGCTGTGCTGGTTACGGAAAAACACTGATAAACAAAACAAAATCCTTGCCCTCATGAGCTCCCAGGGCTAAGGGGAGAGAATCAAACGAACAAAAAGAGCATCACACAAATAATAATACAAGTAAGTTTACAATTACAATTTGTGATAGGTGCCGTGAAAGAAACCTATGGTGTAATATGAAAGAAGGTCTCTTTGAGAAAGTGATTTTAGAACGAGACCTCATGGCAGACAGAATTCTAAATGGGTCCAGTATTCCCAGGCCCATGTGGTCATGCTCTCCTACATTATCTCCCCGCCTTGGGTGTGGGTGGGACTGAGAATATGAGATTTCACTCCTGTGATTAGGTTTATGACAGAGGTGAAAGGATTGTGCAGGTGTAATTAAGGTCTCCAATCAGTTGCTCTGAGTTAATCAAAAGGAAGATTATTCTGGGCGGGTGAGTTCAAAGGGCCGTTACTGAATGAAGGAAGAGATTTGAAGCCTGAGAAAAATTCTGCTGCTGGCCTTGAAGAGGTAACCGGCCACGCGGTGAGTGATAATGGAGGAAACCACATGCAAGGACCTGAGAGAGGCCACTAGCAGCTGGGGATGGCCCCCGGCTGACAGCTACCAAGACCAAGGGGCTCCAGTCCTACAACCACAAGGAACTAAATTCTGCTAACAACCTAAGTGATCTTAGAAGTGGCTCTCTCCCTAGTTGAGCTTTCAGATGAGGATGTAGCTGGTCTTAATTTCAGCCTTGTGAGATCCTGAGCAGAGGACCTAAGTAAAAAGTACCAGACTCCTGATCCTTGGAGACTGTGAGAAAATTCATGTGTGTTGTTTTAAGCCACTTAGTTTGTGGTAATTTGTTATGCAGCAACAGAAAAGTAAGAGACTTGAAGGAGGGGTAGGAGTTAGTCAGAAGAGTACAGGGAAGAGCGTCTCAAACAGGAACAGCACTTGTGAAGGCCTAGAGGTAGGATAATGACAGCTGACGTTTATTGAGTGCCTACTAGAAGCGAAGCCCTATGTGTTAAGTGCTCCACATGGCCTTTTTGAGAAACAGCGACACTGCCAACTGCTGATGAAGGCTGATGTGCAAGGTACTGGGGGGAGGGTTGCAGGAAGTGAGGTTAGCAAGGAAAGGATCACACAGGGTCTTGTAAACTATGTTACGAATTGTGGATTAATACTAAGTGAATTGGGAAATTACTAAAGGATTTTAGCCAGTGAGGGACATGAGTTGCATTTTTAAAACATCACTGTGGTTGCTGTTGGGAGGGCAGATTAGAGGGGACAAAGTGGATACCGGGAGGTCAGCTGGGTCAGTGGTTCTCAACCTGTGGGTCACGACCCCTTTGGCGGTCGAACTATCCTTTCACAGGGGTCGCCTAAGACCATCCTGCATATCAGATATTTACATTACGATCCATAACAGTAGCAACATTACAGTTATGAAGTAGCAACGAAAATAATTTTATGGTTGGGTCACAACATGAGGAACTGTATTTACAGGGCCAGAGGTTGAGAACCACTGAGCTGGGTGAATGTAGCACTGGTTCAGGTGAGAGACGATGGAGGCCTGGGCTAGATGATGAAGATGAAGATGAAGAGAAATTCCAGGCATATTTTGGGGGTAGAATTGGCAGGACATGGGGATGGACTGGATTAGATCAGTGATGTTCAACATATTTTTTTAAGGTTTCTTTAAAAAAAAAATTTTTTTTAAAGGAGGAAGGGAGAGAGAGAGAAACATCAATGATGAGAGATAATCATCGATTGGCTGCCTCCTGCACACCCCACACTGGGGATCAAGCCTACAACCAGGGCACGTGCCTTGTCTGGGTATCAGACTGTGACCTCCTGGCTCATAGGTCGGTACTCAACCACTGAGCCACGCCAGCCAGGCTTCAACCTTTTTTTTCATTTCATGGCACACATACAGTAAAATTCTGCAGCACACCAAAAATATATATATTTTTTCTGATCTGACAAAGCAAATAGGTATGATTTTGATTCATTCACACCATACGGCTATTGTGTTGGCTGTTGTCATTTTTTTTAATTGGACAGTCTAAATAGTCAGGTATTGCATGTTTTAAACATGCTTGGGGCAGACCAGTTGAAAATCGCTGGGTTAGGTCACGATAAGAGGAATACTCGGGTGTTTAACAGTTCTCAGCATCGGGGAAGTCAAGTAGGAAGGCACGTTTGCTGGATTTCCCCCATTCCTCATCTTTCACATTGGGCCTCTTCTCTAATCACTCCTAAGGCGGTCCTGTCCAATGCCATGGCTGTAAATTCTGCTTCTATGT
Source organism: Myotis yumanensis (assembly GCF_028538775.1). Lineage (NCBI taxonomy): Eukaryota > Metazoa > Chordata > Mammalia > Chiroptera > Vespertilionidae > Myotis > Myotis yumanensis. The sequence continues at coordinate 17,758,066 of NW_027223767.1, read as the reverse complement.
TGACCTGAGCACTAGACCGACTATCTACTACATCCACCTGGCTGTCTCCCAGGTCCCTCAAACTATAAGTCCCAGTCCTGAGCTCTCACAGTCACTCCTGCAAACCTGCTCTGGCCTACTGTTCGCCATCTGGATAAACAGTGCTCCGGTTGCCTCTTCACCAGTTGCTCAGGACAAATGACTAAGAGTCATCTTTCATTCCTTTCCTCACATTCCACAGCCAATCCATCTGCAAATCCTGCTGGCTCTACCTTCAAAAAACTTCCTCAATCCAGCCAGTTCTCACTGTCCCTATTGTGTTTCCCTAGTCCCGGTCCCCACCATCCCTCGGGTGTAACATTGCAGTAGCCTCCTAACTGGCTTCTCGCTTCCACTCTTGTCCTTGTTTTCCGTGCAGCAGCCAGAGTTCCTTTAGCAAATCTGATCAGCTCACCCCATCCCTCACTCTACACCCTCCCAAGGGCTTCCTATCCCACTTAGAGCCAAATCCAAAGTTCTCACCAGACCCTACCCAATGGCCCCTGGCTCTGATTACCCTCATCTCCTGCTGTTCTCCCACTGTTGGCTCCACCCCAGCCTCCTCGGCCTCCATGCTGTTTCTTGACTATGCCAAGCACCTTGCCCCAGGGACTTTGTATGCACTGTCCCCTCTGCCAGGAATGCCCTTTGCCGAGATACCCTGGTGGCCCATCTCTCCCTGCATTCAGGACTCTGTTCAAAGGTCACATAATCAGGGTCCTATTCTGGTTATTTGATTTAAAATAGACCCACCCCTCTGTCACTCTCCACTCCCTTAACCGGCATTGCTTTTCTTCCAGGAATTTATCACCACCTGCATATATTACATTTTTGTTTATTGTCTGGTTCCCTTGCCAGATTGTTGGCAACACAAGATGAAAGACTGTTTTGTTCCCTAGTACCTAGGACGGAATCTGGCACATAGGAGATACTCTGTAAAATATCGGTAGAGTGCACGAGTGAGTGAATTTGTGGAGCTAGGTGAACGGATGTGGAGGGGCAGATTTACAGAGAAGGTGAGATCCAGCCTGTTAGATCTGGCATGCTCAAGAGACCTCAGACAAGGAGAAACAGATGTGAAGAGGGCTGGCAAATATACTGATGCATTACTCGGGAGGAACAGGTGAGCCGTGTCTGTGCTTTTGTCTGTCTGTGTTGGGATATGTGTGCCTGTGTGTCTGTATATGCACCTGAGCCCGTGTCCATGCCGGAAGGAGTACATGTATGTGTGCATGCATGTGTGTGCATTGCGTCTCTTGAATCTACGTGTCTGCTGTGTGCACACCTGGAGGATGAAGGTGTGTGGGCCTGTGCTTACGGTGAAGAGAGAAGATGTCTGTTCCCAGCTGCTGAAATGCAAATGTTTCGGAAGAGTTAACGCTCTTTCCACACAGCCCTGGAGACGGGCCCCTGGCCCCAGTGACAGACTGAGCCAACCAGCTGTTTCCAGGCCTTCCCAGAATGGCTTGCGTATTTGCTTCCAACGAGGCAGGTGCTCTCCTCAGGGCAGAAATTGGGGTCACAAGCGATCTTGGCAAATATACTTTCTTAGCCGTTATTGTTTAGTTTGTTTTGGGGAGGGCGGGAGATGGAGGTGGGAAGGGGAAACCAGGGCCAACACGGATCTCTCTGTGTGTGGCTGGGGAGCCACATGTGCTTGGAAAACCCAACTCGGAAAGATGTCCGGTTTCCACACACAGATGTAGTCCTGGAACCTCCCAGCTTCGGGACCTCGTGTCTGAGGACAAGGCCCAGGCCAGCAGCAGCAGCTAAGGGGTAAGAGCTATCAGCTCCATCTTCTTCCCACAGCCAGCCGGAGATGCCCAAGCTCCCAGGTTAAAGTGAGAAGGTCTCTCACCTCGGTCCGCTGTCCTGACTACCTCAGGAACTGCGCTGTTCCTGCTGCCCACCTTCTCCCCGTGCTCCTACCTCTTTGTTTTAATTTTCTAGCTGGATGGAGAATGTTCATTTTAAAGAACTGTCATCAAGAATAAAAAAGGACCTGCAACACAGGGTTCACAATTTATACAGTTAATTCCAAGTACTTTGGACATGCCTCTCATCTGTCTGAGAGGAAGTTCTAGGAGCATTTGAACTCTTGCTTCCCTGGCGTGTCATCTGTTGGCTCAAATAAACTCAAATCAAGTAAAAGAAAGAAAAAGAAAGAGAGAGAGAGAGAGAGAGAGAGAGAGAAAGAAAGAAAGAGGGAGGGAGGGGAAGGAACGGGAAAGGAAGGAAAAGGAGGAAGGAAGGAAGGAAGGAAGGAAGGAAGGAAGGAAGGAAGGGAGGGAGGGAGGGAGGGAGGGAAGGGGAGGGAAGGGAAGGGAGGAAGGGAGGAAGAAAAGGGACGGAAAGGAAGAAAGGAAGGAAGGAACAAATGTTTTCCCCTTAGGGAAGTTGGTGGGCGGAGCCTTCTGTGCTCAGGTCCCCAACCCCAGACAGTGTCAGGTGCAGGAACCCTCTGACCCTGACACACTGTGACGCTCTAAGAAAGGCCTAAGCCCCTGATCCCTGAAAAAGACATCACCTCCTCTTGGCTCTTTGGAGCTTTCAGGTGCCCACTCTCCTCCCCAGCTATCTCCCTACAACTGACCTGGTAAAGTAGGAACTTGCGGTCCTCTCCCCTCCCCAGTTCCTATAGTTCTTTGCGTTGGAAGAACCACAGACAGTACAGAATCACATCACTCCGGGCTCTGAAGGGTCTTCATAATCATCTCAATCAGTCATTTTCAAATTTGCTCCATAGAACCCCAGAGTTCTGCAGAGGGGTCTCTGATGTTGCCAAAAGGGTTGGGGGAAAGGGCAGGGCTCGAGGCTTTACTGTTCTCACCCCTCTGTTATATGATGGGTTTGTGCAGACAAATTCACCGGAGAAAAGGCTTCTGCTAACCAGAAGTTTGAAAACCACTGTCATAGTCCAAACTTCTTTTGGGAGGCTAACTACTCCCCTCCCTTAGTCTGTTCAATGTCCCTGAGCCTCTGCTGCCCCCATCTCTCCCTCAGGAAGATGCAGTGACTGGAGAGGAACCAGAGCTAGGCCTCTGGCTTTTTGCTTGCATGGACTCTGCAATGTCTGCCACCCTTACCCCCGCTGCTTCTCTGTCCCAGTTTCTATTTCATTCTTAGTATTTCTTCTCTCTTTAGGACTGAAGTATTTATTCAGTCAACAAATATTCTTGCACTGTTCTGAATACTCACCCACATTTTGTTAAAAATTTTAAGTATGCCTTCTTGTTTCAAGGAGAATGTTAAAGTTATTTTTATCATTCTAATTGCCAGGGGAGGTATATTAGATAGGACAGGCATGGTAATAAATGAATAAGTAAATGAATCAAAATGTTCTGTACTTTTCTTCTTTTTTTAAATATATATTTTTTATTGATTTCCGAGAGGAAGGGAGAGGGAGAGATAGAAACATCAATGATGAGAGATTCATTGATCGGCTGTCTCCTGCACACCCCCTACTGGGGACAGGGCCAGAACCCAGGCATGTGACCAGGAATCAAACCATGACCTCCTGGTTCATAGGTCGATACTAAACCACTGGGCCACACCAGCTGGGCTGTTCTTTACTTTTCTTACTTGTTATTCCTCTTAACTACCTGACTCTGAGGACTGGGGTAGGAGGGAAAGCAAGAACTCAAAAAGTCTTTCTCAGACATGGATGCACAGGTAATAATACTTATAATAATTACTAGAGGCCCAATGCATGAAATTCGTGCACTCAGGAGGGTCCCTCAGCCCAGCCTGTGCCCTCTCACAGTCCAGGAGCCCTCAGGGGATGTCCAACTGACAGCTTAGGCCCACTCCCCTAAGCCAGCAGTCGGACATTCTTAGTACTGCTGTGGTGGGAGAGGCTCCCGCCATGGCAGCTGCGCTTGCCAGTTCTGAGCCTGGCTCAGGGCTTCTGTGGGGGCGCACTGACCACCAGGGGGCAGCTCCTGCATTGAGCATCTGCCCCTTGGTGGTCAGTACACGTCATAGCGACCGGTCATTCTGCCGTTTGGTCGATTTGCATATCACCCTTTTATTATATAGGATTACTGCACAGATAATAACACTTATGATGATAATAATATTAATAATAATAAATGGCTGGCACTGTTCTTAGCATTTTACACATATTAATTCATTTATCTTCATAAGAGCCCTACACTGAAGGTTCTGTTAGTACTCCATAAATGAGGAAACAGAAGCTCAGAGGGTTATGTAGTTTGCCCCATATACACAACTGACAGTGTCTTGCAACTTGGAGCACTCACTGGCATTTACCCTAAGGCCCTTCACAATCTAAATTCGGTCCACATTTGCAGTCTGATCCTCTCCTCTTTTGGATTCTACCTCTTGCTGCTCTCACAACAAACTCTCTTCATACCCATGAACATCCCTCCTTTACTATTCCCCATCCTATCTTTACCTCCTTAAACCTGTGAAGGATGCTCAAATGCAGAAAGTCTTCCCTGACCCCCACCAAGCTGAAATGCCTCTCTTCTGCCACTGTGTTCCCCAAGCATCCCACCAGGCATCACTGTGTGTGTGTGTGTGTGTGTGTGTGTGTCTGCCTGCCTTTCTGTCTGGCTTCTGCTCTGAGCAATAAGCTTCCTGAGGACAGGGCTTTGTCTCTGGGAATTCCTTGTTGAAGCAGGAGCACAAGGAATGTTGGTGAAACAGGCAGAAGGAGTTGAGCGCTATTGGCAATCACCAGGGCAAGTAAGCGCGCGTATTAAAAAACAATTACTCCCTTCATTCTCAGGTCCTTGGCTCTCCCGGGGATTTGAGTTGGGAACAAGAAGTCAGCCCTAGACAAATGTCTGAGACTCTGTAAGGTGGGGTCACTTGACTAGTTAGCGGTGGAGTCACATTCTCCAGGGGTCTCCTGGTCCTCTCCACTCTGTACCCTCTTCCTCCAATACCCCTGGGTTATGGCTCCCCCCTCCACTGAAGACCGCAGGACCCCCAACCCCAGCAAAGCAGAGGACCCAGGAACACGGGAGTGGGCCGTACGGGAAATTGGAGCTCCCACCCACTTCAGTCTTGATGTTCTGCCCTGATTACGCCTCCAATATGACTCCCTGAGGGGGGGGGGGGGGCATGTGGAGACGGAGGGAGCCGGGGAAGAGAGGTACCAGGGAGGACAGGGAAAGGCAGGCAGAAGGAATGATGTGTGTGGCAGGAGGTGGCAAGAGGTAGTGGTGGCTTGACCTCGGCTGCTCTGGACTCTCCGCCAGGGCCGGGAAGGGTCCGAGTCTGGGCGGTGGAGGACAACTTCTGCCAGCAGCCCGCGGGTCCTGTCCGCCTCCCGCGCGCTGCGGTGCCCAGCCCCAAGCCAGCGCTCCCGCTAGGGAACACCTCGGCGCCCACCCCCACGCCCACGGGCCTCCTCACCTTCAGGACCTGCGGGAGCGACAGGCCAGAGGAGCCCGGGTCCGCGGGCTGGGTGGGGGGAGGAGCTCTTCTTCCCCACGCTAGCTGCGCCCCGGGTTCCGCAGCGCCCGCCCGGGCTGCGGCGCCATCAGCTGCTTCGAGGCTGCGGGGCGGTGGGGTCGGGGCTCCGGGGGCTCCGGGGCGCCGAAGGGGGGGTCCCGGGCTGCCTCCAGGCGTAAACACCCAGCAACGTGACCGGAACTGGCGAACGAGCAGTAGGGGGGAGCTGAGGGGGCGGGAGAGATAAGGGGGAGGGGAGGGACCTGAGACTGGCGGGGAGGGGCCATGGGCGGGGCCGGGGTGGCGGGGCGGGGGGAGGGGGGAAAGGGAGGCTGGCGGCGCGCGGTCGGGAGAGGGGCGGGGGAGCCCGGGGAGCCCCAGGAGCCAGGTCGAAGGACCCCGGAGGGCCGCCGAAACTCGAGGAGCTGGCTTTGGCTGGGAGCTGGAAGGGAAATCTGGGGAACCCGCCTGCCGCTTGTCGAGCAAGGGCGCGGCGGGCGGATCAGCACCGCGGACAGCGCCCAGACAGGCAGGCCGGCATCCGCTGGGCCCCTCTGCCTGCTCCCCGGCATAGGAACCACAGACAGTGCCCCCACTGGCCCAGGGAAGAGTTGGGTGGGAGGTGAGCTGACCAGGGGTCAGGAAACCTACCTTGTGCCTAGTTGGCAGCAAAGCTGCCCCAGGCCTCTCACTAGCTGTATGACCTTGGCCGCATCCCATCACCTCTCTGGGTCCCAGTTGATAACAACACCCTCTTTCTCTAGTGAAGGTGCCAAGAGCCAAGAGGAGATGCTTTAAAAACGCTGAAGCCCAGCCCTAGCCGGCTTGGTTCAGTGGGTAGAGCGTCAGCCTGCCGACTGAGGGTCCCAGGTTCGATTCCAGCCAAGGGCACATGCCTGGGTTGCCTCCGGATCCCCAGAGGGGGGCGTGCAGGAGGCAGTCAATCAATGATTCTCTCTCATCATTAATGCTTTTATCTCTCTCTCCTTCTCTCTTCCCCTCTGAAATCAATAAAGAAAAACATTTTTTAAAAAGACCTCTGAAGTCCAGAACGTTGGTGTTGATCCTTTTTCACTGCACATGGAAGGCTTCTAAAACCATCCTGCTTGGCTTCTAATTCTGGCTCTGTCAATACCTTCCTCCTCCCTGGGCCTCAGTCTCCTCATCCATAAAATGGGATAATGATGGCTTATGCAGCTCATGAGATCTTTGGGTTGTTGTGAGGATTAAATGAGTTTATAGTAAAATGCTTAAAACATGCTGAGTTCTCATTAGGCATCCGTGCTCATAATAGCAAGACATCAGGTGACGTTGTGTGAGTGGCTGGTGGCTCAGAGCTCCCCCTGGGTAAGTCATTTCAGGGAAAAGCACCGTTGGACTCTGCCAACAGGATCTTTTTGTGAGTGTCATGAGGTTAGAATGAAAGGGTTTTGTAAAGTGCATGCGGATGGGATTGTTATGACTAAGGCCCAAATGTATTCTCCTTGATCTGTCTCAAGATAGGTCCTGGGACTCTGGCTTTTCACCACCTAAAGAAAACAATTCCAGATGCCTGTCTGAGGGGTGGCCCTGCCTGTTCTTGGGAGAGGGTCCAGCCTGGCCACAGAAGTGCTCTCAGGTGGGCATGAAAGGCCTGGCCTCTAGGGCTGCCCTCGGGACTCTTGCAACATCTTTGGCTGAAAAAATACTCACAGGGGAAACAATAAAAAGATGTGCACAGATCACTCATAGAACCACAACAATCGATGAGCCTGCAGAGTTTAGAGATGGCCCTGTGAAGGCAGGGCTAGGGAATGCACTGGGGGGCCAGGAGACTAAAGGGTACCTCCGTAGAGGAGGTTAACAATCAGTCAGTCAACACGCAGAGTTATATTGAACAAGGCTGACTGCATGGCACTCTACCTGAAGTTGTGGGGAGACCCAGAGACAGATTATAAAATGTGGAGATGATGACAATAAGAATTAACATTTATCAAGTACTTTCTATGTACCAGGCAATCTATTAACTATTGTTAAAACATCCCCCCCCATTTTCAACATTAAACTTATAACAAAGTCAATGGAAACTAAAATGTATAAAAAGTATACATCTCACCTCAGAAGTAACCATTATTTTGAGTTGAGCACTTTACCCATTTCATCTCATAGAAACTTCAGAGAAACCTATTGGAAATTTAACACCACCCACTTTGTAAGCAGTGGAGCCAGGATTCAAATCCCAGTCCAGTCAAGGTCCGAGGTGAGGTTCATCAGGTCCCTCAGTAAAGAGATGAATCTACTTGTGGCAGAAAACACCCATGAGCTTTACAAGAAGGTAAGAGCCATGAATACTGTTGGGGTCCAACCCCTGCGGGTCCAGGGATCCCCAAAGGTGTGGACGGAGTCGGCGAAGAAGGAATGGCACGGGGTCAGCATTCAGTTGATCAGCATAGCGAGGTTCTCCCTCCAGGATCTCCGGCCAAGTTCTGTAGCCATGTTCTCTTGCTAGGTTCTCCAGCCAGGGTTTCCAAATTCTCCAGCCAGGTTCGGTAGCCAGGTTCTGTCGCCAGGTTCTTTAGCCAGGTTCTATCCAGGTTCTTTTGCCATGTTCTGTCTAGGTTCTCCAGTGAAGTTCTGTAGCCAGGTTCTGTCCAGGATCTTTTGCCATGTTCTCTGGCTAGGTTCTGGTTAGGATCTGATGAGGGTCTGATGAGGAGCTGATGAGGAGCTGATGAGGTTCTGATGATTATTGTCTTGTTACATCCGTATTTATACCAGCCGATTTTAATCCTGTCAATTTCTATTACAAAGGTTAGGGCGTTTCTCATCTCCATTCCAGGGAGTAAAGATTATGTAGCTTAACTACCCACCTGGCACTTAATTAAGGGGTTGTATCCCCTCCCTAACCTCAGGGAAAAATCCCCACCTGGGGAAACAACCTTTCTCAGGGAGGTGACCTTGGTTAAAACACATGGCGCCAAGAAGGGGAGCAAACATATTAAGAACAGTATGCCATATATGCCAGGTCCCTTGAAACAGCAAGGATGGACCGGCTCCCGGCAGAATACCAGTTAAGAGAGTGAGTTTGTGTTGACAGAGAAGGCCTCGAGGCTCCCTCCATCTCTTCATGATAGCTTGAAATACTGACTTTTTTTTTACTCCTCACCTGAAAATATTTTTCCATTAATTTTTAGAGAAAGTGAAAGAGAGAAGGACAGACAGAGAGAAACATCAATGTGAGAGAAGCACATCGATTGGTTGCCTCCTGCGTGCACCCTGACCAGGGCCCGGGCTGGGGAGGAGTCTACAACTGAGGTACGTGCCTTTGACCAGAATCAAACCCAGGACCCTTAGGTCCGCAGACTGATGCTCTGTCCACTGAACCAAACCAGCTAGGGTGGAATACTGACTTAAAAAAATATATATTTTTATTGATTTCAGCGAGGAAGGGAGAGAGAGATAGAAACATCAATGATGAGAGAGAATGATTGATTTGCTGCCTCCTGCACAATCCACACTGGGTATTGAGCCTGCAATCTGGGCATGTGCCCTGACCAGGAAGGGAACTGTGGCCTTCTGGTTCTTGGGTCGATGCTCAATCACTTGGCCACACCAGCCGGGCTCTTCCAGATTTTTCAACGAATATATGAATGTACTTGTTCTATTTGGTAATTTTTTTTCACTTTAAAATATGTCTTTTTTTTTTAAAAAAAATTGAGATATAATTGACATAGTGTCAAGTGTATAACACAATGATTCAATATTTGTAATATGTCGTGAAATGATCACTACAGTAAGTTTTGTTAACATCCGTCACTATAAGTAGTTAAAAATGTTTTTCTTGTGATTTGCTCTCTTAACAACTTTCAGTTATGCCAGGTAGTATTATTAACTATAGTCACCATGCTTACAACAAAATATATCTCGATTTTTTCATGCCAATAAAGTCTTTCTTAGTAGCTGTATTATATCGCATCTTATGGACAAGCTTCTTTTAAAAAAATGTAAACCATTTTAGTTGATTTTTTAGAGAGAGGAAGGTAGGAAAAGAGAAAGAGAGAGAGAGAGAGAGATTTGTTGTTCCATTTATCTACGCACTCATTGGTTGATTCTTGTGTGTGCCCTGACCAGGGGTGGAACCTGCAACCCTGGAGCATCAGGACAACAACCCAACCACCTAAGCCAGGGCTGGACAAGCTTCGTTACTTAACTAACCTCCAATTTGACTTCTGCGCTGTTCCCAGTTTTATTCTATCGAAAACAATGCTGCAGGGGACATTCTTTTCCAGAAACCTCTTTTCACGTTTCTAATTATGTTCTTAGGATGAATTTCAAGGAAAGAAATCAAGAGACATGCACATTTGATGGCTTTTCATCATAGTGTCAAATTGCCATGCACAAGGTTGATCAATTTATTCTCCAAGCTCACTCACAATCAAGAGTGTCCACTTTCCTTCTCCATACAAACCTATGTGGGGGTAGTTAAAAAACAATCAACGGGCCCAGCCGGCATGGCTCAGTGGTTGAACGTCGACCGGTGGACCAGGAGGTCATGGTTCGATTCCCTGTCAGGACACATGCCTGGATTATGAGCTTGCTCCCCAATGTGGGGTGTGCAGGAGGCAGCCAATCAATGATCCTCTCTCATTATTGATGTTTCTGTCTCCCTCACCCTCTCCTTTCCTCTTTGGAATCAATAAAAATCTATTCAAACAGAAAAACTAACAAACAAACAAACAAACACAAAACAGCCCTAGCTGGTTTGGCTCAGTGGATAGAGCATCGGCCTGTGGACTGAAGGATCCCAGGTTCGATTTCAGTCAAAGGCACATGCCCCGGTTTCAGGCTCCATCCCCAGTAGGGGGCGTGCAGGAGGCAGCCGATCAATGATTCGGTCTCATCATTGATGTTTCTATCTCTCCCTCTCCCTTTCTTTCTGAAATCAATAAAAATATATTAAACACACACACACTCTATAATTCCAAATTTGACAAGTAAAAAACAACACAGTTAACGTTTCAAGTGTTGAACACTGGGGAGGGCACCTATGGATTTAACGACAACTGTCCGTGCTCCCGGGAATGGCCACAGACCCCGGGAAGAAGGTAAGCTCCCAGGTCTTCACTTTGGGGCCAGGTTCTGTCCTCTCTGCCTAGGTTTCCCTCTTGCAAAGGACGTGGGCTGTCCTGGTATTGGAAGCAAGTGAATTGGAAGGACAAAGTTCAGACAAATGTTCATACTAACAAACGTTTCTAAAACTCAGCTCCTTCAAACCAGGCTTGACACGCGTGGTCCCAAGGCATCCTGGGTCCCAGGCTGGTGTCTGCGATACTGCAGGAATGAATGGGTTCCCGGGGTGCAGTGGGCTGAAGGCTTGGGAGGAGCTGGTCCTAGTATTGGCAGCGAGCCCCGCCAATGCCATTCTGTTTTAAATATTGTCACCTTAACATGTTTTAACAATCTGCGGGGCACATCAGTCTTTATTTTAAGCATTTAGAGTAGTTTAGCTTGTACGCATAACTTCCTAGGGAGGCGGAACGGGTGTCCCAGGGAGGAAGGCAGAGGCGGAGTAAGTAGATCGCCTCCAGTCACTCAGCAAGTCAGGCGCCCCTCACGGTGGAACCTGGAGAACCTGACTCCGCGCCCAGGGCTCCAGACACCAGCTCTTCTGCGCCCCCCATCAGCCGGGCCCCGGGGGCCGGGGGGTGGGGGAAGGCAGGGAGAGGGTGGAAGGTGGTCTTCCCGGCGGAGGCGCGCGGTGACCCAGCCCCAGTCGGATCCAGGGGGGCCGGGCGGGCGGCACCCTGGGGGGGGGGGGGGAGGGGAGAGGTGGGGGAGAGAGGAGATGAGCGCAGATCACGCCGCACAGCCCGGCTCCGGCCCGCGTCGCCTCACGCCCGCCCCGCCCCGCTCCGCTCGCCGGTCCCCGCGCCGCACCCCGCGACGGCGAGCGCGCCCTCGGCACTGGCCTGCGGCAGCCGGAGCCGCCTCCGCCGTGCGGCCCCGCGGGCGGGGAGAGGGCGGCCGGCCGGGCGAGGCATGGCGGGCCGCGGGACGCCGGGGGAGAAGCGCTGGCAGCTGGTGCGCTGGTGAGTGGGCGCCGGGGGTGGGGGCCTCGGGGCGGGCACGGGAAGCTGCCGGGCCACAGGCGCGAAGTTTCTTCTGGAGCTGAGGCTTCGGGCCGGTGGTAGGGAGAGGCGCCGGCTGCCTGCTCACAAGCATCCCGCGTCCCCGCGTCCCCGCGCGCGCTCTTTGCGGCTCTCCAGGTAGTTGGGCGCTGGGACCCAGGACCAGGTCCCTGACGTCAGGCTGCAGTGGTTCTCAACCTTCCTAACGCCGCGACCCTTTAATGCAGTTCCTCATGTTGTGGCGACCCCCAATTTCATCGTTACAAATTGAACGTAATTAAAGCATAGTGATTAATCACAAAACAATATGTAATTATATATGTGTTTTCCGATGGTCTTAGGCGACCCCTGTGAAAGGGCCGCTCGACCGCCAAGGGGGTCGCGACCCACAGGTTGAGAACCTCTAAAGTTTAGCGGGTCCCGGGTCCCCCTTCACAGGCTCCTCGTCAGGGCTTCCTTCCCTCCCTTCCCTTTTCTTTCCCCACTTCGCTTTTCTATTTTTGCAGTGGGGGTCCCCCGCCTACCTGCATTCCTTCTGCTGCTCGGGGTCGGGCCAAGGACTTGGGTCCCGAGACGGCACAACCACAGCCCTCAGCTCCCCTGTTTAAGGAGATGTCCTCGTCCACCTAAACTGGGACCCTGGGGGTGGGCCCTTTGGGGGTCGGGGGCTTAGAGAAGGGGGATTGGGAGGCGAGGGGAGAGGTCCCATGGCGGGGAGTGGCTGCCCCGACCCCCACCGCGGTCCCGCCCGGCGGGGAAATCAGGCCTGCGGGTGTCAGGTTACGGGACTGCAGCTGAGAGGCTTTCAGACGCATCACAGCCCAGTCACCTGGGTTGGGCCCAGGTCCCTGGCGTCCGGAGGTTGAGGGCTGCTTCAGCCAGGGACCTGCCCCCTGCTTGGCGGGCTTAGACTGCAGTTTAGGCTGCTCAGCCCACCGCGTTCTCAAAGGAGAATGTCTGACTGGGACCCCTCCCCACCCCACATCATCCCACCCACACCAGGGCCAGGAGACATCTCTGAAGGAGCACACCAGACACCTCGCCAGTCACATTCTGTAGTGTGAATACAAAGAGCAACAACAACGTTATCACCAATAGCAGCAACCTGGGCTTCCTGAGCGCTTCCTACTGGCTCCACCAATAGGATCCAGGCAATGACTTAGTTACTCCTCACTGTGAAACTCAGGGGAAGGTATTAGCACCCCCATTTTACAGATAAGGAAACTGAGGCGCAGAGAAGGAAAGTGGTTAGCCAGGGTCACCCAGCAAGCAAGTAGCAGAGTCAGGGTTTGAACCCAGGTCTTGCTTAACTGGTCCTCTGTTTTGCTTCCAGTCTGGCCACGCATCCAAGTTCACCTTGTTAGAAAATCCCAGCATGTCAGAGCAGGAGGAGTCACTGGGTTTGCAGCCTGCTCACCCATCCCCATCCTGGGGGGGATTCCAAGAATCAAAGTCCAGATATTCAAAATTATCATTTAGCAGTGGAACCACTCTTCAAATGAAGCCCAAAATGCATAAATCAGACCAAGGCAGAGTTCATCTGTTTGAAGAACTGGCACTTACTCAGTGTCCTCTCCCTAAAAAGGAAGCATCACCCCAGAACCCCAGGACTTCCGAGATTAAACTAAGTTTGCTTAGTTTCACTCCTTCCCTCACTTCATGGAGGAAACAGGAAGAGTTTTAAAGGGACAGGGCTTGGATTTCTGCTCTAACTCTCTCTGCCTGGTGATGCACGAATCATTGTTAGTGCATCTAATTAGGTTTTGGGTCACCTCCCCCTCCCCAGATTAAAGCCTGTTGCTTTGAGAAGGTCCTGAAAGAAGTGGCTTGAGTGGTGAGGCAGCCTGGCAGGGAGCATCCTTAACGGCAAGAAGCCCTCTGAACCCCACGGCATGCTCCCAACGTGGTCAGCCTTGGCCCCTGGTTCCAGGATTTCAGGTTGAGTCAGTTTGCTCAACTCAAACTGGCTTAAGAGAAAAAGGGAAATTATTGGCTCACAGAACTGAAAACTCCAGGAACTCTTCATGTTTCAGGCACAACTGCATTCAGGTGCTCAATAACAGCACCAAACAATACTCTACTCTCTTTGTCCCTCTGTCCCCCTGTTCCACTTTTTAAATATATTTTTTATTGATTTCAAAGAGGAAGGGAGAGGGAGAGAGAGAAACATCAATGATGAAAGAGAATCATTGATTGGCTGCCTCCTGCACGCCCACACTGGGGATCGAGCCCGCAACCCAGGCGTGTGCCCTTGGCCGGAATTGAACCCGGGACCCTTCAGTCGGAAGGCCGATGCTCTACCCACTGAGCCGAACCGGCTAGGGCCCTCTGTTCCACTTTTATTCTTGTGTGGAAGTCAGATGGCTGTCAGCTGCAGGCAGCCCCCAGGTTAGTGACCACCATGGAAAGAGAGCTCTTCCTTTTCAGTGGTTCCAGCCCAAGACTCAGGATGTCATCTCACTGGCATGACTTGGGTCACATGGGTATCCCCGAGGCAACCACTGTGGTCTGATGGACTGCTCAGATTGGCCAGGCTGGGTCATGTGTCCACCCATGGAGCCGGGGCTGCGGTCAGCTCCATCCAAACCACAGAACTTCTGAGTCGGAGAGAGGGTGACAAATGGTGAATTGTTGGGCAAGAAAAACAAGTCCTGCAAACCTGCAATAAAGTTAAAAGGTAAACTAGAAGCTAGGTAACAATATTCCCACATAGCAGGTTAAATGTTAATATGTTAAATGTAAGAAGCACTCTTATAAGAAAATTTAAATAAATACTGCAGGCTGGTTGGTTTAAACAACAGAAATTTATCTTCTCATCGTTTTGGAGGCTCGAAGTCTGAGATCAGGATGCCAGCATGCTCGGATTCTGGTGAGGCCTCTCTTCCTGGCTTGCAGAGAGCTGCCTTCCCATGTGTCCTCACATGATGAGGAGAGAGCACACAAGCTCTCTGGTGTCTCTTTTTTTTAAAAAATAAATTTTTATTGATTTCAGAGAGGAAGGAAGAGTGAGATAGAAATATCCATGATGAGAGAGAATCATTGTTCGGCTTCCTCCTGCAAGTCCCCCACTGGGGATCAAGCCCACAACCTGGGCATGTGCCCTTGACGGCAATGAAACCTGGGACCTTTCAGTTTGCAGGCCAACACTCTATCCACTGAGCCAAACCGTCAAGGGCTCTGGTGTCTCTTTTTATAAGGACACTAATCCTGTTGGGTCAGGGAACTACCTAACCTTAGTTTGTTCCAAAAAGGGCCTATTTCCAAATACAGTCACATGGGGTGTGTGTGTGTGGGGCGGGGGGGCGGGCTTAGGGCTTCAACATATGAATTGGGGGAGGGCAGGGACAAGGACACAAGCATCAATCAGCCTATAATGCTTACCAAACATTATAAAACACAGGAGTGTAGGTAGTGAATGATTCAAGCTCAACACCTGAAAGCTGGTGGATGCTGCTCAGGATCTCATCTGGGAGAATAATGTCTGAACATGAAGCAAGGGAGCCAACTTTGGAGCCCTGGTGTGGGACATCAGGTAGAAACAGCAGACACAAAGAGCAAGGACGTCCCCCACAGCAGCTTAGGAGTCCAGGGGGCTGTGCAAGACTGGTGTTCAACAGTGCCACCTTGTGGTGCAGAAAGGCAAAAGCAACGGAAGGTAGTTGCAGTTTTCTTTGGATCTGGTACACATTTCAGAAGCAAGACTAAAGTAAGGTTCTGGGACTTTGGAAAATTCAAAAGCAAGATATTAAGCTTTGGACTTTGAAGAGGAGGGAGGTTTCAAGTGATTAATTGGAAAAAAGATGGCCAGGTTCTCACCCTAAACTATTGTTATAGGGCATACTGGTGTCACAGGAAATGAATGTATATGCATAGCTGTTAAGCTCCTTGGTACTTTTTTGCTGTTCAGATTGGCTAACCTTTTTATATACTCACAGTACATAAGAGCATAGGCACACCTAAATAACTACAAATATGGGGCAAGACTTTCATGGTTCTCTCATAAAACAAAATGCTTCACATGCTTTTAAAATGTTTTTTTAAAAATTGCTTTTAGAGAGAGAGGAAGGGAGGAGAGAGAGAAACATCCGTGAGAAAGAAACATTGATCAGCTGCCTCCTGCACGCCCGGTACTGGGGATCGAGCCTGCAACTCTGGCATGTGCCCTGAATGGGAATCGAACTGGCGACCTTTTGGCTCATGGGACGATGCTCAACCAACTGAGCCACACTGGCCAGGGCTCACATGCTTTTTAGAAGTGAAAACCCAAGGCAGAACCTTTGCCTAAGGTCTAAGTGTGGTAACCAATGACCATGTTTGAATTTGTGGGAAAATGGGGGTCTTTTTAAAAAAGTAGTGGTTAAAAAAAAGTAGTGGATTTAAACAGCAATGGGATACCACTCCACACCTGCCAGAATGGCCAAATTCTGGAACACTGATGACACCAAGTGTCGGCGAGGATGTGGAGCAACAGGAACTCTCAAAGATCGTTGGTGTGAGTAACAAGGGCGCTGTCACTTTGGAAGACAGGTTGGTGGTTTCTTACAAAACTGAACATACTCTTCTATACGATCCAGCAATTACACTCCTCAGTATGTACCCAAAGGAGTTGAAAACTTCTATCCACACAAAAACCTGCACATGCATGTTAACCGAAGCTTTATTTATAATTGTTAAATTATAATTATAAAACAACCAAGGCATTCTTCAGTAGGTGAATGGACAAATAGATTAGGACATCCAAATAATGGAATACTATTCAGCACTAAAAAGAAATGAACTATCAAACTGTGAAAAGACATGGAGGAACTTAAATGCATATCACTAAGTGAACAAAGCCAATCTGGAAAAGCTACATACTGTATGATTCCAGCTATATGACATTCTTGGAAAGGTAAGACTAAAAAGGTTAAAAGTTCAGGGGTCTCCAGGTGTGTGTGTGTGTGTGTGTGTGTGTGTACGGTGAGAGGGGAGATGAATAGACAGAGCACAGAGGATTTTTAGGGCAGTGAAAATACTCAACCGTAATGATGGACTTATTAAAAACCCACACAAACTTCTCAGCTGGTGTGGCTCAGTGGTTGAGCATCGACCTATGAACCAGGAGGTCATGGTTTGATTCCCTGTCAGCACATGCCTGGGTTGTGGGCTTGATCCCCAGTAGGGGGCATGCGGGAGGCAGCTGTCAGCGATTCTCTCTCACCATTGATGTTTCTATTTCTCTTGCCTCTCCCTTCCTCTCTGAAATCAATAAAAATATATTTTTAAAAAACGACCCCAAACTAAACAAACAGCAACTCATGTCCACTTGCCCTTCCAGAATATCCTTCTTCCTTCGGACTTTCCTTCTCCAAACCATAAAGTACCAAAAATTAAATTAGAATTTTATGGGTCCATTGGTTCAAGATATTAAATATCTTTTCAGCATTCCTACCATATCTAAGGCCTGTGCTGAGCCCTGCCCAATTTCTGATGGTGGGCCTTAGAGTCTGGGAGAGGGAGTGACAGAGAGTAGAGGCCAAGGCTGTGTGAGTGGTTAGAGAGCAGTACAGAGTGCTCTGCCAGCCTTCTTTTAATTGGCTGCAGAGTGTTCCATTGTAGGTTGGACCACAACTTCTTCACTCAGCCTTTATGATGACCTTATTGGCATTTTGAATATTTCGAGGTTATGGACATGGCGGCAGTGAACATCTCTGAAGCCGTTCCATGCAAACGTATGCAGAGATGATGGCGGATATGGTCTTCAAAGTGAAATGGCAGAGTGAAAGCATGAGCACATTGTAAAAGATCCTGCCACCCTGACCTCCAAAGAAACCGAACCATTTTCTACCACCTCCAGGGATGTGTGAGGTGCCACTTTCCCCACAGTTTTGCTTACACTGGGAATGAACAGATTTTAAATTCTTAGTCAGTCTCATCAGTGAAAAATGGTCTCTCATTATTATTTTAATTTTCATTATTTTTACTTAAAAATATTTTTAAAAATTGATTTCCCAGAGGAAGGAAGAGGGAGAGAGAGAATCATTGATTGGCTGCCTCCTGCACGCCCCCTACTGGGGATCAAGCCCACAACCCGGGCATGTGCCCTTGACCAGAATTAAACCCAGGACGCTTCCGTCCACAGGCCGATGCTCTATCCTCTGAACCAAACCAGCTAGGGCAGAAAAATTGCTTTTTTATTTATTAATTGATTTTAGAGAAAGAGAAAGGGAGAGAAAGATCCATTTTGTTGTTTTGTTTATTTATGCATTCATGGTTGCTTCTTGTATGTGCCCTGACCAGGGACTGAACCCACAACCTTGGTGTACTGGCACGATGCTCTAACCAACTGAGCCACCCAGCCACGGCAAAAGTTGCATTTTTAAATGTTTATTGGTCATTTGTGTTTCTATTGTTGTAAACTACTTATTAATTTCCTCCCCCCCCCTTTTCCCTATTGGTTTGCCCATTATATATTTTTTCATATTGCTTTGTAAAAGCTCTTTGTTTATCATGGGAATTAGTCTTTTTTATTTTGTAGTAAATTCCATATTTCAGAGCAGTTTTAGATTTACAGAAAAAGTGAGATGACAGTACAGAGAATTCCCCTATACGCCACCCCCATGTCCCCCTGGTTAGCATCTTACATGAGTATGGTACATTTGTTACATTAATGAACATATATTGACATGTTATTATTATTAGCTACAGTCCACAGGTTATTCAGATTTCCTTAGTTTCCCCCCAATATCTTTTTATTTTGTTCTAGGGTCCCATCCGATACCACATGACACTTAGTTGTCACACCTCCTGAGGTTCCTCTTGGCTTCCCTAGTGTTTGCTGGCCTTGACGATTTTGAGGAGTACTGGTCCCTCGCCTGGAGTGCTTTCTCATAGTTAGACTGGGGTTATGAGTTTTGGGGAGGAGGACCACAGGGGCAGGCCTCACATCATAGGAAGGGGCGTACCCTTTGGGAGGGAGTCGCTATGTGAACCCACATTTCAGTGGAGTGGATTTGTGAGCTGCCTTGTTGAGGGCGGGGCATTTGCATACATGGCTTGGAATTCTTCTGCGTGAGAAGCCTGTCTCTTTCCTCCTCTTCATTTACTTTTCAACCATTGATGTCAGTACACACTCATGGATATTTATTTATTTTAAATATATATTTTTTGTTGATAATATATATATATTAATATATTTTATTGATTTTTTACAGAGAGCAAGGGAGAGGGATAGAGAATTAGAAACATTGATGAGAGAGAAACATCGATCAGCTGCCTCCTGCACACCCCCCACTGGGGATGTGCCCGAAACCAAGGCACATGCCCTTGATCAGACTCGAACCTGGGACCCTTGAGTCCGCAGGCTGACACTCTATCCACTGAGCCAAACTGGTTAGAGCTAGTATATATATTTTTTATCACAGATTTATTGAAATAGAATTCACATACCACGCAACTCACCCCTTTAAAGTGTAAAATTAAGGGGCTTTTAGTATATTCACCGAATTGTGCAACTATCAAAAAAAAAATTGTGCAACCATCACCATAATCAATTTTAGGACATTTTCCTCACCCTCAAAAGAAACCCTGTAATCTTTTTTTTTTTTTTTTTTTTTTTTTTTTTTTTTTTTTTTTTTTTTTTTGGTTTTATTGATTTTTTTTTCTATTCATTTTTATTTTTATTTTTTTATTTTATTTATTTTTTTTTTTATTTTAATAATTTTTATTTCTTAAAGTATTATAAAGAGTATTACATATGTCTCCTTTTTCCCCCCCATGATATTCCCCCGGCCCCTACCCCCCGCCCCCCCGCCCCGTGTCTTGTGTCCATTGGTTAATCTTATATGCATGCATATAAGTCCTTCAGTTGGTCTCTTAATCCCCCCCCCCAACCCTCCCCAGGCTCCCCATTGTAGTTTAACATTCTGTTCAATGTTGCTCTGCTTCTGTATCTACACCTGTTCATCAGTCCATACTGGTCCCCTTTATTTGTCCCAACCTCACTGGAGTAGTCTCAACCTCACCAGGGCCGTTTCAACCTCACCGGGGTCGTCCCTACCTCACGGGGGCCGTTTCAACCTGACCGGGGTTGTCCCTACCACGCCGGGGCCGTTTCGACCTGACTGGGGTCGTCCCTACCTCACGGGGGCCGTTTCAACCTCACCGGGGTTGTCCCTACCACACCGGGGCTGTTTCAACCTGACCGGGGTTGTCCCTACCACACCGGGGCTGTTTCAACCTGACCGGGGTTGTCCCTACCACACCGGGGCCGTTTCGACCTGACTGGGGTCGTCCCTACCTCACGGGGGCCGTTTCAACCTGACCGGGGTTGTCCCTACCACGCCGGGGCCGTTTCGACCTGCCTGGGGTCGTCCCTACCTCACGGGGGCTGTTTCAACCTCACCGGGGTCGTCCCTACCTCACGGGGGCCGTTTCAACCTCACCGGGGTTGTCCCTACCACACCGGGGCCGTTTCGACCTGACTGGGGTCGTCCCTACCTCACGGGGGCCGTTTCAACCTGACCGGGGTTGTCCCTACCACGCCGGGGCCGTTTCGACCTGACTGGGGTCGTCCCTACCTCACGGGGGCTGTTTCAACCTCACCGGGGTCGTCCCTACCTCACGGGGGCCGTTTCAACCTCACCGGGGTCGTCCCTACCTCACGGGGGCCGTTTCAACTTGACCGGGGTTGTCCCTACCACGCCGGGGCCGTTTCGACCTGACTGGGGTCGTCCCTACCTCGCGGGGGCTGTTTCAACCTCACTGGGGTCGTCCCTACCACACCGGGGCCGTTTCGACCTGACTGGGGTCGTCCCTACCTCACGGGGGCTGTTTCAACCTCACCGGGGTCGTCCCTACCACACCGGGGCCGTTTCGACCTGACTGGGGTCGTCCCTACCTCACGGGGGCCGTTTCAACCTCACCGGGGTTGTCCCTACCACACCGGGGCCGTTTCAACCTGACCGGGGTTGTCCCTACCACGCCGGGGCCGTTTCGACCTGACTGGGGTCGTCCCTACCTCACGGGGGCTGTTTCAACCTCACCGGGGTCGTCCCTACCTCACGGGGGCCGGGAAACCCTGTAATCTTTAGCAGCCCTTCTCCATTGCCTCTCCCCCGCCACTCCCCCAGCCTTAAGCAACCGCTAATCTACTTTCTGTCTCTATGGATTTGCCGATTCTGGACATTTCGTAGAAATGGTCTGTTGTGACTGGCTTCTTCCACTTAGCATCCTGTTCTTAAGGCTCAGGTTTCAGTGACTGCCTGACCCACCCCTGTGTTTGTGGACTTAAAACATGGGTGTAACCTGTGAAGTGCCAGACCCTTCTCTCCTCCGTAATGGGTTGCATCCTCTGGGGGTGTCACCCACCCCCACAGCCTGGGGCCTGTTTCTATGAGCAGCTCCCACCCTTCCTCTTCTCTCCCTCTTCCCTTCAGTGTGTCCCTGACAATGCTCCTGCTCTCCCGAGGAGATTCGGAGACGCTGGTTTTTGCTAAAGTCTGAATGGCCGATCAGCGGTCTACAAGGCTGACCCTTGGCTGTATTTAATCTCCTTCAGGGTACGGCCAATGGCATTTCAGGGACATGGCAGGTTCACGAGGGAGATATTTGGGGACGGGAGCTCTTCTGTTTTTCCGTGTATTCAGTGTGGCCCAATTCAGCAAATACACTTCTTAAGTGAAGTTGCACTTATTATTGGAGATAATCAGAGCTTCCCCAGGACGTGAAGGGTCAGTGACCACGGTGGCTGGTGTGATCTCCGCGGCAGGCCGGCTCCGGTGGCCAGAAGGCTGCACGCCGCTGTTGCCGGCTTTCCATGAGGCTGTCGCAGGGCGTGCAGAGGCGCTCAGACACAGTCTTGCACTCTCGCGGGGAGACAGACAGGCTCATAAATAACTCACTCGCGGGCGGGCGGAGAGCAACACTGCGAACAAGGTTACGCAAAGCATCCTGGGAGCCTTGGAGCCGGCGTGGATTCTGGCTGGGGTTTGGGGACCGGTTCTCAGAGGCGGGTTTGAGCAGTTGGGGCGGGTGGGCAGGTCTGGAGCAGAGATGGAGGGAGGCTGTGAGATTAGAAAAGGCAGGCACGCTTCTAGAAACACAGGGATGCGGGGGCTTGTACGTGTAAATGGGGAGGGGGGTGGCATGGAATGACGGGCAAGGCCGGAAGGGAGCAGGGTTGGAAGAAGCGGACGAGCAGTTTGCGTGATGTCTGATATGCAGTGGAAGAGGCTACCCCTCTGGGGCAGCAGCGTGGGTGTTGGGCAGTGGAGGCCGGTGGGAGGCGGCAGAGGATGTGTGTGGAGCAGGCTGGTGAGGAGGAAGCCAGATGCCTCCAGCTGCAGGTGCAAGGAAGGCCGGCCTCTGCCGCTTCCTGCGTGAACGACCTTGGACAAGTTCATTTCCCTCCCCCAGCCTCTTCCTCCTCATCTGTAAAATGGGACCGACAAGGTCCAAGGGGTTTGATGTGGGGCTTGGAGGAGAACGTGCAGGGAGTGGGTGTGCCTGTCATTGGTGAAGGTGGAGGGCCCGGTAGACTGGCCGCTGAGGACGATGGGGAGGGAAGGTGACCGTGTGGCAAAGAGCTGCCCTCACATCTCATGGAGTCCTGCAACAGCCCTTCGCAGTGGGCACCGTTATCACGCCCACTTGACAGATGCGGAATCTGGGACTCGCTGTGGAAAATCACTCACCCTCTAGTACAGCTGGGAAGTGGAATCCAGGTCGGGGGGCCTGCAGAGAGTGGAGGACAGTCCCTTCACCTGTCCCTGGGGGGAGGGGTAGAGGGAGAGGGGAGGGGAAGGTGGCTGGGTCTTGGCGGCAGCAAGGACGTGGGGGTGTGCTTGTGGCTGCGGCTGTTTGTCACCCCCCCGTTGGCAGGGGTGAGCGGTGGGTGAGGAGAGAACTCGGGTGGGGATGGCTCCTGTGTGGGCCTATTCCTCTCTCAGCCTAGGGACCTGTGTGTGCCTCGTGGGGTCCAGCCTGGGAGTGAGGGGTCACCGCCATTGGCCTTGACCAGTCTGTGCCTGCTCTGGGCCTCATGTCCTCATGTGTGAAATACAGCTGTTGGACCAATGAGTGACCTCTTGTGTTTGTTTTTGTCCTAATGCCCTAAGACTCCATCATCAGCAGAGTTCACACACACACACACACACACACACACACTAGTTACTTCTTGAAAGCATAATATATTTCCATGGTTCAAGTTCAAAAAGCACTAAAGCATTTACAATGCTCCCCAGCCACTCACTTCTCTTCTTAAAAAAGATTTTTTTTAAAAAAAATTGATTTCAGAGAGAGAGGAAGAGTGAGATAGAAACATCCATGAGAGAGAGACATCAACATTGATAGGTTGCCTCCTGCATGACCCCCAGTGATTGAGCCCCTAACCCAGGCATGTGCCCTGACCAGGAATCGAACCGGTGACTTCCTGGTGCGTAGGTTGACGCTCAACCCCTGAGCACACCGGCCGGGCTCACTTCTCTTCTTTGGAGGCAACTGGTGTTATTAGTTGCTCCCACAGAGATGGCAAGAGCGTGTCATTCAAGGCTGAGTCCCGAGGAGCCCAAGGACAGGGAAAGGCATGGAAACTTGTCGTCAGAATAGGATGGGGTTAACCAGGGTGGGCTTCCTGGAGGAGCCGAGTTTTGAGCTAGATTTTACAGGAGGAGTATCATCTTGGGGCAGGAAGCAGGTGCCAGAGGAGAATTATGTTCAAAGTTAAAGTCAGGATCGTCCCTCCCAAACATGTGCTTGTCCAGCGTGAATGGCACCGAGGCCAGGGCCTGCACAAACCAGGACCCGGGGAACAACCTTGCCACCCGACTCCCCCTTACCCATGTCCCACCCATCACCCGGCGCACAGCCAGCGCTGCCTTCTTAGCCCACTTGAGAGTCCACTCATTTCACTCCCTCTCCAGCACCATCCCCTTTCCAAGGCACCACCGTCCCGCCCGGACCCCTGCAACAGCATCTAGCCCGTCTGCCTTGCTCTTTCCCACTCGGCAGCCCGCATGGTCTTCCCAAAGTGCCCATCAGATCCTGCGGAGGAGAGTGAAGGAAACAGGCAGGAGCCAGATGCTCTGATATGGGAGGCCTGGGAGCGAGGAAAACACTCTTTTCTCCAGCAGCCGCGCCTTCTGGGAAATCTCCTGCTCCAGCCAATAGCCTCGGCCCCATGGGGCAGTATCCGAGCAGCTGCAAAATTTTTTTTCCTCTTAGCACTTTACAGTTTGTAATCACACACATACACACACACACACACACACACACTTGTAATAGGTAAAACCTCTCTTGTATGAAAAGATGACATTGTTAAAAACGTCACCTCCCTCAGCCCCCACTCACCCAGTTCCCCCTTCTCCCCACCCAAGCTAATAATAACGATTTTTATTAGCTTTTGTGTCTCCAGAGCAGTGGTCGGCAAACTCATTAGTCATCAGAGCCAAATATCAACAGTACAACGATTGAAATTTCTTTTGAGAGCCAAATTTTTTAAACTTAAACTATATAGGTAGGTACATTGTTATTAACTTAAGTAGGGTACTCCTAAGGCTTAGGAAGAGCCACACTCAAGGGGCCAAAGAGCCGCATGTGGCTCGCGAGCCGCAGTTTGCCGACCACGACTCCAGAGTTTCTGTATATAAAGATAAGCAAATATGAATTTATACTTCATTCTTTCCCTCCCCCTTTTAACATAAAGTACACATACTGCTCTTCTGCACCTGATTTTTTATCTGAAGACTGTGTCTTGCAGATCTTTGCATGAGAGCACTAACGGGATGCCCTCATTGGAAATATTTCTTTTTTAATATGGCTGCACCGTAGTTTATTTAACCAGCCCCTGACTGATGAGAGCTTGGGCTTTTGTTATAAACAATGCCACAGACAGCCGTGTCCACATGCTGGAATGTACAGTCATCCTCCAAAAGGGGATCGTTGGGCTACTGGGTAATTGTAACTTAGACATTGCTGGGTTGTCCTGCAGAAGGGTTGTACCCCTCCCTCTCCCACTCCCACTGGTAACGTATAAAGGGGCCTGATGGTTTCTCTCCCACAAAACAGTAAACTCCAGGAGGGCAGGGATTAAGTCTCTTTTGTTCATCATCATAGGCACGCAATACATGTTGAGTTAATCAATGGATTCATGGTTCTACCAGGAGGGGTGGCCAGAGTGGCAGAGATCCTTTTGTGTTCACCGCGCCCCGTCCAGCTTTCCCTGCCCTTACCCGAGGCTGATCGTCTATCTGGAAGGTGGCTGGGACCCTTGAGGTTCTGGAAGACCTCAGCCTGGCATTTGGCGCGTGACACCCTCTCCAGAGCAGCCCTTCTCCTGCTGTGAAATCAAGAAGCCCAGTGTCTCAGTACTGTAGGGGACTTGGAGAATGGACCCTTGCCTGATGTTTGAATTCCCTGCCCACACTCTGCTTACATACCTCCCGTGACAGAGAACTCACTCCTTCTAATGGGTTCCTTTCAACTCCCGACAACTGACTTTTAGAAAGCCGTTCCATCTATGGAGTTGAAACTTGCTCTCTGTAGCTGCCTCCTCTTCAGGGAATTTTCACTGTGGCCCTCTGGGAACTGGTCTTTCTGGCAGATGAGTGGGGGTGAGGGGTTGGGGGGGTGTGCGGGGGGGAGGTAGTGGGGGACAGGTACCCCACGTCTATCTTTTTCCACCAAGCCAGGCCAGTTCCCCAAGAGAGCTCTGCAGAGCCCTGCCCACCTCCCTCCTTCTCTCTCCTGCCCTGTAGGTACGTGCAGGAAGGGCGTTTCCGAATTGAGGAGAGGACGCTGACCGCCTTCCAGTGGCTCTACAGCCCCCAGCAGCATCGCATCCTCGGCCGTGCTGACCTGGAGTCTCCTTCCCGGTGAGTGATCCGCAGCCCGGAATCCCATTTTTTTAAAATTTTGTTTTATTGCTTAGAGTATTACAAAGAGTATTACATATGTCTCCTTTTTTTTTTTTTTTCCCCCTTGACATTCCCCCGGCCTCCCCTCAGAATCCCATTCTTTGGCCCCCACAGGTAGTATTTATGCAGCCACACTGGCCCATAAGCCCACATTGGGGTCCCCTTGCCCTCAGTGGTGGGGCCTCCCAGGGTCCTGTGAAGAGTTGGTCTGGCACCGAATGATCTGAGGCAGCTCACGACTCCTGCTTTGTCCTCTGTAAAATGGGTAGGGTCCTGGTTTCCCTCCCTTCTCTGAGGGAGATCATGGTTCTCAAGTGGAATGATGCCTGCAGAGATTCTCAAAGCCTGGAGATCGGCTGGTTCCTCTTTAAGAGGGAGAAGGGCGGCCCCTGCTTTGACCCGGGTGGAGGCAGCCCTGCCTTCCCTGTCTCTTTCCTCCCCCACGCTAGAGAGGCCAGCTGGGACCCGCAGTCTGGGCGACCGGCTGGGCGCTGAGGGCTTTTCCGGGCCCAGATTCCTGCTCCCAGGCTCCTGCCCACTCTTCATTCGTACCGTGGACAGGTGTGACCGGTGCTAGTGGTCTCAACAGAGATATCCTGTGTGACCCTGCTGCCACCACACCCCTTCCCAAGGCTCCCGCTAGACCTGATCCTGGGCCTTCCTTCCCACTTTCCCCATCGGGACCTCCTTGCACTAGATTCTAAGTGAGCAGGAGCCTTGGTGCCCAGGACGAACGGCCTGTCCTCCGGGTGGTTGAAGGAAAGAGGGACGGAAGTGATGTCGTCTGGGGGGTACGCCGTGGGCTGGCCAACTGGAGAACAGGGGTGATGCTCTTACGCGGCTCCCGGAACCGGCCCCAGAAATAAAGCGTAGACGTGATGGATGCCTGCACCTCAGCGGACATCTGCCAGGAATCCTAATTAGCTAAGAGCCGTGCATCTGCTCCCTCTTATCTCATTGATGACTTCAGACGGTACAGGAAGCAGGGAGGTGGACGGGTACTCTGGACCCAGTTCTGTCCCAAGAGAAAGAAAGAATTAAATGATGATGTGGACATGACAGGAGCTCTGGGAAAGGTGACTCAGGCCACCCCGGAACTCCTGATGTTCAGGGAATGGTGCCTCGGACTCCAAAATAACGTAGAGAAAGGGTAGAAATGCCTCTAGAGCAAGCATGTCAAACTCGTCGCCCGCGGGCCGCATGTGGCCCACAAGGAATGTTTTTGCAGCCCAGCCAATACTAGTATAATGGTATGTAAGAAACGTTTTAATAAAATCTCATAACTTAATTTTTACAATATCCTGTTATACATTATTATTATTATTTTTAAATATATTTCTTTATTGGTTTTAGAGAGGAAGGGAGAGGGAGAGAGAGATAGAAACATCAATGATGAGAGAGAATCATTGATTGGCTGCCTCCTGCACGCCCCCTACTGGGGATTGAGCCCGCAACCCAGGCATGTGCCCTTGGCCAGAATCGAACCTGAGACCCTTCAGTCCGCAGGCTGACGCTTTATCCACTGAGCCAAGCTGGCTAGGGCATGTTATGCATAATTATTAATAACAAACTACAACGTTCGCTAATGACCGATTACTATAATTGTGTTGCATTCATTTCCCTTATGCGCCTTACACGCAGGCGCACCATTTCTCTCCACTAATACTAGCAGTGAGTATTTTAGCAGCTGATTGCCATGTCATCAGTCTTGGACTGACTTGTTTGGTGTCGGAGAACAAGAAAAATAGGTTTATTTGCGTTACGCTTATTAATTTGTGTAGAGTTATTGAGTATCTGGTAAGTTAATGTTTAAGAAAAAATATTAATTTTTATTAAAATTTTCTATTATTTTATGCTAATAATTATTTATTTCAGCCCTTGTATTCAGCATGTCTCTATCGAAATAAACCTACATTTCTTTTTTTTCTTTTTAAATATATTTTTATTGATTTCAGAGAGGAAGGGAGAGGCAGAGAGAGATAGAAACATCAATGATGAGAGGTAATCATTGGTCCGCTGCCTCCTGCATGCCCCCTGCTGGGGATCGAGCCCGCAACCCCGGGCATGTGCTCTTGACTGGAATGGAACCCGAACGCTTCAGTCCGCAGGCTGACGCTCTATCCACTGAGCCAAACCAGCTAGGGCTAAACCTAAGTTTCTATGAAAATTGAAGCTTTTGTGGCCCGCATGAACTTAAACCTTGTTTATTTGGCCCGTGTTAGCCTTTGAATTTGACATGCTTGCTCTAGAGCTTGAGACAAGAGTGTTGGGAAGGGCGCAGGAATGAAATTCTGAGTGTACAGCTGTGCATGTCTGCAGGGAAAAAGAAAGAGGCCATTGTGGCTGCCTTAGGAGCACCCTAGGACACCCCGACAGAAGGGGACGTGGATTCATTTTCAGGCAACCTGCGAAGCTTACTGTGTGCCAAGTGCCCTCTGACATAAGGAGCTTCTCCCTCATCTTCTTTCCTGCATAGCTCTCACCACCAGCAGACATGATCTCATTGGTCTGTTTGTTCACCGTCCTGTGGCCTCCTGGGATGTTAGCTCCATGAGGGCAGGGCCTTTTCCACGTTGTTTTCCTCTGTCTCCTGGGGTCCTATCCCAGAGAAGGAGCTCACTGAATGGAAGACAAATGAACAGAACACAGCTCAGAACCTGTGGGAAGGCTGGTAGGGAGGCTAGCCTGAGACTGAGGTGGGCCAGCTACATCTGCCCAAGAAAAAAGCGAAGGAAGAATAGAGGGTGAGACCTCCTGCCTGTTCAAGTGGCCTGAGGCTAATGGAGCTGATCTGTTTTCTGAGCCAAAGAACAAGGGTGCTCTTTGGAATCACAGGAGCAGAGCAGAGTCTGCAGATGAGGAAGCAATCAGAAGACAGGATGCAGCCCTGACCGGTTTGGCTCAGTGGGTGGAGCGTCGGCCTGCGGACTGAAGGGTCCCAGGTTCGATTCCGGTCAAGGGCATGTACCTTGGTTGTGGCCACATTCCCAGTTTGGGGTGTGCAGGAGGCAGCTGATCGATGTTTCTCTCTCATCGATGTTTCTAACTCTCTATCCCTCTCCCTTCCTCTCTGTAAAAAATCAATAAAATATATTTAAAAAAAAAAAAAGAAGACAGGATGCAGCCATTTGAGATAACTTCAGCTTTCACGCTTGGGAAGGCTGCATCCCAGGTTGCTTACAGAGGAGGCTGCCACCACTCCATGACTGTACTAATTTTTATGATAGACTATTAATTGTTAATTTAAAAATATATATATATTTATTGATTTCAGAGAAGAAGGGAGAGGGAGAGAGATAGAAGCATCATTGATGAAAGAGAATCATTGATTGGCTGCCTCCTGGATGCCCTCAACTGAGCCCGCAACCCGGGTATGTGCCTTTGGCCAGAATCGAACCTGGGACCCTTCAGTCCACAGGCCAACATTCTGTCCACTGAGCCAAACCACCTAGGGCTATTAATCATTAATTTTTGAGTGCTTATTATATGTCATGTTGTAAATGCTTTGCAGGAAAAATTGATTTACTCTTCATAACAATGCTGCGATCTTGGTGCTATTGTTCTCCCCATGTTTCAGATGACAAAACCGAGGTGCAGAGGTTAAATAAAAACAGCTAGTAAGTGGCAGTGCTCACAACTACTGTGCACAACACTGCTTCTCAGAGAATAGAGCATGTGCCAAAGGAAGGAGACAGGGAAGGTGCTTTCTACCTTTACAAAGAGGAAATAAGTCCATAGACCATAAACAAGTCCTGGACAAGCTTTAGAGTCTGTTATTAAAGAGACTAGAGGCCCGATGCACAAAGTTCGTGCAAGAGTAGGCCTTCGCAGCCCCGGCTGCCCCAGGGCTCCAGTTGCCTCTTGGCCCCGCCCACTAGCTGTTGGAAGGTCGTTCTGCCCTCTGGTCTAATTAGCATATTAGCTCTTTGTTATATAAGATGGTGTGGGGGCACCTAGAAAAGGGCGGCAAGTGGATGCCCCGAGAATCCACCCTGCTGGGGAAAGCGTATTTGCTTTTCTGATTAATTTTCCAGACTAGAAATATGTAAGAGTTGTGAGATTCAGCAATAAATGTTTCTTTTTCCCCCCAGCAAAGCCTTGTAGGTGACAGAGGAATGTGAGCTAGGGGTGGGGGGTTGATGAGTGACTGCCATTGGTTGAGTCCTGCTCGATGTGTTTATGAGTGGCTTGGTGAGGAAGGCTGTGGACAGCATGCTGGTGCCACTGCTGATGGCAGGAACCTGGGCACCATCCCAACAGTCGAGATGTCAGAATTGGGACCCATACTGCCCTGGGGGCTGGATCCAGGTCTAGGAGGTTCACTTCAGCTGGGATAAAGAAGTCCATTTTGGCCTCCAATCCTGTCTGTGCCTGGGCAGGGGGTGAGGGAATCAGAGCTGTCTGGGGAGTTCCAATAGACTAGAAGCTTGGGAATGGCCCTGAGTTTTAGGTTTTAAGAAAATGCTCACATCGTGGATCTGCAAGAGCTCAGGGCAGAGTCCAGAACAGGGGAGGGCAGGACCCGCTGTTTGGAGTCTCAGACTTTCGGAGGAACGTTCCTGTGTCTGTTTATTTATTTGGTGGACAGGGATGGAGCACCGGTCCTCTGCCAACACCGTGCCAGATGTTACCCTTGAACGGCTGAGCAGACTGCCTTTCGGGTGATGGACCAGGCTGCCGAAGGGACTCGGACCATGGGCTGGCCACCCGGTCTCCGTCCCATCCGGCTGTAGGTCAGGCCCTGGGGTTACAGTGCCTTGTCTCCATGCAGACAAGGGCCCTGCCTCCATGGGGCACACATTCTAGTGGGGGAGACAGACTATAGACACACAGACAAGAAAATGTCAGAGTGAACTTTTCAGATGCTGAAGAAACTGAAACGGGGCATCGAGGGGAAGAGTGACTAGTGGGTGTGAGGGACTCGGAGAGGTGGAAGTTCTCTCTGACAAGGTGACATTTGGACTGAGTCCTGAAGGACACAAGGGGGTAGCCGCATGGAAAAGGTGCTGGCAGGGGTGTTGAATGGATGGGGGGGTGGGGGGTGGGAGGGGCTCAGGAGATGGGGTGGAAGAGTATTCCTGCAGGTGGAACAGCTGGTGCAAGGCCCTAAGTATGTTCTAGAAGCAGAAAGCCACTGTGGCCAGAGCAGAGTGAGGCCATGGCCAACAGACAGAAGCAAGGCCATTTGTGGGCCCTGAAAGAAAAGGTTTTCTAGCCCCGAGGGCTGCTCCAGGGCTTCCAGGTCGGCCCCTTAGGGAGTGAGCTCCCCATCACCGAGGTGTGCAAGCCATACTCAGAGGCCACCCCGTGGAGGCTGCGGGGAAGAGACATGGGCTTCCCAAGGCTGCCTAGAAGGTTCTTCGTTCCTTCAGCCTCAGGTTCCGAGTGCCCTTGGCTGGGCAGAGGCTGAGGTCCGTGTGGAGTGAGGAAATGAAAGCTCCGGGCTGCCAGTCGGAGGCAGGGGCACTTTCAGGGGTTCTGGCAGCCCTGGAAGCCCCCCAGTTCCAAGTGCCGATAGCACTGCACCCCTCCCAGGCCCACCGCTCTCAGGGCTGGAGACGGCTCCAGAGGGCCTTCAGTAGACCAGGAACCCAGGGTCTTCCTGCACCCGCTTCTCCGCAGCCCCGGGGCCTCCTCCTCCAGGAACATCAGTGGGCAGGTGGGCTGCTCCCTCCTTCCTCCCCTGGGTCCCTGGGGCGCGCCTGCCCCGCCCCGCGCCTTTGTTCCCGAGGAGCGGCCGCGGGCAGTCCCCGGGCGGCGGTGACGGTGACGAGGCGTCCCTACCGAGGTCGCGGCGCTCAGGGCCCGCGGGGCTCCCCCTCCCACCCCCGCGCCCTCGTCCGCCGCGGTGCCCGACCTCCCACTCCTTCTCCGGCAGCTGCGCGGCGGCGGCGCTCGGTGAGCACCGTGGGCGCCACGGGCCCACTGGGCGGCGTCGCGGGGGCGGGAGAGCGAGGTGGGTGCGGCCGCAGCGCGCGGGTGGCGCGGTGGGACCCCAGCCCCTGGCCCGCCAGGTGTGCGCGGCTGCGGGCGGGCGGGCGCGCCGGGTGCGTCCCGGGCCGAACCGCGACGCCGGGTGTGCGGGTGGCGGGGGCGCGCGGTGTGCGCGTGTGCGCGCCGCGGTGACGGTGCCCGCCGCCGGGGAGGAGGAGGAGGGGGCCGGTCCGGATGGAGACGGCGGGCGCACGGGCGGAGGCAGCCGCCGCGCCTGACTGTTGACATTCGGTCCGCGCCGCGCAGGGAGCCTGGGCGCCGGCGTCGCGGCGGGTCCGCAGGTCCGGGGCGGGCTGTGCCTCCCGCATCAGCTTGGAGCCGGACGTGAGTCTTGGGTGTGACTGCACGCGGGGCCGGGGCGTGTGCTGTGAGTGTAAATGCGCGTGTTTGCCAAGAGAAATCCTGCCCGTACGGAGTGAGTGCGCTCCGCGCTGCGATTCCGCGGAGCGAGCCAGCTGCCGGCGGGCCGGCTGGGAGGGGGGTGTCTGTCCTCGGAAACCCGCGCGGGTGGGGCGCTGCGCACACACGCCGTGCACAGGGGTGTGTGTGCCGAGTGCGAGGTGGCTCAGCCTGTCAGTCTCTGCCGGGGAAGCTGACGGAGGGGGTCAGAGGTGGGTGTTGACAGGTGGCGGGAGAAGGAAGAAGCCGGGAACCTCGGGAGGACCCTGTGGCTACGCTGGGTTGGTTTGTTCCCCCTGCACTCCCGGCCCCCCCCGCCCCCCCCCCCCCCCCGCTCGCCCAGAGGTCATAAACACCACCCCATCCTCACTCCATCCTCACCCCAGCCCGTGCCTGTCACAGGGAGAGGAGCTGGGGTCCTAAGGGACTGGCTGAGAGGCCTTCATGGACCTTTGGGGCAGAGCCAGCTCCAGCCTGATGCTCGCCCCAGAGGGCCTGGGTGTGTGGGGGGGAGCCAGCCCCCCAGAGGGGTTCCAAGACAGGTGTGTGTTCAGGGGAGCTCAGGACCGTGTAGAATCCACTTGTCTTTGCCAACACCGGACGCTCAGTGTCTGGACCTGGTTGCTGGTGGAGGGGGCATCCTTCTTTCTCCTTTTCCGTCGCTCCCGCTACACCCTTAACAACCTGAAGGGCATTTACATGCAAGTGGGGTTTGGCCTCTGAATGCCGGGATCTGCCTCTGAGTGGCCCCCACCAGACCAGCCTCCACAGGGAACAATAGGGGTGTCCTGGGCCGGGCGCCAGGACTCTGGTTCTTTTCATGCATCGTGACCCCGGGGCTGCCCCTTAAGCCCTACGGGCCTCAGTTTCCCATGGAGAAGGGAGAAGACCCTACCTCCCTGCTTTTCCTGCAGCGGGCGAGGAGTAAACAGACAGCTCACCCAGCTGCTGGGGTTGCGAGGTCCCTGCAGTTCTTTCCCCAGGAAAGGCCCATCTTTGCAACGTGGGCAGGAGTCCAGGGAGGCTCTGCCCTCTCCCCCAGGGGTGTCTTGGTTTTTCTGAGTCCAGGGGTGGGTCAGGGTGGGTGTCTGCCAGATTTGGCCACGGAGGCTCCAAAAAGCTACCTCAGGTGTCCCCTCCCTTTCAAGACATTGAGAAGTGGGATGGGTGGGGCTTGAAGGTCCTGGTGGGGAGTGGGACGGGGTCTGGAGCTGAAGAGCCACACAAGTGTCTGAGCAGAGGCAGGTGCTCAACTTGGGTAGGGCCGGGGCACGGCCAGCTGGGCCTGCCGCTCAGCCCAGGGGGTTGGAGCAGTTTGGTGGGAGGTGACCCCAGCTCCCCAGAAGATGACCCTTTGGCTGTGGGCACCACCACACCTTCCCCTCCCTCCTTTCCATGACCCTGTGGGATCAAGTGTGGCGGAGCCACAGTGGTTCAGATGACTTGAACCTCGAGGGAAAGGGAGCCCGACATGGGTGGTGGCAGCAGCGGCAAGCACAGTGGTTACGCATACAGGCCCCGTTGTCACTCCGACGTGGGTTTAACTCCCAGCTCCAGCCCCCACCCTACCCCCCCTCGCTGGGTCTCACCTGTGTTTCCCGGAAGCGGAGCCTGAGCGGTACACTTGGGAAGTGGTCCCAGGGAGGAAGGGTGGGAGCAGGAGGTGTGAAGGAGAGAAGGGGAAGGCAGCACAAGGATGCATTGTTTTTATCATCACCCCCTCTCTGTCCTGAGCCCGTCTCCTGGGAGCCCGTGGAATGCGTTTCAACTGCCCTGTCAGAGAGAAAACATGGGAGTGTTCATCCAGTAGCTCTGTCCCCTGATGGCCAGGAACCTTCATTAACTCCCAGGAGATTTCAGGGGCACATGGGTGAGCCCCAAGTGGGTTCCTGTGGGCGTCCCACAAAGAAGGCTTGGTGTGGCCCTGGATGGAGCTTTGCTTCCCAGCCCACAGGGGACCAGCTGGTCGTTGCCGAAGCGGCTGGAGTGAGAAATGGGGCTGAGAGTGTTTGAAGTGGTGCACTGAGGTGTCCAACACAAGGCATGACCTTGGGCAAAGTGCCCACCTTCTCTGAGCCTCTGTTTCCTTATCTGGGGTTTGTGAGTTAAAATAAGAGGTTTGTTCAATTTTTGAACACGGTGATGGGTCCGTAGCAAGGGTTCCTCGAATGGAGCATTTCTGTATATTCAGGAAGACAGCGCCTTACAGTGGCTCAGATAGTCGTTTGTTCAAGCGAAGGAGGCGGCTGGGTAAAGTGACTGCTTACGACCTTCCTCCCGCTTGTAGAACCTGGGGCTCCAGGCCTGGATACCTACCTGGTCAGTTCCTCCTGTAGCTGAATTGGAGCCAGCAGTAGCCCTGCCCCTGGGGGCTCCTCAGACGTGCCTCTTGCTGGAGTCTGTCCCAGGAGGACATGGAGCCCGGCGGTGGGCAGAGGGGATGAGCAGGCAGCTCAGAAGCAGGTGCCTGAAGGAGGAGTGGAGGGAGGGCAGATGCTGGCGTTTGAAGCTGGCAGATGGTCGTGGGCACTGGTCTGGGCCACATCAGTGGGGAGGACAGGGCAGGGGGATGGGAGAGAGGGCGAGAGGAAACGGAAGGCAGGAAGGGAGGAAGGAAGAGTGGGTTGGCAGAAGGTGGCCAAGAAGGATGGAGGAAACAGGGCTGTGGGGTGAGTTGGGCAGCCCTGGTGCAGGGGGGTCAGGGGTGCCTGGGTGGTGGGGACAGGCTGGGCCTGTGGGGGAGTGATGGGGTGGTGTGAGAGAAAAGAAGGCAGTGGTTGAGGGTTAGTTAGGGGAGTCCTGGGGCATAAGCCGGAGCAGACTTTATATTTCCGGATACAGCACCTAGAAGCCTCCTTCTTTCCCCAGTGCATCCACCTGTCCCTCCCAGGCCACCACCCCCTTTGGCAGGAGAGGTGTTGTCTGCAAACACTTAGGTTCTGTTGTGAGCAGGGATTGGCCAAGGCGTGGATGTGTCTCTGCCGAGGCCTGTTGCCATGGTACCTTGGTGGCCCTTGTCTCCCTACCCTCTCCCATCTCTGAGCAACGTGCCAGCCCCTCAGGGAGAGGTCACGCAGTGGGGAATGTGTCCAGCTGCCTCTTGCTCATGCACGGGCAGCTCGGTCTGGCATATAAAGGTCACTGCGTCCGTCCCTCGGCCTAGAGGCGAGATCGCACCCGGCAAGGGCTGAGCAGGGGCAGCAGCCACTGTCTCTCTTTACAGTCATTTAAGGACTCCTCTGCCCTCTGTAATTTGGGACTCATTTTGTTTTTCATAAGTTTAGTAAAAAAACAAAAACAGTAATGCCAGCCTGTCCATCTTCTCCGCTTTTCAAGAGGGCATCTTTATGGAGCCAGGGGACACTCTCTCCTGCCTACACCTCCTTCAAGCCTTGGGTGCTTCTCTAGTGGGAAGTTCTGCCTCGTGTCTGACCTCAACCTGCCGTGCTGCACTTGCCTTTCCCCCTCAGTTTGCCATCCCGCCCCCATCCCCTGAAGGGACTTCCAAATAGTCACAAGGGGATTCCTCTCCACCTGCTCAAGACCTGAAGCAGTTGTAGGGGCCTCCCAAGGCAGGTCGGGCGCCAAGGCGAGGATTGTGTTCCGGAGGACCTGGCCTGAGCACCCCCCCTTCCCGGGCTGGCTGGTGTCCCACCCTCTTCCCTAGTTCAGATCCAAGGCTGTCAGACTCCTTCCTGAATCATGCTGGGTCTGGGTCAAGAGATGGCATCAGGCACGGGCACAGGGGGCCTGCTGATGAGATGACTGGTGGTGAGCAAGAGCAGAGGGGAGTGACAGCTGTCAGGAGCAGTGAGGTGTGCACATCTGTGCGCATGTGTCCCTGGAGGACGTGCTGCTGGGTTGCGGTGTCTGCACATCTGTGTGTGGCTCTGTGTGGGTTCCCTGAGCACATCTCTGCAACTGTGGGGTGCTCCGGGTTGTTCCCGTTCTCTTCTCTGGGGATGTGTGATGGCCACCCACCAGGGTCCTCCAGGGTGTGCCTGGTCGGTGGCAGGTGATACTGTACCCCGGCAGGCTTTCCTGGCCCCTGGGACCCCTGAGGCTTATGCCCTGTCCAGTTCTGCCCCCTCTCCAGGCTTCCTGTCCCTGTCTCTCTCTGCATTGAGGAAGCTGCTTCTCCCCCAGTGGCTGTGTGGGTGCCCCCTGCCATTGGGGTGGGGCTGGGGGGAGGGACAATCAGTCCAACCTCCAGCCCTATTTTTTGAGCTCTGAGCTAAGGGTGACGGGTGGGTAAGCCCTGGGCTGAGGAGATGAGTCAGGGACGGCTGCAGGGGTGGGTGGAAGCTGGGCTGTATGTCAGCTGCTCCAGGGAATGTGCACCCCTGCCCACTCAACCCCCTCTCAGAAGCTTGGGCACTGGTGCAGCAGTGGGGAGGCTCCCCACCCCTCCTCTCTTCCCTGTGGCTGGCAGAGTGGTCGCTGAGGCTCTGGGCAGCCCACTGGGGGCCTGGGCCTCAGCATAACTCCGGCACCACAATCACATAAATGGATGGAGCTCTTCTTGTGCCAGGCCCCGGACTGCACACGCCACACGTATTAGCTCATTGGCTCCTCAGAACAATCCTGTGAGGTGGGTTCTGAAAGCATCTCCATCCTATGAGGAAGTGGAGGCTCAGAGAGGCTGGGTTACTTCTCTAAGGTCACACAGCGAGTAAGTGAACCCAGGTCTATTCTTGACACTTGCTGCTGTCCTCTCCACTCTTCACAAAGTTGGATCCATCTCATCTTTGCAGTTTCCCCTTCAGAGAGGCCGCCCCAGATCCTCCTCTCTAAACAGGGCTCCCACCCATCCAGACCCCTTCAACTATATCACCCTACGGCAAATACCCGTGTAAGATTAAACCCCTGTTATCCTCCACCTCCCCACCCTTTATATCCCCCAGGGCAGGGATTTATCCATCTTGTTCACCTAAAATAGTCACTGCCCCAGCAGGGAGCCTGGAACGCAGTGGGGATGCAGTAAAGATTTGATGGAAGAATGAATGAATGAATGAATGAATGAATACATGAAGATATGTCTGACTCCAAGCCCAAGCTCTAAATCCCTCCTCTACACTGTCCCTCACCCAGCAGGGACCCAGGCTTGGAGCCCGCTCACTTGGATTTAAATTCTGGCTCTCTCACTGTTCTCGTGGAAGCTGTATAATAAACCACCCAGAAGCGTATGGCCTAAAACGATGGTGACATTTATGTAGCTCAGGCATCTGCAGTTTGGGCAGGGCTCCGTGGGGATACTTGTCTCTGCTTGGCCATCGTCATCTGGGGTGCTTCGAAGTCTGGGGGCTGGAAGCATCTGAAGGCTCCGTCGCTCGCATGTCTGGCATTTGGCTGGAGGCCTCCGTTCCCTGCCCCACGGCCTCTCCGTGTTCTCTCTGGGCTTCCCCGCAGCATGGGGGCTGGTGAAGGAGCAAGGATCCCAAGAAAGAGCGAGGCCGAAGCTGTTTCACCTTTTCTTACCCAGCCTTGGAGATGATGCAGCACCACTTCCGTCACAGTCACAGGTGCACACACATCCACGCCCCGCCTCGTAACGGAGGGTGTCAGGGTGAGAAGAGCATGTGGGATGGGGATATATTGTGCGATGGTGTGGCCACTTTTGGGAAATACAATCTGCCGCAGCCACTTACTAGGAGTGTGAGCTTGAGCAAATTACTTAGTCTCTCTGTGCCCCAATTTTCCCACCTGTAAAATGGGGACACCGTCAATATGTACCTCATGGGTTATTCCTTTAGTAGTGACTCCTCTTCCATCCATGGGTCACTCTTGCCACAGGTGAGGTGTTGATGGAGATTTTCACCAAACTACGGGATCCAGCCTCAATTCCTCACTCTCTTCTGTCACACTTTCCTGTGTCTCCCCACTTGCCTCCCCCTGAGTCACTGCTCATCTGCCGGAGGTATGATTCCCTTCCCCCCTTCCCCCCAGGTTGCCAGTGTTGGGGGAGGAAACTCAAGTTTTGTTCATTCCAGCCCAGGTTGGGGCTGCTCCTTAGCTGGGCATTGGCAGGGGCCCAATGAACCTTGTGGTTGCCCTGGCCCCGCCTGGTGCTATCTCACATCTAGCACTGCCCTCAATTGGGGCCTGCTTTGCAGTAAGCCTTCCCTATAGGATGGCAATGTGGTTAAAAGCCGTGGCCTGGATTGAGTTTGCAACCGAAGTACATCCCTTGACTGGGAATCAAACCTGAGACTCTTCAGGGCACGTTCGGGAGGCAGCCAATCGATGTGTCTTTCTCTCTCTCTCTCTCTCTCTCTCTCTCTCTCTCTCTTTCTCTCTCTCCCCCCTTCCACTCTCTCTGAAAAAATCAATGGACAATATATCCTTGGGTGAGGTTAAAAAAAAAATCCATGTTCTGGGTTTTTATTTTGTTGCCATCACCTACCAGCCCTGTGACCTGAGTGGGTTTCTTAATGTCTCTAAGCTCCATTTCCTCACCAGGAAGGACAAAGTTATAGATTAAATGAAATAAAAAGTATGGCATACCTGGTTGATGGGAGATTCTCAACAAATGATCGCAGTTATTCTTTACAGATGAAACAACTGAAGCAGAGGGAGTTTAAGTGGTTTCCCCGCAACTACATTGCAGACCCGGAGCTGCAACCCAGGTGTTCTGACCCCAAGTGGTTGTTACTTATCTCCTGCAACACAGAGAATTCCCCCACCCCCTCAATCCCTTTTGCTAGAGGGCAATGCGGCTGCAACCACCAGCAAGAAGACACCCCCTTTTCCTCCTTGCACTACGCAAACATGCCTGTAGGGGGCGCCGATGTCCACCTTCTGGCCCATCTTGGTGCGGAAGAGGCTCTGCAATGGCCGGGAAGCGTTGGAGTGACCCAGCCGGATGGAGGGAGAGCGAAGAGCTGACTTCGTGATATCTCTCAGTAAGAATCCCCTTCAGACAGCAACTAGTGCCCGAGCCTTCCTACATATGACTTCAATGATGGTGGCAGTACTGTAGTTGATTGCAGAATCATCTGGGGAGTTTGTGAAAGGAGCAGATTTCCTGGCCACACCCCAGAATGATGGAGTCATAATTTTAGCAGTCACACTAGCTAACACGACTATAGATCTATACCTAGCCCTGCTCCGAAGGCTTAACATGTATTAACTCATTTAGCCCTGCAAGAGCCCTAATAGGTAGGTACTGTTCGTATCCCCATTTTAGAGGTGGGGAATCTGGTCTGAGGCATGGAGAGGTTAAGTAACTTGCCTAAGGTCACACTGCTGGCAAAGCAGCAGGGCTGGGGTTTGACCCCATGCTATTTAAGACCCAGGTGGTTCTCACGCCCGTGCATTTTAGAACCACTATTTTTTATTATTATTAAATATATTTCTTTATTGATTTCAGAGAGAAAGGGAGCGGGGGAGAGAGAGAGAAACATCAATAATAAGAATCATTGATCGGCTGCCTCCTGCACACCCCATACTGGGGATCGAGCCCGCAACCCAGGCATGTGCCCTTGGCCAGAATCGAACCTGGGACCCTTCAGTCTGCAGGCCAACGCTCTATCCACTGAGCCAAACCAGCCAGGGCTAGAACCACTATTTTATAACACGGGGCCCATCCCCTTTCTTGTCTCCTTTTGCTTCCTTTTATTTGTCATTTTAAATAGTGTGTGGCCTTTTTAGTTATAAAAGAAGACTTATTTATTTCAGAAAACTTATAAAATTCAGAAAAGCACAAAGAAGAAAAAAAAAAAAATCATGATCCTTGATCTCACCCCTTGAACAATATGGCCCTGAGCATTTGAGGTAGCCTGTTTCATTTCATTCAGAAATTTTCTGTAACTCTCTTCCCATGTCGTTACTTATATTTCCACACCTACTGGTACTTTGCACTGGCCGAGAGGTGCTCTGATGGTGGGAGATGCTGTCTGTCTGTAACCTGCCCCCTACTGTTGGGTATGTGGGTTGTTCCCAGTGTTTCATAG
The DNA here is from genome assembly GCF_028538775.1 of Myotis yumanensis. Lineage (NCBI taxonomy): Eukaryota > Metazoa > Chordata > Mammalia > Chiroptera > Vespertilionidae > Myotis > Myotis yumanensis. Next base: position 17,718,280 of record NW_027223767.1, on the reverse strand, counting down.
TTACTACAACACTGTGGTGGAGGCATTTGAAAGTACAACTCGGCACTCATCCCTTGGGTTTTAAGACTGAAGCACAAACTTTGCTTAAAAGCAGAGTGGATGGAAGAACCATTTGGAGTCAGACAGTGAGGGAGAGACCCTGGTCCTCCCTTTCTGGGATAGGCAGACTTCCGACTTCCCTTTGGGGTAGAAGAGGTGGTCCCTGGTCCCACGTCCCAGGAATGGGGTCAGTTTGAGCTCCAAATGGTCAAATAGTTTAAGGTATGTGTGTGTGTGTATGTGTGTGTGTTTATTATTGTTGTTGTGTGTGTGTTTTTAATTCTCACCTGAGGACATGTTTAGAGAGAGGAAGGGGGGAGAGAGAGAAACATCAGTTGATTGCCTTCCATACGGGTCCCAATCAGGGACTGAACTGAAACCTAGGTATGTGCCCTGACCTGGAATTGAACCTGCAACCTTTATGTGCACGGGATGACGCTCCAGCCAACTGAGCACACAGGCTGGGCTAGTTTAAGAAGGTTTTAAAGGCTTGTAGCTTCTCCTCCTCCTCTTCTTCTCCCCCCCTCCTCCTTCTATAACAAACCATCCATATAATTAACACTTTTTAAAAATATATATATTTTCTTGATTGTTTACAGAGAGGAAGGGAGAGGGATAGAGAGTTAGAAACATCGATGAGAGAGAAACATCGATCAGCTGCCTCCTGCACACCCCCTACTGGGGATGTGCCTGCAACCAAGGTACATGCCCTTGACCGGAATCGAACCTGGGACCCGTTAGTCCTCAGGCCGATGCTCTATCCACTGAGCCAAACCGGTTAGGGCTAATTAACACTTTTAAATCTTTAAATTATGACATGATAACATGTTCAGGGTAAAAAAGAAAATCAAGCAGCACTGGATATAGAGTAAAAAGTCCCTCTGCCCCAGATTTCCAGTTCCAGTCTCGTTCTTCAGGGTAACCAACCTGGGACCATTGCTTATGTTTTCTTCCGGAAATTTCTAGGCAAATATGAGAATTTACATATTTATTTAAATTCATGGGATTCTACTATATGACCTGTTCTGTGTGTTTTTTAATTCTGGATGAGTTTTTAGGATATCTTTATATAGTAACATCTGAATTCTACCTTCTTTTCAGTATCTACATAGTATTTAATTGTATGCTAGCTCCACAATATAGTTAAATGACAGTCACTTAGGTTATTTTTTTTGTATTTTGCTATTACAGTGATATAATTAACACTTGTGTGCATAGATCTTGTCAACTTGTATGAACTTGCCTGTGGAATAAATTTCTAAAAATGTTGGCACAAAGTGTATGCGCATTTAAAATTTTGATATTGCCAAATACCTGCACACATTGGTAGGGGTGCCTCCTGTTTTCTTATATCCTCACACCATTATCAAGGTTGTTTTTCAGTTTTGTTTTTTGTTTTGTTAATCCTCACCGGAGGAAATTTTTTCCAGTGATTTTTTTTTTTAGACAGAGTGGAAGGAGGGAAGGAGAGAAGGAGGGAGAAAGAAAGAGACTCAAACATCAATATGAGAGAGACGCATCGCACCCCAACTGGGGCTGGGGATTGAAAGTGCACCCCAGCTACACCCAGGTACATGCCCTTGGCCTGGAATTGAACCCACGACCCTTTGGTGCCCGAGCCGACGCTCTAAACACTGAGCCAAAACAGCCAGGGCTTAAGGTTGTTTGTTTGTTTGTTTGTTTTTTATAACCTTTACTATCTGATGGACAAAAGTGATACGTAATTATTATGTAAAATTAAAAAAGAATACAGTACATTTTGTAGCTTCTTTAGTCCACGGCCACGCATTGCTAGTAGTTGCCTTGGTGGGCTGGCATTACTGAGCAGATCAGAGTGAATTGTGCAACCCTGTGTTAGAGTCCTGCTCTTGCAGTTTTTTGTTTTTTTTGGTCATCGCCTTTTTTTCCGGAACTTGCACAGTTGGAAATTCAGGGTAGCCCTTGAGATGTGAGCGTGGGAAGTGGCCAGTGCACTGCAAATCACAGTGCAGATGTTGGATGTCGTTTACCTCATGCCCAGGTGTGAATTCCACCCCCTGTGGGCTTGCTGGCTCTACATGCCACTGTGCCCTGTTTTTCTGGTGATCAGAGTGTCCTCTGTTCCCACCTGGCTTGTAAAGGAAGCAGAGGGAAGTCAGCTGGAGCCCCCAGAGTTCATGACCTGCCAAGGTGATGCGATGGCCGAGCTGTGAGGAGAGCCGAGCCCCACCTGGTCAGTTCTGGTGCCCACTCACGCTGCCCGGAGTCGGGGCGGATCTAGGCTGAATGATGTGCCCGCCTCTCTAGGGGCATCTGTTTCCTGAGCTTCCGGTAACTGCTTCAGCCCTTCGCCTGGGAAGGGAATTTGTCTCATTTTTCAGTCCCATTGGTGGCTGTGAGGACAGAGCTGCCCACGCAGAGGAAGCCACACTGTCTCTCCCTTCCCTCCTGCCCCCAAAGGCCGGCAGACACAGTGGAGGGGTCGCTGGCCGGGGCCCGGGCTGCCTTGTCCCCTCTGATCCCAGCCGGCTTTCTTGGCTCTATGTTCAGAGAGCTGGGTGGGTGCCCTGGAGCTCTGCCCTGGGGCTGGGACTCTGGCTGGACTTGCCCCTTCAGCTGGTACTAGGAGCGCCCACAGGCCTCCACCAGGAAAGCCAGGGCCTTGTGCCTGGGAGATTCAAAGTCTCAAAGTCGGCTCTGAGGAGTGGCAAGGAGAGGCCTCGGGAGGGAAGGAGCCTGTCTGGCCAGGTGTTGGGAGACTTTCCCACTTGACCACTGTTCTCTTCCAGCTGCTGAGCTGAGCGTTGCCTTCTCAGGGCCTCAGATCTTCCATCTGTGAATGGGCACGGCACCCACTGTGCATCTCTGTAGGCGTCAGAGTCAACGGGGCAGCGTGGGTGGCTGGTCGGCCCCACTGCAGCAGATCACCGTGTGGAACCGCGGTTGGGAACGTGGGCCCTGGAGTTAGACCCAGCCGCGCCCCCATCACGCCGGCTCGATTTTGTCAAGGTCCTTAACCTCTCCGAGCCACGGTGTCCCCGCTGGTACAGTGGGGGTAACGGTGGTGCCATTTCACAGGTGGTTGTGAGACTGAAATGAGCTGGGCTGTTAGCGGGGTGCTGGTCCACGGTAAACTCACACACATCTCCGCCCTGACCTCCCGCGTGCTGACTCAGCCGAGGCCTGGGAGGAAGCTGGGCTGTGCTTAAGGGGAACAGGAGGGCTGGGCCTGGCTCACAGAGCTTCTCTTTTCTCTTGACTCACAATCTCTCCCTCACTGGCTGCCCCACTCAGAAGAGGGGTCAGAGCAGGGGTGACAGGAAGCTGGGCAGGACCGAGGGAGGCGAGGGGATCATGATAGATAATAGTTATAACGGCTCCTGTAACGGCATGGGAGCCCTGTGCTAAGTGTATATGTCCACTTGTAATCTTGTGGGGTTCGTGGCAGCCCCCCTATATTATACGGGAGGGAACGGAGGCCTAGAGAACTTACATAACCTGCTGGAGGGCACGCGGCTCCAAAACTTGGGGGACTGAGTGCTGAGGAGAGGAGAGTAGGGGAGGTGCTAGGATGGCTCTTGCTTCCATCCAGAACATACGGAAAACAAATTAAAAATCCATCTGTGGCCCTCCCTTCTCACTCTCCAGCCCCTAACTCTGGGGAGCTGGGAGGGCATGGGTGCTTCTGGCCTCTCTGAGGTCCCCAGATCTCAGCAGCCTCGAGGAAGTCCAAGATGCTGTGAAGTCTGCTCTCCCTCCCCTGGTTTAGCAACCCCGAGTAAGAGTGGGGGAGGACCGTAGGCTGGGAGTGAGTCCTACTGGGTCTGCTTAGGTCTCCTGCCCACCCCTGAGCCAGTCTCTGTGGCCAGGGCGGTGGATGTCCTGGTTGGCCAGGCCTGGCCAGGTGCTCCGCGGGGTGGGTGGAGCAGAGCTGCTTTGCTCTTAGAGAGGCCAAATGGATGTAGGGCAGGCAGGACCCAAGGTGACCGTGGTACCTGTTCAGCATCCCCTGGGTGTGGGACCAGTGTTCTGATGCAAGCCCAGAGGGTGAGCCACGGGATCCTTCCCCTCCTGGTGGTGGGGCGGAGGGTGTGGCCTGAGCTGAGGACCACCCGGCCCGGCTGAGAGGCCAGCTGTCCTGAAGGAAAGGACCCCACACTTGCCCCTCACAGCCCTGAGCTGGGTCAGGACTCCGAAGCTGCTCTCACGGCCCATCCAGGCTGCTGCCCGTGCCCCCTGGAGGAGTCAAGAAAATAGAAATGTCTGTGCCATTTGTCCACAACCTGGGGGTGGCCCTCTGGCACCACAGCAAGGATCTGACTCCCCAAGTAGCAGCGGCCCCCAAACAGGAAGCTGCGGGGAGAGAGGGCCCGGGAGAGAGGCCATTGGTGGCAGCCGCAGCAGCTTTGTTTCCCTTTCCCTCTGCTTGGGGGCAGGGCAGGGGCCTGGCGCCCCTTCTGTGTCCCCCTGCCCTAGTCTGGTCCAGTGTAGGTGCCACGCCCTCCACGGGCTGTTTCAGTGAGCGCCTACTGTGTACCTGGCATGCTCAGCGCTGGTGCACGAGCAGGTGAGGGCCCGCCTTCAGTCCAGCTGGAAAGAGCACTGCACAGAGGTGCCCCCTCCCACCCTGTTGCATGAAGTGTGGCACTGCTGGCTTCTGCCTAGACACGTGAGGGGGTCTGGGAAGTGCAGATCTGTGCCTGCGTAGGGTACCTGTGAATGTATGTTGCAGGCGTGCGTGCAATCTAAGTGTGTGCCTGGGCTGAGTTCTCCTGCCCACTCCTGAGCCAGTTGATGCACATACGTGAGCATCACATATGATGCATGTATGTGTGTCTTCATCCATGTGTGAGCCTGTGTCTGATGGGGAGTTATCCTATATAATAAAAGGATAATATGCAAATTGACCGAATGGCAGAACAACCGGTCACTATGACGCACACTGACCACCAGGAGGCAGACGCTCGATGCAGGAGCTGCCCCCTGGTGGTCAGTGCACTCCCACAGGGGTAGTGCTGCTCAGTCACAAAGCTGGGCTGAGGGACCGCCTCCCGACACACACACACACACACACACACACACACACCAAGTGCATGAATGTCGTGCACCGGGCCTCTAGTATGCATATAAGATGGGTCATATCTCATATACAGACACATGTGTCCAGGTGTCTGTTAATGAACTTGCATGCGACTGTGCAGTATCTGTGTACATGTGTGTGCATCTAATGACATGCATGTGAGCATGCATGTGCCTATATGTACCAGTGGGGCATGTGCATACATGTGCACATGCATGTGTCCTGTGCCACATGTGTGCAGGAATCATTACATGTGTGAAGCTGGCTTTCCTGGTGTGCGCTAAGCCATGGTGGAGCAGGAAGGCAAAGGTCCCATCTAGGACAGTGGGTGTGAGGGGCCCCCGTCTGCAGGGCTCCCCCAGTCTCCCAGCCAGGTCTTCCTCTCCTGGCCTGGCCCAGTGTGGGAATCCATGGCCCTCCTTCGGCTTCTGGGAAGCCAGGGCTGTTTGGGGCTGAGCTGCCAGCTTGGGCTGTGGTGTAATCTGCTAGCCGAGCCCTTTCCGGAGCTGCGGGTTCCTCTGGGCGTGGGGAAGCTGCCCTCTTCAACCTCCCCTGCTTGTCTCGGTGCCTCCCAGAACTCAGGACACACCTCCTGGCCCTGGGGCCTCACCCACAGGAAGTACAGGTTGGGGGGCAGGCCATGGGGGAGGTGTCACGCTGGGCGCCCTGCCCTACACTGGTGGCCCGCTGACCCTGCTGCACCGAGACCGCCTCGCCGACAGCCCCAGGAACATCGCTTGGACCTGGGGCCCCGCGGCCACAACCATGTTTGGCAGGAAGCGCAGCGTGTCCTTTGGGGGCTTCGGATGGTGGGTGACAGGCTGGGGGTGGTGGAAGGGATGGGGGCACTAGCTGTGCAGTCTCGTTGAGCACTGTGGGTGCCTGTGGGCACAGGGACCTCAGGTTATGCCTGAACCCTGGGTCAGTGGGGGGCACTTTTAGATGCCAGCTGATGGAGATGGAGGATCCTGGGGGGGGCATCAGACACTATAAGCTTTTCCTCACCGTCTGTTGGGTATAATCTTCTAGGGAAGTTGGAAGGTTGGAGCTGGAGCCAGTGTATGTGGTGACTGGTTGTGTGTGTGTGTGTGTGTGTGTGTGTGTGTGTGTGTGATGTGTTCCCATTTATGTGTAGGCACCTCTGTGATGCTTGTGCATGTGTGTGTGCGTGCCTGAGATTGTGCGTGAAGCGTGTGTCTGTGTGTGAGGTGTGTGCCTGGCTGGGAGGGTGTGTCTATAGGTGAGACCACGTGCATGCCCTTTGTTTCCGAGCCGGCGCCAGTCTGTACCTCTGGCGTTCTGTACCTGTGTGTGTGCTTGTCTGTGTGTGTGTGTAACGCTCCTGTCTGTGTCCTCTTTGTGACTTGGTGGCAGAAGGAGCCTGTGGCCTGCTGACCTTGGGGCTGCCTCCTCTCTGCAGGGGGTGAGCTGTGAGAGGAGGGGCCAGGCCTGAATCTCCAGGTCCCTCCCCTCTGTCCCTCAGCCTGGACAGCCAATCCTAGCTCTGTCCCAGCCTGAGCAGCTGGGTCTGTGCTAAGCCTCTTGCCTGGCGCTCTGGGCCACCTCTTGCCTCTAAGTTACTGCCTGGGACAAGGAATAGGCTTTTTCCTCCGCAGGGGCCAGAACATGGGGAGATGAAGGTCAAAGGCTTGTCTGGTCAGCAGCTGCTGGCAGCGTCTCCTCAGCTGGGGAGCGGGGTCTAGTGGTTTTCATGATCGGTTTCCTTTCAGCTTCTGGGCCTGGGGCATTGTCAAAGTCAGGTTCCCGCTCTTGTAGAGAGCGTGGCCGGGGGTGTCCTGGTGTAGAAGCTGATGGGCTATGGGGGGCCCAAGACGTGAGGGAGACCGGGAAGGAGGCCTGGGGGGCTGGGAATGGAGGGGCTCTGTCCTTTGGCTGGTTCCTTGGTCCCATATGCATGCAGCTTTCCGTTTCCCCTTTCCCCTCCCCGAAAGCACTTCGCTTCCCGTCCTCTGGAGGAAGGCCTGTGGGTGCTCCGTGTTTGGCAGGTGAGGACAGAGGAGCTGCCAGGAGTGGCCCAGTGTGGCCTGGTGGCTGCTCATGGGCCTTCCCGACACTCACACCAAGGGCTCCTGTCCTGAGGCTGGGGTTTGTGTTCGAATTCCTAGTCTGCTTCCTGGTCAGGGACCGTGTGCGAGGCTGGGCAGGGATACATGTAGGGCCGGGCCCCAGCAGTGACACGGTGGAGCAGAGAGAGGGACTGCTTGGAACAGCGTAAGGGCTCAGGAGATGCTGACGGAATGACTAAGTGAGGCATTTTGTCCACTTGGTTGGGGACTTGTTGAGCTTGAGAGAATGGCAGGGCTTCCTGGTAGGCTTGGAGGTTTGGGGTGGGTGTCATCTGGGGATGCTGTCAGCTGGGAGGGGCTATCAGTTGGTTGGGGGCTAATTTACAGCTTCGTGGAGCCTGGTCCACTGCAGACAGTGAGCGCAATCTCGGGGGTGGTTACTTTAAAAGCCCCTTTGAATGCCAGAGGTACACCAGGTGGTGGGAGTGAATGGGATGGGGAGACGGTCCCGGGAGAACCTGGGGACTTCGGCTTCTGGGAAGGGAAAAGTCCAGTGTCACAGCCACTGCCCCATCTTCTGTCTCAGCCCTGCCAAGGCCATAGGCCCCGCCCTCCCGGGGCCACGCCCCAGCGTGGGAACCCTGTATGGGTCAGGCTGCTGGGAGGTGTGGATGTGGGGAGGACGGGGTGCTGTGACCAGAGTGCGGGCGGGTGGTGAGGGGGTTGGGCTGAGAGGGTGCCACGCCAGCAGTGCAGGTTCAGTGCTGACTCCACCCCGACTCATTGAGGAACTCAGATGGGACACTTCCCTTCTCTGGGTCTCAGTTTCTCCATGTGTAAGTGGGGGCTTTCTGCCTTACCCACAGCACAGGGATGTTGGAAGAATTAAGAGACTCCTTGAGAAAATGTAAAATGTAAGGGCTTATTGTTCAGGGTTACAAAGAACAGGGTTACAATTCTCTACAGTAGAATTTGGGGATCTGACTCCTGGGTCCAACATACCTTCCAATGGTGGGTTGAATGGGAGAGGAGGAGGGTCGGCATCCCAGAGGGGACTGGGGCTAATGAGACTCTGGGGGACCAGTTATGGAAGCCCCAAGGATGGGGTCCAGGAGGCATGTGGAGAAGAAGCTGGAGGGACTTGGAGCCATGTCCAGGAGGGGGTCCAGGAGCCATGGGGCGTGGCTTGTTTTGCTATTGGGAATTGACATAAAAAGGTGCTGGGAAAACAAAGCTTTTGAGGTGTCCCAGGGGCCCTTCTGGAACACCCCAAAGTTATTCCCAGGTCAAGACTCTTACTTATAATTTAAATTTTAGGAAGTTTGTCAAAATATATCAAGAGGTTTAGACATTTGACTAAATAGGATCATAAGTCATGATGAAGCAATCCTTAATCATCCATTTAACCAAAGTGGCAATGAAAGATTTCAAGGAAAATAGAGAAGTTGACATAATTGTTAGCAAAATTTAGTTCTGACTATTGAGGAGATTCAGTTTTTTTTTAAATAATCAAGGACCCGATTAAGACAACATAAAACATAAATTATTTTGACAAAATATCTAATCTTTGCTCTCTAGGCAGAAATATTTTTCACAGTATCAGTAGCAGACCAATAGTCCTTTTACCAGAGAGAGAAAACCAAACTCTAATTTTGCTTCAGCTTACTTTTGATACCTGCTTACCTTGGTTCACAGTAGTCTTTCCAGATAAGAAACGAAGGTTGCAAAGTAAGAAGCTCAGGATATATTGGGGACCTTGAGGAGAGAGGCATTAACCCCAAATCTATAGGTACTGCAGGCAAAGTCTGATGGCAAGAACGTGGCTTAGCTTCTTAGCCTCAGAGGACTGTTAACATTCATTCTGAAGATTCCTGAAAAATTCCTGCAAAGCAGATTTAGAAGAGCCTATGTGGTTGACAGTATTCTTGCTGGACTTAGACAAATAATCAGGCCAAGTTTATTGAAACTAGACTTATTTTGCAAGTAAATTAGTCTGAATTTGGCTGTTTTTGATAAAAATGAGCGTCATCTTAGAGAGAAGATGGTTCCAGGAGAAACTGTAATATACTTTTGTGGATATTTGGTTCTAGTGCTGTTCCTTGTCTTTGCAGTTAAATTTTTTTAAAAATATATTTTATTGATTTTTTACAGAGAGGAAGGGAGAGGGATAGAGAGTTAGAAACATTGATGAGAGAGAAACATCGATCAGCTGCCTCCTGCACATTCCCTAATGGGTATGTGCCCGCAACCAAGGTACATGCCCTTGACCAGAATTGAACCTGGGACCCTTGAGTCTGCAGGCCAACGCTCCATCCACTGAGCCAAACCGGTTAGGGCTAAAATTTTTTTTTTTTCTACCTATAAACTGGCCTGGATCCTGAATTTTTCTAGTTTTCTTAAGTACTTGGCCGCAGCTCTCCAAACTAACATTTTCACCCTCCCATCCATTGGAAACACGGAACTAACACTGCCTGTTTCCCACGGAACTAACACTGCCTGCGAGCTCAGGTGGGACAGTTCGATGTAGACGTCAGAGAAATCACCGCAACAGCTCCACTCTGGACACTCTGTTCCAGCTGCAAAAGATCACAGAGGCATTCTCACTGAGACCAGGAGGCTGTATCAGACTGACTGTCACTCCATCGGAAGAGGATTAGAGACAGACATCTAGAAGTCTTGATTACCTGCTTTCAAACCTAGAAACCAAGATTACAGTCTGCTCTAATCATTAACCTTTGTTTTTCTTTTGTTTCCATAAAAATGCCTCTTATTATATCCTGGAGGCCTGGTGTACAACATTTTGTGCATTCGGTGTGAGGGGGGTGTCCCTCAGCCCGGCCTGCGTCCTCTCGCAGTTGGGGACTCCTCGGGGGATGTCCACCTGCCAGCTTAGGCCTGCTCCCCCTGGGGATCGGGCCTAAGCTGGCAGTCAGACATCCCTCTGGCAGCCTGGGAGCCCTCAGGGGATGTCCGACTAATGGCTTAGGCCTCACCGCCTAAGCCATTAGTTGGACATCTTTAGTGCTGCTGCGGAGGCAGGGGAGGCTCCTGCCACCGCTGCTGTGCTGGCCAGCCATGAGCTGCCTTCTGGCTGAGCCGTGCTCCCCCTGTGGAAGCGCACTGACCACCAGGGGGAAGCTCCTGCGTTGAGGGTCTGCCCCCTGGTAGTCAGTGTGCATTATAGTGACCGGTTGTTTCACTCTTAGGGTCAATTTGCATATTACCCTTTTATTATATAGGATTATTATATAGGATTTGATTGCTTGCAAAAAATTAAAAAATGGTGCTGGGAGTTCACTCAGTGTGAAAGGATTCCTCCCCCAACTTGGTGCTGATTTGTGATTGCTGGGACCTCCCTTAAAAGCTTTTAGGAGCACCCTGTGCCTTTCCCCTCTGAACTTTCACTACATGGCCCTGAGACCACTCCCCTGCCCGATAGCCCCAGCAGTCAAGTACAGTGGGGCCTTGACTTACGAATTTAATTTGTTCTGTGACAGAGCTTGTAACTCAAATTACTCGTATGTCAAATCATAAAGTGAACGAGTGAGACACGTGATGCTGGGCTGATGTTGTGGCATTCACTGTGACGTTTGCTGCGCCAACTAGCGGTGGGGTATCTGAAGCTGGCTCGTAACCCGAATTTTAGCTCACAACTCAAAGCAAAAAATCGGCCGAGAGACGGCTCGTATCTCGAAAAACTCGTTAGTCGGGACACTCGTAAGTCAAGGCCCCACTGTATATGGGAAGAAGCTTGTGGCAGATCTGAGCTGGATGGACGGAGGTGGCTGAAAGAACTTTTCAGGGTTTCAAACATCTTGGAGGTGTGGTGATTTTGGTGGCACTGATGGTGTTACTGATGCGGTGGTGACACTGGTGGTGGTGGTGACACTGGTGATGGTGGTGACACTGGTGGTGGTGGTGACAGTAGTGGTTGTGACCCCTAAATAAGAGGAGACACCAGCAGTGGCAGTCTTGCCTACCTTCCTGTCTCTGGGGAGAGAAAGGGGCCTCTTTTCCCAGCCATAAGGGCTGACATATGTCGAGGGTAAAAATAGAAGCTGAGCAGCGCTGCCTTGTCTTCCAGAGAGGCGCAGGCTGGGCAGAGGCGCTGGCTGCCAGGACAGTCTGCCGCAAACGTGATCTTCCCTGTGCTGAGCTCCTGGGCGTGACTGGTCCCACCTGCCCGTCACCTGGAGCCTGCAGTCGGGGTTGTCCCAGGAGGGGGGCCTGTCTCCTTGGCTGGACTGGCAGTTCCCAGAGCAGGAGGGTCCTTGGTGCTGGAGGTATTGGGGGGGTGGTGCTGGCATCTTTTCAAAGCAGAATCCTAGGAAGTACCGATGTGCTGAATGTCCAGTTGCCAGTGACTGGTGGATCTAGGTTTCAGAGTCTTCTTGTGGAATGCGGGCAATGAAGGGAGAGCTGCCCAAAGTGCTTACTACCCCTGGGTCTGGCGTCGGATACCTGGCTTCAGGCTGGGACATTGACTTTACCCTTCTGAGCCCCAGTTTCCTGACCTCTAAAATGGAGAGAATAACTGTACCTACCTCATAGGGTTCTGTGTGGCTCCAGCCCTCCCAGAGCTCACTGCCCTCCCTGCCGGGGCTGGAGGAGAACTCCCCCTGGAGCAGCTGTCCCTGCAGCGCTGTCCGTCTGGTGGTCTGGACCGACCCAGGGACCTCTCCCCTGCAGGTGCTACGGGGGAGCCTTCAGCCCTGGCACTGACCGAAGCCCTTGCTTTTCTCTTGGCAGGATCGACAAGACCATGCTGGCAGGCCTGAAGGTCAAGTAAGTAGCCACTTCCTGTTATGTAGAGGTCAGAGAGGAGGGCAGACCAGAGCTCTTCTGGGGCCCTGGTTTCCCCGTAAGTTGTGGGAAACATGGGTGGGGCTGTTGCATTTGTCAGGCTCTCCTCCTCAGCCTGGGGGCTTCTGGCCTGGAGGAGGCTGGTCAGGCGCTTGCTCCCTGGGGTATCTGGGTAGCAGATGCTGGGAAGGTAGCAGTGGCACCAGAGTGGTGGGACTGACTGTGTTTAGCGCCGTGACCCTTAGCCTACAGCTTAGGGGTGTAAGAAAGAGAAATGTATTTTCTCCCTCCTTAGTTTTTATGTGAAGCCCTAGTCCTATGGGCTGTCTGTCTGGCATGCCCACCTACCTAAAAACAGTGCTGTGTAATCCTAGGACAGCATGAAACACCCCGGTGTGTGTGTGAGCAGTAGGTTACTGAGTCATCCGGTACCAGATGGTGCCATGCTGGGCGGCCTGGCCCTCGGCTCTGAGGCTTCCAACACCAGATTCTGGGACTGGGAATTATCTGCTCCGTTTACCATGCGTGTCTGCCTGTCTGTCTGGGAAGCCCTGAGCAGACACACCTCTCTGCTCGAACCTCCCACTGCTCCTCCTCGCCGCTGTTGTTCCTTTTCTCGCCATATTTCTGGCCAAACAATCTTGTCTGCATCCTGGTCCTCTTTCCCCCATGAGACTTCAACAAAAGTCACTTCCATCTGCATCCCTCCTTTGGGCAATGAGTACTAACCCGTCACCTGCCCCAACGGAGTGAATTGAAAATGAGGGAAATTCTAGGAGGGAAAAATAGCATTGGTCATTAGCTCAAAATACTATCCTGCGGCATGGGAATTAGCTCGCGCATGGGAAGTCCCCCCTTTCAAGGCAGCTCCTTCTGCCTACAACTCCCCCATCTTAGCTGAAAGGTTTCCCAGGCCAGGCTCCCTCTGCCCTGCCGTTCAGTTGCCAGCACTGCCTGTGTATGCCCTGGGTACAGGTCTCTGGGCAAAGCACAGCCAGTTTTGAGGGTTGGCATATGAAGTGGTAAAAAATGAGGCCTCCCACAAAAATGAGGTTTTGTTCAGAAGGGTGAGGGTGGGCAGTTAGGGCAGGGATGCATGGCAAACTGTTCCTGCCCTCGGAGAGCTTTTAGTCTCTTTGTAGAGTTGACGTCAGAGGTGCAGTGGGAGCAGTCAGTCCTGGAAGACTGGCAGGAGGAGGTGGCTTCTTTAAAAAAATGTATTTTTATTGATTTCAGAGAGGAAAGGAGAGGGAGAGAGATAGAAACATCAGTGATGAGAGAGAATCACTGATAGGCTGCCTCCTGCCCACCCCACACTGGGGATCGAACCTGCAACCCAGGCATGTGCCCTGACCGGGATTCGGACTGTGATTTTCTGGTTCATAGGTCAATGCTCAACCACTGAGCCAGGCTGTCTGGGCAAGGAGGTGTCTTCTAAAGCAGCTTTTAAAGATGGGGCTGGGCAATGGGCCCACCAGTGCATGTCCATGGGATGCACATGGTACCGCCCAGTGTTCAGGGCCAGTCACTCTCAGGCAAGGCACAACTCCTCTGGACTTCAGTTTCTGTAGCCTTTGTCCAAAGAGCACAGCAATGGCCTTCCCAGAGCTCCTTATCTGCCTATTGAATGAGATATGCGGCATGAAGTGGAGAAACTAAGGGGTGTAGAGTGGTACGCGTCTATTTTGTGGTGCTGTCTTGTGACATCTTGTTCAATTTCACAAGCATATATCGAGGGCGTGTTTGCTTTAACTGGTGAAGATGATATATGTAACCTGGAAAGGAACTAGTTACAAGGTGCAGTGAAGGGCTGGGGTCAAGGGCCGTCGCTGAGATTGGGACCTCAGTGGGTTTTTTGGGTACTTGGGGGACAGTCTGAGGGCTTAGGCCCTGGAGAGGTGGTGTTGAGATGGTTGTTTGAGATAGTGTGTAGGACCATGTTCCTACTGTACTTGGTTATGATTCTTTTGATTGTAAGTAACAAAACCTAGTTTAATCTGGTTAAGCAAAAGACGGAAATTTAAAAAAGTATTTTTATTGATTTCAGAGAGGAAGGGAGAGGGAGAGACAGGAACATCAATGATGAGAGAGAATCATTGTTTGGCTGCCTCCTGCATGCCCCCTATTGGGGATTGAGCCCACAACCCAGGCATGTGCCCTTGACTGGAATTGAACCCGGGACCCTTCAGTCTGCAGGCCAACGCTCTATCCCCTGAGCTAAACTGGCTAGGGCAAAGATGGAATTTATGGAAAAGATTCCAGGGTGCCTCAGGGAACCCAGAGGGAGGAGAGGGAGTAGAGTTGGGAAGGGCTGAACGGGAACTGGAAACCCATCCCCATCAAATCCTAGCTGGCTTCTTTGCAGAAGTTGATAAACTGATCCTAAAATGCATATGGAAATTCAAGGATAATCTTGAAAAAGAATAATATGATTTTTAAACTTACTGCAAAGCTATAGTAATCAAGACAGTTTGGTACTGGCACAAGGATAGACATACAGATCAATAGAATAGAATTCCAAGTCCAGAAATAAACCCTCACATTTGTGGTCAATTGATTGTCAATGACTGTGTCATGACAATTCAATGGAGAAAAATAGTCTTTCTACAAATGGTGTTGGGACAACTGATAGCCCCATGCAATAGAATGAAACTGAGCCCTTCTCTCACACCATATACAAAAACGAACTCAAAATGGATCAAAAACCTAAATGTAAGAGCTAAAACTAAAAACTCTTAGCAGAAACATAGATAAAAATAGTTGTGACCTTAAATAAGCCATTGGTTTTTTTTAGATGTGACACCAAAAACACAAGCAACAACAATAATAACAAATCGATAAATTGAACTTCATTAAAACGAAGAACTTCTGTGTTATAAAGGACCCCGTTAAGAAAGTGAAAAGACAACCCACAGAATGGGTGAAAATATTTGCAAATCACATATAGGAGCTTGTGCCTAAAATACATAAAGAACTCTCATAGCTCAATAATACAAAGAAAACCCAATTAAAAAACGGGCAAAGGACCTGAAGAGACCTTTTCCCAAAGGAGATCTGTACATGGACAACGAGCACATGAAAAGATGCTCAACATCGCCTGCCATCAGGGACACGCAAGTCAAAGCCACAGTGAGACACGGCTTCACACCCACTCAAATGACTATAATAAAAAAGACATAATAACAGGTGTTGGTGAGGATGTGGAGAAATTGCCACCCTTATGTGTTGCTGGTGGCAGTATAAAATGGTGCAGCTGCTTTGGGAAACAATAAGGTAGTTTCTCAAAAGGTTAAACATAGGATTATCCTCAGACCAGCAACTCCATTTTTAAATATAGATCCAAGAGAAATGAAACTGTATGTTCATGCAGAAACTTGTACACGACTGTTCATAGCAGCATGGTTAATAGCAGCCCAAAGTGAAAACAACCCAAACGTTCCTCAGCAGATGAATGGCTAAACAAAAAAATGGCATATCGATGCAATGGCATATTATTTGGCCATAAGAAGGAATGAAGTACTGCTACACGCTACAGCGTAGATGAGATGACTGTCACCCAGGACTGGCTGCCGTGGGGCTGGGTGAGCCCGGGGTTGGCTCAGTGCAGCCTGTCTCCATTGCTGGGGGCACAGTGTCTAGAACCTCTGCCTTGTAGAAATGGCATCTCTGAATAGAGAGAAAGCTTGTGATGGAGCCCAGAGGAGACTGTCCTATTACTTCTTCCTCAGGAGAGGGGTGGAGAGGGCCGGGAGGAGCTGTCTTCCCCGCAGCCTGGCTGGGCAGCATTTCAGCTGTCCTGTGGTTTGGCCAGAAGACGGCACCACACAGTCACGCTCACTCTAGCTCTCAGATTCCACCAGCTCAGAATTCAGAATCCAATTAGAAATGAGGGGACCACATAGGGCAGGAGCAGACCCCCTGGGGGCCCTGATGGCAGCTGCTGGAGCCATTGTCCACGCAGGACTGGGGAGCAGGGGTTGTTGTTGCTCCTAGAAAGCTCAGATTTCTTGCCATGTCACAGCCTTTTACACTCAGGGCTTCCATTGCCATTCTATGAGAATGATGCATAGATGATTACCTCTGCGGACACCTGCTTCTCCAGGTTCTCTCCGTGTTGTTAGCAAGGTCACCTGTTCATGTTGGGGGGCGAGAGCAGAGGCAGGCAGGGCCCAGTGTCATGCATCTAGTCTGTGCATCCAGTTCTCCAACCTTCTTTCCAGAAAGCCCATCCCTCCACAGACTACCCCTCAGTCCTAGTTTAATGGCTTTTTCATGTGCTGGTTGAGGGCCATGATCACCAGTCTATCTTCTACCAGCTCTTTGTTTACTGTGGATTACAAGGATCCTTGAGGCGCCACGATGTTCTAGAACCTTCTGGGGATGCTCCATCTTAGTCAGCTCCTCTCTTACACACCTAGGACATGTGCTGAGAGTTTGCTGGGGTTGTTAAGGAGAGCTTGATTTTTTTTGGGGGGTGGGGTGGTTGGAAGGGTGAAAGGCTGGATCAGTTCAGCTCACATTTACCTGGCACCTACATTCCAAGCCCAGTGGCAGGCCCCAGGATTGTGGGGAAGCAAAGATGAAGAAGACAGTGTCTGCTATGAATCCTACATCCCCGCAGGGAGACAGACATGTAGACAGACAGCCCCAATGGAATGTGACAGGTGCGAACAGAGATGCTCTCAGAGAGGATGGAGGGGGCTTCCTGGAGTCTTGGCGCTGCCCGCTGCCCGGCTGTCTCCAAGGGCGAGTGAGGTCAGGCCGGAGAGGAGAGGCACTCCCCAGCAGCAATGCGCCAGGCAGGGAGGCAGGAGGGATCTGGGTGCGGTTATTGTTATCAGACAGAAAGCGGGCGAGAGTGCCGGGACAGGCGGGGCCATGCCAAGGAGTGTAGGAGGGCTGTGTGGAGGCCTGGGCTGGCTTCTCGGGGTGTCCCGGGGCCAGCGAAGGGTTTTAAGCTGGAGAATGATGTGGCCACATTTGAATCTGGGAGCCCCCGACTGCCCTCTGCCAACTCATTGGAGAGCTTGGAGGCCAGGGAAGGGGCTGTGGGGTTGGGGAGAGTGGACCCCCCACCTGGAGCTGGTTTGGGTGTGGGAGGTGAGGGCACAGGAGGTCAAGGTGAAGACTGTTGGGTTTCCGAGTGAGCCCTTGGGTGGAGCTCTTGGTCCCATCTACGGAGACTGAATATACAATCTGTTCCTTTTTTGCTACTATCACCTCCTGTGTGGCTGGCTTAGATCCTGACCCTTATACCTACCTCCTCGCCCCCCTTCTCCCCAAGGGGACAGAGGAGGGGATGCAGGCAGGCAGAGCTGGTGGGGGTCCTGGACTCCGGCCCTGCCCTGCTTGGCTCCTGGAGTGCCTTTGGCAGGTGAGCTCACGGTCAGTAGTGGCTGCCCTTGAAACTGCCAGCTGGCCAGACTGGGCCCTCAGGGAACCCTCTTCCAGACACATTCCAGGTGGGGCCAAGGGGAAAGTCGGTTTCTGTCCAAGTATCAGGCCCTGGTCCATTGGTTTCTTTAGGATGGGCCTTGAGCCTGAGAACAGTGTTGGCGTGTGAAGGCGTGTGAAGGCGTGTGTAGGCATGTGGTATGTTTGCCTGTGCAGGTGGACATGAGCTTTGAGGGCCCATGTGGGTGATTGTGTGGTGCCTTTTTTGGCTTTAGTGAGTTCCTATGGTAACCACGAACATGTCTGTTTTGGGATCTGGCGTCCGTGGGGCGTGAGTGGCTACAGGGAGAAGCAAGGCGGGCGGGTGCGTAGCCGGCAGTTGGGCTGTGGCCTCATTCCATTGCCAGGCACAGGGGAAGCCCTGGAGGGGCCACTGCCAGGCAGCAAGGGCGGCGAACTCCAGGGACTTGTGTGCTCCTGGCCCGCATCCCAGCCAGTCCCCGACATGCCCAGGAAGCCCTGGTGAGTCCGGGTTCTGATTTCTTGATGGACAAAGCTCCCTGGGTCTTCACCAGGTCTGATGGGTATCTGCTGATGGGCAGGCCAGCTGGCAGCTCTGCCCGGTAGGTGCTGGGCTTTGGGCTCTTCCGAGATGGGCGTGGGGCTGCGGGCAGGAGGCTCCATCCACCCTGGGGCCCTGTGTGAGCGCATCCCTGTGCTGCAGAGCTGAGTGGTACTTGTTGATCCCGTGGGACAGGGCTGACTGTGTTACCGTGGGAGACAAAGGCAGGGGTGCAGGAGAACAGCATGCGGAGGGGCAGCCTGAGGCCTGCAGCCCGGGGTCACCGGTCCCTCAGCTCCCCCAGCTCCCCGAAGGAGCCCTGTGGACCCCAGGTCTCTGGCCATGCACCAGCTTCTCCGCAGGTCTCACTCGGCCCGGAGGCCTGCTGGCCTCGCCTGGATGGGAAGACTCAGGGGTCCGTGGAGAAGAGGGCTCAGCCCAGCTCACCGGGCGCAGGATCTGGCCAGGGCTGGGAAGAATGGCTCCCACTGGGCTTTGGGGAGCGGCTCTGACCCCCACATGTGCATTCCTTGTGCTTCCTGTTCACACGCGTGGACCCCTGTGTCCGTCAGGATCCACCTGGCCTGTTTGGAGAGGCTCATGATGGACAGGAGCCCCAGCAGCACTCGGAGGTGTCTGGGAGTGTGTGTGGGGTGCTTGTTTTTATTCCTTCTTCCTGCTGCTCCTCTAGGGCTGGGGCCCGGGAGTGGGAAGGGGGGTGAGGAGGGGGTGCTGGGCATTGGGCCTCTTATGAGATGGGTGTGGGACAGCGGGCAGGAGGCTCTGTTTTTCCTGGGGCCCAGCTGCTCCCTCTGCCTCTGGGGCCTTGGGAGAGGCGGTGCTGGGACAGGGTGGGCAAGCCCAGTGGACATGAGGATGGACAGCTAGAGGTCATGGGCCTCAACCTCCCTGTTCACAGAGCAGCGCCGGAGACCGCAGGTGGCGACTGCTCACTGGAGGGCGCAGCATGGAGGCGGCGGGTGCGGGATCAGGACAGGAGAGGCCAGCAGCTCTTCTCTCTGAGCGGCGCCGGGCCCCTGCCTGCTCCTCCTAGGCCTCCATCTCCACAGCTTCCTGGCGGGGGACTCATCTTTTCTTCTGAAGACAGACCTGTTGTCTGCAAGGATCTGTCGGGCCCGAGCACCACCGTGGTGAGGCCCCGGGCGCTGGCGAGCAACCTCGGTGCTCTGCTGAGCGCCACCTGTCTCACCAGGCCGTCCTCTGTGCCAGAGAAGCTGAACATTTGGAGTTTTAGCCAAATCTTGACAATTAACTCAAGAATGAAAAAAACAAAGCCCTATGTGGCCTCTCCTGCAGGCCTGGGTCCGCCCCTGGGGTCGCCAGTGTGCCACCTTGCTCCCCTGCGCCCGGCATCTCTCTCGGGTCCCAGCTCCCTCTCCCCCTGGCGACTCCCCAGTCCCTCTCCCCAGTCACCCCTCCCCTGGCGCTCTCGTCCCTCAGCTGCTGACTGTTCACTTCCTGCTCTGTCCCCAGATTGGACTCACTCTCAGTGAACCTTTTCTCTCTTCCAAATCCAGTTCTTTCTCTCTCAGAGGGTTGCCATGGGGTTTGGTCCCCTCCCGCCCTCCTCCCGGTTTAGGCCCATTATCTCCTGCCCAGACGGTGACGAAGGCAGTCTCGTCAGCCTCCTCCTCGGGGCTGGCCAGCTCTGACTAATTCATCATCCCCAGGCCGGCTCCGGCGCTGCCCTCCCTGCTCCGAGGCCTGACCTGCCTCGCCCACCGCAGACTTTGTTCTGGCTGATTCCCCACAGGCTTGTCCCTCAGACTCTGGTGTGCGGACGGTGGCGCCACTCCCTGTCGGCGGGGGCTGCGCAGTCTTTGGCGGTGTTGACTCCCCAGTGGCTTCTCTTTCCGGCATTGGCATCACTCACTATCTTTGGTCCACACCAGATAGTATGAGCCGCCCCCCCCCCCCCCCCCCCCCAAGCAGCAGCTTCCACACCTTCCTGCCCCTTGCTGTCACCCAGGAGGCTTTGTACAAGGCCTGGTGCCCAGGGCGCACTCATTCCAGAACTGGAAGACAGAATGTCCGGGGTAGGACCAGTGTCTGTACCGTTTAAAGATCCCGTCTGCGTAGGAGATGCCGGCAACCTCCCGCCTAGCAGTGATAATAAAAAGTGTCTCCAGACGTTGCCATTTCTGGGGCAAATGTGACAGCTCCCCCACCCCGCCGAGAACAGGCCGGGTCCACCTTGTCAGCATTCTAAAATATGCACCCACTGTGAGGCCATCTTAGTGGCCAGGCAGCCCATGTTGAAATCCTGACTCTACCAGCTGGGTGACCTTGGGCAAGGCACTTGACCTCTCTGTGCCTCAGCACAACTCTAGTTTTTCTCTTTCTCGTCTTTATTTCTTACAACTGTGTCTCCTCTTAGCCTTTGGCTCCAGCTCGATGCTGTGACTTGCTTTCTGGTACTTTGTTTTCTGGCACCTTTCAGCCTGGACATCTTTGCTTGTGCTGTTTCCTGGCGTGAAGTGCCTTTACTTCTTCCTCCTCCATCAGCACCACTGTGCCCATCCTTCCAGGACCAGCCTCGAGGCTGCCTCCTCTACGAACACCTCCTTCCCCACGCTCCCGGAGCAGCTAGAACCTCGGGGCTCACTAGCTCTTCCTGCCTTTGGGTGTCCTTCTCCCCTTGAGGTCAGAGGCAGTGGGAGCCTCTAGGGTGCCCCGTCCAGGCTGCACCACTGTTCCGTTGTGCAGGTGAGGTGCTGACCCCTCCCTGCTTGGGCTGCGCTGTGAACCGGCAGGTTTACCGCAGCGTCACCTTTCACCCCACGCCCAGCTCATTCTGAGAGGGTGGAGTGGGCGGAAATCCGTGCCTGGCAGGCCACAAAGCCACATAACTGACTTTCGGAGCCCTGCCCTGGGAGGTGCGTGTGACACGGCAGTCGTTGCTACCTTCTTGGTTGTCTTGCCACTAGCAGATGCCATCAGGAATCGAGGAACTTTGGGCTCTAGACTCTCCCAGGCCCACTTATGGGCCCAAGAACAGGACTCATAGGGACATAGGATGCCCTGTCACCACCCTGCCATGCCCCGTCCAGACCCCGTCAGCCCAGCCCAGGCTGGCCCAGTGATTGCCGCCCCCCACCCCCCCCCCCCCGCCCCGGCTGCAGTGCAGACCCACGCTGGGGACGCAGCTTCCTCAGGCCTGGGTGGGGCCAGGAAACCTGTGTGTTAGGGCCAGAATGGGTACCTCTGAGGCAGCTGGGTGTGCAGCTGTTTGGGAACCAGTGACATTTAAAGCGCTCTCTCCCCACAGTACAGGTTCAGTGGTTGGGTTCATGTGGTCTGGGTGACCTCAGGCAAGTTACACATCCTCTCTGTGCCTCAGTTTTTCTCTCTGGGGATAATAATAGTACCTCCATGTAGGTACTATTGTTGTGAAGTTTAAAGGAGATATCCAGGGGAAGCATGGAGCACAGTGCCTGGTACGTAAGGCTCGGTAAATGTCACCGGCCTTACTATGTCTCATATTAGTAATAACAATGCTGGGCTGTGTGGACGCATGTAACCACGTGACACACCCGCATGCCTGCAAGCATACCCACCCCGGCAAACTGGAACGATGGCACCCAGACCCAGGCCTGCTGCTGAGCACAGGCATGTGCAGGTGGCGGTATGACTGTAGGCGCACACGTGAACACACGGTCCCTCGATAAATGTATCAGGAGGGCAGACGTGTTTGTGTGAAGCCTGGTGGATATGGGCTTTTATTTTATTCACACTCTGACATTATTCCTAGAGTTAGCAGCACCTGGGCTGAGCTCTGGGAGCCCAAGGTGGCCCTTGTTTCCATAGCAACCACAATGCAGTAAAAATAGGAGGCAGAGGGAAGAGACTGGAAAGGCCTGAGCTGCTGGGAGGGGCGCCCCCGCCTGCCACGGCCTGTTTCCACATCCTGGGCAGACAGGCCCTCGTGGTGTTTGTTTGATTTTTACAATAACAACACGGCAAACCTCTGAGGACTGATGACTCAGAACCGACAGTTGTTAACATTCTGTTGCATTTTCATCAAACCTTGAAAAAATTGTGGTACAATATACACAACGTAAAATGTGCTATTTTAACCGTTTTTAAGTGTACCATTTAGTGGCATTAAGTCTATTTATAATATTGCACACCTGTCACCACTCTTCATTTCTAGAACTTTTTCATTATTCCTGAGTTTGTATCCATCAAACACTAACTCCAGTTTCTCCCACCTCGGCAACCACCGTTCTACTTTCTGTTTCTGTGAATTTGGCTCTTCTAGGAACCGCAGATTAGTGGAATCATGCAGTATCTGCCCTTTTGTGACTGGTGTATTTCACTTGGCATAATGTCAAGGTTCATCCATGTTGTAGCATGTGTCAGAATGCCCTTCCTGTTTTTAAAATATATTTTTATTGATTTCAGAGAGGAAGCTTAGAGGGAGAGAGAGATAGAAACATCAGTGAGAATCATTGATCGGCTGCCTCCCGCACTCCCCCTACTGGGGATTGAGCCCGCAACTCAGACATGTGCCCTGATCTGGAATCAAACCGTGACCTCCTGATTCATAGGTCATCACTCAACCACTGAGCCACACGGGCTGGGCAGAATGTCCTTCCTTTTTAAGGTTGAATACAATTCCGTTGTATGGACATTCCACATTTGTTTAACCATTCATCTGGGGGTGGACATGATTTGCTCCCACCTTTTGGCTGTTGTGAATAATAATGCTATGAACGTGTGTGCAGAAATATCTTTTTGAGACCCTGCTTTCAGTTCAGTTGGGTATATATATTAACAGAAGCTGAATTACTGGATCACATGGTTATTCTATATTTAACTTTTTGAGCCTTATTTTTAAATAAAAGAAATAAAACATCATAAATTTAGGTTCCTGCAGTCACTCCTTTTTGGCCCTATTACCCTGTCTCCCCATCCATAGAGGTGCACAGGAATTGGTGTGTTTTCTCAGTCCATGTTTTCAACACTTGTGCATCTACAGATAAGTGTCTAGAAACACTATCTAGCTCTCTGTGTGTATTAAAAATCCACATGCATGATGTCCTTTTGAATCTATGTGAGTGTCATGAGGGTGTTCTGGCATCACACTGCTGGGGTTCAGGTCTTGGCTCTGCCACTTACCAGCTGTGAGATCTCAGGCAGGTTACTCTGCACCTCAGTTTACTCATCTGTAAAATGGGAATAATAGTAATACCGGAAACCTTCTGGTGGGGTTATTTTGGGGACTTTGTAAGCTTATCTATGCCAAGGGTTAGAACAGCGTGGGGATGGAGAGTGCATGCAATGTGAGAGAGTCAGTATCCTTACAGTCCTGCCTTTGTGCCCCTCCACATGGATTTTGGAATCTGTCCAGGGTGTCGAGTTCCTTCTTTTTAATTGCCATGTGGCATTTATTTGTACAAACATATCACATTTCCCCCCTTATGGCATCTCCTGTTGTTCCCATTTTCTTGTATTGCAAACAGTGCTGGGGTGCAGGTCCCTCATGTGACCCTCTGCACATTTGCCCGAGAGGTCACGTGGGGAGGGCCCGGGAGCCGGGGCTGCTAGGCCAGATGCAGCCAATTGCCCTTCAGAGACGGTTGACCACTTTTACTCCTGCCGGGGTGTGTGTATTTAGTTTTCACATTGATTTGACTGACCAGAGCACATGTTGTTTTATTCTTTAGTCTCAACTCTGAACAAGCGAATGAAAGCCTCCTGGAGTCTCTCTCCACAGGCCCCGGCTGGATGGGCCTGTTCTCCTTTTCTCTGCCTGTATCGCACGCATTCCCTATATTGGTGCAGTCTTTTATCCCCTTTTTAAAAATAGCTTTTTTTCCTGATTATAAAAATAGTGCATGCTCTCCGTGGAAGATTTAGGAAATACGTACAAATATTGAGATAAAAAACAAACAAACAAACCCATGGCTCACCACCCCAAAATGTCATCATTTTGATGTGTTTCTTTACAAGTCTTTTTGTGTTTTTTAGTTTCATTTAAAAACTTATTACATAATGACATTTTCATCACCATTAAATATTCTTTAAAAACATGATTTAAAAAATTGTATATCATCATTATGGTGTTCCATAATTTATTTACCCATTGCTTTATTTTGAGATATTATGGTTGTTTATAATTTCAGACTATTAATAATGCTGCAAAAACATCCTTGAATATAGATCTTTGTATGGATCTTTGATTATTTCTTTTGGCTACCACCAAAGATGAAATGTTTTCACATATTTATTTTTAAAAATGTTTGAGAAAATATTTATTTGCTGAGAAAATATTTCTTAATGACTCTTGCCTATTTGGATGTTCATATTTTTCTGTTGATTCATTAGAGCTCCCTTTTTTTAAAAAAATATATTTTATTGATTTTTTTACAGAGAGGAAGGGAGAGGGATAGAGAGTTAGAAACATCGATGAGAGAGAAACATCGACCAGCCGCCTCCTGCACGCCCCCCAGTGGGGATGTGCCCGCAACCAAGGTACATGCCTGACCGGAATCGAACCTGGGACCCTTGAGTCCGCAGGCCGACGCTCTATCCACTGAGCCAAACCGGTTCGGTTCCCTTTTAATTAAAGCCCTGAACCCTTTGCCATTTATCTTTTTATTTCCAAATAATCTTTCTCTTTACCCTTTGCCAATAAATTTGACTCTGTTGTTTTTTAATGCAAAGTTTTTAAATTTTAAGAGAGTAAAACTGCCTATCTTTTCATTTGTGACTTCTCTTGTTACTTTTATGCATAGAAAAGTCCTTTTCCACCCAGAAAGTTGATGATTTCCTATATATCCTTTTATTTATATTTTTAACAATTTCATTGCCTTTTCACATTTAACTCTTTAATCCATTTGGAATTTAGTTTGGAGGAAGATGAGAGATGAAATGATAATTTTATTTTTTCCCAAATAATCAGGCGGTTGTTCCAGCACTACACTTTGATTTTCAATCTCTACCACTGAATTCTTACAGATCCAAAGATGTGTGTCTGGGCTTCTGTTTGATTCCATTGACCTATCTGTGACTCTTGTAAAGGCTCTGAGGTGAAAAAGAGGAAGGTTTGCCTGAGTATTGGAGAAGGCTGGGGTCTCAGAAGAGTGAGGATTCAGGTTCAATGGGTGGTGGTGGGCTGGTGGGTTGTGGTGCTGGGCCTTGAAGATCAGACTTTAGAGCGTGTGTTCATTTATTGGGGAGATAGTTGGAGGTTTTCAGGAGAGGCATGGAGGGACTCCACCTGAGCGTTATAGGAGGACCACTGTGCTGCTAGGGTAGACCCAACGGGGCCCCGTGGAGGTGGATGGACAAGGACCAGCAACTGCCCAAGGGAGAGGTGTAGGTGGCTTCAAGTGTGGCGTGGAAGCAGACAGAGGACCACAAGGTGCTACAGGGTAGGGATCTGTGAAATGTGGAAGCTGCCTGGGCTTGGGTTGGAAGGAAAGGGGGAGCCAAGGCGTTGCAACTGGGTGACCCAGAAAATTGTTCTATTAATCAGGCTTTTTTTAATGTTGTAAAAACTTACAGGATGATGGTTTAATATAAAGCTATATTGGGGAATAATAATTGTAGCAAACACTGCATGCTGCTTCTGCATAGCCACACTGTGTGAAATGCTGTAAGATGCGTGATCTTTAAAAAATATATTTTTATTGATGCCAGACAGGAAGGGAAAGGGGGAGAGAGATAGAAACATCAACGATGATCGAGCCCACAACCCGAGCATGTGCCCTGACCAGGAATCGAACCGTGAGCTCCTGGTTCATGGGTCGACGCCCAGCCACTGGGCCACACCAGCCGGGCATTATATGCATGATCTTGATCCTTACTCAACCCCTGTGAGACAGGTGCTTTGTTTCCTATTTCACTAGCCTCCGAGAGGCTGTGGCAACTGGCAGTCTAGGCACCGAACCAGGTTTATCTGCCTCTAAACTCATGCCGGTGTCTGCAGGAAGGAGGCACAGAAAGGCCCTGGGTAGCTCTTCAGCCATGCGGCACCCCAGCTCTTCCAGGTCTGGGGTGTGCAGCATCCTTGAAGCGTGGCTGGGACCTACTAGCAACTTCTGGATCCCGGTGCCTCTCGTCTGTCACAGCAGCACACCTTGCTTCCCGCTGCCTGCGCTGAGTGAGTTTGCATGCAGGGGCCCTAGAAGAGGATCCGATTAGTCAGCACTCTTTGTGGAAGTGGCCAGAACCCAGATTCAAACCAGCCTATGTGACGTGTCCTGGTTCTTATAACTGAGAGGTCCAGGGAGTTGGTCTGTCTGGCTTGAGGCATAGCTGGCTCCCAGGATTCAAACAGTCCTCCGGATCAGTGTTATCACGGTCACGTGTGTCAACGTGCGGAGAAATGAATTAAGATTACTTACAATTTAAAATTCAGTTCCCCAGGCACACTTGCCCCTTCCAAGTGCTATAGTCACACAGCTAGTGGCTACTGTGCTCGATAGCACAGATACAGAACATTTCCGTCATCAGCTGTGGGAAACTGTTTATTGCCTTCACTATCTGATAAGCGTAGACAGAGACCCCCCCCCCCCCCCCAAGGCTGGGTGCCTTTGAAGCCCTAGCAAAGGTCAGAGCTAGGCGCCACCTCTGTTTGTCCAGACAGTGGTAGCTGAAACTACTCCCCCATTTATTATTATGTAATCCTTGCTGATGGGCTAGTCTGCCTGTTGCCAGGGGTCACCTGCCTAAGGGCTATGCTATGGGTGCATCCCAGATCAATAAAAGCTTGGTGAGGCCTGAGCAAGGGTGGAAGTCCTTCCCCTTGAGTTGGACTTGCCCACTTGGTCCCCCAATATTTACAATTATCTCTTGTCTTTTCATATTCATTTGTGTGCGGCTCCGCTTCCAGTTCCTGAACCCTCATCCACGCGGGACGTGGAAGGAAACACTCAACAATCAGCGAAAGTTTTGTTGGGCAGTTCTGGTCAAGATCACAGGCCAGACACCCCTGGCGGTCTTCTAAGGCCGAACAAACCCAGAGATTCTACCTGGTCTGTGACTTTTCACATGCTGTGCAGATGGTCCCCAGGCCAGAAGTCTGAGCTGCACAAATCCCAGTGCCACTAGGTGGCGCTGAGGAGGCGGCCACGAGCTGGTATCTGGCAGCTGGGAGCTCACACACAGCTCCCTGGGCCTGTGAACAGAGAATTGGTGGGCACCCAGTTCAATAGGTCGTGGGCCCTGACTTCTCCTGCACCTACACTCAGACACCCACAATCAGGTACATGCGTTCAGACGTGACCACACACACCTGTCACTCAGGGTCTCACACACACAGGCACATCCACTCGCAGGACGGGGACGTGACCTGCCCGGTCACACAGCCGGTTGGGGATGGAGCGGGATTCTGTGTTCAGAGAGCACATATAGGACACCTGTGCCGTAGGTGTCTTGGTCTCCTGCGCTGGGGCCGAAATTCCTTGGGGTGAACTGGGACCCAGGCTTTGTCAGGGGAGCCCTAGCCATGTCTGCACGCCCCGCCTCCCACATGGTGTGGGTTCAGGGAGTTACAAGTGTCTGAGGAAGAAAGATTTAGCATTCTAATTCAGTCACAAAACCGTCTTTTTCCTGGTGTCGCACAATCCACTCCTATTCAAGTGCAGGTGTGGAGTATGTACTGTTGTGTCCGCTGTGGAGGAGCCGTGAACGTACAGAAAAATGTGGGCTGACTGCAAATTCTCGGGGAGCTGCACGCCGCACGCGCCCCTCTCGGGGAGCTGCCCAAAACTCTCGGCTCACATACCCATCGAGTCAAGGTCAAAAGAGGTGGCCATGTTCCTGAATGGTTGTGTAATATGGAAGGCAGCTAGAAAGAATGCAAAACAACGCTAGCGCCCTTGCCGACTAGACAGAATGGGGAAGCAGCAACACGAATGGGAAATCGTGTATTGCTCACCTCTGTTGACTGAGTGGAAGTAAGGAGATTGTGCTAGAGAAGAGGAAGAGGAGGTGGGTGGGGATGCCTGTGGCCATTCTGAAAGGAACGTCTAAAACCTCTGCCTCTGTCTGTGTCCAGATTCACCTAAAAACGTGTCATTCCCCCCCCCCCCCCGCCTTTAAATGCAGGTTTATCACGAGTGCTTCTCTCACCTGTCCCCGCAGAGTCATTTTGAGCTTAGTTTGGATGGTTGGGAGAGGAGGAGAGAGGAAGA
This sequence comes from Myotis yumanensis, assembly GCF_028538775.1. Classification (NCBI taxonomy): domain Eukaryota; kingdom Metazoa; phylum Chordata; class Mammalia; order Chiroptera; family Vespertilionidae; genus Myotis; species Myotis yumanensis. The sequence continues at coordinate 17,690,230 of NW_027223767.1, read as the reverse complement.
AACTTTGCAGATATAACTGGGTCAGAATCGCAGTAGAGGAGGCAAGAACACAGGGTGTTCATGTGTTGGAGCTGTGAACACCAAGGTCTGATGCAGGAAAAAGGAAGGTGTTTGCTCACCTCATGAATATTCACCGGGTGCCTACCTGCGCCAGGCGCTGTTTCAGGGGCTGGGGGTCATGGCTCTGCCGCTCACTAATGAGGTTCCGTGGGCAAACCCCAGAGCCTCTCTGAGCTTCTGTTTCACCATCTGGAAAGTGGAGATGATGTGAGTGCTTACCTTACAGGGATGTTTGAGGGTTGAATGAGCTCACACCCGGAACACACTTAGCACAGTCCTAGTGCTCACAACCGCGGCTGTAACTGAAGACGCTGAGAGTGGTTAAGTGACTCAGGGCCTTGTCCCTGTGCCCCGAGAACTCCAGTCTCTGGGGAAGACAGACGTCTCAAAGCTAATGCCAGTAGAGATATGGGATGAGCAGTGAATTCGTCCTGGTGGAATCAGGGAAGGCTTCCTGAAGGAGGCACTTGAAGGTTTAAAATAAATCCCCTAGGACAGTGGTTCTCAACCTTCCTAATGCTGCGACCCTTTAATACAGTTCCTCATGTAGTGGTGACCCCCAACCATAAAATTATTTGCGTTGCTACTTCATAACTGTAATTTTGCTACTGTTATGAATCTTTTTTTTTTTTAAATCTTTATTGTTCAGATTATTACATTTGTTCCTCTTTTTTCCCCCCATAACTCCCCTCCTTCCAGCTCCCACCCCACCCTCCACCCTCACTCCCCACCCACTGAGTTCATCCATAGGTGCATGATTTTTGTCCAGTCTCTTCCCGAATCTCCCATTCCCCTTTCCCCCCCAAGAATAGTCAGTCCATTCCCTTTCTATGTCCCTGATTCATTATAGTCACCAGTTCATTCTGTACATCAGGTTATTTATTCACTTGATTCTTAGATTCATTTGTTGATAGATGCATATTTGTTGTTCATAATTTGTATCTTTACCTTTTTCTTCTTCTTCCTCTTCTTAAAGGATACCTTTCAGCATTTCATATAATACTGGTTTGGCGGTGATGAACTCCTTTAGTTTTTCCTTATCTGTGAAGCTCTTTATCTGACCTTCAATTCTGAATGATAGCTTTGCTGGATAAAGTAATCTTGGTTGTAGGTTCTTGGTATTCAGCACTTTGAATATTTCTTGCCATTCCCTTCTGGCCTGCAAAGTTTCTGTTGAGAAATCAGCTGACAGTCGTATGGGTATTCCCTTGTAGGTAATTGAGCCTCTTTCTCTTGCTGCTTTTAAGATTTTCTCTTTGTCTTTTGCTCTTGGCATTTTAATGATGATGTGTCTTGGTGTGGTCCTCTTTGGATTCCTTTTGTTTGGGGTTCTCTGCGCTTCTTGGACCTGTAAGTCCATTTCTTTCTCCAGGTGGGGGAAGTTTTCTGCCATTATTTCTTGAAATAGGTTTTCAATATCTTGCTGTCTCTCATCTTCTGGGACTCCAATGACTCTGATATTAGTCTGCTTAAAGCTGTCCCAGAGGCTCCTTACACTATCTTCACACTTTCGGATTCTTTTTTCATTATGCTTTTCCAATTGGGTGTTTTTTGTCGAATCTTTGGTTTGATTCTTGTGCTCCTCTGGTCTGCTATTGGGTATAATATTCTTTATTTCAGTCCGTGTATGCTTACTTTCTAATTTCTTTATCGTAGCATCGAGGGTCTCATTAGTTTTCGTGAGGCTCTGCACAAATTTATGGCAAACCCTCAAAATTGCGATTCTTAGCTCCATATCCTCCATTTCTGTCATGTTTTTTTGTCTCCGCATCTTTTATGCTTTCTTGGTGCACCCCCTTGTGGTCTCTGTGTGCAGTCTTGTTCTAGCCAAGCCTTAATTGTTGTAGTTAACACTAGAGGGATTTGACCACCAGGCCGACTGGCGGTGGAAATCAGCTGTGGGAAAACTTCAGTCCTCAGGGGAGGTGCTAGTCCAGCCCTTGCCTGAGGTGATCGGCAAATGGCTCTGTGCAGGGTTTGGGTGGGGCGGGCTCAACAGGGCGGGGGGGAGGGAGCAGCTATGGCCGCTCTCAGTCCGTCCCCAGGGGCTCTGCCTCTCTGTCCCAGCAATCGCTGCAAACCTCGGAGGGGCCGTAGCCAGACAGTCCCGCTTCTCCCGTTTGAGTCTGGGTCCCTAGAGACTCGCCCGGATCTGTAGCCCAGAGTCTGAGACTCGCTCCTGATTGAAAACGACAATCGCGCCCTCAGCCGCCAGCCCGCTTTGCGCGCGCACCCTCACCACCGCACCACCGTACCTTTAAATTTTCCACACTGCGCCTCCGCTGAGCGTCGGAATGCTGTTGTTTTTGCTTCTAGTTGAAGAGACTCTCCTCAGCCAGCCTTCCCGTGGTTCTGGTTGATGTCCGCTCCGACTTTTAGTTGTATTTTTGAAGTGGCTGTCCACGGCGGCAGTCTCCGGTGTTTACCTATGCCGCCATCTTCGATTCTGTTATGAATCTTAATGTAAATATCTGATATGCCGGATGTATTTTCATTGTTATAAATTGAACATAATTAAAGCATAGTGATTAATCACAAAAATTATATGTAATTATATATGTGTTTTCCGATGGTCTTAGACGACCCCTGTGAAAAGGTCGTTTGACCCCCAAAGGGTCGCGGCCCACAGGTTGGCGACCCACAGGTTGAGAACCTCTGCCCTAGGAGGGAAGGGCTGCGGGGGGCATTTCAGACTGAGGGAATGGCAAGGGCAAAGGCTCAGGGTAGGAAAATGTACGGAGTTGTTTGAGAAACAGTGAGACAGGTACCCAGGTACTGAGGCAAGAGGGGGGTCTGCTCAGGGAGAGTCTCGAATTGGTGCTGAGGAGGCGGTGGCTGCCTTGGGAGAGTGGGCTGGGAGGCCCTGCCACCAAGGGACTTTGGGGTTCTGGGGATGGAGTAGGGAGGTGAAGAAATGGTTACTGCTGAGGAAGAGGGAGGTGGAGCACTGGGGCTGAAGGTGGAATCCTCAGATGGGGAGTCTGACCCACGTGAGGGGTGGGAAAAGAGTCCTGTAGTAACTGGGGTTTCACGCCTGGAGGATTTGCAAAGCTGTCCCGTGGATCACTGGGGAGTGTGGGAGGAAAACCCAGTTTGCAGGGGAAGGTCATGATTTTGGCCTTGAATACGGTGAGTTTGAAGAGCTTGTGGGTCGTCCCTGTGGATTTTGAAGTTTTTGAGCTCCGAAGTGCTCAGCTGAATGAACATAGAATGATTTATTCAACAGTGTTCATTGCCAACACCTGTCCTGAGTGCACGTCACACATAGTGGACCCTTCAGACTCGGTGGGACCTCGTAGTACTTTCTAATGGGGGAGGTAGACAGGAGCAGAATAAAGAACCAGGTGATCTCAGATAAGACCTAGTCCCATGAAGGAAACAGAATAGGGAGGTGATAAGGGGAGGGGAGCAGGGGGCTAGTTTAGGTGGGTGATCAGCAATAGCTTGTGCATAGAGGGGACGTTTGAATGGAGACCCCGAAGGAAGAGAAGGAGCCGACCATGAGATACAAAGGCCTAGAGGCAGAAACAGGCTTGGCAGGTGTGAAGATGGGGAAGAAGGAGGGGTGGGGCATGGATGGGATGAGAGATGGCGGGCATGTCCCAGGTGGTGGGCAAGATGGGAACAGGGACAGTTCTGGCTCTGTACCAGCAGGTGGCACTGTGAGCCCAGAATTGCCCGCTCTGGGAGGCCAGGTGGGCAAGCAGAAGAGTAGGTGCCTTGACCTTGGGTTTGTAACTTGGGGATGGGGCTCCTGCTATCTGGAGAGATGAGGTCAACGCATGTGGAAGCCCTGCTCAGGGCTGGGAGAGAAGGTGACGATTTCCTGACTTCTGGCTCCCTCTGCTGTGCCGTTTTCAGGGTTTCTTTGCTCATCTCCCCTCCAGCGGTGACTTTCTGTCTCCGTCCCTTCCCCCTCCCGTTGCTCCTGGTGCAGCTAGTTCCTGTCTCAAAGATTAATCACCTGCTTTCCTGAGGTAGCTCTGACGGAGGGCCTGGTGAGTTAGGTCAGGAAGATACTGTTTCTTATCTTTAAAAAAAAAACAACCCTCATCTGAGGATATGTTTTTGTTGATTTTAGAGGGAAAGGAAGAGAGGGAGGGAGAGAGAAAGAGACAGAGAGATAGACAGAGAGAGAAACATCTAACCAGGGAACAAACCCGAAACCTAGGTATGTGCCCTGACCGGGAATAGAATCCACAACCTTTTGGTGCACGGGACGACGCTCCAACCAACTGAACCACCCGGATACTGTTTTCTTATCTCTGTTGTCTACTCCTCCTCCTTCCTGGGGCTTCTCCATGGAAGGCCAGGGTTCTCACAGTGACCCCAGTCAGCAGAGAATACTGCTGGGGTCCCCTCACTCCGTGACCCCTTGGGTCTGCCTCCCGGGGCCGTGGCCTGCTCACCTCTGGCACCTCCGGCGAGCATCTCTGGCTGCATGTCATCCCTGACGTGGGGACGAGGGCTTTAATGAGAAGGGAGACCTGGACAGCAAAACATGTGGCATGAAACAGCCGAAGAGCTCACCACAGAGACTGTTATGAAAGGGTCCTTTTTCTTTTTTTAATCTTTAAAAAAATATATTTTTTATTGATTTCAGAGAGGAAGGGAGAGGGAGAGAGAGAGAAACATCAATGATGAGAGAGAATCACCCATCCACCACCTCCTGCACAGCCTCACAGGGAATCGAGCCTGCAACCCAGTTGGGCATGTGCCCTGACCGGGAATTGAACCATGACCTCCTAGTTCATAGGTTGATGCTCAACCACTGAGCCACACCGGCTGGGCTGAAAGGGTCCTTTCTCATTTACTAGAGAAGCATCCTCCCTACCCCAGGTTTAGGACGCGCTCTTGGAGGGATTTCTCAGTGGAGACTGAATGGCTGCAGCCTGTTGTTGACCCTGGCTGTCATCTGTCAGGGTTAAGGCTCCAGGTTGAGCACAGTGGTTAAGAGCTTGGCCTCTCACAGCCTCCTCCCAGGTGGGCAGTCTCCTGTGGCCAGCAATGCAGTTCCTCCTATCCTCCCTGGAGTAGACACTCTTCAGAGTTTGGTACATATTTTTCAAGATATTTAAAAAATATTTTTATATGAATCTTAAGTAACCACAGATGTCCACACATATAGACTTAGCTCATTCCTCCCAACCATTTGTAGTGTCTAGCTTATGAATATATCGCATCTACTCATCTGTCTCCCTCTAAGCGCTTGTTTCTGGTGTTCTTTGCTCTTGTAGAGAGTGCCTCAGTGAACATCCTCATGCTTTTCTCTACACAGCTGCGTGCGTTCCTCTAGGGCCTAGGCTTGTAGAGGTGACAGTGCTGGGTGATAGGGTAGGTGACTTTTTTTTTTTAAACGATACTGCTAAATTGCCCTCCAGTTTCTACACCCACACGAGTAGGTGTGAGCATTTTGCCAGTCTGTTGGGGGGGAAACATCCTATCTCTTTGTCGTGATTTCGTCTCTCTGGTTTCTCACCCTCTGGGTTTCTCCAGCTGTTCGTTGCCTGCACAGCCTCTGCCCGCCCAGCACGGTCCCGGCAGTCAGTGGACTGCCACTCTGCGCTCGCTGGGATCTCTGCAGGACGGTCTTTGCTGAGAACACCCTCAGCCCCCCCCCTTTGCAGAAGCCCCAGGAGTCCAGAGGGCTTTATTGACCGGAGGGGTGGCCAGGGAGTCAATTAGGAGAATGAATGCACGGACTTCTCCAGCCACGTTCACAGGGGCCGACCTTGGCTTTTCATCCTTTCACAGTTACCGAGTCCCAGGCTCTGCCCTGTGAGTCCCGGGGGCGGGGAGCCACAGCCTGGAGCCCAGATGCATTTCATTTGCTGATTGAACGGAGAGGCTTATTCTCCTTGGGCTCATCCAGGAGTGTTGCCGGCCAATTTCAAACCCAAGGTCAGCTTCGAAGGACTTGGTCCCCTGAGACAGTTACCATGGAGACAGTTACTGTCACCTACACCCACCTTCTTAGAAAGGGCCTTAAGATGGAAAGGACCATGTCTTCTAAGCCTCTGCCTTCAACTCTTAACCCCTTCACTATAGTGTTCCAGCCACTAAATGCCCACCCCACACCTCATGGCTGTATATGGATGCTCCAGCCCTCACTTCACAGCCAGAAAACAGACTAGGAAAGGGACGTGCAGATAACGACTGGACCGAGGGGCTACAGGAGCTGGTTCTGCGGACTCTGGCCCGGTGCTCTCTGCACACCAGTCCGCTGTGGGTAGAATGCACGCATGCGTGTGTCCACACACATGGTCACTGCACACGTGCACATATGTATGTGTAGACTCGAGGGCAAGTACAGCCAAGGGTGATGTGTTGTTTCAACTTTTTATTTTGAAAATTACCCACCTGCGCAAAACTGAGAAGAACAGTACAATGAACATCTGTATCCACCCAGGTTCGCCACTTACTAAGACTTGACACGGTGTTCGCTCTCTGTCTCTGAATCATGATAGTCACATAGAGAAAGGAAGTTGCAGACATCGATACTTCATATTAAATACTCAGCAGGCGCCTACCAAACATAATGCCATTTTTCTGACGTCACCGTAACACTGTTATCGCACATAAGACATTAATATTAATTTAGGACTATTACTTAATATACGCTCCATATTCATATGTTCCCCCAATTTAAATATGGGCTATATACTGGGTTATATTACTGACATTACTAATGGTCACTCACTGTGCTTGATTGTCAGTCACATCTCTTTAGTCTCTTTAAATACAGAACAGCAGACCTGGCAAAATTGTTCTGTAGACTGTCCCACATTTGGGATTTGTCTGAATGTTCTTTTTTAAAGTTTTCCTTGAAGAGTTCTTGAATTTACTGAAGAAAGACGAAAGGAGTGACCGACATGCTGATAGCAAAGAGGAGGGGAGACATTGCTGTTTTATCTGTGGGGTCAGATGTGTGCCCCCCGCCTGCTCCTTGCGTAGGGTGGGGAGGACTGTCCCCACGCCTGTGACTCATGGGGTGGGTCTTTTTGGTGACGGGGAGCGGCTCCAGGGGCTCTTCCTGGGAAGGCTTCTTCATAGTCCCTTTGGGGGCTGCTCCTCGGGCACAGGAGAGGTATGGCCTTTTACTGGCCTAAAGCTGCTATTTTGTTCTTTCATGTGTTCTCTTGCCCGTTGTGTAGAAATCATGTGTGTTAATTAACTGGACTATTAGCGACAGGAATCTAACTCAAAAAGGCTTACGGAAAATAAAAGACACCAAAAGGAAAGACATTCAAGAGAACGTTCGTAATTGATGCGTTTAAGAGAATTGTCTTCAGGAATGGCTGGATCAAGGTGGGTCAGAAACTATCATCAGACAGTGTTTGTTCCTATGTCTTGGCTCTGCTTTCCTCCGCATTCATGTCACTCACAGGCATCTCATAAGACAGCCACTGACTTCAGAAACCCCAGCGGGTAGTAAGCTTCTTTCAACGGTGCCAGCAAAAATTCAGGTGTTCATCCTGTTTGGACCAGCTAGGTTTTTATGTGCATCCCTGAAGCAGTCACTGTGGCCTGGACCGTGTACTCATCCCGAGAGCTCAGGATGGGTAGGATGAGAGAGGGACAGTCCCAGTTGAACCACAAAACCCAACAGTGGTGTCAGGGTACTCCCAGGGGAAAAATCAAGATTTGTCAACCAGAAGAAGGGGCCTGAGTACGGAGGACGCAGAAAAGTAGATTCCACTTCATCCGGAGACGGGCACGGCGAACCTCTGATTGGGCGCGTCATCTCCTCATCTCCTGGGGTCTCCAGTCTTCTTCGTGTTGGATTTTGTGGGAGCCAGTGTCTATAGGGTCCATATGTGTCTGGGTCCCGGCTCTGTGTCCTTAGGAGCTGTGTAATCCTCGGCAGAAGAGTTAACCTCTCTGGGTCTCAGTTTGCTCATCTAGCAAATGGGAATGTTATTTATATCCCTGCCTTACAGAGCTGTGAGTTTCCAGTGGAGTAAAAGGTGTGGAAGTGCTTGCCACTGTGAAGGGCTGTACAAGGGGCTGGTGCTAATTGCCCTCAGAGTGGGTCCTCTGCTTCAGGGCGAGCAGGGCCTGCCCTCGGAGCTGCTCCCCCAACAGGTGGGATGGTGACTTGCACCAGGCCACGGGCCCCTCAGAAGGGGTATGGTGATTCCTCCACAGGGGACCATAGCATGGGGCAGAGCACTGTCCACAAGGGGACATCTGAGTCCTGTGCTCATTCTCTGAGCTTCAGAGGAGGAAGGGGAGAAGGTGGAAGTGCCTGGACTGGTACAGTGATCCCCAAATTGCACCTGGGAACGGTGACGTTGCTGGTTCAAGGACACAACATTGCCTGACACTGATCACCAGAGAAAAAGCCATTCCCTTTTCAATTCTCTCTCAATGGCCCTCACAACCTCAAGGAGAAAAAATCTCATTAGGTGCTAATACCCCTTCAGTACCTCTGTTACACTGGCTACCGGTCCTTACTCACCGAGCGTGGTCTCAGGCTCGGGCCTAGGGCAGGCAGCAGGGTCTGCTAGCTGGAATGCAATGCCATTGTTTCATTTTCGTTATGCTTACTTTAAAAAAAGTAGACAGTTTTTCCTTTTCTTTCTTTCTTTTTTTTTATTGTTTAAAGTATTACATATGGCCCTAACTGGTTTGGCTCAGTGAATAGAGCGTCGACCTGCGGACTGAGAGGTCCCGGGTTCGATTCCGGTCAAGGGCATGTACCTTGGTTGCGGGCACATCCCCAGTAGGAGGTGTGCAGGAGGCAGCTGATCGATGTTTCTCTCTCATCGATGTTTCTAAAACTCTATCCCTCTCCCTTCCTCTCTGTAAAAAAATCAATAAAATATATATTTTTAAAAAAGTATTACATATGTCTCCTTTTCCCCTAATGGACCCCCCTTCCCAGCCACTCCCATCCCAGAGGACAGGCCCCCACCGCCCCAGTGTCTGTGAAAAGTAGACAGTTTTGAAAGGTCAGTTTTAGATTTGCAGAAAAATTGAGAAGACAGCACAGAGGCGTTCCCACATACCCCGCAACCCAGCTCCCCTGTTACTGACATCTTGGATTAGTGTGGTACAGTGGCTATCGTTAATGAACCAATACTGGTAATTATTTGCTAAAGTTCGTAGTTTTTACAGGTTTTCTTAGTTTGCCCCTAATGTCCTTTTTCTGTTCTAGGATTTCCTTCCAGATAGCACATTATATTTAGTTTTCTAATCTCCTCAGGCTCCTCTTGGCCGTGGTAGTTTCTCAGCTGCTTGATTTTGATGACCTTGTCACAGTCTCAAGGACAGTTCGGTGGTGGTTTTGGCCCGAGTGGGTGATAGGCTGCCCTTCAATGGGACGTGCCTCATGCTTCTCTCGTGATTAGACTGGGGTTACAGGGTTCGGGGAAGATCACAGAGGTGAAGTGCCATTTCCATCACACAATATCCAAAGCTCATGTGATCAATAGGACCGACCACTGTTGACCTTGGCCTCGATCACCTGGCTAAGGCGGTGTTTGCCAAGTTTCTCCACGGTACAGGTAGGCTTTGTTCCTCCGTCCATGCTGAACTCTTTGGAAGGAAGTCAGCATGCACAGCCCACACCCAAGGAGTGGGGCATTTATTATATTTAACTTTATAGTTACCTTATTTGTGGGAAATGATTCTATCCATTTATGGTATTAATATGAAGTATTTTTAAAAGTAAGTTGCTTTATAGAAGAGTATTAAGTCCCTAAAGGTAAGTACTATTCAGTGATAAATTAAGTAAATAAAGTAGACATTTCAAAAATCAGGAAAGCCACCCTTGAGTGGTAGATGTTAGAGCAGCGGTTCTCAACCCTTTGGGGGGTCAAACGACCCTTTCACAGGGGTCGCCTGAATACATCCTGCATATCAGATATTTACATTATGATTCATAACAGTAGCAAAATTACAGTTATGAAGTAGCAACGAAAATAATTTTATGGTTGGGGGGTCACCACAACATGAGGAACTGTATTAAAGGGTCGTGGCATTAGGAAGGTTGAGAACCATTCTGAGAGTCTAGGGCCCCGGGTTATGCTCTCAATTAATCCCCTGTGTAGACTTCCACCCAGCATCCCGCTGCCCTTTGGGGTGGGTGGGTTGAGACGGTTTCTGCTCCAGGTTCTCCAAAGGTAGGAGCCCTTGCTTGCCCAGCATCATGGAGAAAGCGTTCTCCTAACTGACATGGGGCCACTTGAAGGTCACCGCCGGCCTTGCCTGGAGGCAGCCTTACACCTTCTCCACGTGTCCTCTGCAGTGACAGGGTTGATGGATGGTGTTCACACAAAGCTGGCTGCTGAGCCCAGCCCCCCATAACCCTGACACTGCTCGAATGTCTGAAGAAGAAGGAATCATTGGGAAACTCTGGTCCTTCAGTTATTAGCTGTGACCCATCATGTGTGACCCGTCTTGCTTTGTGACTATGAGTGAGGGGGGGCTGGGGCAGGAGAGAAAATGGTGGAAGCAAAGCGTTTGTTAGGGTGGCAGGAAATTGGGTGCAGTTTCTGAAGCTGCTTTGAGGCTTGGCGTTTTCCCTAAGGGTGGAGGGGAGCTGCTCACCCAAAGAGAGCTTAGATTACAGCAAGAGTGATGCAGGCTAGACAGCTGGGAGAACTTTCCTGATTGAAAGCAGACCCAGTGGAAAGCTTGCAAATTGCAGACAAACAGCCGCTCAGCAGAAGGCTCAGAGCTGGGGAGTCTGTGCCCACCCGGTAGCTAGGCTTTGTGTTTGCCTTGGAGGTAAAAGGACCTAATGTCCTGGCGGGGAAAGAGCCATTAATCCATCAACGAGCCCAGCGCCTAGTGAAGGAAAGCCCTGGTGCTAAGCAGAAAGGCTTTGCTTCTGCCCCCCCCCCATCCCCCCCGCAGGAGCAGTTCCTCTAGAAAAGAGGTCCCACCCATAGTGCTTTACAGACCCGTAGGAGCAAGGGATTAGTTCAGACAACAGGAAAAAAAGAAAAAACCGAATTTCTCAGGAATCAGGTAGATAGGGCTCCGACTTTTTTTTTTATAACATATATTTTATTGATTTTTTACAGAGAGGGAGGGAGAGGGATAGAGAGTTAGAAACATCGATGAGAGAGAAACATCGATCAGCTGCCTCCTGCACACTCCCCACTGGGGATGTGCCCGTAACCAAGGTACATGCCCTTGACCAGAATCGAACCTGGGACCCTTGAGTCCGCAGACTGACACTATCCACTGAGCCAAACCGGCCAGGGCAGGGCTCCAACTTTTGAATATTCTGCGTGACTAGGCTTGTGAGTGATCTGCTGTGCTTGGCAACACACACATACACTCACACCACGTACACACGTGTGTGCACACACACACACGCACACACATGCACACACACACTGTGCTGGGAATGCGAGCACATCTCACTGGCCACACCATGGGCATCTGATGTCAATAAACGAGTCAGACACAGCAGCAGCTCAGTCTTTCTCACAAGTCCTTTAAAAACTTTTTTTAGGAGAATGTGGAGTTTACTAGATAGGACATCAAATAAAACCCATCCAGAGCTCCCTGTATTCCTACAGGCTCTCCCACCCAAAGCCTCCGACAATCATGCCGCACCACAAAATGGCTAGCAAGGACTAACAAGGTGCCAAGCCCGCCAAAGTGACAGGTGCTCAGCTTGAGGGCGGTGACTGGGTCAGAGGACCCCGTTTCTGGAGGATCCCACCCTTGCTCTGTCACAGCAGCAGGTCAGTACAGCAGCCCCCTGGGCCGGAGGCTGATGTCAGGGACACCCTGAGCATGGGATTGGCAGGAGCTGCTGGTCGAGGCCGACCACTCACTCCCTCTGCACATCCTTCCGTTGCTTCACTGTCAGATCCTGCTGCTGCTCCGCGAGTGCCCGAGAGAACCGGTGCGGGGAGACTTTTAGGCTGAGGGGCTTCTCCGAAAAAGTGAGGGGGAAGCAGCCAGGCTCCTTACACATGTAGGACTTGCCAGGGGACAATATTAGATTGTCCAGGAAGCAGTGACAAAGGAGCAGCTTTTCCTCAAATAAGCATGGGGCCAGGTAATCTTTCATGAATGTTGATCCAGACACAGAGGCCAGAGCCTTTTGGATGAGAGAAAGACACACACACACACACACACACACACACGCGCGCGCACACACACACGCACACACGCACAGGTGCACACGCACACGCACAGAGAGAGAGAGACAGAGAGAGAGAAAGAGACAGACAGAGAGAGAGACACATGCACAGGTGCACGTGCGCGCACACACACACCGAGACAGAGAGACAGAGAGAGACAGACAGACAGAGAGAGAGAGAGAGAGAGAGGAGAGAAACATTGATGAGCCACCTCTTCCACATGCCCTGACCAGGGATCAAACCATCGAATCCTCAACCCAGGTAATATGCCCTAACTGGGAATTGAACTTGCAACCCTTTGGTGGGACAATGCTCCAACCAACTGAGGGCTCTGTTCTTCTTTTTTTAATTTTTATTTATTTATTTATTTTTAAGATATATTTTTTATTGATTTTTTACAGAGAGGAAGGGAGAGGAATAGAGAGTTAGAAACATCGATGAGAGAGAAACATCAATCAGCCGCCTCCTGCACACCCTCTACTGGGGATGTGCCTGCAACCAAGGTACATGCCCTTGACCAGAATCGAACCTGGGACCCTTCAGTCCGCAGGCTGACACTCCACCCACTGAGCCAAACCGGTCAGGGCTCTGTTCTTTTTTGAGGTAAAATTTACATACATTGAAATGCACAAATCTTAATTATACATTTTGGATGAATGGATCCCACCACCCTATCCTGATATAGAACATTTCCATCCATCTCGCTAGAAAATCCCCCACTCCTCGAGACAGCCACTGCTCTCATTTTTTGTGCCTCAGATGGTCTGGCTTAGAACTTTGTATAAATGGAATCAGACAGTAAGTATATTTGGCATCCGGCTTCTTTCACTCAGCATAATGTTTTTGAAATTCGGCCATGTTGCTGCATGTGTCAGTATTTTGTTCCTTTTTGTTGCGGAGTGGCAGTCCACGGCGTGGATGTATCACAGTTTGTTGATGGGCTGTCTCTTGGATAAACCTATGAACGTCTCCACACAAGTCTTTGTGTGGCCCGTGCACGCTCATTTAATCCTGGCAAGAACTCTAGGAGGGTGGCACTGCTGTTCCCCCCATTTTATAGATGGCAAAACCGAGGCGCAGAGAAGTGACGCTTCTAGCCCAAGGCCACCCAGAAAGTAAAAGCTGGAGATGGGATTCTAGCCCAGGTTTGTCTGACTTCAGGGTCTTTTCGTTTTTATTCTCGTACTAGTATCCCTGGACCACAGCTGATGGAGGCCAGTAAGTATAGGGACAAGTGGGGCCTCACCTCAGTGGCCTGTTAGTTAGTAACTGAGTTTTAGTTCAGTACAACAGGTGGCATTGATAATGATGGCTCGATTCACCAGGAAAAGGTTACAAAAATATGGAAGACGTTTCTGAGAAATCTGTAGCCAAGGTCATGACAGGAAAAGCGAGCAAGCAAACAAGCAGAAGTTTTGCTCCTTAAAGCCCTGTTGTCTGGAAATCTCACTTAGGTGTGATACGTCATCTCCCAAGGAGGCCAGGCACACAGGCACAGAAGGCATTAACTGGGCATATAAAATAGTATATAAATAATACATGCATCAGAAACCACTCTGGTTTTTTTTTTGTAGAGCCAAACAGAATGGATTTTTGGAGAGTCTGCTGGTTCTTGCTTTGAAAGATGTTGCTAAGCAATGTTGCTAATATTATGGAAAGACAGCTTCCCTCCCCACTTTTCCACTTGGCCCCAGAAACCCTAGAGCTGGAAGTGACTTGGTGGCAGCAGCAGCAGCTGGGGAGGATTGGTAATCAGTGGGGAGGAACCGTAATCCGTGGTGTGGGGGCTGGCGGGACCCTGGGTCCTTGGCCCCTGACTCCCTGCCCGGACCCCTGGGCAGCCTCCGTGCAAAATTCACTTCTTCATGTTCATCAGAAATGTCACCCCCAGAAAAATCCCTGTGAATATTTCTACTGTGGTAAAAATTATAGTCATGCCACTTAGATTCATGGATTCAAAGTTCCACAAGGGAACCAAAAAGAACTATTTTAAATACCCTCAGTAACCCAAGGAAGAGGTGAAGAACTCCTTTCTTCTCCCTCCAGCCCCCTGTTTGTAAAGTTCGGATGGACATGTGTCGCAGGCTCAGGGTTCCCCATGGAGTGCGGTCCACAGGCTGGACGCCTGCCATGGAGTGGGATCTGTGGGTTTCCTCGGGGCATGGCTTCCTTCCCCCGGAACTCGGAAATGCCACACGAGTACACCAAGATGTCTTTCCAAAATCTGAGCCAGATTCTTGCCAGAACTTCAGTCTGATATGTGTGGCTGCGGTCCCCAAGCTTGGCTCTTAGGCCTCCCAGCCCGGCCTGGGCAGGGCCTGATGCTGTCACTGAAAGACCCTGTTTTGGTGGGACCGACCCGTGTGGGGTGGTCGGCCTCTGAGAGAGGCGGTTAGGAGCCGGGAGGAGCGTCAACGTGTTGGCAAAGACTCTTGTCTCTCTCTCTTTTCAAAATAGAAACTGCTTCCCTACCTCAAATGACCTTCTCAATGTTTCCCTTACCCCCCTCCCCCCTCCCTCCCTCCCGTGCTAGGTCTGTCCCTCCCTGCCCTCCCTCTCCCTCTCCCCCTTTCCTTTCTCCTTTTCCTCTTATGGTGGTATTCCAGAAATGCAACTGCAATGTGGCCCAGCAGGGGGCGCTGATGTACCAGCCAAGCATGAAGGGCCGGCTTAGAAGCACAGGTGTGAGTGCTCTCTGCAGAAGTCAGAGCTGAGTCGGGGGTGGGGGGTGGGGGGGGGGGGCTTCTGAGTGATTTCTCCCAGCTGGTGTGTGTAATGGGTGTGCCTCCAAAGGCATAAGAGTCAGGATGCCTGCCTGTCCTGAGCAGGTCTAATGTTATATGTTTATAACCCTTGAATTACTCCAAAGTTTGCGTGATTCACGGATGGATGAAGGCGTTGTCCCTGCAGAAGGGGAGGGGTAAGGCAGCTGAAGATCTGTTTCTCTAAAAGTTCCCACCCATTGGCTCCAAAGCCCCTCTTGCCCCACATCTACTCCCAGTCCATTTTGTAGGGACCTAGAGGCCTTGGGCGTCAGGTGGTGGGGAACCGGCCCCAGGCTCTCTCTCTGAGACTTAGGCTCCAGCAGTGGGGCTGATGCCCAGTTTCACACGGATGTGTCTCCCTGAGCCGGTTCTCAGGCACAGAAGGCCTTTTCTTCAGGACCAAGCATGCGTGTCTGCCTGTCTCACCCCGCTGGCCCCTCAGGACCGGGCTGTGCAGCTGTCTGCCCTGTGTTCATGATCAAGTTCCGTGTCCCTCTCCACCTCCACTCCCACCCAGGCCCCGAGGGCCTTTGGGTTTCCCCAGATTGGGGCACACACCCAGGCTGGCAGCTGCCTGGCACTTTGTTCTCAGGGACTGTGGGCTGGGGGGAGGAGGACTGACATGGCCTTTGAGATCCTGTGCCCTGGGACACGGCTGCGGATGAGCTCTGCCTGGGAGAAGACCTTACTCCCTGTGGACTGAATGTGTCCACCCAGCTCAGTCCACCCCAAAGTGACCCATGGGTGAGGCCTTAGAAGACCTTTGAATCACTAATGTGAAAAGTGTTCCCTTCGGTTCTCTTTCAGACGTGATTTCTTCAAGGACCGGTTTTTGTTTGGTGCAAGGGTGTGGCTAACACCTAACACTTAATCTACTTTTCTCTTTTCATGAAGGTGATTCCGGCTCAGAGCCTTTGTCAGGCAACAGCATGGAGCTAAAATTTAAGAAATTTGTATTTGTTTCCATGGTGTGAGTGACAAGTGATAATGGATTTTCATTTAGGAGAATAACAGTGTTTTCTCTTAAAATTAAGTGAAGAATGAGTTGATTTAGTTAAAGCAAAAGAATAATATTGTTCTATGGTGTTAAGACAAAAACTTGTGAAGGTGGTATGCGAATCGCCTAATTTTGGGGAACAGTGGCTGGGTCACATGGGACGAGAGAGGTGGGAGTGGGATGGTTTGTGGCTGCATGTGTATTAGGCCCTGCTGGTTCTGGGTAAGGGTGCTCTTCCATTACCCTAGTCTCTCGCACAAGCGGGTCACTTCCTGATTGACTGATGGATGTTGGCGGAATGGGCAAGTCCAACATAGACAGCCATCACATGCCCTGCTGTGGGTGGGTTCCTTTATGCTGTGGTGTTTCCTGTGTGGGGTGCGGGCAGACGGAAGGGCTCTCCACCTCCAGGAAACTTCTATCTCTAAGGGCCCCCGGAATCAGATCAGGCTATGGTCTTTTGGGGTCAACCTTGTGTCTCCAGCCCATTAGGGCTGGAAATAATTGTGATCATAGCGGAGCTGAGAGGGCCTGGGACCCCAGAACTACAATGAATCAAGTTACCTGCTTGGTGGAAAGAATTCTCACCTTCATCCCAAGGTCCTGTTGCCCACGGATGCATTTGACTTAAAATATCTCCTGGACCAGTGACGGCGAACCTTTTGAGCTCGGCGAGTCAGCATTTTGAAAAACCCTAACTTAACTCTGGTGCCGTGTCACATATAGAAAATTTTTTGATATTTGCAACCATAGTAAAACAAAGATATATATTTTTTGATATTTATTTTATATATTTAAATGCCATTTAACAAAGAAAAATCAACCAAAAAAATGAGTTCGCGTGTCACCTCTGACACGCGTGTCATAGGTTCGCCATCACTGTCCTAGACCATGGGGGATGAGTAGGATCACCCACCCTCACCCACCCGGGAGGAAGCCAGGCCTTGCCCTGAGACAAGCTGCCTACCCTTGTGTGTGGATAAAACACACCCATTGCTGGGGCTAGACCAGGGGTGGGCAAACTTTTTTTTTTTTTTTTAAAATATATTTTATTGATTTTTTTACAGAGAGGAAGGGAGAGGGATAGAGAGCCAGAAACATCGATGAGAGAGAAACATCCACCAGCTGCCTCCTGCACACCCCCCACTGGGGATGTGTGGGCAAACTTTTTGACTCGAGGGCCACAATGCGTTCTTAAACTGGACCGGAGGGCCGGAACAAAAGCATGGATGGAGTGTTTGTGTGAACTAATATAAATTCAAAGTAAACATCATTACATAAAAGGGTACGGTCTTTTTTTTTTTTTAGTTTTATTCATTTCAAACAGGCGGATCCAGCCCGAGGGCCGTAGTTTGCCCACGGCTGGGCTAGACCGATGGCCGGTGCCCCCGGCACCCTCCCTGACATTGGGCTGAAGCAATCCGTCAGCTAACCGGTCAGTTCCGTGCACTGCTGGAGGCAGGACAAGCCCTGGGCTGCCGGTGCCGGCTCTGCCCTCTTCCCCACTGAGGACAATCATTGCCCCATTCCTTTTCCAGACTGACTCTCAGGTCACTACTGGTGTGGTCCTTGCAGCTGGCCTAGCTGCAATCCCAGGGGTGGGGCCTCGGTCACTCACTCTCTGGCTATAAGTAGATTCCATGGCAACGTTTGTGACCCCCACGTCCAGGCAGGCTCAGACGGGCTGAGGGCCTTGTTAATGGTCGCTTCATAAATAAACCAGGCACGTTTTGGCACCGGCCCGGTGCTCCCTCTCCTCCACCCCAATTCCTGTGCCCACATAGAAGTGGGGTTGAGGCCTCAGGCCTTTGAGTTTATCTGTAGCTCCTGTCACCTCTACAGACAGCAAGGCCCTCGTGCCTGTCTGGATTTTCTGTGCTTGCTTCAACACTAGACTGCATTAAAAAAACCAGGCAGATTGCCTCAGGGACTTCCTTGGCCCCACCAGAGCCGTTTCCAAGGATGGACTAATTGTCTTGTTTGAATTCCCTCCAGCCCTTTCCCGGGTAGTCTTTCCTAGGGGGCTGGAGGGAGAAGCAAAGCCAGTAGATACACTCAGGGTGATGGTAGGGGTGGTGGTGAGACGGGGCAGCAAATGGAAGTGGCGCAGGAGCAGGGGGAGAACCGAAGCAGAGTGTGCCCGGCGGTCAGCGCTAGCGCCAGGGATGCTGGTAGGGTGGGACGCTACCCCATCCCAACCCCTGCGTCTCCCTGGCAACCTGGGACGCGTGGCCAAAGTGTAGCCTCGGGAAAACTGACCATTGACCTTATGTTGTGTCAAATTCCCAGGGCCGGGAAAATAAATGTTAACGGGGGACTGACCCCAGCCCACTCAGGCGCCCACGCTGGAGTGAACCACCGCACCCCACCCACCCCACCCCACCCCACAGTCCTTTCCCGGACGTGGGGAGAGGGGAGAGGTAGCCTCCGCTTGAGTCAAAACGCCAGAGAGCCTCGGGCCAGGGAGGGCGGGCGCCCCTCTCACCGCCCGGCCGCCCGGGCTTGGGGCAGGGCGGCTGCGGCGGTGCCCGAGCGCGAAGGTAGTTTCGCTTGGACGGAGGACGCGCTTTCCTCCCGGTGCCTGTGTTTTCTCCCTGTTTGTAAAGGCGGTGACAGCATCGGAGAAGTATCCCGGCGGGCCGGGCTGGGAAGGCGTCAGCCGCCCGAGCCTGGGGAGGGCGCCCGGCCCGGCCAGCGGGGGCGGGGAAGGGGTGCGCAGAGGTGGGGACGGAGAGGGAGAGGCGAGAGGAGGGCGGCAGCCCGGCGCGGGGTAGAGGGCGAACGCGGGCGCCGAGACCCCGAGAGCGCCGAGCTCGAGCGGACAGCCTCCTGGTGCCGGCGGCCGGGCCGCGGGATCCGCTCGCTGCCGGGGCGCCCCGGGCCGAGCACGGGAGGCGGGGTCAGGGCGGGGTCCCGGCGCGGGCGGCGGATCTGAGCGGGAGCCCCAGAGCCGCCCGTCCCGGCCGCGCCCGGAGCGAGCCTGGGAAATGCCCGCACCGGGGGAGCGGGCGCCGGCTACCCCGCGGGCCCCGAGGAGACGCTGAAGGTCGCCGGGAAGTGAGCGCCCAGTCACCTGACACCGGGGCGCACCTAGGCGGGGCGGGGTCCATGCGAGGCGGGCGGCCGGGGGCCGGCGGCGGGCGGCGCGGAGCGCGCGGAGCCGGGCCGACGGGGGCGCGCGGCGGGCGGGCGAGGGCGCGGCCGGGCACCGGCGGCCGCCTCGCCATGTCCCAGCCGGCGGGGAGGATGCATTGCCGGAAGGCGGGGATCCGCGCCGCCGTGGTGCTCATCGGACTCCTGCACAAATCCCGAAAACAGAATAAAGAGAAAAGGTAAAGCCGGGCCGCGCCGCCTCCTCCTTCCCTCCGCTCTGGTGCTAAAATCCCGTTTTCTGTAGGGGCCGACTTTTCCCAAAAGGGCGTTTGGCTCCGAGTTGGATTGGAGAATGCCTCTGCCCCAGCGCGGTCGGGGAAGCGCGTTCGGAGCGTGGCCCCAGACACTGGCTGTGATGGGAAAGCCCAGGCAGGGTAGCTGGGAGGGCCCCTCGGGCTTCATCCCCAACAGACGGGCACCGGCTCCCAAGCCCCCACTCCCGGCATTTGCCGATGGGGGGGCCCCCTGGCCGAAGCCTGCAGCGCGGCAGCATTGATCCAACCCGGCGACACAGTCCGGGGCTCCGAGTGGCTCTAGGCGCTGGGGATGCCATTTGCTTCTCTGCAACTTGGCTGAGCCCGCGAGGTGCCCGCAGGCCATGGTCTGCTTGCTCTGAGTATGGTTCTGTTAGGCAAGGAGCAAGTTTGGAGGTGGCTGCAACCCCTCCCTTCTTGTCCCCCCCCCCCCCCCCCCCCCCAGGCCTCTCTGTCTTTGGGGTTTTCTGTCTTTAACTCTTCAGTTTTCTTGGGGTTACTCTCCTAATTTTTTGCTCCTGGGTATTGAAAATGGTTCTCCCGGGCTATTTCAGAGTCACAGCTGGACCACCTATGAGACGAGGTGGGGGTTTCCGGTGGCCAAGGAGTTTCTGGGGGCAGCTTCCTGGGACCCCAGGGAGCTGCCCACACAGGCTGGCACAGCCTCTCTCCTCTGCTAGGGTACAGGAGCCCCAAGCTTCCCCGCAACCGGGGGTCGCGGGAGCCCAGTGTTCACAGAGATGTGTGGAATTGGGGTAACCTCTGGTGCCCCTGCTGGACCCCAATTTCCAGGGGAGTTTTGGAGTGGTCGGTGCTTTGCTCTGTATTAGACAAGAGTTAAGATAAGGATGGAGGAGCCGGAGACCAGAGACACCTGGGTGGTGACTGGGGCTCCAAAGCTGTGTGTGCCCGGGGAATGTGCAGGCAAGAACTGGAGTACTTTGAGAAACTGGCATGGGTGGTCCCTGTGGTCTCCTCTCCCTCCCTTAACGCATCCCTCCTGTAATGTAGTCTAATGCGACGTTTCCTACGAATCTCCAGTAAAATGACTTCAGGTGATTAACCATGAAATGACATTGAGTCACCTAGTGAGAAAGTTCTTCCCTTTTCAGCTCTCTACAGATCCCTGTGATTTCTTCAAGGGGAAAGTTTCTGGTTGGTGCTATTGTGGCTTTAACACTCTTTATTTTTAAATATGTTTTTATTGACTTTAGAGAGAGGGGGAGGGAGAGAAACATCTATGAGTGAGAGAAACATTGACAGGCTGCCTCCTGCACAACCCCTGTTGGGGATTGAGCCACAACCCAAGCGTATGCCCTGACCCAGAATCGGCAACCTCTTGGTGCATGGGACAACGTTCAACCAACTGAGCCACACCAGCCAGGGCTGGCTTTCACACTTTTTAAACACTCGCTAATCTCCTGTTTATAACAAAGAGCAGAGCTCTGGCTCAGGGCCTTTGCATGGGGGAACAGTGCCTACCTACAACCTGGGCTGGGTTTTTTTTTTTTAAATTTTTATTGATGAGAGAGAGAGAGAGAGAGAGAGAGAGAGAAGAGAAGAGAAAAGGAGAGGAGAGGAGAGGAGAGGAGAAACTTAGCTGTTTTTGCTCTATTTATTTTTAGGCTTCTCCCCTACTTATGCCCCTTTGTGGTGGTGATATGAAGCATCCCCCTAATGGAATGTGTAAGTCACAAGCATGAGCCTCTCGAATGGAAATGCCATGCAAATGCTATAGGAAATGGCAGGACTCCTGCAGGTGATCCGGGAGTGACTGATGTTGAGGACACACATGTCCAGCAGAGAAGCTGCCAGTGAGACTCTGGAGTCCAGTCCAGGTCCGGGCCCCATTCTTCTCTAGACGTTGATTCTTTTCCATTCGCTGCCCTTCAGCTTTTTATCTGCAGAGGTGGGAGGAACGAGCCAATCCTCTAAGGTCAGGAGGATATGGGATGGCTGTTCTGGGTCAACCCGGGCCTGTGTTGAGGAGTGAGAAGGAAGGCAGATGCCTCGGACCAGTTCCTGTCTCTGAGTACAGGCTGTGTGGTTGGGGAGAGGGGCGGGGTGGTCCCTGCCCTGGGAGCTAGAAGTGCTAGTCCTGTGATGTGATAGTATAGATTTAATCTTCCCGAGCCTCAGTTTCTGCATCCACACAAAGGGCTTTCGAGGCTCTTAATGGGGGGAAGATGCAGCCTGAAAAGTAGGAAGCACTGCACGAGGATGGAGGGGTTCATCAGGGCTGCTCTCTCGGGCCTGTGCCTCCAGAAACCAAGGTAAGATGTCTGATGGTGACAGCCCCACTAGTAGTCAAGACCAGCCAGGCAGGGTCCAGGAAGCTGCCAGGCAGGCCTGGATCTGGGTGGGAAGGATGTGGACAGAGGACGGGAAAGTATTGGTCTGAGTGAGGATGCCCCAGGCTCCTGGCATCTCGTCCTTCCTCCTGGACGTACTGTGCTCTTTCCTGCAATGCAGCAGACATTGGTGACCCTCCCAGCCCCTTGCCTTCAGCCCATTCTGCTGTTGCTCCTGGCATTCTGATAGGTTTGGCCATGGACTTACCCTACCCGAGGAGAGAGAGTGATTGATTTCATGTTGGTGTTAAATGGCCTTCGCCTCCCTTTCTGTAATCTGGAGTTTCTTTTTCTTTAAACATCTGAAATCAGTTCAGTGCACACTATCGACCCTTCTTCTGCGGGCACCGGCCATGGGGAGCCTGGAGCAGGCTGCCGCTGATCTTAAACACTCCCCAAACCCTGTGCCAAATGTGAAATTTGCTGAGTTCCTCCCCCCCCCCCCCACCCCCCCCCCCCGCCTCTCTTCGCAGGGTCAGGTCAGACTAAGGCCCCTTCTTCATTCTTCCCAGAAGGCTTGATCCATCCATCTTCCTGGCACCTCTAATTGACAGGCGTGTGCAGATAAAACTGCTGGCTGTTGGCCATGAGGGATGAAATGGTCTGTGTGACTTGCAGTGATGGCCCACAGCCCTCGCCATCTTCCTGCCCTCCCTGGACCACCTAGAACTCTTGTATATCGGGGCAGGCAGCTGTGCCAGGGAGGATGGTAATGACTCAGGTCTCCCACATGGGCCCAGAACCAGGACACTCCCAGGCGCTCTTGGTAGGTCCCAAGAACTGTGCTCAAGGTTCCAGCTCAGTGTGCGCTCGGTTTGCCTCCTGGAGAAATGGGTGCGGCATGCATGGGCCTCGACATGACAGCTCTCTACAGGGCTTGTGGGACAAGCTGCAGGTTCTGCTTCTTTCTGTGGATGCTTCCTGGGACCCCATCGCCTGGGGATGCCATCACCTGGGATCCTGAAAAAGCAAAGGTGTGTCTGAGAGAGGATGGGATTCGAGCCTGGTCCTAAGGAGGCACCTGAATGAAGCTTTCCTTGGGAGCTGCTGGAATAGAGAGCTACCCTTAAAGGCTTTGCTTTTCAGGGGTGGTTTTCTTACAGACGGGGCACCACTTTAGAAATGACAGGAGTGGGTGGTGGGGCGAGGGGTGCCCTCTGGGGGGCAAAACTTGCGGCGGGAAGGACTGAGGCAGGAACACAGTCCAAATGTGTGTGTTCTGAAAGGTCATAAAGTCAGCGTGGCCTCAGGTATGGGCTGGAGAGAGTTCAGTTAGCATAAATGAAAAAGAACTCCAGTTCTTACTGGAGGTAGTGACTTTGGGATAGCTCCCAACAAGGGGTTGATGAGGAAGAAAATGTGAATTCACTGATCATCCAGCAAATCACTAAATGGCAAGCTCTGGAGGGCAGAACAGTGAATCCGATGAACCTGATTTCTCTCTTGTGGGTAGACTGTTTAGTGGGCTATTCCTGGGTAGGTTATTAGAAAAAGCTCATTCCTAGATTTAAAAACACACCTCACTTTTATTGCAGAAATTTTCAAGTTGTGCATAAGAGGAGAGGGAGTAGTGTAATACAATACCCAGTTTGAAGTAAATCCCAGACATATCATTTCATTCCTAAATATTTCAGGATGCATCTCAAATATAATTCTTCTAAAAATATAACGCTACCATTATCACACACCCGAAATTAACACTAATTTCTTTTTTTTTTTTTTTTTTTTTTTTTTTTTTTCAATTTTCATAGAAACGTAGGTTTATTTCGATAGAGACATGCTGAATACAAAGGGCTGAAATAAATGAGTAATCATTAACATGAAATAATAGAACATTTTAAATAAAATTAGTACTTTTTCTTTTTTTTTTTTTTTTTTCCTCTTAAAGTATTACAAAGGGTATTACATAAGTATCCTTTTTCCCCCCCCCGCCCTTGACAAACCACTACCCTCCCTTACCCCCCAGTGTCTTATGTCCATTAGTTATGCTTATATGCATGCATACAAGTCCTTCGGTTGATCTCTTACTCCCCTCCCTCCTGCCCCCCAACTCTCTCTGGCCTTCCCACTGCAGTTTGACAATCAGTTTGAGGCAGCTCTGCCTCTGTATCTATTATTGTTCAAAAGTTTGTAATGGTCTTTATTATCCATGAATGAGTGAGATCATGTGGTATTTTTCCTTCATTGACTGGCTTGTTTCACTTAGCATAATGCTCTCCAGTTCCATCCATGATGTTGCAAATGGTAGGAGTTCCTTCTTTTTAACAGCAGCATAGTATTCCATCGTGTAGATGTACCACAGTTTTCTAATCCATTCATCTACTGATGGGCACTTAGGCTGTTTCCAGATCTTAGCTATGGTGAATTGTGCTGCTATGAACATCTGGGTGCATATATCCTTTCTGATAGGTGTTTCTGGTTTCTTGGGATATATTCCTAGTAGTGGGATCACAGGGTCAAATGGGAGTTCCATTTCCAATTTTTTGAGGAACCTCCATACTGCCTTCCATAGTGGCTGCACCAGTCTGCATTCCCACCAGCAGTGCACAAGTGTTCCTTTTTCTCCACATCCTCTCCAGCACTTGTCGTTTGTTGATTTGTTGATGATGGCCATTCTGACAGGTGTGAGATGGTACCTCATTGTTGTTTTGATTTGCATCTCTCGGATGATTAGTGACTTTGAGCATGTTTTCATATGTCTCTTGGCTTTCTGAATGTCCTCTTTTGAAAGGTGTCTATTTAGATCCTTTGCCCATTTTTTGATTGGATTGTTTATCTTCTTTTTGTTAAGTTGTATGAGTTCCCTATAAATTTTGGAGATTAAGCCCTTATCCGATATGACGTTGGCAAATATGTTTTCCCACGAGGTGGGTTTTCTTGTTGTTTTGTTGATGGTTTCTTTTGCTGTGCAGAAGCTTTTTATTTTGATGTAGTCCCATTTGTTCAGTTTCTCTTTAGTTTCAACTGCCCTAGGAGCTGTATCAGTGAAGAAATTGTTTTGGCATATGTCTGAGATTTTGTTGCCTTTGTATTCTTCTAGAATTTTTATGGTTTCCTGTCGTACATTTAAGTCCTTTATCCATTTTGAGTTTATTCTTGTGTATGGTGTAAGTTGGTGGTCTAGTTTCATTTTCTTGCATATGTCTGTCCAATTTTCCCAACACCATTTATTGAAGAGACTATCTTGGCTCCATTGTATGTTCATGCCTCCTTTGTCAAAAATTAATTGAGCATATTGGTTCGGGCTAATTTCTGGACTCTCTATTCTATTCCACTGATCTATATGTCTGTTCTTGTGCCAGTACCAGGCAGTTTTGAGAACAGTGGCTTTGTAATACAGCTTGATATCTGGCATTGAGATCCCACCTACTTTGTTCTTTCTCAGGATCGTTGCAGCTATTCGGGGTCTTTTTTTATTCCAGATGAATTTTTGGAGAGTTCGTTCTAGATCTTTGAAGAAGGCCATTGGTATTTTAATGGGAAGTGCGTTGAATGTATAGATTGCTTTGGGTAGTATGGACATTTTAATGATGTTGATTCTACCAATCCAAGAACATGGTATGTTCTTCCATCTGTTTATGTCTTCCTCTATCTCTTTTTTCAACGTCCTGTAGTTTTCTGAGTAGAGGTCTTTAACCTCTTTAGTTAAGTTTATTCCTAGGTATCTTAATTTTTTTGGTGCGATGGTAAATGGGATTGTTTTTCTGATCTCCCTTTCTGAAAGTTCACTGTTGGTGTATAGAAATGCCTCAGATTTCTTGGGGTTAATTTTGTATCCTGCTACATTGCCAAATTCATGTATTAAGTCTAGTAGCTTTTTGATGGAGTCTCTAGGGTTTTGTATGTATAATATCATGTCATCTGCAAATAAGGACAGTTTTACTTCCTCTTTTCCAATTTGGATGCCTTTTATTCCTTCTTCTTGCCTAATTGCAATGGCTAATACTTCCAGTACTATGTTGAACAGGAGTGGTGAGAGTGGGCATCCCTGTCTTGTTCCTGTTCTTAGGGGAAATGGTGTTAGTTTTTGTCCATTGAGTATGATGTTGGCAGTGGGCCTGTCATATATGGCTTTTATTATGTTGAGGTATGATCCTTCTATTCCCACCTTTCTGAGAGTTTTTATCAAAAATGGGTGTTGGATTTTGTCGAATGCTTTTTCTGCATCAATTGATATGACCATGTGGTTTTTTTCTTTCAATTTGTTTATGTGATGTATCACATTTATTGATTTACGGATGTTGTACCATCCTTGCATCTCTGGGATGAATCCTACTTGGTCATGGTGTATGATCCTTCTGATGTACTGCTGGATCCGATTTGCTAAGATTTTGTTGAGGATTTTGGCATCTATGTTCATGAGGGATATTGGCCTGTAATTCTCTCTCATTGTGATGTCTTTACCTGGTTTTGGTATTAGGGTGATGCTGGCTTCATAGAATGAGCTTGGAAGCGTTCCTTCCTCTTGAATTTTTTGTAGTAGTCTGAGGAGGGTAGGTTTTAGTTCTTCCTTGAATGTTTGGTAGAACTCCCCTGTGAAGCCGTCTGGCCCTGGGCTTTTGTTTGCTGGAAGCTTTCTGATGACTGCTTCAATTTCTTCCATAGTTATTGGCCTATTGAGGTTTTTAGATTCTTCCTGATTGAGTTTTGGAATGTTGTATTTTTCTAGGAATTTGTCCATTTCCTCCAGGTTGTCCAGTTTGTTGGAGTAGAGTTGCTCGTAGTATTGTTTAACAATCATTTGTATTTCTGTGGGGTCTGTTGTTATTTCGCCTCTATCATTTCTGATTTGGTTTATTTGGGACCTCTCTCTTTGCTTCTTGGTGAGCCTGGCTAGGGGTTTGTCAATCTTGTTTATCCTTTCAAAGAACCAGCTCTTGGTTTCATTGATTTTCTGTATTGTTTTTTTGGTCTCTATTTCATTGATTTCTGCTCTAATCTTTATTATCTCCTTCCTTCTGCTCACTCTGGGGTTTTCTTGTTGCTCTCTTTCTAATTCTTTGAGTTGTAGAGTTAGATGATTGACTACCATTTTTTCTTGTTTTTTGAGATAGGCCTGTAGAGCTATAAACTTCCCTCTCAGGACTGCTTTCATTGTGTCCCAGAGGTTTTGGATTGTTGTGTTTTCATTGTCATTAGTGTCCAGGATGTTTTTAATTTCTTCTTTGATGTCATCGGTAACCCAATCAATATTTAATAACATGCTATTCAGCTTCCAAGTGTTTGAGTATTTTGGGTTGTTTTTATTGTAGTTTATTTCTAACATTATGCCATCGTGGTCTGTGAAGAAGCTTTTTATGATTTCAATCTTCTTGAATTTGTGGAGACTTTGCTTGTGACCCAATATGTGGTCTATTTTTGAATATGTCCCATGAGCACCTGAGAGGGATGTATATTCCGCAGCTGTGGGGTGAAGTGTTCTGAAGATGTCAATTAAGTCCATCTGATCTAGTGAGTCATTTAGGATTGCTGTTTCTTTGCTGAGTTTTTGTCTAGCGGATTTATCCAGTGATGTCAGTGGTGTATTAAAGTCCCCTACTATGATTGTATTGTTGTCGATCTCTCCCCTGATATCTTCCAGAAGTTTTCTTATGTATGTGGGTGCTCCTGCATTGGGTGCATATATGTTTACCAGGGTTATATCTTCTTGTTGTATTGATCCCTTTAGTATTATGAAGTGGCCTTCCTTATCTCTGGTTATGGCCTTCACTTTGAGATGTACTTTGTCAGATATAAGTATTGCTACCCCAGCTTTCTTTTCCTTTCCATTTGCGTGAAAGATATTTTTCCATCCCTTCACTTTCAGTCTGTGTGAGTCCCTTCTAATGAGGTGGGTCTCTTGTAGACAGCAGATGTATGGGTCATGTTTTTTTATCCATTCAGCCACTCGATGTCTTTTGGTTGGAGCATTTAGTCCATTTACATTTAAAGTTATTATTGAAAGGTATTTGTTTGTAGCCATTTCTTTTTGTGTGTGTGTGTGTGGCTGTTTTCTTTCTGAGCTTGATATTTCTTCTTTTTACACCAGTCCCTTTAGCATTTCTTGCATGGCTGGCTTGGTGGTGATAAACTCCCTTAGCCCTTTTTTGTCTGTGAAGCTTCTTATTTCCCCTTCAATTTTGAATGATAGCCTTGCTGGATAGAGTATTCTTGGATTCAGTCCTTTGCTTTGCATCACTTTGTAGATTTCCGTCCATTCTTTTCTGGCCTGATGTGTTTCTGTTGAGAAATCATTTGATAATCTAATGGGAGATCCCTTGTATGTTACTTTCCGTCTCTCTCTTGCAGCCTGTAAGATTCTCTCTTTATCCTGAACATTTGCCATGGTAATTATGATGTGTCTTGGTGTGGGTCTTTTCGGGTTCACCTTGTTTGGGACTCTCTGGGCTTGTGTGACTTTTTTCTTCCCCACCTCAGGGAAGTTTTCTGATATTATTTCTTCGAATAGGTTTTCTAATCCATGTTCATCTTTCTGTTGTTCTGGCACCCCTATTATTCGTATGTTGTTTCGTTTCATGTTGTCCCAAAGCTCCCTTAGGCTCTCCTCCTGTCTTTTAATTTTTTTCTCCATTTGCCGTACAGTTTGAGTGTGTTTTGCTTCCTTGTCTTCTAATTCACTAATTCGGTCCTCCGCTTCTCCCAGTCTACTGTTGATACTTTCAATGGAGTTTTTTATTGAAGCTATGTCACTCTTCATTTCTTCTTGGGACTTACTTAAGTTGTTGATTTTTTCATCTGTTTCTTCTAGCTTCTTGCATAAGTAGTTGAGTTTTTCATCTGTTTCTTCTTGCTTCTTGAACATGTGGTGCATGTACTCTAGGAACCTTATTCTGAATTCTTTTTCCGTCATGTTGCATATCTCTGTCTCACTTAGCTGCTTTTCTGGCGAGTCCTCCTTTTCTTTCCTTTGGGGGTTTCTTTGCCTACCCATGTTTGATCTCGCTGACATATGTAGATGTTGAGGTGTTCAGTGGCTGCTCCCTGGGTGGCAGGGGCTCCTTGGGTTGTGGTTGCTGCTCAGATGGTTGCGGTAGCAGCTGCTTTCCAGTTGGCAGCAGCTCCTCTGGTGGGTGTTGTTCACAGCTGTGTTGGCTCTTCTGGCTGGTGGGGGGAGGCTTCACGTACAGTTGCTGTTCCACAGACAGAGGGTGTGGTGATCAGGAGGCTGTGGTGATCAGGAGGCTGCGGTGATCAGGGGGCTGCTGTTGCTTGGATCTGCTGCGTTGATTTAAAGGCACAAAATACAACAGAGCAAGGCACAACGTACCAGGCACTGAACACAAGTATATTCACAATATTAATAACCCCAAATAAAGGTGACCACCCGAATTAAGAGAATTAGGGGATAAGGGAGAAAGAAGAGAAGAAGATAAAAGAGAGAACAGAAAAGAAAAATAAGAAAAAAACAAACAAAAAAGGAGTGCAAAAATAGAATTGGGAAAAAAGAGGGGGGAAAAAAGAGAGCGAAAAAAGAGAATGAAGTAGAAGTGGGGAAGAGACTCCCCGTATGAGGAGCAAACTCCAATGGAACTGCCACTAATCTCAACAAATTCCAGCAACAGATCCCTGGAGATGAATGCAAACTACAAACCACCAATAATATCCAGAGGGGTAAGGGAAAACAGAAGCACAAAAATAGCTGGGGTGGGGTGGGGGAGGGAAGGGAAAACTAATTTCTTAATATCATATTCAGTCAGTGTTCAGTTTTCCCCATTTGTCCCATAAAAGTTTGATTGGTGCTTTTTCTCTTTATCTAGAAATTTTCTCTTTCAACTCTTTCCCCCTTTACAATTATTGAAGAAACGGAACTGTTTGTCTTAGTGAGTTTCCCACAGTCAGGATTTGGTGGATGGTGTCTCCGGGTATCACTTAAGGTACTCTTCTGTCCCTGATGCTACCCGTGATAGGTATTTCGTTTTAGAGGCTCTTATCAGATTTGCTTTTTGTTTTGTTTTGTTTTGCCCTCCGGCAAGACTGTGCTGCTGGAGGTTGTCTAGTTGTCTGTTTTTGTCATGTTGGCAGCTGTCACTTGGTTTGTCCTTAGGGTTTGAAGGCTGGTACCAGTGGGGATAGCTGCGTTCTCCCGTGGGAGAGCCAGTGACAGCCCGAGAGCTGGCTGGGCATGGGGTCTGAGCCGGACGGCTGTCCAGCAGCCCTGGCCTTGTGGTCCCAGAGTCCCCGGGCTGGAAGGGGCACAGAGCGGGAGCTGATCCACTCCCGGCCCCAGAACAGATGGCTGCTGTTGTCTTCATCGGAGGTGGCTGGGTCCTGCCCTGAATGCAAGGGCCTGTCACTCGCCCTCTTTTGTCTGATGTTTGAATGCCACCCGGTTGGCTGTCGTTGCTTTAAAGAACAAGCATCTCCCTTGAACCAGCTTTCCTCACTGAGAGTCTGGGGAGTGAGACTCAGAGCTGAGGGACAGAGTTTATTTGATTCCTTTTGAGCCACTATTTTTGTCTCTTATTTGGTGTCCTTGCTTCTTGACCCCCTTATCTAGTCTCCTTATGGTGGCCAGAGTGGAGTTTTAAAAATTCAAATAAGATCAAGTCTCTCTCCTGCATAAAAGATCTCCATAGGCTTTCCACTATACCTTACATGAAGGCCAGACTCCGCAGCTGGTCCTGCGCCTACTGCCTGGTTCTCTGACCTCACCTCCCACCACTTTCCCTCTCACTCTCTGTGATCACTCTACGTCTGAAGCTGCTAAGGCCTTCTTTCTGTTTCTGGAACATGCCAGGCTCATTCCTGCCCCAGAGACCCTTTGCACATGCTATTTACAGTGACTTAATTGATTTCTTCCTCATCCTTGGACTTTCAAGTCAAACATCATTTGTTACAAAAGGACTCCTTTGACCATCCAATCTGAGCAGCTCACTCCAGCCATTAGTTCTTTACCCTGATTTATTTCCAACATGGCACTTATCCTTAACTGGCGTTACCTAGCTTTTATAATAAACAATTTATTGACTGTTCCATCCCCCAGAATGTGAGCTTTCTGAGAGCAGGGACTTGACCTTTTTCACCTCTTGGTTCCCATTGCCCAGAATAGGAGGTGATCAGTAAAGATCTGCTTAGTGAATGAATGGGTCCTCAGGAGACTCACTGTCTCCCCAGGCGAATTGTGCCCATTGCCCCTTACCCCGAGGCAACCCTCTTAATACTGCAGTGTCCTCTGACACAGGTTTCTCGGTGCCCTTTGTCTGAGATTGGAGAAGTTTTCCTCTCCCTCGCCTTCCTTTCTGGAAGAGATTTTGCAGAAAAATGCAACAGATCACTTGCACACATGTTGCTCCAATGTTATTCCCCTAACTCCTTCCCTGCCTCTGTGTGGTTTGGGGACCCGTAGATGTGAGGCTCCAGGCTCAGTCCTGACCATCCTGAAGCTGGGGCCGGGCACCTGACTCCGGGTTCCTAGGTCTCGGATCCTGGAGCTGCTGTCAAACAGGCAGAGGCAGATTCCTGTCACTCATGGCAAAGAGAGGCCAGTGGGTGTGTGAGTTAGTGAACAGTCACCCTTAGTGAATATACATTTTTTCTAAATGCAGCTTTCTCTCCGTGGAGCCAGCATGGTGCACAGATGGCTGGTTACCAGGATGTTGCCAAATAGAGGGCTTGCCAGGCCTGCTCGGTTAAACGGACGAAAATCACTTCTGTGCACACGGGGCTGCTGAAGGCGCTCCGGAAGTTTCTCAGTCATTTTAAGCAGATGATCCTCCCCTACCCCCCAAAACTGAGTTTCCTTGCCTCCCAAATCCATATAAAGTACACCAGGTGAGCAAGATGACTTCAGGTGGATAGATGATTTTTATTTTAATAGCTATTTTAAAAAACGAATTCTGGCAAGTGGCACTGGTTTTCCATGTACGGCAGTTACATAACATTTTAAATAAATGTGTTTAAATACAAATTGCAAGTCAGTGTAAAGAAAAGTGTTAAGAAAAGTAGTAGGCACGGTGCATGGATTTGGGAAAAATGGGGAAGACGGTGCGGAAATGCTTGCTGTTTAGGGAAGGGAGGGAGCACATTTCTCATCTGTTAAAATGGACCCTGTAGCACCAATGTCCTGGGGTTGTTGAAGAAAGGTTGTAACAAGCTACACCTGTAGAGGCTTACTATCTGCACCAGTGGTTCTCAACCTGCTGGCCCTTTAAATACAGTTCCTCATGTTGTGACCCAACCATAAAATTATTTTCGTTGCTACTTCATAAGTGTAATGTTGCTACTTTATGAATCGTCATTTAAGTATCTGATATGCAGGATGGTCTTAGGCGACCCCTGTGAGAGGGTCGTTCCACCACCAAAGGGGTCGCGACCCACAGGTTGAGAACCGCTGTGCTAGGCCCTGTGCAAAGGAAGGGCTTACATGCATATGTGTCTTAATTCTACCAGTTGTTATTTTTGTTTTCTAGACAAGAGACAGAGCCTCAGAGGCCGAGGAGTGGATTGGGGGCAGAACCAGAGGTGGAGGAGCAGGGATTTTTAACCGGGTCTGTTGAGGTCCAGAAGTTATTTTCTTAACTATTATGTTATTTGGTTGCAGTGCCTGGCTTCTGAGGAGTGCTTGATACTTGAAACAGAAGTGCTCCTGTTTTTATGAATGTATTGAAGTGTAACTTACATATGGTTAAGTGCACAGTGAAGGGAACAGCTCAGTGAATTTCTCCATATGTATCCCACCTGCGCAGACACCACCCAGATCAAGATACAGAACTTTCCGGCACCCGGGCAGGCTCCCTCATGCCTCTCCACAGTCTGGGTATAATCACTGTGGAGTCAGGTCCGAAACCTTGTATCTGGGTGTCACCCGGCAGCCCTGACACTGTGATAAAGGGAAGAGCATGTCTGGGATTTCGTGAGTAGGATTTCTGAGTGGGAAGTAGTTCAACCTTGAAGAGGTTGATGTCAAAGAATCCATGCCGATTTATTATTTTTTTCTTAAGAACTTCATTTTATTATCATTTCTCCTATGCGACAATTCTTATAACACATTCCATTTAAAAAATCTATATTAAAAAAAATCTTTATTGTTAAAAGTATTATAGATGTCTCCCTCTCCTTCGCCCCCACCCCCCAATTATCCCCTTCCACTGGTTCCTGCCTCGTCTCAGGCTTTCACCACCCGATTGACTCTGTCTATAGGTAATGCATCCTATATAATAAAAGGATAATACGCAAATTGTCGCCTTGGGAGTTCGACCGGGAGACTGGGAGTTCGATTGCTCACTGTGACGTGCGCTGACCACCAGGGGTTCGCACAGAACATGGCCAGTGACCAGTGGTGGCAGTGGCAGGGTGCTGAGGGAAGGAGGAGGCAGGGAGGCCTGGAGGCAGGGAACCTGGTAGGCCCTGATTGCCAGCCAGGCCTAGGGACCCTACCCGTGCATGAATTTTGTGCACTGGGCCTCTAGTATATACATTTGAGATCTTTGATTAATCTCTTCCCAGCTCCCCTCCCCCCTTCTGTCTGAAATTCGTCAGTCTGTTCCATGTTTCTATGCTTCTGATTCTATTTTATTCATCACTTTATTTTGTTCATTTATTTTGATTTTTAGATTCAATTGTTGATAGATATGTATTTATTGCCATTTTATTGTTCATGTTTTTGATCCTCCCCCTTCTCCTTCTCCTTCTCTTTCTCCTTCTCCTTCTCCTCCTTCTCCTTCTTCTTCTTCTTAAAGAATACCCTTTAACATATTTCATGTAATATGCGGTTTGGTGGTGATGAACTCCTTTAGCTTTTTCTTTTGTTAAATATATTTTATTGATTTTTTACAGAGAGAAAGAGAGAGGGATAGAGAGTCAGAAACATCAATGAGAGAGAAACATTGATTAGCTGCCTCCTGCACAGCCCCCACTGGGGATGTGCCTTTGACCGGAATCGAACCGGGGACCTTTCAGTCTGCAGGCTGATGCTCTATCCACTGAGCAAAACTGGTCAAGGCTCCTTTAGCTTTTTCTTGCCTGTGAAGCTCTTTATCTGACCTTCAATTCTAAATGATAGCTTTGCTGGGTAGAGTAATCTTGGTTGTAGGTCCTTGCTTTTCATCACCTTGAATATTTCTTACCACTCCCTTCTGGCCTGCAAAGTTTCTGTTGAGAAATCAGGTGACAGTTGTATGGGAGCTCCCTTGTAGGTAACTAACTGCTTTTTTCTTGCAGCTTTTAAGATTTCCTCTTTGTCTTTAACCCTTGGCATTTTAATTATGATGTGTCTTGGTGTGGGCTTCTTTGGGTTCCTCATGTTTGGGACTCTTTGCACTTCCTGGACTTGTTAAGTCTATTTCTTTCACCAGGTAGGGGAAGTTTCCTGTCATTATTTCTTCAAATAGGCTTTCGTTATCTTGCTCTCTTCTCCTTCTGGCACTCCCATAATGCCAATGCTGATAGGCTTGAAGTTGTCCCAGAGGCTCCTTACACTCTCTTCATATTTTTGGATTCTTTTTTCTTTTTGCTCTTCTGATTGGGTGTTTTTTGCTTCCAAATCATTGATTTGATTCTTGGAATCCTCTACTGTACTGTTGAATCTCTGTAAATTATTCTTTATTTCAGTTAGTGTATGCTTAATTTCTGACTGGTCCTTTTTCATGTTTTTGATGTTCTCACTAAGGTTCTTGGAATTCTCACTCAGATATTTGAAAGTCTTACTAAGTCCCTTGAAGTTCTCATTAATATCCTTGAGAAACCTTCTAACTATTGTTTTGAATTCTGTATCTAGTAGTTTGGTTGCTTCCATTTCATCTAGTTCTCTCTCTGGAGGTTTCTTCTGTTCTTTCATTTGTGACATGTTTCTTTGTCTCCACATTTTGGCTGCTTCCCTGTGTTTGTTTCTATGTATTAGGTAGAGCTGCTATGTCTCCTGGAATTGGTAGAGTAGCTTTGTGTAGTAGGTGTCCGGTAGGGCCCAGTGGCTCAGCCTCTCCAGTCACCTGAGATGGGCCTTGTAGTGCACCCCTGTGTGGGCTGTGTGCACAGTCTTGTTGTAGTTGAGCCTTAATTGCTGTTAGCATCACTGGGAGAAATGAACTCCAGGCCAATTGGCTGTGAGGACCAGAAGCGACTACAGTGGAAGAGCTGCTGTGCAGGAGACATCCCTATGGAGCAGGACTTGCTTCAGTGGGGCTTTGGTGCTCACTAAATCTGTCCCTTGAGTGTGTTGCTTTGTGGATGTGTAGAGTTGTAATCTGGTATCGTCTGAAGCTGTCCACTGGGTGCACCGGCTCTGGGGCCTCCCTGAAGATGCAAAGTCAGCCACTGCCTATGGCCACCTGGCAGGAGCTACAGAATGATCTGCAGATGGCTGCTACTTGTGTTGAGCTTGGAAGTACCCAGGTGAGGTGAAGCTGTGAAGCAAGGCAAGCTGGTGCTAGTGTCAGGTCTTGGGCCTCTTATTGATAGGTATGGGGCATGCTGATGCCAGATGCTGCTTGTTTGAGAGATTTTAAGAAAGTCTGAAGCCTGAGCCAGGACAGGCTATTCATATGGAAAAGCAGCTGCAAACAGCTTGGGTGGGGCTGCAAATTGGATGGGGAGGTGGGTCTCAGAGAATCACCATGTTGGGGTGAACTGTGTGGTCCATGCTGATGGAAACTCAGATATGGCTGCCAGTCAGTTCTGCAAAGGGGGAGGTCTCAGCATAGGAATGACCCTTGTGAGCACCCCTGTCTGGGAGAAAGCTACTCCAATGCCAGACAATCCAGTTCCTCACTGTATATCCCTGGGTCCCCCAAAACCACTGCCCCAGCATTGGAGCTCAGAGGGAGTGAGTCCAAGTAAGCTTGTGTGCTGGCCCTTTAAGAAGAACTGCCTGGGTCTCCAGCAGCCTCTCTGTCACTCAGCCATAGCCCAAAGTTATGGGTACCTCTCTTCCCAGCTCTGGAACCCTGGGCTGGGGGTCTGATGTGGGTCTGGGACCCCTTGCTCCTCATGGGGGAGCGTTTGCAGCGGAGATATCCCTTCTGATAAAAAATACCGCCACACCTGGGTGTCAGACCAGCTTGTTCGGTGCCTCCACCTCTCCTACCAGTTTCAATGTACTTCCTTCTTCTCTAGTTGTAGGACTTCCATTCAGCCAGCTTTCAGGTGGTTCTGAATGATGGTTCTGTATTTTAGTTGTAATTTTGATGTGGCTGTGGGAGACAGTGAGTACTGGCGTTTACCTACAACACCATCTTGGTTCCTTTCCCGGGAGCTCTTTTCGATAGAGTAGTTGAAGGCTTCTCTGGCATGCCGATTTCTAGGGACGAGTGAGCTTGGTTTCACCTTCCCCTGTCCTTCCAGACACTCTCAGTGGGAACCCGGAGCTGATGCTGTGTTTATTCACTGCCCTTGGAGCAAGGGTGGGTTGAAAAATTGTCACTTGCTTTTAAGCTTATCAGTTATGAACACGCTGTTTTCATGCAAGCTGGAACTCCAGCCAAGTCCTTCCCAGAGCCCTTTGGGGGTGGGCTGACCCAGCTGGGCCTCACAGTCCACTTCTGCAAGGACAGGAGGGAGCAGGCCTCTTGATTGGAGCCGCCCCCTCCCCTGTCCTTCCCCTCCTCCTCCTTTTTTTGTGTTTCTTTATTGCAAAAAATTTTACAACCACACTGAATCACACTGAATGTGAGTGGCAGAAAAAGGGCGCTGTGATTGTCCTAAGTGCTTACAACTCATAACAGGTCTCCCCATTCTCCAAGGCACAACTCTCGCCTCCTCGTTTACAGGACAGACGCCTCGTTAAGGGTGGAGGCAGAACCCCTCCCCCATTTTTCACTGTTATGAGCTACAATACCACGCTGTCCTGTCTTAGCGGGGACAGCAGCACCCCTAGTCCCTGGGAGTCTGCAATCTGAGGCGGAGGCCAGAATAGGCCCCTGCAGATTCGTGGAGCCTCTACTCTGCCCCAGACCCTGTC
This sequence comes from Myotis yumanensis, assembly GCF_028538775.1. NCBI lineage: Eukaryota > Metazoa > Chordata > Mammalia > Chiroptera > Vespertilionidae > Myotis > Myotis yumanensis. The sequence goes on along the minus strand of NW_027223767.1, from coordinate 17,653,647 downwards.
CTAGGCGCCGCGGAACAGCAGGGGACAGCACAGACACTAAGCCCTGCCCTTTCTCCGGGGGCTTTGTTAGACCACACACTTTTCCCCCCTTGTACACTGATATTTTAAAATTGGAAGGTTCCACGCGATGAATCTGTATTTCAGTCTTTTCCTGAAAAATCAGAAGCTCTGGCAATGTTGACTGGGCTTGCCTTTCTGCAGGGGCTAGTGCCCTCCTGCTCACGTTAGCATTCGTACCTGGCCACGCCTGCATCACCTGCCCCGCCTTCTGAGGGATGGGACTTACAGTGTGAGAAGCAGGAGTGTCCAGGTTGGGGAGCTCTAGGTGTAACTGAACAGGGAGGCTGGAGGTTAGGTCCCAGCCCTGCATGTCCTCTGGGCTTCCTTGGTTTGGGGCAGGTCCGCTGTGCCTGGGAATACAGTGTCTGGGCAGCCTGGCTGGGGGTCCTGTGGGATCTGGGCGGCAGAATGGCCACAGTTAACTAGCTGTTGGATGTTCTCCCTCCCTCCCTCTTCCTAATTACCCCCAAATAAAGTAACAGAATTGATGGGAGGCTGGGTATTACCATACAAAAACGCAGGAATCCCAAGTGAGGGGGCAGGGATGGGAATTTGTACTGAGCTCCGCTCCTGTGTGGCGCTGGGCTGGCACTCAGACCGCACTCACCTCATTTCATTCTCTGCATGATGCTTGCTGTCGTCATCCTCATCTTTCCCAGAGGAGCAAGCCGAGGTTCAAAAGGGTGACAGATGCAGTGTCACCCAGCTTCTGCAGCGGAGCTGGGATTCAAACCCAAATCTGTCTCTTCTTGTCTGTCTTGATGCCCAATCGTTTGCCTTTGCTCTCTTGCCAATTACGTGGGGACGCTGGCTGAGTCAGTTGACCTCTCTGCCCTTGACTTTCACTGTCTGTGAAGTGGACCGCCATGCAGTTCAGGTGTATTTGGAAATGCATACCAGGCGTATAAAAAAGCTCCAAAACATTAAGAACTGTGTTATCTTAGCATATTCTCACTTTATTTACTTACTGATGTATTTATTTGTGTTTTAATGTATTTATTTATTTCATTGATTTTAGAGAGAGGAAGGGAGAGGGAGAGAGAGACAGAGAGAGAGAAACATCTATGTGAGAAACATCAGTTGGTTGCCTCACCTATGCACCCCGACTGGGGACCCAACCCGCAACCTGGGTATGTGCCCAGACTGGCAAGCGAACCCGTGACCCTGTGGTGCATGGGACGACGTTCCAGCCAACTGAGCCACACAGGCCAGGGCGGTATATTCTCATTATTTTTTAAAGAAGGAACTGCGTGGGTCTCTTGGGCTTCTTTTGAATCCTAGGCCTGAGCTGGGAGTATGGTGGAGCCTAGAGTGGGGGGAAGGGTCTGTCCTCCCAGGCTTCAGATAAGCTGAAAGGTCTGGCTGCAGCCCTCGCTAATTAGAACAGAAATTCCCGCTTCCCGAGGAGAACGGGAAGCTCCGGGCTAGAGCCTGGCTCACCCGTGCCATCTGTGTTTTAATAGAACATTTATTTTAATAAGCTATCTCATCTGAGAGGCAGAGGCAGAGGCAGTGTGTACATCAGGAGGTCGCTGAAGCAGGCTTTGTGAAACCTGGATCTGCCAACGTGCCAGGAAGGACTCTTGAGTGTGACATCAACAAAGGCTGGGTTCTGAGAGCCGGGAAGGTCCCCCAAGGGCACAGCCACCGATGCCGGCGTTGGCGCAGGCGATGAGAACAGGGACACCTGCCTTCCGCGTCTCCGTTCCCCTGGCCTCCCCAGGCCCCTCTCCACTTTCTGGAAATTGCTGTCCCCCCGCCCCCGGCACGCGCCCTCTCTTTCTCCTCTATAAATGCAAATGCAGGCAGCAGCCCTGCTTATTAAAGGGTTGTGTTCCAAATGTTCATTCGTGCTGTTTCAATTCACTTCCATCAATATTTGTGGAGTGCCAGATGTGCACCAGGCACCCGACAGCAGGGCCCAGGAGAGAAACGGACGCGCGCTCTGCCTCACGCAGCCTGTGCTCCAGGAGTGACCAGAAGATGGTGGCTCCAGGAGAAGAGGTGCCGGGGGCCCCTGGATGTCAAGAGAGAGGAGGGACCACCCAAAGCCCCCTTTTCCCCGAGTTCATCCTGAACAGTGAGGCAGTTAGACATGTGACTGCACTGGACTTCGCCCGGGAGGACAGGCCGGCCTGGCTCAGGGTTGGCCTTCGGCTCGGGGGCTGGAGAATGTCCCCCCCACCTCTTCTGTTGTTGCTCAGTGGGGCCAGTTACCCCTCAGCCCGGCAAGTCCGGATTTCTCGCATGGAGGTTCCCGGCCATCTAGCCACAGGAGCCTGGCTGAGAGTGGTGCTGGCTCTGTGATCCATCCCCCTGCTGGGGCCAACGCCCAGCAGAGATCTCAGGGGTGTGAGGGGTAGGGCCCCCTAGAGAGCAAGAATAAAACTGTGGATGGATAGCCTGAAGCCTCATGGAAAAACCCAGGGAAGCAGCACCATGTGCATGGTGTTCAAACTGTGGTCCTCAGTTTCCCTGTCTGTGAAATGGGGCTGGGATCAACGAATGATGTTCACTTGTTCTTTAATTGAATATTTATGTAAATAAAAATCTTACTCAGCAATTCCACTCCTAGGTATAGACCCCAAAGAACTGCAAGCAGGGACTTGAACAGACCCCTGTACACCTGTGCTCACAGCAGCACGGTTCACAATAGCCCGAAGAGGAAGCAACCCGAGTGGCCTTCGGCAGATGAATGAATAAACACAGTGTGGGACGTTATTCAGCCATAAAATGGAGTGGAATTCTGTTACAACATGGACGAACCTTGAGATCATGGTGCTATGTGAACTAAGCCAGGCACAAAAGGACAGATGTTGTAGGATTCCACTCGACTGCAGGGACCTAGAATATGTAAAACAGATAAGAGAGTTCTTCTCTGGTTGAAGATGGGATGGACAGGTAAGGAGGGCTCTGGCCTGGTCCCCGCCAAAACAGATGCTTTTGGAACCAGAGTGCCTTGGGGAGGCCAGAGAAGCCGCAGCCTCTCTTCCCTAACAGCCTGAAGTTGAAGGTCCGATCGTCACGTGTTGCTGGGGAAGGTGAGTCTAGGGAGCAGGTGCTGGAGGACTGGGCCACCTCGTGTGAGCTCTCCTGTTAGGCCAACGTTTCCCTTTCCTGCAGCTGTGGGCTCCGGACAGGCCTATGACAGTGCCTTCTGGGGCTCTCCATGGAGGCCCAGGAGACTGGTGGTGGGCGGGGTCTCTGGAGGGTGGGGATTTTGGAGGCTCAGCATGGGTTCCAGGAGGGGTTTGTAGAGAAGAGTTGGCTGGGGCTATTCTGTGGACATACACCAGAGCCCACCGCCACATGATGGAGGGCTTGGTTTAGTGCATACGATGTGGATGCCCTCAGCGACCTGCCAGCTGTCCCTGAGAGGAGCACCCGCCACCTGAGGGGCACTGACCACACAGAGCAGGTTTTGGGGGGAGCCAACCCTGTTGTCCTTGACCATGACATGGGCTTAGCACCTTCCCCTCAGCATTCTCTGGGCTGCTTCTTGCCAGTCTGATTTTTAAAAGAAATGTTTATTATGTTCAAAAAAAATCTATGTTCCTTGAAGGAAATTTGGAAAACTCAGAAAAGTACAAAGACTAAAATAAAAATCATCTGTAATCCCAGATGGGGGATTGCAGAGATAATCACTATTAACGTTTAATATGTTTTCTTCTGTGATTTTTTTCCTACCCAAATGCATACTCTCCCACACAGTGTATTCACATCTGTACCTACATCTGTTTCTCTAAAACAAAATTGGGGTTATACTTTATATATACTGTTATATATATAATGTATTAGGACTCTTGGGGGCAAGTGACAGAAGCCCAGGTTGAATTAGCCAAATGAAATAGGGGATCTATTGACTGGCATAATCCATCTGTGGAAAGGGGAGGCATCAGGGACAGCTGGATCCAGGACCATGAGCAGTTTCTCTCCTCTCTCTCTCTCTCTCCCTCTCTCTCTCTCTGTCTGCTGTATCTGCGTCTATTTGTATCGTCTTCATTCTCTTGGGTCATCTCTCCCCATGATGTTGCCATCATGGTTGCAGATCACTGTGGTCTTAACATTGTAACCTCTTTTCCTCCAGCGAGGGGAAAAAAAGCTCCTTTCCATCAGCTCTAGTTAGTTCTGATTTCTGCATGAACCCCTGTACAGGGTGGGGTGGGGAACTGGGATTGGCCCAGCCTGAGTCAGGGGCTCATTCCAGTGGCCAGTGTGGATATGGTGACGACAAGATTCCTTTCCAGGGGAGAGGATAGGTCCCTAAAGCAAAGGAGGGGGAAGTATTATTACCAGAGGAAGGGGTGAAAGTGAGTCGGGCAGGCAAACACTACAGACAAAAAGCTGCTTTCGCATTGTTTCCAGCTGTGGGCTCATGGACAGGCGTATGGCAGCGCCTTCTGGGGCCAGCACAGTGTGTTGGGTGGGCATGTGGGTCCTCATTCTGGTACCAATTTAATGGGAGATCAATTAGTACCATCCCATAAGCAGTACAACTTGGCAACACCTGTCACCATTTTGCATATTCCCTTTGACCCAGTGAACCACTTTTGGGAATTTATCCAGCATGCATATGTCTACACACATGGAGTGATGTAGATCAAGGTCATTCACCACAATATTATTTGAAATAGCAAAACATTGGAAACAACCAAATACCTATCGATAGAGAACCGATTGCCTAAATTATTTCACATTCATGCACTGGACTATGTATTATGTTACTTAAAAAAAAAAAAGAATGGTGAACTTTCTATGTACTGATAGAAAGTTCTCTCAAGATATTTTGGGTGGCCCGGCCAGAATGGCTCAGTGATTGAGCATCAACCCATGAGGGGATCACCAGTTCGATTCCCATTCAGGGCACATGCCCGGGTTGTGGGTTTGATCCCCAGTAGGAGGTGGGCAGGAGGCAGCTGATTGATGTTTCTCATTAATGTTTCTCTCTCTCCCTCTCCCTTCCTTTCCCTCTCAAGTCTATAAAAACATTAAAAGATATTTTGGGTGGAGAATAGAATGTACAATATACTACCTTTTGTGTAAAAAAAGGGAAAATAGGACTTTGTATTGGCTTCTATTTGCATAAAGGAGCTGTAGAAGGATGTGTAAAAGCCACTTCACATCCAGCTGGGAACTGGACGGATTGGGACAAGGATAGGACTAAGCCCTTCACTGAATACCTTCTGATAATTTTTGGCTTTTGAACTACACTAATGTATTACTCATAAAACAACGAACAGGTCAGTTTCCATTTGGAGTGATGAAAAAGTGCTGGAATTAGAACTTTGGTGGTGGTGATAGTTGACCACTTAAAATTTATTATTGTTTTGTTTTAATAAAAAATTTTATTTTTCGATTACAGTTTACATTCAGTATTATTTTGTAATAGTTTCTGGTGTACAGTGTCGTGGTTAGACAATCCTATACTTTGCAAAGTGTTTCCCCCAACATTTCCAGGACTTACTTGGCACCGTACATAGTTATTACAATATTATTGACGATATTCCTTGTGCTGCACTTTATACCCCTGTGATTATTTTGTAACTACCAATTTGAACATCTTAATCCCATCGTCTTTTTCACCCGGTCTCCCCAAACCCCTCCCCTCTGGCAGCTCAATCTGTTCTCTGTCTTTATGAGTTCGTTTCCATTTTGTTTTGTTCTTTAGATTCCACTTACTAGTATGTGAAATCATACGGTATTTGTCTTTCTCTGAATGACTTACTTCATTTAGCAAAATGCCCTCTAGGTCCATCCACGCTGTCATCAAAGGTTAGGGGTTCATATTCTTTTTTATGGCTGAGTAATATTCTCTTGTATATTTGTACCACAGCATTTTTATCCACTTGTCTATGAATGGGCACTTGCGTTGCTTCCATATCTTGGACTATTATAAATACCGCTGCAATGGCATCGGAGTACATATATATATTTTTTTCGAATAAGTGCTTTGGGTTTCTTCAGATATATACCCAGAAGTGGAATTGCAGGGTCATAAGGCAGTTCCACTTTTGATTTTTTGAGGAACCTCCGCACTGTTTTCCATAGTGGCTGCACCAACCCGCATTTCTACCGACAGTGTACGAGTGTTCTCTTTTCTTCCCATCTTGCCAGTACTTGTTATTTGTTCATTTATCGATGACAACCATTCTGACAAGTGTGAGGTGATATCTCATTGTGGTTTTAATTTGCGTTTCTCTGATGATTAGTGCCATGGAGCATCTTTCCATGTGTCTCTTGGCCATCTGTATGTCCTCTTTGGGGATGTATCTGTTCAGGTTCTCTGCCCATTTTTTAATTAGTTTGTTTCTTTTTTTTTTTTGGCGTTGCATTATATGAGGTCTTTATAAATTTTGGATATTAACCCCTTATTAGATGCATCATTGGCAAGTGTCATTTTCCATTCAGTAGATTGTCCTTTTGTTTTGTTGATGGTTTCCTTTTGCTGTGCAAAACCTTTTTTTAAAAAAATTTTTTTATTGATTTTAGAGAGGAAGGGAGAGGGAGAGAGAGATAGAAACATGAATGATGAGAGAGAATCATTGGTCGGCTGCCTCCTGCACACCCCCTACTGGGGATCAAGCCTGCAACCGGGGCATGTGCCCCTGACTAGAATCGAACCCGGGACCCTTCAGTCCACAGGCCGATGCTCTAGCCACTGAGCCAAACCAGTTAGGGCTGTGCAAAAACTTTTTAGTTTGATATTGTTCCATTTGTTTATTTTTTCTTTTGTTTCCCTTGTCCAAGGAGATATATCAGGAAAAATATTACTATGAGAATATCAGTGATTTTACTGCTTCTTTTTTTTCTAGGAGTTTTATAGTTTTGAGTCTTACATTTAAGTCTTTAGTCTATTTTGAGTTCATTCTTGTATATGGTGTAAGAAGGTGGTCTAGTTTCATTTTTTTTTGCATGTATCTGTGCAATTTTCTCAACACCATTTATTGACTAGACTGTCTTTACCCCATTGTATGTTCTTGCCTCTTTTGTCAAATATGAATTGACCACATATGTGTGGGCTTCTTTCTGGGTTCTATATTCTGTTCTATTGATCTGTAAGTCTGTTTTAATGCCAGTACCATGCTGTTTTGATTACTGTAGCCTTATAGTATAGTTTGATATCAGATAGTGTGATTCCTCTAACTTTGTTTTTTTTTTTTTCAAGATTGCTGTGGCTATTTGGGGTCTTTTGTGGTTTCTTATAAAATTTTAGATGATTTGTTTTAGTTCTGTGAATGACACCATTGTTATTTTGATGGAAATTGTGTTGAATTAGAGATTGCTTTGGGTGTAGATGGCTCTGTAGTAGTCTATTGTATACTGTAGATGCCACATCTTCTTTTCCCATTCATCCGTCCAAGGACTCTTAGGTTGTTTCCATATCTTGATTATCATAAATAATGCTGCAGTGAACACAGGTGTGCATATATCTTTTCCAATTAGTGTTTTTGTATTCTTCGGGTTTCGGTGGTTACCAAAGAAGAAGGTTGGGGTGGGGGTGGAGGGATGGCGAAATGGATAAAGGAAGGTCTGTGTTTTTTAAAATTAAATTTATTGCGATGACATTGGGTAATAAGATTTCAGTTGTATGTTGATGGATAGAAACTAGACTTGGTGGTGAGCATTTATAGTATATACAGATGTCGAATTATAATGTTGTACACTTGAAACTTTATAATGTTAGAAACCAACGTTCTCAATTAAAAAAAAAAAAGAAAGATGAGGATTACCAAGGCTGCCCAAGTCAGGCTTCTTCCCCTCTTAGCTAGCTGGGACATTTGCACTATAATGGAAAGTCTTGAAGACTAAACACATTCAAGACTCAGAGGGAGGAATGGTTGGAATTTCAGAAAAATTTATAGCTCCACCTGGGGAAAGTGAGGTCTTTTCTTGAGGAGAGTTAAACTTTTACTTTGTCTTCACCTGTAGCCCTAGATGGTTGAGTTGGAAGCAAAAGAATGAATGACCTGCCGTAGCTGGTTTGGCTCAGTGGATAGAGTGTCGGCCTGCAGACTGAAGGGTTCTGGGTTCAATTCCAGTCAAGGGCACATGCCCTGGTTGTGAGCTGGATCCCCAGTGTGGGGTGTGCAGAAGGCAGCCAATCAATGATTCTCTCTCATCATTGATGTTTCTAACTCTCTCTCCCTCTCCTTCCTCTCTGAAATCAATAAAAATCTATAATAATAAAAGCTTAATATGCTGATTAGACCGAACAGCTGAACGACCTTCTGGATGTCATTCTGGACGTCCTTCCTGATGAAGCCATGGTGGCGGGGGCTGAGGCAGAGGCAGTTAGGGGTGATCAGGCAGGCAGGTGAGCAGTTAGGGGCAATCAGGCAGGCAGGTGAGTGATTAGGGGCGATCAGATAGGCAGGCAGAGGTGGTTAGGGGCATCAGGTAGGCAGGCGAGTGGTTAGGGGCGATCAGGCAGGCAGGTGAGTGGTTAGGGGCAATCAGGCAGGCAGGTGAGCTGTTAGGGGCATCAGGCAGGCAGGCGAGTGGTTAGGGGCGATCAGGCAGGCAGAGTGGTTAGGGGTTGTCAGGCAGGCAGGCAGAGATGGTTAGGGGTGATCAGGCAGGCAGACAAGCAGTTAGGGGTGATCAGGCAGGAGGTGAGTGGTTAGGGGTGATCAGGCAGGTAGGCAGGCGAGTGGTTAGGAACCAGCGGTCCCAGATTGCGAGAGGGATGTCCGACTGCTGGTTTAGGCCTGATCCTGCGCATGGGTCCCAGATTGCAAGAGGGTGCAGGCCGGGCTGAGGGACCCCTTACCCCGCATGAATTCATGCACCAGGTCTCTATAAAAATATAAATGACCTGCTAATGGGATGAGGTGGACTAGGAGAATGGAGGAGTTCACATCTGAAGGTTTGAATTTAGAGAAAATGAGAAATCCCTTGGAAAAAAACAACAACCTGTGGACCAACCAATAAACAACCTGCCACCCCAACCTCCCTCAACCCCATGTTTACCTCCAGCTACTGCTCTCTCTGCTTCCCTTTACAGCAGAACTTTCTAGAAACTGACCCAGCTTTGCTCCTCCCCATGCCACAGTGGCTGCTCTGGTTTCCAAATTTAGTGGTTACCTTTTCTGCCCACAGCTCAGAGTTGTTTGACACAGCTTAATACTTCCTCCTTCCTAAAACTCTTTATTTTGCTTACAAAGACTCACCCTCCCGCCAGCTTTTCCTATATCTCCTGGCTAATTCATCTCCCTCTCATCCTTCTTCTCTGATTTCTATGTGTTGTGTCTGGGCTGTTTCCTCTTCTCTGTCTTCATCAATGAGCTCCATTTGGCTGTCTGAAAGGCATTTTAAAGCGAGTATGCCCAAGGTGGAATTCTTTTTAAAAAAAATATGTACTTTATTGATTTTTTATAGAGGAAGGGAGAGGGATAGAGAGTTAGAAACATGGATGAGAGAGAAACATCGATCAGCTGCCTCCTGCACACCCCCTTCTGGGGATGTGCCCGAAACCAAGGTACATGTCCTTGACCGGAATCGAACCTGGGACCCTTGAGTCTGCAGGCCGATGCTCTGTCCACTGAGTCAAACCAGTTAGGGCCCAAGGTGGAATTCTTGGACTCTATTCCCCTCCCCATCACACTCCCCAAACTCATCCCTCCTGTAGCTTTTCCCATCTCAGTTGTTTAGGCCAAAATTCTTGGTATCACCCCTGACTTCTCTATATTCTTACTCCCCACATCCAACCCATCAGCACAGCCTGTTGGCTCTGCCTTCATACTGCATCCGGAGCCAGACCACTTCTCACCATCTCCATGACTGTCAGTCTCGTCCAGTCCATCTTCAGCTCTCATCTGGGCCATTGAGGTAGTCACCTTTTAGCTGGCCTCCCTGCTGCCACGCTTTGCCTCCTTACAGTCTGTCTTCAACACTGCAGCTGCAAGGATCCTCTGAGTCTAAAATCACATCTCTGTTCTGCTTTCAACCCTCCCTGCCATGCTTCCTGTTTCCTTCAGTAAAAGACAAAGTTCTTACCGTGGCACTAGACCAGTGATGGCGAACCTATGACACGCGTGTCAGAGGTGACACGCGAGCTCATTTTTTTGGTTGATTTCTCTTTGTTAAATGGCATTTAAATATATAAAATAAATACCAAAAATATAAGTCTTTGTTTTACTATGGTTGCAAATATCAAAAAATTTCTATATGTGACACGGCACCAGAGTTAAGTTAGGGTTTTTCAAAATGCTGACACGCCGAGCTCAGAAGGTTCGCCATCACTGCCCTAGAGGCTGGCACCTAGTGGGGGCTTTATAAATACTCGTTGAGTGAATGTCAGATTTTGAGAAGAGGGGCTTTGAAGCTCTTCAGGCCCTTGCTGAGGACCCCTCCCAGGCCTGCTTCCTAAGAGCACCCTTGGTCTTGGAGGGGTGGGGAAAGGAGAGGCCTGGGCAGCCCTTCCTCTGGGGGAAGCTGCAGGTTACTCCGTGGGAGTGTGGGCCACAGAGCAGCCTCCTGCTCCGGACCATGTCTCTCCTCTCTTATTTCAGGGTCACCATGTGGATGGGGCTGGGGAGCTGGAGAGATGGCCTTTTGGGTGAGGATCTGAACTGGGCCGAGGAGGGGGCGGGGGACAGTCAGTGGCTAGACTGGCAGCTCTGAGGGCCGCAGAGCCTTTTCTGAGTTCCTAGGGCTTGGGGTAAAAGCACTTCCTGTCTGCGGGTCCGGCTGGGATGCCACACGCAACCCGCAACCCCCGCTGCTCCTCCGGGGGACGCCCAGGGAGCACTCAGAGGTTTCCTCTGACTTTTCTGGCAGAATTCCAGGAGGGCCCAGAAGACCTGGCCCAGTCCTTCGTATGGTTCCCCTGATGCTGCTGCCACAGGCTTTGGCTCTGGGTGGCCCGGCCTGCTGGGCTTCTCCAGCTCGGGGTTGGGGGGGCGTCTTTTAACTGATAGATTTGGGGTTGATGGGGAGGGAAATGTCTTCAATCTAAAAGCTCTTCAAAACTTACATTTTTCTCTTCTCCTCTCCACCCTGTCGTTTCTCTTTCCCCCTTTCCTTCTCTGCCCTTGTTTCCTCCCCCTTCCCCTCCTTCCTGTCAATCTGTAAAACAAACCTATTTAAAAAATCCACTTATCTGTTCCATCTGCAGCTGGGCGCAGGATAAAGCTGCTGCCTCCCTTGGGAGTTGGCTTTTGCGCTCTGGGCCTTCGTCAGCTCTGTTCCTGCGGCAAGTGGCGGAGGATCCCAGGGCACTGCCTCTTGGCCTGGGGCCCCGCCAGCCAGGCCTCCAAGGCTCTGACCCAGATAGGCAGGACGTAGCCCTTTCTCTCCTCTTCCTGCTCACTTTTCCTCTGGAGGGGGACCCAGATGTCAGGCAGGAGACTGGGCGACGTCAGCCAGCCTTTGCGCAGTAGCAAAGCTGCATGGGCTCTGGAAGCCACCCCTGTCCGTGTGGACTGTGGGCTCCTCGTAAACGCCACCTCTGCCTGCTCGCCTCTCCCCTGGGAGAGCGCAGGGCCTGCGGGCAGGATTTGCTGGAGGGCACGTCCTCCCCCCCTGGCTTGTGTTCCTGGACTCAGGTGAGCCGTGCCACAGCACCAGGTGCTACGCCAACAAGGTCATGGCCATGTCCTCGCTCAGCCAGACAGGAATGTATCGTTCAGCACTGTTGGAGGTGCAGGGGGATGTAAGGAGCCCAGCCGTGGTCCCTGGAAGCTTGGCGTTTGCACAGCAGGTGAGAACCATCCTCACATGCAGGACCCTGATGGATCAGGAAGACTGAGTGCAGTGGGCCCCAGGCTCTGCCGTGGGGCACGGAATGTGTGCTGTGGGAAGGCAGAGTGGGGGGCTCGGGAGGCTGCGGCCTTCCCTTCATTCATCCTTCCCTCCACCCCTCCACTCATTCACTTCCACAGGAACGGGACCACAGGGTCTTGCAGTCACAATTCTTGAGTTTGAGTTCTAGTTCCCGGCTAAGTAGCTGTGCTTCCTTTGACGAATCAGCCTTCCCCAAGCCTCAGCTGCCCCACCTACAGGTAGGAAGGAAACATCACTCCCTGCCCGGACCCTCTTCGCGGAGCTGTGGTTGCAGAGAAGGCGATAATAAACGTTTTTAGTGCAGATTGTTGTACAATGTCAGGTCTTCACCGGCAGTGTGAGGGCCTGTGGTGTACGCGTGCGGCGCTGGGCTCCACGCGCCCTACGGAGCCGGCTAAGACTGTTCCTGCCCTCGGGGCGCTTGCCGCCTGGTCAGCAAATAGACACATTTCTCAGAGAATCTGGCTAGAACAGGGGTGGGCAAACTTTTTGACTCGAGGGCCACAATGGGTTCTTAAACTGGACCGGAGGGCCGGAACAAAAGCATGGATGGAGTGTTTGTGTGAACTAATATAAATTCAAAGTAAACATCATTACATAAAAGGGTACGGTTTTTTTTTTTTTTTTTTTTATTCATTTCAAACGGGCTGGATCCGGCCCGCGGGCCATAGTTTGCCCACGGCTGGGCTAGAAGCTTCTCTTCATGCTTTCTCTTGGGGCACTGCCCCAACACAGCCACCAGCCTCTTCAATTCACTCAACAGATAGTAACCGAGTGCCCTCAGGAGCAGCCCATGTTCGGGGGCACGCGGGCGGCCTGCCAAGGCTCCGGGAGCCCCACCGGGACTTAAAGCTGTGCTTGGCTCCTCCAGCCGAAAGGCTCTGTGTCCTCTCGTCCCTCCACACTCACTAAGTTCTGCCGCCAGGCCTCCAGGAGCGCCTCTTTGTTGGCTGATTTTCTGGCTGGCCCAGGAGTGGCCTCTTCCTGTCCCTGTTTGGTCTGGCCACCGGGGGCAGGGAGGAGGTCTGGGAGGGGATGACAGAGGCCCTGGCAGGAACCCTTAATTCTCAGCGGCCCCAGCTGCCTGCAGAGACTGACTTCATCATGCCTCCCGGGAGAATAACGCTGTGTCCACGGACAGAGCCTTCTAGCGTTATTGACATTGATGCATCATCTTGTCACTTCGCTGACCAGGGCAGCTGGAAATGATTCAGCGGGAAGTGAAACAGCAGCCTTTTCTGAGCCTGGTTCCCCGCGGCAGGTGCTGCGTCTGCTCCCTGGGGTCTTCCGTGTTCTGGTTTGTTGATGGGTTGCATCAGAAGAGCAGAAGGCAGATGTGGCAGACCGCGCCCCCCCCCCCCCCCCCCCCCCCAGTCCATTTCGCTAGATGCCTCTGGATTCTCTATATTTTTAAACCAGTGAGTATATATTAATATTTACAATCAAATGTAAAAATCAGAAATCGAAGGATGGTCTCTCACTCAGTGTACCCTTTGAAACAACCCAGAATGGTGTATCAGTACTTAGAAGGATGTTTTGTAGGCATTCAGCAAATGAAAAATAATTTTCTCAAAACAACAACAACACACAAAAACAACAATAACAAAAAAACCTCAGATTGGTCTAGGAGGGCACTCTAAGGCCTTTGAGCTTTACTTTTTCCAAAAGAGGATTTAATAAATGATCCCAGTGACTCAGCTGCCAGCTCTCAGACACCAGGACTGCTGTGGGGGCGGCGGGAGGGGAGTGGGACTGACGCTGAGGCCTCCAAAGCTGGAGTGTGACAGAGAGGAGCCATCCCCAAGCTGCCCTCCAGGGTCCCTTAGAGTCCCAGCTTTGACACTTACTTGCTGTGGGGCCTTCCATAAGTCAGGTAACCTCTCTGAGCCTCAGTTTCTTCATCTGTAAAATGGGAGAATAATTCTGAATCATAGGGTTGTTGAGAAGATTAAAATAATTAGTGCATGTAAAGAGCTTCACATAGTGCTTACTAAGTATTAGTTTGTATTATGATGTTGATAACCTAGAATAATAAAAGCGTAATATGCTAATTAGACTGGACATCCTTCTGGACAAAGCCAGGGCTGCGAGGGAAGCCCGAGACCCGGGTTCCGGTGCCGGCAGCCGGGGGAAGGAAGGCCTAATCTTGCACGAATTCCGTGCATTGGGCCTCTAGTTAATGATAATGATGGAAGATACTTCTTTTATCTCTACTATCCATGTCCAGAGGAGTAATGCAAGGTCAGGAGAAGAACCAGTTACCAGGGAATGAATGACATGAGCTGAGTAACAGATCAAACTGGTGGGGATTGGGTAAACCGTCTCAGACCCTTGAGCATGGAGTTAAGGTCATTTAGAGCAACAGCCGAGAAGACCTAATTGCAGTGGAGATAAAGGCTTGCCCTGTTCACTCTAACTTAGTCCCTGAGCTCTGCGGGTTTATGAGCGCCTCATCTGCTTATTCATTCCTCAGTTCATTCAGTGCCAGCAGCTATGCTGGGAGCTGGGCCTGTGGGCAGGGTGTACATTAGAGTCCAGTGAAGGGGCCAGAGCGGTGGCTCATCAAGGCCCTGTGTTCTCGCTGAGTCAGGAGGCGAGCCTGGCCAGGGGAACAGGTTTCTGCTCATCACTTGGCGATCGTGGTTATTCAGTGGTGCTCCAGGCTGTCGAGCCCTTCCCTTGCGCCTTCCAGCCATAGAATATACTGCAGGGTTCATGCTCAGATTCTAGTATGCCGCCGGAGGCTCTCACAGTTATCCCATCCTTCCTTTCCTACTGTCCCCGAGAAAGAAGCCAGTGTGGGGAGGAGGCAAGAGGTTTAACGACGCTGGGTTTGGTTCATCTGCACTGGGCTCTGTAGGCTGGGTTAGAGCATGTTGTTGGTGAGATGAGATTGCAGTCCTGGTTCTTGGGGGCCGAGTCAGCTACGCTTAGTTGCTTGGTCACAGGTGGAACCCTGTGCTCTGGACAGTTATCTCCCAAAGATGCAAGAATGAGGATGGGCCCCGTGCCCTGTCTGGAAGGTAGCTCCAAGTATTTGTCTTTCCAATGAGTGAAACAGATAGGGAAGGGCATTATTAATTGAATAGACCAGACATTATTAATTGAATAGATCAGACATATTTGCCCTGATATGCTATGCTCTGAGCCTACAGAGACTGTCATTTAGTTTGAACTAATGATGAAAATCACTAATCTGGTGACAGAGTAATAACTTATTCAGAAGAGTTAAGACTTAAGAGGCTTAGGAATAGTGTGGGGACATGGCTTAGCTGGGCGACTGGTCTGCTCTGTGATAGGGTGACAACCAGTGCTGTTGGGTGGTTTCTTAGCACAGAAGGTTTCACACACCGCTGTGCTGGGCACTGTGAAGGGGCACTTCTCCCCTAGGAAGTCAGCCAAGACCTGGGACCACTTTGTAAGCTGTGTGTCTTTTTTTCAGGAGCACCATTTTTTTTGGTTCCATTCAATAGTTGATGTTTATTTATTACTAGGGGCCCAGTGCACGAATTCGTGCACCTTGAAAGGAATTGTGGGCCGCGAGGCTGCCGTGGGCACAGAGGCAGGTCTTGGCCCATACTCCTCCCCCCTGCCTGGCCCCTCCCAGCATGCCCCCCCTCTTCCCTTCGGCCCCCGTCCTTTGTCTGCCAGCAGCCCTTCCGCCACCGCTGCTCCCATGCGCTGATGGCTCTGGCCCTGCTTGCATCTACTGATGTCGTGGGGCAATTGGGGCTGGCACCAGCAGTGGGTGCGAGCAGTGGCTGCTCCCCTATTGCCCCTCAGGAGCAGGGGAGGTGGAGAAGCCTGAGGGGTGATCAGGGCTGGCAGCCACTGCTCGCACCCACTGATGGCGAGGAGCGATTGGGGTTGGCGCTGGGTGCCGGCAGCAGGTGTGAGCGGCAGCTCCAGCACCGGCAGCTGGTGTGAGTGAGGCCGGCGCTGGCAGCAGGTGCAAGTGCCAGGTGGGACTGCGGCATGCGGGAACAAAGAATTTTCACTAACCAGCAGAGGCAGTAACCACCCTGATGACAGCGACCGACGCCCTGCCTTGGTCTGGTGTCCCTCCTCACCTGCTCCACCATCCTGCCCTGACCGACGCCCACCGTGTTCCTTGCTCTGCTGCCTGCTGCCGATGCCTCCCATGCTCTTTGCACACCCCCTGGTTGTCAGTGCATGTCATAGTGACCGGTTGTTTGGTTGTTTTGTTGTTTGGTCTGTTTGCATATTAGCCTTTTATATAGGATGACTATCTATTGTTTATTGTTGAGCCAAAGAGGGTGCTATAATTAGGTTTTCTTTTTTGTTTAACCTTCCCCCCTCTACCCCCTGAGTTAATGATTAACTCATGTTCTCCCTATTAGCATAGTTTTCTATGTACCTATGTTTTTCTATTTTTTCTACCGTAATTCCTTAATTTTTTTTCTGCCCAAAGCTTGCACCCATTAGATATCCTCTCAATTCCATTCTTTCCATCAGGAGATCTCACTTTCAGAGCTCGTTCTCCTTTACTGGGCTGTTGCTTCTGAATGCAAGAAAAGGTGCAGGGAGTAAAAATTTCTGAGCTCTTGTGTACTCCATATAGTCTCTTCTCCTCTCACACTTGGTTGATAGTTTGCCTGGGTATAAAATGTTAGGTTGAAAGCAATTTTCTTTCAGAATTTTGAAGGTATTACATTATTGCCTACTAGGTTCTAGAGTTGCTGTTGAAAAGCCTAATGATCTGATGCTTTATATTTCTTTGCATATGGCGTGTATTTATATTTTCTCTCTGGAGTTGTTGAGGATTTTTCATTTACCCAGGTGTTCTGAAACTTCCTGACAATATTTGGAATATATCTTTTGTTATTCATGTGCTGGGTACTTGGTGGACCCAGACTCAAGTCTTTTAGTTCTGGGAAATGTTCTTGTACTGATTCTCTGATAATTTGCTCCGATTATGGTGAAACAACACCCATTTTATTGGTTGCCTTGGCAATGGATGGCTCATCTGTACTTCATAATGTCTTTCTAGAACCTTTATTGGTTAGATATTGTATCCTCTGATGTTTTTATCTTCTCTGTTTCATTTTCCATATCTTTGTTTTTTGTTTTACTTTTTGGGAGACTTCCTCAACTTAGTCTTTCAATCATTTTTTTGTTTTCTAAGGTCTCTCTCTTTCCTGATCATTCCATTTTTATAGTACTCTCTCTTCATGTCATGGATACAAAATGTTTTCTCTCTGAAGGTTTTAATTTATAGTATTTTTAACGTTTCCATTGGTTCCTTACATTGTCTGTTTTCTTCAGGTTCCTCTGGATGTCTGGCCATCCTTAGTCATCTCTCTGTACCCAAGAACAAGGCACTAGAAAGTGGATTGGGGACTCGGTGTGCTTGGGCTGGTGTGCCCCCTGGGGGCTTCCATGCGGGGTGATAGTTGGGTAGCAAGTTGCCTTTCCATTGGAGGAACCCAGGTGTGGTCTTTTCTGACAGATCATTCAGTTTCTCATGGTGCTGAGGGTTGGAGAGGTCATCTGGCTGGTGAAGGAGGGATAGGTTGGGGGGTGGGTTCCCCCAGGTCATCCATCCTGGTCTGTCTTCCAGATGCCTGTGATCTCTTGTAGGCTGAATTTTTTTCCACTACATTTGCTTTTGTCAGTTCACACTTTAAGAAATAAACAAAAAAAACCCCACTATTATTTCAAAGGGGCTTCAGAGAAGCATAATAAATGCAATGCATGTGGTCAATTTGATATGTTCATTATGGAAGTCTCAACAGGCTTAAGACTATATCTATTTCTATCTCTGTCTCTATATCCATATTCATATGCATAATTATATATATCGCTCCTAGGGAAGTGAGGGAGAACTACTTAAAATTATTTTTTATTGTGATACGTGTCATACACCCAAGCCAAATCATAAAATAAGCACCCGTACACTTGCCATCCAGGTCAAGAAATACTAGCAGGCCGGGAAGATGCCGCTATTCTGTGCTTTTTGACTCCATGGTTTTGCGAGTTTGATTCTGAAACTGCCTGAGGCCGTGACCTTGTGAGCTGGCCGCCTTTGCTCTGACCATGACGTAGCTCCCTCAACGGAGGCCAGGCCGTGCCAAGCAGAACCGCTGACCCCGTGTCGGAAGCTGCTCACGCGGCAGTTTCCAGGGGATGCGCTGCGTAAAGGGCTGGATGAGACGTGCACGTAGTTGGCGATGTCCTCAGTGCCGGGGAAATGGAGCCTCTTGTGCAGCGGGGTGACTCGCCTGCCACGACTCCTAGGCACTCGCCCTTCCCTCAGCTTCCCCACTCCACTCCATCCGGGCGGGGTCCTCCCTCTCTCACTTCTCCTTTCCAGTCCCCACTGAGCACTTCTGTTCCTTTCGGCCTTTTCAGCCCTACCTGCCCCCCTCCCCCGCCCCCCCCAGCCTCTCCTCCCATGGCCTCAGCCTCCACCTTTGTTCTCCTCACACCTGTCTCTTTCGGCTTCAGTTCTTCTCGGATCTCACTGGGTGTCCCAGGGGCCATGCAGTGTGACCAGAACGAATGAGTTATCAGCTGCCTCTTGCAAACCCAATTCTCCTTGGTCCGTGTCATGGTTGAAGCATTGATCATTCAGTTTTCAGAAGTCTTTTCACGTGTTTAGCGCTCTCTTCCTCCTTTACCCGCAGTCACCAAGTGCTCTTCATTTTGCCTCTGAGATGCCTTATGGATCTGACCCTCTTGTTTCATTTCCATGGCCATAAGCACAGGGGAGCCCCTCCCGTTCATTCCTCCCTCCGTCTCCTCCCCTTCCTGTCCCTCTGTCCGCCTCTCTGCTGCCATGGAGCCCTCCAGCAAAGCCCTGCAGGTCAGCCAGGCCCTGCCTCCGGAACCTGCAGCTCCCCTTTGCCCACAGATACAGTCAGATTGCTTAGTGCCTGGTTCCCAAATTTCAGCCATCAGCAAACCACCCTCACTGTTTCCATCATGTCTGTGTGCCACCTGTGCTAGTTACTTACTCGTTTCCTTTAACTGGCTCAGTGTAAAACCATGCATAAACTAGGTTTCGAAGGCAGTGTCACTACCATAAAAGGAAAATCAGAGTGGCCTTGTCACAGATGGAAGGTCACTGTAGAAGATCAATAACTATGACAATCAAGACCACCCCAGATCACCTCGGCTGCCAGTGGGGCAGCATGCGCCCCACTCTGGGCAGGTGTGGTGGGGCGCCCGCTCAGTGGGCTCCTGCTCTTCCCCACCGCAGTGGGCACAGAGGTTTACACTGGGGACTGTGGGCCAGACTGCCTGGTCCAAGCTTTGCTCTGCTGCTCTCCATTGGTGGGAACCTGGGCAAGTAACTTAACTCTCGGAGTCTCAGATTCCCCATCTGTAAAGTGGGATGAATGATACTTGTCGTAAAGGTTGTGGTGAGTATTAAATGAGATAGGATATGGGGATCACTTCAAACAGTACCTAGGACGTGTTAAACCTTCAGGACTGTGTGCTAGTTTTCACTTCTTCCTGAGCCTCCCTTGGTCCCTCATGCAGCCACAGCTTGATGGCCAGGCCATGGCCTGGGGTGATCAGTCACACCTGGCACACCTCCTTTGCAGCCCTGGCCTCTGCCGTCAGTCCACTCCTTACTGGGCACCTAGAGCCCTTGGGCCCCTGCCCCTTCCCTCCCCTCACACAGCGCCCTGGCGCGCAGGCTTCGTGTAGAAACCAGCGGTGCTTTCTGGTATGTGACTACTCTCTTCCCGCACATCCTGCTGAGGTGGCCTGGGATCTGTGCAGCTTGCCCGCCTCTCCAGCCTCAGTGTTCTTGTCTTTGTGATTGGGCTGTTGATGGTTTATAGTGTTTGTCCCGGGCTGCTGGTCTCTGTGTCCATGAGCTCTGGGGTTGGGTGTGCACATGGTGGGGGAAGGTTGCTGTTTTGCATCCCCTGGGGAGTTCTGAATTATCAAAGGTCTAGCCCAGTGATGGCGAACCTTTTGAGCTCGGCGTGTCAGCATTTTGAAAAACCCTAACTTAACTCTGGTGCCGTGTCACATATAGAAATTTTTTGATATTTGCAACCATAGTAAAAAGAAGACTTATATTTTGATTTTTATTTTATATATTTAAATGCCATTTAACAAAGAAAAATCAACCAAGAAAATGAGTTCGTGTGTCACCTCTGACACGCGTGTCATAGGTTCGCCATCACTGCTCTAGGTGGTGCTCCAGGATCCACTTTGAATATGCACGGGGATAGGCTGTGACTCCAAAGTCCAGGGTGCCAGGTGCTGACAGGTGAGCAACACCTGCTCCTCCCCACCGGGGTCTCCCAGGGGGTCTCCCAGGGGCATCGGGGGCTCTCCCTCCACCTGCTGGAGCCTCATTCCCGAATGCCGTTACCCCTCTCCTCCCTCCACCCCTCTGCCAGCTCTGCTGGGCTCGTGTTTCTCTCCCCGTCCACATGGGCCCCCACGGGGTGGACACTCACGTCTTCACCCCTGGGTCTCCATTGGGGTTTGTGTATGTGCAGGACCTGGTGGCCCCCACACAATGGCTGTGCTCCCCTGTCCCTGCCTCCCAGGCTGTGTCCAAAGTATGTGGGCATCTGTGTTCCCCAGATTAGAAGCTGTCCCTGCCTCCCCTCCACCCTCTGGCTGGCATTGTGCCTTGGCCCCTCCGTCAGGCCCACTCCTTCCAGCTCACTTGACAGCAGCCTTGGCAACAGTAACAGTGGCGACCAGGCCTGTGTTTTTGCTGAGGACCAGGCCCTGTGCTGAGCGGGTTACAGGCCTGATCACACCGCCTGGTCGGGTGCTGGTATTTTACAGATGAGGAGGCTGAGGGGCAGAGAGGTGACGTGGCTGATCAGGGTCACAGGGGTGGCGCTGGAATTCTAACCCAAGCCTGTTGGACCGTAAAGCCAGCGCTTTTGATCCATTGCACATACTGCCCACCAGCCTCCCTCGAGGCCCGAGCCTGGCCCTCTGCTCCAGCCTGCTGCCAGGGTGTCCTGCACACATGGATGGAACTTCTGGAATGTTTCCCACCCGTGGGGATGCCGCAGCACTGCTGGCTGGTAGAATGCGGGCTCCGTGATTGTGCCACTGGGCCTTGTGTCTCTAAAGGCAGCAAGGTGGGCATGGGCCCTCAGCCCCCACCTAGCCCGGTCCACGCAGCCATCCCCCTGGCCCAGCTCGCCCAGTGAGCACATAGTTCCCAGTCATCACGAAAACTGTCTAAGACTCGTCACATGGAGAAGCTGAGCACACTTTTCTGAGTCCTGTGCAGGAAAGTTGGAAGTTCATAGGAGTTGTGAGTTAGTGTGCCCATTCTGCAGAGGGGAAAGCTGGGGTTTTTGCTAAGACTCTGAGGGTCCAGCTTGTCATCATCCTGGCCTCTGATTTCCTTTCTCTACCAATTGTGCCCGTTTCATATGATGATTTCTCTTGAAGTTCTTTATTTTTTTATATTGTGTTAATGCTATTTTATTTCTTTTAAAAATTTTATTTATTGATTTTTACACACACACACACACACACACACACACACACAGACAGACATCAATTTGCTGTTGCACTTATTTCTGCATTCCTTGATTCATTGGTTGATTTTTGTATGTGCCCTGACTGGGGATTGAACCCGCAACCTTAGTGTATCAGGATGAGAACTCCAAAAGTCTCTCCCAGGGGATGACTCTGCTGTACGCACTTAAGAGTTCTGGGAGCACTCTTTTCCCTCTTTTCATTCTTTCCTTCTTTCCATCCTTCCTTCCTTCATTTTATTGAGCTGCAGTTCACACATAAGATGTTGCTTTCAACAGCGGGGGGTAGTAAGGAAACGCTGCTCAGCATCTCAGGCATCGCCGTAAAGCAAGAACTTGCACACAGCCTGGCCCCGTGGGCACCACAGGCAGCCGGAGAAGAAGTTAAACAGCAGGATGACAGCAGTGGAGCTCAGTCAGCCCCTTCTCTCTCCTTCCTTTAAAAAATGGATATATAGCCCTAACCAGTTTGGCTCAGTGGATAGAGCATCGGCCTGCGGACTCAAGGGTCCCAGGTTCAATTCCAGTCAAGGGCATGTACCTTGGTTTCGGGCACATCCTCAGTGGGGAGTGTGCAGGAGGCAGCTGATCGATGTTTCTCTCTCATCGATGTTTCTCTCTCATCAGTGTTTCTAACTCTCTATCCCTCTCCCTTCCTCTCTGTAAAAAATCAATAAAATATATTTTTAAAAAATTGATATACAACTTACATGTAATAAAATTTACCCTTTTAAGGTGGATAATTCAGCGGTTTTCAGTATATTCACAACATTGCACAACCATCACCACTGTGTAGTTCCAGGACATTTTATCACCTCACTCTATACCCCCAGGCCCATGAGGGGTCACTGCCTATTCCCTCCTCCCACAGCTCTGCAGCCACCGACTACCTTCTGTCGCCGGATTTGCCTGTTCTGGGCATTTCATGTAAATGGAATCATACAATATGTGGTCTCTTGTGTCTGGCTTCTTTCACGTAAGCGTTCCGTGTTCGAGGTTGTCCGAGTTGTGGCATGTCTCACTGCTTCTCTCCTTTTCATGGCTGAGTAATATTCCCTCGTGGGGAAAGACCACACTTTGTTTACCCACCCGTTGGTTAATGGGCACTGGGGTTATTCTGCCTTTGGGCTGTTGTGAGTGATGTTTTCCATTCCTCTGGGTTTGGTTTTCCCTGAAGCTCTTTGCAGTGGCCAGCTGTCTCCATGTCTCTAGCCTGGCTGTTTGGAAAGCGAGAGAACGCAGAGCCCAGCGTGGTGGCTGGCGGGAGGCTGGCGTGGGGGGAGACGCAGATGCCCACAAGGGGAGGGCGGGCTTAAACCTGGCCCACAGCCGTCCGGAGGTAGGTGGGCATTTTCCCTGTTAATTATTAACCGACGGTTATGATCCGAGAGGAGATCCCTGGGGCTAGAATTGGTGCTTAGTTGAGATGCCAGAAATGTTTTCAAAGACATTTAAACAGTCCTGGACCCTTGATTCTCTCTCTCTACGAGGAGACCGGATCACCATTTTATGAGTCATGATAACAATAAAGATGGTGATTATAATAATGGTCTGCATTTATATAGGACTTTATTTTTCATTTCATAGCCATCACTTTCAATTCCTTAGACCATTGTCACCCCCATCTGCAGATGAAGGAACAGGGACACAGAGAGGTGAGGTGATTTAACCAAGGTCACACAGTGGGGTAGCAAGAAGAGCCGGACTTGAACCCAGGAATCTCTTGATTCGTAGTGTAGGGCATTTTCATAGAAATGTGTGAGGGATGATGGCTGCAAGGATCTCAAGTGGTCTGAGGCAGAGCCAGCGGAGGCTGGAGGTGAGGACCCTGGATGCCTGGGTGCTGAAAGTGGGGTCCTCCCCCCGCCCCCCCGGGGCCTGCCCAGTTCCCTACAAACAGCCCCATCTGGATGAATTGTCCTTTGGTTTTTCAGCTTCCCCCCCAGGCTCTTTGATCATTTCCTCCTGAGATTTGCATTTGGCCAAAGGTGGCTAGAACCTCATTTGGCTAAATCCAGTGAGCACCTCTCCTGGCCTCCCTGAGCCCTCCCAGGATCGCCCTGGCTCTGGGGAAGGAACGCTGAGTACAGGAGCTCAGTGCCATGTGGCTCCAGGAGGGAGGCATGCTGAGTGGGCAGTGCCCTAGACCCCCTTAGGCGGGAGGAGGGCTCCTGTCCTGTCCATTCACGCCTGCTCTTACCACCTGCTCTTAGCTGAGTGAATGCCCTTCCTCTCCTCCTCGGCCTTCTCTCTGCCCTCCTCCCCCCCCTCCACTCCCATCAGCAGCCCCTCCTGTGCGTCCCTGTGGGGGTCCTGGACCCTGAGTCCTTAGAGCCGCAGGTGGGCATTTGGCTGTCTTGGTTGAAGTTTCCAGTCTCACTGCTATGATACAGGTCAAGATCACTGTGGGCTACTAGAAAGATGTTACAGAGAGTAGCGAGGGTCCCACCTCTGCTAATAATTTACTCTTCACTTATAAAAATTAGATCAGATTCAAGGTCACCCCTTGATAGACCCGTGTCACTCTCACCTACTCATGTGTGACGTTTGCCTGAGAAAGGGCTGGAACTGCATCGAGCACTGTAGTTCTTATCTCAGTGCCAGCCAGTAACCGGGCGGGCTGGCTGTCCTTGGGAGGGTGGCTGGCACTCGAATGTCATTGGTTGTGAAGGCCGGGGCAGGACAAGGTGGGGCCCAGCTGACCACAGCAGGGGTGCGAGGCTGAAGCCGGGATTCCATCCTCCTTGTTTTGGGTCCTCTAGTTACAAAGCCAAGGCTAGAGCCTGGGACTTGGGCAGTGTTTTGTTTCCTAGGGCTGCGTAACCAAGTAGCACAAATCAGCGGGGGTGGTGGGGGGTGGGGGTGGGGTGGGGGGGGGGCTTGAAATAACAGACATTTATTGCCTTCGTTCTGGAGGCTAGAAGTCCAAAGTCAAGTGTCAGCAGGGCCAGGCTCCAGGCATCGCTCGGGAAATCCTTCTGGTGGGAGACACCCTGAGCTCCCACTTGAGAGTCCTCATCGCTCCCTGGAGGTTATTCCAGCATCCGGGGCGAACAGGCTGGCGCTGGGGAGAGGGGCTCAGTCCAGGGAGGGTTTGGTACGGGGGCCCTTTGTCTGGGATGCAGGGAGCATCTGCTCTGGCCTCATGGGAGTGGACATCTTGTGCCTTATGGAGGGAACCATGTACATGAGCGTCCCTTGGCCACCGGTGTCAAAACCTGCCAGTATTGCCCTCCCCTAGAGTGTGTGTTTTTGGAGAGCCAGGGCAGCTATTGGTCAGGTTGGCTCACAAGCCATCTCCAGGGGAGCAGGCCAGAGGTCCTCAGCTAACCCCCAGCTGTCCTATAGTTTCTGGGGGGAGGAAGGGGAGGCTTGCCTCCCCTCCCCTCCCTGCATGCTTTTCCCTACTAGGCTCCCAGCCCCCAAGGGGAGCTGCCTTCCTCTGTCCTCACCTCAGGGGACCTGAGGGTGGTGCTCCTTATCCTTGATCATTCTTCCTCCCTTCCCTTTCCCCACCGTGGCTCTCAGGGGGGGCAGCCCATAGAGGAGGGACCGTGGCTGCTTGGGAGAGGGCAGAGTGGCAGGAGGGGTGGGCCTGGGTGGACCACAGGCAGGTGAGGGCCGGAGCAGCCAGGCTGGATCCCACGGTGGAAGGGAAGGTTGGTGGTTCTGGCTGAGAGCTAGAAGAAGCTGCGTTCATTCGTGTGTGTGTGTGTGTGTGTGTGTGTGTACGTGTGCTGAGTGTTGGCCCTGCTGGTTCTTGAGCTAGCTATAGTCTGCATCAGGAGGGAGGAGACCCCTTCTCCAGCCATCAGAGTGAGGCCAACGTCCAAGAAGAAAGGAGGAGGAAAGCCGGGCCTCGTGGTTCAGTGGTTGAGCGTTGACCTATGAACCAGGAGATCATGGTTTGATTCCCGGTCAGGGCATATGCCCGGGTTGCGGGCTCCATCCCCAGAAGGGTGCATGCAGGAGGCAGCTGCTCAATGATTCTCAGTCATCATTGATGTTTCGATCTCTCTCTCTCCCTCTCCCTTCCTCTCTGAAATCAATAAAAATATATTTTAAAAAAACCAAAGAAGCCAAAACCGGTTTGGCTCAGTGGATAGAGCGTCGGCCTGCGGACTGAAAGGTCCCGGGTTCGATTCCGGTCAAGGGCATGTACTTGGGTTGCGGGCACATCCCCCGTGGGAGATGTGCAGGAGGCGGCTGGTCGATGTTTCTCTCCCATCGATGTTTCTAACTATCTATCTCTCTCCCTTCCTCTCTGTAAAAAATCAATAAAAATATATTTAAAAAAAAAAAAAAAAAAAAAAAACCAAAGAAAGGAGGAGGAAGGCAGATGGAGGAGCAGAGGGCGAGTCGGCAGGTTGAGGTTAAGGGGTCACAGGAGCCTCTCCCAGCCAGATGTGCACGCAGCCTCCTTATCGCGCTTCCTGGAGGACAGGCTTCGGGGCAGGCAGGCGTTGTGTCAGGGTGGACAGGGCCCGGGGCACCTGGCCTGGCTTCTTTTAGTCTGGGCCTGTCTGGCTGAGAGGAGCCGGGACAGGGTGGTGACTGGGCCCCAGGACAAGGGTGTGCTCCGGGCAGAGGGCTGGGCTCTGCAGGGTGGGCTTCTCTCGTGCAGGAGGTTGGGGTTGGAGCTGTGACCCCCTTTGGCAGTACGTGCGCTGGAAAGAAGTTCAGAAACATTCTCTCGAGTTGGCAGGGGGTGTCCCTGGGGCGTTTAAGGGGGGCCAGGTGTTGGGCTGACTCAGCAGCTTCAGGCTGGGGCTCTGGAGAAGGAAACAGTTGCAAAGTTGGGGCTTGGCTGGTTCATCCTGATCTTTTGAGGCTCCTCGTACTGTTATCCTTGCCTTCCCTCCCGTCCCAGGACATAACTAGGGCACGTCCAGGACGCCAGAGTCCCACGTCCGGGGCCTCCCCCGGGCTCCGCCCAGCTGGCTGTTGCGTAACCGCTGTCCCGAAGCCGTATCCTACTGCAAACACTCTGCCTGGTGATCAGACTGTGCACTCGCACTCCCTGGTCACTGGAAGGGCCAGATGGAAAGTGGGGGGTGTGCGAGAGCAGGGAACCTGTCGCAATCATGTTGTCATGGCGACACAACTCTGTTTAGCCGTCTCCCCGTGGTCCTAGCCCACAGGGACTAAAATAAGTTTCACCTGCAGCTCACACAGCAGGCAGCCCCTTCCTCCCAAGGTCAGCTGTCTGGCTGGGGTGTGTGTGTGTGTGTGTGTGTGTGTGTGTGTGTGTGTGTGTGTTGAGGGACAGAGGGGCCACAGAGAGGGTGAATAGAAAATGTTCACCCCTCTCCCTTTCTTCTCCCACCCAGCCCCAGTCCTGTACCTCATTAGCCCGGTGGCTCTCAGCCTTCAGCGTGCGTCAGAACCACCTGGAGAGACGGTTAAATGCACATTCCTGGGCCCCGTCACCCGAGAGTCTGGGGTGCACCTGAGAATTTGCATTTCTCGCAAGTTCCTGCTGCTGGAGCAGGGACCACGCGTGGAGCAGCCCTGCTGTGGGCTTTACTCCATCCCAGCCGGGAAATGCCCCCGACTCTGGTTTGCTCAGTGTGTGTTGGACTGTGTGCCCAAGCCCAGCGCTTTGGAGGAGAGAGTGGACGGTGCGGGCAGGCCCTCACTCACCTCTTCTGTGTTCTGTGGCCTCCTCACAGGAAGCAGGAGCTGGCCAACAGCTCGGATGTGCCCCTGCCGGACCGGTCGCTGTCCCCTCCTCTCACGGCACCTCCCACCATGAAGGTAAGAGGCTTAGAACTGGTAAGTGGGGAGGGGTGCAGCTCAAGGCTCTGCTTTGTTTCGGCACCGGCCCAGCTGCCCCTGCCCAGTGAGGGCATGGGGTGCCCAGCCTCCTCTGGAAGCAGCGTTCACCTGAGCTCAGCAGCGCGGGAGGGAAGTGTGACTGAGACTCAGGGGTGTTAGGGTGAGGAAATAGACTGGGCTGATGGGTTTGGCAGGATGCTCCGTAATTAGTGAGAGGCCTTGTGGAGCTGTGGGGTTCCGGAACAAGGGCCCCAGGCAAGAGGAAGCGGGAGCGGTTTAGCATGTAGCTGCAGGCTAGTGCCTTAAGGGGCCACTACCCAGAAGGGCGGGCAGGGCCTGGGGATGGGAAAGGAGGGTCCCATGGGCTGGGACCCTCCTGGTTCTTTTAAAGACATTTTTAGATATGGGTTTTAAATTGATTTCAGAGAGGAAGGGAGAAGGAGAGATAGAAACATCAATGATGAGAATCATTGATCGGTTGCCTCCTGCCCGCAATGGTTCATGGGTCAATGCTCAACCATTGAGCCACACACTGGTCGGGCATCTCCTGGTTCTTGAATGGAACTTGCACGCAGGTCTATCTGCCTCCCACTGGCCTTTTTAGGCTGGCCCTGTCACCCCAGTGCCTGCAGGAGAGTTGCCTTAGAGGTTCTGGGTAATTCTTTTTCTGTTACCATTTTATTCACAAGTCTCTCTCCTGGGAAACCACATCCCAGGTCCCCATGCCCAGGCCCATCTCATTCCTGGAAAGGAGCTGAGTGACCAGCACCCTCCCCCCACTATGCCCCTCCCCCTTTACCCTAGTCCCCCTTGGTGGCATGGCCACGCACACCTGATGTGGCCCTCAGGGAGGACTTTGGCGCAGGCAGTATCCCTGCCCAGGCAGCAATGCACCTCCCTCCCTTTTCTTCTCCCTCCTTGCATTTTGCCAGGTGAGGGCTGCCTCCTGAATCAGCTGAGGGGACACGGAGGCCAGCCTCCGTCTCTATCCTGGAGCTCTGCTGTGAGGTGACTCACAGGGAAATAGTTAGGGCTCTTCTCTTCCCTGTTCTGGTACTTGTAGTCTAGCTAGGGAGACAAGAGTTGAAAAAATAATTTTAAGAATGAGGGATGGACAGTTCGGTGTGATGATAATTAGGGCTGCTCTCTGTTGCACCCCTTCTTCCCTGAACTAATCTGTTGCAAAGTGATACCCCCAAAGAAAGCAGATAAAAACCCCACCTTTCCATTATCATCTCATATTGAATGTTCACCATGCACAGAGCTGTGTGGTATGCACCGAGGGGCAATATCACTGGATGGCAGCCAGCGCCTGCGCTGGTTGGACTAGGATTCAGAAGTGGTGGGGTACAGGGCTGACTGAGGACCTCTCTGCTCTCTTCCTTGTGGGGTGCCCTGGGGGCACTGACAGCCAGACCACCTCCATCAGCCTAGTCAATGCTGTATCTGAGCCATGGGCTGGGTGGCTTGTTTGCACGGCGGATTGCTGAGAAGCCTATGGCCATTGTGAGGTTCAGCACGTTGGTCTTCAAGAAGGGGTGTGGGGTGCTTGTCTGTGCTCATGGATGGCGGGAGTGTACAGGGAGAACTCTGGAAGTTTTCTAGGAGGAGTCACTGAGTCCTCTTGGCAGTCTTCAGTTGCTCCCATACTCATGTAATTCATTCAACACCCAACATTTTTTTGAATGTCGTATTAGTCAGGACTCTTGGTTTCAAGTGACAGAAACATAACTCACTTTGGCTTAAGAATAAATGGGAATTTATTGCCTTTGTAATGGCAAGTATAGACTCCAGGCACGGCTGCATCCATGACATCTGTCACTTTCTACCTCTTTCCTGTATTGGTTTCATTTTTTGTTAAACTCTGTCTCTGTGATGACAGGAATGTGACAGCTGCTCCTACTTGCTAAGCGAAGAGTCTCTTTTCCCCAGTAGTTCTAACAAAAGGCCCAGAGAGGAAGCTCATTGGCCTGGCTTAGGTCACATGTCTATCTCTGAACCAGTCATTGCAACCAGAGAGATGGAAGGCTCTGACTGGCTAGACTTGGTCTCACCTCCACCATCTAAACCCTAAGAACCAAGAGTGGGAGAGGGGTGGCTCCTCAAAGGAAAATTTAGGTGTTACTCTGAGAAGAATGCTGACCACGTGACATTGTGGTCCCTGTTCTGGAACATGTAGTCTAGCTAGGGAGACAAGAGTTGAAAAAATAATTTTAAGAATGAGGGATGGACAGTTAGATGTGAATATTCCAAAGAAGTACAGCATAACGGGGGAACAATATAAGGTCTGTGGAGGGGGAATCTAACCTAATCTTGGAGAGTGTCAGGGAGGGCTTCTTTGAGGAAATGATGTTTAAGCTGAACCCTGACAGTTGAGCAGGAGTCAACTGAGGGTGGAGGAGGGTGTTATAGACACTTACTACTCGAAGTGAGGCCAGGAGACCACAAACACCTGCGTTATCTGGGAGCTCCGTAGAAGTGCAGGATCTCAGGCCTCCCTCCAGACCACTGAATCAGAATCTGCATTTTAGCACCATCCCCATTCACATGTACTTTCCACTCAAGAAGCACTTCTGAGGCCTCTGAAATGCTCTGGGGCAGGAGAGCCATGGCTTCTCCAACCAGAAGACCAGCATGGTCAGAGCATCCACCGTTAGGGACGGAGAGTCAGACCCTTGGAAGTTCTGCTGAAGATACTGGGCTTCATCCTGCTGAAGGGCAATGAAATCATTGAAGGTTTTAGTCAGAGGCGTAGATGATGGGACAAATCACCGTGGTTGTTGTGTGGAGAGCGGGTGGGAAGGAGCAGAGTGGAAAATGGGAGATGAGTCCGGAGGCTTCTGCAGGAGTCCAGTGAGGAGAGGATGGTGGCCTGACTCTGAAGGCCCTGTGAGGTTATTTGGAAACAATCAGGTCTCAGATTCCCTACGAGGTAGACTGATGAGCTAGAAAGATCTGGGAGAGGTGGGATCAACTGGATAAATGGTACAGCCCTTCTCTGAGATGGAGTGACCCAGAAGGGAGGGCGAGGGCTTGACTTCTAAGTGCTGAGTTGGACATGCTTGAGACATGAATGGGGATGCCAGTGAGCAGCTGGGTATTTGGGGGCCAGGTTTAGAAGGAGGGTCTGGACGGAGGTAAAAATCTGGTCATTTTCATAGAGATGGGATTGAAGCTTGGGGTGTAGGGGTGGTGGGGCGGTGAACTCTCCAGGGAGAGGATGGAGTAAGAAGATTCCTGGGAGAGCACCTTGAGGGACTCAGGGCTGGTGTGGAGGAGGCTGGACACATGGCGGGAGGAGCATTCACAAAGGAGGGGCGGGCGGCGCCTGTGTCAGCTGCTCGGAGAGGCCAAGTACAATACGCAGTGCACAGTGGCCTTTGGGCTTAGTGCCCAGGTTGCTGCTGCTGATGTAACTGAGAACAGTGGTGGGGAGGGAGGAGGGGTGGACACCACCCTGGGTGTGTGAGGAGCGAGTGGAGATGGTGCGGGACTCAGAGGGTGTAGACAACGCTTGTGAGATGGGAGACCTGACTGTGTGGAAATGCTGAAGGAGGGAGCAGGGTGTACAGAGACACAGGAGAGAGGGGGACTGATGGAGAATTTGGAGCACAGGGAAGAAATTATTAGTTAACATTGTTTCATTAAAAAAATTCTTTATGAACATCCGTTGGGAGCTGGACCCTACTTTGCTCCGGCCAGCACAGGGTCTGGCCAGCTGTCAGGGGGTGAGGCTGGCCTGCGTGAGACCCCAGGCAGCCTCAGAACAGAGCAGCCACCTGCAGGGAAATCTGAGTGACCCACTGTCAGAAGGCAGCCCTAACCCCGGGCGCTCTGTCCTTCTCCTCTTTGAACTCAGCTCAGGAATTTCCCAGCCTGTGACTTGACTGTCCAAAGCCCCAAGACCAAGGTCAAGGCTGGGAACGCAGAAAGTTTCAACGGGCTGCCCTGGGGACTCACACTCGGTTAGGACCCTTCTGTGGTTGGCATTGGGAGGTCAGTGTGTGGTATACCTGGACTTAGGGCTCTCTTTGTGATTGTCATTTGGGCTTATTCTGTATCTAAGCTGTACTTAGATACCTGTCCAATATGTTTTATTGATTTTAGAGGGAAAGAAAGGGAGAGCAAGAGAGAGTGAGAGCATGAGATAGATAATAGATAGAGAAACATTGATGTGTGAGAGAAGCATTGATTAGTTGCCTTCAACGCTTGCCCCGACCAGGGATCGAACCTGCAACCTAGGTATGTGCTCTGTCCGGGAATTAAGCCCCAAACCTTTTGGTGTACAGATGACACGCCAGCTGAGCCACACTGGCCAGGGTAGGACAGTTTTCTCTCTGTGCAAAGCTAACTGATCCACGTGGGACTTAAAACCACCACCCTCATTTACCTCACCAGCCTGCTCACCACCGAGGGATGTCCTTTGTGTGACTGCACTTGTCTGTTGCTGGTCGTGCGAAGCTTCTCTCCATTGAGGTCCTTGAGGCACCCACTGTCCTGCTCTGCAGGCCCCCACTCCTGGCCGGGAGGCTGGATGGCAACTGTTTGTGATGTATTGACCGTAGGGATGTCCAGGTCAGAGGAGCCTCCACTTGATCTTTGATTTCTCTGGTTTTGCTTGAATCTTGTATCCCAGCTGAGCCTCTGTGTCCAAGTGACACTTCTCTAAGTTAAGCTCATAGACATGGGTTCTTCAAGATGGGCCAGGAGCCCCACCCTTCCCCACCAGTCTCACGTGAGATCACGTGCGCAGACCGGGGTTCCCACCAGCCATGAGGGCAGATCAGGCCGCCGACCTCCCGGTTGTTATTTGCGATGGAGTCTGAGACGCCCGAAGTGGAGGCTGGACCCTCTCCAGGTCTCTGGCCCTGGGGGTCTGGGCCGTGGGGCAAGGTCTCACCTGGTTTCCTTGGCAGTGCAGGTGGGGCAGGGGTGGCAGGCATACCCCTTTGGTCTTGATTAGCTTGGGAGCCGCAGAGTGTCAGGGATGGACGGTCCATTTCTTTTATAGATAAACTGGATAGAAAATGACTCACCTAAGGACCCTCCGAGGATACTTGTGTTCCTACGGTAGCCAGCAGATTTAGTTAAACTCAGAGCCCCAAACTGTCTTTAGTAAAGTGATCTTTTCATCCCACCCCCACATGCAGGGTCAGCCCTTCTTGTAGCTGCTTCTTCAGTTGGGGAGGGGCTGCTGGAGGAGCAGCCGGCCTCCTGCCTGAGAAGGCCCTCCCTCCCCCAGGCCACTGCCCCCCACTGCCATGCCTGCTGCAACTGGTCCCACTCCTCCTGCCCCACCTCTTCACTGTTTGTGTTTTTCAAGGGGATTTTTTTTTTTCTCATGTGAAACTGAGAAAAAGCCACCAAAGAGATGCCGAGCAGATGGGCCGAACGAGGGCCCAGTTCCCAGCCAGAACTCACACTGTGGATGGCGGAGGGTGGGCTGGGAGCGGGGTTGGGGCTGTCTCCCTGGGAATACTGTGGATCGTTTCCAGGCCCACATTTTTAATGATCTGGTTTTCATGCAAAAAATACCAGATCAACAGGCATTTAGGGAGGGCTGGCTTTGTGTGCCCCGCATTGCGCTGGGTCCCAGGGGGTCACACCGAGGCCGCAGTCCTCACCCCTCAAAGAACCTGCTGTCTCCCGGGGCCCTTAACTGAGCAGAAGAAACCATATGGCTCAGCATGTGACAAGCTCAAGTGTGTCCTGTGGCTTCTCAGTGGGGTGGAGAGGAGCGAGGACAGCTTCATGGGGAGGCCGTGGGGGAGCGGGAAGGGGCCCTGATGGCGAGCACAGGGGGTTGGGCTAACCCCCCTGCGACTGACCTTACACAGCAACCGTCCAGGCTTCATGAAGTGAAGGGCATGGGCTGACCCTCCAGGTCATCCTCCAGCTCACAGTGCAGTGCGTTTTGTTGAGGGTGACAATGCTGGGACTTGCCGTGACCTCGATCTGAACCATCACACTGGCCTCTGGAGCCCCACGAGGCCCAGGCTGGCCAGGTCAGGTGGGAGGTGACCCTTGCTCAGTCTTCTCCATCTCTCTCTGTGCAAGTCTGAGGGCGGCCCTGCTCAGACCTCCTCCATCTCTCTGTGCAAGTCTGAAGGTGGCCCCCCACTCAGACCTCCTCCATCTCTCTGTGCAAGTCCGAGGGCGGCCCCCACTCAGACCTCCTCCATCTCTCTGTGCAAGTCCGAGGGCAGCCCCCACTCAGACCTCCTCCATCTCTCTGTGCAAGTCTGAAGGTGGCCCCCCACTCAGACCTCCTCCATCTCTCTGTGCAAGTCCGAGGGCGGCCCCCACTCAGACCTCCTCCATCTCTCTGTGCAAGTCCGAGGGCGGCCCCCACTCAGACCTCCTCCATCTCTCTGTGCAAGTCCGAGGGCGGCCCCCACTCAGACCTCCTCCATCTCTCTGTGCAAGTCCGAGGGTGGCCCCTACTCATACCTTCTCCCTCCAAGCAGAGGAGAAGGAGGCCTGGTGTTCCTTCCGTGGGGATGAGCAGAAAGTCATGTTCCTGCTTTGCTTCCTTGGTACTTTGCTCTTCACTCACAAATGCCTCCGAAACCTTCAGAGGGGGTCAGGCAGGTGGTAAGTCTCCAGGTGCCAGGGAAGAATGCGGGTATCAGAGGAACCTCTCGTCGTTCCCAGCTGTCTGGTCTCCTCCTGCCACCCTTCCCGGCTCACCAGTGCCCACCAGCCAGTCTCTCTCCCTGGGCCTGGCCAGGGTTTCCTTTCCAGCTTGTAACGCAACCTCAGGCCCCTGGTGTTCCCCTCCTCTCTGGGAGGAGTTGAGTGAGGGGTGTCAGCCCCTCTCAGATCTACCAAGTCTGTATGAACAGCCGAGGAGGCATTTGTGGGAAGGATGTTGGGAGCCTCTTGGGTGGGGGCAGGAAGGGCTCAAGGACACCCGCAGGGAGGTTTGGTTTTTCCTTTCCTGGAGAAAGCCCTGGAAGGGGACAGGAGAGGGCAAATATTTGTTCCCCTCATCACCACCGCTGTGGGAGGGTTAGCTGGCTCTCTTGTTGATGCTCTGCGGGCCCTGGGAGAGCCGTCTCTGGTCTCCACACAGACCCACGTCTGTCGCCCGTCCAGAGCCCATCTCAGGAGCCACTTCCAGGAGTGTTTTGATTTCACAGAGGCCGGAGGACAGGGGAGCCCAAGGGCAGTGCAGACGTGAGGAAGGGCTCACCTGGCCTGCACCTGCGGGGCTGCCCCTTGGCAGCATCAAGACCACGGAGGTGCCTGTGTGTGCACCACCTGCATGGCTCCACCCCTCCTGTGTGCACAGCTGCACATGTGTATATTGTCCCTGATTTTGTTTGTGTGTTAAGGTCAGCTATCTTACACTTCTTGAAAAATCTGGCTACACTTTAGCTGTAGCCAGATTTTAAAAAGTTGACATACATTGAAATGCATAAATCTTAACTGTATACTTTTAATTAAATTTTTTTTTAAATTCTCACTTGAGGATATTTTTTTCATTGATTTTTAGAAAGAGTGGGTGGGGAAGAGACACACACAGAGAGAAACATCGATGTGAGAGAGACACATCGATTGGTTGCCTCCTGCATGAGCCCCGACCAGGGCCCAGGCCAGGGAGGAGCAACCAAGGTACGTGCCCTTGATTGGAATTGAACCCGGGACCCTCCAGTCCACAGGCCGACGCTCTATCCACTGCGCCAAACCAGCTAGGGCTGTATGCTTTTATTAAAGGGTACACCCATGCAACTCACACTCTGATTTAACTCAGATAGGCCATATCTGCCACTCCACAAAGTTCCTCATGTCCCTTAACATCCAGTCCCTCCCGCCCACTACCTCCCAAGCAACTAGTGTTCTGGTTTTTCCCCCTGTGAATTGGTTTTGCCTGTTCTGGAACTCAGTGTGAAAGGACCCATGTAGTGTGTACTCCTTGTGTCCAGCTCAGCACCATTTCTGTGAGATTCGCCCATGCTGCTGAGCGTGTCAGCAGTGTGTTCCTTTGTCTGAACACACCACAGGTTGCTTATTCTCCTATTGAGGGACTCTCGGGCTGTTTTCAGTCTTTGGCTATAATGCATAGCCAAATACTATGAACATTCTGGTATAGGTTTTATTGTTTTGTTTTGGGCATGTTGTTTTCATTTCTCTCAGGTAAGTACCGAAAGTGAAATGGCTGGGTCAAACACTGGGCAAATGTTTAACTATATGAAACCAAACGTTGTGCCAGATGGTGGTACTATTTTATATTCCTACTGCTCCACATCCTCGCCAACATTTGCCATTGTCAAGTTATTTAATTTTAGCCACTCGAGTGGGTGTGTAGGAGTATTTCACTGCGGTTTTAATTTGCATTTTGCTAATATTGTCAAACACTTCTTCGTATGCTTGTTGACCATTCTTAGAGTTCCTTTTGCCCCTCATCCTCCTTGGAAATTGGGGTGTTTGTCTTCTTGTAGGCATTCTTTACCTATTCTGGATACAAGTTCATTTCTTTTTTTTTAAACAGTGTCTTTGATGAGCAGAAGTTTTCATTTTGATGATGTCTAACTCATGTTTTTTTTTTTTTAATTTTATGTCTGTAGCTTTCTGTTTCCTAAGAAATCTTTGCTTAGTCCATATCACAGATATTATCATGTTTTCTTCCAGAAGCCTTATAAGTTTAGCTATAGGTCTAAGATCCATGTCAATTTAATTTAATTGTGTACAGCCCAGTGTAGGGGTCTAGGTCTATTTAGTCCCATGTGGACACCCAGTTGTTGAAAAGACGTTGAGTTGCTTTGGTATCTTAGCCAAAAATCCATTGGCCGTATGTACCCAAGTGCACCCATGCATCTGTGTAGCTGTCTCTATGAGCCGTGGTGTTTCTCCGGATCAGGGATGGCAAATAGGTGACACTTGTGCTGCCACTCCTCCCTTCTGCCCCTGATGCTAGTAATTGATCACGACACTCCTTCCCCTGAGCGTAGACGTGGGTCAGAAGCCCTCCCCCAGGGCACTGCAGGCAGCGTGGCCAGCCCCGCGCGCTGACATTTGAGATGAATTACTTCTGGCATCTCTGATTGAAATTGTCAGAAGAGGGTAAGTGATTTGCTCAAGATTCCAGAGCTGGCGATGCAGAGCCAGGATCT
This sequence comes from Myotis yumanensis, assembly GCF_028538775.1. Classification (NCBI taxonomy): domain Eukaryota; kingdom Metazoa; phylum Chordata; class Mammalia; order Chiroptera; family Vespertilionidae; genus Myotis; species Myotis yumanensis. Next base: position 17,617,412 of record NW_027223767.1, on the reverse strand, counting down.
GGAGTCAGGTCTGTCTGTGTGGCTCCGAAACCTGTGCTGTCCTATTCGCCACTCCAGACCACTCTGCACGAATCACCTGAGCATGTTACTTACCTTCCTCCCCAGCCACCTCCACGTTCTTCACCTGTGGAATGGGGACAGTGGTCACCCGGAGGAGTAGGTGTGAGGAGGAGTGAGGAATCCAGGAAGTAGTTAGTGCAGTGGTCGGCAAACTCAGTTAACAGAGCCAAATATCAACAGTACAACGATTGAAATTTCTTCTGAGAGCCAAATTTTTTAAACTTAAACTATATAGGTAGGTACATTGTTATTAACTCAATTAGGGTACTCCTAAGGCTTAGGAAGAGCCACACTCAAGGGGCCAAAGAGCCGCATGTGGCTCGGGAGCCGCAGTTTGCCGACCACGGAGCTAGTGGACTGACTGCATGTAGTAGGTGCTCAATAAGTCATTACGATCATTATGATCATTATGATAAGTATGATGGTGATGATATGATGTGGTTCTTAGCTCTGCGAAACAGCTAGGGCTTCTCTCTAGGGACCTGGGAGCCACCAGCACATGAGAGTCCCTCGCCTGCTTCCATGTAGCCTTGGGCCCCTGGCTTTTGGAGCTGGAGGCCCCACAAGGGAGCCTTGTTTCCTAGAAATTGCTAGTGAAGCCCAAGCCCAGGCCTAGGCATCTGGTCATCAGGTTCTTATTCCTTCTCTCCTTTGCGTTGGGGAACAGGCCAGCTGGGCTTCCAGAATGCTCTCTCTGGGAACCCTCTTCCCCTCTCCTTTATCCTCCCTCCTGTCACCCTTTCCTTCTGACAGGCCACATGGAGGCCAATCCAGTCTCTTTGACCTGGATCCGATCCCTTCAAGGTTCTTCTCAACGTCAAGTAGTTAAGAACATAGTTTCTGGAGCCAGTCTGCCTGGGCAGAAGGCTTTGTCACTTGCTGGCTGTGTAAGTGCTCTCTGCCTCAGTTTCCTCCTTTGTAGAATAGGAATGTAAGAGAACCTGCCTCCCCTGGTTGCGATGGGGACTAATTGAAGTGATGCAAGTTCATCACTTCGAACAGAGGCATGTAGCAGGTGCGGCAGAAACGTTAGTCATCGCTCCCCTAGAGAACAGCAGTGCTTACAGGGAAAGTCTGGAAGGAAGTACACCGGTTTTTCCGCTGTGAAGGTAGTTTCTCCCCAGGACTCCTTGATTTCCTGCCCAGCTGGGGTCCTCGCGGCTGAAGAGTCTCTCCATGTCCAATGAACAGACATTGAAATTGCGTTTTGTGTGAGTGGCCGCACCTGAGCCCTGTGTGTTAGAACTCTGCCTGAGTTTGGGAGAAACTAAGATAACAGTGTGGGGCGGGATTGGCAAAAGGCTGGAAACCGAGGTCCTGAACCGCAAACTCAGACAGATCCCGGGAGGGCTCCTCAAGGGGGGAGCGTCCATCCCGTATCATGTTCTGGGTTCCCGCGGTGAGGCTGCCCTGAGCCAATCAGGGCTCACAGTGCAGGCGGTCCCCGGGGTGGGGGGACAGAAACACCCTGCAAGGTCTGGGCAGTTCAAGGGTATGGAGAGTCCCAAGGTTGGCCTTAGACTGTGTTTCATTTTTTAAAAAATTTCTTACTTTTAAAAAAATTATATTTTTGTTGATTTCAGAGAGGAAGGAAGTGGGAGAGAGAGATAGAAACATCAATGATGAGAGAGAATCATTGATAGGCTGCCTCCTGCTCCCCCCTCACCCGCAATGGGGATCGAGCCTGAAAACCGGGCATGTGCCCTGACCTGGAAGTGAGCCTCCTGGGCTAGACTGTGTTTTATGAACTGTTTGTCCCCATCACAAGTTTCCTTCCTCATTCCTTTGCCCTGCGGCTACTGTTGAAACAAGTCTGTATTTCTAGACAGACACTGACCTTGTGCCCTGATAGAGCACTTGGCATTCAGGGTGTCTCCTTGGGGCTGCTCCCCGTGCTTCTCTGGCCCTGGTTATGCCCCCTGCCATTGAAGGCCTGATCAGCTGTCCTCCCCTCACGCAGCCCCTGGTCTGTGGCTTCCTGCTTGCTTTTCCTGATGGATTGTGGTGGGTCTGGGGCACAGGGGCCTGGGCCTGGCCCTGGGATTTAGTAACCAACTCTGAGACATTGTTCAGTTTCTTCGTTTGTAGAACCGAGCCCACCCTATGAGGTGGCTCTGAGGATTACAGGAGGAAGCAGGTGGGCAAGGGCTTCGGAAAGCACCGGGCACGTACAGGTATGGTGTATTGGTGGGTAATGGACGCTAGTGGTTACTCTCATGGGCTCTGAGCTCAATGCTTGTGGCATTGTTTCATTGGTTATCCCACTCTCCTGTTCCAGCTGCCGTCGACTCTGCACTGGGACCCACTCAGGAGGGGTGTTCTGCCAGGCATCCCTCCTGACCCTCAAGCCCAGTGTGTCTGGTGCCTTGGGGGACAGTAGGTGGGGGGTCCTGTGTTTGCTCCTGAAGGGATACTGAGCCCCAGTACGTGCCTCCTATTGTCCTTTCCCCCTTGGACCCCTGGCAGATTCCCTGCTCGGTGTGGAGATGGAGTTTCAGGCCTTGGGTGTGCATTTATTTCCTGGGGCTGCTCTAACAACTTGACACAAACTCGGTGGCCTAAGACAACAGGCATTTGTTCTCTCACAGTTCTGGAGGCCAGAAGTCCCAAATCAGGGTGTCGGCAGGGCCATGCTCCCTCCAAAGGCACCAGAGGAGGAGGATCCTTGCTTGCTTCTTCCAGCTTTTGGTGGCTCCAGGCATCCCTTTAGCCTGGGGACTCCCCTCTTTCCTCCGTCCACACACGGCCTCTTCTTCTCCCTGGCATCTCTGCTCTGTGGGTCTCTTACAAGGATTTAGGGCCCATCTGGATCCACCTGAGTCTCATCTCAAGATCCTTAACTTAATTATATCTGCAAAGACCCTTTTTCCAAGTCAGGTCACATCCGAAGGTTCCTGGGCAGGACATACTTTTTGGGGGGCGCGGGGGTCACCATTTAACCCACTGTAGGTCTGGGCTGTCCCCTTCAGGAGCTCCTGGGGAGCTTGGTGAGGCCCAGAAGCTGTGCCAGCACCCCCTGACCCTTGTGTGGTTGGGTGTCATGCAAGTGAGCCCGCAGGGGTGTTGGATGGGGCAGGGCGCTGCAGGGGCAGGGCTGGGAGGATCTGGCCCAGGGTGGCCCTGGCTCACATCCCAACGGGACAGGGCGTGTTCTTCCATCCTTGCTGCCACAGGGCCTGGTGCAGAAGGGCCCACCGTTGGTGCTTCCTAAACACGTAGTGGTCGGTGCTTAGTAAATGCTCATAGTAGGTGATTTATGAATCCTCACTGATGGCTCCAACCGTGAGAACGTGGCATCGAACAAAAAGCCCAGTATTTTCTTAGAGAATGTTTATAAGACTTTAAAAAAAAATAAAATGGTATATTGCTTATTATAAAAAATTCAAGCAATTGCAAAGCACAGAGAAAGTAAAAAAACACACACCCTAATAATAATTCTACCACCCAGACATATTCATCCTTACCATTTGCTAAGCGTCCAGACATCTTGGCATCTTACACAGATACAGACATAAATAAATGGGATCGCACTGCTTGTGTTCCTTTGTAATAAAAATAGTTAAATTCAATTTTACTTGCATTTAACCAGGAAAGAAAAAAACCTGGCAGCTCAGAAGGAATTGCTGAAGTTCAGCTAAGTGTTTCCTCTCTGTAAGAGATATTAATTCCTATAAGAGTCCTCTGAAGATGAGCTGAAAGATTAAAAAGAATACTGTTGAGGGTGGAAATGTTAAGTTTTTTTTTTTTTTTTTTTACTAAATTGTTTCAACCTTATACATAGTGGGCGGCTCCCTGATTTGAAATATGAGGCCCAGTGGCTTTGGAGGGGCGCTGGTGCAGTGTGCTCAGCCCCTCCGAGGGCATAACTGTTGCTACTGAGATGCACTGCTCTGCCCTCACCAGGAGGCTGGGCTGATGGGCTCCGCACCTCCAGCCTCATGGACAGAACGTTCCAGAGCCCGGGCTCAATTAACGGGAGATGAAGCTGAGCGCTGCTGCGGGAGCTGGGGGTGTGAATAGGTCTGTTAGCAAACGACAGGGGCTGAGCTGCTTTGCTTTGGCAGGAGGACCGAGAGTGTGTGAAATGTCAGATGTGAACGTGATGGCTGCTTGGTTCTCAGTGGGAAACCAGAAGTGAGGGTGGTGGAGGCAAGGAGAGGGAAGAAGGGGCAGAAGAGAAGCAGGGAGGGGAAGAGGGAAGGAAGGGTTGCGAGGTGAGGTGGAGGAGCGGGGTGTGCCTCATTGAGGATCACTAGCTGGTGGGCCCTCTTTGTCCCCAGATGACCTTGTTTGGCCAACAGTTCAGTTCCATACTCTGGGGAAGGGCGAGTTCTCTCCAGCTCCTATGGTGCCTTCTACCCTTCCCGAGTCCTGTGGGTGTCTGGGTTTAGGACCTTGGCCAGATGCCCTGCTGCTGTTTCTAGAGCTCTTCCTTCCCAGGGGCTGGCGGTGGTGGTGGCCGAGCTCAGAGGAGACCAGATTGGGTCTCATCCCAGAGACGCGGCGGGGGTCGGGATGACTGAGACCCGGCTGGGTTCCCTCCTGGCTCCTTGGCCTCACCCTCCCGTGGATGCATAGATGGGGCCCAAGACAACATCTGAGTGTCCCTTTGGGGTGGTTATTCCGTGGTTGGGAGGGCTGGGCTGTGGGAGGCAGGAGGCAGGGTCTTCGGGTTATTTCTCTTCATCTCCTCATGCTGGTGACCCTTTATTGAACCGGGAAGGTATGATCTCTACTCTCGGAGGGTCTGATGGCTACGAGGAGGCAGAGCCCCAGAGATCACACTGTGAGAGTGACCCAAGATGGCACATGACCTCCCCAAGTGCTCCCGGGGCCCCTGCTGGGGTGTGGAGGCAGGGGTGGCCCGGGAAAGCGCGAGAAGGCAGGAAACCGTGCACGATGCTCTTCCTATCACTTCCCCATGAGGGGTGGGTCCTGGGGTCCGGGTGCCCTGGAGTGAGTCTCTTAAACACCAGAAGAGTGAGGCAGGAAGCAGGTCAGGAACCATGGTCAGATGTGAGGAGCAGGAAGGTGGGACTTCAAAGCCTGGGAGGGTCCATAAGTGTTAGGGCTGGGCCTCGTCACCCGGGGAGCAGAGCTGAGCTGGGGATCCAGAGCCTGGGGGAACCTGAGGGCAGTGCTGGCAGCGGAGGTGGGAACGGGGAAGCCAGGCCTCCCAGGTCCTCTGTCCAGCCTGAGTCGTCATGGACGGGCAGTGTCCCGAGTCCTGTTGGTCCTTTACACCCGGAGGCAGCCTTTCTCCTTTCTGCACGAGTCCTGCACCAGGGGAGGTCTGGAGTCCACACCTGGTCTCTTGAAGATTAGCAAAGCGCTTTAAGGCAGCTATCAGAATGTCCAAGTAAAGTTCACCCAGACTGAGGAGGTGCCACAGAGCATTTCAGCTTGGAGGGCGGGGAAAGGCTACCCAGTTGGAGGCATGGAGCAGAGCGTCCGAGTGCCTTCCTCCCCACAGAGTCCTCTTGGACTTGCATCTGTTAGGAGGTCTGTCTTAGTTTCTTTTCTTTTTTTTTAAATTGATTTTTTTTAGAGAGAGAGGAAGGGAGATGGAGAGACAGATAGAAACATCAATGAGAGAGAAACATAATCATTGATCAGGAGTTGCCTCTTGCACGCCCCCTGCTAGGAATCGAACCTGTAACCCTGGCATGTGCCCTTACAGGGACTCCAACGGGTGACCTCTCGATGAACAGGACAGTGCCAAACCAACTGAGCCACGGGCATGTGCCCATGAGTTCTTTCTCCTCCCTCCCTCTCTCCCTCCCTCCCTCCCTCCCTTCCTGTTTTTTTGCTCAATCCCTCCACCTTCCCATTGCCCCTAAAATGGGGGATTTCCCCCCAGCACATAGGAGGCCTTTCTTCTATGGGATTCCATGGTTCTGCGGCTGATTGTCTGGCTGCCTTATTTTATTCCCTTGTGAACCCATCACCACTCTGTGATTCCAGAGGTCCTCCCCCTGACCATGGGGCTTAAAGGGTAGGCATGTTGCAAGTCCCTACGCTTTTCCACAGAGGAAAGGCCACAAGCCACACTGTCAGTCTGGAGCTCAGATTTGGCCTTGGTTTTGTCACCTTTAGTCAGCAACTTGCTGATCCCCATCCAGGTGGAAATATAACCCCTCACTGAGGAAAAAAAAGAGATGAGCTTCGCTCAGCCCTGTTTTGAAGTTGGCCAGTCTTTTCTGGAAAGGAGGTGCCATTGCCCACCTCAATCACATGTTGTCATCTCCTCGCATCCAACCTGAGTCTTTATTGCTGCGCTTTCAGCCTCCTGGCTCTCAGTTTGGCCGGCAGGGAAATGGCAAAGCTGCCCACCAGGTCAATAATGGCACCTAATGCCAGCAATCTGCTTCTGTCTCATCCTAGCAGTGCCACCACTTCCGTCCCCAGTACCACCCTCTGCTTCTTCCCGTCAGCACGCAGGCTGTCGTGTGGGTCCAGGGTCATCTGGGGGTGAGGTGGGAAGGCCCGTGGGAGGGGAGGGAGGTGCTCTTCTACTGACACTGGTTGTGCTTGGATAACCCTCCCCAGGTGACCTGCCTGGCACAGAAAGTCCCCCTCCTGGTCCCTCAGGTCAGATAGCGTTGCCTGGCTACCAGGCAGCCAGCGAGGCTCCGGCAGGGAAAGTAAACAGGGACACATGTTTACAATTCAGTATGACCTGGTAGGCAAACACCCAGCAGGGCCTTCCAGCCCCCGATAATCTCTAATTCTCCTTGCTTCATTAGTGTGGGGGGCTCTGCACCCAGACCCAGATGGTCTCTTCTGGGAATTGGCTGTCAGCTGTTGTGAGGGACGGGGAGGGGGTGGGTGAGTTACAGCCTCAGCCCCATGGGGACTGTCACCACGGTCATCTGGGCAAGACTCCTGAGACACCCTGAGCCTGGCCTGCTCTCCTCAGCTGATGGGGCATTGAGGGCACTGGGCTCGGGTGCAGCTCAGATTTAGCCTTGGACTGCAGAGACCCTGGGGAAGATGTGCACTGCCCGGGGCACCCGGCACACGGGAGGAGTGGGGCTGAAATTGGCCACCCGCTGGCCAACAGAGTGTCCTGGGAGGGCCTGCATCTGGCCAGCGGTGCCCTTCGTGAACTCACACAAAGGCACTTAGTAGGCTCGCCTCGGTTCTGCTAAAGGGAAACTCATGAAGTTGGTTGAGTCCTGAAGACCACACGTGGGATGCTGAGTGTCATGGCTTGGCCCGCTGCCTCCTGAGGGAGAGCAGGGGTCCAGCAGATGTGGGAGAACTCTCTATTTGGGACGGGAAAGCAGGCCAGTCTCCTCTTAGCCGAAGGTGCACAAATGGCTGCCTGGGGTAGCGCCCGGCACTCGGTGGTGGAGGTCATGGGGTGGAGGCCCAGGAAGGTCACTCCTGCCTGTCCGGGATCATGTCACAGTGATGGGTGGTGTGCAGCCAGTGAGGTTGACTGTCTCCCTGCATGTGCTTCGTGCTCACTTCCCTTCTCCCCGATCCTGTAACCTCCCTCCGTCTTCCCAAATCTCCTCACTCAAAGGCCCAGCTAGGATGCCACCTCCCCCATGAAGCCCTCCCTAAGCTCCTCTAGCAAAAATGGAAGGAGAGAGGCCAGGCGGGAGGCTGTTGCTCTAGTCTGGACAAACAGTGCGGGGGACTTGGACCTGGCAGGTTGGCAGTGGAGATGGACAGAAATGGATGGATTCAGGTTGTACTGAGGAAGCCAAGACAGCAGCTGTACCTATGGATTGGGCATGGGAAGTGAGGGGAGGAATCTAGATGTCTAGCCATCCCAGATGAGACTTGAGCAGTGGATGGGTTTTGATCCCATTTTCCTGAGATGGAGAAGCCTGGAAGGGTTTGGGGAGGAAGTTCAGGGGCTCTATTTTGGATGCACCGAGCTGGAGAAACTCATGAGACGGTGAAGTGGAAAATCAAATACGCATCTGGAGATGCTGAGGTGGAGGTCCAAGGAGAGGTCAAGGTTGGAGATACGCATGTGGGGGAATCAGCACAGAAGTGGTATTAAATCCAGAGGGGTGGATGGGTAGCATGGAGGACAGCGGAGACAGGGACGGGAGGAGGGGGAGACTTAGGGGGCTGAAGGAAGACCAGGAGAGCAGGGCTGCTGTGGAGCCCAGAGGAGGAGACGCTGCAAGAAGGAGGTGTGGTGCTGAAAGTTCTCCTTGGGTTTGGCAGCGTGGAGGTCATTGGTGACTTTGACAAGAGCATTTCAGGGGAGCCGTGGGGCCAGGTGGGTCGGCTGATGGAAGCAGGAAGACTGGCGCTCAGTGTGTGCAGAATCCCACAGAGCTGACCGGAGTGGCCACGTGCAGGAAGACTAACACTCCATCCTCTCCCTGTGGAGGTGGGGTCACCATATGCAAGGTGAAGCTCTCCTCCTGGTGGCTAGGACCCCAGGACTGCCTGCCGCTGGCTCCTTGCACAGTCCAGATACGCTGTTTCCCAGGGCAGAACAGATCCAGGCTGCCTGACGGTTCTAGGAGAGGATGGCTGTGAGGGTGAGTGCCCAGCCCGAGTCTCTCATAGGTTCAACCAAAATCAGGAGACATGTCCTGTCCTTTAGGCCCGAGAGAGCAGGGTTATGATTTCACTTCCTGGTGGCCCTTCCCGGCTGGCCACTCCCAGGGCTCCAGGCTACCCTTCCCTGTGGATAGCCGTGTGGCCAATTTAGTGAAGATGGGGCTGTGCCCTGGGGTCCGGGCATATCACCTGCTCTCGGGCGGCTGAAAGAGTTCTGGCAGCGTGTCTGGGCTGTAAGGAGCCAGGGCTCTCTTTAGATAGGTCTGCTCTGCGGTCATCTGTCCACATTGCAGAGGTTGGCACAGCGCCCCAGCTGTGAGTCTGCACCTCCCTGTGGCTCAGCAGGCCCCCTGGTGGCTGACACCATCAATACTAGATGATCGGCTGCGGGGGACTAGGAGAGGCCACAAGCCCACCAGCTGCTGGCTAAGTCAGACTCAGGGGGTCAGGTTGCCAGGAGCTGGGGCCCCACCACTGTGTCCACAGCTAACCTCACCACTCAGGTGCCCCTGGAGACCTCCTCAGGGGAGACCAGGCCTAGGTGGGGGCTGTGCAGCCTCCTGGGTCGGAATGTGCGCTTCTGCTGCTGGGCCGCACACTCCCAGCACAGCAGGCTCATCTGCGGGCTGGCCTTGCCCAGATTCAGTCCTGGGAGGTGGCACCGGCCTCTGAGCCCGGCGCCAGCACTGCTTCAAACACACTCACGGGAGGCATGGAGCTCTTTTGGTGGAAAAGGAAGTGGAAGGTGGGAAAGAGGCTGAGGTTTCTAATTTCATCTTTCTTGCCTCTATTTGCCTGCTTTGCCTCTTTCTAGGAGGGGACCATTGGGCAGGCACATTGCAAGCAGCAAGAGATGATTACTATTTACTATAGTAGGAGGGGTGTGCCACTGGGTCTTGGGGGCCCATAAACCTCCCTGAAGCCTAGGTATGTGTGTGTGGGGTGAATGTGAATGTTGGGGAGCTCTCCATTGTACCACCCATGTGTTTGGATGTTGCCCTGGGGGTGGGGGCTGCAGGATGCTGCGTTGGTGTGAATGCATTTGCAGCCAAATGCATCCTGCAGCCCTAACAGCTGGGCCTGGGATGGGCAGCCCACAGGCCCTACCCCAAACCTTGCCGGGACCTGCATTTACCCCAGCACCCCATTCATCGGCCCCAGCTGGCAAAAGGGGGCAGGGCAGTCGTGGTATTTGACACATGGTTTATGGGGAAGAAAGCTGTTCAGCATCAACATCCCCACGTGGCTGTATATGTATAATTAGGCTGTTGGAGCTTGGGGAGTGACTGTTAGAATCGCTCGGGACCAAAGCATTTATTTAGGTAATCATTAACTAGAAGATTGGGAAGGCAGAGAACATACAATTTGCAGACGTTCCCTTCCCGCAGGTTAGCCTGAAATGAACCGCCCCGACAATCTCCCTCCTGCTGTCTCCCTCTGGGGAGGAGAAGCCTGGGGTCTTTTAGGGGCTGCCAGAGCCCAGGTGGGATGGCATCTCTCAGGGCCACTGGTAACCCCCAAAGTTTTCCCAGGACTTCCTTTCCCCTTTGCTCAGCCAAGCCCTGTGGCACAAAAACACACATTGATTGAGTGACTCAGTTCCTAGTCCAGCGCCTCTGATGAGCTGATTGTAACAGTCAGTCTCTGCGATAAACGAGCCACTGGCTTCAGCGAACTCCCAGTTATCTACTGTCCGGGGTGGAGGGGTGTTAACAGGCAGAGCTCAGGTAATTGAAACTCTGGCTTAAAGAATCTCCAAACCTTGCTTTTGCCACTGACTGACAGCGTGGTGTGGGCTGGGGGAGGGGGGAGGGGCGGGGATCTGTTTTCCCGCCTCACCTTGGAGCAGAGGTCGCGCAGCATCTCCTAGGCAGGAGGGTGCTGGCGTCGCCAAGCGCTGGGCAGTCAATGGCCTGCGGCTGCTCATAGGCACCCAGTGGTCCCTCTGGGGTGACAGCTCAGCCTCCATGGAGGGGCAGGGAGAGCGGCCACCTGCAGAGCCTGTAATGAGTGTGGAAACTGAGGCACAGAGGTAGGAGAGGCCCATCGGGAAGGTGGGTAGGTGTGTGGTACATGCCTGGGTATGTGGCGCCTCCTGCTTTAGAAATGGTGTGAGCGCGCGTCCTCTCACTCACCGAGTTTCCCCAGCAGCCCCGGAGTGAGCTGGGTGGTGAGAATGGCGTGAATCGTTATGTTGGAGTTGAGTGAACTGAGCTCCGGTCACAGCCGAGTGACCGGCAGGGTGACAGCCTCTGGAGTGGCAGCTGGCTGGTTCCTGCGAGGACGCTCGACTCTGCAGGGAGGGCTGTGGTTCTCCCGTGGGCAGGGGGAGCTGGCGGTAGGACTGCTGGGCAGGGGGACAGCTGCTGAGATAAAGGACAGGAGCAAGGCCTTGGGCGGGGGGACAGGTTCCACGTTCGCTCTGTGATGGGTTCTCTCCGAAGGAGCTCCCTCAGCCTCTCTTCTCTCCCAGGCACGAGTCAAAGCCAGGATACGGGGAGGAGGCTAATAGGTACCAGGTTCACAGAGCCTGTTCCTGCAACTGACTGGGTGGAGGGAGAGGTGCAGAGGTGGTGGCCAGGCTCAGGAGGCTTCTGCTGCCCCAGCTGCAAACCCAGAGCCTGGGCTGCTGGGCAGGGCTGCGCTGTCCATTGCGGGAGCTAGCAGGGAAGTGGGCAGGACTGAGCTGAGGAGAGCGGGAGAGGGGAAGGCGGTGATGTGAGAGGGGAGGTTGGACAGCGGCCTGGTCTGTGCAGGAACCTTGCCGGGGGAACAAAGACCACCCGAGTGAGAGAGGGAGGGAGCCACCTCTGATACCCAGCCAGACGCCCGCCTGCCAGCGCCAGTTAGGAGACAGTACAGAAATGGTGCACGTAACCCCGCCTTTCGGGACAGGAGCCTCTTAGGGAAGCTGAGGTTTTCTGGAGGCTGACACTGCCGTGTGCTTCTGTCCTCAGCCCTGGGGTTGCTGTACCTCCTGTTCCTCAGGAGAGGCACAAGCAGGGGCCTGCGCTTCTTGCCTGGGCCCAAGTGTGGCCACTGGTGAGACCAAAGCCAGGCTGACCCCTCCTCACGCTCCTGCCTCGGAGCCTTTGTCCAGCTGCTGCCGCCCCTGAGCCTGACCCTCCAGGTCAGCCTGTTGCAGGCCTGTAAGTGTTGCTTCAAATACCCCGATGAGATGCACAGAGCTGTCTTTAGAGTCCCCCACTGTGAGGGTCAGACCTGAGGCCCAGCCCATTTGTGGGGAAGACTGGACGTTTCAGGCCACAGACGGGAACTGAACTAGGAGCTCTGCCCAATTGCACCCCGAAGCTCACCTTAGGAAGCCTCCAAGGTGTAGACACCGCGGTTCCTTAACCAGTGCTGGGCCAGGGACACGTGTCACGCCCTGTTCCAAGGTAGGGGCAACTTGGGAGCAGGCTGTTTCCTAGAAAATGGGGCTGGATTGCTCAGGGCAGCCACGTTCTCACAGCACCCCCTGCAAACACCACGGGGCTCCCGGCCACACTCCTAACAGCGGATGGTGTCCACTGTCCACTCTCCACCTTCACCCGGTTGCGCTTTAGGCTGATGCAGGGCTTTACAGTTCACAAAACACTTCCTGGAGCTCTTCTGCTTCTCACGGCCACCCTGGATGAGAAGAAGTATTTTGCCCACTTTATAGATGAGAAAACCGAGTCTTAGATACATGCACTGCTCCCCTGAGCCAGCGGGTAAGACGCAAACTGGAGGCTTGTGCTCCCAAGTTTGGCGTTCTTTCTGTTCCTCCAAGAAATAATTACCGAGTACAGATAATTACTGAGTGTCTCCTGCTGTTTCTCCTCCTCTCATGTAACGTCTCTGAAGTCGGGTTGCGTTTCACTAGTAATAGCAGCCATAGCCTGTGATTGGCGGTGTTTTTGCTTTGTTAGTGGGGCCTAACACAGTGTGCATCTTACAGTGGATGTCATTTTATTTATTTATTTATAATTTTAGTTTTTTTATTGACTTCCGAGAGGAGGGGAGAGGGAGAGAGATAGAAACATCAATGATGAGAGAGTATCATTGATCGGCTGCCTCCTGTACGCCCCCTACTGGGGATTGAGCCCACAACCAGAGCATGTGCCCTTGACCGGAATCGAACCCGGGACCTTCCAGTCCGCAGTCCAACGCTCTATCCTCTGAGCCAAACCGGCGAGGGCTGGCTGTCATTTTAGACCCATGAAGCTCGGTGTGTGTGAACTGGGTGTGTGTGAACTGAGTGTGTGCAGATGTAGCTCCTGCCTGTCAGGGGTTTTCAGTCTCGAGGGACGATCGCAGTCCCAGCCACTGACAGAACACAGACTACGTATGAACCCAAAGCAGGCCCAGTGCCCTGGGAATTCTGGCTGCGGGGACTCGGAAGGACGTTCGGAGGGGATGGGTGGGGTTTGGACCCTGCACGCCCCGCTTCTTGTGCTCAGCCAGCTGGTGGGAAGGGCAGGCCCAGTTCCCGTTCGTGTGGCTGTTGGACACGTGGACGCTGGAGGCTTCTGCGTCGCTGATGCTGTCTGTTGACCTAGTTCTTTAACGCTCGGCCTCGGTTTCCACAACTGTCCAGCGGGGACGATGACTGCCTACTATGAGGAACAGCTACGAGAACACATGGGAAGGACTTAGTCAAGGGCCTGGCACATATGGTGAGAGCTCAGTTAGTGCCAGTTACTCCCAGCGTGACATTCTAGAAACTGGGCAGAGCGGGCCGACCTCTGTTGATCAGCTGCTGTCCTTGTGTTGGGTGCGCTCACGTTTGTCACCTCATTTCATTTTCAGAAGCACCTGGGAAGGTGAGGGGTGGCGCTTGTAATTTTATAAATGATGGGAGCTGGCCCCTCCCCACCCCCGCTCCGCCACCCAGCCGGCTGGTGGCCGGGCTGGACTCCGATGCCTGTCTGTCCGATTCCCAGGCCCGCACTCTTTTGACTGGAGCACAGCTGCTGCTGAAATTACAGGCGAGCGAGCAGGAAACCCTGCTGATGCCGGGCCCTGCTTCAGGCAGGGGATGTCATAATCAAATCATTACCCTCGGGCGGGCATTCTTAATAGTGGGTTTTCTGCTGTCAGAGGGAGAGAGGGCTCATTTGACAGAGGGGAAATTTGCTCAGGCCTCCCCCTCCCCCGCTCCCGCCGCTGCCTGTGGAAAGCGGGCACTTTTGCCTCAGCAGAATGGCCGTTTGTCTCCCCGACCCTCATTCCTTCTTTTGTGCTTGGCTGTGGTCTGGCCTCCCTCTCCCTGGCCTGTGGGCTCTCTCCCTGTTTTCGGTGCTGCTACCACTGCTGCCTGTGACCCTGCCATGGGCCGTGCGTGTCTGTCCTGCCTCTGAGTTTAACACAGGCAAACACACACCTTCCCTCCCCTCCCCTCCCCCTCTTCCTCTCCTTTCTCTCAGAATGATCCTCTTTCCCCCCTAGAACCTGTGGCTCTGCGATTAACAGGCTGTGTGACCGTAAGCGGGTCAGTTAACTTCTCTGAGCTTCAGGCCCCACCTCCTCCCCAAATAGATAGTCATCAGAGTCCAATGGGAGGCACTGGGAGTGAATCCTGGGCCTGGGGATTGGCTTTCCCACCCTGTATCCTTCGATGCAGGACTTGATTCCCTTGTACCCTCTGTGGCCTTAGCTGCGAAACGGGGAGAGTAACCATTTTCTGGAAAGTCTTCTTTGCAGTACAGCCATTGCCTAACTCCTGCGTGTCCCTGCACTGCTTATCCCCGCCGCTCCTCCTCTTTCCTTGGGTTGTCATTGTTGAGTTCTCTGATTGTCCTAGTCACCAGGTGGAAGTCAGTTCCTTTGTTCAGTTAGTTATTCATTCAGCAAGCACTCAGTACCTACCTATGTGCCGGGAGCAGAGGTTACAGATGAAGTGCGGGAAAACAGACACATGAAAGAAACAACAATACAAAGAGATCAATGATTCGATAGGGCACCCGTAGTACAACCTGGGGGAGGGGTGGAGGCCAGGAAGGCTTCCTAGAGGAGGTGATCTTCAAGCGAAGGCCTACAGGAGTCAGACAAAGGGGAGTGGGTAGGGGAAGGGGACTGAGACTGGTCTTTGTTGGGTCTCCAGCCCCAAGCCAGTGCCTGGACCAGAGGGGATCAGTAGGTTAGTTTCCTGTCTCTTTCCTTCCTCACTGCCTCAGTGCATTCCTGGGCCCTGGGGTGCTGTGGACAAGGGGGGTGCAGACATATTCTGGATATGGCATGTCCTGGGGAGCAGGCTGCAGGAGTGGGCATGGCGGGTAAGAGGGGCTCTGCTAAATGACTCCCTGGCTCTGAGTGGGAATGCAGGTGAGCCAGAGCCAGTGTGGGAGGGATCCAAGTGGATGCTGAGGATGCAGGGGCCTGATCCTGAGAGAAGGGCTTATTCAGGACAGCCCAGCTGGGCCCCCTTGACTGCATCCCTTCTCCTAATGTGATCTTTTTTTTTTTTATTAGAATTTTTTTTTGAGAGAGAGAGAAGAAGGGAGAGGGAGAGAGATGGAAACATCAATGATGAGAGAGAATCATCGATTGGTTGCCTCCTGCATGTCTCCCACTGGGGATCGGGCCCAAGACCCAGGCATGTGCCCTTAACCGGGAATCGAACCGTGACCTCTTCATTCATGGGTTGACACTCAATCACTGAGCCACTCCTGCCGGCCACGCTGCCTTTTTTTGAGGGATTTAAAAAGTTCAATTTTTTCCCTTTCTGAGTTGGGCGTATTGCTCTCCTCTCAAAGCTGGGACAGGACCGAGAGCATGTGCTGTGTTCATTAGTGTTGGAAAGAGACTCTGAGCCCCAGGTGAGCCCTGGCCGAGCTCCAGGGCCTGGCCCCTCACTCCCCACACTTGTGCTCCTGTTAACAGCACGGCTCTTAAGCGCCTCTGGGCCCTGAGCCTCAGATGCTGTGTGAGTCTCCCCAAGCCATGCACTCTCCTTCTTTTTAATTTTCCTTGTGGGATGGCCACAGGGCATGAGCACTGCTCTCTTTTTCAAAGAACATAAAAACTTTTTTTTTAAGCCAAAGTAATACAATGCAATGATTAAAAAACCCAAACCCAGGCTGTTCGATAGTTCACTATGGCTCTGCCCTCGACCCCCTCCCCAAGCTTCACCCGCAGTGGAACCACTGCGTACTGTTTCAGCCCTTCTTCAAACCTTTGAGTGAGACATTTTAGGCTCCGAGAGGCCCGCATGAATGCACCAGCTTGCTTTCTTTTAGTGCTTTGTTTTTATTCTCCTGACACATAGGGCTCCCAACTCACAGATGGGAAAATTGAGGCCCCACGCACGTGGGTCTGCCTTGAGTCCCACAACACGTTAGGTACTGGGCCAGAGGTGGGCAAACTTTTTGACTCGAGGGCCACAATGGGTTCTTAAACTGGACCGGAGGGCCGGAACAAAAGCATGGATGGAGTGTTTGTGTGAACTAATATAAATTCAATGTAAACATCATTACATAAAAGGGTACGGTCTTTTTTTTTTTTTTTTTTTTTTAGTTTTATTCATTTCAAACAGGCCGGATCCGGCCCACGGGCCGTAGTTTGCCCACGGCTGTACTGGGCCCACAACACGTTAGACACGTGTACTGTCCTCAGGTCTTGTACTGTCCTGTGCTCCCGTCCTGCCTCCCTCCGGCATCGTGCAGGCCATTAGTGTTGGGAACTCATCCAAGGTAAGGATGGGAGGGCGGGACTGCTTCTGCGCCCTGACCGTCCTCGGCCCCCAGATGAGTCTCTCTTACCACCTGCTGGCATGGTGCCTCTTCCCATGGAGGGACCTCTTGCCTTATAACATACAATGTGTGGTGGCTTCACCAGCCCTGGGCTCCCCAGAAAAACAACATTGGCCAAGGAAGGGTCAAAGGTCAGGGCTAGTCAATGTGGCATAACAGCTCCGGGCGGACACCCAAATCCTGCAGTTCCTTGTTTGATCTTAAGGAAGTTGTTCAACGTCAGCAGCAGCAGCAGTTGGGTGGTAGCAGCCACACCTACCGTGGTGCCCAGGCAGGCAGACAGGGCCCCCCGACTTGCAGGGCACAGGCCCTGGTGGAAGATGATGGATTTCTTAAAGAACCTGTTGGTGAGTGTCCCGGGCTGTGGAGGAGTGTGGGTCCGGGGTCCCCCTGCCTGGAGTGGTAGGTGGCGGTGGAGCCAGGGCCCCTCCTGCTGTCCCTGGCAGGGAGCCCCTGGTGGCTGGTGGCCTATCATGGGGGCAGGGAAGCGGCCTGTCACTCAGGGGAAGGAGGAACAGACATCAGGTCCAGAGAGAACTGTGTGTGGAGGGCGACCTGGGAGGCCATGGCACAGGGTCAGGGGCGAGGGCCTCCCCCTGGCCTGGAGATCTGAGGTGGGGGTCCTGGCACGGGACTGGGCAGGGCTCCCCTCTGCGCTCCTCTGGCAGGGCTTCTCGGCCCTGTACCAGCGCCTGAGGGGACCCGTAGCCAGGTGCAGGCTGTACGCAGGGGCGGGCGGGGGCGGGGGGGGGTGCCAAGGCGAGAGAGGGAGGGACTCTGCAGCCGGGCTTCCGCCTGGCTGCAAACACTCAGAGCTGGTCCGGCCAGCCCTGTGGGGATGTGAGGTGCCCGGCGTGGCCCTGGCAGGGGACTGTGTCCCGTCTCAGAGCCTTGGAGCTGTGTGGTTAGTGTGACACTCGGGGGTGGTCTATGTGATGTTCCTGGCTGGCCTGGAGAGTCAACGTACTTTGCTGAGCAAGATTGTGCCAGGAGGCTCTGTGGGTCCCTTGCTTCAGCTCCTCCAGGCCCTTTGTGCCCCTCCCGGTGACCACGGGGGCCCCGGGCTGACTGGGCCAGGTCAGGACGGTAGGATCTTCCTCATTCCCAGACCTGCCTGCTGCAGCCGGGGGTGGCCTGTCCCTTCCCTTCTTCCTCCCTTTGCTGTGTCGTCCTGCTTTCTCTAGGGGAGCTGAGCATGACAGGTTAGGGGTGAATGTGGGGGGTGACAGGGCACTTGTTTGGGGTTGGGCCAAAGAGTTCCCCAACCTCAGGCTGTGTCACCACTGGCTCCGGACAGGGAGAGCCTGGTGTCCCTCTCACCAAAAGGAAATGGCCTGACCCTGGTAGGGGTGTGGAGGGGTACACGGCAGGGTCTTAACTTGGGGACTGATGTCACCCGATTTGTCTTTCAGAAAGACCATGTGGCTATTGTATGGGTAGTTGGTTTAGGGCGGTGTTAGTATGGAGGCCAGGAGCCCAGTGGTGGGGCTGCCACATGGTCCCCGTGAGGGACAGTGAGAGATGGTGGGGCAGGGGAGCTGCTGAGAAGTGCTCAGACTTGACATCTCTATCTCTATCTCTATCTATCTATCTATCTATCTATCTATCTATCTTAATCCTCACCTGAGGATATGTTTTATTGATTTTTAGAGAGAGAGAGAGAGGAAGGGAGAAACATTGATGTGAGAGAGAAACATCCATTAGTTGCTTCCTGCATGCTCCCCAATTGGGGATTGAACCCACAATCTAGGCATGTGCCCTGACTGGGAATTGAACCCGAAACCTTTTGGTATATGGGATGGTGCTCCAACCAACTGAGCCACCCGGCCAGGACAGTCTTGGGATATATTTTGACAGTATGGAAGATGGTTGGTGGGTTGGAAGTGGGGAATGAGGATGGAGAAATCAATGATGACCCTCAGGGTTCTGTCCTGAGTGTCAGGGTGGGTGGAGGATGGGAGATGGGCTGGGGTGGAGCAAGGTGTCTGAGGGAAAAAGTTAGGGAGCCTTCTGTTGAATCTGAGGTGCCTGTCAGACATGCATGTGAGATATGGAGTTGGCAAACTCAGATAGGCCTGGACTTGAACCTGGCTTCTGCCTTTTCCGTGTTCGCTGTGGGTCAGTTGCTTAACCACTCTGGCCCTGCCACTCTCTAACCCGCCTCCCTGGGCTCCTGTGAGGCTGAGGGGGTGGCATTTGTGAGGTGCTTGACTCAGTGCCTGGCACATCACGGGTGCCCAACAGCGGATACCTGGGGGCTTCCTAGAACTTGGCTTCTATCATCCCATTTTCTAGCTCAGAAACATTCAGTGGCTCCCTATTGAACAGCTGAGCTTGGAGCGTGTGTCTTGTGGGCTGTTTTGGCTCATGGGTGTATTTTGTTTGGTCCACATAGAGACCTTTGAGCATTCGGATTGGTTATCAATGTATAAGAATTGGGAGCGTTCACATTCAAATTTGTCTTGAAAAGTTGAAAACTCTGGTTCCACCGAGCTTGTATTTCTGCTTGCAGCCCGGCTGCAGATAAGCAGCAGCTGCCCCTTTAAGAAAGGGGCGTGTGCTCTTCAGTTCACCATTGTTCCACCCCCCCCCCCCCCCCACTCTTAGGTCATCCTTGTTGTTGAGCTGAAATTTACAGAACATAAAACCAATCACTTTAAAGTGAACAGTTCAGTGGCATCTAGTACATTCACAAAGTTGTGCAACCACCATCTTTCTCTAGTTCAAAAACGTTTCTATTACCCTCCCATAAAACTCCCTTAAGCAGTTACTCTTCCTTCTCCCCTCCTTCCGGCCGCTACAGCCAGGAAGCTGCTTTCTGTATCTGTGGACTTACCTATCCAGGATATTTCGTAGAAGTGGGATCATACCACACAGGGCGGTGCAAAAGTAGATTTACCGTCATCCATACGGGAAATAATACAATAATTACTAAATAATAATACAAGAATAAACTCTGTGCTTTGCATATTCACAATTGTAAACCTACCTTTGCCCCACCCTATAGGTAAGCATAATGTTTTTGAGGTTCATTCACATTCTAGCATGTATCAGTACTTCATTCCTTTTTTTTTTTTTTTTTTTAATTTTCACCTGAGGATATTTTTCCACTGATTTTAAGAGAGAGTGGAAAGGAGGGGGAGAGACACATAGAGAGAAACATCAATGTGAGAGAGACACATCGATTGGTTGTTTCCTGAATGGTCCATGAGAACAGGCCTTGACCAGGGCTAGGGATCGAGGCTGCAACCGAGGTAGGTGCCCTTGACTGCAGTTGAACCTGGGACCCTTCAGTCCTCAGGCCAACGCTCTATTCACTGAGTCAAACTGGCTAGGGCCCTACATTCCCTTTTTATGTCTGTATGATACTCCATTGTGTGGATATACCACAGCTTGTTTTTCTGTCCATCCGTTGATGGACATTCAGTATGTTTCCATGTTTTGGCAAGTGTGAATAGTGCTGCTTTTCAGTGTACGAGTGAACAGCATTGGTGTACATGTATTTGTTTGAGTAGCCCGGGCTATTTTCAGTTTTCTAATTATAGCCATTCTAGAGGGCATGATGTGGTCTCTCACATGGTTTTTTTTTTTTTTGCATTTCCCAGCAACTAATGATGTTGAACATCTTTTCATGTGTTTATTATCTGTTTGTATATTTTTGGAGAAATGGAGAAATGTCTATCAAATCCTTTGCCCATTTTAATTGGGTTTGTGTTTTTGCTATAAGAGTTCTTTTTAGAAAATATATATTTTATTGACTTTTTACAGAAAGGAAGGGAGAGGGATAGAGAGTTAGAAACATTGATGAGAGAGAAACATTGATCAGCTGCCTCCTGCACACCTTCTACTGGGGATGTGCCCGCTACCAAGATACATGTCCTTGACTGGAATCAAACCTGGGACCCTTTAGTCTGCAGGCTGACGCTCTATCCTCTGAGCCAAACCGGTTAGGGTAAGAGTTCTTTATATATTCTGGATTCTAGACTCTTATCAGATGTACTAGAGGCCTGCTGCATGAAGAGATTCATGCAATAGGACTTCCTTTCCCCTGGCTGCTGGCACTGGTTTTACTCCGGCACCCAGCACTCAGGTCTTCACTCTGGCCGGACTCTGGCCAGAGCCGGCCCTGGAGCCGTGAGGCTTTCGCTGCTCCGCTGGCCCCCGAGCTGTCAGACTTCGCTCCACTGCTTGGATCCTACGTATGCAAATTAACCGCCATCTTTTTAGGTTAATTTGCATACTCTCCTGATCGGCTGGTTAGCGTATCGAAGGTACGGTCAATTTACATGTTTGTCTATTATTAGGTAAGATGGTTTGGAAATAATTTCTCCTATTCTGGTGGTTGTCTTTTTACTTTCTTGACAACGTCCATTTCTTTGATGAAGTCCAGTTTAGTTGTGTTTTTGTTGTTTGTTTCTTATGGTGTCATATCTAGGAATCCATTGCCAAATCTAAGGCTGTGAAGATTTACTCCTAAATTGTCTTCTAAGAGTTTTACCGTTTTAGCTCTTAGGGTTAGGTTGCTGCTTCACTTTAAGGTACTTTTTGTATTTGGTGGGAGGTGTAGGGGTCCAACTCTTCCCTCTGCTCAAGGGTATCCAGTTTCTCCAACATCACCCACTGTTAGGAGGTGTTTGATGTTATTTGCCTGGTACCTGTAGTCATTTGCATTTTAAAATCCTGCCTTAGAGATTTAAACATCAGTCTGTTGAGTTTTTAAGATGTCTTACAAAAACACAGTCATCCTTCCATTCTTCCTCCTGTGTGTGAATGCAGCTCATTGTTGGAGCACCCGTTAAGGGTAGGGTTGGCTGTCCAGGGTAGGGGGTACAGTCTGTTGCCAGAGAACAGACGGTACTTACTGGCAGGGACACGGGCCTATCCAGGCCTGGGACTCAGCCTCCACTGTGGCTTCATCCTCATCTCGCTGGGCAGAGTATTCGGTCATTCATTAAGCAAGCGTTTCTTGAGCATCTACTATGGCCCAGGTGGTTCTAGGCCCAGGGATACAGCAGTGGACAAAATAAAGAGCCCTGCTCTGGAGGATCTTGCGTTCTTTGCCTTCTTGTGGGGAATAGCCCCGATGTTTTCCAAAGGCTTTGGCAGCCAGACCGGAGACCAGCTGGCCCTCACCCTACCCGCCCTGAGGATGGGGACACTGAGCCAGCAGCAGAGCCCAGGCATGCGGTGTGCACCGTGGTTAGGCAGCTGTAAGACATAGCGGATGTGGCTCCCAATGGGGAATGTGTTGTGAGTTCCTAGCTCCCCCAGCTTTCCAAAAATCTTTCCAGAACTCTCCAGAAATCCTTTCCGTGTGATGTCTTCCTTCCCCGTGGGGATGAGAAACTTGCTCTGACCCCCGTTTTCCTCCCCCCACCCCCAGTGCTGCGCAGCCCACATCTCCATCCCATTTTCCTGAGACCTGTGTGAGGTGAAGACACCTTGTCCTCCGTCCTCGTCTGCTTTAGTGTTTCTCGTTGCTGTTGACATGCCGTTGCCCCTGGTGTGTGTCCTGGATTCAGGTGGGCAGGGACAGGAGGCAGTGGCTGCTGTGTAGGAGCCTGGTCAGTGTGGGATGCTATGCCCGGCTCTGCAGACCGGCTCACGTTACCCCACCACAGCCCTGTGGTCCCCCTGTTAGCCCTGCTCCGAGGTGCCAGCGCTCAGACAACATTGTCCTGTGCTGTGAGCGGTGGTGGGTGGCAGTGGCTCTGCTGTCCTGGAACATGCCATTGCCTCTGCTCCTTCATCAGCTGGGCAGGGCCAGTGCCAGAGAGCAAGTAAGGGCATCAGGAAGATTTCTCAAGACTGGCCTTGTGATGCCTGCTCTCATTTGCTCCTGCTACCTCGGACCTCCTCCACCATCCCCCCCCCCCCCCCCCCCCCCCCCCGCCCCAAGAACTCGCTTTGCCCTTCCAAGGGGAGACCGAGCAGTTTCTATATTGGGAGGTGAGGACGACAGGGGTTGAATCCAAACTGAACCCCGGGGACCAGCCTGCAATTTCCTTGGCTGGGCGCTCGCTCTGTGATTATTTCACAGCCTACTTGACTACTGGCTGTTACAGGGGAGCCCATGGGGGAACGCTGGCCGGGGTTCTGAGTGGAGTGGCAACAGCTGTTGCTAATAATACATTAGACAGCTGAGTGGATGCTGCTATTGATGAGGAGGCCGGATTACATTTCTCGGAGACAACCCAGTGCCTGGCTTCCTGATGGAGGGGGAATTCCCTTCTAAAGGATGCCCCGGGCAGGACTCGACTCTGTCCTAAAGGGCTTGTGGAACCACACAAGTGAGTCAGTCGGTGAGCATTTATTGAGTGCCTGCTGTGTGCCCTTGGCTGTGTGCAGTAATTTCAGGGGGTGTGGACCAGGGTGGGTCCGAGTGGCCAGAGCCACGGTTCCAGGCTGCCCTGAGTCACCCGGCGTCTGGGTGGGAAAGGAGACTTACTTTGTGCCATGGCTGGAAAGTTCAACCAGCCACCGAGAAGCAGAGCCAGCCTGGCTGAGGTCCGGTTGCCACTGGCCGCTTTCTGCTCCCTGGCACTGTCCTGGCACAAACGGTCCATCCCGTGCGTCACTCGGGGCTGAGGCTGAATCACGGCGCTTCTCTCTCACCAGCTGTGCCAGCCCCTGGAGCGTCTTCATTCGGGAAACACAGACCCATTTTAATGCTAATTTAAACACCCGTTTCTGGGAAAACCACTGATGTCAAGAAAAGCCAAGTGTCCCAAATCAGGAAAAATGAATCTAAAACTCCTCGCCGGTCCCCTGACAGGACAGGGCCCGTTTGCAGAGCGAGCTCTCCAATAGTTCCTTCTGCTATTTCCTGAGCGCTTGCTCTGCACCAGGCCTTGGCCCGGCACTTCTTGTCCTCGCTCTCACTTCATCCTCATGTGAGCCCTGAAAGGCAGGGTTGACACCTCCCGTTTCCAGGTGAGGGGACTGAGATTGAGTAACTTGCCTCATGCCCCACAGCTGGGCACTAGCAGGTGGCCACTCCCAGACCTGGCCTTGACCACTGGACTCTACTGCATCCTGTATCTACTGTACCCAAACCTCAGTAGCTCTCCACTGCCTTCCAGGTTAAGCCTGAATTTCTGGCATTCTCTCAGGCATTCCCGTCTGATCTTCAGCCGGTGGTTTTAAAATATGTCCATGAAGCCAGGCCGGTGTGGTGCAGTGGTTAAGCGTTGACCTATGAACCAGGAGGTCACAGTTCGTTTCCCGGTCAAGGCACATGCCCGGGTTGTGGACTCAATCCCTAGTGTGGGGCGTGCAGGAGGCAGCTGATCAATGATACTCTCTCATCATTGATGTTTCTGTCTCTTTTGCCCTCTCCCTTTCTCTCTGAAATCAGTAAAAATATATTAAAAAAATAAAATATGTCCATGAACATTGTTAATGCTATGTGAGATCATACCATGTAATCTTACCTGTATGTGGAATCCGATGAACAAAATAAACTGATGAGTAAAATAGAACCAGAGGCATGGATGGATACATGGAGCAGACTGACAGCTGTTGGGGGCGGGGAGGGGGCGGGCAGGGAGAGGACTGCACGATAGAAGGTGAAGGGATTGGCTGACATCCTTACTGGAACCACCTGAGAAACCCTGAGCTGGAACTACACAACTAGGCCACTTCGGAAGTCCTGACCCACAGAAATTGTTTTGAGTCACTAAGTTTTGGAGTAATTCGCTACACAGCAATAGAGAACTAATGCACTTGACCTCTCAGCCAGAAGAGCTTTATGCCCCTGGGCCACTGGTCATCTGTAAAGTAACCCTGGGTACTTTGTCTCCTAAGTAAGATCAAGTACCCTGGAAATTGGGCCCCTTGCCTAGTATTTCCAGCGTCCAGTGCATGCTTTGCAGGGGCTTCTTAGGCAAGGTTAACTGTTGAACCCATACAAGGGCATTGTCTAAGAATCCACCTGAAGTATTGTTTGACTGCCAGTTGGCACGGATAACAGACTGAGTGGAATTTGGGGGTGATTCAGGAGAGCCCCGTAGTCTATAACACACCAAGCCAAGATTAGACCTGGACACAAGTTGGCCTGAATCCAGGGACTTCCTTTGGGCACCAAAGGCTGTCCTTGTGTCCCTGAACACACCCTGTCATGAAAGTGGCGGAAGGGCCTATAGCAGGAGGTGGGGGCAGCAAAAAGGAACAATTTATCCTTAACCTGTAATTCATTTCGGCATGTATCCTTCAAGATCTATTTCTCTGGATGACTCATGTGTATATTTACATGCAGATATATCTATATCTATTATCCACGTATCTATGTATACATGAATCTATCTATCTCTATCCATCCATCCAAATAGGTTTTTTTTTTACATTTAATTTTAAAAAATGGGATCATGCTCTAGACCAGTGATGGCGAACCTTTTGAGCTCGGCGTGTCAGCATTTTGAAAAACCCTAACTTAACTCTGGTGCCGTGTCACATATAGAAATTTTTTGATATTTGCAACCATAGTAAAACGAAGACTTATATTTTTGATATTTATTTTATATATTTAAATGCCATTTAACAAAGAAAATCAACCAAAAAATGAGTTCGCGTGTCACCTCTGACACGCGTGTCATAGGTTCACCATCACTGCTCTAGACTATTTTTTTCACTTGTGTAGTTGCTCAGATATTGCTATAGAGTACATTCCTAGAGGGTGTTTACCGGACCAAAATATGCGAACATTCTAAAGGCTTTGGGCGCACAGTGCCCGGTCGCCCTTCGGAAAGGTTGTGCCAGGTGCACATGTACCTATTGCCCCTGTGTCCTTAGCTCCACATCCTGGCCAGCACTGGGGTTTCTCTTTAATGTTGGCCAATCTGATAGATGAAAGATGTTATCTTATCTTAATTTCTTTCATAACCAGGAAGGTTGGGCATGTTCCTTGTGTTTATCGGTCATTTTATCTTTCTCCTTGAGCAAATTGTTCATGTCCTTTGCACATTTTTTTTTGCTTCCCTTACAAAACCAGTACTTTATTCCTTTTTATGGCTAAATACGATTCCACTGTATGGATCTGCTGTAATCGTATAATCATGAGTTGGTGGACGTTGGGTTGTTTCCACTTGTTGGATATGATGAATATTGCTGCTGGGAACATTGGTGTACAAGTTTCGTGTAGACATACGTTTTTGTTTTTCTTGGGGGTATATGCCCAGGAGTGGATTTGCTAGGTCAAATGGTGAATCTTTGTTTAACTTTTTGAGGAACTGCCAAACTGTTTTCCACAGTGGCTGTACCATTTTATATTCCCACCAACGGTATACGAGGTTCTAATTTCCCTTGATTCTTGCTGACACTTGTGATTGTCTTTTTGGTTATAGCCATTCCAGTGGGTGTAAAGTGGTCTCTCGTTGCGGTTTTGTTTCGTATTTCCCAGTGATGAATGATGTTGGGCATCTCTGCATGTTCTTGTTGTCTATTTGTATCACTTCCTTGGAGAAATATAGTCTAGATACAAATCTCTTATCAGACATAGGATTTGCAAATATTTTCTCCTGTTCTGTGGCTTGTCCATTGAAGCACACACATTCTTCATTTTGGTGAAGTCTAACTTGTTGTTCTTTTCTAAAACAATGTACACGCACACGTGGGGTTTCCAGACCCTGCAACCTGAACTGCAGGTGGGTCAGAGACACTCTGCCTCGTCAGGTCAGCTTCGGCCTGGGAGAGGCCAGCTGGAGCCTGCCGCAGGGCTGGGGCTCCCCGGGTGACTTCACGGGGGTCCCTCCCATGGCGGTTCTCTCCTGAGGACTCAGGGGAGCTGGGCTCCAGGTGGCTCTGGCCGTTGGTGCCTGCAGAGGGAGGGAGAGCGTTTGGATGCTCTAGCTCTGCACGGCGAAGTGACATGGGCACACTTGGTCCTCCTCATCTCTGCTTTCTGTTCTTTTCTGTCTCTCTGGGCGCTCATGAACTCATGGCTTGCCAGGGCCCGGATGTGGGCAGTGGTGTTCAGACAAGAAAGTGGGGCTGTTTCCACAGAATGGGAAGTGGGGAAAACCCGTGTTTATTTTGTTAGGGCAGAACGTTCAGCCCCTCACACCTTCACCCCACTCCCTCCTTCTCCTTTTTGTCTCACCTGGAGTTTATAAAGGTGGTACCCAAGTAGGATAATGATTTGGACTCACGTAGTTTGAGATTTTGAAAACAGCCCACACGGGCCCCTGGAGGCCGCCGTTCAGTGGCTCCAGGCACCGGGCAGCCACTGGCAGAGACGGCACAGCCAGGGCCCAGGCCCCGCCGCTGCCCTGGCCAGAGTGGCTCTGCTTCTATTGCCTTTAAAAAAAAATCCTCGCCGAAACCGGTTTGGCGCAGTGGATAGAGCGTCGGCCTACGGACTGAAAGGTCCCAGGTTCGATTCCGGTCAAGGGCATGTGCCTGGGTTGTGGGCACTTCCCCAGTAGGAGATGTGCAGGAGGCAGCTGATCGATGTTTCTCTCTCATCGATGTTTCTAACTCTCTATCCCTCTCTCCCTTCCTCTCTATAAAAAATCAATAAAATATATTTAAGAAAAAATCCTCACCCAAGAAGTGAAGATATTTTTTCTATTGATTTTTATAGAGAAAGTGGAAGGGGCGGGGGGGCGGGGGGCCGGGGGAGAGAAAAACATTCATGTGAGTTCATGTGAGAGAGACACATCAATTGGTTGCTTCCTGCACGTACCCTAGCGGGGTGCGGGAATCAAACTTGCAACCCAGGTGATGTGCCTTTGACCGGAGTTGAACCTGAGACCCTTTAGTGAGCAGGTCAGTGCTCTAACCATTGAGCACCTTTATTTCTCTTCCGTATTAGAGTTCTAAGTGAGATTTTGTATAAGGAGATGGAAGGGCTGTGTTGGCAAAGCAGTTGGCAAACTGCTCATGGTGGACACCTTGCCCCCACTATTGGGTTGAAAACACCCCAAACGCGAATTCTGCTGGAGGCCGACTCCGGTGGTTCTCTGGGGAACTCGGATTTTCCCAGAGGCCCCCACGCTCCTCTCTGTTGACAGAGATGGAGTGGCTGCTCTCCCCGTGGCACCTGCCAGCCCCCGTGTTTCATTTTTTCTTTTGTTGTATGGGCTGTTCTGGCCCTGCAGCTTTGCCAAGGCAAAATCAAATTATCTTCTGTCTTGATCCAAATACGTTTTGTCTCCGGGAAAGCCCTGGGCTAGGGAAGCTTTTAGACGATCGGTGAGGCGGTTTTCTCAGCAGACCTCCTGGCGGACACCCCACCTTTCTCTCCCCTCTTTGTGTCTTTCAGTCGGCGGAGTTCTTCGAGATGCTGGAGAAAATGCAGGTGAGCTTCCATCCCCAAGGGGGAGAGCCGAACCCTGGGTGGGGTGTGCTGCAGCGACCTCGGGGGACACGACACCAGGCAGAACCCACGGGCAGAACGTGGGCACCTTGGAGGGAGGGGCAGAGAAGAGAGAACTCACCGTCCCCATGGCCCGGACAACCCGAGGCCATTTCCACACCGAGTGGCACAGTGGCTTCTGGGACGGATCCTGCCTGAAGACCAGGGAGAAGATAAAAAGCAGAAACTGCATGCGGAGTGGATGGACGGGCTGCCATCAGCCCCACGGGTGTGGGAGAGTTTGACAGATGTTCCTGGAATGGGCTGGAAAGAAAGCCTCAAAAAGACAGCCCCTTCGCGGGGGCCTCATCCTGTGCTGGGAGGCAGAGCGGAGGGCGAGAGACAGACCTGAGTTCAAACTCTGCATCTAACGCTGGCTTGCCAAATTCCTCCCCTTTCTAACCTCTCGCTCCTGTTTTTTGTTTACTAACAGACGTGTTCTCCCCTCACTCTGACACCAAACGTGTGGTTGTGTTCCCCCCACCAGACAATCTGTGCAGCCAGCTGGGTTCCACGCAGTTCTGACGCTGTCTCTCTGGAAGTAGTGTCAGCTCCCACAGGGCACGGGCACTGCCCAGGGGCTGCCTCCGCTCAGATGCCAGTCGCAAGTCCAGGTTGCCACGTGGGCTTCTGACCCTCCGGCTATAAATAGGAGGTCCCCATGACTTTCTTTTCCAGTTCAATTAATTTGCTAGCATGGCTCACAGAACCCAGGGAAACGGTTTACTTACCAGATTGCCAGTTTATGATACAACTCAGGAACCGCAGCTGGAGGAGAGGCATAGGGCAAGGCCTGTGGGAAGGGCCCGGAGCCGCCATGCCCTCTGAGTGCCCCACTCTCCCCAAACCTCCACAGGTCCACCAACCCCAGACGCTCCCCAAACCCCACCCTTTTGGGTTTTATGGAGGCTGCATTAGGCATGATGGATACAATCACTGGCTGTGGGTGATCGTCTCAACCTCCAGCTTCTCTCCCCTCCCCCGAGAGTGGGAGTGGGTGGTGGGTTCCCCTGTCAGTCAGCTCCATCCTTCGGAAAGTCCCGGAAGACACCTCATTAACATAAACTCACTGACATAAACTCCTTTCGCCATTATGGCTCTGGAGCTGTTGCAGGAACCAAGGACCAAAGACCAAATCCTAGAACAAAACTGCTCCCAAGTGCTCTCATTGCTCTTATCACTTGGGAAATTCCAAGGGTTTTAGGAGTTCTGTGCCAGGAGCGGGATAAAGACCAAAATATATATTTCTTACAATAAATCACTATCACAGCCTCTATAGAGATAGGAGAATGAAAATGCCCACTTGCATCGTTTCTGGGATGGAACAAGATGATTTTTGTAAATACTTTGTGGGCAGTGCATAGAATCAGTGTTTAGTGTGGAGGCCTTTGTAATTGCTCATCACCAAGAGGTCAGGCTTTCAGGTAAGACCTGCTGCCTTAAGGAATATGGGGAGAGGTCCAGAAGGTATACTTGATCCAGGTGGAAGGAGTGGCAAGAACATACTGATAAGTATATTTTAAGCGCGGGTCTGGGGTAAGAGGTTGACAGGTGTTATCTCATTTCTCCTTGACAAGGCCCCCAGGAGGCAGGTATGTTGTGATCATCATCATCATCACCATCATTCCCATTTCACAGGTGAGAAAACTGAGGCACAGAGATATTAAATAAAACACGCAAGGGCTCATGGCTAGCAAGTAGCTCCAGAGCCAGAAGGCATAGTCATTATGTCATGCTTCTTCCCTGAAGTAGATGCTCCAGGCGCGGGGAAGGAAGGATCTATAGCAATGGTCTGGAATAGGAGGAGAGGCACCCAGGGTGCCCACTGCCGTCCTGAGATGCAGGCGGAGCTTCTGAGAGGGCTGCTGCTGTGAGCGAGCCAGGTCCTCCCCGGAAAGCAGGTCTCCCTAAGGATGGGGAAGGGGAGGGTTGGTTTGAGAGAAAAATATCCGTAGTGGTTGTGTCCTTATCACGAGCAAGTTATTAAGATCCTCCTCTGTGCCCAGCAGAGTGTGGACGACCAGCTAACTTAATATGTATTTATACGCATTTAGGGGACTTGCAACCAGGTGGCGGGCACGGGGATGGCAGGTGCCTTGACAGCGAGTGCCTGTATAACGGAGCGCTCCGTCCGCTGGAGGAAAGCCGGGTCTCGCC
The DNA here is from genome assembly GCF_028538775.1 of Myotis yumanensis. Classification (NCBI taxonomy): domain Eukaryota; kingdom Metazoa; phylum Chordata; class Mammalia; order Chiroptera; family Vespertilionidae; genus Myotis; species Myotis yumanensis. The sequence continues at coordinate 17,587,574 of NW_027223767.1, read as the reverse complement.
CAAGCCCGCGGAGTCGTGGCAATCTGGGCAGCTGGCAGGGCGTCCGCAGCGCACCCTGCCTTCTCTCTGGTTTCTCCACGACCACCCACCCTTCGCCCCCAGGGAGCACCCTGTTTCTCTGTTTGAGCACATGATTCAGCCCTGCGCAACCGGCCTTGTGCTGTTCTGTTGTTGGGAGGCCGCGGGCTTGACTTAGCTCGATCGGGAGCCTCTGCAGGGCGGGAGTCTGGCTGCGGCTCCCTCTGTGTCTTCACGGCAGCCCACACCAGGGGCGGCTGCCGACTCCATGGCAGTAGAGACTTTGGGGGTCAGATCAGACTCAGTGTTTAGGTCCCTACCATGTGCCCCCTGGGCCCCAGCCTCTGAGAGGCCGGGGTTTCCAGCTCCTCTGTATGTGGGGAACTCACATGGGGAAACTGGATGGGGATTCTGTCCGTGAGTGTGGGTGCCATCTGGCCTCGTGCTGCAGTGTGGGGCCTGAAGCTCAGCAGGCAGGCGCCCAGGGCCCTCTGTGACCCAGGACTCCTGACCCCAGCCCTAGAGGCTGGGAATTTGAAGATGGGCACAGGTCCTGTGTAGCACAGTTTTGGGTCCCCTCCTTTCTGGGTTCAAGTTCTAACGCTGACAGGCTGAAGCGGAGTGACCTTGGTCAAGCCGTTTGACCCCCCCTGAGTCCCAGTGTCTTCATGGCGGGGGCGGTGGGGGGTGGAGATAATGAGGGGAGAGGGCCCAGTGCCGGCAGTGGCTCTGTCATGGTGGAGGGAGGGGAAGGGACAGGAGGAGGTTTGTTCTCCGGCCCAGGGGCTGTTCCCAGGCTGGGATGACTCATGCAGGACAAACAAAACAAACTTCTGACGTCAGGCCCTTCCCCACCCGCCCAGTTTGCCTCCCTGGACAGTGTCTGCAGGCCACCCAGGTGGTTTCCTCCCTGTGTGGGGAGAGGAGCACCTGCCCAGTGGGCGGGGCCCCCACGCCCACCTGACCAGGGCCGCAGGGTGACTCAGCCCGGAGAGGTGGGAGGAGCCTCTAGTCTGCCCAGGGAGCAGGAACCCTGAGCCCGAGGGCTCCGCGATTTGGTCGTGCACTTGGTGGACAGATGGCCCGGCTTCAGAGCCAGGCCCTCCCACGCACTAACTGTGTGACATTCCGCAGGCAGCTTCCTCCCTGGGCCTCGGTTTCCCCTTTGGTAAAAAGGTGCTGAGGGCTTCAGAGGGGACGGTAGACGGAGTGCGCTGTGGAAGGTTCAAGCCCCCGGTCTTACATTATGACGAGGCAGCAGCTGCTTCCGGACTCTCTTCTCTCCTAGCTGTCCCACCGATGATGTGGATTGATTCACGTGCCTGTGGGAACGCCATGTGCTCTCCTCCCACGAAACCCAGTTAAGTGGGAACTTGACCGTAGGGCTAACGGTCTAGGTCTAGGCACTGTCCCCGCAGCGAGTCTTCCCGATGCTGCAGGGGACCCGTTTAACCCAGGCCCCGCCCCCTGTGGTGTCTGCTCCTTGCAGGGACACATCTGTGAGGGGGAGGGCGGGCGTTAGAATCCTCATTTCACAGAGGAATCGAGGAGCGCTGCAGAAGGCTTAGCATCACTAATAGCAGGACAGTGGCAGAATGAGGACCAGGCGCAGGCCACCTGCCTGCCACCCATGGGCCCTCTCACCAGGGAAAGCGTGGAGCTGGTGTGGCATGAGACCCAGAGTCTGGCTCTGACCCCCACAGACATGGGTTCCCTTCGGCCCCTCACCTCATCCTCTGGGAGACTGGGGGCGATATTTCAACACCATGACGACGATACTGCCTACCCCGGGATAGCAATACGCCATAGCCTTTACTCTATGCCGGTCCTTCTTCCACGGGCTTAACCTGTTATCCACATTTTACCTTCACCACCATCGTAGGTGCCCTTACTGTTCCCATTTTACAGCTGGGAACACTGAGCCACAGAGAGGTTTTGTGACTTGCCCAAGGTCGTAAGTGACAGTGTTGGGATTTGAACCCTGGTGATCTGGCTGAGTCCATGCCCTTCACCCCCTGCCCTGCTGCCTCGTCCGGGCTGCTGTGAGGTCTGAGTGTGCCGAGGTGTGTGACTTGCAAGGGCCCAGCACGTGGCAGCCCTTGGCCGTTATTACCACTGACCCCCAGCGAAGGCAGGTGCTCCCAAGGGTCTCCTTCCTCCGTGCCGTCTCTATTTTGTGGCTCTTGCTTTTCCATGGATCCTCTTTTCCTTGTTTCTGCAGGGGATCAAGCTTGAAGAGCAGAAGCCGGGACCCCAGAAGAACAAGGTGGGCTGGGTGGGCGAGGTGGCAGCCAGGTGGGCCCCGTGAGGGGGCCAGGTGAGAGGAAGGCAGGGGCAGCGGCCAGCATGCTGGGGTCCGCTGTCTCACACCATCTAACTCTGATTTTCACCTTGTTGACTAGGGCACGGTGAGCAGGAAGGCAGGCCTTGGCTGAGGCCTTTAGGCACCGTCAGAGCAGGCTGGGGTGGAGGCCTCGGGGGAGACCTGAGGCTCGCGGTGTGGCCTGGCTCCCGCACACCTGCTTCTGGGAGCGATCCACACAGTGTGTCGGGGTGTCAGGCTCCGCTCCAGGCTCCAGCAGGCAGCCAGCTCTCAGCTTCAGGTTCTGTTCCCAAGGCCCAGGAGTGCAGCTTAGCACCTGGAGGCCGGCCCCCTTGCCTGGGGGGGACCAGGGCCGCCCCCCTGTTGGAGCCTCCTGGGAGAGCAGCTCGAGTCAGGATGCGTGTGAGGTCCAGCGCCTTGTGTCCTGCGTCTTCCTTCCTCTGCACTGCATCTTCCGCTGGCCCCTTTGCACTCAGGTTCTGTCAGTTCGGGGACGAACTCCAGAGAAGCCAGAGCCCAAGCTGCCTCTGGGCTGTTCACCCGCCTTGGTGCAGCCTGCCAGGCCCCCAACACCTCCCCCCGGACCTGGGGGAGGGAAGGGAAATGGTGACCAAGCTTCAGGGACCGGGCCGAGCTGGGACTGACGGTGGCATTGTGTGTTTGTCTTGCAGGACGACTATATCCCGTACCCCAGCATCGACGAGGTAGGAGCCCCCTGGGTCCTGTCTCGGGGGCAAGGCCCGGGGAGCTGATGGCGATGATGGTGATGGTCCCTCTGCCTCCCCATGGTGGGGAGAGAGCCTTGGGACCTGAGGGCCTGAGACCTTTCCCGTTTGTGACTTCAGCTTTTTTTAAAAAAAATCAGGAGTGCCGAAGTTGGAGATAGTGTGGGTTCTGGAGGAGGGGCTCATGCGACTGCCTTTGGATTCCTATATGGGGGTCCCCTCTGTGGGAGTAGCTCAGAGGTGGGGGGGATACCACCATTGGCGCCCCTCCACTCCCCCCGCAGACCAGGGCAGGCTGCAGGGCAAGACTCTCCCTTTGCCTCCAGGTTGTGGAGAAGGGAGGCCCGTACCCCCTGATCGTCCTGCCCCAGTTTGGGGGCTACTGGATCGAGGACCCGGAGAACGTGGGCACGCCCACCTCGCTGGGCAGCAGCATCTGTGAGGAGGAGGAAGAGGACAGCTTCAGCCCCAGCACCTTTGGCTACAAGCTCGAGTGCAAGAGTGAAGCCAGGGCCTACCGCAGGCACTTCCTGGGCAAGGTGAGGCCAGGCCCTGGTGAACGCGGCTGCGGGGGGGGTCTGCCTGGGGAGCCCAGCGTCTCTCCCCAGTGCCCCCTCTCTGCCCTCCCCCTCCCTCGCCGCCTGCCTCTGTCCTCCTTGGAGAGGTCTGCCTGGCTCTGCTCCTGGGCAGCGGGCAGGGGGTGTGCGGCAGATGTTCTAGGAGGCGATGGACTAGGTAGTGCTTGGGGGGTGGAAGGAGAAAATACATTCTCACTCCTTGGAAGTCTCCGTGTCCATGTAAATAGTACAAATCTCTCATGGCCTCACTCAGCCAGGTGCCCTGTGCTGGTGCCGGGATGTGCGCTGAGCCTCTGACTGCTTAACCGGGACAGTTCCGTTTCTTTCCATATATCCCGCCCTTCAGCCTTGCCTGGTTCCGGAAGTCCCGAGGGCAGGCTCCGGGAGTCTCCGGCCCCGTCAGCTTTGCTGAGTCTCCGGGGGAGGAGATGGATCAGGATCCCCCTGTCTCCCCGCCTTGTTAGAATGCAGATCCCAGGCCCTGCCCTAATACAGCAGGCTGGGTGTGCCCCCTGAGCCGGGCTGAGACCCACTGTCCAGAGATCTCCCGCTCCGCTTGGTGGAGGTGCCAGGCCCTGCCCCTTCTTCATTCTCACAAATCGCCTGAAGCCGCAGGGGCTGTTCCCTGGGACGAGGAGTGGACTCGGTGTCTTGTGGGGAAGCACTTGAGCTGCAGGCGAGGCGTGTGTGGGTTCGAATCCTGGATCTGCCGCCTACTAGCTGTGTGACTCTGGAGAGTGACTTAACCTGCCTGCACATGTTTTCTCCATCTGACATGGGAGCTGCCCCCATAAAGCCATGGTCTGGCGTAAAGGAGATAAAGGGTACTAAGCAATTAGCCCAGTGCCTGGCACAGACAGCCTGAAGATTTGGTCGTCGGAGTCAATTACTGTGATCCTCCTCCCCCTCCTCCCCCTCCTCCTCCTCCTCCCCCCTCCCCCTCCCCCTTCTCCTCCCCCCTCTTTTCCTCTTCCTCCCTCTTCTCCTCTTCCTCCCCATCTATAGCAGCCACAGCTGGTCTTCCTCCTTGCTGTGGGGCTTCTCACTCCTGGGGAAGGAGGTGATTTTGGGGGCTGTGCCTGGAAGGCCCCCTCCTCCCTGCTAACACCCGATTTCTGCTTCTAGGATCATCTAAACTTTTACTGCACCGGTAGCAGTTTGGGGAACCTGCTCCTGTCCATCAAGTGCGAGGAGGTGGAGGGCATTGAGTACCTTCGGATTATTCTCAGGTGGGGCTGCGGCACGGTTGGAGGCCACACCCCTAGTGGTGGGGACCCAGAAATACCAGTCTGACCAGTCCTGTGTGTGTGTGTGTGTGTGGGGGGGGGAGTTGGGGATGGGGAGACAGACCAGCCTATGTTCTCTGTTCCGGTTGCCAGGCAGGAAGACCAGGTGTTTTGCCAGCTGACTGATTGTGGGAGTTGGAGTGGCATCCTGGTCTCAAGGTCACATAGACCTTACCCTCACCCGCCTGTCTCTGGCTGTGAGGAAGACGGAGAGGAAAAATAGCGACGGCTCATTTTGCAGAGACACAGTCCCACGTGGTCCTGGGAGAGGGTTTGCCGGGACCCTGCCCATGGCACACATCCAGTCGGGAACTATAGACCCCAAAGCGTCCGCGTGCCTGCTGGGTCCTCAGGATGTGGTGGTGGCCACAACAGGAGCACCGATTTACAGCTAAGCCAGGGACCTCTCCGGAACCGGCTTCGGTTCGGTTCGACTAACATGTCCCGTGGAACCGCCTTTGTACCAGGAGCTGTGATAGGGGCTTGGGCGGCAGTGGTGGCTGAGCGGTGGTCCCTCCTCTCTAGAGGGAGAGAAGAAGGGGATTTCAGTGTGTGGTGCAGGCGCTGCTTCAGTGATAGGCACAGGGTGCGATGGAGCACAGAGTCCGTCTCATTCCTCTCTGTCCCTGGGCCGGTGGGGAAGCCAGGACGGCCAGTGCGAAGGCCGAGGCTGGTGCTTGGCAGGGAGCTGTGAACCTGTCGGGCTCCCGATCCCTACTTGTTGAGTCAAATTGGAAGTCCTTGAAGGAAACGAACAATAGCATTTGGAAAAGAGCAATAACATTTTTCTCTGCCCAGATTTTGAGATAAATATGGGAGGGGACAGGGACATGGAGCCCTGTGATGGGAGAGGTGGGGCGGTACCGGGAAGTTGTTAGCAAAAATCAGAGGAGAGCATCCGGCCGGTCCGTTGGTGATGCTGCAGAGAAGCTGGGGGAGATGTGGAGGCGCTGCTGCAGGCGGCCAGCAGCCCGCGGAAAGGAAGGCTGCTGAGCTGAAGGCTACTGCTGCATCCCGAGCTAGGGGAGAGCCTGGTGCGGCAAGAAGGGAGTCGCCAGGGCTGAAAAAGAAGAAAAAGAAGAAGGAAAGGAAGACGAGGAAGAAGAAAAGGATGAGGAGGAGGAAGAAGATGAAGATGATGAAGAGGCTGGTTCTAGCACAATTTTTTTTCTTGTCTATGAAGCATTTAACCTCCTGTGCACAACTCACTCCTTTTAAAGAAAAAAGTTGAGAAGGAAGGCTGTGAAAGATTTGTTTATAAACTGTACAGTGTCTTTTTTTGTATAGTTAACACACTACCGAATGTGTCTTTAGATAGCCCTGCCCTGGTGCTATTTCCTTTCTTTCTTTTCTAAAATATGTTTTTATTGATTTTAGAGTGAGAGGAAGGGAGAGGGAGAGAGAGAGAGAATCATTGATTGGCTGCCTCCTGCATGCCCACTATTGGGGATTGAGCCAGTAACCCGGGCATGTGTTCTGACTGGGACCTCTCGCTACATGGGACAACGTACAACCAACTGAGCCAAGCCAGCCAATAAAGAAGGAATATGCTAATTGGCTGCCACGCCCTCAAAGATGGCGGCACCCACAGCCTCAAGATGGTGGCGCCCAGTCCCCTCAGCCCCCCAGCTGCCCAGGGCTGCCCGAGGCTCAGGTAACCAGGGACGGCCGAGCTTGCGCTGTCGGCAGTGGCAGCAGCAGAGGTGTGATGGGGGCGTCACCTTCCCCTGTTCGCCGGGTCGCCTCCCGCCCCTGAGGGCTCCCGGACTGTGAGAGGGGGCAGGCCGGGCTGAGGGACCCCCCTCCAGTGCATGAATTTTCATGCACCGGGCCTCTAGTATATATATAATGGTTAAAATATGCAGAAATTCACAGAATACAATTATAGTGGTAGATTAAAACACACTTCTTATCACTTACAGCTCAACAAAACTTATCACTTACAGATAGGAAATGAGAGGATTTGGATAATCTCACTATTATTTATCTGAATTATATATATTGGTCTTTATTTGTATCTATCTATATTTAACTATCAAACTTTGACCCTCTAACAGAGATTTCTGCTGCTTTTCAAGTGCCTGTGGAATATCTACATATTGATTGTAAGGAGATCAGTGGTTTTCTGAGAATGTGCTGCAACAGTCATCTTGGAGCAAAGCAAAAACCAAAAAACAAAACTCAAACTTCTAGGCGCTGACCATTTAAAAGATAATAAAGCCCAGACAGTGTGGTTCAGTGGTTGAGGATTGATCCGTGCACTGAGAGGTCCCTGGTTCGAGTCCCGGTCAGGGCACATGCCTGGGTTGCGGGCTCGATCCCAGTAGGAAATGTTCAGGGGTCAGCTGAGTGTTTCCATCTCTTTATCCCTCTGCCTGCCTCTCTCTTTCAAAACAAAACAAAACAAAAAAACCAAACGTGTTTTTTTAAAAATGACAATAAAAATTTAAACATGCACATACATATATATTTTAACATAACTATGTAAGATATATAAATACATAAGTAATAACATATATTCCTATTCCCTTTTTATTTCTAGAATTCTATAGAACATTGTTCTGTGACTTCTCTTAATATATCTAGAGTTCTTTCTATATTAGTACATGGAGAAGTTAGCTTGTTAATTCCTTTTACTGCTGCATAGTATTCCATTACATGGACATGAAATAATTTATTTAATAGATCCCCTATTAATGGCTATTGTCAGTATTTTGGTATCACAAATAATGCTGCAATGAGTAACCTGGTACAAATTGTATGGTTTAAAATAATTTCTCAGAAGTGAGTTGGCTGGGTCAAAACATAAATGCATTCATGTTTTAATAGATATTGCCAACTAGCCTTCTGGAGGAGGTCTGTAAACTTGAACCATTACCAGTAATGTATCAGAGTACTTATTTTTCCAAAGCCTCTCCAAAAGAATATTTTGTCAAGCACTTGGATTTTTGGCAATCTGATCGGCAAAAATAATATGTCAGTGTAGTTTAAATTTACAATACTTTTGCTGAATTATGTTGGGCATCTCTTCATATATTTAAGGAACACATGTATTTATTTTCTGTACAGTGTGTTATAACCTTTGCTTCTTTTTAAAATTGAATTGTTAGTCCAAATTTCTATTTTTAAAAATCTTGCAGTTAATTCTTAATAGCATGTGGATTTAGGAACCAATCTCTTGTGGCACAAAGTAAATCTGTATAAATTTCAAAAAGCAGATACAGTGGAGCCTTGACTTAGGACTTTAATTCGTTCTGAGACCGAGCTCGTTAAGGAGCTCGTTTACTCAAATTACTGTCAACTCAATGCAAAAAATCGGCCGAGAGACAGCTGGTATCTCAAAAAACTCGTTAGTCGGGACACTCGTAAGTCAAGGCCCCACTGTACTTTGCCAAACATATTTGCTTTTATAATTTGATACATTGTAGCTACTCAATATGGCTGCTACTCTTATCAATATTTTTACCTAAAGGGAATAAGAGGAAGGAATTAAGAAAGATTAAGGCCAACAAATAAATTAGAAATAAAATGAGCACAAGACTTGATGTATAAATCTAGGCTACAGATTTATATGTAGTGTAGAAAAAGATATACTTCATTTGGAAGAAAAAAACAACAAAATAGGAAACTAGCTAGTCAAATATAGATAAACATAAAATAAAAACCTACAAAATTAGGCATTAGGAAAGGCATATAACCACAGATGTGAAGAAGATTAAAAAATTACTAATAGATGTTATACTCAATCCGCATTATTATACTGGAAATTTTATTTGAAACAGATGCCTTTCTAGGAAAGCACGCTAATTTAACAAGAGATTAAAAACCCGAACAATGACTATGTAATAAATGGAAAAGTTTGCAAAAAATGCTCTCTCCAAAAGTTTCTAGGTCTGGCTGGTTTGCAGGCAGTTATTTTAAGCTCACAAGGAACAGGTTTCTTGCTGCTTAAATTGCTCAAGAGAAACAAATATGGGAAGCTTCCCAATTAATTTAACAATGCTTAGGAGATTCTCATGAACAATATTAGACCAATGAAAGGAAAAAAGAAAGAGAGGAAAATAGGGCCCAATATTCCTTATGAATATGGAAGTAAAGATTCTAAATAAAATACCAATTCCAGCAACTCAAATCTAAGCAGTCTATTAACAGAATCATTCACTATAGCCAAGAAAGAGTTACTTTAGGAATGCAGAAATGGTTGATATTAGGAAATTATTTGTCCACTCAGTGTTTGTCTAACCAAAGCATAACAACGTATGCCAGACTTTCTCTAGGGAGAGGGACATGTGAGGAATAAGCGCTTGTTACCTGGCTATAGGAAGCATTCCGTTCCCATTAGGTATTCTTATTCCTTCTTCTTACTCATCTTCTCCTATGGACATGGATTATTATTGGCTTGGGAGGATGATCCAAAGATAGATGGTCTGGGAGAAGTGAAAGAAGTTCCCAAGAGCTGGAATGTGGAGTGTGTGTATACATGTGTATAGTATGTATAAATGTGTGTAAGGTTGAATGGTCGTGCTGGGAAGATTTAAAAAAAAGGCAAAATCATGTATAAACTCTGTCTAGGAACTTAGATTTTAATCCTGTGAGCAAATAGGAGAGGTCCTGAAAGGAGACCATCATGACCAGACGTGCACTGTGGAATAAATACTGCCTAGGGTAAGGAACATGGCTTGAAGGGAAGGCAAAGCCAGCAAGCAGCCGGCAGATGAGTCAGGAGGCTGCCTTGATGAGTCAGGTGACTGTCATATATTATGAATGGCGCCTCAAGAGCTGTGCTATCCAATGGCCCTGATGGGAACTGGAACCAGGGTGCCTGGCACTGAGGATAGAGAAAAATGGGGGGGGGGGGGGGAATTCCAAAATACCCAGGGAAAACGGACATTAAGAAAGAGCCGAAAATACCAACAATGAGAGAGGGATTTAATCCAATGAAATGTAAATAATGGTACTCTTTCAAAACGACTTAAATAGATTTAAGATTCTCAGAAGATAAAGAATAGCATCTATAAAAGGGATAATAAATTATGATACAATGAATGAATAGAAATGAATCAAGAATGGATATACATGGGTATGAAAAGGAAACAATTTCAATTATTGGAAATAAAAAAATAGTTGTTGAAGTAAAAACACTTAATACATTGGATAAATCCTAGTCTTTTAACAGTCAAAGTGAATCTGTGAATTGGAATTCGTCAAGAAATTCAACAAGAGCACAGTACAGATATAGTGATAAAGTATATGAAAAAGAAGATAAATGGATACTGGGCCGAGAGGCCCCAGCATTTGTCTTAAAGGAGTTCCAGAGGGAAAGAATGGAGAAGCCAGTGGAGAAGAACTATCCGAAGAGAGAATGGCTGAGAATACTTCAGAATTGAAGAAAGGAAGCACACCTGTGGTGCTGGACAAGATTTTAAAACAAAACAATACTTCTAGACACATTGAAGTGAAATATTAGGACATCAGAGATAAAGAGAAGCCCTGGCACATGCGGCTCAGTTGGTTGGGAGTTAAGGTTGCTCATTCCATTCCCGGTCAGGGCACATACATGGTTGTGGGCTCGATCCCGGGGAGAGGCCATGCTGGAGGCAGCTGATCCATGTTTCTTTCTGACATCTATGTTTTTCTCTCTCTAGCCCTCTACCTTCCTCTCTCTCTAAAAAAACAACAAAATACAAAAAAACACCAACAAAAAGAGAACATTTTAAAGCAACCTAAGAACAAGGACATTATCTGTGAAGTAATGACAACCGGGCCGAGAGCAGACTTCTGATCAGCCACGGCACAATTTCTTGTCAGCAATGGGACAATATTTTGAAAATATTGAAGGAAAGAAAGAAAGAATCCTTTCAACCTAAAATTCTATACCCAGAAAAACTATTCGCAAAGACAAAATAAGACTGTTTTTAGACATAAAGAAAATGAAGGGAGTGGTGTACTACTTACACACTCTCCCCGAAAGAATTACTAAAGGGTGTGCATCAGCCAGAAGAAAAGAGAAACCAAAAGAAAAGATGCCATTATAAAGTGACAAGAAATAGGCAAACTACATTGATAAAATTAATTACTGATTGGAAAAGAAGTCATTTATTTGTGTGTTTAAAGAGGCTTGAGCCAAATTTATAAACAAAAGTAGAAGGGCAATGGGATGAGAAGGGTCCAGTAGTTACTGTTTACCCTTCTCAAGAGAGAGAGATATCAAATAAGTTTAGAGTTTGTTGGGCAAGTATATAAATATGTGTATTAGGAGTTATAGAAATACAATCTGTAGCAGAGTGACAAAAAGTATTTAAAAAACTCTATTAAACTGAAGACAGGAAAGGAGGAAAAAAGGGAAAAAAACTCACCATAAAACATAGGGTAATAGAAAACACCATATCATAAAAGTCGAAATACATTAGTAATCACAATAAGTATAAATAGTTTAAAATAGCCTATGAAAATACCACACGGAACCAAAAACACAGCTATATTCTGCTTGTAAAAGACATACCTAAAGAAAAACAATGTGAAACGATTTAAGATGAAGAAATGGAAAAAGATATGCTGGGAAAATACCCACCAAGAAAGGATGGCATAACAATGTTAATATCAGACAAAATAGAATTTCAGGGAAAAAGCATTAGTAGGGTAAGAGGAGCACTCCTTGGTAACTTGGGAGCACCTTTTCCCACTCTTGATGTTTCCTGTGGTGTGGAGGGAGCACTTGGTGCAACACTGCTGGCTCTCTCCGTCCTCTCGGTTAGGTGCATTTGGGAGCAAGAACTTGACACATGCACCTGTGTTCTTCCCCTTTCCCTCTTGGAGCTAGCTGCCATCAGGGCTTCCCTCTGCCCCCCCTGGACTGCAAGTCCTCCCTGAGCAGACCCCACTCGAGGAGGCTTGCCCCTGCCCAGCATTGGCTGTGACTGGGTGGGTAATTCTGGAGTTCAGTTAGAAGATTCATTTCATCTTCACGCTAACCTGCGTGCCTCCTCTTGGCCGTTATCAGTAACAAAGGAGTTATTTTGACTTCCAAATGCCTTACTCTTCATTTTTTGTTTGTTTCTGAATGTGTTCATAACCTGGGCAAGGAAAGATGCCCTTTACGGGAGCCTCAGGGTCCTCAGCCTACGTGATGATAAAGAGAACAGTCCATCCAGAAGATCTAACAGTCCGGAATGTGTAAACCCGTACTTAGTAACTTAGTCTTGAATTTAAAAAGCCCAAAACTGTTAGGAATATAAGGAGAAGTAGGCAAATCCTCGATTATGATGGGAGATTTCAGTAACATCTCTCATATACCGATGGACAAGCAGACAAAAAATTGTGAGGATATAGAAGATTTGAACAATACAATGAACAAATTTGATCTCGTAACATACTTTCCTGAACTCAACAAAAGAAAAATGTACATTCTTTTCAAATCCATATAAAACGTGAAAAAAAAGTCCATGAATTAAGTCAATACATTTCAAATAATATCATACAGATTATGTTCCATGAATATAAAAAATTTAAAAATCAACAATTAGAATACTGAAGGAAAAAAAAGTCATACATTTGGAGAGTTAAGGAAAAATCCTTTTAAATAACTCATGGGCTAAAGGGGAAATCACAAAAGAACTGACAAAATATTTAGACCTAAGTGATAATGAAAATACTACTTATCAATGTGTGGGATGCAAAAAAAAAAAAAAAAAAAAGTAGAGAAAGATGTATAGTTTTAAATGCATTCATGAAAACGGAAAAAGATTAAATGTGTAAGTGTGTGGGTCAAGAAGTTAGAAAAAGAATAGGAAAAAAAAAAACACCCAAAGAAAACAGAAGGAAGGAGATAGAGAAAAGAACAAGCTAGCAAAGTAGAAAGCAAAAATAACAAAGAAATAGAGACAATCAACAAAACTGAAAGCTATCTACCTGAAAAGATGAATAGACAACCCCCTAGGGAGGGCTGAGGAAGGAAAACAGAAAATACACAGATGGTATTACAGCCATGAAGGAAGGGACTCAACTGCAAATAGAGATGAAGGGCTAAGAGAACCCCAAACAACTTTATACCAATGCATTTGATGATAATTTTATAGAAAAATATAAATGACCAAAATTGATCCAATAAGGAATGGAAAACCTAAATATTCACCATTAAATAATGGAGTTGGTAGCCCAGGGATCCTCCCACAAAAAAAGAGGCCCAGAGATTTCACAGATGATTTCTAGCAAACCTTTAAGAATCAGAAAATCCCTGTGGTATACAAACTCTTTCACACGATGAGAAGCTCTCCATCAACTTTATGAGGCTGGAATAACACCCTGTTATCAAAACCTGACAAGGGAAGCACAAGAAAAAAAAAAAAAAAGGCCAGTGTTGCTATTGAACATAGATATGAAACTCTAAATAAAACATTAGCAAATTAAATTTAGCTTGATATGAAAAAATAATACGTACGCAAGTGGAATTTTACCCTTGGAATGAAAAGATGGCTCAACAGAAATGTAATCCACTAGGTTTTACAGATTAAAAACCCTATAATTATCTCAGCAGATGCAGAAAAGCATTCAGTAGAATTCAACACACTCATAATGTGCTAAATGAATTGGGAACAGGATAAATTTAGAGTCTTATGGCAAATCCCTTTATAAAGCAACTTTCATCCCATTTATATTTTGAGTAAATCCAGATTTTCAGATATTAGTTTCTTTTTATAAAGGTTTAGTTGCATGTGAGAACCTAAATATATATAGAAGCTGTGCCCAGTGCTCTGGGAGAACACAAAAAACCCACAAAGAGACCAGAAAAATCATGGGGAACTTGAAGGTGACGATGTGGTTTTTCCCATATTTTGGTTTTGGACAGCTTTACCAGGCAGGTCCTTTAAGTGTCTCCCCCCCCCCCCCCAACCTCCAGTGTGAGGTACCTACGTAGCATTTCATTTTCCCACCACTTGAGTGTGGTGCCCATCGCGTGGGTTGGGTGGAACGAGGCAGATCTGACCTGGGGAGACGTGAAGCAAGTGTCCCTGCCCTGAGGTCTGGCGTGATCTCAGCCACCTTCCTCATTGATTCCTCTCCTTTTGCAGGTCCAAAGTGAAGACGGTGCATGAACGGATCCCCTTGGCGGGCCTGAGCAAGCTGCCCAGCATCCCTCAGATTGCCAAGGTAAAGCCAAGCCCCGAGAGAAGGCGGCTTCCTCTTCTAGCCCAGGGCTGGCCTCTGGGTGGGGGTGCAGGCTTGTCCCTTGGGGCGGGGAAGGCCACTGTACTCTCTGGCCCTTGACTGAATGGATGGGGTTGGTGAGCGTCGGAGGGTGGGGTGAGGGGGGGGCTGTTGGCAGACACCTCTGTCTTCCCGACACCCTCCCTATCTCATCCTCAGTATAATCCAGGGCCTCTGCCCCCCAGTTCACAGCTAGTTCAGGAGACAGGAGACGTGGAAAGGGAGGGCTGGGTATGGAGAGTAGGACTTCAGAGGAGGAAGAGGAGGGAGGGGTGGCCAGGGAGCCTGCACAGCAGAGGAGAGTTGGGCTTAGGGATGGCTGGGCTGTTGATGCAAATGGAGGAGCCCTCAGGCAGGAGCCACCAGCTGGCGGGCCGGGAGGGAGGGGTTGAGGGGGGGGAAGGGGGTGGTTTGGGGGGTTGTGTCTGTTCTGGGATCCTGGGAACTTGGGAGCCGAATCAGCCAGTGGGAAGAGAAGGATGGTCAGCTAGACCCGCACTTAGGGAGCGGGAATGCTGGGTGGAATTGTGCTCAGTGCCTTCGGTGGCCTCGCTTCATCAGGAACCCAGGAAGTTAATGACTTCCCTGGCCACTGGCTGGTGAGCAGCAGAGCCCCGATCCAACACCAGGCCTCCCGACACCGCAGGCCCTGGCCTCCCGTGCGCTTTCCCCAGTGGGCAGGGGAGCCCAGCTGCTCTCCAGATGTGGTTCCTGAACTGTGTGTTCTCTTTCCCTACTCAGGCGTTCTGCGATGACGCAGTGGGACTGAAATTCAGCCCTGTCCTGTACCCCAAGGTGAGACGCCCCCCCTCCCCTCCCCTAGGGCTCCGCGGCTGGGCTCGGATCTGTACACCGGGGGCTCTGTGGGAATCCTCTGCATCTTGGTGGGGGTTTGTGGGGTCATGTCTCCCCTCTCCCTGCTCATCCTTCACAAACTGGCCACGCCTGGGTCTCCGGCTGGAGACGTCCTCAGCTGTGTGCAGGCGGCAGAGGGCTAGCAGGGTGGCAGCTTCTCCACCTTCCAGCTCCCCTGCTCCTGCAGCCCTGAGTCAGCGCTGGGGGATGTTGCACCTCTAGCTGGGGATGGAGGCTGGTGCAGACCTGGTCAGCCATCACAGGAGAGTGAGGGGGGCAGAAGGCAGAACCCCACTAAAAAGGAAGAGGCCAGACTGCAGCTCCTCATTGACAATGTTACCGCAGCTCTGAGGCCTTACAAGCCCCTGCTCGGCCCTACATCATAAACCGTCTGGTTCTAGTTATTAGTTTCCTTAGGACTGTCCTAGTCTTCACCCCGGTTCTGATGTGGGCGTGGGGGCGGAGGGGGGAGCAATAATAACACAACAAACCAACAACCCACTGAAGAACCATTATGGTGGGACAGGACTTAAATCACCCACAGACAGTGAATTGCGTTAGATCAGCCGCAGGAAGAGGCCCCGTGCACCCACTGCTGCTCTGTGAGCCGGCGGGTCTGGAAAGAGGCTGGGTGCAGGGCTGAGCTGAGCCTGCCCTGCGGTCGGTCGGCGCTGTGCTGGGGCTGGTTCGGTCCATGCCTGAGTCCCAGTTCTGACAGCCAGGAAGCGCGAGCTGAAATGTTTGGCGGGGAAGGGAGGCACTCTCCTGGCTGGACGTCCAGAACCCCCTGGAACAGACACCTTAAATGTTCACGATTGGATGGGGCACTCTGCTGATGGCTGAGCTCATGACAGGGCCTCTCTGCACAGAGAAGGCGCCAGAGCCCTTCTCTCAGGCACCTCTTCCCAGCGCTCTGGGCATCCATAGGCACTTAGCGGTAATATGCTGCGCTCCGCTGAACACTTTCTGTCACTCCAAATGCCCTTCTTTTTATAATTAAAGCTGGATTAGTGAGGTTTAACCAAACATTACAGCCCCACCATAAAGGCCCCGCTGAACGACAAGTTGGGCAGTTTTTGTTGTCGGATCATATCCACGGAGAGAGCCTAATGACGCCCATTTGCATAGCTCCCTCTGTCACTTGGGAAGCCTCCTGCTCTGGTAGCAATGGAGGAGCAGCTGGGTTTTCATGTTTTCTACATTTGAAGGACTGCTTAGTCCGGCTGGGATGTTCCTCTGGCTGGTGTGTGTGTGTGTGTTTAAAATTCACAGAGTTTAGAATGTTCCTTGGAAGGTCTCCATGGCCGGGTGCCTCTTCCCTGGCAGGGCAGCTGCTCTGCTCCTCTGAGTCATCCCAGCAGCGAGGGGGTGGCTCCCTGCGGGTCGGCCAGCGGTGCTCTTCCAGGGGGAGCCGACAAGTGTCCATTTCCCAGGCAGCCGAGGGCCTCCCAGAGACATGTAATGTGTGGCAGCCTAACACGGGCCTCGTGTTGCGGCCAGACAGGTCGCGCCTGGTTTGTTTCTCCCGTAACATGAGGTTGGATCCCTCCTTTTTATTGCAAAGGATGTCCCAATAGCGTCCAAATCTTCCCTCCCCCACTGAGCTGGGTCCACTCTAATCTTTCTGGGGAAAATTACATTGATGATGATGATGAGGGGGAGGAGGAGGAGGAGGAGGAGGAGGAGGAGGAGGAAGAGGAGGAGGAGGAGAAGGAGGAGGAGGAAGAGGAGGAGGAGGAGGAGGAAGAGGAGGAGGAAGAGGAGGATGATGACAGCTGCTCTGTGCTCAGCACTTTAAGTGCTTGGTCTCATTGAATCTTCACAACCACACATCTCCACTTCACGGATGAGGAAACCGAGGCCCAGAGAATTAAGTGGCTCACTCACTCGGATCTGTAAGGGTAGAAGCAGCAGATTCCCAACTGGAGTTTAGCGTTCTGACCCTCAGGTCCCTACTCTTGGAAGCGCAATGGAAGATCAGATGAAACCAGTGGTCAGGTTTCTTTGCCCTTTGCGGATTGTATTGAGTGTGTCACTCCAAACAGGGGGCTCCGTGTAGACTCTCACTTACAGATAAAGGGGATTAAAGTCCGGCAGGAGCAGTGCCTTGTCAAAACCACCTGCTGATTACAGGTGGAAGGAGAGCGGGTGTCACCCTCGCTTACCAGTTCTGGGGGCCTGGCTTCACTTTTCACACCACAGGTAACACACTGGGGTAAAATCAGTTCCCTGAGTCCTGCTGGACCCCCTGTGTGCCCGGGCCTTGGCCGGCACATCTGGATGGGAACGGATTCAGTGACCCAGAGGTTTGGCCACGACTGGGGAACGCTCAGGTGTTGAGACGTAGCTAAGGGCTTTGGAGTTGCATCCTGACCGCCTACTTCTGACTTCACCCTCTCTCCCCTTCTGCGTGTGGGTGTCTCCTGTCAGGGGGCACACTCCCCACTGAAATGGGCGCTTCCCCCTCCATTTCCCTCCAAATGAATAAACAACCTGATTTTTCTTCCCACGTTTTCCAGGCCTCCCACATGATTGTGTCCTATGATGAGCATGATGTCAAGAACACATTCAAATTTGGGGTCATTTATCAAAAAGCCAAGCAGGTAAGCACCACGGACCCATGCGGGTCACCATGTCCTCTGGGTTCTCGCTGCGGACTCTTTATTTCTTTCCCCAAGTACAAGAGCCCTGTGCCATGTTCTTGAATATCTTGAATACAACGATTTTTAAGTACGAGTTAGACTGGAGGTGTGTGAGGAGCAGGGGACTCCTCACACAGAGGCCTGCAAAGCCTTTAAGCGACAATGTAGTTTTCCAGGCAGTAAATTCTAAATCTCCCCAGCTGCCTTAGCTCCTCTGCTGGTCACAACAAGAAAAATCAGACTGGGTAGAGGGAATGGATTAGCCCTAGCTGCCCTCTTTGCCCACCGTCCTCCCAGCTGGGAAGAGCTTTCTCTCCCCAGACTTCAGCAGTGCGGGAGCCAGTTGTGTGCATTTGTTCCCACATCTGTGTTCAGCGACGTCAGGTTTGTAGCTGGAATTCAGCTATGGTGGAAGTATTTGCACCATGGTAATTGGCAAACACCAGGGCTTCTGTTTCCCAGTTTGGAGAACTGGGCTGTTAAAAAATTTACCTGTGCACCCACTGCTCCCCCCGCCCCCTCTGTCTCTTTTAGCTTTGTAGTTACCAGTAGTGTTTCTCAAAATGTGTTCCATGAGACAGTCTGGTGACGTACTCTGTGAACAAATGACACGGAGGGCTTTGGTTGTACAGAAACATTCTAAAGGCTCTAAGAACCCCCATGTGAAAGAACTCCTTATAACTCTGTCGCATCTTTACTAACATCCTGAGAAGTAGCCTGCTTGAACAGGCTAATGATGCCTCACCAAGGCTTTATGAAAGAAGGTTCCACACTCATTTTTTCTTTGTATCATCCAGGATCCTAGCATGGGACTTTGTATAATTACGCTCATAATGTTTTGTGATGTGAATTAACGAGTGAATAAAAGTTTTGGCCCTGCTAATGGTAGCTCAACAGTACCTTTCACTCTTATCCGTGGAGTTCCCCCCGCCCCCCCCGTCCCCCCCCCCCCCCTCCCTGCCCCGTGTGTGTCTGGCTACATAATGGCCGACTTCCTTGTCTGAAGATATTAGACCACAAGAGACATGTGTTCGCTTAAAAACACTCTAATTAAGTGAAGAGTTTAGGAGCTGAAAAACCAACACAGATATATCATGTAATGGAAGGGAGATTATTCAGGTAGCCGCTCTGATTGTTTTCACATATTGCATTTTTATTTTGTACAGCTCTGCTCATGTAACCCACCTAATTAAAGCTCTTTGCTCGTGAAATTTACCAAAGCAGATCTCATAAAGTGATTACAATCCGATGTTCCAGCAAAGTTATAATTACTGAACACTAACCATCCACCTCCAAGCAGGCGTCTGTCTGTTGTTTATGTACCTGATGCCGTGGAGGCAAGGTGGGGGCGCGCAGGGAGATGGCTTTTATTTTTATTTTTTTTAAACTTGGCAGATTGTTGTTCTGCAAACCTACAGCCTGGGAACATTTAATGCGAACATTTGTTGCATGAAAGCCCTATGCTGGTCGCAGGGTATAAATAAGCCCCATCTAACTCTTCTGTTTGTCAGGCACCGTGCTGAGCATTGTGGGGGATACAAGTGATGACTAAGACCCCCTCCCTGAGTGCACGGTCAAGCTCAAGGCCAGTAAAAAATAAAGATAATGCTCATACCAGGCTGGGTATACATCTGGAGAGAGCTCTAGCTGAAATGTTTTCCCAGAAGGAGATGTTGTTGCCTGGAGCTAGTTGTTCTCCCACACGCGGCCTCATAACCTGGGGCCGATGGGATGCTGGGCTAGAGTTGGGATGGCTTCCTGGCACGCTATGAAAGTTTTCCGTGCAGGGCTAGATGGTAAATATTTTAGACTTCATGGGCCTACTGTCTCTGTTGTGGCCACTCAACTCTGCCTCTGTAGTGCAAAGGCAGCCAAAGGCAATATGTAAATGAGTTGGCCTGATTGTGTTCCAATAAGATTTTATTTATAAAAGCAGGCAGCAGGCCAGACTTGGCCCACAGGGCTAGCTAGTTTGCAGGCCTCTGCTAGAGAGTGGTGTGTCCCAAACTTCAGACATTCACAAACCATGCTCAGTATCGTTTGTCCCACTCTATGGCACTGTTACAGTTTTTATCACACCGCATAATCAATTGCTTAATATTTTCTTTAAAAGTTTTTTCAACTGAAATGCATTTATTATTATTTTTAATATGTTTTATTGATTTCAGAGAGGAAGGGAGAGGGAGAGAGAGATAGAAACATCAATGAAGAGAGCGAATCATTGATTGACTGCTTCCTGTAGGCCCCCTACCGGGGATTGAGCCCACAATCCCAGTATATGCCCTACCCAGGGATCGAACTGGGACCTTCTGGTTCATAGGTTGATGCTCTACCACTGAGCCATGCCGGCCGGGCTGAAATGCATTTATTTTTAAAGGAAATTTTAATATTGATACTCTAATTGGAAAATCAGTATCGTTGTACATGAAATGAAGGTGGTTCTAAACAGAAATACTGGAAAAATTAAAAGTTACTGAAGTCTAACTAGATTCTGTTACCCGTTGAAGGGTCGGAACCTGGGCTCAGCTCTTTTTTGTTTAATGTACTCGTTAAGGAGGTGTTAAAGAACACCTGGTGGGGACTTTCTCCTTCAAGCGGTGGTGCAGACTGGAGTGTCTGCGTCATCTGAGGCTGCTCATGGCCATCTGTGGATGCTTGTGGAGCCCTCAGCTGTTTGCAGATCCTGCCACTGTGGGAGAGCCTGTTGATCGGTGGGCCACTCAGTGTTTCAGGCCTGTCACAACTGTAGAGCCTACTACTGTTTTTAGCTTTGCCTTCTATTTAAAAACGTTATTAAACTTCTAATTTTTAGATATTTTTAGACTTACATGTAGTTGTAAGAAATTTATAGAAAGATCTGTGTACCCTTTACCCAGTTTCCCCCACCGGTAATCCTATATAATAAAGAGCTAATATGCTAATTAGACCGGATGGTGGAATGACCTTCCTGAACGACCTTTCGGATGACCTTCCAGAACAACCAGTGGGTGTGGGGTGGGGCCTCAAGGCAGCTGGGACTGTGAGGGCCTACTCTTGCATGATTTTCGTTTATCGGGCCTCTAGTGTCTTATAAAACTAATAGGGGCCTGGTGCACAGATTTGTGCACTGGTGGCGTCCCTTGGCTTGGCGTGTGGGGCTCTCTGACATCCCCCGAGGGCTTCCGGATTGCAAGAGGGTGCAGGCAAGGCCAAGGGACCCCACTGGTGCACTGGGCCTCTAGTGTGCATATAAGATCTTTGGTTAATCTCTTCCCACCCTCCCCCTTTCTCCCTCCCGATTTCTCTCTCAGATTCATCAGTCTGTTCAATGTTTCCGTGCCTGTGGTTTCTGCTCCTGTGTTGAGTGTCTGCTCCCTGGTGGTCAGTGTGGGTCATAGCTACCAGCCGGTCGGCCGGTCGCTTAGTCTTTTATACATATAGACTAGAGGCCTGTTGCACGAAGAGATTCGTGCAATAGGCCTTCCTTTCCCCTGGCTGCTGGCACTGGTTTGCCTCTGGCACCTGGGACCCAGGCCTTCGCTCTGGCCGAGTTCTGGCCGGAGCCGGCCCCAGAAACGTCAGGCCTCGCTGCTCCACTGGCCCCGGAGCTGTGAGGCCTTGCTGCTCCGCCGGCCCTGGAAACATCAGGCCTCGCTGCTCTACCGGCCCCGGCCCATCAGGCTTTGCTCCACCGCTTGGAGCCTACATATGCAAATTAACCACCATCTTTGTTGGCGGTTAATTTGCATATTGCGATGATTAGCCAATGGGAGGCGTAGCGAAGGTATGGTCAATTACCATGTTTGTCTGTTATTAGATAGGATAGTGCAATATCACAACCGTGCAATCCATGGGTCTTATTCTGACTTCACCAGTTTTATATGTACTCATCTGGTGTGTGTGTGTGTGTGTATTTCATTCTATATAATTTTATCACATGTTTAGGTTAGACAGTCAAGATACAGAATTCCATTGCACTTTTTGCTTTTAGGACATCTTGTGTTTCCTTTTTGTAACCACACCAACCTTCCTCCTGCCTCTTATGCGCCCTTCCCCCTCTAGTCTCTAACTCTTGGCAACTACTAATCTGTTCTCCAATTTCTAAAACTTTGTCATTTCAAAAATGTTTTCTGAAATGCATCATACAGTATATAAAGTTTTGGGATTGGCTTTTTTCCACTTGGTGAAATTCATCCAAGTGTTGCAGCATGTCAAGAGTTTATTCGTTTTTATGGCTGAGTAGTATTCCATGGTGTGGGTGTACCACAGTCTGTTTAACCATTCACCCATTGACCAAAAGCTGGGTTGTTTCCAGGTTTTGGGTATTCTGAATAAAGCTGCTTTGAACATTTGTAGACAGGTTTTTATGAACATAAGTTTTTAAATTTGTGGGATAAATGCCCAGCGGTACAATTGCTGGGTTATATGATACCTATATGCTTAGTTCTGTAAGAAACTGCCAAACTATTTTTGAGAGCGGTTGTTCCATTGTGCATTCCTACCAGCAATATTTGATTGGTCTGTTATCTCCACATCCTTGGCAGCATTGGGTGTTGTTAGTATTTTTTATTTTGTCTGTTCTGGTAGATGTGCAGTGATACCTCATTATATTTATATCTTATTATTATTATTTTAATTTGCATTTCTCTAATGGCTGATAATGTTGAACATCTTTTCACATGCTTATTTGCCATCTGTATATCCTCTTAGGTGAAATGATTGTCATGTCTTTTGACTATTTTCTTTTTTTTTATTAGCATAGTAATAGAAACTTCAAAAGGAAAGTTAATCACAATAGATCCTAATCCTTAAAATAGAAAGCAGAAGTAAGAAGAGGATGCTATTTACAACCACAATCTTCTGTATCTCTGAACAGTACAGAAAGATTCCAAGAGAAAGATTAAGATGGCTGACTGTTGATTATATTCTAATTGGGTTATTTTTTACTGTTGAGTTAAAATTAAAAAAAGAAAACTTTAAACCTTTATTGAAGTATAACTCAGATACCATATAGTTCACAGTGGTATGTGGATTATATCTAAATAAAGTGTACAGTTCAGTTGAATATTCACAGAATTATGCAACTATCACCACTGTCTAACTCCAGAACATTCCCATCAGCCCCAAAGAAAGTCCACATTCATTAGCAGTCACTCTCCATCACCACTCTCTTACCTCCTGGTAACCACCAATCGACTTTCTGTCTCTATGGGTTTCCTGGTCTGGACATTTCATATAAACGGAATCATGACATGCGGCCTTTTGTGTCTGGCGTCTGTCACTTAGCATAATGTTTTCGAGATTCATCCATGTTGTAGCATGAGTCAGCACTTTACGCCTTTTTATGGCCGAAGGATATTCCATCGTATGGACGTACCACATGTTGTTTATTCATTTGTCAGCTGGTGGGCATTTCAGCTGTTTCCATTTGGGGGCTTTTATGAAGAATGCTGCTATTAACGTTCCAAGTTTGTGTGTGGACTTGTGTTTTAATGTCTCTTCGATATATTCTTAGGAGTGGAATTGTGGGTCTCATGGCAACGTTCTGTTCAGCCTTTTGAGGAACTGCCAGACCTCCCAAAGTGACAGCGCCATGTATATTCCCCCAGCAGCGTATGTGGATTCTGATCTTGCTACATCCTCACCAACACTTGCCTTTCTTTTTGATCCTAGCCACCAGTGCGTGTAAAGTAGTATCTTCTTGTGGTTTTGGTTACTATTGAGTTTTAAGAGTTCTTTGTATATTCTAGGTAGGAGTCCTTGGTCAGAGGTCCAGCTATCACTTTTCACTTACGGATTGGTTTTTGGCACCCTGTCTAAGAGCGCTTTGCTTCAGCTTTGTTTTTTGGTGCATGGGAGGACGCTCGATGAACGGAGCCCCACCAGCCAGGGCTTTTTAGCTTTGCTTTTTGTACTGACCAGCAGCTTGTGTTTGAAGAGAAAGTCCTCATTAACCAGCCCCCCACATCCAGGTCTGGGAGTGAGCCCCAGTCCTTCCTCCAGGCAAGGACAGAGCCACTGGATGGCGATTGTGGTGGGGGACGGGGAGAAAGAGAGAAAGGGACCAGTAACTGGACAACCACGTTCCTTCCTTTGGCACCAAGAAGGCTCTTTCTAACCCCTGCCCCTGGCCTGTTTGTCTTCCAGACCCTGGAGGAGGAGCTGTTTGGGAACAACGAGGAGAGCCCAGCTTTCAGGGAGTTCTTGGACTTGCTGGGGGACACCATCACCCTGCAGGACTTCAAAGGGTAGGTGCTAGCCGAGTGATGGCTCCAGTCCCACGGATGAGGACTTGGAGGAAGGGCAAGGGGCGACAGCTGAGTTTCAGGGAGGGCATGTGAGACTTAAAATCATACACAAGAGCCCAGCTGGTGTGGCTCAGCGGTTGAGCATCGACCTATGAACCAGGAGGTCACAGTTCGATTCCCGGTCAGGGTGCATGCCCGGGTTGCGGGCTTGATGCAGGAAGCAGCTGATCAATGATTCTCTCTCATCATTGATGTTTCTATCTCTTCCTCTCTCTTGCTCTCTGAAATCAATAAAAATATATAACTCCTCCCTCCCTCCCCCCCCGCCCCCCCGCCAGGAAACACGGGGTTGTTTTTTAGCAAATGATCAACATTCCTTTTCCAAGGGGACAGGAGTCCGGGGGATAATCGAGGACGGCAGGTTATCTGAAAGGCGTCGGCACCGGCCTAGGACGCATGATGAAACTGCTCCTGCTCAGATGCGCCTTCCTAATTACATTTGGCTCAGACGAGAGCTTAATGAATCCACCTTCCCTATCACTCACCTGCCAGCATTCAGGGAAGCGGGCCCTGAGCTTTTTGAGGGAAATGATCCATTTTAGATCATACACAGGAAGAATGGATAGCTAAGAGTTGGTAGAAATACAGTAGCTCCCCCAGCCCCCCCCTCCCCCGGCAGGAATCTCTGCAACCGTCCGTGGTTCTCCAAGTGGACAGAAAGCATATGGGAGCTATTGCTTGGAAAACTCTGGCCTTTGGTTTTCCTTGGCAAAGGCCACCTTTGGGAGGGGCCTTCAGACCTGGCCGCACTGTGCCGGCACGCGGCAGCCCCGAATTCCCCACTCCAGCAGCCGCGTTAATAGGATCTCCCAACGTGTGTGAGAACCCCAGGCCTGTCAGGCAGTAGGTGTTCTGGAATCCCTAGGTGTTCTTCCTCTGCTTCCTTCTCTCCTCTTCCTTCTCTCCTCTTCCTTCCCCTTCCCCCCTTCCTCCATCCTCCTTTCCTTCAAGGTCGTCACTGTCCGTCCTCAGTCTCACATGGGTTACAGTTCCGCCTCCATTGCTTGGTAGCTCTGTGACTTTGGACACGTGACTTAACCTCTGCGAGCCTCAGTCTCCTCACCTGTAAAAGGGAGACAGACAGTGCTGAGTCCACAGGTTGCTGGGGGTTAAGGCAGATCATCCCGTGGAGCACGTGAGCTGGTGCTGAGCACAGAGGACGCACCACCTCCACTGACCCTGAGGTGCCATCTTTGTAAGGTGCGTCCAGATTTCACAGACCGTAAAATGCGAAAGGATGTGTCTTGAATAGATGCAATAAAGGCTGTTAAAACCAGGGAGGACCCCAGAGGTCATGTCGTCCTATCCCTTTACTTTTTAAATTTATTTATTTCTGTTAATCCTCACCTGAGGATAGTTTTCCATTGACTTTTAGAGAGAGTGGAAGGGGAGGGAAGGAGGGAGGGAGAGAGAGAGAGAGAGAGAGAGATGTGAGAGAGACACATCGATTGGTTGCCTCCCGTATGTGCCCCAATGGGGCCGGGGATCAAACCAGCAACCCAGGACCATGTCCTTGACCCGGAAACAATCCCGAGGCCCTCCGGTGCACAGGCCAAAGCTCTAACCACCAAGCCACGCTGGCCAAGGCCTACCCCTTTATTTTACAGAGAAAGGAAATGGGCCCAGAGAGATGAAGTGAGACGCCAAGGCCCTGGGCTGACTTGGGGGCAGAAGCAGGCCTAGAACGTGGGCGCCTGACCCCGGCCGCGTGCTTTCTGCCACGCCAGCTGAGCACAGAGCCTGGACCGTATTGCAGAGCCTGGGGGGACTGATGTCCAGGGTCTATCTGATTTCATCTTCTTAAAGGAGCCTGCATCCTCCTCTTTGTGCTGAAGAATGTGATCTGTGGCTAGCAGCCCCGTGTCCATAAAGGAAGAAGGGGCGGCTGCCAGAAGCCACCCAGCTCCTTAGCTCCTTTCCCGCCTGTGGGGAGATAGCAGGAGAGGGGCCTCCTTGGGCACCTCCAGGCTGGGTGCTGCTGTGTGGGGTCCGGTCCCCCCATCGGACGCCGGCCGGCCAGAGGTCAGGCACCTGTCACCTCTTCAGGCTGACTCCGGAGGCTCCTATGGGGCTCACCCCCACCCAGCAGGATGGCCGGTTTCCTGGGCTTTGGGCCAAGGACTTGGACATGGCCTTGCAGGGAGCATAGGCTGGTGCCCAGCCTTAGGGGCTCCTGGCACCCAGGACAGCACTCGTCTGGGAGTTGTGGGTGGACGACCTCCCTTCCCACATGACTTACGTTATGGAGGGGACACAGCCAAAGCTTGGAATTCGTCTTTGTCTTTTCAGTGTGGGTTTCTGGGCGGACGCCAGGGCTCGTCTGCTCAGAAGGGCAGACCCGCCTGCTCTCCCCGCATCACAGTCTCTCGGCCAACTCTCCACGCCCCTTCACCTGCCCCATGTTTTTAGGGAAAGTTGCGCCAAGTTGCCCACTAACCCCCACTCTCTCTCCCCGGGCACTCGCCCCGTTTTTTGTGCTGATAGTTTCCGAGGAGGCCTGGACGTGACCCACGGACAGACGGGGGTGGAGTCGGTGTACACGATATTTCGGGACAGGGAGATCATGTTTCACGTCTCCACAAAGCTGCCCTTTACTGAGGGAGACGCCCAGCAGGTAACCGGGGGCTGGAGGGAGGGATCTGGGAGCCTGGGGCGTGTGAGGTGAGAGTCTTCTGGTCCCATCCACCTGAGGGACTGCACCCCCTTCCCTTTCACCACCAAGAGGCCAGTCTGTCCAGCGGTGTCTTCCCCTCACAGCCTGTTCTCTCGCACTATCTCACCAACGCGGACAGGACAGCAGGGCTGAGGTTACCCCGCTCTGACCAGGGAGGCACTGCCGCTCGGTGTGGTGAAAAGACTGTGTCCCAGCTGCTTGGGGCAGAGCTGGGAGCGGAGCCCAGGGGCCCAGGTCATGTGGGGGGTGGTGAAGAGTCCCGACGGGGTCTGCAGATGTCCTGGACGCCAGCTCTGCGCTTCGGGGTATGTGATTCTGGGTGAGCGGTTGATCTCGTGGCCTCATTGTTCTCATCTGTAAAATGGGGATAGCGCCATGTGTGTCCGAGCGTTGTTGTGGGGATCACACCTGGTTCTGAATGTAGGACCCAGTACGATGCCGGGCGTGAGGCAGGCTTCCTCCCTGACAGCTGTTCGCTACCCAGACCGTGAGGCTTGTGCCCCGCTTCCTGCCCCAGTGATGTCACTGGTTAGTGCACAAGACACCTCCTCCCCCCCCAGCTTTTCTAGTCTCACAGCCTCGGATCCCAGGGCTCGCAGCACACCTGACCGTGGGCAGGAATTGAGCCCCTCCCTCAGCCAGAGAACCTGGAGGGGACCTCGCTCCCAGGGTTTTCCTGCGCACCCTCTCCGTTGCTGCTTCTGATGCTGTGTGTCCCCAGGGAAGGCCTGGCTTTTTCCTTGTTGAGCCCCGAATCCAGCAGTTGATCTCTGGCTGCTGCACCCCGCCCTTTGCCTTCTCAGTCTCTAGGAGAATAAGCAGGGAAGGTAGGCCTTTCGCCAGAGCCGACCCATCCATCTCTGAGTAGGGAGCACAAATGTAATACTGTAAACAGTGCTCGGCTTCTATGGAAAAAAAAAGGGAATTGGCAAATGGGACTGTGATTTGGCTCTAAAATAACTACTGAATGTTCCAGAAACAAATGGGACAGGATTCCTTTGTAGCCAAAGCAGGTTTTCTCTGTGTTTCACCCGTCTCTGTCCCCTCACGGCCCCTCCCGCCACCCAGCCTGCAGCTGAGGGCCCTTCTCCGCCCGCTTTCAGCCTCACCTGTGTTAAGTGGGAAGTATGTCGAGACTGGCTGTTGGCAAGGACTGAATAAATATTAATTTTCTCTTCCCAAGAAACGAGATGGTGTGTGTAGAATAAGTGAGAGAATTTGTGTAGGAGTGCCCAGCACTGGGCTCAGTATATAAAACAGGTGCTCAGTAAACAAACTCAAAGTGAAGCTTAGGGCCTGCATGCAGTAGGTGCTTAATAAAGGAACAAGTGCACAGGCAAGCACCTCGCCAGGACTTGGTGTACAGGAGGGCCTTGTCATTTGAAATCATGCGTGTGGATAGCCCAGCACGGCTCCTGCCGCACAGCAGGTGCGTGGTGACTGAGGTCACCTGTGAGAGTACCTGGCACAGTTTGCAGTACTGAGTCAGGGTTGGGTTTCTCTCTCCCCCATGACCTCCACTAAGCCATGTTGCCCCTGTGTCTCTAAGCATGGTTCTGCTCCCCTCTGGTGTAGAATGATCTGCCGCCTCATCCCTGCTCACCCACATTCCCATCAATTGTCCCCCCTACTACCCCCTCTTCCAGGAAGCCTTCCCAGATTACCCTCAGGTCTCTGACTTTTGCCCTCTTCCCTGCCCCCTGCACCCCACAGTGGCAGGCATTTGTGTGCAGGAGCTGATTCACCGCTTGCAGGCTGGTGGCCTTGTTCCTGTTCTCAGGTAGCTTCACCTGTGTTTGTGTTTCTCCTGGATCACTTGCTCTCCCAGGGCGAAACCTGGGCCTCCACTGTGAACTCTTCTCCCCGAGTCCCGAGTGTGAGCTCTGCACACTCTAGAGTTCAGTGAGATGCCTGCTAGTCTCTCCCTAACAACTTGGCCACCTTCCCCACTTTTTCCCTTTTGATGGCTTCTAAAGATGAAAATGAAAAGCTCCCCGGAGAGCCAGGTCTCCGAGGTCCAGGTTTTATGTATAAAGATAGCATAGCGAGGCATTTCCTGTGCAGATCTGTTCTGCCGTCAGGATGTTCCCAGCTGGCTGATAACCATGGGACGCTGTTTGTTTAGCTCCAGAGAAAGAGACACATCGGGAATGACATTGTGGCCATCATCTTCCAAGAAGAAAACACACCGTTTGTCCCAGATATGATCGCCTCCAACTTCCTACACGCCTACGTCGTGGTGCAGGCCGAGAGCCCGGGCACGGACACCCCGGCCTACAAGGTGAGGAGACAGTCTCTTGGCGGGCGCGGTGGCGGAGGCGCCTCACCACACTGACGGATTCAGCGAGACCAGGAAATACCAGTTCCCGGTGGTTCCTCGACCTGGTCTCCAAGGTGCCATTCCTGGCTGTGGTGTGACTGATTTTCCACGGCTCTCAGGTTTCTGGGATTTGGGGGCTCGACTCTTAGTGGGGAGCACCCATCCTCTGAGGTCATCTCATCCATCTGGTCCTCTCCAGGGCTCAGCACCATCTAACCGAAGGGTTGAGAAGCCCGGATGCTCCTATTGGGAATCTGGTCTCGCCATTGGCAGAACCAGAGGGGAGGAGGAAAACACAGAGAGGACTGTCAGGAAAGGGAGAGGAAGAGGGTGGCAACAAAGAAAAGAAAGAAAAGGGGTGTTCGTGGTGAGAAGGGTGGGGCGCAGGGGTCTGGGAGCCCCTGGCCCCTGGGTGGCCTCTCTGGTTTAGCTCTTCTGGAATAAATGGTTGATCTTAATTTGAAGACTGCCAGGGGGTGGATTATGAGTACTTGGGTCTCAGCCCCCTAACCCAGTGGTCGGCAAACCGCGGCTCGTGACCCACATGCGGCTCTTTGGCCCCTTGAGTGTGGCTCTTCCACAAAATACCATGTGCGGGCGTGCAAGTACAGTGTGAAGTTGACTTAAAACTTTAAGTAAAGTTTATTAAGTTAATTTTAGGGAACGTTGTGGAGTGAAAGATGTGTCGAGGATTGAGAAAGGTATGTTGAGATGGTTTGGACATATAGAGAAGATGAACGAAAGGAGATAGACGAAACAAGTATACAAGACGAGTGTGGATGGGAGAGTTGGAAGGGGTCGACCTCAGCAAAAGTACCTCAATCAGATTGAGGACGTTTTTAGCAAAGGCCAGCTTAGGAGTACCCTAATTAAGTGAATAACAATGTACCTACCTATATAGTTTAAGTTTAAAAAATTTGGCTCTCCAAAGAAATTTCAATCGTTGTACTGTTGATATTTGGCTCTGTTGACTAATGAGTTTGCCGACCACTGCCCTAAGCAATCAGCAGTCTTTCAGAGGAGCTCAAAATCCTCATGGATGCCGGTGAGCCCACCACCTCAGCGGCCCTCACACTGCCCTCTGGTGGCTGAATCACTAACTCTCCCCTCTGCCTCTCCGCCAGAAATAACCCCCGCCTCTTGGGCATCAGTTTCTCTGCGTCACAGTGTTGGGGGGCATGAGACCCCAGGGAGACAGACTGAAGCAGGGTTTCTAAGTGGATGTCATATAGCCCTTGAACCCCCTGCAGATGCGTGCAGAATGTCGAGTGTATGTGCTTCTTGGCGTTTTCTCTGCGTTTCCTAGGGGGAGAGGCCGCAGCTCAGGTTCTCAGCGGACTGCCTGCTCCCCACAAGGTTAGGAGCCGCTGTTACAGGGAGAGGGAAAAGCCTGTCATGCTGATGGGAAGCTCTGAGGCCCGGAAACGTTTCCTGTGTCATAACTTGGGCCAGTGCTGGTTCTGGGGGTTTACGAAGCCCTAGCGCCTCGGAGCCGTCTGCATGAAGTATCCATTTTGCTGGAGGTTTTAGGGAAAATAAAATGAGGCGATATACTTGCTATATCAGTGCAAAGCCAGACAGGTTAAGTGCAGAATTCACATCAACTTTAAAGCCAAGTATGAGGCTTCAAAAAACCCCCACACCAACCAACAAATACACAACCAAACGAACCCCGCACCGCTCTGCTGAGGAGGAGAGCCGATCTCCTTCATGCCCACGTCCATGTTCATGGCCTCCTGTCACTGAACGGTTTCAGCCGAAAAGGTAGAGAAGCCGTGGTTTGGGCATCTCCCTGAAGGCTCACTTGCTTTGACCGAAATGGACGAACAGCTGCTGGATTTGCTAGTGGAAGCAGATGTTGTTCACTCAGTGCCTACTGTGTGCCAGGGGTGGGCACATGCAAGTGACCTTCAGAACCAGCCTTCAGGGAAGAGAGAGAAGAGCTACTGCTTGGGATCCCCAAAGAAAGGTGTGTGATGGGCGAGAGGCGGGGAGGCTCCCAGACCCGGCCAGGCAGTCCCGTGCACGTGCATATGCGTGGCTCGTCTCGGAGGCTCCCAGACCAGGCCAGGCAGTCCCGTGCACATGCATATGCGTGGCTCGTCTTGTCTGCTGGGCCTCTGCTGGCCGAATGGGCCCTCTTGTGGCCGTTTAGCATTTTAAAAGTTTCTGATAGGAAGTGGAGCTCCGCTGACTGGCTTCTCCACTTTCCCAAGAGCTTAGGACAAACAGAGAAAAGTCAGAGGTCCCCAGATCGGCACCCCACCTCCAGCTGTGATGCTAGAAGTCTTTACCAAGTCTTCCCAGCCACGGCCTGCGGTCCGGGTAGAAGTGCTTCCCTGAGAGAGGTGGTGAGAAGCAGGGAGGTAGGCCCCACAGGAAGAGCCGGGCTGGTCCCCGGATGTGGGACCTTGTGCTCCACCTGTCAGGAGAGCGTGGAGGTTGGAAGGCAAGATCTGTGAATGGGGCCAGGAAGGCAGGGGTCAGGGAGGGAGACCAGCCTTCCAAGGTGCTCCCCAAACCTCCGTGAACCCCAGGTGATGAGCAGACTGAGGGGGACCTGGTCAGGTGCCTCAGGGGGTCCAGGGTGGAACGAGACCTTAGCTGACGCTTACAGGCTGAGGGGCTCTGGAAAAGCAGGTGAGGGAGGTTTCCCCGGGCTCAGCAGTGCCTTGGAAAGCCCCTCAGGGAGGACAAACAATAGGAGAGGAGGGGAGGGTGGGGTGGGGATGTGCAGGAAAGGTCCCGGGCCTAGAGTCTAGGAGCCTGGGGCTCTGGTCCTCTGACTGTGACCTTGGCCAGTCCCTGCGCCCTCTGGGCCTCTGATTCTGTGTGAGATGAGGAAGTTGGGCTAGACAACCTCAGAGTTCCTTCCAGCCCTGATGTGGTCGGAAGGGGCAGGGGGAAGTTGAGAAACAGGTGTGTGTGTGAGACGGATAAGAAGTGGTTTGGGGAACTGTGTGGCACCCCAGTTGCCCTTTATTAGGTGCACTTAGTAGGGAAAAGGCGGCGTCGCCTTGTCCAGGTCGGCCTGTGGTCGCCAACACTGAGCCGTCGGAGCAGGCGGGAACTTGGCTCCAGAACCCGGGTGCGCGTGAAATGTCACATGGGATTATTCTCCAGGCACAAGTTTGGTCCCTATCCTGCCCGGGGGGAAGGGAATGCCAGCCGAGCCATCATCAGGACTCCCTCCTCCTCCTCCTGCCTGAGCCGCCCTGTGCCTGGCCCCTGAAGTCCTGCCCAGGTCTCAGGGGTCTTAGGTGAAGCCGATCCTTGGAGAGGGGTCTGCGTGTGCCCCCTTCCCCTCACTGCCGTCCCTGGCTCCAGCGACCTGGGCGGTTCTCTGAGGTTTCCAGGCCCCTCGTGGGCGCCAGCCTGCGAGGTTCCCACCTCCTGGCGCATCCTCGTTCCTCACAGGCCCCGGCCTCTGTCCGCTTTCCAGCCTTGCAGAGTCTCTTCCCCGGCGTAACCGGCTGCCTCTGAGCCCTGCCCGGCCCCTGCTGGGCGGCCTGCACGGAATTTAGAAAACAGGAAGGTGGAGCTTCTGCTTTCGGCCCAGCAACCCAACCGTCCCCAAGAGGCGGAACAACAAAGGCCCGCGCTCCGCTGGAAAGGGGTCAGGAGAGGGAGCACAATGGGGACGGGAGAGGAATGGCCGTCACAGGAAGGGCCTGTCCCCTCTTTTCTGACGTGGCTGCTGCGGCGGACTTGTCTGTCTGGACACGGTGGATTTCAGAACATACATGAAGCCATTTGCCCAGTCAGCACAGCCCACGCGGGTGCACGCCTGAGAGGGGTGTCCAGGTGGGAAGAGCGAGGGCTAGGCCTGGCCTCCGGCCTTGGCCCAGTCGGCAGCCGGTCAGGAGCCTTCCCACCACCCCCTCCCCAGGTCCTGGCTCTGGGGGTGGAATTCTTGACTTGTGCCATGGCGCATGGAGGGTGGTGGTGGGGAACTGTGTTTGGCAGCTGGAACCAGCCAGAAATCACGTCAGCAGCCCATACCCCGGTTCCTGACTGTGGTCGCTGCCGTGTGGGCCCTGCCGACAGCTTTGAACTTGGTACTGACCAGCCCTCTCCACTCCCTTCCCCTGCGGACCCTTGGCCGGGCCTTTCCTTGGCCGGGCTCCGAGCTGCCTGCTCACCCTGGCTGGCCGACTCTCAGCATCTGCCCTACTTCACAGGCCAGCAGCTGGCGGTGGGCCAGGGCCGCGCTCACGTCAGAGCCGCCCGCCTGGGGAGGGGAGAGGGCAGATCTCCAGAGAGGCCTGCAGCCTCGTGGGCCGAGGACGGGTGAAACCAGGGCACCTGCTTGCCGAGGGGGAGATGGAGGTATGGGGCCTGTCCCAGGCCTGGGGGACCCCACACAGAACATCTGGAGGCTCTCACTCCATTAACTCGTGCCGCCAGGCTGGCCAGAGGTGTGCACCCACCCAGAGCCTGGTACCCCCTCTGCAGCACGCAGCACGCAGCTCACCTTGATGTCCTCCACCCCCACTTCCCAGCCTGGGCCACGCTGTTGGTTCAGGCCTCACCCCAACTGCCCGACCCTGTGTGTGTGTGTGTGTGTGGAGGGGGGGGGGGAGGGGGGGGTCAGGGCTTCCAGACGCTCACCCGCCCACTGCACAGGAGCTCTCCGGAGCTCCCAGCTGCAGATTCCTGGCTCGCCTCGGCGCTGCTGATTCAGGCGTAGGGGGGAGCCCCTGCCATTGGCATTTCTTGTTTAAGCACTTGAAATGTGGACAGGTTGGGAGCCAGAGCTGTGGGAAGAACCCCAGAGCAGGGTCTGGATTCTCTGTTCTTCTCGGTGGCTCATCCCCTGTGTGCTTTTGGGAGGGTCACTCCGAGTCTCTGGGCACCTGTTTCCTCACCAGCGAAGGAGGGCTAATAATTCTCACCGTGCCTCGTCCGTGGGCTAATAATTCTCACCGTGCCTCCTCCGTGGGCTTCGCATCCCAGGCAGTGCGGCCAGGAGATGCGTCCTGAGTGCTCGCACTGCGTTAGAGTTGGGGTCCCAGGCTCTGTGCCAGGCTCACGTCTGGCCTCCAGCGGTGCAGACGAGCATGATGGTTCCATGCCATCCAGCCCACTCCTAGGAGCTCTGCCACGCTGGCCGTGGCTCCCAGGGGCAAGGGGAGGAGGGGGCGAGATCTGCGGGAAGTGGGGCCGCCCTGGGGCCAGGGCACGGCACGTGGACCTTCCCTCCTGGCCCACACCGAGGCTCTGTTTCAGGTCTCAGTCACCGCGCGGGAAGACGTGCCGGCCTTTGGCCCACCTCTGCCCAGCCCCCCTGTTTTCCATAAGGTAAGACACCCTCCCTTCTGCTCCTCTCACAGCCAAACTCCAGGGTCCCATGCCTGAGTGGCAGGGGTTGCAGTGGGGCCGAACCTGGGCGGGGACGTTAGCCCGGCCTTTATTCAGCAGGGTTGGGGGGCTTTACTTGGGGTCTCCCCCACCTCTGCTCCTGCTGCCAGCCTGGCCTAGCACAGGGTCTCGTTCAGGGAGTCTGAATTTCTGCTGAAAGAAGCGTTTTTATACCAGGAGCCTGGGGCAGAAGTCGCCTCCAGGCACGGAAATGCCACTGTGGGTGTGGAGGGTTGGTTTCCCAGGACCCAGGGAGCTGGTTTCCCTGTTGGCATCGTAGCAGCTGGGCTTGGCCTGGGCTAGATGTGATCCAATGTCTGAAGGGACTTTCAGGGGCGCTCCTAGACCCCCCCCTCCCCCCCCGTTCTGCCTGCCCATGGTGAGGCTGGGAGAGTCCCAGAGCTGCTTGTCTTCCAGGGCCCCGAGTTCAGGGAGTTTCTGCTCACCAAGCTCACCAACGCAGAGAACGCCTGCTGCAAGTCGGACAAGTTCGCGAAACTGGAGGTGAGAACGAGGTTTCTGAGGTCTTCCTCCTGCCCTCCTGTTAGCCAGGCTCTGCCGGGGTCTGTTCCTGGAGGGGAGAGCATCGTCTTTGCCCCTCGAAGTTGTCAGTCCTGTGCTGATACAAGAACTCTTCTTGTGGAAACTAAGTCCAAATTTCAGGTCTAGTCAGCCATTCACCAATCGTTTATTGAGCACCTACTGTGTGCCAGGCTCCGTTCTGTTTCCTGGGACACGAGCATAAATGCGACCCAGTTTCTGCTCATACAGAGTTCGCAGGCTGGTGGGAGGGGCCATTGCTAGAGGAAAGATACTGTTTGCCAGCCCTGAGCCCTGTTGGAGGCCAGTAAGGGCCTGTGACTCAGGATAGTGACTGCCTCTGCCTGTGGGGGTCTAGGAAGTATTCAGGGAAGGCTTCTCGGAGGAGGTGGCCCTTCTGCTGCTGAATCTGGGAATCTGATGAGCCGTTTGCCGGGAGGAAAGAGTGGGGAGGCTTATTCCAGGCATAGGACAGCCTGAGCAAAGAAGAATCAGGGCAGAATCAGAGCATGACTTGGTGAGGGGGTTCCAGAGGGTTTAATGTGGCCTGAGGGAAGGACTCGTGGGGGATGGGATGGTGGGGACTCAGCTGGAGACGTAGGTTGGGTCATATCAAGAAGGGATTTGAGCTAGAGGGGATGGGCCCTATTAAAGGACTTAGGCAGGAGAGTGATGTTTGCTTTGCATATTAGATGATTACTCTGACAGTGGTGGGGAGGGTAGATTGAAAGGGAGGAGGGCAGGAAGGGTGGCCAGTTAGAAGCTATGACAGGAGTTCAAGAGAGACGATGGCAACTTGCTTACCCCAGGCACAGGGGGAATGATTTGGGGAAGACCCGGTGGACTTCTGTATTAAGGGTGGGGGGAAGTGGATTGGTGGGGTGGCTCTTAGGCCTTCAGCTGGGCTCTTTGCTGACAGGCGACCACTGGGAGGTAGCTGTGCCAGGGACTGCTGATCTGGAGGTGCCTGCGCAGGCTGGGTCACCGAAAGGGCCAATCCCTGTCTGAGTGCATGGCGCCCCCTGGAGGTTGTACAGATGGCTCTGGAGGAACATCTGGATGGAGAGGAGCAGTGGGCAGTACATGGATGTGGAGCTTGGGGTAGAGAACTGGGCTGGGCCAGGAGTCAGGTAGAGCTGGCGGGGTGGGGCGGCCCAGCGAGAAGGGGCAGCGGGAAGAGAGCAGAGGGCTGGGCACTGAGCTGCAGTGTCAGGTGCGACATTTGTGAGCGTGAAGCCCAGCCTGGCCTTAGCTCACTCCGCCACCAAGATGCACTTGGCCAGAATAGCAGCCCTCAGCCAGGCGGCTGGAGCCCCCTCTGCTCTCAGTGCCTGCTCCACAATCTCCCCCCCCCCCCCCGCCCCCCACCTCCCAGGACCGAACGAGGGCCGCCCTCTTGGACAACCTTCACGACGAGCTCCATGCCCACACACAGGCCATGCTGGGACTCGGCCCGGAAGAGGACAAGTTTGAGAACGGGGGCCACGGGGGATTCCTGGAGTCCTTCAAGGTAGGGGCACAAGAGCGGCTGCCGACTGCTGTGGCAGGGAGGGTTGGGACAGACAAGGGAAGAGGTCCAAGATCCACATGACCCTGACCCCAGAGCCCCAGTGCCGGCCAGATGTGGCAGGACCAGCAGGGGCACTGCAGGGGTTGGCAGAGGACAGGGGCATCAGGAAGTGTGAGTGGTTGGAGCAGCCAACAGTGTCTGCTGCATCCTCACCTTCTTCCTTGACCTGGATCCTCTCTCCTCCTGCCCCGGAGTCTGACAAGTGGGGCTGAGGGAAGAGTTAGCAGGAGAGGAGCCAGTGTAAACCAAGAACACTCCTGCTTCCATCTGCCTCCTCCTGTGTTCAGGGCGCCCAGGGCAGAGTGGCGGGAGCAAGGACACAGGTCTTAGCTGTCTTCAGCAGCTGGTGTGGGGTTCCGCAAGGATTTTTCCAGCTGGCAGGGCACTCGAGGACCTGGCCAGGGCCAGTGTGATGGAGTTAGAGGCAAGTCCCTGTGGACTTTGCAAAGGGAAGAACTTTCTAACCAGAATGAGCTGCTAAAAGAAGTAGTGAGCTCTCTGTCCCTGGGAGTATTCAAGTGGAGCTGGGACAGCCACTTCGCTGGCCTGGCATAAAGAAGATTCATTGTCACGTGCTTGCCAAGTGCTTGCTGGTCCACACAGCACTTACACCCAGCATCTGATCTGAGCTGGCTGTCACCCTGTGCAGTTGGCAGAACGGGCCTTGTTACTTCCACTCCCACACAAGGGGACAGCATGAGAGGCCACAGGACTGCTCAAAACCTTATACCCACTGTCTGGCCAGTGTGGCTCAGTGGTTGAGTGTTGACCCATGAACCAGGAGGTCATGGTTTGATTCTTGGTCAGGAGGGCACATGCCCAGGTTGTGGACTCGGTCCTCAGTAGGGCCCGTGCAGGAGGCAGCCTATCGATGATTCTCTCTCATCATTGATGTTTCTCTCTCTCTCTCTCCCCCTCCCTTCCTCTCTGAAGTCAATAAAAACATATTTAAAAAAAAACCCACAAAAAAACCTTACACCCGCTCAGAGGCAGCAAAGCCTTGTTTCAAACCCGGCTTTTCTGGTTCTTAGTCAATGGTCTGCTGATGGCCCGCGGCAGAATGATTTATAAAGCTACCGTTTTGGGGACAGTGTGTGGGGCTGGGGTTGGACCTGCCTGTATTAGAATCCCAGCTGTGTGATCCTGGGCATAGTCTTTCAAGTCTCTGAGCTACATGAACAACACAGGATGATCAACGGGACCCGTGTCTTGGCATTGTTGGGAGAATTCATGGAAATAGTCCCAAGGGGTCGCATGGCCCGGAATACAGTCAATGCCCGGTGAACGTGTGAGCTGTTAGCATTGCCCTGTAAAGTGAAAGCTTAACACCCATCATCCCTCTAAACCAGTGGTTCTCAACCTTCCTAATGCCGCGACCCTTTAATACAGTTCCTCATGTTGTGGTGACCCCCAATTTCATCGTTACAAATTGAACATAATTAAAGCATAGTGATTAATCACAAAAACAAGATGTAATTATATATGTGTTTTCCTGGTCTTAGGCGACCCCTGTGAAAGGGTCGTTCGACCCCCAAAGGGGTCGCGACCCACAGGTTGAGAACCGCTGCTCTAAACTCTCACAGCTGCTCCCTACGCCCTGTGCAAGGCTGGGATTATGGGTAGAATCACTGATACCCAATTTTAATAATTAGGAGTGTAATTTTGCACGTGAGGAGACGGAGACTCGAAGAAACAGAATGATTTGTCCCAAGTCACCCAACAGATTCGGGAATGGAAGTGTGTCTGGCAGATTCCGAAGCGTGTGTTCCCAGTTGCCACATGACACCGCCTCTGGGTCCCAACTCAATTAAGATTCCACCCACCAGCCTGGCCTGGGCAAGCCTGGGGTCGGCCCCCCTGCCAGGCAGCCGCACAGAGCGCAGGGCAGGGCCTGCTGGCCCCCAGGGCCAGCTGCCGAGATTCCTCACGCGGGCGCAGGCAGGAGCCTACTGCGTGTCCGGGCTGGTGGGAGATTCCTGGGACATCTGTCTCAGCCCTGATGGACAGTGGCGGCCAGGGTGAAACAGGAGGAGCTGAGATCCAGAGGAAAGGGGTGGGGGAGAAGAGGGACAGGGGAGGGAAGAGGGAGCCAGGGCAGCTAGCCCGGCAGAGGGAGGGGTGAATGGGAGACCAGGGAACTAGGAACACCTCTGTGGGCTCCGCCCCACATCCCAGCAAGGGTATCGGATGCCCCCGGCTTCCGTGGCAGATGTCATGATCCACGACTCGAGCTGTTGTTGACTGCAGGCTTGTGACTTGTTGCTTTCAGTTTTGCAGGTTTCTCTCTGTCTCTTGGAGTTAACAATAGTTTTTTCAGTTTTCAAATATTTCTATAACCTGGGAACTCCTGCAGGCTGTGCACACCAGGCCCACGGTGCCCAGTGGATAAAACGGCCCGGCAGCGACCTCAGGTTGCCGGTCTAAAGGACAGTGACCCGAAGCCATTTCCCAGTCCCCTGCCTCTGGGCCGACTCCAGCGGCTTGACTACCAGGGTTTCCAGAGAGGGAGATGCTCCAGGCCTTGACCATTCCTTGTCTCTGATCCAGAAATCCAGAGAAGTTTTCTTTTCAACCCTAAATCCTCCCAACTGTAGGCTGAAGACAGTCCCTCCTACCTTCTGCTTCCGCCGGAGTCTGAGGTGCACTGTGGGGTGAGGGAGGGGCCGTCACGGTCAGTCGCGCAGAGCAAACCTTCCGAGCTCTGCCGGATAGGAGTAGCTGTTTCCTCCTCCCCGTCGGGACCAGCTCTTTGCCCTGTGCGTTCCGTCGTTGCCTTCGGTGGGTGTCCCTGGCTGTGGTCTGCCCCAGCCCAGGAAACTGCCTTTAGTTTCGCTGTCTCTTCCCAGGCACCTTGGACGGTGCTGTGGTGTCTGAATTATTGGTGTTCCATCTGGGCCACCACAAAGTCCTTCTTGCAAGGAGAGGGGCGTGAAATGATTCCAGGAAGAGAAGTTGCAGGTCCTCTCTCCTTTCTGTCACAGTTCTCGTCCCACAGATGCACAGAAACATAATGGAGAAGTCCCAGGGCTCACAGCGACCCCAGCCACCCATCCCTGCCTCTGTGGCTGTTCCCTCTCCCCTACAGCCCAGGGCCCTTTGTCCCTCTGCCTGGAAGCAGACCCGTCGCTGCCCCAGGCTGTGCTCCGGGCTCCTCACACCACTTAGAGTAGCTCTTCTCTTCTTCACGTCTGTCCATCTGGCTTCCGTTCATGGGCGGTCGGTTTAGTGTTTCTTCCATGAGAAACAGAACAGTGGGTTCATGGGCGCCTGGACCTGCTTCGGAGGAGCTTGGGGATATTCTCAGGAACCCTCCAGTTCCACAAACACTGACACATTTTGCATTTTTACTTAGCGAATGATATAAAGAAAATGTATTTCCAGTTGAGATTAAACTTTTGCAGCGAGACTCACAACCGAAAGACACGAGTAAGTAGGCAGGGGCCAGTGCAGCCGGGGGCCACCAGTGCTGGGGGTCTGTGGACATAGTCTGGCAAGAATAGTTTTATTTTAAAAGCATATATATTAGTTATTGTTGACAATGTTACAGAAGTCCCGCATTCCTCCCCCTATCGCTCTCCTCCACCCAGAATACTTTTCTTTTTCAAGGAGCTGTGTGTTACTCACCTTTGAAAAATATTGATCTCTAAACTGTTGTTCTCAAATGCCGTGCTCAGCCACTGCCCGGTGTTGAAGTTTCTGTTGGTCCCTGATAAAATGGACAGGAAAAGGGATGCTACTTGATGTATCAACATATGTACACATAGCCCGTGTGAGCCACATTTTGAGAAACCCTGAGCTAGCCCAACCCCCTGATGCCCTCATCATGCAGAAGGGGGCATAGAGGGCCGAGGAGAAGGTCACCACCAGCCCCAGATCTGGGATGGCGGAGAGCAGGAGTGTTGGGTGAATTTCTCCCAGCCTCTGAGGGGCTGGCAGCCGATGCGCTGGTCTGCTCTGACCCCTAGTGGCCGGAGCGCAGGTCTGCAGGTAGCTCCCGCAAAATGCTCGCAGGCTGGGGCCACTCATGGATTGGAGCTCTTGTCGGTCTGAAAGGAGACGTGGAGGGATATTTCCTACTCCCGCCAGCCTTCCTCCTTTATTTGTGCTGCCAAAGGGGCAGAAGACCCTGTTCTGGATCTCAGATTCTTCCGATTAGGGTGCCGTCACAGCCGGCAAGAAATTAGCATCTTTCCGTAGGCCCTGGCCCTGCCTCTGTTGCTCGCTTGGTACAGATAAGCATGTGTCCCTCTAGTGTTATCCTTGCGCATTGGGTCCCCCAAGTTGAGTTTGTTAGATTGAAACAACTCACAAACCCCATTTGTAAAGAAGCAGGATTTGTGGTCGGCTCAGAGGAGATGTGTGACATACGCAGACGTGAGGGAGTGACTCCATCCCTCGTTTCTCACCCCCGCAAAGGTGTGCTGAGGGGAGGGCTGGGAAACCGTGGTGACTAAGGGTGGGAGACTGAACTGGAGGTGACCAGCTTGGAGGAGAGCAGCTGAGGACAGACAGGGATAGTGGTGTGACGTATGGAACAGACTAGTCCATGACGCCAACATCTGGAAACGGTAAGATTCCAGCTTGGTGCACAGAAGATCTTTTCAAAGGCCAGGCTGTTCGTCCCTGAAGGCAGTGAGCAACGCATCCCTGGGCAGATGCAAGCGGAGAGGACAAGAACTGTGGCCTGGATGTGCAGGGCTGAGTGGAAGAGGGGCCGGGTGGTCCCTGGAGACCTCCTGATGCCCCGGCAAAGGCTTCGTGGGCCTGTCCTCTTCTCTCCTGCCTCCCTCTTCCCACATCGCCGCCCTCCGTCCTCTTCTTCGCCCTGCACCTGACTCTTCTGACCGATTTGAAAGGCTAGTGTGTCCGGCTCTACATCAGATTGACGTGACATACGTTAGACCATGTCACTGGGTGATTTTGTCCAAATGGAGCATCGCTGTAGGGTTTCAAGGTAGCCATCATCTCTCTTTTCCCATCCCTAAGAGTGGGGGGGGGGGGGGGGGAGATGACCTTGAGTAAGCAGGTGTCACGCCAGGGATTTGTCATCCATCGTGTCATCCTCGCGTGGGGACCATCACCATGCTGTACGGGGGAGGAGACTGTCTCTGAGAGGCTCACACACCGTGCTGGGAAGAACCAGGAGTCAAGCCCCGCACCTCCCTGGAGTTCCCTGCCAGCCACTGTGTCCTCAGACTTACCCCACTGACTCAGCAGCACCACGGGCCTTTGAGGCGAAGAGTCCTCCCTCATGTCAGGGAGACGGAGACAACGTGGTTTCTAATCACCCTCAGCCCGTCAACCAGTTGAATTATATGTTCAAGCTGGGCTGCTTGTTGGGATCCTTTCGTCTGGAGTCCAGGGTCCTGGGTGTGGTCCTGGTTCCATCTCTTACCTTTGGTGTGACCTCGGCAGTCATCTGCGTTTCAGGACCTTTTCTCTGTGTCTGTCCTCTCTGCGTCTCAGGGCTGGAAGGATGCAATAAGATCACGTGTGAAGCTCAGTGGACCAGCTGCCATCACACAGGGCTCATGACGCACATTTAGTTTTCTCTGCAAATAGACCGTGAGAAAGCATCCGAACATGAATGATTCATTGACGTGTCACAGTTGATGACGGCGGTGGTGGTGGCACCAATGGAATGGAATGAGGCCGAGTTGAGGGAGCACTTGAGTCATTTGGGGAAACTCTGTTTATCCAAGGACACCTCGGAGTGGTGCCACACCTCCCTGCCTTCAGTTTTCTGAGGGCACATGGCGGAATGAATGGGAGGTGCTGGCTGTTTATCCATGTTGCGGACACTGTTGCTAGGTGACTCTTCTGTGGTCTAGAAAGAGAGAGAGTTGATGTCCCTCGAGGGGGCGTCTTCGGCTCAGACAGGCCAGGCCCGATGAATGCCATCAGGGGTACACGGCTGGTGGGCTCCCTGCCTCGTTCAAGGGGAGCTGGCCTCCAGGGCCATCATCTTTGCAGACGGCCCTCCTTCCTGAGTCAGCTTCCTCCCCAGGATAGAAAGGCAGGCAGGGTGCGGTCCTCGGCCACTCCTGAGCTTGGCGAATTCCCGACCGTGGGGAGAGCTCCCAGGGGACCCGAGATTTGGGTTGGCAGCATTCCCGCTGCTTTCTTGGGACTACCTTTCCGTAGACTTAACGCTTCGAGGGAGGGAAGGGCAGCCGTTCCACGTAGGTGGGCACATGGAGCTCGAAGGCAAACACGTGTGGTTCCGTGTGGGTGTGAACCAGGTGAGGGTGGGGGCTGTGTCCCACGTTTGTCCTTCTGCACCAGTGTTCTGAAGCTGAGGTTCCGAGAACTTCCGAGGGGACGTTGGGCCAGACAGTGGCTCTGCCAGCAAGGAGCATGGGCGGGGTTGGGGGTGGGGGTGGGGGTGGGGAGAGAATGGCACTTGTATGTGAGCAACTAGTAATGTCTGCATCTGTGAGTCTTTGCATGTGGCTCTGAGGCCGTGGGGGCCCGGACAGCTGGTTAACACAGTGGGAGCACCCACGGGCTTGGGCCTTTTCCATTGCCCTAATTTTAGGGATGTCTTGTTTCCCTGCTGCCTGAACACTCCTTGGAGGCAGGGGCCATGTCTCATACGTCTTTGACTCCCCTCCTGCAGTTCTCCCAGTTCCTGGCAGGGCTGGGCACACAGGAAGCACATGACAGATGCTCGCTATTAACAAGAAGAGCAGCCACATTGGTTGGGTACTTAGTATGTGCCGGGTGCTCTGCTAAGAGCTTTATAGGTGTGGCCACCTGGCCGCATCATCGAGGGACTGAATGAGTGGTCAGAGGGAGTGATGTGAGGTTTGGGGGATCCCGGAGAGAAACTCCCCTTCCTAGAACTCGTGTCGTCTCTGAAGGCCGTCAGGACCAGGGAGCATCGTCCACATGGTGGGTGGAAGCCTCTA
This sequence comes from Myotis yumanensis, assembly GCF_028538775.1. Taxonomy (NCBI): domain Eukaryota; kingdom Metazoa; phylum Chordata; class Mammalia; order Chiroptera; family Vespertilionidae; genus Myotis; species Myotis yumanensis. Next base: position 17,544,280 of record NW_027223767.1, on the reverse strand, counting down.
GGACTTCCCGTGTCAGGAAATCCTCCCTTGGGTCCGGGTGGGATCTGTCTGCCTCACTCTAACCATCCCCTTGGGTCAGGTTCCAGAGCAACGCAGGCGGCCTGCAGAGCCCTGCCAAGCAACCTGAGAGCAGCCGGCACCTCCCAGCTTGCTCCCTGCTGTGGGCACGGCAATCTTCATTTTAACTGTTCTCATCTTTGCATGCCTGGGACCGGTGGCTATCCTGGTTGTCCCCTCCTGGACACTGCACTGTGTACAGATGGGTCCTTTGTCCTTTGGTGGCCCTAAGTGGGCACAGGGCTCCACGCGGCCTGAGCAGCTCCGGGCTCTCTGAGGCCTCACGCCTGGAGTCTGAGAATGCATGTCCTGTGTCAGCAGCGGCACCAGCTTCGGGCTCATCGTTAGGCGCTGCGAGTGTGGCGTGGCTCCGTGTCAGACCTGGAAGTGCTCTGGCCACGGTGCACCAACTGCGAACATATCCCAAGTTGTACCAGGCACACCTTGGGTGACAGCAGAAGGGATACCCAGTGTTTAAATATAGAAGGGCGCTTAGTTTTCTGCTGCTGGGACCATGTCATTCCTGGTTTGCAGGTGAGGAAGCGCAGGCTTGGTAAGCTCTCCAAGCCCCACTTTCCTTCCCTGTAACAGCCTCTGTCCACCTCGCAGGGCATCTGGGGCGCTGGCCCCTCAGACTCCTCTGTCCAATGTCCTCCCTCGCCTCTGCCTGCAGAGCGCCACCTGCCCAGAGCATGTGACAGTCCTCTGCAGGCCGTAGTGATTAGCATGTGGGCCGCCGAGAGAAAGAGAGAGAGTGTGTGTGCGCGAGTGTGTGTGCACATGTGCGCACAGAGCCTGGAGTGTGTCTGCAGACCCCACTGAGGCAGTGGGGTCATCTGGAGGGGCCTGGCTGCAACTCTCAGGCCCCCCCACCTGCTGTCCCCACAGAGGGCCATCCGAGTGCGCAGCCACTCCATGGAGACCATGGTGACCAGCCAGAAGAAGCCGCACAGCGGGGGCCTCCCCGGCAGCCTCAGCGGGGGCATCTCCCACAACAGCGTGGAGGTCACCAAGACCACCTTCTCGGTGAGTGTCTGCAGGCTCTGGGGCCCCCCAGGCCGTGGTGGGGGGAGGGGTGTGTTCACCCAGGCCTGGGCCAGGTGATCGGCAGGGCGAGCCGGATCATGGGGAGGGAAATTGAGCCTCCAGCCAGGCAGCACTTGGGGCTGGCCCAGACCGGAGCCCACCTGTGGTCCCGCTCTCTGAGTTTCCTTGACACCTGGGCCTCCTCAGGACCAACCCTGCGCAGTGGCCCTGGGTCCTGGGCCTGTGAGAGGGACCTCCCTTTGTTATTCCTAACGACAGGTGGCTGCCCCTGCTTGCTGTGCACGGGGCACTGAGCTAAGTAACTCACGGTCCCTGTGACAGCTGTGTGAGGGAGGTGCTGGGTGCTGTCCATTGTACATCCGAGGAAGGGGAGGCCCAGAGAGGTTAGGCAACTTGCTAGAGGTCACCCAGCAAAGCCGAAGAACTGGGCTTCGCGTGCAGGCCGCCCAGATCCTGTCTTTGTGCTTAATTGCTGTGTGTACAGTTCCAAGAAAAGAGAACCTGTCCAGTCCGGGGTTTGGGTCTGGTCAGCTTGCACCAGAAGCCGGCCAGGTGAGGGGGCCAGAGTCCCTCCTTTTATAAAGCAAAGTGGCTTTGTGCACTTTGGGGTTTGCTTGTTCTTTTCTGTCGTAGCAGAACATACCCACCACGATACTGGCAATTGGTCTTGTGAATGATCTTGTGTAATTCATTTGATTCACCAAATAGTGCTTTCATAGCTGTTTATCTTGTTCCTCCCAGGGGGTCTGTGAGGTGAGCAGGGCAGGGCAGTTCTCTCCAATCTGTGGCTGAGACCGAGGCCCAGAGAATTCGTCCACTTGCCCAAGGTTGCACCGCATGGGAATGGCAAACGCCGGGGCCGGCCTGGCTTAGAGGCCTGGCGGGCTCCCATCTCCCCCTTCTCATTCTGCCGCCCTCCGTCCGTCGTCCCCCACACGTGGCAGAAGCAGAGCCACATGCTTGGCAGGCTCCCTCTGCCTGTGGGTGCGTGTGCACCTCATGCTTGTCCTGCCAGGGTTTTGCTGCGTGACCTTGACCAAATTCCCTCGCCCCTCGCCTCCTCCACATCCTCCTCGGTCAAGCGAGAGGTTGGACCGGGTCGCTCCCAGGACTCTCTCAGCTTTGTGGTTCCCAGTCCGTGACCCCTTCAGGCATCCTGTCCTCTCAGTATGTGGGGTTCTCCTTAGGGTGGCCCTGACCCCATGTTCCTCCAGGAATTCTGTTCTAGTGGATTATTACCCGAGGCCGTAAGGGTTGGGCTAAGAACACAGGAAAACAGGCTGCTGGTGGCTTGAGCTGTAAGTCACAGCTCCTGCTCCACAGACCCCACCCTTCCCAGCTGTCTCATTTCTGGGGATCTCTCCAGACCAGTTGTGGGCGTGGGGGGCGGTGCACAGGCTCTTTGTAGACCAGAAAGGGGGGTGGAGGGAAGGAGACCTGGGTTTGGGGAGTGGGCGCTCATTCTGGTGGTCTCGTTGGCAGCCTCCAGTGGCGGCGGCAACTGCCAAGAACCAGTCACGGAGCCCCATCAAGCGGCGGTCGGGGCTCTTCCCCCGTCTGCACACGGGCTCTGAAGGCCAAGGGGACAGCCGGACACGGTGGTGAGTGTCCAGCGTGGCGTGGGTGAGCTCCCTCGGGAGGGCTGCACGCAGCTTCAGCTTCGAGCGGTGGCTTCCTTCTAACCCTGGTCCGCACATCACTCATTCAGTGCTGTGTCCACTCGGCAGCTTTGCGGTCCCTGCATCCGACAGTCAGAGGGGCTCTCCTCACAGTCTGGCCCCAGCTGGAAACGCTGCTCAGAGTCGTTTCTCTCTGTGCTTCCTTTTGCAAAGCTCACTCAGCTGTCCTCTTTCTGGAGGCCTTCCCTGATTCTGACAGCAGAGTTCGTGGAACCTGCCTTTGGGCTTCCAGAACTTCCTCCCTCCCTCCCTCCCTCCTTCCCTCCTTCCCTCCCTTCTTTCCTCCCTTCCTTTTTTAGAATTTATTTTCATTGTTTATTACAGAGGCCCCCCGTTTCTCCCCCCTTTGCCCCCTCCACCCCGCTCCTACCCCCTCCCAGGCCTTCACCACACTACTGTCTGTGTCCCTGGACTGTGCATATGTACGTATAGGTTCTCTGGTTAACCTCTCCCCGCCCCTCCCCCTCCCTCTGAGATCTCTCAGTCTGTCCCATGTCTCCGTGTCGGTTTGTTGGTCAGTTTATTCTGTTCATTAGATCCCACCCGTAAGTGAGATCATGTGGTAGCTGCCTCCCTCTTTCTCACTGGCTTCTTTTGCTGAGCACAAAACAAAGGGGAAAGTAAGCAGACGGGACTACATCAAACCGAAAAGCTTCTGCACAGCAGGAGAAGCCTCCCACAAAGTGCAGAGGGAGCCCACTGTGTGGGGGAACATATTTGCCAATGATACATCTGATAAGGAGTTAATTTCCCAAAATATGTGAAGAACTCGTACGGCTCAACAGCTCGCATATCCTACTTTCCCCTGTTCTTGCTAATTGTCTTTCTGATCCTTTAGTCAGTGAGCACACCGGGTGTTTAGTTCCGAGCAGTATCCCTCGAGTGCCGGGCGTGTGGGGCTCAGTGCTCAGACAGGAGCTCCAAAGACGCTTATAGGCTTATAGTCTCGCGAAGGAAAGGGAGGCAGCAGGTCGACCTCCACGTGTACAAGTTGTCTTCCTGTAGCCCTGGCTGTGGCCCCAGCCGCCGGGCCTGGGCACACAGGACGAGGGCGGTGATGGAGGCGGACGGAGAGCTCTGTTTGGAAGCTGTGTGTGTGAGTGAGTCCTTGTGGCCCACTCAGGGGGGACCCAGAGCTCTGAGTGGTCAGAATTGCTGGTCTTGAGCTTGGGGGAGAGGCGGTGACTGGAGAAGGAGAGGTGGGAGTCACTGGGGGAGGGAGGGCGGGGAGGTGGTGCTTAAGATGAATCAATGAATACGCTCGCCCAAGGGGGTGTGGAGAATGCCTGGGGAGCACCAGCCCTTAAGGGCAAGTGGAGAAAGGAGGCAGAGCCAGGGGAAAGGACAGGGAAGGAAGGGGAGCGAGGAGGAAGAGAGGAGGGGAGGGAGGGCCCTCAGAAGCCGGGGCCCGGAGACACTGCGGGAGGGAGGTCCGCAGTGGCAGCCGAGCAGAGAAGTCTAGCACAGGGGCCCCAACCCCTGCTGGGTGGACACTTAGGAGGTCCCTGGTGACCTCGTTAGAAGTACATCGAGGCCCTTCATGCCTCCAGGATGGTTATAATAAGAAAGACAAGAAGGACGTGTTGGCAAGGATGTCGAGAGATTGGAACCCTCGTGCATTGCTGGTGGGACTGTGAACCGGTGAGGCTGCTTTAGAAAACAGCCTGGCAGCTCCTCAGAGGGTTACCCGTGGAGTTGCCATAAGGCCCAGCAGTTCCACGCCAGGTGCATGCCCGAGGGAAAGAACACACGTGTCTGCATAAGCACCGGCACACGGATGTCCGTGGCAGCGTTGTCATAGTAGCCCCCAGTGGAAACGGTCCACGTGCCCATCCAAAAAGTGGAGCATTACCTTGCAGTAAAAAGGAGTGAAGTGCTGAGGGACACAGGCTACAACATGGATGAGCCTTTAAAACACTAGCTGAGTGAAAGAAGCCACTCACAAAAAGACCAACCATATTGTATGGCTCCATTCTTAGGAAATGTCCAGAAGAGGCAAATCTGTAGGGACAGGAAGTAGATTCTGTCAGGGGCCAGGGTGGGGAGGAATGGGAGTGGTTGTGAGTAGGTCTGGGGTTTCTTTGGGGGCGGGGGGGTAGGAAGGTTCTAAAATTAGATGGCGGGCATGGTCGTGAATATACTAAAAACCTCTGAATTGCACAGTTTAATTGAGTGAGTTGTATGTGGATTGTATCCCCATGAAGCTGCCACGAAAATAAAAGTACATTACGGACAGGGCCCCAACAGTGGGCACCGAGCAGCTAATGGGCAGCGTTTGTGGCCTTTGTTAAACTGCAGAAGGTAAACCTCGGGCCCTGGCTGTGAGTAGCCTATTTACCCAGAAGCCCTTCCCAGCACTCAGCACACGCCTCCGGGGAGCGCATTTTGTAGCCTGTGTGAAGGGTGTGCCCTGGAGTTCTGCAGCCCTGGCCCCGCCGGCGCCCCGAGGGGTGCGTGTGCGCTGACTGTGATGGTGGATGTCCCAGACCTCACTCCATCCCCTCTGTGGCCCGCCCTTGACCTAGAGCTCTGCCAGCTGGGAAGGACTTGGGCTCGGTGGCATCAAGCCGGGACTCCAGCCTGGTAGCTCTGGACTCCCACCCAGGAGCCTGCAGGGGACCCTGGCAAAGCAGAAGACCCTGTTGTCTGATGGGGGCAGGGGTGGGATAGATGTCCTGGTGGCCGTGCTCTGTCAGGGATGCTGTGACCCCACAGGCCCCCGTGGTGCAGTCTCGGGCCTGGGGGTGAGGTGGGGGTTGGGAACCGGCTCACCCCTCTTCATCCTCATCTCCCCAGCGACAGTGCATCCAGCAACCCCAAGACTGTGGACGGCGGCCACTCTTCTCAGGAGATCAAGTCTGAGACCTCGTCCAACCCCAGCTCTCCGGAGATCTGCCCCAGCAAGGAGAAGTAAGAGTGAGGGTGGGGAGGCGGCTTCAGCCCCGCGGGCCCTGGAATAGGTCTCTGCTCCAGCATCTCCTGCTTTGGGAACTCCGTGGAACGCACAAGCCGGCAGGCAGGCCCACGGGGAGCCACTCAGTCTGTGCGGGGCCTGCCCTGCCCTCGGCCCCCGCGTGTGACCAGGGCCGCCTTCCCACCCCTGCAGGCCCTTCATGAAGTTGAAGGAGAACGGCCGGGCCAACATCTCCCGCTCCTCCTCCAGCACCAGCAGCTTCAGCAGCACGGCCGGGGAGGGCGAGGCCATGGAGGAGTGTGACAGTGGGGTAGGTGCGGCCTGGCCAACCTGGGCCCATGCTCTGGGTGTTAAAATAGCTCCTGTGGGCAGAGCCCCCTCCCGGCTCTGGGGAGAGCGGGGAGTAAGGAAACAAGAGGTGGCACCCCCAGCCGTCTCCACCCTCTGGGAGCGGTGGTTCGGGGTCTCCCTGGGGTGACAGAGGAGCAGCAGCGGCAGAGGGTCAGAGGTCAGGCTGAGCGTGTCCCTGCCGTGGGGTTCCTGGCTGGAGAGGAGAGGGCTCAGCGCTGCCTGGGTGTGGTCAGGGGCACTGCCTGGGGGTGGAGGGGAGCCAGGGCCAGAGGCAGCAGGAGGAAAGAGCGTGTCCCAGCGGGCAGTGGGAGGCAGGGGCCGCCCGGGTCAGCTGAGGGTGGGCCCGCCTTGCTCACCCGGCCTCTCTCCCCAGAGCAGCCAGCCGTCCACAACCTCGCCCTTCAAGCAGGAGGTATTTGTCTACAGCCCGTCCCCAAGCAGCGAGAGCCCCAGCCTGGGGGCAGCCACCACCCCCATCATCATGAGCCGGAGTCCGACAGGTCAGTGTGCGCCACGCGGCCAGGGCAGGGGCTGTGCCCCGAGCACTGTTTGTGGGGCGCCGGCCCCAGGCGTCCGGAACTGGCAGGTCTCGGTCCAACCCCAGTGTGAGGCCTTGAGCTCTGCTCCCTCACTGCGTCTGCTCATCAGCCTCCAGGCTGTTCTCGCCCTCTCGTTACTCACGGAGCCGAGCTCAGAGAGGAGTTGGGACTGTGTGAGTCGAAAGCCGAGGTTCTTTCCACAGACCTCTCGCTCCTCCCATCACCGACTCAGCCCCCCATCACAGCGATGGTCCTCCAAATGCAAGGGTACCAGGTGGGAGAGCATTGCAGGTGGAGGGACAGCACATGAAAGGCCTGCAGGGAACTGAGAGGCTGTGATCTGGAACCACTCCTGGGTCAGTGGGGCTGGAGTTCACAACGGTGACAGGGGACAGGTGAGAGAGGAGACAGTGTTAGGGCACAGGGCCAGGGTGACGGGGGACAGGTGAGAGAGGAGACAGTGTTAGGGGACAGGGCCAGGGTGACGGGGGACGGGTGAGAGAGGAGACAGTATTAGGGCACAGGGCCAGGGTGACGGGGGACAGGTGAGAGAGGAGACAGTGTTAGGGCACAGGGCCAGGGTGACGGGGGACAGGTGAGAGAGGAGACAGTGTTAGGGCACAGGGCCAGGGTGACGGGGGACAGGTGAGAGAGGAGACAGTGTTAGGGGACAGGGCCAGGGTGACGGGGGACGGGTGAGAGAGGAGACAGTGTTAGGGCACAGGGCCAGGGTGACGGGGGACAGGTGAGAGAGGAGACAGTGTTAGGGCACAGGGCCAGGGTGACGGGGGACAGGTGAGGGAGGAGACAGTGTTAGGGCACAGGGCCAGGGTGACGGGGGACAGGTGAGAGAGGAGACAGTGTTAGGGCACAGGGCCAGGGTGACGGGGGACAGGTGAAGGAGGAGACAGTGTTAGGGCACAGGGCCAGGGTGACGGGGGACAGGTGAGGGAGGAGACAGTGTTAGGGGACAGGGCCAGGGTGACGGGGGACAGGTGAGGGAGGAGACAGTGTTAGGGGACAGGGCCAGGGTGACGGGGGACAGGTGAGAGAGGAGACAGTGTTAGGGCACAGGGCCAGGGTGACGGGGGACAGGTGAGAGAGGAGACAGTGTTAGGGCACAGGGCCAGGGTGACGGGGGACAGGTGAGGGAGGAGACAGTGTTAGGGGACAGGGCCAGGGTGACGGGGGACAGGTGAAGGAGGAGACAGTGTTAGGGGCCAGGACCAGGGTGACGGGACAGGTGAGAGAGGAGACAGTGTTAGGGCACAGGGCCAAGGTGACGGGGGACAGGTGAGAGAGGAGACAGTGTTAGGGCACAGGGCCAGGGTGACGGGGGACAGGTGAGGGAGGAGACAGTGTTAGGGGACAGGGCCAGGGTGACAGGGGACAGGTGAGAGAGGAAACAGTGTTAGGGGACAGAGCCAGGGCTGCCCCTGGTGAGGATTTGGGCTTTATCCCACAGGCAGTGGAAGCCATGGAAGGTCTTAAGTCTTTGAAGGTTCTTAAGTAGAGAAGCGCCATCTGGGGTTGAGAAAGACCATTTTGTGGCTGCAGCTGGCCCAGGAGGAAGGAATGGTGGGAGCAGGTGCAGGGGGGAAGATCAGCGAGGGTCACAGTGAGTGGTGAGGGGTGAGGGAGCATTGGGTTCAAGAGATGCCAAGGAGGTAAAATCTTTGGGGCTCAGTAATGGGGGCTTCAGGGAGAGCAAGGAGTCTGGGCCTCTTGGGGTTCTGGGATCCCTGCGGTTGGACAGAGTAGGAGGAGCCGGCTCTGGGGAGAGGGTGGAGGGTTGGCACCTGAGGGGCATGTAGGTAGACGTGCCTGGTAGGCACTGATGGGCTCTGTGGGTGCCTAGAAGTCAGAGCCTGGTCCCACCCTCCAGGAGGGCAGCACAGTGGGGTGGGGGGCAAGCACAGGAACCTGGGTCCACCACTTATGAGCGATGTGACATTGGACATGTTACTCAGCCTTTCCATGCCTCAAATACTGGAAGAATATTTACTCAGTTTTCTGTGCTATTCGCAATGCTATAGACACATACACTTTCACATTGAATCTATATTACTAATACTAGAGGCCCGATGCATGAATTCGTGCACGGGAAGGGTCCCTCTGGGTGGCCTGCCGGGGTGGGGCCGAAACCTGCAGTCCAGCGCCTCCTGCAGCTCCTACCAGCCGCTCCCACTCATCCCAGGCCTACTGTGCCTGCTGCGGGCTCGCGCCCAGTCAGTCCCGATCAGGGGAGGCTGCTGCAGCAGCGCTCGCCAGACATGACCCCTGCGTTTGGCGCCCTCCCAAGGGAGTGGCCTGTGGGATCTGGCTGAAACCAGCTCTTCGACATCACCTAAGGAGTCCCAGATTGCAAGAGGGTGCAGGCCAGGCTGAGGGACCCCACTGGTGCATGACTGGGCCAGGGAGGGACCACGGGAGGGCTCCAGGGCGTGTCCGACCTATCTCGCTCAGCCCTGATCAGCTGGACCCCAGCAGCAAGCTAACCTACGGGTCAGAGCATCTGCCCCCTGGTGGTCAGTGCATGTCATAGCAACTGGTTGAGCAGCCTTAGCATATCATTAGCATATTATACTTTGATTGGTTGTTCTGCTGTTTGGTCTATTTGCATATTATCCTTTTATTATATAAGATTCTCTCTATTAGTTTCTGAAGTCTCAACAACAAAACAGCAGATCAAGTTGGTTTGTAGCATTTGCTGATCTCAAGCCACCAATGTGACTGGCGTAAATAACCTTAAATGAATAGGGAGTGGTAAAATGTGGTGAAATAACAAGGAAGTGATGACTTTTGAGTATTTATTACCTTTGATGAATATCACTTAATTATAAGTTTATAATTAATTTTTTTTTAATCCTCACTGGAGGATATTTTTTCCATTGATATATTTTTTTTTAGAGAAAGTGGAAAGGAGGGAGGAAGAGAGAGAGAGGGAGAGGAACATTGATGTGAGAGAAATAACATCGATTGGTTGCCTCCCACATATGCCCCAAACTAAGGCTGGGGATCAAACCTGCAACACAGGTACATGCCCTTGACCAGGAATCACTCAGGCTGACACTCTAACCACTGAGCACACTGGCCGGGGCTAAGCTCGTGACTGTGTGTGTACAACCAGCTCACAACATTTGTGAAAATGTAAGGGTTGGCTCTTGTGAATTGGTGCATCAGCTAGAGCAGTGGTCGGCAAACTGCGGCTCTCGAGCCACATGCGGCTCTTTGGCCCCTTGAGTGTGGCTCTTCCACAAAATACCGACTTCTGCGCATGGGCCACGAAGTTTCAATCGCACTATACCTGCGCGCCCACACGTGGTATTTTGCGGAAGAGCCACACTCAAGGGGCTAAAGAGCCGCATGTGGCTCGAGAGCCGCAGTTTGCCGACCACTGAGCTAGAGTGTCTCGTGGAGAGGAGGCGTCCCTTCTGGCCTCCCTGCCCAGTTCCCCAGCAGCCCATGACCTCCGCAGCCCCACCCTCTTCATGGGCATTCTTCTTTTTCCTAGATGCCAAAAGCAGAAATTCCCCGAGGTCAAACCTGAAATTCCGCTTTGATAAGCTCAGCCATGCGAGCTCCAGTGCGGTAAGGATCTAGGGGTGTGGGGGTGGCAGGGGGAGCCTCCCGCACCCCACAATCCGACCTCCTCCAAGCCAGCCTCCCTTCCCCGGGACACCTCACAGCGGGGGGAGGAGCCTCTGGTCCATCTGGGGGTGAGGCTGTTGGTCCCGAGTGGTGCAGGCATAGCCCGGGGGTCTCCAGCCACCTCTGCCCCACGTGCTATGTTAGAGCCACGCCCTCGGACACACACAGATGTGAGGTGTGAGTGGTTGGCTCCCGGGGCCTCGGGTCCCTCCCGAGCTCACCGGAGAGTTGAGAGCTGGGCGCACAGAAGGTGCAGTCGGTAGGGGTTGTGCTGTCTAGTTTTATAAAACTCTCGCCTGGATTTTTCTTGAAACAGGGTCACTAATGCGAAAGAGGAGTCCTTCGCCTGTCAAAGGTGGGTCAAGTGTTTGTCCTGCTGTGACCACGGGGCCTGATAGCCTGACACCGTCCCGAGACCCTGACGGCTGGGGAGGGTAGTCGCCTCTTCTGAAGCCTCTGTGATGGGGCCCAGGATGGGAGGAAGGCGGGTGGCCGAGGTGTGGAGGGGAGGGGTTGTTTGGATCTGGACTGGACTCACTGAGTTGGTCTCCTTGCCCCAGAGGAGCCTGGCTGGGGCTGCAGCCCACAGCTGCTTCCTCTCCTGGAGGGAGAGGCCTCCGTTTGCCCCCTGCCTTTCTGCCATCAGCGGCCTTTCCCAGGGCTCTGGGCTGAGCTGTCCTCCCCGAGTGTCCAGAGATGCCTCGGCACCCTGAACACTGCGCGGGTGCCCCGAGGGAGGACCCTGCTGGCAGCCACAGCCGGCCGGGGGCGGGCAGGAGTGTGTGGTTTTCAGCAGATCGGGCCTGGGCCCAGCTCCCCCCAAGGCCCCTCTGGCTTCCCCTCTGCTACGGGGCTGCAGGGCTGAGAGTCACAGTTGGAACCAAGGGGAGGGGCAGAGCTGAGCCCCTTTATACAAATCTGATCTGTAGGGAAGCAGGTGAGCTGGGGGTGCCGGCACGCTCAGCTCCCATCCTGCACTGCAGACCCCGTTCACCAGGTTCCTGCCACGCCCACCTGCTCGGCTGTCTGACGCCGGGCACCCTGTGTGGGCCCCTCCTGTCCGTGCATATCCATGGGCTGTGGCCATGGGCACACGTGTCTGCCCTTCCTCCCTTCACCCAGTGTTTGATCGCCTCCCTCCTTCTTGTCTCCTCCAGGGAAGCCCCGATTCTGTCTTGGAGAAGGCTCCTATCCTAGCAGTTTGGGGGTGCCATTCACTACTCTGACCGTCACCGGCCTGTTGCTCCATCAGCCACCTGCCCACCAGACCAGCTGTCTGTCCCAGTGCCCCGACCGGCACAGCCCTGCCCACTCCTTTGCCAAGACACCCTGCGAGCCCCTCCCCATCTCTGGACAAGGCGTCATTCCTCCAGGCTCCCCTGCCCCTGACCCCCCATGTGCAATGTGTCTGGGTCATTTGTTACCTTGTTTTTGTCTGCAGCAGCCAGTGTTGGGTGAGCAGGGATCTGGGTACTGGGGACTCAGAGAGCCGAGAGGCAGAGCCTGGTGGGGCGGGGGGTTAGGGGGGTAGCAGAGGCCCAGAGGGGACTGTGCCTGGGGAGGGGCAGCGCCAGGTCCTGGCAGGCGGGCATTTTGTGCTGCTGGAGGGAGCACTTTTCCAGGAGCCGAATCTGTAGCTCCTGGAAGATGTCCTGGTAGAAGTCGGCTCTGTCGCTCCCAACATCTGTTTGCTTCTGTGCTAGGAGCTTCTTCCCCATCTGCTGACAGCTGCCAGGGCCTCTGTCCCTACTGCCCGGGCATGGCCGGGTGAAGCTGCCACAGGGCTGGGCATGTGGGAGTGGGCGCCACACCCTTCCTCGCGGCCTCATTCACACAGGCTCCTGTGTGGTTGCTGTGGGCGAGGCCGGTCTCTCCCTTTGAGCAGATGCTTTTCCCACGAAAGGGTGGGCGCCAGGAGAGGAGAAGCTGGGAGGGAGCGAGGCAGTGAACGCCTGGGCCTTGGCTGGAGACCCTGAGACCCAGGCCAGGATCCCTGTCCCGCTGGTGGCGGAGGCTCGTAGGTTTGTGAGGAGTCACTGCAACCCACCTCTTGGTGAGAGCGGGGAGGTGAGGTGGGGGGACTCAGGTGCGGTCAGGCCTTGGTGTGGGTGGAGGACTCAGGTGAGGGGAAGGGGCGGCCTCCTTCTGCGTTGATGTTCTGGCATCTGTGGGAGGCCCAGTGCGGCCTGGGGGCTGTGCCCTTTGGCTCTGTCGGGCTCGATCCCCCCCTTTTGCGCCCCCCCGTCTCCTCTTCCCCTTCCCCGCTGTGGGGCTTCAGGCAGCTGTCACATCGGTGGGATTCCTGCAGCCTGGGCCCCAGCTGGTGCAGTTGAGACACCTTCTGCCAGGGCCCCTCAGCCAGAGCCACCTCCCCGGGGAAGAGCCAGCGCCACACTCTTCCTCGCGGCTCTCTGTGGGCAGCCCCCTTTTGGCTGCTCACCACCCCCGGTCTTCGGGTGGTTTCTGGGTGTCCTCCAGGTACAGCGGAGTCTGAAGAGCAGACCCTGGAGGTGCTGCGGTTTCAGGTGCACCTGGGCCCTCTGTGACACGGGCTGCCAGGCTCTCACGGGCGGATGACAAGGTTTCCAACCCGACGCTCTCTGTGCAGCGGGTCTGGGCTGATTCCCGAGTCGAGGCATAGAAACGTTACCCCTGCTGTTGTGACGGTTCCCCATTGCTTTAGCAACGAGAGCCAAACCTCGGGCCCTCGTCCCCCACTCACGTGGGCCCCGGGGGATCCTGTCTGCAGGCTGGCGGGCCGCTCCCCTCACACTGGGAAACGTGTTTACTTCAAGTCCTAGCCCCGTAGAATGTATTCTAGTTAGGAGGTCAACACATGTCTGCGTAGAGTGGCATGTCCTGCGTAGGTCCTGGCAGCGTCCTTTCGGCTGGGTTTCTGAAGGAGCTTGGAAGGTTGAACTGCATTTCTTTAAAAACAACCCCAGGCTTCTGGCTTGCTTCTCTGGAGAGCTGGTGTTTGCAGCTGCTGGGTGGTGGTGCTGTGTTCGTGGTCTGGGGGGTCCTCTGGGGTTTCCAGGTGGTCCCCACTCTGTCCCGCTTGGGAACCTCATACCCATCTTCCCCCTCCGCCCGCTCCCCAACCCCCCTGTAGCCCCCACCTCCGGGGAAGGACTTGTTCCTGCCTCTGATCCTGTGGCCAGGGTGGCTGGGCGGGTCCCCAAAGCCGAGAGGCACAGGCCTGCCCCAAGAATCGCAGGCCTGAGCAGTGGGTCTGCCCTCTGCTAACGGGGATGCCTGGGAAGGATCTGAAAGGCCCCTCCCTCTGTGTCTGCATCACCATCTTGGGCAAGTCCATCCTGTAGCTTCCAGAATGTACATGGCCAGGGCCGAGGCGGAGAGGAGAGGAGAAGCAGCACCCCCCCGCCCCCGCCCTCGGGGCCACGGGGCAGGCAGCTTGCGTGCCTGGACAGTCTCCTTGCATCTGCTCTGGCCTCAGATGTCTTTCCTTTTATTGCTGCTCCCAGTCTTGGGGCTCATAGATGTGCTGAAGCCTCCTGGGTCCTTGCGACTAGACTCGTCCCGATGGTGCTCACGCTGGTACCCGAGGGGCCCTGTGTGTGGCCCCCCGGACACAGGAGAAGTGTTTCCCGCTCGCTCGCGCCTCTGGCTGCGGGGACTGCCTGACTCACGGAAGAACTGCCTACCGGCTCTGTAGGCACCCAGGTGCCTCTGTTCAGATGATGCTTGAAAACGGAGGCAGGAAGAGCTTCTGAGAGGTCTCAGCTGGAGTTTCTGACACGAATGGAACGCAGTGTTTCTTGGAAAACGATTCTGTGGTTCAGTCTTGTCAGGAGCATCTTGCTGTCCATGCCTCCCGGGCTTCTTTGAGCATCGAATGCAGCCAGGCCACCGTCCAGGGGAGAAGCCTCAGCCCCCGAGAGAGGGGCATGACTTGCTTGAGGTCACATCACCGGCCAGCGGCCAGCGGCCAGCGGCAAAGCTGGGCGGAGAACACGCAGCCCGGGCCCTTTCTCGGCACGGCCTACGCGGCTGGCTCAGCAAGTGGCTGCGTGTGCTGGGCCCCGAGTTGTGGAAGCCGGTGATCTGGGTCTGGGCACCAGCTGGGAGGTACGAGCCGCTCAGGGTGCTGGTGGCTGTTCATCGGGAGGGATATCCTCTGGGACTTTTCAGCGAGGGCCCTGGGGCTCTGGGTGCAACTCTGGGCCCCGAAGACGAGGCGGGAAAGAGATTTCAGTGGCTTGTTCCTCAGTGACATCGGCCCTTCAGCTCCGGTGTGTGAGGGGCGTGGAGGCCAGGGCGTAGACGCAGTGATCCGGCCCTCAGCTTCCCCTTTTTAAGTTAAGAAAAGTGTAAAAGAAAACGCTTTGATTCTCCCTGTTCCTTAAAGCACGGTGGTCAGTGAACACGTAGACGCAAGGGACCAGGCGGGTCCGGAGGGAGCCTTGTTTTGGTTTCTCGCCCTGATGGTTTAAGGTGCCAACGCAAACACTACCTTCTTCATTCAGTCGTGAGGGCAGGTCTGTGGTGGGGGGATGGTTGGGGTTCAGGCTGATCTTAGGGCTGCAGGTGTCTGGCAGGGACCTGGCCGCTCAGGACCCCACGACTCCTCCCAGCCTCTGGCTACCCCTCCCTCAAGGGCCAGGGTGGGTCAGTGGGGTTTGCCCAGCCTGCCCCGCAGCCTGCCAGGGGCGGTTGGGGCATTCTCTACAAGCTCTGATACCTGTTTCATCGAGAGCCCCTTGCCCCACCCAAACCCATGGATCCCCCCTTTTCGCTGGGCCAGGGGTCCCTGGGGAGGGAAGGAAACAGCCCCCAGCAGGGCCAAGGACGGGGAGCCCTGCCTAGTGAGGTGCTGGGGCAGCGGCTCTGCTCTGTGCCTTACCAGCCCCGGAGAGAGGGTATTTGGCGGGAAGACTGGAACTTCAACGCTATTGTCTTTGATCTTGTGACATTTCCGCTTGGAAGGCTCAGCCCCCCTCCCCGCTCCCCGCTCCTTCGCATGTGCGCCAGCGCTCCCCGTCATGCGCGCCCCTTCCACACGTGTGAGCACTTCCTCCGGGCGCAGAGCCCACGGGGTGCAGCGTGGACCTGAGGACCCACGTGGTGGTGACTTCCCTTCCTTCCCTCTTCGGGGGCGGGGGGGGGGGACTTCTGGACCCTGACTGCCTATGTCATGTAAATAGTGTACATTTAATTTATTGCTATGGTAGCACATTGTATTTGTTAATGTATAAAACAAATTCTAAAAGGTTGACAAATGTATATTTTGTTGCTTAAATGTGTCTTTGCAGAAATTGACAATAAATAACATATTTTGTGTCCATCAGTGTTCAGACTTCTTTGCCTCCCCCCCCCTAGCCCCAGCGAGCGTCGCCTTTTAGCTCACCAGAGATGGAAGAGATTGAATACTGGCAGCCCTCTGGGCCATGTGGGGGCCCGTAGATGTGTTACTTTAGCCTAAAAAGTGTTTTAAAATTTCCCGATGAGTTGCTGGTGTTTAAAAAACTGACTACAGCCCGGCCGGCGTGGCTCAGTGTTGGAGCGTCAACCTATGAACCAGGAGGTCACCGTTTGATTCCCGGTCAGGGCGCGTGCCTGAGTTGTGGGCTCCATCCTCAGTGTGGGGCCTGCAGGAGGCAGCCAATCCATGATGTTCTCTCATCATTGATGTTTCCATCTCTCTCTCTCTCTTTCTTTTCTTCTGTGAAATCAACAAAAATTTATTTTAAAAAACCCAAATTACTGACGACAAAAATTTTTTGAAAACCTAGAAAATCACAGAAACTTCCTGCTTCTGTTACAAATCCGATGTGGTATCCACGCCTGTGGAGTGGCAGGGATTGCTCAGGGCTCACAGAGGCTCCGGGGTGGGGCCTGTGCACCGTAGATCCCTCTGTGACACCTGGAGCATCTCACCCTTTCCTGCTATTGTTCGGCCTGGCCCAGGCGGGCATCTGAGCCTGAGACCCTGCTAGTCACCGATTTGTCTTCAACCTGGGGTTTCTTCCTTCTGCCCACTTTCTCTCCAGAGCCCCAAGGTATTTCTTCAGGGATTCTTTCATGATCAAGTGCCCTCCCTCCTATCCCCTTTGACTCCTGAATGGCCACACTCTTACATAGATACACTTTGTTTTATAATGTTTGGATGTTTTTTTTGTTTTGTTTTGTTTTTTTGTGTGTGTGTGTTTTCTTGAGAAATCTGAAGGCAAGGAACAGGCCTTTATTTATTGGGACTTGGTTGTGTGATCTGGGGCAAATTTTTTTTTTAAAAAAATATATTTTATTGATTTTTTTATGGAGAGGAAGGGAGAGAGATAGTTAGAAACATCGACGAGAGAGAAACATGGATCAGCTGCCTCCTGCACACCTCCTACTGGGGATGTTCCCGCAACCAAGGTACATGCCCTTGACCGGAATTGAACCTGGGACCTTTCAGTCCGCAGGCCAACGCTCTATCCACTGAGCCAAATCGGTTAGGGCTTGGGCAAATTTTTTAACCTCTTGGATTTGCATTTTCTTTTATGTATCATTGGAAAAACCATCTACCAGGGGAGCAGGAGGAGAGAAGTGAGTTTATAATTGGGTAAGAGCTTTGAAAAAACCGGCAAGTGTTACTCAAGCACCAGCGGTTCAACGATGATTGTTATTATAATAACAGGAACAGCAGCTGACATGTATTGCCTGTTACCATGAGCTCAAGTGTTTTACATATTCAGTCATTTTCCTGTAACATGACATATTCGTTCCTAAAAAATCACAACACTATGCAAAGTTGTGCAAGTGGGAAAAATAGAGCGAGGGACGTAACATTTACAAACGTTGTCAGTGACACATAAAAATAAAAATCAATTCACCAACCCTGGTTCGTTTGGCTCAGTTGGTTGGAGCGTCCTCCTGTACACCTAAAGGTTGCTGGTTCGATTCCCTGTCATGGCACATACCTGGGTTGTGGGTTTGATCCCCGGTCGGGGTGCGTACGGGAGGCAATTGACCAACGTTCCTCTCATAGCTCTCTCTCTCTCTCTCTCTCTCTTTCTCTTTTCCTCTCTCTCTAAAAATCAATGGACATATCCTTGGGTAAGGATTAAAAAAAAATTCATGGTTGGTGAAGGCCTGGGGCGGGGGACAGGGGTGAGCTGGAGGGGGTCCATGGGGGAAAACGGGGGACATATGTAATTCTTTCAACAATAAAGATGAGAAGAACAAACACAAAACTTGCTTTTAGATTTGGAAACTGTGTTTTTGAAAATTATCAAGTATATTCTATTGTAATTCAAATAAAGCAGCATTGCTAATTAAAAAAATTCATTCACCACTGAGTGGAAACGGTAGCACAGTTTTGCACGTTAGAGCAGTGGTTCTCAACCTTCTGGCCCTTTAAATACAGCTCCTCATGTTATGACCCAACCATAACATTATTTTCGTTGCTACTTCATAACTGTAATGTTGTACTGTTATGAATTGTAATGTAAATATCTGATATGCAGGATGGTCTTAGGCGACCCCTGTGAAAGGGTCATTTGACCGCCAAAGGGGTCGCGACCCACAGGTTGAGAACCACTGATTTAGAGGAGTAAGAAATATATAAACACGGCAATAAATACGGCATTCTTACTTTGAATCAGATCTGAAGTTTGGTTGTGAATGCCGGCTTGTGAGTTACAGAGAGGTGGAGGAAGAGGTTTTCTGAAACCCGGGGGACAGCAGTAACGCCAGATGTGGAGGGGTGTAGCTCAGCACGTGTGTGCCACGGAAGCTGGTGGATGGTGGAGCGGTGTACCTGTGGGCTTGTGTGTTCCTATGCAGCTCGATTTTGCTGGGGGCGGTTTTCCGCGTGCACCTAGTATTTCTCATGGAAGGGTTGCATATTCAAACATGCAGTTTGTGTTATACTCATATTTTCTTCTAATATATCAATGGCATTGGACCAAACTACCATTTTCAAAACAAGTATTTCAGCAGAACTGACTGTATTATCTCACTTAGTCATCCACACAGCCCATTAAAGTGTGTGTTACTGTCTCCATGTCGTTAAAGAACCAGAATCAAATTTCGGTTTGGAATGCAAGTTTGGTGCCTGTTTCCCTGGATGTGCGGACCTCAGTATGAAGGTGTGTTCCGGACGCACCGGGACGGACCCTGTAAAGTGCATCCAGCCCTCTGGTTTCTCAGCCCGGCTCGGACCTGCAGTCCCGGAACCATGTCTGCAGTGTCCTGGGCCACCGTGATCACTCCCACGTCACATAGGGCCGCTGTGATCATTCCCATGTCATGTGGGGCCACCATGATCACTCCCACGTCACATGGGGCTGCTGTGGTCACTCCCATGTCACATGGGGCCGCTGTGGTCACTCCCATGTCACATGGGACTGCTGTGATCTCTCCCACCTCACATGGGTTCGCTGTGGTCACTCCCACACCACGTGGGGTCGCTGTGATCTCTCCCACCTCACGTGGGTTCGCTGTGGTCACTCCCACACCACGTGGGGTCGCTGTGATCTCTCCCACCTCATGTGGGGTCGCTGTGGTCACTCCCACATCATGTGGGGCCTCCCCCGAGCCCCTAGTCTCAGGCTTCCTATTTCTCAGATTCTAGGTTCCATCTGCGGAGTCCCCACGGCTGCAAGTGAAGCTGCATCTTTTACACAAACATCCAAGCCCATCTGCACCTCTTGGCTTGTCTGCTTCCTGGGTTCATGGCTTCTTCCCAGAAGCGGGGGGAAACACTGATTCCATGGAGCTCTGTGGAGGGTGACTACTTCCTGTCTGTGTGGGAAGGGCTGTAGGGGCAGGGATGACCTCCAGCTGGGCCGGTTACAGGTCCTCTAACCAGGGGTGGGGCACCTCTCTTCTGCCCAGGGCCACGTGGATATTTACAACATTATTCTCAGGCCATTCAAAATTACCAACTTAGAAAGTGGCTGCTATATTTGGTCAAACATTTAATTAACTCACCCCTAGTGCCTTGGAAGGGCCGGACCAAATGATTTCTCCGGCCTCGTACGGCCTGTGAGCCGGACGTTCCCCACCCTGCTAAACCTTCAGCTGGGCCTGTTACAGTTCCTTTGTTTAACCTTATAGTGGTTCTCAACCTCCTAATGCTGCGACCCTTTAATACAGTTCCTCATGTTGTGGTGACCCCCAATTTCATGGTTACAAATTGAACATAATTAAAGCATCGTGATTAATCACAAAAACAATATGTAATTATACATGTGTTTTCCGATGGTCTTAGGCAACCCCTGTGAAATGGTCGTTCGACCCCCAAAGGGGTCGCGACCCACAGGTTGAGAACCGCTGCTTTAAACCTTCAGATTCTCCGCAAGCTCACCTGGGTCTGTTCAGGTGTCCCCCCCCCACCAGATGGGGCACTCGTCAAGTTAGGGGCTCGGTTTTCAGACTCTTGCCACCTGTTCCCCCATCTCGGTGCCAGCAGCTCGCAGTAGTCATTAGACATGGGGCCATCGCTCCGCCTCCCCACTGGAAACTCCCTCCTGCAGCTGCTCGGGCGGGGCCGTGCTTGGCTTGGCCTTCCATCTCCCTCTCCAAGTGCCTGCTGCGCCCAGCGGTGCTGCCAGTGGGGTGCCAGCCAACCCGCCTTTGCCCTCTGGGCAGCTGGCGCCGATACCACTACCGCAGTCCAGTTCTCTAGCGTTGCAGTAGCAGTCAGTCCTTAAAACAGGGCCATTTCAGCTCACCCAGTCCTGTTTTAAACGTCCGCTCACATCCAGTTCCAGCGTCGCACCAACCTTCTGGGGCCGGTCAGCCTGCTGGGCCCAGGGTCCTGTGTGTGGCAGGACCCCCTCCTTGACCTAATCTCTGCGCCCCCTTTTCAGCTTGGTGTCATCTTTGGCCTGTCCTCGGCCTGCCCAGCCCAGTTTTAGCAAAGTGTCCCATTAAACTGGTTTATCAAGAATCCTCCCCACTTATCACCTTTGATATCCAAACAAGTTGCCCTTCCCCAGCCTTTGATACATAACCAAGTTCCTCTTAGTAATTTTCCATCCAATCGCCCACCCTGCCTGCTGTCTAGAACTCCCCACTTGTTCCTGTTATAGGTGGGATTGAGGTCAAGCTCGCTCCCCTGTTGCAATCGTCTTCAATACAGTCCTCCTCGCCTGTTGAACTCATTAGGTTTTCTTTGACTGGTGGCTGCTTCCCCGCCCCCGATGTCCAAGCCCCTCCTCCCCCTCTGCACCTCTCCTCCAGGGTTGGGGTGGGGAAGAGAGAGGCCAAGAGGCCTCCCATTTGGGGACTGGCTCGGAAAGACCTCCGCGGAAGCCTGGGTACTCCGAGAAGCAGACACCCAGAGGGGAATAAGGAATGTGTTAGAGGAAAGAGCTGCGAGAGGAAATGGGGAAGGAGCTGGAGAAGGCCGGAGAGCCCTCAGACCATGATGCAGGCCTGCTCCTGGTGAAGGAGAGATGGGAGAGCCATGGTGGGATGGAGGCATCTTTGCTATCAGTCCAGTTCTAAGAAAAATTCGGCAAGGCTGCTTGCTGGGGTGGCGAGGGGGGGAGGGGGCGGCTAGCTAAAGTCGCCCATTGGAGAGGAGTCCTGCATATCACGAGAATGAGCCTACATCACTCTGCCTGCCATACCCAGTCTCTGGGGGTGGGTGGGGGGGCGGGGAGGGGATGGGGAGAGCAGCCTGTGGGGGCCTGGCAATGATGTGAACACAGGGATGGGTCTCAGAGCGCGACACTGGGGCCCTTGGTCAGCCCTGCCCCCTGCAGTTGGAGACCGGAGAGGCACAGTCTCATGGTCGCCGTAGGAACCAGTTTCGGTGGTTGACAGTTTCCCCTCCTTTGTAGAGAGGCACTCACTCGTTTAGGGAGAGTCGAGCCCCCTTTCTCCTGGTTCTCTCTACCTCTCAGCCCTTTTGCGTGGTGGGCCTGCCAGTGCTGCTGCTTTGTCACAAGTCCTCTGCCCTGAGAGAGGGGGCTCAGGCTGGACCACCTCCCCGTCCTCAGCTCCTGCTCTGAGAGGTCTGCCTTGCAGCCTTGGGCTAATGGTGGAAACGTCAAGCCCCGCCGCCTCGTTGGTGTCACTCAGCCCTCAGGATGCGCCCTCACCCCGACCTCCCCAGCGGGTAGCGATGTTTGCTTCGCGGTGCCACGTCCTGACATGCTTCTGCCTCACTTGGAGTCTCCTTCCTCCTGCCCCCAACCGTGGCAGCGACAGGTGTCTTGGCAACGTTAAGACAATCCCATACATGACCCATGGAGGGGCGGTGTTTGGAGGACCCTCAATCGTGTAGGAACAGAGAGACATGTCAGATGTTCCCCTTCCCCGCAGAGCCAGTGCCCTTCCCCTATGGCTGGAAGGAGGCAGGGTTTGGTTTTGTTGCTGGTTCTGATGAAATGGTGCCTCTCTGCAAGTGTGGACGGGCTCCAGAGCTGGTTCCTGTGACTCCCGCGGTTCCCTGAATTTGAAATGTGAATTGGGTGGCTCACTGCTATGGCCCATTCAAACATCTGCCCTCAGATATGTCATGGTGTTCCCATGGGGGGCACGGCTTATGGGAGCCAAGGTTATGTTCCAGAGAGGAACGCTGAGACCGAGTCATGCCACCTAAGGCCAGTGATCCTCGGAAGGGGACGTGTGACATACATATGGTTTCAGAGAGGAACAGAGAGGGAGAGAGAGACATCAATGATGTGAGAGAATCATTGATCTGCTGCCTCCTCCATGCCCCCTACTGGGAATCAAGCCTGCAACCTGAGCATGTGCCCTGACCGGGAATTAAACCACAACCTCCTGGTTCACAGGTCGATGCTCAACCACTGAGCCACACTGGCCGGGCATTTTCTACTTCTTTAGGCAGAGATAATACCTGCTGGAAACATACCTGGAGATAATACCTGGAGGAACTTTGCAGAAGGTCACCCCCAACATCAGAGCAGCCCTCTCCACTCCCAGAACAGGATGCTGCCCCCAGCTGTGGAGGGAGGCCTTCTCCTCTAGCAGCTCAGCCTCCAGGCGCATAGGAATCCCTGGAGTGATGTTAACATGCAGATTCCAGAGACTAGAACTCACTGGACTGGCTGGGGCCCCCGGGCCTGTATTCTCACCGGGCACAGGAGGGGTTCTGCTGTGGCCCTTCCCTTTGGGAACCACTGATCCAGTGTGCAGGCTCTAGGTAAGCCTCTCTCCCGTTACAGTGGTCTCAGGCCCAGTGAGGAAGCGGCGGGGGAAGTGAGGGTGCAGGGGGGTTGAAAGATGCCGGCCCCCACCTCAGGGGACTGTCATAATCATTGTCACACAAATATCTGTCCCAGAGAGACACAAGCTCTTGCAGGAAGATGAAAGGGAGTCGCCAGAGAGGACAGAATAGAGATATGCACCAGGCATAAAGCTTGTAAGGAGTAGTTTCAGAGGAGAATAGGCTGTGGCTGCGTGGATGACATTACAGGGCAGCCTGTAATGGAGACACTGGGAGAAAAGATGAGCACCATGCAGGAAGCAGAAGGAATTTGGTGAGAAGGAAAATCAGATACTGAGAGAATCAGAAATTAAATGGAAATTTAAACTTGAAAACAGCTAGAGCCCCTTTCTTCAAATCAAAACTAAGGACCAGATGAGAGATGGGATGCGAGGCTGTGGAAACCGACCTGCCGTCTAGGAATGAAGTCGCTGCTGGGAAGAGCTGAAGACACCCAGGGTGAGGTGTGCCCGGCACTGATGATGTCAGAGGCAAACGAATCGGGTAACTCCAGCAGGAGAAGAATGTCGTTGATGAACTGACTCCATCAAGAGGGTGGATAACAGGAAACAGCCCCTGTGAAAGGACGCATAAAAAGAACTGCAACATAAAGGGGTCCCCATGAAAACACGCACAGGAATGACTGGATATTAGATGCAGCAAGACTGTACTACGGAAAGGTGTGTTTATGAGAAAGAGGGTAGAGAACTTGCTCAAATGATCGGATCGGATGAATTTTAGTAATCTCCTGCAAGACACTGTACTTAAGAAATTTAAATAGAAGACTGACAAGGAAGTCTTTATTTATACCTTTGCTCTAACATATCAATCGGCAGGTTTTACAAGAATTTATCACTAATAATTAGGAATCTCAGAAAACGTCCAGGCAAAATGGACAAGGAGGCCCAGATGTCATCCAGCTACTGAGAGTGCAATAATGAACATAGTGGAAAAAGGATTTAACTTCTTTTATTACAGATTTTTTTCCCTAGGGAAGAAAGTTTCCCCAAACTGCAACGGTTACAATTCCAGCAGATACAAACAGTTATAAGCTATTACAAGGACTCGGCGATGATAAAATTATCTAAAATTTTAATTTAGTGACTTGTTGCCAGCTTGTATTGCTTAGGCTGACTTTGTGGCAGGGCTTCAAGCCAGCGCGAGCTAGTTTAAGCTGACAGAAAAGGAGGCATTCATTCAAAAGAGACAGGGGTGTCTTCTGGAATCCAAGAGCAGGGGTGCAGCTGAGCCCCTGGAAGGACAGCGAAGGTCCTATCTTGCCTCTGCTTTCAGCTTTTCTCTGTGCTTTTCCATATTTCTTTTCTTTCTATTGGGTGGTTGGTCTTTTCCTTAGGGGTTTGTGATAATTTTTTTGTTTACCTTTGTTCAGCTTTGCCTGTAGAGGACGCAAGAGTCATGCGTCCCTTGTCAACTGGCACCATGTTCAGCTTTGCCAGCAGAGGGCGCAAGAGTCATGCGTCCCTTGTCAACTGGCACCATGTTCAGCTTTGCCAGTAGAGGGCGCAAGAGGCACGTTGCAGGAGAAGGGCTCTGTTTCTGGTTCTGGTTCTGTGCTTGCTGGGCAAACTCTTGGACACAGGCGCATGCATGGGGCTCAGGTCTGGCTCCTGCAGCCTGGGCAGCGCATCCAATCCTAGGTCCCTGCAGCTCCTTCAGTGTCCGGCTCCTGCGGTGCCCGACAGCCAGCAGCCCCCTGGGGGACCAGCCGCGTCTCTGGGCAGCAACCTCTTCCTGAGCCCAGTTGGTCAGTAACCTCTGCGTTCACTGGGTGAAATCTGATAGTTAGACAAGGGGGTGGGGGCTGAGGAGCCAGTGAAACGAGGTTCAGGTGGAGCAGAAGGAACTGTGTGTGACGGAAGATGGCCCAACCTGCCTCTGCATTAACATGGAGAGATCCCAAAACACAAACAACAACAACGAATCGTGGCTGATGCCTCGAGAGGAAAAGCGGTGCAGGTGGGTGCGTTCACTCACTGAGTTTCCTTTCTCTCGGTGGCTTTCTAACAGCTACACAGAAACTATTTACAAAATTGGATCCAGCTTTTCTCTACGTTTTATTGAGATAATCGGTCTCCTGCAGAAATCTAGCATAGCCAGAGCAGACCTACTGGCAGTACTCAGAGTTTCAGGAACTCTTGGTACTGCTGGTGAGGATGTACCCGTCCAGCTAAGAACACAGGTAAATCGTGTCCCAGACGCTCTACTCTGAATTACAGACTCCAGGGAAATCTTCACAGAGCCCTAGGGACCCTACGCTTATGTTTGTTTTGTGTGGGACAAAGCATTTGTGGTGGTAGGGACTTGGAGGTCATATGAAGGGAGGGTTCACAGTGGGGAGCAAAATATGGTGGCTTCACATCACAGAGCAAAGGCGGTGCAGGGGTAATAAACTAGATGGACGTGGAGCAACGGGGATGCCCTCTCCGCATCCGAAGGCTGCTGTGTTGGATTGCATGAGGCAGGGGTCCCGTCCTCTACTACATGACTCACACAGAACCTGGTTGGCTCACTTGGACTGCGTTCATTTAGCTTTTTAAATTTTAAGTAGTTTTATTGATTTCAGAGAGGAAGGGAGAGGGAGAGAGAGAGAGAAACATCAACGATGGGAGAGAATCATTGATCAGCTGCCTCCTGCACGCCCTACACTGGGAATTGAGCCTGCAATCTGGGCACGTATTCTGACTGGGAATCAGACCAGGAATCGAACCGTGACCTCCTGGTTCATAGGTTGACGCTCAACCACTGAGCCACACCAGCCGGGCTAGTTTTTAATAGTTTAGTAGGACAACGAAAGGTATTTTCTATTTTAAGAATAAAAACATGAAGCAAAGAAATCAAAGCCTTCACTTGAGATTCAGCAATTGACTATGAAATTGAGGACCATGGGAAATAAAAGGAAGCTCTGAATGAAAGGTAGCAATTATTTTATCCCATAATATTGAGGCACATGGAAGTGGAGCATTGAAGCTTACACTGTGCTGAATCTTGTGACATTCAATTTGGAGCAACCATGAGATATTATCTTACACTTAGTTCCAGCACATATTCTCTATGATCTGACAATCCTTTCCTGGGCAGGCGTACCAAAGAACCTACCCAACAGGCCCATAGGGGACATGTCGGAGGATGGTGGCAAGGTGTGGGGAGCACTCTGGGTGTGGATCAAACCCATCAGCTCTTTTGGGAAGTCCTGTTCCTCCCCACACTGCTCCCTTTGCACTCGTTCCACCTGCAGAACTGAGCTCACCTTTCAGCACCCCATTCAAAAGCCCCCTGTTCTGTTAGGCCCTATGAAAATCCCGAATGGTTTTTGTTGCTTCTCACAGAATCCATGACAGCGTTGCATCACTATTTTCAACGCCTGCATTGTTCTGATAATATTGCCGTACTGCCCTCCCCACAACTGGGCAAGGAGCTGCCTGAGGAGCAGGGTTCTGGCACATGACAGACTCGCTGAGTGCTCATCGGATGCATGAAAAAACAAATTACAAGAAAATGTGATTAGAGGCCCTGGCCCAGTAGCTCCGCTGGTGAGAGCATCATCCTGATACACCAAGTTTGCAGGTTCGATCCCCAGTCAGGGCACATACAGGAATCAACCAATGAGTGCACAAATAAGTGGAAGAATCTCTCTCTCTCTCTCTCTCTCTCTCTCTCTCTCTCTCTCTCTTTCTCTCTCTCTCTCCTTAAACATCAAACAATAAATTAAAAAATGGGAACAGAACTTAACAAATTGTCCCAGGGTCAGAAGTTCTGACGCCCAGTCGCAGCTCCACCATAACTCTCTGTGTGACTTGGGGGAGACACTCATTTCATCTTGTCTTGGTTTAGCAGAGTGTCAATGACCAATAAGAATCATTCCCCATAGGGTTCTCAACTCTATCTCATGAGATAAAGGCTGTAAAAGTGCCCAGCAAATGTAGTGAGGTCACACTACTCATCTAAAGTTGAGGAAATCAATGGAAGACAGGTTAGCAATGTCCAAAGGTTGGAACCAGCATGAGTGTCCACTGAGAATCAGGGGACCTGCCTTGTAGTCAACACTGTCACCAACAACCTTCACAGTATTGAACAGGTCCATTTTCTCTGGGCCTCGGTTGTGTTACTGTAAGTTACAGGTTGGGAATAGATTGTCCCGAAGAGCCATCTGCTTTAAGGATGTGACATTCTTGAGACGGAGGACAATGGGACTCTGGGCGGAACTGACTGATGTGCACTGGGGCAGGGACCCTTTATGTCACAAATGCCCGTAGGAACCCACATTTCATTTAACTTCATCTCCCACCAGCACATGGACAAAGCACGGCCTTAAGTGCCCCTGGCGGCCACGTTGCAGAATGCTGCAGGGTTTAACTAGCAGCAGGCAGTTCCTGAACCCTGACTGCCACCTGCACCTGGACAGAAAGTCCACCCTGCTCCACGCGCAATGAGCAGCATTCTGAGCATCTCCTGTGTAGGCCCACAGCACTGAAGAGGGGACAGGAAATGTCCCAGGGCCCGGGGTCCACACTCATCTCCTCCAGAGGCACCGCTTCCAAATCTCTGGGGTCAGAGCCTCTCTCTGCCCTCAGACCCTAGGCTCTGGTTCAGGTGGGCCTTTTCCTGAGGCTCTTCTGTCTCACCAGAGCCCAGCAGCCATTCTATCTCACGCCCGAAGGCTGAACAAGGTTGTGGAGACAGCCTGGCTTCTCCTTTTACATCAATCCTCTTCGGTGCTCTGAACCCCCTGGTGAGGATGGACTGCAGCCTTGTACGGCACCCGCCATGGCACAAGCTACACTGTCTCAGGACAAATGGGTGTTCACTGTGGACCACACCAGGGTCCCTGCTCTCAAGGAGATCAGCCCTGTAGGTTGACACGGAGAGAAAGGAAATTCGAATGGAGTCTGATGAGACCTACCGCTGACCCTGAGGGCCATAAGCACTGAGAACGTGAGCCCATCGCGGGGACATTGCACAGGCTCTTTAGGATGCGATTCCTAAACCAGAAAGATGAATAAGTACTTGTCTGCCCTCTTCATCCTGATTTCACAATGGCAGCCAATGAAGGCCTGTGAAATTAAATGAGGTCTGGAAATCAGGGGGGCAGGTCTACCTTAGAGGCCCATGGTGACGGCAGTGCACTTGCGCGCACTAGCAATGGGTCTGGAGGGGCAGCCGCCTGCCTTGCATGGAGCGTCTCCTTACCTTGGAAGCTCAGAACTGTGTTCTCAACAGAAGCTGTTTCCTATTTCAAATTACACTTTTCAGGTTGGCTCTACTTTGCAGGGTGCTTTCTAAGTTTCACAGCCATCCTCCAAACTGGAGGCAGAGGGTGTTAGAAATGAGGGGCGGGGGCTGGAGGGAACTGGGAGGAGAAAACGAGGGAGATAGGAGGGCAGGCCCAGGGCCTGGTGTGGGACGACTGTGCTAGTGACCTATTGCTGAGAGTTACCCCACACTAGAGACTTAACCAACACACACTTATTAGCTCACACGTCTGTGATGAGGAATCCCACAGGGCTCCGCTGGGACTTCTGTGGTCTCACCTGAGGCAGGATCTGTGTCACTGAGGGTCTGAGCTCACTTGGGGGCGGGGGCGTCTTTAGGATTCAGTTTGGATGGAAGGCCTGACTTCCTCTCTGTGTGTTGGCCTCATTCAGTGGCAGGCCATGTGGGTCTCTCCAGATAGCAGCTCACAGCACAGAGACTTATTCCTCAGTGTGGAGAGAGAGAGAGAGAGAGAGAGAGAGAACACAGATCAGAGTGAGCAAGTGGGTAAGCACTGAATATTTAAAAAATTTTCCAGGGTGGGAAGAGACCAACCAAAGAACTTGTACGCATATATGCATAACCCAAGGACACAGACAGTAGGGTGGTGAGGGCCTATTGTCTTCACCAATAGGGTGGGGGGCAGGGATTGGCTAGAAGTGGTCAATTGGGAAAAAGGGGGACATATGTAACACTTTCAACAAAAAAGATTAAAACAGTAAATAAAATGAATTTGCTTTAAAATTGTTAATCTCCCCCCCCCCCCCCCCAAATTGACTTGAGACAGAGAGAGGGAGAGGGAGAGAGAGAGACATCAATGTGTGAGAGAAGCATCAATTGGTTGCCTCCTGTGCACCCTGACTAGGGATCAAACCCACAACCTCGGTATGTTCCCTGATAGGAACCGAACAGCAATCCTTCAGTGCACAGGATGATGCTCAACCACTCTGGCCGGGCCAGGCACTGACTTTTAGAACCAAATCATGGAGGTCGTGTTGGATCCCGTTGCCGTCTTCTATGGAGTCACTACTGACACCCACACTTATGGGGAGGCACACATTCACACCACACGAGGAAGGTGGGGACCATGGGGAGTCACTGAGGAGAGAACCCCTGACCACAGAGGTCCATGCTTTGCCCAGGATCACAGACGGTCAGAATGCAGGGCCTGGGACAAACCCTGCTGTGTCCTCAAAGGTGGGGTCCTAGGTGCCCCCAGGTTTCCTCAGGGCTCTGGAAAAGGCTGTGCTGGTGGAATCGTGTGCAGACATGGAGATGGCATGGGGGAGACGGTGGGCACTTGGCAGCCTCTACAGTATTTGTCTGCAAAGGCGCCCAGATCTGGAATCACGAAGGTGCACCTCTGTCCACAACCACCCGCAGTGGAGAAAGCTGGGCCCCTTATGCTGAGCTCATGCTTCCGTAGTTGTGGATCACACCCTCATTGGATAATTGGGAAACTGAAGCCCGTAGTCAGGCAGGGATTGGCCAGGGTTCATGCATTCAGAGCCCAGAGTTCAGGAATGTTCAGAGCTTCCAGGCGAAGGCTCCCACCTCCCACAGAGTTGGTCTGGACATTAGAAATCCTGACATACTGGGCAGCTCCTGCCTGTTCCTCCCTATGTGGGGGCCGTTTTGTTCTGGGATCCAGAAAGGGAGCACTGGCATCTACAGACACACACACACACACACACACACACACACACACACACACACATTCTCTCTCTCTCTCTCTCTCTCTCTCTCTCTCTCTCTAGATGTGATGACCTTGGGTGGGATTAGAAGAAAAGCAGACACAGAGGAGGTGACAACAGGAAGGAAAAAGAGGTTGGAGGCACTACCTACATGTGACTGTTCTCCTCCTACTTTACAGCTCCTCCCCCACAGGAGCCTGAACAGCCCTAAGAAGCTCTTGCTCCATAACCCATTGTGCAGGCAGGAGAGAGACGGGCCCTGATGGGCAATATGACTTATCCAGGATCAAGAAGAGGTTAGAATGAGGAGTTGAGTCTGTACCAAGATAGGTTTCCTCAAGTCTGGGACCCTACCTGCACCCAGAGCTTCTAGGGGGCTGGGGAGAGGTGTGTGCTGGTGCCACTGTGTACAGATAAGGTGTTTCATGGAGAAGAGGGGTCTGCAGACAGCAGCCCACAGGACTACTTGCATAGCTGTCATGAGATGAGGGACTCAGGGATGACAATCCCAGGTATGAGGTCACTATCCAATAGGACTTGCAACCCCCGTAACCAGGCAACCACATTTTAGCCCATCAGGCAGCTCACTTGCCAAGAGGCATTTGCCAGAGCAAGATGTTTTCTTCCTGTTTTCCCCGTGATTGGTGCTCTTGCTTCCGGAAACCCCGCAGTGAGAGCTTTTTCGGAAGGGTCGGACGTTTGTTCAACCGTCGTCCCCGACGTATCTATCCACATTTTAGAATTTGGCCTCAGGTAACACAAGGTGACGGGGGGCAGAACAATCCTGGCCAGGCCACCTCTGTGCGCCATCCCTGTGCAGCCCACGTCCCCTCCCCTTCATGTGTGGGGAAGAGGGACCAGAAGGGAGAACCGCGGGGCGGGAACAGCTTTCGGGCAGTGGATCACCTAGAGGTCCCGCTGTGATCAGACCTCAGGGCAGGGCAGGCAGGTGGAGATGGGTTTCCAGAGGGATCCCTTATCTGTGCCAATGGGAGCCCTAGCCCTCAGGCTGTCGCACCTTTTCCTCCACAGTGGAGGTCTGAGTGCATCACGGTGTGTGTGTCCAGAATAGAGGGTCACATGGGTTACAGAACCAGCAAACAGGGCTCAGAGGCTTTTCTCCTGGTGACTGGGAACTGTCTTACAGAGCTCCGAAGAGGAGAACAGAGAGGAGCTGACTGATGGAGTCCCCAACTCCATGCCCCATACATCGTCCAGCGTGCAGCACGGCCGCAGGGTGAGTGCAGGTGCTGAGGTGGCCCAGACTCCAGGGTCCCATGTCGTCAAAGGGAGCCCTGGGTTCCAGAAGCTGCCCTGCTACTCCCCTAGGTGCCTCTTAGAGTCCAATTTCCAAAGGAACCTGGGGCCTGGATCCTCCCCACAACCGACTCTCACTGTCCAACCTCTTTCAGATGAGATGCAAAGTCACTGCCCACAAAGTTTTAGGAATATCAGAAGAGAGACTTTGCTCCATTTCCCATCATGCTCAGTAAGAGTATTTTTGCATTTTTCTACAGAATCCCCCCCCTTTTTAAATATATACTTCATTGATTTTTTTCAGAGAGGAAATGAGAGGGATAGAGAGCCAGAAACATCGATGAGAGAGAAACATCGATCAGCTGCCTCTGCACACTCCCCACTGGGGACGTGCTCCCAACCAAGGCACATTCTCCCGACCAGAATTGAACCTGGGACCCTTCAGTCCACAGGCAGACGCTCCAACTACTGAGCCAAACTGACCAGGGCCAGACTTTCCCTTTTTAATGCCCATCTCCATGTGTTCATGTTGGCCTGACAATCCTTACATACCTTCTCCCACTCTTACACATCATCATGATTAATAGAGTTGCTTTTCCCAAAAGGACATGGGGCTCAAGGTACCAAGTCTGTTTCTTTGCCATTTGCTGCCCCGAGACTACACACCTGTGGCCCCTCCAGGTCAGGGGTTGGGGCCTCCCTGGGCTGCACAACATACCAGGAGGGGGACCTGTTATCAGGGCTGGCGATCCAGCTGTTTACTGCTGTGGGACCGTGATCCCCTCCTGTTGTCATGTCAATGGTGCTGTCCTGAACACTCCACTTGTCCTAATATTCAGACCCTCCCACCCCAGGAAAAGCCTCTGTGTTCCCATCTTAGAGTGGGATGTTCTGTCAGAAATCCCAGGGTGACCTTGTTAACACAGGGAGGTGCTGTCCATCCTCTGCTAAGAAATGACTAAGACACCAATGTGTCTCATCATAACTCACCTCCAAGTCTATGTTGCCTGCCGAGAACCTTTTCTCTTGTCCATGTAGAAAACAAGGAAACCTGTGCAGAATTTTTGTGAGTTTATTTGAGCCAAAGTGTAGACAATTGCGGTGAAGCAAAATCTCAACCGAAGGAGATAATAACGCTCCGGAGAATGGCAGGTTTGCACCTCATTGTATACATCACAATCAAACGTGGAGACTTGTGTGGGTCCCATGAAATCCATTGTTGATAGATGAGGGAAGCAGGAGAAAGCACAGCAGGGAGGCCTCTGGGCCTGGATAAGAGGGAAAATGATAGACACGCACGTCTTTCACTGGGGTGTGTGCGGGACAGTTAACAGTGAACTCGGTAACAATGAGGGATGTGTGGTCTCTGCAGAGAGCAGAGCGGTGCCTGTGCTCTGAGGGGTCTGACTAAAGAGGAAAATCACTTTGACATTCCAAAAATATGTTGTTACTAGTGGCCTGGTGCACGAAATTCATGCATATTAAAAGGGAATTGATTAGAGGAAATATTTTAATATTGCTATTTGCCCTTTCTCTATGATAGAAGTGTCAGAGATGAAAGAAAATTAGTAAAATGTATATGAAAATCACCCTCCTATCACAGTCGGGGCGTGCTGTGGGACCCAGAGTCAAGTCCCCGCCCACCCAAGTCAAGTGCACGCCTCCAAATTGTGTAAGACCCAGACCCTGCTCACCCTACTCCTGTCAAGCACCACAGGGCAGGGGGTGTAACCTTAAGTCCCCTATCACACCCCACCAGGTTGGGGGCATGGCCTCAGGTCCCCCACCTGGTGCCGGGGTGGGAGACATGCCCTCAGGTCCCCCATCAAGGCGCAGCCTCAGGTCCCCCAGCACAATGACATGAGGGCACAAGGGCATGACTCCCATTAGCATATTGGCTCTTTATTTATAGGATAGATTCAAAAAGACACTAGACAGGCTCAGTTAGATAAAGATTGACCTTTTTCAGGGAAGATGACAGCCTAGGACACCACTGCTTTGAGTGAAAAAACAAACAAACACTTTAATTTCAGACCATCCTTTGTGGTTACTTTAGGTCTCTGAGTTTGCAAGGCTGCCAGGTTAGCATGAGGTCCCTGGAATCATTCCTGTCCCACCTCTTGCACCCCTCACCGAGTGCTTGGGGTTCGGTCTGAGCTGCAGCCCCCAACCCACCTGGCAGTTTATGAGCTGCCTCTGATGGCATGTGCCCCTCTCCCCACACAGGATGGAAATCAGACCCCCATCTCGGCACCCGCGGGCCTGGACAGCATGCCCGCCGCACTCAACACGCAGGTGCCCATGAACTTGTTTTCCACCTGGGAGGTGGAATGCTCCAGCCCCACCTGCCTGCCCAGGCTGTGTAGCCTCAACTTAAACAAGCTGCTCATCTACAAGAAGCTGGAGAAGGAGCTCAGAGCTGTGGTGATCAGTGTCAAGATACAGGGCTCCCAAAAGATCTTGAGGTCGGATGAGATTCTGCTGCCCCCTAGTGGTCAAGTGCAGACCGACCTGGCGCTGACCTTCTCCCTTCAGTATCCTCACAACCTAAACAGAGCAAGAAACAAGCTGCAGATCATGCTGCAGAAGAAGCAGCGTCTTAACAACGAGACCCTCCTGGGTTACCGGACACTCGCCATGGGCACCATCGACATGGCTGAGGTAATGCAGCGACCCCTCGAGGGTGGCCGGATGCTGAGCCTCCATAGCACCATCACGGAGGCCCACGTGGCTGAGGTCAACATCGCCTCCCTGTCCAGCCAGCCCATCGACCCCAAGGACAGCACCCAGCAGGCCGGCCCCAAGGCCCGGGTTCATTACTCAGAGATGGAGTATGAAGTATTCTTGGATCAGCAGGGCAGCTCTGATCCCGAGCTCGGGCAGGACAAAGAGGAGGAGGACTTCGACTTTGAGGAGCCCAAAAAGCAGTGCCAAAGGGTAGGAATATCGCCACTCACCATCAGGCAGCAGGATGCCAACGAGAAAGTTGGGGCGTGGCTTCGCAGGGTCCAAGAGTGGGAGGAAGACCTGGACCTGCAGCAGGAGTCTTCGGATAATGTCTTTCCGGTGGAGGACTTGGATCTGCTGTACGATTCTATACGGAACAGTGACAGTGGCCCATGAGAAAGTCCTCAGGACCCCGAAGCCCTGGCTGAGGCCATACTTGGAAGACCTGTCCCAGCCCACCTGGCAGATGGAGGCTAGACCACCCACAGTGCCAGCGCCAGGAGGAGCCTCCAGGTCCACTCAGGTGACGGAGAAGATGAGCCCGAAGCAAACAGCGGGCGCATCACCAAGACCGAGTCTCTCCTCATCTTCTCCACCAGATCCAGGGGGAGCAGGTGGGCCGCTGGGGCTGGAGCACATCCCCGAGGAGCTGCAGGAGGCACAGCCTGGAACAAGTGGGCCAACAGCCTGGACAACAAGCACTGCCCCGACCCGCTGAGCCAGCTGCAGATCCCCAGGGAGACGGTGTACCACCAGCTGAACCACCTCTCATCTCTGACAGCCAGCTGCCCCAGAACATCCTCCTCCTCAATACCTCCGACTGGAAGGGGCAGTTCCTGCCTGAGTCCTGGAGCAACACATGCTGCCCGGGCTGTGCACCTGCTCCAAGGCTGAGGTCCAGGCGGCCTTCAACACCATCCTCTGGTAGATATAGAAATATCGTCACTACAATGCCCAGCCCCCCAGCCTGTGAAGATCGTGGTGTCAGGGGCACAGCAGTACTTCAGTGCTGTACTGCGGCTCTTCCTGAAGCTGCTGTCCTACAACCTGTGCCCCTGTCCCCCTGGCTGGGCTACATGCACTTCCTGCTCATCCTGCTGGGTTACCCCCTTATGGACCACTCCCTGGGCTCCGTGCATGACCGCTACAGGAGCTTCTTCCAGGACCTGCCCAGGCGGGACCTGTTCTACAAGGAGGCCCAGAGGACTGCGCAGGACACGCTGGCCATGGTGTTGAGAATCACCAGTACATCGCAGGGGCCAATTGTGTCCACCAACTGCCCATCGTGGAGGCCACACTCACCTACAAACAGAAGAGCCCCAGTGAGGAGTCCTTGAACATCATTCCCTTCGTGGGGGTGGTGGAACTTGGAATTGTGGGACCATTCTGGGTCACATTAGGACACTCAGATTATGCGGCCTGCTTGGGCTCTAGCGTGCTGTCACCCACCCGCCATCCAGGTCTGCACCAAACAAGGAGGCCTGACCTATCCTCTTCTCCCCGTTTGTGAGTGGAGACGAGTCCTCCCCCAGCCAGGGTGCTGGTGCTGAGCCGTTGGGGCTGCAGGTGGATGACTGGACGGCAGCCCAGCCCACAGGCAGAAAGGGAGACTCTGAGAACAGAGACCAGGCTCCCGCCAACAACACCCTCATGTGCACCTTCCAGTCTCTCCTGGTCAGCAGGCTGCCCAGCAGTGGTGAGGCTGCAGCCACGCCCTCCAGGTCCATGACTGCGGACAAGGAGAACAACAACAAGGTCATGTGTTTGCCCAAGAGAACCAAGACAAGGACCTGGAGAACCAGAGCCAGTGCCTGGGGGGCATCAGCCGCCTGATCTGCAGGGCCAAGCACCAGCACGACATGCTGTGGGTCCTCGTCAACAGCGTGGAGGGGAACAACGTGAAGCTCCCACGTCAAGCACTTCTCCACCCGCATCTTCAGACGCTCCAGCCCCATCTTCGAGCCTACCCGTCCCCTGCCCGTCCCCCTGCCCTGGCCAAGCCCGGGAAGGACCAGCTGCTTTTGTTCACATCCCAGTTTAGCACCGAGACAGACTCTGGAACCACAAAGTAACCCTTTCAGTGTGAAGGTGCTCACAACCTGGAAACTAACCTGGTGGAGCCCACAGGGAGCCCCCAGCTGCTCTGCTTATTACCCAGATGCTCTGGCGAGCGGGAGGTGAGCAGACAGTGTTGACCTGGACAATCATTGAAGGTGATGGACCTCAGGACCCCAAAACCACCATTGAGAAAGGTTCTCACGGTCAACACCTGCCAGGACTCTGCTTCCCGGGGAGTCAGCTTCCCTGTGTGCCCGACTCAGCGCTGGCCTCCCACGGGGGCACCTGACAGAACACAGAGGCCGGTCAGCCAGCCCTGGGCCCTGCTGCCAACCAGCCCAGTGGCCCCAGCACCACCCTCTCGTGGTGTCCAATAAACTCCATCCTCATGAGGCAAAACAGAAGAGAAAAACCAAGGACCGGTGTGGTACTGACCATCTGGGCTCCCTGACTGGACGACCTGGGCAAATACCAGGTGCCCACTTTCCTGGGTAGGGACCCACATTTGTCCCCACCTTCCCGTGTTCTTATAGAGCGTTTGCTACAACAGGTGTGGGACCAGCCATGTACCAGGTGAGTCCCTGCCCCTGCACAGCACAGTGGTCATTTGGCCACCTGTTTGCTGTGAATCTTCAGGTCACTGCATGTCTCTAAGTGACTGTTCCCCAGGATGTGAGGCCCAAAAGGGTTATTGTAGGGCCTCAGTGGGGTGCCTTGCGTGCCTGGACAGTGGAGAGGCCTGCTGGCGGGGCTGTGTTTCAGCCAATTGGTCATTTTCTCTTCCTGTTGACAAAGTCTCTGCCAAATTTGTGATTCTCCTCAGGGCCCAGGGCTAAGCACTCTTCTCATTAGATAAAGAGATTGGAGATTCCATTATGGGTCCCGGTCCTGGGTGAAGCCAGACCAGAAACCCCAGAGTTGAGCGGTGGAATTCAGACTCACCCAGCTATCTGAGATGGGGCTGGTTTGGGCTCATTCAGTCAGCAAATATATGAGAAGCCCTGCCGGGTACAGACAGGTCTCTAGGCACTGACCATAATCCAGTGCACAGAGCAGATTCCCAGCCTGCACTCCAGAGCTTCCTTCTAGTTGGAGCGATTCAGTCACACTAGGCTGCACAGGCTGGTAGTGTCCACAGGAAAGCTGATGTGACGTCCTCCTGGCCTCCTCTCCCTATGGCTGCATCTTCCGGTATTGTGAAGAGGACAGTGGACCTCTGTTCAGCAGAAAACGTGTGCTTTGGATCAGAGCCTTGAGGGGAGTATGGGGCCTGAATTCAAGGTGCTGGCAGAACCCTGGATCCCACTCATGGTGGGATTTCTGCAAGAGGGCAGAGGTCTGAGGGCATCTCCTAGGAAAAAGGGCAGGACTCAGAGAGCTGTGCATGTGGACATGGGGGTTTGGGCGAGTGGGGAGGTTAGTGGACAGAGTGAGCCCCTCAGAAAATTCATACCCTTCTGCGTCTAATCCCATCCCAGTCTGCATCCTTATTCAGGGACCTTGCTCACTAATCTGGTAGAACCTCCTCAGTGGCAGCTTGTCTGTTGCTCTCTACTAATGGGAGTTAAATGTCAATGGTGGAGAAGAGCCCCACAGGGCAGCTAGTGAATTAGGCAGCGCGTAGGTGCAGGAGCCCAAGTCTGAGGTGTTGGGAGGTCTCTGGGCAGCCAGAGGTGCTGACAGATTTTTTTTGTTCACTCATTGGTCAGCTATTCCTGGAGCACCTACTGTGTGCCAATGAGTGACATGAACAGAGTGGACACCAGCCCTCCCTGCCCTCATGGAGTTGACATTTCGGTGGGAAGGTATGGGAGGGGACAGGGACACTGAGAGAGCATGTCAGGTTCCCCTGAGGAAGGGGACAGGTGGTTCCCTCATTGCCCCAGACTCTCAGTGAGGAGGGCTTTCTCCCAGCCCCTCCTGGGTTACTGCGCACTCTCTGCCAGGACTGCCAGGCTGAAGGTGGACAGGAGTAGGTCTGGCTTCTGGATGGGCAGGAGCAGCAGGCACAGGACCCCAGGCTCTCTGAGTGGTGCTTTGGGAGGGCCGTGTGGAAGGTAAGGCCAGGCCTCAGACCCTGCTGTCTACCTATCTCTCTCCCCAGGGCCATCTCCTGCACCCTAGGCATCTGGCTGGACCAGTACCCTGAAGATTTTTATTGGCCGCCAGAATTTCCCAGCCTGATTTGACCTCCATAGAGCTCACCTTTCCAGTCCCAGATCTGCCAAACCAGGCCCAGTATCTCCACTCACAGCGGAAGCATCTGAGCCCACTGAGGCAGAGACACAAGAGGAGCAAGAGTGGGTGGTGTGTGTGAGGGGAGGGCACGTGGCTGGGCCACACAGAGAAGAGCTCCCAGAGGCTGGGCTTAGGCAGGAGCACAGAGCCGCTCAGGTCAGTGCCCATGGCCTGCAGTCTGGAGGACTTCCTGGGGAGGGGGCTTGAACTGGGATTTCAGTGATGGAGATGGCAGTCATGGTGGTAACATGGTCTCTTCCTGGGTCTACAGAAGCAGCTCCAGAGCAAGATAAAGAAACATCTAAAGAGGAAACGCCAACTCTGGTGCCCTCTCCTGAGCCAGAGCAGGCTCCAGGCAGAGCTGTCACTGAACTTCCAGATGTGAACCCACCTGCAGCTTGTGAGCCACTCGCCTCAGCTCCTGGGAGGCCTGTGGTCCCAGGTCCTGGGCCTCAGCGTGTGTCGGCTGCCTCAGCAGAGAGGACTTCACCTCCCCAATAATAGCAATTTAAAAAATTTGTGTTTATCTTGCATTGTGAATAAAATTCTAAGAATTTTAAAATACACTTAGAATTTTAGTGTATTTTTCTCACACTATTGAGTAAAATAAAATGCATTTTAAATAAAATGTAGTAATATTATATTAAAATAAATTTATATAAATTTTAACTCTATGATTCTTCAAAGTGTAAATTCCAACATCAAGTATATTCACAATTTTTTGCAACTGCTCCATAACATCACAAACACGCTCCAGTTCCAGAACATTTTCAGAACCCACATTGGAGGTATGTGTCCTGACCGGGAATCAAACCTGCAACCTTTTGGTGTATGGGATGACTCTCCAACCAACTGATGAGGCACCTGTCCAGGGCGAGAAATAGCAATATTTTCATTTAATTTTTCATTTTGATTTAAACTGCAGTTGGGCGTCTTTCACATCCTTTTGGCTGATTTCAGTTTGAGGCCTTTTGCCCTCTTTTCCACTGTATTGTTAGCAAATCTGAATTGTCACGGATGTCAGCTTTTTGCCATGTAAGTTGCAAATGGTTTCTCTAGTTTGCCTTTTGTCACAATTTGATGTGTGTTTTGCCAAATAGATGCATTACATTTTGATGTGGTCAAATCTGTCTTCTCTTATCATGCTTTTTGATCTCGTCTCTCACTTCCTTCTTATTTATGGTCCAGTAATATTCCATTGTACATATGCACCACATCATCTTTATCCATTCATCTGTTGATGGACACCTAGGTTACTTCCGTATCTTGGCTATTGTAAATAATGCTGCAGTGAACATAGGGGTAGAGCTTTTCAAAGTTCTCCTAATATTAAACCATATTTGTGTTCCAGTACAAACTAATGAAGTA
Organism: Myotis yumanensis; assembly: GCF_028538775.1. Lineage (NCBI taxonomy): Eukaryota > Metazoa > Chordata > Mammalia > Chiroptera > Vespertilionidae > Myotis > Myotis yumanensis. The sequence continues at coordinate 17,505,242 of NW_027223767.1, read as the reverse complement.
GATATGCTAATGTTTAATTAGTCTTTTGTAGTCATATTTATTAATAAGTTGGTCCACAGCTGGTTTTTTGTATGTGCTAAACTTACTTTTTATTATGATATCTGCTGCATCAACTTCCATATTAAATTTGCATCCACATATGTTTATTGTCTATTATTTGGATTTTGTTGAAATTTTTTTAATATCATTAAATATAAAATGTAAAGGAAGTAAAAAATCACCCCAGCTATTGTTAACAAAATTTTTCCAATTTTGTTTTCTTACTAAATTATTTTTATTCACTCAATGTGCTGGTGAACATACTTGTAAATATTTTCATCATTTTTAATGGCTGCATGCTATTACATTTTGTGATTGCATCATATATATTTTTAATCAATATTGTGATGATATTTAGCCTTTTTCCTGTCTTCCCTATTACAGACAATGAATCAGTAAATGTCTTTGTACATCGCTTTTGGACACATTTCTAGGTACATTCAAAGGGAAGCACACTTCATTGCATACATATTGCCAGAGTGTCCTCCTGGGAGAGAGTTTCAACTTGCATTCCCCAAGTTAATGGGAACTGTCAGGTTCATGCAGCCCTGCCAATCTGATCTGTGAAACAGGTTTAATTCTCACAGCACTCGTTACTGGTAAATCAAGGTGAAGATAAACAAGTTTTTAAAAAAATTAACTCAATACCTTAAAGAAATAGCAAAAGGAACTTTTTGGAGCTAAATCACAAATACTGAGAAAGGTATCTCTCCAAGATGCAAAGATAACAATTATAAGTTATACTGATTATTATTGCAGATATGTGAGACCCAGAAACTGTTTGCTTTTATGCTAGAAACTAGAAGCCCAATGCACGAAATTCATGCAAGAGTAAGGCCTTCCCCTTCCCCTGGCTGCCAGCACCGGCTTCCCTCTGGCACCCGGGACCTGGGCATCCCTCGCAGCCCCGGCTTCGTCTGGAAGGTCCTCTGGAAGGATGTCCAGTCTAATTAGCATATTACCCTTTTATTATTATAGATCATTATGATAGGATTAGTCACTGAAGCAAATACCAAACTGCTTATATTTGTTCTTCCAGTTCTTTGTAAACTTAATTTTATATTTCTTGAAAGTCTTGGAAGTATGCTACACAGTCAATTTCTCTCTCTCTCTCTCTCTCTGTTATTCTTGAAAAATACTGTCTCCATATTACTGAGTATTTTTCCACACACACTGAAAAGGAGAAAAATGTACATTCAACATTGTTATTTTGTGACTTTAAAAAACAAATAAACAAAAAGGACCTGCTTTTGAGTAGACAAATTCTAGTTCTAGAAATTTATCTTAAGAATATAGTTATCTCTGATGGCGGGATTGTGCCAGGTGCTGGGGATCCCACCATGGACAGGATGGACATGATGGCTTTTCTTCCCCTCATGGAGTTTGTAAACCAGGGCAGGAGAGAGCTTCTCAAAGCAAGCAGACAGGACAAAAGAACCACAAACCGATAAATGCCACCAGGAATCAGTAACCTGAAATAGAGAGTCATGGGGGGTGGGGAGGAAAGGACAACGTCTTAGATGAGATGGTCAGGGAGATTGTCTCTGAGAGACACTGAAGCTGAGTCAGACAGCTGAGAGCATCTGACACTCAGAAAGTTGGGAAAAGAGCTTTGCAAAGAGAAGGAAGAGCATCTGCAAAGGCACAAAAGTGTGTATCAGGGACTGAAAGGAAGCCAGTGCTGGTGTTTTGAGAGTGAGGCTGTGAGAGACACTAGTTGAGGTTGGGAGGTCCATGGGGCCCAACAAGCCAGGGAGTCGTTCTGTTTTATGTTTTAAGGACAATGAGAAGTCATTAAAGTGTCTTAAGCAGGTAGGGTGGGATGGTTGGTTTTAAGTTGAATGGATGGCTCTGGTTGCCGGGAGGAGAACAGGTTGTGTTACGCCCTGAGTTCGGGGGCCCCCAATAATCAACCACCAGGGAGCCTTTTCCGATGCAAAAGCAAAGAGTCTTTTATTCAAACCCGGGTTTGGCTCCCAGCCTCTTTCCGACGCAGTGGCGAGACGAGAGAGCGAGATCCCCAGGAGAACATAGGTTATATAGGGCTAGTCATTTGGGTGGGCTTAGGTAAGTGACGTGGGTTATAGATACTGGTCACTTTGGTCAGGGTCTTTCAGCAGGGTCTTACAGCACAGTGGTCAGGAAGTGACCAACACATTCTAAGGTTTGAGTCATCCCTCACTATGTCCTGATTGGTCAACAGCGACGCATAGGGAACATTTTATGGTATAGCCTTGTTAGGACCTTAGCTGCGGTTCCTTGAGCTTCATTGGTCCACTCAGGCGGTGGTTGGGGGAGTTAGGACATTTCTGGCATTCCTGTGGTCACTCCCTGGGGGGAGGGGAGGTTAGGCTGAAGACCCAGCTCTACAAGTATGGGGACAGTCAGTTCTGCTTTGTTCTTTCAGTTGAAGACTGCACAAGATCAGAAGCAGAGAGAGCAGTGGCCCAGCAGGTGGAGAGAGTGGCCTGAACTAGGACAAGAGCAGGAACGGTAGGACAAGAACTAACTCCACTTGGAGGTGAAATCATGAAATGTCCATGGAATTCAAGAAACAGTGTAAACAATGAAAATATATGAGTCCTCGTAAATTTATGGCAACATTGTCATCAAAAAAATTTGGAATTACTGTAACATCTATGGATAGACAACTGAGTAAATGACATTATTGTGCATACATAATGAAATACATATGCAGTTGTAAAAGGAGTCATATAACATGAATTTTCCATGATGAAGTTTAAATAAAAACAAAAGTTTGTGTGATCTTATTTTTAATAACATATATATGTGTTTGTATGTTACCACAAAAACCTGCAAGTCCATTACCAAATCATTAACATCGGGAATTTTATTTTTAAATAACAAGATATTGAAAAATCTATTGTCCATATAATTTGATTCTATAATTCTATTTCTACTGATAGAGATCCTAATAAATCATTCAAAATGCAACAAATTTTATAAAGAAAGATATCCACCACAGCATTATGTATGTTTTTTTAAAATAAAAAGAGCCTAAATGCCTATCAAATAGGCAATGCTTAAGCACATGATGGTGCATAAAGAGGTGAAATATCATGCAGCATGTTTACAGTCAGCAGACATTTCTTGTGAGATAAGGATAACAAGACGGAAACTATGTCAACAAGCACAGGAAAACACTAGAGGCAAATGTACAAATATGTTGCATGTGATTGTCTCTGGGTGATGGAATTTGAGGTGATTTTACTTCTGTCTGTTTCTCAGTGGACTGAGATCCAGGACTTCTCCTGGGTAAGAATTACTCCTTCCTCTCAATGTCCTAAGGGCCCAGCCAAGGTCTTGGGGCCCAGAAGACATGAGTACTGTGTGCCTAAAGGGAAATCATGTGGCTAAGCCTCCAGCAAGGATTGGCTTCCCCCAAGCTCCTTGCTCAGATATGAATCACTAAGAAACTACTACCTCCCCCCCCCCCCGCGCCCCCCCCCCCCCCCCCCCCCCCCCCCCCGCGCCCAAGAAGCTTGCTCAGTAAGTAACATGGGTGTCCGATTTTCTTGAACAGTGTTTGAGAATATGGCTCTGGAGTGCCTCAGAGCAGCATGTCATTGAATAAAGCCAGCATCCACTCTATTCTATCCACTGGGATTTTCTCTCTCAGGGCCAGACAGAGAAACAAAGACACGAACTCACAAACTCTTTGAATATCAACTGACAGATGCATTTGCAGAGCATGCCATGTGCTTCTCTGGGCACTTGAAAGAAAATGTCGAGGGAAATCTCAAGTTCCTTGCCCCCAATCAAGGAAGGATTCAAGCGATCACTTTTGATCCACAGGCGTTTATTGATACCTAATGGGTGTCTACTCCTGCCCTGGGCACCTAGGCACAGAGCGACCAGACATGGTAGAAGTTTGGTCCCTGATCTCCTGGGACCAGGTCATAACCTTGTGCAAAGGGGAAATAACAAGACGTGTTAACCTGGATTATCTCTGATCCCAGAGATAAGACCAGGCACCATGGAGCCCCAGGGGAAGGAGGAACTAGGCTGAGAGGGAGATCAGGAGCACCCACCAGGTCAGGCATGAGACTGCCTCAGGACTCCCATCTGTGTCCTTACTAATGAGGCTGCAGGGAGGCTCTGCTTCCTCTTCCCTCCAGGTTCCTTGACTCAGATGCTGCATTGATCACTAGGAAGGCCTCTGCCATCCAGTTCCACCCACTTAGCGGGTAAAAGTTTGGATTATTTGGAAAGTCTCTCAGAAAACCTGTTCCCAATCGCAGACATGGGTCTCCACAGGGCGAAGGAAAATAATGGGTAGGGAGGTGGGTGGTAGCTGTTGTTTTGATTTTTGTTTTCTTGGTTCAGGGCTCTGTAAATCACATGCCTCAATTCATGGCACCTCGTCACCACCATTCCTTGCAAGACAACTTCCAGGTTTTATTGTCTCTTATTACGGCTAATCTCCATTTCCTTCCTCTCCCTCCACATAGTAGCCACTTCAAATTGGCATGTGGGCTTGAAGAATTTGTCTTTGTCTGCCTGTGTGTTTTATAGACACACGTAGTGTTGTGCTGTGTGGATACTCAAATCCCTGCTTCTCTTATCTTTTTCCAAACCATTCTCTCTACACACAGACTAATTTTCTTAGTTTAAATTGAACCCTATCACTTTTCTGCTTAAAGCATTTCAAAAACTTCCTATTACAATTAGGGAAAAAACGGAAACCAGCCTATGAGGTCTACTTGTCGGCTCCTACATACATCTCCAACCTCAACCACTATCCTTCTCTTTCTTCTGCTCCCCACTCTTCAGCCACACTGGCTTTCATTCAGTTTGCTGAATTCACAAAGCTCTCTCATCTCAGAGTCTTTGCCTTCTCCCCCTCCCCCACCTCATCTCTTGGAAGGGCTTTCTCTTTCTCAGCCTTCAAGCCTCTCCTAACTGTGGACATTGGTGCAGCCCTTTTGGAGAGACTTTGACAATATTAGTCATCTGGGGCCAGGTTCCCTGGAAGCAGTGACTCCTGGGAACTGGGACAGAGTGTAGTGAAGGAGGGACCTCAGAAGAAGATGATGCAGGGAGGTGAGCAGAGATGTGGACTCAGCACATTACGTTCAGCCTGGGCTTGAGAGGGGATCTGGAAGAGGAATTGTACCCACTGAGTGAGTCCCATTGGAGGTCAGGAGCCAGGCTTGTCCACCCAGTGCCAGTCATTACTGGCCTCTGGCTGAGCCTACATCCCAGGGCAGTGGAGGGGGAGCACCTACCCCCTCTGGACAGGGAAAGGGCCGTCAGGAGCCATGAGCAACCAACATCCACAGCAGCTGGGAGGGGGGATGGCTGAACCAGCCAGTGAAGTTGCACCAACTAGTGAGACCTAAGGTGTCCATGGCCTTCCTCCTAGAAACTCATTCTTAGCAACATACTCTAGATAACCTTCATTCACGTGCCCATGAAGGATTCCAGAAAGTCCATTTCAGCGTTGTTTATGATGGTGGAAAACTAGAGATAACCTAAATGTCCTTCAAGAGGAGAATAAAGTAATCATAGTAAATACCTACTAAGGCGGTAAAATAATGGACTGGAGTATGTGCAGCAAAAGCGTAATTTGAGAGAAATAGCAAGTGTCAGGATACATTCTGAATGATGCTATTGAAGTAAAATTTTAAAAATACAAAAACAACCCTGAGGATATTTTGTGAGTACACGACTTTCGAGTAAAATTATAGAAACCTACTTAAGGACAAGCACAGAGTGGATGATAGTAAGTAGCTCTGGGGAAGGGAAAACTGGGATGGAATCAGGAGTTCAACTGTCTCCCAACGGTCACCCTAATGTTCTATTTAAAGACACACAGGCAATGGCAGCATTTTAAGATTTAGTAGTAACACAGGTGATCACAATTTATTCTACATATATTTTATTCTTTTACATTTAGTCCATAATATTCACACTTTAAAAACTACAAAAATATTCATGTGGTTATATGTACACCTACAGTGATATTTTGCTTCTCCACCCCCGCCACACACACACCCTCAGTGTTATCATTTTACTTACAAATGACAGCAGAATAAAGTGCACAGACGATCCATTCTCTTTTTTTTAGGCTCCATCACAGCACTTTGCCACATTTCATCATATCACATGAGTTTGTTAGCCATGCTGTTCATATACAATGCAATTAACCTCGCATGAGGATGTTTATGTCAGTGGGGAAATACTCATAAAAAGGCTAATGTTCTGTATGGAATTGACATTGATACGGTTTTGGAATCCACTTATTCCAGGTGTTTCTTTGCTATCTATTCTAGCAAATATTTCCAGTGGTCCATTCCCACCCAATGATGCTGGTCTGAAGAGCCAGGTTCATGCTCTTAAACTCTTAGGGATATATTTTGACACAGCATGCTTTTCCCCCTGTGTCCCAGCTGAGCAAATGTTATTCAAAATGTGATCAGTTCAAGCTTCAGAATGAGAGGCATATGTTATAGGTTCTGCTATGGTGATTTTTAAACAATTTTTTTGTTTGTTTTTTTATGGAGATTCTTAATGCTCTTTGGACTTAGCCAAATTATGTATATTCTAGAGGCCTGGTGCACAAAATTCATGCATGGGTAGGGTCCCTAGGCCTGACCAGTGATCAGGGCCGATCGCTGGGGCAACCGGCAGGGTGATTGAGGGGCCTCCACTGGTACCCACCATGGCCGGCCTGGCTCTGCCAGCTCACCAGTCCCGCACTCCTCTCCCCCCTGCCCCGCTCCCCTTTCCCCCAATGCTGCCAGTCACCTCCCTCTGTCAGGGGGCCAGCGGGAAGATCAGGGGAGCCCCTGCTGGCCTGCTTGGCTGGCCTGAGGCCTGCGGTCTGGGGGCAGCTCCTGATGGTCATGTCATAGGAACCAGTCATTCCACTGGTCGTTCCGCCATCCTGGGCTGCCAGCTGGAAGAGCTTCATGTCATTCACACCACACCTTTGATGAGGACCCGCAGCATGTTCTGCTGGTGTTTGGTCCTGCAGGTCAGGAGGCTTGTGCCCTCCACACACACTGGCTTTTGGACTCCATGACCTTGTCCTTGGTTTTCTTGGGCAAAACCAGTGCTTTCTTCTTCTTCTCCTTGGTGCCACCATCATGGAGATAGTGGGTGTTGCTGCAGCCTCACCACTGCTGGGCAGCCTGCTGACCTGGAGAGAGTGGAAGGTGCACTTGAGTGTGTTGTTGGCGGTAGGCAGGTCTTTTTTCTCTGTGTCTCTCTTCCTGTCTGTGGGCTGGACTGCCATCCAGTAATGCACCTGCCTCTCCATCAGCTTGGCGCCATCGCCCTGGCTCGGGGAGGACACGCCTCCACTCACGGATGGGGAGGAGAGAAGGATGTGTGAGGCCTCCTTGTTTGCCGCAGACCTGTATGGCGTTCTCCGGCATGTTATACAGAAGGTATCCACCTAAAACTGGTCAAAATGCAGTTGTCTTTGCGTGCCTAAATCACCTTTTTGGAATGCAATAAGAATTAGAAAAATGCCAGCTATAACATTAAACTGAATGAATGAATGGAAGCATATCTTGATTTTGAAATGAGATTCTAAGGAGGAGCACAGATAAATTATTTTTTAAAAAGAAAGGAATTAGAAATTTTAGGGACTGTCCCTGAAGTCTTCTGAAGCTATTAAATGCCAACACCCCATCTCCCCCCTTTTCTAACTCCCCCACTATATCCTTCACCCTTTCCCCTCCCTTCTTCCTTCCCCTACAGTCCCCTCCACTAGCACTCCCTACTGACTTAAGGAAAGATGAGAATAGGAATTCTACCAGCTTCCTTTGGAGAAAAGCTGTTCTCAGCCAGGGAGGAACCAGCAATTGTTCCTTGTTTTCTCTATGACCTGCTGGGTTCACAAAGGCATTTAACTGTTAGAACATGTAATCCTGGCTATTCTAATCTATGCCAATTAAAATACCTCCTGGTTTCTGTGAGCAAATGTAACACAATTATTAAAAAAAGGTTTGCAAGAAAATTCCTGTAAAGAAGTCTGTCCACTGTTAGGATTATAGGAAACGGAAATAGGATTTAGGAAAAGAAAACCAAGAAAAACAAGCATTGCCTGAACGGTTTGGCTCAGTGGTTAGAGCGTCGGCCTGCGGACTGAAAGGTCCCAGGTTAGATTCCGGTCAAGGGCATGTACCTGGGTTGCAGGCACATCCCCAGTGGGAGGTGTGCAGGAGGCAGCTGATTGATGTTTCTCTCTCATCGATGTTTCTAACTCTCTATTCCTCTCCCTTCCTCTCTGTAAAAAAATCAATAAAATAAGAAAAACAAGCATAAGGTTGACCCAAGGGTGTTTCCCCTTCTCACTGATAGTTTGGGAGCAGGTGAAATTATCACAGAAAGGGAAGCCATGAAGACCCATGTAGATACTGGAGCTACTTTATTTGTTCCTAACCACATCCAGCTAATTGTTTTCTCCTTCAGAGTAAAGCTTCTGTACAAATGGCAGGAATATTTAACCAAGGTCTGTTTTTTAATCAAAACCTGTTTCCTTCCAGCTAGAATATATGTATCTCACCAGGCAGGATGGTCATTTCCTCAGTATTGAAAAGGAGCTCAGCTTTGGAACCCACAGCTGTGCACCTCTGTCCACAACCCCCCAGGTGGAGGGAGCTGGGCCCCTGTCTTCTGAGCTCAGGCTTCCTAGTATGCAGTTCTGAACCCAACCTCAGTGGAAAATTGGGAAACTGACCTCAGTAGAGCGGCAGATGCTGCCCAATGTACCAATGTCCACGACATTCAGAGCCCAGAGTTCAGCAATGTTGAGGCACCAGGCCAAGGCTCCACACTCTCCTACAGAGTTGGTCTCCAAATTTACAAATCCTGACAGATTGCTTATTCCTCAGTATCCGGGGACCACGAGGGTGCTTAGTTCTGGGATACACACACACACACACACACACGCTCACACACACACACACACGTGCACACTCACACACACACACACGTGCACACTCACACACACACACACGCTCACACACACACACACACACACTCTAGATCTAATGACTTTGGCTGGGATTAGAAGAAAAGGAGACACAGGTGACAATAGAAAGAAAAAGGAGGTTGGAGGCACTACTGATAAGTGACATTTCTCCTCCTACTTTATAGCTACTACCCACATGAGCCTGGACATCGCTAAGAAGCACATGCTGCAATAGTCCATTGTGCAGGCAGGAGAGACAGGCCCTAACAGGAACAATGACTTGTCCAGGATCAAGAAGAGGTAAGAATGAGGGGTTGAATTTGAACCCAGGTCTGTCTCCTCAACTCTCAGACCCTGACTGCGCCCAGACTTTCTAGGGGGCTGTGGAGAGGGTGTGTTGGTGTCACTGTATGCACTGTTGGTGCTCCATGGAGAAGGTGGGTGAGCAGTCAGCAGCCCACAGCACTATCTATAGCTGTTATTAGGTGAGGGGAGTCAGAGGGGGCAATCCCAGGAAGTGAGGTCACTTCCTAATAGAACTCGGAACCCCGTAACCAGGCACCCACTTTCTAGCAACTGCCCAACCGCCACTCACTTGGCAAGAGACAGTTGACAGTTCAACATGTTCTCTTGTTGTGTTCCCAGTTATCGGGGCTCTGGTTCCCGGAGACCCTGCAGGGAGAGTTGTTCCAGATTCTGTAGAAGGTTCAACACTCGTGCCCGACATCTCTGGCCGTTTTCAAGAAGATCCCCTCAGGTAAGAGAAGGTGGCCTGGGTCAGACCCATTCAGGCCAGGCCAGCCTCCTCTGTGGGCCATCCCTGTGTAGCCCACATCCCTCCCCTTCACGTGGTGGGAAGAGGGACCTGAAGGGAGAACCGCGGGGCAGCAACAGATTTCAGGGCAGTGGATCACCTAGAGGTGCTGCTGTGATCACACCCCAGGACAGGGCAGGCAGGTGGAGATGGGCTTCCAGAGGGGTCCCTTATCTGTGCCAATGGGAGTGCTAGCCCTCAGACTGTCCCGCCTTTTCCTCCAGTGGAGGTCTCAGCAGATCACACAGTGTGCATGTGACAGAGAACCTACAAAAACAGGGCTCTGAGGCTTTCCCTCTGGTGACTGGGAACTGTCTTTACAGAGCTCCGTACAGGAGACTGGACCAGAGCCCACAGATGGGGTCCTCAACTCCATGCCCCTGCAGGAGGCACAGATACCTGATACACCCGCAAGTATGCAGCATGGCCTGAGGGTGAGTGTAGGGGCCCAGTGGACCCAAACTCCTAACCCCAGGAGTCAACGGGACCTGGGTTCCAGAAGGCTCCCTGCTACTCCCCTGAGATCCCTCCTAGCGTCCAGTTTTCAAAGAAATCTGTGTCCCCGTCTCCTGCAGGTCAGGAGCTAGGGTCTCCCTGGGCTGCACAACATACCAAGAGGGGGAAGCTGTTATCAGGGCTGGCGATCCATCTCTTCACTGCTGTGGGACCTGGACCTTATAACCTTCTGTTGCCATGACAATGGTGCCACCCTGGACATACCACATGTCCTAATATCCAGACCCTCCACCCCAGGAAAAGCCTCTGTGTCTCATCTTACATTGGGATGTTCTGTCAGAAACCACACGGGTGACACTGTTAATACAAGCATGTGCTGTCTGTCCTCTGCTAAGAAAATGACCTAAGATACTAATGTGTTTCCTATTCCTCACCTGCAATTCTACTTTTCCTGCCAAGAACCTTTTCTCTTATCAATGTGAAAAACTTTCAAAGCTGTGAAAAAGTATTGTGTGTGTTTTTTTGAACCAAAGTGTCAACAATTGCGGGCGAGCAAAATCTCAATGGTTTGAGAGAATTCTCTGGAGAATGACAATTTTGCATCTTCTTTTATAAGTTACAAGCAAAGTGCAGACTTATGTGGGTTCTATGAGGACCATGGGCAATAGATTAGGGAGAGAGGAAAAAGCAAAGTGGGGAAACTTCTGTGATGGGATAAACGGTAAAATGATAGGCACATACTTCTCTTACAATGGTGGACGTAGGATAGTTTCAAGTCAACAATGAACTCAATAACCCTGAGGGGATTTGTGTTCTCCATAGAGCACAGAGCGGTGACTGTGCTTGTGTTGTCCAAAATAAGGAAAATTCCTTTGATAATTTAAAGCTATGTTATCAGAGATGAAAAAAGGCCGTACACAGACTCAGTTACGGTAAAGATTGACCTTTGTCAGGGAAGATGCCAGAGGAGGACATGACTACCCACCATGAGCTCCTTTCAGTTAGTGTTTTAATTTCAGACCATCCTTTGTAGTTACTTAAGGTCTCTGAGTTTGCAAGGCCTCCACGCAGGACTTCCCTGAGCTAGTCAGGTTAGCATGGGGCCCCTTTTTTCGTCCATACATATTCCTTTTGTTCATAAATTAATATAAATTATGCATTGATGATCAGTGTTAGTATTTTGTCTTGCTAAACAATGGACCATTGGGGATGAGCAAGACTGTAACCTTAAATGGCATTCAAGGTGGAATTACTATTCACAATAAAAAGACAGGAGAATGGGAGGCCATGAGATCATCCTACATGTCCTTGTTAAAAAATATTCTGTATCAACTTTAAATTTTGAGCTACCATGTGCAGAATCCTCTTGCTGCTTGTCTTACATTTTGGTATTTTGCATCTAGTATAACATTTACATACCAGCAACAAAAGCAACAGCATTAAAGCAGTAACACCGTTTAGGAATAAAACACGTCTAGTGCTAGACTGAGGAGAATAAGCATCCCAACCAACCAAAAATCACTTTCCATGTATTGTCATAATTGTTTATTAAGCTAATTATATGTTTTCCTTCTTCATCCACTGTCCCTTGTACTTATGCTATGTTTGGCCAGATGAATTAAGACTCTCCACTCTTTCCTTATCATAATTGAACCTCAGAATGTCATTGTCTAGTCACTACAATTACAATTACAGTTACAATTTTTGGGAAAAATTAGCAGGTATCCAAATTCAACTTTTTATATTTAATAAGGGAAGGGCCTGGGGAGATAGATATTGTTTCCATTAGAAAACCATAAGGAGGGTAATAACTATATAAAATCATCTGATGTACATTTAATCAATAACAATGAAGTGATGTAAGAACAAGGTTTGAGCAGCAGTAATTTGTGAGCATCCAGGCCTTGCTGACTTCTTGGGGAAGCTGTCAGCCCCCATGGCCAGTGGTTCCTCATTCTTGAAAAGTCTTTAATGTCCATGGTGGATGGAGGCCAGTGTCAGAGACAGATGTCCATCTGTGGTTAGGCCTCTGATAAGGTAAGGTCCTTTTTAACACGTTGGAGAGAGTCTTTAATGAATGTGTTTCAATAAACAAAAATCTCCTGGTTGTAAGTTTTGGTCTTTGAAGTCTTTGTCTCTTGGGAGTACTGTGAAATGAATGTCACTGATTTATCATTCCCTGTAACCTTAGTGAGTCATTGATAGTAATGTAGAATGTCTGTTTCTAGTTTTCCTTACATTTTGAAAAGAAAAATTTTTAAAAATCAGCAGTATTTTAAACAAAGTCACAACAACAATAATCATCTTCACTTCATTTAGTCCAATATCCATTTTTTTGTTTATCCTGATTATTTGCCAGTATTTTCATAAATTCAGTTATTCCTTGGAGTTCTATACTTCTTCATTCAGTTCAAAGATGTGACCTGCTTAGAAACCTTAATCTGGAATAAGTCAGAGTTCTTTTCAGGGATTTTTCTAAAATGTAACATATTTGAAAATGCAGTAGAGTAAAACAATAACCGTCTATGAATGACAAAACAAAGTGGCATAGTTATAGATTTGATTATAATGCAATTGATAAAAAAACTTTGCTTGTTTAGTAAGCTTTAACATTTTAAGACAATAATTTTTGGAAAATAATAATTATTGTAAAATGAGAGAGAATAATATTATATATATATAAGTACATGTATATTTAGATTCAATGCATAATTTCAATTATAGAAGAACAAATAATATGTAAGATTTTAAAACATTGTCCATGGCTTCTCGTATTGAGCACTGGAAATAATTCATAAACTTCCAATGTTTGTGCCACAAATATCTGGAGTCCCACTGCCAGACGCCCTCACAGGGAACCATCCCTCTTGGCTGGACTGGTGTCGCTGACAAGTGAAATGTTACCCCTGAGAGCTTCCTATTTGACCTTTTCTTTGAATCTTGGTGGGTGGGTCCCTCATACAGCAGGTTGAAATCTTTAGAACATCCATTGTAATAAAAGCATATGTACACAAATAGATCAGCCATTTTTATTTTTTAATTTAGCTAAGCTTCCCATGTAATTTCAAGCATGTAAAATAGGCCTAATTTAGTTTAAAAACATTCCTTCAATAAGGATAGAGAATAAAACCTTGAAGTATTCCAGGGCCCATTAGAATTAACTCAAAGTCATTCTTTTGTTTAAATTACAGTGGTTCTCAACCTTCTGGCCCTTTAAATACAGTTCCTCATGTTGTGACCAAACCATAAAATTATTTTCGTTGCTACTTTATAGCTGTAATATTGCTACTGTTATGCATCGTAATGTAAATATCTGATATGCAGGATGGTCTTAGGCGACCCCTGTGAAAGGGTCGTTCAACCACCGAAGGGGTCGCGACCCACAGGTTGAGAACATCTGGTTTAAAAAGTATCTTAAACTGGAAACTTTGTGAAGGTTGCAAATATACATACACAAAAGCTTACAGCCTGGAGTTTTGTAAATCGAAGTAAAACAAACACAGACTTATGAAAATAACTCTGAAAGACATTAATCTTACTTAGAAACAGTTTTAATATTAAATATTTTGTCCAGACTACAGAATTCGCCTTAATTTACATAAGTATTTAACCTTTTTAGGCCACTAAAAGACTATATGCTAGTAATGCCATCTGGAGGCTGAAAATTCACCATACATATCACATAGATGAACACATCACATACACACCATACACATAATTTGAATTACTAATTTGTACAGAGAAAATGCAAGAATTTTTTTATAAAGTTCAAACGTTCACAAAATTTTATAGCCTGTACCCCCTTTTACAAACCTTTTCTCCACTTTCACACACCTTCTTACCCATTCAGAAATAACTCTCCTTACAGAAACTTACATTTGTCCTTTTCCTTCAACTATGACTCTCCCTACCTCAAGCCTTTTATTATCACAACTATATAATTTCTTCAACTTAACTGGAACTTTTAACTCTTAGGAGCCTTAATTTCCCCAATGATAAGCACAAAAGTGAACAACCAGCATTCCTTAGATTGACGTTGTTGGACATATTTTAATCACACTCTCACTTCCAAGAAACACACCTTCAACAAAACACAAGTCATTATATCAACAGTTGCAAGTCCATTTTATAAACCTCCTGTATGAAAAAACCCAAAAGCAGGTGAACTTGTCTAGCAATCAATGTTTCAGTATTTCATGTTATTTCAAAATATCCAGACATTCAATAACTTTCATTAAAATTTACTAAGTTAGAAAGAAATAGTAGAAATAAGCTAAAGTGATTTGTGTTGGTGGATGAGGTATTTTTTTTTTTTTTTCTATTGGGATCAGACATACCTTCCAGAGATTTGTAGTTTTATTTTAAAAAATGAACTCAGGTATTTTCACTTCAAAGGTTCTGGGACTTTGGTTGCATGAAGCCAATCCTATATAATAAAAGGGTAATATGCAAATCGACCTAATGGCAGAACAGTCACTATGATGCACACTGACCATGAGGGGGCAGACACTCAATGCTGGAGCTGCCCCCTTGTGGTCAGTGCACTGGGGGGCAGGGAGGAGGGAGGCGAGGAGCGGGCCTAAGTCGTGAGTTGGACAGCCCCTGAGGACTCCCAGACTGCTAAAGGGCGCAGGCCTATCTAAGGGGACCCCCCCCCCCACCCCCAGTGCACGAATTGGTGCACTGGGCCTCGAGTTATCTATAAGTTTCCTAAATGAATTAGGGGGGTGGTTTGGGGAATGTAAAAGGATTTGGTGGGCTTTGAATTGCTTCTGCAGCCAAACCTCTGGCCTCTTGAAAACTTCATTCATAAAACAAGGATAGTCATTTTCAATACCCCAGGGACTGGGTTGCCACCCAAATGTTGGCAAGGGACTGACAAATTCATTCGTCCATTTTGGGAATGTTTCTTTCTATTTGGGAACATTTTTCTAGCTTCTAGAAAGCACACACCTCTGAGAGGTATAAAGGCTTTCAGGTATATGAAACCTCTGTCCATCTCCCTTGGGAATGAAAAACAGGTTCTAGCTGCATGATAGTCTTAAAATTAATGGTGCCAAACCTCTCTATTACACACTTTATATTGGGACCAGGTAGGTGGTGTAACAAAAGAAGATTGGCTTCTTTCTTGGGGGACTCAGGGTCAGGTTTCTCCCACTTGGTGAGTATGTACTCCATAAGAGGACTCTCAAGTCACTGTGGGCTGGTTCCGCATCTATAGAGAGACATATGAGCAAGCCACCAGTGTTAGAGACATGTTTGCATGTCTCTGAGCTGTCTGGAGACATTCTGAGTAGGGTGGGTACCCTGTGAAGCCATCTCTCAGGCTCTGGTGGAAGATACTAATAAAGAAAAGATGATTACCAAACCTTCGGTCAGTCTCAAGGTTAGGTTCCTCATGGAAGGTTCCTTTAAAATCATTACTTTCCCTTTTGGTTCAGTATCTGGTTCATTTATTCTAAATATATAACTATCCTGGGAAAAGCATATGTAGGCATCACTGATTTCATATAAAAGAAAAAAAAACCCTCAACTATCAGGTGAATTGGGAAAGATTTCATTAGCAAACTATATATATATATATGGGTCCATAACAACCACTGGTTGAAAGGAAACAGGTTTTGATTAAAAAGCAGACATTTTTGTACAGAAGGTTTAGTCTGATGGAGAAACAATTAGTGGGTGCGGTTAAGAAAAATAAGATAGCCCCAGTATCTACAGGAGCCTTAGTAGCTTCCTCTTTTATGATAATTTCAAGTTCTCCCAAACTAACAGTGAGAAGGGGAAACACCC
Organism: Myotis yumanensis; assembly: GCF_028538775.1. Taxonomy (NCBI): domain Eukaryota; kingdom Metazoa; phylum Chordata; class Mammalia; order Chiroptera; family Vespertilionidae; genus Myotis; species Myotis yumanensis. The sequence continues at coordinate 17,489,193 of NW_027223767.1, read as the reverse complement.
TTGGAGCAACCCTATGCTTCTTTTGTTTGTTTACTTTTTCTAAATCCTATTTCAGTTTCTTATATCCCTAAAGTGGGCAGACTTCTCTATAGGAGTTTTCTTACAACCTTATTTAGTAATTCTCTTCATTTTGCTCCCAGAAACCAGGAGTATATTAATTGCAATAGGTTACAATAGCCAGGATTACATGTTCTAACAGTTAAATTTCTCTGTGAGCCTATCAGGGCCATAGAGAAAATGGAGAACAATTGCTGGTTCCTTTCTGGCTGAGAGCAGCTTTTCTGCAAAGGGAGCTGGTGGAATTCCTATTCTCATTTTCCTTAAGTCAGTAGGGAGGGGTAGTGGAGGAGACAGAAGAGGAAGGAGGAAGGGAAGGGAAAGAACACATTTGGACAAGGAAGCTCAGAGAGCAAAAGATGTAGTGGATGTGCTATAGAAGGGGGAGAATGGGGTGTTAGCATTTATTCACTTCAGGAGAGTTCAGAGATAGTCTCTACAATTTCTCATTAATTTATATTTTTAAAAGAATTTTCTGTGCTTCTCCTTAGAAGCTTCTAATTTCCAAATCGAGATATGCTTCCTATTCAATCATTTTCATTTTGGGGCCAGCATATTGCTAGTTTTCTTTTTTTCCTGCAAAAAATTTATTTATCTTGGCCATTTTTCAGTTGATATTTTCAAGTTAAATCTTGCCATTTCTGTAAAGCACTTGCAAGAAAAGGCTTCCTCTCAGGGGTTAATGAGGGCTGGGGTCTGGGAGGTCCCAGCCCTGGAGGCACAACTTCCCATGTTAATTATAGGTGTGTTTGTTTTTATTGTTATTGTTGTTATTTTTATTTTCAGAATCTGAGCAAGTTTTCTAGGGATGTTATGGAGTGGGTGGAAGTGTGCTGCTTCTAGATGGAGCTCCATTATGCTCACACCCCTCTTATGTGCCTGGGCTTCTCTCCCAATTATCTAAAGCGACCTGAAGGCCTCTAGCCAGTTTGGCTCCATGGGTAGAATGCAGGCCCTGAGAGGTCCTGGGTTTGATTCAAGGTGAAGGGCATGTACCTTGGTTGCAGCTTGATCCCTGTCCCTTACTGGAGCGCCTGGGGGAGGCAACCAATCTATGTCTCTCTCATTCTCTCTCTCTGTATCTCCCCCTCCCTTCCTCTCTCGCTAAACCCGTGGGGAAAATATACTCGAGTGAGGATGAATAAATAAATAAAAATAAAAACCACAGGAAGGACTAGGAGCGCTGGCGGACCTAACCTTATGGGCTCTCCCCTGGAGGAGCCAGTCAGGTGAATTACAGTTGAGATGGAATTTCCCTATGGGGCTCCTGCTTGGCGTGAGGAATGACCTCTGACACCTCCGCAAAGATTCTTAGTTGCTTAAGAACAGCCAAGATGAAGGACAGAAGGAGGATGTGTCCTTTCCGAGCTGAGCAAGTTCAGCTCTCACTTACACAGTGAAGGTTTTTTGCTCAGACTCTCAGAAAGCAAATCCAAATGAAACCCCAGAGTCAAAAACCAGCCACCCATGTTTCCTCTTGTCTCTCCTTAGCCTTGATTCTGTCAACCCTTAACCTTCGTTCCACCTTGGGGATTTAAAAGTACAGCTTAACTAAAGTCGAACCCTCTATCACAAGCAAAGGAAGGTTCTGGATTCAAGAGATAACTCGGCCAAATTCACCTGACTGGCAGGGAACTGGAGGCCCAACGGGCCCGTTGCTGGATCTTAGGCCCGGTCTGGGTCTGCAGGGCGTTCCTGTGTGACCTTTGCCTCAGTAAGCCAAGTAAATATCCATGTAGGCAGCATTCAACCCTGTGCAGAACTTTTGTGAGTTTATTGGAGCCCAACTGTCAACAGTGGCAGGAAAACAAAATCTCACTGTATTGAGGTAGTGCTCCAAGAATGGCAGTATTGCACCTGCTTTTACACATACAATCAAAAGTGGAGATGTATGTGGGTCACATGAAATCCATTGCTTAGGGAGGCAGGAGAAAGCAAAGCATGGAAATCTCTGGGATTAGATAAAAAGTAAAACGAGAGACACATACCTCACTTATACAGGTGCTCACAGGATTGTTAGCAATGAACTCAATAGCAATGAGCAGCTTTGAGGTCTCTGCAGAGCACAGAGCAGTGCCTGTGCTCCTAGGTGGTGAGAAAAAGGGAAATTCCTTTAACATTCCAAAGGTATGTTATCACAGATGCCAAAAGACAACAGACAGGCTCAGTTAAGGTAAAGATTGACCTTTGTCAGGGAAGACACTGGCCTAGCACATGACTACACACCATAAACAGCATTTAGGTAACAAGTTTTAACTTCAGGCTAACTCTGTGGTTAATTTATGTCTCTGAGTTTGAAAGGCCACCATGCAGGCCTTACCTGTGCTAGTCACAGATGAGCGTGTGACTATGTGTCATTTACTCTCTCCTTCGATCACTTGTGCCCCACCTCTTGCCACCAATCATGTCCCTCCTCTGTCCCACCACAGGGGGAGAAACCATCAAGTACCTGTTCCCTGGAAGCAGCTGCAGCTTCCTTGCCACCTGCGGGCCTGGCCCGCTCGCCCACTGTGCCCAACACGCCAGTGCCCATGACTTTCTTCTCTACCTGGGAGGTGGACTGCTCCAGACCTAGCTGCGTGCCCAGATTGTGCACCTTCACTTTAAAGAAGCTGGTGGTCTTGAAGGAGCTGGAGAAGGAGCTCATCTCCATGGTGATAGCAGTGCAGATGCAGGGCTCCAAGGGCATCTTGAGATCCCACGAGATTGTGCTGCCCAGCAGCGGACCAGTGGAGACTGACCTGGCGCTGACCTTCTCCCTGGAGTACCCCCACTTCCTCAAGAGAGGAGGCAACAAGCTGCAGATCATGCTGCAGCAGAGGAAGTGCAATAACACCCGGACCATCCTGGGCTACAAGACACTGGCCACAGGTGCCATCCACATGCCCGAGGTGATGCAGCGACCCCCCGACTGTGGCCAGGTGCTGAGCCTCAGCAGCAGGATCCAGGGGTCCTCCATCACAGTGGCTGAGATCTGGATCTCCTCCCTGTCCAGTCAGCCCATCGACGACGAGGATGGCAGCATGCAGGGCAGCCCCAAGGCCAAGTCCATGGATAGCTACATGGAGGGGAAATCTGAAAGCTTCACTGAGCTGGACGCCAGCTACAATCTCACACACAGGCAGGACCTGGAAGAAGCTGACTTTGACCTGGAGCAGCCCAAGAAGCAGCAGCGATGCCTGGAACAAAACTTGAAGCAGAAAGTCATGGCACTGCTTCCCAGGTCTAACATGTCAGAAGAGGTCCTGGACTCGGATCAGGACCCTACAGAGCATGTCCCTGAGGTGGAGGAGGACATGGACCTTCTCTCTGACACCCTTGAGAATCCCAGCGACGGTGTCCCAGACATAGAGGACGAAAGCAGCATCCTCAGCAACACCAAGCCCAAGACCAGACAATACTTTGAGGGACTGGAACACTCCAGCTGGCAGACGGAGACGAGGAGCTTACACAGTGCCCGGAGGCAGAAGGAGCCTCCTCGGCCGGCCAACATGCCCATGAAGACCCAGGGCCCAGGCGGTCAGCTGTTCAGTGGCAATGTCTCTGATTTGATGGGCTACAGCACCCCACGCACCGCCGAGGTGGTCAAGAGCTGGATCTTGTCCCTATCGAGCCAGACTGTCGACCATCTGGACAACACCATGCTGGCCAGTACCAGCGTGGAGGCCACGCATAGCTTCTCTGAGGGAGAGTCTGAGCTGAAGGTCAGCTATAATGCCGCCCACAGGCATGACCTGGACGAGGATGACTTGGACCTGGAGAAGCCGATAGGAAGGAGGAGATCCACGGTCAGGCAACACAACTACCAGCAGAGAGTCGCAGAGTGGCTGGGCAGGTACCAAATGACGGTGGAGGTCCTGGACTCGGAGCAGGAGTCTGAGGAGCAAGTCCCCGATGTGGACAAGGACCTGGCCTTTCTGTTTGAGAGCGTGGTGTGCCCCGGCGACAGTGGCTCAGACATGGAGGATGATGACCGTCTCCCAACCCCTCCCATGCCTGAGCCCATGACATATTCTGAAAGCCTGTCCAGCCCAGATATGGAGGAGGACGACAGAGTCCTCAGGACCCACAGGCCCAGATTATACTGTGAAAGCCTGTCAAGCGACAGTGACTCCGAGTGGGTGGCCCACAGCATGCCCAACCCTGGGCCGCAGCCGGCACAGCCTGGGGACAGCCCCGAGGCAGGGACCTCTGGCCAGGACATGCTCACTAAGAGGTGTACCACCAAGACCGAGTCTCTGGCCATCCCTTCCACCAGCTCCAAGGGGAAGCAGCCCGCCCGCCGGGGCTGGAGCAGGTCCCTGAATGAGTCGTCCAACAGCCTGATCAAGGAGCGCTGTCCAGTCCCACAGAGCCAACTGCAGGTCCCCAGGAAGACTGTGTTCGACCAACTGAACCACAGCCTCATCTCCAACGACTATCTGCCCAAGAACATCATCCTCATCAACACCTCCGACAGGCAGGGGCAGTGCCTGTCGGACGTCCTGCAGCAGCACACGCTGCCCGTCGTGTGCACCGGCTCCATGGTGGATGTCCAGGAGGCCTTCAGCTCCATCATCTCCTGGATACAAAGATACCGCAACTGCAATACCGAGGCCACAATGCCAGTGAAGATCGCGGTGGCGGGGGACCAGCAGTACTTCAGCACCGTGCTGCGGGCCTTTGTGGAGCAGCTGTCCCACAAGGCCCCGGACTGGCTGGACTCCATGCGCTTCCTGGTCATCCCGCTGGGGTCCCACCCCCTGGCCAGGTATTTGGGCTCCGTGGATTGCCGCTACCACAAACTCCTACGGGACCTGGCCTGGTGGGAACTGCTCTACCACCTGGATTCCCAGGATGCTGTGCAGAACATTGTGTTGAAAATCAGAGAGTACCTCACAGGGGCCAACTGTGTCCTCCAGCTGCCCATCGCAGAGGCCATGCTCATCTCGAAACCGAAGAGCCCGGACGAGCTGTCCTCACAGAAGTTCATTCCCTTTGTGTGGGCAGTGAAAGTTGGAAGAGTGGAGCCAATTTCAGCCACGTCAGAAGACTCAGCTGAAGCCGTCCCCTCATGCTCCAATGTGCTTCTGTCCACCGCCAGGGAGGCCACACACAAGCTAATTTCCTTGTCGTCAGTGAGTGGGGGCCTGTCCTCCCCCGGCCAGAGTGTGGGTGCTGAGCTGATGGAGTTGCAGGTGGATTACTGGGAGGCAGCACAGCCCACCAACAGGAAGAGGAACGAGGAGAAGGGAGACCTGCCTGCCACCAAAAACACACTCCGGAGCACCTTCCGGTCTCTCCAGGTCAGCAGGCTGCCCAGCAGCGGCGAGGCTGCAGCCGCGCTCACAATGTCCATGACTGTGATCACCGAGGAGAAGAAAAAGAAGGTGATGTCTTTGTCCAAGAAAGACAAGGGCACGGACTTGGAGTCCAAAAGCCAGTGCATCCAGGGCATTGGCCGCTTGGTCTGTTCTGCCCAGAACCAGGAGCACAGGCAGCGGGTCCTCATTGACGGCGTGGAGTGGAACGACGTGACGTTCTTCCAGCTGGCAGCCCAGTGGTCCTCCCACGTCAAGCACTTCCCAGTCTGCATCTTCGAACACAACAATTCCACCTTCTAGCCCCGCCCCTCCCCCTGCCCTTCACCCTGCCTGGGCCAAGCCCAGGAGGACTCAGCTGCTTTTCTGTCAACAGTTCAGTTAATTATAGACCCAGACCGTGGAAACACAGAGAAACTGTTTTGAGTTTGAATGCGCTCACAGCCTGGAACCTAAGGGGGTTGCCCTCACTGGGACCCCCAAATGGTCTGTTCAATAACCAGAACACTCCGGCAGGTGGGAGGTCAGGACATCATAGTTGAGATGGAGCATCATGGAAGGTGTGTTTTGGCCTCAGGACCCCCAGCACTGTCAGTGAGAAGGGTTCTGGCCTTGGAGACCTGCCCTTCCTGGGAACCAGGGCTCAGCTTAGCCCTGGGAGCTGGCACCAGCTTGTGTCCAGACTCAGAGCTGGGCGGACAGAGGCAAAGGGCTGGGCTCCCATTGGAGTATCTGCAGCACAACACGGAGGCCAGCCAGCCCAGCCTTGGACCCCAGCTGCCAACCAGCCAAGTGACCCCAGCACCATCCACTTATGGTTCCCAATGAACTCCGGTCTCACAGGGAGACATAAAAAGAGCTGTATGGTGCAGATCACACAGGCACACGGGCTGGACAAACCAGTGCCCTCCTCGCTGGGCAGCGACCCACCTTTGTCCCTACCTCTTCAGGTTATCAAAGAACATTTGCTGCCACCCAACTGTTGTACCAACTATTTACAAGGTGAGCAACCTGCTCCTCCACAGCACAGTGGTCATTTGGCCCCTTGCTGGCTGTGAACTCTCAGATCACTGCATCCCTCTGAGTGTTTGTTTCTAAGAACACGAGGTGAATCAAGGAGCAACATCATAGGGTTTTTGTTGGGACCTGTAGGGTGTTCCCCTAAAGCTTTCTCTGGGTGCCCGGACAGGGGATAGGTCTTCAGCAGGGGCTGTGGTTGTGCTAATTGTTCCTTTCTCTTCCTCATATGTGATTCTTTCAGGGCCCAGGGCTAAGCTCTTGTCTCATGTCATAAAGTGACTGGAGGTTCTGTTATGGGTCCCTGTCCTGGCTGCAGCCAGAGCAGAAACCCTAGGGGTGAGCAGTGGGGCCCAGGGTCACCCAACTATCTGTGATGGGGCTGGTTTGGGCTCATTCATTCATCCAATATATCAGAGTCTTCCAGGTACAGACACATCTGTAGGCACTGACCATAATCCAGTGCACAGAGCAAACCACAAGCCTGTACTGTAGAGCTTCCATCTAGTCGGGAGCGACTCAGTCACACTAGGCTGCACAGGCTCGGAGTGTCCACAGGACAGCCGATGTGACATCCTCCGCGCCTCCTCTCCCTATGGCTGCATCTTCCCGTATTGTGAAGAGGAAGGTGAACCTGTGTTCCAGCAGAAAACGTGAGTCACTTTTGGGTCAGAGCCGTGAGGGGAGTATGGGGACTGTGAATTCAAGGTTCTGGCAGAACCCTGGATGCCACACATGGTGGGATTTCTGCAGGAGGGCAGGGGTCTGAGGGCTCCTCCTAGAAAAAGGACAAGAGTCAGAGAGCTCTGCGTGTGGATTTGGGTGGTGTGGGAGAGCAGTGGGAGCCCAGGGGCAGAGTCAGCCTCTCAGAAAATTCATAGCCGTCCAATCTTAATCCAAGTCTGCCTGCACCCCTAATCAGGGATCATGCTCACTAATTTGGTAGAACCTCCTCAGGGCCAGCTTGGCAAGTGTACCCAGCCCTGAGGGAGTTGAGTTTCAGTGGGAGGCAAAGAACCTCACAGGGGAGCTAGAGAGTTATGCAGCATGTAGGTGCAGGAGCCAAAGTTTGAGGTGATAGGAAGGCCCTGAGAAGCCAAGGATGGAGACAGATTTCATTTGTTTGCTCATTGGTCAGCTATTCCTGGAGCACCTACTGTGTGCTAATGAGTGACATGAACAGAGTGGACACCAGCCCTCCCTGTCCTCATGGAGTTGACATTTCGGTGGGAAGGTAAGGGAGGGGACAGGGACACTGAGAGAGCATGTCAGGTTCCCCTGAAGAAGGGGACAGGTGGTTCCCTCATTGATCCAGACTCTCAGTTAGGATTTGGGTGGTGTGGGAGAGCAGTGGGAGCCCAGGGGCAGAGTCAGCCTCTCAGAAAATTCTCTGACTCTTGGGTTACTACGCACTCTCTGCCAGGACTGCCAGGTTGAAGGTGGACAAGGAGTAGGTCTGGCTTCTGGATGGGCAGGAGCAGCAGGCACAGGACCCCAGGCTCTCTGAGTGGTGCTCTGGGAGGGCCGTGTCGAAGGAAAGGCCAGGCCTCAGACTCTGCTTTCAACTTATCTCTCTCCCCAGGGCCATCTCCTGCATCCTGGGCATCGGGCTGGACCAGCACCGCCAGAATTTCCCAGCCTGATGATGCTGTCGGCTTCCCTAGAGCTCAACTTTCCAGTCTCCCACCTGCCAAAGCAGGCCCAGTGCCTCCATTCACAGCGGGAGCACCTGAGCCCACTGAGGCCGAGACAGGAGGAGGAGGAGGCCTCCGGGGTGGTGTGGGTGAGTGTGCCCTTGGAAGGCACACAAAAGGCAGTGAGGGTGGTAACATGTCCTCTTCTTGCATCTACAGAACCAGCTCCAGAACAACATCAGGAAAACCCTCAAGCGGCAACGCCACCCTAGTGGCCTCTCCAGAGCCAGAGCCGGATCCAGGCCCAGCTTTCACTGAACTTCAAGAGGCAGAAGAACCACCTGCAGCGTTGGAGCAACTCACCCCAGTTCCTGCGAGGCCTGTGGTGCCAGATCCCGGGCCACAGCGCGTGTCAGCAGCCACGGCAGAGAGGGCAGGGCGCCCCCACCCCCCCATTTAGATGTAGTGTTAGAAGTTTTCTCTTCATGTTACATATACTTATAATTTTACTATACTTTTATGATATTTAATAACATACAGTGTACTGTTGAAAACATTTACTGAAATACTACCAAATATTACTTTAATTTAGACTCTATAAAATTTAAGCCTATAAACCCTCAGAGCTTTGAGCAAGTCTGTTTTTCTGGACCCTGACCCACCCAGGGAGAACTGTCCTCACCTTCTCCACCTGCCCTTCCTGGAGCCAGGACTCTGCTTCCCAGGGAGCTGGCTCCACCCTGTGCCCGGACTCAGAGCTGGGTGGCCAGAGGCCAAGGGCTGGCCTCCCATTGGGGGCATCCTGAGCCTATCATGGAGACCTGTCAGTCCAGCCCTGGGCCTCAGCTGCCAACCAGCCAAGTGGCCCCAGCACCACTCACTCTGGATTCCAAATAAACTTGACCCTCAGAGGGTATATATATGTATATATATCTGTACCTTGCAGACTGCCCAGGAACATGGATTAGATAAACTGGTCCTATCCTTGGTGACTAGCTTCCTGGGCAGCTTCCCCACCTTGGTCCCACCCACCCTTCTGTGTTAATACAGAACATTCCGGACTAACCAATGTGTGTGGGACCAACCATGTACCAGGTGAGCCCTGCCCCTCCACAGCACAGTGGTCACTCAGCCCCCTGCTTGCTGTGAGTCTTCAGGTCACTGCACCTCTCTGAGTATTTGTTTCCCTGAACATGGGGAGAGCCTAGGCCCAGCCTCATGGGGTTATTGGGAGGGTCCCCCTGGAAAAAGGCCCGCTGGGAACCTGGACACTGGAGAGGTGTGCTGGAGGGGCTGTGGTTGTTCCTATTGGCCATTTTCTCTTCTCCTTAACCAAGCTCCTGCCTTATTTGTGATTCTCATGCCTTAGGCTAAACTATTTCCTGTTTTGATAAAGATGTTGGAGATTCCATTAGGGGTCCCTGTCCTGAGTGAAGCCAGATTAGAAATTCTAGCGGTGTGCAGGGGGAACCCAGGCTCACCCAGTTTTCTGAGATGGGGGTGGTTTGGGCTCATTCATTCAGCAAATGGGCTGCCCCAGGACTGCACTCCAGCGCTTCCTTCTAGTCAGGAGTGACTCAGTCACACTGGGCTGCACAGGCAGGTAGCGTCGACATCACAGTCGATGTGACTTCTTCCTCAAAGTATCGCTGATGTACACGTACTGTGAAGCAGAAAGTGGATCTCTGGACCAGCAGAAAAAGTGAATGGGCTTTGGATGAGAGCCTTAAGGGGAGTATGGGGACTGTGACTTGGAGAAGGTGGCAACACCCTGGGTCTGCAAGATTTCTGAAAGAGGGCAGTGGTCTGAGGGCTTCTCCTCACAAAAATGGAAGGAGTCAGAGAGCTGTGCATGTGGATTGGGTGGTGTGGGTGAGTGGGGAGGGGATGTGGCTGCCCACACAGAGAAGAGCTCCCAGAGGCTGGGCTTAGGCAGGAGCACAGAGCCGCTCAGGTCAGTGCCCAGGGCCTGCAGTAGGAGGACGTCCTGGGGTGTGGTCTTGAACTGGGACTTCAGGGATGGAGATGGGAGGTCCCTTCCTTGGAAGGCACACAAAGGCAGTCATGGTGGTAACATGTTCTTTTCCTGGATCTACAGAAGCAGCTCCAGAGCAAGATCCAGAAACACCTGAAGAGGAACCGCCAACTCTGGTGCCCTCCCCTGAGCCAGAGCAGGCTCCAGGCACAGCTGTCACTGAACTTCCAGATGTGGAACTACCTGCAGCATTTGAGAAACTCGCCTTAGCTCCTTCAGAACCTGAGGTCCTAGATCCTGGGACACAGCGTGTGTCCGCTGCCTGGACAGAGAGGGCTCCCTCCCCTCCTTTATATGAAGTTTTAAAATATTTGTGTTTATCATATACATGTTTATAACTTTGCTGTATTTTTCTTATACTATTCAGAAACATACAGACTAATTAAAGAAAATGTAATGAAATACTCTTAAACATTAATTTAGATTCTATAAAATTTAACTCTACAATCCTTCAGAGCCTTGGGCAAGTCTGTTTCTTCTGGGCCTGTGTCGTGTTACTATGAGTCATAGTTTGGGAATAATTAGTCTCTCAGGAGCCATCTGCTCTAAGGATGTGACGTTTTTGAGGCCCAGGACAATGGGACTTTGGGGGAAATTGACGGATGAGCATTGGGGCAGGGACCCTTTAGGTCAGGGCTGCCCCTGGGAACCCACGTTTCATTTAACTTCATTTCCCTCCAGCACATGGACAAAGCGTGGTCCTAAGCGCCCCCTGGCGTCCACGTTGCAGAATGCTGTAGGGTTTAACCAGCAGCAGGCAGTTCCTGAACCCTGACTGCCACCTGCACCTGGACAGAAAGTCCACCCTGCTCCACGCCCACTGAGCAGCATTCTGAGCATCTCCTCTGTTGGCCCTCAGCACTGAGGAGGGGACAGGAAATGTCCCAGGGCCCGGGGTCCACACTCATCTCCTCCCCAGGCACCGCTTCCAAATCTCTGGGGTCAGAGCCTCTCTCTGCCCTCAGACCCTAGGCTCTGGTTCAGCTGGGTTTTTCCTGACGCTCTTCTGTCTCACCAGAGCCCAGCAGCCATTCTTTCTGATGCCCGAAGGCTGAACAAGGTTGTGGAGACAGCCTGGCTTCTCCCTTTACATCAATCCTCCTCAGTGCTCTGAACCCCCTGGTGAGGATGGACTGCAGCCTTGTACGGCACCCGCCATGGCACAAGCGACACTGTCTCAGGACAAATGGGTATTCACTGTGGACCACACCAGGGTCCCTGCTCTCAAGGAGATCAGCCCTGTAGGTTGACACGGAGAGAAAGGAAATTCGAATGGAGTCTGATGAGACCTACCGCTGACCCTGAGGGCCATAAGCACTGAGAACGTGAGCCCATCGCGGGGGCATTGCACAGGCTCTTTAGGATGCGATTCCTAAACCAGAAAGATGCATAAGTACTTGTCTGCCCTCTTCATCCTGATTTCACAATGGCAACCGATGAAGGCCTGTGAAATTAAATGAGGTCTGGGAATCTGCGGGCAGGTCTTCCTTAGAGGCCCACGGTGACGGCAGTGCACTTGCGCGCACTAGCAATGGGTCTGGAGGGGCAGCCGCCTGCCTTGCGTGGAGCGTCTCCTTACCTTGGAAGCTCAGAACTGTGTTCTCAACAGAAGCTGTTTCCTATTTCAAATTACACTTTTCAGTTTGGCTCTACTTTGCAGGGTGCTTTCTAAGTTTCACAGCCATCCTCCAAACTGGAGGCAGAGGGTGTTAGAAATGAGGGGCGGGGGCTGGAGGGAACTGGGAGGAGAAAACGAGGGAGATAGGAGGGCAGGCCCAGGGCCTGGTGTGGGACGACTGTGCTAGTGACCTATTGCTGAGAGTTACCCCACACTAGAGACTTAACCAACACACACTGATTAGCTCACAAGCCTGTGACCAGAAATCCCTTATGGCTCAGCTGGGACTTCTGTGGTCTCACCAGAGGCAGGATCTGTGTCACTGCGGGTCCGTGCTCACTTGGGGGAGGTGGTCTTTGGGATTCAGTTTGGATGGAAGGCCTGACTTCCTCTCTATCTGTTGGTCTCATTCAGTGCTAGATCATATCAGTCTCTCCAGATAGCTACTCACAGCACAGAGACTTATTCCTCAGTGGAGAGAGAGAGAGAGAGAGAGAGAGAGAGAGAGAGAGAGAGACCAGATCAGAGTGAGCAAGTGGGCAAGCAGCAACTTTTTAAACACTTTTCAGTGTAGGAAGAGACCAACCAAAGAACTTGTAATCATATAAACATAACCCAGGGACACAGAAAATAGGGTGGTGAAGGCCTGGGGAGGGGGGCAGGGATCGACTAGAAGTGATCAATGGGGAAAAAGGGGGACATATGTAACACTTTCAACAATAACAATTTTAAAAAATAAATAAAATGAATTGCTTTAAAATTATTAATTTTTTTCAAAAAATTGAGAGAGGAGAGAGAAAGAGAGAGAGAAAGAGAGAGAGAGAGAGAGAGAGAGAGAGAAACTTCAATGTGAGAGAGAATCATTAATTGGTTTCCTCCTGTGCACCCTGACTAGGGATCAAACACACAACCTCGGTATGTGCCCTGATAGGAACCGAACAGCAATCCTTCAGTGCACAGGATGATGCTCAACCACTCTGGCCGGGCCAGGCACTGACTTTTAGAACCAAATCATGGAGGTCGTGTTGGATCCCGTTGCCGTCTTCTATGGAGTCACTACGAACACCCACACTTACGGGGAGGCACACATTCACACCACACGAGGAAGGTGGAGACCATGGGGAGTCACTGAGGAGAGAACCGGTGACCCAAGAGGTCCATGCCTTGCTCAGGATCACAGACGGTCAGAATGCAGGGCCTGTGATAAACCCTGCTGTCTCCTCAAAGGTGGGGTCCTAGGTGCCCCCGGGTTTCCTCAGGGCTCTGGAAAAGGCTGTGCTGGTGGAATCGTGTGCAGATATGGAGATGGCATGGGGGAGACGGTGGGCACTTGGCAGCCTCTACAGTATTTGTCTGAAAAGTCGACCAGATCTGGAATCACGATGGTGCATCTCTGTCCACAACCCACCTGCAGTGGAGAAAGCTGGGCCCCTTATGCTGAGCTCATGGCTTAGTAGTTGTGGATCACACCCTCGTTGGATAATTGGGAAACTGAAGCCCGTAGTCAGGCAGGGATTGGCCAGGGTACATGCCATTCAGAGCCCAGAGTTCAGGAATGTTCAGACCTTCCAGGCCAAGGCTCCCACCTCCCACAGAGTTGGTCCTGAAATTAGAAATCCTGACATACTGGGCAGCTCCTGCCTGTTCCTCCCTATGTGGGGGCCGTTTTGTTCTGGGATCCAGAAAGGGAGCACTGGCATGTACACACACACACACACACACACACACACACACACACACATATTCTCTCTCTCTCTCTCTCTCTCTCTCTCGATTTGATGACCTTGGGTGGGATTAGAAGAAAAGCAGACACAGAGGAGGTGACAACAGGAAGGAAAAAGAGGTTGGAGGCACTACCTACATGTCACTGTTCTCCTCCTACTTTACAGCTCCTCCTCCACAGGAGCCTGAACAGCCCTAAGAAGCACTTCCTCCATAACCCATTGTGCAGGCAGGAGAGAGACGGGCCCTGATGGGCAATATGACTTATCCAGGATCAAGAAAAGGTTAGAATGAGGAGTTGAGTCTGTACCAAGATAGGTTTCCTCAAGTCTGGGACCCTACCTGCACCCAGAGCTTCTAGGGGGCTGGGGAGAGGTGTGTGCTGGTGCCACTGTGTACAGATAAGGTGTTTCATGGAGAAGAGGGGTCTGCAGACAGCAGCCCACAGGACTACTTGCATAGCTGTCATGAGATGAGGGACTCAGGGATGACAATCCCAGGTATGAGGTCACTATCCAATAGGACTTGCAACCCCCGTAACCAGGCAACCACATTTTAGCCCATCAGGCAGCTCACTTGCCAAGAGGCATTTGCCAGAGCAAGATGTTTTCTTCCTGTTTTCCCCGTGATTGGTGCTCTTGCTTCTGGAAACCCCGCAGTGAGAGCTTTTTCGGACGGGTCGGACGTTTGTTCAACCGTCGTCCCCGACGTATCTATCCACTTCCGAGCTTTGGGTCTCAGGTAACACAAGGTGGCCTGGGTCAGACCCATTCAGGCCAGGCCACCTCTGTGCGCCATCCCTGTGCAGCCCACATCCCCTCCCCTTCATGTGTTGGGAAGAGGCACCAGAAGGGAGAAGTCTGGGGCGGGAACAGCTTTCGGGGCAGTGGATCACCTAGAGGTCCCGCTGTGATCAGACCCCAGGACAGGGCAGGCAGGTGGAGATGGGCTTTCAGAGGGGTCCCTTATCTGTGCCAATGGGAACCCAGCCCTCAGACTGTTGCACCTTTTCCTCCGCAGTGGAGGTCTCAGCAGGTCACACTGTGTGTGTGTCTGGAGGGGAGGGTCACAGTGGTAGAGAACCAGCAAAACGGCGCTCTCAGGCTTTCCTCCTGGTGACTGGGAACTGTCTTTACAGTCTCCATTCCCAGTCCTGAGCTCCGACCAGGAGAACGGAGAGGAGCTGACTGATGGGGTTCTCAACTCCAAGCCCCTGGAGGAGGCAGAGCTGCCCCATACATCGTCCAGCGTACAGCATGGCTGCAGGGTGAGTACAGGTGCTGAGGTGACCCAGACTCCAGGGTCCATGTAGTCAAAGGGAGCTCTGGATTCCAGAAGCTGCCCTGCTACTCCCCTAGGTGCTGCCTAGAGTCCAATTTCCAAAGGAATCTGGGGCCCGTGTCCTCCCCACAACCCACTCTCACTGTCCTGCCCCTTTCAGATGAGATGCAAAGTCACTGCCCACAAAGTTTTAGGAATATCAGAAGAGAGACTTTGAACCATTTCCCATCATGTTCAGTCAAGAGTATTTTTGCATTTTTCTACAGATTTTCCCTTTTCAATGCCCTTCTCCAAGTGTCCATGTTGGCCTGACAATCCTTACACACCTTCTCCCACTCTTACACATCATCATGATTAGTGGGAATGCTTTTCCCGAAAGGACATGGGGCTCAAGGTACCAAGTCTGTTGCTTTGCCATTTGCTGCCCCAAGGACCACATCCCTGTGGCCCCTCCAGGTCAGGGGTTGGGGCCTCCCTGGGCTGCACAGCATACCAGCAGGGGGACCTGTTATCAGGGCTCACTATCCAGCTGTTCACTGTTGTGGGACATGGATGTGATCCCCTCCTGTCAACAGTGCTGCCCTGAACACCCCACTTGTCCTAATATCCAGGCCCTCTCACCCCAGAAAAAGCCTATGTGTTCCTATCTTAGAGTGGGATGTTCTATCAGAAATCCCAGGGTGACCTTGTTAACACAGGGAGGTGCTGTCCATCCTCTGCAAAGAAATAACTAAGACACCAATGTGTCTCATCATAACTCACCTCCAAGTCTACGTTGCCTGCAGAGAACTGTTTCTCTTGTCCATGTAGAAAACATGGAAACCTGTGCAGAATTTTTGTGAGTTTATTTGAGCCAAATTGTAGTCAATTGGGGTGAAGCAAAATCTCAACTGCATGAGATAATATTGCTCCAGAGAATGGCAGCTTTGCACCTCATTGTATACATCACAATCAAATGTGGAGACTTGTGTGGGTCCCATGAAATCCATTGCTGATGGACGAGGGAAGCAGGACAAAGCACAGCAGGGAGGTCTCTGGGCCTGGATAAGAGGTAAAATGATAGACACGCATGTCTTTCACTGAGGTGTGTGCGGGACAGTTAACAGTGAACTCGGTAACAATGAGGGATGTGTGGTCTCTGCAGAGAGCAGAGCGGTGCCTGTGCTATGAGGGGTCTGACTAAAGAGAAAACTTACTTTGACATTCCAAAAATATGTTGTTATGGATCCAAAAAGACAATAGACAGGCTCAGTTAAGATAAAGACTGACCTTTTTCAGGGAAGATGACAGCCTAGGACACCACTACCCACCATAGCTGCTTTTAGTTAAAACACACACACACACACACACACACACACACACACACACACCCCACTTTAATTTCAGACCATCCTTTGTGGTTACTTCAGGTCTCTGAATATGCAAGGCCGCCAGGTGAGCATGAGGTCCCTATGATCACTCCTGTCCCACCTCTTGCACCCATCACTGAGTGCTTGGGGTTCGGTCTGAGCTGCAGCCCCCAACCCACCTGGCAGTTTATGAGCTGCCTCTGATGGCATGTACCCCTCTCCCCACACAGGATGGAAATCAGACCCCCATCTCGGCACCCGCGGGCCTGGACAGCATGCCCGCCGCACTCAACACACAGGTGCCCATGAACTTGTTTTCCACCTGGGAGGTGGAATGCTCCAGCCCCACCTGCCTGCCCAGGCTGTGTAGCCTCAACTTAAACAAGCTGCTCATCTACAAGCAGCTGGAGAAGGAGCTCAGCGCTGTGGTGATCAGTGTAAAACTACAGGGCTCCCAAAAGATCTTGAGATCGGATGAGATTCTGCTGCCCCCTAGTTGTCAAGGGAAGATCGACCTGGCGCTGAACTTTTCCCTGCAGTACCCTCACAACCTAAAGAGAGAAGTCAAGCAGCTGCAGATCCTGCTGCAGCAGAAGCTGCCCCTTAACAACCAGACTAGCCTGGGTTACCGGACACTCGCCATGGGCACCATCAACATGGCTGAGGTGGTTCAGCGACCCCTCGAGGGTGGCCGGATGCTGAGCCTCCATAGCACCATCACGGAGGCACCTGCCCATGTGGCTGAGGTCAACATCGCCTCCATGTCCAGCCAGCCCCTCGACCCCGAGGACAGCACCCAGCATCCCGGCCCCAAGGCCAAGTCCCGGGTTCATTACTCAGAGATGGAGTATGAAATATTCTCAGATCAGCAGGGCAGGTATGATCCCGGGCACTGGCAGGACCAAGAGGAGGAGGACTTCGACTTTGAGAAGCCCAAAAAGCAGGGCCAAAGGGTAGGAAGATCGCCACTCACCACCTGGCAGCAAGATGCCAATGAAAAAGTGAGGGGGTGGCTCCGGAGGGTGCAAGAGTGGGAGGAGGTCCTGGACTCAGGGCAGGAGTCTTCGGATCATTTCCCTGAGGTGGCGGAGGACCTGAGTCTGCTCTATGCCTCAATAGAGAACCGTGGCAGTGCCCCATGAAAGTGTCCTCAGGACCGCGAAGCCCTGGCTGAGGCCATACTTGGAAGACCTGTCCCAGCCCACCTGGCACATGGAGGCTAGAGCACCCACAGTGCCAGCGCCAGGAGGAGCCTCCAGGTCCACCCAGGAGACGGAGAAGATGAGCCCCAAGCAAACAGCGGGCGCATCACCAAGACCGAGTCTCTCCTCATCTTCTCCACCAGATCCAGGGGGAGCAGGTGGGCTGCTGGGGCTGGAGCACATCCCCGAGGAGCTGCAGGAGGCACAGCCTGGAACAAGCAGGCCAACAGCCTGGACAACAAGCACTGCCCCCACCTGCTGAGGCAGCTGCAGATCCCCAGGGAGACGGTGTACCACCAGCTGAACCACCTCTCATCTCTGTCAACCAGCTGCCCCAGAACATCCTCCTCCTCAGCACCTCTGACTGGCAGGGGCAGTTCCCACCTTTGTCCTGCAGCAACACATGCTGCCCGGGGTGTGCACCTGCTCCAAGGCTGAGGACCAGGTGGCCTTCAACACCATCCTCCTCTAGATACAGAGATACCATCATTACTATGCCCAGCCCTCCAACCTGTGAAGATCGTGGTGTCAGGGGCACAGCAGTACTTCAGTGTGGTGCTACGTCTCTTCCTGAAGCTGCTGTCCTACAACCTGTGCCCCTGTCCCCCTGGCTGGGCTACATGCACTTCCTGCTCATCCAGCTGGGTTCCCACCTCATGGCCAGTTTCCCTGTGTGCCCGACTCAGCGCTGGCCTCCCAGGGGAGCACCTGACAGAACACAGAGGCTGGTTATCGAGCCCGGAGCCCAGCTGCCAACCAGCCCAGTGGGCCCAGCACTACCCTCTCGTGGTGTCCAATAAACTCCATCCTCATGAGGCAGAACAGAAGAGAAAAACCAAGGACCAGTTTGGTACCGACAACCTGGGCTCACTGACTGGTCAAACTGGGCAAATACCAGGTGCCCACCTTCCTGTCAGGGACCCCACATTTGTCCCCACCTTCCCGTGTTCTTATAGAGCGTTTGCTACAACAGGTGTGGGACCAGCCATGTTCCAGGTGAGTCCCTGCCCCTGCACAGCACAGTGGTCATTTGGCCACCTGTTTGCTGTGAATCTTCAGGTCACTGCATGTCTCTAAGTGATTGTTCCCCAGAATGTGAGACCCATAGGGTTATTGTAGGGTCTCATTGTGGTGCCTCTGGTGCCGGGACACTGGAGCGGTCTGCTGGAGGGGCTGTGTTTCAGCCAATTGGTCATTTTCTCTTCCTGTTGACAAAGTCTCTGCCAAATTTGTGATTCTCCTCGGGGCCCAGGGCTAAGCACGTTTCTCATTAGATAAAGAGATTGGAGATTCCATTATGGGTCCCGGTCCTGGGTGAAGCCAGATCAGAAACTTCAGGGTTGAGCGGTGGAATTCAGACTCACCCAGCTATCTGAGATGGGCTGGTTTGGGCTCATTCACTCAGCAAATATATGAGAAGCCCTGCCAGGTACAGACAGGTCTCTAGGCACTGACCATAATCCAGTGCTCAGAGTAGACCCCAACGCTGCACTCCAGAGCTTCCTTCTTGTCGGGAGCTATTTAGTCACACTCGGCTGCACAGGCTCGTAGTGTCCACAGGAAAGCTGATGTGACGTCCTCCTGGCCTCTACCTATGGCTGCATCTTCCCATATTGTGAAGAGGACGGTGTACCTCCGTTCAACAGAAAACGTGTGTTTGGATCAGAGTCCTGCGGGGAGTATGGGGCCTGAATTCCAGGAACTGGCTGAACCCTGGATCCCACTCATGGTGGAATTTCTGCAAGAGGGCAGAGGTCTGAGAGTTTCTCCTAGAACAAATGGCAGGAGTCAGAGAGCTGTGCATGTGGACATGGGTGGTGTGGGTGAGTGGGGACACAGTGAGCCCCTCAGAAAATTCATACCATTCCACTCCTAATCTCAGCCCTGCCTGCACCCCTGTCCAGGGACCTTGCTCACTAATCTGGTAGAACCTCCTCAGTGGCAGCTTGTCTGTTGCTCTCTACCCATGGGAGTTAAATGTCAACGGAGGAGTAGAGCCCCACAGCGAAGCTAGTGAATTAGGCAGCGCGTAGGTGCAGGAGCCAAAGTCTGAGGTGTTGGGAGGTCTCTGGGCAGCCAGAGGTGCAGACAGATTTTCTTTGTTCGCTCATTGGTCAGCTATACCTGGAGCACCTACTGTGTGCCAATGAGTGACATGAACAGAGTGGACACCAGCCCTCCCTGCCCTCATGGAGTTGACATTTCGGTGGGAAGGTATGGGAGGGAACAGGGACACTGAGAGAGCATGTCAGGTTCCCCTGAGGAAGGGGGCAGGTGGCTCCCTCATTGCCCCAGACTCTCAGTGAGGAGGGCTTTCTCCCAGCCCCTCCTGGGTGACCAGGCGCGTCTCTGCCAGGACTGCCAGGCTGAAGGTGGACAGGAGTAGGTCTGGCTTCTGGATGGGCAGGAGCAGCGGGCACAGGACCCCAGGCTCTCTGAGTGGTGCTCTGGGAGGGCTGTGGGAAGGAAAGGCCAGGCCTCAGACCCTGCTGTCTACCTATCTCTCTCCCCAGGGCCATCTCCTGCACCCTGGGCATCTGGCTGGACCAGTACCCTGAAGATTTTTATTGGCCGCCAGAATTTCCCAGCCTGATTTGACCTCCATAGAGCTCACCTTTCCAGTCCCAGACCTGCCAAACCAGGCCCAGTATCTCCACTCACAGCGGAAGCATCTGAGCCCACTGAGGCGGAGACACAGGAGGAGCAAGAGTGGGTGGTGTGTGTGAGGGGAGGGCACGTGGCTGGGCCACACAGAGAAGAGCTCCCAGAGGCTGGGCTTAGGCAGGAGCACAGAGCCGCTCAGGTCAGTGCCCAGGGCCTGCAGTCTGGGGGACTTCCTGGGGAGGGGGCTTGAACTGAGACTTCAGGGATGGAGATGGGAGGTTCCTTCCTTGGAAGGCACACAAAGGCAGTCATGGTGGTAACTTGTTTTTTTCTTGTATCTACAGAAGCAGCTCCAGAGCAAGATGAAGAAACACCTAAAGAGGCAACGCCAACTCTGGTGCCCTCTCCAGAGCCAGAGCAGGCTCCAGGCACAGCTGTCACTGAGCCTCCAGATGTGGACCCACCTGCAGCTTGTGAGCCACTTGCCTCAGCTCCTGTGACTCCTGTGGTCCCAGGTCCTGGGCCTCAGAGTGTTCTCAGCTGCCATAGCAGAGAGGACCTCCCCTCCCCAATAATAGCATTAAATTTTTTTTTGTTTATCTTGCATATACTTAGAAGTTTATTGTATTTTTCTCATACTATTGAGTAAAATAAAATTTTTTTAAATAAAATGTAATAATATTATATTAAAAATAAATTTAAATTATATAAATTTTAACTCTATGATCCTTCAAAGTATAAATTCCAACATCAAGTACATTCACAATTTTTCACAACTGTTTCATAGCATCACAAACACTCTAATTCCAGAACATTTTCAGAAGCCACAACCAAGGTATGTGTCCTGACCGGGAATTGAACCTGCAACATTTTGGTGTATAGGTGACTGGCCAACCAACGGATGAGGCACTCTGTCCAGGGCGGGAAAGAGCAATATTTTCATTTGAATTTTTCCTTCTGGTTTAAACTGCAGTTGGGTATCTTTCACGTACTTTTGGCTGATTTCTTCAGTTTGAGACCTTTTGCCCTCTTTTCCATTGGCTTCTTAGGAAATCTCCATTGTCGTGGATGTCAGCTTGTTGCCATGTCACTTGCAAATGGTTTCTCTAGTTTGCCTTTTGTCACAATTTGATGTGTGTTTTGCCAAATAGATGCATTACATTTTGATGTGGTCAAATCTGTCTTCTCTTATCATGCCTTTCTATTTTGTCTCTCACTTTGAGTGGAAAAGATGTTTTCCATCTTGTGAGGAAGATCAGCGAGGTTGTATTGTGCTAATGAAGCCCTAATGTCAGTGGTTTGCAGGTGCAAAGGTTAATTTCATAGTCATAGTTAATTTCAGATGGATTGAAAAAAAATTCCTGTTTCTTGGATTTTTTTTTTCTTGTAAGGATGGCAGTAAGGACTTCCAAGCTCTTATATGTCAGAGTGGAAACCAGAAGTCAATATTTTATTTGACAATGGCCTTCATGCTCTTAAACTCATAGGGATATATTTAGACACAGCATGCTTTTTCCCCTGTGTCCCAGCTGAGCAAATGTTATTCAAAATGTGATCAGTTCAAGCTTCAGAATGAGAGGCATATGTTATAGGTTCTCCTATGGTGGTTTCTTTAAAAAAATTTTTTGTTTTTTATGGCGATTCTTAATGCTCTTTGGACTTAGCAAAATTATGTATATTCTAGAGGCCTGGTGCACAAAATTCATGCATGGGTAGGGTCCCTAGGCTTGACCAGCAATAAGGGCCGATTGCTGGGGCAACCGGCAGTGTGATTGAGGGGCCTCTGCTGGTACCCACCATGGCCGGCCTGGCTCTACCTGCTCACTATTCCTGTGCTCCTCTCCCCCTTTCCCTGCTCCCCTTTCCCCCATTGCTGACAGTCACCTCCCTCTGCCAGGGAGCCGGCAGGAAGATCAGGGGAACCCCTGCTGGCCCCGCTTGGCTGGCCTGAGGCCTGCGGTCTGGGGGCAGCTCCTAGTGGTCATGTCATAGCGACCAGTCATTCCACTGGTCGTTCCGCCATCCTGGGCTGCCAGCTGGAAGAACTTCATGTCATTCCACACCACACCTTTGACGAGGACCCACAGCATGTTCTGCTGGTGTTTGGCACTGCAGACCAGGAGGCTTGTGCCCTCCACACACACTGGCTTTTGGACTCCATGACCTTGTCCTTGGTTTTCTTGGGCAAAACCAGTGCTTTCTTCTTCTTCTCCTTGGTGCCACCATCATGGAGATAGTGGGTGTTGCTGCAGCTCAGCCCTGCTGGGCAGCCTGCTGACCTGGAGAGAGTGGAAGGTGCACTTGAGTGTGTTGTTGGCGGTAGGCAGGTCTTTTTTCTCTGTGTCTCTCTTCCTGTCTGTGGGCTGGACTGCCATCCAGAAATGCACCTGCCACTCCATCAGCTTGGCGCCATCGCCCTGGCTGGGGGAGGACACGCCTCCACTCAGGGATGGGGAGGAGAGAAGGATGTGTGAGGCCTCCTTGTTTGCCACAGACCTGTATGGCGTTCTCCGGCATGTTTTCCGGCATGTTATACAGAAGGTATCCATCAAAACGCAGTTGTCTTTGCGTGCCTCAATCACCTTTTTAGAATGCAATAAGAATTAGAAAAATGCCAGCTATAACATTAAACTGAATGAATGAACGGAAGCATATCTTGATTTGGAAATGAGGAGAGTCTAAGGGGAAGCACAGATAAATTATTTTTTAAAAAGAAAGGAATGAGAAATTTTAGGGACTGTCCCTGAAGTCTTCTGAAGCTATTAAATGCCAACACCCCATCTCCCCCCTTTTCTAACTCCCCCACTATATCCTTCACCCTTTCCCCTCCCTTCTTCCTTCCCCTACAGTCCCCTCCACTAGCACTCCCTACTGACTTAAGGAAAGATGAGAATAGGAATTCTACCAGCTCCCTTTGGAGAAAAGCTGCTCTCAGCTAGGGAGGAACCAGCAATTGTTCCTTGTTTTCTCTATGACCTGCTGGGTTCACAAAGACATATAACTGTTAGAACATGTAATCCTGGCTATTCTGGTTTCTGCAAGCAAATGTAACACAATTATTAAAAAAGGTGTGTAAGAAAATTCCTGAAAAGAAATTTGTCCACTGTTAGGATTATAGGAAACGGAAATAGGATTTAGGAAAAGAAAACCAAGAAAAACAAGCATAAGGTTGACTCAAGGGTGTTTCCCCTTCTCACTGATAGTTTGGGAGCAGGTGAAATTATCACAGAAAGGGAAGCCATGAAGACCCATGTAGATACTGGAGCTACTTTATTTGTTCCTAACCACATCCAGCTAATTGTCTTCTCCTTCAGAGTAAGGCTTCTGTACAAATGGCAGGAATATTTAACCAATGTCTGTTTTTTAATCCAAACCTGTTTCCTTCCAGCTAGAATATGTGTATCTCACCAGGCAGGATGGTCATTTCCTCAGTATTGAAAAGGAGCTCAGCTTTGGAACCCACAGCTGTGCACCTCTGTCCACAACCCCCGCAGGTGGAGGGAGCTGGGCCCCTGTCTTCTGAGTTCAGGCTTCCTAGTATGCAGTTCTGAACACAACCTCAGTGGAATATTGGGAAACTGACCTCAGTAGAGCGGCAGATGCTGCCCAATGTACCAATGTCCACGACATTCAGAGCCCAGAGTTCAGCAATGTTCAGGCACCAGGCCAAGGCTCCACACTGTCCTACAGAGTTGGTCTCCAAATTTACAAATCCTGACAGATTGCTTATTCCTCAGTATCCGGGGACCACGAGGGTGCTTAGTTCTGGGATACACACACACACACACACACACACGCTCACACACACACACACACACGTGCGCGCACACACACACACACACACACACTCACTCTAGATCTAATGACTTTGGCTGGGATTAGAAGAAAAGCAGACACAGGTGACATAGGAAGAAAAAGGAGGTTGGAGGCACTACTGATAAGTGACATTTCTCCTCCTACTTTATAGCTACTACCCACATGAGCCTGAACATCGCTAAGAAGCACATGCTGCAATAATCCATTGTGCAGGCAGGAGAGACAGGCCCTAACAGGAACAGTGAATTATCCAGGATCTAGAAGAGGTAAGAATGAGGGGTTGAATCTGAACCCAGGTCTGTCTCCTCAACTCTCAGACCCTGACTGCGCCCAGACTTTCTAGGGGGCTGTGGAGAGGGTGTGTTGGTGTCACTGTGTGCACTGTTGGTGCTCCATGGAGAAGGTGGGTGAGCAGTCAGCAGCCCACAGCACTGTCTATAGCTGTTATTAGGTGAAGGGAGTCAGAGGGGGCAATCCCAGGAAGTGAGGTCACTTCCTAATAGAACTCGGAACCCCGTAACCAGGCACCCACTTTATAGCAACTGCCCAACCGCCACTCACTTGGCAAGAGGCAGTTGACAGTTCAACATGTTCTCTTGTTGTGTTCCCAGTTATCGGGGCTCTGGTTCCTGGAGACCCTGCAGGGAGAGTTGTTCCAGATTCTGTAGAAGGTTCAACACTCGTGCCCGACATCTCTGGCCGTTTTCAAGAAGATCCCCTCAGGTAAGAGAAGGTGGCCTGGGTCAGGCCCATTCAGGCCAGGCCAGCCTCCTCTGTGGGCCATCCCTGTGCAGCCACATCCCTCCCCTTTACGTGGTGGGAAGAGGGACCTGAAGGGAGAACCCCGGGGCAGGAACAGATTTCAGGGCAGTGGATCACCTAGAGGTGCTGCTGTGATCACACCCCAGGACAGGGCAGGCAGGTGGAGATGGGCTTCCAGAGGGGTCCCTTATCTGTGCCAACGGGAGTCCTAGCCCTCAGACTGTCCCGCCTTTTCCTCCAGTGGAGGTCTCAGCAGATCACACAGTGTGCGTGTGACAGAGAACCTACAAAAACAGGGCTCTGAGGCTTTCCCCCTGGTGACTGGGAACTGTCTTTACAGAGCTCTGCACAGGAGACTGGACCAGAGCCCACAGATGGGGTCCTCAACTCCATGCCCCTGCAGGAGGCACAGATACCTGATACACCCACAAGTATGCAGCATGGCCTCAGGGTGAGTGTAGGGGCCCAGTGAACCCAAACTCCAGAACCCCAGGAGTCAACGGGACCTGGGTTCCAGAAGGCTCCCTGCTACTCCCCTGAGATCCCTCCTAGCGTCCAGTTTTCAAAGAAATCTGTGTCCCCGTCTCCTGCAGGTCAGGAGCTAGGGTCTCCCTGGGCTGCACAACATACCAAGAGGGGGACCTGTTATCAGGGCTGGCGATCCATCTCTTCACTGCTGTGGGACCTGGATTTTATAACCTTCTGTTGCCATGACAACGGTGCCACCCTGGACATACCACATGTGCTAATATCCAAACCCTCCACCCCAGGAAAAGCCTCTGTGTCTCATCTTACATTGGGATGTTCTGTCAGAAATCGCATGGGTGGCACTGTTAATACAAGCATGTGCCGTCTGTCCTCTGCTAAGAAATGACCTAAGATACTAATGTGTTTCCTATTCCTCACCTGCAATTCTACTTTTCCTGCCAAGAACCTTTTCTCTTATCAATGTGGAAAACTTTCAAAGCTGTGAAAAAGTATTGCGTGTTTTTTTTTTGGAACCAAAATGTCAATAATTGCTGGCAAGCAAAATCTCAATATTTTGAGAGAATGCTCCGGAGAATGACAATATTGCATCTTATTTTATAAGTTACAAGCAAAGTGCAGACTTATGTGGGTTCCATGAGGACCATGGGTGATAGATTAGAGGGAGAGGAGAAAGCAAAGTGGGGAAACTTCTGTGATGGGATAAACGGTAAAATGATAAGCACATACTTCTCTTACAATGGTGGACGTAGGATAGTTTCAAGTCAACAATGAACTCAATAACACTGACGGGATTTGTGTTCCCCATAGAGCACAGAGTGGTGCCTGTGCTTGTGTTGTCCAAAATAAGGAAAATTCCTTTGATAATTTAAAGCTATGTTATCAGAGATGAAAAAAGGCCGTACACAGGCTCTGTTACAGTAAAGATTGACCTTTGTCAGGGAACATGCCAGAGGAGGACATGACTACCCACCATGAACTCCTTTCAGTTAGTGTTTTAATTTCAGACCATCCTTTGTAGTTACTTAAGGTCTCTGAGTTTGCAAGGCCTCCAGGCAGGACTTCCCTGAGCTAGTCAGGTTAGCATGGGGCCCTTTTTTTCATCCATACATATTCCTTTTGTTCATAAATTAATACAAATTATGCATTGATGATCAGTGTTAGTATTTTGTCGTGCTAAACAATGGACCATTGGGGATGAGCAAGACTATAACCTTAAATGGCATTCAAGGTGGAATTATTATTCAAAATAAAAAGGCAGGAGAATGGGAGACCATGAGATCATCCTACATGTCCTTGTTAAAAAATATTCTGTATCAACTTTATATTTTGAGCTACCATGTGCAGAATCCTCTTGCTGCTTGTCTTACATTTTGGTATTTTGCATCTAGTATAACATTTACATACCAGGAACAAAAGCAACAGCATTAAAGCAGTAACACCATTTAGGAATAAAAAATGTCTAGTGCTAGACTGAAGGTAATAAGCATCCCAACCAACCAAAAATCACTTTCCATGTATTATCATAATTGTTTACTAAGCTAATTATATGTTTTCCTTCTTCATCCACTGTCCCTTGTACTTATGCTATGTTTGGCCAGATGAATTAAGACTCTCTACTCTTTCGTTATCATAACTGATCATCAGAATGTCATTGTCTAGTAGGTGGGAAAAATTAGCAGGTATTAAAATTCAACTTTTCATATTTAATGAGGGAGGAGCCTGGGGAGATAGATATTGTTTCCATTAGAAAACCATAAGGAGGGTAATAACTATATAAAATCATCTGATGTACATTTAATCAATAACAATGAAGTGATGTAAGAACAAGGTTTGAGCAGCAGTAATTTGTGAGCATCCAGGCCTTGCTGACTTCTTGGGGAAGCTGTCGGCCCCCATGGCCAGTGGTTTCTCATCCTTGACAAGTCTTCAATGTCCATGGTGGATGGAGGCCAGTGTCAGAGACAGATGTCCATCTGTGGTTAGGCCTCTGATAAGGTAAGGTCCTTTTTAACACGTTGGAGAGAGTCTTTAATGAATGTGTTTCAATAAACAAAAATCTCCTGGTTATAAGTTTTGGTCTTTGAAGGCTTTGTCTCTTGGGAGTACTGTGAAATGAATGTCACTAATTTATCAGTCCCGCTAACCTTCTTAGTGAGTCATTGATAGTAATGTGGAATGTCTGCTTCTAGTTTTCCTTACATTTTGAAAACAAAAATTTTAAAAATCAGCAGTATTTTAAACAGAGTCATAACAACAATAATCATCTTCACTTCATTAAGTCCCAGACCCATTTTTTTTTTGGTTTATCCTGATTATTTGCCAGTATTTTCATAAATTCAGTTATTCCTTAGAGTTCTGTATTTCTTCATTCAGTTCAAAGATGTGACCTGCTTAGAAACCTTAATTTAGAGTAAGGCAGAGTTCTTTTCATGAATTTTTCTAAAGATGTAACATATTTGAAAATGCAGCAGAGTAAAACAATAACCGTCTATGAATGACAAAACAAAGTGGCATGGTTATAGATTTGATTATAATGCAATTGATAGAAAAAACTTTGTTTGTTTAGTAAGCTTTAACATTTTAAGACAATAATTTTTGGAAAATAATAATTACTGTAAAATGAGAGAATAATATAAAATATATATATAAGTACATGTATATTTAGATTCAATACATAATTTCAATATAGAAGAACAAATAATATGTAAGATTTTAAAACATTGTCCATGGCTTCTTGTATTGAGCATTGGAAATAATTCATAATCTTCCAATGTTTGCCGTAACCGGTTTGGCTCAGTGGATAGAGCGTCGGCCTGCGGACTTAAGGGTCCCAGGTTCGATCCCGGTCAAGGGCATGTACCTTGGTTGCAGGCACATCCCCAGAAGGGGGTGTGCAGGAGGCAACTGATAGATGTTACTCTTTCATTGATGTTTCTAACTCTCTATCCCTCTTCCTTCCTCTCTGTAAAAAAATCAATAAAACACATTTAAAACAACAACAACGACAACAACAAAAACTTCCAATGTTTGTGCCACAAATATCTGGAGTCCCACTGCCAGACGCCCTCACAGGGAACCATCCCTCTTGGCTGGACTGGTGTCGCTGACAAGTGAACTGTTACCCCTGAGAGCTTCCTATTTGACCTTTTCTTTGAATCTTGGTGGGTCTCTCATACAGCAGGTTGAAATCTTTAGAACATCCATTGTAATAAAAGCATATGTACACAAATAGATCAGCCATTTTTATTTTTTAATTTAGCTAAGCTTCCCATGTAATTTCAAGCATATAAAATAGGCCTAATTTAGTTTAAAAACATTCCTTCAATAAGGATAGAGAATAAAACCTTGAAGTAGTCCAGGGCCCATTGGAATTAACTCAAAGTCATTCTTTTGTTCAAAACAGTGGTTCTCAACCTTCTGGCCCTTTAAATACAGTTCCTCATGTTGTGACCCAACCATAAAAATATTTTCGTTGCTACTTCATAACAGTAATGTTGCTACTGTTATGAATCCTAATGTAAATATCTGATATGCAGGATGGTCTTAGGTGACCCCTGTGAAAGGGTTGTTCGACTGCCAAAGGGGTCACGACCCACAGGTTGAGAACTGCTGGTTTAAAGCCTCTTAAAATGGAAACATTGTGAAGGTTGCAAATATACATACACAAAACTTACAACCTGTACTTTTTGTAAATCGAAGTAAAACAAACACGGACTTATGGTAATAACTCTAAAAGACATTAATCACATTTAGAAACAGTTTTAATATTAAATATTTTGTCCAGACTACAGAATTCGCCTTAATTTACATAAGTATTTAATCTTTTTAGGCCAATAAAAGACTATATGCTAGTAATGCCATCTGGAGGCTGAAAATTCACCATACATATCACATAGATGAACACATCACATACAGACCATACACATAATTTGAATTGCTAATTTGTACAGAGAAAATGCAAGAATTTTTTTATAAAGTTCAAACGTTCACAAAATTTTATAGCCTGTACCCCCTTTTACAAACCTTTTCTCAACTTTCACGAACATTCTTACCCATTCAGAAATAACTCTCCTTACAGAAACTTACATTTGTCCTTTTCCTTCAACTATGACTCTCCCTACCTCAAGCCTTTTATTATCACAACTATATAATTTCTCCAACTTAACTGGAACTTTTAACTCTTAGGAGCCTTACTTTCCCCAATGATAAGCACAAAAGTGAACAACCAGCATTCCTTAGATTGACGTTGGTGAACATATTTTAATCACACTCTCACTTCCAAGAAACACACCTTCAACAAAACACAAGTCATTATACCAACAGTTGCAAGTCCATTTTATAAACCTTCTGTATGAAAAAACCCAAAAGCAGGTGAACTTGTCTAGCAATCAATGTTTCAGTATTTCATGTTATTTCAAAATATCCAGACATTCAATAACTTTCATTAAAATTTACTAAGTTAGAAAGAAATAGTAGAAATAAGCTAAAGTGATTTGTGTTGGTGGGTGAGGTATTTTTTTTTTTCTATTGGGATCAGACATACCTTCCAGAGATTTGTATTTTTATTTTAAAAAATGAACTCAGGTATTTTCACTTCAAAGGTTCTGGGACTTTGGTTGCATAAAGCCAATCCTATATAATAAAAGGGTAATATGCAAATTGACCTAATGGCAGAAGAGTCACTATGATGCACACTGACCACAAGGGGGCAGACACTCAATGCTGCAGCTGCCCCCTTGTGGTCAGTGCACTGCGGGGGGGGGGGGGGGGGGGGGAAGGAGGCGAGGAGCAGGCCTAAGCCGCGAGTTGGACAGCCCCTGAGGACTCCGGGACTGCTAAAGGGTGTCCACTCCCCCCAGTGCACGAATGTCATGCACTGGGCCTCTAGTTATCTATAAGTCTCTGAAATGAATTAGGGGGGTGGTTTGGGCAAGGTAAAAAGATTTGGTGGGCTCTGAATTGCTTCTGCAGCCAAACCTCTGACCCCTTGAAAACTTCATTCATAAAACAAAGATAGTCATTTTCAATACCCCAGGGACTGGGTTGCCACTCAAATGTTGGCAAGGGACTGACAAATTCATTCGCCCATTTTTGGAATATTTCTTTCTATTTGGGAACATTTTTCTAGCTTCCAGAAAGCACACACCTCTGAGAGGTATAAAGGCTTTCAGGTATATGAAACCTCTGTCCATCTCCCTTGGGAATGAAAAACAGGTCCTAGCTGCATGATTGTCTTAAAATTAATGGTGCCAAACCTCTCTATTACACACTTTATATTGGGACCAGGTAGGTGGTGTAACAAAAGAAGATTGGCTTCTTTCTTGGGGGACTCAGGGTCAGGTTTCTCCCATTTGGTGAATATGTACTCCAAAAGAGGACTCTCAAGTCACTGTGGGCTGGTTCCGCATCTATAGAGAGACCTATGAGCAAGCCCAGTGTTAGAGACATGTCTGCATGTCTCTGAGCTGTCTGGAGACATTCTGAATAGGGGAGGTGCCCTGTTAAGCCATCTCTCAGGCTCTGGTGGAAGATACTAATAAAGAAAAGATGATTACCAAACCTTCGGTCAGTCTCAAGGTTAGTTTCCTCCTGGAAGGTTCCTTTAAAATCATTACTTTCCCTTTTGGTTCAGTATCTGGTTCATTTATTCTAAATATATAACTATCCTGGGAAAAGCATATCTAGGCATCACTGATTTCATATAAAAGAAAAAAAAACCCTCAACTATCAGGTGAATTGGGAAAGATTTCATTAGCAAACTATATATATATATGGGTCCATAACAACCCCTGGTTGAAAGGAAACAGGTTTTGATTAAAAAACAGACATTTTGTACAGAAGGTTTAGTCTGATGGAGAAAGCAATTAGTCTGTGCTGTTAAGAAAAATAAGATAGCCCCAGTATCTACAGGAGCCCTAGTGGCTTCCCTTTTTAAGATAATTTCAAGTTCTCCCAAACTAACAGTGAGAAGGGGAAACACCCTTGGAGCAACCCTATGCTTCTTTTGTTTGTTTACTTTTTCTAAATCCTATTTCAGTTTCCTATATCCCTAAGTAGGCAGACTTCTCTATAGGAGTTTTCTTACAACCTTATTTAGTAATTCTCTTGCTTTTGCTCCCAGAAACCAGGAGTATATTAATTGCAATAGGTTACAATAGCCAGGATTACATGTTCTAACAGTTAAATTTCTCTGTGAGCCTATCAGGGCCATAGAGAAAATGGAGAACAATTGCTGGTTCCTTTCTGGCTGAGAGCAGCTTTTCTCCAAAGGGAGCTGGTAGAATTCCTATTCTCATTTTCCTTAAGTCAGTAGGGAGGGGTAGTGGAGGAGAAAGAAGGGGAAGGAAGAAGGGAAGGGAAAGAACACATTTGGACAAGGAAGCTCAGAGAGCAAAAGATGTAGTTGACGTGCTATAGAAGGGGAGGATGGGGTGTTAGCATTTATTCCCTTCAGGAGAGTTCAGAGATAGTCTCTACAATTTCTCATTAATTTATTTTTTAAAAGAATTTTCTGTGCTTCTCCTTAGAAGCTTCTAATTTCCAAATCAAGATATGCTTCCTATTCAATCATTTTCATTTTGGGGCCAGCATATTGCTAGTTTTCTTTTTTTTCCTGCAAAAAATTAATTTATCTTGGCCATTTTTCAGTTGATATTTTCAAGTTAAATCTTGCCATTTCTGTAAAGCACTTGCAAGAAAAGGCTTCCTCTCAGGGGTTAATGAGGGCTGGGGTCTGGGAGGTCCCAGCCCTGGAGGCACAACTTCCCATGCTAATTATAGGTGTGTTTGTTTTTATTGTTATTGTTGTTATTTTATATTTGCAGAATCTGAGCAAGTTTTCTAGAGATGTTATGGAGTGGGTGGAAGTGTGCTGCTTCTAGATGGAGCTCCATTATGCTCACACCCCTCTTATGTGCCTGGGCTTCTCTCCCAATTATCTAAAGCGACCTGAAGGCCTCTAGCCAGTTTGGCTCCATGGGTAGAATGCAGGCCCTGAGAGGTCCTGGGTTTGATTCAAGGTGAAGGGCATGTACCTTGGTTGCACTTAGATCCCTGTCACTTACTGGAGCGCCTGGGAGAGGCAACCAATCTATGTCTCTCTCATTCTCTCTCTCTGTATCTTCCCCTCCCTTCCTCTCTCTCTAAACGCATGGGGAAAATATACTCGAGTGAGGATGAATAAATAAGTAAAAATAAAAACCACAGGAAGGACTAGGAACGCTGGTGGACCTAACCTTATGGGCTCTCCCCCGGAGGAGCCAGTCAGGTGAATTACAGTTGAGATGGAATTTCCCTATGGGGCTCCTGCTTGGCGTGAGGAATGACCTCTGACACCTCCACAAAGATTCTTAGTTGCTTAAGAACAGCCAAGATTCAGGTCAGAAGGAGGATGTGCCCCTTCGGAGCGGAACAAGTTCAGCGCTCACTTACACAGTGAAGGTTTTTTGCTCAGACTCTCAGAAAGCAAATCCAAATGAAAACCCAGAGTCAAAAACCAGCCACCCATGTTTCCTCTTGTCTTTCCTTAGCCTTGATTCTGTCAACCCTTAACCTTAGTTCCACCTTGGGGATTTAAAAATACAGCTTAACTAAAGTCGAACCCTCTATCACAAGCAAAGGAAGGTTCTGGATTCAAGAGACAACTTAGCCAAAATCACCTGACTGGCAGGGAACTGGTGGACCAACGGGCCCTTTGCTGGATCCTAGACCAGGTCTGGGTCTGCAGGGCGTTCCTGTGTGACCTTTGGAATCCTGCCTCAGTAAGCCAAGTAAATATCCATGTAGGCAGCATTCAACCCTGTGCAGAATTTTTGTGAGTTTATTGGAGCCCAACTGTCAACAGTGGCCGGAAATCAAAATCTCACTGTATTGAGGTAGTGCTCCAAGAATGGCAGTATTGCACCTGCTTTTACACATACAATCAAAAGTGGAGATGTATGTGGGTCACATGAAATCCATTGCTTAGGGAGGCAGGAGAAAGCAAAGCAGGGAAATCTCTGGGATTAGATAAAAAGTAAAACGAGAGACACATACCTCACTTATACAGGTGCTCACAGGATAGTTCGCAATGAACTCAATAGCATTAGCAGCTTTGTGGTCTCTGCAGAGCACAGAGCAGTGCCTGCGCTCCTAGGTGACGAGAAAAAGGGAAATTCCTTTAACATTCCAAAGGTATGTTATCACAGATGCCAAAAGACAACAGACAGGCTCAGTTAAGGTAAAGATTGACCTTTGTCAGGGAAGATACTGGCCTAGCACATGACTACACACCATAAACAGCGTTTAGGTAACAAGTTTTAACTTCAGGCTAACTCTGTGGTTAATTTAAGTCTCTGAGTTTGAAAGGCCATCATGCAGGTCTTACCTGTGCTAGTCACAGATGAGCGTGTGACTATTTGTCATTTACTCTCTCCTTCGATCACTTGTGCCCCACCTCTTGCCACCAATCATGTCCCTCCTCTGTCCCACCACAGGGGGAGAAACCATCAAGTACCTGTTCCCTGGAAGCAGCTGCAGCTTCCTTGCCACCTGCGGGCCTGGCCCGCTCGCCCACTGTGCCCAACACGCCAGTGCCCATGACTTTCTTCTCTACCTGGGAGGTGGACTGCTCCAGACCTAGCTGCGTGCCCAGATTGTGCACCTTCACTTTAAAGAAGCTCGTGGTCTTGAAGGAGCTGGAGAAGGAGCTCATCTCCATGGTGATAGCAGTGCAGATGCAGGGCTCCAAGGGCATCTTGAGATCCCACGAGATTGTGCTGCCCAGCAGCGGACCAGTGGAGACTGACCTGGCGCTGACCTTCTCCCTGGAGTACCCCCACTTCCTCAAGAGAGGAGGCAACAAGCTGCAGATCATGCTGCAGCAGAGGAAGTGCAATAACACCCGGACCATCCTGGGCTACAAGACACTGGCCACAGGTGCCATCCACATGGCTGAGGTGATACAGCGACCCCCCGACTGTGGCCAGGTGCTGAGCCTCAGCAGCAGGATCCAGGGGTCCTCCATCACGGTGGCTGAGATCTGGATCTCCTCCCTGTCCAGTCAGCCCATCGACGACGAGGATGGCAGCATGCAGGGCAGCCCCAAGGCCAAGTCCATGGAGAGCTACATGGAGGGGAAATCTGAAAGCTTCACTGAGCTGGACGCCAGCTACAATCTCACACACAGGCAGGACCTGGAAGAAGCTGACTTTGACCTGGAGCAGCCCAAGAAGCAGCAGCAATGCCTGCAACAAAACTTGAAGCAGAAAGTCATGGCACTGCTTCCCAGGTCCAACATGTCAGAAGAGGTCCTGGACTCGGATCAGGACCCTACAGAGCATGTCCCTAAGGTGGAGGAGGACCTGGACCTTCTCTCTGACATCCTTGAGAATCCCAGCCACAGTGGCCCAGACATAGAGGATGATAGCAGCATCCTCAGCAACACCAAGCCCAAGACCAGACAATACTCTGATGGTCTGGAACACTCCAGCTGGCAGACGGAGACGAGGAGCTTACACAGTGCCCGGAGGCAGAAGGAGCCTCCTCGGCCGGCCAACATGCCCATGAAGACCCAGGGCCCAGGCGGTCAGCTGTTCAGTGGCAATGTCTCTGATTTGATGGGCTACAGTACCCCACGCACCGCCGAGGTGGTCAAGAGCTGGATCTTGTCCCTATCGAGCCAGACTGTCGACCATCTGGACAACGCCATGCCGGCCGGCACCAGGGCGGAGGCCATGGATAACTTCTCTGAGAGAGAGTCTGAGATCGTCTTCTCTGGGCTGAAGGTCAGCTATAATGCCGCCCACAGGCATGACCAGGACGAGGATGACTTGGGCCTGGAGAAGCCGATAGGAAGGAGGAGATCCACCATCAGGCAACAGAACTACCAGCAGAGAGTCGCAGAGTGGCTGGGCAGGTACCAAATGACGGTGGAGGTCCTGGACTCGGAGCAGGAGTCTGAGGAGCAAGTCCCCGATGTGGACAAGGACCTGGCCTTTCTGTTTGAGAGCGTGGTGTGCCCCGGCGACAGTGGCTCAGACATGGAGGATGATGACCGCCTCCCAACCCCTCCCATGCCTGAGCCCATGACATATTCTGAAAGCCTGTCCAGCCCAGATATGGAGGAGGACGACAGAGTCCTCAGGACCCACAGGCCCAGATTATACTGTGAAAGCCTGTCAAGCGACAGTGACTCCGAGTGGGTGGCCCACAGCATGCCCAACCCTGGGCCGCAGCTGGCACAGCCTGGGGACAGCCCGGAGGCAGGGACCTCTGGCCAGGACATGCTCACTAAGAGGCGCACCACCAAGACCGAGTCTCTGGCCATCCCTTCCACCAGCTCCAAGGGGAAGCAGCCTGCCCGCCGGGGCTGGAGCAGGTCCCTGAATGAGTCGTCCAACAGCCTGGTCAAGGAGCGCTGTCCAGTCCCACAGAGCCAACTGCAGGTCCCCAGGAAGACTGTGTTCGACCAACTGAACCACAGCCTCATCTCCAACGACTATCTGCCCAAGAACATCATCCTCATCAACACCTCCGACAGGCAGGGGCAGTGCCTGTCGGACGTCCTGCAGCAGCACACGCTGCCCGTCGTGTGCACCGGCTCCATGGTGGATGTCCAGGAGGCCTTCAGCTCCATCATCTCCTGGATACAAAGATACCGCAACTGCAATACCGAGGCCACAATGCCAGTGAAGATCGCGGTGGCGGGGGACCAGCAGTACTTCAGCACCGTGCTGCGGGCCTTTGTGGAGCAGCTGTCCCACAAGGCCCCGGACTGGCTGGACTCCATGCGCTTCCTGGTCATCCCGCTGGGGTCCCACCCCCTGGCCAGGTATTTGGGCTCCGTGGATTGCCGCTACCACAAACTCCTACGGGACCTGGCCTGGTGGGAACTGCTCTACCACCTGGATTCCCAGGATGCTGTGCAGAACATTGTGTTGAAAATCAGAGAGTACCTCACAGGGGCCAACTGTGTCCTCCAGCTGCCCATCGCAGAGGCCATGCTCATCTCGAAACCGAAGAGCCCGGACGAGCTGTCCTCACAGAAGTTCATTCCCTTTGTGTGGGCAGTGAAAGTTGGAAGAGTGGAGCCAATTTCAGCCACGTCAGAAGACTCAGCTGAAGCCGTCCCCTCATGCTCCAATGTGCTTCTGTCCACCGCCAGGGAGGCCACACACAAGCTAATTTCCTTGTCGTCAGTGAGTGGGGGCCTGTCCTCCCCCGGCCAGAGTGTGGGTGCTGAGCTGATGGAGTTGCAGGTGGATTACTGGGAGGCAGCCCAGCCCACCAACAGGAAGAGGAACGAGGAGAAGGGAGACCTGCCTGCCACCAAAAACACACTCCGGGGCACCTTCCGGTCTCTCCAGGTCAGCAGGCTGCCCAGAAGCGGCGAGGCTGCAGCCGCGCTCACAATGTCCATGACTGTGATAACCGAGGAGAAGAAAAAGAAGGTGATGTCTTTGTCCAAGAAAGACAAGGGCCCAGACTTGGAGTCCAAAAGCCAGTGCATCCAGGGCATTGGCCGCTTGGTCTGCTCTGCCCAGAACCAGGAGCACAGGCAGCGGGTCCTCATTGACGGCGTGGAGTGGAACGACGTGACGTTCTTCCAGCTGGCAGCCCAGTGGTCCTCCCACGTCAAGCACTTCCCAGTCTGCATCTTCGAACACAACAATTCCACCTTCTAGCCCCGTCCCTCCCCCTGCCCTTCACCCTGCCTGGGCCAAGCCCAGGAGGACCCAGCTGCTTTTCTGTCAACAGTTCAGTTAATTATCGACACAGACCGTGGAAACACAGAGAAACTGTTTTGAGTTTGCATGCGCTCACAGCCTGGAACCTAAGGGGGTTGCCCTCACTGGGACCCCCAAATGGTCTGTTCAATAACCAGAACACTCCGGCAGGTGGGAGGTCAGGACATCATAGTTGAGATGGAGCATCATGGAAGGTGTGTTTTGGCCTCAGGACCCCCAGCACTGTCAGTGAGAAGGGTTCTGGCCTTGGAGACCTGCCCTTCCTGGGAACCAGGGCTCAGCTTAGCCCTGGGAACTGGCACCAGCTTGTGTCCAGACTCAGAGCTGGGCGGACAGAGGCAAAGGGCTGGGCTCCCATTGGAGTATCTGCAGCGCGACACGGAGGCCAGCCAGCCCAGCCTTGGACCCCAGCTGCCAACCAGCCAAGTGGCCCCAGCACCATCCACTTATGGTTCCCAATGAACTCCGGTCTCACAGGGCGACATAGAAAGAGCTGTATGGTGCAGATCACACAGGCACACGAGCTGGACAAACCAGTGCCCTCCTCGCTGGGCAGCGACCCACCTTCGTCCCTACCTCTTCAGGTTATCAAAGACCATTTGCTGCCACCCAACGGTTGTACCAACTATTTACAAGGTGAGCAACCTGACCCTCCACAGCACAGTGGTCATTTGGCCCCTTGCTGGCTGTGAACTCTCAGATCACTGCATCCATCTGAGTGTTTGTTTCTAAGAACATGAGGTAAATCAAGGAGCAACATCATAGGTTTTTGTTGGGACCTGTAGGGTGTTCCCCTAAAGCTTTCTGTGGGTGCCTGGACAGGGGATAGGTCTGCAGCAGGGGCTGTGGTTGTGCTAATTGTTCCTTTCTCTTCCTCATATGTGATTCTTTCAGGGCCCAGGGCTAAGCTCTTGTCTCATGTCATAAAGTGACTGGAGGTTCTGTTATGGGTCCCTGTCCTGGTTGCAGCCAGAGCAGAAACCCCAGGGGTGAGCAGTGGGGCCCAGGGTCACCCAACTATCTGTGATGGGGCTGGTTTGGGCTCATTCATTCATCCAATATATCAGAGTCTTCCAGGTACAGACACATCTGTAGGCACTGACCATAATCCAGTGCACAGAGCAAACCACAAGCCTGTACGGTAGAGCTTCCCTCTAGTCGGGAGCAACTCAGTCACACTAGGCTGCACAGGCTCGGAGTGTCCACAGGACAGCCGATGTGACATCCTCCGCGCCTCCTCTCCCTGTGGCTGCATCTTCCCGTATTGTGAAGAGGAAGGTGAACCTGTGTTCCAGCAGAAAACGTGAGTCGCTTTTGGGTCTGAGCCCTGAGGGGAGTATGGGGACTGTGAATTCAAGGTTCTGGCAGAACCCTGGATGCCACACATGGTGGGATTTCTGCAAGAGGACAGAGGTCTGAAGGCTCCTCCTAGAATGAGGACAACGGTCAGGGAGCTGTGCATGTGGATTTGGGTGGTGTGGGAGAGCAGTGGGAGCCCAGGGGCAGAGTCAGCCTCTCAGAAAATCCATAGCCATCCAATCCTAATCCAAGTCTGCCTGCACCCCTAATCAGGGATCATGCTCACTGATTTGGTAGCACCTCCTCAGGGCCAGCTTGGCAAGTGTACCCAGCCCTGAGGGAGTTGAGTTTCAGTGGGAGGCAAAGAACCTCACAGGGGAACTAGAGAGTTATGCAGCATGTAGGTGCAGGAGCCAAAGTTTGAGGTGATAAGAAGGCCCTGGGAAGCCAAGGACGGAGACAGAGTTCATTTGTTTGCTCATTGGTCACTATTCCTGGAGCACCTACTGTGTGCTAATGAGTGACATGAACAGAGTGGACACCAGCCCTCCCTGCCCTCATGGAGTTGACATTTCGGTGGGAAGGTATGGGAGGGGACAGGGACACTGAGAGAGCATGTCAGGTTCCCCTGAGGAAGGGGACAGGTGGCTCCCTCATTGCCCCAGACTCTCAGTGAGGAGGGCTTTCTCCCAGCCCCTCCTGGGTTACTGCGCACTCTCTGCCAGGACTGCCAGGTTGAAGGTGGACAAGGAGTAGGTCTGGCTTCTGGATGGGCAGGAGCAGCAGGCACAGGACCCCAGGCTCTCTGAGTGGTGCTCTGGGAGGGCCGTGTCGAAGGAAAGGCCAGGCCTCAGACTCTGCTTTCAACTTATCTCTCTCCCCAGGGCCATCTCCTGCATCCTGGGCATCGGGCTGGACCAGCACCGCCAGAATTTCCCAGCCTGATGATGCTGTCGGCTTCCCTAGAGCACAACGTTCCAGTCTCCCACCTGCCAAAGCAGGCCCAGTGCCTCCATTCACAGCGGGAGCACCTGAGCCCACTGAGGCCGAGACAGGAGGAGGAGGAGGCCTCTGGGGGTGGTGTGGGTGAGTGTGCCTTTGGAAGGCACACAAAAGGCAGTGAGGGTGGTAACATGTCCTCTTCTTGCATCTACAGAACCAGCTCCAGAACAACATCAGGAAAACCCTCAAGCGGCAACGCCACCCTAGTGGCCTCTCCAGAGCCAGAGCCGGATCCAGGCCCAGCTTTCACTGAACTTCAAGAGGCAGAAGAACCACCTGCAGCATTGGAGCAACTCACCCCAGTTCCTGCGAGGCCTGTGGTGCCAGATCCCGGGCCACAGCGCGTGTCAGCAGCCACGGCAGAGAGGGCGCCGCCACCCCCCCATTTAGATGTAGTGTTAGAAGTTTTCTCTTCATGTTACATATACTTATAATTTTACTATACTTTTATGATATTTAATAACGTACAGTGTACTGTTGAAAACATTTACTGAAATACTACCAAATATTAGCTTAATTTAGACTCTATAAAATTTAAGCCTATAAACCCTCAGAGCTTTGAGCAAGTCTGTTTTTCTGGACCCTGACCCACCCAGGGAGAACTGTCCTCACCTTCTCCACCTGCCCTTCCTGGAGCCAGGGCTCTGCTTCCCAGCCAGCTGGCTCCACCCTGTGCCCAGACTCAGAGCTGGGTGGCCAGAGGCCAAGGGCTGGCCTCCCATTGGGGGCATCCTGAGCCTATCATGGAGACCTGTCAGTCCAGCCCTGGGCCTCAGCTGCCAACCAGCCAAGTGGCCCCAGCACCACTCACTCTGGATTCCAAATAAACTTGACCCTCAGAGGGTATATATATGTATATATATCTGTACCTTGCAGACTGCCCAGGAACATGGATTAGATAAACTGGTCCTATCCTTGGTGACTAGCTTCCTAGGCAGCTTCCCCACCTTGGTCCCACCTACCCGTCTGTGTTAATACAGAACATTCGGGACTAACCAATGTGTGTGGGACCAACCACGTACCAGGTGAGCCCTGCTCCTCCACAGCACAGTGGTCACTCAGCCCCCTGCTTGCTGTGAGTCTTCAGGTCACTGCACCTATCAGAGTGTTTTTTCTCTGAACATGGGGAGAGCCTAGGCCCAGCCTCATGGGGTTATTGGGGGGGTCCCCCTGGGAAAAGGCCCACTGGAAACTGGACACTGGAGAG
This sequence comes from Myotis yumanensis, assembly GCF_028538775.1. Taxonomy (NCBI): domain Eukaryota; kingdom Metazoa; phylum Chordata; class Mammalia; order Chiroptera; family Vespertilionidae; genus Myotis; species Myotis yumanensis. The sequence goes on along the minus strand of NW_027223767.1, from coordinate 17,449,073 downwards.
GTGTGCTGGAGGGGCTGTGGTTGTTCCTATTGGCCATTTTCTCTTCTCCTTAACCAAGCTCCTGCCTTATTTGTGATTCTCATGCCTTAGGCTAAGCTATTTTCTCGTTTGATAAAGACGTTTAAGATTCCATTAGGGGTCCCTGTCCTGGGTGAAGCCAGATTAGAAATTCTAGGGGTGAGCAGGGGGACCCCAGGCTCACGCAGCTATCTGAGATGGGGGTGGTTTGGGCTCATTCATTCAGCAAATGCGCTGCCCCAGGACTGCACTCCAGCGCTTCCTTCTAGTCAGGAGTGACTCAGTCACACTGGGCTGCACAGGCAGGTAGCGTCGACATCACAGTCAATGTGACTTCTTCCTCAAAGTATCGCTGATCTACACGTACTGTGAAGCAGAAAGTGGATCTCTAGACCAGCAGAAAAAGTGAATGGGCTTTGGATGAGAGCCTTAAGGGGAGTATGGGGACTGTGACTTGGAGAAGGTGGCAACACCCTGGGTCTGCAAGATTTCTGAAAGAGGGAAGTGGTCTGAGGGCTTCTCCTCACAAAAATGGAAGGAGTCAGAGAGCTGTGCATGTGGATTGGGTGGTGTGGGTGAGGTGAGGGGATGTGGCTGCCCACACAGAGAAGAGCTCCCAGAGGCTGGGCTTAGGCAGGAGCACAGAGCCGCTCAGGTCAGTGCCCAGGGCCTGCAGTAGGAGGACGTCCTGGGGTGGGGGCTTGAACTGGGACTTCAGGGATGGAGATGGGAGGTTGCTTCCTTGGAAGGCACACAAAAGGCAGTCATGGTGGTAACATGTTCTTTTCCTGGATCTACAGAAGCAGCTCCAGACCAAGACCCAGAAACACCTACAGAGGAACCGCCAACTCTGGTGCCCTCTCCTGAGCCAGAGCAGGCGCCAGGCACAGCTGTCACTGAACTTCCAGATGTGGAACTACCTGCAGCTTTTGAGAAACTCGCCTTAGCTCCTTCAGAACCTGTGGTCCTAGATCCTGGGACACAGCGTGTGTCCGCTGCCTGGACAGAGAGGGCTCCCTCCCCTCCTTTATATGAAGTTTTAAAATATTTGTGTTTATCATATACATGTTTATAACTTTACTGTATTTTCCCCATACTATTCAGTAACATACAGACTAATTAAAGAAAATGTAATGAAATACTCTTAAACATAAATTTAATTTAGATTCTATAAAATTTAACTCTACAATCCTTCAGAGCCTTGAGCAAGTCTGTTTCTTCTGGGCCTGGGTCGTGTTACTACGAGTCATAGTTTGGGAATAATTAGTCTCTCAGGAGCCATCTGCTCTAAGGATGTGACTTTCTTGAGGCCCAGGACAATGGGACTTTGGGGGAAATTGACTGATGAGCATTGGGGCAGGGACCCTTTATGTCAGGGCTGCCCCTGGGAACCCACATTTCATTTAACTTTATCTCCCCCCAGCACATGGACAAAGCGTGGTCCTAAGCGCCCCCTGGCGTCCACGTTGCAGAATGCTGTAGGGTCTAACCAGCAGCAGGCAGTTCCTGAACCCTGACTGCCACCTGCACCTGGACAGAAAGTCCACCCTGCTCCACGCGCACTGAGCAGCATTCTGAGCATCTCCTCTGTTGGCCCACAGCACTGAGGAGGGGACAGGAAACGTCCCAGGGCCCGGGGTCTACACTCATCTCCTCCACAGGCACCACTTCCAAATCTCCTCTGGGGTCAGAGCCTCTCCCTGCCCACAGTCCCTGAGCTGTGGTTCAGCTGGGTTTTTCCTGAGGCTCTTCTGTCTCATAAGAGCCCAGAAGCCATTCTTTCTGACGCCCGAAGGCTGAACAAGGTTGTGGAGACAGCCTGGCTTCTCCTTTTACATCAGTCCTCTTCAGTGCTCTGAACCCCCTGGTGAGGATAGACTACAGCCTTGTACGGCACCCGCCATGGCACAAGCGACACTGTCTCAGGACAAATGGGTATTCACTGTGGACCACACCCAGGGTCCCTGCTCTCAAGGAGACCAGCCCTGTAGGTTGACACGGAGAGAAAGGAAATTCGAATGGAGTCTGATGAGACCTACCGCTGACCCTGAGGGCCATAAGCACTGAGTACGTGAGCCCATCGCGGGAACATTGCACAGGCTCTTTAGGATGCGATTCCTAAACCAGAAAGATGAATAAGTTCTTGTCTGCCCTCTTCATCCTGATTTCACAATGGCAGCCGATGAAGGCCTGTGAAATTAAATGAGGTCTGGGAATCTGCGGGCAGGTCTACCTCAGAGGCCCACGGTGACGGCAGTGCACTTGCGCGCACTAGCAATGGGGCTGGAGGGGCAGCCGCCTGCCTTGCATGGAGCGACTCCTTACCTTGGAAGCTCAGAACTGTGTTCTCAACAGAAGCTGTTTCCTATTTCAAATTACACTTTTCAGTTTGGCTCTACTTTGCAGGGTGCTTTCTAAGTTTCACAGCCATCCTCCAAACTGGAGGCAGAGGGTGTTAGAAATGAGGGGCTGGGGCTGGAGGGAACTGGGAGGAGAAAACGAGGGAGATAGGAGGGCAGGCCCAGGGCCTGGTGTGGGACGACTGTGCTAGTGACCTATTGCTGAGAGTTACCCCACACTAGAGACTTAACCAACACACACTTATTAGCTCACACGTCTGTGACCAGAAATCCCTTATGGCTCAGCTGGGACTTCTGTGGTCTCACCAGAGGCAGGATCTGTGTTACTGCGGGTCCGTGCTCACTCGGGAGAGGTGGGTCTTTGGGATTCAGTTAGGATGGAAGGCCTGACTTCCTCTCTATCTGTTGGTCTCATTCAGTGCTAGATCATATCAGTCTCTCCAGATAGCTACTCACAGCACAGAGACTTATTCCTCAGTGGAGAGAGAGAGAGAGAGAGAGAGAGAGAGAGACCAGATCAGAGTGAGCAAGTGGGCAAGCAGCAACTTTTTAAACACTTTTCAGTGTAGGAAGAGACCAACCAAAGAACTTGCAATCATATAAACATAACCCAGGGACAGAAAATAGGGTGGTGAAGGCCTGGGGAGGGGGGCAGAGATCGACTAGAAGTGATCAATGGGGAAAAAGGGGGACATATGTAACACTTTCAACAATAACAATTTTAAAAAATAAATAAAATGGATTGCATTAAAATTATTAGTTTTTTTCAAAAAATTGAGGGGAGAGAGAGAGAGAGAGAGAGAGAGAGAGAGAGAGAAACATCAATGTGAGAGAGAATCATTAATTGGTTGCCTCCTGTGCACCCTGACTAGGGATCAAACACACAACCTCGGTATGTGCCCTGATAGGAACTGAACAGCAATCCTTCAGTGCACAGGATGATGCTCAACCACTCTGGCCGGGCCAGGCACTGACTTTTAGAACCAAATCATGGAGGTCATGTTGGATCCCGTTGCCGTCTTCTATGGAGTCACTACTGACACCCACACTTATGGGTCACTCACATTGGTCTCACATCTGGGGTGAGAGGGTCTGGATATTAGGACAAGTGGGGTGTTCAGGGCAGCACCATTGACATGACAACATAAGGGGGTCAAGTCCAGGTCCCACAGCAGTGAACAGCTAGATAGCCAGCCCTTATAACAGGTCCCCCTCCGGGTATGTTGTGCAGCCCAGGGAGGCCCCAACCCCTGACCTGGAGGGACCACAGGTGTGTGGTCTAGGGGCAGCAAAGAGCAAAGCAACAGACTTGGTACCTTGAGCCCATGTCCTTTTGGGAAAAGCATCCCTATTAATCATGATGATGTGTAGGGATGCACATCTGATCTTTCAGATGAGATGCAAAGTCACTCACATTGCACACATTCACACCACACGAGGAAGGTGGGGACCATGGGGAGTCACTGAGGAGAGAACCGCTGACCACAGAGGTCCATGCCTTGCCCAGGATCACAGATGGTCAGAATGCAGGGCCTGCGACAAACCCTGCTGTGTCCTCAAAGGTGGGGTCCTAGGTGCCCCCAGGTTTCCTCAGGGCTCTGGAAAAGGCTGTGCTGGTGGAATCGTGTGCAGACATGGAGATGGCATTGGGGAGATGGTGAGCACTTGGCAGCCTCTAGAGTATTTTTCTGAAAAGTCGACCAGATCTGGAATCATGAAGGTGCACCTCTGTCCACAACCACCTGCAGTGGAGAAAGCCGGGCCCCTTATGCTCAGCTCATGTTTAAGTAGTTTTGCATCACACCCTCATTGGATAATTGGGAAACTGAAGCCCGTAGTCAGGCAGTGATTGGCCAGGGTACATGCCATTCAGAGCCCAGAGTTCAGGAATGTGCAGGCCTTCTAGGCCAAGGCTCCCACCTTCCAAAGAGTTGGTCTGAAAATTAGAAATCCTGACATGCTGGGCAGCTCCTGCCTGTTCCTCCCTATGTGGGGGCCGTTCTATTCTGGGATCCAGAAAGGGAGCTCTGGCCTGTACACACACACGGACACACACACACACACACACACACACACACACACACGCTAGATGTGATGACCTTGAGTGGGATTAGAAGAAAAGCAGACACAGAGGAGGTGACAACAGGAAGAAAAAAGAGGTTGGAGGCACTACCTACATGTGACTGTTCTCCTCCTACTTTACAGCTCCTCCCCCACAGGAGTCTGAACAGCCCTAAGAAGCTCTTGCTCCATAACCCATTGTGCAGGCAGGAGAGAGACGGGCCCTGACAGGCACAATGACTTATCCAGGAACAAGAAGAGGCAAGAATGAGGGGTTGAGTCTGTACCAAGATCGGTTTCCTCAAGTCTGGGACCCTGGCTGCACCCAGAGCTTCTAGGGGGCTGGGCAGAGGGGTGTGCTGGTGCCACTGTGTACAGATAAGGCGTTTCATGGAGAAGAGAGGTCTGCAGACAGCAGCCCACAGGACTACTTGCATAGCTGTCATGAGATGAGGAGACTCAGGGATGACAATCCCAGGTATGAAGTCACTATCCAATAGGACTTGCAACCCCCGTAACCAGGCAACCACATCTAGCCCACCAGGCAGCTCACTTGCCAAGAGGCATTTGCCAGAGCAAGATGTTTTCTTCCTGTTTTCCCCGTGATTGGTGCTCTTGCTTCCGGAAACCCCGGAGTGAGAGCTTTTTCGGACGGGTCCGACGTTTGTTCAACCGTCGTCCTCTACGTATCTATCCACATTTTCGAATTTGGCCTCAGGTAACACAAGGTGACTGAGGGTCAGAACAATCCTGGCCAGGCCACCTCTGTGTGCCATTCCTGTGCAGCCCACATGCCCTCCCCTTCATGTGTTGGGAAGAGGGACCTGAAGGGAGAAGCCCGGGGCGGGAACAGCTTTCGGGCTGTGGATCACCTACAGGTCCCGCTGTGATCAGACCTCAGGTCAGGGCAGGCAGGTGGAGATGGGCTTCCAGAGGATCCCTTATCTGTGCCAATGGGAGCCCTAGCCCTCAGGCTGTCACACCTTTTCCTCCACAGTGGAGGTCTGAGTGCATCACGGTGTGTGTGTCCGGAATAGAGGGTCACATGGGTTACAGAACCAGCAAACAGGGCTCAGAGGCTTTTCTCCTGGTGACTGGGAACTGTCTTACAGAGCTCCGAAGAGGAGAACAGAGAGGAGCTGACTGATGGAGTCCTCAACTCCATGCCCCATACATCGTCCAGCATGCAGCACGGCCGCAGGGTGAGTGCCGGTGCTGAGGTGACCCAGACTCCAGGGTCCCATGTCGTCAAAGGGAGCCCTGGGTTCCAGAAGATGCCCTGCTACTCCCCTAGGTCCCTCCTAGAGTCCAATTTCCAAAGGAATCTGGGGCCCGTATCCTCCCCACAACCGACTCTCACTGTCCAACCTCTTTCAGATGAGATGCAAAGTCACTGCCCACAAAGTTTTAGGAATAACAGAAGAGAGACTTTGCTCCATTTCACGTCATGCTCAGTAAGAGTATTTTTGCATTTTTCTACAGACCTCCCCCCCGCCTTTTTAAATATATACTTCATTGATTTTTTTCACAGAGAGGAAGAGAGAGGGATAGAGAGCCAGAAACATCGATGAGAGAGAAACATTGATCAGCAGCCTCCTGCACACTCCCCACTGGGGACGTGCGCTCAACCAAGGCACATTCTCCTGACCAGAATTGAACCTGGGACCCTTCAGTCGACAGGCCGACGCTCCAACCACTGAGCCAAACTGGCCAGGGCCAGACTTTCCCTTTTTAATGCCCATCTCCACGTGTCCATGTTGGCTTGACAATCCTTACAAAACTTCTCCCACTCTTACACATCATCATGATTAATAGGGATGCTTTTCCCAAAAGGACATGGGCTCAAGGTACCAAGTCTGTTGCTTTGCTCTTTGCTGCCCCTAGACCACACACTTGTGGTCCCTCCAGGTCAGGGGTTGGGGCCTCCCTGGGCTGCACAACATACCCGGAGGGGGACCTGTTATAAGGGCTGGCTATCTAGCTGTTCACTGCTGTGGGACCTGGACGTGACCCCCTTATGTTGTCATGTCAATGGTGCTGCCATGTACACCCCACTTGTCCTAATATCCAGACCCTCTCACCCCAGAAAAAGCCTCTGTGTTCCCATCTTAGAGTGTGATGTTCTGTCAGAAATCCCAGGGTGACCTTGTTAACACAGAGAGTTGCTGTCCATCCTCTGCTAAGAAATGACTAAGACACCAATGTGTCTCATCATAACTCACCTCCAAGTCTACGTTGCCTGCTGAGAACCTTTTCTCTTGTCCATGTAGAAAACAAGGAAACCTGTGCAGAATGTTTGTGAATTTATTTGAGCCAAAGTGTAGACAATTGGGGTGAAGCAAAATCTCAACTGCATGAGATAACGCTCCGGAGAATGGCAGCTTTGCACCTCATTGTATACATCACAATCAAACGTGGAGACTTGTGTGGGTCCCATGAAATCCATTTTTGATAGACGAGGGAAGCAGGAGAAAGCACAGCAGGGAGGTCTCTGGCCCTGGATAAGAGGGAAAATGATAGACACGCACATCTTTCACTGGGGTGTGTGCGGGACAGTTAACAGTGAACTCGGTAACAATGAGGGATGTGTGGTCTCTGCAGAGAGCAGAGCGGTGCCTGTGCTCTGAGGGGTCTGACTAAAGAGGAAAATTACTTTGACATTCCAAAAATATGTTGTTACTAGTTGCCTGGTGCACGAAATTCATGCATATTAAAAGGGAATTAGAGGAAATATTTTAATATTGCTATTTGCCCTTTCTCTATAATAGAAGTGTAAGAGATGAAAGAAAATTAGTAAGATGTATATGAAAATCTCCCTCCTATCACAGTCGGAGCGTGCTGCGGGACCCAGAGTCAAGTCCCCGCCCACCCAAGTCAAGTGCACGCCTCCAAATTGTGTAAGACCCAGACCCAGCTGAGCCTACTCTTGTTAAGCCCCACGGGGCAGGAGGTGTAACCTTAAGTCTCCTATCAAACCCCACCAGGTGGGGGCATGGCCTCAGGCCCCCGCCTGGTGCCGGGTGGCAGACATGGCCTCAGGTCCCCCGTCAAGCCCCTCCAGGCGAGGGATGCAGCCTCAGGTCCCCCAGCACGATGGCGTGAGGGCACAAGGGCATGACTCCCATTAGCATATTCGCTCTTTATTTGTAGGATAGATTCAAAAAGACAATAGACAGGCTCAGTTAGATAAAGATTGACCTTTTTCAGGGAAGTTGACAGCCTAGGACACCACTGCTTTGAGTGAAAAAACAAACACTTTAATTTCAGACCGTCCTTTGTGGTTACTTTAGGTCTCTGAGTTTGCAAGGCTGCCAGGTGAGCATGAGGTCCCTGCAATCACTCCTGTCCCACCTCTTGCACCCCTCACTGAGTGCTTGGGGTTCGGTCTGAGCTGCAGCCCCCAACCCACCTGGCAGTTTATGAGCTGCCTCTGATGGCATGTACCCCTCTCCCCACACAGGGTAGAAATCAGACCCCCATCTCGGCACCCGCGGGCCTGGACAGCATGCCCGCCGCACTCAACACGCAGGTGCCCATGAACTTGTTTTCCACCTGGGAGGTGGAATGCTCCAGCCCCACCTGCCTGCCCAGGCTGTGTAGCCTCAACTTAAACAAGCTGCTCATTTACAAGAAGCTGGAGAAGGAGCTCAGAGCTGTGGTGATCAGTGTCAAGATACAGGGCTCCCAAAAGATCTTGAGGTCGGATGAGATTCTGCTGCCCCCTAGTGGTCAAGTGCAGACCGACCTGGCGCTGACCTTCTCCCTTCAGTATCCTCACAACCTAAACAGAGCAAGAAACAAGCTGCAGATCATGCTGCAGAAGAAGCAGCGTCTTAACAACGAGACCCTCCTGGGTTACCGGACACTCGCCATGGGCACCATCGATATGGCTGAGGTAATGCAGCGACCCCTCGAGGGTGGCCGGATGCTGAGCCTCCATAGCACCATCACGGAGGCCCACGTGGCTGAGGTCAACATCGCCTCCCTGTCCAGCCAGCCCATCGACCCCAAAGACAGCACCCAGCAGGCCGGCCCCAAGGCCCGGGTTCATTACTCAGAGATGGAGTATGAAGTATTCTTGGATCAGCAGGGCAGCTCTGACCCCGAGCTCGGGCAGGACAAAGAGGAGGAGGACTTCGACTTTGAGGAGCCCAAAAAGCAGTGCCAAAGGGTAGGAAGATCGCCACTCACCATCAGGCAGCAAGATGCCAACGAGAAAGTTGGGGCGTGGCTTCGCAGGGTCCAAGAGTGGGAGGAAGACCTGGACCTGCAGCAGGAGTCTTTGGATAATGTCTTTCAGGTGGAGGACTTGGATCTGCTGTACGATTCTATACGGAACAGTGACAGTGGCCCATGAGAGAGTCCTCAGGACCCCGAAGCCCTGGCTGAGGCCATACTTGGAAGACCTGTCCCAGCCCACCTGGCAGATGGAGGCTAGAGCACCCACAGTGCCAGCGCCAGGAGGAGCCTCCAGTTACACCCAGGTGACGGAGAAGATGAGCCCGAAGCAAACAGCGGTTGCATCATCAAGACCGAGTCTCTCCTCATCTTCTCCACCAGATCCCAGGGGGAGCAGGTGGGCCACTGGGGCTGGAGCACATCCCTGAAGGAGGGGCAGGAGACACAGCCAGGAACAAGCGGGCCAACAGCCTGGACAACAAGCACTGCCCCGACCCGCTGAGCCAGTTGCACATCCCCAGGGAGATGGTGTATGACCAGCTGAAAGATCTCTCATCTCTGACAACCAGCTGCCCCAGAACATCTCCTCCTCAATACCTCCGACTTGAAGGGGCAGTTCCTGCCTGAGTCCTGGAGCAACACATGCTGCCCGGGCTGTGCACCTGCTCCAAGGCTGAGGTCCAGGCGGCCTTCAGCACCATCCTCTGGTAGATATGGAAATATCGTCACTACAATGCCCAGCCCCCCAGCCTGTGAAGATCGTGGTGTCAGGGGCACAGCAGTACTTCAGTGCTGTACTGCGGCTCTTCCTGAAGCTGCTGTCCTACAACCTGTGCCCCTGTCCCCCTGGCTGGGCTACATGCACTTCCTGCTCATCCTGCTGGGTTACCACCTTATGGTCTACTCCCTGGGCTCCGTGCATGACCGCTACAGGAGCTTCTTCCAGGACCTGCCCAGGCGGGACCTGTTCTTCAAGGAGGCCCAGAGGACTGTGCAGGACACGCTGGCCATGGTGTTGAGAATCACCAGTACATTAACTTCCATATTAAATTTGCATCCACATATGTTTATTTTCTATTATTTGGATTTTGTTAAAATTTTTTTAATATCATTAAATATAAAATGTAAAGGAAGTAAAAATCACCCCAGGTCTTGTTAACAAAATTTTTCCAATTTTGTTTTCTTACTAAATTATTTTTATTCACTCAATGTGCTGGTGAACATACTTGTAAATATTTTCATCATTTTTAATGGCTGCATGTTATTACATTTTGTGATTGCATCATATATATTTTTAATCAATATTGTGATGATATTTAGCTTTTTTCCTGTCTTCCCTATTACAGACAATGAATCAGTAAATGTCTTTGTACATCGCTTTTGGACACATTTCCAGGTACATTCAAAGGGAAGCACACTTCATTGCATACATATTGCCAGAGTGTCCTCCTGGGAGAGAGTTTCAACTTGCATCCCCCAAGTTCATGGGAACTGTCAGGTTCATGCAGCCCTGCCAATCTGATCTGTGAAACAGGTTTAATTCTCACAGCACTCCTTACTGGTAAATCAAGGTGAAGATAAATAAGTTTTTTTAAAAAAATTAACTCAATACCTTAAGGAAATAGCAAAAGGAACTTTTTGGAGCTAAATCACAAAATGACACTGAGAAAGGTATCTCTCCAAGATGCAAAGATAACAATTATAAATTATACTGATTATTATTGCAGATATGTGAGACCCAGAAACTGTTTGCTTTTATGCTAGAAACTAGAGGCCCGATGCACAAAATTAGTGCAAGAGTAGGCCTTCCCCTTCCCCTGGCTGCCAGCACTGGCTTCCCTCGCAGCCCCGGCTTCGTCTGGAAGGTCCTCTGGAATGATGTCCGGTCTAATTAGCATATTACGCTTTTATTATTATAGATCATTATGATAGGATTAGTCACTGAAGCAAATACCAAACTGCTTATATTTGTTCTTCTAGTTCTTTGTAAATTTAATTTTATATTTCTTGAAAGTCTTGGAAGTATGCTACACAGTCAATCTCTCTCTCTCTCTCTCTCTCTCTCTCTCTCATTCTTGAAAAATACTGTCTCCATATTACTGAGTATTTTTCCACACACACTGAAAAGGAGAAAAATGTACATTCAACATTGTCATTTTGTGACTTTAAAAAACAAATAAACAAAAAGGACTTGCTTTTGAGTAGACAAATTCTAGTTCTAGAAATTTATCTTAAGAATATAATTATCTCTGATGGCGGGATTGGGCCAGGTGCTGGGGATCCCACCATGGACAGGATGGACATGATGGCTTTTCTTCCCTTCATGGAGTTTGTAAACCAGGACAGGAGAGAGCTTCTCAAAGCAAGCAGACAGGACAAAAGAACCACAAACCGATAAATGCCACAAGGAATCAGTAATCTGAAATAGAGAGTCATGGGGGGTGGGGAGGAAAGGGCAACGTCTTAGATGAGATGGTCAGGGAGATTGTCTCTGAGAGACACTGAAGCTGAGTCAGACAGCTGAGAGCATCTGACACTCAGAAAGCTGGGGAGAGCTTTGCAAAAAGAAGGAAGAGCATCTGCAAAGGCACAAAAGTGTGTATCAGGGACTGAAAGGAAGCCAGTGCTGGTGTTTTGAGAGTGAGGCTGTGAGAGACACTAGTTGAGGTTGGGAGGTCCATGGGGCCCAACAAGCCAGGGAGTCGTTCTGTTTTATGTTTTAAGGACAATGAGAAGTCATTAAAGTGTCTTAGGCAAGTAGGGTGGGATGGTTGGTTTTAAGTTGAATGGATGGCTCTGGTTGCCGGGAGGAGAACAGGTTGTGTTACGCCCTGAGTTCGGGGTCCCCAATAATCAATCACCAGGAAGCCTTTTCCGATGCAAAAGCAAAGAGTCTTTTATTCAAACCCGGGTTTGGCTCCCAGCCTCTTTCCGAAGCAGTGGCGAGAGGAGAGAGCGAGATCCCCAGGAGAACATAGGTTATATAGGGCTAGTCATTTGGGTGGGCTTAGGTAAGTGACGTGGGTTATAGAGACTGGTCACTTTGGTCAGGGTCTTTCAGCAGGGTCTTACAGCACAGTGATCAGGATGTGACCAACACATTCTAAGGTTTGAGCCATACCTCACTACGTCCTGATTGGTCAACAGCGACACATAGGGAACATTTTATGGTATAGCCTTGTTAGGACCTTAGCTGCGTTCCTTGAGCTTCATTGGTCCACTCAGGCGGTGGTTGGGGGAGTTAGGACATTTCTGGCATTCCTGTGGTCACTCCCTGCGGGGGAGGGGGAGATTAGGCTGAAGACCCAGCTCTACAGGTATGGGGACAGTCAGTTCTGCTTTGTTCTTTCGGTTGAAGACGGCACAAGATCAGAAGCAGAGAGAGCAGTGGCCCAGCAGGTAGAGAGAGTGCCTGAACTAGGACAAGAGCAGGAAAGGTAGGAAAAGAACTAACTCCACTTGGAGGTGAAATCATGAAATGTCCATGGAATTCAAGAAACAGTGTAAACAATGAAAATATATGAGTCCTCATAAATTTATGACAACATTGTCATCATAAAAATTTGGAATTACTGTAACATCTATTGATAGACAACTGAGTAAATGACATTACTGTGCATACACAATGAAATACAATGTAGTTGTAAAAGGAGTCATGTTATGTTAAGGTAGACATGAATTTTCCATGATGAAGTTTAAATTAAAAGCAAAAGTTTGTGTGATCTTATTTTTAATAACAAATATATGTGTTTGTATGTTACCAGAAAAACCTGCAAGTCCATTACCAAATCATTAAGATCAGGAATTTTATTTTTAAATAACAAGATATTAAAAGATCTATTGTCCATATAATTTGATTCTATAATTCCATTTCTACTGATGGAGGTTCTAATAAATCATTCAAAATGGAATAAATTTTATAAAGAAAGATGTAACCATCACAGCATTATGTATCTTTTTTTAAATAAAAAGAGCCTAAATGCCCATCAAATAGGCAATGCTTAAGCACATGATGGTGCCTAAAGAGGTGAAATATCATGCAGCATGTTTATGGGCACCAGACATTTCTTGTGAGATAAGGATAACAAGACAGAAACTATTTCAACAAGCACAGGAAAATATTAGAGGCAAATATACTAATAGGTTGCATGTGATTGTCCCTGGGTGATGGGATTTGGGGTGATTTTACTTCTGTCTGTTTCTCAGTGGACTGAGATCCAGGACTTTTCCTGGGTAAGAATTACTCTTTCCTCTCAATGTCCTAAGGGCCCAGCCAAGGTCTTGGGGCCCAGAAGACATGAGTACTATGTGCCTAAGGGGAGAGCATGTGGCTAAGCCTCCAGCAAGGATAGGCTTCCCCCAAGCTCCTTGCTCAGATATGAATCACTAAGAAACTACTACCCCCCGCCCCCCCCCCCCCCCCCCCCCCCAAGAAGCTTGCTCAGTAAGTAACATGGGTGTCCGATTTTCTTGAACAGTGTTTGAGAATATGGCTCTGGAGTGCCTCAGAGCAGCATGTCATTGAATAAAGCCAGCATCCACTCTACTCTATCCACTGGGATTTTATCTCTCAGGGCCAGACAGAGAAACAAAGACACGAACTCACAAACTCTTTGAATATCAACTGACAAATGCATTTGCAGAGCATGCCATGTGCTTCTCTGGGCACTTGAAAGAAAATGTCGAGGGAAATCTCAAGTTCCTTGCCCCCAATCAAGGAAGGATTCAAGCGATCACTTTTGATCCACAGGCGTTTATTGATACCTAATGGGTGTGTACTCCTGCCCTGGGCACCCAGGCACAGAGCGACCAGACATGGAGAAGTTTGGTCCCTGATCTCCTGGGACCAGGTCATAAACTTGTGCAAAGGGGAAATAACAAGACGTGTTAACCTGGATTATCTCTGATCCCAGAGATAAGACCAGGCACCATGGAGCCCCAGGGGAAGGAGGAACTAGGCTGAGAGGGAGCATCAGGAGCACCCACCAGGTCAGGCATGAGACTGCCTCAGGACTCCCATCTGTGTCCTTACTAATGAGGCTGCAGGGAGGCTCTGCTTCCTCTTCCCTCCAGGTTCCTTGACTCAGATGCTGCATTGATCACTAGGAAGGCCTCTGCCATCCAGTTCCACCCACTTAGTGGGTAAAAGTTGGATTATTTGGAAAGTCTCTCAGAAAACCTGTTCCCCATCGCAGACATGGGTCTCCACAGGGCGAAGGAAAATACTGGGTAGGGAGGTGGGTGGTAGCTGTTGTTTTGATTTTTGTTTTCTTGGTTCAGGGCTCTGTAAATCACATGCCTCAATTCATGGCACCTCATCACCACCATTCCTTGCAAGACAACTTCCAGGTTTTATTGTCTTATTACTGCTAATCTCCATTTCCTTCCTCTCCCTCCACATAGTAGCCACTTCAAATTGGCATGTGGGCTTGAAGAATGTATGTCTTTGTCTGCCTGTGTGTTTTATAGACGCACGTAGTGTTGTGCTGTGTGGATACTCAAATCCCTGCTTCTCTTATCTTTTTCCAAACCATTTTCTCTACACACAGACGAATTTTCTTAGTTTAAATTGAACCCTATCACTTTTCTGCTTAAAGCATTTCAAAAACTTCCTATTACAATTAGAAAAAAACTGAAACCAGCCTATGAGGTCTACTTGTCGGCTCCTACATACATCTCCAACCTCAACCACTATCCTTCTCTTTCTTCTGCTCCCCACTCTTCAGCCACACTGGCTTTCATTCAGTTTGCTGAATTCACAAAGCTCTCTCATCTCAGAGTCTTTGCCTTCTCCCCCTCCCCCACCTCATCTCTTGGAAGGGCTTTCTCTTTCTCAGCCTTCAAGCCTCTCCTTACTGTGGACATTGGTGCAGCCCTTTTGGAGAGACTTTCGCAATATTAGTCATCTGGGGCCAGGTTCCCTGGAAGCAGTGACTCCTGGGAACTGGGACAGAGTGTAGTGAAGGAGGGACCTCAGAAGAAGAAGATGGAGGGAGGTGAGCAGAGATGTGGACTCAGCACATGACATTCAGCCTGGTCTTGAGAGGGGATCTGGAAGAGGAATTGTCCCCACTGAGTGAGTCCCATTGGAGGTCAGGAGCCAGGCTTGTCTACCCAGTGCCAGTCATTACTGGCCTCTGGCTGAGCCTACACCACAGGGCAGTGGAGGGGGAGCACCTACCCGCTCTGGACAGGGAAAGGGCCCTCAGGAGCCATGAGCAGCCAACATCCACAGTAGCTGGGAGGGGGGATGGCTGAACCACCCAGTGAAGTTGCACCAACTAGTGAGACCTAAGGTGTGCATGGCCTTCCTCCTAGAAACTCATTCTTAGCAACATACTCTAGAGAAGCTTCATTCACGTGCCCATGAAGGATTCCAGAAAGTCCATTTCAGCATTGTTTATGATGGTAGGAAACTAGAAATAACCTAAATGTCCTTCAAGAGGAGAATAAAGTAATCATAGTAAATACCTACTAAAGTGGTAAAATAATGGACTGGAGTATGTGTAGCAACGTGGACAAATCTCAAAGCATGATTTGAGTGAAAAAGCAAGTGTCAGGGTACATTCTGAATGATGCTATTGAAATAAAATTTCAAAAATGCAAAATTAACACTAAATATAACTTCTGTGCACACAACTTTCGAATAAAATTATAGAAACCTACTTAAGGACAAGCACAGAGTGGATGATAGTAAGTAGCTCTGGGGAAGGGAAAACTGGGATGGAATCAGGAGTTCAACCGTCTCCCAACGGTCACCCTAATGTTCTATTTAAAGACACACAGGCAATGGCAGCATTTTAAGAGTTAGTAGTAACACAGGTGATCACAATTTATTCTACATATATTTTATTCTTTTACATTTAGTCCATAATATTCACACTTTAAAAACTACAAAAATATTCATGTGGTTATATGTACACCTACAGTGATCCTTTTGTTTTTTGTTTTTCCTGCATTATCATTTTTACTTGCAAATTAAACAGAAGAAAGTACACAGACGATCCATTTCCTTTTTTTAGGCTCCATCACAGCACTTTGCCACATTTCATCATGTCACATGAGTTTGTTAGCCATGCTGTTCATATACAATGCAATTAACATCGCATGAGGATGTTTATGTCAGTGGGGAAATACTCATAAAAAGGCTAAAGTTTCTGAGATGGAATTGACAGGATAAGGTTTGGGAACCTACTTATTCCAGGTGTCTCTTTGCTATCTATTCTAGCCAATATTTCCAGTGGTTCATTCCCACCAGTGATGCTGATCAGAAGAACCAGCTTCATGCTCTTAGACTCTGAGGAGCCTGCTTTCCCACCATGTGTCCCAGCCGAGGAAATGTTATTCAAAAAGTGATCAGTTCAAGCTTGAGAATGAGAGGCCTATGTTATAGGTTCTCCTATGGTGATTCTTCATGCTCTTCAGACTTAGCAAAATCATGTATGTGAATATTCAAATATATAAGAACATATTTACTTTTAATTTTGGTAAGTCCTTATAGATGGCCCTCCTAAATGCCTGTACTAGTTTACACTCCCTTCACAGCCCATGATGCTCCCATATGTCCCATAGCCTCACCAACACTTGGCATCATCACACTCTTATCTGTCATGCAGATTGGGGTGAAGAGTGCCTCATTACTTCTCTGACCACAAGTGCAATCTAACATCTCTTCATATCTTGTTAACGTTTTGGGTTTCCCTTGATGAAATTCCCTTTTCGTATACTCTACCCATTTTTTATGTGACAGACATTTCTTATAAATTCTAGATATTAATCTCCACAAGGGATTTCAGAGATCGCTTGCAACTTTTAAGATAAAGCTCCTATAGACATTTGTGCTCAGGTTTTGAGTGGATGAAAGTTTCTATTTCTCTGGGATAAATGCCCAGGAGCGCAATTGCTGGAGTGTGTTGTAGTTGCATGTTTAGTTTTATAAGAAACAACCAAACTGCTTTTCCCCAGTGGCTGTAATAGTCTACATTCCCACCAGCACTGGATGGGTGACAGTTTCTCCACATCCTCACCAGCATTTATTATTATCACAGTCTTTTATTTTAGTTAGTCTCCTTGTGGCTTAATTAACCTTTTCCTTATGGCTTATGATGTTGAACTTTTCAAGTGCTCATGTGACACGATAAAGCCTCTTCAGTGAAGTGTCTGTTCATTTAATCTGTTTAATTCTTCAGTGAAACCACCTGGGCCTGGATGCCCTTCATTAGATGCTTTACCTACAAATTCAATCTCTTTAATAGACTCGTCAGGGCATCACTTTCTTTTGAGGAAGGTTTTATAGTTTGTTTCTTTCTAGGATTTGGTCTGTTTCACCTAACTTGTTGGAACTATTCGCACAGCGTTTTTCTCTGTTTCTTGGTCAGTCTGGCTAGAAATCTGTTTATTTTACCAATATTTCTAGAGAAGCAGTTTTCCAGTTTGTTGAAGGCTCTTTTGAAATTCTTTGCTTTACTGATTTCTGCCATTATGTTTTCCCCCTTCCTTGTTTCTTCAAGGTCACTCTGTTGCTCTCTCTAATGTACTATTTGGATACTTGGATCTCTCTTCCCAGCTGTAATTCTTTCCTTAGAAGTCTATTTAAAACTAAAACTTTCTGTTTTATGGCTGCTTTTGATTTTAGGCTTTTCTTTATTGTTTTTTAGTTGTAAGTATTCCATAATCTCACTCGTGATTTTCTTTGAACTCAGGGTTTATGTAGAATATACTTCACTTCAGCTTTAGTTATACCTTCTTAACTGCCCAGATATTTGGCTATTTTAAAGCTATCCTTGATTATTAACTTCTTACCTTAGTGCATTATGCATTATGGTTCATGAACATATCAATGGAGAACAAACATATATTTCTTCTTTAGAATTTACTGAGACTTCCTATCTAGCATAGTACATGGTATTGATTTATTTTGTTTAAAACACTGGATATTATCTGTTAGGTGTGGATATAACATGTATAACAAAGCAAACAATAACTTTCAGTTGTCAAAGTTTCTTCTGATTTTTAGAAAATCATTTATTGCTTCTCATTTAATAGGTCCTATTTCTGGAGGCAGGTTTAAAATTAATGCATTCTATTTTGCAAGACAGGATGCTTTCCCTTAACTCAAAATACAGGCAGTTAAACGTATCCCTCTGGTTTCTTACACATATCTATACTTTCCTCAGCAAGACACGCTCATTTACATGTCCTCCTGTCTTGCACTCCCCTACTCTCATCCACTACACAGTGCTGACACTATCTAGTATTTTAGAATTTTTTTCACTTTTTCTGTATTCTTTTAGTCAAGAATAAACTTAGCATGGGGCCCTATTGCTCACTCCTGGGATTTTTGTTCTGGCTTCACCCAGGACACGGACCCCTCATAGAATCTCCAATCTCTGTATCTAAGAAGAAAGGAGTTTAGCCCAAGGCCTCGTGGAGAATCACAAATGAGGTTGAGGCTTTGTCACGAGGAAGAGAAAATGGCCAATGAGCTCAAGCACAGCCCGCGCAGCAAACCTCTCCACTGTCCAGGCTCCCAGAGAACACTTTCCAGAGAGGACCCCACTGAGTTTCTACAATAAACCTGTGAGCTTGATCCTAGGTTCACCCTGTGTTTAGAGGCACAAGCACTCAGAGACAGGAAGTGCTCTGAAGACTCCCAGTAAGCAGGGGGCCAAGTGACCACTGTGCTGAGGAGGGGCAGGGCGCTCACCTGGGAAATAGTTGGTCCCACACCTGTTGGGTGATACAAATGTCCTGAAATAACACAGGAAGATGAGAGCGAAAGCGGAGTCCCTGCTCAGGGAGGGGGGGTAGCGGGGATTCCCCCAGTTTGTATAGTTGGTGTGCCTGGCGGTCTGCACCACACAGGTATTCTTTTAGGGAATCGCTAGTGGATGGTGCTGGGGCCACTTGGCTGGTTGGCAGTGGGGGCCCAGGGCTGGGCTGACTGGCCTCCATGTTCTGCTCAAGATGCCCCCATTGGGAGGGCAGTCCTTGGCATCTGACCACCAGCTCTGAGTCCTGTGGAGGCAGAGTCCTGGCTTCCAGGAAGAGCAGGTGGAGAAGGCGAGAACCCTTCTCGCTGGGAGTGTTAGGGGTCCTGAGGCCAAAACTCACCTTCCATGATTCTCCAGCTCAGCACTGCCCGCCTGACCTCCCACCCCCAGAGAGTTCTGGTTAATCAGCAGAGCAGCTGGGGCTCCCAATGGGGGCCCCACATTAGTTTCCGGGCTGTGAGCACATTCGTACTTGAGAAGGTTTCTCTTTGTGTTTCCAGGGTCGGTCTCTGTTCTAAACTGAAATGTTAACAGAAGAGCAGGTGGGCCCTCCTGTGTTTGGCGTCAGCAGGGCCACAGGCAGGGCTGGAAGGTGGAGTCGGAGTGTCTGGAGATGCAGATGGGGAAGTGCTGGACGTGGGAGGACCCTGGGCTTCCAGCTGGAAGAACTTCCCATCATTCCACACCACACCTTTGATGAGGACCTGCAGCCTGTTCTCCTGGTGCTGGCCCTGCAGGCCAGGTGGCTTATGCCCTCCAGGCACTGGCTTTTTGACTCCATGACCTTGTCCTTGGCTTTCTTGGGCAAAAACAGCACCTTCTGTTTCTTCTCCTTGGTGAGCACTGTCATGCCCATGGTGGGTGTTGCTGTCGCCTTGTCACTGCTGGGCAGCCCGCTGACCTGGAGAGACTGGAAGGTGCACTTGAGGGTGTTGTTGGCAGTTGGCAGGTCTTTCTTCTTCGAGTCTCTCTTCCTGTCTGTGGGCTGGGCTACCGTCAAGTAATCCACCTGCTGCTCCATCAGCGTGGCGCCATCGTCCCGGCTGGGGGAGGACAAGCCCCACTCACTGACAGGGAGCAGAGTGGGGTGACAAGGCCTCATTGGCGACCAGAGGTGTGGACAGAGGGAAGGATGAAAGCATGCTGCAGCCCAAGGGGCCCATCATCTCCTAACTTGTCTGTGATTGTTCCACTATCCCAACTTTCACCCACTCCCCTGAAGGGAATGAACTGTAAGGACTCCTCGTTGGGGCTCTTCTGCTTATAGGACAGCAGGGCTTCCTCGATGGGCAGCTGGGAGGCACAGTTGTCCCTGTGATGTACTATGTGATTCTCGTCACGATGTCCAGTGTGTCCTGTATGGCGCTCTGGGCCTCCAGATTATGGAACAGGTCCCACCAGGCCAGGTCCCAGAAGAAGCTGTGGTAGCGGTAATGCACGGAGCCCAGGTACCTGGCCACGGGGTGAGAACCCAGCAGGATGACCAGGAAGCTCATGTAGCCCAGCCAATTGAGCATCTTGTAGGACAGCAGCTCCAGGAAGACCCGCAGCACAGCGCTGAAGTAGTGCTGTGCCCCTGCCACCAGGATCTTCACCAGCTTCGGGGGCTGGGAATTATCGTTACAGTATCTCTGTATTTTCCAGATGATGGAACGGAAGGCCATCTGGACGTCAGCCGTGGAGTAGGTTCACAGCAAGGCAGCCTGTGCCCCTGCAGGATGTCCCAGGGGAACTGCTCCTGCCCGTCGGAGGTGTTGACAAGAATGATATTCTCCGGCAGCTGGTCATCAGAGATGAGGATGTGGTTCAGCTGGTTGTACGTGGTCTTCCTGGGGATCTGCAGCTGGCTCCCTGGGTCTGGCCACGCTCACGGTCTGGGCTCTTGGCCTGCTTGTTCTGTGGCTGTGCCGTCTGCCGCTCCTTCAGGTACCTGCCCAGCCATGGTGGCCGGGATGCTTCCCCTTGGCCTTGGTGGAGGGGATGAGACAGTCTTGGTGATGCGCCCACTGGGCAGCAGCTTCTTGGTGAGCATGTCCAGGGCTGAGGTCTCTGCCTCCGGGCTGTCCTTGGGCGGTGCTGGCTGCTCCCCTGGGTGGGCAGCTCTGGGGCACTAAGTGGGAGACACTGTCACTTGGCTATTGCTGCCTGGGCTTGGTCTTCTCAGGCACTGCAGCTGGACTAGGAGGCTCCTTTGTTTTACTTTGTTTATTTTCTTTACCCTCTCCGGAGGTTATTTTTCCACTAATTTTTTTTAGAGAAAGTTGAAGGGAAGGGGAGAGACAGAGGGGGAGAGAAGCATCACTGTGATAGAGACACATGGATTGGTTGCCTCCTGCATGTGCCATGACCAAGGCTGGGGATCAAGCCTGTAATCGAGACAAGTGTTCCCTTGACCAGAATCAAACCTGGGACCCTTTACTCTGTGGGCCAACACACTAGCCCTCAGCGAAACCTGCTAGGGCTCGGAAGCTCCTCCTGGCTCTGGGCACCATGGATGGTCCCCATGTCCATTTTAGAACTGAATGTGACAGGCCTTCGCAGTACGGCCTGAGCTTGGGCTTGGTGGTGCTGAGAAGGCTCTCATCATCCTCCCTGTCTGGGCTACTGTCGCTGGTTCTCTAGCATGTCAGACAGAAGGTGCAGGTCCTCCTCCACTCGGGGCCATGATCTGTAGGGTCCTGCTCCGGGTCCAGGGCCTCCTCTGACACTTGGGCCCTGCTCAGCCAAGCCACAACTTTCTGATTTAAGTTTGGATGCCTTGTCATGGAAATTGTGACTTTCAATAGTTGCTGCTTCCTGGACTCCCCCATGTCAAAGTTGTCCTTATCCAGGTCCTACCCATGGACGGCATCTTCACTGGCCTCCTGCTCAGAGAAGCTCTCATGCTCCTCCTTAGAGTACTGATCTGTGGACTTGGCCTTGGGCTGGCCTGCATGGCACTGTCTTCATGGCTGGCGAGTCATGGAGGAGGTACAGACCCAGGCGACCGTGGGGTTGCGGGTGCTGTAGGCCACCGTGTTCCAAACACTGTCGCTGGGCTGTTTGATGCCTGAGGCTCATGTTTTCTCTCACGCTTTGGCCAGATTTGCAGACTCCTTCTTGCTCCGGGCCCTGTGGATGCTCCCTGTCTTTGTCCGTGAGCTGCAGTGTGCCAAGCCTTCCAAGTACAGGCTGAGCTTGGGCTTGGGGGTGCTGAGGGTGCTGTTATCATCCTCCATGTCTGGGTCACTGTCGTTGGGGTTTTGCAGTGTGTTAAACAGAAGGTCCAGATCCTCCTCCAACTCGGGGACATGCCCTGCTGTGTCCTGCTTGAGCCCACAGCCTCCTCTAACACTTTGAACTTGCCCAGCCACGCCACGACTTTCTCCCTGACATTGTGTGGCCTGGTAATGGATGTCTTTCCAGATATCCATGGCCTCTGCTTCTTGGGCATCCCCATCCCAGTGCCCTCCTCAGCCAGGTCCGGCCCATGGATGGCATCGTTGCTGGCCTGTTGCTCAGAGGAGACGCTCTGATATACCCCCTCGGAGTATTTAACCCTTGACTTGGCCTTGCATCTGGCCCGTACAGCACTGTCCTCCTGGTGGATGGGCTGGTTGGACAGGGAGCAGACCCAGATCTCGGCCACTTTGGCAGAAGCCTCCTCGATGCTGCTGCAGAGGCACAGCCCCTGGCCACCCTTGAGGGGTCGCTGCCTGACCTCGGCCATGTGGATGGTGCCCACAGAAGAGTATCTTGTAGCTCCAGATGGTCTGGTTCTTAAAGCGCTTCCTCCAGTACACAGGAACTGTAGCTTCTTGCCTTCTCTCTTGAGGAAGTGGGGGTCCTGCAGTGAGGTGAGCCCCAGGTCTGTCTCCAGTTGTCCACTGGGGAACAGCATACTCCTGTAGGATGTGCTTGTAGCCCTGCATCTTCACGGTGATCACCACTGATTAGAGGTTGGAGCCTGCATCTTCACAGTGATCACCATGGAGATGAGGTCCTTCTCCAGCTCTTTGAAGACCACCATCTTCATTAAGGTCAGGTTGCACAATCTGGGCACGAACCTGAGACTGGGGCTGTCCAACTCCTGGGTAGCAAACAGGTTCTTGGGCATTGGTGTGTTGAGTCTGGGTGTGGAGGTGGGCGTTCGGTGGTGGTGTGGGGTGGAGACCAGGACTGTGGGCATCAAGGAAGATGCAGCATTTGCGCCATACAGGTCCTTTCTGTGTGCTGGGGTGAGGGTTTCTCTTCCTGTGTTGGGCCAGAGGAGAGACATTCCGTCAGGGGCAGCTTATGAGCTGCTGGGTGGGTTGGGGGCTGTAGTGTAGACCGAACCCCTAAGCACTCAGTGATTGGTGTCAGGAGGTGGGACACGAGTGCTCCAAGGACAGTGTGTGCGAAAAGGGACCACATGCTCACTGACTAGCTCAGGGAGGGCCTGTGTGGTGTTCTTGCAAACCCAGAGACCTGAAGTTATCACAAAGGATGTTCTGAAATGAAAATGTTTAAGCCAAATGCAGTTTATGGTGGGTAGTCATGTCCTAGGCTGGCATCTTCCCTGACAAAGACAAAGGTCAATCTTTACCTTCACTGAGCCTGTCTATTGCCTTTTGGCATCTACAATAACATATCTTTGGAATTTCACGGGAATTTCCCTTTTTTCCGGACCCCTCAAAGCATAGGCAATGCTCCGCGGAGAGCACAAATGCCCTCATTGTTACTGAGCTCATTGTTGACCTGTAACTCTCCTCTATCCACCTATAGGTTGTAAAAGAAGTAGGTCTGTGTCATTTTAATGTTTATCCAGTCACAGAGGACTCCCCACTTTGATTTCGCTGGGACCCTCATGTATCACCACTGGATTTCATGTTACCCCCATACAGCTCCTGTTTTGATTGTAATGTATAAAATAAGGTGCAAAACTGCCATTCTTCAGAGCATTGTCTCAATCCGCTGAGATTTTCTTCCCGCCAATTGTTGACAGTGGGGCTTAAATAAACTCACAAAAATTCCTCGAAGGTTTGAGTGTTTCTTACTTTGACATTTACTTGGCGTAGTGGGTCAGGATTCCAAAGAATCACCCCCCGCCCCCGCCTCTCCCCCAAACCCCACCAGGACCAAACTGTGGACCAGGTGCTAAGATTCAACAAAAGACCCATTGAACCCACTGGTTCCCCACCCATCAGGAAAACCTGGGTGAGTTGTGTCTTAGATCTAGGACTTTCCCTTGCTGATGGTAGAGGGTTAGATTTATTTGAGCTGTATTTTTAAATACTCCAGGTGGAACTAAGATGAACTTAGGCTAAGACAAGACAGGAGGAGCAATGGGTGGCTGGTTTTGAATTGTGGTTTTCCAACTGGAATTGCTTTCTGAGAATCTGAGCAAAAAAACCTTTGCTGTATAAATTAGAGTTGAACTCAATCAGCTCCAAAAATACAGGGTCATGTCCTCCCTCCAGCCCGAGTATTAGGTATTCTGAGGGGACTAAGAATCTCTGTGGAGGTGTGAGGTCTTTCCTCATGACCTGCAGGAGCCCCAAAGCAAAATTTCAGCTCAACTGCAGTTAAAGTGACTGGTTCTGTGGGGGAGCACCCAAAGGTTTGGTCAACCGTTCCCTGACCCTCTGGTTGTGTTAGACAGCAGGGAGAGAAGCCGAGGCACATCAGAGGGTTGAATGGGACTTGAGGGGTGAGAGCCAAATGGAGCTCAACCCATAAGCAACACACGTTGACTGACTGCATTATATAACAATCCTAGAAAATTTGTTCAGATTCTGCAATATCAGTAAAACAAACAAACAAACAAACAAAAAAACAACACACACATACACACACACACACACACACACAACTACAAAACAACAACAAAACAGACTTAAAATTAACATGGGTTTGTGCCTCCAAGGCCAGGCAATGCCAGATCCCAGCCCTCATTCATACTCCTGATAGGAAGCTTTTACTTGGAAGTGCTTTACAGAAATGGAAAGATTTAACTCGAAAATATCCTCTTAAAAATGGCCAAAATGCAGTTTTATTTGCACGCCTAAATTAATTTTTTGCCATGCAATAAAAATTAGAAAAATGCCAGGTCTAACGTTAAACTGAATGAATGAATGAAAGCATATCTTGATTTGGAAATGAGGAGATTCTAAGGAGAAGCACATATAAATTCTTTTTAAAAAAATTAAGGAATTAGAAATTTTAGAAACTGTTGCTGAGCTCTTCTGAAGCTAATAAATGCCAACACCCCATTCTTCCCCTTTCTCTAGCTCCCCTAGTATATCCTTTGCCCTTCCCCCTCCCTTTTTCCTTCCCCTTCAGTCCCCTCCACTGTCCTTCCCTACTGACTTCAGGGGAAGTGAGAATAGGAATTCTAACAGCTCCCTTTGGAGAAAAGCTTGTCTCAGCAAGAGAGGAACCAGCAATTGTTCCTGATTCTCTCAATGACCCTGATGGGTTCACAGAGACTTTTAACTGTTAGAACATGTAATCCTGGCTATTCTAACCGATTCCAACTAATATAACTAATGGTTTCTGC
Source organism: Myotis yumanensis (assembly GCF_028538775.1). Taxonomy (NCBI): domain Eukaryota; kingdom Metazoa; phylum Chordata; class Mammalia; order Chiroptera; family Vespertilionidae; genus Myotis; species Myotis yumanensis. Next base: position 17,424,162 of record NW_027223767.1, on the reverse strand, counting down.
CAGCAAATACAACACACTTTCTAAATGAGGTTTGCAAGAAAATTCCTGTAGAAAAGTCTGTCCACTGTTAGAATCATAGGAAACTGAAATAGGATGTAGAAAAAGGAAAAAAAAAACCCCCACAAAAACAACCATAGGGTTGATCCATGGGTGTTTCCCCTTCTCACTGATAGTTTGGGAGTAGTTGAAATTATCATAGAAAGAGAAGCCACTAAGATCCCTGTAGATACTGGGGCTACTTTATTTGTTCCTAACCACATCCAACTAATTGTCTTCTCCTTTAGAGTAAAGCTTCTGTGCAAATGGCAGGAGTATTTAACCAATGTCTGTTTTTAATCAAAACCTATTTCCAACTAGGGAATATTATAGGAATATTAGCAAATACATATCTTTGTTAATAAAAATGTGCCCCAATTCAACTGATAGGGAGAGGTGTTTTGTTTGTTTGTTTTATGAAATCAGTGATACCCACACATGCTTTTCCCTGAAGGGTAATATGTATTTAGAAATAAATGAACAAGATACCGAACCCAAAAGAGCCTGAGATGAACCCAGTGGTGTGTTCTCAAAGTTGGGGTCCTGGCTGCACCCAGGTTTCCTCGGGGGCTCTGGAAAAGGATCTGCTGGTGGAATCATGCACAGACATGGAGTGGCCTGGGAGACATGGTGAGCATTCAGCAGGTAAGATGAGCTTTTGGCCAGTATTTGTCTGAAAAGGAGCCCAGAGTTGGAACTGCATGCAGGCACCTCTGTCCAAGACCCACCCAGGGTAGGGGGAGCTGGGCCCTTTGTTCTGAGCTCAGGCTTGTGCAGTTCTGAGCCCAACCCTCATGCAAAATTGGGGAACTGATGTCCATAGAGTGGCAGATATTCCCCAATGTCCACGACATTCAGGAATGTTCAGACCTTCCAGGCCAAGGCTCCCACCTCCCACAGAGTTGGTCTGGACATTAGAAATCCTGACATACCGGGCAGCTCCTGCCTGTTTCTCTGTATCTGGGGGCTGGGGTGGGAGTGGGGAGGGCGGTGCTTTGTTCTGGGACCCAAAAAGAGCACTATTTTTTTTCTAAGAGGAATTATCATTATTACTATTATTATTATTATTATTATTATTTTATTGTTTAAAGTATTACATATGTTTCCTTTTCCCCCCATGGAACCCTCCCTGGCCACTCCCACCCCCCACACATGCCCCTCCCCCCAGTGTCCGTGTCCAGTGGCTATGCCTATGTGCATGTATAAAAGTTCTTTGGTTGAACTCTTACTTTACCCCCCACTCTCCCCTGCCTTCCCGCTGAGATTTGAGGATCAGTTTGATGCTTCTCTGTCTCTGGATCTATTTTTGTTCATCAGTTTATGTTGTTCATTATATTCCACAAATGAGTGAGATCATGTGATATTTATCTTTCTCTGACTGTGAGATTAAACAAAGGCTGGAGAAGTAAAGGGAGGGTAGGTCTAGCTTAGAGGCCACGGGCCTGTTTACATTTAGGATTGCTGTTAACAGTAGATGGGATCGGCCAGAATTTGAACAAATCCATTTTAACAAAAAGATGGTTTTAGAGTAAGTCCTGTGTGCTGGAACTGCTAAGCACTAGAGACCAGCGACGCTAAAGTCTTTTCCATCACCATTCTCCTTGGAATACAGAGATATGAGGACAAGGATGTCATGTGGTTCCCACAGTACACGTGGGCTTAGGGTGACAGGAAGAGGACATTTCCTTGTGGAGAAGTATTGTGTGTCCACTTCCAACGAGAGTCCCTGTAGAGAACGTGCCATTTCTAGTCAGTGGAGATACATGATGTTAACCAGGCAGCCAGGCACTGAGAGACATTTCCGGCAGAGGGAAGAATTAGAAAAACGGAATTGAGTCAGGATACAATAAGGGATGTGGGGGTGGGATTGCAAGTACTGGGATCATCAGGAGGTTGGTTCCCAGGACAGGAACAGGGAGGGCTGAGCAGAGAGCAAGGCAGACCCCAGCTCTGGGAGCCCTGGCATGGTGGTCCCTAGCAGTGACCCGCAGTCCTGGTGCAGGAGGAGAGAAGGGAAGCAGATGTTCCTGAATTTGAGAGCAGGTGGAATGAGAAGGGGAAGGGCATGGACAATAGTGAGGAGAGAGTGAGGGGGAGGTGGGGAGAAGTCCGCCGTGTCCTACATGATGACAAGCTGCAGAGCATGGTGAGGACAGGATGTCCCCGAAGGGGAGGGAGGTGATGGTCTCAGCACTGAGGTGCTAATGGAACGGGGAGAGGAGGAGGTGGAGGAGGCAACCTCATGGACAAGTCCCGAGTTTCCTGCAGGTGGGACAGAAGGAGATTTTGGAGACAGTTGCCAAATTTGTCCCTAAAGAATGTGGCCTGGTTGAGGGGTTAGTAGGACACAGTGGCAGGAGGGAAGAGTGACCCAACGGGATGATGGGATCTCTAGGAGGGGGGCTCCTGAAGCAACAGGAGCATGTCTGGAGGTGGCCCTGTGTACACAGGTGAGTGCTGACTGGCCTGCTGGCACCACGGAGACACCCCACCTGTGGGGAGAGCCAGCGCTGCTCGGGTAGCCCCTGTGTCCTGCTTGTTTCTGAAATCCTCCGCTGCTAGCGCCCTTTATGACCTTGCAAAGCCCAAGGGTGATGACATGACCCTTCTGATGACAGATAAAGGGCCCGGTCATTTAGGATGCTCAGCATGACTCTCCACTCCTCCCTCAGTGCCCTCCTCCCTGCTCCCCTTCAGCCCGATCTGCTCACTGGGAACCCCGAGGTCGTCCGGAATCCAGGCCTAGCTTCACTCCTCATACCTGGAGCACCATCACCAAGTGGTTTCCCCAGACCCCCAGCTCCTGGCTTTTCACAAACCATGAGGATCAGCTCAGCCCACAGGGTGACTCTCTCACCTCCATAGGGACACCCACACAGTCTTAAATACACAGGGGTGCACACGGAGAGAACACAGGTCAGGAGCTCAGGACACAGGACCAGGGATCAGAACTCTGGGCACAACTGAGTGTCTCATTCCCAGTGCACACATGTCCCCAGTGACCTGTATGGAACCCCTGTTTCTCTGGTGCCCTCTCCCCTGTGTCCTCCGCATCGTGCTGGGGCAGGAGCTGGTAGGTGTGAGGCGCCGTGTTGGTACCTGGGCTCCTGCTCACTCACTGAAGTCCCTTGATTCTCAGATGCGGATCCAGACTTGAGAAGGAAAAGCATGGCTGGGGCCTGCAGAAAGCCTGTCCTGCTCACCCCTGGGGCCTGGCACGTGGGCTGTGGTAGGCAGCAGGGGCAGCTGTGGACAAGAGGCCCTGCTGAGAGAGAGGGTCACTTATGCTGGAGGCCAGAGGGAGGGTACCCTGGTGGCACCTTCCTGGGTAAATCCCCCTGCAAATCCCACAATTAGATTCACCAGGAAGTGGCAGTTTTGACAGCATATGTAGGCAAAGAAAAGCAGCGAAGAGGCCATATCTGGGAGAGGAGACCCTTTATTGATACTCGGGGTCTCAGAGGCCATGGGTTGAGTTGGGCTCACTGGCTTCTCCCAAAAGGGTGCCCCTCCGTGGTTCTGACTGTGGCAGCCCAAGGCTGTGCCCCCACCAAGGACAGAAACTCAGAACACAGAACATGACTTCACTCTTGTCCCTTTCCTCAAAGATATGGGACAAGTGATTTTCTCAGAACAGCCCCAAATCTAAGCTTAAGGTGACCGATTGAATGGGCCAAGTTCCTCTGGGTCATGAAAGGGGCAAACAGGGCAGTTGACAGTGAGCAGAATTTCAGGTTCCAATAGGGAAAGAGAGGTGCTAAGTCAGAACAGCCTCTTTTCTCTGTGGACAGAGCAGGCGCTGAGCTGAGGGTGGGTGGGTGGGACGATGATGACGATCACAGACTTCAGGTTATGGGACAGTTGCTGAAACTGGAGGTGAAGCCCCTTCAATCACACAAGTTTTTCTTCCCATAAATACTAAGATGCCTGCTGTGCCCCTGCAAGGCCTTGGGGGTTGCACCAGTGAAAAAACTGACCTTCAGGTTCCTATCTCAGAAGACACACTTGTAGGGGGTACAGACCTCCCACAGACACACACCTTTAACCAGAGATGTGCAAGCAGCCAGCCTGGTTCTGCTGAGATCTCCTGCCAGTCACTGTCCTCAGGTCTCGCAGGTTTCAGAGCCTGTTCCATGGTCTTATGAGTGGACCACTTGCTTCCCAAAGATGCATATCACCAAGATGGGGGTACACAATTGATAGATGTCTCTAATACATCACATGTAAGGTCAGAGATACTTTACCGAGAAAGATCTTTATACATGGCCGGAGGGAGAGACGTAGGGACAGAGGTGCACACACAAGGTGGACATAAGATTTTACATGTCTGTGTCACAAGTGACAGCTGCCAGGCAGTGGGTCATCTTATTTTTGTTACTTAGAGGGGATTTACATTAGCTTCCAAATTAAATTGAAGAAAAAAATCAAATGAATATTCCTTAGAGAAATCCTTGAAGTTCATGAAGCACCTGCTGAAGAAGGCCAACTGGTCAAAGTTGGAAGTGGGTTGAGGTCATTGTCATGAGCTGCAATGACTGCCCTCCAGTGGACCAGTGAGACATGGCACACGTGTTGTGGGGCTCATGGTTCTGTCAGCAATGGAAGCAGACACCAAAGTGAGCCTTTGCCTGGGCTTGCCTTCAGACCAAAATAAAATCGGTCAGAGTCAGTATTCTGGGTGCCTTCCAGTAGAAGTCATTGTCCCTTCATTTCACACTGGGAAGACACAGGCTTTGTCCCAAGTCTGGCATTTCAGGGGGTCTGCATTGAGCTCCTGAGTCAGGCCCTGGGTTCCAGGACAGAAGAGTCAGACCACGTCCCAGCCCTTGGACTCCAGGGCAGCGGCAGGGAAGTGTGGGGATTATGGGCCTACATCACAGTGCCAAATGTCTAGTTGAAAAAAATAGTACATAAACCAAAGCATGTTGGTGGAAGCCTTCTGATTAAACAACGAACAGTTCAGAAGACACTACCCTCAACCTATTTGTAAACTTTCATCTACATGTAAACACAAAGTTATTCCAAATATGGGTTTACCCAATATTCCCACTCCCCGTTCATTTAACATGAATGCTAGTCCTGCCCTTTAATAATTTTGAACCTATGATTGCATGGCTGCACAGCCCTCTTATGGCACATTGTTCATAACTGACCTGCTGCCGACCTCTTGGCCAACCACAGCTTGTTTGCCTCTGAAAGTGCAGTTCGTCTGCTATGAGCTCCAGGTAGCTTCCACATGTGGAATCATTCACTCACCTTCCAGAGTGCACGCACCCTATCCTTTTCCCTTAAAATCCCGGGACCTCGTGTTTTACCTGCTTATTTAGATCAGAAGCTCATTCCAGGCCAAGATGCTGCTCAATCAGATCTCCATCCAGCAATTTGCACAGCGCTTGGCTTACAGTGAACACTCAGTAAAGTCGTAAGCAGCACCTTAATTCTAAATGAGTTACTCACGGTAGCAGAGACCTTTAATTGGCCATCAAATCCATTCACCTGACTTTGGGTGCACAGCTGGATGGCACATCTCAGCCCCCATTGCTGCCCTATGAGCTGCCATTGTCAGTGGGAGAGGACAGGGACTGATGAACACCATGGCAGACCTTGTGGATACAATCCCCCAGCATGCACTTCTCTGTGACCTGTCCCTTTGGGCTGATGGAAGCACTTGGGCAGTGGGGCAGGGGGCGGGGGTGGGGGGGCGCTGGGGGTGGTCCTAGGGATGAAGAAGGCCTATGATGGAAGAACCTGGGTTCTTGAGTGACCACAGAAGGATGCATCTCTCCAATCTGAGCATCCTCCCCCACCCACCAGCACTGGTATGTGGAAAACATAGAGTGACACGCTATGGAAATTTGGGGGGATTTTTCCATAATCCAGCATACGGTAATCCCCCCACAAGAGGATTAAACCACAGGATGAACTTGCATGGTTATCCTTCTAGGCCATTTAAAATGACAAAGTCAATTTGGCTCTGAGAACTGAGTTGGTCTGTGGTGGATGGGTCTGCTTTTCTGTTCCCTCAGCGCCTGTGCCCTGAGCACTCACACTGGTCCATGCAGAGAAACCATAGGCCCTGACCTCTAGGAGCTCACAGGCTGCAGGGCAGGTGGACACAACCACGCAGACTCAGTCATGTGAGAGGGAAGAGCAGTGGCTTTGTGGAAAGGGAGCAGGTGCTGCGAGGAGGGCTGGAGACTCCTGGGTGAGGGGCTGGAAGGCTGCACTGAGGTGGCATTTATATTCCCAGCAGCAGCACCAGAGGAGCCAGCCCTGCACACACTCAGGTGTAGTTAGCCTGGCGGAAGGCACTGCTGTGCAGACACTTGGAGGCAGAAAGTGTCTGGATAGAGAGGAGGTTAGAAAGATGGTCGGGGTGGCTGGAGGGAACTGGGAGGAGATAAGGGAGGGAGGGAGGGCAGCCCCACGGCCTGGTGTGGGACGACTGTGCTAGTGACCTATTGCTGAGAGTTACCCCACACTAGAGACTTAACCAACACACACTTATTAGCTCACACGTCTGTGATGAGGAATCCTGCAGGGCTCAGCTGGGACTTCTGTGGTCTCACCTGAGGCAGGATCTGTGTCACTGAGGGTCTGAGCTCACTCGGGGGAGGCGGGGTCTTTAGGATTCAGTTTGGATGGAAGGCCTGACTTCCTCTCTGTCTGTTGGCCTCATTCAGTGCTAGGCCATGTGGGTCTCTCCAGACAGCAACTCACAGCACAGAGACTTATTCCTCAGTGTGGAGAGAGATAGAGGCAGAGACAGAGAGAAAACAGTTCAGTGTGAGCAAGTGAACAGGCACTGACTTTTTGAAAAAAAATTTTTTTTAATTGATTTTATATGGAGAGAAAAGGAAAGAGACAGATAGAGAAACATGCATGCAAGAGAGCAGCATCCATTAGTTACCTCCTGTATCCGCCCAACGAGGGATTGTACCTATAGCCCAGGCATGTGCCCTGTCATGGAATCACACCAGCAACCTTTTGCTGCACAGGATGACTCAACCAACTGAGCCACTCTGGCCGGGCCAGGCACTGACTTTTAGGACCAAATCATGGAGGTCGTGTTGGATCCCTTTGCCGTCTTCTGTGGAGTCACTACTGACACCCACACTTACGGGGAGGGCACACATTCACACCACACGAGGAAGGTGGAGACCATGGGGAGTCACTGAGGAGAGAACCGCTGACCACAGAGGTCCATGCCTTGCCCAGGATCACAGACGGTCAGAATGCGGAGCCTGAGATAAACCCAGTTGTGTTCTCAAAGGGGGGTCCTAGGTGCCCCCAGGTTTCCTCAGCGCTCTGGGAAAGGCTGTGCTGGTGGAATCGTGTGCAGACATGGAGATGGCATGGGGGAGATGGTGAGCAGTCTAGCCAGGCATTTGTCCAGAATTTGTCTGAAAAGGTGCCCATACCTGGAACCACAGAGGCGTGCCTCTGTCCACAGCCCACCCAGCGGGGAGGGAGCTGGGCTCTTAGGCTGAGCTCACACATGTGCAGTTCTGAATCACATCCTCATTGGATAATTAGGAAACTGAGGCCCAGAATCAGACAGGGACTCTCTGGGGTACATGATATTCAGAGTCCAGAGAACAGGGATCTTCAGACCTTCCAGGCCAAGGTTCCCACCTCCCACACAGTTGGCCTGGAATTTAGAAATCCTGACATACTGGGCAGCTCCTGCCTGTTCTTCCCTATGTGGGGGCCATTTTGTTCTGGGATCCAGAAAGGGAGCACTGGCCTGTACACACACACACACACACACACACACACACACTCAAGATATGATGACCTTGGGTGGGATTAGAAGAAAAGCAGACACAGAGGAGGTGACAACAGGAAGGAAAAAGAGGTTGGATGCACTACCTACAATGTCACTGTTCTCCTCCTACTTTACTGCTCCTCCCCCACAGGAGCCTGAACAGCCCTAAGAAGCACTTGCTCCATAACCCATTGTGCAGGCAGGAGAGAGACGGGCCCTGACAGGCGCAATGACTTGTCCAGGATCAAGGAGAGGTAAGACTGAGGGGTTGACCCTGAGCCCAGGTCTGTCTCCTCAAATCTGGGACCCTGGCTGCACCCAGAGCTCCTAGGGGGCTGGGCAGAGGGGTGTGCTGGTGCCACTGTGTACAGATAAGGTGTTTCATGGAGAAGAAGGGTCTGCAGACAGCAGCCCACAGGACTGCTTGGATAGCTGTCATGGGATGAGGGGACTCAGGGAAGACAATCCCAGGTATGAGGTCACTATCCAATAGGACTTGCAACCCCCGTAACCAGGCAACCACATCTAGGCCACCAGGCAGCTCACTTGCCAAGAGGCATTTGCCAGTGCAAGATGTTTTCTTCCTGTTTTCCCCGTGATTGGTGCTCTTGCTTCCGGAGACCCGGCAGTGAGAGCTTTTTTGGACGGCTCCGACGTTTGTTCAACCGTCCTTCTCGACGTATCTATCCACTTCCTAGCTTTTGGCCTCAGGTAACACAAGGTGGCCGGGGTCAGAACAATCCTGGCCAGGGCACCTCTGTGTGCCACCCCTGTGCAGCACACATCCCCCCAGGACAGAAAGAGGTTGCTGGGTCTCAGACAACCTAGCAGTCCTGTCATGGTCACACCCCAGGACAGGGCAGGCAGGTGGAGGTGGGTTTCCAGAGGGGCCCTTACCTGTGCCAATGGGCATCCTAGACCTCAGGCTGTCACACCTTTTCCTCCGCAGGGGATGTCTCAGCAGATCACAGTGTGTGTGTGTGTGTGTGTGTCTGGAGTGGAGGGTCACAGAGGCCACAGAACCAGCAACACAGGGCTCTGAGGCTTTCCTCCTGGTGACGGGGAACTGTCTTTACAGAGCTCCGCACAGGAGAACCGAGAGGAGCTGACGGACGGAGTCCTCACCTCCATGCCCCTGCAGGAGGCACAGGTGCCCCATCCATTGTCCAGCGTGCAGCACGGCCGGAGGGTGAGTCTAGGTGCTGGGTTGACCCAGATTTAAGGACCCCTTGCAATCAAAGGGGTCCCTGGGTTCCAGAAGCTGCCCTGTGACTCCCCTGAGATCCCTCCCGGATTCTAATTTCCAATGGAATCTGGGTTCCCATCTCCTCCTCCCAACCCACTCTCACTGTCCAGCCCCTTTCAGATGAGATGCAAAGTCACTGCCCACAAAGTTTTAGGAATATCAGAAGAGAGACTGCTTCCTTTCACTTTATGCTCAGTCAAGAGTATTTGTGCATTTTTCTACAGACTTTTCCTTTTTAATGCCCATCTCCATGTGTCCACCTTGGCCTGACAATCCTTACACACCTTCTCCCGCTCTTACACATCATTATGATTAATAGGGATGCTTTTCCCAAGAGGACATGGGGATCATGGTACCAAGTCTGTTGCTTTGCCATTTGCTGCCCGAGGACCACATCCCTGTGGCCCCTCTAGGTCAGGAACTGGGGCCTTCCAGGGCTGCACAACATACCAGGAGGGGGACCTGTTATCAGGCCTGGCTATCTAGCTCTTCACTGCTGTGGGACTTGGACATGATCCCCTTCTGTTGCCATGTCAACAGTGCTGCCCTGAACACCCCACTTGTCCTCATATCCAGACCCTCTCACCCCAGGAAAAGCCTCTGTGTTCCCATCTTAGAATGGGATCTTCTGTCAGAAATCCCAGGACTGATGCTGTTAAAACAGGGAGGTGCTGTCCTTCCTCTGCTAAGAAACGACCTCAGGTACTAATGTGTTTCATCCGTCCCCACCTACAAGTCTACTTTTCCTGCCAGGAATATTTTCTCATGTCAGTGTGAGAAATTTTCAAACCTGTGAAGAATATTTGTGAGGTTATTTCCAGGAAACAAAATCTCAACAGATGGAGATAATGCTCTGGAGAATGGCAGCTTTGCACCTTATTTTATACATTAAAATTCAAACAGGAGACCTACGTGGGTCCCATGAAATCCATGGGTGATAGATTAGGGAGCCAGGAGAAAGCACAGCAGGGAGGTCTCTGGGCCTGGATAAAAGGTAAAATGATAGACACGCACTTCTTTCCCTGAGGTGTGTGCAGGGTGGTTAACAGTCAATGATGGACTCAGTAACAGTGGGGGAGTGTGGTCTCTGCAGAGAGCAGGGCGGTGCCTGTGCTTTGAGGGTCTGAATAAAGGAAAATCACGTTGACACGCCAAGGATATGTCATTCTAGATGCAAAAAGAAAATAGACAGACTCAGTTAAGGTAAAGATGGACCCTGCTCAGGGAAGATCCAGGTCTAGCATGTGACTGCCCACCATCAACTGCTTTTAGTTTGAAAGTTTTAATTTCAGACCATCCTTTGTGGTTACTTTTCTGTCTCTGAGTTTGCAAGGCCACCACGTTAGTATGTGGCCCTTTTGGTCCCTGCTGACCCACCTCTTGCCACCAATCAGTGAGTGCCTGGGGGTTCAGTCTGAGCTGCAGCCCGCAACCCACCTGGCAGTTTATGAGCTGCCTCTGATGCCATGTGCCCCCTCTGTCCCAACACAGGGTAGAAATAAGATCGCTATGGGCCCTGCAGCTACAGCTTCATCACCACCCGCTGGCCTAGACAGCATGCCAGCTGCCTGCAGCACACAGGTGCCCATGAACATCTTTGCAACCTGGGAGGTCGACTACTCCAGCCCCACCTGTGTGCCCAGGCTATGCAGCCTCACCCTGACCAAACTGCTGATTCTCAGGGCGCTGGAAAAGGAGCTCACCTCTGTAGTAATCGCTGTGAGGCTGAAGGACAGTAAGTGCGTCCTGAGGTCAGATGAGCTTGTGCTGCCCCCGACGAGACCAGTAACGACCGACCTGGCACTGACCTTCTCCCTGCAGTACCACCACTCCCTCAAGCAGGAGGGCAATAAGCTGCAAATCATGCTGCAGAAGAAGCTTCGTCTGGAAAACCAGACCATCTTGGGTTACCAGACACTCGCCGTGGGCACCCTCAACATGGCCGAGGTGCTGCAGCGAGCCCCTGAAGATGTCAAGGTTTTGAGGCTCTACAACCCATTCAGGGAGGCATCCTCCCACGTGGCTAAGGTGAGCATCTCCTCCCTGTCCAGCCATCCCATGGACCCCAAGGACAGCACTCAGCAGGCCAAGTCCAGGATTCATGAAATCTCTGAGCAGCAGGACAGCCTTGATTCCGGGCACGGGCAGGACCAGGAGAAGGAGGAGGACTTGGACATGGGAGAAGGCAAGGAGCAGCACCAAGGCGAACTCATGCCATTCATGACCAGGGAACAAGCTGCCCAAAAGAAAGTTGGGGAGTGGCTTCGCAGGGCCCGAGAGTGGGAGGAAGACCTGGACCTACAGCAGAAGTCTTCGGAGAATGTCCCTGAGGATGTGGACCTGAATCTGCTGTACGATTCATTAGGGGACCCCAGTAAGAGCAACCAATGAGAGTGTCCTCAGGACCCTGAATCCCTGGCTCAGGCCACACTTAGAAGACCTGTCCCAGCCGAGCTGTCAGATAGAGAGCCAGATCATCGGTGCCAGCGCCAGGAGGAGCCTCCAGGTCCAATCCAGGTGACAGAGAACATGAGCTCCAAGGAACAGTGTCTCATACCTGGTGGCCGACAACACACCCACCCAAAGGACTGGCTGGCACAGCCCTAGGACTGTCAAGAAGCAGAGATCTCTGCCCTGGACCTGTTCACTGAGAAGCTGCCACACTGTGGGTGTGTCACCAAGATTGAGTCTCTCCTCATCTTCTCCACCAGATCCCATGGGGAGCAGGCGGGCTGCTGGGGCTGGAGCACATCCCCTGAAGGAGCGGCAGGTGGCACAGCCAGGAACAAGCGGGCCAACAGCCTGGACAACAAAAACTGCCCCCACCGGCTGAGCCAGCTGTAGATCCACAGGGAGATGGTATACGACCAGGTGAACCACATCTCATATCTGACAACAAGCAGCCCCAGAACATCCTCCTCCTCAGCGCCTCCGACTGGCAGGGCAAGTTTCTGTCTGGGTCCTGCAGCAACACATGCGGCCCGGGGTGTGCCCCTGCTCCAAGGCTGAGGTCCATGTGGCCTTCAGCTGTATGGTCTCATGGATGCAGAAATACTGTCCCCACAATTCTCAGCCCCCGAAACCATTGAAGATCGTGGTGGCGGGAGCACAGCAGTACTTCAGAGCTGTGCTGTGGGTCTTCATGGAGCTGCTGTCACAGGAGAAGCCCAACTGACAGGGCTCCATGTGCTTCCTGATCGTCCCACCTGTGGGAGGACCCCTGCCAGGGAAGGCGCCATGGCTTCCTTTAAGTTATGTTGACTGAACCCAAGGCTTGGGCATAGCCCTTCCTTGGGGGCATTTCTGGCCAAAAGTTGAGAATGCCTTCAGCTGGACTCTTCAAAGCCCAGGTGCCAGGACTGGGTTTTTATTATGTAAATTCCGTCAAGTACCTGGAATACCTCCCTTATCTTGAGTTTTGGTGAAACCTCCTGATATTTTGGGGAATTAGGACTATAAAATAAACATGCTGTCTTGGGACTTGGTCTTCTCTGCCTCTCTGCCAGAAGAGGACAGAAGCCCACCCAGGCCCAGCTATACTTTCTATTTTGTGTCTGTCTTTCATTTTTTCTCAATCCCCGAGGGCGTCCATTTCAAGGAACAGGTTCCCCTCTCTTTCCCGTGCGGGACGCGGAGAAGGGAGCCCCACGCCCCGGAACACCACCGGTTTAACACCCCATGGCCAGGCACTTGCGCTCCATCAATTACCACTCCCCAAGTTCTTCTACGACCTGGCCTGGCAGGGCCTGTTCCCAAGCTGTAGGCCCAGAGCACCATGCAGGACAGGCTGGGCATGGTGCTGAGAATCACACAGTACATTCAGGGGGCCAACTGTGTCCACAGGCTGCTCTTCAAGGAAGCCATGCTCACCTACAACAGGAGAGCCCCAGTGAGGAGTCCTTCCACCTCATTCCCTTCATGGGGTGGTGGAACCTGGAATAGTGGAACTGCCCTCGGCCAAGTCAGGAGACACAGATGATGCAGTCCCCTTGGGCTTCTGTGTGCTTTCGTCCACCCCACCATACAGATCTGTGGCCAACAAGGAGGCCTTGCCCACCCCACCCACCTCCCCCAGGCAGGGCAATAATGCTGAACCGATGGGGCATAAGGTAGATTATTCGAGGGAAGCCCAGCCCACAGACAGGAAGAGAGACTTGGAGAACAAAGACCTGGCTACCACCAAACACACACTCAAGTGCGCCGTCTAGTCTCTCTGGATCAGCAGGCTGCCCAGCAGTGGTGAGGCTGCAGCCACGTCCAACATGTCCATGACAGTGTCTCCAAGGAGAAGAATATTAAGGTGTTGTTTTTGCCCAAGAAAATCAAGGAAGGGACATGAAATGAAAGCCAGTGCCTGGAGGGCATAAGCCGCCTGGCTTGCAGGGCCAGCACCAGCAGAACATGCTGCGGGTCCTCATCGAAGGTGTGGTGTGGAATGACGGGCAGTTCCTCCAGCTGGAAGCCCAGGGTCCTCCCACGTCCAGCACTTCCCCATCTGCATCTCCAGACACTCCGACTCCACCTTCCAGCCCTGCCTGTGGCCCTGCTGACGCCAAACACAGGAGGGCCCACCTGCTCTTCTGTTAACATTTCAGTTTAGAACAGAGACCGACCCTGGAAACACAAAGAGAAACCTTCTTAAGTACGAATGTGCTCACAGCCCGGAAACTAATGTGGGGCCCCCATTGGGAGCCCCAGCTGCTCTGCTGATTAACCAGAACTCTCTGGGGGTGGGAGGTCAGGCAGGAGTGCTGAGCTGGAGAATCATGGAAGGTGTGCTTTGGCTTGCGGACCCCTAACACTCCCAGCGAGAACTGTCCTCACCTTCTCCACCTGCCCTTCCTGGAAGCCAGGACTCTACTGCCCCGGAGAGCCAGCTCCACTGTGTGCCCAGACTCAAGAGCTGAGAGGCCAGAGGTCAAGGGCTGGACTCCCCTGGGGGGCATCCTGAGCAGAACACAGAGGCCAGTCAGCTCAGTCCTAGGCTATAGCTGCCAAACAGTGGCCCCAGGACCACTCACTTGGTTTCCAAAGAAACTTGACCCTCACAGACAAAAAAAGTACCTACAACATGTACTGCCCAGGCACCCCGCCTGGACAAATTGATCAAATACCTGGTATCCAGCCTTCCTGTGCAGCAACCCCACCTTCATCCCCACCGACCCTTCTGTGTTAATACAGAACATGTGCTACTAACCAACATATGTGGGACTATCCATGTACCAGGTGAGCCCTGCCCCTCCACAGCACAGTGGTCACTCAGCCACCTGCTTGCTGTGAGTCTTCAGGTCACTGCATCTCTGAGTGTTTGGTCCTCTGAACATGGGGAGAGCCTAGGCCCAGCCTCATAGGGTTATTGTAGGGGCTCGGGGGGTTCTCCCTGGAAAGTGGTCTCTGGTTTCCTGGACACTGGAGAGGTCTGCTGGGGGTGGAGGGTGGGGGGCTGTGGCTGTGCTAATTTGCCATTTTCTCTTTCTCTTGAAAAAGTCTCATCATCATTTGTGATTCTCCTCTGGTCCTGGGCTAAGCTGTTTTCTTTTTTGATAAAGAGGGTAGACATCCATTAGGGGTCCCTGTCCTGGGTGAAGCCATATTAGAAATCCCAGGGGTGAGCAGTGGCACCCCAGGCTCACTCAGCTATCTAAGGGATTAGGGGCTGGTTTGGGCTCATTCATTCAGGAAATATATGAGAAGCCCTGCCAGGTACAGACACGTCTCTAGGCACTGACCATAATCCAGTGCACAGAGCAGACCCCAAGCCTGCACTCCAGACCTTCCTTCTAGTCGGGAGCAGTTCAGTCACACTAGGCTGCACAGGCTCACAGTGTCCACAGGACACCGGATGTGACGTCCTCCTGGCCTCCTCGAGGTATCGCTGCATCTTCCCATGTTTTGAAGAAGGGAGTGGACCTCTGGACCAGCACAAAACGTGAGTGGGCTTTGAATCAGAGTTGTGAGGAGAGTATGGGGCTGTGATTTTGAAATGCTAGCAAAACCCTGGATCCCACACAGCGGAAGATTTCTGCAAGAGGACAGAGGTTTGAGGGCTTCTCCTAGAAAAAAGGAAGAGAGTCAAATAGAGCTGTGCACGTGGATTGGGTGGTGCGGGTGACGGGGAGGGGATGTGGCTGCCCACACAGAGAAGAGCTCCCAGAGGCTGGGCTTAGGCAGGAGCACAGAGCCGCTCAGGTCAGTGCCCAGGGCCTGCAGTAGGAGGACGTCCTGGGGTGGGGTCTTGAACTGGGACTTCAGGGATGGAGATGGGAGCTTCCTTCCTTGGAAGGCACACAAAAGGCAGTCATGGTGGTAACATGGTCTTTTCCTGGATCTACAGAAGCAGCTCCAGAGCAAGATCCAGAAACACCTGAAGAGGAACCACCAACTCTGGTGCCCTCTCCTGAGCCAGAGCAGGCTCCAGGCACAGCTGTCACTGAGCTCCCAGATGTGGACCCACCTGTAGCTTGTGGGCAACTCGCCTCAGCTCCTGGGAGGCCTGTGGTCCCAGGTCCTGGGCGGCAGCTTGTGTCAGCTGCCATGGCAGACAGGGCATTCCCTCCCCAATAATAGCAGTTTTCAAAATGTTTGTGTTTATCTTACATATACTTTTAATTTGGTTTTTCTTATGCTATTGAGTAAAATAAAATGTATCTTGAATAAAATTTTATAAAATACCATTAACAAATTTAACTTAAATTACATAAAATTTAATTCTATGATCCTTCAAAGTGCCAATTTCAACATCATGAAGTACATTCACAATTTTCGGCCACCATCACATCATATCACAATCCCTCTCCAGAATATTTCATCCAGACCAATCCAGGTGGTAGCCGTCATTGCTCATCCTCCCCACTCAGCCCTGACAGTCCCTCATCTCTAAGTGTCTCCATGGATTTACCTTTTGTGGGTTTTCACTGAAGCATATGAGTCCTTTCCTGCCTGACTACGTAATGAATCAGATGAGAAGACTGACTGGGATTTGGTGACAATGAACACAATTTTTATTAAGAGGGAAAATCCCTAAGAGGCAAACATTATGTGCAAAAAGAAGCCTCAATATTAAATATTTGTACTACTTTGGGGTATGGACCACTGTGAGAATTATGACATGAGAGTTGTAAACCATCGGGAAATGCCGGGTCTCTGAGACCCTATAAAATCCTTCTTTTCCTGGACAGGCAGCGTTTACCTGTGGGTAGTATTTTGTTCTACTGTGCAGAGTGTAAAGATATGAAATTCAGATGTTTCTCTTTATCATCATATATTAAGTAATAAAATATATGATTTTTTTAAGATTTTAGAAAACTGTTTTTTAAAATATCGTTTTATTGATTTTAGAGACAGTGGATGGGAGAGGGATAGAGAGATAGAAACATAGATGAGAGAAAACCATTCAATGGCTGCCTCCTGCGTGCCCCCTAAGGGGATCCAGCCAGCAACCTGAGCATGTGCCCTAACCAGGAATCAAACTGGGAACTTTTTGGTTCATAGGTCAACACAAAACCACTGAGTCATATGAGCTGGGCAGAAAAAATAATGTTTTTTAGTTAAATAAGGATTTAAATGTGATCAAAAGAAGATACATTCACTCCTCCTACCAAGAAATAATTGCATGAACAAGAGGCTGCCATCTTTCCGGCTCGGTGCTGCGGGGTGTGGGTGTTGCTGGGAGCGGGTCTCAGGGCTGTGCTCCTGTGTGAGCTGACATCTCCGCAGGTGGCCATAGCACAGTCCTGTTCCCCCATTCATTCTCAGTGACCAACACAGACTCCTTGATGGGTCAAGTTCATGGCTAAGGTGTTCCATTGTAATCACCGAGAGGTCCATGCCCAGGAGGGTAGACAGTGGATGTTTTTGTTTGGGGCAGTGACAGGCAGTGAATGACCATATCTTACCTCTGTATACGCAAGGGTATGAAAAGGACGTATTTAAATGCTCCCAGACACACACTCACCGTATCCCAAGACCAGAGGCATCCACTCTAGAGCTGGCAGCCTCCTCAAACCCAAGGGCTCAGACCAAACAATGCTTTTCAGAATTTGAAGTTACCCTTTTCACCCTGAACTTAAACAACCGGAGGGTGCAGTGTAAAACAAAAGGGACACGCAGGGTTTCTATCTTGGGAGACACGCTGTGGGGGAGGGGATACAAACCTCCGACAGACACACAGCTCTAAGGAGAGGCGTGCAGAGACAGCCAGGCTGGTCCTGCTCTGATCTCCTGACGGTCCCTGTCGTCAGGTCTCCCAGTTCCAGTGAATTCCCACAGTCTCAGGAGCAGACCACTTGCTGCCAAAGATTCATATCGCCAACATGGCTCGACATGATTGACAGATGTCTCCAATACATCACATCTAAGGCCAAAAGATACTTAGCAAAGATAAGCATTTATACATGAATGGAGGGAGAGAGCAGGGGCTGGAGGTGGACACAGAAACTTGGCTCCACCATTTTACACATCTGTGTCACAAAGGACATCTTCCGATCCATGGATCACCTTGTATTAGTTAGTGGGAGGGGATTTTATTAGCTCCCAAATTAAAAAGAAAATAAAATCAAATATTCCTTTTAAATCTTTCAACTTTATCAAATACATTCCTAAGAAGGCAAACTTCTCTTTTTTAAGAGACATTTTATAGATTTTTAATTGAATTTATTGGAGTGGCCTTGCTTAATAAAATTATGTAGCTTCTCGGGGTACAATTCTATATCATTTGTTTATTGCATTTTGTGTTCTTCACCTTAAGTCAAGTGTCCTTCCATTACCATTTATCCCCACTATCCCCTCTACTGCCTTTCCCCATGCCCCTTCCCTTCTGGTAATCAGCATGCTATTGTCTGCGTCTATGGAGTCTTTTTTTGTTGGTTTGTTTCTCTTTTTCTTGATCCCTTCACCTTTAAAAAATATTTTTACTGATTTTGAGAGAAAGAGAGAGCAAGGAGACGAGAAAGAGAGAGAGAGAGAGAGAGAGAGAGAGAGAGATCAATGAGATGTGAGTCAAATATCCAGAGGCTGCCTCCTGCACCCGCTACTGGGACCCGTCTAGCAACCCCTTTATGAGCCCTGACCTGGAATCCATCCAGCAACCTGCAGGTGCTTCTGCGATGCCCAAACAACTGAGCCACACCATCCAGGGCTTCCTTCACCTTTCCACCCTGTTCTGCAGCCCCCCGCTCACCTGACAGTTTCCAGTCTGTTCTCTTTCTTTGATAGATGTAAGTGCCTTGGTATCTCATTCATTTTCCCTTTCTAATGAAAGTTAAATTAGGTATGTGACCCTGGCAGATTTTTTTTCTTTTAACCTAAAAATTGGAGGGTGTACATCTCTTTCTATAATAGACTACAGTTGATTTGATTTGATATAGTGACTTCTACTTTTTAAAATTTTGTTAGTGGATACCTAGTTAAATAGTAGAATGGCATACTTAACCCTTCATTTCTCTACTTAGAGAGTCAAGAACAAAACAGTAACTTGAGTTCCCTTTATGCCACACGAGGATTAGAATGTGTTTTCTGCCCTGCATTCCGTTCCAGTCTCCAAATTTATGGTCTTTGCTAAATTATCCAGAGATTTAAGAAGCTGTGTTCATATTTGTGCTGAAAAATGCTAG
Source organism: Myotis yumanensis (assembly GCF_028538775.1). Taxonomy (NCBI): domain Eukaryota; kingdom Metazoa; phylum Chordata; class Mammalia; order Chiroptera; family Vespertilionidae; genus Myotis; species Myotis yumanensis. The sequence goes on along the minus strand of NW_027223767.1, from coordinate 17,405,501 downwards.
TGGAAAATACTTTCACAATTTTCATTTAATTCTGCAGATATATTTACCATAGAAATAACCCGTGTATAGATTTTGAGTTGTGAAAAATTCCTCTTAAAACTAAAAATTTTCCCACGTTGGAGTGCCTCAAAACGGACCAATGAGGAGAGAACCAGTAGTCAAGCAGTTAAGAAAGCGTTACAATATTTCAGGTGGAAATGATGGTGGTCAAAAGTAAGGCTCTGGGACAATGATTAGAAAAGTTATGTGAATTATTTTAAATAAAGAACCAATGATCAGATGTAGAGGCGAGGAATAAACGGGGTGAGTGTGCCTGTGAGCATCCCAACGTGTAGGGAACCCATAAATAAATCTGGATGTACTTCAAGGATTATTGACTCAAACTGATTGGTGCATAGACTGAAAAATACTCCATAATAATCTTAAGGTTATTAGGAGTTAAGGTTAAACTAGGATGGGGCCCTAATCGATAGGACCATGGCGTTAGACGGGAGGAAGAAATAGAGAGGAACGCTCTCTCCCCCGCCATGTGAGGACACAGTGGGAAGGCAGCTCTGTGAGCCAGGAGGAGAGCTCCCACCACAACCTGACCACATCAGCACCCAGATCTCAGACTTCCAGCTTCCAAAACTGTAAAGAAATATATTTCTGTTGTTTAAACTACCCGGGCAACCCAGCACGTGCCCTGACTGGGAATTGATAATTTTTTTATAGAGGCCTGAGCTGACTAATACAATCCATTAGTATTTCCTCATTGGAAATTATTTTTCCCCCAAGATTTTCGAGGAATAATCAACAACTATTCCTTCAGGTATTATTAAATGTAGTCACTACCCTGTACATTAGATTTTCAGAACTTATTCATCTTATACCTGAAAGGTGTACCCTTTGACCTAGATCTCCCCATCCCCCCCCCCCCCCCCCCCCGTCGCCCCCCTGCTCCCCCCCGAACCTCCCAGTTAGCTCCTGGCAACCAAAATTCTACTCTCCATTTCTGACATTGGCTTTAAAAAAAAGATTCCACATACAAGTGATACTGAGGAGATAGAAGAGGGATTGGTAGTTAGGGACAGGATCATGGGAGGAAAGGAAATAGGGAAGTCCAAGAGTGACAGGATACAGGTTGCTGACTAGGTGCTAAGGCAGCCCAGTGGGCGAAACCCAGCTAGGAGAGAGCTGCTGGGGAACCCAACTGGGCAGGGAAGACTAACACCCCTAGACAGAGAGCTTGCTCTACCCCTAGACAGGAAGCTTCCTCTACTCCTAGACAGGGAGCTTCCTCTACCCCTAAACAGAGAGCTTCCTCTACCCCTAGACAGAGAGCTTCCTCTACCCGTAAACAGAGAGCTTCCTCTACCCCTAGACAGGGAGCTTCCTCTACCCCTAGACAGGGAGCTTCCCCTACCCCTAGACAGGGAGCTTCCCCTACCCCTAGACAGAGAGCTTCCTCTACCCCTAGACAGGGAGCTTCCCCTACCCCTAGACAGAGAGCTTCCCCTACCCCTAGACCAGTGATGGTGAACCTTTTGAGCTCGGTGTGTCAGCATTTTGAAAAACCCTAACTTAACTCTGGTGCTGTGTCACATATAGAAATTTTTTGATATTTGCAACCATAGTAAAACAAAGATTTATATTTTTGATATTTATTTTATATATTTAAATGCCATTTAACAAAGAAAAATCAACCAAAAAAATGAGTTTGCGTGTCACCTCTGACACGCGTGTCATAGGTTCACTATCACTGCCCTAGACAGAGAGCTTCCTCTACCCCTAGACCAGCGGTTCTCAACCTGTGGGTCGCGACCCCATTGGCAGTCAAACAACCCTTTCACAGGGGTCACCTAAGACCATCCTGCATATCAGATATTTACATGACGATTCATAACAGTAGCAACATTACAGTTATTTTTTTAAAATATATTTTATTGATTTTTTTACAGAGAGGAAGGGAGAGAGATAGAGAGTTAGAAACATCGATCAGCTGCCTCCTGCACATCCCCCACTGGGGATGTGCCCACAACCAAGGTACATGCCCTTGACCGGAATCGAACCTGGGACCCTTCAGTCCGCAGGCCGAGGCTCTATCCACTGAGCCAAACCGGTTTCAGCAACATTACAGTTATGAAGTAGCAACGAAAATAATTTTATGGTTGGGTCACAACATGAGGAACTGTATTTAAAGGGTCAGAAGGTTGAGAACCACTGCCCTAGACAGAGAGCTTCCTCTACCCCTAGACAGAGAGCTTCCTCTACTCCTAAATAGAGAGCTTCTTTGGAAGAACCAATCAGAAGTCAGCAGGGTATATATATATCCCTAGACAGAGTGCTTCCACAGCAACCCACTAGGGTCCCTCCATGCTAGAGGGAGTCTGTCTAACTCTCAACAAACTTTGCTTTTGTTTTCACTTACCTCTTTGTCCATGAACTCATGCTTAGATTTCGAGAGACAATGAACCTGGATCCGAACACAGCAATTTGATTTCAATACCACACAGAATTTGTCTCTCTTTGGTTGGCTTATTTCACTCAGCATGATTCCATCAAATTCCATCCACATTGTCACAGTGGCAATAATTTCTTCTTTTTGTGCCTGAAATATCTATCTATCTATCTATCTATCTATCTATCTATCTATCTCTATATATATAAAATTAAATATGTTTTTATTGATTTTAGAGAGAGGAAGGGAGAGGGAGAGAGAGAAATATCAATGATGCAGAGAATCATTGATTGGCTGCCTCCTTCATAGACCCGGAATCAAACCGTGACCACCTGGTTCATAGGTTGACACTCAACCACTGAGCCACACTGGTGGGGCCTGATTAATATTTTTTTTTCATATGCACATGCCACATTTTTAAATCCAATCATCTGTCAGATGGTAGAAAGGATTCCCCTACCGCCCTTCTAATACTGATGCTTGATTTCAGACATCTAGCCTTTAGCACTGTGAACAATGAATTCCCATTGTTTTAAGCCACCCAGTCTGTAGTCCTTTGTTATGGCAGCTCTAGGAAACTAATATATCGGACCTTCTTTGCTAGTGAGACTAGGTTCTAGTGAAGTTACTTAGATGAATAATTTAACACCTCGGAAGAAGACCTTCTCCCAGAGATCATTCATTTCTTTCCAAGGTGATTCGTTTCTGCTTCTGGTGGTTCCTGGCGGCTGTCTGTCTTAGTCTGTTCAGACTGCTAGACTATCATAGACTGGATGGCATATAAACAACAAAAATTTATTTCTCATAGTTTTGGAGGCTGGAAAGTCCAAGACCAAGGTGCCAGCAGATTCAATGCCTGATAAGGGCTCACTTCCTGGTCCATGTCATAGTTGGCCATATTTCCATTGTGTCTTCACACGACAGAAGGGATGAATGGCAGAAGGGGTGAGGAAGTTCTTTGGGGGTCACTTTTATATATTTTTTAAATCCTTACCTAAGGATGAGGATATTTTTCCTATTGATTTTAGAGAGAGAGGACGGGAGGGGGGAGGGAGGAGAAACAGATAGGGAAGAGAGAGAGAAACATCCATGTGACAGAGACATATCGATCGGTTGCTTCCCACACACTACCAGATTTGGGACGAGGACCGGACCTGCAACCCTGGTATGTGTCTTTGACCAAGAATTGAACCTGTAACCCTCCAGTGTGCAGGCCTATGCTCTAACCACTGAGCACACTGGCCAGGGCTCTGGTGTCATTTTTAAAGGGCACTGATCCCATTCATGAGGCCTCTACCCTCATGAGCTAATCACCTGCCAAAGGCCCCACCTCTGAATACCATCACAATAAGACATTTGAACTTTGGTGGGGACACAAAAATTCAGCCCATAACAGTGGCACTACCAGTCCAACACAACTTTAAACTGGTTCAAGGCTTAAAGATTTCTGACCACCAAGAGCATGTGTGCCTAGGCTGAAAATTAATGTGAAGGCTGGTTCTTCCATGAATGTAATACTGCAGTAGTAGTTTTCCTCTTTTAGTTGAGAATTATTTTTTAAAGTATATTTAATTTTGCTGTAGATTTTTATTGATGTTTTAGCTTCTACTATCATTTATAATTTTTATGTTTAGAAAAATGTTTCTGAATGATGAAGAGCCTTAACATTCACACATTACATCCCTAAGCCAACAATGCAAGCCTAACAATGGAGTGTCAACTTCTAGTAAGACCACCAAGTCTATAATTCTTTGCAGTGAGACTAAATAGCAGATACAATGGGAGAGCAAGAGAGTGACACTGGAGGTAGCAGGTGTATGTGGATCTCAGTGCTACAAGCTGAGCTATTGGAGTGGAGCTGAGGCTGCTATTATTGAGGGTTGAATGCTTCGGGCTCAATCCTAGAGCAGTCTGTGGTATATTTGAAACAGTATCACAAACAACAGGAGCTAAAAGTATATTGTTTGGGGAAGAGGGATTGATTGGAAGGGGGTGTGAGAGTAAGTCACACCGAATAATTGTTGACATCATGTACCTTAGAATCAGATGAATACAAGTTTGCATCCCAATTCCTCAAAGTTCTAACTCTGTGGCCTTAGGCAAATTACTGAATCACTCTGAACCTCAATTTATTTATCTGTAAAATGGAAATAATAAAAGGGGTCTACTTCAGGGAATTGTTTAAAGGGTTGGTTGTGATTCAGTGCATATAAAGCTCACGGTATGGTGTAACATACATGGCCAGCACATGACAAATGTTACCAATTGTTATGTTAGTGACAACATTCGTGGTCTCCTACTAGGAACTTTGTGTATTACTTCATTTAATCCTCCCAGCAACCTGAAGAGGGGATAGTACTCTCATTCCAAAGGCAAGAATACTGGGGTCCAAAGGGGTTCAGTAGCTGCTAGTAACAGGAGAGCAGATCTATTCTTCTACAAAGTCCAGAAGAGGGTAGGCTCTCACATGGACGATGGGAGTAATTCACTGAGGAGGACATGAGCGTCCAAGGGCTGCACTACACAACCTCTCCAAATTCCTGTCTTTCCTCCTCTCTCCCACTAGGCTGTCATCTTCTAAGGTCCTGGCCCAGAAGCTAGTGGTAGGGTGCATCTTCCCAGGGGCCCCCGGGCCCTCCCAGCACAGCACAGTGCTCCCGCCCCCTCTCAGAATCATTATGGGACTCCCACAGCACGGTCTCTGTGGCCCTCACTAACAAGGCCCTGGGTGAGAATGTACGTTGTTCCTGAGAATTTATTAAGAATTTGACGTTTGAAAAGGTTTCTCCAGTTTTTGCCTCCTTTCTTGGGTTTCTCCCTCATCTCCAGCTTCAGAAGTCAGCTTGCCTCTGCCCACAGGTCCTATGTGGACTAGACCTCTGAGAGAGCCAAGTTCCCTGGGTGACAACTCCCCTATGTCCTAGGCGTTAAGTGGAGTTATTACAGTAACTGCCCAAATTATCCCGCAGATTAATATGGAAAGGGGGGTAAGAATGTTTGGAAAGTTTCTAAATCACCACAGAGTCATGAGGCCCCACTGCTTGGCCGCTGTAGTATTAATTAGGGCTTGTATCATCTACCTGTCCTTAGCTCTTCCCCTATTCTTCTCCCCCTTCTTGGGCTAATTTTGAGGTCCCACGAGGATAACCCTACGGTGGAGAAGTCCACGTCAGAGATGATCTCAGCCTCTCTTTATCTCATTTCCATATATATAGCCCCTTATCTGCCTCCTGAGTAGCTGACGGAGCTTGGGCAGGCTGTTGCTCCTTTTACATCCGTTTCCATAAAACATTGCTGGCCTCCGCACCAACACAAAGTGAGTTCTTCCGTGGCCCTCCCTCTGCCACCATGTAACAGGGAAGGGACTTTAGTTGTTATTGAGTAGTAAAACCTCCTGGGTTTATACATGCAACAACCAAGGTCTCACAAGCAAAAATCAGAGGCTTGCTCAGGATGACATATCAGGTGAGTGAAAGAACTGGGACTATGACCCAGAGATTGGAGTTCCTCCTTCAGGCATCTTTACCAGTTCCCTCTCTTTTAGATGAAAGCTTATTATTTTTAAATTTTTTATTAATTTTTATTCTGTAATGGGTGAACAGGATGAGATTCAGTGTTCCACTTCCCTTATTGGGGACTCAATCCTTATTGGGAAGCCCGACCAGGTCGCTAAGACCAACCTTAGTGCGTGAAGGACCTAGTGGAACTTCAGAGCAGGGTGTGGTCACAGCATAATAGACAGCCTGAAGCACAGAATTGCAGGACCCGAAGAGTAGTGGTCTAGAAGGGATCTCTTGACTCTGATCACTCTTGTGATTTCATCAGCACGGGTGTCCTGGATGGATAGTCCAGTGGACAGCCCAGAATTTAGAAGTTCTCATGTAAGCTTCATCCTTTATTGACTAAAGACTAGTCAGCAGCTCATGATTTACTTATTTTTAAGGACTATTTCTTCTGTTATAGAAAATATATGGAAAATTTATATAAAACGGTGTCAGTGTGTGGATTGCTACAACTGTATGCCCCATATAGACACAAGGAGCCATCTCTACAGCACTAACCTTGTGCCTTTTACACAACTCTACTGCCTCCAAATCATATCAATTCTTCAAAGTCCAGCACAAATCCCAACCTGTCCAGAAGCCCTTTCCTCACTTCTGTAGGCCACAATGATGCCCTCTTTGTCAGAATATATTAATTTATCTATGAATGGAACATAGCTAAAATGAATTTATGTATATACTTCTTAAAGTTGAATCAGATTTGAATCTTATCCTAAAAAGGACGGTAGGAAGTACACTGAGTCACTAACTGATTGGGCCAGCAGGTGAAGTGGCGAGTACCATATAGAAGACAAAGTGCAGCTGGAACGTTGAAGATGTAAATATCACTTTAAGGTGGGCACAGATCAGGGAGGTATTTCTGGAGGAGGGAGCATTTGAGCTCAGAGAAGGAAATTCTGTATAGAGGAAATAGCATGAGTAAAGATGGGGATATAGGAAGTCACAAAGTTTGCAATCTGATGACATGCAGTTGCTGACTGTGACCGTGACCCTCCCAAGGCACTCATTTGGACTTCAGCTACTGCAACCTGGGGTCTACAGGGGTACAGCTACAGTGATTGTGGGACTGGGTCTTTGAGTCGTAAGAATGAGTCAGAAATAGATTTCGAGAGAATTGCAGGAGAAGGACATGGCCTTATGATCCTTGAGATACCTTGGATTTCTTAGAGCAGCAGTATGTGTAAAGGTTAAGGGCAGGCTCTGGAGTCAGACTACATGGGTTAAAATCCTGCCTCTGTCACTTGCTTTATGTGACTTAAGGCCCACCCCCGGCGGGATTAAAAATGGTATTCATCTAATAGGGAGGTTGTGAGGAATAAGTGAGTTAATACATGCAAAGCACTTAGACCTGTACAGGGCGCCTAGTCCAGAGTCAGTGTCTTGGGAACTGTTAGCTATGATTATTATCAGGGAATGCTCCCAGGAAAGTCTGTCAGTATTAAAGATATTGGGGCAGGCTGTGTAGTAGAAATCACAGGGGAAGTGGTTTCTGGTTTCTCTTTTGTTCAGTTAGTTTATTGCAGTGGTTCTCAACCTTCCTAATGCCGCGACCCTTTAATACAGTTCTTCATGTTGTGGTGACCCCCCATTTCATTGTTACAAATTGAACATAATTAAAGCATAGTGATTAATCACAAAAACAATATGTAATTATATATGTGTTTTCAGATGGTCTTAGGTGATCCCTGTGAAAGGGTCGTTAGACCCCCAAAGGGGTCGCGACCCACAGGTTGAGAACCGCTGGTTTATTGTGATGTGGCACTTAATAGGTATGTCTTGATCATGCACAGGAGGTGGTACTTTGTAAAATATTATTAGAATAAATTGTATTAATTTAGACACATTAGAAAGTAGAGAAGAGTAGAAGAAAGATAATAAAAATCACCTGTATTATACCTCAAATGACGGATGCATTTTGGTATTCCCTTCAAGTCTTGTTTCTCTGTGTGTGAGTGTGAGTGTTGAGTATTTTTGTGTTAATATTTAAATAATATTATGTAGTATAGTTTTGCAGTATTAGGGTGCTTAATATTTTTCTGCTGCAGGGGATTTTATATACTATGTGATATTCTACTCATTAAAGTTTAAACAAAATTTATTTCTACAGTTTTATGAGCCTAGAGCTTGCCACTAGAGTAATTACTTATTTGACAAATTTTTTCATTTTTCCCCTCTGTTTTATTTGGCTTTTGAGACTATTTAAAATATATTTTAATTTACATTGTCCTATAATTGTGCCTATTTTACTTAAATTTTTTATTTAAGTAATATAGAGTCATAGGGAGTATGCTCTTAAAATTTATTTTTTCTTGTGTATCTCTGGCTGTAATATTTTCTATTTGTAATTGTTTGCATTTACGCATTTTTTTTCTTGCTTATACTTACTTGCCCAGATATCAGCTTATTGGCTTATTTAAATGGATTTACTTTTCTTTTGTTTTTCTAACATACTGTTTACTCATTCATTCTATCACTCTGTCTCCCACTAACTCAGTCTTCTTCCCCAGAGAAGACCAATACTTTCAGTGTCTTGAGTATTCTTCTGGAGATATATATATTATAAACAAAAACTATATTATATTATATTATATTATTTATATTATATTATTTATATTACTAGGGGCCTGGTGCACAAAGATTTGTGCACAGGGGGAAGGGGGAGTCCCTCAACCGACCTGCACCCTCTCCAATCTGGGAGCCCTCAGGGGAGCCCTCTCCAATCCGGGAGTTTCTGTCTGTCTTTGCAATAATATGAATGAATTGTCTGAGACCCTCAACCCAATTTGGTTTGTTGCTCACAGAATAATAGAGGCATTTTTTTTATTTGCTTCATTGGTGGAGATTTCCTGGAAGTTTTAGGATATCTTCCCTTTAATTTTTCCTAGACACTCTGATTTTACTTATGTCTCTCACCTTTGCTTTCCCTCCATCCCCCACTGCAACAGTAACTTACTCCAGGCTCACTTTGCTCTAGTGTCTAGGAGATCCATCTGCCACCAGAACTATGATTCCCAGCATTCCTGGTGCTCCCCGTGCTCTGGACTTCCGCTTTGGGTCCTGGGGCTGCCATCAGAACTACTATTCCCAGAATTCCTGGTGCTCTCCACACTGGGAGCAACCAAGGAAGCCACGGCCTCCCAAGCCTCCTGCTCTCCTGCTCTGCTCTCCGCCTGGTGTCCAAGGGAGCCACATCCCCCCAAGGGAGCGACCGAGGGAGCGACTGAGGGAGCCAATTCCCCCCAAGCTGCCAGCTCTCCTGCTTCTGCTCTCCTGTGTATGCAAGTTAGCCACCATCTTTGTCAGGCTAATTTGCATATTCACCCTGATTGGCTGGTGAGCGTAGCAAAGAGATCGTCAATTTACATGTTTCTATTCTATTCTATTCTATTCTATTCTATTCTATTCTATTCTATTCTATTCTATTCTATTAATCAGTGTGCCTATGTGTATTCTTTTTCTCCTTTTCAATGTAAACCAAAGCATACTATATTCATCCTACAAGTTGTATTTTACATTTAATAATATGGCTTTGATATCTTTCACATTAGCACAGACAGAGCTGTTTTCCATAGCTGCATAGTATTCTTTTGTAAGGATATACCATTATGAATTTAGCCAGTCCTCTGTTAAAGAACAGTTAGGTTATTTTCAATGATTTGCTATTACAAACAGTGCTGCAACAAACAGCCTCATGCATATGTCACTTTTTAAATGTGCCCATATATCTGTTAGATAAATTCTCAGAAGTGGAATTTCTGGGTGAAAGGACAAACACACTAGTAATTTTGAAAAATATTGCCAAATTTTCCTTGTTCCTTTTCAATTCTACCTTGCAACTACCATGCACATTCCCCTTGTGGCCAACCCTAACCTGGAATCATACAGAGAATGGAATTTGGGAATGTAGTTCCACCTTAGCTAATTTGCTGGAAGTTTTAAATTTTTATAGATCAGTCAATTTTGGTTATTTTTAAGTTTTTTCTATATTTTGAGTCATCCTTATACTATTAAAATTCCACATTTCCCCCCAATAATTTTAATTTTGCATTTAAATATTTGATCCATTTAGAATGTTATTTTTGCAAAATATATGAGGTACATATACAACTTATGTTTTTCCAAGATAGCTATGTTATTGCTTATATTCATAGTACTTATTGCATAGTACATTTTCCCATTCATTTAAGATGCCACTTACCTCATGTATTAAATTCCAACATTATCTTAGGTCTATTCCTGGACTTGTCATTTTTTTAAAGCTTATAAAATGTCATTTTATTTTCATTTTTTCTTAGCTTTTTTGAAGTATGACTGACAAATAAAATTAAAATATGCTTGAAATGTACAACATAATGATTACATACATTTACATTGTGAAAGGATTCCTACAATCAAGTTAATGAACACATCTATCACCTCACATAGTTACATTATTTTATTTTATTTTTTTTTGGTGAGAACATTTAAGTTCTCTTAGCAAATTTCAATGATGCAATGCAGTATTATTAACAACTAGAGGCTCGGTGCACTAATTTGTTCATGGGTGGGGTCCCTTGGCCTGGCCGGTGATCGAGGCCGATTGGGGCCGTCTGACCCAGTCCTGATCAGCCAGACCCCAGCAGCAAGCTAACCTACTGGTCGGAGCGTCTGCCTCCTCGTGGTCATAGTGACTGGCTGAGTGGTCAACAAACAGTCGACCAATTGGTCGGACACTTAGCATATTAGGCTTTTATATATATAGATAGTCACCATCTTATACATTTAATCCTTAAACTTCATTCTTCTTTTAACTAAATGCACCCTTTTTCCAGCCTCTCCCTATTTCTTATAGTTCTTTTCTAATTTCTTGATTTGATTTTTTAATCAATGTTCTTTCTTTTTGTTAATATATTTACTTAAGGTTATACATTTTCTTCTGAACATTGATTTAGTGATAATTCTTTAGTGTGTATTGATTTCATTATCTCCCCTTTTCCTTCCACAGACATTATTTATTTTTAGTTTTGATTCCCTCTTTGGTCCAACTGTTTCTTAAAGATTTTTTAAAATATTGGGATTTATTGGTAAAAATTGTTTTCCTTTAAATTGGATTGTGATTAAATATTATTGTCTGAATTATTTATGTTTTAAGGATTTGCTAAATTTCTGGTGTATATATGCTCTTTCGGGAGGGTGAATGTTTTATAGGCATTTGAAAAAAGTGAGTATAAGAGAAAAAAAGAAAAAGATGAGCATATCAGTTCTACCTCTTGAATAATTAATTATATTGATGTCTTTTATAGCCTTGCTTTTCTGTCAAAGTAACTCTATTATAAAAGTCACTAAAATCCACTAGCTATTATTCTATTTCTGCTTGAAATCCTGCACTTTTCGCTGTACATATCAATACCAGATATTGGGAGCATTCATTTGCATAACTATTATGTCTTCTGGCACATAATAGGGATGAGTTACTTTAGCATTTCCCTGTCGGTAATCAATGTAGATAGGTAACAGGCACTGTTTTCTTTACCTCTCACCCCAGCTCTATGTTTTGTCTACAGCCTGCAGATACAGCCTGCCTGTGAGATTTGTCATTTAGCTCTCCCCTGCTTCTTGAATCCAACTCAGGATCACAGAGGTAATGATGCCACACTATGCACCCTACACCCATTATTGCAAAGAAGGGCTTTTGGTTGTATTCCCTAGTGAGTGCCCTTTTGTTATGGAAATTATACTTGTCTAGACTTTCCTATGGTCATGGATTTTTCTCTTTCTTCCACTTTCTTATTTAACCTCCACTATTCTTGAAGTCGTCTGATCTAGTTTGTGCATTAAGAGTTTTGGATATTTGCTAGTTTTATTGAAGATAGAATCTAATTTGTATTCTTGTTTTGTTTGTATTGAGAAGAGATTTGAGAAGAGAAAATTCCAGATTTACTCTGCTATGTTTAAATCAGAAATACACGTTCTACTTATTTATTTTTCCCAAGGGTTTTGCCCTTCATAATCTCTACTAATAGATTCTTTCAGCTAATACAGGGAGAGAAGTCCAGATGATGATGTCACCTGTCCATGTACCTAAGAATGAAGAAAGCCATTGAGGTAAATGTCACAAGAGAGTTAATAGCTGTGGTGTGTCTTTGGGAGTAGGAAAGTCCTTACTTGGAGAACGGGTACTGAGTAAAAGCCTCAGCATATAGAAAAAATATTTTTTTTCTTTTTGAATAAATATATCAAGAGGAATGATTCTTTATCTCCTTGGATGTTTTCCTGCAGGAACTAATGCAGCCAAAATCTGGGGCCAATGGAACAACTATTACTGAGTTCCTTCTATTGGGCTTGGTGGAGACACCGGAGCTGTGGCCTCTTATCTTTGTGCTCTTCCTGTTTGCCTACCTGGTCACAGTTGGGGGTAACCTCAGCATCCTGGCTGCTGTCTTGATGGAGCCCAAACTCCACACCCCCATGTACTTCTTCCTGGGGAACCTATCCTTGCTAGACATTGGGTGCATCACAGTCACTGTTCCCTCAACGTTGGGTCGCCTCTTGTCCCACAAGCGTGAAGTTCCCTATGGAGCTTGCCTCACACAGCTTTTCTTCTTCCATCAGTTGGCTGGTGTGGACTGCTTCCTGTTGACAGCCATGGCCTATGACCGATTCCTGGCCATCTGCCGGCCCCTCACCTACAGCATCCGCATGAGCCATTCAGTCCAGTGGATATTGGTGGCTGTGTCCTGGGCCTGTGCCCTCACCAATGCACTGATCCACACTATTGCCCTAACTACACTCAACTTCTGTGGTCCCAATGAAGTCAATCACTTCTACTGTGACCTGCCACAGCTCTTCCAGCTCTCTTGCTCTAGTACCCAACTCAATGAGGTGCTGCTCTTTGCTATGAGTTTCGTAATGGCAGGTGTACCTGTGGTTCTCATCATCACCTCCTACATCCACGTGACAGCTGCAGTGCTACGAATCCGCTCAGTGGAGGGCAGGAAGAAAGCCTTCTTCACATGTGGCTCCCATCTCACTGTGGTTTGCCTCTTCTATGGAACTGGTATCTTCAACTACATGCGTATGGGTTCAGAGGAGGCTTCAGACAAAGACAAAGCTGTTGGAATTTTTAACACTGTCTTCAACCCCATGCTGAATCCAATTATCTACAGCCTCAGGAACCCTGATGTGCAGGGTGCCCTCTGGCGGGTAATCACAGGGAAGCGGTCACTGACTTAATAAGGGTTCCACTGTCACTTCCTCCTATTCTTTTTTTGGACTAAAGGAGAAATCCTCTGGGGGCAGTAACTAGGACAAATGATTCAGAACTGCTTCTATTTCTCTGAGCATAAGGATTTTTTTCTTTTTTGGTAGGGGTAATAGTTATTGCTTCCCAAAGAACCCCTGCCCAGGTATAGTTTATAAATATGTAAATTAATGCTGTCACTTCCCTTGACAAATTACAATTTCAGTCACTGTGAGCTCCCTTCTCTGGGTAGAAGTGAAACCTTAGAAGCCCTGAATGCCTACAGGTTCAAGTCCCATAGGAAATGACTCTTTGGTTGGTTATAGACTGGGTTTCCCAAATATTCCTGCAAATTCTCCCCACCAGAGGGTCATCTGATTCCCTGGAGTTCAGGTATAGTTGGTCTGTTAATAAAACATAGGCCTAGAGATCAGGATTATTTTATTTGTCTCGTCAGGCTTCTATAAGTCTAAAAATGCAGCGCATCTCTTTCTATCACACAAAGATGCCCTGGAATATAGAGGGGACAAATGGGAACTAAATGGTCATGTGTTCTCTAGTAACTCTGGAGAGCATGATTCCTGTGTGCAAATTAAAAAGAAATCCTCATCTTAGGATATGTTTAACGATTTTACAGAGAGGGAAATAGAAAGTGAAATATTGGTGTGAGGTAGAAACATTGTTCGTTTGCCTCCCATAGGTGGACCCACTGAGGTTCAAAGACACAACCTAGATATGTGCCCTGATTGGGAATTGAACACACAATCCTGAAGAATGTCAGAAGACACATTCTTCTTCTGTGTCCTCAGGGGTAGGCCCACTGACCTCAGTCCAACTGCAGATCTTGAAGTGACCCCATAATCCAGCTCCTACCCTTTGAAGCATAGGCTAGGAACACTTGCCCACCCAGTGACTTGGAGGAAGACAGGGTCTCACAGGTAGTTCTGCCAAACTTGGTCTGACTGTGGTTCTTGCAGAAGCCCTATAACCAGTATTGAATTTCAGAGAGACATCTCAGCAGTTTATTGGGACCAGCTCCAGGCATCCCTGCCAGAAGATTAAACCCTTAAATCCTGAAAAGTGCCCCCATGTCAATAAACTCTTCCTGTTCAGCCTTACATTCTATCTACTCCTTCATTCCTCATGACCTGTTCCCATGTTGCTCCTGTATAAACTGTAGGAACTTCCAGTTTATGCCATGATATAGTAGCCAGTGTATTAGTTTCTTATTACTCCTTTATCAAATTACCATAAAGTTGGGGACTTAAACCAATAGGAATTTATTTGCTTATGGTCAATCCAAAATGAGACCTACAGGGCCAACTTCAAGGTGTCAGCAGGGAAAATTCTTCCTGGAGGCTCCAGGGGAGAATCCATCCTTTGTCTTGTGGCCACATCACTCCCATCTCTGCTTCCATCATCTTATTGCCTTTTTTTCTTCTGTAATAAAATAATTCTATTTGTCTATTATAAGGACTCTTGCTTTTTGGGCTCTCTTGAATAATCTAGGACAAGCTCCCTAGCTGAAGACCCCTAACAATTTACAGTCTTTTTCACCATATCAAAAGTTGATTTTAGGAATTAGGACCTGGATTTGTTTGGGGGCCATTATTCAGCGTGCCACAGCCAGCTATGGGTATTCTTTTCAGGAGATAATTATTTCCTGTTGGATTATAGGTGGGATTTTCTTATGCCTAGACCTAACCCTAATTTTTCTGGAGGCACTGAGGACAAATCGGATTGACAGCTGGCTGACCTGGGTCCATCATTCTGTTTCTTCAAGACTTCTAAGAAAGTTAACAAAAACCACCCTTTATTTTTAATACTCCACTATTCTTGTAAGCAACCAAACAACCAGTTGACTGGTCACTATGATGAGCACTGATCACCAGCAGGCACATGCTCAACACAGGAGCTGCCCCCTGGTGGTCAGTGCGCTCCCACAGCCAACATCCTGTGGCCAGTCAACCTCTTGTGGTCCCTCCCACTGGCTGGCTCTGATAGACCCTGATAGGACTGGGCGAGGCAAACCCGATTGGCCCCAATCACAGGCTAGGCCAGGGGTGGGCAAACTTTTTGACTCGAGGGCCACAATGGGTTCTTAAACTGGACCGAAGGGCCGGAACAAAAGCATGGATGGAGTGTTTGTGTGAACTAATATAAATTCAAAGTAAACATCATTACATAAAAGGGTACGGTCTTTTTTTTTTTTTAGTTTTATTCATTTCAAACGGGCCTGATCCGGCCCGCAGGCCGTAGTTTGTCCACGGCTGGGCTAGGCTGAAGGACCCCATGCATGCATGAATTCATGTACTGGGCCTCTAGTCTATCTACACTAATAAAAGAGAAACATGGTAATTAGCGTACGACCGCTACCCTTCCCATTGGCTAATCAGCATATCCTTATGCAAATTAACTGTCAGCCAAGATGGCGGCCGGCAGCCAGGCAGCTGGAAGCGAACATGAGACTTGCTTGCTCCAGTGACTGCAGACTCCAATGTTCCCCGCCTGACTTGCCGGCCTCTGAGCTGGCAGTTTGAAACATTCTAACAAATATAGGCCGGGATCTCAGAGCTGGAGTTATACATTGTTTCAATTATAGAACGCAAACAAACCAGATACCTGCTCTCAGAGCTAGAGCCAGAGCTAAAGCTGGCCCAGAATAAAATTTAAAAAAGGAGCACTTGGGAGGTTCAATCAACAACCGCCAGCCTGAAAGCAGCCCTCAGCCCCTCACTCAGACTGGCCAGGCACCCCAGTGGGGACCCCCACCCTGAAGGGTGTGTGACCAGCTGCAAACAGCCATCATCCCCTCATCCAGGCTGGCCAGGCACCCCAGTGGGGACCCCCACCCTGATCCAGGACACCCTTCAGGGCAAACCAGCTGGCCCTCAGGCCTCTATCCTATATAGTAAAAGGGTAATATGCCTCCCAGCACCGGGATCAGCGGAGCCGCGAGGCCTCCTGGCACCGAATCAGCGTGACGGGGGCAGCGCCCAAGCCCCCTGATCGCCCTGTGGCTATGTGTGTGACAGGGTGCGGCATCCCAACCCCCTGATCGGCCCTGCTCTGTGTGTGACAGGGTGCGGCGGCCCAACCCCGCCCCCCATAGGCCCTGCTCTGTGTGTGACAGGGTAGAGCCATAACCTCCCCATCGGCCCTGCCCTGAGTGTGACAGTGGCTGTGCCCCAACCCCCTGATCGGCCCTGCTCTGTGGGTGATAGAGGGCGGTGCCCTAACTCTCCTATCGGCCCTACTCTGCGTGACAGGGGGGAGCTCCCCAACCCCCTGATGGGCCCTGCTCTGTGCGTGACAGGGTACGGAGCCCCAACCCCCCTGATGGTCCCTGCTCTGTGCGTGACAGGGGGTGGTGCTGCAACCTCCCCATCGACCCTGCCTTGAGTGTGATAGGGGGCGGTGCCCCAACCCCCCAATCAGCCATACCCTGAGCGTGACTGAGGGTGACATCGCAACCTCCCAATCCGCCCTGCTCTGTGCATGACAGGGGGCGGTGCCCCAACTCCCCAATCCGCCCTGCTCTGTGCATGACAGGGGGCTGCACTTAGGGATTGGGCCTGCCCTCTGCCACCCAGGAACAGGCCTAAGCCAGCAGGTCGTTATCTCCCGAGGGGTCCCAGACTGCGAGAAGGCACAGGCCGGGCTGGGGGACCCCCCTTCCCCTCCCCAAGTGCACAAATTTTTGTGCACCGGGCCTCTAGTATATATATAAAAGGCTAAGCAACTCTCCAACCCACCGTCCATCCGACTGGCTGATAGGTATGACGTGTACTGAACACCAGGGAGCAGACACTCAATGCAGGAGCTGCCGAGCGATAGCAACTTTGCAGAGTGAACTCTCGCATTCTGGGACCCCTCAGGGGATGTCGGAGAGCCAGGTTTGGCCTGATCCCTTCAGGCCAGGCCGAGGGATCCCTCCTGCCAGAGGGATCCCACTCACTCCACAGATGCCCTTGGAGCTGTGCGCTGCCCAAAATGTTGCCGGCTGGGGAGGGACTGCAGGAGGTTGGCTCCAGTGTATGTCAAGCCCTTCTTGCCCAGTTCCACCCTGCCTGCCACGCTTCTAATTAATTCCCTTTCAATGTGCACAAATCCGTGCACCAGGCCACTAGTGGTTCTCATAACATTAGTGTGCTAGAGCTAACACATAAACTAGTGTTTTGCCTTTCACCTGTACCTCATCACAACCTACCACAAGCAAGTGTCAGTAATTATGCTAGGGGTTATCACCAGCCCCACTTACCCCAAGCAGTCATGAATGGTCCAGTTCCACAAGTTCAGCTGGAGAATGTGCTTCCTAGGGCTATCTTCTGGCCAACTGTCAGACTTAGGCTCCCACCAAAGCAGAGCCCAAGACAAGATACATGTGCAATTTAAACGGGAAGTCATCTCAGGCAGCAAGAGCAAGTTTATTTTTGGGGGGAAGTGGTCTCAGGGAGCAAGACTGAGGCTATGAAGAGAGTGACACAAAGAAGGAAGAAGTACCCCTGACTGAGGGTCATTTCCAAGGTCCCTGCTGTGGACAGCAGAGACTGGATTGTGCAAGAGCATATCGAATGCCTCTCAGGGTTGCCTGGTGAAGAGGCAGTGGGGCGTTATCCACTGGCTCCTGTCTCCTACTTTCGAGTTGTCCTCTGCCTTCTGAGCTCCACTTGTGCTCAGACATAGTGAGCCTCCCAGTCCCATTGTTCATGATATTATAGGATTCCAAGGAAGAGGCTACACTCTGTCAGCTCACATTAAGCAGAAACCTACAGGGAACTCTCCAGTCCAGCCAGGGCTGAAATCAGAAAAGGGCCGAGGAAGAACTGAGTCAGAACATTAGTTCTGTCTGGTCTGATCTCCTTCATAGAATTGTTGATACAGACTCCAGGCATGTAAGGTTCTGACTGCACTCCCATGTCTGTAACAAGCATTCATAAATGTTATCAATTGGTATGTTCATGTACTGTTGAACCTCCCCTAGCAGCTTAATTAATCATAGTTCATTAATAATCTCCACTAACAACCTGTGATAGAAGATATGCTCATTTCACAGATGAGGAAACTGAGTCCCTGAAGGGTGCAACAGCTTGCACATAGTCAAACAACTAGTAACCAGAGGAGCAGGTCTGTCTACAGTGCTTTTCTTCCTGCACCAGGCGTCTCTGCTGGGGGAAGAGAGAGCGCTCTCTCCTAGGAGGTGGGGTGTTGGGTGAGTAGTTACTGGTGGGTATAGGGGTCAGGGGAACACATGTCTCCACCTCACACATCTTCTGTTTGTTAATCTATGACCTTCACCAGGGCTTTCCATTTTCAAGGGCCTGGCCTAGATCATCATCTTGATAGGCAGCCTCCCTGGAGTCCTTCTATCTAGTAGGTATAGCTCTTTATCACCATTTTCAGAAACATTACAGGTGCCCCAAATAGCCCCCGCTAACAAGCCCTGAGGGGGAAAGGACCACACTCCTGAACACTCATTAGAAAAGTGGGTTTGGAGAAAACTTCTCCCTCTTGCCTCTCTGCTGGGGCCTCCTCCTCATCCCAGGGCTGATGCAAGTCTAGGAATAAACTTGTCTCTGGTCAAAGGCCCTGCTTGGGGCTGGCCTCTGGGAAAGAAAGCCTGTCCCTTAGGAAACCTGTATCTAGTCTTAATTACACCTCTAGTTGGCTGGGTGACTTTAAGGATATGGACAAGTCCTGCAGGCCTCAGCAACCCACCATTAACTGGAATTTATATCACCTGCCCCAACTCCCTGCCATAGGCCAGGGCAGAGGTAAGGTCTTTTGAAAGGAAATCTAACTACCAGAAGGTTTAAGGCATTGTTGCTATAGTTATGGAGGGCTTGAGTTGTTTACAAAACAACTTGTATCTCTCCCCAGCTGTCCCCTCTTTCCTGGGAGGGCTCATTTCTGAGGTCTCCCCAGAGGATAACACCCAGTGAAAGTAGACCTTGGATAGAGAAGCTGTCAGCTTGTTTTTTCTCATTTTCTTTTATATCCTGGTAGCTCCTCATTTTCTGAGTAGATAACCGAGCCTGCACAGCTCATAGCTTCTTCCCTGAAGGAAACCCACTGGCTCCTATGCTCATGTCAGGGTGAGTATTCTCAGGGATCCTTCCTTTGTTCCTCTGTTGCCATCAGCTCAAACCCAACTCTATATAGTGCAACTGATGGGAAGCCTTTTCAGGGAAATATCTGGGAAGATAACACGGAGGTCCTGGTTCCTCTCTGGCCCCTTTGCCCATGGCCCCCTTTCCTGGATGAAGCCACCTGCTCCCTGTTAATCTTAGGGGAGAGTGTGGAGGGACTCCCTGAGTCTAGTTCACTGCCCAGGACGACTTCATCAGGCAGCCTAGAACCTTCACTCAGTTGCAGGTTGTTGAGCCTTTTCATCACTGGGAGGAACTGGTAGAGGTAGAGAGCTGTCTTAGCTCAGTGAGGAGAACCTGGGGCTCATTACAAGGCCCCAAGTGTGGTCATACAGGAGGGCTCCTCATGTTGGGCATCATGGTGACCTTGTCAGACCCTCTAGATAAGCGGTTCTCAACCTGTGGGTCGCGACCCCTTTGGGGGTGGAAGGACCCTCTCACAGGGGTTGCCTAAATACATCCTGCATATCAGATATTTGCATTAACAGTAAGAAAATTACAGTTATGAAGTAGCAACAAAAATAATTTTATGGTTGGGGGTCATCACAACATGAGTAACTGTATTAAAGGGTCATGGCATTAGGAAGGTTGAGAACCACTGCAGATGTCTCTAGATCAGGGGTGGGCAAACTTTCTGACTTGAGGGCCACAATGGGTTCTTAAACTGGACCTGAGGGCCGGAACAAAGGCATGGATGGAGTGTTTGAGAGAACTAATATAAATGCAAAGTAAACATCATTACATAAAAGGGTACAGTCTTTTTTGTTTTTAGTTTTATTCATTTCAAATGGGCTGTAGTTTGCCCACCGCTGCTCTAGATGATTGCAGGTCATCTCACAATCCCACTGATTTCAGGTAAGTTGTACCTCTGGCCACCTGAGGGTTGGTAGCAACTGTTTTGTTGTTCTTTTATCCCTGACTATAACTTACTTGTCTGGAAGGTTTCACCCTCCTAAGCGCCTTATTCTTTTGGGTGATTAACATGAAAATAAACTTATCAGTGTGTGAATTGCTACATTTCCTACCTGTTCCATCAAAACTAAGGAAAGCAGTAGTTAGTCCCTGCAGCAACCTTTCAACCTGCACTTGCCCCTCCCTTCTCTCCATCAGACTAATGCTTAAAAGTCTTTTCGATTTTCAATATGTCACAAAGCCTTCCATGACAACTCCAGCTCATTTTAGAGCCCTCCTTCTCAGAAAATCCTATAAGCATTTGAACCATCATTTATGTATTTAAGAAATATTGACGACTACTATGTGTGAACTATTATGGAAAGCACTGCTCTCAGAAAACTGAATCAGTCTACAGAGAATTAGGGGAGATATGCTTTTTAGAGAAGTGACTTAGCTAAAAGGTAAACAGCAATAAGTTCGTGATATAATATATAGTGGTAGCTGAGACAGCGAGATGCATTGACAGAGAAAGAGGGAGAGGGAGGGGGGAGAGAGAGAGAGAGAGAGAGAGAGAGAGAAAGGAAAGACAGAGGGAGAGAGGGAGAGATATCCTTTCGTGATGGAGACTTTTTTAAAAAAAGAATTCATTCAGCAGCCAGTATTTGAGTCAAATCTTCATATACTTGGCCATGTGGAGTTGGAGGGAAGCCATTGCAGGTAGAGAAAACACATGAGTAAAGAGGTAACAAATCACACAGTCATATTCTAATGCTTATGTTAAAAATGGATCCAAAAGGGAAGATGGAGAGTAGTTAATTAAATTATTCTTTAATATAATATATGTAATGAGCTGTTATCCACTATTGATTTGTCAATTTGCAAAGCATTTATCAATTATCAGTTTCATAAATGATGATTACCCCCGAGGATGACCTCCCATCTCCATCTCACCAAGTATGTGCGCTTAGAATTTTAAGACTATGTTAGAGTTCACCGCATCCAACTTTTTAGCCATGTGAGCTCAGGCCCTCATCGCCCTTTCCCTTTTGTTAGAGTCACCAGACTCCATCCTCTCATGCCAGTGTGTTCTCTGCAAGGGAATAACATAATCTTAGTGAAGCTCTAGCTCTGCTTATGCCATGGGCAGTAAAGGCACATAAATATATTTTGACCAGGAGTTTATTATAAGAGCTGAAGAACTTAGCTCCATCTGGCTCAACGTCTGTGCTTGCTTCATGTGGGGACCTCTCCTTAGAGCTATGGGTCAATGGGCCATGCCCAAGGCAAGGACAAGTGGAGCATAGTGGCTTTGCAATGCAGAAAACTCACTACTCCTAGCAGCAAACACCCATAGGTCATGTTGCAATTTTTATTTCAGAGGCAGGTGGCAGATATCATAAAGAGAACAAATCATTTAAAATTAAGCTGTTATTCAAAGTCTAGAGTATGCTCTTAATTAAGAACAAAAACACTAGCTATTTATTGACTAAAGCATTTTGAATTTATATTTCACAGTATGTCCCTCACCTTGGGGAAATGTACTTGGCTAGAGTGTCTGATGTCCACAATCATGGGGTTCATCTCCCTGATTCTTGCCATATCTTTGCTTCATCTTCACTATTTATAAAAGCCTGGAAACCCTAGATTATATTATAAAATGCCCCATAGCTTTGCTAGAAATATCGTTAGTTTTTATTTTGAAATATGCTTATTGGTTTGGGCTAATCCCCCAGAGTAAAATGGGGAAATTCCATCTTAATCTTAGTACATCAAAGAGATAGCCTGCTTTTTTCTTAATGTATTTTCCCAAGTATTCTGGCCCTTTCAATAAAGAGAGTATGGGAGGGACAGGTGATGGGGGTTTGGAGCATCTCTGCTGAGACCAGGATAGAAGCTTGGAGGTGGTGGGAAGTCAGTGAGTGAGGTAGTAGGGGGTGGGAAACCTTCAGCTGGAGCACTGGGAACTTGTCAGGGAGTTGGGAACATAGGTGGTCTGTTACCGAAGACCAGAGAAGAACCAAGTAATGCTTAGAGAGATGGAGTTACACTTTATTATTATTATTACATGCGGGCTGAGAGAAAACTATTTCAAATTCTGGGCCCCAACATGGAGGAAGATTCCCTATTTATGTCTTTTTACCTTCTTTGTCTCCCAAGTATGGGGTTTTCCAGTCCCCTTTGCAAGTTCTTAAAGTGCCTATGTGTTCAGGCTTTGAGAACTCAACCAAAGGTCTGGCCTGGCCTGGTGCCAACACTGATAACTTCATTTGGGGAAGGTTTATGGCTTCTTTGGAATGGGAGTAGTCTTATTTTCCTTATTATTTAAGCGAGCGCAATCATTTACAGGAGTCACGATAGCAGGGTTAAAATTTCAAACAGCAGTTTTTATATCAGATGGATGCTTCATTTCCCGCTGGTTTTATGTACATGAGTCCAATCATTGACTTTTGGCAGTTGTTAACATTGTTAACCTACTCAGCTTTGAGGTTTCCTTTACTAAGTCCTATAAAGAGAATTAATAATAGGGCCCATGTGAAAGTTTTATCTTTAGAGACTCCTTCTGCCTGTGCTGCCTTTAGCCACGTTGGGATCCTGTCAACCTAGACTGCATGGGAGTGGTCCTTTACAGGTAGGAGTCAGTCCTTGGGTGGTAAATTTCTTTACCCAAACAGAGTCACCAGGTTGGAAGGGATGGACCAGATCAGAAGCTGGTACAGGCAGAGTGTCTCAAACGTGCTTCCGGATTGCTTTCTGGGTAGACTGTAAAGCCTGTAAGAACTTGAGTAAAGACTGGTTATGGATTTCAGCTTTTCTAGATTGGGTATATAGTACTTATCTCTTAGAAGCTCTGCAAGTTAAGTATGGTTTTGTGTAAGCCGGTGAGGTGGGTAGGTCAGGGTCTGGAAGAGTTGCTAGAACCTGTAGAGGCCCCACTGGTTTTAGGGCAGCCTCCTGGGCTGCTTTGTCTGCTTCTACTGCCCAAAGGCAGGAGACGCAATGTGCCGGAAGCCAATTCCAGCATGTCATAATTTCAAGAGTTTCATCAAAAGGTTGATGGAACTTGGGGACTCAGCAAGGGCTGAGTCACATATGTTGTCACCTGTTGGGAATGGCTAAAGGCATTTCCCCAAACCTGAAAAGGGATGGATTGCTTGCTGCCAGACAGCTCAGGGCATCTTCATCTACATGTTATTGCCTCCTACTGGCCAAACACCTGAACAGCGGTAGGCTAATTCTCCCCATTCTGACAATGGACTCTGTATAGGAAACCCTGACCCTTTGAAGTGTATATCTCATCCTTGCCTCAGGACAAATTGTGTTAATAAAAAGCAAGGGGGTCCTGAGATGAGGAGATCTTAGTTTCCTTTAAACTAGAATCCTCTGACCCCCAAATGCCTTTCAAAATTATATTTTGTCTCTGGACTCTTTAAGTTATGCACAGCCCCCTTTCCAGATTGCTGAACTCTTCTTAATGCCAGAACAAGAACCTCAGCAGCAATGGGGTCAAGTCTTTTGGATAAGTAGGCTACCAGCCTTTTTTTAGGGGTCAAGACTTTGGGTGAGTACCCCTTTGGCTGTGCCCCTTGTCCCTCATACGTAGAGGTGGAAAGACTTAGTTACATTTGGTAGTGCTGGTTGGCCCATTGTCCTTGCTCTGCTCATGTCTGTCTTACTACCTAACATATTACCTCAAGGATCCTGGCTCTGAATTCTCTTAGGGAAAATGGACATCAGTGGGTCCTCTGGCTACTTCCATGTTGAAGAGGGACAGAGTTTTCTTTCAGAGCCAAGTGATCTGTGCTATGTGTCAGAGGAACAATGCGGCCTGGGCACAGAAGGAGGTGGGGCTTGTGACCTGGTGGAGACAAACTGTAACACATGGTTCAGTGGAAGGGAAAAAATATTGTAGTTCTAATAACTTCTATTGAAAGAGAATTTTTCTCCTTAAAATTACCCTTATGTTTATTCAGAGAGCTAAATTAAGACTAATTTATCTATTGTATTCAATTTGGCCTGATTGTTTGCAACAAGAATGGTAACTGACTACCTTTGCTAGAATTTCATGATTGAGACTTAATGTGCCCCATAGGCCAGGAAGCCAAGCCATCCAGCTGCCATCAGGCCTGCCTGCAGTATCCGCTGAGTTAGGTGAATCCTTCACCTGCAGCGACTCCATCTGAGCCCACGCCCTAGGCTTCAAGGCCCATCTCAGCAGCCCTCCTGCTCATAGTGGCCTAGAGTGTGGGGCAGTTCCGCAGGGACACAGAGCTGCCCTTATTGCCCCCCTTCTACTCTGACCAACCACCAGCGATGGCAGGGTATGGGCCTGATGCTCCAGCGCCATCTATTTTCAGGGCTGCCAAGCAGGATACCAGGTTTTCTCCATGGCATTTTGATTGGCTTCAAGTCTTCAGAATTCAGACAGGGCTCTTTAAAACATGATACTCCAGTCAAAGTTTTCGGTTAATGAAACCACTATTGGAAACCAGTCTTATTGAATTTATGCAAAGAAATGTATTGCCATGATTTATTTATTATGTATTGCCAAATTTCAGAGGAATTATATAAGGAGAAAAATATACTGACCTGCTTTAATATCTTCTGATTTTCCTTGTCAGTCTTTTTTATGGATTCCTCAGAGTACTATTTTTCTAAATGTATTATAACAAAACAGTAACTGTCTTTAAATGGTAAGAAGAAATTTAAAATGTGTCTACACTTAAATAGATAGTCACAGCTGTCCCTTTAGTAGGGATCCCCCTCCTTGACTTGTCCTTAAACTAAATATGGTTTCTGGGAGGGGTGACACATCCTCTCAGAAAGACTAAGGGAGCTTTATTTCCTTACAGGGTCTCACATGTCACAGGACCTCACGGGGTCTGTGATTCCTGTAACAGAGGGTAGTATTCACCACTTCACAACTTCCCTCTGTTCCAAACAGGCCTCCCCCAGTTTCCTAAAGTTGAGGTTTGTGCCACCCCTGACATGGGCATGGTCACACAGGCCTGCAAGGCAGTATACAGGCTGCCAACTGTCTCTCAATAGAGACCAAAACCTGATGGGTATTTTTCCTTGCCCATTTGGGTACCTGCCCTTTTGGCAACTGTATTTAAATCTGCAAGAGAATTAAAGGTTAATATAATATACTAGAGGCCCGGTGCACAAATATTTGTGCACTCGGGGGGGGGGCGGGGAGAGGGGGGTCCCTCAGCCTGGCCTGTGCCCTCTCGCAGTCTGGGACCCCTCGGGAGATAATGACCTGCTGGCTTAGGCCTGCTCCCGGGTGGCAGAGGGCAGGCCCAATCCCTAGGTGCAGCCCCTGGTCAGGCTCAGAGCAGGGCTGATTGGGGAGTTGGGGCACCGCCCCCTGTCACGCACAGAGCAGGGCCGATCAGGGGGTTGAGGAGCTCCCCCCTGTCACGCACAGAGCAGGGCCAATAGGGGAGTTGGGGCACCACCCCCTGTCAAACACAGAGCAGGGTCCGTGGGGGCGGGGGGAGTTGGGGCGCCACACCCTGTCACACACAGAGCAGGGCCGATCAGGAGGTTGGGGCGCCACCACTGTCACACTCAGGGCAGGGCCGATGGGGAGGTATGGCTCTACCCCGTCTCACATAGAGCAGGGCCCGTGGGGGGGTTGGGGTGCCGCCACTGTCACACACAGAGCCGCAGGGCAATCAGGGGGTTGGGACGCCACCCTCTATCACCCACAGAGCAGGGCCGATCAGGGGGTTGGGGCGCTGCCCCCTGTCACACACAGAGCCGCAGGGCAATCGGGGTTGGGGCGCCGCCCTCTATCACCCACAGAGCAGGGCTGATCAGGGGGTTGGGGCGCTGCCCCCGTCACACACAGAGCCGCAGGGCAATCAGGGCGTTTGGGCGTTGCCCCTTGTCACGCTGATCCCGGTGCCGGGAGGCCTCGAGGCTCCGCTGATCCCTCCCGGCAGGGTCACAGATCCGGGTCCCAGACCGCAGACAGCCTTGCCTGCTGCCGCCTGCCTTCAGTATGCAAATTAGCCACCATCTTGTTGCTTCAGGGTGGGGGTTCCCACTGGGGTGCCTGGCCAGTCTGGGTGAGGGGCTGAGGGCTGTTTTCAGGCTGGCGGGCGACTGAAGCTCCAAACCTCCCCTTTTTTTCTTTTTTTTTTATTCTGGCATTTATTTACCTTCTATGGCTGTCACTGGAGCTGAGAGCCGGCTTTCTCTCTGAGGCTCGGCTGAAAGCAGGTTTCTGGCCTTTGTTTTCTGTATTTGAAACAATGTTGCGACTCCAGCTCTGAGATCCCGGCTGACTGACAGGAGGTTTCTGGAGTTTTGTTTATCTTCTATAAATGTTACTATGTTTCCAACTGAAGCTCAGAGGCCAGAGGGGAACGTTGGAGTCCTGTGTCACTGAAGGAAGCAAGCCTCCCAGTTCACATCAGCTGCCTGGCTGCCGGCCGCCATCTTGGCTGACAGTTACTTTGTATATATTCACTGATTAGCCAATGGGAAGGGTAGCGGTCGTACGCCAATTACCATGTTTCTCTTTTATTAGTGTAGACTAGAGGCCCGGTGCACAAAAATTTGTGCACTGCGGTGGGGGTGGGGGGGGGGGGGCGTCCCTAAGCCCTGCCTGTGCCCTCTTGCAGTCTGAGACCCCTCGGGAGATAACGACCTGCTGGCTTAGGCCTGCTCCTGAGTGGCAGAGGGCAGGCCCAATACCTAGGTGCAGCCCCTGGTCGGGCTCAGAGCAGGGCTGATTGGGGAGGTGGGGCGCCGCCCCCTATCATGCACAGAGCAGGGCGGATTGGGAGGTTGCGATGCCACCCTCAGTTGCGCTCATTGTAGGGCTGATTGGGGGGTTGGGGCACCGCCCCCTATCACACTCAAGGCAGGGTTGATGGGGAGGTTGCGGTGCCACGCCCTGTGACGCACAGAGCAGGGCCAATCAGAGGGTTGGGGCGCTGCCCCCTGTCACGCATAGAGCAGGGCCCATCATAGGGGTTGGGGCTTCGTACCCTGTCACGCACAGAGCAGGGCCAATCAGGGGGTTGGGGAGCTCCCCCCGTCACGCACAGGGCAGGGCTGATCAGGGGGTTGAGGAGGTCCCCCCTGTCACACACAGAGCAGGGCCCATCAGGGGGTTGGGGAGCTCCCCCCGTCACGCACAGAGCAGGGCCGATAGGGGAGTTAGGGCACCGCCCACTGTCACACACAGCAGGGCCGATCAGGGGTTTGGGGCACCGCCCTCTATCACCCACAGAGCAGGGCTGATCAGGGGTTGGGGCGCCACCACTGTCACACTCAGGGCAGGGCCGATGGGGAGATTATGGCTCTACCCTGTCGCACACAGAGCAGGGCCTGTGTATGTGTGTGTTGGGCGGGGGGGTGGGGGGCGGTTGGGGCGCCGCACCCTGTCACACACAGAGCAGGGCCGATCAGGGTGTTGGGGCGCCGCACCCTGTCACACACAGAGCCGCAGGGCGATCAGGGGGTTTGGGCGCTGCCCCCTGTCATGCTGATCTGGTGCCAGGAGGCCTCGCGGCTCCACTGATCCCAGTGCTGGGAGGCATATTTCCCTTTTACTATATAGGATAGAGGCCTGGGGGCCGGCTGGTTTGCCCTGAAGGGTGTCCTGGATCAGGGTGGGGGTCCCTCACTGGGGTGCCTGGCCAGCCTGAATGAGGTGATGATGGCTGTTTGCAACTGGTCACACACCCTTCAGGGTGGGGGTCTCCACTGGGGTTCCTGGCCAGTCTGGGTGATGAGCTGAGGGCTGCTTTCAGGCTGGCAGTTGACTGAAGCTCCCAACCGCTCCTTTTTTTCTTTTTCTTTTTTTTTATTCTGGGCCAGCTTTAGCTCTGGCTCTAGCTCTGAGGCTTCTGCTGCTGAAAGCAGGTATCTGGTTTTTTTTGTGTTCTATAATCAAAACAATGTATAACTCCAGCTCTGAGATCCCGGCCTATATTTGTTAGAATGTTTCAAACTGCCAGCTCAGAGGCCGGCAAGTCAGGCGGGGAACGTTGGAGTCTGCAGTCACTGGAGCAAGCAAGCCTCATGTTCGCTTCCAGCTGCCTGGCTGCCAGCCGCCATCTTGGCCGACAGTTAATTTGCATAAGGATATGCTGATTAGCCAATGGGAAGGGTAGCGGTCATACGCTAATTACCATGTTTCTCTTTTTTTAGTGTAGATTTACATAATGACGTATAACATTGGCACTGTGGCCGCTTCTTGCAGCTAAATCTTCTGCTATTAAACATGACATATGGTAGGGCTATACAAACATCTCAGGGAGGTGACTAAAGTCTATTTTTGACCTTCCCACACAAAGCAAAACTGTCCTTGTCTCTCTGGAGTCATGACATAATCTAAATCTATTATACAGTTTTCTGCAGGCCAGTGTCAGTGCTGTGTATGGTGGCCAGTTTTTCTTTCTAGCCACAAACACAGTCTGTCCAATTTCCCAAAAATGCATTCTGGCATGGGAGAAAGTTGTTTGCTGTATATAGGTAGCTTAACCTTTATACAACTGGGCTTGGATTTCTGCCCAGCAAACTGTAGTGTATAAGTTCAATATACAGCCTCTGGTCCTCCTATCCCACTGGGGTCTCGGCTAGTCCCTCAATCAGACTCCTCCTCTCTGGCAGAGTCTGAAAGTTCTGAGCTGTTCTTAGCTCTTTTGTTTAGGGAGTATGTCTTCCCTTCGCCCTCTCCAGTGAACCCTGTTTTTCAGTTACAGGGCCTTGCCATCCCTGTCTTTCTCCACTGCTTGGCTCTTAGTGGCGAGCCAAACACAGCTGGGGCTGCAGGGAGAGACAGTTTGCACATAGCAAAGCGCTCCTGCAGTGGTGGCTTGGGCTTCAGGCCCCACTATGCCGCCTGTCCTCTTTCCAGGCAGAGACTGCGGCCTTCTCTGCAGGCTC
The DNA here is from genome assembly GCF_028538775.1 of Myotis yumanensis. NCBI lineage: Eukaryota > Metazoa > Chordata > Mammalia > Chiroptera > Vespertilionidae > Myotis > Myotis yumanensis. The sequence continues at coordinate 17,376,329 of NW_027223767.1, read as the reverse complement.
CTTTGCCAGAATGGGGCATGTAGCCCTCTCCCCTTCCTACCTGTCCCTTTTCAGCACATTTAGAAATGGGAAACTTTATCAGCTTCATCCCCGGCCACTTTCACAGATTCCAGGGCCCATTGCTTGTCTCCCTCTCCTATTGTGAGTCAGAGGAAGACAATTCCTATAGAGGGGACAAATAGAAACAGCAGGAGTTTTTGCAAAAACTACAGACTACCGCTGTAGCAATCCTTCCTCCCGGAGGCTGAGGTCCTACCTGTGGAGAAAAATGACTCTTAGAAGGCCTGGAAAAGAAGGCCGAGGATGACAAGGGTGTGCAGGGAAATTTCTTGTGGACTGAAAGCCTGGAGTCTCCTGAAAGAAAAGATCTTTAATCCAGTTACAGATGCTGTCAGGATGAGGAGTGAGGGAGGAAGGGAAAGACCAGGTTATGTCCTCTATGAGGATCCTAACAAATACCTGAAAATGGCAAGCCAAACAAGACATACAGATATATAACCAGGGTAAATGGGGGTTCGTGAATAGATGATTATGATAACATTAGTTTGATTTCTTTTTAACATTTCCCTTTTCCTTTTTACCATATATACAACCTTTACAAATTTCATACTTTCAAAGTAGCCTTTAAACCTTCTTCCTATGTCCTTTAAAAATGCATAACCATGCCTTGGACCTTCTGTGATAAAACTAAGAACAGGTAAATTAAAACTTGTTTTTGTAAAGACTGCTAGATTTTTTCCTCATGTAATTCCAAGGATATTGTATCGGTCTATTTAGTATTGGAAGGGTTAAAGAGAACTATATGTGCAGAAAATTTGTGACCTTGAGTCTAGTGCAGTTCAGATAAGACACCTTGTAGGCTAAGGACCAGACCCCTACACCAGCAGAGCAGTCTGCAGCCAGTAAAAAAATCAACAAATACCTATCTCTCCCTGCTTCATAATTAACTGCCGACACCCCCACCCCCCTTTCTGCATTAACCATTTACTCTGTCCTGAAACAAGGCAAATGGTCTGAGATCCTGTATGTTTAGGCTTTTTACATTTAAGGATATATATATATACAGTTTCTTTCCCTCACAGATTTTTCCTCTTTACTCTAAGCCAGGAGGATCTTAAATCCTCTTCCTTTACTACTCTTGATCTCTCCAACCATCCCCCTGTCCCCCAGCCCAGGGCTCCTCTATCTCAGCAGGCTGAGAGCCTACCACCCTACCCAGCGAATCCCACCACCACCACCCCACACCCACACTCACTCTGGAGCAGTTCGTCACAGCCTTCAGCCTTACTATATACAATTAGGCTTCCCCCTAAAGTGGGGTTTGCCCTATCTTTAAACAAATTAAACAAGAGAAAGAGATAACAAATACTCTTGTGTGTACAATCAGATGGTACGAAGTAGCTTTCGCTTCACACAGACTATCACACTTACATTTATATACCAGACAATCTGAGTTTTTGACTTCTACCAGATATTTACTCAGAGTTTAAACAGTCCACCTGATTCCTGATTAATTGCCTGAGGAAGCTGTATGGCTTCCGGGGAGGTGATCAGGCTCCCCCTACCACTCACTTGGAGTGGGCCTGACTGACTGGGGTCCGTATCCTACCGATTCTGTTGAAAGGTCCAGAAGTGTCTATCTTCTCTCTCCAGATGCCAGCCGGGTCCTGGGCTGAGATCTGGGAGCCTCCAGAGTCCCCCAGTTTAATTCTGCTAAATCAGCAGAGCTGTGCCTCCTGGAGGCATATCCAGCAGCCCTGGTCCCCAAGCCCAGTCCACCCACCAGAGGCCAAAAAGGTCAAGTATGGTTGATTTCCCGGTGTTTCAGAGAACCATTAATGTTACAGAAGACTGGACAAGAACCAAGCAATGCTTAGGGAGTTGGGGTTAGACTTTATTATTATCATTATTATTATGCACAGGCCGAGAGAAAACTGTATTTCAACTTCTGGGCCCTGACATGGAGGAAGTTTCCCTATTTATAACTTTTTACCTTCTTTGTCTCCCACATATAGGGTTTTCCGGTCCCCTTTGCAAGCTCTTAAAGAGCCCTAGGTGCTGGGGCTTTGAGACCTCAACAAAAGGCCTGGCCTGGCACCAGCACTGATAACATTGTCTGGGGAAGGTTTACGGCCTCCCTGGAATGGGAGCACTCTTCTTTTTCTTATTATTTAAGCAAGCAAGCAAGCAGTTACAGGAGCCACGAGAGCAGGATTAAAATTTCAAACAGTGGTTTTTGTACAAGATAGATGCTTCAGTTCAAAACATCTATGTGGAGTAAATACATTAGGTGGACTGAGCATCCGTGCCTGGGACATTTCCTCACAGGGACTCATGGATCCAGAAGCTGAGACCAATGGGACTGCCATTACTGAGTTCATTCTGCTGGGCCTCGTTGAAACAGAAAAGCTGCAGTCTCTGGTCTTTGTACTTTTCCTCTTTGCTTACCTGCTCACAGTTGGGGGCAACCTCAGCATCCTGGCTGCCATCTTGGTGGAGCCTAAACTCCACACCCCCATGTACTTCTTCCTGGGGAACCTATCAGTTCTAGATGCTGGATGTATCAGCGTCACTGTTCCTGCAATGTTGTGTCGTCTTCTGTCCCACAAGCGTGCAATTTCCTATGATGCCTGCCTCTCCCAACTATTTTTCTTCTACCTTCTGCTTGGTGTGGACTGCTTCCTGTTGACAGCCATGGCCTATGACCGATTCCTGGCCATCTGCCTGCCCCTCACCTACAGCGCCCGCATGAGCCATTCAGTCCAGTGGATATTGGTGGCTGTGTCCTGGGCCTGTGCCCTCACCAATGCACTGATCCACACTATTGCCCTAACTACACTCAACTTCTGTGGTCCCAATGAGGTCAACCACTTCTACTGTGACCTGCCACAGCTCTTCCCGCTCTCTTGCTCCAGCACCCAACTCAATCAGCTGCTGCTCTTTGCTGCCTGTTTCATAGTGGCAGGTACACCCTTGACTCTCATTGTCACCTCCTATGTCCACATAGCAGCTGCAGTGCTACGGATCCGCTCAGTGGAGGGCAGGAAGAAAGCCTTCTTCACATGTGGCTTCCATCTCACTGTGGTTTGCCTCTTGTATGGAACTGGTATCTTCAACTACATGCGTCTGGGTACAGAGGAGGCTTCAGACAAAGATAAAGGGGTTGGAATTTTCAACACAGTTATCAACCCCATGCTGAACCCACTTATCTACAGCCTCAGGAACCCTGTTGTGCAGGGTGCCCTCTGGCGGGTAATCACAGGGAAGCGGTCACTGACTTAATAAGAGTTCCATTGTGACTTCCTCCTATTCTTTTTTAGGAGCAGAGGAGAAATCCTCTGGGGCCAGTAACTAAGACAAATGTTTCAGAACTGTTTCTATCTCTCTGAGCATAAGGATTTTTTCTTTTTTGGTAGGGGATAATAGTTATTGCTTCCCAAAGAACCCCTGCCCAGGTATAGTTTATAAATATGTAAATTAATGCTGTCACTTCCCTTGACAAATTACAACTTCAGTCACTGTGAGCTCCCTTTTCTGGGTAGAAGTGAAACCTTGGAAGCCCTGAATGCCTACAGGTTCAAGTCCCATAGGAAATGACCCTTTGGTTGGTTATAGCCTGGGTTTCCCAAATATTCCTGCAAATTCTCCCCACCAGAGGGTCATTTGATTCCCTGGAGTTCAGGTATAGTTGGTCTGGTAATAAAACAAATGCCTAGAGATCAGGATTATTTTACTTATCTCATCAGGCTTCTACAAGTCTAAAAATGCAGCTCATCTCTTTCTATCACACAAAGATGCCCTGGAATATAGAGGGGACAAATGGGAGCTGAATGGTCATGTGTTCTCTAGTAACTCTGGAGAGCATGATTCCTCTGTGCAAATTTAAAAAAAAATCCTCATCCTAGGATATGTTTAATGATTTTAGAGAGAAGGAAATGGAGAGAGAAATATTGATGTGAGAGAGAAACATTGATCGTTTGCCTCCCATAGGTGCATCCACTGGGGGTCAAAGACACAACCTAGATATGTGCCCTGATTGGGAATTGAACACACAATCCTGAAGAATGTCAGAAGACACATTCTTCTTCTGTGTCCTCAGGGGTAGGCCCACTGACCTCAGTCCAACTGCAGATCTTGAAGTGACCCCATAATCCAGCTCTTATCCTTTGAAGCATAGGCTAGGAACACTTTTGCCCACCCAGTGACTTGGAGGAAGACTGGGTCTCACAGGTAGTTCTGCCAAACTCGGTCTGACTGTGGTTCTTGCAGAAGCTCTATAACCAATATTGAATTTCAGGGAGACATCTCAGCAGTTTATTGGGACCAGCTCCAGGAATCTCTGCCAGAAGATTAAACCCTTAAATCCTGAAAACTGCTCCCATTTCAATGAACTCTTCCTGTTCAGCCTTACATCCTATCTACTCCTTCATTCCTCATGACCTCTTCCCATGTTGCTCCTGTATAAACTGTAGGAACTTCCAGTTTATGCCATGATATAGTAGCCAGTGTATTAGTTTCTTATTACTCCTTTACCAAATTACCATAAAGTTGGGGACTTAAACAAATAGGAATTTATTCTCTTATGGTCTGGAGGCCAATCCAAAATGAGACCTACAGGGCCACCTTCAAGGTGTCAGCAGGGAAAATTCTTCCTGGAGGCTCCACGGGAGAATCCATCCTTTGTCTTATGGCCACATCACTCCAATCTCTGCTTCCATCATCATATTGCTTTCTGCTCTTCTGTAATAAAATAATTCTACTTGCCTATTATAAGGACTCTTGCTTTTTTGGGTTCTCTTGGATAATCTAGGACAAGCTCCCTAGCTGAAGACCCCTAACAATCTACAGTCTTTTTCACCATGTCAAAAATTGATTTTAGGAATTAGGGCCTGGATATCTTTGGGGGCCATTATTCAGCGTGCCACAACCAGTTATGGGAATTTTTTTCTGGAGATAATTATTTTCTCTTGGATTATAGATGGGATTTTCTTATGCCTAGACCTAACCCTAATTTTTCTGGAGGCACCGAGGAGAAATGGGAGAACTTTTTGAGGAGGATGAGAATCACCTCCTTTGCGTGGTCTTTGCAAAAAAAATAAATTAATTTTTAAAAAAAGGACTCCCTCTAGCAAGGGAGCAAGGATGCTTTTACCCGTCAAGTTCAGGAGCATTTGATTTGGGGGGTTCCAAATGCTCATGCTCACCTTCTCAAATTTCCCCATCCAGAACTCAAGGTCCTACCCCTTCCTTCTAAGGGCTCTTGACTTAGCATAGGAGATGCAACTAAGCTACACATTCATCATCCCTTATAGCTCTACCACCCTTACAATTAGGTCCAAGGTTGGATTTTCTGCACTGTCTGCCTTGTGGCTGCTGAAGATTCATGTCTCATTAAGTGTTGCTATGGAAGTATCCTGGCTTTCAGAACATACCTTGTTAGCTGGCTGACCTTGGTTGATCATTCTTTTTTTTCAAGACTTGTAAGAAGGTTAACAAAAACCACCCTTTATTTTCAAAACTCCACTATTCTTATAATTACCATCTGTATATATAAAAGCCTAAGCGACCGAATGAACAGTCGACTGGTCACTATGACACGCACTGACCACCAGTGGGCAGATGCTCAACACAGGAGCTGCCTCCTGGTAGTCAGTGTGCTCCCACAGCCAACCTCCTATGGCAGGCCAAGCTCCTGAGGTCCCTCACCCTGGCTGGCCTTGATTGGCCGAGATAGGACTGGGCGAGTCGGCCCTGATTGTTCCCAATCGCAGGCCCAGCTGAGGGACCCCACCCAGGCATGAATTTGTGTAGCAGGCCTCTAGTCTATATATATAAAAGGCTAAGTGACTCTCTGACCAACTGTCCATAAGTATGACGTGAACTGACCACCAGGAGGCAGACACTCAACGCAGGAGCTGCTGAGTGACAGCAACTTTGCAGAGTGCCCTCCAACACTCTGAGACCCCTCAGAGGATGTGGGAGAGCCAATTTTGGCCTGATACCCACAGGCCAGGCCAAGGGACCTCACTAACTCGACAGATGCCCTTTGAACTGCACGCTCCCCAAGTGTGGCCAGCTGGGGATGGACTGCAGGAGGTTGGCTCCAGGGTATGTCAAGCCCTTCTTGCCCAGTCCCACCCTCCCCGCCATCTTCTAATTAATTCCCTTTCAATGTGCACAAATCCATGCACCAGGCCACTAGTGGTTCTCATAACATTAGTGTGCTAGAGCTAACACATAACCTAATGTTTTGCCTTTCACCTGTACCTCATCACAACCTACCACAAGCAAGTGTCAGTAATTATGCTAGGGGTTATCACCAGCCCCACTTACCCCAAGCAGTCATGAATGGTCCAGTTCCAGAAGTTCAGCTGGAGAATGTGCTTCCTAGGGCTATCCTCTGGCCAACTGTCAGACTTGGGCTCCCAGCAAAGCAGAGCCTAAGACAAGATGCATGTACAATTTAAACGGGAAGTCATTTCAGGCAGCAAGAGCAAGTTTATTTATTTGGCAGGTGGTCTCAGGGAGCAAGACTGAGGCTATGAAGAGAGTGACACAAAGAAGGAAGAAGTCCTTTCCAAGGTCCCTGCTGTGGACAGCAGAGACTGGATTGTGTAAGAGCATATCGAATGCCTCTCAGGGTTGCCTAGTGAAGAGGCAGTGGGGCGTTATCCACTGGCTCCTGTCTCCTACTCTCAAGTTGTCCTCTGCCCTCTGAGCTCCACATGTGCTCAGACATAGTGAGTCTCCCTGTCCCATTGTTCAAGATATTATAGGATTTCAAGGAAGAGGCTACACTCTGTCAGCTCACATTAAGCAGAAACCTACAGGGAACAGTCCAGTCCAGCCAGGGCTGAAATCAGAAAAGGGCCTAGCAATAAGTGAGTCAGAACATTGGTTCTGTGTGCTCTGATCTCCTTCATAGAATTGTTTTGAGGACAGATATAGACTCTAGGCATGAAGGGTTCTGACTACACTTCCATGTCTGTATCAAGAACACATAAATGTCATGTACTGTTGAACCTCTACTAGTGGCTTAATGTGTCTTAGTTCGTTAATAATCTTCACTAACAACCTGTGATAGGAGATATGCTCATTTCATAGATGAGGAAACTGAGTCCCTGAAGGGTGCAACAGCTTGCACACAGTCAAACAACTAGTAACCAGAGGAGCAGGTCTGTCTACAGTGCTTTTCTTCCTGCACCAGGCGTCTCTGCTGGGAGAAGAGAGAGCGCTCTCTCTTGGGGGATGGGGTGTTGGGTGAGTAGTTACTGGTGGGTAGAGGGGTGGGGAGAACACATGTCTCCACCTCACACATCTTTTGCTTGTTAATCTGTGACCTTCACCAGGGCTTTCCATTTTCAAGGGCCTGGCGGAGATAACCATATTGGTAGGGAGCCTCCCTGGGGTCCTTCTAGTAGGTATAGCTCTTTACCACCACTTCCAGAACCGTTACAGGCGCCCCAAGGCACAGTCCCAGTAGCCCCCACTAACAAGGCCCTGAGGGGGAAAGCACCACACTCCTGAACACTCATTAGAAAAGTCGGTTTGGAGAAAGCTTCTCCCTCTTGCCTCTCTGCTGGGGCCTCCTCCTCATCCCAGGGCTGATGCAAGTCTAGGAATGAACTTGTCTCTGGTCAAAGGCCCTGCTTGGGGCTGGCCTCTGGGAAAGAAAGCCCATCCCTAGGAAACCTGTATCTAGTCTTAATTACACCTCTAGTTGGCTGGGTGACTTTAAGGATATGGACAAGTCCTGCAGGCCTCAGCAACCCACCATTAAGTGGAATTTATATCACCTGCCCCAACTCCCTGCTATAGGCTAGGGTAAAGATAAGGCCTTTTGAAAGGAAATCTAACTACCAGAAGGTGTAAGACATTGTTGCTATAGTTATGGAGGGCTTGAGTTGTTTACAAAACAACTTGTATCTCTCCCCAGCTGTCCCCTTTTTCCTGGGAGGGCTCATTTCTGAGGTCTCCCCGGAGGATAATACCCAGTGAAAATAAACCTTGGATAGAGAAGCTGTCAGCTTGTTTTTCCTCATTTTCTTTTATATCCTGGTAGCTTCTCATTTTCTGAGTAGATAACCGAGTCTGCACAGCTCATAGCTTCTTCCCTAAAGGAAACCCACTGGCTTCTATGCTCATGTCAGGGTGAGTATTCTCAGGGATCCTTCCTTTGTTCCTCTGTTGCCATCAGCTCAAACCCAACTCTATATAGTACAACTGATGGGAAGCCTTTTCAGGGAAATATCTGGGAAGATAACACGGAGGTCCTGGTTCCTCTCTGGCCCCTTTGCCCATGGCCCCCTTTCCTGGATGAAGCCACCTGCTCCCTGTTACTCTTAGGGGAGAGTGTGAAGGGACTCCCTGAGTCTAGTTCACTGCCCAGGACGACTTCATCAGGCAGCCTAGAACCTTCACTCAGTCACAGGTTGTTGAGCCTTTTCATCACTAGGAGGAACTGCTAGAGGTAGGGAGCTGTCTTAGCTCAGTGAGGAGAACCTGGGGCTCATTACAAGGCCCCAAGAGTGGTCATACAGGAAGGCTCCTCATGTGGGGCATCATGGTGACCTTGTCAGACCCTCTAGATCAGCGGTTCTCAACCTGTGGGTTGCAACCCTTTTGGGGGTCGAATGACCCTTTCATTGGGGTTGCCTAAATACATCCTGCATATCAGATATTTACATTATGATTCATAACAGTAACAAAATTACAGTTATGAAGTAGCAATGAAAATAATTTTATGGTTGGGGGTCACCATAACATGAGGAACTGTATTAAAGGGTCGTGGCATTAGGAAGGTTGAGAACCACTGCAGATGTCTCTACATGATTTCAGGTCATCTCACAATCCCACTAATTTCAGGTAAGTTGTACCTCTGGGCACCTGAGGGTTGGTAGCAGCTGTTTTGTTTTTCTTTTATCCCTAACTGTAACTTACTTGTCTGGAAGGTTTCACCCTCCTAAGGGCCTTATTCTTTTGGGTGATTAACATGAAAATAAACTTATCAGTGTGTGAATTCCTACATTTCCTACCTGTTCTATCAAAACTAAGGAAAGCAGTAGATAGTCCCTGCAGCAACCTTACACCTTGCACTTGCCCCTCCCTCCCCCTCCTTCAGACTAATGCTTAAAAGTCTTTTGTATATTCAATATGTCACAAAGCCTTCCATGACAACTCCAGCTCATTATAGAGCCCTCCTTCTCAGAAAATCCTATAAGCACTCGAACCACCATTTATTTATTTAGGGAATATTAAGTACCTACCTTGTGTGAAGTATTATGATAAGTACTGCTATTGGAAAACTGAATCAGTCTACAGAGAAGTAGGGGAGATATGCTTTATAGAGAAGTGACTTAGCTAGAAAGTAAAGAGCAGTAAGTTCAGTGAAGTAATTAATGGATAGTGGTAGATGAGACAGCGAGATGGAGAGGGGGGAGAGAGAAAGAGAGAGAGGAGAGAGAGAGAGAGAGGTCCTTTTGAGATGGAGTCTTTTTTAAAAAAAGAATTCATTCAGCAGCCAGTATTTGAGTCACATCTTCATATACTTGGCCATGTGGAGTTGGAGGGAAGCCATTGCAGGTAGAGAAAACACAGGAGTAAAGAGGTAACAAATCACAGGGTCATAATGTAATGCATGTGTTAAAATGGATCCAAAAGGGAAAATGGAGTGTAGTTAATTATTCTTTAATATAACATATGTAGCGAGCTGTTATCCATCTATTGATTTGTCAATTTGCATTTATCAATTATCAGTTTCATAAATGATGATTACCCCCAAGGATGACCTCCCCTCCCCATCTCACCAAGTATGTGCGCTTAGAATTTTAAGACTATGTTAGAGTTCACCGCATCCAACTTTTTATCCCTGTGAGCTTGGGCCCTCATCACCCTTTCCCTTTTGTTAGAGTAACCAGACTCCATCCTCTGATGCCAGTGTGTTCTCTGCAAGGGAATAACATAATCTTAGTGAAGCTCTAGCTCTGCTTATGCCATGGGCAGTAAAGGCACATAAATATATTTTGACCAGGAGTTTATTATAAGACCTGAAGAACTTAGCTCCATCTGGCTCAATGTCTGTGCTTGCTTCATGTGGGGACCTCTCCTTAGAGCTATTGGTCAATGGACCATGCCCAGTACAAGGACAAGTAGAGCATAGTGGCCTTGCAATGCAACTCCTAGCAGCAACCACCCATAGGTCATGTTGCAATTTTTATTTCAGAGGCAGGTAGCAGATACCATAAAGAGAACTAATCATTTAAAATTAAACTATTATTCAAAACATAGAGTATGCTCTTAATTGACAACAAAAACACTGGCTATTTATTGACTAAAGCATTTTGAATTTATATTTCACAGTATGTCCCTCACCTTGGGGAAATGTACTTGGCTAGAGTGTCTGATGTCCACAATCATGGGGTTCATCTCCCTGATTCTTGCCATATCTTTGCATCATCTTCACTATTTATAAAGGCCTGGAAACCCTAGATTATATTATAAAATGCCCCATAGCTTTGCTAGAAATATCATTAGATTTATTTTGAAATATGCTTATTGGTTTGGGCTAATCCCCCAGAGTAAAATGGGGAAATTCCATCTTAATCTTAGTACATCAAAGTGATAGCCTGCTTTTTTCTTAATGTATTTTCCCAAGCATTCTGGCCCTTTCAATAAAGAGAGTATGGGAGGGAGAGATGATGGGGGTTCAGGGCATCTCAGCTGAGATCAGGCTACAGGCTTGGAGGTGGTGGGAAGTCAGTGAGTGAGGTAGTAGGGGGTGGGAAACCATCAGCTGGAGCACTGGGAACTTGTCAGGGAGTTGTGAACATAGGTGGTCTCTTACCGAAGACCAGAGAAGAACCAAGCAACACTTAGAGTGTTAGAGTTACACTTTATTATTATTATTACATGCGGGCTGAGAGAAAACTGTATTTCAAATACTGGGCCCCAACATGGAGGAAGATTCCCTATTTATATTTTTTTACCATCTTTGTCTCCCAAGTATGGGGTTTTCCGGCCCCCTTTGCAAGTTCTTAAAGAGCCTATGTGTTCAGGCTTTGAGAACTCAACCAAAGGCCTGGCCTGGCCTGGCGCCAGCACTGATAACTTCATTTGGGGAAGGTTTATGGCTTCTTTGGAATGGGAGTAGTCTTATTTTCCTTATTATTTAAGCAAGCAATCATTTACAGGAGCCACGATAGCAGGGTTAAAATTTCAAACAGCAGTTTTTATATAAGATGGATGCTTCAATCCCCACTAGTTGTATGTACATGAGTCCAATCATTGACTCTTGGCAGTTGTTAACATTGTTAACCTACTCAGCTTTGAGGTTTCCTTTACTAAGTCCTATAAAGAGAATTAATAATAGGGCGCATGTGAAAGTTTATCTTTAGAGAATCCTTCTGCTTGTGCTGCCTATAGCCACGTTGGGATCCCGTCGACCTAGACTGCATGGGAGTGGTCCTTTACAGGTAGGAGTCAGTCCTTGGGTGGTAAATTTCTTTACCCAAACAGAGTCACCAGGTTTGAAGGGATGGACCAGATCAGAAGCTGGTACAGGCAGAGTGTCTCAAACGTGCTTCCGGATTGCTTTCTGGGTAGACTGTAAAGCCTGTAAGAACTTGAGTAAAGACTGGTTATGGATTTCAGCTTTTCTAGATTGGGTATATAGTACTTACCTCTTAGAAGCTCTGCAAGTTAAGTATGGTTTTGTGTAAGCCGGTGAGGTGGGTAGGTCAGGGTCTGGAAGAGTTGCTAGAACCTGTAGAGGCCCCACTGGTTTTAGGGCAGCCTCCTGGGCTGCTTTGTCTGCTTCTACTGCCCAAAGGCAGGAGACGCAATGTGCCGGAAGCCAATTCCAGCACGTCATAATTTCAAGAGTTTCATCAAAAGGTTGATGGAACTTGGGGACTCAACAAGGGCTGAGTCACATATGTTGTCACCTGTTGGGAATGGCTAAAGGCATTTCCCCAAACCTGAAAAGGGATGGATTGCTTGCTGCCAGACAGCTCAGGGCATCTTCATCTACATGTTATTGCCTCCTACTGGCCAAACACCTGAACAGCGGTAGGCTAATTCTCCCCATTCTGACAATGGACTCTGTATAGGAAACCCTGACCCTTTGAAGTGTATATCTCATCCTTGCCTCAGGACAAATTGTGTTAATAAAAAGCAAGTGGGTCCTGAGATGAGGAGATCTTAGTTTCCTTTAAACTAGAATCCTCTGACCCCCAAATGCCTTTCAAAATCATATTTTGTCTCTAGACTCTTTAAGTTATGCACAGCCCCCTTTCCAGATTGCTGAACTCTTCTTAATGCCAGAACAAGAACCTCGGCAGCAATGGGGTCAAGTCTTTTGGATAAGTAGGCTACCAGCCTTTTTTTAGGGGTCAAGACTTTGGGTGAGTACCCCTTTGGCTGTGCCCCTTGTCCCTCATACGTAGAGGTGGAAAGACTTAGTTACATTTGGTAGTGCTGGTTGGCCCATTGTCCTTGCTCTGCTCATGTCTGTCTTACTACCTAACATATTACCTCAAGGATCCTGGCTCTGAATTCTCTTAGGGAAAATGGACATCAGTGGGTCCTCTGGCTACTTCCATGCTGAAGAGAGACAGAGTTTTCTTTCAGAGCCAAGTGATCCGTGCTGTGTGTCAGAGGGACGATGAGGCCTGGGCACAGAAGGAGGTGGGCTTGTGGCCTGGTGGAGACAAACTTTAACACATGGTTCAGTGGAAGGGAAAAAAATATTGTAGTTCTAATAACTTCTATTGAAAGAGAATTTTTCTCCTTAAAATTACCCTTATGTTTATTCAAAGAGCTAAATTAAGACTAATTTATCTATTGTATTCAATTTGGCCTGATTGTTTGCAACAAGAATGGTAACTGACTACCTTTGCTAGAATTTCATGATTGAGACTTAATGTGCCCTATAGGCCAGGAAGCCAAGCCATCCAGCTGCCATCAGGCCTGCCTGCAGTATCTGCTGAGTTAGGTGAATCCTTCACCTGCATCGACTCCATCTGAGCCCACGCCCTAGGCTTCAAGGCCCATCTCAGCAGCCCTCCTGCTCATAGTGGCCTAGAGTGTGTGGTGGTTCCGCAGGGTCACAGAGCTGCCCTAATTGCCCCCCTTCTACTCTGACCAACCACGAGCGATGGCAGGGTATGAGCCTGACGCTCCAGCGCCATCTATTTTCAGGGCTACCAAGCAGGATACCAGGTTTTCTCCATGCCATTTTGATTGGCTTCAAGTCTTTAGAGTTCAGACAGGGCTCTTTAAAACATGATACTCCAGTCAAAGTTTTCAGTTAATGAAACCACTATTGGAAACCGGTCTTATTGAATTTATGCAAAGAAATGTATTGCCATGATTTATTTATTATGTATTGCCAAATTTCAGAGGAATTATATAAGGAGAAAAATATACTGACCTGCTTTAATATCTTCTGGTTTTCCTTGTCAGTCTTTTTTATGGATTCCTCAGAGTACTATTTTTCTAAATGTATTATAACAAAACAGTAACTGTCTTTAAATGGCAAGAAGAAATTTAAAATGTGTCTACACTTAAGTAGATAGTCACAGCTGTCCCTTTAGTAGGGATCCCTCTCCTTGTCTTGTCCTTAAACTAAATATGGTTTCTGGGAGGGTGACACATCCTCTCAGAAAGACTAAGGGAGCTTTATTTCTTTACAGGGTCTCACATGTCACAGGACCTCACGGGGTCTGTGATTCCTGTAACAGAGGGTTAGTATCCACCACTTCACAACTTCCCTCTGTTCCAAACAGGCCTCCCCCAGTTTCCTAAAGTTGAGGTTTGTGCCACCCCTGACATGGGCATGGTCACACAGGCCTGCAAGGCAGTATACAGGCTGCCAACTGTCTCTCAATAGAGACCAAAACCTGATGGGTATTTTTCCTTGCCCATTTGGGTACCTGCCCTTTTGGCAACTGTATTTAAATCTGCAAGAGAATTAAAGGTTAATATAATAAACTAGAGGCCCGGTGCACAAAAATTTGTGCACTCCGGGGCGGCGGGGTCTCTAAGCCCGGCCTGTGCCCTCTCGCAGTCTGAGACCCCTCGGGAGATAACGACCTGCTGGCTTAGGCCTGCTCCTGGGTGGCAGAGGGCAGGCCCAATACCTAGGTGCAGCTCCTGGTCGGGCTCAGAGCAGGGCTGATTGGGGAGTTGGGGCGCCGCCCCCTATCATGCACAGAGCAGGGTGGATTGGGAGGTTGCGATACAACCCTCAGTTACACTCAGGGTAGGGCTGATTGGGGGGTTGGGGCACCGCCCCCTATCACACTCAAGGCAGGGTCTATGGGGAGGTTGGGGCGCCACCCCCTGTGACGCACAGAGCAGGGCCAATCAGGGGGTTTGGGTGCTGCCCCCTGTCACGCATAGAGCAAGGCCCATCAGAGGGGTTGGGGCTTCGTACCTTGTCACGCACAGAGCAGGGCCAATCAGGGGGTTGGGGAGCTCCCCCCTGTCACGCACAGAGCAGGGCCCATCAGGGGGTTGGGGAGCTCCCCCTGTCATGCACAGAGTAGGGCCAATAGGGGAGTTAGGGCACCGCCCCCTGTCACACACAGCAGGGCGGATCAGGTGTTTGGGGTGCCGCCCTCTATCACCCACAGAGCAGGGCTGATCAGGGGGTAGGGGCGCCACCCCTGTCACACTAAGGGCAGGGCCGATGGGGAGATTATGGCTCTACCATGTCGCACACAGTGCAGGGCCTGTGGGGGAGGGCGAGGGTTTGGGGCGCCGCACCCTGTCACACACAGAGCCGCAGGGCGATCAGGGTTTTGGGCGCTGCCCCCTGTCACGCTGATCTGGTGTCAGGAGGCCTCGCGGCTCCACTGATCCCAGTGCTGGGAGGCATATTACCCTTTTACTATATAGGATAGAGGCCTGGGGGCTGGCTGGTTTTCCTGAAGGGTGTCCTGGATCAGGGTGGGGGTCCCCACTGGGGTGCCTGGCCAGCATGAATGAGGTGATGATGGCTGTTTGCAGCTGGTCACACACCCTTCAGGGTGGGGGTCTCCACTGGGGTGCCTGGCCAGTCTGGGTGATGAGCTGAGGGCTGCTTTCAGGCTGGCAGTTGACTGAAGCTCCCAACCGCTCCTTTTTTTCTTTTTCTTTTTTTTATTCTGGGCCAGCTTTAGCTCTGGCTCTAGCTCTGAGGCTTCTGCTGCTGAAAGCAGGTATTTGGTTTCTTTGTGTTCTATAATCAAAACAATGTATAACTCCAGCTCTGAGATCCCGGCTGGCTGAAAGCTGGTTTCTGGGGTTTTGTTTAGCTTCTATATTTGTTACAATGTTTCTTAGAGTTGTAGCTCAGAGGCCGGCAAGTCAGGCGGGGAACGTTGGAGTCTGCAGTCACTGGAGCAAGCAAGCCTCATGTTCGCTTCCAGCTGCCTGGCTGCCAGCCGCCATCTTGGCCGACAGTTAATTTGCATAAGGATATGCTGATTAGCCAATGGGAAGGGTAGCGGTCATACGCTAATTACCATGTTTCTCTTTTTTTAGTGTAGATTTACATAATGACGTATAACATTGGCACTGTGGCCGCTTCTTGCAGCTAAATCTTCTGCTATTAAACATGACATATGGTAGGGCTATACAAACATCTCAGGGAGGTGACTAAAGTCTATTTTTGACCTTCCCACACAAAGCAAATCTGTCCTTGTCTCTCTGGAGTCATGTCCATGAAGACACAGGCATCATCTAAGTCTATTATACAGTTTTCTGCAGGCCAGTGTCAGGGCTGTGTATGGTGGCCAGTTTTTCTTTCTAGCCACAAACACAGTCTGTCCAATTTCCCAAAAATGCATTCTGGCATGGGAGAATGTTGTTTGCTGTATATAGGTAGCTTAACCTTTATACAACTGGGCTTGGATTTCTGCCCAGCAAACTGTAGTGTGTAAGTTCAATATACTGCCTCTGGTCCTCCTATCCCACTGGGGTCTCGGCTAGTCCCTCAATCAGACTCCTCCTCTCTGGCAGAGTCTGAAAGTTCTGAGCTGTTCTTAGCTCTTTTGTTTAGGGAGTATGTCTTCCCTTCGCCCTCTCCAGTGAACCCTGTTTATCAGTTACAGGGCCTTGCCATCCCTGTCTTTCTCCACTGCTTGGCCCTTAGTGGCGAGCCAAACACAGCTGGGGCTGCAGGGAGAGACAGTTTGCACATAGCAAAGCGCTCGTGGCTTGGGCTTCAGGCCCCACTATGCCGCCTGTCCTCTTTCCAGGCAGAGATTGCAGCCTTCTCTGCAGGCTCCTTTGCCTGAATGGGGCATGTAGCCCTCTCCCATTCCTACCTGTCCCTTTTCAGCACATTTAGAAATGGGAAACTTTATCAGCTTCATCCCCGGCCACTTTCACAGATTCCAGGGCCCATTGCTTGTCTCCCTCTCCTATTGTGAGTCAGAGGAAGACAATTCCTATAGAGGGGACAAATAGAAACAGCAGGAATTTTGGCAAAAACTACAGACTACCGCTGTAGCAATCCTCCCTCCCGGAGGCTGGGGTCCAACCTGTGGAGAAAAATGACTCTTAGAAGGCCTGGAAAAGAAGGCCGAGGATGACAAGGGTGTGCAGGGAAATTTCTTGTGGACTGAAAGCCTGGAGGCCTCCTGAAAGAAAAGATCTTTAATCCAGTTACAGATGCTGTCAGGATGAGGAGTGAGGGAGGAAGGGAAAGACCAGGTTATGTCCTCTATGAGGATCCTAACAAATACCTGAAAATGGCAAGCCAAACAAGACATACAGATATATAACCAGGGTAAATGGGGGTTCGTGAATAGATGATTATGATAACATTAGTTTGATTTCTTTTTAACATTTCCCTTTTCCTTTTTATCGTATATACAACGTTTACAAATTTCATACTTTCAAATTAGCCTTTAAACCTTCTTCCTATGTCCTTTAAAAATGCATAACCATGCCTTGGACCTTCTGTGATAAAACTAAGAACAGGTAAATTAAAACTTGTTTTTGTAAAGACTGCTAGATTTTTTCCTTATGTAATTTCAAGGATATTGTATCGGTCTAATTTAGTATTGGAAGGGTTAAAGAGAACTATATGTGGCAGAGAAAGATTTACTGCAAATGCAGAAAACTTGTGACCTTGAGTCTAGTGCAGTTCAGATAAGACACCTGGTAGGCTAAGGACCAGACCCCTACACCAGCAGAGCAGTCTGCAGCCAGTGAAAAATCAACAAAAACCTATCTCTCCCTGCTTCATAATTAACAGCCTACACCTCCTCCCTGCGTTCTGCATTAACCATTTACTCTGTCCTGAAACAAGGCAAGTGGTCTGAGATCCTATATATTTAGGCTTTTTACATTTGAGGATTTTTTTTTTGTAACTGTTTCTTTCCCTCACAGATTTTTCCTCTTTACTCTAAGCCAGGAGGATCTTAAATCCTCCTCCTTTACTACTCTTGATCTCTCCAACCATCCCCCTGTCCCCCAGCCCAGGGCTCCTCTATCTCAGCAGGCTGAGGGCCTACCACCCTACCCAGCGAATCCCACCACCACCACCCCACACCCACACTCACTCTGGAGCAGTTCGTCACAGCCTTCAGCCTTACTATATACAAGTAGGCTTCCCCCTAAAGTGGGGTTTGCCCTATCTTTAAACAAATTAAACAATAGAAAGAGATAACAAATACTCTTGTGTGTACAGCCAGATGGCACGAAGTAGCTTTCGCTTCACACAGACTCTCACACTTACATTTATATACCAGATAATCTGAGGTTTTGACTTCTACCAGATATTTACTCAGAGTTTGAACAGTCCACCTGATTCCTGATTAATTGCCTGAGGAAGCTGTATGGCTTCCGGGAAGGTGATCAAGCTCCCCCTACCACTCACTTGGAGTGGGCCTGACTGACCGGGGCCCCTACTTTACCGATTCTGTTGAAAGGTCCAGAAGTATCTGTCCACTCTCTCTAGATGCCAGCCGG
This sequence comes from Myotis yumanensis, assembly GCF_028538775.1. NCBI lineage: Eukaryota > Metazoa > Chordata > Mammalia > Chiroptera > Vespertilionidae > Myotis > Myotis yumanensis. Next base: position 17,358,368 of record NW_027223767.1, on the reverse strand, counting down.
GTCCTGGGCTGAGGTCTGGGAGCCCCCAGAGTCCCCCAGTTTAATTCTGCTAAATCAGGAGAGCCGTGCCTCCTGGAGGCATATCCAGCAGCCCTGGTCCCAAGCCCAGTCCACTCACTAGAGGCCAAAAAGGTCAAGTGTGGTTGATTTCCCGGTGTTTCAGAGAACCATTAATGTTACAGAAGACTGGACAAGAACCAAGCAATGCTTAGGGAGTTGGGGTTAGACATTATTATTATCATTATTATTATGCGCAGGCTGAGAGAAAACTGTATTTCAACTTCTGGGCCCTGACATGGAGGAAGTTTCCCTATTTATAACTTTTTACCTTCTTTGTCTCCCAAATATAGGGTTTTCCGGTCCCCTTTGCAAGTTCTTAAAGAGCCCTAGGTGCTGGGGCTTTGAGACCTCAACAAAAGGCCTGGCCTGGCACCAGCACTGATAACTTTGTCTGGGGAAGGTTTATGGCCTCCCTGGAATGGGAGTACTCTTCTTTTTCTTATTATTTAAGCAAGCAAGCAAGCAAGCAGTTACAGGAGCCACGAGAGCAGGATTAAAATTTCCAACAGTGGTTTTTGTACAAGATAGATGCTTCAGTTCAAAACATTTATCTGGAGTAAATACATTAGATGGACTGAGGCTTTCGTGCCTTGGACATTTCCTCACAGGGACTCATGGATCCAGAAGCTGCGACCAATGGGACTGCCATTACTGAGTTCATTCTGCTGGGCCTCGTTGAAACAGAGAAGCTGCAGCCTCTGGTCTTTGTACTTTTCCTCTTTGCTTACCTGCTCACAGTTGGGGGCAACCTCAGCATCCTGGCTGCCATCTTGGTGGAGCCTAAACTCCACACCCCCATGTACTTCTTCCTGGGGAACCTATCAGTTCTAGATGCTGGATGTATCAGCGTCACTGTTCCTGCAATGTTGGGTCGTCTCCTGTCCCACAAGCGTGCAATTTCCTATGATGCCTGCCTCTCCCAACTATTTTTCTTCTACCTTCTGCTTGGTGTGGACTGCTTCCTGTTGACAGCCATGGCCTATGACCGATTTCTGGCCATCTGCCGGCCCCTCACCTACAGCATCCGCATGAGCCATTCAGTCCAGTGGATATTGGTGGCTGTGTCCTGGGCCTGTGCCCTCACCAATGCACTGATCCACACTATTGCCCTAACTACACTCAACTTCTGTGGTCCCAATGAGGTCAACCACTTCTACTGTGACCTGCCACAGCTCTTCCCGCTCTCTTGCTCCAGCACCCAACTCAATCAGCTGCTGCTCTTTGCTGATGGTTTCATAATGGGAGGTACACCCTTGACTCTCATTGTCACCTCCTATGTCCACATAGCAGCTGCAGTCTTACGAATCCGCTCAGTGGAGGGCAGGAAGAAAGCCTTCTTCACATGTGGCTCCCATCTCACTGTGGTTTGCCTCTTGTATGGAACTGGTATCTTCAACTACATGCGTCTGGGTACAGAGGAGGCGTCAGACAAAGATAAAGGGGTTGGAATTTTCAACACAGTTATCAACCCCATGCTGAACCCACTTATCTACAGCCTCAGGAACCCTGATGTGCAGGGTGCCCTCTGGCGGGTAATCACAGGGAAGCGCTCACTGACTTAATAAGGGATCCACTGTCACTTCCTCCTATTCTCTTTTTGGACTAAAGGAGAAATCTTCTGGGGGCAGTAACTAGGACAAATGATTGATAACTGCTTCTATTTCTCTGAGCATAAGGATTTTTATTTTTTTTTGGTAGGGGATAATAGTTATTGCTTCCCAAAGAACCCCTGCCCAGGTATAGTTTATAAATATGTAAATTAATGCTGTCAATTCCCTTGACAAATTACAACTTCAGTCACTGTGAGCTCCCTTTTCTGGGTAGAAGTGAAACCTTGGAAGCCCTGAATGCCTACAGGTTCAAGTCCCATAGGAAATGACTCTTTGGTTATAGCCTGGGTTTCCCAAATATTCCTGCAAATTCTCCCGACCAGAGGGTCATGTGATTCGCTGGAGCTCAGGTATAGTTGGTCTGTTAATAAAACAAATGCCTAGAGATCAGGCTTTACTTATCTCATCAGGCTTCTACAAGTCTGAAAATGCAGCTAATCTCTTTCTATCACACAAACATGCCCTGGAATATAGAGGGGACAAATGGGAGCTGAATGGTCATGTGTTCTCTAGTAACTCTGGAGAGCATGATTCCTGTGTGCAAATTTAAAAACAATCCTCATCCTAGGATATGTTTAATGATTTTAGAGAGAGGGAAATGGAGAGAGAAATATTGATGTGAGAGAGAAACATTGATCATTTGCCTCCCATAGGTGCACCCACAGGGGGTCAAAGACACAACCTAGATATGTGCCCCGATTGGGAATTGAACACACAATCCTGAAGAATGTCAGAAGACACATTCTTCTTCTGTGTCCTCAGGGGTAGGCCCACTGACCTCAGTCCAACTGCAGATCTTGAAGTGACCCCATAATCCAGCTCTTACCCTTTGAAGCATAGGCTAGGAACACTTTTGCCCACCCAGTGACTTGGAGGAAGACAGGGTCTCACAGGTAGTTCTGCCAAACTTAGTCTGACTGTGGTTCTTGCAGAAGCCCTATAACCAATATTGAATTTCAGAGAGACATCTCAGCAGTTTATTGGGACCAGCTCCAGGCTTCCCTGCCAGAAGATTAAACCCTTAAATCCTGAAAACTGCTCCCATTTCAATGAACTCTTCCTGTTCAGCCTTACATTCTATCTACTCCTTCATTCCTCATGATCCATTTCCATATTGCTCCTGTATAAACTGTAGGAACTTCCAGTTTATGCCATGATATAGTAGCCAGTGTATTTAGTTTCTTATTACTCCTTTACCAAAATTACCATAAAGTTGGGAACTTAAACAAATAGGAATTTATTCTCTTATGGTCTGGAGGCCAATCCTAAATGAGTCCTAAAAGGCCAACTTCAAGGTGTCAGCAGGGATAGTTCTTCCTGGAGGCTCCACGGGAGAATCCATCCTTTGTCTTGTGGCCACACCACTCCAATCTCTGCTTCCATCATCATATTGCCTTTTTTTCTTCTGTAATAAAATAATTCTACTTGTCTATTATAAGGACTCTTGCTTTTTGGGCTCTCTTGGATAATCTAGGACAAGCTCCCTAGCTGAAGACTCCTAACAATCTACAGTCTTTTTCACCATGTCAAAAGTTGATTTAAGGAATTAGGGCCTGGATATCTTTGGGGGCCATTATTCAGCATGCCACAGCCAGCTATGGGAATTCCTTTCAGGTGATAATTATTTCCTCTTGGATTATAGATGGGATTTTCTTATGCCTAGACCTAACCCTCATTTTTCTGGAGGCACTGAGGAGAAATGGGAGAACTTCTTGAGGAGGATGAGAATCACCTCCTTTGCATGGTCTTTGGCAAAAAAAAAAAAAAAAAAAAAAAAAAAAAAAAAAAAAAAAAAATTGACTCCCTCTAGCAAGGGAGCAAGGATACTTTTATCAGTCAAGTTCAGGAGCCTTTGATTTGGGAGGTTCCAAATGCTCATGCTCACCTTCTCAAATTTCCCCATCCAGGACTCAAGGTCTCACCCCTTCCCTATCAGGGCTCTGGATTTAGTATAGGAGATGCAACTAAGCTACACATTCATCATCCCTTATAGCTCTACCACCCTTACAATTAGGTCCAAGGTTGGATTTTCTGCACTGTCTGCCTTGTGGCTGCTGAAGATTAATGTCTCATTAAGTGTTGCTATGGAAGTATCCTGGCTTTCACAACATACCTTGAATTGTTAGCTGACTGATCTGGGTTCATCATTCTGTTTTTTCAAGACTTATAAGAAAGTTAACAAAAACCACCCTTTATTTTTAAAACTCCACTATTCTTATAATTACCATCTTTATATATAAAAGCCTAAGCGACCGAATGAACAGTCGACTGGTCACTATGACACGCACTGACCACCAGTGGGCAGATGCTCAACACAGGAGCTGCCTCCTAGTGGTCAGTGCGCTCCCACAGCCAACCTCTTGAGGTCCCTCCCCCTGAGGCTATGAAGAGAGTGACACAAAGAAGTACCCCTGACTGAGGGTCATTTCCAAGGTCCCTCTCCCTGGCTGGCTCTGATTGGCCCAGATATGACTGGGCGAGGCGGCCCTGATTGTCCCCAATCCCAGGCCTAGCTGAGGGATCCACCCAGGCATGAATTTGTGCACCGAGCCTCTAGTCTATATATATAAAAGGCTAAGCAACTCTCCGACCGACCGTCTGTGAGACCTGTCGATAGGTATTACGTGAACTGACCACCAGGAAGCAGACACTCAACTCAAGAGCTGCTGAGTGACAGCAACTTTGCAGAGTGCCCTCTGCACTCTGGGACCCCTCAGAGGATGTGGGAGAGCCAGTTTTGACCTGATACTTGCAGGCCAGGCCAAGGGACCTCACTCACTGGACAGATGCCCTTTGAACTCAACGCTGTCTCAAGTGCAGCTGGCTGGGGAGGGACTTCAGGGGGTTGGTTCCAGGGTGTGTCCAGCCCTTCTCGTCCAGTCCCACCCTACAGGCCATCTTCTAATTAATTCCCTTTCAATGTGCACAAATCCATGCACCAGGCCACTAGTGGTTCTCATAACATTAGTGTGCTAGAGCTAATACATAAACTAGTGTTTTGCCTTTCATCTGTACTTCATCACAACCTACCACAATCAAGTGTCAGTAATTATGCTAGGGGTTATCACCAGCCCCACTTACCCCAAGCAATCATGAATGGTTCAGTTCCTGAATTTCAGCTGGAGAATGTGCTTCTTAGGGCTATCCTCTGGCCAACTGTCAGACTTGGGCTCCCACCAAAGCAGAGCCCAAGACAAGATGCATATGCAATTTAAATGGGAAGTCATCTAGGGCAGTAAGAGCAAGATTATTTATTTGGGGAAATGGTCTCAGGGAGCAAGACTGAGGCTATGAAGAGAGTGACACAAAGAAGGAAGAAGTACCCCTGACTGAGGGTCATTTCCAAGGTCCCTGCTGTGGACAGCAGAGACTGGATTGTGCAAGAGCATATCGAATGCCTCTCAGGGTTGCCTGGTGAAGAGGCAGTGGGGCGTTATCCACTGGCTCCTGTCTCCTACTTTCAAGTTGTCCTCTGCCCTCTGAGCTCCACTTGTGCTCAGACATAGTGAGCCTCCCAGGCCCATTGTTCATGATATTAGAGGATTCCAAGGAAGAGGCTACACTCTGTCAGCTCACGTTAAGCAGAAACCTATAGGGAACTCTCCAGTCCCGCCAGGGCTGAAATCAGAAAAGGGCCGAGAAAGAACTGAGTCAGAACATTAGTTCTGTCTACTCTGATCTCCTTCATAGAATTGTTGTGAGGACAGATACAGACTCCAGGCATGTAAGGTTCTGACTACACTCCCATGTCTGTATCAAGAACACATAAATGTCATGTACTGTTGAACCTCTACTAGCGGCTTAATGTGTCTTAGTTCATTAATAATCTTCACTAACAACCTGTGATAGAAGATATGCTCATTTCACAGATGAGGAAACTGAGTCCCTGAAGGGTGCAACAGCTTGCACACAGTCAAACAACTAGTAACCAGAGGAGCAGGTCTGTCTACAGTGCTTTTCTTCCTGCACCAGGCGTCTCTGCTGGGAGAAGAGAGAGCGCTCTCTCTTGGGGGATGGGGTGTTGGGTGAGTAGTTACTGGTGGGTATAGGGGTCAGGGGAACACATGTCTCCACCTCACACATCTTCTGCTTGTTAATCTGTGACCTTCACCAGGGCTTTCCATTTTCAAGGGCCTGGCGGAGATAACCATATTGGTAGGAAGCCTCCCTGGGGTCCTTCTAGTAGGTATAGCTCTTTACCACCACTTCCAGAACCATTACAGGCACCCCAAGGCACAGTCCCAGTAGCCCCCACTAACAAGGCCCTGAGGGGGAAAGCACCACACTCCGGAAAACTCATTAGAAAAGTGGGTTTGGAGAAAACTTCTCCCTCTTGCCTCTCTGCTGGGGCCTCCTCCTCATCCCAGGGCTGATGCAAGTCTAGGAATGAACTTGTCTCTGGTCAAAGGCCCTGCTTGGGGCTGGCCTCTGGGAAAGAAAGCCCATCCCTAGGAAACCTGTATCTAGTCTTAATTACACCTCTAGTTGGCTGGGTGACTTTAAGGATATGGACAAGTCCTGCAGGCCTCAGCAACCCACCATTAAGTGGAATTTATATCACCTGCCCCAACTCCCTGCCATAGGCCAGGGCAGAGATAAGGCCTTTTGAAAGGAAATCTAACTACCAGAAGGTGTAAGACATTGTTGCTATAGTTATGAAGGGCTTGAGTTGTTTACAAAACAACTTGTATCTCTCCCCAGCTGTCCCCTCTTTCCTGGGAGGGCTCATTTCTGAGGTCTCCCCGGAGCATAATACCCAGTGAAAATAAACCTTGGATAGAGAAGCTGTCAGCTTGTTTTCCATCTTTTTCTTTTATATACTGGTAGCTCCTCATTTTCTGAGTAGATAACTGAGTCTTCACAGCTCATGGTTTCTTCCCTGAAGGAAACCCACTGGCTTCTATGCTCATGTCAGGGTGAGTATTCTCAGGGATCCTTCCTTTGTTCCTCTGTTGCCATCAGCTCAAACCCAACTCTTTATAGTGCAACTGATGGGAAGCTTTTTCAGGGAAAGACCTGGGAAGATAACACAGAGTCCTGGTTCCTCTCTGGCCCCTTTGCCCATGGCCCCCTTTCCTGGATGAAGCCACCTGCTCCCTGTTACTCTTAGGGGAGAGTGTGGAGGGACTCCCTGAGTCTAGTTCACTGGCCAGGACGACTTCATCAGGCAGCCTAGAACCTTCACTCAGTTGCAGGTTGTTGAGCCTTTTCATCACTGGGAGGAACTGGTAGAGGTAGAGAGCTGTCTTAGCTCAGTGAGGAGAACCTGGGGCTCATTACAAGGCACCAAGGGTGGTCATACAGGAGGGCTCCTCATGTTGGGCATCATGGTGACCTTGTCAGACCCTCTAGATCAGCGGTTCTCAACCTGTGGGTTGCAACCCCTTTGGGGGTCGAATGACCCTTTCACTGGGGTCGCCTAAATACATCCTGCATATCAGATATTTACATTATGATTCATAACAGTAACAAAATTACAGTTATGAAGTAGCAATGAAAATAATTTTATGGTTGGGGGTCACCACAACATGAGGAACTGTATTAAAGGGTCGTGGCATTAGGAAGGTTGAGAACCACTGCAGATGTCTCTAGATGATTTCAGGTCATCTCAGCGTCCCACTGATTTCAGGTAAATTGTACCTCTGGGCACCTGAGGGTTGGTAGCAGCTGTTTTGTTGTTCTTTTATCCCTAACTGTAACTTACTTGTCTGGAAGGTTTCACCCTCCTAAGGGCCTTATTCTTTTGGGTGATTAACATGAAAATAAACTTATCCATGTGTGAATTGCTACATTTCCTACCGGTTACATCAAAACTAAGGAAAGCAGTAGATAGTCCCTGCAGCAACCTTTCAACCTGCTCTTACCCCTCCCTCCCCCTCCTTCAGACTAATGCTTAAAAGTCTTTTGGATATTCAATATGTCACAAAGCCTTCCATGACAACTCCAGCTCATTATAGAGCCCTCCTTCTCAGAAAATCCTATAAGCACTTGAACCACCATTTATTTATTTAGGGAATATTAAGTACCTACCTTGTGTGAAGTATTATGATAAGTACTGCAATTGGAAAACTGAATCAGTCTACAGAGAAGTAGGAGAGATATGCTTTATAGAGAAGTGACTTAGCTAGAAGGTAAAGAGCAGTAAGTTCAGTGAAGTAATTAATGGATAGTGGTAGATGAGACAGCGAGATGGAGAGGGGGGAGAGAGAAAGAGAGAGAGGAGAGAGAGAGAGAGACAGAGAGAGAGAGAGAGGTCCTTTTGAGATGGAGTCTTTTTTAAAAAAAGAATTCATTCAGTAGCCAGTATTTGAGTCACATCTTCATATACATGGCCATGTGGAGTTGGAGGGAAGCCATTGCAGGTAGAGAAAACACAGGAGTAAAGAGGTAACAAATCACAGGGTCATAATGTAATGCATGTGTTAAAACGGATCCAAAAGGGAAAATGGAGTGTAGTTAATTATTCTTTAATATAATATATGTAGCGAGCTGTTATCCATCTATTGATTTGTCAATTTGCATTTATCAATTATCAGTTTCATAAATGATGATTACCCCCAAGGATGACCTCCCCTCCACATCTCACCAAGTATGTGTGCTTAGAATTTTAAGACTATGTTAGAGTTCACCAAATCAAACTTTTTATCCCTGTGAACTCAGGCCCTCATCGCCCTTTGCCTTTTGTTAGAGTCACCAGACTCCATCCTCTCATGCCAGTGTGTTCTCTGCAAGGGAATAACATAACCTTAGTGAAGCTCTAGCTCTGCTTATGCCATGGGCAGTAAAGGCACATAAATATATTTTGACCAGGAGTTTATTATAAGACCTGAAGAACTTAGCTCCATCTGGCTCAATGTCTGTGCTTGCTTCATGTGGGGACCTCTCCTTAGAGCTATAGGTCAATGGGCCATGCCCAGTGCAAGGACAAGTGGATCATAGTGGCTTTGCAATGCAACTCCTAGCAGCAACCACCCATAGGTCATGTTGCAATTTTTATTTCAGAGGCAGGTAGCAGATACCATAAAGAGAACTAATCATTTAATATTAAACGGTTATTCAAAACTTAGAGTATGCTCTTAATTGACAACAAAAACACTAGCTATTTATTGACTAAAGCATTTTGAATTTATATTTCACAGTATGTCCCTCACCTTGGGGAAATGTACTTGGCTAGAGTGTCTGATGTCCACAATCATGGGGTTCATCTCCCTGATTCTTGTCATATCTTTGCTTCATCTTCACTATTTATAAAAGCCTGGAAACCCTAGATTATATTATAAAATGCCCCATAGTTTTACTAGAAATACCATTAGATTTATTTTGAAATATGCTTATTGGTTTGGGCTAATCCCCCAGAGTAAAATGGGGAAATTCCATCTTAATCTTAGTACATCAAAGTGATAGCCTGCTTTTTTCTTAATGTATTTTTCCAAGCATTCTGGCCCTTTCAATAAAGAGAGTATGGGAGGGAGAGATGATGGGTGTTCAGGGCATCTCAGCTGAGATCAGGATAGAGGCTTGGAGGTGGTGGGAAGTCAGTGAGTGAGGTATTAGGGGGTGGAAAACCATCAGCTGGAGCACTGGGAACTTGTCAGGGAGTTGTGAACATAGGTGGTCTGTTACCGAACCCAGAGAAGAACCAAGTAATGCTTAGAGTGTTGGAGTTACACTTTATTATTATTATTACATGCGGGCTGAGAGAAAACTGTATTTCAAATACTGGGCCCCAACATGGAGGAAGATTCCCTATTTATATCTTTTTACCTTCCTTGTCTCCCAAGTATGGGGTTTTCCAGTCCCCTTTGCAAGTTCTTAAATAGCCTATGTGTTCAGGCTTTGAGAACTCAACCAAAGGCCTGGCCTGGCCTGGCGCCAACACTGATAACTTCATTTGGGGAAGGTTTATGGCTTCTTTGGAATGGGAGTAGTCTTATTTTCCTTATTATTTAAGCAAGCAATCATTTACAGGAGCCATGATAGCAGGGTTAAAATTTCAAACAGCAGTTTTTATATAAGATGGATGCTTCATTCCCCACTAGTTTTATGTACATGAGTCAAATCATTGACTCTTGGCAGTTGTTAACATTGTTAACCTACTCAGCTTTGAGGTTTCCTTTACTAAGTCCTATAAAGAGAATTAATAATAGGGCGCATGTGAAAGTTTATCTTTAGAGAATCCTTCTGCTTGTACTGTCTATAGCCACGTTGGGATCCCATAGACCTAGACTGCATGGGAGTGGTTCTTTACAGGTAGGAGTCAGTCCTTGGGTGGTAAATTTCTTTACCCAAACAGAGTCACCAGGTTGGAAGGGATGGACCAGATCAGAAGTTGGTACAGGCAGAGTGTCTCAAACATGCTTCTGGATTGCTTTCTGGGTAGACTGTAAAGCCTGTAAGAACTTGAGTAAAGACTGGTTATGGATTTCAGCTTTTCTAGATTGGGTATATAGTACTTATCTCTTAGAAGCTCTGCAAGTTAAGTATGGTTTTGTGTAAGCCGGTGAGGTGGGTAGGTCAGGGTCTGGAAGAGTTGCTAGAACCTGTAGAGGCCCCACTGGTTTTAGGGCAGCCTCCTGGGCTGCTTTGTCCTCTTCTACTGCCCAAAGGCAGGAGACGCAATGTGCCGGAAGCCAATTCCAGCATGTCATAATTTCAAGAGTTTCATCAAAAGGTTGATGGAACTTGGGGACTCAACAAGGGCTGAGTCACATATGTTGTCACCTGTTGGGAATGGCTAAAGGCATTTCCCCAAACCTGAAAAGGATGGGTTGCTTGCTGCCAGACAGCTCAGGGCATCTTCATCTACATGTTATTGCCCCTACTGGCCAAACACCTGAACAGCGGTAGGCTAATTCTCCCCATTCTGACAATGGACTCTGTATAGGAAACCCTGACCCTTTGAAGTGTATATCTCATCCTTGCCTCAGGACAAATTGTGTTAATAAAAAGCAAGTGGGTCCTGAGATGAGGAGATCTTAGTTTCCTTTAAACTAGAATCCTCTGACCCCCAAATGCCTTTAAAAATCATATTTTGTCTCTGGACTCTTTAAGTTATGCACAGCCCCCTTTCCAGATTGCTGAACTCTTCTTAATGCCAGAACAAGGACCTCGGCAGCAATGGGGTCAAGTCTTTTGGATAAGTAGGCTACCAGCCTTTTTTTAGGGGTCAAGACTTTGGGTGAGTGCCCCTTTGGCTATGCCCCTTGTCCCTCATACGTAGAGGTGGAAAGACTTAGTTACATTTGGTAGTGCTGGTTGGCCCATTGTCCTTGCTCTGCTCATGTCTGTCTTACTACCTAATATATTACCTCAAGGATCCTGGCTCTGAATTCTCTTAGGGAAAATGGACGTCAGTGGGTCCTCTGGCTATTTCCATGCTGAAGAGGGACACAGTTTTCTTTCAGAGCCAAGTGATCCGTGCTGTCTGTCAGAGGGACGATGAGGCCTGGGCACAGAAGGAGGTGGGGCTTGTGACCTGGTAGAGACAAACTGTAACACATGGTTCAGTGGAAGGGAAAAAAATATTGTAGTTCTAATAACTTCTATTGAAAGAGAATTTTTCTCCTTAAAATTACCCTTATGTTTATTCAAAGAGCTAAATTAAGACTAATTTATCTATTGTATTCAATTTGGCCTGATTGTTTGCAACAAGAATGGTAACTGACTACCTTTGCTGGAATTTCATGATTGAGACTTAATGTGCCCCATAGGCCAGGAAGCCAAGCCATCCAGCTGCCATCAGGCCTGCCTGCAGTATCTGCTGAGTTAGGTGAATCCTTCACCTGCAGCGACTCCATCTGGGCCCACGCCCTAGGCTTCAAGGCCCATCTCAGCAGCCCTCCTGCTCATAGTGGCCTAGAGTGTGTGGTGGTTCCGCAGGGACACAGAGCTGCCCTTATTGCCCCCCTTCTACTCTGACCAACCACCAGCGATGGCAGGGTATGGGCCTGACGCTCCAGCGCCATCTATTTTCAGGGCTACCAAGCAGGATACCAGGTTTTCTCCATGCCATTTTGATTGGCTTCAAGTCTTCAGAGTTCAGACAGGGCTCTTTAAAACATGATACTCCAGTCAAAGTTTTCGGTTAATGAAACCACTATTGGAAACCAGTCTTATTGAATTTATGCAAAGAAATGTATTGCCATGATTTATTTATTATGTATTGCCAAATTTCAGAGGAATTATATAAGGAGAAAAATATACTGACCTGCTTTAATATCTTCTGATTTTCCTTGTCAGTCTTTTTTATGGATTCTTCAGAGTACTATTTTTCTAAATGTATTATAACAAAACAGTAACTGTCTTTAAATGGCAAGAAGAAATTTAAAATGTGTCTACACTTAAATAGATAGTCACAGCTATCCCTGTAGTAGGGATCCCTCTCCTTGACTTGTCCTTAAACTAAATATGGTTTCTGGGAGGGGTGACACATCCTCTCAGAAAGACTAAGGGAGCTTTATTTCATACAGGGTCTCACATGTCACAGGACCTCACGGGGTCTGTGATTCCTGTAACAGAGGGTTAGTGTTCACCACTTCACAACTTCCCTCTGTTCCAAACAGGCCTCCCCCAGTTTCCTAAAGTTGAGGTTTGTGCCACCCCTGACATGGGCATGGTCACACAGGCCTGCAAGGCAGTATACAGGCTGCCAACTGTCTCTCAATAGAGACCAAAACCTGATGGGTATTTTTCCTTGCCCATTTGGGTACCTGCCGTTTTGACAACTGTATTTAAATCTGCAAGAGAATTAAAGGTTAATATAATATACTAGAGGCCCGGTGCACAAAAATTTGTGCACTCAGGGGTGAAGGGAGGGTCCCTAAGCCCGGCCTGTGCCCTCTTGCAGTCTGAGACCCCTCGGGAGATAACGACCTGCTGGCTTAGGCCTGCTCCTGGGTAGCAGAGGGCAGGCCCAATCCCTAGGTGCAGCCCCTGGTCGGGCTCAGAGCAGGGCTGATTGGGGAGTTGGAGCGCCACCCCCTATCATGCACAGAGCAGGGTGGATTGGGAGGTTGCGATGCCACCCTCAGTAACACTCAGGGTAGGGCTGATTGGGGGGTTGGGGCACCGCCCCCTATCACACTCAAGGCAGGGTCGATGGGGAGGTTGCGGCACCACCCCCTGTGACGCACAGAGCAGGGCCAATCAGGGGGTTGGGGCGCTGCCCCCGTCACACATAGAGCAGGGCCCATCAGAGGGGTTGGGGCTTTGTACCCTGTCACGCACAGAGCAGGGCCAATCAGGGGGTTGGGGAGGTCCCCCGTGTCATGCACAGGGCAGGGCCGATCAGGGGGTTGAGGAGCTCCCCCCAGTCACGCACAGAGCAGGGCCCATCAGGGGGTTGGAGAGCTCCCCCCGTCACGCACAGAGCAGGGCCGATCAGGAGGTTGAGGAGCTCCCCCTGTCACGCACAGAGTAGGGCCAATAGGGGAGTTAGGGCACCGCCCCCTGTCACACACAGCAGGGCGGATCAGGGGTTTGGGGCACCGCCCTCTATCACCCACAGAGCAGGCTGATCAGGGGGTTGGGGCGCCACCACTGTCACACTCAGGGCAGGGCCGATGGGGAGATTATGGCTCTACCCTGTCGCACACAGAGCAGGGCCTGTGGGGAGGGGGAGGGGGGTTGGGGCACCTCACCCTGTCACACACAGAGCCGCAGGGCGATCAGGGGGTTTGGGCGCTGCCCCCTGTCACCCTGATCTGGTGTCAGGAGGCCTCGCGGCTCCACTGATCCCGGTGCTGGGAGGCATATTACCCTTTTACTATATAGGATAGAGGCCTGGGGGCCGGCTGGTTTGCCCTGAAGGGTGTCCTGGATCGGGGTGGGGGTCCCCACTGGGGTGCCTGGCCAGCCTGAATGAGGTGATGATGGCTGTTTGCAGCTGGTCACACACCCTTCAGGGTGGGGGTCTCCACTGGGGTGCCTGGCCAGTCTGGGTGATGAGCTGAGGGCTGCTTTCAGGCTGGCAGTTGACTGAAGCTCCCAACCGCTCCTTTTTTTCTTTTTCTTTTTTTTATTCTGGGCCAGCTTTAGCTCTGGCTCTAGCTCTGAGGCTTCCGCTGCTGAAAGCAGGTATTTGGTTTCTTTGTGTTCTATAATCAAAACAATGTATAACTCCAGCTCTGAGATCCCGGCTGGCTGAAAGCTGGTTTCTGGGGTTTTGTTTAGCTTCTATATTTGTTACAATGTTTCTTAGAGTTGCAGCTCAGAGGCCGGCAAGTCAGGTGGGGAACGTTGGAGTCTGCAGTCACTGGAGCAAGCAAGCCTCATGTTCGCTTCCAGCTGCCTGGCTGCCAGCTGCCATCTTGGCCGACAGTTAATTTGCATAAGGATATGCTGTTTAGCCAATGGGAAAGGTAGCAGTCATACGCTAATTACCATGTTTCTCTTTTATTAGTGTAGATTTACATAATGACGTATAACATTGGCACTGTGGCTGCTCCTTGCAGCTAAATCTTCTGCTATTAAACATGACATATGGTAGGGCTATACAAACATCTCAGGGAGGTGACTAAAGTCTATTTTTGACATTCCCACACAAAGCAAAACTGTCCTTGTCTCTCTGGAGTCATGTCCATGAAGACGCAGGCATCATCTAAGTCTATTATGCAGTTTTCTGCAGGCCAGTGTCAGGGCTGTGTATGGTGGCCAGTTTTTCTTTCTAGCCACAAACACAGTCTGTCCAATTTACCAAAAATGCATTCTGGCATGGGAGAAAATTGTTTGCTGTATATAGGTAGCTTAACCTTTATACAACTGGGCTTGGATTTCTGCCCAGCAAACTGTAGTGTATAAGTTCAATATACAGCCTCTGGTCCTCCTATCCCAATGGGGTCTCGGCTAGTCCCTCAATCAGACTCCTCCTCTCTGGCAGAGTCTGAAAGTTCTGAGCTGTTCTTAGCTCTTTTGTTTAGGGAGTATGTCTTCCTTTCGCCCTCTCCAGTGAACCCTGTTTATCAGTTACAGGGCCTTGCCATCCCTGTCTTTCTCCACTGCTTGGCTCTTAGTGGCAGCCAAACACAGCTGGGGCTGCAGGGAGAGACAGTTTGCACATAGCAAAGTGCTCCTGCAGTGGTGGCTTGGGCTTCAGGCCCCACTATGCCACCTGTCCTCTTTCCAGGCAGAGACTGTGGCCTTCTCTGCAGGCTCCTTTGCCAGAATGGGGCATGTAGCCCTCACCCCTTCCTACCTGTCCCTTTTCAGCACATTTAGAAATGGGAAACTTTATCAGCTTCATCCCCGGCCACTTTCACAGATTCCAGGGGCCATTGCTTGTCTCCCTCTCCTATTGTGAGTCAGAGGAAGACAATTCCTATAGAGGGGACAAATAGAAACAGCAGGAGTTTTTGCAAAAACTACAGACTACCGCTGTAGCAATCCTCCCTCCCGGAGGCTGGGGTCCAACCTGCGGAGAAAAATGACTCTTAGAAGGCCTGGAAAAGAAGGCAGAGGATGACAAGGGTGTGCAGGGAAATTTCTTGTGGACTGAAAGCCTGGAGGCCTCCTGAAAGAAAAGATCTTTAATCCAGTTACAGATGCTGTCAGGATGAGGAGTGAGGGAGGAAGGGAAAGACCAGGTTATGTCCTCTATGAGGATCCTAATAAATACCTGAAAATGGCAAGCCAAACAAGACATACAGATATATAACCAGGGTAAATGGGGGTTCGTGAATAGATGATTAGATGATTATGATAACATTAGTTTGATTTCTTTTTAACATTTCTCTTTTCCTTTTTACCATATATACAACCTTTACAAATTTCATACTTTCAAATTAGCCTTTAAACCTTCTTCCTATGTCTTTTAAAAATGCATAACCATGCCTTGGACCTTCTGTGATAAAACTAAGAACAGGTAAATTAAAACTTGTTTTTGTAAAGACTGCTAGATTTTTTCCTTATGTAATTTCAAGGATATTGTATCGGTCTAATTTAGTATTGGAAGGGTTAAAGAGAACTATATGTGGCAGAGAAAGATTTACTGCAAATGCAGAAAACTTGTGACCTTGAGTCTAGTGCAGTTCAGATAAGACACCTGGTAGGCTAAGGACCAGACCCCTACACCAGCAGAGCAGTCTGCAGCCTGTAAAAGATCTACAAAAACCTATCTCTCCCTGCTTTATAATAAACTGCCTACACCTCCTCCCTGCGTTCTGCATTAACCACTTACTCTGTCCTGAAACAAGGCAAATGGTCTGAGATACTGTATATTTAGGCTTTTTACATTTGAGGATTTTTTTTTGTAACCGTTTCTTTCCCTCACAGATTTTTCCTCTTTACTCTAAGCCAGGAGGTTCTTAAATCCTCCTCCTTTGCTACTCTTGATCTCTCCAACCATCCCCATGTCCCCCAGCCCAGGGCTCCTCTATCTCAGCAGGCTGAGAGCCTATCACCTTACCCAGCGAATCCCACCACCACCACCCCACACCCACACTCGCTCTGGGGAAGTGCGTCACAGCCTTCAGCCTTACTATATACAATTAGGCTTCCCCCTAAAGTGGGGTTTGCCCTATCTTTAAACAAATTAAACAACAGAAAGAGATAACAAATACTATTGTGTGTACAGCCAGATGGCACGAAGTAGCTTTCGCTTCACACAGACTCTCACACTTACATTTATATACCAGACAATCTGAGGTTTTGACTTCTACCAGATATTTACTCAGAGTTTGAACAGTCCACCTGATTCCTGATTAATTGCCTGAGGAAGCTGTATGGCTTCCGGGAAGGTGATCAAGCTCCCCCTACCACTCACTTGGAGTGGGCCTGAATGACCGGGGCCCCTACTTTACCGATTCTGTCGAAAGGTCCAGAAGTATCTGTCCACTCTCTCCAGATGCCAGCCGGGTCCTGGGCTGAGGTCTGGGAGCTCCCCGAGTCCCCCAGTTTAATTCTGCTAAATCAGGAGAGCCGTGCCTCCTGGAGGCATATCCAGCAGCCCTGGTCCCCAAGACCAGTCCACTCACCAGAGGCCAAAAAGGTCAAGTGCGGTTGATTTCCTGGTGTTTCAGAGAACCATTAATGTTACAGAAGACTGGACAAGAACCAAGCAATGCTTAGGGAGTTGGGGTTAGACTTTATTATTATCATTATTATTATGCGCAGGCCGAGAGAAAACTGTATTTCAACTTCTGGGCCCTGACATGGAGGAAGTTTCCCTATTTATAACTTTTTACCTTCTTTGTCTCCCAAATATAGGGTTTTCCGGTCCCCTTTGCAAGTTCTTAAAGAGCCCTAGGTGCTGGGGCTTTGAGACCTCAACAAAAGGCCTGGCCTGGCACCAGCACTGATAACTTTGTCTGGGGAAGGTTTATGGCCTCTCTGCAATGGGAGTACTCTTCTTTTTCTTATTATTTAAGCAAGCAAGCAAGCAGTTACAGGAGCCACGAGAGCAGGATTAAAATTTCAAACAGTGGTTTTTGTACAAGATAGATGCTTCAGTTCAAAACATTTATCTGGAGTAAATACATTAGGTGGACTGAGGCTTCCGTGCCTGGGACATTTCCTCACAGGGACTCATGGATCCAGAAGCTGTGACCAATGGGACTGCCATTACTGAGTTCATTCTGCTGGGCCTCGTTGAAACAGAGAAGCTGCAGTCTCTGGTCTTTGTACTTTTCCTCTTTGCTTACCTGCTCACAGTTGGGGGCAACCTCAGCATCCTGGCTGCCATCTTGGTGGAGCCTAAACTCCACACCCCCATGTACTTCTTCCTGGGGAACCTATCAGTTCTAGATGCTGGATGTATCAGCGTCACTGTTCCTGCAATGTTGGGTCGTCTCCTGTCCCACAAGCGTGCAATTTCCTATGATGCCTGCCTCTCCCAACTATTTTTCTTCTACCTTCTGCTTGGTGTGGACTGCTTCCTATTGACAGCCATGGCCTATGACCGATTTCTGGCCATCTGCCTGCCCCTCACCTACAGCATCCGCATGAGCCATTCAGTCCAGTGGATATTGGTGGCTGTGTCCTGGGCCTGTGCCCTCACCAATGCACTGATCCACACTATTGCCCTAACTACACTCAACTTCTGTGGTCCCAATGAGGTCAACCACTTCTACTGTGACCTGCCACAGCTCTTCCCACTCTCTTGCTCCAGCACCCAACTCAATGAGCTGCTGCTCTTTGCTGTTGGTTTCATAATGGCAGGTACACCCTTGACTCTCATTGTCACCTCCTATGTCCACATAGCAGCTGCAGTGCTACGGATCCGCTCAGTGGAGGGCAGGAAGAAAGCCTTCTTCACATGTGGCTCCCATCTCACTGTGGTTTGCCTCTTCTATGGAACTGGTATCTTCAACTACATGCGTCTGGGTACAGAGGAGGCTTCAGACAAAGATAAAGGGGTTGGGATTTTCAACACAGTTATCAACCCCATGCTGAACCCACTTATCTACAGCCTCAGGAACCCTGATGTGCAGGGTGCCCTCTGGCGTGTATTCACAGGGAAGCGGTCACTGACTTAATAAGGGTTCCACTGTCACTTCCTCCTATTCTCCTTTGGACTAAAGGAGAAATCTTATGGGGGCAATAACTAGGACAAATGATTGATAACTGCTTCTATTTCTCTGAGCATAAGGATTTTTATTTTTTTTCGTAGGGGATAATAGTTATTGCTTCCCAAAGAACCCCTGCCCAGGTATAGTTTATAAATATGTAAATTAATGCTGTCACTTCCCTTGACAAATTACAACTTTAGTCACTGTGAGCTCCCTTTTCTGGGTAGAAGTGAAACCTGGGAAGCCCTGAATGCCTACAGGTTCAAGTCCCATAGGAAATGACCCTTTGGTTGGTTATAACCTGGGTTTCCCAAATATTCCTGCAAATTCTCCCCACCAGAGGGTCTTGTGATTCGCTGGAGTTCAGGTATAGTTGGTCTGTTAATAAAACATAGGCCTAGAGCTCAGGATTATTTTACTTATCTCATCAGGCTTCTACAAGTCTAAAAATGCAGCTCATCTCTTTCTATCACACAAAGATGCCCTGGAATATAGAGGGGACAAATGGGAGCTGAATGGTCATGTGTTCTCTAGTAACTCTGGAGAGCATGATTCCTCTGTGCAAATTAAAAAAATCCTCATCCTAGGATATGTTTAATGATTTTAGAGAGAGGGAAATGGAGAGAGAAATATTGATGTGAGAGAGAAACATTGATCGTTTGCCTCCCATAGGTGCACCCACAGGGGGTCAAAGACACAACCTAGATATCTGCCCCGATTGGGAATTGAACACACAATCCTGAAGAATGTCAGAAGACACATTCTTCTTCTGTGTCCTCAGTGGTAGGCCCACTGACCTCAGTCCAACTGCAGATCTTGAAGTGACCCCATAATCCAGCTCTTACCCTTTGAAGCATAGGCTAGGAACACTTTTGCCCACCCATTGACTTGGAGGAAGACAGGTTCTCACAGGTAGTTCTGCCAAACTTGGTCTGACTGTGGTTCTTCAGAAGCCCTATAACCAATATTGAATTTCAGAGAGACATCTCAGCAGTTTATTGGGACCAGCTCCAGGCATCCCTGCCAGAAGATTAAACTCTTAAATCCTGAAAACTGCTCCCATTTCAATGAACTCTTCCTGTTCAGCCTTACATTTTATCTACTCCTTCATTCCTCATGATCCATTTCCATATTGCTCCTGTATAAACTGTAGGAACTTCCAGTTTATGCCATGATATAATAGCCAGTGTATTTAGTTTCTTATTACTCCTTTACCAAAATTACCATAAAGTTGGGGACTTAAACAAATAGGAATTTATTCTCCTATGGCCTGGAGGCCAATCCTAAATGAGTCCTAAAAGGCCAACTTCAAGGTGTCAGCAGGGATAGTTCTTCCTGGAGGCTCCACGGGAAAATCCATCCTTTGTCTTGTGGCCACATCACTCCAATCTCTGCTTCCATCATCATATTGCCTTTTTTTCTTCTGTAATAAAATAATTCTACTTGTCTATTATAAGGATTCTTGCTTTTTGGGCTCTCTTGGATAATCTAGGACAAGCTCCCTAGCTGAAGACTCCTAACAATCTACAGTCTTTTTCACCATGTCAAAAGTTGATTTAAGGAATTAGGGCCTGGATATCTTTGGGGGCCATTATTCAGCGTGCCACAGCCAGCTATGGGAATTCTTTTCAGGAGATAATTATTTTCTCTTGGATTATAGATGGGATTTTCTTAT
Organism: Myotis yumanensis; assembly: GCF_028538775.1. Lineage (NCBI taxonomy): Eukaryota > Metazoa > Chordata > Mammalia > Chiroptera > Vespertilionidae > Myotis > Myotis yumanensis. The sequence goes on along the minus strand of NW_027223767.1, from coordinate 17,338,521 downwards.
GCCTAGACCTAACCCTCATTTTTCTGGAGGCACTGAGGAGAAATGGGAGAACTTCTTGAGGAGGAGGAGAATCACCTCCTTTGCATGGTCTTTGGCAAAAATAAAAAATAAAAAAAAATTGACTCCTTCTAGCAAGGGAGCAAGGATACTTTTATCAGTCAAGTTCAGGAGCATTTGATTTGGGAGGTTCCAAATGCTCATGCTCACCTTCTCAAATTTCCCCATCCAGGACTCAAGGTCTCACCCCTTCCCTATCAGGGCTCTGGATTTAGCATAGGAGATGCAACTAAGCTACACATTCATCATCCCTTATAGCTCTACCACCCTTACAATTAGGTCCAAGGTTGGATTTTCTGCACTGTCTGCCTTGTGGCTGCTGAAGATTAATGTCTTATTAAGTGTTGCTATGGAAGTATCCTGGCTTTCACAACATACCTTGAATTGTTAGCTGGCTGATCTGGGTTCATCATTCTGTTTTTTCAAGACTTATAAGTAAGTTAACAAAAACCACTGTTTATTTTTAAAACTCCACTATTCTTATAATTACCATCTTTATATATAAAAGCCTAAGCAACCAAATGAACAGTAGACTGGTCACTATGACACGCACTGACCACCAGTGGGCAGATGCTCAACACAGGAGCTGCCTCCTAGTGGTCAGTGCGCTCCCACAGCCAACGTCCTGAGGTCCCTCCCCCTGAGGCTATGAAGAGAGTGACACAAAGAAGTACCCCTGACACAAAGAAGTACCCCTGACACAAAGAAGTACCCCTGACTGAGGGTCATTTCCAAGGTCCCTCTCCCTGGCTGGCCCTGATTGGCCCAGATAGGACTGGGCAAGGCGGCCCTGATTGTCCCCAATCCCAGGCCAAGCTGAGGGATCCACCCAGGCATGAATTTGTGCACCGAGCCTCTAGTCTATATATATAAAAGGCTAAGCAACTCTCCAACCGACCGTCTGTGAGACCTGTCAATAGGTATTACGTGAACTGACCACCAGGAAGCAGACACTCAACTCAGGAGTTGCTGAGTGACAGCAACTTTGCAGAGTGCCCTCTGCACTCTGGGACCTCTCAGAGGATGTGGGAGAGCCAGTTTTGACCTGATACCTGCAGGCCAGGCCAAGGGACCTCACTCACTGGACAGATGCCCTTTGAACTGGACGCTGTCCCAAGTGCAGCTGGCTGGGGAGGGACTTCAGGGGGTTGGTTCCAGGGTGTGTCCAGCCCTTCTCGTCCAGTCCCAACCTACAGGCCATCTGCTAATTAATTCCCTTTCAATGTGTACAAATCCATGCACCGGGCCACTAGTGGTTCTCATAACATTAGTGTGCTGGAGCTAACACATAAACTAGTGTTTTGCCTTTCACCTGTGCTTCATCACAACCTACCACAATCAAGTGTCAGTAATTATGCTAGGGGTTATCACCAGCCCCACTTACCCCAAGCAGTCATGAATGGTTCAGTTCCTGAATTTCAGCTGGAGAATGTGCTTCTTAGGGCTATCCTCTGGCCAACTGTCAGACTTGGGCTCCCACCAAAGCAGAGCCCAAGACAAGATGCATGTGCAATTTAAACGGGAAGTCATCTAGGGCAGTTAAGAGCAAGATTATTTATTTGGGGTAGTGGTCTCAGGGAGCAAGACTGAGGCTATGAAGAGAGTGACACAAAGAAGGAAGAAGTACCCCTGACTGAGGGTCATTTCCAAGGTCCCTGCTGTGGACAGCAGAGACTGGATTGTGCAAGAGCATATCGAATGCCTCTCAGGGTTGCCTGGTGAAGAGGCAGTGGGGCGTTATCCACTGGCTCCTGTCTCCTACTTTCAAGTTGTCCTCTGCCCTCTGAGCTCCACTTGTGCTCAGACATAGTGAGCCTCCCAGGCCCATTGTTCATGATATTAGAGGATTCCAAGGAAGAGGCTACACTCTGTCAGCTCACGTTAAGCAGAAACCTATAGGGAACTCTCCAGTCCCGCCAGGGCTGAAATCAGAAAAGGGCCGAGAAAGAACTGAGTCAGAACATTGGTTCTGTGTGCTCTGATCTCCTTCATAGAATTGTTGTGAGGACAGATACAGACTCCAGGCATGTAAGGTTCTGACTACACTCCCATGTCTGTATCAAGAACACATAAATGTCATGTACTGTTGAACCTCTACTAGCGGCTTAATGTGTCTTAGTTCATTAATAATCTTCACTAACAACCTGTGATAGAAGATATGCTCATTTCACAGATGAGGAATCTGAGTCCCTGAAGGGTGCAACAGCTTGCACACAGTGCAACAACTAGTAATCAGAGGAGCAGGTCTGTCTACAGTGCTTTTCTTCCTGCACCAGGCGTCTCTGCTGGGGGAAGAGAGAGCACTCTCTCTTGGGGGATGGGGTGTTGGGTGAGTAGTTACTGGTGGGTATAGAGGTCAGGGGAACACATGTCTCCACCTCACACATCTTCTGTTTGTTCATCTGAGACTTCAACAGGGCTTTCCATTTTCAAGGGCCTGGCCTAGATCATCATCTTGATAGGCAGCCTCCCAGGGGTCCTTCTAGTAGGTATAGCTCTTACCACCACTTCCAGAACCATTACAGGTGCCCCAAGGCACAGTCCCAGTAGCCCCCACTAACAATGCCCTGAGGGGGAAAGCACCACACTCAGGAAAACTCATTAGAAAAGTGGGTTTGGAGAAAGCTTCTCCCTCTTGCCTCTCTGCTGGGGCCTCCTCCTCATCCCAGGGCTGATGCAAGTCTGGGAATGAGCTTGTTTCTGCTCAAAGGCCCTGCTTGGGGCTGGCCTCTGGGAAAGAAAGCCCATCCCTAGGAAACCTGTATCTAGTCTTAATTACACCTCTAGTTGGCTGGGTGACTTTAAGGATATGGACAAGTCCTGCAGGCCTCAGCAACCCACCATTAAGTGGAATTTATATCACCTGCCCCAACTCCCTGCTATAGGCCAGGGCAGAGGTAAGGTCTTTTGAAAGGAAATCTAACTACCAGAAGGTGTAAGACATTGTTGCTATAGTTATGAAGGGCTTGAGTTGTTTACAAAACAACTTGTATCTCTCCCCAGCTGTCCCCTCTTTCCTGGGAGGGCTCATTTCTGAGGTCTCCCCAGAGGATAACACCCAGTGAAATAAGACCTTGGATAGAGAAGCTGTCAGCTTGTTTCTTCTCATTTTCTTTTGTATCCTGGTAGCTCCTCATTTTCTGAGTAGATAACTGAGTCTTCACAGCTCATGGTTTCTTCCCTGAAGGAAACCCACTGGCTCCTATGCTCATGTCAGGGTGAGTATTCTCAGGGATCCTTCCTTTGCTCCTCTGCTGCCATCAGCTCAAACCCAACTCTCTATAGTGCAACTGATGGGAAGCCTTTTCAGGGAAAGATCTGGGAAGATAACATAGAGGTCCTGGTTCCTCTCTGGCCCCTTTGCCCATGGCCCCCTTTCCTGGATAAAGCCACCTGCTCCTTGTTACTCTTAGGGGAGAGTGTGGAGGGACTCCCTGAGTCTAGTTCACTGGCCAGGACGACTTCATCAGGCAGCCTAGAACCTTCACTCAGTCGCAGGTTGTTGAGCCTTTTCATCACTGGGAGGAACTGGTGGAGGTCCAGAGTAGGGAGCTGTCTTAGCTCAGTGAGGAGAACCTGGGGCTCATTACAAGGCCCCAAGGGTGGTCATACAGGAGGGCTCCTCATGTTGGGCATCATGGTGACCCTGTCAGACCCTCTAGATGTCACTGCATGATTGCAGGTCACCTCAGAATCCCACTGATTTCAGGTAAGTTGTACCTCTGGCCACCAGAGGGTTGGCAGCAGCTGTTTTGTTGTTCTTTTATCCCTGACTATAACTTAGTTGTCTGGAAGGTTTCACCCTCCTAAGGGCCTTATTCTTTTGAGTGATTTACATGAAAATAAACTTATTAGTGTGTGAATTGCTGCATTTCCTAACTGTTCCATCAAAACTAAGTAAAGCAGTAGTTAGTCCCTCCAGCAACCTTACACCTTGCACTTGCCCCTCCTCCCCCTCCTTCAGACTAATGCTTAAAAGTCTCTTGCAAATTCAATGTCACCAAGTCTTCCCTGACAACTCCAGCTCATTTTAGAGCCCTCCTTCTTGAAAATCCTATGAGCACTTGAACCACCATTTATTTATTTAGGGAATATTAAGTACCTACCTTGTGTGAAGTATTATGATAAGTACTGCTATTGGAAAACTGAGTCAGTCTACAGAGAATTAGGGGAGATATGCTTTTTAGAGAAGTGACTTAGCTAGAAGGTAAAGAGCAGTAAGTTCCGTGAAATAATGGATAGTGGTAGATGAGACAGTGAGAGAGAGAAAGAGAGAGAGAGAGAGAGAGAGAGAGAGAGAGAGAGAGAGAGAGAGAAAGGAAACTGAGAGGGAGAGAGAGAGAGAGATATCTTTTTGAGATGGAGACTTTTTAAAAAAAAAAAAATAATTCATTCAGCCGCCAGTAGTTGAGTGAAATCTTCATATACTTGGCCATGTGGAGTTGGACGGAATCGGTTGCAGTAAAGAAAACAGCATGAGCAGTAACCGGCTTGGCTCAGTGGATAGAGCGTTGGCCTGTGGACTGAAAGGTCCAGGGTTCAATTCCGGTCAAGAGCATGTACCTTGGTTGTGGGCACATCTCCAGTAGGAAGTGTGCAGGAGGCAGCTGATCGATGTTTCTCTCTCATCAATGTTTCTAACTCTCTATCTCTCTCCCTTCCTCTCTGTAAAAAATCAATAAAATATATTTTTTTAAAAATTAAAAAAGAGAAAACAGCATGAATAAAGAAGTAACAAATAACAGGGTCATAATCTAATGCTTATGTTAAAATGGATCCAAAAGGGAAAATGGAGAGTAGTTAATTAAATTATTCTTTAATATAATATATGTAATGAGCTGTTATCCATCTATTGATTTGTCAATTTGCAAGGCCATTTATCAATTATCATAAATTTATCAATTTCATAAATGATGATTACCTCTGAGGATGACCTCCCCTTCCTATCTCACCAAGTATGTGCGCTTAGAATTTTAAGACTATGTTAGAGTTCACCGCATCCAACTTTTTATCCATGTGAGCTCAGGCCCTCATCACCCTTTCCCTTTTGTTAGAGTCACCAGACTCCATCCTCTCATGCCAGTGTGTTCTCTGCAAGGGAATAACATAATCTTAGTGAAGCTCTAGCTCTCCTTATGCCATGGGCAGTAAAGGCACATAAATATATTTTGACCAGGAGTTTATTATAAGAGCTGAAGAACTTAGCTCCATCTGGCTCAACGTCTGTGCTTGCTTCATGTGGGGACCTCTCCTTAGAGCTATAGGTCAATGGACCATGCCCAGTGCAAGGACAAGTGGAGCATAGTGGCTTTGCAATGCAGAAAACTAACTGCTCCTAGCAGCGACCACCCATAGGTCATGTTGCAATTTTTATTTCAGAGGCAGGTAGCAGATACCATAAAGAGAACAAATAATTTAAAATTAAGCTGTTATTCAATGTCTAGAGTATGGACTTAATTAACAACAAGAAGACTGGCAATTTATTGACTGAGGCATTTTGAATTTATATTTCAGAGTATGTCCCTATCTTGGGGAAATGTACTTGGCTAGAGTGTCTGATGTCCACACTCACGTGGTTCATCTCCCTGATTCTTGCCATATCTTTACTTCATCTTCACTATTTATAAAAGCCTGGTAAACCCTAGATTATATTATAAAATGCCCCATAGTTTTACTAGAAATATCGTTGGTTTTTATTTTGAAATATGCTTATTGCTTTGGGCTAATCCCCCAGAGTAAAATGGGGAAATTCCATCTTAATCTTAGTACATCAAAGAGAAAGCCTGCTTTTTTCTTAATGTATTTTCCCAAGTATTGTGGCCCTTTCAATAAAGAGAGTATGGGAGGGAGAGATGATGGGGGTTCAGGGCATCTCATCTAAGATCAAGATAGAGGCTTGGAGGTGGTGGGAGGTCCGTGAGTGAGGTAGTAGGGGGTGGGAAACCATCAGCTGGAGCACTGGGAACTTGTCAGGGAGTTGTGAACATAGGTCGTTCAAAACATCTATGTGGAGTAAATACATTAGATGGACTGATGCTTCCATGCCTGGGACATTTCCTCACAGGGACTCATGGATCCAGAAGCTGTGACCAATGGGACTGCTGTTACTGAGTTCATTCTGCTGGGCCTCGTTGAAACAGAGAAGCTGCAGTCTCTGGTCTTTGTACTTTTCCTCTTTGCTTACCTGCTCACAGTTGGGGGCAACCTTAGCATCCTGGCTGCCATCTTGGTGGAGCCTAAACTCCACACCCCCATGTACTTCTTCCTGGGGAACCTATCAGTTCTAGATGCTGGATGTATCAGCATCACTGTTCCTGCAATGTTGTGTCGTCTCCTGTCCCACAAGCGTGCAATTTCCTATGATGCCTGCCTCTCCCAACTATTTTTCTTCTACCTTCTGGCTGGTGTGGACTGCTTCCTGTTGACAGCCATGGCCTATGACCGATTCCTGGCCATTAGCCGGCCCCTCACCTACAGCACCCGCATGAGCCATTCAGTCCAGTGGATATTGGTGGCTGTGTCCTGGGCCTGTGCCCTCACCAATGCACTGATCCACACTATTGCCCTAACTACACTCAACTTCTGTGGTCCCAATGAGGTCAATCACTTCTACTGTGACCTGCCACAGCTCTTCCCGCTCTCTTGCTCCAGCACCCAACTCAATGAGCTGCTGCTCTTTGCTGTTGGTTTCATAATGGCAGGTACACCCTTGACTCTCATTGTCACCTCCTATGTCCACATAGCAGCTGCAGTGCTACGGATCCGCTCAGTGGAGGGCAGGAAGAAAGCCTTCTTCACATGTGGCTCCCATCTCACTGTGGTTTGCCTCTTCTACGGAACTGGTATCTTCAACTACATGCGTCTGGGTACAGAGGAGGCTTCAGACAAAGATAAAGGGGTTGGGATTTTCAACACAGTTATCAACCCCATGCTGAACCCACTTATCTACAGCCTTAGAAACCCTGATGTTCAGGGTGCCCTGTGGCGGGTATTTGTGGGGAGGCGGCTGTTGACCTGAGGGGTGATAGGGTCTCTCCTTTTCTGCTTTTTTAGGGTTCAGAAAAATTTCCCATAAAGTCAGGAACCTGGGGAAATGATTATGAATGATTTGTTTACAGGTCTTCATTTTGGAAATTTTTGTGTGTTATGTTTGTCCTGCAAAGAAATCCTACATAATTTATTCATACAATAATATTTATTGTATTGCTTCTGTGATAGAAATGCTCCTCTAGGGCACAGATGAACAAAATAGACAAAAGTCTCTACACCAGCGGTTCTCAACCTGTGGGTCGCAACCCCTTTAGGGGTCGAACGACCCTTTCACAGGGGTCGCCTAAGACCATCGGAAAACACATATATAATTACATATTGTTTTTGTGATTAATCACTATGCTTTAATTATGTTCAATTTGTAACAATGAAATTGGGGGTCACCACAGCATGAGGAACTGTATTAAAGGGTCGCAGCCTTAGGAAGGTTGAGAACCACTGCTCTACACGCATGCAACTCACATTCTTTTTTTTTTTAAATCTTGCAGTTCACATTATAATGAAGGGAAAGCAAAGAAATGAAATAAATAAGCATCATATATGATAGATCACATCGTGATTTGTGCTATAGAGAAAGACAGGTAGATAAGGGGATATGAGGTTATGATATGTCCTGGCAAGTTGCTACCTTGTTTTTGCTATGCTCACTTTCCTTGTAGAGTTGACACCTTGGAAGCCAGTTAGTTCTGGGCAGCAAGGAAGGATTATTTGCTTAATCACAGCCCTAATTGCCAAGAATAGAACTCTGAAGTTTTCTTTTGGTGGGAAATGTGAGATTCCTTCTCGATCAGGGTGCAGAAAGCTGTTTTAAACTAGTGCCAAGGAATATTATATTCTGTTCGCCTTTCCCCTCCAAGAAAATCAGTTCCTTTTCTTTAATAACATAAAATCCCCATACGATATCTAGGGGACAGGTAGAGTCTAGAGAGGGAAACAGCCTATTAAATAAAAGCTACATTAATGCATAAATGATATATCTTCAGGTCAAAAAAGGTATGCTTCATCTCCATCCTCTGCCGTATTTTTCTCTTATTGAGTCATCTTCCCCACATATATGGCAAAGCCTTTGAAAGAGTAAGCGCTTATGCTCCACCCATATCCCGAGACTTTTCAATGTAGAATGTCCACCATAACCTTCTCCTCCAAAGCCTTACTTTTCTCTCCCAAAACTCCTAGCTCAGAAAATATCCATGATGTAGTCCCTGGGCGTGATGCTTCTTTCTGAATTTAATTTCAGGATTAGTACAAAAGTGCAGCTCCAGCCCAGAGAATTTCCACTTCTTGGTGTTCATCCAGCTTCAGCTCATTCATTCCTGATTTGTGTCTCTTCTCCAGCCTCCATCGGAAGGCTACTTACCCTGTCCTGGCAGTTCTGCTGTGATGTCCCTCAGCTGTATCACTCCTAAAACTGCCCCATGGCTACACCTGGAGCTCATCTGCTCTGTGATCTCTTCTTGGAGCCAAGGAACTGGAAGGATGAGCTGAAATGGGATGGGGAAAAAGATATGAGAGTGGTCTATTGTTGTCGCTCTAGGGTTCAGAAAGCCCCACTTCGGGCGTCCATTTATGCCAGGGTTCATGTCCCAGCATCAAGAAGGGTTCAGGAATCTGGAAAAGGGGCTGCGTGTAGATGACATAGGAATCCAGAGACTAATAAAGAGTCCAGAGACGAGATATAATTTTGAAAGGCATTGGGGGTCAGGGGACCTTCAGCTAAAGGAACTTGTCTTGGACCCTTGCTCTTATTAACACAATTTGTCCTAAGGCAAGGTGGAGATAATACACTTCAAAGGGTAAGGTTTCAAAGGGTACAGAGTCCATTGTCAGAATGGGGAATAGCCTAAGGCTGTTCAGGTGTTTGGCCAGTAGGAGGCAATAACATGTAGATTAAGATGCCCTTTAACTGTCTGGCAGCCACAATCAGTTTCCTATTCAGTTTTGGGGAAATGCCTTTAGCCATTCCCAACAGGTGACTACATGTGTGACTCAACCCTGTTGAGTCCCCAAGTCTCATCAACCTTTTGATGAAACTCTTAAAATTATGACATGCTGGAATTGGTCTATGGCAGTGGTCAATGGGACAGGATTGGGCATGAAGATGAGATGTGAGGATAGAAGGAGGGATGGGACAAAAGGAGGGTGAGCAAAAGCGATGAACTGTTTCCTGGGGCTGAACCCAGAAAGAAGGATAGAAAGTAGGGAAAGGACATGAGAAAATGGGAGCTAAGAAAGGATGAGAGAATTAGGAGCATCAAGCAAGATGACTAAGGAATGTTGAGGTCCAAGATGGACATGGAGAAAATGCAGAATGAGCAGGGGTTGGAGATAAGGACAAAATTCATACTGTGGAATGACTTCCCTTTAGCTGTGGCCATGTAATAAAGAACACCTTTGATGTTATTGTTTTTCCCTTCTCAGAAGGAAAAAAATGTTTAAATTTTGCCAAAGGAAGAATGATGCAAAGTTGTCTGGGAAGTCCTCCGATGCTTCCTCTGGCTAGCTGACAATCTTAGAAGGTCAGAGGGGGGCTGACGGATGGGAGGAGGGAGGGAAGATGTGTTTGCTGAGGGTTTATCCTCCACAGCCCCCCTGGGCCATCAAAGTCACCAGCCTCCTGCCTTTGCGGGCAGCGCCTGCCAATACAGTCTAATGAGCAGAGGTGAAGTGTGTCGCTTTCCTGACACTCTTGGTTCTGCAGACACTGTGGGGTTGGAGAGAATGACCTTCCCTCACAGGGCAGAATTCTCGTGAAGGAAAACCAGGCATATGGGCTGTAACCGCTGCTCTGTGACCTTGGAGATTTCCTTTCTGTGGGTGGGCTTGTTTCTACCTTTTCCATAAGGACCCGGACCGGATCATCTCTCCATGGTTCTTTACATTTAACTACCTTTGGTTACACTATTCTGGATGAACTGTTTCCTAGGGCGGAACCCAGAAACTATTTCGGGAGCATTACCACTACCATTTTTTACCACTTCATTAGCCTCTGAGCATTTAGCACCGCCCCAACTCATCTCATCTGTTAGCCCGGAGGGTAATCTCTTACTCCCAGGCCTTGGCATGCTTCCCCCTGAACATTCATCTCAAACTCTTAAGGGTGCTTTCCTTGGAAATAGTTTCCTATGTTCTACCTCTCCTCCAAGACCTAAGAGGTTCGTTAACAAGTATATTTCTTCTGCATTTCACTCTTTGCAGCCCCCAATTGTAAATATCTTTAGTTAACAAGTATTTAGAAATGTTATATCTGACAGTGGAAACATTCAGACTATATTATTTGGTCAAGCAGGAAGTAAAAAGACAAGTGTCTTTTGACATTTGGATCCAAGTGTCACTGTACCACAAAGGCCATCATTCAGTTACCTCGTTCAGGAACTTTATGTTTATTCCTCCAGAGATTTTGCACATATATGGCATGCATATTCCACATCCTGAGAGCCATCACTGTTCTGTGATCTGCTTTTTATTTTCCCCACACATTATGGAATATAACCTTTTTCATGACAAAGACTAAACTCATCCTTTTTTTCTGTTTTAATGGTAGCACAATACAGCATTGTATGCATAAACCTTATTCACTTAATCCAACTTCTATTGATATAATGTGGGTTTCCAATTATTTTGTAATAACAAACAGTGCTGTGATGACTATCTTTACAAAGAGATCTTTCCAAATTTCTATAATTATTTACCTAGGATTAATTCCTATGAAACACTTTGAGGGATATTTTAAAATGCAAATATAAACTTTGAACACACTTGTATATTTTCCTCTTACTTACCAAAACTTTTGCACTAATTTGTACATCCACTAGGTTATGATAGTATCATCAATGGTTGCTATAAATAAACATCTTTAATTCTTATGATTAGAAGGTTGAGAAATGACTATATATACTTAAAAATGTTTTTAAATCGTCACCTGAGGACATGTAGAGAGAGGGGATAGAAAACGAGAGAGAGAGAGACAGAGAGACAGAGAGAGAGACAGAGAGAGTGAGAGAGATGCTTCACACAACTGAGGCACACTTTTCAAATATTTGTAAGCAAATTTCTTCTCTTGGAATTGCAGTTTGAGAGCTTTTGTACTCTTTTTCATTGGATTTTTTGGTTAGAAAATTTCAATTGTTATGGATATCAGTTTTTTGCCATGACACTTGCAAATGGTTTCTCTAGCTTGCCATTTGTTCTAATGTGATCTGTGTTTTGCCAAATAGATGTGTTACATTTTTATGTGATCAAATCTGTTTTTTCTTATCATGCTCTTTGATCTTGTGTCTCACTTTGTGTGGTAAAGATGTTTCCCACCTTATCAGGAAGATAGGCTAGGTTGTATTGTGCTAACGAAGCCCTAAATCTCAGTGGTTTGCAGCAGTAAAGGTTAATTTCATAGTCATGTGACTTCAATGATCTGATGGATCTAAAGAGTTTCTGTTTTTGGATTGTGCATCTTTTTTCTTATGGTAAAGATGAGAGTAAGGACTTCTAAGCTCTTATATGTCAGAGTGGAAACCAGAAGTCAATATTTTATTTGACAATGGCCTGTGGTGGACACGACTTCCATTTCCCCCTTTCTAGCAGCTGCCAATTTCCATATCCAGCTGGTTCTGGGGGGTGTGGTTCAGGGGACCCAGAGTGGAGGTATCGGCACATCTAACTGGTCAGACCACAGTGATGATGGTTGTATGTGGACGTGTGACTTCAATGAGTTAATAAGATTCTTTATATTAGTCACAAGAAAAAATTCTGGATGTTCTCAATTAAATGAGAGCAGCCGGAGAGTGAGAGAAAGAGACAGAGCAGTTAGCCTGTAATAGCAGGGAGCCAGCTCACAAAGGACTGCTCCCATTTCTGAGTGTCCTTTGGAACTTGAATTGACTTCCAGGCAGCTAATTTCCTGATGATCCGAAAGAGAGAAAACATACCCCTATTTGTAGTTGAATGTTAACTAGCACTATGTTGCTAAAAATGAATAATGTTACTTTTGCTTTTGTCTATTGCACTTAAGAGTTCCTGCAGCTTTCTCTCCTTTCTGAACCTCAACAGGAAAATAAACCCAAACAAAACAAAAACTACAGCTTGTGTCCCTCTCCTGGTGAAAGTGTAGGGCTGGATTTGTAGAAGTTGTTTTTGAAAAATGTATCAAAGCTCTGAATAATAAAAACTTTTGGTCCAGCAAGTCCACTTCACCAATTTCGCTGAAGGAAACAATCATGTAAGCTAACAAAACAAAGGCATTTATTTCCACACTGTTGCAAACAATGGGAAAAAAACCTGTAGGCAACTAACTATTGAATATTGGGAAGCGTGTTAAATGAATTCTGATATATTTATTGAATTGCACACTGAAATACTGCATAGGCATTATAGTAATATAGTAATATAGCTGAGTATTTACCAATGTAGATATTATTGTGTAAATGAAAAAAAACAAGTTTTAAAACAATTTGAATTCATTCTGAAAAAATATATATTTAGCCAAGATCAAAGTTTAAAATTTAAATACAGCTAATTGTTTTTGGTTTATTTTTACTTGAATATTTCTACAGTAATCCATATTGTTGGTTTAATAAAAACAATAAAAGTTAAAAACAGTAAACATTCAATGGTATCTCCTAGCCTACACAACATATTCCAAGTTCTTGAACAAGGCACTGGCGGCCTGTCCCCCCACGATGTCCTCCTCAGCCACAGGGCTTGCTGTGGCTTGGTCACCAGTTACACTCAACTGGGACAGTCCTTGTATGCATCAAGGTGTTTATACCCCATTGCCTTTTTGTCCAGTTGTTCTGCTTAATAACAACTACACTGACTATGGGTCATGCCCTCTGCTCTTGTACATGATCTCATTTGATCCTCAAAGCTACCCCCCTCCCAATTTACACAATGCTATTGTTCAAAGTTTACAGAGAAGAAAAGGATGCTTAGAATGGTGAGGTGACTTCCACAAACATCCTAGGAATGGGGAAATCTGTTCATGGCTAATGGGAATATCCCCTCTACATCATGCCTCCTCCCCTCTGGGAGTGATCTTATTTCCCCCTGGCCACTTTTCCTGGGTGACTCATCCGCATTCGTTAATCTTAGCTTAGCTTTCACCACCATAAGGAAGTCTTCCCTGAATCCTACATCACTGACAAGGCAGGCTTGGCTTTCCTACGTTATGCCCCCAACCCTCCTGCCCAGACCATAACCTTGCATGAAAGTGGTCTTCTTCCCGTCCATAGTGATATAATTCATATTTGTAACCCAATTAGAGGCCCTTAATAGGCATTCAGTCATTATCAATGGAATGATATGAACCTCTGATCAATTCAACTGTCTCAAAGTCTAGGTCAAGTGCTGGCTCCCCTGACTCATTCGTAAAGAATTGCTCTCTCTTCCAAATGCCACCACCCAGTGACTCATCCTCTTGTCAGTTACTATCCCCTTTCTAGCCATTGCATATTACAGAGCAGATTGAACCTAAGTAGAAATTGGGTCTCCCATTTACCCTCTCCCTGCCTACTCCACTCACTGTTAGGGTTTTTGCCAGTGACACAGGCTGTGAAAGAATTCACAGCTAAAAGAAGGGATGAAGTTTATTTTACATTTCACAAAGGGAAAGGGCTAAGTACTGATAATTAATACAAGGCAGGAAACAAAAAGCAGCTTCCCCTTTTAAAGGGGAATGGCTCCTGATGCTAGGTGACAAGGAAGGGAGGAGTATTTGGGGTTAAAGTTGAGTTTTGTTTTTTTTTTCAGGAGACAGTCTTGGCAAATGTCCTAGGAAGATGCCTAGAGTAAAAGTTATGAAGAGTTCAAAGAGGTTTGTTTGAAGGAGAAGAAGGAAGGGAACTTTCTCCTAACTAGAGACTCCTTGGTGGGAATTATCCCTGAGTTGTAAAAACAGCAGGAAGGAGGGGTATGCAGGAATGTAGCCTTGAGAATAGCTTACCTTGACTTGCAGTCTGAACAGAGGGGCAATTTGAATCAGAGGAGCTAATAATCATAGGGTTTAATTACCAGGTGCTTCTCATAAATTGTGGAAAGCCACAGCAAAAAAAAAGAAAGGCCTTTTTTTTCTGTCTTTACACTCACCACCACTCCTGTTCAGGAATGTGTGTTAATATTCTTAAGAGTTTTGTTTTGAGTGAAGAATGGAGTGCTTGCAAGGGCAGTGGAGTGAGGAGCCACAGTAATAGAAACTAGGATGGGCTGCCCAGGGATAGGGTCTTCGACAGGAAACTATAAGAAGGAGAAAGGCACAGTCAGTATTGTTTAAGGCCCAAGAGACAAAAATCAACCCAGAACAAAGGAGAGAACTTTTCTGCACTTTGCCTGAATTGGAAGGTCTTTGTCCAGAGAGACTCTGGGTCAGATCGAAGTACTGGGAGCTTTGCCCAATAGAGTGTCAGGAGCTGGGCAGCCTCGTCCAGAACACTTACAATGAGGGTAGTGCAAGGTGCCTCCTTCAAATGGCTTACAAGCAGTAAGGCGCCTTAGAGAAGGCCAGTCAGAGCTCAGGAGCATGAGTGAATGGGTGTTAGAGGACACAAGTGATCTCCCTAGGCTATAACTGGACATATCCAGTTATATGCAGATGAGATTGTGGTCCTCTGGTCAGGGAAATTGAAGGATTTGATCCTGCAAACTTCTAATATTAATGTTGGTGAGACTTTACTTATTGCCAATGCTGGTGAGGTCTGGGGTACTGTGGGTTACACATACGTGTCTTTTTTTTTTTCATCACAGATATATGAGATCATTCTGAGCTGAAATTATTTCCTAATCACTCCTGTAACCCACATAGGATAATGCCTTGCACATGGTAGAAGATATTCCAAGTCTTCACTATAATGTCTTATTCAAAATTATCCTTATGTCAACATCCGGTAGGCTTTGACTAGGAGGAGTCTTCGTAGAGCAGCATGCATGTCCTTGTTCCTCAGGCTGTAGATGAAAGGGTTCAACATGGGGGTTACCACAGCATATATCACTGTGGCCACTGAGTCCTTTATAGAGTAGGTGTTCAGGGGCTTTAGATATACCATACAAAGTGTCCCATAGAAGAGGGTGACCACAGCTAGATGGGAGGCACATGTGGAGAAAGCTTTGTACTTGCTAGAGGCTGATGGTATTCGGAGGATGGCTCTGACAATCCAGACATAAGACATAATTATGATCCCTAAGGAGGTGAAGAAGAAGAAGCAGCCCAAGACCATCTGCCCTGTGTGAATGATTTGGGTGTTGGAACATGCGAGCCTCAGCAGGACATACATCTCACAGAAGATGTAGTGGATCTTTCGAGATCCACAGAAGGTCACCCTGCTCATGAGGAGGGTGAGGAAGAAACCATAAAGAAAAGCGGTCACCCAACAGGAAGAGAGGAGCAAAATACAGAGCCTAGGGCTCATGGCTGTGACATAGTGAAGGGGATGGCAGATGGCCATGTAGCGGTCATATGCCATTGTCGCCAGGATGAAGTTATCCAGGGTCACCAAGGAGACCAGGAAGTGGAGTTGTGTCAGACATCCTGTGTAGGAAATGGCTTTGTTCTGGGACTGAAGGTTCACCAGGATCTTGGGGACTGTGTTAGTGACAAAGAAGAGGTCGGTGAAGGAGAGGTTGGCCAAGAATAAGTACATGGGAGTGTGCAGGTGCGCATCAGAACCAATGGCTAGGATGATGAGCCCATTTCCTACCACAGTGACGAGGTACATGGACAGGAACATCCAAAACAGGACCTGCTGGTCTTCAGGGCGTTCTGACATCCCCAGGAGTATGAAATCTGAGACCCCACTCTGGTTGCCTCCATGCATTTCCCCGATTGTCTGCAACATTAGCACCAACAAGCATTTACTAAGTGTACTCAATTGATTAAGGACATTCAGATCAGCAAAATCATCTATGTTTTTAACATTAACAATGTCTTAGACTAAATTTTTAAAACATAAGCAGAAAAATAATAACAGAGAAAGCTTTCTGCAACTTAATCATTCCAGCATACTCAGTATAGAAACAATGCCTTATCTTGTTTAAAATCCTATCATCTTACAATACTCTTGAAGTGCTTAAAGATTTGTATGTTAAAGTATGGTAGTATATAGATTTTTAAATGAATATTATGGGCAATGGATATTATGCAATTGGACAAAAGGGAAAATTAAAAATATTGGATGGGAAAAGAAAAATTCTTATTTGCTAGTAGAATGATATATCTGGTAAACGTAAGAGAATCAACTGAAATGCCATCTATATATAGCATATAAAAGCCTAATATTCAAATTGTACCCGTGGGAGTTAGACTGGGAGACTGATCGCTCATTATGATGTGCACTGACCACCAGGGGGTGGCGGGGAATGAAGGAAGGCCCTGATTGGCCCTGACAGTGGCAGCCAGGGAAGGGAGGCCCCAGCCAGCAGCTGGAAGGCCCCGATTGGCCCTGATTGCCAGCCAGGCCTCGGAACCCTACCTGTGCATGAATTTCGTGCACTGGGCCTCTTGTGTGAAATGAAAAGGGATTCCAGTAACGTGGCCATTCCCACAATGAATAGATTGGTGCTCACAGTAAGTTATATAGTGTGATGATCAAGAAAAGGTGAAGGGATTATGAAGTACAAATTAGCCCTGGCAGGTGTGGCTCAGGCTGGGAATCCTCCCATGCACTGAAAGGTGGCCAGTTCAATTGCTGATCAGGGCACATTCCAGGCTTGATCCCTGGGAAAGGGTGTGTAGGAGGCAGCCAATCAATGTTTCTCTCTTACACTCTCCCTTCCTGTCTCTGAAAGTCAATCAAAAAATCTTTAAAAAAGAAGTACAAATAAGCACTTACAGAAATATAATTACAGCATAGGGAATATAGTCAAATATATATGCCTAAGCGACCGTTAGGACCAAACAACCAGTCGACCAGTCGCTATGATGCGCACTAACCACCAGGGGGCAGACGCTCAATGCAGGAGCTGCCCCCTGGTGGTCAAGGCGCTCCCACAACCAACCTCCCTATGTATGGGGCCAGATAGGTACTTGAAACATTGGGGGGACCACTCTGTAAAGTACATAATTTTCTAGCCACTATCTGCACATTAAAACTAATACAGAATAATATTGAATATGAACTGTAATTAAAAAACTAAAAACTAAATAAATAAGTAGTTAAAGAAACAAAAGAGCATGCAATTGGAACTCTAGAATTCAAGTGTGAGTGCTGCCATTGACTAGTTGTGATATCTTAGACAAGATACCTGAGCTCTTTAAGACTGCATTTATTCACTTGAAAAAAAATGGGTCAAGTGTGACTAAAATAATTACTAAAGGGTTAACACAAAGGGTTGCACGCAGTGAGCAGTTAATAAATATTGGCTGTTCTTATTACATGTAAACAATAATCAGGAATAATAAGGTCAAAATACAATGTGAAGCAATCCCACCCACACCATGACCAAACAAATTTACGCATTACAATGTTAACAAGAATCAGGCAGGATCTTCAAAGGCACCAGAGAAGCATAAAGTGAAATTTGAATAAGTGGATAGACATTCCAAGATTCCAAATAGAAGGATGAAACATTGCAAAGGTGCATGTCCAACTATTAACCTATGCGAAGTTGATGTTCTCAGAGGCTTGTTAAGAAACAAAAGATAATCTAAATTTCATCGAAAAGTAAGCATGAAAGTAAAGTAAAAATGAGAAAGACTAACAAGGAGACACTTCCTCTGCCAAATGTTGAGGACTCTACAACAGTGTGGCCCTGGTGCTGGAGCGAACAGTTTCATAGAACTGGACAGAAACATCAGCAACAAAGCCAACTACATGTGGCAGTTAGTGGATTGTTATGATAACAGGTAAAGGTTGCATTATGTGCTGAATGGCTTTTGGACAAACTGTCTAATTATTTTGGGAAACAGTTTAATTTTTGTATCTTACCAAACAGATTTCAAATGTACTAGAGATTAAAATGACTTATTGTGATGACAGCTTAAATATCTTATAATTTTATATGCCAATTATACCTCAATAAAGCTGAAATAAAAAATGATGAAATAACTTGTTCCTCTTTCTTTTGAAAACAAGGCATATGTCATAAAAACTTTTAATTTAAAAAAGGAAATACAGCTGATCTTAAATTCATAGATAGATAACCACTGGATATATTTTGGTGTCTTTTCAGTTGAGACTTGAAGGACAGAACAGCCAGTCTTGTCAAGCCCTTTAAAGCACATCACAGAGAGAAAGCAAACGCAGTTTTGGGATTTATCTTGAACTATAATAAGACAGAAACATAGATGTGTGTATGTATAAGATGTTTATCAGGGTCTTGTTAACACACACACACACACACACACACACACACACACACACACAAGCAACGTAAACTCCTTCCATTAGAGATACAAGGAAAGTGCACATTCCCTACGATAAAGGGCACACAATGAAGCCAGTCTAAGTCAGTATGTATTTCACTCATATGTGTGTTCATAATCATTGTTATATTAAAAACAATTCCTGCCCTAGCGGGTTTGGCTCAGTGGATAAAACGTCAGCCTGCAGACTGGAAGGTCCTGGGTTCGATTCCAGTCAAGGACATATGCCCAGGTTGTGGGGCTTGATCCCCAGAGGTAGGGGGTAAGGGGGCATGCAGCAGGCAGTCAGTGATTCTCTCTCATCATTGATGTTTCTATCTCTCTCTCCCTTTCCTTTCCTCTCTCAAATCAATAAAAATATATTTAAAAACAAAACAATTTTACCTAGTAAAGTAGAAAAAATACCAATTATGCTTCTGTGATACTGGTAGGATCTAGTCCATGTCACCGTGAGCAGGAAAGGAGCAAATTCACGCAAAGTACGCGGCCCTGGCTGAGCACGCTCCTTGCTGCACAAGGTGTGCTTTCTAGGTTACAGATCTGACCACCTCTCTTCCCTACAGCAGCTGAGCTCCATCTCCTCCAGAGCAGCCCAGGTTTGTGGCCAGGAGGTCAAGGCCTCAGGATGCCCCATCCCCAGTGGATCTCCTGCTCCCTGGTCTTATACCCTTTACTCCAGCACTTTCCACAAGGTCACAAAATGCTTCACCTCTGTTCTACTGACAGGCTGTTCCTGTCACCACATGCACTTTCTCCTCTCTGCTTTCCCATTATCGGTCTGGTAAGACCCCTTATCTGACTCAAGCATTTCCTCCTGGTGACATCAACTCTTGCCCTGAGATACCACTTCAGCCTTTGTCTTATTTTGGTCTTTATGTATTTTAGTGATTGATCCCCTCCACATTTTGCTTAAAAATCAGGTAACACCCCCCCCCCCCCCCAACACACACACACTTAAAGAGTGTGAGAGCCTTGAGAGCAGGCACAATATCATTTTCATTCTTGTATCCCAGGACCTGGCACAGAGCCAGGCACAGCATGGGGATCAAGAAATGAGGGAGGAAGTGAACTGTATAGAATGCCATGCATTCCATGCATATAAGATGAAGGGATGGGGAAGAGTTACAAGCCCAAGAACCTACATGAATAAGCGATAGTACAATAAAAATGCAGTTTAGAGAATCAGCCAGTATGCCATGGAGGTGTGGAGCCTGTTCTGAAATTCAATTGGGAACACGATTAATTTGAAGTAGCGCAAGATTTCCTAGTGTGGCTGTGGGAACTGTGAGAATCTAGGAGAGTAAAGTATTGTGAAGCCTTAGGTTTTCGTTGAGATGCCAGCCTAGACTTCAGCGAATGAGTGGATTCATTATGCCAATGAGCAGAGTGGAATTCCCAGGTGTTCAGTGCTGGTCAGATAGTGGAAGGAAATTTTGCGTCAAAACTTCAGGTCCATGTCCCAGCTTAACACACACAACCATTTTTTTGATCGAACAACTACCCTGTATTGAATAGTTGGTTAGACAACGTATTAAGAGCTCTTATATAAATTAAGATGTAATATTTATTCCACACAGCAGCACTATTTGTTCCTAATTTTTCCGTTTCATAAAGCGATTGAGAACTAGGAGGTTAATGAGCTTCCCATTGCTGCTCACCCAGGAACTCATGAAGCTGGGATGCGAGCCCCTTTTCTGCTTCTAAGATCCACACCCTAAAGGCTCTGGCACACATGACACAGGGTGCTGCTGCCACCTCCTGTGGGCCTAGAGAGGAGCTGACATGCTGGGTGTGGAAGCCCTTCTCCAACCTTGAAGTCCCGTGTAAGTGGGAGGAGCTGTGATGGGAAAAGTAAAGGAGTCCTATTATTTACCATTTCTCCAAGTTTCTATCTCCCAAACCCCTCAAGTAGGAAACCCTGTTTTGAGGACAAAGAGGGACCAAGGGGCTCAGTCTTCTCTTCATCCTGGGCCTGGCTTGCCTTCCACTCAGAGAAAAGCAGCCTCAGCCCTCCTGTGTCTGCAGGGAATGAGCCAGAATGGCCCCGTGGAGACTGCTTGTGGTTGGCCCCCTGGTGCTGTCTACAGGGGAGAGAGAAGAGTGAGAGAACTTATCATTATAGACTTCCCACACAATGAGATGTGGATTGGCCAGGTCAGGAGCTGGAAAATGAGAGAGAGAGAGAGAGAGAGAGAGAGAGAGAGAGAGAAGCCACACTATTTTCCTAAAGACAGAAGTGCTGTGCCAGTGAAGGGGGTGGTGGTGTAGAGAAAGCAAAGTCCCCATCACCGAAGACATTATGTTATGGTGGGCTGATCTGGAGATTCCAAATCAGACAGTAACCACATGGTGGTCCTGTGATATTTGAGTGAAAAGTGGGAGTAACTCTCAACACAGACTCAAGAGACTTTCTTTGTGGATACAGCTTCTAGATCTATTATTTGTTACCCATATTATTCTCCTACGGTTCCACACCATGAATGAGGTTACCTGTTTCTCTCAGTACTTAACTGAGGATCTCAACTGAAGGGATCTGCCCAATGTCACTGAGCAGTTTGGTGGCAGCAAGAAGGCTTAGGCCAGGAGCTCTGAGTGAGGTGTCTGCTTTGTGTTAGCCAAGCACTGACAGAACATGGAACACCCGCAAACCTGAATCTAGCAAAAGGAGGGCTGTTTGCCTCTTAGAAAAAGAGAAGACATACCTCCATGTGGAGTTGGAGGGATGAGAAGAGACAAACCAAAGAACTTACGTATTTATATGCTTAGCCTATGGACACGGGCAATAAGATGGTGAAGACCTGGGAGGTGGGGAGGGCTTGGAGGAGGAAGAGAAAGGAAGGGATAGGAGATATCTGTAATGCTATCAACAATAAAAAATGTATTTAAAAATGAAAAAAAAATTAAAATATTTAGGTTGAAAAAAAAACAGTTGACTGATAAAGGGGAATTGATGGCCTTATCCTACTCCAGACCACCCTCCCCGCCCCCCCTCCCCAATTGGCCTGAGGATGGAAAATAACTCCCAGTGATTTCCTGAGTGGCCCCGTCCCTGAGCACACCCAGCCAGCAATGACTTCTTTCCACAGCCTGTTGCCTGGATGCAGGGCCCTGTGGAACATCTGCCTGACAGGAGAGAAGGTGGGAGACAGGTAAGAGGGCTGGGAAAAACCAGAGGACGCCCACAGGAATGAGTACCTCTGCTTTCTGGTCCTTAAACCAGGCATCTCCCACTCTCCATGCACATCAGAATCCTCTGGGTATTTCCCCCTCTTTCCTGAAATACTGGTTATGTTCTGAAAACCAAGTCATTTCCAGCAAGCACTCTGACACCAATGGTACACTTTGGGAACCACTGCTCTGAGTCTGTAAAAGGCAGTGGGGCCTGAACATTTGTGTGAGCTGGTCATAGAGACGGACACAAACTCCTGTACGTGTGGCAGGCAGGAGAGGGCAAGCATGTGGGAGGGCGGAATGGAAAAGAGTTCCACACTCAGCATCAGAAAACTGGCCTTTTTGTACCTTGTCTGTTGCTCCCTAGCTGTGTGACCTTGAGGAGGGCGAGCAATCTCTCTGGGCACCCTCCTCTCACCCATGAAGCCTTTCTTGAAGGTTTGATAAGGGCGTGCAATGCGGTGTGTGGCTGCACTTTAAAAACTACAGTGTTAAAATGATTGGAGGGCTTGTTATGTTGCCTTTAAATAATGAGTTAGTTTATACAAAGATTTTTCAAAGTATGTGAGTATCTTTGTATGTGAGAGAGAGTAAATGAGAGAGGAAGGGAAGGGAAGGGAAGGGGAGAGAGAGAGCATTAGCCAGAAATGTCCAGATCTTACCCTCTGCTCTGTGCTGGTCTCAGAGGTCCCTGGTTCTGCTGCCTCCACTCTCACTCCTAAAGGATGAAATTTCAGTCAGGATATAAAGAACCCTAGACATCACCTTCTGAATAGGACTTGGGGACTTGTCCTTCTGACTAAAGGTAGGAAGCAGGACAATTGGTGCCTGGATAACCAGTCCTTGCAAAATGGAGACAGAAGCGAAGGCTGTTTACGCCCTGATGAGGATGAGGAGCTGCCGGTTGGCTCCCAAGCTCATAAAGAAAGAAGGTGTCCTGGGACCACATCAGGCCTAATGAGCAGTTTTGGAGAGGCCGCATGGGGGTGGGGAAGGAATCCCAAGAGAGCTGGTTGAAATGAACCTGGGTAATTGCTCCAATATTAACATTGCAAAGTTCTTGAGAATGAATCTGTTTACAAGGCATAAACCAACTCCACTTCAGTAGCAATCCTAAAAGATGCCCTAGAGCAGTGGTTCTCAACCTTCTGGCCCTTTAAATACAGCTCCTCATGTTGTGACCCAACCATAAAATTATTTTCGTTCATAACTGTAATGTTGCTACTATTATGAGTCGTAATGTAAATATCTGATATGCAGGATGGTCTTAGGCGACCCCTGTGAAAGGGTCGTTCGACCGCCAAAGGGGTCGAGACCCACAGGTTGAGAACCGCTGCAGAGGTTTGAGTAAGCCAGAAACAGTGAAGACCTCCTATTGTGCAGCCTAGCTCTGAGTCATGGAGGTCTGGGAAATCTCAAGCATGAAGCTTGGATTAAGAGGATCCCCAGATGGCTAGTGACTCCAAATACTAAGTGAAAGAGGACATAACAATTTAGACCTCAACTTATTTCTTTTAATCATATTTTCAAATGCAATATCCGAAGAGAAACAGATGCGTAAGGAAATAAGATTCCAGAAGCAAGAGCCAATAGCTGTAGGCATACAGGTTTACCAATTTTCATTTTAGAATTATGGCTTTTTGCATTTTGTTTAAGAATTTTTGCCAATATTCTTCTATATTTTCTTCTAAAGGATATATTGCTTAACCTGTCACATGTAGATTTGCTGACAACCTAGAATGGACTTTTGTCTGAGGTGAGGGAGAGATCAAGGCCTTTCTTGCAGGTTTGATAAGGGTGTGCAACGGGGTACCTGGCTGCACTTTGAAAACTACAGAGTGTTAAGATGATTGGAGGGCTTGTTATGTTGCCCTTAAATAACAAGGAGTTAGATTATATGTTTGTATGTGAGGGAGAGTAAATCGAGGAGAGAAGAAAAGAAAGGGAGGACAGAGAGAGCATCAGCCAGAAATGTCCAGACTCAGCTCTGTACTGGTCTCAGAGGTCCCTGGTTCTGCTGCCTCCACTCTCTGGTAACCTGGTAACCACTGTTCTGGTCTCTGCTTTGATGAGTTTTACTCTTCTAGATCCCACATATAAGTGAGATTTTGCCGTATTTGTCCTTCCATGTTTGGCTTATTTCACCTGGCATAACCTTCTTCAGGCCCATCCATGCTGTTTCAAATGGCAGAATTCCCTTCTTTTTTAAGGGTCAGTAATATTCCATGATGTGTATACATCCTATTTTCTTCATTTGCCTGTGGATGGACACCTAGGTTGTTCCTATGTTTTTAATACTGTGACTAGTGCCGCAAAGCGCCTAGTAGTGCAGGTATCACTTCACAGTTGTGGTTTCAGTTCCTTTGGATGCATACTCAGAAGTGAGATTGCTAAATCTCATTTTTTAAAAAAAATATATTTTATTGATTTTTTTACAGAGAGGAAGGGAGAGGGATAGAGAGTTAGAAACATCGATGAGAGAGACATCGATCAGCTGCCTCCTGCACATCTCCCACCAGGAATGTGCCCACAACCAAGGTACATGCCCTTGACCGGAATCGAACCCGGGACCCCTCAGTTCGCAGGCTGACGCTCTATCCACTGAGCCAAACCGGTTTCGGCTAAATCTCATTTTTATTGGGTTCCCTTTTTTGTGCTGTTGAGTTGCAGGAATTCCTTTTATAGTTTGGATGTTAACTTTTATATAAGGTCTGCAAATATTTTCTCCCATTCCATAGGTTGCCTCTTCATTTTGTCAATGGTTTCTTTTGTTGTGCAAAAGCTTTTTATTTTTATGTAATTCCACTTTTTTTTCCTTGTGCTTTTGGTGTCATACCCAAGAAATCATGCCAAGGAGCTTTTACCCTGTGTTTTCTTACAAGTTTATGGTTTGAAGTCTTATATTTAAATTCTCATCAATTTTGAGTTAATTTCTAATATAGTGTAAGATATGGGCAAAATTTCATTTTGTGTCTGTGTGTGTAGATATCCAATTTGCCCTAACATCAAAAATTGAAAAGGTGATCCTTTCTCCTCTTTGTATGCTTGGTGCCTTTGTTGAAGAGTAGTTGATTATATATTTATAGATTTATTTCTGGGGTCTCTGTTCTGTTCCACTGGTCTCCATATCTGTTTTTATGCCAGTACTATATTATTTTGATTACTGTAGCTTTGCAATATAATCTGAAATCAGGATGTGTAATGCCTCCAGCTTTGTTTTCTTGCTCCAGATTGTTAAGCCACTCAGGGTCTTTTGTGGTTCCATATGAATTTTAGGATTCTTCTTTCTATTTCTATTTTTCTAAAAATGTCTATTAGAATTTTAAAAAGTTAAAAAGTTTTTTGGAGCAGTTTCAGATTTACAGCAAACTTAGGAGAAGGTACAGAGATTTCCCATATACCCCTGGGCTCTACACATGCATAGCATCTCCCAATATCAGCATCCTCAACCAGAGTGGTAAATTCATTGTAAGTGGTAAATCCATATGGTCCCATCACTATAACCCAAAGTCCATAATTTACATTACAGTTCACTTGATGTTGTACATTCTATGGGGTTGGACAATGTGTAATGAATGACAGGTATCCATCATTATGGTATCTCTGCTCGAAAAATCCTCAGTGTTCCGCCTATTCATCCCTGCCCTCTCCAAACTCCTTAAAACCACTAGTAGTTTTATTATCTCTATAGTTTGCTTTTTTAGAATGTTTATATAGTTGGAATCATACAGTGTGTAGATTTTTCAGATTGGTTTCTTCCAGTTAGTTAAGATTCCTCCATGTATTTTTATGAGTAATAGCTTATTTCTTTTCTTTTTTTGTGCCAAATAACATTCTATTGTCAAGATGTACAAAAATTTATTTATTCATTCACCTGAAGGACATTTTGATTTCTTCAATGTTTGGCAGTGATGAACATAGCTGTTATAAACATCTTTTCTGTTTGGGTACAAGTTTTTAACTCCTTTAAGTAAACACCAAGGAGAATGAATGCTGGATCAATTGGCGAAAATATATTAGTTTTGTACAAAACCACAAACTGTCTTCCAAAGTGGCTGTGCCATTTTGCATTCTCACCAGGAATGAATGAGATTTCTTGTTGCTTCAAATCTTCACCAGCATTTGTGGTTTTCAGTGTTCTAGTTTTTGGGCAATCTAATAGATGTGTAGTAGCATCTCATTGTTTTTTAATTTGCGTTATCCTGATGACATATTATGTGAGTATCTTTGGCCCTCTTTTTAATCAGTTTCTTTTCTTTATTGTTGAGTTTTAAGTTTTATTTGTATATTTTGAGTAACAGCCCCTTATCAACTGTGTCTTTTGCAAATATTTTCTCCCGGTCTGTGGCTTGTCTTCTCATTCTTTTGACATTGCCTTTCAGGGAGCAAAAGTTTTTAATTTTAATGCAGTCCAGCTTATCGATTATTTTTTCCTAGACTATGCCTTTGGTGACGTATCTAAAAAGTTATCACCACACCCAAGGTCATTGAGGTTTTCTCATATGTTATCTTCTAGGCATTTTATAGTTTTACATTTAACGTTTAGATCTCTGATATATTTTCAGTTAATTTTTGTGAAGGATGTAAAGTCTGTGTCTAGTTTCTTTTTTAAAAAATGTGGATAGTCAGTTGTTCCAGAACCATTTGTTGAAAATATTATCTTTGTTTCATTGTATTGCCTTTGCTCCTTTGTTAAAGATCAGTTGACCACATTTATGTGGGTCTATTTCTGGGCTCTGTGTTCTGTTCAATTAATATTTTTGTCCATTCTTTCTCCAATAATACAGTTTGATCACTGTAACTTTATAGTGAGTCTTGAAGTTGCATAGTGTCAATCAACTTTTTGAAAATTAAATAGTGTGTTGACTCTTTTTAGTCATTTGCCTATCTCTCTAAACATTAAAATCTGTTTATTGCTATCAAAAAATAACTTGCTGGACTTTTGATTGGGATTACACTTAATTTGTAGATCAAATTGGGAAGAACTGAGATCTTGACAATATTGATCCTTTCTATCTATTAACATGGCTGTGAGATTGTGATTTATTTATATCTTCCTCCTATTTCTGGCACAGAGCTCCTAAAACCAACCTTTGGATTTCCTGAGAAGAGTGTAATGGTGTCTTATTGATTACAACCCCCTTTCAAATAGACCTGAGTTTATGTTCATGAGGTGACCTTGGGAAAGCACCTAAGGTTGGTGCTTGTTGCTAGAAGAACCAACCAACCTCTCGAGAGAGATGAAGAGCAGGATTGACTTAATCACTGATAGCCAATGGTTTAATCAGTCATGCCTATGTAAGGAAGCCTGAATAAAAACACGAAAGGCCAGGGGTGGGAGAGCTTCTGCATTGCTGACACATGGAGATTTCTAGAGAGTGACATACCCAGAGAGGGCATGGACGCTCCATGTTCTTTCCCAGACACCTTGCTGTATGCATATTCTCCATCTGGCTGTTCCTGAGTTATATCTTTTTAGAATAAACTGGTAACCTAGTAAGTAAAATGTTTCTCTGAGATCTGAGAGCTGTTTTAGCAAATTAATTGAACCCATGGAGAGGATTATTGGAACCTTCCATCCATAGCTAGTCAATCAGAAGCACAGATGACAACCTGGCCTTGTGATTTGTGTCTGAAGTGTGTTTGTGGGACAGGGAAGTCTTGTAGGACTGAGCCCTTAACCTATGGGATATGATTTTATCTCCAGGTAAATAGTATCAGAATGGAGTTGAATTGTAGGACACCCAGTTGGTGTTGGAGAAATGGTAGGTGGTGTGGAAAAAGCACGCACATCAGAATTGGTGTCAGAACCATATAACCTAAGTAGAGATTGGGCTTCAAAATTACCTTCTCCCCTCCTACTGCCTCCACCACCATTCCTGTTCATAAGCATGTGCTGATATGTTTGAGAGTTCTTTTTAAAAGAAATTAAGACGAGATGGGAAATGAGGAGCCACAGACATAAAGGAAAGGGTGGACACCCGAAGATAAAATCTAACTTCTCTCAGAGAAAAGAAATTCAGAAAAAAGGCAAGGCAATATTATTTTGAGGACCAAAGGACAAAAATCTTCCCAGAGCAAAGAAGAGAGATCTCTTGCCATTCTGTCTGAACATCAGGGGCTGTGTCCAGAGGGACTGTGGGTCAGCATTGAAGCAGTGGGAGCTGAGCCCAACAGAGCATTAGGAAAGGGCCAGCTTCACCCAATAAATCTCCTGTGGGAGCGGTGCAAGGTGTCTTTTATAAATGGCTTCCAGGCAGCAGGCCCCTAAGAGAAGTTCAGAAGAATATGAGGGGTGTGTGCTAAAGAACATGAGAGCCTCAAGGACATAACTGGATAAAGCTGAGACTGTGGTCCTGTGTCAGGCAAGCAGAAGGCTTTAATCCTGCAAACTTCTAGTATTAGCATTATGTGACCTTATTTATTGCCAGAGCTGATGAGGTCTGAGGGACATTGGGTTGCACATATATGTATTTTCTTCATCGAAGATATATGACCTCCTTCTAAGATGGAGCTATGTCCTAATCTCTCCTGTATCCCCCATAGGGTAATGCTTTGCACACAGTGGCGGAAATTTCGAGTCTTTATTGTAATGTCCTGTCCAAAATTACCCTCATGTGAACCTCTGAAAGGCTTTCCCTAGGAAGAGTCTCCCCAGAGCCCCATGCATGTCCTTGTTCCTCAGGCTGTAGATAAAAGGGTTCATCATGGGGGTGACCACAGCATACATCACTGTGGCCACTGAGTCTTTCATAGAATAGGTGTGCAGGGGCTTCAAATATACCATACAAAGTGTCCCATAGAAGAGAATGACTACAGCCAAATGGGAGGCACAGGTGGAGAAGGCTTTGTACTTGCTGGAGGCGGATGGTATTTGAAGGATGGCTCTGACAATCCACACATAGGACATGATCATGAACCCAAATGGGGTAAAAAAGATGAAGGATCCCGTGGCAATCAGCACTGTGTGATTGATCTGAGTGTTGGAACACGCGAGCCTCAGCAGGACATACATCTCACAGAAGATGTAGTGGATCTTCCGGGGCCCACAGAAGATGACTTTGGACATAAGGAGGGTGTGGATGAGGCCATAGAGAGCAGAGAACACCCAACATAAGGTCAGGAACAAAATACAGAGGCTGGGGCTCATGGCTGTGGCATAGTGGAGAGGGCGGCAGATAGCCACAAAGCGGTCATATGCCATTGTGGCCAGGATGAGGTTGTCCAGGGCCACCAAGGAGACCAGGAAGTAGAGCTGTGTCAGGCATCCCACGTAGGAGATGGCTTTGTTCTGGGACTGAAGGTTCACCAGCATCTTGGGGACTGTGTTGGTGACAAAGAAGAGGTCAGTGAAGGAGAGATTGGCCAGAAAGAAGTACATGGGAGTGTGCAGGCGGGAATCAAAACTGATGGCCAAGATGATGAGCACATTTCCCACCACCGTGACCAGGTACATGGACAGGAACATCCAAAACAGGACCCGCTGGTCTTCAGGGCTCTCGGAGATCCCCAGGAGCAGGAACTCAGAGGCTCCACTCTGGTTGCCTCCACGCATTTCCCCAACTTTCTGTAATATCAGCATCAACAGACATTTACTATATGCCCTCAATCAAATAAAGACATTCAATTAATTAAAACCAACTCTTTTTAAGCATTAAAAAATATCTTAGGCTAAACTTTATCATTTTTTTGCATAAGAAACAATGTAATAATAGACACAAAAACAGGGCATGAAAAATCTTTATGAAATGTAGTAATTCCAGCCACATCTAATCTGGCATACTCAATATAATAGGAATAACATCAATTGTATCATTTTAAATATAATCATCTTGCAATTCTTTTGGAAGTGCTTAAATATTAGTATGTTATATTATGATAGTATATACACTTATGTTATATATAAAACAGGTATATGCAGTATAAGAAATTGATGGTATATAATTGGATAAAGGGGAATGTAAAAATATTGAAAAGAAAATGGAAAAATTGTCATTATTTGCTGATAGGATGATCTACCTGGGAAACAAGACAGGCTGTTGACATGCCATTAGAAATAAGAACTTTCAGAACACTTGAAATCAAGTCTGAGTTCTGACATTTTCTAGCTCTGATACCTTATGCATGTTACATGAACTCTTTGACTTTATTTCTTTATGTGAAAAATGGGTCAGGGTGATAATAAAATTAAATTGTAAAGTGCTTATCATAAGGAGCTAACTTTCAGTGAGTACTCAAGAAATTTTCATTATTATTATTAATATATGTACATAATATTCAGAAATAATAAGATTAAAATATGATGTAGAACAATTCCATTGACATTATCAACAAACAAAACTATGCATGAAGATGTTAACAAGTAGCAGGTAGGGTCTTCAAATTCTTCAGAGAGGCATAAAGTAAAATCTTTTAAAAAAATCTTTATTGTTGAAAGAATTACATAAGTCCCTATCCCCCCCCCCCTCCATTGAACCACGCTTGCATTCCCAGTATAAAATTTAACATTGATTTTCAATTATTTTATTTAGACTTTTGTAATCATATTTATAAATGAAGCTTATCTATAGTTCCTTCTTTATGTGCCATCCCTATTACCTTTTTGATATGATTTGTTTGCATTAGAGTCTATCTGAAACTTGTATTCACTTATTGTCAACTTCCACCATTTGAAATTTGTTGACTCTTCTTCAATAACTTATGATGTAATTTTTATAGAAATCCCATGGAATCCATTTTCCCCAAATAGCTTTTAATACATTGCAATCTATTGATTATGAACAAAAATCCCAATGTGAATAATTCAAGCAATACAAGAAATTGGAATAGAAAGAAAGTTAAAGTCATTTCAAATTCTGTCATGCAGGCACTGTCAACATTGTGGTGAACACACTCTCAGTTTTGTGCTTTCAGTCAACTTGACGCACTCAGTACGTGAGGGCAACTTTCTCCAAGTCAATATTGTCCTTTATTATCTATTATTTCTTCTTGAATAACCTTACATTTCTTCCTGCATGATTTTCCTTTAATCTTAAAATTAAAAAATTTACCAAGTTTCATTCAGTGGTGTTTCTCCTTCATTGACTTATCTGACTTAGAATGTGTTTTCCAATCTAAACTTATGCCTCCTCAAAAAATAAAATAAAATTATGCCTCCTGAAAATAAATAAATAAAAATATGCCTGCTCTCATTTTAGGTGAATCTTCTTTCATTCTTTATTTTTTAAAATATGTTTTTATTGATTTCAGAGAGGAAGGGAGAGGGAGAGAGGGATAGAAACATCAACAATGAGAGAGAATCATCAATTGGCTGCCTCTTGCATGAACCCTACTGGGGATCAAGCCCACAACCCAGGCATGTGCCCTGACCTCCTGGTTCATAGGTTGACATTCAACCAATGAATCACACTGGCCAGTTTCATTCTTTCTTTCTGTTATATGTCTTAGAATTATACTATTACTATACTGGATATCAATTAGCATTTCATTTTGGTGACTCTACTCCATCTCCCCTAAAAAAAACCTGCAGTAAACCCAACCTGCCTCTTTGAAAATAAATAGATTAAAATATTGTTTTAAACAGACTCAACAGTATAAAAGAAGAGTATCATTCCTAATACTCAGGTGAATAATACATTTATGCAAAAGATTTTATGAAAAAAGAGAAAACTTAAAAATTAATTCATGATATTCATGGCAGGAGGATATTGCATTTGTCAGAAGAGAGTGATCCACTACTAAGAAATTTTGCTTTTGGGTGAAAAATAAGATCGTGAAATAAAGGAATATAGTGGAATCACGACTGACTTTAGGCACGACAGTGTGAGAAACTCCATTGACCTGTGTAAGAGGGAGGAGCTGTGGTGGGGATTTAAAGAGTTCTATTATTTATCATTTCTCAAAATTTTCTATCTCCCAAGTCCCTCAAGTTGAAAACCCTGCTTTGAAGACAAGGAGTGACTAAGGGGCCCAGTATTGACTCCATCCTGGGCCTGGCTCTGCCTCCCACTCAGACAGAAGCAGCCTCAGCCCTCCTATGTCTGCAGGGAATGAGCCAGAATGGCCCCGTGGAGACTGCTTGTGGTTGGCCCCTGGTGCTGTCTATAGGAGAGAGAGGAGTGAGGAAACATCATTACAGACTTCCCACACAAAGAGATGTGGATTGGCCAGGTCAGGAGCTGGAAAATGAGAGAGAGAGAGAGAGAGAGAGAGAGAGAGAGAGAGAGAGAGAGAGAAGAGCTACAGTATTTCCCAGGAATAGGGAAGTGAGTTCCCCATCACAGAAGGCCTTAGAACAGGCCGTAGGAAATAGCAGTGTGAGTGTTCACTGCAGACTCGATTCAAGCATTTAGTGAAGGTAAGTGTTGCTTCATTTCACTTTTAACATTGAGATTCCAAATGACAGAGTGACCATGTGGTGGTCCTTTGCATTTGAGTTAAAACAGAAGTAACCCTTTGGACAGGCTCTGGAGACTTTTGATATGTACAGTTTCCCAAATCTGGTTTTGTTACATAATTCTCCTACACCACGAATGAGCTCATTTATTACGTACAGTACTTAAGTGAGATGTTAAGATAAAGAGATCTCTTAGAAAAGCTAATAGTTTTAATGAGAAAGGAGAACTGATGGGCTCATTCCAGAGACCACTCCAAGACCCCACATTGACCTGAGGATGGAAAAGAACACCCGGTGACTCCCTGAGTGACCCCGTCCCTGAGCACACCCAGCCACCACCTTGTTTCTGCCATGGAGACAAAGGTCGTCCACCCCCTTAGACCTCATCAGCAACGACTTCCTTCCACAGCCTGTTGCCTGGATGCAGGGCCCCGTGGGACATCTGCCTGACAGGAGAGAAGGTGGGAGACAGATAAGAGGGCTGGGGATAGTCAGAAGATATACAAAGGAATGGGTACCTCTACTTCCTAGTCCTCAACCAGGCATCTCCCACACTTTAGTGCACATCAGAATGATATGCAAAAGGCCCATTTTCTGGTTCCCTTACTTCAGTTTTGAGAAGGAAGTTTTTTGTTTTTTTAAATCAGCTGCTGATTCTGAAGGTACACTTTGGGAACCGCTGCTCCTAGTCTGTAAGAGTCGGTGGGTTCTGTGCATTTGTGTGGTCAGCTGTCTTTGGAGACACAAAGCTCTCTGCAGTGTGGCTGGGTTGACAGGGGAAAGCCTGGGGCGGTATGGGAAAGGGCTCCAAACTCAGCATTAGACAACTTCCCTTCCTTGCCTCCTGGGTTGCTCCCCCATGCATGACCTTGGGGAGGGCCCACAACCTCCTGGAGCCTCCTCATCTCACCCTTAAAGCCTTTTGTGTTTGCCAGCAGATTAAAAACCATAGAACGTTACAAAGATCGGAGGGATTGGTGTATTACCTTTAAACACACGGAAGGTAGATTCTATGAAGATTTTCAAAGTATGTATTTTTGTGAGAGAGAAAATGAAGAAGAGAGAAGATAAGAAAGCAGAGAGGGAGAGGGAGTGGGAGAGATGGAGGGGAAGCGAGGGGCGGGGACAGGAGGACAGAGGAGAATGTCTGAGATGTCCAGACCTTACCCACTCTGTGCCGGCCTCCAAGTTGCCTAGTTCTGCTGCTCCCCTTTCCTTCCGCGCAGGACGAAAATGGTCAGGTCACAAAGGATTGTCAGGCATTGTTTCTGAATAGGATTTGGTGATTCGTCCTGTTGGCTGTTGTTGGGAAGGAGGGATTAGTGCCTGGATCTTCAGTGCCTGCGTAGAAGGAGAAAGCAAGGCTGTGGGCGCTCTGAGGATCCCAGGGACTCTGAG
The DNA here is from genome assembly GCF_028538775.1 of Myotis yumanensis. Taxonomy (NCBI): domain Eukaryota; kingdom Metazoa; phylum Chordata; class Mammalia; order Chiroptera; family Vespertilionidae; genus Myotis; species Myotis yumanensis. The sequence goes on along the minus strand of NW_027223767.1, from coordinate 17,305,105 downwards.
AACTGAGCCCTTGAAGCCAGGTTCGTGAGAAAGGGGCTGAGCTGGAGCCATGAGTCAGTTCTGGAGAGGCCTCAGGGAGGCAATCCCAAGGCAGCTTGTTGAGATGAAGCTGGAGAATTGCTCCAGTGTTAGTATCTATTAACAACACTCTTGGGAAATGAGTTGTTTTTAAGGAGTGAACCAATTCCACGTTGGGCAGCCATCCTGGAGGTGCCGTAGGAATAAGAGCGAGCTGTAATTAAAGAAGACTTCACGGAAATGCTGCCCCCTGGCTTTGCGTCTGTGGGGGACTGGGAAAATCTCAAGCACTAAATCTGGGTGAGGATGATTCCAGATTGCTAGCAACCCTGAGTACTAAGTCACCGCCATTAGACAAAAATCATATTTGGAGGGAAATAATGCCATCTTAGACCTCCAATTATTTTCTTAATAGCTTTTAAGCACAATATTCAGCCCAAACCCAGAGAAGCAGACACACGGAAAATAGGATTCTGAAAGCAAGAACAGCAGAGGAAAGCATACAGGAGCTCCGGATCATATAATAATGAGACAGATTGGAAAACAACGATGCTCACATTGTTTTTGGATATAGAGCCAAGTCAGAAAAATGTTGGCAGGACTTTTTAGAAACTAAACAAACACGAGTCACCAGCAGTCAGATGAGAAACACATCCCAGCCCTGCAGATCCTCTCAGGTTCTCCTCTGGACACGGCTCCTGCAGGGCAGTCACTCCTGATCGCATCAATTAGTTTTACTCACTTCCTAACTTTATTTAGATGGGAGTTTACCTTTGAACTCTTTCATCGTCTGCTTTTTTCACTCCCTGTTATATATGTGATTTTCATCTATATTGCTATCTGAGGTTGTAGATTGTCCATTTTCATCGCTGAATAGTGTTCTATTGTGTGACTATAACATTGAAAGTCCATTCACCATTGATGGGCATCTTTGGTTTCTATTATCGGCTGTTACGCAACAGCTACGCATTGCTGTTGGGCATCTCTCTGTAGGAGGGGAATTTCTGGATAATAGGGCAGGTCTATATCTAGTTTTAATAGGTACTGCTAAACAATTTTTTCATAATACTTTTTCATATATATATATGCATAAAATAATTATATCTAATTATTTCCATAAAATAAGTACCTACTGGCCCAACCTCCAGCATTTTATATGAATTCCAGTTACTCCACATTCTTACCACGATTTGCTATTTTTCCATTCTTTTCATTTGAGCTTTATTTGGTGTATAGTGATATCTTATTGTGGTTTTACTTTTCATATCCATGATGACTAATGAACAAGCCATCTTCATGTAGTTATTCGCCATAAGTATACCTCTTATGTAATATTCCATTACCACTCTTCCCTATTTTTCTATCAAATGACTTCAACAAAATGGCTAAAAAATATATCCTTTGCTCATACCTCTTTCTACAACACAATTTGGCATCCATTCACAAACAAGGCCTTTGTGCGGGCTGTGGGATCCAGCATCAGAGGCCAATACCTGTCCTTGCTCCAGTAATAGGCATACAGACCTTGGTCCTGGTTGTGGGCCATGCCATGGTCTATAAATCCCTCTCACCAGTGGCCCCTCTGAGCCATGGTCTGGGAGCCTTGGAGGTCAGTGTCTTGGGCAGTCATCCATAGATGAGAAACCATTTTTGGAAGTCCAGGTTTCAGTGGGAAAGTTCTAGCACACTATTGGAACCCAAAACAATGAGTTTAGATTCATTGGAGAGGGTAAGAAGAACAGTCTGACTTCACCCACATCAACCCTTCTTCAAAGCAGCACAGCTCAGTGCCAAGAGAGACTTCTAGGCCAGTGATGGTGAACCTTTTGAGCTCGGTGTGTCAGCATTTTGAAAAACCCTAACTTAACTCTGGTGCCGTGTCACATATAGAAATTTTTTGATATTTGCAACCATAGTAAAACAAAGACTTATATTTTTGATATTGATTTTATATATTTAAATGCCATTTAGCAAAGAAAAATCAACCAAAAAAATGAGTTCGCGTGTCACCTCTGACACACGTGTCATAGGTTCGCCATCACTGGTCTAGGCTCATGATTTCTCCCGCGGTGTCAGGGAGAGGGGCTGGAAACGAGAGTGTACGAATGAATGACTGGCTTCCCCAGCTCTGTGGGAAGCTGCCACAAGTCCATTTCTCTCTCACCCCATGCAGAGGACTGAGTCATGAGCTGCGTGACAGGGGATGGGTGGAGGTTGGGAGAGCAGCAGCTAGGACGCTTGGAGGGCATTGCAGGGATTCAGACCTTACTAACTGCATTGCAAACTCCATCAAGAAGCCTGTCCATGGGCCACAAGGGAGCCTCATCCAACAGTAAAAAATAAACTGCCCAGTTAAAAAACACAGGTAACGGGCCTGGCTGGAGTGGCTCAGTTGGTTGAGTGTTGTCCTGTGCACAGAAGGGTTTCCGGTTCGATTGCCGGCTTGATTCCCGGTTTGGGCACATACCTGGGTGCGGGTTTGATTCCTAGTCAGGGAGTATACAGAAGGCAACCAATCAATGTTTCTCTCTCACATTGATGTTCTCTCTCTCTCTCAGTGTCTCTCTGTCTCTTTCTCTCTCTCCCTATTCCTACCCCTGTCCCCACCCCTACCCCTACCCCTAAATCTATCTCTATCTCTATCTCTATCTCTATCTCTATCTCTATCTCTATCTCTATCTCTATCTCCCTTCCTCCCTCAAAGCATATCCTCAGGTGAGGATTAAAAAAAACATAAACCAGATAAAGGACCTGAATAGCCATTTTTCTAATGAAAATATACAAACAGCCATTAGGTATATAAAAGATGCTCAGCCCTGGCCGGTTTGGCTCAGTGGATAGAGCATCGGCTTTCGGACTGAAGGGTCCCAGGTTCAATTCCAGCCAACGGCACATTCCTGGGTTGCGGGCTCCATCCCCAGTAGGGGGCGTGCAGAAGGCAGCCAATCAATGATTCTCTCTCATTGATGTTTCTATCTCTCCATCCCTCTCCCTTCCTCTCTAAAAATCAATAAAAAATTTAAAAAAAATAATAACAAAAGATGCTCAAAATCACTAATCATCAGGGAAATGTAAATAAAAACCTCTATGAGATATCACTTTATACATGTTAGGATGGCTATTATAAAAAAGACAAAAATAGCAAATGTTGGCAAGAATCTGGAAGAAAAGAAGCCCTCATTCTCGGTTGGTGGTCTAGTCATTATAGAAAATAGTATGGGGTGTTTCTCAAATTTTAAATATTGGACTGCCATATGATCCAGCAATCCCCTTTCTGGGTATATATTCAAAGGAAATAAAATCAGTGTCTCAAGACACTCCCATGTTTATTGCAACATTGTTCAAAACAGCCAAGATATGGAAAGAACCCAAGTGTCTATGAGGGGATGAATGGATAAAGAAAGTGTAGTATATATGTACTTTAGAATATATTTCAGCTTTTAAAAGGAAGGAAATTCTGCCATTTGTGACAATTGGATAAATCTTAAGGATAGTATGCTAAAATAAGCCAGACTGCATGATCTTATTTATATGTGGGATCTAAAAAAGTTAAATGCATAGAAGCAGGGGATAGAATCGTGGTCACCAGGGCAGGGAGGGGAGGGTAATAGAGAGATGTTAGTCAAAGGTTTCAAAATTCCAGTTATGTAGGATAAATAAGTTCTAGGAATCTAATGTACAGCAGGATGCCTGCAGTACATAATAGAGTTGAATATTGACAATTTGCTAAAGGAGTAAATTTCATGTGCTCTCACCAGAAAAAAAGGTAATTATGTGAGGAGGTTGATATGTTAATTAATTTGACTGGTTATGATTTTACTTTGCATATATATATACATATATATACATATATACAGTATATCTCAATTATGTTTTATACCTTAAATATAGAGTGTTCTCAAAAATGTATACATACACTAACTATAAAAGCAGTGCTTATTAAAATACATTTTAAAAATTGATCTATCAGCTGTTAAAGTGTGTATGCTTTTTTGGGACACCCTGTATATATAATTTTCGTAAAAAAGAAAAAATGCTTTTTCAAACTTGTGATGAGGTCACTATATACTTCATTTACAAATATTTCTATTTCTTAATGCTCTGCTGGGTATTAACAATATAGAAAATTTGCTGTAACTCTAGATATAGAAATAATTTTCAGTTTTCAATGCTTCTGGAATATAATCACTCTTACCAATAATTATATTACATTATAATATGTTTATTAAGTAAATATAATAAAATGCTAGTACATTTGCTGCTTGTAAAATGAATAACAATATGAAACAATATTGATGCAACATTGGGGAAACCGTTAGGATTTGATAACAATTTGGCAATATAGAACATGAGCTTTAAAACTATCCATAACTATATGTGACATACTTGTTTTTAAGAAAGTAGGCTAGGAGAATAAAACCATGCAAAAGTAATGCTTGTCAAAATGTTACTTTTTAATATTAAAAAATGTGAATTAATCCTCAAGCAGTACAGTAGGGCACTCTTTGACAAAACTATGGTGTAAGGGCTATTGGCACAGCTCAAAAAGTATAATTATGACAAATATGTAAACTGTGTTGTGACAGGGAGATTCATATACAAACTATAAATATGAAAGAATAATATGTAACTTAAAAGATATAACTACAAATATTGGTGAATATTAATTTAAACAGAAAAATATGCACATCTGTCAATTAAGGAGGAGGGACCATGGAGTAGTGCCAAGCTGTGTATTTCAAGTGAAGTAGGTACATTTTTACTTTAAGCTTAAGCACCCAGTAGGCATGGTTTCAAAGGTAGACTGAAATCTTCCCAGCATCTGAATCCTGGTAAGTGGACGATCCCGCATTAACTCCCACAATGTTCTCCAAGAGCATGATTAAAGCCTAGGATCCCTTCTAGTTTCACAGTGCAGGTTAGAGGCAATTTCTTCTCAGCAGCTTTTCAAGTGAATTCGCATTATCTGCTGCTGCTCAGCTTTAATTCTAACAAGGACTTCCACCACAGTAGCTAACTTATTGAAAAGATACTGCATACTAGGAATTAACCCTTCGCATGCTTCCATGCATATCTAATTCATCACAGAGAATGCTTTACAAATATTAGTCAAATGTCTTGACAACACAATAAGGTAGGTTGTACTTGCTTTGAAAGGTTAAGTAATAGCCCAGGGTCACACAGCTTACAAGTGGCAACGTCAAGAATTCAACATGCTTCAGTCTAACTCTAGAGCCACACAGTCTACCACTCCGCTACCCTCTATTGTCAGAAGGTAGCATGTGAGCTTGCTTTAAGGTAAATAGGGAGCAGGTGAGCTGGCTATGAACTACTGACTTCCACTGGAGAGAGATTACCTGCAGTAATCGCGGCCTATGTCACTGCAGCATGCAACCGGGTACTTAAAGGGAAATAGACACGAATGAAAAATAGCACCCAGTAGTTGCTTTTTATTTTTTTACAGAATCTCATTGGTTTTGGTGTACCTTATTGTACATATATTTCCCCCTACTTTATTTGGTAACCATCAACATCAATCAGCATATGATGAAAATGTTGGCCTGAGATGGTCTTGGGAGAAACACAGGACAGAGCCAGGTAACTGTGGACCACATGTGAAGGTGGACCTGACTGCTAGGAAGAGTAGTGTGCACTTTGTTCTGCCGGCAGTATGAGGCTACTGGAGACCTCCAACAGGGTGGGCGTCATGGTGCTGTAACTGTGTGCAGAATAGATGGAATGGGGAGAGACTGGAGACTGAGAACTTCTAGGAGGGGTGTCAATCATTCAGGTAAGAAATGATGAAGTGTCCATAAAATCACTCTTTCCTGGCCCCTAACTTTATGATTACAATCAAGCCAATGGTGTACAACACATATTAACGATGTCAGGTATCATGCCAAGTGGTAAGCATCAGGACTGCAAAGATGGAATTGACTTGGGAAAGTTTTCCCAAAAATAAAAATTAAGTTTTCACATGAAATCAAAGATGTTCAGAGGAGTGGGGTCTTGGATGCTTAGCAAAATATCGCAGTAGGTCTATCTATATACTCATCAGGTTTTTCCAAGTCCCAGTTTCTATTCTTTCAGCATCAGGGCACAGACATGGCGAGTCCCAGTGCAAAACATTGTTGGTGGGATTCAAGTCATCAAGGTCACAGTGATGCGAAAGTTATCTTGGCCACATACAACAGCACAACAAGAAAATCTCTTATGTTTGTCCCAAGTGGCCCCATGTTGTTTCAAAGTATTCAAGCACATTATTTATTATAAATCTGGGTGGCTATACTTTTAGAACATTAAGATTTTAAGAACTTAAGCTAAAGATAGTGGGTTTGTTCTGATGCACTCCCATAGCTTACTTAGTAGGCATGAATATTTCCAGTTCAAATCACAGGTCCTAGAAGTGAGGTCTCCACCTTCTCTCCCTGTCTTGTTCCTTACTGCTTCCTTATGGGGAGTGCAATTGGGTGGAGGCCCCCACATTGGAGGTGAAGTCACTGCCACTGAAGGGAGTGAATTTTCCTAACCCAGATTACCTTTCTCAGGGAAGACTTGATGTCTCTGTTCCTCAAACTGTAGATAAAGGGGTTTAGCATCGGGGTGACCACGGTGTACATCACCGAAGCAACAGCTCCCTTCTGCGCTGAGCGGGTTGAGGGGGGACTGAAATAAACACAAAAGGAAGTCCCAAAGAATAGAGAGACCACAGACAGGTGAGAACTGCAGGTAGAAAAGGCTTTCCTCTTCCCCTGAGCTGAGGGGATCTTCAGGATGGTGGAGAAAATGTACGTGTAAGAGATAATCAGGCAAAGCACGCAAACCAGGCCGGTGAGACCGCCGATGGTGAAGATCACCAGCTCGTTGATGAAGGGGTCAGTGCAGGACAGACTCAGAAGGGGGTTGATGTCACAAAAGAAGTGTGGGATCTCGTGGTCTGCACAGAAGGACAGGCTGTCCAGCAAGAGCGTGTGTAAGAGGGAGCTGAGGGCGGTCACGATCCAAGATGCAGACACGAGGCAGACACAGAGCCCAGGGCTCATGACCATGATGTAATGGAGCGGGTGGCAGATGGCCACATAGCGGTCATAGGCCATGACTGCTAAGAGAAACGCCTCCAGCATCCCAAACAGCAAAAAAAAAATATAGTTGCGATAGACACCCCGCATATGAGATGACCTGATTCTGGATCCATATGTTTGCCAGCATCTTGGGGACTGTGGTGGATATGAAGCAGGTGTCAGCAAGGGAGAGGTTGACCAGGAAGAAGTACATCGGAGTGTGGAGTTGAGCATCAGCGGTGATGGCCAGAATGATGAGGAGGTTGCCTGCCACTGTGATCAGGTACATGGACAGAAACAGCCCAAAGAGGACCTCCTGTTGCTCTGGCTGCGCAGAGAGCCCCAGGAGGAAAAATTCTGAGACGCTGGTCAGGTTTTCCCATTCCATTTGTCTGTAAGCAGAAAGTTGGGACAATTGAATGAGGCTGATAAGTCCTGCATTATGAACTCTGAAAACTAGGAAATATGCCAGTGTTGCTCTTCTAATCTAGATGGAACCATATGAAATCTCCAATGTTTAACTGGTTGGGACCTACAACAATGGAAGTCTCATGTACTTCAATGAAATTTTTGCAAATGTCTGTACTTGGTGCCAATGAAAAGAAAAGACTTGTTTGTAATGGGAAAGAGGTGTTGTCTTTAAACTTCATTATATAAGCATCAATCCAATACATACGTTTTGGGGCTAACCTGGAGGTGTTTGCTGGCTTAACGGTTGTGGTATTCATGTGGACATTATGACATTAGTCCATCCTAAGTCTCTGCCCATCTTATTTCCTCGGGCTGAAATAGTCCTCCCTCTCTCATTCATCTATCTAGCTAAACTTCAGATCTCAGCTTAGATGTCACCTCTTCTAGGGATCCTTCCCTGTTTATCCTTTTACAGCAAACTCAGGTTCATGCCTCCCTGCCCCCTGCGCCTTCCCCATCAGAGCATGTGCCACTCTGCATTGTGACCATCAATTTGTCTGTGTCCTTCACACTCTCAATGGTGCAAGAACCACTGAGGGTAGGCAGAGAAAATGCCTATCTTGTTCATCTTTGGAATGTAGCATTAGCCCTGAGCCTGGTGCAACATAGATATTCTGTGAGTATCCAGTATGTGAATAAATAAACCCAAAGAATAGAAAGTAAAATTGGGTAGAGGTAATACCAGGCAGAGGAAACAGCTGAACCTTTTAAAAAAATCTTTATTGTTGAATGTATTACATATGTCCCCTTTTTTCCCCACTGCCTTCTCCCACCCCCTCCTCCTACCCCTAGGCCTTCACCACCCTATTGTCTGTGTCTATGGGTTATGTATATGTGCATATGAGTTCATTGGTTGATCTCTTCCCCCTGCTTCCAAAATTTATAGGGAACTCATACAACTTAACAAAAGGAAGATAAACAATCCAATTAAAAAATGGGCAAAAGACTTAAATAGACACTTCTCCAAAGTGGACATACAGAAGGCCAAAGGGCATATGAAAAAAATGCTCAAAGCCACTAATCATCTGAGAGATGCAAGTCAAAACAGCCTGAACTTTTTTGTTACTAGTTCCTCACATACTAGTAGCTTTGAGTTAATGGAGTCCTGGCCATAGGAATATGTTGAAAACCTGGTTACAGAGACATAAAGATGTCAAACAAAGCAAATGCAGTCTTTCTGGGTGAAATTCTGGGAATGGAAGAGTGTTTTATCTGAGGAATTAACCCACAGAATTAATTTTCCCTGTGCCATCCTTTTCCCTCCAAAGAGCATGTCCTATGACTCTGTCATCCCTAGTTGCATCCAATAAATCACTAGTTACCAGATAATAATGGCATCTGGTGTCTTATTCCCTCACTGACCATGGCTATCTCTCACCAAACTGGTTTCCTCTTGTATGTGGATACACCAGGGCCTGTTGCATTCTCTTATTGAAAAACCTACCAAAGGCAAAAATAGGAAGCCCAGGAATAGGACACAATATACATCAGATTTTGGTCTGCTGAAGGTGGCATTGCCACTTGGTGGGAAAAAGAAGAGGGATGAACAAATGGTGCTGAGACAAGCAAGCTGACACTTAGGGGAAAATTAAGTTAGATTCATCCCCCACGGTGTTTACTGGGTAAATTTCAGGTGTCTAAAGCATTGCATCTACAGATATAACTACAAAGTAACCAGAGGAAACTATAGTACAATAGTTATGTCATCTCAGGACAAGCATGTCCTTTCTACCTGGAAAGAAGAAAAAAGGATGTAATAATAAAGGTGGAAAAATTGGTTTCAAAGTAGAAGGCAAACAAAAACATGGGAAGGTGCTTTCAGCATACATTATAGAAAGAATTAATATTCTTAAGAGTAATTAATAATTTAATTAATAAGTAAAGGGCACCCCGCCTAATAGAAAAATGAATAAATAGCACTAAGTCACAACCAGCAGGGGCAGAACTGGATCTAGTCTCAACTGTTTAATTCTAAGACTTGTGCTCTCCACCCTCCTCATGGTCTCCATAAATCACCAAACCTTGTCTGCTAGCAGCTAGAGTCCCCAAGATCACCAGATTGTGTGCAATTAGCCAAAATGTGACTATAATAGATGGCTTTTCCACCACTTTCTCCCAAGGGTCTCCGCCCTACTCAGGTCCTCTGTTTATTAGACTTTGCGTTCTCCATACCTCATAGACATAGCTCTAGGTGTTCGTGGATGGGTTAATGGGGTTCCGTACATGGCTGCATTGCTTGACCTTTCCCAAAACCCCCTAATGAGTACAATCACTTCTGTAGTTTCCTGGCCCAACAGCTGCTGCCTTTTCCACTACCCAGAGCCCACCCTCACCTCCCTCACTCAGGATAGAAGGTCTACTGACTAAGGCAGATAAAAAGGCTTCATAATCTCCACTCCCCTCAATCTTGTCTCTTGACCATTTCTGGCTCAGCAGACACAGGAACCTCAGCCCTAATCCCTCACCAGCTTTTCTCTCAGCTCGCTGAGTCACAGACAGACCTAACTTCCTTTTTCTTTCTCCATTTGCTAAAGTTTAGTCCCAACTTTTAGGCCAGCTCTTGCCTCGTGAATGCCAAGTACTTTACCAAAACCTAAAACTAATTGAATGCATTGCCCTTCCTTTTCAAATGGGGTCAGTGGGCATTTTTCCAGGCTTGTTATAAACTAAAACTCTCTTAACTCAAAACAAATTTATTCTTACATTTTATATTAGCTCTGCTGTTTTAACACACACATTTTCTGTGGTTGCTTATAATTTTTGGCGAACTTAGCTAGGATGCTTTCTGGACTCAGGTTCACATTTGAAAATGGAAATGAAATTTAGAGAACTCGTGTTTCTCACTTATGAAGAAAGAAACACCCAGAGGAAAGAAGTACAAGTTATAGGGTTAAAAACAGAGGGAATAAGGTGTGTGTGTGGAGGGGGCAGGCTGAGTGATCAGATGTCTGAAACTTCGATTTCTGTAATTGGTCCAAATATAAACATTTTAATCTCACCTCCCCAAATAATATATATTTTGTTGACTAGTATGTTTGATAAAAATCTCTGAAAAATTAAACAGAAAGTCAGTAGCAGTGATTACTAGTGAGAGGTTTGGGGATTGGGTGGATGAGACACAGGAGAAGGAGGGAGATTTTCATGTGTACCTTGTAGTACATTTTAAAAAATAGTTTGGTATACAATTTTATATTGATTATATTAGTTTTAGGTGTAAAACATAGTGAAAGTTTAAGCCATGAATGTATTACTTATTGAAAAACAAATTATGGAAACCATTCCCCCAAACCAAACCAAGGGCTGATAAAATGTATAAAATGAAAGAGTGCAGAATAATGCAGCCTCTCTTTTCTAGAGATTCCATAATAGCAGACACACTTGCTTGGTTGAAGCCACATCCTTTTAATCTCTTCATGTGGTGTGGGGGCCTGAGTGTGTCTGTTCACATGTTTGTGCATGTGTGTGAGTGTGTGGTCGTGTGTGTCTCCTGCAAAGGCTGGGGTTTGCGTGACAGGGATCAGCGTGGAATTATCTGAAGAGAAGTCACTGTTGATTCCTGTGCCCTGGTCTCTTAACAGCACATGACTCTCATTATCTGTAAGGTTTTATGGACAGGGGACTCTGCCTCTTTAGGTCACTGAAGCAGCCCAGTGTCATCATTGTTGGTATAGGACTCCTTGTGCAAGATGGGTTCCCAAGTGTCCACGGGGTAGGATGGGCAAAGGAAAAGAAGGGAGAAAAAATAAGCAAAATGGAGTCATGTGTCTTCTCTCTTAGTCCTTACCTGGTTGTTCTTGCCAATCGCTGAGGGTGTTACTGGAAGGCTTCTGTTTGCCTCACGTACGTCTCTCACACAGCGGATGGTCAGAAGAAGGTGACAGGAACTGCATTTAAAGGCACCAAAAGGAAATTTGCTTCATGCTCTGAATATGTTGAATAATGATTCTTGCCATCACTACACCTGTTCAAATTTCTCCTTTAGCCTCACAGTATTAGATGGGCTCTTATTCTTGTCCATTTTGAGGAAAAAAGGACAAGAGCTCTGGTTAAGATTATGATCATGCCAGCATATGTCATCCTGAGAAACTACAGTCACAGAACACCACCTAGAGCCTAAGAGCAGCCTCATAGCATCCCTGTTTCTTTGAGAATTTGCTGCTAATGCCTGCCCCTTGTACTTGTTCAGAGAACCCATGAGAAATGCATTCTTCTAATTTTATCAATACTCTTGGAATTGAGATTCTTCTATTCTTAGTTATAGGTTGGGCCAATCTTAAGACTTGGTAAATTAGAGATAATTAATTCTATGGAGTACTCAACACCCAAGAGGATTGAGAACACTGTGAGCTGGTCCAAGAGAGTCTAATACATTAGGGACCTATCTAAGATACCTCTGTGGCCCCATGGGATCCTAGCAATCCATTCACTGGAAAAACAGCTAAGGTGTTTTGGTCAATTCATTTAGCCTTGTGATATTTTCTTGGTATTTTTGAGGGGAGCTTAGGTAGAGGCCTTCAGCACACTAAAAGGGCCAGATGAGGTGAGCCACTGTTGGCTCAGAGAGTACCTTACCATCTTGTCTTCTTCTCGACATGATAATCATAGCCCAGGTTGAGGCTCTATTGGTGCAGCCCCACTTGTACTATATGTTCCTCCTTTGGGCTAAGGAGAACAGAGGTAGGAAACTAGGCATTATCAAGGCAGGTGCCTGCAACCTGAATCCTGTCCTTGCAGATGTTTCATGAACAGATCAATGGGGAATGTGGAAGCTAAAATAACACCAGTAAATGAAATCTCTTTTTTTCTACTGGAGAAATGGTCACATAATTACCCCTCTGCCTGAAGGTCATCTACTCAAGGATGCAGAGCATGAAGAAGAACAGAATGTCGATGACTTGGGCATGCGGGTTATTCTTGGGTCTCCTTGGGACAGTGGCCAATTTCTTGTGTGTTCTAGAAGTGCTGGCATGAGATACACTTAAATCAGTAATCTAATGTTTTCAATATATTATTCTATTTTATTAAACAAAATAACCACATAGCTCCATGTTTTAAAAGAATCTAGTTTAATTTTTTTTCTTCCATGAGAAAACAGAATAGAGTGAACCAATTCTCTAAGAACAACATGTAATATGACTTGGAACATTGGTATCTGATACTCAGAATTCACTGACAAAGTGGAATGGCAACAGGTACAGCTGAAGGGACAGAAGTAGGGAAGAAAGCAAATGCAGGTGCTGGAACTAGAAATATTATCTGTGCTGAGTCCTTTCTATATCACTTCCTTTTTTCTTAGAACTGAAGAGGTACAACATGAATAGAATCTAACTCATGGTTCCTCAGTGTGACCATATTAGCATCTCCAAAGACCCCTTTATCTTTTTTCCTACAGTCCTGATCTAGAGAGGTAGAGCATGGTGACAAAAGATTGCAAGTTATTTAAAGATTGGAGTCAGATAGCCTGGGACTGAATTCGAGTTATGTGGATCTGCACAAGTTTTTTCAATTCTCCAAGCCTGAGTTTTCTCATTTTAATGACCCCTGAATTAATCCTTCATGTCTGGAGCAGGTTCCAGCAAAGGATATAGAATTGAACTGAGATTTGAGCTGTTGCCTAAGAGAAAGAGTTTCTAGTTTGATTTCAGCCAAGTTATATGCCTTTTGAAACAAACAAAACCCTAACATTTTATGAAAAATATAACATAGTCCAGTTTCCATAATACACTATTCACAATGTCCAGGAATCAATAAAAGTTACTAGACATATAAAGAAACTAGGAAACAGGAGCCATTCTCAAGAGAAAAGACATTCAGTGGAGACACCCATGAGGGGACTCAGATGTCACACATACCAGAGAAGGCTTTTAAAACAGCTATTATCACCTGGCTGGTGTGGCTCAGTGGTTGAACATCGACCTATGAACCAGGTGGTCAAGGATTAATTCCATGTCAGGGCACATGCCTGGGTTGTGGGCTCGATCCCCAGTGCAGGGTGCACAAGAGGCAGCTGATCAATGACTCTTTCTCATCACTGATATTTCTATTTCTTTTTTCCTCTCCCTTTCTCTCTGAAATAAATAAAAATTATTAAAATATAAAAATATATTAAAAATAAAGATAAAACAGTTTTCTTCCATGAAGTAAAGAAAAATATGCAACAAGTGAGTAAAATTGTAGAAAATGTCATCAGAAAAGTTAAAACTATAAAAATCCAAATAGAAAGTCTAGAACTGAAAAATATAATTATGTGCAAAAATACTCTGCCTGGCCTTAATTGCACAGTTGAGATGACAGAGGAAGTCAGAGAACTTAAAAACAGATAAATTTATATAATTTGAAGCCATAGGAAAACTTACCAAACAAAAATTAATAAAGAAATGTGTGACTGTATCTAAAAGTCTAATCTATTTGTAATTAGAGCCAGGAAGGAGAGAATGAAGATAATTTAAAATTTGAAGAAATAATGACCAACATTTTCCCACTACAGAAAGGCATAAATCTACAGATTCAGGTAGATCAGCAAATCCCAAATAGGATAAACTCAAAGAAAAATACAACTAGGCACATCATAGTCAAACTGCTGATAAATAAAGATAAAGAGACTATTCTTTGAAAGCAGCCAGAGAAAAATGACAGTTTACATATAGGAGAACAACCATTTAGATTATTATGTAGTCTCATCAGAAATAATAATGGTAAGGCCTCTGGTCCTGAGCTGACCCTGAGGAGGTCAGTGTCATTTGTTAGGCTCTGGGAGATCTCCACCCAGGGCAACTCGCCCTTCCCAGGCCTCTCCCCTCTTGCCCTAGCATCCCTTTGTCTCATAGGGCTTTGGATCTGTTATCTTGGGCTGAAGTGAAAGGTTGTGGGAGAGTGATTACCACTGAGGAGCTGCTTTATGATCAAGGTGATAGAGTTACTGACAACTGACTCCCAGAAACTGCTACACCAGCTGAATGCTCTGTTGGAACAGGAGTCCAGATGTCAGCCAAAGGTGAGTGGCTTGAGACTAATTGAATCTGTAGGTGATCATGGGTTCAGAATGATGACAAGACTAAAGGGCTTTGAAGTAAAATATATTCTTAGTCTAACTCAGTTCTTTGGCTTCAACAGGGAGACATTTTCTCTAGCTGTGAATTTACTGGACATAAACCTTTCAAAAATTAAGGTACAGCCCTAGCACATTGGGAGTGTTGGACTGAGCTGCTTCTACTTAGCTGTACAAATCAATAGAAGAGGAAAGAAATTAGCCATTGGTAAGTGACTGATCCAAATAAGCCAGTGTAGGCTCACAGTTTCAGACTTAAGAAGGGAAAAGATTGTGTTGAAGAAAGAGTGTAGGAAAGTCAATGCTACTATTGCCTTGCAATCTCTGCAACACTTTTATTCACTAACTAGAGGCCCAGTGCACAAAATTCGTGCACTTGGGGGGGGGGTGTCCCTCAGCCCAGCCTGGACCCTCTTGCAGTCTGGGAGCCCTCAGGGGATGTCTAACTGATGGCTTAGGCCTGCTCCCCATGGGGAGGATGCCTAAGCCAGCAGTTGGACATCCTTAGCACTGCCATGGAAACAGGAAAGGCTACTGCCACCACCACTGCACTCCCCAGCTGTGAGCCCAGCTTCTGGCTGAGCAGCGCTCTCCCTGTGTGAGCGCACTGACCACCAGGTGCCGGCTCCTGTGTTGAGCGCTGCCTCCTGGTGGTCAATGCGTGTCATAATGACTGGTCGTTCTGCCATTTAGTCAATTTTCATATTAGCCTTTTATTATATAGGATTCAAGAGAACTTTCCATTTGAAAGGAGGAATAGCCTTAATTTTGAAAGACAAGAAGCTGAACTTAAGACATGCCACTGCAGGATTATATTTTCTGAAGCAAAGCCTTCTTTGTTGGCATTGTCTGTCACTGCCCTGGGGGTCCAAGCACAGAAGTGTATAGAGTTAGCAGAGGAGTAGAATGTCTGCAGAAAACTTCCAAGATAAATGGCAGAGATTTGATCTTCTGGTAAGAGCTCATGTCCAAGTGCTTAACTGAATATCCATCAAACAGTTGTTCCAAACCAAATATTCAGAACTTGAACTATTTCTGGGTGAACTGCATGGCAATTGAAGCATAGTTACTACAGAACAACCCACCTTCCAAAAATTCCTGAAGTGATCCCTCCATTGGATTATTATAGCCACAAAAAAACTCTTCTCTGAAGCCCTTCTCTGCAATCCTGAGCTATGGATTCCATAATGTTATAATGGATTTAAGCAGTGAAGCCTCAAAGTAACACAACTAGATTAGCATTGAAGTTTTCAAGTTTGGGGAAACTGACTAATTAACATTCCCCTGTAGTGGAATTATGTTTGAATTCATCTGTGAGGCACACAAACAGAGCCAAGAGCATAAATATAAAATGCTAATGACAAGTTTGGAAAGGAATAACTGCGAATCTTTATTTCTAACATGGATCCGACTTTCTATATTGGGTCCATATATTTTGGTGACGTTAAAATGGTAACCTACTTAATTTAAATTTAAATTCAAAATGATGAGGTTTACATCAAAACCAACATTCCACAGATGTCCTTTCAAAGCAAGAATCATTACTCTAGGCAGTGAAAATGGTTTCTTGGCACCTGTATGCAAGTAATAGATAATCCAGAGATGTGGATTTTATTGCTTCATGGAATTACATTTAAATTTGAGGGCATATTATATAAATCAAAACTACACACCTAGTAATTTTTGCATATTAAATTATTTTTAATATTTTTCTAGAAAACAGGTGATGTTTGTATCAATACAATTTTTATATAAAATCTACTGCTTTACTCTAGCCTTATTGAGAATATTAATTTTCATTGTATTAGTAACTTAAATTAAATTAACATCACTGGAAACTTTCTGATTTAAAACTCCAGAAGTTTTTACTGAGGACTATTTTTATAAAACTTCCAGTGCTTCTAATTTAGAATTTTGCATAACATGAAGAGAACATATTTTCACTAATTGCCCCTACTGTGCCAACAGAAATACTTAAGAAAAGCAAATAAGCATTTTTATAATCATGAGGTTGCTGAGGTAGTGTTCAGTATTTTCTATGAGGTCGGTGAATATAGAGAGATCTACAATGTTAAAAGTGGTCATTGGTTCCTCAGTGCAATATGTAGACTGAGTCCACCCAGGATAGCTATACCCCATTTTGACATCATGTTATGAGTAAATATGCACTGAAAAATTCATTGAAAACCAAGTATATTATATCACACTTTTGTAAACCATGTTTTGTAGATAACTTTTCAGTTTTCCCAAAAGGCTGATATATTTAAATATTTTTATTACTTTGGTGTTAATTTTGATATCAAACTATTCTACAAGGCTATGTTAATCAAAAGAGCATGGTATTGGCATAAAAACAAAAGCCTAAATCAGTGGAACAGAATAGAGAGCCCAGAAACAAACCCACACTTATATGGTCAATTAATATTTAACAAAGGAGGCAAGAATATACAATGGGGTAAAGACAGTCCATTTAATAAATGGTGTTGGGAAAATTGGACAAATACATTTTAAAAAGTGGAACTAGACCACTTTCTTAAACCACATACTAGAATAAACTAAAAATGAATTAAAGACATAAATCTAAGAGGTGAAACTATAAAACCTGTAGAAGAAACTGTAAGCAGCCTGGCCGGTTGGCAGAGTGGATTGAGGGTTGTCCCAGGCATCTAGAGGTTGATTCCTGGTCAGATCTCATGTCTGGGTTGTGGGCTTAATCCCAAGTAAGGAGGTACAAGAGGCAGCAAATCTATGTTTATCTCTCATTGATGTTTATATCTCTCTCTCCCTTTCTCTGTTTCTAAAAATCAATAAAACATATTTTTAAGAAAACATAAGCAGTAAGCACACTAACATTTGTCTTAGCAATGTTTTTTTCTGATCTATCTCCTCAGGCAAGGGAAACAAAATAAAAAAATAGACAAATGGAACTACATCAAACTAAAAAATTTATGCACAACAGAGGAAACCATCAACAAAATGAAAAAAATAAACCCTACTGAATGGGAGAAAAAAATCACCAATGATATATCTGATAAAGGGTTAATATCCACACTTTATAAAGAACTTATCCAACTCAACACCAACGCCCCCCCCCCCCAAAAAAAACGAAAACATGCACACCAATCTGATTTAAAAATGGGCAGAAGACATGAATGAACAACTCTCCAAAGAGAACATAAAAATGGCCAATAGACGTATGAAAAGATCCTCAAACTCACTAATCACCTGAGAAATGCAAATTAAAACCACAATGTGATATCACCTCGCACCTGTCAGAATGGCTACCATCAATAAATCAACAAGCACTGCTGGTAAGGGTGTGGAGAAAATGGAACCCTTGTGCACTGTTGGTGAGAATGCAGATAGGTGCAGCCACTGTAGAAAACAGTGTGGAGTTCCCTTAAAATATTAAGAATGGAGCTGCCTTATGACCCAGCGATTTTACCTCTAGGAATATATTCAAAGAAACCTGAAACGCTAATTCAAAAGAATATATGCACCCGTATCTTCATTGCAGTGCTATTTACAACAAGAGGCCCAATGCATGAAATTCATGCAAGGGGCTCAGCCCTTGCAGCCCTGGCTGGCCCTCACAGCCCCTCGCAGCCTCGGCTTCATCTGGAAGGTTGTCCAGATGGTCGTCCGGACATTCGTTCTGCTGTTTGGTCTAATTAGCATATTAGTTCCTTATTATATAAGATAGCCATGATTTGGAAGCAGCCCAAGTGTCCATCGGTAGATGAGTGGATAAAAAGCTGTGGTACATTTACACAATGCAACACCATGCGGTTGTAAAAAAGAAGGAACTCTTACCCTTTGCAAGAGCATGTGTGGAGCAGAAGAGCATTATGCTAAGTGAAGTAAGCCAGTTAGATAAACACAAATATTATATGATTTCACTTCTATGTGGAATCTAATGGACAGTATAAAACTAACAAACGAGGTAGAAACAGACTCCTAGAGAGCAGACTGGTAGCTGGGGGGCGGGGGGGGGGGGGGTAGGGGGGAGAGCGGGGGGGCGCGTGGAGGGAGCTGCAGAACTGAGTACAAAAAAGGTGAAGGAAGCCCTGGCTGGTGTGACTCGGTTGGTTGGGCATCATCCTGTGCGTTGAGTTTGCTGATTCCATTCTGGGTCAGGACACATGCCCAGGTTGCTGAGTCGATTCCCAGGAGGCGGTGTGCAGGAGGCAGCTGATCCATGTCTCTCTCATCAATCGTTCCATCTCTCTATCCCTCTCCCTTCCTCTCTCTCTAAAATCAATAACAACATATTTAAAAAAAACAAAATTCATTTGTCAAAAACTTTAAAAACATATTTTAATACCTAATGCATGGTAATTAAGGGAAACGTCTGAGTTTATATTTTTATACTATGCACACTAGAAACGTTAAACACTGCCTGTCCAAGAAAAGAAAGATTTTAAAGGTGCTTCAGAGACCCAGGCATTTCCTTATGGTTTCTGAACACTCATATCATAATTCTCAAAGTGGTCCATACCCCAAGGTAATGTAAATATTTAATATTGGGGCCTCTTTCTTTTACATATAATCTTTGCCTCTTAGGGATTTTCCTAAGAGGCAAATAAAACTAAGAGGTTTTATTAATTTTATACAAACCAAATCAAATTCAGTCATGTCTTCTCATCAATTAGTCAGACATGAAAGGTAACATATACAATGATTTCAGTTCAATGAAAACCCAAAATACATAAATGCAGAGACACACAGAGAGATGAGGGGCTGTCAGGGGCTGAGTGGGGAGGATGAGCAATAACGGCTACCACCTGGATTGGTCTGGATGAAATATTCTGGAGAGGGATTGTGATGTGATGTGATGTGATGGTGGCCCGCTGAAAACATGTGGCCCGCTGAAAATATTTGTTTTTTTACTTCAAAATAAGATATGTGCAGTGTGCATAGGAATTTGTTCATAGTTGTTTTTTTTTAACTATAGTCCGGCCCTCCAACGGTCTGAGGGACAGTGAACTGGCCCCCTGTTTAAAAAGTTTGAGGACTCCTGCAGTTTAGATCCTTCAGAGCTGCCTAATTAAACTCCTGATCTCACCACCCTTTTCTGCGCCTTTACTTGTCTCTATCCAATCTTATTTGAAGGCAAACTCTCATCATTGCTTCACGTAGAGCTGTTGTCATCTATCATCTATGTATCTATGTGTCTACCATCTATCATCTGTCTACTTATCTATTTATCTGAATAATGTCACAAATACCCCTAGGACCACCATGCAATATTTAGTAACAACTTACATCTAACTACATTGTAGACTTTTATTTGCATTTAAAGGTATAAACATACATATCGATTCTTATGGTTATTGTACAGAACACAGTATGGAGGTCAAATTCTTTTGTCTGTATTAAAACAGAAATAATGTCAGACTGACAGAGCAGGTTGGTGGTAAGGCATTCTTCTAAGAGTTTACATCCTCAGCTCTTCTTGTATAACATCCTCGTGGCAGTTAATATTTTACTATGGGAAATATTTGAAATATCTCATACCATTTGCAACAGCATGGGTTTTTTGTTTACCCACGACAGGAAAATTAATCTTGTTGTATTCATTATTTAAACATAATGTTGCATTTGTTTATTAATTCAATACAAATTAATCAACTAATGACTCTATGTCAGCACTAAGTGCTGAAGCTACAGCAGAACAAAACCGAGCCCCAATCCTCCTCTTCCCCTGGGGAGAGACAGTCCAGAAATTCATTGGCCAACTTTGAAAATTCCCTAAGTGAAATATCTTCATTCTCTCCATAATTTGGTCATTCATTCACACAGATTCATATGCATTTGTAATCAAATTCTTTTTGGTTAAAGAACAAAGGATAATTGCTCTAGTTCTCATCCTTGGTATTTTAGAGGCATAGAAAGCATTAAAAGATGAATAACACTGTCTTCTAACATTCATGGACAATTCTTGGCAATGTGAATGAGCTATAAGAGATAATTTTATATTTTTACTGGCAGATTAAAATAGTAGATCATAAAACAAAGTGCATACTGTTCCAAGACACAGTCAATCTACCCCTTCAAAATTTTATCCTGTTTGGGAATATGATATTTAAGGACAATCATTTATATCTTATTCATATTTTGAGAAAAATTTTATAATTTTCTCATGAACAGAATCAAATCATAGGTAGTGGAATTTCTTAGTGGTTACTGAGTGACCTGCTGGGTTAACTACCTCTGTTTGGGGACTATCACCTACATAACCAGGGCTGGCCATCCAGAATTAAAGCTCATCTTTACATTCTGGAGAAGCAAGGCCACCTAATTCTCAATACTTCCCTTTTTCCTTCACTTATTTGGCACCCTGATTTTTTTCAGTGTAGCTTTATTTAATTTTATAAGTAATTAAATCAACACTTTATTATATTAATTGAATTAGAATATTTATTACTTTAGAATGCAATAACTATTGAGGGTCATTTGCGGGAGAGTCGTCTGCTCTTTAGAAACAGTCTAGTTTGCTTCACAATACAGCAAGAACAAGAATGCTTCCCCAGGTCAGTGTATTTAAAGATTTCCTGGATGGGTAAGTAACATCTAGTATGATTATGCCTTGTCATTGGCACATTACATTTCAGAGACTGATATTTTTTCATTTGTTCATCCCACTTTCCGCCGAGAATTATTGGATATAGTTTCTATGACCAAGATTATGAAAGGTAGAGTGATGTATTAAGACCTGCTCTCAGAAGGTGGTAGGCCAAGTGGAGATGGTTAAACATAATAGCCCAATAAACATTGGCCATTTGATGAATGGTTTATATCCTGCAAATAAAGAACGATCACTATACTCACATCCTGAGAGTGGCAGGCAGATGTTACTAAATGTGCACGTGGAAGCTGAGCTTCATGCCTTTTCTACTTTACTCTGAGAGACAAGACAGTAGCTGGGACATGAACCCACTATTCCAGTGCTGTAACTCTGCCACAGGACAACAGTGTGTTCAAGGTGACAATGTCAATAAGATGAATCGTGAATTGTTACAAATATTGGAGAAGAATAATCTTCGGCTGGAAAGAGCAAAGGTGGCTTCTTGAAGAGTGAGGACATTGGGGATGGGTTGCCAAGTGCATTTTAATTGGTGACTACAGTGTCCAATACGACCTCACATCGGTTACGTGGAGACTCTCTTGCTGACGAGTTTCCCCAGGGCAGCCTTCATGTCCCGATTTCTCAGACTGTAGATGAAAGGATTTAACATTGGAGTCACTGCCATGTACATCACAGTTATCACAGCATCCTTTAGACTGTAGCTAGACAGAGGGCGGAAATACATGCCCATGACTGTCCCGTAATACAAAGAAACAACTGTGAGGTGGGAACCACAGGTGGAGAAGGCTTTGCGCACACCCTTGGTGGATGGAACATGTACTAGTAAGACCGTGGAAAAGACCCAAACATAGGAGATGATGATGCACAGCAAAGGCACAGAGAAAACACCAACCCCCAGGTACATCATCTTCACATTAAAGTGGATGTCAGAGCAGGACAGCTTGAGCAAAGGGGTAATGTCACAGTAGAAGTTGGCCACTTCCTGGTTACCACAGAAGGACAGGCGAGCTGTGAGCAGAGTGTGGGGGAGGGCATTGACGTTTCCAACCACCCAAGACCCAAAAACTAACAGGATACAAGTTCGTGGGCTCATAATCGTTGTGTAATGAAGTGGCCGGCCGATGGCCACAGCACGATCATATGCCATTGCAGCCAGGATATAGCTATCTGTGTTACCCAAAGCAATCATGAAATACATCTGTGTCAGGCATCCCCCAAAGGAGATGGTTTTGGTGCTCAAGAGATGGTTGGTTAGCATCTTTGGGATGGTTACAGAGGAGAAGAAGATGTCGACAAAGGAGAGGTTAGCAAGGAGAAAATACATGGGGTGGTGAAGGCGAATGTCAGAGCAAATGGCCAAGATGATGAGCAGGTTTCCAAGCAGTGTGATGGGGTAAATGAGCAGGAAGAGGATGAAGAAGAAATCTTCCTGTTGCTGCTGACCGCTAACTCCCAGGAGGATAAAATCCAGGGTAGAGGATTGATTATCTTCCCTCATTATTCTTTTATTAAGATTGGGGAGAGAAATCCAGAATTTTAGTGAAGTTACTCTGTACTAGTATAATGATCTTCCTTACCCACCAGTTTTACCTCAATGATAAGTCATCTCTGCAACTGAGTTTACTAAATCCAGAGAAAGCCAGTATTTTGGGAAAATATCCTTGTTGATCAGTGGGACTAATTGATATTTGAATCAGAACTGCCCAACCTCCCCCATCCCAGTGCCACTACCCAACCGTATAGGAATTAATCAATTAACAAGTACTTAATTCTCACATTGCGTGAACTAGATACTTTGTTAGGCTTATGGAAAAATAAAAAATATGTGGAAATGCAATCTATTTATTCAACCTGTAAGACAGAGTCTCTGCTCTCAGGGACCTTACAACTTAATGGAGAAGCCAGAATCACATGGCAATTTTATTAAATATGATTTGGAAATGACAGCGTTTTGGAGTCTTTGGCAAAATACACCAGTGCAAAAGGTGTGATAATACAAGGACCGGCCTGGAAATTAGAAATTGTTCCAGTGACCAAAGCCATAGTGATCCCAGGCCCAGGGAGTAAAAGGTATTTGCACTGACACTGAAAGACTATAAATCACAAGGACCACAGAGTTATGATCTAGGAAAAACAAGCCTAGTGAATTTCCTCCCCAAGATTCCCATTTTCAAATAAGACTTTCACCACCTCCTTTGATAAGTTTTACCTTTTTGTAAACTCTCTAATATAGATCATTGCAAAGCTTTTCTCTTGGGTCTTCTCTTTGTTTTATTTCTTGTGGGGACTCATCCAATTCTATAGTCACTTCCAGGACAGCATAGTAAACTCTCAGATCTGTACCTGTCCCTTTGACGTCTCTCTACCATACTTTTACATTCAGTCATTCTCCCATCGTGTCTGTCCAAACCCTCTACTTTGCACATCCAACCTAAGTAGTTTGCAGGCTCTTTTTCAGGCATGGAACCATACTTGGTGTTTTTTGTTTTTTTAGTCACTCCCAGAGAGTTCATTGTGAAATATTGTTCATTTTATGAACCCATAAGTTTGAGCTTAATATTTCTAGAGTTAAATCAGGGTTTATTTCTTTGGTTCCCCACATGTGGGATGCTCACAGGCACACACACCCAGTTTCTCCTTCACTTCTACGCCTGATCTTGTTGATTATTTAAAAGGAACCTCACATAATTTAACTTTTCTAGCTACTGTCTCAGAGCTTTAGCTTAGATAATCATCCTTTTCTACCTGAAATACTGTAATGTTTCCTTAGCTTATTGACCATAGATCCCCTCCTCTTTGATCCACTTGTACTCTGAGGCATACTAACTATGGCAGAGCCTTATCCAAACCCATGTTGTTCTCTTCTTCTGGACTACACAAGTAGACTAGATTTCCCAGGCTCTCTTGCACTGAGGTGTGACTGAGTTTTCAACTGCCAGTTCATCCATGTGTTCCATTTCTGGGCTTCCTCCATACTTGTTTTTCCCTTGTGCATGCTAGATAAAATGGCCAAGGGGCTGGATGGGATGGTGGAGTCACATGGTGAAATGAGTTTGTGTCTCTGGTTCTCCACGTACCAGAGCCACCCACCACCAAAGATACCCACTGGGACTGTTGCATAGGAGGGACATACCCTTTTATTCTGTTTAAACAATTATACAGTTTGCGATCATTTATTAACTTTAGCATTTATTATCTTATATTGTACTATTTAATATCCTTTTCCCAGGGTATCCTGAATAATTCACTAATTTTTCCAAAAATAACTCTACTCAATAATTCATTAAAATATTCTTCTCAACATGTGTGAGTTATGTGCTAGTCAAAGGGGATGCAGATCTAAGTATATTTTCCCCAAATATAATGAACCTAAAATTTCCAGATTGTCTATCTCTGAACCTAAAAGAATTTGGAATTATTCCCTGAAATGCCTTTTTTTATCTTTGCACAGAATCATAATATCTTAGGGTTGAGAGGGTTCAATAAAGCCGAAGGGCTCAGAGAGCATGGCTAATTCCTTTGGTGTGGAAGTATATGATTTTTAGGGGTGTGATTCTTGGCAATATGGCAAACTAAGCTGATGTGGACAAAGCCCATTCCAAGTAAAGTACATAGAAATTCTAAATAAATTTAAAAATAATGAAATATACACATAACCAAATCTGAAAGAAAGAAATGTGAATACATAGGTATGAGAAACAAAAAGAATGCTCAGCAAGCCAGAGCTGATTCTGTTATGGCTCCTTAAGGTTTCGAACTATTAACAAGGCCCTAAAGGCTTATAGTTTATCTTCGGTACAGGAGATGTGCCTACAGATCTACATGAAGTAGTGAGCTAATTCGAGTCCTCTGTGTAAAAGATGCAAGTCCTGCCCTATTTGTAAAGTAACACTAGATTTTTTTTGCTGTGTTAGAATTGGAAAGTACAAAAGAACAAAATTCACAGAAAATATGATTGTTCACAAAGAAAACCCAAGATAATCTCTATATTAAGTCAATAACTCCGCCGAAACCGGTTTGGCTCAGTGGATAGAGGGTTGGCTTGTGGACTGAAAGGTCCCAGGTTTGATTCCGGTCAAGGGCATGTACCTGGGTTGCGGGCACATCCCCAGTAGGAGATGTGCAGGAGGCAGCTGATCGATGTTTCTCTCTCATCGATGTTTCTAACTATCTCTCTCCCTTCCTCTGTGTAAAAAATCAATAAAATATTTTCAAAAATTCCCAAGAAAGACAAGTGTCATATGATTTCACTCATATGTGGAATCTAATGAACAAAATAAACTAACAAGCAAAATAATAACAGACTCATAGATAGAGAGCAGGTTGACAGATGTCGGTGTGTGGGGGGGAGCTAGGTAGGGAGTAGGGTGGAAGAATTGAGTGGGGGGAAAAAGAATTCCCAAAGGAGTCTCTATCAGCAAGTTTGTTTCATGTAGACCAATATTAGAAACAATCAACACTGTTCGTATACTTAAATAATAATAAATCAGAAAACACAATTTTTATAAAGACTCCTCACAACAGCAATAGAAAATACTAAGGAATTTAGAAATAATTCTAACAAAAGAGGTCCAACTGGTTTCAAAAATTACAAAAGGACAAAAAAATAAAAGAATACCTAAAAAATGAAGAGATAAGCAATGTTAATGGCAAGACTCAATGTAGTAAAATTGCCAGTTCTCTTCCAATTAATCTATGAATTGGATGCAATCTCAATCAAAATATTACCAGTTTCTTTTAAACATGAAATTTAGCATGCAGAAGAATGAGGAGCCATAAAGAGCTAAGACAGGTTAGAATAAGGAGGGAGTAATGGTCCCATTAGGACTCAAGATGATTTGCTATGGAAATTCAAACAGTGGAGTAGTGCTGATATTGGGAATGAAAAATAGACCTATTAACAGACTATAGAGTCAGACCCAGA
The DNA here is from genome assembly GCF_028538775.1 of Myotis yumanensis. Lineage (NCBI taxonomy): Eukaryota > Metazoa > Chordata > Mammalia > Chiroptera > Vespertilionidae > Myotis > Myotis yumanensis. Next base: position 17,278,994 of record NW_027223767.1, on the reverse strand, counting down.
TCAAGCATTTATTAGCAGCGGGCATATGACATTGTTTGGTTTAGAAATGGGCAGGGAAAGGAGGAACTGACCATGCAGTTAAGAGTGTTGGAACAATGGGATACCTACCTATGAAAAATAATCTTTAAAGGATCATTTGTGAAAAGCAAAACTTCAAAAAATTTAGAGGAACATGTAAGCATATCAAATCAAGACATTGCTCTCCTTACACTTATACAATGTTATATGTCGATTATATCTCAATTACAATGAAAAAATTTTAGAGGACAATATGTTTATGATACAAGAAATGTAATTTCTTAAACCAGCACAAAACACACAAAACATAAGAAAAAATTCCTACACTTTGACTACTTTAAATGACATTGAAAACATTTATAAGAAAAAGACACTATAGAGAAATGGGAAAGATAAGTCTTGTCCTGGAAAGAGGTGTCTGCTAAACACACAATCAATGCAGCACTAGTATTCAGAATACATGAGTCTCACACACTGCTAAGAAGGGGACCAAAAATGCAGTAGGAAATAATGGGCAAAAGGTTAGAATAGACAAGTCAGGAGAGGAAAAGGGTATGGACAAGAAACAAAAGAAAAATGTGAAATTAAAACAAAACAAGGAATAATGGAGAAAACACGCACAAGTGGGAAATCAGCCTAGAAAAGAAGTTTGTGGTTATACTGGGGGAATTTTTAGTATGGATTTGATTCCTTGCATACTGAAAATTAAGATAGTGAATATAAAGTGAACTACACTTTTTTTTGGCAATAGAAATATGCAACCTTTGTTTAATACAAACTTAGATATTTGGCAATATAAAATGACTGATGAGTAAGCCAACATTTGAATGACAATCTGGTGCAAGGACAATCATAAGTTGATTAAAAAGAGAGTTAATAAATGTAAGAAAAATCTGCACCAGGTAAGAAGTGGTTGATATAATCAATATGAGAACTAAACACACAGGGAAACAGAGAAGAGAAGTTTCTGAGCACAGGGACTTCATGTTCTGCAGTGTCATCATGGGAGAGGTGATTTCTGCTGAAAGATTGAGGAGAGAGGTGAAAGGACCATATGCCTGTAGGGAGAGGAGCCAGGAGAAGCATCAGCATGAATGCTAGACACAGAGTGAGAGCCCTGAGTTCACTGGAATTAACCCAAGTTCCAGGTAGTGGCGAGCCACTGAAATCCTTTTCCTGGAAAGTATTTGTGCTCTGAGTGTGACAGTGCTGAGGATAGGTTTTCAGGGACACAGAGGCCAAATACTTCCCCTTGGCATCATGGGTAACATAAACACTCACACACACACACACACCATTCCTTCAGGAGGCGGAGAGCTCAGGGCTGAAATACCCAAATCAAAACTGCCCCTTCCTCATCCTGTTTTTATGAATGAGCCCCCAAAGTAACCATTTTCAGATGGGAAGGGTTTCTCTCTCTCTCTCTCTCTCTCTCTCTCTCTCTCTCTCTCTCTCTCTCTTTCTCTTAGTCTTTCTTGAGACCTTGGGTTCTGGAGCCAAAGTGTGAGTCTTAGTTTTGCCATTCCTTCTCTGCGTAACTTCAGGCAATTCAATTCACCAATTTTTTCATCTGATAAAACAAAAGACAAAACAATTCTACTCACCTCTTGGGGGTGTTGTAAGGGTCAAGGGGGACAATATATGTAGTGCGGTTGCTGGCTCCCTATCTTTTGATGTCACTGTTTTCTGCTGTCCACAGGCCCTACCTAGAGAGCAGCTCAGATGCTCTCAGAAAGGGCCGTGGTCCTGTGGCCCTCACTCCTCCCCCACAGGCGGGGAGTTAGCAGCCAGCTGGTCCAGCACCAGCTCTCGTTCCTTTCTGGAGGCCGGGTGTGGAGCAGGAGTCCTCTGTCCCTGAGGCAGAAGAGATAAGGCTTGGATGGTTCAGAAGGGGCGCCCAGGATTTCTGACCATGGAGCAGAAGGGGTGGCCGCAGCTGCCCTGGATGGAGCCTGAAGATGAGTTTCCTCCTCTAGGCAGCAGGATGGCTCGTAGGATAGAGAAAACTGAATTATGCACCAGGTTATAAAGTCTCTTCAAACAGGTCTCCCATGTTCATTCAAGCCATAGTTAGAGTAATTGTTAAGACTCATTAAACACTCCTACAGCTGTGCCCTGAAGGGACATCCTGGCTCTCAAGAGTAATCTTTCCCAGAGTTCTTCTAGAAGGAAGAAGGGGCAACGGTTTTTTTGAGATAGTATGTCTCCAGGGTCCATGCACTAGGCTGACCAATTCTAACCTCTTTGTTGGAATGTGGGCCCCTGTCCTCTGCTGTTCAGGAAAAACTGGGAACCATCCCTTGGGATACAAGGACTGTGGTACAACTGAGCTCCTGATCTTTATTTCAAGCCTTTCTGGTATTAAATGTGCAAAGAAGAAGAATTATATTTCACCTTTGTTTATGATTTGTCTTGAGAAGTGTTATGGGCAAGGGACCTATTTACTAGTAAACTTTCTTTTTTCTAGTATTTTGATAGCAGGTCTTCAAATTTTTTAGATTTGTAGAGATGCCAAGGGCCTAGATATTACCTAGCTCGCTTTGTGGATGTGTCACCTTTATGACAGCCCTGATTGGTGCTCACTGTGCTGTGACTTAGCCCCTCCTCTGTAGAGGACCACAGTGAAGACTGTGAGCGCTGGTTGGGTTTCAGTCCAGGCTCTGCAGCTGACTGGCTATAGCTGAGTTTGGACAGTATGTGCTCACTCATCTTTATAATGGGAATAACAACTGCAGAAGCAACAACATCTTCAAAAAGTTGTTCTGAGGATCAAATGGATTAATATATGAGAAGTTCTGAAACCAGAGCCTGGTACATCGTTAGCACTTAGAATAGCAGAAATGTGCACCTATTTTACTACCTCTTTATTATATATGAACAAAACGATGTTTTAACTCTAAGCATTGCAAATATTTCCATGTGAGTGAGTGACTACATCTTTCATTAGCTTCTGAAAGGAATCTCGGACCTTCCATGTCCTAAAGAGAAAAATGCTGTGTGTGGTGAGAAAGGCTAAATTGAATTGCTAGAAAATTCCAGGCTTTGTTAAATTTCTTCTAGTATAAAGACATTTAAAGAAGAATGATCTATGAAATCTATTTGCAGAGTAAGAGAAAAGGAGCAACACCTTAAGCACTTGGAAGAAAAACCTATATTTGAAAGCAATTAAAGAAGGAAACAGAATTTTTAAAAAACATCTGCCTCAAAAGTCAGAAACACCAATCAGAAAGGATATATGCACCGCTATGTTCATAGCAGCACAATTTACAATAGCTAAGATTTGGAAACAGCCTAAGTGCCCATCAGCAAATGAGTGGATTAGAAAACAGTGGTACATCTGCACAATGGAATACTACCCTGCAGTAAAAAAGAAGGAATTCTTACCATTTGCAACAGCATGGAGGGACCTGGAGAGTATTATGCTAAGCAAAGTCAGTCAGTCAGAGAAAGATAAATATCACATGATATCACTCATTTGTGGAATATAATGAACAATATAAACTGATGAACAAAAATAGATCCAGAGACAGAGAAACACTGAACAGACCATCAAACCTCAGCGGGAAGGCAGGGGAGGGTGAGGAGGTGGGGAAGAGATCAACCAAAAGACTTATATGCATGCAATGGACACGAACACTGGGGCGGTGGGGGCTTGTCCTGGGGGATGGGAGTGGCTGGGGAGGGGTCCATGGGAGAAAAAGGAGACATAAGTAATACTTTAAACAAAAATTATTTTTCCATATTCTTAAGACATTTAAAATAACAGAGGATCAGACAGAAGAAAATTTAGATGAAAAGGAAATTGATATAGAAACATCAGGCAGAAGTGAATAAGAAACATAAAAATAATTTTAACTGGCTTTTAACGCAGAATTGACATTTCAGGGGAAAAAATGATAATAATGTTCAGGGCAGAATTCCGAAACCGTCTTAGTCTATTTGGGCTTATATAAAAAAATACCACAGACTAGGTAGCTTATGAACAACAGAAATTTATTTTTCGTGGTTCTGGAGGCTTGAGAAATCCAGAATCATGGTGCAGGCTTCGTGGTTGCTGTGTCCTCTCTTGGCAGATGCAGGGAGAGAACTCTGTAGGATCTCTCTTATAAGAGCACTCATCTTAATTGTGAGACCCCACCTCCTCATACCATCACATTGGGCATTAAGATTTGACCATATGAATTGAGATGGGAGGACACAAACATTCAGACCATGCTAATATTATGTTGCTATTATTTAGCCAAATTGTAGCATGCCTCTGTGGTCCATTCAGAAAAAAAAAAGGAGTTAGAGTTATAGATTCTAATGATCATGGACATTGTGTTGTTGCTACACAATGAGGGGCAAGGGAGACTATGTGTCTGAAATTAAGTCTGGAGTGAATGTAGCATTTCCTCACTCAATAGCAAAGATTAGCAGGAATCACAGCATACCAACACACACACACACACACACACACACACACACACACACAAACAAAACCCACCCACCAAAGCAACGCTATTGAGGACTCGGACTCCCCAGGAATGAAATTGTGGGTTGTTATGGGTTGGCTCAACGACATAGACCACCGACTCAGAATTTAAATTTAAAAGCCTTTTATTAAACTGGCCAGCTGACCACAGCACCTATCTCCCCCTCTGGGAGATTCGGAGCATATGGCCCCGACCAAGTGTGCAGCAAGATCTTTTATTGCCAACTACACAGTGTTAGAAAAAAAGAAAAAACCAACTACAAAGCGGTTCATTAGCCGTTCCTGGTACTGTCAGGGTAAAAAGTTTACATAAAATTTACGAGCAGGGTCATACCTGGCTGGGTTCAATCATAACACATTGCTTTTTTAGCGAGATAATTAGCAATTTTTCTCTCCCATGGTCCCTGCCCTTGACACAATCAGTAACTTTTTCCAGGCCGCAGTCCCTCCCCCCAACACATTCAGTAAGTTTCTCATGTTTCATTTCCTTCCCCAGCACAGGTAACATCAGTAAATGAAGACCAATGCCAGTTATTTGACACTCTCGTCAGAGATCTAAGCATTAGATATGTGTTCATCCCTTTCTTAGCTCCTATGTTGTGGAAATACCACCTTTTCTTTTTGTTACCCAACCGAGAGGGTGTAACTTCCTTCTGCAGTTTACATATCTGGGTCACTTCCGTTTCTTTCTTTTGCCACCTTTATTCCTTTGCAGGACACAATTATGTATGTAATTTCCTGTGTTAAGTATTCTGTGTTTAAACATGTCTAGTGTCATTTGTCTTTCCAGAATGGATCTTAGCTGAAATGCCAGGTATATAATGGATAGCTAATGTCCAGTGTAATTATGTATAATCATTGTCATATTACATTTCCAAGACTAATATTTTCATACATTTATTCTGTTTCCTACCAATATTCATTGGATGCACTTATTTGACCAAGATTATAAAAAGTAAAGAGATATGTTAAGACAGCTCATGTTAAGTGGCTTTTAAGCATAGTAGAGGTGAGAACATAATAGTACAATCAAAATAACAATTGAATAATGATTTATACCCTTCAGCATGAACTATTGTGACCTTCTACCTTATGACAGTGGTGAGGCAGACAATTAGTATTCTTAATATGTAGATAGAGACGCTTAGCCTCATTCTTTTCGCAACTTTACTTTGATAGTGCCATAGCTGAGGCATGAATGCAATATTTTGTGCTGCAACCCTGCCAAGGGACAATAATGTGTACAAAGTGATAAATTCAATAAGATGTATCATAAATTGTTACAAGATTTCAGAGAATTCCTTTTCCCCACCTTTTGGTATTCTGTTCCATTGTTCTTCTTTTCTAATTTATCTTTATGGTCAAAAGTATTACAGATGTCCTCCCTCACCCCCCCCCCCCCCCATTGGCCCCGTTCTCCCCACTCCCGTCCCCTCTCCAGGCCTTTACCCCACTGTTGTCTGTGTCCATCGGTTATGCATATATGCATATAAGGCCTTTGGCTGATCTCTTCCCTCCTCCCCTTCTCTCTGAGAATCCTCAGTCTGTTGCATGCTTCCAAGTCTCTGGGTCTATTTTGTTTGCCAAATTATTTTGTTTATTAAATTCCACATACATGTGAGATCATGTGATACTTGTCTATCTCTGACTGGCTTATTTCACTTAACACAATACTCTCAGGAGAGGAGAATTTCTAACTAGAAAGATCAAAGGCAGTTTTTTTTATTTTTTATTTTTATTTATTTATTTATTTATTTATTTATTTTTAAATATATTTTATTGATTTTTTACAGAGAGGAAGGGAGAGAGATAGAGAGTTAGAAACATCGATGAGAGAGAAACATCGATCAGCTGCCTCCTGCACATCTCCTACTGGGGATGTGCCCGCAACCCAGGTACATGCCCTTGACCGGAATTGAACCTGGGACCTTTCAGTCCGCAGGCCGACACTCTATCCACTGAGCCAAACCAGTTTCGGCAGAAAGGCAGTTTTTTTTAGAGGGGAAGACATTAGAGATGGATTTCCAGGTGCCTCCTAATGGTAACTACAGTGTCCAATACGACCCCACATCGGTTACCTGGAGATTCTCTTGCTGACGAGTTTCCCCAGGGCAGCCTTCATGTCCCGATTTCTCAGACTGTAGATGAAAGGATTTAACATTGGAGTCACTGTCATGTACATCACAGTTATCACAGCATCCTTTAGACTGTAGCTAGTCAGAGGGCGGAAATACATGCCCATGACTGTCCCGTAATACAAAGAAACAACTGTGAGGTGGGAACCACAGGTGGAGAAAGCTTTGCGCACACCCTTGGTGGATGGAACATGCACTAGTAAGACCGTGGAAAAGACCCAAACATAGGAGATGATGATGCACAGCAAAGGCACAGAGAAAACACCAACCCCCAGGTACATCATCTTCACATTAAAGTGGATGTCAGAGCAGGACAGCTTGAGCAAAGGTACAATGTCACAGTAGAAGTTGGCTACTTCCTGGTTACCGCAGAAGGACAGGCGAGCTGTGAGCAGAGTGTGGGGGAGGGCATTAGTGTTTCCAACCACCCAAGACCCAACAACTAACAGGATACACGTTCGTGGGCTCATAATCATTGTGTAATGAAGTGGCCGGCTGATGGCCACAGCACGATCATATGCCATTGCAGCCAGGATATAGCTATCTGTGTTAGCCAAGGCAATCATGAAATACATCTGTGTCAGGCATCCCCCAAAGGAGATGGTTTTGGTGCTCAAGAGATGGTTGGCTAGCATCTTCGGGATGGTTACAGAGGAGAAGAAGATGTCGACAAAGGAGAGGTTAGCAAGGAGAAAATACATGGGGTGGTGAAGGCGAATGTCAGAGCAAATGGCCAAGATGATGAGCAGGTTTCCAAGCAGTGTGATGGGGTAAATGAGCAGGAAGAGGATGAAGAAGAAATCTTCCTGTTGCTGCTGACCGCTAACTCCCAGGAGGATAAAATCCAGGGTAGATGATTGATTACCTTCCCTCATGGCTCTTTTATTAAGAAAGGGAGAAGAATCAGAATTATTAGTGAAGTTACTGTTATAATATCTTTTTTACTCACCACCTTTAATTACCTGTGTTTATGCTTCGGTATACTACATCCAGGGATAACCACCAATTCTTGGGGGAAAATTTCCTCTTCATCAGTTGGACTAATTGTCAGATAGCCATTGACATTTATGCCTAAGAAGTTAGCAATGTGAATCAAAGGGACCATCCCCACAATCCCAGCACCATCTCTCAAGCACATTGGATTTAATCGTTTAACAGATACTCAAATTTCATATTGGATGTGCTAGCTTCTTGGTTAGGTCTCATGGGAAAATTATGAACAAGTGAAAAGTACATTTTGTTTTATCCATTTTTTTCAGCAAAAGTGACATAGTCTTTGCTCTCAGTGGCAAGGCAGCGTTCACACGCTAATTTTGCTATGCATGATACGAAAAGGACAGCATTTGGGAGTATTTGAAGAAAACACTTCAGTACAGTGTGTGTCATACAAAGAGGAACCTGGACAATTATAAATTGTTCCAGTGACCAATATCGGAGTGATCTCAGAGTCCAGGTGGTATCAGGTGTCTACACTTGTGTTAAAAGATTTTAAATCAGAAAGACAACTGGGGAAAGGTCTAGCAAGCCAGTAAATTCCATTATCAAAATATTTTTGCTATCTCTTTGATAAGTTTTATCTCTTTCCTACCCCTTAAATATATATAAGCAAAATGTTTTTTCTCTTTGGTTTTTCCTTCCTTTGCTTTGTTATTTATTTGTTTATTTATTTATTTTTAATTTACTTTTTTGATGACTCATGCAACTCCATAGTGGCTTCAGCTACTCCTTTATAGACTCTTAGGAACAGGTTTGACTTGTAGACTTGATATCTCTTTCCTATATTTCCACATTTGTCATGCTGTTAACATGTCAAATCAAACCCCATACTCTGCATATCCAATCTAATTGGTTTGCAAGCTTTTTGAAGAAGGAAAACCATATCTTGTTTATTTGTATCTCCTCCGGAGAGATAATTGTGGAATATTGTTCATTTTATGCACCAATAAGTTTGCACTTGATATTTCTTCAGTCATACCTAGGTTTATTGTATAGGCTCCCCAGATATGAAGCACTCACAGGCACAGTCATCCAGTTATCCCTCCCTTCTACACCTGATCTTGATAACTCTTCATTTAAAATAATTCTTACATAGTTCAAATTTTGTACCTATTGTTTCAGTGCTTTAACTTAAACCATCATAATTTTCTACTTAAAAATATTGGACTGATACCCTAGCTGGTTTGGCTCAGTGGGTAGAACGTTGGCCTGTAGACCAAAGGGTCCCAGGTTCTATTCTGGTCAAGGCCACATACCACAGTTGCAGGCTCCTCCCTGGCCCAGGCTCTGGTCCGGGCTCATGCAAGAGTCAATCAAGCAATGTGTTTCTCTCACATTGATGTTTCTCTCTGTCTTTCCCTCTCTCTTCCACTCTCCCTAAAAATCAATGGGAAAATATCTTTGGGTGAGGATTAACAAAAACAAACAAACAATACAAATATGTATATTGTAATGTTTCCTTCTCTGCTTGATTATAGATTTCTTCCTCTTTTGTGTCTCTGGCACTTGTGACCATCGTACTTGTGGCAGAGACTATTAGCTGCTCATCCAGATCTAAGTTGTGCACTTCGTGGTCACTCAGCTAGAGTTTGCTTCCCAGCTTCCCTTGCATTGAAGTGTGGACTTGTGACTGAGTTCTAGCCAATGCATCCATGTGCTCCCGTTCTGGACTTCCTCCAAATTCTCTTTCCTCTTGGGCCAGTTGCTTACAAATGGCCAGGAGGCTGAATAGGATGGTGGTGTCACATGGCGGAAAGAGTCTGTGTCTCTAGTTTTCCACATCCAGCAGAGCCACCATCCACCAAGAAGACACCCACTGGGACTGTAACATAGGAGATAAATAAATTGTGCTCCGTTTAAACTATTACATATTTCATGACCAATTTGTTAATGTGGTCCAGGGTATCCTAAGTAATTCACTGACTTTTCTAAAGAACCTCTACTCAATTATTAATGAAATATAAAATTAACTAAATCATCAGTTCTATTGTATGCATGTAAATTATCTGCTCGGGTGGGTTGGTGGGAAGATGCCAACTAATTCTCCAAATGTGATGTGCTTTCTCATATCTGCACCTGAAGGAATTCCGTTTTCTCTCTTGAAATGCCCTCTCCTAGCTCCACACAGAATCACAATACGTCAGAGTTAGAAGGGTTTAGTAAGTTGCAGGGCTGAGACTATGACTAGGTGAGAAGGTATTGAAGCGTGTAAGATTTTGGAGGAGTGCTGTCAGTAATATGGCAGTTTAAGCTGCTGTTGAAACATGCCTTGTTTGTATTAAAGAAATTCTAGATAACACACAAATGGTAAAAACAAACAAACAAAACAAAACCCTGTGGCCAAACTTAAAAAAAAAAAAAAAGGAATACCTAGGCATGAGAAACACTCGAAATCATTTTTTAGTTGATTTTTCTTTGTTAAATGGCATTTAAATATATAAAATAAATATCAAAAATATAAGTCTTTGTTTTACTATGGTGGCAAATATCAAAAAATGTCTGTAGGTGACACGGCACCAGAGTTAAGTTAGGGTTTCTCAAAATGCTGACACCCCGAGCTCAAAAGGTTCGCCATCACTGGTCTAGGGTGTTAGTGCCTCTTTGGTACAGGAAGTGTAGCCACAGATCCATAGGAAGTAGAAGCATAACTTGAGCTCCCCTCTTACAACACTTGAACTGTGACCTATTTGGAAAAAGAGCACTACAAAATTTTTTTTTGCTGTGTAGCAATTGAAAAGGAAAGAGCAAAATAGAGCAAATTCAAAGAAATCATGATTGTCTACAATGAAAATTTAAGGCAATCTATAGGTAAGCTAATAGAATTCAGGGAGTTTGTTGGATATAAATCAATAATAAAAGCAATATACCTCTATTGTTAAGTAACAATAAATTAGAAATTATAATTTAAAAAATTCCCCATTTACAACAGCAAGAGAAATTTTAATAATTCTACCAAAAGAACTTCAAGACTGGTAATAGAAATATACAACCTTTTGTTTAATATAAATAAGCGTAGGTATTTGGGCATACAGTATACGTTAAATGAGTGGTCAGTAAAACACTATTTTAAAAGATAATCTGGTGCAAGGACAACCAGATGTAATAAAACGATAAAGAACTGAAAGTGTAAGAAAGAACAGCGTTGGAAAAGAAGTGGTTGGTATAATCAATGCAGAGACTGAACAGGAACCAGAGCAGAGAGGTTTCTGAGCACAGGGAGTGAGGATAGAGATCCTCAGTGCAGGAAGTCAAGGGTCACAGTGTCATTCCAGGGAGGAAGGATTTCTGCAGAAACCCTGGAGAAAGGGGTAAAGAACCACAGGCCCGCAGGGGGAGAGCCAGGAGATGCATCAGCGGGAATGCTAGAGGCAGCGTCAGAGCACCTGGAGAGTGTGCTGTGAGATAGCCCTCACTGAGTGTGACGATGCTGAGGGCAGTTTGGAAGGGACAGAAGAGCCAAGTGCGTTTCCTTGTCATCTGGGGCAGCAAACAAGCCAGAGGGGAATCACTGAGTGCTGAGACTCCCCGATAGTTCAGCTCATTCATCAGTGCTTTGACAATGAAATAACAATTTCTGGAAGAGGATTATTAGCATGCTCCCTTGACTGTGGGAGCAGAGGTGGGGTTTGTGGCTCCTCTCTAAGATAATGCACTTATGGGCGCATGCAGTGCACATTTACCCCCCCCCTCCCCCCCCCCCCCCCCCCCCCCACACACACACACAATTACTTTAGGTGGTGGAGAGAGATGACCTTCCTCATCCTATTTTCTTAGACAACTCCCAAGGAGAAGCATTTTCAGGAAGTGAGGATTCATATCCTCTCTCTCCCTCCCTTCCTTCCTTTCTCACTCTCTCCTTCCTTGTATCCATCCAACTGTGAGAATATGGGTTCTGGAGCCAGGATTTGAGATTTGAGTCCTAATTTTGCAATATCACTCTATGTGACTTTAGGCAATTCAGTTCATCATTTTTCATCTGATAAATATGACAAAATAATTCTACTCACCTCTTGAGGGTTTGTGAGGTTAAAGGAGATAACGTACAGAGTGCACTCACTGGCTATCCCTTGATGTCACTGTCATAGAAACTCCATTCTCCAATGTCCACAGCCTCTACCTGGGAGCCCCTTAGATGCTGTCAAGAAGTGTCTTGGTCCTGCAGCCTTTACTTCTCCTCCACAAATGGGGAGTTTACAGCCAGCTTTCTAGCATCTGTTAGCATTCCTCTTGAGTAGCAGGCATGCTGGAGAAAGTTCCGGTAGCAGGCTTGGAGCTTGGGTCCTTTGATCCTGTGGCAAAGGAGATAAGACTAGGACAGTTTGGAAAGAGGAGCCCCAAGTTTCCCAACCCCACGTTAGGGTGGAGCAGCGGAGGGGCTGTCCTGGATAGAGCCTGACAGTATGGATTCCAGTTTCCTCCTTAAGGAACCAAGGTGGTCACGGCATAGGGGAAATTTGGAATTATTCACCAGGTTATAAAGCCTCGTGAAACATGATTCCCACAGGTCTTTATTCTGGCCACAGTTAGCATAATTGTTGAAGCTCATTATGTACTTCTATAGCTGTCCCCTGAGGGCACACAGTGCTTCTCAAGAGTAATAGTTTCCGGAGTTATTTTCTAGAAGGAAGAATAGGCAAGAGAACTAAGGTGTGTGTCTCCAGGGTTCAAGCTCTGGGCTGACCTATTCAAGCCTTTTTGTTGGCATGTGGGCCACTCTCCTCTGCTGTTTGGCACAAACTGGAACCACCCATGGGATACAAGGACTGTGGAACAATTTTGCTCCTGGTCATGCTTGCAGTCTACACTGAAGCCTGAGTAGTGTTAAGTGTGGCAAAGAAAAATAACTTTATATCATCTTCCTTAGGATTCTACCTGGTAAGTTTAGCTACAAGTTATTTGGGACACCCTAAAATGATCCACAGGTACCCTAGAACTCTGTGTCTCATCCACTCCTCATTGGCCAACTCCCTGCATGCCATCCTATAGGTGATGAATCCTGTGCAGATGGCTTGTGAGCATGTGCAAAAAGCCAGCCCAATTCTGCACGATTTCAAACATTTTAGGGTATCACCTAAGGAAAACAAACGGGATACCCTCAGCTCCTGGCCTGACTTGGCAGGACTGAGAGAAAGCATGGAATCTTACGAATTCACTCCCCACAATGGAACAGGAAGCACGGAGTGGGTGTATCCCTAGAAAATGTCCGAGAGAGCTTTCGAGTTGCTGGGGGACTGAGTGAGGAATGTGTCTCTCTCCCAAAGCCAGTCAGTAAAAAACTGGAGAAAGTGACTGCGTTTTCAAATGTGAAGACAGCAACTCAAGAGTTCAAGAATACAAAAACTAATAAAGCATGATACCACCAAAGAAACACAATCATTTTCTAGTAATTGACCCCAGAGAAAGGGAGATCTAGGAATTTCCTGACAAAGAATTCAAAATAATTATTTAAAGACACTCAGCACGCTACAAGAGATAATAGATAAAAAGCAAAATCAGGAACATAATACAAAAACAAAACAGGTTCAACAAAGAGATAGAACTCATAGAAAAGAACAAGACAGAAATTTCAGAGCTCAGGAATACAAAGAATGAGCCAGACTTGACTTATAACAAATGCTCTAGGGAGTTGAAACAAAAGGAGGTGAATTTGTATAGCAGCTGTGAAGAACAAAGATGGCTTCTTGAAGAGAGAGGACATTAGGGATGGATTTCCAAGTGCCTCCTAATTGGTGACTACAGTCTCCAATATGACCTCTCATTGGTTATGAGAAGATTCTCTTGCTGAAGAATTTCCCCAGGGCAGCCTTCATGTCTTGATTTCTCTGACTGTAGATGAAAGGAGTTAACATTGGGGTCACTGCCATGTACATCACAATCAACACAGCACCTGCTAGAGGGTGAAATCCATGCACATGACGATCTCATAAAATTAAGAAATGACTGTAGGGTGGGAGCCACGGGTAAGGAAGGCTCTGAGCACACCCTTCCTGGATGGAACACCTAAGACCCGTGGAAAAGACCCCAACATAGGAGATGATGATGCACAGCAAAGGCACAGAGAAAACACCAACCCCCAGGTACATCATCTTCACATTAAAGCGAATGTCAGAGCAGGACAACTCGAACAAAGAGGCGATGTCACCAGAAGTTGGCCACTTCCTAGTTGCCACAGAAGGGCAGAGTGTGGGAAAAGGTTTCCAACCACCCAAGTCCCAGTAACTAGCAACACAAGACCATGTATGTGTTCATAATCTTTGTGTAATGAAGTGGCCGGCTGATGGCCACAGCATGATCACATGCCATTGCAGCCAGGATATAGCTATCTGTGTTAGCCAAGGCAATCATGAAATACATCTGTGTTAGTCATCTCCCAAAGGAGATGGTTTTGGTGCTCAAGAGATGGCTGGTTAGCATCTTCGGGATGGTTACAGAGGAGAAGAAGATGTCGACAAAGGAGAGGTCAGCAAGGAGAAAATACATGGGGTGGTGAAGGCGAACGTTGGAGTAAATGGCCAAGATGATGAGCAGGTTTCCAATCAGTGTGATGGGGTAAATGAGCAGGAAGAGGATGAAGAAGAAATCTTCCTGTTCCTGCTGACCGCTAACTCCCAGGAGGATAAAATCCAGGGTAGAGGACCTATTGTCTTCTCTCATGGATATTTCAGCAGGAAAGGGGAGAAAACTGCAGAATTTTTAGTGAAGTTGCTGTGTGTAGTGATCCTTCTAAACTGCCTCTTTGACTCCCTCACTTGTTCTGTCTATTTCTGGGTTTACTAAACCCAGACATAGGATATATATTGAGAGGGGGAATTCTATTGCTCAGTAGGACTCATTGACAGTTGGCCCGGGACATTCATGTCTAAAATATAAGCAATCTTGAATAAGTTGTGCCAATCCTTCCCAAACCCTGCAACATCACCCAGAAATGTAGGGTTTAGTCCTTTAACAAATAATTAATATTCATATTTTATGTGCTAAAAGCTTTGGTAGACTTCATTGAAAAATCATAAATATGTGGAAAATAAAGTTTATTTACCCATTTATTTATATATGGCATAGTCTCTGGTCTCAAGGACCTCACATCTTAATTAAGAAGTCAGAATCACATGCCAATTTTAGTACACAAGAAAAGGAAAGAACAGTATTTTGGAGTCTTTGAAAAACACTCCAGTGCAAATAATGATCAGTGAGCACCCTAAACACTGATCATACTCAGAATGAGCCCAGAGCCAGCGGGTAACAAGTGTCTACACTGGAATCAGAAGAGTGTAAATCACAAAGACCACTGGGATTAGGTAGCAAGGCAAGATCAGTGAATGTACTACCCTGATCTCCTATTTTTGAAAGGTTTTTCAAAATCCTTTGATAGGCTTTTATCTTTATTTCATATTCTCAAATATATGTAATCATAATGTTTTTCTCTTCACCCTTCTCCTACCTTTCTTTATTATTTCCTTTGGTGGCTCATCCAATGTCATCATGGTTTTAATGGCTGCTTAGTAGAATCTCATGTCTATATCTGTGGGCTTAATCTCTTTTTCCCATATTTCCACATTCAGCCATCCTGTCAATATGTCTGAACAGAGCTCATACTCTGCGCATCCAGCATAAATAGATTGCAAAATTTTTGAGGATAAGAACCATATCTTGTTTGTTTTGAAAAATATTAAAAATATTAATATGAAATATTTTTCAGTTTATGCACCAGTTAGTTTGCAGTCAATACTTCTTGAAGTACATCCAGGTTTGTTTTATGGGTTCCTCACATGTGGGATTCTCACAGGCACACTCACCCAGTTTATTCCACACCTCTGCATCTGATCTTGTTCGTTCTTCATCTATATATATAAAACCCTAAGCGACCTGTTGACTGGTTGACCTGTTGACCATTTGACCAGTCACTATGATGCACACTGACCACCAGGGGGCAGATGCTCAACACAGGAGCTGCCCCGTGGTGGTCAGTGTGCTCCCACAGTAGGAGCGCCACTCAGCTGATTGAGGGACACCAGACACTAGGCTCACAACAGGCGAGCGCAGCTGTGGAGGTGGGAGCCTCTCCTGCCTCCATTGTTGCAGCAGTTTTACTGAGCAGTGGTGGCAGGCACAGCGGGGCAGGGATGAGTGGCCCAGCTCGGGCTCTTCCCTGTCCCCTGCCTCTTCGCACACTATTTATCCCTCAGGGGATGTCAGACTGCTGGTTTTGGCCCCATCTGGTGTGTCGGACTGCCGATTTCATCCTGATCCAGTGAGGGAAACCAGCAGTCCAACATTCCCTGAGGGGTCCCGGATTGCGAGAGGGCACAGGCCAGGCTGAAGGACCCCACTGGTACATGGGTGCATGGGGCCTCTAGTTTAAAATAATTCACATTCAACAAAATCCAACACCCTTTTTTGATAAAAATTCTCAGCAAAGTGGGAATAGAGGGATCATACCTCAATATAATAAAAGCCACATATGACAAACCTAGCCAACATCATACTCAATGGGCAAAAACTAAAACCATTTCTCTTAAGAACAGGAATAAGACAGGGATGCCCACTTTCACCACTCTTGTTCAACATAGTACTGGAAGACCTAGCCATAGTGATCAGACAAGAAGAAAAAATAAAAGGCATCCAAATTAGAAAGGAGGAAATGAAATTGTCATTATTTGCAGATGACATGATATTGTACATAGAAAACCCTAAAGACGCCATCAAAAACTACTATGGACCTGGAGAGTATTATGCTAAGAGAAATAAGCCAGTCAGAGAAAGATAAGTATCACATTATCTCACTCATATGTGGAATCTAATGAACAAAATAAACTGATAAACAAAATAGATGCAGAGACATAGAAGGAGCATGAAAAAACCTGTTGAGCCTCAGAAGGAAGGCAGGGGAGAGTGGGTGAGTGGGAAAAGATCAACCAAAGAACTTGTATGCATGTATGCATAACCCACGGACACAGACAATACGGTGGTGAAAACCTGGGGCAGGGGGTGAGGGAGGGCTATAAGGGATCAAGGAGGGATAAAGGGGGACATACGTAATACTTTTAACTATAAAGATTTTAAAAATAATAATAAAAAACAAAAGTAAATAAAATAAAATAATTCACACATAACTTTTCTAATCATTGTCCCAGTGCCTTACTTTTGACCACTATCATTTTCCACCTGAAATACTGTAATGTTTTCCTAACAGCTTGACTACTGGTTCCCTCCCCATGGGTCCATTGTAAGGCACTCCAGCCCAGGCAAATTATTAGTGTTAAGAGGAATTTTTCACAACTCAAAATCTACATAATTCGGTTATTTCTATCGTAAATATATTTACAAAATCAAATGAAAATTGTGAAAATACTTTTAAATAGCGTTTTGTCAGCACAAATATATAGTGAATTACCAGCTTCTTAACTCTGGATAATTTAGCAAAGACCATAAATTTGAAGACTGGAAAGGAATGCAGGGGAGAAAACACATTCTGATCCTCGTGTGGAATAAAGGGGACTCAAGTTACTGTTTTGTTCTTGACTCTCTAAGTAGAGAAATGAAGGGTTAAGTATATCATTCTACTATTTAACTAGGTATCCACTAACAAAATTTTAAAAAGTAGAAGTCACTATATCAAATCAAATCAACTATAGTTTATTATAGAAAGAGATGTATACCTTCCAATTTTTAGGTTAAAAGAAAAAAATCTACCAGGGTCACATACCTAATTTAACTTTCTTTAGAAAGGGAAAATGAGTGAAATTCCAAGGCACTTACATCTATCAAAGAAAGAGAACAGACTGAAAACTGTCAGAGGGGAGAGGGGCTGCAGAACAGGGTGAAAAGGTGAAGGAAGCCCTGGATGGTGTGGCTCGGTTGTTTGGGCATCGCAGATGCACCTGAAGGTTGCTGGATGGATTCCAGGTCAGGGCACATAAATGGATTGCTAGACGGGTCCCCAGTAGCGGGTGTAGGAGGCAGCCTCGGATACTTGATTCTCACATCACACTGATGTCTCTCTCTCTTTCTCTTTCTATCTCCTTTGCTCGCTCTCTCTCTCTCTCTCTCTCTCTCCCTCTCTCAAAATCAGTAAAAATATTTTTTAAAAAGGTGAAGGGATCAAGAAACAAAGCAACCAACCAACCAAAAAAAAAAAAAAAAAAAAGAGACCTCATAGACGCAGACAATAGCATGGTGATTACTAGAAGGGAAAGGGAATGGGAAAAGGCAGTAGAGGGTATAGTGGGGATAAATGGTGATGGAAGGACACTTGACTTAAGGTGGAGAACACAAAATACAATATACAAATGATATAGAATTATACCCTTAAAAGCTATATGATTAAGCAAGATCACTCCCATAAATTCAAATAAAAATCTATAAAATGTCTCTTAAAAAAGAG
Source organism: Myotis yumanensis (assembly GCF_028538775.1). Lineage (NCBI taxonomy): Eukaryota > Metazoa > Chordata > Mammalia > Chiroptera > Vespertilionidae > Myotis > Myotis yumanensis. Next base: position 17,260,990 of record NW_027223767.1, on the reverse strand, counting down.
AAGTTTGCCTTCTTAGGAATGTATTTGATAAAGTTGGAAGATTTAAAAGGAATATTTGATTTTATTTTCTTTTTAATTTGGGAGCTAATAAAATCCCCTCCCACTAACTAATACAAGGTGATCCATGGATCGGAAGATGTCCTTTGTGACACAGATGTGTAAAATGGTGGAGCCAAGTTTCTGTGTCCACCTCCAGCCCCTGCTCTCTCCCTCCATTCATGTATAAATGCTTATCTTTGCAAAGTATCTTTTGGCCTTAGATGTGATGTATTGGAGACATCTGTCAATCATGTTGAGCCTTCTCGGCGATATGAATCTTTGGCAGCAAGTGGTCTGCTCCTGAGACTGTGGGAATTCACTGGAACTGGGAGACCTGACGACAGGGACCGTCAGGAGATCAGAGCAGGCCCAGCCTGGCTGTCTCTGCACGTCTCTCCTTAGAGGTGTGTGTCTGTCGGAGGTTTGTACCCCCTCCCCCACCGCGTGTCTCCCAAGATAGAAACCCTGCGTGTCTCTTTTGTTTTACACTGCACCCTCGGGCTGTTTAAGTTCAGGGTGAAAAAGGTAACTTCAAATTCTGAAAAGCATTGTTTGGTCTGAGCCCTTGGGTTTGAGGAGGCTGCCAGCTCTAGAGTGGATGCCTCTGGTCTTGGGATACGGTGAGTGTGTGTCTGGGAGCATTTAAATACGTCCTTTTCATACCCTTGTGTATTCAGAGGTAAAATATGGTCATTCACTGCCTGTCACTGCCCCAAACAAAAACATCCACTGTCTAAGACCCTCCTGGAGGCGGGCCTCTCGGTGATTACAATGGAACACCTTAGCCCTGAACTTGACCCGTCAAGGAGTCTGTGTTGGTCACTGAGAATGAATGGGGGAACAGGACTGTGCTGTGGCCACCTGCGGAGATGTCAGCTCACACAGGAGCACAGCCCTGAGACCCGCTCCCAGCAACACCCACACACCGCAGCACCGAGCCGGAAAGATGGCAGCCTCTTGTTCATGCAATTATTTCTTGGTAGGAGGAGTGAATGTATCTTCTTTTGATCACATTTAAATCTTTATTTAACTAAAAAACATTATTTTTCCTGCCCAGCTCATATGACTCAGTGGTTTTGTGTTGACCTATGAACCAAAAAGTTCCCAGTTTGATTCCTGGTTAGGGCACATGCTCAGGTTGCTGGCTGGATCCCCTTAGGGGGCACGCAGGAGGCAGCCATTGAATGGTTTTCTCTCATCTATGTTTCTGTCTCTCTATCCCTCTCCCATCCACTGTCTCTAAAATCAATAAAACAATATTTTAAAAAATAGTTTTCTTAAATCTTAAAAAATCATATATTTTATTACTTAATATATGATGATAAAGAGAAACATCTGACTTTCATATCTTTACACTCTGCACAGTAGAACAAAATACTACCCACAGATAAACGCTGCCTGTCCAGGAAAAGAAAGATTTTATAGGTGTCTCAGAGACCCTGGCATTTCCCGATGGTTTCCAACTCTCATGTCATAATTCTCACAGTGGTCCATACCCCAAAGTAGTACAAATATTTAATATTGAGGCTTCTTTTTACACATAATGTTTGCCTCTTAGGGATTTTCCCTCTTAATAAAAATTGTGTTAATTGTCACCAAATCCCAGTCAGTCTTCGCATTTGATTCATTACGTAGTCAGGCAGGAAAGGACTCATACGCTCTGTGAAAACCCACAAAAGGTAAATCCATGGGGACACTTAGAGATGAGGGACTGTCAGGGCTGAGTGGGGAAGATGAGCAATGATGGCTGCCACCTGGATTGGTCTGGATGAAATATTCTGGAGAGGGATTGTGATATGATGTGATGGTGGCCAAAAATTGTGAATGTACTTAATGATGTTGAAATTGGCACTTTGAAGGATCATACAATTAAATTTTATGTAATTTAAGTTAAATTTGTTAATAGTATTTTATAAAATTTTATTCAAAATACATTTTATTTTATTCAATAGCATAAGAAAAACCAAATTCAAAGTATATGTAAGATAAACACAAACATTTTGAAAACTGCTATTATTGGGGAGTGAATGCCCTGTCTGCCAGGGCAGCTGACACAAGCTGCCGCCCAGGACCGGGGACCACAGGCCTCTCAGGAGCTGAGGCGAGTGGCCCACAAGCTGCAGGTGGGTCCATATCTGGAAGCTCAGTGACAGCTGTGCCTGGAGCAGGGGTGGGCAAACTTTTTGACTCGAGGGCCACAATGGGTTCTTAAACTGGACCGGAGGGCCGGAACAAAAGCATGGATGGAGTGTTTGTGTGAACTAATATAAATTCAAAGTAAACATCATTACATAAAAGGGTACAGTCTTTTTTTTTTTTAGTTTTATTCATTTCAAATGGGCCGGATCTGGCCCACGGGCCGTAGTTTGCCCAGGGCTGGCCTGGAGCCTGCTCTGGCTCAGGAGAGGGCACCAGAGTTGGCGGTTCCTCTTTAGGTGTTTCTTCATCTTGCTCTGGAGCTGCTTCTGTAGATACAGGAAGAGACCATGTTACCACCATGACTGCCTGTTGTGTGGCTTCCAAGGAAGGAAGCTCCCATCTCCATCCCTGAAGTCCCAGTTCAAGCCCCCACCCCAGGAAGTCCTCCTACTGCAGGCCCTGGGCACTGACCTGAGCGGCTCTGTGCTCCTGCCTAAGCCCGGCCTTTGGGAGCTCTTCTCTGTGTGGGCAGCCACATCCTCTCCCCTCACCCACACCACCCAATCCACATGCACAGCTCTCTTTGACTCCCTTCCTTTTTTCTAGGAGAAGCCCTCAGACTTCTGTCCTCTTGCAGAAATCTTCTGATGTGTGGGATCCAGGGTTTTGCTAGCATTTCAAAATCACAGCCGCATACTCCACTCACAGCTCTGATTCCAAGCCCACTCATGCTTTGTGCTGGTCCAGAGGTCCACCCTCCTCTTCAAAACATGGGAAGATGCAGCGATACCTCGAGGAGGCCAGGAGGACGTCACATCGGGTGTCCTTTGGACACTGTGAGCCTGTGCATCCAAGTGTGACTGAACCTCTCCCGACTAGAAGGAAGGCCTGGAGTGCAGGCTTGGGGTCTGCTCTGTGCACTGGATTATGGTCAGTGCCTAGAGACGTGTCTGTACCTGGCAGGGCTTCTCATATATTTCCTTAATGAATTAGCCCAAACCAGTCCCCACCCCCTTAGATAGCTGAGTTAGCCTGGGGTCCCACTGCTCACCCCTGGGATTTCTAATATGGCTTCACCCAAGACAGGGACCCCTAATGGATATCTACCCTCTTAAAGAAAATAGCTTAGCCCAGGACCAGAAGAGAATCACAAATGATGGTGAGGCTTTTTCAAGAGAAAGAGAAAATGGCAAATTAGCACAGCCACAGCGTCTCTCCCCCCCAACCTTCCCCCCCCCCCAACCCCCAACAGACCTCTCCACTATCCAGGAAACCAGAGAGCACTTTCCAGGGAGAACCCCCCGAGCCCCTACAATAACCCTATGAGGCTGGGCCTAAGCTCTCCCCATGTTCAGAGGACCAAACACTCAGAGATGCAGTGACCTGAAGACTCACATCAGGCAGAGGGCTGAGTGACCACTGTGCTGTGGAGGGGCCGGGCTCACCTGGTACATGGATAGTCCCACATATGTTGGTTAGTAGCACATGTTCTGTATTAACACAGAAGGGTGGGTGGGGACGAAGGTGGGGTTGCTGCACAGGAAGGCTGGATACCAGGTATTTGATCAATTTGTCCAGGCGGGGTGCCTGGGGGTTACATGTTATAGGTCCTTTTTTTGTCTGTGAAGGTCAAGTTTCTTTGGAAACCAAGTGAGTGGTGCTGGGGCCACTGTTTGGCAGCTAGAGCCTAGGACTGAGCTGACTGGCCTCTGTGTTCTGCTCAGGATGCCCCCCAGGGGAGTCCAGCCCTTGACCTCTGGCCTCTCAGCTCTTGAGTCTGGGCACACAGTGGAGCCGGCTCTCCGGGGCAGTAGAGTCCTGGCTTCCAGGAAGGGCAGGTGGAGAAGGTGAGGACAGTTCTCGCTGGGAGTGTTAGGGGTCCTCAAGCCAAAGCACACCTTCCATGATTCTCCAGCTCAGCACTCCTGCCTGACCTCCCACCCCCAGAGAGTTCTGGTTAATCAGCAGAGCAGCTGGGGCTCCCAATGGGGGCCCCACATTAGTTTCCGGGCTGTGAGCACATTCGTACTTAAGGTTTCTCTTTGTGCTTCCAGGGTAGGTCTCTGTTCTAAACTGAAATGGTAACAGAAGAGCAGGTGGGCCCTCCTGTGTTTGGCGTCAGCAGGGCCACCAGCAGGGCTGGAAGGTGGAGTCGGAGTGTCTGGAGATGCAGATGGGGAAGTGCTGGACGTGGGAGGACCCTGGGCTTCCAGCTGGAAGAACTTCCCGTCATTCCACACCGCACCTTTGATGAGGACCCGCAGCATGTTCTGCTGGTGCTGGCCCTGCAGGCCAGGCAGCTTATGCCCTCCAGGCACTGGCTTTCATTTCATGTCCCTTCCTTGATTTTCTTGGGCAAAAACAACACCTTAATATTCTTCTCCTTGGAGACACTGTCATGGACATGTTGGACGTGGCTGCAGCCTCACCACTGCTGGGCAGCCTGCTGATCCAGAGAGACTAGACGGCGCACTTGAGTGTGTGTTCGGTGGTAGCCAGGTCTTTGTTCTCCAAGTCTCTCTTCCTGTCTGTGGGCTGGGCTGCCCTCGAATAATCTACCTTAAGCCCCATCGGTTCAGCATTAATGCCCTGCCTCGGGGAGGTGGGTGGGGTGGGCAAGGCCTCCTTGTTGGCCGCAGATCTGTATGGTGGGGTGGATGAAAGCACACAGAAGCCCAAGGGGACTGCATCATCTGTGTCTCCTGACTTGGCCGAGGGCAGTTCCACTATTCTAGGTTCCACCACCCACATGAAGGGAATGAGGTGGAAGGACTCCTCACTGGGGCTCTCCTGTTGTAGGTGAGCATGGCTTCCTTGAAGAGCAGCCTGTGGACACAGTTGGCCCCCTGAATGTACTGTGTGATTCTCAGCACCATGCCCAGCCTGTCCTGCATGGTGCTCTGGGCCTACAGCTTGGGAACAGGCCCTGCCAGGCCAGGTCGTAGAAGAACTTGGGGAGTGGTAATTGATGGAGCGCAAGTGCCTGGCCATGGGGTGTTAAACCGGTGGTGTTCCGGGGCGTGGGGCTCCCTTCTCCGCGTCCTGCACAGGAAAGAGAGCGGGAACCTGTTCCTTGAAATGGACGCCCTCAGGGATTGAGAAAAAATGACAGACAGACACAAAATAGAAAGTATAGCTGGGCCTGGGTGGGCTTCTGTCCTCTTCTGGCAGAGAGGCAGAGAAGACCAAGTCCCAAGACAGCATGTTTATTTTATAGTCCTAATTCCCCAAAATATCAGGAGGTTTCACCAAAACTCAAGATAAGGGAGGTATTCCAGGTACTTGACGGAATTTACATAATAAAAACCCAGTCCTGGCACCTGGGCTTTGAAGAGTCCAGCTGAAGGCATTCTCAACTTTTGGCCAGAAATGCCCCCAAGGAAGGGCTATGCCCAAGCCTTGGGTTCAGTCAACATAACTTAAAGGAAGCCATGGCGCCTTCCCTGGCAGGGGACCTCCCACAGGTGGGACGATCAGGAAGCACATGGAGCCCTGTCAGTTGGGCTTCTCCTGTGACAGCAGCTCCATGAAGACCCACAGCATAGCTCTGAAGTACTGCTGTGCTCCTGCCACCACGATCTTCAATGGTTTCGGGGGCTGAGAATTGTGGGGACAGTATTTCTGCATCCATGAGACCATACAGCTGAAGGCCACATGGACCTCAGCCTTGGAGCAGGGGCACACCCCGGGCCGCATGTGTTGCTGCAGGACCCAGACAGGAACTTGCCCTGCCAGTCGGAGGCGCTGAGGAGGAGGATGTTCTGGGGCTGCTTGTTGTCAGATATGAGATGTGGTTCACCTGGTCGTATACCATCTCCCTGCGGATCTACAGCTGGCTCAGCCGGTGGGGGCAGTTTTTGTTGTCCAGGCTGTTGGCCCGCTTGTTCCAGGCTGTGCCACCTGCCGCTCCTTCAGGGGATGTGCTCCAGCCCCAGCAGCCCGCTTGCTCCCCATGGGATCTGGTGGAGAAGATGAGGAGAGACTCAATCTTGGTGACACACCCACAGTGTGGCAGCTTCTCAGTGAACAGGTCCAGGGCAGAGATCTCTGCTTCTTGACAGTCCTAGGGCTGTGCCAGCCAGTCCTTTGGGTGGGTGTGCTGTCGGCCACCAGGTATGAGACACTGTTCCTTGGAGCTCATGTTCTCTGTCACCTGGATTGGACCTGGAGGCTCCTCCTGGCGCTGGCACTGATGATATGGCTCTCTATCTGACAGCTCGGCTGGGACAGGTCTTCTAAGTGTGGCCTGAGCCAGGGATTCAGGGTCCTGAGGACACTCTCATTGGTTGCTCTTACTGGGGTCCCCTAATGAATCATATAGCAGATTCAGGTCCTCATCCTCAGGGACATTCTCCGAAGACTTCTGCTGTAGGTCCAGGTCTTCCTCCCACTCTCGGGCCCTGCGAAGCCACTCCCCAACTTTCTTTTGGGCAGCTTGTTCCCTGGTCATGAATGGCATGAGTTCGCCTTGGTGCTGCTCCTTGCCTTCTCCCATGTCCAAGTCCTCCTCCTTCTTCTGGTCCTGCCCGTGCCCGGAATCAAGGCTGTCCTGCTGCTCAGAGATTTCATGAATCCTGGACTTGGCCCTCTGAGTGCTGTCCTTGGGGTCCATGGGATGGCTGGACAGGGAGGAGATGCTCACCTTAGCCACGTGGGAGGATGCCTCCCTGAATGGGTTGTAGAGCCTCAAAACCTTGACATCTTCAGGGGCTCGCTGCAGCACCTCGGCCATGTTGAGGGTGCCCACGGCGAGTGTCTGGTAACCCAAGATGGTCTGGTTTTCCAGACGAAGCTTCTTCTGCAGCATGATTTGCAGCTTATTGCCCTCCTGCTTGAGGGAGTGGTGGTACTGCAGGGAGAAGGTCAGTGCCAGGTCGGTCGTTACTGGTCTCGTCGGGGGCAGCACAAGCTCATCTGACCTCAGGACGCACTTACTGTCCTTCAGCCTCACAGCGATCACTACAGAGGTGAGCTCCTTTTCCAGCGCCCTGAGAATCAGCAGTTTGGTCAGGGTGAGGCTGCATAGCCTGGGCACACAGGTGGGGCTGGAGTAGTCGACCTCCCAGGTTGCAAAGATGTTCATGGGCACCTGTGTGCTGCAGGCAGCTGGCATGCTGTCTAGGCCAGCGGGTGGTGATGAAGCTGTAGCTGCAGGGCCCATAGCGATCTTATTTCTACCCTGTGTTGGGACAGAGGGGGCACATGGCATCAGAGGCAGCTCATAAACTGCCAGGTGGGTTGCGGGCTGCAGCTCAGACTGAACCCCCAGGCACTCAGTGATTGGTGGCAAGAGGTGGGTCAGCAGGGACCAAAGGGGCCACATACTAACGTGGTGGCCTTGCAAACTCAGAGACAGAAAAGTAACCACAAAGGATGGTCTGAAATTAAAACTTTCAAACTAAAAGCAGTTGATGGTGGGCAGTCACATGCTAGACCTGCATCTTCCCTGAGCAGGGTCCATCTTTACCTTAACTGAGTCTGTCTATTTTCTTTTTGCATCTAGAATGACATATCCTTGGCGTGTCAACGTGATTTTCCTTTATTCAGACCCTCAAAGCACAGGCACCGCCCTGCTCTCTGCAGAGACCACACTCCCCCACTGTTACTGAGTCCATCATTGACTGTTAACCACCCTGCACACACCTCAGGGAAAGAAGTGCGTGTCTATCATTTTACCTTTTATCCAGGCCCAGAGACCTCCCTGCTGTGCTTTCTCCTGGCTCCCTAATCTATCACCCATGGATTTCATGGGACCCACGTAGGTCTCCTGTTTGAATTTTAATGTATAAAATAAGGTGCAAAGCTGCCATTCTCCAGAGCATTATCTCCATCTGTTGAGATTTTGTTTCCTGGAAATTGGTGACACTGGCTCAAATAACCTCACAAATATTCTTCACAGGTTTGAAAATTTCTCACACTGACATGAGAAAATATTCCTGGCAGGAAAAGTAGACTTGTAGGTGGGGACTGATGAAACACATTAGTACCTGAGGTCGTTTCTTAGCAGAGGAAGGACAACACCTCCCTGTTTTAACAGCATCAGTCCTGGGATTTCTGACAGAAGATCCCATTCTAAGATGGGAACACAGAGGCTTTTCCTGGGGTGAGAGGGTCTGGATATGAGGACAAGTGGGGTGTTCAGGGCAGCACTGTTGACATGGCAACAGAAGGGGATCATGTCCAAGTCCCACAGCAGTGAATAGCTAGATAGCCAGGCCTGATAACAGGTCCCCCTCCTGGTATGTTGTGCATCCCTGGAAGGCCCCAGTTCCTGACCTAGAGGGGCCACAGGGATGTGGTCCTCGGGGCAGCAAATGGCAAAGCAACAGACTTGGTACCATGATCCCCATGTCCTCTTGGGAAAAGCATCCCTATTAATCATTATGATGTGTAAGAGCGGGAGAAGGTGTGTAAGTATTGTCAGGCCAAGGTGGACACATGGAGATGGGCATTAAAAAGGAAAAGTCTGTAGAAAAATGCACAAATACTCTTGACTGAGCATAAAGTGAAAGGAAGCAAAGTCTCTCTTCTGATATTCCTAAAACTTTGTGGGCAGTGACTTTGCATCTCATCTGAAAGGGGCTGGACAGTGAGAGTGGGTTGGGAGGAGGAGATGGGAACCCAGATTCCATTGGAAATTAGAATCCGGGAGGGATCTCAAGGGAGTCACAGGGCAGCTTCTGGAACCCAGGGGCCCCTTTGATTGCAAGGGGTCCTTAAATCTGGGTCAACCCAGCACCTAGACTCACCCTCCGGCCGTGCTGCACGCTGGACAATGGATGGGGCACCTGTGCCTCCTGCAGGGGCATGGAGGTGAGGACTCCGTCCGTCAGCTCCTCTCGGTTCTCCTGTGCGGAGCTCTGTAAAGACAGTTCCCCGTCACCAGGAGGAAAGCCTCAGAGCCCTGTGTTGCTGGTTCTGTGGCCCCTGTGACCCTCCACTCCAGACACACACACACACACACTGTGATCTGCTGAGACATCCCCTGCGGAGGAAAAGGTGTGACAGCCTGAGGTCTAGGATGCCCATTGGCACAGGTAAGGGCCCCTCCGGAAACCCACCTCCACCTGCCTGCCCTGTCCTGGGGTGTGACCATGACAGGACTGCTAGGTTGTCTGAGACCCAGCAACCTCTTTCTGTCCTGGGGGGATGTGTGCTGCACAGGGGTGGCACACAGAGGTGCCCTGGCCAGGATTGTTCTGACCCTGGCCACCTTGTGTTACCTGAGGCCAAAAGCTAGGAAGTGGATAGATACGTCGAGAAGGACGGTTGAACAAACGTCGGAGCCGTCCAAAAAAGCTCTCACTGCCGGGTCTCCGGAAGCAAGAGCACCAATCACGGGGAAAACAGGAAGAAAACATCTTGCACTGGCAAATGCCTCTTGGCAAGTGAGCTGCCTGGTGGGCTAGATGTGGTTGCCTGGTTACGGGGGTTGCAAGTCCCATTGGATAGTGACCTCATACCTGGGATTGTCTTCCCTGAGTCCCCTCATCCCATGACAGCTATCCAAGCAGTCCTGTGGGCTGCTGTCTGCAGACCCTTCTTCTCCATGAAACACCTTATCTGTACACAGTGGCACCAGCACACCCCTCTGCCCAGTCCCCTAGGAGCTCTGGGTGCAGCCAGGGTCCCAGATTTGAGGAGACAGACCTGGGCTCAGGGTCAACCCCTCAGTCTTACCTCTCCTTGATCCTGGATAAGTCATTGCGCCTGTCAGGGCCTCTCTCTCTCCTGCCTGCACAATGGGTTATGGAGCAAGTGCTTCTTAGGGCTGTCCAGGCTCCTGTGGGGGAGGAGCTGTAAAGTAGGAGGAGAACAGTGACATGTAGGTAGTGCCTCCAACCTCTTTTTCCTTCCTGTTCTCACCTCCTCTGTGTCTGCTTTTCTTCTAATCCCACCCAAGGTCATCATATCTTGAGTGTGTGTGTGTGTGTGTGTGTGTGTGTGTGTGTACAGGCCAGTGCTCCCTTTCTGGATCCCAGAACAAAATGGCCCCCACATAGGGAAGAACAGGCAGGAGCTGCCCAGTATGTCAGGATTTCTAAATTCCAGGCCAACTGTGTGGGAGGTGGGAGCCTTGGCCTGGAAGGTCTGAAGATCCCTGTTCTCTGGACTCTGAATATCATGTACCCCAGATAGTCCCTGTCTGATTCTGGGCCTCAGTTTCCTAATTATCCAATGAGGATGTGATTCAGAACTGCACATGTGTGAGCTCAGCCTCAGAGCCCAGCTCCCTCCCCGCTGGGTGGGCTGCGGACAGAGGCACGCCTCTGTGGTTCCAGGTATGGGCACCTTTTCAGACAAATTCTGGACAAATGCCTGGCTAGACTGCTCACCATCTCCCCCATGCCATCTCCATGTCTGCACACGATTCCACCAGCACAGCCTTTCCCAGAGCCCTGAGGAAACCTGGGGGCACCTAGGACCCCCCTTTGAGGACACAACTGGGTTTATCTCAGGCTCCGCATTCTGACCCTCTGTGATCCTGGGCAAGGCATGGACTTCTGTGGTCAACGGTTCTCTCCTCAGTGACTCCCCATGGTCTCCACCTTCCTCGTGTGGTGTGAATGTGTGCCCTCCCCGTAAGTGTGGGTGTCAGTAGTGACTCCACAGAAGACGGCAAAGGGATCCAACACGACCTCCATGATTTGGTCCTAAAAGTCAGTGCCTGGCCCGGCCAGAGTGGCTCAGTTGGTTGAGTCGTCCTGTGCAGCAAAAGGTTGCTGGTGTGATTCCATGACAGGGCACATGCCTAGGCTATAGGTACAATCCCTCGTTGGGCGGATACAGGAGGTAACTAATGGATGCTGCTCTCTTGCATGCATGTTTCTCTATCTGTCTCTTTCCTTTTCTCTCCGTATAAAATCAATTTAAAACAATTTTTTTTCAAAAAGTCAGTGCCTGTTCACTTGCTCACACTGAACTGTTTTCTCTCTGTCTGTCTCTGCCTCTATCTCTCTCCACACTGAGGAATTAAGTCTCTGTGCTGTGAGTTGCTGTCTGGAGAGACCCACATGGCCTAGCACTGAATGAGGCCAACAGACAGAGAGGAAGTCAGGCCTTCCATCCAAACTGAATCCTAAAGACCCCCCCTCCCCCGAGTGAGCTCAGACCCTCAGTGACACAGATCCTGCCTCAGGTGAGACCACAGAAGTCCCAGCTGAGCCCTGCAGGATTCCTCATCACAGACGTGTGAGCTAATAAGTGTGTGTTGGTTAAGTCTCTAGTGTGGGGTAACTCTCAGCAATAGGTCGCTAGCACAGTCGTCCCACACCAGGCCGTGGGGCTGCCCTCCCTCCCTCCCTTATCTCCTCCCAGTTCCCTCCAGCCACCCCGACCATCTTTCTAACCTCCTCTCTATCCAGACACTTTCTGCCTCCAAGTGTCTGCACAGCAGTGCCTTCTGCCAGGCTAACTACACCTGAGTGTGTGCAGGGCTGGCTCCTCTGGTGCTGCTGCTGGGAATATAAATGCCACCTCAGTGCAGCCTTCCAGCCCCTCACCCAGGAGTCTCCAGCCCTCCTCGCAGCACCTGCTCTCTTTCCACAAAGCCACTGCTCTTCCCTCTCACGTGACTGAGTCTGCGTGGTTGTGTCCACCTGCCCTGCAGCCTGTGAGCTCCTAGAGGTCAGGGCCTATGGTTTCTCTGCATGGACCAGTGTGAGTGCTCAGGGCACAGGCGCTGAGGGAACAGAAAAGCAGACCCATCCACCACAGACCAACTCAGTTCTCAGAGCCAAATTGACTTTGTCATTTTAAATGGCCTAGAAGGATAACCATGCAAGTTCATCCTGTGGTTTAATCCTCTTGTGGGGGGATTACCATATGCTGGATTATGAAAAAATCCCCCCAAATTTCCATAGCGTGTCACTATATGTTTTCCACATACCAGTGCTGGTGGGTGGGGGACGATGCTCAGATTGGAGGGATGCATCCTTCTGTGGTCACTCAAGAACCCAGGTTCTTCCATCATAGGCCTTCTTCATCCCTAGGACCACCCCCAGCTTCCCTCCCCCAGCCCCCCCCCCCCCCCGCCACCCATGTGCTTCCATCAGCCCAAAGGGACAGGTCACAGAGAAGTGCATGCTGGGGGATTGTATCCACAAGGTCTGCCATGGTGTTCATCAGTCCCTGTCCTCCCCCACTGACAATGGCAGCTCATAGGGCAGCAAGGGGGGCTGGGATGTACCATCCAGCTGTGCACCCAAAGTCAGGTGAATGGATTTGATGGCCAATTAAAGGTCTCTGCTACCGTGAGTAACTCATTTAGAATTAAGGTGCTGCTTACGTCTTTACTGAGTGTTCACTGTACGCCAAGCGCTGTGCAAATTGCTGGATGGAGATCTGATTGAGCAGCATCTTGGCCTGGAATGAGCTTCTGATCTAAATAAGCAGGTAAAACACGAGGTCCCGGGATTTTAAGGGAAAAGAATAGGGTGCGTGCGCTCTGGAAGGTGAGTGAATGATTCCACATGTGGAAGCTACCTGGAGCTCATAGCAGACGAACTGCACTCAGAGGCAAACAAGCTGTGGTTGGCCAAGAGGTCGGCAGCAGGTCAGTTATGAACAATGTGCCACAAGAGGGGCTGTGCAGCCATGCAATCATAGGTTCAAAATTATTAAAGGGCAGGACTAACATTCATGTTAAATGAACGGGGAGTGGGAATATTGGGTGACCCCATATTTGGAATAACTTTGTGTTTACATGTAGATGAAAGTTTACAAATAGGTTGAGGGTAGTGTCTTCTGAACTGTTCGTTGTTTAATCAGAAGGCTTCCACCAACATGCTTTGGTTTATGTACTATTTTTTTCAACTAGACATTTGGCACTGTGATGTAGGCCCATAATCCCCACACTTCCCTGCCGCTGCCCTGGAGTCCAAGGGCTGGGACGTGGTCTGACTCTTCTGTCCTGGAACCCAGGGCCTGACTCAGGAGCTCAATGCAGACCCCCTGAAATGCCAGACTTGGGACAAAGCCTGTGTCTTCCCAGTGTGAAATGAAGGGACAATGACTTCTACTGGAAGGCACCCAGAATACTGACTCTGACCGATTTTATTTTGGTCTGAAGGCAAGCCCAGGCAAAGGCTCACTTTGGTGTCTGCTTCCATTGCTGACAGAACCATGAGCCCCACAACACGTGTGCCATGTCTCACTGGTCCACTGGAGGGCAGTCATTGCAGCTCATGACAATGACCTCAACCCACTTCCAACTTTGACCAGTTGGCCTTCTTCAGCAGGTGCTTCATGAACTTCAAGGATTTCTCTAAGGAATATTCATTTGATTTTTTTCTTCAATTTAATTTGGAAGCTAATGTAAATCCCCTCTAAGTAACAAAAATAAGATGATCCACTGCCTGGCAGCTGTCACTTGTGACACAGACATGTAAAATCTTGTGTCCACCTTGTGTGTGCACCTCTGTCCCTACGTCTCTCCCTCCGGCCATGTATAAAGATCTTTCTCGGTAAAGTATCTCTGACCTTACATGTGATGTATTAGAGACATCTATCAATTGTGTACCCCCATCTTGGTGATATGGATCTTTGGGAAGCAAGTGGTCCACTCATAAGACCATGGAACAGGCTCTGAAACCTGCGAGACCTGAGGACAGTGACTGGCAGATCTCAGCAGAACCAGGCTGGCTGCTTGCACATCTCTGGTTAAAGGTGTGTGTCTGTGGGAGGTCTGTACCCCCTACAAGTGTGTCTTCTGAGATAGGAACCTGAAGGTCAGTTTTTTCACTGGTGCAACCCCCAAGGCCTTGCAGGGGAACAGCAACCATCTTAGTATTTATGGGAAGAAAAACTTGTGTGATTGAAGAGGTTTCACCTCCAGTCTCAGCAACTGTCCCATAACCTGAAGTCTGTGATCGTCATCATCGTCCCACCCACCCACCCTCAGCTCAGCGCCTGCTCTGCCCACAGAGAAAAGAGGCTGTTCTGACTTAGCACCTCTCTTTCCCTATTGGAACCTGAAATTCTGCTCACTGTCAACTGCCCTGTTTGCCCCTTTCATGACCCAGAGGAACTTGGCCCATTCACTCGGTCACCTTAAGCTTAGATTTGGGGCTGTTCTGAGAAAATCACTTGTCCCATATCTTTGAGGAAGGGGACAAGAGTGAAGTCATGTTCTGTGTTCTGAGTTTCTGTCCTTGGTGGGGGCACAGCCTTGGGCTGCCACAGTCAGAGCCACGGAGGGGCACCCTTTTGGAGAAGCCAGTGAGCCCAACTCAACCCATGGCCTCTGAGACCCCGAGTATCAATAAAGGGTCTCCTCTCCCAGATATGGCCTCTTTGCTGCTTTTCTGTGCCTACATATGCTGTCAAAACTGCCACTTCCTGGTGAATCTAATTGTGGGATTTGCAGGGGGATTTACCCAGGAAGGTGCCACCAGGGTACCCTCCCTCTGGCCTCCAGCATAAGTGACCCTCTCTCTCAGCAGGGCCTCTTGTCCACAGCTGCCCCTGCTGCCTACCACAGCCCACGTGCCAGGCCCCAGGGGTGAGCAGGACAGGCTTTCTGCTGGCCCAGCCATGCTTTTCCTTCTCAAGTCTGGATCCGCATCTGAGAATCAAGGGACTTCAGTGAGTGAGCAGGAGCCCAGGTACCAACACGGCGCCTCACACCTACCAGCTCCTGCCCCAGCACGATGCGGAGGACACAGGGGAGAGGGCACCAGAGAAATAGGGGTTCCATACAGGTCATTGGGGACATGTGTGCACTGGGAATGAGACACTCAGTTGTGCCCAGAGTTCTGATCCCTGGTCCTGTGTCCTGAGCTCCTGACCTGTGTTCTCTCCGTGTGCACCCCTGTGTATTTAAGACTGTGTGGGTGTCCCTATGGAGGTGAGAGAGTCACCCTGTGGGCTGAGCTGATCCTCATGGTTTGTGAAAAGCCAGGAGCTGGGGGTCTGGGGAAACCACTTGGTGATGGTGCTCCAGGTATGAGGAGTGAAGCTAGGCCTGGATTCCGGACGACCTCGGGGTTCCCAGTGAGCAGATCGGGCTGAAGGGGAGCAGGGAGGAGGGCACTGAGGGAGGAGTGGAGAGTCATGCTGAGCATCCTAAATGACCGGGCCCTTTATCTGTCATCAGAAGGGTCATGTCATCACCCTTGGGCTTTGCAAGGTCATAAAGGGCGCTAGCAGCGGAGGATTTCAGAAACAAGCAGGACACAGGGGCTACCCGAGCAGCGCTGGCTCTCCCCACAGGTGGGGTGTCTCCGTGGTGCCAGCAGGCCAGTCAGCACTCACCTGTGTACACAGGGCCACCTCCAGACATGCTCCTGTTGCTTCAGGAGCCCCCCTCCTAGAGATCCCATCATCCCGTTGGGTCACTCTTCCCTCCTGCCACTGTGTCCTACTAACCCCTCAATCAGGCCACATTCTTTAGGGACAAATTAGGCAACTGTCTCCAAAATCTCCTTCTGTCCCACCTGCAGGAAACTCGGGACTTGTCCATGAGGTTGCCTCCTCCACCTCCTCCTCTCCCCATTCCATTAGCACCTCAGTGCTGAGACCATCACCTCCCTCCCCTTCAGGGACATCCTGTCCTCGCCATGCTCTGCAGCTTGTCATCATTTAGGACACCTCCCCCTCACTCTCTCCTCACTATTGTCCATGCCCTTCCCCTTCTCATTCCATCTGCTCTCAAACTCAGGAACATCTGCTTCCCTTCTCTCCTCCTGCACCAGGATTGCGGGTCACTGCTAGGGACCACCATGCCAGGGCTCCCAGAGCTGGGGTCTGCCTTGCTCTCTGCTCAGCCCTCCCTGTTCCTGTCCTGGGAGCCAACCTCCTGATGAGCCCAGTACTTGCAACCCCACCCCACATCCCTTATTGTATCCTGACTCAATTCCGTTTGTCTAATTCTTCCCTCTGCCGGAAGTGTCTCTCAGTGCCTGGCTGCCTGGTTAACATCACGTATCTCCACTGACTAGAAATGGCACGTTCTCTACAGGGACTCTCTTTGGAAGTGGACACACAATACTTCTCCACAAGGAAATGTCCTCTCCTGTCACCCTAAGCCCACGTGTACTGTGGGAACCACATGACGTCCTTGTCCTCATATCTCTGTATTCCAACGAGAATGGTGATGGAAAAGACTTTAGCGTCGCTGGTCTCTAGTGCTTAGCAGTTCCAGCACACAGACTTACTCTAAAACCATCTTTTTGTTAAAATGTATTTGTTCAAATTCTGGCCCATCCCATCTACTGTTAACAGCAATCCTAAATGTAAACAGGCCCGTGGCCTCTAAGCTAGACCTACCCACCCTTTACTTCTCCAGCCTTTGTTTAATCTCACAGTCGGAGAAAGATAAATATCACATGATCTCACTCATTTGTGGAATATAATGAACAACATAAACTGATGAACAAAAATAGATCCAGAGACAGAGAAGCATCAAACTGATCCTCAAATCTCAGCGGGAAGGCAGGGGAGAGTGGGGGGTAAAGTAAGAGTTCAACCAAAGAACTTTTATACATGCACATAGGCATAGCCACTGGACACGGACACTGGGCGGTGGGGGGGGGGGGGGGGGCATGTGCTGGGGGGTGGGAGTGGCCAGGGAGGGTTCCATGGGGGGAAAAGGAAACATATGTAATACTTTAAACAATAAAATAAGAATAAGAATAATAGTAATAATGATAATTCCTCTTAGAAAAAAATAGTGCTCTTTTTGGGTCCCAAAACAAAGCACCGCCCTCCCCCCTCCCACCCCAGCCCCCAGATACAGGGAAACAGGCAGGAGCTGCCCAGTATGTCAGGATTTCTAATGTCCAGACCAACTCTGTGGGAGGTGGGAGCCTTGGCCTGGAATCCTGAACATTCCTGAACTCTGGGCTCTGAATGCCATGGACATTGGGGAATATCTGCCACTCTATGGACATCAGTTCCCCAATTTTGCATGAGGGTTGGGCTCAGAACTGCACAAGCCTGAGCTCAGAACAAAGGGCCCAGCTCCCTCCACCCTGGGTGGGTATTAGACAGAGGTGCCGGCATGCGGTTCCAACTCTGGGCTCCTTTTCAGACAAATACTGGCCAAATGCCCATCTTACCTGCTGAATGCTCACCATGTCCCCCAGGCCGCTCCATGTCTGTGCACGATTCCACCAGCAGATCCTTTTCCAGAGCCCCCGAGGAAACCTGGGTGCAGCCAGGACCCCAACTTTGAGGACACACCACTGGGTTCATCTCAGGCTCTTTTGGGTTCGGTACCTTGTTCATTTATTTCTAAATACATATTACCCTTCAGGGAAAAGCATGTGTGGGTATCACTGATTTCATAAAACAAACAAACAAAACACCTCTCCCTATTAGTTGAATTGGGGCAGATTTTTATTAACAAAGATATATATTTGCTAATATTCCTATAATATTCCCTAGTTGGAAACAGGTTTTGATTAAAAACAGACATTGGTTAAATACTCCTGCCATTTGCACAGAAGCTTTACCCTAAAGGAGAAGACAATTAGTTGGATGTGGTTAGGAACAAATAAAGTAGCCCCAGAATCTACAGGGGTCTTAGTGGCTTCTCTTTCTATGATAATTTCACCTGCTCCCAAACTATCAGTGAGAAGGGGAAACACCCATGGATCAACCCTATAGTTGTTTTTGTGGGTTTTTTTCCTTTTTCTACATCCTATTTCAGTTTCCTATGATTCTAACAGTGGACAGACTTCTCTACAGGAATTTTCTTGCAAACCTTATTTAGAAAGTGTGTTGTATTTGCTGGCAGAAACCATTAGTTATATTAGTTGGAATCAGTTAGAATAGCCAGGATTACATGTTCTAACAGTTAAATGTCTTTGTGAACCCATCAGGGTCATTGAGAGAATCAGGAACAATTGCTGGTTCCTCTCTTGCTGAGACAAGCTTTTCTCCAAAGGGAGCTGTTAGAATTCCTATTCTCATTTTCCCTGAAGTCAGTAGGGAAGGGCAGTGGAGGGGACTGAAGGGGAAGGAAAAAGGGGGGGGAAAGGGCAAAGGATATACTAGGGGAGCTAGAGAAAGGGGAAGAATGGGGTGTTGGCATTTATTAGCTTCAGAAGAATTCAGCAATAGTTTCTAAAATTTCTAATTCCTTAATTTTTTAAAAAAGAATTTATATGTGCTTCTCCTTAGAATCTCCTCATTTCCAGATCAAGATATGCTTTCATTCATTCATTCAGTTTAATGTTAGACATGGCATTTTTCTAATTTTTATTGCATGCCAAAAAATCAATTTAGGCGTGAAAATAAGACTGCATTTTGGCCATTTTTAAGAGGATATTTTCTAGTTAAATCTTCGCATTTCTGTAAAGCACTTGCAAGTAAAAGCTTCCTATCAGGAGTATGAATGAGGGCTGGGATCTGGCATTGCCTGGCCTTGGAGGCACAAACCCATGTTAATTTTAGGTCTGTTTTGTTGTTGTTTTGTAGTTGTGTGTGTGTGTGTGTGTGTGTGTGTGTTGTTTTTTTGTTTGTTTGTTTGTTTGTTTTTCTGATATCTGCAGAATGTGAGCAAATTTTCTAGGATTGTTACGTAATGTAGTTGGTCAACATTTGTTGCTTATGGGTTGAGCTCCAGGAGGCTCTCATCCCTCAAGTCACATTCAACCCTCTGATGTGCCTCGGCTTCTCTCCCTGCTGTCTAACACAACCAGAGGGTCAGGGAACGGTTGACCAAACCTTTGGGTGCTCCCCCACAGAACCAGTCACTTTAACTGCAGTTGAGTTGAAATTTGGCTTTGGGGCTCCTGCACGTCATGAGGAAAGACCTCACACCTCCACAGAGATTCTTAGTCCCCTCAGAATACCTAATACTCGGGCTGGAGGGAGGACATGACCCTGTATTTTTTGAAGCTGATTGAGTTCAACACTAATTTATTCAGCAAAGGTTTTTTTGCTGAGATTCTCAGAAAGCAATTCTAGTTGGAAAACCACAATTCAAAACCAGCCACCCATTGTTCCTCCTGTCTTGTCTTAGCCTAAGTTCATCTTAGTTCCACCTGGAGTATTTAAAAATACAGCTCAAATAAATCTAACCCTCTACCATCAGCAAGGGAAAGTCCTAGATCTAAGACACAACTCACCCAGGTTTTCCTGATGGGTGGGGAACCAGTGGGTTCAATGGGTCTTTTGTTGAATCTTAGCACCTGGTCCACAGTTTGGTCCTGGTGGGGTTTGGGGGAGAGGCGGGGGCGGGGGGTGATTCTTTGGAATCCTGACCCACTACGCCAAGTAAATGTCAAAGTAAGAAACACTCAAACCTTCGAGGATTTTTTGTGAGTTTATTTAAGCCCCACTGTCAACAATTGGCGGGAAGAAAATCTCAGCGGATTGAGACAATGCTCTGAAGAATGGCAGTTTTGCACCTTATTTTATACATTACAATCAAAACAGGAGCTGTATGGGGGTAACATGAAATCCAGTGGTGATACATGAGGGTCCCAGCGAAATCAAAGTGGGGAGTCCTCTGTGACTGGATAAACAGTAAAATGACACAGACCTACTTCTTTTACAACCTATAGGTGGATAGAGGAGAGTTACAGGTCAACAATGAGCTCAGAAACAAGGAGGGCGTTTGTGCTCTCCGCGGAGCATTGCCTATGCTTTGAGGGGTCCGGAAAAAGGGAAATTCCCTTGAAATTCCAAAGATATGTTATTGTAGATGCCAAAAGGCAACAGACAGGCTCAGTTAAGGTAAAGATTGACCTTTGTCTTCGTCAGGGAAGATGCCAGCCTAGGACATGACTACCCAACATAAACTGCATTTAGCTTAAACATTTTCATTTCAGAACATCCTTTGTGATAACTTCAGGTCTCTGAGTTTGCAAGAACACCACACAGGCCCTCCCTGAGCTAGTCAGTGAGCATGTGGTCCCTTTTCGCACACACTGTCCTTGGAGCACTCGTGTCCCACCTCCTGACAACAATCACTGAGTGCTTAGGGGTTCGGTCTACACTACAGCCCCCAACCCACCCGGCAGCTCATAAGCTGCCCCTGACGGAATGTCTCTCCTCTGGCCCAACACAGGAAGAGAAACCATCGCCCCAGCACACAGAAAGGACCTGTATGGTGCAAATGCTGCATCTTCCTTGGTGCTCACAGTCCAGGTCTCCACCCCACACCACCACCGCACCCCCACCTCCACACCCAGACTCAACACACCAATGCCCAAGAACCTGTTTGCTACCCGGGAGTAGGACAGCCCCAGTCTCAGGTTCGTGCCCAGATTGTGCAACCTGACCTTAATGAAGATAGTGGTCTTCAAAGAGCTGGAGAAGGACCTCATCTCCATGGTGATCACTGTGAAGATGCAGGCTCCAACCTCTAATCAGTGGTGATCACCGTGAAGATGCAGGGCTACAAGCACATTCTACAGGAGTATGCTGTTCCCCAGTGGACAAGTGGAGACAGACCTGGGGCTCACCTCACTGCAGGACCCCCACTTCCTCAAGAGAGAAGGCAAGAAGCTACAGTTCCTGTGTACTGGAGGAAGCTCTTTAAGAACCAGACCATCTGGAGCTACAAGATACTCTTCTGTGGGCACCATCCACATGGCCGAGGTCAGGCAGCAACCCCTCAAGGGTGGCCAGGGGCTGTGCCTCTGCAGCAGCATCGAGGAGGCTTCTGCCAAAGTGGCCGAGATCTGGGTCTGCTCCCTGTCCAACCAGCCCATCCACCAGGAGGACAGTGCTGTACAGGCCAGATGCAAGGCCAAGTCAAGGGTTAAATACTCCGAGGGGGTATATCAGAGCGTCTCCTCTGAGCAACAGGCCAGCAACAATGCCATCCATGGACCAGACCTGGCTGAGGAGGGCATTGGCATGGGGATGCCCAAGAAGCAGAGGCCATGGATATCAGGAAAGACACCCATTACCAGGCCACACAATATCAGGGAGAAAGTCGTGGCGTGGCTGGGCAAGTTCAAAGTGTTAGAGGAGGCTGTGGGCTCAAGCAGGACACAGCAGGGCATGTCCCCGAGTTGGAGGAGGATCTGGACCTTCTGTTTAACACACTGCAAAACCCCAACGACAGTGACCCAGACATGGAGGATGATAACAGCACCCTCAGCACCCCCAAGCCCAAGCTCAGCCTGTACTTCGAAGGCTTGTCACACTGCAGCTCACGGACAAAGACAGGGACCATCCACAAGGCCCGGAGCAAGAAGGAGTCTGCAAATCTGGCCTAAGTGTGAGAGAAACCATGAGCCTCAGGCATCAAACAGCCCAGCGACAGTGTTTGGAACACGGTGGCCTACAGCACCCGCAACCCCACGGTCGCCTGGGTCTGTACCTCCTCCATGACTCGCCAGCCATGAAGACAGTGCCATGCAGGCCAGCCCAAGGCCAAGTCCACAGATCAGTACTCTAAGGAGGAGCATGGGAGCTTCTCTGAGCAGGAGGCCAGTGAAGATGCCGTCCATGGGTAGGACCTGGATAAGGACAACTTTGACATGGGGGAGTCCAGGAAGCAGCAACTATTGAAAGTCACAATTTCCATGACAAGGCATCCAAACTTAAATCAGAAAGTTGTGGCTTGGCTGAGCAGGGCCCAAGTGTCAGAGGAGGCCCTGGACCCGGAGCAGGACCCTACAGATCATGGCCCCGAGTGGAGGAGGACCTGCATCTTCTGTCTGACATGCTAGAGAACCAGCGACAGTAGCCCCTACAGGGAGGATGATGAGAGCCTTCTCAGCACCACCAAGCCCAAGCTCAGGCCATCCTGCGAAGGCCTGTCACATTCAGTTCTAAAATGGACATGGGGACCATCCATGGTGCCCAGAGCCAGGAGGAGCTTCCGAGCCCTAGCAGGTTTCGCTGAGGGCTAGTGTGTTGGCCCACAGAGTAAAGGGTCCCAGGTTTGATTCTGGTCAAGGGCACACTTGTCTTGATTACAGGCTTGATCCCCAGCCTTGGTCATGGCACGTACAGGAGGCAACCAATCCATGTGTCTCTATCACAGTGATGCTTCTCTCCCCCTCTGTCTCTCCTCATTCCTTCAACTTTCTCTAAAAAATTAGTGGAAAAATAACCTCCGGAGAGGGTTAAGAAAACAAATAAAGTAAAACAAAGGAGCCTCCTAGTCCAGCTGCAGTGCCCGAGAAGACCAAGCCCAGGCAGCAATAGCCAAGTGACAGTGTCTCCCACTTAGTGCCCCAGAGCTGCCCACCCAGGGGAGCAGCCAGCACCGCTCAAGGACAGCCCGGAGGCAGAGACCTCAGCCCTGGACATGCTCACCAAGAAGCTGCTGCCCAGTGGGCGCATCACCAAGACTGTCTTTCATCCCCTCCACCAAAGCCAAGGGGAAGCATCCCGGCCACCATGGCTGGGGCAGGTACCTGAAGGAGCGGCAGACGGCACAGCCACAGAACAAGCAGGCCAAGAGCCCAGACAGTGAGCGTGGCCAGACCCAGGGAGCCAGCTGTAGATCCTCAGGAAGACCACATCCTCATCTCTGATGACCAGCTGCCGGAGAATATCATCCTTGTCAACACCTCCGATGGGCAGGAGCAGTTCCCCTGGGACATCCTGCAGGGGCACACGCTGCCTTGCTGTGAACCTACTCCACGGATGACGTCCCGGCAGCCTTCAGTTCCATCATCTGGCAAATACAGAGATACTGTAACGATAATTCCCAGCCCCCGAAGCTGGTGAAGATCCTGGTGGCAGGGGCATAGCATTACTTCAGCGCTGTGCTGCGGGTCTTCCTGGAGCTGCTGTCCTACAAGATGCTCGATTGGCTGGGCTACATGAGCTTCCTGGTCATCCTGCTGGGTTCCCACCTCGTGGCCAGGTACCTGGGCTCCGTGCATTACCGCTACCACAGCTTCTTCCAGGACCTGGCCTGGTGGGACCTGTTCCATAATCTGGAGGCCCAGAGCGCCATACAGGACACACTGGACATCGTGACGAGAATCACATAGTACATCACAGGGACAACTGTGCCTCCCAGCTGCCCATCGAGGAAGCCCTGCTCTCCTATAAGCAGAAGAGCCTCAACGAGGAGTCCTTACAGTTCATTCCCTTCAGGGGAGTGGGTGAAAGTTGGGATAGTGGAACAATCACAGACAAGTTAGGAGATGATGGGCCCCTTGGGCTGCAGCGTGCTTTCATCCTTCCCTCTGTCCACACCTCTGGTCGCCAATGAGGCCTTGTCACCCCACTCTGCTCCCGGTCAGTGAGTGGGGCTTGTCCTCCCCCAGCCAGGACGATGGCGCCACGCTGATGGAGCGGCAGGTGGATTACTGGACGGCAGCCCAGCCCACAGACAGGAAGAGAGACTCGAAGAAGAAAGACCTGCCTACCGCCAACAACACCCTCAAGTGCACCTTCCAGTCTCTCCAGGTCAGCGGGCTGCCCAGCAGTGACGAGGCGACAGCAACACCCACCATGGGCATGACAGTGCTCACCAAGTAGAAGAAACAGAAGGTGCTGTTTTTGCCCAAGAAAGCCAAGGACAAGGTCGTGGAGTCGAAAAGCCAGTGCCTGGAGGGCATAAGCCGCCTGGCCTGCAGGGCCAGCACCAGGAGAACAGGCTGCAGGTCCTCATCGAAGGTGTGGTGTGGAATGATGGGAAGTTCTTCCAGCTGGAAGCCCAGGGTCCTCCCACGTCCAGCACTTCCCCATCTGCATCTCCAGACACTCCGACTCCACCTTCCAGCCCTGCCTGTGGCCCTGCTGACGCCAAACACAGGAGGGCCCACCTGCTCTTCTGTTAACATTTCAGTTTAGAACAGAGACCGACCCTGGAAACACAGAGAAACCTTCTTAATTACGAATGTGCTCACAGCCCGGAAACTAATGTGGGGCCCCCATTGGGAGCCCCAACTGCTCTGCTGATTAACCAGAACTCTCTGGGGGTGGGAGGTCAGGCGGGCAGTGCTGAGCTGGAGAATCATGGAAGGTGACTTTTGGCCTCAGGACCCCTAACACTCCCAGCGAGAAGGGTTCTCGCCTTCTCCACCTGCCCTTCCTGGAAGCCAGGACTCTGCCTCCACAGGACTCAGAGCTGGTGGTCAGATGCCAAGGACTGGCCTCCCAATGGGGGCATCCTGAGCAGAACATGGAGGCCAGTCAGCCCAGCCCTGGGCCCCCGCTGCCAACCAGCCAAGTGGCCCCAGCACCATCCACTAGCGATTCCCTAAAAGAATACCTGTGTGGTGCAGACCGCCAGGCACACCAACTAGACAAACTGGGGGAATACCCGCTACCCCCCCCTCCCTGAGCAGGGACTCCGCTTTCGCTCTCATCTTCCTGTGTTATTTCAGCACATTTGCATCACCCAACAGGTGTGGGACCAACTATTTCCCAGGTGAGCGCCCTGCCCCTCCTCAGCACAGTGGTCACTTGGCCCCCTGCTTACTGGGAGTCTTCAGAGCACTTCCTGTCTCTGAGTGCTTGTGCCTCTAAACACAGGGTGAACCTAGGATCAAGCTCACAGGTTTATTGTAGAAACTCAGTGGGGTCCTCTCTGGAAAGTGCTCTCTGGGAGCCTGGACAGTGGAGAGGTTTGCTGCGCGGGCTGTGCTTGAGCTCATTGGCCATTTTCTCTTCCTCGTGACAAAGCCTCAACCTCATTTGTGATTCTCCACGAGGCCTTGGGCTAAACTCCTTTCTTCTTAGATACAGAGATTGGAGATTCTATGAGGGGTCCGTGTCCTGGGTGAAGCCAGAACAAAAATCCCAGGAGTGAGCAATAGGGCCCCATGCTAAGTTTATTCTTGACTAAAAGAATACAGAAAAAGTGAAAAAAATTCTAAAATACTAGATAGTGTCAGCACTGTGTAGTGGATGAGAGTAGGGGAGTGCAAGACAGGAGGACATGTAAATGAGCGTGTCTTGCTGAGGAAAGTATAGATATGTGTAAGAAACCAGAGGGATACGTTTAACTGCCTGTATTTTGAGTTAAGGGAAAGCATCCTGTCTTGCAAAATAGAATGCATTAATTTTAAACCTGCCTCCAGAAATAGGACCTATTAAATGAGAAGCAATAAATGATTTTCTAAAAATCAGAAGAAACTTTGACAACTGAAAGTTATTGTTTGCTTTGTTATACATGTTATATCCACACCTAACAGATAATATCCAGTGTTTTAAACAAAATAAATCAATACCATGTACTATGCTAGATAGGAAGTCTCAGTAAATTCTAAAGAAGAAATATATGTTTGTTCTCCATTGATGTGTTCATGAACCATAATGCATAATGCACTAAGGTAAGAAGTTAATAATCAAGGATAGCTTTAAAATAGCCAAATATCTGGGCAGTTAAGAAGGTATAACTAAAGCTGAAGTGAAGTATATTCTACATAAACCCTGAGTTCAAAGAAAATCACGAGTGAGGTTATGGAATACTTATAACTAAAAAACAATAAAGAAAAGCCGAAAATCAAAAGCAGCCATAAAACAGAAAGTTTTAGTTTTAAATAGACTTCTAAGGAAAGAATTATAGCTGGGAAGAGAGATCCAAGTATCCAAACAGTACATTAGAGAGAGCAACAGAGTGACCTTGAAGAAACAAGGAAGGGGGAAACCATAATGGCAGAAATCAGTAAAGCAAAGAATTTCAAAAGAGCCTTCAACAAACTGGAAAACTGCTTCTCTAGAAATATTGGTAAAATAAACAGATTTTTAGCCAGACTGACCAAGAAACAGAGAAAAACGCTGTGCGCACAGTTCCAACAAGTTAGGTGAAACAGACCAAATCCTAGAAAGAAAGAAACTATAAAACCTTCCTCAATAGAAAGTGATGCCCTGACGAGTCTATTAAAGACATTGAATTTGTAGGTAAAGCATCTAATGAAGGGCATCCAGGCCCAGGTGGTTTCACTGAAGAATTAAACAGATTAAATGAACAGACACTTCACTGAAGAGGCTTTATCATGTCACATGAGCACTTGAAAAGTTCAACATCATAAGCCATAAGGAAAAGGTTAATTAAGCCACAAGGAGACTAACTAAAATAAAAGACTGTGATAACAATAAATGCTGGTGAGGATGTGGAGAAACTGTCACCCATCCAGTGCTGGTGGGAATGAGGACTATTACAGCCACTGGGGAAAAGCAGTTTGGTTGTTTCTTATAAAACTAAACATGCAACTACAACACACTCCAGCAATTGCGCTCCTGGGCATTTATCCCAGAGAAATAGAAACTTTCATCCACTCAAAACCTGAGCACAAATGTCTATAGGAGCTTTATCTTAAAAGTTGCAAGCGATCTCTGAAATCCCTTGTGGAGATTAATATCTAGAATTTATAAGAAACGTCTGTCACATAAAAAATGGGTAGAGTATACGAAAAGGGAATTTCATCAAGGGAAACCCAAAACGTTAACAAGATATGAACAGATGTTAGATTGCACTTGTGGTCAGAGAAGTAATGAGGCGCTCCTTACCCCAATCTGCATGACAGATAAGAGTGTGATGATGCCAAGTGTTGGCGAGGCTATGGGACATATGGGAGCATCATGGGCTGTGATGGGAGTGTAAACTAGTACAGGCATTTAGGAGGGCCATCTATAAGGACTTAGCAAAGTTAAAAGTAAATATGTTCTTATATATTTGAATATTCACATACATGATTTTGCTAAGTCCGAAGAGCATGAAGAATCACCATAGGAGAACCTATAACATAGGCCTCTCATTCTCAAGCTTGAACTGATCACTTTTTGAATAACATTTCCTCGGCTGGGACACAGTGGGGGAAAGCAGGCCCCTCAGAGTCTAAGAGCATGAAGCTGGTTCTTCTGATCAGCATCACTGGTGGGAATGAACCACTGGAAATATTGGCTAGAATAGATAGCAAAGAGACACCTGGAATAAGTAGGTTCCCAAATCTTATCCTGTCAATTCCATCTCAGAAACTTTAGCCTTTTTATGAGTATTTCCCCACTGACATAAACATCCTCATGCGATGTTAATTGCATTGTATCTGAACAGCATGGCTAACAAACTCATGTGACATGATGAAATGTGGCAAAGTGCTGTGATGGAGCCTAAAAAAAGGAAATGGATCGTCTGTGTACTTTCTTCTGTTTAATTTGCAAGTAAAAATGATAATGCAGGAAAAACAAAAAACAAAAGGATCACTGTAGGTGTACATAGAGCCATATGAATATTTTTTGTCATTTTTAAAGTGTGAATATTATGGATTAAGTGTAAAAGAATAAAATATATGCAGAATCAACTATGGTCACCTGTGTTACTACTAACTCTTAAAATGCTGCCATTGCCTGTGTGTCTTTAAATAGAACATTAGGGTGACCGTTGGGAGACGGTTGAACTCCTGATTCCATCCCAGTTTTCCCTTCCCCAGAGCTACTTACTATCATCCACTCTGTGCTTGTCCTTAAGTAGGTTTCTATAATTTTATTCGAAAGTTGTGTGCACAGAAGTTATATTTAGTGTTAATTTTGCATTTTTGAAATTTTATTTCAATAGCATCATTCAGAATGTACCCTGACACTTGCTTTTTCACTCAAATCATGCTTTGAGATTTGTCCACGTTGCTACACATACTCCAGTCCATTATTTTACCACTTTAGTAGGTATTTACTATGATTACTTTATTCTCCTCTTGAAGGACATTTAGGTTATTTCTAGTTTTCTACCATCATAAACAATGCTGAAATGGACTTTCTGGAATCCTTCATGGGCACGTGAATGAAGCTTCTCTAGAGTATGTTGCTAAGAATGAGTTTCTAGGAGGAAGGCCATGCACACCTTAGGTCTCACTAGTGGGTGCAACTTCACTGGCTGGTTCAGCCATCCCCCCTCCCAGCTGCTGTGGATGTTGGCTGCTCATGGCTCCTGAGGGCCCTTTCCCTGTCCAGAGCGGGTAGGTGCTCCCCCTCCACTGCCCTGGGATGTAGGGTCAGCCAGAGGCCAGTAATGACTGTCACTGGGTACACAAGCCTGGCTCCTGACCTCCAATGGGACTCACTCAGTGGGTACAATTCCTCTTCCAGATCCCCTCTCAAGCCCAGGCTGAACGTAATGTGCTGAGTCCACATCTCTGCTCACCTCCCTCCATCTTCTTCTTCTGAGGTCCCTCCTTCACTACACTCTGTCCCAGTTCCCAGGAGTCACTGCTTCCAGGGAACCTGGCCCCAGATGACTAATATTGTCAAAGTCTCTCCAAAAGGGCTGCACCAATGTCCACAGTTAGGAGAGGCTTGAAGGCTGAGAAAGAGAAAGCCCTTCCAAGAGATGAGGTGTGGGAGGGGGAGAAGGCAAAGACTCTGAGATGAGAGAGCTTTGTGAATTCAGCAAACTGAATGAAAGCCAGTGTGGCTGAAGAGTGGGGAGCAGAAGAAAGAGAAGGATAGTGGTAGAGGTTGGAGATGTATGTAGGAGCCGACAAGTAGACCTCATAGGCTGGTTTCCATTTTTTTCTAATTGTAATAGGAAGTTTTTGAAATGCTTTAAGCAGAAAAGTGATAGGGTTCAATTTAAACTAAGAAAATTCGTCTGTGTGTAGAGAAAATGGTTTGGAAAAAGATAAGAGAAGCAGGGATTTGAGTATCCACACAGCACAACACCATGTGCGTCTATAAAACACACAGGCAGACAAAGACATACATTCTTCAAGCACACATGCCAATTTGAAGTGGCTACTATGTGGAGGGAGAGGAAGGAAATGGAGATTAGCCGTAATAAGAGACAATAAAACATGGAAGTTGTCTTGCAAGGAATGGTGGTGACGAGGTGCTATGAACTGAGGCATGTGATTTACAGAGCCCTGAACCAAGAAAACAAAAATCAAAACAACAGCTACCACCCACCTCCCTACCCATTATTTTCCTTCGCCCTGTGGAGACCCATGTCTGCGATGGGGAACAGGTTTCCAGAGAGACTTTCCAAATAATCCAAACTATTACCCACTAAGTAGGTGTAACTGGATGGCAGAGGCCTTCCTAGTGATGAATGCAGCATCTGAGTCAAGGAACCTGGAGGGAAGAGGAAGCAGAGCCTCCCTCCAGCCTCATTAGTAAGGACACAGATGGGAGCCCTGAGGCAGTCTCATGCCTGACCTGGTGGGTGCTCCTGATGCCCCCTCTCAGCCTAGCTCCTCCTTCCCCTGGGGCTCCATGGTGCCTGGTCTTATCTCTGGGATCAGAGATAATCCAGGTTAACACGTCTTGTTATTTCCCCTTTGCACAAGTTTATGACCTGGTCCCAGGAGATCAGGGACCAAACTTCTCCATGTCTGGTCGCTCTGTGCCTGGGTGCCCAGGGCAGGAGTACACACCCATTAGGTATCAATAAACGCCTGTGGATCAAAAGTGATCGCTTGAATCCTTCCTTGATTGGGGGCAAGGAACTTGAGATTTCCCTCGACATTTTCTTTCAAGTGCCCAGAGAAGCACATGGCATGCTCTGCAAATGCATTTGTCAGTTGATATTCAAAGAGTTTGTGAGTTCGTGCCTTTGTTTCTCTGTCTGACCCTGAGAGATAAAATCCCAGTGGATGGAATAGAGTGGATGCTGGCTTTATTCAATGACATGCTGCTCTGAGGCACTCCAGAGCCATATTCTCAAACACTGTTCAAGAAAATCCGACACCCATGTTACTTACTGAGCAAGCTTCTTGGGGGGGGGCGGGGGGGGGGGGTAGTAGTTTCTTAGTGATTCATATGTGAGCAAGGACCTTTGGGGGAAGCCTATCCTTGCTGGAGGCTTAGCCACATGCTCTCCCCTTAGGCAGATAGTACTCATGTCTTCTGGGCCCCAAGACCTTGGCTGGGCCCTTAGGACATTGAGAGGAAAGAGTAATTCTTACCCAGGAAAAGTCCTGGATCTCAATCCACTGAGAAACAGACAGAAGTAAAATCACCCCAAATCTCATCACCCAGGGACAATCACATGCAACCTATTAGTATATTTGCCTCTAATATTTTCCTGTGCTTGTTGACATAGTTTCCGTCTTGTTATCCTTATCTCACAAGAAATGTCTGGTGCCCATAAACATGCTGCATGATATTTCACCTCTTTAGGCACCATCATGTGCTTAAGCATTGCCTATTTGATGGGCATTTAGGCTCTTTTTATTTAAAAAAAGATACATAATGCTGTGATGGTTACATCTTTCTTTATAAAATTTATTCCATTTTGAATGATTTATTAGAATCTCCATCAGTAGAAATGGAATTATAGAATCAAATTATATGGACAATAGATCTTTTAATATCTTGTTATTTAAAAATAAAATTCCTTATCTTAATGATTTGGTAATGGACTTGCAGGTTTTTCTGGTAACATACAAACACATATATTTGTTATTAAAAATAAGATCACACAAACTTTTGCTTTTAATTTAAACTTCATCATGGAAAATTCATGTCTACCTTAACATAACATGACTCCTTTTACAACTACATTGTATTTCATTGTGTATGCACAGTAATGTCATTTACTCAGTTGTCTATCAATAGATGTTACAGTAATTCCAAATTTTTATGATGACAATGTTGCCATAAATTTAAGAGGACTCATGTATTTTCATTGTTTACACTGTTTATTGAATTCCATGGACATTTCATGATTTCACCTCCAAGTGGAGTTAGTTCTTGTCCTACCGTTCCTGCTCTTGTCCTAGTTCAGGCCACTCTCTCCACCTGCTGGGCCACTGCTCTCTCTGCTTCTGATCTTGTGCAGTCTTCAACCGAAAGAACAAAGCAGAACTGACTGTCCCCATACCTGTAGAGCTGGGTCTTCAGCCTAATCTCCTCCCCCCCCCCCCCCCCCCCCCCCCAGGGAGTGACCACAGGAATGCCAGAAATGTCCTAACTCCCCCAACCACCACCTGAGTGGACCAATGAAGCTCAAGGAACGCAGCTAAGGTCCTAACAAGGCTATACCATAAAATGTTCCCTATGCGTCGCTGTTGACCAATCAGGACATAGTGAGGGATGGCTCAAACCTTAGAATGTGTTGGTCACTTCCTGACCACTGTGCTGTAAGACCCTGCTGAAAGACCCTGACCAAAGTGACCAGTCTCTATAACCCACGTCACTTACCTAAGCCCACCCAAATGACTAGCCCTATATAACCTATGTTCTCCTGGGGATCTCGCTCTCTCGTCTCGCCACTGCGTCGGAAAGAGGCTGGGAGCCAAACCCGGGTTTGAATAAAAGACTCTTTGCTTTTGCATCGGAAAAGGCTCCCTGGTGATTGATTATTGGGGACCCCGAACTCAGGGCGTAACACAACCTGTTCTCCTCCCGGCAACCAGAGCCATCCATTCAACTTAAAACCAACCATCCCACCCTACTTGCCTAAGACACTTTAATGACTTCTCATTGTCCTTAAAACATAAAACAGAACGACTCCCTGGCTTGTTGGGCCCCATGGACCTCCCAACCTCAACTAGTGTCTCTCACAGCCTCACTCACAAAACACCAGCACTGGCTTCCTTTCAGTCCCTGATACACACTTTTGTGCCTTTGCAGATGCTCTTCCTTCTTTTTGCAAAGCTCTCCCCAGCTTTCTGAGTGTCAGATGCTCTCAGCTGTCTGACTCAGCTTCAGTGTCTCTCAGAGACAATCTCCCTGACCATCTCATCTAAGACGTTGCCCTTTCCTCCCCACCCCCCATGACTCTCTATTTCAGGTTACTGATTCCTTGTGGCATTTATCGGTTTGTGGTTCTTTTGTCCTGTCTGCTTGCTTTGAGAAGCTCTCTCCTGTCCTGGTTTACAAACTCCATGAGGGGAAGAAAAGCCATCATGTCCATCCTGTCCATGGTGGGATCCCCAGCACCTGGCCCAATCCCGCCATCAGAGATAATTATATTCTTAAGATAAATTTCTAGAACTAGAATTTGTCTACTCAAAAGCAAGTCCTTTTTGTTTATTTGTTTTTTAAAGTCACAAAATGACAATGTTGAATGTACATTTTTCTCCTTTTCAGTGTGTGTGGAAAAATACTCAGTAATATGGAGACAGTATTTTTCAAGAATGAGAGAGAGAGAGAGAAATTGACTGTGTAGCATACTTCCAAGACTTTCAAGAAATATCAAATTAAATTTACAAAGAACTAGAAGAACAAATATAAGCAGTTTGGTATTTGCTTCAGTGACTAATCCTATCATAATGATCTATAATAATAAAAGCGTAATATGCTAATTAGACTGGACATCATTCCAGAGGACCTTCCAGACGAAGCCGGGGCTGCGAGGGAAGCCAGTGCTGGCAGCCAGGGGAAGGGGAAGGCCTACTCTTGCACTAATTTTGTGCATCGGGCCTCTAGTTTCTAGCATAAAAGCAAACAGTTTCTGGGCCTCACATATCTGCAATAATAATCAGTATAACTTATAATTGTTATCTTTGCATCTTGGAGAGATATCTTTCTCAGTATTTGTGATTTAGCTCCAAAAAGTTCCTTTTGCTATTTCTTTAAGGTATTGAGTTAATTTTTTTAAAAACTTGTTTATCTTCACCTTGATTTACCAGTAAGGACTGATGTGAGAATTAAACCTGTTTCACAGATCAGATTGGCAGGGCTGCATGAACCTGACAGTTCCCATTAACTTGGGGAATGCAAGTTGAAACTCTCTCCCAGGAGGACACTCTGGCAATATGTATGCAATGAAGTGTGCTTCCCTTTGAATGTACCTAGAAATGTGTCCAAAAGCGATGTACAAAGACATTTACTGATTCATTGTCTGTAATAGGGAAGACAGGAAAAAAGCTAAATATCATCACAATATTGATTAAAAATGTATATGATGCAATCACAAAATGTAATAACATGCAGCCATTAAAAATGATGAAAATATTTACAAGTATGTTCACCAGCACATTTAGTGAATAAAAATAATTTAGTAAGAAAACAAAATTGGAAAAATTTTGTTAACAAGACCTGGGGTGATTTTTACTTCCTTTACATTTTATACTTAATGATATTAAAAAAATTTCAACAAAATCCAAATAATAGAAAATAAACATATGTGGATGCAAATTTAATATGGAAGTTAATGTACTGGTGATTCTCAACACCATGGCCAGCGTGTCCTGCGCAGTCCTCTGGGCCTCCTTGAAGAACAGGTCCCGCCTGGGCAGGTCCTGGAAGAAGCTCCTGTAGCGGTCATGCACGGAGCCCAGGGAGTAGACCATAAGGTGGTAACCCAGCAGGATGAGCAGGAAGTGCATGTAGCCCAGCCAGGGGGACAGGGGCACAGGTTGTAGGACAGCAGCTTCAGGAAGAGCCGCAGTACAGCACTGAAGTACTGCTGTGCCCCTGACACCACGAACTTCACAGGCTGGGGGGCTGGGCATTGTAGTGACGATATTTCTATATCTACCAGAGGATGGTGCTGAAGGCCGCCTGGACCTCAGCCTTGGAGCAGGTGCACAGCCCGGGCAGCATGTGTTGCTCCAGGACTCAGGCAGGAACTGCCCCTTCCAGTCGGAGGTATTGAGGAGGAGATGTTCTGGGGCAGCTGGTTGTCAGAGATGAGAGATCTTTCAGCTGGTCATACACCATCTCCCTGGGGATGTGCAACTGGCTCAGCGGGTCGGGGCAGTGCTTGTTGTCCAGGCTGTTGGCCCGCTTGTTCCTGGCTGTGTCTCCTGCCCCTCCTTCAGGGATGTGCTCCAGCCCCAGTGGCCCACCTGCTCCCCCTGGGATCTGGTGGAGAAAATGAGGAGAGACTCGGTCTTGGTGATGTGACCGCTGTTTGCTTCGGGCTCATCTTCTCCGTCACCTGGGTGGAACTGGAGGCTCCTCCTGGCGCTGGCACTGTGGGTGGTCTAGCCGCCATCTGCCAGGTGGGCTGGGACAGGTCTTCCAAGTATGGCCTCAGCCAGGGCTTCGGGGTCCTGAGGACTCTCTCATGGGCCACTGTCACTGTTCCGTATAGAATCGTACAGCAGATCCAAGTCCTCCACCTGAAAGACATTATCCAAAGACTCCTGCTGCAGGTCCAGGTCTTCCTCCCACTCTTGGACCCTGCGAAGCCACGCCCCAACTTTCTCGTTGGCATCTTGCTGCCTGATGGTGAGTGGCGATCTTCCTACCCTTTGGCACTGCTTTTTGGGCTCCTCAAAGTCGAAGTCCTCCTCCTCTTTGTCCTGCCCGAGCTCGGGGTCAGAGCTGCCCTGCTGATCCAAGAATACTTCATACTCCATCTCTGAGTAATGAACCCGGGCCTTGGGGCCGGCCTGCTGGGTGCTGTCCTTGGGGTCGATGGGCTGGCTGGACAGGGAGGCGATGTTGACCTCAGCCACGTGGGCCTCCGTGATGGTGCTATGGAGGCTCAGCATCCGGCCACCCTCGAGGGGTCGCTGCATTACCTCAGCCATATCGATGGTGCCCATGGCGAGTGTCCGGTAACCCAGGAGGGTCTCGTTGTTAAGACGCTGCTTCTTCTGCAGCATGATCTGCAGCTTGTTTCTTGCTCTGTTTAGGTTGTGAGGATACTGAAGGGAGAAGGTCAGCGCCAGGTCGGTCTGCACTTGACCACTAGGGGGCAGCAGAATCTCATCCGACCTCAAGATCTTTTGGGAGCCCTGTATTTTTACACTGATCACCACAGCGCTGAGCTCCTTCTCCAGCTTCTTGTAGATGAGCAGCTTGTTTAAGTTGAGGCTACACAGCCTGGGCAGGCAGGTGGGGCTGGAGCATTCCACCTCCCAGGTGGAAAACAAGTTCATGGGCACCTGTGTGTTGAGTGCGGCGGGCATGCTGTCCAGACCCGTGGGTGCCGAGATGGGGGTCTGATTTCTACCCTGTGAAGGGAGAGGGGGCACATGCCATCAGAGGCAGCTCATAAACTGCCAGGTGGGTTGGGGGCTGCAGCTCAGACCGAACCCCAAGCACTCAGTGAGGGGTGCAAGAGGTGGGATAGGAGTGATTGCAGGGACCACATGCTAACTGGCGGCCTTGCAAACTCAGAGACCTAAAGTAACCACAAAGGATGGTCTGAAATTAAAGTGTTTGTTTTTTCACTCAAAGCAGTGGTGTCCTAGGCTGTCAACTTCCCTGAAAAAGGTCAATCTTTATCTAACTGAGCCTGTCTATTGTCTTTTTGAATCTATCCTATAAATAAAGAGCGAATATGCTAATGGGAGTCATGCCCTTGTGCCCTCACGCCATCGTGCTGGGGGACCTGAGGCTGCGCCCCTCGCCAGGCGGGGCTTGACGGGGGACCTGAGGCCATGTCTGCCACCCGGCACCAGGCGGGGGACCTGAGGCCATGCCCCCACCTGGTGGGGTTTGATAGGGGACTTAAGGTTACACCCCCTGCCCTGTGGGGCTTAACAAGAGTAGGCTCAGCTGGGTCTGGGTCTTACACAATTTGGAGGCGTGCACTTGACTTGGGTGGGCGGGGACTTGACTCTGGGTCCTACGGCACGCTCCGACTGTGATAGGAGGGAGATTTTCATATACATCTTACTAATTTTCTTTCATCTCTGACACTTCTATTATAGAGAAAGGGCAAATAGCAATATTAAAATATTTCCTCTAATCAATTCCCTTTTAATATGCATGAATTTCGTGCACCAGGCCACTAGTAACAACATATTTTTGGAATGTCAAAGTAATTTTCCTCTTTAGTCAGACCCTTCAGAGCACAAGCACCGCTCTGCTCTCTGCAGAGACCACACATCCCTCATTGTTACCGAGTTCACTGTTAACTGTCCCGCACACACCCCAGTGAAAGACGTGCGTGTCTATCATTTTCCCTCTTATCCAGGCCCAGAGACCTCCCTGCTGTGCTTTCTCCTGCTTCCCTCGTCTGTCAACAATGGATTTCATGGGACCCACACAAGTCTCCACGTTTGATTGTGATGTATACAATGAGGTGCAAAGCTGCCATTCTCCGGAGCGTTATTATCTCATGCAGTTGAGATTTTGCTTCACCCCAATTGTCTACACTTTGGCTCAAATAAATTCACAAAAATTCTGCACAGGTTTCCTTGTTTTCTACATGGACAAGAGAAAAGGTTCTTGGCAGGCAACGTAGACTTGGAGGTGAGTTATGATGAGACACATTGGTGTCTTAGTCATTTCTTAGCAGAGGATGGACAGCACCTCCCTGTGTTAACAAGGTCACCCTGGGATTTCTGACAGAACATTC
Organism: Myotis yumanensis; assembly: GCF_028538775.1. Lineage (NCBI taxonomy): Eukaryota > Metazoa > Chordata > Mammalia > Chiroptera > Vespertilionidae > Myotis > Myotis yumanensis. The sequence continues at coordinate 17,224,743 of NW_027223767.1, read as the reverse complement.
CACTCTAAGATGGGAACACAGAGGCTTTTCCTGGGGTGAGAGGGTCTGGATATGAGGACAAGTGGGGTGTTCAGGGCAGCACCGTTGACATGACAACATAAGGGGGTCACGTCCAGGTCCCACAGCAGTGAACAGCTGGATTGCTGGCCCTGATAACAGGTCCCCCTCCTGGTATGTTGTGCAGCCCAGGGAGGCCCCAACCCCTGACCTGGAGGGACCACAGGTGTGTGGTCTAGGGGCAGCAAAGAGCAAAGCAACAGACTTGGTACCTTGAGCCCATGTCCTTTTGGGAAAAGCATCCCTATTAATCATGATGATGTGTAAGAGTGGGAGAAGTTTTGTAAGGATTGTCAAGCCAACATGGACACATGGAGATGGGCATTAAAAAGGGAAAGTCTGGCCCTGGCCAGTTTGGCTCAGTGGTTGGAGCGTCGGCCTGTGGACTGAAGGGTCCCAGATTCAATTCTGGTCAGGAGAATATGCCTTGGTTGAGGGCACGTCCCCAGTGGGGAGTGTGCAGGAGGCTGCTGATCAATGTTTCTCTCTCATTGATGTTTCTGGCTCTCTATCCCTCTCCCTTCCTCTCTGTGAAAAAAATCAATGAAGTATATATTTAAAAAGGGGCGGGGGGTCTGTAGAAAAATGCAAAAATACTCTTACTGAGCATGACGTGAAATGGAGCAAAGTCTCTCTTCTGATATTCCTAAAACTTTGTGGGCAGTGACTTTGCATCTCATCTGAAAGAGGTTGGACAGTGAGAGTCGGTTGTGGGGAGGATACAGGCCCCAGATTCCTTTGGAAATTGGACTCTAGGAGGGACCTAGGGGAGAAGCAGGGCATCTTCTGGAACCCAGGGCTCCCTTTGATGACATGGGACCCAGGAGTCTGGGTCACCTCAGCACCAGCACTCACCCTGCGGCCGTGCTGCACGCTGGACGATGTATGGGGCATGGAGTTGAGGACTCCATCAGTCAGCTCCTCTCTGTTCTCCTCTTCGGAGCTCTGTAAGACAGTTCCCAATCACCAGGAGAAAAGCCTCTGAGCCCTGTTTGCTGGTTCTGTACCCATGTGACCCTCTATTCCGGACACACACACCGTGATGCACTCAGACCTCCACTGCAGAGGAAAAGGTGCGACAGCCTGAGGGATAGGGCTCCCATTGGCACAGATAAGGGATCCCTCTGGAAGCCCATCTCCACCTGCCTGCCCTGACCTGAGGTCTGATCACAGCGGGACCTCTAGGTGATCCACAGCCCGAAAGCTGTTCCCGCCCCAGGCTTCTCCCTTCTGGTCCCTCTTCCCCACACATGAAGGGGAGGGGACGTGGGCTGCACAGGGATGGCGCACAGAGGTGGCCTGGCCTGAATGGGTCTGACCCAGACCATCTTGTGTTACCTGAGGCCAAAAGGTAGGAAGTGGATAGATACGTCGAGAAGGACGGTTGAACAAACGTCGGAGCTGTCCGAAAAAGCTCTCACTGCCGGGTCTCCCGAAGCAAGAGCACCAATCACGGGGAAAACAGGAAGAAAACATCTTGCACTGGCAAATGCCTCTTGGCAAGTGAGCTGCCTGATGGGCTAAATGTGGTTGCCTGGTTACGGGGGTTGCAAGTCCTATTGGATAGTGACTTCATACCTGGGATTGTCATCCCTGAGTCTCCTCATCTCATGACAGCTATGCAAGTAGTCCTGTGTGCTGCTGTCTGCAGACCTCTCTTCTCCATGAAACACCTTATCTGTGCACAGTGGCACCAGCACACCCCTCTGCCCAGCCCCCTAGGAGCTCTGGGTGCAGCCAGGGTCCCAGATTTGAGGAAACCGATCTTGGTACAGACTCAACCCCTCATTCTTACCTCTTCTTGATCCTGGATAAGTCATTGTGCCTGTCAGGGCCCGTCTCTCTCCTGCCTGCACAATGGGTTATGGAGCAAGAGCTTCTTAGGGCTGTTCAGACTCCTGTGGGGGAGGAGCTGTAAAGTAGGAGGAGAACAGTCACATGTAGGTAGTGCCTCCAACCTCTTTTTTCTTCCTGTTGTCACCTCCTCTGTGTCTGCTTTTCTTCTAATCCCACTCAAGGTCATCACATCGTGTGTGTGTGTGTGTGTGTGTGTGTGTGTCTGTGTGTGTGTACATGCCAGTGCCCGCTTTCTGGATCCCAGAATAGAACGGCCCCCACATAGGGAGGAACAGGCAGGAGCTGCCCAGCATGTCAGGATTTCTAATTTTCAGACCGACTCTTTGGAAGGTGGGAGCCTTGGCCTAGAAGGCCTGCACATTCCTGAACTCTGGGCTCTGAATGGCATGTACCCTGGCCAATCACTGCCTGACTACGGGCTTCAGTTTCCCAATTATCCAATGAGGGTGTGATGCACAACTACTAAACCATGAGCCGAGCATAAGGGGACCCGGCTTTCTCTACTGTGGGTGGGTTGTGGACAGAGGTGCACCATCGTGATTCCAGATCTGGTCGACCTTTCAGAAAAATACTATAGAGGATGCCAAGTGCCCACCGTCTGCCCCATGCCATCTCCATGTCTGCACACGATTCCACCAGCACAACTTTTTCCAGAGCCCTGAGGAAACCGGGGGGCACCTAGGACCCCACCTTTGAGGACACAGCAGGGTTTGTCCCAGGCCCTGCATTCTGACCGTCTGTGATCCTGGGCAAGGCATAGACCTCTCGGGTCACCGGTTCTCTCCTCAGTGACTCCCCATGGTCTCCACCTTCCTCGTGTGGTGTGAATGTGTGCCTCCCCGTAAGTGTGGGTGTCAGTAGTGACTCCATAGAAGACGGCAACGGGATCCAACATGACCTCCATGATTTGGTTCTAAAAGTCAGTGCCTGGCCCGGCCAGAGTGGTTGAGCATCATCCTGTGCACTGAAGGATTGCTGTTCGGTTCCTATCAGGGCACATACCGAGGTTGTGGGTTTGATCCCTAGTCAGGGTACACAGGAGGCAACCAATTAATGATTCTCTCTCACATTGATGTTTCTCTCTCTCTTCTCTCTCTCTCTCTCTCTCTCTCTCTCTCTCTCTCTCCTCTCTCAATTTTTTGAAAAAAACTAATAATTTTAATGCAATCCATTTTATTTATTTTTTAAAATTGTTTTTGTTCAAAGTGTTACATATGTCCCCCTTTTTCCCCATTGATCACTTCTAGTTGATCTCTGCCCCCCCTCCCCAGGCCTTCACCACCCTATTTTCTGTGGCCCTGGGTTATGTATATATGATTACAAGTTCTTTGGTTGGTCTCTTCCTACACTGAAAAGTGTTTTAAAAGTTGCTGCTTGCCCACTTGCTCACTCTGATCTGGTCTCTCTCTCTCTCTCTCTCTCTCTCCACTGAGGAATAAGTCTCTGTGCTGTGAGTAGCTATCTGGAGAGACTGATATGATCTAGCACTGAATGAGACCAACAGATAGAGAGGAAGTCAGGCCTTCCATCCAAACTGAATCCCAAAGATCCAACTCCCCTGAGTGAGCACGGACCCTCAGTGACACAGATCCTGCCTCTGGTGAGACCACAGAAGTCCCAGCTGAGCTATAAGGGATTCCTCGTCACAGACGTGTGAGCTAATAAGTGTGTGTTGGTTAAGTCTCTAGTGTGGGGTAACTCTCAGCAATAGGTCACTAGCACAGTTGTCCCACCCCAGGCCCTGGGCCTGCCCTCCTATATCCCTCGTTTTCTCCTCCCAGTTCCCTCCAGCCCCCGCCCCTCATTTCTAACACCCTCTGCCTCCAGTTTGGAGGATGGCTGTGAAACTTAGAAAGCACCCTGCAAAGTAGAGCCAACCTGAAAAGTGTAATTTGAAATAGGAAACAGCTTCTGTTGAGAACACAGTTCTGAGCTTCCAAGGTAAGGAGACGCTCCACGCAAGGCAGGCGGCTGCCCCTCCAGACCCATTGCTAGTGCGCGCAAGTGCACTGCCGTCACCATGGGCCTCTAAGGTAGACCTGCCCCCTGATTCCCAGACCTCATTTAATTTCACAGGCCTTCATCGGCTGCCATTGTGAAATCAGGATGAAGAGGGCAGACAAGAACTTATTCATCTTTCTGGTTTAGGAATCGCATCCTAAAGAGCCTGTGCAATGTTCCCGCGATGGGCTCACGTTCTCAGTGCTTATGGCCCTCAGTGTCAGCGGTAGGTCTCATCAGACTCCATTCGAATTTCCTTTCTCTCCGTGTCAACCTACAGGGCTGATCTCCTTGAGAGCAGGGACCCTGGGTGTGGTCCACAGTGAATACCCATTTGTCCTGAGACAGTGTCGCTTGTGCCATGGCGGGTGCCGTACAAGGCTGTAGTCTATCCTCACCAGGGGGTTCAGAGCACTGAAGAGGACTGATGTAAAAGGAGAAGCCAGGCTGTCTTCACAACCTTGTTCAGCCTTCGAGTGTCAGAAAGAATGGCTGCTGGGCTCTGATGAGACAGAAGAGCATCAGGAAAAACCCAGCTGAACCACAGTTCAGGGGCTGTGGGCAGGGAGAGGCTCTGACCCCAGAGGAGATTTGGAAGCTGTGACTCTGGAGGAGATGAGTGTGGACCCTGGGCCCTGGGACATTCCCTGTCGCCTCTTCAGTGCTGTGGGCCAACAGAGGAGATGATCAGAATGCTGCTCAGTGTGCGTGGAGCAGGGTGGACTTTCTGTCCAGGTGCAGGTGGCAGTCAGGGTTCAGGAACTGCCTGCTGCTGGTTAGACCCTACAGCATTCTGCAACGTGGACGCCAGGGGGCGCTTAGGACCACGCTTTGTCCATGTGCTGGTGGGAGATGAAGTTAAATGAAATGTGGGTTCCCAGGGGCAGCCCTGACATAAAGGTGCCTGCCCCAATGCTCGTCGGTCAATTTCCCCCAAAGTCCCATTGTCCTGGGCCTCAAGAACGTCACATCCTTAGAGCAGAAGGCTCCTGAGAGACTAATTATTTCCAAACTATGACTCATAGTTACACGACTCACACCCAGAAGAAACAGACTTGCTCAAGGCTCTGAAGGATTGTAGAGTTAAATTTTATAGAATCTAAAATAAATTTATGTTTAAGAGTATTTCATTACATTTTCTTTAATTAGTCTTTATGTTACTGAATAGTATAAGAAACATACAGCAAAGTTATAATCATGTATATGATAAACACAAATATTTTAAAACTTCATATAAAGGAGGGGAGGGAGCCCTCTGTCCTGGCAGCGGACACACGCTGTGGCCCAGGATCTAGGACCTCAGGTTCTGAAGGAGCTGAGGCGAGTTTCTCAAATGCTGCAGGTGGTTCCACATCTGGAATTTCAGTGACAGCTGTGCCTGGCGCCTGCTCTGGCTCAGGAGAGGGCACCAGAGTTGGCGGTTCCTCTTTAGGTGTTTCTGGATCTTGCTCTGGAGCTGCTTCTGTAGATCCAGGAAAAGAACATGTTACCACCATGACTGCCTTTTGTGTGCCTTCCAAGGAAGGGACCTCCCATCTCCATCCCTGAAGTCCCAGTTCAAGCCCCCACCCCAGGACGTCCTCCTACTGCAGGCCCTGGGCACTGACCTGAGCGGCTCTGTGCTCCTGCCTAAGCCCAGCCTCTAGGAGCTCTTCTCTGTGTGGGCAGCCACATCCCCTCCCCTCACACACACCACCCAATCCACATGCACAGCTCTCTGACTCCTTCCATTTTTGTGAGGAGAAGCCCTCAGACCACTGCCCTCTTTCAGAAATCTTGCAGACCCAGGGTGTTGCCACCTTCTCCAAGTCACAGTCCCCATACTCCCCTTAAGGCTCTCATCCAAAGCCCATTCACTTTTTCTGCTGGTCTAGAGATCCACTTTCTGCTTCACAGTACGTGTAGATCAGCGATACTTTGAGGTAGATGTCACATCGACTGTGATGTCGACGCTACCTGCCTGTGCAGCCCAGTGTGACTGAGTCACTCCTGACTAGAAGGAAGCGCTGGAGTGCAGTCCTGGGGCAGCGCATTTGCTGAATGAATGAGCCCAAACCACCCCCATCTCAGATAGCTGCGTGAGCCTGGGGTCCCCCTGCTCACCCCTAGAATTTCTAATCTGGCTTCACCCAGGACAGGGACCCCTAATGGAATCTTAAACGTCTTTATCAAAAGAGAAAATAGCTTAGCCTAAGGCATGAGAATCACAAATAAGGCAGGAGCTTGGTTAAGGAGAAGAGAAAATGGCCAATAGGAACAACCACAGCCCCTCCAGCACACCTCTCCAGTGTCCAGTTTCCAGTGGGCCTTTTCCCAGGGGGACCCTCCCAATAACCCCATGAGGCTGGGCCTAGGCACTCCCCATGTTCAGAGAAAAAACACTCTGATAGGTGCAGTGACCTGAAGACTCACAGCAAGCAGGCGGCTGAGTGACCACTGTGCTGTGGAGGGGCAGGGCTCACCTGGTACGTGGTTGGTCCCACACACATTGGTTAGTCCCGAATGTTCTGTATTAACACAGATGGGTGGGTGGGACCAAGGTGGGGAAGCTGCCTAGGAAGCTAGTCACCAAGGATAGGACCAGTTTATCTAATCCATGTTCCTGGGCAGTCTGCAAGGTACAGATATATATACATATATATACCCTCTGAGGGTCAAGTTTATTTGGAATCCAGAGTGAGTGGTGCTGGGGCCACTTGGCTGGTTGGCAGCTGAGGCCCAGGGCTGGACTGACAGGTCTCCATGATAGGCTCAGGATGCCCCCAATGGGAGGCCAGCCCTTGGCCTCTGGCCACCCAGCTCTGAGTCCGGGCACAGGGTGGAGCCAGCTCCCTGGGAAGCAGAGTCCTGGCTCCAGGAAGGGCAGGTGGAGAAGGTGAGGACAGTTCTCCCTGGGTGGGTCAGGGTCCAGAAAAACAGACTTGCTCAAAGCTCTGAGGGTTTATAGGCTTAAATTTTATAGAGTCTAAATTAAAGTAATATTTGGTAGTATTTCAGTAAATGTTTTCAACAGTACACTGTATGTTATTAAATATCATAAAAGTATAGTAAAATTATAAGTATATGTAACATGAAGAGAAAACTTCTAACACTACATCTAAATGGGGGTAGGGGGGCGCCCTCTCTGCCGTGGCTGCTGACACGCGCTGTGGCCCGGGATCTGGCACCACAGGCCTCGCAGGAACTGGGGTGAGTTGCTCCAATGCTGCAGGTGGTTCTTCTGCCTCTTGAAGTTCAGTGAAAGCTGGGCCTGGATCCGGCTCTGGCTCTGGAGAGGCCACTAGGGTGGCGTTGCCGCTTGAGGGTTTTCCTGATGTTGTTCTGGAGCTGGTTCTGTAGATGCAAGAAGAGGACATGTTACCACCCTCACTGCCTTTTGTGTGCCTTCCAAGGGCACACTCACCCACACCACCCCCAGAGGCCTCCTCCTCCTCCTGTCTCGGCCTCAGTGGGCTCAGGTGCTCCCGCTGTGAATGGAGGCACTGGGCCTGCTTTGGCAGGTGGGAGACTGGAAAGTTGAGCTCTAGGGAAGCCGACAGCATCATCAGGCTGGGAAATTCTGGCGGTGCTGGTCCAGCCCGATGCCCAGGATGCAGGAGATGGCCCTGGGGAGAGAGATAAGTTGAAAGCAGAGTCTGAGGCCTGGCCTTTCCTTCGACACGGCCCTCCCAGAGCACCACTCAGAGAGCCTGGGGTCCTGTGCCTGCTGCTCCTGCCCATCCAGAAGCCAGACCTACTCCTTGTCCACCTTCAACCTGGCAGTCCTGGCAGAGAGTGCGTAGTAACCCAGGAGTCAGAGAATTTTCTGAGAGGCTGACTCTGCCCCTGGGCTCCCACTGCTCTCCCACACCACCCAAATCCTAACTGAGAGTCTGGGTCAATGAGGGAACCACCTGTCCCCTTCTTCAGGGGAACCTGACATGCTCTCTCAGTGTCCCTGTCCCCTCCCATACCTTCCCACCGAAATGTCAACTCCATGAGGGCAGGGAGGGCTGGTGTCTACTCTGCTCATGTCACTCATTAGCACACAGTAGGTGCTCCAGGAATAGCTGACCAATGAGCAAACAAATGAACTCTGTCTCCGTCCTTGGCTTCCCAGGGCCTTCCTATCACCTCAAACTTTGGCTCCTGCACCTACATGCTGCATAACTCTCTAGCTCCCCTGTGAGGTTCTTTGCCTCCCACTGAAACTCAACTCCCTCAGGGCTGGGTACACTTGCCAAGCTGGCCCTGAGGAGGTGCTACCAAATCAGTGAGCATGATCCCTGATTAGGGGTGCAGGCAGACTTGGATTAGGATTGGACGGCTATGAATTTTCTGAGAGGCTGACTCTGCCCCTGGGCTCCCACTGCTCTCCCACACCACCCAAATCCACACGCAGAGCTCTCTGACTGTTGTCCTCATTCTAGGAGGAGCCTTCAGACCTCTGTCCTCTTGCAGAAATCCCACCATGTGTGGCATCCAGGGTTCTGCCAGAACCTTGAATTCACAGTCCCCATACTCCCCTCAGGGCTCTGACCCAAAAGCGACTCACGTTTTCTGCTGGAACACAGGTTCACCTTCCTCTTCACAATACGGGAAGATGCAGCCACAGGGAGAGGAGGCGCGGAGGATGTCACATCGGCTGTCCTGTGGACACTCCGAGCCTGTGCAGCCTAGTGTGACTGAGTTGCTCCCGACTAGAGGGAAGCTCTACCGTACAGGCTTGTGGTTTGCTCTGTGCACTGGATTATGGTCAGTGCCTACAGATGTGTCTGAACCTGGAAGACTCTGATATATTTGCTGAATGAATGAGCCCAAACCAGCCCCATCACAGATAGTTGGGGGACCCTGGGCCCCACTGCTCACCCCTGGGGTTTTTGCTCTGGCTGCAACCAGGACAGGGACCCATAACAGAACCTCCAGTCACTTTATGACATGAGACAAGAGCTTAGCCCTGGGCCCGGAAAGAATCACATATGAGGAAGAGAAAGGAACAATTAGCACAACCACAGCCCCTGCTGCAGACCTATCCCCTGTCCAGGCACCCACAGAAAGCTTTAGGGGAACACCCTACAGGTCCCAACAAAAACCTATGATGTTGCTCCTTGATTTACCTCATGTTCTTAGAAACAAACACTCAGAGGGATGCAGTGATCTGAGAGTTCACAGCCAGCAAGGGGCCAAATGACCACTGTGCTGTGGAGGGGCAGGTTGCTCACCTTGTAAATAGTTGGTACAACCGTTGGGTGGCAGCAAATGGTCTTTGATAACCTGAAGAGGTAGGGACGAAGGTGGGTCGCTGCCCAGCGAGGAGGGCACTGGTTTGTCCAGCCCGTGTGCCTGTGTGATCTGCACCATACAGCTCTTTCTATGTCGCCCTGTGAGACCGGAGTTCATTGGGAACCATAAGTGGATGGTGCTGGGGCCACTTGGCTGGTTGGCAGCTGGGGTCCAAGGCTGGGCTGGCTGGCCTCCGTGTCGTGCTGCAGATACTCCAATGGGAGCCCAGCCCTTTGCCTCTGTCCGCCCAGCTCTGAGTCTGGACACCAGCTGGTGCCAGCTCCCAGGGCTAAGCTGAGCCCTGGTTCCCAGGAAGGGCAGGTCTCCAAGGCCAGAACCCTTCTCACTGACAGTGCTGGGGGTCCTGAGGCCAAAACACACCTTCCATGATGCTCCATCTCAACTATGATGTCCTGACCTCCCACCTGCCGGAGTGTTCTGGTTATTGAACAGACCATTTGGGGGTCCCAGTGAGGGCAACCCCCTTAGGTTCCAGGCTGTGAGCGCATGCAAACTCAAAACAGTTTCTCTGTGTTTCCACGGTCTGTGTCGATAATTAACTGAACTGTTGACAGAAAAGCAGCTGGGTCCTCCTGGGCTTGGCCCAGGCAGGGTGAAGGGCAGGGGGAGGGGCGGGGCTAGAAGGTGGAATTGTTGTGTTCGAAGATGCAGACTGGGAAGTGCTTGACGTGGGAGGACCACTGGGCTGCCAGCTGGAAGAACGTCACGTCGTTCCACTCCACGCCGTCAATGAGGACCCGCTGCCTGTGCTCCTGGTTCTGGGCAGAGCAGACCAAGCGGCCAATGCCCTGGATGCACTGGCTTTTGGACTCCAAGTCTGGGCCCTTGTCTTTCTTGGACAAAGACATCACCTTCTTTTTCTTCTCCTCGGTGATCACAGTCATGGACATTGTGAGAGTGGCTGCAGCCTCGCCGCTGCTGGGCAGCCTGCTGACCTGGAGAGACCGGAAGGTGCCCCGGAGTGTGTTTTTGGTGGCAGGCAGGTCTCCCTTCTCCTCGTTCCTCTTCCTGTTGGTGGGCTGGGCTGCCTCCCAGTAATCCACCTGCAACTCCATCAGCTCAGCACCCACACTCTGGCCGGGGGAGGACGGGCCCCCACTCACTGACGACAAGGAAATTAGCTTGTGTGTGGCCTCCCTGGCGGTGGACAGAAGCACATTGGAGCATGAGGGGACGGCTTCAGCTGAGTCTCCTGAAGTGGCTGAAATTGGCTCCACTCTTCCAACTTTCACTGCCCACACAAAGGGAATGAACTTCTGTGAGGACAGCTCGTCCGGGCTCTTCGGCTTCGAGATGAGCATGGCCTCTGCGATGGGCAGCTGGAGGACACAGTTGGCCCCTGTGAGGTACTCTCTGATTTTCAACACAATGTTCTGCACAGCATCCTGGGAATCCAGGTGGTAGAGCAGTTCCCACCAGGCCAGGTCCCGTAGGAGTTTGTGGTAGCGGCAATCCACGGAGCCCAGGTACCTGGCCAGGGGGTGGGAACCCAGTGGGATGACCAGGAAGCGCATGTGGTCCAGCCAGTCCGGGGCCTTGTGGGACAGCTGCTCCACAAAGGCCCGCAGCACGGTGCTGAAGTACTGCTGGTCCCCCCGCCACCGCGATCTTCACTGGCATTGTGGCCTCGGTATTGCAGTTGCGGTATCTTTGTATCCAGGAGATGATGGAGCTGAAGGCCTCCTGGACATCCACCATGGAGCCGGTGCACACGACGGGCAGCGTGTGCTGCTGCAGGACGTCCGACAGGCACTGCCCCTGCCTGTCGGAGGTGTTGATGAGGATGATGTTCTTGGGCAGATAGTCGTTGGAGATGAGGCTGTGGTTCAGTTGGTCGAACACAGTCTTCCTGGGGACCTGCAGTTGGCTCTGTGGGACTGGACAGCGCTCCTTGACCAGGCTGTTGGACGACTCATTCAGGGACCTGCTCCAGCCCCGGCGGGCAGGCTGCTTCCCCTTGGAGCTGGTGGAAGGGATGACCAGAGACTCGGTCTTGGTGGTGCGCCTCTTAGTGAGCATGTCCTGGCCAGAGGTCCCTGCCTCCGGGCTGTCCCCAGGCTGTGCCGGCTGCGGCCCAGGGTTGGGCATGCTGTGGGCCACCCACTCGGAGTCACTGTCGCTTGACAGGCTTTCACAGTATAATCTGGGCCTGTGGGTCCTGAGGACTCTGTCGTCCTCCTCCATATCTGGGCTGGACAGGCTTTCAGAATATGTCATGGGCTCAGGCATGGGAGGGGTTGGGAGACGGTCATCATCCTCCATGTCTGAGCCACTGTCGCCGGGGCACACCACGCTCTCAAACAGAAAGGCCAGGTCTTTGTCCACATCGGGGACTTGCTCCTCAGACTCCTGCTCCGAGTCCAGGACCTCCACCGTCATTTGGTACCTGCCCAGCCACTCTGCGACTCTCTGCTGGTAGTTCTGTTGCCTGATGGTGGATCTCCTCCTTCCTATCGGGTTCTCCAGGTCCAAGTCATCCTGGTCCAGGTCATGCCTGTGGGCGGCATTATAGCTGACCTTCAGCTCAGACTCTCCCTCAGAGAAGCTATGCGTGGCCTCCGCCCTGGTGCCGGCCGGCATGGCGTTGTCCAGATGGTCGATGGTCTGGCTGGATAGGGACAAGATCCAGCTCTTGACCACCTCAGCGGTGCGTGGGGTGCTGTAGCCCATCAAATCAGAGACATTGCCACTGAACAGCTGACCGCCTGGGCCCTGGGTCTTCATGGGCATGTTGGCCGGCGGAGGAGGCTCATTCTGCCTCCGGGCACTGTGTAAGCTCCTCGTCTCCGTCTGCCAGCTGGAGTGTGACAATCCTTCAAAGTATTGTCTGGTCTTGGGCTTGGTGTTGCTGAGGATGCTGCTATCATCCTCTATGTCTGGGCCACTGTTGCTGGGATTCTCAAGGATGTCAGAGAGAAGGTCCAGGTCCTCCTCCATCTCGGGGGCATGCTCTGTAGGGTCCTGATCCGAGTCCAGGACCTCTTCTGACATGTTGGACCTGGGAAGCAGTGCCATGACTTTCTGCTTCAAGTTTTGTTGCAGGCATTGCTGCTGCTTCTTGGGCTGCTCCAGGTCAAAGTCAGCTTCTTCCAGGTCCTGCCTGTGTGTGAGATTGTAGCTGGCGTCCAGCTCAGTGAAGCTTTCAGATTTCCCCTCCATGTAGCTATCCATGGACTTGGCCTTGGGGCTGCCCTGCATGCTGCCATCCTCGTCGTCGATGGGCTGACTGGACAGGGAGGAGATCCAGATCTCAGCCACTGTGATGGAGGACCCCTGGATCCTGCTGCTGAGGCTCAGCACCTGGCCACAGTCGGGGGGTCGCTGCATCACCTCGGCCATATGGATGGCACCTCTGGCCAGTGTCTTGTAGCCCAGGATGGTCCGGTTGTTATTGCACTTCCTCTGCTGCAGCATGATCTGCAGCTTGTTGCCTCCTCTCTTGAGGAAGTGGGGGTACTCCAGGGAGAAGGTCAGCACCAGGTCAGTCTCCACTGGTCCGCTGCTGGGCAGCACAATCTCGTGGGATCTCAAGATGCCCTTGGAGCCCTGCATCTGCACTGCTATCACCATGGAGATGAGCTCCTTCTCCAGCTCCTTCAAGACCACCAGCTTCTTTAAAGTGAAGGTGCACAATCTGGGCACGCAGCTAGGTCTGGAGCAGTCCACCTCCCAGGTAGAGAAGAAAGTCATGGGCACTGGTGTGTTGGGCACAGTGGGCGAGCGGGCCAGGCCCACAGGTGGCGAGGAAGCTGCAGCTGCTTCCAGCGTACAGGTACTTGATGGTTTCTCCCCCTGTGGTGGGACAGAGGAGGGACATGATTGGTGGCAAGAGGTGGGGCCCAATGATCGAAGGAGAGAGTAAATGACACATAGTCACACGCTCATCTGTGACTAGCACAGGTAAGGCCTGCATGGTGGCCTTTCAAACTCAGAGACATAAATTAACCACAAAGTTAGCCTGAAGTTAAAACTTGTTACCTAAACGCTGTTTATGGTGAATAGTCATGTGCTAGGCCAGTGTCTTCCCTGACAAAGGTCAATCTTTACCTTAACTGAGCCTGTCTGTTGTCTTTTGGCATCTGTGATAACATACCTTTGGAATGTTAAAGGAATTTCCCTTTTTCTCATCACCTAGGAGCACAGGCACTGCTCTGTGCTCTGCACAGACCTCAAAGCTGCTCATTCCTATTGAGTTCATTGCTAACTATCCTGTGAGCACCTGTATAAGTGAGGTATGTGTCTCTCATTTTACTTTTTATCTAATCCCAGAGATTTCCCTGCTTTGCTTTCTCCTGCCTCCCTAAGCAATGGATTTCATGTGACCCACATACATCTCCACTTTTGATTGTATGTGTAAAAGCAGGTGCAATACTGCCATTCTTGGAGCACTACCTCAATACAGTGAGATTCTGTTTTCCGGCCACTGTTGACAGTTGGGCTCCAATAAACTCACAAAAGTTCTGCACAGGGTTGAATGCTGCCCACATGGATATTTACTTGGCTTACTGAGGCAAAGGTCACACAGGAACGCCCTGCAGACCCAGACCCGGCCTAAGATCCAGCAACGGGCCCGTTGGGCCTCCAGTTCCCTGCCAGTCAGGTGAATTTGGCCGAGTTATCTCTTGAATCCAGAACCTTCCTTTGCTTGTGATAGAGGGTTCGACTTTAGTTAAGCTGTACTTTTAAATCCCCAAGGTGGAACGAAGGTTAAGGGTTGACAGAATCAAGGCTAAGGAGAGACAAGAGGAAACTTTTTTAGAAAAAGTAAACAAACAAACAAAAGAAGCATGGGGTTGCTCCAAGGGTGTTTCCCCTTCTCACTGTTAGTTTGGGAGAACTTGAAATTATCATAAAAGAGGAAGCTACTAAGGCTCCTGTAGATACTGGGGCTATCTTATTTTTCTTAACCGCACCCACTAATTGTTTCTCCATCAGACTAAAACTTCTGTACAAAAATGTCTGTTTTTTAATCAAAACCTGTTTCCTTTCAACCAGGGGTTGTTATGGACCCATATATATATATATAGTTTGCTAATGAAATCTTTCCCAATTCACCTGATAGTTGAGGTTTTTTTTTCTTTTATATGAAATCAGTGATGCCTACATATGCTTTTCCCAGGATAGTTATATATTTAGAATAAATGAACCAGATACTGAACCAAAAGGGAAAGTAATGATTTTAAAGGAACCTTCCAGGAGGAAACTAACCTTGAGACTGACCGAAGGTTTGGTAATCATCTTTTCTTTATTAGTATCTTCCACCAGAGCCTGAGAGATGGCTTAACAGGGCACCCCCCCTATTCAGAATGTCTCCAGACAGCTCAGAGACATGCAAACATGTCTCTAACACTGGGCTTGCTCATAGGTCTCTCTATAGATGCGGAACCAGCCCACAGTGACTTGAGAGTCCTCTTATGGAGTACATACTCACCAAGTGGGAGAAACTTGACCCTGAGTCCCCCAAGGAAGAAGCCAATCTTCTTTTGTTACACCACCTACCTGGTCCCAATATAAAGTGTGTAATAGAGAGGTTTGGCACCATTAATTTTAAGACTATCATGCAGCTAGAACCTGTTTTTCATTCCCAAGGGAGATGGACAGAGGTTTCATATACCTGAAAGCCTTTATACCTCTCAGAGGTGTGTGCTTTCTGGAAGCTAGAAAAATGTTCCCAAATAGAAGGAAACATTCCCAAAATGGGCGAATGAATTTGTCAGTCCCTTGCCAACATTTGGGTGGCAACCCAGTCCCTGGGGTATTGAAAATGACTATCCTTGTTTTACGAATGAAGTTTTCAAGGGGCCAGAGGTTTGGCTGCAGAAGCAATTCAAAGCCCACCAAATCCTTTTACCTTCCCCAAACCACCCCCCTAATTCATTTCAGAAACTTATAGATAACTCGAGGCCCAGTGCACAACATTCGTGCACTTGGGGGGTGGGGGGGTTCCTGTAGATAGGCCTGCGCCCTTTAGCAGTCTGGGAGTCCTCAGGGGCTGTCCAACTCACGACTTAGGCCCGCTCCTCGCCTCCCTCCTCCCTGCCCCCCAGTGCACTGACCACAAGGGGGCAGCTCCTGCATTGAGTGTCTGCCCCCTCGTGGTCAGTGTGCATCATAGTGACTGTTCTGCCATTAGGTCGATTTGCATATTACCCTTTTATTATATAGGATTGGCTTCATGCAACCAAAGTCCCAGAACCTTTGAAGTGAAAATACCTGAGTTCATTTTTTAAAATAAAACTACAAATCTCTGGAAGGTATGTCTGATCCCAATAGAAAAAAAATACCTCATCCACCTACACAAATCACTTTAGCTTATTGCAACTATTTCTTTCTAACTTAGTAAATTTTAATGAAAGTTATTGAATAACTAGATATTTTGAAATAACATGAAATACTGAAACATTTATTGCAAGACAAGTTAACCTGCTTTTGGGTTTTTTAATACATAAGGTTTATAAAATGGGTTTGCAGCTGTTGATATAATGACTTGTGTTTTGTTGAAGATGTGTTTCTTGGAAGTGAGAGTGTGATTAAAATATGTTCACCAACGTCAATCTAAGGAATGCTGGTTGTTCACTTTTGTGCTTATCATTGGGGAAAGTAAGGCTCCTAAGAGTTAAAAGTTCCAGTTAAGTTGGAGAAATTATATAGTTGTGATAATAAAAGGCTTGAGGTAGGGAGAGTCATAGTTGAAGGAAAAGGACAAATGTAAGTTCCTGTAAGGAGAGTTATTTCTGAATGGGTAAGAAGGTTTGTGAAAGTAGAGAAAAGGTTTGTAAAAGGGGGTACAGGCTATAAAATTTTGTGAACGTTTGAACTTTATAAAAAAATTCTTGCATTTTCTCTGTACAAATTAGTAATTCAAATTATGTGTATGGTCTGTATGTGATGTGTTCATCTATGTGATATGTATGGTGAATTTTCAGCCTCCAGATGGCATTACTAGCATATAGTCTTTTAGTGGCCTAAAAAGATTAAATACTTATGTAAATGAAGGCAAATTCTGTAGTCTGGACAAAATATTTAATATTAAAACTGTTTCTAAGTGTGATTAATGTCTTTCAGAGTTATTTCCATGAGTCTGTGTTTGCTTTACTTCGATTTACAAAACGTCCAGGCTGTAAGCTTTTGTGTATGTATATTTGCAACCTTCACAAAGTTTCCAGTTTAAGAGACTTTTTAAACCAGCGGTTCTCAACCTGTGGGTCGAGACCCCTTCGGCGGTTGAACGACCCTTTCACAGGGGTCGCCTAAGACCATCCTGCATATTAGATATGTACATTAGGATTCATAACAGTAGCAACATTACTGTTATGAAGTAGCAACGAAAATAATTTTATGGTTGGGTCACAACATGAGGAACTGTATTTAAAGGGCCAGAAGGTTGAGAACTACTGTAATTTAAACAAAAGAATGACTTTGAGTTAATTCTAATGGGCCCTGGAATACTTCAAGGATTTCTTCTGTATCCTTATTGAAGGAATGTTTTTAAACTAAATTAGGCCTATTTTATATGCTTGAAATTACATGGGAAGCTTAGCTAAATTAAAAAATAAAAATGGCTGATCTATTTGTGTACATATGCTTTTATTACAATGGATGTTCTAAAGATTTCAACCTGCTGTATGAGGGACCCACCCACCAAGATTCAAAGAAAAGGTCAAATAGGAAGCTCTCAGGGGTAACAGTTCACTTGTCAGTGACACCAGTCCAGCCAAGAGGGATGGTTCCCTGTGAGGGCGTCTGGCAGTGGGACTCCAGATATTTGCGGCACAAACATTGGAAGTTTATGAATTATTTCCAGTGCTCAATACAAGAAGCCATGGACAATGTTTTAAAATCTTACATATTATTTGTTCTTCTATAATTGAAATTATGCATTGAATCTAAATATACATGTACTTATATATATATAATATTATTCTCTCTCATTTTACAGAAATTATTTTCCAAAAATTAATGTCTTAAAATGTTAAAGCTTACTAAACAAGCAAAGTTTTTTTTATCAATTGCATTATAATCAAATCTATAACCATGCCACTTTGTTTTGTCATTCATAGACAGTTATTGTTTTACTCTACTGCATTTTCAAATATGTTACATCTTTAGAAAAATCCCTGAAAAGAACTCTGACTTATTCCAGATTAAGGTTTCTAAGCAGGTCACAACTTTGAACTGAATGAAGAAGTATAGAACTCCAAGGAACAACTGAATTTATGAAAATACTGGCAAATAATCAGGATAAACCAAAAAAATGGGTATGGGACTAAATGAAGTGAAGATGATTATTGTTGTTATGACTCTGTTTAAAATACTGCTAATTTTTAAAATTTTTTCTTTTCAAAAATATAAGGAAAACTAGAAGCAGACATTCTACATTACTATCAATGACTCACTAAGGTTACAGGGAATGATAAATCAGTGACATTCATTTCACAGTACTCCCAAGAGACAAAGACTTCAAAGACCAAAACATACAACCAGGAGATTTTTGTTTATTGAAACACATTCATTAAAGACTCTCTCCAACGTGTTAAAAAGGACCTTACCTTATCAGAGGCCTAACCACAGATGGACATCTGTCTCTGACACTGGTCTCCATCCACCATGGACATTGAAGACTTGTCAAGGATGAGAAACCACTGGCCATGGGGGCCGACAGCTTCCCCAAGAAGTCAGCAAGGCCTGGATGCTCACAAATTACTGCTGCTCAAACCTTGTTCTTACTTCACTTCATTGTTATTGATTAAATGTACATCAGATGATTTTATATAGTTATTACCCTCCTTATGGTTTTCTAATGGAAACAATATCTATCTCCCCAGGCCCCTCACTTATTAAATATGAAAAGTTGAATTTGGATACTGCTAATTTTTCCCACCTACTAGACAATGACATTCTGATGATCAGTTATGATAAGGAAAGAGTGGAGAGTCTTAATTCATCTGGCCAAACATAGCATAAGTACAAGGGACAGTGGATGAAGAAGGAAAACATATAATTAGCTTAGTAAACAATTATGATAATACATGGAAAGTGATTTTTGGTTGGTTGGGATGCTTATTACCTTCAGTCTAGCACTAAACATTTTTTATTCCTAAATGGTGTTAATGCTTTAATGCTGTTGCTTTTGTTCCTGGTATGTAAATGTTATACTACATGCAAAATACCAAAATGTAAGACAAGCAGCAAGAGGACTCTGCACATGGTAGCTCAAAATATAAAGTTGATCCAGAATATTTTTTAACAAGGACATGTAGGATGATCTCATGGCCTCCCATTCTCCTGCCTTTTTATTTTGAATAATAATTCCACCTTGAATGCCATTTAAGGTTATAGTCTTGCTCATCCCCAATGGTCCATTGTTTAGCACGACAAAATACTAACACTGATCATCAATGCATAATTTGTATTAATTTATGAACAAAAGGAATATGTATGGATGAAAAAAAGGGCCCCATGCTAACCTGACTAGCTCAGGGAAGTCCTGCCTGGAGGCCTTGCAAACTCAGAGACCTTAAGTAACTACAAAGGATGGTCTGAAATAAAACACTAACTGAAAGGAGCTCATGGTGGGTAGTCATGTCCTAGTCTGGCATCTTCCCTGACAAAGGTCAATCTTTACCGTAACTGAGCCTGTGTACGGCCTTTTTTCATCTCTGATAACACACCTTTAAATTATCAAAGGAATTTTCCTTATTTTGGACAACACAAGCACAGGCACCGCTCTGTGCTCTATGGAGAACACAAATCCCCTCGGTGTTATTGAGTTCATTGTTGACTTGAAACTATCCTACGTCCACCATTGTAAGAGAAGTATGTGCCTATCATTGTACCGTTTATCCCATCACAGAAGTTTCCCCACTTTGCTTTCTCCTCTCTCCGTAATCTATCACCATGGATTTCATGGAACCCACATAAGTCTGCACTTTTCTTGTAACTTATAAAATAAGATGCAAAATTGCCATTCTCTGGAGCATTCTCTCAAACCATTGAGATTTTGCTTGCCTGCAATTATTGACACTTTGGTTCAAAAAAAAACAAAACACGCAATACTTTTTCACAGCTTTGAAAGTTTTTCACGTTGATAAGAGAAAAGGTTCTTGGCAGGAAAAGTAGAATTGCAGGTGAGGAATAGGAAACACATTAGTATCTTAGGTCATTTCTTAGCAGAGGACGGACAGCACATGCTTGTATTAACAGTGCCACCCATGCGATTTCTGACAGAACATCCCAATGTAAGATGAGACACAGAGGCTTTTCCTGGGGTGGAGGGTTTGGATATTAGCACATGTGATATGTCCAGGGTGGCACTGTTGTCATGGCAACAGAAGGTTATAAGGTCCAGGTCCCACAGCAGTGAAGAGATGGATCGCCAGCCCTGATAACAGGTCCCCCTCTTGGTATGTTGTGCAGCCCAGGGAGACCCTAGCTCCTGACCTGCAGGAGACGGGGACACAGATTTCTTTGAAAACTGGACGCTAGGAGGGATCTCAGGGGAGTAGCAGGGAGCCTTCTGGAACCCAGGTCCAGTTGACTCCTGGGGTTCTGGAGTTTGGGTTCACTGGGCCCCTACACTCACCCTGAGGCCATGCTGCATACTTGTGGGTGTATCAGGTATCTGTGCCTCCTGCAGGGGCATGGAGTTGAGGACCCCATCTGTGGGCTCTGGTCCAGTCTCCTGTGTAGAGCTCTGTAAAGACAGTTCCCAGTCACCAGGGGGAAAGCCTCAGAGCCCTGTTTTTGTAGGTTCTCTGTCACACGCACACAGTGTGATCTGCTGAGACCTTCACTGGAGGAAAAGGCGGGACAGTCTGAGGCCTAGGACTCCCATTGGCACAGATAAGGGACCCTCTGGAAGCCCATCTCCACCTGCCTGCCCTGTCCTGGGGTGTGATCACAGCAGGACGTCTAGGTGATCCACTGCCCTGAAATCTGTTCCTGCCCCGGGGTTCTCCCTTCAGGTTCCTCTTCCCACCATGTGAAGGGAAGGGATGTGGGCTGTACAGGGGTGGCCCTCAGAGGAGGCTGGCCTGGCGTGAATGGGTCTGACCCAGGCCACCTTCTCTTACCTGAGGGGATCTTCTTGAAAACGGCCAGAGATGTCGGACACGAGTGTTAAACCGTCTACAGAATCTGGAACAACTCTCCCTGCAGGGTCTCCGGGAACCAGAGCCCCGATAACTGGGAACACAACAAGAGAACATGTTGAACTGTCAACTGCCTCTTGCCAAGTGAGTGGCGGTTGGGCAGTTGCTAGAAAGTGGGTACCTGGTTACGGGGTTCCGAGTTCTATTAGGAAGTGACCTCACTTCCTGGGATTGCCCCCTCTGACTCCCCTCACCTAATAACAGCTATAGACAGTGCTGTGGGCTGCTGACTGCTCACCCACCTTCTCCATGGAGCACCAACAGTGTACACAGTGACACCAACACACCCTCTCCACAGCCCCCTAGAAAGTCTGGGCGCAGTCAGGGTCTGAGAGTTGAGGAGACAGACCTGGGTTCAGATTCAACCCCTCATTCTTACCTCTTCTTGATCCTGGACAAGTCACTGTTCCTGTTAGGGCCTGTCTCTCCTGCCTACACAATGGATTATTGCAGCATGTGCTTCTTAGCGATGTTCAGGCTCATGTGGGTAGTAGCTATAAAGTAGGAGAAATATCACTTATCAGTAGTGCCTCCAACCTCCTTTTTCTTCCTATGTCACCTGTGTCTACTTTTCTTCTAACCCCAGCCAAAGTCATTAGATCTAGAGTGTGTGTGTGTGTGTGTGTGTGTGTGTGTGTGTGTGTGTATCCCAGAACTAAGCACCCTCGTGGTCCCCGGATACTGAGGAATAAGCAATCTGTCAGGATTTGTAAATTTGGAGACCAACTCTGTAGGAGAGTGTGGAGCCTTGGCCTGGAAGGCCTGAACACTCCTGAACTCTGGGCTCTGAATGTCGTGGACATTGGTACATTGGGCAGCATCTGCCGCTCTACTGAGGTCAGTTTCCCAATTTTCCACTGAGGTTGGGTTCAGAACTGCATACTAGGAAGCCTGAGCTCAGAAGACAGGGGCCCAGCTCCCTCCACCTGGGGGGGGGTTGTGGACAGAGGTACACAGCTGTGGGTTCCAAAGCTGAGCTCCTTTTCAATACTGAGGAAATGACCATCCTGCCTGGTGAGACACACATATTCTAGCTGGAAGGAAACAGGTTTTGATTAAAAAACAGATATTGGTTAAATATTCCTGCCATTTGTACAGAAGCTTTACTCTGAAGGAGAAGACAATTAGCTGGATGTGGTTAGGAACAAATAAAGTACCTCCAGTATCTACAGGGGTCTTCATGGCTTCCCTTTCTATGATAATTTCACCTGCTCCCAAACTATCAGTGAGAAGGGGAAACACCCTTGAGTCAACCTTATGCTTGTTTTTCTTAGTTTTCTATTCCTAAATCCTATTTTTGTTTCCTATAATCCTAACAGTGGACAGATTTCTTTTCAGGAATTTTCTTACACAACTTTTTTAATAATTGTGTTACATTTGCTCGCAGAAACCAGAATAGCCAGGATTACATGTTCTAACAATTATATGTCTTTGTGAACCCAGCAGGTTATAGAGAAAACAAGGAACAATTGCTGGTTCCTCCCTGGCTGAGAGCAGCTTTTCTCCAAAGGGAGCTGGTAGAATTCCTATTCTCATCTTTCCTTAAGTCAGTAGGGAGTGCTAGTGGAGGGGACTGTAGGGGAAGGAAGAAGGGAGGGGAAAGTGTGAAGGATATAGTGGGGGAGTTAGAAAAGGGGCGAGATGGGGTGTTGGCATTTAATAGCTTCAGAAGACTTCAGGGACAGTCCCTAAAATTTCTCATTCCTTTCTTTTTAAAAAATAATTTATCTGTGCTTCCCCTTAGACTCTCCTCATTTCCAAATCAAGATATGCTTCCGTTCATTCATTCAGTCTAATGTTAGAGCTGGCATTTTTCTAATTCTTATTGCATTCCAAAAAGGTAATTGAGCCGAGCCGGTTTGGCTCAGTGGATAGAGCGTCGGCCTGTGGACTCAAGGGTCCCGGGTTCGATTCCGGTCGGGGGCATGTGCCTTGGCTGCGGGCACATCCCCACTGGGGGGCGTGCAGGAGGCAGCTGATCGATCTCTCTCATCGATGTTTCTGGCTTTCTGTCCCTCTCCCTTCTTCTCTGTGGAAAATCAATAAAATATAAAAAAATAAAATAAAATAACTTTAAAAAAAAAAAAAAAAAAAAGGTAATTGAGGCACGCAAAGACAACTGCGTTCTGATGGATATCTTCTGTATAACATGCCGGAGAACATGCCAGAGAACACCATACAGGTCTGTGGCAAACAAGGAGGCCTCACACATCCTTCTCTCCTCCCCATCCCTGAGTGGAGGCGTGTCCTCCCCCAGCCAGGGCGATGGCGCCAAGCTGATGGAGCTGCAGGTGCATTACTGGATGGCAGTCCAGCCCACAGACAGGAAGAGAGACACAGAGAAAAAAGACCTGCCTACCGCCAACAACACACTCAAGTGCACCTTCCACTCTCTCCAGGTCAGCAGGCTGCCCAGCAGGGCTGAGCTGCAGCAACACCCACTATCTCCATGATGGTGGCACCAAGGAGAAGAAGAAGCAAGCACTGGTTTTGCCCAAGAAAACCAAGGACAAGGTCATGGAGTCCAAAAGCCAGTGTGTGTGGAGGGCACAAGCCTCCTGACCTGCAGGGCCAAACACCAGCAGAACATGCTGCGGGTCCTCATCAAAGGTGTGGTGTGGAATGACATGAAGTTCTTCCAGCTGGCAGCCCAGGATGGCGGAACGACCAGTGGAATGACTGGTCGCTATGACATGACCACCAGGAGCTGCCCCCAGACTGCAGGCCTCAGGCCAGCCAAGGGGGGCCAGGAGGGGCTCCCCTGATCTTCCCGCCGGCTCCCTGGCAGAGGGAGGTGACTGTCCGCAATGGGGGAAAGAGGAGCAGGGCAAGGGGGAGAGGAGCACAGGAATAGTGAGCTGGTAGAGCCAGGCCGGCTATGATGGGTACCAGCAGAGGCCCCTCAATCACACTGCCGGTTGCCCCAGTGATCGGCCCTGATTGCTGGTCAAGCCTACCCATGCATGAATTTTGTGCACCAGGCCTCTAGAATATACATAATTTTGCTAAGTCCAAAGAGCATTAAGAATCGCCATAAAAAACAAAAATTTTTTTTAAAAAACCACCATAGGAGAACCTATAACATATGCCTCTCATTCTGAAGCTTGAACTGATCACATTTTGAATAACATTTGCTCAGCTGGGACACAGGGGAAAAAGCATGCTGTGTCAAAATATATCCCTAAGAGTTTAAGAGCATGAAGGCCATTGTCAAATAAAATATTGACTTCTGGTTTCCACTCTGACATATAAGACCTTGGAAGTCCTTACTGCCATCCTTACAAGAAAAAAAAAATCCAAGAAACAGGAACTTTTTTTCAATCCATCTGAAATTAACTATGACTATGAAATTAACCTTTGCACCTGCAAACCACTGACATTAGGGCTTCATTAGCACAATACAACCTCGCTGATCTTCCTCACAAGATGGAAAACATCTTTTCCACTCAAAGTGAGAGACAAAATAGAAAGGCATGATAAGAGAAGACAGATTTGACCACATCAAAATGTAATGCATCTATTTGGCAAAACACACATCAAATTGTGACAAAAGGCAAACTAGAGAAACCATTTGCAAGTTACATGGCAACAAGCTGACATCCATGACAATGGAGATTTCCTAAGAAGCCAATGGAAAAGAGGGCAAAAGGTCTCAAACTGAAGAAATCAGCCAAAAGTATGTGAAAGATACCCAACTGCAGTTTAAACCAGAAGGAAAAATTCAAATGAAAATATTGCTCTTTCCCGCCCTGGACAGAGTGCCTCATCCGTTGGTTGGCCAGTCACCTATACACCAAAATGTTGCAGGTTCAATTCCCGGTCAGGACACATACCTTGGTTGTGGGTTCTGAAAATGTTCTGGAATTAGAGTGTTTGTGATGCTATGGAACAGTTGTGAAAAATTGTGAATGTACTTGATGTTGGAATTTATACTTTGAAGGATCATAGAGTTAAAATTTATATAATTTAAATTTATTTTTAATATAATATTATTACATTTTATTTAAAAAAATTTTATTTTACTCAATAGTATGAGAAAAATACAATAAACTTCTAAGTATATGCAAGATAAACAAAAAAAATTTAATGCTATTATTGGGGAGGGGAGGTCCTCTCTGCTATGGCAGCTGAGAACACTCTGAGGCCCAGGACCTGGGACCACAGGAGTCACAGGAGCTGAGGCAAGTGGCTCACAAGCTGCAGGTGGGTCCACATCTGGAGGCTCAGTGACAGCTGTGCCTGGAGCCTGCTCTGGCTCTGGAGAGGGCACCAGAGTTGGCGTTTCCTCTTTAGGTGTTTCTTCATCTTGCTCTGGAGCTGCTTCTGTAGATACAAGAAGAAAACAAGTTACCACCATGACTGCCTTTGTGTGCCTTCCAAGGAAGGAACCTCCCATCTCCATCCCTGAAGTCTCAGTTCAAGCCCCCTCCCCAGGAAGTCCCCCAGACTGCAGGCCCTGGGCACTGACCTGAGCACCTCTGTGCTCCTGCCTAAGCCCAGCCTCTGGGAGCTCTCCTCTGTGTAGCCCAGCCACGTGTCCTCCCCTCACACACACCACCCACTCCTCCTCCTCCTGTGTCTCCACCTCAGTGGGCTCAGGTGCTCCAGCTGTGAGTGGAGATACTGGGCCTGGGTTGGCAGATGTGAGACTGGAAAGGTGAGCTCTATGGAGGCCGATAGCATCATCAGGCTGGCAAAGTCTGGCGGCTGAAAAAATGTTCAGGGTACTGGTCCAGCCAGATGTCCAGGATGCAGGAGATGGCTCTGAAGAGAGAAAAGTTGGAAGCAGAGTCTGAGTCCTGGCCTTTCCTTCCCACAGCCCTCCCAGAGCACCACTCAGAGAGCCTGGGGTCCTGTGCCCGCTGCTCCTGCCCATCCAGAAGCCAGACCTACTCCTGTCCACCTTCAGCCTGGCAGTCCTGGCAGAGACGCGCCTGGTCACCCAGGAGGGGCTGGGAGAAAGCCCTCCTCACTGAGAGTCTGGGGCAATGAGGGAGCCGCCTGTCCCCTTCCTCAGGGGAACCTGACATGCTCTCTCAGTGTCCCTGTTCCCTCCCATACCTTCCCACCGAAATGGCACCTCCGTGAGGACAGGAAGGGCTGGTGTCCACTCTGTTCATGTCACTCATTGGCACTCAGTAGGTGCTCCAGGTATAGCTGACCAATGAGTGAACAAAGAAAATCTGTCTGCACCTCTGGCTGCCCAGAGACCTGCTAACACCTCAGACTTTGGCTCCTGCACCTACACGCTGCCTAATTCACTAGCTTCGCTGTGGGGCTCTACTCCTCCGTTGACATTTAACTCCCATGGGTAGAGAGCAACAGACAAGCTGCCACTGAGGAGGTTCTACCAGATTAGTGAGCAAGGTCCCTGGACAGGGGTGCAGGCAGGGCTGAGATTAGGAGAGGAATGGTATGAATTTTCTGAGGGGCTCACTGTGTCCCCACTCACCCACACCACCCATGTCCACATGCACAGCTCTCTGACTCCTGCCATTTGTTCTAGGAGAAACTCTCAGACCTCTGCCCTCTTGCAGAAATTCCACCATGAGTGGGATCCAGGGTTCAGCCAGTTCCTGGAATTCAGGCCCCATACTCCCGGCAGGACTCTGATCCAAACACACGTTTTCTGTTGAACGGAGGTACACCGTCCTCTTCACAATACGGGAAGATGCAGCCATAGGGAGAGGCCAGGAGGACGTCACATCAGCTTTCCTGTGGACACTACGAGCCTGTGCAGCCGAGTGTGACTAAATAGCTCCCGACAAGAAGGAAGCTCTGGAGTGCAGCGTTGGGGTCTGCTCTG
This sequence comes from Myotis yumanensis, assembly GCF_028538775.1. Taxonomy (NCBI): domain Eukaryota; kingdom Metazoa; phylum Chordata; class Mammalia; order Chiroptera; family Vespertilionidae; genus Myotis; species Myotis yumanensis. The sequence goes on along the minus strand of NW_027223767.1, from coordinate 17,198,589 downwards.
AGCACTGGATTATGGTCAGTGCCTAGAGACCTGTCTGTACCTGGCAGGGCTTCTCATATATTTGCTGAGTGAATGAGCCCAAACCAGCCCCATCTCAGACAGCTGGGTGAGTCTGAATTCCACCGCTCAACCCTGAAGTTTCTGATCTGGCTTCACCCAGGACCGGGACCCATAATGGAATCTCCAATCTCTTTATCTAATGAGAAACGTGCTTAGCCCTGGGCCCCGAGGAGAATCACAAATTTGGCAGAGACTTTGTCAACAGGAAGAGAAAATGACCAATTGGCTGAAACACAGCCCCTCCAGCAGACCGCTCCAGTGTCCCGGCACCAGAGGCACCACAATGAGACCCTACAATAACCCTATGGGTCTCACATTCTGGGGAACAATCACTTAGAGACATGCATTGACCTGAAGATTCACAGCAAACAGGTGGCCAAATGACCACTGTGCTGTGCAGGGGCAGGGACTCACCTGGAACATGGCTGGTCCCACACCTGTTGTAGCAAACGCTCTATAAGAACACGGGAAGGTGGGGACAAATGTGGGGTCCCTGACAGGAAGGTGGGCACCTGGTATTTGCCCAGTTTGACCAGTCAGTGAGCCCAGGTTGTCGGTACCAAACTGGTCCTTGGTTTTTCTCTTCTGTTTTGCCTCATGAGGATGGAGTTTATTGGACACCACGAGAGGGTAGTGCTGGGCCCACTGGGCTGGTTGGCAGCTGGGCTCCGGGCTCGATAACCAGCCTCTGTGTTCTGTCAGGTGCTCCCATGGGAGGCCAGCGCTGAGTCGGGCACACAGGGAAACTGGCCATGAGGTGGGAACCCAGCTGGATGAGCAGGAAGTGCATGTAGCCCAGCCAGGGGGACAGGGGCACAGGTTGTAGGACAGCAGCTTCAGGAAGAGACATAGCACCACACTGAAGTACTGCTGTGCCCCTGACACCACGATCTTCACAGGTTGGAGGGCTGGGCATAGTAATGATGGTATCTCTGTATCTAGAGGAGGATGGTGTTGAAGGCCACCTGGTCCTCAGCCTTGGAGCAGGTGCACAGCCCGGGCAGCATGTGTTGCTGCAGGACAAAGGTGGGAACTGCCCCTGCCAGTCAGAGGTGCTGAGGAGGAGGATGTTCTGGGGCAGCTGGTTGACAGAGATGAGAGGTGGTTCAGCTGGTGGTACACCATCTCCCTGGGGATCTGCAGCTGCCTCAGCAGGTGGGGGCAGTGCTTGTTGTCCAGGCTGTTGGCCTGCTTGTTCCAGGCTGTGCCTCCTGCAGCTCCTCGGGGATGTGCTCCAGCCCCAGCAGCCCATCTGCTCCCCCTGGATCTGGTGGAGAAGATGAGGAGAGACTCGGTCTTGGTGATGCGCCCGCTGTTTGCTTGGGGCTCATCTTCTCTGTCTCCTGGGTGGACCTGGAGGCTCCTCCTGGCGCTGGCACTGTGGGTGCTCTAGCCTCCATGTGCCAGGTGGGCTGGGACAGGTCTTCCAAGTATGGCCTCAGCCAGGGCTTCGCGGTCCTGAGGACACTTTCATGGGGCACTGCCACGGTTCTCTATTGAGGCATAGAGCAGACTCAGGTCCTCTGCCACCTCAGGGAAATGATCCGAAGACTCCTGCCCTGAGTCCAGGACCTCCTCCCACTCTTGCACCCTCCGGAGCCACCCCCTCACTTTTTCGTTGGCATCTTGCTGCCAGGTGGTGAGTGGCGATCTTCCTACCCTTTGGCCCTGCTTTTTGGGCTTCTCAAAGTCGAAGTCCTCCTCCTCTTGGTCCTGCCAGTGCCCGGGATCATAGCTGCCCTGCTGATCCGAGAATATTTCATACTCCATCTCTGAGTAATGAACCCGGGACTTGGCCTTGGGGCCGGGATGCTGGGTGCTGTCCTCGGGGTCGAGGGGCTGGCTGGACATGGAGGCGATGTTGACCTCAGCCACGTGGGCAGGTGCCTCCGTGATGGTGCTATGGAGGCTCAGCATCCGGCCACCCTCGAGGGGTCGCTGAACCACCTCAGCCATGTTGATGGTGCCCATGGCGAGTGTCCGGTAACCCAGGCTAGTCTGGTTGTTAAGGGGCAGCTTCTGCTGCAGCAGGATCTGCAGCTGCTTGACTTCTCTCTTTAGGTTGTGAGGGTACTGCAGGGAAAAGTTCAGCGCCAGGTCGATCTTCCCTTGACAACTAGGGGGCAGCAGAATCTCATCCGACCTCAAGATCTTTTGGGAGCCCTGTATCTTTACACTGATCACCACAGCGCTGAGCTCCTTCTCCAGCTGCTTGTAGATGAGCAGCTTGTTTAAGTTGAGGCTACACAGCCTGGGCAGGCAGGTGGGGCTGGAGCATGCCACCTCCCAGGTGGAAAACAAGTTCATGGGCACCTGTGTGTTGAGTGCGGCGGGCATGCTGTCCAGGCCCGCAGGTGCCGAGATGGGGGTCTGATTTCCATCCTGTGTGGGGAGAGGGGTACATGCCATCAGAGGCAGCTCATAAACTGCCAGGTGGGTTGGGGGCTGCAGCTCAGACCGAACCCCAAGCACTCAGTGATGGGTGCAAGAGGTGGGACAGGAGTGATCATAGGGACCTCATGCTCACCTGGCGGCCTTGCATATTCAGAGACCTGAAGTAACCACAAAGGATGGTCTGAAATTAAAGTGGGGTGTGTGTGTGTGTGTGTGTGTTTGTGTGTGTGTGTGTGTGTGTGTGTGTGTGTGTGTGTGTTTTAACTAAAAGCAGCTTCTGGTGGGTAGTGGTGTCCCAGGCTGTCATCTTCCCTGAAAAAGGTCAGTCTTTATCTTAACTGAGCCTGTCTATTGTCTTTTTGGATCCATAACAACATATTTTTGGAATGTCAAAGTAAGTTTTCTCTCTCTTTTTTTTTTTTTTAATATATTTTATGATTTTTTACAGAGAGGAAGGGAGAGAGATAGAGAGTTAGAAACATCGATGAGAGAGAAACATCGATCAGCTGCCTCCTGCACACGTCCCACCAGGGATGTGCCCGCAACCCAGGTACATGCCCTTGACCGGAATCGAACCCGGGACCTTTCAGTCCGCAGGCCGACGCTCCATCCACTGAGCCAAACCGGTTTTGGCTAAGTTTTCTCTTTAGTCAGACCCCTCAGAACACAGGCACCGCTCTGCTCTCTGCAGAGACCACACATCCCTCATTGTTACCGAGTTCACTGTTAACTGTCCCGCACACACCTCAGTGAAAGACATGCGTGTCTATCATTTTACCTCTTATCCAGGCCCAGAGACCTCCCTGCTGTGCTTTCTCCTGCTTCCCTCGTCTATCAGCAATGGATTTCATGGGACCCACACAAGTCTCCACATTTGATTGTGATGTATACAATGAGGTGCAAAGCTGCCATTCTCTGGAGCAATATTATCTCATGCAGTTGAGATTTTGCTTCACCCCAATTGACTACAATTTGGCTCAAATAAACTCACAAAAATTCTGCACAGGTTTCCATGTTTTCTACATGGACAAGAGAAACGGTTCTCTGCAGGCAACGTAGACTTGGAGGTGAGTTATGATGAGACACATTGGTGTCTTAGTTATTTCTTTGCAGAGGATGGACAGCACCTCCCTGTGTTAACAAGGTCACCCTGGGATTTCTGATAGAACATCCCACTCTAAGATAGGAACACATAGGCTTTTTCTGGGGTGAGAGGGCCTGGATATTAGGACAAGTGGGGTGTTCAGGGCAGCACTGTTGACAGGAGGGGATCACATCCATGTCCCACAACAGTGAACAGCTGGATAGTGAGCCCTGATAACAGGTCCCCCTGCTGGTATGCTGTGCAGCCCAGGGAGGCCCCAGCCCCTGACCTGGAGGGGCCACAGGGATGTGGTCCTTGGGGCAGCAAAGAGCAAAGCAACAGACTTGGTACCTTGAGTCCCATGTCCTTTCGGGAAAAGCATTCCCACTAATCATGATGATGTGTAAGAGTGGGAGAAGGTGTGTAAGGATTGTCAGGCCAACATGGACACTTGGAGAAGGGCATTGAAAAGGGAAAATCTGTAGAAAAATGCAAAAATACTCTTGACTGAACATGATGGGAAATGGTTCAAAGTCTCTCTTCTGATATTCCTAAAACTTTGTGGGCAGTGACTTTGCATCTCATCTGAAAGGGGCAGGACAGTGAGAGTGGGTTGTGGGGAGGACACGGGCCCCAGATTCCTTTGGAAATTGGACTCTAGGCAGCACCTAGGGGAGTAGCAGGGCAGCTTCTGGAATCCAGAGCTCCCTTTGACTACATGGACCCTGGAGTTTGGGTCACCTCAGCACCTGTACTCACCCTGCAGCCATGCTGTACGCTGGACGATGTATGGGGCAGCTCTGCCTCCTCCAGGGGCATGGAGTTGAGAACCCCATCAGTCAGCTCCTCTCCGTTCTCCTGGTCAGAGCTCAGGACTGGGAATGGAGACTGTAAAGACAGTTCCCAGTCACCAGGAGGAAAGCCTCAGAGCCCTGTTTTGCTGGTTCTCTACCACTGTGACCCTCCCCTCCAGACACACACACAGTGTGACCTGCTGAGACCTCCACTGCGGAGGAAAAGGTGCAACAGTCTGAGGGCTGGGTTCCCATTGGCACAGATAAGGGACCCCTCTGGAAGCCCATCTCCACCTGCCTGCCCTGTCCTGGGGTCTGATCACAGCGGGACCTCTAGGTGATCCACTGCCCCGAAAGCTGTTCCCGCCCCAGACTTCTCCCTTCTGGTGCCTCTTCCCAACACATGAAGGGGAGGGGATGTGGGCTGCACAGGGATGGCGCACAGAGGTGGCCTGGCCTGAATGGGTCTGACCCAGGCCACCTTGTGTTACCTGAGGCCAAAAGGCAGGAAGTGGATAGATACGTCGAGAAGGACGGTTGAACAAACGTCGGAGCCGTCCGAAAAAGCTCTCACTGCCGGGTCTCCGGAAGCAAGAGCACCAATCACGGGGAAAACAGGAAGAAAACATCTTGCACTGGCAAATGCCTCTTGGCAAGTGAGCTGCCTGGTGGGCTAGATGTGGTTGCCTGGTTACGGGGGTAGCAAGTCCTATTGGATAGTGACCTCATACCTGGGATTGTCATCCCTGAGTCCCCTCATCTCATGACAGCTATGCAAGTAGTCCTGTGGGCTGCTGTCTGCAGACCCCTCTTCTCCATGAAACACCTTATCTGTGCACAGTGGCACCAACACACCCCTCTGCCCAGCCCCCTAGAAGCTCTGGGTGCGGCCAGGGTTCCAGACTTGAGGAGACAGACCTGGGCTCAGACTCAACGCTTCAGTCTTACTTCTTCTTGATCCAGGATAAGTCATTGTGTCTGTCAGGGCCCGTCTCTCTCCTGCCTGCACAATGGGTTATGGAGCAAGAGCTTCTTAGGGCTGTTCAGGCTCCTGTGGGGGAGGAGCTGTAAAGTAGGAGGAGAAAAGTCACATGTAGGTAGTGCCTCCAACCTCTTTTTCCTTCCTGTTCTCACCTCCTCTGTGTCTGCTTTTCTTCTAATCCCACCCAAGGTCATCAAATCGAGAGAGAGAGAGAGAGAGAGAGAGAGAGAGAGAGTGTACATGCCAGAGCTCGCTTTCTGGATCCCAGAACAAAATGGCCCCCACATAGGGAGGAACAAGCAGGAGCTGCCCAATATGTCAGGATTTCTAATGTCCAGACCAACTCTGTGGGAGGTGGGAGGTGGGAGCCTTGGCCTGGAAGGTCTGAACATTCCTGAACTCTGGGCTCTGAATGTCATGTACCCTGGCCAATCCCTGCCTGACTATGGGCTTCAGTTTCCCAATTATCCAACGAGGGTGTGATCCACAACTACTAAACCATGAGCTGAGCATAAGGGGACCCGGCTTTCTCCACTGCGGGTGGTTGTGGACAGAGGTGCACCATCGTGATTCCAGATCTGGTCGACTTTTCAGACAAATACTGTAGAGGCTGCCAAGTGCCCACCATCTCCCCCATGCCATCTCCATGTCTGCACACGATTCCACCAGCACAGCCTTTCCCAGAGCCCTGAGGAAACCTGGGGGCACCTAGGACCCCACCTTTGAGGACACAGCAGGGTTTATCGCAGGCCCTGCATTCTGACCATCTGTGATCCTGGGCAAGGCATGGACCTCTGTGGTCAGGGGTTCTCTCCTCAGTGACTCCCCATGGTCCCCACCTTCCTCGTGTGGTGTGAATGTGTGCCTCCCCGTAAGTGTGGGTGTCAGTAGTGACTCCATAGAAGACGGCAACGGGATCCAACACGACCTCCATGATTTGGTTCTAAAAGTCAGTGCCTGGCCCGGCCAGAGTGGTTGAGCATCATCCTGTGCACTGAAGGATTGCTGTTCGGTTCCTATCAGGGCACATACCGAGGTTGTGTGTTTGATCCCTATCGGGGTGCATACAGGAGGCAACCAATTAATGATTCTCTCTCACATTGATGTTTCTCTGTCTCTCTCTCTCTCTCTCTCTCCTCTCAATTTTTTGAAAAAAAATTAATAATTTTAAAGCTATCCATTTTATTTATTTTTTAAAATTGTTATTGTTGAAAGTGTTACATATGTCCCCCTTTTTCCCCATTGATCACTTCTAGTCGATCCCTGCCCCCCTCCCCAGGCCTTCACCACCCTATTTTCTGTCCCTGGGTTATGTATATATGATTACAAGTTCTTTGGTTGGTCTCTTCCCACCCTGAAAAGTTTTTAAAAAGTTGCTGCTTGCCCACTTGCTCAGTCTGATCTGGTCTCTCTCTCTCTCGCTCGCTCTCTCTCTCCTTCTCTCTCTCTCTCTCTCTCTCTCTCTCTCTCTCTCTCTCTCTCCCCACTGAGGAATAAGTCTCTGTGCTGTGAGTAGCTATCTGGAGAGACTGATATGATCTAGCACTGAATGAGACCAACAGATAGAGAGGAAGTCAGGCCTTCCATCCAAACTGAATCCCAAAGACCACCTCCCCCAAGTGAGCACGGACCCTCAGTGACACAGATCCTGCCTCTGGTGAGACCACAGAAGTCCCAGCTGAGCCATAAGGGATTTCTGGTCACAGACGTGTGAGCTAATAAGTGTGTGTTGGTTAAGTCTCTAGTGTGGGGTAACTCTCAGCAATAGGTCACTAGCACAGACGTCCCACACCAGGCCCTGGGCCTGACCTCCTATCTCCCTCGTTTTCTCCTCCATGTTCCCTTCAGTCCCCAGCCCCTCATTTCTAACACCCTCTGCCTCCAGTTTGGAGGATGGCTGTGAAACTTAGAAAGCACCCTGCAAAGTAGAGCCAAACTGAAAAGTGTAATTTGAAATAGGAAACAGCTTCTGTTGAGAACACAGTTCTGAGCTTCCAACGTAAGGAGACGCTCCACACAAGGCAGGCGGCTGCCCCTCCAGCCCCATTGCTAGTGCGCGCAAGTGCACTGCCGTCACCATGGGCCTCTAAGGTAGACCTGCCCCCTGATTCCCAGACCTCATTTCATTTCACAGGCCTTCATCGTCTGCCGTTGTGAAATCAGGATGAAGAGGGCAGACAAGTACTTATTCATCTTTCTGGTTTAGGAATCGCATCCTAAAGAGCCTGTGCAATGTTCCCGAGATGGGCTCACGTTCTCAGTGCTTAAGGCCCTCAGGGTCAGCGGTAGGTCTCATCAGACTCCATTCGAATTTCCTTTCTCTCCGTGTCAACCTACAGGACTAATCTCCTTGAGAGCAGGGACCCTGGGTGTGGTCCACAGTGAATACCCATTTGTCCTGAGACAGTGTCGCTTGTGCCATGGCGGGGGCCGTACAAGGCTGTAGTCCATCCTCACCAGGGGGTTCAGAGCACTGAAGAGGACTGATGTAAAGGGAGAAGCCAGGCTGTCTCCACAACCTTGTTCAGCCTTCAGGCGTCAGAAAGAATGGCTGCTGGGCTCTGGTGAGACAGAAGAGCGTCAGGAAAACCCAGCTGAACCAGAGCCTAGGGTCTGAGGGCAGAGAGAGGCTCTGACCCCAGAGATTTGGAAGCGGTGCCTGTGGAGGAGATGAGTGTGGACCCTGGGCCCTGGGACATTTCCTGTCGCCTCCTCAGTGCTGTGGGCCAACAGAGGAGATGATCAGAATGCTGCTCAGTGTGAGTGGAGCAGGGTGGACTTTCTGTCCAGGTGCAGGTGGCAGTCAGGGTTCAGGAACTGCCTGCTGCTGGTTAGCCCCTACAGCATTCTGCAACGTGAACGCCAGGGGGCGCTTAGGACCACGCTTTGTCCATGTGCTGGGGGGAGATGAAGTTAAATGAAATGTGGGTTCCCAGGGGCAGCCCTGACATAAAGGGTCCCTGCCCCAATGCTCATCAGTCAATTTCCCCCAAAGTCCCATTGTCCTGGGCCTCAAGACCGTCACATCCTTAGAGCAGATGGCTCTGGAGAGACTAATTATTCCCAAACTATGACTCATAGTAACAGGACGCAGGCCCAGAAGAAACAGACTTGCTCAAGGCTCTGAAGGATTGTAGAGTTAACTTTTATAGAATCTAAATTAAATTTCTGTTTAAGAGTATTTCATTACATTTTCTTTAATTAGTCTGTATGTTACTGAATAGTATAAGAAAAATACAGCAAAGTTATGAACATGTATATGATAAACACAAATATTTTAAAACTTCATATAAAGGAGGGGAGGGAGCCCTCTCTGTCCTGGCAGCGGACACACGCTGTGGCCCAGGATCTGGGACCACAGGTTCTGAAGGAGCTGAGGCGAGTTGCTCAAATGCTGCAGGTGGTTCCACATCTGGAAGTTCAGTGACAGCTGTGCCTAGAACCTGCTCTGGCTCAGGAGAGGGCACCAGAGTTGGCGGTTCCTCTTTAGGTGTTTCTGGATCTTGCTCTGGAGCTGCTTCTGTAGATCCAGGAAAAGAACATGTTACCACCATGACTGCCTTTGTGTGCCTTCCAAGGAAGGAACCTCCCATCTCCATCCCTGAAGTCCCAGTTCAAGCCCCCACCCCAGGACGTCCTCCTACTGCAGGCCCTGGGCACTGACCTGAGCGGCTCTGTGCTCCTGCCTAAGCCCAGCCTCTGGGAGCTCTTCTCTGTGTGGGCAGCCACATCCCCTCCCCTCACCCACACCACCCAATCCACATGCACAGCTCTCTGACTCCTTCATTTTTGTGAGGAGAAGCCCTCAGACCACTGCCCTCTTTCAGAAATCTTGCAGACCCAGGGTGTTGCCACCTTCTCCAAGTCACAGTCCCCATACTCCCCTTAAGGCTCTCATCCAAAGCCCATTCACTTTTTCTGCTGGTCTAGAGATCCACTTTCTGCTTCACAGACCGTGTAGATCAGCGATACTTTGAGGAAGAAGTCACATCGACTATGATGTCGACGCTACCTGCCTGTGCAGCCCAGTGTGACTGAGTCACTCCTGACTAGAAGGAAGCACTGGATTGCAGACTTGGGCAGCACATTTGCTGAATGAATGAGCCCAAACCACCCCCATCTCAAATAGCTGCGTGAGCCTGGGGTCCCCCTGCTCACCCCTAGAATTTCTAATCTGGCTTCACCCAGGACAGGGACCCCTAATGGAATCTTAAAGGTCTTTATCAAACGAGAAAATAGCTTAGCCTTAGGCATGAGAATCACAAATAAGGCAGGAGCTTGGTTAAGGAGAAGAGAAAATGGCCAATAGGAACCACCACAGCCCCTCCAGCACACCTCTCCAGTGTCCAGGTTCCCAGCGGGCCTTTTCCCAGGGGGACCCTCCCAATAACCCCATGAGGCTGGGCCTAGGCTCTCCCCATGTTCAGAGAAACAAACACTCAGAGAGGTGCAGTGACCTAAAGACTCACAGCCAGCAGGCGGCTGAGTGACCACTGTGCTGTGCAGGGGCAGGGCTCACCTGTTACGTGGTTGGTCCCACACACATTGGTTAGTCCCAAATGTTCTGTATTAACACAGAAGGGTGGGTGGGACCAAGGTGGGGAAGCTGCCCAGGAAGCTAGTCACCAAGGATAGGACCAGTTTATCTAATCCATGTTCCTGGGCAGTCTGCAAGGTACAGATATATATACATATATATACCCTCTGAGGGTCAAGTTTATTTGGAATCCAGAGTGAGTGGTGCTGGGGCCACTTGGCTGGTTGGCAGCTGAGGCCCAGGGCTGGACTGACAGGTCTCCATGATAGGCTCAGGATGCCCCCAATGGGAGGCCAGCCCTTGGCCTCTGGCCACCCAGCTCTGAGTCCGGGCACAGGGTGGAGCCAGCTCCCTGGGAAGCAGAGTCCTGGCTCCAGGAAGGGCAGGTGGAGAAGGTGAGGACAGTTCTCCCTGGGTGGGTCAGGGTCCAGAAAAACAGACTTGCTCAAAGCTCTGAGGGTTTATAGGCTTAAATTTTATAGAGTCTAAATTAAAGTAATATTTGGTAGTATTTCAGTAAATGTTTTCAACAGTACACTGTATGTTATTAAATATCATAAAAGTATAGTAAAATTATAAGTATATGTAACATGAAGAGAAAACTTCTAACACTACATCTAAATGGGGGTAGGGGGGCGCCCTCTCTGCCGTGGCTGCTGACACGCGCTGTGGCCCGGGATCTGGCACCACAGGCCTCGCAGGAACTGGGGTGAGTTGCTCCAATGCTGCAGGTGGTTCTTCTGCCTCTTGAAGTTCAGTGAAAGCTGGGCCTGGATCCGGCTCTGGCTCTGGAGAGGCCACTAGGGTGGCGTTGCCGCTTGAGGGTTTTCCTGATGTTGTTCTGGAGCTGGTTCTGTAGATGCAAGAAGAGGACATGTTACCACCCTCACTGCCTTTTGTGTGCCTTCCAAGGGCACACTCACCCACACCACCCCCAGAGGCCTCCTCCTCCTCCTGTCTCGGCCTCAGTGGGCTCAGGTGCTCCCGCTGTGAATGGAGGCACTGGGCCTGCTTTGGCAGGTGGGAGACTGGAAAGTTGAGCTCTAGGGAAGCCGACAGCATCATCAGGCTGGGAAATTCTGGCGGTGCTGGTCCAGCCCGATGCCCAGGATGCAGGAGATGGCCCTGGGGAGAGAGATAAGTTGAAAGCAGAGTCTGAGGCCTGGCCTTTCCTTCGACACGGCCCTCCCAGAGCACCACTCAGAGAGCCTGGGGTCCTGTGCCTGCTGCTCCTGCCCATCCAGAAGCCAGACCTACTCCTTGTCCACCTTCAACCTGGCAGTCCTGGCAGAGAGTGCATAGTAACCCAGGAGGGGCTGGGAGAAAGCCCTCCTCACTGAGAGTCTGGGTCAATGAGGGAACCACCTGTCCCCTTCTTCAGGGGAACCTGACATGCTCTCTCAGTGTCCCTGTCCCCTCCCATACCTTCCCACCGAAATGTCAACTCCATGAGGGCAAGGAGGGCTGGTGTCCACTCTGCTCATGTCACTCATTAGCACACAGTAGGTGCTCCAGGAATAGCTGACCAATGAGCAAACAAATGAACTCTGTCTCCATCCTTGGCTTCCCAGGGCCTTCCTATCACCTCAAACTTTGGCTCCTGCATCTACGTGCTGCATAACTCTCTAGCTCCCCTGTGAGGTTCTTTGCCTCCCACTGAAACTCAACTCCCTCAGGGCTGGGTACACTTGCCAAGCTGGCCCTGAGGAGGTGCTACCAAATCAGTGAGCATGATCCCTGATTAGGGGTGCAGGCAGACTTGGATTAGGATTGGACAGCTATGGATTTTCTGAGAGGCTGACTCTGCCCCTGGGCTCCCACTGCTCTCCCACACCACCCAAATCCACATGCACAGCTCCCTGACCGTTGTCCTCATTCTAGGAGGAGCCTTCAGACCTCTGTCCTCTTGCAGAAATCCCACCATGTGTGGCATCCAGGGTTCTGCCAGAACCTTGAATTCACAGTCCCCATACTCCCCTCAGGGCTCAGACCCAAAAGCGACTCACGTTTTCTGCTGGAACACAGGTTCACCTTCCTCTTCACAATACGGGAAGATGCAGCCACAGGGAGAGGAGGTGCAGAGGATGTCACATCGGCTGTCCTGTGGACACTCCGAGCTTGTGCAGCCTAGTGTGACTGAGTTGCTCCCGACTAGAGGGAAGCTCTACCGTACAGGCTTGTGGTTTGCTCTGTGCACTGGATTATGGTCAGTGCCTACAGATGTGTCTGTACCTGGAAGACTCTGATATATTGGATGAATGAATGAGCCCAAACCAGCCCCATCACAGATAGTTGGGTGACCCTGGGCCCCACTGCTCACCCCTGGGGTTTCTGCTCTGGCTGCAACCAGGACAGGGACCCATAACAGAACCACCAGTCACTTTATGACATGAGACAAGAGCTTAGCCCTGGGCCCTGAAAGAATCACATATGAGGAAGAGAAAGGAACAATTAGCACAACCACAGCCCCTGCTGCAGACCTATCCCCTGTCCAGGCACCCACAGAAAGCTTTAGGGGAACACCCTACAGGTCCCAACAAAAACCTATGATGTTGCTCCTTGATTTACCTCATGTTCTTAGAAACAAACACTCAGATGGATGCAGTGATCTGAGAGTTCACAGCCAGCAAGGGGCCAAATGACCACTGTGCTGTGGAGGGTCAGGTTGCTCACCTTGTAAATAGTTGGTACAACCGTTGGGTGGCAGCAAATGGTCTTTGATAACCTGAAGAGGTAGGGACGAAGGTGGGTCGCTGCCCAGCGAGGAGGGCACTGGTTTGTCCAGCCCGTGTGCCTGTGTGATCTGCACCATACAGCTCTTTCTATGTCGCCCTGTGAGACCGGAGTTCATTGGGAACCATAAGTGGATGGTGCTGGGGCCACTTGGCTGGTTGGCAGCTGGGGTCCAAGGCTGGGCTGGCTGGCCTCCGTGTCGTGCTGCAGATACTCCAATGGGAGCCCAGCCCTTTGCCTCTGTCCGCCCAGCTCTGAGTCTGGACACCAGCTGGTGCCAGCTCCCAGGGCTAAGCTGAGCCCTGGTTCCCAGGAAGGGCAGGTCTCCAAGGCCAGAACCCTTCTCACTGACAGTGCTGGGGGTCCTGAGGCCAAAACACACCTTCCATGATGCTCCATCTCAACTATGATGTCCTGACCTCCCACCTGCCGGAGTGTTCTGGTTATTGAACAGACCATTTGGGGGTCCCAGTGAGGGCAACCCCCTTAGGTTCCAGGCTGTGAGCGCATGCAAACTCAAAACAGTTTCTCTGTGTTTCCACGGTCTGTGTCGATAATTAACTGAACTGTTGACAGAAAAGCAGCTGGGTCCTCCTGGGCTTGGCCCAGGCAGGGTGAAGGGCAGGGGGAGGGGCGGGGCTAGAAGGTGGAATTGTTGTGTTCGAAGATGCAGACTGGGAAGTGCTTGACGTGGGAGGACCACTGGGCTGCCAGCTGGAAGAACGTCACGTCGTTCCACTCCACGCCGTCAATGAGGACCCGCTGCCTGTGCTCCTGGTTCTGGGCAGAGCAGACCAAGCGGCCAATGCCCTGGATGCACTGGCTTTTGGACTCCAAGTCTGGGCCCTTGTCTTTCTTGGACAAAGACATCACCTTCTTTTTCTTCTCCTCGGTGATCACAGTCATGGACATTGTGAGAGTGGCTGCAGCCTCGCCGCTGCTGGGCAGCCTGCTGACCTGGAGAGACCGGAAGGTGCCCCGGAGTGTGTTTTTGGTGGCAGGCAGGTCTCCCTTCTCCTCGTTCCTCTTCCTGTTGGTGGGCTGGGCTGCCTCCCAGTAATCCACCTGCAACTCCATCAGCTCAGCACCCACACTCTGGCCGGGGGAGGACGGGCCCCCACTCACTGACGACAAGGAAATTAGCTTGTGTGTGGCCTCCCTGGCGGTGGACAGAAGCACATTGGAGCATGAGGGGACGGCTTCAGCTGAGTCTCCTGAAGTGGCTGAAATTGGCTCCACTCTTCCAACTTTCACTGCCCACACAAAGGGAATGAACTTCTGTGAGGACAGCTCGTCCGGGCTCTTCGGCTTCGAGATGAGCATGGCCTCTGCGATGGGCAGCTGGAGGACACAGTTGGCCCCTGTGAGGTACTCTCTGATTTTCAACACAATGTTCTGCACAGCATCCTGGGAATCCAGGTGGTAGAGCAGTTCCCACCAGGCCAGGTCCCGTAGGAGTTTGTGGTAGCGGCAATCCACGGAGCCCAGGTACCTGGCCAGGGGGTGGGAACCCAGTGGGATGACCAGGAAGCGCATGTGGTCCAGCCAGTCCGGGGCCTTGTGGGACAGCTGCTCCACAAAGGCCCGCAGCACGGTGCTGAAGTACTGCTGGTCCCCCGCCACCGCGATCTTCACTGGCATTGTGGCCTCGGTATTGCAGTTGCGGTATCTTTGTATCCAGGAGATGATGGAGCTGAAGGCCTCCTGGACATCCACCATGGAGCCGGTGCACACGACGGGCAGCGTGTGCTGCTGCAGGACGTCCGACAGGCACTGCCCCTGCCTGTCGGAGGTGTTGATGAGGATGATGTTCTTGGGCAGATAGTCGTTGGAGATGAGGCTGTGGTTCAGTTGGTCGAACACAGTCTTCCTGGGGACCTGCAGTTGGCTCTGTGGGACTGGACAGCGCTCCTTGACCAGGCTGTTGGACGACTCATTCAGGGACCTGCTCCAGCCCCGGCGGGCAGGCTGCTTGCCCTTGGAGCTGGTGGAAGGGATGACCAGAGACTCGGTCTTGGTGGTGCGCCTCTTAGTGAGCATGACCTGGCCAGAGGTCCCTGCCTCCGGGCTGTCCCCAGGCTGTGCCGGCTGCGGCCCAGGGTTGGGCATGCTGTGGGCCACCCACTCGGAGTCACTGTCGCTTGACAGGCTTTCACAGTATAATCTGGGCCTGTGGGTCCTGAGGACTCTGTCGTCCTCCTCCATATCTGGGCTGGACAGGCTTTCAGAATATGTCATGGGCTCAGGCATGGGAGGGGTTGGGAGACGGTCATCATCCTCCATGTCTGAGCCACTGTCGCCGGGGCACACCACGCTCTCAAACAGAAAGGCCAGGTCCTTGTCCGCATCGGGGACTTGCTCCTCAGACTCCTGCTCCGAGTCCAGGACCTCCACTGTCATTTGGTACCTGCCCAGCCACTCTGCGACCCTCTGCTGGTAGTTCTGTTGCCTGATGGTGGATCTCCTCCTTCCTATCGGGTTCTCCAGGTCCAAGTCATCCTCGTCCTGGTCATGCCTGTGGGCGGCATTATAGCTGACCTTCAGCTCAGGGAAGAGGATCTCAGACTCTCCCTCAGAGAAGTTATCCGTGGCCTCCGCCCTGGTGCCGGCCGGCATGGCGTTGTCCAGATGGTCGACGGTCTGGCTCGATAGGGACAAGATCCAGCTCTTGACCACCTCGGCGGTGCGTGGGGTGCTGTAGCCCATCAAATCAGAGACATTGCCACTGAACAGCTGACCGCCTGGGCCCTGGGTCTTCATGGGCATGTTGGCCGGCCGAGGAGGCTCCTTCTGCCTCTGGGCACTGTGTAAGCTCCTCGTCTCCGTCTGCCAGCTGGAGTGTTCCAGCCCCTCAAAGTATTGTCTGGTCTTGGGCTTGGTGTTGCTGAGGATGCTGCTATCATCCTCCATGTCTGGGCCACCGTTGCTGGGATTCTTAAGGGTGTCATAGAGAAGGTCCATGTCCTCCTCCACCTCAGGGACATGCTCTGTAGGGTCCTGATCCGAGTCCAGGACCTCTTCTGACATGTTAGACCTGGGAAGCAATGCCATGACTTTCTGCTTCAAGTTTTGTTGCAGGCATCGCTGCTTCTTCTTGGGCTGCTCCAGGTCAAAGTCAGCTTCTTCCAGGTCCTGCCTGTGTGTGAGATTGTAGCTGGCGTCCAGCTCAGTGAAGCTTTCAGATTTCCCCTCTATGTAGCTATCCATGGACTTGGCCTTGAGGCTGCCCTGCATGCTGCCATCCTCGTCGTCGATGGGCTGACTGGACAGGGAGGAGATCCAGATCTCAGCCACCGTGATGGAGGACCCCTGGATCCTGCTGCTGAGGCTCAGCACCTGGCCACAGTCGGGGGGTCGCTGCATCACCTCGGCCATGTGGATGGCACCTGTGGCCAGTGTCTTGTAGCCCAGGATGGTCCGGTTGTTATTGCACTTCCTCTGCTGCAGCATGATCTGCAGCTTGTTGCCTCCTCTCTTGAGGAAGTGGGGGTACTCCAGGGAGAAGGTCAGCGCCAGGTCAGTCTCCACTGGTCTGCTGCTGGGCAGCACAATCTCCTGGGATCTCAAGATGCCCTTGGAGCCCTGCATCTGCACTGCTATCACCATGGAGATGAGCTCCTTCTCCAGCTCCTTCAAGACCACCAGCTTCTTTAAAGTGAAGGTGCACAATCTGGGCACGCAGCTAGGTCTGGAGCAGTCCACCTCCCAGGTAGAGAAGAAGGTCATGGGCACTGGCGTGTTGGGCACAGTGGGCGAGAGGGCCAGGCCCGCAGGTGGCGAGGAAGCTGCAGCTGCTTCCAGCGTACAGGTACTTGATGGTTTCTCCCCCTGTGGTGGGACAGAGGAGGGACATGATTGGTGGCAAGAGGTGGGGCACAAGTGATCGAAGGAGAGAGTAAATGACAAATAGTCACACGCTCATCTGTGACTAGCACAGGTAAGACCTGCATGATGGCCTTTCAAACTCAGAGACATAAATTAACCACAGAGTTAGCCTGAAGTTAAAACTTGTTACCTAAACGCAGTTTATGGTGTGTAGTCATGTGCTAGGCCAGTGTCTTCCCTGACAAAGGTCAATCTTTACCTTAACTGAGCCTGTCTGTTGTCTTTTGGCATCTGTGATAACATACCTTTGGAATGTTAAAGGAATTTCCCTTTTTCTCGTCACCTAGGAGCACAGGCACTGCTCTGTGCTCTGCAGAGACCTCAAAGCTGCTCATTCCTATTGAGTTCATTGCTAACTATCCTGTGAGCACTTGTATAAGTGAGGTATGTGTCTCTCGTTTTACTTTTTATCTAATGCCAGAGATTTCCCTGCTTTGCTTTCTCCTGCCTCCCTAAGCAATGGATTTCATGTGACCCACATACATCTCCACTTTTGATTGTATGTGTAAAAGCAGGTGCAATACTGCCATTCTTGGAGCACTACCTCAATACAGTGAGATTTTGTTTTCCGGACACTGTTGACAGTTGGGCTCCAATAAACTCACAAAAGTTCTGCACAGGGTTGAATGCTGCCCACATGGATATTTACTTGGCTTACTGAGGCAAAGGTCACACAGGAACGCCCTGCAGACCCAGACCCGGCCTAAGATCCAGCAAAGGGCCCGTAGGGCCACCAGTTCCCTGCCAGTCAGGTGAATTTGGCTGAGTTATCTCTTGAATCCAGAACCTTCCTTTGCTTGTGATAGAGGGTTCGACTTTAGTTAAGCTGTGTTTTTAAATCCCCAAGGTGGAACTAAGGTTAAGCGTTGACAGAATCAAGGCTAAGGAGAGACAAGAGGAAACATGGGTGGCTGGTTTTTGACTCTGGGTTTTCATTTGGATTTGCTTTCTGAGAGTCTGAGCAAAAAACCTTCACTGTGTAAGTGAGAGCTGTACTTGCTCAGCTCCGAAGGGACACATCCTCCTTCTGACCTGAATCTCGGTTGTTCTTAAGCAACTAAGAATTTTTGCGGAGGTGTCAGAGGTCATTCCTCACGCCAAGCAGGAGCCCCATCGGGAGATTCCACCTCAACTGTAATTCACCTGACTGGCTCCTCCGGGGAGAGCCCATAAGGTTAGGTCCACCAGCTTCCCAGTCCTTCCTGTGGTTTTTATTTTTATTTATTTATTTATCCTCACTGGAGTATATTTTCCCCACGGCTTTAGCGAGAGAGGAAGGGAGGGGGAGATACAGAGAGAGAGAATGAGAGAGACATAGATTGGTTGCCTCCCCCAGGCGCTCCAGTAAGGGACAGGGATCAAGCTCCAACCGAGGTACATGCCCTTCACCTTG
Source organism: Myotis yumanensis (assembly GCF_028538775.1). Taxonomy (NCBI): domain Eukaryota; kingdom Metazoa; phylum Chordata; class Mammalia; order Chiroptera; family Vespertilionidae; genus Myotis; species Myotis yumanensis. The sequence continues at coordinate 17,180,727 of NW_027223767.1, read as the reverse complement.
AATCAAACCCAGGACCTCTCAGGGCCTGCATTCTACCCATGGAGCCAAACTGGCTAGAGGCCTTCAGGTCGCTTTAGATAATTGGGAGAGAAGCCCAGGCACATAAGAGGGGTGTGAGCATAATGGAGCTCAATCTAGAAGCAGCACACTTCCACCCACCACAACATCCCTAGAAAACTTGCTCAGATTCTGCAAATATAAAATAACAACAATAACAATAAAAACAAACACACCTATAATTAACATGGGAAGATGTGCCTCCAGGGCTGGGACCTCCCAGACCCCAGAACTCATTAACCCGTGAGAGGAAGCCTTTTCTTGCAAGTGCTTTACAGAAATGGCAAGATTTAACTTGAAAATATCAACTGAAAAATGGCCAAGATAAATAAATTTTTTGCAGGAAAAAAAAGAAAACTAGCAATATGCTGGCCCCAAAATGAAAATGATTGAATAGGAAGCATATCTTGATTTGGAAATTAGAAGCTTCCAAGGAGAAGCACAGAAAATTCTTTTAAAAAATAAATTGAGAAATTGTAGAGACTATCTCTGAACTCTCCTGAAGTGAATAAATGCTAACACCCCATTCTCCCCCTTCTATAGCACGTCCACTACATCTTTTGCTCTCTGAGCTTCCTTGTCCAAATGTGTTCTTTCCCTTCCCTTCCTCCTTCCCCTTCGGTCTCCTCCACTACCCCTCCCTACTGACTTAAGGAAAATGAGAATAGGAATTCCACCAGCTCCCTTTGCAGAAAAGCTGCTCTCAGCCAGAAAGGAACCAGCAATTGTTCTCCATTTTCTCTATGGCCCTGATAGGCTCACAGAGAAATTTAACTGTTAGAACATGTAATCCTGGCTATTGTAACCTATTGCAATTAATATACTCCTGGTTTCTGGGAGCAAAAGGAAGAGAATTACTAAATAAGGTTGTAAGAAAACTCCTATAGAGAAGTCTGCCCACATTAGGGATATAGGAAAGTGAAATAGGATTTAGAAAAAGTAAACAAACAAAAGAAGCATAGGGTTGCTCCAAGGGTATTTCCCCTTCTCACTGTTAGTTTGGGAGAACTTGAAATTATCTTAAAAAGGGGAGCCACTAAGGCTCCTGTAGATACTGGGGCTATCTTATTTTTCTTAACAGCACTCACTAATTGCTTTCTCCATCAGACTAAACCTTCTGTACAAAATGTCTGTTTTTTAATCAAAACCTGTTTCCTTTCAACTAGGGGTTGTTATGGACCCATATACATATATATATATATATATATATATATATATATATATATATATATATAGTTTGCTAATCAAATCTTTCCCAATTCACCTGATAGTTGAGGGTTTTTTTTCTTTTATATGAAATCAGTGATGCCTACATATGCTTTTCCCAGAATAGTTATATATTTAGAATAAATGAACCAGATACTGAACCAAAAGGGAAAGTAATGATTTTAAAGGAACCTTCCATGAGGAAACTAACCTTGAGACTGACCAAAGGTTTGGTAATCATCTTTTCTTTATTAGTATCTTCCACCAGAGCCTGAGAGATGGCTTCACAGGGCACCCCCCCTACTCAGAATGTCTCCAGACAGCTCAGAGACATGCAGACATGTCTCTAACACTGGGCTTGCTCATAGGTCTCTCTATAGATGCGGAACCAGCCCACAGTGACTTGAGAGTCCTCTTATGGAGTACATACTCACCAAGTGGGAGAAACTTGACCCTGAGTCTCCCAAGAAAGAAGCCAATCTTCTTTTGTTACACCACCTACCTGGTCCCAATATAAAGTGTGTAATAGAGAGGTTTGGCACCATTAATTTTAAGACTATCATGCAGCTAGAACCTGTTTTTCATTCCCAAGGGAGATGGACAGAGGTTTCATATACCTGAAAGCCTTTATACCTCTCAGAGGTGTGTGCTTTCTGGAAGCTAGAAAAATGTTCCCAAATAGAAAGAAACATTCCCAAAATGGGCGAATGAATTTGTCAGTCCCTTGCCAACATTTGGGTGGCAACCCAGTCCCTGGGGTATTGAAAATGACTATCCTTGTTTTACGAATGAAGTTTTCAAGGGGCCAGAGGTTTGCCTGCAGAAGCAATTCAAAGCCCACCAAATCCTTTTACCTTCCCCAAACCACCCCCCTAATTCATTTCAGAAACTTATAGATAACTCGAGGCCCAGTGCACAACATTCGTGCACTGGGGGTGTGTGTGGGGGGGGTGAGTCCCTTTCGATAGGCCTGCGCCCTTTAGCGGTCTGGGAGTCCTCAGGGGCTGTCCAACTCACGACTTAGGCCCGCTCCTCGCCTCCCTCCTCCCTGCCCCCCAGTGCACTGACCACAAGGGGGCAGCTCCAGCATTGAGTGTCTGCCCCCTCATGGTCAGTGTGCATCATAGTGACTGTTCTGCCATTAGGTCGATTTGCATATTACCCTTTTATTATATAGGATTGGCTTCATGAAACCAAAGTCCCAGAACCTTTGAAGTGAAAATACCTGAGTTCATTTTTTAAAATAAAACTACAAATCTCTGGAAGGTATGTCTGATCCCAATAGAAAAAATATACCTCCCCCACCTACACAAATCACTTTAGCTTATTTCAACTATTTCTTTCTAACTTAGTCAATTTTAATGAAAGTTATTGAATAACTAGATATTTTGAAATAACATGAAATACTGAAACATTTATTGCAAGACAAGTTCACCTGCTTTTGAGTTTTTTAATACAGAAGGTTTATAAAATGGATTTGCAGCTGTTGATATAATGACTTGTGTTTTGTTGAAGATGTGCTTCTTGGAAGTAAGAGTGTGATTAAAATATGTTCATCAACATCAATCTAAGGAATGCTGGTTGTTCACTTTTGTGCTTATCATTGGGGAAATTAAGGCTCCCAAGAGTTAAAAGTTCCAGTTAAGTTGGAGAAATTATATAGTTGTGATAATGAAAGGTTTGAGGTAGGGAGAGTCATATTTGAAAGAAAAGGAGAAATGTAAGTTTCTATAAGGAGAGTTATTTCTGAATGGGTAAGAAGGTTTGTGAAAGTTGAGAAAAAGTTTGTAAAAGGGGGTACAGGCTATTAAATTTTGAGAAAGTTTTAACTTTACAAAAAAAATTCTTGCATTTTCTCTATAAAAATTAGTAATTCAAATTATGTGTATGGTCTGTATGTGATGTGTTCATCTATGTGATATGTATGGTGAATTTTCAGCCTCCAGATGGCATTACTAACATGTAGTCTTTTATTGGCCTAAAAAGATTAAATACTTATGTAAATTAAGGCGAATTCTGTAGTCTGGACAAAATATTTAATATTAAAACTGTTTCTGCCTTAACTGGTTTGGCTCAGTGGATAGAGTATCGGCCTGCGGACTCAAGGGTCCCGGGTTCGATTCCGGTCAAGGGCATGTGCGTTGGTTGCAGGCACATCTCCAGTGGGGAGTGTGCAGGAGGCAGCTGATCGATGTTTCTAACTCTCTATCCCTCTCCCTTCCTCTCTGTAAAAAATCAATAAAATATGTAAAAAAACAAAAACAAAAACTGTTTCTAAGTGTGATTAGTGTCTTTCAGAGTTATTACCATAAATCTGTGTTTGCTTTACTTCGATTTACAAAAAGTCCAGGCTGTAAGCTTTTGTGTATGTATATTTGCAACCTTCACAAAGTTTCCATTTTAAGAGACTTTTTAAACCAGCGGTTCTCAACCTGTGGGTCGCGACCCCTTCGGCGGTTGACGACCCTTTCACAGGGGTCGCCTAAGACCATCCTGCATATCAGATATTTACATTACGATTCATAACAGTAGCAACATTACAGTTATGAAGTAGCAACGAAAATAATTTTATGGTTGGGTCACAACATGAGGAACTGTATTTAAAGGGCCAGAAGGTTGAGAACCATGTTTTTAAACAAAAGAATGACTTTGAGTTAATTCCAATGGGCCCTGGACTACTTCAAGGTTTTATTCTCTATCCTTATTGAAGGAATGTTTTTAAACTAAATTAGGCCTATTTTATAAGCTTGAAATTACATGGGAAGCTTAGCTAAATTAAAAAAATAAAAATGACTAATCTATTTGTGTATATATGCTTTTATTAGAATGGATGTTCTAAAGATTTCAACCTGTTGTATGAGGGACCCAACAAGATTCAAAAAAAAGTTCAAATAGGAAGCTCTCAGGGGTAACAGTTCACTTGTCAGCGACACCAGTCCAGCCAAGAGGGATGGTTCCCTGTGAGGGCGTCTGGCAGTGGGACTCCAGATATTTGTGGCACAAACATTGGAAGTTTATGAATTATTTCCAGTGCTCAATACAAGAAGCCATGGACAATGTTTTAAAATCTTACATATTATTTGTTCTTCTATATTGAAATTATGTATTGAATCTAAATATACATGTACTTATATATATTTTATATTATTCTCTCTCATTTTACAGTAATTATTATTTTCCAAAAATTATTGTCTTAAAATGTTAAAGCTTACTAAACAAACAAAGTTTTTTTTATCAATTGCATTATAATCAAATCTATAACCATGCCACTTTGTTTTGTCATTCATAGACAGTTATTGTTTTACTCTACTGCATTTTCAAATATGTTACATCTTTAGAAAAATCCATGAAAAGAACTCTGACTTACTCTAAATTAAGGTTTCTAAGCAGGTCACATCTTTGAACTGAATGAAGAAGTATAGAACTCCAAGGAATAACTGAATTTATGAAAATACTGGCAAATAATCAGGATAAACAAAAAAAATGGGTATGGGACTAAATGAAGTGAAGATGATTATTGTTGTTAGGACTCTGTTTAAAATAATGCTGATTTTAAAAATTTTTGTTTTCAAAATATAAGGAAAACTAGAAGCAGACATTCCACATTACTATCAATGACTCACTAAGAAGGTTATCGGGACTGATAAATTAGTGACATTCATTTCACAGTACTCCCAAGAGACAAAGACTTCAAAGACCAAAACATACAACCAGGAGATTTTGTTTATTGAAACACATTCATTAAAGACTCTCTCCAACATCTTAAAAAGACCTTACCTTATCAGAGGCCTAACCACAGATGGACATCTGTCTCTGACACTGGCCTCCATCCACCATGGACATTGAAGACTTGTCAAGGATGAGAAATCACTGACCATGGGGGCTGACAGCTTCCCCAAGAAGTCAGCAAGGCCTGGGTGCTGACAAATTACTGCTGCTCAAACCTTGTTCTTACATCACTTCATTGTTATTGATTAAATGTACATCAGATGATTTTATATAGTTATTACCCTCCTTATGGTTTTCTAATGAAAATAATATCTATCTCCCCAGGCCCCTCCCTTATTAAATATGAAAAGTTGAATTTGGATACCTGCTACTTTTTCCCACCTACTAGACAATGACATTCTGATGATCATTTATGATAACGAAAGCATAGAGAGTCTTAATTCATCTGGCCAAACATAGCATAAGTACAGGGGACAGTGGATGAAGAAGGAAAACAAATGATTAGCTTAATAAACAATTATGATAATACATGGAAAGTGATTTTTGGTTGGTTGGGAATCCCTCAGTCTAGCAGTAGACATTTTTTATTCCTAAACAGTGTTACTGCTTTAATGCTGTTGCTTTTGTTCCTGGTATGTAAATGTTATACTACATGCAAAATACCAAAATGTAAGACAAGCAGCAAGAGGATTCTGCACATGGTTGTTCAACATTTAAAATTGATACAGAATATTGTTTAACAAGGACATGTAGGATCTCATGGCCTCCCATTCTCCTGACTTTTTATTGTGAATAATAATTCAACCTTTAATGCCATTTAAGGTTATAGTCCTGCCTCATCCCCAATGGTCCATTGTTTAGCAAGACAAAATAATAACACTGATCATCAATGCATAATTTGTATTAATTTATGAACAAAAGGAATATGTATGGACGAAAAAAGAGGCCCCATGCTAACCTGACTAGCTCAGGGAAGTCCTGCCTGGAGGCCTTGCAAACTCAGAGACCTTAAGTAACTACAAAGGATGGTCTGAAATTAAAACACTAACTGAAAGGAGCTCATGGTGGGTAGTCATGTCCTAGTCTGGCATCTTCCCTGACAAAGGTCAATCTTTAACATAACTGAGCCTGTGTACGGCCTTTTTGCATCTCTGATAACATAGCTTTAAATTATCAAAGGAATTTTCTTATTTTGGACAACACAAGCACAGGCACCGCTCTGCGCTCAATGGGGAACACAAATCCCCTCAGGGTTATTGAGTTCACTCTTGACTTGAAACTATCCTACGTTTACCATTGTAAGAGAAGTATGTGCCTATCATTTTACCGTTTATCTAATCACAGAAGTTTCCCCACTTTGCTTTCTCCTCTCTCCCTAATCTATCACCCATGGTCCTCATGGAACCCACATAAGTCTGCACTTTGCTTGTAACTTATAAAATAAGATGCAAAATTGTCATTCTCCGGAGCATTCTCTCAAAACATTGAGATTTTGCTCGCCCACAATTGTTGACACTTTGGTTAAAAAAAAACACGCAATACTTTTTCACAGCTTTGAAAGTTTTTCACATTGATAAGAGAAAAGGTTCTTGGCAGGAAAAGAAGAATTGCAGCTGAGGAACAGGAAACACATTAGTATCTTAGGTCATTTTCTTAGCAGAGGACGGACAGCACATGCTTGTATTAACAGTGCCACCCATGCGATTTCTGACAGAACATCCCAATGTAAGATGAGACACAGAGGCTTTTCCTGGGGTGGAGGGTTTGGATATTAGCACATGTGGTATGTCCAGGGTGGCACCGTTGTCATGGCAACAGAAGGTTATAAGGTCCAGGTCCCACAGCAGTGAAGAGATGGATCGCCAGCCCTGATAACAGCTTCCCCTCTTGGTATGTTGTGCAGTCCAGGGAGACCCTAGCTCCTGACCTGCAGGAGACGGCGACACAGATTCCTTTGAAAACTGAATGCTAGGAGGGATCTCAGGGGAGTAGCAGGGATCATTCTGGAACCCAGGTCCCGTTGACTCCTGGGGTTCTGGAGTTTGGGTTCACTGGGCCCCTACACTCACCCTGAGGCCATGCTGCATACTTGTGGGTGTATCAGGTAACTGTGCCTCCTGCAGGGGCATGGAGTTGAGGACCCCATCTGTCATCTCCGGTCCAGTCTCCTGTGCAGAGCTCTGTAAAGACAGTTCCCACTCACCAGGAGGAAGCCTCAGAGCCCTGTTTTTGTAGGTTCTCTGTCACACGCACACAGTGTGATCTGCTGAGACCTCCAGTGGAGGAAAAGGCGGGACAGTCTGAGGCCTAGGACTCCCGTTGGCACAGATAGGGGACCCCTCTGGAAGCAAATCTCCACCTGCCTGCCCTGTCCTGGGGTGTGATCACAGCAGCACCTCTAGGTGATCCACTGCCCTGAAATCTGTTCCTGCCCCGGGGTTCTCCCTTCAGGTTCCTCTTCCCACCATGTGAAGGGAAGGGATGTGGGCTGTACAGGGGTGGCCCTCAGAGGAGGCTGGCCTGGCGTGAATGGGTCTGACCCAGGCCACCTTCTCTTACCTGAGGGGATCTTCTTGAAAACGGCCAGAGATGTCGGGCACGAGTGTTGAACCTTCTACAGAATCTGGAACAACTCTCCCTGCAGGGTCTCCGGGAACCAGAGCCCCGATAGCTGGGAACACAACAAGAGAACATGTTGAACTGTCAACTGTCTCTTGCCAAGTGAGTGGCGGTTGGGCAGTTGCTAGAAAGTGGGTACCTGGTTACGGGGTTCCGAGTTCTATTAGGAAGTGACCTCACTTCCTGGGATTGCCCCCTCTGACTCCCCTCACCTAATAACAGCTATAGACAGTGCTGTGGGCTGCTGACTACTCACCCATCTTCTCCCTGGAGCACCAACAGTGCACACAGTGACACCAACACACCCTCTCCACAGCCCCCTAGAAAGTCTGGGCGCAGTCAGGGTCTGAGAGTTGAGGAGACAGACCTGGGTTCAGATTCAACCCCTCATTCTTACCTCTTCTAGATCCTGGATAATTCATTGTTCCTGTTAGGGCCTGTCTCTCCTGCCTGCACAATGGATTATTGCAGCATGTGCTTCTTAGCGATGTTCAGGCTCATGTGGGTAGTAGCTATAAAGTAGGAGGAGAAATGTCACTTATCAGTAGTGCCTCCAACCTCCTTTTTCTTCCTACTGTCACCTGTGTCTGCTTTTCTTCTAATCCCAGCCAAAGTCATTAGATCTAGAGTGTGTGTTTGTGTGTGTGTGTGAGCGTGTGTGTGTGTGTGTGTGTGTGTGTGTGTGTGTGTGTGTATTCCAGAACTAAGCACCCTCTTTGTCCCCGGATACTGAGGAATAGGCAATCTGTCAGGATTTGTAAATTTGGAGACCAACTCTGTAGGACAGTGTGGAGCCTTGGCCCGGAAGGCCTGAACATTCCTGAACTCTGGACTCTGAATGTCGTGGACATTGGTACATTGGGCAGCATCTGCCCCTCTACTGAGGTCAGTTTTCCAATTTTCCACTGAGGTTGGGTTCAGAACTGCATACTAGGAAGCCTGAGCTCAGAAGACAGGGCCCAGCTCCCCCCACCTGGGGGGGTTGTGGACAGACGTGCACAGCTGTGGGTTCCAAAGCTGAGCTCCTTTTCAATACTGAGGAAATGACCATCCTGCCTGGTGAGATACACATATTCTAGCTGGAAGGAAACAGGTTTTGATTAAAAAACAGACATTGGTTAAATATTCCTGCCGTTTGTACAGAAGCTTTACTCTGAAGGAGAAGACAATTAGCTGGATGTGGTTAGGAACAAATAAAGTAGCTCCAGTATCTACAGGGGTCTTCATGGCTTCCCTTTCTATGATAATTTCACCTGCTCCCAAACTATCAGTGAGAAGGGGAAACACCCTTGGGTCAACCTTATGCTTGTTTTTCTTGGTTTTCTCTTCCTAAATCCTATTTCCGTTTCCTATAATCCTAACAGTGGACAGATTTCTTTTCAGGAATTTTCTTGCAAACCTTTTTTAATAATTGTGTTACATTTGCTCGCAGAAACCAGGAGGTATATTAATTGGCATAGATTAGAAGAGCCAGGATTAGGTGTTCTAACAATTAAATGCCTTTGTGAACCCAGCAGTTCATAGAGAAAACAAGGAACAATTGCTGGTTCCTCCCTGGATGAGAGCAGCTTTTCTCCAAAGGGAGCTGGTAGAATTCCTATTCTCATCTTTCCTTAAGTCAGTAGGGAGTGCTAGTGGAGGGGACTGTAAGGGAAGGAAGAAGGGAGGGGAAAGGGTGAAGGATACAGTGGGGGAGCTAGAAAAGGGGGGAGATGGGGTGTTGGCATTTAATAGCTTCAGAAGACTTCAGGGACAGTCCCTAAAATTTCTAATTCCTTTCTTTTTAAAAAATAATTTATTTGTGCTTCTCCATAGAATCTCATTTCCAAATCAAGATATGCTTCCATTCATTCATTCAGTTTAATGTTAGAGCTGGCATTTTTCTAATTCTTATTGCATTCCAAAAAGGTGATTTAGGCACGCAAAGACAGCTGCGTTTTGACCAGTTTTAGGTGGATGCCTTCTGTATAACATGCCAGAGAACGCCATACAGGTCTGCAGCAAACAAGGAGGCCTCACACATCCTTCTCTCCTCCCCATCCGTGAGTGGAGGCGTGTCCTCCCCCAGCCAGGGCGATGGCGCCAAGCTGATGGAGCGGCAGGTGCATTACTGGATGGCAGTCCAGCCCACAGACAGGAAGAGAGACACAGAGAAAAAAGACCTGCCTGCCGCCAACAACACACTCAAGTGCACCTTCCACTCTCTCCAGGTCAGCAGGCTGCCCAGCAGTGGTGAGGCTGCAGCAACACCCACTATGTCCATGATGGTGGCACCAAGGAGAAGAAGAAGAAAGCACTGGTTTTGCCCAAGAAAACCAAGGACAAGGTCATGGAGTCCACAAGCCAGTGTGTGTGGAGGGCACAAGCCTCCTGGTCTGCAGGGCCAAACACCAGCAGAACATGCTGCGGGTCCTCATCAAAGGTGTGGTGTGAATGACATGAAGCTCTTCCAGCTGGCAGCCCAGGATGACGGACCGACCAGTGAAATGACTGGTCGCTATGACATGACCATCAGGAGCTGCCCCCAGACCGCAGGCCTCAGGCCAGCCAAGGGGGGCCAGCAGGGGCTTCCTTGATCATCCCGCTGCCCCTCGTCCCAGAAAATATTTGGAAATATATTTGCTGGAAATATTTGCTAGAATAGATAGCAAAGAGACACCTGGAATAAGTGGGTTCCCAAACCTTATCCTGTCAATTCCATCTCAAAAACTTTAGCCTTTTTATGAGTATTTTCTCACTGACATAAACATCCTCACGTGATGTTAATTGTATTGTATATGAACAGCATGGCTGACAAATTCATGTGACATGATGAAATGTGGCAAAGTGCTGTGATGGAGCCTAAAAAAAATAGAATGGATCATCTGTGTACTTTCTTCTGCTGTCATTTGTAAGTAAAATGATAACACTGGGGGTGTGGTGGGTGGAGAAGCAAAATATCACTGTAGGTGTACATATAACCACATGAATATTTTTTGTAGTTTTTAAAGTGTGAATATTATGGACTAAATGTAAAAGAATAAAATACATGTAGAAGAAATTGTGATCACCTGTGTTACTACTAAATCTTAAAATGCTGCCACTGCATGTGTGTCTTTAAATAGAACATTAGGGTGACCGTTGGGAGACGGTTGAACTGATTCCATCCCAGTTTTCCCTTCCCCAGAGCTACTTACTATCATCCACTCTGTGCTTGTCCTTAAGTGGGTTTCTATAATTTTACTCAAAAGTTGTGTACTCACAAAATATCCTCAGGGTTGTTTTTGTATTTTTGAAATTTTATTTCAATAGCATCATTCAGAATGTATCCTGACACTTGCTATTTCACTCAAATTACACTTTTGCTGCACATACTCCAGTCCATTATTTTACCGCTTTAATAGGTATTTACTATGATTACTTTATTCTCCTCTTGAAGGACATTTAGGTTATCTCTAGTTTTCCACCATCATAAACAATGCTGAAATGAACTTCCTTGTATCCTTCATGGGCACAAGAATGAAGGTTGTCTAGAGTATGTTGCTAAGAATGAGTTTCTAGGAGGAAGGCCATGCACACCTTAGGTCTCACTAGTGGGTGCAACTTCACTGGCTGGTTCAGCCATCCCCCCTCCCAGCTGCTGTGGATGTTGGCTGCTCATGGCCCCTGAGGGCCCTTTCCCTGTCCAGAGGGGGTAGGTGCTCCCCCTCCACTGCCCTGGGATGTAGGCTCAGCCAGAGGCCAGTAATGACTGGCACTGGGTGGACAAGCCTGGCTCCTGACCTCCAATGGGACTCACTCAGTGGGTACAATTCCTCTTCCAGATCCCCTCTCAAGCCCAGGCTGAACGTAATGTGCTGAGTCCACATCTCTGCTCACCTCCCTCCATCTTCTTCTTCTGAGGTCCCTCCTTCACTACACTCTGTCCCAGTTCCCAGGAGTCACTGCTTCCAGGGAACCTGGCCCAAGATGACTAATATTGCCAAAGTCTCTCCAAAAGGGCTGCACCAATGTCTACAGTTAGGAGAGGCTTGAAGGCTGAGAAAGAGAAAGCCCTTCCAAGAGATGAGGTGGGGGAGGGGGAGAAGGCAAAGGCGCTGAGATGAGAGAGCTTTGTGAATTCAGCAAACTGAATGAAAGCCAGTGTGGGGAGCAGAAGAAAGGGGGTACTGGTTGAGGTTGGAGATGTATGTAGAAGCCAGACAAGTAGACTTCATAGGCTGGTTTCCATTTTTTTTTTCCTAATTGTAATAGGAAGTTCTTTAATAGCTTTGAGCAAGAAATTGATAGGATTTGATTTAGACTAAGAAAATTTGTCTGTTTCTAGAGAGAATGGTTTGGAAAAAGACAAGAGAAGCAGGGATTTGAGTATCCACACTGCAAGCAGAGTAGATCATAAAAATTATAGTGTTAGGACAGAAAGTAAGAAACACTATGGGATTTATAGCACCACACTATATGTGTATAAAACACACAAGCATACAAAGACATGAATTATTCAAGCACACATACCTATTTTTAAGTGGCTACCTTTGTGGAGGGAAAAGAAGGGAATGGAGATTAGCTGTAATAAAAGACAATAATATTAAGAAGATATCATGCAAGGTATGGTGGTGATGAGGTATCATGAATTGAGGCATATGATTAACTGAGCCCTGCACCAAGAAAACAAAAAACCAAAACAACAGCAACCACCCACTCCCTACCCATTATTTTCCTTCTCCTTCTGGAGACTCATTTCTAGGATGAGGAACAGACCTAGGTTTCTGAGAGACCTTCCAAATAATCCAAACTAAAGATAGCGGAGACTTCTCTAGTGATCAATGCAGCATCTGAGTCAAGGAACCTGGAGGGAAGAGGAAGCAGAGCCTCCCTGGAGCCTCATTAGTAAGGACACAGATGGGAGCCCTGAGGCAGTCTCATGCCTGACCTGGTGGGTGCTCCTGATGCTCCCTCTCAGCCTAGCTCCTCCTTTCCCTGGGGCTCCATGGAGCCGGGTCTTGTTTCTGGGATCAGAGATAATCCAGGTTAATACGTCTTGTTATTTCCCCTTTGCACAAGTTTATGACCTGGTCCCAGGAGATCTGAGGACCAAACTTCTAGGCACAGGTAGCTCTGTGCCTAGGTGCCCAGGGCAGGAGCAGACACCCATTGGGTATCAATAAACGCCTATGGATCAAAAGTGATCACTTGAATCCTTGGTTGGGGGCAAGGACGGTGAGATGACATGACTCCTTTTTACAACTGCAGAAGTATTTCTTTATGTATGCACAATAATGTATTTCACTCAGTTGTCTATTGGTAGATGTTGGAGTAATTCCAAATTTTTACGATGACAATGTTGCCATAAATTTACTAGTACTCATGTTTTATTTTTATCACTGTTGCTTGAATTCCTATAAAGTTCAAAGAGTGGCATTGTCTCAAAAAGAATGAACATTTTAATTTTTATATATCCTCTAAATTACTTCTCTAAATTGACTGTGTAGCATACTTCTATGACTTTCAAGAAATATAAAATTAAATATACAAAAAACTGGAAGAACAAATGTAAGCAGTTTGATATTTGTTTCAGTGTCTAAACCTATCACAATGATTTATAGCATAAAAGAAGTTTCTGGATCTCAAGTGTCTGCAATAATTATCAGTATAATTTATGATTGTTATCCTTGCTTCTTGGAGAGATACCTTTCTCAATATTCGTGATTTAGCTCCAAAATATTCCTTTTGTTCTTTTCTTAAGGTATCGAATTAAATAAGAAAACTTGTGTATCTTCACCTTGATTTATCAGTAAGGAGAGCTGTGAAAATTAAACATGTTTCACGGATCAGATCGGCAGGGCTGCAAGTTGACTATGGAAGTTAATGCAGTAGATATCATAATAAAAAGTAAGATTGGCACATACAAAAAACCCAGCTGTGGGCCAACTTATTAATAAATATGACTACAAAAGCCTAAATAAAGCATTATCATATCAACTTCATTCATTTATACTGGAACACAAGTGTGGTTTAATATTAGGAGAGCTATTAAACGTGATTTGCACTACCCTTATGTTCATTGCAGTATTATCTATATATATAAAGAGCCAGGGTCCCTAACATCCAAAACAATTGAACGGACTACCGAACACCGGAAGTCAGTCCTGCAGCTGTGGGTGCCGCGACCCAGCATTGACTGCCGAAGGGACTGCAGATCAGGCCTGGAGAGAGGCCCGGAGAGAGAAGCAGGGTCTGATCCACAGCCCCTGTGGCAGTCAGTGCAGGGTCGGTGCCACGGAAGTCAGTCCTGCAGTCAGTGCTGTGTCACCACAACCCAGCATTGACTGCCACCACTGCGAACACGGTGATCCAGCCGTGACTGCTGAGGGGGCTGTGGATCCTGTGGGATCAGGCCTAAGCCGACAGTCGGACATCCCCCAAGGGGTTCCAGATTGGAGAGGGTGCAGGCTGGGCTGCGGGACGCCCCCCACCCCCCATGCGTGAATTTCATACACCAGGCTACTAGTTTACAATACTCAAGATACAGAAGTAACCTAGGTGTCCATCAACAGATGAATGGATAAAGATGATGTGGTGCATATGTACAATGGAATATTACTGGACCATAAAAAAGAAGGAAATCTTACCATTTGCTACAACATGGGTGGATCTAGAGGGTATTATGCTAAGTGAACTAAGTCAGGCAGAGAAAGACAATTACCATAGAGTTTTATTTATATGTGGACTCTAAAAACAAAACAAAAACAGACTCATAAAAAAAGAGACCAAAGTGATGGTTAGCAGAAGAGAGGGTGTGGGGGATGGATGAAAAGGAGAAAGGAAATATAGTCAATAATATTGTGATAAGTTTGCATGGTGACAGATGGTTATAAGAATTAGTGGAGTGATCACATTGTAAGTATAAAATTGTCGAATCATTTATATCAGTGATGGCGAACCTTTTGAGCTCGGTGTGTCAGCATCTTGAAAAACCCTAACTTAACTCTGGTGTCGTGTCACATATAGAAATTTTTTATATTTGCAACCATAGTAAAACAAAGACTTATATTTTTGATATTTATTTTATATCTTTAAATGCCATTTAACAAAGAAAAATCAACCAAAAAAATGAGTTTGTGTGTCACCTCTGACATGCATGTCATAGGTTCACCATCACTGACTTATATCATACACCTGAAATAATACAACCAATATAAGATTGTATACCAGCTATATTTAAATTAAAAATAAATTTAAAAATAAAAAAAGAAATGTCTCAGATGCTGTAGCTTTTTAGAAAATTAAACCTAGGAATGAATATTCTAAAATTTAAAAACATATCTTTATAAAAGTTAATAAAACATGATAGGCACTGAAAAGGCATCTGATAAAAAATGCAGCAGTCGTATCTGATTATTAAAGTACTATGGTCAAATACAAACAGAAAGATAGTTGCTAATATCTTTCACTTAAAATCCTCTAAAAGTCCTCATTGCATTTGGAATAAATTTTACAGCCTGAACAAGACCCTGCAGGCTCGGGACCCCGTTGGCCTGCACAACTTCCTGTCTCACTCTCTCCTCTTTACTGCAGCCACACTGGTCTGGATTTCATTCCTTCACCCCAGTGAGCTCTTTCCCACCTCAGGCCTTTGCACACACACCTCTCTGTCTGCAAGGCTCTTTGCTCAGGACTTCACAGGACTGACCTTTTTCTCCTTTACATCTCACCCAAAAAAGACATCAAATTGTGGAAAGTGTTATCTATCTCTACATCATAAAATTAAATGGAGTCTATTTATGTTCTCTCATTTTTTTATTTTTAAAATTGTCATTCCACCTGCATTAGATTTTTAAAAGGAAAAGGCACAGTAAATTCTTTTCATCTTAAATACATTTAAATGTTTTCTGTAAGATCTGAAATATTGATCTAAAGTTTTCCCCTCAGTAGTTGACCAGCTGTCCCAGTGCTATTTGTTGCCAAAGGGCCCCCATAATGATCCACTCAGTCCCACGTGTGCTCAGCCGTGTTCCTGATGTTGCTGCCCAGCTCCCGTGACCTGCTCACTCCAGCACCAGGACCGCACTATTTGACTGAGCAAGTCCCCTTCTTATATTCTTTTCAACCATTTCCACATTTGTTTGCATATTTACTTTTAGATAAAATTTAGAACAGTTTTTGTTTCCCCAAAGTCCTGTTATGATTTTGACTTCAAATGAGTAAATTTTAGATTAATTCAGGAGAATATGTGCCTTTGCAATAGTTTATCTCTCTATCTAGAAATTAGTAAGTCCATGATTTATGATTAAATGGAGAAATAGAGCACTGGAAGGTCCTGCACAATTCCCATTAACATCTTATTGTTGATGTTACACTTTGTATTTCCACCTGATGATAGTTTACATACATATGTATTTATGATCGTAATTGGCCATATATATTGAGTGTCCACCACATGCCAACTCTTTGTGTTAAGAACTTTATTAATATTATTCTTATGACTCATTTGCACATGAAAAAAGCAAATCTTAAAGAGCTCAGCTAACTTGCCTGAGGTTTCAGTGCAAGTGGCAAAGCTCAGACATGAATCCCAGCATCTGACAGCACAATCTTAACCATTGCATTGTATGGCCTGCTGGGAACATCACTGCTTTGGGGTCCATTCTCTATAAATGGCCACTTTACTGAAGTTGCTTTTTTAAAAATATATTTTTTATTGATCTCAGACAGGATGGTAGAGGGAGAGAGAGATAGAAACATCATTGATGAGAGAGAATCACTGATCAGCTGCCTCCTGCATGCCCTCTACGGAGGATTGAACCCACAACCTGGGCATGTGCCCTGACCAGGAATCTAACCTTGACTTCCTGGTTTATAGATTGACACTCAAAACTGAGCCACGCCGGCCGGGCTGAAGTTGCTTTTTATTTCTAATGGCATTTCAGTCCTTCACCTTAGGTTTCCCAGATAGGACATCTTATCAGCAAATAAGAATAATTTTTCCTTCTCCTTTCCAATATTTTTCTTCCTCCCCTTTGCCCAAAGGACAATAGCCATTTGTTATAATACATACACTGTTTTAAACATCATTTTTAAATCCAGTAAATATCATAATATAGTAATCTTTAAGCTCCGGAGTACTGTGAAATGTAGGGTTTGAAATAAGACAAGACATTATTCCTGCAATGTTGAGTATGTCAGATTAAAAGTAGCTGGGATGGCTAAGTTGCAAAAAGACTTTCCAAGTAATATGTCTGTGCCTGTTTTTATCTTCTTACTAATCTAAAAATATTATACAGTTTAGTGTAAGTTATCTTAATGCTAAGACTCTACTTGATTTTGCTTCTATGAATGTCATTGTTCAATTGAGGGCACTTAGGAAACAAACATTTGTTGGTGTCAATGTTGCAGACAGTTGAGGAGATGGATGGAGGCCACCAGAGTCAAGTCTCCGAGTTCCTGCTCCTGGGAACTCAGAGAGTCCTGCAGACCAGAAGGTCCTGTGTTAGATGTTCCTGTGTATGTACCTGGTCATGGTGTGAGAAATGCGCTCATTATCTTGGCCATAGGCACTGACTCCCACCTGCACACTCCCATGTACTTCTTTCTGGCCAATCTCTCCTTCACTGACCCCTTCTTTGTCACCAACACAATCCCCAAGATGCTGGTAAACATTCAGTCCCTGAACAAAGCCATTTCCTACATGGGGTGTCTGACACAGCTCAACTTCCTGGTCCCCTTGGTGACCCTGGACAACCTCATTTTGGCCACGAAGGCATATGACCACTATGTGGCCATCTGCGGCCCTCTCCACTACACCATGGCCATGAGCCCTGGGCTCTGTGTGGTGCTCCTCACCCTCTGTTAGGCACTCTCTATCCTCTGTGGCCTCATCCACACCTTCCTCATGCTCAAGGTGACTGTCTGTGGGTCCCAAAAGATCTAGTACATCATCTGTGAGATGTATGTCCTGCTGAGATTCACGTGTTCCAGCACTCAGATGAATCACACAGTGCTGATGGCCACAGGCTGTTTTATCTTCTTCACCCTGTTAGGGTCCCTGATCCTGTCCTATTCCAGATTGTCTGAGCCATCCTCCGAATACCCTCAGCCACTGGGAAGTATAAAGCCTTCTCCTCCTGTGCCCCACATTTGGATGTCACCTCCCTCTTCTATGAGACACTTGACATGGTATATCTGTAGCCTCTCCTCACCTATTCCATGAAGGACTCGGTAGCCACAGTAGGCTGTGGTCATCCCCATGATGAAGAACCCTTTCATCTATATCTGAGGAACAAGGACATGCATGGGGCCTTGGGAAGACGCCACCTAGGGAAAGCCTTCACAGAGATTGACGTGAGGGTAATTTGGGGCATTGAAATGGAGACTGGGAACTTGCTCCATCATGTGAAGAGCATTACCCTCTGGGGAACACAGGTGTAAACAGGACAGAGCTCCTGCTCAGAATGAGCTCACAGATCTGTGACGAAGAAAAGACATGGTAACCCAATATCTCCAAATCGCACCTGCCTTGGCAATAAATAAGGTCATGCAAACACTTATACTAGAAATTTGTAAGTTCAAATCCTTCACTTACCTGATCACAGGGCCACAGTGCCCCTAACCCAGCCTTTCAAAACATAGCCGGTTATGATCTGGGAGGGGTCTTATGTTCTAGCACACACCCACTCATGCTGGTGAGTGCTGGCCCTCTCTGAGGAGCCCACTACTTGTAAGCCATTTGGAGGAGACACCTTGCACTACCCTCCCTGCAAGTGTTCTCTGTGAGGCTGCCCAGGTCCTGATGCTCTGCTGGGCACAGCTCCCGCTGCTTCCGTCTGACCCAGAGTTTCTGGACAAAGCCCCTCCAATTCAGGCAACACTTGAAAAGTTCTCTCCTTTGCTCTGGGTTTATTTTTGTCTCTTGGGCCTTAACCAATAGTGACTGTGCCTTTCTCCTGCTTTCCTTTTCTCTGCGGGAAGACCCTCCCCCTGGACAGCCCATCGTATCCTTTATGACTGTGGTTCCTCACTCCATTGCCCTTGCAACAACTCCATTCTTCCCTCAAAACAAAACTCTCAAGCATATCAACACACATTCCTGAACAGGAGTGGTGGTAGAAGCAGTAGACAGGAAGGAGATAAAAGGGAGATCTAATCTCTACTTAGGTTCAACCTGCCCTGTACAATGCACTGGCTAGAAAAGGGATAGTAACTGATAACGTCATTGGAAGGTGGCAGTTGGGAAAAGAGAGCAATCCTTTACAGATGAGGCAGGGGAGCCAGCACTGACCTCGACTTGGAGACAGTTGAATTGGTAAGTTTCACTTCATTCCATTGTTAATGACCAAATGCCTTTTAGGCGCCTCAAGTTGAGCTCCAAACATGAATCAGGAGCTCACGGGGGACAGGGAAGAAGACAATTTTTAATGCAGTGCCTGAAGGGTTATGGTCGGAGCAGGAGAGTTGGGGGCACAAAGTAGGAAAGCCTAGCCTGCCTTGTCAGTGATGGAGGATTCAGGAAAGGCTTCCTTAAGGTGGTGACAGCTGAGCTAAGATTAACGAATGCTGATGAGTCACCCAGGAAAAGTGGCCAGGGGGAACTAAGATCACTCCCAGAGGGGCGGAGGCATGGAGTAGAGGGGATATTCCCATCGGCCTTGGACAGCTCTCCCCATCCCTAGGGTGTTTGTGGAAGTCACTCACCATTCTAAGTGTCCTCTTCTCCCCTGTAAACTGAGAACAACAGCATTGTGTCACTCGGAGGGCAGCTGTGAGGATTAAATGAGATAATATGCAAGATCAGAAGGCATGATCCATAGTCAGTGTAGTTGTTAGCAGAACAGCTGGACAAAAAGGTAGAGAGGGTGGGAACACCCGAAACAAGTAAAGACTGCCTCAGCTGAATGTAACTGGTGACCAAGCCGCAGCAAGCCCTGTGCCTGAGGAGGACATAGTGGGGTACAGGCCGCCAAGGCCTTGTTGAAGAACTTGGAATATATTGTGTAGGCGATGAGATACCACTGAATGTTTACTATTTTTAACTTTTATTGTTTTTATTAAACCAACAATATGCGTTACTGTAGAAATGTTCAAGTAAAAATAAGCCCAAAATAATTAGCTGTATTTAAATTTTACACTTTGATCTCAGCTAAATCAAATTATTTTGAAACTTGCTTTTTTACAGACTAACATCTATGTTAGTAAATATCCGGCTATATTACAACTTAATGCAGATGCAGTAGTTCAGTGTGCAATTCAATAAATATATCAGAATTCATTTAACGCACTTCTCAGTATTCAATATAAAGTTGCTTCCAGTTTTTTCCCGTTGCTTGCAACATCATAGAAAATGCCTTAGTTTTGTTCACTTACCTGATTGTTTCCTTCGGCGAAACTGGTGACGTGCACTTGCTGGGCCAAAAGCTTTTATTGTTCAGAGTGTTGGTACATTTTTCAAAAACGACCTCTACAAGTCCACCCCTACATTTTCACCAGGAGAGGGACACAAGCTGTGGTTTTTGTTTTGTTTGGGTTTATTTGCCTGTTGAGGTTCAGAAAGGTGAGAAAGCTGCGGGAACTCTTAAGTGCAATAGGCAAAAGCAAAAGTAACATTGTGTTTTTTAGCAACACAGTGCTCGTTAACATTCTACTACAAATAGGGGTATTCTTTCTCTCTTTCAGATCATCATGGAAATAGCCGCCCGGAAGTTCATTCAAGTTCCAACGGACACTCAGAAGTGGGAGCAGTCCTTTGTGAGCTGGCTCCCAGCTATTTTTGTTGTTATTAATCCTCATTGGAGGATATTTTTCCCATTGTTTTTTAGAGAGAGTGAATGGGAGAGGGAGAGATAGAGAGAGAGAGAAACATTGAGACACATCGACCGATTGCCTTCCTCACATGCCCCAACGAGGGCCAGGGAATCCAGCCTGCCTGCAATCCAGGTGCATGCCCTTGACTGGAATCGACCTTGAGACCCTTCAGTCCACTGGCTCCCAGCTATTAACAGGCTATCTGCTATGTCTCTTTCTCTCGCTCTCCAGCTGCTCTAATTTAATTGAGAACATCCAGAATTTTTTTCTGGTCTAATATAAAGAATTTTATTAAACTAACGAAGTCACATGTCCACATAGAGCCATCATCTCTGTGGCCAGGCCAGTGAGCTGTGCTGATACCTCCACTCTGGGACCCTGAACCGCACTTCCCGGAACCACCTGGATGTGGAAATTGGCAGGTGTTAAAAAGGGGGAAACAGAAGTCATGTCCCCCACAGGCCATTGTCAATGTAAAATGTCGACTTCTGGTTTCTACTCTGACATAGAAGAGCTTGGAAGTCCTTACTCTCATTCTTACAAAAAGAAAAAAGATGAACAACCCAGAAAAAAAGGAACTCTTTTTAGATCCATCAGATCATTGAAATTCCATGACTTTGAAATTAACTTTTGCTGCTGCAAACCATTGAGATTTAGGGTTTTGTTAGCACAATACAACCTAGCCTATCTTCCTGATAAGATGGAAAACATCTTTTCCACTCAAAATGAGACATAAAATTAAAAAGCCATGAAAAGACAGATTTGACCACATAAAAATGTAACACATCTGTTTAGCCAAACATGCATCCATCAAATTGAGACAAATGGCAAGCTAGAGAAACCATTTGCAAGTTACATGTCAAAAAGCTGATATCCATTGTTAACTAACCTTTTTGGTCTTGGAGGAGAGGCAGAATATAGGAATCAATTTCTAAGGAAAGCACCCTTAAGAGTTGGAATGACTGTTCAGGGGGAAGCATGCCAAGGCCTGGGGGTAAGAGATTACCCTTTGGGGTAATAGATGAGTCGGGAGTGGGGGTGGGGGTGGGAGTGGGGGTGGAGGGGAATAGTACTAATTGCTCAGAGTCTAGATGAAGTGGTGAAAATGTGTACTGGTAATGCCCTCAAAATATTTTCTGGGTTCCGCCCTAGGAAACAGTTCATCCAGAATAGTGTAACCAAAGGTAGTTAAATGTAAAGAACCATGGAGAGATGATCCGGTCCGGGTCCTTATGGAAAAGGTAGAAACAAGCCCACCCACAGAAAGGAAGTCTCCAAGGTCACAGAGCAGCGGTTACAGCCGATATGCCTGGTTTTCCTTCACGAGAATTTTGCCCTGAGAGAGAAGCTCATTCTCTCCAACCCCACTGTGTCTGCAGAACCAAGAGTGTCAGGAAAGCGACACACTTCAACTCTGCTCATTAGACTATAATTAGATACATCTTCCCTCCCTCTCCCCATCTGTCAGTCCTACCCTGACCTTCTAAGATGGTCAGCTAGCCAGAGGAATGATAGGAGGAGTTCCCAGACATCTTTGCATCATTATTCCTTTGGTAAAACTTAAACTTCTTTTTTTTCTTCTGGGAAGGGTGGGGGCTAACATTAACATCAAATTTGCTGTTTATTATATGGCCACAGCTAATGGGAAGTCGTTCCGTAGTATGAATTTTGTTCTTATCTCCAACCCCTGCTCATTCTGCATTTTCTCCACGTCCATCTTTGACCTCAACATTCCTTAGTCATCTTGCTTGATGCTCCTAATTCGCCCATCTTTTCTCATCTCCCATTTTCTCATGCCCTTTTCCTATTTTCTATCCTTCTTTCTGGGTTCAGCTCACCGTCCTGTCGCATCCCTCCCTATATCCTCACATCTCATCTTCATGCCTCCACACCCAATCCTGTCCCACGGCCCACTCTCATATCTTTTTCCCCATCCCATTTCAGCTCATCCTTCCAGTTCCTTGGCTCCAAGAAGAGATCACAGAGCAGACGAGCTCCAGGTGTAGCCATGGAGCAGTTTTAGGAGTGATACAGCTGAGGGATATCACAGCAGAACTGCCAGGACAGGGTAAGTAGCCTTCCGATGGAGGCTGAAGAAGAGACACAAATCAGGAATGGATGAGCTGAGGCTGGATGAACACCAAGAAGTGCAAATTCTCTGGGCTGGAGCTGCACTTTTGTACTAATCTTGAAAATAAATTCAGAAAGAAGCATTACTCCCAAGGACAACATGATGGATATTTTCTGAACTAGGAGGTTTGGGAGAGAAAAATAAGACTTTGGAGGAGAAGGTTATGGTGGACATTCTACACCGAAAAGTCTCAGGATCTGGTTGGAGCATAAATGCTTACTCTTTCAAAGGCTTTACCGTATATGTGAGGAAGATGACTCAATAAGAGAGAAAAATATGGCAGAGGATGGAGATGAAGCATACCTTTTTTGACCTGATGCTATGTCCTTTATGCATTAATGTAGCTTTTATTTAATAGGCTATTTCCCTTTCTAGGCCCTACCTGTCACCTAGCCATCCTATGGGATTTCTATGTTAGTAAAAAGAAGGAACTGATTTTCTTGGAGGTGAAAGGTGAACAGTAGAATAGAATATTCCTTAGCACTGGTTTAAAACAGCTTTCTGCACTCTTTTTTTAGAAGGAATCTCACATTTGCCACAGGAAGAAGACTTCACAGTGATATTATAGGTGATTAAGGAGTGATTAAGCAAATAATCCTTCCTTGCTGCCCAGAACTACCTGGCTTCCAAGGCTTCAACTCAACTCGGAAAGTGAGCATAGCTAAATACAAGGAACAACTTGCCAGGGACACTTGCTTTGCAGATCCTAACCGCATGTCCCCTTATCTACTTGTCTTTCTCTATAGTATGTATCACTATGTGATCTATCATACAGGATGCCTATTTATTTCATTTCTTTTTTTCTCCCTTCATTAGAATGTGAGTTGCATGAGTGTAAAAACTTTGTCTATTTTGTTCACCAGTGCCCTAGAAGAGCGTTTGGCTCATAGAAGCAATTCAATAAATGTTTATTGTGTGAATAAATTATGCAGGATTTCTTTGAGGACAAACACATCACACAAAATTTTTCAACATGACGATCTATACATGAATGGTTCATAATCATTTCTCGAGTTACTGACTTCATGGGAAATTTTCCTCAACCCAAAAAAAGGCAGGAAAGGAGAGACCCTATCACCCCTCAGTTCAGTAACCGCCTCCCGACAAGGACCCGCCACAGGGCACCCTGAACATCAGGGTTTCTGAGGCTGTAGATAAGTGGGTTCAGCATGGGGTTGATAACTGTGTTGAAAATCCCAACCCCTTTATCCTTGTCTGAAGCCTCCTCTGTACCCAGACGCATGTAGTTGAAGATACCAGTTCCATAGAAGAGGCAAACCACAGTGAGATGGGAGCCACATGTGAAGAAGGCTTTCTTCCTGCCCTCCACTGAGCGGATTCGTAGCACTGCAGCTGTCACGTGGATGTAGGAGGTGATGATGAGAACCACAGGTGCACCTGTCATAAGGAAACCCAGACCAAAGAGCAGCAGCTCATTGAGTTGGGTGCTGGAGCAAGAGAGCTGGAAGAGCTGTGGCAGGTCACAGTAGAAGTGATTGACTTCATTGGGACCACAGAAGTTGAGTGTAGTTAGGGCAATAGTGTGGATCAGTGCATTGGTGAGGGCACAGGCCCAAGACACAGCCACCAATATCCACTGGACTGAATGGCTCATGCGGATGCTGTAGGTGAGGGGCCGGCAGATGGCCAGGAATCGGTCATAGGCCATGGCTGTCAACAGGAAGCAGTCCACACCAGCCAACTGATGGAAGAAGAAAAGCTGTGTGAGGCAGGCTCTATAGGGAACTGCACGCTTGTGGGAAAAGAGGCGGCCCAACATTGAGGGAACAGTCACAGTGATGCACCCAATGTCCAGCACTGATAGGTTCCCCAGGAAGAAGTACATGGGGGTGTGGAGTTTGGGCTCCATCAAGATGGCAGCCAGGATGCTGAGGTTGCCCCCAACTGTGAGCAGGTAGGCAAAGAGGAAGAGCACAAAGACCGGAGACTGCAGCTTCTCTGTTTCAACCAGGCCTAGTAGAATGAACTCAGTAACAGTAGTCCCATTGGTCTCAGCTTCTGGATCCATGAGTCCCTGTAAGGGAATGTCCCAGGTGTGGAAGCATCAGTCTACCTAATGTATTTATTCAACACTAGAGATCAGTGCATGAAATTCATGCACGGGTAGAGTCCCTATACCTGGCTGGCGATCAGGGCTGAATGGGGCCTTCCGGCTGCTAGCCAAGGCCCCCCTTCCCTGGCTGCCAGCTGCTGGCCAGGCCTTCCTTAGTTCTATGCCGCCCCCTGGTGGCCAGCATACATCATACCAAGCATATTAGCCTTTTATATATATAGATAAATGGTTTAAACCACCTATTTTCACAACTCCCTGATAAGTTCCCAGTGCTCCAGCTGATGATTTCCCACTCCCCACTACCTCACTCACTGACCTCCCACCACCTCAAAGCCTGTACCCTATTCTTAGCTGAGATGCCCCAAACCATCATCATCTTGCCCCTCCCATACTCTCTTTATTGAAAGGGCCAGAATACTTGGGAAAATACATTAAGATAAAAGCAGATTTCCTCTTTGAATATAGTAAGATTAAGATGGAATTTCCCCATTTTACTCTGAGGGATTAGTCCAAACCAATAAGGAGATTTCAAAATAAAAATTTAATGATATTTCCAGTAAAAATAGATGGTCTTTTAAAACATAGCCTAATCTCAAGGCTTTTAGAAATAGTGATGAAGCAAAGATATGGCAGGAATCAAGGAGACGAACCTATGATTGTGGACATTGGACACTCTGGCCAAGTTCATTTTCCCAAGGTGAGAGACATACTCTGAAATATAAATTCAAAATCCCTCAGTCAATAAATTGTCAATGTTGTTGTCAATTAAGCCCTTCCTCTAGACTTTGAATAACAGCTTGATTTTAAACGATTTGTTTTTATGGTATCTGCTACCTGCTTCTGAAATAAAAATTGCAACATAACCTACCTGTGGTTGCTGCTATGGGCAACCCTAGGTGGTTGCTGCTGGTGGAGGCCACTAGCCTCCACTTGTCCTTGCCCTGGGCATGGTCGATTGACCAATAGCTCTAAGGAGAGGTCCTCACATGAAGCAAGCACATACGTAGAGCCAGATGGAGTTAGGTTCTTATAATAAACTCCTGGTCAAAATATATTTATGTGCCTTTACTGCCCATGGCATAAGCAGAGCTAGAGCTTCACTAAGAATAATGTTATTCCCCTGCAGAGAACACACTGGCATCAGAGGTTGGAGTCTGGTGACTCTAACAAAAGGGAAAGGGTGATGAGGGCCTGAGCTCACAGGGACAAAAAGTTGGATGCGGTGAACTCTAACATAGTCTTAAAATTCTAAGTGCACATACTTGGTAAGATGGGGACGGGGGTCATTCTCAGGGGTAATCATCATTTATGAAACTGATAATTGATAAATGCTTTGCAAGTTGACAAATCAATAGATGAATAACAGCTCTTTACATATATTAAAGAGTAACTATTTTTCACTTTCCCTTTTGTGTCCATTTAACCATAAGCATTAGATTACGATTCTCTGATTTTTTTACCTTTTTACTCATGCTGTTTTCTCTACCTGCAATGGCTTCCCTCCAACTCCACATGGCCAAGTTTATGAAGACTTGACTCAAATACTGGCTATGAATGAATTCTTTGGGAAAAAAAAAAAAAAGTCTCCATCTCAAAAGGGTCTCTCTCTCCCTATCTCACTCTCTCCTTTCTCTCTCTCTCTCTCTCTCTCTCTCTCTCTGGATAGATGATAGATAGATAGATAGATAGATAGATAGATAGATAGATATAGAGATATATAGATGATAGATAGATAGATAGATCTCAACTACCACTACACATTATTACTGTTTAGCTTCTAGCTAAGTAACTTCTCTAAAAAGCATATCTCCCCTACTTCTCTGTAGACTGATTCAGTTTTCCAATAGCAGTACTTACCACAATATTTCACACATAGTAGGTACTCAATGTTTCTTAGGTAAATAAATGATGGTTCCAGTGTTTATAGGATTTCAGAGAAAGAGGCTCTAGAATGAGCTGGAGTTGTTATGGAAGACATTGTGGAAATATTGAATTTGCACTAGACATTTTAATGCATTAGTCTGATGTAGTGGAGGGGGAGGGCCCAGTGCAGGGTACGAGGTTGCTGCAGGGACTACTGCTTTCCTTGGTTTTGATGGAACAGGCAGCAAATGTAGCAATCCACACACTGATAAGTTTCTTTTCATGTAAATCACCCAAAAGAATAAGGCCCCTTAGGTGGGTGAAACCTTCCAGATAAGTAAGTTATAGCCAGGAATAGAACAACAGAACAGCTGCTGCCAACTCTCAGGTGGCCAGAGGTACAACTTACCTGAAATCAGTGGGATTCTGAGATGACCTCCAATCATCCAGTGACATCTAGAGAATCTGACAGAGTCACCATGATGCCCAACATGAGGAGCCCTCCTGTATGACCACTCTTGGGGCCTTGTAATGAGCCCCAGGTTCTCCTCACTGAGCTAAGACAGCTCCCTACTCTGGACCTCCACCAGTTCCTCCCAGTGATGAAAAGGCTCAACAACCTGCTACTGGAATGAAGGTTCTAGGCTGCCTGAACCTTCACTGCCCAGGACGATGAAGTCATCCTGGGCAGTGAACTAGACTCAAGGAGTACCTTCCCACTCTCCCCTAAGAGTAACAAGGAGCAGGTGGCTTCATCCAGGAAAGGGGGCCATGGGCAAAGGGGCCAGAGAGGAACCAGGACCTCTGTGTTATCTTCCCAGATCTTTCCCTGAAAAGGCTTCCCTTTTTAGGGGCATCAGTTGCACTATATAGAGTTGGGTTTGAGCTGATGGCAACAGAGGAGCAAAGGAAGGATCCCTGAGAATACTCACCCTGACATGAGCATAGAAGCCAGTGGGTTTCCTTCAGGGAAGAAACCATGAGCTGTGCAGACTCGGTTATCTACTCAGAAAATGAGGAGCTACCAGGATATAAAAGAAAATGAGGAAAAACAAGCTGACAGCTTCTCTATCCAAGGTCTATTTTCACTGGGTGTTATCCTCCGGGGAGACCTCAGAAATGAGCCCTCCCAGGAAAGAGGGGACAGCTGGGGAGAGATACAAGTTGTTTTGTAAACAACTCAAGCCCTTCATAACTATAGCAACAAGTCTTACACCTTCTGGTAGTTAGATTTCCTTTAAAAAGGCCTTATCTCTGCCCTGGCCTATAGCAGGGAGTTGGGGCAGGTGATATAAATTCCACTTAATGGTGGGTTGCTGAGGCCTGCAGGACTTGTCCATATCCTTAAAGTCACCCAGCCAACTAGAGGTGTAATTAAGACTAGATGCAGGTTTCCTAAGGGACAGGCTTTCTTTCCCAGAGGCTAGCCCCACGCAGGGCTTTTGAGCAGAGACAAGCTCATTCCCAAACCTGCCTTAGTCCTGGGATGAGGAGGAGGCCCCAGAAGAGAGACAAGAGAGAGAAGCTTTCTCCAAACCCACTTTTCTAATGAGTTTCCAAGAATGTGGTGCTTTCCCCCTCGGGGCCTTGTTAGTGGGGGCTACTGGGACTGTGCCTTGGGGCGCCTGTAATGGTTCTGGAACTGGTTGTAAAGAGCTATACCTACTAGAAGGACTCCAGGGAGGCTGCCTACCAATATGATGATCTAGGCCAGGCCCTTGAAAATGGAAAGCCCTGGTGAAGGTCACAGATTAACAAACAGTAGATGCGTGAGGTGGAGACATGTGTTCCCCTGACCCCTATACCCACCAGTAACTACTCACCCAACACCCCATCCCCCAAGAGAGAGCGCTCTCTCTTCTCCCAGCAGAGACGCCTGGTGCAGGAAGAAAAGCACTGTAGACAGACCTGCTCCTCTGGTTACTAGTTGTTGCACTGTGTGCAAGCTCTTGCACCCTTCAGGGACTCAGTTTCCTCATCTATGAATGAGCATATCTTCTATCACAGGTTATTAGTGAAGATTATTAATGAACTAAGACTCATTAAGCTGCTAGTAGAGGGTCAACAGTACATGAACATACCAATTGATAGCATTTATGTGTGCTTGTTACAGACATGGGAATGTAGTCAGAACCTTTCAAGACTGGAGTCCCTATCTGTCCTCACAACAATTCTATGAAGTAGATTAGAGCAGTGGTTCTCAACCTGTGGGTCGCGACCCTTTTGGGGGTCTAACGACCCTTTCACAGGGGTCGCCTAAGACCATTGGAAAACACATATATAATTACATATTGTTTTTGTGATTAATCACTATGCTTTAATTATGTTCAATTTGTAACAATGAAATTGGGGGTCACCACAACATGAGGAACTGTATTAAAGGGTCGCGGCATTAGAAGGTTGAGAACCACTGGATTAGAGCATTCAGAGCTGATGTTCTGACTCACGTCTTGCTTGGTCCTTCTTCTGATTTCAGTCCTGGCTGGGTTGGAGAGTTCCCTGCAGGTTTCTGCTCACTGTGAGCTGACAGACTGTAACCACTTCCTTGGAATCTTCTAATGCCCTGAACAATAGAGGGCAGGGGTGAGGGTGAGGGTGAGGGGGCGGGGAGGAGGGGGCGCGGGGGAAAGAAGCTCACTAGATCTGAGCACATGTGGAGCTCAGAGACTAAAGGACAACTTGAAAGTAGGATACAAGAACCAGTGGATAAACACCCCACTGCCTCTTCATCAGACAATTCCGAGAGGCATTCTACATGCTCTCGCACAACCCAGACTCTGCTGTCCACAGCAGGGACCTTGGAAATGACCCTCAGTCAGGGACAGTTCTTCCTTCTTTGTCTCACTCTCTTCATCGCCTCAGTCTTGCTCCCCGAGACCACCTCCAAATAAATAAACTTGCTCTTGCTTCTGAGATGACTTCCTATTTAAACTGTACATGC
Organism: Myotis yumanensis; assembly: GCF_028538775.1. Taxonomy (NCBI): domain Eukaryota; kingdom Metazoa; phylum Chordata; class Mammalia; order Chiroptera; family Vespertilionidae; genus Myotis; species Myotis yumanensis. The sequence goes on along the minus strand of NW_027223767.1, from coordinate 17,151,333 downwards.
ATCTTGTCTTGGGCTCTGCTTTGATGGGAGCCCAATTCTGACAGCTGGCCATGGGATAGCCCTAGGAAGCATATCCTCCAAATGAAATTCTGGAACTGGACCATTCACCACTGCTTGGGGTAAATGGGGCTGGTGATAACCCTTAGCATAAGTACTCGCTTATGGTAGGTTGGGATGAGGTGCATGTGGAAGGTGAAACACTGGGTTGTGTATTAGTACTAGCACACTAATATGAGAACCATGGTAATTATAAGAATAGGGAAGTTTTAAGAATAAAGGGTGATCTTTGTTAACTTACTTGGAAGTCTTCACGAAACAGAATGATGGGCCCAGGTCAGCCAGCCAACAATTCGAGGTATGTTGTGAAAGCCAGGATACTTTCATGGCAACACTTAATGAGACATGAATCTTATGCTGCCACAAGGCAGACAGTGCTGAAAATTCAACCTTGGAGCTAATTGTAAGGGTGGTAGAGCTACAAGGGATGATGAATATGTAGCATCTCCTATGCTAAATCCTAGCCCTGATAGGGAAAGAATGCAACCTGAGTCCTGAATGGGGGTGTTTGAGAAGTTGAGCATGAGAATTTGGAACCCCCCAACGCTCCTTAACTTGATGGGTAAAAGTATCTCTGCTCCCTTGCTAGAGGAAGTTAACCTCCTTTTGCCTGAAGACCACACAAAGGAGGTGATTTTTGTCCTCCTCAAGAACTTCTTCCATTTCTTCACAGTGCCTCCAGAAAAAATAGGGTTAGTTCTAACCATATTCTGAGGGGGGAAATCCCATCGATAATCCAAGAGAAAATAATTTTCTCATTGAAAAGAATTCCCATGCTTGGCTGTGGCAGGCTGAATAATGGCCCCCAGATATATATATGCCCAAATTCCTGAAATAATCTTTTTATATGGTAAAAAGACTTTGTAGATTGTTAGGAGTCTTCAGCTGGGGAGCTTATCCTAGATTATCCAAGAGAGCCCTAAAAGTAATTGCAAGAGTCCTCATAAGAGAGAAGTAGAGAGATATTTTATTACAGAAGAGAAAAATGGAATATGATGATAGAAACAGAGATTGGAGTGATGTGGCCACAAGCCAAAGAATGCCAGCAGCCACTAGAAGATGGAGGAGACAAAGAATGGATACTCCCCTGGAGCCTCCAGGAAGAACTTTCCCTGCTGACACCTTGAAGCTGGCCCTGTAGGACTCATTTTGGATTGGCCCCTAGAACCATGAGAGAATAAATTTCTTTTGTTTTAAGTCACCAACTTTATAGTTATTTGGTAAAGGAGCAATAAGACACTAATACACTAGCTTTTATGTCCTGGCATAAACTGGAAGTTCCTTCAGTTTATAGAGGAGTAATATAGGAATGGACCATGAGGAATGAAGGAGTAGGTAGAATGTAAGGCAGAATAGGAAGAGTTATTGACATGGGGGCACTTGTCAGGATTCAGGATTTGACATTCTGGCAGGGATGCCTGGAGCTGGTCCCAATAAACTGCTGAGATGTCTCTTTGAAGTTGGATATTGATTATAGGGCCTCTGCAAGAACCACAATCAGACCATTTTGGCAGGCCTACCTGTGGGACCATGTCTTCCTCCAAGTCACTGGGTGGGCAGATGTGTTCCCAGCCTATGCTTCAAAGGGTAGGAGCTGGATTATGGGGTCACTTCAAGATCTGCAGTTGGGCTGAGGTCAGTGGGCCTACCTCTGAGGACACAGAAGAAGAATGTGTCTTCTGATAGGTCCCTGGACAAGCAGGATTTGGGGTTCAATTCACGGTCATGGCACATACCTAAATTGTGGCTTCGATCCCCGGTGGGGGCACCTGCGAGAGGTAAACGATCGATGTTTCTCTCTTACATCAATATCTCTCTCCCTTCCCCTCTCTCCAAAATCATTAAATATATCCTTAGATGAGGATTTAAAAACAATTTTTTTGCATACAGGGATCATGCTCTCCAGAGTTACTAGAGTACACATGACCATTCAGCTTCCCATTTGTCCCCTCTATATCTCAGGGCATCTTAGTGTGATAGAAAGAGATGAGCTGCATTTTTAGACTTGTAGAAGCCTGATGAGAGAAATAAAATAATCCTGATCTCTAGGCCTATGTTTAATTAACAGACCAACTATACCTGAACTCAACCTCCTGGTGGGGAAACTTACAGGGATATTTTGGGGAAACCAGGCCAAAGAGCCATTCTCTGTGGGATATGAACCTGTAAGCATTCAGGGCTCCCTAAGTTTCACTTCTACCCAGAAAAGGGAGCACACAGTGACTGAAGTTGTAATTTGTTGAGGGAACTGACACATTAGTTTGCATATCCATTGCCTATAGCTGGGCAGGGCTTCTTTGGAGAAACAATAATTATTATCCCTTACTAAACAAAAAAATCCTCATGCTCAGAGAGATAGCAGTTCTGAATCGTTTGTCCTAGCTCCTGGCCCCAGAGGATTTCTCCTTTAGTCCAAAAAGAGAAAAGAAGGTAGTGACGCTGGAGACCTTATCATCTCAGTGACCGCTTCCCTGTGATCACCCGCCAGAGAGCACCCTGCACATCAGGGTTCCGGAGGCTGTAGATGAGAGGGTTCAGCATGGGGTTGATGACAGTGTTAAAAACTCCAACAGCTTTATCCTTATCTGAAAGCTTGGTTGAGCCTAGTCGCATGTAATTAAAGACACCAGAACCATAGAATATGGCAACCACAGTGAGATGGGAGCCACATGTGGAGAAGGCCTTCTTCCTGCCCTCCACTGAGCGGATCCGTAGCACTGCAGCTGCCACGTGAGCATAGGAGGTGACAATGAGAGCCATGGGTGTACCTGCCATTATGAAACCAACAGCAAAGAGCAGCAGCTCATTGAGTTGGGTGCTGGAGCAAGAGAGCTGGAAGAGCTGTGGCAGGTCACAGTAGAAGTGATTGATCACATTGGGACCACAGAAGTTGAGTGTGGATATGGCCACAGTGTGGGTCAGTGCATTGGTGAAGGCACAAGCCCAGGACACAGCCACCAGTATCTTCTGAACCATCTGGCTCATGCGGGTGCTGTAGGTGAGGGGCCGGCTAATGGCCAGGAATCGGTCATAGGCCATGGCTGTCAATAGGAAGCAGTCCACACCAACCAGGAGATGGAAGAAGAAAAGCTGTGTGAGGCAGGCTCCATAGGGAACTGCACGTTTGTGGGACAGGAGGCGACTCAACATTGAGGGAACAGTGACTGTGATGCACCCAATGTCCAGCACTGATAGGTTCCCCAGGAAGAAGTACATGGGGGTGTGGAGTTTGGGCTCCATCAAGATGGCAGCCAGGATGCTGAGGTTGCCCCCAACTGTGAGCAGGTAGGCAAAGAGGAAGAGCACAAAGACAAGTGGTAGCAACCCCGGTGTGTCCACCAAGCCCAGCAGGATGAATTCAGTAACAGCTGTTCCATTGGCCCCAGATTTTGGTTGCATTAGTTCCTGCAAGGAAACATCCAAGGAGATAAAGAATCATTCTTCTCAATATATTCATTCAAAAAAGAAGAAAATAGACTCCTTTCTATGTGTTGAGCCCTCTATTTAGTCCTGCCTCTCCAAGGAATGACTTTCTTATTCCCAAGGACACACCACGACTATTAACTCTCTCAACATTTACCTCAATAGCTTTTCTTCATTCTCAGGTATATGGACAGGTGACATCATCACTCTAAACCTCCCTCCCTGTCTTAAGAGAAAGAATCTATTTGTAGAGATTTGAAGGACAAAACCCTTGGGAAAAATAAATAAATAGAAAGTGTATTTTTGATTTGAACATAGCAGAGTAAATCTGGAACTTTCTCTCGTCAAATCTCATCTCTTCCCAAGACAAACAGAGGGAGAAACCAAGATGGCGGCATAGGAAAACACCGGAAATTGCTGCCTCCAACAACAACTTCAAAAATACAACTAAAAGACAGAACGGTCATCATCCAGAACCATAGGAAGGCTGGCTGAGTGGAAATTCTACAACTAGAAGGAAAGAGAAGAGCACACAGACTCAGAGGAGCTATGAAAGTAAAGTGCAGAGGTACAGAGGCTCCGGTGCGCGGGGAAAGGGGCTGGCACCTGAGGACGTGGCTGTCTTTTTGAATTGGGTGGGAGTCACAAGCTCCCGACTGCTCTGAACTCCGGTTCCGGGAAATCTCTGGGTTCCTAGGGCTCATACGAGGAGAAACTGGACGGTCTGGCAGCAGGCAGAACTCTGAACTTGAGGGCGGCTTTCCCTCAGAGGTGCTTGCAGCAATTACAGGGACACTGAGACTCGCGGCCCCTTAGGGCAGGGCTGAGAATCAGCCATAGCTGCTTGCTCCGCCCTGTTGATTCCGAGACCCCACCCCATCCAGGCTGCTGCAAAGCCTTTTGCATATGAATACCCAGGTCCTTTGCAATCTGACAACTACCTAACAAATTGCAGCTGGGCCAGACAGACCCAGAACTTCCAAGAGAAGGCCCAAGGCCCCACAGCAGCTTGCATTGCTTCTCAGCTGGGCCTCATCTGGGCACCTCCAAACCCCCAAAAAAGGAAGGGGAATCTGCATATCTCTTCGTGGCTCCTGCTGGGTAGCCTCAGGCAGAGGCTAAATTAGCACCTCCTTAGATCCAAGAGCCAGTGTACCCAGTGGTCAGAGTGGGACCATCCAGATTACAACTCCTCAGATTCATAAGGAACACACTCAGGGGGCAGACTCAGTGAGCACCAAAGCCCCACTGAAGCAAGTCTTGCCCCAGAAGGTTGTCTTCAGCACAGAAGTTCTCCCACTGCAGACAAGGCTGATTCTCACTGCCAATTGGCCTGGAGGTCAATTCCTCCCAGTGACACCTAAAACAATCAAGGCATAGCTACAACAAGACTGTGCACAAAGCCCACAAAGGGGTGCACCAAGAGTGTCCACCTCAGGTAACTGGGGAGGCTGAGCCACTGGGCCCTGTAGGACACCTAGCACACAAAACCACTCTACCAACACAGGGAAGCAGACAAAATGAGAAGACAAAGAAACAGGTCACAAATGACAGAAATGGAGGACAGCAAACGACTGGATATAGAGTTCAAAACCACGTTTCTAAGATTTTTCAAGAATTTTATGGAAACCGCCAATAAATGTAGTGAGATCCTCAAGAAATCTAGTGAGACCCTCGATGTTGTGATAAAGGACCAACTAGAAATTAAGCATACACTGACTGAAATAAAGAATATTATACAGACTCCCAACAGCAGACCAGAGGATCGCAAGAATCAAGTCAAAGATTTGAAATGCGAAGAAGCAAAAAACACCCAACCGGAAAAGCAAAATGAAAAAAGAATCCAAAAATACGAAGATAGTCTAAGGAGCCTCTGGGACAGCTTCAAGTGTACAAACATCAGAATTATAGGGGTGCCAGAAGATGAGAGAGAGCAAGATATTGAAAACCTATTTGAAGAAATAATGGCAGAAAACTTCCCCTACCTGGTGAAAGAAATAGACTTCCAAGTCCAGGAAGCACAGAGAACCCCAAACAAAAGGAATCCAAAGAGGACCACACCAAGACACATCATAATTAAAATGCCAAGAGCAAAAGACAAAGAGAGAATCTTAAAAGCAGCAAGAGAAAAAAAGTCAGTCACCTATAAGGGAGTACCCATACAACTATCAGCTGACTTCTCAAAAGAAACCATGCAGGCCAGAAGAGAGTGGCAAGAAATATTCAAAGTGATGAATAGCAAGAACCTACAACCAAGATTACTTTATCCAGCAAAGCCATCATTCAGAATTGAAGGTCAGATAAAGAGCTTCACAAATAAGGAAAAGCTAAAGGAGTTCATCACCACCAAACCAGCATTATATGAAATGCTGAAAGGTATTCTTTAAGAAGAGGAAGAAGAAAAAGGAACTCTTACCATTTGTTACACCATGAATGGAACTAGAGAGCATTATGCTAAGTGAAATAAGCCAGTCAGAGAAGAATAAATACCACATGATCTCACTCATTTGTGGAATACAATGAACATCATAAACTGATGAACAAGGACTGATCCAGAGACGGAGAGGCATTGATTGGACTGTTGGGCCTTGGAGGGAAGGTAGGGGAGGGTGGGGGTAAGGGGGAAAGATCAACCAAAGGACTTACATGCAAGCATATAGGTCTAACCAATGGACACAGACAACGGGGGGGGGGGGGGGGCATGAGCGGGGGGGGGGGGGGTAGGGGGTAACGTGGGTATAAGGACACATATGTAATATCTTAATCAATAAAAAAAATATTTAAAAAAAATACAAACAAAACAAGAATAAAAAATTGGTAAATATCCAAAACTTTTAGAGCACAAATTAGATCAGAGGACTTCAAGAATAACTGACATAAAATAGGAGAGTGGCAGAAAGAATAAAATCCATGACCATAGGAAAGTCTAGAGAAGTACAATTCTCCACAGAAAAAGGGCACTCACTAGGGAATACAACCAAAAGCCCTTCTTTGCAATAATGGGAGTAGGGTGCATAGTGTGGCATCATTACCTCTGTGATCCTGAGTTGGGTTCAAGAAGCAGGGGAGAGCTAAATGACAAATCTCACAGGCAGGCTGTATTTGCAAGCTGTAGACAAAACATAAAGCTGGGGTGAGAGATAAAGAAAACAGTGCCTGTTACCTATCTACATGGATTACCAACAGGGAAATGCTAAAGTAACTCATCCCTATTATGTGCCAGAAGACATAATAGTTATGCAAATGAATGCTCCCAATATCTGGTATTGATACATACAGCCAAAAGTGCAGGATTTTAGGCAGAAATAAGATAATAGCTAGTGGATTTTATTGACTTTTATAATAGACTTAATTTGACAGAAAAGTAAGGCTCTAAGAGACTTTAATATAATTAATTATTCAAGAGGTAGAACTCATATGCTCACCTTTTCCAAGTGCCCATGAAACATTCACCCTCCCCAAAGAGCATATGTAAACTAGAAATTCAGCAAATTCTAAAAGAATAAATAATTCATACAATAATATTTAATCACAATCAAATTTAAAGAAAAATGATTTTTACAAATAAATCCTAATATTTTAAAAAATTGTTAAGAAACAGGTGGGCCAAAGAGGGAAACAAAACTAACAATAAATAATATCTGTGGGAGGAAAAGGGGAGATAATGAAATCTACACACACCAGAGTAAAGGGTTATCATTAAATCAATGTTCAGAAGAAAATTTATAACCTTAAATAAATATATTAAAAAACAAAAAGAAAGAACATTGTTTAAATAATCACATCAAGAAATTAGAAAAACTATAAGAAATGAGAGAGGTTGGTAAAAGGGTGCAAACTTTTAGTTAAAAGAAGAATGAAGTTTAAAGATCTAATGTATATGATGGTGACTATGGTTAATAATATGGTTAATAATATTGCATTGCATCATTGAAATTTGCTAAGAGAACTTCAGTGTTCTCACCAAAAAAAAGTAACTATACGAGGTGATGGATGTGCTAATTCAATTGTAGAGATCCTTTCACAATGTAATCATCATGTATGTTCACTTCAAACATATTACAATTTTATTGTCAGTTACATTTCAAAAAAATTGAGAAAAAAAAGTTAAAATAAAATAACATTTTATAAGCTCTAAAAAAAATGACAAGTCCAGGAATAGACCTAAGGTAATGTAGGAATTTAATACATGATGTAAGTGGCATCTTAAATGAATGGGAAAATGTATTATGCAATAAATTCTATGAATAGAAGCAATAACATAGCTATCCTGAAAAAAATGTAAGTTGTATACATACCTCATATATTTTGCAAAAATAAAATTCTAAATGGATCAAATATTTAAATACAAAATTAAAATTATTCGGGGGAGATGTGGAATTTTACTAGTGTAAGGATGACTCAAAAAATAGGAAAAAAAAACTTTAAAATAACCAAAATTGAGTAATCTATAAAAGTTTCAAAATGCCAGCTACTGAGCTAAACTGGATTACATTTCCGAAATTCCATTCTCTGTATGCTTCCAGGTTAGGATTGGCCACAAGGGGAATTTGCATGGTAGTTATCAGATAGAATTGAAAAGGAAAAAAGGGGCCCAGCTGGTGTGGCTCAAGACTGAGTATCAGCCTCGGAATCAGGAGGTCAGAGTTCAATTCCCCATCGGGGCACATGACAGGGTTGCTGGCTAGATCCCCAATGTGGGACATACAGGAGGCGGCCAGACAATGATTCCCTTGCATCCTTGAGGCTTCTATCTCTCTCTCCATCTCCCTTCCTCTCCGAAGTCAATAAAAATCTTTTCTTAAGAGAAATTTGGCAATATTTTTCAAAATTACGAAAGTGATTTTCCTTTTACCCAGAAATTCCACTTCTGAGAATTTATCCAACAGATATATGGGCACATGTGATAAGTGCCATATGTGTGAGGCTGTTTGTTGCAGCACTGTTTGTAACAGCAAATCACTGAAATAACCTATCTGTTCATTATTAGAGGACTGGCTAAACTCATAACAGTATATCCTTACAAAGGAATACTATGCAGCTGTAGAAAACAGCTCTGTCTGTGCTAATTTGAAAGATATCAAAGCTATATTATTAAATGTAAAATACAACTTGTAGAATGAATATTGTATGCTTTGGTTTTCATTGAAAAGGAGGGAAAGAACACACACCTGCACATTGATATAGTATAGTATAGTATGATTAATATAATATAATATAATATAATATGAATTTTTATTTGTAAATATATATTCAGAAGAATACTCGAGACACTGGAAGTACTGGTCTTCTCTTGGGAAGAAGATTGAGTAAGTGGGAGACAGAGTGATAGGATGAATGAGTAAACAATATATTAGAAAAACAAAAGAAAAGCAAATCCATTTAAATAAGCCAATAAACTGATATCTGGGCAAGTAAGTATAGGCAAGAAAAAAAATGGGTAAATGCAAGCAATTACAAATAGAAAATATTACAGCCAGAGATACACAAGAAAAAATAAAATAAATTTTAAGAGAATTCTCCTTATAGCTCTATATTACTTAAATAAAAAATCTAAGTAAATAGGCACAATTATAGAAAAATGTAAATTAAAATATATTTTAAATAGTCTTAAAATGCAAATTAAACAGAGAAAAAATATCAAAAATAATTACTCTAGTAGCAATCTCTAGGCTCACAAAACTGTTGAAAGAAAGTTTGTTTAAACTTTAATGAATAAAATATCCTCATGCTATATAAACTTCCCTGCAGCAGAAAAATATTAAGCACCCCAATACTGCAAAACCATACAACATCATATCATTTTAATATTAACATAAAAACATTCAACGCTCACACTCTCACTCACAGGGAAACAAGACTTGAAGGAAAGACCAACATGTATCCGTGATTTGAGTAATAATACAGGTGATTTTTATTATCTTTCTTCTAATCTTCTCCACTTTCTGATGTGTCTACAATGAATATCATTTACTCTAATAATATTTTATAAAATACCACCTCCTGTGCATGATCAAGACATACCTATATGCACAATAAACTAACAGAACGAAAGAGAAACCAGAAACTACTTCCCCTGTGATTTCCACTGCACAGGCTGCCCCTGATAATAATCATAGCTAACAGTTCCCAAGACACTGACTCTGGACTAGGCACTCTGTACAGGTCTAAGTGGGTTGCATGTATTAACTCATTTATTCCATTCCTATTAGATGCATACCATTTTTAATCCCTGTTTAAGTCACATAAGTCACATAAAGCAAGTGGCAGAGGCAGGATTTTAACCCATGTAGTCTGACTCCAGAGCCTGCCCTTAACCTTCACACATACCGCTGCTCTAAGAAAACCAAGGTATCTCAAGGATCATAAGGCCATGTCCTTCTCCTGCAATTCTCTCAAAATCTATTTCTGACTCATTCTTATGACTCAAAGACCCAGTCCCACAATCACTGTAGCTGTGCCCTTTTAGATTCCAGTCTGCAGTAGCTGAAGTCCAGATGAGTGCCTTGGGTAGGTCACCGTCACAGTCAGCAGCTGCCCCTTAATTTCCCTTTTTGTTTTAACCCATGTCATCAGATTGCAAACTTTGTGACTTCCTATATCCCCATCTTTGCTCATGCTATCTCCTCTATGTAGAATGTCCTTGTTCCAACATCACATGGTCAAAGTTTTTCAAACTCAGCGCAAATGCTCCCTCCTCCAGAAATACCTCCCTGATCTGTGCCCACCTTAAAGTGATATTTACATCGTCAACATTCCCACTGCACTTTGCCTTCTATGTGGCACTCACCACTTCACCTTCTGGCCCAATCAGTTAGTCGTTCAGTGTACTCCTACAGTCCATTTTAGGATAACAATCGAGACTGACTCAACTTTGAGAACTATATGCACAAATTCGTTTTAGCTATGTTCCATTCACAGATAAATTAATATATTCTGACAAAGAGGGCATCATTGTGGCCTACAGGAGTTGGTCTTAGGGAACTGGTCAGGCTGCCTAGTAAGGACTGGGTTCTGAGCATGGAATTCGAACAATGAGTTTCACCTCACTCACCCTTAACAGAATAAATAAAAACAACCAGCTTTCATCTAAAAGAGAGAGAACTGATAGAGATGCCTGAAGGAGGAACCCCAATCTCTGGGTCAAAGTCCCAGCTCTTCCTCTCACCTGATATGTCATCCTGAGCAAGTCTCTGATTTTTGCTTGTGAGACCTTGGTTGCTGCATCTGTAAAACCAGGAGGTTTGACTACTCAAGTCCCTTCCCTCTTACATGGGAGCAGAGGGAGGGCCATGAAAGAACTCACCTTGCATTGGCACAGAGGTCAGTGGGGTTTATGAAAAGGAGTTTAAAGGGGGCGAGAATCTGCCCAAGCTCCGCCAGCTACTCAGGAGGCAGACAAGGGGCTATATATATGGAAATGAGATAAAGAGGCTGAGACCACCTCTGACATGGATTTCTCCACCATAGTATTATCCTCATGGGACCTCACAAAGAGCCCAGGAAGGGGGAAGAGAATAAGGGGAGAGCTAAGCACAGATAGATAATATAAGCCCTAATTAATACTACAGCGGCCAAGCAGTGGGGCCTCATGACTCTGTGGTGATTTAGAAATTCTCCAAACATTACTTCTATTTCCCCTCCTCCCCCCCCCCCCCCACCCGCCCCATATTAATCTGCGGGATAATTTGGGCAGTTACCTTAATAACTCCACTTAACGCCTAGGACATAGGGGAGTTGTTTGTCACCCAGGGAACTTGGCTCTCTCAGTTGTGTAGTCCACATAGGACCTGTGGGCAGAGACAAGCTGACTTCTGAAGCTGGAGATGAGGGAGAAACCCAAGAAAGGAGGCAAAAACTGGAGAAACCTTTTCAAACGTCAAATTCTTAATGAATTCTCAGGAACAGCGTACATTCTCACCCGGGGCCTTGTTAGTGAGGGCCACAGAGACCGTGCTGTGGGAGTCCCATAATGATTCTGAGAGGGGGCGGGAGCACTGTGCTGTGCTGGGAGGGCCCGGGGGCCCCTGGGAAGATGCACCCCACCACTAGCTTCTGGGCCAGGACCTTAGGGATGACAGCCTAGTGGGAGAGAGAAGGAAACACAGGAATTTGGAGAGGTTGTATAGTGCAGCCCTTGGACGCTCATGTCCTCCTCAGTGAATTACTCCCATCGTCCATGTGAGAGCCTACCCTCTTCTGGACTTTGTAGAAGAATAGATCTGCTCTCCTGTTACTAGCAGCTACTGAACCCCTTTGGACCCCAGTATTCTTGCCTTTGGAATAAGAGTACTATCCCCTCTTCAGGTTGCTGGGAGGATTAAATGAAGTAATACACAAAGTTCCTAGTAGGAGACCACGAATGTTGTCACTAACATAACAATTGGTAACACTTGTCATGTGCTTGCCATGTATGTTACACCATACCATGAGCTTTATATGCACTGAATCCCAATCAACCTTTAATCAATTCCATGAAGTAGACCCCTTTATTATTTCCATTTTACAGATAAATAAATTCACATTCAGATGATCCAGTAATTTGCCAAAGGCCACAGAGTTAGAACTTGTATTTGTCTGATTGATTCCAAGGTACATAATCTCAACAATTATGTGATGTGACTTACTCCCCCACCTTCTTCCAATCAATCCCTTTTCCCCAAACAATATACTTTTAGCTCCTGTTGTTTGTGGTAAATACTGTTTCAAATATACCACAGACTGTGCTCTAGGATTGAGCCTGAAGCATTCAACCCTCAAGTAATAGCAGCCTCAGCCCCTCCCCAATTAGCTCAGTCTGTAGCACTGAGATCCACATGCACCTATTACCTCCAGTGTCACTCTCTTGTTCTCCCATTGTATCGGCTACTTATTCTCAGAGTAGCAAAGAATTATAGACTTGGTGTTCATATTGTGAGTTGACCCTCCAGAGTTAGGCTTGCATTGTTGGCCTAGGGATGTAATGTGTGAATGTGAAGGCTCTTCATCATTCAGAAACATTTTTCTAAACATAAAAAATTATAAATGATAGTAGAAGCTTAAACATCAATAAAAATCCACAACAAAATCAAATACACTTTTAAAATAATTTTCAAGTAACAGAGGAAAACTACTACTGCAGTATTTACATTTATGCAAGAACCAGCCTTCATATTAATTTTCAGCCTAGTTACACATGATCTTGGTGGTCAGAAATCTTTAACCAGTTTAAAGCTGTGCTGGACAAGTAGTGCCACTGTTATAGACTGAATTTTGTGTCCCCACCAAAGTTCAAATGTTGAAATCCTAATCCCTAATGTGATGGTGTTCAGAGGTGGGGTCTTTGGCAGGTAATTAGCTCATGAGGGTAGAGGTCTCATGAATGGGATCAGTGCCCTTTAAAAGTGACCCCAGAGCCTGGCCAGTGTCTCTCAGTGGTTGAATGTCAACCTATGAACCAGGAGATCATGGTTGGATTCCCAGTCAAGGCACATGCCCATGTTGGGGGCTTGATTCCCAGTTTGGGGCCTGCAGGAGGCAGCATCATTGATGTTTCTCTCTCTCTCTCTCTCTCTCTCTTTCTCTCTCTCTCTCTCTCTCCCTTCCTCTCTGTAATAAAAAAACACATACATTTTTTTAAATAATAAAATAAAAGTGACCCAGAGCCCTAGCCAGCATTGCTTGATGGTTAGAGCACCACCCTGTGCACTGGAGGGCGGTAGGTTCAATTCTGAGTCAAGGGCACATATTGTGGTTGCAGGTCTGGTCCTCACCTCCAGTCAGTTTGGGTGCATGTGGGAGGCAACGAATGTATGTGTTTCTGTCACATGGATGTCTCTCTCTCTCTTCCCTTCTCTCTCTCCCCTTTCTCCCCTTCCTTCCACTCTCTCTAGAATCAATGGGAAAATATCCTCACTCCTTGAATGAGGATTGAAAAAGTTATAAAAGTAACCCCAGAGAACTCCCTCACCCCTTCTGCCATTCATCCCTTCTGTCCTGTGAAAACTCAAAGGGAAGATGGCCAGCTAGGACATGGACCAGGAAGTGGGCCCTCACAAGGCACAGAATCTGCTGGCACCTTGGTCTTGGACTTTCCAGCCTCCAAAACTGTGAGAAATTAATTTATGTTTTTATATGCCCTCCAGTCAGCCTATGATATTCTAACAGTCTGAACAGAATAAGAGAAGCAGCCACCAGGTACCACCAGAAGCAGAAACAAATCATCTTTGAAAGAAATGAATGATCTCTGGGAGAACATACCTTCATCTGAGGTATTAAATTATTCATATAAGTAACTTCTCTAGAACCTAGTCTGATTAGCACATAAAGATCCGACATAATCGTTTTCTAGAGCTTCCATAACAAAGGACATCAGACTGGGCTGCTTAAAATAATGGGAATTTTTTGTCCACAGTTAGATGCCTGAAATCATGGTATTGGAAGCACTGTGCTCCCTTTGATATTGATAAGGGAATCCTTCTTACCCTCTGACAGGTGATTGGATAAACAAAATGTGGTATGTCTATACAAAAAATATTATTCAGGCCTGGCCAGTATGGCTCACTGGTTGAGTGTCGACCTATGAACCAGGAGGTCACAGTTCTATTCCCGGTCAGGGCACAGGCCTGGGTCATGAGTCAATCCCCAGTAGGGGGCTGTGCAGGAGGCAGCCAATCAATGATTCTTTCTCATCATTGATGTTCTATCTCTTTCTCCCTCTCCCTTCCTCTCTCTGAAATCAATAAAATATAGATTCAGGCACAGAAAGAAGAAATTATTGCCACTGTGACAACATGGATGGAATTTGATGACATTATGATGAGTGAAATAAGCCAGATAGAGAGAGACATGTTCTGTGTGGCATTGAAACCAAGTGCTGCGTTCAGACTTTGCAGGTTTGTTGTCTTGCAAAACTGAACAATGAGTTCATGGACAAAGAGGTAAGTGAAAGTTTACTGAGAGTTAGACAGACTCCCCCTAGCACAGTGGGGACCCAAGTGGGTTGCTGCCGAAGCACTCTGTCTAGGAGGGATATACATATATGCCCTGCTGGCTTCTGATTGGTTCTTCTGCAGAAGCTCTCTGTCTAGAGGTTGCTAAGGCAAGCTGTTTGTATAGAGGTAGGGGAAACTCTCTGTCTAGGGTAGTGGTTCTGGCCCTTTAAATACAGTTCCTCATGTTGTGACCCAACCATAAAATCATTTTTGTTGCTACTTCATAACTGTGATGTTGCTACTGTTATGAATCGTAATGTAAATATCTGATATGCAGGATGGTCTTGGGCGACCCCTGTGAAAGGGTCGTTCGACCGTCAGAGGGGTCGCGACCCACAGGTTGAGAACCGCTGGTCTAGGGGTAGGGGAAACTCTCTGTCTAGGGGTGTTGGTCTTCCCTGCCCAGTTGGCTTGTCCCAGCAGCTCCCTCCTAGCTGGGTGTTTGCCCAGCCAGAGGGCCTTAGCCACTAGTCAGCAAGCTGTATCCCAGTGATGGCGAACCTTTTGAGCTCAGCGTGTCAGCATTTTGAAAAACCCTAACTTAACTCTGGTGCCGTGTCACATGTAGAAATTTTTTGATATTTGCAACCATAGTAAAACAAAGACATATTTTTGATATTTATTTTATATATTTAAATGCCATTTAACTAAGAAAAATCAACCAATAAAATGAGTTCGAGTGTCACCTCAGACACACGTGTCATAGGTTCGCCATCACTGCTGTATCCTGTCACTCTTGGACTTCCATATTTTCCTTTCCTCCCATGGTCCCGTCCCTAACTACCAATCCCCTCTTCTATCTCCTCAATATCACTTGTATGTGGAAACTTTTGTTTTAAGCGAATGTCATGGAAACAGAGAGTGGAATTTTGGTTGCCAGGAACTAACTGGGTGGTGGGGAAAACGTGGAAGGAGGGAAATGGGGAGATCTAGGTCAAAGTGTACACCTTTCAGATATAATATGAATAAGTTCTGTAAATTTAATGTACAATCTTGGGAAAAAATAATTTCCAATGAGGAAATACTAATGGATTGCATTAGTCAGCTCAGGCCTCTATTTGAAAAAAAAAAATATCAACAACAGAACTGTATTTCATTACAGTTTTGGAAGCTGGAAGTCTGAGATCTGGGTGCTGATGTGGTCAGGTTGTGGTGGGAGCTCTCCTCCTGGCTCACAGAGCTGCCTTCCCACTGTGTCCTCACATGGCAGGGGAGAGAGCGTTCCTCTCTATTTCTTCCTCCCGTCTAATGCCATGGTCCTATCGATTAGGGCCCCATCCTAATGTAACCCCAATTACCTACTAAAGACCCTATGTCTATCTCACATTGGGAGTTAGGGTTTCAACATATGAAATTGATGGGACACAATTCAGTCCATGTCATGGATAATAAACATTTGAAGATATATTCAACCTTATGTGAACATCAAAGACATGCATATTAAAATAATAGTTGGTAATTTTCAACCACTATATTCTCAAAAATTAGAATAATTTATTGACATTAGCCTCCGTTGACAAAGGTATAGGGAACCTTTTCATTCACCACCGGAATAATAAAATTGTGCAAATTTTTGTATGCTAAGAAGGAAATATTTATCAAAAATCTAAATTTTTATTTAGGAATTTTTATTTATTCAATTCAGTAATCTTATTAATTAGAACTTATTTTATGGCAATTCTTACAAGATAATGGAGACACATATTTAAAGACTATTCTTTACATTATTGATCATAATTGCAGTAAATCTAGAAACAGTCTAAACTCCAACAAAAGGAATATGGTTAAGTAAATTATGATTGGTTCATAAATTAACATTAGGCAGTCATTAAAATAGATAACGTAACTTTTAGGTATTTGACTGGTGAAAAAGTCTACCATGTCAACAATAAAACATGGCATAACATGCCCTTATTGATAGAAAATATACAATATGTTCATATTGTATAAACATGTTAATATTAATATAAAAATTATAAACATGTTTATATATGTATAAAAAATGGAAAAGCACCAAATTCTTAACAGTGGTGTCTTTTTTCTTGAAAATTAAATTATTAAGGATGAGAACAAATGGAGTGAAGTTTTTTACTTTAATTTTTCACTGCTAAAATTTTGTCTTGTTTTTATTTTTATAAACATAATTTCTAATGAAAACTTTTAAATCAATATATATTCCATTTTAGAAAAAAGAAGGCACCTAAAACGAAATATAAACTCTGCACTGTTAAATACCCCAGCATCTTGCAATGTAGACAGGGCACTGGAAATCAGTGTCTCAAATTATACTGCACTAGGTCTGAATCCTTTTTTTTTTTTAATCTGTTTTATTGATTTTTTTTACAGAGTGGAAGGGAGAGGGATAAAGAGTTAGAAACATTGATGAGAGAGAAGCATCCATCAGCTGCCTCCTGCACAACCCCTATTGGGAATGTGCCTGCA
Source organism: Myotis yumanensis (assembly GCF_028538775.1). Taxonomy (NCBI): domain Eukaryota; kingdom Metazoa; phylum Chordata; class Mammalia; order Chiroptera; family Vespertilionidae; genus Myotis; species Myotis yumanensis. Next base: position 17,134,438 of record NW_027223767.1, on the reverse strand, counting down.
ACCAAGGTACATGCCCTTGACCTTGACCGGAATCGAACCTGGGACTCCTCAGTCCACAGGCCGACGCTCTATCCAGTGAGCCAAACCTGTGAGGGCTGGTCTGAATTCTTGTGGGGAGTCCTGTGTAAGAGCAGTTGGGGAGCTGTTTCAGGGGAAGCCGACAGGAGGGGGTGCTAATACTTGGAACTAGGCTGCGCCTTTCCATATTCCAGTTTGGAGAGAATCTTTGTTGGTGCATTTTTGGGGACCCAGGCAGAAAATAAACAAAGGGCTGCCTGTAGGACCACCAATCTCCCAAGATACAGAGCTTCCTGGGTTGCAGAAAGCCACCATCCCACTGTGTCCTCACATGGCAGGGAAGCACATCTGGAGTGAAAAGGGTAGCTAGGTCAAAATGGCAATGAGCCAAGGATTCTGGTCTAGAGAACCTGCACACCCTTTATCAGGGAGAGCCTCCTGGGGAACAAGAAGTCTCACTCCTAACAAGTCATCAGGCTCAAGGATCTATGAAAGGGAAGGACCAGGTGCTGTGATTCTACCCTCCTGAGACACCTCTCATGCAGGGGCTCACTTCCCCATGAGCACTTTGTGCAGGGCACCCTGCACATCAGGGTTCCGGAGGCTGTAGATGAGTGGGTTCAGCATAGGGCTGATGACAGTATTGAGGATGCCAATCCCCTTGTCCTTGTCTGAAGCCTCCACTGAACCCAGACGCATGTAACTGAAGATGCCTGTCCCATAGAAGATGGCGACCACGGTGAGGTGGGAGCCACATGTGGAGAAGGCCTTCTTCCCACCCTCAGCAGAGCGTATTCGCAAGACTGCAGCTGCCACATGGATGTAGGAGGTGACAATAAGAATCACAGGTACACCTGCCATTATGATACTCAGACCAAAAAGTAGCAGCTCATTGAGTTGGGTGCTGGAGCAAGAGAGTTGGAAGAGCTGTGGCAGGTCACAGTAGAAGTGATTGATCACATTGGGACCACAGAAGTTGAGTGTGGATATGGCCACAGTGTGGGTCAGTGCATTGGTGAAGGCACAAGCCCAGGACACAGCCACCAGTATCTTCTGAACCATCTGGCTCATGCGGGTGCTGTAGGTGAGGGGCCGGCAGATGGCCAGGAATCGGTCATAGGCCATGGCTGTCAACAGGAAGCAGTCCACACCAGCCAACTGATGGAAGAAGAAAAGCTGTGTGAGGCAGGCTCTATAGGGAACTGCACGCTTGTGGGACAAGAGGCGGCCCAACATTGAGGGAACGGTGACTGTGATGCACCCAATGTCCAGCACTGATAGGTTTCCCAGGAAGAAGTACATGGGGGTGTGGAGTTTGGGCTCCACCAAGATGGCAGCCAGGATGCTGAGGTTGCCCCCAACTGTGAGCAGGTATGCAAACAGGAAGAGCACAAAGACAAGTGGTAGCAACCCCGGTGTGTCCACCAAGCCCAGCAGGATGAATTCAGTAACGGCTGTTCCATTGGCCCCAGCTGTTCCATTTAGCTGCATTAGTTCCTGCAAGGAAACATCCAAGGAGATAAGGAATCATTCTTCTCCATACATTTATTCAAAAAGAAGAAAATAGACTCCTTGAGCCCTTTATTTAGTCCCGCCTCTCCAAGGAATGACTTTCTTATTCCCAAGGACACACCACGACTATTTTTTTAAAATATATTTTTATTGACTTCTGAGAGAAAGGCAGAGAGAGTGAGAGAGGCACACACACACATCAATGATGTGAATCATTGACTGGCTGCCTCTTGCACGCCCCCTACTGGGAATTGAGCCCGCAACCCAGGCATGTGCCCTTTACTGGAATCAAACCCGGGACCCTTCAGTCCACAGGCCGACGGTCTATCCACCAAGCCAAACCAGCTGGGGCCACACCACAACTATTAACTCTCTCAACATTTACCTCAATAGCTTTTCTGCATTCTCAGGTATATGGACAGGTGACATCATCACTCTAAACCTCCCTCCCTGTCTTAAGAGAAAGAATCTATTTGTAGAGATTTGAAGGACAAAACCCTTGGGAAAAATAAATAAGTAGAAAGTGTATTTTTGATTTGAACATAGCAGAGTAAATCTGGAACTTTCTCTCCTCAAATCTCATCTCTTCCCAAGACAAAAAAAAATAAGAATAAAAATATAGATTCTATCTTCAAAGAAATTGGTAAATATCCAAAACTTTTAGAGCACAAATTAGATCAGAGACCTTCAAGATTAGTGGACATGAAATAGGAGAGTGGCAGAAAGAATAAAATCCATGACCTTAGGAAAGTCTAGAGAAGTACAATTCTCCACAGAAAAAGGGCACTCACTAGGGAATACAACCAAAAGCCCTTCTTTGCAATAATGGGAGTAGGGTGCATAGTGTGGCATCATTACCTCTGTGATCCTGAGTTGGATTCAAGAAGCAGGGGAGAGCTAAATGACAAATCTCACAGGCAGGCTGTATTTGCAGGCTGTAGACAAAACATAAAGCTGGGGTGAGAGATAAAGAAAACAGTGCCTGTTACCTATCTACATGGATTACCAACAGGGAAATGCTAAAGTAACTCAACCCTATTATGTGCCAGAAGACATAATAGTTATGCAAATGAATGCTCCCAATATCTGGTATTGATACATACAGCCAAAAGTGCAGGATTTTAGGCAGAAATAAGATAATAGCTAGTGGATTTTATTGACTTTTATAATAGACTTAATTTGACAGAAAAGTAAGGCTCTAAGAGACTTTAATATAATTAATTATTCAAGAGGTAGAACTCATATGCTCACCTTTTCCAAGTGCCCATGAAACATTCACCCTCCCCAAAGAGCATATGTAAACTAAAAATTCAGAAAATTCTAAAAGAATAAATAATTCATACAATAATATTTCATCACAATCAAATTTGAAGAAAAATGATTTTTATAAATAAATCCAAATATTTTAAAAAATTGTTAAGAAACAGGTGGACCAAAGAGGAAAACAAAACTAACAATAAATAATATCTGTGGGAGGAAAAGGGGAGATAGTGAAATCAACAAACACCAGAATAAAGGGTTATCATTAAATCAATGTTCAGAAGAAAATTTATAACCTTGAATTAATATATTAAAAAACAAAAAGAAAGAACATTGTTTAAATAATCACATCAAGAAATTAGAAAAACTATAAGAAATGGGAGAGGTTGGTAAAAGGGTGCAAACTTTTAGTTAAAAGAAGAATGAAGTTTAAGGATCTAATGTATATGATGGTGACTATGGTTAGTAATATTGCATTGCATCATTAAAATTTGCTAAGAGAACTTCAGTGTTCTCACCAAAAAAAAGTAACTATACGAGGTGATGGATGTGCTAATTCAATTGTAGGGATCCTTTCACAATGTAATCATCATGTATGTTCACTTCAAACATATTACAATTTTATTGTCAGTTACATTTCAAAAAAGCTGAGAAAAAAAAGTTAAAATAAAATAACATTTTATAAGCTCTAAAAAAAATGACAAGTCCAGGAATAGACCTAAGGTGATGTAAGAATTTAATACATGATGTAAGTGGCATCCTAAATGAATGGGAAAATGTATTATGCAATAAATTCTATGAATAGAAGCAATAACATAGCTATCCTGGAAAAACGTAACTTGTATACATACTTCATATATTTTGCAAAAATAATATTCTAAATGGATCAAATATTTAAATACAAAATTAAAATTATTCAGGGGAGATGTGGAATTTTACTAGTGTATGTATGACTCAAAAAAGTGGAAAAAAAACTTTAAAATAACCAAAATTGACAAATCTATAAAAATTTCAAAATTCCAGCAATTTAGCTAAGCAGGATTACATTTCCAAAATTCCATTCTCTGTATGCTTCCAGGTTAGGATTGGCCACAAGCGGAATTTGCATGGTAGTTATCAGATAGAATTGAAAAGGTAAAAAGGGGCCCAGCTGGAGTGGCTCAGAGACTGAGCATCAACCTATAAATCAGGAGGTCAGCGTTTGATTCCCCATCAGGGCACATGCCTGGGTTTCTGACTAGATCCCCAATGTGGGACATACAGGAGGCGGCCAGACAATGATTCCCTTGCATCGTTGATGTTTCTATCTCTCTCTCCATCTCCCTTCCTCTCCGAAGTCAATAAAAATCTTTTTTTTTAAGGGAAATTTGGCAATATTTTTCAAAATTACAAAAGTGTTTTTCCTTTTACCCAGAAATTCCACTTCTGAGAATTTATCCAACAGATATATGGGCACATGTGAAAAGTGCCATATGTGTGAGGCTGTTTGTTGCAGCACTGTTTGTAATAGCAAATCACTGAAATAACCTATCTTTTCATTATTAGAGGACTGGCTAAACTCATAACAGTATATCCTTACAAAGGAAAACTATGCAACTGTAGAAAACAGCTCTGTCTGCTAATTTGAAAGATATCAAAGCTATATTATTCAATGTAAAATACAACTTGTAGAATGAATACTGTATGCTTTGGTTTTCATTGAAAAGGAGGAAAAGAACACACACATGCACACTGATATAGTATAGTATAGTATGATTAATATAATATAATATAATATAATATAATATGAATTTTTATTTGTAAATATATATTCAGAAGAATACTCGAGACACTGGAAGTACTGGTCTTCTCTTGGGAAGAAGATTGAGTAAGTGGGAGACAGAGTGATAGGATGAATGAGTAAACAGTATATTAGGAAAACAAAAGAAAAGTAAATCCATTAAATAAGCCAATAAACTGATATCTGGGCAAGTAAGTATAGGCAAGAAAAAAAATGGGTAAATGCAAGCAATTACAAATAGAAAATATTACAGCCAGAGATACACAAGAAAAAATAAAATAAATTTTAAGAGAATACTCCCTATAACTCTATAATACTTAAATAAAAAATTTAAGTAAATAGGCACAATTATAGAAAAATGTCAATTAAAATATATTTTAAATAGTCTTAAAATGCAAATTAAACAGAGAAAAAATATCAAAAAATAATTACTCTAGCAGCAATCTCTAGGCTCACAAAACTGTTGAAAGAAAGTTTGTTTAAACTTTAATGAATAAAATATCCTCATGCTATATAAACTTCCCTGCAGCAGAAAAATATTAAGCACCCCAATACTGCAAAACCATACAACATAATATCATTTTAATATTAACACAAAAACATTCAATGCTCACACTCTCACTCACAGGGAAACAAGACTTGAAGGAAAGACCAACATGTATCCTTGATTTGAGTAATAATACAGGTGATTTTTATTATCTTCCTTCTAATCTTCTCCACTTTCTGATGTGTCTACAATGAATATCATTTACTCTAATAATATTTTATAAAATACCACCTCCTGTGCATGATCAAGACATGCCTATTAAGTGCCACATCACAATAAACTAACTGAACAAAACAGAAACCAGAAACCACTTCCCCTGTGATTTCCACTGCACAGGCTGCCCCTGATAATAATCATAGCTAACAGTTCCCAAGACACTGACTCTGGACTAGGCACTCTGTACAGGTCTAAATGCGTTGCATGTATTAACTCATTTATTCCATTCCTATTAGATGCATACCATTTTTAATCCCTGTTTAAGTCACATAAGTCACATAAAGCAAGTGGCAGAGGCTGGATTTTAACCCATGTAGTCTGACTCCAGAGCCTGCCCTTAACCTTCACACATACCGCTGCTCTAAGAAAACCAAGGTATCTCAAGGATCATAAGGCCATGTCCTTCTCCTGCAATTCTCTCAAAATCTATTTCTGACTCATTCTTATGACTCAAAGACCCAGTCCCACAATCACTGTAGCTGTGCCCTTTTAGATCCCAGTCTGCAGTAGCTGAAGTCCAGATGAGTGCCTTGGGTAGGTCACCGTCACAGTCAGCAGCTGCCCCTTAATTTCCCTTTTTGTTTTAACCCATGTCATCAGATTGCAAACTTTGTGACTTCCTATATCCCCCATCTTTGCTCATGCTATCTCCTCTATGTAGAATGTCCTTGTTCCAACATCACATGGTCAAAGTTTTTCAAACTCAGCGCAAATGCTCCCTCCTCCAGAAATACCTCCCTGATCTGTGCCCACCTTAAAGTGATATTTACATCGTCAACATTCCCACTGCACTTTGCCTTCTATGTGGCACTCACCACTTCACCTTCTGGCCCAATCAGTTAGTCGTTCAGTGTACTCCTACAGTCCATTTTAGGATAACAATCGAGACTGACTCAACTTTGAGAACTATATGCACAAATTCGTTTTAGCTATGTTCCATTCACAGATAAATTAATATATTCTGACAAAGAGGGCATCATTGTGGCCTACAGGAGTTGGTCTTAGGGAACTGGTCAGGCTGCCTAGTAAGGACTGGGTTCTGAGCATGGAATTCGAACAATGAGTTTCACCTCACTCACCCTTAACAGAATAAATAAAAACAACCAGCTTTCATCTAAAAGAGAGAGAACTGATAGAGATGCCTGAAGGAGGAACCCCAATCTCTGGGTCAAAGTCCCAGCTCTTCCTCTCACCTGATATGTCATCCTGAGCAAGTCTCTGATTTTTGCTTGTGAGACCTTGGTTGCTGCATCTGTAAAACCAGGAGGTTTGACTACTCAAGTCCCTTCCCTCTTACATGGGAGCAGAGGGAGGGCCATGAAAGAACTCACCTTGCATTGGCACAGAGGTCAGTGGGGTTTATGAAAAGGAGTTTAAAGGGGGCGAGAATCTGCCCAAGCTCCGCCAGCTACTCAGGAGGCAGATAAGGGGCTATATATATGGAAATGAGATAAAGAGGCTGAGACCATCTCTGACATGGATTTCTCCACCATAGTATTATCCTCCTGGGACCTCAAAATTAGCCCAAGAAGGGAGAAGAGAATAAGGGGAGAGCTAAGCACAGGTAGATAATATAAGCCCTAATTAATACTACAGCGGCCAAGCAGTGGGGCCTCATGACTCTGTGGTGATTTAGAAATTCTCTAAACATTATTTCTATTTCCCCTCCTTCCGCCGCCCCCCATATTAATCTGTGGGATAATTTGGGCAGTTACCTTAATAACTCCACTTAACGCCTAGAACATAGGGGAGTTGTTTGTCACCCAGGGAACTTGGCTCTCTCAGTTGTGTAGTCCAAATAGGACCTGTGGGCAGAGACAAGCTGACTTCTGAAGCTGGAGATGAGGGAGAAACCCAAGAAAGGAGGCAAAAACTGGAGAAACCTTTTCAAACGTCAAATTCTTAATGAATTCTCAGGAACAGCGTACATTCTCACCCGGGGCCTTGTTAGTGAGGGCCACAGAGACCGTGCTGTGGGAGTCCCATAATGATTCTGAGAGGGGGCGGGAGCACTGTGCTGTGCCGGGAGGGCCCCCTGGGAAGATGCACCCCACCACTAGCTTCTGGGCCAGGACCTTAGAGATGACAGCCTAGTGGGAGAGAGGAGGAAACACAGGAATTTGGAGAGGTTGTGTAGTGCAGCCCTTGGACTCTCATGTCCTCCTCAGTGAATTACTCCCATGGTCCATGTGAGAGCCTACCCTCTTCTGGACTTTGTAGAAGAATAGATCTGCTCTCCTGTTACTAGCAGCTACTGAACCCCTTTGGACCCCAGTATTCTTGCCTTTGGAATAAGAGTACTATCCCCTCTTCAGGTTGCTGGGAGGATTAAATGAAGTAATACACAAAGTTCCTAGTAGGAGACCACGAATGTTGTCACTAACATAACAATTGGTAACATTTGTCATGTGCTTGCCATGTATGTTACACCATACCATGAGCTTTATATGCACTGAATCCCAATCAACCTTTAAACAATTCCATGAAGTAGACCCCTTTATTATTTCCATTTTACAGATAAATAAATTCACATTCAGAGTGATTCAGTAATTTGCCAAAGGCCACAGAGTTAGAACTTGTATTTGTCTGATTGATTCCAAGGTACATAATCTCAACAATTATGTGATGTGACTTACTCCCCCACCATCTTCTAATCAATCCCTTTCCCCCAAACTATATACTTTTAGCTCCTGTTGTTTGTGATAAATACTGTTTCAAATATACCACAGACTGTGCTCTAGGATTGAGCCTGAAGCATTCAACCCTCAAGTAATAGCAGCCTCAGCTCCTCCCCAATAGCTCAGTCTGTAGCACTGAGATCCACATGCACCTGCTACCTCCAGTGTCACTCTCTTGCTCTCCCATTGTATCTGCTACTTATTCTCAGAGTAGCAAAGAATTATAGACTTGGTGTTCGTATTGGCAGTTGAGCCTCCTGAGTTAGGCTTGCATTGTTGGCTTGGGGATGTAATGTGTGAACGTTAAGGCTCTTCATTATTCAGAAACATTTTTCTAAACATAAAAAATTATAAATGATAGTAGAAGCTTAAACATCAATAAAAATCTACAACAAAATCAAATATACTTTTAAAATAATTTTCAAGTAAAAGAGGAAAACTACTACTGCAGTATTTACATTAATGCAAGAACCAGCCTTCATATTAATTTTCAGCCTAGTTACACATGATCTTGGTGGTCAGAAATCTTTAACCAGTTTAAAGCTGTGCTGGACAAGTAGCGCCACTGGTATAGACTGAATTTTGTGTCCCCATCAAAGTTCAAACGTTGAAATCCTAATCCCTAATGTGATGGTGTTCAGAGGTGGGGTCTTTGGCAGGTAATTAGCTCATGAGGGTAGAGGTCTCATGAATGGGATCAGTGCCCTTTAAAAGTGACCCCAGAGCCTGGCCAGTGTCTCTCAGTGGTTGAATGTCAACCTATGAACCAGGAGATCATGATTGGATTCCCAGTCAAGGCACATGCCCATGTTGGGGGCTTGATTCCCAGTTTGGGGCATGCAGGAGGCAGCATCATTGAAGTGTCTATCTCTCTCTCTCCCTTCCTCTCTGAAATAAAAAACATATACATTTTTAAATAATAAAATAAAAGTGACCCCTAGCCCTAGCCAGCATTGCTTGATGGTTAGAGCATCAGCCTGCGCCCTGGAGGGCAGTAGGTTCAATTCGGTGTGAAGGGCACATATTGTGGTTGCAGGTCTGCTCCTCACCTCCAGTCAGTTTGGGTGCATGTGGGAGGCAACCAATGTTTGTGTCTCTGTCACATGGATGTCTCTCTCTCTCTTCCCTTCTCTCTCTCCCCTTTCTCCCCTTCCTTCCACTCTCTCTAGTATCAATGAGAAAATATCCTCACTCCTTGAATAAGGATTGAAAAAATTATAAAAGTAACCCCAGAGAACTCCCTCACCCCTTCTGCCATTCATCCCTTCTGTCCTTGAAAACACAACAGGAAGATGGCCAGCTATGACATGGACCAGGAAGTGGGCCCTCACATGGCACTGAATCTGCTGGCACCTTGGTCTTGGACTTTCCAGCCTCCAAAACTGTGAGAAATTAATTTATGTTTTTATATGCCGTCCAGTCTATGATAGTCTAGCAGTCTGAACAGACTAAGAGAGGCAGCTGCCAGGTACCACCAGAAGCAGAAACAAATCATCTTTGAAAGAAATGAATGATCTCTGGGAGAACATACCTTCATCTGAGGTATTAAATTATTCATATAAGTAACTTCTCTAGAACCTAGTCTGATTAGCACATAAAGATCCGATATAATCATTTTCTAGAGCTACCATAACAAAGGACATCAGACTGGGCTGCTTAAAATAATGGGAATTTTTTGTCCACAGTTAGATGTCTGAAATCATGGTATTGGAAGCACTGTGCTTCCTTTGATATTGATAGGGGAATCCTTCTTACCCTCTGACAGGTGATTGGATAAACAAAATGTGGTATGTATATACAAAAAATATTATTCAGGCCTGGCCAGTGTGGCTCACTGGTTGAGTGTCGACCTATCAACCAGGAGGTTACAGTTCAATTCCCGGTCAGGGCACAGGCCTGGGTCATGAGCTCAATCCCCAGTAGGGGCTGTGCAGGAGGCAGCCAATCAATGATTCTTTCTCATCATTGATGTTTCTATCTCTTTCTCCCTCTCCCTTCCTCTCTCTGAAATCAATAAAATATAGATTCAGGCACAAAAAGAAGAAATTACTGCCACTGTGACAACATGGATGGAATTTGATGACATTATGCTGAGTGAAATAAGCCAGATAGAGAGAGACATGTTCTGTGTGGTATTGAAACCAAAGTGCTGCGTTCAGACTTTGCAGGTTTGTTGTCTTGCAAAACTGAACAATGAGTTCATGGACAAAGAGGTAAGTGAAAGTTTACTGAGAGTTAGACAGACTCCCCCTAGCACAGTGGGGACCCAAGTGGGTTGCTGCCGAAGCACTCTGTCTAGGAGGGATATACATATATGCCCTGCTGGCTTCTGATTGGTTCTTCTGCAGAAGCTCTCTGTCTAGAGGTTGCTAAGGCAAGCTGTTTGTATAGAGGTAGGGGAAACTCTCTGTCTAGGGTAGTGGTTCTGGCCCTTTAAATACAGTTCCTCATGTTGTGACCCAACCATAAAATTATTTTCGTTGCTACTTCATAACTGTGATGTTGCTACTGTTATGAATCGTAATGTAAATATCTGATATGCAGGATGGTCTTAGGCGACCCCTGTGAAAGGATCGTTCGACCGCCAGAGGGGTCACGACCCACAGGTTGAGAACCGCTGGTCTAGGGATAGGGGAAGCTCTCTGTCTAGGGGTGTTGGTCTTCCCTGCCCAGTTGGGTTGTCCCAGCAGCTCCCTCCTAGCTGGGTGTTTGCCCAGCCAGAGGGCCTTCGCCACTAGTCAGCAAGCTGTATCCCAGGGATGGCGAACCTTTTGAGCTCGGCTTGTCAGCATTTTGAAAAACCCTAACTTAACTCTGGTGCCGTGTCACATATAGAAATTTTTTGATATTTGCAACCATAGTAAAACAAAGACTTATATTTTTGATATTTATTTTATATATTTAAGTGCCATTTAACAAAGAAAAATCAACCAAAAAAAATGAGTTCGCGTGTCACCTCAGACACACGTGTCATAGGTTCGCCATCACTGCTGTATCCTGTTATTCTTGGACTTCCATATTTTCCTTTCCTCCCATGGTCCCATCCCTAACTACCAATCCCCTCTTCTATCTCCTCAATATCACTTGTATGTGGAAACTTTTGTTTTAAGCCAATGTCATGGAAACAGAGAGTAGAATTTTGGTTGCCAGGAACTAACTGGGTGGTGGGGGGAACGTGGAAGGAGGGAAATGGGGAGATCTAGGTCAAAGGGTACACCTTTCATTTATAAGATGAATAAGTTCTGAAAATTTAATGTACAATCTTGGGAAAAAATAATTTCCAATGAGGAAATACTAATGGATTGCATTAGTCAGCTCAGGCCTCTATTTAAAAAAAATATATATCATCGACTGGATAATTTAAACAACAGAACTGTATTTCATTACAGTTTTGGAAGCTGGAAGTCTGAGATCTGGGTGCTGATGTGGTCAGGTTGTGGTGAGAGCTCTCCTCCTGCTCACAGAGCTGCCTTCCCACTGTGTCCTCACATGGCAGGGGAGAGAGCGTTCCTCTCTATTTCTTCCTCCCGTCTAATGCCATGGTCCTATCGATTAGGGCCCCATCCTAATGTAACCCCAATTACCTACTAAAGACCCTATGCCTATCTCACATTGGGAGTTAGGGTTTCAACATATGAAATTGATGGGACACAATTCAGTCCAGGTCATGGATAATAAACATTTGAAGATATATTCAACCTTATGTGAACATCAAAGACATGCATATTAAAATAATAGTTGGTAATTTTCAACCACTATATTCTCAAAAATTAGAATAATTTCTTGACAATAGCCTCTGTTGACAAAGGTATAGGGAACCTTTTTATTCACCACTGAAATAATAAAATTGTGCAAATTTTTGTATGCTAAGAAGGAAATATTTATCAAAAATCTAAATTTTTATTTAGGAATTTTTATTTATTCAATTCAGTAATCTTATTAATTAGAACTTATTTTATGGCAATTCTTACAAGATAATGGAAACACATATTTAAAGATTATTTTTTACATTATTGATCATAATTGCGGTAAATCTAGAAACAGTCTAAACTCCAACAAAAGGAATAAGGTTAAGTAAATTATGATTGGTTCATAAATTAACATTAGGCAGTCATTAAAATGGATAAGGTAAGTTTTAGGTATTTGACAGGTGAAAAAGTCTACCATGTCAACAATAAAACATGGCATAACATGCCCTTATTGATAGAAAATATACAATATGTTTATATTGTATAAACATGTTAATATTAATATAAAAATTATAAACACGTTTATATATGCATAAAAAATGGAAAAGCACCAAATTCTTAACAGTGGTGTCTTTTTTCTTGAAAATTAAATTATTAAGGATGAGAACAAATGGAGTGAAGTTTTTTACTTTAATTTTTCACTGCTAAAATTTTGTCTTGTTTTTATTTTTATAAACATAATTTCTAATGAAAACTTTTAAATCAATATATATTCCATTTTAGAAAAAAGAAGACACCTAAAACGAAATATAAACTCTGCACTGTTAAATACCCCAGCATCTTGCAATGTAGACAGGGCACTGGAAATCAGTGTCTCAAATTATACTGCACTAGGTCTGAATCCTTTTTTTTTTAAATCTGTTTTATTGATTTTTTTTACAGAGTGGAAGGGAGAGGGATAAAGAGTTAGAAACATCGATGAGAGAGAAGCATCCATCAGCTGCCTCCTGCACAACCCCTATTGGGAATGTGCCTGCAACCAAGGTACATGCCCTTGACCTTGACCGGAATCGAACCTGGGACTCCTCAGTCCACAGGCCGACGCTCTATCCAGTGAGCCAAACCTGTGAGGGCTGGTCTGAATTCTTGTGGGGAGTCCTGTGTAAGAGCAGTTGGGGAGCTGTTTCAGGGGAAGCCGACAGGAGGGGGTGCTAATACTTGGAACTAGGCTGCGCCTTTCCATATTCCAGTTTGGAGAGAATCTTTGTTGGTGCATTTTTGGGGACCCAGGCAGAAAATAAACAAAGGGCTGCCTGTAGGACCACCAATCTCCCAAGATACAGAGCTTCCTGGGTTGCAGAAAGCCACCATCCCACTGTGTCCTCACATGGCAGGGAAGCACATCTGGAGTGAAAAGGGTAGCTAGGTCAAAATGGCAATGAGCCAAGGATTCTGGTCTAGAGAACCTGCACACCCTTTATCAGGGAGAGCCTCCTGGGGAACAAGAAGTCTCACTCCTAACAAGTCATCAGGCTCAAGGATCTATGAAAGGGAAGGACCAGGTGCTGTGATTCTACCCTCCTGAGACACGTCTCATGCAGGGGCTCACTTCCCCATGAGCACTTTGTGCAGGGCACCCTGCACATCAGGGTTCCGGAGGCTGTAGATGAGTGGGTTCAGCATAGGGCTGATGACAGTATTGAGGATGCCAATCCCCTTGTCCTTGTCTGAAGCCTCCACTGAACCCAGACGCATGTAACTGAAGATGCCTGTCCCATAGAAGATGGCGACCACAGTGAGGTGGGAGCCGCATGTGGAGAAGGCCTTCTTCCTGCCCTCCACTGAGCGGATCCGTAGGACTGCAGCTGCCACATGGATGTAGGAAGTGACAATAAGAATCACAGGTACACCTGCCATGAGGATACCCAGACCAAAAAGCAGCAGCTCATTGAGTTGGGTACTGGAGCAAGAGAGCTGGAAGAGCTGTGGCAGGTCACAGTAGAAGTGATTGATCACATTGGGACCACAGAAGTTGAGTGTGGATATGGCCACAGTGTGGGTCAGTGCATTGGTGAAGGCACAAGCCCAGGACACAGCCACCAGTATCTTCTGAACCATCTGGCTCATGCGGGTGCTGTAGGTGAGGGGCCGGCAGATGGCCAGGAATCGGTCATAGGCCATGGCTGTCAACAGGAAGCAGTCCACACCAGCCAACTGATGGAAGAAGAAAAGCTGTGTGAGGCAGGCTCCATAGGGAACTGCACGCTTGTGGGACAAGAGGCGACTCAACATTGAGGGAACAGTGACTGTGATGCACCCAATGTCCAGCACTGATAGGTTCCCCAGGAAGAAGTACATGGGGGTGTGGAGTTTGGGCTCCACCAAGATGGCAGCCAGGATGCTGAGGTTTCCCCCAACTGTGAGCAGGTAGGCAAAGAGGAAGAGCACAAAGACAAGTGGTAGCAACCCCGGTGTGTCCACCAAGCCCAGCAGGATGAATTCAGTAGCGCCTGTTCCATTGGCCCCAGATTCTGCTTCCATGGGTCCCTGTAAGAAGACATCTCATAGTGGAAGGGACGAGTCTTCCCAATTTAGTAAATTCTCAAGTGTCTTAGTGGTTATTTTCCCAACCTGTAGGCTGTGCCTCACTTACTAACCCTCTCTCTGTCTTCACTTCAGTCTTTACCCAGCTTCTAGGTGAGTTGCCTGGTGCCTTGGGCCCCCCACCCCCAGGACCTCATGAAAGATATATAAATTATTACTTCCTTTCTTCTCTAGATTCAAGGAATGAAGTCCTCCCATCAACAATCTATATGAGATTTTGGGGGGAAATAATGGGGAAAGTAGAAATTATCAGATGGTAAAATAAAAACGAATTAAAGAATTGATTACAAGTTTTTTTTAAAAAAAAAACAGTACAAAGAAATAAATACCTAGAATGTATCTAATCAATAAAAATGTAAAAATACACAAAACTAGGGATTGAAAAATTGGTATAACCACAGACCAAAAATAAATAATAATGGAATACTACCTACTCCTAAATTTTAACAATCAATTCAAGGACAGTCCTCACACCACATAAACTAGTTACAAGGGAAAAATATATTGTCAATAATGTATTTCCACGTGTAGGCTCCAGGCTCACATATTTCTTATACAGATTATGTTAAATTATCAATATAAATAAAATTATCATGTAACAAACTTTTCTTACTTAGAAAAAATGGAAGCTTTTCAACTCATTTTTTAAAGTTAGCAAATCTTAAGACTAACAGCCAAAAAAAGGAATTACGCTATTCTCATTGATAATCTTTATATATAAAAGCCTAAGCCACCATTATGACCGAACCACCAGTACGACCAGTCACTATGACACACACTGACCACCAGGGAGCAGATGCTCAATGCCGGAGCTGCCCCCCGGTGGTCAGTGCGCTCCCACAGCGGGAGCACCGCTCAGCCAGAAGCCGGCTCATGGTTGGCACGCAGCTGCTCACTCCCTCCCCCCACCACCACCACTGCCAAAGGTCGTCTTCCTCTGCGGGGCAAACAGCAGGGTGATTTGGGGGCCCCCGCTGGCACCCACCGTGGCTGGCCTGGGGCCTGCAAGCTGGGGGCAGCTCCTGCATTGAGCGTCTGCCCCCTGGTGGTCAGTGCACATCATGGTGACCAGTCATTCTGCTGTTTGGTCAATTTGCATATTAGCCTTTTATTATATAGGATTAGCAAGTTAAATTTTTTAAATTATATGCAAGTCAATAGGTACCTTATATGCCAACAAGGGTCAGCTATAAAACCCAAAAGTCCCAATTGTAAGATAACTTTCATCATATAAAATGAAAGGCAAAGCACGAAATAGCTTATACCTGAATTACATATGCGGGTTCCTAGAAAAATGACCCAGTACCATTGACTAGTAGGAATATGAGAGATTTTTTTAATTCTTTTTTTTGCTTTCAAATGATCTAGAATGAACCTGAGTACTTTTATAATAATAAACATATACTTTCAATGTTCTGTATTTTCCAGATTACAGAGATCTTCAAAGGCTGCCAATAGGAGCTCAGTAGCTCCTTTCTGTCATGTTTCCAGAAAGTTCAAGGTGCTGCTAGCCAGCAGATTAAGTAAAGGTTTAGACTGCTGTATGGATTCAAATTTGCCTCACTGCTCTATGAAGGAATAACATTTGCTCCACTGTGCTTCTTTTAAAAATATATATATGTTATTAGTACATGGAAATACTTAGGATTTTTAGAAGTATATATGCACTGCTATGTTCATAGCAACGTTATTTACAATAGCTAAGATCTAGAAACAGCCCAAGTGCCCATCAGTAAATGAAATGATTTAAAAACTGTGGTACATTTACACAATGGAATACTATGCAGCTGTAACAGGATCTCTTATCCTTTGAGACAGCATGGATGGACCTGGAGACTATTATGCTAAGCAAAATAAGCCAGTCAGAGAAAGAAAAATATCACAAGAATGAAATGAACAAAATAAACTGATTAACAAAAAGATCAGAGGCATTGAAGCATGCCACAGACTGATGTATTTCAGAGGGAAAAGGGAGAGGTGGGGTGAGATTAATCAATGAATTTATCTGTATATAAGCATAACCCACAGACAGAAAATAGTGTGGGGAAAACCTGGGGAAGGAATGGGAGCAGGTGAAGGGAGCCAGTGAGGAGGGTGGGGACATCTGTAATATTTTCAACAGTAAAGGTAAATTTTTAAAAAGTGTAATTAAAAGCATCATAGATAATAATAATTAAAAGCTGTGATATCTGCAACTGTGTTCATCATGAGGTAGGAATAATGAAAATAAGTTCCTAAATATTGAGAAACAACAAATCCAAGATGCAATGTCAGTTTCCCATCAATAACATAGACCCTGAGTCACGGTGGGATCCACTGTGGATAATATTCAGCCAGAATCCACTGGTACAGGGTAGCAGTCTGGTGTTTGTTAAATATTTTTACCATAACCTCTATAATGGCTTTGTTAGTACACTTAGTTATATTCAGTATACCATGTATATAATATTATTGAGTCAAAGAAGGACCTGGTTGGTTGGTATCTTGGAGAGTATCTGCTCCCTCATTACACTAATGAGGAAACTATGGTGACGCATTTTGGGGTTAGATTTATTGGGATTAGAATAAATACCAAATGTACTGACCAAATGTCTGGTTTTCATATATATATAATTGATTTTAGCAAGGAAGGGGGAGGGAGAGAGAGATAGAAACATCAATGATGAGAGAAAATCATTGATCAGCTGCCTCCTGCCCTCTCCCCACTGGGAACTGAGCCCACTGCAATCCTGGGCATGTGCCATGACCAGGAATAATACCATGACCTCCTAGTTCATAGGTTGATGCTCAACCACTGAGCCACACTGGCCAAGCCAAATGTCTGGTCTTCTTTTTTTTTGTTAAGTACCTGTTGCTGAGCCATCCCGCTGTATGTTTACTAAAACCCAAACAACTATGGGGCCACCAGAGAAAGGATTGTATGAGGACACCAGAAATGTGTCTAGTGGTCGGACCATCCCAAGATGGCTGCTTCCAACCAAGTCCTCAAGGTCACTCCTGATAGATACCACGTTCTTCTGCAATTCTCTCTGGAGCTGCTCTGGACCCCTCTTCTGACTGAGAAACCTGTTCCCACACTTTGTGGCTGTGCCTTGCAAACCTCAGGCTCTCTTATTCGCATACAGACCTGTCCCAACTAGCTTGTGAACAAGCAGGCTCTTTCGATAGGTAGGTCACAGTTACAATCGGCACCTGTCTCACTTCATTCTGCTTCTCAGTTAACTCTGGGACTCTCCTCCCTCACCCATCCTGTGAGAACCTTTCCTCTGATATGTCTGCCTGGTTCAGTTTTTCTAAATCTGCCACCAAATGGCACAGAACCACAGGTTTCTAAAGGCACTTCTCGGGCACCAACAGCCTGCCTCCCAGCCCTCTGCTTTCTGTTTTCTCCAAAGATTGCCCAAAGCAGTGGTCACCAACCTTTTGGACCTCACAGACCACCAGTGGTCAGCAGACCACCAGTGGCCGACCACTGGCCCAAAGGACACCAGCCTGCTTTTCATGCCTCTTCAATGTTGTATCCCATGGACTTCCACTGTGGAAGGCAGGCCACAGTCTCTCCCACCCATGCCTTTGCAACCACCCCTCCACCATCATAATCATCACTCTTTCTTGCTTTCCTCTCAAAATAGAACCTGAGTCTTTCCCATGTTACCAGTTTTTTCTGAAAATTATTTATAGTGCATAAAAAATGACAAATTATAGAAGTTTAGAGTATCTTGCAAAGTCCTTGCCATGAATATCCTCTTGTTCTCTCTGGACAGCCCCTAGAAACCACCCCAGGCCTCTGGCCATCTTCTTCCATCCCCTGCTCTCTTGGCCAACAGACCCTACAGACATCCTCTTTTCTATAAAGGTTTGCTTTACATATGCAAACAAGGCAGAGCAGCCACTGCAGACATGCTGGGATAGGTGGTGGAAGCCTCCAGAAACCAAATTAGGTCCCCATGTTGTGTGACTGTCAGTTCTAGGGGATCCTGCATAGAGGATTCCATATGAATGAGAGAGAAATCTGATGCTGTGTCTCCTAAAATCTCTGAAATCCATTATTCTTGTTGTGTCACCCTCTGGGTCTAATTATAGATCTAGATCTAAACTCATTCAATAAATACTACCTGCATTGACATATCAATGGGAGCCAAACATCTCCCACACATATCAAATAATTAAAGAATAATTAAACTGCCTTCCAATTACCCTCCCAAATCCACTCTAACTTGAGTTATAAGGTTTCACACTCTTTCATTTCATACCTCCCTATCTTTGCTCAAACTGTTCATTTTATCTGGAATGTTCTCTCACTAACCACAAGTGCTCAAATCCTTTAAGATTCAACTAAAAGTGTTTCTCTTCTATAAAAGTTGTCCTGATCCTTCTCCTTATCAAACTCATCTGCCTAAACTCCTGCAACACTTTACTTGTATACTTCATAGTGCTTATATCTGCTAACCTCTCTAGAGCACCCCATTACCCCTGTACCCACTCTAAGTGGTTTCAGGACAGACTTATGCCTGACCCACCTCTGCATCCTCAATGCTCACCATAACACTTTGCATACAGTAGGTGCTCAATATTTCTGAAATAAATGGATGAACTTGGCAACTAAGAGCATAAGACAAACAAGTTTTCAGTGAAAGGGGGTATCAGGTTGGGCTATCAGTTAGGAAAGGCTTTCTGGATGAGCTGGCATTTCCGCAAGACATTGAAGAACTGGTATGATTTAAGGGCGGTGTAAGTCTGAGTAAAAGGCCAGAAGTACTTCTGTAGGAGTTTCCACTGCCTTTGTCTAGATGGGGCATCAGGAATAATTCAGACAGCAGTTCAAACAACCCATCCACTGACATCTGTCTTTTCTTGAAAACAGCCCAAAAGAATTTGGCAGCTAGGAAGGGATAGCCTCTATTAATAAATACATAAGGCCAGGCAAGAAGAGGACACCCCACAGAAATACAATATAACCTCACTCTGTAGAGATAACACTTCTAACAAGATTCTAGGGTCACCAACAAGATTCTAGGGTGACCACTGGTCTATCATCTAAGAAGTCCATCTTAAACAAATCACCTTGGTGAACTTAACTGAAGAGGCTATCGTAGATTACCATTCAGATGTCCAGAAGGAGCCAAGGCTGCCTGATCTGACATTCCAGCTAAATCCTTTATACTTTTGATGATGAAGAATCAATCAGGGCTCTGATGTAGGGTGTGGCTGCCTGAGAAATGGATCCAGCAGGAAGGTTGAATTTGATGAATGTCCTCATACTCACTGATAAAAACAGAAAGCAGACTTCATCCAAAAATGAGAGGCATTGGCAAAGTGGCCAGGCATAGAAGGGTCCCGGCTCTTTTCCTCACTTGATGTGTTACTCTGAGCAAGACCCTTTCCCCCTACTATATCCTGTGTGAAATAGGTTTGACTCACTGACTCACTTGGTAACAACTCAAGTTCCTTCTTTATTATTAGGGGGCTGAAGGGGGGCCCTGGAGTTGACTCACCTTGTTGCAGGTACAAAGCCAGAGAGGTTTCTGTGCAGGGAAAGGAAGAGGGTGAGGCACTGTGCGGGCCTGAGCCGCAGGAAGCTAGGAAGGGCCATATGTAAGAAAATGAAAGAGAGATGAGATCATCTCTGTTGTGAGGCGCTACCCTCTACAGTACCATCGCCTGGGGACTTCAAAATTAGCCCTCCCAGGAAAAGTTGGGGGTTTGGGGAGCCACAGACCTAGAAACAACCCAGCCATTAATGGACCCAGTAATGATGCTTCACAACTTTGTGATGCTTTTGATTTTCTCCAAAGGGCTTCACATCCAGCTTTACTCCACCTCTCATATTGGTTTCATGAGGGTGACTTGGAAGTGTTATTAATCTCATTTATCGCACAAGGACAGTGCAAAGTTCATCCATATTCTCAAAGTCACCCTTGGAGCTAATGGTGGAGCTGAGACTCGACCACAGTCCAGACTGAGTGCTTTGCTCTACCAGATTCTTGGCCCAGAGAAGGGCTCTGAGCAGAGAGCAGCCCACACCAAAGCTTACTTGATCTGGAGATGAAAGGAGGCACAAGAAAAGAAGCCTTCTCCACAAAGTTTCCTAAGGAGTCATCAAGAATGCAATGTCTTCCTCGTTAGGGCCTTGTTAGTGGGGGCCACTAGGATTGCATCTTGGGGGGGTGGGGGAGAGGGGATATCTCATAATGATTCTGGAAGTTACAGTGGAAAAATTGGGTGTGTCAGAGGGACCATGAGGTCCCCAGAGATGTCATCCCCATTCTGATTTTCTAGTCTAGGCCCTTAGAAGCTGAGGGTCCTAGTGATGAGATTAATGAACAGAATGTATTGAGGTATCTAGCCCTCCCTCACTGTTGTACTCCTTGATGAAACAATTACTGCTCACCAAATACATGTAGACCTTGAATCTCCTTAGTTGCAGGACCCCAACTTCTCATACTTTGCCAGGGCAGCTTGGTGTGATAAGAAAAGCTGGGCACGATGTATAGTTCAATTATTAATGTGTGACCTAGGACCAGATGTTAAACTCCTCTGGACTTCAGTTTTCTTATCTGTGAAATGAGAACAATATCTCTGACCACACAGGGTTGGTCTGAAAATTAAACTAAAACATGTTTACAGTACTTGGTAGGGGATCAACAAATTAATAATAACAGTGATCACTTATATTTATTGTATTTTAGTGCATGATCTCACTTAATCCTTCCAATAGCTCTTTGATGTAGTTTCATTATTTGCCCCACTTTGCAGAGGAGGAAACGAGGCTCAGAGAGATTTAGTAACTCATCTGATGTTATACATCTAGAATGTAGCAGAGCTGGAACATTTGTGTTTCCTCTCCTGTGAAATCCTTGTTCACGTCTTTTGTCTATTTTCTACTGGGTCTCTTGCATTGTTCTTACTAGTTGTAGACATTTTTTATATATTTTGGATACTCCATGACAGCTATATGTGCTGCAAATCTCTTCTAATTTGTCATTTTCTTTCCACTTAAAAAGTGTCCTATGATGAGTAGAGGTTTTAAATTTTTATGAGGGCAAATTTCTTATGGTTAATACATTTTTGGACTTCTTTAAGAGCGAGTGATTGAACTCCTAGAAGATCATGAAGATATTTCATAGATTATTTGAAAGATTTTATATCTTTATTCTTCAATGTCTGGCATGGTAAGGGCCTCCAGGAGCCTCCTAAACTCTAGGTTGGCATCTATTCTGATTGGTAGGTGTTCAGGGCACATAATCTCAGCATTCAGTAGACATAAATTAAGTTCCACTGTGTGCCTCTCACCCCCTTTGGCAGGTTCAAGTCGCCTCCCACTACCTCTCTCAGCAGTGGCCTATGGAGCCAGGTGCCTGGGGGAACAGGACACGTGTCATTGAGTTCATCCTTCTTGGCCCAACAGAAGCAACCCATCCTTTTTGCTGTCTTCCTCTTTGCCTATGTAGTCACAGTCAGGGGCAATGTCAGCATTCTGGCTGCCATCTCTGTGGAGCCCAAACTCTACACTCCCATGTACTACTTCCTGGGGAGCCTGTCTCTGCTGGACAATGGGTGCATCACTGTCACCATTCCCCAATGCTGGCATGTCTCCTGGCCCACCAATGCAGAGTTCCCTATGCATCTTGCATTTCACAGCTCTTCTTTTTCCACCTCCTGGCCAGTGTGGATTGTCATCTCTTGACAGCCGTGGCCTATGACCATTACCTGGCCATCTGCCAACCCCTCATCTATAACACCTGCATGAGCTGTGAAGTCCAGGGTGCCCTGGTGGGCATTTGCTACACCATCTCCTTCATCAATGCTCTGACACACACAGTGGCTGTGTCCATGCTTGACTTCTGCAGCCCTAACGTAGTCAACCACTTATACTGTGACCTCCTACCCTTTTTCCAGCTCTCTTGCTCCAGCATTCACCTCAAAAGGCAACTGCTTTTTTCAGGGGAGGGATATTTTCAAGGGTATGATCCCCATGATCCTCATCTCAGTGTCCTATGCCCACATCCCAACTGCTGTGCTGAGAATCCACTCAGCTGAGGGGAGGAAGAAGGCCTTCTCCACATGTGGCTCCCACCTCACCTCGGTCTGTATCTTTTACGGAACCAGCTTCTTCAGTTACATGCATCTGGGCTCAGTCTCAGCCTTAGACAAGGAACAGGGGATTGGGATCCTCAATACTATTCTCAGCCCAATGCTGAACCCAGTCATCTACAGCCTCCAGAGCCCTGATGTGCAGGGTACCCTGAAGAGGGTGCTGACAGGAAAGAGGCCCCCTGAATGAGAAGGCATTCAGACACCCCTTCCTCCTGTGTGTCATGAGAAAAAACATTCAGAATAGTAAGTTTTGTTTTTATTTTTAGTGGAAAATGCACTGGTTCATATTGGACATTCTGTTTAATATGTATGTATAGGTGATTACTAAAGGGAGGAGACTATTAAGAAAAGAAAAATAGAGGGAGATGCTTTTTGGAATTTACCAATGAATAAATACTGGAAATCAAGATTTTACCAAACGGATGAAACTAAGGCAATCCAGAGGTTTCATGGGCTTTTGAGACCATTTCTATAATTTTTCTGAGAACCATTTCAGGCACTTCCCAGCCAAGAAGTTGGAAGTCTAAGAAGAGTGACCTTACCCAACAGGCTTATTAATTGCTTGAGGAGGGAGGCATGGAACCCTTAAGCTGCCTGAAGCCAAAGCCGAAGACATGGCTCCATCTGTCAAGTTCAACAGTCATCTGCATATGTCTAGTTGGAGATGCTCTCAAACACATCTCAACAATGCCTCCTACCCCCACATCCATTCTACCAGCTGCAGGCTTACACGTGTTCAGCACAGAGAAAGGTACTCTTTTGACTGAAGATAATTATAACTAAAGTACGGTTTCTCTTATTATTCCATTAGTATTTACAAAGCACTTTGACATCTATGTTCTCATTTGAATATTCCAACTGCACAGCTGAGTGTCACCCACAACCAGGGCCAGGATTAGACAGTAAGAAGGCCAGCTTTTATTATCCTCACTTTGCAGTTAAAAAAAAGCAGAGCTACAGAGAGGCTAAATGATTTTTCAAAATCTATAGTGTTAGTAGATAGGACAGCCTCCGAGGGCTGAGTCCTAGCCCAGTATCTTTGCCTCCCTGCCTGCCTGTCTCTAATAAATCGCCAAAGAATTCTACACTAACAGAGCAATACTGATGCTGGAGGCAATGAGTCTCAGAAACAAAACTCTGAAAGTAGAAATGCAATACTGTTGAGCGAAGAGGGCCTAGGACAGAACATCTGGAGACCTGGGTTCTAACCAGTCTCTTCTACTTAAGTCTACATGAACGTTCTCTCTAAGCACTAATTCCTTTATCCATAAAATTGGTCCCTTGCATGTATCTTGAGCTTTTTTTCATTCACCAACTACATAGTTAATACTCAACACACAGGATGCAGATGTTGTGCCCAGATTTCAAGATTCCCAAGAAACCACATCAGGGAGCCAATTCGATGTAAAAGCATAAGAATCTGTATTCAAGCTAGCTTGGGTTCCCCATCCACCAGGCTCACCGACATCAAGGCAAAACCAAATGGCTGAGCGAGCAAACCCCGCCTGAAGACCGGTTATATAGGGGGGATTGGAGTAAGGGGAGGAGAAAGAACTGTGCTCTGCCGCCTGGGTGTGGCTAGCAGAGTAGGACGTAGCCCCTACCCTGGGGCAACCTAGCCCTCGCCCTTTCAGCAGAAGGCTGGAGAAAAATAATGGATCATGGGCAATTAAATGGACAGGTTATAAGGTTGCGAACAGGTTTAAAACCAGGAACAATTCATGCACAGTGGATCTCTGATGGGGAAAAGTGGGCTCTTGGGCTTCGGCAACTGGAGAGATGCCCAGATCGGACGTGGTAGCAGTGACCCAGGCCGGGATGTGAAGGCCTGGAAGGTAATAATAATAATAAATTGAAAGAAGTGAGCTTGGGAAGGAAACTCGGAACTCAGCCAGAATATATCTACCCTTGTTTTCAGAGTTTATGTTTGTAGGATCTGAGGAAATAGTAGCAAGGCCTTAAAAGTCTAAACCTTTATTTGGTATTTACAGGTCGTTATCTAAGCCAGGATATAAGGAAAAGCAAATATGAATCAAGCATCTCCTATGTGCCAGGCAGCGAGCTGAGAAGCCCATGCATTAAAGCAGCTGTGGTCAAGTGAAGATGGCATTCGACTGAAGAGCTGGCAGATCTGGCTGTGAGCTACCACTACTACTGGCTAGCTGTGTGACACTGGCTGGGGCAGGTCATTTCCTCTCCGGGAGTTCAGTTTTCTCATCTCTAAAATGGGAATCATAATATTTCAAATGATTATTCTGAGGATTAAATGAATTGAAATGCAGAATTATTGAGTTGACAAATATAATGTAAAAAATGCTAAAATTATGTTGGATTTCAAGTAAGATGCCATTTCTGGAGTTTGTGCTCTCTCTCTAATAAGGACCAAAACATTCATTTACACCCCCACCCACCCACCCAAAACTCCAGCCTTCCAGCCAGCATTATGCCCTTTGAATCACACTGGCCCTCACTTTCCTTACCCTTAGCCAGTGAAGGACTCAGATCTGTAGAAGCTGCTGCCCCACCCCTCCCCCATAATTAATCTCTTGGGCCCCCAAACACTTCAGTAACTTTTGGTCTGTTAGACAAGAGGCTGCTATGTGATAAACTTTACTAATTTCCCCAGCTCTGCAGGGCCTCAGGAGGCACGTGCTTCCGGAAACCCTTCTAATGAAGGTTCCCACAGAAACAGCCAGGCCGGGGATTGGGGAATGAAGTCCTTGCAAGTTCCATAAACAGAATCCTCTAATTAGCTTCCAAACATGAGTTCAGGAGAATCGGTCGGGGCTTGGGGGATTGGGGATTTGCTGACTGACTTTGGCATCTCTGCTAATAAGGCCAGAGGGAAGGGACACCAGGGGGGAAATATTGCTTTTTTTTTGATCCTTTAGACAGAAAGGAACTAGACCTTAGAGAGTGTAGAAGGCCAATTAGTGATGAGTGGTTTTAATAGCGTCCTTAGCAGACTCATTAGCAAACTTGTGAAGTGAGGAAATATCAGCCTGGGTCCCAGCCTCCCAGCAAACACTGGGCTCCCATTTCTTCACCCTGGGTCTGATTTTTGGCGTTGTGTTCTTCCACCCTTCTCCACACCCCAGAAACCTCCCGTTCTCCCACGCCTCCTCCCATCCCAGCCTTGCCTTTCTTCAATTCCATAAGAAATAAATGCACCTGCTTCCTTGTTTGTGTGGCTGCATCATTTTATAACTGCATCAACATTTCCTTAATCAGCCCCTCCACATGGAACCTTTAGGTTGTTCCCAGGTTTTCACCGTTAAAGGCAAAGCTTTGCTATGTCTTTGCATAGCTATTTCCTTGAATGGATCAGATGCATGTATATATTTTCAACACTTTTATGAATTTTAACAAATCATCAGCTAGACAGATTGAACAGTTGCCTAACCCCAACCAACCTTAGTTATTACCATCTTTAAAAAACTTTACAACGTGAATCACTATTTCTATGGCTGTTTTGGTTTGCATTTCTTTGATTGTAAGAAGACTGAGCTTTTCTTACGTTAATGCAAGTGTTATCTCTTTTTCATATATACTGCAAAAGTTTTCCTTCTGTGTGTTTGTGTCTCATTAATACTAATGCTGTTTTTGACATCCTCACTGTTTTATTTTATGTAACCAAGTACCGAAATATTTTACTTTATGACTTCTGTCTTTGCTGTGACACTTGAAATTATTTTCCCCATTGCAACTATATATGAAGCATAGGCTACCTTATTCCAGCAATTACCTCTATGTTGTAAAAACTACTGTTTGAAATTTTCTACTAAAATGGTCCTTTGTTCTGTGAATTAACTCTGGTATTCTTGGCTTCTGTAAACACGCTTGCTTGCATAACAGGGAAAATGAACTCGCTTATCTGGTCCTGCAAGACCTGTTTACTTAAGTACTTACTCCCATTTTAGAAAGGCCGTAAATCATGAACAATACAACCCCCAGCTGGAGTTATCAATACTGGCGCCAGGCCAGGCCTTGAGATATAGTCTCACTGCCCATCCCAGCACATAGGGTTTTTTACAAAGCCTGCGAAAGGTCTGGAAACCCCATTCCATATCTGGGAGGCAAAGAAGCTGGGAAGGTATAAAGAGAAAGTTTTCTCCCTGTTATTTTGCTCAGATACTGGAAACAATTCCTCTGAGACCACTAGTGTAATAAAGACTCCAAAATTTGGCTTACTAAGGCATCCTCTGTTGAGCTCGCTGATTTACAATATAACATATACATACTCATATATATTTTCTACTGCTTATTTTCTGATTTCATTTTTTCATTTTATGCTTTACATTTTTGACACCCAAAATTCATTTTAGCACATGATGTGACAAGGAATACGACACTGTGCTTATAACTCTTGAGCTTGTGTCCCATGACTATTCCCAGTCACTTGAAGTACCTCCTTTTATCAAACATGAAATGTTTTTATATACTTGTGTCTGTTTCTGAACTTCATATTCTGTTGCCCCTTTCTGTGTGGTAGGTACCACAGTGCTTCAGCCACTGGGGGTTTAGAGTAAATATTCACATTTCATTCTGGAACTATTCTATTCACATCCCATCCTCACAATCTCATCACCACTCTCTTTCCTCCCATATGTATTTGACTAGTCTCACATGTGTTCTCTAACTTTTAAACTATAGACTCATTTTTCTGATTAAAATCTTCTACCAAGGGAATTTTATTGAGAATGAATTAAATTTATAGATAATTTGAGAATCATTGACAGCTTTGCAATATTCGATCCTTCCAGATAAGGACATGGTATGGTCTGTCCATTTATTCAAGTATTATTTCTAGGGAAGAGTTTTATAGGCTTTTAAAAAGAGAGTGTCCACCTTTTTTCCCCTAATGCATTTCTTTTATTTTGTTTTTATTATTATTTTTATTGTTGATATTATTACAGATGTCCCCCATTCCCCCCACCTTTGTCCACCTCCACCCAGCCATCCCTCCCCTCCCCTCCCCTTCACTAGATTTCCACCTTTTTTATTAAGTTTATTTGTAAGTTTATAATAGGGGTATTTTTACTAATATGAAGTGGATTTTTAAAAATATTTTTATGTATTTCAGAGAGGAAGGGAGAGGAAGAGAGAGATAGAAACATCAATGATGAGAGAGAATCATTGATTGACTGCCTCCTTCTGGGGATAGAGCCCACAACCCAGGCATGTTCCCTGACTGGCAATGAAACCATGACCTCCTGGTTCATAGGTTGATGCTCAACTGCATGCCAGCCAGGCTAAAGTAGATATTTTAATGTGAGATATAAATATTTTAGGATTCTAAGTACTTTTTTTTTTTTAAGAAACAGCATCCCCTGGTGGAATTGAAATGGGAATTTTAGGGGTAAAATAGAACAGGTTTAGGAAATTTTAGAAATTAAGGGGACCATGGAGGAAATACAGGGCTGCAGAGCAGCAAAAGGTATTTTTCCATAGAATCGGGCAGCTGAAAAGCTGCAACAGGTACATTTTCATAGAATGAGGGAGCTGGGAACAGCAAAAGGTCTATATTTACAAAATAAAGAGAAGGAAGCCCTTCGGCCAGAAGGGGAAGAAGAAAGCCCAAAGGGAATAGGAAAACAATAAAGAAGGAGGGGGGGAACCCATGCGAGAGGTTCAACCTTTGAGTTCAGGAGTTACTAGTCTAAGGCAGTGGTTGGCAAACTCATTAGTCAACAGAGCCAAATATCAACAATACAACGATTGAAATTTCTTTTGAGAGCCAAATTTTTTAAACTTAAACTATATAGGTAGGTACATTGTTATTAACTTAATTAGGGTACTCCTAAGGCTTAGGAAGACCCACACTCAAGGGGCCAAAGAGCCGCATGT
Organism: Myotis yumanensis; assembly: GCF_028538775.1. Taxonomy (NCBI): domain Eukaryota; kingdom Metazoa; phylum Chordata; class Mammalia; order Chiroptera; family Vespertilionidae; genus Myotis; species Myotis yumanensis. Next base: position 17,106,190 of record NW_027223767.1, on the reverse strand, counting down.
GGATCAAGAGCCGCAGTTTGCCGACCACGGGTCTAAGGGAATAGTGACCAATCAAAGGGGATATCAAGGCATCAAGATCTGTAGCCTTTATAAGCCATGGGAAAAGGAACTCAGTGGGACCCTTTCTCCCTCCCCACGTGGGAGTCTGTACTTGTTCTTCAATAAATCTCCACCTTTGCTATACCACCTTCTGTCTGTGGATTCATTCTTTGGCAGACAAAGAATCAGGGTTCCAGTCCAAAAATTCTGCTTCAGAGTCACTGCCCCAGGACAGCCAACTAAGACAATTGCAGTTTCAGCCACTCACAGGAATGAGACTTGAAGCAATCATTCTGAAACTTTCTGATCCATGCTGGTGAGGTAATCTGCGTGACAAGACCCTTGCCACCCTTCCCCCGAAGGAAGTGACCTTGCCTGAAAGGATCCTCTCTCTTTTTTGCTAATAACTCTCTTGTCCCACCCAGTTCTGCTCTTAAAAACCTTCCATTTTATACAGCTTCTCAGAGCACCACTACTTACTAGGTGGGATGCTTGCCTAGTAATTGACTTTATTCATTTGTTAAAGCCAATTGGATCTCTAAATTTACTAGGTTGAATCTTTTTATAATTGAATTTATTAGGGTGACATTAGTTCACAAAACCATACAGATTTCAAGTGTACAATTCAACAAAATATCATCTGCACACTGCATCATAGGCCCATTGCCCAAAGCAAAGTCTCTTTCTATCCCCATTTATGTCCCCTGTGTACTGTGTTGAATCTTTACTCATCAACAATACACATTGTTGATGTGGGGGTGGGAGGATGAGAAGGGATAAACCAAAGAACTTACATACCTACTAGAGGCCTGGTGCATGGATTCGTGCACATTGAAAGGAAATTAATTAGAAGGTGGCTAGTGGGGTGGGACTGAGCAAAACAGGCTGGACACACCCTGGAGGCAACCTCCCGAGATCCCTCCCTGGCCGGCCACACCTGGGGTGGTGCCAGGGCTCTAAGGGTGTCTGCAGAGTGAGCGGGGTCCCTTCGGCATGTGGGGTCCCTTGGCCTGGCCTGTGGGTATCAGGCCAAAACCAGCAGTCCGACATCCCCCGAGGGGTCCCGGAGTGTGAGCGGGCACTCTGCTAAGTTGCTGTCACTCAGCAGCTCCTGTGTTGAGCATCTTCCCCCTGGTGGTCAGTGTGCATCATACCTACCAGCCAGTTGCTTAGGCTTTTATATATATAGCTATGCATCACCCATGGACTCTGGCAATAGGATGGTGAAGACCTGGTGGGGAGGGGAGGGGCGAAGAGGAGGGGAATAAAGGGGGGGGTGTAAATGAGAGGCATCTGTAATGCTATCAACAATTAAAAATATACATAAAAAGCAATACATATTGCTAATCTATCTACTGTTAACAAAATTACAGAAGGAATTAAAAGAGAGTTTTATTCATATATGATCTGCAAATCAAGGACATAGCCCTCAGTATGAACTGAAGACACTTTCTGGAGTGGCAGGTAAAGTTTTTAAAGGCAAAGTTGCAAGGAGCTAAAGAGATGGTTTGGTAGGGGAAACAAGATCTCAAACTTATCGTTCATTTTCAGATTGGTAGGGGCAATGGTCAGCTGACTCAGTGGTCAAGCAAGTGGTGTTTATGAGATGAGAACAATGGGTAATACACATATGATTAAGCATTTATCAGCATCCTAGTTTCAGCCCAGGCCTGCAGAACGAAGGTGCTTTTTTTCTCTCTCTCTCTTTTTTGATCTTTATTGTTGAAAGCATTATACCTGGTATATGTCCCCTTCCTCCCTCTCCCCCGCCCCCATTGATCTCTTCTAGGCCTCCCCTGCTTCCCACCCCAGGCCTTTACAAAATGCTTTTTTTTAAATCAAACAATTACAGTACAGGAAGTGTTATTGATCAAGGATACGAGGAGTACAATTTCTAAAACAGTACAATAAGCATAGGGCAGGGCTGCTTGCCCTACAGGTGGTTTGGGAGACCAACAGGGGAAGTCATGTCTTGTAGCAGCTTCAGAGTTCAAGTTGCAAAAATCCAAATGTTGGATCATAAATTACGATACTAAAGTTTTTGTAAGTCTGCACTAGCAACAAGAAAGTGGCAACTTAGTCCCCATTTAAAAATGATTCACGTCCATTTCACCATATTGAAACAGAATTTTTGAACTGGGACCTGTATTCTTTGTCCATCGGAATGGAAGAATAAATCCATGGACAGAAAGTGGTATAGCAAAGGTGGAGATTTATTGAAGAACATGTACAGACTCCTGCATAGGGAGAGGGAAAGAGTCCCACAGAATGGACTCCCAAATAGGGAGGGAGGAAGGGTCCCACTGAGTTCCTTTTCCCTATGGCTTATAAAGGCTGCAGATCCTGGTGCCTTGATATCCCCTTTGATTGGTCACTATTCCCTTAGACTGGTTACTGTAGTAACTCCTGGGCTCAGAGGTCAAACCTCACGTGGGACATGTGAGGTTCTTCCCCCCACCCCTTCCTTATTGTTTTCCTATTCCCTTTGGGTTTTCTTCTTCCCCTTCTGGCTGAAGGGCTTCCTTCTCTTTATTTTGTAAATATAGACCTTTTGCTGTTCCCAGCTTGCTCATTCTATGGAAATGTACCTGATGCAGCTTTTCAGCTCCCCCTATTCTATGGAAATATACCTTCTGCTGCTCTGCAGCCCTGTGCTTCCTCCATGGTCCCCTTAATTTCTAAAATTTCTAAAATTTCCTAAACTTGTCCTATTTTACCCCTAAAATTCCTGTTTCAATATCATCACCAATATTAATTATTTTTAATCATTTCTAATTTGAGAGACTAATATATGTAATAATTTTACTTTGTTCTTCTGTTTGCTAATAAAACTGAGGATTTTCTCCTGTTATCTATGTTTGCATTTTTCTCTTTTGTAAATTGCCTTTAATGTTCTTGGTTTACTTATCCAATAAGATCTCAATGTTTTCACTTCATTTTTTTCAATTTTTTGGTATATATTTCTAATAGTTAATAAATGCAGGGTAAATATATTAACCTTTTCATAGTTTCTGAAAATTTTCTTCAAGTTTGTTGTTTGGCTTTTAATTTGGGTAACTTTTTATATGTTTTTTAAAATGTTATGTGATCGAGTCTGAAAGGGCGAGGGCTAGGCCCTCCACCTTGCCCCAGGGTAAGGGCTAGGCCCTCCACCTTGCCCCTGGGTAAGGGCTAGGCCCTCCACCTTGCCCCAGGGTAAGGGCTACGCCCTCCACCTTGCCCCAGGGTAAGGGCTACGCCCTCCACCTTGCCCCAGGGCAAGGGCTCCATCTTACCTTGGCCACGTTTTTGGCAAGGAGCTTCTTCCCGGAAGTCTAAGCCTCTGCTAGCCACACCCAGGAACAAGACACCGACTTGTGCCTGGCCAATCAGCAGAGCACAGTCCTTTCTCCTCCCCTTATTCCAACTCCCCCTATATAACCAGTCTCCACACAGAGTTATCTCTCTCTCTGCTTCCTGTCACTGCGTCGGCAAGGTGGGGGAGCCGAGCTAGCTCGAATAAAGACTCTTATGCTTTTGCATCGGACTGGCTGGCTCCCTGATGTGGTTTCTTGGGGATCCTGAAATCTGGGCATAACATTTGGGGGCTCGTCCGGGATCCCCAAAACCATTGAGGGACCCCCCCAATCCGTAGAGTCTGACTGGCCGCGGTAAGTGTCTGTGTGTTGTGTATTCTGTTCTGTGTGATATATGTTATCTCTAAGGGACTTTTCCTGTATCTGGAGGAATGGCTTCTAGATGGTACTCACCGTCAAAACTCAAACTGGCTAAGGGTTTGAATCTGGCCTATCTTTTTAAAAAGGTAGAAGAGAAGCATTCCTAGGCAGTTTTCTACTGCCTCTGTTCAGGGACTTGTTCTGTATCTGTTCTGTGTGAGCTCACTTCTGAAATCTGTAATCGCCCGCAATGATCTACGTGGACGCACAGGGGGATCAAGGGCAGGAGGAGTCGGGGGACGCCTCGACCCTCCATCTGGAGGGGTGTAGTTTTGCTTCCGTGGAGTCGGAAGGTCTGTAGGAACCCCCTCAATCTGAGAATCTGAGACGAGGCGGGTCGCTCCCGCTGGTTTGGCGTAAGGCCATCGTCTAGTTGCTTCCATGGAGTTGGAAGGCTGTTCTTTGGGGCCCTCTGTTTGTCTGTGTCTGTGTTTTTCTGTTTTCTGTGGACTTACTGGACGGATGTTATGGGACGGACTCAGACTGCTCCTTTGGGTATTGTGATTGATCATTTCAAGGAGATTGGGGGAGGCTGTAGAGCTCCCTCAGGAGTTGGGAAGTTGTTATTGTTTAAACTCTGAGTGAATGTCTGGTGAAAGTGTGTGAGTGTGGAGGGAGGGGGCCTGCCCTCTCCCCTCCTTTGTGTGGCTCCATGACTTCGGTCAGGTGGGCATCTGAGTGAGGATCTGTGAAAACAGGTCACCCCCTCCCCAAGTAAATGCGTCTGGGATTTCTGTGCATGTGTAGAGAGAAAAGCTGGCTTAAAACTAATGCACGCACTGTCCGATTTTGGATAGAGTTTTGAGCTAGAGTCTCTTTGCAGATGTGCAGGATGGAGCCCAAGACTGATCATTTACCCAAAGAAAAAAAACGGATGCTAGCTAGATTCTAGACTGATTGAGAAATGCTGAATATTTTGACTTGCCAGCTAAAAGTTTAAGGTTCGGATTGAATTGGGAAAAATTGTGTTATTGTGGTAACTAAATGCCTTTGCTTATTGGTACAGCCACCATTTTAGGCTGCATGACTTGGCAGCTGCCATGTTGGCCGCATGGTTTGCCGCTCCCCTGGGGGCCGCCATCTTGAAACAGCAAAGGCCCCTCCCTCTGATTTAGTCAGGGGTGGAGCTTTAAGGCGGAGTTTTATGGGGCAGAAGTAAGCTTGCCTCGCGGATTTATTTTTAAGCTGATCTCTTAAATCTAGAAAACCCTGCTCTCCTTAAACTAAGGACAATCAAAGGTTATGTCAAAGTCTTTAAAAGGGACTGATAGCAGTAATCCAATTTCTAAAAGTCAGATAGAGACTGTGGTTTCATGCTGATATTCAAGGGCATATTTTTCCTTTGCCTGGGAGGGACAGTGCAGCTGTCCCAGGGTCGGGAGGGCTCCAGCTAACTTGCAACTCAGTGTTTGGGAGACCCAGGATATGCCTAAGTTTAACATAGGTTACCCAAGGACTCTAGATAATGTGTTTACCCACAGCTGTGGTTTGGATTGCATGCTGTCTCTGCTTCTGTAAATTAATCTGTCCTTATTGCTTAAATATGTATCCTTGTTGTTAAATTTGAATGTATTGTTAATCTGAGGACATGTCACCTAAAAATTAAGGCTAAAAGTTTTAACTAACTGAAAAGTATGGCTTTGGTGTGATGGGAGGAAAGAAATTTTGAATGGATGGTAGGCCAGTAAGCTGGAACTGGTCACTGGTGGTGGATTGTGAGAAGGGCTGGACACTGCCTAACTTCTCCTTCCTTGGTACCCCTGAAACATCAGAGGGTACTTTTGGCCTTGGTTTTCTTGGTTTCTGGTTTTGGATTTGTTTGTTTGTTTGTGATGAAAACCGTTTCTATCTGAATGAGACATAGGTCAAGAATCCTGTCCTGGAATGTGGGAAAGGGAAGACCCCCACATCTGTTCCTGTCAGGCCCCCATCAGGGGACTTGGGCGATGTTCCTGTTATCAGCTCAAGAGCCAAAGACTGTAAAAATACTTGTTCACTGAAAAGGTGTAAGTGTAAATGTGTATTTGATGTTTGTAAGCATCTCTGTTTGTTTGCTGGGAACTTTGATTTGCTATGTGATATTCTGTGCTGGGTTGGGATTTTGGAATTCTGGGGTAAATTTAAAAGGTATCTGTGGCTTTTCTAGTCTGATTGGGACATTTAAGGATGGGGCTCACAGTTCCTCAGGACAGAGATTTCATGGGCCCTTCCCCCTGCCTGTGAAAGGAAGGCAACGGGCTCTAGAATCTGTACGAGACCAGCCCAACCCCAACTCCTCCTCATCAGCACAGACCAGGAGATTGGGTCTACGACAGAAAGCACCGCCAGGAGAACCTCGAGCCACGTTGGAAGGGTCCCTACACTGTGGTGCTGACTACCCCCACTGCTCTCAAGGTAGAAGGCTTCGCGACCTGGGTCCATCTGTGATCCGGGAAGACTTCGTCACCAAATGGAGCGTCGATCGAGATCAACGCAACCCGCTCAAGCTCAAGCTACGGCATGCTCGACCTGCCTGATGCTGGTAACATTGCTTGCGATCACTCCTGCTACTGGGAGCCCCCACAATACTGTGTAATAGACTGAGATGATGCCTGCATCTTCATGGACATGGCTCCAAAGAGACAAGGATAATTCATAGGATGTTATATTGACCTTTGATTCTCTTGCAGGTTTGAATGTATGTTGGCTGTCCTGGAAGGGGACTGTGTGGGGTGAACCCCAAGAGTAGAGGGTGTCTTGCTGCCAAGAGGGCAGGTGCCCAACTGGGCAGGGAAGGGTGCCCATCAGGTTTTGGTCTCTGTTGAGAGACAGTTGATAGTTGGCAGCCTGTGTACTGCTTGCAGGCCTTTGTGACGATGCCCATGTCAGGGGTAGTAAGCTGGAAAAGGCCTGCTTAGAATAGAAGGTCTAAGGCATGGTTATGCATAGAAAGAAAGTTTAATGCCAACAATTAAAAGGAATTGGCAAGGAAAGTCAGAAAATCTTAGAAGAGTAGATCAGTATGTCTTTCTTATGTAATTCCTCCGAAATTTGGCAATGCTAACATCAGGACATTTCTTTGCATAGATTCAATAAGACTGGTTCCTAATAGTGGTTTTATTAATGGAAAACTTTGACTGGAGTATCATGTTTTAAAGAGCTCTGTCTGAGCTCTAAAGACTTGAAGCCAGTAAGAATGCCATGAAGAAAGCCTGGTATCCTGCTTGGAAGCCCTGAAGATGGCTGGCGCTGGAGTGTCAGGCCGATGCCCTACCATCACTGGTGGTTGGTAAGAGTAGAAGGGGAGCAGTAAAGATGCTTCTGCATCCCTGCGGAACCCCCACACACTCTGGGACGCAACAAGTAGGAGGGCTACTGAGATGGGCCTTAAAGCCTGGAGCGTGGGCTCAGGTGGAGTTGCTACAGGTGAGGGATTCACCTAACTCAGCAGATACTGCAGGCGGGCCTGATGGCAGCTGGGTGGCTTGGCTTCCTGGCCCTATGGGGCACATTAAGATTCAACCATGAGATTCCAGCAAAGGTAGTCAGTTACCATTCTTGTTGTGTTTATGCAAACATAATCTTAATTTGGCTTTTTGATAGCCATGGAGGAATTTTAAGAAGAAAAATCCTATTTCAATAGAAGTTGTTAAAGCTAAAATGGTTTCTTTCCCTTCCACCAGACCATTTGTTAAGATATGCCCAGTACGGGCCTCTAGCAACGGTGGAATAGAAATGCAGTCCGTCTCATGACTGAGCCGGAAGTTCCAAGACAAAGGGGGGAATGAAAGGGCGAGGGCTAGGCCCTCCACCTTGCCCCAGGGTAAGGGCTAGGCCCTCCACCTTGCCCCTGGGTAAGGGCTAGGCCCTCCACCTTGCCCCAGGGTAAGGGCTACGCCCTCCACCTTGCCCCAGGGTAAGGGCTACGCCCTCCACCTTGCCCCAGGGCAAGGGCTCCATCTTACCTTGGCCACGTTTTTGGCAAGGAGCTTCTTCCTGGAAGTCTAAGCCTCTGCTAGCCACACCCAGGAACAAGACACCGACTTGTGCCTGGCCAATCAGCAGAGCACAGTCCTTTCTCCTCCCCTTATTCCAATTCCCCCTATATAACCAGTCTCCACACAGAGTTATCTCTCTCTCTGCTTCCTGTCACTGCGTCGGCAAGGTGGGGGAGCCGAGCTAGCTCGAATAAAGACTCTTATGCTTTTGCATCGGACTGGCTGGCTCCCTGATATGGTTTCTTGGGGATCCTGAAATCTGGGCATAACAGAGTCTATTGATCCCTTCCTTTGTGCTTCCTTCCATTGTTTGTTTTCCTAGATTTTCTGCATCATTAATAGGTATGATAAATATTCACGTATATGTTCCCTTGGTCTTTTCAATTGTATTTAACACTTAAATCCATGCTGAATTTGTTTTGGCACATCGTGTAATATAAGCATCCAAGAGGTCTTTCTTTTTCTTTTTTTTTCTTTTTTAATTTTTTATATTTTTAGAAAGAGAGTGAAAGGGCGAGGGCTATGCCCTCCATCTTGCCTGTATCCTCCATGTTGAGGCCACGTGCGGCCTTCTTCCCGGAAGCCCAGGCCTCTGCTGGCCACGCCCGGGATTTTAAACTCACCAATGACAATCAAGGGAAGTGCGCGCCATAGATATGACCACATCCTGTGTAATGGGTCACCAGCTCGCACCTGGCCAATCGGCGGGGGGCACAGCCCCCTCTCCCGCCCCTACTCCAACCCTCTATAAAACCCCTGGTTCGAGCAGACTGCTTTCTCTTTGCCACCTGCTGCTGCGTCAGTAAGGAAGGTAGAGGAGCTAAGCCCGGGCTTAAAATAAGACTCTTTGCTTTTGCATCGGACTGGCTGGCTCCCTGGTGGCTTCTTGGGAATCTTGAAATCTGGGCATAACAGAGAGGATGGGGGGAATAGAGAGAGAGATTTGTTGTTCCACTTATTTATGCATTCATTAGTTGATTCTTATATGTGCCCTGACCAGGAATTGATAACTTTGGTATATCTGGACAATGCTCTAACCCAGGGGTCGGCAAACTGCGGCTCTCGAGCCACCTGTGGCTCTTTGGCCCCTTGAGTGTGGCTCTTCCACAAAATACCACTTGCGGGCGCGCACGTACAGTGCTATTGAAACTTCGTGGCCCATGCGCAGAAGTCGGTTTTCGGCCTGGGTGAGTCTATTTTGAAGAAGTGGCGTTAGAAGAAGTGGGGGGTGGACATATAGAGAGGATGAATGAAAGGAGGTAGACGAAACAAGTATACAAGAAGAGTGTGGATGGGAGAGTTGGAAGGGGTCGACCTCAGCCAATGTACCCCAATCAGATTGAGGACGTTTTTAGCAAAGGCCAGCTTAGGAGTACCCTAATTAAGTTAATAACAATGTACCTACCTATATAGTTTAAGTTTAAAAAATTTGGCTCTCAAAAGAAATTTCAATCGTTGTACAGTTGATATTTGGCCCTGTTGACTAATGAGTTTGCCGACCACTGCTCTAACCAATTGAACTATCTGGCCAGGGCCTAAGAGGTCTTTATTTTTCAAACGAACAATCAATTGCCTCAACACTATTTATTAAATATTCCATCCCCTGTCCCACTGATTTGCAATGCTCAATTTCAGCATATATTAAATTAATTTAAATCCAAAAAATGTATTTATGGTCTGTGTCCTCCACTCCATCAATTGCATATCTCTAAATAAGTTTCAATATGTTTTATTATCGATAATAATAATAATAATAATAATTACCTCTACTTATTTCCATTTATTTAGGAACTAACCAGAGACTAGGCTTTACAGATATTATCTCATTTAATTCTTATAGTTAGAATTTTTTATTTTACAGATGTCAAAAGCCCCGGCGGCGGGGGGGTGGGGGGGGGATTCTAATTCTGATAGAAAATACATTGTACTATTGTCTTAATTTTTTTCTATTTTGTTTAAGGGCACATCACCTGGCTTCTCTCAATCCCAAGTTATGTTACTAGGCATCCTCCAGAGCACCCGCACTGCCTCTCCTGCTGCACCTCTCAAATGGGTCAGGGGCCAGGACAGCAGAAGAGCTGCCAGAGGGGCCATAGCATAACAAACACTAAACTGTCACCTTATTCCCACCCAGATGGCCTCACCCAACTCCCTTCACAACTGGAAAAATACAAACTCACTGCCCATCCCTGCTGAAATACACAGAGCCCTCCAGTATACTTCCAGCAAAAATTTTTAAAACTCTCCTTGCCAATGCTGACCTACTTTGATCAAGAGAGTTACAAAAACCATAAAAATTTAACTTACCAAAATAGTCTCCGTATGCCCTACCCAATGACTCATTTTGAAGAATGCTAAGCTTTTTAAAAAATATATTTTTATTGATTTCAGAGAGGAAGGGAGAGGGAGATAGAAACATCAATGATGAGAGAGAATCATTGATCAGCTGCCTCCTGCACGTCCCACGCAGGGGATCAAGCCCACAACCCAGGCATGTGCCCTGATGGGGGATCAAACAGCATATATTACATGATGCTATGCTGAGCTATGCTGGCTGGGCAAGAATGCTAAGCTTTTAATGTGCTGCTTCTTGCTTTCATTGTCATGCATGATAGATAAAAAGAAATAGAAACCATGGCTCCTCTCTGCCTTCCAATCACATGTCATGAGGAAAACTAAGACATGCACTCAATAATCCGGGTTCAAGGTGAGGCAAATGGGATAAAGAAAGAGTGGGGAGAGAGTATTCCAGCTGTCAGTGCTGTTTCGGACACTACAGCGTTCTTTTGGTCAAAGCTTGCCCAGTGTCCATATCACCCTTCTCCCTTTCTTCACAGCAATCTAATGTTCGCCATACCTCACCCACCCTGATGCACCCATATGCTTCGGCAGAAGGTGGGTCCAGCCCCACCCAGCCCCCTTGCCTCACGACTGGTCCAGGTAACCACTCAGCACTTGAAACTCCCTCACATCGCCATTGGCAACCTATATAATCAAAGGAGCGGAAGGAGAGGTTTCTGATCCTACTTTGTCTAGGCACCTTTTCTCATCCTTATTCATGATTTAAAATACATCTCAGTGTTTCTTCCCTTGTTCTTTTGTTTTCCCACTTAATACATAGGAGATCTTGCCCTATTGGCACATATGCAGCTTGATTTGGGGCTGCTTCTTTTGGTGACCTATTAGATAAATGAGACGAAGATGACCTCTCGGTGTTGCCTTCTGGGTTGTTTGCTCTGTCTTCACTGCAGGCTGAGACCTGTTCGCTCAAAAGCCCCCTGACATCAAACTCAGATTTGTACACATCCAATTATTTTTAAAATAAAGATGACTCTCTCCCCTGGGAGTTGCCTTGCCCTCCTACCCTTCTGAGCAGTAACTCTGGGGCTGTAGCCTCTGTCCAGTCTGCTGTTGTGAGGATGGCCATGCATGCAAACCTGTCAGTTTTGCTCAAGTGAATATGTGTGTGCTACTGCCACCTTGTAGTTATATCTTTTCCCTTGCTCAGTCTCCAAATCCCTCAAATCCTCCAAATAACCACACTGATTTCCCTTGCGTATCCCATGGATTTCTAATCCATGAGTCGGGTTGGGCTGCATCCCAGCTCTAGATATGGCCAAGCAGTGTCCTCAATCCTCCAAGGTTATGGGTTTAGGGAAGGGCATGTGACCCAGGTTGGTCCAACCAGGGTGAGTCCTAGACCTCATGCTGAGCCAGGCAGAGGGAAAGGTTCCTTGTCTCCCAAGAGACAAAATAGGGAGAGTTGCTGCAGCAGCCATCTTGCCATCCCGAGGAGAAAGCCTCTCACAGGTCCAAGGGATCAAAGTTGCTAGAACTCAGTTTCTCTCTATGTCTTAAAACTGCCTTTTTCTGCCCTAGCCGGTTTGGCTCAGTGGATAGAGCCTCGGCCTGAGGACTGAAAGTTCCTGGGTTCGATTCCAGTCAAGGGCATGTACCTTAGTTGTGGGCTCATCCCCAGTAGGGGGTGTGCAGAAGGCAGCTGATCGACGTTTCTCTCTCATTGATGTTTCTAACTCTCTATCCCTCTCCCTTCCTCTCTGTAAAAATATATATATATATATATTTTTTTTAAACCCTGCCTTTTTTTATTTTGGCTTCATCCTCAAATGGACTTTAAAAAAAAGGATTTCCTCATTCTTCACAAGAAGAGCGAACAGTCTCTAAAAGGCAGGCAAGGGAGGATGAAATCCAGACAATAGGTAGAGCGGTGGATGCCAGGAAGGAAAGAAGGAAGGAAGGAAGAAAAGGAGTGAGGGAAGATGCCATGGTGTTGATGTAGAGTCAATGAAAAAAAAAAAAACCTGAATCTTCTAAAATATTAGAAAATTTTTTATTTATGGGCTTTGCTGAGGACTATTAGCCTGGGAGCAGAGCTTCCAGAAGCTGTGAAACAGGGCTCTAACTTCACAAAGGGGACGGGATGCTTATATAGGCAGAGGAGTAGGCAAAAAGTACACCTAGCGGTGTGTTAGAAGTTTCAGTTAGGGTTCATGCAGTTCAGTGATGAAGAATTTTACATCAAATGGAAGGAATGAATAGAAAGATAAGTTGAGTTGCCAAACCCCCGGTGTTAGAACATTTTAATTAGTGTCTGGAAACAATAAAATTACTTCAAACTCTTTGAGGTGATTTTTATCAGGATGTAGAAAGAACAGGCGTAACAGAATGAAATGCTTGAGTTCTCTGATTCCATCTTGTTCAAGCCTGCTTTGTTCCCATGGCCTCAGGCTAATAGCTGCTGCTTAGTCTTGCATATAGACATGTTAATCATCAGAGGAATTCTGCTTATGGCTTGAGGAGCTAAGGGAAGTATTTTGTTAATCAAAGATTTGCAAGAACTTTCTGACTCAGACTCACAGTGACTAGCACAGTCTTCTTGGATCCCTGCTGGCGCCCAGATGTCTGTGGTGGTCAATCACCTTTTGCCCCTCCCATTTCCCCTTCTCTTGGCATAAAATAAGCCTGAACTTTGTAGTTTATTAAAATGGATCTGAGAAACCAGTAGACCTCCCATCTTCTCTGTTGATGCCTTCTCAATCAATAAACCTTTCCTTACTCCAAATTCTGACATTTTGAGTTTGGGTCTTTTTGAAGCTTAGGGAACACAGACTTTGGACCAGTGACACAGGCACCGTTACCTGTAATCACTGATCTGTAGTGTTGAAACTGTAGCGGATAGACATGGTTTGTGCCTCAGGAAGAAAATTTAGAAAAGCTCATTGTTCTCTCTAGGTCCCTGATTGAGTCAGAGAAGCTGAAGCACCACTTCCTTTCTCAATAGGATGATAAATTCAGTGGAAAGATGTAGGCCCAGGCAAATCATTAGAAGATTTATTTCTCAGGAAGCTCCAAGGACAAGCACAAGATAAATGCATTCCTATACCAATAGTTAGAGATCAACCAATTAAATAGTCCAGTCCTGTCTATTGTCCCACAGCCTCACCCTGTCACAGAACTTCCAATCGTCTTTTGGGGGCCTCTGCCTTAAGTAATGAGGACAGTCAATATCATGTGTGAGAAAGGAATAACAAGACAGAAACTGCGAGCAAAAGGGGGAAAAACAAAAAGAAGTAACATGGGGTGGGGGAGAAGAAAAAGAAAACTATAATAAACATCCTTATAAAACAAAGGAGATTTTGAACCTATGAAATAAAAACAAGAGGCCTTAAAAGGGAATAGTTAGATACCAGAAAAGAGAGCTTGAGAATGTAAAATAGGATCACAGAAACTCATTTAAATCAATACCAAGGGGCACATATACAAGAATATTCATAGAGCATTATTCATAATAGCCCATGAAAACAAAATGTCCATCATCATTAGAATATGAAAATATGCTGTGGTATATTAATATGAGAGAATGTGATACAGCAATGAGCATGCACTTAAGCAACACCTGAATACTTGGAAGAATCTCAAAACATAATTTTAAGGAAAAGAGGATGTATAGATGATGTGAACTCCATATACATATGGACCTCAGGAGAGGGTGTCCATCTGGTCTGTCTCGGATCCTGGGCCCTCTCCTTAGCCAGGGAGAACCTGGCACTGGGATTCAGACCCATCAAACCTATCCACAAAGGAAGGGAGAAAAATTCCAAAAAAGGAAATGGGTAGAGAATTAAGAGAGAATGAATGGTAAGTATGGGGGGGGGGGGGGGGGGTGCCCACTATAGTCTTCTTTATATTTTTTAATAAATTATTTCTAATTTTTTTCTAGAATCCTTCCTACAAATTTTCTAGAACCTTGCTACTCAAAGTATGGTTGCAAAGCAGCAACATCTGCTTTATGTGAAGCTTGTTGGAAAGTCAGAATCACAAGCCTTCCCCAGACCTACTAAATCAACATCTGCATTTAAATAAGATCGCCACATACTGTGGATGCATAATGATGTTGGAGAAGTTATAGAAGTTGGTTTTAGAAACTTATTCCATATTCTACAGTGATAACACTAATTTTTTATTTTAAAAATTGAGAAGGGGGTTTTCCCAAGAACTCTTTCCTGTTGAGCACCTTTCTTTACAAAGTTCTCTTGGTTTAACAAGACAAGACCTTGCAGGATCTCACTGAGAATATGCCTTAGAACTTTTTAGCCTCTCCTGTGTACTCTATTAACACTGTTCCAATGAGAACCATCTATTCAGATTATTCAGCTGGGCTCTCCCTCCTGGCTGTCTACTCACCTTCCTCCATTTGTTGATCCCGTCCTGTAGAAGTTCTAACTTGCAGCATAGTGAGAAAGCATGAGTTCCCTAAGCTTCTGTGCAGTTTCAGGGGGGCCCAGTGGGGATGGGGTGGTGGTGAGATATAGATAGGCTGGAAACACCTCTGTGGACGAAAGGGGCCACATGCTGACCCGACAAGCTCAGGGGAGGCCTGCATGGCAGTCTTGCAAACTCAGAGACCTAAAGTAACCACAAAGGATGGTCTGAAATTAAACTTGAACTAAAAGCAGTTATGGTGGGCAGTTATGTCCTAGGCCAGTATCTTCACTGACAAGATCAACTTTGATCCTTACTGAGCCCATTTGCCTTTTTGCCTCTAAGATAACATACGCTTGAAATGTCTGGGTAATGTGTCACTTCCCTTTTTCTGGAGCCCCTGGGGCACAACCAAATGTGCTGGGCGCCAGGACAGATACTACAAATTCCTTCATTATCATGTTAATTGATCCTGCACCCACCTAAGTATGTGTCCATCATTTTACTTTTTATCCAATCCCAGGGGTTTCCCTGCTTTGCTTTATCCCTCCTCCTTAATCTATCACCAATGAATTTCATGTAACCCACCTACGTCCCTCCTTTGATTGCAAATGTATAAATATAAATGTAACCCCGCCATTCTCCGGAGCATTATCTCAATTCCTTGAGGTTCTGCTTCCCAGCATATGTTGACAGTTTGGCTCAAATAAACTCACAAAAAATTCTTTACAGGTTTCAATGTTTTTTTTTGTTTGTTTGTTTTTTTTACGTTAACACCTCCAATAAGCAATATGGGGAAGACCTGAGTTCTCAGAGCCAAAAATCAAGAAAAGAAAATTAATATTGAAAACCATAACAGTATTTCACAGTTGGGAGAAGGCATGTTCAGACATTGCTGATGGTAGCGTAATTAGTAAAAATCGTGCTTGATGAATTCCTTCTCCACATTTATCAAGAGTTTCAGAAATGTTTGCCTCTTTGACCCTGGATTTTCTTTCTGGGCTCTCAGAAAATCTTCCAGGAAGAAAAAAAAAGGCTCATTTTGACATACCTTCCTTAATAATTTCTTCAAAATTACAATGATGGTTAAATAACTTGTGGCATGTCCACAAGGTAGTGCCTCTTTATTGCTGACCAATCTCATTTCACGTTTACAGGGGAATGGAAAGATTCAAAGAGGTTCCTTTAAAAAAAAATCCAGATCCAGACGGTGAAAGAACAAACCCTAAAACACACAGTAGAGACGGCCCGAGATAATAACAGTAACAGCCAACTTGTAGCCAGTGCCGCTGTGTGCTGGTGCTGTTCTAAGGGCTTCCCGTTCGCTAACCCATCTGGTCCTCCCAGCATCCCTGTGAAGCAGGTTCTGCTACCTTCCCATTTTGCAGGGGAGACACTGGTGTGCAGGTAATTGGCACCTTTCCCCAGGTTTCACCGCAGCCAGTAAGAGCCGGATGCCAGAGTCCCAGGGAAGTGGATAGATGGGCCTTCTCTCCTCCTGCAAACGTGTACAGGCAGCCTCTTCCTCCCTTTGTACTTCCCGGAGCCCCCTCTGCAGAGAGCTTCCAAGATGCACTGCCCTCCCCCACATCCAAATCTTCCCATCCTTCTCCATTTAAACCCCAGTTCCTCCCAGAAGTGCTCCCTGAACACCCAAGTCACAGCTTTTCTTCTAAGACCCAAATCTCTCCCTGACCAGAATGTCGACTTCTAGGTGTATCCTCAGAATGCCCCATCCTCCCACATGAAGGGATCATCAGACTCTGTCAGTTCATCCCTCTCCATGTACCAGTAAGGAAACTGAGACGCAGAAGGGAAGGGAGACTGGTCCGATCTCCCTCAGCTGGTCAGGACTTGATATCTCCCTCGTTCCATGACTTCTCTGATACTCCCTGAAGGCCAGTTGGACCAGGCGCCCCAAAGTTGCTGAACAGTGTTTTCAAGAGAGGCTCATCCCCTGAGATGTGGCGACCAGTTCTGTGAGCATTAAAAGACACACCAGGTAGAAGAAGGGCAGATGAGAGAGAGAGTAGGTAGTTGGGGGGCGGGGGGTGACGGAGACTATCCTCAGGGGAAATTTATTAGCTTGGGAATTAGGTCTGCCCCCACCAGATTCAGGAGGGCTGCTTTGCCAAGCCAGAGAGGACAGAACAGTCAAAAGCTTTCAGAACAAGGAGCAGTAATCATCTTGCCCTGGCACCAACTGGGTAGGGCTGAGTTACTGGCATCTCTGACCTGGGCCATGGGGAGACGGAGAACAGCACCCCTGTAATCCATCAAACGTAACTCCTCAAGTGTCCCCTGATCCTGCTGTCCTGGGGTGAACCTTCCAGCAATTCCAGCCCCTTTTCCCTCCTATGATTTCTGAGTCAGGTGGGATCTCTGGGGCTGAGGAGGGCCTGGGGCTCAGGGAAGGGTTTTGGGGGGGGGGGGGGTCCGTGCTGGGAGACTGGGCACCTGGGTCCCCAGCTTCACTTCCCTGCTCTGCTCACAGTGGGATCAGAAGAAAGGGCTCTTCCCTGAGCAAAGGAAGCACAGTGAAGTCGCAGCTCTAGGGGTGATGGCTGCAGTTCAGCACGGGTCCAGCCAGGGACCCCTGGCTGTGTGATCTGTCACCAGCCCTGCCCTCTTGAGCAGAAAGAGGCAGAGGAGTGATAGCATTCTCTGAGCACAGTGGGCCAGCACAGGTGGTCGCCACACTGAGGGTTGTCCATCCCAACCTGGGTTCCCAGATACCCTCCTTCCCTCCAGTCCACTCGGTCTCTCTAGCAGGGGAGGAGGGGAGAAGACAGCTGGCGGGGGGAGCTAACCCTTGGCGCTAAGGACTGGAGAAGGAAGCTGGGAGCGATGGTGGAAAGCTTCCGATGCCCAGCTGAGCAGCTTGCACTGTACCCGACCGGCCACCGGGAGCCTGGCAGGGCAGTTAAGCTAGGTGGAAAGTACATGTCTCAGAATTCCCAGGGCCTTACAGCTCTGGCTTTCTCTCTCCCTAAGGCTGCTGCCCCAGCCCGCAGGAAACACGCTGAAGTCTCTGGGTGGAGACAATGCATCTGTCCTTAAGACCTGGGACCTCTAGCCTGGAGGGAGGCCAGCCCACACACTTTGCGGACAGACTGGAGGCCTGGCATGCTGCCCTTCAGGTGAGAAAACCCAACATTCCTCTGCGTCTTCTCACCTGGGTCCTATCACCCTTCCATCCACCACACTCCGCCTTACAGCGGTAAAGAAGAGGAGGCCATATTTTAGCTCTCCCCACCCACAAAGCATCCTCCTCTGCCTCCGCATTCTCTCCCCTGCCTGAAATGCCCTTCCCACTCCCAAGTCTCTAACTGGTGATCTCCTACTCATTCTTCCAACCCCAGTTTAAATCTCACCTCTTGTTGGGAATCCCCTCCCAATCAGCCAAGCAAAGGAAATCGCTGGTGCTCTGTCCATGCAGTTAGTGTAGTGTTTATTACGTTGAGCATGGCTGGCGGGCAAGGACAATGGCTGACCTACCTTTGGGTCCTGAGACCAACACAAGGCCTCACCCAAAGCAGGCATTCAATAAACAAGCGTGAGGTGTAGAGCTGAATGGCTATACTGCCACCTGGGAAGTCCACACGGCCCTTTTCCCAGCTGGAGCACTGTGTCCAATGAAGAAAAATGCTGACAAAGCACAGGGTGACCACAGTGAAAAAGGATCTGGTAATCGAGTCTTTTAGGAAAGAATGTAAGGCACCAGGGCTGCTTGGGTTGGAGAAAAGACGACTTCTAGACCTAGAATAAATCCTTTCCAGCGCTGTGTGAAAAGCTGCAGAGAAAACAGATTTGATATATAGTGCTCAGTTGCCAAATCTTGTAGAAGTTACAGGGAAGCAGATTTCACCTGAGACTAAGAAAAAATAGGTATATAGCCTAGCCAGTGTGGCTCAGTGGTTGAGCATCAACCCATGAGGTCACGGTTCGATTGCTGGTCAGGGCACATACCCGGGTGGTGGGCTCGATCCCCAATGGGGGGTATGTAGGAGGCAGCTAATCAATCAGTAATTCTCTCTCTCATCATTGATGTTTCGATCTCTCTCTCCCCCTCCCTTCCTCTCTCTGAAGTCAATAAAAACATAAAAAATAGGTATATAGTTATGGCCTTCCAGCAGTGCACTGGATTGCATCCGGTAGCCTCAGGGAGCAGGGAGAAGCCATCAGAAGTTGAGGGAAAGGGGACAAATGTCCACTGAGCACCCATTCTCTGCTATGTGCATATACACACATGACCTCATTTCATCTTGATGGCAACCATGTAAGGGGAATAATCCCCATTTTCTAGATGAGGAGAGTGGAGATAAAATGAAGGGAGGTCCATGTTTACACAGCCAACCAGGATTTAAAACCAGATGGCTCTGACTCCAAAGCCAGTGCTCTTTCCTCTCCGTCACACAGCTGCCCATTGGGGGTGGGGAGGGAGGGTCAGGGGCTCTGCAGAGGAGAACCCTGCACCCCACAGGAGGATGGGTTGGAGATGTGCAAGGTTCTGGCTCTTCGACACTCCTGCCTATGATGGAGTGGAGGGAGGGATGAGGTTGGTATAAGCAGATTATTTCTCTAGGAAATCATGTCAGCCAATGGGTGGTAGAGATAGAGAGGCAGAAAAATGAAAAAAAAAAAAAAGGGGGGAACTAGCCAGGGCTTCTCCTGAAAGGTGACAGGAGGGGACACAGCAGTTTGCCCACAATCTCCTCATTTCCGCCCTCCCTTTACCTCTCTTTTCACTCATTGCTCTTTAAAAGCTTCACTCAATGATATTTACTGGTAAACTGTGTGGGCAGATCACTGGGCAAGACAATGAGCTGCAGCTCCTTTCTGAAGAGCTTCCCTGCTAAGGGCTGACAGTCCATCTCTGGGATTTCACCAAAATATGACCCTCTTTCCTGGAAAAACAGGAGCAGGCTAGGCTAGTGAGAGAACATTTCCAGAAGTTTTGGAGCAACGGAAGGGGAAAAAATGTGTTTTAAGGAAGCAATTGAGTGGGGGAACGAATGAATGCATTGTTTCTGAGATCACTGAAGCCACTTGACTCAATTTGAAGTTTTCTGTCAGTGAGGTCAGAGCAAAGTCAAACCTTGCCCCGTGTCAACCCATGCCTCTAACAATAACCCCATGCCTCTAACAATAACCCCATGCCTCTAACAATAACCCCATGCCTCTAACAATAACCGCACACAATCCCTTCCCCCGGTCGGATGCCCTCCCCCTCCCACACCATGCTGTGCCCGCTGGGTAAAACCCTGTTTGTTTTCTAAGACCCAGTTCAAATCTTTGAATTCTTCTCAAAGTCCTCCTGACAGAATAATTTACCCTCACTTAGTTCAGAAAATTAGTAAAGTATGAAATACTCTGTAAGCTACACTAGGTCAAACTGTTTGCAGGCAGAAACTAAGACTCACTCGTATCTCTATTCCCCAAATACCTAGCGCAGGAGTCACCAAATTATGTCACAAAGGCCAAATCATTCACATGTTTTGTGAATAAAGTTTTATTGGAACACATCCATGGCCATTCATTTACATATCTTGATGGCTATTTTCATGCTACATCAGCAGAGTTGAGTAGCTGCAACAGAAACCATATGACCCACAAATCTAAAATACTTACTATATGATCCCTTACAAAAAAGGTTTGCCAATTCCAGAGCTAGCTCATAATATGTGGTGAATAAATGAATTCAGCAAGGTGCTTTGTGAGTAAACTTCGAAGGGTGTTCAGATGGCCTGGGGCCCAATTCTGCCCCTAACTCCTTGTTTGATTAAGCAAATGATAATGACAGGTGGATAGATAGATAGATATAAACACTTTTGAGTGCTTTTATATACTCGATACTATGATAAGTATTTTAAATTTATTATCAACTTTATCCTCACAACCAACTCCAGGATAGCTACTAGCACTTTTCTCGTTGAAAAAAGAAGAAACTGAGGCTCAAAGAGGTCCCACCACTTGAGTGGCAGAGCCAGACTCAGTCTGATCTGATCTACTCCAAAGCTTGAGACTGCCCACTACCTTAGGACGCCCTTCTGAGATTCAATTTCTTCAGAAAATTAGGATTACTGGGTGAGAGCAATGTGGTTTTCAAGCCATTTTTAGCAAGCAGACATTTCAAAATATTACATGGAACCCGACATGCAGAAGTCTACCTAGAGGTGTGAGAACTTGGCCCAGCTGCCTCCTCTCGCCCCCGCCCCCCTGGGGACCCCCACCTGCCTGGCCAATGCATGGCCCTGGACAACCTCACCTCCGCCCCCCAGTTCCTCCTCCTCGGCCTGATGGATAGCACAGACCCCCACCCGCTGTTGTTCCTGCTCTTTCTTGGCATCTACCTGCTCAACGCCCTGGGCAACCTGAGCATGGTGGCGGTGGTGCGGTCCGACGGGGCCCTCCGCTCCCCCATGTATTACTTCTTGGGTCACCTGAGCCTCGTGGACGTCAGCTTTACCACGGTCACGGTCCCCAGGCTGCTGGCCAGCCTGCTCCACCCGGGCCAGGCCGTGCCCTTCGGGGAGTGCTTTGCCCAGATGTACTTTTTCTTGGCTCTGGGCATCACCGAGAGCTACCTCCTGGCAGCCATGTCCTATGACCGCGCGGTGGCCGTCTGCCAGCCCCTGCACTACCCGGCGGTCCTGACGCCCGGGCGCTGCACGGCGCTGGTGGCCGCGTCCTGGGCCCTGTCCCAGCTGCACGCGCTGCTGCACACGCTGCTCCTCTCTGCGCTCTGCTACCCGCGCGCCTCTCCTGTGCACCACTTCTTCTGCGACATGACGGTGATGCTGAGCTTGGCGACTTCGGACACCTCGGCCCCGAAGGCTGCCATCTTCTCCGAGGGCCTGGCTGTGGTGCTGACCCCGCTGCTCCTCGTGTCTCTCTCCTACGCGCGCATCCTGGTGGCGGTGCTGGGATTGCGGTCGGCGGGGGGCCGGCGCCGCGCCTTCTCCACTTGCGGGGCCCACCTGGTGGTGGTGTCGCTCTTCTTCGGCTCTGTCCTCTCCGTCTATTTCCGGCCATCGGCTGCCTACTCTGCCCGCTACAACCGCCTGGCCAGCGTGGTCTACGCGGTGCTCACCCCGACCCTGAACCCTTTCATCTACAGCCTGCGCAACAAAGAGGTCAAGGGCGCCCTTAGAAGGATGCTCAGACTGAGGGCTGCACCCTGAGAGCTGTGAGGGCAGGTCTGTGTTCACTGGCATTTCAGTAGTAATAATTACAAAAGCCCCCCCCCCCCCCACTTCCCCTCCTTTTTAAGCTTTCCAAAGCACTATCCATTTTGATCCTACAGTGTCTTGTTTCGTGTTAAATCAAAAATTGCATTGGAAGCAAATGTGTTTGTTCATGGGGATGGGTACATAACTAAACTAAACTCGTT
Source organism: Myotis yumanensis (assembly GCF_028538775.1). Classification (NCBI taxonomy): domain Eukaryota; kingdom Metazoa; phylum Chordata; class Mammalia; order Chiroptera; family Vespertilionidae; genus Myotis; species Myotis yumanensis. The sequence continues at coordinate 17,084,342 of NW_027223767.1, read as the reverse complement.
TCTGTATTGCCTGAATGTTTGAAACAGGGTCCACTTTTTAAATTTTGGGGAAGTGAAGGGGGGTCCGATAGGGGAGCGGGAACATGCCTTGTAGCACATGGAGAGGGAGAAGGAAGAGTGTGATCAGCCAGGTGAGTCTGAGAAACAGTGCAGGTCTAAGGTTATAACGAGGTTTTATGGGGTGTGCTGCAGTGTAGACACACCCTTGCACACTCCTCTTTTGGAAACTTCAGGAAAGATATAGCTATCGTTGTATTTTTAAAAATATTCAATTCCCTACATACTATATCCATCGTATTCATGGTAAAGAATAAGACAGAGATAAAGATTAAGTTCTCCTTGACTACTGCCCAATGCAACCTCCACTCCCAACCCATTTATCAGCTCAGTCCTTCCCTTTCTCTCCATCGCTGCCTCCATCTTTCCTCCCCAGGTTTGAAACATAAATAGTATCGTTCTCTACATACTACTCTGCAATGTCCCTTTTTCATGAAACAATATGTCTTAGAAATCTCATATCACTACAAAGAGGATGTCTTCATTTTTAACTTCATGATATAGCACCCTATACTCTAATGTTCCACAGCTTAACCATTTCCTTATTGATAAATACTTATGCTTTCCCAATGTTTCACAATAATGTAATGATATCCTTATAATCTATATCAATAAAAGGGTAATATGCTAATTAGGGCAGACGTCTTCCAGACGTCCATCTGGACAAAGCCACAGTGGCTGCTAGGCCAGGGGCTCCCGGCAGCCGTGAGCTCATGGCAGCCATGGGCTCAGGCAGCTGTGAGCCCCAGTGGCTGTGAGGACATCCCCTGAGGGCTCCCAGACTGTGAGAGGGGGCAGGCCGGGCTGGGGGACCACCCCTCCCCCCTCCAGTGCACAAATTTTCATGCACCAGGCCTCTAGTAAAAATGCTAAAAGAAAGCATTTAGTGAGGAATGCTCATGTGCCAGGCACTGTTCCCAGTGCTCTACATACATGTCTGGTTTAAACCTCACACGATTCCAGGGGGAGATTATTATTCTCATCGCACAGAGAGGAACTGGCTTGGAGAAACCAAGCAGCTTTCCCAAAGTCATAAGGCTAAGACATTCCTCTTCTTCAATGATTTTAGTCTATTCAATTTTTCACCATACTGAGAAAATTTTAGTAATATTTAACTTCTTAAAATGTAATTTTCCTGCCGAACCGGTTTGGCTCAGTGGATAGAGCGTCGGCCTGCAGACTCAAGGGTCCCAGGTTCGATTCTGGTCAAGGGCATGTACCTTGGTTGCAGGCACATCCCCAGTAGGGAGTGTGCAGGAGGCAGCTGATCGATGTTTCTCTCATCGATGTTTCTAACTCTCTGTCCCTCTCCCTTCCTCTCTGTAAAAAATCAATAAAATATATTTTTAAAAAAATGTAATTTTCCTCACATTTTCAATTTTTTCTTTTAAAGTTGTATATAGTGTTCTCATGGTTTTAAATGGCCTCTTCAGCTGTTCTTTTGCTCATTTTCCACCTCTAGAGTTCTGTATTTATGTTTTTCTCTTTTTTTCTTATTTTATACTAGTGGTTCCGTGCACGAAATTCATGCACATTAAAAGGGAATTAATTAGAGGAAATATTTAAATATTGCTACTTGCCCTTTCTATTTTATAATAGAGGTGTCAGAGATGAAAGAAAATTAGTAAAATGTGTATGAAAATCTCCCTCCTGTCAGAGTTTGGGGCGTGCTGCGGGACTCAGAGTCAAGTCCCCACCCACCTGCGTATGCGTCGAAATCGTGCAAGACCCAGACCCGGCCAGGCCAAGCCCTGTCAAACCCCGCAGGGTGGAGGGTGCAGCCTCAGGTCCCCTGTCAAGCCCCGCTGGGCGGGGGTGGGGGGGGTGGGGGGGGGTCACAGCCTCAGGCCCCCTGTCAAGCCTGGCTGTGTGGGGGGCACAACCTCAGTTCTCCTGGCCCATTGCTGGGGTGGGGGCCACAGTCTCAGGTCCCCCAGCCCAGCCTCAGGTCCCCTGGCCCTGGCGCAAGGATGTGAGGGTTGCGAGGACATGATGACAATTTGCATATTAGCTCTTTATATATAGGATGCCAACATTTCATCTGTTATTAATATTTCCAAAGAACCAACATTAACTTTGTTATTATTACTCTATTGTTTCTTGATTTTCCACACTAATTTTTCACTTTCATAGTTAGTAAATCCTTCCTCCTTTTTCCCTTGTGTTGATTTTGTTACATTTTTCTAGATTCTTGAGGCTTATATATCCTCTGACTTCAGGAGGGGGCGGGTGTCTCTGCTAATGTCCACTGCTGATGGATCTTGGCATCTCTCCTTTTAGCATTAACAACACGTGAGTTTTCTTTGAGGAAGGGAGCTGATGGCCTTCTCAGGGCTCTCTGCTTCTGCTGATTCTCTTAAACTCAACCATGTCTTCCATCTGGTTCTGGGCTCTGACTTCAGCTGCTGCTACAGGGTCCTTCATACCTTATTCTGGTAGCCTCTGGAGACACACTGGCTCTCACCTCCCAGTGACTGTCTGGGCTCCACCAGTGCATGTAAGAACTTTTCAGATCTTCATGGCCCAGGTGGTGGAGAAGATTCATGTTTGTGTGCATGTGGAGGTAGAGTAGAATTGGAGACACTGTGACCCTGCTCAGTGCTGCCATGATGTGGCTGCCCCATGCAGCGGTGGGCTTTTCTGCAAAGCTGCCTCCTCCCAGAGAACCAGCCAACAAGTACAGAAATTTCACGATGCCTTCCCAGTTCACCGTGCCCCAAACCATTTGGAAGGTTCTAGCATTCTCTCCCTTAGTTGTTGGAGAACAAAGAGCAGGGCCCCACACTAATGTTTCAATTCTCATTAGAAACACGCTCATTTTACATTATTCTTGAAGCAGTATTCAAAGCAATTAGAGAAGAGAAAAAACAGAGCTAAATATTTGAAAGGAGTATGTATACTTATCAATATTCTTATCTTTGATTGTATGTCTCCAGTACCCCACTGAAAATCCTTAGAAAACAATAAGAGAATTCAATAAGGTGGACTGTTGCAAAGTTCATATACAAAACAATTAATAACTCTTCTAAGTACAAAAATAATTACCTCTCTAAAAGCACAACAGTGACCGCCCCAAACATTTTTGAAGATGCAAAATATCTAGGACTAAATGTAGAAGTCATATACAGGTACCAAATTAAGAAATCTACAGCATTTAACTAAGAAAAAAAAACTTGAATTAATGGAAAGATAGTCCTTATTTATAGTTTTTAAGACAACTGTATAAATAGCTAACTCTCCTTCATAAGTCAATGTAATAATTCAATGTCATTCCAGTTAATTTCCCAACAGATTTTTGTTAGTATTTAACAAGATAGATCTGAAAAGATGTATGTGTTGGGAAAGTTTTGGAAGATAAGTATATTGAGGAGGGCTTATCACACAACACATTTAAAATGTATAATTATGAAGGTATACCTTATATAATACTAGTACATAAATAGGATGACATCAATATAATAGAGTCCAGAAATAGATTCAAGTATATATGAATACTTAGTAAATTATAAAGGTAGTTTTTAACATCAGCAAAGATGGGGACAACTAACTTGCTGGGCAAGTGAAGGAGGTAGTTGCCTTTAAGCCAAATTTCAGATGGATCAGAGATAAAGATATGGAAACTAAAATTGTACAAGAACTAGAAAAAAAAGGGAATTGTGGCTCAGTGGTTGAGCATCGACCTATGAACTAGGAGGTCCTGGTTCAATTCCCAGTCAGGGCACATGCCTGGGTTGTGGGCTCGATCTCTGGTAGGGGGTGTGTATATATATATATATATATATATATATATATATATATCCTATCTAATAATAGACAAACATGGTAATTGACCGTACCTTCGCTACGCCTCCCATTGGCTAATCAGCATGATATGCAAATTAATCCAACCAAGATGGTGGCCAGCAGCCACGCAGCTGAAGCCTTTGAAATGTTAAATCTAAGATGTATAATAAAGTGCACTGTTGACTAAAAAAAAAATCTACTCAAAGCAAAACACGTGCACAATAGCACACCAAAGGCAAATGACTAATCAATATAAAGAGGTATTTGATCTTATTAACACATACAGAAATTCAGTTTAGAAAAAAATAAAATCTCACCCAGCCAGTGTTGCTCAGTTGTTGAGCACCACCTATGAACCAAGAGGTCACCAGTTCGATTCCTGGTCAGGGCACATGCCTGGGTTATGGGCTTGATCCCCAGTAGGAGGCATGCAGGAGGCAACCAATTGATGATTCTCATAAATGTTTCTATCTCTCTCTCCCTACTCCTTCTTTCTTAAAAACAAACAAAAACATATATTAAACATTTAAAAAGTAAAATCTTATTTTTTGAGCATCAGGTTGATAAATACTTTGAAAGTAAAGTGTATCCAGTGTTGGAAACATCATAATGAAGCAGCTACTCTCCTTTACTTTTGGAGGGAGTTTACCTTAGAAGAATTCCAGGGAGGCAATTTGGCAGTTTCTACCCAATTATAGAATGTTCATATCCTTTGATCTATTACACCCATTTCTAAGATTATGTCCCTAGAAACACAGCCCAAGTCCACCAAAAACGTATGGACCAGAAAATAAAATCTAAGCATTGATGGAAAACTGAAAACAATCCAAATGTTCATCAAGAACAGATCATTTAAATAAATTATAGTTAATGCATCCACTCAACACACTACATAGCTTCTAAAAGAGTTACATGTCCTTGTATGAGAATACGAATTCAAAATGTATTTTATATGAAAACAATGAGAAAGTAGCATGTATACGTTAGCCCTATTTAATTATTATATGCAATATTAATCTGTTCATTAAATATTTTCCAATGTTCAACTGCCTCATGAGAGGAAACAGAGTCCTCAAATTCATGAAAGACCCTCACATTCTGTCTTATTATTATTTCTTTATTGTTTGGATATTTCCCAGTGAGAATGTATTATGTTTGTAATAGAAATAATTTTTGAAGAACAAATGAAGTCAATTTTGTCATTATTAAGAAGCCTTATAAAAGGTGAGCTTTTTAAAGTATAAATTAATTTCAAAAAACTTGGAAATGCATTCAAATCAAATCAATAAATATTTATTCTACATCCAGCTGACACAGGATACTAAACAAGGCACTGTAGAGATTAGAGAGCACTTGGTAAGAAAGGAAATAAACAAAGGAAGCACCAAATAATTTCAGCATCATGTTCCAGAGGGGAAATAATCTATCTGGAAGTCATAAAGAGATACTAATCCTTCTGCCATTATTTGCTTTACTTTAGCCTATATAGAGGCTACCATTTAATGTTTATAACTTAAGCAATTCATAACAAAACATAATGGTCCATTTCATATCATATAATTTTAATTCAAACGAGGAATTCTCTTCCAAAAATATATTATCATGCCGAAACCGGTTTGGCTCAGTGGATAGAGCGTTGGCCTGCGGCCTGAAAGGTCCCAGGTTTGATTCCGGTCAAGGGCATGTACCTGGGTTGTGGGCACATCCCCAGTGGGAGATGTGCAGGAGGCAGCTGATCAATGTTTCTCTCTCATCGATGTTTCTAACCCTCTCTATCTCTCTCCCTTCCTCTCTGTAAAGAATCAATAAAATATATTAAAATATATATATATATATATATATATATATATATATATCATCAAAAGAAGTAATTTGTCATTAACTGACAAATGATTGGTACAATTAAAGAAAAAAGATAATTTTAGAATGTGATCAATAAATAGGTAAATTAAGAAAATTGAGAACCAAATAGATTAGCAAGAGGAGAAATGATGATCCTGGAGACTGAAAATTTTAAAAGCATGAACATAATAAATTGGAAGATATTCTTCATGGAATAGATACGTTTGGCAGAAGCAAGGTACTGAAGTGGCAGAGTCATTTGGATTTATTGGAGAATTAGGAACCACTGTACAATTTTTAAGTACAATAAATACCAAGGTTGAGTGGTATTTCTTCAAGATTGAATAATAATCACTGAGCATCTTGTGCTACGTCACAAGTAAGACGCAGTGATAAACCCAAGAGGCACAATGACCCACCTCTAGTGACACGTGGGGGAACTCCTCCCTGGAAGTGCTCTGGGGGTTGCGTTAGCAGTGCCACGCTTGAGTGCTGCTAGAACTTTAGAATACTACTCCTCATCATTATGACACCTACTGTTTGAAAGCATACTTTAATCTTTAGAGTCACTGTCTCAAAGAAAACTGAATTATCCACTTAGTAAAGATTCTTTGCAAGGCTCCCTTTATGTCCTGATTCCTCAGGCTGTAGATGAAGGGGTTCAGCATGGGTGTCACCACAGTGTACATCACAGCCATGATAGTCTCCTTAACAGTAGAATTGCTGGCTGAAGGGCACAAGTAGAGGCCAATGATCGTCCCATAGAACAGTGACACCACGGAGAGGTGGGAGCCACAGGTGGAGAAGGCCTTCCTCATACCTCTAGCAGAAGGGACTTTGAGGATGGATGACACAATTCGTGCATAGGATGCAAAGATCAACAGGAATGGAACAATAATAACAAGCCCTCCCAAGATAAATATCATCATTTCATTTATCTGAATGTCAGAGCAGGCCAACTTTAGCAAAGTTGACATGTCACAGAAAAAGTGAGGGATCACATTGTCACCACAGAAAGACAGCCGAGCCATAAGCAAGGTGTGCAACAAAGAGATCAAAGTTGTCAGCACCCAGGACAGCGCCACCAGGAAGAAACAAAGCTTGGGGCTCATGATGGTGGTGTAGTGCAGGGGGAAGCAGATGGCCACATAGCGGTCATAGGCCATGGCCACAAGGAGGAAGCTCTCCAGGTCTGCAAAAAGCAGGAAGAAGTACATCTGGGTCAGGCAGCCTACGTAGGGGATGGATGGGACCTGGCTCTGCATGTTGTGCAACAATTTGGGAATGGTCACTGAAGAGAAGCAGAGGTCAGAGAAAGACAAATTGCTGAGAAACAAATACATGGGCGTGTGGAGGTGGGAGTCCAGGTGAATGAGCACGAGGATGAGGAGGTTCCCCAGGACGGTGGTAAGATACATGGCCAGGAACAGGACATAGAACAGGTCTCGTTGATCTGGTTCAATGGGCAGGCCCAGGAGGAGGAATTCTGAAATGATGCTTTGGTTTCCCATTTTCATGTTGCATCTGGTTTACCTTTTCAAAATTGAGAACAATTTGTATTACAGTATTTTCCCAAGTCCCCCTGCCCAACTCCACTCCCTTCAATGAGCCCCGCCCTTGGTGCCAGTGGGGAAGGTGTGGAGGAGCACTGTGGGTTGGAAGAAGCTCCTGGCCCTGAAGGAACAGACTGGAACCCCATAGTGAGGATCTCCTCTCAACTTATGATGAGTTGAACCTCTACCTAGACGTGTATATTATTAGAACAGCTCAATGGAGGGTGAGGAAAACTGGCTTCGTGGAAAGGGGCTCCCAGGATGGTGGTCCCTTAGGCTCTGTTTACCTCGACCCCAAGCAAAATAGTCAGGAGCCAAGAGGAGTCAGGCGTCATTGTTTACTGGCCTGTGATGTTGGCAAATTGCTGACGTTTTCCAACTTTACCAGCAAATCTTACACACCGCACAGAATTGTGGGTTTGGAATGACTGATATTTACAAAGTATAAAGTATTTGGGTGAGTCTCAGTTGCATTTGGAGATGGGAATCACTGTGAGGATGGAAAACAGTGAGGATGAGGACTTCTAAATCATCCTAACGGAGTTGCACTATAGAATTATGGAAACCCAATATCTGTTAAAGAGGGTTTTAGAATAACTACTTCTCCTGAACTCCCTCCCAGCTTACCTCGCTTGTCTGAGCGTGGCTTCAGAGCCTGCCTCCTGTTTGCTACTTCCACGTCTTGCATTTCCAGCCGGAGTCCCTGCCATTGTGTTTTGGCTCGGCTCTTCTCTTCCACAATGCCCTGCCCCCTGGGATCCCTGGGTCCCAAAGAAACCCATTAGTACAAACCCGGTGCTTGCCTCCAACCCTGCCTTCCTCAGGCACGTTTCTGAATGAATCGTGTCCAGAGACAGAATTCTGGATTCACCCCAAGTCTGACCTTCACAGGGAAGCTTTCCCTGACCACCACAGCCCGTGCTAATATCCCCCTTCCCCATCTTCTGCAGTGTCTGGCCTTCAATATTTTTTAAATAAATATATTTTTACTGACTTCAGAGAAGAAGGGAGAGGAAGATAGAGAAACATCAATGATGAGAGGGAATCATTGATTAGTTGCCTCCTGCATTCTCCCTACTGGGGATTGAATGAGCAACCTGGGCATGTGCCCTGATTGGGAATCGAACCGTGACCTCCTGGTTCATAGGTCGAAGCTCAACCACTGAGCCATGCAGGCCCAGCTCTGGCCTTCGATATTTAATGAGCAACTACCATGTGCAGTTATCAGCACCAAATACTATTGCACTTGATCACCACTCTCTTATACTGTCCAGTGAATGCTTCTATATATGCCAATCATCTCTCCTCACCTGGACTTTAAGCCCTATGATAGCAAGAAATGTGTTGATCAATTCACCCCAAAAATACATAATCCACTAGTTCATTAATGCATTCCTTCAAGAAATATTTAATGAGCAACTACCGTGTGCTCTGTGAAAACTGTGGTTAGGTAGATATGGTCCCTGCCCTCAGATAGCTTACAATCTAACTGGAACACATGACAACTAGGTAAGCTACTACCAAGTGTCACAAATGCTGTCTGGGGGGAAATGCAGGATGTGATAAGAGTAAGAACACCTAACCTCATCCAGCAGGTAAGGCATTTTTTTTATCCCATAAGAAGCTATAACTTTATTAATAATAGAAACAGAACAAATTTCAAACCAAGTTGCAGTACTCTTTTGTACATTTTTAATTTCATAACAGCATTTATAATATCATTACTGTTGCTCTTCGGGGCTCAGACTGACTGCTCTTGACACATTTGCGTGTGCCTTGACCAATTCTATGTCCTTCATTTTCATGCCTGTTTCATCAGCCTCTTCCTCTTCCTCTTCACTCTGCTCTGAAACAGTTGGAGTCTGTGTGTTTTCTTGAAGGTTTGAGACAGCTTCACCTTGAACTTTTGAATTTCTCAGCAGATGCTAACTGTGCTTGCTGAGATAAATCCTCAATCTTGGCTTCCCCCAAAACTATGTAGGTATCTGAAGCTGGGCTCTTGTAGACATCTGCTTTTGTGCTGGCAAAGAGAATAGTCTTAAATTTCAGGATAGTGACCCTAGAAACCCCTGTAAAATGTCAAAGACCCAGTTTGGACACAGCCTTCCATGCTCTCTTTTCACTCCTATTTTGCTCTACTGACCGGTTCTGCATCAATTTCAGCTGTGCTGCCAGCTGGGCCTGCTGCGGGTGCCTGTGTGGAGACTTGTTCCTCCAGCTCTGGTGCTGCTTCCTCACTGTCAGATTCTGGTCCTGCCCCTGGCGCAGCCTGGGGCCAGCAACTCCTGCTCTACAGCAGGGCCGGCTTCTGCAGCTTCACTGGGCATTTTGTGCAGGGAACGTGGAACCAGGAAGGTGGCAGATAGAGGGCGAGGAGCATGGGGCCCACGCCTGCTGTAGAAGGCAAAACATCCTTTTCTTTTTCTCAATAAAGTTGAAGAGGAATCTAAGGAGTCTTCTAGGAAAAGAGAATGAAAGTGTCCAGAGAGAAGAAAGAGTATATGAAAAAGCCCAGAGGTGAGGGAGCCTGGAGCTTTTCACAAGTTCCGGAAGGAGGGCAGAGGATAGGGGGATGGTTATCAGGAGAGGGGGGAAGGTGAACAATATATTTTAGTGATTCCTCAAAGAAAACAGAGGCGCTCAACAAATATTTGTACATGAATGTTCATAGCAGCACTATTCACAATAGGCCCAAAGAGCAAATAAACATTCATTGATGACTGGATAAATAAAATGTGGTGTACTGTCAGAATGGCTACCATCAACAAATCAACAAATGACAAGTGCTGGAGAGAGTGTGGAGAAAAGCAAACCCTGGTACACTGCTGGTGGGAATACAGACTGGTGCAGCCACTATGGAAAAGAGTATGGAGTTTCCTCAAAAAAATTAAATACGGAACTGCCATTTGACCCAGTGATTCCACTTCTAGGAATATATCCTGAGAGACCCAAAACACCAATCAGAAAGAATGTATGCACTCCTATGTTCATAGCAGCACAATTCACAATAGCTAAGGTCTGAAAACAGCCCAAGTACCCATCCGTAGATGAGTGGATTAAAAAGCTGTGGTACATTTATACCCTGGAATACTATGCAGCAGTAAAAAAGAAGAATCTCTTACCCTCTGAGACTGCATGGAGGGACCTAGAGAGCCTCATACTAAATGAAATAAGCCAGTCAGAGAAAGACAAGTATCACATAATCTCACTCATATGTGGGATCTAAGTAACAAAATAAGTTGATGAATGGAATGGATCCAGAGACATGGAAGCATGGAACAGAGTGCAGAAACTCGGAGGAAACAGGGGGGAGGGTGGGTGGGTGGAAGGTAATCAACCAAAGGCCTTATATGCATATATGCATAACCCATGGACACAAACAATAGGGTGGTGAAGGCCTGGGGCGGGGATGAGGGCAGGCTGGAGGGGTTCAATAGGGGAAAAAGAGGGCATATGTAATACTTTCAACAGTAAAGAATTATTCTTAAAAAATAAATAAATAAAATAAAAAATAAAATTTGATAGAGCCATACAATGGAGTATTATTCATCAGTAAAAATAAATGAAGTAATGATACATATTACAACACATAATGAAAACATTATGCCAATTGAAAAAAGCTAGTAATAAAACCCACCTATTATTTGATTCTATTTACATGACATTTCAAGAACAGGCAAATCCATAGAGACATAGATTGGTGATTGATAGAGGGAAATGGGTAGTGATTGTTAATGGACATGGTTTTTCTCTGGGGGTAATGAAATGTTCTTACATTGATTATGGTGATGGTTGCACAATTCTGTAAACATACAAAAATCTACTTAATTGTATACTTTAAATAAATAGTATGGCAGGGAAACTATAGGTTAACAAATCTCTCATATAAAGAAGTCTATCATTGGAGAAATTTTTACTAATGTTATAATTTTGGTTGCAATAATAACACTGTAATTATGTATGGGAATGTTCTTGTTTCTAGGAGATTCTGAATGCTGAATTTAGAGGCTATGTGTCTTGATGTTTGAAAACTATCTCAAATGGCTCAGCTATTTTTTAAAAAGGAGAAAAAATAGAAGAAAGAGGAAGAGAGGCCGAGAGGGAGGGAGAGAAAGAGGTTGATATGTGATAAAAATATGAGCAAATGAAATGTGGACCGACTTGAGCAATTAATACAGTATAAGAAAGACAAGCTAATTTGAAATTAAACTTGAAACTTTTCTTTCGAATGTCACAGGTTAATTGATATAGGATTTTATTTTTTATTTTTGTGTATGTGTTATGACATTTTTCCCTTTTTTCAGTCTATAAATTCAAGTATAAATCTTGTTTCTGCACTAATAATATTTATAGAAGCATAATATTATAAATTCGACTTCACTTTTTAATTTGTATAAAATAAAGTTATTATTTTTATATAGATAGATTGTAGTGCATAAATTTCAAACCTGCTATAAAAATTATTGGTCTTCGCTGCCGCAAACAACCATTTCAAAAATACAACTAAAAGACTGAACGGACATCACCCAGAACCACAGGAAGGCTGGCTGAAGAGAGACTCTACAACTAGAAGGAAAGAGAACAGCAAATCGAGGCTCAGAGGCGGCGCAGTGTGGAAAATACAAAGGTACCGAGGTGCGCGCGCAAAGCGGGCTGGTGGCTGAGGGCGCGGTTGTCGTTTTCTGTCGGGAGTGAGTCTCAGACTCTGGGCTCCAGATCCGGGCGAGTCTCTAGGGACCCAGACTCAAACGGGAGAAGCGGGATTATCCGGCATCAGTTGGGACCTGAGGGCAGCTTTCTCTCCGAGGTTTGCAGCGGCTGCCGGGGTTCTGAGAAGCAGAGCCTCTGGGAACGGGACTGAGCGTGGCCATAACTGCTCCCTCCGCCCGCCCTGTTGAGCCCACCCCGCCCAAAACCTGCGCACAGCCATTTGCCGATTGCCTCAGGCAAAGGCTGGATTAGCACCTCCCCAGAAGGCAGACGTTTTCCACACAGCTGATTTCCACAGCCAGCCGGCCTGGTGGTCAAACCCCTCTAGTGTTAACTGCAACAATTAAGGCTTGGCTAGAACAAGACTGCGCACAGAGACCACAAGGGGGTGCACCAAGAAAGCATAAAAGATGCGGAGACAAAAAAACATGACAGAAATGGAGGATATGGAGCTAAGAATCGCAATTTTGAGGGCTTGCCATAAATTTGTGCAGAGCCTCACGAAAACTAATGAGACCCTCGATGCTACGATAAAGAAATTAGAAAGTAAGCATACACGGACTGAAATAAAGAATATTATACCCAATAGCAGACCAGAGGAGTACAATAATCAAACCAAAGATTCGACAAAAAACACCCAATTGGAAAAGCAAAATGAAAAAAGAATCCGAAAGTGTGAAGATAGTGTAAGGAGCCTCTGGGACAGCTTTAAGCGGTCTAATATCAGAGTCATTGGAGTGCCAGAAGATGAGAGACAGCAAGATATTGAAAACCTATTTCAAGAAATAATGGCAGAAAACTTCCCCCACCTGGTGAAAGAAATGGACTTACAGGTCCAAGAAGCGCAGAGAACCCCAAACAAAAGGAATCCAAAGAGGACCACACCAAGACACATCATCATTAAAATGCCAAGAGCAAAAGACAAAGAGAAAATCTTAAAAGCAGCAAGAGAAAGAGGCTCAATTACCTACAAGGGAATACCCATACGACTGTCAGCTGATTTCTCAACAGAAACTTTGCAGGCCAGAAGGGAATGGCAAGAAATATTCAAAGTGCTGAATACCAAGAACCTACAACCAAGATTACTTTATCCAGCAAAGCTATCATTCAGAATTGAAGGTCAGATAAAGAGCTTCACAGATAAGGAAAAGCTAAAGGAGTTCATCACCGCCAAACCAGTATTATATGAAATGCTGAAAGGTATCCTTTAAGAAGAGGAAGAAGAAGAAAAAGGTAAAGATACAAATTATGAACAACAAACATGCATCTATCAACAAATGAATCTAAGAATCAAGTGAATAAATAACCTGATGTACAGAATGAACTGGTGATTATAATAGAATCAGGGACATAGAAAGGGAATAGACTGACTATTCTTGGGGGAAAAAGGGGTGTGGGAGATGCGGGAAGTGACTGGACAAAAATCATGCACCTATGGATGAACACAGTGGGTGGGGAGTGAGGGTGGAGGGTGGGGTGGGAGCTGGAAGGAGGGGAGTTATGGGGGGAAAAAAGAGGAACAAATGTAATAATCTGAACAATAAAGATTTAATTTTAAAAAAAAAAATGAAAAAAAAAAAAAAAAAAAAAAATTATTGGTCTTGCCCTGGCCAGGTTTGCTCAGTGGATAGAGCATCGGTCTGTGGACTGAAGGGTCCCAAGTTCGATTTCGGTCAAGGGCACATACCTCGGTTGCAAGCTGAGGGAGGCAACCAATAGATGTGTCTCTCTCACATAGATGTTTGTCTCTCTGTATCCCTCCCCCTCCCTTCCATTCTCTCTAAAAATCAACGGAAAAAATATCCTCAGGTGAGGATTAACAACAACAACAAAATTATTGGTCTTAATTAAGAATGAAAAAAAAATGGGACAATAATAATATTCCAAGATATAATAGTAGAAATCTCTTTTGAAATGAAGAAAGATGAAAGACTTGTAAATCAAAAGGCATTTGGTGTGTTACTACAAAATTGTAACAAAAGAAAATTGACACAAAAACAAAATCTGATGAAATTATTAAACTTCACGTTTGGAGAAATAATCCTACAAGTTTCAAGGGGGAAAGATGGCCATGTAAGGGGTGGGGGGAAGAGGGAGTAGTCAGCCTTACCTCAGATTTTTCCACAGTTACTTTGGAAAATGGATTGTAAGCGGGAAAGCAAATGTCCTCAAAAGTCTATACCTAGCCAAGTTGTCCTTCAAATGTAAACACAAATACAAAAGAAAAATCCAAAATATGTGACACTTTAATAGATACAGTATTCAGGTACCATTCTTATTTTTAAAATGACCTGAAGATGGCCGGAGGGAAGCGGGTTAGGGACTGGGTGGAGGCAAGTAAAAGCGGGGGAGGGGAACATCTGTAATAGTGTCAACAATAAAAATAAAGTGAAAAAAAATGACTTGAAGATGCAATCCAACAAAGGTATTAATCAAAATATGACCCTATTAACCAATGTCACCCCAATCAATTTAGTTTTAAAAAATCAAAGTATAGAATGAAGGACGAAGAGCACACTTGGGGGAACATAAAGAGTTCAATGATGTGCACGTTGACATTGAACTTTCACAGACCCTCAAGTGAGGATACCCATCAGCAGATGAGACTAACACCTGGGAGTTCCCGAGAACCGTCTGGGCTTCAGATGGAGATGTGGAGGTTGCCAGAGTATGCGAAAAGGTTAAAGTGGTAGGTTTGGGTGCCATCACTTAGTGGGAACAACTAAGGATACAAATGGACCAAGTTTGGAAACCTAGTCCACGCCACAAACGGAGCCAAGAGGTTTTTGTTTTGTTTTGTTTAAACTGTTGACACTGTTACAGATGTCCTGCTCCCCTTTTCGTTGAAGTGGAAGAAAATGAGAAGAACCCATAGAATCACATAGTCGGGGATCTTACATACATTCAACAATTGACACACAGTGTGACTTGGCGAGTAATTGAATGCCATATTTTTCCACCTGCGAAATAGTGGTAATATCATCTATACTTATGTACAATTGCCATAAGGGTAGAATAAAGATATAGATAAAAAGTTATTTTATGAAGTCCAAACTACCAAACAGAAGAGACGCATCCTTCCACTTTGAATTTGTATCCTAGCTTCTACCATCTTTTCCCATTCCTGGAGAAACAAATTTTAGGGCCCCTAAAATTTATTATTCCCATGTAAAGACAAAATCTACTCATGCAGTAAAAGGGTTATAAAAATCAATTTCAGGTTGGAAAACACAAGGTAGACACAAAAATAAATCAGAGAGGGAAAACGGCTAACAGATAAACTATGTGACTTGTGCAGGGAGAAGTATGTAGGAGGCATTTAGAGGGAAACTGGGAGCTGAAATATTTAGTATTGACCTAAGAGTATAGAGATTTATTTATTTATTTTTTAATATATTTTATTGATTTTTTACAGAGAGGAAGGGAGAGGGATAGAGAGTTAGAAACATCAATGGGAGAGAAACATCGATCAGCTGCCTCTTGCACACCCCCTACTGGGGATGTGCCCGCAACCAAGGTACATGCCCCTGGCCGGAATCGAACCTGGGACCCTTCAGTCCGCAGGCCGAGGCTCTATCCACTGAGCCAAACCAGTTAGGGCTAGAGATTTATTTTTAAATGCTACTGCCATCAAAGCAGAGTTCTGATTTTAAAAATAATATACTGTAGTGAATAAGTTAAGAATGTAAGTCATAAAGATCACTGAAAATGGTACTTCTTAATCTGTGCTTTGCCAAGGTCGCCGTGGTATGGGGAAGACAAAGATGTCACAAACACCCGCTTACCTGGTTCAGCTCCAATTTATCTGTTTTACATACTGAGCAATTGTGCAGCATGTCATTTTAATTGAAGTTAACATGGTGAGGGAAAATATCTGGAATAATAGTCCAATATTAATATATGTAAGAAATAAAATTATGAAAAAATATAAAGTGTTATGATCATAAATAACGAGAAAATATCTTTCTACAAAAGACTCTTCCCAGGGCTCCCTTCATGTCTCTGTTCCTCAGGCTGTAGATGAACGGGTTCAGCATGGGCGTCACCACAGTGTACATCATAGCCATGACCATCTCCTTCACAGTAGAATTATCAGCTGATGGGCATAAATAAAGAGCAATAATTGTCCCAAAGAACAGTGACACCACAGCCAGGTGGGAGCCACAGGTGGAGAAGGCCTTGCGCATACCTCTAGCAGAAGGGACCTTGAGGATGGATGACACAATTCGTGCATAGGACAGGATGATGAGTAGGAACGGGATGACAACAACGAGTCCTCCGACGATAAATATCACCAAGTCATTAACTCGCGTGTCAGAGCACGACAGCTTCAGCAGAGCAGACATGTCACAGAAAAAGTGAGGAATCACATTGTCGGCACAAAAACACAACCTGGCCATGAGCAGAGTGTGTAACATGGCATGCAACGTGGTCAGCACCCAGGACAGAGCCACCAGGGAGAGACAGAGCTTGGGGCTCATGATGGTGGTGTAGTGCAGGGGGAAGCAGATGGCCACATAGCGGTCATAGGCCATGGCCACAAGGAGGAAGTCCTCCAGGTCTGCAAAAAACAGGAAGAAGTACATCTGGGTCAGGCAGCCTGCATAAGGGATGGATGGGTCTTGGCTCTGCATGTTCTGCAGCAACTTGGGCATTGTGACAGAGGAGAAGCAGAGGTCAGAGAAGGACAAGTTACTGAGAAACAAATACATGGGCGTGTGGAGCTGAGAGTCCAGGCGAATCAGGAAAATGATGAGGAGGTTCCCCAGGACGGTGGTAACATACATGACCAGGAACAGGGCATAGAACAGGTTTTTCTGCTCTGACTCGATGGGCAGGCCCTGGAGGAGGAACTCTGTGATGGCAGTTTGATTCCTTCCTGTCATAGCTGTCTCCAGTATCTTTAGGAAGAAATAATAGTGTCCATTAACACCCAAATTTAAAAATGAACACATTTCTATGATACATGATGTTGTAGGTACTCTACAAAAATACTTTACATCACCTTTTCACCATCATTACAATCTCTAGATTTCAAATCTCTATAATCAGAAACTCTTATTAAAAATCATTCATTTTTTTAACTTTGCTTTAATACATAATAATGTTCTAACCTTTTTGAAATACTCTCATCCACTAGCTACTAAGACACATAACGTTTCAGTTTTCCTCATATCTGCTGGGTCAGACAGCCTCAGTAACTATAATTGTCTCCTGCTCAGTCAAAATCTTACAGGATGATGTTCCCTCAGGGCTTTTTCCTCAACACTCTTCTACTTCAAAGACTTTGATTACCATTTAAAGTTTATCAGTGGTTCTCAACCTGTGGGTCACGACTCCTTTGGCGGTCGAACGACCCTTTCACAGGGGTCGCCTAAGACCATCCTGCATATCAAATATTTACATTACAATTCATAACAGTAGCAACATTACAGTTATGAAGTAGCAACGACAATAATTTTATGGTTGGATCACAACATGAGGAACTGTATTTAAAGGGCCAGAAGGTTGAGAACCACTGCTTTAGATGTATATGTCCCTCTAATCTATGAGAGTATACACAGTTGCTTAATGATTTCCTTCCCTTGGCTGTATGACAGCATTTTAAGCTCAGAAAATCCCCCCAAAAAATCATGACCTTACCTTGCTCCTCTTCCACTCTCCACCTCTTCTGATTTACCTCATCTCATTAAAAGAGTTCCTAGATCTCCAGCCATAAACCTAAGGCTTTTCTTTCATTCCCACCTTTCTCTCATCATTAACATCCACTCCTTCAACAAGTCTGATAGATTCTGCCACTTAATTCTCATTCATCCATTCCTTATCTCCACTTTCATGACCCTATACCAACTGACCTCATGCCTTATTTATACTATTGAAACAGTCTCACTGTGGCACTCTAAGATGAAAATCTGATCATCATTCTCCCTACTGTCCCTAAGAACAATGGATCCTCATTGTTCTTAAGATAAAGGCAACATTCCTTTCAAATAATGCTTCATCTTTTTCACCCATCCAGTAAAGGAGAATAGAGCCAATGATATTGGGATAACTGTGCATGGTGACAGATGCTTACCTAGAGGTAGTGTGGTGATCACATTGTAAGGTACATAAATGTCAAATCACTATGTTGTACACCTGAAACTAATATGATATTTTATGTCGAATATATTTAAATTAAGAAGTGACCCTTTCTGCCCCCACAGTTTCATCTGGCCCCCCAATTGCACTCACATTCTTCACTCCAGCAATGCTGGACCTCAATGTCACAACTTCTTGCCTCCAGCCTTTTGCACTTACTGTTCCTCTTGCTTAACATTTTCCTCCCCCTGCTGTCTCTTCATCTGGCTAGCCCTTACTTACCCTCCAGGTATAGTACATGTCACTTACTCAGCTAAACCTTTCCTGCCTCCCAGACCAGATGAGAACCACTGCTGTGTTTCACATCACACTGTGCAGGCTCCCATAGCCCTCAAAGCCATTGAATTATTGGTTTATACCTGATCCTTACTAGACTGTAAGATCCATACAGAAAAGGCCATGTCTGCTCATGACTGACTGAGGCTGAGACATGTATCCAACTTTACAGGTAGCAGGAGTCCTTTTAAGTAAGAGTCACTACATCTAAATTTTCCCAGAGCAAGAAGTCTCTAGCCTCAAGCATGTAACACTGGATATGACACATTATTATAGAATTTATGAATGTGATCTTGTGCCCTTGGAAAATGTAGGGTACCACAGATTCACTACTCTTGCCATTAATGTAAATGATAAAGGTAATAGAGCTATATAGCTAGATGGATAGATATGTAGATAGATAGATAATCACCTTTTGGTCTTATCTCTCTGGAGCACCATGACTAAGACACCTTACTGTGCCTCAGAACAGACAAAGAAAGCAGAGGGGAAGGACTAAAAGATGTGGGAAGCTCCAGTTGCTGGGATTTCCACCGTTTGATGCTGTTTGATCCAGCCACATAGATAGGTTTTACACTTTAACACTATGCGCTGACAGTACAGGGGGGAAAACATGAAGTGAAGCACACAACTGGTTTCTCTGAATTTTGTTTCTCAACCACCGATAATGCAATAAGCCTCTCATCTTCTTCACCCACTAAGTCAGTAGTGCTCAGCCTGGAATGCACATAAAAATCTCGGAGGGGAGTGCTTCTGAAATGAATGTCCATGCAGATCACCTGGAGTTCAAGGAAAACACTGATTCTGACTCAGGAGGAAAGCAGCTACTTTGTAAATTATCATTCTGATGACGCCCATCCTTCTCCACTAATGACACAGTGAACTGCAAGTAGTAGTAACTATGATGCTATTGAAAATAAAGATCACTGGTCTCCCTAAGAGAACTTTAGAGAAGAGTCCTATGCCAAGGTTTCTGAAACTCAAGGTGCTCCAAAATATAGCAAGGGCTAGAGCTATTGCATTAAAGGCTGTCATTATAATTATATTACACTGTGGAATACATTACATAGGAAGTAATATTTATGGATGCTATTATTAATAAAAAAGATCGTAACTGGTGGACATTCAACAATATGTTTTAGGATTCGGGGAAGTCTTGGAGGCTGAGAGGTGGAGAAGAGGAGGGTCATCATACCTGAAAATACCACAGCAGAACATCACACAACCAGAGAAAGCAAGACCATCCTGTTACAAGGGCCCCAAGAGACCATCTCATTCACCTGCTGCCCAACTTAGTCTGTGTGAGGGTGATTTCTGGACCCTTGTCTGAGATTCTGCTCCCCTTTATACACTAAGCCATGTCAAGTAACAGCCTCTGTAGTCATCATCTGTGCCTGCAACATCCCTTCTCACATCTCCTATACTACACAACGCTACACCAAAGGGCCCTGGATCCCAGAGGAATCTAGATCCTGGAGAAACTCATTAAAATCAAAGTAATTATCCAGGATGGTTCTAGGACGATGATCTCAGAGTCCTGGAACAGTGACTGGTTATAGTCACTGATTACACATGACTATACTTGCCGGAAGCCAATTCCAGCATGACAGCAGTGCTGAATCTGGGAATGGCTGATGGCATTTCCCCAAACCTGAATGGGATACATTAAATTGATTGTTTGCTGCCAGACAGCTCAGGGCATCTTAATCTACATGTTATTGCCTCCTACTGGCCAAACACCTGAACAGCCTTAGGCTAATTCCCCCAAATCTGACAATGGACTCTGTATACTAAATCCTGACCTTTTGAAGAGTATAGCTCCACCTCGGCCTCAGGAAAATTTGTGTTAATAAAAAGCATGAGGTCCTGAGACAAAGAGATCTTGGTTTCCTTTAAAATAGGCTCCTCTGACCCCCAAATGCCTTTCAAAATTATATTTCAACTCTGGACTCCTATTTAATCTATGCACAGCCTTCTCCAGATTTCAGAACCCTTCTAGATGGAGGATCAAGACTTACCAGCATTAAATATCACCCAAAGTCCGGCATTATATACTTTGAGAGAAGTCCATGTATGGACAATTAAGCACTATCTGTTTAATGGACATTAGGCCTGTGAGGCTGGAGCCTACACTTTCAGAGGTGAAGGAAAATGGTTGGAGAAGCCAACTAGCAGAAATGAGAGTATGAATATCCTAAAATATCTTAAGAGCGTAGGAGGCTTTACCTGTGGGCAATTAGAAGCAATCAATGTTCTTTGGGTAAAATGCCATGAAAGATACATATTTTGGAAAGATTCTCAGGTGGTAGAATCTCTCACTGTACCCCAAGTCCTCATAAGCATACCCTGGGGGAGAGATATATCAGCAGCTAACACCTATTAGATCTCTATGACACAAGGATATGTAAGTATGTGGAAAACTTAGAGTAAGAGAAAAGATAAACTCTCCCAGATCATGTTCAATCTTCCTCAATCCAAGATTGAAAAAGAAAACTAGTTTTCATCCCATTGAGATACTTGCATCTCCTTACTTCTTTAAGAAAACCTTAATACACTGGCCTATGGGGCGCGGGTACAGTGTTTTGGCCAGGTTCAAGCCTCGGACTAATGAAAGGACAGGGTCCTCTCATTGCCTCGTGCAAGTCCCAGCTGGAAGGGCAGGGCCCTCCCAGCACAATTATAGCCAACGGCTGTGGTTGTAAGCTTGAACATATGGTCCAAACACGCAGACTCATGTCCCTTTTGATAGAGTTCGTGTGCATGTAGTTAAGTGTGGTTGAAACTCATGAGAATGCTGTAAACAACGTGATCATGCCCCTACTTTGCCTCGTGGCATCTGCTATAAAATAAAGACACGGCTTTGTTATGCCCAGATTTCAAGATCCCCACAAACCAACAGGGAGCCATGTTCGATGCAAAAGCAAAGGATCCTTTATTATTAGTAGTACAGACCCGGGTCTGGCTCCCAGCCCCCTCTGACCCAACAGCCAGAAGGGGGGAGTGACCGCAGTGAGAAAAACCAGGGTTTTAATAGGGGGTGGAATGAGGGGACTGTGGGCCCTGCCGATTGGCCAGGCGCAAGCCGGGTCTTGTTACATAGGATGCAGTCGCACATCCCTCAACTGTCTTTGGTTAGTTTAAAGAAATCCCAGGCGTGGCCAGCAGAGGGAAGGGGGTCTGAGCACATGGCTCCTACCCCAACATGGAGGATACGGGGCAAGATGGAGGGCATAGCCCTCACCCTTTCAGGCTTGTGGGCCCTGAGGCTGTCTCCTCATCAGGGAGCAGCGTCCCACCAAGACCCAGCTTTCATTCTCTTGTCTGTCTTTTCTCAATCCTTTCACCCCCCCACTCAGGGTCACTGAACCAGGCTGAGCTGGCATGGCACATAAGGCGCCCTGGGGCTGAGTATGCCATGGCCGTGCCGGCTCCCGACACTGGCCACTATCATTATCTCTACTGCTCTACAAGTGTGTCAGATTAACTCCTAGTCTCCACATATTTCCTTTTTTGCAATTGATGACCATGGTTGACTTATAATTCCTTTTTCACCACCCATTTCATGTTCTCCTTGACCATCATCTCAGCTGGATAGAGTTCTTTACATAGTGATGTTATGCAGACCTTCATTTCTGGGATACCTGCATCCTCACTGATCCTGCTTTTATTGGGTTGCTATAATCTTCATAACATTCATTATTAGACATAACAATACTGAGCTATAACAAAAGAATTTCACAGTATTTCAGACACAGTCTTCTCTGATCCAGTTGTGTAAAGCATCCTAGTTTTCCATCTGTAATAAATATGGTCACCCTAAGCAGAATGGCAATATTGCTCTTTGTTTATTTGTTCACATAAGAACTTCAAAATGGCCGAAACTGGTTTGGCTCGGTGGATAGAGCGTCAGCCTGCGGACTGAAGGGTCCCAGGTTCGATTCCAGTCAAGGGCATGTACCTGGGTTGCGGGCACATCCCCAGTAGGAGATGTGCAGGAGGCAGCTGATCGATGTTTCTCTCTCACCGATGTTTCTAACTATCTCTCTCCCTTCCTCTCTGTAAAAAATCAATAAAATATATTTAAAAAAAAAAAAAAGAACTTCAAAATGTCCAGTTGGTAGGCTCAACTTCTCAACCAATGAAACAATTGTTATAAGCACTTCTCCCTTGAGAACTATATGAAACCCATCTTGTGTGCCATTTTTAATTCTCTCAGCCTCATCTCTTCTTCCAGCCACAGGTGCAGCAGCCAACTCTGCACTGACTTCGACTAGCTTTAGAGGATGCAACCTAAAACCACTTCACCTCATTTATGCTCTACATGCTCCTGACTTCCTGCTCTGAACTTCTCTGACTCCATGACACAGGATGTCCTGGGGGAACTCCCTAAGTTCACATAAAAATATTTAGGTATCTGCCCATGTTGAATGAATTGTATGGAGTGTGAGCTATAGATTTTGATTCTGTTTTGCATATGGAAATTCAATCTCTCAAGTACTAATGGTTAAAAATACTATTTTCCATTGAATTGTCTTTAGATTTTTGTCAGTGATCAATGGATGATACATGAGTGGATCTATTTCTGGACTCTATAAGCTATTCTATAGTCTCTATACCTATCTATATTTCTATCTTTTCTCTAATACCACAATTTCCTGATGATTTTAACTTAATAGTACATCTGGAAACCAGAGCTATATGAGTCCTCCTACGTTGTTTCCAAAATCAACTTTGCAGTTTTAGTTTCTTCACATATAAATTTTAGAATCAGATTGTCCATTTATACCCCCCATTGTAATTCTAATGGAAATGTGTGGAATCTCTAGATTAGTTTCAAAAATGGCTATATCTTAACAATAGTATTGAATCTTCCAATATTTCCCATTATATTTATCCATTTCTTCAGATCATCTGTGATTTCTTTAATCAGTGTTTTGAGAGTGTCAAGATATAAATCTTTGCACATATTGTGTAAGATTTATAGCTAAGTAGTTAATTATTTAGTGCTATAATAAATGATACTTTAAAGTGTTTCTTCACTTTCTACATCTTCATTACTAGTTGATATTAATATAAATTATAATGTGGTAATATTTCTTTATTTACATACAGAATAAAAACTTAATATATGGGAGAGTTTAAAAATGCTGGCAGAAGTAAGTGGATGCTGCACAGACATGCTCCCAGGAACAAACTGGAATTACAACTAAAATACAGAAAATCTTCCTGAATAATCAATGGAAGACTGAGAGGAGGGAACCCTGATGCCCGAGGACCAAAAGTGGAGACTGCATAGAGACTGGTAGGAGGGGCAGAAGCATGAAAGGGCTGGCTGGGCACCCACAGACAGCAATTGAAGTTTCAGAGAGATATCTCAGCTGTGGGGGGTTGCCACTAAGTACTCTGGGATCTAATCCCCAAGTTGGACCCCTACCAGAGAGCACCACAACTGAGAAGGGTACCCACATAACATCTGGCTGTGAAAAGCAGCAGGGTTGCTCTGCCAGGGAATGACAGTGGAAAATTCAGGCTCCCTCTTAAAGGGCCAACACACAAAATTCCCTGTGAAGTCCCTTCCCTTCCCCACAATCCCCGTACTCTGGGAGGGAATGTGAAATGTACTGGAGTTGTGTGAGCAGAAGCCAGTATTGGGGATTTGGGGGTTAGAGCTCATTAGGCAGACACCCCCAATTTCCTGAGCTGAGTCATTCCCTCACACAGCAGAGGACATCTTTCCCACACAGACATTTGCCTTTCCTGGGGGGAAGACAGCTAACCCACTCTATTGAAAAACGCCTTGCCCTGAGGCCACTTAAGAAACTAAAAATCACAATTAGCCTCCAGGCAGAAGCAACTGTTGAAAAAAACTCTCGCCACACTGGAAGACGATTGCCACACTTGAAGATGATTGCCACACTTGAAGACGATTGTCTGGTGCCATCCTAGATGGAATCATATCAGTATATAGGCAGAGGCTGTCTCTGGAGGCTTTGAGTCTTTGCCTGATCTAATTAGTAAAACACAGAGTTTGACACTGCCCTGCACTAAAGATTGAGAGGTGCAGAAAATCTACCTAATACATAGTCACAAACCCAAACAGACAACCAAAATGAGGAGACAAAGAAACAACCCCCAAATGAAAGAACATTTCAAATGAAAGAATGGGAGAACTCTTCAGAAGAAGAGATAAATAAAGCAGAGATAAGAAATCTGTCTGAAACAGAGTTCAGAGTAATTATGGTAAAGATGCTCAACAACATGAAAAAAGATATGGTAAGTATAAAAATAAAACAGTTGGAAATAAAGAATGACATAACACAAATAAAGAACACATTGGAAGGAATACACAGCAGATTAGGGGAAGCTGATGATCAAATTAGTGAATTAGAAAACACAGTTGAAAAAAATCACTCAATCAGAGAACCAAAAAGAAAAAAAACAATTAAAAAATAGGAGGACAGTTTAAGGGAACTGTGGGACAATGTGAAATGTAACAATATTAAGATAGCAGGTGTGCCAGAAGAGGCAGAAAGGGAAAAGGGGAGAGAGAACGTGTTTGAAGAAATAATGGCAGAAAACTTCCCTAACCTGGTAAAGGAAAAAGTCACACAAGTTCTGGATGCACAGAGAAACTCCAAAAAAAGGAAGAACCCAAACAGGCCCACACCCAGGCACATCATAATTTAAATGCCAAAAATTAAAAACACAGAGAGAATCTTAAAGGCAGCAAGAGAAAATCAAACTGTTACCTACAAAGGAACTCCCATAAGGCTGACACCTGATTTCTCATCAGGCCAGAAGGGAATGTCATGAAGTACTCAAGGTAATGGAAAGCAAGGATCTGAAACCAAGATTACTCCTCCCTACCCCCGCAAGGCTATCATTCAAAATAGATAGTCAAATGAAGAGCTTCCAAGACAAAAAAAAAAAAAAAGGTTAAAGGATTACATCACCACCAAGCCTGCATTACAAGAAATGCTAAAGGTACTGCTGTAATGAGAAGAAAAACAGAGAGAAATCTCGGCATATCCTATATAATAAAAGGGTAATATGCAAATTGACCCTAATGGTGGATGACTGGGAATGACCAGTCTCTATGACATGCACTGAACACCAGGGGGCAGACCCTCAATGCAGGAGCTGCCTCCTGGTGGTCAGTGTGCTCCCACAGGGGGCGCTCCGCTCAGCTACAAGCCAGGCTGACGGCTGCGAGTGCAGTGGCAGTGGCGGAAGCCTCTCCCGCCTCCTCAGCAGTGCTAAGAATGTCTGACTGCAGCTTACGCCTGCTTCCCATGAGGAGCAGGCCTAAGCTATCAGTCAAACATCCCCCGTGGGCTCCCAGACTGCGAGAGGAGAAGGCCGGGCTGTGGGACCCCCTGAGTGCACAAATTTTTGTGCAGCAGGCCTCTAGTAGAATTAAAATGGCAATAAATAAGTACCTATCAATAATAACCCTAAATGTAAATGGATTAAATGCTCCAATAAAAAAGGCATAGGGTAGCTGAATGGATACAAACACATGACCCACCTATATTCTCTCTACAAGAGACCCATCACAGAAGTAAAGACACACACAACATGAGCATGAAGGGATGGGAAAAAATTTCTATAATAAATGAAAAAGAAAAAAAGCTAGAGTAGCAATACTCATTTCTGAAAAGTAGACTTCAAAATGAAGGTCATCACAAGAGACAACAAAGGTCACTACATAATATTAAAGGGATAGATCCAACAAGAGGATATATAACCCTGGTAAACATATATGCATCCAATATAGGAGCACCTAAGTATATAAAAAAATTCTAGAAAATTTTAAAAAAGAGATCAACAACAATACAGTCATAATAGAAGACTTTAACACCCTACTAACTACACTGGATAGAGCTTCCAGACAGAAACTTAACAAAGGTCAGAGGAAAGGTAGGGGAGGTTGGGGGTAAGGGGTAGAAATCAACCAAAGAACTTGTATGCATGCATATAAGCCTAACCAATGGACATGACAACAGGGGGGTGAGGGCATGAGTTGGGAGGTGTAGGGGGCAATGGAGCAATAAAGACATATATGTAATAACTTAATCAATAAAGAAATTTTTTTTTAATTTAACAAGGAAACAGTGACTCTAAAGGACACACTGAATCAAGTGGATTTAATTGACATTTATAGAACATTTCACCCCAACTTGGCAGAATGTATGTTCTTCTCAAATGCACATGGATCATTCACAAAGATAGACCACATGTTATGACACAAAACAAGTCTCTACAAGTTCAAGAAGATTGAAATCCTATGAAGCATCTTCTCAGATCACAGTGGAGTGAAATTAGAAATCAACTACAGTAAAAACACCCCAAAACATTCAACACATGGAGACTAAATAGCATGTTATTAAACAATGAATGGGTTACAAGCAACATCAAGAAAGAAATAAAAAACTTCCTGAAAACAAATGAAAATGAACAGACAACAACCCAAAATCACTGGGACACAGCAAAATCAATCCTGAGAGAGAGTACTGTGAACACTAACTGAGGAAGACGTAGGTTAAGAATTTGTAGTCAACAACAAAAAAGTCCAGTTTAGCAGAGGTAATCAAGAGAGTGAGAAGTTTGTGTTTTAGTCAATATTGACTTGGGAGAACAAATATTTTTAAAGCAGAGTTTTGGTTAAAAAACACATTAAATTATTGCTTCATTAACTGAAGACACATAGATCAGTTCAAAGTTTTTAAATAATGCTTCTTCAGGATCACCAGCAATAATAAAAAGGAAGACTTTGCTAACAAGTCACTGAGATCCGGTTTCTGAGTTCAACTATGCATCTCCTCATCATCTCTTTTACTTACTGTACAATTGTTAAGAATGTCATTTCTTTTAAAAACATCAATTCTAAAAAAAGAGTAGGTTAATATTACAATATTTTTTTACAAAAAATATCTTTTAGTTTTTAATTTATCTTTATTGTTTAAAGTATTACAGATGTCCGTCTTTCTCCTCCATTAACTCCCCTGCTCCTCACTTCCTTCCCATCCCCAGTCCTTCACCCCATTCTGGTCTGAGTCCATGGGTTTTTAATATGAATTTTTCTAGAGGATAAAATTATTCAAAAATACTAAGCTTTATCATCATACAGAAAAGGGAGTTTTTTTTCTACAAAAGACTCTTCTCAGGGCTCCCTTCATGTCTCTGTTCCTCAGGCTGTAGATGAACGGGTTCAGCATGGGCGTCACCACAGTGTACATCATAGCCATGACCATCTCCTTCACAGTAGAATTATCAGCTGATGGGCATAAATAAAGAGCAATAATTGTCCCAAAGAACAGTGACACCACAGCCAGGTGGGAGCCACAGGTGGAGAAGGCCTTGCGCATACCTCTAGCAGAAGGGACCTTGAGGATAGATGACACAATCCGTGCATAGGAAGTGATGATGAGTAGGAACGGGATGACAACAATGAGCCCTCCGATGGTAAATATCACCAAGTCATTAACTCGCGTGTCAGAGCACGATAGCTTCAGCAGAGCAGACATGTCACAGAAAAAGTGAGGAATCACATTGTCGGCACAAAAACACAACCTGGCCATGAGCAGAGTGTGTAACATGGCATGCAACATGGTCAGCACCCAGGACAGAGCCACCAGGGAGAGACAGAGCTTGGGGCTCATGATGGTGGTGTAGTGCAGGGGGAAGCAGATGGCCACATAGCGGTCATAGGCCATGGCCACAAGGAGGAAGCTCTCCAGGTCACCAAAAAACAGGAAGAAGTACATCTGGGTCAGGCAGCCTGCATAGGGGATGGATGGGACTTGGCTCTGCATGTTCTGCAGCAACTTGGGCATTGTGACAGAGGAGAAGCAGAGGTCAGAGAAGGACAAGTTACTGAGAAACAAATACATGGGCGTGTGGAGCTGAGAGTCCAGGCGAATCAGGAAAATGATGAGGAGGTTCCCCAGGACGGTGGTAACATACATGACCAGGAACAGGGCATAGAACAGGTTTTTCTGCTCTGACTCGATGGGCAGGCCCTGGAGGAGGAACTCTGTGATGGCAGTTTGATTCCTTCCTGTCATAGCTGTC
Source organism: Myotis yumanensis (assembly GCF_028538775.1). Lineage (NCBI taxonomy): Eukaryota > Metazoa > Chordata > Mammalia > Chiroptera > Vespertilionidae > Myotis > Myotis yumanensis. The sequence goes on along the minus strand of NW_027223767.1, from coordinate 17,055,906 downwards.
TCCAGTATCTTTAGGAAGAAATATTAGTGTCCATTAACACCCAAATTTAAAAATGAACACATTTCTATGATACATGATGTTGTAGGTACTCTACAAAAATACTTTACATCACCTTTTCACCATCATTACAATCTCTAGATTTCAAATCTCTATAATCAGAAACTCTTATTAAAAATCATTCATTTTTTTAACTTTGTTTTAATACACAATAATGTTCTAACCTTTTTGAAATACTCTCATCCATTAGCTACTAAGACACATAACGTTTCAGTTTTCCTCATATCTGCTGGGTCAGACAGCCTCGGTAACTATAATTGTCTCCTGCTCAGTCAAAATCTTACAGGATGATGTTCCCTCAGGGCTTTTTCCTCAACACTCTTCTACTTCAAAGACTTTGATTACCATTTAAAGTTTATCAGTGGTTCTCAACCTGTGGGTCGCGACCCCTTTGGCAGTCGAACAACCCTTTCACAGGGGTCGCCTAAGACCATCCTGTAGATCAGATATTTACATTACGATTCATAACAGTAGCAACATTACAGTTATGAAGTAACAACGACAATAATTTTATGGTTGGGTCACAACATGAGGAACTGTATTTAAAGGGCCAGAAGGTTGAGAACCACTGCTTTAGATGTATATGTCCCTCTAATCTATGAGAGTATACACAGTTGCTTAATGATTTCCTTCCTTGGCTGTATCACAGCATTTTAAGCTCAGTAGATCCCAAAAGAAAATCACGACCTTACCTTGCTCCTCTTCCACTCTCCACCTCTTCTGATTTACCACATCTCATTAAAAGAGTTCCAGGATATTTAGCCATAAACCGGAGGATTTTCTTTCATTCCCACCTTTCTCTCATCATCTACATCCACTCCTTCAACAAGTCTGATAGATTCTGCCACTTAATTCTCATTCATCCATTCCTTATCTCCACTTTCATGACCCTACACCAACTGACCTTGTGCCTTAATTATACTATTGAAATAGTCTCACTGTGGCACTCTAAGATGAAAATCTGATCATCATTCTCCCTACTGTCCCTAAGAACAATGGATCCTCATTGTTCTTAAGATAAAGGCAACATTCCTTTCAAATAATGCTTCATCTTTTTCACCCATCCAGTAAAGGAGAATATAGCCAATGATATTGGGATAACTGTGCATGGTGACAGATGCTTAACTAGAGGTAGTGTGGTGATCACATTGTAAGGTACATAAATGTCAAATCACTATGTTGTACACCTGAAACTAATATGATATTTTATGTCGAATATATTTAAATTAAGAAGTGACCCTTTCTGCCCCCACAGTTTCATCTGGCCCCCCAATTGCACTCACATTCTTCACTCCAGCAATGCTGGACCTCAATGTCACAACTTCTTGCCTCCAGCCTTTTGCACTTACTGTTCCTCTTGCTTAACATTTTCCTCCCCCTGCTGTCTCTTCACCTGGCTAGCCCTTACTTACCCTCCAGGTATAGTACATGTCACTTACTCAGCTAAACCTTTCCTGCCTCCCAGACCAGATGAGAACACTGCTGTGTTTCACATCACACTGTGCAGGCTCCCATAGCCCTCAAAGCCATTGAATTATTGGTTTATACCTGATCCTTACTAGACTGTAAGATCCATACAGAAAGGCCATGTCTGCTCATGACTGACTGAGGCTGAGACATGTATCCAACTTTACAGGTAGCAGGAGTCCTTTTAAGTAAGAGTCACTACATCTAAATTTTCCCAGAGCAAGAAGTCTCTAGCCTCAAGCATGTAACACTGGATATGACACATTATTATAGAATTTATGAATGTGATCTTGTGCCCTTGGAAAATGTAGGGTACCACAGATTCACTACTCTTGCCATTAATGTAAATGATAAAGGTAATAGAGCTATATAGCTAGATGGATAGATATGTAGATAGATAGATGATCACCTTTTGGTCTTATCTCTCTGGAGCACCATGACTAAGACACCTTACTGTGCCTCAGAGCAGACAAAGAAAGCAGAGGGGAAGGACTAAAAGATGTGGGAAGCTCCAGTTGCTGGGATTTCCACCGTTTGATGCTGTTTGATCCAGCCACATAGATAGGTTTTACACTTTAACACTATGCGCTGACAGTACAGGGGGGGAAACATGAAGTGAAGCACACAACTGGTTTCTCTGAGTTTTGTTTCTCATGTAAATTAGTGGCACCTGACTCTTGTGCCGATAGTGTGCTGGAGATGACAAATAGGAAACAGAACTTGCAGATGCTACCACCGATGATGCAATAAGCCTCTCATCTTCTTCACCCACTAAGTCAGTAGTGCTCAGCCTGGAATGCACATAAAAATCTCGGAGGGGAGTGCTTCTGAAATGAATGTCCATGCAGATCACCTGGAGTTCAAGGAAAACACTGATTCTGACTCAGGAGGAAAGCAGCTACTTTGTAAATTATCATTCTGATGACGCCCACCCTTGTCCAGTAATGACACAGTGAACTGCAAGTAGTAGTAACTATGATGCTATTGAAAATAAAGATCACTGGTCTCCCTAAGAGAACTTTAGAGAAGAGTCCTATGCCAAGGTTTTTCAAACTCAAGGTGCTCTAAAATATAGCAAGGGCTAGAGCTATTGCATTAAAGGCTGTCAGTATATTAAAATTATATTACACTGTGGAATACATTACATAGGAAGTAATATTCATGGATGCTATTATTAATAAAAAAGATCGCCGAGACCGGTTTGGCTCAGTGGATGGGGCGTCGGCCTGCGGACTGGGGGGTCCGGGGTTCGGTTCCGGTCAGGGGCATGTGCATTGGTTGCGGGCACATCCCCAGTGGGGAGTGTGCGGGAGGCAGCTGGTCGATGTTTCTCTCTCATCGATGTTTCTGACTCTCTGTCCCTCTCCCTTCCTCTCTGTGGAGAATCAATAAAATATATTTTAAAAAAAAAAGATCATAACTGGTGGACATTCAACAATATGTTTTAGGATTTGGGAAAGTCTTGGAGGCTGAGAGGTGGAGAAGAGGAGGGTCATCATACCTGAAAATACCACAGCAGAACATCACACAACCTGAGAAGGCAAGACCATCCTGTTAGAATGGCCCCAAGAGACCAGCTCATTCACCTGCTGCCCAACTTAGTCTGTCTGAGGGTGATTTCTGTACCCTTGTCTGAGATTCTGCTCCCCTTTATACACTAAGCCATGTCAAGTAACAGCCTCTGTAGTCATCATCTGTGCCTGCAACATCCCTTCTCACATCTCCTATACTACACAACGCTACACCAAAGGGCCCTGGATCCCAGAGGAATCTAGATCCTAGAGAAACTCATTAAAGGCAAAGTAATTATCCAGGATGGTTCTAGGTCCTCTAGGACGATGATCTCAGAGTCCTGGAACAGTGACTGGTTATAGTCACTGATTACACCTGACTATACTTTGGGGGAAGCTGAGGAAGGAGAGAAGCTCATGTATGGACGACTAAACACTATATGTTTAATGGACATTAGGCCTGTGGGGCTGGAGCCTACATTTTCAGAGGTGAAGGAAAATGGTTGGAGAAGCCAACTAGCAGGGACCAGACTGTGAATTTCCTAAAATATCTTAGGAGTGTAGGAGGCTTTACCTGCTGGACAATTAGAAGCAATCAATACTCTTTGAGCAAACTGCCATGAAAGATACATATGTTGGAAAGATTCTCAGGTGGTAGAATCTCTCACTACAACTCAAGTCCTCATAAGCATATCCTAGGGGAGAAATATATCAGCAGCTAACACCTATTAGATCTCTATGACCCAATCATATGCAAGTATGTGGAAAACTTAGAGTAAGAGAAAAGATAAACTCTCCCAGATCATGTTGAATCTTCTTCAATCCAAGATTGAAAAGGAAATCTAGTTTTAATCCCCTTGAGGAACTTGCATCTCCTTACTTCTTTAAGAAAACCTTTATACACTGGCCACTATCATTACCTCTACTGCTCGACAAGTGTGTCAGATTAACTCCTAGTCTCCACATCTTCCCTTTCTTGCAATTGATCACAAGATCATGGTTGACGTATAATTCCTTTTTCACCACCCATTTCATGTTCTCCTTGACCATCATCTCAGGTGGATAGGGTTCTTTACATAGTGATGTTATGCAGACTTTCATTTCTGGGATACCTGCATCCTCACTGATCCTGCTTTTATTGGTTTGCTATATTCTTCATAACATTCATTATTAGACATGACAATGCTAAGCTATAACAAAAGAATTTCACAGTATTTCAGACACGGTCTTCTCTGATTCAGTTGTGTAAAGATCCTAGTTTTCCATCTGTAATAAATATTGTCACCCTAAGCAGAATAGCAATATTGCTCTTTGTCTATTGGTTCACATAAGAACTTCAAAATGTCCAGTTGCGCCCTAACCTGTTTGGCTCGGTGGATAGAGCGTCGGCCTGCAGACTGAAAGGTCCCAGGTTTGATTCCAGTAAAGGGCATGTACCTTGATTGCAGGCACATCCCCAGTAGGAGATGTGCAGGAGGCAGCTGGTCGATGTTTCTCTCTCATCGATGTTTCTGACTCTCTATCCCTCTCTCTTCCTCTCTGTAAAAAATCAATAAAATATATTTTAAAAAATGTCCAGTTGGTAGTTTCAACTTCTCAATCAATGAAACCATTGTTATAAGCACTTTTCCCTTGAGAACTGTATGAAACACTTCTTGTGTGCCATTTTTAATTCTCTCAGCCTCATCTCTTCTTCCAGCCACAGGTGCAGTAACCAACTCTGCACTGACTTCGACTAGCTTTAGAGGATGCAACCTAAAACCACTTCACCTCATTTATGCTCTACCTGCTCCTGACTTCCTGCTCTGAACTTCTCTGACTCCATGACACAGGATGTCCTGGGGGAACTCCCTAAGTTCACATAAAAATATTTAGGTATCTGCCCCATGTTGAGTGAATTGTATGGAGTGTGAGCTATAGATTTTGATTCTGTTTTGCATATGGAAATTCAATCTCTCAAGTACTAATGGTTAAAAATACTATTTTCCATTGAATTGTCTTTAGATTTTTGTCAGTGATCAATGGATGATACATGAGTGGATCTATTTCTGGACTCTATAAGCTATTCTATAGTCTCTATACCTATCTATATTTCTATCTTTTCTCTAATACCACAATTTCCTGATGATTTTAATTTAATAGTACATCTGGAAACCAGAGCTATATGAGTCCTCCTACTTTGTTTCCAAAATCAACTTTGCTTTTTTAGTTTCTTTCCTTCACATATAAATTTTATAATCAGATTGTCCATTTATACCCCCCATTGGAATTCTAATAGAATTGTGTGGATTCTCTAGATTAGTTTCAGAAATGGCCATATCTTAACAATAGTATTGAATCTTCCAATATTTCCCATTATACTTATCCATTTCTTCAGATCATCTGTGATTTCTTTAATCAGTGTTTTGAGAGTGTCAAGATATAAATCTTTGCACATATTGTGTAAGATTTATAGCTAAGTATTTAATTATTTAGTGCTATAATAAATGATACTTTAAAGTGTTTCTTCACTTTCTACATCTTCATTACTAGTTGATATTAATATAAATTATAATGTGGTAATATTTCTTTATTTACATACAGAATAAAAACTTAATATATGGGAGAGTTTAAAAATGCTGGCAGAAGTAAGTGGATGTTGCACAGACATGCTCCCAGGAACAAACTGGAATTACAACTAAAATACAGAAAATCTTCCTGAATAATCAATGGAAGACTGAGAGGAGGGAACCCTGATGCCCGAGGACCAAAAGTGGAGACTGCATAGAGACTGGTAGGAGGGGCAGAAGCATGAAAGGGCTGGCTGGGCACCCACAGACAGCAATTGAAGTTTCAGAGAGATATCTCAGCTGTGGGGGGTTGCCACTAAGTACTCTGGGATCTAATCCCCAAGTTGGACCCCTACCAGAGAGCACCACAACTGAGAAGGGTACCCACATAACATCTGGCTGTGAAAAGCAGCAGGGTTGCTGTCTGCCAGGGAATGACAGTGGAAAATTCAGGCACCCTCTTAAAGGGCCAACACACAAAATTCCCTGGGGAGTCCCTTCGCTTCCCTCCCAACCCCCATGCTTCGAGAGGGAGTGTGAAATGTACTGGAGTTATGTGAGCAGAAGCCAGTATTGGGGATTTGGGGGTTAGAGCTCATTAGGCAGACACCCCCAATTTCCTGAGCTGAGTCATTCCCTCACACAGCAGAGGACATCTTTCCCACACAGACATTTACCCTGTCTGGGGGGAAGACAGCTAACCCACTCTATTGAAAAACACCTTGCCCTGAGGCCACTTAAGACAATAAAAATCACAATTAGCCTCCAGGCAGAAGCAACTGTTGAAAAAAACTCTCCCCACACTTGAAGACGATTGTCTGGGGCCATCCAAGTTGGAATCCTATCAGTATATAGGCAGAGGCTGTCTCTGGAGGCTTTGAGTCTTTGCCTGATCTAATTAGTAAAACAGAGTTTGACACTGCCCTGCACTAAAGATTGAGAGGTGCAGAGGATCTACCTAATATATAGTCACAAACCCAAACAGACAACCAAAATGAGGAGACAAAGAAACAACCCTCAAATGAAAGAACATTTCAAATGAAAGAACAAGAGAATTCTCTAGAAGAGATAAATAAAGCAGAGATAAGAAATTTGTCTGAAACAGAGCTCAGAGTAATGATGGTAAAGATGCTCAACAACATGAAAAAAGATATAGTAAATATGAAAAAATTCAGTTGGAAATAAAGAATGACATAACACAAATAAAGAACACATTGGAAGGAATACACAGCAGATTAGGGGAAGCTGAGGATCAAATTAGTGAATTAGAAAACACAGTTGAAAAAAATCACTCAATCAGAGAACCAAAAAGAAAAAAACAATTAAAAAACAGGAGAACAGCTTAAGGTCATGGTTGGCAAACCACGGCTCACAAGCCACATGTGGCTCTTTGGCCCATTAAGTGTTGGTCTTCCACAAAATACCACGTGTGGGCGCGCACGTACAGTGCAATTGAAACTTCATGGCCATGCGCAGAAGTCGGTATTTTGTGGAAGAGCCAATATTTTGTGGAAGAACCACACTCAAGGGGCCAAAGAGCTGCATGTGGCTCGAGAGCTGCGGTTTGCCGAGGCGCAGTTTGCCGACCACTGGCTTAAAGGAACTGTGGGACAATGTGAAATGTAACAATATTAAGATAGCTGGTGTACCAGAAGAGGCAGAAAGGGAAAAGGGGAGAGAGAACGTGTTTGAAGAAATAATGGCAGAAAACTTCCCTAACCCGGTAAAGGAAAAAGTCACACAAGTTCTGGACGCACAGAGAAACTCCAAAAAAAAGTAAGAACCCAAACAGGCCCACACCCAGACACATCATAATCAAAATGCCAAAAATTAAAGACAAAGAGAGAATCTTAAAGGCAGCAAGAGAAAATCAAACTGTTACCTACAATGGAATTCCCATAAAGCTGAAACCTGATTTCTCATCAGGCCAGAAGGGAATGGCATGAAGTACTCAAGGTAATGGAAAGCAAGGATCTGAAACCAAGATTACTCCTCCCTACCCCCGCAAGGCTATCATTCAAAATAGATAGTCAAATGAAGAGCTTCCAACACAAAAAAAAAAAAAAAAGTTAAAGGATTACATCACAACCAAGCCTGCATTACAAGAAATGCTAAAGTGACTTCTGTAATGAGAAGAAGAAACAAAGAGAGAAATCTAGGCATACAAAATTAAAATGGCAATAAATAAGTACCTATCAATAATAGCCCTAAATGTAAATGGATTAAATGCTCCATTTAAAAGGCATAGGGTAGCTGAATGGATACAAAAACATGACCCAACGATATGCTGTCTACAAAAGACCCACCACAGAACTAAAGACACACACAGGATGAGAGTGAAGAGATGGAAAAACACTTTCCATGCAAATGAAAAAGAAAAAAAAAAAAGCTGGAGTAGCAATATTCATATCTGGCAAAGTAGACTACAAAATGAAGGTCATCACAAGAGACAATAATGATCACTACATAATACTAAAGAGATCTATCCAACAAGAGGATATAACCCTGGTAAACATATGTGCATCCAATATAGGAGCACCTAAGTATATTAAAAAAAATTCTAGAGGATTTTAAAAGAGAGACCAACAACAATACAGTCATTATAAAGGACTTTAACACCCCACTGACTTCACTGGATAGATCTTCCAGACAAAAACTTAACAAGGAAACAGTGACTCTAAAGGACACACTGGATCAGATGGATTTAATTGACATTTATAGAACATTTCACCCCAACATGGCAGAATGTACATTCTTCTCAAATGTACATGGATCATTCACAAAGATAGACCACATGTTATGACACAAAACAAGTCTCTACAAGTTCAAGAAGATTGAAATCATATCAAGCATCTTCTCAGATTACAGTGGAGTGAAATTAGAAATCAACTACAGTAAAAACACCCCAAAACATTCAACACATGGAGACTAAATAGCATGTTATTAAACAATGAATGGGTTACAAGCAACATCAAGAAAGAAATAAAAAACTTCCTGAAAACAAATGAAAATGAACAGACAACAACTCAAAATCACTGGGACACAGCAAAAACAATCCTAAGAGAGAGAGTACTGTGAACACTTGCTGAGGGAGACATAAGTTAAGAATTTGTAGTCAACAACAAAAAAGTCCAGTTTAGCAGAGGTAATCAAGAGAGTGAGAAGTTTGTGTTTTAGTCAATATTGACTTGGGAGAACAAATATTTTTAAAGCAGAGTTTTGGTTAAAAAAACACATTAAATTATTGCTTCAATAACTGAAGACACATAGATCAGTTCAAAGTTTTTAAATAATGCTTCTTGAGGATCACCTGGGATAATAAAGAGGAAGACTTTGCTAACAAGTCACTGAGATCCGGTTTCTGAGTTCAACTATGCACCTCCTCATCATCTCTTTTACTTACTGTATAATTGTTTAGAATGTCATTTCTTTTAAAAACATCAATTCTAAAAAAAAAGAGCAGGTTAATATCACAATATTTTTTTACAAAAAAGATCTATTAGTTTTTTAATTTATCTTTACTGTTTAAAGTATTACAGGTGTCCCTCTTTCTCCTCCATTAACTCCCCTCCTCCTCACTTCCTTCCCATCCCCAGTCCTTCACCCCATTATGGTCTGTGTCCATGGGTTTTTAATAAGAATTTGTCTCCTGGATAAAATCATTCAAAAATACTAAGCTTTATCATCATACAGAAAAGGGAGTTTTCTTTCTACAAAAGACTCTTCCCAGGGCTCCCTTCATGTCTCTGTTCCTCAGGCTGTAGATGAACGGGTTCAGCATAGGCGTCACCACAGAGTACATCATAGCCATGACCATCTCCTTCACAGTAGAATTATCAGCTGATGGGCATAAATAGAGACCAATAACTGTCCCATAGAACAGTGACACCACAGCCAGGTGGGAGCCACAGGTGGAGAAGGCCTTGCGAATACCTCTAGCAGAAGGGACCTTGAGAATAGATGACACAATCCGTGCATAGGAAGTGATGATGAGTAGGAACGGGATGACAAGAATGAGCCCTCCCATGATAAATATCACCAAGTCATTAACTCGAGTGTCAGAGCAGGACAGCTTCAGCAGAGCAGACATGTCACAGAAAAAGTGAGGAATCACATTGTCGGCACAAAAACACAACCTGGCCATGAGCAGAGTGTGTAACATGGCATGCAACGTGGTCAGCCCCCAGGACAGAGCCACCAGGGAGAGACAGAGCTTGGGGCTCATGATGGTGGTGTAGTGCAGGGGGAAGCAGATGGCCACATAGCGGTCATAGGCCATGGCCACAAGGAGGAAGCTCTCCAGGTCTCCAAAAAGCAGGAGGAAGTACATCTGGGTCAGGCAGCCTGCATAGGGGATGGATGGGTCTTGGCTCTGCATGTTCTGCAGCAACTTGGGCATTGTGACAGAGGAGAAGCAGAGGTCAGAGAAGGACAAATTACTGAGAAACAAATACATGGGCGTGTGGAGCTGAGAGTCCAGGCGAATCAGGAAAATGATGAGGAGGTTCCCCAGGACGGTGGTAACATACATGACCAGGAACAGGGCATAGAACAGGTTTTTCTGCTCTGACTCGATGGGCAGGCCCTGGAGGAGGAACTCTGTGATGGCAGTTTGATTCCATCCTGCCATATACTTCTTCAATGCCTTTAAGTAGAAACAACAGTGTCCATTAAAATCTCAATTTAAATAAAACATATTTTGTACTATGTGGTCTATTAGACGGTCTGCAAAAATGCATTATATCAGTTTCATCACGATAATATAACCTCTAGACCCCAAATCTCTATAATCAGAATCCTTATTATGGAAAAGCCCTATTTTCATCAATTCTCTTTAACAAGTAACGATATTCCAGCCTTTTTAACACACTCTTATCTATTTCCTTTAACACAATAGATATTGCTTTTCCTCGTATCTGCCTGCCCAGAAAGCCTCAGTAACTGTACTTGGCTCCTGCCCTGTCAATATCTTACATGTTGAGGTTCCAGGGCTTTTCATAAACATTGTTCTCTTATAATTCCACACATACCACCAAGAAAGACTCAACAATTCCAAAGGCTTCAATTACTATTTAGAATTGAGTTGTAGATGACTCTCTAACTTATAAAACTGTGTACCCATTTGCCTAATGATTATCTTTCCTTGGATGTATCCCACACATTTTAAAGTAAGCAGATTCATGATCTCATCTCGCCTCTCTGCCAATCTTGACCTCCTCTAATTTCCTATATCCCAGTAAGAGAGATCCAGGTTCTCCAGTCAGAAACCGGAAAGTTTTCATTCCTTACTCTCACCATCATACAATCTGCCAACTGTCCTATAGATTTTCTGCTTCTCATCAACTCCTTATCTCAAACGTCACTAACCTAGACCAGGAAGGCATCATATCTTGTCTGTACTATTGGAACAGCCTCTTAATTCATCTCCCTGCTTCCATGCTTGGACACTTTCCTTTGATGTCCTTCTTTGACACTGTGGACGTCTAAAATGAAAAACAGATCCTCATTCTTCCTTAAGTCTTCCTGGATTCTCATTGCCCTGAAGATACAGGCAAATTTCCTTTTTAAAAAAAAAGCAATTCGTTCCACCTGGCCAGGCAGCTTGCTCCCTCTGCTCCTTCCCCTGGCTTGCCGCCACTTAGTCCCTCTCTCCCCAGACCAGATGAGAACCCAATACTATGTTTCCACAGCATCCTGTGCTTATCCCCACAGCACTCAGTCCCATGGGGATTATTTGTTTACAGCTGTCTTTCCTATTAAATTGTAAAGTCCATGCAGAAAAGGCCCTGACTGCCGAAGGGCTAGCACCTGGCACAGTGCCTCAATGAAACTGATGTTTCATAAATATTTATCGGCTGTGCTTCAGGCTGAAACATGCATTTCTCCAACTTTAAAGTCAGCAGAAGTTCTTGTAAGTGACTGTCACTACTCCTACTAAATTTTCCCAGAACAAGAACTCACTGGCCTCAACACTTTCACACTAAATATGACAATTTATTACAGAATATCTGGTTGTAATTTTGTGCCCATGGAAAATGTCAGGGTACCTCAGATTCACTATGCTTGTCACTAATAGAGATTATAAAGATAATAGAGATATACAGCTATTTAGATAGATGATAGATAGATAGATAGATAGATAGATAGATAGATAATCTATTGGTTCTATTTCTCTGGAGCACCCTCACTAAGACACCTTAATGTGCCTAAAAGCAAACAAAGAAAGCAGAGAAGCACTAAGAGACAGGGGAAGCTCCTTCATAGAGACGTAACTGAGTCCAGTTGCTGGGATTGTTGCCCCTGATGCTGTTTGATCCAGCCACATAGACAGTGTTATACTTGGACACTCTGCACTGACAGCACAGTGGGGGGAAATCTCAGCTGAATCACACACCTGGTTTCTTTGAATTTTGTTTCCCAGGTTAATGAGTGGGACCTGACTCTTGTGCCAATAGTGTGCTGGAGATGACAAATAGGAGACAGAACTTGCAGATACTCCCACCGATAATGCAATAAGCCTCTCAACTTCCTCGCCCATTAAGTCTGTAGCTCTCAGCTTGGACTTTACATTAAAAAAACAAAACCCTAGGGAAGTGCTTCCGAAATGAATGTCTATGCAATTACCCTGGAGTTCAAGTAAAATACTTATTATGATTCAGTAGGAAAGCGGCTTTTAATTCAGTACCCAGCTGATACCAATGCTATTGTCCATAAACTACACAAGGGGTTGCAAGGATATATGATGCTTTTAAAAATAAGGATTACTGATGCCCTCATATAAATTAATCACAATCTCTGAGAGGGAGCCTGTGCAAAATTCTATAAAGCTTCCATGTGGTTCTAAAATAAAGCAAGGGATCAGAACTATTGCATTAAACCAGCCGTGGGCCAACTATGGCCCAGGGGCCGGATCCGGCCCGTTTGAAATGAATAAAACTAAAAAAAAAAAAAAAAAAAAAAGACCATACCCTTTTATGTAATGATGTTTACTTTGAATTTATATTAGTTCACACAAACACTCCATCCATGCTTTTGTTCTGGCCCTCCGGTCCAGTTTAAGAACCCATTGTGGCCCTCGAGTCAAAAAGTTTGCCCACCCCTGCATTAAACTCTATCTCAAAAGTTGCCATTATCACCTAGCCAGTTTGGCTCAGTGGATAGAACATTGACCTGTGGACTGAAAGGTCCCAGGTTCGATTCCGGTCAAGGGCATGTACCTTGGTTTTGGGCACATCCCAGTAGGAGGTGTGCAGGAGGCAGCTGATGGATGTTTCTCTCTCATCCATGTTTCTAACTCTCTATCCCTCTCCCTTCCTCTCTGTAAAAAATCAAGAAAATACATTTTTTAAAAGCTGCCATTATATTGGAATAATATAATCTTGTGGGAATACATTTATGCAATAGATAATATTTATGAATGCTGCCATTAATTAAAGAATTGCATTGATGAGTATTATTCAAAATATTCCTAGAACTTGGGGAAGTCATGGGAGGCTGAGAAATAGAAAAGAGGAGGGTCATCATACCTGTAAACTCTCCAGCAGAACATCACACAACCTGAGGAGTCAAGACCTTCCAGTTAAAAGGGTCATTTGTCCAACTTACTCAGTCTGTCTGAGGGTGATTCCAGGCCCCTTGTTTGAGATCCTGCTCCTCTTTATTCACTAAGGCACACGACGTAACAGCCTCTGTTACTTCATCACTGTGTCTGCAACATTCCTTCTCATGTCTCCCATTCTACACATCCTTGGGTCTAAGGAACTTTGGATCCCAAAGGAAGCTAGATCCTAGAGGAATTCATTAAAGGCAAAGCAATTACCCAGGACCTCTCAGGACAATTCTCTGAGTCTTAAAGAAGTGACTGATTACAGTCACTGATAACACTGATATACCTGGGGGGGAAGGTGGAATAGAGAAAAGTTCGTAAATAGATGTTTAAATACTGCCTGTCTAAGGAATGACAGTGGTCTTGTGGGGCTTGAACCTACATTTTCTGAGGTGAAGGTAGAGGGAGAAGTCATAAAAATTAGCAGGGATGAGAGTGTTGTGCATACTCACAAAAGATGTGGTACATATATACAATAGGATACAATAGAAAGGATAAAGATGGCAGTGAATCACTTTGGGAATATGGACATTTCATGATATTAATTCTCCCAATCCATGAACATGTCACATTTTTATATTTATTTATGTCTGCTTTAAATTCTTTCAGCTACATTTGATGGTTTTCAGTATACAAGCCTTTCACATCTTTGTTGAGTTTATTCCTAACTACTATTTGATGCGACATCAAATTAAAAAGTTTCTGTACACCAAAGAAAACAATCAATAGAGTAAAAAGAACTCCTGCAGAATGGGAGAAAATAGTTTCAAACCATCTACCTGATAAGGAGTTAATATTCAAAATATAGGAGATTCTCCAGAACTCAGTAGCAAAAAAATTAATTATCCCACTTAAAAAAGTGAAAAGTGCTTCTCCAAAGAAGACATACATAAGGCCCCCAGGAATATGAAAAAGGGGCTAAACATTACTAATCATCAGGAAAATGCAAATCAAAACCACGATGAGATATAACCTCATACCTGTTAGGATGGGTGGATATTATTTTTAAAAGATGAGTGTTGGCGAACCTGTGGGAAAAGTAAACACTATACACTGTGGGTGGGAATGTAGAATGGTGCAGTCACTATGGAAAACAGTAGGGAGGTTCTTCAAAAAAATAAAAACAAAATTACCATATGAACCAGTAATCCCAAATCTGTGGCAAGTACATATCCAAAGAAAATTTAACCATGATCTCAAAGAGATATCTGTTCTTCCCCGTTCACACTAGCCAAGATATGGAAACAACTCACATGTCCATCAATACATGAATGAATTAAAAAATGTGGCATATGCATGCAGACAGTGGAATATTATGCAACCTTTAAAAAAAACCTTGACATCTGTGACAACATGGATGAACTCAGAAGACAGCGTGTTAAGTGAAATAACCCTGTTACAGAAAACAGATACTGCATGACTCCACCTATATAAGATATCAAAATTAATCAAACTCCTAAAAGAACAGAATAAAAACGTGGGTGTCAGGGACTGAAATAAGGGGGACATTGGAATGACTTATCAATATGTAAAATAAAATAAAGTTTCTTTTGTGTAAGATGAGTAACTTCTCAAGGTCTGTTGTACAATATCGTCCCTATTGCTGATATTATGGTATTGTGCACTACAAAATAGGTTGAGGATAGGACTCATGTTCAAACATTCTTTAAAAAATTTTTTAAAAGACCAAGTACACAAGAAAATTCTTGGAGGTAACAGATATGCTTAATACCTTGGTTGTGGTGCTATATCATGGCTGTATGTATATGTTTAAATTCATTAAGATGTATAGTTTAATGTGTACAATTTTTATCAGTTTTACCTCAATAAAGCTGTAAATGGAATATAAAACAAATATGGAGGAAATATAAAAAGTTCATATTTGTATACTAAGATTAAAGTGTTCATAGAGTATTTAAAGTGGAGTTGTCTACTATGAAGATAAAAATAAAAATTAAGAACTGGAGAAAAGTATAGGCTGCAGATAGAGATGTGGAGGTAAGAATACATGAGAGGATTAAAATTATGGGTTTAGATATCATCACTTAGTGGGGAGAATAAGGAAAAAATGGACCTAAGTTGGAAACCTAGACAGTGCCATATATGGAGCTCAAATTGAAATATGCAGGCCTGCTACCTTTACTTCCGAGGTGCAAGAAAATGGGAAGAAACCCTAAGTTCAAATATACTGGGATATTAAATAAGCTTAATACTAACCCACTCTGGGACCGGCAAGTCATCAAATCCCATTTTTCTTTCTTTTTCTTTTTTCCCCTTTTTTCTCTGCATACTCACAACTATAAACCCACTTTTGCTCCACCTTCTATATGTGCTAGTTATATTATTAGGAAAGATATGATGGATCAGATGCTCCTAAAGGCAGGAAATTGTCTTTTTCAAATTTTTCATCTTTTGAAGATTTATCTTTGTTTTGCACATAGTAAATGTGTATATATTCAAATTCCTTTTTTTCAATCTTTAAAAAGGTGATAAGATTCCACAAAAAGGAGCAGAATTTGTCACAAGAATAGATTAAGATGATGAGTCTAAAATTTTTTGATAATTTCCAAAATACTGCACAAGAGTGACAGTGAGACTGTTAACCAGACTCTGGCTTTCTTTCTCATGCCTGAGGGGGAATGTTAAGGACTCCAGGTGTTAAGTGAGCTCCCAGGTAAAGACAAACTAAACTATTGTAGCAAAGAGAAAATCCATTTATGTAAGCTTCAGGTCAAAAGAAATGAAAGTAAATCAGATAACGAAAGGTTAAAAGAGAGTATTGTGAGCACTTGCTGGAGAAGAGGTAAGTTAAGAACTTGTAGCCAACAATAAAAAGTCCAGTCTAGCAGAGGTAATCAGGACAGTAAGAAGTGTGAATTTTATTTCATATGGACGTGGGAGGACAAGTATTTTTAGAGCAGAGTTTTGGTTAAAAAACACATGATATGGTAAATTACTGCTTTAGTAATTAGAGACACATAGATCAGTTCAAAGTTTTTAAATAATGCTTCTTGAGGATCACCTGGGATAATAAAGAGGAAGACTTTGTGAACATGTCACTGAAATCCCCTTTCTATGTTTAACTGCACACCTCCACTTCATCTCTTTTACTTACTGTACAATTGTTTAGAATATCATTTCTTTTAAAAACATCAATACTAAAAAAGAAGAGAGTAGGTTAATATCACAATATTTTTCTTACAAAAAAGATCTATTAGTTTTTTAATGTGTCTTTGTTGTTGAAAAGTTGTCCCTCTTTTTCCTCCATTAATGCCCCTGCTCCCTATTTCCTTCCCCTCCCCAGTCCTTCACCCACTATAGTCTGTGTCCATGGGTTATTAATATGAATTTGTCTCCTGGATAAAATTATTCAAAAATACTACGCTTTATCATCATACAGAAAAGGGAGTTTTCTTTCTACAAAAGACTCTTCCCAGGGCTCCCTTCATGTCTCTGTTCCTCAGGCTGTAGATGAACGGGTTCAGCATAGGCGTCACCACAGTGTACATCATAGCCATGACCATCTCCTTCACAGTAGAATTATCAGCTGATGGGCATAAATAGAGACCAATAATTGTCCCATAGAACAGTGACACCACAGCCAGGTGGGAGCCACAGGTGGAGAAGGCCTTGCGCATACCTCTAGCAGAAGGAACCTTGAGAATAGATGACACAATCCGTGCATAGGAAGTGATGATGAGTAGGAATGGGATGACAAGAATGAGCCCTCCAGTGATAAATATCACCAAGTCATTAACTCGCGTGTCAGAGCACGACAGCTTCAGCAGAGCAGACATGTCACAGAAAAAGTGAGGAATCACATTGTCGGCACAAAACCACAACCTGGCCATGAGCAGAGTGTGTAACATGGCATGCAACATGGTCAGCCCCCAGGACAGAGCCACCAGGGAGAGACAGAGCTTGGGGCTCATGATGGTGGTGTAGTGCAGGGGGAAGCAGATGGCCACATAGCGGTCATAGGCCATGGCCACAAGGAGGAAGCTCTCCAGGTCACCAAAGAACAGGAAGAAGTACATCTGGGTCAGGCAGCCTGCGTAGGGGATGGATGGGTCTTGGCTCTGCATGTTCTGCAGCAACTTGGGCATTGTGACCGAGGAGAAGCAGAGGTCAGAGAAGGACAAGTTACTGAGAAACAAATACATGGGCGTGTGGAGCTGAGAGTCCAGGCGAATCAGGAAAATAATGAGGAGGTTCCCCAGGACGGTGGTAACATACATGACCAGGAACAGGGCATAGAACAGGTTTTTCTGCTCTGACTCGATGGGCAGGCCCTGGAGGAGGAACTCTGTGATGACAGTTTGATTCCTTCCTGCCATAGACTTCTTCAATTCCTTTAAGAAAACAGTGTTCATTAAAATCTGAATTTAAATAAAACATATTTTATACAATATGGTCGGTGTGATGGTCTGCAAAAATATGTTATATCAGTTTCATAACAATAATATAACCTCCAGATCCAAAATCTCTATAATCAGAATCTTTATGATGGAAAATGCCTTATTTTCTTCAGTTCTCTTTGACAAGTAGCAATATTCCAGCCTTTCTAAAACTCTCTTATCTATTTTCTCTCTCCCCTTTCCTTCCACCCTTCCTTCCTCCCTCAATAATTTTTTAAAATCCTTCCAAATGGGCTTCATGATCTGACACTTGCCTATCTCCACAGCTTCATCTGGCTCCACAGTGACACAGTCCTCTCTCCACCAGTACAGGACTTATACGTCACAATTCATTGCCTTCAGCTTTTCGCACTTACGTTCCCCTTGCCTAGCACCTTACTCCCTCTGCTCCTTCCCCTGGCTTCCCCTACTTATTCCCTCTCTCCCCAGACCAGGTGGGAATCCACTGCTAGGTTTCCACAGCATCCTGAGCTTATCCCCACCGCACTCAGTCCCGTGGGATTATTTGTTTATAGGTGTCATCCCTACTGAATTGGAAACTCCATGCAGAAAAGGGCATGACTGCAGCAGGACCAGCAACTGGCATGGTGCCTCAATGAAGCTGATGTTTCATAAATATTTATTGGTTGTGCTTCAGACTGAGACATGCATTCCTCCAACTTTAAAGGCAGCAGAAGTTCTTTTAAGGAAAACAAAAAAAGGTTCTTTCAAGTAACAGTCACTACTCCTACTAAATTTTCCCAGAACAAGAACTCACTGGCCTCTACCATTTCACACTAAATTTGACACTCTATTACAGAATATGTGGGTATAATTTTGTGTCCATGGAAAATGTCAGGGTACCTCAGATTCACTACTCTTGTCACTCATACTGATGATAAAGATAATGGAGATGATAGATAGATAGATAGATAGATAGATAGATAGATAGATAGATAGACTATTAGTTCTATTTCTGTAGAGCACCATGACTAAGACACCTTAATGTGCCTAAAAGCAGACAAAGAAAGCAGAGAAGAAGCACTAAGAGACATGGGAAGCTTCTTCGGTAAAGACATAATTGAGTCCAGTGGCTGGATTTTCGGTCCCTGATGCTGTTTGATCCAGCCATATAGACAGTTTTTGTACTTAGACACTCTGCACTGACAATACAGTGGGGAAAACATCCAGGCAAAATCACACACCTGGTTTGTCTGAATTGTGTTTCCCAGTAAGTTCATGGGAGCTGACTCTTGTGCCAATAGTATGCTGGAGACAGAACTTGCAGATGCTACTACCGATGATGCAATAAGCCTCTCATCTTTGCCTATTAAGTCTGTAGTTATCAGCTTGGATTTCATATTTTAAAAAAACAAAACCTAGGGCAGTGCTTCTGAAATGAATGTCCACACAATTATCCTGGAGTTCAAGTAAAACACTGATTTTTGATTCAGTAGGAAAGAGGCTACTTTTTATTGAGTACCCAGCTAATACCAATGCTATTGTCCATGAACTACACAAGGAGTTGCAAGGATATATGATGCTTTTAAAAATAAGTATTACTGAAGCTCTCAGATAAATTAATCACAATCTCTGAGAGGGGTCTGTGCAAAATTCTATAAAGCTCCCATGTGGTTCTACAATAAAGCAAGGGATGAGAACTATTGCATTAAAGTCTACCTCAAAAGCTGCCATTATATTGGAATAATACAATATTGGGAATACATTTATGCAATAGATAATATTTATGAATGCTGCCATTAATTAAAGAATTGCATTGATGAATACTAATAAAAATATTCCTAGAATTTGGGGAAGTCATGGGAGGCTGAGAGGTAGAGGAGGGTCATCATACCTGTAAATTCTCCAGCAGAACATCACACAACCTGAGAAATCTGGTTAGAAGTGTCATTTGTCCAACTTACCCAATCTGTCTGAGGGTGATTCCAGGCCCCTGGCTTGAGATCCTGCTCCCCTTCATTCACTAAGGCATGTGAAGTAACAGCTTCCGTAGCTGTCACCTTTGTCTGCAACATCCCTTCTCACATCTCCCATTCTACACATCCTTGGGTCTAACTAGCCTTGGACCCCAAAGGATGCTAAATCCTGGAGGAATTAATTAAAGGCAAAGCAATTACCCAGGGCCTCTCAGGACAATTCTCTGAGTCTTAAAGAAGTGACTGATTAAAGTCACTGATAACACTGATATACCTGAGGGGGAAGGTGGAATAGAGAAAAGTTCATGAGTGAAGTTTAAACACTGCCTGTTTAGAAGACAGTAGTCCTGTGGGGCTTGAGCCTACATTTTTGGAGGTGAAGGAAGATGGAGAAGCCATAATAACTAATAGGGATGAGAATGTGAATATCTTAAAATATCTTAGGAGTGTAGTAGGTTCTACCTGGTAGATAATTAGAAGCAATCAGTGTTCTTTGAGCAAAGTGCCATGAAAGACACATATTTTGGAATTATTCTCAGGGTGGTAGAATCTCTCACTACAACCCAAGTGCTCATAAGCATACCCAAGGGGAGAGATACAGCTGCAGCTAACAAGATTAGACCTCTATTACCCAACCACATGCAAGTATATGGAAAAGACTTGAGTAAAAGATAAAACTCTCCCAGATCATACTCAATTTCCTCAATCCAAGAATGGAAAGGAAATCTAGTTTGAATCCCACTGACATATTTCTATTTCCTTACCTCTTTAAGAAAGCCTTAATACACCCACCACCACCATCTTCTCTACTACTCTACATATGTGTCAGATTAACTCCTAATCTCCAGCTTTTCCTTATGTTGCAGTTGATCACAATACCATGGTTGACATTTATAACTCCTCCTTTCACCACACATTCCATCTTCTCCTTGGCCATCATTTCAGCTGGATGGGGTTCTTCACATGGTGATATTATGCAAACCTTCATTTCTAGGGAATACGCATTTTCATTGTCCTTGTCTTTATTGGGTTGTTATAGTTTTCATTAACATTTATTATTAGACATGACAATACTAAGCTGTAGCAAAAGAATTCCCCAGGATTTCAGACATGATCCTCTTTGATCCAGTTGTGTAGAACATCCTAGTTTTCCCTTCGTAATCAATATCCCTAGACAGAGCAACAATCATGATCTTTGTCTATTGGCTCACATAAGAACTGCAATTTGTACAGGTGGTAGGCTGAACTTCTAATTCAATGAAACCATTGTTAAATTCTGGGGGAAGCACTCCTGAGACACTGCTTGTGCATCATTCTCAATCCAACCTTACCTCTTAATCCAGCCACAGCTGCAGTAACCAACTGTGCACTGACTTCAAACACCTTTAATAAATGCAACCTAATAGCACCTGGTCTCAATTCTGCTGCACATACTCCTCTATTCCTGCTCTCAGCCTTCCCTAGCCCCATGAAACAAGGCTTTAGGGAAACTTTCTCAGTATTCATACAAATATTTAGGTACATAATCCTTCATTGTAGAGTGTGAGCTCTTGATTAAGGTATTTTGCATATGGAACTCCAATTTGCAAGCACTGATAGTTGAAAAGATTGTTTTCCACTGAACTGCCTTTGTACCTTTATCAAAAGTCAATTGATGACACATGAGTGAATATATTTCTGGGTTCTATATACTATTGTATGCTTTCTATACTGATCTATATTTCTATTTTTTCTCTCATACAACACTTCCCTGATTATATTTATTATATTAGTGAGTTTGGAAAGCAGGCAATGTTAGTCATCCGATTTTGTTATTCATTTCCAAAGTTAAATTTACTATTTTAGTTTTTTGCCTTAACATATAAATTTTACAATTACATTTTAATTTGTAACCCAAAATAAATCTTTTTGGAATTTTTAAAAATGTTTTCATTGATTTTTAGAGAGAGAGGAAGTGAGAGGGAACGATAGATAGATATACTGATGAGAGAGAAACATCAACATTAGCTGCCTCCTGCGTGTCCCACACTGGGGATCAAGCCTGCAACCGGAGCATGTACCCTGACAGGAATTCAAACAGGTGACCTCTTGCTGCATGGGTCAGCATTAAATCATTGAGCCACACTGATCAGGCTCTTTTGGAATTTTGATTGGTATTGTTTTGAATCTTTATATCAGCTCCATAACAGTCAACATCTTAACAATATTGAGTCTTCCAATCCCTGTACATGTTATATCTATGATTTCTTTAATCAGTATTTTGTGACTTTCAAGATATAAATCTTTTTATATATTATGTAAGATTCATATGTAAATGTTTAGCAGTTTGGTGCTGTTGTAAATGGTACTTGAAAGTATTCTGTGGTATGTCCTAGATGGTGGCATAGAAGGTTGTTTAACTCACCCCTCCCATGAACACACTAAATATTCCCTTACATATAGAACAATTCCTGCTGAGAGACAACTGAGGGCTGACTGACCAGCTTTTGTACAACACACAAGAGATGACACCACATAAAGAAGGTTGGGGGACTTCAGAAGCTCTTCAGGATATGTGCCAGCAAGTGCCATCCATTTTTTACATTCTCCCTCTACCTAGAGCAGTGGTTCTCAACCTGTGGGTTGAGACCCTTTTGGCGGTCGAACAACCCTTTCACAGGGGTCGCCTACGACCATCCTGCATATCAGATATTTACATTACGATTCATAACAGTAGCAACATTACAGTTATGAAGTAGCAACGAAAATAATTTTATGGTTGGGTCACAACATGAGGAACTGTATTTAAAGGGCCAGAAGGTTGAAAACCACTGCTCTATCAAAAGTTCTGGCTGACCTGCACATTCCTTGCCACACTGCCCTGAGCCCACTTTGGCCCTGGACAGTTATAGCATGGATGTATGTGCATGTACACAAAGCCCCCCACCTGGAACCAGCTCCAGCCCAGACAGCCAGTGCCCCAGGTACCACACATGCTGACCTTGGCTACAACAGGCCTGACAAAATCACCCAACATACAGAGTCTACACAGAGGTCGTTTATATACCAGGTCATGTTTTCAAGATTGGGAGAGATGGCTATTTCATCTAATTTATAAAAATAAACAGAAAAGTCAAACAAAATGAGAAGACATAGAAATATGTTCTAAATGAAGAAAAAAGAAAAAGACCCTAATGAACAAGATAAGTTATTTTCTCGAAAAGAATTCAAAGTAATGGTCATAAAGATGCCCAACAAACTTGGAAGTAGAATAGAGGAAGTCAGGACTTCAACAGAGTTATAAAATGTAATAACAATCCAATCACAGTCATTTTCTTTAACAAATATAAAGGGAGAAGATGACAGAAAATCAATAAGGAAATAATGACCTTAAACATCACATTAGACCACATAAACTTAATAAATTTACAAAAACAGCTTAACACATATTCTTTTCAAGTGAACATAAAATTTTTGCCAGGATAGATTACATATTAGGCCACAAAACAAATCTCAATAAATTCAAGAAGACTGAACTCATATCAAGCATCTTGTCTGACTGAAACTAGAAATCAACTACAGGAAGTAAACTGGAAAAAAACACAAACAACATACCACTAAATAACAAATGGAACAAAGAGAAAATCAGAAATTATATTTAGTCAAATGAAAATGTAAACAGAAGTTTTCAAAATCTATGGGATGCAGTCAAAGTAGTTCTAAGAGGGAAGTACAGAGCAATACTGGCCTACCTCAAGAAACAAGGAAAATCCTAAATAAGCAATCTAACTTTACACTAAAGCAACTAGAAAAATAATAACAATCAAAACCCAAAGAAAATAGAAGGAATGGAATTTAAAAATCAGAGCAGAAAAATAGAGACTAAATAAACAACAGAAAATATCAATGAAACTAAGAACTGGTTCTTTGAAGCAACAAACAAAATTGACAAACCTTAAGCCAGACTCTATGTAAAACAGGGAGAGCCCAAATAAATAAATAAATAACAGAAAAGAAGTTACAACTGACACCACAGAAAAACAAAGGATCATAAAAGACTGCTATGAACAATTATATGCCAACAAATTGGGCAATCTAGAAGAAATAGATAAATTTCTAGAAACATACAACCTTCCAAGACTAATCTAAAAAGAAAGAGAAAATCTGAATAGACTGATTACTAGTAATACAATTGAATTGGTAACCAAGAAACTCTGAACAAGCAAAACTCTAGGGCCAGAAGGTTTCACAAATGAATTCTACCAAACGTTTAAATAAGAATTAATACCTACCCTTCTCAAACTTATTCCCCCCCAAAATAGAAAAGGCTAGAATACTTCCAAACCCATTCTATGAAGCAAGCATTTTCCTGTTACCAAAACCATACAAAGACACTACAAAAAAATACAATTACAGGACAATATTCTGGATGAACATAGATGTAAAAATTCTCAACAAAATATTAGCAAACCGAATGCCATGGTACATTCAAAGAATTATCCACCATGATCAAAGTAGGCTTTATTCCAAGATGCAGGGATGGTACAACATCCATAAATTAAGAAAAGCTATATATCACATTAACAAAACCAAGGATAAAAATCTTATGTTCATCTCACTAGATTCAAACATTTGACAAAATTTCAATGTCCATTAATTTTTCAAAACTCTCATCAGCGAGGAAAAAGATGGCGGCTGGCAGGATGGAGGTGAGGGATAGGAAGTGAGTGAGGGGATGAAAGGGGAGTGTGTGGATGTGTGTGTTGTGTGAGTGAGGGAGGGACAGTAAATCCGGCAGGAACAGCAGAAGCTGGCAGACCAGGCTCTCTGGGACAGGGAGAGACTAACACCGCTGCGGGCACTCCCCGGACTGCTGGACTCCAGCACAGAGCCCACGACATCTTGAAAGGGAGAGCAGCCTCTTCTAGGAACTCATCAGCATCACCACCCAGACAGGCCTTGGACACTGCCCGCGACCCAGCAGCCACTCCAGCCAAAATCCTGCAGCCACACCCGCAGACTCCCAGACCCTGGGATCTCCACCTCCAAAGGAGCACCTTGCCCGCAGCAGTAAGTGCAGCCTCCCCCTCCCCCGGGCAGACCTCCGACATAGCATTCGCGTGTCTCCAGCGCGCAGGTCTCCGAGGCACACCACACCATAGATTTCTCTTAGGAGTCACTGTGAGCCCCAGCTGGGTGTGATTTTGTACAGACACAGGCGCACTGCCCCCCAGTAGAAACTCTGAATTCCCTCTGCCTGAATAACTGCCCACACACACCCAACTGCACAACTTAAGCGCCAGGGCCCTTCAGCACCAAGGCCCCACAGAGTGCGTCAGAGCTCAGCGCCCGGCAAAGACACTGCCACAGTTACTCATTCCCCCTGAGCCCATCTATCCACAGGGCACTTTGGGAAGCCGCAGTGAGCCTCCACTGGGTCTGATCTTGGACAAATAGGGACGCACTACCCTGGGCAGTAGAATTCACCCATCCTGGATACCTGCCCAAAGACTCCTTGATTAAGCGTGCCAGGGGCCTTCAGGGTGCTTCAGTGCGCCTGCGCTACCAAACTCACTGCAGGTGCTCCTGTGTGCCACCACCTGGAACATGTGCCTATCCACCACAGGTGCATCAGCAAAAACTGAGTTTCCCCACCCCACATCTGCAGAACTCTGGGCACTGTAGTTGCATGCTTTTCCAGTGTGCAGGTCTCCCAAGACAACAGCTCCACAGGCAGCCCTGGGGCCCCACTGTGAGCCCCTCTGGCAACAGAGGACACTGGTGTCTTTTTCACTTGGGAGGAAGTCTCAAGCTCCCGACTGCTCTGAACTCCAGTTCCGGACAAGTCTCTGGGGACCCAGACTCATACGGGGAGAAACTGGACTGTCTGGCATCTGTTGGAACTTGAGGGTGGCTTTCTCTCAGAGGTGCTTGCAGCGATTACTGGGACACTGAGATGCGGGGCCTCTTAGGGTAGGACTGAGGAGCAGCCATAGCTGCTTGCTCTGCCCTGTTGATTCCCTGAGACCCCACCCCACCCAAGCTGCTAGCAGAGGATTTTGCATATGAAAGGCCTGGCCCTTTGCAACCTGAAAATTACCTAACTAACTGCAGCTGGGTCAGAGAGACCCAGAACATCCAAAAGAAGGCCCAAGGCCCCACAGCAGCTTGCATTGCTTCACAGCTGGGCCTCATCTGGGCACCTCCAAACCCCAAACAAGGAAGAGGAATCTGCAGATCTCTCCGTAGCTCCTGCTGGGTAGCCTCAGGAAGAGGCTAAATTAGTACCTCCTTAGAGATCTAAGAGCCCGTGTACCCAGTGGTCAGAGTGGGACCATCCAGATTACAACTCCTGAGATCCATAAGGGACACACTCAGGGGGCAGTCTCAGTGAGCACCAAAGCCCCACTGAAGCAAGTCTTGCCCCAGAATGGTGTCTCCAGCACAGAAGTTCTCCCACTGTAGACACAGCTGATTCTCAGACAATTGGCCTGAGGGTCAATTCCTCCCAGTGATACCAACAGCAATCAAGGCTTAACTACAACAAGACTGTGCACACAGCCCACAAAGAGGTGCACCAAGAGTTTACACCTCAGGTAATTGGGGAGGCTGAGCCACTGGGACCTATAGGACAGCTAGCACACAAAGCTACTCTATCAACAGGGAAGTAGCCAAAATGTGGAGACAAAGAAACAGATCACAAATGACAGAAATGGAGTGAGGCAAATGACTGGATATAGAGTTCAAAACCACAGTTATAAAGTTTTTCAAGAATTTTCTAGAAACCGCCAATAAATTTAGTGAGACCCTCGAGGATATGAAAAAGGACCAACTAGAAATTAAGCATACACTGACTGAAATAAAGAATAATATACAGAGATCCAACAGCAGACTAGAGGATCCCAAGAATCAAGTCAAAGATTTGAAATACAAAGAAGCAAAAAACACCCAACCAGAAAAGCAAAAAGAAAAAGAATCCCAAAATACGAAGATAGTGTAAGGAGCCTCTGGGACAGCTTCAAGCGTACCAACATCCGAATTATGGGGGTGACAGAAGAAGAGACAAAGCAAGATATTGAAAACCTATTTGAAGAAATAATGACAGAAAACTTCCCCTACCTGGTGAAAGAAATAGACTTACAAGTCCAGGAAGCACAGAGAACCCCAAACAAAAGGAATCCAAAGAGGACCACACCAAGACACATCATAATTAAAATGCCAAGGGCAAAAGACAAAGAGAGAATCTTAAAAGCAGCAAGAGAAAAAAGAGTCAGTTACCTACAAGGGAGTACCCATAGAACTGTCAGCTGATTTCTCAACAGAAACTATGCAGGCCAGAAGGGAGTGGCAAGAAATATTCAAAGTGATGAATATCAAGAACCTACAACCAAGATAATTTTATCCAGCAAAGCTATCATTCAGATTGATGGTCAGATAAAGAGCTTCACAGATAAGAAAAAGCTAAAGGAGTTCATCACCACCAAACCAGTATTATATGAAATGCTGAAAGGTATTCTTTAAAAAGAGGAAGAAGAAGAAAAAAGTAAAGATAAAAATTATGAAAAACAAATACATATCTATTAACAAGTGATTCTAAAAATCAAGTGAATAAAAAATCTGATGAACAGAGTAAACTGTTGAATATAATAGAATCAGGGGCATAGAAAGGGAATGAACTGACAATTCTTGGGGAGGGATGGGAAAGGGTGTGGGGAGTGCGGGAAGAGACTGGACAAAAATCGTACACTTATGGATAAGGACAGTGGGGGGGCGGTAAGGGGAGAGGGTGGGGTGAGAACTGGGTGGAGGGTAGCTATGGGGGGGAAAAGAGGAACAACTGTAATAATCTAAACAATAAAGATTTCTTTAAAAAAATAAGAAAACCCACTGCATGGGAGAACATATTTGCCAATGATATCTCTGATAAAGGTTTAATCTCCAACATTTACAGGGAACTCATACAACTTAACAAAGGGAAGATAAACAACTCGATCAAAAAATGGGCAACGGACCTAAATAGACACTTTTTGAAAGAGGACATACATAAGGCTGAGAGACATATGAAAACATGCTCAAAATCACTAATCATCCAAGAGATGCAAATCAAAACGACAATGAGGTACCATCTCATACCTGTCAGAATGGCTATCATCAACAAATCTACAAATGACAAATGCTGGCGAGGATGTGGAGAAAAAGGAACCCTCATTCATTGCTGGTGGGAATGCAAACTGGTGCAGCCATTGTGGAGAACAGTATGGAGTTTCCTCAAAAAACTAAAAATGGAACTTCCATTTGACCCAGTGATCCCACTTCTAGGAATATATCCCAAGAAACCAGAAACACCAATCAGAAAGGATATATGCATCCCTATGTTCATAGCAGCACAATTTACAATAGCTAAGATTTGGAATCAGCCTAAGTGCCCGTCAGCAGATGAATGGATTAAAAAACTTTGGCACACCTACACAATGGAATACTATGCTGCTGTAAAAAGGAAGGAACTCCTACCATTTGCAACAGAATGGATGGAGCTGGAGAGCATTATGCTAAGTGAAATAAGTCAGTCAGAGAAAGATAAATATCACATGCTCTCACTCATTTGTGGATTATAATGAACATCATAAACTGATGAACAAAAACAGACATAGAGACAGAGAAGCATCAATCAGATGCTCAAAACTCAGAGGGAAGGTAGGGGAGGGTGGGGGCAAGGGGAAGAGATCAACCAAAGCACTTGTATGCATGCATATAAGCATAAGCCATGGATGTGGACAACAGGGGGTGAGGGTGAGGGCAGGACTGGGGGGATGAGAGGACATTGGGGGGATAAGGACAAATTTGTAATATCTTAATCAATAAAGGTAAAATTTAAAAAAAACTCTCATCAAGCCCTAGCTGTTTTGGCACAGTGGATAGAGCTTCAGCCAGCAGACCAAAGGGTCCTGGGTTCGATTCTGGTCAAGGGCATATACCTCAGTTGCAGACTCCTCCCCAACCCAGGCCCTGCCTCAAGCCTTCACTACCCTATTGCGTGCAGGAGGCAATCAATCAATGTGTTTCTCTCACATCAATATTTCTCTCTGTTTTTCCCTCTCTCTTCCACTCTCTCTAAAAAATCAATGGAAAAATATCCTCGGATGAGGATTAAAAAATAAAAATAATAAAAGTCTCATCAAAGTGACTTTAGAGGAAATATACCTTAACACAATAAAGAAACCAACTAAATCCAGAGTGAGAAAAGTAAGGAAACAGCCAAAATCAGAGCAGAAATAAGTGAAATAGAGCCAGAAAACAACAGAAGAAAAATAAAACAATTAAACTAAGAGCTAGTTCTTCAATAAAATGGCAATAAATACATCTATCAACAATTGAATCTAAAAATCAAGATAAATGCACAAGGGATCTAATGAAAATAAATTGATCAATAAAATAAAACCAGAGGCATGGGAACATGGGACTGACGAATCTCAAGAGGGAAGGGGGAACAGGAAGAGATTAACCAAAGAATTTATATGCATACTAGTGGCCCAGTGCATGAAATTTGTGCACAGGGGTCGGGGTTTGGTGTCCCTCAGCCTGGCCTGCACCATCTCCAATCTTGGACCCCTCGGAGGATGTCAGAACCGGCAGTAGGAAATCCCTCTCACAATCCAGGACCACTGGCTCCTAACTGCTCGCCTGCCTGCCTGCTTGATTGCCCCTAACGGCTTCTGCCTATCCACCTGATTGCCCCCTAACCATTCCCCTGCCAGCCTGATTGACACCTAACTGCTCCCATGCAGGCCTGATCGCTCCAACTGCCCTCCCCTGCCAGCCTGATCACCCACAACTGCCCTCCCCTGCCGCAACCCGCCTCCTCTTGCCACGTGGAGCCATGAGACCCCCAGGCCTCACTGCACAAAGCAGTGGGCGGGCGCCACCTCAGTTGTGCATGTGGCCATCTTTGTGGCGGCCATCTTGTGGTGCCAATCTTGTGACGACATCACAGGCAAGGGCCACTTAGGCTTTTATTAGTATAGATATGCATTACCTACGGACACAGACAATA
Organism: Myotis yumanensis; assembly: GCF_028538775.1. Taxonomy (NCBI): domain Eukaryota; kingdom Metazoa; phylum Chordata; class Mammalia; order Chiroptera; family Vespertilionidae; genus Myotis; species Myotis yumanensis. Next base: position 17,026,352 of record NW_027223767.1, on the reverse strand, counting down.
GGGTGGTGAAGGCCCGAGGCAGGGCAGGAACTGGGTGGAAGGGGATAACGGGGGAAGGTGAGGGACATCTGTAAAATGTCAACAATAAAGATTTTTTTAAAAGGTCAATATTTTAAAAGAATCATAGTTAATATCCCAATAATAATATCAATATTATGTCACTGGATATAATTGTACAAGAATTCCATTTTATATCCCACATATGAAAGAAATCGTGGTTCTTAACTTTTTCTGTCTGACATATTTCACTTAGCATGATATTCTCAAAGCCCATCTATACTGTTGCAAATGGCAGTATTTCATCTTGTTTCATGTATCATAGAAATGTACACTTGAAACCTATAAAATCTTATTAACCAATGGCACTCCAATAAATTTAACAAATATATAAAAATTCAAGTTTCACCATCATATAAAGAAGGAAGTTTTCTTTTTACAAAGGACTCTTCTCAGGGCTCCCTTCATGTCTCTGTTCCTCAGGCTGTAGATGAATGGGTTCAGCATGGGTGTCACCACAGTGTACATCATAGCCATGACTATGTCCTTCACAGGAGATTTATCAGCTGATGGGCATAAATAGAGAACAATAACTGTCCCATAGAACAGTGACACCACAGCCATGTGGGAGCCACACGTGGAGAAGGCCTTGTGAATACCTCTAGCAGAAGGGACCTTGAGGATGGATGAAACAATTCGTGCATAGGACGTGATGATGAGTAGGAACGGGATGACCAGAATGAGCCCTCCCATGATAAATATCACTAACTCATTAACTTGAGTGTCAGAGCAGGACAGCTTCAGCACAGCAGACATGTCACAGAAAAAGTGAGGAATCACATTGTCGGCACAAAAACACAACCTGGCCATGAGCAGAGTGTGTAACATGGCATGCAACATGGTCAGCCCCCAGGACAGAGCCACCAGGGAGAGGCAGAGCTTGGGGCCCATGATGGTGGTGTAGTGCAGGGGGAAGCAGATGGCCACATAGCGGTCATAGGCCATGGCCACAAGGAGGAAGCTCTCCAGGTCTGCAAAAAACAGGTAGAAGTACATCTGGGTCAGGCAGCCTGCGTAGGGGATGGATGGATCTTGGCTCAGCATGTTGTGCAACAATTTGGGAATGGTCACTGAAGAGAAACAGATATCAGACAGAGACAAATTGCTGAGAAACAAATACATGGGAGTGTGGAGTTGAGAGTCCAGGCGAATCAGGAAAATGATGAGGAGGTTCCCCAGGACGGTGGTAAGATACATGGCCAGGAACAGGGCAAAGAATAGGTTTTGTTGCTCTGGCTCAACCGGCAGGCCCTGGAGGAAGAAGTATGAGATGACAGTTTGATTTCTTCCTGTCATGGTCTGTGTCCAGTACCTTTAGGAAAAAAATAACAGTGTCCATTAAAAATCTGAATGAAAATGAAGATATTTCTATGATATATGGTCTGCTAACTGTTCTGCAATAATTTATTTCATTCTCATTATTTGTAACAACACTCTCTGTTACCACAAATATATCACCAAATATAAGCCACTTTTCAAACTTATTTTCTTATTTTTCATTAATTAACATGTCACAATATTCCTCCCTTCGAATCTCTTATCTTCTATGTGATCACACTGGTTCTTCTGATACTTCCCTGGGCACTTATTCTCAAAAGCTGTGATTGGTTTCTACTCTAACAGGTTTCGTTTTTTGTGTTTGTTTGTTTGTTGTTAATCCTCATCTAAGAATATATATATATATATATATATATATATATATATATATATATATCAGAGAGAGAGAGAAGCGGACGGGAAAGGAAGAGACAGAGAGAGGGAAACATCGGAGTGAGAGAGACCCATCAATTAGTTGCCACCCGCATGCACCCCGACGAGGGGCCGGGGATCGAGCCTGAAACCGAGGTACCTGCCCTTGACCAGAATCGAACCCAGGACCCTTCAGTCCACAGGTTGATGCTCTATCCATGAAGCAAAATTGGCTAGGGCTCTAACAGTCTTTTTTGTTGTTGTTGTTGAGAACATTAGCTGGTATTCAGTCTTTTTATTTTTATTGTTGACACTATTACAGATGTCCCTCACCTCCCCTTTTTACCCACCTTCCCCCAGCCCTGGCTCCCCCTTCTCTCCGGCCATCACCACACTGTTGCCTGTGTCCATGAGCTATGCATATATGTTCTTTGTCTCATCTCCTCACCTTCTTTCATCCAGTCCCTCCCTCACCCACCTTCCCTCTGACAGCTGTCAGTCTATTCCATGTATCCATGCCTCTGGTTCTATTTTGTTCATCAGTGTATTTTGTTCATTAGATTCCACATATAAGTGAGGTCATATGGTATTTGTCTTTCTCTGAATGGCTGATTTTGCTTAGCATAATGCTCTCCAGGTCCATCCATGCTGTTGCAAAAGAACTCCTTCTTTTATAGCCATGTAGTAGTCCATTGTGTAAATGTACTATATATTGGTGTTTCTTTGGGCTTTTTCTTAAACACTATTTCTTCCTAAGTCTCCATATACAGCCCGAAAGAGCTTGCACATCCCATGGCATCAATTGCCATATAAATCTCATGGGTAAAATTCTGCCACCTTCAGAATTGCATCATTAATTGTTTAGTGATTATCTCCCGATGTAATATCACAAGCATCTTCAGCTCAACAGATCCCAAATGAAATTCATAATCTCACCCTGCCCCTCTCCCGACCCACTCCTCCAAGTCTCTCACATCTCAGTAAAAGAAATTCAGACCCAAGTCATCAACCTCCCAAGTCTCCACAGATAAGGTGAGAACCCGCTGCTAAGTCCCCACAGCACTCAGTCCCATTGGGATTATTTGCTTATAGCTGTCTTCCCTACTGGATCATAAACTCCTTGCAGGAAAGGCCATAAACTGCAGCAGGGCCAGCACCTGGCACAGTGCCTCGATGTAGCTGGTGTTTCATAAATATTGGCTATGCTTCAGTCTGAGACATGCATCCTTCCAACTTAAAGACAGCGAACTCCTGTTAAGTTAGAATACCTACTCCCACTAAATCCTCTCAGAACAAGAGCTGACGAGTATTGGGCACTTTATTACAGAATTCCCAGATGTAATCTCAGACTTATAAAAATATTAGACTACTTCAACCACACTACTCTTTATCAGGAATAGAGAACCCAGGATATACATCCACACTGTCATTCCCTGCTTGTGCTGATATCCACAGTACATGATGACATTGCTGTGAAAAATAAACCTGATGGAGAGGTTTTGTAATTGCGGGCGGGGGGAGGGGGAGAAAATGAAGGAATAAAGATAATTTCTACCCTGGGGACCTCTAGTTCTTCTCCACATATCCATACCTCAGAATGTGCCTCAGAGCTGATGAAGCCGAGGAGCATTAAGGGATATGGGCTGAGTCGAACTGCTGGGATTTCCATCCTGCTGGTGCTGCTTAACTGAGCCACATTAATAATTTTTTAAAGGTAGACATAATGTGTTGGCTTTGCAATAGAGAAAACCATCAAGTGAAGTTTCATATACCTCGTGTCTCAGAATTTTACAGCCTTTAAAACAAGTGGGACCCACCTCTGGTGTTAAGAGTTTCACTAGGAACCGCAAGCCAGAGAGCCAGCACTTGCAAGCTGCTGCCACCAATCAGGCTTCTGTGCTTTGGCTGCTCAATGATGCCTTGTCCTCTTAACCTGGTGAAGCAGTAGTTAACTGCACATGAGAGTAGTGCTTCTGAAAATGTAATATGCATGTAAACTACCTGTTAAAAGCTGGTTTTGATTTAGTGAGTCTGTGGTGGTGCCTAAAATTCTACATTTTATAAGCACAAATTTTATATTTGGTGATGCCAATTCTGCTGGTCTGTGCACAACACTCTGAGTAGCGAGAACATGCAACACATTTTAAAATACAGATTACTGAACCCTCCCCCAATAAATGTAATCAGAATGTCTGGGGAAGGAGAGCCAATCTAAAATATCTTAATTCCTTATGTAATTCAAATACAAGGCGTTCCAAAAATGTATATACACACTTTAGCAGCTGATAGTTCAATTTTGAAAGTGAAATGTATTTTAATAAACACTGCCTTTATAATTATTCAAAGTGTGTGTATGCATTTTGAGGACACTCTCTCTATATATGGTCAGTCAAGGATTAAGAACCTCTGTATTGAAACGCTTGCCTCACACAGATGTCTGTTGTTGAAATGATACAATCTTAAGAGATACATTACCTAGTAACATTTATGAATTCTATCATTAAAACCGGTGAACATCAGTCAAAATATTTCTAGAATATGAACAAATCTTGAAAGGCTGAGATGTGGAGAATGATTATTACACTTGAAAACCTATCCTGCAGAACAACACAAGACCCTCTGATTAGAAGGACCCTACATGACCAGCTCATTCATCCTTTGTCCAACTTACCCAGTCTGTCTGAGGGTGATTACAGGACCCTGGCCTGATATCCTGCTCCCTTTTATTCACTAAGGCATGTGAAATAACAGCCTCTGTAGTCATCACCTGTGTCTGCAACATCCCTTCTCACTTCTCCCATCCTCACCTCTGTGGACCTAAGGGGCCCTGCATCTCAGAGGAGGCTAGATCCTGGAGGAACTCATTAAAGACAAAGTAAATATGTAGGACTAATGCTCTCAGAGTCCTGAAACAGTGACTGGTTATAATCAGTGATCATTACCTGACTACAGTTTGGGGCAGTAATGGCGACACGCGACATACTTCTTGTGTATCACTTCAGAGGTGACACGCGAACTCATTTTTTTTTTTGGTTGATTTTTCTTTGTTAAATGGCATTTAAATATATAAACTAAATATCAAAGATATAAATCTTTGTTTTACTATGGTTGCAAATATCAAAAAATTTCTATATGTGACACGGCACCAGAGTTAAGTTAGGGTTTTTCAAAATGCTGTGGCACGCCAAGCTCAAAAGGTTCACCATCACTGGTTTGGGGGAAGATAAGAATGGTGGGAGAGAAGCTATGTACAGACGATTAAACACTATCTGTTTAATGAACATTAGGCCTGTGGGGCTGGAGCCTACACTTTCAGAGGTGAAGGAAAATGGTTGGAGAAGCCAACTAGCAGGGACCAGAGTGTAAATATCCTAAAATATCTTAGGAGTGTAGGAGGCTTTACCTGGTAGGCAATCAGAAAAAAGTGCCACGAAAGACATATTTTGGAAAGATTCCCAAGGTGGAAGAATCTCTTACTATAATCCAATTTCCCATGAATATACCCAAGGGGAGAGATACATCTGCGGCTAACAAGGATTTGACTTCTATTACCTAACCATATGCAGACACATGGAAAGGACAAGAATAAGATACTCTCTCCCAGATTATGCTCAATCTTCCTCAGGCCAAGATAGAAGAGAAACTCAGATTTGCATTCCATTAAGGCACATCTAGCTTCTTACCCATCTAGGAAAACCTAAACAGCACCCCACCACTACCATTATCTCTACTACTTTACAGATGTGTCAGATTACCTCATTCCAGCTCCTCCTTACCCTGCAGTTGATCACAAGGCCATAGCTAAGGGTATAACCTTCCATACCTATTCCATCTTCACTTTGTCATCACCTCAGCTGAATGGGGTTATTTACATTCAACCTTCATTCCTTGGCAATCTGAATCCTCAATGTTATTGCCTTTGAGTTGTTATAGTTTTTAAATTAACTTTTACTAAGTGGTACCCCAAAGAAACTCCTAGGTATCCAACATGGTCTTTCCTTTTCTCATGAAGAGAAACCCAGTTTTTGTGGGGGGTTTTTGTTAATGTGGATTGAATTACCCAGACAGTTTAGTAACTCCTTTGTTTGCCTGTTGGTTCAGTGACCCAAAATGGCCAAGTGACCATCTCAGCTTCCAGTAAAAGAATCACTGGAGCAGTATGTACAAGTGTTCCTCCCACCGGAGCTGCATCGGATGCTTCTTGTGGATCACTTCAGATTCTCTGACCTAATTTTCATTCCAGCCAGTTCTGCACAGATTCAACCAGCTTCACATAGATACAACTTGACAGCATTACCTCAGGCCTGCTCTACCTGCTTCTTTTGTCCTGCCATTCCTACCATGGGGTTTCTCTGATTCCCTGAAGTAGAATATCATGGGAGGTCAGCTTAACACTCATACACACACAACCTGTAAGTGTAAGGGTGTTAATTTATCTTTATTGTATTACAATAAAGTATTACAGATGTTCCTTTTTTTCCCCATTGACCCCTTCTAGTCCACACTATTATCTGTGTTCATGGGTTATGCATATAAATTCTTTGGTTAATCTCTTCCATCCACCTTATGTAACAGATGCTGAGAGATGTTTAATATATGCTTCTCCTGTTTTCACTTAGGTGGATGGTCCTATCATGCATTTCATCAAGGCTTATTCCTTCCTGGTGGTGGCCAACTCAGTAAGCCACCCCACTATTGGTTCTCCCTTTTTCCTTACTTACCGCCTCTACTGTCACTTCTCACATGAGATAATATTCCCAAATAAACTACTAGCAAATAAGACATTATCTCAGTCTCTGCTTTTTGGGCAACCCAAGCTATGACAGAAATCTAAGATCTCTAAAACAGGAGAGCCCAAAATTGTGAGGGTGGGAAGCAAAAATTCTGTGAGTATATTACTTGATCTGATAATGACAGAAATTGGTCCTGCCACCACATCCCTTAATTCCCAGACTCATGAATCATGGCTATGGGGGAAAGAGCATCATATATGGGTTCCTGGTTCAAAGTATATACCATATTCTATAGGACTTTACACCAATATTTCTGGATGAAATCTCCCAGCTGTCACAACTGAACCTTTGTATAGGCAGTAGCCTTAAAGCTAGAAAAGAACATGCTATCATCCTCTGCATCCTCCTTTCATGCACCTTCCAGGGGATCCATCCACCTTGATTGTACTTGGTTGATGCACAGAACAGTGAGCAACAGAGATTTAATGAATGAGGGCAGAAAGAGAATGTACAGAGGAAAGGCAAGAGTGCAGATATGTTTCAGAAGAACAAGGCTGGGGAAATAGAGAATTAAGGAAATTAGGTACACATATACACACTAGAGGCCCAATGCACGAAATTCATGGAAGGGGCTTGGCCCTCACAGCCCCAGCTTCGTCTGGATGTGGAACGTCATCCTGAAGGACATTCAGAAGGTCGTTCGGCTATCTGGTCTAATTAGCATATTGTGCTTTTATTATAGATAACAAGAAATGTGCACGATTTTATTTTTTTAATATATTTTATTGATTTTGTACAGAGAGGAAGGGAGAGGGATAGAGAGTTAGAAGCATCGATGAGAGAGAAACATTGATCAGCTGCCTCCTGCACACCCCCTACTGGGGATGTGCCCACAACCAAGGTTCATGCCCTTGACCAGAATCGAGCCTGGGACACTTGAGTCTGCAGGCTGATGCTCTATCCACTGAGCCAAAACAGTTAGGGCGAAATGTGCAAGATTTTAATCAACAAATTTATAAAACTTTACTAAAAGACTAAGAGAAGGTCTAAGTAAATAAAAATAAAATACTCCTTAATGAGAAGATTTACTATTAAAACTTTGTCCACTCTCCCCAGTGTAATTTATAAATTTGATGCAATCCTAATCAAAATTCAGCAGGGCTTCTTTTATTAAATTTATTGGGGTAATGGTTAATAGGATTACATGGGTTTTGAGGTGTACAATTCTGATACATCATCTGTATATTGCATTGTGTGCCCATCACCCAAAATCAAATCTTTCATCATTGGATAAAGAAGATGTGCTACGACTATATAATGGAAAACTACTCAGCCATAAGAAAAGAGAAATACTGCCATTTGTGACATGGATGGATTTTGGGACTATCATGGTAAGCAAAATAAGTCAGACAGAAAAAGTTAAGAAACACATGATTTTACTCACATGTGGGATATAAAACTGAAAGCAACAAATGAAAAACAAACAAAAATTCATAGACACAGACAACAGTATGGTGTTACCAGAGGGAGGGGAGGTGGGGTAGTAAAGGGTAAAGGGAGCTAAATATATGGTGTCCAACAGGATTTTTAAAAGACTTTAGGGAGATACCTGTAAGAATCCCTAATAAATCAATCAAAAAGTGTTTAAAATAGACATGCTTGCACATTTGATTTTATAATAAACATGGTATTTCAAATCAATATGAAAATGATGTACTATTCAAGATATGGTGTTGAAATAATTAGCCACCTATTTGGGGGAAAAAAAAGAAAGTTAAACCTCTATGTTTGCAATCTTCATAAAGGTAACTTCTAAATGGATGAAAAAAATATCCTCGGGAGAGGATTAACAAAAAATAAATGAATGAAAAAGCAAAATATATAAAATAGGATTAGAAAAAAATAAAAACTTTAGCATAAAAAACTTTAAATATTTTCCATATCGTTTCCAGTGGTTCCAGTATCACTTATTGAATAGTTTCTCTTTTCCACTGATTTCAGATGCTATCTTTATCATTAAGTTCTCTATATACTTGAGGCTATTTTCCTACTTTAAATTCTGTTCCATTGATCTGTCTATTCATAAACCAGTACCATATTTTTCATGAACAAATATGCTTTAATACATGCTGGTTTTAAAATGTCTGTCATTTCTTTGAACTCTTTCCTTCAAATGGTGGAGCCTAATTCCCCTCTTCTTAAATGTGGTCACAAATAGACTGTAGTACACTGATGTGACTTCCAAGGCTAGATCATAAAAAGGATAGCTTCCACCTGGATAACTATTAGATCACTCACCCTAGGGAAGCCAGCTACCATATCATGAGGACACTCAAGCAGCCCTTTGTAAAGGTCCACATAGTAAGAAACAGGCCTCCTTCCAACAGAAAGCACCCCTTGGCAGTCATTTGCATCAGCCACCATACCATGCAAGTGGGTCCTCCTAAGAGACCACAAGCCAAAACTGCCCAGCCAAGTTACTCCTGGAACGCTGGCCCACTGGAAGTGTGAGAAGAATACTTATTGTTTTAAGCCACTAATTTGGGGGTGTCGGGATAATTGGCTAGGCAGAAATAAATAATATATTTAAGGCTTTATAATATACAACAAAACTATTGTCTATTGTTGTTTTTGGAGTTTTCTTGACAATTTCTTTTTTTTTTCTTACACAATCTTTATTTTCAGCTTGGCGTGTGTGTGTGTGTGTGGGTGAGAGAGAGAGAGAGTGTGTGTGTGTGTGTGTGTGTGTACATAGAGGAAATTACATGCTACAAATTAATTTGAGAAAAACATATTTTATTTCTATCCAAGAAAATTATTTTTCCATTTGTCCAAGTCTTTATTAAATATTAATTTACTTCATTAATATTTTAAAGTTTTATTCATAGATTTTCCATATTTACCATTTAGTCTTAATTAGTATTAGAATTTTTTCTATTTTAAATGGTATTTTTATCCATTTTACACTCTAATGTTTATGGGTCACTTAAATACTATCTAACTAATGATTTATGCATATTAAGTTTATTAAATTATCTCATTTTTTGCAGTAGTTTCTCAGTTGATTTTCTTAGGTTTTCCATGTATACTATTATATCATCTGCCAGTAGCAAAAATTCTTATGTCTCAATTTTTTATCTAAAGTATTCTCTGGGACCCAGATTATAAATTCCATAAGTTCAGAGATTTTTGTTACTTTGTTCTTTGTCTCCAGCACTTGAAACACTGCTTGGCACAGAGTATGTGCTCACTAAATAAGTGAAGTAATTAAATAAACTGCATAAACTAGCAGCTCCAGTACAGTGCTTAATAACAGTACTAATAGTGGGCACCCTTGTCATCTTGTTCCTGACATTAGTGGGAATGTCTCTATATTTCCCCATTAAGTTTGATGTTGAATTTGGGGCTAATTCAAATGTATTATTATCTTATGTTAAGTAAGTATCTATTTCCACTACACTGAACATTTTTATCTGAAATGGTTATTGAATTTTAGCAAATGTGCTCTTTTTATGAAAGACAGTAACATTATTTTTTCAAAAACTCTTTACACATTTGAAAGCATTTAAATATTTTAGTTCAACAACTGAAATACAGAAAAGCAATAGCTATAAAACTGTGCAGATGCTAATTTAAACAATAACAGAAAAGTGCTTTAAGTTATAGTATTTAAACTTCACTATTTAAATTTCATTCATTACATTGGTATAATATCTCATCTCAGTATCTACAATTTTGACAAATGCTTGAAAAGTTTTTTGTTCAGAAACAGATGCTGGTCTGACAGAAACACATTTGAAAATATTATTTTTCTGGTCATAGTTTCCAACACACCTATGAACTCGGCCTCTAATCAGTCTTGGAAGTTCACGATCCTGTTTTTAAAAAGATAAATATCAGTAGTCATTTATTACTTCATCTAAATTTCAACTGTTTGAAACTATATGACAAACTAAATATGCTATACTCTCTTACCTGATTTCGGGCCCCACTGCTGACAAGACCATGACAGCTGGAATTATGAGTGCCCTGTCACAGAGCAAAGACCTTTACTTGGGTAGGGCTTCTTACAAGCTAGCAAACTGCTGCTCCTTAAAAGACTGACTGATTCTCAATGTAATGGCACATGAATTACTCACTTCTAAAAGACTGCCAGAGTTCTACTTTCAACAGATGGCAGAAAGGTAGTTCATACCAACTCTCCAAGAACAACTGGAATAGCTGGGTGAAATACTTAAAAACCTCCTCGTAGATTTCAGAGAGATACTAAGGCAATGAGGAATTACAGACTCCATCTGGGAAAGGAGAGGAGTCCAGAATGGGGCCTGATATTTGGGGATGCTTTCCCCTTGAGGTATCTGTCAATCATAGTCAAGGCAGTGAGAGTCTAAGAAACTGAGCAGAGCTTTTGACAGGCTCATGGGGGAAAAACAGAATCAGAGGCTCATAAGAAAAAGAGATTCTGGTAACCACCCCCATCCATCCCAGACTTAGGATTGGGAACCAAAAGGGCTATGTCTTAATGGGACTAACAAACCAGAAAAAAGATCATCCAGCATCAGAGCCTCTTGATCATGAGTATATTTAAACTATTCTGGGATTGCTTTCACTAAATTGTCATAAAAAGCATTAACTATAAGGAAAGATGTTGATTACTGCTAAAAGAGCTATATTAAAGTGAAGAATTTCTGTTCCTCAAAAGCCACCATTAAAAGTTAAAAAGCAAACCATGAAGTATAAGAAAATATTTGCAATATACATAATGGACAAAGAACTTGTACCAAGAATAGTATTTTTTAAAATCTCCTATAAATCAATAACAAAAATACAAATAATTCAATAGAAAAAAAGTCCATGAACCTTAGCCGATTTGGCTCAATAGAGCACCAGCCTACGGACCAAAGGGTCCCTCAGTTTGATTCTAGTCAAGGGCAGGCTCCTCCCTGGCTCAGGCACTGGTCAGGGCGCATGCAGGAGGCAACCAATCGATGTGTTTCTCTCACACTGATGCATATGTCTTTCCCTCTCTCACCAACTCTCCCTAAATATCAATGGAAAAATATCCTTGGGTGAAGATTAACAACAACGAAAGGAAGGGAAGGGAAGGGGGAAGGGAAGAGGGAAGGGAAGAGGAGAAAAAAGAAGGAAAAGAAAAGAAAAAGAAAATAAAAGAAAAAAGAAAGAAAGAACATGAGTCCTGAATAGGCTTTACAAAAGAAGGTATCTAAATGGCCAGTAAGTATATAAGATGCTCAACTTCATTAGTCACTGGGAACTGTAGAGAAATGAGATAGCACTAAACACTCACTAGAACAGCTAAAATAAAGAAGACTGACATACTAAGTGTTGAAAAGAATGAAAGAAACTACACTCACCTATACTGATTGTAAGTGTGTAAATTGGCACAACCCTTTGGAAATTTCTTTGGCAGTAACTACTGTATTAGACCATAGACATGCACTATGATGCAACAATTTTACTCCTAGGTGTATACCCAACAGAAATGCATGCATATGCACAAGAGACATATACAAAAATGTTCAGAGCATTACTCACAATAGCAAGAAATCTGGAAATAATCCAGATGCCAATCAATAGTAGGATGGAAAACTAAACCGTGGTATATTCAAACAACAGAACATTCTACATATAAATATAACTAAATGAACTATAGCTACATACAAAAATAAAGATGAATCTTACATTGTGTTCAGTAAAAGAAATAAGACATAAAAGAAAACATACCAGGTGATATTTATATTTATTTATTTATATAACGCTTTAATAGAGGCAGAATTAATTTATGACATTAAAAGTTAGGAGACAGGAGGTAGTGAAGGGGAGGAAGCACAAGGATGCATGGAGTAATAACAATGTTCTATTTCTTAACCTGGTAATGTTCACTTTGAGATACGTCACAGAATTGTACAGTTATGAGTTGTACACTTTGTTGTATAAAGACTTTTGTTTTAAAAAGTCTTAAGACTAGAAAATAATAAACACTCAAGATAATTTAGAAATTAATAACCTGACAATTACTTTTTCTTAATCATCTACTATGTGTCAGAAATGCTATATATTCATGTGTTATTACCTAAGCTCCAAAACACCTTTTCAAAGTGAAAACTAGTCTCCTCACTTTACAGATAAAACAACTGAAGCTCAGAAAGTTTAAGTAGCTTACTCAAGGTCATAAAGCTAGTAAACAGTGGAATAAAAACTAGAATCCATGTCTGATTTCAGAACTACAGTCAATTTCAGAATTAATGCCAAACTCACAAAGTATGTAAGTCATATAAGGCCTCCAGACTTCCTTTGTCACCCCATTCTTCATCACCAAGCCTCTTCCTTATATCCCAGCCCACTCTTTGCCTTCCCCCAACCTCAGGACTACTATCTTAACCCCCATCACTTACTAACTCTACACTCTGATAACTATAAACTACTTGCAGTTTCCTATACAATCCAGGCTCTCTCTCAGCTTCTTGCCTTTGAATATGCTGCTCTCTCAATTTAGCGTGCTTTCCTCCCTACCTCTCTTTTCCCAAACACACTTTGGTTATTTAGTCCTTAAATATCTAAAATAAGGTTACTACATTCTTTTAATCATTTCCTGATCTTCCTATCCACTTTTATAGCACCCTGCACATATCTCTAGCATACCATTTATCATACCACAATGTAACATTTATATAACCGTCTTTTACTGAGATTACCATCCCTTTGAAAGAGCCATTTACCATTCATATTCCAATTTGTATCTGTTGCATCTAGCACAGGGCCAGGCACATAGTAGGCTCTCCATATTAGTTAAACAAATAATTGTAAAATCATAACTAAAACCAAACAAAATGTTGAAAGTACAACTAAAGTGTTAACATCATTTCTACTACAATGCAATTACAGTCTACATTTGTATGTTTTGTTGGCATAGGCTTTGCAAAGAACACTTAGACAAATACTCACTATTTCATAAAATACACAAGGTAAAGTATTTTTCCCATCTCTCATAAGAAAAGTCTTTGAATAATATGGTCCAGGTGTAACAGCTGAATCGAGAACACCTAAGTAACATTAAAAAAGGGTAGGGGGAATCATTAATGGCAAATGCAAATAAAATTTAATAAAGAGAAGTTGATATTTAAATAACTATTCCCATACCAACTCTCTCATAGTTTTATTTATACAATAAGAAAGAAGACATTTAAAGAGGAAAAGATATTTCTGAAACTGTTTTATACTAAGGGAAAGAAAATTTCTGGCCTTCTCCAACTAAGGAACAGGTCATATGCCAAAGTTCATGCAACTGACAATAGCTGGCCATCTGAATCTATCTCTTAGAATGTATTCTATAGAATGGTTAAATACCCAGATCAGACTATTACATAATAATAATGAAATACACACATACAACTAATAAGCATTGTGGTTTAATGAAAAAAACAAACATTGAATTAAAATCAAAAGGCATGCATTTGAGTCCCAGTTCTTCCACATAATAAATTGAGAAATTCGTTTTAAACTCTTTCAAATCTGTCTCATCTATAAAATGCAAATAATTATGTTTATCTCAAGAAAGTATCAAATGAGAGCATTTATTCCTTTAACAGCCACCTGCTGAAAACTGATAATGAACATTTGTTATTTTGAGGTCAGCCTCCATTTCCCCTATTAATACCTAGATTTTCCTTTAGAAAACCTCTCCTGTGCTATTCTTAGCCATATAATTTGAAATGAATTTGTCCCCAACCCCAAATGCAGGAGTGAGCTGAGATGGACTTAAACCAATTAGTGTATCCCATTCCCCAGCTTCAGACCACAGACAGGGTTTAGGTGATGGACTTGGTACCAGTCAGAAAATTATATGCAGGAGGTCATTTGCTAGCCTCTGGAAAAGAGCAACCAAAAGAAATCATTGAAGAATGTGGCACTGTGGTATAAGGATGGGTGGTATAAACAACTTTGATAAGCAACTTAAAGCCAAAAGGAAAGAGTCAGAAGCTGCTGAACAGGCCACAGTTGGAGCTCCAAGATAAAGACAATATTGTGGCAGGACAGAAAATGGCTAAATCCAAAAACATAATGCTGGCTGAAAATGCAAGCTGTGTATTTTAAAGCACAAACATCAATTAAAAGTCCACATAAATTTATGAAATCACATATATATAGTAATATTATAAAAGCATGGACAGGAAAGATACCACAGTGATTATCTCTAGAGAAGAAAAATGGACAGGAGTTTCACATGTATAAGATGGGAATATGGGTATTCTCTATATTTTTCTGTACATTTAGAATATTTCATAATTTAAATTAAATATTTATTTTACTTAAACTATTGAAAGAAGTCTGTTCTGAATCTCTTTTACTTGTTTATCTCTTCATTCTAATAAAATCAAATTCCAGAAACACTCTATAAAACTCTTCCACTTTTAAATATTAATTTAGGAAACATTATTTATAGGGTGTTAATATCAGTAAAGGGTTCTTTACAAAAGTTCTTTCAGAGTAGTTAAAATATGATTGAATTTATACACAAAATTACTACTGGATTTAGTCAAGTATAGTAGAAATAACACTAGATTGAGAATAAGGAACTTAGATCCATTTTTGCTGTTGACTAGCTTTGTGATTTCAGTCAAGTCTATTTTATTTGCCCCATTTCCTCACAAACTTCAAGGGTTGAGTTAGATTACTTGTAATAATCTTTTCAGTTTTAACATTATGAATCAGAAGAATACTGCATAAATAATCAAATACATCAAGTCACAAATCAATGACAGATCCAGGAACTAAAAAAAAAATCCTAATTAACTAATATCTCCTTGTGCAAGATATTTTTTCTTTAAGATCTCATAGGTATTCCTATCGACATTGAACACTATTATCTAATAGTACTACGTAAGTATTTTTGAAGTTTTATACCTACCCAATATTTCAAAAAGAAGTACAGTTTTGGGGGTATGTTCACGCCAGTACTTCATGCTTTCAATAACTGCTGATACAATTCTTAAAGAATGATCTTTTTCCTTAATCTTTAACTGATACAGTGAGGCATCCTTTTGAAAACATAAAATGATAGTATTAGAAAAACAGTCATATTTTCCATCACACTTTCACTTTCTTTGTAAGGATTCTAGGGGTTTATAATAGGAACATGTATAAAATATGTAAAAGAACTATTGAAAATTTTAGTAGTTACTCCCATAAATTAAAGGCATCATTAGCACTTTATAGGAGGAGAAACTAGGATACATTTGGAAGCAATCAAGAAGAAAATTATTTCTATGGGCATCCTTTGGTTCATTCATTTGTTGAATATTTTTTTAAATGTCGTGTACCAAACCTGTGATAAATATAGCTGAAAAGAACACAATTCTTTTCCTTAATGTTCTCATCCTCTAGGAGGGGAATCATTCATTCATTCGCTCACTCAAAAAGTACAAATTGGTACCTACTATGTGCCAAACTAGCTAATGAGGAAACAACAGTGAACAAAACAGACAAGATATACCCTCATAGATTTTGACATCCAGTGGGAAATTCAGAAAATAAACAATAAATATATAACAGAATGTTAGGAATTTATATATCTTATACATTTGAAAAACAGGATAAAAAGCTAAAGAGAGACAGATAATTATTTTAAATAGGTTGTTGAGTAAGGACTATGGGAATAGAAAGTGTAAAAGGCCCTGAGATGGAATGTGTTTGACATTTTTAAAGATCAACTAAGAATACAATGTGTTAAGATACTAATTTTTAGAGGATGGTGGCGGCACTTTCCTTTGTGAGGGCAAAGCATATCTAAGAACACGTGATGGGACATTGTTTCCCAACTATAATTACCTTTCCTCCCTCTCCCCCTCTTAACTAAGGTATGAATGTCTCCTATAGAGGAGTACTGCCATAATGAGCCACTTTTATGAAGGTCACTATGTTGTATCATTCTTATTTATAAGGAAACCTAAGGTTGAGAACCACTATATGACATGCTATTTTAGTCAGATTTCCAGTAGGGAAAAAGAATTTACCTCAAATGAAAAGACTGCTCACAGACATGTGGGCAGAACAAATCTATGACACTTAAGCACTCAAAAACTAACAACAATACAAAACTTTTACCACTCGTTGGCTGAAAGGACAAGGGGAGGAAATGAAATTACCAAACCTGTGAAAGCTAGACTCTTGAAGGGACTATATGATGCAGGGACACAGCTACTGCCAGTGACACTACATTTAAGCCGGGAGGACATAGAAAAACCCAACCTCTCTCCTCACCCTTTGATGTCCTGCCAGTGACTCCCACTGGCTGACCCCTAACAGAAGTCAGCTAAGGGATCCTAAGATGATGCACTATGTAGTACAATTCAGCTTTCCAGAGGACAGAGGGTAAACAATCCATTGGGCCAGGGGACAGGGAAGGAAGACAGCAAACCTGCTATATAGTATAGACATTTGCAAAGAACAATAACAGTAAAGAATGGAAACAGGAAGTAAGGCTGAAGGAAGTACAAATATAGGAAGAACATAAGCCAAAGCAGAGTCATATTATCATGTATATCATGTTTAGAGAATTGTGAATATCTGAAAATGGCAAGTGCATTGCAGAATTAGTGGAATATGAAACATGAGGTTAGAGGTAAAATAAAACCAGATTATAGAGCAAAGGTCAGCAAACTACAGCTTGTAGTCCATATCTAACCTGCTGTGTTTTTGTAAATTTTTATTGGAACACGCCACACTCATCCATTTATGTATTGTCTATGGCTGCTTTTAAGCTACAATGGCAGAGTTGAGCGGTACAGCTGAGCAGTTGCAAGAGAGACCATGTGGCCCATAAACAAACAATATTGTATTTACCCTCTGGCCCTTTATAGGAAAAGGTTGCTGACCCTTGTTACTTTGACTGACATATGAAGAGCTTGGAGAACTTCTGCAAGCAATGGATAAACTGTCCTCATCTCAATGATTAGTAAACAGTGAAATTCAGAACCCAGTAGGACACAAAAGCAACTATGAAAAGAAGCAGCCGTTCACAACCTCTACAGAAATATTTTAGAAACTAACATTCATTCACTCCAATTGACCTGCCTGCCATGGGATTGATTTCAAATATTCTTATCACTGTACTTATCTAAATATTTATTTTATTTTTTACATGTAAATACAAAAATGTAAATAATTCATACTTTAAAATTTACCTTGAGAGCGTTTTCTTCTGGAATATCACCTAATGTTTTTTTCTTGAATTGATTTTGTTGGATATTGGGCTTAAATGCCTGTAATGTACTGTTTTTTCCTAGACCTCTCATTGTGGAGCCAGGTGTTTTTGAAGAGTGTGCTTGTCTGAGTACTTCACATTCTCCTTGGTGAGGTAAGTTAGGAGGCTGAGATACTCTTAGCTGTTTCTGTTGTTGCACTCCCAAACTCCCTGGAGAAGAATTTATTCCATCATTTGCCGCTAGGTTTGTTCTTTTGCATTGAGGCCTAAAATCACTTCTATCCCAAGTTTTGAAGCTGGTATTTTTGTTGCCATCTCTGTAGCTGGAATAGTTTTTTTAAATTAGTATTAGCTTTTGTTTCCATTTACATTTTCTTAATTTAAAAATTAATAATTAATTCTTATTTCTGAACTAGAGGACCAACGAATCTGTGCACCAGTGGGGTACCTCAGCCTGGCTGATGGGGAGAGGAGGCCAGCCATCTGGCTGGGGAGGGACGGCGGGAGAGCTCCAGGGCATGTCCAGCCCATCTCGCCCAGTCCAGATGGGCCAGACCCCAGCAGCAAGCTAACCTACGGGTCAGAGCATTTGCCCTCTGGTGGTCAGTGCATGTCATAGTGAGTGGTCGAATGGTCGAACGAACTGTCAGACATTTAGCATAGGCTTTTATTGTATAGGATAATTTTCCTGGAAATGTCACAAGAGGGCAAATAATACAACTCATCTCTTTTAGGAAAATCATTTGTAACCAGATATAAATACAAATTGTATAAGATCTGAAGTTTGTATAATTTGGGGAGCCTTCTTAAGAAAAATAAGTACAAAATTTGGTATGAAAATAATGAGAAAATAAATAAAAAATAATTTCAAAATTTTAAAAGGTGATAAAAACCACAAACATCACAATATTCAGGAAAAATATTATTAGTATTATGATTAATTACCTGATATACCTCAATAAGACATTTTTCGTACACTGATCACCTCTTCATATAATAGCAATTTTATTTTCAAGAGAAAGAACAAAAATAACTTTGTCTTCTCTCTCTATGGCTGGGGAAATTACTTTTTTTTTTTTTTAAATATATTTTATTGATTTTTTACAGAGAGGAAGGGAGAGAGATAGAGAGCTAGAAACATCGATGAGAGAGAAACATCGATCAGCTGCCTCCTGCACATCTCCCACTGGGGATGTGCCCGCAACCCAGGTACATGCCCTTGACCGGAATCGAACCTGGTACCTTTCAGTCCGCAGGCCGACGCTCTATCCACTGAGCCAAACCGGTTTCGGCTGGGGAAATTACTTTTATTATTCATAGTTTAGAAAAGTTTCTTTCAGCTTCACAATTCCTTACTGGTAATAGCACATCTGCAACTTCCTCCAACATTTTTGCTCAGGAGGTACTCCTAGCCTGGACAAGCCCGCTTCAGTAGTCAATCCAGCCTAGCCAGATCCTCAATATCCCAACTAGACCATGAGGCCTAAGTTGTAGTGGCTCCTGAGCAGGGCAGGGAGCAGTGTCCCACTCAGATTCTTCTCTTCAGAGACAAAGATAGGGTCCAAGAGGTCAATAAGATCCCCCCAGACAAGCTGTTGTTGGGGGTAGATGGATGTGAAGGTAAAGCCTAGATTCTGAACCTAAACATAGAACCAGTTAAAATATCTTCAGCGGGTTATGAACTGCCTAGTTGAGTTTTCAAATGTTTTCTGTTCCTGGATTTTCTGTTGTTTTATTCTAACTGTCTGACAAATTACCTATTATTTCAAACTGGATTATCTAATATTGGGTGACTGCCCAGATTATAATCTATTACCTAATTCTCAGTCTAATGCCTATCACAATAGACTTTCTCCTAGCACCTGCAGCTGAAACTAGGCCTCCAAAAACCATCTCAAAACTATTAATAGGCCTAGTTTCAAGCCCTAGTCCTGAAGAAAGTAACTGAATGGTCCTGAGGAAATTAGCATAATAATAAAATCAAAACTCATTTTTAAAAGTGAAAATATTGTTTTGATGTATTTATTAACAACTTTATTAAGTTTCCCCTTTTTAAAAATATATCTTTAATAAGATTCAGGGTAATATTAACTTCATAAGGTTGTTGTCAGAATTAAAATAGCATAAATAATAGTAAAAAGCATTAAATAATTACTAATATATATGTTTGATGCACTTTTTCCAATACTTTGTTCCCCAAATTAATACACAGCTATTTCTGACTCTTTGCCTATTTTCAATTAGATCACTAATAATCTATAGAAAAATCATAAATTCATGGTGATCAATATTGGTGGAAATTTCATTATAACATGAAGAAATCTTTGGAAATATAATCACTGCCAAATTTACCTAAAGTCTTTTCAACTTCTTTTATAAAATGTAACTAATATTGCTATAGTTGTTGGTAAGCATAGAAATTTCCTAAATGTAATTCTGTCTAAGAAAGGAGGAAGACATAAAGAAGAGAGGGAGAAAGGGAGAGGAGAAGGAATAGAAAAAGAAAGAAATCTTAAGTAGACTTACCTCCAACCACTCTTGCTCCTTTCAGTGTTTGGTTGAATAGACTTAGACACAGAATCTTGACTTCTCAAGGGATGAGAAACTGAATGTGGTATTTGCCTTTTGAGGAAACATATCTTATCAAATATTAATAGTTTGTTTCCAAATTTAAAAATGTAAAATATACATAGAAGAATAACATCAATCAGTAACAGACACACATTCATTGATGTATGTTTTCCACATACCCTGTGTTGATTGTTTTTGTTAAAGGAGGCAACTCTGGATTCATTGCTTCCCAGGCCCAATCTCAAAAGTAAACAGAAAGAAAAGTAAAATAGGTAGCATTTAAAAATAATAATTATTTCATACTTATTTGACGGTTGAAAGCTTGAAGAAAAGAACTTAAAGATATGGACTTGTTCAACAGCACTTTGTTGAGGAATCTCTCACAGCATGCCTTACTAATTTTTATAGATGTCTTTCTCCCCATTGTGTTTTATGCAAAGGCAATAGGTTTATCTGTATCTTTTCCACAATCAATCTCAGTATAGTACCTTCTACTGTGTAACATGAATTGAATGTAATCAATGTTTCTTAAACTTTTTTACTCCAACCCACCGCAAGAAATACATCATAACTCAAAACATACTTATGTGTGGTGTGCATGTGTGGGTATTGGGCGGGGGGAGAAAGAACATAAAATTTCACCAATTGTTATTCTTACTATGTGTGATACAGTCTGGTATTTCTTATTCTACTCTACTCTCTTCTATTTTTTTTTTAGAGATTGATTGTTTCCCAACCTATCTTTCAAAATTTCAAAAACATTGATCTAGTCCTCTCTCTTACCCAATATAAGAATCTCATATATGACAGTTATCCTGGTCAGAGCCTGTAGAGTTCAGTATTTTAGGAGGATACAAATTTCTCTATGGAGCAGCTCAAATTTTTGTTAATATATAAGGTCAACATTATGCTACTTATAAAAATATTTTAACTGGTGGAGAATTTTTTTATTTTTTATTTTTGTTAATCCTCACACGAGGATATTTTTTTATTGATTTTTAGAGAGAATGGAAGGGAGGGGGAGAGACAGAAACATCGATGTGAGAGAGACACATCTATTGGTTGCCTCCCACACACACCCTGATTGGGGCTGGGGATCGAGCCTGCAACCAAGGTACATGTCTTTGACCAGGAATTGAACCTGAGAGCCTTCAGTCTGCAGGCCAACTCTCTACCTGCTGAGCCAACATTTTTTAAATGGCAGAGTTGGAATTTTTTAAATGGCACAGAATAACCAAATACCCATTTATGCATATTCATGTGAATATTTTATCAATAAAAATGGGAAAATATGAAATCCGTACTTCAAATTCCTCAAATGTGGAAGAATATAAATTTAGAAGTAGATTAAAGTCTATGGTTGAACAGTGGATAAAATTAACAATACAAGTATTGTGAAAGAGACTGATTGATTGATTTTAAAATTCTAATTGCATAAGAGTCTATTATTTTTTAAGAAAAATGTAAGAGTATATAACCAACATGCATAAAGTTTATTTCAGAATGTCTTTCTGTCCGTGCCTTCTTTCTGAAGATAAGTAAAAAATCAGTAAAGTTTAAGACCTCCCAGGGTCTAGAATTTGAAACAAGAGATACAGATGGAGATCAATATGGGCTCTGAAAACTAGACTTAAAAGGTTATGTTAATTCTTAGCAAAGGCAATTTAGTTAATGTATTTGTTGAAACTATAGGAAGCCAACAAAATAAAGATAAAAATGCTATAAGAGAAAAAATGACTGAGGCTAAACACTAGAAATTCCTGGGCTTCTACCCTTCCTAAGGTCTTCTACCCCTCCTGTGTTCCCATGCACACTTGAGGCAACTTGAGTTTCTTCATTCTCTAGCACCAAATGTCTAAAGCTGCAGTCGACAAAGTTTTGGACCTCACGGACCACCAATGGTCCACGGACCACAGTTGCCGACTGCTGGTCTAAACCACAATATCCATATGTATCATGAAAAAGAAAAGAAAATTATTTACAATATAGGTTACCACTTCATTAAAAGAAAGGCTCTAGATCTAAGATACTCCATTTAAAATTCTAAGCCACCCTAATAGACAAAGAAACTCAAACTACTGTACTGGAATGCTCAGAAAAAGTAATCCCTGTATTTGGATAATGGAAAGAAGAAAAACATAAAAAAGAAATGGTAATTTTCTATAATCCTAGTTCTTACTTTTTAAAAGTTTGCAACTTATTTTCTTACCTGTTGGTAGAGGAGGGAAATCATAACTGTCAGAAGTAGTACTGATACCTGGATCATTTTTAAGTGGATTGGAAGTTAATGGCTGTCTAGTCCTCTTTTTCTGATTGAACAAAGGTACAGGCAAGCAGCCTAAATGGAATGTTCCAAGAAATTAGTATATATTAGGAAAATAGATCTAGTTATAGAATAATTTGTCTACTGCTATATGTTAATTGTATATTTATTATAAACATATTTTATAGCTTTGATTGATTCGTACATTCTTTTTAAGATCCTAAATAGCCTCATTTGTCTCTCTAAAATCTCCTTTTTTATCATTTTATTTTCAATTGCAGCTTACATTCAACTCTACTAGTTTCAGGTGTCAGTGTGCAGCATAGTGATTAGACAATCATATATTTTATCCAGTAATCCTCCTGATATTTCAAGTACCCACCTGGCACCATACATAGTAATTAAAATATTATTGACTAGATTCTCTATACTGTACTTTCCATCCCTGTGACTGTTTTGTAACTACCAATTGGTACTTTTTAATCCCTTCACCTTTTTACCTGGTTCCCCCAAACTCCCTTTCCTCTGTCAACCATCAGTCTGTTCTCTGAATCTAGGAGTCTGTTTCTATTTTGTAAAAACTCCTTTCTTGTTCTAGGTCAGTGGCCAGCAAACTGCGGCTCGCAAGCCACATGCGGCTCTTTGGCCCCTTGAGTGTGGATCTTCCACAAAACACCACGTGCGGGCGCGCACATACAGTGAGATTGGAACTTCGTGACCCATGCACAGATGTCGGTATTTTGTGAAAAAGCCACACTAAAGAGGCCAAAGAGCCGCATGTGGCTTGCGAGCCGCAGTTTGCCGACCACTGTTGTAGGTTAACACTGCCTTATTTCCTCTTGTTTGGAAGTAATTCCCATCTCCTCCCGCCACCCCCCTCCCCACCCCAACCCTTTCCAAATCTACTTTTTTATTCCCTTATTTCGCACCTATGATTGCCTATTACCATATCAACTAGAGGGGACCCTTCAAGTACAAAAGGGGTAAAGGAGAACCAGACATTGACCCATGTTTTCAAAAACCCTAACCACTCTTTGGACTATGGCCGCATACCCTTTAGTGCCATGGTTCTCACACTTTAGTTTGACTAAGATTTCACTGGAATTATGCTTAACATGCCAGTTCCTAGACCCTACTCTCATAGGTTTTATTTCAATAGAAACTCTGAAATTTTAACAAGCACTCCAGGTATATGGAATGCATATTTTCTGTGGATCATGTTGACAATGCATTAGAGTGATAATATCCAATCCAAATGAGAACAAACACTACCCCCACACCCTCCAGATAAAAGACCTGGGATCTCAAGTCAAGCCAAAAGTCAGAATTTATAAACAGTAAAACTAGAAAGGATCTCAGAGGAAAACAGGTCTTAAAAGCTTGCACATTGCCACAGGGGAGAACCTAGATAGAACCCAAGCTTCCTCAGTCTCAATTTACACATCTTGCTTCTGTACCATACTCTAGCTCAGTGGTTCTCCATCCTTCCTAATGCCGCGACCCTTTAATACAGTTCCTCATGTTGTGGTGACCCCCAACCATAAAATTATTTTCGTTGCTACTTCATAACTGTAATTTTGCTACTGTTATGAATCGTAATGTAAATTCTGATATGCAGGATGTATTTTCATTGTTACAAATTGAACATAATTAAAGCACAGTGATTAATCACAAAAACAATATGTAATTATATATGTGTTTTCTGATGGTCTTAGGCGACCCCTGTGAAAGGGTCGTTCGACCCCCAAAGGGTCGCGACCCACAGGTTGAGAACCGCTGCTCTAGCTGGTCCATCAAAACTTGTACTACAGGAGAGTTTATTAAGAAATAAACAGTTGCCGAAACCGGTTTGGCTCAGTGGATAGAGCGTCGGCCTGCGGACTCAAGGGTCCCGGGTTCGATTCCGGTCAGGGGCATGTACCTGGGTTGCGGGCACATCCCCAGTAGGAGATGTGCAGGAGGCAGCTGATCTATGTTTCTCTCTCATCGATGTTTCTAACTCTCTATCTCTCTCCCTTCCTCTCTGTAAAAAATCAATAAAATATATTTTAAAAAAAAAGAAAAGAAATAAACAGTTAGACTCTGTGATAACTGATGAAATGATATGGGCTCTGGCATCAAACTTCCTGAGTTTGAATTATGACTTCAAAGTAGGGTGGAATTACATACAACTTCAAAGTATAAACTTGGGCAATTTTCTTAAACTCATTGTGCCAACAGGACATACTGAGAGGCAGGATAATACAATGATTAAGAGTATGAACTCTAGAGCCAGATTTCAAGGTTCAAATCCTGGTTCTGCCACTTCCTAAGTCACTTTTTAACAACCTCTTTGTGCCTTAGTTTCTCACCTGGAAAACAAGGATGATAATGCCCATCTCAAAGGACTGGTGTAAGAATTAAATATTTTACTACACATAACTGAATGTCTAGCAATACAGTACATTCACAATAAATAATAGCTATTATTATCTTCATTGTCCATTATCATCATTTCCCTGGTTCTCTTCATTCTTGTCTTCTAACTAATAAATCGGGAAGCAGGAATAATAAGGAAAGCTTTTAGGGAGACAACAGTGCTTCTGGAAGTACTTTAAATAAGTCATAAATACAAATAAAAACAGAACTCAAACACATAGGGTTTGTAGGAAGACCACTCATAAACCCACGGAAGTATGATTTTACTACCACTTCTGCCACTAAATGTTTTACCTTAAATTATTTTATTTCCTTGGACCTAAATAGTAAAGAAGCTAGACTACATGTTCATTTTTTTAAAAATTACTCCAAAATGCTCCATCTATAAATTACACAAGCTTTACATAGTGTATACAAAATATAGAAAATTTTAAAATGAAAGTTGTTCCTACCTGCTGTACTTCGGGTTGAATTTTCATTTAGGTTTCTCTTCATTTCTGTCAATATCCAAGTCTATACCTTTGTCTTTAGCACATGAAGTTATTGGACTAAACCTTCAAAGCAAGAGACTTGTAACTCATACTGTGTCAACAACAAAATCAAATTCTTAGCCTAGTAATTACTGAAATCAAGGTTTAAAAACTATGGTTTCAAACCTGATCCTGTTAAAGCTTTGTGGAGTCTTTCATCTCTGACTGAGAATGAACAACGTGAACCGTTTTCTCGGCTCTCTTCCAAATCAGCGAGGACCAGGGTGACTATAACCTCGCCTCCTCGTGTGGCCATTTCACAACAGCCTCTGTAATTAACTTTAGAACCCATGACCCACAGAGAGGATAATTCCGAACCAGGTCTGACAGAACAGACGGGCGACGACACTGGCCAGCTCTGTGCCTGGAAGGCCGGGAGGCAGCACCGGCCACAGCCCTGGCCGTGGGGAAGGGACGGGTCTCTGCACAGCACACCATGGCGGTCCCCTCCCCGTCCTGAGCCTGAGACCTCTGGGCTACGGAACCACAAAGACTGCGTCAAACCTCAGAGGGAAGGTGGGGGAGGGTGGGGGGGAGGGGGAGATCAACCAAAGGACCTGTATGCCAGCATATAGGCCTCACCAGTGGACACGGACACCAGGGGGGGCGGGCATGAGTGGGGGGGGGGGGGGAATGTGGGGATAAGGACTCATATGTAATAACTTAATCAATGAAAAAAATAAATAAAAAATTTTTTTAAAAAAGACTGTGGCCTCACTTAATACCCAGAACAACCGAAACGATGTTTCCACTCAGCGTTTCCAGAATTTCAACAAGACAAACACATTTCTCTGCTTGCTTGCTTGCTTGCTTTTACAACAGAATTTCCGCTATAATTTTTTTCTATATGTAGCCTCCTAATATAGTTCATCCCCAACCAAATTCAACAAACTCTTCCCGAACTTTCATGACCCAGTGAGGCAGGCAGACAGGAACGCAACTAAGTCATGGCGAATCGGACTGAGGTAAATGTTAATTCCAAACACAGACATAAAACCTGGGGACCGTAAGGACGGGGACGGCCTCCGCTTTGTTTCCTAACTTGGGCGTGAAGCCCCTTAGAACATATTCCTGATGCCATTCTAGGAACCCAATCGGCGGTTATGAGGCTTTTTCTCAGCCCAAAAATGCCAACGCCACGCGCACCCGAACCCGGAGGGTGGTGGGACAAGGGCTATGATGGTTCCGAGTTTCACGCAAACAGAATAAACGTGCAACGTCCGCCCCCAGGACCACGGACCCTGGGCCAGGGCTCTGAGTTGCCCCCACCCCAGCTTCCAACTGGCATTAATGTGGCCGGCGACGAGGACAAGCAAAAGGTTTGCTCGATCTACAACCCGAGCGCGCACCCACACACACACCGCACCCCCAAAGCCCACTGCCTCAGGGGGAGGCCAGGAGGCCTAGTTTGACCCCTCGTGGGAGAGGGGTTCCAGTCAGGGCTCATGCTCTCTTCCAACATCCTCTCCTCACGCTGGGAATGGGGTAGTTTGGCAACTAGCGACAATACGGTCTTTCCCTTCTTGGCTCTCCAACCAGCACCATACGCAACTTTTACCCACAGGTTTCGCCGCCTCGGTCAACGGTCGCCTCAGTCAACGGCCGCCGCGGAGACTGCCCAGTCCACGACTTCAGACCTACTAAAAATCGCGGGAAGTCGAGCCCTGCGCAGGCGCAGGCGTGCTGGAACCTGCGCAGGCGCACCTCAGACCCCCCGCTGCCAGGCGTGTCTCAAGTCTGCGCAGGCGCACCTCAGACCGCACTGCCCTCCCATCTGCCCCTTCCCCCTGCCCTGCGCAGGCGCAGAGGCCACCACCTTGGGCGACAGCGCACAATGGCGCGGGGCCTTCTGCTGAGGAGGACAAATACCCTCTCTCCCAGGAACCATGACGTTGACACGCCTCCCTTGTGTCCTCACACTGTCATGTACGAGGTGCAGGGATGGCGCTACCGCTTTAAAGTTCTGCCCAGAGAAGAAAGACTGTGTTCTAGTCACGGGTGAGACGATGGCAGATCTGCCCAGCCAGTTTCTGCCCCAGATTTGTCAGAATCTGTGCGAGGGCTGGTCGCCCTGCCCCCTGCCCACCCCCGGGGTCATTTATTAGGTTCCGGGCGTCAGTCCGTAAGATGCTGGTGGCAACCGCGTGTGCCTGGAAGAGAATGAGTCGAAGGCCGCCGGCCTTAGGAAGCGGGTCCAGGGTCTCCTTGGTCGGGCTGCGTTTCCCAGGCACAGCCATCAGGGAACCGGCCACAGGAGGCCGCCGGGCTGGTGCGAGAGCTGAGGCCTGGGTCCAGGAGACAGCCCTGCAGGTGGGCAGCGGCCGCCAGGGCAGGGCCAGGGCTGCAGGAGCTCGGAGAGCGGAGCACGCGCCTCGCAGGCCCGGCCAGAAGGAGCGGGATGGAGCCGTGACCCTACCGCTGACCTCCCACTCCAGGCGGCTGCTTCCGGACCTGTGACCTCGGGCAAGTTACTTACCCCCTTTAGACCTGCATTTCCCCGCTTAGTGATCAGAAAAACAATATTTACTTCATTGCCCTCAAAATAATAAAGAAGAAAATGCTCTCTAAATGTTAGCCCTTATGTATAGCAAGCTGCCAGCTACTGAGTGCTCACCATAGGCCCGGGCTAGTGACTCTCCCTCTGTCTGGGTTCCAAGACCATGTTTTGGGGTTACCATGCGTTCCAACCATTCGAGGTCTGGAAGGGGTGAAGGAGGAGGTGTAGAGAGCACAGAGGTGGAGGGAAGGGTGTTAGTAAAAGCCTAGGACTAGGGCACTGTTATGCCCAGAGTTCCGGGGTCCCCAGTAATCCACGACCAGGGAGCCTTTTCCGATGCAAAAGCAAAGGGTCTTTTATTCAAGCCTGGGACTTGGTCCCCCTCCTGCCTCCATTACTGGATGCAAGAGAGAGCCCCGAGTTCCAAGAGAACAAAGAATTTATAGGGCTTGGGGTTGGGGGGTGGGGGTACACTCTGATACCGGTTGGTTGAGTGAGGGCCGGGGGCTAGTGACGCAAGGGCAGCGTGCAGCTAGGGTCTGGTTACACAAAGACAGGGGGGTGGCTAGCATACTCTTGGCCTTGGGCTAGTTTTCCCCACTTTCCCATTGGCCGAGATAAGGGCAGGCTGAGTAACTGATACATTCTGTGGCTTTTTCTTGGAAGAGGGGTTAAGGGCACAGCTATCAGTCCTGTTCTGTCCTTTCAGCACCATGAGACCAAGAGCGGTTTCTTTGAAAATTAGGTCCAACAGAGGAGGATGTGGGGAGATAGGATTCGAGGTGGACTGAGACCGGCTAATACGGAACCTTGAACGCTAAACTGCAGAAACAGTCTGAAGAAACAGTCTTCATTTAATCTGGAAAAAAAGATTTTAAAGTGTCTGAAAAGACTTGTTACTCGTCATGGTTCCAGAGAGGAGACATTAAAAAAAACAAATGAGTAGAAGCTTCAAGGAAGCCAATTTTAACCTGATACATACATATTTACATAATATATACATATACACACAACGCCCACCTATCCCTGGCAAAATAGAGATCTCATTAAAAAGAAAACTATAGCCCTGGCCAGTAGGCACAGTCCGTTGAGCATCACCCCATGCACCAAGAGGTCGCCAGTTCGATTCCCGGCCAGGGCCCATGCCTGGGTGTCAGGCTCAACCCCCAGTGGGGGGCATGCGGGAGGCAGCCAATGGATGTGTTTCTCCCTCTCACTTCCTCTCTCTCTAAAATCATTTTTTAAAAAAAAAATTTAAAAAGGAAAACTGTAAACCCACTATGAACAACATCCTGTACTATATCTGTAAGGAATCACATACATGAGCAATGTGGAATCTTTGATAGCAGCTGACAAACTTATCTACCTTATCCCTATCTTGTCCTGGTTATCATTTATTTCCACCTAGAAAGTTGTTCAGGATGGTGGCAGCAATATGGCCCTAGGGGAAGAAGAAAATTAAAGTAGAATAGTTTGGTTACATGACTGCTGGACTACCACATTATATATGAGACACCTTTAAGATAGTATTGGAAAAAAGATCCTCTTTATCTCTCAATCATACTATTTTTGAAAACAATCCCACCTGAAATTTGACTCCCACAAAATTTCTGGCATTGATCTGTTGGACAGCCATGACTATAAAAAGTTTACTCTCCCTTTGCTTTAAACTACATTATTTTACCAATAAATCAGACACCACCACCACCACCCACACACAAAAACATTTGTAGTGCTGGAAGTTATTAGGCTTATTCTTTTAAGTACTTCAAACATTAAATATTCAACCCAGTAGTGAGATTGTGACAACTAGAAAGGGTTCCACTTTGCATACTATTAGTTCTCTGAACTTTCAAAAAACTAGACTAATTCTTTTTTTTTAATCTGAACTGGAGGATATTTTTTCACTGATTTGTAGAGAAAGTGAAAGGGAGAGGGAAATACAGAGAGACAGAAACATCGATATGAGAGGGAGACATCGACTGGTTGCCTTCTGCACGTGCCCCCACCAGGGCCAGGAATTAAGCCTGCAACTGAGTACATGCCCTTGACTGGAATCGAACCAAGGACCCTTCAGCCTGCAGGCTGACACTCTATACACTGAGCCAAACCGGCTAGGGCTAGAATAATTTCTTTAAGTGGTTTATGGGGGGCTCTAAAATTTAGTGTGCTTTGGGAAACAGGGAGTTAAAATCTTTCGGAAGTTAACTGGGTATAAGAGTATGAAAAGCCGCTTGCTCTGGCTCTAAGGAAATGCTCTCCTTTTCGCTAATAAAGCTTTCCACAGAAGACAGACTCTAACAATAAACAAGGTAAGAATGGGACAGATTTACAGGAATTTATTAACTATCAAAAAAAGTTACTCATTTTGTATGTAAGGGAAACTTTACTGATGAATGTTAAATGGGCTTCAAAGTGCTGACCTGTTAAAATTCCATGAAACAAGTCTCCAAATACGAGTCATCTGTGCCAGCCATGAGTAAGTAACTGCAGCAGCTCTTCCAGAAAGACTAGGGCAAAGGACACAACTAACCCCAAATCGTCAGAAGCCCAAACGAAATATAAGCAAGTGTTAATAATTCACCATAGTTACTGCTCTTAAAACCAAAGTAGCTACACAATACGGCTACCATCTGTTTGTACTTATGCTCGTTTTCAGCCTCTCCACACTGAAGTGTTCAAATGTACAGTGACGTGGGTAGAAAATCAAAAGCTACGGGGGCTTTTAGTTAGGGTAGGACAGTCATTTTAATATGTAAATTTAGGTTTCACTGTTTTGCTTTCACTATCTCTACGTTATAATCTTTTAAAGAAAGCACATAGGAATTGGTTGAATAAATGTTTTGAAGTTTTCACATTTTATATTTCTGTTATGTATTTTGTTTGTATGCTTGTTTGTTTCTGAGGCACACTGGAGTGACTGTTTACGTGAATTCCAAAGGAGCAAAATTTTGGGGAAGGCCAAAATTAACAGGAAGCACCCTATTGTTCTGGGAAAACACTGAACTTGACCTTAAAATCAGAAAACCTGGGTCCCAGGCCTGGTTTTCTCCTGGCAGCTGAGGAACCTTAATCAAGTTGCTTAAGCTATCTTTCCTTTACCCCTGTAATGGGATGTCAGTACCTACCACATCCTATTTTAAAAGTGGATACGTGAATAAACTGACATAACATATTCAGAAAAACATGACAGATTAAGCTGCTCTGCAGTGATGGATTCCTCTTGTTGCACCCCTAGCAAACAGCCTGGCATCACTAGTACACACAGTGTTTCCAGTACTTGATCACATTTGACTTTCTGGATGGTTGAGCAGGAAATCAAATCAGATTTGGTTCAGAACCATATCTCCAAAGGAATGTAGCCATCTTCGTGTTCTGGCTAGTCTGCCCTAATAAGACCCCCTCTTGAGTAACACAGTCCAGTGGAGAGCCTCTGCTGCCAGTACATTGGGCTGACTGTGTCTACATAAACTCATACAATCTGGCTAGTGCATGTAGCATGCCCCAAGACATTTTCAGGCATGACGAAGACTTGAAAATTACTAACAGTTACTTTTTCTTGAGCATTGAGCCAAAAAAAAAGTGAGCATTGAGCCAGAAAAGAAAGATTCCTAAAGAAGTTGACACAGAATTACCAAAAACTTTATGAGAAATAAATTAAAGGCATGTTTCAAAGTAGCTTTTTAAGTCCCGGTGGTCATTGATTTGGTTCTTGTGTGTCTGACAGTATAAAAGAATTCTGAAAGACAGGATGCAGTTCCAGAGGAGGTCTCTGAGGACCGGCCTTTGAAACTGTTTATAGAGCTAAGATTCAAATGCTCTCAGATGAGGTGTACCAGAACTCCTTTCAGAGAAGAAATCTTTTTAAATACAAGTAGAAATTATAAATATTGAATAATAATATGCATATTATATTTTTATATTTAGAAAAGTATCAACTTTTTATAACTACAAATGGTCATGACAGCACCATTAGATGGCATTCTAGCTGAAGAGAAAACACAATTTTTGTCTTATTATGAGATACTAATTTATCACTGCATTTAGATCTACCAGCCATTTGAGGGAGTTAGAAGTTAAAGTAAATAGCTGTAACTTTAGGTAATCTCTGCATATTTTGATCCAAATATGGTAAAGGGCAGGGCTAAAGCAGGGAGTGCCCTATAATAAACAGGGCTCAGACTTGCAACAGAAAATTAAAATACACTCCACTCAAGAGAACTCTGCACTTTGCACTTTGGTAAAAGTCTCATTTAGGTTTAGATTTCTTAAGAAAGTAAGTTTTCTTTGCTCTTTTTTCTTCCAAATTGCAGAAATCAGATAAAAATTACTTGATAAAATGACTTATCATGTTGTTGAAGATCCCATAAAAAATGTTGCTATCTTTGGAGGAACTCATGCGAATGAGCTAACAGGAGTATTTCTGGTTAAGCACTGGCTAGAGAATGGCGCTGAGATTCAGAGAACAGGACTGGAGGTAAAACCATTTATCACCAACCCAAGAGCAGTGAAGAAGTGTACCAGATATATTGACTGTGACCTGAATCGAGTTTTTGACCATGGAAATCTTGGGTAAGACTATATATTGTGAATGCATGTGTGTATGTGAAAAGTGGTATATGTGGGAGAAAACACATGTGTGTGCTATTCGTGTCTATACATATAGTGGCTATTGCGAATAAGATCACTTTCACTTTAATCACACTCCATTATGAATTATTCATTTCTCTAAACTGGGCATTAACATGCTCTTTCATAAACCTTTTTAAGCATCAGACTATCCTTCACTAATTTTTTAAATGTATTCTGTACAGACTGACCAATGTTTTATTTTTAAATCTATCTTTTAAAGAACAGAATTAATAGTCTTTTACATTAAATTAGTGTTTGGTCACTGTACTTGGGTACATATGTATTTGTTAGCTTTCTAAGTGATTCACTACTATGTTTTCATGCAACTATATTTATGATAGTACATAAAGTTCTAGTTAAGAAAAATGTTATGTTTTGATTAATATTTGTTTAATGAAAGTATTCAACTATAACACTCCAGGTATGTTTTGATTAGTTATTTTTGCCTCTGTTTACATTATTATAGCTACTATTGTAGATATGTAGATTCCTAAGTATTTTCTTTTTACCACTTCTTTAATTTGTCTAAAAATATTATTAAATACCTACTTTTCACGGGGCACTGTGCCAGGTACTGTGGAAGTACAAAGCTATGTGCAAACATGGTTTCTACCCTTAAGGAGTTCATAGACGAGTAGCTAAGATATAAGATGGGGCCAGGAACTACTAAAACAGCACTGCTTTATGTACTCATTTTCTAATAATTGCTCATTTGCATCTAGAGGGTTACTTAAGTATAATCTCACCTCAGATCAAAAGTTGGTTACTGCCCTAACCGGTTTGGCTCAGCTGATAGACTAGAGCGTCGGCCTGCGGACTCAAGGGTCCCAGGTTCGATTCCGGTCAAGGGCATGCACCTAGGTTGCAGCCACATCCCCAGTAGGGGGCGTGCAAGAGGCAGCTGATGGATGTTTCTCTCTCATGGATGTTTCTAACTCTCTATCCCTCTCCCCTCCTCTCTGTAAAAAATCAATAAAATATATATTTTTTAAAAAGTTGGTTACTAATTTTAGTACAAATATGCCACACTTTATGGAATAGATTTTTTTCCAGGGCAATTAGACATCAGTCATACTTTGTATATCCAATCCTATTTTTACTAGCATAAATTTTAATTTCAAAAATGCTTTATCTTCATGACTGAGGTTATATCAATACAACTAAAGTTTATCTATTCACTTAAAATAGTTAACTGACTAGTATTATAAGAATTTGTTGAAGTATAACTCCTATAGATAACATGTTAACTTCTCAATAACTCTTAAATGGACTAGGATGAGTTTTCTTGTTATGACCGCTCAGTAGTATGCATTTCAGTGAGAGCAGTCTTTTAAATTAAATTTGCCTTCTACTTCTTACATTTTAACATTATTCAGAGGCTAGACAGTTCTCTCTCAGGGTGGTTATGGGCATTTATGAGATACATAAATTGATTTCCTTCTCCTGTCCTTTCTCTCCCAAATTAGTTACTTTTTCTGTGTTCTCCATCTGGTATGATTTAATGGAAAGAGTTTGTCCCATGTACCCAGGAGAACCTGGGTTCAAATCCTGGCTTTCTCATTCACTAACCTTGGACAAGATACATTGCTTTCCTCATTTGATAAAGTTGACATAGTAACATTTACTTATATAGCTGTTTAAAACCTTAAACGAGATAAAGTAAAGCATTTAGCCTAATATCTGGAAGACAGGAAAGATTAACTATTGTTTTTGTTTCCTTTGAGTTTTTGACAATAACTAGGTAGTTCTAGTAGGAGATCATAATGTAGCTATTCTTCATTGCTCATTGAAGGAAAGCTGAATGCTTTGATTGCCAGGCATGGAAGCAGCATAGCTGACATTGTTATCAAAACTGAGAGACCTGTCTTGAATTCTCATTCAAAGACCTGGACTACAGGGTTAGAAACAACATTCTTTAAGAGCAATACTAAGCTAAACAGTAAGTGTAAACACTGATTTAAAAAAACAAATAACCAAATCCATTCTGAAGGAAAATGTATTTCATATTCTTTAATCATGGTTCTTGAGAATTCAATGTACATTTTACCCAGGAAGCTATGCATCATTCAATTTATATGTAGTTTATTTATGTTTTCAAAGCTTTAAGAACAATATTGGATTTTAGAGTATGTTTTATAAAGCTGTCTTACTAATTTTAGTTGATATAGTAAAACATATTGAAGACATTATTGACTCTCTAGCAGCAAAGAAAACAAAACATATGGTCTTGACATAATAAGAAAGATGTTTTCAATTCATTTCAGACTTCTTTGGCTCCATTACCCTGCTATATTTATCTTATTGAGCATCCTTCCCTTAAATATGCAACCACTCGTTCTATAGCCAAGTATCCTGTTGGTAAGTCATATTTCACATTGTCACAACTAAACAAAGTATGTCCTACATGAAACTCTGAGAAAATTATTTTTTTTTTTTGAGGGAGAAAAAATTCTTTATTGATAAATAGGTTATAGTAAAATAAAGTGATGTGTTTTTGGGGGGAATAAAAACTCTGAGTCCTAGTGTCTCTCCACCCCGCCTCTAGCTCTTGGCTTCTGCCTTCACCCTGGTCTCTTTGGATGATGAGGCCGTGGTGGACGTGCCAGGCCTTCTTGGGCCCCTGGGGACCTCTGTCTTCCTGGTCAGTGGTTCAGGTACCATCTTGGACTCGCTGTCCTTAGGAGCAGCAGCAGCTTTGGCTTTCGACCCTTTCCTGGCCCCCTGGGCAGTGGCCTCTTTAAGGACCTTGTTCCCTGTCTTCTTTTTGGCCGGGGCAGTCACACCATTTTCACTCTTGGGGACTGTGGGTTTTGAGCTCCGAGTCCCAGCCTTGGTCTTCCTGTGGGCCTTGGCATCTGGGCTGTCCTTCTTGCCTTTAATCTTTAACTTCCCATGGGGCCCGCTGGCACCAGGAGGGGCCTCTGTGGCCTTGTCTGGCTGTTGGGGGGCCTTCCTGGCCTTGCCCCCTCTTGCCTCTTCGCCCTTAGTCTGGCCATCTTTCTTGGGGGCCTCCTCCTTGGCCTCACCAGGTCTCCGGGGGGCCGACACGGTGGCTGTCTTCCTGGGCTGGATTTTTTTCTTTTACTTGGGAACTAACTTGAAGCTGCCAGTGGCCCCCCTGGCCCTGGAGTTGATGGGCCTGATGAGGAGGCCGCGCTGCATGCCCGTGTCCAGGGCCCGCTTCAGCAGGTACTTGAGCCGGATGGCGTCCACCGTAGGGTACTTCTGCAGGATGTACAGCTTGATGGCCATCACCGAGGTGCCCCGGCGCTGCTTGCCCGCCTGCAGCGCCTC
This sequence comes from Myotis yumanensis, assembly GCF_028538775.1. Lineage (NCBI taxonomy): Eukaryota > Metazoa > Chordata > Mammalia > Chiroptera > Vespertilionidae > Myotis > Myotis yumanensis. Next base: position 16,990,444 of record NW_027223767.1, on the reverse strand, counting down.
CAGCACCATGCGCAGCATCGGGGGGTTGCGGCGTGGTGGTGGGACGGCATGTTGGCGCGGGCCTGGCTTGAGAGTCCCAGACCATCCAGAGGTGGAGGTCATGGAGGTTAGCGAGGCCGAGGAGATCAAGGTGTCACTGGAGGCCAAGCTCCCGGGAGCCATTGCAGGCTGACACAGACACAGAGATCTATTTTTAAAAAATATTTATGGCTACCTTAACTCATCACTGTGACTTATAATGATCAAGTAGTAAGCAAACTCACTCTGGGCAGGTTCAAACTATATAAAATTTCCTCAATTTCACTGAGCAACTTTCTGCATTTCATGTGGGAAACAATAAGCTGAGAGAACTTGAGTCTTTTATAATGTACAATAAACACGCCTGCCTTTTGCTCCAAGGAAGACACCATTCCTGGTTTTCAATACTGTTCACTATATAAACGTTCTTGAAAAATAATTTGGAACCAAGGCAGTCAGCGATTTGCTGGTAAGATGTGCAGAAACACAAAAGATCCATGGAAAGTCTTCTCCCAACATCCCACTTAGCCCCTTCTTTGCAGTAGAGTGTCCCATAGCTATTATCCATTCACGTGTTCGCCCTATCAGTTACTGGGCTGTGAACTCATCTTTACTTTTCAGAACCTCCAGCATGCAAGCAAGCACTCTCATAACCCTCTCACACAGAGGGTCTCTTATTCTATATTCCATTCTCTTTCCTAAATGCCCTATTAGCATAACTGTTGGCAGACTGCACTATAATCATTAAAATGGCTGTCACAATTTTACCAAGAGCAATTTAATTTCAAAACAAGTTGTCACCCTAGCTGGTTTGGCTCAGTGGATAGATCATCGCCCTGTGGACTAAAGAGTCCCGGGTCTGATTCCAGTTGAGGGCATATGCTTGGGTTGCTGGCTCTATCCCTAGTGGGAAATGTTCAGATGTAGCCAATAAATGATTCTTTCTCATCATAGATCAGTGATGGCGAACCTACGACATGCGTGTCAGAGGTGACACGTGAACTCATTTTTTTGGTTGATTTTTCTTTGTTAAATGGCATTTAAATATATAAAATAAATATCAAAAATATAAATCTTTGTTTTACTATGGTTGCAAATATCAAAAAATTTCTATAGGTGACACGGCACCAAAGTTAAGTTAGGGTTTTTCAAAATGCTGACACGCCGAGCTCAAAAGGTTCACCATCACTGTCATAGATGTTTCTGTCTCTCTTTCCCTCTCCCTTTCTTTATGAAATCAATAAAAATCTATATATACAAAAGGCTAATATGCAGTGTCCCTGCAGGAGTTCGACTAGGAGACTGGGAGTTCTATCGCTTGCTATGACGTGTGCTGACCACAAGGGTGTGGTGTGGAATGAAGGAAGGCTCTGGCCAGCAGCCAGAAGGCCCCGATCAGCCCTGATTGCCTGCCAGGCCTACGGACCCTAGCCATGCAAAAACCTCTTGTATATAATAAAAAAAAGTTGTCACACAATGTAAGCAAATTTAAAATCATTTTGCTTACTTAATCAGTGGTACTTTTGGTGCATAAACAAGGGTTCAGTTAGAGCAAGCTAAATATCCAAGTCTAGGTAATTATTTGAAACAAATTAATGCTTAACAATAAGGGATAGAAAACCTGTTTTTCTGTGACACCAAATAAAGCATATGATTCCCAAACGTTGAAAGAGCAATCTTTTTTTTTTAAATTAAATCTTTATTGTTCAGATTACATTTGTTCCTCTTTCCCCCCCCCATAACTCCCCTCCTTCCAGTTCCCGCCCCACCCTCCGCCCTCACTCCCCACCCACTGTCCTCATCCATAGGTGCACGATTTTTGTCCAGTCTCTTCCCGCATCTCCCATTCCCCTTTCCCCCCCAAGAATAGTCTGTCCATTCCCTTTCTATGTCCCTGATTCATTATAATCACCAGTTCATTCTGTACATCAGATTATTTATTCACTTGATTCTTAGATTCACTTGTTGATAGATGCATGTTTGTTGTTCACAATTTGTATCTTTACCTTTTTCTTCTTCCTCTTCTTAAAGGATACCGTTCAGCATTTCGTATAATACTGGTTTAGTGGTGATGTACTCCTTTAGCTTTTCCTTATCTGTGAAGCTCTTCATCTGACCTTCAATTCTGAATGATAGCTTTGCTGGATAAACTAATCTTGGTTGTAGGTTCTTGGTATTCATCACTTTGAATATTTCTTGCCATTCCCTTCTGGCCTGCAAAGTTTCTGTTGAGAAATCAGCTGACAGCCGTATGGGTATTCCCTTGTAGGTAATTGAGTCTCTTTCTCTTGCTGCTTTTAAGATTCTCTCTTTGTCGTTTGCTCTTGGCATTTTAATGATGATGTGTCTTGGTATGGTCCTCTTTGGATTCCTTTTGTTTGGAGTTCTCTGCGCTTCTTGGACCTGTAAGTCCATTTTGAAAGAGCAATCTTGGTGTATGATGTCTGTGGGGCAATGCTGCTCTTAGCTAGAATACATATCTACTGATATGTTTGGCAGCTTTTTATATCGCAGTATATATTTGCCCATCCCTTTGACTATATTATGATTTTTTTAATTTTGGCAATATTGAATAAAATTTAAAGAAAAAACCCAAGATCTTGCAACTATAACATAACTGATTTTTTATGTTCTCTCCTAGTCTTCATTCACTTTGCATAGAACTTGTACATGTAAATGTTAGGCTTTAGTTTATGCCCAACATTATGTCTCAAATAATTTTTTTTTAAATATATTTTATTGATTTTTTACAGAGAGGAAGGGAGAGAGATAGAGAGTTAGAAACATCGATGGGAGAGAAACATCGACCAGCTGCCTCCTGCACATCTCCCATGGGGGATGTGCCCGCAACCCAGGTACATGCCCTTGACCGGAATCGAACCCAGGACCTTTCAGTCCGCAGGCCGACGCTCTATCCACTGAGCCAAACCGGTTTTGGCAAATTTTTCATGATGCTACATGGCCTAACTTTGTACCAATTTTTCATGATTGGAATTCTATATCTTGATATATTGAAATGTTAATTTTATACTCTAATATATAAATGTGACTATCTCCCCGTTCTGTACCTAGGTATATATAGAAGTTGGTCCCCAGCCTCAAGGTGTTCTGAGAGCTGATATTTTGGATCAAATGAGAAAAATGATTAAATATGCTCTTGATTTTATACATAATTTCAATGAAGGTAAGTAGTAGGCGGGAGTTATCTTAATGGTTAGCGTGTGCATGTGTGTGTGTGTGTGTGTGTGTGTGTGTGTGTGTAAATATATCAGAAAAGGAAGATGGGCCCTAGCCAATTTGGCTCAATGGATAGAGCATCAGCCTGCGGACTGAAAGGTCCCAGGTTCGATTCCGGTCAGGGGCATATGCCCTGGTTGCGGACTCGATCCCCAGTAGGGGGTGTGCAGGAGGCAGTGAATTAATGATTCTCTCTCATCATTGATGTTTCTATCTCTCTCTCCCTCTCTCTTCATCTATGAAATCAATAAAAAATATATATTAGAAATGGGATGAGCACACATGCTAACTTCACCGCTAAATACTGAAATAGCAATTGTAGCCTATATCAAGTTTGCCATGCTCAGGATATTAGGTGTCTTTTAAAAGTTTATTTACTTAAGCCATTCCTCAATGACCAGAATAGACACATTCAAGAAAAGCCATTACCAATTAAAGCTCTCCTAATTTTCCTATTAACCCCATTTTAAAAAAACAACGATATACTAAGAAATACAAATGTCCAAAAAGCATATGAACAGATGTCCAATATTACTAGTAATTAGAGAAATGCAAATTAAAATGAGAAAGCATTTTCTCCCATTAGAGGAGGAAAATATTAAAACCTGATAATATTGTGTTGGTAAGGGTGTAGGAAAGGGGGATGGGAAAGACATGCTAAAGAATAATTTTACAGTATCCACTTTTGAAAATGCACAAATCCTATGATGCAGCAATTCCACATCTCAAAGAAACACAAACACATGCACACCCAATATGTCATCTACAAAGGTGGCTTCCATAGCATTGCTTGTGCCAACAAAACAATAGAAACAACCTGAGTATCCATCAGTTGGTAAACAGTCACACTACCATGGAAGGAGCTTCAAAATACATTGTTAATTAAAGAAAGCAAGTTGCAGACCAAAAAATGCAATATACCAATTTCCCCAAAACAATAATAAACACTTGCTAGAATATGTATACATATATATGTTAATGTTCAGGGAATGTCCTTAAAGAAAATACACCAAACTGTGATTATTGAGGAGAAGAGGAGGAGGAAAAACAAGTTAAATTTGTTTTAATTGTTTCCAAGAAGAATTATGTGTTGTAATTAAGAAATAAGACCAGCTGGTGTGGCTCAGTGGTTGAGCGTCGACCTATGAACTAGGAGGTCACGGTTCAATTCCCGGTCCAGGCACATGCTGGGGTTGTGGGCTTGATGCCCAGTGAGGGGTGCGCAGGAGGCAGCCTCTCAATGATTCTCAAGGGAATGAATCCAAGAATACTATACCCAGAAATGCTACCATTCAAAATTGAAGGTGGAATCAGGAGCTTCACAGACAAAAAAAAGGGCTAAGAGAGTTTATTACCACCAAGCCAGCAATGCAAGAAATGCTAAAGGGACTGCTATAAGAAGAAGCAACAGAAAGACAAGAAGAAACACAAATATTAAGAATAAAAATGACCACAAAAAAGTACTTTTCAATAATAACATTAAATGTAAATGGATTAAATGCTCCAATCAAAACACACAGGGTAGCTGAATGGATAAGAAAACATGATCCATACATTTGCTGTCTGCAAGAGACCCACCTCAGAACAAAGGATTCACACAGAGTGCGAGTGAAGGGATGGAAAAAAATTTTTCAGACAAATGGAAATGAGAAAAAAGCTGGGGTTGTGATACTTATATCTGACAAAATAGACCTCAAAGTAAATGCCATAACAAGAGATAAGGAAGGCCACTACATAATACTAAAGGGAGAAATTCAACAAGAAGATATAACTCTGGTAAACATATATGCACCCAATACAGGAGCACCCAAATACATAAAACAACTTCTGGAAGATATAAAGGGAGAGATCTATAGCAATACAGTCATAGTAGGGGACTTTAATACCCCACTGACACCACTGGATAAATCCTCTGAACAAAAAATCAGCAAAGAAACAGCAATCCTAAATGACTCTCTAGATCAGATGGACTTAATTGACATCTTCAGAATATTTCACCCCAAAGCTACACAATATACATTCTTCTCCAGTGCACATGGGAAATTTTCAAAGATAGACCATATATTAGGACACAGGCAAAGTCTCTTCAAATTCAAGAGAATAGAAATCATAACAAGCATCTTCTCAGATCACAATGGCATAAAACTAGAAATCAACTACAATAAAAACATTGAAAAAAAATCAAACACTTGTAGGCTAAATAGCATGCTATTAAACAATGACTGGGTTACAGAGAGATCAAAGAAGAAATAAAAAGCATCCTGGAAACAAATGACAATGAAAACACAACAATCCAAAATCTATGGGACACAATGAAAGCAGCCCTGAGAGGGAAGTTCATAGCTCTACAGGCCCATCTCAAAAAACAAGAAAAACTGGTAATAAATGATCTAACCCTACAACTCAAAGAGTTAGAAAGAGAGCAACAAGAAAAGCCCACAGTATCCAGAAGGAAGGAAATAATAAAGATCAGAGCAGAAATAAACGACATAGAGACCAAAAATCAATCAAAAAGATCAATGAAACCAAGAGCTGGTTCTTTGAAAGGATTAACAAGATTGATGAACCTCTCTCCAGGCTCACCAAGAAACAAAGAGAAAGGACCCAAATAAACAAAATCAGAAATGAAAGAGGTGAAGTAACAACAGACCCTACTGATATACAAAAAATTGTGAAAAAATACTACAAACAACTCTACTCCAACAAACTGGACAACCTCGATGAAATGGACACATTCCTAGAAAAATACAAGCTTCCAAAACTCAATCAGGAAGAATAAAAAAACCTGAATAGGCCAATAACTACGGATGAAATTGAAACAGTAATCAAAAAGCTTCCAGCAAACAAAAGCCTTGGACCCGATGGCTTCACAGGTGAGATTTACCAAACATTCAAAGAAGAACTAAAGCCAATACTTCTCAGACTATTTCAAAAAATTCAGGAGGAAGGCACCCTTCCAAGCTCTTTCTATGAAACCAGCATTACCCTAATCCCAAAACCAGATAAAGACACCACAAAGAAAGAGAATTACAGGCCAATATTCCTGATGAACATAGATGCTAAAATCCTCAACAAAATTCTAGCAAACTGGATCCAACATTACATTAGAAAGATCATACACCATGACCAAGTGGGATTTATTCCAGGAATGCAAGGCTGGTACAATATCTGCAAATCAATAAACGTGATACATCACATAAACAAGTTGAGAGACAAAAATCACATAATCATATCAATTGATGCAGAAAAGGCATTTGACAAAGTCCGACACCCTTTCTTGATAAAAACTCTCAGCAAAGTGGGAATAGAGGGATCACACCTCAACATAATAAAAGCCTTATATGACAAACCTACAGCCAACATCATACTCAATGGACAAAAACTAAAACCATTTCCCTTAAGAACAGGAACAAGACAGGGATGCCCACTTTTACCACTCCTGTTCGACACAGTACTGGAAGTGCTAGCCAAAGAGATCAGACAAGAAGAAGAAATAAAAGACATCCAAATTGGAAAAGAAGAAGTAAAATTGTCATTATTTGCAGATGACATGATACTGTACTTAGAAAACCCTAAAGACTCCATCAAAAAATTATTTGACCTAATAAATGAATTTGGCAATGTAGCAGGATACAAAATTAATGCCAAGAAATCTATGGCATTTTTTTGTGCCAATAGTGAACTTACAGAAAGAGGAATTAAAAAAACAATGCCATTTACCATTGCAACAAAAAAATTAAGATACCTAGGAATAAACTTAACTAAGGAGGTAAAAGACCTCTACCCAGAAAACTACAGGACATTGAAAAAAGAGATAGAGGAAGATATAAACAGATGGAAGAACATACCATGTTCATGGATTGGTAGAATCAACATCATCAAAATGTCCATACTACCCAAAGCAATCTATAGATTCAATGCACTCCCCATTAAAATACCAACAGCATATTTCACAGATCTAGAAAGAACTCTCCAAACATCCATCTGGAATTAAAAAAAAAAAAAAAAAAACAAATAGCTGCTGCGAGCCTGAGAAAGAAGAACAAAGTAGGAGGGATCTCAATACCAGATATCAAGCTGTATTACAAGGCCACTGTTCTCAAAACTGCCTGGTACTGGCACAAGAACAGACATATAGACCAATGGAATAGAATAAGAGAACCCAGAAATCGACCCGAACCAATATGCTCAATTAATATTTGACAAAGGAGGCAAGAACATACAATGGAGTCAAGACAGTCTCTTCAATAAATGGTGCTGGGAAATTTGGTCAGACACATGAAAAAAAATGAAACAAGACCACCAACTTACACCATACACAAAAATAAACTCAAAATGGATAAAGGACTTAAACGTAAGACAGGAAACCATAAAAGTATTAGAGGAATCCACAGGTAGCAAAATCTCAGATATATGCCGAAGGAATTTCTTCACTGACACAGCTCCTAGGGCAATGGAAACTAAAGGGAAAATACACAAATGGGACTGTATCAAAATAAAAAGCTTCTGCACAGCAAAAGAAACCATCAACAAAACAACAAGAAAGCCCACTGCATGAGAGAACATATTTGCCAATGATATATATCTGATAAAGGTTTAATCTCCAACATTTACAGGGAACTCATACAACTTAATAAAAGGAAGATAAACAACTCAATCAAAAACTGGGCAACGGACCTAAATAGACACTTTTTGAAAGAGGACATACATAAGGCTGAGAGACAAAACAACAATGAGGTACCATCTCACACCTGTCAGAATGGCTATCATCAACAAATCTACAAATGACAAATGCTGGCGAGGATGTGGAGAAAAAGGAACCCTCATTCACTGCTGGTGGGAATGCAAACTGGTGCAGCCACTGTGGAGAACAGTATGGAGTTTCCTCAAAAAAACTAAAAATGGAACTTCCATTTGACCCAGTGATCCCACTTCTAGGAATATATCCCAAGAAACCAGAAACACCAATCAGAAAGGATATATGCATCCCTATGTTCATAGCAGCACAATTTACAATAGCTAAGATTTGGAATCAGCCTAAGTGCCCGTCAGCAGATGAATGGATTAAAAAATATTGGCATACCTACACAATGGAATACTATGCTGCTGTAAAAAGGAAGGAACTCCTACCATTTGCAACAGAATGGATGGAGCTGGAGAGCATTATGCTAAGTGAAATAAGTCAGTCAGAGAAAGATAAATATCACATGCTCTCACTCATTTGTGGATTATAATGAACATCATAAACTGATGAACAAAAACAGACGTAGAGACAGAGAAGCATGAATCAGATGCTCAAAACTCAGAGGGAAGGTAGGGGAGGGTGGGGGTGAGGGGGAGAGATCAACCAAAGGACTTGTATGCATGCATATAAGCATAAGCGAATGGATGTGGACAACAAGGGGTGAGGGTGAGGGCAGGATTGGGGGGATGAGAGGACATTGGGGAGATAAGGACACATTTGTAATATCTTAATCAATAAAGGGAAAATTTAAAAAAAAAAAAAACTCATCAGCCCTAGCTGTTTTGGCACAGTGGATAGAGCGTCAGCCAGCGGACCAAAGGGTCCCGGGTTTGATTCTGGTCAAGGGCATATACCTCAGTTACAGAATCCTCCCCGACCCAGGCCCTGCCTCAAGCCTCACCACCCTATCACGTGCAGGAGGCAACCAATCGATATGTTTCTCTCACATCAATATTTCTCTCTGTTTTTCCCTCTCTCTTCCACTCTCTCTAAAAAAATCAATGGAAAAATATCCTTGTATGAGGATTAAAAAATAAAAATAATAAAAGTCTCATCAAAGTGAATTTAGTGGAAATAAACCTTAACACAAAGAAACCAACTAAATCCAGAGTGAGAAAAGTAAGGAAACAGCCAAAATCAGAGCAGAAATAAGTGAAATAGAGCCAGAAAACAACAGAAGAAAAATAAAACAATTAAACTAAGAGCTAGTTCTTCAATAAAATGGCAATAAATACATCTATCAACAATTGAATCTAAAAATCAAGATAAATGAACAAGGGATCTAATGAAAATAAAGTGATCAATAAAATAAAACCAGAGGCGTGGGAACATGGAACTGACTGACAAATCTCAAGAGGGAAGGGGGAACAGGAAGAGATTAACCAAAGAATTTATATGCATCCTAGTGGCCCGGTGCAGGAAATTTGTGCACAGGGGCGGGGGGGTTGGTATCCCTCAGCCTGGCCTGCACCCTCTCCAATCTGGGACCACCTCGGGGGATGTCTGAACCTGCAGACATCCCTCTAACAGTTCGGGACCACTGGCTCCTAACTGCTCACCTGCCTCCCTGCCTGATTGCCCCTAACCACTTCTGCCTACCAACCTGATCACCACCTAACCACGTACCTGCCAGCCTGATTGATGCCTAACTGCTCACATGCAGGCCCGATCGCTCCCAACTACCCTCCCCTGCTGGCCCAATCGCCCACAACTGCCCTCCCCTGCCAGCCTGATCACCAACAACTGCCCTCCCCTCGCTGTGTGGAGCCATAGGACCCCCAGGCTCATGGCACAAAGCAGCCGCCGGACCCCGCCTCAGCGGTGCACGTGGCCATCTTGTGGTGGCCTTTTTTGTGGCGGCTATCTTGTGGTGGCCATCTTGTGGTGCCAATCTTGTAACAACATCACAGGCAAGGGCCACCTAGGCTTTTATTAGTAGAGATATGCATTACCTACGGACACAGACAATAGGGTGGTGAAGGCCCGAGGCAGGGCAGGAACTGGGTGGAAGGGGATAACGGGGGAAGGTGAGGGACATCTGTAAAATGTCAACAATAAAGATTTTTTTAAAAGGTCAATATTTTAAAAGAATCATAGTTAATATCCCAATAATAATATCAATATTATGTCACTGGATATAATTGTACAAGAATTCCATTTTATATCCCACATATGAAAGAAATCGTGGTTCTTAACTTTTTCTGTCTGACATATTTCACTTAGCATGATATTCTCAAAGCCCATCTATACTGTTGCAAATGGCAGTATTTCATCTTGTCTCATCTATCATAGAAATGTACACTTGAAACCTATAAAATCTTATTAACCAATGGCACTCCAATAAATTTAATAAATAAATAAAAATTCAAGTTTCACCATCATATAAAGAAGGAAGTTTTCTTTTTACAAAGGACTCTTCTCAGGGCTCCCTTCATGTCTCTGTTCCTCAGGCTGTAGATGAACGGGTTCATCATGGGTGTCACCACAGTGTACATCATAGCCATGACTATGTCCTTCACAGGAGATTTATCAGCTGATGGGCATAAATAGAGACCAATAACTGTCCCATAAAACAATGACACCACAGCCATGTGGGAGCCACACGTGGAGAAGGCCTTGCGAATACCTCTAGCAGAAGGGACCTTGAGGATGGATAAAACAATTCGTGCATAGGAAGTGATGATGAGTAGGAACGGGATGACCAGAATGAGCCCTCCCATGATAAATATCACCAACTCATTAACTTGAGTGTCAGAGCAGGATAGCTTCAGCAGAGCAGACATGTCACAGAAAAAGTGAGGAATCACATTGTCGGCACAAAAACACAACCTGGCCATGAGCAGTGTGTGTAACATGGCATGCAACGTGGTCAGCCCCCAGGACAGAGCCACTAAGGAGAGACAGAGCTTGGGGCCCATGATGGTGGTGTAGTGCAGGGGGAAGCAGATGGCCACATAGCGGTCATAGGCCATGGCCACAAGGAGGAAGCTCTCCAGATCTGCAAAAAACAGGAAGAAGTACATCTGGATCAGGCAGCCTGCATAGGGGATGGATGGGTCTTGGCTCAGCATGTTGTGCAACAATTTGGGAATGGTCACTGAAGAGAAACAGATATCAGACAGAGACAAATTGCTAAGAAACAAATACATGGGCGTGTGGAGTTGAGAGTCCAGGCGAATCAGGAAAATGATGAGGAGGTTCCCCAGGACGGTGGTAAGATACATGGCCAGGAACAGGGCAAAGAATAGGTTTTGTTGCTCTGGCTCAACCGGCAGGCCCTGGAGGAAGAAGTATGAGATGACAGTTTGATTTCTTCCTGTCATGTTCTGTGTCCAGTATCTTTAGGAAAAAATAACAGTGTCCATTAAAAATCTGAATGAAAATGAACATATTTCTTTAATATATTTTATTGATTTTTTGCAGAGAGGAAGGAAGAGGGATATAGAGTTAGAAACATTGACAAGAGAGAAACATCAATTAGCTGCCTCTTGCACACTCCCTACTGGGTATGTGCCCGCAACCAAGGTACATGCCCTTGACTGGAATCGAATCTGGGACCCTTGAGTCCGCAGGCCAATGCTCTATCCACTGAGCCAAACCAGTTAAGGCAAAAAATGAACATATTTCTATGATATATGGTCTGTTAGCTATTCTGCAATAATTTATTTCATTCTCATTATTTCTAACAACACTCTCTGTTACCACAAATATATCACCAAATCTAAGCCACTTTTCAAACTTATTTTCTCATTTTTCATTAATTAACATGTCACAATATTCCTCCCTTCGAATCTCTTATCTTCTATGTGATCACACTGGTTCTTCTGATACTTCCCTGGGCACTTATTCTCAAAAGCTGTGATTGGTTTCTACTCAAACAGGTTTTGTTTTTTGTTTTTTGTGTTTGTTTGTTTTTTGTTAATCCTCATCTAAGAATATATATATCTATATATTTTTTTTTTTAGAGAGAGAAGCAGACGGGAAAGGAAGAGACAGAGAGAGGGAAACATCGGTGTGAGAGAGACCCATCAATTAGTTGCCACCCGCATGCACCCCGACCAGGGGCCGGGGATCGAGCCTGAAACCGAGGTACATGCCCTTGACCAAAATCGAACCCAGGACCCTTCAGTCCACAGGTTGATGCTCTATCCAGGGAGCCAAATTGGCTAGGGCTCTAACAGTCTTTTTTTTTCTGTTGAGAACATTAGCTGGTATTCAGTCTTTTTATTGTTGACACTATTACAGATGTCCCTCACCTCCCCCTTTTTACCCACCTTCCACCAGCCCTGGCTCCCCCTTCTCTCCGGCCAACACCACACTGTTGCCTGTGTCCATGAGCTATGCATATATGTTCTTTGTCTCATCTCCTCGCCTTCTTTCATCCAGTCCCTCCCTCACCCACCTTCCCTCTGACAGCTGTCAGTCTATTCCATGTATCCATGCCTCTGGTTCTGTTTTGTTCATCAGTGTATTTTGTTCATTAGATTCCACATATAAGTGAGGTCACATGGTATTTGTCTTTCTCTGAATGGCTGATTTTGCTTAGCATAATGCTCTCCAGGTCCATCCATGCTGTTGCAAAAGAACTCCTTCTTTTATAGCCATGTAGTAGTCCATTGTGTAAATGTACTATATATTGGTGTTTCTTTGGGCTTTTTCTTAAACACTATTTCTTTCTAAGTCTCCATATACAGCCCTAAAGAGCTTGCGTATCCCATGGCATCAATTGCCATATAAATCTCATGGGTAAAATTCTGCCACCTTCAGAACTGCATCATCAGTTGCTTAGTGATTATCTCCCGATGTAATATCACAAGCATCTTCAGCTCAACAGATCCCAAATGAAATTCATAATCTCACCCTGCCCCTCTCCCGACCCACTCCTCCAAGTCTCTCACATCTCAGTAAAAGAAATTCAGACCCAAGTCATCAACCTCCCAAGTCTCCACAGATAAGGTGAGAACCCGCTGCTAAGTCCCCACAGCACTCAGTCCCATTGGGATTATTTGCTTATAGCTGTCTTCCCTACTGGATCATAAACTCCTTGCAGGAAAGGCCATAAACTGCAGCAGGGCCAGCACCTGGCACAGTGCCTCGATGTAGCTGGTGTTTCATAAATATTGGCTATGCTTCAGTCTGAGACATGCATCCTTCCAACTTACAGACAGCAAACTCCTGTTAAGTTAGAATATCTACTCCCACTAAATCCTCTCAGAACAAGAGCTGACTAGTTTTTGGCACTTTATTACAGAATTTCCAGATGTAATCTCAGACTTCTAGAAAATATTAGACTACTTCAACCACACTACTCTTTATCAGGAATAGAGAACCCAGGATATACATCCACATTGTCATTCCCTGCTTGTGCTGATATCCACAGTACATGATGACATTGCTGTGAAAAATAAACCTGATGGAGAGGTTTTGTAATTTCGGGTGGGGGGAGGGGAGGAAAATGAAGGAATAAAGATAATTTTTACCCTGGGGACCTCTAGTTCTTCTCCACATATCCATACCTCAGAATGTGCCTCAGAGCTGACAAAGCTGAGGAGCATTAAGGGATATGGGCTGAGTCGAACTGCTGGGATTTCCATCCTGCTGGTGCTGTTTCATTGAGCCACATTAATAACTTTTTACATGTAGACATAATGTGTTGGCTTTGCAATAGAGAAAACCATCAAGTGAAGTTTCATATACCTCGTGTCTCAGAATTTTACAGCCTGTAAAACAAGTGGGACCCACCTCTGGTGTCAAGAGTTTCACTAGGAACCGCAAGCCAGAGAGCCAGCACTTGCAAGCTGCTGCCACCGATCAGGCTTCTGAGCTTCGGCTGCTCAATCAATGATGCCTTGTCCTCTTAACCTGGTGAAGCAGTAGTTAACTGCACATGAGAGTAGTGCTTCTAAAGATGTAATATGCATGTAAACTACCTGATAAAAGCTGGTTTTGATTTAGTCAGTCTGTGGTGATGCCTAAAATTCTACATTTTATAAGCACAAATTTTATATTTGGTGATGCCAATTCTGCTGGTCTTTGCACAACACTGAGTAGCGAGAACATGCAACACATTTTAAAATGCAGATTACTGAACCCTCCCCCAATAAATGTAATCAGAATGTCTGGGGAAGGAGAGCCAATCTAAAATATCTTAATATAATTCCTTATGTAATTCAAATACAAGGCATCCCAAAAATCTATATACACACTTTAACAGCTGATAGTTCAATTTTGAAAATGAAATGTATTTTAATAACACTGCCTTTATAATTATTCAAAGTGTGTGTATGCATTTTGAGGACACTCTATATATATATGGTCAGTCAAGGATTAAGAACCTCTGTATTGAAACGCTTGCCTCACACAGATGTCTGTTGTTGAAATGATACAATCTTAAGAGATACATTACCTAGTAACATTTATGAATGCTATCATTAAAACTCGTGAACATCAGTCAAAATATTTCTAGAATATGAACAAATCTTGAAAGGCTGAGATGTGGAGAATGATTTTTACACTTGAAAACCTATCCTGCAGAACAACACGAAACCCTCTGATTTGAAGGACCCTACAAGACCAGCTCATTCATCCTTTGTCCAACTTACCCAGTCTGTCTGAGGGTGATTACAGGACCCTGGCCTGAGATCCTGCTCCCTTTTATTCACTAAAGCATGTGAAGTAACAGCCTCTGTAGTCATCATCTGTGTCTGCAACATCCCTTCTCACTTCTCCCATCTTCACATCTGTGGACTTAAGGGGCCCTGCATCCCAGAGGAGGCTAGATCCTGGAGGAACTCATTAAAGACAAAGTAATTCTGTAGGACTGTTCTAGCACAATGCTCTCAGAGTCCTGGAACAGTGACTGGTTATAGTCACTGATCATACCTGACTATAGTTTGGGGGAAGGTAAGGATGGAGAGAAGCTCATGTATGGACGATTAAACACTATCTGTTTAACGGACATTAGGCATGTAGGTCTGGAGCCTACATTTTCAGAGGCGAAGGAAAATGGTTGGAGAAGCCAACTAGAAGGGACCAGAGTATAAATATACTAAAATATCTTAGGAGTGTAGGAGGCTTTACCTGGTGAGTAATCAAAGTGCCATGAAAGACATATATTTTGGAAAGATTCCCAAGGTGGAAGAATCTCTTACTATAATCCAATTTCCCATGAATATACCCAAGGGGAGAGATACATCTGCGGCTAATAAGGATTTGACTTCTATTACCTAACCATATGCAGACACACGGAAAGGACAAGAATAAGATACTCTCTCCCAGATTATGCTCAATCTTCCTCAGGCCAAGATAGAAGAGAAACTCAGATTTGCATTCCATTAAGGCACATCTAGCTTCTTACCCATCTAGGAAAACCTAAACAGCACCCCACCACTACCATTATCTCTACTACTTTACAGATGTGTCAGATTACCTCATTCCAGCTCCTCCTTACCCTGCAGTTGATCACAAGGCCATAGCTAAGGGTATAACCTTCCATACCTATTCCATCTTCACTTTGTCATCACCTCAGCTGAATGGGGTTATTTACATTCAACCTTCATTCCTTGGCAATCTGAATCCTCAATGTTATTGCCTTTGAGTTGTTATAGTTTTTAAATTAACTTTTACTAAGTGGTACCCCAAAGAAACTCCTAGGTATCCAACATGGTCTTTCCTTTTCTCGTGTAGAGAAACCCAGTTTTTGTGGGAGTTTTTTGTTAATTTGGATTGAATTACCCAGACAGTACAGTAACTCCTTTGTTTGCCTATTGGTTCAGTGACCCAAAATGGCCAAGTGACCATCTCAGCTTCCAGTAAAAGAATCACTGGAGCAGTATGTACAAGTGTTCCTCCCTCAGAATCTGCATCGGATGCTTCTTGTGTACCACTTCACATTCTCTGACCTAATTTTCATTCCAGCCAGTTCTGCACAGATTCAACCAGCTTCACATAGATACAACTTGACAGCATTACCTCAGGCCTGCTCTACCTGCTTCTTTTGTCCTCCCATTCCTACCATGGGGTTTCTCTGATTCCCTGGAGTAGAATATCATGGGAGGTCAGCTTAACACTCATACACACACAACCTGTAAGTGTAAGGGTGTTAATTTATCTTTATTGTATTACAATAAAGTATTACAGATGTTCTTTTTTTCCCCATTGACCTCTTCTAGTCCACACTATTATGTGTGTCCATGGGTTATGCATATAAATTCTTTGGTTAATCTCTTCCCATCCACCTTATGTAACAGATGCTGAGAGATGTTTAATATATGCTTCTCCTGTTTTCACTTAGGTGGATGGTCCTATCATGCATTTCATCAAGGCTTATTCCTTCCTCGTGGTGGCCAGCTCAGTAAGCCACCCCACTATTGGTTCTCCCTTTTTCCTTACTTACCGCCTCTACTGTCACTTCTCACATGAGATAATATTCCCAAATAAACTACTAGCAAATAAGACTTTATCTCAGTCTCTGCTTTTTGGGCAACCCAAGCTATGACAGAATCTATGATCTCTAAAACAGGAGAGCCCAAAATTGTGAGGGTGGGAAGCAAAAATTCTGTGAGTATATTACTTGATCTGATGACAGAAATTGGTCCTGCTACCACATCCGTTAATTCCCAGACTCGTGAATCATGGCTATGGGGGAAAGAGCATCATATATGGGTTCCTGGTTCAAAGTATATACCATATTCTATAGGACTTCACACCAATCTTTCTGGATGAAATCTCCCAGCTGTCACCACAACTGAACCTTTGTATAGGCAGTAGCCTTAAAGCTAGAAAAGAACATGCTATCATCCTCTGCATCCTCCTTTCATGCACCTTCCAGGGGATCCATCCACCTTGCTTATACTTGGTTGATGCACAGAATGGTGAGCAACAGAGATTTAATGAATGAGGGCAGAAAGAGAATGTACAGAGGAAAGGCAAGAGTGCAGATATGTTTCAGAAGAACAAGGCTGGGGAAATAGAGAATTAAGGAAATTATGCACATATATACACACTAGAGGCCCAATGCACGAAATTCATGCAAGGGGTTTGGCCGTCACAGCCCCAGCTTCCTCTGGAAGGTCGTTCAGCTATCTGGTCTAATTAGCATATTACACTTTTATTATAGGTAACAAGAAATGTGCAAGATTTTATTTTTTAATATATTTTATTGATTTTTTACAGAGGGGAAGAGAGAGGGATAGAGAGTTAGAAACATCGATGAGAGAGAAACATCGATCAGCTGCCTCCTGCACACTCCCTACTGGGGATGTGCCCGCAACCAAGGTACATGCCCTTGACCGGAATCGAACCTAGGACCCTTGAGTCCACAGGCTGATGCTCTATCCACTGAGCCAAATGTGCAAGATTTTCATGAACAAATTTATAAAACTTTACTAAAAGACTAAGAGAAGATCTAAATAAATAGACATGAAATACTCCTTAATGAGAAGATGTACTATTAAAACTTTGTCCACTCTCCCCAGTGTAGTTTATAAATTTAATGCAAACCTAATCAAAATTCAACAGGACATCTTTTATTAAATTTATTGGGGTAATGGTTAATAGGCTTACATGGGTTTCAAGGTGTACAATTCTGATACATCATCTGTATATTGCATTGTGTGCCCATCACCCAAAATCAAATCTTTCATCATTGGATAAAGAAGATGTGCTACGAATATATAATGGAAAACTACTCAGCCATAAGAAAAGATGAAATACTGCCTTTTGTGACATGGATGGATTTTGGAGACTATCATGCTAAGCAAAATAAGTCAGACAGAAAAAGTTAAGAAACAAATTATTTTACTCTTATGTGGGATATAAAACTGAAAGCAATAAATGAAAAGCAAACAAAAATTCATAGACACAGACAACAGTATGGTGTTACCAGAGGGAGGGGAGGTGGGGTAGTAAAGGGTAAAGGGAGCTAAATATATGATGTCCAACAGGATTTTTTTAAAGACTTTAGGGAGATATCTGTAAGAATCCCTAAGAAATCAATCAAAAAGTGTTTAAAATAGACATGCTTGCACATTTGATTTTATAATAAACATAGTATTTCAAATCAATATGAAAATGATGTACTATTCAAGATATGGTGTTGAAATATTAGCCACCTATTTGGGGGGGAAAAAGAAAGTTAAACCTCTATGTTTGCAATCTAAATAAAGGTAACTTCTAAATGAATGAAAAAAATATCCTCGGGTGAGGATTAACAAAAAATAAATGAATGAAAAAGCAAAATATATAAAATAGGATTAGAAAAAATAAAAACTTTAGCATAAAAAACTGTTTAAATATTTTCCATATCATTTCCAGTGGTTTCAGTATCACTTATTGAATAGTCTCTTTTTTCCACTGATTTCAGATGCTATATCACTAAGTTCTTTATATACTTGAGGCTATTTTCCTACTTTAAATTCTGTCCTATTGATCTGTCTATTCATAAACCAGTACCATATTTTTCATGAACAAATATGCTTTAATACATGCTGGTTTTAAAATGTCTGTCAGAAGAAAATGTCGGAGGAACCAAGATGGCGGCATAGGTAAACACCGGAGTTTGCTGCCTCACACAACCACTTCAAAAATACAACTAAAAGACGGAAAGGATATCCAGAACCACAGGAAGGCTGGCTGAGTGGAAATTCTACAACTAGAAGGAAAGAGAAAAGCATATCGAGACTCAGAGGAGGCGGAGTGCAGAAGTAAAATACTAAGGTGCGGAGTGCATGCAGAGCAGGCTGGCGGCTGAGGGCGTGGTTGTCGTTTTCAATTGGGAGGGAGTCTCAGGCTCTGAGCTCCAGTTCCGGGCGAGTCTCTAGGGACCCACACTCATACGGGAGAAGTGGGACTGTCTGGCCTCGGTCAGAACCCGAGGGCAGCTTTCTTTTAGAGGGGCTTGCAGTGATTACCCAGACACTGAGAAGCAGAGCCTCTGAAGGCAAGACTGAGAGCAGCCATAACTGCTAGCCCCACCCTGTTGATCCCATGGGACCTGCCCCGCCCAAGCCCTGCAGGGAGGCTTTTGCTGGATAGCCTCAGGCAAAGGCTAGATTACCACCTCCCTAGAGATCCAGGAGCCAGGAAGCCCAAAGGTCAGAGTGGGACCATCCAGTTTTCAGCTCTGTGGAACCATAAAAGACACACTCAGGGGGCAGACTCAGTGAGCACCAAAGCCCCATTGAAGCAAGTCTTGCCCCAGAGGAGTGTCTCCAGCACAGAAGTTCTCCCACTGCAGACACAGCTGATTCTCACAGCCAATTGGCCTGGAGGTCAATTCTTCCCAGTGATAACTACAACAATCAAGGCTTAATTACAACAAGACTGTGCACAAAGCCCACAAGGGGGTGCACCAAGAGTGTCTACCTCAGGTAATTGGGACACTTAGCACAGAAAGGCACTCTATCGACACAGCGAAGCATAAAAAATGCCGAGACAAAAAAACAGGACACAAATGACAGAAATGGAGGAAAGTAAACTGCTGGATATAGAGTTCAAAACCACACTTTTAAGGTCTTTAAAGAACTGTCTAGAAGCCGCCGATAAATTTAGTAAGGCCGTCGAAAAGACTGGTGAGACCCTCGATATTGTGATAAAGAACCAACTAGAAATTAAGCATACACTGACTGAAATAAAGGATATTATATAGACTCCCAACAGCAGACCAGAGGATCGCAAGAATCAAGTCAAAGATTTGAAATATGAAGAAGCAAAAAAACCCAACCGGAAAAGCAAAATGAAAAAAGAATCCCAAAATACGAAGATAGTGTAAGGAGCCTCTGGGACAGCTTCAAGCGTACCAACATCCAAATTATAGGGGTGCCAGAAGAAGAGAGAGAGCAAGATATTGAAAACCTATTTGAAGAAATAATGACAGAAAACTTCCCCTACCAGGTGAAAGAAATAGACTTACAAGTCCAGGAAGCACATAGAACCCCAAACAAAAGGAATTCAAAGAGGACCACACCAAGACACATCATAATTAAAATGCCAAGAGCAAAAGACAAAGAGAGAATCCTAAAAGCAGCAAGAGAAAGAAAATCAGTTACCTACAAGGGAGTACCCATACGACTGTCAGCTGATTTCTCAACAGAAACTTTGCAGGCCAGAAGGGAGTGGCAAGAAATATTCAAAGTGATGAATACCAAGAACCTACAACCAAGACTACTTTATCCAGCAAAGCTATCATTCAGAAGTGAAGGTCAGATAAAGAGCTTCACAGATAAGAAAAAGCTAAAGGAGTTCATCACCACCAAACCAGTATTATAAGAAATGCTGAAAGGTATCCTTTAAGAAGAGGAAGAAGAAGAAAAAGGTAAAGATACAAATTATGAATAATAAATACACATCTATCAACAAGTGAATCTAAAAATCAAGTGAATAAATAATCTGATGAACAGTATGAACTGGTGATTGTAACAGAATCAGGAACATAGAAAGGGAATGGACTGACTATTCTTGGGAGGGGAAGGGGTTTGGGGGGTGCGGGAAGAGATTGGACAATAATTGTGCACCTATGGATGAGGTCAGTGGGTGGGGAGTGAGGGCGGAGGGTGGGGTGGGAACTGGGTGGAGGGGAGTTATGGTGGGAAAAAAGAGGATCAATGTAATAATCTGAATAAAGATTTAATTTAAAAAATAAAATAAAAATAAAATGTCTGTCATTTCTTTGAACTCTTTCCTTCAAATGGTGGAGCCTAATTCCCCTCTTCTTAAATGTGGTCACAAATAGACTGTAGTACACTGATGTGACTTCCAAGGCTAGATCATAAAAAGGATAGCTTCCACCTGGATAACTATTAGATCACTCACCCTAGGGAAGCCAGCTACCATGTCATGAGGACACTCAAGAAGCCCTTTGTAAAGGTCCACATAGTAAGAAACAGGCCTCCTGTCAACAGAAAGCACCCTCTTGGCAGTCATTTGCATCAGCCACCTCGGAAGTGGGTCCTCCTAAGAGACCACAAGCCAAAACTGCCCAGCCAAGTTACTCCTGAAATGCTGGCCCACTGAAAGTGTGAGAAGAATACTTATTGTTTTAAGCCACTAATTTGGGGGTGTGGGGATAATTGGCTAGGCAGCAATAAATAATATATTTAAGGTTTTATAATATACAATAAAACTATTGTCTATTGTTCTTTTTGGAGTTTTCTTGACAATTTTTTTTTATACAATCTTTATTATCAGCTTGGTGTGTGTGTGTGTGTGTGTGTGTGTGTGTGTGTGTGTACACAGAGGAAATTACATGCTACAAATTAATTTGAGAAAAACATATTTTATTTCTATCCAAGAAAATTATTTTTCCATTTGTCCAAGTCTTTTCTTCTGTACTTCATTAATATTTTAAAGTTTTATTCATATATTTTCCATACTTATCATTTAGTCTTAATTAGTATTAGAATTTTTTCTATTTTAAATGGTATCTTTATCCATTTTACATTCTAATGTTTGTGGGTCACTTAAATACTATCTAACTAATGTTTTATGCATATTAAGTTTATTAAATTATCTCATTTTTTGCAGTAGTTTCTCAGTTGATTTTCTTAGGTTTTCCATGTATACAATTATATCATTTGCCAGTAGCAAAAATTCTTACGTCTCAATTTTTTTTATCTAAAGTATTCTCTGGGACCCAGATTATAAATTCCATAAGTTCAGAGATTTTTGTTACTTTGTTCTTTGTCTCCAGCACTTGAAACACTGCTTGGCACAGAGTATGTGCTCACTAAATAAGTGAAGTAATTAAATAAACTGCATAGACTAGCAGCTCCAGTACAGTGCTTAGTAACAGTACTAATAGTGGGCACCCTTGTCATCTTGTTCCTGACATTAGTGGGAATGTCTCTATATTTCCCCATTAAGTTTGATGTTGGATTTGGGGCTAACTCAAATGTATTGCTTTCCTCTTGAGGTATATTTCCACTATACTGAACATTTTTATCTGAAATGGTTATTGAATTTTAGCAAATGTGCTCTTTTTATGAAAGACAGTAACATTATTTTTTCAAAAACTCTTTACACATTTGAAAGCATTTAAATATTTTAGTTCAACAACTGAAATACAGAAAAGCAATAGCTATAAAATTGTGCAGATGCTAATTTAAACAATAACAAAAAAGTGCTTTAAGTTATAGTATTTAAACTTCACTATTTAAATTTCATTCATTACATTGGTATAATATCTCATCTCAGTATCTACAATTTTGACAAATACTTGAAAAGATTTTTGTTCAGAAACGGATGCTGGTCTGACAGAAACACATTTGAAAATATTATTTTTCTGGTCATAGTTTCCAACAAACCTATGAACTCGGCCTCTAATCAGTCTTGGAAGTTCACGATCCTGTTTTTAAAAAGATAAATATCAATAGTCATTTATTACTTCATCTAAATTTCAACTGTTTGAAACTATGTGATCAACTAAATATGAATCATCCCAAATGCTATACTCTCTTTCCTGATTTAGGGCCCCACTGCTGACAAGACCATGACAGCTGGAATTATGAGTGCCCTGTCACAGAGCAAAGACCTTTACTTGGGTAGGGCTTCTTACAAGCTAGCAAACTGCTGCTCCTTAAAAGACTGACTGATTCTCAATGTAATGGCACATGAATTACTCACTTCTAAAAGATTGCCAGAGTTCTACTTTCAGCAGATGGCAGAAAGGTAGTTCATACCAACTCTCCAAGAACAACTGGAATAGCTGGGTGAAATACTTAAAAACCTCCTCGTAGATTTCAGAGAGATACTAAGGCAATGAGGAATTACAGACTCCATCTGGGAAAGGAGAGGAGTCCAGAATGGGGCCTTATATTTGGGGATGCTTTCCCCTTGAGGTATCTGTCAAGCATAGTCAAGGCAGTGAGAGTCTAAGAAACTGAGCAGAGCTTTTGAAGGCTCAAAGGGCTAGGGGAAAATATTAGAATCAGAGGCTCATAAGAAAAAGAGATTCTGGTAACCACCCCCATCCACCCCAGACTTAGGATTGGGAACCAAAAGGGCTATGCCTTAATGGGACTAACAAACCAGAAAAAGATCATCCAGCATCAGAGCCTCTTGATCATGAGTATATTTAAACTATTCTGGGATTGCTTTCACTAAATTGTCATAAAAAGCATTAACTATAAGGAAAGATGTTGATTACTGCTAAAAGAGCTATATTAAAGTGAAGAATTTCTGTTCCTCAAAAGCCACCATTAAGTTAAAAAGCAAACCATGAAGTATAAGAAAATATTTGCAATATACATAATGGACAAAGAACTTGTACCAAGAATAGTATTTTTTAAAATCTCCTATAAATCAATAACAAAAAGACAAATAATTCAATAGGAAAAAAAATGAGCCCTAGCCGATTTGGCTCAATAGAGCACCAGCCTGCGGACCAAAGGGTCCCTGGATTTCATTCTAGTCAAGCGCAGGCTCCTCCCTGGCTCAGGCCCTGGTAAGGGCACATGCAGGAGGCAACCAATCGATGTGTTTCTCTCACACTGATGCATATCTGTCTTTCCATCTCTCACCAACTCTCCCTAAATATCAATGGAAAAATATCCTTGGGTGAAGATTAACAACAACAAAAGGAAGGGAAGGGAAGGGGGAAGGGAAGAGGGAAGGGAAGAGGGAAAAAAAAGAAGAAAGGAAAAGAAAAAGGAAATAAAAGAAAAAAGAAAGAAAGAACATGAGTCCTGAATAGGCTTTACAAAAGAAGGTATCTAAATGGCCAGTAAGTATATAAGATGCTCAACTTCATTAGTCACTGGGAACTGTAGAGAAATGAGATAGCACTAAACACTCACTAGAACAGCTAAAATAAAGAAGACTGACATACTAAGTGTTGAAAAGAATGAAAGAAACTACACTCACCTATACTGATTGTAAGTGTGTAAATTGGCACAACCCTTTGGAAATTTCTTTGGCAGTAACTACTGTATTAGACCATAGACATGCACTATGATGCAACAATTTTACTCCTAGGTGTATACCCAACAGAAATGCATGCATATGCACAAGAGACATATACAAAAATGTTCAGAGCATTACTCATAATAGCAAGAAATCTGGAAATAATCCAGATGCCAATCAATAGTAGGATGGAAAACTAAACCGTGGTATATTCAAACAACAGAACATTCTACATATAAATATAACTAAATGAACTATAGCTACATACAAAAATAAAGATGAATCTTACATTGTGTTCAGTGAAAGAAATAAGACATAAAAGAAAACATACCAGGTGATATTTATATTTATTTATTTATATAACGCTTTAATAGAGGCAGAATTAATTTATGACATTAAAAGTTAGGAGACAGGAGGTAGTGAAGGGGAGGAAGCACAAGGATGCATGGAGTAATAACAATGTTCTATTTCTTAACCTGGTAATGTTCACTTTGTGATACGTCACAGAATTGTACAGTTATGAGTTGTACACTTTGTTGTATAAAGACTTTTGTTTTAAAAAGTCTTAAGACTAGAAAATAATAAACACTCAAGATAATTTAGAAATTAATAACCTGACAATTACTTTTTCTTAATCATCTACTATGTGTCAGAAATGCTATATATTCATGTGTTATTACTTAAGCTCCAAAACAACTTTTCAAAGTGAAAACTAGTCTCCTCACTTTACAGATAAAACAACTGAAGCTCAGAAAGTTTAAGTAGCTTACTCAAGGTCATAAAGCTAGTAAACAGTGGAATAAAAACTAGAATCCATGTCTGATTTCAGAACTACAGTCAATTTCAGATTTAATGCCAAACTCACAAAGTATGTAAGTCATATAAGGCCTCAAGACTTCCTTTGTCACCCCATTCTTCATCACCAAGGCTCTTCCTTATATCCCAGCCCACTCTTTGCCTTCCCCCAACCTCAGGACTACTACCTTAACCCCCATCACTTACTAACTCTACACTCTGATAACTATAAACTACTTGCAGTTTCCTATACAATCCAGGCTCTCTCTCAGCTTCTTGCCTTTGAATATGCTGCTCTCTCAATTTAGCGTGCTTTCCTCCCTACCTCTCTTTTCCCAAACACACTTTGGTTATTTAGTCCTTAAATATCTAAAATATTACTACATTCTTTTAATCATTTCCTGATCTTCCTATCCACTTTTATAGCACCCTGCACATAATCTCTAGCATACTACTTATCATACCACAATGTAACATTTATATAACCATCTTTTACTGAGATTACCATCTCTTTGAAAGAGCCATTTACCATTCATATTCCAATTTGTATCTGTTGCATCTAGCACAGGGCCAGGCACATAGTAGGCTCTCCATGTTAGTTAAACAAATAATTGTAAAATCATAACTAAAACCAAACAAAATGTTGAAAGTACAACTAAAGTGTTAACATCATTTCTACTACAATGCAATTACAGTCCACATTTGTATGTTTTGTTGGCATAGGCTTTGCAAAGAATACTTAGACAAATACTCACTATTTCATAAAATACACAAGGTAAAGTATTTTTCCCATCTCTCATAAGAAAAGTCTTTGAATAACATGGTCCAGGTGTAACAGCTGAATCGAGAACACCTAAGTAACATTAAAAAAGTGTAGGGTGGAATCATTGATGGTAAAATGCAAATAAAATTTAATAAAGAGAAATTGATATTTAAATAACTATTCCCATACCAACTCTCTCATAGTTTTATTTATACAATAAGAAAGAAGACATTTAAAGAGGAAAAGATATTTCTGAAACTGTTTTATACTAAGGGAAAGAAAATTTCTGGCCTTCTCCAACTAAGGAACAGGTCATATGCCAAAGTTCATGCAACTGACAATAGCTGGCCATCTGAACCTTTCTCTTAGAATGTATTCTATAGAATGGTTAAATCCACAGATCAGTCTATTACATAATAATAATGAAATACACACATATACCTAATAAGCATCGTGGTTTAATGAAAAAAACAAACATTAAATTAAAATCAAAAGGCATGCATTTGAGTCCCAGTTCTTCAGCTTACTAAATTGAGAAAATTGTTTTAAACTCTTTCAAATTTGTCTCATCTATAAAATGCAAATAATTATGTTTATCTCAGGAAAGTATCAAATGAGAGCATTTATTCCTTTAACAGCCACCTGCTGAAAACTGATAATGAACATTTGTTATTTTGAGGTCAGCCTCCATTTCCCCTATTAATACCTAGATTTTCCTTTAGAAAACCTCTCCTATGCCATTCTTAGCCATATAATTTGAATTGAATTTGTCCCCAACCCCAAATGCAGGAGTGAGCTGAGATGGACTTAAACCAATCAGTGTATCCCATTCCCCAGCTTCAGACCACAGACAGGGTTTAGGTGATGGACTTGGTACCAGTCAGAAAATTATATGCAGGAGGTCATTTGCTAGCCTCTGGAAAAGAGCAACCAAAAGAAATCATTGAAGAATGTGGCACTGTGGTATAAGGATGGGTGGGATAAACAACTTTGATAAGCAACTTAATGCCAAAAGGAAAGAGTCAGAAGCTGCTGAACAGGAAACAGTTGGAGCTCCAAGATAAAGACAATATTGTGGCAGGACAGAAAATGGCTAAATCCAAAAACATAATGCTGGCTGAAAATGCAAGCTGTGTATTTTAAAACACAAAAATCAATTAAAAGTCCACATAAATTTATGAAATCACATGTATATAGTAATATTATAAAAGCATGGACAGGAAAGATACCACAGTGATTATCTCTAGAGAAGAAAAATGGACAGGAGTTTCACATGTATAAGATGGGAATATGGGTATTCTCTATATTTTTCTGTATGTTCAGAATATTTCATAATTTAAATTAAATATTTTACTTAAACTATTGAAAGAAGTCTGTTCTGAATTTCTTTTACTCGTTTATCTATTCATTCTAGTAAAATCAAATTCCAGAAACACTCTATAAAACTCTTCCACTTTTAAATATTAATTTAGAAAACATTAATTATAGGATGTTTATATCAGTAAAGGGTTCTTTACAAATGTTCTTTCAGAGTAGTTAAAATATGATTGAATTTATATACAAAATTACTACTGGATTTAGTCAAGTATAGTAGAAATAACACTAGATTGAGAATAAGGAACTTAGATCCATTTTTGCTGTTGACTAGCTTTGTGATTTCAGTCAAGTCTATTTTATTTGCCCCATTCCCTCACAAACTTCAAGGGTTGAGTTAGATTACTTGTAATAATCTTTTCAGTTTTAACATTATGAATCAGAAGAATACTGCATAAATAATCAAATACATCAAGTCACAAATCAATGACAGATCCAGGAACTAAAAAAAAAAATCCTAATTAACTAATATCTCCTTTTGCAAAATATTTTTTCTTTAAGATCTCATAGGTATTCCTATCGACATTGAACACTATTATCTAATAGTACTACGTAAGTATTTTTGAAGTATTATACCTACCCAATATCTCAAAAAGAAGAACAGTTTTGGGGGCATGTTCACGCCAGTACTTCATGCTTTCAATAACTGCTGATACAATTCTTAAAGAATTATCTTTTTCCTTAAGCTTTAACTGATACAGTGAGGCATCCTTTTGAAAACATAAAATGATAGTATTAGAAAAACAGTCTTATTTTCCATCATACTCTTTCACTTTCTTTGTAAGGATTCTAGGTGTTTATAATAGGCACATTTGTAAAATATGTAAAAGAACTATGAAAATTTTAGTAGTTACTCCCATAAATTAAAGGCATCATTAGCACTTTATAGGAGGAGAAACTAGGATACACTTGGAGGCAATCAAGAAGAAAATTATTTCTATGGGCATCCATTGGTTCATTCATTTGTTGAATATTTTTTTAAATGTCGTGTACCAAACCTGTGATAAATATAGCTGAAAAGAACACAATTCTTTTCCTTAATGTTCTCATTCTCTAGGAGGGGAATCATTCATTCATTCGCTCACTCAAAAAGTACATATTGGTACCTACTATGTGCCAAACATAGCTAATGAGGAAAGAACAGTGAACAAAACAGACAAGATATACCCTCATAGATTTTGACATCCAGTGGGAAATTCAGAAAATAAACAATAAATATATAATAGAATGTTAGGAATTTACATATCTTATACATTTGAAAAACAGGATAAAAGGCTAAAGAGAAACAGATAATTATTTTAAATAGCTTGTTGAGTATGGGCTATGGGAATAGAAAGTGTAAAAGGCCCTGAGATGGAATGTGTTTGACATTTTTAAAGATCAACTAAGAGTACAATGTGTTAAGATACTAATTTTTAGAGGATGGTGGTGGCACTTTCCTTTGTGAGGGAAAGGCATATCTAAGAACACGTGATGGGACATTGTTTCCCAACTATAATTACCTTTCCTCCCTCTCCCCTCTTAACTAAGTTATGAATGTCTCCTATAGAGGAATACTGCCATAATGAGCCACTTTTATGAAGGTCACTATGTTGTATCATTCTTATGTATAAGGAAACCTAAGGTTGAGAACCACTATGAAACATGCTATTTTAGTGAGATTTCCAGGAGGGAGAAAGAATTTACCTCAAATGAAAAGACTGCTCACAGACATGTGGGCAGAACAAATCTAAGGCACTTAAGCTCTCAAAAACTAATAATACAAAACTTCTACCACTTGTAGGCTGAAAGGACAAGGGGAGGAAATGAAATTACCAAACCTGTGAAAGCTAGACTCTTGAAGGGACTATATGATGCAGGGACACAGCTACTGCCGGTGACACTACATTTAAGCCGGGAGGACATAGAAAAACCCAACCTCTCTCCTCACTCTTTGATGTCCTGCCAGTGACTCCCACTGGCTGACCCCTAACAGAAGTCAGCTAAGGGATCCTAAGATGATGCACTATGTAGTACAATTCAGCTTTCCAGAGGACAGAGGGTAAACAATCCATTGGGCCAAGGGACAGGGAGGGAAGACAGCAAACCTGCTATATAGTAAAGACATTTGCAAAGAACAATAACAGCAAAGAATGGAAACAGGAAGTAAGGCTGAAGGAAGTACAAATATAGGAAGAACATAAGCCAAAGCAGAGTCATATTATCATGTATATCATGTTTAGAGAATTGTGAATATCTGAAAATGGCAAGTGCATTGCAGAATTAGTGGAATATGAAACATGAGGTTAGAGGTAAAATAAAACCAGATTATAGAGCAAAGGTCAGCAAACTACAGCTTGTAGTCCATATCTAACCTGCTGTGTTTTTGTAAATTTTTATTGGAACATGCTACACTCATCCATTTATGTATTGTCTATGGCTGCTTTTAAGCTACAATGGCAGAGTTGAGTGGTGCAGCTGAGTAGTTGCAAGAGAGACCATGTGGCCCATAAACAAACAATATTGTATTTACCCTCTGGCCCTTTACAGGAAAAGTTTGCTGACCCTTGTTACTTTGACTGACATATGAAGAGCTTGGAGAACTTCTGCAAGCAATGGATAAACTGTCCTCATCTCAATGATTAGTAAACAGTGAAATTCAGAACCCAGAAGGACACTCTAAAGCAACTATGAAAAGGAACAGTCGTTCACAACCTCTACGGAAATTGTTAGAAACTAACATTCATTCATTCCAATTGACCTGCATGCCATGGGATTGATTTCAAATGTTCTTATCTCTGTAATTTTCTAAATATTTATTTATCTCATTTTTGCATGTAAATACAAAAGTGTAAATAATTCATACTTTAAAATTTACCTTGAGAGCGTTTTCTTCTGGAATATCACCTAATGTTTTTTTCTTGAATTGATTTTGTTGGATATTGGGCTTAAATGCCTGTAATGTACTGTTTTTTCCTAGACCTCTCATTGTGGAGCCAGGTGTTTTTGAAGAGTGTGCTTGTCTGAGTACTTCACATTCTCCTTGGTGAGGTAAGTTAGGAGGCTGAGATACTCTTAGCTGTTTCTGTTGTTGCACTCCCAAACTCCCTGGAGAAGAATTTATTCCATCATTTGCCGCTAGGTTTGTTCTTTTGCATTGAGGCCTAAAATCACTTCTATCCCAAGTTTTGAAGCTGGTATTTTTGTTGCCATCTCTGTAGCTGGAATAGTTTTTTTAAATTAGTATTAGCTTTTGTTTCCATTTACATTTTCTTAATTTAAAAATTAATAATTAATTCTTATTTCTGAACTAGAGGACCAACGAATCTGTGCACCAGTGGGGTACCTCAGCCTGGCTGATGGGGAGAGGAGGCCAGCCATCTGGCTGGGGAGGGACGGCGGGAGAGCTCCAGGGCATGTCCAGCCCATCTCGCCCAGTCCAGATGGGCCGTACCCCAGCAGCAAGCTAACCTACGGGTCAGAGCATCTGCCCTCTGGTGGTCAGTGCATGTCATAGTGAGTGGTCGAATGGTCGAACGAACTGTCAGACATTTAGCATAGGCTTTTATTGTATAGGATAATTTTCCTGGAAATGTCACAAGAGGGCAAATAATACAACTCATCTCTTTTAGGAAAATAATTTGTAACCAGATATAAATACAAATTGTATGAGATCTGAAGTTTGTATAATTTGGGGAGCCTTCTTAAGAAAAATAAGTACAAAATTTGGTATGAAAATGAGAAAATAAATAAAAAATAATTTCAAAATTTTAAAAGGTGATAAAAACCACAAACATCACAATATTCAGGAAAAATATTATTAGTATTATGATTAATTACCTGATATACCTCAATAAGACATTTTTCGTACACTGATCACCTCTTCATATAATAGCAATTTTATTTTCAAGAGAAAGAACAAAAATAATTTTGTCTTCTCTCTCTATGGCTGGGGAAATTACCTTTATTATTCATAGTTTAGAAAAGTTTCTTTCAGCTTCACAATTCCTTACTGGTAATAGCACATCTGCAACTTCCTCCAACATTTTTGCTCAGGAGGTACTCCTAGCCTGGACAAGCCCTGGAAGATCATGCCACACACAAGCCCGCTTTAGCAGCCAATCCAGCCTAGCCAGATCCTCAATATCCCAACTAGACCATGAGGCCTAAGTTGTAGTGGCTCCTGAGCAGGGCAGGGAGCAGTGTCCCACTCAGATTCTTCTCTTCAGAGACAAAGATAGGGTCCAAGAGGTCAATAAGATCCCCCCAGACAAGCTGTTGTTGGGGGTAGATGGATGTGAAGGTAAAGCCTAGATTCTGAACCTAAACATAGAACCAGTTAAATTATCTTCAGCGGGTTATGAACTGCCTAGTTGAGTTTTCAAATGTTTTCTGTTCCTGGATTTTCTGTTGTTTTATTCTAACTGTCTGACAAATTACCTATTATTTCAAACTGGATTATCTAATATTGGGTGACTGCCCAGATTATAATCTATTACTTAATTTTCAGTCTAATGCCTATCACAATAGACTTTCTCCTAGCACCTGCAGCTGAAACTAGGCCTCCAAAAACCATCTCAAAACTATTAATAGGCCTAGTTTCAAGCCCTAGTCCTGAAGAAAGTAACTGAATGGTCCTGAGGAAATTAGCATAATAATAAAATCAAAACTCATTTTTAAAAGTGAAAATATTGTTTTGATGTATTTATTAACAACTTTATTAAGTTTCCCCTTTTTAAAAATATATCTTTAATAAGATTCAGGGTAATATTAACTTCATAAGGTTGTTGTCAGAATTAAAATAGCATAAATAATAGTAAAAAGCATTAAATAATTACTAATATATATGTTTGATGCACTTTTTCCAATACTTTGTTCCCCAAATTAATACACAGCTATTTCTGACTCTTTGCCTATTTTCAATTAGATCACTAATAATCTATAGAAAAATCATAAATTCATGGTGATCAATATTGGTGGAAATTTCATTATAACATGAAGAAATCTTTGGAAATATAATCACTGCCAAATTTACCTAAAGTCTTTTTAACTTCTTTTATAAAATGTAACTAATATTGCTATAGTTGTTGGTAAGCATAGAAATTTCCTAAATGTAATTCTAAGAAAGGAGAAAGACATAAAGAAGAGAGGGAGAGAGGGAGAGGAGAAGGAATAGAAAAAGAAAGAAATCTTAAGTAGACTTACCTCCAACCACTCTTGCTTCTTTCAGTGTTTGGTTGAATAGACTTAGACACAGAATCTTGACTTCTCAAGGGATGAGAAACTGAATGTGGTATTTGCCTTTCGAGGAAACATATCTTATTAAATATTAATAGTTTGTTTCCAAATGTAAAAATGTAAAATATTCATAGAAGAATAACATCAATCAGTAACAGACACACATTCATTGATGTATGTTTTCCACATACCCTGTGTTGATTGTTTTCGTTAAAGGAGGCAACTCTGGATTCATTGCTTCCCAGGCCCAATCTCAAAAGATATAACAGAAAGAAAAGTAAAATAGGTAGCATTTAAAAATCATTATTATTTCATACTTATTTGACGGTTGAAAGCTTGAAGAAAAGAACTTAAAGATATGGACTTGTTGTTCAACAGCACTTTGTTGAGGAATCTCTCACAGCATGCCTTACTAATTTTTATAGATGTCTTTCTCCCCACTGTGTTTTATGCAAAGGTAATAGGTTTATCTGTATCTTTTCCACAATCAATCTCAGTATAGTACCTTCTACTGTGTAACATGAATTGAATGTAATCAATGTTTCTTAAACTTTTTTACTCCAACCCACCGCAAGAAATACATCATAACTCAAAACATACTTATGTGTGGTGTGCATGTGTGGGTATTGGGCAGGGGGAGAAAGAACATAAAATTTCACCAATTGTTATTCTTACTATGTGTGATACAATCTGGTATTTCTTATTCTACTCTACTCTCTTCTGTGTGTGTTTTTTTAAAGATTGATTGTTTCCCAACCTATCTTTCAAAATTTCAAAAACACTGATCTAGTCCTCTCTCTTACCCAATATAAGAATGTCATATCTCTGACAGTTATCCTGGTCAGAGCCTGTAGAGTTCAGTATTTTAGGAGTATACAAATTTCTCTATGGAGCAGCTCAAATTTTTGTTAATATATAAGGTCAACATTATGCTACTTATAAAAATATTTTAACTGGTGGAGAATTTTTTATTTTTTATTTTGTTAATCCTCACACGAGGATATTTTTTTATTAATTTTTAGAGAGAATGGAAGGGAGGGGGAGAGACAGAAACATCGATGTGAGAGAGACACATCTATTGGTTGCCTCCCACACACACCCTGATTGGGGCTGGGGATCGAGCCTGCAACCAAGGTACATGCCTTTGACCAGGAATTGAACCTGAGAGCCTTCAGTCTGCAGGCCAACTCTCTACCTGCTGAGCCAAAATTTTTTAAATGGCAGAGTCGGAATTTTTTAAATGGCACAGAATAACCAGACAAATACCCATTTATGCATATTCATGTGAATATTTTATCAATAAAAATGGGAAAATATGAAATCCGTACTTCAAATTCCTCAAATGTGGAAGAATATAAATTTAGAAGTAGATTAAGGTCTATGGTTGAACAGTGGATAAAATTAACAATACAAGTATTGTGAAAGAGACTGATTGATTGATTTTAAAATTCTAATTGCATAAGAGTCTATTATTTTTTAAGAAAAATGTAAGCGTATATAACCAGCATGCACCAAGTATATTTCAGAATGTCTTTCTGTCCGTGCCTTCTTTCCGAAGATAAGTAAAAAGTCAGTAAAGTTTAAGACCTCCCAGGGTCTAGAATTTGAAACAAGAGATACAGAAGGAGATCAATATGGGCTCTGAAAACTAGACTTAAAAGGTTATGTTAATTCTTAGCAAAGGCAATTTAGTTAATGTACTTGTTGAAACTATAGGAAGCCAACAAAATAAAGATAAAAATGCTATAAGAGAAAAAAAGACTGAGGCTAAACACTAGAAATTCCTGGGCTTCTACCCTTCCTTAAGGTCTTCTACCCTTCCTGTGTTCCCATGCACACTTTATTCTTGAGGCAACTTGAGTTTCTTCATTCTTTAGCACCAAATGTCTAAAGCTGCAGTCGACAAAGTTTTGGACCTCACGGACCACCAGTGGTCCACGGACCACAGTTGCTGACTGCTGGTCTAAACCACAATATCCATATGTATCATGAAAAAGAAAAGAAAATTATTTACAATATAGGTTACCACTTCATTAAAAGAAAGGCTCCAGATCTAAGATACTCCATTTAAAATTCTAAGCCACCCTAATAGACAAGGAAACTCAAACTACTGTACTGGAATGCTCAGAAAAAGTAATCCCTGTATTTGGATAATGGAAAGAAGAAAAACATAAAATAGAAATGGTAATTTTCTATAATTCTAGTTCTTACTTTCTAAAAGTTTGCAACTTATTTTCTTACCTGTTGGTAGAGGAGGGAAATCATAACTGTCAGAAGTAGTACTGATACCTGGATCATTTTTAAGTGGATTGGAAGTTAATGGCTGTCTAGTCCTCTTTTTCTGATTGAACAAAGGTACAGGCAAGCAGCCTAAATGGAATGTTCCAAGAAATTAGTATATATTAGGAAAATAGATCTAGTTATAGAATAATTTGTCTACTGCTATATGTTAATTGTATATTTATTATAAACATATTTTATAGCTTTGACTGATTCTTACATTCTTTTTAAGATCCTAAATAGCCTCATTTGTTTCTCTAAAATCTCCTTTTTTAACATTTTATTTCAATTGCAGCTTACATTCAACTCTACTAGTTTCAGGTGTCGGTGTGCAGCATAGTGGTTAGACAATCATATATTTTATCCAGTAATCCTCCTGATAATTCAAGTACCCACCTGGCACCATACATAGTAATTAAAATATTATTGACTAGATTCTCTATATTGTACTTTCCATCCCTGTGACTGTTTTGTAACTACCAATTGGTACTTTTTAATCCCTTCACCTTTTTACCTAGTTCCCCCAAAATCCCTTTCCTCTGGCAACCATCAGTCTGTTCTCTGAATCTAGGAGTCTGTTTCTATTTTGTAAAAACTCCTTTCTTGTTCTAGGTCAGTGGCCAACAAACTGCGGCTCGCAAGCCACATGCGGCTCTTTGGCCCCTTGAGTGTGGATCTTCCATAAAATACCACGTGCGGGCGCGCACGTACTGTGAGATTGGAACTTCGTGGCCCATGCACAGAAGTCAGTATTTTGTGAAAGAGCCACACTAAAGGGGCCAAAGAGCCGCCTGTGGCTCGCGAGCCACAGTTTGCCGACCACTGTTCTAGGTTAACACTGCCTTATTTCCTCTTGTTTGGAAGTAATTCCCATCTCCTCCCGTCCCCCTCCTCACCCCAACCCTTTCCAAATCTACTTTTTGTTTTCCTTATTTCCCACCTATGCTTGCCTATTACCATATCAACTAGAGAGGACCCTTCAAGTACAAAAGGGGTAAAGGAGAACCAGACATTGACCCATGTTTTCAAAAACCCTAACCACTCTTTAAACTATGGCCGCATACCCTTTAGTGCCATGGTTCTCAAACTTTAGTTTGACTAAGATTTCACTGGAATTATGCTTAACATGCCAGTTCCTAGACCAGGGGTGGGCAAACTTTTTGACTCGAGGGCCACAATGGGTTCTCAAACTGGACCGGAGGGCCGGAACAAAAGCATGGATGGAGTGTTTGTGTGAACTAATATAAATTCAAAGTAAACATCATTACATAAAAGGGTACGGTCTTTTTTTTTTAGTTTTATTCATTTCAAACAGGCCGGATCCGGCCTGCGGGCTGTAGTTTGCCCACAGCTGTCCTAGACCCTACTCTCATAGGTTTTATTTCAATAGAAACTCTGAAATTTTAACAAGCACTCCAGGTATCTGGAATGCATATTTTCTGTGGATCATGTTGACAATGCATTAGAGTGATAATATCCAATCCAAATGAGAACAAACACTACCCCCACACCCTCCAGATAAAAGACCTGGGATCTCAAGTCAAGCCAAAAGTCAGAATTTATAAACAGTAAACCTAGAAAGGATCTCAGAGGAAAACAGGTCCTAAAAGCTTGCACATTGCCACAGGGGAGAACCTAGATAGAACCGAAGCTTCCTCAGTCTCAATTTACACATCTTGCCTCCGTACCATACTCTAGCTCAGTGGTTCTCCATCCTTCCTAATGCCGCGAAACCTTTAATACAGTTCCTCATGTTGTGGTGACCCCCAACCATAAAATTATTTTCGTTGCTACTTCATAACTGTAATTTTGCTACTGTTATGAATCGTAATGTAAATTCTGATATGCAGGATGTATTTTCATTGTTACAAATTGAACATAATTAAAGCACAGTGATTAATCACAAAAACAATATGTAATTATATATGTGTTTTCTGATGGTCTTAGGCGACCCCTGTGAAAGGGTCGTTCGACCCCCAAAGGGTCGCGACCCACAGGTTGAGAACCGCTGCTCTAGCTGGTCCATCAAAACTTGTACTACAGGAGAGTTTATTAAGAAATAAACAGAAGATGGCGGCGATATAGGCAGACGCGTCCCAGGTCTTGTCCCGGAGCAAACGGAGTAAGCAGCTGAAACTAATAACACCCACCCCGAATTGGCAAATTTACTCAGCTGGTGAGACGGCTTGCAGCCTGGAAGGGCAGACCTCCCCTGGAAAGGTTAAAAACCAGGGATCTGGGCAGGAAAGTTTGCCAGACCTGAGCCCAGAGGGTCGGAGGGAGACCGCATGGCAGACAGCCGCGTCTCTTGGGACAGACACAGACCCTGACCAGGGTAAGGAGTTCCGCGGGTTTGCTGGCGCCAGGAGATTTGAGATTTGGATTTTGTGATTGCGGAGAACTGAGACTAAAGGGGGCATCCTGAGGAACTGATCAGACCGTGCAGTGCCCATAAGAGAGGAGCGTTTCCCAGACCATGCAGTGCTGGTAAGAGGAGCGTTTCCCAGACCGGTAAGAGGAGCGTTTCCGCGGCCGGCCGGCGTTTGTCTGTTTCTTTGTTTTCACTGAACCCTGCTCATAGGACAGTTCGGATACAGACACTCACCTGTGCTGAAGAGAGGGTGAAGGTGCAGACGAGGGGAATCTGGGGAGAGGCTGAGGAAAGAGGGGGAGCCGGAGGAGGTGGCAGCGAATTGAGTGCTGCGACACCCCTGGGCCCAGGACTGGGGCAGCCATTCCTCCAGAGGGTGGAATTCCTCCCCCCAGCCCCCCAGGCAAGGAGCACAGCCACACCCAGATTCCACCCTGTATGAGATAAAGGACTAAAACAAGCTGATTAGTCCCTGGGAGTTACCAGGGTCTGGCCTATAGAGGGATTTTCAGTCCCACCAACAACACAGAGCAGGGTAAGGATTAAAAAAGGATAGAGAAGCTGTATAGCCTCAGAGGCCAACCCAAAAACACTGCCACCCAGAGGTTGAGCCACAAACTGACTCTTAGGGGAATACAAATTAAGGCAGACTGGATCACAAATACGGCCTGCTTTAAAATCAGGACTGTGATTTACAACACGGAGGAACAGTGTAATGCAGGCAACACTCTCCTAAATACCTGGCAGGACCAAGGCGAACCAGGCTGAAGAGTAGAAGAACCGAAAGACCATCACTACTGCAAATTTTTTCTTTTTCTTTTTCTTTTTAATTTTTTCACCTTTTTACTAAGAAACCAATTTTTTTTTCTCTTTTTCTTCTTTTTCCATCACCTGATTTTACCCTTTCAATTACCACATTTTTATTTTTAACCAGTATTATTACTCCTACCATTTTACCATTTTTTAAAGTGCCATTTTATTTTCTCTTTATTTTCTTTTGGGATTAGTGTTCTCCATTCTATTTTCATCGTTCCTTTAGCATTAATTTTCCCTATCTCAATTCCACCTCTTTGCTAAAACCCTCTTCCTTACTTTTCCCCTTTTGGTGTCCTGTTTCTCTTACCCTATTCCTGCTCCAGACCTTCCCAATTCCCTCTTTTTACCCCCTGTCTAATTCCACCCTACTTATATATCCTATTTCCAATCTACTGCTCTAAATCCTTATACACCTATTCTTTATCCTTCTTCACTTTCCAACCATTTTTTTTTCTCTCTTATCTTTCTATTGTTTTCTTGATTGTTGAATATATTGGGCTTTTTTTTTTTTTTTTTTTTTTTAAATTTGTTTGTTTGTTTTGTTTTGTGTTTTTTCTTCTTTTTTAGGACTGGTTGTGAGGTTGTTTTTCTTTTTCTTTTTCTTTTTCCTTTTTTTTTCTGCTGGTTTTTCCCTTCCCTCCCCCACCCCACCCCAGCTATTTTTGTGCTTCTGTTTTCCCTTACCCCTCTGGATATTATTGGTGGTTTGTAGTTTGCATTCATCTCCAGGGATCTGTTGCTGGAATTTGTTGAGATTAGTGGCAGTTCTATTGGAGTTTGCTCCTCATACGGGGAGTCTCTTCCCCACTTCTACTTCATTCTCTTTTTTCGCTCTCTTTTTTCCCCCCTCTTTTTTCCCAATTCTATTTTTGCACTCCTTTTTTGTTTGTTTTTTTCTTATTTTTCTTTTCTGTTCTCTCTTTTATCTTCTTCTCTTCTTTCTCCCTTATCCCCTAATTCTCTTAATTCGGTTGGTCACCTTTATTTGGAGTTATTAATATTGTGA
The DNA here is from genome assembly GCF_028538775.1 of Myotis yumanensis. Taxonomy (NCBI): domain Eukaryota; kingdom Metazoa; phylum Chordata; class Mammalia; order Chiroptera; family Vespertilionidae; genus Myotis; species Myotis yumanensis. The sequence continues at coordinate 16,951,926 of NW_027223767.1, read as the reverse complement.
ATATACTTGTGTTCAGTGCCTGGTACGTTGTGCCTTGCTCTGTTGTATTTTGTGCCTTTAAATCAACGCAGCAGATCCAAGCAACAGCAGCCCCCTGATCACCGCAGCCTCCTGATCACCACAGCCTCCTGATCACCACACCCTCTGTCTGTGGAACAGCAACTGTACGTGAAGCCTCCCCCCACCAGCCAGAAGAGCCAACACAGCTGTGAACAACACCCACCAGAGGAGCTGCTGCCAACTGGAAAGCAGCTGCTACCGCAACCGTCTGAGCAGCAACCACAACCCAAGGAGCCCCTGCCACCCAGGGAGCAGCCACTGAACACCTCAACATCTACATATGTCAGCGAGATCAAACATGGGTAGGCAAAGAAACCCCCAAAGGAAAGAAAAGGAGGACTCGCCAGAAAAGCAGCTAAGTGAGACAGAGATATGCAACATGACGGAAAAAGAATTCAGAATAAGGTTCCTAGAGTACATGCACCACATGTTCAAGAAGCAAGAAGAAACAGATGAAAAACTCAACTACTTATGCAAGAAGCTAGAAGAAACAGATGAAAAAATCAACAACTTAAGTAAGTCCCAAGAAGAAATGAAGAGTGACATAGCTTCAATAAAAAACTCCATTGAAAGTATCAACAGTAGACTGGGAGAAGCGGAGGACCGAATTAGTGAATTAGAAGACAAGGAAGCAAAACACACTCAAACTGTACGGCAAATGGAGAAAAAAATTAAAAGACAGGAGGAGAGCCTAAGGGAGCTTTGGGACAACATGAAACGAAACAACATACGAATAATAGGGGTGCCAGAACAACAGAAAGATGAACATGGATTAGAAAACCTATTCGAAGAAATAATATCAGAAAACTTCCCTGAGGTGGGGAAGAAAAAAGTCACACAAGCCCAGAGAGTCCCAAACAAGGTGAACCCGAAAAGACCCACACCAAGACACATCATAATTACCATGGCAAATGTTCAGGATAAAGAGAGAATCTTACAGGCTGCAAGAGAGAGACGGAAAGTAACATACAAGGGATCTCCCATTAGATTATCAAATGATTTCTCAACAGAAACACATCAGGCCAGAAAAGAATGGACGGAAATCTACAAAGTGATGCAAAGCAAAGGACTGAATCCAAGAATACTCTATCCAGCAAGGCTATCATTCAAAATTGAAGGGGAAATAAGAAGCTTCACAGACAAAAAAGGGCTAAGGGAGTTTATCACCACCAAGCCAGCCATGCAAGAAATGCTAAAGGGACTGGTGTAAAAAGAAGAAATATCAAGCTCAGAAAGAAAACAGCCACACACACACACACAAAAAGAAATGGCTACAAACAAATACCTTTCAATAATAACTTTAAATGTAAATGGACTAAATGCTCCAACCAAAAGACATCGAGTGGCTGAATGGATAAAAAAACATGACCCATACATCTGCTGTCTACAAGAGACCCACCTCATTAGAAGGGACTCACACAGACTGAAAGTGAAGGGATGGAAAAATATCTTTCACGCAAATGGAAAGGAAAAGAAAGCTGGGGTAGCAATACTTATATCTGACAAAGTACATCTCAAAGTGAAGGCCATAACCAGAGATAAGGAAGGCCACTTCATAATACTAAAGGGATCAATACAACAAGAAGATATAACCCTGGTAAACATATATGCACCCAATGCAGGAGCACCCACATACATAAGAAAACTTCTGGAAGATATCAGGGGAGAGATCGACAACAATACAATCATAGTAGGGGACTTTAATACACCACTGACATCACTGGATAAATCCGCTAGACAAAAACTCAGCAAAGAAACAGCAATCCTAAATGACTCACTAGATCAGATGGACTTAATTGACATCTTCAGAACACTTCACCCCACAGCTGCGGAATATACATTCCTCTCAGGTGCTCATGGGACATATTCAAAAATAGACCACATATTGGGTCACAAGCAAAGTCTCCACAAATTCAAGAAGATTGAAATCATAAAAAGCTTCTTCACAGACCACGATGGCATAATGTTAGAAATAAACTACAATAAAAACAACCCAAAATACTCAAACACTTGGAAGCTGAATAGCATGTTATTAAATATTGATTGGGTTACCGATGACATCAAAGAAGAAATTAAAAACATCCTGGACACTAATGACAATGAAAACACAACAATCCAAAACCTCTGGGACACAATGAAAGCAGTCCTGAGAGGGAAGTTTATAGCTCTACAGGCCTATCTCAAAAAACAAGAAAAAATGGTAGTCAATCATCTAACTCTACAACTCAAAGAATTAGAAAGAGAGCAACAAGAAAACCCCAGAGTGAGCAGAAGGAAGGAGATAATAAAGATTAGAGCAGAAATCAATGAAATAGAGACCAAAAAAACAATACAGAAAATCAATGAAACCAAGAGCTGGTTCTTTGAAAGGATAAACAAGATTGACAAACCCCTAGCCAGGCTCACCAAGAAGCAAAGAGAGAGGTCCCAAATAAACCAAATCAGAAATGATAGAGGCGAAATAACAACAGACCCCACAGAAATACAAATGATTGTTAAACAATACTACGAGCAACTCTACTCCAACAAACTGGACAACCTGGAGGAAATGGACAAATTCCTAGAAAAATACAACATTCCAAAACTCAATCAGGAAGAATCTAAAAACCTCAATAGGCCAATAACTATGGAAGAAATTGAAGCAGTCATCAGAAAGCTTCCAGCAAACAAAAGCCCAGGGCCAGACGGCTTCACAGGGGAGTTCTACCAAACATTCAAGGAAGAACTAAAACCTACCCTCCTCAGACTACTACAAAAAATTCAAGAGGAAGGAACGCTTCCAAGCTCATTCTATGAAGCCAGCATCACCCTAATACCAAAACCAGGTAAAGACATCACAATGAAAGAGAATTACAGGCCAATATCCCTCATGAACATAGATGCCAAAATCCTCAACAAAATCTTAGCAAATCGGATCCAGCAGTACATCAGAAGGATCATACACCATGACCAAGTAGGATTCATCCCAGAGATGCAAGGATGGTACAACATCCGTAAATCAATAAATGTGATACATCACATAAACAAATTGAAAGAAAAAAACCACATGGTCATATCAATTGATGCAGAAAAAGCATTCGACAAAATCCAACACCCATTTTTGATAAAAACTCTCAGAAAGGTGGGAATAGAAGGATCATACCTCAACATAATAAAAGCCATATATGACAGGCCCACTGCCAACATCATACTCAATGGACAAAAACTAACACCATTTCCCCTAAGAACAGGAACAAGACAGGGATGCCCACTCTCACCACTCCTGTTCAACATAGTACTGGAAGTATTAGCCATTGCAATTAGGCAAGAAGAAGGAATAAAAGGCATCCAAATTGGAAAAGAGGAAGTAAAACTGTCCTTATTTGCAGATGACATGATATTATACATACAAAACCCTAGAGACTCCATCAAAAAGCTACTAGACTTAATACATGAATTTGGCAATGTAGCAGGATACAAAATTAACCCCAAGAAATCTGAGGCATTTCTATACACCAACAGTGAACTTTCAGAAAGGGAGATCAGAAAAACAATCCCATTTACCATCGCACCAAAAAAATTAAGATACCTAGGAATAAACTTAACTAAAGAGGTTAAAGACCTCTACTCAGAAAACTACAGGACGTTGAAAAAAGAGATAGAGGAAGACATAAACAGATGGAAGAACATACCATGTTCTTGGATTGGTAGAATCAACATCATTAAAATGTCCATACTACCCAAAGCAATCTATACATTCAACGCACTTCCCATTAAAATACCAATGGCCTTCTTCAAAGATCTAGAACGAACTCTCCAAAAATTCATCTGGAATAAAAAAAGACCCCGAATAGCTGCAACGATCCTGAGAAAGAACAAAGTAGGTGGGATCTCAATGCCAGATATCAAGCTGTATTACAAAGCCACTGTTCTCAAAACTGCCTGGTACTGGCACAAGAACAGACATATAGATCAGTGGAATAGAATAGAGAGTCCAGAAATTAGCCCGAACCAATATGCTCAATTAATTTTTGACAAAGGAGGCATGAACATACAATGGAGCCAAGATAGTCTCTTCAATAAATGGTGTTGGGAAAATTGGACAGACATATGCAAGAAAATGAAACTAGACCACCAACTTACACCATACACAAGAATAAACTCAAAATGGATAAAGGACTTAAATGTACGACAGGAAACCATAAAAATTCTAGAAGAATACAAAGGCAACAAAATCTCAGACATATGCCAAAACAATTTCTTCACTGATACAGCTCCTAGGGCAGTTGAAACTAAAGAGAAACTGAACAAATGGGACTACATCAAAATAAAAAGCTTCTGCACAGCAAAAGAAACCATCAACAAAACAACAAGAAAACCCACCTCGTGGGAAAACATATTTGCCAACGTCATATCGGATAAGGGCTTAATCTCCAAAATTTATAGGGAACTCATACAACTTAACAAAAAGAAGATAAACAATCCAATCAAAAAATGGGCAAAGGATCTAAATAGACACCTTTCAAAAGAGGACATTCAGAAAGCCAAGAGACATATGAAAACATGCTCAAAGTCACTAATCATCCGAGAGATGCAAATCAAAACAACAATGAGGTACCATCTCACACCTGTCAGAATGGCCATCATCAACAAATCAACAAACGACAAGTGCTGGAGAGGATGTGGAGAAAAAGGAACACTTGTGCACTGCTGGTGGGAATGCAGACTGGTGCAGCCACTATGGAAGGCAGTATGGAGGTTCCTCAAAAAATTGGAAATGGAACTCCCATTTGACCCTGTGATCCCACTACTAGGAATATATCCCAAGAAACCAGAAACACCTATCAGAAAGGATATATGCACCCAGATGTTCATAGCAGCACAATTCACCATAGCTAAGATCTGGAAACAGCCTAAGTGCCCATCAGTAGATGAATGGATTAGAAAGCTGTGGTACATCTACACGATGGAATACTATGCTGCTGTTAAAAAGAAGGAACTCCTACCATTTGCAACATCATGGATGGAACTGGAGAGCATTATGCTAAGTGAAACAAGCCAGTCAATGAAGGAAAAATACCACATGATCTCACTCATTCATGGATAATAAAGACCATTACAAACTTTTGAACAATAATAGATACAGAGGCAGAGCTGCCTCAAACTGATTGTCAAACTGCAGTGGGAAGGCCAGAGAGAGTTGGGGGGCAGGAGGGAGGGGAGTAAGAGATCAACCGAAGGACTTGTATGCATGCATATAAGCATAACTAATGGACATAAGACACTGGGGGGTAAGGGAGGGTAGTGGTTTGTCAAGGGCGGGGGGGGGGGGGAAAAGGATACTTATGTAATACCCTTTGTAATACTTTAAGAGGAAAATAAAAAAAAAAAAAAAAAAGAAATAAACAGTTGCCGAAACCGGTTTGGCTCAGTGGATAGAGCGTCGGCCTGCGGACTCAAGGGTCCCGGGTTCGATTCCGGTCAGGGGCATGTGCAGTAGGAGATGTGCAGGAGGCAGCTGATCTATGTTTCTCTCTCATCGATGTTTCTAACTCTCTATCTCTCTCCCTTCCTCTCTGTAAAAAATCAATAAAATATATTTTAAAAAAAAAGAAAAGAAATAAACAGTTAGACTCTGTGATAACTGATGAAATGATATGGGCTCTGGCATCAAACTTCCTGAGTTTGAATTATGACTTCAAAGTAGGGTGGAATTACATACAACTTCAAAGTATAAACTTGGGCAATTTTCTTAAACTCATTGTGCCAACAGGACATACTGAGAGGCAGGATAATACAATGATTAAGAGTATGAACTCTAGAGCCAGATTTCAAGGTTCAAATCCTGGTTGTGCCACTTCCTAAGTCACTTTTTAACAACCTCTTTGTGCCTTAGTTTCTCACCTGGAAAACAAGGATGATAATGCCCATCTCAAAGGATTGGTGTAAGAATTAAATATTTTACTACACATAACTGAATGTCTAGCAATACAGTACATTCACAATAAATAATAGCTATTATTATCTTCATTGTCCATTATCATCATTTCCCTGGTTCTCTTCATTCTTGTCCTCTAACTAATAAATCGGGAAGCAGAAATAGTAAGGAAAGCTTTTAGGGAGACAGCAGTGCTTCTGGAAATACTTTAAATAAGTCATAAATACAAATAAAAACAGAACTCAAACACATAGGGTTTGTAGGAAGACCACTCATAAACCCACGGAAGTATGATTTTACTACCACTTCTGCCACTAAATGTTTTACCTTAAATTATTTTATTTCCTTGGACCTAAATAGTAAAGAAGCTAGACTACATGTTCATTTTTTAAAAAATTACTCCAAAATGCTCCATCTATAAATTACACAAGCTTTACATAGTGTATACAAAATATAGAAAATTTTAAAATGAAAGTTGTTCCTACCTGCTGTACTTCGGGTTGAATTTTCATTTAGGTTTCTCTTCATTTCTGTCAATATCCAAGTCTATACCTTTGTCTTTAGCACATGAAGTTATTGGACTAAACCTTCAAAGCAAGAGACTTGTAACTCATACTGTGTCAACAACAAAATCAAATTCTTAGCCTAGTAATTACTGAAATCAAGGTTTAAAAACTATGGTTTCAAACCTGATCCTGTTAAAGCTTTGTGGAGTCTTTCATCTCTGACTGAGAATGAACAACGTGAACCGTTTTCTCGGCTCTCTTCCAAATCAGCGAGGACCAGGGTGACTATAACCTCGCCTCCTCGTGTGGCCATTTCACAACAGCCTCTGTAATTAACTTTAGAACCCATGACCCACAGAGAGGATAATTCCGAACCAGGTCTGACAGAGCAGACGGGCGACGACACTGGCCAGCTCTGTGCCTGGAAGGCCGGGAGGCAGCACCGGCCACGGCCCTGGCCGTGGGGAAGGGACGGGTCTCTGCACAGCACACCATGGCGGTCCCCTCCCCGTCCTGAGCCTGAGACCTCTGGGCTACGGAACCACAAAGACTGCGTCAAACCTCAGAGGGAAGGTGGGGGAGGGTGGGGGGGGAGGGGGAGATCAACCAAAGGACCTGTATGCCAGCATATAGGCCTCACCAGTGGACACGGACACCAGGGGGGGCGGGCATGAGTGGGGGGGGGGGGGGAATGTGGGGATAAGGACTCATATGTAATAACTTAATCAATGAAAAAAATAAATAAAAAATTTTTTAAAAAAAGACTGTGGCCTCACTTAATACCCAGAACAACCGAAATGATGTTTCCACTCAGCGTTTCCAGAATTTCAACAAGACAAACACATTTCTCTGCTTGCTTGCTTGCTTGCTTGCTTTTACAACAGAATTTCCGCTATAATTTTTTTCCATATGTAGCCTCCTAATATAGTTCATCCCCAACCAAATTCAACAAACTCTTCCCGAACTTTCATGACCCAGTGAGGCAGGCAGACAGGAACGCAACTAAGTCATGGCGAATCGGACTGAGGTAAATGTTAATTCCAAACACAGACATAAAACCTGGGGACCGTAAGGACGGGGACGGCCTCCGCTTTGTTTCCTAACTTGGGCGTGAAGCCCCTTAGGAACATATTCCTGATGCCATTCTAGGAACCCAATCGGCGGTTATGAGGCTTTTTCTCAGCCCAGAAATACCAACACCACGCGCACCCGACCCGGAGGGTGGTGGGACAAGGGCTATGACGGTTCCGAGTTTCACGCAAACAGAATAAACGTGCAACATCCGCCCCCAGGACCACGGACCCTGGGCCAGGGACCCAACTTCCAACTGGCATTAATGTGGCCGGCGACGAGGACAAGCAAAAAGTTTGCTCGATCTACAAACCCGAGCGCGCACCCACACACACACCGCACCCCCAAAGCCCACTGCCTCAGGGGGAGGCCAGGAGGCCGATTTTGACCCCTCGTGGGAGAGGGGTTCCAGTCAGGGCTCATGCTCTCTTCCAACATCCCACCTCACCCAGGAAACGGGGTAGTTTGGCAACTAGCGACAATATGGTCTTTCCCTTCTTGGCTCTCCTACCAGCACCATACGCAACTTTTACCCGCAGGTTTCGCCGCCTCGGTCAACAGTCGCCTTGGTCAACGGTCGCCTCAGCCAACGGCCGCCGCGGAGACTGCCCAGTCCACAACCTCAGACCTCCTAAAAAGCGCGGGAAGTCGAGCCCTGCGCAGGCGCAGGCGTGCTGCGCAGGCGCAGGCTTGCGGGAACCTGCGCAGGCGCACATCAGACCGCGCTGCCCTCCCATCTGCCCTCCCCCTCCCCCTCCCTCCGCGCAGGCGCAGAAGCCACCACCTTGGGCGTGAGCGCACAATGGCGCAGGGCCTTCTGCTGAGGAGGACAAATACCCTCTCTCCCAGGAACCATGACGTTGACACGACTCCCTTGTGTCCTCACACTGTCATGTACGAGGTGCAGGGAGGGCGCAACCTCTTTAGAGTTCTGCCCAGAGAAGAAAGACTGTGTTCTAGTCACGAGTGAGACGATGTCAGATCTGCCCAGCCGGTTTCTGCCCCAGATTTGTCTGGTCGCCCTGCCCCCTGCCCACCCCCGGGGTCATTTCTTAGGTTCTGGACGTCAGTCCAATAGATGCTGGTCACAGCCGCGTGTGCCTGGAAGAGAATGAGTCGAAGGCCGCCGGCCTTAGGAAGCGGGTCCAGGGTCTCCTTGGTCGGGCTGCGTTTCCCAGGCACAGCCATCAGGGAACCGGCCACAGGAGGCCGCCGGGCTGGTGCGAGAGCTGAGGCCTGGGTCCAGGAGACAGCCCTGTAGGTGGGCAGCGGCCGCCAGGGCAGGGCCAGGGCTGCAGGAGCTCGGAGAGCGGAGCACGCGCCTCGCAGGCCCGGCCAGAAGGAGCGGGATGGAGCCGTGACCCTACCGCTGACCTCCCACTCCAGGCGGCTGCTTCCGGACCGGTGACCTCGGGCAAGTTACTTACCCCCTTTAGACCTGCATTTCCCCGCTTAGTGATCAGAAAAACAATATTTACTTCATTGCCCTCAAAATAATAAAGAAGAAAATGCTCTCTAAATGTTAGCCCTTATGTATAGCAAGCTGCCAGCTACTGAGTGCTCACCATAGGCCCGGGCTAGTGACTCTCCCTCTGTCTGGGTTCCAAGACCATGTTTTGGGGTTACCATGCGTCCCAACCATTCGAGGTCTGGAAGGGGTGAAGGAGGGGGTGTAGAGAGCACAGAGGTGGAGGGAAGGGTGTTAGTAAAAGCCTAGGACTAGGGCACCATGAGACCAAGAGCGGTTTCTTTGAAGATTAGGTCCAACAGAGGAGGATGTGGGGAGATAGGATTCGAGGTCGACTGAGACCGGCTAATACGGAACCTTGAACGCTAAACTGCAGAAACAGTCTGAAGCAACAGTCTTCATTTAATCTGGAAAAAAAGATTTTAAACAAAGTGTCTGAAAAGACTTGTTACTCGTCATGGTTCCAGAGAGGAGACTTTAAAAAAAACAAATGAGTAGAAGCTTCAAGGAAGCCAACTTTAACCTGATACATACATATTTACATAATATATACATATACACACAACGCCCACCTATCCCCGGCAAAATAGAGATCTCATTAAAAAGAAAACTATAGCCCTGGCCAGTGTGGCACAGTCGGTTGAGCATCACCCCATGCACCAAGAGGTCGCCAGTTCGATTCCCGGCCAGGGCCCATGCCTGGGTTTCAGGCTCAACCCCCAGTGGGGGTATGCGGGAAGCAGCCAATGGATGTGGTTCTCCATCTCACTTCCTCTCTCTCTAAAATCAATTTTTTAAAAAACGTTTTAAAAAGGAAAACCGTAAACCCACTATGAACAACATCCTGTACTATATCTGTAAGGAATCACATGCATGATCAATGTGGAATCTTTGAGAGCAGCTTACAAACTTATATACCTTATCCCTATCTTGTCCTGGTTATCATTTATTTCCACCTAGAAAGTTGTTCAGGATGGTGGCAGCAATATGGCCCTAGGGGTGAAGAAAATTAAAATAGAATAGTTTGGTTACATGACTGCTGGATTACCACATTATATATGAGACACCTTACAGATAGTATTGGAGAAAAGATCCTCTTTATCTCTCAATCATACTATTTTGAAAACAATCCCACCTGAAATTTGACTCCCACAAAATTTCTGGCATTGATCTGTTGGACAGCCATGACTATAAAAAGTTTACTCTCCCTTTGCTTTAAACTACATTATTTTACCAATAAATCAGACACCACCACCACCACCCACACACAAAAAACATTTGTAGTGCTGGAAGTTATTAGGTTTATTCTTTTAAGTACTTCAAACATTAAATATTCAACCCAATAGTGAGATTGTGACAACTAGAAAGGGTTCCACTTTGTATACTCTTAGTTCTCTGAACTTTCAAAAACCTAGACTAATTTTTTTTTTTAATCGTCACCGGAGGGTATTTTTTCACTGATTTTTAGAGAAAGTGAAAGGGAGAGGGAAATACAGAGAGACAGAAACATCGATATGAGAGAGAGACATCGACTGGTTGCCTTCTGCATGTGCCCCCACCAGGGCCGGGAATTAAGCCTGCAACCGAGTACATGCCCTTGACTGGAATCGAACCCGGGACCCTTCAGTCTGCAGGCTGACACTCTCTATACACTGAGCCAAACCGGCTAGGGCTAGACTAATTTCTTTAAGTGGTTTATGGGGGCTCTAAAATTTAGTGTGCTTTGGGAAACAGGGAGTTAAAATCTTTCGGAAGTTAACTGGGTATAAGAGTATGAAAAGCCGCTTGCTCTGGCTCTAAGGAAATGCTCTCCTTTTCTCTAATAAAGCTTTCCACAGAAGACAGACTCTAACAATAAACAAGGTAAGGATGGGACAGATTTACAGGAATTTATTAACTATCAAAAAAAGTTACTCATTTTGTATGTAAGGGAAACTTTACTGATGAATGTTAAATGGGCTTCAAAGTGCTGACCTGTTAAAATTCCATGAAACAAGTCTCCAAATACGAGTCATCTGTGCCAGCCATGAGTAAGTAACTGCAGCAGCTCTTCCAGAAAGACTAGGGCAAAGGACACAACTAACCCCAAATCGTCAGAAGCCCAAACGAAATATAAGCAAGTGTTAATAATTCACCATAGTTACTGCTCTTAAAACCAAAGTAGCTACACAATACGACTGCCATCTGTTTGTACTTATGCTCGTTTTCAGCCTCTCCACACTGAAGTGTGCAAATGTACAGTGACGTGGGTAGAAAATCAAAAGCTACGGGGGCTTTTAGTTAGGGTAGGACAGTCATTTTAATATGTAAATTTAGGTTTCACTGTTTTGCTTTCACTATCTCTACGTTATAATCTTTTAAAGAAAGCACATAGGAATTGGTTGAATAAATGTTTTGAAGTTTTCACATTTTATATTTCTGTTATGTATTTTGTTTGTATGCTTGTTTGTTTCTGAGGCACACTGGAGTGACTGTTTACGTGAATTCCAAAGGAGCAAAATTTTGGGGAAGGCCAAAATTAACAGGAAGCACCCTATTGTTCGGGGAAAAACACTGAACTTGAACTTAAAATCAGAAATCCTGGGTCCCAGGCCTGGTTTTCTCCTGGCAGCTGAGGAACCTTAATCAAGTTGCTTAAGCTATCTTTCCTTTACCCCTGTAATGGGGTGTCAGTACCTACCACATCCTATTTTAAAAGTGGATACGTGAATAAACTGACATAACATATTCAGAAAAACATGACAGATTAAACTGCTCTGCAGTGATGGATTCCTCTTGTTGCACCCCTAGCAAACAGCCTGGCATCACTAGTACACACAGTGTTTCCAGTACTTGATCACATTTGACTTTCTGGATGGTTGAGCAGGAAATCAAATCAGATTTGGTTCAGAACCATATCTCCAAAGGAATGTAGCCATCTTCGTGTTCTGGCTAGTCTGCCCTAATAAGACCCCCTCTTGAGTAACACAGTCCAGTGGAGAGCCTCTGCTGCCAGGAAATTGGGCTGACTGTGTCTACATAAACTCATACAATCTGGCTAGTGCATGTAGCACGCCCCAAGACATTTTCAGGCATGACGAAGACTTGAAAATTACTAACAGTTACTTTTTCTTGAGCATTGAGCCAAAAAAAAAAAGTGAGCATTGAGCCAAAAAAGAAAGAAAGATTCCTAAAGAAATTGACACAGAATTACCAAAAACTTTATGAGAAATAAATTAAAGGCATGTTTCAAAGTAGCTTTTTAAGTCCCGGTGGTCATTGATTTGGTTCTTGTGTGTCTGACAGTATAAAAGAATTCTGAAAGAAAGGATGCAGTTCCAGAGGAGGTCTCTGAGGACCGGCCTTTGAAACTGTTTATAGAGCTAAGATTCAAATGCTCTCAGATGAGGTGTACCTAAACTCATTTCAGAGAAGAAATCTTTTTAAATAAAAGTAGAAATTATAAATATTGAATAATAGTATGCATATTATATTTTTATATTTAGAAAAGTATAAACTTTTTATAACTACAAATGGTCATGAAAGCACCATTAGATGGCATTCTAGCTGAAGAGAAAACACAATTTTTGTCTTATTATGAGATACTAATTTATCACTGCACTTAGATCTACCAACCATTTGAGGGAGTTAGAAGTTAAAGTAAATAGCTGTAACTTTAGTTAATCTATGCATATTTTGATCCAAATATGGTAAAGGGCAGGGCTAAAGCAGGGAGTGCCCTATAATAAACAGGGCTCAGACTTGCAACAGAAAATTAAAATACACTCCACTCAAGAGAACTCTGCACTTTGCACTTTGGTAAAAGTCTCATTTAGGTTTAGATTTCTACACTTTTCTTAAGGAAGTAAGTTTTCTTTGCTCTTCTTTCTTCTGAATTGCAGAAATCAGATAAAAATTACTTGATAAAATGACTTATCATGTTGTTGGAGATCCCATAAAAAAGGTTGCTATCTTTGGAGGAACTCACGGGAATGAGCTAACAGGAGTATTTCTGGTTAAGCACTGGCTAGAGAATGGCGCTGAGATTCAGAGAACAGGACTGGAGGTAAAACCATTTATCACCAACCCAAGAGCAGTGAAGAAGTGTACCAGATATATTGACTGTGACCTGAATCGAGTTTTTGACCATGGAAATCTTGGGTAAGACTATATATTGTGAATGCATGTGTGTATGTGAAAAGTGGTATATGTGGGAGAAAACACATGTGTGTGCTATTCGTGTCTATACATATAGTGGCTATTGTGAATAAGATCACTTTCACTTTAATCACACTCCATTATGAATTATTCATTTCTCTAAACTGGGCATTCACATGCTCCTTCATAAACCTTTTTAAGCATCAGACTGTCCTTCACTAACTTTTTAAATGTATCTGTACAGACTGAGATAAATAGCAAATGTTTTATTTTTAAATCTATCTTTAAATTAACAGAATTAATAGTCTTCTACATTAAATTAGTGTTTGGTCACTGTACTTGGGTACATATGTATTTGTTAGCTTTCTAAGTGATTCACTACTATGTTTTCATGCAACTATATTTATGATAGTACATAAAGTTCTAGTTAAGAAAAATGTTATGTTTTGATTAATATTTGTTTAATGAAAGTATTCAACCATAACACTCCAGGTATGTTTTAATTAGTTATTTTTGCCTCTGTTTACATTATTATAGCTACTATTGTAGATATGTAGGTTCCTAAGTATTTTCTTTTTAACACTTCTTTTATTTACCTAAAAATATTATTAAACACCTACTTTTCATGGGGCACTGTGCCAGGTACTGTTTAAGTACAAAGCTATGTGCAAACATGGTTTCTACCCTTACGGAGTTCATAGACGAGTAGCTAAGATATAAGATGGGGCCAGGAACAACTAACACAGCACTGCTTTATGTACTCATTTTCTAATAAATGCTCATTTGAGTTTAGAGGGTTACTTAAGTATAATCTCACCTCAGATCAAAAGTTGATTACGAATTTTAGTACAAATATGCCACACTTTATGTAATCGTTTTTTTCCAGGGCAATTAGACATCAGTCATACTTTGTATATCCAATCCTATTTTTACTAGCATAAATTTTAATTTCAAAAATGCTTTATCTTCATAACTGAGGTTATATCAATACAATTAAAGTTTATCTATTCACTTAAAATAGTTAACTGACTAATATTATAAGGATTTGTTCAAGTATAACTCCTGTAGATGACATGTTAACTTCTCAATAACTCTTAAATGGACTAGGATGAGTTTTCTTGTTATGACCGCTCATTAGTATGCATTTCAGTGAGAGCATCTTTTAAATTAAATTTGCCTTTTACTTCTTACATTTTAACACTCTTCAGAGGCTAGACAGTTCTCTCTCAGGGTGGTTATGGGCATTTATGAGATACATAAATTGATTTCCTTCTCCTGTCCTTCCTTTCCAAAATTAGTTACTTTTCCTGTGTTCTCCATCGCAGTGATATCACCATTACCCACCAAATCCTCTATGAAAATTCATCTTAGGCCCTAGCTGGTTTGGCTTAATGGATAGAGCATTAGCCTGTGGACTGAAGGGTCTCAGGTTCAGTTCTGGTCAAGGGCACATGCCTAGGTTGTGGGCTTGATCCCCAGTAGGGGACGTGCAGGAGGCAGCCAATCAATGATTCTCTCTCATCATTGATGTTTCTATCTCTCTTTCCCTCTCCCTTCCTCTCTGAAATCAATAAAGATATATTTTTAAAAAGAAGAAATGAAGAAAATCATCTTAGAACCTTCCTCATTCCTCACCCCTCCATGTCTAGTGGGTCACTAAGTCTTCCCAATTATATTATCTTCCTCTGCATTTTCACCACCTTAGTTTATGTGTTCTGTGGGCAGTTGGAGGAGCCTCCTGAAGAATCTTTCTGCATCTGGTCTACTCCAATCCTTCCTGCCATGGAATCATCCTAACATACAAATCCTATGTCTCTATCCTACAGAAAATTCTTCACAAATCTGTTACCCAGGATAGATTTCAGTAACAGTTTGGCTAATGCACCCTTTAGGATCTTCCCCTGCCTATTCTTTCAGCTTCCTCCTCTGGAACTCCTCTTGAGGACCTGACCTCCAGGCTCGAGGCATAAAACTTCAAGCCTTGACTCTGAGCAACTGGGTGGGAGGATTAGAAGCAAATCAGGTGAGGGTGGGAGGATCTAATGGAGATGTTCCATGAGGTAACGTTTTTTAATCCTCACCCAAGGGTATTTTTTCCATTGATTTCTAGAGAGAGTGGAAGGGAGGGGGAGAGAGAGAGGAGAGAGAGAAACCTCAAAGTGACAGAAACACATCAACTGGTTGCCTCCTACAGGCCCCCTGACCAGGGGCAGGGATCAGACCTGTAACCCAGGTACGTGCCCTTGACCATTCAACCACTGAGCCATGCCAACCAGGGCATGAATTAATTTCTTGTTATTTTTTCCCTTTTATTGAATTTATTGGGGTGACACTGGTTAACAAATTATGCAGATTTTAGGTGCACAATTCCACAACACATCATCTGTACAACTGTATATATTCATTAGGAACTATGTTTGGTTATATACAATAGAAACATAAAGACAGTGGCTTAAACAAGTAAGATTTTCTTT
This sequence comes from Myotis yumanensis, assembly GCF_028538775.1. Classification (NCBI taxonomy): domain Eukaryota; kingdom Metazoa; phylum Chordata; class Mammalia; order Chiroptera; family Vespertilionidae; genus Myotis; species Myotis yumanensis. The sequence continues at coordinate 16,936,293 of NW_027223767.1, read as the reverse complement.
TTTACAAATAATAAATCCAGAGATGCAGTGGCTCAATTATATCATAAATGCCGCAGGTTCTTCCCATCTTCCTACTGCACCATCCTTAGCATGCACTTTTGTCCTCATAGTTTTTGCTTTCTACAAAAGACAGCTGCTCCACCTTCTTGATTATATTCCAGGCAGGAATTACCCAGATGCAAAGTCCCTTGAAGATAGTAGAAAAAATAGTCAGGAAATAGAAATACGTAGATGGAAGTATACAGGAATGGTTGGTTTAATTCGGGAAAATAAATTTAAATCATCATCATGTATAGTAAGAAAAAAAATGTATCCTAACCATTGCTGAAAGGGGACGAGGACAGGTAGAGACTCAATTCAGAATTCAATAAAAACTATTAAGCTTTATCCCAGAAAAAAAAAATGCATATACCTGCAAAAGTTTTGCATTTTCTCAGGGTTTACAAACTCGTCTGTAAAGCTTATCCCTAGATCACTAGTGGTTCCCAGACCTCAATTAAGAATGTGGCCAAAACCGGTTTGGCTCAGTGGATAGAGCGTCGGCCTGCGGACTGAAAGGTCCCAGGTTCGATTCCAGTCAAGGGCATGTACCTGGGTTGCGGGCACATCCCCTGTCTCTCTCTCATCGATGTTTCTAACTCTCTATCTCTCTCCCTTCCTCTCTGTAAAAAATCAATAAAATATATTTTAAAAAAAAAGAATGTGAACATTATCTAAGTTTAACTATTTTTATGCACTGGAATTAGCTATAGGACAAAAACAATTCCATTTGACTGTCTATCTCAGGGATGGGAAACATCCGGCCTGTGGGCTGTATAAGGCCTGGGAAATCATTTGGTCTGGCCTTGCCAAGGCATTAGGGGTGAAGTAACTAAATGTTTAACCAAATATAGCAGGCTAATTTTTAAGTTGATAATTTTGCATGGTCTGCAAATGATGTTATAAATATCCAAATGGCCCTTGGCAGAAAAAAGTTCCCCACCCCTAGACTAGGCCCAGAATATCTCAGTGCACATAACTACTAAGAAATAGTTGATTAAATCAATGAATATATTTTGTTTGAAGTTGAAGTCAAGTGGTAAATTCTGTTTGAAATGTCCTTCCTTTGACAACCACATAATGAAATATTATTTGCAATCATGCCGATGCAACAGTACATAGAATCAAATGAAGAAAAATTGTAATTTTTCATTTGTAAAGTTTTCAAATAAGTTTCCACTTCCCTCAGAGGTTTTTCATATTAAAGTTTGTCAACTGGTTCCTTACACACTGTGTTCTTATTGTATATTTGTGTTATATTAGCCACAGATATTTTTAATCTTTCTCTTTTTGCTAATAACAGCAAAAAACTGTCAGAGGATATGCCATATGAAGTGAGAAGGGCTCAAGAAATAAATTATTTATTTGGTCCAAAAGACAGTGAAGATTCCTATGACATCATTTTTGACCTTCACAATACTACTTCTAACATGGGATGCACTCTTATTCTTGAAGATTCCAGGAATGACTTTTTAATTCAGATGTTTCATTACATTAAGGTAATGTCAATGTTACTAATTTATAAGTTAGCAGAAGACCTGTCCTTTTAAGTCAATTATAGTTATAAAACAAACAGAAAAGTGTTAGGAGGGTGGATTTAAGAGAGATGGGGAAGTGGGAGGAGCACCAGAATGGAGGTTGTGGTGACAAGCAGGAGAAAAGGGAGAGGAAATGAGTCACATGATAAATACAGTGAATAAAATCATAAAACATTGATAGATTCTTGTATCTATAAAATTATAAATCTTTTACCTAGACAGCTGTCAAATCATAGGCTATTTGGTAAAATTAATACCAAACTTTAAAATTGTGTGGTGGAAGTAGTTCAATTACAGTTTTAGGAAGCTCCAAAAATAGTCATTTAATGTTGACTCTAGACGACCAACGATAAAAATATAGTCTGTCCTTCTCTCCATTTGATTCAGATACCCCAGCACACATCTGATCTTTCAATATTTCATATAGCTAATCATTTTAAGGCTCAGAAATCTACAAGATGAAAAATTTAGCAATACAGTACATGTAGCTAGAGAAAAATTGGTAGGAAATAACAACCAAGCAAAAACACAAATAATCATCTGTATGCTTATTATTGTGTAATAAATGTCCTTCCTTCTTTCCAGAGAGCTGGTATGATTTAATGGAAAGAGTTTGTCCGATGTACCCAGGAGAACCTGGGTTCAAATCCTGGCTTTCTCATTCACTAACCTTGGACAAGATACATTGCTTTCCTCATTTGATAAAGTTGACATAGTAACATTTACTTTTTTTTTTAATTAAATTTTTATTGTTCAGATTACATTTGTTCCTCTCCCCCCCCCATAACTCCCCTCCTTCCAGTTCCCGCCCCACCCTCCGCCCTCACTCCCCACCCACTGTCCTCATCCATAGGTGCACGATTTTTGTCCAGTCTCTTCCCGAATCTCCCATTCCCCTTTCCCCCCCAAGAAGAGTAAGTCCATTCCCTTTCTATGTCCCTGATTCATTATAATCACCAGTTCATTCTGTACATCAGATTATTTATTCACTTGATTCTTAGATTCACTTGTTGATAGATGCATGTTTGTTGTTCACAATTTGTATCTTTACCTTTTTCTTCTTCCTCTTCTTAAAGGATACCTTTCAGTATTTCGTATAATACCGGTTTAGTGGTGATGAACTCCTTTAGCTTTTCCTTATTTGTGAAGCTCTTTATCTGACCTTCAATTCTGAATGATAGCTTTGCTGGATAAAGTAATCTTGGTTGTAGGTTCTTGGTATTCATCACTTTGAATATTTCTTGCCACTCCCTTCTGGCCTGCATAGTTTCTGTTGAGAAATCAGCTGACAGTCGTATGGGTACTCCCTTGTAGGTAACTGACTTTTTTTCTCTTGCTGCTTTTAAGATTCTCTCTTTGTCTTTTGCTCTTGGCATTTTAATGATGATGTGTCTTGGTGTGGTCCTCTTTGGATTCCTTTTGTTTGGGGTTCTCTGCGCTTCTTGGACCTGTAAGTCCATTTCTTTCACCAGGTGGGGGAAGTTTTCTGCCATTATTTCTTCAAATAGGTTTTCAATATCTTGCTGTCTCTCATCTTCTGGCACTCCTATAATTCTGATATTAGTCCGCTTGAAGCTGTCCCAGAGGCTCCTTACACTATCTTCACACTTTCGGATTCTTTTTTCATTTTCCTTTTCCAGTTGGGTGTTTTTTGCTTCTTCGAATTTCAAATCTTTGGTTTGATTCTTGTGCTCCTCTGGTCTGCTATTGGGTATAATATTCTTTATTTCAGTCCGTGTATGCTTACTTCCTAATTTCTTTATCGTAGCATCGAGGGTCTCATTAGTTTTCGTGAGGCTCTGCTCAAGTTTATTGCAAGCCCTCAAAATTGCGATTTTTAGCTCCATATCCTCCATTTCTGTCATGTTTTTTTGTCTCCGCATCTTTTATGCTTTCTTGGTGCACCCCCTTGTGGTCTTTGTGCGCAGTCTTGTTCTAGTTGAGCCTTAATTGTTGTAGTTAATACTAGAGGGATTTGACCACCAGGCCGACTCAGTAACATTTACTTATATGGCTGTTTAAAACCTTAAACGAGATAAAGTATTTAAAGCATTTAGCCTAATATCTGGAAGACAGGAAAGATTAACTATTGTTTTTGTTTCCTTTGAGTTTTTGACAATAACTACGTAGTTCTAGCAGGAGATCATAATGTAGCTATTCTTCATTGCTCATTGAAGGAAAGCTGAATGCTTTGATTGCCAGGCATGGAGGCAGCATAGCTGATATTGTTATCAAAACTGAGAGACCTGCCGAAGCCGGTTTGGCTCAGTGGATAGAGCGTCGGCCTGCGGACTGAAGGGTCCCAGGTTCGATTCCGGTCAAGGGCATGTGCCTGGGTTGGGGGCACATCCCCAATGGGAAATGTGCAGGAGGCACCTGATCGATGTTTCTCTCTCATCGATGTTTCTAACTCTCTATTTCTCTCCCCTCCTCTCTGTAAAAAATCAATAAAATATATTTTAAAAAAAACAAAAAAAAACTGAGAGACCTGTCTTGAATTCTCATTCAAAGACCTGGACTACAGGGTTAGAAACAACATTCTTTAAGAGCAATACTAAGCTAAACAGTAAGTGTAACCACTGATTTAAAAAAACAAATAACCAAATCCATTCTGAAGGAAAATGTATTTCATATTCTTTAATCATGGTTCTTGAGAATTTAATGTACATTTTACCCAGGAAGCTATGCATCATTCAATTTATATGTAGTTTATGTTTTCAAAGCTTTAAGAAAATATTGGATTTTAGAGTATGTTTTATAAAGCTGTCTTACTAATTTTAGTTGATATAGTAAAACATATTGAAGACATTATTGACTCTCTAGCAGCAAAGAAAACAAAACATATGGTCTTGACATAATGAGAAAGATGTTTTCAATTCATTTCAGACTTCTTTGGCTCCGTTACCCTGCTATATTTATCTTATTGAGCATCCTTCCCTTAAATATGCAACCACTCGTTCTATAGCCAAGTATCCTGTTGGTAAGTCATATTTCACATTGTCACAACTAAACAAAGTATGTCCTACATGAAACTCTGAGAAAATTATTTTTAAAAAATATTTATAGCTACCTTAACTCATCACTGTGACTTATAATGATCAAGTAGTAAGCTAACTCACTCTGGGCAGGTTCAAACTATTAAAATTTTCTCAATTTCACTGAGCAACTTTCTGCATTTCAAGTGGGAAACAATAAGCTGGGAGAACTTGAGTCTTTTATAATGTACAATAAACATGCCTGCCTTTTGCTCCAAGGAAGACATCATCCCTGTTTTTCAATACTGTTCACTATACAAACGTTCTTGAAAAATAATTTGGAACCAAGGCAGTCAGCGATTTGCTGGTAAGATGTGCAGAAACACAAAAGATCCATGGAAAGTCTTCTCCCAACATCCCACTTAGCCCCTTCTTTGCAGTAGAGTGTCCCATAGCTATTATCCATTCACGTGTTCGCCCTATCAGTTACTGGGCTGTGAACTCATCTTTACTTTTCAGAACTTCCAGCATGCAAGCAAGCACTCTCATAACCCTCTCACACAGACGGTCTCTTTTTCTATATTCCATTCTCTTTCCTAAATGCCCTATTAGCATAACGGTTGGCAGACTACACTATAATCATTAAAATGGCTGTCACAATTTCACCAAGAGCAATTTAATTTCAAAACAAGTTGTCACCCTAGCTGGTTTGGCTCAGTCAATAGATCATCGCCCTGTGGACTAAAGAGTCCCGGGTCTGATTCCAGTTAAGGGCATATGCCTGGGTTGCTGGCTCAGTCCCTAATGGGAGATGTTCAGATGTAGCCAATCAATGAGTCTTTCTCATCATAGATGTTTCTGTCTCTCTTTCCCTCTCCCTTTCTTTATGAAATCCATAAAAATCTATATATATAAAAGGCTAATATGCAAAGTGTCCCTGCAGGAGTTTGACTGGGAGACTGGGAGTTCTATCGCTTGCTATGACGTGTGCTGACCACAAGGGTGTGGTGTGGAATGAAGGAAGGCTCTAGCCAGCAGCCAGAAGGCCCCGATCAGCCCTGATTGCCTGCCAGGCCTAGGGCCCCTAGCCATGCAAAAACCTCTAGTATATAATAAAAAAAAGTTGTCACACAATGTAAGCAAATTTAAAATCATTTTGCTTACTTAATCAGTGATACTTTTGGTGCATAATCAAGGGATCAGTTGGAGCAAGCTAAATATCCAAGTCTAGGTAATTATTTGAAACAAATTAATGCTTAACAATAAGGGATAGAAAACCTGTTTCTCTGTGACACCAAATAAAGCATATGATTCCCAAAGGTTGAAAGAGCAATCTTGGTGTATGATGTCTGTGGGGCAATGCTGCTCTTAGCTAGAGTACATATCTACTGATATGTTTGGCAGCTTTTTATATCGCAGTATATATTTGCCCATCCCTTTGACTATATTATGATTTTTTTTTAATTTTGGCAATGTTGAATGAAATTTAAAGAGTAAAAAACCCCAAGATCTTGCAACTGTAACATAACTGATTTTTTCATGTTCTCTCCTAGACTTCATTCACTTTGCATAGAACTTGTAAATGTTCGGCTTTAGTTTTTGCCCAACATTATGTCTCAAATAATTTTTCATGATGCTACATGGCCTAACTTTGTACCAATTTTTCATGATTGGAATTCTATATCTTGATATATTGAAATGCTTAATTTTATACTCTAATACATAAATGTGACTATCTCCCATTTTGTTCCTAGGTATAGAAGTTGGTCCCCAGCCTCAAGGGGTTCTGAGAGCTGATATTTTGGATCAAATGAGAAAAATGGTTAAATATGCTCTTGATTTTATACATAATTTCAATGAAGGTAAGTAGTAGGCGGAGTTGTTATCTTAATGGTTAGCGTGTGTGTGTGTGTGTGTGTGTGTGTGTGTAAATATATCAGAAAAGGGAGATGGGCCCTAGCCAATTTGGCTCAATGGATAGAGCGTCAGCCTGCGGACTGAAAGGTCCCAGGTTCGATTCCGGTCAGGGGCATATGCCCTGGTTTGTGGGCTCGATCCCCAGTAGGGGACGTGCAGGAGGCAGCCAATCAATGATTCTCTCTCATCATTGATGTTTCTATCTCTCTCTGCCTCTCCCTTCATCTCTGAAATCAATTTTATATATATATATATATATATATGTATGTATATATATATACATATATATATGTATATATATATGTATGTATATGTGTGTGTGTGTGTATATATATATATATATGTATATATATATATATATATATATATATATATATATATATATTAGAAAAGGTAGATGAGATGAGCATACATGCTAACTTCACCACTAAACACTGAAATAGCAATTGTAGCCTACATCAAGTTTGCCATGCTCAGGATATTAGGTGTCTTTTAAAAGTTTATTCACTTCAGCCATTCCTCAATGACCAGAATAGACACATTCAAGAAGAGCCACTACCAATTAAAGCTCTCCTAATTTTCCTATTAACCCCATTTTAAAAAAACAACAATATACTAAGAAATACAAATGTCCAAAAAGCATATGAACAGACGTCCAATATTACTAGTAATTAGAGAAATGCAAATTAAAATGAGAAAGCATTTTCTCCCATTAAAGGAGGAAAATATTAAAACCTGGTAATATTGTGTTGGTAAGGGTGTAGGAAAGGGGGATGGGAAAGACATGCTAAAGAATAATTTTACAGTATCCACTTTTGAAAATGCACAAATCCTATGATGCAGCAATTCCACATCTCAAAAAAACACAAACACATGCACACCCAATATGTCATCTACAAGGGTGGCTTCCATAGCATTGCTTGTGCCAACAAAACAATAGAAACAACCTGAGTATCCATCAGTTGGTAAACAGTTACACTACCATGGAAGGAGCTTCAAAATACATTGTTAATTAAAGAAAGAAAGTTGCAGACCAAAACATGCAGTATACCAATTTCCCCAAAATAATAATAATAAACACTTGCTAGAATATGTATACATATATTATGTTAATGTTCAGGGAATGTCCTTAAAGAAAACACACCAAACTGTGATTATTGAGGAGAGGAGGAGGAGGAAAAACAAGTTAAATTTGTTTTAATTGTTTCCAAGAAGAATTATGTGTTGTAATTAAGAAATAAGACCAGCCGATGTGGCTCAGTGATTAAGCGTCGACCTATGAACCAGGAGGTCACGGTTTGATTTCCGGTCAGGGCACATGCTGGGGTTGTGGGCTTGATGCCCAGTGAGGGGTGCGCAGGAGGCAACCAATCAATGATTCTCTGTCATCATTGATGTTTCTATCTCTCTCTTTCTCTCCCTTCCTCTCTCAAATCAATTAAAAAATATAAAAAAGAAATAATTTAATTGGTAGATATATGAAATTTTATGTACTGTCTATTCATATATTCAGTAAATCTAAAACTAAAGCAAAAACAAGTAGTCTATTAATTATTTTTTAGAATAAGTTTACTTTAAATTTTTTAACATAATAATAAAAATAAAATTAAAAAGACATCCTATGTAAATAATTATTCCAACAGGCTGAATTCAAATTGTTGTTGAGGAATGGGTCATTACAGTGACAAAGCTGGTGAATAGTTCAGTGTCTATGGGGAATATAATTCCTTAAGTTCAGACTGTGCACCTTACTGCAATCACAGGCATTTTTTTTCTGTGGTTGGGAATCCTTTGACTCCAAAGTCATAAAGACTGAAAATCAGCTTGTCACCACCTTTGTGGTCTAGTGGGCCTCGTATTGGGAAGGTCACCACCTAGTCACACCTTCAAATAGTAAGTGTGGGATTTAGTATGCTAAGAAGTGATGCCCTGAGTAGAAGGCCAGAAACCTGAGTGGAAAAACATGGTTTTCAAATCATAGTCCATAGATTCCTATCAGAGGGGTGGGATCTAGTAGTTGTCCTAGTAGCTCCATGACAGCCAAACCCCTGCCCTTTAACCAGAGCAGTTCTTCTATCTATTAAGCAAAGGATTCTGTGATTCAAACATTTTAAGCCACTATTAATTTAGACTATCCATCTTGGTGGATTTTTACCTAACGTGGGAAGAGCGCCATTATCCAAAGAATGCTGATCATAACCACCTGGAGAAAACTCTCTGGAAATGTGCAGAAGAGCTCCATCCTTGGCTCTGTGCTACTCAACATTATTATCGGTGACTTGGATGAGACATGCCTTTATATAAGTGATAGGTGGCAGGAAGCCTGCAAGAAAATATCCGTTCAGAAGGTGGAACCAAAAAGTCCTGACAATCTTTAACAATTGTCTAAACCAGATGTTTTAGGTTAAATACATCAGGAACAAAGTTTTGCTTTTATGTTGTTGTTTTTTTAAATCCCAGGATGAGGGTAGTGATGGTCTCTTTTTTGCCTTGGATAAACAGCACCTGGAGAATTGTGGATAAATTTTGAGTCCATATTTCAGGAGGAATGTCTATAAAGTAGAGGTTAGCCAAGGAGAAAGTTGAGAATGTTGAAGAGTTTGAAAACCATGATAAAAGTAATCCCTCAGATGCACATAGAACTTCAGTTTTCAAAGTACCTTCACATATATTCTCATGGACCTGCCACATATGAGTAGTGATTGATAGAACTCAGAATGCTGAGACTGGCCAAAAGAAGGCTTAAGGGTGATTTTATTTTACAGCTTCAGAAGTGTTATATTGGAGAGCCGTTAGACACGTTCTCTGTGACTCAGAGGGAAGAATAGAATCAGTGGGATCAAGTTAACTGGAGACAGAAATTTGCAATTAACAAAGCTGACCAACCGTGGAATGGACCACACTTGGCCAGAAAGATATGGAGAATACCCGAGCATCGATGAAGTCAGGCATTCGAGGCTCCTTCTAACTCTGAGATTCTAAGTAGCAACAAACATACTCCTTTGTGTCCTACCTCTTTTTCCTTTCCTCCCAATGGACCTTCTGGCTTAAAAAGGTGACATCTGGTAAGTTTCCATCTTCACCTTGACAGGTTTGATAGATTGTAAAAATGGCCACAAATTAATTCCTTCCCTGCATCCATGTCCTTGCAATGTGATGTATTAAATCCTTCTACCAAGAGATGGAGTCAATTTCTCTACCCCCTGAATTTGGCTTGGCCACATGACTTATTTTGTGTCACAGAAGAGGCTTGAAAAAGACTTGCACCTTGGGGCTTGCTCTCTTGCTGCCCTTGGGAACCCCGCACTGCCATTATGTGAATCAGTCTGCTCTATGCTTCTGAACAATGGGAAGCTGAGAAGTAGAAGACTCTGACACCCCAGCCAATAGTCCTGCAGCTCCAGCCGATGCCTGTCAAATGCTAGACGTGAGAGTAAGGCCATCTTAGATCACCTAACCTCCAGCTGATCTGCCAGCTCACCACAAATGCATGAGGAAGCCAATTAGAAATCAGCCAAGCCTGCCTAAACCAGAGGAGCTGCCCAACCAATCCACAGAATCATGAGATAAATTAAAGGATCATGGTTCTACGCCACGAAGTTTTGGGATAGTGTGTTAAGCAGACACATCTAACTGATACAGAAGTGACCACAGGATATCCACCTCCCAACCCTGGCTGTACTTTCTGCTCTAAGGGCAGAGGAAGATTTTCCTTTGAGTTGCAACCATAGCTCACTGTGGGCTCTACACTTGATGGAAGTTCATTCTGTTTGCTCAGAGATTGCCTGGTGCATGTAAACTACTCCTTTTTCAAGTTTCTGGGCGTTGGGTTGCTTCATGTTGCTACATCTTTGGAAGTTGGACTCCACTGGTGGCAGACTGCCTGCATCCCAAGATCTGTCCGGTGGTTAATGTACTTAGTTAAGAGAAGGAGCATGATGCTGAAGTCACCTAACCTGCTAGAAGTCTCCTGAGCATATGCAGGCATAAAATGTCAGAGCTGGACGGCAGCTCCAAGACCCGCTGATTCAAACCTTCCTTTGACAGGTAAAGAACATGAGTCTCCAGAAGTGAAGCCTCTTGCTCGGGGTTACACAGTGAGGAGATTAGAGCCCTGGAGTCCTGACTCCCTGCCCCAGGCTCTTTCTCTCACACGGGCTTTTTAAGCTGTTTTCTTCCGCTGTCCAGCAGTGTACTTGTGAACGTGTGTTGATAGGAATAATTTGAGAACATCTTTTGGCTTCATGTTATTTATGAACATCCTCAACTGACATCGTGTGTGCTCCCTGTGACTGTCTTTTTTTCTTTTTTTTCCAATGACATTTGACATTCAATCTGCAACTGTATGTCTTCACTTTTTGGTTGTTGTTCTTCCCTTAAAGTATGAACTTCCTTTTTTCAGTTGCCATTTTATACATTTTGTTTTTGCCTTAGGGAAAGAATTTCCCCCTTGTGCTATTGAAGTCTATAAAATAATGGAGAAAGTTGATTATCCCAGGAATGAAAATGGAGAAATTGCTGCTATTATCCACCCTAATCTGCAGGTAACATTTGCTGTTTCTTTAAGATATTCAAAATATGAGCCCCCCGCCCCCAGTGAGTAGTTTTATACTTCATAAAGGATCTTACATATGTTGGCTCATTTGTTGTAATCTCAAACACACTGCAGTGTAAGCAAGGTGTGCATACCTTCATGTGATAAATATTTACTGAGTGCATCCTGTGCTGGCTGTAGGATACATCATTGAACATGGTCTACTAGTATATTCTTGTGGAAGTCACAGTCTAGGTCAGTGGTTCTCAACCTGTGGGTCACAACCCCTTTGGCGGTCGAACAACCCTTTCACAGGGGTCGCCTAAGACCATCCTGCATATCAGATATTTACATTACGATTCATAAGAGTAGCAACATTACAGTTATGAAGTAGCAACGAAAACAATTTTATGGTTGGGTCACAACATGAGGAACTGTATTTAAAGGGCCAGAAGGTTGAGAACCACTGGTCTAAATAGACTAAAGTCTAAAGTGTAGGTTAAAATAAAGAAAACCAGATGCTCTAAGAGAATAATGAGGCAGGGAGGGGTGGTCAGACAAGAGCTGTCAAAGAAGGTAAAATTCCTGCCAAGTGGGTAGGAATGATTATATCCATTTTAGCATAAGAAAGCAGAAGCTCAGAAGTTAGATCTTTCCCACAGCCATCGAGCTATCAGTGGCAGATCCAGAGCTCATGTTCTCTGCAGTTCACCACACTGCTGCCACCTCCCTGTGACCACCGCTGAGTAAGTTAGAGCACAACGATCAAAGCCTCTTTCTTTGGAATGTTTTCTGCCATTTCCTGACTCTCTCAGGTCCCCAATATCTGCTGCTTGTCTGGTTTGATCAGTAACAGCATAGTGAAAGGGGGGTGGCTCTTGGCAGAGTGTAGGAGGTTTGTATCTCTTTTGACAGAATCCAGTGCTAAATGTTTCAGTTGTCTACAGCCTCACACAAAAATGTTTAAAGTAGGAGAGAAACCGAATGTAATTTATGTATTTTGTTTCCTGAGAGGATCAAGACTGGAAACCACTGCGCCCTGAGGATCCTGTGTTTTTAACTCTTGATGGAGAGACAATTCCATTAGGTGGAGACTGTACTGTGTACCCGACGTTTGTAAATGAGGCTGCATATTATGAAAAGAAAGAAGCTTTTGCCAAGACAACTATACTAACACTCAAGGCAAAAAGCATTCGCTCCTCTTTACATTAGACATCACTTCTGGTTCACTTGTTAGGCGGTATCTTGAAAAGCTCCCCTAGTCTGTAAGCCCCCAAAGGGCAGGGTTGCGCTGGATTTAATGTGCCTTATTCATATCCCCAGCACCTCCTTCGGGGCCTTGCACACAGTGGGCATTTGGGCAAATTCTTGAATGAATGAATAAATTAATTAATGGATATCTTTTACAGGTAGCATATTGTGTACATAGCTTATTCAAAGAGGTGTATTTCTTATTTCTGTAAAGCTTTTTATACATTATACTTTGATTGTTTAACATTCTTAATAAAGTTTTTAAATTCAAATTTTTAAGTTGAAATAGATACTATATACAAAAACTTATTAACTTGAGCATAGAATTAAATATATTTTCAAGTAATGTATAATGCTACTAGAAACCAATGCAGACTTACAGTTTTTAAATTTTCCATAGTTGGATGAATGATAATCCAGCCTGTGAACTTTAGTTGTAATATCAGTAAGAGATTTTTAAATGCTCTTTTGAAGATTACATGTGAATGAGAAATGAGGGCTGATTGTAAAAGTGACATTATGAATAAATAAAAATCTCTGAATGCCCTTTGTCCACAGACAGTAACCCTCAGAAAGCCTCGCTGCTCAGGCCTGTCCACTTGTTCTGCGCTGACCTCAGGGAGCTGAGAGCCTCCTTCTTGAGAAGCTAAGGTTCCTTCCCAATTTGGGAAAGTCGGGAGAGGCACATTCCTCACAGCTGTCACTTCTCCTTTTGAAAGAACGCACTTGCCCTCATTTGCAACCAACATATGAGGAAGTCTTTGGGTCCCCACAGCATAGGCAGTAAAGACAGAAATAGCAGCGAACAGTGGACACTAGTGGAAATGTGCCCAGACCCAGGTCTCTGGTTCTTAAATGCATTCTTTCAAGAGATTGTCCTCGTCCTAAGTGCCCACATCCCTCACATTACATGATTCTTCTTTTCAAAGATCTTCTGGCTGGAATGCTGCCTCCCTCCCTCTCCAGCCCCTCCAGGAGCCTCCCCTCTCTCTGCCCTTAGTCACAGCAGCAAAGTAAAGAACATTGTTATCCTAAGATTTGGACCCAATGGAACCCGTGTTTATGGTTTCAATTGTATTTACCAAAGTCATACTAACATTATGTGGAGCGTATATACATAATCATTTTCATTCTTCCAGAGCAAATTCCATTAAGCCAATTTCATTCCATACGTAATGGAATAGAGCACAAACTTTAATTTTTTCCACATTTATTTTTGCACTTTAACAAAATCCTTTTCATTGGAATAAACTCTCTTCCTTCTGAATTCTTTAGTAAAACTTCAACTTACCTATCAGTTTTTGTGCATACCAAGCTTCCTTCTCCCACTGTGAATGTTCCTTTGTGTTTTATGTCTGAGTCCAATTTTCCTGGGTCAGTTTTGTCCAGGTGTACATTTTAGCAAGAATACCTTATTCTTCCATCAAATTTAGTTACTTATAAAATTTACAAGGCTCACTGTATGCATATATATATATATGTATGTATATATATATATATATGTATATATATGTATGTGTGTGTATATATATATATATATATATATATATATATATATATATGCATTACCCATGGACACAGACAATAGGGTGGTGAAGGCCTGGGGCAGGGGGCGGGGGTGGGCTGGAGGGGATCAATGGTGGGGGAAAGGGGACATATGTAATACTTTCAACAATAAAGATTTTAAAAGGAAAGAAAGAAATTAGGACTTAATATTTTTTTTCAAAAAATGCAAGGTCCAGTGTAAACCACTGTGGTTTCAGTTTTGTACTGATTATTTCTAGCAAGTCTAATTTTCTCTGACTCAAAGCTTATAGTCTTCAGAGTTTCTAATTAAGTGTGATTTTTTAAAAAATCTATTACATATTGCTGTGTGGCTTTAGCCACTTTAGTTTTAGTGTATTTTCGTTATTTCTAAGTCTGCAGACTTGGTTTTCTCATTTATGAAATGGGGATAATCATAATATCAATGCCCCTCTTATAGGATCATTGTGAAGAATAAGTGAGCTAATGCATGTAAGCACTTAGCACAGTGCCTAGCACAGAATAATAAATTATTCAAGTTCAAATATCTAACACAAAAGGCCCTTTATGATCAGCCCCTCCTTCCCCCACCATCTCTCGACTCATCTCCCTTCAGGTCCTCTCTGTTCCAGTCTGCTTTGTGTCATTTATTTCTTTTTCCTTCACAGAAGATGGTCCTTCCACCTCGAATTTTCTTCCTCCTTTCTCCATCCCTCCCTCTCCGCCCCCCAGACGTCACTCTAGCTAATTCTTACTTTTCCTTGAAAATGCAACTCAACTCACCCTAGCAGGTTTGACTCAGTGGATAGAGTGTTGGTCTGTGGACTGAAGGGTCTTGAGTTCAATCCCAGTCAAAGTCATGTACCTCGGGTGCAGGCTCGATCCCCAGGGTGCATGTGGGAGGCAACCAATTGATGTCTCTCTCTCACTTGTCTCTCTCTCTCTCTCTCTCTCTCTCTCTCTCTCTCCTTCCCCCTCCCTCTCACTCTCAATGGGAAAATGCCCTGGGGTGAGGATTAACATAAATAAATAGATGATAGATAGATAGATAGATAGATAGATAGATAGATAGATAGATAGATAGATATATAAGCAATTCAATCTCATTTCATCCATAAAGCCTTCTTGGCTTGCTCCTTTCCTCTCTCTGCTTCCATCCCATCTCAAGGATATAACCAGTGTCGTTTTTTGGTGTGTGCAATCTAATAAGTGCCAAATAAAGTTTAGTTGAATAAATGAGTGTGCTCTAACATCCCTTCTCTACTGAAAAGTCTTCCTATTACACCCATGTCTGTGCCTTCTCTTTGCCTTCTTTTCTTTCTCAGTCACTTCCTGACCTCTCCCATCTCCCAAGTGAAATTCACTCCATTCCACACCCTCCAGACAGTTACTTTGTCCCAAAGAATGGCAGGCAGGAAAACACACTCTTTTAAGCCTGCAACCCCATACAAAAACAGATAAATATTAACATTCAATAATTCCCCCTATACAAAACTTTTCTTTTAGTGGCTTCCCCAAACCCTTGATATGAAATCTCAAGACCTCACCTAGGCCAAACAGGTCTTTTGTGTTCTGACCTCTACCCTGCTCTCCAGCCCAATTTCATGTCACTTGCCCCCTTGCTCCAAGCAATTTGGCCACACAGAGTTCTCTATCCTCAACTACCCTGAGCTCCCTACTACTCTGGGGTCTTTGCCCATATTATTTCCTCTTCTTGAAACCTTATTCTACCTCCGCACTCCCTTTACCTGTATGACACTCTTTTTTTATTGATTTTTAGAGAGAGGAAGGGAGAGGGAGAGAGAGAGACATCAATGCAAGAGAGAAACATTGGTTGGTTACCTCCTGTATGTGCCCAGACTAGGGATCCAACCTACAGCTCGATATGTGCCCTGACTGGGAATCAAACTGGCAACCCTTTGGTGCACAGGATGATGCTCCAACCAATTGAGCCACACATGCCAGGGCAATGACACTTATTCTTAAATGTGTTATACAAGCTCACTGACACTATTAGACTAGCACCAGTGAGCTTCAGTTTTATAAATGGGAATCATACAATATCAAAGGCTAAAAAAAATTGCAAAATACCTTCGGAAGGTAATTTTTCATAATATCAAGAGCCATAAAACTGTTCACACTCATTGATTTAGGCATCACACTTTAAGAATATATCCAATAACAGGGATTTCCACTCTTTTTTAAATCAGTCCATTCAGAATGTTCCCATAGGTGGCACATCCATTCCTAGATTATAGCTAAAGCCTATTTGATCTAGGATGTGGATTATGTACAATTCCATTTCTTGCCACTAAAGAAAACACATTCCATTAAAAGATGTTATTCTGGGATTAATTCAAATTAAGTAAATAATTCACCAAATGCAGCATTTCACTTATTAATAAATTGTTTGGAAGTTCTGCAACCTATCAAGACACAGCAGTGTCTTGGCATTTAAATTGAGAACTGTCATCGTTATGAAAGAATGAAAAGGTGCAAATACATATGAGTTGGGTAATAATGGTGGTAATAACATCAGCTCTTTCATAACAATTTCCTCATTGCCTCCTCACAAAGGTCCTGTGAGGTAGAAAGAAGGGATTTATACTTTCTGGTCTCCAGTGGGGGAGCCAGCAGGGCATGATGGGTAGAACACGGCCTGGGGGTCATATGTCCTGAACCATGTTTTCTGGCTGTGACTCCTTAGGCATGTCATTCAACTCCTGGGTCTCATTTTACTCAAACTCCTTCCAGAGTTGTTGAGGGCTTTCAATGGGGTACTGGAGGTGAATGCACTCTGAGAGGTCAACACTGTACAAAGATGACCTGTGTTATTGTGCTGGCTCTGTCCCTGAGCTGGGACCAATAATAATGCTTCAGGTCCAAGAGGTGGCTTTCCCTTTATCCACTCATGTTGAGTAACACTCCAGGATTCCTAGTAGGTCTTTATATTGGCACCCTTAATACAAGAAAACCCAATTATAACAAGGCAAAATAAATATTTATTAGAAATCATAAAAGCATTTCTTCAAGGACACTAAAATGTTCCTACTCTATGACTTCTTTCTTGAACATAGAGTCTCACACACACAAAACTAAGAACAAGTATGTAAATTAGAATTTACAAGGATAAGGCACATTCAATGAGAACAAGATGATAATTCTGCATTTGGAACCGAGATCACAGTAAAGAACATGTAAACCAATGCAGAAATCAAGTATGGCTTACAGGCCAGGATGAGGGCCCCGCTGCCTGGGTCCCGCCCAAAGCAACAGGACACAGCTCTCCAGGCCCTGAGGAAGGAAAGGAACGTCAATAACACTGGGCTCTCTCGGGCAGGAGCCTTCTAAGAGCTTCATGACTTCACAGTACAACCTCGCACACCTTCTCCCACACCCCAGGGAGGAAGGTAAGCACCATTTTTATTCCAAATAGATTCATCACATGATGTCTAGATTAATGGATTCTTCCTGAGGCAGAGTTTAGCTAAGGAAAATTTCCAGCGCAAATCATTACCTGAGCATGGGAGATTCTATCCCTGGAAAATGCCTTCCCCTTAAATTGCTGAAATGTAAATCATGGCGTTTTAACATGCCCTAATATGCCCATGGATTTAGTGTGACCTGGTGTGTATTTGTGTGTGCGTGTGTGTGTGTGTGTGTGTGATTTTATGCACATCGATCATAGGGACCATGTAGACCGTCATCATGAATCACCTGAGCAAGAAGCCATAGCCCGCTGACATATGCCAACCACAAAGGCAGACTCAAATTTACTGAGTAACCATTTTTTAAAATGATGGTGCAGGGGGACATCTGTGGTCCAGAAACCTGAACACTCCAGTTTCAACAGCTCTGCTATGACTTCCTGCCTGACTATGAGTAAGTGTGCTTTCCTTTCTGAGCTTTAGTCTTAGGTGTAAAATAAGGGGACTCGTCCTTTTAACCTGATGCTCTTTGGCCCACTGCTTCCCTTCACCTGAGAAACCCATCTAGGCTCAGACTCGCTAGGCTGAACGCCTTCTGGGGATGATTATCCAGAACAGCAATGGTCCTGCCAACAAATTCCATCCAGCCCCACAGCTTTCCGTACAAAGATCCCATTACTGCCGAAACCGGTTTGGCTCAGTGGATAGAGCGTCGGCCTGTGGACTGAAAGGTCCCAGGTTCGATTCCGGTCAAGGGCATGTACCAGGGTTGCGGGCACATCCCCAGTAGGAGATGTGCAGGAGGCAGCTGATCGATGTTTCTCTCTCACTGATGTTTCTAACTCTCTCTCTCTCTCTCCCTTCCTCTCTGTAAAAAATCAATAAAATATATTTTAAAAAAAAAAAAAAGATCCCATTACTGATTTCTACTTCCCTAACCTCCCAAGAAATGGAAATGGCTTTATCCATGCATATGGGAGTCAAAGCAATTCTGGAATTCCCAGCTCCAGTGTGTAGAGCATGGCGCCATGGACCCAAATGGGCTGCCCTTCAAACCAAGACATCTGTTCTGGATGTATGTAAACGGGTAACTCTAGGTACAGGATGCCAATCTGCAGGCTAAAAGGACCTTAAAGTTCACCTGACTGTGTTCTTTAACATCATCCCTAATAGGTTCTCAACCAGCTTCCACTTAAACATCTCCAATATCTAGAGCAGTTGTAGGACTGAATGGAACCAAAATCTTTCCCCTGAAATTTCCCACCTTTGGCACTAGTGCTGCCCACATCTGGCACACATCTGCTCCTCCCGCCTCCGTGACAGGCCTTCCCTTTCCCAGAGGACATGCCTAGTCCCTGCTCACACCTGAGCCTGGTCTAACCACTGCGGTGCAGAGCATGGTTGGCGCCTGGGTCAGCTGGAAGGGCACGGGCTGCTGCAGATTGTGTGGCTCTCAGGCTGCATCCTTGACCCATCCCATCTCTCCCTGACCCGGCCCATCAGGGGCACAAAGGCCAAGTTTCCACTCACCCAGGTGCTGGCACACAGAACAGCCCAGAGCCGAGAAACAGCCCAGAGTGGCTGCCTGGTTTGCACTTCTGCACTGGCCTCGAGTCAAATTAACTAGCTAATTGCCACAACACCTAAAGGCCAAATTCATCTTTGTGGCATTTCAAATTAAATTCATGGCTAATATATTTGTCAGTCTGCCTCAACAATTCCCACATGAATCCCTTTACCAGACAACCGAGGCGGAGTGGCTCCAGACAACTGGAACATTTCTTCCACCTCAACTTCATTTCTGCCCCCAGACTGGCTCCGTGTGTTTTCAGGGGGAGGAAATCAGAGGATGAGGCTCTAAAAGCCAGCCACTCATCTTGGCAAATGCGCCTTTCGCAACCTTTTCCTCAGCTTCCAAACTCACAGTTAACAAGAATATTTACTGCCAGAGCATTTCAGGTATTCTGTTGAATTCCTCCGATGAGAAACACTGATGTATGAGAGTCACCTCTGGGGTGTCAGGTCATATAAATAGAGCAGCTGCTATTTCTGTTTCAGACGAGGCTGGGACCCAGCTCGGAGGCGGGCACTACTGCAGGGCCGGGGCGAGGAAGAGAGCCGGGCTCTCTCACCCCATCACAGCCTCCAGCTGGCTCCGGAGTCAGCTGCCAGTGCCGGGGCTGCCTCACACTGTGCATGTCTCATCTGGACTTTTGTGTGCGCAAAGAAAAGCTTTTTGTTTTTGCTCCGGCCACCCTGAGGCCTAGTACACAATACTTACATCCAGTCCCAAATCCTCAAATCTACTTCTCCGCTTTTAAAATCATGGACTTCATCTGAAGTGTTTTTCATTTAAAACTGAAATGTCCTTTTTCTATTGAAAATAAAATAATAATAATAATAATAATAATAAGTGTTAATTACACTACGAAAAGTCTCTCACTTTGAGACAATTTGAGCCTTGGGTGCCAATGGGCATGCATTCCAAGGGTAGTTTCTGTTCCCTGAAGGTTCTAGAAGGGCATTTCCATAACTCACACCCTCCCTCCCCCAGGAGATCGGACTTGCTCAGTCCCCTGTATGTTCTGGGATGGGACCAGGAGTCCCTTCAATTCAGAAGCCCCAGTCACAGCAGGGGAGAGGAGGGATGTGTGGGCTGCGGCTGGGGCTCCCAAGGAGATGTTGGCAGGAAGAAAGTTCTGCTCCTCGGGCCCCGCCCCTTCCCTACGGCTCCTCTCCCAGCCAAGCTGACCTGGTCACCAGCTGGTGAACCCAGGGATTTTAGGAACCCCAGGTTCAGGACTGCTGGCCATCCGTCTACACAAACTCTTCACCAAGTAACAAAATCCAAGGTCTTTTCCACGCAGAAAACTGACAACTGCCTCTCAGTTCAGCCCGAGGGTGCTTTCTGCTTCCAGGCGGGCAGAGCCAGGCTCCATCATGAGGCAAAGCCCTCAGCACGCAGTCCCAGACCAGCCTGCAGCACCCATGCGCGCACCAGCTCCGGATTCTGCTGCTACACTGAAGTTTCCGGAAACTCATCTATTTCTTCGAACGCATTGAGGGTGGTTTTGCTGTTGCTCCTGGAAGAATCTTGGATTTTGTTGAAATCTGCTTTAAAAAAACACAAAACACTGTTTTAGAAATACAACAGTCTGCAAGGTCAGTAATTCCATACCTCACTGCACCACCCAGTTTGCCGCTGCCTGATTTTTAGAAGTTATTCCAACTGGGGTTCTAAAACATCAGAATTGGAAGGGGCCTGAGAACCAATTTAATTCAATCCTCCCATTTCACAGATGGGGAAAATCAGGGCCCTCAGACTCAGTTTGCCCACGGTCGCACGGTCAGGCAGGAATGGCTGTCACACGTCCTACCTGTCCGCCTCACGGACCCGGGATCTTCGTTGAGGAAGGAGACGTGTGTTTTCCATTCAGTCCACTTCACCTCGTTGATCCTGCGAGTGTAAGAATCATTCGCACTATTTCACAACTGCACCTCATTAAACACAAACAAATAGCATGGCCTTTGGGGGTCCTAGACAGCTCCCCTCTGTCTGTCCCAGGGATCAGGGTTTGAAACCCGCCCAAGTCCCCATTTTCCCAGGCCTCCGCGGCTCAGTCTCCTCCCAGTGTGTGAGACCCCAAAACTCAGAGAGGCATCATGGGGAATCTTCAGACAGCAGCAGTGTGCCTGACTGGTGAGGGCGGTTCTTGGGGAAGGAGGGAGGGAGGGGAGGAGGGGGGAGGGAGGAGGGGTTAGGGCCCCAGCTGAGCGGATGTGAGGGTGTGAGGGTGTGAGGATGAAAAGCATAGACGGTTAACTAGGGTTAAGGTGGCACTAGGAGGTGGTTGGGATTCAAACCCCTAAAGGGTGAGCAGTGTCTACGGTGTTGGATCACAACTGGCAGTGGCAGTTTGGCTAAAGTTCACACTCAGAGACCATCTCTAGAGTGAATATGTCAGAATCAGAGACAATTACAATCGGAAATGATGGCAGGGTGGGGGGGGGGCGCGGGGGGCTATCTCAGTCAGAGAAATAGAAAGGAAGGTGGTCTGCAGGGTCAGGCAGTCAGATGGGGTAGGAAGAGGTGGACTGAGCAGGAAAGATGGTCATGGCAGGTGCAAGCACTTTTTTAAAATCAAAAAAACGTGTTATTTGTCAAAGGCAGCTGCCTCATTTCCATCGCCAGTGGCAGTGTGCCTCTGTCCCCTAGTGTCACTGAAGCCACAGGGTGGACAGAAGGACAGAGTGCCCCTTGGAAAACCTTCCCTAAACCAGACACTGGAAAGGGAGAGGCTGTGGGGGCCCATCCACCCCCACAGAGAGGGGACCGAGGCAGCAGAGTCTCCCTTCCTGTCTTCCTGCAGCTCAGGAAGCCTTGTCGCAGGCCAGCGACCCCGGAGGGGCACATTCGCCTTCTGGAGGGTCCAGAACAGAGCGTGGCTGTGGGCGGCACGCAGGGGCGGCACTGCTTCTCTAGCATTCACCACCCGGCCCTCCTGACCCCCCAAAGACCACCCCAAAGGGCCTTCTCCCTCTGTTACCGCAGACACAGCCGGAAATCTTCCTCTGCCACTTTACACAGCTCTCCCATCCGGAACCTGCTCCTCAGCCATTCTGGCAGCATCTTCTCAAACTCCAAGATAGTCCTGGCTCTCTGGGGACAGAAACCAGCCTAAGCACATCGCTGAGGAGCCAGCCCAGGAGCAGTGTTGTGTGTGAGTGTGCATACATGTACACACACACACACACACACACAAAGTGCACACACACAAAGTACACACACACTAGTACGTGTACACATCACACACAAGTGCATGCATACATAAGCACGCACACACAAATACATATACACATCAGTGCATGCATGCATACACACACTAAGTACACACCCACAAGTCCATGCACACATACCACACAACTACACACGCACAAAGTACACACCCGCTAGTGCATGCACACGTACGCACACAAGTGCACACACACAAAGTACATACCCACAAGTCCATGCACATATACACCCACAAGTGCATGCACACATACACACACAAGTGCATGTGCACATACCACCAAACGGCCCACTCCACCCCCACTGGAAGCTTAGTGCATAGATCCTAAAGTTCAGCCAATCTACAGAATTCAAAAATGAAAAACCAGAAAGCTCGGGGAAGGTGTCCAAATTGCTTTAAACGTGACATAAACAATGTCTCTGGAAGTCCAGGCGCGTCCTAACTGAAAATGTTAGGATCCTGGGTCCCACAGTGACGGGAAGTGCCGGCGTCACATGGTCCCATTTCCATCCCAGGCTTGGAATCCCCTCGGTAGTTTTCCTGGCAACAATTTGTCCAATCGCTCCTAAATATTATCGACAAGCCGATTAAGAAGGCCCTAATCACTAAAAACTTCCTTGCATCAAATCAAAGCTTTTATTTTTCTTGCAGTTGCCCCATATACTTCAGTTCTGCCTTCTGGGGTCATAGAGGGAAGTTGCTCCCTCTTTCAAAAGTAGCTCTGCAGGTACCTGAAGAGATATACCTTTGTCAAGCCTAGCTTCAGTGCCATTTCTTGTAAGGCATGGTTTCCCGGCCTCTGCAAAGCCTGCTCACCACCTCTGGCCATTACTGTAGTGGTGTCCTCAGCATGTAAGGCCCACATTAGGTGAGGACTGTTGAGGCCAGGATGGAGGAGAGCAGAATTGACACCTCCATTGTGCTGTACCCTTATACTCCTCTTGATGTAACCTAAGGTCACATTTCAACATCCACATATCACACCAGGACTCTGAGCTGAGCACCCCCGTAAGCCTGAGTTGCTCTCACACCTGCTGTTGACCCTCTACTCAAGGAACCTAGACGAATGCTTCCTCAAACCTGGCCAAGCACAGGGACCTTATGCAGATTCCCAGGCCCTGCCCCAGGTCCACCAGTGCTGATGGCCAATAACGTGTAGTGAGCTGAGTCCCCAAGAAGGCTCCCACACCAGGGTCTCCACCAGGCTCACCTGCAGGCGCCAGATGCGCTCACTCTCCTTGGAGACGTTCTCAACAGTCTCTCCCATGAGGGCGATGAGCATGTTGAGGAGGAGGACGAAGGTGAGGATGACGTAGGTGATGAGCAGGAACAGGAAGAGGATGGGGTACTTGGAGTTCTGCTGGATGTTCAGGTCGCCCAGGCCTATGGTGAGTTTGAAGAGTTCCAGCACAGCATCGCTGAAGCTGCCATAGGAGCTGCAGTCCTTGTGGTCCTTGGGACACTTCTCAATCAGCGAGGCCAAGGCTGGGAGGACATCACAGGGTGCTCTCGTCAGCCTCTGGGCCTGGTTAATTACCCAACAAGCTCATGCCTACTTGCAGGTACACACACGCCCCCACACACTGCAGGCCTGCCTCCTGCCCGCTTCCTCTGGCTCTTTCAGTTCCATCTCCAGCCCCAGCTCTTCCAGAAGCCTCATCAGGCTGATTCTCTGCAGAAAGCCCTTCTTGCCTAACAAAGCCCATACCCTTCTGTGCCTCCTTTGCCTCACCGTCCAGCCCTTGATCGCCCACAGCCTTGCGGAGTTGCTAATTATAATCTCTGTGTGGCCCTGGCTCCCCATCTGGGCTTTGAGCTCCCGACTTCCTGTAGCCCAGGTCATCTCCCCCAGACTGTGAGGTCCTGAGTGTCCTCCCAATGCTCTGTAGTGAGATTCCCTGGCCGAGGCCTAAGCCCTTTCTTTTCTACAGCAGTGGCTCTTTGCTGGCTGGATGGGTAGGTGGGTGGGTGGATGGTCAAATTAATGAGTGAGTAAATAGATGAATGAATAAACAAGATAATGAAAGATCAAATAAATAGGCAAATTATGACAGAGAAAGTGTATCAGGCAGATGAAAACAGATGCTTAACCAAATGCCAATGACCACTGGGGGGAAAAACCGGCATGGAAATATAAAACCTCATCTCCCCATGCAGAGGTCAGACATAGGACCAGGTTGTGCTGTTCCCATCTGTTGTAGATGGAGAGGTTTTAAGAGGAGGCTCCCCACCCCTTGGTCCCCAGCAGACCAAAGGCTCTCACAGGTCTGTCTGAAGCGAACCCTGAGATAACGTAATGTGGAGGGCCAACGGGGATTACCTCAGTTCATTGCTTCCCTCCTAGTTTTCAAAGGCCATCAATCACATTTCTGTGAATTCATTTCCCCGTCTGTAAAATGAGGCCCAAAACACCTGCCCGGCCTCTCTCAGGCTGTGAGGGTCACATGGGGGGATGTGAAAGTGGGAGGCATATCCCACAGCGGGGATGGATAAGAGTGACGGGCCTGGTCAAATCCTAGAGTCTAAGCCTCAGTCACCGTATGATCAGGGATGATGATTCCCCCTTGACTGAGAAGCGAGAGAAGTAAAAAGATGATGATTGGAAAATGCTAAGCACAGCAAGGCTCTGTTGGTAGCTGGTGTAATTGCTGCTGGGGCCGCTATGTGCTCTGTCATTCTGTCATCTGCATAAAGTGCTTTACAAATGTGGGAGTTACTATTATTTATAAATCACTTACCTACTCCGAATCCGAGTAAGAACACGATATATACAAACAAGAACTTCAGAACATCGTGCAAAATGACCTACAAAGAAAAAAGAATGATTTGAGGGCAAGATCTGAGGACGGAATCACCGTACACCGATCTCGCTGCTTCCCACGCTCTCCCAGGCTCCCACCCTAACCATGGCCTCAACTCAGGCCGTTCTCCCTCACCCTTGGCCACGTCCCCCTGGTGCTCCAAAGCTCAGCTCTGGACCCCACCTTCTCCAAGAAGCCTCCTGTTCCTGCTCTCCGCCCTCCTCCCCACTCCCTCCTGGAAGACAGTCGATCTCTGTCCCTGCGGATTCGCCCTGTCCATGAGCACCTCTCTTCACAGTCTCGCATCTGGGATCCTCCCTCTTCCTGGGGCAGTGGTGTGCTGGAGCCAGCTCATACCAGCTCACCAGAGCTGACTACTACCATTTCCTGAATTGTGTGAGCTGGTTGTTAAACATGGCCACTAATAAAAATTAAATCATATCAACTTATAAGTAAATATATTATATGAAAAATAGAGATAATAGTCAAAACTCGTCACTTCTTAGTTATTTTACTGCATTTTGGAGTTATTTATGCTCTCAAGATTATTTACATCTATTGTAGCTATATGGTGGAAATACTATTAATAGTGTTATTGTGCATCTCTTCCCAGCTCCGTATTCAAAGATGTCATGTTGGTAGCTGGAACCGTTAGGGTGGGAGTAGTTATACCATAGAAATTGGTAAATGTGCCCGGCCGGTGTTGCTCAGTGGTTTCGCATCGACTCATGAACTAGGAAGTCATGATTCGATTCCTGGTCGTGGCACATGTCCGGGTTGTAGTCTCGATTGTGTGTGGGAGGCAGCAGATCAATGATTCTCTCTCATCATTGATATTTCTATCCCTCTCTCCCTCTCCCTTCCTCTCTCTAAAATCAGTAAAAATATATTTTTTAAAGAAATTGGTAAATGCTATAAATCAGAGATTGACCCATTGTTTTGTTGATTGCCTAGATCTAGATGTAAGACAGCAATGGAGAAAATGTTAAAGCAAATTAAACTTAAAAATGTGTCCTATCTGTAGCTGCTACATTGTGAGTAACACAATAATAATGAAATCGTCTTCCAGTATTTGAACACTATTATCCAACTCAGAAAAGAAGTGGCTCACATCATTGACAAACAACTGAAGTTCCGCCATGTCTTCATTTTCACCTTCATTTTATCCCTTAAAGAAAAATATCAACCAACACTTGTGTTGGAAGAACACTCGTTTGTCAGTTGAAACTATTGGTTAGCAACAGATACAGGCGTTCAACAAAAATCAACAACTTACTCAGTGAGACTCGACTAGTTATGTGGAATTTACTGTACGGAGTATTGTATGTTTTATTCGGAAGGAAACTGTGTACTACCTCCTTTAAATAGTAAATTTTATAATAAACATTTATGTATCTGTGTGTGTGTATGTGTGTGTGTGTGTGTGTGTGTGTGTGTGTGTTTCCCAGAGAGCCAGTTGTTAAATATTTACCAGCACACCACTGCCTGGAGCTGAGAACATTCCTTCCCAAAGTGTATCCCTGCTCAATGCCCAACAAGCCCAGGCATTTTAGGGTCTGACCAAAGCTGACCAAAGCTGACCAAAGGCAAATGGAGACAGTGGCATTCAGAACAGAGAGCAGCAGTCTGCCCCGTGGGCAAGCCCCCTTTGCTCTCCAGACCTCAGCTTCCCCATCTGAGAAGTGACCATCCCCTGAGGGCCCTCCCAGCCTGCACATCTCTGACGCTTGGAGGCCCCAAACGAACCTTCTGGATCATGACGCTGTACATGCCCATGGACTGGAACCCCCGCGTGTAGTAGAGCATGTTCGCCCAGCCCAGGGCCATGGCCAGCACGAGGCAGGCGAGGTACTCTTTGTAGGCAAACAAGTACAAGAAGACAGACAGTATCACAAGCACAGCTTGGACAAAACTGTTCAGGAGACACAGGAGACAAGGGCCTTACTTACTTCTCAGCATCAGGGCAGGTAGGCAAACCCACACCTCCCTTTAAACCCTGAACCGGCACCCTGGGGGCTGATGCTGAGGAGATGGATAAGGCTGCCCAGACCTGTCAGACTGGGCAGTCTGGGGCCAGCAGGGGGCTGGAGCAACGGACTTTTTAAAAACACAGATCCCCAAGGCCCCACCAGATTCGGGTTCAGAAGACCTGGAGAGCAGCTCCGGAGGCTGTATGTGTTTCAGTCCCCACATGATTTCTTTGTTAAACCCCTCTATGATTCTCACATAGATTCATAGAGAAAGGGTGCAATGGATAATTGCATTTATAATCAAAATGATAAAAGCTGACATCTATACTTATAAGCCAATCATAACAAAAGTATCCTCAAACCTACTTTTTTTAAAATCTTTCAACAGCATGGACCAACCTGGAGATGATTATGCTAAGTGAAATAAGCCAATCACACAAAAAATAAATACTGTATGATTTCACTGATATGATGTCCTTAGAGTGGTCACATTCATAGAGACAGAAAGTAGAATGGAGGTCACCAAGAACTGGGGGAGGGGAATGGGGAGCTGTTGTCTAATGCGTATAGTGTCAGTTTTGCCAGATGAAAAGAAATCTAGAGATTGGCTGCACAGCGTTGTGAACACTTAAAAATGGTTAAGGTGGTAACTTTTATGTTATGTGTATTTTCCCACAACTTAAAATGTTTGAAGCACCACATATACCAAATGTACAAGATCAAAACCTACTCCTAAGCAGTGTGTGCACACCATCAGTAACTCGGACATCTGGGTAAAAACCTTCTCTCGCTTATAACATCAGACAGTCTGCACCGTTGGAAAATGACCGGTTAAAGCTAGGACACGGGCCGCCTTGTTTTTCTCGTGCGGTGAAAAGCAAATGCTTGGGTGATGGGTGCCTTTGGGGCTGAAGGGAGGAAGCACATCCACACCTTTCCCTACGCTAACAAAACAGCCAAGAAGCAGAAAAGCGTGACCATGCACTGGTGCCTTTTGTCTGCACTGGAACCATTGGCTGCCTAAATGGTTTTTCTCTGGAATCACCATACTTTCCAAAGGGGGCAAACTCTCATGTGACTGGTATCGGGGGGCAGTGCCGGCCCCCGCCCATCCTTCACTGCAGTATCTGGGGGCCCCACCTGCCCACAGGGATGAAGAACCCAGTTCACACCTCTGGCAGGCAGGTACATCCTGAATGAAACACCTAGGAGGCGGTTGGAAACATCAGGCCAAGCTTCCAGGTCCTATAGACCCACCCTCCCGGAGAACTCAGAGCAGGAACTTCAGGGGCATCCGCGCAGCGAGGAAGCCAACATTCTTCAATGCTTGCTGCAGGTTTAATCAGCCTCTGCTCAATCAGAGATAGGACCTCTGAGGTCAGCCGCACATGACCTCCTTCAGGCAGGTCTGGGCTAGGCTTCCTGGCAAGAGCCCAGTGGTAGCCAAGCTGCACTGGCATGAGGAGAAGATGATGGAGAGGCTGGGACTGGCTTCAGTACCACTGAGGTTCCGAGTGACTGTGCGGGACTCACTTCCCTGCTCTGGGCCTCAGTTTCCATACCAGCAGGTGAGACTCAATGATCCTCAAATACTTTCCAGCTCCCATCTGCCAGGGTCCAAGATGGTACGTCTAGACCCCATGCAACTTGGAGGAACTGGGCTGGAAGCCTCCATAAGAACGTAAACAGCAGGGCTGAGCCTCTCTGTGCCTTCCCCCAGCTGCCTGCCACCCGGGGCTCTGTGGCAGGGTGGAGTCAGCCATCCCTGCAGCCAGATGGTGGGCACTGTCCTCGTGTTTTCTGGGCCTCTCTCTGGGCATCTATGTGTCTCTCTTACCAGAAGTGAGCGAGGCGGTCCCTCGCCACGGGGGTGGAGCAGAATGGCTGGGACAGGGTGACACAGTAGGGCACTTGTTTCAGAGGGACACAGCAACCGCCAGATAGGACCTCAGCCCTGCCTGTGAGGTAGCAACCGAGGGGACGGACCGACTTACAAGACAAAGTGAAACCAGGCATCCGAGAGGATGGACTGCAGATCCGAGGGTCTCAGCAGGAAGATCGCGATGCCCTGAGGCCAGAAAGCAAAGAAAGGCTTCAGCCTCCGCTTGCCTCTCAGTGGGGGGTCTGAGGAAGGGGGTGTCTCCCCAGGACTGAGACTCAGTGTGTGAAGGCCCAGCCAGAGCCCAGGTGGGGGCTACTGAGGGGCCCTGTGGCTGGAGGACAGGTGAGCCCAGGTGCAGGCTCCTCCGATCTTTGTGTATCTCTCACTCTCACCCTCATGCTCACCCCAGAACCTGCAAGGCAGCACAACATGTAGCTACCTGCCAACCCTTCAAACACAGGGATGGCAAAAGTAGGCGAATAATAATAATAAAGAATATAATAATTAATCAATAATGATACAAGAATCAGTTCTGTGTTTCAAGTACTCACAACTGTGGACCTACATTTGCCCGCCCTGTGTAGTCCAGCTTCCACCTTGGAGCTTAGTTCATACTGTTCCCCATGCCTGCTCAGTAATGACCTTCTCCCTCATGTCCTCAGGCCCACTCCTACCACGGTAAGTGCCATCACTGCACTAAAGCCTTCCCTCCTTCCCCTGCCCCAGTAAAGGTCATCTCTTTTCCTCTGAGCACTGGTCTGAACCCAATGCAGGGCCTTTTCACAGTCTATCGCAGAGTCTAGAAGTTTGTGTCCCTCTGAAATCCCCTACCAGACTGTGAGCTCAAAGAAGACAACTTTCCCTCCTTATCACCTCCCCCAGGGCCCCACATTAGTTGATGTTCAGAATCTACCTGTTGACTCATTGGATGGATGGATGGATGGATGGATGGATGGACCAATCAAGTGATCAATTGATAAATAGATGGAAGGATGGAAGGACAGAGGGTAAGGATGAATGGGTATTCAGATGGATGAATGAGTGGCTGGGTCACTGAGAGAGGGCAGGTGATTGAATGGGTGGACAGAGAGGAGAGGTAGATGGGTTGCTGAGTGGTTGGGACGGGTGGATAAATGGTAAATAGAAGGATAGATGGATGGAGGGGTACTTAGATGAAGTAGGTAAGATAGACCTGCTTATTTATTTCCACTTTGTAACTAAGAAATCTAAAGCTTAGAAGGGGAATGGCTCCCCAGAGCCCCCCAGCAGTAATGGCAGAGCAGGGTGGGATCAAAACCAAGCCTGCTGTCACCTGCCTGCATCACAGGCCAGTCCGGAGCGTCTAGTGGCCCACTCACCTCCTTCACAGAAATGCACATGGCCCAGATGAGCACGAACATCCTTCCCAAGAGCTGCAGCCACCCCATCTTGTGCGTCAGGGCCAGGGGGTGCGGCAGGGCCTGAGAAGAAGGGGGAGGAATGGATGGTGCAGGATGGGGGGTGAGGAGGGCAGGGGTAGTGCCAGCTCTGGAGGGACCTTGCAGAACCCTCAGGCGGGGCCAGAAGCCAGCAGGGAGCCCTATCTCTGTATGGGGCTAGAGGAGGAATGGCAGCCCCCGCCCCTGCCTTCCCCACCCACGCTGGGAATCCAGATCTCCACAGCGAGGAACATGCTAACAGCCCTCACGCCTCCTTACAGGAACCATCCATATCCAGACACTCACAGGACCTCATCACAGTCAAATGAAGCTGAAACTCTGTGCCCCGGGGAATGCATGGAAGCTAAGGCCCAGAGTGGCGGGAAATCTTGTATGAGTGACCTACCCCGCCCCCTCACTGCCCCACTCCCGTATCCTGTGGCCCTCACATCAGAAACACACAATCAGCTCTAGATTTAGGCAGAGCCTGGGCTCTGGGTCTCCTAATCCTCTAGTTCCCCTCCCAACATGGGTCAGCCTGAGGCTGAGCACCTGGGGCTCAGCCCAGCTAAGCTCCGGAGACATATTCCGTTCCCTAGAAACGTGAGGGATGACAATTAGGGAAGCCGAGGAAAATCTCGGCCTCTCTGGGCCTCAGTTTCCCCATCTGCACATGGGACGGCTCCAAGCTCCTGCAGCCCTGACCACCCCATTCCCCGCCCCCCCCCCCCGCCCCCGCCATCAAGGGGCCCACGTACCTCCTCCTCCCGAGGTCGGTAGTAAGAGATGAGAGTCAGGGTGATGTTGTAGAAGAAATAAAAGAAGAAGGACAGGAAGAACATGTACTTGGCAAACTTCTTCCACTTTATACGCAGCAGCGTGTGCAGGGGCTCCAGGGTCAGCATCTCGTGCCGGTTCTGGGGGTACACACCACAGTCACCACGGAGACGGGGAGAGGAACCACAGTCAAAGGCCCCCCATTTCAAAGGAAGCTCTGAGACAGCGCTGCCCTGCAGGGGGCAGTCATTATGTCCAATGGGCTGGTTCGGCAGGAAATGTGAGGAGAGTAATTTCCAGCTCCCGGGGCTCCTTGCCAGTGGGCCCAGGCGGCAGCCAAATGCCACAGGAGCTGGGCTCCCAGCAGGAGCATCTGCTGCCCCGTGGGAAGCAAGGGCTGGGAGGGAGAAGGAGTATGACTGGGGGTCTGGCTCCAACTTAGCCCCTCTTCACTGTGTAACCTCAGGAAAGCCCCTGAGCCTCTCTGGTCCTGCACCTCCTCGTCTATACAACTGACATCAATCAAACTGCCCTACCCTCTAGGCTGCCTGAAAGGTCCATGAAGAACCCAGACAAGGCAAGCTCTGGGAAGCATGATTCTTGATAAAATGTAAAGAGTGAAGATCCAGCCGAAGCCGGTTTGGCTCAGTGGATAGAGCGTCGGCCTGCGGGCTGAGGGGTCCCGGGTTCGGTTCCGGTCAGGGGCATGTGCCTGGGTTGCGGGCACATCCCCAGTGGGGGATGTGCAGGAGGCGGCTGATCGATGTTTCTCTCTCATCGATGTTTCTAACTCTCTATCTCTCTCTCCCTTCCTCTCTGTAAAAAATTAATAAAAATATATTTTTTAAAAAAAAGAGTGAAGATCCAGTCTGCTGCTTCATGTCCCCCCAAAGCCAAAAACTTCTCACTGCTGATCCTCTCTCTTCCCCTCACCGCCCCTTCTTGCCTCTTCCAAGGAGGCCTCCCTGATTGCCGCAACTATGCACTCCCTGTCCCTCACTTGGGGCCATGTTTGAGGGAAAAGGAATTCTAAGCACGGCCATAGAGAATGAGTAGGGTGGTGGGGGAGAAGATCAACACCAGCCATCCCCACTCCCACCACCATATCCACACTGCCCAGGATTCTGGGGCCAGGAGACCCTCACCCAAGGAACCCTGGGAACAAGTGAACCCCACACAGGCCCTGCCATATTGTGCCAACTCTGTCCATAAGGCAAAGAAGTGGGGGATTGCAGCCATGTCCAGCTAGTGGTCTTCCCAGTGGCCCAGAGCCGCCCCTCCCCCTGTGCCCTTCCCCAGTCCCCTGGGAGACCCACATCAATGTTGGTATTGTAGACAATGATTTCCAGCACCGAGTTGTCTGTTGTGGTGTCCACGTTGGTGAGGTCGTAGAGCGAGGATGATACAGGCCCATATGCCCAGTCGGTGAACTTCCTGGACAAGCTCCGGAGTCGCTTCTCCTTGATCTCACGACTGAGGATGTACTTCAGGATCTGGGGACAGGAAGTGGGACAACTGTCAGCCACAGGATGGAGCTTGGGGCCCAGAGAGCCAGGAAGAGGCTCTTAAAACCCAGTTCAGTGAAGAATCTGGGAACTGACAATTATGAGAGATAATTTCTGTTTGGCCTGGATCTGAGAAGAAACGAGAAGTTTTTCCAGCTTCCCCATCCCACCCTCAATCAAGACCTGCCAGCTGAAGCTCACTGCTCTGGTCAGACACATGGAGATGCAAGACACCAGCCTTACAGAAAGGCGGGGTACCCCCTCTAAGTCAGTGATCCTCAAACTCTGCTGCATATTAGGTCACTGGGGAACATTAAAAAGTCCCACTCCACCCTGGCTGGTTTGGCTCAGTGGATAGAGCATCGGCCTGAGGACTGAAGGGTCCCAGGTTCGATTCCAGTCAAGGACACATACCTCAGTTGCAGGCTCAATCCCTGGCCCAGTTGGGAGGCTACCAATCAATGTGTCTCTCTCACATTGATGTTTCTCTCTCTCTCTGTCTCTCCCCCTCCCACTCTCTCCAAAAATCCTATATAATAAAAGGGTAATATGCAAATTGACCAAACAGCTGAACAGTGGACTGACCATCCTGATGACCATCCGGACAACCATCTGGGACCAAACTATGACACCCACTGGCACCAGGCCAGCCAAGGCGGGTGTGTTGCTATTGGTCAGGGGCCTGGCCATCGCCCCATGATTGCTCCACAGAGGGAGGCCCAGGCCACCGACCAGCAGGCTGCCACAGGTGGGCAGAGCCTCCCTCTGCCAGGGAAGCCCGGGTCCTGGGTGCTGGAGGGAAGCCAGTGCCTGCAGCTGGGGGAAGGAAGGCCTACTCTTGCACGAATTTCATGCATTGGGCCTCTAGTAAATAAATAAATACATACATAGTCCCACACCACTGACTGACTCAATCCAAATCTCTGGAGGGAGCCCAGGCAACTGTAGCTTGTAAAGCTTCCTGGATGGTTCCAAAGGGCAGGCCAGATGGGTAGCCTGCTCTCCAGCTCACTACTCCCCAAAAGCTGAGTTTTGGGGCACCCTAGTACCCTGGGGGCCAGGGCTTCCCAAGGCACCAACCCAAGGCCCAGGAGGAGGGACCTGTTAAAGAGGACAGTGTCAGAGCCCTGATCTCACGTGAGACAGTGGGGTTCCCATCTCATCTCACAAGGGAGCCTTATCTGCACAGCCCAGGCAGAGAGCTCCTAGGGACAGGACAGGTCTCCCCAAAGTCAGTGTCTGTGTCTTAAGCACAGAAACAGAGGAAGCGCGGGGGGGGGGGGGGGGGGGGGGGGGGGGCGGAGACACAATTCCTCCCTTTGTCAAAGCTGTTCTCCATTCCCTCCTCCCCCAACAAGACAATGAAAAGGCCCCTTGTGGGACCAGCCCTGACCACTGCAACAGGACCCACAGCCCTCGGGGCACCCGCTTCCCACCCCCCACCTTGATCTCAGACCAAGCGTGGCTCCAGGCACCAGGAGATGTGAGCCCACCCCAGCTCGAGTCTCCACCAAGGCTCCCGGGCAAGCCTTGAGTTTCACGGCCGCATCACAAGCACAAAGGGCCAGAGCAGTCACGTGCTCTGCTGGGCTCTTGGCTCCAAGTTTCAACCTGAGGGGCAGGCTGGGATCTCTCCAGAGTCAGGACTAGCAGCCCATGGCTCTGGACCCAGAGCAGCCATTCTGGGGCTCCTGTCCTCCTGAGAGGCTGAAGGGCCCCAAGGGTCAGACACTCAGCCACACTCAACACTTGCCACCCAGGAATCCTCAGCCACAGGCATCTGAGATTGTGTCCTACAGCCTTAAGGCTCCCCCACTCTGGCCCCAGAGAGGGGGCCCCCAGGGCAGGAGATAGAAGAAGCATGGAGTATGAGGGACTGAACTCCAGAGGGTGGGCCCACGCACTGCATCTCAGTGGCTCTGTGTGGTCATCAGAACAAACCCAGCTCGGGCCACAACTGCACTTCCGGACCTAAGCAGTTCCCCTGCCGAGGAGTGGCCTATGGGGCCCCAGGCTGGTGGATGGTAGAGTGCCTCCTGCCCTCCCACCTGCCGCCAAGCCCCACCTCGGCCTTGCCCATCTTGGCGGCCAGCTGCAGCGGGGTGAGGCCGTCATTGTTGCGCATGGTCTCCAGCTCCCAGTTGCCACTCCTCAGCAAGATCATGTCATACATGCGCTTAACGAAGTCATTCTGTGTCTTAAAATCTTCGGCCACCGTCACCAGCGCATGTAGGATGTTGTTGCCCCGTGAGTCCTGCGAGGTGATGTCTGTCTGCTCGTTCTCCATCAGCAGCTGCACGATCTCGGGCTGGTTGGTACATGCTGCCAGGGCAAGGGGTGTCTCGCCTGGGGAAGGGAGAACACTGGGGCTCAGTTCTCTCATGGAACAGGGTGGTGTTCCCCAAGTCCCAGGACTGAAACCCATATCCTGACCATCTCAGTAGGATTGACCCCTGAGGCTTCCCAGCTCCACTTGTATGGGAAGAAACTAAAGCTAGATCATTGCAATAACCCCTTTTATTAAACACACCAGGCATTTTCCTACCTCAGGGCCTTTGCACAGGCTGTTCCCTCTACCTTTAATGCTGTTTCTCAGATATCTGCATCACTCCCTCCCTCATTTCCTTCAAGTCCTTGTTCAAATGTCACCTTTTCAATGGGTCTCCCTAACTGTCCTATTTAAAATTGAACTCGCCCTAGCTGGTTTGGTTCAATGGATAGAACATCAGCCTGCAGACTGAAGGGTCCGTGGTTTGATTCCAGTCAAGGGCACATGCCTGGATTGCAGGCTTGATCCCTAGTAGGGGATGTGCAGGAGGCAGCCAATCAATGATTCTCTCTCATCATTGATGTTTCTATCTCTCTTTCCCCCCCTCCCTTCCTCTCTAAAATCATAAAAATAAATAAATAAATAAATAAATAAATAAATAAATAAGTAAAATTGAAATCCACCTCTTTCCTGCCCTAGAACTCGGTTTCCACTTCTCCTGCTTTACTTGTTATTTTTCGATAGCGTTTATCATTTTCTAACATGTTAATTAACATTATTTACTGTGTTTATTATTGATGTTCTCTTTCCCATCTAGAATGTAAGTTCCATGAGGGGAGGGACCTTTGTTTTGCTCACTGATACATTTCAAACACCTAGAACAGTACCTTCTGTATACTGTACAGTGAGTGCTCGAGAAATATTTAAGAACGAAGGCAGGTGACTCACACCTGGTCACACCGCAAGCCTGGGGCAGAACCAGGACGGGATAGCAGGGGTCCTGCGGCTCACCTCCCAAACTCCATCCTGTCCCCTTTCTTTATCCCACCCCACAAATGTTCCCCAACACCGGCTTCAGCCAGACCTGATACGGGGCAACGGACTGGACAAGACCTGCCCTCAAGGCCACCCAGACCCATCTAGCCCGGCTGATGCAGAAACCACCCAGAAGAGGAAACAGGTCAGTGGTTGTCAGTCAGTCAGCGCTGGGGTGGGGTGAGAAGCAAGGCTGACTACAACGTTGTACCAGGACAATTCTCGGTGTGACGGAGCTGTTTGCTTCCTGCCCTAGCCTGGCGGTATGCATTTGTGGACAGTGGGAGAATTTTCATACTCTCACTGTTGACTCCGCTTGCAGTCCTGAGGCACTGAGCACAGAGCACAGAGGCTGAGCTGGCAGCCAGGACGCCCACACCAGTCCTCCTACACTGGGCAGCTCATTCCCCTGCCCAGAGCCTTCTCTGCGCCTGGGACCCAGGGCTCTGCTTGCTCTCGCTCCCAGGTCTCTGTTCCTTAGGCCAGTGATCGGCAAACTCATTAGTCAACAGAGCCAAATATCAACAGTACAACGACTGAAATTTCTTTTGAGAGCCAAATTTTTTAAACTTAAACTATATAGGTAGGTACATTGTTATTAACTTAATTAGAGTACTCCTAAGCTGGCCTTTGCTAAAAAACGTCCTCAATCTGAGGGGCCGACCTCAGCAAACGTACCCCCATTTCTTCTAACGCCACTTCTTCAAAATAGACTCGCCCAGGCCGAAAACAGACTTCTGTGCATAGGCCACGAAGTTTCAAGCGCCCACACGTGGTATTTTGTGGAAGAGCCACACTCAAGGGGCCAAAGAGCTGCATGTGGCTCGCGAGCCTTGGTTTGCCGACCACTGTACTTAGGCCACCGGGGTGCCTTCTTAGACTCTCCCCGACTGCAGGCTCCCCGCCTCCCAGCCCCGCCCGCTCTGGCCCAATTCAGAAGGGTCGCCCCTGCCCCCACACTGGACCAGGTTCTGCTCTCGGGACAGCTGAGAGCCGGCCTCCAGCCCCCAGCCCAGCCCCTAGCGCCTCTGGGGGCCGAGTCCGTGGGGCGGCCCCTCCCTCCGCCCTCCTGCCGGACCCCGAGCCCCAGCCCGGCGGCGGCGGCACCCACCGAAGTAGAAGCCCTCGTGCTGGTACTTGGGGTTGAAGAAGACCCCCTTGGCGTGGGCGTTGACGTCGGCGCCGGCCGCGATGAGCAGCGCTGTGATGTCTCGCTGCCGCCGCTCGATGGCGATATTCAGCGCCGTCTGCCCTGCGGACAAGGTGGGGTGCGGTGGGGGTCGGGGGGCGCTCAGGGCTGAGACCCTGGTGACACCCTGCCTGGCCTCTTTCCCACCCTCCACGGAGTTACGGCGAAGTAAGCCGCCTGTCTGGTGTTGGTGTCGCCAGCTGGGGGCGCAGTGCCCGCGGGATGCAGTTTTGCTTCTCGTTCCGCAGCAGCACAGTCTCGCTACCACACAGGAGGGGGCGCTCCAGGACCGGGGCAGGGGCTCTGCGTCCAGTCCCCGCGCTGAGGGCCTTCCCAGAGCGGCCTGGAGGCCCATCGGGTAAGTTTCACGAGGCTGGTGGGGCCAGCTCAAGGCCTGCTAAGCCAGGTGAACCTTAGAACCTGAGCCTAAGGGCCAGGGGAGTCAGCAGGCGTTGAAGCAGGGAAGTGACATGACCCGAATTTGGGGTTTAGGGCGTGTGCATTTTTTCTGGCTGCAGAATTGGAGGAGGTCTTAACGAGATCCCAGACCTATGTGGAACTCTGCTCCGTGGAGCGAAGAACCCTAGGAGAAAGAGCCCTCAGGATGGTCTGTGGGGCTTGGGGAAGAAGGCGTGTCTGGCCTGGGAGCTGGGTGACTGGTGCTGGTGACTGAGGAACGGAACAGGGGTCAGGAGCAGGGAGGTGGAGAAGGGACATTAACCCTGTTGGTAGAGCCTTCAGAACCCTCCCGTGCGTGTGTGTGTGTGTGTGTGTGTGTGTGTGTGTGTGTGTTGCGGGGGTGGGGGTGGGGGGGTGGGGGGGGGCTGTATCTCAGGATGTCCCACCAGAAACAGTATTTCCCAAAGAGATGCTGTCTTGCCATACATAAAAATAAATTCCTGGTGGGTTAAAAGAACTAAGCTTTTTTTTTTTTTAATTGGAAATTTTGTTTATAACTAACCCTTTGGTACAGAAAACCTTCTTAAGCAAGATCCAAAATGCAGAAACCATAAATAAAAAACTGACATGTTTGCTTACATAAAAATTAAATATTTCTGTATTTTGAAAGACCTCTTAAAGAAAGGTGAAAGGCAATTGGTAGGCCACGGAAAATATTTGAGACATATAAAAGAGACCATGTATTTTTTTAAAGTCCATAGTAAGAGCTCTGCAAATCAATAAAAAGACAAACAACCTAAAAGGAAACAAGAAAAGAATATTAAGAACCCCTCAGAGAAGAAAATACACATCGGCAATAAAGAAACTGAAAGATATTCAGAATCATTGGTAATCAGGAAAATGAAAATTTGAACCTAATGAATTACATTTGAACCTAGTGAGTTAAAGACTTTTTAAAAAGGGGGGGATTAGCGAAGAGTATGGAGAAGGAATAACTTTGTATTCTTTTGTGAGGGGAGAGTAAAGCAATACTTTTTGGTGGCAAATTTGTCAAGCATTCTAATTTTTTTTTTTTTTTTTTTTTTTTTTTTTTAGAGAGAGAGAGGAAGGGGAGGGAGAGAGAGATAGAAACATCAGTGTGAGAGTAAAACATAGATTGGCTGCCTCCTTCATGCCCTTTACCAGGGATCGAGCCGGAAACTCAAGCATGTGCCCTGCCTAGAAATCGAACCAGCAACCTTTCAGTGCACAGGATGACACCCAATCAATTGAGCCACACTGGCCAGGGCAGTAACCATTCTAATTTTAAATGTGCATGCCTCTGAACCCAGAAAGGCCAATTCAAAGACTTTCCCTAAAACTCGTGTTCACTGTGCACAAGGTCATAGACAAGAGTGTGCATCGAGACGTTCTCATAACAAAATATTGGAAACCACCTGGATGTCTGTCCACGGGAAAAGGGTGGCATTAGCCACAGTACAGTTATACTCAGACTAAGCAGGCGAAGGGGAGGCAGACTTTAATATTCTGGCATGAGAAGGTGTCAAAGATGTATAGTTAACCCCCAAAAAAGTAAGTTGTAGAACAGTACAACTTATTTATCACTGCTCTGCGTTAAATAAGTAGATAAATGAATAAATAGTCATCTATTTGTATGTGCACATACACACATATGTCAAAAACCTAGGAACGTCCTCAAAGCATACACCCCATACTAATCTCTGGAGAGGAGAGTGAGGAACAAGCAAAGTGTTCCTCTTTAACTTAATTAAAATATTCGAATGTTTTACAATGAAATTCTATTTATGTAATTAAAAATAACAAAAACTCTTATGAAACTGTGCAGAGTTTAAATGAATAAGTAAAAATAAAATGACTTTATCCCATGAGAATAGGTAAGGGCCCAACCTAGACTCCCACCTGCAAAAAGCTGAGACGTTTCGTGCCCCTGGCATATCAGTAAGGCAGCGTCCGTAATCCTTGAGCCCAACATTTTTGCCACAAGCATCTCATTAGATCCTAACGGGATGTTTATTGACTCCAAAGATTCAAATGAGGATCCACCTTACTGATTATTCACAACATATTTCCTGGGCAGGGAAACACTATCCCAGGGGGTCTCCTTGCTCCTCCCTGGTCCAACTGAGAGAGAAACCACAAAATTGAGACCCAACTGGGGCAGTTGATAATAATGACAGTGATGATACCAATAGTTGCCATGTGTTGGCCTCGCCCAGCTCTCTAACCTCATCTCCAGCTTTCTTTCTCCATCACTCCAATGTACCTAGTTCCTTCCTATCTCAAGCCAGTGCCTTTTCCTTATTCTACGATCCTTCTCATCAGACAGACCTCAGGTCAAAGGTCACCTCTCTGACCATCCACCCTAAAGTTGCCCATCCCAGTTACTTTCGGTCACATTAACTTCTTTCATTTTATTTTCAAAGCATTTTCCATAAAAAAATTACCTGTGTAGAGCCATGGCCTTCATCTGTCATGTTCGCCACTGCACCCCGGTGCCAAAAACAATGACTGGCATGTGGTCGGTGCTCAAAATTATTTGCCAAATGAAGGAAGGAAGAGAGTGCCGAGTGCCACGCTATGTGCTTTGGGCTTTCAATGATCTGTGTGGCCTGGCCGTCACCCACAGTCTGCACACCCCTCCGCCAGGCAGGTACCTTCATAGGCCTCCTCGGTATACTCGGCGTTGATGAACCTGCCCAGAATGTCGTTCTCATCAGCAAAGGCGAGCAGGATCCGCACGATCTCCTTGGTGTTGGGGTTGATGTTCAGCAAGGCCTTCATCAGGCAGGTCTTCCCTGTGTCTGAGGCCGTCAGCTTGTGCATGAGGAAGTCTGCAGGCAAGATCACAGGGTGGAGCTGCAGGAGGGGCCCAGAGGAGGGGAGCCCAGGGTGTGGGAGCTGCAGCCTCAGACCTCAAGACCTTGTGCATGGCCCCTGCTAGCCTCCCGGAACCTACACACCCCACTCTCCAGCTCCTTTGCTGGATCCTCCTTCCCAGAGGCCCAGGAGAGCCTCATCTTTCACTCTTCGGCTTCTTCACCCTCTCCCTGGCAGGAGGCAATCTTACCAGTACCCATGGCTTCCCACTGTCTAGAAGTAGACAAACGTCCTGAAGTCTCCAGTCTGCCCCTCCTGGTAGCCTACAAATAGAGCTCAACAACTCGCCCTAAACTGCTACTCCCTTAGTCCCCTAGACAGCTTGGGCTCCACCATCCACCAAGTCACCAATGGCACCACCCGACTCCTTCCTCTCCCTCACTGCCCACGTCCTTGAGTCCTGCCAGCGTCGCTGCCTGAATGCTGTTCCCCTCCCTCAGTCCTCTGCTGGGATCCTAACTCCACCTGGACAGCAGCCTCCTTCAGCTTCACCCCCATCCTCCAGGCAGTAGCCAGACCATGACCCTCACCTGTCTAAGCCCCTCCATGGCTCCCTATTGCCCTCAGAGTCAGGTTCAAAGTCCCTAACCCAGCACTCAAGGCTCCTCACACACCAGCCCCACGGGTCGGTGGGAGGGAAGGTGGACAGTAGGAGCCAAGCAGGGACCCCAGCCCCGCACCCTCTGCCAGGGCCTGGCACTGACCGGGCACGTCCAGGTTGCGGCGCCTCTTGCAAAGTTCCTGCAGCTCCACCAGTAGCTGCACCAGGTCCTCCACGCAGCCCTCGGACACAGCCGCAAAGAGGCACTTCTTCAGCCGCTTCTTTTTCCGCCTCTGCTCTTCTTTGGCCAGGTTTGCACTGAGGCCAGAAAAAGTTTCCAACTCACCACACGTGCACCCCCACCCCTACCCTCTCCTCGTTTCCCACCAGAGCTGCCGTGCCTACACCCCCAACTGCACCCCCAACATCTCCGCGTGCCTGTCACAGTGCCTAGTAACCCCTCCATTCGCACTCCAGGCCCCTGGGATCCAAGGCATCCTACGCAGTCTCCCCTTCTAATCCAAATGCAACCA
The DNA here is from genome assembly GCF_028538775.1 of Myotis yumanensis. Classification (NCBI taxonomy): domain Eukaryota; kingdom Metazoa; phylum Chordata; class Mammalia; order Chiroptera; family Vespertilionidae; genus Myotis; species Myotis yumanensis. Next base: position 16,895,077 of record NW_027223767.1, on the reverse strand, counting down.
CATTTATCAAAATGTGTATTTGTATACACGTAGTAATGAATAGGAAGGTACCTGTAAATACCTTGAAAGTGTGGGATTAGGGGAAGGAAAATTTCATTTTCATATTTTGTGTTGTTTGAATGTTTTTATCTACCCCTCCCCGCCCCCACACTCCAAATAGGCAACCATGGTAACGCGTTGACGTGTATCCTTTCTGTGTGTGTGTTCTTGCAAAATGTACACTTGTTTGGTGTTTCACCACCTCCTCCAGGCCATAGGCAGACCATGCATCTTAAATTTGCATACATGGTATTGCATGAAGTTCCCATTGTGCTGCCTGCTGTAATGGATGGGTATTACTTTTACAGCTTATCAAATGTAACACTCCCCTCCCCCAATACATTTCCTACACATCACAGCCATGGGCCCGGACATTTGTCCCAGGCCCCAAGAAGGACGGCTTCTTTCTCTCTCCTTCAGGGTTCCAGGGCCTGTCCTCCCGGCATCTGCCTGGTGGGCACTGGGAGGAGGGGGAGGGCAGGCTCACCTGGGACTGTTGGGATTGGATGGGGTCTCTGTCGCATCATCCTGAGGAGATTGCGGGGAGTCCATGTCATCACAGTTGCCAGAGAGGCTGGAGGGGAGAGGGAGGAGAAGGAAAGTGGGTGACTTTAAACATAAACCATGTTAGCACGCCACAACCAGGCCCGGCCATTGGCCCAGGGCCAGCCCCTGCCATCCTCTGGAGCTGAGGGCCGGCCGGGGCAGGGGGGTGGGCAGCGGGTGGTACTCACCACTGCCGGATGTTGGAATCCATCGGCTTGGAGAAGATGGGGGGAGAGGTCTTGGCGACTGTGGGGTTGGGCTCAAACCCTTCAATCTCCAAGAAGAAGTGTGCGCTAGGGGGACAACCAAGCAAGGCCATTAGAGCAGGGGGGGTGGGGGGAGCAGGGCCTTTCTCCCTGCGGGTCCTGCAACCCTGCTGCCAAGGGTGCCGCCCACTCCACCAGCTCCATGCTAGACTCCGGGCCTCACAGCAGCCCTGAGAGGTGGGTCTCATCCTTCTCGCCCGCATTTCATAGGTGGGCATGTGGGGGCTCTGAGGTCACACAGCTGGTAGGTGGCAGAGCCTGGATTCAAAGCTGCTCTGGGTGACTTCTCACTAGAAACACTGGCTGGATGAATCCAGTGGTCTCTGCTGGGGTGGCCTGCCACCTAAGGAGGGTTTTCCTGTCCGCAGCTGCCTCCAGGTGCAAAGGACTCAGCAGGGATGGGGAACATGCCAATGGGAGCTAATTCCTCCATCCCCACCCCCTAACCCCCAGCCCCCATTGCCCCTCCCACCTCAGGCCTAAAGCTGAACCTTCCGGAGAAGTCCCAAGAGCCTGAGATCTACAGGGGCCTTTCTTGGAGTTACACTGGCTGCTCAGGTACAGTCCCCACCCCACACTCCACCCCCTTCTATCATCTCTCATGCTGTCAGGAAGGAAAACTCAGGAAAGCACTTTGGAAGTGGAGGTGAGGAGCACTGGAGGCATGAGGGAGGGGCCCGCCTTCAGACACACCCACAAATGCAGACATGACACGCATACTCTCAGAACCCACAGTCGCACACTCAGAGACACACCTTCTCGTGACAACCAGGATGGTGAGGATCAGGCTGAGGATGACCTCGGTGGCAGCAACACCCCCACCCATGGCCGCTGCAGTGTAAGTGCTGGCTATGACCTGGCTCCGTGACCCGGCCTGGACTGGGCCTTCTGACCAGGTGGCCTCTCTCCTAAGCATCTTTGCTGCCTGCCTCCCTCCCAGGCCTAGAGGATCAATACCCAAGACCACAGAAGAGCTCCCAAAGTACAGTCCCAGTCATACCAAGTTCAAGGGAGGAGAGCAGAGGAGGGATGGTGGCCCCATTCTGCAGAAGGGGGAACCAAGGCCCAGCATGGAGAAGCCACTCATCCACAGTCACCCCTGAGCATAAAAGCCAAGCTAGTCAGAGAACCTGACTCCTCACATCCAGCCTCAGGCTCATGCCACTCTCCATGCTGCTCTGCTCTCCCTTCAGCCCTCTGGGTCTGCTTCCCACCAAACCAGCTCCAGGAATTAGCTGCAGAGGGAGGCCACCCAACACAGATACCTCTGGGATGGGGCAGGCAGGAGGGAGACCCAAGCCTAGCCTAGGGAATCCCTCTCCTCTCCTCTCCTCCCTCTCCTCCCCTCCCCTCCCCTCTCCTCCCCTCCCCTCCCCTCCCTTCCCCTCCCCTCCCCTCCCCTCCCCTTTCCTCTCCTCTCCTCTCCTCTCCTCTCTTCCAGCCACAGACAAGCCTGGAAGGCTCAACTAATCCAGAAATGGGCATAAGTGGGGTGGGGGCAGTGTCGGCTGATACATTGGCCCTCACCTTCCTGTCTCCTTCCCACCAAGAGGAACCTTCTGGCCTGACCTAAAATCAGATCCTTCTTCCAAAAGAGAAGACAAAGGAAGGAGTAGACCCCTGGCTGGGATCCTAAGGCCTGAGTTCTATGCTGGCTCTGCCTCTGCCTCTGCCTCTGCCTCCTGTGTGACCCCAGGTGGTCTCTTGCCATCACAAGGCCAAGTGTCCTCACCTGGGTAGAGAATGGCCGGGTCAGATGACCCCCAGGGCTTGGACTCTGGAGCAGGGGAGCGCTGGGGTAATCACTTATGGACTGTCCAGGTGAAATGGGCATCAGAGGTCATCGAGTCCAAGCACCATTCCCCTGCCCCCTGCAGTGCCCCCACAATGGCCACCCCAAAGCTATCCCTGCCTGTCTGGGCTCCTCAGCAGTACATTTACTCAACAAATATTTGTTGAGCACCTACAATGTGCCAGGCACTGTTCTAGGAACTGGGGATATAATGGTGAACACTTGTGCAAAATCTCTCTCCTCACAGAGTTACTGTTCTAGTGGATTGGCCAAAACTGGCCCCAAGGATCAGACCAGGGCACAGCACAATGAGGCCATGGCTTTTCTTTTCTTTTTTAATTGACTTTTAGAAAGGATGGGAGAGGGATAAAGAGAAAGAAACATCGATTGGCTGCCTCCTGCAAGCCTCCCACCAGGGATCAGGCCCACAACCCAGGCATGTGCCCTGACTGGGAATCAAAGTGGAGACCTCTTGGTTCATGGGTCAACGCTTAACCACTGGGCAACACCAGCAGTCATTGTTTTTCTTGCTCTAAATAATGTACTGTCCTTCAGCTACAAGTTTCTCAATGCAGAAATGATAGTTGTTTTATCCTTGATTCACCAGAACCCAACACTGGTCCTAACACTCAGAAAAAACTAACTGGATGAACAGGGAGATGGATAGGCAATGAGTGAAAGATAAATGAATGAAAAGAAGAATGGCCAGTGGGATACATGGACAGATGAGTGGATGGATGAATAGATGGATAGATGATGAATTCATGAATGGATGAAAGGGAAGGAAGGAAGGAAGGAAGGAAGGAAGGAAGGAAGGAAGGAAGGAAGGAAGGATGGCTGAGGTGGATAAATATGTAAATAGATAGACTGGTGAACTGGACCAATAAGCAAACAGCCCAACACAAGCTTACCCTGCAAATGCTGTTTGGAGGTTGCATCCCTCAAGTGACTCCCCCTGGGCTCTCAGTTGCCCGAAGTCCTCACCTCTCATTCTCAGTTTTACACAAGAAGTTGGAGAGAGGTCCTTTGGCTCTCTTCCACTCCTCCTCCTTCTCAGGGCCTCCTCCCAGAGCCCACAGGGGTCTTAAGAACGGTCCAGAAAACCAAATCATGGAAGTATCTATCCACTCCAGGCCTGGAGACTGAGGGCCCGAGGGCAGGGAAGAAGTGTGTCCTCATCTCTCCGTGAGGTGTTCTCACTGATGCTGAGGGACTGTGCTGAGCCAACAGGCTGCTTACTCATCAACCCACCCACCCCTCTCGTTGTCTTGCCTGCTCCTTCACTGACTCACCCACTTACTCCACAACTATGAGTATGCTCTGCATAGGAAACCTGGGGGCAGGAAGGGAAGAGATGACCTCTGGAGAGGCCCTGACCTCAGAGATCTCAACCAGAGCTAAGACATTGTCCTAATAACTAACTGTGCTACCTGTTCAGAGAGACTATGGGAGCTCAGGGGAGGCAAAGGTCCTCCCAGTTGAGGACAGGGATGGGGAAGGTTCTGTGATCTGTTGGGTAAGATTTGGGCAGGATCTTGAAATAGACCTGTGGTTTGGGAAAAGCCCTGGAAGCAGAAAGAGCAACAGGAGAGAAGCACCTGGAAGGGAGGTAGGGGCTGTGTCTGAGAAGGGAAGTCTTTGGGGGCTTGGAAGGAGAGCGGTAAGAGCCAGGATCTAACTCCTGGGGCAGGGAGCTGCTGGACCATGAAGGCCTGTCCCTTGCCTATCCTACTTGCCACCGCACATGCCATCTCTCACCCTCCATCACAAGCAGATGGCAAGGTCTTGTGACATCCTGGCTCCTGACCGGCAGCAGATACTGCTTGCTTATTTCTACCTTTGGCCCAGACCAAAGGGCACCACCTGGATGTTGTTAACACAGGTGAGCAGACAGCTCTGCATTATTTCTCCTGCATTTCTGTCTCTTTGAAGGCAAAGAGCTGCTCCCTCAAGCAGCCCCAGGGCTAGGGAGGAGCCTGTCTCCCTGCTTTGTCCCAATAAATGCCCAAGCTCTGAGTGCCAGGAGGCCAACTCCTCCACAGCCTTTATCAGCCTCATCGCTGTCCCTGGGCATCACCTTGCCCAGTAAGATGGTCACCGTGCCAGCTACTCACAGGAGTGGCATGCTGGTTCCGGAAAAAATCTCTCCCCGATCTAGACTTCTTGATGCCTTCAATTCCACCACTTAGTTCACATTTCCTTAATGGTCACAATTTCCATCTTTATTTACATATAATTTTTCTTTTCTTTTTCTTTCTAGACCTGAGGAGCTCTATCCTCAGTTCTGAGGGAGATGCCCACATTTTCAGGGTCTTGGGAGAAGCAGGCACACATAAAAAAGGCCTTCCAGAAGGAGAAGGGGCCACCACGTCCTGAGAAAAAGGTCACATCCCACACCCAGGCCCTTGGCTGATTAAGGCCATAGGCAGAGCGGAGCCTAGAGTTAAGTTCACAAACAGGCATGGGCTCAAAATCATAGCTTGACTACGGGAAGAACCTGGGATTTTCCTGAAAACCTGTCGTCAATCCTCTGAGACTCAAACCTCCTCTGGGAACATGAGAGGGAGGGGGAGGGGAAGAGAGCCAGGAGGGTGGTGGTTGGGGGCTTGCCTCAAGGATCTCTCTGCTCTTACTCAGACAAGCCCACCAAGATCCAAGCCACCCCATGGTCCTACTGAGACCTGTCTGATCTCCATGTCTGATCTCCGAGTTTACTCTCCTGTGCTCCGGGATGGAGCTTCCATCTGGATGTCCCATGGGCACCTCTCAGCCAACATTTCACACCTGAACTTGGCTTATTCCTCCTGACCTTGCTCCTTCTCCTCTGACATGCCCATGTCAGAGATGGTCCCATCATCCCTCCAGGTCCCCCCATCAGAAGAAGGGGATGTCTTTTGTTCTTCATTCTCCCTCCCCTTCCATAGTTGATCCTGTGGACCCCATGATCATAATACCTCTCTGATCGGTCCCCTTTTCTCTACCCCTAACCACCCAGGCTCAGACCTCACCACCTGGACTTCCCAACAGTCTCTCCTCCAATCCGTCATCCATGCAGATCACCCAGAGTATCCTTTCCAAAATGCAAATTTCGCCATGCCCTTCCTTTCACACCAAACCCATCTATGTCCCATGCCCCTCCTTTCACACCAAACCCTCTGTGGCTCCCCACTCAGTTTTGTCCACTCTCCTTAACCGACCACCGAGGCCCAGCCCCAATGGAACTCATCTCCTCAAATTCCCCCACTCACCCAGCACTTCAACCACATGGGTCTCCTCACTGGTCCCTGCCCCAGACCTGATACATAGAAGACCTCAGTGATTATTGCTCAAACCAATATAAGGGAAAGCACCAAGCTCACCTCTGGCCAAGAGGGCCTGGGACAGGGACAGAGGAGGCAAGGCAAATGGGCCAGCCTAGACCAGTGGGCCCACCCCAGGGCCAGGGGAAGCACAGCTGGGGCAGAGGAGGGGCATTCAGGCTTGAGGGGCAACAAATAGGCCAAGGGGGTGGGAGGACAACAGTGGAGGCAGCTCAGGGGCCAGGTGTGACCCTGGAGACGTGCTTTCCCTGCTCCATGTTCCCAGCTGGGAAGTGATCAAAACATCCTAGCCCTGCCCCGTTCCCAAGGGCCCTGTGGAGTGTTGATGACAATGACAATGAAACTCAAGGTTACAAAAATACTATCAATGCCAACACGTGCTGGACACTGACTGCGGGTCAGGCACCGGGCTGAGTACTTGGATGGCACGATCCCAATTAACCATCATCCTATGAGTTGGTGCCGTTGCTGGTGTCCCCATTACACAGGTGGCGTTAGGCTGAGTGACCTGGCTGGGCACACAATGGTTGTGCATGAAAATAGTACCCAGTGTGGGGTCCTGACCACCTGTAATGTCACCCACCTTTTGCTCCTTGTCTCCACATGGCTCCAGCAATCCCTTACCTCCCCCAGGAGTCTTCCTATAGGTTCCTGCCCCAGTGCCCCCAGACACCCCCCCCCCCCCCCGCTGATGATTCCAGTCACACTGACCTCCCCGGCTCGGCCCCCTGAGTCTACGACATGGTTTCCCCGCCCACCCGGTTATACTTAGTTGGGCACCAGGCCACCGCAGATGAGGCTGAACCTCCTGGTCCGGCCCAGGCAAGGGCTCCCTGAGGGTGAGCACCAGGACTCCCGCACAGCACCCAGGCCCAAGCCTGCCCGTCCTACCTCTTCTTAGTGGGGGTGATCTCCGCTGGCCGCTTCTCCTGTAGGACGACTTGGTTCCCACTGGTGACGGTGGCTTTTCTGCCCATGAGGGGCACCATCTCCTTGGTGTGGGCATTCATGGCTAGAACACAATCACAGCACAGATGTTCAGGTTGACTCAGGGGCATGGAGGAGCTTCGGGGGCTTCAGACCCCCTGGGGCCCTTGCTTATACCCCTAGGATGGGGAGCTCACTCTCTCCCTTCCCAGGCCACCAACCCCTCTCAGGGGCAGGGAGACTGTCGCTGAAGCTGCCCCTGCTCCCTGCCCCCTGCCCCTTGCCCCCTGCTCCCTGCCCCCTGCTCCCTGCCCCCTGCCCCCTGCTCCCTGCCCCCTGTTCTCTGCCCCCTGACCCCTGCTCCCTGCCCCCTGCTCCCTGCTCCCTGCTCTCTGCCCCCTGCTCCCTGCCCCCTGCCCCCTGCTCCCTGCCCCCTGCTCCCTGCTCCCTGCCCCCTGCTCTCTGCCCCCTGCTCCCTGCTCCAGCACCCCTGCTCATGTCCAGCCCCGCCAATCTCCGGGTAGATTGCTGAGAATAAGCTCTGCTTTCTCTTATTTGTTTGTTTGTTTGTTCAGCCTCACCTGAAGATGTTTTTCCATTGATTTTTTTAGACAGAGTGGAAGGGAGGGAGGGAGGGAGAGGAGAGAGAGAGAGAGAGAGAGAGAGAGAGAGAGAGAGAGAAACATCGATGTGAGAGACACATCGACTGGTTGCCTCCAGCTCGTGCTCTGACCGAGGCTGGGGATCAAATCTGCAACTCAGGTACATTCCCTTGACAGGAAATCGAACCCGAGACCCTTTGGTCTGCAAGCCAATGCACTAACCACTGAGAAACACCAGCCAGGCCAAATGCTGTTTTCTCAATGCTCATCTCAAATTTTGTGTTCAGAGCTCTCCGTGACAGAACAGGACTTGTTACCTCCTTTGCTCTAGAGTCTAGACCAGCGGCTCTCAACCTGTGGGTCGCGACCCTTTGGGGGTCGAACAATCCTTTCACAGGGGTCGCCTAAGACCATCGGAAAACACATATATAATTACATATTGTTTTGTGATTAATCACTATGCTTTAATTATGTTCCATTTGTCACAATGAAATTGGGGGTCACCACAACATGAGGAACTGTATTAAAGGGTCACGGCACTAGGAAGGTTGAGAACCGCTGGTCTAGACACTATGCTCCTAATGACACAGCTTCAGCCCCTCTGGTTTCTGGATTTCTCAGCACCTGGTGGTCTCTGTAGCTAACACACTGACCAGCTCTCTCTTGCCCACACAAAGCACAGTGCGACCAGCCTTGTGTCTGTCTGTTCGCGTGGAGGGAGCAACTGAAGAGGCAGCTTCTCCGTCCAGACCTGCTTTATGGACAGTCAGTGTGGCTGGATTGCACGCTGGTGGGAGGCAGATGCTGGAAAGAGGGACCGAAGCATCTTCTAAGGAGACTGGAGGAAGGACAATGCCAAGACCAGGGGTCAAAAGGTTGAGCGAGTGGTAAGGAGCTGGTGTGGTTGTTCATGGGGAGCCCCGATAGCAAGAGGCTTGGGAGCAGGATGGGTCAAGTTGTGAGGACCTGGATGCCAGTCAGGTGCTGTGGCAGAGCCCCAGGGCAGCGGGGGACATGGGAAGGCCCCAGGTTACATAGGAGACAGCCACCATAGAGAGAACAGGCTGTGCGTGGGACGGGGAGACCAGAGGCGGGGGTCAGGGGAGGCTGCTGTGGGGGCCATCAGGATGGGAAGGGTGGGCTGGCCATAGGAAAGGGTTGTGTGGACAAGAGATGACTCTGTAGTTAACGGGGGCCATTCTCAGCTCGAGCAGCACTGAGGGAACTCCCTCGGAGTCAGGGAGGTGGGGGTGAGGGACAGATTTCTGTAAGAGCCCCGTTGGGTGGAGTGGAACTGGGGCCACTGGTGATCCTGCCCCAAAGAAGAGAGCTTCCTGGAGGAGGTGTCTGGAGCAGGCTGTCATCAGACTGGAGTGTGGTTTACAAATGTCACAGCCCCTACACACACACACACACACACACACAGACACACACACACACTACAGGTGAACAACTTGGGGAGAGGAGGAGTCGTTCATGTCCACAGAATGCCTTTGGCCCGGAGTATGGGCACCTCAGGGCAGGGAGCTCGGAGGAAGCACCGTAAGGCCAACCAGGTGCAGCAGCCCATTGAGAGACCATTGTAAGCGGCCAGATGCACGGAAGTGAAGGCCAAGAGTAAAGAAGAGGGATGAAAGGCCTGTTTCTCATGCCTCCTTGAGCCTCTGTCTTCTACTCTGAGAAATGGGCTGAGTGGTCCCCAAGGGCCCTGTATCTCTATGCATGCAGCCGCCTGCTCCATCCTCTCTGCCCTGGGCCCGCCTATGGGTGTGGGCAGCACTGGGCAGCTAGGCAAAGTGGCTCAGGAAAACTCGGACTGGGACATCGGCAGCTGTAATTAGCTCCCTGAGTCACCCGGGAGGCCCTGCATTCTCACCAGCCAGACTCTCTCGATGCCGCAGCATCCCTCTCTCTGGATCAGGCTTCCACCTGGGAGGTAGGAGGTTGTGCCTCTCCAGCCCGGGCACTGTCCACAGGCCCAGGGAGCCCCACGCCTCTGGCCCGGCACCTGTGGAATGAATGCCTGGGCCCTGTCCCTCTCAGCTCAGAGCCGCCTCCCCCATCCTGAAGTCCCATCACTCCTGCCCACAGAGCCGCATCCCTGCGCCTGCTAGAAAGACAGGCGCCTCATCTTGGCCCTGGGAGCTGTGAGCTTCTCCCTCCCCAGATCCCCGGCCCTCGGGGAAAGGCTCCTGGCTCCATCAGACCCTGTGCTCTGGCACACGCCCCAGGGCCAAGAGCTCAGCCCGAATCTGGCTTTGTTTCCCCTGCTAGAGGCTCACACTCCCACCAACACTCGCCTGAGGCCTAGCAACAAAGGGTAGACATGGCCCAGAGGACGCCATAGGTCCCCTCGCTGGGCTCCCCCTGGACTCCCCGGGGCTTTGAAGGGCACTGGCTGCCTGTGTGGCCACTCACCTGGTGAGGTCGGGTGGCGGCGGCTGCCCTTGCTCTGAGATCACCGCATGCCCGGGGCCCAAGGCCCCCCGGTGGGGCACTGGCTGAGGCGGCGGGAGGCTCTCATCACAGGTAGAGAGATGGCTGGAATGAGGCTTCAGAGGCAGAACTGGCTGGGCCACCTGCCCTCGGCGCCAGGCAGGCCACACCCACCAGCCACAGCTGCAGTGCCCGCCCGCCCACGTGCCATGCCTGACTCACCTCCACGCCCACACGGCAGCCTCACCCTGACCCAGGAGAAGGTGAGGAGGCAGCAGGTGTCAAGGCCAAAGTTCTGGTCCCGACTCTTCCCATCAGGAGCCTCCGTTTCCCCATCTGAGAAATAGGAGCCATACGGGCTACTTCCCAAGGATGCTGTGAGGAGTCAGAGACTCTGCCGGCGGGAGGGCCCAATGCACAGTCAAGTGCTCTGTCCTGGCCCCTCCAGGCAAGGCCACAGCTGAGGGCTGGCCTGAGTGACCTCAAGGCGGCCAGCCCCAAGACTTGGTATCAGTCCTTCAGAGTCTGGAACCAGGTCCCCTGAGAGACAGAAGTCCCCATTCAGTGCTCCCACCAGAAGTTACGCACCACAGACCTTGGTGTCAGACAACCTCACCCATTTCTTACTGTGTGACCCGACAAGTCACTCTCCCCAGCCTGTTTCCTCGCCTTTGAAATGTGCATAATAAACCACCTTCCCAAGTCACTGAGTTCCTGTGGGGGTTAAATGGGAGACCACAAAAAACAAGGCCCAGAGAGAACAGAAAGAACTCCATAAACGGTGACAGCTATTAGCCATGATTGGTTTTGTCATGCTGATCCATTCTCCCAGCAACTGCCCTGGACACGGGCCTCCAAGGCCAGAGCATCCGGGAAGACTCCTGCCCTCCCTGCGCTCTGGCCGCAGCTATGACGGGGGCGGAGCAAGGCTGGCTGGCCCTGCCTGTCTCCACGTCTCTCGGGAGTCACACACCTGTTCCCACAGGCGAGATGGAACTGGGATGGAGCAGGAAGTCTCTGGTGACAGGGATAGCACTGGTGACTGATGCAGCGGGGACTTCCCCTTGATCCCTCATCACCACCACCCACCAGCCTGGGGAGGGCCAGGAGGCGGGGTCAAGCTTCTGACATGGGACAGCAGGCCCTGTGCCCAGGAAGGAGCAGGGAGCCTGGCTTGGGGCCAGCAGGCCTCCGGTGTGCGTGATGTAGGGGCTGCTTTCGCTGTTTAAGTCTCGGATCCCCATGCGCACAATTCAAAACCTCATCGCCGCCTGGAATTCCACATGAAAGCTCCGTCTTGGACCAAGCCTAGTCCTCCCTCTATTACTCAGTTAATTGCCCCTCCTGACTGAGTCCCTCACCCCTCCTGGCGGCTTCTGTCTGCCTGAGAACCCTGGGGGCAAGGCCGTCACCAAATGTCGGTGTTTATGCTTTGCCTGGTGTCAGCACATTTCCCAAAGGCCAGGCTGGAACTGGTTAAAAAGGCCCGTCACCCACCCAAAAGGCATGCACTGTGCTCAGCCAGGAGTGAGGCGATCCTGCTCTGCTGGGGGCGGGAGCAGGGGCCACGTCCCAGCCAGAGACAGAGCCATGCCCCCACGCCCACCTCAAGCACATGGAGCCAGCAGCTCCAGCCGTTGGGCTGTCTACACTCAACCCTGTGTAATCCCACGCAGGGCGACAGCCCAGGGGGACAGGCAAGGCAAGGAAGCCAGGGGCCAGGGTGGGATTCAGAATGGAGAAGGTGGTCTCCCTCCAGGAATGTGGAGCCCTCACCCCCCCACCCCCCCAACCCCGCCCCCCCCCTCCCCCCCCCCCCCCCCCCCCCCCCCCGGCAGGTTGTAAGGACAAGAGGACTCAGGCACCGAGGAGGGATGAAGTCGCTCTGATGGGGCGGTGGGAGGTGGGTTCAGGAGAGAGGGGGCGTTGGGGTTGGGTGTGGAAGGAGGGAGGACAGTCTCCACAGGGAGAGCCACAGGAGCAGGGACTCGGAGGCCACAGACCACAGACGTTTGAGGAGTGGTTGGCGAGCTTGGGCGACATTTGAACTCAGTGGAGTGTCAGAGATGCTCTGCCCAGTCCGGCGGCAGCCCTCGGAGTGACCCCAGACCACCAGGTCAGCCCTGGTCCCTGTCACAAAGGGCTGTGCTGGCCTCGCCTTACAGGGCACGGGGTGCAAGACCCTGCTGGGGATGCTATCACCACCGTGGCCTGGCAGGGAACTGACCAGCGGGCTGAGCCAGCACCTCATACCAAAGGCAGTGCCTCTGCCCATCCAGACGCCAGCTGCTGCCTGCCCAGTGGGACTCCTGATCTGTGTTAGGGGGACTGTGGAGCTGCGGTCCTGCCTCTTTCTACCGAGCCTGGACCCCCTGCAGAAGTGAGTTTTGCCCGCTCTGCCTTCACTGTGCCATGTGGGTGCCCTCGAATGCTCATTCACAGCAGCCCAGCACCTGGGAACCAGGGAGCCTGGTGGGGGGCGGGGGAGGAGTAACAAGCTGCCCCCACGATCCAGCTCCTCATTTCTGGGAGCTGTGAGCCACGCTGTGCCTACCCTTCTTCCGTGACCTGCGCTCCCTCTCTGAGATACGGTCCCAGGAGGGACCTTTCAAACTGGCTGTGCCCGTGGAGCGAAACATCAGGGAACCTGGGGCCAGAGGCCCGGGTGGGAGGCAGGCTGCAAGAGAAAAAGGGCCGCCTCTGCATATTCCTGACCCGGTCCTGCTCCCCCCGAACCCGGAGACCTGGGTTTCAGGCGGCCCTAGACATCTGCCAGCACACCCCGTGCCCGCCTCCTCCTCTCCAGGCTGAGATCAGAGCGGAAGCCTCAGTGGGCGGGTGTCAGTCAGCTCCACATCTGTCTGCTGTGGAATTTAAATGCCCACAGACAGATGCCCCTCCCTCTCTCCCCGCACCTCCTGTCTTGCAGACATCGGGCCCCAGGCAGGTCCACAAGATCCCCCCAAAGAGGGAGGAATGAGAGAAGAGGTGTCTGTGGGTGGGTGCACCCAGGAGGGCTGACCCCTTGACCCACTCTAGGAAACAGCCCACTTGGTGCCGCGAGGAAGGGACCAGGCAGAGCTCCATCGACAGCCTTGGGCCCACTCCCCAGTGGTCAGCAGAGGGTCCGTCTTCGTCCTGGCAGCCCCAGCTGTCCTTGGGCTGAGCAGGGCAGCCTCCCTATCGCTGATTCTGGGTTGTGGCTCATCCTGCCTCCACGGGATGGAGGGGGGCACCTGGGGACAGAGAGATAAAGAGACAGCGACAGGAAGAAACAAAACAGAAATAGACTATAGATACAGAGAACAGCCTGATGGTTGCCAGAGAAGAGGGAGGTTGGAAGACGGGGTGAAAAGGTGAAGGGGCTGAGAAGTACAGGTTGGTGGTTACAGAATAGTCATGAGGATGTGAAGTGCAGCTTAGGGCAGTGATGGTGAACCTTTTGAGCTCGACGTGTCAGCATTTTGAAAAACCCTAACTTAACTCTGGTCCCGTGTCACATATAGAAATTTTTTGATATTTGCAACCATCGTAAAAGAAAGATTTATATTTTTGATATTTATTTTATATATTTAAATGCCATTTAACAAAGAAAAATCAACCAAATAAATGAGTTCGCGTGTCACCTCTGACACGTGTGTCATAGGTTCGCCATCACTGGCTTAGGGAATAGAGTCAATGATGTTGTGATAACTATGTATGGGGCCAGGTGGGTCCTGGAAATATGGGGGGGAACACTGTAAGTATGTGGTTATCTAACCATTATGCTATACACCTGAAACTAACAGAAAATAATATTGAATGTAAAGTGTAATTGAAAAAAAAAAATTAATTATAAAAGAGACAGCAACAGATTAAAAAAACACACACACACACAAAATGGCTAGTTGCAGGTGTGTCCTCCGCAAACCGCCCAGCTTCACAGCAGAAGGTTGTGAGCCTTCATTTTACAAAAGAATACCCACAAGGCAGTTCAAAATTTATCCAATTTGCAAAAATGTGTGGATAGTTCACATCTACACGACATTTTCCGAGGAAGACCTACAGGTGAAGCAGGGGGTCCCAGGCCCACGACAGGAAGTGAGAAGCCCTCACGTGGCTGCGTCCCCTCTCCTGCCCTGCCAGGCAGCCCAGCTCCGCAGTTCGGTTCCGGGCTTTGGAGTCAGACTGCCCGGGCGCAGACGCAGGCAATGCTGTTTCCTGGGTGTGTATTTTACTAACTGTCGCAGCCTCGTTGTTCTCATCTATAAAATGGAGCTAATGATAGCTTTTCATAGGCTGTTAGGAAGCTTGAAGGCTAATGCACTTTGTATGAACACTCAATACGTGCTGGCCACCAGTATCCCTCCTCTACGTCCATTTGCCACGGTCAGGCCACGGCTCACCTCACATCCTGTCAGCAGCCCTCCTGCCCCTCTGTCGGGCCTCATGTGTGGAGACAGATATGACGCTGGAGAACGTGGTAAAGGAATCCCATTGTTTCCCCCAGATACCTCTCTCACAGGAGTGGAAGCCCCAGCCTCAGCTGATGCCAGCCCTGTTTTCATGAACTGACGTCCAACAATTCCATGCCTGGGCAGCTCATCCCACACCCCACAGACATTACCACCACCCCGCCGACGGGGGCAGCTTCTCTGGATCTCTGTTTGCTGGGTTCTCTTTCGTAAAAGCAGGAGTCAGCAAACTTCCAGGCAAAGGACCAGAAGGTAAATATTTCAGGTTTTGCAGCCTATTTGGTCTCTGTTGCAACTGCTCCGTCCTGCATTAAAAGCCGCCACCAACAGCACAGAAGTGAATGGCCAGCTTCGTCCCAATAAAAGTTTATTTACAAAAACGCTGGCAAGCTGGATTTGGCCCACGGCCCATGGTTTGCTGCGCATGGTAGTTGTATGCATGAAGGAGTACCCTCACCCACTGGTAATAATGAGGTAAACACATGCACACAGAGAACACGCACATACACATGTGCATGCACGCACATACACACACAAACTGCACAGAGCCGATGACTGGCATGAAGTGCACACTTGATATATGTTTATTGATTTCATGGGTGACAGGAGGGGTGGAGGCGGAAGGACGTACCACTACAGGAGGCTTAAGATGACTACAAAAGGAAGATCACTAAAAAATTCTTGCCACGCGGCGTTAGGCCGTGGTTCTTCACTTTCATTTGAACAGCAATAGAGCTAATAGGTTTGGAACTGGGATGTGTCAATGCAAGATGAAGTCACTCTGAAAGAAACCTGATTCTGGCAGAGCTGGGAATGGGACCGGCCTTCCCCACCTTCTCTGAGGAAGAGAAATGACAATACCCCAGACCACGTGGGGGGGGGGGGGGGGTGAAAGCACAATGCAGAGTCGGCATTTTACACCAAGGGAAGCATTTTGCTCTAAAAGGTGTTTTTCTGGGCTTCATTGACCTTTACTTGCAGTAACACAAGATCAGAGAAGACAGGGCGCCACATATGTCCAAGAGGTTCGTCACGCGTGATGTTTAACAAAGTCAGTAAAACCTTGAAAGCAAGATCCTTTCCTGTTAGAAGATCCACTTGGGGACGGGGAGGGTTGGATGGGTATCTCTTCCCACGCACCCAGCAGCGCTTCCCTCAGCTCATCCAGCGCAGCCGAGGAAGGAGCCTGGGCAGGCGCAGAGGGGCCAGGCTGCCGAGAGGGCACAGGTGTCCCCCACACACACCCCAGCGACCGTGTGCCATCCTAAGGCCCAGTGTTGAGAGCCTTAGGGGTCCCTCACTTTTCCCCAAAAACAGCAGGATCCTTGAAGACCTCCGCATCTTCTGGCTTGAGGGACCCTGCAAAGTGCCTCAGATGGACCTCCTCGTGCTGAGCAGGCTGCCTTTCTCGAGTGCTTGCATCTCTTAAAAGGGGGACCAGGGCAAAGTTCTTCCAGTGTCTCCCTGAAACTAAAGGGTAAAACATCATTATTGCCTTGGATGCAGCAAAACAATAACAAACCAACGGTTACCAATCTCCAGATAAAAGGGGCCCAGGCGTGCCGGTGCCTCCTGAGGCACCCGGATCGGAGCCAGTTCCTCTTGCCTCAGCTGCTCAAGGGGCCTCATCCTCTCTGGCGGCTCCTTAAATTCGCTCCCTCCGCCCCACCCTGACTTGCTTCATGAGCGTCCACTCTCCTTCCTGCCCACGTGGGAGGGAAAGCAGATCTCCACAGAGCAATGCTGGGGCCTGCCCCACGACCTGCTCCACACCCGGTCAGGTATAGGGTGATAAACACCAGCCAAAGAATCAAGGTTTGGTCGAGGCTCCACCTGGCCATGGCAGATTGGGAACAATGCCAAGGGAACCATCGTGACACTGGGCCTCGCACGGGGATCTCACATGTGGCCTGTAATTCCAAGAAGCTCCGGAAGAGGACTCACCCTCATAGCCATCTCCAGCTCCGCCACCTCCGAGAAATGACAGGCAGGAGAGAAAGCTGTGTGTGCACTCCTTCCACCTGCCAGAGCCCTGGTCAGCCAAGCCCTCGGGTGGCCACACCTCCCACCCCCAGACCACGATTCAGGTCCTTCTACTGGAGTCCAACACTGGCCACATCTCAAAGGCATCAGGAATGCCGGAGGCTGGGCCTTTTGTGACTACTCCAGCTTAATACTGGCCTGTCTCTGAACCCCAGTTTGACTCTAAGCACCAATCGCTGAGAGACAATCCCTTGGGGAACCCAGGGATAGAAGCAAGAGAGCATTATTGGGAAATAGGCCAGATGCTCACTGAGACACCACCTTCTGGCTGACTAGGTGGTAGGGAGACCCTGCCTCAGGGACTGCTTGGCCCAGCTCCAGCTCCAGGGCCCTCAAAGGAGGTATGGGTTTTCCAGTGCCCACTTCCCACAGTCCTGATGCCAAGACCCCCTCATGTGCTCACCCTAGCTCAGTTACTAGCTCAGTTCCCTGCCTCTGTAACAAATGGACCAATTAACAATTAAAGACAAGCCTGGCTGGTGTAGCTCAATGGTTGAGCATCGACTTATGAACCAGGAACTCATGGTTCAATCCACAGTCAGGGCATATGCTTGGGTTATGGGGTCAATCCCCAGTGTGGGACATGCAGGAGGCAGCCAATCAATGATTCCCTCTCATCATTGATGTTTCTCTCTCTCTCTCTCTCTCTCTCTCTCTCTCTCTCTCTCCCTTCCTCTCTGAAATCAATAAACGATACTTTTTTAAAAATTGAAGACAAGGTCATCAAGTATTATGAAATGGCACAGGGAGTGCTTCCAATGAGACTCATGGGGCAATTACAGGACTGCAGGAGGCCCTTGGGAAAACGTATGAAGCCCTTGAGTAGTTTTCCAAAAGTAAGTCTCTTGATAATATGATTTCCACTTCCAGTTCTGATTGTGTCTAGTTCTGAGCCAGCCATCCTGTTGTAAACAGCCATAAAACCGGACAAAATATAAGCAGCAAATGCATGCCTTGTTTGCATGGACAGCAGAAGTGAAAAACTGCAACACTGAGAGAAATGAAATTCACAAGGTGAGCCCCATGGTTACCATGACATTTGCTTAGGGACAAGGTCTCTGACTGTGGTACAGTGAGTTGGAGCCCAAGCAGAGCAGCGCAGTGCCTCTGAGCTGAAGCAGCTAGAATCTGTGGGACCGGGTAAGGCAAAGAGGAAGAAGGGAACTTGGGTGTGGAGGGCCATAGTCCTTGGCTTCGAGCTGAGCTGTGATTGCATGGGGTGAGACTGCATTGGTCTAACAGAGAGTACCACTGTGAGGTTGAAGGTGGGACAGGGATGCTAGAAACTGAGCAGTGCTAAGGGATAGCGGAGGTCCAGCCCAGCCAGAGTGGAGAGACCTCCTCAACACCCTTTCTCTACTCTGAGAATTGAGCTAAAATACCAGAAATACCCTACTTACTCTACATGACCTATAGAGCAGGGTCTACTCAAGACCCACCCAACAAAGCCAAAACCAAGCCCTTACAAGCTCCTCAGTGGAAGGTTTGGATGTCCAGTCCCACAAGATTTATGGAATTGGAAAACACCTTGAGTGTCCTCATATCTAACCCTATAAAAATTCAAGGTGATTCATGAGTAACTGAACTGCCAACTAGAACAAAAATCCAATCATAAGTCTCTACAACATATTATCTGAAGTACCCAGTATACAATTAAAGGTTACTAGATATAAAAAGAGACAGGGAGCCCTGACCAGGTGGCTCAGTTGGTTGGAGCATCATCCTGTACACCAAAAAGGTTGGGGGTTCAATTCCCCACCAGTGCACATACCTAGCTTGCAGATTCAATCCCCAGATGACACGTGTACAAGAGGCAACTGATCAATGTTTCTCTCTCACATTGAGGTCTCTCTCTCTCTCTCTCTCTCTCTCTCTCTCATAAAAACATATCCTTGGGTAAGGATTTAAAAAGAAAGATACAGGGAAATATGACTCACAGTTAACAATCAATAGAAACCTACCTTAAAATGGCCAAGATGTTGAATTAAGCAGACAGACCATTTAAAGCAGCTATTATAGGGTTGGCAAAAGTAGGTTTACAGTTGTTCATATGGAAAATAATACAATAATTAATAAAGAATAATACAAGAATAAACTGTGTTTCACATACTCACAACTAACTATAAACCCACTTTTGCCTCACCCTGTATAGATATGCTCAAAGAAGCAAAGAAAAATATGGTATTAATGAAGGAACAGTTAAGGAATCTCAGGAGAGAAATTGAAACTATAAAAAAGAACCAAATAGAAATTCTAAAACCAAATAGCACAATATTTGGAATGCAATAAATATTCATTGAACAGGCTTAACAGCAGTTTGAAGATGGCTGAGGAAAGGGTCAGTGACTGTGAAGACAGAACCGTTTATCAGATTTGAGAAACAGGAAAAAATGAACAAAGCCTCAAACACCTATGGGACTATATCAAATGGCCTAACATACATATAATTAGAATCCCAAAAGGAGAAGATGGAGAGGATAAAGCAACACATAGTTCCCCACTGTGATGAAACATTGATGTACAGATCCAAGAATCTCAGCAAACCCTGAGCAAGATAAGACAAAAAAAAAAAATACCTAAACACACCTTATCAAACTTCTGAAAACCAAAAATTAAAAGAGTATTTTGAAAGCAGCCAGAGGAAAAATGACACATTACAGCAGGAGAATAACAATGCAAATAATGGGTGACTTTTCATCAGAAACAATGGCGGCCAGACTACAGAAGAGAAACATACTTAAAGTATTCTAATGTTCAAAAGAAAAAAGAAACTGTTACCCCAGAACTCTATACCCAGTGAAAATATCTTTCAAACATAATGATAAAATTGACATTTTCAGCTAAATAAAAGCTGATATAAAACTAATCTATAGCCCTGGCCGGTTTGGCTCACTGGATAGAGCGTCGGCCTGGGGACTGAAGAGTCCCAGGTTCGATTCTGGTCAAGGCATGTACCTTGGTTGCAGGCACATCCCCAGTAGGGGGTGTGCAGGAGGCAGCTGATCAATGCTTCTCTCTCATTGATGTTTCTAACTCTCTATCCCTTCCCCTTTCTCTCTGTAAAAAATCAATAAAATATATTTTTTTTTAAAAAACTAATCTATATAGTAAGTCCTCACTTAACATGATCGTCAATAGGTTCTGTGACTTTAAGTGAAACAACATATAATGAAAACAATTTTACCATAGTCTAATTGATATACATATATAAAAGTTAAGTTCCTATAATACTGGGTTTGGCAATAATTTCTTGGATATGACATCAAAATAACAGGCAACAAAATAAAAAGATAGATAAATTGTGCTTCGTCAAAATTTAAAACTTTCGTACATCAAAGGATTCTATTGAGAGAGTAAAAACTAAAACTCACAGAATAGGAGAAAATATTTGAAAATCATATAGCTGATAAAGGATTATCCTGAATAGGTAAAAAAAATTCCTATAATTCAACAACAATAAAACACAAATTTTAAAATGAGCAAAGGACTTGAGTAGGCATTTCTCCAAAGAATATCTATAAATGGCAAATAAGAACATGAAAAGAGGTTCAAATCCATTAGTAATTAGAGAAATGCAAATCAAAAGTGCAGTGAAACACTACTTCACATCCATTGGGATGGCTATAACTAAAAAAAAAAAAGACAAGAAATGTTGGTAAGGATGTGGAACCTTCATGCATTGCTGGTGGGAATATAAAAGACATAGCTGCTTTGGAAAATAGTTTAGCAGTTCCTCAAAAAGGTGAACATAGAGTTATCATATAATCCAGCAATTCCACACTCCTACCCAAAAGAATTAAAAGCAATGATTCAAACAAAAACGTATACACCAAGTAAAATCTCAGACATCTCACGTAGCAGTATTTTCACCGATACATCACCTAGGGCAAGGGAAACAAAGAAAAAAATAAACAAATGGGACTACATCAAACTAAAAAGCTTCTGCGCAACAAAAGAAACCATCAACAAACTGAAAGGGGAACCTACTATATGAGAGAACATATTTGAAAACGATAGGAACTCTTACCATTTGTAACGGCATGGATGGAACTGGAGAGCATTATGCTAAGTGAAATAAGCCAGTCAATGAAGGAAAAATACCACATGATTTCGCTCATTCATGGATAATAAAGACCATTATAAACTTATGAACAATAATAGATACAGAGGCAGACCTGCCTCAAACAGATTGTCAAACTGCAGTGGGAAGGCCGGAGAGGGTTGGGGGGCAGGAGGGAGGGGGGTAAGAGATCAACCAAAGGACTTGTATGCATGCATATAAGCATAACCAATGGACATAAGACACTGGGGGTAGGGGAGGCCAGGGGACATATGTAATACTTTTTGTAATACTTTAAGCAATAAAACAATTTTAAAAAAAGAAAACGATACATCTGATAAAGGGTTAATTTCCAAAATATACAAAGAACTCATACCACTCAACACCAGAAAGACAAACAATCCAATTAAAAAATGGGCAAAGGACTTGAAAGATATTTCTTCAAAGAGGACATACAGATGGCCTATAGACATATGAAAAAATGTTCAACATCACTAATCATCAGCGAGATGCAAATTAAAATTACAATGAGGTATCAGCTCACACCTGTCAGAATGGCTGCCATCAATAAATCAACAAATGACAAGTGCTGGCAAGGATTTAGAGAAAAGGGAACCCTAGTACATTGCTGGTGGGAATACAGACTAGGGCAGCCACTGTGGAAAACAGAATGAAGGTTCCTCAAAAAATTAAAAATGAAACTGCTGTTTGACCCAGGGATCGCACCTCTGGGAATATTAGTATATCCTAAGACTCTCAAAACATCAACCAGGAAGACTATATGCACCCCTCTGTTCATGGCAACATTATTTACAATAGCTAAGATCTGGAAACAGCCCAAGTGCCCATCAGTAGATGAGTGGATAAAAAAGCTGTGGTACAACCCAGCCAGCATGGCTCAGTGGTTGAGCATGGACCTATGGACCAGGAGGTCACGGTTCGATTCCCAGTCAAGGCACATGCTCAGGTGCAGGCTCGATCCCCAGTGTGGAGTTTGCAGGAGGCAACTGATCAATGATTCTCTCTCATCGTTGATGTCTCTCTCTCTCTCTCTCTCTCTCTCTCTCTTTCTCTCCCTTCCCCTCTTAAATCAATAAAAATCTATATTTTTTAAAAGCTGTGGTACATTTACACAATGGAACACTATGCAGCTCTAAAAAAAAAAAAAAGAAGCTCTTGCCCTTTGAAACAGCATGGACGGACCTGGAGACATTATGCTAAGCGAAATAAGCCAGTCAGAGAAATATC
Source organism: Myotis yumanensis (assembly GCF_028538775.1). Taxonomy (NCBI): domain Eukaryota; kingdom Metazoa; phylum Chordata; class Mammalia; order Chiroptera; family Vespertilionidae; genus Myotis; species Myotis yumanensis. The sequence continues at coordinate 16,873,344 of NW_027223767.1, read as the reverse complement.
ACATGATCTCACTTATATGTAGAATCTAATGAACAAAATAAAGTGGCAAACAAAATAGGTCCAGAGGTATGGATGCATGGAACAGAATAAAAGATCTCAGTGGGGAGAGAGGGGGGACAGGAGGAGATTAACCAAAGGAAATATATATATAAATATACACACACACACACACATATATGTGTGTGTGCATAACCCACAGGACACAGACAATAGCATGGGGAAGGCCTGGGGTGGGGCAGGTTTTGGTGGAGGGGAGCAAAAAAGGAAACAATGGGAGACATCTATAATACTGTCAATAATAATAATAATAAGCCCTGGCCGGTTTGGCTTAGTGGGTAGAGCATAGGCCTATGCACTGAAGGGTCCCAGGTTCGATTCTGATCAGGGGCATGTACCTTGGTTGCAGGCACATCCCCAGTAGGAGGTGTACAGGAGGCAGCTGATCGATGTTTCTCTTTCATAATGTTTCTAACTCTCTATCCCTCTCCCTTCTTCTCTGTAAAAATTCAATAAAATATATTTTTTAAATAATAGTAATAAATAAATAAAAACTAAAAATGTATGCACCGCTATTCATAGCATTATTCACAATAGCCAAAAAGGATGAAACAATCCTAATGTCCCCCAACAAATAAATGGACAAAGAAAATCTGGTATACCATATACATACAATGGAGTATTATTCAGTCAGGCATATATGCTATAATTCCAATTATATAAGGCACCTAGAATAGGCCAATTCACTGAAACTAAAGCAGAAAAGAGGTTACCAAGGATGAGAGAGGGGTGTACATGGGGAGTAATTGCTTAATGGGTACAAAGCTGCCATTTGGGATAATAAAAAAAGTTCTGGAAATATATAGTGGTGATGGTTGCACAACATTGTAGATATCATTATTAGCACCTAATTGTACACTTTTTAAAATAGTAACAATGGCAAATTTTATTTTATATATATATGTGTGTGTGTATATATATATGTATATACACACACACACACACACACCACAATTTTTAAAAAAAACTAAAAACAAAGAATTAGTGAGGAGTTGTACTTATAACTCAAAATGTGCTCAATGTAAGGTAAGTTCGCTTCCTTTTTAAGTAAGTATATTCAATTAGACCTTTAATGTCTACTATTAAATGTCTACCATTAACTGTCAAAGGACTTTTTTCTGGTAGTGATTTTCTGCTCAAGGGCTATCCTTCCCTCCCCTGCCTGCCTGGATGTGGCCACACAAGGTGAGTGTTCGCGTGGCCCTGTTGGTGCCCACAGGCCTCACAGAGCTGAGTGCAGACCCTGGGGGTGAGGCACGGGCCAGAAAAGACAGGACAGCCCACAGCGAGGCCAGCCATCCAGGTGGCTGGATGTGGGCGGACCTGCTCCCTCTGAGGCACTGAGGACAGGTGCCTGGGCCGGGTTCCTGAGCCGGGTGCCTGGGCACGGGGAGCAGTCGGCAGTGCAGGTGCACGTGAGAGCACGAAAAAGCGCCCGTGACTGAGTATGAGGGTGATTGACACTTGGAGCAATTCCAGCACCTGGCCTGTGGGGTGAGGAAGGCCTGCAAAGAGTGGGGGCAGCCAAGGCCCCACCTACCCAGCATGCCCAGCACCCCACACACACACTCACCTCTGCCCGAGCGCAGGGAGAAGCTCAGGGTGCGCTTGATGCCCTCGCAGTTGCCCGGGTCTTCATTGATGATGCCCACGTTGGTGTTCCAGGTGGTCCAGTTCACCTCATCCACCCTGCAGGGCGAGGAGATGGGAGAGCAGGGAGCTGGCGGCCTGAGGGCATTGGCCAGCTTTCCAGGTCGAGGGCTTGGGCCCACAGGCCAAACCCAAGAAGCCCAGCAATGAGGATGGGGAGACATAGCTGGTGGGGGAGGGAGGGGAGACAGACCTGCCTTTTGGGCACCACCCTGGAGATATGTTCTCAGACCACACCATGGGCTCCAGGTGCTTTAAATATTAGATTCTTGGTTAAGTCTCTAATTACCAGGTGACCCCTTCTGGGCACCTCATTTTCTAAGATTTAACACCTGGGTCTCACCAGCTGAGATCTAAGGTGGGCCCACTATGCCCACAGCTGAGCACAGGGGCAGATCCTGGACCCATAGCTGGCTCTGGGTGAGCCCCCATGCCCAAAGTGAGCCCTGAAGCAGACCTCTATACCCCTGTACCCACAGCTGGCTCTGAGTGAGCCCCTATGCCCACAGGTGAGCTCCAAACAGGCCTCTATACCCCTGTACCCACAGCTGTCTCTGGGTGAGCCCCCATGCCCACAGGTGAGCTCCAAGCAGGCCTCTATACCCCTGTACCCACAGCTGTCTCTGGGTGAGCCCCCATGCCCACAGGTGAGCTCCAAGCAGGCCTCTATACCCCTGTACCCACAGCTGGCTCTGAGTGAGCCCCCATGCCCACAGGTGAGCTCCAAGCAGGCCTCTATACCCCTGTACCCACAGCTGGCTCTGGGTGAGCCCCCATGCCCACAGGTGAGCTCCAAGCAGGCCTCTATACCCCTGTACCCACAGCTGGCTCTGGGCGGGTCCCCAACATCCACAGCTGGTCTGAGCCTCCCAGGCTGTGGTTCCCGCTTGGGCTTTACCTGAAACACCACCTGTAGTCATCCTTGCCGTCAGGCGTGTACCCCACCTGCAGCAGCTTGCCTGAGCGGAAGGCCTTCCGCATACACTTAAGGAAGCTCTTCTCCGTGTCCAGGATGGTGATGGCTCTCTGCAGGAAGACACAAGGGCAGAGGGGCAGAGGGGCAGAGGGCTCGTCCAGGGGCCACGCTGGCTGCCAGTGCTGCCAAGGTCAGCCTCCCCCAGGTCTCTCCCGGGCCCGGCACCTCGGAGCAGGACCTGTGCCCTCTGCACAGGCTTGTTTCCGAAGCCTTGTGGTCGCCCCTCCACAGAAGGAGCTCAGCCCGCCCGGCCCCCACCCTGTCAGGCCCCGCTAGTGAGTGGTGAGGCCATGAGTGAGGTGGAGTGGCCCAGCCCCAGACCCTTCCCTGCGGAGCCCGGGCCGCAGGGGCAGCATAGTAGAGGTTAAGAGCAGAGCCTCGAGTGAGAGACTGCCTGGGCTGGCTCCTGGCTGGGCTGGCTCCTGGCTGGGCTGGCTCCTGGCTGGGCTGGCTCCTGCCTGGGCTACTTGCTAGTTGCCCTGGACACAAAGCCCTAACTTCTCTGTGCCTCGATGCCTTCATCCAAAAAGTGCGGGTCGTGAGTACCCACTTCAGAGCATTGTTGTGAGGATTAAATGGGAGCATGTAAGTGCCCGGCGCAGAGTCCAGGCTACTCAATAAGAATGATGCTGTTATTATTAGTGGGAAGGCAAGCGTGGACCAGGGGTCTCAAAAGTGTCGCTGTTGGGGCCTGCCCCATAGTAGCTGCTCCGCCAGACTATGATCTCTGGTGCCCACCCTCAACCAAGTTCCCCTGAGATGGGCACCTCGTGGATGGGGCTGAGCCCTCTGTCTCCTTCCCTCAGGGCCCCCCCCCGCCCCAGCCCACAGTAAACACCGAGTCTATGAACACGGGCTAATGACACTGGGCAGGGGAACCCCGAGGAGGAGCCAGAGGGAGGTGACTGAGGGAGAGGCTGCTGCCTGATCCGGGGACCTGGCTGAGCTTTCTGCTCCTCCTCAAACCCTGCAGGGCCCATGCGCCCAGCTGACGCCCGCCTGCTGCACACACCCCACCAACCTGCCCACCTGCAGCTTCCAGATGTTCTTGCTCTCCTGCGCGATCTTGTTGACCGTCTCCCCCATGAGGGCGATGAGCATGTTGAGCAGGAGGATGTAGGTGAGAATCACGTAGGCCAGCAGCAGGATGATGAAGACGGCCTTGAAGTCGTAGTTCTCGGTGAATTCCAGGTCGCCCATCCCGATGGTGAACTTGAACAGCTCCAGACACGTGGAGTATAGGCTGTTGTAGGAGCTGTCGGGCGGCCGGCAGCCAGGCCCCCGCCACCTGTGCGATGTGGTCTCAGCCACAGTGTCGTTCTTTCCGTCCTCAATCAGTGTCACCACCGCTGTAGGTCATGGGGAGGGAGGGGTGCAGCTGAATGGGATCCAAGACCTCAGGCCCCCCCCAACATACACACCCACTTCCCCGGGTGGGTCTGCAGCGGGGACACTGGCTATGCAGCACACCTTTGTTTGCTTTGTTTGTTTTGGTAGATAGATGATAGATAGATGATAGATAGATGATAGATAGATAGATAGATAGATAGATAGATGCATAATATGCAAATCGACTAGAGGGCGGAATGACCAGTCGGCTATGACGCACACTGACCACCAGGGACAGACGCTCAACACAGGAGCTGCTCCCAACCCACAGACCCCGATCGCCCAGTGGGGAACAAGGAACCGGGAATTGGGGATGGGTGGCGGCTGATAGGGGTGACACCGGGCCCCAATAGCCCTGCCAGTCACCCCACACATAGAGGGTGACCACAGCAACAGTGGCAGGGGGCAGAGCTAGCTTCCAACAGCCAGGGAAGATAAGCCCTGATTGCAGGCCAGGCCTAGGAACCCTACCCCTGCACAATTTCATGTGCCTGACCTCTAGAACATATAGATAGATAGATAGATAGATAGATAATATAGATATAGATGAATATATTTATTTTTTTATTTTTTAGAGGGATCATCGATTGGCTGCCTCTTACATGCCCCCTACTGGGGATCCAGTCCAAAACCTGGGCATGTGCCCTGACCAGGAATTGAACCAGTTGAGCATGGTTCGGTCTCTAATTACCAAGTGACCTCTTTGTTCTTGGGTCAATGCTCAACCGCTAAGCCACATTGACCAGGCACACACCTTTGTTTAGATGTTTTAAAAAGCACCCCCTTCTTCAAAACTATCAGAAAATGGCCATAATACTATTTGGTTACAATAAGAACTTTATTACCCTGGTCGGGTAGCTTAGTTGCCTAGAGCGTCCTACCAATACGCCAAGGTTTCGGGTTCAATCCCCGGTCAGGACAAGTACAAGAAGCAACCAATTAATTCATAAAAAGTGGAACAAATCAATGTTTCTCTCTCCCTTCCTCTCTCTCTCTCTCTCTCTCTAAAATCAATAATAAAACTTTTTAAAAGAACTCGATCATCTGCTATGAAAACATTTGTTAAAATAAATATACATATCTATCTGTACAATGTAAATACAGTCAGCTTTGTGCAGTGCACCACCTGCTGAACCTGACATGGCAGCCCTGGACCCACACCCGCTGTCTCAGTCACACCATCTGCCTGCACCTCTGAGAGAGCCAGAGCCACAGGCTAAGCAACCACACTCTGCACTCCTCTGTGGGAACGGTAGTCCAGAGCCTGAGAGCTTTTGTTGCAGCTGTGCCCATGGTTACTACATAACTACTATCTAACCCATAACCACTATCTAACCCATAACAAGTATCTGACCCATAACCACTATCTAACCCATAACCAGTATCTGACCCATAACCTATATCTGACCCACATGGCTTCATCCCCTCCTGAGGCTACTGAAAACAGGGCCTTCGGATCAGGGCCGGGAGCCCACACCATTCCCTGTCAGTCCAAGCTCCTAGTTAAAGCTGCCTATGGCCCTAGCTGTTTTGGTTCAGTGCATAGAGCAGCCGTGGGCAAACTACGGCCCGCGGGCCGGATCCGGCCCGTTTGAAATGAATAAAACTAAAAAAAAAAAAAAAGACCGTACCCTTTTATGTAATGATATTTACTTTGAATTTATATTAGTTCACACAAACACTCCATCCATGCTTTTGTTCCGGCCCTCCGGTCCAGTTTAAGAACCCATTGTGGCCCTCGAGTCAAAAAGTTTGCCCACCCCTGGCATAGAGCATCGGCCTGCAGGCTGAAGGGTCCCAGGTTCGATTCCAGTCAAGGGCACATACTACGGTTGCAGGCTCCTCCCTGGGCCCTGGTCAGGGTGCATGCAGAAGGCAACCAATTGATGTGTTTCTCTCACATTGATATTTCTCTCTGTCTTTCCCTCTCTCTAAAAATCAATGGAAAAATATCCGCAAGTGAGGATTTAAAAGTAAATAAATAAAATAATAATAATAAAGCTGCCCATGACTCCCAGACAAAGATTTCAACATGGGCTGCAAGACAGGGACAGTTACGTGTGAACCATGTAATAGCGGGACTCAGATGAGGATCAAAAAATTATGTGGGTGTGTCAAAGGGCATAGGAGCCAGCTTGAAGGGGCTCCCAATGACAATTTCTCGGACAATTTGAGCATCAAACTAGATGGCGATAGTAAGGAGTAATAAGCCATTTTAAAAAGCGAGAACCCATAAAAAGAAGAATCTATTCTATGAGGCTATATTTAGGTACATAAATAAACGTGTGTAAATGGAAAGTTCTCCCTTATACCAGCAAATAAATGTGGAAGGGATGATGGAGTTAGGAAACCATTCTTTTGACCATCATTGGGATTAGTTGACTCGGGTGTGAATAAATCAGTGGATGCTGAAAGAATTGGATGAAAGTTTGATGAGAATATTTACATAGCCTCAAAGCCCCGCCTCGAAAATAACTTACCAATCACAAGGGGAGAGATAAGAACCTGACCGTGGGAGAATCTGGCAGACCCACCAAAACAAAACAATCAAGGCTAAGGTCACCAGGAATGGGGCACGCAGACACGTGGGACCCCCAATACAAGGCCGAGGGAGACACGCCTCACTTCCTTGAGCGGCTGACCAAGAATGCACCCCTGGATCTGACCATGAGGAAATGTCAGACAGACCCAAATTGGGAGACATTGTAAAAACTGGCCTTGACTCGTCAAAAATGCTAACGTCGCACAAGACAAGGGAGATTTGAGGAAGTGCCGCAGATTGAAGGAGACTAAAGAGGCATGACAACTGAATGGAGTGCGTGATCTGGGATTTTCATTCCCGTGAAAGACGTAATTAAGGCAAATTAGTGAAATCTGAACAAGGTTAGTAGATTAGCTAATAGTACTGTAGCAATGTTCATTTCCTGATTTTGATCATTATACTGTGCTTAGAGAAGAGAATGTCCTGTTGTTTAGGAAATACTATTTGGTGGTAAAGGCTGATCTTGTCTGATCATAAAAAACTTACTCTCAATCTTTTTAAGTGGTGTGTGGTGTGTGTGTGTGTGTGTGTGTGTGTGTGTGGCAGGGAGAGAAACTGATAAAAAGAGTGGCACATTTTGAGGAATCAGGATAGAGTGTAGAGCGTTATTTGCACTATTCTTTAAAAAAAAAAAAAAAAACTTAGCCAAAATGTAGCTATCCTACAGGCAAGTGGCACTTGCTACCTCAAAAATTACTTAAACATCCTAAGAATAAAATTTCCAGGTTCTCCTGCTCATTTCAGTGTGTCCTTTGTCTATCCACTCTGCCATCTGTAAACACACATCCCAGTGGGTCCCTCCCTCCCAGCCCCTGCAGAGCCTTCAAGGAGCTGAGGTGAGCAGAGTCCCTTCCCCCAACAGCCCTGACCAAGCCTGTTACCTGTGGAAAACCCGAACAAGAAAACAAGGTAGACAAACATGAAGCGACACAGGTCTCTCAGGATCATCTGCAGGAGAGAGCAGCTTGTCAGAATGGAGTCCAGCCCCAGGCAGGGCCGAGGGGTTAATGTTCAGCCCAAGTGGAACCCGAGCACATGCAGGAAGTATGTTTGGTGGCTTGTAGCTCAGGTGTCGTTTAGGAATCATTCACAGCTCCCCCCCACCTGGCCTTTGTTCTGGTGGCAAAGGGGGTCTGTCTGGTAGGCAGAGGGTCAAGTTTTAGGGAAGCTCCCAAACCCGGGTCAAGTCCAGATTGCATGATTGGGGTGTAATTAGCTGGGGAAGGAGGTCTTCAGCCAAACCAGCATCTCCTCCGACAATACAGAGAGGATGGATGAAGTTTGTGGGACCGGGTCCCACATACCCATGAGGGAAACGGGCTCTGTGGAGAACCCCCTCGGGCCCTGGCACCCACCTTCTCAATCATGACGGCATAGATGCCCATCTGCTGGAAGCCACGGGTGTAGTAGAGCATGTTGGTCCAGCCCATGGCCAAGGAGAACACCATGGAGGCCACGTACTCCTTGCGACGGCAGAAGTACAGCACCACAGTCCCCACCATGAACAGTGACTGCACAAAGCTGAGGGTGGAGCGACAGGAAGCGCTGTCTGAGGGCACCCAGGAGGCCTGGCAGCCCCACAGACAGGAAGACCTCAGCTGCCTGGGTCTCTCCTCAGAGGCACAAAGCACAGGCCATGGTGGGAGGTAGGGCTGGCTGTCCTGCCTCCTTTAGCGCATGGTTCTCAGTGGGAGCAGTATTGCCTTGATGGGGACAAATGTTGGTTTGGGGTGGGTTGGGGAGTGAAATCGTATGCTCTTTATACACAAAGCACAGATATAGATAGAGTACATAAACCATAGAGTATATATCTGGTATTAAAATTTTATGGGAGGGGCAATTGTAAAAAATATTATCTAAAAAGGTTGAGAAACACTGCTTTAGCCCCAACAACCTTCCTGCCCAGTCCCCAGGAAAACAGCCTCATGGATAACAGAACCTAGGAGGTTCCTATGCCAGTGAGAAAGGACAGGCCATGCTCTCCTGGGAAACCACAAGTAGAGTCTGATGGTCACACCCTCAAACACAAGAGCAGAGCCAGGAAGAACGTCCCTCAGCCCCCTTAGGCTAGTGGGAGTGTCCACGTCAGAGCCCTGGACAGGGTGGACATCTGGATGATCCTATGGCAGAATCTGCTCAGTGGTCCCTTCTTTCCTTATTCGTCCCAGGCTTCCTTGCTCATCATGACCTCCTCCTGAGAGCTCCCCCAGCTGCACTAACACTGTGGACCACAATGACCACCTCACTCCCACTGTGTGAGGGAACCCAGCAGAAAGCTGCCACTGTCCTGATGGAAGTCTATTAAAAACGGATGTCAATAAACAAGCCCATCAATTGAAGTTCTGTCGAAAAGACAAACCCCTGCATTTGCAGAACCTTGGCCAAATAAGAGCTGGTGCCAGCTGAAGTAGGGAAAGGGTTGCCTCGGGTGGAAAATAGAGTCCCCATATATGGATTTTGGAAGCTGGGAAGCAGTGGACAAATGGAAACTCACTTAGTAGACCAAGAAAGCCAAATCTGAATCATAGTGAAAGCTGAGAGCCAACTCTTTTAACCAAGGAGCCTCAAAAAGCTTAGGGGCGTCTGGAAGGGAGGTGATAAGGGACCTAAAATAAGAAAGAGTGGAGCTTTTGTTGCCGAAGAGAGGGTTTTTGGACACAATTTAATCAAATACCAGTGAAAGCAAAAGGATGGAAAAAGGAACAAGGGTGCATCTAACTCAGACTATAAACCACATGAGCCCGTGAAACAGGTCTGGCATCCCCTAGCGCCTGGTCCATACCTGGCATAGAGTGGACCCTCGGTATTCATTCACCCCAAAGCGTCTATTAAGTGCCTTCCATCATTCATTCAACAGGTTGTGAGGTCCTACTATGTTCCAGGCTGAGTGCATGCGAGAGAATGAGTGAGAGCTGATTGCTGTCACCTCGGGACTGGGCCAAAAGATGTTGTCTGCTACGGAGGCGTTAGAGCCAAGGGGTCACTTACAAAAGTATCTCACTGTAGCTGTCCACAAACAAGGACTTTAGTGACGGCCGCCTCTGCAGGAAATATTGAATCTGCAGGTAAACAGACAGAGTAAGGTCCCAGGAAAGGTTAGCTGTGGCTCAGTGGTGAGCACCCACACTGCTTCCCAGATGGCACCACATGGACCGTGGGAACGTGTCCAAGCAGAGGTTTTCGAGGGACGGGGAGGGCATGAGTCAGGTGAATGGGGTGATGTTACGTGACTCGGTCAGGAGAGAGCTGTACAAACAGAGAGTGCAATGACAGCTATAGCTACAAGTAGAGACAGGAAGGAACATGGCCAAACGTTATCAACTGTGGTGCTTGAGTGATGAGATTGGGCAATTTTTTTCTTCTTTTTTTAATTTGGGCTTTTTTCCTAATTTTCTTTAAGTATGCATTACAGTAAAATTTCTTTAAGCAGATTAACCAGTGCTCTCCCCTCCCTGAAAACATTGTGACTGATGCCCACTGCGCTGCTGAACGCTGGCGGCTCTAGGAGACCCTCTCCAGGACACCCACACACTCCCTACCCTCCCACCTGTTGATCCCGGGTTTGCCACGAGTGCTTTATGCCTGTTGAAAAAAAAAAAAAAAAGCTCGCCGAAACCGGTTTGGCTCAGTGGATAGAGCGTCGGCCTGCGGACTGAAAGGTCCCAGGTTCGATTCCGGTCAAGGGCATGTACCTGGGTTGCGGGCACATCCCCAGTGGGAGATGTGCAGGAGGCAGCTGATAGATGTTTCTCTCTCATCGATGTTTCTAGCTCTCTATCTCTCTCCCTTCCTCTCTGTAAAAAAATCAATAAAATATATTTTTTTAAAAAAAGCTACTGCAGTGGCTTTTATTTTATTATAATATAAACTATGAGAGTGAAAATAAAGGTAATTGTTTCCATGAAGACAGAGTCTGGTGATTTGGAAAGATTCTTTAAAGGATACTTAAAAAAAATGGATGTAGCTTAGATTAAGGGGGAAAAATCACAATAATATCAAATTCTTTGTATATGTAACAGTGATCCTACATTCAAAGAAAAGACTGCTCATATAATCAAAGAATGGCCAAGGAATGTGCATCTATGCGTTTTCAGTTAAAATAAAATGGTTCCAGTACACCCGGAGATTTCTTTCATTGTTCTGAGCTTTAATGGACTGTTTTGATTAATTAAGCAACTACCAATCATCATCTATCTCTTAAGAGGCTTCCCCTCTACTTCTGTAATTAAATATTACATTTGGTAGCGATCCCTGACTGTCTGTATCCAAGACTGACGGCCTGCGGGGACCCACCTATGGACGCCCACCCTCCAGCCCTGAATGCCTGGAGCCCTGAGTGCCTGGTCAGCTTTTATCTTCACCTCTGCATCCCTGGGCTCCGCAAGCAGGGCCATTTCCTGTCCGATGAATTAAGCAGTGAGGGAGCACTGAGTGGTTCTCCTGGCTTTTTGTTTTGGTGACAATGGACATTCACAGTGTGGAAAAGAATGCTTACCCCTCGGAAAAAAAAGTAGACTCCCCCTGATACAGAAAGAATCTCTCCAGTGACTCGGAAATAGTCGCCAACAGTGTATCGCAGCTTAAAGGGAGGCTGCAAGGTGCAGAGATGTTAGTGACTCCATTCATTCATTCACTCATTCATTCATTCATCCATTCGACAAACATTTACCAGGTGCCAAGCTCTGTGATTAAAACCCAGTCCCTGCCTGAGAGGCTCAGCCTCCATCAGGAGAGAGACACGAATAAAAACAATACACTATTATGGGGACACCCATACGGACGCTCCTCTGTGGAACCTGATTCCCAAAGTGGCGGTTCCAGGTGCCAAGCAGACATCCTTACAGTGCCGTGCTGTCTCTCAGACAAGTCGCAGCCCAGCGTCCCGCTGGGAGAAGGGTGATGGCATAGGTGGAGGCACTCTTACGGACCCAATGCTACCAGCTTCCCGCCCCTCCCGAGGATGGGGGTGAGCCCTGGTCTCCCAGAACTGTCAAGGTTTCCCAAGGAAGGTGGAGACACCCCACATGGGTGTGTCATCCCTGTGTTTCAGCCACCATTTCCTTTTAGCCTCCCATCAATGCTTCATAAGCGCTGGTTCGCTAGTCTATCTTATTTTCACTCCTCTTTTCTCTTAAAATGAAGTCATTAAATGGCCTTAATAGGTAGATAGAGATCAGGTTTCACCCAACTAGGAAGTTGAGTTTCTAAATCAAATTTGCAAGCAAGGCACCCTGGAAATAAAAGCAACAAAATTAAGTGTTTGGGTATTAATTCAGAAACTCGAGGGAGTCTATGTTTCCTGCAAGAGGGAAAAAATCTGGTCTTAAGCTGACCTGATGGATGGCCCAGGGCCTGGCACAGAAGAAGTCTCAAAGGTATACGCCCAGGGAATGGATAATGAGCGACGAGTGAACAAAGGTGGGCGGGTAAGCAGGATGGCAGTGGGCTTAGGGCTTATGCCATCCCAGGACCCTGTGGACACCCGGCTTAGGGGAGAGCTACTTCCTGAGCCCTAATTCCTGCATCCTTTCTAACCTAGGACTCCCCCTGTGCAATCAGGGACCTCAGCCGCACAGAACCAGAGGCTGAGGGAGCAGCAGGGAACAGGAGAGTGGGCAGGTTTCCAGGACAGCCCGGAGAGCAGGAGAAGAGTGCAGGGCCCAGCCTGGGTCTGGGGTCTTGAGGGTCATATAGGAACGCCCCTCCCCTCTCCCCACACCCCACGCCGAGGCCCGAGCCCAGGCCGCACCAAGCCGTCCACAGGCCTGTAGTAGGCGGCCGTGGTGAAGATGATCATGTACAAGCAGTAGACGAAAAAGTTGAAGTAGAAGATGCGCTTGACAAATCTGTCCCACTTGTCCTGCAGGAGTCGGTTCAGCGGCTCCACCAAGAGCATGTCATGGCGATTCTAAGGGAAGCAAAGAGAGGTGAGGCTCACTCCCCCCCAGGAACCACCTCGAGCCTTCATCAGCCGAAGGCACTCCTCACACCCACATCTCTGCACAGGACCCACCATGACCACGCCCTCGGCCCACACAGCCTGAGGGTCACAGACCTGAACCAGCAGGCCCCTCTGGGCCTCGTGCTCCTGTGTGTACAGTGAATGAGTGAAACTGCACACATGACCCTAAGTGCCCCTGACACCTAAGAACTAGCAAGGGTTGCCCGAAATTCTATGCCCATTACCTTTGATAACTCACTTCTGAGCGCCTACATCCTTATTATTCCCACAATCTTGGGAAGAGGCTGGCACAGGCAGAGTCTGGCACGAGGCTGCTCGGGGAGGGGCTGAGGGCAGATGTGAAGAGGCCTCTGGGTTCTCACATTCCCAGGCTTGGGTCAGGCAGGCTATCCAGGCAGAAGTGGTAATGACCGATGCATGAGGCTGAAGGCAACTAGACCAGTGGTTCTCAACCTTCTGGCTCTTTAAATACAGTTCCTCATGTTGTGACCCAACCATAAAATTATTTTCGTTGCTACTTCATAACTGTAATGTTGCTACTGTTATGAATCGTCATGTAAATATCTGATATGCAGGTTGGTCTTATGCGACCCCTGTGAAAGGGTTGTTCGACCGCCAAAGGGGTCTCGACCCACAGGTTGAGAACCGCTGAACTAGACAGTCTTCGCTGCTGTGGGTGGGGCTGTGCCTGGGACATCATCATTACACGTGTGCTTTGGGGCAAAAGTCTGGTACCCAGGAGATCTCTGTTCAAATTCAAATGTCCCCGGATGGAGGAGCCAAAATCAGGTCACCCCAGCCTCTTCAGACTATCGAGCCCAACCCCCCAGCCCGAACTTGAGCTTCTCCAACGAGATCCTTGTTCAGTGTCTTCTTGAGTGACTTTGGGAATGGGAAGCTCCTTGCTTCCTCAAGAAGCCTGTGTCACCCCAATAAATTCAATTTCAAAAATTACAACAATGAGAGAGCATTTTTTGCCCCGGTCACTTGAAGTAGTCTTAAAACAATAAAAAGATTGATAATACCCAGGTTGGCAGGGCTAAGGGCAACTGTGTACCTATTGGTGGTGGCCAAATGCATTGAAAAAGTTTTTTTGGAGGACAATTTCACAGTAGCTATTAAAATATCAAAATGTACATACTTTTTGACTTGGCAATTCCAACTCCAGATATCCTTCATAGAAAAAATCTCAAACCCGTGCCAAGTGGCCTGTAGGCATCGTAGTAGCAAAAACTGAAAATAACTCGAACGTCCTCCTATGGACCTGTCTCCCCGTCCCTGCTGTGGAATACTATGCAGCCCTGTTTTTAAATGCAGCAGGCCCATGTGGACTGATATGAAATTGTCTGCGAGACACATCAGTAAGTGAAAATATTGGTTGCTCTACATCATGTACAGCATGACCCCATTTGTGTAAACAAAATGAAGTTGCCTGTCTGTATGGGATAAAAGGAGGATTCTGTCTGTGTACTTCTGATTTACCTTGTTAAGGGAGTATCATTGTATAGTGTTTGGTGATGAAGGAAACCATTCAGGGGGAATGAATGGGTTGATGAGGCTGCAGGGCCTAGACCCCCGGGCAATGGGTTTTCATTGATGAGAACACAGGGAACCGCCCCAGGGCGGGCTGAGGGCAGGGGTGTGGTGAGACCAGAAGCCTCCCTGGCCCCAGCCCCGGCCCACTCACAGGGGTCTCACTGCTGCTGTAGGCGATCACCTCCAGCACCGAGTTCTTCTCGCAGGTGTCGATGCAGGACAGGTCGTAGAGGGAGGAGTGCACGGGCCCGTAGGCCCACTCGGTGAACTTCCGCGACAGGTGCCTGCACTCCGGCTCCTGGATCTCCCTCTGGAGAATATAGGCCAAGACCTGCCATGGGAGTACAAGAGCCTGTTAGAGACCAGCCTGGTGCCCGCCACAGGCTGTGTCCCCACTGGCCACCAGCTCTGCTTCAGGAATAATCCTGCTTCCCAGCCCAGCTGGAGGCCCCACCCAAGCACCTGCCCCCTTCCAGCAGCCTCCTGCAGCCGCATCAAGTGATCACACCTGGCTGATCACATCCATTTTACCCCCGATGCCCAGGTCCCAGCACCCCACCCTCTCCCCGTGTCTTGTTGGTGATACTCAGAGTTAGAAATCAGAAATGGTGCCCTGGCTGGTGTGGCTCCGTTGGTAGGAGCATCATCCTGTACACTGAAAGGACATGGGTTTGATTCCAGGCAGGGCAATACCTAGGCTGCAGGTTCGATACCCCGTTGGGGCATGTTTCTCTCTCACATCTCTCTCTCTCTCTCTCTCTCTCTCTCTCTCTCTCTCTTCCCCTCTGTCTGAAAAATCAATGATAAATGTCCCAAATGAGGATTTAAAAAAAAAAGAAATGGCCACATGTGGACTTGGGTTGGTAAACTCACAATACAACATACAGATGAGGTGTTATAGAATTGTACACCTGAAACCTTTATTAGCCAATATCACCCAAAAAAATTCAATTTAAAAACATAAATAAAAATAAAGTTCGCAAGAGCCAGTAGTTTAAACAAATAAAAGCATCTCTTGTGATAATTAGATTAAATGCTTATGTTTACATTTAGGTTTGCTTCCGTGAGACAGCAAATGAGTCTAAGAATGGAGAACTTTTTTTAAAAAAACCATTTGCAGTGAGAGAAAGCAAATTAGTAGCTGTGTAGAGTGGGGAGGGCAAAGGGGTAGGAAGACTAACTGCAAAGAGCAAGAGAGAACTACTGGGCAACAGCAGTGCTCTGTGTGTTGGTTGGGGTGGTGGTTGCAGCTGTATACACATCAAAACTCATCAGACCGAGTACTTTATGTTGTTGTTGCTGTTAATCCTCATCCAAGTATATTTTTCCATTGATTTTTTGATAGAGTGGGAGGGAGGGGGAGAGACCGAGAGAGAGAAACATGGATGTGAGAGAGACACATCGATCGATTGCCTCCCACACACGCCCTTCAGTCCACAGGCCGAGGCTCTATCCACTGAGCCAAACCAGCGAGGGCCAGACCAAATACTTTAAATGTTTCCATTTGTTTGATGTAAATCACAGCTCAATAAAGTTGATTTAAAACCAGAAAAAGAAAGAAATGGCCACGTGTGCAATGCTGGGTTCTGCTTGGCTCTCACATTTCCCCTGGCCTACTCAACAGCCTCACCCCCACCTGCCAGGTGCTGTGACAGCATCAGGACCGACACTGTGCACGTGTGTGATCACAGGCACGCACAGCGAGGCGGGCAGTCCGCTCCCACAGCACCCACAGCTCCGCGCGAAGCCCCCTCCCTACCCCAATCTTCCCGCTGCTGGCGGCCAGGGCCAGTGGCGTCAGCCCCTTCTTGTTGGTGAGCTCCTCCAGCTTCAGCGTCGGGTGGAGCTTGGCCCCCAGGATCAGAATCTCGTTGTACATGCTCGTCACAAACTTGGTATTGTCGGCCGTGTTGTCGGCCACTTCCACCAGCGCGTGCAGCACTGTGTTGCCCACCGAGTCCCGGGCACTGATGTCTGCCGGCTGCCAGGAGTTCTGCAGCAGGAACTTCACGATGCCCAGCTGGTTGGTGCACGCGGCCAGGGAGAGGGGCAGCTCGCCTGCAGCCAACACAGGCACACAGTGGGCCTCGGGAATAGACAGCCTGGGCCCTGCACCATCCAGCCTGCCTCTCCCTCTGTCTCCACCCCAAACCCCCCCTCAGCAACCATCACTAAGTCACGGGTCTGCCACCTGGTCTCCCTACCAAAGTAGAAGCCAGGCCGCCCTTTGGTTTTCTTAAAGAAGTCCCCATTGGCCGCAGCCTGGACGTCTGCCCCGTTCTCCACCAGGAGGGTCACCAGCGCCATGTTCCGCCTCTCGATGGCGATGTGCAGCGCTGTCTGGCCTGTGGAGGATTCGTGCTGTTGGCTTTGTGCTCATGTCCTGTGGGGGGTGCCCAGACAGGTGCTGGGGAGGCCTGGGCAGAGAGTGGCAGATGCCCCCCCAGTAGAGGAAGCCTGGCCGGGAGCCCCTGAGGGAGCCCGTGAGGCAGGACTAGAGACCTTCAGGAATGGGGACACCAGCCTGGAAGCTGGAAGAGTCACAACTGCCCAAGGACGAGGAACAGCAGCAGAGAAGGAAGCCACCAGGTCCAGAGGTCAGGAGCAGCAAGCCCACCGAGGGGAGGGCGGGACCCTGAGCACTAGGAGGAACCAAGCCAGCAGCTGGGGGGCAGGGACCCCAGGACCAGGAGATGCCGGCTTGGTGGCTGGGACAGGGAGTGAGCTGCTCAGAGGCTTGCTGAGGCTCACCGGCAACCGCCTGGCCCCAGGAGGGCTGGTGGGAGCTGAGCCGCCCCCGCCCCTCACCCTTGTAGTAGCTGTCTGTGTAGCTGGCGTTGACCAGCTCCGTCAGGCTGTCCGTCTGCCGGGCAATCTCCAGGAGCAGGGGGATGGTGCTGTTCTGCCCGTCGTGCAGGTTGAGCATGGCCTTCAGCAGACAGGTCTTCCCCGTCTCTGGGTCTGCAAGATAAAGTGAGGGTCAGAGCAGGTGGCAGCGGGGGTGCGCCCGGAACCCACCGCCTCCGGGCCCACCTTTGAACTCGCTGTCCATAAGGTGCTTCTTGCTCTTCTGCAGGAAGAGCAGCAGGCTCTCCAGCTCCTCGCAGTTATTCTGGGCGACAGCTTCAAAGATCTTCCTGCGGTCATAGAGCTTGAGCTTCCGCTCGGTGCCCGCTGGGACGGAGTCCTGGGATGACTGCCTGTGGGCCAGAACACACCCTGGTCTCCTACACTGGGCACCCCTGGGGCCTGAGGCTTTCAGAGCTCGTCAGGGAGCAGGATGAAACCCCAAGGCCCTCCAAAAGGAGAAGACACATGATATACTAGTAAACCCACCCCTCCATCGAGGTGACTGTCCAGGAAGCGGGTGTAACAGGGAACAGGGGTTGCACAAGCCCCCATTCTGTCCCCACCCTGCCTGTAGGCACCAACTACAAGCATGTCAAACTCATGGCCTGTGGCCCACCGGCCGCGAGTGTGACATGCTTGATCTAGAACGTCTTTGCTGCCACCGCTTCCTCCAACAGGCAGGCCCCTCGCTTCTCTGCCTGCTCGGGAGCTGGGGCCTAGAAGGCAGTTGCCTAGAGGGGCTGGACGCAGGGTGTGGCTGGCTCCAGCTAACTCAGAAATCGTCCTCACGCTGGCCTTGGAGGAGGCCGGAGGGCTAGTGGGCTCCTCACTGGAGCTGTTTTGTACTCTCTAAAAGCATATCTTGTCCTTAAGCTTTCTGACCGGAAATCCAGGTGTCTGGGCTAGTGAGCATTCCAAGTCTGGACCCCTGAGATCAGCCGGCAGCTAGGGATCCGCATATATGCCAACGCCCCTTGGTGACCACTGAAGGTCCTAGGAGTACAGATGCTGGAATAGACGACCCCTGAAGGCTCCCAGGCTCCCCAGCTCTATGACACTCAGCCCATTAGCTGGAGCACCTCATGGTGTCTCCAGGGCTGGGGCCTGAGCCAGCTGAGCCAGTGGGCTCCGGTGGGGAGGGAGCCAGGCTCCAGGTGCTGCTTACCTGGCACAGGTGGGGCCATCCCCAGTCTTCTGGACGACGACCACAGGACTGACCGTGATGGCCGGGCAGGAGGCTGGCTGCCCTTCCTCGTAAGAGCAGTCCATAGGAGAGGCCTCCTCCGAGTCACACTTCCCAAAGAGCCGGCTACGGCTCTTGGCCGTGGGGAAGATGCTGGGCTTGGCCGGAGCTGGCCTGGAGTTGGGGTCACCCTCCAGGGGTTTTGGGTGGGAGTCTTCTTGTGGCAGGTCCTCAGACTCCCCTGAGTCTGAACTCCCCCATTTCTTCATCCTTGTCCAAGAGGCAGCCTGCGGGCAACCACCAAGGTCGGGTTTGTTCCCAGCTCAAGGACTGTAGGACGCTACCCCCTAATGACCCTCCTTGCAAAGGCCCCCATGAAGCAGGGCATCCCAGAGGTCCAACGCGGCTGCCCCGGGCCCCCAGAATGGAAGCTCTCAGAGGTGCTGTACCTCCCACCCCAGAGACCCAGTAACAGCCCCAGGGGCATCAGCCTCTGGGAGTGGACGGGCCCCAGCTTGGAGGCAGCAGGCTCTGAGGGACCGGATGGATCACTCTGGATGCAGACGATACCACTGCTCTGCATCCCTCCAAGATCAGATAAGGGAAACAAGGGGAGTGGCTGTCTCTGGGTGTGCATTCAGGCCAGAGGGCCAGCTCAACCCCAAAGAGCGAGCAGTCTTGTCATGGAAACAGGGTCGCTGGCGGACATGTTCACATTCCAGTCGGCACAGGCCCTCCTGCCCCAGGCATCCCATCCTCAGCCACGCCCTCCCCTGCCTTGGCTCTTCCACCTGGCTGCTGTAACCATTCGGTTTGTAGAGGGGTTTTTTGTTTGTTTGTTTTTGTTTTGTTTTGCTTTGCTTTGCTTTGGTCGTTTTTGTGACATTATAATAGGCCAAGCATCCTGGCCCTGAACTTTCCTGCCTTGAGGGGCTGGCGGGCCTTCGGGCCTGAGCACCTGGAGCTGAGCTGGCAGTGAGTGCCAGCACGTGGGGCCGTAAATGTGTGTAGATGCTGTTTTTCACTCCCTTCCTAACCTCACCTCCTGCTCTTCCCTCCATCTGGCTGGGCATCCCCACACCCTGGGGCCAGGGCTGCCCACATCTCAATGGCCTTTGCTCCTGCTGTGCCTCTCCTTGGGGTGCTTTCTCCTCCTTTTCTTCAGATGCCACCTCCCTTGGGGTCCAGTCTCCTCCACACCCCCTAATCCCTGCACTGGTCATGCTCCTCCCCCTCCAGAGTGGCCCAGCTCGTTGGCCATGGGTCCCTGAAGGCCGTCTTCGCACAGTCCCTTCTGCTTCTCACTTCCTAGGGCAGTGATGGCGAACCTTTTGAGCTCGGCGTGTCAGCATTTTGAAAAACCCTAACTTAACTCTGGTCCCGTGTCACATATAGAAATTTTTTTATATTTGCAACCATAGTAAAACAAAGACTTATATTTTTGATATTTATTTTATATATTTAAATGCCATTTAACAAAGAAAAATCAACCAAAAAAATGAGTTCGCGTGTCACCTCTGACATGCGTGTCATAGGTTCGCCATCACTGTCTTAGGGCCTAGGTCTTGAGACGTGCATTTTCTTTATTTTTTTTTTTAACTTGCAGTATGTTGAAGAAGGGGACGAGTATGACTACAAGCCTTGAAACCACACTTATCCTGATTCAAATCCCACCTCCAGCTCTTACTGTCGAGACATGCATTTTCCAGTGAAATTTCAGGCAGTAAAACCCAGCGCACATGGCGGGGTCCTGCAATAAATCAGCTGTGATCCAATGCCCCGATCCCTGGGGGAGTGAGGCACTCTCTTAGCTCTGTTCCCGTGAACAGGACAGACAGCTGGCTGCCGGCCCATTTCCCCTCCTGCCTGTTATTCTACTTCCCGGAGGACCAGAGTCTTTCTCTGATTCATCCATCAGGTGGAAACCTTGCAGCAGGAAGTGCTCCTGGCCACAGGAAGCCCCACTTGCAACCACTCACACACTCATTCAGCCATCACTCAACACCCGCCTACTGAGTCCTGCTGAGTGCCTGGCCCTGTGCTGGGGAAACCCAGAGGACTCAGACCCCATCTGAGACAGAAACCAGGTGTGGCTCAGGTGTGGGGATGGCAGGAGGGGCCAGGGTGCTGAAGAAGGCTGCATGGAGGAGGTGGCCGATGAGCTGGGCCTGGAGGGGAGTAGGGTTGGGCTAGGCCGGGGGGAGAGAGAGAGGACCCCTGGAGAAGCCAATGAAGAGAAAGCCAGTGGGACTGGAGGATCAGCAGCGAGGTCAGAACCAGATGGCTGTTGGCCTTGAATGCCAAGGCCACAGGATGTGGGTATTATTGTGCGGATGGTAGGAAGCCATGAAAAGCTCCAGAAGGCTGACCCTGGTCACTAGTCTGTGCTTCCAGAAGATAACTTCCTGTCAAGGACTGTTCACTGTACAGGGAGCCTGTCACCATTTAATAGGCACAGGAGGCTCTGGCCAGTGTGGCTCAATTGGTTGGGCTCAGATCATGTTTCGCTCTCACATGGATGTTTCTCTCCCTCTCCCTCTCCTTTTCTCTCTCTCTAAAAATCAATTTAAAAAAAAACCTTTTTTGTTGTTGTTGTTGTTCCTCTTCATCCGAGGATATTTTCCCATTGTTTTTTTTCTTTTTTAGAGAAAGAGGGAGGGAGGGAGAGAGGAAGGAAGGGAGGGTGGGAGGGAGATTGAGAGAAACATCCATGTGAGAGAGACACATCGACTGGTTGTCTCCTGCACATGCCCAGACTGGAGCTGGGGATCAAACCTACTACTCAGTTATGTGCCCTTGTCTGAGAATCAAACCTGAAACCCTTTGGAGTGCGGGCCAACGCTCTAACCACTGAGACAACAGCCAGGGCAACAGAAATATATGTTTTTATAAAAATAACAGGCACAGGTGACTAGAAAGAATGAAAATAACTGATGTGCTTGAGCACATGCTGTGCAAAGGTGAGCACTGTTCTAACCCTGCACAGGCCTCACTCACTTCATTCCCACAGCTCTAGGAGGCACATATTTTACAGAGAAAGACACTGAGGCGCCGAATGGTTACATCATGTTCGAGGTCACACAGTAAGAAACAGACCTGCGTTGGCTCCCAGGCAGCCTGGCTCCAGAGCATCTCCAGCTCTCCACCAGCTCTCGGGAAGGTTTGGGGATCCTTCTCAGCCAGGAAACTCAGCCCCAGACCTCACACCGGAGCCTGGGGGCCAATCAGACCCTCGGCGCTGGGGCCAGGCGGCTGGGGACAATGCCTTTCCACTCCGAAGCCCCAAACCTGCGCCACCCTCTTGCTCAAACAAGTGTCCCAGGAAGTTCAAAACCCAAACGAAGTATAAATAACACCCAGGCCCTACGCCAGGACTGGCTCGCCCAGGAATGTCTCCCCTTGAATAAGGCTGGTCACAAAACCAAGAATAAGCCTGCTGCCTGGCTAGCAGCTCTTAACAGGCCAACAAGAGAGCACCTACCAACGTTCTGGCAATGATCCTTCTTAGCAGCTCCCCCTCTTCCTCTTCTTCCTCTGATCAACCCAAATCTAACCCGACCCAGTAAATATGAAGCAACCCACTCAGTCCGTCAACAAACCCTGGATCTGTTCTGCACGCCCTGCACCTGGTTCCCTGCAAAAACCAAGCTTCTCCCAGAGGAGAGAGCAGGGTAAGGACTGAGGGGCCATCTGCTCTGGGCGGGGAGGTGGACAGGGACAGGATAGTCTGTCACTGCCAGGCCTGGGATGCGTCCAGCAGGTGAGCCCCATTGGCAACCCCCCTGTCACTGTCAAACCTTCTACAGTGATGGGGGCATTCCAACAGCGACTCGGGGTGTCTGAAGGAGATGGTTGTTCTGCTTTATACAAGATTCACAAACTCACCATTTAAACTAAAGGCCAGTCCTGACAGAAGTACCTGCCCGGCAAAGACCGGAAGGACACTGCCCAGCCCCCGGGAGAAGCCTCCGTGCTCCTCTCCCCAATCCAAGTGAGCCGTCCTAGGGCGTGGCTCTCCCGCTGCCCCGTCTGCCCAAGCTTCTCTCTGCCCCCCGCTCCCTGCAGGCCCTGGTCATTCTTGTCCCCCCGGCCTCCTAAAGAGAGATGGAGAGCTGGGCGCTTCACAACCCACGGACGAAGAGCCAGAGGGACTCTGCCAAATCCCGAAAGAGAGAATGGAGCCGGGACAAGAACCCAGGGCCCCTGCCCGCCTTCACTCCAGAGAGAGCAACCCCTGAAACCTCCAGCCACAAACCGCTGGCCCTGGCAGCGGCCGCGGGCTCTTCGCCCAGATGACTCTGGTGCAAACACAGCCCGTGGGTAACAGCGACCTCCGCTATCACTTACCAAGCGCCTGCGATTAGCCAGGCTGAGTGCACCGCAGCTCCAGCTTCCCTTACGCCTCAAGCCGCCTTTGAGGCAGACACTGTTATGCTCCCAGTTTTCAGATGCGATCACTGAGGCGCTGAGAGGCTAGCGGAACTGCCCATAGTCACACAGCTGGCAGATGGCAGGGCCCAGCTCTGGGCAGCTCGCGATGCCATTCCACAGCTAACAGCTGCGTTGGCCACCAAATAACAGAAGGGGACTCACCAGCTAGACGCAGGCACACCCCCTAACAGCGGGGCGCGATGAGCTCCGGGCCGCTGCTACTTGAAGGGAGAGTTGGGTGGTGTGGGGAGAGCTGCCTCCCCTGCCTCCGAGGGTCCCGGGCCCCTCCGTGGGCCGCGCTGCTCCGCGCTGGCAGGGATGGCTGTGGGCGCGCTCTGGCACTCAAGGAAAAACGTTTCCAGCGATGGTAGCAGCTGCTGTTGCCGCAGCTCTGATTCCCAGAGGATCCCAAAGCCTTTCCCATCATTTTTGCCCTTTTTCAGAAACCACTTAGCCGCTGCCCCTCCTCCCACCAGGCCAGGGCTGCAGTGCACTTAGCCACACACAGCCCAGACCAGCCAGAGCTGTGACCTCAGCTCTCAGGGAAGGAGGGCGCTGCTCAGGCCTCCCTAACCCACCACTCCACAGGCAGGGGGTCCTGAAGCAACAGCTCAACAAAGGCGGTGTCCCAGCCCATCTGTAAGGCCAGGTGACAGGTGAGACCGATGGAAGCTGAGATTCAGTCATTCAAAGCTCACCTCCTTCAAATAGCCTCCCGTCACCCCCACGGACCTGGCCTGAAATGCTCACCTCCCCACTCCTGCAGAAACCTCAACTGTGCCTTCCCGTGGCCACTGGTGCCTGTGATCCCAGTGACAACAATAACAGCAGTGAGCTCTCCCCGGGCCCATGCAGTGTGCGGGTTCTGGGCTAGCACTTCATCTGCACCATCTCATCCGCCCTCACAGAGTTTCATGAGAGTGAGTAGGATTCTGCCCCCATTTTGCCCCAAGGACAGTGGGAAGCGTACCGGTCTTGTCTGGAGCTTCCTAAAGCTTGCATTGAGTTCTTATTTCTCTGATGTTCCTATCTTGCTTCACAGATTTTAACGACTCCAGACCCTCCATTTCCCTTCTCGAAGCCTCGCCCCGTGCCTTGCCAAGGAGCATGCTGACTGCTCTGAGTGGCACTGACACCGAGCGGCGGTTCTGCTAAAACTCATGAGATGGTGGTGGGGACAAGACCACAGGGCTGGGCCTCGCCGCCATCCGTGCGGTTTTCTGGATCATGATTTGAACAGGGTGTTCTTGAGTTTATGTAATGATGTACCCATTAAAATTCCCTATAAATAGATCATGTTTTAATAATGACTTCCAGTAGGGGGTGCTTCGCCAAGCTCGTGTGTGATGGGGACAGGAAGCAGTGCAGGTGGGTGGGCCAAGTCTTTTTTTTTTATAACTTTTTTTATTGATTTTACAGAGGCAGGAAGGGAGAGAAGAAGGAGACAGAGAGAGAGGGGGAGAGAGAGAGAGAGAGAGAGAAGAGAGAGAGAAGTTTCCTCCCATTCACACTCCGGGCGGGCATCAAACCCACAACCCAGGTATGTGTCCTGACCGGAATCGAACCCATGACCTCCCAGTGCACGGACAACACTCCAACGAACTGAGCCACACCGGCCAGGGCAGGGTGGGCCAAGTCTTATGCGACCTCCGTTAAAACTGCTAATATCGTGAAAGGCCAGTTCTCCCACTTCGTGTACCACCAGGGGGCACATTGACTTGCACTGAGCTCTCAACCTAGCAATAGGAGCCTAATTCATTTTCTTCATCTACCCGGGCTCCTCACAGATTTGAAGCCAGACTTTCTGGCACAGTTAGCAGCCTGCAAACTCCCATGTGCAGGAAAAGCCTGATCACCACAGCCGGGAACCGTCAGCCTGGCACCTCCAGGAGGGCAGGACCCGGGCGCTGCCAGCCCCAGCCCCAGGGAGAGTAATTAAGGCACCACTGGCAGGTCCCTGTCACCCACCCAAGGGCAGTGACAACTCTGCCAGTCTGGTCTCGAGCTTTCTAAATCTTGTTTTAACTTCCTGACTTCTGTGTCTTGCCTCTCAGATTTGGAATGGCCTCCGGGGTCCCAGGTCCAGATGACAAACTACAACCCTGAAAGCAACTTACTTTCCTTTCTGCACTTGGCCTGCGCAGGAGTGTCACCAGGTGTCACCGAGTCTGAAAGACCAGCTCCCGCGATGGGCAGGGCTCTACGGAGGGCTCAGCACGCTCCGAAAGTGGGTAGAGGCTCAGGGCTGTGCTGGGGGCAGGCATCCGCTCAGCACCTGACTCTGCACCTGACAGCCGAGCCTGCTCTGCAGAGCTGGGACCCAGGGCAGGGACTGGAGCAAGAGCGAGGAGCCGCTGCACGGTCAAGGTTGTGGGCAGGGAATGGAAGCGGGGAGAAAAGGCCGGGCCGGGCCAGACGCTGGCTGCATGAACCTGGGCGGCGGCTGAAGCTCTGGGCCTGCTCCTTAATCCACACCAACGGCAGAGTGCCTGCCCTGCCTGCTTGGCGGGGTTTTGCTGGGGATTAACGAGGACACGGGGTGTGAACGGGCTCTGAGCGGCAGAGCTCCAGGCAGGCACGGGGGTTGCTCTCATCCTCATTATTTCCTCATGAGAACCACATCTGCTGGCTGCGGAGCTCATCCGGCCATTAGCTTGAGGTTGGGACTAATTGTTTTTTAATTTTAAAAAATTTGCTTAATGTTTTCTGAGTCACCCAGGGAGCATCTCCATAGCATGAATATCTCACTTTCGGATTAGCCTGTCTGTAACTGTGGCTGCAAAGAGGTCAGTGCCACCGGCCCTCTTTCCTGCAGGCCCACTGTGCACGTTGTGAGCACATGGTAGTGAGTGGGGTGAATGAGATGGTCTCTGCCTTTAAGGAGGCCAGGACGGGTGAGAAAGGCAGGTGATGCTTACAGAGCGGGGCTCCCTGAAACAGGGACAAGCCAGGGGCCGGCAGGATGCCAGCAGTCACTGTGATGCAGCGGCAAATGTGCTGCCAGGGAGACTGCAGCAGGCGATGGCGTTGAGCTGGGCCTCAGGAGGGGCAGGGTCCTGCCCTGTGAGGAGAACATTCCAAAGATGGGCCCCAGCCCAGGTTAATGTAGGAAGAGGACAGGGCAGAGAACCCCTAACAGGGACCCTGCCCTCATGGAGCTTTTCAGTCCACTTGAGAAGAAAATGGAGAACATGAAAGCCACATAAACATGATGTGGGTATAGCAGTTCCCAGGGAAGGCTGTGTGTGGCAGAGGGCAGGGGAGCAAGCAGTACTCGGCACCCTGCAGAGGCTCCAGCCACGAGCAATAGAAATAGCAGCAGGACCGTTCTCGGACAAGCCTGGGCCACGGGAAGCTCAGCCCTCAGGGGTAGAGTGGGAAGCGGCCACACTGGATGTTGGGCTGGGCTGCCCGGGCTTGCAGGACACCATCCGCTCCCAATCTTATATTTACAGGCTCCATCCACAGCCCCCTGGCAATGCAAGTCAGAAGCCAGCTCCCCTGACCGACAGGGCTGTCAGCTGTCCTTTGGCTTCTCCTGGGGGGCCTTCTCCCCCAGGGGCTCCAAGATGACCTCACTCTGGCTGAGAGAAAAATTATACAACTTTGCTGAGTAATCTGTCTCCCCAAAGCAGAGAGATGTTTTCATTCAAGCGACAACGACAAGGCTCGAGAAGAATGAGTTTTAGTATCTGAAGTTCAATCAGCACAGCCAGGCAGAGGCACCTAAGAGCTTCAGACAATCACGAAATTCACAAAGTGACATTTACAAACAGACGGCATGACTGCTTCCCCAACACACAGCTGCCTGGGTGCCTCGGCGTCTGCCCAAGGCTGGGATGGCCCTGGGGAGTCTGGAGGCAGACACAGCGATGGCAGCCTTCTCCTGGAAGCCACGCCATGGTCATCCCCGCCGACCACGGGAAGGGTTAAGATGCTCCGGGGTCCCTGCAAGGCTCTGTGCCGACTCCAGTGGGATGTTTCTGCGAGCCAGGCCCACACCAACAGAAAGAAGAGCTGGGGCCTCGGGGATAAGGGGTCCTCTCTGATTAACTCGGCCATCTGTCCGGGGGGAGCATGCCTGGGTGCCTCAGAGTCTGCCTGAAGGCTTCCAAGGTTGTGCAGAGGCAAAAACACACTGCTGCACAGACCCACTCCCAGAAAAGGGTCCTGCCTAGTCAGACTCATGGGAACAATGTGAGTGGTGGGGCCACACAGCACCCACCCGCTGCTGGCCATGCTGTCCGACTCTCCTTCCCTGTTCCCTGCCCTCAGGCCAGCTGTGTTGTGAGGATCCGGGGCCGCCTCAGCACAGCATCCTCTCCTTGGGGGGAGCCCATGGCAAGAAGGCAGGCACAGACCCCTGCATCTTCACCTCAGCCCGCCTGCCCCACACAACCAGCTGTGGCCAGGGGAGACAGACTGGAAAGGGCTCATGTGGTCCAGTCCAGGGGGAAGGACTTTTCTGACAGTAATGTGACCCGCAGCAGAGCTACCTATCCCTGGAAACAACCAATCCGTAAGCTGGAGGTGGGGTGGAGGGCGGGTCTTCTCTTCGGACTCGGAGCCACAGCCACCAGGCATTTTTGGTGTCTGAAGTCCACATTTATTTTCTCTTTGTCTACAAGTGAATCACAGGTGAGCCTGCTGACCATGATGCTGGGTTACTTGTCTCTTTTCCTTTTTTCCACCTTTACACTGGCAGCCAGCTCCCAGGTGAGTCTCTGTCAGAGGCACTGACTGGGGACCTGGTGGCTGACTTTTGGCTGCATTAGTAGAGTGTGCCCTGGAGGAAAGTCCTTGATCAGGATGGTGGCCTGAGAACAAACATTGTTTAAAAGCTGCCCACAGAGCTGTCCAGGAAAAGGATGACTCCAGGATCACATCAGGAATGTTAATTAGATAAAATCGGCAACAGTGCTTTGGCTAAAGAGTGTGCGCACTAAGACTCCTCCTGGTGGAGGTTTCTCTGGAGCATGACCAGTGCTGCCCCCACGGCTGCGTCCACATCCTGCCCAAAGGACACTGGGAAAGGGAAAGCCCGCTGCACCTCCTGCTTCAGCACCTCGTTCCTGGACAGCGCACTCCCACTGCTGACCACCCGCTCCACGCCCCACTCCCTGAGCTGCTGGGACGGAAGCATCGAGTGCAGGTTCTGAACGATGCCTCGGCACAGCGCCCGCGTCACGTGCCCCAGCGAGAGGGCCGCGGAGGAGATCCTGGTCACGGAGGCCAGCTGGTCTGGCAGATGCCTCTCGCCCAACACTGTTGGCGTGATGGTGAGGCAGGTGTCTCTCTGCTCTGCAGCTGCCTGGATCATGCGTGAATACACAGTGGATTCTTCGACCTCCACGCCTGCCAGCAACAGAGAAGACCGTGTGAGCTCATGCACCCCTCGCTGCAGGATGAGACAGTACAGCATTCCCTGGGCAGGAGAGGTCTACTAACTGCTTCTTCTCAATGTGGCTGGCTGCTTCCTGCTCAGGGACTCACATAACCTGACTAGTCATGCTCTGCCCCAGATCTCAACCAGCTCTCTCACTGCAGACCCAGCCCAGACTTCAGGGAGAGGTCATATAAAGGTTTTTATGCGAGCCCCTAACCAGCTATGAGACCTTGGTCCCAAGGGGCCATCATGCACGTACTGATCAATAAGTACCATCACAGCTCCACCGGACTTATTAGCAGAGTCACAGAATCCCAGGATCCCAGGGCTGAGCATGGTCTAGCCATCCCCCGCAGAAGTGGAGAACCACCAGTCTAGACCGGTGCTTCTCACATTTGACTATGTATAGGAATCATGTAGGGATCTTATTAAAATTACAATATCCAGATAAGGGAAGTAAACCGAGAGTAAAACCATCAGCACATTTAACTTATACAAACTCCACTATAGCCTAGCTGGTTTGGCTCAGTGGATAAAAGCATCGGCCTGCAAACTGAAGGGTCCCGGGTTCAATTCCGGTCAAGGACACATGTCTGGGTTGCAGGCTCGCTCTCCAGTAGGGGACACCCAAGAGGCAGCCAATCAATGACTCTCATCATTGATGTTTCTATCTCTCTCTCCCTTCTCCTTCCTCTCTGAAATCAAAAATATTTTTTTAAAAAAACAACTATATTGTACATGCTCAGGAACTAGAGAGAGAGATTCTTTTTAAAAGGTCTTTTTGCATTTTCATGGTTCTTATTTTGAGGAAACAAAGAGTGTTTTGAAGGTTCGTGGATTCCATGTAACTTAACCTTTTATGAAAATGTTACAATTATGTCATTTTATTAAAAAACATATAAGTGCAAATACAATCACATGTATTTAGATAAGACACATTTTTTAACCAGAAATGGCAATATTACAGCATAAAGTACAAAAATAAAACTCTTATTGTATTCAGAAT
The DNA here is from genome assembly GCF_028538775.1 of Myotis yumanensis. NCBI lineage: Eukaryota > Metazoa > Chordata > Mammalia > Chiroptera > Vespertilionidae > Myotis > Myotis yumanensis. Next base: position 16,844,376 of record NW_027223767.1, on the reverse strand, counting down.
ACCTTGAATTTGCACAGTCAAAATTTGATCAGCAGGACTCTGGTTAAGCTCTGCTGAATGAGTATGTGTCTTTCCTCTAGAAATTCTACTAAAATGTCAGAAAACTCACATACTTGGTGGGTAACCTATGACAGGTGTCCAAGCTGTACATCTGTAGGGCTGAGTCCTTGGAGGGGAACTGCTAGGTCCAAAGATATGCACATGACACTCCCTCCTTAGAAGCTGTACCAATTTACACTGCACAGCAACACATAAGAGTGAGTCTCTCTATGTCCTAGCAAACAGAGTGTGCTGGAAACTTCTAGAAGCACAGATATAAATGTAAAGCCATCAACTAATGGGGGAAAAGGGAAGGGGATAAAGAAAAACAGACCAATCAAGTAGAAGACAGAGAGACTAAGGAGATGTGATGACTAAATGCAATGTGTATCCTGGATTGAGTCCTGGAACAGGAAAAGGGCATTCGTAGAAAAATCACTGAAACACAAATAAAATCTACAGTTTAAAAATAATAATAACGTGTATTTCTTTAATAAGAACTCAAAAAAATGTTTTTATTGCTATCTTTGTCGCAACAGCACATTCTCAAAACTTCTTTTGAAGCCTCACCTGAAGATATGTTTATTGATTCTAGAGAGAGAAGAAGGGGGGGGAGAAAAACACCCAGAAACACTGACCGGTTGTCCCCCATACACGCCCTAAACCCACAACCTGGGTATGTGCCCTGACCAGGAATGGACCCCTCGACCTCTCAGTTTATGGGGCGACACTCCAACCAACTGAGCCCCACCAGCCAGGGCCGTTACAGTGTTATTCCTCACTGGCAAACACCCAGGCCCCACGCAGGCCTTGTGGAGCCTGCAGGAAGGTGTTCACAGCTGGAGGCCTGGGAGATCTGGCTTCTAGCCCGTTTCTGTGTGCCTAGGCTCACCGCCTCATCCGAATCCATTGGTGAGATTAACTGCTGTGAGTTGCCAAATGTCCACACCACGGGCTTAGAATCATAGAACATCAGAGCTGGGAAGACAGAGAAGGGAAGGGACGTCCAAGGCCACACAGTGACCTGGAGACAGAGCAGGGAACCGAGGTCACGCCCCTGGGTTGAACCCGCCACACAAACCTTATTTAATAAGCGTCATATCACACTCACTACCACTACGGGCCAGACACTGTTCTAAGTGTTCATAATATTGACTCACCGAATCCTCACAGTCCTAGGATGACCCCCATTTTCAGATAAGGGAGGTAAAGCACAGAGGAGGTAAGTAACCTTCCCGAAGGCACGCAGGAGGAGGCAGAGCTGAGATTCCAACCCAGGCCACCAGCCCCAGGGTCCTGCTCTAAACTACCACCCGAGTGTAGAACCCTAGATTCCAACCTCGGGAACAAAATGCAAATCCAGGGTATTCTGAATACAGCAAGAGTTTTATTTTTGTACCTTATGCTGTAACATTTCCATTTCTGGTTAATAAATGTGTCTTTTATCTAAGTACATGTGATTGTATTTGCACTTACATGTTTTTCAATAAAATGACATAATTGTAACATTTTCATAAAAGGTGAAGTTACATGGAATACATGAACCTTCAAAACACTTGTTGTTTTCTCAAAATAAGAACCAAGAAAAGGCAAAAAGGATCTTACAGGGAAAGTGAATATTCCCAAGTCTTTCAAGGGCAAGGAGAAGTGTCACTTCTGTAGAAAGAGAAACACTGGCCAAGTCGGTAAACAGCTGAGAGACCCAATCCAGTTAAACCAGTGCCTAGATAAAGGGCTGGCCGGACGGTTCTCAGGACTGGTTCTGCGTCTTGAAAACCTCCCCTGGTGCAGGTAAAACAAAATCCGAGTCCTGTCATTTAAATGAAGCTAACCTGAGGAGACCCCAGCCAAGGGGCCAGAGCTCCCCCCAGCCCCGACCTCCCTGAGACCCACGGGAGTCAGCAGCACTGACTGGTGACTGAAGGTCAAAGCCTCGCTGCTCCCTGCTGCCTGGCCTCCCCCTGTGACCGTGCTGAGTGCCTGATTCTGGGAATGGCCTGATTTTGAGCTCCTACTGGTAACCAGTGAGTCTGCTCAACATGATATCCCTAGACTGGAAATTTCATTTCTACCTTAAGTGGCTGGAGAGGTTTCATGTTTCCCTGTGAGTGCAGAGCAGAGGAAAAGCCGAACCGACTCTACCCTGAAAACTGGAGACGAGAGCAGGAGGACCCCAGAGTCTCCAGGGACCCTCCTGAGACAGGGACTCGGGAGCTACTGGCCAGGATTAAGTGCTGTGAGGATTTTATAATATTGTAAAATACCAGATTTTTCACTCGTCCGTGTTTGATCCTTTTATTTTCAACTGTCTGTAGTCATCAGAAGGAAAACCCCAACTGCAAGGGACCCAGGGGCTCACTGACAAAGAAAGTAAGACAGCAGGGCAGGGGAGAACTGGGAGACTATCTGACACTCCACAGTCAAGGTCAGGAGAGAGTAGGGGGTGGCAGCTCAGGAGATGAGAGGAAAGCTAGAGGCTCAGATTCCTAAGGAAGGAAGAGAGGGTCTGCCTGGGTCTGAGACGTGGATCTAGAAGCTTCCACAGCACGTTCACTGGCGTGATGGAAGGACAAGCAGAGAGGCAGCGCTGCGGGGGCACATCTTACCGAGATCCGCCATCCACTGGACCAGCATCTGGACGAACGTGGCGAGCACATTGCCCCCATTGAGGGAGGCTGCCACCGCCAGGTAGGTTCTGTCGAAGTACGGGAAGTAGGCGACCGGAGCTGCAGGGTCTGGAGTCTGCGCTGGCTGGAACCCTGACGGCATGGAGGCTGCCAACTGAACCGAAGTGCTGATGTTGAGAACTGGGGCCCAAGAAAAGCAAAGGTTAGGTCTGTCGGGCTAACTTGGAGGTCACAGTCACAACCAGGCAGGGGCGAGTGTGCTGGTTTGAAAAACACGTCCAGCCCAGCCGGCGTGGCTCAGCGGTTGAGCGTCAAACTATGAACCAGGAGGTCACAGTTAGATCCCCAGTCAGGACATATGCCCGGGTTGCAGGCTCAATCCCTAATAGGGGCCATGCAGGAGGCAGCCAGTCAATGATTCTTTCTCATCATTGCTGTTTCTATCTCTTTCTCCCTCTCCCTTCCTCTCTGAAATCAATAAAAAAATATATTTTTAAAGGTCCAAAATTCTTTGATACTATTTCTTTCCTTCAGGAAGTAGAGCCTAAATGCCCTCCCCCTGAGTGTGGGCTGGACTCAGTAACTTGCTTCTAGTGGGAGAATAAAGCAGAAGTGACAGTGTGTGACTATGGAAAAAAGTCACAAAAAGCACAGCAGCTTCTGCCTCAGATGGCTCGCTCTGGGAGGAGCAGGCAGTACTGTGAGCGGTGCTGTGAGGAGGCCCACGCAGCAAGGAGCTGAGCCCCCTGCTAACAGCCACCTGCGGGAGCTGAGAAGGGGACCCTCCAGCCCGGTCAAGCCTTCAGATGAGGGTGGTCCCAGGGCCACCAACAGCTTAACTGCAATGTCATGAGGGAGCCTGAGCCAGACGCTCCAGCCACACCCACACTCCTGACTCTCAGGAACCATTTCATCTGTTTTAAACACAGACGTTTACAAAATAATTTCAAACGCAGGTACACACACACACACACACACACACACACACACGTAAAAGAACATGTGTGAGATAAGAAACGTTTGGTGTTTTTAGGCTACAAAACGCCATGGGGTGATTTGCTACACAGCAGTAGACAACTATTTAGAGTAAGACTTCAGCCGAAACGTGTTATTCTCTGCGGAGGTCTCGTTCATGTTCAACCAGTTCTCCTTCCTCTCGTTTCCAAAGTGTTTTTCTTAACCTCCCCACGAGCAGGGGAAACGCCCAGATCCAGCACAGAGGGGCCGACTTCCTCCTCTAGCTCAAGGCCAGGCCTGCAGATGCTCCAGGAGTCTCTTCTCCATTTCTCATAAGACCTGACCAAAAGGCCTGTTCTTCTCCATCTGCTGGGGGCCAGGCTAACTGGGGGGAGCAGCCCATGTTCCCCCGCACCGGGGGGTCAGAAGCGAGGAGAGCAAAAACAAACCTCAGAAAGCCAGTAACGCCTACTTCCCGCCACATCAAGCCTCCCACCATCACCAGAAGCCAGAAGCAACATGCCCTCCGCCTGTCCCCTCTGGTGGCCATGTCAACAATGGGGGCCAACTTTGCCCGTGAACATGCCACAGCTGAGCACAGGCTAGCAGCCCATCTAAAGCCAGAGACTACAACCCGCTCAGTGAAGGCGGAGCCCAAACCTCACCTTCTTCCCATCGACAAGCCCCTCACTCACCACACAGCAAGCTCTCCGGCATCCACACCTCTGTGGAGGGAACAGCCTGATATTTGAAAACCACCAGGTGGGAGGAAAGAACCAGGCCTTTGCGGGCACCACCCCAATGCCTCACAACTGCCCGGGAGGAAGGCACCGACACCCTCACCAGGGGTGATGACAGGGAACCAGGAGGAAAAGCGGCTTGCCCAGGTCACCCAGAGCGGCTGACATTCCAACCCAGGCCTCAGCGCTGGACTCCAAAACCCACTGCGTTCCCTGCCGTCCACGCTTTGAGATGAAGGTATATACGGAGAGAGATGGTGTACTGGGAAAATTAAGTCACAGAATAAACTCAGCATGCTTTCCTGGGGCATTGATTTTAGTTGAAAATTGGGGAGAAAAGGGTGTTTGAACTTTTTGACCTTAAGTGATTTTTATCACAAACAAAAAGGACAGAATTTCACCTTTCCTGCTCAGCTAATCGTGAATTAATAGGAATTACTACCAAAACCAGTCACTTGAAATTATTTCTTAAAAATGTAATGAAATGGGGAATAAACTACTACACAGAGGCTAGTGCCAGTCAGACTTTTTAAACTCAGAGTTGAACTGTAATAGTTCTAACTGATGGAGGGAATAAAAGATGTGAGGACAAAGAGAACCTGGGTAAAATGAAGGCATTCTCTGCCCCCCTTGATAACCAGGAGGGGCTCCCAACCAGGACTAGCTCAGCCAGGCTGCCCCCAGGATCAATGGAAACACTCATCTTGCAACCACCCTGCTCGGCAGGCAACCCCAAGCCCCACCCTAGCCCAGGGTAGACACCAGCTGTTTTGGTATGGCCCAGGAGATAAAAACAGCTTTTACTTTTTGTGTGTGTGATATAAATGTATTGATATGTAACTCACATAAATTTGCCATAAAATATACCCCTGTAAAGCACACAATCCAGGGGTTTTTAGAATACTCACAGAGTTGTACAACCATCACCACAATCTAATTTTAGAACATTTTCATCACTCCAAAAAGAAACCCCATACCAGTCAGCAATCACCCCTGGCAACCATTAACTCCTTCCTGTCCCTATGGATTTGTCTACCCTGGACATTTCACAGGCATGGAATCATACGATGGGTGGCCTTCTGTGACGAGCTTCTTTCTTTCTTTCACTTCCATGCACATGTTGTGGCATTTTAGCTGTGTGGATGGACCACATTTTTTAAATCCCTTCATCAGTTGATGGGCATTTGGGTCGTTTCTCCTTTTTGCCTAGTATGAATAACACTGCTAACGACATTCACGTACAAGTTTTAGACTGTTTTCCAAAGGGGCTGCACTATTTTACAATCCCGGAAGCATGTTCTTACATTTTCAAATGGTTGAAAAGAACTCAAAGGAAGATTTTATGACATATGAAAATTATATGAAGAGAAACCAAGATGGCGGCATAGGTAAACACAGGAAATTGCTGCCTCGCACAACCACTTCAAAAATACAACTAAAAGACAAAATGGACATCATCCAGAACCACAGGAAGGCTGGCTGAGTGGAAATTCTACAACTAAAAGGAAAGAGAAAAGAACATTGAGACTCAGAGGAGGTGCGATGTGGAAGTAAAGTGCAGAGGTACGGAGGCACACGTGGAAAGGGCTGGCTACTGAGGACACGGTTGTCTTTTTCAATCGGGAGGGAGTCTCAAGCTCCCGACTGCTCTGAACTCCAGTTCCGGACCAGTCTCTGGGGACCCAGACTCACACAGGGAGAAACTGGACTGTCTGGCATCGGTTGGAAGTCGAGGGCGGCTTTCTCTCAGAGGTGCTTGCAGCGATTACCAGGACACTGAGACCCAGGGCCTCTTAGGGTAGGACTGAGGATCAGCCATAGCTGTTTGCTCCGCTCTATTGAACCCTGAGACCCCGCCCCACCCAAGCTGTGCTCAGAGGCTTTTGCATATGAAAGGCCTGGCCCTTTGCAATCTAAAATTACCTAACAAACTGCAGCTGGGTCAGAGAGACCCAGAACTTCCAAAAGAAGGCCCAAGGCCCCACAGCAACTTGCGTTGCTTCACAGCTGGGCCTCATCTGGGCACCTCCAAACCCCAAACAAAGAAGAGGAATCTGCAGATCTCTCCATAGCTCCTGCTGGGTAGCCTCAGGCAGAGGCTAAATTAGCACCTCCTTAGAGATCCAAGAGCCCATGTACCCAGTGGTCAGAGTGGGACCATCCAGATTACAACTCCTCAGATCCATAAGGGACACACTCAGGGGGCAGACTCAGTGAGCACCAAAGCCCCACTGAATCAAGTCTTGCCCCAGAGGGGTGTCTCCAGCACAGAAGTTCTCCCACTGTAGACACAGCTGATTCTCACAGCCAATTGGCCTGGAGGTCAATTCCTCCCAGTGATACCTACAACAATCAAGGCTTCACTACAACAAGACTGTGCACAAAGCCCACAAAGGGGAGCACCGAGAGTGTCCACCTCAGGTAATTGGGGAGGCTGAGCCTCTGGGCCCTGTAGGACACCTAGCACAGAAAGCCACTCTATCAACACAGGGAAGCATAAAAAATGCAGAGACAAAGAAACAGGTCACAAATGACAGAAATGGAGGAAAGCAAACGACTGGATATAGAGTTCAAAACCACACTTACAAGGTTTTTCAAGAATTTTCTAGAAACTGCCGAAAATTTAGTGAGACCCTCAAGAAATCTAGTGAGACCCTCAATGTTGTGATAAAGGACCAACTAGAAATTAAGCATACACTGACTGAAATAAAGAATATTATACAGACTCCCAACAGCAGACTAGAGGATCGCAAGAATCAAGTCAAAGATTTGAAATACGAAGAAGCAAAAAACACCCAACCGGAAAAGCAAAATGAAAAAAGAATCCAAAAATATGAAGATAGTGTAAGGAGCCTCTGGGACAACTTCAAGTGCACCAACATCAGAATTATGGGAGTGCCAGAAGAAGAGAGAGAGCAAGATATTGAAAACCTATTTGAAGAAATAATGACAGAAAACTTCCCCTACCTGGTGAAAGAAATAGACTTACAAGTCCAGGAAGCGCAGAGAACCCCAAATAAAGGAATCCAAAGAGGACCACACCAAGACACATCATAATTAAAATGCCAAGAGCAAAAGACAAAGAGAGAATCTTAAAAGCAGCAAGAGAAAAAAAGTCAGTTACCTACAAGGGAGTACCCATACGACTGTCAGCTGATTTCTCAACAGAAACTATGCAGGCCAGAAGGGAGTGGCAAGAAATATTCAAAGTGATGAATAGCAAGAACCTACAACCAAGATTACTTTACCCAGAAAAGCTATCATTCAGAATTGAAGGTCAGATAAAGAGCTTCACAGATAAGAAAAAGCTAAAGGAGTTCATCACCACTAAACCAGTATTATATGAAATGCTGAAAGGTATCCTTTAAGAAGAGGAAGAAGAAGAAAAAGGTAAAGATACAAATTATGAACAACAAATACACATCTATCAACAAGTGAATCTAAAAATCAAGTGAATAAATAATCTGATGAACAGAATAAATTGGTGAATATAATAGAATCAGGGGCATAGAAAGGGAGTGGACTGACTATTCTCGGGGCGGGGAAAGGGGTATGGGGGTGTGGGAAGAGACTGAACAAAAATCATACACCTATGGATGAGGACAGTGGAGGGGGAGGGTACAGGCAGAGGGTGGGGTGGGAACCGGGTGGAGGGGAGCTATGGGGGGAAAAAAGAGGAACAAGTGTAATAATCTGAATAAAGATTTAATTTTTTAAAAAAAAAAAATTATATGAAATTCACATCTCGGTGTCTATAACGAGTTTTATTGGAGCACAGCCATGCCCATTCATTTATGAACAGCTGTGGCTGCTTTCACGCCCCAACAGCAGAAACTACATGCCCACGAAGCCTAACGTATTTGCAATCTGGCCCTTGGCAGGAAAAGTTTGCCAACCCCGGCCCTACACTGCTGCTTCTACCTCCCTGTGGCTCTTGGACACCAAATGCAGAAAGGACTCTAGACTTTTAATCAGATGGGGCGAAACTCTCCCTGACAAACACACAAAGACAAAAACCCTCGTCTCCTCATCTATTTTCTTGGTCATGGAGTGACACACAGAAACCAGCCAGCTAGGGAGCCATCCCCTGCCCTGGTCCTCGGGAGGAAAGACACAAACCAGGGTCAGGGGCAGAGCTGGGCCTGCTGAAATGCAGGCTCCCAGAGCGGGGCCTCCACCTGCAGGGGGAAGGTGTTTCTCACGTTCACAGAATAACGGTGGAAAGCAGCTGAGGCTTCCCGGAGTGTGTGCCTCTTGGACCCTCACCCAGAGCAGAAGTCTGAGGAAAGGACAGAAGACTTACCTGCATCTGTCCTTTGGGCCATACAGGAATAGACGGAGGCCTGTAAATCACCCAGGGCCACGCCCACCCGGGTGCCTTTCGGGATTTCAAACCACGCACGGGCTGTTCTGCCTGCCACGCTGGCGGGCTCGGCGATGTCGGGGAGCAGGTGCATGGGAAAGCCGGAGGCCCTCAGTCTGCAAACGAGAAGTGGACAGCGCCTTGACCGGTGCCTGGTTTTCTGCTATTTGTTGTTTCCAGAAAACTCAACAAAGGAAAGTGCTACAAGTCGGAGAAGGGAGGGGAGAGGCCAGTGTTTTCACAGGGGTCTCTCTGGCTTTTTGAAAACTATGAGAAATAGGCTGGGATTTTTTAAAGAGTGAACATTGGCCCGGCTAGTGTGGCTCAGTGGTTGAGTGTCGACCTATGAACCAGGAGGTCACACGCCTGGGTTGCAGGCTGGATCCCCAGTCGAGGGCGACAGGAAGGTTTAGATAAGAGCAGGAGGCATTGGCATCTGACCCCTGTGTGTGAAGGGAACACAAATACCCTGCAAAGGGAATTTCAGTGCAAAGTCACGGTCAGTTAGCATGGGCCACACCAAAGTCAAACCCATCGGTCACCTCCTGAATACCAAATGCACTCATCACTCGGGGTTAGTGAGCGGGGCTGTCAGTGTTATGAAGCATGCTAGAAAGTCCTTTACCTGAACTACCAGGTGCTTTTTGTTTTATTACAGAGCTCAGAATTGGGGCCCTGAAGGAAGTGGACTTATAGGGCACTGGACTTCTGGACCTGAAAAGGCAAATGATTGTTTAAACAGAACTTAAAAGGCATCTCTCGCACCTACTGCTTCCATTTCTTAACCTTATTTTAAAATATATTCTAGAGTGAAAGTTGTTCTTTGAAATCTGTAGGTTGGGCCGGGTCACAGAGAACCGGGGAGCCCACCCTAGGTATTGGGGACCGTGGGGAAGCAGGGCGGCCCTCCCCAAGGGCTTCACTTACCACCCGGCCCACCCATGCCCCAGCGCCTGGAATGCCCACTGTTCCCAAATGGGAACGCCCAGTGAATCTCCGCTCCGGGGTCCCGCCCTTCGGCTGGAGCCAGCCCGCAAGGCTATACTCACATCTCCACGTTCCAGCTTTGGCTCTGGGTGTTGAAATATCCCCAGCTGGCGGCATTCTGGTCAGACATCAGGGGTCTTGGCAAGCCACACAGCATGGCAACCACGTAGTCATGGATGGTGCCAGCTGCGTCGTAGGACTTCAGGAACTCGGGGCTGTTTTCACACCAAAAATAATTCAACATGGTCTACCGGTGACTGAAAAGCCTGGGCTGCACCTAGCGGTGGGCAGTGCGGACCAGACATGGCAGAGCTGAGTGGCAGCCGGAACCCCACGTGTGTGGCTCCCCCAAATGGACCTCTGGAGGTGTGGCCCTCCAAGCAAAGCTGCCTTTAGGGGCGGGGACATCAACCATTCTCTGCAGCCCTGACCCCACCATGAACTCACCACATGACCCTTGGCAAATCCCTTGTCCTCTCTAGCCCCTTCTCTCCCCGCTGGTTAGAACAGGATAACCAACAGAGAGCCCTCTGGGAAGCGAAGCAGCTCTAGACCGAGTCTAGGTCACATCACTGAGGGATGGAGTGATGCTGACCAGCTGGAGGAGCAGCCCCCCGGGAAATACAGCACCCGATGCAGAGAACAGTTGTCTGTACCTATTTTTCAAAAGCCAGAAGATGGTTGCACAGCCAAACCCCGTGGCCACACTGAGATGGGACTCTGGCCGGGGCAGAGAAGCCAGGAACTCACTGTCACATCGGCCATCCTGCCACGTGACCAGGTGGCTCACAGCTCTGGGTGTGAAGGCAGCCCCTCCCTCTGTCCATTCACAGCCTGGAACAAAGGAGATTCGCAAAGTCAGAGAAAAGGGCAACTGACCAGCAGCAGCCTGTCCGTGAGATGCTCTGCCAGTGAGGTTCCAGCAGACCGTGTCACCCATGAGAACGCTCCACTCGTACACATGGTCCCAGCAGGGCACCTGGGGTCAGCACCCAGCTCCCCATCGACAGCTATGGGACTCTGGGCAAGTCACTCCCTCCCTCCATTTGTCCCACTTTTCCTAAGTTCCTTTTTATTCATTTTTTAAAGTTGATAGTATAACCCCTCCCCGCCCCAGGTAAGAAAAGAAGTGTAGCACACTCTCATGTCCCCTAACCTCTGTCCTTTGAACCTGCATCATAATGAGATTAGCTAAACTTGGATGCCAGGGATACAGACCATAAGCAGCAAATACACAATACCAGGTACTTTTAGTTGCTATGAAAAATATACAGCAGGGTAAAAGGCGTGGCTCAGTTGGTTTGATTCCCAGTGAGGGCACGTGCCCAAGTTGCTAGTTTGGCCCCCAGCTGGAGGGTGTGTGGGAGGCATCAATGTTTCTCTCTCTCCCTCTCCCTTTCACACTCTCTAAACAAATCAATAAAAGCATATTTTTTAAAAAGAAGAAGAAGAAGAATATCTGGGGATGCGTGTGACAGATAGACGGAACTCTGAGGGTTCTGTCAATCTCTGGTGGGTCTCCCTGGCCAGTACCCAGAGGACCAGGGAGGCGTGTGACAGATGCCCGCACCTGAAGCATCGCACGCTTCTCCTGGGGGATGGGTGGCTCCTCCTCAGAGTCATCTACCCTCACAACACATTCCTACCTCAACCTAAAGCTGGGTTCTTACCCAGCCCTAAAGCTGGATCTCTGCGGCTTTTCTTCAACCCCGCTATCTGCTTCCAAAATTCTTTTGGCATTTTTATTTTTAGACTATCACATTTATTTTCTTTGTATTATGAAACAAATACAGAGTCCTTACCAAGTACCCGGTATTATTCAAAGCACTTTAAAAATATTAATTCATTTAGTAGACATAATAGCCTTATACCATAGATGTGATAACTGGCCTCACTTTACACATAAGAAAAATGAAGAGCAGAGAAGTTAAAAATCATTTGCCAATGTTCACTTAAGTGGTAGAGCCGTAGCCTGCTTCAGTACAGAATCTGGCCTGACCGATACTCTTTCCTCTGTTTCTTCTTCTTTTCTTTTCTTTTTTTTGTAAAGAATTGATATTTTAATTTTTTTAATTACACACACGCCAAGTGAATGCATTCTCAATATAAAATGTTCAGCCGTAACCGGTTTGGCTCAGTGGATAGAGCGTTGGCCTGCAGACTGAAAGGTCCCAGGTTCGATTCCGGTCAAGGGCATGTACCTTGGTTGCAGGCACATCCCCAGTGGGGGGTGTGCAGGAGGCAGCTGATCGATGTTTCTCTCTCATCGATATTTCTGACTCTCTATCCCTCTCCCTTCCTCTCTGTAAAAAAATCAATAAAATATATATTTTTTAAAATGTTCAAACATTACAGATCAAGCAAAAGGCCAGCTTGATGACTCCCCCAGAGTCCAGCCCCCTTCCTGTCACTGTCAGCACTTGCCGGGTAACCACCCAAAGTTTACGCTCACACACATATTTTGGTTGGTTTGGTTGGTTTGAGTTTGGTTTGGGGATTTATTTTTGTCTATTAAAAAAAAAATAGTACTCTACTGCATTTATTTTTCCAGGGGTTGTGTTTATCACCCAACAACATGTTCTGGAGTTCTTTTCATGTCCGTATACCTGAAAGGGCCTTATTCTTTTTAACTAGTGCATATTACTCTACAGCGTGGGCATCCGAACATTATTTAACTGTTCCCCTGTGATGAAGTGCCACAGTGTTCACTACCATAAACAAGGATGCAGTGGGCGGCCATGATTATGCCTCCCCACGCACACATGTGTGTTAAAATGCTTTTCCTGAATAGATTCCCAAGTAGTAGCGCTGTGGACTGATAGCAGCTGTCTTATTTATTCTTCCTTTTGGTAGAAGCTATCTTGTTTTTAATAGGCCCCGCCACACTGTCCTTCAAAACAGCGCTGCTAAGTGACACTCCCAACAGCGGTATTTAAAAGAACCAATTTTCCACCCCTTTGCCAACTCTGGGCATTTTGATTTCTCGTGGCCCAGTGGGTGGAAAATGATTTCTCACGGTTGTTTTCATCGGAGCTTCCCCTAATTACTAATGACACTGTCCTTTCTGTTATTTGTTCTTTATATGGACCCATATGCGTCCTCTGTCTACTACGCACCAGCAAATCTTTCCTCCCCGTCTGCTGCCTCCCTCTTGGCTTGGTTTTATGATCCCCACTTCTCTCCTGCTGTTTCTGCGCCTGAAAATGGAGTCTGGAAACAGGCGTAACCACAGGCCTCTCAGAAGACGCTGGTCACTCCCTCCCACTCCTCCAGCTGCCTCAACTGTTCCCTCGTGGAGGCACTTAGCTCTCTGCGCCGGTTACTGGTCCCCATCTATGCCGACTGCCTCGAGTGTGCCCTGAAAGGTGGGGGCTTCATCCATTCCTTTCTGTGGCTCCCTCGGGGCCCAGCACAGAGCCTTATACTCCGTATATTGTAGGTACTAAACCCAAACTGAATTACAGCCACCGTTAAAAGCGGGACAACCTGATCCCAAATTGATTTCACCCAGCTCTGCTAAGCAGGTACAATCATCATCCAACAGTGGCTTTCCTTCTTCCCAGAAACAGAAAACAAGACAAAAAGGCATGCGGGCTGGCTCCATGAAATATTCAACAGCCTCTCCAACAAGAGCGATGGCTTGTGTGGCTGTGAGAGTCCAGGAGACGGACAAAAAGGAAAGCGTGGGACCAGACCACAATCATCAGATCTCTGCTGTCCTCTTCGGAAAGGGTTTTAGTATTAAAAGGGCATTTATTCTCGTTAATGCAAAATTAAGGAGTTTAAAAAGCTTTTACAACCTAGACTCCCTCTGAGAGGTCAGTTCTAACACCCTAACCGGCCTCTGCTCCTGCTACCGACGGGAGCCGAGCAGCGCCTGTGGTCCCAGCTGTCCCCACAACAGGCAGCTGAGAGGGAGGAAGGATGGAGGGAGCCTGCACTGGCTCACCCGGGCACCCAGCCCATCCAAGGATGCAGCCCTAGACGCCAGTATGAGAGGCAAGTCACACTCACTTGGCCCAGGGGAATCAGAATCGCTGACTCTGGGGTGAATCCAACGTTCAAATGCCCTTAACAACAGCCCCCCAAAGTGGCCACCCATCCTCTGCTTAGGACACCTGCAGTAAAATGTTGGCATTTTTAAAGCTGGGTGATGGGTGTATTGGTCCCTAATACTATTCTCCTTACTTTTACATCAATATAGAATTTTTTATAATTGCCAAAATATTTTCAATGCTTGCCATAACCGGGAGCACACAACTTCCTATGGAGTTTAATCCCTCCTGGGACATGCTGTTGGGAAGTTCTCCCCTCATTAAGCTGTTGTGCCCCCTGTAGCTCAGGTCCTCCCAGAGGCCTTTAAAAGTTCAGCGTCTGTACTCAGACATTCTTGGGTTGAAAAGCTGGAGTCACCACTTGCTGCCATATGACCCCAAGCATATCCTATATAATAAAAGGCTAATACGCAAATCAACCAAACGGCAGAATGACTGGTTGCTATGACATGCACTGACCACCAGGGGCAGACACTCAACGCAGGAGCTGCCCCTTGGTGGTCAGTGTGCTCCCACAGGGGAGCACCGCTCAGTCAGGGGGAGCGTGTTTAAGCCAGCAGTCAGACAATCCCTAAGGGCTCCCAGACTCTGAGAGGGTGCAGGCTAGGCTGAGGGACCCCTCCCCCACCAGTGCATGAATTTCATGCACGGGGCCTCTAGTATATATATATATATATATATATATATATATATATACACACATTTAATATATTTCTATTGATTTCAGAGAGCAAGGGAAAGGGAGAAAGAGACAGAAACATCCATGATGAGAGAGAATCATGGATCAGCTGCCTCCTGCACACCCCCACTGGGGATCGAGCCCGCAACCCGGGCATGTGCCCTTGACCGGAATCCAACCTGGGACCCTTTCAGTCCGCAGGCAGACACTCTATCCAGTGAGCCAAACCAGCCAGGGCCCCAAGCATATTATTTAAATCTCTCAGAATCTCAACTTTTCATCTCCACAGCGGGGGCAGTAATGTAGCTTACGTCACAGGGCGTTGGGAAAGTTCGATGAGATCATGCAGGTAGCATCCTTTGCCTAGCACTTGGCATGTAAACTGCTCAATGCTATTTCGCTGGCTTAATTCTCCTCCTGGAGGCCAAACAGAACAAGTCGCCCACCTCAGCACTAAGACAGACCTCCTGATATACGATGATCAACTAAATAATGCCTCGCTAGCAACTGAGCCCATGGAAAGGACACACCCTGGAATTTCAAAATCACAAACATCTGTGATTATATTAACAGTAATTTTTTTAAAACAGAAGAGTTTCCTCTGTGTCTTGGCATCTCCTACAGCAATATGACCTCCTGGCTGCCAGCAGTCACGCTCTGAGACACTGACATACAGAGAAAGCAACAGAAAACCCACAGCACGGAATCCTGCAGGGAATCCGAGAGAACTCCCTCTCCTGTTCCTGGCTGATGGGCTGATGATGTCGAATGAATGGATAGTTCAGATTCATTAACACATCTGTGCAAGTCAGGACGTACACAAAACACGAGGCAGGCTGAGCCACTGCATCCCCACGCTGACCCTCCAGACAGCGCTTGGCAGCGCTTTCTCGTTCCACGGTGATACTTCAGAGCGTGTGATCACCCCCGGAGCCCCGCATACCTTGGCCTGTTTTCCAAAACAGGACTCCATGCATCTGTCCTGACACTCCGATGCCACCGACTTGGCGGAGCTGCTGCCGGGGAAGAGCAGCAAGGCACTCGTTTAGGGCTTGGATGATTCTACTCACATCCTGCTCCCGCGCCTGGAAACAGAACAGACACATAGGGCCAGGGCCTGCAGGGATTTCCTGGGCGGTGGCTGGCCCAGATAATTCCACTGGGGTCCTGTGCTGACCGGCCGCGGGGAAGAGATGCGAGACTGAGGGTTCTCCCCACCTCCCCCTGACTTGGAGCAGGAACGTGGTGGGCAAGGTTGCACTTCCTCCCTTTGCGATGAGGCACAGCTGCAGACGAAACTGGGCAAATGGCCCAGGCCCTGCCCGCCCCTTCACTGTGGGTGCAGTGAGCTGAGGAGAGCACTGCCCCTGCCCTATAAGAACTTACAATCTAGCAGGAAGGGCAGGAAAGCACAAGACAGACCAGGCTATCAGGAGGAATAAGGTAAGGGTCTCTCCCAACGCACAGAGTGTTGGAGTACGAGAAGGATGAAACACAGCAGCGAGGAACATTTCCTAAGTGCCCTGAGGGCCAGGCCCTGGACTTGGAAACAAAAACCCACCTAGAGAAGGCAGGCATGAGGAAGGCCAGGGAACACCTGGTACAAAACCAGGGGAATAGGCTATGCAAGGGGGTGGTGGGTGGTGAGGCTGGAAAAGAGGAGAGGCTGGGACCCAATCAGTGGGCTTCAAGCCCAGGGTGAGGGGCTCTTCCAATGGGTCCGGGCTGCCTGTCACTACTTGAGCCAATTCACCAGACACAGGATTGAATCATACATGAGCATTCATTCCAATACTGCCGGTAGTATGGGAGAGCAGCAGGTCATCCATGAAAATCTGCTCTGCACCCCACCATAAGCCAGCTGCTTATACGGAGTAGGATAAAGATTACGTGGGGAAGTAGAGATGACAGGCATGGGGAGGTAGGCTATGCAGGCTGGGGTGGAACTCCACTGTTTGGGCAACACGGTTGTTCATCTTTCCATGAGATTAGGCAGTTCTTTTTTTTTTCTTTTTATATATTTTTATTGATTTCAGAAAGGAATGGAGAGGGAGAGAGAGATAGACACATCAATGATGAGAAAGAATCATAGATTGGCTGCCTCCTATATGCTGGCCCATCCTGGATCGAGTCCGCAACTCAGGCATGTGCCCTGACTGGGAATCAAACCGTGATCTCCTGGTTCATAGGTTGGTGCTCAACCTCTGAGCCACACCAGCCTGGCCAACAGGCAGTTCTTGAATGAGAATGGACCGAATTCCAAGGTTGACTCCCAGGTCCAAGGTGGACTCCCAGGTCCCGGGGCATACAACTTCAAGCCAGGTTAAAATGTTCTTTCTTTAACCAGAATAAGGCAATTGAGGTTAACAGAGCATGATTAATCAATTTTATCCAATAATTCGATGAAAAAACACCATTGCACCTGTTATTTTGTACTTTTTAAAATATGTGTACTAGAAAATTGAAAATTACAGGTGTCAGGAGGAGAAGGAGGGGAGGAATGGGAGATACCTGCAATACTATCAACAATAAAAAATTTTTAAAAGATAAAATTTAATTTAAAAAAAAGAAAATTACAGGTGTCGCTCACATTTGTGGCTCAAATTTCTATCGGACAGCCCTGGTTTAAAGAGTTCACACGTGGCAATCAGATGGAGAATCAACCCAGGACAGAGGAGCTGCTGTTTAAAATGGGCCCAGGGCAGGTGAGTTGTGTGGGTGGGGACCGTGGAGGAGGGAAACAGGCCAGATGGCAGTGAAAACAAGGAGACAGTGTTCAGCAAGCAGCTGGTTGCAGTTGTAGGGTGCGATGGGGAACAGACAATGGGCATGCCCACATGTGACAGGAAAGGCACTCTCCCCATTCCTTGGCTCAGATTATCAACTGGTCTGCATCCAGATCAAATCCTAGAACTTCAGAGTTGAAAAACTAACCTAGAAACTCAGTCAACCCTCCTCCTTTAAGCCTTTTTGCAAGTGAGGAAACTGAGGCCCAGAGAGAAAAAATTAATAATGCAGAAAGGGTCACAGAGCTTCCCTCAAAAACCCTAGTTACAAATATCGAAAGCCTGACCTTCCACATAGCTGCCAAGCTTGACCATGGTGTACACCAGTGATTCCCAAAGTGGGCGCTACCGCCCCCCGGTGGGCGCTGCAGCGATCCAAGGGGGCGGTGATGGCCACAGGTGCATTTGGGGGCGATGAGTAACTGCTATTAAAATTTTAAAAAAATTAATTTCCAGAGGCTGAGTAATATTTTTTCTGGAAAGGGGGCAGTAGGCCAAATACGTTTGGGAGCCACTGGTGTGCACAATTCTTCTTAAGACTAAGAAGTATGGTCATGAGGGAAGAACAGAACCATCAGCTATTCCAGTGATGGCGAACCTATGACACGTTCACCTCTGACACGCGAACTCATTTTTTTGGTTGATTTTTCTTTGTTAAATGGCATTTAAATATATAAAATAAATATCAAAAATATAAGTCTTTGTTTTACTATGGTTGCAAGTATCAAAAAATTTCTATACGTGACACGGCACCAGAGTTAAGTTAGGGTTTTTCAAAATGCTGACACGCCGAGCTCAAAAGGTTCGCCATCACTGAGCTATATTCTATCAATCAGTGGTTCTCACCCCGGTGATTTCTGTCCCCTGGGGGACATATGGCCATATGGGAATGTTCTGGGGGTATCACAACTGGGGAGGAGAATTCTGCTAGCGTGTCGAGGCCAGGGATGCTGCTCAACATCCGACAAGGCACAGGACAGAGCCCCAACCACGAAGAATCACCCAGCTCAAAAAAATCCACAGTGCCAAGGCTGAGGAGTCCTGCCATAGATGAAATTACAGGAATACAGTTTGTCCCAGAGCACAGCACACATGTGGGGCTTGCCAGGGGGGCTACCACAGGCCTCCCCTACACCCCTCAGTAGGCAGGTGTGGTGCACTGGGTGTGTCTGTAAACACAGAGGTGCCTGCTACGCTGGGGGGAGTGGGGACAGTAATGCTCAAGAAGTGGCCTATTTCAGAATAGGGCACTGCCTACACCCGCTCCCTGTGATCCCGGCTCTGCAGCTCACTCCCACAGAGCCAGAGTCCTGAGGTGAAATAACCGTTCTAAAAGGCCCTGGTGCGCCGGCCAACCTGACTTTGAAAGCCTCTATGAAAATGCAAAATGTTCCTGAAATCTTAATCCTCTGAAATGCTTCTGAGCAAGACGGACTCTGAACCCTAACGAACTGCGTCCAGATATGTGGCAAGAGTTGGGAAGACAGCTCCTAGAAGTGGTGTTTGGCTCGGAAATGGAGGCTGGTGGCTAGATGGGGCCAGAGGCCACCTACTTCAAGTCGGAGAAGAACAAGCTGAGATCCAGAAAAAAGGTTACTCAAAGTTCCCTGGTATTAATTTCTGTTGTCAATTAACTAAACATAGAGCCGCCTTTTTC
This sequence comes from Myotis yumanensis, assembly GCF_028538775.1. NCBI lineage: Eukaryota > Metazoa > Chordata > Mammalia > Chiroptera > Vespertilionidae > Myotis > Myotis yumanensis. The sequence goes on along the minus strand of NW_027223767.1, from coordinate 16,825,486 downwards.
AGGGAATTAATGGAATCCAGCTCTGAGGGACTGACACCTTTTCTGAACCCACATCTCACAACAGAGCCCTCTGTGGTGAAATCCTCCAATTCTCTCTTGCAGCTTTGACAAGACTAGTTGTAGTGCATTATTACCACATTTCACAAGATAAACCGTTGTAGGGTATCATCATCAATCTGAACTTTCTAATGACGGGTCTTTCGATATCTTTCTGTCGGTCTGTCTTTCTTCCAAAGTCTTTCTATCTGTCCTTCTATCTGTTTTTCCTCCAAAGTGTCTCACTCAGCCTTTGGGGCCTTGGGATGGGGTAGGGGTGGGGGGTGGAGGGGGGTGACTTTTGTGGACCAGGTGTTTGAGTTGTTCAGTCCACATTTTGCTCTGTTAGGCCTGATTCTGCATCTGATTCCCGGGGGGAAACCCAAACTCTGCCCTGGGGAACAAACTGATTCCTGAACTTGAGGACACAGGCAGGTGCGCGGAGAATTACCCAAGGAGAGGAATTCCCCGCGGGTCAGGTACAGAAAGTGGAGGGCAGAGCGCACGGGGTAAGCACTGAGGGCAAGCCCTAGAGGAGGCCAGAGAGTGGGGCGATCGGTGCCGACTGGGGGTGGGAGGGGGTGTGCAACAGGCAGGTGGAGGGCAGGCAGGCTGGGGCAGTCAGGGAGACTTCTCCGAGGACGGGGGTGTTGGGGCGGCCCCCTAGAGGAGGAAGAGGGTGGTCAGGGGGCCCTGGAGGCGGCACAGCTCCGGGACACAGCCTCACCTGGGGCCCGGCCGCCGCGCTCTGGGCCGCCGCCTCGGCCCGCGCGGCCCGGACACAGCTGGCCAGGACCACGAACCCCGATGGGTCGTCGGGCGCCGCCTCCACCACGGCCGCCTTCACAGACGTGGTGCCCAGGTCGATGCCGAGCACGACCGACCGTGCCGCCATGGCCGCGGGACCAGCGTAGGTTTTGTCCGCTGGGCGGTGCTCCCTCCCGCACCCTCAACCCAGGACCGAGCGCGGGGGCGTGGCCTCGCCGGCCAAGCTGTCAGCCACACGCCAAGTGAAGGCTGGTCGTCTTCCCATTGGCCGAGGAAGGGGGAGCCGCTCGGCGGGCCCGGCGATAGGCGGAGAGACGGCGGAAGGCGGGACCTGGAGGGCACCGCCCTGTCGGGCTGGGTTCCAGGACAGTGGTAGCGACTGCCCCCGCCGGACAGCCTCTGCCTCGCTCTCAAAACGAATGCAGGGTCCGCGGACAGTCGCTCGGCGCTCGGAGAGCCTCTGCGTCCCTAAAAGCGGCTGAAGACTCCCTCACACCGAGCCTCCATCCCTGCTCCGCCCCAACCCTGCTTCAGACTCGTCAAAACTACCGCTCCCAGAGTGCATCGCGGGAACCTAGTGATCCGCGAGTCAGGTGACTGGGGTCAGGTGACTTCGGGCCCGCCCTCCCGCAGATCTAGCCGGACCGGGGAAGTGGGTACAGCTCAAGCATCTTCTACGTCTCGTGGGTCGGTCCCGGAGCCTCCGAGGATCTCAGGTGAGAGCCGGCGCGGCCCCGACAGCCTCCTCCCGCTTCCCCGAGTGAACCCCCTGAGGCCCTGGGGCTGGTGCGGCAAGCCGGTCGGCAGCCCGCCGCCATCCAGCCCTGCTTAGCGGCGCCGGGGTCCATCCCTTGCCACTTGTCCCGTCCTAGCGACACCGGACATTCCCCAGGTGCGAGGGCCTGGGTGGAGGTGGGCGGAGGTAGGGCTCACCGTGCTGTCGAGGTGGTGGGGGTGGTCCAAGCCCCTTCCCCGCCTCCCGCTTAGTTGCCGCCTGAATCTGATCGCCGAGTTTACCGGTTGCTTTGGAGAAGGGAGACTCAGAGGGGACCCTTCCGAAACTCCGGTGGAAGTAAGTGCTGAGCTCTGGGCTGGGCTCCAGGGCTGTGGGCAGGAGCCGGCGCCGCCCTCCGGGGGCTTTTGGGCTGAAGAAAGGAAGAACAGCTGGGCTTTGCCTTTTTTGACAGTTTGGAGGAAAATAACAACCCTTAGGCTCTTATCCCAAGATAGGGAATGAAGTCAATTTCCTTAAGGTTTATAGGTTCACAAAGTCAAATATCTGACCACAGTTTTAATAATTTGGGGGGGAAAAGAACTCTAAGCCAGTAAAACTGCATTCTTTCTGTCAATTAAGTGGCAAGAAGCAGTTGAAGAGGAGAAAATTCAGTATTTGCCTACTTCCTCAGAGTGGGCCCTTACACAACCCACTTAGTGTCTCTGAGCCCATTTCGCTATTAAATTAAAGATAAGCCCTCCCTGGAGTCCTGTTCTCCAAGCTGGTGAGGCAAAGCCCATGAGGCCACAGGCGTGAAGTGAAAGTCCTTGATGAACAGTTCATGCCATGGTTCCAGGGGGCATATTGTCCAGGCGGCATATGGCACTTCTGTGGCCACTACCCCACGGGGCATACTGTTGCTGAGCTGACCCAACTTTAACCTGAACTTCTCTTGCTCTTTGTTTTTCTCACTAGCTCTTTGAAATTGAGGAACATGATAAGGAGTTGGCTGATTGTTTTTATCCTTTTTCCCCTGACGCTCATAGAGAAATGTGGTAAGTTTGGAAATGGGTCAGCAACTTTGTAAAGAGGGAGATAGAGTAAGGAGCCTGACCTGTTTGTAGCCAAGGATTTAGGACTGCCCAGACTGCGTGGGCTTGCCGGGCCCTTGGTCAAGCAGCCACAGGGTGGTGGAGCAGACCCAGGTCTGGGGTCCAGGAATTTTACAAGGAATCAGATGATTCCATGAATAGTTGGCCTTCTGGCGCTCTCCCTTCAGGGAGCACACCTGTGCCATTCCCTTCCCCCTCTCTTTCCCTGATAAGCACATATCCCCTAACTTCTAAGGACCCCATGAAACTTGCAACCAGGGGAGAAATGGCCCTTGTTTCAGTTTCCTAAATATGTTTTTAATGCAGGCAATGCATTCTTGTGTGCTTTTCTAAATAATAAATAACTAATCAGACTTCTGCACTGGGGTCCCTATTACCTTATCTGTATTACCAAAATCAAACTGTGGGTTTCCTACAATCTGGGATAATATCTGTAAAGAAGGGCTTGTGTTCCTGCCCTGTGGACCTCACAGAGGGAGGTATGGGCTCTGGGAGATGCTGCAGAAGCGTGATGTGGCCACCTTGTTGAGGCTGGATCTGCCAGGCCACAAAGTCCTAAAGAGTCTGCCCAGCATCCCCTCGTAAGATGAGAAAACCATTCCCTTCAAGAGGGACTGAGGAACAGGGCCAGGGGGGCCTCGCAGAACCCTGGCTCGTTGTCCAAAAAACACACCAGGGTCTGTACATCCTTACAGGGCGTGACTTTTAGTGCAGGGCTCTTAGAGGCCTGTATCATTCTATTAATTCTCCCACTGCCCCAAACACGACTGAGATTCCTTCCACAGAAGGAATTTGTGCGGAGCACTTCTAGGACCCCAGGCCCGTTATTCTGGCCACTGTCAAAACTCAGACAGATCTTAAAATCCCTGACCAAAGATTTCAAATCAACCTTGTTCAAACAATACAAATCCTATGCAAGCTTGTCAAGAGCCCGGTGCAGTGGCTGTCTACCATCACAGTTATCCGGCCTCTTAAATCTCTGAGAACATAAGTACCTGACCAGCTCTTCCAGGTTTGTTAAAAAATCAGCCGTGTTACTTTACAGTCACACCTTGTGGATAAGCAGTTTCCACGTGCTGCCTGGTGTTTCTTGGTACAGATGCCAGAGCCCCACTCCAGACCTGCTGGGTCACATTCTCTTGGGCTAAGGCCCCGGTATGCATATACACGGCATTGGCAGGCTTTACATGAAGCTCCATTAGTAATGCTAATGCATTGCTCTAGAGAAGAACAGCAAACCCACCTCAATTATACAGAGGGGAAATTTAGGCCCAGAGAGGGTCAAGGTCCTCCCCAAAGTCACAGAGCTAGACAGTAACTAAGATGGGAGCTGAGTAGGGTCCCTGCTCCATTTTACCATTCTGCCTCCTTTCCTGAGTGTCATAAACAGTGGAAACCACCATCAAATCAATAACTGGAATTGGCTTTCTGAGCTCAGCCTGGCGGGCCTGTCTTCTCCTTGCTTTGGGGAGTGATCGTCAGGGCCATTAAGTTGGCTCAGTGGTTGAGCATTGACCCACGAACCAGGAGGCCACTTTTCGATTCCCAGTCAGGACATATGCCCGGCTTGTGGGCTGGATCCCCGGTAGGGGGCATGCAGGAGAGCCAATGATGATTCTCTTTCATCAATGATGTTTCTATCTCCTTCTCCCTCTCCCTCTCTCTGAAATCAATAAAAACATATATATATGTATATACATACATAAATATATAGAGATATAGATATGAAAACAGACTCTCCTTAGAGGTAACTTGGGGTCGTCTCATTAAGATTCACTTGGTAATTCCAATGTTGTGTCCAGAGACTCCTGCCCCAGGGCAAACTAAAGTGTGCTTTCCCAGGATATGATGCCAGTTTTCTAACTGCCTCCCACTTAAAAAAAAAAAAAGTCCTGCCTTGTTTACATGGTGTTAAGAATAGTCAACAGCAATTGTTCAGCACTCAGTGTGGAAAGTCGCACACATCACTTTCTCTTTACAAAGCCCTGTGAGGTGGGTAGTACTATTCTCCCCATGTTACCGGTGAGGAAACAGGCTTACGTACACCCAGGGTCACACAGCTAGGGGGCGACAGAGCCAGAATGGGTCTGTTTGATCTCAGAGCCCAGTCTCTCCACTGCTGAGCACTAAGTGAAAGGGAAATAACCATCCCTTGATCTGGTTCTTTGAGTGTCCACAGACTCCGCTTTTGAAATAGAAAGACGGTGGAAGAGCAGAGGCCATGGGGATCGCCCACTCACCCTGATCACAGTCCCGGCAGAGCCCCGGGGACCCAGCGGTGTTGGTGGCTGCCTGGCATCACTTTCAGTGTCCCTGTCCTGGGTACCGTCCTGTCACAGTCTTGCTTATCCGGTATGGTCCTCAGCTCTAGGTGGAAAGTAACAGCAAGGACCTCCCCCAGCTGTGCAAGCCCAGAGCAAAGCCACAGGTGGTCTATGGGAGCAGTGAGTGAAAAAGGAGAGGTGGAGTTGTCAAAGCTGCCTCCAGGCCTCAAGGCTACACGTAAGGGAGGGACTTTCCTACTCTGTGCAGCTTGGCCTCTGCAAGGGCCGGGGGACGTGCCACGCAGAGCGACCCTGGTGGAGTCAGCTGGAGATTTGCAGACACGGGACAAAGTCTGCGTCTGCATTCACACGTGCAGGGTCAGCATGAGGAAGGTGGCTCAGATAGGGTCTGAGAGGTCTCGGGTAGCCGAGCCAGGCCCACGAGTGCAAGTTCCAGGCTGGCCCTTCCCTTGGAGGAGATGGGGTTACTCCTTCTGGGTGTCCACGCAGAGGAAGAGAAACTGCTAGGTAGGAGTATTGAGAAGCGGGATCAGACAGTGGAGAACCTCTAAATGCTCTTCCCACCTGGGCGCCTAAACTCAGTTCTTTACCTTCTGCCTTTCATGGTCTGGGGAGAGGGAGGCCTGGGCCCTGCCTGCGGCTGTAACCCAGCAAAGACCATCTTCATCAAATTGAGCATTTGCTTTCCCATTGTGGGCCCCCTTCCACTTCCATTCTAGATTCATGCCCATCCCTTATGCTGTGCGTCATCCTGAAGGCCTGGAGGTGAGGGAGGGGAGGTGGACAGGTGCCTGGATCTGTGAGCATACCTGGGATGGCGGGGGCGGGGGGGGGAGGTGCTGCCCTAAGAACACAGGAAGAGGTCAGAGAGAGGCTGACTCACTCATGTTCTGTAGCCAAGTTGCTCTGGGGTGTTTCGCCTCCCACACCTGCTTCTCCCCTCACCCTGGACGCCTGTTTGTCTACCTCATCCTAAGCTAACACCTCAAAGCCAAGAGGAAATCAGACTCCCCCCGCCCAGTCCCCAGCAGAGTCGGCCTCAGGAAGGGGGATCAGCGAATGGGTTGAGCTGGGCTCAGGTTCATATGGGAACCCAACAGGGTTTTTTGAGAAACAGGTTAGCTGGGCCCATGTGTCTGAGTATAAGTATTTCTCTCCTGGACCTCGACCAGCACGGCTAGAGAGCAGGCACGAGTCCTGAGTAGGGGCGATGGGGGATTGAGGAAAAAGAAAGAGACAGACACAGAGACAGTAGGGAAAGCTGGGACCGGGTGGGACAGCTGGCCCTCTGGTGCAGCACATGTATTTAATACAGTATTATTCCAGGAAGTTTTACTAGAGTTTAAGACAAAGGAAATTATGTGAAGTCATGGTTAAAGATCAAGCTGTAGTTCTTCATTCTTGTGGCTTCATTGTAATTGTCACTCCTGGCTGAGCCCGGGTAACTGCGTCCGTTCCTTGTGCCTGGCTGAACTTAGATAATGAAACTCACCCCCTGGCACCTGAGCCCTGTTTCCAGGACGTGGCTCTGCTGACGCCACTGGACTCAGCTGACAATAATCAAAGAAATGCGCAAGGAGCGGCCGGACCCATTCTGCAGGGCCACTGAAGCTCCACAAACAGAGAGACGCCTGTGCCTTCCATCTGAAGAGGTGGTTCAAGTCTGCGTTTTCCAGTCCCGGGTTGTGGCTTGAATGCCTTTAGTTTGTAAAACTGTCTCCAGATAACTCGGCTGCACACCCTCAGAGCCCGTGATGTTGGGGAGGAGGAAGCGGCAGCGTCTCCCGCTCAGGCCTGTGTCTCCCTCCAATGGCAGCAGGAGGTGAAAGAGCCTAATGAGGGCTTTGGTTTCCAGTCGCATCACTTAGTCCCTCAGAACCTCCGTGTCTTCACCCAGAAGATAGGGGTCATCATGGGACATAGTTCCTGAGTTCAGATGGCCGGGGCCCTGCTCCGTCTCTCCTTGTGGGCCTAAGTCTCTGACCTCGTGACTAATGCCACTGATTCGGGTCCTTCCAGAGTCGACGGTCAACCTTGCTGTTCCTCCCACGGTGAAGCTGGAAAATGGGAGCTCAACCAATGTCAGCATCGCCCTTCAGTAAGTGCCCAGGCCCAGAGCTGCCCTCGGCCCAGCTCATTGCCCCACGGCCGGCTCCGGCCCTTCATATCTCAAGTGTGATGCTCGTGCCTCTTCGCTTTCAGAGAAGCCAGAGGAAGAGAGGCCCCAGCCCTGGGCTGCAGACCGAGGTCCCGGAGTCTCTCTTTCCCCACTCACAGAGCCCTTGTTTCCGGGGGGAGGAGCAGGAAGGGGCTTCTCCCCAGTCATGGAGCCTTTTCCCCAGCCGAAAAGAGTCCTTGAGTGGCCAGCAGTTGATGCCAGACTTGAGAGTGGCTCTTCCAAGGCTCTAAGTATTTGAGGAGAGCCCTGAGGTCAGGGGTAAGGAGCTGAGCACTCGTTAGATCACTTTCTAAAGCAGAAGGGACTCCATCTGTGGATCCCGTTTGTGAGACCCTCACACTTAGCCTCCACTGAGAGTCTGTCTTGCTGACCTCTGCTGGGTCAGTCATGAGGCTGCCGACCGAGTTCAGACTGTGCTGAGAGCCTCCCTCTTCTGCATCCTTCACTGCTTCCCCCTGCACCTGCCTCCCAGTCACATGGATCCTGTAGAGGAAGGTCTGGAGCCCTGTCCTTTCTCTCTCCCCCTCTCCCTTTCCTCACCCCTCCTGGGAAGTCTGTTCTCAGCCACAGCTTTGGTACCAAGGCTCCCCAACAAACCTACATTCCGTCTATAGCCCGGCTGCTTGCACCCAGACACCTGGTGAATCTGACATGTCATCCCCTCACCACAGCTCTCCCCTCTCCAGAACCCTGGAGTGGCTTTCCACAGCCTTCTAAACTAACGCCGGGCCTCTCAGTGCAGACCTGAGCCCCCTGGGCTGCCCAGACATACCTCATGGCTTTCTGGGGACACAGTGCTCCCTGCTCAGACCTGAGCCTCTCCGAAGCCTTTCCCACCAGAGCAGGTGTCATCGTCCGGTCGGCCTCTGGACACCTTATTTGGCATTCACAGCCAGTTTCACACCTTCTTGTGGTCTCAGTCAGCACCAGTAGGACATCTTTTCCTCTGATAAAGATAGAAAGCTCCTGCCTGGCCGGTATGGCTCGGTGGGTGAGCGTTTACCTATGAACCAGGTAGTCACGGTACAATGCCTGGTTTGTGGGCTCCATCCCTCGTAGGGGGTGTGCAGGAGGTGGCCTATCAATAATTCTCTCTCATCATTGATGTTTGTATCTCTCTCTCCCTCTCCCTTCCTCTCTTCATCTCTGAAATCAATAAAAATATATATTTCTAAAAAAATAGAAAACTCCTAAGGAGCAGGGAGCCCACCTTCTCTCCCCTTAGAATGAGCACATAGCACTTCCTCACCCTAACTGCTTGAGAAATGACAGGCCCCGTGGGAAGTCCAGAGGTGGGTTGAGATCGCACAGTGTCCCACTCTGCACTAGTAATCAGACTCTTGTCCCCCACAGGCATCCCCTAAATGCAACCTTGGTGATCACTTTTGAAATCACATTTTATTCAAAAAACATCACTATCCTTGAGCTGCCGGATGAAGTAAGTAATGAACCTTAACTGGTGGGTAGAGAACTGCTGGGTAACAAAACACATTTTAATTGAGTGCTTCTGGAAGTGGGCCACCTGGTTTATAGGCCGTGGGCTGCCCCCGTCCCATCCCTCTAAAAATCTCTGATTTTGGCTTTGTTGGTCTCCTTGAGGATGGGCGTCTTATGCTGTGTAGACGGAATTAGGAAGGCGATGGTAAGAAATGTAAGGCAGAAAATGTTTCTGTGAATGTAGAAGAAATTCTTAAGGTAGTTTTCTAAGACTTTGCTACTCAAAGGGTGTTCAAGGCCTAGCAGCATTGTCCCTGCTGGAAACTTTTTAGAAATGCAGAACTCCCGGGCCCCGTGCCAGATCCACTGATTCAAAATCTGCACATGAGCATGATCCCTGGATGATTTGAGTCCACATTAAGGTTTGCAAAGCACTGTTCTGAGATCCCATTGGTTGAGTGTTATTTCCAAAACCCAGTGCTAGAGTCTGTCTGGTATTACAGCGATAACTATTCATAGCCCTATGCCTTTGTCTGTTAGTAAACACCCTGCTTCTGCCTTACTAAGGATTTGAGCCAATTACTGATAAATTAGATAAAAAACATCAATGGAGAGGCAGTATAAAGTAAACGAGGGTTTTAACAAAAAAACAGACAAGATAAATGGAGGGATGAAATTGGCCATAAGGCATGCCACGAGGCCCTGTGTGGTTGTAGAAATGGGCTGCAAACTGGCCCTGAGCCCCTTAGCAAGCAGACCATGTGGAAGCATGGGCTTCCTGTGAGAAGGGAATCTCAGCTCATCCCATGGTGAACATCACACATCATTGGACCCAACTTCTCCCGCCCCAGGGTATCAGGCCTGCTGCGGGCTAAGAAAAGCCAGTGGTTCTAACAGCAGGTCCTGGCATTCAGCTCTCTGAGGTCTGGCTTGATCCACAGATGGCTGGCTGGGGAGAGAAAGGGAGCCGTCCCATGTTCCCTCAGAGATGAGCCAGGGGTAGGCCCAAGGGCAGAACCACGTTCTGCTCAGAAAGTCTAGCATAAGACATCGGTGTATGGGGGTTCCAGTTGGCTGGTTGGTGGTGTTTCTCCCTTTTGTTAGTAAGCTCCCGGAAGGCGGGGAACCCTGTGTGATCTGTCCCCACATTCCCTAGTGCATAGTCTGCAGCGGGGCACTCAGGTCCCAACAAATACATGGCACTGGATCGAATTCAGTTTTCCTATAGGTTGTGGTGCCTCCCGGAGCGACAGAGTCCTCTTTTCAAGTGACATCTCGAAATGTGGGACAGATTACTGTTTTTCTGCACGAAAACCATTCCAGCCAAACCGGGTAAGCTGGGGTTTAAGTGGTGAGAAGAAAGGCAGTGCTGACCCGTGGGGGTTTCTCTCGGGAGCCCCATTTCAGCTCATCCTGGCCTCCAAATCCTTTCCAGCCCAAGGATACGCTTCTTGGTGATCCGCAGCAACGTCGTCAGTGTCATAAACCAGGTGGTTGGCTGGATCTACTTTGCGGCCTGGTCCATCTCCTTCTACCCGCAGGTGATCATGAACTGGAGGCGGAAAAGGTAATCTGCTGAGCTGTACGCTCGGGGTCGTTTGGTGCCCGTGTGACGGGCATTCCCCCGAGGCAGTCGCTAGCACGGTTCAGCCCGTCCCCCTCTGCCTATCTCCTTTCTGCCCTTTCTAGAAAGCTGTTGAGGTGAGAGCGCCAAGAGCCCGTGGTGGCACTTGTCCTGCTGGGCAGTTGGTCTCTCGCCCAGTTTAGCTCCTCTCTGTGAAAGCAACACAATGGGGCTTCTCGGTGAAGGGAGGATGGGCTGAGTGGGGGCGACGTCCCCCCAAATATTCTCTTATCTCGGTCCGTCCAGCCCTGGAGGAATTAAAGTCAAGCTGTGCTACAGTACCGGAGGTGGATCCTTCAGCCTTGGAGATTAAACCTTCCCACCTTGATTATAAAAACAAAGAGGGAGGCGAGGCCAGGTTATGGGTGTAGGAAGACCCTGAACTCATCTCCTCCCACAGACATACTAGGAATATACATTACATATAGAGCAGTTCCTGCTCAAAAACTGAGGGCCTAGCCCTAGCCGATTTGACTCGGTGGACAAAGCATTGGCCTGTGGACTGAAGGGCCCTGGGTTCAATTCCGGTCAAGGGCACATGCTTGGTTTTGAGCGCAATCCCCAGTAGGGGGTGTGCAGGAAGCAACCCATCAATGATTCTCATCATTGATGTTTCTATCTCTCCCTCTCCCTTTCTCTCTGAAATCAATAAAAATATGTTAAAAAAATAAAGAGAACTGAGGGCCTATTGAACAGCTTCTGCACAACAAAGGACAGAGGGACCACATACAGAAGAGTAGGAGAGATGGAGACATGGTAACGAAGGGCAACCCATCTCCCACACGGAGGCCTGTAGCAGGGAGGGATGTTACCCAGGGTCCTGTGCGAGGACTCACCCATCCTGGGGCACAGCAAAACTCGTTTTAAAGGCACCTAGACTATATGTGGAGGAAATACATTTAAATTGCATTTCTATACACGAATAACAATGTTTCAGAAAGAGAAATTAAGAAAATCCTATTTACAGTTGCATCTAAGAAATTAAAATACCTAGGAATAAATTTAACCAAGGAGGTGAAAGATCTGTATTCTGAAAACAGACATCAATGAAAGAAATCGATGAAGATACAAATAATAGAAAGATATACCATGCTCACAGATTGGAAGAATTAATATTGTTTTAATGTTCACTCTTACCCAAAGCAATCGCAGATTCGATGCAATCCCCATCAAATTACCAAAGGCATTTTTCACAGAACTACAACAAGGAATCCTAAAATTGGTATAAAACCACAAAGACCCCAAATAGCCAAAACAATCTTGAAAAAAAAGAGGTATCACATTCCCTGATATCAAACTATACTACAAGGCTGTAGTAATCAAAACAGCATGGTCCTGGCACAAAAACAAACACAGAGATCAATGAACTAGAATAGAGAGCCCAGAAATAAACCCACACATACACAGTCAATCTATAACAAGGGAGTTAGGAATATACAATGGGGTAAAGTCAGTCTCTTCAATAAATGACATTGGGGAAACTGGACAACTACCTGCAAAAGAATGAAACTGGACACTATCTTACAGCATTTTGATTAAAGACTTGAATGTAGTAAGACCTGAAACCATAAAACTAGAAGAAAACATGGGCAGTAAGCTCTTTGATATCAGTCTTAACATTTTTTTTGGATATGTCTTCTCAGACAAGGGCAACAAAAGCAAAAATAAACAAATGGAATTCCATCAAACTAAAAAGCTTTTTGTATAGCAAAGGAAACCAACAAAACAAAAAGGCAACCCACTGAATGGGAGAAGATATTTGCAAGTCATATATCTGATAAGAGGTTAATAGCCAAAATGTACAAAGAACTTATATAAGTAAGTATCAAAATAAGTAAGCTACTCGATTAAAAAGTGGGTAGAGGACTTGAATAGACCTTTTTTCAAAAGAAGGCATACAGATGGCCAACAGGCACATGAACAGATGCTCAACATCACTACCAGGGAAATGGAGTTCAAAAACCCCAAGATAGTACCTCACACCTGTGAGAATGGCTATCATTCGAAAGTCAAAAAATAAGTGTTGTAAAGGATGTGGAGAAAAGATACACTAGTGGCAGTTTAAAATGATGAAGCCACTGTGGAAAACAGTATGGAAGGTCCTCAAAACATTAAAAATAGGACCACCATGTGATCCAGCAATTCTACTGGGGATTTATCCAAAGATGACAGAAACACTAATTTGAAAAAATATATGCACCCCTGAGTTCAGTGCAGCATCATTTGCAATATGGAAGCAACCTGAGTGTCCATTATAGACAAATGGGTAAAGGAGATGTGGTACATATATACAATGGAACATCACTCGGCCATAATAAAGAATGAAATCGTGCCATTTTCAACAGCACGGATGGACCTAGAAGGTGTATGCTAAGTGAAATAGAAAAAATAAATATTGGATGATTTTATTTATAATATGAAATCTAAAAACAGAAACAGACTCATTGGTATAGGTAACAAACTGGTGGTTACCAGAGCGGGGTAGTGGGGAGTAGGCGCCATAGGTGAACGGGATGAAGAGGTACAAACTTCCAGGTGTGAAATAAATAACTCATGAGGGTGTGAGGTATAGCACAGGGAATATAGTCAATAATATTGTAATAACTTTGTACAGTGACAGGTGGTAACTAGACCTATTGTGGGGATCATTTTGTAATGTATATAAATAACAAATCGCTATGGTGTATTTCTGAAATGAAAAGGATATTGTGTGACAACTATACATCCCTGGGAGGAAAGAAGGACAAAGTGGGCCTGCGATTGCGTCTTCGTGCAGCAAGGACACAAGCTTTCCCACAATCACCTCGCCATGTGGGCCTCTTGTGGGGCTGCTGAGCAGGGCGCCAGGGAGGGGAGGCACCTCCTTTCTGCAGGAGGCCCCAAGCTTCCCTCGGGGGCCAGGACTTGAGGCAGGAGGAACCTGGTTCCCAAGAGGGTGGGATTGAGTGGCATCGACTGTGGCATGAAGGGGGTCCCAAGGCCAGTGCTCCACCAGGCCCTCCTTCCCGTGTGCTGGGGGCTCTTTCCCCTCCCCTCCCCTGCCTTCACTGGCCGTCTCACCTGCCCCGTCTCCATCTCCCCTCCCACAGTGTTGTTGGTCTGAGCTTCGACTTCATTACCCTGAACCTGACGGGCTTCGTGGCCTACAGCGTGTTCAACGTGGGCCTCTTGTGGGTGCCACACATCAAGGTATGGCCCTGCCCGCCCACCACCGCCCAGCCCAAGCAGTTCCTGGCCTGGCTGCCCCTCACTCAGCTTTGTCACCCCCCTCAACAGGAGCAGTTTTTCCACAAATACCCGAACGGAGTGAACCCTGTGGAGAGTAACGACATCTTCTTCAGCCTGCACGCCGTGGCCCTCACCCTGGTGGTCCTGGTGCAGTGCCTCTTGTACGAGGTGAGAGATGGGATGGCTCCTGCCCGCTGTGGCTGCCAGGCAGCACCCACCACCACCACCTGCTACCCACACCTGCTGTTTCACTACAGAGACACAGAGACCCTCAGAAAGGTCACGTGTTTGATCGCTCAGCATCTGATTGATGATTGGGCCAAGATAATAGGCCAGGCACAGGGATCACAGCACGAGCCCAAGTTCTTGTCCCCTCACCCCAGGTCTGGAGTGAGGGACAGAGAGAGGCATGATGATGGCCTAGCAGGCGAGAGCTGAGGGGAGGGGAGAGCATGGCCCAGCCAGCGAGGAGGGGGAAGGAGGGCGTCAGGAATTTGTGTTTACTGTGGTCCATGGGGTGAGTAATGTTCCTGTGGCCATGGGGAAGAGGGACAGGGTGGGGCATCTCCAGGTGGGGCACCAACTGTGAAGGCCGAGGGGCAGTGAGAGCCACCATGAGCCGGTGGAGGTAGCTGGGGTTCAGTGTGAGGAGGAGGCTCACAAGGGCCCCGAGAGGTCCTGGGGGGTCTGGACTCAGCCGCGTTGGGCCATGTGTCTGGTCGCTGACGTGGTGTTTTCTTTCACTTCCCCGTGGGCGCACCACTTCCCTCTCAGAGTTCCCTTCATACACGCAAGGCCTGCCATGCTGCTTGGGCCCCACCTTCTCGAACCTTCCAGGTTTTCTTACTCTTTGCTGTGGAGCTTGGGCGAAGGAGCCTTCTTTGGGGAAGGGGAAGGGGAAGGGGAAGGGTGGGGACAGATTCCAGAGTGGCTCCCTCTCTGCATCATGGAATGAACAATCCTGGGCTGGGATGGTGTTGGGTTCCATCCCCAACATTCTTCGTTCCTGGGGGGCTCTGGGAGGCACCCAGTTCTGCATTGTGGAAACAAGAAGCAATTGGGCTCTGGAAAGTCCAAGAAGGACTGAACTAGAGACCCCGATAGTGACAAGAGCATTGCCCCCACCCACGCCCACCTCCCACTTCCCCCCTCTCATCCCCAGCGCGGCGACCAGCGGGTGTCCTGGCCCGCCATTGGCTTCCTGGTGCTCTCGTGGCTCTTCGCGCTCGTCATCCTGATTTTGGCTGCAGTCGGGGTAACCACGTGGCTGCAGTTTCTCTTCTGCTTCTCCTACATCAAGCTCGCGGTGACACTGGTCAAGTACTTTCCGCAGGTACTTCTGGGGCCTTCCTTCCCTTCCATGTGGCCACCGGGGTGAGGGGGTGAGATACAGGCCACCGGTCCTGTCCTGGCTTCGGGGAGGACCAGGCACAGGAAGCCTCAGCGGGAGCCATGGGCCCAGCAGGATGGGACCGGGTGAAAGCTGGCCACACCGCCGCCTGCTCTTCTCTGGTGCCAAAATCTCACAAAGACTTCAGCGGAGACTGAGCTCACACTCAGCTGAGAGTCAGGGGTGGTGCAGGTCTCTCCCTCCCAACCTTCCTAGCGGCTTCAGTTCTGCCCCATTACCACAGCCAACAGCCCTGAAAGATCAGGTGGGAGGAGGAACCCACCACTGTGACCTCCACTCCCATCCAGGCCTTCCTTGCGGGCCCTCAGCAGCCTCCTTCGAGCACTCAGACAGGCCTCTGCAGACCCAGGGACTTAGAGTCAAGCATGCCTGCCCCATTGCTGGAGTGGCCGGGGACAGCATCGCTTATGACATAAGTGCCAACTGCAGACTCCACTTACAAGTGGAGGCCTTGTTCTCACCTCGTTCTCTGTGGAGAAGCCCCTTTTCAGCTTCCCCAGCACAAGGAACCTCATGCCCGTGGGCTCAGGAAGGAGAACGTTTTGGCCAGAGTCAAGGCCAGTCTCCTGGGGAGCCTGAAACAGAGCCAGACCCTGAAGGATAAACAAGACTCAGTTCTGTGGACAGAAGAGGGGGAATTCCAGGCTAGGGGCAGCTTACACAGCCCGCAGGCAGGAAAGCGCGGAGGCAGCAAGGACACCTGGCAGGCCGAGCAGTATTGAGCTAAAGGAAGGTGTGGCCAGGCACCAGGGGCTTGGGAAGAAGGCTTTGGGGTGGGGGCAGGTCTTGGGGGAAGTGGGGCCTGGGTCCCTGACTGTGGGAAAGCTTGGGGCTGGGAAACCTGGGAGGCAGGAGTCCCAATTTGGAGACGTTTGAAACTGTCCAAGACTGGAGAGGTGGCAGCAAGTATGGAGAGGGTGGGAGAGGACAAAAAAGGGGACCTGGCTGATGGCTGACTGGGAGAAGACCCCTCCAGAGGCCTAGCAGAGGAACCCGGAGGGTGCTGGCAGCAGCGGGACGGGGTGTCCAGTAGATCCGCCCACTAGACCTGGGAAGCCTGAGCCAGAGACCCCGGCGCCCAAGTAGGGCTGAGGCGGGAGGTAAGCCCACTCTACAGCTGGAGAAACCAAGGCTAGGAGAACGCCCCAGGCAACGGGCGCCAGTGGTGGAGCTGGTGTTCCAGACCAGGCGGTTCTCCTAGCCCGGGTCGCAAGCACAGCATGGAGTCCAGGCTGAGGGGGGAGTCTTCATGGGAGATGAGGAGGAAATCCGAGTGGCTGGAAAACCACAAAAGGGCTTTGTCCTGGAACGGGGCGGGGGGGGGGGGGGGGGGGGGGGCAGAGGGCCCTGCTCACTGTGTGTGCGAATGACACCCCAGGACCACCCAAGCTGTTCTCCGCCAAGCCTTGTCAGAGCCCAAAGGTCACCGTGTTCTTTGGAGCTGAGGCTGGAGCACACGAGTGGGAGGAATTAGAGCCGCTCTTGTCTGGAGTGGCCGTCACGAGGCTCATGAGGCAGCCACCCAGCCCCCTCACCGCCCTCCATGTCTTTGTCTGGCTGCCCAGGCCTACATGAACTTTGTCTACAAGAGCACCGAGGGCTGGAGCATTGGCAACGTGCTTCTGGACTTCACTGGGGGCTGCTTCAGCCTCCTCCAGATGTTCCTCCAGTCCTACAACAATGGTGAGAGCTCCACCCCCCAAGCCTGCCCCACGGCTTGGGAATCCAAGCAGTCCCAGCCCCTAGGTCCCCCCGGGGGCATCTGCAAGGGCAGGGTTGGTGGTTTCCTGGACAGGTGAGGACCCCCACCCTCCACAACCCCGGGAGCTGCCAGCCTAAAACTAGATTCTGTCCCCTCTGGCGAACAGACCATTGGACACTGATCTTTGGAGACCCAACCAAGTTTGGACTCGGCATCTTCTCCATCTTCTTCGACATTGTCTTCTTCATCCAGCACTTCTGCTTGTACAGAAGGAAACCCGGGTATGAGCAGGTGAACTAGCACCCAGGGCACCAGTGTCAGTGGCCAGGGCCCTGTGCCCAACCAGGAGGCTGGAGAGCGGCCTGGAGTGCAGGGCTGGCTCGGTGTGCAACATCGGAGAAGCGTTCTCTTCCTCAGGGCCAAACACCGTAAACGGGAACCAGCCTGCCTTTGTCCAGGACTTTCCAGGGCCGGGGAGAAACCTCCCTCTGAGACAGACGCCTGACTCTGCTCTGAGATTAAAAGGCTGGCTGCTGGCGGCCCCTCGGGTCTTACTGGCCAGTCACCTGGCCCCCCTGCGACTTGATGCTGCCATTTCTATTTTCTTTAAGGCTTCAGGCAGCACCCACAGGTTCTGAGAGCCATGCCAAGCAGGACTGGATGTGGAGCTGGGATCAGGCCTTGCCTCAAGCAACCAGTGTTTCTGGGAGCAGCTTGAAGGACTGAACTTGCAGCTTTGGTGCCACTGCTGTCCCCAGAGACCAAGCTGCCAGGTGCTGTGGCCAGTGGACTGAGGGGTGCTGTGCTGGTGCTGGTGGCAGAGGGGCTGGGACTTTGGGGTTAGGCCTTGGGGTCCCTTCTCTGAGTCTGAACACCCTTCCTGACACTTATTCTACATAACCCAGCTTCCACGACTGCAGGCACAGGCGGCCCAGGCCAGCGCCTAGTAAAGAAACAGTATTTCTGGGTCTTGAGGTGCCCAGCACCCTGTGGTTCTGAACTGGGCTCACTCCCAACACCCTGTGGCTCTTTATCACACTAACACCCCTTTTGGCTTTTTGGTAGGGATGTTTTGGAAGTGAGTGGCTGTCTGCCTACCTCCACTTTCCAGTCAGGGGCCCACGGGAAACCCTCAGCTGCTCCTTCCCGTGTCTGGATACAGGACACACACACACTCACACTCACTCATTCCGTGCCTTAGAGGCCTGTTGGACCCGCCAAATGGTGAGCTCCCCTGGAGAAGGGCAGGCCTGTCTTCCCTCACTTCCCCCAGACCTGAGACTCGCCAATTTGGGGCTGTTCAGTAGCCTCGGAGGACTTGAGACCACCTCACATAAGACCCATGGGCCAACCCTGATCCCAAATCCCCTTCCCTCCAAACCCAACCAGTTGACACCAGATGGCAGCCTCTGGAAACATGCCTTGTACATGCCTTGAGATTGTCTATCCACTCTCCAACTTTTTACTACAAGTTCAATGAGGGGCCTGTATCCTGGATTAAAACCCATTTCCTTTTGTGCGCTGAGCATTTGCCAGATGCAGGTGTGTTGGCTTCACAACCAAGTCCTTGGGGCTTAGGGAGATGGCCTCCCAAGGTGACCACGTGCCGACCTGGCACTTCATCAGGGGACCTGCTTGGGTAGTGCCAGACGCCTGCCTGCTCAGGGCCAGGTAGGTCCCACGGGTCCCACACCTGCATTCCCAGGGGCACGCTGCTCAAGCTTTGGTGGTGAGCAGGGGTTGGGTGAGGTCTTAAAGGGCACACCACCACTGGGAGGGATCTGTTTCCAGATTCTTCATCAATCCAGGGGTAAAAATACCAAATAATTTAGGCTCTTGTTTCCCCAAAGCAGAGATTGCAGCCTGACCAAGTATGCACACCTGTTTTATTTGGGCCACCCAGTATGTTACCAGGTGCCACACTTTAAAAGTGGGAGATTTCAAAAATCTGATTTGTCAGTGGGTCCATGAGTTGGCAACAATTCCCAGAGCTGGTGGTGCAGCCCATGGTGGGCCAGCCAGAGGCCTGGAGGGCTCCAGGCACCCCATTTTGTCAGGTGGCAGCCTCTGGAAACATTTGGGGTTGCATCCTGGCTGTGATCAACTGAGTGCTCTTAAGAGCCTTAGGGGGAGGGTACTTTTCCCATGAACCCCTTGGTCTTCATGAGGCTCCTCCTGGGTGGGGACTGAGACCCGATTCACAAGGGAAGTTGGGTGAAGGTGGGTGTGGCCAGGCCAAGCCCATGTCCTATGGGCCTAGAAACAGTGGGGCTTCTTCCCCGAGTAGCCAGGGCCAGGTCCGCCGACCTTACAAAGCTGTCCTCGTAATCCACCCCCAAGTACCCCAGCCCTGCCTGCACCTTAGCAAAGACCCCTGTGAATCCCAGCTCTGTTTATTGGGCACAAGGTGTGTGTGTGTGTGGGGGGGGGGATTCATACTGCCCCATTTCCACAGTAACCAAAATCAGGTTCTCTAATTTGCTGAGTCATTCCCAGATTGAATTAGTAAGCTAAATTCAAAGTAGAACCGGCATCTCCAGATAGTAAGATAAAAACCCTTTGTATCAAAGTGATTAAAAAAGTACAAAAGTTAAACAGGCATAGAGGAGATTGGCAATCTTGAAAAATGCCCTCAAAAGTCAGCCTCAAACCTCATCTAAATCTTGTAAGCTGGTGAACCCTGGAAGGCTAGCGCCCCTCGGAGGAGTGGGGGAGCGATGGGTGAACTGAGCCTGCTGGCTTCCATGCTGGCAGACTTCTGCTGCCTCTGAAGTGTCGAATCCCCTCTGAGCAACGGGAATGCATGGGGCACAGGCACTTTGGAGCTGAGACAGAGGGCAGAGCTGGCCCACCAGGCGTTCTGCTTTGCGGCCGCTCTCAGGAAGTGGGGGCCCTGCTCCCCTGGGCATTGCTGAGACCAGGCAGCAGGGTCTGGGGGCTGAACTTGTGGTCACTACAAACTGACTACAACTCAGCTCCAGGCCATTGTTTCCAGTCCTCGGTGACCAAGGGAGGGCTGGTCCCAGAGCCTCAGGCCACTGGTGAGAGGGGAAGGCAGGCCAGTCAGGCCTCTGGGACCAGCTCTTGCCCTTCGGAGTGGGCGCCCAGCACTCAGCAGGAGCAAGGACGAGGGGCAGACTGTGGAAGTAGTGTCACTGTACAAGGAGGCAGCAGGCACACGTCGGGACCTCGGCGGGCTGCTAGGACAGCATGGACTGCTGCACGGCCTTCTGCAGCGACTGCCGCGTCACCAGCAGGCGCACCACCTCCTCCGAGCGCTTGGTGAGCCGCTTCCGGGCCTGGTCGTGTGTGACCATGGTCATGTCCCAGCCGTTCACCTGACCCAGGGAGAAAATACAGCCACCTCAGCTCCCCACCCTCTGGGATCTGGAAGTAGGATGGGGTCTGGGGAGCCTGGGTTACCCAAAGAGGCCCCAGGCGGGTGACCCCTGGATAGGGGATGCCAAGCACCAGTTGCCACACACAGAAGAGAGCCAGCTTCCTCTGGGGCAAGGCCAGCGTGGGCTCCGAGATGGCTGGGGTGAGTCTCCCAGGAGGCAGGGGCAGCCTCAGCCCCACTCCCACATGCTTCAGCCCCTCCAACCCAAGCCTTGTTTTCCTCGTTTGGCACTTCTGTTACCTGCATGATCTTGTCTCCAATCTGTAGCCCAGCAATTTCAGCAGGGCCTCCTTCCGATACCCGTGTGACATAAATGCCCTGAAAACAGACAGCCCACGTCAAGCCCTGGGTTCACTGGACTGGCCCCTTATCCACAGAGCAAAGTCCAGTAGGCATACGCCCAGCTGTCCATCTGTCTATCCCTGCACTGAGCCTCCTTCCAGCCCCCACCCCCAGGCACAGGCTGTGCCAAGACAGCCAAGGGGATAGTTGGCTGCCCCAGGGATGCTCCAGCCCCTGCTGCTCCTGGGCTCTGGGTAAACGGGCCTTCCTCCGGCTGGGCAGCCCACTCCTCACTCCCACCCCTATTTATTCCCACCAGATCACTTCTTAGACCTTCTTAGAGGGGACTGCTGGCGAGAGACTAGGTCTGCTCCTTCCACAAAGGCCCGGGAAGCAGAGACCCACCATCTCAGGCCTCTGCTGCACGGAGAGGCCCCAGGACTCTGGTCCTCACCTTATCCGTCTTGTCTTCTGAGAAAGGATTCTGGGAGGGATCCTGGTCAATTCCACCTCCAATGCTGAAGCCCAGGATTAAATTCTCACCTTGACGCAGCTTATGAATTTCAACTCTTTGCTGGCAAAGAAAAGAATGAGTTGGGGGTGAGTAGAGAACAAATCTGGTCTGTATCTCCCACAGCCACCCCAGGCTACTGGAACAGCGCAGCCATGCCAGGAGGGTGGGGACCAGGACCCTCTGCAGAAATCCAGCTGGTCACCAGCCTGGGAGGCCGGGGGGTTGAGACTCGACTCGGCCACATCAACTCTCCCACATCACACTCTGTCCCAACCTCTCTCCCCTTCCTCTGTCTCAGGCATCAGCCTTAGTCAACAGGTGCTCTCAGCCCCGGTTGCTATGGTTGCTACGGATGGGGGGGCTGTATCCCAAGGGAGGGATCACTCAGGGCAGAAGGGGTCAGGCCCTAAAAAAACTGCAGGCAGATTGCCGAGGCAGCCCAGGTCAGGGCAACACAGGATGCTCAGGAAAAGTGGAGATCAAACTCACACAGGAAGGAGAGGAGGGGCTGTCCTGGCCAAGGGAATAGGAGCAGAGGCTTGAAGGTGCCATACATAAAGGTCCATGGAACCAGGGTGTACAGCGCAGGACCGGAACTGGGAGGTGAGAAGAGGCTAAGAGGCTGGGGCCAGGCAAGAAGGCCCTGGAGACTGGGCCCCAGGGAGGGTCTTTTCCCTAAGCCCCAGGACCTGCTCTTGTGCAGTGGAGGAGGTGGAGGAGAGTCCTAGGGTTCTCCTACCATATCTGGGGCTGTGGTCCCCAGCTGTTCCAGGCTCCTTTCAAAGCCCTCAGCAGACATGCTCCAGTCACCAAATACTGGAATCAGATCAGATCACACCACTCCAAAAGGTGACTTGATCTGGACCTGAGGGAGTGACCAGGTCGCTGTGACCTGATCTTCATTCTGGGCCCACTGGAGCGCTCGAGAGTTGGGAAGTAGGGCTGGTTGTGATCGGGTTAGATGCTAGAATGACCACTTGGGTAGTAGGGAATGGATTCCTCTTAGAGGTGGGATGTAGAGGCCAGGGGCCATGAACTACTTGTAAAGTGACATCAGTAGACTTGAGGGCTGTTCATAGCACAGAGGAGTCAAGGGGAGCCTCTAGCCACCTGGCCTGGCTGAATACAACCATCTCATGTTGAGTTTGAGTGCCAGGAGCCATTCAGGCAGGTATCCAGAAGGCAGATGGGCCTGTGGAGCCAGAGTTCCCAGGGGCCAAAATGGTTTCAATATTCTCAAGATGTTAACTACACCCGGCCAGCGTGGCTCAGTGGTTGAGCATCGACCTATGAACCAAGAGGTCAGGGTTCCATTCCCAGTCAGGGCACATGCCTGGGTTGTAGGCTCGATCCCCAGTGTGCGGGGTGCGGCAGGCAGCTGATCAAGGATTCTCTCTCATCATTGATATTCCTATCTCGCTCTCCCTTTCCTTCCTCTCTGAAATCAATAAAAATATATTTAAAAAAAAAAGATAACTACATGGAAGATGACAAGGGCCAGGGAGGAAGCCTCTCCCACCCATCCCTAGTCAAACACACCCCACCCACCATGTTCAGACATGTGTTAGAAGAATTGGGAGGTCATGGTCCTACAGCTTGGAGGAAGGCCCAGGGACCAGCCATGACACGTTAGAGGGGGGAGCAAGAGCATAACCCCTGAGGCCCACCAGGCCTAGATCCTCATACCCTAGGTCCTCCAGGCCTGCTCCAATACATACCTTTGACCCACCTTCAAGGTAAAAAAGTACAGAAAAAATAAAAAAAAAAAAGTGCAGCCGAAACCGGTTTGGCTCAGTGGATAGAGCGTCGGCTTGCGGACTGAAAGGTCCCAGGTTCGATTCCGGTCAAGGGCATGTACCTGGGTTGCAGGCACATCCCCAGTAGGAGATGTGCAGGAGGCAGCTGATCGATGTTCCTCTCTCATCGATGTTTCTAACTCTCTCTCTCTCTCCCTTCCTCTCTGTAGAAAATCAATAAAATATATTTAAAAAAAAAAAAAAAAAAAAAAAAGTGCAGGCCCTTGGGCTGGGAGACAGGCCCTGTAACTGAGTTGGGTGAAATCAGGCCAGTTACTGTCACCCCTTTTTTTCCAGGTAAGGAGGAAGCCTGGCCCCTCCTCCTCTCTGGGCAGCGAGGGATCTGGAAGTCAGGCTGGTGTAGCAGGCTGAAGGTTAGGGTGGCTTGGCAAGCCCAGCAATGTTTCCTCCTGGCCCAGGCCTGCCTCTGTGCTCACCTTATCAGTGACTTCACACCACACCACCTGACTCCCAGCACACCCATCTGAGATCATGACCCCAGAGCGGGGACTTCCACCTGACCCAATGCCTGCCCAACAGGCATTTCTTCTCAGAGATCCGGGTCTGTCCTGAGGGCTTCTTTTTGGGGCTGGCCATGACCCGACCTCTCTGGGACTCACGTCCCCACCTCCTGGCCTGCAGGTCCCATCCAGCTGTGGCACTGACATCTAGGTCTAATGTCCCAGCCTCCCTTCCTTCCTTGGATGATTCCAATTGCACCTGACACCCAAGACAAGCCAGGGGGAGGGGAGAAGTGGGGGGCCTGGGGCCTGAGCTGACCCCAAAGGGTCTCTCCGGCCCCAAGTCCCAGGCAGGGGACCTGGACTTTGCCCCAAGGACTGGGGATCCTAGCAACGTTCCGAGCGGGACCGAGCCAGTTGTATGAGCCTTCGCTCTGGACTGGGCGGTGGCGAGTCCAAGGAAGCAAGGCTGGACGTGAGCAGGGGTAAGGGGCGGCGGCGCCCCTGGCGTGGAGGGAGCACTTCCTCATTCCAGAGGCTGCGACTCACGGATGTCCGGGCCGGCGCCCGCCCCCCGCGGCTACCCAGCTGAGATCACAGGTCCGGGAAGGCCATGGGTGCTTGACTAGGTCCCCACAACCCGGCCTTTCTCCTCTGTCCTCCGCCCCGGCCGGCTAAAAGGAGTCCAACGCGGGGGCGGCGGCCGGGGACTGGCCAGGTCCAGGATCTGAGGCTCCTGGGTCCCGGCCTTGCCTGTTATGGCTGGGGAGCCCGTGGGTGAAACCAGGACCGAAGCTCTGGCCGCGGGTTTGCAGGAGCCCGGGGTTCGCCGCTTTGCCAACCTGTATGGGGTGTCCGTTTACCGCTCTGCAAAGTGGGAGCAAGCCAAGGGGAGAAGGAGCCCCCGCGAGAGCACTCACCACCACGGCCGTGACCGGCTGGCCCGGGATGTAGGACATCGCGACCCCAATCTGGCAGCCAAGTACCGCTCAGCGAAGCCCGCGGTGAAAATCCCGGCGACCGCGCCCTCGGGTTAACAAAGGCCGCCCGGCTCGGCCCGCCCCCTCATGAATAGTTAACAAGCCTCCAGCCAATCACCCGTCGGGTCGCTGTTCCGCTTTCGGAAGTCCCAGAGGATGAGTAGTAAAGCGGGAGAAGAGGCGGAGCCTGCCTGGGCGCCCCGCGGCGCATGCGCTAGAGGGCGGGCGCGAGGTCTGGACGCGTGCGCAGCCCGGGCCCTCCCAGCAGGCTCTGGGGCAAGATGGCGCCGCTGGGGTCTGCACCGCCGACTGTCTGAGGGGACGCCGAGGGACGGCGACCCTGTTCCAGGTAAGCGGGCGAGCCTGGGCGGGGGATGCAGACGTGCTGCCGCTCCCCGACCCCTGGCTGGTCTCCTCGGGCCGCGGGAAGGTGAAGCCCCAGCGGGGAGGAGCGGCGTGAACTCCGCTCGCCACGTTCCCGGCGCCACTTGCCCCTCGGTTTTCTCCGCAGCTCCGCGGGAAAGCAGAGGCCGAGCGCCAGGGGCGCGATGGCCGCGGTGGTGGCCAAGCGGGAAGGGCCGCCGTTCATCAGCGAGGCCGCCGTGCGAGGCAACGCCGCGGTCCTGGATTACTGCCGCACCTCGGTGTCGGCGCTGTCAGGGGCCACGGCCGGCATCCTCGGCCTCACCGGCCTCTACGGCTTCATCTTCTACCTGCTCGCCTCCGTCCTGCTCTCCCTGCTGCTCATCCTCAAGGCGGGCAGGAGGTGGAACAAGTACTTTAAGTCCCGGAGGCCCCTCTTCACGGGCGGCCTGGTCGGAGGCCTCTTCACCTACGTGCTGTTCTGGACGTTCCTCTACGGCATGGTGCACGTCTACTGACGCGGGGCGGGGCGCCCCGGCTCTCGGAGAAAAGCAGACGGTGACCGCGTGTAGACCGACTTCGTGTTTAAGTGGTTGGATTTACTGCTTGTTCTGTAACGTTATAACTTAGACCGGAGGACGGAGAGCCTGTGATAGCCTTCAGATTAAATTGAAGCGTGAGACGCCTGACGGAGTGTTTCCTGCCTGAATGCACCCTCCCCGCCCTCGCCCCAACCCCTCGTCTGTCGTGGGTGCAAAAGCACCAGGTGTTGATGCTCCTGGAAAGCCGGGAGTGAGGCGTGGCCGTCGGTAACGGAGAGGACTTACTGTTCACACCTGTAGAGCCAGTAACTGGGGGTGTGTAGTCTGTGCCCTGTATACCAGGCGTGATGCCGCGTGGGTTTTACACGCCCATGATCTCGTTTGATTCTAGCCTTGTCCTCATGGAGTAGATGTGATCCTTGTCCCCATTGGTGCACCTAAGGCCCCAGAGGAGGCACAGCTCCGAAGGACAGAGCCTGGATTCACATGTAGGTCTCTTCCCCACCCCAATATATTTTTCTTGATTTCAGAGAGGAAGGGAGAGGGAGAGAGAAACATCAATGATGAGAGAATCACTGATTGGCTGCTTCCTACATGCTCCCTACAGGGGATCGAGCCACAACCAGGGCATGTGACCTCCCTGTTCATAGGTCCACTCTCGAACCCTGAGCCGCCCCGGCCGGGCCTCGGGTAGGTCTCCTAATTGCTCTTGCTGTATTGGCTGAGTGTACCTTTTCCAGCCCCGCTTTCCCTTCCACTACCCACTGCTTTCAGGTGTGAGTGGTGTCCTGTCAGTTCTGTTTCACCTCGTTACAGCCAGCTGTCATTTCCACTTAAAAAAATTAATTCAAGCTGTCTTCTAAAATATGTCTCATGAAGATTAGACAGATTGGATGTTTGTAAACTAATCTGTGGGCTTGTCTAGAGGATCAGTGCCTCTGTATGCTAATTGGTGATTCCTTCTTGTCAGGAGGAATCTTATAATAAAATTCATATTTTAATTGAGGGATAAGTATTGCGTTAAAGTTATAGTAGTGAACATGTTGCTCATGAAATTTATAGTCTTAACTGGGAAGACCAGCATTACCTCATTTCACAAATGTTTAAATGATGGTAAGTGCTATGAAGAGACTACATAGGCACTCCAAACTGAACCCAGGTGGGGAGGGGGGTCAAGAAAGTCTTCTTTGAGGAAATAACATTAGAAAACCGAAGGCTGAATAACAGCCAAGTGTGGAGAAGGGTACTTGGAAGAAAGAACGTGTGTGAGGGCCATTGGGCAGGAAGCGGTTTGGCCTGTATCTGAAGCTGAGATAGAGCTGGACCAGAAAGAACATGGTGGAGAGTGGCTTTGATTCTAAGAGCAACTGAGGGAAGTCTTTAGGAGTTTTAGCCCAGAGTTATGTGATCAGATTTGGATTTTTTAATCAGTTTTAAATCAGAAGGGAAATAGATTGAACCCAAGTCCCCTTTTGCAGACAGTATTGGGCCATGGCCAATAATGGAAATGGGTCTGGAATCCAGGCTGCCTGAATCCCATTTGGGTTCTGGGCTACATGCTTGCACAGGAAGCCAAGAATCGGAGGCCACAGCTTTGCCTCCCTCTCCTCCAGTGGCTTCCTCTGAACCCACTCCGTTCACCACTGAAGATAATCGCTTTAATGGTTTGCATCCCCAATCCTCTCGGGGCCTTTTCTGAGTGGGAAGGGGGAGTTCATTCCTGATGTGGGCTAAGGAGGAAGAAGCAGTGGGTCCTACTTGGGAGGGTAGGAAGGAGGGGAGGTAAATGAGCTGATTTAACTAACCATTCCTCTGTTGTTAGGCAGTAAGGTTGTTTGAAATGATCACTATTACAAAAATACTGCAATGAATGTCTACATATCTATATTGTTTTGAGAATAGGCTAGAGCAGAAGATTAAAACTTAATTTCAAATGCTTTCCAGAGTATTACCAGATTACTCGTTGAATGAAAAGTGCCAGTTTTATCAGTGCCTTCTTAGTCTTAATGTTTGCTCATTTAAAGAGTTTCCTTACTTTCATTTTAATTTCTTTGCAAGATAATAAGGAACATAATATATTGTCCGCTAATGCTTTCTGTGTCTGCCTCTTTTGGGCTCCCTTTCTCCTTACATTTTAATCTAAAACATGGGTGACCATGCAGACGTGAAGGGGGAAAAAATCATGACACATCTAAAGTTAACCTTTGTGTCGTTTTATAACCAAATTAAAATGTCAGAGAATACATACACTGGGCCATCCCAGAAAATGTGCCAGCTCCCTCCCCCTCCCTTTAGTTCTGTGTACTGGCCTGAGGGGAAACCAACAGCTGGAAGGAAGGTGTGCCTTAGGGGGAGAGCATTCTTGTGTCCACTGGAGAGTGTGCTCTGAGGAAAGGTGCATCACTTGGGTGCAGGGGGTGGGTTGGAACGAAGTGGAGCCCTTTTCCAGATACACAAGATGCCATTCCAAGTGGAATGACTTAGCGACTCTGTAGTCCCTAGGCAGAGTGCTGTAGTCCTTAACCTGGTGCTTAGAGACTCCTGGAGGAAGTCACATTCCCCCTTCACAGCTGGTCCCCCAGTTGGCAGTCAGCCACTAAGAAAGAACTGATGGGGTGGCAGGGGAAAAGGCAGCTGTGATTGGTCAGTCCTGATGGCCCCTGCATCGGGTGGAGAGTGCACTGAGCTCTTTGCTGGCTGGTCCCTGTGATGTCATATTGATGGCACCCAATTTACAGATTTATTTTTGAGCTGTAGCATGGCACTCCCGAGGCGTGGAATAAAAACAGCAGCAGCAGGAGAATGTGCAGAAGCAAGGGGATGTGGGCAGTGTGCAGCTGTCCAGTGCTGTGAGGGTCACTGGCTTTTCTCAACATGGTGTCCCTGACAGGTAGTAGGGAGGCCACCTAGACAGCTTTTCTGGACTTGAAGAAATAATTAGGTTGAGCAGGTCCTCTATGGCAGTGAAGTTTATTGGGGCAGCGCTTAAAGTAAGTTGAAAAGGCCTCACAGCTCCAATCACAGTCCATCCAGTTCCTTACCTGGAATGCTTCCTCCGTCACCTACTTAGAGTGCTACTAACCATTCAGATGTGAGCTTATATGTCGCTTTTTTGGGGCAACTCTCTGGCTACTCCACCGAAAACTCAGTTCAGTCTGTGGTGTGTGTGACTACCGGTTATTAAGGTTTAGCCCCAGCACTGGAAACACTCCAGCAGGGACTCCGTGTTGCTTGCCATTGTGTCGCTAGCATTTAATCCAACACTTGACACAGTAGGTATTCAATAAATATTTACTGACTGAATAGTGTAGGAGGACATTTTCATTCCAATATAAAATAAACAGTATAACTGTTGTTATGTTTTATGGCTCCTGCCAAGCAATTCCAAAAATAGGTTAAGAGAAACCAGATCAACCCTGAGCAGCCATGCCCCTGCCCTTGTTACTTCCTGCTAAACATAAAAGAGGCTAGATTACCCAATCCAAGAGTTGGCTTTAGTGATGAAGTGAAACATCATAATGGATTGCCCCGATTTTTCACTTTTTTAAAAAATACATTGATTTTTTTTTTTTTTTTTTTTACAGAGAGGAAGGGAGAGGGATAGTTAGAAACATCGATCAGCTGCCTCCTGCACACTCCCTACTGGGAGATGTGCCTGCAACCAAGGTACATGCCCTTGACTGGAATCGAACTTGGGACCCTTTAGTCCGCAGGCCGATGCTCTATCTACTGAGCCAAACCGGTTAGGGCGATTTTTCACTTTCTATTCAGAGAGCAGGTGGGCTGTGGACTGGTTACCAGGCAGCCCATGGTGAGGGAGCTGCTTGCTCCAAAAGGGTTCCTGTTGCAGGGACCACAAACTTCTGCCCTGGTGGTGGAGCCTCACCAGAAACCTTCCAGCCCCTTCTGACCCTCTCCAAAGACCCCAGGGGAAGGATGCTCACCCCTCCTCTGTGTGCAGGGAATCAGGCTCCCCTGACTCCAGGGAGGTCCGAGGGAGCACTTCCAGAGAGGAGTTCCCCAGTGTCCTGGCAGCTGTGCAACGGGCACTGCAGGCCTTTGCGGCCATAGTTCAAGCAGAGTTCTAGGCCTCTCCCCCTGGGTTTACACAGGGGCTCCCAGACACGGGGAGGGAGAAGCGAGCTCTCTGGCTCCCAGACCATTCCATCGTGTCCCTTTCTGACAGGAGACGTGGTCTGATGCTGCAGGCATGAGGAAAAGTTCACGTCCTGAGTAACAAGTGGATTCTCAGTTTGAAAACGAGGGAACCTCTTGGAATTGGTAACACAGGTGGCCTCAAGAACGGGTGGGAGGGAAGCTTTTGCTATTCTTTTGTACCTTTAAAATTTTGAATCATGTAAGTGTTGCCTAAAATATTTTGATTTATGTGAATTGAGTGTAATGCTCCTTTCCCGGAGGCAGGAAGGGGGGTCCTGTAGTCTCAAGGGAGAATGTGTGTACTAGTACGTTTGGCCTGGAAATTGGCGCCACCCACCAAAGCTGGCTCTTTCCTCCCTCGGAGCCAGGCTTTGCAGAGCTCCTCACCCTTGCAGGGCTTCTGAGTGTAAGGAGCACACGAATCCCCTGGGAGCCCCATTGCAACACAGGCCCTGATTTAGGAGAAGGGAAGGGCTAACAAGCTCCCAGGTGATGCCAAGGCTGCTGGTCCAGGCACCACACCTTGAGGAGAGTCGCTCTACAGACAGTAAGGGAGGGAGCAGCAGGGTGGGGTGGGGAAGGAGGGTGAGGGGTGAGGGCCTCCCTAACAACTGCTCCCACCTGCTGAGTGAGCACCCTGTCCTTAGCCCTTCAGACCCAGCCAGCCTTTGAGGAGAGAGGAAGGGGAGCTGGGCAAGGACACCCAACCCCACAGAACAGCAAGAGCCAAACCAGAGACAGTGTCTCCCATCTGGGCGAGATGCTATGTCCAGAGCCTCCCCAGGCTGGGCAGGTGAGACTGGAGTGAGGCCTCCCTGCCTCCCCTCTGTGAAAGTCAGCTAGAGGCTGGAGGAAGGCCAGAATGGCTGAGCCTGGCTGTGAGTCTGTTGTCTCTAGAGGGAATTACACAGTTGCTCAGTTCCCTGAGGGCCAGGTCAGGGTCTCATTTAAGCATCTCTTGGATAGGGCCCAGCCCACAGCAAAAATAGTTTACTGCATGTATGAATAAATGAGTGAATGAATGCCCAACTAGGTTCTCAGAAAACATGAAAACACCTAGTATCATTTACACCCTGGCCTGCCCCTGCCCTCTCCAGCGTTTCCCCTCCCCCACACACAACAAAAGGCTTGTAGCAAGATCCCAAAGTGCAAGAGGGATGGTGGCTCCTGGAAGCCCCAATCCATGCAGACAGAGGCTCCTCGCTCTTCCCGTTCAGAGCTGCAGCCGGTTCTGCCCGACGTCTTCACTAAATCTGCTCTCAGCCGCCTCTGGCTACGCCTCCACTGTCTGCAGGTTCTGCAGCTGCTCCACAGTCACCTTTCCATTCCCCGGATGGCCAGACCTGCGTGTGGGTGGTGAGGGGCACACCGAGGACACAGAGGGTGGTTGGAAACCTGTGGACAGGGACAGCCTCGCACAGGCAGCACTGCAGGCAGAGCATCCGCAGAGAGGGGCAGTGCCGGGGTCCCTGCTACAGCCCAGGCACTCAGATGCTCAGTCCGGGCCTCTGGAGCTGCCCCAGCAATGACAGCAGCCACCACTTGACCAGTATGGTGGCTATTCTTCCCTCTCACAGGCTAAGGAGCTCAGGCAAGCACCCAAGAAGTGACAGGCAGCTCAGGGAGCATGTGGGGGCTGCTTGGTGCCCAGCCACCCCAGCAGATCCCCAGCCTCCACTGTCTCCTGGCCCCAGCTGCTGCAGTCCCTACAACCTCTCCTCACTCCTCTCCATCCTCTGCCCTTCCTCTCTGTCCTTTCCCTGCCCAGGCCCAGCTTCTGGTTGGAGGCTGCCAACTCCTGAGTTGGCCAAGAATGAAAGCTGGGGTGGAGAAAAGTCCACCCAGGCCAGTGAACTCCTCCTGGGATGTGGTTTACAAGAGGAGAGTCACAGAATCATAGCCTGACTGAACATGGGGGCTACTCTGTGCAGCCCCCACTGGGAAAAAAATTGGGGGAGGGAGGCCAGAAAAGGCCAGGCCCCTGCTCAAAGGCACAGAGCAAGGCAGAGGGGCCAGGCGGACCTGAAGGCCACCTCCTGCACCAAGTTGAGGTTCCATCTTCAGAACCAACCGTACTGCCCAGGGAAGGACCACCTGTCAGCAGAGCCACCACCCTTCCGAGCCTAGGGCA
Organism: Myotis yumanensis; assembly: GCF_028538775.1. Taxonomy (NCBI): domain Eukaryota; kingdom Metazoa; phylum Chordata; class Mammalia; order Chiroptera; family Vespertilionidae; genus Myotis; species Myotis yumanensis. The sequence goes on along the minus strand of NW_027223767.1, from coordinate 16,794,362 downwards.
GCTGCAGAATTTCCACTGAGAGGCACTTAGGGAAGGCATCTGACTGGGTGAGGGGGTGGGGGGCTTGGTAAAGCAGAATAACCTGATGGAAAAGAACTGATTCTAGACACACTGCCTGGATTCAAACCCCAGCTCTGCCATTTATTAGCTGTATGACTTAACTTACTTAACCTTTCTGTGATTCTCTTTCCTCATTAGTGGAATAGAGACTGTTAGTGCCCAGCTCATTAAAGTTGCTGATGTGAGTTCACATGTACAAATTGCTCAGAGCTGTGCTGGGCAGAGAGTGAGCCTGAGTAAATGACAGCACTGTTGTCTTAACGCTGGGATAGCACAGCAAGCAGACTGCCTTGTGGTTGCTTAGAGGGACTGGGGAGCTAATGAGGGTCATGGAGGGGCTAAAGCACCACCAGCACCCTCTCCCCCCAGAATCCAGCTTGGTTGGGTGCTCCTGGGTCCTGCCTTATGCACAGGTCACCACAGAGCAGGGACCACAGCAGCCTGCTCCAGGAGGTGCCAGCACGCTCAGCCATTCTCCTGGCCACCTTCGTCCTGTGCCCAGCAGCCCAGGCCCCTCTTCTTCCTTCAGCCTCTGTGACCCTGTTCTGCTGCAAGGACTCTGTCCACAGGGCAAGGATCTCTAGGCACCTGGGCAGGACTTGCCATTAACCTGGCCTGCACAGCCTGGCCTTCCCCCAAGGACTGGTGGGGCAGGCCCTGCAGACGGTGCCCCTCTTCCTCCAGCAGCTCAGTTGGGGTGGCAGGAGCGGTCAGGGCTCAGCCTAAGAACCAGGCTGGGGTTCAAGCCAGGTGAATGATGTGAGCTGGCCACCTGCTGTCTCAGGTTGTGGTGGGACTGAGGGAGCACCACTTCGAAACCCCATTCTAATCCCAGCTCCTCCAGGGAGCCTTCCCAAGGGCTGGACTAGAGCCTCTGCCCCTTCCTTCCCACCCACAGACACACACAGCCCAACAAGCCCACAGCCAGGAGAGCCTGGAAATGGGCTCCTGTAGTAAAAAAAAGGAAATCCATTTTTTTCTTCCCTTACCACTCCAGCCTCAACCCCAGCCCAGGACCACCTAGTCCAAGAATACTAGATTGTAACTGCAACAAGTCACTGTATATAAACCAATTCTCTCATTTTGCAGAGAGAAATTGAGGCCCAAGGAGGCCTGGAAACCAGGTCTGCCCACCAGGTATGTGGTGGCTTTTCCCTCTGCCAGCTGCTCTGAGGCGGAGTCTGGTTCTGTAGAGCATGTACTCAGAACAGTCCACCTTCCCTCCCTTCCGGGGCAGCTCCCCATGTTCACCCCTGCCTCCACCCACCAGGCGCAGCCATCCACCCAGGGTAAAGGTCCTAAGACAGGGAGGGGGAGGCTGGCTCCACACGGTTCCCCTGGGACTACGGGGGAGGAAGCATAACTGACCGTACTTCCTCGAATTTCTTGTTGCGGTAAAAGTGGCTCTTTTTGATGAAGTAGATGAGTATCAGGTCGCAGAAGAAAGACCCCTGCAAAAGAGTTGGGGGTCCCTGACTCAGACCCTAGACTTCTGGAGAGCCCACAGGCACCTGACCACTGTATCCTGTTTGATCCTGTAACAATCCCAGAAGCGTGCATCATTGTCCCCATTTCATAGATGGGGAAACTGAGATCAGAAAGAGGTGCCTTTTGCCCTAGCTGGTTTGGATCAATGGATAGAGCATCGGCCTCAGACTGAAGGGTCCCAGGTTCGATTCCAGCCAAGGGTACATGCCTGGGTTGCAGGCTCGATACCCAGTGAGGGGCGTGCAGGAGGCAGCCGATCCATAATTCTCTCTCATCACTGATGTTTCTATCTATCTCTCCCTCTCCCTTCCTCTCTAAAATCAATAGAATATATATATATATATATATTTTTTTTTTTTTTTAAGGCACCTTTAAGGTCACAAAGCTGGTCCACAGCAGAGCCCAGGTGAGTCTGAAGTCCATCTAATCATGTTTAACAAACATTTGCGGAGCATTCACACGTGCCAGGTACTGCCCTGGGGTGCAGGGAGGACTAAGGCAATGAGACCCTCTGAGGACTCTCCCTCTCTGGTGCAAGAGACAGGCATGCAACTTATGACACACGGTGATGTGTCTTACGATGGGGAGAGGAGGAGCAAGGAGAGCGAAGGCAGGACTTGACTCAGTCTGGGTTGAGTCTTGAGGGCTAAATAGGATTAATACAAAAAGCTCAGGAAGGGCATTGCAGCAGCAGGAACAAGCTCGTCATGCCTGGGAAATCCCACAGGGCTGTGGGGAAGAGGAAAGACACTCTGGAGAGCTGGGTGGGGCCAGCCTGTGACGCTTCCTGAAATGTCTTCAAGGCACTGGTTCTCTTCCTCTCGGCAGCACTGAGGGTGTTGAATAGGGCAGAACACAGTCAGCATTGCAGCATTTTGAAAAGATCCCTCAGGGAATCAGTGTAAGAGATGGGTGGTAGGGGATCTGAATAACAAGGATGCCACAGCGATGGCCAAGGAAAGATGAGGCAGCCTGTGCTAACTCAGCTGGGACCCGCTGACACTTGAGCACATGCACTTCAGGCAAAAGTGTGTGGTGCAACACCTGTCTCTTCCACCAGAGGGCGAATCCACCTCAACACACAGCTGGTTTCCAGAATGAGTAAGGGTGGGGGGTGGGAAGAGTTGATGGATGGGCCACAGGTGAACCTGGTCCTCTGACCCTGGGCTCTGCACACCTTCTCCCCCCCCCCCCCGCAGATGCTAGAAATGCTTTTTTATCAATCTCTTGTTCCACAGAGTCATGGTGGAGAAACCCTATATATATAGGTGGACCTTACCTCTTTTTAGAATTTTAAAGTTCAGGGGCTAATCCAGCTGTTGTATATTTACCCCATAGAATACTATGCAGCTCTAAGAAAGAAGGAACTCTTACCCTCTTCGACAGCATGGATGGACCTGGAGAGCATTATGCTAAGCAAAGTAAGCCAGTCAGAGAAAGACAAATACCATATGGTCTCACTTATATGTGGAATCTAATGAACAAAATACACTAACGAACAAAATAGAACCACAGGCATGGATACATGGAGCAGACTGACAGGTGTCAGAGGGAAGGGTAATGGGAGAGACTAGATGAAAGAAGGTGAAGAGATTAGCCAAAGAACACATATGCATAACCCGTGGACACAGACAGCAGTAGGGTGAAGGCCAGAGGGAGGGGTGGTGGGGGCTGGCTGGAGATGGGCAAATGGCAGGGAGAACAGGGACATCTGTAACTGTCGATAATAAAAAATAAATAAAATTCAGGGGCTAATCCTGTATCCCAGAGAACCCCCAGCTCCTGAGAAATAGGCAGATGCCACTGGCTCTAGAAAGAGAAATTCTGGCAGTTCTCTGCCCCCTGGGGCCACTGGAGGGGCGTGAAGTCCCAGAAAGCCCTCTTTACCGGCTCCTGCGCTGACCTGTCAGTTCTTTGTTTCTGGGGCATTTGGACAACTCCCCCTCCACCCACCAGTGTGCAGAGGGTAAAGGGGAAGGAGGGGAGAGGTACTCACAACACCCATGAGTGCCACCCCTGAGCCCACGTTGATGATTGTGGGGATGATGTTGAACTTCCCTGCCTGAAGCACAGAGAGAGACAAGGCAGGGTGAGGGAGCAGGTGGATAGCAGGGTCCCTCCCAACATGCCTGCCCCGCCCTGGACCTGCCCAGCCTCCCAAGGAGAGCTGCAGCTCACGCACCCTGCCATTCACCAGGACATCAAAGCGGATCCCGTAGGCTTTGATCAGGGTGCGGAACTCCACCCCGGCTTCATCACGGTAATATTTGGCAAACCTGGGGAGACACAGCCCAGGGGAGACCTCAGCCTTCCTGGGCCTTCCCTGTTTGGCAACAGACTCAGTTGCTTTTGAGATTTATAAGCATCCCGGGACCTCGTTCACAGCAGCCCCGGGAGAGGTTGCAGACCCTCTTGCTGACATGCCTAAGATTCATCCAGATCTTTGAAGTCCCTGTCAGACATCCCCAAGAGGCAGGGGCTTTCCCACTGCACACTGGGCCAACCGGGGGCCACCAGAGAACGGATAGAGCTCAGCCAGCTGAGAAGTCAGGCCTCAGCTTCGCCGGGAGCCCAGGGCGATGACTCACCCTCTCTCCCCTCCCAGAGGCCATCCCTCTCTCAGCTGTCTCTCCCTGTACCTCCTCTGACATCCCCAAGAAGGGGTGTCACAGCGCTGGCACCCAGGGAAGGACACGAAACATGGACAGAGTCATAGGCAGCAGGCCCAGTCTGTTACCTGAAGTTATACCCGGAGGAGACAGAGTTTCCGGGAAACCTTCGGTCCAGCCGGCTAAAGTAATAGCGAGGGTTGCATTCAGAAGGAGCTTTGTCGAGATCACAGTCCCACTCAATCTGGATCCCTATCACACCGCCCTGGATGGGAAAGAGGAATCGGGTCTGGGAGGGCAGCTGGACAAGACTGGCCTGGCTGGAGCGTCCTGGAAGGGAGGTGGAAGGCCCAGGAGGGGCTGGGGAAAGTGTTGCCGACAGCCCCTAACCCCCTGCCGCCTCCTGCCTCCTGCTTCAGAGAAGACGAGAACTCCCCGGTGAGCACCGACTACACTATGGGCAGGCACCTTACACACAGCCAGGATGTGCCCGTGGGGCTCCTTTTGGTTCAGTTTCAGCTGCTGCCCAAGCGACTAAGAGCCAAACGGCAGGTGCTGAGTGTGCCCTCAATGAGTGCCCGAGGTCCGAGCGCAGGCACAGCCGGCTGTGTCACAGCGAATTCTGAAAACAGGAAGTCCCTGGGGCAGGTGACTTTGCAGGGCCACCCCCACCCCATGGGCCCCCCCACACACCCCTCCCCATTCAGACCCCTGAGGCCCCAGGGAAGGCTCTCTGAGGGCACGCCACCCACCTGCAGGGCTATCTCCTGGAAGTTGCTCCCCGTCCAGCTGACCACAGACCCCAGTCGGAAGATGGGGCAGTAGGGGTCCTTGGGGCCAAACCGACAGGACCTCAGGTAAGCTCTGTCTTTGGTGTCCAGCACATTGGTCCTGAGGGGCGGCCATGAACAGACGGTGAAATGAAGGGAGACTTGCTGTTTCCAGGCTTAGTCCCTGACTTTAGCCCTCAGCCGGAACCCCAACCACATCCACACTAACATCCCACCGCATTCAAGAACAGACCCCCACCCCACAGCAGGGAGGGGCGCCCAGCATCCCCCTGCGGTCCATTCACACACACACATACACAGGGGCCTATGCACAGCCACCAGGAGGGCCAGCCATGGCCCCAGCCCTGGGTCCCCATAGCCGAGCCCCACATACTTGGAGAAGTTGAATTTAGGGAAACGAATGAAGTTCTTTATGTAAATGGTGAAGTCTTCAGCCTTGCCCAGGAGAGGCTTCCTGAAAACCCAGCCAGGACAGCCTGCTTAGGAAGCCCGCCCTCCACGCCCCACCCCCCCCACCCTCTACCCCCACCCCTCACCCCCCACCCCCAGGCCTATGGTGGGCCAAGGCCTGCTGTTCCCAGGGTGCCCTGGAGCCTCTGCCAAGGACAGTTAACTCGTTCATGGTGGGGTGGAGTTCAGGCCTTTGTGGGTGTCCTTGGGATGAGGGTCTGGGAGTGGGCCTGTCTCTACCATCAGACTTGGACCCACTGCCCAGGACTGGGAAACCCCTTGGGGTCCCAAACCATAGCCACGTACTCTGGCCTGGACCTTGTTTCCACTGGGCACCAGGCGAAGATCTCGCAGGTGCCCCTTTGCATGTTCTCTGCCCGCAGGCAGCGGCCAGTCCTCACTCCTGCAGGGGGACAGGAGTAGTGCCAGGAGCCTCCAGGCCCCAGCCCCTCAGCCCCCCAGCCATAGCCATCCAGGCCTCACCATTTCCAGTCACGACAGGCTCCCCAGGAGGACAGTCACTGTCCTCGGAGCACACGGCATCAGGAATGCTTTCATTCTGCCAGGAGAGAAGGGGTGCCTGTGTAAGGGCTCCCCTGCAGGTTCCCAGCTCAGCCAGTCCCACCCCAGGGGTAGGACAAGGCTCCTCCCCTGCCTGGGGCCACACACCCTTTGAGAACCTGTTTCTCCCTGAAAGAGTACAGGTACATGCACCGCTGTACCTCCCGCCCCCTTCTCCCCACCCCCACCCCTCACCCGCCCCCCGCCCCCGTGCTAGGGTCTTCCACCACCTCCCAGCTCTGGCACCAAAGCAAACCTCAGCACAGGTTTCCTGGCGCTGGTTGGGGGTCACAACCAGGTTGGTGATGACGAAGAAGACATTCTCCCCCTGAAGAACCAGAGAGGATTTAAGGAACCTCCTTCTGCTCTCTTGGAACCCTCCTTCCCAGGGCTGCCTGGCAGGGCGCGGGGCCTCTGCATGGGTATTGAGGACAATGGAGCCATAAAATCAGTGGATCCCATCTGCCCACTGTCCTAAGTCCTTTAATAGGTTCCTCCCAGACCCACACCCACAAATCGCCCCTGCCCCACAAATCCCTATTTTGACCTCAGCCCCTGGCGTCCAAGCACAGATCCGGGAGGAGAGGAGCAGTAATGGGGCAGCTCCGCCCTGGCCCAGGGAGACTGTGATCAAGCCAGGGAGTGGATCTAAGGGATTCACACCAACTTGGAAATTCTCTGAGCCCCGTTGGTCTCAACAGGCTCAGGGTTTGCTGGGAGTAGAACAGTTCCATGAGGCACAGAAAAGGAAGGAGGGCAGGAGTTGGACTTGGGGGGAGGATCTGCGTAGGATCTCTATGTACAAAGCCTGGCAGCTGTTCTGGGCCACGGGAGACAATGAATGGAGGTCCCTGGGTCCCAGCCCGGCCAGCCAGGGTGCAGACCTGGGGTGGGATGACGTAGTCAGCAACATCCCAGAGCCGCTCCCCCAGCTCCGAGGTGTTGGTGAAGATCACGCCCTTGACTTTGGTGATGATGCTGCTCTGCAGGGAGGTGTCGGTGTCTTGGTAACTCTTCTTCACTAGGAACACCCAACTGCGCAAGAGCCAACAAGGTGGGCATCAGCCCAGGGTGGGAGGGGCGGGGGCGGGCTTAGGCTCCACCCTGCCCACCAGCTCCTGGGCTGGGTCACAACTCCCACTGCTGCCTGGAGCCCCATCCTGCAAGCAGCAGAGGTGACAACCCCAGGTAATAGTGGGCTGCTCTCGGTGGGGCTCGGATGAAACCTGCTCACCCTGGAACTGGCTATAGGACCTCCAGCAAGCCACCGAGCTCGGGGTAACAGGGTAACAGCGCCTCCCTCCAGGTGTGAGGAGGGTTAAAGGTCATGGTGCATGACCTGAACCAATCATGGGGGGACCTCAAACCCAAAAGGGGCAGTCCATAAAATTCGAGAGCATGAAAAACTAGATAAGTTGGACTTTACCAAAATTAAGAACTTTTATGCATCAAAATACACTATCAAGAAAGTGAAAAGGTAATTCACAAGATGGGAGAAACATTTGTGAATTATATAACTAGTAAGGACCTAGAACCCAGAATATATAAAGTCTTATAACTCAACACACCAGAAGACAACCCAGTTTAAAAATGTGCCAAGGATATGAATAGACATTTCTCTAAAAAGATATACAAATAGCCAATAAGCACATGAAAAGATGCTTAACATCATTAGTCATTAGGGAAATGCAAATACAAACCACAACGAGATATCACTTCATGCCCAATAAAATGGCTATAATAAAAAGGAAAATAGCAAATGGTGAGAATGTGGAGAAACTGGTACTAGTGATAGGAATGTAAAATGGTGTAGCTGCTGTGGAAAACGGTTTGGCAGCTCCTCAAAAAGGTTACCTTATGACCCAGCAATGCTACTCCTAAGTGTAAACCCAAGAGAATTGAAAACATGTTTACACAAAAATGAGCACATGAATATTCTTAGCAGCATTATTCATAGTAGCCAAAAAGTAGAAAACAGTCCAAATGCCAATCAACCAATGAGTAGGTGAACAAAATGTGGTATATCCATACAATGGAATATCATTCAGTCATAAAAGGATTAAAGTACTGACACATGCTTCAACATGGATGAACCTTGAACACGTTATGCCAAATAAGTCAGACAAGGAAAAGCCACATAGGGTATGATTTGATTTTCTAAGAAATGGCCAGAATGGGCAAATATATAGAGGCAAAAAGTAGATTTGTGGTTGCCAAGGGATTAGGGGTAGGGGAGAATGATGACTGACTGGTAATAGATGCAGGTTTCTTTGCCCGGGGGGGGGGGGGGGGGGGGGGGGGGTGTGTGTGTGTGCCGGGGGAATGATAGAAATGTGCTGGAATTAGGTAGTAGTCATGGTTGTACAACACTGTGAATATACTAAAAACCATTTAATTGTATAATTTAAAATTATTAAAATGGTGGATTATATGCTATGTATATTTTACCTGAATTTAAAAATGACTTATAAAAAATTCTGTATTCTTAAAAAGTCGGCAGTGTCACAAAACACAGAGAAAGACTCAGGAACAATTCCAGATTGAAGGAGCCGAAGGAGACATGACAGTGAGTGCAAGGCGTGAGCACACATTATTGGGACAATTTACAAAAGGCCAATAGCTTAAACAGTATCATTTCTATGCTAATTTCCTACTTATACTTAGTTAAATAAGATAATTCCTTATTTTTAAGAAATATACAATGAAGTATATAGGAGCAAAGAGGGATTGTGTTTGCCATCTACTCAAACAGAAAATAATGCCTATATATATGGAGACAACACAAATGTAGTAAAATAACATTTGGAGAATCTAGTTAAGGGCATTTTAAAAGTATTTTTACTACTCTTGTAACTTTTCTATGTCTAAAATTATGTCAAAATACAAAAAAATATTTTTAAGAACTGAGATGGTGCATGTAAATTGCTTAGCACAGAAGAGTGCCTGGCACAGAGGAAGAACTCATTGAATATAACTCATCAGTTTATTGCTGGTGCTACTGTTAATATTAGAGACTGTGCAGGTTAATTGAACCCTGGGAAAGTTGGGGAAACTGAGGCCAGGAGAGGTTATGCAGTAGTGGTGTGGGATGCCCTGCACCTGCCAGGGTGCCAGTAAGGGTTCTCTGCATAACTGGGGTCATCTTCATCTCTGGGGGCAGAGCTGGCGTGTCTTGGGCCCTAGACTGGCCTGTCGCTAAGGAACTCTGAGAGGGCTGTGACCCTTGAGCCAACCAGCCATTTTGGAAGGGACACACTGGGCTCCACCTGGACAGAAACATCCAGCAAATACTCAAGGAACATTCATTCACTCATTCATTTCACACCCATTGTCCGAGTGGTTAGGACTCCATGGTCGGCAAACTGCGGCTCGAGAGCCACATGCAGCGGCTCTTTGGCCCCTTGAGTGTGGCTCTTCCTAAGCCTTAGGAGTACCCTAATTAAGTTAATAACAGTGTACCTACCTATATAGTTTAAGTTTAAAAAATTTGGCTCTCAAAAGAAATTTCAATTGTTGTACTGTTGATATTTGGCTCTGTTAACTAATGAGTTTGCCAACCACTGGGTTAGGTGATGCCAGGCCCCTTCCTCATGATCAGTGGTTCTCAACCTTGGCTGCACATTAGAATCACCTGGGAATCTTTTTAAAATCCTGATTTCTGGGCCTCATCCTCTGGAAATTCTGTTTCTTTGTTACGGGGTGAGGCCACAAATTAGTAACAAAGAAACAGAATTTCCGGAGGATGAGGCCCAGAAATCAGGATTTTAAAAAGATTCCCAGGTGATTCTAATGTGCAGCCAGGGTTGAGAACCACTGATCATGATGTTCCAGCCTGATGGGGAGTCAGACACAGACATTAAGCAAAGGAGCCTCCAAACAAGCATGTAATTACATTGTGGGGAATTGTGTGACATGTGGGAGGAAAGCAGAGGGAGTTGTGGGAGGTCCCAGGTCGGAAGGAGGAGCAGACACTGCCCAAGTGGAGGAGGAACGGCACCCCTGGCTGAGCAACAGCGAGTTCAAAGGCCCTCAGGCGGGAGACAGGAGGGCGAAGCTGGGGAAATGCCAGGTGGATCAGGGCCTCCTCCCGGAGTCAGGAAATGGGAGGGACAAACCGCATTCACTGGAGGAGTAGGAGAGGCGCACCTGCATCCCAGTCCTCCACGGTCGTGTCCTCCCTCCACCTGCCCCCTCCCTACTCAGGGGCGAGGGTGCCCGGCGGAGCCACCCCCAGGAGCTGCCCCTCTGCTGCTGGCACCAGCTTCTGCCAGGTGGGAGGGAGATGTGAGGGGCCCACTGGGCAGGTCCCCCAGCTGGACGCCGGGGAGGCCAGCCACGGTGGGGTGAGTTGACCAGAGGGACATGCCAGCCTCATGAGCGGCCCCCGCCGGAGGCTTGGCTCTGAGCTCAGTGATTATAAATAACCTCCCTGTGTGGGAGGCTCGGGGCGACAGCTGCAGCCCAGCCCCCTGCACCCTGGCCCCTTCCCACCGCCCAGCGCCGGGGGCTCCAGGCCTGGAGGAGGGAGCTGCCCCGGAAAGCCTCCTAGATCCCCTGCCGCGTCTTGTCACCTCCGGAGCCGGGGTCCCGGGAGGAGGGGGTCCCTCCTTACGCCCACCCTGACCCCCACCCCCACCCAGGGGACACTATGTGACCCAGGCCGATTCCCGACCCCGGGGAGGCCCCCGCCCCGCCCCGCCCCGCCCCGCTTCCCGCGGGCCCGCACTCACACCACCAGGTAGGTCAGGATGGAGACCTGCAGCAGCCGGTAGAGCAGGCCCACCTTCTTGTTCTTGGCGATGACATATTTCTCGGTCTTGTAGTCGAACAGCGACTGGTAGAGCCCCTTGCAGCTCGCCTGCCCCATGGCGCCGGCTCACCTGGGCCTGGGAACCGCGCCGCCACGCGCGCGTCTCATGGGAGCCGCCCGCTCCGCGCTGCGGCGCCGGAGCTGCGGGAGCGCAGGCCGCGGGTGACGCCTGGGGCTGGGCAGCCCTGCGGAGCGGGCGGGGGCGGCGGCGGCGCCGGGCGGGACGCGACCTTGCCGCCACCTCCTCTGGCCTGACACGGCGACACCAGCGGCTGGACCGTCCGGAGGCGCGCCGCGGGAGGCGTGAGGATCGCGGGGTGAGAGGGGGAGGGCTCTTCCGAAGCAAACCTCCCTCCCCCTCCTCCGCTCCGCAAGGAGTCCGCGGCTCCTCCCGGGGATGGATGGGGAAACGGAGGCCTGGAGGAGGGACCTGCTGCACAGGAAGCGGATGTGAAGAGGGAGAAAGAGCACGTGCAGGTAAACGCAACAGGTGTTTCTTGCTCCCGGGGAGAGCCCGGGTCCACCACAGGCTGGGAGAGAAGGAGGATTTGACGAACGCGCCTGCTCGTCACCCAGTGGGCGCTCCCGTGGCCGCTGTGGCCGGTTGTAACCCCCTCCCAGGGCGTCCGTCGCCCGGCAGGTCGCAGTGCCCGCAGCCTGCATCTCTGCACCCACCTGGGGCAGGTGGGCTGGGGTGGAGGCGCCGGCAACCAAGGCCCGGGATCATAAGGTACATCTGCAGAGAGGGCCTGTGCCAGCCGTTTGAAACGTCCCCAAAGCACGAGCTAGACTAGCCTAGGCCGCCAAGACTGCACCCTCGTGGCCCTGATTAACTGAGGGAGTGGGGCAGGGATGAGGGAGGCCACCGCAGAGAGGGGGGCCTGGGGAGCTCTCCCTTTGCGTGAGGAGCTGTGTGTGCTCATTTTCTGCCTCCTGCCATCCAACCAACCGGAACCCTGCCCCTCTCCCTAGCCTACACACACACACACACACACACACACACACACTGAGAGCTTCCTCTCCCCAGCCCGCCATGGGCTCTGAGAGTCGGAAGGAACCCTGAAGTCCACCAGGTATGGTCCTCTGTGGAAGGCAGAAGGCCTCCAGTTTCAGTGTAGACGAGAATCATTTGGGAGGAAAATGCAGATTCTGGGCCCTAATGTCTTTATTTGCTAAATAGAGCCTAGAAATCTGTATTTTGCTCTCAACTGACATTTTGGAAGCACAGATCCTTGTACCTTTTCATCTATTTCAACTCAAATGCCATTTCCTCAAAAAGGCTTGTTCTTATTACCACCCACCAAAAGGCGCCCCCCCCCCCCCCGTCACTTTCTCTCATTATCCTCTTGCTCCCTCAGAGCACGTCACTCTTGGCTATGATCTCCTTTATTTGTAGACTGCCCCCCCCCCCCCCCACACACACACACTAAGATCACATAGAGCTCCAGGAGGGTGGTCACCTCCCCTCTGGACAGCTCTGCATCCGCGCCCACTGCTGTGCCTGCCATACAATAGTTTAGGACGCATTTGTTGAGTGAACAAGCTCAGGCCCGATTCTTAAACAAGGGCAGGATTGGGAGCTGCCATGCCATCCCTGTCATGACGAGGATTTTAGAAGCTGAGGTCATCCTGGAGGAGAGGCTCGGGAACTGTCGCCAGGCTCCCCTCCGCGCTCTCCTGCAGCCTCTTCCTCAGCCCTCCCTCACATGGTTCTCCAGCACTGAGGAGTTGCCGCCTCAATGGAGTGACATGTATGAAGGTGCCCCCAAGCTGAGCCCAGGGCGGACGGTGGCCTTTCGGGATCTTGCGGTCTGGCCTGGAGAAGAGCTCAGGCTGGGCCCCCACGTTGCACGGGCAGCATGTACGATGGTGCCACATTGGGTCTCCGCTCCCCAAGGGAGTCCCAGGCTCGATGGTCTATTCTGCTGGGGGATCCCTCAGAGACCAGGCCTTCATTTTGCAGGTGGAGTAACTGAAGCCCCGGGCCACAGAGGAGAGCATATGACTAGCCCCAGTCCAGGGCACTCTTCCCTGTTCTTGCTGTGGCTTAAACCTTTACTGAGCACCTACTGTGTGCTGCTGGAGATGCTGAAAGGCCAGGCTCCCTGCCCTGTGGCTTGTTAACTACCCCTCTGGCCTTAGAGAAGGGGCTCTCATTTGCCCTCAAGTGTAGGCAGGCCCTCCTGAACCACCCCAGGCTTTAGAGACCCATGAGGGGTGGCCAGAGGGAAAGAGCTATTCTCAGGCTGGGCTAGATCCTCCTGGGCTCCCTCACAGCACAGCTTCTTAGACTACCAGGTCCAGATCCATTGGTGCATCATGATGTCAATTTATTGAGTTACCACCAACATATGGTGGGGGGGGGGGGGGGCGGGCGGGGGGAGAGAGAAACATCAGGGTGCATTTAAGAAAGTGAGGTTGGTCACGGTTTTGTGAAACTTGTTTGATGTATGAGTGTGTACAGTGACATCATTATGTGGAATATATTTCTGTGGGTCATGGTCAAAGCAACTTGAATAATACTTCTCACAAGTTGCAAACCCCCGTATCTGCAATCTACTTCCACGCGGCTGGGGCCAGCTCATCACCCCACAAGGTCAGGTCCAACATCCACTATGCCCACAGGAGAAGGGGCCTTTGCTTTTACATTTGCATTATTTAAAGTCCAAGGAAGAGATGTTCCTAAAACCAAATGAGATAATTCCCCATGAGAGAAAATTGCCAGCTGCTTTTGAGTGGTTTCTCCAGTTTCTACTAACCCCATCTCAACAGTCTCAGAGCCCGAGGCACTGTCTGAGGGACCTTCCCCACCATTACCATGGCGAGCACTCATCAGTACTTACCACTTGCCAAGCACTGACTCATTCAATCGTCACAGCCCTACATCACTGGTACAATTATCACCCTGATTTTCCCCTAAGAGGTTAGATGTGTCTGTGATCACACCACTAGTAAGCACCTAGATCCCCAGCTAAGCAGTTCTCTCTGTGCTCACTATGAACACGCTGCCTTAGTATCTTCTTTTAAAATGTTTTTATTGGCTTGAGAGTGGGAGAGAAACATCAATGTGAGAGATAAATATCTGCTGCACCCTGCGGGCCAAGGATCAAGCTCATAACCCAGGCATGTGCCTGACCAGGAATCAAACCGGTAACTTTTCAATTCATGGGATGATGCTCAAGCAACTGAGCCACTCCAGCTGGGCACAGTGCCTTAGTTTCCACGTCACCTAGCTGACTCACTCTGTGAACCCAGCCAGAGATGTAGCTGTCCCATCCATTTCACTGGGTGGAAGGAGGCTGAGGTCATCTGAGAAGCTGGACTAGTAGGTTATAAGCCATCAGTTGGACATCCCCCAAGGGCTCCATACTGCGAAAGGGTACAGGCTGGGCTGAGGGACTCCACCCCCGGAGTGCATGAATTTCATGCACTGGGCCTCTAGTTATGAAATAAACTTAGAAAGGGTGTTCCTCTCTTATCTGACTTGCTCCTAAGATTTGCCAACATTCTAAGTCTGTTGTTCTGTGTGGTTTGGATACACTTCGAGGGCCAACTAGGTGTGCTCTGGGTCCTGGGACAGTCCTAGTAAGAACCATGGTGGATCCTCCAGGGTCTCTACCCCTCCACCCCCTCTAAGAAACGTGCTGCAGATCTACTTGGGGGAAACAGACCCTGCTGCCTCTGACTCCAACCTTCCCCCCATACCATTCTGTTCCTTCTATGAATTTTATAGATTTCAAAGGAGGAAATATAGTGCAATGGGGTGAGCCTTTGGAGGCAGGAGAATCATAAGATCACTCCTTCAGTCCCCACTCTCTAGGGCAGTGGTTCTCAATCTTCTAATGCCACGACCCTCTAATACAGTTCCTCATGTTGTGGTGACACCCAACCATAAAATTATTTTCGTTGCTACTTCATAACTGTAATGTTGCTACTGTTATGAATTGTAATGTAAATATCTGATATGCAGGATGTATTTAGGCGACCCCCAAAAGGGTCACAACCCACAGGTTGAGAACCGCTGCTCTAGGGGATGAGAAGAAGTTTCCAAGAGGGAACATGTTGGTTGTAGGATAGTGGCCAATGGCATCATTGTGTTTCCATTAGCAGCTTGGAGGTGGCACTTGGTCACCCTGCATCCTCCAAAGACACACGAGTTCCTCCTTCAGCCCGTGAGGACTTCCCCTGGTACTAAAGCCTTCCCCTTAGCCTGAGAGCTAAAACTCAAAAAAGGTTCTCCAATAACTAAAGGAAGCAAATGAAGAACACAGAAACCCCATAACTCCCATCAAATACTGTGGTTCTTGGGATAGAGGTTCAGATGTTACTGACACAGTGACTGTGCCTCTATTTCCACCTTAAAGGAGGAGGGTTCATGCAAGGCCTGGAGGGAGGAACTGAGTCTGTTCCCGGCCACACAAGGAGGTCATCACAGGCCTTCGAGGACCAGGCACAGAGCCGCATTCTTCGCAGTCCTAAGTATCCTGGGTGGCCCAGAGGGACATGAGGGGGAAAGGCGAGGGGTGGAAAGGGTTTCACAAATTAGCCTTTAATTTTTCTTCTGCTCTGGCAGTCCTGCTACGATAAACACATTCCATTAATAGACATTACTGGTCCACTTAAGAAGTAGCAGATGCATTATTAATGTCATTTTGATACAGTTAACAGGAAAAAGAAAGGCTCCTCTCAGTGGACGCATTTCCAAGCCCATCAAAGCACCCATGACCCATCTTAATTGACGGGTTGTTACTCATTCCTTAGTTCTCACTCCACCAGGGGAAAAACTACTGAGGTTCCAAACACTTGAAGAGTAAAGATTGCTTCTCCACTGGCCTCTGAAAAGGATAAAGATTCAAATTCAGGCCAACCACACCCACAGAGTAGCAACCATGGACACCTCAGCGCAAGCTCACCTTGTTCTTCCTCCTGCTTCTTATAGTAGTTTCCTACGCAGACCTCGTGAAATTCCTCCCACCCATCCCCTCCTCTCCACTCTCAAGTTCACAGGACTGTGGTGGTAATGAAACAAGAATGAGCAGGAAATCTTCACATAAAACTGCAAGTGGTGTGGCCATAATTCCTGTACACAGTTCTGTAGATGCTCGTTTTCCATTGCGATTTCTGTCCCCACCTGCCCTTCAGCGACATGCCCCGGGACACACACGTGGCTCAGAGCCTGGCTCACCAGCTTTATCACATCCTTCCCTTCCCAGCCTCCGTGCCTTTGCACAGGCTGGTCTCCCCTCGGCCCTTCATGGCTTCGAGGCTCAGCTTACAAGGGTCTATCTCCATGAAAGCCTCCTGGGTCTCTTTTTCTAAATCTCCAAAGGACAGGATCTGTGTGATTTACAGTTACAGTTGGGTATGTATCTGATCTTTTGTTCAGGGCCATGAGGGCAGGAAAGGGCTTTACCACTCTGCCACAGGACCCTGAAGAAGGAAGTCAGGGAAGCCTGTAGAATAACAGGAGGAAGGGAGGGAGGGAAAGAGGACGGAGATGGGAAGGGGAAGGAGGAGAGGAAGGAAGGGAGGATGGATTGATTTCTGATCACCCTACCTCTGCCACTAGCCTGAATATTTAAAGTGTCTGGGGTAGGGTGACTGAGCCTTTATTTTTGCAAGTATCCTATATAATAAAAGGCTAATATGCAAATTGACCCAACGGCGGAATGGCTGGTCACTGTGATGCACACTGACTGCCCCCTAGTGGTCAGTGTGCTTCCGCAGGGGGAGCGCTACTCAGCCAGAAACTGCATTCAAAGCTGGCAAGCGCAGCAGTGGTGGTGGGAGCCTCTCCCGCCTTTGTGGCGGCACTAAGGACCCCTAAGGGGATGTCCACCTGCCAGCTTAGGCCCACTAACCACAGCAGGTGGACATCCCCAAGGGGTCCCGGATTGCGAGAAGTTGCAGGCCTGGCTGAGAGACACCCCCCCTTCCAGTGCACAGATGTTGTGTACCGGGCCCCTCTAGTCCTATCTCATAAAAGCCTAATATGCAAATCGACTAACGGGGGGGGGGGGGGCGGACCAGTAGGTGGGGAGGGAGGGGGCAGGACCAGCAAGCAGGTGACGCCAGGCTAGCCAAGGCAGGTGGCAGCGGGCAGAGGGAGGGGATGGCTATGCGGGGGGGGGGGGGGGGGGGGGGGGGGGGAGACAGCATGGGGGGTAGGGCCAGCCGCCCAGCAGCCAGTGCTGTCTCCTGACAGACCCACCGGTCACCTCCCGCAGAGGCCAGACTGCGGCTTAGACCTGCTCCCCTCTACACCATCAGTCGGACATTCCCCAGGGGCTCCTGGACTGTGAGAGGGCGCAGGCTGGGCTAGGGACCTCCCCGCCCAGTGCACGAAAATTCGTGCACTGGGCCTCTAGTATTCATAAAGATTTCAAGAGATAATTCTACCAGAGAATGAAGTTAAATTTGTCACCTGAAGCAGCTTCTTAGTCACCAAGACTTCAAGCATAATCTCATAGCTAGCATCTCACAGGGTGTGGCTCGTGCATCAGTCACCTCATGTGCTTGCCAAAACAGTAGGTGCCCGGGCCCAGGCCAGGCTTGAGCATCAGTGTCTTTAGTGTGTGAGGCCAGGGAACCTGAAGAGCTCAGCTCCGCTCTGACTCTTCTGCCCAGCGAAGCCTGAGAACCACCACACTCCACGTCAGCTCCGCCTTGCCCCGTGTGTAATACGGGTTCTGTGGAAAAGCTATGAGACCTGGAGATCCAAAAATTTCCTACTGGAAGACGGCTCTGCCTTATACCCAGCCCTGTGGCCTTGGCAAGTGGTTTCCTCTCTATAAAACAGAGGGAATACTGCCTGGAGTGACCAAGATCTGCTGCAAAAGTACAAAGTCCAGGCAGGACACGAGCTTTTATTAAATGGACCTGAGTATGTAGACAAGGAAGTCTGTGAAACTGGACGGAAAAAATGTTCCTTCTTTGGTTTACTACCCTTTAACTGAAACTTAACATTTCCTCAATTAAAAGTGTAGGCAACAAACCATCATAGGATTAGCAGTATCTATATTTAACATCAATAGAAATTCAGGAATTTTCCCATCACCTTACAGGTAAATACTTCAAAACACACTTAAAGGTCATCATGATTTGAAAGCAGCATAGTTAATAGACTTTCTACTTAGTGCAGTAATGAAGAAGCACATGTATCTCCATATCATAATTTTTTTAATATTCTGGTCATCGTGTTCAATATAATTGGTTCTTTGTAAACTTCCATATATTTAAAAACAAGCTGATGGATGACTAGATGGGAAAATAGGCGATAAAGCAAGCATAGTAAAATGTTAATGGAAGAAACCAGGTGGTGGGTAGACAGGTCTTCACTGTAAAATTCGACTCTTCTGTATATTTGGACGTTTTCATAGCACAATGTTGGGAAATCATGAGAAGGGCTCCCTAGGCTTCACCAGACCACCAAAGCAGCCTATGGCACACACATGAGTTAGAAACCCCTCACTTAGAGGTACGAGTGGCCCTAACAAGCTAACCAGTCCACCAGGAGCCTTCATCCAGGATGCAAAGAGCCCCAAGCCACAGTGTGGAATTCCAGAAATTAGGCTGGTAGCCTTCTCCTAGGCTAGGAAAGCTAGCAGAACCCACATGGGCGTGTTTTCTCCCTCCAACATTGCAACCTTAGTCGCAGACTTCAGGGCTCTAGAGGAAAGATTCCCCAGGGTAGGATGCTAACCAGAGCCTGAGAACACCTGCCAGAGCTCTGGGCAGGGCTGCCCAGGCCCTGGACACAAACCACACCCACTGCTTCCTCATGCCCACCAGCACATCTGCCAGAATCCCCCATCCTGGAGGGCACATTGCTCTCAGATTCTACTTAGGCCAAATCCCTTACTTGCCCAGAGGCTCTGAAGTTCAAAAGGAAAAATGCACTTCTACGCCAGATGACACAGTTCAGAAAGAGCTGAGAAAAAGCCAAAGCCACATTTTAACTGGACAAGAAAGAAAAAGTAAAGCCCCAAGCAAAAAAATTGTCATCTTATTTCATAGGAAGGTACACAGTCTCGCTGTGAATCAAAGCTATGATCATATACCCATTAAAAAACAAGCAAAGTGAAACGGAGGTCCCAGGACATGTTCTTGTGGCTGATACCTATCTTCTGTGGTTTGGTCCTTCTGGAAAGCTTTTTGGCACAGCATAGCGATTACAAAAATATCTTTCAGTCCACTTTTGGAAAAAGCTGAAAGGGCTTCTTTACAAATGGTAAAGAGCTACACAAATTTATTAATTCCACATAGACATGTTAACCCACGGTACTACCTCTCCCTATCCCACTCTCACCCAGCATTTTTTTCTGAAATCATTCCTTGAAAAAGATCACAAATAGCAGAATATATGATCCTAAAAAAAAAAAAAAAAAAAGTGTTGTGTGTGTATGTGTGTGTACTAGAGGCCTAAAGGCCTGGTGCATGAAAATTCATGCACGGGGGGGGTGGGGTGGGGGGGAGGGGTCCCTCAGCCTGGCCTGCGCCCTCTCGCAGTCCAGGACCTCTCGGGGGATGTCCACTGACAGCATAGGCCAGCTCCTTGGTGGGCCTAAGCTGTCAGTTGGACATTCTTAGCACTGTGGTGGAGGCTCCTGCCACCACAGCCATCAGCCCGGCTTATGGCTGAGCGGAGCTCCTCCTGTGGAAGCGCACTGACCACCAGGGGGCTGCTCCTGTGTTGAGCGGTTCCCCCCTGCTGGTCAGTCTGTGTCATAACAACCGGTTGTTCCCAATCATTCTGCTGTTAGGGTCAATTTGCATATTATCCTTTTATTATATAGGATACATATACACACACTTCAGTTGACTTTTTTTAACCGTGTGAGTCCCAGGGGGTATTGAAAAAACACTGTCGAAGAATCCCAAACAGTGCAACCGCGCTTTCTCTAAATGAGTACGAAAAGACCCAAACAGCGTGATAGCGCTTGTTTTATTTTATGTCGAGAAATACCAAGCAGCGCGATTGCGCTGCTTGGGACTCAAATGGATATTAATTAAAAGGAGCTGTGTGATGTACTTGCGTCAGTAAATCTGAGCGTGCGACTTCGACAATCGGTAATGAACCGTCAGCTGTCCACAATGTTCGAAATGTGCTGGGTTTTCTCGACATAAAATCTCAGCAGCGCAATCGCGCTGCTTGGGACTCAAACGGTTAAAATATATTTTTATTCATTTTTTACAGAGAGGAAGGGAGAGGAATAGAGAGTTAGAAACATCAATGAGAGAGAAACATCAATCAGCTGCCTCCTGCACACCCCCCACTGGGGAAGTGCCCACAACCAAGGTACATGCCCCTGACCGGAATTGAACCTGGGACCCGTCAGTCCGCAGGCTGACGCTCTATCCACTAAGCCAAATCGGTCAGGGCAACTTGACCTTTTCTTAAATCCTCACCCCGTAGGACATGATTAGAGAGAGAAAGAGGGAGAGAGGGCAGGAGGGAGGGAGAAACTTCCCAAAGGGGCTGGGGCCGAGGACAGGCTGTGAGGCAGGCAGAGGAGGGTATGCAAAGCTCCCATTAAAGTCTGGCAGAGTAGCCAGGCCAATGTGACTCAGTGTTTGAGCGTTAACCTATGAACCAGGAGGTCATGGTTCGATTCCCAGTCAGGGCATTTGCCTAGGTTGCAGGCTTGATCCCTAGTAGGGGTCATGCAGGAGGCAGCCGATCAATGCTTCTCTCTCATCATCGATGTTTCTATCTCTCTCTTCCTTTTCCTTCCACCCTCAAATCAATAAAAACATATTTTAAAAAATAGAATAGCCCTAGCCGGTTTGGCTCAGTGGTCAGAGCGTTGGCCTGCGGACTGAAAGGTCCCCGGTTCGATTCTGGCCAAGGGCACGTGCCCAGGTTGCGGGCTTGGTCCCCAATAGGGGCCATGCAGAAGGCAGCCAATCAGTGATTCTCTCTCATCATTGATGTTTCTATCTCTTCATCCCTCTCCCCTCCTCTCTTAAATCAATAAAGAAATATATTTAATGCCCTAACCGGTTTAGCTCAGTGGATAGAGCCTCGGCCTGTGGACTGAAAGGTCCCAGGTTCGATTCTGGTCAAGGGCATGTACCTTGGTTGTGGGGCACATCCCCAGTAGGAGGTGTGCAGGAGGCAGCTGATCAATGTTTCTCTCTCATCGATGTTTCTAACTCTCTATCCCTCTCCCTTCCTCTCTGTAAAAAATCAATAAAATATTTTTTTTTAAATGAAGCTACAGAATAAAATCCTAGTCTTGTCTTTGCCTCTCCTCCTAGTGCCTGTTTTGATGACTTTTGTTTTTATACTTTTTACATTTGTTCTGGGAGGCTTTTTGTGGCCTGATTTGAAATAACAGGCAAGAGCTGAGGATGTTGAAATACCAGAGTAGGAACCGCTTTTAACCACTGTCCCTGCAGGATGAACTTCATAGCACACTATTTTGGAGACATCAACAATAATGACGAGAAAAACGCATTCTTACACAAAGTTGAGAAATGCTATATAATTTCTTGGGAGGAAAAAAGAATTACAAAGTATATTATATGTGTATATTAAAAACGCTTCTGTAAAGAAAACAGTTTAACACCATTTAACACCAAATCTTTCCCAAGTTCATTTTTGCACATGCAGAGGCACTTTTGGGACGATGTGTTATTGAAAAACAATATTGTATTGACAATTTGTCAGATCCTGCCCTGCATCCTCATACAAGACCAGGTCATCAGTACGACACGAAGTCTCCAGGAGTTGAGGACTAGCTGACAATCTCTCCCAGTGGACGAGGAGGGTGGTCCTCACCTTCTGCGAGCTGATTCTCTGATTTCAGCTGGGCCTTCCTTATGCTCTCCAAGTTCAGTTGTCGATATTTTCTTTTAAAAAAGCCACACTAAAACAAAGGGGGGAGCCCAATTTCAGACCAAAGATGCCCATCTGTCCCAGAAAACCATTTACCTGCTGGTTGTTGCCAAAAGAGCCCTTACATTCCTTGACTTCTCAGGCTCCCTCTGAATCTCTCCCAGTTCACCGTCTTCCAAGACCTGTCCTAAACACTGCCTTTCCACAGCCTTCCTGGTGCTCACTCCCGTAGGAAGTGACTTTCGAACTTTCTCTGAAACCACGGAGCTCTTTAACCTTTTTAACTTTTAATTGTGCAAAGTATTATAGTTTTGGCTGTACCGGATCTTATTTATGTAAAAGTACTCAGCCCACTCTGCTGAGGTAGATGATCAAGTACGGTGTCCTACAGCAAGGAACGCACAATCTAGTAGAAAGAGAAGTAATTAACACACAGAGCCACTTCTGGATTTCCAGCAGGGAGCTCACAGGAAAAGCTACACCTCAGCTCAGAGGACTCCAGAGTCCCTGGGCTGGGTTTTAAGGGAAGAGTGTGAGCAAGGTGAAAACGTGAAAAACAGCCTGGGGCTGGGGTGGATAGCTTGACTGCCAGCACAGACACAAGCCTATTTAGTTCAACTCTGGAGACAAAAGCAAGACTTAGGGTGAGCTGGTAGAAGCCAGGGAGTGAGAATCTTGAACAGCAGAAAAAGTTTGAATATTAAAAGAGGGGAAGGGAAGGAAAGGATTTAAACAGGGAACAACCATCAAATCTGTTTCAGGAAAATCTCTCTTTACTCCAATACTTCAATTCGGTTTTTATTTTTTTCAGACAGAAACTGTCTTACTCATTTGCCTACACAGATGTGTGGTGGAAGGAAGAGGGTAAAGTGGCCACACAGCCAGGCAGCTGTTCTAAGTCAGGGGCTGGTTGTCCCAGAAAGTACTGTGCCCAACCCCAGGGCCTGTAAAAACACAATAGAACTGACCTTGAATAGCACGACTATAATCACTATCAAAACCAGAAAGCCAGCGACACTGCTTCCGATGATGAGAGGCAAAGGAAGGTACCCCTCCTCTTTCAGGAAGATGACCGTGATCTAGAACAAGACAAAGTTGTGTCAGGTAAAGCAAATGAGAAAAAGTGCCACACATTATTTTAAGGAGCAAAATATGAGTAGAAGCTTACAGTGCTGGGACAGAAAACCTGAACTACGCCCTAGCCCAGCCCTGGGCAAACTACGGCTCGCGGGCCGAATCCGGCCCGTTTGAAATGAATAAAACTAAAAAAAAAAAGACCGTACCCTTTTATGTAATGATGTTTACTTTGAATTTATATTAGTTCACACAAACACTCCATCCATGCTTTTGTTCCAGCCCTCCGGTCCAGTTTAAGAACCCATTGTGGCCCTCGAGTCAAAAAGTTTGCCCACCCCTGCCCTAGCCGGTTTGGCTCAGTGGATAGAATGACAACCTGCAGACAGACGGGTCCCGGGTTCGATTCTGGTCAAGGGCACGTATCTTGGTTGCAGGCTCCTCCCCACCCCGGGCCCTGTTTGGGGCTCGTGTAGGAGGCAACCAATCGATGTGTTTCTCTCACATGAATATTGCTCTTTGTCTTTCCCTCTCTCTTCCACTCTCTCTAAAAATCAATGGAAAAAATATCCTTGAATGAGGATTTAAAAAAAAAAAAGGAAAGAAAAGCTGAACTATAATTGATGAACTGCTGGAGGCTCAGTGTGGACAACTCTGAGAGTTAAAAACACCAGGAAACCCAGTCATAGGGGCCCCCACCACATTGAGATTTACCCCCAGGAGCTTGACCAGGTTCCCACAGTAAATACTGGAGAAAAATCTCTTGGCTTCCCAACAGGAAATATGCCATTTTGAAATACACCAGAGCACTCTGTTCTTTTTTTAAGCAACATTACTCATGTTTGATAATTTATTGATCTTTAGAGAGGAAGGGAAAGGGGGGGAGAGAGAGAAACATCAATGTGAGAGCAGAACATCGGCTCACTAACAGACTGAGACCTACTTATAGGATGATATACACTTACCTTCCCCCCATACCTCACCACATTACTAAAGGCCTATTTATAGCAGTTCCTAAAGGCAAAAAACACAACTTGAAGAGACAGAGCAAGCATGAGAACTAGACATAGCAAGGATGTTAGAATTATCAGACGGGGAATTTAAGACAACTATGATCAATATGCTAAGGCCTCTAATGGATAAAGCAGACAGCACGTAAGAACAAAGATAAAGAACAGATGGGCAATGGAAGTGGAACAGTGGAAATCCCAAGAACCAAAAAGAAATGCTCAAGATAAAACACTGTAACAAAAATGAAGAATGCCTTTGATGGCTCATTTGTAGACAGAACTTGGCTGAGCAAAGAATCTCTGAGCTAGATAATCAATAGAATCCTCAAAAAGCCAACAGAACAAAAACTGAAGGGAAAAAAAAGAGCACAGTAACATGATCTAATGACCAAAATACTTTATAGAAACTATTTTGATTTGTAATGCAGGAATAGAGCTAAGTCTGTCAGGAGACTGTGACCTTCTGTTAAGGATTCTCTGCCAGTTTAACAGAGGGTCCCATGGCAGTGAGGTCTTCAGGCTTTAAAGACTGACCGAAAATTAAGATTCTACACCCAGCTATGCCATTATACATCCTTGATCCCCAAGCTTCACCTTCAAAATGATGACTTTTTTGTAAATGATCTTCCAGCTCTGTTTTTTTTTATATATATATTTTATTGACTTATTACAGAGGAAGGGAGAGGAATAGTTAGAAACATCGATGAGAGAGAAATATTAATCAGCTACCTCCTGCACACCCCCTACTGGGGATGTGCCCAAAACCAAGGTACATGCCCTTGACCGGAATCGAACCTGTGACCCTTCAGCCTGTAGGCCGATGCTTTATCCACTGAGCCGGACTGGTTAAGGCATTCCAGCTCTGTTCTGACAGCTCTTTTTGAGCTTCCACAAATCCCTAAAGTCTGATAATACACTTTCCCTCACCCGAAATATAAGACAAACACACTGTTCTGCTCCTCACCAGACTAAAGTATATGTTACTTTGAGACGGGAAAATAATGCAAAACAGCACCCATGTGTACAACCTGTAGAGCTCTTCCTATAGCAGCCGTCCCCAGCATTACTGTCTCAACTTCAGAGTCTAAGCTGTCTTTTCACAAAGAAGACTCAGCTGGGAGCTTAGGGGATGTGCTTCCCAAGTGAGACACAGATAGGAACATCCCAAGTTGTGGCCAGCATACACACCACACATCATGGTCCCAGGACTTAAGTGGGGCCCCAAGGGCCAGCCAAGCTTCTCTGCCTGGCCCCAGCCAGGTAGCTCAGTTGTTTGGAGCAACATCCCATGCACCGAAAGGCTGCGGGTTCCATTATCGGTCAGGGCACAGATGGAGGCAACAGATTGATGTCTCTCTCTCTCTCTTTCTCCCTCTAAAATCAATTTTTTTAAAAACCATATAAAACAAACAGACAAACAGGAAAAAAAAAAAAAAAAACAGCTTTGCCTGCCCAAAACAGTGAGCTCCTTTCACACAAATGTTTAAGCACCCAGGTCAGCAATGCTTCGGAGAGAAATTCTGTATGGGGGGTGGAAGGCTGGACAAATTTATCTGTGAGGCCTCTTCCTGTTGAGCTACAGATGGTGGATACTTCCTAGGGCTGACCCTCCAGGCACTAAATACACAGCCGACCTTACAAGGATTAGGTTCTAGGCCTTGACAGTTAGGGGGGAACAAAGCAACAGGGAGGGAGGAAGACCAGGAAGGGAGCTTGTTTTTTCTTCTGTGGAAGTGAAGGGGGCAAGGACAAGGAAAGTGATGAAAGGAAGCCCCAAGGTGACAGTGGTTTACCAGACCAGAACTGAGTGGAAGAAACGCTCCTATTTCTCAAAGTCTCTTCCCTTTCTCCGCTCCCAACCCCACAGGTTTCCAACGTGCCCCAGGGCTGCCCGGTGAAGGTGAAGGGGGAAGCAGGACACAGGACACCACTGCTTGTAGCAAATATCGATGGGGGTCTCCTCCACAGCCATTCTCTCCTTTCAGATTTTGTTCAGAAACCATGACTGGTCTAAGCTCATCAAGACAAAGCCTGGTTGCCCCCTTTGCCAAGGAGACAGAGGAGCCAGACCACTGCCCCTGGTCTGCCTCCCTCCTTTTATGGTACCCGCAGCTGACATGCACTTGGATATGCTGCTACTTATACTCATAGATTCACTGTAAGTCAGGTGCTTATTGTCAGGAACTAGTTAATACTTTGCTTAGGGTATCAAATTTAAAGAAAATAATTATAATGAATCTATACTGTAGAATAAAAATATCAGTAAGAGGAGCAAGTACCTAAATAATTTAAGAATATGCATATCAGCCAAACCGGTTTGGCTCAGAGGATAGAGCATCGGCCTGCGGACTGAAAGGTCCCAGGTTCGATTCCGGTCAAGGGCATGTACCTTGGTTGCGGGCACATCCCCAGTAGGAGGTGTGCAGGAGGCAGCTGGTCGATGTTTCTCTCTCATCGATGTTTCTAACTCTCTGTTCCTCTCCCTTCCTCTCTGTAAAAAAATATATTTAAAAAAAAAAAAAAAAAAAGAATATGCATATCAGAAATTGTTAACATAACCTCCCTTTGGGAAGAGGAAGTTGGGGTGTGGGAAGAGGGGAAGTAAAGGAACCATCATTTTTCATTTGGTATCTTTCTATAAGGCTTGGATTTTCTTCTAAGCATTATTGGATTTTTTTTTTTTTAATCTGGGCAATGGGATAATGGGGCACTTCTCTTTCTTTGTATCATTTTCTGTATTAGAAATGCCTAAAAATAAAGGGAAATGTTATTCCTGACACGTCTAGAGAACTGTTCCTTTCTCTTCCTCCTCCAGAAAGAAAATCAGAGGACCCAATATTTAGCAATCCAGTCTCACTCTCTTAACATTCCTTCTAATAATGAATCATGCCTAACTACAGAGCTCACAGATGGAGCATCTCGAAAGCCAGCAGCACATCTAGGTGAGTGTCAACAAGAATGACAGCTCAGGGGAGCACACACTCCATTTGGCCCACAGATCACAGACATCCATTTGACCTGTGGTCAGACTTCAGCAGAACAAACCCCAGGAGTTCCAGCACTGAGTCTAAGACCTGTCAAAGAAGTATGCACTCGGAGTATTGTAACTGGTTAATATTATCATTAAACTCTGACATTACACACTAGAGAGTTCATGCCTACAAACAATCATTTCTCACTTTGGGAAAAAAATTTTAAATACCTTTTCAAATCAAAGCATATGTAGCTTATGGTTCCAGCTTAGTTATTTCAGTTTAGACAACCTCAGCTTAAGCCTCTTATGTAATTGCCTCATTTCACAGATGGAAAAATTGAGGCAGAAGCTGACTAGCTCAAGGTCACAGAGGCAGTTGGTGGCAGAGTCAAGATCGGAGGTGATAAGACTGAAAACAGGAACAGGGCCACAGCAGAGTGCACTACGGCTGAGCAGTTCTCCTAGGACACCACCCCGAAGACAGGGCTTACCTTAGTTCTGTGGTTCTCTGCATTCAGACCCTCATACAGAGATTTGTTGAAAGAAATTTCACCAAGGATCTGCAGTTCAGTTACATCTCTTAGGAACTACAAGGGGAGAGGGGGAGAAAACATGTTTTAGATATGGACTTACTGTGTCTGTACAGCATTCACCATCCTTCCTGTTATGTGTTCCATCCTATGTATTCCTTAGATTAATGAGCTCAGCAACCACAAAGTTACCCAAGCAAAAAACCTGTGGTTATTCCACAACTTTCCCCTTTACCTCATGTCACACCCTCACCCACCCCGCCCAAGTCAGTTTTCTTGACCATTTTTTCATTCATTCATTCATTCATTCATTCATTCATTGGTTAATCCTCACCCGAAGGTATCTTTCCCATTGATTATTAGAGAGTAGAAGGGAATGAAGGAGGTGTGGGAGGGAAAGAGAGGGAGGAAGGGGGAGAAGGAGAGAAACATTAATGTGAGAGAGACTGGGGCTTGGGATTGGACCTGCAACCCAGGTATGTGCCCCTGACCAGGAATCGAACCTGCCACCCTTTGGTGCATGGGCTCTATGCACTGAGCCACACTGGCCAGGGCCCTTTTTCCTTTTTTGAGCCTCTCTTGCACCTGTCCCTTTGCCTCCATTCCCATAGCTATTTCTTCAGTTCAGATCTCATCAGTCATCTGGATCACTGCAAGACGTTACACTGGGTCGTAGTTCCCACTTTTGAATGAGTATTCAAGGAAGGCCTCTCCAAGAAGGTTACGTGTGAGCTAAATACAAGAAACCCCACACATGAAGATCTGGGAGAAGAACACTGTCACGGAGAAGGAATAGCAAGTACAAAGGGCCTGTGGCCAGAACAATATGGAACAATATGGAGGCACAGAAAGGACAGAACAGCTGGAGCATAAGAAGCTGGGCAGAGGAGAGTACGAGGAGATGAAGTCAAGAAGAAATCAGAGACCAGATCACGCAGGGCCTTGCAGACTACTGAAAAGGTATGAATTTTAGGACAAATGTATTAAAAAGCACAAAGTTTGTTTTTAAAAGGTAGCTGTTCCCCTAGCCAGTTTGGCTCAGTGGATAGAGCTTCGGCCTGGGGACGATTCTGATCAAGGGCATGTACCTCGGTTGCAGGCTCCTCCCTGGCCGAGGCCCTGGTCAGGGTGCGTGCAGGAGGCAACCAATCAATGTGTTTCTCTCACATCAATATTTCTCTCTGTCTTTCCCTCTCTCTTCCATTCTCTCTAAAAATCAATGGAAAAATATCCTAGGGTGAGGATTAACAAAAAATAAAAATAAAAAATAAAAGGTGGCTGTGAGGAATGTTCGGAGAAGGGCATGGCAAGGGCAGAGGCGAGAAGAGCAGACAGAAGGTTGGGGCAACGTTCTGGGCCAAAGAGGGCAGCCTGAACGACAGGGTAGCAGTGGCCAAGCAGGAGTGAACGGACTTAGAATGTATTTTGGAGGTGGGTGGAATAGGAGAGTTTGCTGTGGGTATAGACATGCGCCAGTAAGAAAGGGAGGAGGCCCAAGAAGTTCCTAGACAGTAACTGGAGAGGTGAGCTGCCCCGAGTAACGGGGTAAGGAGCGGGTTGGGGCCGAAGGGGGGCCAAGGACATGTGATACTGGAGATGCGCGGTCCGGCCACGGCTCTTTCTAGGGGAGACAGATGCCGGGAGCTGCAGGACAATCCCATCTGGAGCATTTCGCAGCCTCAAGTACCTGCTCAGACTGACTCGCGGCGAGCTCCGCTGCCACCGTCACGTTTTCTCTGTCGGAAGCGATGGCACAGCGCACCGAACGCCACTCCTCCACGGGCTGGGAACGGAAAGGCGGGTGAGCACCATCCCTGTCACTGTCACCCTCAGCACACGGGGCACCTGAAGGTCCCGGGGCAGATGTGAGCAGCTCCCTCGCTCCCCTGGCGGAAGCAAAGCCGCAACCTCGGCACACGAGACCCGGGGAAGAGACCGAGGAGGGCGCTGGGGCCGCCCTGCACGTGCTTTCGGGGTAAACTGCGGCCAAGTTGTCCCCGGGCCCTTCCGGTCACCCGCTTCAGACCCTCCTCCCTCCCTGGCCTCTCGGGGCCGCCGCGCTCACCTGAACCGCCTCGCTCCCACAAGCGCGCTCCGGACGCTGGGTGCACACGGTGTGAGCCTGGAACGAGAGCCATCCCCGCGACGAATGAGGACGCGAAACCGCCGTGGGAAAGCGTCCCCTGCCAAACCCGCGAGCCCGGGGTGATACGCATGCGCGCAGGAGGGGCGGCGCTAGGACCCGACGTGCCGGCCGGCAGGGGGGCGTGTCCACGTCCACGCCAGCGTCCTCCGGAAGTCTCGCGATGTTTGCATTTGAACAGTTTGGCGGGTGAGAGCCATGGCGGAGCCAGTCCCGCGACCCCGGAACCGGCTCTTACGAACGTATGGGGCTGTGGGCGGCGGGGGGCCGCGGTGGCGGTCGGGCCGGGCCGGCGCGCAGTGGTTCGCGCCTCAAGATTCAAAGCGTTTCTTCAGCAGCACCAGCAGCAGCAACGCCAGCAGTGACGACCCCTCGCCGCCCGCCGCCTCCGACGACTCTGACGACCCCGACTTCTGCAGCGAGGTGGGTCCGCGGCGGAGGCGAGCTGGCGGGCGAACCTCCAAGGCCCGGCCGAGCCTGATCATGACTCCGAGGCGCCTGAGGCTGCGAGCGCGGCCGCCGCGGAAGTGCAGCACGCCCTGCAGCCCTCTCGGGCCGCCGCCCTTCCCCAGCAGCACCCCGGGCCGCCTCAGCCCGGACCTCAGCGTGTGCAGCCAGCCCAGCGACGGCGGCCAGCTGGGCACCAGTGCCTCCCTGTTTAGCTCCCCAGCCTCTCCTGGTCCCGGCCGCGGGTCCCCAGCGCCGGGAGACAGTGTCATAGGTACCGGCCCCTCTACCTCTCTGGATGCCACCTCTCCGGACCAAGCACCTCATTCCTGCTCCCAGGAGGCAGCAATAGGAGGAGGCGGGTTCACCAGCTTGGCCCGCCAAGCTCGTGCCAGCCTCACGTCAGTTCTCTTTAGCCTTACGGACTCGGGGGACCCTGAGGATTCTGAGTTTGGGACAGGTGGGAAGGATATGAGGGAGTCCCGCTGTGCAAGGGAACTGATGGGGAAGAGGCTGGAGAGCCCAGCTTTGTCAAGCAGGCGGAGGAAGAGGGCCACAGACAAGGACTCTTGTCGAGAGACTGGGGCTCAAGAGGCTGTCCAGACAGAATGTGGGGAGGCCAGTGGTTGCAAGAGCTGCAAAGGACCCGGGAAAACCAACAGACCTGAGAGAACTGGGCCAGGCCAGAAAAGGAAACATCGGGAGGCAGTAGAAACCTCCCTCCTCCATCACGACCAGTTTAAAAAGGGCCACAGGATGGGCAAAGATTCACTCCTTACCCAGGACCTGACTCCATTACCGAATGACTGCTCTTGGACCAAAGCCAGGGCTTCCTTCAGTTTCCATAAGAAAAAGGTCGTGACTGCTGTGTCAGACGTGAGCAACAACGCCACTACCAGTTCTCCCTCGGGGTCCTTCATGTCCGAATATTCAAACCCGCCTGTCCTGAACAAAACAACAAGCAGTGCCCCGTCCCCTTGGCACTCCTCTTCCATGTATTTGCTCACCCCCTTAAAGACACTTCATGTCGCAGACCAAAAGGCATCTGATGCTGAAAAGGTTTATAGGGAATGCGACCAGGAGGGTCCTATCCCCTTTAGCTCTTGCCTTTCCACGGAGGAACTGGAAAGCTGTGAGAAGATTGGGGAAGGAGTGTTTGGAGAAGTGTTTCAAATAATTGCTAATTGTACACCAGTAGCCCTAAAAATCATTGCTATTGAAGGACCGGATTTAGTCAATGGAACCCATCAGAAAACTTTTGAGGAAATCCTCCCAGAGATCATCATCTCCAAAGAGTTGAGCCTCCTGTCTGATGCTGCATGCCACCGCACAGAAGGCTTTATTGGGCTGAACTCAGTGCACTGTGTTCGTGGACCTTACCCTCCCTTGCTCCTCAAAGCCTGGGATCACTATAACTCAACCAAAGGGTCTGCAAACGACCGGCCTGACTTTTTCGACCAAGACCAGCTCTTCATTGTGCTTGAATTTGAATTTGGAGGAATTGACTTAGAGCAAAGGAGAAAGACGTTGTCCTCCATAGCTACTGCAAAGAGCATTTTGCACCAGCTCACCGCATCCCTTGCCGTTGCAGAGGCATCGCTGCACTTTGAGCACCGAGACTTACACTGGGGGAATGTGCTGTTAAAGAAAACCAGCCTCAAGGAAGTCCACTACACCCTCAGCGGGAAGACAGGTACTATCCCCACCTGTGGGCTGCAAGTCAACATCATTGACTACACCCTGTCACGCTTGGAGCGGGATGGGGTCGTGGTTTTCTGTGACATTTCCATGGATGAGGACCTTTTTACAGGTGAAGGTGACTACCAGTTTGAGATCTACAGGCTAATGAAGAAGGAGAACAACAACTGCTGGGGTGAATATCACCCTTACAGTAATGTGCTCTGGCTACATTACCTCACAGATAAGATTCTGAAGGAAATGGTCTTCAAGAGGAAATGTAACACCCCAGCCTTGAAGCAAATAAAGAAAGACATCATACATTTCCATGGGACAATGCTGAACTTCAGCTCTGCCACTGACCTGCTCTGCCAACACAGTCTATTTAAGTAAGTCAAAGGTGCCTTACCGCCCCAAAGGGAGAGAGACCACTAGCCTTGAAAGCCCCCAGTGTTGTTTTCGATTTCTATCCCCAGGGGAGGGTGAAATTCCTATTCTAATCAGCTTTTCAAACAAGAATTTTGTTTCCAAGTGGAAACTGAAATGTTTGTGGAAATCTTTAAACAGCAAACATTCTTTAAAAATAAACTACATGTGAGAACCAGTGTTTACAACTTTTAAGCCCTCTGTCAGCAGAGTCTATTCTGTAGGTTTCTCTCCATTTTTTCATTTTTGAGCCTTGACACTTTATGTAGCCTAAGGGGGGGAAAAAATTCAGGAAAGCCCAAGGTCTCAGCTGTCATACTAATCAGAGCCTATAGGTATTGGCAGGCTGGCTTTGGGAACCATTCTACAGCTCAGGAGTCAACCGAGGGAAAGAGGCAGTAGCAAAGCAGAGACCAAGATAGACAGACTGGAGGGAGAGAGAAAAGGAAGATGGTAAGACAGTTTATAGGAGACATGCAAGAAATGCCATATATTTATCAAGCTCATTTGCCAGTCACACAGAAGTAGGATTTAACAATTTTCAACAGGAAAATAAATGTCTCCATGGCTACTAAAAAAGTTTTGAGTTTTTGCTTATTTTTTATCAAGGGAAGTAAACAAATATTGCTTTAAGAGGTGGGTGGTTGATAATCCTTCTGAACATGACTTTGATAATTTACTCCTAATGTGTTCTCAGGTCAACTAATCTTGTTTTTACTCTTTTTCTAGAACTCTAGTTTTTATACCTTTAAGAATCTGTAGTCACTGAAAAGAGATGCAATTGTGATAGAGTCAAGAACCGCCTCTAAGTACCTGTGTCTTTGTCAGTTTCTTCACTCTTATAAGCCGGAGCCCTTGTATTTTAATTGGAACACAGATTTGCAGCTGGAATTCGGCTCCAAAGAAGTTTTCCCCATGGATCTGCAAAGAGTAGGAAGTCAGAGCTGGTGTTGCTTTGTCACTTGTAGCTTTGCAATAATAAGTACTAAGCACTTACGTTGAAGGAGAATTCTTTGTGATCAGAAAGCCCCTGGCTTGTGTTCATGTACATCACTGCTGGTCTGCAATTGAGAGGACATGTGTTAGCCTCAAGGCCCCCTTGTTTTTAGAAGCTGAATGCTACTAGTTGGGTACATTAGCACCAGATCCTTAAGAGGAATCAAAGCTAAATATTAACATGTAAATTGGTGGTAGGGCAGTTGGGAGCAGGCAGAATATTTGAATAGTATATATTTGGGTTGGTTCTTTATCTAATTATCATTCTTCAGAGTGGCCTTACTTTTCTCCTTCCTTTTCAATCCCATAACCCCTCTCTTCTTCCCTTCTTAGCATCATGTCAGGACCCTTTTGTAGCAAGACCAGTTGACAATACTACTTTGATTACTACCATGGGCTTCTAGGAACCACTGTTAGTGTCCTAGAGATCGATGGGAGCCTGAGTTTTAAGCAGCCTCTTCTCAAAGAAAGGCAGTCCCCATATCCAGCCTGCCCACCGGTTCCACCCACAAGAGAGAATGCTCTAAACTGTCCCCTAGGTGTTGGCCCCTTGGAAGTGCTTACTTGGGAAGAACTGCAATGAAGGCATGCTTGAAGTGAAGTCTGTGGGTCTCTCTGACCAAAGAGCTTCTTCCATTGGCACTAAGAAATAAGAGTGTCAGTGCACAGCACACCTGCTTTGTACATATGGCCGCTTCTATACCTTGGCTTCCCAGGATCATCAGGGGTCAGATAAGAAAAGACTCTTGGAAATAAGCAGAGTGCAGAAGAGTTGCTAGAAGTCCAGGCTTGGCGAAATTGATTTAGAAGGGTTTCTCAGCCTCAACAATATTAACATTTTGGGCCAGATAATCCACTGTGAGAAGCTGTCCTGTATATTGTAAGATGTTTAGCAGCATCCCTGGTCTCTACCCACTAGATGCCAGTAGGACCCCCCCCCATGTCGTGTCAATCAAAAATATCTTCACGTAGCCCTGCCGGCATGGCTCAGTTGTTGCGTGTCAACCTATGAGCCAGGACGTCACGGTTCAATTCCTGGTCAGGGCACATGCACGGGTTGCTGCGGACTCGATCCCCAGTGTGGGGTGTGCAGGAGGCAGCCAATCAATGATTCTCTCTCATCATTGATGTCTCTCCCTCTCTCTTCCTCTCTGAAATCAATAAAAATACATTTTTTAAATATCTATCTCTAGGAATTGCCCCTGAGGGACAGTATCACCTTTATTTGAGAACCCTTCCCCAACACCATATCCCATCCTACCCCCAAACATAGAGGTTTTGCAGGTGAAAGCTTCCCCAAAATTAAATGAACCAGAATTAGAACTCCAGTCCAAGGCTCATTTTTCCACACTATACCGGAGTTTTACTTTGTGTGTCAATAAAAGAATGTTTAAATATATTTGATAACCATGGGGACACAGGTGCCTTCTCTGGGCTCACTGAAGTCCCCTTCTTCTCGGGCACGTGGGAGGAAGATTTCTTCCAGGGCCGTAGCCTGGGTCTGCTGTGGCACAGACACTACTTACTTTGTGACTGTCACAGTGATGTCAGCTGTCCTGTTTGGGAAGGCACTCTCCTCTAGCTGCCAGACTACTGAAAAGTTTGCCTATTTTGAAAAAAAGAGAGAGAAAAAAAAGTCACTTCTCTATACCACTCACAATTCAAACTACTTCCTACTAACGAGACAGACCTGGGAAATAGTTTATTTTGCTCACATTTTTGTATCATAGGCTTCCGCATTTGTTATTCCATGTCACCTTCTTATTCCCTTTTACAACTGAGCAAACATTTCAGAGATTCTCACAGCACAAAGATCCTCCATGGCACATCAGGGACTCACCTCAGGACTAATAACTTGGGGTCTGATGACCCTTCCATACTACGTGCTATTTCACTCTGTAGTGAGCCAACAATTTGTCTGGCTGTATTCCCCCTCCCACCTCTCCCTACTTTCAGAGCGGATTTGGCAGTTCTAAGCACAGCTATGGATTGACTGTACAGTGAAGGGAAGCATGGGACCACAACTGAGATTCCAATGGGACAGGAAAGTAGAAGACACCAACTCCAGGTGTCTATTGACAAGTCAGCCAATCAAAACACTCACAGATGCCCTCCTGAGTATGGGGTGACCAATCTTGCACTTCATGACCAGGACAGAAGCAGCTGGCTTAGGGTCATCACACTGAATATTTGGGGAAGGAGGCTGTTAACACAGAAAAGACTGTTCTTAAAAGGTAAAAAAGAAAACAGTTTTCTCACACCAATTTAGCATCATTTCCTCATTTTTTTTCACATTCAAGACACCTTGTCCAGAGCTGAGGACACAAATCAGACTTGGTCCCTGTCTTCCTCGCAAGCTGGGCAGGAGGGCTCAGTGGTAGATGGTTAAGGAATTTAAATACAAGGCCTAAGGAGTGGTTCTGTGAGAGGTACAGAGAACAGCAGTAGAGGAAGATGAATTTCAACTTGGATGAATGAAAGTCTTCCTAGGGAAGGAGACATTTGAATTGGGCCTTGGGCCAATGCAAGTTAACATAACTAAGATGGACTAGAAGGCTAGCATGAGCCCCAGCACCACCACGCTGCCTTTTTCAATCATGGCTCCTTATCGGGACCACTGAATACAGAGAATAATTTGAGTATCTGCTTTTTTTTTTTTTTTTTTTTAACTATTTTCTTAATTCTCCAAGGAGGGTGCATCACCAGTTCCATTCTGGATGCTCAGGAGATCATTTCATTCTTTCCATATAATGGATGCTGTCTTAGGCCAAATAGCCTAAGACCTTCAGGGACAGACCGTAGTCTGACAAAGCTGGGTTTATTGATTCCTTATAGAGGAAAACTTCACTGGTGTGTCTTACCAAAGGAAAAGACAGTTACTGAAGGACTCCCGGGAATGGTGGTGGTGAGGTGAGATGTCAATGAAGCAGTGTTTTGATAGGTTAAAAATAAAGCAGGGCTGTGTGTAAAAGGGTCACTCAACATCAGGTCTGCACTGCGGAGTGGACCCAGGGACCCATGTCCTTGGGAACTATTCGGATGGATGTGAAAAGTTTTGTCCAGAAATGCTATACGTGCAGCTCTGTACCTCAGAAGGATATAGGCTGTTTCTCTTTGTCAAAGTGACTTAGATTCTCCAGGCAAGCGTGAGGTGGTTTCTAATTACAGATACAACTTCAAAAAGCAAAGTTTCTGATTTCCAAAGACTTTAGAGAACACAGTTGCTCAATGTTATGATACTTTATAGCTGCAGGGTGTCCTTGGGAAAAATACCATTTCCTAGTATCTTGCAGCTGGCTTCCTGTCTGCAATCCCAGGCTGATGAATGGCAGGGCAGACTTTACATTTCAGTCCCAGCTAAGTTATTAGCGATTACTTCTCTCTCAGAACCTGGGTTAGGAAAGGCTGCGGCAGGGAGGAGTGATTGTGCGGCAAATGGCACCATTGAAGGTTTGTGAGACAGAATGGCATGACTGGATCCATGGCATGTAGCTGCTTGGAGGGGCTTCATCCAGTTAATTTATTTTTTAATATATTTGTATTGATTTCCAAGAGGAAGGGAGAGGGAGAGCGAAACATTAATGATGAAAGAGAATCATTGATCCGCTGCCTCCTGCACACCCGCTACTGGGGATCAAGCCCACAACCCGGGCCTGTGCCCTGACTGGGAATCGAACCATGACCTCCTGGTTCATAGGTTGACACTCAACCACTGAGCCACTCCAGTTGATTTAAATCATTTGTTGAATGGACCAAGATGAAGCTGGAGGCAGTTTGGAGGTTGCCATAGAAAAAGAGAGTATGCAGGGAGGAAAAGCCATGAGTGGCATGTCTCCTAAACTGCTGTCATAGTTACCTTTTGTATCCTCTTAAACTGTAAGTTTCTGGGGTAAGTCAAAGCCATGTTTGTCATGTAGGAATCTTCCCCAGAGTTAGTTAGGCTGATGTTCATTGTCAGCTCCTTTGTGACACCCACCACCAATTCCGTCCTGCACAGGGTAGCAAATAGATAAGTGTTACCAGTTTATTCTGTAAAAACCTCGATGCAGTGCAATAACACATTCAACTCACTTCTTAGGTAAATTGCCTAAAGGATATATTTAGCCTAGATTTTCTTCCCCTTAACATAATCAAACACCTGGACCTCCACACCCACCTCAGTTGCTGTGTGAGATAATAATAATGGCTACCATTTATTTAGTCCTTTCCATGTGCCAGGGACTGTGCTAAATGCTTCACATGCTCAGTTTATCCTCATAATAATCCTATGAAATAGGACGGTTAATCATCGTATAGAGAAGGAAACAGAAGCCAAAAGAGGCTCACTAATTTGCCTGAGATCTAGCAACCTCAAAAAGGAATTGGGAGAATTGGATCTAAATCCTCTTTCTGTTACCAATTCTCTGTGACCGTAGTCAAAGCACTCCCTTACACAAATCCATCCATTTCATATCTATCTATGGAGTAGCTTCCCTGTGTCAGATTTCCTACTCAACACAAGAGTGACAGTGGGTGTGAGACAGACACCATCCCTGCCCCTTTCCTGGCCTTAGCTTTCCCTCCCACAAAATCATTCAGCCCCTTCTCATTTAAAGGCTGTGGTTTAAACCAGGAGTCTGCTCAGCCTGGTGAAGAGACTTGGGGCTTTGTGAGAGCGTCCTTCAGTCTGCTGAGGTGCAGTGGGGCCCCAAAGTGCAGAACAACTACCAGTCATTGAAATCTGTAGGAAAATGTGTCACCAGGACAAAGAAAACTTTCTAGCCATCTGACATAGCCCAAGACGGAATAGGTAGCTCTGGGAAGCAACCATGTGCTTTGTTGTGTTGTTTTTATGACAGCTGAAAAGAGGGCAGATTGATTGGAGGGAGAGGGGTCAGACGGATCAGCCTGCTGTGGAGATCCATCTGAGGCAGGGGTCCTCACACTACGGCCCGCGGGCCACATGCAAATACAAATATTGTGTTTGTTCCCGTTTTGTTTTTTTACTTCAAAATAAGATATGTGCAGTGTGCATAGGAATTGGTTCATAGTTTTTTTTTTAAACTATAGCCCGGCCCTCCAACGGTCTGAGGGACAGTGAACTGGCCCCCTGTTTAAACAGTTTGAGGACCCCTGATCTAAGGGATGGCACATGTCTGAAATAAGACAGTAGTGGTTGGGATGGAGAGAACAGATAGAAACCAGAGATGGTAAGGCTGTGCTTGCAAGCAGAGCACAGGGAGAGAGGACTCAAGGATGAGTCCCGAGGTTACAGCCTGGATGACTGATGAGGGAGAGACCACAGGAGCAAGGGCAGAGGAAGTCGACAGAAGAGTTCAGTCTGGGACATGGTGAGAGGTGTTTATGGGATAACCAGGCAGAGACGTTGAAATGTCAGTTGGATGCACTGTTCCAGAACCCAGGAAAGAGATCTGAGAGTTGTCAGAATATTTTAACAGGGACAGTCTCAGAGGCCCCGAATGCAAACACTGATCTGTGCACACGTGATCTTCTAGACCAGTGGTTCTCAACCTTGGCTGCACATTAGAATCACCTGGGAATCTTTTTAAAATCCTGATTTCTGGGCCTCATCCTCCGGAAATTCTGTCTTTGTTACTAACGTTGTGGCCCCACCCCATAACAAAGAAACAGAATGCGATTGAAACTTCGTGGCCCATGTGCAGAAGTTGGTATTTTGTGGAAGAGCCACACTCAAGGGGCCAAAGAGCCGCATGTGGCTCGCGTGCCGCAGTTTGCCGACCGCTGCCTTAGATTCTTTGGGTGATCTATGTCCACAAGGTCAAAAACCACTGAAGTGTTTGGATGCTAAAGATTAGGCTTAATAATACTTTTGAAAAACAAAGAGGCTGCTTGCTATGTATGTACACTAGGGGGTGATGTAGGGCCAGCTGTGTGTGCTATGTCTCTAGATCACACACATTGGCTAAGAGGGCAGTGCTTGGTTTCATTAATTCCCTGTTGGAAGCAGCTGTGTCTGCTTGTTAGGCTGGATTCCAAAGTACTCAAACGTCTTGAATTGGATCCTTATCAATTGAGATGGGCAGCGCTAAGCCATGCACATCTGAAACACAAGTCTTGCAATCGTAGATTCAGCACTGGCCATCGGTACCATGTTATACACGCAGCACTGGTAGCCGGGAGGGCACTTAAGACCACCTACATCCCAAACCAAACTCGTGCTCTCTTCCTCCCCACCCTGCCTTCCAAAGTCATTCTTCCAAAGGCTTCCCCAGTTCAGTTCTTGGCATCACTGCCGTCCTAGAACTGCTGCGGTCATGGAAGTGGTTATTGCTGTGCTGTGCAGTATCACTAGCCATACGTGGGTACTGAGCACCTGAAATGTGCACAGAACAACTGAGGGGCTAAAATTTTAATTTTATTTAATTTAAATTAAAATTGGACAGCACAGTTCTAGATGCTCAGGCTGAAGCCTTGAAAGATTTCTTAGACCCCTCTCTTTCCCTCCCTCCCCACCTCCACTATGTCATCAAATCCTATGGGCTTTAACTTCAGAACATAACCACCTTCACTGCTACCACCCTGGCCCAAGGCACCATCCCTTCTCCCCTGAGTTATTGTAAGAGCTCCTTGCTAGCTCCCTGCTTCCACCTTTGCTCCTACAGTCTGTTCTCAACACAGCAGGAAGAATGACAAGGTGACAAATGAAAGATCATCCATTCCTCTGGCTTCCCAGCTCCCAGTAACAGCCCCATGGAAGAAGGCCTGTGCAGCCCCGGGTGACCGTCCCCTGCCCACACATTGCCTCTCTCCCCTCATGCTCCTGCAACCACTGCTAGGTCCTGCCATTCCTCCCATCCAGGGCATTTGCACTTGCTCTTCCTTCCAATACCCACATAGTCATTCCTCGACCTCCTGTGTGTACCAAAAAGCCTGCTCAGCGAGCCCTTGCCTGACCACTCCGTTTAAAACTGCCACCCCACCTCCACCCCGTACTCCCTCCCACCTTCCCTGCCTTATCTTCATAGTACATCTTGACAACATAATATTTACTTATTTGTTATCTTCTCCCCTTAAAAGCAGCAGGAAGGCAGGGCTCTTTGTGTTGTTCGCTGCTGTATCTGCAGCACCTGGAGTGCTTGGCACAGAGTAGACGCTCCATAAACATTTACTGAATTAAGTAATTTGATTAAGAGGTGAGTCGGGGAAGAGGTTGCCTCTAACTGACACAGGCTTATGAAAACAGCATTGCCCAGGATGTCGGAGACCTGGGTTCAAGTCTACGAGGTGACCCTTGTGACTCCACGCAGGCTCCCAACTACTGAGTCTATTCTCTAATGTGTAAAATGGGAAAGCAGATCTCTGTGTTGCCTCCCCTTATGGGATGGCTGGGGAAGCAATGAGATAATAAATGCAAAGCCCTTTGTGGGCCATGAGGGGAAGGAGAGGGAATGGTCGGTTCAGGTAAGTCAGGAGGAAGTTTACTACAGAAACTGTGATGACTGGATCCGACTCACGGAGAGGTGGTAGCCAGCTGTAACTCAGCAACACAAAACAGCTTATTCTTGCAGGCCTTCTCGTAGGGCAGCTGTAATGAGACAGGGGCAGGATTAGCCCAGGGACCCCGCCATCCCCGCAGCCTTCCCTCGTGATCTCCTTAGGACATGCTGGACAGGCTGGGCTGTGTCCACATGGCTGTGACTGTGACATTCCTTGATCTGGCAGCGGTAGGAGGAACAGTCGGGTAACAGATGGCAAGTGACAGCCTGTCAGGTAGGGGGTGTGCTTGGTCCTACAACACAGGTACACCATGAGTCAGGCCTCTGGCCAAGGTAAAAAATGGGGTGACCTTCATGGAATGGTGGGAGGGCCTGTCACATTTCTATCAGCAGAATGAAGCACCAACACTCACAACTCACTGTGTACTTTGAAATTTTGGGGAGGAAAACCTATATGAAGAAGAGTTTTCTTAATCCTTTCAAGTAGAGGTAGGAACAGCAGGGGCACAAATGGAAGAAACCTGATCAAATATTGTCAAGATCCAATCCTGCACACCCTCTGATTCCGTGGGCAGTCTCTGGGGGTTAAATATTCCCCTTGCAATCACTCCTACACTAAACCAAACTAATTCAGAGAGTCACAGAGGATCCACAGGCCCAGTCAAAGTTGAAAAGCCCTATTCAGGTTGAAAAATCAAAGTTTCTAAAGAATGTGGTGTTTCTGTTTGTTTGTTTGTTTTATTGATTTCTGAGAGGAAGGGAGGGGGAGAGAGAGAGAGAAACATCAATGATGAGAGAGAATCATTGATTGGCTGCCTCCTGCAGGCCCCCCACTGGGGATCGAGCCTGCAACCTGGGCATGTGCCCTTGATTGGAATCGAACCCGGGACCCTTCAATCCGTAGGCCGACGCTCTATCCATTGAGCCAAACCAGCTAGGGGTGGGTTCATTTTTTATTATGAAGGAAACAGCCAGCTCCTTAACTGAGAAATCTCTGCATTTGTCTCCCCAGCAGCCAGTGACCACATCAGCAGCTTACGCAAGGACTCTGCCCAGGGCCTGAAGCGGGAATGGAGCCAGAGTTAGAAAGGAAACCTCCTACTTCCTGGAGACTGGAGACACAATTTGCAGAAGTCAGAGCTTGACACTCCGACTGGGTCAATAGTTTGGGGCAAAGTTTTTTGGATTTTCTTTAGTTTTGTTTTTATTTTTTATTTTATTTTTTTAAAATATATATATTTTATTGATTTTTTTTACAGAGAGGAAGGGAGAGGAATAGAGAGTTAGAAACATCAATGAGAGAGAAACATCAATCAGCTGCCTCCTGCACACCTCCCACTAGGGACGTGCCTGCAACCAAGGTACATGCCCTTGACTGGAATCGAACCCGGGACCTTTCAGTCCGCAGGCCGATGCTCTATCCACTGAGCCAAACCAGTCACGGCTAGTTTTGTTTTTAATACAGACAAGTAGCCTGCTCTCTTTCACCCAAACCGAGTGAGCGTGAGCAAGGTTAAACTACCTTAAGCTCCCAGCTGGAACTTATTCTCTGGAAACATCTGTGTGCTTAAACTAATACCAAATCACGCCTCCTCGTCCATTTTATCAGTAGAATAAAAAATGTCTTTGCCAGACCATCAAAGTAATCATTGATTCAGATAAGAATCATGAATGGATGTTAAACAGGATACATTCATAATCTCCAAGCATCGCCTCTAAGATACTTATTCATGACCAGGGGAAACAGCACCAGTCGTGGGACAAAGCAGTGTACCCCTGACATGACACCTAGAAGGACCAACTTCACTTCTATGATATTCTTGCTCCAAACGCACAATCTAATCTAATCGTGAGGAAACATCGGACAAATTCAAGTTGAGAAACATTCTACAAAATAACTGGCCTGTATCCTTCGGAAATGTTGAAGTCATTAAACAAAGACTGAGAAACTGCTCCAAATTAAAGGAGACCAAAGATAAGTGATGACAAAATGCAATAAATGATGCTGGACCGGCAGAAAGTTTTTTCTTTTGCAATAAAGGACATTAATAGGACAACTGGTGAAATTTAAGTAAATTAGGTAATAGTATTTTATTATTTCCTGATTTTGATCATTGCACTGAGGTTTTGTAAGAGAATGTCCTTGTTTTTAGGAAATATATACTGAATACTGGAGAGTAAGGCAT
This sequence comes from Myotis yumanensis, assembly GCF_028538775.1. NCBI lineage: Eukaryota > Metazoa > Chordata > Mammalia > Chiroptera > Vespertilionidae > Myotis > Myotis yumanensis. The sequence goes on along the minus strand of NW_027223767.1, from coordinate 16,751,833 downwards.
CAAATCTATAACTTACTCTCAAATGGTTAAGAAATATAAATGTGTATGTGTGTGTAATTTGTATATATGTATATGTACTGTCTATATATATCGAGAAAGAATGATAAAGCAATGTGAATAACAAAACGTGCAGATGTTAACATTTTGGAAATCTGGATAAAGAATGCATGGGGAGCCCGGCCAGCATGGCTTAGTGGTTTAGCATCAACTTATGAACCAGGAGGTCATGGTTCAATTCCTGGTCAGGCCACATGCCCGGGTTGCAGGCTGGATCCTCAGTGTGGGGCGTGCAAGAGGCAGCTGATCAATGATTCTTTCTCATCATTGATGTTTCTATCTCTTTCTCTACCCCTCCCTCTCTGAAATCCATTAAAAAATATATATATTTTTTAAAAGAATGCATGGGGATTATTTTGGAGTGTGCTTATAACTTTATAGTAAACCAACTAATTTAAAATAAAGTTTTTAAAATATATATATAATTAGCCCTAACTGGTTTGACTCAGTGGATAGAGCGTCAGCCTGTGAACTGAAAGGTCCCAGGTTCGATTTTGGTCAAGGGCATGTACCTTGGTTGCGGGCACATCCCCAGCAGGAGGTGTGCAGGAGGCAGCTGATTGATGTTTCTCTCTCATTGATGTTTCTAACTCTATCCCTCTCCCTTCCTCTCTGTAAAAAATCAATAAAATATATATATATATATAGATATATAGATATATAGATATATATATAAAATTAGTGATCATCTACTTATTGACAAAACTTTATTACATTAATTCTCCCAATCTTTTTTTCATCTAACTTGCTGTCAATACCAATTTTTTTTTTTTAATACCAATTTTTTAAAAAATTCTTTAGCCTGGTCGGTGTGGCTCAGTGGTTGAGCATCGACCTATGAACCAGGAGGTCACGGTTCAATTTCATGTCAGGGACACTGGGGCCTGCAGGAGGCAGCCGATCAGTGATTCTCTCCCATCACTGATGTTTCTATCTCTCTCTCTCACTTCCTCTCTGAAATGAATAAAAACACATTAAAAATTTTTAATTCTTTACAAAATAAATATACTATTATACATTTAAAATAAAGTCTCTTGCCTAAAAAATTAAGATGTCAGTCTTTGTTCATAGACGAACCTGTTCCCTCTCTTCCCGGGCAGATGAGCAGTGAAAACAGTCACCCTGATTGTGTTACTCTTTTGTTTCTATTTACTATTTGTTTTGTTTTGAGAGAGAGAGAGAGAGACATCACTTTGTTGTTCCACTTATTTACATATTCATTGGTTGATTCTTGTATATGGCCTGACCAGGGATCAAACCTGCAACCTTGGAGTATCATAATGACTCTCTAACCAACTAAACTACTCAGGCAGGGCTCTATTTACTATTTGTGATTAATACATTAGGTATTGACCAAAACTGGAGCTAAAAATCTTGTATAATTTAATTAACAGAACATTTGGGTAAAAAATATTGGACAGTCGGGACTGTCCTATGATTACCTGGAAATAAGTTACCTGAGCTTTTTTGTGCCCACATGAACAGAAAAGCTGTTTGCTTTTTAGTTCAAATTTTGGAGACTCAACTCATCCCAACTGACTGTAATTATTACTCTCTAAGGCTCACGTTGTCACTTCTTTGATCCTGCTGACTTTTCTATACCCCATAACACTCTCTAAATGTAGACAGATAGAATATTCCAGAGCCTGGATACAAGCAAAATCACCTTAGATATCATAGAGTCAGGAAATATGACTGTTTGCTTTCCCTGTCTGGTTTCCCTTGGTAATGAGAAAAGTTTCTTGTGACACTACCTTCCCGTTAGGGGCAAGTTAGGTGGGGCCAGACATTCAGCCCAAAGGCCCTGAGCGGGACCTGGGTAGACAGCTGTGCCAAAGGGCATCCTCTCTCCCAGCAGGACAGGGTGGCTCCAGTCCAGTCCCCACATGGGACCCCAGCGCACGGTCATCAGACACCCTTGCCAAGTCAGGCAGTGTGTTCAAATGCTTCATTAAATATTTAGCAAGCACTCTGAACACAAAGGAACTAGTTTGGAGACGTGGTTACCCACCAGTGAGGCCCTTGGTGCAGCAAGGGGCCCAAATGCTGTCTGAAGACCCTCCCAATTCTAACATTCTTTGAAGTTAGGGGAGCAGGTGCTTTGGAGGATGGTGCCCCGAAGGGTCTGGTCCCAGCTGTGGGTACAGTCACCTGGAAGATGGCGGAGGGCTCACTGTAGATATCCAGGACAGGGTGGGGATGGCTCCTCTGGTCCTTGGAGTTCTGGAGGTGGTAGCTGACCTTGACTGTAATGTTGGAGAAGCAGTCCTCTTCACAGAGCTGCAGTCACCAGGAAGGCGGAGTTGCAGTCGGATGTGGGGCAGAAGATGACAAGGAGAATGCCTTTAACTCCGGTGTAGTCATGAAATAAACCATGACAGTGGAGAGCCAGAAGTCCTAAGCCTCTTCCCAACAAGCCAGGCTGAAGGGAAGCTGTCATTGAACCAAGCTGCCAAGAGCATTAGAAAGATCCCTGGATCTGCTCTCAAATCTCATAACTCCTTATGGTTTCCACCCCAATCCTAAGGAGTTAAAAACTGACAACTTTGCCCAGCCTGTGTGGCTAAGTGGTTGAGCATCAACTTACGAACCAGGAAGTGGCAGTTCAATTTCCGGTCAGGGCACATGCTCAGGGCTTGATCCCTGGTGGGAGGTATGCAGGAGGCAACCGATCACTGGTTCTCTCTCATCATACATGTTTCTATCGCCCCCTCTCCCTTCTCTGAAATCAATAAAAATATATGTTAAGAAAACAATATATTCTTTAAAAACCTGATGATTTTATTCAGAGAGCAAATGGGAGGCACTGAGGGACGACTCATGGTCACATCTGTGTTTACAGAACAGCATGAAGGACATATTAGAGGTGAAAAACAAAATGCCATCCTGGGATGGCATTTGCCCTTCTCTGTGTGTGAGCCATGGTAGAAGCTTCGAGCCAGGAGAGTAGGTGAGCATGACTCCTGGTGGAAGGAGTAGTTATGCTTCTATTAAAGAAGCCACGGACTCACTGGAAACTCTTTCTTAATCCTATTAACAACTGGAACAGATGTGGGGACAGATGTGTGGTTAGAAGCATAATTCATGAGGTTGTTGGAATAAATGATCCTTATAGGTCCAAAGTTCTAGGGCCAGTCAGGCCCTGAGTCCTGACAAATACATTTTCTTTTTTTTTTTTTTTCTGTTTGAAAGAAATTTTTTTTATTGTTTTATTGCTTAAAGTATTACAAAAAGTATTACGACAAATACATTTTCTGTGAGTGTTTGTAGACACCTTTGTCAGGTGGAAACCTTCGTAAATAATAACCTTTGTCCTTCTATTTCTACTTTCTCTCATTCAGTTTTTCTGATAATGATTTGAAGAAGGACCCTCAGCTCCACTTTTAGGTCAGTTGACAGGGGAAAGGAATAAACAGCAATTAGAATATTTCACTTTCTGTTCAGATGCTAGGAAGCTCAGAGATATAGTTAGTGTTCAATTTCAGCACATTTCTTTCATTTGGATTTCTAACAATTAACTTCATCACCCATGCTATTATGTGGTTCCTGATCTATCATTTTTAAAAAATATATATATATTTAAAAATATTTTTAAATTGATTTCAGAGAGGAAGGGAGAGGAAGAGAGGGATAGAAATATCAATGATAGGAGAGAATCTTTGATCGGCTGCCTCCTGCACACCCCCTACTGGGGATCAAGCCTGCAACCTGGGCAGGTGCCCTGACCGGGAATCTAACCATGGCCTCCTGATTCATAGGTCAATGCTCAACCACTGAGCCACACTGGCTGGGCTATTATGTTAATTGTCTAGTTTGTATGGACGGATACATACCCTTCATTGCACACCCCTCAGTTCTTGTATCATAGCACAGACCCCTCTGGACTTTCCTAAACTCACTCACCTCTCCCTCTGCGGGGCTGAGCAGGCGGGACTCACAGAGACGGGGCCCACTGCCCCACTCCCGAAGGCAGCTCTGACAAGCTCTCTGGTCCGCACACCGCAGCCTCTTCCTCTCCTTCAGCACATCCACGTCCAACGTGAAATTCAGAGACGTCCCTCTGAGGCCTGGGAGTGAAGACCAGACCTTCCCGATGAGGCTGGGATGGGCCTGCCCCAGACACAGCACACCCAGCCCGCCTGAGGCTCCCCGGGAGCCCCTCCAGCGTGTGGCCCCGCCCAGGTGCTTCCCTGGGGCTGGACTTCTGAGTTTCTTCACTTCGAAGGTACTTTTCTCATGGTCTTCTGGCACCTGGCTAGCGTCCCTCAGTGTCCCAACCCCCAACCCAGAGCAGCACATTCCCAGGGCTGAGGCTTTCTTCCCTAGGAGAGGGAGGACTCAGGGAGGAGGCTGGGATTTAGGGAGAAAAGAAGGAGGAGAGGAAACAACACGGAATGGAGAGAGAAACCAGAGTAACACCTGAGGACAGCAGAGCTAGAAGCACCTTACCGATTACCTGGGCCAACTCCTTTACTGTGCAGAACAGAAACCAGGACCAGAGAGGGAAAGACACCTGCCTAGTGTCACACAGCTGCTCAGCAGCAGCCGTGCGGGCTCCACGGCCTGAATCATTCCACCTGTACAGCTGGACCTGATAGGCCCGTCATTTCCTCTCCGCATTTGATAATGGCCTCCTTCTGCAGGAAAGCCACCCACCCCGAGAGAGCTTTCTTATTTGCAGGAACCAGAGACATTTCAGGGACTGCTGCTGAGACTCGACACCTTGGGGACTCTTGCTGATGGGTGGCTCTGGAGGGGAGGTCTTGGGCTGCCAGGAAGTGCCTGGGCTGCGAAAGCCGGGCCCACCCTCTGCCTCCTGGAAACCATCTCCCAACCAGTGCCAGGAAGGGATGGGAAGAGAGGCCAGGCCTCCACCTCCGGCAGGTCATCCCATCCCACCTGGGCCAGGGAGACAGAGCGAGGAGGGCAGGGACGAAGATGTAAATCAGAGAGGAAGAGGAAGAGCACATCTCAGGGTCCCCTGCACACCCGTGGGCACTGTGGGTGGGGATGGAGAAACGGCTGCCCTTTCCTGAATCTTTTTTCAGAAACTCAACCCTTCACACCTGAGGAAGGGATCCAAGGTCCTCCTTCCCAACAGGGTCAGAGACACCCCTGCAGAGTGCGGGCTCCCCAGCAGGTCGGCCTTTTCTAGGGCACTTCACCCTGAACGGAACCTAATGTCAAAGGAGCTAAGCTCCGAATAGAGGGATTTCAAACCCCAGAACCTCATCACTCACATAGCCCCACCCACCCCATCCTCTTTCCCTGCCCCGAAGCCAACAGGAATGACCCCAACACTGCCTGGGCCGGCTAGGCTGCCTGTTACCTGACGTGGCAGCTGTGGTCTCGGAGCTGATTTCAAAACACAAGTTCACGTCCACACTGCTGTTGAAGCCAATGGGCAGCACCTCGGGGGTGAAGGTGACGGACACCACCAGGCGCACCACAGGTCTTGAGCTAAGCAAGACAGCAGAGAGGACCATGAGAAGTGACCGCAGTCTTCTGTATCAGTGCTTGGCTCATTCATTCCTTCAATGGATATTATCGAGCAACTCTCATGGGCCACTGCTGTTCTGAGTCTTCAGCAAAAGAGACAAATCTCTGCTCTAGTGGGAAAATAGACAACAAGCAAATAAACAAGAAGAAACAGTAAAATACTATGTTCGGGTAAGACTATGATCAGGATAAAGTAGGATAAGGTCATGGAGACTGGGGGCTCCTTAGGTTGGGTAGTCAGGGCAGCCTCGCTAATGAGGAGACATCTAAGTTGAGATCTGAGAGCCAGCTATGTAAAGATCCAGGCAGGAGGGACAGCTAGTGCAAAGGGCCTGCAGTAGGAAGGAGCCTGGTTTGAGGAGCACAGGGGTCAGCATGACAGGAGCAGTTAGTGAGACAGAGGGTAGCAAAAGACAGGGAGGGAGGAGGGGCAGGGCAGGTCGTGGAGAACTTCTCAGGCCGGGGTAGGGAATTTGGGTTTCACTCTAAGTGGGAGCCATTGAGGGGTTTTAAGCAGCAGAATGAAGGGATCGCTGGCTGCTGCGTGGAGAATGGAGCACAGGGAGGGGGCAGGGAAGAACGCCGCCATGGCGGTGATCCAGGCGAGAGGTGACAGTGTGTGGTAGGGGGAGCTATTTGGGAGGCAGAGCCAACAACGTGTTGACGGGCAGCAGGGGAAGGAAAAGGAGAATCAAGGATGACTCCTGGGTTTCTGTCCTGAACAAATGGTGTCATTTGCTGCGATGGGCAGCCCAGGGAGGGGCTGGTTGGGGGAGACTAAGAAGATGAGGGCCATTGTAGACATGTTGACTCTGAGATGCCTGGGAGCAACAGCACGAGGGGTGCTGAGTTGAGAGCCAAGTCTGGGGCTCAGTGGAGAGCACAGGGCAGATGGGCGCCCCGTCAGCTTACTTGGTCATTCGCTTAGGGACGGGCACAGGAGCACTGACATCCACGATAGCAATAACGGCAGCCACCATGGGGCACTGTGCTAAACTCTAGGCATAGATTCTCTCCATGGATCCTCATAACTCCGTGAGGTAGGCGCTGCTATTATTCCCATTTATAGATGAGAAAGTTGGGACTTAGAATTCACCAACCTGCCCAAGCACACAGCGTGAAGTGAGAGCGGAGGTTCAAATCCAGAGCCCGGCCCCTAACCACCTACTCTCTCTTGTCAGTGCCTGGCATCTTCATGGGGTCCCGTAGGGCAGGGCAAGTGGGTGAGGCTGGGGCCTGGGACCCCAGAAGGCAGGGCAGACCCCTACCGGAGCACAGCCGCCCGACCAAGGGTGCCCACGGTGATGTCAGCAAGGCCATCGCCGGTCACGTCCAGACCACCGTCCACGGACATGCCGAAGTAGTGGAGTCGGGGAGCGACCGCTGCGGCCCTGATGTGCTGTGGAGGGAGAGACACAAGGCAGGGGGCGGGAAAAGAGTCCTTTGGATGTGACTCAATCAGCAAATCAGCATCGGTCCCCACCTCTCAAGGGGACCCCTCGATTACGTAGAAGTTGGAAAGAGCAGGGCAGGGTCTCCCAGGGAAGAGGCGTTTGGATGGAGCCGGGAAGGGCGTGTGGGACTGGACAGGGGAGATGCAGGAAGAGGGGTGGCCGAGCAGGGAGGTCTAAGGAAACAGCCGGGGCCATGCTGGGAACAGGAGGGGAGTTGGGTGCAAGGAGGCCTGATGTGGGGCTGGGGTGTCTAATCACACACAGGGCGGGAGACGCAGAGGAGGCAGGAGGGCAGGCTTGGGAGAGAGCTGGAATGTTGGGATGCACACGGGGCTGACAGACTGTGCCCAGTGTGGGCGCCTGGGATTATCCGGGTGTTGGGGGGCGGAAGGGGGGGGGGAGGCGGGGCCCAGAGGAGCCGCAGGTCTCGGGGGAAGAGGCTGCTTTCTGTTGGGCAGCAGGAGAGTGAGCTGCTTCGGAGCCACCCAGGCGAGGTGCCCAGGAGGCAGCTGGACATACAGGACTGAAGCTGAGGAGAGAAGCCAGTTGGAGGGGGTGAAAGAGCCATAAAAGATATAGCATGAGCCTAGCCGGTTTGGCTCAGTGGATAGAGCATCAGCCTGAGGAATGAAGGGCCCCAGGTTCGGTTCCGGTCAAGGGCACATGCCCGGGTTGTGGGCTCAATGCCCAGTGGGGGACTTGCAGGAGGCAGCCCATCCATGATTCTCTCTCATCATGGATGTTTCTATCTCTCTCCCTCTTCCTTCCTCTCTGAAATCAATAAAAACATATTTTTTTTAAAAAAAGAATCATGTGTCTATCATTTTACTTAAAAAAAAAAAAAAGATATAGCTTGAGAGGTTGGCAACAGAGCCCTGGGGGTGAGAGCTCAGGCAGGCAGGGTTGGATGGAGCCAGAGAAGGGCCAGCAGGAGAGGGAGGAGAAGCTGAGGCAGGGCCACGGCCGGGAATGCCAAGGAAGGGGGTACAGGTCAGGGTAGACAGATGTTGCCACAAGCTCTTGCCCCACCTGATGGGCCGGGAACCTCCCACCAGCCTGAGTGACTTCTGCCCTGCACTGGGGACCCCCAACCCCGTGGGACTGCCTGGCACTTAGACCTGGAGCGGACTTGGGGCTCAGGCCATTACATCGGGGGTGGGGGGAGGGGTCACTGTCCCAGAGGAGAGGCAGGAGAGAGCCCTGCGGGTTACCTGCGAGGGGCTGGTAGAGAGGCCGCCCCGGCGTCCGTTGTAAATGTACACACTGCCGAAGCTGGCGCCATCACCTGCCCCCAAACCCTCCAGGGGGGCGCCGATGGCCACGTCCGTGAGCTTATCCTGACTGATGTCCCCCACTGTTGCCATGGCAAAGCCAAATCGGGCATCAGGGAACCCAGGCTGCCCACTCAGCGTGCGTACCAAGGAGAAGGAACCGCCCTGTAAAGCAAGCAGGCAGCTCAGCCCTCCAGACAGGCAAGGAGGGGGCCCAGCCCATCGCCACCCGGGAGGCCTGCTCCCTGGCCTTGTCAACGCAGAGTCCCTGGCAGGGAGTCTGAGGCTCAGCAAAGGCGGGGGCCTTCCCAAGCTGGCTCAGTGGGCCAGTGGTAGAGCCGGGTCCTGTGCTCTCTGCTCCTGCAGTTGGCAGCACTGGCCTGGCCCTTGGGAGGCCTGGGTTCTGGTCTTGGCTCTTCCCCACACTTGTATGTGAACTTGGACAAGTTTTAGCATCACTGAGCCTCTGCTTCCTCGCCTGTAAGGTGTGAGTGACAGCTACCTCCCAGGTGCTAGAGAAACAGGTGAGGTAACAGGCAAAGCCTGCTTTATGCTTTATCAGCTGCTGCCACTCGGGGTGTTGTCACCACCAACAGGAGATGATGAGGTGGGGAAAATGAGGAAGTGGGGTACGGGGGGTGGGGTGAGCCGCTGTCCACCCTGAGCACCTCCCCATCACTGCCTTCCCACGCAAGACGGGGCCAGGGCCATTCGACCTCCCCCACCCCTGGGCCGGGCCAGTGGCCGCAGCCTGCACCAGCGTGCAAAGACGGAGGCTCTCCCACCTGCTCACTCAGGCGGTACACGTAGACTCTGCCTTCCTGTCCGCGAACGTGGTAAAACGGAGCCGCCACCAGCAAGAGGTCCGTGGTTCCATCCATGTCGGTGTCCACAGGACACAGCTCAGAGCCAAAATAGGACCCCATCTACGGCCCAGGGAGAGCTCGCTGACCGGGCGGCGGGAGGCCCTCCCCGCCCCTCAGCAAGGACACCAGCTCTGGGTCATTCCAGATGGATCTGCTCTCCAGAGGAACACAGGAGCCCCACGCGGGGCACCGCTGGCAGTCAGACACGCCGGGCCAGGGCAGAGGCGCTGAGGTCTGCCCAGGCTGGGCCCCCCACCCACGGTGTGCCCTGGAGCCCATCCCTTTCCCTCGGGCCTCCGATCCCCATCTGTAATGGAGGGTCCGCGGTCCCTCCCCGGCAGGCACCTGCTCTCCCTCCAGCACTGGCATGACGTTGGTCTCTCTGCCCTCCTTCCAGAGCTCAAACACGGCCCCTCGATGCTTGTGCCGGGGAGCCCCGGCCACGTAGAAAGGACCACTGGCCTTGTGCAGCTCGGCCAGCGAGTAACCTGGGGCAGGGGTGGTGTGGCTGTGATCAGGAGCTCCCACGGGCCACGCCTTTGCCCTCCGCCCCCTCCCCCATCACCTTCCCAGCCAGGCCTTCGAAGTGGCCCGCGCAGGAGGACAAAATAGGAGACTGTCAGTCTCATCGTCTTCAAATTGGCATCAGGGAGCTCTCCCACTTACCCACTGTTGCTGGTCACACACTCCTGCCCACCACACAGATGTGACATACACACATCATCATGTATACAGCTCTGCTCTAAATACACGCATCCGCACACCCAGTACGTAAGGACTGAGGTGAGGGGTGGAGGGAGGCCCCGCCTTCCCTAGGCAGCCATCCAGGGCCACCCCCTGAATCCGGTACTGAGCAGGCCCTGTCCCCTCCCAGGAGCCCTAATTTTCAGCTTCCAGATCCCTAACCAGGGTCCATCCCTCAGTCCATGGAAGTCTAGTGCAGCATAAGGTGAAACCTCAGTGTCCGGCCCCACCCTCACCCAGGTGGTCTCCGGCCCGCCCTCACCCAGGTGGTCTCCCGGCCCCGCCCTCACCCAGGTGGTCTCCGGGCCCCGCCCTCACCCAGGTGGTCTCCAGGCCCCGCCCTCACCCAGGTGGTCTCCGGGCCCCGCCCTCACCCAGGTGGTCTCCAGGCCCCGCCCTCACCCAGGTGGTCTCCGGGCCCCGCCCTCACCCAGGTGGTCTCCAGGCCCCGCCCTCACCCAGGTGGTCTCCGGGCCCCGCCCTCACCCAGGTAGCTGTGCTTTCCAGCCTTGCTGTCCACCACCGTCTGGTTCAGGAACTGGCCCCGGCAGCTGTGCCTGTCATAGAGCAACACGCCCCCGGACCAATCAAAGGCCCCAACAGCACCGAGCAGCAGCTTCCCCTGCAGGGGACGAGGAGGCCGTTTGAGCTGGAGGTGCCCGGGGTCAGCCGCTGTGACCTCGGGTCTACTGCCAGCACAGCGAACCTTGTGCTGTGAGGGAAACAGGGGTGTTCCGTGGCCCCAGGCCCCTGGCCAGCCATGCAGGAGGAAGGTGGGGTGGCTGGTTCCTGCCTTGTACCCATGACCTTCCCTCTAATACCAACCCCAGAGCAGAAGCCATCCTGGCCCAGGCGTGAAGGAAGCACTGAAAGGAGACAGAGAAGAGAGTGCTCGTCTCCTTCTTCCCAGATCGCCCAGCCTGGGCCGAGTGACAGTCCTAACTAACCGGGCTTCTACCATGCCCTGCCCTCCGTGCCTGCGTCTCGGCCCACCTGTGGGAACAGTGCCAACTTGGCGAGCTGGCCCAGGCCAAAGCCTGCTCCTAGTGCAGTGATGGCGAACCTATGACACGCGAGGTGACATGCGAACTCATTTTTTTGGTTGATTTCTCTTTGTTAAATGGCATTTAAGTATATAAAATAAATATCAAAAATATAAATCTTTGCTTTACTGTGGTTGCAAATATCAAAAAATTTCTACATGTGACACGGCACCAGAGTTAAGTTAGGGTTTTTCAAAATGCTGACACGCCGAGCTCAAAAGGTTCGCCATCACTGGCCTAGTGTGTATTTTAAGAACAGCTCAATCCTTGAGCACACAGAACAAGACGACCCCCGGGATGAACATGGCCATTCTTTTGTCTACCTCAGGGTCCCAGATTAGGGGGAGCAAGCGGAAGTTTTCCGTTATCCGAACGTGGCTCCTTCAGCGGCATGACCAGGAGGCAGAGCTGCTCTGTGGGGGGCCCCTAGTCCCTGGGTATTGCTGGGCCCTTCTCTATGCTGAGTTGGCCATGTACCTCTTTCAGGATCTGGGCGCTGAACCCAACCTGTGCCAGCTGGAAGTGGAGGGCTTCTCCGACCGTGCCTGGAAGCCAAGACACCCAGTGAGACACTGCTCTGGGCAAGGTGGAGGGAGCAACCAAGCCAGGGAAGGGTCCAGCCTGGCCTCGCTCCCAGACGGAACTGGGTTTGGTGTGATGGGAACAGAACCAAGCTGAGAGCGGAGATGTGGGTCCTGCTTTAGCAGCTACCGGACGAGAGCCTGGGCAGTTCCCTCCCTCCTTCGGGGCCTGGGTGTCCACGCCCCAGTCATCCTTCTTTCTCCAGCACCAGGCCAGCTCATCAGAGCTGCGTGGAGACTCAGGGAAGTGCAGAGGCCTGGGGATACGGTCGCCTTTTTAGAGATGGAACAGCCAAGGCTCAAAGAGGTGACGGGAGTTGCCCTGAGTGTCACAAGGAGGGAGCCCCGGGGTGGGGCTGGAGGGCAGGGCTCAGACCTCCTGCTGAATGCCGAGGGGCAGCCACAGGGTGGCGAGGCCCCTGGAGCCCTCACCTTCCATGGGGACGATACTTTGCTGCAGTTGGCTCAGCAGCCCATCCAGCGCCGCGTAGTTGGTCACCTTGAAGGCGTGGGTCTCCGGGGGGTGCGAGGCGATCAGCTTCAGCTCCTGCTCAGTCTTAGGCTTCGTAAATGCCTCTCCCACCTGCATAGAGGCCCCGGATCCGTGGATCCACACCTGAGGGCTGGCTGTTTCCTGAGCCCCGAGGCCTCTCCAGGCCCAGGGAGAGGGCCGGCCTCGCCACCTGGCCTTCAGGGCCTCCACCTCCTGCCCCCTACTTTCCCTGCTCCCTGTTCTCCCTCAAACACACACACCGTCGTCTTACCAGTCTACATGTGTTGTCCTGAACACACAGGCTCCTTCTCACCTCTGCACACACTGTTCCCTCTGCCTGCAGCGCTTTCCCCTCCTCCCCTGGACCCTCGGCCAGTTACTCCTGCCTGTCCTCCAAGGCTCAGCCCACCACCATCTCCTCTAGGACCAACCCCCCACCCCACCCTGATGTGGGCTCCCGGAGTTGCCGCTGCTCTCCCCATCGCTGCTGAGCAAGTGTGCTATGACCACGTTGGGGAAATGAGCCTCTGTGGGAGTGGGTGTGCTGCCCCGGACGAGGCGGGGAGAAAAGTTGGTGAGTGTACACAGAACAGGGTTTGGTAAGCTGCTTACAGAAGCCCCTCCCAGGAACCCTGGCTCCACCCCTACAGAGACTTAGGAGGCGCCCCCTGCTCCTGGCCCTTACCCCAATGGCAAAGCGCTCAACACCTTGCATCTTTGTGGAGTTGATGACAGTCGTGAGGTTGAGGGGGTCCATGAATATCTCCCCATCGGTGAGCACCACCATGACCTTGGAGGCCTCTTTTCTGGAGCCGTGGCTTGGTGAGAAGATGTTGTCTCTAAGTAGGGAGAGTAAAGGAAGTGGAGGACTTGGCCAGAGAGATGGCTGAGCTTGGGGAGATTTTATTCACAAACCTGTTTTAGAATTGGAGAGGTGGTTAAGGTGCCCTCGCAGGAGAACAAAGGCCCAAGGAGGGGTGAGGATGCCCCTACGGCCCACAGCAGGGCTGGGTGGGGGTGGGGCACCTGCTCCCAACAGAAAGGTGCTGGGCAGCACAGGGAATAGATGTGTGTGGGAATAACAATGACATTAAGAACAGAGGCTAATATTTACAAAGCACTTATGTGCCAGGCACTCTTATAGGCACTGTATGTATTTTAACCCATTTAATCCTCACAGAATCCTCTAAGGCAGTGGTTCTCAACCTTGGCTGCACATTAGAATCACCTGGAAATCTTTTCAAAATCCTGACTCCTGGGCCTCATCCACCGGAAATTCTGTTTCTTTGTTATGGGGTGGGGCCACAACATTAGTAACAAAGAAACAGAATTTCCGGAGGATGAGGCCCAGAAATCAGGATTTTTAAAATATATATATATTTCATTGATTTTTTACAGAGAAGAAGGGAGAGGGATAGAGAGTTAGAAACATGGATGAGAGAGAAACATCCATCAGCTGCCTCCTGCACACCTCCTACTGGGGATGTGCCTGCAACCAAGGTACATGCCCTTGACCGGAATCGAACCTGGGACCCTTGAGTCCGCAGGCTGATGTTCTATCCACTGAACCAAACCAGTTAGGGCCAGAAATCAGGATTTTAAAAAGATTCCCAGGTGATTCTAATGTGCAGCCAAGGTGGAGAACCGCTGCTCTAAGGCAAGGGCTATTATTATTCCCATTTTACACGTAAGAACCAAGCACGGAGAGGTCAGGCACCCAGGTCTCCAAGTACAGACAGGCGCTGGGATGTGGACCCAGGCAGCCCGGCCACTGAGCCCCCACCCCCACCCACGGTCTGCTCTGTGCTCCACTCTTAAGAGGAGTCCTCAGAAGGCTCTTTGTAGGACTGTCCTGGGGTGTCATTCATCAGCCAAGGCTGGACTGAAAGACCTCACATTCTCCTCTCAACCGAGGAGGAGCTAGAACCCTGATCCTCTCCTCTTTACCGTTCTGTCCTGCCACCTCTCCAGGCATGACGCCTCAAAGCCTCTAGGCAGGGATGCCGGCGAGCACCCAGTAGGTGTTCAGGTAAGTCCCGCTGCCCTCATACTCACAGGACATGCTGCATGGCAGAGGCTGTCTTGGTGACTTCCTTCACTTGAGTGATGTTCTGGACTTTGCTGAGGGAGGCCATCACATCCTGGCTGTACCGAAGGTCAAACTCAGTCTGGATCACGCCTCCGTACTGCACCAGGGCAAAGCTGCACTGGAGGGAGGGGCAGAGGGAGGAGGAGGTTGGCAGAGTGGCCATGCCCAAAGCCCTTGAATGGCTCCCCCTGGACGCTGAGGAAGAATCCACTCATTCCTTCTTGTTGAAGGCAAGAGGAGGTGCTGAGGCAGAGGGAGATGTGACAGTGACGGCTCCCAGTGGATCGCAGACTTCTCCCTGAACCCACATCCACGTGTACGCCCTCTCCCGTTCCTAGCCACCATGTGACTTTCTTTGGCCTTTGGGATATCAGCAAATGGGATACAACCAGAGACATGAAAAGTGCTTGTGTGCATTAGGTCTTGCCCTCTTGGAATGTTGCAGCCATGAAAACGTTGGGCTGACCTGCTGTCTGACCACACATGGCCAGACAAGTGAGGCCAACCAGTCCCAGTCAAGTAACCAGACGCCTGCAGCTGCAGGAGAAAATTCAGGCAAGACCAGCAGCAGAAGAACCGCCCAGCTGAGCCCAGCCCAAACAGCTGACCCATAGAACTGTGAGCAGATCAATGGCAGCTGTTTCGAGGTGGTTTGTTCATAGTGATAGATAGCAACAGACTGTGTGCGTCTAGCTCCTAGGGAAGCCCACCTCGAAGCACTTCTCGTAGATCTTCCTCATCATGTTGGAGATGAAGTCTTTGGCTCTCTGGAAGTCGGGGGGATCAATGCTTCCCGAGCCATCCAGGACGATGGCGATCTCGGTGCCTGGGCCAAGACAGGGAGCAGGTCCAAAGTGGGCATGGAACTGGGGCAGGAGTGAGGGTGGCATGTCCTGCCCTATAGGACACCCACCCCATTCAAGCCCCAAGGGCTCAGTTCAGGGAAGAAGTTGGTGAAGCTCCCAACAGTGAAGCCTTGTCTCAGAGACTGCGAGAGAGCCAGGACCTGCTCAGGCTCTGACTCTGCGAGCCACTCCCATCACTCCCACTCTCTGGGCCTCAGTTTCCCCATCGGTAAGATGGAGGGGGGCAGAGCTGGAGGTGGTCAGGCCTGTAGAATCCAGACAGTAAAATCCAGCCACTGTTCCCCATCTCCCAGACCTAGGCAGCTCTCACCCGTGAAGTTGCCAGCCTAGGCATCAGCTCTGAGAGCCTCAGAGAGCAACCCAGATCTGCCTCTTCTCACCAGCTCCCTCCTCCTCCTCCTCCTCCTCCTCCTCCTCCTCCTCCTCCTCTTCCTCTTTGGCCTTCAGATCCCGGCGCTGCCTGGCTGTATTCCCAGTGCTGCCTTTTTTGTTCGTGTAGCAGTCTCCAGCATCCGCATGTGCCTCAGGATCCAGGAGATTTTCTTTAAAAATACACATGAAAGAGCTCAGAGTCAGACAGCCTCCTTGTTCACCTCGGGGCAAGCTCACAGCCTAGGCCCAACTTGCCCTCTCTGGGCCTGTGTCCTTCCGTATCTTCCATGGGCAGGTGCCCCTTCTTGGAAACTCAAGGAAACCTCCTTAGAGCTGCCAAGGCCAGCGAGTATCCTTACCAATGTCGTTGAAAGAGAACAGGGCCTGGTGACTGAGGTTGGAGGCCAGCAGGCTGCAGGTGCCTGTGAGTTCTGAGCTGAGGCTGTGGGGCCGCCGGGCCACCACTTGAATGCAGATCTGGGGGAGAGAGGGAGAAAGGGAGAGGGAAAGTCTGGGTCACCCCCAGCCCAGGCCCCTGAGTCACAGCTGCCTAGAACCACATGCCTCAACCAGGCAGGGGATACGGGAACAGCTTGCTCACCCCTCACCAGGGGTAGACGTTGGTGCCAGGGTCAGAGCTGAGATCAGCCCTGGAGTTGGCACCAGGGACACACCTGGCCTTGGCCCTGAGAATAGCATGCCAGTCAGGACTGGCATGAACACGGGTTTGCCACAGGGGTCAGTGCCCGCCTCCTGAGGCCCTCCAGCCCCCTGCCCACGCACACTCACCAAAACACCGTGGTGGTTCCGGGCAACTGTCACGCCCCGGTGCCTCCCCTTCGGGATGGGGACATGCTCTGAAACAGTGAAGTTCAGGTAAGGTGGGAGGGACACAGGGAGGCCACCGTGGAGCCCAGGTCAGAGAGGGCACAGGGCTGGGCCAGATGGTGATGGGGACCTAGAAATAACTGAGACGGGTGTAGAAGCGGCTATAGGGTTAAGCCTCGGACGGACCTGTTGGCAAAGCCACAAACAAGTCCAAGCTTAGAGGGCACAGCCCTCTTAGCATAATTAGGCTTGACCTTATGATGCCCCCTAGATCCTATCTGGAGAGCTAATGGGCTGTGGCAAGTGCAGCAAGTGCTGCCAAAACTCACAAGAACATTGTAACTATGGTGACCACTACCTTGTTTACCTTTGGCTAAAAAATAAAACCTCAGCTTGCCTTCTGGGTCTCTCTCTCGGTGGCCTCAGCCAGGCACAGGAGATCCTGCTAGAGCCAGGGGTGGGCAAACTTTTTCACTCGAGGGCCACAATGGGTTCTTAAACTGGACCGGAGGGCCGGAACAAAAGCATGGATGGAGTGTTTGTGTGAACTAATATAAATTCAAAGTAAACATCATTACATAAAAGGGTACGGTCTTTTTTTTTTTTTTTAGTTTTATTCATTTCAAACGGGCCGGATTCGGCCCGCGGGCCGTAGTTTGCCCAGGGCTGGGACCCAGCTTATTCTCTTTGTCTGCCTTTTCTACATCTTTCACCCCCCTGCCCCCCCCCCCCCGCCCCTGCCCCGCCCTCAGGCTCACCAAACCCTTGATTGTGCTGGCCTGGCACAACTGGGGCTTTCCTCCAGGGCTCCCAGTGTGGAGGGGCAGGTGGGTAGAGAAGCAGGAGTGAGTGTGTGCAGCGCGGGGGAGGTGTGCAGGATGCTGAGGGACTGGCTATAGGAACCATGGACCCTCCAGTCTCAAAGACCATCTCTGGGGAACCTTACTGCCCCAGGGGCAGATGCTGTCGCTCTGTCCTCTCCCTTCCCAATGTGGGCCTGGGGACGCGGTCTCATTTTGAACCACTAGATCACCTGTTACCCCCTGGACTGTGTCCCCCTCTGAGGCTGTTCAACACGGTGCCTCTCACAGAGACAAGGGTTCTGCCATACACAGCTGAGGGCCCACCAGCGAGTGTGTGCCGTGAGTCGGACTGAGTGGGATGGGCAGAGTTTGGTTAATAAATGAAGATGGTCCATTCATTTGTTCGTTCATTTATTCAAACAACATTTACTGAGCACCTAATATGTGCTGGACATTAGGATGGCCACAGTTAGATGGGGAGGGGAGGGATGGATGCCACTGAGGTGTGATCAGTTGGGACAGGTGAGGTTTTGGAACCAGGTCAAGCTGGGTTTGCGTCTGTGGTGCCCCCAATGCTATTTGTGTGACCTTAGTCATCTGGTCACCAGAGGACTTCCCTGAGCTGGAGGTTCCTCTTCGGTCAGATGGTACGGTTGTGAGGGTTAAAAGTGGATGGAGAAGTACTTAGGATGGGGAACATGCAATACATGTTAGCTAGGATTTTGCTGTTAGGATTGGGTCAGGAGAGGTGGGCGGGGATTAGGTTTGGGTTGGGATGGGATTGGGCACTGGGATAGAAAGTGAGGGGGGGTAGAGTCTGGGGGGAGGGGCTGGATTACATGGGGCTGGGGTTGGAATGGTTTGGGCTGGATGAGTGGGACTCCTGGAAAAGGGTCCTGGGAGCATTCCCTGGAGCTGGGCCTGACTTACCTACAGGCTGGCAAAGGAGCTCATCCCGGGTGAGGGAACACTGGTGCAGGGGCCCCGCTGTCCTGTTGGTTCTAGGGCTGGTGACCAGGAGCCTGAGTGGGAGGGCAGACCGCAGGGCTGAGCCACTGGCTGATACCCTCCTCCTCCTGCCTGCCCACGCCCCGCCTGCCCACCCCAGGCCCCGGGCTCCCAGGCTCCGCGCCTGGAAAACCACGGAGCGGGCACAGACCTGGGAGAGGCAGGCAGACTCCCCGCCCAGGGTGGCAGGCACCACATTCCGTGGAAGCCATGGCTCAGCCTCTACCTTTGCACAGCTCCAGGCAGGAAATGGTTAATGGCCCCCCCTGCCGGAGAGGGTGATAGTGGTGGTAAACAAGGACTCTGCTCTTCGGTGGGTGGTGGCCGTGGGGGGACCCAGGAAGCCACTAGCAGCACCGTTGGTTATACTGGGGGCAGTGCCGGATTTTCAGTGGCTGCCCCAGCTGGTGCCCCTATCCTGTGAGTCAGTCAGAATTAGAGGTCGGGGGTGGGCGCCTCAGCCTGATTAAGCCTCAGAAGATGTGATGCCCAGCAGCAAGCTTTGCCCCCCAACCCACCCACCCACCCCAAGCTCAGCCTGAACCTTCTCACTGCCCATGCTGCCCGGGGAGGGCTGGGCTGCCTGAGACAGGGAGTGAGCTCCCCATCCCAGGGCTGTGAGGGAGGAGTGCTGGGGCAGCGGCCCTGAGTCTGGGCTTGCTAACAGCGACAGCAGTAGGAAGCCACAGACGACTTTATAAAAGGGAAGAACAAAATTAGTCTACGGCTTGAAAGGTCATAATGAGGCTATAGTGGGCTGGGCGGGGGGGAGGGCAGGAAGGAGGTACTGTCTCCACTTCCTCACCTCCCATCGATCTACATCTTTTAAAATTATAAAATGGCCCTTTTGTCCGACACCTTATCGAGGCAGCAGTGGTAGCAGCTGCTCTTCGAGTGCCTCTACGCCGCCCAAGGACGACAACAAGAAGAAGAAAGATGCTGGGAAGTCGGCCAAGAAAGACAAAGACCCAGTGAACAAATCTGGGGCAAGGCCAGAAGGAAGGATGGTCCAAAGGCAAGGTTCAGGGCAAGCTCAATAACCCAGTCTTGTTTGACAAAGCAACACACGACAAGCTGTGTAAGGAAGTTCCCAACTATAGGCTTATTGCAACCCCAGCTGTTGTCTCTGAGAGACTGGAGACCCCCAGTTCCTGGGCCAGGACAGCCCTAGGGGCTCCTTAGTAAGGACGTACTAACCTAGCTTCAAAGCACAGAGCTCAAGTCATGTACCAGAAACCCCGAGGGTGGGGACGCCCCAGCTGCTGGCGAAGATGCATGAGCACCAGGTCCCACCAGCTGTACATTGTGAACAATGAAAACTTTATTAAATTTTAAAAAGTGTAAAATACATCCTTCACTCATCTCCACGGTTGATAGGACAATAATAACATCTGCACCTGTGTGTGTGCCCCGCCAGCTTAACCCACCCCAAGCTGACTTCCACCCAAGGTCCCCAGTGGTCCCCACGTTGCCAGAGCCAATGGACATCTTTCTGTCGTCATCTTCCTCACCCTCTCAGCAGCCTGGGCGTAAGTGACAATCTCCTCCTGCCACCCTTTCTCCTTGACCTCCTCCGACCTCTCTCATGGCTCCTCCCCAGGCCCCTTCGCTGGCCCCTTCGCTGTCTGACTTCTGACCGGAGTCCTTGCCAGCACAGCTTCCCCAGGGCCCCCCCGCCGCCCCATGGCTCCCATCCACCCACAAATGCTGAGATTCCCACCTCGGCATCTGCGGGCCTAGCATCCTTCCAGCACAAGGCAGACTGGCCTGGCCGTAGAAAGCAGAATAATGTCCACCGCACCCCGCCCCGCCTCCCCGCCAGATGTCCGCGTCCTAATCTCCAGACCCTGGGACTACGCTACTTTTCATGGTCAAAGTGATTTTGTGGACTTGGTTAAGTTAAGGGTCTTATTATGGGGAAATTATCCTGGATTTTTTTAATTTAAAGTTTGTTTTTCTTCTTTTTTAAAATGTTTTATTTTGAGGAATGTCTTAATTTTTATGTTTGACTGAAACTTTGTCTTTTTTATTATTTTTTTTATTTTTTGTTAATCCTCACGGGAGGATATTTTTTCCATTGATATTTTTGGAGAGAGGGAGAGAGAGAGAGAGAGAGAGAGAGAGATCAATTGGTTGCCTCCACACACCCCCCGACAGGGATTGGGAATTGAACCCATGACCCTTCAGTGGGCAGGCCCACACTCTAACTACTGACCACACTGGCCAGGGCTAAAGGTTATTTTTCAGTTACAGTTTACATTCAATGTTATTCTGTACGAGAGGCCCAGTGCACGAATTCATGCATAGATGGGGTCCCTCGGCCTGCCTGGCGATCGGGGCTGAGGAGGTTGGCCAGCCGGGGGGAGGGGCTGCAGGAGGTTGGCTGTGGGAGCGTACTGACCACCAGGGGGCAGCCTCTGTATTGAGTGTCTGCCCCCTGGTGGTCAATGTGCATCATAGTGACCAGTTGTTTGGTTGGCTGGTCACTTAGGCTTTTATATACATAGATTAGTTTCCAGTGGACAGCATAGTGGTTAGACAATCATCCACTTTTACAAAGTGATTCCCTGATGTTTCAAGTATTCACCTGGCACCACACATCGTTGTTACAATATTATTGACTATAATTCCTATGTCATACTTCACATCCCCATGACTATTTTGTGGCCATTTTGGAGACTTTGACCTTCAGAATGGAAAGGTAATAAATTTGTATTGTTTGAAGCCAGTAAATGTATTATAACTTGCTGCAGTCGCAACAGGAAACGAATACAACCACCACCTGCCCGTTGTCTAAGAGGCATTGCAAACTGGAAATGTCCAAAGCAGAACACATGGTCTTGACCCCCGAGCCTGCCCTGTCTGCCTTCCCCAGCAACCACCACAGTCTACATCCCCGAGCCTGGCGTCCTCGCTTCACCTTTCACTCGCCCCACGTCAAATCCACGCGTAAGCCCTGTGGGTTCTTTCTCCGACCTGCATCTGGAGAGCATTTCTTTCTTCATTTTTCAATTTGTCAATATTACAAATTTATTTTAACAAACGCCAGTCAGAATTTTTTGAAAATGTGACATTTTTCCTAACATTTAAGCGGAAAATTTTAAGTCCGGAAATATTGTACACTTTGAAAACGAACAAAAAGAAAGTGGAAAATACGAGATATTGAGAGATATTTTAAAACAAAAACAAGTTAAAAATGGTGAGGCTGTTGCAGAAACCAAACAGAACAAGCAACCGACCAAAAAACCCATGTTTGGCAGGTCAGAATCCCAGCGTCTAGGAGAGACCGGGACGTGTGATTAGAGATGGGAACCTGGTGAGAAGCAGCAACAGAGCGCATTCCTTCTCTCCCTCCCCTGCCACCATCCTGACCACCATCCTCTCGCCTGATCTGTGGCAATACCATCCTAACTGTTGTTTTTGCTTGTAATTTACACAGTCACTCCCCTGCTTCAGTAGCTTCCCGTTCACTTAGCGCCCATGTCCATACCGCTCGCTGCAGCCCACAGGGCCTCCATGATCCTGCCCCGCCTGCCCCTAAGACTTCGCCTCCCGCTCCTTCCCTCTCCAAGCCCCCTCCACACTAGCTGGCTGCTGCTCCCCAGGGCCCCCAGCCCCCAGCCCTCTCTGCCTTGCTGGGCCCTCTGCCTGGATCTCTCGCCTCCCATGCCCCAAGGCTGGCTCATTCTCATAAATGCCTTCTCCAACCAGCCCCCCCTCACCACAATCCCTCTGCTTCAATCGCCCTGTTTTTTTTGTTGTTGTTGTTTTTGTTATATTTTATTGATTTTTTTACAGAGAGGAAGGGAAAGGGATAGAGAGTTAGAAACATCGATGAGAGAGAAACATCGATCAGCTGCCTCCTGCACACCCCCTACTGGGGATGTGCCCGCAACCAAGGTACATGCCCTTGACCAGAATCGAACCTGGGACCCTTGAGTCCACAGGCCGACGCTCTATCCACTGAGCCAAACCAGTCAGGGCACCCCCTGTTTTATTTGCTTCGGAGCCTGTCCCCTCATAGTATCCTGCTCACATGTTTACATGCTTCTATCTGTCCCCCCCAGCGGCCTGGCAGTTCCCCAAGGATCTTGTCTAGCCCGTTATTCCCAGGGTCTGGAACAGTGCCTGGCGCAGAGCACGGGCTCAGTAAGTATTTGTCGAGTGACGACAACGAAATGACAGCCCAGGCAGCAGGTGAGGGGACTAATCTTGGGCAGGGCTGAGGAGTGGAGAGCTGGGTGCAGCTGAGCTCTGCAGGCTCTGCAGCTGAGCCCCCAAATTAGGTCACCTGCTCCGCACCCCTGCCTCTCTCCCTCCCCAGGCTCCTCCCCAGCCTGAGCCTCGGAACTGCGCTCTGCCCCAGGCCATGCTTTGGTGGGGTGTGCTAGGGTGAGGGACTGCGCCATGGAAGGGTTACAGAATGTGCTGGGAGAGGGAATTGACATATGAAAAATTATGTTGCCAGGATATGAGAATTGTATATGTGCTGGGAGGAGGGACTAATGAATGGAGGGGAGTTGCAGGGTTAGGAACCATGGAAGAAAAATTGCTAGATTGTCTTAGACCAGCCAGGTGTGACTCTGTTTACCCCCCCCTTTGTGCTTATGAACTTTCTGTGAGCTTCTAAGGTAACACTGTTTTGTTATAAAAATCATAATGCACACTTGCTCTTTGCCACATGCCGCGAGGCTTCCCAGAGGGGGAAGGTACGGGCTGTGGTCAGCTGGCCAGCTTAATAAACGGCTTTCAAATTTAAATTCTGAGTCGGTGGTCTATCTCGTTGAGCCAACCCATAACATTTGGAGGCCCCAGCGAGATACCCGGCAGGGGTGAGAGGGACCCCTTGTTTAGGGCTGGAGGCTCTCCCCCGGCAGGGGTGAGAGGGACCCCCTATTCAAGGCAGGAGGCTCTCCCCCGGAAGGGAGGAGAGGGACCCCCTATTCAGGGCAGGAGGCTCTCCCCCGCTTGTCGCCGGGCACTCAGCGAGATACCCCACACCTGTGGAGAATGACTACCAAGGAGGCCTCCAGTCCACCCAAAACTTTCAATTCGGAAACCGAGCCACCTGGACTCTCGAGAGAGGTAAGGGACTGGTCGTTAAACAGGAATTGGGACGTCCCACGGAAGGACCTATATGGAGGGCTGGACGCAGCGGTACTCCTGGTCCTGACCCGCGGCCACGACGGTGGCTGGGGTCCCTGGTTCGTGCGGCTGTAGGCTGCACTGGGTTTGTCTGTCTGGTATTTGTTTGTCTTGGTATTTGTTGTCAAGAAGTTGTCTGCTTCTGTGTACACCCTGCTGCAATGTGTTTTGAAAATTTTCAGGACTCCAAGGAGCAAGCTGCAGGTTCCGGGCAACCTTAGGTTGCATTTGGCTGATTTATTTTGTCTTTGTTATTTGTTGTCTTTGTCTTTGTCAAATGGGATAGGGTCAGTCATCTTTGTCGACCCCCTATCAGTCAGGCCCACTCCGGGTGAGTGGAAGGGGAGCTTGATCACCTCCCGGGAAGCTATAGAGCTCCCTCAAGAATCAGGAAATGGTTAGGAATTGGGTGAATTGTTTAAACTCTGAGTAAATGTCTGGTGAAAGTGTGTGAGTGTGGAGGGAGGGGGCCTGCCCTCTCCTCTCCTTTATGTGGCTCCACGACTTCGGTTACGGAGTCCGAGTGGGCCCCAACCTGCGGTTCCGCGATTCGTCATATGGCATAACGGTGACTCACCCCCATGTGGAGGTGACCAGGCCCGGGGTTTATACGGGTGCACCTTAGCTACGACGAATCTAAGCTCCCAAGGGACGCGGCCAGGCGGGCACCTGCGTGAGGATCTGTGAAAACAGGTCACCCCTTCCCTTGTCTGTCTCTCGCCACCGGTCATCATGGGGTCGGTGCAAAGTTTGTTTGTGTGGGACTGGCCAAATTACTACAGAGAAGGGAGACTGGATACAGCTCCAGCCTGGGCTGGTCTATTAAGAAAGTGTAAATCATTACTGGTCTGTGTAAAGTAAGAGCTACTTTGATTTATCCTGCTTTCTGTTGATACGCTTGGCTGAACGTTTGGGCTGGGCCCTTGGCAGTCTGCAAAGTCTCTCGGCAGCTGCGAGAATTATTTTTCTCAGAGTCTTTTGTTCACTGTTAAGGAGAATCAGCCCACTTAGTTAATAAAGATTTCTGTCTATCAGCTGCTCTTACCTAGGTTGTAATTTACTGTATTAAACTGAAGTTCTAGGGTAAATTTAAAGATTATAATATTAATACTTTTGATTTACAGCGATTCTGTGAATGGGAGTGGCCCACTTTCCAGGAAGGGTGGCCGGATGCAGGGTCTTTTGATCTGACCACTGCCTACCGGGTCCATTACGTCATACACGGCCGCCCGGGGCATCCTAATCAAATTCCTTATATTCAAGTTTAGGTTGACATATTGTCCAAGAAACCCCGGTAAATGAGGGCTTGCCTCCCGAGGAAAAATTGGGACAGAGACAGACAATTCTTTTGGCCGGGCCCCAGAAGGGAAAAGCTCCCCCGGTCCTTCAGGGAGAGAGGGGGAGAACCTCCAGGACCTTGCGACATCTGCCAGTCCTGCAGTTCCTATGTTGCCACTACGGCAGGCCGGCCCTCTAGGTCTGGGGCTAGACAAGCAGCCCTCTGGGGAAGCAAGGCAGACCAAGGCGTTATTCCCAGCTCCAGACCAGATTGGGGAGTGAATGAACAAAGAAGGGAGGCTGGATGCCTGAGCTGCCTGCAGTGGCCCTAAAAAAAGAAAAAAAAAGAAGCAGCAGCAGCAGTAGCAGCGAGAAAGTACTTGGGCCTTTGGCTTGCAGGCTACAGCAGTTAAGCCGTAAGCCAGTGACTGGTACTAGCCTTCCTACAGCCCCAGGAATAGAGCAGCAAGCCTGAGATCTATGAAAGCTGCAGATAGAGTTAGTAAAAGTTCCCTGCTTGCAAATGTACTGAAAGGGTTTAGTACCTATTGCTGCTGGAAGAGGAGGGGCTGATATCCCCTTCCAGTACATTCCCTTCAAAGAGGCCTGGTCACTGTTCTGCCATAAAGGGGACTGATGGGAAGACAAGGAAAGCAGGGCCCTGTAACTAATAAACAGAGAAGGGCACTCTCCCTAGACCTGGGAGCCATCGGGACTTTGAAATTCTCCAAGAGAGGAGAAGTCTGACTCAGAGACTGGCCGAAAAATCGTTGGGTTAGAAGGACCGAAGGCTGCACATTGAACTTATAGACTGCAATTTGCTAGGCAGAGATCCAAGCCCAGTTGTATAGGGATTAAGCTACCTATATACAGCAAAACAACTTTCTCCTGTGCCAGAATACATTTTAAGAAAATTGGACAAGCTGTATTTGTAGCTAAAAAGAACTGGCCTATGTGTAAACTATCCTAGAAAAAGGCTATGTAAAATAAACCCAAAAAGTAAAAGATATCTAGCTGCCAAGAGGGCAGTTGCCCAGGTGGGCAAAGAAGAATACCCATTAAATTTTGGTCTCTATTAAGAGACAGTTGACAGTTAGCAACCTGTATACTGTCTTACAGGCCTGTGTGACCATGCCCATGTCAGGGGTGGCACAAAACCTCAACTGTAGGAAACTGGGGAAGGCCTGTCTAGAACAGAGGGGTTAATAAAGTGGTGAATACTAGCCCTCTGTTACAGGAATTACAGACCCTGTGAGGTCCTGTGACATATAAGACCCTGTAGGGAAATAAAGCTCCTTTAGTCCATTCTGAAAGAATAAATAAAAGACAGATTGAAGGCTGTGTTTCCCTCCAGGCAACCAAACTGGAACCCCTATAGTGACAGGGGAAAGGAGGCTCTCGATCGGTATCGCCAGACTCTATTAGGGGGCATCCGAGCTGCTGCTTGGAGACCCACAAACCTCTCTAAGGTGACAGAGACAATCCAGGGGCCTAACCCTGATGCCCTGGAAAGTCGGAGGGCTGTCAATGTTGCATTTGTTTCCCAGTCGGCCCCAAATATTAAAAAAAAATGACAAAAGTTAAAAGACTTTGAGGAGAAATCAATCTCTAAGTTGGTTGAGGTGGCCCAGAAGGTTTTTGACAATCAGGAGGACCCGACAGCAAGTTTAAACACCCAAATGGCCAAGGTCCTCCTGGCCCTAAACGAGGAGGAAGGCCCAAGGGGCCGAAAAGACAACAAGGGCAAAGAAAAGCCTCGCGGAAGAAAAGGAGTCCAACCTAGACTTGGGAAAAATCAATGTGCATTTTGCAGAAAGGAAGGACATTGGAAAAGGGAGTGCCCTGAACGTGCGGGGGAACCGACTCCCTCCCATGCTGGTGGAGGAGGTGGATTGGGGTTGTCAGGGCTCAGCTGGCCCCCAGGAGCCCAGAATGACCCTGACAGTGGGGGGCCAAAAGGTGGACTTCCTTGTGGAACTCATAGCACTCACTCAGGCCCTCTGGTAGGAAAAGGGAAAAAGAGTAAACATTCCAGCTTCCTGAAAACAGCTGCCTTGAACCCTGCCACACTCCTCCCTGACGAGAAGGCAGAGGCCCCTTTGCCTGACTGCGAGGAGACACTGACTACCCTCACTTCCCTCCGTGAGGACCTTGTGGACCAGCCCTGCAGGATCCGGATGAGACTCTCTACACGGACTACCGGAGCAGCTTCATAGAGGAAGGTACCCGGTAGCGGGGGGCACATGAGGAGGAGCCAGGAAAGATCTAAGAAGCCCTGGTAAGCGCCCCGGCACTGGCCCTGCCAGACCTACCCAGGGACTACAGGAATATATCTCCTCACACTGCCCTTACAGGAGGACACGGGAGCCACCTTAAAGAAGTCTCCTGACCTCAGGAGGAAAGGAAAAAGCTCCTGAGATACTTAACCACCTGGCAGCCATATAGAGGCCAAGGAAGTGACTAAAAGACCAATAGGGCCCCTAGAAGTTCTCGTAGCCCTGCCAGCACGAAGGCTCCCAGAGAAGCCTACTCATCTGCCAGAGGAGCAGAGGCTAGCTGAGAAACTAAGGGCTCAAGAAGGAGGGGCTGGATGGCTAATTCTGCCAGATGAGAGGCCTATAATGCCAGAAGCCCTGGGGCAGACCATCGCTTTCCAGACCCACCAGAGCACCCACCTGAGGGGAATGAAACTATCAGAACTACTGGGAAGAGAATTTTACATCCCTCCAGAAAATATCTCAAAAGTTGACTAGAAGATGCCAAGTGTGTGCCCAGGTGAACCAAGGGCCCCTGTTGTGGCCGCTCCGGGACAGCGAATCCGAGGTCAGAAACCCGGAGAACACTGGGAAGTGAACTTCACCGAGATACCAGGAGGACAAGGAGGGTGTAAATACTTGCTGGTTTTCATTGATACCTTCTCTGGCTGGCCTGAGGCATACCCAACCAAGGCAGAGACAGCACAGGTAATAATTAGAAAACTCCTCACTAAAATTGTCCCCTGGTTTAGCCTGCCACTATACATGGGGTCCGACAATGGCCTGGCGTTTATCGCCAATGTTACAATCCATAGTTAAATCCCTAAAAGTTAAATTGCATACAAATAGAAAAAATAAATTGAATCTTAAAAAAAACATTAACTAAATTAAAATTAAAGACTGGCAAAAACTGGGTAAGTCTCCTTCCTTTTGCCCTCCTCAGAGCTAGGTGCACCCCGTATATAAAAAGACTCACCCCTTTTGAAATTATGTTTGGTAGGCCGCCACCTCTTCTTCCCTGCCTAAGTGAGGAAGAAATTGCCCAGCCGTCTACCCAAAGTTTG
This sequence comes from Myotis yumanensis, assembly GCF_028538775.1. Classification (NCBI taxonomy): domain Eukaryota; kingdom Metazoa; phylum Chordata; class Mammalia; order Chiroptera; family Vespertilionidae; genus Myotis; species Myotis yumanensis. Next base: position 16,724,117 of record NW_027223767.1, on the reverse strand, counting down.
CTTAAGTCCTTAGAGGCTTTGCAGAGCAGCGCCACGTCAGCACAACGGATGATGAGAGCAATACGGGAGGAGGACGCACCGAGAACCAGTCCAACGCAGCCTGCCTTCTCTCCGGGTGACCTCGTCTGAATGAAACATCATGACCCTGGCAGCCTGGAACCTAGATGGGATGGACCCTACCAGGTGGTGCTGAGCACTCCAACCGCCATCAAAATCTCAGGAAAGAGGCACTAGAAATTGTAACCCTGTCCTCCTCATGCCTCTCCTGGTGAACTGACCAATAGGAAAAAGAAAAGACATGGGAACTAAAACTCTATATCAGTGGCCGAGACGCTGGCCAATTCTTCACCATACATTGCCAAATGCCTCCTCAATTTCATATCGTAGAGGAGGGCGCTGAATCAAAGATTTGATTCGGGCATAAGACCAGTAGGGAATGTGCTAGGGTGAGGGACTGCGCCATGGAAGGGTTACAGAATGTGCTGGGAGAGGGAACTGACATATGAAAAATTATGTTGCCAGGATATGAGAATTGTATATGTGCTGGGAGGAGGGACTAATGAATGGAGGGGAGTTGCAGGGTTAGGAACCATGGAAGAAAAATTGCTAGATTGTCTTAGACCAGCCAGGTGTGACTCTGTTTACCCCCCCTTTGTGCTTATGAACTTTCTGTGAGCTTCTAAGGTAACACTGTTTTGTTATAAAAATCATAATGCACACTTGCTCTTTGCCACATGCCGCGAGGCTTCCCAGAGGGGGAAGGTACGGGCTGTGGTCAGCTGGCCAGCTTAATAAACGGCTTTCAAATTTAAATTCTGAGTCGGTGGTCTATCTCGTTGAGCCAACCCATAACAGGGGCAGGTGCGAGCCTTCCTCCCGCAGCCTTTGCCCAAGCTGCCTGCTCTGCCTGCAGTGCCCTCCCCGCCCTCCTCCTGCTGAGAGTCATCCCATCACCAGCTCCTCAGGAAGCCTTCCCCAAAGAAAAGGAGCAAGGTGACCCTCCAAGCCGGCCAGGGGCCTGACTACTGGAACCCATCCCACCCCTGGCTTCTGTTCCCACCTGGACCACCAGGGGCAGCTGCCAGGCTGTGCCCTGCGGAGTCCAAGGTGGCCATTCACATCAGTCACGCATGGCTGCGGCCAGGGGAGTCTGAGCTGCCTCTGCCGCCCACCTCCTTATGGCCCCACCACGGTGGGTGGTCTCTGGGTCTCCAGGTTTGCTGACTGAGTAACTGATTAACTAACTAAGCAATAACTGAACCTACCATCAGCCGACAACCCACCTGATGGATTCACCCAACTGGAACCTGTCTCTCATCTCAGCCTATTCCCACACCCCCTCCTCCCCTCCCCCTCCCCCAGAAGGCCTTCCGTCTGTTCCACCCCATCCTCGCTGTGGCAGCCACACCCGTGATGCTGCCAGCCTGGCTGCTATGTTTTAGGGAGATGCAGCATGAGGGAGAGGGGACCTGGCCTCACACGCAGGGCAGGGAGGCCTGCTCCTCTCTGCGGCCTGGTGGCCCACGGGGCACTTCCTGCCCCCGCCGCGGGCGCGTGGTCTCTGGCTCCGTCATTGTGGCAGGAACCCAGGAGCGCCTCCCACCACATCCTCCGTGAGCCCCTCCACCTCAGCAGGTGTGCAGGGCCTTCATGAGCCCCAGCGCTGGGTGGGCTCAGAGCTCCTGTCCCAGGGCTTCCAACTCCCCTCCTCCGCGGAGGCCTTTCAGCTGCGGAGGGAGGGAGCCCTACGCCTGCCAGGTCTGGAGCTGGGGGGCCCCGCCCAGGCATTGGTGCGAGGGGACCGAGGGGGCCATGGGCATCCATCACTCAGACTGACACCCCGTCAGAAACACTGCAAAGTTTGAGAAACTGAATGCGAGGCCAACGCATTAGCCTGATCCAGCAACTCCAGTGCTGGGCACGTGCTGGAGGGAGGGAGGGAGGGAGGGGAACGGGTCCACTGGGAGAAAGGGCCCGGCCCTGCTACTCAGAAAGCCCAGGGAACAGCCCAAATGCCTCCATCAGCACTGGTCACACCGGACCAATTCTAGCAACGAGAATGAGCCCCCAGCCTCAGGCAAGCCCCTGGGGGAATACACAGGCTATGTGGAGGGAGAGACGCCTAACATAATAGTGCACCTACTGTGTGCCTGGTTTATAATACCTTCAAGGCCCTGACCTGTTTGGCTCAGTGGCTAGAGCGTCGGCCTGTGAACTGAAGAGTCCCAGGTTTGATTCCAGTCAAGGGCATGTACCTTGGTTGCGGGCACATCCCCAGTAGGGGGTGTGCAGGAGGCAGCTGATCGATGTTTCTCTCTCATGGATGTTTCTAACTCTCTATCCCTCTCCCTTCCTCTCTGTAAAAAATCAATAAAATATATTTTTTTAAAAAATAAAACACAAGCAGAACTGCCCAGCTGGCGTGGCTCAGAGGTTGAGCATCGACCTGTGAACCAGGAAGTGGGGGTTCCATTCCCAGTCAGGGCACATGCCTGGGTTGCAGGCTGGATCTCCAGTGTGGGGCGTGCAGGAGGCAGCCGATCCATGATTCTCTCTCATCATTGATGTTTCTCTCTCTCTCTCCCTCTCCCTTCTTCTCTGAAATCAACAAAAAAAATATATTTAAAGAAATAAAAAGTAACCACTGCACACACCTCATTCATTTGACCTGCTGCTAGTACCGATGGCATGATTCACGGCGTATTTCTTCCATTTTCGGAACAATGAGCATGCCTGTCTGTCGCCACTCCAAGCAGGGCTACCATAAACACCCTGCCCCCACGAGAATCCTCCAGGGCTGGCATCTGGGAGTGGCATCACTGAGCCCAAGGCCACAGGCATCTTCAGTCTGACCACACGTGGCAACCTTGGTGGTCTCACCAGTTTACGTCCTCGCAAGTTTCTGTACAGCCACATCCTTACCAACAGAATGTCATCAGATTTAGGTTTTTGCTCGTCTAATGAGTGCGTACAGATGAGATCTTCAAAAGATAAGATACCGTGATTGAGCTTTAATTTGGCCAGAAACTATGCTAAACCCTTTAAAATGTGCGTGAACTCAGCAGTCTTTGCATCACCCCTGGGAGGCAGGCGAACCCTGCCCCGTTGGAGAGACGAGAAGTGAGGCTGTGGGGGAGACGTCGTTACAGATACAGATGAAGCTGCCACCAAGCCACGGCCACCAGACCCACAGCTGCCTCTGAGCCACCACCCCCTCCTGCCTCAGAATTTCCATTTTATTTTATTTTTTTTAATTATGTTTAGATTGGTTTTAGAGAGAGAAAAGGGAGAGGGATAGAGAGATAGAAACATCAATAATGAGAGAGAAACATCAGTCGGCTGCCTCCTGCACGTCCCCTACTGGGGATAGCGCCTGCAACCTGGCCATGTGCCCCAACCTGGAATTGAACCAGCGACCTCTTGGTTCGTGGGTCAATGTTCAACCACTGAGCCACACCGGACGGGCCAGAGTTTCCATTTTTAAAAAAATATTTTTGTCACTGTCCAAAATTCCTACACTGAGCATGTGGTACTTTTGTAAGAGACAAAGGAGCCTTAAAAAACCTTATTTTAAAATAGTTTTGAAGTCCCCCCACCCCCACTTCAGCGATGAGGAAAGAGGGGCCAGGTGAGGAGAGGGCCCGGGGGACTGGCCTGGGGCTCACAGCCTCTCCCTCCTCTCTCTCCTCCACGCCCTGGGGAAGTGCACGGAGGTTCTCCCCAGACTGGAGGGGTGAGGGGGTGCCAAGGCCGTCTCTGGGGCCCCCTCGGTCCTCAGGCTGCCTGTGCCGGGCCCCACTCACCAGGTCTGGTTGCTGCTGGGGTCTTGGTGCAAAAGGGAGCTGAGCACATACGGCCCGTGCTCCTCGGGCGTCACCCGGATCCAGTTCTCATCCACGTTGAAGGCCCCCAGAGGAGGCAGGCCTATGAAGAAAAGAGGGATATTTAACAAAGCAGGTGCCTGGTGAAGCCATGGCGGGGCCTTTTCGCCAGTTATCCCATCAAGCCCTGCCGTGTCATCATCCCCACCGCACAGATGAGAAAAGCAAGACTCCCGAGGACCTCCCCCTTGTCCAGGGGAACAGGACTGGAACAGGTGTGTCTGACCAGGGCCCTGATCCTCCTACGGAACCTCGCCGTGTCCGCACCAGGGTCCCTTCTCCAGGGGGTCTTCCCCGGGCCTCCCCCAGAAACACTTCTCACACCTCTCACCACGCACTTCCTGTACCTGTCACATAGCACACGCTCATCACTGAGTCTTTGTACCGAAGTAAAAATAGTAAGTCCCAGGGTGAGGGCCTGCATACATTCAGACTATGTACCCGCAAGTGACTCGAGAGAAAACATATGTCCTCAAAAATACCTGCACAAGAATGTTTATAGCGGCTTTATTGGTAACAGTCCCAGACTGGAAACCACCCAGATGCCCGTCAACGGGGGAAGGGATAAAATATCTGTGGTCTCTCCACACCATGGAACACTACTCGGGAGTGAAAAGGAACGGACAACTGACACACACAGCAATGTGGGTGAGTCACAAACATCTTTATGCCGAGTGACAGAAGCCTAACATTAAAGAGTATCTCCTGTATGATTCCGCTTGTATAATGTTCAATCTAGGACCAGCAAAATGAAACTATAGTAAAAAATATTGCCCAGCTGGTATGGCTCAGTGGTTGAGTATCTACCCATGAACCACAGTTCGATCCCGGTCAGGGCACATGTCTGGGTTGAGGGCTTGATCCCCAGTAGAGGGTGTGCAGGAGGCAGCTGATCAATAATTCTCTCTCACCACTGATGTTTCTCTCTCTCTCTCTCTCTCTTTCTCTCTCTCTCTCCTCTGAAATCAATTAAAACATATCTTTAAAAAAACAGCCTGTGGGGATTAACAGGGATGGGACAGGAAGGAACTTTGTGGGGTGATGGAAATATCGTATATCTTATTGGAGAGTTTGGATTACATGTGCATTTGTCAAAAACACATTGAGTCGTCCACTTAAAATTTGTGTGAATTTTACCTGAAAAAACAACCCTATGCAAATATTGAACTCTAGTTGATATATATGCTGAAATATAAGATAGTTGATGGATGAATGGATAGATGGATACAGATACATATACGGGTGGATATATACTAGTATATACATATATGTGTTATGTAATATATAATATAAATATATAAACATATAAATATGGCCCTGGCTGGGTAGCACAGCTGGTTAGAGCGTCGTCCTAATACACCAAGGTTGCAGGTTTGATCTCCGGTCAAGGCACATACAGGGCATAAAGAATGCATAAATAAGCGGAACTGCAAATCAGTATTTCTCTCTTTCTCCCTCCCTCCTTTCTCTCTCTCCTCTTTCCTCTTTCTCTCTAAAATTAATTAAATATATATATATGTATATATATGTATATATATATATATATGGCATTCCAAAAAAATGCATATACACTTTGAATAATTATAAAGTCAGTGTTTATTAATACACCGTTCATTTTTCAAAATTTAAAGGAATCTACATAAATGAATTAATTTTTTGTCAATGCCTGTTTTCAAACTGATGACCATTCTGGTCCAGGCACTGCTGATAACGTGAAGCAATGGAATAAAAAACATAAAGAATCATTTCATTTGATATTTGTGTGCCCTCAGTTCACCTACTGTTGCCAGTTTTGTACTGTAAACTGTATCTTTAATGTATCCCATAAAAAAAGTCTAGTGGCACTTGAGGATAAATTTTCTTTGTTCAAAGCTTAGTCTGGCTTCACCCATTATTTCAAATCAGTTAAACCTAAAAAGGAGTGAAAATTAAGTGAGCTGTCAGCCGTTCAAGTGTGTATACATTTTTGAGACACCCTACATATACTATTATATACTATGTGTGATCGTGAAAAAATAAAATGTTGACCATTGTAAAATCTAAGTGTGATGTGTGGTTGTTCACTGTACAATTTTTTCAAGTTTTCTATGTTTGAAATTTGTCATTAAAAGTTTGGAGGGAAAATTGATATATCCAGATTGCCCCCCAAAGAGGCTGTGCTGGTTCATACTCCGACGACAGAGTAGGAGGCCTGCTTCCGCCCAGCACTGCTTCAGCTGACTGTGTGCAACCTTGTCGTTCTTGTTTTAAAAGAGCATCTCATTATTTTGTTCCAAAACTTTTTTTTTTATTGATTTCAGAGAGGAAGGGAGAGGGAGAGAGAGATGGAAACATCAATGATGACAGAGAATCATTGATCAGCTGCCTCCTGCACACCTCACAGTGGGGATCAAGCCTGTAACCCGGGCATGTGCCCTGACCAGGAATCAAACTGTGTCTTCCTGGTTCATAGGTTGATGCTCAACCACTGAGCCAGGCTGGCTGGGCCCAAAACTTTCTTTTTTTAATATATCTTTATTGATATCAGAGAAGAAGAGAATGATGAGAGAGGATCATTGATCAGCTGCCTCCTGCATGCCCCACACTGGGGATTGAGACCACAACCAGGTCTTGTGCCCTGACCTCCTGTTTCATAGGTGGACGCTCAACCACTGAGCAACGCCGGTGGGGCCAAAAACTATTTTTTAATTGTAAGTGAGGTCAAGCCTCTTATCAGCTCATTTAAAGCCTATTCATATACGTTATCTATTTTTATGAGGCATTTATTGTTTTCTTATTCATTACAGCTTTTTGAATCCAAAAGAAATGGTCAGCGTAACAGTTAGTGTTTCTCACTTAGCCCTTTGACTAGCATATTATATGTTTTCCACGTCTACACTTCTTATGGAGTCAATTTTTTTTTCCTTTCTGACTCTTGAATTTTTTGTCATGCTTCCCTACTCAGAGGTTTGTTTTTTTTCAATTCACTCAATGTTTTCTTTGATATTTTGTTTCATTTCTTATGCTTGAATCTTTGATTCATCTGGATTTTATTTTTGTGTGTAGATTGAAACAGAGATTCAGCTTTACTTCTTCTTCCCCCAAATGAAATGATCTCAACCTAATTCCCACAGATTTGAAACACAACTTCTCTCATTCTCAGAATCCTCATATGGGCCTCTGTCGGGACTCAGTTCTGCTCAACTGACCGCATTGTTTCTTACTTGGACACCTTCTTTAGTCCCCTGACCTTTCCCTTCTAAGACTTGTCCCTCTGGCTACATCCTCTCTCAACCAGCTGCCAACAGAATTTTTTTTTTTGAGAGAGAGAGAGAGAGAGAAAGAGAAAGGAAAGAGAAGTGGGGTGGGTGGTGGTGGTAATTGACCAGGAACTGGGTTTGGTGCAGGGTTGGGGGAGGAGAGACATCAATTTGTTGTCCCACCATTTATGGGTTCATTGGTTAGTTCTTACATGTGCCTTGACTGGAGATCAAACCCGCAACCTTGTTGTATGGGACAATGCTCTAACCAGCTGAGCTGCCCAGCCAGGGCTTGCCAGAAAGAATTCTTAAAATCATGGTCTGACCATGCTACTCCGCTGTTCAAAATTTTCCATGTACATAGAAAAAGGCAGGTAAAGTTCAGTCTATAGACTTATCTGTTCAATTAACTTTTTGCCGTAATGACTCTTAAAAAACCTATACTGAAGCATCCATCTTATATAAAAACTGCTATTTGAAATTTTAACGCTGCTATTTCTGGCTTCTGTAGATGCTTGCTGGCTTAAATAATAAGGAAAATAAGACTACTCCCATTTCAGAGAGGCCATTAAACCTTCCCCAGATGAAGTTATCAGTGCTGGCATCAGGCCAAGCCTTTGGTCAAGGTCTCAAAGTGCCAGCACATAGGGCCCTTTAAGAACTTGCAAAGGGAACCGGAAAAACCACATATTTGGGAGACAAAGAAGGTAAAATGGTATAAATACAGGAAACTTCCTGTGTGATTTCGCCCAGATTTGAGAGGCATTTTCCTCTGGGCCCGCGCGTAATAAATGTAACTCCATCTCTCTAAGTGTTGCTTGGTTCTTCTCCGGTTTTTCTGTAACAATACCACTATAGTATAATGACTTTTTCTTCCCTGAATATACCAAATAAAATGCCATAACGAATGACATTCTGACAGCACACTTTCAGGGATGTCAGAATATAACCGTTTGTAGCCCAGTGATGGCCTAGGGCAGTGGTCGGCAAACTGCGGCTCGCGAGCCACATGCGGCTCTTTGGCCCCTTGAGTGTGGCTCTTCCACAAAATACCACGTGCGGGCGCGCACGTACAGCGCGATTGGAACTTCGTGGCCCATGTGCAGAAGTCGGTATTTTGTGGAAGAGCCACACTCAAGGGGCCAAAGAGCCGCATGTGGCTTGCGAGCCGCAGTTTGCCGACCACTGGCCTAGGGAACAAACCTGCCTTGCTTGCCGGGTTCGGGTAAACCCCATGAGCTTTGTCTTGCACTTGCCCATCAGAGGGCTGCAGAGGCGGCTTCCATGGTCTGTGCTCTGTTGAGTACACAAGCTATTTCCATGTGTTTCAAAGGGCTTCCTTTGCCCTCAAGACATTTTTCTGTGCCATAACTTCATTTTTAAGTAAACATTTTGTAAGATAGCCATAAGTCTCCAGAAGGTTGAAAAACAGTGAAGAAATGGTGTCGAGAGAACTATGTACCTTCTCAATAATGATTCCCTCACACCATCCTTCATCACCCACATTAAAAGTCTCCATTACTCCTTTAACGAGCACAATAGACCTTCATTACAATAAGTTTTATATATAAACTGTATCTTTACACTTGTATTACTGGGTTTTTAAAAATATAAACTTGATTTATTGGTCAGTTAATAAATTTTCCCATCAGTAAAAACTGTTTGGCTATTGGGTTGGATGGACTGCATCACAATTTTTCACTGAAATTGAAGGAAGTATGTTTTTCAAAGAATGGCTTTTCACTTAGCAGTAGAGTTTTAGGCACAAATAAAAGTAAGTAAGCAAAGTACAGGTTTATAGACTATGCTATCTACACTAATAAAAGAGAAACATGGTAATTAGCGTACGACCGCTACCCTTCCCATTGGCTAATCAGCATATCCTTATGCAAATTAACTGTCAGCCAAGATGGCGGCCGGCAGCCATACACTGAAGCGAACAGGGAGGCTTGCTTGCTCCAGTGATGGCGGACTCCAACGTTCCCCGCCTGACTTGCCGGCCTCTCAGCTGCAACTCTAAGCAACTACGTTGCAAATATAGAAGCTAAACAAAACCCCAGAAACCGGCTTTCAGTCAGCCAGGCTTCAGCCAGCCGGACCGCAACATTGTATCAAATACAGAAGGTAAAGGCCAGAAACCTGCTTTCAGCAGCGAGGCCTCAGAGCTAAGGCTGGCCCAGAATAGAAAAAAAAAAAAAAAAGGAGCAGTTGGGAGCTTCAGTCAACCCGCCAGCCTGAAAACGGCCCTCAGCCCCTCAGCCAGACTGGCCAGGCACCCCAGTGGGGACCCCCACCCTGATCCAGGACACCCTTCAGGGCAAACCAGCCGGCCCCCACCCATGCACCAGGCCTCTATTCTATATAATAAAAGGGTAATATGCCTCCCAGCACCGGGATCAGCGGAGCAGCGAGGCCTCCTGGCACCGGGATCAGCGTGACAGGGGGCAGCGCCCAAATCCCCTGATCGCCCTGCGGCTCTGTGTGTGATGGGAGCGGAACCACAACCTCCCTATCTGCCCTGCTCTGTTCGTGACAGGGGAAGGCGCCCCAACCCCCTGATCAGCCCTGCTCTGTGCCTGATAGGGGGGAGCTCCCCAATCCCCTGATCGCCCTGCGGCTCTGTGTTTGACAGGGTGCGGCGCACCAACCCCCTGATCGGCCCTGCTCTGTGTGTGACAGGGTGCGGCGCCCCAAGCCTCCCACCCCCACGGGCCTTGCTCTGTGTGTGACAGGGTAGAGCCATAACCTCCCCATTGGCCCTGCCCTGAGTGTGACAGGGTGCAGCGCCCCAACCCCCTGATCCGCCCTGCTCTGTGTGTGACAGGGGGTGGTGCCCCAACTCCCCTATCGGCCCTACTCTGTGAGTGACAGGGTGCAGCGCCCCAACCCCCTGATCCGCCCTGCTCTGTGTGTGACAGGGGGTGGTGCCCCAACTCCCCTATCGGCCCTACTCTGTGAGTGACAGGGGGGAGCTCCTCAACCCCCTGATCGGCCCTGCTCTGTGTGTGACAGGGGGGGAGCTCCTCAACCCCCTGATGGGCCCTGCTCTGTGCGTGACAGGGGGGAGCTCCCCAACTCCTTGATCGACCCTGCTCTGTGTGTGACAGGGTACGGAGCCCCAACCCCCCTGATGGGCCCTGCTCTGTGAGTGACAGGGGGCAGCGCCCCAACCCCCTGATCGGCCCTGCTCTGTGAGTGACAGGGGGCAGCGCCCCAACCCCCTGGTCGGCCCTGCTCTGTGCGTGACAGGGGGTGGCGCAGCACCCTCCCCATCGACCCTGCCTTGAGTGTGACAGGGGGTGGTGCCCCAACCCCCCAATCGGCTGTACCCTGAGCGTGACTGAGGGTGGCATCACAACCTCCCGATCCGCCCTGCTCTGTGTATGACAGGGGGCAGCGGCCCCAACTCCCCAATCGGCCCTGCTCTGAGCCTGACCAGGGGCTGCACCTAGGGATTGGGTGTGCCCTCTGCCACCCGGGAGCAGGTTTAAGCCAGCAGGTCGTTATCTCCTGAGGGGTCCCAGACTGCGAGAGGGCACAGGCCGGGCTGGGGGACCCCCTCTCCCCCCCGAGTGCACAAATTTTTGTGCACCGGGCCTCTAGTGTATATATATAAAAGCCTAAGCAACCAAATGACCAAACGACCGGTCGACCGGTCACTATGACGTGCACTGACCACCAGGGGGCAGACGCTCAATGCAGAAGCTGCCCCCTGGTGGTCAGTGCGCTCCCACAGCGGGAGCGCCACTGAGCTGACTGACGGGCGCCAGACACTGGGCTCACTGCTAGCAAGTGCAGCTGCAGCGTGAGCCTCTCCTGCCTCAGTGGCAGTGAGCTACAGAGCAGTGACGGTGCAGGCACAGCAGGGCCAGGATGAGTGGGAGCGGCACAGCGCCCGGCCGCCTGCCACTTTGCGCACTACTACATCCCCCCAGGGGTCCCAGATTGCGAGAAGGTGCAGGCCAGGCTGAGGGACCCCACCAGTGCATGAATCTGTGCACTGGGCCTTTAGTATTTTATATAAGAGAAGGAAATATACACATACAAACATGTTGTTCTTCATCCATCAAGAAGTTATAACAATTTAAAATATGTATATAACCAATAACATTGCTTTAAAATATACATAGCAAGAATCGACTGAATTAAAAGGAAAATATAAAAATCAACAACGGCCCTAACTGGTTTGGCTCAGTGGATAGAGCGTCGGCCTGCGGACTGAAGGGTCCCAGGTTCGATTCCGGTCAAGGGCATGTACCTTGGTTGCGGGCACATCCCTTCCTCTCCCTTCCTCTCTGTAAAAAATCAATAAAATATATTTATTTATTTATTTTTTTAAAATGGAACCCTTCACGAATTTGCGTGTCATCCTTGCGCAGGGGCCATGCTAATCTTCTCTGTATTGTTCCAATTTTAGTATATGTGCTGCCGAAGCAAGCACAATAAAATATATTTTTTAAAAAAATCAACAACGAATGTGGGAGACTTTAATGTTTTAGCAAGTCTTTCATAGTAGCTCTAAAAGCAGACAAAAAATCAGTAAGGATATAAAAGATCTGAACAATACAATTAACAAGCTTGGGTTAATTGACTAACAGAACACTCTACCTGACAAAGGTAAAATAAACAGTTTTTGACATGCACGTAAAACACTTACCCAAACTGACCACATGCTAGCCTCAATAAATTGCAATAGTTTGAAATAATTCAGAATATATTCTCAGTCTCTACTGGAATTAAACTAGAAATCAATAACAAAAAGAAAATTTTAAAAATCTGAGTGTTTTATAAATTAATGCACTTTAAATAATCTAGGGTCCAAGATGAAATCACAACAGAAATTCTAAAATATCTTGAACTGAAAGAGAATTAAGATATGACAAATCAAAACTTGTGGGGGGCTTCTGTAGTGTGGGGGCATGACTCAGCACAGGGACCCTGGCAGCTGTCCTCTCAGCTCTCTCCCCAGAGCCACCCACCCCAGAGAGAGAGATAGAGAAGAAATCAAAACACTGCATTGGAAGTAATGAGGGAACCATCCCCTTATTCTGAAAATTGACTATTAAAAGGAAAGTACTAAGCAATTTTCTTGTCTTTCCTATGAGCTGCATCTCAGGCTCACCAAAGAGTCCTAGTTGATGAGAAAAAGTTCTTTACAGAAGAATTATTACTAATGAATGTGGGAGGCATAATAAAATCACAAAACACAATTTTGCAAGCCATTATATCACTAACTCGGGCCACGATCATCAGCTGATGAAGCTACTGACGAGTTTGGTTGAGCACTTGACAATTAGGCCGACATCCGTCCCCCGCCACCCCCCAGACCACTAGTAAACCTTAGTGTCCCCAGATGGGTCCCCAGCATGTGTGCCTCCAGGTGTGACACCCTAGGAAAGACACAGAGACAACAAGTGCTCAGTGACACCCATGCAGCTGGTCATCAGACCACATTGTGAGTAGCAAGTGTGTGAAATACTTTGGCAAAGGAAACAAAAAGAAGCAGGAGGGATGGCAAAATCCTCAGGACTGTTAGCGTACACTTGCCAAAAGTGTTTAGTTGAATTTAATTGAAGTCATTAGCACCGACCTCCAGGTCTGGGGAAGTTTAGGGGATAGAACAAACCACACCGAGGGGAAGCCAACATGCAAATCCTGACGGAGCTGGTCTACGTCTAGGACAAGTACCGAGCTCTACCGGAAAGCCAGGACTTAGAAAAGGCACACGAGCCACACGATGGGCTGGCGAGGCGGCCCCTTTGGACCTTCACTTGAACCAACTAACCGTCAAAGAACAGGAGGATCTGGGTCAGCATGGGCCGTAAATGATACCCCGGAGCGACTGGTGATCGGTGAGGCGGTAGAAACGTTGCAGCTCTACCACAGAACATCCACACATGACAGGAATGTGCACTGAAGCATGTGGGGGAAATGACAGGTGCTGGGATTTGTTTTTATGTCACGCTTCCGAAACATTCATGTGCAGATGACTCACCCAGGCCTCCTGTTAACATGCAGCTCCCGCGTCAGTGGGTCAGGGAGTGGGGCGAACCAGCTCCTAAGCCAGTGATGGCGAACCTTTTGAGCTCGGCGTGTCAGCATTTTGAAAAACCCCAACTTAACTCTGGTGCCGTGTCACATATAGAAATTTTTTGATATTTGCATCCATAGTGAAACAAAGACTTACATGTTTGATATTTATTTTATATATTTAAATGCCATTTAACAAAGAAAAATCAACCAAAAAAATGAGTTCACGTGTCACCCCTGACACCCGTGTCATAGGTTCGCCATCACTGTCCTAAGTGATGCCATGTGCTGGTCCCCACACCAGGTTTTGAGCAGCAAGGTCTTAAAACCTTTGTCGAGCCCTGGCCCGTGTTGCTCAGCGATTGGGCGTCATCCCGTGCACTGTAAGGTCGTCAGTTCGAGTCCCGGTCAGGGCACTTGCCCAGGCAGTGGGTTTGGGCCTCAGCGAGGCATGTACGGGAGGCAACTGATTGATATTTCTCTCTCACATCGATGTTTCTCTCTCTCTCTCTCTCTCTCTCTCTCTCTCTCTCTTTCTCTTTCTCTCTCCCCCTCCCCCTTCCCCCACCCCCTCTCTCTGAAATCAATTTTTTTAAAAAACTGCTTTGGTAAAAGAAACAACAGGAGACATTGAAATACATGCAGCAAGTGTAGCAAATGCTTGCTAACAATGCCATCTGTGTGATGGGTCTATTGGGCTAATCATTGTTGTTTTCTTGACTTTGGTACATGCTTAAAATTTGTTATTAAAAACCAGCCTTCCAGAGGCTCAGGAAGGAGGCAGTGTGAGGGGCTTGGGGGCGGATCTCTTCCTGAGCCGGCACAAAGCGGCACCTGGACCTCACCCTTCCCTGCGCACCTCCGCCTTCCCCCGCATGGCTTGTGGTGACTCATCAGAGACACCCTACACTAAGGTCAAGCGTGTTTTAAAATAATGGGGCAGGTGGAATTTTAGAAAAAGGACAGAAGGAAAATAATCAATAGAAAAAAGTAAAAAAAAAAAAAAAAAGAAGGGGGCCGATCAAAACAGAAGGAAGCTGAGAGCTAACCTGTGTATCAAAGAGCCAGCACTTTCTATGATGGGCCAGCGCTCGCCTCTGCACACTGCACAGCACGCAGTAGGCACGTAATGCAATTATTTGTGGAATAAATGAACAAATAATGGAACTTTCTCGAAGTCAACGTAAGGACTAAAATGTTCAGTTATGTCATTCACAGCATCCACAAAACTGGGGCGGAAAACTCAAAAGCTATTCTAGTGTAGCAAGAAAATAACAGAAAACAATTTCTCTTAGCAAGAACATTGAATGATACCTTAATCAATAAAGAAATTTAAAAAAAAAAAAGAACATTGAATGAACTGGGACAGAGTGGGGTGGGGGAAAAAGGCACTGAGTGAACAAACCTGCACCCCACGTTTCCCGGGTCTGTTATTCATGTCCTCCCCACCATGCCCCAAAGTAGAATGCAGACAATGCAACCATGAGCTCTTCCGTTTGGGGGCCTTGCATCCCTTTGCAGATTTGAGGGGAGCATCAGAACCCTCCCAGCCCCTCAAGTGCACATTTGCACAAATCTTGGCCTCCCAGGGGCTCTGCTTGGAGGCTGGCCCCGGCCCCTCCTCATCCTCAGCATGCACCTCCTCGCGAAGCCGCCCTGACCCCCAGGCCCCCACCTAGCCACTCCTCGCCCCACAAGCCTTTCTCCAGTTGGAAATGACCTGTTCATGCCCTGCTCACGTACTGCCTATGACTGTTCCCCCCCGCCCCGCCCAGGGATCCCCGAGGGCCCAGACTGTGGCCAGGTGTTGGACGGGTCAAGGGGGCTCACAGACCCCCTGTGGCCTATCCATTACCCTCAAGGGCTCCAGAGCAAGACACCAAGTGGGGAAAGGGGAGCCCTGTCCTCTATGAACAGTTTGGATCAAGGAAGTCCAAAGGGATTTGGGACTCCTTGGCCTGTGCCCAGCCCTGTGTCTCCGGGTCGGCCAGGCCGGTTGAGAGTGGCCTTCGGCACACTTCTTACTGCGTAACTGAGACATGACTTAAACCCCTGAGATAGTCCAGGGTCCTCATCCGGGCATCTATGGCACCCCCCTGCCTAGCTCCTCTACACCCCCTCCCTGAACACCATCTCACACTTCCCACCTCTGGGCCTTTGCACAAGCGGTTCCACACCCAGCCACCTTCCTCAGCACCTGCCCACTCTGCCACCCCTGGGGGCCGCTCAGGCACCCCGGCGCCAGGAGCCAACCCAGATCCCCAGCCAGAGTAATTCACTGCAAGGGGTCAGGGGGCTCCCCTTCCTAGCCCCTGGGATCCTGTGGTGTCTCCGTCTGGCTCTGACTAAGTCCTGTCTGGGTCAGAGCGATCTGTGATTAAGTCTGTGTCCCCCAAACGGTGATCTTCTCTGAGTCACCCATGACAACCCCACGCCCACCGCGGCGAAGCCAGCTCAGCAGAGCCAGGCCCAGAGTGGTGTCAGGAGATGTCAGCAGGCCCATTCCGGATCCCACCCCACCCCCATACCATTCCACCCCCATTTTCACTTTGTTCAACCGAGGGACCTTGATGCAAGACCGGAGGGCGGAACGGGGAGCGGACAATCACAGCTCTCCCAGGCCCGCCGTCTCCCAGGCCCGCTGTCTCCCAGGCCCGCCGTCTCCCAGGCCCGCCGTCTCCCAGGCCCGCTGTCTCCCAGGCCCGCTGTCTCCCAGTCCCACTGTCTCCCAGGTGGTCCATGGGGGAATTAAATATTTGTGTCTGGGCCCAGGTCTGCCTGAGTCCAAAACCTCATTAAAAGCTTGAGGGATGGAATCCGAGAGCAGGTCACAGGAGCCCCGGCGCTGGGCATGGCCCCCAGTTGTGCCAGCAGCTCACCGAGCTGGGGCAGAGCTCTGGTTTAGAGGCTGGTAAGTAGGTCAGCGAGGACCTGTGTGTGTGTGTGTGTGTGTTGGGGGGGGGTCCCCGTATTTGCTAAGCTCTCCTAGGCACCAGCCGCCAACCCTCCGTGCCAGGCTCCGCCAGGGGTGAGTCATTTGCCAAAGTAGATCCCTCCCAAGCCCCTGACCACCTTTGCTCAAGTGACCCCTTCATCGGGTGACCCCTTCCCTTCCCACTGCCCACTGGGGCTCAGGAAAAATGGCATCGGTCCCTGAGGGAGACGGTCCTGGGTTCAAATCCTGACTTTGCCACGGAATTGCTGAAGGACCTCAGGCCTGTCCGCCTCAGTTTCCCCATCTGTGACGGGGGGCTGTGCAGACCCAATGAGGCAACGCCTAGCCCAGCATCAGACCTGAGCTAGGCGCACGGCATGTGGGTGCGATGCTCCAGCGCTGTAACCACAGGGAGGCCTGCCATGCGCTCTGACAGCCTCACCCTCCGCCTGAGCCCCCCCGCAGGCTGTCAGACCTGAGCCCGGCGTCTGTCACCACACCACCCACAGGCTGCCGCCCCCATGCTGTTCCCAGCCGCAGGGACCTGCTGAGTCAGACTGCGACCCTCCTCCATCCTGTCAGCCACCACTGCCCGCCCCCTCCGCCCCGAACTCCCCTCCCCACCTCCCCCAACCCTGGGCATTTTGAATATACGTCTCACAGCCCCATTTCTGCTTTAGCAAACTGAGGTCCGGGGGGCATGGTCTGCCCCAATGTATACAAGGAACCAGTTGTGGACCTGGGACTAGACTCAGGTGTCGGGACACCCACCCAGAACACCCCGGTGGGCCTTGGGGGAGGTTATGCCTCAGAGGCGCCTGCAGGGCGCCCATCCGGTGCAGCTCACCCCTCGGCCCACCCACCTTGGTCTTCCCCAGGCCTCGGACACCGTCAGTCCACCTAACAGTGGCCATCAGGTCTGGGGCGCTCACAGTGCCCGCACCGTGTCCAGTGCTTGGGGGTTTTCTGATTTTCCTCCCATTTCTCACGAGTGCCTCCTCCTCCACACGCTCACCAGCCCAGCACCCCTGGACCTGCCCCGGCAGCACCCAGCATCGTCCCGCCCGCAGCACTGTCCTCCCGGCTGGCCTCCTGGCCGCCCTTTCCCCAGGACTCCGGCTCACACAGCACGCAGGTCTCACTGTCACTACCCCTCAGCGCTGCCCCAGGCCAGGTCCCAGCTCCCTCAGCCTGGCCCTGTGCCCACCCACATGCCCCCCATACGCAGCCCACAAGACAACCCCCCAGAGATGGTGGGCGACTCCGGGTCCTACAGGGCCTGCACTCCCCACCTGTCTTGCCCACAGGCATGCACGTCTCTGACATATTACCTCTGCCTGCAAGGTCCTTCCCCTCCCCCATGGGAGACCTGAAGGCAGCCTCAGGGGCCTTTGCCCTGGGGCTAGAGGGGCGAAGGGGTGTGTGT
The DNA here is from genome assembly GCF_028538775.1 of Myotis yumanensis. Classification (NCBI taxonomy): domain Eukaryota; kingdom Metazoa; phylum Chordata; class Mammalia; order Chiroptera; family Vespertilionidae; genus Myotis; species Myotis yumanensis. Next base: position 16,706,606 of record NW_027223767.1, on the reverse strand, counting down.
GTGTGTGTGTGGTGTGTCCTGCTTTCTTTTAACACAGAGGCTCCAGGACAGGGACTGCACCATGTCCTGGTTGTGGGGGGACAGGCAACATCAGAGCGGACAGCTTTCTGCTGCCACTCACACCTCACCCTGCATTTTCCTAAATAGACTCCTCACACCCACCTCTTTGTCCATACCATTTTTCCTAGACAGAAACCACCCCCTCCCCCCAGACAGAGCCGAGTCTGCAGCCCTCCTCTGCCCGGAGGGGCCCAGGCCTCAGCCTGAAGGTCACCACCACAGAGGAGCGAGAAGGCAGGAGCGCCCGGACTCTGGCTCCTTTGCCACTGGGAAGGCTTTGTAGGCTGACAGCAGAGTTTCCCTTCTCGACATGAGGGATGTAGACTCAACCTCAGACCCCAGGAGGAACAGTGAGCAGCTGTGGTCAGAGTGAGTCAGGGATGGAGTGACCTGGGGTCAGCAGGCCACTGGGGAACAGCCTGCGCTGGGGCTAGAAGCGGGGCTTGGAGCAGCTGCAGTTTCAGTATGTCTGGCATCTGCGCCTGACTCGAAACCTCTCAGACAATTAATGCCATCCCATTGGCTCCCACTCATGAGAAGTGGACATCCCCACAGTGGGTGGCCTGGGAAGAATGGAAGGTCAAGGTCAGGCCAGTGGCCTAGGGAGGCCCAGCCGGGCACAGGGTTCAGAGCCCTGAGCCTGGGGTGGTGGTCTGAGGGGGTTCCTCCCACCCTCCCCAGCACCTCCTTGTCACTTTCTCAGACTTTCCTCAATCCTCTAGACTCAGGGCTAGTTTCACCTCCTCCAGGAAGCTCTCCAGGATCAGTCATCCTATCTCAGGATATCATAGCTTAGAGTAGAACTGTCACAATTTCATTTCCCCACCCAAATTGGAGCTGCTGGGACCCTGCTCCCACATCCTTCCCATAACGTAGCCGAGTTTTGGGCTACGTAATCTCATAGCAAGCCCACTCCATCTTGCTCTCTGCTGTCCGTCAGCTTGGGGAGTGGCTAGGCCTCAGGAGGGGTTCGATAAATGTCATCTGGATTGACATATCTGAAAAAGGCCCCAGGCCATGGGGTGTTCTAGAGCTGGGAGGCAGGACAAGAGGCCTGGGCTGGACCCTCGTTTCCACTACTTGCTTGTAACCCTGGACGGTCACAGCTCCTCTGGGCCTCAGATACCTCCTCCACACTGGGGGAGCGGGGGGGCGGGGGGGGGGGGGAACCAGAATCTAAGATCTTCTCCGGACATTCTTGGTGATGGAGGGTCAAAGCCATAAGCTGTGAAGAGGGAGAGCCTCTCTGACACCGTATAAAACTGAAAATAAAAGTGTAAACTGTAATATAAGGAAAAGAAAGTCCAACCAAGTTCTCACCTTTCTACGGCTTTGATGTTTTTGTAATATTGTCTATTAAAACATGTCTCCAAATACTTGCTTTGCTGGTGCCTTGCACATGCTTGGCCTGCCCCTGGGTGCTCGGCCCGTGGTGGGCGCTCATCCTGAGCCTCTCCCAGCGTGGACTCAGCGCTCAGACACGGGCTCGCTTGCAGCCCCGGCCCGTCCCTCAGGGGAACTGCTTCTGCCCGATGTCCATCTCATTCTCCTGTCAAGCTGCTGCCCAGAGCAGGAGACCCCAGGACGCCTGCCCGATCACCAGGCAGGACCACCCCGGCCTCACGCGTGGCCCGAGCAGTCTCCGGGAGCTGACTGTGCTCAGTCCCATCCCTGCGGCCTGTGGGCAGGTGCAGGCTCAGGGCTCGGCTTGCCCCAGGTGGCTTCCCTGGGAGGCTTAAAGGCCAGAACGGGACTTGCAGGGAGTGGGAAGAGGAAGTGTCCCGCTCCCCCCACCACACACACATGCTCTCATCCTGGCCCCAACAGCAGTAACAGGAAGGTGACTCCCCCAATGAATTCAGCTCTGCCACACAGACACGACCCCAGTCTCTGGTCAACACATCCTCACAGGGCCCTCACCTCATCAGCGGAACCCCTGGTCTGTAGACGGGTGCTTTGCTGGGGGAAGGGAGGTACCTAACGGTGCCTCCACTCTGAGACCAAACTCGGCCCAGACCCAAGGACCTGCCCAGAGTGGGTGTCATAAGGAAAGGGCCTGGGAGGGGAGAGGGCCTGGGTGGGGAGGGAGGCTGGGTGGAGATGGAGGCTGGATGGGGAGAGGGCCTGGGTGGGGAGAGGGCCTGGGTGGGGATGGAGGCTGGGTGGGGATGGAGGCTGGGTGAAGAGGGAGGCTTGGTGGGGAGAGGCCTGGGTGGGGACGGAGGCTGGGTGGGGAGAGGCTGGGTGAGGGAGGTTTGGTGGGGAGAGGCCTGGGTGGGGACAGAGGCTGGGTGAGGAGGGAGGCTTGGTGGGGAGAGGCCTGGGTGGGGATGGAGGCTGGGTGAGGAGGGAGGCTTGGTGGGGAGAGACCTGGGTGGGGACGGAGGCTGGGTGAAGAGGGAGGCTTGGTGGGGAGAGGCCTGGGTGGGGACGGAGGCTGGGTGAAGAGGGAGGCTTGGTGGGGAGAGGCCTGGGTGGGGACGGAGGCTGGGTGGGGAGAGGCCTGGGTGGGGACGGAGGCTGGGTGAAGAGGGAGGCTGGGTGGAGAAGGGACGGGGCAGCAGAGCTCTGGAGTCCGAAGCCACTGGCTGTCAGCACTGCCGACAGAGCCCCCACTGTCCTTCAGAGGAAGCCGGGGAACCTCACCCTCGGAGGAAGATCATCTCCCTGGGGACAGTCTCACACTTTCTCCAACCCCTGGCTCTGACTTAGCCCATTAGACAGATGACAGAGGACAGACAAGGCTGCACGAGGGCACAGCAGCCCCTCCGGGCAGGGGTGAGGCTGACTTACTGGTCACGCAGAGCAGAGTGTGGAGGAGCCACATCCTAGCTGAAGCGGAGGCGCGGAGTGGGCCTGGGCTGGCTCAGCTTCCCCTCCTCCGCGGGGCGCCAGGAGGCGGGGACAGACACACAGACACAGGCCAGGACCCACAGGCAGACAGGCGTTTTCAAGCACACACAGGCGCTCCCACTGGTACCCGGCTGCTGGCCGGGCTTCCTCGGCAGTGGTGGCTGAGTCCTGGGAGCTGAGACACACCTGTCACCACATTTCCTGCAGCAGTGAGCTGAGCCGAGGCCTGGACACAGCTCCGGGGGCCTCAGCCAGGAGCAGTGTTCACCCGGCTGCTGTTTATCATCCATGTGAGTCCCAGCCCTGCCCCAGACACACCTCCAGGACACCTCAGCCCAGCACCTCCTCCGGGGCCCTTGGTGATGGTTCCCTGGGCCACAGGAAGTGCCTTCACAGCAGAGCTGGGCTCCTGCACCAGCCCCGCACTCCGGCCCCGGGCCATGGAGGGCCAGGTGAGGGGAAAGATCCAGCGCCCTGGCTGCAATCACTTCCTCAATTCAGCTGTGGCTGCTCTTTGCTAGTAAATCCTGGCCACCGCGCCGCGATGCCAGAAGCGGTTCACCAGAGCGCTGGGCTGGCAGAACAACACATGTAAGATCCCATCGATCCCCCACTCTCTGACCCGCCCCAGCACCCGGAGGACACAGCCGGCAGCCTGCAGTCACAGTTTAACGCCAACTCCACCATCTGCCAGATTCTCCGTGTGACATCTGTCGTGGAAGGAAGCTTCCGGCCCCGAGTCCCAGGCTGCCGTGCAGAGCAGCGCTGTCCCCCGAGCGTTCTGCGCTCAGTCCTGTGGCCGTCACCAGCCACAGGTGGCACCGGAGCCCTGCCCTGTCACCAGTGCCACCAAGGACCGGGCTTGTAAATTTTATTTAATTTTAATTAATTTACATTCAAAAAGGCAGGGGACTGGATGTCTCTTCTCACAGGGAAGACTGTATCTCGAGGGAGAGTCCTCTGAAATGTGGATATAAGTGTTAAAGCACAGAGGACAATGGTGTTGACTTAATGACAGTGAAAATCAATTTTATTTAGTTTCTCACATTAAAAGCTCGCTTTGCCAAAGTCTTGTAAAGTTTGGTGACACTTAAAACATTTTTGCATTGTCTGCTTTGGTCTGACCAAACACCGACTAGTAAGATAGTTCCCTGATGTTACATGGCTATTACACAGATGACAATTCATCATTTTCATACCACAACCACATGCCATCAAACAAAGAAGTTAAACAGCTCAGAAAGCAAAGCTCCAGGTCTGATCATCTCCCTCCCGGACCACGATAAAGACCAGCCCATCACAGCTCGGTCCCCAGTGTGGGGCGTGCAGGAGGCAGAATCAATGATTCTCTCTCATCACTGACGATTCTATCTCTTTCTCTCTCTCCCTTCCTCTCTGAAATCAATAAAAATATATTTTAAAAAAGAAAATGGAAAAATAAAAACAGTTGGAAACCACATTATTGGAACAGTTGACAAAATTGAAATATGAACTACAGATTAGATACTACTGTAATGATTAGATAAAATTATACATTTATCAAATTACCCATGTCATAGGGGAGGCCTGGCCCGTCTCCACATCACAGTGCCCCTGCTCGGTGGGTCAGGGGCACCTGGCAGAGCCACAGGAAGCCCCTCTGCACACCGAGCCGGAGCAGACCAGCAGCGGGGCAGGCTGGACCCCAGGACTGCAGCCTGCTCCAGACTTCTGGGAGGCAGGACTTCACATCTGCAGCGTGACCTTTGGGCACTGCAGGGGGCCAGGCAAGGTTGGTGCCTGGATGCTGGACCAGGCACAGGGCCGTTTTCTGCATCTTTGGTGATGTCTAGAATGAGGATTCATCCAAGCTTGCTGACGCCAGCATGGCAGAGCCCTAATCATGAGCATACACAGGGGCCCTTCAAACCCATCTGACAGCGTCGCTATCCCCACAAACCTCATTTAAGGTCCCAAGGACTGTGTACAAACCTGGCTGTTCAGCAAGTACATATGTATCCAAAAGGAATGTGAAAAAGACTTTAAACAACTGTTAGAGGGCCAACTCAAGGGATATTCCACAACACAAATGGACTGAACTCTTCAAAAATATTAATATCATAAAAGACAAAGAAAGGCTAAAGAATTGTTCCAGATTAAAGAAGAATAAATGTAGTGCGTGACACTGGATTGCATCCTAGACCAAAAACAAAAACAATTTGCTTTAAAAAACATTATTGATTTAGCAAAATATACCATTCCTGGGAATGGTAACCAGAAAGTCCAGTCTCTGGTTATGGACAGAAAGATGAGAGGTGAAGGGTATGACTGTGGAGAGTTACACAAAAGGCATCAACTCTACCTGAAATTTATTTTCATTGAAAGCAGTGGGGCCTGGCTGGCGTGGCTCAGTGGTTGAGTGTGACCTATGAACCAGGAGGTCACAGTTCGATTCCAGTCGAGGGCACATGCCCAAGTTGTGGCTCGGTCCCCAGTATGGGGCATGCAGGAGGCAGTCAATCAATGATTCTCTCTCATCACTGATGATTCTATTTCTTTCTCCCTCTCCCTCTCCCTTCCTCTCTGAAATCAATGAAAATATATTTTAAAAAAGAAAAAGGAAAAATAAAAACACAGTGGGAAACCACATTATTGGAACAGTTGACAAAATTGAAACATGAGCTACAGATTAGGTACTACTGTACTGGTTAGATAAAATTATACATTTATCAAATTAAAATTTGATAACTATACTATACTATTCTCTCATAACTATGAGAGAATGTCTTTGTTCTCAGGAAATGTTCACTAAAATATTTAGGGAGTAAGGGACACGACTGTGTAAGTAACCCTCAAATAGTTCATGGTTCAGAGAGGGAAGAAGGGGGAGAGGCAGGGAAAGAGTAAATGATAAAATGTGGCAAAATGTTCTTAATTCTACCCTTGAAACTGTTCTGTAATTTCAAACGAAAAGTTTTAGGGCTGGAGGGGCCATGTTCAGCTTTAGGGCTGGAGGGGCCGTGTTCAGCATGACGTAGGACTAGCTACTCTGTCTTGAGAGTCCAAGCACCAGCGGATGAGGGTGTTCCCACAGCCCTGCCTCAGGGCCCCAGCCTCCGGAAACGTGTCCAATCCCCCCCCTTGCCTTCTGAGTCCTGGGAGAGCATCTGGAAGAGTGAGGATGTTACTGAGACTAGAGAGGACTGCAGTGGAGGCCAGGGTTGGCGAAGGGGGCTGGGGGACGACTGGAGAGCAGTAGTCACCACCCCCGTTGAACGGGCACTCAGGAGGGAGCCGCAGACTCTGTCCAGGGCCTTCCTTGGAGCCCCCGTGGGGTCCTCACAGACACCCTGCTGGGTCATCCGATTTCACCAACGAGGGTGCTGGCTCAGAGGTGGTGAAGGAACTTGCCCAAGGCAAATGGCTAGTAAGTGGCAGAGTTGGGACTCAACCAGGTCCATCTTCTCCAGACCCAGGACTCTGAACCAGTAAAAAGCTGGTGCCTTCAGACCCAAGGGTCTATCATGAGCTATTAAAAAGCAGGGACCTCATTCCACAAACATGCTGGGATCCTTGCATCACTGGGTGCCATGCACTGAACTGTGTCCCCCGGAACCCCCAAATTAGTATGTTGAAGCCATAACACCCAATTTGACTATATTTGGGGATAGGGCCTTTAGGAGATATTTAAGGTCATAAAGGTAGGGCCCTAATCCAACAGGCTTAGAAGAGGAAGTGATCCCTCTCCCCAAGTGCAGGCAACAGGGAAAAGCCATGTGAGGACACATGAGAAGGCGGCTCTCTGTAAGCCAGGAAGAGAGGCCTCACCAGAACCCAACCATGCTGGCACCCTGATCTTGGCCTCCAGATTGTGAGCAAATAAATTTGTTGTTGAAGCCACCACATCTTGCTATGGCAGCTCAAGCTAATATACTGGGCCACCTCCTAAAAATACCTCCCAAATAACACACGGAATGGTGTGTGTTGGGGAAGGGGGGCTTAGTGGAGAGGGAGCAAGAGAGAGGATCCTCTTGGCTTTTCATGGCTGAGGGGCTGGGAGAGGGGGTTAGGGGTTGCACTTGAGTCATGGAACCAAGGGTCCAAGGTCTTAGACCTCCTGCTTGCCTCCACCTCCTTCCTGTCCAGCTTACAGGACAGGAAGCTCCCTGGGAAAGTACAGCAAAGAGCTCACAACTCACATTAACACTAAAACTGGAGATCCCTTCATGTGACAGATGGGGAACCTGAGGTCCCAAGAGGAGAAGGGACTTGCTTCGTCTTTTCCTGTCTGTACATGGGACCAAGGGAGTTCCCTGGGCTCCAGCCCCGGCTGTAGCCTCCATACTATTGAACTCTGCCCCAAAGACACTCTACCTGAGCCAGGAGTGCTGCATCCTGCTCACAGGCCCCCTGAGGAACCCTTACCAATGACACATCACAGGATTAAACACACACAACTCCAGGAAGAGATGGGAAGGCCACGTCTTCTCTCCTGCCAACTGTGTGGGCCTCTTGCCCTCACTAACCTGCACTGGTCCAGGGCCTCTGGAATTGCTCAGACAAAACATCTAAGAGCCCCAGGCAGGGTATGACTGTGGTAGATTAAACACTAATCACACTCTGGAGTTTTACTTATACCACAGCAAAACCCCACTTCAATGCCTCACAACTATTTGAAACAGGCTTGGAGTTGGCATTTCCCTAATTGCTCCTGGAACATCAAAAGCCTGTGAAATGTTCATAAATTTCATTTTTTTAAAATGCTACAGTAGTTTTTCTTCTAAGACTTTCTTTATAAACATGTAAGAAAAGTTCTAGGTTATTGGTGGTGAGATTACACAATAGTAATCTGCCTTGAAGTGTGCTATTCTCGAGATTATAAAAAAAATTTTGGTCTTTTTAGTTCTTAAAAGAAAAAATGGTTTAACTTCTAATTTACTTCTTATTATAAGGTTTAAATGCAAATAATTATACATCAAGCTTACTTGTGTAGCAGTTAATGAATCTGTGAAGCCACGAGTTGCTGTTAACTTTAACCCACACAGTCTGTCAGCATTTCGCCATCATTTTAAGAACGCTCCGTGTGAGAGCTGGAATGCTGCTGGAGGCAAAGGGCTGCTGCGGGGAGAGCTGCTTCCTTTTGCCTTCTCTGGGCTGCCGTCCAGTTCCTCCCCAACAGGACCAGAGGCTAGGCCAGTGATGGCAAACCTTTTGAGCTCGGCGTGTCAGCATTTTGAAAAACCCCAACTTAACTCTGGTGCCGTGTCACACATAGAAATTTTTTGATATTTGCAACCATAGTAAAACAAAGACTTATATTTTTGATATTTATTTTATATATTTAAATGCCATTTAACAAAGAAAAATCAACCCCAAAAAAATGGGTTTGCGTGTCACCTTCGACACACGTGTCATAGGTTCACCATCACTGGGCTGGGCCGTCCCAGCAGTCCTTCTATGGGGTTCCGCCCACCTGCCCTCTTCCTGTCCGGCTCTCCTGCCTTCTTGCCTACGTAATTCTCTAGCAAACTCTTCCAAGAGCTGGCTAAGTTTCTGCTCAGCTATGGCCAGATCACCCAAATGGAAATTTTATCAAGGGTTTAATGAGATGTTTCTGTTATACAAGTATGCACTGCTGAGCAACCTTCCTCTGAATCTGGTGGTCTTTACTAAAAGTAGATTGACGTGGAGACAAAAGTACCAGAGCTGGGTTAGGTTACCACAGTCCATCTACCAAACACTCTTTAGGCGCCACTTACTCTGGCATGTTGGGAGGACACAGAGGCGACAACAGGAAGACACCTGCTCACTGGGAACTCGCAGGCTGGCAGGGACAGTAAAACAAAGACAAAGTATGGTGGGTACAAGGCAGGAAAACAAGGACTAGCCAGGACTCAGCGGAGGGAGCTGCTCCTGCAGTGGGGGTTGTGCACACCCAGCACCTGTCCGTGGGGGGCCTGTCAGGTGCCAGGCATGGTGCCAGGACTGGGGAAACTCCAGGAACAAGCCAGAATGTCCCTGCTCTCACAGAGCTTACAGTCTAGCAAAAAGACAAACTAGGAACCGGGAACTACAATCCAGTGTAAAGGGGGCAGGCTTGGGAGAGGAGAGAGCTTTGGTTATCATACACTTCACTTAGGCAAACACTATGGCATGTGTCTGCGGAAAAAGAGACAAGGGAAAAGGGAAATAATTTTAAGTCGTTTGGCCCATTCTGCCTGCCCTCCCGTCACCCAGCAGAGGGCGGGAGGGCCGGTGGCGAGCTCAAGCTCTGCTGCTTCTGTGGCCTCTCAGCCCCCAAGCGCCTCTTCTCACCCGAGTGGGACTATGGCCCGTCAGCGCAGACCTGACACTTCCCCTGGTGCTCAACCACAGACACCGTGACCTGTGCCACACGGGCAGGAGCAATGCACTCATCATGGGCCTCCTGATGTGGTCTTCAGCACAGCACTCCTCAGGGTTTCCAGGAGGAACTGTGGGTACACTCAGTGTTTACCTGGGTATGCTTTTCTACTCTAACCCTGGAGTAAGCCAGGACTTCCATGTGGCAGTCCCGTGGGGCACAAAGCAGGGACCCAGACTCTGGCTCTGGGAGCTGGGGTCGCCCGTGGAGGGGTCGCTAAGTCCTGGAGCATGGAAAAGAGAAGGCAAGGCAGGAGGGGACAGGGCCAGGGGGTGCCAGTGCGGGAGGACAGCACTGAGCAGAGCCTGGGAAGATAACGATGAGCCCAGGGAAGTAGTGAGCAGAGGGCAGGGGAGGGTGGGCCAACAGGCCAGAAACAGTGCCAGAGACTAGGTCTCGACCAGCCGTGTGAGTATCAGAGGAGTTTGGGATTTATTCCAAGGGCAATGGCGACGCTTTGGAAAAGGTCTTAAGCAGAGAAATAACAGAAAGTTCATCCCGAAGCACATGAAAAGATAGCCAACATCTGTAGTCATCAGGGAAATGCAAATCAAAACCACAAGATACCAATTTATATCAGAAAATAAGTTGCTGTCAAAGATGTAGAAAAACTGGAACCCTTGTATATTACTGGGGGGAATGAAAAATGATGCAACCACTTGGGAAAACAGTCTGGCAGTTCTCCAAAAAATTAAAGACAGGGTTGCAATATGACCCAGCAATCCCACTCCTAGGTATATAACCCAAGAGTAATGAAAACGTATGTCCACATAAAACTTGTACATAAATGTCCATAGGAGCACTATTCAGAATAGTCTCAAAGCAGAAACAACCCAAATGTGCATTAACAGGTGAACAGATGAAAGTGTGCTACAGCCGTACAATGGAATATTATTCAGCAACAGAAGGACATAAAGTACTGACACATGCTACAACATGGATGAAACTTGAAAATATGTTTAGTGAAAGAAGCCAGTCACAAATCATACAAAGTGTACGATTCCATTTATAGGAAATGTGCAGAATAGGCAAATCCATAGCGACAGAAACAGTGGTTGCTGGGGGGAGGGGGACAGGGAATGAGGAGTGACTGCTAATGTACAAGGTTTCTCTTTAGTGACGCAATGTTCTAAAATTGATTATGACGATGGCTGCACTTCTCTGTGACTATACAGAAAGCCACTGACGTGCACAATACATAAAGTATATGTCAATAAACTGCTAACAACAAGAGTTCATCCTGGGTATGGTGCAGAAGAGAGAGGGAGAGATGGGGCAGAGACCAGTGAAGAGCTGCGATGGAGATGGAGCGGGAGATAGTGGTTGAACTTCGGGGAGGGATTCAAAGAATGAACGAGACGAGGCCAGATGAGGAGAGTGTACATCTGTGGAGCTTCTGCAAGTTCCCCTGGGTAGCTGGTACCTCTCCCAAGAGGTAGAGTGGGAAACAGAAATGAGGTATCTAATTATTATCAAGCAGCAAAAATGTATTTAAAATCTTGTACGTATAAAGACGAAGAGAAATCTGAAAAGTGCGGAGTCCTGCTGCCCACGTCCATGAAGTGCCCCGTGTAAAAGCCCACTGAGCTCCTGCCAGGGGACTGTCCTGACTGTCCATTCTCACTCCCAAACTCCAAAGGAAGGGCCTGGGCACTCGGGGCACGCCTAAGATATTGCACAATCTGAGTATCTGAGTACAGGCTGGAAAGCAAGAGAGGTTGAGACCAATAACTTTCAGAAATACACTGAAAATCCTTGAAGATCCTTTTCTGGGTTCTGTGTGTTTGTGAGAATTGCCAAGCTGCTAAAGTGGGCACTTTTCTTGGTCAAGTCAAAGACCCGGTTTTGACTACAAACCACGACTCACCTGCAAGTCTCCCCTGGTCTCTACCGGGGACTGGGAGGACCAAAAGGCCTGGGACAGATAGGCCTGCACCGCTGTGGGGAAACCCAAAGGAAATCCTAGGAGGGGGCACTTTCTGAAACTACTGAGACCGTGTCAGTTGGGACCCTGGCCACAAAGACTCTGTCCCACCCAGAGACTGGAATGGATGGGGTAAGTCCCTGTCCACAACCTCATGCACAACCTCAGTTGACTCCTTGACCCTTCCCCCGCCTGCAACAGAAACCAGTGCTGGCCAGCTTACTGCAGCTGTAACTGGGGCAAAAAGTCAAACACCACTGAGACACACCAACAAAGCCAGAAGCTCTGGTTCCAGCCCATTCATTTGCTAAATGGGGAAACCAAGGCCCAGGTCATGGAACACAGCCAGGGGTGGCACCCAGTCTCTGACTCTCAGGGACTCATAGTTCTCACTCCATCAGCTCCCAATCCCTCAAGAACCTGGTTCTCAGTGTGCTTCAAAGAGCAAGAGGAGCTGAGGAGCCTCAGAAACCTTAGGTCTCAACCGGCAGAGAAGCCTCAACTCTCTTTTCTAGAATCCTATTAGGAAGGTGAAACGTATCATGGGCCTGTTGTTCTAATCTTTCTAAAGGGACAGAAAAAAGCAGGTAAAGCAACAAAATACAGACAGGGCAGGCTTTGCTGCAGCCCTTTACTTGATTAACGACAGTGTCTCCAGGGAACATTAATGAACTCAGCCACAAGACGGGGAGGAGCTCTAGAACGCAGGGCTGCACCGGGGACTGGGATGCTCCCGGCAGGTGGAGAGTTGTGACATCACAAAAGGCTCAAGGCTTCACTATCCCTAACTCCCAGGTGCTGGTGAACTGAAGTGAAACACCCTTTTTAAGCTGCAGAGGAATGCAAACATTAAATACTTCAAAATAAAAATCAGACAGGAAAACAAACTAATCTACTGCCTTTTAGTTAAAATAATGGAACTAAAACTAGAAATAAATGAACAAAATTTCTATAACTATGTCATTTGCCAGTTTGGAAGATGTCTTCAGGTGTCAGAAAAAAGGTCAATGCGTTACGTCTAAAGGGATAATGAACAACAGAGCCCCGTCTCGGATGGGTGGATGTTTTCCTACAGCGGCCAAAGGCAAGCTGAACTCTATGTACAACAGACAATACAATTAGGATCATTTAAAAATAATGAGACTCCTCTCTTTGCCTTCTTCCAAAGTATATAATATATATTTAACAGCACATTAGACACCACTTGAGCTTCCCTGGTAGCCAACAGGAAGTATTTTCACATATAAAAATTAAAAATTTAAACCTTAAATCATTAATATTTTTTAAACATAATACAGACTTAGAAATTGCTCAACATTACCCCATGACCCCACCCCTAGCACAAAAAAATCCATCCCAAATCCAGAAGTCACAGTTTTTTGTTCCTAAAAAGCCCCCAGTACTGAACTTGATCTTCACGGCAAGCCGACTGCTAACAAGAGGTCCCTAACAGGCATCTCCAGGAGGAACGGAAGCACGACGGACGCTGTGTCTGTGATCTACCTGGCAGCACTGGTGCACCTCTGAGGTCAGGTCCATGAGATTCGGCCCCCACACTAGGGTCCTGGAAGAGTGAGCTGGCAGCTTCCCTCATCTTCCCCCTCGAAGGCTGTCCAATAAGCACCTGGGAATTGACTTTTCTTGGGAAAAGGGTGCTGGTAACAGCTGTCAGGGCCAAGGCAATAGTGAGAAGTTCAGTTCTCTGCTCTTTGGATGAACTGTGTAAAACATTTTTTTTTAAAAGACACAATGTTAAAAATATTAAGAAAAACATCTACAAAATCTGGAGGGCTGCCTTTTTCTCAAAGGGTAAAGCTTGTGGAGTGGTAGGAAAAAAAATCGAGGGCCCAGAACTATAACTTTGCAGCAAAAGATAGATAGATGCCCGTCAAACATGTCACATTCTTAAGAGGTCTTGCTAAAGTAGCAAGAGCTGAGGGTGACTGTGTGAGTAAAAGCGGGAGGGGCACCAACTCCTGCAGGGGAGGTTCCTACTGTGCACCCACCCTGCGCAAGAATGTCAGGCTTTAGGGCAGCTGCCATCGGCCCCAAGGGCATCAGGACTCTGCCTCTGAACCAGAGCTGCTTTCCCGACTAACTTCAATCTGGAGAGATGGTAAGTTATCTAACCGGCTCTTCTTTTGGCGAGACTGTTCTTTCTCCTTAATGAGAGCCCCCCATGCCCTTTGCAGCTCGGAGTCATCTTCCTCAGTGCCAGGAGCCCTACGATCCACTTTCTTCGTGTTCTTTTCTTTGGTCTTGGATGCAGATCCTAAGCGAGTCCATAAACTACCTGTTTGAATGAGAAGGCATTTTAGTTTTGGTAGTCAATGCTGAGGAAGCAGGGGTACTGCCAACACCTGATGAGCAGGGAACAGTGGTGGTGGGGGTGAGGGAGGAGGGTCTGTGGCACCTGCAACCATTGTGCAGCCTTGCACAGGTAATCTCATCTCCCTGGTTGCATCCCCTGCCTGCTAACTGAGGGATCTGGACCCAAGGGGAGATTCTCACAGCCAGGGAACATGGCCTCCATGCTAAGCATTTTAGAATCACTGGGAAGTCTGTGGGTGGGTGCACAGTAGGAACCTGCCCTGCAGGAGTTAGTGCCCCTCCCGCTTTTACTCACACAGTCACCTGCCCGCTCCCTGGTGAAACGCACCACCCTGTGCACAGCTGCATTCTGCCAGGAGTGGGCCATCCCCAGATCACCCCAGCTATAACGTTCTACAAATTGATCGGCCTGCAACACTGCAAACTTTTAGAGATTCTGCCCACCCTCCATTATATTTTAAAAATATACTTTATCAATATCTAATAATAGAGAAATATGTGTTTAGAATTTCATAGTATAGCCACACTATAAGGCAATTAAATTTTATTTATAAAGAATTTAACCTGCCCTAGCTGGTTTGGCTCAGCGGATAGTGCGTCGGCCTGCGGACTGAAGGGTCCCAGGTTCGATTCTGGTCAAGGGCATGTACCTTGGTTGCGGGCACATCCCCAGTAGGGGGCGTGCAAGAGGCAGCTGATTGATGTTTCTCTCTCATCGATGTTTCTAATTCTCTATCCCTCTCCCTCTCCCTTCCTCTCTGTAAAACATCAATAAAATATATTAAAAAAAAAAAAGAATTTAACCATGTAGAAAAGTGACTATGGTAAAACACTATATGAAAAGGTAGGATATGTATTTGGACAAAGACTGGAATGGCATACATGAAACTAAAAAGTAATTGTGCTAAACTGAAAGAACCAGGGATGGGTCTTTATCAATTTACTAAAATTTCCATATTACTGCCATTATTGTTGTTGTTGTTGTTATTACAACTATTATGAAAGAGAAAAAATATTTTTGGTACCTGCTATCTACTGCCTTCTACTAACAAAGTATTTCAATGCCTTACCCATTGTCCTTGCTCTTCTTACCCAATTCCCATCCCCATCAGTTTTAAGTGTTACCAACCTGATTTCTTCTCCCGAGTATCAGAATAGAGGCCTTTAGTGTCTTGCCTGGGAACACCTAGCCTACTATGAACATCAGAAAAGGGCTCTCTTCGAACGACGGGGTTACAAGCCTTTTCTGGAGAATGTGGTCTTTTTCCTAACCGCTGGCGTATATCTAGGAAAGAAAAGTACTACTGTTACCAAGTGTGTGTGCTTTGCTATCTGTACTGTCAACCTGGGATCCTTACAGGACCTGGTCCAGATCTCCCCGAGTGAGGACCAAGGGCCCATACACTCAAGCTTCTCAACATCTTCTCTCCATGCCAGTGATTTTCAACCTTTTGCATCTCATGGCACACATAAACTAATTACTAAAGTTCTGTGGCAGATCAAAAAAAGGTATAATTTTGATTCATCCACATGGGACAACATGTTGGCTGCTGTCATTCTTTTATTTGACAATCTAAGAGAAAAGAGGTCAGTGCCCCTGACTAAATAGTCAGGACCGGTTGAAAATCGATACTGTATGTAATCTAGATTTCCTTAGGAAAATTCAGATGTAAGGGTTCCCAGCGGGGAGGGGGGGGGGGGGGGCAGGTTCTCACCTGACTGCTCCAGAAAGGAATTTCTGTGGCAGAATCAACTGTCTTTTTTTTTTTTTTTTAAGTAGAACCAAGCAGACCAAATGATTTACAAACATTTTAGTTAACAAGCAATATTGCAAAAGCCGAGGGCAGAAGCCACAATCTTTGAACATATAAGTCAGAGGTCCTCAAACTGCGGCCCGCCGAAAACATTTATCCGGCCCGCCAGGTGTTTTTGCCGCCGCTGCCTGTTGCTTAGCAGCCGACTAGTTTTTTTTTAAACTATAGTCCGGCCCTCCAACGGTCTGAGGGACAGTGAACTGGCCCCCTGTTTAAAAAGTTTGAGGACCCCTGATATAAGTTCTCAATAAACTTATTACACTTAACAATAAATGTAATGAGAGTGGTGAAAAACAAAGGATTAAGGGAAAATGTCCCAAATCAAATTTGTTCTTCTCTATACCCCCTCCAACCCCCAAAATCTGCCTTTCCTCCTGAGTTCCTTCTAACAGTAACACAATAACAGCAACAACAAAACCACCTTTATTAGCAAATGGGCTCCTCTGAGCCTTGCTTATTCTCGGAGAATAGCACCCCATCATCCCAGTCCCATTGACCTGGGTCCCTTGGCTTCTCTCCCTTTCCTCCCTCACATCCCAGTGCTGAGTCTTCTTCCTTCACAATGTTTTTTTTTTAATAATTAAATCTTTATTGTTGAGATTATTACATTTGTTCCTCTTTTTTCCCCCCATAACTCCCCTCCTCCCAGTTCCCACCCCACCCTCCGCCCTCACTCCCCACCCACTGTCCTCATCCATAGGTGCATGATTTTTGTCCAGTCTCTTCCCGCATTTCCCACACCCCTTCCCCCCCCAAGCATAGTCAGTCCATTCCCTTTCTATGTCCCTGATTCTATTATAATCACCAGTTCATTCTGTTCATCAGATTATTTATTCACTTGATTCTTAGATTCACTTGTTGATAGATGCGTATTTGTTGTTCATAATTTGTATCTTTACCTTTTTCTTCTTCTTCCTCTTCTTAAAGGATACCTTTCAGCATTTCATATAATACTGGTTTGGTGGTGATGAACTCCTTTAGCTTTTCCTTATCTGTGAAGCTCTTTATCTGATCTTCAATTCTGAATGATAGCTTTGCTGGATAAAGTACTCTTGGTTGTAGGTTCTTGGTATTCATCACTTTGAATATTTCTTGCCACTCCCTTCTGGCCTGCAAAGTTTCTGTTGAGAAATCAGTTGACAGTCGTATGGGTATTCCCTTGTAGGTAACTGAGTTTCTTTCTCTTGTTGCTTTTAAGATTCTCTCTTTGTCTTTTGCTCTTGGCATTTTAATTATGATGTGTCTTGGTGTGGTCCTCTTTGGATTCCTTTTGTTTGGGGTTCTCTGCGCTTCCTGGACTTGTAAATCTATTTCTTTCACCAGGCAGGGGAAGTTTTCTGCCATTATTTCTTCAAATAGGTTTTCAATATCTTGTTCTCTCTCATCTTCTGGCACCCCTATTATTCTGATGTTGGTACGCTTGTAGCTGTCCCAGAGGCTCCTTACACTATCTTCACACTTTCGGATTCTTTTTTCATTTTGCTTTTCCGGTTGGGTGTTTTTTGCTTCCTCGCATTTCAAATCTTTGACTTGATTCTTGCGCTCCTCTGGTCTGCTGTTGGGAATCTGTATAATATTCTTTATTTCAGTCAGTGTATGCTTACTTTCTAGTTGGTCCTTTATCACACCATCGAAGGTCACATTAGATTTCCTGTACATCTCATCAAGTTTATCGACAGCCTCTAGAAGCCTCTTGAGAGACCTCAAAAGTGTGGTTTTGAATTCTATATCCAGTAGCCTGCTTTCCTCCAGTTCTGTCCTTTGTGGCCTGTTTCTTTGTCTTGGCATTTTTTTATGCTTCGCTGTGTCGATAGAGTGGCTTTCTGTGTTAAGTGTCCCAATTACCTGAGGTAGACACTCTTGGTGCACCCCCTTGTGGTCTCTGTGAGCAGTCTTGTAGTCAAGCCTTGATTGTTGTAGGTAATTACTACTTGGCCTCCAGGCCAACTGGCTGTGAGAATCAGCTGTGTTTGCAGTGGGAGAACTTCTGTCCTCTAGGGAGGTGCTAATCTAGCCTTTGCCTGAGGCTATCCGGCAAATGGCTCTGCGCAGGGCTTGGGCGGGGTGGATCCCACGGGATCAACAGGGCGGAGGAGGGAGCAGTTATGGCTGCTCTCAGTCTGTCCCCAGGGGCTCTGGCTCTCTGTCCCAGCAACCGCTGCAAACCTTGGAGGGACCGAAGCCAGACAGTCCCGCTTCTCCCGTTTGGGTCCCTGGAGACTCGCCCGGATCTGGAGCTCAGAGTCTGAGGCTCCCTCCGGATTGAAACAGACAACCGCGCCCTCAGCCACCAGCCCGCGCTGCGCACACTCCGCACCTTTGTATTTTACTTCAGCACTGCGCCTCCTCTGATTCTCGGTTCCTCCTAGTTGTAGAACTTCCATTCAGCCAGCCTTCCTGTGGTTCTGGATGATGTCCGTTCCGTCTTTTAGTTGTATTTTTGAAGAGGTTGTTCGAGGCAGCAAACTCCCGCGTTAGCCTATGCCGCCATCTTGGTTTCTCCCCTTCACAATGTTTGACATTCTCGTCCACTCTGCCTCTGTGGTCCCTGACCTAGTTCAGGCCTTTGTTACTTACTTAACCCTATACCCTACCTCGCTCTGCTCCTAAGTTATCTTTCTAAAATAGATATAAAATCAGGTTACTTCCTCAAAAAACTGTATTTGCCAACTGAGATCCTATTCTCTCCCCACATTCTCTAAGAAGCCTTCCACAATTCTGCCAGAAAATCCAGCTTCCCTCTCTGCTCCCACAGTCCACTGCTTATAGGACTATCAGAGCACTTCCTCCACTCTGCTTTCGGGGGAATGATCTGAATGTGTGCACTCGTGTTTCTCCATCAAAGTTCTAGGATGATTCTGCATCCCCTCTGAAGACTTTGAACACCCCCAGCACCTAGCCCAGGGCCTGGCACACAGTAGGCATGGCCAAGTATCCACTACACGCCTGTCTAGTCCAAATTCTTAACCATTTCTACAACAATTTCTACTACCCTGACATATAAAAAATACCAGTGATTGTCCAGCCGGCATGGCTCAGCAGTTGAGTGTTAACCTATAAACCAGGAGATCACGGTTCGATTTCCAGTCAGGACATATGCCCAGGTTGCGGGCTTGATCCCCAGTGTGGGGCTTGCAGGAGGCTGACGATCAGATTCTCTCTCATCATTGATGTTTCTATCTCTCTCCCCCTCTCCCTTCCTCTCTGAAGTCAATAAAAATATATTTTAAAAAATACCAATGACATACATAGTAAAATAATTGTTAGGTGCAAAAATTCTGAAAGATAGTATTAAAAAGTCGGATTTTTCAAGTCCTGAAAGCCAATGCCTAACCCAAAATTTAGAAGTAATGAACCAGAACAACTAAATCCGTCCACAAATGACATCATTTAATCTAAAAACCTATCCCTGCCCGTGTGCCTTCTGGAGCTCAGAACGAAGCCCAGAAGCAGAGCTGACCGACAATACCTGATTTAGTGCTGCTGCCTGACGGCCGCGGACGTGTGTGCTGACGTTTTTCATCTAATAAATGTCGGACGTCTGCAAATTTCTCAGGTGGCAATTTGTTGCCGATTCGGTTTTTGATATTGCTTGTTGATATAGTATCTGACCTCATGGAGTTCCTTAAAAAAAAAAAAAAAAAAAAAAAAAAAGACACAGCTAACCACTTCAACTATGGGACAAAGCCCACGCAACAATCACACATACTTCTCTGGAAACAATTAAAACCCAATCTAATCTAACATTCACTTACAAAGACTACACACTGATAATTATTTATTTACGAAAATCATGATCAGCCTGATGTAAAGAGACCAGCCAGGTGAGCAGTTCCAAGGTTCCCACACCTGGTATCTGTAAGCCATCACGAGCATGTAACTATGAGTCTCCTTCTCTTGGGACGAACACTGAGAGGCCTCTGCTCCCCGAGGCTGTAGACCAGATACAACAGAGTCTGCAATCCCTTTCTTTAGGGCTGACTTCTCCGTCAAAGACATCTGCTACCATGCTAGGAAGCAGCACGATTTTGGCAGCATTTGTCTTTACAAAGTTCTGTGAAAACTAAAAATAAGGATGTGAACAAAGCCATACAAACCAGCTTGAATGGTTCCTTCCTTTCCCCAAATACAGCGCCAAGAACACTTAGGGAGAGCATCCCTAGATTACAACCCTTTGAGTTGTGCATATGCTATCTGCCCTCAGGAATATGCTCATCCTCATCCCCACTAGTCATCAAAGAAAAGCATATTAAAATAACTGTCTTTGTCCTGGTTGGTTGCTCAGTGGTTAGAGTGTCGCCTGTGGACCAAAGGATCCCGGGTTCATTCCCGGTCAAGGCCACGTACCTTGGTTGCAAGTTCACCAACCCAGGCAGGGCTCGTAAGGGAGCAACCAACCGATGTGTGTCTCTCATGTTGATGTTTCTCTCCCTCTCCCTCCTCTCCTCTCTCCCTTCCACTCTCTAGCAATCTATGGAAAAAAATATCCTCGGTGAGGATTAAAAGAAAATAACTATTTTTTTGGTCCATAAAATTAGTAAAATTTAGAAAGTTATACCTAACATTGATGAATATGTAGGTAACAGGTGAAAATGTGAGTGAATAAAATCTCTCTGGAATGAAATTTCGCATACCACATATATTTTTTGTGCAATAATTGTAATTTAAGGAATTTATTTATTAGTGAGATAGTAAGAAAATAGAAACCTAAGTGTCCATCAATAAGAGATTGGGTTAAATAAACCATGATACTTTCAAACAATGGATTACATACAGCTGAAAAAACAGTGGATCTCTATAACATATTAAATGGAAAAAGCATACTGCAAAACAATATAAATAGCATAACTTCACTTTTGTACAACTATGTCTATAATTTCTCCATGTGTTATGTGTATGCATGAAACTAGCAGGAAGGTTATTTACCCAGCTGCTGACAGTCCTTGTCTCAAGAGAGGATGACTATACAGGTGATTTTCACCTTTTATACGGTCTATAACAAGGATCTCTTCTTGTATATTTTGAGGAAAAATCAAACACTTTTATTCAAACTCTACAAAGGACTAAAATTAGAACAGATAAAGTGATTATAAAACTAAGAGGAATTAAAATGAAGTTAGTAATTAGTATTTAAAACCAAATTAAAAGCTAGCACTGACAGAAAGGAGAAATAATCTTACCTAATATTTTTCAACTGAGATTCCACTTCATCAGCATACATAGTCATTTTCATGCTTTTCTTTGGTGAAGGAGTGGAAATCATTTTCAGTTCTAGATCATAGTCCATTTCATCAGAGTCTGAGCTGCTGGCACTGGACCTCCTGGATGAGCTCCGCTCCCGGGTCTGCTTGAGAGCTGGGAGCTCCTCATGGTACTCTACTACCACCCTGTCGTCGGCATCCATGTCCTGGTCCTCCTCCTCCTCCTCTTCCTCTTCTTCAATGGGTTCCTCAGGAACATTCACTAGTCCTAAGGAATTTAACCAAAAAACATTAGGAAGAGCAATGACAGGTCTAAATTTCTATTTACTTCACTGACTTCTTTAAAAGAAAGGGTTCCCATGCCCAAGATGTTACTGACGCATTATCTGTAACAGAGCCAATCTGGCTGCCATTCTGATACCTACAACAGAAGAACGGCTAGGTCAAGTATGATCTAGCAGCCCATGGATTATGAAATTACCTCAATTACAGTCAACTGCCATTATTCACAGATTCTCTATTTTTGATTTTGCCTAATTTATTTCTAACTCCAAAATCAATGCACACAGTGCTTTCATGGTCATCAGTGGACATGTGCAGAGTGGCAAAGTAAGAGTCGCCACACATGCACCTTCCCAGCAGAGGTCAAACGAGGCAGTGCTCTTTCTTCTTGCTCACCTCACACTGTAAATGAGTGTCCTTTCTGCCGTCGAGTGAGTGCCATGTCTTTCAGTTATGTGCTGTTTGTTGGTGATTTCACTATGTAGTAATGCCAAAACTGTCTAGTGTTCCTAAATGTAAGGAGGATGTAATGTGCCTTAAGAGGAAAACATGTGTATTATATCAGCTTTGTTCAGGCAGGAGTTATAGTGCTGTTGACTGTGAATTCATGCTGATGATTGTATTAAATGTATGTATTAAAATAAGGTGCCTTTAAACAGAAAGACAAGGTTATATATTGATCAGCTGACAAAATGGTATGACCAGATTCTCAAAGGTTCAGTATTTGCTCCTTCAAGGGTCACGGTGACTTTATAAACCATAATCACCAGAAATAATGTAACTTTAAAGTTCATGAAAAAGCACATATAAGTAGTGGAAGAAGCAGAATATAGAATATATATATGTTCACAAAAATTATAATATTTATTATGAAACGAAATAGGAAAAATGTAAAATGAAAGTCAGTATATTATAGTGCTAGAATTAAGAGCAATTCTCTTTTTAATGTCTTTAATATAAAGATTACATGATGAAAATATCTTAAATATCTAAATGTAACTGCATAAAATGCAAATTTTACATACAATTTTCTATATACACATTAGATAAAAATGTACAGATGTCACCTCTCCCTGTCCTTGTTACAATGATAAATGTGTATGTATGTTATTCCATGTTTGTATGTTGACTTAGTTAGTTCTAGTTTTATCAAGCATGTGGAAGATCCCACAACTTGGATTCAAAATAAAAAAAAAATCTTTATAAAACATAATAAAAATGACTCTTTTACAATAAGCAAAGAAAGAAAAAAAGAAAGACGAGAAGAGAAGGAAGAAAAAAAAAACAAGTCATGATATCCTATTTTTCTGGAGACATTCATGTGCACAAGCCAATATGCATAAAACACTAGATATAGCAGCCTATTTTCATCTTCAGATAAAAGAACAATAAAATCAGCTCATCTGATAAAATTTTTTTTTTAAATTTTTCATGCAGTTTTTGATATAAACAGAAAAAAATAGATTCCTAAGAATAGTTTTATTTTCATTTTCCCTATGTCACATTTGGGCTTTTTTATTAGAACAGCTTTTATAAAACCATTTGACCTCTTTGTACGGGCAATTTAAAATTAACTCTGACTTGACTTACTTTCCTATATGTTGGCAGAGGGTGAGGGCAAGGAAGAGAGGATGATAAAGTTTGGAACCTTAAAAGACTGTATTAAGAACAAAAATATGATTTCGGGAGCCAAACATGTGTCTACCCAAGAGCTGAGCAGGCAACTACCGGAATGTCGATGTTTATAGGACGTCAAGCCAACATCATCCCCAATCATGGCTCTCTTCTTGATCACATCCCGCTGAATGCGACGGGAATGATATCTTCGCTTCCTGCAACATTGCCAAAATAAGCACATAATCAAAGACCAACAGGAAGGACCATGAAACCCACTGGTTAATTTCAACTACACAGTGACAAGTGTCAGGTACATCTGAAATGAAACTGAAACTCAGTACAGTGGGGCCTTGACTTACGAGTTTAATTCGTTCTGTGACGGAGCTCATAACTCAAATTACTCGTAAGTCAAATCATTAAAGTGAAAGAGTGAGACACGTGATGCTGGGCTGATGTTGTGGCGTTCACTGTGACATTCACTGCACCAACTAGCAGTGGGGTGTCTGAAGCTGGCTCGTAACCCGAATTTTAGCTCGCAACTCAAAGCAAAAAATTGGCCGAGAGACGGCTCGTATCTCGAAAAACTTGTTAGTCAGGACACTTGAAAGTCAAGGCCCCACTGTATTCTCGCACCTTTTACCACAGTTAAGAATCTTGCACTCTTCCCTCTTGTCTTCCTTCGAGTCCACACATGGTGTTGACATTCCACTGCAGAATACCAACTAAAGGATTAAGAAAAGTTTAACTATTGTGTTTTATACTTTTGGACTCACCAAGAATTACTAAGAATTCCTTTCATGCCTCCGTAATTTGGATTCCCATATTTCATGTAATACTGACTTCTTCTGGCTGCTCCAAGTTCTTTTTTGTCATCTAAAAATTAATTACAACAGTTACCTAGGATTTCCTGTGGGTGTGAAAACAATGTGTAATAGTTAAAAATAAATAAATAAGAAAGACCGTTTTGCATAGCTGGGGTCAGGTCAGCACAATCAGCCAACAAAAGGGAAAGATGCACTGCAAACATTCCCTCTCTGTGCACCCACTAAGGCACTGTGTGTGTGTGTGGCGGGGGCGTGGGGGGGGGGGGGCATGAGGGAGGAGCAAAGCAGAGATGAATGAGGTGAAGCAGCTGTCAAGGAGGAAATGCTTCATAGAGGAAATACCACTATAAAACCCCAACAATATAAGACATAAGGTTCTAAGAAGCCTGACAGAGCTTCAACCATTACAAGTGCTCAGGCTCAAGTGGGCTTTTAAGGTGGCATTTTCACTGCCCCCTGAAAGGTAATATTAATTCCTTAAAAAATATATATATATATATACACACACACATATTTTGTATTAATTTCAGAGAGGAAAGGAGAGGGAGAGAGACAGAAACATCAATGATGAGAGAGAATCATTGATCGGCTGCCTCCTGCATGCCCCACACTGGGGATTGAGCCTGCAACCCGGGCATATAACCAGAATTGAACCTGGGACCCATCAGTCCGCAGGCCAACACTCTATTCACTGAGCCAAATCGGCTAGGACTAATATTCATTTCTGAATGATAATACACCAATAACACAGAATCGAGATTAAAGAAGCAGACATACATAATTCCACATATTTGATAAACTATTTTTTCCAGTTTATCGTGATTTCCTCAAAATGGCTTAAAGTACCATATGTATATCTAGAATGTTCTCAACCACTCAAATCAGTAAATGCAGAGATCCCTTTGTTAGGTTAAAAGGTCCATTAATAGGAAAGAAAGGAGGTCAGTGGTCACACATACATATAAAGGACTTGGACAGCTCTTTGGGCACTCACTGACTGCAAAGGACCAACCCCAATGTAAATGTATCAGTGCCGTGGGTAAACGCAGTCACACAAATTAGTATGCGCCCCTACAAAAACACATGCCTGAGGAGAAACAGCTGGTTCCAGATCAGAGGCAGGGAAAATACAAGTTGGGTCTGGAAAAACAAGATGTTTTAGTGTGCCATAAAGAAAGTGGTCCAAGAATCGTGGGGACATGTCAAAAGCACACAGCTGGAAGCGCTCTACTGGCCAAATCCAAGACAATTCGTGAATCAAGATAATGATAACAATGGATGATAGCCCAATGAATAAAATAAAACTCCATGAGTCTAAACTGATATAAATAAGTAAATAAATAAATGTGTAAAAGAAAGCTCTTCCTTATAGCAGACTGCCAACTAACAAAGAAACGATGGAGTTAATAAGTCAATGGATGTTAAAGCTACTGCATGAAAGCTTGATGAGCAATAGGCTACTTACATAATCTCAAAGTATCTTTCCACAAATTTTAAAATCACAAATGGAAAAATAGAAACTTGACAAGAAACCTGATGATCATTACCTTAACCAAGTGATAAAAGGTATGGGACAAGTTATCATGTGACTCCTGATATGAGGCACTGAAAACAACACAATATCACTTCTGTGGTATTCTTGCCTAAAATGTACAACCTTAATCAGAAAGAGACACGAGACAAGACCAAACCAAAGGGTTGTCTATAAAATAATGAGCCTATCTCTTTAAGAAATGGTTCAGTGAAGGAAAACAGCAGAGGAGCAGGTCCAGATCCAGGGAAACTGAGGAGACATGGAGTACTTCAACATGGTCTGGAGTGGACCCCAGGTTTGCGGGGGGGGGGGGGTAGTAAAAGGAAAGTTCACATTTATTTGACAATGATCATCGTCGTCATCATAAAAAACTGCTACACACAGCACTCACTGTGTGTCAGGCAGTTTAATATACAGAATGGGGAATTCTTGGAACAACTAATGAAATCTGAATGTGGATTATGGATTATTGTGTATTAATGCTAAATTTCTCGATTTTGATAAGTGTGCTCTGTGTAAGACAAAGTCCTCATTCTTCAGGAATACATATTGAAGTATTCAAAAGTGAAGGGTCATTTCTAATTAACTGTCAAACAATTAAAAAGAAACTGTGTGGGGGTTTAATGTGCACCGAAAATCACTGTGTATAAAAAGCCTTACAAATTATTATAGACTTGACTTAATTCCTTAGAGAATTAGACCTGAAGGACACTATGAACAATGTCCAACAGGCTATTACTGTGATAAATAAAAATATACAATTTTAAAAGGTTTTCATAGTTCAGATGATAAATTGGCTGAAAAGCACATAGCCAAACCAGCTTTAACAGAAAATAACTTATTTTAGCCAGAAATCACAAAAGAATACAAATAGTTAATATTTACTTTCAAAGTCTGAAATTCCAACTCGGGCAGCAAGCCATCATTTCATAAGCACAAAATATTACAGTTTGAGATTACTTGATCTAACCTCTGATTCAAAAGAGAAGGATGTCACTCAATAATCACTTTAATAATAAAAATCAATAGCAAATATCACACTTACCTTTTGTAGCAAATCTCATGAATAACTTATTTCCTTTAGCAAGTTTATTAGCTGGACGAAGATCATTTCTTAGCAGAGATTCTTCTTCTACCTGAGATAATGTTTCCAACTTAAGAAAAAAGAGCATTTCAATATAAAAAATTAAAGCCATTTTCACTTTTATTCAGTAGCAAAGTTACCATTGATTAAGAAAGCATTCTGCCTTTAATAACACTCTCAATATTACAGCACCAGTTCTAAGTCAGAGGTCTTCCCTGATCACTTTGTCAAACAATGGTTTCCATCACTCTCTATCCACTTACTCTTCCTAACTTTCCTCATGGCAATTATCACTGCCTGACATTATATTACATACCTGTGTATCTTATTCTCTGTCTTCTCCACTAGAATGTAGGCTCCAAGAGAGCAAACACTTTGCTTGGCTTGAAGCTATATAATGCATATTTATATATGAATACACTTTAATTTTTTCAACAGTAGTACATAATCTGTTAGGAAATATGCCATTTCTTGCTTTTTCCTAATTTTACTTATTAGGTAACACTTTAAAGTATTTCTTAACAAAATCATTTTCTCTTACAGAAGTGTGAGTACTATTCTAAGATCTCAAGATGAATCATTCATTACAGTCACACAAACTTAAAAACCAAGGGTCTGGCCCTAACTGGTTTGGCTCAGTGGATAGAGCGTCGGCCTGCTGACCGAAAGGTCCCAGGTTCGATTCCGGTCAAGGGCATATACCTTGGTTGCGGGCACATCCCCAGTAGGGAGTGTGCAGGAGGCAGCTGATCGATGTTTCTCTCTCATCGATGTTTCTAACTCTCTATTCCTCTCCCTTCCTCTCTGTAAAAAATCAATAAAATATATTTTTTAAAAAAACAACAACAAAAAACCAAGGGTCTGGTGCACCCTCAGGAAGTCTAATGGTGAGAGCCAGAGGAAGAATGCAACTTACTAAGTCTTTAAGCCTTAAATAAAAACATAGCAAGCAGTTTTTTACAGTGAAACCTTACACACAAACACACACACATACACACACACACACAAATATATATATATATATATATATATATATATATATATATATATTTTTTTTTTTTTTTTCCCTATTACTAACCTCTACATCACTTGAGTTTTCATCTTCAACTTCTCCTTCTTCAGCCTCATCATCTGAACTGTCTTCCTGCTTGTCTAAAATTGAATGTGAGGGACAAGATGAACTTTAACATAACTCCATCTCATATCATTTAAAAGTTCGATTATTTTCTCCATCTATTTACTAATGATCCAAAACATCAAAGCCTATTTCAGAAATAACTAGTGATGAGATACTATGTAACACTTTGCACGGAAACCCAAACCAACTGAGTAAATAATAGGACATTCAGCCCAAAAGTCCCTCCTCTGTGTTCAGTTACCTTTTTTGCTTTTCTCAGATGACTTGTCCTCATTGGCATCCCTGCTTCTTATCTTATCCAGGTCTGGCAGAGAGCTCATATTGATAAGGGCTCGTGTGGCTGTCATTTCATCCAGCCAAACCACATTACCTAAAATAAAATGTAAAATAAAACATTATATCACATCCAAATAGTTGTTTCCTAAGAGCAGAAACTGCATCATATTCATTGTTAAACCTCATCTAGGTTCAGACTGAGAGCAATAAATATACAAACCAACGAATGAAAAGAATAGGAAGTAGTAGTAAAACTTCTTTGATGAAATTGGCCTTGAGCTGCATTCCCCAACTGGGTTCCACAAAATAATGATCAAAGATTCCACAAAAAAGTGTTTATATAATAAAACTGCCCGGCACACAGTGCTATGTGTTAGTTCTTGATGAGAACGATGATGATAATTATCAAATAAATGTGGATTATCCTCTATACCACTGCCCCTCCAGGGAAGCCCTATGCTCTTCCTTATCATCCAGACATGCTTTTAAATGTCCACCCACTGATGATGGTACCATCACGGATATATACAATGGAGACATAACAGACACTTGGCTTTGTAGCAACTAATTGAATTTGCTGCATTTATATCTCAAAGTTGAGGTCTAAGAGTCTCACCTTTGTTACCGACACGCCATGTGGCCTTAGGCAATTTCCCTTCTCTGTTTCTCAGTTTCTTGGTTTCTGATGCACAATACGAGGTAGCTGAACTGGATAATTCTAAGGGTCCCTCCAACTGCAATATCCCTTACCTAGTTTTAATGACTTAGAGCAGTGGTTAGCAAACTAAAACCTGCAGGTCAAATCCAGCCCATCATCTGTCATTTATTTGTTTATATTTGTACCTGATTTATTTAGGTATAATTAATGTAAAATAAACTACACATCCACTGCCTGTTTTTGTAAAATAAAGTTCTATAGAAAATAGCCAGGCTCATTCAACTACATACTGTCGATGGCTGCTTTCATGCTATTATAGCAGAGCTGAATAAATGACAGAGACTATATGATCTGCAAAGCCTAAAACATTTACAACCCAGCCCTTTATAAAAAAAGGTTTGGCAACCCTGATTTGGAAAATGTAAGTTAAGGAAAAAGAAAACAGGAGAAAAATAGTTTACTCTGTCATGTTTCTTCTTATTTCAATGAAAACGTTGAATCAATATATCTTAAAGAAAGCAGCCAGAAAAACCAGGCTGCTATACAGGGCACCACCTGGTAGGCCAGCAAGCTAGCAGTAAGTGAGTCAAGACAAGAAGCCAGTAGCGTGGTCACCAGAATCAGAACAGACTTGGAGTGGGGAGGCAAGTTAAAAATTACAGTTGGCTCACAAGTTAAACAGCTCACAAGTTAGTGCAAGCAGGTGAAATTCCAGAAAACACAGTCCAAAGCAAGCAGAGATGAGAGGTCTGGTAAAGTGGCAGGGATTCTGACATAGTTCTAGGTTAGAGACACTGAGGCAGAGCCAGCCCCTGGATAGTCAATTGTATGGCAAGATGCAATGACAAAGTCTAAAGCCCTGAAAACGCAGCCCTCAGCTCAAGTCTACACAGCTGGATCCACCCCTTTGTTGGGAAATCGTGGGAGTTAAAGAGGCCTTAACCGTGTACACTGGGCTCAGATGCCAGCAACCAGATTTATAAGCCCTGGTCACCACTCTGAGCTGTCTTAGAATACTCACGGGGTGTAATTTGGTAGACTGATTAATGTATCTGGATTTTTTTTCTCTTCTACGCTAAGGGCAGAGGTTAGGCACAGACAAGTAGTCTGGGCCATAGTCATTCACCGTCTGAGGTGGCAAGAACAATTTCAAAATCATAAGCAAAAACATATTCAACAGAAAACTTGGTATACTTACAGGAGGTATCATCCAACCATTCAATGTGAGCCGGAGGGTATTCTTTAAAATAGGAAAAGATATCCTGGGTACTCATCTCATCTACTCCACAAATGTAGATTGTCTCCAGTCTTACTTTGGGGATTGCTAAAAACACAGGACACAGAAAAGATGATAGAATTTTCCCACCCACTATTGCACATTCCACCCTATTACACAGTTCAGGTAACATGTGTTTAGAAAAGAAATATGCTGAAAGAGATGACATTTATTTTAAAGAAAATGATAGATGACAGCAAGGTACACTATTTTGCTTTTTATCACAGACCAAACAGCATTAAATCAATTATTTAATTCAGAACAGGCTTTTGGCTGAAAAAGATTAAACAATTAATGTTGATAAAATACACAATACCTCTCCCCAAATTAACCTGCAATAATTAAAAGCAATACCAAATTCAATAGGCTTTTTCATTAAACTAGGCAAGCTGATTCTAAAATCTATATATATAAAAAAGCCTAAGCAACCGGCAGACCGGCCAACCATCCAGTCGCTATGACGTGCACTGACCACCAGGGGGCAGACGCTCAACACAGGAGCTGCCAAGCTGTAGTGACTTGGCAGTGGAGGTTCTCAAGTGACACCCCCAAAACCAGAGAGGAGGGAGCCCAATTCCTCACGGCACTGCACGATTTCACCTTCAGCCGTGGGTTATGTTGCTGGGGCACTGTTGGGCCTGAACGCAAACTTGCGTTTGCATTCCACACCCTGTACGACAGCAACTTTGCAGAGTGCCCTCTCGCACTCCGGGGCCCTTGGGGGATGTCAGAGCAGGTTTCGGCCAATCCCTGCAGGCCAGACCAAGGGACCCCACCTGCCAGAGGGACCCTGCTCACTCCACAGACACCAGGGAGGGACCACGAGAGGTTGGCTCCAGGGCGTGTCCAGCCTATCTCACCCAGTCCCGCCCTGCCAGCCACCTTCTGATTAATTTCCTTTCAAATGTGCACGAATCCGTGCACAGGGTCACCAGTTGTTAAATATTTATCAAAGAGCCCTGACCGGTTTGGCTCAGTGGATAGAGCATCAGCCTGTGGACTGAAAGGTCCCAGGTTCGATTCCAGTCAAGGGCATATACCTTAGTCGCGGGCACATCCCCAGTAGGGGGTGTGCAGGAGGCAGCTGATCAATGTTTCTCTCTCATTGATGTTTCTAACTCTCTATCCCTCTCCCTTCCTCTCTGTAAAAAATCAATAAAATATATATATAAAAAATATATATTTATCAAAGAAAAATATGAAACAGTTCAGCCATTTCTGAAAAAGAAGAGATGCTGCCCCTGGATATAAAGCAAAGAAGGAAACTAGAGTAAGGACATCCTACAAATACTGAGAAAATGACAGCTTAAAATAAAAACAGGCAAAGAACATGAGTAGACAATTCACACAATAGGAAATACAATAAATATATGAAAAGATGGCTGACCTCACAATCAGAAACACACATACAAAAACAAGATGCCACTTTTCAATTACTACAATTTTTTAAAATTTATGTGTTTTATTATCAATTGTTGGTAGTGTGGAGAAAAGAGCCCCTCCCTCTGCTGGTGGGATTGTGAAGTGGCACATCCACTCTGAAGGACAAATTGGAAGTGTCTATTATAAATGTAATTTAGCACGTGCCCTTTAGGCAGTTACTCCTGTGGGTTCACACAGTAGCTCACACAAAGATGTTTGTTTTGTCATTTTGAAGGGTAAAAGGTTTAAGGGGAGCCCATGTAGGTTCGTGCAGACTACCTGGTAAATCAGGTGATACCTTCCTGCCACCCAGATGATGAAGATGGAGACACCATTAAGACCTATATGCCCTGACCAGTTAGGCTCAGTGGATAGAGTGTCAGCCTGCAGACTGAAGGGTCCCAGGTTCGATTCCGGTCAAGGGCATGTACCTTGGCTTCGGGCGCATCCCCAGTGGGGAGTGTGCAGGAGGCAGCTGATCGATGTTTCTCTCTCATCGATGTTTCTAACTCTCTATTCCTCTCCATTCTTCTCTGTAAAAAATCAATAAAATATATTAAAAAAAAAAAAAGACCTATGACTCTCAGGAAGTCCTTATTAGTGACCAGTGGTGCAACAGTGAACAAAGGCCCAAATGAGACAGGTGTTCACAACATCCAGGTGGGAAAATTGAAGGAGTCAGACCAGGGAGCCTTTTCAGTTCTTGGAGCTACAGCCATGAGTATGGATGAAAAAGGTCCCACGGGAAGTAGAGAGGGAACAAACAACAGGAAGAGCTCCTGGAGATGGCAGAGAAAACAGACCAGGGAAAAATATCTGTGGAAGACTTGTTGACCTGATAATAGGGTTTAATCATAAATAAGACAAGCAATAAATAAATAAATAAATACCAAAAGAACCGACAAAAATAAATACCAAGAGCATCATAGCACTGTTCTAACATTATAATGCTTTTATTAAAAAAAACAACAACAACACAACCCTGCAGAAATGGCTTAAAAACAAAAGATGGTAAGGAATAAAACTTCTGGCCTCAGACTGTCTTTATTTAAAATTTTTTTAAATTGATATTTTGAGAGAGAGGAAGGGAGAGGAAGAGAGAGATAGAAACATCAATGATGAGAGAGAACCGTTCGGCTGCCTCTTACACGCCCCCCACTAGGGATCGAGCCTGCAACCGGGCATGTGCCCTGACTGGGAATCGAACTGTGACCTCCTGGTTCATAGGGTGATGCTCAGCCACTGAGCAATGCTGGCTGGGCTTTATTTTAATGTACAGAGAATGGTATACACATCTAGAAACGGGCAACGAACAGTCTTGTTCATAAGAAGCAGGTATAGATACAAAAGCCATTATCACTACAAAGACAAACGTTTCAATGAGCTGGAAGAAAAGTTCATTCTCAAAAGTGAACCAAACTGACTGTGGCAAGACCCACTAGAGATGGAAACCTTGTTAAGCTCAAAATTTGATGGAAAATTGCCAAAGGAAAATGCTCAATACTTCCTCACCTTGCTGACAATGTCGCTGCTTAAAATAAAACAAAGCAGGAGCCTACATTTGTGCCCAATCAATGAGGAAGGGCTAACTGCTGAGATGGCAGTGAACAGATGGATGAGGGAATGAGAACTGGCCATTTACTGAGTGCTGACTACCAGCAAGGTGGTGAGGGCAGCATCTTGCTTTTTTTTAACAGGAAAGAAAACAATGAAAGACAGGGAGTAAGAAAGGAGATTTCTGAAAATCCAGAGAAAAAGAAGCCAATCCCACGGCCTCACACTAGAATGTTGAAAAATTTATAAGACATTAAATATAGTTACGCAGAATATGAGAGGTGATTCCCAGGAAAGAGAAGGCAGCAAAGCTTGGGTGAGAACAATCTGCCAAATAACACATATGGGAGACAGACAAAGGGTAAATTACTAAAGACAAAGGTAGAAGAATAAATGTAAGAATCTAAAAGACCAGCATCAGGCTATACAATGACATGGAAATGCAAATGGCAGATTGTCAAGTGAAAAGGACAAACAAAAATAAAATCTGCATACAGAAAAGATTAGAAGGAAATACACAAAATGTTGACAATGACTGGGTTTGGTGATAGACTGTGGGCAACTTTTCTTCTTACTCTCCAAGTTTTCTTTGGTGAACATGAGTTGTTTGTGAAACATCTAATGAAGAAAAGGGTACAGTTCAGAATATATAAACTCATCAAAAATGCTGATGGCTTTTTTTTTTTCGTACACGGAAAGTTACAGGTTTGATCCCCAGTCAGGGCACATACCTATGCTGTAGGTTTGCAGGGTTGCTTCCCAGTTGGGGCACATACAAGAGGCAGCTGATCAATGTAATATCTCTCTCTCTTTCTCTCCCCCACCCCTTCTCTCTCTAAAATCAATAAAACATATCCCCAGGTGAAAATTAAATATATATATATAATTTTTTTTAATTAATGTCATTCTCTGGAATTTTTAAAAAGTAGCTGATCAAACAGAATCTACAATCCCTTAAGTCTACCAGGCCTGAGGCCCTGAACCTAACTGTCCCCTATACCTGGGCTCCTGAGCATTAAAGAGAAAAAACATGATATAGAAAATTGTTAGTTACATGCAAACAAATGGTTAGAATAAGATGGAACTTGGAGACATTGTAGAAAATAGGTCCACCTTTCATCTACCTTTCATCTAGTACCAATATTCCACCTTTGTGTGGAAATTACCTAAAAATTGGTAAAGCAGTCTGGTAGGGTTAAGAAACCAAGTCTCGCCCTAGCCAGTTTGACTCAGTGGACAGAGTGTCGGCCTGTGGACTGAAGGGATGCAGGTTTGATTCTGGTCAAGGACATATGCCTTGGTTGCAGGCTTGATCCCTGTCCCTGGTCAGGGTGTGTACGAGAGACAACCAATCGATGTGTGTCTCTCATAACGATGTTTCTCTCTATCTGTCTCTCCCCCTGCCTTTCACTCTCACTAAAAAAATCACTAGAAAATATCCTCGAGTGAAGAGTTACAAAGCAAACAAAAAATGAAACCAAATCTCTCCCATTGGAAATGACGTGAGTTCTCTAAGAAGCAAGCTACACGAACCTCTTTTCTTTTTTTGGCAGCATTACCCCACACCAAGAAATTCAAGTTCTATCTCGAGACCATTAAGGCATGTAATCTAGTTCCTCATGACAATAAAATGAAATGTGGACCTGATAATAAACTAAGGCTTACAATTCACGGATCTATGTTTCATGGCATGATAGGGGATTATCCTGATCAACATTTCCAACAACTGGATAAAGATGCAGAGGCCTGGCATACCAAAGTGAGGAATATAGCTAAAATGCTAAAAGGTACAGTTAAGATGAAAATGAACTCGACAGACTGAAATGGAGTCTTGAAATTAATAAGAAATAATTTGGTAAAGATAAATAAGAAAGTAATTTTTAAACAGTGCCTCAAGTACAAGACAAGACCGCTTTGATGGGGAGAATTCCTAGGGAAAAGACCAGGGTGCTTCGGTTGACTGGAAGGTGAGTACACTATGAAATAGGTAAGACAGAAATCATGGTGTAGCCCTGCCATACTCTGCATGAATCCAACAATATCTGAATCTACACTCACCTTATGAAGGACATTTAGAGATTGAAAAGAGTGTAGAGGAGAAAGGCTAGAAAGTCAAGTCACATAAACAAAGTGTAGGAAATGGGCTTACTGCTCATTCACCTGAAGGATTATTATGTGAATGAGGAAAGAACATAATGTTGTTCTAAGGCTCACACAATAACTAAAAGACAGAAATTATTAGAAAGCAATTTCTGTTCAACATGAGGAACATGTACTAACATGAATCCAAAAATTGACTGCTTCATAAGTAGTTCTTCTGCCGTCACTAGGAAATGTTCAAGCAGAAGCCAGAAGACCATTGGGAACTTTGCCAAAAGGCCCGCAGCGCTGGGCAGGAGGTGACTTTTGATGACCTCTAAGGTTCCTTCCAACCACGAAGGCTTTGATCTTGGGGATAAGGAAACGAAAGCTGCTCGACCCTGAGTCGCTAAGAGTAAGTAGCAAGTCACTCTTGATGCAGAATGATCAGTGCAGCACATCCCACACTCTACCTGAGAGCTGGCAGAGGTGAGGGACACCGGCTTCAGCCAGACCAGCCTTCAGATCCAGCCTTGCTACTTACCTAGCTGTGGGACCCCAGGCAAGGTTCTCAGCCTCTCAGCACCTTAGTTTCCCCACCAGTAAAACAGAAATGATAATGATGCACAGGGCTGAGTGGCATATAGTAAGCAACAACCAAACGTATCTTTGTTGCCATTGGTATTAAAAAGAAGCAATAACTTGACACCTAATGTGGCTGCAGGAGTCAAGATGTTTATTCCAATGTTCCCATTCTCCCAAGAGGCTAGGCCACTTAGAAGACTGCTGGGAAGATGGAAAATGCCAGATAATGAAAATAACAACTAACATTTATTGGGGACTTACTATGTACCAGACATAAGAACTATAACATTATGCTAGAGCAGCGGTTCTCAACCTGTGGGTCGCGACCCCTTTGGGGGTCAAATACCCCTTTCACAGGGGTCGCCTAAGACCGTCGGAAAACACATACATAATTACATATTGTTTTTGTGATTAATCACTATGCTTTAATTATGTTCAATTTGTAACAATGAAATTGGGGGTCACCACAACATGAGGAACTGTATTAAAGGGTCGTGGCATTAGGAAGGTTGAGAACCACTGTGCTAGAGCCTCCCAACAACCCTATGAAAACTACTGTTATCTGCCTCTCCATATGAAGAAACTGAGTTTCTTAGAGCCTAAGTAACTTCCCCAAGTCACGGAGCTAGAAAGGAACAGGTCAGGATTTAAATATAGGCACCCAGGCTTCAGAACCCACACTCTTTTCTTTAAAAAAAACAAACTGATTTTAGAAAGAGGAAGGGAAGGAGGGAAAGGGAGGGGTAGAAGGGAGAGGGGAAAAAGGAGAGGGGAGAGGGAGAAAGAGAGAGCGAGAGAGAGAGAGAGAGACCGACCTAGACATGAGAGAGACACATCATCAATTGGTTGCCTCCCACATGAGTCCCCACCAGGGCCAGGGAACCTGCAACCGAGGTACAACCCCTTGACCAGGAATTGAACCCACAACTCTTCAGCCCATGGGCCAATGCTGTAACCATGGAACAAAAAGGCCAGGGTCAGAACCCACACTCTTAATCACCATACCAATGGTTCTCAATCTTGACTGTACATTAGAATTACCTAGGGAGACAGAAAAATAACTATCGCTGGGACCTATACAAACCCCTCGCCTACCTCCCATCCTAATTTAAAATGATCTGGGATAGGCAGCAGGATTCTCCAGAGTTCAGGAATACTACCCTAGACTATGCTGCCTTCTGGATGAAAAACAGATTAAAATGAGCAACGTGTCCCAGCTCATCCAGGCAGGTCTATTGCTTTTTATGAATATCTTTAGAACCATAAGATTAGAATTGCTTTTCAAAAAAAAAAAAAAAAAATTTTTTAAATTTAACTCCAGAAAGGATCCTATTTAGGTAGGTATCATATTCTCACTTTATTAAACAAGGAGATTGAGACCTAAAAAGGTTTAATAACTTGTCCACATTCACAAAGGAACTGAGAAAAAGATTCCAGGAGGGCACCTGCACCAACAGAGGTAAGAAATTTGAGTGGGTGACTAGGGCTTCATGGGGAAAATGACATCTGAACAAGAAAAAGCATGGGACAAGGAAGGGCAAAATCAGCAGAACGAAAAGGCATGAACTGCCACAATGGACGCTCACCTGCTAGAGGTAAGCAAACTGCAGTTATGAGAGGCGTCAGAGCTCTGCTTGGGCCCAGACTGAGCAGGCACATGAATGCCAAGCTGCACAGCTATCCTTAGCCTTCAAAGGACTTTTCCTGAAACAGAAGTCCACTCAGGTAGATGCCTGGAAACCCAGCCTGCAAGGGAAGCAAGGCCATATTTCCAACTTGAACTCATGAGGCAGAAAAAAGTGTAAAGCAGGATTCAGAGTTGAGCTCTGCATCCAAGCTACTCTACCCACTGGGACAGACTGAGGAGATTTGGGTCTGTGCTGTCATATCGCATACATGAGGCGATAGAGCAAAGCAGTTAAGAGCAAGGCTTTAGAGTCAGATAAACCTAGGTCGAAATCCTGACTCCACTTTTACGAGCTGCATAACCTCAGGCATTTACTAAACTTCTTTGAGCCTATTTCTACTTCTTTGTAAAACAGGAATAAAACATATATTCCTCATAGGGTTGTTGTGAGAAATGAATAAGAAACAAATATGCAATATGCCAACTAACACAGTGCCGGGTAAGACAGCAAGTTCCCCCAAAATAGTTACTCTTTCGTTCATTCAACATGCTTTTATCAACCAAGCAAGCCTAGAGAAACTCGTACAGCAGAGCACAGACTTTTAACATGCAGAGGTCTGCCTATTAAGTCCTTCAGAAATACCCAAATTTGCAAATACAACAGAGGGAGACCTTTTGTACTCATGGATTGATATTAGCGTGGAATAATAAATATGGCTATGAACGCACTAAACATTTTCCCTTTATTTTATAAATTGCTTCAGAAGACTGGGGCAGA
Source organism: Myotis yumanensis (assembly GCF_028538775.1). Lineage (NCBI taxonomy): Eukaryota > Metazoa > Chordata > Mammalia > Chiroptera > Vespertilionidae > Myotis > Myotis yumanensis. The sequence goes on along the minus strand of NW_027223767.1, from coordinate 16,669,307 downwards.
TTACTCTTTATAATTCAGGGTGAGTTCCAGGAAGCAAAACACTTACCCTAATAAAACAGAAAAGTAAGATAAAATCACAAGCCTGCATCTAAAGCTGACAGCTTTAGAAGCACTGACAGCTTTCCCCCCAATTCCAATATTGCTCTGACTCCCCTGAAAGAGGTCTCACTGTGATATACTTCTAATACATTTATTTTATTTTTTTATCCTCATCCAAGGGTATTTTTTCCATTAATTTTTAGAGAGAGTAGAAGGGAGAGGGAGAGAGAGAGAAAAACACCAATGTGAGAGAGACACGTCGACTGGTTGCTGCCTGCATGCCCGAGACCAGGGCCGGGAGCCTGCAACCGAGGTATGTGCCCTTGACCAGAATGGAACCCGGGACCCTTCTGTCTGCAGGCCAACTCTCTAGCCACTGAGCCAAACTGGCTAGGGCTACTTCCAATACATTTAAAAACACAGAAAAGTTAAGCTTTCTATGATAAGAGCAGGAATGGGTGAGTCCATAGAAGCATAGGTTCTAATCTCAGCTCTGCCACTAACTGGGTGACGTTCTTTGAGCCTCCTCTGACAAGACAATCTTTTTTTTTCAGCTCTAACATCTGAGACACAGCTAACGCAACTTTAAACAGACCACCTCAAAAATAGAGACTTCCTTTCCTTTGGGAGTATTTGAATGAGGACTGGACATACAAGGCGAGGCCAGAAGCACCAGCCATGGTAGGAAAAAGTTACTGTCTGGGAAATGTGGAAAAATTCCCCCCAAACACCCAGTACCTTTCTTCATCATGTCTCGGTCCAAGGCTATATTTCTTTGGGCAAGATCTACTTCTGATCGTAAATGGAAGCGCTTGGCTCGTTGTTCTTTCTTTTCAATTGCTTCCTAGAAGGTACAGAAAAAGCCATGTTTCAATGAACGAGAAAAGTTCGATCGCACACACAATCACAAATACAACATAATGCATCAGTGACAACCCTAAAATAAATCAGAAGAAATAAGCAACAATGTACCTTTAATAATTTTTGCAGAGAACTGGATATTCAAAGTCAAAGACTGGGAGGGTGTACATTAATGCTGCTATAATTTGTAATAATCTCCATGATGATTCAATGCCTATCACTGTGTCTGAGGCAGAGTAGGAATTCAATCAATATTAGTTGATCCAATGAGTAATAAGGAATGCTTAATTCTCTGACATTTCATTTATTAGCAGTCATGATTCAAACAAATTACAACTAAACAATCTCAAATCTCAATTTTCCAGGTGCAGAAACTGAAGCACAAAAAAGTTAAAAGGTTTGCTGGAGGAACTTCAGCAGTAAGTGGGGCAGAACTTCTGATCTCAGTGCTATTTCTAGGAGCCCGCCCCCATCCCCATTTCACTGTCTATGTGCATGGTAATCACACCTATCACGCTCGTCCACATTATGTCTGCATGAGCAGTCCACTCCCTAAGGCTTTTTCCTGGTTTAAAAATAGCTTTGAGGCAAAGAAACTCTCTCTCTTGTAGGCTTGTGTCCATGGACTTGCCAGTTTTCATTTTTAAGTGACAAAAAGCATTGACGCTTCACTGAAAAACAAAATAAGCAGCTTCGTAAGTTTTTTTTTCCAAGAGCTAAAATAAATCCAGATCCAACTGTGAGTTTCTGATAGCTCCTGGGAACCCTTCGCTAATTACATACTGACTTTGCCACACTAATTGAAGGTCTGACTGTATAGAAAGCTTGTGGGGATTGGTAAAGCAACAACACTTCTGTTATTTCCCAACAGTTATGCTAATTTTCTTCCCTGAAATCTTCACAGTGCAAACAGCTAATCTACCTTTCTTTAGTAACAATTTAAGTACAAATTCTGGGACTACCACCCTTTCCCCCATTATATTTGTTTAATATAATGGCAAACTGTGTAGGATCAAGAACAGTACAGTCTACTTCTGGTTCAATTACAATAAGAAAACATCTTGACTTTATTTTCTTGTTTGTCTAAAAGATCACTTCTTTCTTTTGGCCTTTAAGCCATCTAAGACAGATTGAGTTCCAAATAAAATATAAAAATGTTAAGTATGACATTTTTATTTTTTATTTTATACATCCAATATAGCAACACAGTACTATTATTCAGAATTCAAGATTCTATTCCACTCAATTGCACACATTAACGTGGAAAGAATGCCTAAACTGGATGTCACCAATTAAAGCAACAAATATGCACTATTTATAATAAGGAAAATAATAGGTTTGGCTCTGTGAGGAATTACAGTGAAGTTGGTAATCTAGTAATCAATCACTAGATAAGACAGTATTCCCAGGTACTGAGAATAATTCAGCTGACTTGGTCTTCAAAGTTTAGATAGCCACACAGTAAGGAAATCCTATTTTTCTGGGTTTTTTTGTTTGTTTTTGTTTTTGTTTTTAGAGAGGGAGGAAGGAAGAGAGAGAGAAAAAAATAACATCGATGTGAGAGAGATACATCAATTGGTTGCCTCCCGCGCGCACCCCAATCAGGGATCAAACCTCACAATCTAAGTATGTGCCCTGACCAGGAACTGAAGCTGCGACCTTGTTGCACAGGATGATGCTCCACCAACTGAGCCACACCAGCCAGGGCAGGAAATCCTATTTTTCTAAGCCTGCAGCCAGTGAGGAATAAAAGACATTTACTAAGAGCCTACTATGTGCCAGGAACTTTTCATGTTTTGTTTCATTTAAAGTAAAAATAGTATATCACTTTTAAAGAATGTATACAGCATAAAAAAGCATTTGCAGTGCAGAACTTTCTCTTGGATATGATTGAGCACAGGTATAGTGATTTTATCTTAGCATGAACATGAGAATACACAAATACTGCCTGGATGTTTCCAGAATGCACAACGGCATCATTGTGTAATATAAAATTAAAGCTAAATAAATTTTAATCCAGCAACTAAGAAAACAGGTGGTAAAGAATAACTGCAGTTCCACTAATCCTAGAAACCAAGTTCACCCGCGTATCAAAATGAATAAATAAATCATGGTCTGTCTTACCTTGGAGGTGACATCAATTCCAGTGATGAAACTGCCAGCCTTGTTTTCATATCTTCTGCTTGTGTCCTAACAGGAGGGGAAGAGTAAGAAATGCTGGCAGCAACTGACGTAAAATTCATGATAAAAACAGCTGATGCTTTTTGGATAGTCACGCTCCTGAGCAATCCTTCCCCCACGCTGACAACCCCTTACCCCGAGGAAGCCCATCGCCGTGCCTGCAGTAGCAATCACTACTCTAAGGAGAAGTCACTTCCAGATGAGGGCCTGTCCAAACCTCAAACAATCCCATCTACGGAAGTTATCACGTCAATGGAACTCTACAAGCTTTTGTGAAAAGCATCCAAGATGGGGCACCGTCACTCATCTCCCCGACCCAGCCCGGCCCGATCCATCAGGCCCGGCCACGAGGTAAACAGAGCACACGTCTTCATCAAAATGCAGAAAATCCAGACTCGCCCAGACCTACGGAAAACACAGCACAGGGCAACGAAAGGAGAGTGGGATTGGGAAACCCAGGCCTGAAAAGGCAGCTCTGACGTTCTCGGGCTACGTGACACTTTATGGTTCCGGTTCCGTTGGCCTCTCTGGGCCTACGTGTCCTCCATGGCATCTGCCCACCTTCCTGCCCGCTTACTGCTCTCATACTTGTGCCCATCTCAGAGCCTTCTGCTGACTGTTGCCCCTACTGGGGACACTTCCTTCCAGGTCTGCACACGGCTGGCTCCCTTGTGTCACTCAGCGTTTGGCTTAAACGTCCCTCTCTCAGAGGACTTCCCGGACCATCCCACCCCACGCAGCTTCCCGCTCCGCACACCCTCCCTGCCCTCTGCACTCGCGATGCCATTAACATGCTTTATTCTGGTCACGGCACTGACCACGACCAGAAATCACGTGCTTACGCTGTCCCCCAACTGAACATAAACTTCGGGAGGGCGTTTCATCGTGAGCAAGTGCCCAGGACCGTGCCTGGCACCTGGTGGGGGCTGCCAGAGGTGTGACACCGAATGAGTTCAGGGATGGCACAGACTTCACAACCGCGGTGACAGTGAAACGATATAATGTGGTCAACGGTGCAGGGACACTGTTCATTATTATTACCGGAGTCACTATCCTGTGCTGTCTAGAGGGATCCACTTTCACCTTTCCCCATCATTTCAGTTTAGAAGCAAGGCTTGCTGACGTGGTAACAAGTCCTTCCTTCGTCCTGGGTGAGCAAGGAGGGGCCGGAGAAGGGCCAGGCAGGCCTGAGACCGGCCCCCAGGAGAGGGCAACGGGCCACGAAACACAAGCAAAACGCCGCTCGCCGGGTGCTGAAAGGCGGGCCAGAGCCTCTGCGCATTCGGGGATGTTTTGGTTTCATGAAAGGTCAGGTGTCGGGGCCGCGGTGCGGGGGCCCCAGAGCAGTGGGGCTGCCAGATGACCCTCAGTCACCCCCTCCCCACCACACATACACACACACACACATGAGCTCCCGCTGCTGTCAGGCGCAGCCCGCCCGGAAGACACCCCGAGCCCCGCTGACCGGCACCGGCCCCCCGCCACCCGCTGCAGGACGCGCCCGGAGCCCCGGGTGCCGCGCCGCCGGCCGTGCCATCCGGGCCGCTCGCGGTTCGGTTCCCGCCCAGACAACCCAGCCCCTCCTCACTCACCCCGGGCACAGACGGGCTCGGAGGGGCGGGAAGGGGACGCCCTCAAGCCCCTGCAGCTCCCCCGCCTCCTGCAGCCCCTCAGCACCCATTTCCGGGCGCCCGGCGTCCTTTCTCTCGCTCCGGGTCTCTCCAGCCAGGCGCCCCCGCCCCCGCCCCCCGGGCGCTCGCTCCCCTCTCTCCTTCCCCCGACTCTCCCAGGGCCGGGCAGCCAGCCGCCTCCCCTTCCGGCCCGTCCAGGCGCGGGGCACTCGCTCGCCCGGCGACCTCCCCCTGGCCCCCCCGTACCGGGATCAGTTCTTTCAGCGAGCGCCGCACCGGCACCATCTCCAGCTCGCCCTCCTCCACCTCCATGGGCTCCGGCTCTCCACGCTCCATACCGGACTCCGCCTCAGGCGACGGGAGCCCCAGGGCCGGCCCCGCCGAGGCCTCCGCCTTCACCGACACTCGCAGGCCCCGTACGGCCGCCATCGCCGCCCGCCGGCCGCACCACTGAGAGCCCGCCCCGCACACCCGACGGCTAGAGCGCCGCCGCCACTGCCTCCGAGCAGCCGCCTCCGCTGCCTAGAGCGTCACCCGCTTCGCTAGAAGGCCCCCTGCAGCGCCGCGCCCCCTGGTGTCGGGAGGAACCCGGCGGGCTGCAGCAGGACCTGGGAAGGAGGAGGCGGGACCAATGGGGACGAGGGTGGGGCCTGTTGGAGGGGGCGGGGCATGGAAAAAATAGGTGTGGTCTGGATTTAGAAAATGCTTTAAACCTGTAATAAAAGCTAGCTTTACTGTGGTCATTATGTGCCAGTGACTATTTCAAGTGCTTCACTCCTACAACAGCCCTGTTAAGTAGGTACTGTTATTCCCATTTCACATGGGAAAAACTAAGGCACACAAATTTACCCAAGGTGACAGGCTATCCTATCCTATGTAATAAAAAGCTAATATGCAAATTGACTGAAGACTGGTCGCTATGGCATGCACTGACCACCAGGGGGCAGATGCTCAATGCAGGAGCTGCCCTCTGGTGGTCAGTGCACTCCCACAGGGGGAGCCCTGCTCAGCCAGAAGCCGGGCTCACGGCTGGTGAGTGCAGCAACAGTGGTGGGAGCCTTTCCTGCCTCTGTGGCAGCGCTAAGGATGTCTGACTGTTGGCTTAGGCCCACTCCCCGCAGTCGGACATCCCCCGAGGGCTCCCGGACTGTGAGAGGGTGCAGGCCAGGCTGAGGGAACCCCCTGAGTGCATGAATGTCATGCACCAGGCCTCTAGTCCTATCTAATAAAAGAGAAACATGGTAATTAGCCGTACCTCCGCTACCCTTCCCATTGGCTAATCAGGGCGATATGCAAATTAATTCCAGCCAAGATGGCGGCCGGCAGCCATGCACTGAAGCAAACAGGGAGGCTTGCTTGCTCCAGTGATGGAGGACTCCAACGTTCCCCGCCTGACTTGCCGGCCTCTCAGCTGCAACTCTAAGCAACTATGTTGCAAATATAGAAGCTAAACCAAACCCCAGAAACCTGCTTTAGTCAGCCCGGGCTTCAGCCAGCCGGACTGCAACATTGTATCAAATACAGAAGGTAAACAAAGGCCAGAAACCTGCTTTCAGCAGCCAGCAGCCAAGGCCTCAGAGCTAAAGCTGGTCCAGAATAAAAAAAAAGAAAAGAAAAAAAGGAGTGGTTGGGAGCTTCAGTCACCCGCCAGCCTGAAAACGGCCCTCAGCCCCTCAGCCAGACTGGCCAGGCACCCCAGTGGGGACCCCCACCCTGATCCAGGACACCCTTCAGGGCAAACCAGCCAGCCCCCACCCGTGCACCAGGCCTCTATTCTACATAGTAAAAGGGTAATATGCCACCCGGCACCGGGATCAGTGTGACAGGTGGCAGCGCCCCAACCCCCTGATCCGCCCTGCTCTGTGTGTGACAGGGGGCAGTGCCCCAACTCCCCTATTGGCCCTACTCTATGAGTGACAGGGGGGAGCTCCTCAAACCCCTGATTGGCCCTGCTCTGTGTGTGACAGGGGTGGCGCCGTAACCTCCCCATCGACCCTGCCTTGAGTGTGACAGGGGGTGGTGCCCCAACCCCCCAATCGGCCGTACCCTGAGCGTGACTAGGGGTGGCATCACAACCTCCCGATCCGCCCTGCTCTGTGCATGACAGGGGGCGGCACCCCAACTCCCCAATCAGCCCTGCTCTGAGCCCGACCAGGGGCTGCACCTAGGGATTTGGCCTGCTCTCTGCCACCCGGGAGCAGGCCTAAGCCAGCAGGTCGTTATCTCTTGAGCAGTCCCAGACTGCGAGAGGGCACAGGCCGGGCTGAGGGACCCCCTCTCACCCCCACCCCCAGTGCACAAATTTTTGTGTACCGGGCCTCTAGTATATATAATAAAAGGGTAATATGCAAATTGTCCCCTTGGCCGGGAATTCAACCAGGGGGTGGGGACAGCCTGCCAACCGCCCGGGGTCCCTCCCTCTGGCCAGCCCTACCCCCATCGGCCCTCCACACCCCGATCAGGGCCAGCCAGCCGTACCCTACCCGTGCACAAATTTGTGCACCAGGTCTCTAGTATAAGGGATAAAAACCTGAATCTGAGCCTAGGCAATCAGGCTCCAGAGCCCAGAATGAGCTTTGGTCTATGACCTCTGAGCAATCTGTAGGTTTACAGTGGACTTGCTTTACCAACCTATGTCTCTTTCAAGTCTCCCAATAATTGACCCATTTTACATACACAAAAATGGAGCTGCCCAAAGGCCAGAGCTTTCCTGACTCCCGAGGGCCAAAAACCATGGTTTCTGGCATGTTCTAACAAGAGCCTGGGGGGGGGCGCGGCGGGGAGGCGGTGTCTTTAGGCTCCCAGAGGGCTCCACTGGTCAGTTTTCGCTTTGAGTCCTGACTTTGCACCTTACACCCTATGTTACCTTGGGCTAGTCTGGCCCCTTTCTGGGCCTGTCTTCCCATCTCAGGAGGGTGTAGATGGGGCCCTAGGGTCTCAGAGGCCCTACCAGCTCTGACCATGGAGGAACAGTCAGCTATAAACCAAGGGAGAACATGACCAGCATCAGACACACCTGCGTTTCAAGGGGGCAGAGTCTGCCCCTTTTACCACGTGTGATCTTGGGCAAGCCGCTTAACCATCAGAACCTCATTGCCCTCAGCAGTCGTATGGGACAATGTTACCCACCCCCCAAAGGAGGTTGTGGAGGTTAAATAAGTGTAGCCACCAGTTCACAGTGGAACTTGACTTAGGTCTCTAAGTTGGTTGGCCATCGGTGACTTTGATGAAACCAAGGTGCATGAAGGAGAAGGTAGCTTAGAGATGGAATTTGAGGAAGTGTGGACAACTCTCTTAGAAATTTGTGACGATGGAGGTTAGGGGACAAAGAGGGTATTGAGGGTCTTCTAAAAGATTGGCTGAAATTGGCCACTCCCTCTCCTTTCTCTCACCCTCTCCCTTCCAGGGAGGAGGAGAATACATAATGGAACCTACCTCTCCTGGGATAACACAGGGGAAAATCATTGAAAGGTAACATGAGCTCCTATGGTGAAATCAAATGCTACCGGCGGACTGGTAACACGGTCCATTGGCCTGAGGGAGTGTCCTGCTGACTCAAGCAGAAGGACACTTTGATGCGATTTTAAATTGGACACCCACAAACCCACACCCCCAGTTCATGTCCTTGGACTACTTGCAGGTCGGTAGTTAAGGAAACGTTTCTACAGTTATAGAAAAGGCAGCTGACCCTGATGCAGGAGGAGCACCTGTGCTCTGCCCAACCCTACACAGTGAATGATTGAAAGGACTGCCTTCCCTCACTTCCTCCGCGTGACCTGCCCACTCAGCAGCATTGACACTGATGGTCACTCCCGGGTTCTTGAAACCACACACACTCCTGATGTGGTCACACGGGGTTTCCCTTTCACCTCCCAGGTGGCCCCTGCTCCAGTGCGTTTTCAGGTTCTTCCTCTTCCCCCTACATGAACAGTCCCGCAGGGCTCCATCCTGGGTCCTCTTTCTTCTCACCCCAGGCACACTCCCTAGGGCCTAGGCCATCTCATCACACCCATGGCTTCCAGCTCCACTGCCATCCCTACCCTGAAGACCTCCAGGTCTCCATCGCCAGTTCTCCCCTCTCCTCTGAGCTCCAGTCCATCTGTATAAATCAGCGGTTCTCAACCTGTGGGTCGCGACCCCTTTGGCGGTCGACCGACCCTTTCACAGGGATCGCCTAAGACCATCCTGCATATCAGATATTTACATTACGATTCAAAACAGTGGCAACATTACAGTTATGAAGTAGCAACGAAAATAATTTTATGGTTGGGTCACAACATGAGGAACTATATTTAAAGGGTCTGGTTTGGCTCAGTGGATAGAGCGTCAGCCTGCGGGCTCAAGGGTCCCGGGTTCAATTCCGGTCAAGGGCATGTACCTTGATTGTGGGCACATCCCCAGTGGGGAGTGTGCAGGAGGCAGGTGATCGATGTTTCTCTCTCATCGATATTTCTAACTCTCTGTCTCTCTCCCTTCCACTCTGTAAAAAATCAATAAAATATATATTTTTTAAATAAATAAATAAAGGGCCAGAAGGTTGAGAACCACTGGTCTAAATGCTTCCTGGACATCTTCCCTGGAATGTCTCAAGGCACCTCAGACAACCTACCTGAGACTCAGAATCCCCTTTTCAAGCCACATCCTTTCCTATGTTCCCGACTTCCCTGATCAGCATCATAGGCAACCCAGGTGTGCAAGCCTGGAAAGCGAGGAGCCACCCTGGACCCCTTCTTCTCCCACCCCCACAGCCAGGCCACTCATAATTCTTGTCTGGCCTCCCACATCTCTCTCATGTCCACCTGCTCCTCTCCATCCTCTCAGCTGCCACCCCTCAGCTTCTTTCCATCCCAGCCACCATCATGTCCCCTCTTGTCTGGACACTGCAGTGGCCTCCTCACTGGTTTCTCTGTTTCTCTCGTTCCTCCAGCCCCATCCCTCCCCTACACACTGTAGCCAGAGGGGTCTCTTCAGCACATTATCCAGCCCTGCCCTCCTCTCCAGCTTCATTTTGCCCTACTCTCCTCCTCACTCCCAGCATCACCACTTCAGTTCTTGGGAAGCACTATGTCCCTGCTAACCACAGGGCCCTTGCACAAGCTGGTCTCTCTACTTGGATTTTTCTTTCCTCCCCCTTGGCCTAGCTAGTTCTTCCTCAGCCTCAGATCTCAGCTGGAGCTTCCCTTTCTCTGGAAAGCCCCCTAACTATTCTCAGAGAGCCACCACCACAGGCCTTTCCTATAGAGTTGCTCATATCAGTTCCAGATCATCCATACATGTGCATGGCGATTTGGTTAATGTCTGACTCCTGTGATGGACTGTGAGCGCCATGAGAGCAGGAACAGTGTTGCAGTGGTTCTCAACCTTCCTAATGCCACGACCCTTTAATACAGTTCCTCATGTTGTGGTGACCCCCAACCATAAAATTATTTTCGTTGCTACTTCATAACTGTAATGTTGCTACTGTTATGAATCGTAATGTAAATATCTGATATGCAGAATGTATTTAAAGGGGTTGCGACCCACAGGTTGAGAACCGCTGGTTTAGTGTCTCAGTGCCTGGTTATAGAAGGCCCTGGGCAAATATTAAAAGGATGGATGGAGGATAGATGGATAGATGGGTGGATGGAGTACATATCAAAAGGAAATGAGACCTTTTCCCACATTCAATTTAGAAACAGGCACCAGATTTCTCCTCACCACCATCACCACCCTTACCAAATTCTAGACCAGAGCTAATCATGTCAACTATCACTGCTCATTAAAATCATCAACCTATAGGCCCTGAATCAAGACCAGTGGTTTTTTTGTAGCTGTTGGTTTCAAACAGGAGCCAAGAGCAATGTCTTCCTGTGGTTTGCTGGCCATTCAGGACCCAGTGGGAATGGCCAATTCAATTGGAAGAAACATAGTAAAAAAAAAAAAAAATCACCAACCTAGCGCACATACTCGCAGTGGGAAGATACATAAGTCCTGGAGATCTAATACACAGTACAGTGGTTATAAACAACAAAACTATTATAAACATTGAACTGGCTTAGAGACTAGATATTTTTTTAAAATATCTTTTTATTGATTTCAGAGAGAAAGGGAGAGGGAGAGAGAGATAGAAACATTAATGATGAGAGAAAATCATTGGTTAGCTGCCTCCTGCACACCCCTTTCTGAGGATGTGCCCTTGACTGGAATAGAACCTGGGACCCTTCATTCTGCAGGCTGATGCTCTATCCACTGAGTCAAACCTGCTAGGGCATGAGACTAGATATTAATTGTTTGTATCACTAAAAATTTTCATTATGTAACAAGACAGAGGTGTTGGGTGTTAGCTAATGTGACAGTGGCAATCATATTGCAATATATAAATGTATCAAGTCATACACCTTAAATTTATACAATGTTATATGTTAACTAGAGGCCCAGTGCACAAAAATTCATGCACTCAGGGGTCAGGGGGGTCCCTCAGCCCAGCCTGCGCCCTCTTCCAGTCTGGGAGTCCTCGGGGGATGTCCACCTGCTGGCTTAGGCCCGCTCCCCGGGGGATCGGGCCTAAGCTGGCAGTCAGACATCCCTCTGGCAGCCTGGGAGCCAGACTTATGGCTGAACAGCACTCCCCCTGTGGAAGGTGGCAGCTCCTGTATTGAGTGTCTGCTCCCTGGTGGTCAGTGCACATCATAGTGACCAGTCGTTCCCAGTTATTCCGCCGTTAGTGTCATTTTGCATATTACCCTTTTATTATATAGAAATATATCTCAATTGTAAAAATTTTAAAAATCACCTAGGAAGCTGAGGGGATTACCTGCTGTATAATTCTAACTATATGACATCCTGGAAGAGGCAAAACTACAGAGATGGTAAAAAAGATCAGAGATTGCCAGAGGATGGGGGTGGGATGGGGAGTGAGGGGTGGGAGGGAGGGAGGGATGAGCAGGTAGAGCACAGGGGATTCTTAGGGCAGTGAAATGATTCTTATGATACTGTAATGGTAGGTACACAGCATTACACATTTGTCACACCTAGAATATACAACACAAAGAGTGAACCCTAAAATAAACTGTGGCTTTAGTTAATAAGAATGTATCCGTGTCTGTTCATCAGTCGTAACAAAGTGCCACACTAATGGGAAACTGGTGGAGGGATTATATGGTAAGCATCTGTACTTTCCATTCATTTTTTCTATAAACCTAAAGCTGTTTCAAAAAATAAAGTCTATTAATTTTAAAAAATCCAGACACCCAGGCTACATCTCAGACCAACTAAATCAGGGTGGGGCCTAGGCATCAGGAATTTTTAAAAAAAACACTTTTACTGATTTGAGAGAGAGAGGAAGGGAAAGGGAAGAGAAACATTGATCCCTATGCACCCAGACTGGGGACCCAACCCACAACCTAAACATGTGCCCTGACTGGGAATTAAACCAGCAACCTTTCGGTGCACAGGACGCCGCCCAACCATCTGAGCCACACCGGCCAGGGCAGCATCAGGATTTTTAAAAGCTCCCTAGGGCCTAGGCGACGCTAGCAGGTAGCCAGGTCGATAACTACTGTTTAGGCTGAATTGGGAGGGGCAGACCACAGCGGGAGCCCTCTCTCAGCTTTGGGGTGGGTTCCCCGAGGAGGTGGGTGGATGTTGGCACAGATTGCCTGAAAGCAGGAGAGGAGTGCACCTGAGGGTAAGGGGTCCTCTCCCGGGAAAGCTCTGGCACCTTGAGGCTGGTGCCCTGGACTCTGGGAGGCCAAGACTGGAGTTTAACCAGCCCCTTCCTGTGTTCTAGTCCCGCACTGTTCTGGTTCCGTTTCTTCAGCACAGACCAAAGGACTGCTGAGGTCAAAGGGCACGCAATGTAGAGAGCATCGGCCAGTTGCATGAGCTGCGGCTAGAGCAAACAGTGACCAGTCCTGCTGGAGATGGGACAGTGAGCTGGGCAGTAACAGGGGACACAGCCAGTGCCGAGAGCATCTGAGAGAGAAGGCAGGAGGGCTGCCTCACAGTGGAAATCTGGGCCAGGCCGAGGAGCAGGAACAGAGGACCGGAGAAGGCCAGAGATGTGCAGGCCCAAGAAGGAGCTCACAAGGGATCCGGTGGGGAGAATGGGGTTCCCAGAGGGAAGGCCCCCTTCTTGTGGTTTTGCTGAGAGATGCTCTTCGATGGCCTTCATTGTGATGGAGCTGTGAGTGGGCAGATAGAAGCTGTGAAAGTTCTAATTCCTGGCCCCGATTCCAGTCTTGTAGGAGGTGGACCAGACGCCGGACCACATGCCCAGGGTGCCTCTGGGGCTGTGGACCAGGGAAGGCTACCTGGAGGAGGTGACTTGGAGAGAGTGGGGGCCTAGGCAGTAGGGAAGGCAGGCAGAGGGACTACAAAGCCAGATGCGCCAATGGCAAATTGGTCAGTCCAACCTGCGTGGGGACTGGCAGCTGCCCTGGAGGGCGAGCCTGGACCCAGACTTTATTTCCTGAGTCATCCTAGCTGGAGAAACAGAGTGTCTGAGACCCAGGTCTGTATGTGTATGGGGGAGGGGGCCAGGAGCAGGAAAGGGTCATTTAAGCTGTGGATGCCCAGGCCAGCAGGAGGCTGGAGCGGTGCAGGGAGTCCTTGCAAGCCAGGGACTGTCCTGCAGGTGAGACCAAAGGCAGATCCCTTCACTGGCTCTCCGGGGCCTCAGCTGGCCCCTCAAGCCCAGGCCTGCTCATTTGCCCAAGGAGAGGCTGTGTAGGTGTGCCAGCCTGTGTGTGTGGAGGAAGGGAGGGTGAGGAGTGTGGGAGGGGAGGGATGCCTCCGTAACCTGTGGGTGTTTATATGGGGCCCAGTATGTGTCAGAGTGTCCCTTTGGGAAAATCAGAACCCTCAGTGACCCTGACCGACCCTCTCACCTCTCCCCCAGGCTGAGACCTTATAGGATGATAGCGGGTGGGGAGCGCAGAGAGCAGGCAAAGGGCCTGTGGGGTCTTCCAGAGAGAGCAGCAGGGCTGCTGGCAGGGACCTCGGATGTCAGGCTGAGCCCTGTTGGGAGCACAGGTTTCTGAGGGCTGGGTGTGCTCAGGTGAGACCAGGATCACCTGGCAGCTGGAGAGGGTGGGCTGGAGAGCTGAGGACCAAGGCCAGGAGACCATGAGGAAGTGAGAGGTGGTGGGTCCCAGGTTGAGGGGCTGCAGTGGTGGGGAGCAAGTGGGTGTAAGAACCCACTCATCAGTTGTGGTGATTGGGGAGTTTCTGCCTCACCACCGGCACCCCTGCTGGAGAGACTTTCCCAGGATGCCCAGGGAGCGGGCAGCAGCAGCTCTGGCCTCCATCTCTCAGATGGGAAAGCCGGTCACCATGCCAGGCAGCCTCTGGCGTGGTCTCCTTCTGTTTGGTCTCCAGTGTCATCCAGCTGGAGCTCCACCGATGGGCAAACACGCGGCCTGTGCCGAACCCGCGGCCCCTGAGGCTGGTTCCGGGCAGCCCCAGGGCAGCACGTCCTTTGCTTTCCCTCGCTGAGTGCCCACGCTGTGCCAAGCACTGTGGCAGACGCTTGGCACAGGACTTGGTTTAGCCTCAAAGAACCCTGAGGAGGTGCTATGATCCGCATTCGATCGATAAGGAAACTGAGACTCCTCCAATGACTTGCCGAGGTCACACGACGATTAAATGGCAAAGCTGGATCCAAGTTCAAGGCTGTCTGACCTCAACGATGACTCTTTTCATCGTGGCCATGAGGGCCCTAGGATCAGCAGGAAGCTGTGGCGTCGAACAACCCCAGGCCAGTGCCCAAGGCTAAGGAGGCACAGGGAGGACATGGGGCCCACGTCACAGGGCTCCTGTAAGGCTCCACTGGGACTCCTGCCACACGGGGAGCAGACAGCCCCGAGGACCAGACCCCGGCGCCCCTGGGCCCCTGTGAAACAGGCCGGGTGCCCCACGAGCAGCCCATTGGCTCCCCAACACCCTGTTGTTCCAAGCAGGAGCCACAGGACTTGCTCAGCAGCCTGAGCCAACCCTCCTCCCTCCCTCTTCTCTTCTCCTTCCCCCTAGAGCCCCTCCCACCACGGTCCTGCTCAGACCTTCCCAGAAATGCAAGCACAGCCAGCTGGCGAGAAAACACACCCAGGAGCACAGAATACACACACAAAGTGCTGTTGTTTTAACTCAAGAAAGGGCTTTTAATGTTTTTAACTCACTTCCTGAGAAGTTAATGTTTATAACACTCTTATGGAGTTTATTCATCACTTGTGCTACGTTCAAAAACGATGCCAACCCAAACCCACGGTGGTGGGGTCAGCACGCCATCCCGGCTGTGACCTGGCCCACGAAGCCAGGCTCACCTTGGAGCTCTGCGAGGGCAAGTCCGATGGACATCACCCCCTTGAGGCCCCACCCGCCAGGCCCCAGCGCAGAGATGCTCAAGGAAAGCTTGCGGGTCGGTGACCGGCCTCCCACGAACTCTATGACAGTGTTCTTAAAAACAGTCCCGAACTGTTTCCTGGTTACAATGCCTTAGCGGAGAGGAGCCAGGGAGAAACGTGGACCCATTGATGACGGGCCACATGCTGCTCATAGTCTTAAATAGACATAGAAACTATATTACAGATGCATGTGCCAGTGCAAGACATGCGAGTGTGCTGTGCAGCGGATGGGCACGCACATGCGTGTGTGCGGAGGCGCGACGGACACCCACAGGCACGGAGATGCGCGGGAGGGACCCTCCTCCGGCCCGGCCTCCCTTCCTTCTCGGCACAAGTCCTCTTGCGAGATGAAACCCACGCCCGCCACTGGACCCCCTTGTTTGGCCACGTTTTCAGGGGAGGTATCTGATGAGTCCTGCTTTGCTTTCCTTTGGAGGCCAATCTCTTGAGCATTTGGTCAGCGAACACCACGCCATCAAGGAGTCCCACAGAGATGTCTGCCCCAGCCTGGCCGAGTCGACACACACAGTCCAGCCCTCCAGCTCGGGGCAGGCTGGATGGCGACTGTCCTGGGGTGAGGCAGTGGCGGAAGGCCTGCTGCTCCATGGCCGCCTGCCAGCATGCACACCCCACCAAGGGCCCACTCTAGGGCGGCCTTCACCGTGGGCAGCTTGTCCTTCAGCGTAGGAATGTGAGGGCAGCTTCTGGGCCAGATGGGGAGGCCAGTGTACGATTGGAGATTGGGTTCCAGTTACTTCAGCATCTGCAAGGCCACGGCCCTGTGAGTCCAGGGCTCTCAGGCCATTCGGCCCCTGGTGTCTCTTCTGCAGCCATGGCTCTGAGGAGCCACAGAGGGAGTGATGCGGGCAGGGAAGACGTGGTGTTCCTGGCTCAGGTCTCTGCTGAGAGTTGAATTCAGCCCTTTCTCTGGCTAGTGCTGGGTGTGAAACACAATCCAGCAAGGTCAGTTCAGCTCACCTGGCTGCACATAAGGGTGGGGTGCACTAGGAGCCACCCAAAGCTTTGGAGAGGTCATTGGCTGTTCCCAAGCTGGTCTTTGTAGCCCCTTGCCCCCATGTAAAAAACAAAAGTAAAAGACAACAGAACAAGAATCTGAATTCTCCAATACTGGCCCCTGCCCCAGTGAGGCCCCGGAACACCCATCAAAGACTCAGAGACTCCGTACCAGTGTTCTCAGCAGACTCGAGCTCTGGCAGCGTCCCCCCAAGGTGGCAGGGAACACCCCTCCATGTGCGTGGCAGCTGAGCCCAGCCTGCCCAGCCCCGGTGGGAGGTCTCTGCAGTGGTGGTAAGCCAGGCCTCCTCCTGCCATCTTGGTTGCTCGCCTCCTGCCTCTGGGCCTTGCCGACGAGCCACGTGGGGTTTCTAAGGCACCGAGCGTACCTACCTTCCCCACAACGTGGGTTCCACGGGGAGAGCCAAGACGAGGAGAAAGGCTCGAGGGAGCCCTGCCCACCAAACCCCAGATGACACATATTCCAATCCTGTCTCGGACACGCGCAGAGGTCATGCAGCATGACGGGGGGAGGGGAGCCAGGAGAGGGTCCACAGTCCCCAGCCCCCTGCCCGCAGGGGCGGCTGTCGGCATGAGTGCAGGGGCCTTTGGAGGCGCAGGATGAGCGTGTTGCTGGGTGGCCCTGGGCGCATGCAGGGGCTCAGGACGCAGCCTCATCTTCTTGGACACCAGGGAGCTCCGGGCTCTTGATGCCTTCACCACACCCGTCTTTCCTGTTCAGGGGATACAGGGGCAGAGGGACCTCAGGGATCAGAGCATACACTCAGAAAGGACACTCTCCCGCACACTCACAGGCACCCCAAGCTCGCCTTCCTGCGTCGTGGCCCCTTGCTGGTCTCCCTACCCCAAATCTTGGCTTACAACACTCCATGGCTCCCTACTGCCCAGAGATGAAGTCTGGAGCCTCACACGTTCTGACTTGGCTGACTTCCCTGCGCCCTCGCAGGCCTTCCACGTAGGCCTAGATCAGCCCCCACAGTCCTGAGCAGAGGGGCTTTGGTTTTACATTTTCTTTGTCTTGTGCACAGGTAGAGTAACCCGTCAATCTTGGGATGATGTCACACGTTCAACAGATTCCAGTATCTGATTTCCCCCCTAAGACCTTTCTTTTTAAAATGACTAATGAACGGGTTTTGATATCTTAAAAAAGGATCAATTCCATTTAACTTGACTGTAGAGCTTCAACTATTATCCCAAAGCATACAAAATAGAGTCAATCAAGGACAAATTTAAAACCTGCTTTTCAAAATTAAACTTGAGTCACAGAATTGCAGAATTTTATAGCTGGAGAGTATTAGGCCCAATACTTAATAAAGGGAACTGGCCTGTCTCCCCATTAGCATGGCTATAAAAGGACAATGATTCCCTTCCTCACTTGCAGTCCAGCCCTGGGCGAGGCATAGATTAGGTGGGTACAGGATGTCTTTAGCCTGTGACTGGCCTGTCCCACCACTAGGGGGCGCTGAGTCACAGGCACTGAGCTAGGGTGACCAGATGTCCAGGTTTGCTGGCATGGCTTTGACTATGTATGTAGTCCTGGCATAGTTAGTAATAGCTTCCTCTTTCACTCTCAGAAGCGGCTGCGCTGGATGCTAAGTATGTGATTCCTTGCACTAAGCCCAATTCCATCACCGAGGCCTGCAGACCTAGAGGAGCCAGAGAAGCCCTTCCCCAGGCCTGGCCAACTTACTGAAGAGACAAGGGAATGGGAAGTTCAGTGACACCGAGGCCTCTCCCAGACTCTACCCCTCACCCCTCACTGACCAGAAAGTTTGTCAAGAGGAGGAAAAGAGGTTGGTATATGGATATCCTTGAGGGTAAGCAACCTCTGGCAGGGAGCAGACACCAGCTTGTCCATGATGAGGGGACCGGCACTTCTAAAGGGCCCACTCATGAGAGGGCGGCCTGAAAGAGCCCTTGTCTGGGCACCTGGACAGCACAAGTGAACAGACTCCTTCCTGAGAGGCCGAGGTACCTGGACTGTGTCTGGCTCCCTCTGGGGAGCACGCCTTCCCCACACAGCAGGCTGGAGACACAGCTCCTCCTCCCTGCAGCTCCCTTCCCGGCCAGAGGAAGGCACCCGCGTCTCAGGGCCAAATGCGGGTCCAGGACCCTCGCCTGGCTTTCTGTCTGCAGGTCTGTGCGCAAACTCCAGTAGACCTTGTTGGCATCCCCAACTGACTTTTATTTTATTTTAGTGGGAGAAGGTAGACAAGCTGAAGACCAGGCTCTCGGAGGTTTGCGGAACTGCTTTTCTGACTTCTAGCAGGTGGTGACCGCACATGCCTGGTTCACAGTAGGGAGCCTTCAGCAAAGGAGGGTTCCTCTTCCCTGGCCCGGACAGCTGGCCTGCTCATGCTCACTTGCTGAACAAGCGTTTACAGAGCGCTGACCAGGCACAGGGCCTCCGCAATGGCTGGAGGGAGCATGGGCCACTCAGGAAAGCAGCCAGCACTGCCCCACGCCGGGAAGTCGGCAGAAGCTCCCTCCCTCCACAGCCGAGCCACCCTTCTATGAGGAGCAGACATGAGGCCTTGCTGCAAACCCTACCATGGGCTGAGGAAAGACGTGCAAACAGGGCACCTCGGAGGCCCAGCTGAGTCTCCCCCTGAGGAGACAGAGGGAAGCTAGGTAGACAGGGACCGGGACCAGGGAGGGGGAAGCAGAACCAGGGAACCCAGCTAGGCGGAGTTATTAAGACAGCCCAGCTGGGCGGAAAAGAAGGGCACATGCAGGAGACATATATAGATATTACTAAGACAGGCAGCTTGCAAATAACCAATCACAAGAATATTACTAAGGCAGAAGTCTTTGAAAGAACCCATCAGAAGCTAGCAAGCATGGATACAAAAGAGCGTGCAATTCCTCTCCCTCATTCTCCAGCATCCGAGGTTCCTGGCTCCGGTGCCATAAGCCACCTGGGACTCTACACATGGGACTAATAGACTTTAGTTGGCTTGGATGCTGAACTACACCCAACTGCAACATGGAATGGAAGCTCTGGACACTGGCCGGCTTTTGGAACCCCAGCTGTACCTTTTCCAGGACTGGCTTCTCTCAATAAACGTTGCTTCCACTAACCCCTTCTGTCTGCGAATCCATTCTTCAGTTTTGTGAGACAACAAACTCGACTCAAATCCCACATTTTGGTTTCAGCTCAGCCTCACAGCCCAGTGACAGTGAGAGTGGGAGGATGTGCCCCCACCCCGCCCCACCCCAGGGGGTGCCCTGCAAGTCTCAGCCCACCGGTACTTACAACAGTAAGTTTCCTGGGACAGACATGGAGCGCTCTTCCTTCCGTGCTTGGGGCTCAAACGGGTTCCCAAAGGAACGCTTCCTCAGCATAGACTTCACCAGGATCTAGGGAGGGCAGGTCAGTCAGCATGAGGAACACAGGCCCCCAAGCACCAGACCCACTGGCAGCCTCTGCTCGGAGGTGGGCCCTGCTGAGTGGGCAGAGAAAGGAAGAGTATTCCAGCAGAGGGAAGGATAAGGGCACGGAGGACGATGGTTGAGGGTGAATTCCGGGAATTGGTAGGAACCCGGTGCAACTGGTGCCTGGGGGGCTCAGAGGCCAGAAGGAGGCCTTGAGGGGCCTGGGATGTCCAGCTGAAAGTGGGGCTTTATCCTGAGGGCATGGGAAATGCCTCCTAGCTGAGGCGGGAAGGATGGGGTGAGGAGTGCTTGTGCCAGACAGCGCAGAGGAAGCTGTGCAGCGGCCTGAGGGACATGCCAGGAGAGACTGCTGCACCCTGGCTCTCCGACCCTGTCCCTCCTCCTGCCACAAGGACAGTTCCAGGAAAGCCAGCAGAACAGGGGCCTCCGGTAGCATTGGGGCTGGCCCGCCAGGCGGCCTTTTAAACCCCGACAGGGCCCAGCAGAGAGCTAGTCTCGGGCAATGGCCACGCCCTCCTCCCAGCACCCCTCACCCTCTTACCACTGTGGTCCAGCTGGGGATGAGCTTGACCGAGTTCTTCACCTCCTCCTCGGTCACCTCCACCACGCTGCAGTGCTCCTCCTCTGAGGGAAGGGGGTCCTCCCCGTTCTTGGTCACCCACGGGTGCAACTGCAAAGTCAGGAGGGCAGGGAGGGTCAGGGACACACGCACAGACACCCAGTGAGCAAAGGCCCATGGGCATTCCACCACCAACAGCCTTGAGAGAGCCCAATGCCCACAAACCCACAAGGCCTGGGGTAGGGCTCACCACAGGAGAAACTGAGGCCTATGGTTCTCCCACCTTGATGTCTGGCACCCCAATTCTCCTTTCGGGATTCTTGTCTAGCATCTTCAGGATCAGGTCCTTGAGCTCCTCGCTGACCTTTGGCCTAAAGAGAGGAAGGAAAGAGATGAGGGGAAATGGTTGATGAGGACCCTTTCCTTCCCACCTCTCCCTTCCCATCCTGCTTCTGGGGTTCCCTGATTAGCACCCCAGGGCAGAGACACACCCATCCCTCATTGCTCAGACAGCAGGGGGGCACCCCTAGGGATGCCCCTGGAATAATGTGAAGAGTCACTTTATAGGACATCAGACGCTGCCACTCAGCATCTTATCCTCTCCTCCACCTGGGAGGTGGCAGGGAAGATTCTCACATGATAGAGGAGACCGAGGCCCAGAGAGGTGAGCGGGTTAGCACATGGCTGCTTAGCAGGGAGGAGGGACTCAGGGGACAGGGGACCAGGACAGTCAGCCCCACATCAGCCTGGACTGTCTCTGCCCAAACTCTGGGCTTCTTTGCTACCATTCTTGGGGAGCCCATCCCTACAAGCCTGCAGAGAGGGAACCCACTCTTGGGACTGCTGGCCCCGGTGCCCTCTGCTGTCCTAGGTGCTGAATCCTGGCTGGGAGGACGCTGGCCTGGCAGGGGTCCTGCAGGAGCAGAGGCCCAGGAGACTGGCAATGGCAGGGAAGGGGCAGAATCCGATGCCTGGTGCTGCAGGGCAAGGAGGCTGTGTGGTGGCAGGACCCAGACATCCTGGAATGCCAGGGCCAGGGCGTGGCCTCTCCCTGTGGGCTCTGGGAAGCCTCGCAAAAAGCTGAAGATATGGTGAGATTTATTGTGCTTTATCAGGGTCAACCTGGCCTGACTGGTGGCTGGGCTGGATGGAGGCTGACAACAGGGAGACCCAGGCAGGCACCCAGGTGGCAATGCCGCTAAGCGATGGTAAGAGGGGGACTTTAGAGGACTTGGGGACCAGACAGGCAGTGGGCACAGGAGAGCAGAGGTCACTGAGGAAAACTCCTGGGTTGGCTTGTGACCTGCCTTGGGCACTTTGGGCAGATGGCAGGAGGGGCCTGAAGATGAGGAGCCTTGGTAGCCAACATCATTATCAGAAGAACTGTGGACGAGCAGGGCGGCCTCTCTATACAGTCTCTCTGGGCTCAGAGACCTCAGTCACAAAGGGAGGGAGAGGAGGGACTGGCTTCCAATCCCAGGCCCACTGATAACTTTCCCCCAGGACTCCACTTTTCCATCTGTGAAACGGGGCAGCACATTGGCATCTGGAAACCCCTGTCCACCTGTGGGGGAGGTGGGGGGAGGTTCCCTATGGGCCCAGGGTCTGCATGGGGGTGGTGCCCTGGCCCCCCTGGAGGCCTTCTGTGAAGGAGCAATGTGAATGTGTGACATGGTCACCCTGCCCCATTCCCAGCCTCAGAGCTCCATCTGCACAGGGACCCCTCCCACTAGATGTCTCAGAGGCCCTGAGCCAGTCCCACCTCCATCTGCTCAGGGCCCTCCCAGGAGCAGCACCCCCACCTCCAGATCTGCAGGCGGGGGTGGGGCCTTCAAAGGGCAAAAGCTCTGCTAAAGGCCTGCCTCCCTGGGGGTGGACAGGAGCCCCAGTGGCGGACTACTCACTCCTCAGGAAACACCACGTCCTCATTCTTGATCTTCCTGTGCAGGGCCAGGATGTAGTCATCGATGAACGGGCACTGGGGTGAAGAAGCAGATGAAGGATGTAGGCCCAGAGCCTTAATGCGTGCTGGAGACCGGCCCCATCTCTCTAGGACCCCTTAGTCGGGAGGAACCTCATCTAACTTTGGTCCAGGGCCTGGCACACAGCAGGTGCTCAACAAACACTGACTGACCAAATCAGTCACTGAGGAAACCGCGAGGCTGGGTGTACCCATCAGGTACAGCTGCCAGCAGGGAGGCCGCCACTCCGAGGCCTGGGATCTGGGAACATGCTCACTGAGGTTCCCTCCTGCCCCTCAGTGCGGTCACTAGAGCGGGAGCACCTGGGGACAGGGATCTCGGCCAAATCAGTGTCGGGTGTCCCCAAGGCCCAGCCTGACCCAGAGCAGGAGTCAAAACCGATTGGTTGAATGGATGACCAACTGAGTGAATGTGTGTAAATGAATGGCATCGAGGGACCGGACCCGGAGCACTCGGCTGGAGCGGTGGCGACACCACCATCCATCCCTGCCTTCGGGGTGTCTGCTGTCCCAGGACGCCTACACATGAATCCCCTCCCAAGGGGATAAGAGAAAAACAGAAAAAGCCTCTTTTCCCTCGGTCTTCTCTGAGACCAGTGGCCCCTTTCAAATGTCAGGTCACTTTAGCACACAGAGGAAGGGCCTGCTCCTGTCAGCCACCCTGGTTTGGCTGGGCCCAGCCCATGGCACCAGCCTACCCAGCACTCACCTTCCCATAGACAAAGCAGTACAGCGTGACCCCCGTGGCCCACACATCCAAGGCCTAGAAAGAAAACAGCTCCCATCAGTCCTCCCAGAATGAACCAACACCCCTTGCCTGCCAGTTCCGGTGGGCTGTGGGAGAGGGCGTGCAGGGAACCTCCTTCCTCAGTCATGTAGTCACTCAGCAAACACTCCCAGGCCCTGGCTCCCTGCCCGACTCTGTGCTGAGCCCTGGGGCACAGGGATGACCAGAACAGGACCCTGGCCTTCAGGGATTCTAAGTTTCTTTGGAACAGGCCCAAACTAGATACATTTTCAACTCAACAGGTGCAAACCTCTTTTACCTCTAGGTCACATTTGCTGTACCCATCACACAGAAGCGGCCGGAAACGATGGTGTATCGAACTTACACATGCTAAACCAGCTCATCATCCCTCGTCCTGATGATCCACTGGAGAAGCCACCATATGCCTTCTTTCGGACCCCAGAAACAGCCCTGCCCAGGCCGAGGGCCAGTCCATAACTCCCCCAGCTCCCCCACACTCTGGTTCTAGCATGTGCTCTCGCCGTTTCCCCTTCTGGAACCCCACCTCCTCTCCTGGTATCCGCTTTATCTCGTATGGGAGTATATTCTCAAATCTCTACCTACATATTCTCGCTAC
The DNA here is from genome assembly GCF_028538775.1 of Myotis yumanensis. Lineage (NCBI taxonomy): Eukaryota > Metazoa > Chordata > Mammalia > Chiroptera > Vespertilionidae > Myotis > Myotis yumanensis. The sequence goes on along the minus strand of NW_027223767.1, from coordinate 16,645,881 downwards.
AGATGCCTCATCTGAATCCAATCCAGGAACACAAACAAACGCAAACTGACATCATTCTACAAAGTAACAGGCCTGTTCTCTTCAAAATGTCAAGGTCAGGGGAGAGAGAGAAGCCAAGCTCTTCCAGATGAAAGGACACCAGGGATGTGACAAGTGGATTAAGCAACGGGCTCTGGATCCGGCCCTGAACCAGAGGAAGACAGGGCTCTGAGGACAGTATCGGGACAAGTGGTGAAATCTGAACAAGGCTGATTAGATAACAGTCTTTCATCAGTGATACATTCCCTAATTTTGATCATTGTACTGAGGTTATATAAGAGAATGTCCTTGTTGTTTTTTTTTTTTTTTAATTCGCTGAGGTTTTTAACAATAAAGGAGGAGGAGGACTCCAACTTAACTCTCCAATGGTTCAGAAGAATGTCATACGCTTACACATAAACACAGGGAGAGTGGTGAAAAGGTATATAGGACAAAATGTCAGTAACTGGTGAATCTGGATATATATATATATATATATATATATATAATTTCTTATATTTTTTTTCAGTAAATTTGGAATTATATCAAAATTGAAAATTAGCCCAGTTGGCATGGCTCAGTGGATTGAGCGTCCTCCCATGCCAAGAGGTTGCTGGTTCAATTCCCAGTCAGGGCACATGCCCAGGTTGCAGACTCGATCCCCAGTGGGGGGCATGCAGGAAGCAGCTGATTGATGTTCCTATCTCCTTTCCCTCTCCCTTCCTCTCTCTCTAAAACAAATCAATAAAAACATATTTTTAAAAAATTGAAAATTAAAAATTAAAAAAGAATCTCTATTTATACCCCTGACTTCTCTCTTGAGCTCCACACCCACACCCCACACAGGCATCCACATGCCTCCTTGGCAGGATGGGGGGTGCAGGGGGGGAAGCCATCATTCCACAGGTGAGAACAGGCATGTGCGGGGGACACGGGGAACTGCAGCCCCTGCTCAGAAAGCTTTGCCCACTGCCTCTCACTCAGGAGAAAACCTGAACTTCCAGGCCTCGCACTGCCCAAGCCCCACCGTGCCCCAAGCCTGTGCCCCCATGTTCTCTGGGCCCCACCTCCTCCTCAAATCCTCCCCATTCTTCAAAGCCTAGTTCAAACCCTGCCACCTCCAGAAGGGCAGAGAGCTGGGCTGTCTGGGCTCTGCCTGCTCCAGAGCCCCGTCCAGAACTCAGCACAGAGCAGCTGGCAGGGGCGCCTTGGGGACATTTTGCTGGAACACGAGAGGAGGCCGAAGTTGGGGCGTTTGTCAGACTCTAGGCAGAGGTAATTATGAAGGAAGGGACTGTGTTCGGTGTTCACACCCGAGATACAGGACACGGGCATCCTCAGCTTGGAAATGAGGCCTCACTGCAAACTACCCCACCCCTTCACCTGAACCCCAACTCAGCCCAGGCCCTGGGAGCCACCTTCCCGCTGAAGCTCTGGCCGGTATCGGAGATGGCCTCGGGGGCCATGAACGCCGGGGTGCCGGCCGTGCTGGACAGCTGGGCGTCGTTCCCCTCAAACTGGTTGCTGACGCCGAAGTCGGCGATCTTCACGTGCCCGTCGTCCCCCAGGAGCAGGTTGGATGGCTTGATGTCCCTGTGGACGATCTTCTGGCAGTGCACTGCGGAGAGAGGCAGCTGGAGCGCCGGCCGGGACCGCAGCCCAGGCCGTGGTCCAAACCCGCCGCCCGGCCAGGGAAGCCTGTCTCAAGGCAGCTAAGAAGGCGCCCACACACACTCCTCTCAGGGGGACCCCAGAAGAGGACTCCAGGGCCCTCTGCTCTGCTCTGCAGAGAAGGCACTGAGGCCGGGCCAGGCGGTCCAGACCTAGGACTGGACTCTTAGGGGCCTTGGGACTCCAAGTCCAGTGCTCTCTCCATGGCGATCAAGGCACCTGTTACTGAGGGGCAGGTCAGAGGAAACTGGGGGAGGGGAGTGCACGGGCCATCCCTGGCTCTCCCAGAGATGACGTGGGTACAGTCTGCAGGCCCAAAGCCTATCAGGCTTCCCCAGTCCCATCCCCCACCCAGACGGACAGAGATGCTCCTGCTCCTTGGACTCGGGGTGGGATTGCAGGGCATCCTGCAGAGGCACTGCCTGAGCCCTATGGACTCTGGGCTGAAGGAGATCCAGGGAAGGGGGCATCCCAGGCCTTGGGCCTACAGGATGCACATGGCCAAGTAAGGGTCAGCCTTCGCTAGCAGGCTGGGAACTCTTCCTGCTTCTTGGGCTCAGCACTGCTGGGAAGAGACAGGCAGCTCAGGCGGGGAGAAGGCACTGACCCCGCCCCACTGCCATGCACTGTAGGCTCCCTCCTCAGCAAACACCTTCCCCTGGACAGACCCAGGATGCTGGGAAGGAGGAAAGATGGAGAGGGAAACAGGAGAGGGGAGCAGAGGAGGGGAGGAAGGCTGGGGGCCAAGGGAACGAGTGAATGAGGGTTCTATAACAACAACACCAATGGTCCTGCAGTGATGGTACCAGATGAGCACAGGGATGTGACACACACCTATCCGTCTCAAGAGGCTGTGTATTTGACCATGGAAAGTGTCTCAAATTCTTATCTCAAACCCTGGCCTCCCCCCTGAATGCCAGGCTCTCTGTCCACATGGATATCCAGTAGACAGCTCAATCTTTCTCAAGAAGACGTCTAATCCAGAACTCCATTTCTCTGTCGGGAACCCCCACCACCGTCACCGCCAAACAAACAGAACAGAAAACCCCTGCTCCTCGGCTAGTCTTTTCCTTTCTGTTAACAGCGTGTCGCCCGTTGCTCAGGTCTCTCTCTCTCAGACCCCACAGCCAACTCATCAGCAAGTCCCACGGACCCAACTCTAAGATCTATTCCAGATCCAGCTGCTCTCACAGCTACATCACTGAATTTGCTCCATCTGTAAGCATCAGGCTGGACGCTCCCGCCAGAGCCTTCCTGGGCTGCCTCAAGTCTGCCTTCGAGGGACCAGAAACATGAGGCCGTCCTCAGCACCCCGAGCCTCCACTCGCCTGCCTGTCAGCCCCTGGTGCTCACCCATCCACCCAGGAAGCCCTTCACCTTCATTAGCTGGGTATTGATGAGGCTTTGCCCAAAAGTCAGGTGGGATTCGCTTATTTTTGTTTGTTTGTTTGTTTTGGGGGGAGTTGTTGAGGGGAAAAGAGGGTGGGAGATAGATCCTCAACTGAGAAGAAAGTCCCAGGATAGGGAAGGGGCGGAGGCCAAGCTGGTGCACCCACCAATGACCACGCCCAGAGCAAAAATGCCCCCTGCCTAGACCTCAAGGCCCTTGCTAGGGACTTTCGGCAAAGCCTTCCTCTCTCTGTGCCTCAGTTTCCCCATATGTACAAAGAGAATATTAATCTGGGGGCATCAGAGTGGCCCAAATGCGATAAAGACAGTCCTGGTTCCTGTCACCTCTGCTGGGCTCTCATCCTGTCTTCCCAGGGCAAGGATATGCTCCTGACAAACCAAGCTAAGATCTTAGAGAGAGGGGCCCCACTCCTGCTCCCCAAACCAGGCCAGAAGCCCAGGTGTCTGGGGGCCCTCCCCAGGACTGGTGCTGGCCACCCCACCTCCTTCCTGTCTCCTTCCACTGCCACTGCCCTAATCCAGGACTCACCATCTGTCACTTGGCTGTGCAAACAGCCTCGTCCCTAACCAGCTGGCCGCCTCTCGCCCTTTAGCCAGCCACCAGGCAGCTGCTGGACAGAGCTTTCTAAGGTGTCACCCTATCACGCCTCCCTGCTCCTCAAAGCCTCCGAGCTCACAACACAACAGCACGAAGTCAGGAACGTCCTCTGTGGAGGCATTCCCGGCCCTCATGCCTCAACCAGACTGAACTTCTTCCCATCCTCCAAGAGTCCACGCCCACCCGCTCTGTGCCTCTGCCCACCCAGTTCTCTCTGCCTGCTGTATTTCTCCCACCATCCCGCAAGCCTGGCCAACGAACTCCTACTCATCCTTCAGGACCCTGGTCCCAAGTAGCATCCTCCAAGAAGCCTCCCTCGGCCCTCAGTGCTCTGACAGCCCCATGCCTACCCAGCTCTGGCAGGCACTGCACTGTGTCATCTGCCTGCTTAGATCCCTGTCCCTGCTACTGGGCATGAGATCCTTGTCAACTCCCTGCCCCCAGCTATCACTCAGTAGATACTCATAAGTGAGTGAATACGTAGGAATAAAGGGACTTGGAGATAGAGGCTAAGATAACATCCTCCCTCCTGAGCTCTTGTCTCGTGGGGCCCCTCACAGTAAACCCACACTGCCACCACCCACAGGCTCCACGACAGCACAGGCTCCAAGCGGCTGGACGTACATCTCTTCCTTCCCACCCCTCTTGAGGCCCTGGAGAGAGGCTGAGCGTGGCTAAGAACTCAGCAGGGGAGAGAGCCAGACAGAACACCCAAGGCGCAGAGTCACTTGATGATGACCAGGCACCAGGAAGGACCCCATCCCCCTACCAATGGTCAGCAAACTGCAGCCCCTTGAGTGTGGCTCTTCCACAAAATACTATGTGCGGGCGTGCACGTTCAGTGCGATTGAAACTTCGTGGCCACACTCAAGGGGCCAAAGAGCCGCAGTTTGCCGACCACTGCCCTAGCCTTTTAGGAGGTTTAGGCCTCGCCCCCAGGTCCATGGTCCCATCCCCAACTGAAGCTGATTGGCAGATCGGCACTGACTGACAACACAGGCTCAGAGCCTTCTCAGCCTGGGCTCCGCCCCCTCCGGTGTCTCCCACCCCTGTCCCCTGTCCCCTGCCCCCTGTCCCCATCCCCAGTCCCCAGTCCTAGGCGGGAGGCAGGCGGCCCCTCACTCACAGTACTCAAGGCCCAGGATGATGTCCCTCAGGTAGAGGCGAGCTTGCTCCTCCGCGAAGGGCTTGTCGCAGGGCACCTCCATGACCGGCCTGTGGAGGGAGGGGCGAGGGGAGTTCAGCCGAAGCAGGTTGAGTGGAGGCAAGCAGCAGGGGAAGGGGAACCAGGGCGGGGACCTTCAGGCCACCTGAGACCTCCCAGGAGCCCTCTATCCTCAAATGGGTCCCCAGAACCTAAGATATTAGCTTTTTCCTCCCATACGTGATACAAATTTAGAAATACACATAGACACAAATATCCCTTCAGATCACTGTCATTTTAAATTAGCTTTATCTTAATTTCTGATGGGCGATAATCCTTCTTCTAAGTACTTTATTACCTATAATCAGACAGTGGTAAAGATGCCACATAGAGCCATCTTTTTCACACTGCAGGTCCAGACCCAATATAGAGCCATGAAATCAATTTAGTGGGTGACTACCCCAAGCTGAACCCTGACACTGCTTTTTTCCTAATGAAGTAGAATATATCCGAGTAGATCATGTGTAATATGGACATGCGCTGTTTTGTAAAACTTTGGTTTCAGTGACAGATGCAAATGGCAGTGTGAACCATGCTTCTCCCTTTGAATGGAGGTCAAAAACATTTGCAAGGCCCTGAGCAAGCAGCTCAATTGGTTAGAGTGTCATCCGGACACACCAAGGTTGCAGGTTTGATCCCCGGGCAGGGCACATACGAGAATCAACCAATGAATGCATAAATAAGTGGAACAACAAATCAATGTCTCTCTCTCAAATCAATAAATTACAAAACACACACATTTGAAAGCCTCCGAGTCTGAAAGGGACACCACGGCCTGTCTCCTCCCCAATAGGTCTTTAGAAGTCCCCCAGCAGAGAGACAAGTTATAGCCTGGATTCAAGGCCTCAGCAATCAGGGCTTCCAGTCCACCCAGGCCCATGGCCACTGTTCCGTGTCTGCTGCTTTGCAAACATCCCGAGACGGCCGAAGAAGGCAGACGGAGTGAGACCCCTGGGTTTCATCAGTGACTTGCTGTGTGGTGCTGGGCAAGCCCCTTACCGCTCTGAACCTCAGCTTCCCCTCTTGTAAACGGGAGTGAATGGAGTCCCACCCACCCAACTCACAAGCTTAACAAGCCGCAGGAACTGCTTGCAATTTGAATACAGGTAAGAGAGGTAGGAGTTGAGTCCCTTCTCTACACTTTTGCTTGAGAAACACTCCGTTCTCCTCCTCTTCCATCAAAATCTTCTTTCCAGTTCTTCCAGGCCTGGTTCAAAACACACCCCTCTTCCAGAGGCCTCCCTGGCTACACGACTCCGGCCTCACTGACCTCTTTCAAAGACCTGCCCTCTTGGTCTCTCATCCCCACCGCCCAGCCCAGAGCTTCCCAAAGCAGGGCCCGGGCCTCTGCCTTCTCCCAGAGCAGCTGACCCTAGGACTAGGGACACAGGAAGGGAAAGGAAGGCCTGGGTGAAACTTGACCTGCCTGATCGGAATGGGGAACTCACCCCTTTCTCAGGAGGTCAAACACTGAAAGAAAAGAAAAGAAAAGAAGGTAAGGTGCAGCCAGGCTGGCAGAGCAGGGGATGCCAAGGCCCCTCCCTGCTCTGGAGGGTGAAGGAGGGGGCAGGCAACCAGGCATCCTTGCGGGAGGGACAGGACAGGGGTCCCACGGTATCAGAGGAGGTAAATGGGTAAGAGTGGGGTCTACTATGGACCTGCCTCATCTGATACAGCGTGGACCCCTTTCACGGGGCAAGGGTGGGGTAACTGAGGCCCAGAAGGGGCAGAAATTTTCCTAAAGGTCATAACAGATAGGCAGGTAGGAGAGGGAGTGGAGCCTAAGCCTTGGCCTCTCATTTGTAAGCCAGTGTTCATTCCTTCTGCCCCTTTTCCTGTGGCCTCCAGAGCCCAACCACGAATCAGGCACCGGGAACTTAATTTAACAACAACATTAGCATTCACAGTGAGTACGTCTTCTCGCATGTAATGACTCATTCACTCCTCACATCAACCCCATGTGGCAGATACCACTATTACCCCCATTTTACAGGTGAGGAAACTGAGGCACAGAGCTATCAGACAGGGTCTGGGAACCCACATCAGGGAGCCTGCTTCTTGTGTCTACTCAACCCATTGTCTCTCTGGTCAGCAGAGTGGGCACTTGGAAATATCTGTTGGACTCAAACTGGATATTCTGAGCCTGGTTCAGCAGGGCTGGGCAAGGGGACCCAGGGCCGGAGAGTGTGTATTTCCTCCCTGGCCCCCTGAAGGCCATTGTATCCCCGAGGAGCCCCTGGACCGACCCCAGGTAAGCTGCTTTGGGAATGAGTTGGGTCACTCACCCAAATAGAGATTGTCCTCAGCTGGGTCATCCAGGACCTGGTCAGGGGGAGCAGACGTGGGGGTAGGGCTTGAGGAGGCCTGGGGTGGAAGTGCCAAGCCTCCTTGTCCTCCCAGCCCCGGGCCCCCCAGGATACTTTGCCGCTATCCACCGACAGATGAGGCCTCAGGAATCACCGACGCTCACCCTCAGGGAGACCGCGAGAACATCCCAGACCAGCCTGAACTGGCGCCTGAAGCCTCCCTGCCGTCCCTGCCCCAAGTCTGGCTGTGTCCTTGGAGGCCTCAGCCACACGTGTCTCTCGGCAGGATCCCTGGGTCTGTGCTCTACACGACTCGGGCACAGGTACCCACCCGCTCACCATCACCTCCTACCTCGATCAGCTTCACCACATTCACGTGGTCCAGCTTCTTCAGGATGGCGATCTCCTGGTACACCCGGTCCAGGGGCAGCAGCTGCTTGGCTGGTCCTCCCTGGGCAGCCTGGGACCCTCTCGGGGGAGGGCGACCTGTGGCCAGGAAGAGGAGGCAAGCCCGTTGCAGGAGTCTGGGCCCCCCTGTCGCCTCGCAACCAGCCTCAAGCAAAAACTTGCAAGACCATGGTCTTGTCGCCCACACACCAAGCATATGCCCACCACCAGACCTTTGCTCATGTTGTCCCTCCTCCACTCCCAGTCCCACCAAAAACTAGCTAGGGGGCTGAGGTCTCCTTCTCCTCTGTCCCCCCCCCCCCGCCCCACCGCACCCTCCAACTCACGCCCCAGCTAGGGGCCCCCAAGCACAGGGCCCAATAGATACATACGTGGAAAGCCATACTGCTTTAGTAACTTCTTTTTGGAAAGGACTTTCATTGCCTAAGGAGGGAGGGGTAGGCATGTCACTTGTGTGCAGCCACCAGGGGGCAGTACAGGCCGGTCACATGTGGCACCTGTCATGCCACTAAGGGTGTGGTTGGAGTGGTTAAGCTGGTGAGGAAGTGGCCACATCTGAGTCTAGGCCTGACCCTTCTCCAAAATGCCCTTCTGGAGCTCTGCCCTCAGAGGTATCAGCCTCTGATTGCATGTTACCAGGGTCAAGAAGGTCACTTCCTTTGCATACCCCTAGGGACAGGGAGTTCCCTCCCTTCAGAGACAGGGTCGTCCTCTGTCTTCCCAGCACAGCGTCTGCCCACCCCCCAGGTTTCCAGGGCCGGGCTTGGGCAACACCCCCCTCCTATCCCTAGACTCACATAGTGCCTGTCTTCACTTTCGTTATAGGCCAGCCTCACCACGCCGTAGGCACCCTGCGAATAGGCACAGGTCAGCCCCGCCTGGGCAGAGCAGCCTCCCCCAGGGCCGGTTCAGGCCAAGGGGAGCCCCAACAGCTCTGGCCCCCTCCTCCTGCATCCCATCTCCACTCCCACCACCAACGGGCTTACATTTCAGGCCTGCCTTGGTAACTGACCCTGCCTGGCTCAATGCAGCTCCATGCCTCCCCCAGTCCCTCCTAGTCTTCCATCAAAACCCTGGGGAGCCCTGGCCAGTGTGGCTCAGTGGGTTGAGGATCATCTCATGTACTGAGAGGTCGCCAGTGTGATTCCCGGTCAGGGCATATGCCCAGGTTATGGGCTCAATCCCTGGGGGGGTGGGGGGGACATGCAGGAGGCAGCCAATCAATGTTTTTTTTTCTCTCTCTCCCTTTCTAAAAAAATCAATAAAAACATATTTTAAAAAAACCCACAACTTTGGGGAGTCAGGAATCAGGACTCATCTCCCATCAGCCCCACCCACACCAGTCATTTCCTACAGGAGACAGAATTTTCCTCACTCCCAGGCCTGGGCCTTCCTGTCTCTGCCTCACATTCCCAGAGGAGAAGGGGCTGCACCAAGCAGAGCATCCTGACAGCCTGCCTGCAAAATCCCAAACTAAATTCCCGCTGCTCCTGACCAGCCCCAGTCCTACCTTGCCAATCTCACTCTGCAGCTTGTACTGGTTCAACTGCACACAGTCCTGGGGGGGAGAGGAAGCATCAGGTAAAGCTTGATCCAGAGGCAGCATTGTTCTCACCTCGGGATCCTGTTCAGGGATCAATCCGGGCCCCAGGCCCCTTACTCCCAGACCCCAGGGGGTTTCAGCAACATTTCAAGTTGGGGTGGGGGAAACTTGGTGGTGACAAGACCACCAAGAGTGACAAGAAGCCTCATGAATGGGGAGCCTGGCTAAGGAAAAATGCACTGATTCCTGCCTGGAAGCTGAGGTCTGGGAGACCCAAGTCTGTAAGAAAGCCATGAGCAAGCATTTCCAGAGGCGCTGGATGTGAGGTCTAGATTACACGAACAAGGATGAGAAGAGCGATGAGAGACCGGAGCCCTTGCTCAGGCATAAAAGGCTCAGCCTCTGAAGGCTATAGATTGCTCCATACTCAGGTTCACGTTTAGACCTAAGTGGCAAGGACAGAGCCAGGGGGAGCCCGGAGGCTGGCAGCATGCTGGCAGCTTCTGAGTCAGAGTAGACTCGAGGAGGCAGGATTCGAGGTGGGGTTCAAGCTGGGGAAGTCTTGGGGTGGGAGGACACTGTGTCTGTCCTCAAATCTCTAAGAGGACTTCTTGGGGGACAAGGGCGGGTTTCCTTCCAAAGTCCGGGTGGGGTTGGGAATGGTGGGATGTATAGGATGCAGAGGTCGGGTCAGTTGGAGGTTCCCTGGGTGGGAAGAGGCCTTATTGTGAGGTAGTGAGCTCCTCAACTCCGAGAGTATGCAAACCAAAAGCTACAACAGGGATAGGAAGAGAAAGGGTCTTCACTGAGGACTACTGAGAAGTTCATGAGCACCCCCTAGCTCTGCCCCACCCACCAACCTCTGCATCCGAGATGGCCACGCGGTGGGACTCGATGGTGGGCCTCCGCCAGGCCCGTGGGGAGATGTGGCTGGCAGGCCCCGTGGTGTAAGGCCCAGCCTGGGCCTCCAGGCAGCTTCCTGCTGGCCGCTCCTGCAGAGACAGCTTCCTGGTGGAGAGGCTGGGTCGGGGTAGGGGGAGTCCTGAAGCACTGCTGGGGATCATGGAGGCAGCTCTGGCCCGTGGTGGGGGTTCCACACCGTTCCTGGCAGGCCCCGGGCCACCATCTGCCTCCTCCAAGCGGGCCACATCGATGGCTGCCACTCGCTCCACCAGCTCTGCCCGAGGATCCTGGCAGCAGACCGCTGGGCCCCCCTCCATCGCCACGGTCAAGGGGGTCCTCCGTGCAGCCTTATTGGGAACCTGAGAAATGAGGGCAGAAAGGGCTTCAACTCTGGCCATGGAGCAAGGAGGTCAGAATTCTAGGCCCTTCTCCCATTGTGGCCACAACCCTATGAGTCCCACCTCCATGCCTTTGTTCTGCCTATTCCCTCTGCCTGGGTTGCCAGTAGCCAATCTTGGACCCGTCCCTACTAACTGGAGGATTTCCAGGAACTCATCTGGCTCTGCTGCACACCAGCCCTCTAGACCTCAGTATTCCCATCCATAAAACAGGCACATTTATGTCTGCCTTGCTGGCTACACAGGGAAGCAGGGAGAATCTGATGATCTGGAGTCAGAACAGACAGACACGGGCAGAACACGGGAGGCCCAGCAGCTTTGGGAGAAACAGAGTACAGGGTCAGCTGAGGCCGGCATCCAGCAGACAGCCCAGTGACTCACCAGCCTCACCCCTCGACAGTAGACAGTGGAGCATTCCAAGGCTGCTGCCTGGAAGCTGAGCTGGGCGCTGGTAACGCAGAGGCCTCCCTGGTGCTCCAGGCCCATGCACCTCCTGCACCTCCTCCTCCGGGGAGGCCTCTTTGATATTCGAGCCCCTGACCCCCACCCCTCTCACTGCTTCCAGGAAGATTTCCCAGGGGCTCCCAGGGCCACAGGGCAAGTCTCCCATTACTCCCAGCAGAGCCTGCAGCCCAGGACAGGGTCCATCAGGGCAGGGGCTGCTGCTTTGGGGGCTGTCCAGAGAATTCACTTGCTTTTCCAGTGTATTTGTGTGGCCACAGTGTATGCCACATCTGTTCAGGCTGAGATGCTCCCCCTGGCCTGGCCTCACACCCTCCCTGGCCCTAGGGCAGTCTGAGCCCCAACCCAGGCCAGAGGCCAAGAACTTGAACCCCGAATCCACCTCCAACCTCCAGCCCTAGCCCTTACCCTTGCCCACAGTGCTGGGCTGAAGCTGGACCCCAAGCTGAACGCCCGACACTCAGGCTGGGGCTCCATTTCCTCCTCGGCCAAGCACTGGCCCCACCCCAGCTCGATGCCCCACCCCCTTCCTGGGCCAAACTAGGCATCTTCTCAAGAATAGGAAGTGAGTGACCCCTGACCCTCTGCCCTTCCTGTCTGGTGGTAACTTCCTCTGACCCAGTAGAGCAACTGGAGAACACGGTCTGTTTCACCCCCTCGTTCCCCCGTCACCTTGCTTTGACAGCTGTCAAGGAGGCAGGGCTCACTGGAGTCCTCTGGCCACAGAGGAGCCCGGGCTGGCTTCCAGTCCCACTAGCCAAGCTCCTGTGGGGCCGTGGGCAGGCTCCTTCCTGACTCAGAGCCTCAGTCTCCCCATCTGTACTAGGGATGCAAGACCTTCCCTTCCCAGAGTCCCTAGGGCCATAGCAAGGCTTGGAAAAGGACCGTGGGTGAGGGGGCATTCCAGGCCCCTGTGCCTGGCACCCTGTGTTGGATGAATGGAAGCCTGGAAGTGGTGGAGCTGCTGTTGACATACAGAAAGGAAGGGGGAAGGGAATCCAGACTGGTAACAGGCAAAGAGAGGAGGCTGCACCTGGAAGAGTGAGAGTGTGTGTGTATGGGGGGGGGGGGGGGGATTTTCCCTGGAGGAGATGAGAAAGGAGAAGAGCTGGCGCATCAGAGAGGCTCCCTGGAAGAGCTGAGAAGGAACAAGTGAGTAGGTTGGAACAGGAGAGGCCTCCCTGGAGGAAGTGAAAGGGGGCAGTGAATGGGGTTAAAGGACCAGGGAGGCTTTGAGAACCAGGCCCCTTGCAGGAGGGAAGAAGCCAAAGTTGAAGGGAGCCCTCCAAGCCTGGCCCACCCATCCCCCTCCTCCCGGTTGGTGGCCCACCCTGGGGTCTGCTGCCTGTCCCCCTCACTCTACAGGCCCCTTTTCTCCCACCAGAATATAAACTCCGTACATTAAGGCTCTTGTCTGCCTTGTCTCCATAAAATCATCGGTGTCTGCAGCAGTGCCTGGCACAGAGTAGGAGCTTGGTAAGTATTTGTTGAATGAATGAATGGTTGCCATAGTGATCATTACAGCCCTATCCCCATTAGACAGATGGGAAAACAGCCTCAGAGAAGGGACCCCAACAAGCCTAAGGCCCCAGCCCACAACAGGGAATGAAGCAGTGCCCTCTGGACCAGGGCAGGCACCACGGGACAGAGCCCCCACCCACAGAGGGTAAAGGTGGCCCTAGCCCATAACATTTGCATGATTTTCCTGAGGAAGGCTGTTCCCTGAGCCCATCCTACTTTATTTCCCTTTCCCTTTTCTCAGAGGGGGAAAGGCCCAGCCAAGGGCAGGGATGGCCCTGGGGTCACACACAAGTCAGGGCAGAGCCTTCTTGCTTCTTACAGAGCCTGGGGCCTGGACCTGGTTTAGGCCCTGCACCTTCCTGGCCGCAAGCCCACGGGCAGGTGACTGCACCGTGCGCCTGGGTTTTCCTCGCCTACAGAATGGGGGGACTGGCCTCTCGGCTCCCTGAGCCGGTTGGTGGTGAGGAGTAAAGGAGTGAACGCCCATGCCGGGCTCAGAACTGGGCCTGCGGCAAAGGAAGCCCCGTAAAAGTGAGTTGTTGTGCTGCTGCTGCTGTTGTGATTGCCTGGCACACGCTGTCGCCCAGATGGATGCGCGGGCGGGCGGCACAAGGCGGCTGTGAGGGCTGACGTCAGGCCCTCCCCCCTCCCTCCCGCCTGGATCCAATTCAGGTGACTAAGCACGTCTGTGCAGGAGGCGGCCCGGGAGGCCCGGGAGGCCCCAGGCTCCTGCCTCGTGTCCAGGCGACAGGGCCTGGCGCCCCGGACTGTGCATGTGAGGGCATGTGTCCACACATGAGACAATGTGTGCAAACAGAGCTGTGGGCCTGGGGTGACAGCATGTGTCTGTGTGTATGTGGGGGGGGGGGGGCGCACATGGGCACACATCTGCATGGAGACAGAAGTCTATCAGTGCGGTCTACATGGGTGTGTAAGTGTGATCATGTGCACTGTGGGGCCATGAGAACCTGAACACCGGTCTAGTTTGAACTTCCCACACCATCACCTGTTCACCATCCTGAGGCTGCCTGCTGGGCTGGGCTGTGTGTCTTGGGCAGGCCCCAGGTCTCTCTGGGGGCTCCCCTAAGAGGTCTCTCCAGGCCTGCCCCAACCTTAGCCCTGGTAGATGTTTTATAGCAACTGATTCTGCAGATAACTAGGGACCCCATGGGCAAAGAGGCAGACAGAGTGGCTAGGAGCCAGGCCCAGGTCAGAGCAAGGACTCCTCTGGGCAGGCGGGGCCTCCCGGGTCCAGCCCAGGCCTGCAGCTGAGAATGGTTAGACGACGGCCTTCACGCACCAGGAAAAGCTACCCCAATCCTGTCCTCACAGGCTCGGGCTGTGCTGTCCTAAACAAGACACTGAGTGTGTTAGAGCCTCAGTTTCCTCATATGCGAATCAGATGGATGGCTACCATCCTGCCAACGCCCAGAGCTATAGAAGGAAGTGGATAAGACTGGAAAACGAAGCCGTTTGTGCCGGGGCAATGTGGGACTGGGATGTGTTGTCAGGAAGCCACCAAGCAAGAGCCTGGATGTACATAGTAGAACCCCTATCTGTCCCCTGGCTCTGGGAAGGCCTGGCCCAGTGCCCTGTCAGGAACGTCCCCCACCCCCAGGTGCCTGGCTATCCCAAGGGATGCAGACTCCGGCTCCAGATCCTGCTTGGCCAAACCTTCTCCTTAGGATGAGTCCCATCCACCCGGGCCCCTGAGAGAAGGCCCGGAGCAGGACAGAGCAAGCAGCTCCTGCCCTCGTCGCAGCTGGTTAAGCAGCACCGGCTGGGGTGACTTCAGGAACAGTTCGGCCTCGGTCTGCGTCCTGGAAGGCTGTGTGGACGCCAGGGCCAGGCTGAGCAGGGGACCAGCTACGATCCAGACAGAGAGCCCAGGGCCTTGACTGGCAGAGGACCAGCCAGAAGGGAAAGTTGTGAGGAGGCCGTCTAGCCACCCGGGCCAGACACAGAAGGTGGCCCTGACATCAGAGAGGCTCCTGTGTTTATGCTCCTGACAAGTGTTTGGATGGCCCAGGCAACGGGTGCCCTTGGCGGCTCCCGTTCCCCGCCTCTGCCTGGGATGACTCATTCCCCTCGAGGGAGGCCCGGGCGTCATCTGCTGCCAAGTCATGCTTGAGGATGCCTGCTGCGAGGACACCCCCTTCCACCATCCCCGGGGAGAGAGGCCCCAAGCACCAAGGTGGGCTCTGCCCGATTCTGCACAGCAAACCTCAGCGCAACCTCAGTGCACTCGGCTGATGGTGTCCAGACCTCACCCTTTACCAGGGCACCTCTTCCTCTGCAAACCAGGTATGCGCCTCCAGTCCAGCTCTTCCCACCCAGCTGTCTCCTCCCCTCCATGTTGCTGGGCGGCTCCGACTCAACAGGGCCCCGATTTAACTCAGCGTGTCCCCCAAGTCTGCCCTTTCTCCTCTGTTCCCATCGCAGTGATGGCACCACCACCCTCCCAGTTCTCCCAGGCCAGGACCCCAGGAGCCCTCATCACCCATCCTCTTCCTTCCGCCCAGCCTTGCTCCCCCTATCCCCACTTACTCTCCACTCTGGCCGCACCACACCACTCACGGCTTCCTGAACGGCAGACTGGGCGCTGCTGCCAGGCCTTTGAAGAAGCTGTGCCTTCTGCCGGGAGCACACCTCCCGCTCCTTTGTTGCCGGAGGACAACTCGGACATCTCCTCTGGGAGTCCTCCCTCCCGGATGTCCCCACTGCGGGGGGAGGTCACCAAGTTGATTCTCTCTAAAAGCCCAGATTCAGCCTCCACTCTCTTTTCCAACTGCTTCGGCCACACAGGTCTCCCCACTCTAGGTTCACATCCTGAACGAACCCCATCCCATCCTCCACACCAAGGACTAGAGGGAACATCTCTATTATGCAAATACAAGTGGCCCGGTACACAAATTCGTGCACATTGAAGGGAAATTAATTAGAAGAAATATCTTAATATCGCTATTGCCCTTTCTCTATAATAAAGTGTCAACCAAATTCACGATTGACAATGACAGATCGAAAGACACGCATGCGATTGGTGCCAGCAAGAGCTTTATATGTATCACACATGCGGGAGTCAACTTAGCCCTTTATAGCAGCGGTTCTCAACCTGTGGGTCGCGACCCCTTTGGCGGTCGAACGACCCTTTCACAGGGGTCGCCTAAGACCATCCTGCATATCAGATATTTACATGACGATTCATAACAGTAGCAACATTACAGTTATGAAGTAGCAACGAAAACAATTTTATGGTTAGGTCACAACCTGAGGAACTATATTTAAAGGGCCACAAGATTGAGAACCAGTTTTACAGATATAGAATAAACGTGCTTAATTAGACCTGCTTTCTAATTTAACTAAACTTTTTCCAGCCCAGCGAAGCACCCCAACTTCTCTGTCAGGTAATTGTCAGCAACACAGCAGTAAATATCAACACGAAGCAGGATTATTATTGTAGATCACGCAGGGAGAACAAAGGGTGAAATATTTAACTGCAGCAGTGTTTGACTATATTCTGCGCAGTGAGAAAACCTGAAGTCATTTTCAAGGTCCACCATTTCTTACTTCTTTTCAGTTGGGTCAAGTTTCTAAGCTTTCTAAATTTCCGTTTTCCAGCAAGTGAAAAGAAAATAGGATTCCACCAAGTCTCCTATCTACCTACTCCAGGACTTCTGTGAGGATCAAATGAGATGAGGCACGGGAAAACACTTCACAAACATTTGGTTACCGTGTAAAGGGTTTGCAGCTGGTTATAAAGCAAGTCGTGTTCCTGGGCTGAAGAACTGCAAGGAGGCTAGTTGTCGCTAGGGAGAGGAAGCCAGGCGTTGCTATGTGACATCATTACCCGGACAGAGGGAAGGACACTTAGCATATCAGCCTTTTATATAGATAGGTGGTCACCCTTCTCCCAGACCAGGAACTTGGAATCTGGAGGACAGAAGGGCAGGAGACCTACCCTCAGACTGGGGGCTCCGAGGCTGGGGAGCAGCCAGGGACACAGACTCCTGGATACAAATCCAGAGCCATTCATTCATGCAACAAATACTCAGTGAGCACCTGCTACACGTGCTGGGAAATAAAGCAGTGAAACAAAAAGATCAAGGCCCTGCTTTCATGCAGTTTAATGTCTACTGGGGGCAAGAAGAAGCAAACAAGAAAGCCTGTAATTAACAGATGACATGTCAAGTACCTGCTATAGAGAAAAGTACAACGTGCAAGGGAAATCGAGTGAGGGGCTGGGGTGTGGTCAGGAAGGGCCTTTCTGATGCATTAATCGAGCAGAATCTGAAGTGAGGGAACAAGCAGTGTGGACATCTTGGAAGGGCACTTCAGGCAGAGGAACAGCAACTACAGAGGCTGTGAAGTGGAAGCATGCTCCCTCTGTCTGAGGAACAGCAAGGCGGCCAATGGGGCTGCAGGGGGGTGTTCCCCATGGGAGAGGGGCCTGATCACCATCCGAGTCATACCTGGGTGAGAAAGCCCTGTCATTCACGGTGCCTGGCCTCAGGATGGCTTCCTGGAAGAGGTGGTGTTTAAGTTCTTTCATGAACACTGAGTAACGATTTCAGAGGGGGAGAGGGTGGAAGTTCACACTGTCCATGACAGAGAGCCATTTCCTGGCTGGGGACTCGGGGACTGGCTTGCAGGAGGGGGAGCGGGGCGGAGGGGGCGGGGGGGGGGGGGGGGGGGGGGGGACGACGACGACGACGACGACGACAGAAACCAGAAGGGCCTCAAAGGCCAGAGGAGGATTCTGAGCAGGGGAATGACTCAGACCAGTGAGGTTCAAACTGATACCTCTGCCTGCTGTGGGACTGGGGGTGAGAGGTCAAGGAGGAGGTAGGTGTCACCAGAGTCTGTGGGCCTAGGGCTGGGTCTGGCACACAGTGGGTGCACAGTCTGTATGTGCTGAATGAAGGAGTGCGGGCTGCGGGGGAAGCCGGTGCATTTTCCCTGGGATCCTCAAGGACACACGCCGTGTGCTCCTCCTGCACTCCTCCGCCCACTCGGCAGATAGACAACGCCCTCTGCGCCCATCCAGGTGCAGTCCTGTGACCCGGGACATAACTTTCTCCACACACCCCTGTGCCCTCAAGACACACACGCCCTCTCTGGGAGAGGGGGATGCCAACGTCCCTGTAACCGGCCCTCACACACCACTTATCCCTGTAATGCACCCCCCCCCCCCCCACACACACAGAGGCACACTCGTGTCCACGTGACACACGCACACCCGCCTCCAAACACCACACACAGGTCTCCGCGCACGTGTGCGCCCTCCGAGCCACCAGTTCTGTGCCCCCAGAAGACGCAGCGCCCACCGGCACCGCCCTGCTCCATCCCCTTCCACCCCGCCCTAGCCCGGGAGGACTGCGCAGCTAAGGCCACACGCCCCAACCGCCCCATTCAGCTCCCGTCCCCCTCTCCACCCCCCGCCCCCCAGGTCTTGAACGAAGACTCAGGGGAGGGCCGTGTGGGAGGAGCGCTCCGCGCAGATCCACACGTGGGTGCACCCGTCCCGGCCACCCCGCATAGACCCGGCCTCCCACCGGGAACTGGGGCGGCGGTGGGTGGTGCGCCGGGTGTGCACGCAGCCCCGCAGACCTGAGCCGGGGAGAGGACGCAGATGGCGGGGCGCCCGCATAGATGCGGTCCCGCTGCCGGCGCAACAGAAGCAGGTTCTGGGAGACACCGCGTAGCCCCGACCGGCCCCGCAGATATAAGGGGGAGGACCCCGCAGGGTAGAGGTCCCGGCTGCCCTCCTAGACTCGGCCTCGCAGACCCCCGTCTCCCGTGCAGGCTCCCAGCAGACGTTCGGGCGTTCGCCCCCTCCCGCTCCCCGATCCAGGTCCCCTCCCGGCAGACTCCTACCTCGGCGCCGGGCGACAGTCTCCGCGGCCCGGGGGGAGGCCAGGCTCGCTCCCGCGGCGCGCGCCCCACCCTGCCTGCCACGCCGGGGCCCGGGATCACCCAGCTCAGACCGCCGGCGCCGCGGCTCCAGGCAGCGTTCTCTACCCCGCCTACCGCCGCACCGGGCCCGCGCTCATTGGTCAGACCGCGCGGCCTCCCCGGAGCCGCCCAATCAGAGCCCGGGATTTCCGCCCTGCTCCTGAAGGGGCGGGGCCGCGGCGCGCCGGCGGCTCCCGGGGGCCTTTCCCCCTGCAGCGGGGCCGAGCCTTCGACGTCCCGGCGCCCCGAAGCAGTCTGGCCGGAGTACCCCGAATTCTTCCAGCCCGCGGCCTGGGCTTCCTATAGGGGACCGGTGTTTCCCTCAGAAAACCCTTTGTCCCCCGCAGTTTCGGCCTGGCCTGGGCAAGAGCGCCCCGCCCGGGGGCGCGCGGTGGAAGCGAGGTGCGCACTAGGGGAGGGAAAGGCGAGGTTGGCGACGAGGAATGGGTCGAGGTTGAGAGCCGGGGAGAAAGGCCTTGCATGCCAGTCAAGGGGTTCGCCATCTGCTGGGTGCGTAAGGGACACGGAAGCAGTTTCACATTGGGGAAGGGCTCTGGGCAGTCGGCAGGATTGGCTTAGCTGGGCCAGAAGGGAATGGAGGGGACGCCAGCACGGCATGACCCTCAAGGCGGCTGTTTCCGGGGACTCTGCCCCCAGCTCTCCCCTGGCGAACTCACCAACTCTTGGCTCAGTTATGCTGTTCCCCAAATGTGAATCCTCTGGCGCCTCACCTTACCACTTGTCCAAGACACGGCCCGTATCTCCCCCAATCCTGGCTTCTTGAGTTTCTGTTTCAATCTGGAGCCAGGAACTTGGGAGTCACTCACTGTAGGCTCCCCTTTTCCCGCCCAACCAGTCCATCCCCAACCCTGCCCATGCTGCCTCTTAAGTGACCCTGGAATCCAGCCACTTCTCTCCACCTCTCCGCCCCTCCCTTAGCTCAGGCCACCATGGTTTTGCACCTGGATTGCTGCAGCAGCCTCCTCATTAGCCTCCCACCCCTACCCAGTCCCACCACCCCACCCCAGTAGCTTTTCTCCACCTGGCAGCCAGAGACCTCTCTCAGAAACACAAGTCCAACTAGTCAGCTCCTGCTTAGGAATTCCATGGCTCACCAGTATCCCAAGAATAGGTCCAGTCAAGCCCTCCATGACCTCAGTCCTAACCATATGCCTAATTCATTTCAGTACCCTTCCGTCAAAGACCCTTCCCTCTGACCTCCTCACGCCCAGTGCCCAGTGTGGGTTACCAGCCCCTCCTAGGGACTTCCTTGTAACCAGCATCTGTTTACCTGCCTGTTCTCCCTCTGGACTGGGAGCTCCATGAGGGCAGGGACTGTGCCTGATTCATGTTTGTCAAATGAATAACTAATTAGGTATGGTAATTAGGGGAGGGGGGTGGGGTTGGAGTTCAGGAAAGAGGGCTGGGCCAGCAGACAGTTTTGGAAGTTGTCGGAAAGGATCCGTAGTTGTAAG
The DNA here is from genome assembly GCF_028538775.1 of Myotis yumanensis. Lineage (NCBI taxonomy): Eukaryota > Metazoa > Chordata > Mammalia > Chiroptera > Vespertilionidae > Myotis > Myotis yumanensis. Next base: position 16,626,012 of record NW_027223767.1, on the reverse strand, counting down.
TAGAGCAATGGGAAAGGGTGAGATAACGCAGAGCAAAGAAAGCAGGGTCCAAGGACAGAATATTCACTTTTTTAAAAATATATTTTTATTCGTTCCAGAGAGGAAGGGAGAGGGAGATAGAAACATCAGTTGATGAGAATCACTGATCGGCTGCCTCGTGCACGCCCCCTACTGGGGATCAAGACCGCAACCCAGGCATGTGCCCTTGACGGAATCAAACCCGGGACCCTTTAGTCCAAAGGCTGACATTCTATCCACTGAGCCAAAGCAGCTAGGGCCAGAATATTCACTCTTAAGGAGGAAAGACTTCTGTACCAGTTTTGACTTCGGTAACAGATATCCCACATAAGGACCTCAGGGAAGACAGTCCTGGGCTGGTATGTCAGATGTGCTCCACACACTTCCAGATATGGCTCTTTCCACTCACTGCTCCAGCAACCTCTGGGTATGACACTTGTCTTCGCGGCTCAGGGTGGTGGCTAGAGCTCCAGCCATCCCATGTACACTCCAGGCAGTGGGATGAAGACAAGGACGAAGAAGAAGAGGGTAAAGGATTTGCACCTGCTGGCTTTTCAGGAAAGTTCCCAGAAGGTGTCACTTGACACGTTCACATATATTTCACTAGCTGAAACTTAGTCACATGACCAGGCCCAGCTGCGAGAGGAGGTTGGGAAATGCAACTTTCATTCTAGGCAGCCACATGTCCTGCTAAGAACCAAGGGCTGTGTCACTATAGAGAGAATAGATATCTGGGGACAACTAGGTGGTTCCACTATTGGAAGAGAGGATAGAGCACTACTGTATACCAGGCTCTGTGCTAGGCACCTTCATATCTTATCTTATCCCGACCTGAGTAGAGGCTATTATTATCCCTGCCACACACACAGAGGAGGCTTAGAGTGTTAAGCAACCTGCCCAAGGACACACAGTGACCATGCCAGAGCTGCAGTTGAAACCTGTATTTTCCCTGCACGCCCAGCTAACTGGAAAATCAGGAGCAGACGGGTCCTGGAAGCTGCTGGAAGGAAATCTTTCGATAAAGGAGACTTGGTCAACAGTATCAGAGGCAGACAGGCCGAGCAGGATACAGCTGAAGTGTCTACTTGGATTTGGCAACAAAGATGCTGCTGGTAACTTGGCAAGGGCATCTGGGAGAAGTGGGGGCGGGGACTGGAGGCCACCTGCTGAGGGTGGGACAAGGGAGGTGTGAACTGGTCTTTCTGGAAAGGTAGCAGTGAAGGGGCAGGCAGAGCTGCAGGGGAACGTGGGCGGGAGTGAGAGAAGAGGTGGCTTCTGCTGGGAGGCCTCTGGACTGGGTTGGATACAAAGTTGGAATCCTCTACTCATTTGGGAGGGAAGGGGGCAGGAGGTGCAGAAGCAGGTGGGGCTGGAGAAGGAAGAGAGGAAAGACGAAGGAGTTCCTGGGGTTATAAACTCTGAAGTATGGTTCCTGGCTGGGGAAGAGGGCAGAAGGCCAAGGGCCTGCGAGCCTGTCCGATGTGGTAGCCACTAGCCATGGGTGGTGATTTCAATGCATTACAAGTGGATAAAATAAAACATTCCATTCCTTGGTTGCACTGGCCACATTTTAAGTCCTCAGTGGCCACATGTGGTTGGTGACTACTGCATTGGGCTGTGGTCTAGACAAAGCATGGTGATGGGGTGCCCAGAGACCCTGCGTGGTTCTAAGTTCAGATGAGTGGTCATGCTCTCTGCTTGTCCCAGTGCCAGGCCTCCTCTGCATGGGAGGGCTGTGTGGAGGTTGGGAAGAGCTCCAATGTTCAGGGCTGTGCCAGGACAGTGGCCTGTGGATAGAGGTGAGCTATCCCCCAGCACTGACCCTGCTGGTCTCAGGGCAAAGCGTCAGCTCACCGCCACCCACCGACAGATCCAGAAGGACCTCAAAGGTCACTCAGCTCAACCCACAGTGCACGGATGGGTTTCCGAGAGGCTGAGAAGAAGGTACAGAGGCAGAGGTTTGTCCTCATTCCTTTTATTGTACTCACCCCTCGCTTTCCCCCCCCCAACCTTGTGTTCAGACAGAGCCGGGCAGGCCTTGGAGGCTGGGGCTGGGCCACAGGCAGGGAGCCCCGAGTTTGGCCAAGGCTCACACCTGGCCAGAGGTAGCTGAGTAAGGATTCATGGCCGAAGGGCTGTCCTGGCCTGACACACGTGGGAGAATCATGTCCCACGGAGGTGACATGGTATGGACCAGGTGTCTGTGCTTGGGGGTGTGGGTGTGATCAGATGGTTGTGTTTGCAAGGCCCAAGCTGTTCAAATACACAGTGTGGGTAGAAGGGGGGTGTGCATTCAGGTGAGTGTGCACATGAAGGCGCGTGCACGACACACTGTGGGGCTTGTGAGCACACCACACACCTGCTCACTACCGGCACCTGACAGGCGCTGCAGGCCCAGGCTAAGTCTGACACCCGATCGGGAATCTTTTAATGAAGGTCCTCAAAATGGCCTGGGGTGTTTGCTCGCCTCACAGATCCCAGTGCAGGGGGTCTGGGGTGGGCCAGGGGCCTGCATGGTCGATAAGCTCCCCACGGAAGCCCGAGCCCGTGAGAAACCGGGCCGTCCCAGAGAACTCTCTGTGGTGCTGAAATGTCCGCACTGTCTCAGACGGCAGCCACCGCCCCGTGTCTCCTTGGTGGTTATAATGTGGCTGGTCTGAGGAACTGCTTTTTATTTTATTCCATTTTAATTCATTTAAATTTAAATAGTCACGGTGGCTAGTGGGTGTCGTATGGGAGAGCACGGGCCTAGAGAGTGGGATGGGTGGACCCAGAGCGAGAAGCACGAAGCTCCAGCTGAGGAGTGTGCGAGGGCGGCCCAGCACCAGCACCTCCTCTGCGCCCGGGGAGGGTGAGGCTGGGTGAGGTGCGCTTGGCGGGGTGCAGAGTTGGCGCCAAAGCTCAGAGTTGCACAGGTCTCTCCCCGCGTCCCCCCTGAGCTGCTGGCACACTGGTGTCTTTCTGGCTGGGAGGGCTGGCGAGCCCCAGAGGAGACCCCTCGACCCTGGCTGGGACCCCACCAGGGCCCCGCCCGAAGCCTCAGGCTGCGTCCAGTCAGGAGCCGGGGCTGAGGTCAAGACGTCTTCATGTTCTCCTGCAGGCCCAGGGTGGAGCTGGTGGCCGCGGGGTCCCGCTCCCGCTGTGTGAGCATTGGGGGGACACGAGTCAGCCTCAGGGGAGTGGCTGACTCCCCACCGCAGACTTAGAGGCCGAGGCCTCTGAGGGGCCTGACTCCGGACGTCTCTTACCGCCTCGGGCCCCATGTCCTCCGCGTACTTGAACTTCTTCTGCTTGTAGTAGTGCCTCTTGGGCAGGATGTGGAGCAGCAGCAGGTCACAGAGAACCGTGGCCTGGGGGCAGGGAGGTGGTGGCTAGAGCATGGGAATCCTTACTGTCTGTGAGGCCCTGACCGAATCCTGCCCTATCCAGACCCGGGTCCTGGAGGGGGGATGAGGCCCTGAGGCCCCTCGGGGAACCGAGACTGCCCATCCCCCCTGGGTCCTGCCCCAGCTGTGGGCCTCAGTTTCTGCAGACATACTGTGTGTCTAGGGTGGGGGGTGGGCTCAGTAAGGATGGACCATTACAGTCAAGTTATGGGTGAGAGACTTGTTGCTGCTACTGAGATGTGGAAGAGGGGGACTGACCCCAGCACAGTGACCCCATGTCCCCAGCACTTACCACCCCGAAGATGCCAATCCCGGAGCCGATGGTAGTCATTGTGGGGATGATGTCAAACTTCCTAGCCTGGTGGGGGGCCCCGGTGCGGAGGGGAGAAGGGTTAGCAGTCAGCAGGGGCCCCGTTGGAAAGGTCTTTCTCAGAAGCCCTAAGGCCAGGCAGTGTCCCTTCCACTGTCAGCTGGCCCACTGCCTGCTGCCCCTACATGCCTCTACATGCGACTCAGGGGCTGGTCAGGAGCCTGGGTTTTGACCTTGGCTCTGCCTACCTGGACCCAGGGAGATAGTGCGGGAGGGTGGTCACAGCTGGAAGGCCACCCTCAACAGTGCCCACGCCCATGTGCGATGAGGAGAACTGCTGAAGGAACCACCTGCAGTCGTCTGTAACCACACGTGCCCAACGGGCACTTGCAGGGCCCGAGAGCATGTCTCTGGCCACCCCTCACACTCACTCACCTTGCCGTCCACGAGGATGTCGAAGCGAATCCCAAACACCTTGAAGAGATGCCGGCAGTTGGTCCCATTCTCCACGAAGTACTTGGCAAACCTTGGGGAAGGAGTGAGGTTGCAGGGGGGATGATGGAGAAGCATTCTCGGTGGGGAGTTCCCAGAGCATCAGGGATGCAGGGGCCCTTGGAGGTCCCTGAGGATAGTCCCCCCTAACATTATAGAGACGGGGAGCCGCAGGCAGGGTCCCAGGCCTCGTGCCAGGAATGCTGTACTTCACCCTCAGCCTGGCTCCCGAGGCCAGCCATTTCCCAGCCAGTCCTGGCCAGGTGGGCCTCCCGGGGACCACGAGCAGGGCAGGGGCTCAGGCCTCCAGGGTCTTGCTCCCTGCTGGCTCCCTGTGTGGTCAACCCCAGGACTATAGGAGCTACCCGGCTCCTGTGCTCCCCTCCCGGGGACACCTGCTTGGCCCTGAGGGTTCTGGGAATAGAAGAGCCCACAGGACCCCGAGGGCAGGTGCCCCGGAGGGGCCTGGCAGGCACCTGAAGTTGAAGCCTTGAGCCAGGTCTTTCTCTTCATTGAGACTGTGGAACTCGTAGATGGGCTTGCAGTGCTGCACACGCCAGTCCAGGTCGCAGTTCCAGTCGATGGTGATGCCTATTGCCCCACCCTGCTGGGACACGGGCGTTAAGCTCTGGGGTTTCAGGGCAGGAGACGGCCTTGCAGCTGGGCCGGCAGCCTCTTGAAGAGGGAACCTGCTTGGGCTTGACAAGAGATGCTGAGAAACTGCTTCAGTGTCAAGCCTGTCACCCTCTCTGGCCCGCCTCCCACCCCCTACACTCCAGCTTTCTGCATTTCTACAATACACCGAGTTTCCCCTTGGGCCTTTGCACAGCAGTCCCGCCCCCCCCCCCCCCCACTCCCTCCCCCCATCCCCCACCCCGTTTCCCACAAGGCTGGCTCTTTCTCATGCTTCTCTCCGAACCCAGGTGGCCATGTGGATCTGGCCCCTGGAATTCCCAGGGTTTCTCAGGGCCCTGGGATTCGAGCTGCTTTTATCTGCTATTTTAAGAACAGTGGGACCTCAGCAGACATCCAGATGACCACATCTGCCCATGCCCATTCATTCTGGGCACCTCCTCTGTGCCATTCCATTCCAGGCCCTGCTGAGGAGACAGGCCTGACCCTGCCTCCCCAACATTAGAGGATAAACCCATTATACTCAACCCACACAGGGAGGCTGGAGGCGGATTAACTGGGCCTGAAAAGCCTTGATTGGCTTGACGATCCCAGGCCCAGCCCTCCCCACTCGCTGGCATAATACCTTCTCGGCCAGGGTGCTGAAACTCTGCCCCGACTCCCGCGCCACATAGCCGAGATTGAAGACAGGGCACAGCGGGTGAGAGATCTTGTGAAAGAGGCACTTCTTCAGGTATTTGGCGTCCACCTCTTCCACCAGGTTGCGCCTATGGGGCAGAGGGCATTGGCAGCAGCAGTGTGCCAGCTGGGAGGCGCCCACCATGCCCCGAAGCTCTGCAGATCCCTCGTGGGCCCCAGAAATGCCCCTCCCACAGCCCACCCCAGGGGCCCAGCGTGAAAGCAGCAGGAGCAGGGGTGACACAGGCAGCTGAGGCCAGCAGCTGCAGCCTCCTGGAGCCGCCTGCCTATCTTCCCGCTTCTCCCACGAACCTGTTGACCCCGAAGCGTGGAAAGCTGATGCTGTTCTTGATGAAGAGCGTGAAGTTCTCGGCCTCTCGGAGAAGGGCAGGGCTAGAGGAGACCACACTTCCTCACCACCCCTCCCCAGCAGTCCCCGGGCACCCACCAGGGCCTGGCAAAGTGTGTGTGTGGGGGTGCACCCTCCTGTGGCTTTGGGGTGGTGTGCTGTAATAGTGGACTCTCAGGCCTTTGACCAGGGCCCGAGGGGCTCTTTGGCCTGGGCTGCACAGATGGAGAGAGGGTAGGGTTGGAAGAAGGGGGGCCTGGTCCTACTAAGGGACCCTCTGTCTGGGCTCGGGGATCCTGCTCCCAGCTCCCTGGAAGGAGCAGGTGTTACCGTGGGACGCTATCATCTACTTCCACGGGGCACCAGCCAAAGATCTCACACGTCTTCACGGTGTTATTGAAGGCCACACACTTGCCTGTGCGGATGCCTGGAGAAAGGGAGAAAGTCCTGGGTGCAGCTGGGGGGCGGGGGGTAGGGGGGACCCTCCAGGCTCCATCCCTAGGACTCCCCATGGATGAGCCCCCCAAAAGCAGAAGCCCGAGGAAGGAAGTGTGGCTGGGTCTGGGACAGGGCAGGCCAAGGTCAGCATGGCAGGAGGGGAGAGGGCAGAAAGGACATCCTGGTAGGGGAGGCCTGGAGCTGAAAGGGGCTGAGGAGGGGACAGGAGGAGGCGACCTTACCTTGGGCCTTCCTTTCCGCCTTCCCTGGAGTGCAGCCACTGTCGTCCTTGCAGATGCCCCCTTCCGGATGCTGGGGGAGGGGAGAGCTGCTGGCTCCAGGCCCCTTGGCTGGGATCCTGAGAAGAGCCCCTCCCGCCCCCAGGGCCCTAGGGAGGGTGTGGGGCAGAGTCTCAGATGCCTTTGGGGTGACCTTTGCAGAAGGCCTCCTTCCCCGCTCTGGGCTCAGGCCCAGCTGCTGGGAAGGTGGGGGCTTGTGGTTGGGCCGCACAGAGGCTCAGCACCCCGCTTGGCACGCAGCTGGCAGGGCAGCCCAGCAGGGTCGAAGGGGGCCTGTGACTCCGTGTCAATCTATGCCTGGGATCCCTCCACGGCGGCCCCCGCAGGAAGCCTCCCCAGCTTCACCTCCAGTGCCCAGGGGACCTCTCCGCCCATGTGACTTTCCCCTCGGGGTGAAGGAGGAGGGATGGTTGGCGGCCTCACCTCTGCACAGTAGCCTTGGGCCTGATGGGGGGTCACGATGAAATTGGTCATGACCACGAAGGAGCTGTCCCCCTGGAAGTGAGAGGCAGGGCTCTGGGCTGGGAGGACAGCCCAGGAGCCAAGCACTGCCCAGCGGCTCCCAGAACCCACCCGGCGCGCAGCACAGTCCTCCACACGCCCCGGAGTCAGTGTGCGGGGATGTTAGCAGGCTGCGTGCGCCCTTCATCCCAGTCAGGGAAACGGAAGCCCAAGAGAGGTAGGAGCTGACTGGTCCCACAGGGAGGAGGGAGAGAGCCCGCCCCAGCTCTGAGCCAGGACTCCGGGTGGAGGGTGCCTCCCTGAGTCGGCTCACCTGGGCTGGGAAGACGTAGTCAGCCACGTCCCAGACCTGGGGGCCCAGGCCCGGCAGCTGCGTCACAGCCAGGCCCTTGAGTTTCACAGACACGCTGCTGATGAGGCCGCTCGAGGTCTGGTAGCCCTTCTCATAGAAAAAGACCCACCTGCGGAGAGCGGGAGCACAGGGGTCGCTCAGGACGGCTGTGCTGGCACCAGCTGGACAGGCCAAGTCCTTTCCCTTTGCCTCCCAAGATGCATTTCTGCCCGGCCGGCGCGACTCAGTGGTTGAGCGTCAACCTATGAACCAGGAGGTCACGGTTCGGTTCCCGGTCAGGGCACATGCTTGGGTTGCGGGCTTCTCAACCCCCAGTGTGGGGTGTGCAGGAGGCAGCTGATCAATGGTTCTCTCATCATTGATGTTTCTATCTCTCTCTCTCTCTCCCTTCCTCTCTGAAATCAATAAAAATATATTTTTTTAAAAAAAGAAGAAAAAGATGCATTTCTGAGCCACTCTCTGCTCCTAAAGCTACACCTTGGGCTGCAGGCAGAAGAACCACTGCCTCCCCCCGCTGGCCAGTGCCTGAAGTTCCACCATCCTTTTCGTCCCGAAAATAACTAATTCCCGGGGAGGTGACCCACTGAAGGGCTCTGCCAGGTCCTTTTCCAAGAGCAGAATTTGCTGGTGCCTGAAGGCCAAGCATCTCGAACCCCAGTCCTCATGACCCGCACGCCGGGCAGCCTCTGGCCCCCGGTCACGGCCCTTGTGGGAGTGGCTCAGGCGGAGGCCTCCCAGCTCTCCTGGGGAATCCTGGCCTTCTCTCCCCAGCATCGAGAACCCCTATTCCTATGCATTCTCCACTTTCAATCTGGAAGGTTCCACGGGGCCCCCCTCTCTTTTAGCCCCAGGGGTAGGCACATGAGCAAGGCTTGTCAATCAATGTTCCATCACCCTAGCAACAGTGATGGGTCTAAGGATGTGCCAGCAGGGAGGCCAGGATTCTTCTTGGAATTATTGGGGAAAAGACATCCTCTCTGCTGGGTGGCTAAGCAAGGTGGCTTGGAGATCAAAACGATGGCGAGTTATCTTTGCTCCTCACAGAGCAAGCGTGAGAAGGAAGCCAACTTAGAGAAAGCCAGGCTGGGAAATGGAGGGTGGCAGACTCCTGCCATGTTGTTTTAGCACCTGGACCCAGCCAGACCTAAAGCATGAGAAATCTACTTCTGGACTTTTCATGAGCTAATAAATCCCCTTCCTTTATGTAAGCCAGTTTGGTTTTGGTTTCTGTTGCTTACGACCGACAGTCCTGGAAACACTTCTATCCAGGGTGTGGTTCTCTTCCTCAGATCCCTGTAACTGTGCGTGTTTGTGTCCAGAGTTTGTGGCTTCGTATCCCCAGGGCAAATCTGTGAGCGCACCTATGGGCAGTTCTGACAGGGCAGGTGTATTTGTGCCCCCTTCACCCCTCACTCTACTCTCAGTCTACCTGTCCAAGCGGAGCTCAAAGGCCCTCTCCCGTGCCCGGTAACAGAATCCCCCCCACCCCCCACTCCGGTGCCCAGTAACGGAATTCCCCCCCCACTCCCGTGCCCGGTAACGGAATTCTCTCCCTCTCCCGTGCCTGGTAACGGAATCCCCCCCCCTCTCCCATGCCCGGTAACGGAATTCTCCCCCTCTCCGGTGCCCGGTAACAGAATCCCCCCCCCATGCCCGGTAACGGAATTCCCCCCCTCTCCCGTGCCTGGTAACGGAATCCCCCCCCCCCCCCCCGCTCCCGTGCCCGGTAACGGAATTCTCCCCCTCTCCCATGCCCGGTAACGGAATCCCTCCCCCTCCCATGCCCGGTAACGGAATTCCCCCCCTCTCCCGTGCCCGGTAACGGAATTCTCCCCCTCTCCTTTGCCCGGTAACGGAATCCCCCCCCTCTCCTTTGCCCGGTAACGGAATCCCCTTCCCCCCCCCCCCCCCCCGCTCCCGTGCCCGGTAACGGAATTCTCCCCCTCTCCCATGCCCGGTAACGGAATTCCCCCCCCCTCCCATGCCCGGTAACGGAATTCCCCCCCTCTCCTGTGCCCGGTAACGGAATTCTCCCCCTCTCCGGTGCCCGGTAAGGGAATTCTCCAGGCCTCTGAGCCCCAGAGTCACTGCTAGCTCTCCAGGAGCTGGCTCCCTGATCCAGGCCCAGGAAGGCAGCCCACCAATGTCCCCCTCTTGCCTCCTATAGTCCATTCCTCTTTCTGCAAGCCCCTCGCCCTGCCAGGCACTGGAGCCAAGCCACCCAACCCCCACCCCATGCCTAAGCTGGGTCACTGCTGCCCCCTGCAGGTCCCAGGAGGCAACAGGTAAGACATGACAAAGGCCCCCAATTCTGGGTCCTGAACCTGTCTCACTGCCTCCTGCAGCCGCAGGGAGAGTGGGCATCACCTATGCCCCACCCTCCTTAGGTTGCTTCCTCCAGAACGGCCTCTGGCTTCATGCCCAAGCTGCAGAGGAGGTCACTGGCCTCTCTCTGGGCACCCGGGACCCCAGTGTCCAGCAGCATTTCTCTCATTGCCCCACACCGACTCCTCACAATATAGATGAGAAAATGGAGGCCTGGGGAGCATCTCTGCCGGGTCAGAGGGAGACCCAGGCTCAGGGCCGCAGCCCAGGACCCTGCCCCTCCACAGGGCATCAGGTGTGGCCAGGAGCCAGAGGTGTGGGGGTTGGGGGAGGCAGCAGAGGCCCAGGAGGCTGCACGCTGGGCCGGTGCAGCCACTCTTGACTTTGTGCCCTGGGGGCTGTCAGGCCTGGGGGTCAATGGGAAAGATACAATCTGGCATCTCTGGCCTCAGTTCTGGTTAGTAAAAGAATGACCATGGTGCCAGGCCCACTCCTCCAAAGCCTGACCCAGCCTTGCTGTCACCACTCTGGGAAGCCACCATGGGCACCTAATGCCCCAAACACCGGCCGTTTTTGAAGTCCCTCACCTTCCAGAAATTCTCTTTCCCTTTCTACCCACCTCATTCTCAGCAAAGCCCTCTCTCTCTTCTCCAGTGGCCTCTCATGGAAGAGGCCACATGTTGGAACGGCCTAGAGGCCGAGGTTCAGGCATCAGCACTGCCACTCACCGCTGTGTGGCTTCTGGCTGGAGACTAAACCTCTCTGAGTCCTGGCTTTCTCAGTAAAACAGAGGTGGTGACACCTCCCACAAAGACTGTTCATTCCACAAATACAAGCAGGGCCCGACCACGCATGAGCAGTGGGCTGGCCCCTGGAAGGAAAAGAGGGGAGGTGACTGGGGATTCCCATGAGTTCCCATTAAATGAATGAGCATGCATAGGCACACAGTAAGTCAGTCTCCTGTTTTCACTGTCCCTACTCTTCCTTCACTAATTCTTTAAATGTCCATCTGCCCCCCATCGGCCTGGTCTCCATCCCCAGTCCAGGCAGAATCCCGTGCGAGCTATCACAGACCCACTGTGCGCCAGGGTTCCTACCTCCACTTCTTTACTCTCTCCCCAAAATTCAATCCCACGCATTCATTTGTCATTCAACAAATATTTATTTATCAACCCCTATGACAGGGGGAACGTCGGGCCCTCGGGCCGTATAAGGCCCGCGAAATCATTTGGTCCGGCCCTGCCAAGGCACTAGGGGTGAGCTAATTAAATGTTTGACCAATGGTAGCAGGCTAACTTTTAAGTTGATAATTTTGTATGGCCCGCGAATGATATAAATATCCAAACGGCCTTCAGCAGGAAAAAGGTGCCCCACCCCTGCCCTACTGTGTGCCAAGTACTTTCCTAGACGCTAAAAATACAGAAGTGAACAAAACAACCCAAAAGTCTGCGCTCACCGCTTGGTGACACACATTCCTCCCCTCTGCCCCGGCCCCACCCAGGCACCCCACAGGCTCCTCCAACCTAAGCCGACCCTTTGGAAAAGCCAGCTCAAAAAGGCAGACATGGAATTTCCATTTGACCCAGCGATTCCATTAATAGGTATCCTGACAACGTACGTCCATGCAAAAACATGCCCGCGAATGTTCACAGCCACATTCTCCGTGAGGAACCAGAGCGGAAACAGCCCAGATGTCCTTGAACCAACGAGTGGATAAACAACACGTGGGGGGTCCACACCGTGGAATATTATTCAGCCACTGAAGGGAAGGAAGCACCGATACACCTGAGACCTGGACGAGCCTCACAGATGGTGTGCGAGCTGACAAAAGCCAGCACACAAGACCACACGTTGTGTGACTTGACTTCTGTGAAATGTCCGGGATGGGCAAGGGGCGTGGGGGGGAGGGGAGACTGACTGCTCAGGGGCACAAGGTGGGGTTTGTTTGTTCGTTATTTTTGAACAGTGAAAATGTCTGGAATTGGATAGCGGTGATGGTTGCACAAATTTGTGATTATGCTAAAACCCACCAAATGGTATATTTTAAAATGGTGAATGTGATCGCATGTGAATTATATCTCAAAGTAGAAATCCAACAGGACCCACTAGAATGCCTCGTGTGTCCCCAGAACTTGCTCCTCTGGTGCCCCGTCCCCAGGCCCAGAACCCGGGCGTCATCCTCCCGCCCTTCCTGTCCTTCATGCCCATTCTCTGGTCTCTCCTGGCCGCCCTCGGCTTTCCTCTAAGGGCCAGAGGGGTTTGTTGTGGGAGCTGGGAGGAGCTGGGTGGATGCTGGGGCAGCTCTGGCTTGGGGCAGGGAGGGCAGGGGGTCACCCGGGCACAGGCAGGAGCTGACCAGGCCTCAGACGAGCTATGGGGCAGAGCAGACTCGGGGAGGGGCAAGCCAGACTCGGAGCCAGGAAGGGGCTGAGTTCAGAGCTGGGGCCCACGCTGGGGCTCAGAGGCTGGTCAGCGTGCAGTCAACAGATAAGTCATGCTGATGATTTGTTTTTAAATGTTTGAATGAGTTTCCAACCTCCGCAAATAAAGAGGGTCCTTTCACCCGTAAGTTCCAGTTTCCCACTGCTCCTAAGAAGTCGGAAACTCTGGCTGTGCTGGGCACATGTCCCCCTGCAGCAGTGAGGGGCAGGAGCTGAGCAGTGAGGGGCAGGAGCTGAGCAGTGAGGGGCAGAAGCTGAGCAGCGAGGGGCAGGAGCTGGGCAGTGAGGGGCAGGAGCTGAGCAGTGAGGGGCAGGAGCTGAGCAGTGAGGGGCAGGAGCTGAATGTGGCCACTCTGGTGTGGGGCCCGCCAGAGTGATGACCTCTGTCGTCCATACTCCCTGCTGCTGCCTCTTCATGGCTATCCTGCCTCTGGCCTCACCCCCACCCCAGCACCTGCCTGCCCAGGCCTTCCCCTGCTAGACACCCCTCAGAGACAGCTGCCTGCAGGAGGAAGCCCACGCTGCTCAGCCCCGGGTTCAGAGGCCTGAGCCAGTGGCCCCGCTCATTCCTCCAGTTCCTTTCCTTGGCTCCTTTATTATTTTTTAAAAATCCTCACCAGAGGACATTTTTGCCATTAATTTTTTAGAGAGAATGAAAGGGAGGTAGAAGAAGGGAGGAGAGAGAGAGAGAGAGAGAGAGAGAGAGAAACATCAGTTGGTTGCCTCCTGCCTCCTGATCACACCCCAACTGGGGCCAGAGATCGAACCTGCAACTGTGGGAATCAAACCCCATACCCTTCGGTCCTCGGGCTGACACTCTAGCTACTGAGCAACACTGGCCAGGGCTGCCTTGCTCCTTTCCTGCTGGCCCAGGGCCTTTGGTCACACGCTGCTTCCCCACAGCCCTGCTTGGACAAGGCGGGCATACAGCCGGGCTCCACCAATCAGGGCATTCACTCCTTGGCCACAGTGATTGGTTCTGAGCTGGGTTCATGACCCAGCCTAGGCTAGGAAGCGATGGACCCAGGACTTCTGCTGGAACTCCCGGGAAGGAGATGTTCTTGTGCCCCAGGGGAGGCTCAGCTGGTGGGATGTCAGCTCAGAGTTGCGGGGGGCCATTTTGCCACTCGAGGACAGAGAGCCTGCCTGAGGATGAAGCCTGCCAGAGGATGAAGCCTGCTGGGGAGAGCAGAGCCGGGGCAGAGGGAGCTACATCCTGGCTAGCTTCACTGGAGAGCCCAGACGGGACCAGCCTGAACTCCCCGTCTCCTGGATGAGATGTAGAGCTTGCTCCTCCATGGAGGCCTGAAGGCTGCATTGGTTTTTCAGTTACATAAATACAGTTTGATCAGTTTCTGTGTCTAGGAACCAAAGGAGTTCCGGCTAATTCATCCTCATCTCCTTGTTCTCCCCTCTGCCGACCCTGTCCCCACCTCTGTCCCATGAAGCCCGACACAGCACCAGGCATGGAAAAGATGCTGCAGAAATGTCTTCAGCCCTGGCTGGTTGCTCAGTGGTTAGAGCGTTGGCCCTCGGACCGAAGGGTCCAGGTTTGATTCCTGGTCAAGGGCATGTACCTGGATTGCAGGCCCGATTCCAGCCTGGATCAGGCCATGTGCAGGAGGCAACCAATCGATGTGTCTCTCTCACACCTTTCTCTCTTTCTCCCCCCTCCTTCCCTTCCACTCTCTCTAAAAATCAATAGAAAAAATATCCTTGGGTGAGGATTAACAACAACAAAGAAATGTCTTCAGATACATTTCTCCCAGCATGAATTTGTACCTGCTCTCATCCCTGGTTGGTGTGCTCCAGGATCCATTTGGAGGTCTTAGGAGTGCATGATTCAAGAGCTGTATGTGGGTGCGCAGGGACAGGGTCAGGACTGAGGTGAGAAGAGGCCTAGGGGGCCCTGAGGAAAAGTTCAAGGTTGGCTCCACCACTGTGTCACCTCCTCCAGGAAGCCTTCCAGGCTCCCCTCCCCAAGCAGCATTCACAAGTCCCCTTGGACTCTCCTGTGTGCCCCAGAAAGATCTTTCTCCCCCCTTGACCAGAACACCCCAGGCAGGGACATGTCTCAGCACACCTTTTATGGGCCTGCTAGATCGTGGACGGCAGCCCCACTGCCTGCACACCACCAGTTATGGAGAGCTCATTGCTGCCCAGGAGAAATGCCACTACGAATTAACCACCATAATTTGAGCCAAAAAAAAGTCTTCGCACAGCCTATCAGGGCCTCAGGCCCACCTGCTCCCTCCTCCTGCCCTGGGCTTCCCGGAACAGTGCGCCGGATGAGAACACAGCCTCAGCCCCCCTCCTCGGAACCCGGTCAGCTTCTCAGCACCTCAGCCTCCCTGCCTGCCTCAGTAACTCTCTCCGTTTCTAAGTCTCAGAGCCTCTCTCTTCATCTGAGTGGTTGTCCCCCAATGTCCCTCTGTCCAGTTCTGTCTCTGTGGCTGCCCATCCCCCACCCGGGCTGTGCCCCTGTCGCTGGTGTCCGGGAGCCTGGCATTTCTCCTGCAACACCCTCAGGACCAGACACTGACGGACGGGGGCCTTGGGAAGAGGTGTGTGTGTGTGTGTGTGTGTGTGTAACTGAAGAAAGGCCATTCTTTCTCAGGAGAGAGAAATGGTTGAACTTCTGTGCATGCTTTTAGAAGGGTTTTCCCCACCCAAGCTCCCTGGGGCAGTTGGGAAATTGAAGACTGAGAGTAAAACCAAATCCAGGCTGGTTTCCGCCTGCAGCTGTGGGCAGTGGCCAGACGAGGGCGCCAGAGACAGCGGGAGCCCCAGCCCAAGCAGGGGTGGAGGCTGACTTCTAGACTTGAGGGTGGGGCTGAGCGGTGCTGGAGGGACCCTGCCTTCTGGCTCTGCGCTGTGACCGGGGTGGTCAGTCCCCGTCCCCCGAGTAGGTTTCCCTTGCAGGATATCAAGGCCGACTTTGGAGCCACACAGTCGGATTCATGTCCTGGTTCGGCCACTTTCTAGCTGTGAGGTCCAGGCTAAACCCCTCAGTGCCTCTGAGCCTCACTGAGGCTGAGGAGGCCGCATCTATTTGGAAACGGAGTGGACTGTCTTAGGAGGGTGGAAGCGGGGGAGGGAGGTAGTGAGGTCCCCGGCACTGGAGGTCTGTGTTCAGGACTGAATGGTGGCTTGAGGCATATGCTGCACCGGGGATGGGGTGTGGGGGGTGTGGGAGGACTGTCCCTTTCCCTGGACAGTTGTGACCAGAGGGCCCTGGCGCTGCTCCCAGCGCTGCCCTAGAGCAGAGAGGGAGCCACAGGGCCACGGAGGACAGCATTCTCCCTGCCTCCCTAGAGGGTAACGGGTGGGCAAGCAACCTCTTTCCTCCCTGGAGGGTGGATGTTCAGGCCCGTCTTGTGTTAGAAAGGGGCCCTTGTGAGGTAGGAATGCAGAGGCAGAGCCGGGCCCCGGGGTCTGGAGGCCTCAGCTCTAACAGGGACTGTCCTGTCACCAGAAACCACACTGCTCCTCTCTGAGCCTTGATTTCCCTCACAAGCTCAAACGACACTGCAGATGTCAAACTGGTTTGTGAACAGGAGAGAGGAGCCGGAAGGGGTCCTTCACCAGCCCTGGCTGCCCTTGACCGCTCTCAGGCCTTGGGGTCCAGGTGGGGCAGAGGGAAGGCTGTTGGACGCCAGAGGCCCTGGGGGAACAGGACTCTTAAGCTTCCTGGGCTCCAGGCAGCAGTCCTGGTTTGGTCCCACGCAAAAATGGGGACACGGAGACCAGAGGGGCAGGGCCCTCGGGATCACATAGCAGTCAGGCCGAGGCTGCCAGGTGCCCCCGGACTCCCCAGCAGGGGCTGAGCTCCCCTAGGAGCCCTCTGCTGTGATGCTCCCCCCCCAATCAGGGGCACATGCACCAGGCACCCACCCACCTCAGCCACAGGGCATGCACAGGTGGGCATCCAGCCCCAGGGGCACACCCAGCAGCCACACCCATTGGACACACACTGACACATGAGGGCACACGTACCCACAGAGAGCTCTGGGTACGACACATGCATCCACACACCACACACATGTGTGTTCATACAAGCACACGCGTGTGCAAGCCCCTGCCAGGCTGGCCTTGGCTCCCAGGGCAGCCAGACTGATTTCGGGAAGACGGCCATGCACGGTCCCTGGAACATCCAGGCTGCAGGGGATGCTCCCCTGGCTTCCATCCCTGAACTCCTGGGACAATGGGACAGGCCCAGGAGGCCCAGAGAGGAGCTGTCATCCCTGGGGCCAGGATGACCTCCAACCTTTGCCTGATATGCCCCCATTAAGGCCCAGGTGTTCTCAAATACCCCAGGGTGCTTCTCATTTAGGCAGGGCCTTAGGAGCTGGGCCTGTCGGGTGGGGAGGGGCTCTGCCTCAGGACGGGCTGGCTCGGCTGTGGGGTCAGAGGTAGAGGGACCCTGGCTGAGCCCCCGAAGCCACTCACTGCTTCAGGGAGCGGGTCCTGGCGAGTCTGTCCCACAGAACCCGGCGGGTTTGCCCTCGTTGCCCAGGTGACCCAGGACGGGGCTCCCCTCTGTGCCTCGGAGTCTCCATCTCGCCAGGGAGCTACTGGCTCCCACTCTTTCTCACCAGCCCCAGGGTTTGTCCGGAAGGACGACAACCAGTGGCAAGAAAGAGGGGCTCCTTGGGGTCCCGGGGGGCATCCCGGAGCCTAGAGGGCAGGCCTGGCATCAGAGGGCAGCAGGGAGGGGCCCCGACTCACCCGATCACGTAGACCAGAACCACGAGCTGGATCAGGCGGAAGATGATGCCCACCTTCTTGTTGCGCACGAGCACCATGCGGGGGGTGTCGTACTCGAAGAAGAAGGCGGCCAGCTCATCCTGCAGCCGCCGTGCCATGCTGGCCCGGTGGGGCGAGAGCCGAGCCCGCGCAGCCTTCGCCCTCTGGGTGCGCGACCACCAGGTCCCCTGACCCAGGGCAGCTCAGGGCGGGCAGGTGGGGCCAGAGGTCAGGAGTCAGAGGTCAGCTGCAGGTGCCTGGATGGGGAGGGAGGACCTTGGGTGCCCAGAGCAGCTTTGGGTCCCTGGCAGGCAATGGACTGAGGGACAGCCGAGCCTGTGGACAAATAAATTCCCAAAGATGGACGGGGGCGGAGCTGGCAGGGTCACCAGCCCAGCCCCGCCCCCGGCCGCCTGCACCCTGCTGGGCCTCCGGAAACAGAAGCTGTTGGCAGGAAACCACGCACCCATCACACGGCCAGATAAGCTGTCAGCCCCCCGCACGGCGGGCAGCCTGGCTGCAGGCTGGAGGGCCCCCCCCCCCCATGCCAGGGACCCACCCCACAGCCAAACATCCCCACCTTCAGCCTGGGGCAACAGCCAGGACTGCAGGGAGGAAGGAGGGCCACTTACGGTCCAGCCCTGACACTTCCGGCGCCTACAGCGGGACCCCCAGCCCCGTCCTCGGCTGCCCATCCACCGCCCACCCACCATCCCTGCCTGGCCCAGGCACCCTCAGCGTGAGGCCTGGCACCCTCACCCCTGACCTCGCCCACCGTCTGTCCTGTCGCAGCCGCACCTCCACCTCCCGGATGAGCAGAGGGAGCAGGGGCCAGGCCAGGGCCACATCTGGTGCACATCGCCATGGCACCCCGAGACCCAGCGAGAAAGCCTGCCATCAAACGGGCTCGGTGACCATTCCTGGCCCTGCCACTTGCTGCCTGGGAGGGAAGGGGGGGGTTGAGGGGGGGCTTTCCCGTCCTCTCTGAGCCTGCTTCCTTATCTGAGAAATGGGGACCACATTGGGATTTCCCCGGGGGGACGTGTCCTGATAACACTGAGTTCAGAGAGCTCGAGGCCACTATTGAGCTTGGGGTGCAGCCCCTCTTCGGCTCCTGCCTTTAACCCCCATGCAGGCCCCGAAGGCAGGGGCCCCCAGGATGGGGATAGGGTGGGGGGTCCCCGTTAGCTCTCAGAGCCCTTAGAACTGGAGGCCTTCCTCAACCCCCACCTCCTGTTGCAGATAAAGAACGTGGAGCTGCCCTGGCCGTGTGGCTCGGTTGGTTGGGCATCATCCGGGGCACCGAAGTGTTGCTGTTCAGTTCCCTGCCAGGACCCATGAATGCATGAATGAGTGAAGCAACATTGATCTTCCTCTCTCTAAAGTTAATAAATATAAATTTTAAGAAATAGAAGCAAAGAGGAGCTCAGAGAGGACAAATGAGTTGCCCAGGCTCACCCGGCTGTACTGAAGGACCCGGCTGGAAGCAAGAAAGTCTCCCTGGCCTGCAATCCGGCTGCCTGTCCCTGAATGTCCCCAGGCTCCCTCCATGGAAGCTGGGAGGTGAGGCTGGGTGTCCTCAGAGCCACTGTGTCCCCCAAGTCCGAGCTGCCTCACCCTGAAGGCTGATAGGAGTCATCTTCCTGGCAGGCCTTGAGCCAGGAAATTGCTCTGGGCAAGGAGCCAGGCCCGGGCTGGGAAGCCCAGCTGCTTGTCTGAGCAGAGCCACTTTCTGGACAGCAAGGGGCCTCATTCCGCACCCCAGGCCAGTCCCCCTGTCAAACAGATCAGCCTCACCCCACACAGAGTTCCTGCCAGTCTCAAGCTCAACAGTCTGTCGGACGCCATCTTCAAGGGGGCCAGCGAGAACCACATCCTGGGCTTTTCTAAGAAAAAATCCAGAGAATCTGGGAGCCAGAGCTGTGGCGGTAGCATCCCCTTGGCCCCGTCTTGACCCCAGACAAAAGGGCCTGCTGCCTTCCCAGCTGACCCTGTGGCACTGGGAAGAGCAGGCTCAGGACGAGAACTGCTTGGGATGGGGAGTGGGGGAGGATGCTGACACTGTGTCTAAGCCATCTGTGTCCACTCCACTCACATCCCCACTGGCGCACCACCCTCAGGAGGGCAGCAGGTGCTAAATAAGGGGGGACGGGGCAAAGGAGAGGGGGAGAGGGAGGGAAGTCAGGCAGTCATTCTCCAATCGGTGCCTGTCCCTTTCATACCATTACCATGGCCGCCGCCTCCTCCTCCTCCTCCTCTTCCCCCTCCTGCTCCCCTCTTCCTTCTCCTCCAAGGATCCAGGCTTGCTGATGGGCAGATGGACAAATGGACTGATGGCCTCCCCTGCCTGGCTAAGATTTCACTCCGTGGAGTGTGGAGGGGCCTGCGTCCTTCCTGGAGGCCAGCCCAGGCCTTTAAGCGGGGTGGCCACAGGCTCCAGTGGGTCCCCTCAGCCACTCAGACATATTTGCTTGGGGTACACACATATGTTGCTGTTATGGCCTCAGTTCTAACCCTGACACTCAGAAAACAGATTGGCAAGGCCCTAGCCGGTTTGGCTCAGTGGATAGAGCATCGGCCTGCGGACTGAAGGGTCCTGGGTTCGATTCTGTTCAAGGGCACGTATCCCGGTTGCAGGCTCGATCTCAGTCCTGGTTGAGGTGTGCGTGGGAGGCAAACAATCGATGTGTGTGTCTCTCTCTGTCTCTCCCCCTCCCCTCCCCTCTCCCTTAAAATCAAAGGAAACTATCCTCAGGTGAGGATTAACAAAAAAACCACAGCAGACCGGCAAGGAGGACTGGCTCACCTGGGATGTTACCACATCCAAAGAACGCCCAAAAGAAAAAGAAATAAAAGCAGTAACTTCTCGCTCCCCAAATTAATTTTCTGTTTAAAAAAATTTTTTTAAATATATTTTTAAATTTTTGTTATTGTTAATCCTCACCCAAGGATATATTTTCCTTGATTTTTAGAGAGCGTGGAAGGGAGAGGTAGAGACACAGAGAGAGAAGCATCGATGTGAGAGAGACACATCGATTGGTTGCCTCCCACACCCACCCTGATTGAGCCGCAACTTAGGTGTCTGCCCTTGACCGGAATGGAGCCCGAGACCCTTCAGTCCGCCGGCTGATGCTATAACCACTGAGCAACCCAGCTGGGGACACATTAAAGTTTTTGCTACTAAGTCCAAGAGTCACTGGTGAGGTCAATGTCTCTTTTCACTGGTTCTCAGATAGACCTTTCCGTCTGCGGCCTGTGCTTTCTGTCCCCGACACAGCCCCAGCCTCCCAAGGACAGACACCTGTGCTATTCTAGGCGTGGGGAACGGAGGTGGCAGGGCAGGGGTTGGAGTTTATAGGGACACGGTTCCTACACCATCAGTAGGTGTTTTAAAATCAGCCCTGGGAGGCAGGCACCCGAATCCTCATTTTACAGACAAGGAAACTGATGCTCGCAAGTTGAGTGCCTTGCCCAAGATCATGCAACAAGTAGCTCCCATGTCTGCTGGTCGCCAGGAAGGAGGCTCCCCAAAGTCTGAGAGCTTGGCCCAGAGCCCACCCCAAGACTCCAGCACTTGGGTGTCTCCAGACCGGCCTTATAAGCCCAAAGGCCGGGTGTCCAGCTTGGGCACCGGCCAGGCCTTGTAGGGAGACAAGGCTGTGCTGCCAAGCGCTCGGCCCCAGGACAGCCTCCCCTGCCTGGCTAAATTTAGCGGCCCTGCGGAGCGTGGATGGGGCCGTGTGCCCATCCTGGAGGCCGGCCCGGGCCCTCAGGGGGTCAGCACAGGCTCAACGGGTCTCCTTAGCCTTTGAGAGTTCCATGGCTGCAGGGGCCACACCTCTGCCCGCAGAGTTCAGTCCAACCCCCCACCCCACCTGGGAGCCACCCAATGTCACAGCCCCTCAGGTGCAGGCTGGAGCAGGTCCCTGAGCCGACCTAACAGAGACTGCCCAGGGGCGGTGGAGGAGTGGGCAGCTGTGGTGTGGCTGCAGTGGGGGTCCCCAAGGGTGACTTCTCCCCATTGCTCAGACCTTGTCCTGCTTCTCTGGCTTCCTTTATGCCCCCACTATGATCAGGGCCGGCTGAAGCCTCTCCCCCTAAGTATCTGAGGCATTGCCCCCCCCCCCCCCGCCCGCACTCTCGCCCCCCGCCCCCCCGTAATGCTCCTGCTCTTGGGCTACTTCCTCTTGGTCCCCAGCCTCTTCATGCCCTGGATGTGGGGTTCCTCACTGCCCCTCAGACACTGAGCTCCCTTGGGAGGTGGTGGCCTCCCCGTTTACCGAGGATGCCAACTCCCCTGCACCCACATGGCAGCTGCGTGCCTGCCCCACCTCCTCTGGCTCCTCTTGTTTTTTCTTCCAAATCAAACTACATCGAGGGCTACTTCACATGCGATTTAAAAGTGCGCATTTCAGGCCCAGGCCCATGAGCTTTGATAAATGCATGTGACCCCCCACCCGGGTCCCTGCCAGCCCCTCTCCAGCCCCAGGCCCTGTGACCTGCTTGCTCGCTACGGACGTGCGCTGCCTGTTCTGGGACCTCATGAGGTGGGCACAGGATCCTCTCTCTTGGTGTCTGGCTTCTCTTACTCAGCACCAGGGTTTTCAGCGCCATCCGAGCCGCTGCATATATGGGCATGTTCCTTTTTATTGCTGCATATCCCATGGTGCAGACACACTGCTGTCTGTCTGTCCTTTCCCTGCTGATGGACATCTGGGCTGTTTCCGGTTTGGGGCTACGATGAATACAGCTGCTAGGTCACCTGCATTTGGGTCTTGTATGGGCATCGGTCTTCGTTTTCTGTTTTTGTCCCTTCATTTCTCCCAGTGCAGCCCCAACTGGGGTCCCTCCTACCCTGTGAGGGGTGCAGCGTGGGGACATGGGGAGCACCAAGTCCTGGTGGCTGAAGGGGGTAGGGGGAGGCCATGAGCGTTTTGGCAGCTGCACCTCTGAGCCCGCGGGAAGCGTGCCGGGCTTGCCCTGGAATTCCCTCCTGCCCCTGGCGAGCGGCGGTGAGGTGGGGAACCTCTGTTTACCTTGGCTGCTCCATCTTGGCCGGTCGGGCTCTATGCTGTGGCTGGACAAGGCCAGACTCAGGCCGGCCTGGCCCTGAGCCCCGGCGGCGGCCGGAAGCCCCGGGCTCATCTTATCTCCAAGCCCTGCCCGTCTGCCTCCCTGCGGCCGGCCCGGTGCCAGGCTCTCAGGGGCCTCGGCTCCTTGTCTGTAAGGTGCGCCCTGACCCTGCCTGGCCCGACGCACGGCGCTGGTCGAGGACCCTGCAGACGAGGAGGATGGGAAGGTTTTTGTGGTCTGAGAGGGCTGGATGGCCCTCTGCCCTCCCCCCAACTAAACCCTGGGCGCTCCCGAGGGCGGGCCTGGCTCCTGCGGTCACAGCTGGCTGCCTGGACGTGCGGCCTCTGGGACCCCGCGTTCAGAAGGGCCTGCGCCGGGTTCACTGTGCTGCTATCAGTTATGACATTCTTAATCTTTGAGCAAGGGGCACCACATTTTCATTTGGCACTGAGCCCAGCACATCATGTGGTCAGTCCTGCCTCGGGCCCTGTGGGCAGCACCGCTTCCCCTTCCCAGGGCCGCTGAAAAGATCTGGAACCTTCGCTAGTGAGTCTTCCCCCCAGGGGGTCACCGGGGATGGGGGAACAGGCAATTTGCTTCCCAGAGACCCTGCTCCGGGGCAGGCCCCCAGAGGGTCAGGAGGGGGCCTCCAGCAGCACGAGCTGAGGCTCCAGACTCTGAGCTGAGGAGGCCTCGGGAGGCACATGGGGGCTGGGCTCAGAAGGGCCAGAAGCAGATGACATCTGGGCTCCAGGAGGGGAGGGAAACCGGGCGAGAGAAAACTCAGGGCGTCATAGACCCTCAGGGCATCACAGAGCAGCCAAGGCTCCAGGCCCAGCCCTGCCCCAGGCAAGTTCTGAACCCCTCCTCCCCAGCCTCAGGCTCCTCCTGGTGACGTGTGAATTGGCATGTGTGTAAAGCAGCGGTTCTCAACCTGTGGGTCGCGACCCCTTTGGGGGGGGTCGAACGACCCTTTCACGGGGGTCGCCTAAGACCATCGGAAAACACACATATAATTACATATTGTTTTTGTGATTAATCACTATGCTTTAATTATGTTCAATTTGTCACAATGAAATCGGGGGTCGCCACAACATGAGGAACTGTATTAAAGGGTCGAGGCATTAGGAAGGCTGAGAACCACTGCTTTCAAGGGCTTTGAACACGAGCACAAACGGTCAAGTGCGGTCCCTGGGAGGAGCAGGCTCGGGAAGTCCGGGCCTCCCCTGGGCCTGGTTTCAGAAGAAGACAAGGATCCCTGGCTGGCGACGGGGCGCCTCGGACCTTTGCGGAGCTTTCTGGGGTGGGGGACCCCAGGTAGACGAGGGCAGATGGTGGGACCACTTTCCGGGAACACAGACACCGACGTCCTCCCATGTCCCAGGCACTCAACCTTTATTTCACCAAACTGCACGTCAGCAGGTAGGCAAGGTCCTGCCTCCTCCAAGATCCCCCCCACACCCCCACACCCCCAGCCCAGCTCCGCATCTCTCAGCCCCTCCAGAACCTGTGAGCGAGGGGAGGGGTGGGGGAGGTGCCACAGAACCTGGTGCCATAGAACCTGGAGCCCACTAGTCGCAAGGCAGGCCGAGGGGAAGGGGGGGTGGGGGCAGGACAGGAATGTGAGTCTTGATTTGCATATAAATAATCACTTTGTGCACTCGGTAGGGAGAGGACACAGTCATTTACTCAGGGCTTCCTTCTACAACTAATTCTTGCCAAAGGGGCAAAAGCTGGGTTACAGGAACATTCTGTCCATCAGAGGCTCTCCCTGCCGCCAACAGGATCCACACGGATCTTGCCGGAGGGAGAGAAGTGTCTTGCCAGCTGGCCATTCTGAGCGACATCCTTTCAGCTCTCGGGTGTGTGGGGTTGGGGGCCAGGAGTGAGGCCAAGAGCCCAGGGACTCAGGGTCACCCAGCCGTGCGGACCACGAGATGGGCAGGCGTGGGACTGGGTGGGAGGGCATGGCTGTCAGGGACGCAGGAGAGCTGAGGTCTCAGCTGCCAGGCACACAGAGGGCAGGCCCGGCTCCTGCTGGGTAGACAAGGCAGCACCGAGAGGACACGTGTGTCGTCTGCTTAGGACCGAGAACCTGAGTCCAGGAGTGAGCGGAGCAGAGGCAGGCAGGCTGGCTGTCTCCCGGGAGAGGGTCCTGGCCTAGCCTCCTCCCCCCACTCCTGTCTCTCTGACCCTTCAGCTCCCTGCGCACATAAACAGAAAGAGGCCCAAGCCCTCAGGAGCCGACTCTGTGGAAGCAGCGCAGAGTGTGTGGGGGTGGCCTGCCCTGGCTGTGCACAGCTGGGCCCAGATGTCCCCCCTCGCACCCCCAGCTGACCAGCTCCCAGACCAGGCACTAAGTGAGAGGTCACAGCTAGAGGGCGGGGCCCGAAGGAGTCCTCTGTCGGTAGAGACGCCTGGCACCGAGGAAAGCCCAGCCTCCAAGCAAGGGGGCGCGGGCTCCGGAAGGTGCTCGTGGATTTGGGGGTGCAGGGCTCTGCGTCTCAGGATTGGTCACCAGCTCTGGCTTCTGGGCAGGCCCCTCCTGGTCCAGAGCTTCGAGGGCAAACTCCCCAGGAGCTTCCCGGAGACGGAGACATGCAGTAGGACCCCCAGGCAGACAAAGAGGGGACGACGGCCGTGGGGACAGGACCGGGAGCCCGTCCAGCCTCAGTCGGGAGGGCTTGGTGGCGAGTGGCTGGCCGGCGTGGTGGCAGGCGGGAGTGGGCGAATGCTGGGCACCATCAGGATGAGGTACACGCTGGAGAGTCCGCTCTGCCCCTGCGCTCACTTCCGGTCCTTTTCTTCTGGAAGACACACCGGAGAGTGTGTTAGGCTGTGTGATGAGGGCACACATCCAGGCTGGTTCCTTCCGCCTTTCCACCCCGCGTTTCCCCCACACAACCCCACTCAGCGGCCCCCGGACCCTGCATCTCCTGAGCGGCAGCCCACGCTCCCCCGGATGCCCCGGCTCCTGCACACCACGTGTTCTGTCAGCCCCCAGCTCCCGCCCCACTCCTCCCCCGCCCAGTGCATCGCTTCTGGTTTTTAATGTTAAGAACCACAGTCCAGCATCATGACAGCCAGACACCATGCCTCTCTCTCTCTCTCTCTCTCTCTCTCTCTCTCTCTCGGGTGCAAGGCCTCTCAGCCTGCCTTCAGCTGCCATCTTACCTCACCATCACCCTCCCACCCCTGGCATCACACCTCAGATCCAGCCCATCAGCCCCTTGGGGTTCCCCACCGCCCTCAGAGTAAAGGCCAGGCTGCTGGGCCCTCCCAGGTCGGACCCCCTCGGCCTCTCCAGGCTTCCCCTCCCCTCAGCTCAGCCCGCGGGCCTCTGCCTGACAGCTGCTCCGCCACACCTGGGAGAGCCAGTGGGTGGGCAGGAGGCCCCCCCAACCCCTGGTGTTGACCCGGGATCCACAATTCTCCCCAGGACACACCCCATAAACCACACGGAGGCCATGAGCATCGGGCCTCAGCAAAACTTCCCTAAAAGGCCACCAGACTGGCTTGGGAACGGAACAGGGTCCCCTCTCTCACCCCCGCCCCGTCGGCTTGAGGAGGCCCCAGGGACTGCAGCCGCACAAGGAGAGCGAGCTGTCTGGGCTCCAGCGACAGCAGGGCACCACCTTTTAAAGCCAAACCTCTCTGGGACCATGGTCAGCATCTCAGGTTAACGGTGGACGCGGAGCGGTTGCCTGGGACTAGCTCTGGGTCTGGGTCTTCTCCCCTGACCAGCCTCCTGCCTTCAGTGTCACCCATCTGCCCGTCCATCCTCCATGCTCACCCATCCCTCCCATGCGTCCACCCTCTGTGGCTCCCACGGCCCTGAGGATAATGTCCGGGGTCCTCACCTCTGGCCTCACCTCTCTGCCCTGCACTCCAAGCTCCAGCCCCACGAGGGACGCCAGCCCTGCTCATCCCGCCCTCCTCCAGGCCCCGTTCTGCCCCACCTGTCCCATCGGCCAGGGCCCCGCGCCCTGCGCCTGGGCCCAGAGTCCTTCACGCCAACGGCCCCAGCTGGGCAGTGCCCACGACTCCGGCTTTCCCCATTGGCCGAGACATTTTTTCACCTTTATGTTTTGTCAAGAAAATGAGCCGAACCCCTTGGCAGCTGTGGCCACTTGGGGAAGGCTCTTGAGGGAGACGGAGAAGCTGCCCGAGCCGGCCACATGCCCAGGAGGTGTGGCTTCGCAGGTGAGTCAGTGTGGTCAAGGTTGGCAGAGGATTTCCTGGTTAGACCACCCTGTGCTCCCGTGGATGGGGTTTTAGGCCACAGACCCATTTCCCTACCTGCACCTCCCCAGGAGTATCCACGCAGGATGCCTTGTACGGCTCCCCCTCCCCCAGACAGGGGCTGCCCCTACCCCACCCGTGGGCTCCAATAGGCCTTGCTTTGTCTGAGCACCCACCTCCACCCTCCTGGGCTCCCCCACCCCCCACATGCCAGGCCCCCCTCTGGACAGATCTGTGGTGGGCCAGCTTCGCCAGAGAGAGAAGCACAACTTTTTTCAGCCTTTCTAATAACATAAAGTATTTGCAGCACCCAGGAGGGCTGGCTGGCGTGGGAGATGGGGGGGAGATGAGGGATCGCATGCCCTCCCCCAGTGAAGTGACAGCACAGGCTCTATTTCT
Source organism: Myotis yumanensis (assembly GCF_028538775.1). Lineage (NCBI taxonomy): Eukaryota > Metazoa > Chordata > Mammalia > Chiroptera > Vespertilionidae > Myotis > Myotis yumanensis. Next base: position 16,599,369 of record NW_027223767.1, on the reverse strand, counting down.
AGCCCTCCAGGCTCCCTCCCCTGGGGCCGGGACACATTCCTGCTGAGATGGCCTCAGGGACCCAGCTCCCAGCCGGGCCTCCCCACTGCCACTGCGGGTCGAACCCTGGCTTCCAGCAGCCTGGCCATGGCGCTACCTCCTTGGCTCCAGGTCCCTGGAACCAGGAATTTCTCGCCTCTGCTTCCTCCCTCTCCCTGGCTGCCTGACCATGAGGCGATGCCGCAGGGCAGAACCACCCACTCTGAGGCCCTCAGGCAGAAACCCTCACCCCAACCTCTGCCCTCCTGCCCTTGATTCCTAGGTTAAGGCAGACCTAGAGCTGTGAATTCAGAAACAGAGAATCACCCCTCTCCCCGCCCACAAGGTGACACCAAAGAGGCCAACCCGGTGTGGTCTGGGGGCTGGTGGGTCGGCGCTGCCCACTGACGCCTGGGAGACTGTCCTGAGGAGGTCTGGATAACGATAGGCCGCGTTCAGAGAAGTCGGAGGCCAGGCCTGGGAGGACCCAGCGAGCCTGGCCGTGCAGGGCTGGTGGCAGGAAAGTGAGCGAGAGGCAGCGTGGCCCTGAGCAGCGCCCCCATGGGCTCCCAGGGTCCCTACCCCTGCAGACACCTCGGTCCCAGCCACCGGAGCCCCTCATGTCCCCCACAGCCACAGAGGCTGATGCCAGCACCGCTCGCAGCAGCCGGATGGCAGAGGCGGGCAGGAGGGGCGGGGGGGCTAGGGCTCCCACTCACCGTGGTGCCGGGACAGGTACTTGAGGGCCTCATCAAGCAGGATGACGGGCAGAGAGATCTGGAGCACCACCCCCCACTGGCGCCCACTCAGTGGGGTCACCTGGAAAATGAGCTGTGGGGGAGGCTGGTTAAAGGAAGGGCTGTCCCGTGCCCCACAGGCCACCGGCTCATCCCCCAGGCAGCAGGGACTCTCCCCGAGGCCCCACCCCAGATCCCTGTGCACCGGCTTTCTCTGCTACAAGTGCCCTCCCAGCCTCACCCCAGGACCAATCCCCCTGGTCCCGTTGGGCAGTGGGAGGGATTCTGCACCAGGGAAGAGCGTAGTCTGTCCTCCTGCCCCTCCCTTGGGGGACCCCCACCCCTTCTGTTCCCCAAGTCTGGGGGCTGCCGATGTGGGGACCTATCTGGAGGATGGTGGCTTGTCATGGGCTGAGCCCAGGCCCCGTGCGGTGAACCTCTCAGACCTCCCCTTCCCATCCTCCAGGGCTGCCCAGGGCAAAGCCACCAGGCCTGGGCTGTAGGTCAGAGGACTTGGACCTGGTCGCTCGGGAGCTGCAGGAGGGCATAGGGGGGGCGCCCCACTCACAGGCAGGGGCGGCACGAGCAGGATGAGGAAGTGCAGGGCCATGGACATGATCACAGCTGCCAGCAGCCAGGGGTTCAGCCAGGGTGGCATCCGCAGCAGCGACTGGTTCTCTGAGACGCTGCCAAGGGCACAGGGCGCTCACCTTGGGCCAGGATGCAGGCAGCCCTGCCGTGGGCCCATCCACCCCCGTGTGGAGGTGAGGGGTGGCCTGAGCCTCAGCATGTCCCTAATCGGGTCTGCGGACGGAGCACTTCTGGGAGGTCAGTGCGCCTGAAAGGGGTGTGTCCCTGCTGCCCGCTCAGCCCACGGGGGCTTGGACGCCTTTTCTGTCCCTCAAACCCAATCCTGGCCCCTCTATTTCTTCAGACCCCAATCTTGGCTTTCTTGGTCCTCTGGGTTCCCATTGTGGCCCCATTGACTCGTAGAACTCTCTTTAGATCCCTCTGACTCCCAGACCCCAATCCTGGGCCCCCCGAGCCCTCATACTACAATCCTGGACACCTGTGACCTCAATCCTGGGCCCCACCTGACCCTCAGCCCCCTAGTCTGAAGCCTCAGCCGCCATGCCCTCACCCCCAGCTCCGGGCCCCTCTGCCCAGCTCACCTGTTGAGGGCGTTGCACATTTCAATGGTCACCAGCACAGACAAGGCCATGGTCGTGGGGAAGCGCGACTCGAAAACCTCGCAGTCGATGCCGGCAAAGAGCGGGTTGTCCTCAGAGCACTTCAGGAAGTTCCTCTGAGGGAACGGTGGTGGGGTCAGGTGTGGTCAGGCGGGGTCAGGCGGGGTCAGGCGGGGTCGGGGACAACAGCGGTCAGGGACGGACGGCGCCGGTTGTGGGAAGGAAGCCTCATTCCACCTCTCGCCCACATCTGAGGACTCCACACGGCCAGGGAGAAAGGGCTGCCACGCGGTGGCTCGAGGGAGGGGTGCTGGCCCAGATGGGGCAGGTGGCCAGCACTGGGCCAGGGAGAAGGGCAGACCGTCTGGGACAGAGAGAGCGGCTGGCATTAGGCTGGGGAGGACAGTGGGGGGCGGGGGAGCTGGGCTCAGGGGGAGGGCCCAGGAGCGGGGCTGGTGGTGAACTGAGAACACTGAATACGTCAACATTGGGAAAACCTGTAAAATGTTGCTTGAACGGAGTTCACCTTTGGAGGGTAGAAAGTGAGTACATGCGCCCTGATCAGTACTGATACGTTCGATTCCTTTCATCCCTCCTCCATTTATGCCACTGAAATGGGGCTCCGCCTGATCTGCCCTTTGCTTTTGAACTAAGGAATCGCCAGACACCGTCTCACTGCCCCTGTCCGCCTCCTCCGTAATCAGCAAGAAGCACTCAGGGCCGCTCAGGAAGTGGCCCTCGCCCGCCTGCGCAGCCCCCAGGGAGTTTCCTCCACCCTGAACCTGGCTCCCGGAGCTGCTGTGACAAGTGCAGAACCGAGCCCCGCGGGAGCGCCCGGCTCGCTCCCTTCCGCGTCACCGGAGGAGTGTGAACAAGCCTGATAACAGCACCCTTGTCCTGTAACGTACGTTTGTCCTCTGGAGTCTCCTCTGAACTCAGATCTTTGAAGCGAAGGGTGTAGAAACTGGGGCCATGGGCTGTGAAAATAACCCTCAAAGAGAAACCCGTGAAATGACTGTCCGTCTGACCTCCACTTTCCCACACTGCACAACCACGGGGGCGCTGACTCAGCCGGAACGGGCTGCTGGCACGTTCATGCAGGGTGAGAAAGTACAAAAGTCGGTGGCCTGGCTACATGTCTTAGCTTAGTAAAAAGAGGTAGCCTGGCTGGTGTGGCTAAGAGGTTAGAGCAGCGGTCTCAACCTGTGGGTCGCGACCCCTTTGGCGGTCGAACGACCCTTTCACAGGGGTCGCCTAAGACCATCCTGCATATCAGATATTTACATGATGATTCATAACAGTAGCAACATGACAGTTATGAAGTAGCAACAAAAATAATTTTATGGTTGGGTCACAACATGAGGAACTGCATTTAAAGGGCCAGAAGGTTGAGAACCACTGGGTTAGAGCGTAGGCTTGCACACCAAAAGGTCAGGGGTTCGATATCCGGTCAAGAGCACGTACCTCGGTTGCAGGTTCGATGCCCAGCCCATTCAGGGCTTGTGCAGGAGGCAACCAATTGATGTGCCTCTCTTACATCGATGTTTCTCTCCCCCGCCACCCCCCCGACTACTCTCTCTCAAAAAAAAAAAAAATCAATGGAAAAAATATCCTTGGGAGAGGATTAACAAAAATATTTTAAAATAAAAAATAAATAAATAAATAAATAAATAAATAAAAAGATAGAGTCTTAAGTAGAAAGTGTGATTTTTCCCAAAAAGCAAGCTCTGGGATTTGGTTGGGACAAGTGCATGTTTTCGTTGCCTTGAACGTATACCTTGAACCCACCCAGTGGCCAAGAGGGCCGAATGCTCCGGCCATGGCAGTGACCATGGGTACATGTACACGCGTGCAGTGCACACCTCCCTCTTGGGCACCTGCGTGCTCACCCAGATCCTTCTGCCTGTGCACAGGGAGGGAATCTGAACAGGGCCACAGCAGATGTTTCAATCAATCTGTTGCTCTTGCCATAAGCACCCTGCCCTGTTCAGACCTTCTGGGTCTCACCAGGGAGCACCTGCCACACACGATGATACCTGGTCATGGGTCACAGTGAGGCCTCCCAACTGCTTATTAGAAGGTGCTCAGGCCTGTCTCACGGGTCCACGGGGAGCCCCTGTGGAAGTGGGGCCCGTTTCTTTGGGTGAAGCTACTGCCCTTGCCTTTGCCTCCCTGGCTCTTCCCCTTTTGCCTTCTCCTGCGAGGCTCCTCTGGGCTTCACGAACTTAATCAACATGTATATATGTGCCCTGTTGGTCTAAACCAGTGGTCGGCAAACTCATTAGTCAACAGAGCCAAATATCAACAGTACAGGATTGAAATTTCTTTTGAGAGCCAAATTTTTTAAACGTAAACTATATAGGTAGGTACATTGTTATTAACTTAATTAGGGTACTCCTAAGGCTTAGGAAGAGCCACACTCAAGGGGCCAAAGAGCCGCAGGTGGCTCGTGAGCCGCAGTTTGCCGACCACAGGTAAGCACTTGACAAGTATTGACTTGATTAACCCTCTCGATATGCTATGAGACAGGGACCGTTGTCCGTTTTACAGATGAGGAAAGCCACCGCGAGGTTCAGTAGCTGTCCAGTCACCCCGCTAGTGTGTGGGAGAACGAGGGTGTGCACCGGGGCTGGGTCCGGCTCCGTGCTCCGTGCTCGGAACCACTCTGCTGCCTTTGGGCAGCTTATTCCAGTAACTCGAGGGCTCTGGGCTCCTCTCCCGAAACTCCAACAACTAGAGCTGAGTTCTACCTGAGGTCTAACCCTGGACCACCTCCGGTCCCACGGCCACCTGCCTTGTCTCTGCTGAAAGCCTTCCCACCTTGACATGTGACTGCCCATTTCCAAGGCTCTCCCGCTCCAGACCCCAGCTCTCTGCAGACTCCGCCGGCTCGGGCACTGCCACAGCCCTGGTCCTCTGTGCCTGGCACAGTCGGTGCCTAACAGCCATTGGTTGGCCAAGTGGATAAGTGAGAAAGGGGATGACCAGAGAGGACTGTTGGGAAGGTGGCACCGGGAAGACTGGAGGCCGATGGGGAATATGTGCTGGCATGACCCCCAGGTGTCTGGCTTGGGTGACGGGCAGATAGTGAACCTGAGATGGGGAGGGAGGAGAGAGAGGATTTGGGGGCGGGTAATAGGTTTGATTTTGGAAGTGGTGCGTGTCATGGGTCTGTGGGATATCCCGGAGGAGAGAGCCAGCTGGACACATGGGTCTGCGGTCAGAAGGTCGGGGTGGGTAGGTCCTTGGAGATTTGGGATCCGCAGTATAAAGGATGGTAGTAAAGACGGGGCTGGAAGAAGGCCGCCGAGGGATGGTCAGCACAGCCCCCTCTCCACCCTGGGCTTCCTGCTGGCGGTAAATTAGCTGAGGTGCTCGAGCACCTGCCATCTCCTGAGGGCTGGGGGCACCAGCCTCTGGGGTGAGAGCTGGGCCCATGCCCTGCACTGCTGCCCACGTGCTTGAGGGCTGGCAGGTGCCAGGAAAGTGTCCCTGGACTGCCTCAACCTAGATGGGAACACCGGGGAACCCCTGAAATCACAGGCTCCCCAGGGAGGGCCAGCGATGGTAGCCCGGCCCAGGCACTGCCCTCAGGGCGGTCCCCTGACACTCCAGGGATAGGGCAGGAGTCAGGGCCCCTCCCGCGGGTTCTTCTGTCTGCAGGAAAGTAGCAAAGGCGGCACTCAGAAGGAAACCCTGCGTCCCTGCCGCTCTCGGCTTTCAACAACAAACCCACACACCCGCCGGAAGGCTCTTGCAAGCAAAGGAGATACCCTGGCTGCTCAGACAGAGGGACAGACAGACAGAGGCTGGGGAGGGGGGTCTCCTTGCTTGCTTCCAGAACTGTGCTGAGCTAAGAGAGCCCTGTGGAGGGCACCTGCCAGCCAGGTGACTTCAAGAGGTCAGGGGGGGTCCCTGCTCTGAAAAATATGTTGGTTTTTTTGGGGGGGAGCCTGGCAGGTTCCCGATCTCCTCAGTTTGACCCTCTGCCTGAAGCTGCATCCTTTAGGGCAGTGGTTCTCAACCTGTGGGTCGCGACCCCTTTGGCGGCCGAAAGACCCTTTCACAGGGGTTGCCTAAGACCATCTTGCATGTCAGATATTTACATTACGATTCATAACAGTAGCAACATTACAGTTATGAAGTAGCAATGAAAATAATTTTATGGTTGGGGGTCACAACATGAGGAACTGTATTTAAAGGGCCAGGAGGTTGAGAACCACTGCTTTAGGGGCTCATCTTTCTGAGCCTTCAATGTTTTGGGGGCTCCTCAATGCAGGTAAGATGCTCATGGGCAGTCATGCCCCTGGTCCCCCCTAAGTAAAAGCCTGGGAGAGGGAGTAGCCTCGTGTCCAGCTCGGGGGCCGGGCTGCTCTCTGAGCCCCTTTCCCCTGAAACTCCAACTCGGAAATCACCCCAACAGGCTCCCTGGCTGTCACTCACCAGCTGGTAGAAGGTGATGTGAGGTCCGTCGGCATCATACAGGAACCACCAGGTGGCAGCAGCCACGGTGGCCAGGCCCACATACACTGCAGGGAGGGCAGGAGGAAACCAGCTACAGCGGACAACTGTGGTTTTCCGGCATCCCTTCCCCTCCCCAATAATTCCCTGACACCACCCTCTCCCTCTCTAGGCCACATGAACCAGGGGTGGGCCCTGACTGGCACTCGGCGTGTCACACCCCTGGCCACAGTGATTGGCTGAGAGACAAGCAGGTAAACCGATCTGGGCCAATGAGAACAGGCCTGAGGCTTTTACCCTACTACTGAGGGTGTAGTATGGTAACAAGCTCTTTCTCCTATTGAATTTGGGTTTGCAATGGAGTAAGCACGAGGGCTGGAGCTGCCACAGCCATTCTGCCACCACAGAGGTACCTGCCTGAGAATGGAGCTGAGGCAGAGCCAAAATATGCCAGGGCTACGACTGTTTGAGGCCTGGGTCCAGCCATGCCTGAAGCCTGCTCTAGTCTGTTCAGTTAGATCAGCTCGCACAGTTTCTTTTGGCACAAGCCAGGCTGAGCCATACTGTCTGCAGTTTGCAAGCCTAACTGATATAGGGTCTTAGGAAACTCCTGGAAACCTCCCCCTGCCCAAGAGCTGGGGTCCCCCATTTACCTCCAATAGCCAGATATCGAAAGAAGAGCCAGCCACTGATGAGGGCCTCACGGGGGTTGCGAGGCAGCTTCTCCATGATGTCCAGGTCTGGAGGGTTGAAGCCCAGGGCGGTGGCAGGCAAGCCATCCGTCACCAGGTTCACCCAGAGCAGCTGCACAGGGATCAGGGCTTCAGGCAGGCCCAGGATTGCCGTGAGGAAGATGCTGGAACCAGAGTCATAGGCTCCAGCCCCCGCCAATGGAGGGCCCAGCTCCCACCCTCCTCAGCAGCCCAGCTTTGCCCTGCCAGTTCTGACGTGTGTGCATGAGTGAGAGGTGTGTGTACATAGCTCTGCCTCACACTGGGCCCCTGGCTCCCCCAGTCCCAGCTCTGGAGCCTGGTCATATCTGCTCTTCAGGCCTCTCCTGCTAGGACATAGTCCTCTTCGGGGCATACACATGTGGACAGTGGTGCCCAAGCATACACATATTTGTTCACAGACATGAGCAAAAACCCAGCGCAGGATACACAATCCCACAAACATCAGCAAACACCTACACGCTTGCCCCACATACAGAGATGAAGAATTCACGTGTCCAGGCAAATATGAGCTCCCCATTCCCCACAGCCATCTCTCACATGCTAACCTAAATGTGTACACAACTATACACCTGCACAGATCCCTGTGCCTGTACTCACCCCAAAGATGCAACAGAACACAGGTGCACACACATACACACACTTCTCACTCAGGCACCCACACCACGTGCACTCACAACCATGTGCAGCCTCCATGGACACACACAAACACATCACCGCCCAGAGGTGGGGCTAGTTCTCCCATCTTGCATGACTCTGAAAGAGGGAAGGTTAGGGCTGGAGGGATGATAGAGGACTTTTCAGGCACCTCCTCGGGGGCTGGGTACACCAGGGCCTCGAGAATGACAAGGTGTCCCCGTCCTGGCCCACCTGAGGTGAGACCCTGTAAGGCCCCAGCCAGGGCAAGTCATGGGCTTCTCCATCCCAGCAGCCCCATCCCAGGAACGGGCGCTTCCCTGGTCTCAGGGATGCGTATGGTCTAGAACAGGGGTGGGCAAACTTTTTGACTCGAGGGCCACAATGGGTTCTTAAACTGGACCGGAGGGCCGGAACAAAAGCATGGATGGAGTGTTTGTGTGAACTAATATAAATTCAAAGTAAACATCATTACATAAAAGGGTACGGTCTTTTTTTTTTTAGTTTTATTCATTTCAAATGGACCGGATCCGGCCCGCGGGCTGTAGTTTGCCCACGGCTGGTCTAGACGCAGGGGTCCTCAAACTACGGCCTGCGAGCCACATGCGGCCCGCTGAAAACATTTATCTGACCCGCCAGGTGTTTTCGCTGCCGCTGTGTGTATAGGAATTTGTTCATAGTTTTTTTTAAAACTATAGTCCGGCCCTCCAACGGTCTGAGGGACAGTGAACTGGCCCCTGTTTAAAAAGTTTGAGGACCCCTGGAGAGAGCTGGGAAGAGGGGATGGAGCCTCACCAGACGACCTCGCCCACATTGGAGGAGATGAGGTAGCGGATGAATTGCTTCATGTTGCTGTAGATGGCCCGGCCTTCCTCCACTGCAGCCACAATGGAGGCAAAGTTGTCATCTGACAGTACCATCTCTGCTGCTGACTTGGCCACGGCGGTGCCGGAGCCCATGGCGATGCCAATCTCTGCTTTCTTCAGGGCTGGGGCGTCATTCACCCCATCTCCAGTCTGGAGACCAGGTTAGGTGGGTTCACACCTGAGACAGTGCCTTTCTATCTCCCCAACTCCCTTCAACTCAGCCTATCCCCAAGCTCAGAGGATGTCCCCACAAAAGCACACAGCTGGACAGATCAAATGGTGGGGTCATGAGCTTAGAAACTGGGCTGAGGATGAGGCTAAAGGGAAGGCCAGGAGTGAAGACAAGGACAAAGTTGGGGAGCAGACCAGGTCTAAGGCCAGAGGAGATGGTGAGGTGGGCAGGAGGGTGGGTCAACAATGAGGGTGGGGATGAAATTTAGTTTGGATGTAGGGCAGAAGATAAAGTTTCTGCTAAGGACAAAGTTAAGGGCAAGTCAGGAATGAGGTCAAGGTTGTGGCTCAGGTCAAGGACCAGGTAAGTATTATCGTCAAGGTGAAGGCTGGAGTCAAGGGGGAAGGTCAAGGCCAAGACTGGACGCAGGCTCAAGATTAAAAATTAGATTAAGGTGGAGGTCAACTCAAAGTCAGAGGCCAAATCAAGGCTATGGCCCATATCAGGAGTGATGTCATGGTCAAAGTTGGCATTCAGTCAAAGTCAAGGTTGGAAGCCAGACCAAAGTTGAAGTCAACATAAAGTATTGAGTTGGAGGAATCAAGATCAATGTCAGGGATCAGGTCAGGGTCCAAGTAAAAACTGAAACCCATATCAGGATTGAGCTAAAAGTAAAGAATCAGATTCAGATGGTCAAGGTCAAGGTCAGGGACCTTCTTTGTGAATGTCAACAATACAGTCAAGAACAAGATTTCAAGTAATCAAGTCAAGGTTGGTGCCCAGTTCATTATCCAAGTCCAGGCTGAGCCACAGGTCAGGATTAAGGTGAAGGTAAAGGACTGGGTTAGGCTGGAGGTCAAAATTAATAGCAGAGGCCAGGTCAGGGATGAGGTCTAAGTCAAAAGTGAGATAGTGTTGATGAATAGGTCCGCAATCAAGAATGAGAGAGGCCCCAGCTGGTTTGGCTCAGTGGATAGAGCAACAACCTGTGGACTTAAGGGTCCCAGGTTCGATTCCAGTCAAGGGCACATGCCCAGGTTGCCGGCTCCATCTCCAGTAGGGGACATGCAGGAGGCAGCCGGTCAATGATTCTCTCTCATCATTGCTGTTTCTATCTCTCTCCCCCGTCTCTCTCCCTTCCTCTCTGAAATCAATAAAAATATGTATTAAAAAAAAAAAGAATGACAGAGAAAACTGAGCCCAAACCCCACGTCCATGCACAGGAGAAAGAATAAACTGTGGTGGACTCACACAATGGAATGCTACTCAACAATTAAAAAGGCAATCATCTACTGAAGCCCGCAGCAACACGGATAAATCTCAAAAGGAAGAAGCCAGACACAAAAGAGTACACACTGTGTGATTCCATTCACATGAAAATCCAGGACAGGCAACACTGTCTTGGAAAAATCAGCACAGAGGTTGCCTGTTGCCTGTTGCGGGAGAGGGGCCTGCGGGGAGGAGCAGGTGGGAAACTCACAGGTTGATGGTAATGCTCCCTCTAAGGGTTTGGATGACACAGGTGTGTCATTTGCCAGAACTCACCAAATGAATGGCAAGCTTAAAATGTGTGCATTTCACCGCATGCAAGTTTTACCTTAAAAAGGGGAAAAACGGAACCACAAACACTGCTCTCTAGAGCATGCATTCGGAAGCACGTGAGGGCGAAGGCAACTGATGCCTACCACTTCCAAAGGCATCTAACAAAAGATGGATTAAGGATGGACAGATGGCTAGGTATGTGCTAAAGCCATTATAACAAGAGGTGATTTGCAGAACCTAGATGGTGGATATATAAGCTCTCGCTATAAAATTATTTCAGTCTGTCTGTGTCTTGGAGATGTTTTGGTAACACAATGCTGGAAAAAATAAGCCTGAAGCAGAGGCAGGGGTTCACGGTTGCTCTTTCCAAGCCGTGTGGCAGTGCTCCCCCCACGCGCACCACCTCCCCCGCCTGCGGCCTCACCATGGCGGTGATCTCGTTGAAGGACTGCAGGTACTCCACGATGCGGGACTTGTGTGCGGGCTCCACCCGGGCAAAGCAGCGGGCGGTGCGGCAGGCGTGGCGCTGCTGCTCCGGGCTGAGGTCGTCGAACTCGCGGCCCGTGTAGGCCTTGCCCACCACGTCCTCCGTGTCCTTGAAGATGCCGAGCCGGCGGCAGATCGCCACGGCCGTGCCTTTGTTGTCCCCCGTGATCATGACCACACGGATGCCTGCCCGGTGGCAGCGTTCGATGCAGGCAGCCACCTCGGGCCGCGGAGGGTCCAGCATGCCCACGCAGCCCACGAAAGTCAGGTCCGTCTGTAGGGAGGGGCAGATGCCAGTGGGGCCCGGGCCCATCCTCCCCTTGGTGCCCGCCCAGCCGCCTCAGGCAAACGCCTGCCCCTGCCCCGGGGCCACCAGCACCCACCTCGTACTGCACAAACTTGCTGCAGTCATCCAGCTGCATGTCTTCCTTCCTCGGGGGCGCGTCCCGGGTGGCCAGGGCCAGGCAGCGCAGCGTGTCCGAGCCTGAGCCCCAGTCCCGGATCTTGGCTAGAATCTGCTCCCTGGAGGTGGTGCTCAGGGGTACCGTGCGGCTCCCCACTCGGACTGAGGAACAGCGTTCGATCACACTCTCTGGAGCCCCCTGCAGCATGGGAGGGGCAACTCTGTCAGTCAGGACCCGTCTCCTCCCTCCTAACCCACCTGGAAACTGCGGCCCAGGAATGGGGACAGGCCACCCAGGGGGACATGCGGCCAAGCAAGGACCAGAATCCGCTCTCTGAAAGCTCAGAGTGGGAACCGAGTGGCCCCGCTGTGAGAAGACCCCAAGGGAACGGGCGGGCCATGGCCCCCATGGATGGTGCCCTCCCCCCACCAGCCTGTGCTGAGATGACTGCAACATTGTGGGGGGAAGGGGCACCCTAATTCTATAGAGGGGCTCAGCAGCAGGAGGCAGGCTGGGCCCTGCTGGGGCACCAGAATAGAGTCACACACAGGGTGTGGTGGGTGTGGCTCTGAGAAGGGGGTTTGGGGGTGGCAGGCTCCTCAGTGACCTCGAGGTTGCACCTCAGACCTCCCCCCACGCCTGGGAATTGCCCTGAACATTCCATCAGGGCCTTCTCCCTTTCCCCGAAGGCAGGGCTGCGTTCTCGAAGCCGCCCAAGCCGCCCACAGAAGCCTTTCATTCCAACAGGGGCTGACGCCGCCACTGCAGGTGAAGTCAGAGCTGCGATGCCTCCTTCAGGCTCCAAAGCAGCGACAGGAGGTGCTGCGGGCAGAGGTCTGGATGGGATGGGGCGGGTTCCGTCCCTCTCTGGGAAGGAGCACCGAAGAGGGGCACCAACCACCTCCACGCCCCCAGCCAGAGGCACAGGGCTGCCAGCCTAGCCCTGCTATTCAGATGGGGAGCCTGAGCCCCCCAGCAGAGCATGGGTGACCCCAAGGTCGTGTGGCCAGGCAGTGCCTCTCAGCCCAGAGCGGGGACCATGGCGAGGGGCAGGCCTCAGCTCCTGTCCCTGGCCGTCCCTCCACCACGTCCAGATCCTGCTCCCAGTCCCCCCAGGCAGGCAACCACCCTGGTTCCGGGTCCACTGTTTGACGGTGAGCCTCACACCTCCCTTTGTCTCTCACAGCTGCAGCCTGTGCTCTTCAGAGGCCTGGAGACCAGGGACCCCAGGGACCCCGCGCATGTAGAGGCCCCAGCCACTCAGGCAGCTCCCACCTTCACAAACATCTTGCTGCCCTGGGCCGCCTGGCCGGGGCGGGTAGGCGTGCAGTACACTGACATAGACTTCCGGTCTCGGGAGAATTCCAGGGTGAACTCCTTCCGCATCAGCTGACGGATGACCTGTGGGGCCCAGGTGGGTCAGGGCGTGAGGGGCAGAGCCAGCGACCTGCTGCTTTCTCGCCAGCCGCTCCGCCTCTAAAGAGCCTCTTGCTATAGAGGGACAGCGTCTCTCCTCTGCCGTCTCTCCTCTGCCCCCGGCAGGAGGCCTCCACCTCCCTCTCCAGCCCCCGAGTGCCGTAAGGTTGCCGATTCCTCGCCATGCCATGCCGTGCACTTCCCAACTCCAAGTCTCTGGCCTCACTCGGTGTTTTCCTCGATTTTCTTCCTAGCCAAGGAGTCCGAGGGTCTGAGGTCCTTCCTCCCCCAGAAGCCTCCCAGGACTTGTCCTCCTCTCTCCCTTCCCCAGAGGCCCCAGAAGGCCCAGCCATGTGGCCCAGCCCCCACCCTGCTCACCGCGTTGCAGGCGCCAGCTCGCTCCACGCGGGAGAGGTCCTGCAGGGTGGTGTCGAACACGTTCATCTTCTCCACCAGGCAAGTCAGGGCTGTCTCTGTGGCCTCTCCCACCTTCTCATACACGCCCTTGGCCTGGAGGGGCCCAGGGTACAGGAGTAAGGGGAAGGGTGGCCCCCAGAAGGCTCCCAGCCTCACCTCCCCGCCACTTCCTGCCCCCTGGAGCTCCCTCTGCCAGGTACCTGTAGCCTCCTTTGCATCAGACCTGTGTGCCCTGCCCAGACCAGCTCACCTGGGGTCTGAGTGGTGTCTGGCACTGATGCTCACCTTCCCTTCCCACCCTCCCTTCTCTGGCACCAGTGGCCTTGCACCCTCTCTCCCTCCCTCCGCCTCTCTCTCCTGGCCCTCCTCAGCCTCCTTCCCAAATCCTTCCTCTTCGTAAATCCTGCTCTCCGATGCTGCTCCTTCCCTCCCACCTCTCCCTGAGGTCTCATGTGGCCCCTGCCTACCCCACCCTTCACGTGCTCACGAATGCCAGAGCCCGGCCGGCCGAGACCGCCCCTGAGCTCTCAGGCCTCCTGTCCAGCTGCTGCCCGCTGGCCTTTGTTCGTTGGGGACCGTCAGGCCACCTCGCCTCTCCCTATAGTTGCTACCTTAGTAACTATAGTTACAGCTACAGCCTGACATCCACCTCCTTCTCATCCAGCCAGTTACCCAGTCCCAGGGTCTGGGCTCCTAAGTCTCTCTCCAACCCTCCATCTTCCTGAGGCCGCAGCCAGCAGCTCCCTGGCCTGGAGGACCACACGGGGCTCCCTGGCCCCAGGCTTGCCCTGCCTGTTCCATCCTCCACACAGAAGCCTGGGTGGCATTTGTAAATGTAAATCTGACCATGCCACTCCCTTGGTGAAAGCCCTTCGGTGGCTACCGACTGGCCTCAGCCTGGCATTGGGCCTGGCCCCATGTGGCCTAAACCACTTCAGGCTGTTGTGGTCTGTTCGCCTTTTCTGGGCTGTGCCTTCTGCTTTAAACACCCTCCCTGGCCCTGCAGCCCCTTACATTACAGTCCCCCACAGTCCTAGAGCCCCGGGGCAGGGTTCCAAATCCAGTGGAGAAAGAGGAAGGGGTGGCAGTTGGGTGTGTGTGTGTGTGTGTGTGTAGGGGTGGCAGTGCTCCTGGGGTGTGGCACTCCCAAACGGCCGGTGCCACCAATCCTGGGAGCTTTGAGACCCTGGGAGAAGGGTCTGTCCTGGGAGCTTGGACACCAGGGAGACCATAAAACAGAGTCGCGGCCCACCTCGTTGTAGTCCAGGGCGGAGTCGTTGCACAGGGCACAGATGGTCGCCAGCTCCACCAGCCCATCGAACTGCCCGCAGCGCACCGGCTGTTCTCCCTGCAGCCTGAGGAGCCAGGCGGTCAGCACCAGGGCCCTGGCCCTGCCCACCAGGAAGCCCCGCCCACCCACGGCCCCTCGCCCAGGACTCACACTTCGCCCTCTGGGGTGTAGGTGGTGCCGGAGATGGTGAACTCGTGCAGACGGCATGCGCCAGCTTCTGCCTCTGCTACCACGAACATCTGAGGATGGGGAGCACGGGGGCCTGCTGAGGTGGGCCCTCACCTCCCTCCGCCTTGGCAGCCAGTCTGAACAAAGCCTGGCCCCAGATTGGGGTCCTGTGGGTCCCCATTGGAGCCACCGGCCTTCCCTCCCACAGGCTCACAGAGGTGCTGTGCACAAGTACAGAGTCCAGGCTGAGGCGGAACCTCTGCTCTGCCCAGGTGTGTGGTTCTGACTCGTCCCTTTGCTCTAGACCCCTGAGCGCTTATGGCAGACTCTTCAATGTTCTGGGGCCCGCTGGGAGCTTGACAGAGCCCTGAGCTGGGGCAGGAACCTGGGTCCTGCCCTCCTGCAGTGTGAGCCCTGGCTGAGCACTGAGCCTGTTTCTCCACCGGTGACTTGGAGAGAAAGTGGGATCAGCATCCAGCTGCCCCTTCTCTCCCTTCAAGGGGAGGGGTTCCTGGCCTCTAAGGGAGAAAACCCACAGCCTGTTCCGGGGCACAGGACCCCTCCTGTCCAAAGGTGTCCATACACAGTGAGCTCCCGCCCAAAAACCCTACTGGGTTCCCCGGGCCCTGCCTGTGCCTCTCAGAGATGGGGGCTCTCCCTGCCCTGGGCCGCCCACTCCCTGCCTGCCGGCCAGCTCTGCCAGGGAGACAGACTTGCTTCCTGGAAACTGCCTCGCTGCACATTCCCACACCCGTGGCCAGCCCAGCACCCAGCAGGTGCTCAACAAATGCCCCTTCCCTCCCGCTCCCCTCCCTGCTCCTGGGGCAGCCCTCCAGCCAGCACAGCCCTAAGAAGTCAGATTTCTCAGCCATCGCCCAGCACGCAAGGCTCTACTGCCCTGTCCTGTGCTTCTCAGCCAAGGACACTGTTCAATGAAGTCCCACTAGGGATTTTAGCAGGTCAGGGGCTGCCCAGCAGTCAGGCCGCGGGTGCCCCCTCCCCTGCGGCGGCCTCTGATGGGCTTCCATAGGGGTTTGAAGTCTCAGACACACTGCCTGGATTTCCAAGGCCCAGTGGGCAGGTTGTGGGAGCAGAGGTGGGACAGAAGTGCTGCGGGGGCGGGGGGGAAGGGGGGGACCTGAGACAGGTGGGAAATCCATAACCTTCACCATCACCTCACCCACCCGTCTGCCCGCTGCACCTGCCAGAGTCTCAGCCAGCATCCCTGGAGCATGTGGGCAGCAGGGCCAGGATCTGGGATCGAATTCCAGGGAATGAATAATTCCTGCCCTGGCTCTTCCCAGGACACTGGAGCTGGCGGATCTGATGACAGGCGTTGACCACAGGGAGTCATGGCGGAGCAGGATAGAACCTGGGTCCAGGCCCGGTTTGGCTCAGATGCCTCAAGGCTGTACTTGACCCTCTCCTGTGTCTTTTATGGCGACCGGGCAGGGCTGACATACCCACACTTCAGATGAGGAAACTGAGGTTCGCAGGCGGGCAATGACCTGCCTACTGACACATGTCCAGCCAGATTCTGCGGCTCTGCCCCACGAACACCTGACTCTGTTCCCCACCAGGGGGCATCCTACCGGTTCTCTCCTCCACCCCCGGCCACAAAGGAGCCAGGGAGCGACCCAGAGAGGAGCGAAGCATCACTGAGCAACACCAGTGGGACCCCAAGCTGGCCCGGGACACTCACCCGACAGACAGACATCTGATTGGTGGTGAGCGTGCCCGTCTTGTCGGAGCAGATGACGGAGGTGCAGCCCAGGGTCTCCACGGAGGGCAGACTCCGCACGATGGCGTTCTTGCGTGCCATGCGCCGCGTGCCCAGCGCCAGGCATGTAGTGATGACAGCCGGGAGGCCCTCGGGGATGGCGGCCACAGCCAGGGCCACGGCGATCTTGAAGTAGTACACAGCACCTCGGAGCCAGGAGCCGCCATGCGCCGGGTCGGCGAAGTGGCCGATGTTGATGACCCACACGGCCACGCAGATGACGGAGATGGCGTGGGACAGCTGTCGCCCAAACTCATCCAGTTTCTGCTGCAGCGGCGTCCGCTCTGGCTCCACGGCCGCCATCTGGCTCCGGATCTTACCCAGCTCCGTGCACAGGCCCGTGGCCACGGCCACACCCACTGCCTTGCCCGAGGCGATGTTGGTGCCCTGGCCAGGAGTGAGGGAAGAGCTGTTTAGCACCAGGGAAAGGGCCCAGGACCCCTGCACCTTCAGGGCCGGGCTCGCATCCCCCGCGTGGCTCTCTTTCTCCATGTTGCTTAGCGCCCCTGGACTCACACAGCTGTACAGTGTTGAGTTACTGCTGTCATCTCCGTGACAGTGCCAGCTCTACGAAGGCAGGGGCTTGGTTCAGCACCATATCCCCAGTGCCTACCCTGGGGCCTGGCACAGAGGAAGCTCCAGGCCAATATTTTAAAAACTATGTTTTTACTTATTTCAGAGCAAGGAAGGGAGAGGGAGAGAGAGATAGAAACATCCATGATGAGAGAAAATCATCGATCACCTGCCTCCTGCACACCCACTACTGGGAATCACTGTCTGGGAATGGAACCATGGCCTCCTGGGTTATGGGTTGATGCTCAGCTACTGAGCCACACCTCCTGGGCCCAGGCCAATATTGACAGTATAATCAACCAGCACAACGCAGCACCAACCCATCAAAGTAAGATTCATAGACAAGAAAGCGGCCACGCAGGAATGTGCCTGCCTGTGATCACAGGTAAACCACCCGTAAATATTCACGGACGAATCCGGGAAACTTGACCTTAAGTCCATCCATTTCCAAGGCCCGAGTCAAATCCTGGGCAGCCAGGACTTTAAGGGCGAGTGTAAGGGCCGGCCAGCCTTGAGCTTCCAGGTCCTCTTCTGAAAAATGGTCCAACAGGGGCCCAAGGCAGCTGCTCCCGGAGGCTAAGAGCTCAGTACCCCTCAGACGGTGGCTGAGCTGAGGATGGAGCGAGGGGGGTGCTGGTGGCAGCCTCAGCCTCTCTTCTGCCCTGAGCCATGCAGCCCCCGCCCCCACTCGCAGGCCCTCAGCTGAGGAAATGACCTGCGGTTAGCCAGAGCAACCTCCTTACAGGCTGCTAGTGACGGCTGCTGATCCCCGAGCACGCCCTCAGCGTCCCCTCCCACCCCAAGGCCTCCCTGCCTCGAGGCAGGGCGCCGTCCTCAGGAAGAGCTCTGGGTGAAGATCATCTCCCACTGCTGCTCCCTTCCAGGGAGGCTCTCTAGCCCCTTATAACGTGGTGCCCTGGCCCTGCCCACCGACCTGAGCCATCCTTGTGGCTTCCGTGCTCGGCTGCAGGCTGTTTCCGGGCAGCCTGAGAGCATCACTAGTTAAGTCCCTCTGAGCCCCAGGGACAGGTCACTCCCAACAGGGTTGAACCCATCAATCTCCCTGAAAAGAACCAGGGGGGCCTGGCATTGTGAGGTGGGGGGTGGGTTTGCTCCGAGGAGAAATGACTACTCCTGCCATCCTCCACCACTTTAGCAATCCTCTTCCTCTAGAACAGTGGTTCTCAACCTTCCTAATGCCGCAACCCTTTAATACAGATCCTCATGTTGTGGTGACCCCCAATTTCATTGTTACAAATTGAACATAATTAAAGCATAGCGATTAATCACAAAAACAATATGTAATTATATATGTGTTTTCCGATGATCTTAGGCGACCCTTGTGAAAGGGTCGTTTGACCACCAAGGGGGTCGCGACCCATAGGTTGAGAACCGCTGCTCTAGAACATTCTCCGTTGAATGACTATAGGCAAACTCGACCCCTCTCCAGTTTAAGGCAGGATAAACCTAGCAGGTAAGAGGAAAAGCTCTGGAGTCAGAATGTCTAAATTCACATCCCAGCTCTGCCAGTCACTGGCTGTGTGACCTTGGGCCACTTACTTAACATCTCTGTGCCTATTTCCTTGCTGGAAAATGCAGATAACCAAGGTGTTGTCTTGTGAAGATTAAATAAACGAACACAGGCACAGCTACTATTTTACTATGAACTTATGTGTTGTCAATAATCGATGAGGTTCTTCCCTGTAGGGCTTTACTTGATCCATCTAAATGTTATTCTCTCTATTATCATTGTCCAGGTAAAGGCCCATGGACTTACAGAAAACAGCATGTTCTTCTTGTCCTGGTTCACGGCTCTGGGATCTGGGATGGCATCTGTGTGCTTGGTCACGGACACGGACTCACCTGGTCATGGAATCGGAAATTAGAAGCCCCGTGTGAAGACACCCCCAGGCCCTGACCCAGCCCCGCTCGGCACCGCCTCCGGGCCTCGCCTGTCAGGATGGACTGGTCCACTCGCAGCGTGGTGGACTTGATCTCCACGAGGCGGAGGTCAGCAGGCACTTTGTCTCCCACTGCGGAGGGAGAAAGGCTTGGCTGAGGGTGGCTTTGGGCACCACCCCGGCCTCGGGTTCCGGGGAAGAGCCAGGAGGGCTGCCGGGACCCAAGGCTGGGGCTGGGAGGCAGGATCCCAGCTGTGACCCCTCAGGTGGGCCCTGTCCTCTGGCCTACGGTCTCACCTGTCCAACAGGGTTTGGGCCAAGAGCTTTGGAGAGATCTACATGGACAGCCAGAAAGACGGGGGCACCGAGAGGGATGGGCTCGCCAGCATCACCACGGAAGAGAAGGGGCCCCCAATGTACCCGCCACTTCCACGATGTCTCCAGGGACGATGTCCCGCGCGCGGACCCTCTGCACACCGGTCCGGTCGGAGCGCAGCACCTTGCCCATCTCGGGCTCGTACTCCTTCAGGGCCTCGATGGCACTCTCGGCGTTGCGTTCCTGCAGCACAGGGCGGGTGCGGTCTGTACTCCTGGCCCCAGCAGGCCCCCCTCTTGGAGGGACACCCTTGGGGCTTGGGCTGGAGCTGGAAGCAGAAGGGCCTGCAGGACTCCAGCACCAGGGAGAGATCGCACCCAGCAGCCCAGCCCCGCCCCCATGTCTCCCACCTGCCACACGCCCACGACTGCATTGGCCACAAGGATCAGCACGATGACCAGGGGCTCCACGAAGGCCGTCATGGTCTCCTCGCCCTCCTCGAACCAGGCCAGGACCTGCCGGGGTCAAAGCTGGTGAACTGGGGCTCTGCTGTGGGCCAGGGTCTGCTGACCACTTCCTTTGTGCCTGGGTCTCCTGTCTGCTCCCCTGCTTTGGGGGAAGATGCCCCTGGGGGCGTGGAGAGGGCTGCTCTGAGAAGGCCGTGGCGGACACGCAGCCTCTGTGGGTAGCGACCACCACAGCCCAGTCCCACCCGCCAGCTCTCAGGGACCTGGGCCGGTTGCACAGCTGGCAGCTGCAGGTCTCACTGTCTGCCTAGCTGAGGTTTTCCAAGCGTGGGGCTCCCACCCCCACGAGCAGCAGCACCACCTGGGAACCTGTTAGAAATGCGATTCTCGGGGTCCATCCCAGACCTCCGGAGTCAGCAGCTCCGCAGTCTGTTTTAACAAGCCCAGCTGATCCTGCTTCCGGCTCCCGCCCGGAGGCCGGTGGCCAGACCCACATGATTGCAGCCAGAGCCCGGGCCCGAAGCAGGAGACCCGGTGCCAGTCTCATTCCCACCGCTCGGCCTAACTGGGAACTTGCCACTCCCCTCCACTGCCTCCGTGTGTCCGTCCGTACCAGCACCCTTTCGGCTCCGCCATTTTAGGGTAGACTTTTTTCTCTGTAAGAGTCCTCTGTTTCCACAGGGACAGGGAGCGGCCAGGAGGGCTAGACACAGCTGGCTAGACGGGAAGGGTCAGTCCCACCAGGGCCCTGCTGCCCCTCCGCTCCAAGTTCCCAAGACCAGGTCTCCGCCCAGGCCCTGCTGGGCGCTGGATGGAGCAGGAATCCCGTCTACCCTCAGGGCAGCCATGTGTCTGCATCACCTGTGGGTCTCTGCTGCTCACTCCCCAATGACAACCACTGCCCCCCTCCCCACTCCATCCTGACCCCATGGCCCTGCGGGTCCAGGAGGGGTCCGGGCAGCTGGAAGGGGCGAGAGCAAAGGGATGCAGCAGCCCTGGGAGGTGGCAAGAGGTTGCGGCCTCAAGTCTTCTGAGGGGCACAGGGAGCCACAGAAGGGGCCCTCAACCAGGGTGACTTCGTTTCCTGGGGACATTAGGCAACCTCTGGAGACTTGCTTGTCACAACAGGGGGTGCCACTGGATCTGGTGGGTGGAGGCCAGGGGCGCTGCTAAATACTCTACGGTGCCTAAGACAGCCCCCCAACAGAGATCAGCTGATCCAAATGTCAGTAGTGCTGAGGCTGAGAAACCCTGAGCTAAAATGGGCAGGGGCAGGGGCAGATGCTGGCAGCCAGGGCGGGACAGATGGGAGTGGGGTCCAGTGGGGGCTGCAAGGGTTCACAGGGGAAGCTGACCTCTGAGCAGAGCTGGGTGGGCAGGGGCCCAAGGATGCCAATAGCGGGGAAGACAGCCCTGTGTTCAGAGCCTGGGGCTTTGAGCACTGGCCCGGCCTGGCTCCCCGCCTCCCACCGGCTGCCTGATGCTGTGGGACGGGGCCCCACTTACAAAGGAGACCAGGGCGGCCAGCAGCAGGATGCGCACCAGAAGGTCCTCGAACTGCTCCAGCACCAGCTCCCACAGGGACTTCCCTGGGAACAGGAACACGGTGTGAGGCCTGGGCCCCTGACCAGCTGGCCTGCCCCCATTCAGAGCTGGGACAGCCTCGGAGACCACCTGGCTACCACCCCCTCCACCCCCACCCCCCACACCCACCGCACCACCACCACCATTCAGAGGGAGGGCCCAAGGCCTGGAGAGGCACAGGTGGGCGATGCTCGGGGGCTCGGCAGGGCCTCACTCTGTCCAGGAGGGGAGGACACAACGTGACCATAAATGGCCCAAGGATGTCACCCAGTGGCCTTGCAGCCCGCCCTGGCACAAGCCTCACCTTCCTCGGTCGGGAGCTCTGTGGGATCGGCAGCCACGGGAGCCATGCGGAGACAAGAGAAGATTGGGTTATGCAGTAGGCCCCTCCCTCTGTGCCCCCACGATGGTTTAGACATGCCCACAGCTCTCTGGAGTCACAGAATGGACTCCCCCCGACTCCCCGCCACACACACACACACCCCACTCTGGCTGAGGATGGTCTGGTGTGGCCTGGCTCCCCCAGGACAAGACCAGGCCAGGGGAGTCCTTCCGGAGCCTCCAGGCTAGCCCCTCCCCCAGTCACAGAGGGACCCCGAGGTCACAGCAAGTCAGCAGCTGCCCTGTGCGGCTCCTTCTCCATGGCTGCCCAGTCCTGACCAATGTCCCCCACCCCAACCCCTCGAATTTTGAACATGGGCTTGGGTTGCCTCTGACGCACCTGCCGCACCAGGACGAGGTCTCAGCCCCACACCCCCCGGGGCTCCTCCTGGACACGGCCACAGCAGCCAGCAGCCAGGCAGGGAGGACCCCTGCACGCTCAGCTCCCGGAGGCCCAGCTGACCTAAGCCCTGCCTCCTCTCTCCCTGGCTCCTCCGGGGACAGGCTGGGCCAGCAGCGCTGGTATCACTCGGGAAATGGGTCAGATTCTGAGGCCCCACCCCAGGCTGGCTCCCCCCACTCCTCCTCCTCCTCCTCCTCCTCCTCCTCCTCCTCCTCTTTCTCGACACCAGTCTTCACATTGTCCACCTGTTTTGGGCTCGAGTGCCTGCCCATCATTTTCCCCCGTGGGAGCCCTCTCGAAGGCCACCTGTTTGGAAGATCTGGGGCCTGCACCTGGCAGCCAAACCGTAAAGAGTATCAGGCAGCCCGTTACGGTTTGGCTGCAGGAATCCAGGAGGGAAACATATAACCTAAAAATACACTTTCTAGCATTTTCGCCAAAGTCCTATTTTAGGCAGCGGCTGACATTTTCCGTGGAAAATGTAATCTCCAGTGTCCTGCGTTGAGATTAAAATCAAACAGACGTGTTCCTCCTGATCTATTTAGCTGAAGTGAACAGGAAAGGCGGGGGGAGGGCTAGGCCTGGTTTCTGGGCCAATTCCCTAATGGAGGAGGGTCCTTGAGCGGTCGTCTCAGCCATGCCCACCTCGGCTGGAACAGCGCCAGCCTCGGGCACCCGTCAGCCTGCCTCTGCTGCGCTCTGCCCGGGAGACCCCTCACCCCCACCTTCATGGGCATCTTCAGGGTCCCTGGCCGAAGGGAGCTTACCCGGAAGTCCCACCCGAACCCCTCCCGCTGCCTCCCTCACCCTCCGGTAGGCACACAGCACCTAGGCCACCATACTCCTCAGCGCATTCTTTTTTCTGGGCAGGAGCAAGGCCTGGGGTTGGGAAGCTAGTTCCCCTCAAGCCACCCTCTCCCTGCCTCGCGAGTTCTTTCTCTACCCTTCCACGCGGGTCCCCACTTCTGCTCTCTGACCCCCAAGCTGACCCAGGACCCACTCTTTGGTGGTCGTTATGCTGTCCCCCAAATACAGCAGGTCCTCAACTAACATGTCGTTCAGTGTCGTTTCATAACAATGTTGACGAGACGCCGCAGGAACTTAACCAGTTTCTACCAAAGAGCCTATCATAAAATTGGGTTTGTTATACATCGTTTTGCAACTGTTTCTAGAACCTGTATCGTTAGGTGAGACCTTACAGTACTTCCGATTCTCCCACCTTGTAAGCACTTCCCGGCCTCCATGGGACTTGTGAAAAGAAGGCCCTGGGTTAGCTCCAGGCCGTCGCACTGGACTGCGGTCCAAGAACTTGTCTGAGACGGAGTGTCCAGCAGCTGCGCTGTCCCGCACAGCAGCCGCCAGCCACAGGCAGCTCTGAGCACTGGGAAGGTGGCGAGCGGCTAGCGTGACTGTGGAGCTAACTTTTAAATTTTACTTAATTTTCATTCATTTACATTTCAATAGCCACACGAGGCCAGTGGTTGCGTATTGGACGGCACAGGTCAGGAGCTCTTTGTCCCTCCACTGCAGAAGCCAGCAATCTGCAAGAGGTGTCTGGTCTGTGCACCCGAGTCACGGGGTGCAGGAGACAGAGCCATTGACATACACATATTCAGAGTGGGCGAGACAGGACCCCTATTGTTTGAAGCCATTGAGATTTGGGGGTTGTTACAGCAGCATAGTCTAGTTCAGTGGTTCTCAACCTTCTGGCCCTTTAATACAGTTCCTCATGCTGTGACCCAACCATAAAATTATTTTCGTTGCTACTTCATAACTGTAATGTTGCTACTGTTATGAATCATAATGTAAATATCTGATATGCAGGATGGTCTTAGGCAACCCCTGTGAAAGGGTCGTTTGACCGCCAAAGGGGTCGTGACCCACAGGTTGAGAACCGCTGGTCTAGTTGGTCCTAACTGATACCCGCTTCTCCCCAAACCTGGCTTCTACCACAAGGCTTTCCCCCCTCCCCCCGTCCCACTCACTATCCCTGGGGGAGGCTCAGCCAGCCATGCGATCACAGCAGACAACCTGCCCAACCTGCACATGCACACACATGTGCTCCTGTCCTGCCTGGGCAGCTGGCTCCTGGGGGGCTCTGAGCCTCATTTGGAAGACGGGGGTCCACCCTATCCTGAAGGGCTGCTGTGAAGATAATCGTTAATGTTAATAAGAGCCCCATTTACTGGGCACCTACTATGTACCAAACAGCGTGCCAGGTGCTTTACCTCCTTTATCTCCAAAGGTAAATGGGAGGGCACTGTGTGCTGAGCACAGAGAGGACGCGCGCGATAAATTACAGCAGAATTATTAGTGCTGAATGCGCCAGATGCCCTGTTAGCGCCCCACGTGCATTACTCTCCTGTGACTCTCAAACAACCTGAGAAGGAGCGTTCCATTATTATTCCCATTTTACAGAGTAGACAACTGGAGCCCAGAGAGGTTGGGCGACTAGTTTATGGTCACACAGCGGGAAGTGGGAGTGGCAAGAATGGTTTTGAGCTCAGGTAGTTCTCAACCCTCTGCTCAACCCTCTTGACCTCCTGCACTAACTCCTAGGCTGTCCTGCCTTCCCGGTCCCTCTGCCCCTCCGAGCCAAGGTCACCTGAAAAAACTTGTTGTCTCATGTCCTGCTTGTTGAGCTGGATGGCTCTCCTTCTATCAACTGGCGCATCCCTCTACTGTGGCCCCAGAGCCACCAGCCAAAACCATCCGTGCCCACAGGCTCTGCTCTCCTCACAGGGGTTGTTGGGGGTCACTAGGTCCTGCCAGCTCAGGCCTGGTCTGCTTCAAACTCCAATCCTGCCAAAACCCTAGACCAGCGGTTCTCAACCTGTGGGGTCGCGACCCTTTGGCGGTCGAACGACCCTTTCACAGGGGTCGCCCTAGACCATCCTGCATATCAGATATTTACATTACGATTCATAACAGTAGCAACATTACAGTTATGAAGTAGCAACGAATATAATTTTATGGTTGGGTCACAACATGAGGAACTGTACTTAAAGGGCCAGAAGGTTGAGAACCACTGCCCTAGACGACCAATTCTTCTGTCACGTGACCGAGCCCAGGGGCTATGGAGCACCCTCTAGCTAGCCGCTCCCTGGGCATCCCTGTACGATGCTGGCTCCCCTTTGCTATCTGACCCGGCTGCACATAGCGGGGGAGGGCTGAACCAGTTCCCCCTGAAATGGTGGCACTGGGCTCTCAGCAGTGCCAGATGCCCACTAGTTAAATGAGGAGAATGCCCCACCCTGCCCACCTCGAGGCGCCATCCGCCAGGCTGCACAGGAGGAGTGCTCCCTCCAGGGCCCGGCTGGGCCAGCACGGGGGCAGGCAGCCCCCCTGCTCTTCTGCAGGACCTCTGGACCTCCCACTAACGCCCTCTCCCAGCCCACCTCTGCTCTGGCCCATGCCCACAGATGCCTGATGTGGGGCTGGGCTGCCCGAGGGAGGGTGGGATGGGTGTGAAGCGGGTGTTGGGAGTTAGCCTGTGGGTCCTGGGGGGCAAAAGAGAATGTGATCAGAGAAACTTCAGGGTTAGAGCAAGGAGTCTGGACCAGAGGACTTGACTTCAAATCCTATTCTATCTCTTGGTAGTTCTGTGACCCCTTCTGGGCCTCAGTTTCACCATCTGCAAACTGGGGGTAATCACAGTCACTATGTCATAGGGGTGGTGTGAGGATTAAATGGCATGCTATGCATAAAACACTTAGAATATGCACTGCACACCGTACATGCTCAAGAAACATTGGCCATAATAGTTATTAGAACGTAGGCTCCGTGACAGAACTTTGTTAAGTGCAATGTCCCTAGCACCTGGAGTAACGTGTCGGTGCTCCATAAACAACTATAATGAACGAATGGCCCTGTCTCCACCTGGTTTATAGATCTCCAGTGGCTCTCCCTGGCCTGCAGAATAAAGACCACCCTTAGCATGGTCTTCAAGGCCTTCCCAGATCTGCCCGGCTGCCCTTCCAGAATCTTAGACATCTGCCAGCCAAGCGAGGCGCCTCGGGGTTGCCACCACCTCCCCTGGTGTCCCCCCTCCAAGATTTTGGGCCATTCCTTCTGTGCAGGACGCCCTTCCCCATCTCCTCCTCTGAACCCCAGCCTCCCAGGAAGGCTTCTCCCAGGGGAGAAGTCCCCTCCCGGGATCACCCTGCTCTGGCCAGTCATCAGTGTGGGGCCGCCCCACCTGGCCGAGCACCTTCAGGGCAGCAGGCGCTGAGTCACCCCTGGGCCCACACAGCTTGGCAGGGCTGTTTACTCAGTTGCCCACAGCCCAGAGCCCGGGAGAAGGTGGTACAGGGCCAGGGCTGCACCTAGGACCCAAGCACCACCTGCTCCCCTCACTCCCCCGCTCTGGACTCCTTCCTTCTCACAACACTGGAAACTGGTATTTCAGCTTCTAAATGTCAGTTCCAGCCGAGAGAGGCAAGTGCTCACCAAGGTCTTCCTCAAAGGTAAATTTACAGAGCAATTAAATTGTCACTTGCAGAATAAAGGAGAGGCCTTACCTGGGCAGCCCCGCCCAGCCCACCTGGCCCTGCCCGGTCTCCAGGGCCCACCTAGAGTGGGCAGCCTGGCCCTGCACTGCAGGGGGCCTTGGAAGAGAGTCCTGCTCTCCAGGGCCCACGCCTGCCTGCCTGGCTGATCTGGCGCTAAAGTACCCGGAGAAGGCTTTGCTCAGCATCCGTGCGCCAGCTGTGCTGCGGGCAGACCTGGCCCCGCCTCAGGAAGCTCCTGGTGCAGGGGGATGGGGAGTTCTGAAGGGACTAGCCTGAGGCCGGCCCTGGGAGGGGGCACTGTTTGGCCAATAAGGGTGTGGAAACCAAAGTGAAGCCTGAAAGACTTGGAGCTTCTAACTCCCTGCAGAGCCACACCCCTCAGATCCAAGAGTCGGTTCACACCTGCGAGGCCCTGAGGGGGTCTCAGGGCCCATCTCTGCTCTGCCTCAGACTCGGAGGCCAAGGAGGACAGGTCTGCCTGAGGCTGGCACCTCGGATCTCTCTCCCTCCTCCTTCCTGCCTGCCCCCGTCCTCCTGACCTGGTTTCTGTGGGCTTCCGAAAAATTCCAGCGGCCACCTGGGGCCCGCGCTAAGGACAGGAGATAAGGCCACAGCTGACACTGCTGGCGGGAATCTAACTGGGAGCCAGCCCTCCCACCTGGCAGCCCTGCGGCCGGCACACCCACCGCACAGATGGCTGCCTGAGAGCCAGGAAGCTAGCTCCCCTAAAAAGATACCAACCCTGGGGCTCCCAGGATCCCTCCCCACTCCCACGTCACTGGGCTTTCCAGGGACCTTGGGTGTTGGCCCACTTAACAGGATGCCCGACCTTGGCTGCTGCCTCCTGCCTTGGCTCACGTCCAGAAAGGTGACGGCCAGCCGGTTCATGACATAAGGAAATCGGATGGCCCCTAAGCCTCTGAAAAAATGCCCAAGCGGACTCGGAAGCAGAGAGATGCAAACTGGAACCACCAGAGGACACTTTTCTCAGCAGGTTGGCGCAGACGAAAGTGGCCAATAGCACACTGCCACGGTGAGGTGGCAACCGGCAGGCCAGCCGGTGCGACTTTATGGAGAACGATTTAGCAACGACCGTCAGACGTGAACTACACGCGCCTTTTGACCCAGCAAGTCCACTTCTAGGAATTCATCCTTCGGTGATATTCACAAGAGTGAAGTGACATGGGGTCAAGGACATGCCTTGTAACTGGTGTGGTGGCAGAGGCTGCGAACAAGCCTAGCGCCCAGCAGAGGCCGGAGAAGAAACGCTGGGACGGCCGCAGGATAAAGCCACGGGGAGCCCAAGGGGCACCACCGCTGAGGCCTGTCCCGGGGGAAGCAGGGGCCCAGCAGCCCGAGCCATCCGCTCCTCGGTGTAAAACGATGATGGGTCACAGGTCTAGGCGTGCCCATGCGCACAAGGTCTGGGGGAGGAGACCCAAGACCCGGACGCTGGGAGTTCATGTTTGGGGACAGGGCTGGGGAGGCATGACTGTGTATCCTTTTTGCCCTCTGAACGTTGTCCCTCGTGCACATTTTAATTTTTGTTCAAAAAATAAACTTAAAGGATGTAGAAAACCCTTCCCCTGAGGGAGCTGAGCCCTGGGCACCTCTGGGACCTGCCGAGAAAGGCAGTGGGCAAGGGGCCTGCTGCTCACTGCCCGGTCGGGCCTCAGAGGACACCCCGCCTGGCTGCGGTTGGGACAGGCGGTGTTTTGTGTGTATGGGGGACTCCTTGGCTGGTTTCCTCGCTGAGGGCACAGCTGAGGCCCCTCCCCCAGCTCTGAGGTGAAAGGGCGGGATCCCCCACTCTGTCCCTGCCTCCCACTGGCAGAATTTGCAAACTTCAGGACTTAAGCAAATGACTTCCTTGTGGTTACCAGCGCTAACGACCTTGCAGGTGCATAGATTCCTGGGGTTGGGGGGACGCTGACCCTGGGGTGTTCCCCTCCACCAGCAGGCCCAGCCCACCCCACCATCCAGTTTCTGGCCCAAAGCCAGGCCCGCCGCTTCTGCTACAAGGAGGGATGGTTTGGTGTAACGAACACTCACAAACAACGCTGTGACACGGAGCCTCTTGTAGCCTCACTTAGGACGAAGAAACTGAGGCACAGAGAGGCAGACTCAACCAGGGTCACACAGCTATGAAGGGGCAGAGCTAGGGTCCACGCCCCTGTCAGTCCCCTTCAGAGGCCGTGCTGGGAGAAACCATAGGACACCCCGGCCGCCCCCTCAGGCAGGAGCTGGGCAGGGAAAGCAGGAGGCGGAAGGGGCAGCTGGCTCTCCTCTCCTCACCTGACCACGTCCAGAGCCCTGAGGCCTCCTGAGGAAAAGCCATCAGAAGAGCCCTCTGGGACTCGGAGGGGCTGGGGGCCGAGCTGGAACAGCTCCTGCCTAGCTGACCCCAACTCCTAGCACAGGCACCCACACCAGGTGCCAGAGCCTGCAGAATCTGAGCCCCTTGTGCAGACAGGGAAAGTGAGGCACGGACGGGGACAGGCTCCCAGTCCCAGCTCCGCCACTTGCTCTGTGACCTTGGGCAAGCTGACTAAGCTCCTGGGGCCTCCGCTGTCTCCTCTAACATGCGGTGACAACAGCTGTTCTCAGAAGAAAGGAGAGATGAAAGTCCCGAGAACAGTGCCTGGCACATAGTAAGTGCTCAACGAACACTCAGCTTTCATTATCACTACGGTCAAAGCACAGAGGACTCAGGGGAGCCATCAATGGCCCCCCAAATGTTCCTAATGCACATACCCCAAGGCACCCACACACCCCGCTCCTATGCACACCCCCCTCTGTGGACCCACACAGCACACCACCATCCTTGTCCATCACCTCGCACACCGGCTCAGTGGCCAGGGCACCTCGCCCAGGCAAAAGAGCATGGCGAGAACTAGAGTCTCCCTCCTTCTCAGTCACCCCCCTTTTGCTGCACCAACAAAGACATGGGGTCAGAAAGGAGAGGGGTAGCGGCCAGGGTCCTACAGGACAGCATCTGTGTGACTCTGGAGGCAGAACCAAGGGCTGGGTCTCCAGTTTCCCCTGGGAATCCGGACTCGCACACGCGAGGCCACAGCAGCACAGAAGAGGCTGTGAACCCCCGGACCTGCTGCTCCGGCCCCGGCCCGACCCCCACCTCGACCCCGACCCTACCTCTACCCCAGGGTCGGGGAACAGGCCCTGCCCCCCGCCATCCTGCAGCAGCGACACCCTCCCTGCCAAGTCACTAATGGGGGCATTAAATAATATTTATCTCCCCAGTTCCTCCCACAGCGCAACTAAATATAGCAACTAATTTTTTTGAAAAAGGATTTCTGCTCCAGAAAGATAATATTTATATAAGAGGTGGTTTTTCTAAACCAATACAAAACCCCAAGCTCCCTTTCTGACAGCTCTTCTTAATCTTGAGCCAGTTGGGAGCAGTGAGGCACCCGGGCCAGGGCGCCTTCCCCTCTGGCTGCCTGGGGACCCCGGGAAGGCGAGGGGAACCCTGGGAGGGCGAGGCCCCAAGCCCTGAGGGACTCAAGCTCAAGCTGTGCTTTGGGTACGGGACGGGGCGGGGGGGGGGGGGGGCGTGCATGTCCGTGTGCGCCTCTAACAGTCTGCGGCGGCCAAGGTGTGCACAGCCCTGCCTTGGATGGCACTTGGGGAGCGGCCTCTGCACCTGCCGCCTCTACCCAAGGCCTCCGAGCGGCGGGGCACGTCCGCGCAGCCCCTGGCACTCGCTGTGCCTGTGGGTGGATGGAGAACCCCACATTCCTTTGAAGATGAGGAAGGAATGATACCTCTCCCCCCCAGACAGCAACAGCGAGAAGGCCCCCTCCCTGCCCAGAGGTGGGCAGCACCGCTCTGGGTCACCCAGGGGTGAAGGGCTCCCCAGGCAGCTCCCCGAGTGAGGACTTGAATCTGCCACCCTCAGGGGGTGGGTCTCGCCCCGGCAGTTCAAAGCCCCCACCGACTCCCGCCAGCCACATCCGCCTCGGCTGCGGAAAGAGGAAGACCTGGGGGTGGGGGTGGGGGCGCCGCGGCTGCCAGCTGACATGCTGCACCTCCCGGGCATGCTATTGAGCACTCGGAGGAGACCTGGGGGCAGCTGGGCGGCAGGGCCTCAGTCCCCGCGGGCCCTCCGTCAGCGGGCGGGGTGCGCACCTGCACCGTGCGCGGGGGATGCCCGCCGCGCGGACCCGGCGCTGACCGAGGGCGGGTGGGCTCCGGCTGCAGGGGTGCATGGGGCTGGGGTGGGGGGAAGTCTGAGGGGCTGTGCAGGTCCCTGGGGCTGCAGGGAGGGGACGCGGAGGGGGAGCCTGGCGTCCGGTCTCCAGACCCGAACCCGCCCACCCTACCACCCGCCGCGAAGGTGGCCGCGCAGTCTCGCCGGGCGCCCCAAGAACATCTGCAGAGGCTTCCGGAGCCCTCGCTTCCTGCCCGCCCGCGGGGGCCGCGAGCTGGGGGTGGGGTAGGGTGGGGGCCCCCGCGGCCGCGCGGAGCTGGGGAAACTTGGGGCTGCAGCGCGGCCCCCGGCCCGGCCCCCCGGCCCCCGGCCCCGCGCTCACCGTTGGGGCCGTAGCGCTCGCGCGCGCTGGTCACCTGCGCCGGGCTCAGGCCGCCCTCGGCCGTCACCGCGAAGTGGCGCAGCACGTCGGCGGCCGGGAGCAGGTGCGCCGCCTCCATGCCGCCCGCCCGGCCGTCTGCGCCGTCCGCACCGTCGAGGCCGCCTCTGTGCGCGGCTACTGCGCGGAGCACAGGGGGCTGGGGCCCAGGCGGGCGCCGCGTGAGGCCATGTCCGCGCTGGGACCTTCCCCGACGGTAGTGACAGCGGCCGCCAGGCCCGCGCCAGGATGCTGCGCCCCGGGCTCCCTCCCCGGGGCGGGGCGGCGCGGGGCCCGCCCCCGCACTGACACCCCTTCCGGCCGCCCTCGGAGCCCGCCGCCCCGCCCCCGCAGCGCCCAGGGGCGCAGAGGCTGGCCACCCGCCCATTTTGCAGAAGAGGGAACTGAGGCCGCCGGAGGGGAGCGCCCCGAGCGGAAGCCAAGGGTCCGTGGCCCGAGGGACCCTGGCCCGGGTCGCAGAGCTCAGGGCGCCTCCAAGGGCCAAAAGCCGGGTGGGCTTCGGAGCACGGGGCCTCCGCGCTGCCTCCTTTTGAGTCCTCTGGGTCCTGGGAGGTTGCCAAATGGAGTTGGCCTTAGAGGGGCTCCCTACCCGCCCCCGCCCCCCACCACCCCCTTCGAATTTTGCAGGTGGGTCTAACCCAGAGGCCGTGAACAGGCCTGTCTCCTCGGGAGGCGATCGCTGAGGCTTCTACTTGATGTTTGTGCTTTCGTCCTTCTTTTCCGAACGTCCAGTGATTAGAGGTCCCCCCTACAAGCAGACCTCTAACAATGACCCAGAACATGAGAATGCAAACGAGTCTTGTCACCCTAGAGCACACCCTGACCCCAGCAGGAAATGTGACTGCGGGGGGAGGGGGGGGCTCCCTAGAGAGGCCTGAGGGGCGGGTGGAGGCCCGGCCAGGGAGAGGAGGGCCAGCAGAACCCTCCAGTGCCCCTGAGCTCCGCTGGGGAGGGGGCCAGAAGGGGCTGCAGGTCAGGGAAGCAGAGAAGAGTCTGCTTGGCACCCCCTCCAGGGTGAGAGACGCAGCCATCACCCCGGGCAGTCGTACCCCCACCAGCTGGCCTCGGCTGACCACTGGCTGCACAAGGTCAGAGACTCCAGGACAGAGCCCACCCAGCCAGCTGTTCAAATCCCAAACCCTTCAGTGCCTCTGCAGCCAGAAAGCCTTCCCAGACACTGCAACTACACACACACACACAACACACACACACACACAACACACACAACATACACACAACATGCATCACACATAGCACACACAACACACACACACAACACAACACCCATAACATACAGCATACACACAACACGCATAACACACAACACCCATAACACACAGCATACACACAACACACATAACACACAACACCCATAACACACAGCATACACACAACACGCATAACACACAACACCCATAAAACACATACAACATACAACATACACCACACAACATACACACATACCACACACACCACACATAAAACACACAACACACACATACAACATACACACATACACCACACACACCTCACACACACCCCCACACCTCACAGACACATGACACACACACACCACACACTCACACCACACATACCACATACCTCACACACACAACATACACACCACACACACCTCACACATCACATCCCCACACACATGACACACACTGCACAAACACACCACACACACCACATGCCTCACACACACATGCACACCACACACACACCTGACACCCCCCCCCCCCCCCACACACACACACACGCCTGCCAGCCTGACCCTGTGGCTGACTCTACCCAGCCATGTGTACCCGATTCTGACCTCTTCCTTGCAGGACAGGGCTGCAGGGCTCCTCTGTGCCCCGTGGCCGTGCCTCCTTGAGCAGTGACACTCGGTGGCTGGTGGACCGAATGGCCCAGCCTTTCGCTCTCCCTTGGCGGGTCACCCAGACTTACTCCCAGGGCCCCGCTGGGTCGGCCTGTGCCTGGGAGGTAGGGGAATGCTGGTTTTTTGGCTGAGGCTCCTTCCAGCCTGACATTTTAGATCTCAAGTCCAATATCCCTGGCATTTCCACCCTGTTCCTTTCTTCTCTCACCACTCCAGTCCCTAACGACAGCCCCACCTGTATTCCTAAGCTGCCAGGAAAAACTGTTAGCCAGGGCTAGGTGAGGACAGAGCCCTGTAGCTCCCCTCCAGAGTCTCTGTCCCAGGAACAGGAAGCCTTAGGCATTCAAGCAGCTGGGAGCCCTATGCCCCTCCCCCCAGACACATCCTGGGGCTGACGCCCCTTTGCCAGCCCAGGGACCTTAACCCTGAGCCTTTCCCATCCTACCCGACCCTCAGGTGTGAGGGTGTTTGTAGAAGGCAGGGCTTGACGGCGGCCTGTTTGCTCTGGCGGGCTAGCCTGCCTTCCCTTTCTCCGGCCCACCCCACCCCACCCCACTCTGCCTCCAAACCACCACAGCCAGGGCAAAGGGCTGCCAGCAACTGTAGCCCCCACCTGGCAGGCTCACACACCTGTCAGCATGCCCACCTGCCTGGCTGCCCTCCTGACAACTTCTGGGCGTGCCTCCAAGCTCCCACAGAACCGCACACGGTCATGTCACACTCAGACTACCTGTCTGGTTGCTGGTGCCCTCCACCTGTACTTGGACACATAGTTGGTGGCCAGGGTGACCCGGCCACAGACACGCTGTCCAAAAGACAGTTCTGTCCTTCCCCCTCCCCGCTGCCATATACAGAGGGCTGCGGGCTTGAAACCCCGTCCCAGCTCTTTCCAACTTCCTCACAGAACAGGTGGTGGTGAAACTTACCATCTCTCTGGTATAGGGCTCCTCACCTGAGGGGGTCAGGGTGGAGCATGGGGGCACGGAGAGCTAGCTCTTCCTGGAAAGGTTTCCAGGGGTGGGCAAACTTTTTGACTCGAGGGCCACAATGGGTTCTTAAACTGGACCGGAGGGCCGGAACAAAAGCATGGATGGAGTGTTTGTGTGAACTAATATAAATTCAAAGTAAACATCATTACATAAAAGGGTACGGTCTTTTTTTTTTTTTTTAGTTTTATTCATTTCAAACGGGCAGGATCTGGCCCTCGGGCCGTAGTTTGCCCACGGCTGGTTTAGACACATGGAGATGAAGGGATTGCAGGCAGAAAAAGCAGCCTGAGTTGAAAGTGGGAAACCTCCGCTGTGTGCCAGGGACAGTGATTCAGTTCCTCACACGGCCGGATCATAAGGAGCAGGAGCACCAGGATCAGGAGTAGACCAGAGAGGCAGGGCCAGGGCACCGAGAACCTTGATTGCTCTATAGTAGCCTGGGTTTTGTGCTGAAGGCTTTTTAAGCAATGAAGAGATGGGGTCAGATTTGCCTTAAAGAAAAGCTTCCTGGCCCGGCCGGCGTGGCTCAGTGGTGGAGCATTGACCTATGAACCAGGAGGTCACGGTTCAATTCCCGGTCAGGGCACACCCAGGTTTGGACTTGATCCCCAGTGTGGAGCGTACAGGAGGCAGCCGATCAATGATTCTCATCATTGATGTTTCTATCTCTCTCTCCCTCTCCCTTCCTCTCTGAAATCAATTAATATATTGTGTGTGTGTGTGTGTGTGTGTGTGTATATATATATATATATACACACACATATACATATTTTTTTTAAAGAAAGGCTTCCTGCTGGAAGTTGGTGTGGGGAAGAAATTGAAGGGGACAACAGGCTGAAAGAACCCCAAAATAGTTCCAAAGAAAAATGAGGTCTAGACCAAGGCCGAGTGGGGATGCAATGGATAAGACTGGGAAATGGATTAGATTCAGAGATGAGAGAACATAAGGCGTCACAGCCAGCTCTCGAATTTCTGGCTCCAAGAGTGGGAAGATAGGGGTTTAGCCCTGAGGTGGGCAAGCAGCAGGCTGAGGTCAGGAGAAGAGCTAAGGAGTGCACCGGGGGCCAAGAGGAGTGTGAGGGGCCTGGGGGACTCTAGCTGCAGGTGTCTTAGGGCAGCTGTGTGTTTGGAGCTGAAGAGAAAAAGCTGGGAGGAGCCTGAGCTGGCATGGAACCTCCCCTGCCTCAGCTGAGTGGACAGGGAGGGCCCTGACCGAGTCCTCAGCCACAGGCAGGCGAGCAGAGCCAACCTAGCTCTCTCTTGAGAGTTTCAGCAGTGAGCCATAGAGTGTATCGGAGGGCCATGGATGCTAAGAGCAGCGTTAGACGCTAGAGTTAACATCATCTGAAATACAGCCGTGGGAGGGCAGAGAGGAAAACCAAGTCCACATGAAAGAAGATATTGAGACAGGATGCCATATGGTGTCAGAGCGAGAAAGAGAGACAGAGAGAGACAGAGACTCCCTAATGGCACTCACGTTCCTCAAGAGCCTCGACTGTACTTCTGCCCTCGCCTCCCCCAGATTCCACAGGGCACAGTTCTGAGTCTTTCCCATAGACCTGCCTTTATTTGTTCCCGTTCAAACACGTTTCTGTCTTTTGCTGCCAGTGGGTTGTGACTAGGGTCAGACCTAGCTTTGAATCTGGGCTCAGCCCCTTACAGGATGTGTGGCCTTGGGCAAGGCATGCCACCCCTCTGAGCCTCACCTGTTCATTAGTTAGGGTAAGCCAACTGCTGTAACAGTCACCCCCCAAAATATGTAAGGACTTGAGCGTCATAGAAGTTTGTTTCTCGGTCACAAAAAGTCCAAAGCAGGTGTTCTGCTGGGGGTACTGGCAATACTGAGACCCATGCTCCTTCCGTTTGGTGGCTCTGCCATCTTCAACATGGTTCCCAGGTCACAGACTCATCTGCATCAACCGAGCCCAAGGACAAAGAGCATGGAGAGCAGCAATACGTAAATGAACCGGTCCAGGCGGCTATGACATCCTTTCCTCTCAAATTCCATTGGTTAGGGTTTAGTCACATGGCCACACCTAACTGCAAAGGAAGTTGGAAGATAGAGTCCAGCTGTGCTGGAGAAGAAGCGGAAGCAGGCCTGGTGAACAGGGAGTCTTAGGAGATGATAAAGGACCTCTCCCAGGGTTGATGAAGGGGGTTGCACAGTCAGCATCCATCCTCCTTGCTTGGTTTTCTTTATGAAAATCTTCCCTGGCCCTCCCTCAATCCTTATTGTTCCCATAGAACTGACCTCATCATCTAGATCCAGGGGCGGGCCTAGGACTCTTTCCTAGCCAATGAGGGGCCTACAACCCCCTAGCCATAGAGACTGATTGGTTCCAGATGAGCATGTGACCAGAAGTCAGCTGCTCAGCACCATAGAATTGGATGTTTTTGTTGGAAGATTGGGGAAAATACCCCATTCTGAAAGTGGAGGTGAAGCTGGGGTGATGTCAGCTAGGTGCTGCAGGAGGCCACCTTGCTACCAGGAGGGTGGCTTTTGGCTGCCAATGAAGCCACCACAAAGAGAAGCAGCGATGGAGAACAGCAGGTTTCTGAGGACATCTACCTGAAATCGGTCCATCCCCAGGCTTCCATCAATGGTTTCTGGTAACTATTGCTGTTTGGGGTCTGGGGGAGGGACCTGCAGTGGAGATTGAGAAGCAGCAGCCAGCCAGGGGGTTGGAGAATTTAGGAGGAAGAAAGGAAGGTTCCCAGAAACCCCTGCTCTGGGCCTTGTCCTGGAGCCCCATTGGCTGGCACTGGGGCCCTGCCCGGCACCCTGACTGGCCTCAGGCCCACAGCTGAGTCAGCACTCACCAGGTGCCCGGCCCTGTGCTCAGTTCCTTTCAGGCATCGTGGCACTGACTCCTCACAAAGACGCTGGGATAGGTACGACTGACCCTGTGCAGGGCTGGCTCCATGGACATGCAAACTGTGCACTCACCCAGGGCCCAGGAGAGGGCCCTGCACTTGGTTTAATGCGGCCGCTGCCTTGAAATTCGTAATCATTTTCTCTCTAAACTTGGACTTTGTAAGCGAAGTTGGCTGTGCATGTGTTGCAAGGAGGACGTGGGTAATATGCGGTCCCATTCAGAGTGTCTACTCTGCTCCGATGCTCTGTGAGCACAGGATTCTCGCAGACTCACGATGCGTGGGACTCAGTGAGACTCAAATTAGCATAAGGGAAGCAGGTCAGGCCTGCAGCTGAGTAAGTGGGGGAGGAC
Organism: Myotis yumanensis; assembly: GCF_028538775.1. Lineage (NCBI taxonomy): Eukaryota > Metazoa > Chordata > Mammalia > Chiroptera > Vespertilionidae > Myotis > Myotis yumanensis. Next base: position 16,562,207 of record NW_027223767.1, on the reverse strand, counting down.
ATGCTTTCCCTTTGAACCAGGACTTGCTTCAAATGTACAAGGAAGGCAGTTGTGTTCTAAGAAGCACAAAGGATCGTGGAACCTCCCATGCCTTTCTTACTCACGTTATTTCCCTGCCTTCACCAACCACTTATATTAAAAACTAGAGGCCTGGTGCACAAAATTTGTGCAGTTGGTGCAGGGGAAGGGGGGTGTGGGGGGTGGGGGGTTGTCCCTCAGACCGGCCTGCACCCTTTCACAGTCTGGGAGCCCTCGGGTTTTTTGTTTGTTTGTTTAATATATTTTATTGACTTTTCACAGAGAGGAAGGGAGAGGGATAGAGAGCCAGAAACATCGATGAGAGAGAAACATCAACCAGCTGCCTCCTGCACACCCCCCACTGGGGACGTGCCTGCAACCAAGGTACATGCCCTTGACCAGAATCGAACCTGGAACCCATAAGTCTGCAGGCCGACCTTCTATCCACTGAGCCAAACTGGTCAGGGCAGCCCTCGGGGTTTGTCCAACTGATGGCTTAGGCCCACTCCCCCGGCCTAAGCAATCAGTCAGACATCCTTAGCACTGCTGTGGAGGTGGGAGAGGCTCCCGCCACCACCACTGCACAGCCATGAGCCTGGCTTCTGGCTGAGTGGTGCTCCCCCTGTGGGAGCACACTGACTACCAGGGGGCAGCTCCTGCATTGATCATCTGCCCCCTGGTGGTCAGTCCGCATCATAGCGACCGGTCGGTTGGTCGGTCGATTTGCATATTAGCCTTTTATTATATGGGATGATGCCCCAACAGAAAGGGCAACCCAGAGCTCCTTTCCTTTCAGTCCATCCTGCCTCATCCGTGAGCCGCGTGGAGAGTGGTGTGGGACGTGTGTGTATCAAGAAGTGCAATTGTGCAGCATTCCCACAGTTCTGGCAGAACTCAATACACATGTGTAATGAGCTATGAAATACAACCTGGGTACTTTTAGCGACTGCACATATGAGTGACGTGCTCTTCATTTTGCATTTAAAACTGGCATTCCAGCCTTAGCTGATCTGGCTCAGTGGATAGAGCATCAGCCTGTGGACTGAAGGGTCCTGGGTTCGATTCCAGTCAAGGGCACATGCCCAGGTTGTGGGCTCGATCCCCAGCAGCGGGTGTGCAGGAGACAGCCAATCAATGATTATCTCCCATCATTGACGTTTCTATCTCTCTCTCTCCTCTCCCTTCCTCTCTGAAATCAATAAAAAATATGTATATTTTAAAAAATAAAAGCTTTATAAAACTGACATTCCACAAAATAAAGATGAATGGGGAAATCCATGTTAGTAATTTAAATTTTGAATTTTTCTTTACTTGGAAAATGAAATAGGAAATTAAAAAAGCAGCAGGAGCAGTACAGGAGAGACTGCAGAAGAAAGGAAAAGCTTGGCTTCAGTCCCTTTAGTAGCACTTTTCCCGCTCCATTCGTAGACAGGGGCCCCACCTTTCCATTCTGCCCTGGGCCCTGCAAATTATGTAGCCAGCCCTGTTCTCATTTCATAGAAGAAGCAAGGTTCTGAGAGGCTTCAAGGGCCAGCTGACTTGTCCACGGGCACTCAGCTGGGAGTCAAACCCAGCTGGTCTGACGCCAGAGCCAGCTTCCTAAGTACCCCCCCCCCCCCCCCCCCAGCTGGCCTGTTCCCCTCCCTAAGGGTCGCTGGAACGTTGACTGAGCAGAGAGGGCTGGTCTGCATGCTCCATCGCCCTGCCTCCGGCCTCATGTCACTGCCCAAGCTCAGGCCCCAGCTTCCCTCTCAAGCCAGACCTTCTCCTCCCTGGCCCGCTGCGCCAGGCTTCCCTCTGTACCAAGACTGCCTGACTGAGCTGCTGCTGCATCGCCTTCCCCCTCGGCTCAAGAACCCTCCTCAGCTCGGTGTGGCTCAGCGGTTGAGTGTCCGCCCAGGAGCCAAGAGGTTGCTGGTTGGATTCCTGGTCAGGGCGCACGCCCAGGTTGCAGGCTTGATCCCAGTAGGGGGCATGCAGGAGGCAGCTGATCGGTGATTCTCTGCCATCATTGCGGTTTCTATCTTTCCCTCCCTCTCCCTTCCTCTCTGAAATCAATTGTATATACAGTATATGTCCTCCTTAGCTCCGGATTATCAGCAGGATAAAGTCCAAACTCTTCAATCCAGCCACCATGGCCATCTCCCAGTTGCTCCTGCTCATATGCAGACCAACTGGTCTCAAAAGTCCCCCAGCTCGCCTTGCACATTGTAGCTTCACCCCTTCGCTCATGTTGGTCCCGGCCCAGGCTACTCTTCCAGCTCTTCTCCCAGCGTTTCTCCCCACTTTGGGAACTGGTTTCCTTGGCTCCCCATCCTGTGTGTTCACACTCTGCCCTGCACATCTTTGACTGGCTCTGGACGAAGCCCCATAGATCAAGGGGAAACTGAGGCCCAGGGAGAGGATGGGACTCAAACCAGGACCAGGAGCCAGGGAGACCACGGCAGTGCTTCAGCTGGAACTCCTTGGCCATGTCCGTGATGGCCGGGGCCAGGACAGTCTCCTCCAAGGCCAGGGAGTGACCCTAGGATAGCCTGGCCTCACGGGGGCTCCACCCCCCACTCTGGGGAACGCTCTTGAGCAATAGTTCAGGGGACAGGTGCTGGGCCAGAGTTTAGAGGGCTGGAGGCAGGAGGCAGGAGGACTGGGTTCTAACCTGTTATCACAGATTGTTTCCTTTCTTCCCTCCCTTCCTTCCTTCCTTCCTTCCTTCCTTCCTTCCCTCTCTCCTTCCTTCCCAAATATTTATCAAGGACCCAGCCTGCACCAGGCACAGGGTCAGGCCCTGGAGAGATGGTCCTTGTTCTCCCTGAGCTCACACCCACGAGGAGAAACAGGCTGCAGAGTGGCCGGTGGTGCGTGGAGAACATGGCAGCCAGGGGTTTCGCCCTCAGGGAGGTCAGGGGAGAGCTCCTGGGGGAATGGATGCTTTTGCTGAAAGTGGAAGGAATGGGGCAGGGAAAGGTGTTCCATGCCCAGGGACCAGCCAGTGCAAAGTCAACTTAGCCTGGAGGCCAAGGAGTTCCCTGCCCGTCTCCGGGCCTCGGTTTCCCTATTGGGTCATTGCGAGCCATGGGAGTGGCCCAGGCAGTGGCCACCCTTAGACAAGACACAGAGGCTGAGTTACCTTCCCACCAGGCCACTTTGGTTTGTAAATGGGTTTGACACGAAATGCAAATGGCCCTAGAGACCTGGGAATCTCCCTTCCTCTTCCCCAGGAGCCGGGTCCCAGGCTCCCTAAAGCCCTGCTGTCCACTGTCTTCGCCCCCACACCCACCCACGTTGGCAGCCTTCCTCGGGAGGGGGCAGGGAAGACTGGCCACCAGCTGTTCAGAGTGGGAGACCGCAACCCCAAGTACTTTCATTTTGGTATTTCGGGCTTGGGGACCCCTGTGCCAGTCCCTGATGCACCCCCATTAGTCCTCCTGGGACTGGGGCCCCACCTGGCCTGGAGCCTCCCTCCAACCCTGCACCCCCAGCCTCTCCCTGTCCTCTAAGATGGGGACCCCCCGCCCCCCGCTGCTCAGCCCTACCCCTCAGGCATCCAGCTTCCTCAGCCCACCATGCATCCTCACCACTTCCTGCCTCCAGGTGGCCATGTCTAGCTCCCTGCACACAATGGGAAGGTCTTGGCAACGTTGTCTCCACCTCCGCTTGGAACACCCTCTGCCCTTCAGTGCTCATTCCTACTGGTCCTGAAGGCCCGGAAGTCACCCCTCATCCCTCAGGCCAACAGGGCTCCCGTAGCCCTCAGGGCCCCATCGAGCCCAGAGCACCCTAGAGTTCATTGCCTGTAGTCGCCCTCGAGGGCAGGCACCTGGCCCAACTCACCTGGTCCCCAGCAGGTGTCGGGGAGGGCCTTTGAGTGACTGAGTTAAGGCAGGAACACCCAGAGCCTCAAGGGTCGGGAAGGAGAGGCCTGTGGGCAGCAGCACAGAGGCGCCCAGCGCCCCTCTGCTGGCCAGGACAGCTGGGCCGCTGCATTTTGGCCTGATGGCCTCCTCCCCCTGCCATCCACCTCTACAGGAAGGCCCTGCACAGGGCTGGGGCGGGGGCCTTGGGCCAGGCTGCTCACTCCTCAGCTCCTTGAGGCAACTTCCTGTCCTCACCCCCTTATCTCCCTGGCCAGGCTGAAGAGAGGAAGTTGTCCTCTCCCTCCCAATGGTGGACAGAGACACCCCCTGGACCTAAGGAAGGGGGGAGCATATCGTGTGAGGGTGTGCCTGCTTCTTCCAGGCCTGCCTCCTCTTGCTACTGCTACCAGATTCCTCTTCCCAAAGCAGCCATGTTGCTCCTCTCCTGCTCCAGTGCCTTCCATGGCTCCCTATGGTCTTCCCAATTGAGATCAAGTTCTCAGCTTGCCAGCTGGATCTGGAGCCCCTCCCCCTCAGCACCTTGGCCTTCAGTCACTTCGCCTGCTTTCTTCATCCCCGCTCCAAGATCCCCTCCCTGCCCGCCTTCGCTCCTGTTATTACTTGTACTTGCTCTTCTCATCTTTTCCTGTCCGAACCCTGCTCACTCTTTAAAGCCAGGTGCAAATGCTGCCTCCTCCAAAAAGTCCTCTTTGGCCCCTTCACGGAGTGAAATGCCTGCTTTCTCTGACTCTATCTTAATTCTAGCTTGCATTTCTCCCACCGCCTTTGGGGGAATAGCTCCTGCTGTAGAGGAATTCTGCTTGAGGCTTGAGCTTTTGGCAAAGATTTACAGGAGCCTCCACTCAGATCAGCAGAAGTCAATGGACAGGGGAAGGGGGAGGGACAGGAAACAAAGAGATCTAGAGATTTCCCCTGCTCCCACCCCTCTTCCTTAGACCCCTGTTGGTGTCACATACCTCTTGCCCTACCAGCGGTTCTCAACCTGTGGGTCCCAACCCCTGAAAATACATCCTGCATATCAGATATTTACATTACGATTCATAACAGTAGCAAAATTACAGTTATGAAGTAGCAACGAAAATAATTTTATGGTTGGGGGTCACCACAGCATGAGGAACTGTATTAAAGGGTCGCGGCATTAGGAAGGTTGAGAACCACTGCGAGCCTTTCTCCCTTCCCTTGACATAAAAGAAGCCTGAATTCCGGGCCCCTTTAAGATGAATTTGGGGAAGCTTTAAGGCAGCGGTTCTCAACCTGTGGGTGGCGACCCCTTTGGCGGTCGAGCGACCCTTTCACAGGGGTCGCCTAAGACCATCCTGCATATCAGATATTTACATTATGACTCATAACAGTAGCAACATTACAGTTATGAAGTAGCAACGAAAATAATTTTATGGTTGGGTCACAACATGAGGAACTATATTTAAAGGGCCAGAAGGTTGAGAACCACTGCTTTAAGGCCTCATCTTTGCAAGCGGCACCTTCTTGATTAATAAACCTTTCCCTACTCCGAACTCTGCCGTTTTGAATATTGGCCTTTTGAAACATGGGGCTCACAGACCTTGAATCGGCAACACCCAGAAACAGGAGCCAGTGACCTCCGCCTCCTAAGAGACCCAGCATTGGTTTGCTTCTCCGCATTTGCCTGAATTCTCAGCTGCAATACATACGACAGGAGCTGCATTTAAATCATCGCCAAGTCTCTACTGGGTGGCCCAGTGCAGGATGCTATTAGAAAGCTGCCTTCAGATGGGGAATCTCCTGAGGACGGAACTGTGCCCATAGCGTTCATCATTGCAACTCAGTGCCTAGCAACTGGTCTGGCACTTACTAGACTCCCCAAGGTATCAGTGAAACGAACAAGGTTCTAGGCCAGCAGTTCTCAACCTATGGGTCGCGACCCCTTTGGGGGTCAAACGACCCTTTCACAGGGGTCGCCTAAGACCATTGGAAAACACATATATAATTACATGTTGTTTTGTGATTAATCACTATGCTTTAATTATGTTCAATTTGTCACAATGAAATTGGGGGTCACCACAACGTGAGGAACTGTATTAAAGGGTCGTGGCATCAGGAAGGTTGAGAACCACCGTTCTAGACAACGCAATAAGAGAAGAAAAGGAAACGAGGTACGAATACTGGAAAGTGAAAGAATGAGAGAGTACAATCGCATCCATGATCGGCGACATGCTCACTCTGGGACACATCAGAGTTCGCCCTCCTGTTGTATGGACAGGGGGCTAAGGCCCGGCAAGGGGCTGGAATTTGCCCAGGGTCACACCGGGGGTGGGGTTTCCTCCCAGCTCTATGCTTCTTTCTCTGCTACAATGTCTGGCACAAAAGCACAGCCTCCCTGTGAGTCTGGGGCTGTGCCCATCAGCACCTTGGTCAATGAGGCGAGGGGCCCTGCCTGCCAGGGAGGGCGCTTTGTTCCAGGCCATGCCTGACCTGTCCGCCCATAGGGCCTCAGCTGGTAGTGGGTGGTAAGGAGATAAAACACAAAACTCCATTTGCCTTGTAAATTGTTACACCAGACCGGGCTCGTAAACCTTGGGCATGACTTGAAAAGGAATTTGAGATCTGGGACTTGCTTCCTGGAACAGGGAAAGGCCCTTAGCCTGGGGGCACCTGAGGGCAAGGCTGGTCATGGTCAGTCCTTAGCCCGAAGGGCTGTCCCTGGTGCTTGTGTGTGACAACAGAGGCAGCTGGTTCAGCCTCACCCCAGGGTGCCTGCAGGCCTGGGGCTGGGCTCCGGGGGCTGGCCAAGTCCTCTGCACGGCTGGGTCCGTCTGGGTACCACGCTGGCTACAGGAATCTGAGGGAGACCTCTGCGCTCCGGACCCAGGTCTCTCTGTAGCGGGCGTGGGGCAGTTGGTATCTTGAACTCGCAAGAGCCCTGGTCGGAACTTGCGCACACTGCCCACACAGGAGCAAAACCAGGAGGAAGTGGCAAGAGACCCGGGCCTGCCCTTGGCTCCCAGGCGGGAGGCGGAGGAAAAACTCAGGTCTACTTGTGGGCCCCTCACTGCCCACAGTCACGGTATCCATGACAACCCTGGCCTGCTCCTGACACTCGGCCGGCTGTCCTGACTTTCCCTCCTTGTGCCCTTTCGGGCCTCTCGTCAGTGGTGCCAGGTCTCCGCCCGGTGTTCCCTGCGTGGCGGCCAGCCCAGCTCCCTGGGGATATCCTGTCATTGTGGCCCAGGGCCCAGGCGCTGCCTCTTTCCAGGTCAGCCCCAGGACTCCCGGGTCTATCCACGTCCCCAGGTGGGGCCAAGAGGGGTTAGGGAAGTTGGCAAAGGTACCCTGATCCCAGGGTGGCAGAGCTGGGCACTGTGCCTAAGACACCTGACACCTGGGCCATGGTCAGCCCCTGGGCAGACGCACAGGCGGGGCTCTCTGCCTGGTGCCAGCCCTGTGGGTGACCTTGGCATGTCCTCTGGGCTCCCTCTCCAAGGCCATGACTATGGCAGACCCAGCGGAGGCCCAGCGGACTGAGGAATCTGGGTGACCAGTGAGGGTGGTCCCTCCCAGAGGCTGGCTGTGCTGGGGCCTGTGCCCCACGGTGCGGGTAGTGGGGTTGGCGGGAGCTTCAGTTGGGCTCCACCTCCTGCCACCAGCAACTCCATGAAAATGTCCAGATTTGCAAGTTGGGTTCCATTTGCCGTTGATTCCCTGGAATCACCCGTCATTTGTGTACCCAAATCAGCCCGGGGCCTGCTGGGGCCCCCATTCACAACTCCAGCTGCTGGGTCTGAGGGAGGATGATCCCCGGAAGGGGGTTTGCCGTGGGCCCCTCACAATGCTGTCTGCTCTGAGGATCAAAGAGCAGCTAAGACAGCGGTTCTCAACCTGTGGGTCGCGAGCCCTTTGGTGGTCGAACGACCCTTTCACAGGGGTCGCCTAAGACCATCCTGCATATCAGATATTTACATTACGATTCATAACAGTAGCAACATTACAGTTATGAAGTAGCAACGAAAACAATTTCATGGTTGGGTCACAACATGAGGAACTTTATTTAAAGAGCCTGAAGGTTGAGAACCACTGAGCTAAGAGGTCTCAGTGCCTGCTAAGGGCCAGGCGCCGGGCCTAGTGCTCTGTTTAATCTTGATGAGCAGCCTGAGAGCGGATTCCCTACGCTCCGGCTTGATAGAGTTGCCCAGTGAGCAAAGGGCCACACAGCTGGTACCTGGGAGAGCAGGGCTTTGAACCCGGGCCATCTGGCCCCAGAGCCCAGACCTTTAACCACTGTGCTATGGGCAGAAAGAAGAGTAGGGCAGTACTTGTCCCAGGTCCCTAAACAGTTCAAGGCTAAGAGCCTAACTTGGCTCTGACTCAAGGCTCCTGCTTGTGATCACTGAGTTAAATGGCCTGGTGAAAGCTTTGAGGATGGGCCAGGGACGCCACCCCCCTCCGCCCCCCCGCTTAGCCCCCAACTTGCCCTCAGTATCCTTTTCAAGGTCCCCGAGATAGTAGTCACTCTGGACCAAGGAAAGAACCCCACCTGAGAAGTCCACGGGCTTTCGTGTTTAAGCTCTAGCCTGCTGTGTGAACTTGGACAAGTGACCTCACCTCTCTGAAGCCCGTTCTCTCAGCCATAAAACGGGAAACATAGCAGCCCAATCCCGCAGGTCACTGTGAGCGCTGCCGGTCAGTGAGCTAGTGTGTGCAGCGTGGTCCGCGCGGCCGGCTGGGCCACAGGCGCCCACTATTCTCCTGCATCCACTCCCAGGGTCCCAGCCTGGTGCTGCCCCCCCCCCCCCCCCCCCCCCCGTTCCCCAGACGCACACCCTCTGATCAGACTGTCTGTGACCTGACCAGGAAGCTGGCCAAGGGCAATACCCTCCCAGATCCTGGAGGCAAGAAGCCAACAGGAGGGAACAAAGAATTTTCCGAGGCTCACAGTTAATGAGGAACTGACACTCTTAGAGCCTCAATTAGTCTCTCCCCCTCCTCTCCTTCCCCCACATTTCCATCATTGCTGATATTTACATTGGAACTCTTCCCAGGACTTTAAGAACCCAGCATGGGCGCGTGGAAAACAACACAAGAGAAGAGATAGGTGTGCTTTGAAGAGGTAGAGCTGGCAAGTTTGCACTCTTGGTTTTAAAATATGTTACAAAGCAGCAAGTATCAAAACGGAACACATTTGTGCTCAACTCTCAACTGAGGCTCTGTCAGTGGGAAGACACAGTCCCTCCCCCGTGAGGCGCAGGCCTGGGGCGGGTTAAGCGCAAAGACAGACTGGGGATGAAATCCCTACTAGTTACCAGTTCTGTGGTCTCGGGCAAGTTACTGAATGTGTCTCGTTTCCTCCTTTGTAAAGTGGGAATAATGACAAGCCCCACCTCGGTGGACTGTTTTGAGTGTAACTGAGAAAATGCATGGCTACCCCACAGCAGTGCCCCCCTTTTTGCTAAAGGAGTCCCGGCTCTGCTCCCGGGAGCAGCGTGCCCTGGCCCAGGGCATGAACCACGACTAGTTTAAGCCAATCCCAGCAGTGCCTGTCCTCTCCCCAGTACAGCAGTGACCCGCTTATGGCCGATGACGTGTAAGGGAAGTCTGAGGGGGCTTCCCGAATAAAATACAGAGGATGAGGCCGTCGATTCCCTGCCACCTGCCCGTGAAGAGCTGTGCTGCCTGGAGCTGCAGCGGCCGTTCTGTGGCCATGAGGGATCCAGCTCGGGGATGTGAAGCCTGTGTCCTGAGGATGGCCCGGGGGCGGGAGGGTGGCAGAGGAGGCATCGCTGGGCTGCAGGACAGCCTGAGGTGACCTCTATCCGACTTGTTCTGAGACAGGACTTGAAAAGCTTTCATTCAAAGCAGCTGGGAGATGGATTGTCTGCTCGCTTCAGGTCCTTAGTGCCACGCTTCCTTAGCCCACGGTAAGTGCTCAGTGAGTGCTGGCTGCGACCTCACGGAGAAGTCGCGGCACATTCCACGTTCATCCACGTGCACCGTGTAGACAGAGGGCCGGGAGAAGGACGAGCACAGATGCTGTGGGTCCTCCACTCGCCTTGCCACTCAGTGGGCCAGCCTGCTGTCGTCCCCGAGCCTCTCTCAGGACCTCGGGGTGTGAAGATGGCCTTGGGTGTGGGCTCCACTGGAGGAACCCAGGCTGCCCCAGGCCCGGCAGGAAAGCCAGTGGTCTGGGACCAGCGACAGCGAGGGCATCTGGCTCCCCACGCCTTCCTGGAGGCCCTCGAAGGTAACTTCCTCCTCTTCATGCTCTGGCTTTGGAACGGTGGGACGAACACACCTGGCGTGTGTTTGAATCAGACCAGCCGGAGTCACCCCAGCTGCTTGGGAGCTGGGCGGAGGCCAGCAGACCGAGGGGCTGCCCTGCCCCCCAGCTTTCCCAGAGAGAACAAAGAAAGGAAAAGGGAGAAACACAGCTCACTTCGAACCTCAGTGATTAATTACAGTCTTAATTTATGAACGGCTGACTCTGTTCCCTACAGCAGGTCCTCCTGTGCCTTCGTGCCGTGTCCCAGCCCGGAGTTAATGCCGGCTCTGAGGCGAAACCTCTCGAACTCGCCATTACAAGTCAGGGAAGGCGCGGAGGGTCTGGGACTGTGATCAAGGGCACATTCCAATCAGGATGAATCCCATCTGGGGTCCTGCCCCCCCGAGGCTTTCTGATTAGCTCTGGGACATACATCCTCCCAGTTGGGTTTTTTGTTTGCTTGTTTTTAATATTTTTATTGTTGAGAGAGAGAGGAAAGGAGAGGGAGAGAGAGAAACATCCAAGTGAGAAGGAAACATCAATCAGCTGCCTCCTGCACGCCCCCTACCTGGGATTGAGCTTTAAACCTGGTCATGTGACCTAACCGGGGCTCAAACCAGCAAGTGAGGACGCCCAACCCACTGAGCCACACTGGCCAGGGCTGGTTGTTTTGTTGTTGTTTTAATTTTTTGTTAATCCTCACCCGAGATATTTTTCCAATGATTATTTTAGAGAGAATGGAAGGGAGAAGGAGAGACAGAGAGAGAGAGAGAAACATCAATCTGAGAGAGATACATCAATTGGTTGCCTCCAGCACACACCCTGACCAGGGCCAGGGCCAGGGATTGAGCCTGCAACCGAGGTACGTGCCCTTGACCGAAATCAAACCCAGGACCTTCAGTCCGCAGGCTGACACTCCGCACTGAGCCAAACCGGGCAGGGTGTTTGTTGTTTTGTTAAACAGGAAGTGGTGTGGTGTGGAGGTTAAAAGTGCAGGCTGATGAACTGCTGCCTTGGGGAGCTGTGGGGAAGGAGGCTGGGCTGTGCCCCTCACCCTGTAAGTGACAGTACAGCGGAACTCCGGTATCTGACCTGAAAACAGCCCCTGAGCTACCGCCTCCTGCCTCCCCTTGCACAGATGGACACAAAGCCCAGACGTGAGGGGCATTCCCGAGATGAAACGCACCGAGAGGAGCGAAACGCAAGTACTGACGAGACAGGGAGTGTTGTCCCAGAGAAGATCGGCAAGGGCAAATTAAAATGATGCCTGCTTGTGTGATGACATTTTCTGCCATAAATGCCAAGAGGACAGCTACAGAGTGGGAACACGTGGGCAGCAGCCACACGCTGGCTCACGCCTGGCTGTATGGGGACCGGGCACCAGCTGGCCCGGTGCCCCCAGGTGCACATGTGGCGGGAAAGTAGAGAATCTCCCCGGCAAGAGAAACACAAATGCATGTGGTGTGAGGGTTTCCATACAGGCCTATTAAACTAACAAAAATCAGGTGGGATCAGGGCCGGGCAGAAGCAGGTGCATTGCTGGGCTATTGGATGTGCTCATTAGACCTGGCCTCGTCTTTCTGGAAAGAGTTTAGCCCCAGGCAGCATGGTCTGTGCTCTTTGATCTGATGGCTCTAAACTGATCAAATATGACCTCTCTCCACCTCTTTCCCGCCCCCCACCACACCCCCTGCCAGCCATCACCTGTCTATTTGCTGCCCAGGAAGAGCCCGCCCCAGGCAGGCCGGCGCTCTAGCCACTGAACCAAACCGGCCAGGGCGGGAAGTGTTTTTGATCCTTATTCTTAGAAACAGGAAGTGGTAGTAGCTTCCTGAGACCAAACCGACCTCATGCCCAAGCCCTGGGAGGGCTCAGGGGTCCAGCCACTTCCAAAGGGCTGTGGCTACAACTCAGTTGGGGAAGCCCAGCTAGGAAAGCCACAGCTCGCCTCTCTTCCCGCTTGTAATCGCGAAGCGAATCAGCACCCACTTAAAGGGGGGGTGATCCTTAATAGGCCCCTAATAAGGGAGGACAGGCAGCGTGTCATCCATGTTCGCCGCCCACCGAGTCTTCCTGATTCACACCTTCCAGGTGCGGGTCCCTCCCAGGTGCCAACTCTGCCCACAGGCTCAGGCGTCCTGGTGCCAGTGTTCTCCAGGCGCTAGCACCCTGCTGGGGGTTGTGAGGGGCTTTAACTGAACAGCACAGGCCGTGCTTGGAACCCCTGGTGTCCCTGGCTCCTCGTTCTGGGCACCCGTAGAGGCCAGGGTCTGGGGAAGGCTGAGGGCTGCCCCCAAGGCTCCTCCGAATGACAGTTCAAAATGCAATTCCTGCTGTTTGTCTACCGGCTTCTCTGGCTGGGAGCAGGGAGCGGAGCGCGAGAGCCCGGGGCCTGGGTGCTGCCTTGGCCCTGGCCCTGGCCCTGGCCCTGGCCCTGGCCCTGGCTCGCTGGGTGACCTTGGGGAATCCTTGACCTCCCCAGGCCACCCCTTAGGCCTCTGGATCTGTTTCGGCAGATTCCTGGCTCCAAGGTGGGTCTCGGCCAAGCCGCAGCCTCCTCCCGGCCTGCACCGCCACCTCACCCGGCAGTTCCCATGGCGGCGGCCCCGGGTCTCTGTTTACTCGGCTCTGTGTGTGTGATTTTTCCACAACCGGCCACTGAGAACACAATGCCAGCTTCCCCCCAAGGAGGTGCTAGGATCCCACACCGGAGGCCAAACAGCGGATGTGACTGCAGCGGGGGCAGGGGTGGGGCAGACGCCGACACCAGGCATTTCAGACTCCGGGGCCCCCGGGACCCAGACCCGGCCTCCTGTGCGGGTGCAGAGAGCCAGGGCACAATGGCTTTCCATCCCCAGGGACATGCAGGAAACCCTGGGCAAGGCCCCTCCCCTCGGAGAGGACTCCTGGCGGTGAGATGGGTCACAAGCCAGCCTGGTGGCAGCCGTGAGGCTCCCAGCACCCACACCTGACAAGGGTTTGCCTGGGCTCCTCCCAGAGAGGCAGCCCCAGGGTCAAGGGTCAGGGAGTCCCGGTAGCAACCGCTTCCTGCTGCGGCCGGCCTGCGCCAGGCACACAGCCTGGCTCGCTCAGGTCAAACTGATAGCATGGCCTTCGCCCTGGCCTCCTGTCCCAGCCAGGAGCAGGCCCGGTTAAAACACCAAGACACAATCCCTACTCCTCGTGAGTGTACACACCAGCCTTGTAAAAAATCCAAGTGTGGGCATAACTAGGAAATCAGTGTCACTACACAGCCTGGGTACCTGCTCCTCGATTTTCCTAAGATGAGACACGAACGGATACTTGGCATGCAACCAGGGGCGGGTATATTCTAGCCCAGTGATGGCGAACCTTTTGAGCTCGGCGTGTCAGCATTTTGAAAAACCCTAACTTAAGGCTGGTGCCGTGTCCCATGTAGACATTTTTTGATATTTGCAACCATAGGAAAACAAACACATATTTTTCATATTTATTTTATATATTTAAATGCCATTTAACAAAGAAAAATCAACCAAAAAAATGAGTTCGTGTGTCACCTCTGACACGTGTGTCATAGGTTCGCCATCACTGTTCTAGCCCTTTGCATGACCTGACTCAGGTTATTCCCCCTGAGGGTTTCCTCCTCTGACCGTCTATCGGGGGCTCAGAGGCTCGGACAGCCTAAGTGACTTACCCAAGGTCACGCACGTGTCTGGGGTAGATCCAGGAGCTGAATGAACCCTGACAGGTGGGTCCCCGAACTCACCAGCTTGGCCACTGCACCTGCTGCCGGGAAATGCTGACGTCATTGTGGAGGGGCGTAAACCCGATGGGGGGGAGGGGTCAGGGCCAATGGCTTTTCCAGGAGCTGAGAACAGTCAGCAAGGTGCTCTATACCTTTGTCACCCTCTGAGGGTCCTTCTCCAGGGCCAGCCAGGCGGGGTGATGAGGAGCCCGCGGCTCCAGCCCACCTCCTGTCTCCTGTCTCCTGTCTCCGCCTCACCCCAACCCCAGGCTCTGGGCCCTGGACTCAGCTGACTTGCCCCTTGGTCAGGGTGGGCTCCCCCTCCCGCAGCAGCTGGCCTACCCTGGCCCCCTCATTTCAGTGCCCTTCCCCCTCCCCAGGTCCTCCCCCTCTTGCTTTATCTTCTGATCCTGTTATACTGTTCCTTTCTCTTAGTCTGTCCCCTGTCCTCTCAGACCCCAACCATCCTGGGCCTGGCATTAAGCAGACCCCGTCTTTTCTAAACTGCTGTGTGTGCCCTCTTCAAGGTTCCCGGGGGAACCGGGGGACACGCCCCTAGGGTCTGTGTGTCTGACAACTGGCTCCCCACATGCAGGCGAGTGGAGCTGAACCCTTGCCTCATACCACTTACAAAATGAACTGTTCTGAGGAGAGAACGGGGACATCATCATAACCTTGAACTTGACCACAGTGCATGAGATATGACAGTACAAGCAGAAACAACAAACGAAAACCTACATTGGGTTTCACCAAAATGACAAACTTTTGTGCATCAAAGAAACGATTAAGGGAGTGAGAGGACACCTGACAGAATGCGGGAAACGATTCCCAAATCACGTATCGGATAAGGGCCCCGCGTCCAACTCACGGGATACACGGGAGGAGAACGTGCCTTTGGTGTGCACACGTACCGCTAGAGAACGAAAAATCCGCACAAGATGTAAGCTGCCGTGAAGACAGTAAGAATTTGGAACCTGAAGTCAAGCCTTTGGGGGATGTGAGTCCAGCTTCTCGCTCTCCTATAGGGGATCATGTGGCAGAGCTTCCCAAACCTGTGGGCTCCGCTGGAGGGACCCAGAGGGCCGGCCGGCAGGGAGACCACGGGCCAGGCCAGCCTCCGGGAGGAAGCCTGGACCTCGCTGGGCTGTGGACGAGGAGGCAGAGGCTGGCTCTGCCCTCACCACCGTGTCTCTGGGCCTCGCACAGCACCGGCTCCTCGTTAGGCCTCTTTTGGTCGCAAGTGACAGAAAGCCATCTCAGAGTGATTGTGCACAAACGGGAAACTCCGGGCGTATGGGACTGACCAGCCCAGGCGAGCTGGCCTCAGGCTGGCTGTACCAGGAGACAAGCCGTCCGCCACCGCAAACGTCCTGGGACAGTTTCACTGGGATGACTCGGGTCCCATGCCCAACCCTGGAGCAATCACTGCGGCACGGAAACAGAAGGCTCTGATTGGCCAGGCCTGGGTCACAGGCCTCGTCCTGCTGGGGGAGCCACATGGAGAGAGAACCCTCCAAGAGAGGAGAGGAGATGCCCCGAGCAGAGTCTCGGGCTGCAGTGCTCACCTAACTGCAGGTGAATGAAATACACGGGCCCGGGTGCTTGGCTCTGGGTAGAGGGGCTTGAGGCCTGACCGGGGCAGCAGGGTGCTGTGTGGGGCTCCGTGTCCAGGGCGTGCGGTGACACAGGCCCAGGGGGTCAGGGCTCTGTGAGAAAAGGGCAGCTCCTCTTTGTTCCAAATTCCCAGTGCCTCTCAGGCAACCTGGAAAAACACAATTCCCCAAGCAGGAAACCGGCGCATATTCCAGCCGGGAGCCCAGAAAGCCAAGCCCTGGGACACATTTAAAAACAAAACTTGAAAAAGCAAACTCTCACAATAGAACTTTAAAAAAAAACCCACCACCCTTTCCCCCCTTTTTTATTATATAGTACTACACTTTTATTGTAGAAAATTTTCAAAATTCAGATAAGCAAAAAGAGATAAAATTTCCCATAATCTCGCCACCAATGGTGACCAATGTTAATATTTTACTGCAAATTTTGTCAGACTTTTCTCTATAGGTAACAAATATTGTTTTTCACCCTGGCCGGGGAACTCAGTTGGTTAGAACATTGTCCTGATAAGTCAAGGTTTCGAGTTCAATCCCAGGTCAGGGCCAATGCAAGAATCAACCAATAAATGCATCAATAAGTGGAACAACAAACCGGTTTAAAAATTGCTAAAAATATGTTTTTCTTATATAAACGGGACTATTGACATTATTTATACCTTTTTCCACTTAGTAATATATTGTGAACATTTTTACATGGTAATAAAGATACATGCACAGTCTTATTTAAAGCACCTACATAGTATTTAATTTTATTTAATACATTTTCTAATGTGGGTGTGTTCAGGGTCTTCAGTGTCATAAAAGATACATCTGAGCACGTTAGCCAATTATTTCTGGACTAGAGGCCTGGTGCATGAAATCGTGCACTTGAGGGTGGTGTCCCTCAGCCCGGCCTCTCGCAGTCCAGGACCCCTAGGGGGATGTCCTCCTGCTGGCTTAGGCCTGCTCCCCACAGGCCTAAGCCAGCAACATCCCTCTTGCAGTCCGGGACCCCTCATTCCTTACTGCCCACCTGCTCGCTGTTCCTCAGTGCTTGTTGCTCCTGCCACCACTGCTGCGCTCACCAGCCATGAGCCCAGCTTTTGGCTGAGCAGGGCTCTCCCAGTGGGAGCGCACTGACACCAGGGGACAGCACTTGCATTGAGTGTCTGCCCCTTGGTGGTCAGTGCACATGATGGCGACTGGTCGTTCTGGTCATTCCATCGTAATGGTTACTTAGGCTTTTATTACATAGACTAGAGACCTGGTGCACGAATTTGTGCACAGGTGGGGTCCAGCCGGCCCACCCCGATCGGGGCTGATAGGGCAGGGCTGGCGGGGGAGAAGGGCTGTGGGCGGTTGGCTGGCAGGCCCCACCCCCTGGTTGAACTCCTGGTTAAACTCCTGGTGGAGGGGACAATTTGCATATTAGCCTTTTGTTATACAGGACTAGAGGCCCAGTGCACAAAAATTTGTGCACACAGGGGGGTCCCTCAGTCTGGCCTGTGCCCTCTTGCAGTCTGGGACCCCTTGGGGGATGACCACCTGCTGGTTTAGGCCCGCTCCCCGGGGGATTGGGCCTAAGCTGGCAGTCAGACATCCTTCTGGCAGCCCAGGAGTCCTTGGGGGATGTCCACTTGCCAGCGGGGAGCAGGCCTAAGCTGCAGTCGGACATCCTTAGTGCTGCTGAGGAGGCAGGAGAGGCTCCCACCACCACTGCTGTACTAGCAGCCGTCAGCCTGGCTTGTGGCTGAGCAGAGCTCCCACTATGGGAGCGCACTGACCACCAGCTCCTGCATTGAGCGTCTGCCCCCTGGTGGTGAGTGTGTGTCATAGTGACCAGTCATTCCCAGTCTTTCCGCTGTTAGGGTCAGTTTGCATATTAGCCTTTTATTATATAGGATAGAGGCCTGGTGCATGGGTGGGGGCTGGCTGGTTTGCCCTGAAGGGTGTCCCAGATCAGGGTGGGGGTCCCACTGGGGTGCCTGGCCAGCCTGGGTGAGGGGCTGATGGGTGTTTGCAGCTGGTCACACCCCCTTCAGGGTGGGGGTCCCCACTGGGGTGCCTGGCCAGCCTGGGTGAGGGGCTGAGGGCCGTTTTCAGGCTGGCCAAGCCCCCCCACGATGGAATCTCCCAGCCTCTCTTTTTTTTCTTTTATTTTGGGATTTATTTACCTCCTATAATTGAAACTTTGTTGCCTTCAGTGGAGTTCAGAGCTGGCTGGGAAGCTTGGCTTCCTCCATCACTGGAGCAACCAAGCCTCCTGCTCGCTTCAGCTCCGTGGCTGCCAGCCGCCATCTTGGTTGGGTTAATTTGCATATAGTTGCTCTGATTGGCTGGTGGGCATGGCTTAAGGAGTAGTGAAGGTACTATCAATTTGCATGTTTGTCTTTTATTAAATTAGATGAGTCTCTAGAAGGGGAACATTGGGTGCTAAAGGTTTGCTCCTTTAAAGCTCTGACCTGTTGCCAAGGCCACTCGGGACAGGGGAGACTCCGGCTGGCTCTCTCCCAGCACCGCGGGGCCTGGTGTTTGCACCCACCAGCGTGCAGCTTTACCCATTTTGCCAGTCTGGTAAGTGAACATTTGCATCTTTTTTTTCTTTTTTGCATTTCTTTGATTACTCGTGCAGATGAACATTTATCATTTGCTTATTGGTCATTTTGTATTTTTTTCAGTTTTGTATTTTTGTCAGTTTCAGATTCTTGGCCATTTTTCTATTGGTGGGTTGATCTTTCTCTTATTGATTTGTAAGGGCTCCTTATAGATTATGAAAAACAACCCTTTGTTGTATATGTTGTGGCTATTTTTCCAGCTTATCATTGTTCTGTATGTCTATCTTTAAACCAGTATCACACTGTCCTGAAATTCTGTTGCTTTATAGGAAGTTTTGAAATTGAGAGTGGGAGTTCTCCAGCGTTGTTCTTTTTCAGATTGTTTTGCTATTCAGGGTCCTGTGTGATCCCATGTGAATTTTAGAATCGGTGCACCAATTCTTCAAAGAAGTGGTGTGGGAATCTGATAGGGATTGAACTAGATCAGTTCAGGGAGTATTGCATCTTAAGTCTTCTGATCTACAATTTCCATTTATTTAGATCTTTAATTTATTTCAACAATGTTTAGTGATATATGTTTGCTGTTTAGTGATATATCTTTATCAATTCCTTTACTTTCAATCTATTTGTACTAAAGGCCTGCTGCACAAATTCGTGCACTGGGGGAGGGTCCCTCAGTCCAGATTGCAAGAAGGTGCAGGCCAGGCCGAGGGACCCCATCGGTGCATGATTGGGGCCGAGGAGGGATGCAGGAGGGCTCCAAGGTATGTCCAGCCTGTCTTGCTCAGTCCTGATTGGCTGGACCCCAGCAGCAAGCTAACCTACCGGTCAGAGCATCTGCCCCCTGGTGGTCAGTGCATGTCATAGTGAGCAGTTGAGCGGCCTTAGCATGTCATTAGCATATCACGATTTGATTGGTTGAATGGGCAACAGGATGACAAAATACTTAGCATATTAGGCTTTTATTATATAAGATTTTAAAATCTAAAGTGTTTCTAAAACAGCATAAAGTTGGATCTTGTTTTTATATAGTCTGATAATTTGATCTATTTGCATTTAACATTATTTTTGATCTAGTCGAATTTATGTCTGATAATTTACTTTTTGTTTTCATGTTTCATGTCTTCTTTGATCCTCTATTCTCTTTCATTGCTTTCTTTTGCATCAAGTAAATATTTTAATGTAGCATTTACATTTCTTTAATGATTTTTTTCACTATATATATTCTGCATTATTTCCTTCATTGTTGTTCTAGGGCTTACTACATCTATCTTAACTGAGAATCAGTTTCAGATTTATAATAACTTTAATGCCAGTGAAAAGTATAGAAACATTACTCCTATATAACTGTCCCTACCCTTTTTGTGGCATTATTGTTATACATATTGCATCTATAAATGTTACAAACCCAACAACAGATTGTCATAATTATTGCTTTACATAATTTTATGACTTTTAAGGAAGCTGATAGAAGAGGAGAGCAAGTATATATTTATAGCTTTTGTTATCTTAACCTTTTATTTATAATTTCTGGTTCTATTCACTTGTTCCTGTGGATTTGAGTTACCATCTGGAGTTACTTCCTTAGCCCAGTTCAGCTGTTCTCCCACTCATCTCCTTTTCCTGTTATTGGTAAATATATAACATTTCTATATGAAATAGGCCCTACAATACATTATGACATATTGTTTCATATAATTGATTTTTAAGTGAGTTAAGAAAGGAGAAAAAAAATTCATCTATATTGTCTTATGATTACATTATTGCCTATACTAGTTCTCTTTGTCTTTTCATATGGATTCAAATTATTGTCCAGAGTCACTTGCTTTCAGCTGTTAATCTTGTTGGGGTTCCCTTGTAAATGATGCATAATTTTTCTCTTGCTGCTTTTAAGATTCTCTCCTTGACTTTCAGCTTTCTTCTGTGATGTCTTTTGTCAGTCTCTTTGTATGCATACTACTTGGACTTCACTGAGCTTCCTGAATATGTAGAGTTTTTAAAACTTGGGAAGTTTTCAGCCATTCTTTCTTTAAATATTCCCTCCCCCCCTTTCTCTCCTTCTTCCCACTTCATATATGCAGGTAGGCGTCCCACATTTCTCTGAGGTTCTCTTTATTCTTTTTCTCTCTGTTCTTCAAACTGCACAGTCTTTATCAATCAATCTTCAAATACACTATTTATTTCTTCAGCTATGTCAAATCTACTACTGAGCCCCTTGAGTAAATTTTTCATTTCAGCTACTGTACTTACCAACTCCAGAATTTCCCCTTGCTTCTTTTAAAAGAAGGTCTATTTACTGATACTTTATATCTCGCTGCTCTTACCAAATTTCAATAGAGTTTCTCAAGTAAATGTTTCATCAATTGCTGCACAGAGTGTCTAAACGGTTGGGTTTATTAAACAGAGTTGCACCAGTCTCACTAGGGAGTGGGTCTGTGGAGCTCTTCACGTCGCCATGCCAGGAGAAGTCCCACCGCTTATTTATGGGACCCTCCATGTGTGGGTCTTGTGGTCTTTCTTTTTTTTTGCTCTTACACACAAGCTGCAGTCAGTGTTGTGATACACATTGGTGCGCATGTCCTAAAGCAGTGATGGCGAACCTTTTGAGCTCGGCGTGTCAGCATTTTGAAAAACCCTAACTTAACTCTGGTGCCGTGTCACATATAGAAATTTTTTGATATTTGCAACCATAGTAAAACAAAGATTTATATTTTTGATATTTATTTTATATATTTAAGTGCCCTTTAACAAAGAAAAACCAACCAAAAAACTGAGTCCGCGTGTCACCTCTGACACGCGTGTCATAGGTTCGCCATCACTGTCCTAAAGTTTCTGCAGGATCCGTTCTTGGGTGTGAAATTGCTGGGTTAAGGGTGGGTGCGTTCAGCATTTGGATAGATCCTGCCAAATTGTCCTCCGGAAAGGCTGGACGGGTTTGCACGCCCACAACAATGCGAGAGAGATCTGCGCAGGGTAGAATTTTCGAGTTCCTGCCAATCTCATGGATAAAACAATTGCTTTGATTTCCATTTCGGTTGCACGTGAGATTGCGCATCCTTTCAGGTGTTCATTAGCCAGTTGTATTTTTTCCTGTGGGGTTTATATTGATGTAAAGTGTGAGGTAGGAACTAAACTTTATTTTGTTTCTCAAATACAATCCAACAAGCTTCCCTCCCCTTTGCAACAGTCCTAACTTTTGCAGTCAAAGGTGTCCGTTCCTCTTTTACGGCTTCTATCTTTGCTATCACGCTGACGGCCATGGTCCCTGTTGGACAGAGGTCTTTATGCCTCGCTACCCACGGGCCTCCCTTGGTCAGGGCTCCACTCAAGTTCTTATCAGAGGCTCCCCTTGTCTAAGGAGCAGCTCAGGCCAGCGGCCTTCACAGGACAGGAACGAGCTGGCTATTTACAGGAATGATGGTGGACCTGTTAGCTGTGTGAATGTCGAGAGCCCACATTCATCCACTTTGCTTTTTATTTTTTCTAATTCGTTATTTTATTATTTTTTACAAAATA
Source organism: Myotis yumanensis (assembly GCF_028538775.1). NCBI lineage: Eukaryota > Metazoa > Chordata > Mammalia > Chiroptera > Vespertilionidae > Myotis > Myotis yumanensis. Next base: position 16,540,695 of record NW_027223767.1, on the reverse strand, counting down.
TATTTTATTGATTTTTTACAGAGAGGGAGGGAGAAAGATAGTTAGAAACATCGATCAGCTGCCTCCTGCACACTCCCTACTGGGGATGTGCCCACAACCAAGGCACATGCCCTTGACGGGAATCGAACCTGGGACCCTTCAGTCTGCAGGCCGACGCTCTATCCACTGAGCCAAACCAGTTGGGGCCATTATTTTATTTTATTTTTTTATTTTTTATTTTTTTTTTAATATATTTTATTGATTTTTTACAGAGAGGAAGGGAGAGAGATAGTTAGAAACATCAATGAGAGAGAAATATTGATCAGCTGCCTCCTGCACATCACCCACTGGGGATGTGCCCGCAACCCAGGCACACGCCCTTGACCAGAATCGAACCTGGGACCCTTCAGTCCGCAGGCTGACGCCCCATCCACTGAGCCAAACCGGTTTCGGCCATTATTTTATTTTTAAAATACTCTTCCTTTTTTTTGTTATCTTGGCTACATTAATTTTGTGGGGGGTTTTTTGTTGTTGTTGTTTCTAACTTCTTGACATAAAATGTTCTTTTAATTTTGTTTCCTTTATGTTAAAAAATGCACTTATAGTTATGATTTCCTTGAATAAAACTGCCCACCTCCACTACACACACGCACACACACACACACACACACACACAACTTTTATGTTTTCTCACTGTCATTAACTTCAAAATACTGTGTAATTGCAGTTTGGACTTTCTTTTATCACCAAAGAAAGACCCAGACTTCCCTTTTTCTGGTGGTTGAATTTCTAAACCTTTTGTTAATAACATCTGTTAATAACATCCGTTAGTAAACATATGGCATGTAATTTCTGCTTTAAATTCGTTATTGAGATATAATTCATGTAACATAAAATTTACCATTTTAAAAGGAAACGCAATTCAGTAATTTTTAGTATATTCACCATGCTGTCCCTCCATCCCCACTAACTATTTGAGAATATTTCCATGATCAAAGTTCTGCTTTAAAATTATTTATTGAAAGCCCACTCACATCAACAAGTAAAGAGGGGGGCTCTCACAGAAACGACATGCAGGAACCGTAGCTGGGCTTGGAAGGAAGAAGAGGGTAACAGGAAGCTACTCTACGCTGGGGAGGTTTATTGTACCTCTCCCCTCATCTCCAACATCCGCCCGGAGGTAAGCTCCCTTTGCTCAAGCACGGCTCAGCATGACCACCAGCCCCAACTTCACATAATTCCTCAGACCCAGGGGGCACCACAGCCTTGGGCTCCTCAAACCCGAATTTCCAAAAGGACCCGGTTGCCCTGACTTGGGTCAGGTGTTCACGCCTGGGCCGATCACCTGTGTGGCCATAAGGGCTGGTTACTTGCTCACCCCTCCAGCTGGGGAGCAGGGGAGCTTTGTCATAAAGGCTTCCTTACAACTCTGCTGTTCATCCTTTCAAATAACCCGCTAGCAGTTGAGAAAGATGCTACTTCCCATTGCTATTGAGTTTGCCCAATTCTCCACACATTTCTAGCAATTTTTGCTTTATGTAACTTCTTGTGGGATTTGCTGCAGAAAAGTGTTTTTTGTTTGTTTGTTTATTTTTTTTAATCCTCCCCTGAGGTGATTTTGTCCATTGATTTTTAGAGAGAGTGGAAGGGAGGGAGGGGAGAGGGAGGCTGAGAGAGAAACATCAATCTGAGAGAGACACAGCAATTGGTTGCCACCTGGATGTGCCCTGACCAGGACCGGGATGGAACCTACAACCCAGGTACGTGCCCTTGATTGGGAATCGAACCTGCAACCCTCTGGTGTGCAGGCCGGTGCTCTAACTGCTGTGGTCACTGGCCAGGGTGAAAAGTGTTTTTTATTGCTAAGTATACTGTTTATAGAAAATATTCAAACATAAAATGACATTTGCTCTAGTTTAATTCTTGAATTGCCTTGCCTAACACTAATCGCCCTGCTTGTCTGTGTGTATCTGCTCAAGACACTTGTGCACATTCTTTTCCATGTAACCTTTTTGGTTTTGAGTTGGTCGTTTGGGGATGCTTCGCTCACTCCTGTGGAGGAAAGCTCTCCACTCACGCATGGGTGAGCTCCCCCCCATTCGGGGCATCTCGCCCGGCAGGGTAGCGGCAGGGTAGCGAGTGGTTGAGCAGATGTTGCCGTGACTCACAGGGGTGTGTGGGGATCTCCCAGGCACCTCTTCTGCCCCGTTGTCATGGATGTTGTGCTGCTCAGCAGTTTTGGGATGACAGCCTGAAAATTCATGGGTCTCCCAAGTCGTTTTTAAAACATGAAGTTAAATCATAGCTGGGAAACATCAGTTACCACCTTAGCAAAGCCTCACGGGGACTGTGGGGTCAGCAGTCAGGCGGAAAGGGAGACGAGGCCCTGAGGCCCAATCACCTGGCTTTTCACCTTCACCTTCCTGAAAGCCCGAGGGGGTGGGGGGGGGCGAGGGAGCAGGGGAGGGAGATGGGGAGGAAGAGACAGATAGACTGACCTGGCATCACGAGCCCCCGGATCTGGAACGGGATTTTCAGCTTCGGAAGTCAATGAATTCCCTTTTCAAATTAAGTTAGTTTGGAGTGGGTTTCACTTGCAACAGAAGAAGACCCAGGGAATCGGGGCAGAACTCACTGAACGTGAGCGCAGCTGCGTGTGCAAGAGCCCTAGAAAGGAGGAGAGTAAAGTCTGTGAAGAAACGCCAGTCTGCTGAAGGCACACAGTCAGACAAGAAAGACGTTACAACAAAACGTAACGCGTGGTCATTTGGTGAAGTGAAGCTGCTGTATGGACTCTGAACTCATACCCATAGGTTATTATAAATTGGTTTTAAAAAAAGGACAACTTGGTAATGCCTGCAGCTTAATGCTATCAGTGACTTGACTGGACATTGTTAAGAGGGTTTTTTATTCATTTCAGGAACTTTTACATATTTGCTTCTCCATATACTGTTCATTGTGATGTGATGAGACAGGGAACTATGACATTTTTTCAGCCTTTTGGAGCCAAATTTTTTGCATAAATTTGGGTTAGAAATACTTTCAGCTGTAAGAAATCACCCACCAGCATAGACTCTCTCTCTCTCTCTCTCTCTCTCTCTCTCTCTCTCTCTCTCTCACACACACACACACACACACACGCACACACACACCACTAAACCTGGAGGTGGACGGTTCTAGGGGTCACTCAGTGCTCAAATGTCATAATTAAGGAGTCAGACCCTCTTCCTCCTGCTCCCACATCCTCATGGTTTCCCGTGCTGGTGGCAAGATTGCAGTGGGAGTGCCAAGCATCCCGCTCTCTGGCAGCAGGCAAAGGGAGCAGTAGGGGCTGGGCAACACCCCTTCCCCAGAGCCTCCGCTCGCTTGCTTGCTTGCTCGCTGGGGCCTCAGTTTAACTCTTTCCAGAACTGGGCCCCAGAGGCACGCTGATGGCAGGCAGGGCGGGGAAAGTGAGCATCCAGCAAGTACACAGTATACCCAGCGGGACCTAAGGCAATCGTGACTTTCCTCAGGAGCTAGTAGGTCCTGCCTTTCCTGGGATTAAAGTACCTCCAGTCACCACCTGCAAACTCTGGAACTGTTAGCAGGGAAGAAGGGGCGTGGGTGGGAAAGGGCAGGTGGTGAGACAGGGGCACCACCCGCACCCTGGGCCGTGTTTAGATTGTGAGGGTCCACCCTCACTCGGAGAGCCTGGGTGTTAACCGGGTGGTTTCCAGGAGGCCCCAACACCTCGCACTGCTGATCTGTTGAGTGAACGGGCACGTGCGCGCAGTGGGGACAGCCTGTGGCTGGGCATCAGGAGACCTGAGCCACTTCTTGTGCATTTCCCAAGCTGACCTCTCACAGCTCGTCCCTCTCAAGTGAGGGGCTGGTTGAACTGTTTCCCTTCCATTGCCTTTGACCTCTGCCACCTTCTATTGTCTGTGTGTGGGTCAGTCTCATGGGTAACCTTCAGCAGCTCTGGTCCTGCTTTCTAGCCAAGCAGAGAGCCAGTCATGCCAGAAGCGCCGGGCTCAGACAAGGCAAACAGCCGGCTTCTCCAGACCAACTTTTCAGACGCAAGGCCCAGTGTGCTCAGGCCCGTGGCTGGGGGAGGGGGCGGGTGAAATGTTACCACTAAGACCTACAGCAGGGGTGGGGGGCATCAGGCCCGAGGGCCCGTGTAACGCACGCAAAACCATTTGGTCAGGCTCTGCCAAGACATTAGGAGTTAATTAAGTGTCCAAATATGCAGGATAATTTTTAAGTTGATCATCTTGTATGACCCACGAATGATGTTATAAATATTCAAATGGCCCTTGGCAGAAAAAAGGTTCCCCACCCCTGTCCTAGAGGGAGACTTGGGGGTTGCACAGGCCTTGGTGTAGCTAGATATTCATAAAGGAAGGGAGCATCCCTCCACTTTGAGGCACGGAGCAGTAAGAGAAAAGATGGTGAAAGATAAAGGCCTGTCAGTCTAGCCTGGGAAAAGGGTTGGATTGGATAGGGACACAGAACCCCGGAAGACCTAGAAAATGGCCTGGTTAGGGGAAGGACCCAACAAGAGCCTGGGAAAGACTGGGAAGTTGATTCGTTAGTTTGAAAAGCGCCTAGTTCTTCCCAAGCTCGAGAGTAAAATCAGCCTAACAAAGTAAGGGCCCCCCTTTTCTCCCTCAGTAACGTTCACACCCGGCTCTTTCACACGTTCTCGCTCCATAGCAGCCCTGGGGTCCTAGCAACCCCGGGGGATGGGACGGCAGCCGCACAGACTCCAAGTGCGGGCCCAGAGCGCCCGCTGAGGTGCCGCCCGGGACACAGACTCAGCAGCAGGAGGGGACAGGGACTGACCGGACTGAAGCAACGGCACAGGATTTCTGGAAGCCGGCTGTTTCTGGGCTGGTGAAAACAAGGCTGGACTCACTCACAGCGGGACAAGGCTGAGCCCAGGACTGTCCTTTAATTTTGCTTCTATAATAAACCTAACCGTCCAATCTTACCCTCCCCGTGGGCCCCCGGAATGCCTTCCTGTGACTCTGTGAGAGGGTCTCATTCCACCGGCAACATTGCGAGCACCCGGTTCTGCTGAGTCTCACGCTCAACCAGCTTTCTCTCTGGCCTCGGGGTGGTGGGGGCTGAGGCTGGGCCCCGGCCCCTGACTAGGATTCCTCGGAAAGCAGTTTGGGAGCTTTAGGAGGACGTGGCAGCAGATGATGCCAGGCCATGAGGCTGGTTAAGTCCAGGCCCCACCAAAAAGTCTTATCTTCTCTAATTTCCAAGAGACGGCCCTCAGCATCGGGAACGTGGCTGAGAAGGGAGCAGAGCGGTAAGTGACCAACCAGACATGTGAACGAGGAATAAGCACGAGGCTCAAGGGGAGGCAGAGGCCAGGCCTGTGGTTAGTGAGAAGCAAGGTCAGGCAGGCGAGCCCGTCCTCGGAGGGGCAGCAGGCCCAGGGACTGGCCCCCAGCCGTCCTCACAGCTACAGGCTGTGTCCTGTGTCTCTAAGAGATGAAGGATGGGCAGGCGGGTGGTGGGGATGGGCTGGGGAGAGTCGCAAGTGCGTGAACCTGAGTAGCAGTGTGGAAAGGACCAGCCAGGAAGCAGGGGCGCCCCCTGCAGGGCCGGGGTCAAGGCTTAGTGAGGTGTGGTGGGAGGTGCAGCCCAGAGCCTAGAACAGTGGTTCTCAACCTTCCTAATGCCACAACCCTTTAATACAGTTCCTCATGTTGTGGTGACCCCCAATTTCATTGTGACAAATTGAACATAATTAAAGCATAGTGATTAATCACAAAAACAATATGTAATTATATATGTGTTTTCCGATGGTCTTAGGCGACCCCTGTGAAAGGATTGTTTGACCCCCAAAGGGGTCACGACCCACAGGTTGAGAACTGCTGGCCTAGAACTTTCTGATTCCTTTCAACCCCAGGCCTTGAGATTCCAGAAATTCCATCAGTTGGGGCTTGGTAGAAACTATGGATAATGTTCACAAGAGGGGCAGAAGGAGGGGAAGGAGAAAAAAGGCCCACACACTTTACTTTTTTATATAGAATTTGTACAATATATTTCTTTTCATTTGCATATTTAACCACAACTTAACATCCTTTTTACAGGCTGAACGCAGCTCATATAATCAAAATTCTTTCTTTCAACCAAATAGGAAAAATTCAAAATCGTAAACCCGTAAGAAAACAAATTAAAAACGATGATGAAAATAAGTCACTCCTCATTAGGAACAGTGTCTGTTTGCTCATTATACATGATTTGGAGCAGAAATTTCTTTATAGATTAGGCACATGTTTCCACAACACCTTTATTCCTGCCAGTGTTATCTCATTCCAGGCAGTCAAAGGGGTGTTGGTCTTCATGGAAATCTGTTCTCTCAGATACTGCTGGCACCGACTGGGGACCAGGAGCCGAGGGAGTCACCAGCGTCACGAGGGCCAGGAGAGCAGGGCCTGGCTCGGCAGCGCCACCTACTGGCTGGAAGCAGAGGCAGGGTGGGATGCAGGGATGCTGGGCTAGGCCCGCCCTGCCAGGAGAGAGCAGCAGTTGTGTCTGAAGGGAAAACTTAGGCTTGTTCTATGCAAATTAAAGAGACCAGAATAGCAAGGGTGGTGTATAGAGAGAAGGTATGAGGAGTCCAGTGTTTATTTTACAACTTATCTTCCTGATGGGAGCAAGGGGGTAAAGCTGGTGGCGGCTGCCATGAGGGTGTGACACCTGCCCGCCTGTCCCCTCCACCACGCGTCAGTCAGGTGGGAGGGGTGGGGGTGGCATGGCGAGGTGAAGCAGTGAGTGGCACCATCTGCTTGTCTGTCTTCCAGGCAGGGAGTCCGTCAGTGAGTCAGCCCGCGGTGGGGACCTCTTTGTCCTGTGACTTCCCTCCTCACGGTGACTCCTACTTGGGTCTGGGTGTACGGAGCGTGGGGCCTCCTCTGGGGACGCAGGCAGAGCAGAAGAGGAGAAAGGGTTTCTCCCAAGCTGGCAGCGCCCGTCTCACCACATCCCAACACCCCGGAGACCAGGTCAGGGTAGGAGCCCCAGGTCACCAAGTTCGGGACCTGCCCCATCCGTTTCTGTCTCCTTTGAATACTCCCTTCCCCACGGCTCCACACGCAGCTGGGCCTGGCTGAGGATGGAGAGCCGGGCTGCAGAAGGTCGCTACGCCTGGGCCTCCAGAGCCAGAAGCAGCAGTGCCCTTGCAGGAAGGCCCTCCCGGGACCCGTAGCCTTGGCCTCTCCTGTGCGGACACCTGTGGAGCCTGCAGAGGGGCTTCGGAGGCCACGGCCATGCTGACCTGCTCACCTTGGCCCTGGCTACGACCAGCCTGCCTGGGGTTTGGTCCCGCCCGTGGGACGTGCTCAGGCCCAGACACCAGCCCTTAAATGGCAGCAGCCTCAGGCATTCCTATGCCCACAAGTCCCACTGAGGCTTACATACGTTCCGCATGCCAATCTGGCTTCACGCTCCAGAGCGTGGCTTTGGAAAGAGTAATAATCAGCACTTCAGGGCAAGACTACAACCATAAAAAGAAACGCAGAAACAGCATTCATTGGAACGAATGTAGTTATTGCTGGACAAGTGACAGCCAAGTGACTGCGCAGAGCTCCGAGGGGTGTGATGAGTTCCTGTGGCCATGGAGCAGAAAGAAAAATCAATGGGTCTGCTTGTTTGTGTGACTTCCAAAATAAGATCCTTTGGTGACATTTCAGGTCTTTTCAGGCACAGAAACTAAAGAGATTCCTTAGTTCTGCTGCTTTCACACAAACCAGTTTGCCTGAGTGCCTGGGCCACTGGCCACTCTCCTGATGCCCTCTCAGGGAGGCAGTGCAGTTCTGTTCTAAAAACAAAAATATGCTAAAACAACTGAAACAACCTGGATGTGCTGGGAGCATGAGCAGACGCCCTCGGGCGGCCTGTGCTGTCCCCAGGGCACATGTTCTCATCTGTTCCCACCAAGGGATTTCTCTGGGACGGCCTTGGCCAGGGAGCTGGCACAGCACCTGGCCCCGTACTAAATGCTGGGAACCAGGTGGTAGCAGGCGGGCTCTCACTGATTTCAGGTGGGATTGCCCAGTCTCAGAAAGCTAAAGCAAGGGAGGTGCTCTTAGGCCGCCACTGCGGGCCCTGCCAAGAAAGGCGGCTCTGCAGACTGGTCTTCACCCGGAGGGCACGTGCAGGCAGCTCCAGCTCAGCTGAGACAGACGCTGGAGAAAGCGACTCTGAACACCCTCTCTGGGTAGTGCTGCACTGCTCTGCTTATGCTCACATGCTACGGTACGTGCCGGTGTCCAGCCTGTTGGGCAATCTGATCGGAGTAGAAGTGGAGCTCAAGGAAAGCCAGGCGCTGGCGCTGCAGGGATTTTCCTGAATGAGTTTAGATTTCTGCTCTAAAACCCCGGGGTCAGATTCGCTGGTTCCATGCAGGCCTCCCAGGAGCTAGCAGTCGGCATTCCAGAGGCAGGTTGCCTTGTTTGGGTAGTTGATGGCGAGGCTGATAGCAGCGATGTTCTGCAGAGCCTGTGGAGAGAGTCAGTGCCAGTGTCAAGAACCATCCCTGCTCGGTTCGCTGAGTGCTGGCTGAACAAGACCCTCAGCTGAGCTCTTGAGGGGGCCGGGGGTGAGGAAGACATGAGCCAGATATGGTTCCCCTCAGCTGAAGGAACACAGACTAGAGCAAGAGACAAAAGCTATTGAGACCACATGAGAACTCCAAACATAAGGTAGAAATCACCACTGTCCTGAGGGGCAGGGGGAACGCAGTGGGGAGGTTGGGGCGGGGGGGGGGGGGGGCCCTCAGGGGACACAGAGGACACTGTCTGCGGGGCCCTGGGAAAGTTCTTTAGGGAAGGAAACAGCACAAAGGCGCAAAAGGGAAGAAACAGAAGCCAGTGCTGGGGACCCAGGAAGCAGTGCTGGGGAGGGGCTGGGAAGGGGCCGGGGAGGTGGATGCTGTAGAGCCAGGTCAAGGCTGGTCTTCAAGCTCAGGGAGCAGGAGTGGAGGACTGGCCAGGAGAGGAAGAGGCGGCAGGCAGGGGGAGGAGGCAGCACTGGCCCAGCCAAGTGGATGGGCTATGGGAAGGTCAGAAACAGGGTGAGGAGACGGGGCACGGGCACAGGCAAGAGGGAGGAGCCGACAGAGATATGCAATGTTCAGCTTTCAGTGCCCAAACGGTTAAATGTCTAAATTTCATTTTGTGTTCTGCAACCAGGGGTGGTGCTGGCAGTGCAGTGGGCGCCCGTTCGGAGGTTTCACTCTGCCTACAGGTCTCAGGAGAATTCACACAAACTCTTCCACAGCTGACGGGGGACCCCTGCTTCTAAGCAGGCATCTGACGCTTCTTGCAGGAGGAAGGGTTCGCTGAAAAACACTGGCAGGGCAGGGGGAAGCTCTGGCTGGGAGTCCCAGCTAGAGCCCACTCAGCGGTGACCCTGGGCATCTCCCCTTCCTCTGAGCTTCAGTGCCCCATCTGTCCCCTGCGGGGGTTGGGCCACATGCTCTATGAGGTTCAAGGAGTCTGAGCCTGAGCTTCTCAGAATGGGATGTGGGGCCTGCGGGTTCCTGAGACGCTTTCCGGGGCTCCACGTAGTAAAAACGATTTCCACGGTGATACTAAGACGTGGTTTTGCCTTTTTCACTTTCGTACTCTCACAAGTACGCTGTGGAGTTTTCCAGAGGCTAATGTGTGGTAATGTAACAGGTGGAAGCAGACATGGGACTCCAGCTGTCTTCTATTAAGGCAGATGTTACAGAGATTTTCAGACATGGAACACAACGCCACCCCTCTGATTTTCACCAAACAGGCTACTCATGTGAACATGGAATGGGTTTATTATTTTTTAAATGAATTGATAACGTTTAAAATTTTTGTCTTAATTTCTAAATTTCAAATCTAATTTAATTTCCAATGGTATATTTCAATATATATATAAAGCACATAAACAAAAGCTGTTTGAGATCCTCCATAATTTAAAAGTGAAAAGGGATCCTGAGACCAAACAGCTGTCAGAAGAGAGTTCTACTAGGAAAGAAAGTTACATCCCAAAATATCTGCAATCTAACTCTATGGAAACTTCAGGGACCGGCCAAACAGTAAATTTAAGGCATTGGTTGTTTTGGTTTAAAAGACACAAATTCTTGCTAGTGTCTTCTGACCCCACAGTTTAATATGGATGACACTGATAGATGGGGCTGGACTGCTCTCTCAGACACTGAAGGAAGTGGCTGAATGGGAACAGAGCTCCGTGTAAATCCTGGGTGGATTCTGTACTCAGGCCACAAGCACAGGCTCTCTGTCCTGGCCACGGTGATGGGGACAGCTGCCACGGGCAGGCAGCACGAGGGCCAGCGCGAGGTGGGAGAGTACCTGTGCTGCACAGCGGAGAAGGTGGTCGTCGGTGGTTAAGGCCAGCAGGTAATCCTGCAGCAAGCCGAGCTCCTGTGGGGAGAGCATGGTGCAGCGTTAACAGACACCCACCCCAACCACAGAAGCCTCGAGTGAGAAATCAGTGCTCGCTCTGCTGGCACCTCACCCAAGAGCCCGGAAGGAGCTGGACCGGGAGAAGCCAGGCGCCTAGTTCCAGGGGGCTCTGCCCAGGGTGACGGAGGGGCAGCGACCTCCCTCCTCAAGGCAGTTTCCTCATGTATAAAAGGAGGGGGGTAAGCTCAAGAACTCTGAAAGGCCCTTTCATCTCTCACATTAATAAGTCTATTGTGCTGAGTAGAGGGGGGAAAGGAAGAAGAAGAAAGAACCCATCCGTTTTATTTTCCAAAACTCAATGTTGTCAAGGGCTGATGCAAGCCAGTTTCCCTTGGCCTTAGGCCTAGTAAAATAGCAATCTCAGTGCTGCCTGGACTGGGTGGTGAGGGCCTCACACTTAGGCCACTTGTACCTCCCTGTGCAGGTTAGCTGAGACCAGGGCTGGGGATGGGGCTGTGATCTGAGTCCTACTCTCCCGCCCTGGGCAGCAGAGGGAGAAAAAGCACCTGGCAGCGCTGTGCCGGGGAGAGGCAGGGCAGGACCCTCACCTGGGCGCGGTTCTCGGTGACGAAGAAGAGCTCAGTGAGGGCGCGGTGCAGGGGGAGGAGGATGCCCGGCTGTGTCACGTCCTCAAACAGGCTGTACTCCATGTGGGTGAAGAGCTGCCACAGGGGCTTTAACAGCGAAAGGTCACAGAGGTCGCTGTGGGAGGAGATGGGGTAGTTTGCTGAGCACCACGTCAGACAGATGGTAGGTAACAGGAACTGCAACTCTGACTCTCACTTTCCCCACATCCAGTAAAATCATTACAGGACAGTCCCACTCCCCCTCTTCCTAAAAGAGCCAAAAACATTCACCAGCAGATAAGGAAAGGGGCAGAACCTAAACTTCAAAACAAGACACCACGGAAACAGGAGATCCTGAAGCACATTCATGTAAATCAACTGCACATCTTTAAAAATGGCTGTTACAGAGAACTTCCAATGACTGAAAAAAACTCAAGTGAAATGTTAGGTGGAGCCCCTGGCTGGTATGGCTCTAGGTTGGAGTGTCATCCCAATACACCACAGTTGTGGGTTTGATCCCTGGTCAGGGCACATACAAGAACCAATCAATAAATGCGTAAATTAGTGGAACAATAAATTGATGTTTCTCTCCCTCTCTTTCTCTCTAAAATTAAAATTAAAAATAAAAATAAATAAAACCTTCCCTCTGAGATGAGGAATAAGACAATTAAGTCTTCAATCCTCATTTCTATTCAACATTCTATTGAAAGTCCTGCCCTAACCGGTTTGGCTCATCAGATAGAGCGTCGGCCTGAGGACTCAAGGGTCCCAGGTTCGATTCTGGTCAAGGGCATGTACCTGGGTTGCAGGCACATCCCCAGTAGGAGGTGTGCAGGAGGCAGCTGATCGATGTTTCTCTCTCATCGATGTTTCTAACTCTCTATCCCTCTCCCTTCCTCTCTGTAAAAAGTCAATAAAATATATTAAAAAAGAAAGAAAGTAAGTCCTGGCTAGTGCAAAAAGGCAAAAAGAGTTTCTACAGATTGAGAGGAAGAAATAAAACTCATTATTTATAAATAACATGGCCGTGTGCTGAATAACATACATATACACTCATAGAATTAACAAATAGAACAAGGTCACTAGACAAAGGCAATACATGAAAATTAATTATATAGCAGTAAAAACAATTAAAAATAAAAATTTAAAATAACAATTACAATACCATTAAAAACATTAAATACCTAGTAATAAATCTAACAAAATGTTGTATAAGTCCTCTACATAGGAAACTATAAAACATTAATAAGATCTAAATAATAGAGGATTAGAGAATTCAATGGTATAAAAATCTTAATTCTCTCAAACTGATCTGAAGTATCAATCAAAATTCCAACAGATGAGAAGGGTATGTGTGCATGCATGTGTGTTATCTATAAAAATAAAATAATCAGGCCCTAGCTGGTTTGGCTCAGTGGATAGAGCATTGGTCTGTGGACTGAAGGGTCCTGGGTTCGATTCTGGTCAAGGAACATGCCCCGGTTGCAGGCTTGATCCCTGGTAGAGAGTGTGTAGGAGGCAGCCAATCAATGATTCTCTCTCATCAGTGATGTTTCTATTTTTCCCTCTCCCTTCCTCTCTGAAATCAATGAAAAAATAAACAAATAAAATAAAATAATCAGGATCAAGACAAGGATGCCCACTCTAGCAGTTCTACTCAACACAATACTGGAAGTCATAGCCTAAGCAATTAGGCAAGAAAAAGCCAAAGCAATTAGGTAAGAACAAGATATAAAGGTATCAGAATTAAAAAGGAAGTAAAACTGTCTCTATCTGCAGATGACATATGATATATAGAAAACCCTAAAGACTCTGCCAAAAAAAACTGTTAGAACTAATATATTCAGTACAGTTACAGGGCACACAATCAATAGAGAAAAATCAAGTGTGTTTTTATAAACTAACAATGAACTACCAGAAAGAGAAATTAAAACAATTCCATTTACAACAGGATAAAGAAGAATAAAATACTTAGGAATAAATTTAAGAAAGAAGGTGAAAGATCTGTACACTGAAAACTATAAAACATTGGCAAAAGAAACTGCAGACACAAAGAAATGGAAAGATAATGTGTTCGTGAATAGAAAGAATTAATATTGTTTAAATGTTCATACTATTCAAAGAATTTACAGATTCAATGTAATCCCTATCAAAAATTTAATGGAATTTTTCACAGAAATAGAAAAAATAATTCTAAAAGTCAGTGGAACTGCAAAAGACCCTGAATAACCACAACAATCTTAAGAAAGAAGAAGCTAGAAGTATAATGCTTCCTGATTTTAAACTATATTTCAAAGCTATAGTAATTAAAACAGAATGTTATTAGCATAAAAAGAGACACATGGATAAATGGAACAGAAAAGAGAGCCCAGAAATAAACCCATGCACATTGGTCAATTAATTTTCGACAAAGGTGTCAAGAATATGCAATGAGAAAAGGATAGTCTCTTAAATAAATGGTATGGAGAAAACCAGACATCCACATACAAAAGAATGAAGTTGGACCCCTATCTTACACCATATATAAAAATCAACTCAAAATGGATTGAAGGCTTGAAGGTAAGACCTGAATCTATAAAACTCCTGGAAGAAAGCATAGGGCTAGGTTCCTTGACACTGGTCTTGTCAATGATTTGTGGATTTGACACCAAAAGCAAAAATAAACAAGTGGGACTACATCAAATTAAAAAGCTTATGCACAGCCCTGGCCTGTGTGGCTCAGTTGGTTGGAGCATCATCCTGTGCACCAGAAGGTTCCATTCCTGGTAAGGGCACATACCTAGGTTTTGGGTTCAATCCCAGTCGGGGTGCAACCGAATGATCTCTCTCTCACACATTGATGTATCTCTCTCTCTCTCCTTAAAATCAATTTAAAACTTAAAAAAAAAGCTTATGCATAGCAAAAGAAATAATCAACAAACTGAAAAGGCAACCTACTAAAAGAGAGAAAATATCTACAAACCATATATCTGATAAGGGGTTAATATTAAAAATATATAAGGAACTCATACATCTCAATAATAAAAAAACAAATAACCCAATTTAAAAATGGGCAAAGTATCCTGGTGGCAGCAGTTCTTTGTTGCCAGAATGTCCTCTTTTGAAACACAAATGGCAAACAGGTACATGAAAAGGTGCTCAACATCACTAATCATAAGGGAAATGCAAATCAAATCACAATGAGATATCACCCCATCTATATATATAAAAGGCTAATATGCTAAGTGTCCAACCGGTTTCGGCCCAGGGCCCGCAGGCCAGGCCGAGGGAACCCACCAGTGCACAAATCCGGGCACCGGGCCTCTAGTGGCTACTATAAAAAAGAACAAGAAATAACAAATGCTGGCAAAGATGTGGAGAACAGTGAACCCTGTACACTGTGAAGTGAGAGGTGCTAACTTAATGGTCAGAATCCTTTCACAATATATATAGCTATCAAATCATCCTGTTCTATACTTTAAACATATTACAATCTTATTTTTCAGTTTTGCCTCAATAAATCTGGAAAAAAATTAACTAATTCTAAAATTTATATGGACATGCAGGATTAAAAATAGCCAAGACAATTTTAAAGATGAAGGATGTATACTACTAGATATGTAAGTTTGTTATAAAGCTACAGATTTAAGATAGTGTGGTGCTGGCATAATAAAAAAGACGAATGGAACAAAAAAAAAAACCAGACACAGACCCAAGCACATTGGATGCCTACTCTGTGACAAAGGTGGCCCTGGAGTGTGGTGAGGGAAAAGCTGGTCCTTATAGTCAAGTAGAGATCCATGTGAGAAAAAACTAATCTGCCCCTACACTTCATATCATTCACTAAAATTCATTCCACGTTGACTGTAGATCTAAATGTGAAAGAAAAAACAATTAAGCTTTGAGAAGATAACATACAGGAAATACCTTCATGACCCCATTGCCAAGTAAGGCAAAAATGTCCTAAACAGCACAACAAAAGCACTACCATTACAGAAATGATCAATAAAATGGAAGACATTAAAATTAGAAACTTCTGCCTGACCATCGTGGTTCAGTGGTTGAGCATCAACCTATGACCCAGGAGGTCACAGTTCGGCTCATGCCCAGGTTGTAGGCTCAATCCCCAGTAGGGGGTGTGCAGGAAGCAGCTGATCACTGATCTTCTTTCATCATTGATGTTTCTATCTCTCTTCCCTCTCCCTTCCTCTCTGAAATCAATAAAAATATATTTTAAAAATATATAAAAAATAAAATTAGAAACTTCTTTTCACCAAAGACACCACTAAATGAGTGGAAGGGCAAGCCACAAAGTGGGAGGAGATATTCACAATACAAACACCCAGCAAGAGACTCATCTCCAGAAGGCAGCTTACCTGTGGTTGCAGCACAGCACAATCCTCAGAAGTAGGTGAATGGCTTTTAGTCGCTGATGACCAGTCTGGCGACAGGCCACGCCTACCAGCCATTCCCAAATTTTGGCCAAGGGAAGGTGCGGCACAACTCTTTCTTCTGACAACATTTGCTTCAAAATCTCAAATCCTGGGCAAGCCCCACAAAACACAGATATTTTAATAAATATGATGAAACAATTGATTATTTAAATGTTCCCTGAAATTATGCCTTTTGTAAAAGCAACATAGGGACATTTTCATTTCCCCTTTTTTGCAAAAATGCCCTGGACATTCTAAGGGAACAAACATCTTTTTTAGGTGGCTCTTCTCTCTGGCCATTCAGGTTTACAACAAAACAACTATACAGCATATTCAAGAGTAACACATGTAGGGTTTGCGAGACAAATCTGTGGAAGTCTTAGAGAAAAGTAGCTGCTGTGATTTTAATGAAGGTCAATGACACAACGGCACTTACACCCTCAGAGGGGCCCTGGCAGGGGATGGTGCGGGGGAAGAGAAGAGCACACACCTGTCTGGAACCGCCCCAGGTGTCCAGCCGTCACAGTGAACTTGTAGCCCCACTCGGTGTTGCTCATGTCAGAGGTGAAGCGGTAATACAGAGTGTCTCCTGTGTCACACAAGAACCAGAGACAGGTCAGAACACTGCAGTAAGAGGGGATGGCAAGTGAGGGGTTTCTGATGAAATATAATAAACCCCATTTTAAAACCTCCAATAATTTCCCTTCTTAGTATTAAGTTTAATAAAACCAACTATTTATATACCTGGAAGCTCAAAATCTTTCCATTTCTGTTGAGACCCACTGAAGTTATGTCGATCCTGTTGGAAGTCACTGCTGCTGGACATGGCTAATTCGTCACAGCCTTCCTCTGTATTGCACTGAGGATCAAATTTGATTGAGAGGTAGATTGCACCAGGAATGTGAACTTTATCCTAAGGAAGGGAAATGAGAACACTTGTTACTGGTCAGTTACTGAGGGCTTACCTCATGCCAAGTCCTGAAACTGGGAATGTAGGAATGAGTAAGTCAGAGCCCTGCTTCTAGGAGCTGTCTAGCTGGGACGGAAGCACCCACAAGGCTGCAAGCACAGCAGGCACAACACTTGTGCAGACTGGGCACGGCAGGCAGACTTCACCTGGAGAAGGCGGGGAGGCAGAAAAGAGTCGCAGTGAAGGGATGTTCAGGTTGTTGCCAAGAATGAAGAGGAGAGGAGGGGCCTGCCAAGAAGAAATGAATGGCAGGAGACAAGGTGAGAGGGGGATGTGACCATACGGGGCTACATTTCAGGCAAACAGCTCTGGAAAGTCTGGCATGTTCAGGGAACAGCAAGGAGCTTGCTGTGTCTTGGGTAAAGGGTGAACTCTGTGAGGACGGGGTGGCATGTGACCCTGGAGAGGCTGGCAGCAACAGAAGTGAAAGCCTAGTGTGCTAAAATAAGGCGTTTAGGCTTTGGACAGCAGGGGGAGCCCTGGAGAGATTGTAAGCAGGAGAAAGCCTTAGGTTTGTGCTGTGCAAGGATCGCTCTGAGAGCTGGTGTGACCAAGGCCAGGCTGAGGCAAGGCCAGCATGAGAAGGAAGGAAGCCAGAGAAGAGGAGAGTTGGGGTGATGAAGATAGGCAATCCCCTTTGAGGTAGGACTTGGTAGCTCACCAGATGTGCCTACACGGAGCTGGGGGAGTGGGGCTGGACCCAAGAACACAGGAAGAGAAGAGGCTTAGAAGGAAGAGAGTGAGGAGGTTTACACGCTGCAAAAGGAAATCTCAGCGAGCAATACCCAAGTTCTGCATGAGTTTCTCTGACATCCACCACTGGTGCTCTAGTGTGCTGGCCCCTCAGAAGCTTATGACTTGCAGTGCTAAAGCCCTTTTCAAATGTCCCTTAAACATGCAGGAACATTTTTAAGTCAGTGAGACTAACAGGACTTCCCACATGTGCCTCATCCAAACTCCTACCTCCCCCTGTCTAGGTACAAAGTTAAGGATGGATCCGATGAGGCTTTTCAGTTCTGAGTCATTACACAAAGGGGTGGGAGTCTCCAAGGTGTGGCCAGGTCATCAGGAGACAGGTGGAGTGAGGGTTGAACTCAGATTCACTGCTGGAAGATACCAAGAACTCACTCCAAGGAGCTTGCTGCGGGGAAAACACTCTCCCCCAGGGCCCAATGGCCCATCTATAAAAACAAGGTCAGGAGAAGGGAAGACTTGGTTGTGCAGAATCTCTGACTGCAGCTGAGACTAAGGAAGCACTTTCTTGGCCGGGGCTGTCGGGAGAGGAAAGAGCTGCTGTGGGAGTTGATGAGATTCTTGCTACTCAGCAACCCTGCGGGTCCTGCCAGCTGCATGCCCTGAGGCTGGGCGAGCCTGGCCAACCCTGGATCGTACCTCAAAGTTGGTGTTGTTGTTATATGGGTGTTTGGACTCTCTCACTTGCACTTCCATTCCTGGCTCCTCCATGAACTGGCAGGCAGCCAGGGCCATGGTCCCCAGCATGTTCTCTCGGCAGCCTTGGAGCACCTTCTGCAGGATCTGGCGGGACACAAGGCAGGGAACATCAAGGCCTATCAGCGGCAGGGCCATGGCGCCGCTCCATCAGGAAGAAGGGAGGGTCTATGTCAACCCAACACCCATCCGAAGGGGCTGGCATCATCCTGGACCCTGACTCCAGCCCCTCAAGCCACCCCAGCGGCCAGGTCTCCCTGAAGGAGCTCTTGCTGGAAACCAGGACACTGCAGTGCCTTCAGAGCAATACTACTTGAAGGGAGTCTGAAAGAACCAACAGAACCCATCAGAGATGGCCCTGGCCCCTGAAGAGTCCCGAGCCCAGCAGGGGGATGGACATGCAGACAAACAATGACAGCACAACAGGATAAATGACCAGTGTGAGGTGCAGAATTAGCAGCTCTGTGAGGGTAGGAACGGGGGAAGGGCATGTTCAAGACAGGGACTATCAGAAGCAAAATGCCCCCTTTTCTCACTTCCAAATGAGAAATGTGGCTACAGCAAACATGCCAGTGACTCCCAGGCTCTGAGGTTGGGAAAGGACCTAGAGGCCTTAGAAATGGGTGGCAAATTAGGGGTTAGAGGATAAATTCACTTCCTAAGGAATCTGCACATACAGTGTATGTGTGTGTATGAGGGGGTGAGGATGGCAAGGGGACAGGACAGGGATGAAGAAGACAGCAGCGAGTGTGACTAAAGATTTTTGCACCTGGAAATTGGGAAGGTGGTGATAAAACTTTCTAGTTCAGCGGCAGACAGTACCTGGGCCTCCTGAGTTATAGGCCATTTTCTGCTATGTGAACTCTTCATTTCTACCCAACAGGAGGTGGGAGAAATGCTTTTAGACCCGTGAAGGATTGCTAACCCAGCACTCCTTTAAAAAAACAAGTTGAGCCGGCTGGTGTGGCTCAGTTGACTGGAGCATTGTCCTGTACACCAAAAGGTGGTGGGCTCAATTCCCAGTCAGGGCACATACCCAGGGTGCACGTTCAATCCCTGTTGAGGTGTGTGGGGGAGGCAGCCAATCAACGTTTCTTTCTCACATTGATGTTTTCTCTCTCTCTCTCCCCTTCCCTCTCTCTAAAATAAAAACATAATGACCAAGTTGAAGATTTGATTTAAAAAGAAAATAAAAAATGGCCTCCACCTGTCACAACTGAACTTTAAATTAGAGCACTGGACTTAAGAGGATGCACAGTCAGGCCCTGGTGAGCCCCATGTCTGCCACCCAGAAGCTGGAAGCCTTGGAGAAACCTCCCCGCTTGATTTCCTCACCTCTGGTCACAACGTAATACAGGTACAAATGCTGGCAGAGGGTCTGACCTGGGGTAGACATTCTAGAAACAATGGTTGAAAAGACAAGACACAAACCGCCCTGGGAGGTTTCCTGTAGGATGGGAACAGGCCACCAGACTTGTAATTAACCTTGTGCCCTGGGCTCACTAAGTGAGATGCTAGGAACACAAGAAAAGACAGGCTATCAAAGAGAGACTTGAAAGTGTGAGAACAAAAAGGGAAAACTGCAAAGACAAGTTTTATGGGAACATTTCTCCAAACACTCTGAGCACCAAGTCTGTCCTAGGCTATGAGCTCAGCTCTAGGCCAGTAGTCGGGAGAGTTCAACAGTGACCCTACCCTGCCTGTGTTGCATTCACACCTGCTGGGGAGTCCTACAGCCACACACGTGAGCTCACTCCAGGAAGGCACTTGCTGGAGGAAGGCTGTTCAAACACTTGGGGTCTGCGGTGGGGAGAGGACAGAGGAGGAGTGAGGGGGGTGAGTGCCCAGCTTGGCCTGCTTAATTACCTTCTCCCACCGGTGCTTTTCTTCCAGCTGCATGAACATGTCAAAAATGTAGGTCATATGGGCAGGGCCACTTAGCTCCAGGATGTCCTCGCTCACTGGGACGTGCCCAGGCCACTCAGCAAGCAAGGATGCGAGCACATGGCGGGCATACAGGATTGCCGTGGCCTCATTCACCCGGAAAAGGTAGTCCCGGACTGCCCTCTTGCTCTTGCAGTTCAGTTCCTTGTGCAGGAGGGCGGCGCTCTTAGTACGCCGCTGCTTGGCGTAGCTCTGCTGCAGTTCACTCTCCGTGCTGGAGATCAGCTTCTGGGTCACGGGGTTTGATTCTGCTGTGGCCTTGTCACAGCGAGTAGGCTGGGACTGCAAACCCAAAGACCACGTTACAGAGGCCTGCCTTTTCACAAGTAGGGGTGGGGTGGGGTCAGGGAGAGACCATTTTTTCCAAGTGGAGGCAACATACCAAGCACGGTAAGATAATCATGTCTGTATCCACAGCTTTGGCACTCTGCTCCTCCAGTCTCAGGCTCCTACTGGGCTGCCACTTCTGAGCCAGGGCCCGTATCCTTTCATCCGTGGTGAGCTCATCGCCATCAAACCTGAAGAGAAGGAGCACTAAGCTGGGTACATAAGGTACAGCCAGGCCAGAGTTTACCTTGCAGTGAAACTTATCAGAAATGTTACTTCACAATTACATGACTTCCCATATTTTGCAAACTAGATTCACAGTGTTCATTTATTCGTGCATGCAGATGTGCATGTATTCCTTGTGGCAGAGAATCCAAACTGTCCCTCAGGATCCATCTATCCTTTCTTTTAGAGCAAAGTTCCCGGGAGTTTTAGCAAGCTACAGAATCATCTAGCTGGAGACATGGTCCCCAGGACCCTTTGCAGTCAGATGGAGTGATGCGACTAGGTTCTTACCAACAGGAGGGCAGTGAGGTGATGTGTGCCACTTCTGAAGCCCACCCTCAGACAACAGCACTAAGAATGTGCTCCTTTCCCTACCTCCCCCCTTTCCTCTGGGCTGGAACAGAGAGGTGGTGTGGGTGAGCCAGCTTGGACTACACGGATGAGAACAAAAGAGGGTCGTTTGTGGAGCAGGGCTGCCCACTCACCCCGGACTGCTGCCCACCTCGGACTGTTCCATGACAGCAAAAACAAATCCTATCTTTCTGGACCTATGATATTTCTGGGTGTCTCAGCTACAACAGCTTCGCCTATGCCCTACACAATGCAACCCTGCTGCATCTCACAAAAGATTTGGGGCCATTTGGAATAAATACATATAGAAAAACAGAAGTATGAAATAAAAATTAAAAGAAATATTAAACTGGAATTGGATATAAATTAGAATAGGAAGTCAAAACTAGAATATGGGGACAGAGGAGGGGATTAGTTGCAAATAGGCAAAGTTCTACACAAATTTAAGAGCTGGGCCCAAGAACTAGCTCTGAACTTCCTACCCAAGAGAAAGGCATATATTGTTAACTGTATAATAGTTCTTGAAAAAAAAAATGGGTATAATATGCAGTGGTGAAAAACAAACAAACAAAACAACACTTTTGATAAGAAGGTCCCGCTCTGCACTGTGTTCCCTGGGATGACATAAGAGAGAAACCTCGGTGTCTGTCTCCATTCCTGCATCCATAATGAGTTTCCTCTAAGAAATGTGAAGTTTTTCCAGAGGAACATACAACACAATTCAGGATGATGTGCAGTGCAGCACAGCCAGCTTTCAGATCCCTGTATGAAGCGCTGACGACCAGCTCCGCACCAGCGCTGGGCCTGTCAGGAGCTTTTCTCCAGACCCTGCTGGCAGGAGGTTAGTGCAGCCCTGCCTCGCGTGTTCTCACACGCACTGCACTTCAGCTGCACCCAGACCGCCCTTACCTCTTCTGGACCTCCAGGAAGAACGAGTCGGTCCTTTTCATCTGTAGCTCGTAGATGGCCCGGAGAATGTGCAGAGGGGCATTGAGGGCATCGTGAGCCATCTGAAGGCCATGGGGAGGAAGTAGGAGAGAGAGAATTTAATGTGCTTTAACACGTTACTGACCATCTAAACTCAAAAGTGATAAAACTATTATGTTCTAAAGTTACCACAGGTAATAATTTAAGAACACCATATGGGTACTTAAAGCATATAAACCCTAAAACATGGATTTGTAAACTCTGCATTACTATTATAAATTCAAAGGAAAATATAAAACACAGAAACACCAAAAGAAATATGTCAACAGAATGCAATGCTAACATCAATAACTACCCACCACACTGTATTTATTGCTAGCTTCTCTGTCACAGCCTCGCACTCAAGTTTGATAACTGGCGCATAAGTCTAAGTATACTGTACTTATGATTTTTAAAAAACTGTACTTGTTTTTCAGATATCCATCTCATACTGTTTACTCTTCATATAATTAGACCCCTTGAGGTCATGCCCTCCCCCGTTTTCACATCATTCTGAGGAAGAGTGGTTTATCCCGGGAAAGTAAGACAGTGTGTCTGAGAAACTATGAGGAAGAACTATCATTTGGAAGTTTATGGATGGGGTTGGAAATTACATGCAAAATTGTACATATATATTTCAATGTGTATTTTAGAGGAGAAATGATCTACAGGTTTTGGGCCCATGAACCAAAAACGTTGAGAAGTACTGTTGGAAGGGCCTTTCCATTCTTCTGCAATGGTTCTGCACAATACAGACTGAGTCTGCAGAAAGTGATTCTCAGGATGTGGAGGCTAAAACAGAGTCCAAGCCAAAGAGAATCCATCCCTTAAAGTCCCTGTCTCGGGCCACGCCATGACCTAAGAACATACCAGGAAACATATTCTGGTGGGCTCATCCAGGCTTTCCAGAGGGTCTAGCTTTTTCTGCTCTGGCTCACTCGGGCTGCTGACGGACTGTTCCACCTCCTCCTCTTGGTCCCCTCGCTCATCGGACTCCAAGTCTCCATGCTCGGCCAAAGTGTTGATCTCCTTTTTTGAGGAGTACAGCATGATGGACAAGATCTACACCGAAAGGAAATCAGGCAGGGCAGGAAAGTGAGTGAGTGCTGGCTGAGAAGATTACCCAGATCCTTAATGCTCAAAGGGTAGAAAATATTTGACCTAACTTTTTCAAAGATGTCAGGATTCACAAGAAGAATGTATAATTAGAAAAGAAACACAAAAACATGTTCAATTATACTTATAATAAAAGAAATGCTAAAACTATGAGGGAACTTTATGAACTTTGCCACTGACCGTGTAAATTGATATCATGCTTTTAGAATGCTTGTTGGTGAACTGAGAGAATCTGATGGCCATTTTTCTAAGTTGCTAGTTTTCATAATACCATTTCTAATGGTTGCATATGGTATGTGAAGGTAGATGGTTATTTACATAAAGAGCTATAAGAATGTTTGGGCTCTAACCCAGTAACTCATCTTTGAGGAATAATGTAAAATATGTTAAAAGTTATATTCATGATATGGTCAAGGAAGCATTAATGGCAAAAAACTGAAATCTACCTTCACATATCATATGCAGCCATTAAAAATCTTGATTATGAAAACTAGCAACTTAGAAAAATGGCCATGATATGATCTCAATTTATTGTACACCATGCTCATTTTGTAATCTCTATCATCTATCTATCTATCTATCTATCTATCTATCTATCTATCATAGATACAGAGGAAAAAAAACAGGTAGCTGTGTTTGGGGATAAAATTTAGAGTTTTTCTTTTTCTATTTTTCAAATTTTCTGCAATATGGTTCTATTGTTTGAATAATAAAAAATAATTTAATTTAAAATATTTCCTAAGAACAAGAGCTCACATGCTCTCCAGGTTATCCATTAATATGTTCCAGCACAGTGGCAACTATGACCTGTTCCTTCAAGTTCAGGCCTCTGTGGGCTGAGCAAGGGTACTGACCACCTCTCACATAGCAGCAGCCTTTCCTGGACCTGAAGTTGACTGACACTTGGTACAGAAACTCCACAGGGAACTATAAAAATTCTATTAAGAACAACCTAAAGCCTATGGGGAATAGTAATAAAATGAGAATATCAACTAACATCCTACAAAAAATAAACAACAGTGAGGACAAATTTAGAAACTCATCTAAGCTCAAAGGAACTTTAAAGGGAAATAATAATCAAGGGAACACTTTATTATCATGATATAATATTTCCATATAAAATACTTCTCTTCCAATATTCTTTAAACAAACATCAAATTCGTTTTCCCTGACAGGGGAGGACAGGTGTCATATCCCTATTTAAAAAGGGAAGACAATACAAGACGCAGTTTTCACCACTGCACAGAGGGAGAGTGCATGGGGAAGAACCAGCTGTAACTGACACTCTATCTCTCAGGCCAGGAAATCTGCACCAGTTGGCAGCAGGAGGAGCCACCCTCATCCCTTACTTCCAGGTCCCGGAGGAGCCACGTTTTACTGAAACCAGTCCCTTTGCTGCATTTTTTCACCAGTAGCTTCAGCAAATCAGTCTGAAGGAAGGTAGCATGGGTCTCTTCAAAATCATGAGCCTGCCAAACAGAAAAAGAATGATTTGCAACTGCCTCAGAATGAAGAAGCTAAGGGTCACTAGGGAGAAGCAAGCCTTCAGAACCCAGTCTCAGCTAGTGGCCCAAGGTTACTCTTAAGTGAGGAATCAGAAGGAAGAATGAACTCTGAACCTTAGCCATAACCTATGTCTGTTCATTCACTCTACAAGTCATTCATTCAACAAATATTCTGAAGCCTAATACATCCTGTGTGCTAAGTCCTGTGCTAACAACAGAAGTTTTTTTGTCCCTCTCCTGCTTGCTACCTTCCAAAAGCTTCCCACTGCTCTTTAAACTAAAGAGTTGACAAGGACCTAGAACAGTGATGGTGAACCTATGACACACGTGTCAGGGGTGACATGTGAACTCATTTTTTTGGTTGATTTTTCTTTGTTAAATGGCATTTAAATATATAAAATAAATATCAAAAATATAAATCTTTGTTTTACTATGGTTGCAAATATCAAAAAATTTCTATATGTGACACAGCACCAGAGTTAAGTTAGGGTTTTTCAAAATGCTGACACATCGAGCTCAAAAGGTTCGCCATCACTGACCTATAGGATCTCTGCCTGCTTCTGTGGTCTCATCTGTCTCTTCTATACTATCCTGAATCCCTGGAGGTGTTCTTTCTGCTTCCTGGCAAACATGCCTGTTCCTGGAGTTTGCTACTCTCCCATCATGAAATACCCTACCCATATTCTTATCTGTCACCTTAAATTTCATCTTCTCAAAAAGGCTTTTTCTGACTCATGACAGTTTCCCTTGCAGGCTCTTTGTTGTCTCTCTTGCAGTTTAGACTATAAGCTCCATGAGATCAAGGACCTTCTTTCTAGTTCAAAACTACAACTCAGTTCTGGCACTGAATGAAGGATTCAAAAACAAAAATGGTCTCTGCCCTCAGGGAGTTTATTATATTCTCTCACCTACTATAATGCAAACAACTAAAACCATAACAGATTGTGATAAATGCCATGATATCAATAAGTAGTGGATGCATAGTGTCAATCCTAAAACTACAAATTCTCAGGGCTGGGCCAGAGCTGAAATGCTCTCTAATCCAGTCTCCCTGTGGTGCTGGAGTCTTTCCATGGCTTCCTCGCCAGCGCTGTCAAAGTCAAGGAACAAACTTTTTAAATGAAATCCTTGTTTTATGGCTAGTTCTGTTGGGAAGATCATCCTAAACTGACCCCTTCCTTCTCATCCATGCCCCTCAGAGAGCAGAAGAACTATGTTCCCCATACGTCAAGGCTTCTCATCTCCACACCAACTACGGCCCAGCTCTTTAACTTGTCTACCTCCTCCCACCCCAACTGACAAACCTATTGCTCAAAGATGCCATGGGATGCTTGCCCCTTTATTCTTCCCTTCTTCTTATCCTATGATGAACCAGAAGAAGCTATGGTTCAGAGGGAAGACATTCAGTCCATTTTTCTTCTCATCTTCCAAGGTTCTGTGCCCATTAGACAGTGGTCCCATAAAACAGTACTGAACAACTACAGAAAACCAACTATCAGGAAAACTCTGTTTTTGCTTTAAAGCTATCCTTGTGCAAGGCCCCAACCATTTTTAAAAGTAATCAAAATCCTATAGTTAAGCCTCCATTGAAACCAGATGGCATTTCTTGCTAGTTAGTGCCCTGCAGATATTAAATCACAGCCAGATTCAGTAGCAAATGGAAGAAGCTACCATTACCTTTAGTGTTTTATATAATCCTTTGAGGGCCAGGGACAGGACCCAAGTTGCTTCCACTGCCTCAGGACAATGGCTGTCCATGCTGGTTTGCAGAAGGTGACTGGCGATAAAGGCAAAGTGCTGGGAATATTGGCTCAACTGGGCCTGAGAGTCACTGCATTCCTGTCCTCCTCCTTTCTGGACCAGCTGGTAGTCCTTCACTGAAGGGTGATGTCAGGCAGGAAAAGAAGGCATCAAAAAATATAGTTAATGCCTCCTGCAGCTAAGTTTCTTCCCCAGTAATGTGTCTTATGGAAGCAATAAATGCAAGCCCCCAAAATCTCCTGGTTTCAAACTAAGCTGTTATATTTAAGGCCAGCTTGCAGGGTAGCACAAAAATGGTACTGGACCACCTATTCACCAAGCAACTGAAAGAGGAAATTAATATTCCTACTACTGTGCACAAACAAGTTCCCTCCAAAAGAAGACAAAGGTTGTTAAACGTTGTTCTTAAATATAGTACACAAGAGACTTCCACTTCCAAGCAAGACTAAGGGATCGGATTTATTCTTCTACCTTCAACAACTAGAACACTGAAAATATATGAAACAATGGTTTGCAGACATCGGACAACAGGTAGTACAAGACTATGATCCCTGAGAGAAGGGACAAAAACCAGGTGACCCCTCCAATAGGTCTGGCTATCCTATATAATAAAAGCTTAATATGCTAATTGGCCCCCTCTTTTGACTGGGAGACCAGGAGTCAGCTATGACATGCACTGACCACCAGGGGGCGGTGTGGTACACAGCGGGCATGGGCGAAATGCTGCGACCTCTCGCTGGCTACCTGGGGGCGAGGGTGACAGGACTGAGGTGCGGTGAGAATGTGGGGTGTTCACCAAGCTCACTCTCACTCCCCCTGCTACTCTCCCCCGGGACACCAGGGCTTGTGCACCGGGGAAGCCTTCCTGCTCAGGCGCCTGCCCCGCACCTGCATGACCTCTTCCGGGTGAGCCACTGGGACCAAAGGGGCTGGTCAGGCTCCCTGTGGGTTCGTATAGGAGCTGGTCTGCAAGGCCAGCCAGGAGAGAGTGTGCTGCCCGCCCGGCTTCTGTGCAGCACTGCTGGGCGGCCCAGAGGCCCAGGCTGCACCCAGGCCCACAGCGTCTGACCACGCTCACCGCATCTCCACGTGGGGACTTGGGCACCATGACTCAGGGGGAAGGAGGTGCACAGGGGCCTGGGGGCCCAGGTGCTGCCCAGAGCCCAGAGGTCAGCTGGGACCTGCCCTTCCATGCCAGACACTCGCGCTTTGATTGCCAGCCAGGCCTAGAGACCACACTTGTGCATGAATTTCATGCACCAGGCCTCTAGTCTAAAGATAAATTTCCAGGCTGCGGAGCAAGGAGTGAAAATCCAAGCAGAGTCCAGCAGTCAATGAACTGAGGAGATAGAGGTCAGTATTCAAGGAAATCAAGGCAGCTAGAATTTATGGGGCAGTATATCACAGAGAAGAGAGATGGAGAGAAAGAGGAAGAGGGAGGAAGAAAGGGGGGGAGAGGAAGGGAGGGAGGGAGGGAGGGAGAGGGGGAGAGAGAGAGAGAGGGAGAGAGAGAGCGAGCGAGTGCGACCCTCAGGAGTCTTTGGCTGAGTACTGATCTCACAAATGTGAAAGGAAATTATCCATATAGGAAACAACTTAGTTTTTTTAAAAGTCTACCAAAAAACAATAGGCAAAACAGTTCTTGGAACTCAGGGAGAGCTGGGAATATTTTGTCTTCCCACAAGTGAGAGTGGAAGTGTCCTAGTGGGGGGCAAAAAAACTATTTGAAGATACAATGATTAAAATGTTTCCAAATTTGATGAAAACTATAAATCCACAAAGCTAGAAGTTCAATAAATCCCCAAGCTGAAGAAACAAAGAAAATCATGCCAGGGTACAACATAATCAAAGTGCTAAAAACCACCAGCTGGTATGGGTCAGTGGTTGAGCACCGACCTATGAACCAAGAGGTCATGGTTGGATCCAGTCATGGTTGGATCCATGCCCGGGTTTTGAACTCAACCCCCAGTAGGGGGTGTGCAGGAGGCAGCCGATCAATTATTCTCTCTCATCATTGATGCTTCTATCTCTCTCTCCCTCTCCCTTCCTCTCTCTGAAATCAATAAAAATACTTTTTTAAATGCTAAAAACCAGTGATTAAGAGAAAAATGTTAAAAGCGATCAGAGAAAAAAGACACATTATAGCAATAACTTGCCAGCAAAAGGGATCCCCTCAGCTGTGATTTCTTCCTTTGGAGGAAAAGGAGAGCAGAAGACCCCAGCAGCTTTCACCACCAAGGACTCAAGCAGCCCTCGTGGCTATCAGGGACACCCAAAGCTTTTGTCACTAAGAACTCCCTCAGTCTTTGCCTATGTCAATCTCAGCTGATGGAGCTGCCCAGAATCCATGCCACTGAACCCAATGCTTCGACCCCAACCACAGCAGCCCTGGCCCAGCGCATAACACCGATACCCTTGATGATTAGATATGAATAAAATGGGCACTGATGGGGTTCAAGCAAAGATTTTAACACAGTACTACACAAGGTGGTGCAGGCCAAAAGGACCCCACACAAAAGCCTCAAACAAGTCTGCTTTATTTATCCTGGTTTGGAGACATTTTGAAAACGAAGATTCAAAGATTATAATGAGAAATCTGACCTGCAATTGCTTCAAGCAATGGTTTGGGAGAGGAATTAAGATGAAAGCTGACAAAAAGACCAGGGTCCCTCGACTCAACCCTTAACTGGGGACCCAAAGTCTCTGCACTAGAGTGGATAAAATGGCCAGAATGTGAAGAAGAGAAGTTTCTGGACTCCTTGACATGGGAACCCCACAAACTGTCGTACCAAAATCCACTGGGGAAGCCCTGGCCATGGGCTAAATTAGATTGAGAGAACATAAAGGTTCTAAAAAAGAAAGGGTTGATGGGATTATGAACATTGGACTGTTTAACCAGAGAATGCAAATAATTTGTGTCTTCTTTACCAGAATGTTTTATGAGAATGGATATTCTGTCTGGCCGGGGAACACTTACCCTACCAAATGTTATAAAACCAAAACTATTAATAAAGTCAGAATGGAGGCAACACACACACACACACACACACACACACACACACACACACACACATTTGGCTCACTATGAAGAATAACAGAGAACGACAGCAAACTTTGTGGCAGAAACTATGCAAGCCCAAAGAAATGGATCAATATCTTTAAAATATTCACACACAAAAACTTCTCAGCGAGCATATTTTGCTCAATAAAATTATCTCTCAAATATAAAGTCAAAATAAATATTTCTTTGATTTGGTAGGACAAACCAAAACAAAGATTTTGTAGCAGCAGACTTTCACTACAAGAAATGTTAAGGGAAGTTTATCAGGCTAAAGAAAAAAAATACCAGTGGAAATTTGAACCTGCACAAAGGAATGAAGGGCACCAGGAATGGTAAACATATGGCTAAACATGAAAAACATTGTTTTCTCATTTTTAAATGTCTTTTAAAGTGTCTGACTTTTTAAAACAAAAATAATGTATTGGTATGTTTATGTCACATAGAAGTAAAATTTGTGACAATAGTAGCACAAAGAATGGGGGATAAAAATATAAAATCTGTGTGTCTTCACTATACGTGAAGTGGTATAATATTTATTATTTGAAGGCAGACTATGATGAGTTAAGGGTGAATATTATAAACCATATCTCAACCACTAAAAAATTATTTGAAGGTAAACTATTGTAAACCCTAGAGCAGCGGTTGGCAAACTCATTAGTCAACAGAGCCAAATATCAACAGTACAACGATTGAAATTTCTTTTGAGAGCCAAATTTTTTAAACTTAAACTATATAGGTAGGTACATTGTTATTAACTTAATTAGGGTACTCCTAAGGTTTAGAAAGAGCCACACTCAAGGGGCCAAAGAACCGCATGTGGCTCGCAAGCCACAGTTTGCTGACCACGGCCCTAGAGCAATCACTAAAATAAATAAAGAGTTATAGTTTACAAGCCAATAGTAGGGATAAAATGAAATAAAAAAACTCAATCCAAAAGGCAGAAGATGAGAAAAAAAAAAAGGCACAAAGAGCAGACAAGACAAATAATTTTAAAAATCAGGAAGAGAATAGAGTTAAACTCAACTATCTTGATAACTGTTTTTAAACGTAAACGGTCTAAACATCTCAATTAAAAGGCAAGGACTGTCAGATTGGATTAAAAATGAAGACAATACTAAATGCTATCTATAAGAAATCCACTTTAATTTTAGGTATAGGTAGATTAAAGTGAAAGGATGGAAAAAGATATGCCATGCAAATGTTAGTAATAAAAAAAAAACTAGAGAGGCCACATAAATATTAAAGTAGATAGCCAGAACAAGGGATATTATCAGAGATAAAAAGGGACATTCCAGAATGAAATGAGAAATAGACATACACATAATTACAGTTGGAAACTTCAACACATTTCTATCTCAGTAATTGTAAGGATAGAAAATCAGCAAGAACATAGAAGACTTAAACAACACTATCAATTGACTTGACCTAAATACTGTCAAAAGAACACTCCACCAACAACACAAGTATATATATTTTCTTCAAGTGCACATGGAACCTTGTTTCAATTTGACCATAAAACATATATGCAGAGATTATACAACTTTCTTCCATTTTTAGAAGAAATAATTATGATTAGGACCTGTTTTCCTTTTCCGGGTTTTGACGTCAACAATCACAGCCCTGTTTTTCTCAGTAAAGTGCTTCAAGATGATCACATTATGTGGCTCATTGGCATTATCCATATAAACACAGCGGGTCCCCACACAGAGAACCTAGAACATGAGAGAGAGAGACAGAAAAAGCAAATCAATAGCACAAAGAAACAGGAAAAAGTACTTAATTAAACACAAGTCCAGTCCCTTTTGCTTGTGTCCTAACTTCAAGAAGCATTCAAGGATGGGGTTCTTCCCATCTCCAAGGCCAGAGCCTGACACAGGCTTGGCACAGAACTGGTTTAAGTGCTTGCTGGATGGAGAAGCCATGATTTCACAGTCCTCTTTGTCCCAACCAGTTGAGAGAGATGAAGATTAGAAATGAGATCAAAATGAATGCCAAAGTGAAAAACAATTGTACTTTGAAGTGCTTTGTAATTTACTGTATTATAGTTACTATTATTCAAAGCCAACTACTGGCTAGCAAAATGAATCAAATGACTAAATCGTTGAAAATGCAAGTTAAACAAATCATCCCATAATCTTAAAAATATATCAATATTATATAAAGGCGATTATACAACAGGGGGAAAAATTCCAAAGATATATGCTAGTATAGAGACTTTGATGTGTGTGCTGAAGACAGAAAGAGGTGGCCAGGCCTTCAGAGGGATATACCTGGGGAAAGCCGACCAGCACTAGCAGGCTGAAGATGTTGGTGTGCTTCAGCTGGAAAGGCAACTGCTTGATGCAGTGGTCTGTGAAGGTGGCAATGACGTCGCGCCACAATGGGGCACTGTTGAGTGACCGCAGGATCTCTGCCATGGAGCACGCCCAGTCCAAACCCACTCGGCTGGAAGGCAAGAGCTCCATGAGTGCACAAGCTCCAAATTAAACTCAGCAAAGTTTGCTACACTCCAAAGCAGACCCAGAAGCATACCAAAGAACCACTCATTAGTGTTTTTTAAATATATTTTTAATTATTTCAGAGAGGAAGAAAGAGGGAGAGACAGAAACATCAATGATGAGAGAGAATCATTGATTAGCTGCCTCCTGCATGCTCCCCACTGGGGATCGAGCCCGCAACCTGGGCATGTGCTCTTGACCAGAATCGAACCTGGGACCCTTTAGTCCACAGGTCGATGCTCTATCCACTGAGCCAAACTGGCTAGGGCTCATTAGTTAATTTAAAAACTACCAGAATGATGCTTTTCATATAATGGTAAGTGGAGGGGGGAAGGGGGGGGAATCAAGATCTGTTACTTACATATTGTCTACAGCTATGTTTTTTTAAATCTCTATAAAAACTTATACACATTTGTGTGCTTGTGCATATTCATGATAGAAAAAAAGCTTGAAAGGAAATATATACATATTTTGTTGTTTATTTTTATTTCTTTTTTTTGTTGTTGGAAAGAAGTGTGTATATATATATATATATACACATATACATACATATATATGTATATACATACATATATATATGTATGTATATATATTTTAAATCTAGGTGTTTTTTTTTTATACGTCTTTATTAATTTTAGAGAGAGGAAGGGAGAGGAGTAGAGAGATAGAAATATCAATGAGAGAGAAAGATTGATCGATGCCTCCTGCATGCCCCCTACCAGGGATCGAGTCAGCAACTCGGGCATGTGCCCTGACGGAATGAAACTGGCGACCTCTTGGTTCATGGGTCGACACTCAACCACCAAGCCACACTGGCTGGCATGGCTCAATAGTTGAGCGCTGACCTATGAAGTAGGTTTGATTCCCAGTCAGGGCACATGCCTGGGTTGCAGGCTTGATCCTCAGATTGGGGCATGCAGGGACAGCAGATCAATGATTCTTTCTCATCATTGATGTTTCTATCTCTCTCCCTCTCACTTCCTCTCTGAAATCAATAAAAATATATTAAAACAAAACAAAACAAAACCAGCACCCTTAATATGGTGTGAGCCAGGATGATTTTTAGTCTTCATTTCTGTCTTACAAATTTGGTATTGTGATTGTTACATTTATAATAAAAACAGATCTATTTTCTTCAGCCTCAAAGCCTATACTTACAGCTCTCAGGAGAAACAAACCAAGCAGGGAGTTGAATCAGCAGACCGTGCCCAGACTGAACAGCTGTTTTAATGTGGGTTTTGAGTCTGTTGACAACATCCTATCTAATAAAGAGGGAATATGCTAATTGACCCTCATGCCATCGCAAAGATGGCGGTGCTCACAGCCAATAAGGAGGGAATATGCCAATTGCTCTTCCCTCAAAGACGGCGGCGCCCACAGCCACAAGATGGCCGGAAGTGGGGGCAGTTGTGGGTGATCAGGCCAGCAGGGGAGGACAGTTGTGGGTGACCAGGCCTTCAGGGGAGGGCAGTTGGGGGAGGCCAGGCCTGCAGGGGAGGGCAGTTGGGGGAGGCCAGGCCTGCAGGGGAGGGCAGTGGGGGGACTGGGCCGGCAGGGGAGGGCAGTTGGGGGCAACTGGGCCGGCAGAGGAGGGCAGTTGGGGGGGAGGGGCCAGGCCTGCAGGGGAGGGCAGTTTGGGGCGACCAGGCCGGCAGGGGAGGGTAGTTAGGGGTGACTGGGCCGGCAGGGGAGGGCAATTGGGGGGACTGGGCCGGCAGGGGAGGGCAGCTGGGGGCCATCGGGCTGGCAGGGGAGCAGTTAGGCATTGATCAGGCTGGCAGGGGAGCGGTTAGGCGTTGATCAGGCTGGCAGGGGAGTGGTTAGGGGGTGATCAGGCTGGCAGGCAGAAGCAGTTAGGGACAATCAGGCAGGTGAGCGGTTGGGAGCCAGCAGTCCCGGATTGTGAGAGGGATCAGGCCTAAACCGGCAGTTGGACATCCCCCAAGGGGTCCTAGATTAGAGAGGGTGCAGGCTGGGCTGAGGGACACTCCTCCCTCCAGTGCACAAATTTTGTGCACCGGGTTTCTAGTTGCTAATAAAAGTAATTCTATTCCCACAAAAGATTCCTGGACAATAGCACTGAAGCACACTGATATTAATCAACAGCCAGACCACTGACTTAAAGAAATGAACACCAAGGTGGATTAGAGTGGGTGTGGCTACCTGTCCAGACACACAGCTCCCAGGCTAAAGAGTAGGTGGGTGGTCTTCCAGCCATCTGGCATAATGGAATTGTCCCCTGCAGCAAATAGGTTGTGTTTGGCTGAAAGGACCTTGATCACTGCGGCATCTACCTCTGATGGCAAAAGGCGGATTATTAACTGGCCAAGAAGACCCAACGTGAGGTGGTAGGTTTCATTCAGGTGGCCTGCGTTTGAGATGACAACCTGAAACATGAGTGGGAGGACGTGCTCCAGGTCTATCAGGGGGACTGTGGGATCCTGCTAAGAGAGGGAGAAAAATCTGTTCAATACAAAATCCACATAAAATCACCAACTAAAGACTCCATTCCCTTCATGCTTTATTTACAACTATCCTAGTGTCAAAGGAATTACGCAATCCTATCTAATAAAGATGGGATATGCTAATTGACCCTCATACCGTCACAAAGATGGCGGCGCCCACAGCCAATAAGGAGGGAATATGCTAATTGACTTCCCCGCCCTCAAAGATGGCAGCGCCTACAGTCAGTAAGGAGGGGATATGCTAATTGACTGACATGCCCTCAAAGATGGTGGCACCCACAGCCAATAAGGAGGGAATATGCTAATTGACTGCCACAGCGACAAGATGGCAGCGCCCAGTCCCCTCAGCCCCACTGGGACAGCAGGCACTCTGCGTGCCTGCCTCTGGAGTCCCCCAGTCCCCTCAGACCCCCAGGCCCCCAGGGCCAGCCCAGGGTGCAGGCAAGCCTTGGATGGTGGCTGCCCAGCTGCCCAGGCTGCCCGAGGCTCAGGTAACCAGGGCAGGCCGAGGCTTGCACTGCCAGCAGTGGCAGCAGCAGAGGTGTGATGGGGCATCGCCTTCCCCTGATCACCAGGTCACCTCCCGCCCCTGAGGGCTCCTGGACTGTGAGGGGGCAGACCGGACTGAGGGACCCCCCTCTAGTGCATGAATTTTCATGCACTGGGCCTCTAGTATCTTTCATAAATGGCTTACGTTCAATCAATTATAAAATACATTCTCAGGTATCATCTTACAATCCTACTTTAATTTATAACCCTACCCTCAGGAACACATAGATGACTGCTAATAAGAGTTGGTTTTAGTATATGGCTTACAAAACACTTATTCTATGCATAATACCACTGCTCTTTTAAAAAGAAAATGCCATTTGTCTCTTACCAACTTTAAGGGAGGTAACATGGCTGCTAATAACCCCAAAATCCTCTTCTGGGAACACTCAGCAAACACCTGCTCGGGGCTTGGAGTAACTGCCTTTTCCTCAACCGGCTTCTGGGATGATGCTCCTAAATTGTCAGCATCTGAGTTGTAAAATACCAAACTTTCAGATTTTGTCAGCTTCTATGTATGTACAAAGAGGCAAGTAAACCATTGCATTGTGCCTGTGCTGCTACAGAACAAAGCTGGGACTTGATTTATCTATTTAACTATCTATCTATCTATCTATCTATCTATCTATCTATCTATAATCCTCCAAGGATATTGTTTTCCATTGCCTTTTTTTCCCCCTAGAGAGGAAGGGAGAGGGAGAACCACTGACCAGCTGCCTCCTGCACACCCCCCACTGGGGTCCAAGCCTGCAACCTGGGCATGTGCCCTTGACTGGAATCGAACTGAGGACCCTTCAGTCCACAGGCCAACGCTCTATCCACTGAGCCAAACCAGCTAGGGCTCCATTGCTTTTCAGAGAGAGTGGGAGGGAGGGAGGGATGAGGAGAGTAAGAGAAAAACATCAATGTGGTGAGAGAGATGCCCTGACTGGGGGTGGAAAATGAACCCACACACGCCCTGACTGGGGGCAGAGAGCAAACCAGCAACCCAAGTACATGCCCTTGACCAGGAATCAAACCCACAACCCTTTAGTGCATAGGCCAATGCTCTAACCACTGTGAACACTGGCCAGGGCCAAAGCTGGGACTTTAAAAACTTTTTTTTTTTTAATATATTTTATTGAATTTTTACAGAGAAGAAGAGAGAGGGACAGAGAGTTAGAAACATCGATGAGAGAGATCGATCAGCTGCCTCCTGCACAGCCCCCAGTAGGGTTGTGCCTGCAACCCAGGTACATGCCCCTGACCGGAATCGAACCTGGGACCCTTGAGTCTGCAGGCTGACGCTCTGTCCACTGAGCCAAACCCGTTCGGCTAAAAACTTATTTTTGAACATGTATGTTTTGGTCAAGGAGGCCTACCCTAATCGCCATATTACATGTAGAGCCCACCCATCCTTCTCTTTCCCATCCTTTCTGTAACCCACATTCTGCTGGCCCTGCTCTTTTGTGCTCACAGTGTTTAACTGCCTTTTAATATACCATGCTATTGGAATAGAAAGATAGAAACATCAATGAAGAGAGAGAATCACTGACCAGCTACCCCCTGCATGCCCCACACTGGGGATCGAGCCCACAACCCAGACATATGCCCTGGCCAGGAATCGAACCATGACCTCCTGGTTCATAGGTCAACGTTCAACCACCTGGTGACCAGAATCCCATTCCATCTCAAATTACAGTTACCTGCACCTTTGCCTTAAACCCTCCCAGTCTAAGCTCCACAAATGCAGGAGTTATGTGTCTGTCTATCTGGCTTGGACTCTGTTTCATCCCCAGGGTCTAGCACAGTACAGGGCACATAGAAGGCACTCAGTAAATTAGGAATAAACAAGGTAGGAAAGCAGGCAAAGTGAAGGAAAGATGACTTTTATTTTAATTTGTTGTTGTTGTTAATCCTCACCCGAGGATATTTTTCCATTGATTTTTAGAGAGAGTGGAAGGGAGGGGGAGAGAAACATCTATGTGAGAGAGACACATTGATTGGTTGACTCCTGCACATGCCCCAATCAGGGCTGGGATTAAGCCTGCAACTGAGGCACGTGTCCTTGACTGGAATCGAACCCGGGACCTTTCAGTCCACAGACCAATACTCTGAGCCAAACCGGCTAGGGAGGAAAGCTGACTTATGAAGTATTATCAGTATCATTTGATACAGAACTAAGAAATCATGCACCTTGATTTGCTGGCCAATTTTACCTTGTGCAACCAATAGCTCAGGGACGAGTATGTGTGTATTTTAAGATGAAAGAGCTCAAGAGAATGGTCAAATAATCTTTACCTGAAAGTCCTGTAGGTGTGGTAGCATCAGCAGGAGAATCTGAAATTTGAGTCTGGCATGACCCACTTTCATCTGCCTTATTTCTCTGCTTTCGATCCAAAGGTATACCTTCCTTATGAACACCATTCTCTCCCTAAAATCAAAATGATGAGTGTAAAAGAATTAAGGTTTCTTACTATGAAAGTTTACTCATTCATATTACAATACAACCTTTAAAATCATTAACTAATCAGCCCTGGCCAGGTGACTCAGTTGGTTGGAGCATCATCCTGTACACCAAAAGATTGTGGGTTTGAGTTCCAGTCAGGGCACATACCTAGGATTTGGGTTTGATGCCTGGTTGGGGTGCTAATGGGAGGCACCCAGTTGCTATTTCTCTCTCACATCTATGTTCTCTCTCTCAAAACATATCCTGGGGTGAGGATTAAAAAAAATGTTTAAGTCATTAACCAATCAGCCTTCACACACTAAAAAACTTCTGAATACCATTAGAAAATGTCCTTCATTTCTAATGATAAGTCTATACTCTAAGATAGTAATCACGGCATCACATAACAACAAACATCTTCCCAATGTCCTTCAGTTAGAGCCTGTAATCACATAAGCAGTGGCTCTATTAAAACCTTTAATACATCCTATTTGGCTTTCAGAAGCCAAGTATGGAAAGTTCTTCTCTTGGGAAAAAGAAAAAAACAAAGGTTTACGTTTCCTTCTAGCACACAGCACTGACTTACAACTTTTTTAAAAAATATATTTTATTGATTTTTTACAGAGAGGAAGGGAGAGAGATAGAGAATTAGAAACGCTGACGAGAGAGAAACAACGATCAGTCGCCTCCTGCATGCCGCCTACTGGGGATGTGCCAGAAACCAAGGCACATGCCCTTGACCGGAATCAAACCTCGGACCCTTGAGTCTGCAGGCCAACACTCCATCCACTGAGCCAAATCAGCCAAGGCAACTTACAACTTTTGAGAATTCCATTTTGGCAAGTAGACTTGGTAAGGGGCCCTTAGAGTAGCTGCGATGGTTTTCTGGGCTCAGGAGTTTGGTGATGAGCTGCCCAGCTTGGCAGGGAAGCAGACCTCAGCCTGAATTTCTCCAGGAGTCACCGTGTTACCCCAAAACCACCTGCACTCCCTAGGCCTGCAGGGTGCTTCTCCCTGTTGTCACACAGGTTAAACATGGAAAGCAGGTCATATAGGAAGTCTGTGGGAAGGTCAAGAAGTCTGGGGAGGCCAGGATGCTTTGAATCCAAAAATGCGAGTTTTGTACAGCACCAAATACCATGAGAAGATGCTGACATCTCTCAGTGGCCACTGCTTATCATCCTCTCTCTAGATTCAGTAACCACAACATCAATCCTACCCTGAATCCCCTCCTTAGAAAAAGTGATTATAAGATCATCCTAAGAAGGGACTGAGGCTGGGAGAGCCATCTGCCTTGTTAAAAATACCCCCTCTGAAAATCAGACCTGTAAAACCACACTTTCTGTACTATGTGGCCCTTTATAAAAACAACAGAATTCCAAAGTTCTGGCTAATCATTTTACTCTTGATCTTCTTTCCTGTTATCACAGGACTCCCAAGTGCCACTGCAGTGCACATAAGCAGCACCCAAATGAGCCTCATTACTGGCCTGAGGCCCTTGTAGATAAAATCCCCTGGGTGATGCCTCTGGCTGAGGTTGTTTTCTTGGTTGTTTAAAACAAAAAGCATTTCTAGTCATTGGAGGGAGAAGAGTGGGAAGATACCCTTAATCTGCCCTGGAATTGGCTAGAAACAGCTGGGAGTTTAAACAAGTGATTTGTACTCAAGGCCCAAATGGGACGTGGTCCTTAGGGCCAGCGCAGTGGGGACATGTAGGTTCTGTTATGGGGAAAGTGCTAGAAACTGAAGCTTTTCAGAGACTGTGTCAGAGGCTGGATACCAAAGGGTGGAGACAATTGAGGGAGAAAAAAATAATGCCCTAGACCAGTGATGGTGAACCTTTTGAGCTCGGCGTGTCAGCATTTTGAAAAACCCTAACTTAACTCTGGTGCCGTGTCACATATAGAAATTTTTTGATATTTGCAACCATAGTAAAACAAAGATTTATATTTTTGATATTTATTTTATACTAGAGGCCTGTTGCACGAAGAGATTTGTGCAATAGGCCTTCCCTTCCCTTGGCTGCTGGCACTGGTTTTTCTCCCGCACCTGGGACCCAGGTCTTCGCTCTGGCTGGGCTCTGGCCAGAGCCGCCCCGGAGCCATTAGGCTTCGCTGCTCGGCAGGCCCTGGGGCCGTGAGGCCTCTATGCTCCACCTGGCACTGGGGCCCTGTGGCCCTGTGGCCTCGCTGCTCTGCCTGGCGCCAGGGTGTGTGGCCTCGCTGCTCCGCCCCGGGCCATCAGACTTCGCTCCACCGCTTGGAACCTAGTATGCAAATTAAACGCCATCTTTGTTGGCGGTTAATTTGCATATCGTGCTGATTAGCCTATGGGAGGCGTAGCGAAGGTATGGTCAATTACCATGTTTGTCTATTACTAGGTAAGGTATTTAAATGCCATTTAACAAAGCAAAATCAACCAAAAAAATGAGTTCGCGTGTCACCTCTGACACGCGTGTCATAGGTTCGCCATCACTGCCCTAGACAGTGGTCGGCAAACTCATTAGTCAACAGAGCCAAATATCAACAGTACTTCTTCAAAATAGACTCGCCCAGGCCGAAAACCGACTTCTGCGCATGGGCCACAAAGTTTCAATTGCACTGTATGTGCGCCCGCACGTGTTATTTTGTGGAAGAGCCACACTCAAGGGGCCAAAGAACTGCATGTGGCTTGCAAGCTGCAGTTTGCCGACCACGGCCCTAGAAGAAGGCTTATTCCAGTCTCTAGGCAGGGAAAGCCTAAGATAAGCCTGAAATATCTTTTTGCATAAAAAATTAAGGGCATGCTTGCCCTGGCTAGTGTGGTTCAGTGGATAGAGCACTGGCCCAAGCACCAAAGGGTCATGGGTTCATCATGGGCCAGAACTAATCTTTTTAGGTGCATAATCTTATTCAATCCTTGTAAAAACCACTAGGAGGCAGGTAAGAGTAGTTGGCACTGACATGGAACTACTTGAACAGCGTTTTAAGCACTTTACATACATTAACTCAATGTACATAATGTATGTAAATCCTCACAACAACCTTATAGGATAGGTATTATTATCGCCACGTTTTACAGATGAGAAAACTGAAGCGAAGAGGTTGTGGTAATGTGCCCAAGGTCTGATGGAGCAGAGAGCAGCACCCAGGTAATCTGAGTCCAGTCTGTGCTCTTAACCTCTCTGCTCTGCCCCTCGTGTGAATGGCTCTCTGTTCAACCTGCACAGTAAAGAATCATTACTTACATTGCAGTGCACAAAAGGGCCTGTATCTGCCGGCTCCTCAGCAACCTGGACAGCTTCCTTCTCCAGCTGCTCCTCTGCTGTTCGGGTGGGCACGATCACTGGTGGGGCTTGATTTCCTGGAGTAGAGTTACCATCTGGCAATACACCAAGAAGAGCTAGAGCTTTAAGACCTGCATGGAAGCAAATGAGAGAATGGTTAAAAGTTTTATAAAAAGGGTGATTTCCTGTAAATGCCATAAACCACTTTGCTACTTTATGGAAACAAAAGACTGAATTCTCTGTAAGCCAAACCAAGGAGTACTCAATACAAACCTCCCTGGCTATCTAAATCTATTCAGCTCTGATTTCACACACCAAAAGTTTGGGTCACACACCAAAAGTTTGGGTAGTAAGGGATACATGTACTTTACTAACAATAGATACAATAGGATTGTCTATTTAGAAAATCATCAACAGTAACGTAGTAGCCCCACACAACCAGATTTCTAAATTCCCACTGCCATCAGATAGCAAAATAGCTCTGAGGCACAGAGACTGCCCACCTGCTACTTATTACAGGCCTGATTTCCCCCGTGTTGACTAGAATGGGGAGTCCGTTATTCTGCAAAGAATTTAAATGTCTCAGAAGTTTAATATTCACGTTATTTTCTTCTTAGCTCCCCTCAGTAAAGTCAAAATCATGTAGATATTTTATTAGTCAAACTGCTTTAGTTATAAATAGCTCTCATTTAGAATACAGTTGTGTGGGAGTAGATTTGCATTCCAGGTTTAAAAAAAGGCTAAATTCCTTTGGCAAAGTTAAGTCTAATAGATCCAAATACTAAATACTTCGTCCACAGACATCAAGCGTTTAATTATTAATTTATTTTACATCTTCACGTACATATGTTTGAGAAACTGCTACTTTAATACCAACGTTTCTCTCAAATGCATTTGAGAATTAAAAATAAAGTCCTGCCACAGGGGGGACACTGCTTGTGGGAAACTGGACTGTGTAGCCTCTGAACAGAGCAGAGTGTTTCACTGCTGCGGGCTGGTTTGGTTTGGCTTCTGTGCATGAGGAGCAATCACCTTTTCCCTGGTGAGCCTTCATGAGACAGTCCCCGACAAGCTGCATGCACTGGCTCCGCAGGGTGATGGCACAGCTGCGGGCCCGGGGATCCAGCTTCTCACCATCCACTTCCTCTGAGCTGGCCAGGTGGGCGCTATAGAGAGCCAGGGCGGCAAAGAGCAGCCAGGCATAGTTGTGGATGTAGGGCTGGATGAGCCTCTGCCGGTCGCTGCTCCGGATGGTCACCATCGGGTGGGCTGTGATACTGTGGGTAGGCAAATGGCTGCAAAAGAAAGACATTTTTAAGGCCTACACCCTTTTGTGAGGCTCCAAAAAGGAGAACATAGCCTCAGGGGAGCACAAGCATGGTCACAACTGAGCATTTATTACCTCTAAGGCTATGGCTATTAAAAATTTAAAGGTAAATAGGTGTCCTCACCCAGAAAAATGAATAAACACAAACGTTGTACATATCATTTCAGGATTTCACAACCCCCAGAAAACTGTATATGAAAACCAGAAGATGTAAGAGTTCCTTACTGATAAATTTTGTAGGTTGTAGTTACAGCATATTGGTAATGTAAGGAAATGCCCATAATTTTCAGAGATGGATATGAAGTATATAGAAAAGAAATGATTTAAGATCTGTAATTTGCTTGAAAATACTTTAACAAAGAAAAAAAAGAGGAAGGAATAAGCTAAGCACACAGAGCAAAATCTTCCCAACTGCTCAATCTGGGTAATGGGTGTTATGGGGATTCATTGTACTAGTACTAGTTTCTTTACTTGTAGGTATATTTGGAATTTTTTATAATAAGAGGTTTTTAAATTATAAAAAATAGCCAAGGAATACATAGAAAAAAAGTTACAGGGTTAGAGGACATCTGAGACATACCCATAGGAATATTTCTTTGCTGCATAGCATCCATAGCAAAGGTCAAAGTCATCGCACACATTGCAATTCATCCTCCGGCCTATGATCAAACCCTGGCAGTGGTCACAGGTAAACTCCATGTTGACCATTTCATGGTCATCTCCGTGGCCCTCAGGCTTCACCCCACCTGAGGAGAAAAATATCAGTGTGAGGTGGACTGGGCAAAGGGCTCTTAGAACGGCTGCTTCCAAACCTAAACCAACTTCAGAAGCAGAGCTGTTCCCAATTCACTGATCAG
Source organism: Myotis yumanensis (assembly GCF_028538775.1). NCBI lineage: Eukaryota > Metazoa > Chordata > Mammalia > Chiroptera > Vespertilionidae > Myotis > Myotis yumanensis. The sequence goes on along the minus strand of NW_027223767.1, from coordinate 16,498,208 downwards.
GACATTAGAAGCCACAAGCATCTTCTGGAGACCAGGCATTCTGCCCAGTGGCTCTGCACATATAGAGGAACAATATTCTCCGCACAGAACGTCTTATCAATGGTATCGTGGACTGACGCCCTTTTCCAGCGCAGCAGAGACTGATCAAATCAATGACCAATTTCCATTATGACCACTGTTTGGTAGAAACAAATCCACGTGCCCATTCATGAGCTACCTACCAGGACCCCTCCTCTGACAAATATTAGGCATCTACTGTGTATTCCTGGTAATAAGCATTGAGGAGGGACCTGGTTTTTGCTCTTACCTTTTCATTTCAGAATCAGAGATTAAAACAGACTTCATAACCCCGTAGTGAGAAAGAATGTTAAACACAAAAGAGACTGACTGACTGCTCTGGTTTCCTTCCTACTCTAAATCTAGTGGGTCTCCAAACACTGCCATAGACTCTACTTACTGATCCTCACACCTGACCCACTTCTGTTCCCACTGCCACAACCCTAGCCCAGACACTAATCCCCTTGTCACCACTGTGACTGACTTCCTAAGGGAAACTTATATGGACAGAACCACCTTCCTCTAGCATAGCTCTGATCATGTTAATATTCTGCTTGAAAAACCTTCCTGCTCTCTGTAGACTCATTCAAATTCCTTAGCCTAGTATCTCAGGGCCCCACAATCTGAGCCCCGCCTGTCTCAATCCATCACTCAGCTGGACACGTGAGCATGTCTACCTAAGCATGGACAGATGCTCACTCCCCTGGCACTGGACTTTCTGTTCTGGATGGTGATGCACTCACTCTCCAATGTTTCCTTCACGTCACCCAGTTCTAACTTTCTTCAAAGACCAATTCACATTCAACCTCCTCCACAAGCCTTCCCTGCAGCAGTGATCACAGCTACTTCTCAATGTTTCCAGAATAATCTGCACTTCTCCTCTGTAACTCAGTATGCACACTCTTGTACTAGAACACACATGTCCAGTCTCCTTCCAGGGCAGGGCTGTATCTTTTAACACTGGGCCACGTGCACAAAGAGCACTCAACTGCTCACTACTGTTGGTCTGTTTTACCTCAGCACCTACAAGTCAAGAGTTTCAAGAATTTTTGAAGTTTGCTTTTTGTGTATGTGTATTTTACTAATTCTAAACACTGCACGATTCAGAGGAAAACTAGTTTCCCGGAAACTCAACTGAAAGTACATTCATTGGTCCTGAGTACTTATCAAGTGCCTACATCCAGCATGATGGAAGGTAACAGAGCTCTGGAACCTAAGATTCAGCTGGAGAGATAAGGCTCATATTTGCTAACAAGTCAGAGAATACTACTGGGCAGTATCTTCATTTAGTACAAAGAGAATCTAAAAATGGACAAGATCACAGAAAACAGAAACAATTATTCCTTTTGGGCATAGCGTATGCGACCATCGAATTTACCTAGGAAGCAAGTTTTGCAGAGATCCATGTCACTGCACTGCAGGCACCGGTAGCGATGCCAGGGGGCAATCTCATCGCACCCATCACAAGAGATGTCCACATTTAACAGGTCACAGTAGCGAGCGATAAACATGTGCATCTGTAAGGTGAAATAAGCACAATTATCCAATAGCCACTATACATTAATCAATCCATCCTTTAATAGGTCCTTAAAATATTCCAGGCATGTACTAGGTGCTAGGATTAGGAAATGAAGGAGCTTAGTGTCTAGTTGGGAACTCCCTCCAGCAAACAGATGACACCATACAATATAATAAGGGCTGTGATAGGCACATACAGGAGGCTTAGAGAACACAGAAGAGGGACATCAATGGGTGTTAGGTTTTTCAAAGGAGATAATTCCTCAATTGTGACCTGAGGGACAAATTGGTATTAGCTAGGTGGGGTTAAGGGTGAGAGCATGCCAGATAGAAGCAATAATAAGCTCTATAGGAAGCAAAAGGGAGCTAGACTCAAGAAAGTGGCAAATATTCAGTATATAGAATACATCAGGGATGGGGAATAACCAGGGAAAGTTAGAAAGGGTAACCACAAAGTGCGTCCAGTGCTAGTCTACGGAGTCACCGACCATCTTAAAATAGAAGACGGACGTGGTCAGATTTGAGCATGGTTATTACGTGAAGACTGGATTGAAGGGGGCAAGACTGGATAGGGAAACTGACCATGACAGACACTGTTAAAGCAACCCCATGACCTCCCGGTGCACAGGGCTGGGCTGAGCAGTAAATGAGACTACAAAAGGTGGGCAGATTTGAAAGGCATTAAGGAGGCAGAAGGAGGATGCTTGGGGAACCACAGGATATAGGGATCAGTAAAAGGGAAGGGTCAAGAACGACATCCAGCCTTCTGGCTTGGGTACTTGGTTGGACAAGGGTAGTGTTCACAGTTACAGGAAACTGCAAAAGAAGCATTGTTTACTAGCATTTAAAAAGAAAAATCTTCTGGGGAGACAGTAAGGGCACTGTTTCATGAACAAACAAATTGTTTTACTGGAAAGTAACTGGGGGCCATGGTACGGTTTATCTTTATAGCTTAGAAATAAGGGAAATAAGTCACTAAGTCACCATATAGTAGTCGTTCAGAGCAAATACGCCAAGTCACTCTAGAACTACAGACATTTACAGAGAAAAATCGCAAAGGCCAATTTGGTGTGCTCCATCCAAGCACCACATTAGTGCTATATGAGTAAAGTAACTGGCACATAGTAGGCATACAATACTAAGAAAAACCAATGAATCTGAGGCAGCAGATGCCTGGCACAATGTGATGGTGACAGATTAACACCGAGTGGGAGAGATGGACATGCAGTTATCTGAGCCTAGTGCCTTTACACATCTGAATCATGTAACTCTGATTCCATGTCCACATGGCTGCTTCCATGCTCACCAAGCAACCTGATTGAAACATGGCTTCCCATGTTGCTTGCCTATAGGAGAGGTCAGGGCCTTCAACAATTCCATCTCTCACTGTAAATTAATAAACTGGCCTCATGAGCCCATTTTCTGTGAGTCTAGTTCTATGGGAGAGAGCCACCCCCTGAGTGTGGTCAAGTCAGTATCCAGGGCCCCTCAGGTAAAGACCACACTCAGTGACAGTGCACTCACTAAGGCAGTGGTCACCAACCTTTCGGACCTCACGGACCACCGGTTGGCGACCGCTGCTCCAAAGGTTTCCTTAAACCAGCGGTTGCCAACCTTTCGGACCTCACGAACCACTAATGGTCTAGGGACCACCGATTGGCGACCGCTGCACTAAGGTGCTGTCTGTCCCCTGAGCCCTCTCAGGAGACAGCCTGCTGCACTCCCCCAGGCAGACTCGCCTCTCCAAACTCCTAGCAAATCGCTTTAGATTACTCTAGTTGAAATGTCTTACTTTCCTCTGCTTCTCTGGATCTTCCTGGGCTATTTTTTCATACCAGGTCTCAAACATGCCATCCTGACACTCATCCATCCATTCTGAATTCTGCTTGGCATCAGCAAGCTCATCGTCTTCACTCCATTGGCTGAAAGAAGGACAAAAAGAGAGGAAAGCATGCCTCTCCCAACAATCCTAGAAAGTGCTGGTTAGCAGACTGTGTCCCATGGGTCTAAAACATGGGGTATTTTTAAACTCAGGGGAAGAGGTCAATTTGCTTTTCAAAATCCCAAGATTTTCCAGATGCTTGATGAATATACACCAATAAAAAGGGAGATGCCGCCGAAACCGGTTTGGCTCAGTGGATAGAGCATTGGCCTGCGGACTGAGGGGTCCCGGGTTCGATTCCGGTCAGGGGCATGTACCTGGGTTGCGGGCACATCCCCAGTGGGAGATGTGCAGGAGGCAGCTGGTCGATGTTTCTCTCTCATCGATGTTTCTAGCTCTCTGTCTCTCTCCCTTCCTCTCTGTAAAAAATCAATAAAATATATTTTTAAAAAAAGGGGGGGGGGGGGGGGGGGAGATGCCCTTTCCAGGGCAGACTACAATGGCTGAAGAACTAGAACTTAAAAAGTTGTACCTACATGGCATAATTCTACTTGACAACCTACTATGTGCCAGGCACTGGAGCCAAATGAAGTGATTTTTTTTTATAAGTCTTATTTGGTCATGTTCAGCACACCCCAGTGGGATCAGCATGAGAAGAAAATCAGGAGACCCTGGGGCTTTAACTCTCCCACTAGCTGCTGCAAGATCTTAACACAGCACTCAGCTTGGTCCTCAGTTTCCTCATTTCAAATAAAATTTCATATAGATAATCCATGGGCCCTTTAGCTGCAAAATTGTAAATATCCATTATTTCAGTTTACAGTTTGTTTTAGTCACTAGAATTTTAAATACAAAATGATTTGCTCGACAGAAAATGCAAAATAAATTACCAGCCAACAAATACTCATTTGTTCATTCACGTGTTCCAACAAACTGACTTAAGTCCTGCTCAAACTGAGCTCTGAGCTAGGTGCTATCAGGGACTGGGAGGCCAGGTGTGGTCCCACCCAAGGACTCATCACATAGGTGCAGACAAAGCCTGAAACAATGAGCAGACTGCCAGGTGACGGCCCCTGTGCTGTGTCCCCTCTGTCAGCCAAGAGCGCCCTCTGACAGCAGAGCCATGGCTGAGGTTTGGTAAACAGAGACAGCTTGAATTCTATCTCCTTTTGTCAGAATATCTCTTGAGAGAACTGTTCTGGTGTCAACTCATTCATTTATTTCCTCCTAATTCTCTCCTCTTGCTTTTCTTCTCCCATTCTCTTCTCATTTCTTTTCTACCCACATGAGTGCTTAATGAGTAGCTTGAGCAGTGTGGAAAGACATTCATTAAAAGAGGAAAGGAAAAAAACCCTTTGCAAACTATTTTTTTTTCCTCATGCTTTAAGTCCTTATAATGTGCAAGATGTTATAGTGGCTAAAAGCACATATACACATAACAAAAAATAAAGAAAAGGATTCTTCAATTTAACAAGCGATACAATTCCAAAAATGCAGAGAATCCTCATCCTCCGGGCATACAGTACAACCACCACCAACTAGCTTACACACACAACCATGTACCAGGGACTGGTCCAACTCATTTATTCCTCCCAACAATCCTGTGAGGTAGGTGCCATTACTATCTCCAGCTCTAAACATGAGGAAACTGAGGCACAGAGCGAGTGAATAACTTCCCCAAGGTCACCAGCTAGTATAGCAAGGCCAGGATATTGCACAGAGAGCCCAGCTCCAGAGTCCATGCTCTGAACCCCTATGCTACATGCAATCTCTGTACTGCACACTCACCTTTAAGGGCTGCAGAGTGTGGGACTGTGCTCTTACCTGATCACACTGTCATGGACACTTATATTTTCTTGTGACATTTTCATGAGGAGATCTGGTAACTGAATGTCAACAAAGAAGGTGAGATCACTGGGTTCCCAGCCCATATCCAAGAGATGAAGTAGAGCTGTCTGAACACAGGATAAGGCAGGCAGCAAGGACCTAAAGAGGCCATAAAAGTGAGAGTTATCAAAGCTGCCCATCACCAGAGACAGCAGACACAAAGGCAGGGAGCTGGTCTGACTGAAGTAGAAAGCACAGGGGAACTCCAGACTGTTGGTCTGGGTTCCTTATCGTCACCTCTCAAGTTTCTCATACTCCATACAAACCTTCTTCAAAGAACAGGAGTTCAGAAAGCACAGAGTAAGATTCCCACTGTGCCAGGACTACCATAGGGGACATTTAATGGTAAAGGACTGACTAGTAAAAATCACCTCTCAATAAATAGCAAGAGCAGGGCCAGCCCCAACTTAGATTATGCAACTTAGATGTAGAGAAGAACCATTTGATTTAAGGTTTATGTCCAAACCACGTACTATGGAGAAGACTGGGGAGTGGCTTTATTATTTGTTTTAAAACTGTACACAATACGCCCTAACTGGTTTGGCTCAGTGGATGGAGCGTTGGCCTGCAGACAGAAGGGTCCCAGGTTCGATTCTAGTCAAGGGCATGTACCTTGGTTGCGGGCACATTTCCAACAGGGGGTGTGCAGGAGGCAGCTGATCGATGTTTCTCTCTCATCAATGTTTCTAACTTTCTATCCCTCTCCCTTCCTCTCTGTAAAAAATCACTAAAATATATTTAAAAAATAAAAAAATAAAACTGTACACAATATAATAAAAACTAAAAATAACAAGTTACAAATTCTTAGATAAACCAAGACCCATCCCTTTTAAAAAACTGTATACCCCATATAGATTAAAAGCTGGGAGAAAATATACTAATAAGTTAACATTAGCAATTAGCTCTAGATGGTAAGATTAGGGGTTATTTTCATTTTACTCTTTGTACTTTTCTACATTTTCAACACTGATTTTAAAATCAGAAAAAGTATAAATAAATTTTTTCTTAGAAATGACAAAGTTATCCAGTACCTGTCATTTATGCTACTAAATCCTTTAATTGCTTTGACCATAAAGAGAACAAATCGATAGTAAGTGTCTCGAATTTCTTTGTGTAGAGCTGCACCACAGCCTTCCAAATGTCCAAAATAACTAGAAACAGAGGAAATCATTGATCACTTAACTGTCAAAACATCATTTATTTAATAATAATTTTACATGAAAAAGAGCTAGGAAGAAGCAAACAATGAAGTGGCACAGAAACGTAAATAAATACAAATATACTGGTAATAACTTCAGAAAATAACAGACAAAACAGCAAGTGAGTCTGCCTGGTTCAAGAGGGCTGCCACAGGAGTACGGAAATACAATTAATCTTCCTTTGCTAATATAAGAACCACCTTCCCACCACTACCTGAATGCCAGATATTGTGTTAGGTATTTTTCACGGATTACCTCCTTTTATCCTCTCCCGCCCACCCTTTAGCTTCCCTTCATTGATGCCGTTAGCACCAAGCCCAGTCTTTGCTTCCTTGATCCTAGTCACCTTGGAGACTTCAACATCCATGGGAATGATGCCCCAGTCCCTCTGTCCCTGGTTTCTCTGCCATCGCCACCTCCAGTGATCTTCTCTATCCCCTTGGCCATCCCCGCCTGACGGTCACTTCCTTGACCTTGTCATCACAATAATGGCATTATCTCTGAAATCCTCACTTCAGAGCATCCTACTCTGACGACAACCTCTCATCTTGCTCACCTGCTCTGGGACTTCCACACAGCATTTTCTTTTTTTTTTTTTTTTTTTTTTTTATTTTCCTCTTAAAGTATTACAAAGGGTATTACATAAGTATCCTTCCCCCCCCCCCCCCGCCCTTGACAAACCACTACCCTCCCTTACCCCCCAGTGTCTTATGTCCATTAGTTATGCTTATATGCATGCATACAAGTCCTTCGGTTGATCTCTTACTCCCCTCCCTCCTGCCCCCCAACTCTCTCTGGCCTTCCCACTGCAGTTTGACAATCAGTTTGAGGCAGCTCTGCCTCTGTATCTATTATTGTTCAAAAGTTTGTAATGGTCTTTATTATCCATGAATGAGTGAGATCATGTGGTATTTTTCCTTCATTGACTGGCTTGTTTCACTTAGCATAATGCTCTCCAGTTCCATCCATGATGTTGCAAATGGTAGGAGTTCCTTCTTTTTAACAGCAGCATAGTATTCCATCGTGTAGATGTACCACAGTTTTCTAATCCATTCATCTACTGATGGGCACTTAGGCTGTTTCCAGATCTTAGCTATGGTGAATTGTGCTGCTATGAACATCTGGGTGCATATATCCTTTCTGATTGGTGTTTCTGGTTTCTTGGGATATATTCCTAGTAGTGGGATCACAGGGTCAAATGGGAGTTCCATTTCCAATTTTTTGAGGAACCTCCATACTGCCTTCCATAGTGGCTGCACCAGTCTGCATTCCCACCAGCAGTGCACAAGTGTTCCTTTTTCTCCACATCCTCTCCAGCACTTGTCGTTTGTTGATTTGTTGATGATGGCCATTCTGACAGGTGTGAGATGGTACCTCATTGTTGTTTTGATTTGCATCTCTCGGATGATTAGTGACTTTGAGCATGTTTTCATATGTCTCTTGGCTTTCTGAATGTCCTCTTTTGAAAGGTGTCTATTTAGATCCTTTGCCCATTTTTTGATTGGATTGTTTATCTTCTTTTTGTTAAGTTGTATGAGTTCCCTATAAATTTTGGAGATTAAGCCCTTATCAGATATGACGTTGGCAAATATGTTTTCCCACGAGGTGGGTTTTCTTGTTGTTTTGTTGATGGTTTCTTTTGCTGTGCAGAAGCTTTTTATTTTGATGTAGTCCCATTTGTTCAGTTTCTCTTTAGTTTCAACTGCCCTAGGAGCTGTATCAGTGAAGAAATTGTTTTGGCATATGTCTGAGATTTTGTTGCCTTTGTATTCTTCTAGAATTTTTATGGTTTCCTGTCGTACATTTAAGTCCTTTATCCATTTTGAGTTTATTCTTGTGTATGGTGTAAGTTGGTGGTCTAGTTTCATTTTCTTGCATATGTCTGTCCAATTTTCCCAACACCATTTATTGAAGAGACTATCTTGGCTCCATTGTATGTTCATGCCTCCTTTGTCAAAAATTAATTGAGCATATTGGTTCGGGCTAATTTCTGGACTCTCTATTCTATTCCACTGATCTATATGTCTGTTCTTGTGCCAGTACCAGGCAGTTTTAAGAACAGTGGCTTTGTAATACAGCTTGATATCTGGCATTGAGATCCCACCTACTTTGTTCTTTCTCAGGATCGTTGCAGCTATTCGGGGTCTTTTTTTATTCCAGATGAATTTTTGGAGAGTTCGTTCTAGATCTTTGAAGAAGGCCATTGGTATTTTAATGGGAAGTGCGTTGAATGTATAGATTGCTTTGGGTAGTATGGACATTTTAATGATGTTGATTCTACCAATCCAAGAACATGGTATGTTCTTCCATCTGTTTATGTCTTCCTCTATCTCTTTTTTCAACGTCCTGTAGTTTTCTGAGTAGAGGTCTTTAACCTCTTTAGTTAAGTTTATTCCTAGGTATCTTAATTTTTTTGGTGCGATGGTAAATGGGATTGTTTTTCTGATCTCCCTTTCTGAAAGTTCACTGTTGGTGTATAGAAATGCCTCAGATTTCTTGGGGTTAATTTTGTATCCTGCTACATTGCCAAATTCATGTATTAAGTCTAGTAGCTTTTTGATGGAGTCTCTAGGGTTTTGTATGTATAATATCATGTCATCTGCAAATAAGGACAGTTTTACTTCCTCTTTTCCAATTTGGATGCCTTTTATTCCTTCTTCTTGCCTAATTGCAATGGCTAATACTTCCAGTACTATGTTGAACAGGAGTGGTGAGAGTGGGCATCCCTGTCTTGTTCCTGTTCTTAGGGGAAATGGTGTTAGTTTTTGTCCATTGAGTATGATGTTGGCTGTGGGCCTGTCATATATGGCTTTTATTATGTTGAGGTATGATCCTTCTATTCCCACCTTTCTGAGAGTTTTTATCAAAAATGGGTGTTGGATTTTGTCGAATACTTTTTCTGCATCAATTGATATGACCATGTGGTTTTTTTCTTTCAATTTGTTTATGTGATGTATCACATTTATTGATTTACGGATGTTGTACCATCCTTGCATCTCTGGGATGAATCCTACTTGGTCATGGTGTATGATCCTTCTGATGTACTGCTGGATCCGATTTGCTAAGATTTTGTTGAGGATTTTGGCATCTATGTTCATGAGGGATATTGGCCTGTAATTCTCTTTCATTGTGATGTCTTTACCTGGTTTTGGTATTAGGGTGATGCTGGCTTCATAGAATGAGCTTGGAAGCGTTCCTTCCTCTTGAATTTTTTGTAGTAGTCTGAGGAGGGTAGGTTTTAGTTCTTCCTTGAATGTTTGGTAGAACTCCCCTGTGAAGCCGTCTGGCCCTGGGCTTTTGTTTGCTGGAAGCTTTCTGATGACTGCTTCAATTTCTTCCATAGTTATTGGCCTATTGAGGTTTTTAGATTCTTCCTGATTGAGTTTTGGAATGTTGTATTTTTCTAGGAATTTGTCCATTTCCTCCAGGTTGTCCAGTTTGTTGGAGTAGAGTTGCTCGTAGTATTGTTTAACAATCATTTGTATTTCTGTGGGGTCTGTTGTTATTTCGCCTCTATCATTTCTGATTTGGTTTATTTGGGACCTCTCTCTTTGCTTCTTGGTGAGCCTGGCTAGGGGTTTGTCAATCTTGTTTATCCTTTCAAAGAACCAGCTCTTGGTTTCATTGATTTTCTGTATTGTTTTTTTGGTCTCTATTTCATTGATTTCTGCTCTAATCTTTATTATCTCCTTCCTTCTGCTCACTCTGGGGTTTTCTTGTTGCTCTCTTTCTAATTCTTTGAGTTGTAGAGTTAGATGATTAACTACCATTTTTTCTTGTTTTTTGAGATAGGCCTGTAGAGCTATAAACTTCCCTCTCAGGACTGCTTTCATTGTGTCCCAGAGGTTTTGGATTGTTGTGTTTTCATTGTCATTAGTGTCCAGGATGTTTTTAATTTCTTCTTTGATGTCATCGGTAACCCAATCAATATTTAATAACATGCTATTCAGCTTCCAAGTGTTTGAGTATTTTGGGTTGTTTTTATTGTAGTTTATTTCTAACATTATGCCATCGTGGTCTGTGAAGAAGCTTTTTATGATTTCAATCTTCTTGAATTTGTGGAGACTTTGCTTGTGACCCAATATGTGGTCTATTTTTGAATATGTCCCATGAGCACCTGAGAGGAATGTATATTCCGCAGCTGTGGGGTGAAGTGTTCTGAAGATGTCAATTAAGTCCATCTGATCTAGTGAGTCATTTAGGATTGCTGTTTCTTTGCTGAGTTTTTGTCTAGCGGATTTATCCAGTGATGTCAGTGGTGTATTAAAGTCCCCTACTATGATTGTATTGTTGTCGATCTCTCCCCTGATTTCTTCCAGAAGTTTTCTTATGTATGTGGGTGCTCCTGCATTGGGTGCATATATGTTTACCAGGGTTATATCTTCTTGTTGTATTGATCCCTTTAGTATTATGAAGTGGCCTTCCTTATCTCTGGTTATGGCCTTCACTTTGAGATGTACTTTGTCAGATATAAGTATTGCTACCCCAGCTTTCTTTTCCTTTCCATTTGCGTGAAAGATATTTTTCCATCCCTTCACTTTCAGTCTGTGTGAGTCCCTTCTAATGAGGTGGGTCTCTTGTAGACAGCAGATGTATGGGTCATGTTTTTTTATCCATTCAGCCACTCGATGTCTTTTGGTTGGAGCATTTAGTCCATTTACATTTAAAGTTATTATTGAAAGGTATTTGTTTGTAGCCATTTCTTTTTTGTGTGACCACACAGCATTTTCAATCCCAGGAAGCCTCACCATGATGCTGTCTCATGCTCACTATTTGCTATTCCCACCACGCTTTCTTTCTTTTTGTTCCATATGCAAGCTTAACCCTTTTCGGTCCAACGTCGAGGCTGACTCGACAGACCAGGTGCTAGGAGCACGTCCAACGTCGAGGCTGAGGTCGACACCGCAAACCGGTTCAACATTCAATCCCGTCAATTAATTTGGACCAGACTATTTGAATTCCAAAAATAAAATTGGACCGCAAAGGGTTAAGATCCCACGACCAATCACACCTTAGCAATCAACTCCCTTACTTTTTTCTCCCTCCATATACTTGCGTAAGAAATCTTACACCAAATCAAAACAGCTAAGTGATGCTGAAAGAAACACCACACAAACAAGCTTACTATATCTCTTTAAATTCACAACCATAACTCTCAAATAAGGACTCAAAATTGTCAGGCAATCAGATTGACTTTCTCAATTGTTATTATTACTTCAAACCTTCCTACTTCTCCGTAAAATGCCACTACCTCCTCTTAAACCATATAGATAGCTGATGACTATATGTGTGTGTGTGTGTGTGTGTGTGTGTGTACATACACACACACACAGAGATTACCTCCTTTACACATATACATACATACATACACACACACACACACACACACACACACACACACACACACTAGAGGCCTGGTGCATGAAATTCGTGCACAGGTAGTCCCTAGTCCTGGCCTGCGATCAGGGCCATCTTCCCCGGCTGCTGGCAGCCAGCCCCGCCAACCACCACCACCCATCCCCAGTTTTCTGTTCCCCATCAGGTGATCGGAGCCTGCTGGATGGAGGAGGGACCGAGAGGCTGGCTGTTCTGCTTGCTCGCTGGCCCTGCCCCCTGCCACCAGTTGCCCTCTGTGTGTGGGGTGACCGGCGGGACGGGGGCCTTGGCCTGGTGTCACCTGAGTCTGCTGCCACCCACCCCCAGTTCTCTGTTCCCCAAAGGGTGATCGGAGCCTGCCAGCCGGGGGGAGGAACAGAGAGGTTGGCCAGCAGGCTCCAATTGGGCGATCAGGGCCTGTGGGCTGGGGGAAGCTCCTGCATTGAGCGTCTGCCCCCTGGTGGTCAGTGCGCATCATAGTGACTGGTCGTTCCACTGTCCAGTCGATTTGCATATTACACTTTTATATATATAAAATAGAAGTGATAAGCCCTGGTGGGTGTAGCTCAGTTGGTTGAGTATCGTGCACCAAGAGGTCACCAGTTCCATTCTTGGTTAGGGCACATGCCCAGGTTGTGGGTTCGATCCTCAGTAGGGGGCATGCAGGTGGCATCCAATTGGTGTTTCTCACTGATGTTTCTCTCCCTCTCTCTCAAATCAATAAAAACATATATTCTTTCACCCTAGCCAGTATGGCTAAATGGATAGAGTGTTGGCCTGCAGACTGGAGGGTCCTGGGTTAGATTCCAGTCAAGGGCATGTACCTAGGTTGTAGGCTCAACCCCTGGCCCTCGTCAGGGTATATATGAGAGGCGACCAATTGGTGTGTCTCTCTCACATCGATGTTTCTTTCTCTCTCTCTCTCTCTCTCCCCCTCCCTTCCACTCTCTATAAAAATCAATGGAATAATATCCTTGGGTGAAGATTAACAAAAAAATAAAACAAAACAAAAAAACATATTTTTAATAAAAATGATTATATAGAAATTCCCCCCTCTTTGTACCAACAAAGCTACCAGCCAACTTGCAGCTCTATCCATACTGTGTTTCCTCCTGCTATCACAAATAGAGTCTCCATGGCTCTATTAAAGGATGACTTCTCTACCTATGCAATTGCTACTACATTGATCCCTCTCTTCCTGCATCAAGTTTTCCTCCTTACTGACTCATTTCCACCAGCATATAAATATATTACTATGTCTCGAGAACCCTCAGTTTATCCCACATCCCCTGCAATTACTACCCTATTCCTCTGCTCCCCCCACTTTAAGGCCAAATTTATGGAAAAAATGTCTATAGTCTTTCTCTACATTTTATCACCCCCACCCCCCAATTCTCTTCTTAAACTAATCCAAGGGGGCTTTCGGCCCCATGGCTCCAGTAAGACTATATCAAATCCAGTGTGTTCTTCTCTCATGTAACCTCTCATATCAGCATTTGACACAACCAACCATTCCTATCTTTTGAGATACATTTCCTCTTGGCTTCTATGACACCACCATACCCTGGTTCACTCTCAATGGCCACTCCTTCTTGATTTCCTTAGCTGACTACTCTTCCTCTGCCTGACTTCTAAATAAAGAAGTGTCCCAAAGGCTTAGTCCTGAGCCCCCTTCTTGTCCATCTCTGCATTCTTTCTATGAGGTCTCACCTGTCTCATGGTTTTAAATATCATCTATATGCTGATAGTATCCAAATTCTATCCCTACTCCTGGCTTCTTTCCAAAGATATTTTCTTGATATCTTTCCTTAGATGTGAAAAAAACAGTTCAAACTTAACATGGACAAAATAAAACTTATTGAGTTTCACCCCAATCTGTTTCTTTCATACACTTCCTTTCAGTAAATACATTACCACCCACTCAACTGCTCAAGCCAAAATCCTCCGAGTTTCTTTCCCCAGTAGAACAAGGGCCCTGTCTGCCATGTCCACTGCCATATGTGTATATACAACACCTAGAACAGCACCTGGCACAGTCGACACTCAGAAAGTATTTACTGCGTGCATATTAGCACAACCTGGTGAGGTACTTAGATCAGTATCATTACTGGAAAGGAGCATTACATTGATTTCACAGCTTCCAGGAGCCAAATGATGAGCATGAGGAAATGGCAATATAATCCTGTCTGGTAAAATATAAACTCATCAGGAGAAATAAACACGTTCCTGGTATTTAATTACTAAAAGGACAGAATAGAACCCAAATTTCCTTAGGATGAGAGAACTGACCAAAAACATAAATTTGTTTCTTACATAGAAATGATAGAATTATTAATTAGAGAAGATGAGGATTTCTTTAAACAACCCCTGCTCATTTTCCTTGAAGACTTGTAGTTTGTACTTACTTAGTGAACTCTTTCTGGCAGGTCAAAAGTTCCAACAGGAAAAGTATGTAAGGTGGATGGAAGCAATGCGGCTGCCCAAGGGCTTCTGCACAATACTGAATTATCTTCAGGACTTCAAGGATGCTCTGGGCTTGGGCTTTTCTCAAGGAAAGAACCTTTACAACACTGGAGACAGAACTCAAGTCAGGAACACCCAGAAAACGCTTGAGCTGGGGCAGAAAGAAAACACACCCCCGCCCAAGTTCTGATGCCATATTAATACAAGGGAAATACTATTGTGAGGTATCAGAAATATCACTCAGGCAGGATATCAATATCTGTTGCTACTTTCAGTCCAGCATTACAGATCAGTTCACACCATCCAGAAGCCCAACAACCCACATGAAAAATTAATTAAAAAGGAACTTCGGTACATCTTTACTTCCCCATAGAGACAAAGCCTTCATTCTTAGGGTAGGAAATTAAAACATGAAATACTTCCAGAGATGTTGGCCCACTGACAAATAATTTTGACAGAAAATATCAAATTCTAATTTCTCCCAGGGTTAAAATAAGACAAATTTATAAATAGCAGCTACCAAAAGAAATGTTTTTTTTCTTATCCTAACAGTACATTATTGAGATATAATTTACATACAGTACAAATCTTAAGTGAAAAAATACTTCTTGAAAAGAAAAACATTACCAATTTTTTTTAACATTCTAAAATAAATCTTCATCTATCCTTCAAGTATTATTTGCTCACTTTTAACATGAACTTCAAGCCTTTGGGTAGACTGGTTACCTATGGCTTGAGAAAAGAAAGTGCTAGAAAGGTCATGCCTGGCTCACCTCTCATGGGAGAGTGACTGATCTTTGATGAAGTCCATGACATCCCTCAGCACAGGGTATTTCTCTTTCACTGTGGGAACTGGTCTGGCCTCCTCCATTGACCGGAAGGAGAGCAGCCGGAGTCGCCCTCGGGTGAAGGGGGGCCGCCGAGTGGGAGTGGAAGGTGAAGAGGGCTCTTCGGCTGTGGCAGAGGACACTTCTGTGGCAGGAGGGCCACTGCTGGGTGGCAGCTTCGGCTGGACATCCAAGCCAGGACTCCTGTCTCCCGCAGCAGGGGGCGCTGTGTCCGTGGGAGATGCCGAGGCTTGGAAATGCTCTTCCACCACAGAGCTTGTCCTCTGGCGCTTGTCAAGTGGCTGCAGATGGTGATCAGGTTCATCTGTAGTCACCAACTTGTCAGAGCTTTCTTTTGAACTTATACCCATGGACAAAAATTTTAATAACAGAAGACTCTTCTGAATACATTCTTTTGCTACATGCAAAAAGAAAGACCATGGGGAAAAAGTCAAAATTAAACTTATTGCCTAGTTTTAGAGAGAAAATGACCTATTTAAACTCAACAATTTAGGACAAGAAATACCTCCATTATTACAGTGATAAAACATATTAACTAAGAGAATAGAATCAAATTTTATCTCATTTATATAAACCAAAATCTTCTCGGCACTATCAGCACACTTGAAAAAGTTTTATTGTAGACAATTTCAAGCATATATATACATAGAGAGAGAACAGTATAAAGTTCCTCCCTTACCCCTCACCTAGCTTCAATAGCTAACAACCTAAGGCCCGTCTAGTTTCACCCACTCCCCACTGCCATGCAGATTCCAGGCATCACATTATTTCAACTGCAAAAACTTCAGTATATTTCTCTAAAAAAAAATGAGTTAAAAAACAAACAA
This sequence comes from Myotis yumanensis, assembly GCF_028538775.1. Taxonomy (NCBI): domain Eukaryota; kingdom Metazoa; phylum Chordata; class Mammalia; order Chiroptera; family Vespertilionidae; genus Myotis; species Myotis yumanensis. The sequence goes on along the minus strand of NW_027223767.1, from coordinate 16,482,151 downwards.
ACATGATATCATTTTAAAAATTAACAGTAATTCCTAATTTCACTGACTATTCAATGTCTGCACACTTTCTTTTTAAAAAAAAGAAGTTATTGACTTTAGAGAGAGCAAGGGAGAGAGAGACAGAGAAACATTGGTCAGTTGCCTCCTACAGGCCCCTTGCTGGGGATCAAGCCTGCAATTTGGGCATATGCCCTGACCAGAAATCAAACCGACGACCTTTTGGTGCATGTGATGACAGTCAACCAACTGATCCACCAGCCAGGGCTTTTTTTTTTTTTTTTTTTTAAATCCCCACTTGAAGATATGTTTTTGTTTTTTTTAATATATTTTATTGATTTTTTACAGAGAGGAAGGGAGAGAGATAGAGAGTTAGAAACATCGATGAGAGAGAAACATCAATCAGTTGCCTCCTGCACATCTCCCACTGGGGAGGTGCCTGCAACCCAGGTACATGCCCTTGTCCAGAATCGAACCTGGGACGGTTCAGTCCGCAGGCCGACGCTCTATCCACTGAGCCAACCCGGTTTTAGCGAAGATATGTTTTTATTGACTTTCAGAGAGAGAGGAAGGGGGAGAGAGAGATATACACATTGATGTGAGAGAGAAACATCAATAGGTTGCCTCCTGTACCCACCCCAACCAGAGATCAAATCTGCAACCTAGGTATGTGCCCTGACCTGGAACTGAACTCACAATCTTTTGGTGTACAGGACAACGCTCCAACTAACTGACCTACCGGCCAGGGCTCAATGTCTACCCGGCCAGGGCTCAATGTCAGCACACTTTCAAAATGTAATAAGATGTAGTTCCAAAATCACCTGATGCCTCCTAAGAAAAATAATTAGAAGTAAAAAGGAAAGTTTCTATATCCCTGGAAACTACATTTAGAACCTGTGTTATGTTCCCTAGGTCAACACAGCTTCAATGAAACTAATCTAGAAGACAGGTCACTGGTTTTCTATGAAATGGAAACAGAAGGCCCAGTAATGACTAGAGTCGGCACACTCACCCAGGCTCTCAGGGTTTGCCTCAGCAGCTTCTGACCCGCGTTTTTCTTCTGCCTCATTCCCCAGGCTCACCAGGGACTTCTGCTTTATCTCTAACTGAGGGGAGAATTTGAGACACATAATCAGGCTGTCCAGACACGACAACAGGGCAGCCACAAAAAATTACTTCAAAAGCACACAGGGTTGAGATCATGGAGAACTTTATAGTTATTGTTCAGCTAATGAGGACATAGAACTAAGACATTATTGTTAATCCTAGAAGTAACCCAGGCTATGGAGCTATCTTAAGGTAAATCCACAAAACTACCTTCAACTATTTGAGAGGAGCTTGTACCCATGACCCTATTATTTAAAAAAACAACAACTCTAGAACACTGGAGGTGGAGAGGTGACTATCTAAGGCTGACCTAGTACAGATGAAGAAGTGAAGGTCCAGAGAAGTGAAGAATCTTGCAAGGGTCATACACTTGGTTTGCTGCAAGAGGTTAGACCGAAACTTGATCTCTATTCTACCCTGAACGAGGGGATACCGCTAAGTGATGTCTAGACTGCCAGGCAATGGTCACAATATGACCACAGTACTAACATCCCAGGCAGAAGGCCATGTGTGATTTATGAGAGGCCAAAGTCTTAGAGAGAAAGCTGGCATCTTGTCCAATGTCAGCAGCGTATATAAGGCTAAACCAGAAGCACAATCTACAATATGCCTCATCACCTGCCAAATCTTTTTTACTTAAGTTGTTATGTGGTAGCTGACTGCATCATACACTCTTTTTCTTAAACTGTTACTAATGCCATGGTTTCTCTGACAAATCTTCTGATTCTTCTTCTACCATCCTGATGATACCTTTTAGTTTCTTTTGAAAGATTCTGTTCATTTTGGCTTCCATCTATCTATCCAGTACTTTTGGGCACCATGTATGTTCTGATCATTGTGGATTCTGTCCAAGGCTATGTGTTCCTGGATAAACTCATACTTTAAAGAAAAACTATTACCAATGATTTGCAGATTCCCTATCTCAACTTTGACATGTCTGTGATGCATCAGCCATTTAAACTCTTTCATGTTTACTAAATTTTCCAGCTAGATGTCTCAGATAACCTAGATGTCCTCATCCTCAACATGACCCAAAGTGAACTTTCCTGCCCATTCTCAGATCCAAGACCATCTTTCCTATTCTGGTCAATGCTTCTATCGTCCACCAAGTCAACCAGCAACATGGGAATGGTCCTAAATTCCATCCTCCTGTTCACCACTCACATCAATTACAAAGTCTAATTAATTTCATTATCCAGCCTCTACTAAGTAAAAGGTTTTTTCCCCAATTACTGTACAATATTTAAGATGATTGTGTATATATAAAAAAAAATACGGATATATGGATATATAGGTATTCATCTCCATGCCCAAGAAATAAAAACAATTCTCCTAATTTTTGTGTTTATAATATGCATGCATTTATATGATTTTACTACATATTGATGTACATAACATACAGATTTGGTTTGTGTTTAAATTTTATATAAGGAATATCATACTTATGCATTCTTCTACAACTTGCTGTTTTGCTTATCATCATGTTGGTGAGCACCACCCATGCTGATACATGCAACTCTACGTCATTCACTTTCATTATAATCCTGTATTGTTATTATCACTTTACATTGTAATATAATATTATATAGTAGTATAATATGCAACCTGTTTCTCCATTCTCCTACATTGTTCTTTCGGTTTATTGCTGTCAGAAACAATGCTGCAGACCACTTTTCTAAAATGCAGAAGGGCCTCTCTCCAGACTAAAACCATCAGTGGTTGCCCAGTACCTAAGGCAGTGATGGCGAACCTATGACACGCGTGTCAGAGGTGACACGCGAAATCCTTTTTTTGGTTGATTCTTCTTTGTTAAATGGCATTTAAATATATAAAATAAATATCAAAAATATAAATCTTTGTTTTACTATGGTCGCAAATATCAAAAAACTTCTATATGTGACACGGCACCAGAGTTAAGTTAGGGTTTTTCAAAATGCTGACACGCCGAGCTCAAAAGGTTCGCCATCACTGACCTAAGGTAATGCTTTCCTTCCTGACCTAACAGGTTCCACAGGGTGCCCTTTGGGGTTTCTAAGGATGTAGGTGGGCTCAGCTGAACCCTGTTTGTTCTGAACATTCTCAATACTCACCTAATTATGATTTCAAGGATTCTAAATTAGTTCATATTCATTCATGTCACTAAACTTTAGTTTAAAAAACATTCCTAAAGTTATATTCTTGGGAAGAGAGTTACTTATCTTAATTCTGTGATACTGTGGTGGGAAATTTTTAAAAATATAAAAATTACATGCAAAGGAAAATCTTACCATCCATATTCGAATCCCATCTGCCAAGGAATACACCTGAGCAAACTCCTCACTCAGGGTTGTCGTGCCCCCACTGTTTACTGGGGAAAGGAGAGACGAAAAGATTACATTCAGTTAACACAATTCACTACTGCGACACTAAGCACAGAGTAGTTTCTAAGTCTAACCCACAGAAAAAGCTCTTCCCCTGACACTCACACATTGGGAGTGGTTAAAAGAGCCATGGGGAAAAAATTATCCACTAAGCCACAAATAGCTGTGATGGGTTCTCTGTGTTACTTCAAACTAACATTTTTCAAATGAACATCTGAAATGGACATACTAGTAAAGAGAGTAAAATATTAAAAGAAAAAACGTAAAAGACATGAAAAGTATTAAAAGTAAAATAACAGATACTAAAAATGAGCAAAAAATAATTATTGACATTAAAAAAAGTCATGGTATATATTAAATTTAAAAAGCTGGTTATAAAACAATATAAATAAAATTGTCTTATTTAAAAAGAATATACATTAAAAACATATAAATATAGGGTAGGACAAAAGTAGGTTTACATTGTTTGTATATAATAATACAAGAATAAACTGTGTTTCGTGTACTCACAATTGTAAACCTACTTTTCCCCACCCTGCATGTATGTGTGCTGCTTCTCAGCTTTTAACTCACAAAGCTTTTTCCCTCTACTCAAAATTCCCAGATAACAAAGATTGTGCAGCTCTCTAACCACAATTTGATTATGAAACACACTGAATTTTTCAAAACCATAAAGGTCCCGTTGTTCCCCATTCCCTAGCAGAGATATACTTTTTCATATGATGGTTGTTTCCATTAAGTCACTCATGTTTCAATGTAGTTTTATTTTAGCAACTTCTTAAAGGAGATATTAATGGGGGACTAATCAAGATACTTTGGAAATTAGGAAATAAATTCTGCAATATGAGATCCAAAGAACTCAGCAATAAAGGCAGTAGTGATAATTTCAATATTAATATTAATATCAATAATAATAATAAGAGCAACAGTCAATTACCTACTCTAATGGAAGGAAGCATTTGTTCCTGCTTATTTCATCTGCACCATGGAAAAAGCACATAACCTGCCAGAGTGCTCGGGAAAACACACACCTCATCTTTAGATGGGTTTTTCCCCTGAAGGATTAGGAATGGAGAGAGACTCTCCCTCCTGTGGGTCCTGTGAGGCTGCAGGCCACATACACAGGAAATACACAGAGATGGTATCCCTGATGGAAAGAAATGGTGGAGCAGGCTCTCAACAAAGGAAGCCAAGCAGAGATGATGCTACGAAGAAGCTGCAAGTCTAAAATTAAGAATTAATACCAACATTTTCCTCCTTAGTCATGGCACACTGAATTACCTAAACAATTGTTTTAATTGGAATTTCCTAGAATGTTAGAACTAATCAAAACTAAACTTTTATAAATAAGGACACTAAGGAGCAGAAAGGTTGTCAGATTAACCTGAAGTTGCACAACTTCTAGTTTTTGAGCTGGTACTATAGCCCAAGTTAAGGGTTTCTTTTTTTTTTTTTTTTTTAATATATTTTATTGATTTTTTACAGAGAGGAAGGGAGAGAGAGAGAGAGTTAGAAACATCGACGAGAGAGAAACATCGATCAGCTGCCTCCTGCACACCTCCTACTGGGGATGTGCCTGCAACCCAGGTACATGCCCTTGACCGGAATCGAACCTGGGACCTTTCAGTGTGCAAGCCAACGCTCTATCCACTGAGCCAAACCGGTTTTGGCAAGGGTTTCTTTTCCATTAAACTTCTTGGTTGTTTCCATTAGAATTTTGGATAAGACAAATTATCTGCTAATTAGGAAACTAATTAACTGCTAATTAGGAAAGTCAAAGCTACTTGCCATATATTCCAGTCATGAATCTTGACTGGCAAAGCAGACCTAACAAGATGATGTCTATAATTATAGAAATACGAGAGGCCCGGTGCATGAAATTCATGCACTTGGGGGGAGGGTTGGGGGGGGAGTCCCTCAGCCTGGCCTGAGACCTCTCGCAGTCCGGGACCCCTCTGGGGATGTCTGACTGACAGCTTAGGCCCGTTCCCAGTCAGACATCCTTAGCGCTGCCACGGAGGTGGGAGAGGCTCCTGCCACTGCGCTCGCCAGCCATGAGCCCAGGTTCTGGCTGAGTGGCGCTCCCCCTGTGGGAACGCACTGACCACCAGGGGGCAGCTCCTGCGTTGAGCGTCTGCCCCCTGGTGGTCAGTGCACATCATAACAACTGGCTAACCAGTAGTCTGTCTGCCCCTTGGTGGTCAGTGTACGTCATAGTGAGGAGTTGAGCAGCCTTAGCATATCATTAGCATGTTACGCTTTGATTGGTTGAACGGCCAACTGGATGACCGGACACTTAGCATATTAGGCTTTTATTATATAGGATATTTATATTTCAAAATATTTTATTTACTTAAGTTAGGCTTTCTTAAAACTTAGCAATTGGCCTTCAGATGAAAAATATTCCCTGTAATATAAGTTACCATATTTTTGCAGCTTCTCATATAAGTCTGGAGTGCGATACACCAGAGCAGCAAAGGTGGCGTTCACAGCTTGATCAATAGTGGAACCAGCAACTATATCTGTCTTTGGGGCCTGTTTTCTACATGCCTGTATGAATCCTTTGAAAAGTTCTGAATATGGCCCACAGAAGTTCTGGGCAGGATCTGACTGTGCAAAATCAAGAAGAAAACGGTGGCAGGGATCATCAGGGATGTTCTTAACCTGGGAACAACAACAACAAAAACCAATCATGTTTAAGACATTCGTTCAAAAAATAAAGTTTACAGAACACCTACTAGGCCAGAAGTATAAACCAGAGTGCATTCTTCTCTCAGGAAGTTTAAATCTATTTTGGGGAGACCAGACAGGCATATGGGTTAAAAAAAAAAGGTAAACATAAGTAAAAACATTACAAGCATTAAAGCTAGCACTACCATAAAGCAAAAGATTATGAAGTGCCAAATGCCTATAAGGGATACCCAGTGCTGAAAATTCACAGGAGAGAGTTCAGAAAAGCCTCCTGGAGGAGATGGGCTTTGGACTGGACTGTGAAGACTGGGCGGGTTTGGCCCTGAGGAACATAAACATTAGCAGAAGTTAAGAGTCAGTGGGGAGACTGACCTGGCCTGAAGTCTCAGCTGGGGAGTGGTGGGAACTAGAGTCAGATAGGTAAGGTGAAAGGAGACTGCAGAGAGCCTTGACTGTCACTCTGAGGAGTTTAGACTTCACCCTGTGGGCAATGGGGAGCCATTAATGGTGCTTGGCAGTGGAATGACAAGATAATGCAGTATTAAAAAAAAAAGAAAGAAAACTTGGTAGGTATCAATGTGACAATGCAAGTGTAAGATGAGGGCCTGGATAAAGATGGAGACAGAGGGAATGAAAGAAGATGAACATCACAAGGGAAAATCTATAGGGCTTGCAGCTGACTGGATAGAAAAGTGAGAACAAGGTGAATAAAGGTAATGCTAGGGAACAGTGGCTCAGTGCCTAGGAAAACAATAATAGGAGTGAGCAGTCACGGACAGGGGAGGGAGTAATCCCGATTTTACACTTCTGAGTTAAAGGGAGTCAGAACTAAAATGAAAATACCTAACAGGAAGATGAGTAACTGGCAAGTCTGGGAGAAGAACCAGAGCTCTGGATACTGACATTTAGAACTATTCACACAGATGTGACAGCAGAAGAGAGAAGAGGATAAAGTCTGGTAGGTTGCAGGGAAGGAGAGAAACCCTGAATTAAGCCTACTCTTTACAGGAGAAATAAGTGAAGTCAATAAGAGAGGCTGTAGCAGTTAGATGTAAGAGAAGACAGTTGACTAACATGGAATCAAAAGAAGAGAGGGTCCAAAGGAACCAAATGTAACAGAGAGGTAAAGAGGAGGAAGAGTCCCTGCATTCATAAATTAACTGAGTAACTTGGGGGTGGGCAGAGGAGGGAAGAAGGAAGGAAAAGTAGTAGAACAGAGAGAGAGGAAAAGAGATGAAAAAGAGACAGCAGGCAAACCTGTTTAGTGTTTTAAATATTGTAAGCCTAAATAACATGCTACCACTCAAAAAAGCATAGCATGAAATCTTTTACTCTAAAGCTTGACTCAGTGGGGACTAGAACCAGACTTAACATATTTGTTTAATAACTCCATCAAGAGAGATTTACTGAGCAATTGGTGTATTTTGCTGAAGAGCCACCTATTCAATATTTTTGAACATCCATTATGCACTGGCCCCTGTGGCACACAGTGGGAACACTAAATAAATAAGAGATAATTTCTTCCCTCAAGAAACTAACAACTTAGTAGGGGTGATTAGATATAAACACAAACATTTATAATTTAAAGTAATAAGTATTAGTAAGCATTTTCCATTCCAAATAGAAAGACAACAGAAGAGTAAATACCTCCTTAATATCTTGTTGTAGATGAGTGGGCCAGCTTGCTTCTAGTCCCAACTCTGGACATATCTGATGCCTGAAGACAGGTTTCCACAAGGGGGAGTTTAGGACTAATGCCATTTTTGCCTGAGGTACTGCCATGTTACTTCCTAACTCTGGAAAGAGAAGAAGGCTTATGAGAGTTCTATTTTTTCCATACTATACTAAGAATATTTGAACTGATGAAGAAAAGGTTTTAAAATGTGAGAATTATTAAGACTTGGAGGGAATTCACCCACATTTACCAAAATGTAACTGTGAACTTCAGGAACGCATACCCCAAATGAGCCCAAGCCATAGGAAGTCCTGAAACGCTGCCGTTCTGTGCAGCAAATTCAGCTAAGGTACCTCTGAAATGACTAATCTGCGTAAGCTGAAAACTGACTGTGAACCACCCCTAGGGTCTAACAGGAGACCATTCAGGAATGTTTAATTATGGTGAAATATTCACACTTTGTAAACTGAACAATTAAATATTCATCACATGTGTGTTTATGAAGACATAGAAAAAAAGACTAGGTGGAAATAAATTAAAATGTTGATAATAATTATCTCTGGGTGTTAGGATTAAGGATGGCTTTTCTCCATTATGCAATTTTTCTATGATATTTTACTTTTATCATCAGAAAAGTCAAGAAATGATACAGACATAAAATACTCTAGTAAGTTTATTCCATATAGTTCTTGTTTCCTGGATGAATTTCATAACTAAATTGAAGAAATCACTTTAAAACAAAATCCAAAGACTAAAATTAATTTAGTCTCTATTTCTGCCTTCTTATTGGAATATACCAAAATTCACTTATAAAAGAAGGATGAGATGCTACTAAAACTCAGCTCCCTCCCCAACTAAGCCTCCCCTATGGTGTCAAGTAGACATTTTATTCTGGTTTGGTTTAAAGGAAACAAAGATAATTTTATTAATATCTTTTACTCCTCCATTGTGTGGAGGCACCTTAAGGAGAGAGAGCACCACCTTGCTCTTCAATGTGGCTGTAGCAAGAAGGGAAGGGACAGGGACGTGGACTTACGATGCACAGACTTGAGCGCCATGCACTGGGAAGCAAGACGTCCCATCAGTCGGGAAACAAGAAGTTGTAAATCCAACCCCCAAGACACGGCAACATCTGGCAGGCCATAAGCAGTAACAGTGAATTTGTAGCCCCACTCATTGTTACTGCTGTCAGAATGGAAGAGAAACTGTAGCCGAGGACCAGCCTTAAAGGTCACTTTCTAGAACAAACAAAAAAAGTCATGTGGTCAAACAGGTTTGAGGAGGTAGCATTTCAATAAAAAATAAGCATGTTCTTCATGACTCAAAAAAATCTCAATTTAAAACTGGGTTACAGGCTCACCATTATATCTTATCACTCCCACCAAAGCTACTGAGGAGAAATGTACAAAGGAGTGGCTGAAACAGAAAATTCACAACTGTACCTTGTAAGGAAGCAAAGCTGGCAGAAAACTGCTGGTCAGTTTCTAAACCCAATGCCCTTCTGTCCACTACCTACTCAGCCAGAGCTCCCCTTACCCAGTGCTGTGCTCCCAGACAGCAGAGGAACGGTCAGCAGTTCAAAGCACTGAACCTCCCGCCCCAGGGGTCATGCAGCCCTCACTGTGAGGGGGACTCCTGGCTTTCACTGCCATGGTCTGGGCCCTCCTGGGGCCCTTCTTGCTAAGGATTACAACTATCCATTTACTCTAGGCAATGTGATATAGACCAGAGATTGGCAAACTTTTCCTATGAAGAACCTTATAGTAAATTATTTGACTTTCTGGGCCATACATCTCTGTTATGACTACTCAAGTCTGCAAATTGCAGTTCCAAAGCAGCTATAGTTGATATGTAAACAGTGGGCATGGCTGTGTTAAAAAAACTTTATTTACAAAATAGGTGACAGTAGTAGTTTGCTGAATTCTGATATAAACACTTCCTTTTACAAATATATAATATAAATGCGTCTTTTCAAAGACATACATCTATTACTCCTGAGGGATGCCAAAAGGAGAAGACCTGATACAGAAGTAGGCATTTTATCTCTTTTGGAGAATACCACTCACCTTGGGCCATTTATCAGTGCCAACTTTTGTGTCATAACGTGTTTTTCCACCTCTAGCGTCGGTAAATTCCAGATAATCATACCTGTGAAAGCACAATCTCTGTCACTTCCCTTCTCTCACTTTTGATTCATTATTGCTTGGGAAAGAAGAATATGTGAGTCTCACCTTTTTTCAGTTTCACACCTCTCATCAAATTCCACCTCAAAATAGGTTGCCCCTGGGCTAACAAAGACAGACACCTCGTGGCAATTATTTTCATAGTTGTGGGCAGACTCCTTAGTCCATGTATGTAACACTACTGGCTGTTCCTGTTGCCAAGTCTCGACATCCAGCTATGCAAACAAACAAGATAAGAAAGGTTTTCATCACTTTACATCCAGCCATACGCAATAGACTGTGCCGTATCCATGATCTAGACAGCCCCTGACAGTCCTACACAGATCACCACACAGGCTAAAAATATGCCTGACATTCCCATCTACACACACAGAGCATCCTACACTTAGATTCCACAGAACAGACATGCAGTTTCTACTGCACTACAGTGACTCTGATTAGCTTTCATTTTCTAATTATAACAGTACTATTTCTTACAAATCACTATTAGCATGAATTTCCAGTGGGAAAAACACTGAGTTAGGAATTTAAAGACCTAAAGTCCTATTTGGGACTTTAGCAAATCTGAGCCCATCAACTCTCCTTCTTCTTTTGTTTAAGTCTTTGTCTTTTTACCTTTAAAACTGACTTTTTAATATATACCCTTTCTACTCCTATAGTTGTGAGACTCAAAGAAGATAGTGAAAACACTTGGTTCCCTATAAAGATAAGTGAGGGAAAACTTCTTTTAAATACCAACCCATCTTGTGCCTTGCAACATACATTTTCACTTCTAGATTTCACTCTGGTTACTCACTTACATGGTTTTTATATAACTTTACTAGAGACCCAGTGCACAAAAATTTGTGCACTGCGGGGGCGGGGGGTGGTCCCTCAGCCCAGCCTGTGTCCTCTCACAGTCTGGGACCCCTCGGGGGATGACCACCTGCTGGCTTAGGCCCGCTCCCTGGGGGGATTGGGCCTAAGCTGGCAGTCAGACATCCCTCTGGCAGCCCGGAGCCCTCAGGGAATGTCCATTTGCCAGCAGGGAGCAGGCCTAAGTTGCAGTCGACATCCTTAGCGCTGCTGAGGAGGCAGGAGAGGCTCCCACCACCACCGCTGTACTGGCAGCCGTCAGCCTGGCTTGTGGCTGAGCAGAGCTCCCCCTGTTTGCAGGCTGGCCACGGCCCCTTCAGGGTGGGGGTCCCCGCTGGGGTGCCTGGCCAGCCTGGGTGAGGGGCTGATGGCTGTTTGCAGGCTGGCCACAGCCCCCAGCCACCCAAACTCCCAGTGGAGGCAGACTGGAAGCAGATATCTGGGATTTATTTAGCTTCTCTAATTGAAACTTTGTTGCCATGAGTGGAGGCCACAGCTGGCTCAAGGCATGCGGGAAGCTTGGCTTCCTCCATTGCCTGGGCAACCAAGCCTCCTGCTTGCTCCAGCTCCGTGGCTGCCGGCCACCATCTTGGTTGGGTTAATTTGCATATAGTCGCTCTGATTGGCGGGTGGGCGTGGCTTGGGGCATAGCAAAGGTACAGTCAATTAGCATCTTTGTCTTTTATTAGTGTAGACTAGAGGCCCGGTGCACGAAATTCGTGCACTGGGGATGGGTGGGGGGGGTCCCTTAGCCCAGCATGTGACCTCCTACAGTCCGGGACCCCTCCCTTGTTACTGCCCACCTGCTTGCTGCTTCCTACCGCTTGGCTTGCTGCTCCTTAGTGCTGCCACGAAGGCCTTGGGTCTGCTGGGTGCTGGGCCTGTGGGTTTGTGTCTCTGATACCCCCAACAGCCCCAGCACCAAAATGGCGGGCCTTGGGGCTGCTGGGTACAGGTCCCCCGTTGTGTGTTTGTGTCTTCTATCAGGCCCCCAGCAGCCCCAGCACCATCTAAATAACTTAAGGGAAACTTTATTTAGTCTTCTTTTAAAAGCAATCTAGTTTAAAAATGAGTTGCAGTTAAGACAGAACAAAGAACATGGTACCTAAGAGTGAGATAGACTGACAGAGGAGAGGCTGGGCACTGGTCAGGGGCTTACATGCCAACTGTTCTACACCTGGGAAATGATGTAAAATCAGTTTCTTTAGTTTTCTGCTTAATGGTCTTCTCCAGCACTGAGGTCAGAGGAGCCGCCTTCCAGCCCGAAGGCTGCTTCTGAGTCGAAAATTTCGCCATAGGCCTCTGCCTAGGACAGGACCTCTGAACCCCCAGGGTGCATAAACACACAGGGCTTCCATCAGGCTCCGCTGATCCCAGGCCAGGAGGCCTCTCGGCTCCGCTGATCCCGGGGCCCGGAGGCCTCTCGGCTCCGCTGATCCCCGGGCAGTGAGGCCTCTCTGCTCTGCGGCTTCAGGGCTGTTTGGCTTCGCTCTACCGCTTGGAGCCTGAGTATGCAGATTAACCGCCATCTTTTAGCTTCTATAATTGAAAGATTGTATCTTTTGGAGCTGTTGCTTCAGGAGCTCAGAGCCCCACAGCTGCAGGAGGGAACCCTGGTTTCCTCTATCGCTGGGGCAACCAAGCATCCTGTTCTCAGCTGCCTGGCTGCCTGCCACCATCTTGGCTGACAGTTAATTTGCATATACTCACTGATTAGCCAATGAAAAGGGTAGCGGTCATACGCTAATTACCATGTTTCTCTTTTATTAGTGTAGATGTGCTATAAAATTCTGAAGTTAATATATGCACAGCTTTCTCTGTGTCTCCTTTCTAACAATGACCTCACCAAATAAACTCACACTGGCATTTATCCTTATTAGCAAAACCACTGATAAAATATAGGGGGTCTTCTCGACAACATTTATCTGTGTAAACCCGTTCCATACCGTGGTATGCTTCACTAAGCGTGGTCACAACGCTCGTGAGGGAAATACACAGCAGTTTAAGTGCCAACTCAAGTTACCTTATTCAGTCCTCCCTCGGGGTCACTGCAGAGCCTCTTCAACAACTCTGTTAGGGTACTGAATTCTCTCAAGAGTTTGCAGTGGGAAATGTCTAAAGTGCAAAAGTCCAGCAGAAAGATTACCTAAAGGAAGATGAACATAGATAGCACTTAGTGTCCACTGCAGACCCTCCTGCCCTTTACAAATGGCTGCCACTTTGTCTTACCAGTTGTCGAGCTGCCATTGAAAACACTGAATTACATAGTTTTTCTACTATCGTTTTTCCACTATACTGTGACAAAAGGGACTCCAAAATCACTCTTGTGCTTCCCAGAAACTGTTCCACATCTACCAAGACAGAAAAAAAAAATGTGTTATACAGGAGAAATATCACTTGCTTGGTCATCATCAAGGGTAAGCTGTCACAGAAGCTATGAAGGAAATTCCACATCAGAAAGACCAGGAGACCAGGAAGTACTATACAAATGCTTTCCTCGAGGCAAGAAAAGCAATGCAAATCCAGTAAAAGATTCCCTTTAGAGTAAGTAATTCATTTTTGCTTCTTTTCAAAGAGGTGGAGATATTACTTTTGTAAGTGAAATTGCATGGCTGACCGACCCCGTTGCTACTTTCCCTTTGTTCACAATGGGCCATCACTAGGTGTGCCATATCATGGGACAAGCTTTAGGTGGCAGGGCTCAACAGTGTAAGCATTTTTGTCACAGCTGCTGAGACCAAGTTTGATGGAACTAAATTTTCCACATATAATTTCTCAGAACCTGCTAAGTTTCATATAATTTTCTGTGGGTTTATGGGACATGAATCTGAATATTTTCTGTAATCAGCAAAGATCACAGCAGTGCTCACACACCTTAGACTCTAAAGGTTTAAGACTTTCCCTTTTGCGTGACTTAACTAAAACTAGGAAGGCAGACTACTGAAGAGTGTGACATCATCTAGTAGTGCTGTATGACTGCAGAGTGTGACATCATCTAGAAGTGCTATATGACTGCAGAGGCAATGTTTAGGTTGTGCAATGACCCAAGCCTGCAATAAAAAAAACTTAGGCATGCTACCATATTCAGACAGGAAACTTTGGGCAAAAAGATACGCTACCGAATTCTATTTTAAGAAGAGAAAACAACCCAAAGACAAATCCGATTTGTATCAAGAAAAGAAAACCATATGCACATTCAATGAATGAGTACTAAAAAGTGAGAACATGCAGAGTCAAAACCCAAACACCCGTTTTCATGGATTTTGTCTTGAAACTCACATTTTTCAATAAGGTCAATGGCAAGCTCTTTGGCTCCAGGATCTGTGCTCTTCAGCTGCAGGTAGCACCAGGAGAGCAGGCTGCCTTGGACAGACCAGAACAGGGAGAAGAGCACAGAGCCAACCTCCGCTTGGGCCTTGTTGAGCATCAACAGTTCACACTGCAAGGGAGGAGACAAAGAGAAAGTGTTTACAAGGCCATTCACAGAACACAGCCAAGGGCATTTAAGACAGCAGCTGCCACTGGCAAAAAAATTCTAGGGAAATGAGAATGGTCACAAAAGAGCTTTCAACCCAGAAGTGACCAAGAAAGAGGTATTATGACACCTCCTCTTTTGCCCTCAGCTTTTCAGAACCTTTACAAATGGTTTTCACTCCATAAGGTTCCTTCTGCCCCTCAGGAACCTTAACCCACCAATTATCTCGTTTCCCTCTCACATCATCCAGTCCCTTTTCTCTGTGGATCCTCTCCCTGAGCCTTCCGTCAAATCTCTCCCAACTTAGAAAACAATTCTTAGTCCTCTATGGCTTTCTAACCATCATCTTTATTCTCCGGAGTTTCTCTGAAGAATCACCTGACCTCCAGGAATAAACTATTGCATGTAAGAACCACAAGACATGTTCATATCATATCTGTTATGTAACTGCCCCAAACTGGACCTAACTGCCCCTCCATAATACAACAGATAAATTAACTGTGGCACACTCATAAAGGAAACACTGTGCACATGCATGAACATGGATGAGTTTCAAAAATGCCCAAGTGAAGAAAACATGTCACAGACATGTCCCCTCACTCATTTGCAAAAGCTGGCAGATTAGGAGCCAAGGCAGGCTGGGAAATCTGTGTGCTCATTGATGGTCACAGGAATAGAACTATGTTCATACTGTAAATGAGGGTTGAAGGTGAAGGCACAGTGACAGCTCTATTACAAGCTCCTAAAAGCAGAAGGCAAAGACCACAGGGAGCAACCATCAGTTACCTCTCGAGCAGCAACAGAGAGGAGAGTCCTCATGACGGCCAGGACTTCACCAATGTTCGTGTCGGCCAGGTCGCCTTTCTCAGGTAAAAGCAGAAGGCCGCCTGGGTCCCTATCACTGAAAGAACACAAATGAGTCACGACACCTTGTTTCAGGAAGTGGATTTACATGTGTTTTTATCTTAAAAGGTTCCAAAAAGGAACCTAGCAAGACTTCAGTGTCAGTTCAATGGGATGAGATGAATTTGGGTCAGGAAAAAAGCCATGGTCCCTGCTGGGTATGGGGCACTGTCCCAGCACATGTCCTTATGTAAGCACAGGCACATAAATCCTCAAATCCTTAAAAGAGATTCCAAGGAATAAATCTGATGAATAAACCACCTTGACCACCAATAAGAAACACACCTAACCTCATGACTGCTAACTTGACAATCTGGGCTAATCATTCCGTGTCTCAAATGTTCACATGACAGCCCCAGCCTCTTTCATCATCCTTGATACTCCACTCTGAACAGATTTTATAGAGCCCTCTAAGTCTGGCAGCCACACCAAGTATGGTTTGACTTGCAGACAGTAGCTCAGGCTGTTAGTTATCTCCCTCCTTTAAGAGTCTATACCTTCAGCTCTGGCTGGTGTGGCTCAGTTGGCTAGAGCATCATCCTGTACATCGGTCATGGGTTTGATTCAAAGTCAAGGCACATACCCAGGTTGCAAGTTCGATCCCCTCTTAGACAACTGATTGATATTTCTCTCACATCAATGTTTCTCTCTCTCTCTATCTTTCTCTCCCTCAAATCAATAAAAAACATATCTGCACAGCCAGTTGGCCTGGAGGTCAAGTAGTAATTACCTACAACAATCAAAGCTTAACTACAACAAGACTGCGCACAAAGACCACTAGGGGGTGCACCAAGAAAGCATAAAAAATGTGGAAACAAAGAAACAGGACACAGATGTCAGAATTGGAGGATATGGACTCAAAACCACACTTTTAAGGTCTTTCAATAATTTTCTAGAAACTGCCGATAAACTTAATGAGATCTATAAGAAATCTAATGAGACCCTCAATGTTGTGATAAAGAACCAACTAGAAATTAAGCATACACTGACTGAAATAAAGAATATTATACAGACACCCAACAGCAGACCAGAGGAGCGCAAGAATCAAGTCAAAGATTTGAAATGTGAAGAAGCAAAAAACACCCAACCGGAAAAGCAAAATGAAAAAAGAATCCAAAAATACGAAGATACTGTAAGGAGCCTCTGGGACAGCTTCAAGCGTACCAACATCAGAATTATAGGGGTGCCAGAAGATGAGAGAGAGCAAGATATTGAAAACCTATCTGAAGAAATAATGACAGAAAACTTCCCCTACCTGGTGAAAGAAATAGACTTACAGGTCCAGGAAGCGCAGAGAACCCCAAACAAAAGTAATCCAAAGAGGACCACACCAAGACACATCATCATTAAAATGCCAAGAGCAAAAGACAAAGAGAGAATCTTAAAAGCAGCAAGAGAAAGAAACTCAGTTACCTACAAGGGAATACCCATACGACTGTCAGCTGATTTCTCAACAGAAACTTTGCAGGCCAGAAGGGAGTGGCAAGAAATATTCAAAGTGATGAATACCAAGAACCTACAACCAAGATTACTTTACCCAGCAAAGCTATCATTCAGAAGTGAAGGTCAGATAAAGAGCTTCACAGATAAGGAAAAGCTAAAGGAGTTCATCACCACCAAACCAGTATTATATGAAATGCTGAAAGGTATCCTTTAAGAAGAGGAAGAAGAAGAAAAGGGTAAAGATACAAATTGTGAACAACAAATATGCATCTATCAACAAGTGAATCTAAGAATCAAGTGAATAAATAATCTGATGTACAGAATGAACTGGTGATTATAATAGAATCAGGGACATAGAAAGGGAATGGACTGACTATTCTTGTGGGGGAAAGGGGTGTAGGGGATGCAGGAAGAGACTGGACAAAAATCATGCACCTATGGATGAGGACAGTGGGTGGGGAGTGAGGGCGGAGGGTGGGGTGGGAACTGGAAGGAGGGGAGTTATGGGGGGAAAAAGAGGAACAAATGTAATAATCTGAACAATAAAGATTTAATTAAAAAAATAAAAATAAAAAAATAAAAAACATATCCTCTGGTGAGGACTTAAAAAAAAAAAGTCTATAGCCTACAGGCCCATTAGAAATCAAAGCAAGCAAAACTCTCCAAGCCATCCCCTCGAAGCACACTTTTTTTGCTAAGCTACCCTGCTGCAGTTGGTTTTAATGTAATTGGGTTTTTAGACTTCAGTACAGGGCTTCAGTTTTTGTTTTCAAAATTATCTAGAAACTGAAGTATTCAAAAAAATCCTCATTGGGTTCAATTTTAAGTTATCTTATAATGACTGGGACTTAGATTAAGGTCTGGATAAGATTATCATTCTCCCACTACTTCAGTCACTCCTACAACAAGTGGTTTATCACTCAGAAACTTGGCTGAGCAGAGGGATGTAGCTGGTTACTCCAAAAGCACATGAAAGGAAGGGATAGCTAAGGAAACCAACTTTGCAAAGATTTGAAATATTGGACAATTGCAAAGAATTACAAACTTACCTAAAATACGTGCACAGTGAGCGGAAAGTGAGCTGCAGGGATTGCTTATGTTCCTGCTCAGTGACATTTTTCTAGAAAACAAGAAATGGCACATTCAGAAAATCTATTCATTGACATTCCAATGACCTAGAGCAGCATGAATGCACCTGCCCTCTGTTCCCAAGCATGAGGAAAGCCGGGGTCAGCAGACCACATCACGGTGCCCAACTTAGACCTGGCATTGTGCTAAGAGGGAGCAGAACCACCCATCTAAACAGAAGATGGCAATTTACTTTTTGTTCACAGCTAAAGTTATCATCAAGGCTTCCTGCAGGAAAGCTCGTTGTAAATGTTTAAGAAGATGACTTCCAAAAGATGTACACCAGTACTTTTCATCACTGGGCATGCCATTGCAAGAGGAAAGAGCAGGGACAGGGAGCATTTCTTGTGAACTTTGTTTTTAAATAGGATCTAAGCTCTTTCTATATAAGTCAGAACAGCCTATGGTGACAGTTATATAAATCACACCTCCTGATGGGGCTACTAGGCTACACTGGGCTGCTCGGCTAATAGCAATGTCATTCAAGAGGTTATATGTACTCTTTCTATTTTTCTCCGTGGGACACATGCCAGCAAAAAACAAAAACAAAAACAAAATCCTTTGCTTAGCTGCCTGGTAAATACTTCTAATAAACAAGTAGGACTGAGCTTTGCCCACAGTCCAGTGGGTCAGATCTAAAGGTTATAACTCAAAATGTGAAAGCCAGTGTCTCAAGCTGATATGCAAACTTTGCAGACAGTGAAATACAACCAGAGATTCTTCCTCCTCCCTGAAACCGTTCTTAGTCATTTAGCATCAACACAATTCTCTTCTACTCCTAATGCTATGGGGTTCGTTTTTCCTTGTGGCAGGTGTTCCCAACTGGACTGAAGACCTTGGTATCAGAAACCACATTTTACACTTCTGTTCTGTCCTTTATTTCAATAAGCTTTTATGCATCCCACAGAGCACTTTTATTCATTTGTTAATTAGCTGCTGCATATAGAAATGCCTTTTCAGAATGCTGTCTCTAATTTTCCATATCAAACTCTTACCAGTAATCCTATTAGATGCTTGTCTACACAGGCAATAACAAATAATCTATAACCATATCATTTATAAATAATTATTATTGGTTTTATTTTTTTCAATTGTTATTTTGAAAATTTCTTTTCCTGGTTCTACAGCACTGGCGAGGCCTTCTATTACATCATTTTTATCAGGAATATAATCCATACTTTTAACTTATATATGTACCATCATGGTGAAGAGATGGTTCCGCTGGGTCTGTCGATCAGGAAAGAAGATGGCAGCTCCACTGAGAAGGGTATTCCTGACTTCTTGTTTTAGTATTTCCATGGGCACAGAGTCTCCATCCACCCTATCCACCACTGACAAAAATGAACAATGGAATCAGCTTTAATTTATTCCATCTATTCACTTACTATATCTATATCTGCATTAACTAGCCTATAAACTCATTACTCTCCATTTTGCAGTTAATACCAGAGCAAAGAAATATTTCTGTACACACTAGGCAATGTAAGGAAATTATTTTTTGTTTGTTTGTTTACATTTAACTAAAGACCATACATATCAGTTTTAATTTCATTATTTCCCTGTCCTTTTGAGACACAACTTGGCAAAGACTTAAAATAACTTCAGCCCTAGCCGGTTTGGCTCAGTGGATAGAGCATTAACCTGCGAACTGAAAGGTCCCAGGTTCAATTCCGGTCAAGGGCACATGCCCGGGTTGTGGGCTTGATCACAAGTGGGGGACTTGCAGGAGGTGACCAATCCATGATTCTCTCTCATCATGGATGTTTCTCTCTCTCTCCCTCTTCCTTCCTCTCTGAAATCAATAAAAATATATTTTTAAAAAAATAACTTCAGTCAGTCACGTTTTTTATTTTCAATTTATCATTATAATATCTCCCTCAATCTATCAAACTCATCCCAGTAAAGACTAAAAAGTGTGACAATAATTTCTCTCAATATCAGACAACCATATATCAGAAGCCAGAAGGAAGTTATTCATGAGGGAATAAACACTGAACCAAAATAAGATTCAAAAGAGGATCAAAGGAAACTCATTTTCCAACAAAGCAATCCCTTTACTGGGCTTGCATGATCAGAGGACCGCCTGTTCTCCACAGCAAGACTAGCACAGGATCACATTAAAGAAAACCCCAATCCTACCATCACATAAGTGTGTATAGAGCTCCTTGGCGGCCTCCACTGCCCGAGGGCTCTGGCGGGGAGCCTTTGCATCCTCAGAGGCAGCCGTGGAGTCTCTCTGCAGCACCAAGAAGCAGCTCTGAAGGAGCTGCAAAAGCAGGGTTTGGGCACAGATGCATTCTTCCCTCGGGCTACAGAAAGATAAAATACATCAGAGAGCAAAAAGGCAAGTTGCTTTTATTCCCCCCCCCCCTCCCCCCCCCCCAAAAGCCAAACAGTCCACAAAGGACTCTTCTCTAGGCATCAGGCTTGGTGAAAACAATGCCAATCCAGAGGAGTAAAAGGTGGAATGGGAAGAAGACTGTGCTACGTAGAGTCTGCAAATACAGACCCCACCTGACTGCCCACAGTGGGGCCAGGAAATGCATTTTTCATCCTGTTTCCTCATCTGTAAAATGAGGGTACTGCTATAATACTTAAGCTGCTCATCCCACAAGGTTGTAATGATAATCAAATGAGAAAATGTTTGGAAAATACCACCCAAATCACAAATGATTTATTAAAATGTGTAATTTCTATATAATATTACTTTTTGTTATTTCTATATCTAGGTGTTATTTTCCATAAGAACCAAATCTTTAAAATCAGAACAATAAACTAGTGGGAAGTAAAAAAAAAAAAAAAAAAACTTAGAAAAAAAGTCCATTTAGAATAGCAAAACTCAGTGTCTGCAGTGTGTTTTTATATGATTATCACCTTATCACAAACTCTGACCTACTTTTGCTTTAATTTACTGTAAAAATTCCAGAAGATCTCCAAATCAAGACCCGCGAAGTCCAGAAAAGACTTATATTTTAAGCCACTTTCCTTCTGCTGCACCTAAAGACCAGAAAAAAGAAAATTAAAAATGCATATGGAGAAAGACCATAATGGCTCATTTACTTCTCACTGTTAAGGGAAGATGTAGCCACAGGATAAAGTTCCCATATAATGAATGCTTACTTTTTACTACTAAAAAGTCTATGAACAACTTTTTCGGTGTGAAACTTTCTAAAATATGTATATGTGTATGTGGTATGTATATGTACATATGTATGTAAATGTGTACATATATATATGTACTATACCAGGGGTGGGCAAACTTTTTGACTCGAGGGCCACAATGGGTTCTTAAACTGGACCGGAGGGCCGGAACAAAAGCATGGATGGAGTGTTTGTGTGAACTAATATAAATTCAAAGTAGACATCATTACATAAAAGGGTACGGTCTTTTTTTTTTTTTTAGTTTTATTCATTTCAAACGGGCCGTAGTTTGCCCACAGCTGTACTACACACACACACACACACACACACACACACGCACACACTAGTGGCCTGGTGCACGAAATTCGTGCATGGAGTGGGGGGCTTCCCTCAGCCCAGCCTGCACCCTCTCCAATCCCTCACAGGGATCGGGCCTAAACCGGTAGTCGAACATCCCTCTCGCAATCTGGGACCGCTGGCTCCTAACAGCTTACCTGCCTGCCTGCTTGATCACCCCTGCCTCTGCCTGCCTGACTGATTGCCTCTAACCCCTCTGCCTGCCTGCCTGATCGCCCCTAACTGCCCTCCCCTGTTGGCCTGATCTTACCCCCAACTGCCCTCCCCTGCTGGCCTGATCACCCCTAACTGCCTCTGCCTGCCTGATCACCCCTAACTGCCTCTGCCTCGGCCCCCACCATCATGGCTTTGTCCAGAAGGAAGTCGGACATCCGGAAGATGGCCAGTCGACCCGGTCTAATTAGCATATTACCCTTTTATTAGTATAGATCAGACACACACACACACACACACACACACACACCCATGGAGGCTCCCTGATTTCATCAACATCACACCTGAAACATAAATGAGTCTTCACTGGATGATGATTACTGTCCAGGACCACATTACAGTATATTTTGACCCTTCCCTGAATGTAGGTTAACAGACCAATTCTGCTATAAATGCTCCTGCTATTTCTCAGCAACTCTCTCTCATTTGCTATTTCCTGCTGTGATAAGAGAGCTTGAATAACAAAGACCAAACAAACCATATAAATTGAGTTACCAGCGTCTGAGCAGCGCCCTGAAGCAGAATAAAGGTCAAGAGTGGATACTGCTGCCCAGCTGGTATGGCTCAGTGGTTGAGTGTGCACCCATGAACCAAGAGGTTTTCAGATCAATTCCCAGTCAAGGCACATGCCCGGGTGTAGGCTTGATCCCCAGTGGGGGACATGCAGGAGGCAGCCAAATTGATGTTTCTATCTCTCTAACCCTCTCCCTTCCTCTCTTTCTAAAATTAACAAAAACATATTAAAAAGAGTGGACACTGTTGCACACCACATGAGAGAGCATCACTGAATTCCTGAGACAAACTATGTTCTCTATAGTGGTGGCTATAAGAATTAACCTTTGAGTTATTGTGTTTTTATTAGTGACTGTAGAAGTCAGTGTGAAAAATACAATGATTTCAAATTCTGACATTATTTTGGTATTTTTAATAAACAAATAGAATTTACCTACACTTCAGGAATAATTGTCCTTAAAGAAGACATAAATCCTATAAACTTGCTTCAACTCCCCAGTCTGCCATTGGCAACCTTAGCTGGGGATCTTTAAGCTCTGTTTGCATGTCTAGTCTAGGAACCCTCACAATGGTGGCCATAAGCAACTTAGTGTTTCACTGACTGATGCCCTCAATGACCAGTACCTCACTCCCCTTGGCCTTCCAATGTCATCCCAGCATGATGCCTCCCCACTCATTGATACTGCATGGCTTCAGCACAGCCAGGTTCCACTGACTGGTGTTCATTTCCCTGGACACTGTCGTTATTTTCCCAAAGGAGTGAAGTCTAACAACTGAGGAAACACTACCAGGTCATGGGCAAGCTGCTGGATGAACTGAAGGGTCCTAAGGAGCAGTGAGGCCCCGCAGACACTCTCCTCCATGTCCTTTCTGCAGTGAGCACAGATGGCACTCTGTTCTGCTTCTGCTCTTGCAGGCCGGAGGTAGCCACTGATGCTCAAGCCTTGTACTCCCAAGCGCTCTGCTGACTCCTGACGGGTGCAGAGGAACTTCACCATCAAGTACTAGAAAGACAAGAGAGATTTCAGGCGAAGGACTCAAGAGCCCTGGATATTGATGAAAGGGCCATAAGAGCCTTCTTTAGAAGGTGCTCCTATGACTTTAACAATTTATGAGGTACCAGTATGCCTACCACTGGGGACGCATCTATAACAAATAGGGGGGGAAACACACACAATACAAATGCTGAATGAAATCTGGTTTGGGAAAGATCCTAATAAGAGAAATGTCATTATTCCCTCCTCAAAAACAGGATTAAGACAGGATGAATAAGAGAAGTATGTTTGCTCTGTGGCACAGTCTTTTTGAATAGAAATCAGTTATATGCCCTAACAGGTTTGGCTCAGTGGATAGAGCGTCAGCCTGCGGACTCAAGGGTCCCCGGTTCGATTCCGGTCAAGGGCATGTACCTTGGTTGCGGGCACATCCCCAGTAGGGAGTGTGCAGGAGGCAGCTGATCGATGTTTCTCTCTCATCAATGTTTCTAACTCTCTATCCCTCTCCCTTCCTCTCTGTAAAAAATAAATAAAATATATTTTAAAAAAAAGAAAGAAATCAGTTATATGGCAAAAACAGTCCATGAATGCCATGAGGAAGCACCTCAAACTCCCAGCGGATATATGCAACCCATGTGCTGGGGGCCCAGGACACAGCCTTGTTTGCTCAAAGCTAAAGCTATTTTCAAAACCCAACTTCTGTGCAAACTATCTGCTTCTTACAGTGAAAGCTCCTTGGTCAGGGGCCTTTCAGAATCCACTCCTCAAACTGCATAAATATTTACTGAGCATTTACTAAGTGTAAACCCCAAAGGTAGTTCTTATTTCTCTATTTAAGCTTCTAAGACTTACACTAGAGGTTAAAAAAATTAAGTAGCCAGATAATGTCCTAGCTATGGAAACACATCTCTCTTGCATTTATGCCTGTGCACTTGCCATTCTCTCAGCCTGAGATGCCCTTCTCTGCACAACTTATCCTGGCTTAAGATGGTGGCTTAATCAACTTTCCATAGTTAGCATCACACCACCTTTCCTGGAAAGCTTTCCTTAGTGAAATCCAGGTTAGGTAAGATATTTTTCTTCTGGGCTGCAAGAGTCCCCTGTATATCAGCCCATATCACAGTCTCACATACATCTGTGCCTCTCACGAGACCAGTGGTTCTCAACCTTCCTAATGCCGTGACCCTTTAATACAGTTCCTCATGTTGTGGTGACCCCCAACCATAATTATTTTCGTTGCTACTTCATAACTGTAATTTTGCTACTGTTATGAATCGTCATATAAATATCTGATATGCAGGATGTATTTTCATTGTTACAAATTGAACATAATTAAAGCATAGTGATTAATCACAAAAACAATATGTAATTACATATGTGTTTTCTGATGGTCTTAGGCGACCCCTGTGAAAGGGTCATTTGACTCCCAAAGGGGTTGTGACCCACAGGTTGAGAACCGCTTCACTAGACTATAAACTCTTTGAGGGTCATAATCATGTCTGATTCACCACATGGGTTCCAGTGCTGGCACATGGCTGATACACAATAACCACTTGACAAATACAGAATAAAAGGAGGGGAGTGGGCCAATACATGAAGGCCACAACTCAATAATGCTTACTCTGGCAACTCTGCACTGCTGCAGCTTGATCTCTGCTTCATCCCACTCTTCTTCCAGCTCAAACCAGCCAATAGGATCATCCTCTCCAAGATCATCAGGTGAGCAACCGATCCTATAAACACAAGGCAATCACAAACATTTTCATATTCCTAAACCTCTCAAGGGTTCAATGAATAAGACACCATGTAAGTGTCATTTAACTTGTACATATGGCCTGTCAATTAACATATAAGATAGTTTGTGGTAATTTCCACCCCATTTCTCAAACCTTCTCATCCGTGAAATGGGAATTATTATCAGTCCCAAATGTAATCTGAGAACTAAAAAGAACGTTTGCTTCTCTAGATAACTGGTTTATCTGAAGAATGAGACATGAAGTCAAGGCATCTTAGATGAGCTACTCAGGAGTAGGGTACAATGCAACAGCTGGTGTGTGTTTGTGGAAAGAACCAAATGGGAGGCAGGTTCAGTTTTGTTTCCCTGGCTACTGTATGTCTGAGCAGCCCGAGGCTTGGGCCACTAGCAACAACTGAAGGGTAAAAGCTGGGCAGCCTCCAGGTCCTCGAGCTCCAAACATGGAAAACTTCAGCCTGCAGAAGCCTCAGCATTTCCTCCTGTTCCTTAAGAAGTCCTTCCAGGAAAGCAGTGCACCCTGGAGGCTGAAGAAGCACAATTGTATGCCACTTCTTTTTAAAAACCAGATGGCCTGGCTTAGTGGTTGAGCACCGACCTATGAACCAGGAGGTCATGGTTCGATTCCTGGTCAGGGCAAATGCCCGGGTTTTGAGCTAGATACCCAATTGGGGGTATGCAGGAGGCAGCCAATCAATGATTCTCTCTCATCACTGATGTTTCTCTCTCTCTGCCTCTTTCTTCCTCTCTAAAATCAATACAAATATATTTTAAAAATAAAATAAAAACCAGACACTTGAATGGTACTCCTTTCAGGAATTAAATAACCAAGACAAAGAAAAGGCAGTCTTTTCAAGTAATAGTTCTAACTTCAGACTACGTAGCTTGTGATATAGCTAACAAGTTAGCATCGCATGAATATCCTTTATGGACAGAAGAAGCAAGCACAGGATTTACAGCAAGAGGGAAAACACAAAGGATCCAGAGTTGGTTCTGTAACACAGAGAAAAAAATGTTCTCTCTTTTAACATAAATCCTTCTTAGCATAAAGCTTTCACAATATAGTTAGTCCTAAAACCAATGGGATAGCTGGTATTTTGTCTTTGCCCAAAATCCTGTTTCATCAATATTATGTGTTTGAGGATTTTTTAATTTACTCTTTGGAAGGCTCAAGGAAATCTTTGAGATACAGCGAGGTGGCAGGGTGTCAAAGAGCAGAGAGAAGCAACCTTTCTCACTACACCACACAGCAGGCAAGGTGGAGAGAAGCAAGCTGAGTATTAGTAGTTAAGTGTACACAGCAACCAAACAGATGGTCCTGGAGCTGACTGACCATTGTCTGGACAGAGAAAAAAAAAAGCAAAAAGATAGATGCATGTACATTAAAGTTTTGACTTCCAAACTGGAAAGGCACTAATAATATGTAGGCCAACCAAATCAGGATTCCAAAGTAGTTCAGGCTGAACCCAGAGGTAAAATCAGCAAGGGAGTAGCAAACAGGCCTATATTGAGGTTAAAATAAGTCATCCTATATAAGAAGTGAAAGATCTTGTTTGACAAGCAGGTTAAGGAAAAAAGACCTAGTTTAATATGCCCCAAGAGTGAGACATGGCTACTTAAAAACAACTATAATCTCTAATTACTATTCTAAAAGAAAAATATCTTTGAAAAAAAGAGAATATAGGGAGATTTTAGGAGTGAGGAAAATTTGATCATTTTTATTAAGAGGGCAGAATTAAGACCACTGAGTTGAAATCATAAAAGTAGATTTCAACTAAACATATTCCAATTACTGTAGTGTAGTGAATTCTCTATCATTAAAAGTATTCTGCCCTAGCTGGTTTGGCTCAGTGGATAGAGCATCAACCTGTGGACTGAAAGGTCACAGGTTCAATTCCGGTCAAGGGTACATGCGTGGGTTGCAGTCTTGATCCCTAGTAGGGGGCATGCAGGAGACAGCTGATCAATGATTTTCTCTCATCATTGATGCTTCTATCTCTCTCTCCCTCTCCCTTTCTCTCTGAAATCAATAAAAATATTGCCCTGACTGGTTTGGCTCAGTGGATAGAGCGTCGGCCTGAAGACTCAAGGGTCCCTGGTTTGATTCCAGTCAAGGGCATGTACCTTGGTTGCAGGCACATCCCCAGTGGGGGATATGCAGGAGGCAGCTGATCGATGTTTCTAACTCTCTATCCCTCTCCCTTCCTCTCTGTAAAAAATCAATAAAATATTAAAAAATATATATATATATATTTACACAGGTGTGTACTTCTATTTTAAAGTTATCATTTAAATGTCTATATATATATATTTTTTTTTTTTAAAGGAGTATTCTAGAGGCTGAATGACCATTTTTAGGGATACTACCAAAGGAAATTCAGCAAAGAGAGGGAGTTTTTCCAGATTCTTGCTATTCAGAAAGTGGTCTGTGGATGGGAGCATCAGAGTCACCTGGGAGCTTATCAGAAATAAAAGTATTGGGCCGCACCCAGATCTACTGATTTAAAATCCACATTTTCACATAATTCTTGGTGATTCATCTGTACATTAAAGCTTAGTAATACAGTACTGGATGATAAAGGCTTCTGTTAACTCCAGCACCCCATTACCTGTGATATATAGTAGCAAAAACAGCAAGCCTGGGGTTCAGCTTCATGATTTTGAACTTGCAACTAGTAACAAGGGGGCAACACTGCTCAATGACCTCTGCAACTAAATTCAATAGGTCCACTCCTAGACTTGATCTTACTGTTTCCTGGGTAACATTCCGCACCATTGCCCACTCCCTACTTCTCTCAACCTGGCTTCATGATGACACATGCTTAGCTTTCCTGCTTGTCCGGCTGTTTTCTCGTCTCCTTCCCTCTATTGCCCCTTAAATGCTGGTGGGTCTCAGCATGTTGACCTAAGGTTGCTTCTCTTCCTAGCCCCCATACACTTCCAGAATGACCTCTTCTAATTCGTTTAAAGTTATCATTTAAATGTCTATCGTATTTGTACTTTCAGCACAAATGTCTCTTCCAGGCTCCTAACCTATTTATCCAGCTAGCTATCAAATATATCAAAGGCTTCCTAAAATATCAAATTCAAAAGGACCAAAACTAAGCACACCATCTTCCACCACAAACCTATTTTCCCCGAGGTATTTTCTCTTTCATAGAAAGATTCTACCAATGCTCCCATCTTCCCAAGCCAAGACCCTAGAACTCATTGATGCCTAAGCTTTCTTCCCCCTCCTGCTCTACATTCAGTAACTCAACAGGTCCTATTGCTATTAACTTCTAGTTGTCTCTTAAACCAGTCCACATCTCTCCATTGCTGCTCTTGCTGCTCTAGTTGAGATCACCCACACCTCTGGCCTTCTGGTGACAGTGACAGCCTCTTCCATTTCATCCTGCTTCCATGCTTGCTCTCCTCCAATCCACACTGCAGGTGTGTACTTCTAAAACACACACCTGATCTAATTCTTAGATTCCCTCAACAGCACACACTACCCACTCCCTGCCCCACCCACCCCTCCCACTGCTTTAAGGATAAAGTCCAAACCCTGAAACAAAAGCAAAAAGACCTTTAATGACCTGGCCTCTTCCTAGCTCTCCAGGTTCATCGCTGACCATTCTCCACCTCACAGTGTGGGGCCTGTCGGTCCTTGAATATGCCATACTTCACTTCTGAGTTCTCAAATCTGCTCTTATCTTTGTTCAGGACATTCTCCTTCCACTTCTTCAAGTGGCTAATTAACTGTAACTCATCCTTTAGTTCTTAACATAAACATTTCCTACAGGAAGCCTTCCCTAACCAGGTCAGGTGCTCTACTGTGTGCTCCCAGAACACTCTACCTTCTTCTACCTTTTTCATAGAATTGTGATACTACCAGTTTTATCCTTTGCTTCTGAGCTAAACAGGAAGCTCCTCAGAGCAGCAACTGTCAATTTGCTGATTATAGTATCTTCAGTGCCTAGCAACAGGCCTAGCACATAGTAGGTGCTTAATAAATATTTTCAATAAAAGCATGGCTAGAAGGAGGGAGGTTGGGGTATGGTAAATTTCCAAGTAGCTAAATAAGACTGAAGAGCTCAGGTGGCCCACAATTCAGGTGTGTACTATTATCCAGACATCTTGAAAATGTGTGTGCCTGGGGACCAACTTAAGAGTCTGTGAACAAATTAAAATACACATCTTCACATATGCTGTTAGAAGCAATGAATGCTCATGACCACTGAGGGTGGGTAGTGGCACATTTTCTATAAGGACAAGAAAGCATATTTCACCAATAAAAGAATGTATACAATCTTATTAGATTTTTATTCTGTTCCTTACCTGCTCTTTACAAATTGCCTGAATTCCTTAAGTTTCCATTTGTCATATTTTTCAAACCTTTTGAAGTGTTCTTCTGCATGAAATTTATCGGAAGATGAGTTATAGGCAAATATCAACCCACACTGGGCACCAATGCCGCCACGTCGAACCTGGAAACAGAGATCTAGATAAAGTACAGCAGAAGGGCAAAGTTCTGTGGCTGTTTTCTTTCCAAGTAACATGGTTAAATTCAAATAGCTTCAAACAAAATCAAACCAACAAAATGATCTTTCAAATACATTAAGTCCTAGGAGATCCAAGATGGCGGCAGAGTAAGTGAAGTTACCTTCTCCCAGAAACAAATTGGAATTACAACTAAAGTATAAAACAATCAACCTGAATAACCAACTGAGGACTAACTGAACAGAAGTCTTATAACTAAGGACACAGAGAAAATGCTACAATGCAACTGGTAGGAAGGACAGAGATTCAAAAAGGACTGGCCCTGCACCCACACATGGCAGTTGAGAATCCGGAGGAATATCTCAGCTGCAAAGATCTCCCCTGAGGATCAAGGGGTCTCAACCCCAAGCTGGGCTCCCCAGCCCAGAGTACAGAGCCAGGAAGAGGAGCTCCGTAACAACTGGATATGAAAATCAGCAGGGAGTCTGCTAGAAACCCAGGGTCCCTCTTACAGGGCCAGCGTACAAAATTTCATTCTCGGGTACTCATCCAGTGAAAGGATGACTGCTCAGAGCAAACCGGAGTTATTCAGGGAGAGACTGAGTTGTATGGCCTTGGGGAGAGGGCTAGAGGGACAGCTGCCATTGTCTCTGTGCTGAGTCCTTCTCCCACACTGCCCACAGACACCATCTTCCCTAGGGAGATCTACTGGCCCCACCTTCCCAACTCCCTGTGGCCCTGCCCTGCCAAGCTCACACCCTGCCAAGGAATCAGCTAGTTGTGGGCAGCCTGGGCCCACTGCAGTCTTCCTTGGAAAGCTCCTGAGGAGGTCTGGGAAGACTCAGGTCAGAGACACATAGAGAAAGACTGAGACCTGTGACTCTGGGGCCATTTCTCCCCTCCCCCAGCTTGAACACTGCCACACCCCCCATGGGAGATCTACTAGTCCCAATCTCCCACCTCCCTGTGGCCCCCACCCTGCCAAGCTCCTGCACTGCTGAGGAATTAGCTAGCTGCAGGTAGCCTGGGCCCGCTGCAGTCTTTCAAGGGGTGTCAGAGATGCACAGGAAAAGACTGCCCTAGCCGGCTTGGCTCAGTGAATAGAGCATCGGCCTGTGGACTGAAGGGTCCCAGGTTCGATTCTGGCCAAGGGCACATGCCTGGGTTGCGGGTTCGATCCCCAATGGGGGATGTGCAGGAGGCAGCCGATCAATGATTCTCTCTCTCCCTCTCCATTCCTCCCTGAAATCAATAAAGAAATATATATTTAAAAAAAGAAAATAAAATACTGAGTAGTGCGATTCTAGGGCAAAGGCCATTTATTCCCCCAAATACCCTAACCCAGTGTCACTGTTCCTGCAGAGACCTCCCTCCACATGGCCAAATCTTAAATCTGTTTTACCCTGAGGCACTCGACTGGCCTCACCTGATGGCTCCCAGAGACCCTGCCTCACTACAGAGGTCCACAGCCCCCAGCAGAGAATGGCTGGCCTTGGGGTACTCTGAGACTTTGGTTGAGTGGCTGAAGACCCAGCACTGGTGCCAAGTCTGAATCTGCCTGGGGACTTGAAGCTGCCTCATGGAACTTGTGTACCACCAGAGGCTCTTTCAATGGCTGAGCCTAACAGGCACCTGGGAGGTGGGAGCCAGGTCTCAGGGTGCACTGGGCCTTTTGCTGACCTGCCCCAGGCTCAATACCGAGAGAAGCTGGCCTCAGTCATGGCTTGGCCCCTCCCCCACACACCCAGGCCCAGCAGAGGCAACCACCAAACCATAGAACCTTTTGTAGTTCCTAATGGGTAGCTCAGGGCCAGTGACAGAGTCTGACATTGACCTGCACAAGAGTCCCTCCCAAGAGGCACACCCAGAACCAACAAACCCAGTGGTAGCTTCAGACCACATCAGAGCATGACCCAATTAGCTCCACAAGTGGCACACTCAATGGGAGATCTCAGCAGACACCAGACCTTTCTGGGACAAATTTCACTTCGTGGTGTCAGCCCCTGCACAGCAGTTCATACATTGTGGTTGCGGTCAATCCTCATAGTCAGCCAGCCTGAGGGTCAACCCCACCCACAGACAGACCAATAGCAATCAAGACTCAACTACAATAGGAGAGCTCACATAATCCACACAAGGGACATTCCTAGAGCACCTAGCTCAGGTGATCAAGGACACTTCCACTGGGCCCCACAGGACACCTACTACATAAGGCCACCCTACCAAGACTAGGAGACATAACAGATCTACCTAATACATAGAAACAAATACAGAGAGGCAGCCAAAATGGGGAGACAAAGAAACATGCCCCAAATGAAAGAACAGGAGAAATCAAATACATTAAGTCCTGGAAAAGTTAGAAAGCTGCATCCTAAGAAATGATTCCTTACCTTTCTCAATCCTATATTCACACCATTCACAAGCTTAAGAATCTATTCACCTTTGTGTCCCTGCCCTCTGCTACAGGCCTAACATAAAAATCATTCAATGTCCAATGAAAAACAATGACATGGACCTCTGAACTGTAACCCTATTTTTACAAACAGTAGTAATATTGCTTAAAGAAGGTAACAGAAGAGTTACCATAATTCTGATCTGTGTAACTTGGAGGGCAGATTCAGTTGCTGTAGAAAAAATAGTACTGGCTCTGGTTTTTCCAGTCTCTGTGAGAAAACCTGCAAAAAAAGAAAAACTAAAATTAGGATGACTGACACTTATTTATAACCCTAAGAACTAAGATCAACAAAAACAAACCATGTTTTCTGAGGCAGGGGATAACTAGTTCATCTTGGAATTTCATGGAAATTAGGAAAAGATTTCCTCTCAGGACAGATTCAACCCCACTGACAAACCCCTAGGTATCAGACCACTGGCCAGGCACAACTTCCTCAGGGTACAATTGGCTCAATCGTATTGGCAGCCCTGCTCTGAGATTATACAGAAATAAAAAAGTTTATAAAAACTGTGACTTTCATACAAAAGACAAAAGACTGGACAATCAATCATCTTTCTGAGCCATTCCTAAAACAATGACTGATGTTTGACTTGCCTGACAAAGGTAAGCAGGCTTAGAGGCTGAAAGAGGGATTAGATAGCTTTTAGAAGACTGTTGTGAAAGACTTTAAAATGGGAAAAAAAAGATTCCTAGATGTTCTGTGTAGCACACTGTGTTATCTCCACCTTTCATGGTCTCAGGCTATTTTACATTCTGTAAATTGTAGACTAATGACAGTAACGCAAATGACTCCTGTCTACAAAAATAAAACCTGTGTTCTATGGAAATGCAGCTGACTATTCCTTATGAGTAGTGACCATTTTTGTATGTATTTGTAGATTCCTGTCAGCATTCCCACTGGTCTATGTGTATTTTATGAAATCTTTGAACTTTTCGTAACATCTTACTGGTTCCCTCATTAATGACACACATAAAATGTTTGATGTGTTCAATTTATAGTTGTATGAGATCACAGTTTACCCTTTGTGTTGTTAATTATCTACACTAATAAAAGAGAAATATGCAATTGCTGTCACTCCATTACGCCCACCAGCCAATCAGGATGAGTATGCAAATTAACCCAACAAAGATGGCGGTTGATCTGCATATGCAGGTGCGGAGCGAAGACTGAAGATGACTGAAGACTGAAGAGGCTTGGCTTCTCCACTGCAGCCAGAGTAGAGAAGCCAAACCTCGCTGCGGCCCAACCAGAGAAGCCAAGCCTCGTTGCTTCAGCCGGAGAGGAGAAGCCAAGCCTCGCTGCTGCAGCCCAAGCAGAGAAGCCAAGCCTTCTCTGCTGCAGCTGGACCAAAGGCCTGGGTCCCAGGTGCCGGAGGAAAACCGGTGCTGGCAGCCAGGGGAAGGAAGGCCTATTGTGCAAATCTTTGTGCAACGGGCCTCTAGTCCTTTAATAATTCACAAAACTGCCTGCTGCTACACCCAAGGCTGCCTTTCTTTCAAACCTCTGTAAATGCATCTGCTAAAGTCAGCACTAACCAACCATTCTTCCTGGGACTATGAATTGCTCTAGACCCGTGGTCAGCAAACTGCGGTTTGCAAGCCACATGCAGCTCTTTGGCCCCTTGAGTGTGGCTCTTCCTAAGCCTTAGGCATACCCTAATTAAGTTAATAACAATGTACCTACCTATATAGTTTATGTTTAAAAAATTTGGCTCTCAAAAGAAATTTCAATCGTTGTACTGTTGATATTTGGCTCTGTTAACTAATGAGTTTGCCGACCACTGCTCTAGACCATTCTGCCTTATCAAGAGGAAAACACTAAACCAGTTTCATGCTTCTTACTTCATTATATTGAGTTCAGTAAAACAAAAATTTGTGAAGTCAAATTTCCATAAGATAATACGCAAAATTTGTCACCAACACCAAGAAATTTAAATCCAAAGAAACCTTTACTAATTCACCGAGAGTAGCTATTATATAATCTAGTTCTATCAAATAGTAATTCTCAAACAATTTTAAGAAACCATATAGCCATAAAAATCACACAAATTCCACTAAGCAATTAATACTAAAAACTACATCAATTATTGAACTATCACTTTCCCAAGGGTCTGGATGCCTCTATCTTATCAAATCTATTGTAAAGGCTGAAATACTGCCTAGAAATTAACTGATTAGTCAGCACTTTTAGCCTCAAAGTAGCCAAAGCAATACTTTAAGTCAAAAGAATCAGGCTCTTTTTATCTATTTTTTAAAATATCTATTTTTTTATTAATTTCAGAGAAGGAGGGAGAGATAGAAACATCACTGATGAGAGAGAACCAGTGACTGACTGCCTCCTGCACACCCCCTACTGGGGATTGAGCCACAACCTGGGCATGTGCCATGACTGGGAATTGAACTGTGACCTCCTGGTTCATAGATCGATGCTCAACCACTGAGCCACATCGGCTGGGCAATCAGGCTCTTTTTAAATAACACTGCCACCAAATACACATGTAAGCACAAGAAGGAAGGAAGAAAGGGAGAGAAGGAGGGAGGGAGGTAAAATGAAACCTTTCTGCTTCCTTTTATTGGTAAAAAACAAAAGAAAACACAGCTCATGTGTGTAATTGTGATATTTTAAGGCAACATTTGTTTTGAAACCATGCACCCTTACTCAATTTACAATCTTAAAATGCCAAGGGGGAAAATAACCAATCACAGATTTAAAGAATTTAATAAATCTACCCCTTCAGTTATATTGGCAGCACCCTGCATTCCTTTAAAATACCAGACTGTGGCGTTGGCTCCCAGGAAAGTCAGCCCTCTAAGTGCCAATGTTGGGGTCCTCAGGCTCTCTGTGCAGCAAGTGGCACTAGTCCAGACCTGATAGTTCTCGCAGCTGGGGAGTTTACAGCGTACCAGGAAAAGGGCTTTCCCCCCTCTAAGAGGAAGAAACAAATCACTCCTCAAAACCTAGCAGTTCTGGCTGAGAGGACTTTCCCCTGTCCCACCTGTGTCCTCCGGTTCAGCTTTGGTAGTACAGCAAGACCAAAACCTACTGGAGTTACAAGACCCAGATAGTGATGGCTGTTGAGCAAGCGGCCAGGAGAAACTGAGTCTCCTCCCCATACCATTCACATCCCACACACACAACAAAAATAATAAATCCACAAACTACTACTAGTTCACAAAACCCATCCATCCCAGGGAGAAGAGGTACATGGATAGGACACAGGGAGAATAACAAAGTATTCAAATCAGACCAGGCATAGCGCTGGCAAACGCTTCTGATAGCTACAGAAAAAAACATGGTTCTTGCAAACTTAGAATAGCGTTAGAAATGCACATACTGATTTTTAAGACAACGAGAGTACTCTGTATAATATAATGAATAAATGTCCTTATAAATTTGTTTAAACTCACAGAATATGCAAAGAGCCTTTGGCAGAGTGGTCTGGTCTTGCCTTTCCTGGATGGGGGAGGGGGAGAGGGGAAAAGGAAAAGAGCTGCCACGGCCTCCTCCCAACCCTATCTTGGATTCAGGTGATTCAGCGGCCTGTGGTGGCCTTCAGTATCACAGGAAATGGATGCAGTGAAGAAAATGTCTTTGCAGAGGTTGAGCTGCTCAGGAAGGAAGACTGTCTACTGCAAGAGTCTATTGCTTAAGACTACCAAGTAGAGGAGGTGCAACGGGGAAAAGCACGTTTTCCCAGAGGTCTTTACTTCATTGGTACTAAGAATGAATATAGGCCCGGCCAGCACGGCTCAGTGATTGAGCGTCAACCTATAAACCAAGAGGTCACGGTTCAATTTCCGGTCAGGGCACATGCCTGGGTTGTGGGCTCGATCCCCAGGGTGAGGCATGCAGGAGGCGGCTGATCAATGATTCTCTCTATCCCTCTCCCTTCTTATCTAGAATCAATAAAAATATTTTTTTAAAAGAATGAATACAGGAAACAGAACAGAGAAGAGGGGACATAGAGAATGTGTGAGATCTGTGTTGCTGTGAGGAAAGCAAAGGACAAACCAAATTCAAAGCAGTAAGGCCAATTCCTTTCAATTTTTCACAATTGCTAGAACATTCCACTTCCTTTACTGAATTAGCAATAATCAAAGCAGAAAAATGACTAGAAAGGGGACATATGCAGGAGACTAACTGGCTGGCCAACCAGATGGACGAGGAAGAGACTCACAAACACCCCGCTGGATGAGGAAAAGAGCTACCGCAACAGTGAAGAGAACATCAGTGATTATCATGCTGACACTAGGGAAGGAGTGAGGCTTGCTTCCCACACATCAAATGCCAGACTGGCCAGACTGAAAATACCCTCTTCTTAAATTATGTTTTCAGCTCTACAGTGCTGCTGATCCACTGAGTTTCTTAAACTTTAAGATAACATAATGAACAATCTGAACTTTGAAAAGGTAACTTTTTATATTCCAAGAGAGAGAGTCCTTGCTTTCCACAGGCTCTCAAATACTTTGTTTACAGGTGACTGACACCTAGCAGATTGTAGTGCTGTAGTAAAGAAGCCACACCAATGGTTCTGGGACCACTGTCAATCTGAAGGGCAACGTGACGTGATGACTGCGTATCCTGAAAATCTCAGTCCAGCCTGCGATTTCACAAAGCTGTCTCTAGTGAGCTCACTGTGGTTCTTTCCATTCACTGGAAACAGATCCACCACTCACCATCCCTCGTCCATGGTTCAACAAGGAGGTTTTCAGGTCCCGACTTCTCTTCTTTTCCTTTGACATCACAGGCCTGCAAAGTCAACTGGAGAGGCTTACCTGATCACAGGGAAGAGAGAGAGTGCATTAAGCCAGTGCTATGAGGAAATGAAAGCTATTTAAAATATATTTTTTAAATATGTCCCGTAGAAAGGGGACATATGCAGGAGACTAACTGGCACACTGAAGGCCACCACAGGCCGCTGAATCACCTGAATCCCCACCAGGGGAAAGGGAGTACCTGTGGCCACCCAGATTGCTGACTAAAAATTTACCCATTAAAAGTTAAAACAGCCGAAACCGGTTTGGCTCAGTGGATAGAGCGTCGGCCTGCGGACTGAAAGGTCCCAGGTTCGATTCCGGTCAAGGGCATGTACCTGGGTTGCGGGCACATCCCCACTAGGAGATGTGCAGGAGGCGGCTGATCGATGTTTCTCTCTCATCGATGTTTCTAACTCTCTATCTCTCTCCCTTCCTCTCTGTAAAAAATCAATAAAATATATTAAAAAAATAAATAAATAAATAAAAAATATAAATAAAAGTTAAAACAGCCCTAGCCGGTTTGGCTCAGTGGATAGAGCGTCAGCCTGCGAACTGAAAGGTCCCAGGTTCGATTCCGGTCAAGGGCACATGCCCGGGTTGTGGGCTCGATCCCTAGGGGGGGACTTTCGGGAGGCAGCCAATCCATGATTTTCTCTCATCATGGATGTTTCTGTCTCTTTCTCCCTCTTCCTTCCTCTCTGAAATAAAAATATTTTTTTTAAAAAAAAGTTAAAACAGAGAAGTAATATTAGACAACAGTTGATATCATCTTCTGTGCTTTTCTAGAAGACAAAATACAGCTTATCTCCCTAAGTGAGTTTAAGAAGAGCTCTCTAGAATAACCACTATTCAGAAACAAAGCAAACTGTAGGATAGAGATTAATACATAGATTCAATATATTTGGAGGTGGGAACATTCCCAAAATACTATTTTGGAGCCAATAATTACTTTTTATTGTGATTGCATTTAAAAATATAAATAATGTCTTAGGGGTTTGAGTCTTATTACTTTAAAACACCTCCAGACAAATTTTTAAAGTTCTAAGAATTGTAAAAATCAACATTTCCTATGATGATCTGAAAACTTTCCCTTTTTCCTTTGTTTTAATAATATAATGAATACCCATGAACCTCTA
Source organism: Myotis yumanensis (assembly GCF_028538775.1). Lineage (NCBI taxonomy): Eukaryota > Metazoa > Chordata > Mammalia > Chiroptera > Vespertilionidae > Myotis > Myotis yumanensis. The sequence goes on along the minus strand of NW_027223767.1, from coordinate 16,444,531 downwards.
ACCCAATCCAGAATTAGAACATTACCAATAACGAACATTCCCTGCCCCTCCCCCTCAGTAGTCCTCCCTATCCAGTGCTCCCTGCCCAAATGACTGCTTATCTGAATATAAGCAGTATATTCCAGACACTATGTATCCCTCCCATCCAGCCATACTGCTACGGGCCCCCCCACCCCTCCAAAAAATGACCTTTCCAAATTTAGGAGAAAACCTGAATTTATAAGGCATCAATTGTCTGACTTCAAAAACTAAACATAAAATAAATTAACTGATATTAAGGCAAAGGTACAAATACCATAGTGGATATATCATAATAATGCCTCTATTACTGAAGAGAATGGGATCAAATCTGTACTTTGTGGACAGAAACTTTAACACAAGAGGCTGAATGGCAAGTAAGTTGTTCCTCACATGCCAACTGTAGTCATTTGGGAGTAGCTGTATGGGCTTTCCTGTTGAGAAGGATTAGGAGGCCCCATCCTGGGCAAATAGAAAAGTGTAAGATGGATTGCCCAGGAGGGGAAAGCGGTGGCAGGCATGTACGTATGTCCATATATGTCCTCCAATCAGCTATCATAGGGATGCATTCTAAGACAAGGATCCTTTGCATTGTGTCAGGGCTAGTTCCCTCCCTCTTGCAGGTGAGAGGTACTCAAACTTCCCAACCTTCTTGGCCTACACAATGAGACACTCCTGTACTTCACCAAAGATGGCTATGACCAAATGGCTACCAAGCCTGAGTGATTAGGCCAGTAAATCCTGGAAGTACAGCCTAGTGGATACTCAGATCCTCTTCTGCTGATGCTGCCATCAATAAACCAACATCCCCCTTCTTCCTCCCAACCCCAGTGAAAGAAGGTATATTTATCTAGGAATTGTGGTATATCTATAACAACTCAGTGTACAAACTACCCAAAAAGATAAGAATATGCCAGAAATTCCCACATGGACAATGGTTTTATGATTTGTCCATCATGCCTATGGCACTCCTTACCATATTTAAGGAGTAGGTTCTGCCTGACTGATGCCATGGATGAGATGAGGGACGAGGCATCATAGTGTGTGTCCAGGTGGTCTGTGACAGTACACAGAGAGCTCAGCACTTTAGCAACACTTCCTCTTGCTAGTGCAAAAGCCAGGAGAGTCAGCTCCACATCTGGGGTAGAACAGCAGCTATAAACAAAGAGCAAAACACTTCACTTCTTAACAACATGAGAAAATCCAAGTAAGCTCAAACCCCATGTGAATTTCACCTGAAGTAAAGTCAACCTGCCATGTGCTTCCAATACGTTTACCAGAAATACTTTTTCAAAATCCTTAAGATAAACGAAAGAAAAACTAAACCAATCCAGAGAATCAGATAATCAAATCCTCACTTCTGTAACCTTAATCTGTAAACATTAAATAATACTAATGTCAAACTTTACAAATCAAAAATAAATAAATCAAACATAAATAAGCAACTGCAATAAGCCCCTGCTATTAAGAAGGCTTGGGTAGCCCAGACGGTGTGGCTTAGTGATTGAACCTGTGAACCTGGAGGTCATGGTTCGATTCCCGGTTAGGACACAGGCCCAGGTTGCAGGCTCAGTCCCCAGTGTGGGGCATGCAGGAGGCAGTTGATCAATGATTCCCTTTCATCATTGATGTTTCTTTTTTTTTTTTTTTTTTTAAATATATCTTATTGATTTTTTACAGAGAGGAAGGGAAAGAGATAGAGAGTTAGAAACATCGATGAGAGAGAAACATCGGATCAGCTGCCTCCTGCACATCTCCTACTGGGGATGTGCCCGCAACCCAGGTACATGCCCTTGACCGGAATCGAACCTGGGACCCTTGAGTCCGCAGGCTGACGCTCTCTCCACTGAGCCAAACCGGTTTCAGCATCATCATTGATGTTTCTTTCTTTTTTTTTTTTTTTTTTAATATATTTTATTGATTTTTTACAGAGAGGAAGGGAGAGGGATAGTGAGTTAGAAACATCGATCAGCTGCCTCCTGCACACTCCCCACTGGGGATGTGCCCACAACCAAGGTACATGCCCTTGACCGGAATCGAACCTGGGACCTTTCAGTCCGCAGGCCAATGCTCTATCCACTGAGCCAAACCGGTTTTGGCCATCATTGATGTTTCTATCTCTCTCTCCCTCTCCCTTCCTTGCTCTGAAATCAATAAAAACATATTTTTAAAAACAAAGGCTTGGGTAATTATTTGGGTTGGCAAGAGAGGTAAGAGTTTATTTCTTCAAGCACCAAAAACCTATTTTAGATTAACTGCACATCACATTATTCTGCCTTTTTCAAACACATGACCAAGAAACTTTAAAAACTATCCAGATGGCCCAGGGCCTGGTTTTCTTTCTAATATAGTAATGTCACTATATCAGAGCTAAATGTTCCTACCCTAAGTGATCCCCACTATCAAGGTGTCCTTTCCCAGTTTTATAGACAGTCAGGCTTCTTAGATCTGTGCATAGAGTAAGCAGTTCTGAGTAAGGCCACAGGCTGGGGAATGTACATGAACTGAGAAGTTTTGTACTTTGTACTTTGGGACATCTGTTCTAGCTGAATCAGAGGACTACTCCCTCTTTACCCCCAATTCCTAAGGTCAGGTGATATTGCCAGATAATAAAATTTATACCAAAAAGGAAACATTTTTAATGCAGATCTTATACATTTTTAGAAATTTAACAAGCATATATATACCTTCTATTTCCCACAAATCCCACCCCATCAACCTTGACTTTACCTAGTTATCCTTATGAGGAAGCTGTCCACTTCTTCCAGAACGTTGGGAGACAGGAAAGTTGAGCCATCCGTAGATCCCGGTGAAAGGGACAGTGGAGGCATGTGCTGCAGTGCCTTCCTAGAAGGGTAAAATGTAAAATCAGGACAAACCCAGGCAAAAAAATAAATTTAACAGTGTATCAGACAAAAAAGAAATCATCAGAAAGCTTGTCTCGATAAGTCCCTTATAAACAAACAAAACATGAGATAATCATGTTTCCCCAGTCATCATGGTGCTAAGTAGTTAAATAAGGTTTCTTTCTATACATACAATATTAATACTTCATTGCTTCTGAAGCTGGTTGTTTTACCTTATAGGTTATTACTGGGTCTTTTTGCTCTAGCAGTTTTTAAAAAGAAGATTTTCAAAGGTGCTCTACATTTAAATATAAATAAGTATAGTGGTCTTGAAAAGATTTCATTCATTAGTGAAAAGGGCCCCCCTTGGAACCTGGAGTCCAAAGACCTAGATTCAAATTGATCCATCACTGCCTGGTCATGTACTCAGGGAAGATCACAATATCCTTATCTATAAAATGGGGATAATTTTTACAGATACATTTCATAATATGCCTGTAATACTATACAGCATCTGAAAGTGCTTTATCAACATAAAGTGCTATATAAATGTGAGCAACTGTTACCCAAAGGATAATAGGAATGGCATGTGTGATTGCTTCACAGGACTGGAGTTGCAGGCATAAACGCGAAACAACAGGGCATCTGGGGCTGAGCTGCTGACTAGGTCTCCATGATCAATGATCAATGGTTGCTCAGTGACAGTCCCTAATGGGTTAGAGAAGAACGAGTATACCTTGAAGTAACTAGAAAGCAGAGAGAGTAACTTACTGAGTATTGCGCAGCACTGTCTGGACAAAGGCTGGATTTGTCTCCATGGAAGCCGTCACCAGAGATGTCAGCAGGGACCAATACCATATTGCAGAAGCATCTGAGACCGAGACCCCAGACTTCTTAACTCTCTGAAAGCCAACAGCCCTCAGACCATGAATTCTAGTGTCACATCCATCACTAAGACAACGCTTTATGTTAATCTGAACATCTGTCAAGAACAAACAACAAATTTAGTATTGGATTAGCTTCTTTAGTTCAGCAAAGCTAGGCTCCCAACTAAAAAAACAGCAAAACAGTATTCATATTTCAAATATAAAATTCTGAAGCTACACCTTGATGTCAGAAATAAATAATGTATACAATGAGCTAGTATATAATAAACTTGTCAAAAAAGCATTGACCAATCTAAGGAATCATAGGAATAATGTATAAGATTAAGAATGGCCTGCCCTGGCTGGGTTGCTCAGTTGGTTGGCGCATCATCCTGTACACCAAGAAGGTTGGGGGTTTGATCCCCAGTCAGGATGCCTACAGGAGGCAACTGATCGATACTTATCTTTCACATTGATGTTTCTTTCCCTTCCCCTCTCTCTAAAAATCAATAAAAACATCCTCAGGTGAGGATTAAAAAAAATTAAAGGGGGCTTAAATCTTTTCATCACAAAGCTTCATTGGAATTTATGAGTCCTAAAAATTAACACAAACAGCATTTTAAAAATCCTAATTAAATACATAGTAAGAAAATTTATAGAATTTTTTTCTAGAGTTCTGAAACTTGGATTTAGTTACAAAGCAGTAGCTAGGTCATAGCAGTTGTAAGAATTTATTTTTAATAATCAGGTCCAAATAAACGACATAGGCATGACCTACTTTTAAGAGCTGTCATTAAATTGCTTATTTGGGTTGGAGAGGAGAAGGTCAGAGTTAAAAAGGACACAACTTAGAGAAAAGACGACCACAGTGTAAGACAGGAAGCTTCTACTCCACAAGTATAACTACTTCTTTGCCTAGCGGTGAGACACAAAGACTCTACCTCCCTAGGCCTCAGTTCCTTTGGGCAAAGTAAGAACACTTCTTTTGGCCCAGGAAAGCTTTAGAAGAAATGAGACAAAACATGAAGCATTCCAGTTGCCTGAATGAAATAAGCCTGGAAAGAAATCACAGAATTGTGATTATTTCCAAAATGCTATATGTGAAGCAAGATTTTAAGAGTACAAAAATGGAAACAACCTAAATGTCCAAGAATAAGAGGGGAGGTTAAAATTAAGGCATATTTGTACAACACTAAAGGTATGCATGACTACATGATATGACATGTTAAAAAATTACAAAAGAGCAAGTACAGATGTCACTATTTTTGTTAAAAGACATGTAGAGACAGATGTAAATATATGTACACAACCTTTTTTTTTTTAAATGTGTGTGTACATATACACACATCATACACAAATACAAGAAAAGGTCTGAAAGGATCCACCCCAATGAATTCACAGTGACAATATCCCTGGGTAATGGGATTTTGAGTAATTTTTGTTTATCTATATTTTTCTAATTTTCAGTAAGAAAACAAGAATAAAATATTTTTAATTTAGAAAGGCTTTAGCCTTAGCTGGTTTGGCTCAGTGGATAGAGCATTGGTGGTGGGCTGAAGAGTCCCAGGTTCAATTCTGGTCAAGGGCACATGCCCGGGTTGTGGGCTTGATCCCCAGTAGGGGGCATGCAGGAGGCAGCTGATTGATAATTCTCTATCATCATTGATGTTTCTCTCTCCCTCTCCCTTCTTCTCTGAAATCAATAAAAATATATTTTTTTAAAATAGTGAATACATAAATAAATAAGGCTCTACTGCCCTGGCTGGGTGGCTCAGTTGGTTAGAGCAGTGGTTGGCAAACTCATTAGTCAACAGAGCCAAATATCAACAGTACAACGATTGAAATTTCTTTTGAGAGCCAAATTTTTTAAACTTAAACTATATAGGTAGGTACATTGTTATTAACTTAATTAGGGTTCTCCTAAGGCTTAGGAAGAGCCACACTCAAGAGGCCAAAGAGCCGCATGTGGCTCGCGAGCTGCAGTTTGCCGACCACTGGGTTAGAGCATCATGCCATACACGGAAAGGATGTGGATTTGATTCCCAGTCAGGGCACATTCCTAGGTTGCAGGTTCACTCCCCGATCGGGAAGAGTATGGGAGGCAACCAATCTCTCTCTCTCTCTCCCCCTTCTCCTCCTTCTCTTTTTCTCTCTCTCTCCTCTCTCTCTCTCAAATAAATAAAAATTAAAACGGTTTTACCTCTTTTCTATACTTTTAAAAACACTAAACAGGTGAAATCATTTCTTGTGCATCATGAGAAGCATATCAAATCTTCAAAGAAAAACTAAAAGCTTTGCCACCTCAGAGGCCTTTGTGCTAAAAAAGATTACAGTGGGGCCTTGACTTACGAGTGTCTCGACTAACGAGTTTTTCGAGATACGAGCCGTCTCTCAGCCGATTTTTTGCTTTGAGTTGCAAGCTAAAATTCGGGTTACGAGCCAGCTTCAGATACCCCACCGCTAGTTGGCACAGCGAACGTCACAGTGAACCCCACAACATCAGCCCAGCATCATGTGTCTCACTCGTTCACTTTTTGATTTGACATACGAGTAATTTGAGTTACGAGCTCCGTCACGGAACAAATTAAACTCCTAAGTCAAGGCCCCACTGTACTTCCTTCCTCCTTCCCAATCCCCTTAGTTAGAAGGGCAAGATGCTTCTTGGTTTACTCACAGAGCTGACTAATGTTAGCATTTTCCAGCAGTGTCACATAGCCAGTGACATTGCTGGGAATGTGCACGTCACGGACTTCCTGAAGATCGCTGGCATTCCTTCCCACTGCTACTGTCACCTGCTGCGGCATGTAGCTCTGGTCAGTGGAAGCCACTGCAATGGATAGGTGCCTAAGTACCACATCTGGCTTCATTTTTAAACTGGAAAAAATGGAGAACAGAAACAACAAATGTTTACATAAGTCAAGAATTGGCAGGTTCCACAAGTCTCATCTCCAAGACCTTATATTTGAAATTCCCAAAGACTGATTTTCCTAAAACCAACTTATTTGAAATGCTGGCTATTAGTTTCGAAGTTCTTATGGCTTTCCCAAATCTCTAAAATTCATTTATCTTCAAGATTAACCTTATATTTCCTTTTAAGCTATTAGTACAGGCAGGAAAATACAATATAAACATTCTGATAAAATCCTTTTACCTGGCAAAGAAGCAAATTCTAAACTGTATCCAAAGAACTAAGCATATGTCCTCATCTACACATTAGATGGCTAAAGATCATATGTACCCTCTATGACAAGACATGATAATTATTTCTATTTCCACCAACTGAAATTAGCCCATTCTCTGAAGGGATAGATGAAAATTTACATAGCAGCTTCAGAACTTCTAGAAATATCAATTTCACTCAGGGATTCCTGACTACCCTCTTCCTCTTCTAAACTAGCCAACTGAGTTGATACTAATTGTTTTTAATGTTCAGAAAAAAAATCTTAAAAAGTGAAATCACATCTGATATATGAAAAGTACTTGCCCATTATACCATTTTCCTGAGAAAGTAGTGAAAAAAATCTGAAATCAGTATCATAAAATATTAGTCAAATGCTATTTTCTCCCTTAAAATATCAAGCAAAGAAATTATCTATGTTTATGACCATGTGAACCAAGTTACATATTACCTGATGCTTTTACTTGATTCTTAAAGCACCTTCATAAATAATCACAATAAGAAAAACACAAGGCAATTAAGTAGAAAATATTTTAAAATTAAAAAAAAATTTTAATGCACTGATGGGATAAGAGAAAGAAAGCAGGTAATTTTCTTGAACTTTCACTCAAAAATTGGTATCATACCACCCACCGAATCCAGTGTGAGCGGGCACTGCCATCTGACTGCCAGTAAGATGATGTTTCTCCATTTGTCATCTTGTCAATGTCTGTAGGGTTGGAGGATGTTTCTATATAAGCATAGCACTTTGCTATTGACTTGAGCTTATCCATCTCTGGGCTTCCAGTTAGATCTCCAGGGCTTTCTGCAAGAAAAACCAGATTTTATCATAGGACATCTCTTTCACAAAGGCAGGGGAGAAAAGGAGGAATCATTTAAAAATATACATATATATATATATCTCCTTATTGATTTCAGAGAGGAAGGAAGAGGGAGAGAAATAGAAACATCAATGATGAGAGAGAATCATTGACCAGCTGCCTCTTGGGGATCGAGCCCACAACCTGGGCATGTGCCCTTGGCCAGAATCGAACTTGGGATCCTTCAGTCCGAAGGCCAATGCCCTATCCACTGAGCCAAACTGGCTAGGGCAAAAGGAATCATTTAAAGTACCCAGCCCCTTTCCCCAGCTGCCAGTATGTGCTTGGTCCTTCCGAGGGAGTTAAGGCCAAGTTGGGGTGAGGCCCTCACTTCATCCAGTGCTCGCCCAACACTTGCCCACACCATGGCCTCCCGTCAGAGCTCGCCGGCTTCTACTCTGACCTCATCCTGCATCATGATGAGGTGACGATGTAAATGTTGAACCTTTCTGACCAGGCTTGTTTGCAAAGGCTCTAACCAATGTCAACACTGGGAACCTCATGTGCAGTGTGGGGGTCCTGCTCCTCCACCACTGCTGCCTCAGCTGAGGAGAAGAAAGTGGAGGCAAAGAAAGAAGAATATGAGGAGTGTGATGATGACATGGGCTTTGGTCTTTTTGACTACAACTCTTTTGTGACACGTGCAATAAAAAGCTGAACACTGGGAGGGGAAATCTAACAGAAATATGCTTGGCACTTGGCCCTAGAAAAAAAAAAGTTCCTTAAAATCTCCTTCCAAAGAACCCATACAAATCAGAAATTGGCCAAGGACCGCTCCATGAGCTCATTATAGCACAATACTTAAATCACTGATGTATCTGCAAAACCATGCCAAGAGAAGAAAATGGTATTTTATAATTTAATTTACATTTCTTTAATTATGAGTGAAACTTTTTAAGCTACTTGTTTATAAGACATTTGTTTTTCTCAGTATGAGCTGGTCCTACCCTTCTCTACTTTCTACTGGGTCATAAGTCTTCTTATCAATTTACATTATTTCACATACATTATATAATGTATATATACACATACATATAGATGATATATACTGAGTGTATACTGTGAGCTGGGTACTCTTCCATACATGTTTTATGTATTAATCCATTTTGGAGATGAGGAAACTAAGGCCCAAAGAGTTAAGTAATTTGCCCAAGATCAGTGTTAGTAAAAAACTGAATCTGTCACATATTCTTCTTTTTTTATTATTTATTGTTGAAAGTATTACATATGTCTCCTTTTCTCCCCATTGACCTCTCCCAGCCCACCCCCATCCCGTCATAATATTCTTGTGCCCTAGAATGTCATTTGTCTTTTCACTCTGCTTACATTTTTTGCCATACAGAAATTTAAATTTGCATATAGTCTAATTTCTTAATCTTTTATTTTGTAGTTTCTGAGTTTCCTGCACTGCTTAGAAAGTGTTTTCCATGTCAGGGTTTTTATAAATTGGAACTATTTCCTTCTAATACTCTTAAAGTTTTCTTTTTAATTGAATTTTTTTATCCCTCTGAAATTTAGTGAATAAAATATGTTAAGATTCTAGTTATTTTTTCTCCAGTAGCTAACCAGTTGTCCTAACCCCACATGTTGAGTCATTCATCTTGCCACCTGATCTGTAATACTGACTACTAGTATATCTGGTACTACATTCCCACAGGTACTGAACTCTATCAAGTTCCACAGACCTGTCTATTCACATTATCAACTTTTGTTGCCATCACTAAGTGAGTCTATAGTGGCTTCCCTCATTTATTCAACAGCTACTCCTAGAGTAGCAATTAAGTGGCAAGCACAGTTCCAGGTGCCATGGGTAATGAAGTGAACAAGACAAACTGCAAGTAAATAATAATGCTAAAACTTCAGATGATGTTAAGTGCCATTCAGACCACTAGACCTGCAAAAGTAATAGTGACCAGAAGAAGAGGAAAGGGCTCCATGAAGTCCCATCTGAGCAGATGCCTAAATGATAAGAAACCAGTGTGTTAAAAAGGAAGGAAGGAAAGAAGGAAGGGAGGGAGGGAAGGAGGGAGGGAGGGAGAAGGGGAGGGAAAAGGAAGAAAGAGTGAGCAGATGACATTCTTATGTGACAAACTGGTCACTATGACATTTTAACAAATAACGGCAGGGAGAAGGGTGGCTCATCTGTTACTAAATACTACATTTGAAAGAAAGGATGATAGAATTTTCAGGACACCCCATTCACACACACATGTACCTTTTTCTTTTTGTACCAGTTCATCCAGAGACTCCTTCAGAACAGAAGCCCTCATGGTGCACATGTTATTGCAGTGGTCCAACATGGGGTAGGGGATGACCACACTAGAGAGCCGATTGCGATGCAAAAAGCGCAGGATCATTGACGAGTGAACGCCCAGGCCTTCCTTGGACTCGGAAAAAATGTCTATGAAACCTAAACAAACAAAACCCATCTTTAGTGTCTTCAGGAGCCACCACAACAGTTTCCACACCCCTGCCTGGTGGCCTACCTACAATGGCTGGACTAAAAGCAGCCATTGAGAATCTGCACTGAGCCCTTGCAGGTGTGGCTTACCCGAGTTGCAGGTCCCATCCCCGCACTAGGGCACATGCAGGAGGCAACCAATGGTTGTGTATCTCTCCCATTGATGTTTCCCTCTCCCTTCCTCCCTCCCTCTCTTCCAGTCCCTCTAAAAATCAGTAGAAAGAATATCCTCAGGTGAGGATTAACAACAACAAAATTCACTGATATTTTCAGCTTTAATCATTTAAAAATCTGAACAAGTTTTTAAGAAATAAACCAATGGTAATCTCAATTTAAAAATTAATTTCATTTGAGTTTAATAGAATTTTAGAAGACTTAGAAGAATAATGATTCTTTGTTTCAACACAAACTTCAAAAAATTATAAGTAGTTAAATACTAACTAGAAATTTTTAAAAGTTTTGCATATAGAATATGGGCCAGGAATAGCTTACTGCATTAGCGAGCAAAAGCATAACAGCTTTAATACTAAGCTAAATAAGACAATGGTAATAATACAACCACTACTCTGACCACAATGTCTGATGGCATTTTATAGTTTATCAGGTACTTCCACACACATTATCTCACTCGGTCCTCACAGTGAGGTTGGGGGAGGGACAGGAAGACACCAAAATTACTGGTATCCTTGTTATGCAACTGAGGACAACGAGGTTCAGGTGACACCAAGAAAACAAAAAAGGGTAGGACTGGGAATACCCCTTTACACTGTCTCCAGTGCTCCTTCCACCACTACAGTTTTCTCTTTCCCATGTGACTCCTCTGGACGCTCCGCCATCTGTCCTTCCCTCTGGCCACTGTACAGGCTCTGACTTCAACATCTCCCGTTCATACACCTGCCCAGATTTTCTAAGTAGCTCCCCTCACCAGCCTTTGTCTGACATTAACCCAGGTAATCATATAAAAACACAAAACAGACCATCTCTACTCCTGTTTAAAAGCCTTTCTTGATTCCCCATAACCTACAATAAGAGGCCTTGAACTGAGGTGCCCAGAAACCAAAAGAATGTTAGGGCCAAGTGAAGAGATGATAAACATGACGGCTTTGCCTGGAGCTCAGATACCTTGTAGATCTGAGGGGTTTTCTTTTCTTTTTTTATTTTCTAGTAAATCATAACATACATAGCAAAAAGTACCTATAATTGTATCACTTAATGAGCTTCCACAAACTAAACACACCCAGGTAAGCAGCACCCAGAGCAAAACTCTAGAAGTCTGTAGGAGAAATTGTTTTTAAGTGTAAAACAAACAGATATGTTAGAGTGGATGAAACATGAGGCTGAGGAGAAATTTTGCACTTGAAGCAGCTCATTTTGATTATGACCCTACACAACCCTGAAGACACTGGTTTGACCTCCCAAGCAAGACTCAGAGTCCATGCCATCCCTTGCCCTCCTTTTACCATTTTCTTTTCTTAGCAGATTCCCACAGTAATGCCCAAACCTCACATTATGACCCTGCTGATGCTGCACTGATTTCCCAGAACCCATGAGAAAAAACAGACTGATTCTTGTAATGAGAAATATTTTTTCATATGTTGAAATAAGCAATCGATTCAGTAAAGGTGCTGTTTCTCATTTAAATTCTAAGCACTCCCCTGGCTGGTGTGGCTCAGTTAGTTGAGTATCGTCCTGTGCACCGAGAGGCCCTGTTGGATTCCAGGTCAGGGCACATGTCCTGCTTGCAGGTTCCATCCCTAGTAGGGGGCATGAGGGAGGCAGTCAATTGATGTTTTTCTCTCTCCCTCCCTCTTCCTCTTTGACTGGAAATCAATAAAAACATATTTTTTAAATATATTTTATTGATTTTTTACAGAGAGAAAGGGAGGATAGAGAGCTAGAAACATCGATCAGCTGCCTCCTGCACACCCCCTACTGGGGATGTGCCTGCAACCAAGGTACATGCCCTTGACCGGAATCGAACATGGGACCCTTCAGTCTGCAGGTCGATGCTCTATCCACTGAGCCAAACTGGTTAGGGCAAAACATATTAAAAAAAAAAAAAAATCTAGCTGTAACCGGTTTGGCTCACTGGATGGAGTGTCGGTCTGCGGACTGAAGGGTCCCGGGTTCGATTCTGGTCAAGGGCATGTACCTTGGTTGCGGGCACATCCCCAGTGGGGGGTGTGCAGGAGGCAGCTGATCGATGTTTCTCTCTCATCGATGTTTCTAACTCTCTATCCCTCTTCCTTCCTCTCTGTAAAGAAATCAATAAAATAAAAAATAAAAAAATCTAAGCACCAGTACAATAAGATACAAAAGGAACAAGTTTCAGTCTGGATTTGAAAAAGAGACTCGGAAACTGAAATCCTACCAAAGAGGTGACTCAGCTTACTAAGGTTTGTCCAAGATTGTGATAAAATAATTCTTTTAAGTTGGGTACTGACAGAACATTGTGAGTAGAAAGTCCTAAGCCTTGGATCTGGAGCCCCAATTTTTCTAACCTAATCTCCCCTCTCCCCACAGTCACCTTAGAGCAAAGTACACAAAGTGTCATCTGTTGGTGGGTTCCCTGGTCTCCCCTTCCTTCTCTCTCCTCCCAAAATATCTCTTTGGGGTGTTCAAATGAAGTTCCTGATGCTGTCACAAGCTAGTAATGCAAAAGTGTGAATAATATGTAAATGCCAAGATATAAGGTAGCTAAACATAACTCAAAACATAATTTTAATTGCCATGAGAGTAGGAAAAAGTTAATATGTAAGGCTTCCTATAAAAATTATACAATTAAATTTTATAAAAATTATATAATTAAAGACAATTTAAGGAAGAATGGAAATATGCATTCTTCGGTGGAATACAGAAACCACCCTTCCCTTGCTTAATACATCATCAGCAGTAAGCCAGAGGTCAAGGGCAATCAGATTTACAATTATGTATCTATCAAATCTTTCTCCATTGCTGCCTAGCTTGGCTCTATACTAAGTATTATGACTCCAAGGGCACAAAGCAGGAAAACTTCTTAGGTTAGATAATCAGAGCCTAAAAGGATGGTGTGTAAAGTTTTTTCCCCCCTTTCAAATTTGTTTTCTCACTGGGGAAATAAAGGTAATTTTATTATGATGATTCCGTCTTCTGAGCCCCCAAAAGAAACCATACAAAACCAAAGTTTTTCCATATGTACAATGTAGAAAAAATATTGCTTAATTTCAAGCTATTTTTATTCTTACTTAAAGTTCAGGGTGAAAGCTTTCTAAAAAAAAACACTGAGTGCCTACCATGTGCCAAATTATGTACTAAATGTGAGGACACAGCAGAAATAAAAGGTCCCTACCCTCACAGAGCTCACAGTATAAGAGTGAACATAGGCATTTAACAAATAAGTAATTACTTAGCTAATCACAATGCTACTATGTTGCAAAAAAGAAATGCAGGATGCTAGGAGAAAGTACAATAGGGGCCAGGAAAGGCTTCAACAGAGTGAAATAAAGAGACCCGCTAAGAGCGGTAGTCTCATGACAGAGGTTCATAAAAACGGTAGAACTGCTCAACCATCACTGTGTTGGGGGACAAAAGAAATGATTACATTGAACAGAAGTAGTTCAGATCATATGCCTTATGAAGTACCTTTATTTCACAGTGCCCACAAGCTTGCCTAATTACAACCCATAATACTGCAAAGTTCATTTTGGCTCAGAGAGAGTGCCCTTAGGCATTAGGCACTCAGATGAAGGCCTTATACCTGGAACAAGAGAACAAGCTTGAAGTTGTCTGATGATGTGACTCAGCTCCCCCTGAAGATTAGCTCCACTGGAATTCTTGAGGGCCTCCAACATGCTCTCAGCATCAACTGTCCCATCACCTTCAGCATCAAATTGGGCAAAGGCCTACAAAAAAGAGATGCAAGAAAATCAAGCTCCAAATTTTGAAAAGAAAAAAAAACTTAAAACAAATTTTTAAAAAATTTTCATTGATTTGAGAAACATCAATTTGTTGTTCCACTTATTTATGCATTCATTGGTTGCTTCTTATATGTGCCCTGACCAGAGATTGAACCCATAGTCTTGGTATTTCGAGACAATGTTCTAACCAACTGAACTACCCACTAGGGCCTACAATTCTTAAGGTCAATCATTTTTGTTGTTGCTGTGGGGCAATTCCATATATGTCATTCAAAGAACAAATAAATTCAGGACAGTAATTCACTGTGCTTTGCAGATATATGTATTTAAGTATTACTACATGTATATACAATTTTATCATCTCATCTCTATTTCAAGAGAGTACTCCCAAATAATTTCAGAAGAAAGCAACCAATACAAAATTTTTCACCTGGTTACAAAGTGCTAAATACAAAGCTAGAATGAGAAAGAATTGGCTTAGAGTAACACCTCAGCTAAGCTGGGCCTTTGCTTTTATTTTTTTTTTATTTACTTATTTTTAAAAATATATTTTATTGATTTTCTACAGAGAGGAAGGGAGAGGGATAGAGTTAGAAACATTGATGGGAGAGAAACATCGATCAGCTGCCTCCTGCACACCTCCTACTGGGGATGTGCCCGCAACCCAGGTACATGCCCTTGACCAGAATCGTACCTGGGACCTTTCAGTCCGCAGGCCGATACTCTATCCACGGAGCCAAACCTGTTAGGGCAAGGGCCTTTCGTTTTAAACACTCTTCTGACATATCTACTTCACAGTCCTGTTTTCACTGACCTTTAGCCATAATCTAACTTGCTCTTTACCCATGTTAGGGCCATCTGAGGAACTGAGTACAGCATGGGATTTGGTTTGAATCCTGCTCTGTCACTACCTGGCTATGTGACTTTATACATATTTCTTTACCTCCATAAGCCTCAGCTTCTTGATCTGAAATATCACCAAACTCACAGGCTGCTGCCTGGATTAAGTAACAGGTGAATAGAGCCAAAAGTGAAAGCACAGCAGCATTGCAAGTGTTTCCCTTCTCCTGTCTAGTCTACAACGTTACCCCCTCCATTGCTTCTGACCCCATTCCCTCTTATATCCTATAAGACTTTCCTCATTTGGTAACTGCCCCTATTCCCAGATCTCAAATCCTCCCTCATCAGTGGCTTCTTTCCTTCTGCTCATACACTCACTCACAGACATCCCTCACCAGGAAATACTTCAGGAGTCTCCTACCCTCTTTTCTAAGCAATCCCCTCTCTTCCTTAAAACTCCTCCTCCTTTTCCTTATTTTTCTCCTTCATGAAATACGAAAATGTCCTACTGAGGTTTCAAACTAATACAAATACCCCTATTCCATCACAGACCTCTGAACAATGCAATGTGTAATAGGGACATGTACAACCCCTTGAATTGGGGTCCAAAAACCAAGGACATAAATGCAGGACGGGGGACAGAGATTGGAAGCAACATGTGAGAAGGTTCTTGGCATTCTTTTTGCCTCTACTCAAGGTGATAAGATTATCCAAAAAGTTAGTAGGGTTAAAGACTTTACTAATCCTATATAATAAAAGAGAAACATGTAAATTGACCATCCCTCCACTACGCTCACCAGCCAATCAGGCGTGGGTATACAAATTAACCTGACAAAGATGGCAGGTTAATTTGCATGCACAGGCGCCGGGCAGAGAGCAGAGCGGGAGAGCCGGCGGAGAGCGGAGGGGCTTGGGGAACTTGGCTCCTGAAGCCGCCAGACGGAGAGCAGAGAGGAAGAGCTGGCGGCTTGGAGGACTTGGCAGAGTGGGAGGCCGTGGGACGGAGACAGAGCAGGAAGGGAAAACCAAGAGCGCGGGGAGCACCAGGAATTCTGGGAATAGTAGTTCTGGTGGCAGCCCCAGGACTGGAAGCAGAAGCCCAGAGCGCAGAGAGCACCAGGAATGCTGGGAATCGTAGTTCTGGTGGCAGACAGATCTCCTAGACCAGTGATGGCAAACCTTTTGAGCTCGGTGTGTCAGCATTTTGAAAAACCCTAACTTAACTCTGGTGCCGTGTCACATATAGAAATTTTTTGATATTTGCAACCATAGTAAAACAAAGACTTATATTTTTGATATTTATTTTATATATTTAAATGCCATTTAACAAAGAAAAATCAACCAAAAAAATGAGTTCGTGTGTCACCTCTGACACGCGTGTCATAGGTTCGCCATCACTGTCCTAGACACTAGAACAAAGTGAGCCTGGAGCAAGTTACTGTTGCGGTAGGGGATGGAGGGAAAGCAAAGGTGAGAGACATAAGTAAAATCAGTGTCTAGGAAAAATTGAAGGGAAGATATCCTAAAAGTTCCAGAAATCTCCACCCATGAAGCAAAGAAAAAAATTGCCTCTATTATTCTGTGAGCAACAAACCAAACTGAGTTGGGGTCTCAGACAATTCACTCATATGATTGCAAAGACAGACAGAAACTCCTGGATTGGAGAGGGCTCCCCTGAGGGCTCCCAGATTGGAGAGGGCGCAGGTCAGGCTGAGAAACCCCCACATCCCCCAGTGCACGAATGTCATGCACTGGGCCTCTAGTCTAGGTATAATGTTCTAAAGGATAGAAGATATCCTATTCTTTTCTGATTAGACCAAATCAAAGAGCCTGAGTTAGTTTGGAAGCTACACACCAAAAGAAGAGTTACAGGCCAGTTGTTTTGTAGAGCATTTCTCAACTTGGGCTGTGTGATGCTTCCTCATGATTAGATTCAGGTTATGCATTCTAACCAGGAGTACCACAGAAGTGACCCTGTGATCTTCTTGGTACATAGTATCAGGAGTTGATCTGTTCCATTACCATTGAAGTTACTTTTAATGACTTGGTTAAGATAGTGTCTGCCAGGTTTCTGCATTTTAAAATAGCTATTTTGGGGAGTTCATTTGAGATCTTGCTCTCTGGCATATGTTGTCATTTTAGCTCAAATAAACTCTTAAAATCCTCATAGAACAAGCTTGCAAACAGCAGATTACCCACCCCTCGTCTGGCCTATGAACCTGAGTCAGGCTCCTTAGGGGCCCATCCATCCATTTTTCCATCAGAAACCAGGGGTGAGGCCACGTAGGTGTTCTGCATGTGTGTAGGTTGCAGTGAACTCCTCGGATGGTGGAGGGGCAACCCCGCAGTGGAGCAGAGTGGCTCTGTTTGTGCCACTCTGAGAGGAGCGTGGGGTACCTTTAGTCCCCCACTTTTAAATGAGTAGACAGCCCAAGACCACTAGCCATTTGAGGAAGTGATTAATATGAAACAGAAAAAACAACTCGGAGAAAGAAAGGACTATTCAAGGATAAGAAAAGAACTATCATTAATATCTTCAGAGAAATATTTTTAAAGATATTTTTAATGCCAGCTTTACTGAGGTTTAATACAGTGAGTTTTAGTAAATTCTGTGTAGCCACCACAACCACTAATAAAAAAGGATATTACAACCATGAAATAACAAAATACTAATATTAAAAACAGGCTATTCAGAAAAATTTTAAGGCTCTTGAAAATTAAAATATCAAGGCAAAATAAAAATATTGACAGATTTTGGAAGACAATCCTTATTAGGCTGGAAGGCAGAGTTAACTAAAGTGCCCCAAAAGTAGAGTAAAAAAGACAAAATGATGGAAACTGAAAAAGAAAAGAAGAAAAACCAATCCAGGACATCCAACATCCAAATAATGAGCTCCAGAAAAAGGGTACACAAAAAACAGAGAGGAGGAAATCACAATTGTTATGGTTCAAGATGATTTCCCCATACAAGGGACAAGAGTTCTGAGACTAAAGAGGCTGAATACGCTGCACAACGGATTAAAGCACATCATAATGAAATTTCATAACACTGAGAGGAGAGGAAAGAGAAGTCCCTACCTTCAGGAGAAGATGCAGTTCCAAGTAAAAGGCTAAGAATCAGAATGGGACTGATTCAGCAGTTACACTGGAAGCCAGAAGGCAAGGGGAGCAGGACCTTCAACATTCTCAGGGACTCTCCTAACCCAGAAGTCATACTCAGCCCAATACCATCAACTGTGCAAGAGAATAAAAACATTCCTACACAAAAAAGAACTACTTAACACTCCCTTGTTCAGAAAGCTACTAGACGAGGATGTGGCCATTTGAAGGAATACACCAAGAAAGAGGAAGAATGGGATCCGACCAAGAGAAAATGAATCCCCAGATAATGGAGATTCTAAGATGCTACCTGCACAGAAGACCTAGAGAATACCAAGTTTACCAGTAGATTGAAGCAGATCAGAAGGCACTAGGAAACAGGCTTTGAGAACATGAACTGATAGAATACCCATGTAACTGAACATATTGAATGTTTGTAAGAGATTTAGAAAATCTGGGGTTAAATTAATGGTAAAAGACAAAAATATTAAGTAAAAGAAAAGTACCAATTTAATGGTTAACTCCAAAGAAAATGTGTAGTAAAGGAAACGTAACCATGGAATAATACACGGCCAAGCTATGAATAAAATTTCTATAATAATGAACATATCAAGAGTGATCTAAAAAAACTGAAACAAGGGAGGACAAGAGATGTGCACGTATGGACAAGGACAGGAAGGTGAAAGACAACTAAAGTCTCATAGTCTACAGTAGGAATACAATGGATATAACCTAAACCTAAAAACTCATAAAGAATATAAACACAGTCAGACTAAAAGGAAATCTGGATTAGAGTATGATGTCAGATTTACTGCTTACTCTGAGACCTGGGACAAGACTCTGGGCCTCTCTGAATCTCAATTCCTCTTTCCACCCGACCTTTCTTCATAGCTTATCGTGAGGATCCAAAAGCTTAGCAAAGAAGACTATGCCTAGTAAACCGCACGGAGCTGTTGTTACAATCTAGCTAGAAGCCGTTATTGCTCTGTAGAGAAGAGATGGAAGAGTGGGCTGGCTGACTGCAGATTTGCATCCATTTGCCTTGGTCGGAGGGCAGCATGAGACAGGACATAGGCCATTCCTATTGAACCTCCTTGACCACTACTGAGATCAAGACCATGGTACATACATGAGAATGTGCCAAAATCATCACAGACCAGAATTGTGTGCCCAGATCAGCAGAATGCAATGCAGCGGGCATAGGCTGCACGCTAGTTCAACTTGGGAGAAACACGCTCCATCAGAAGTCCAAAGACCTGGATCTGGTCCCAGTTCTGCTACTTATTGTCTGAGAGGACCACTATCCATTTAAGGCCTAGTTCACTCATCTGTAAGACTGTCTCACATCCCATGTCTAAGTGAAATAGTAAAAGGATTCTCACATAGAAGGAATAAACAATCTAGTGTAAAACAAAAATAGAGAAAAATAACACTACTAACAGCAACATTTATTGAGCATTAAGCATGTGCCAGGCACTGTTCTAGGTGCTTCACATGAACTAATTCATAATCCTCACATCAACTAGGTAAGGTAGATAGTATTATTATGCTCGTTTTATGGGTGAGGCAACTAAAACACGAAGTGGTCATGTAAGTCAATCAAGGTGACATGGCTTGAGGGTGGAACTAGGATTTGTCCACAAGCAGGTTGACTCCAGGGCCCAATTCTCAAGCTCAATCTAAAGAACAGTAGAATAGGTAGACTTATAAAGCAGCAAACTTGCTGACACCATTAATAGGCTAACTACAGGTGTCCAGGATATTACAGAAGGGAATCCCTTTATGGGGGAAGGGAGACAGGTTGTATGCAATGGTTACTAAGGTCCTAGCCAACTCAGACTCTAGATTAGGTGCCAAACAAGTATCATCCCCGCGATCTACCATGTTCTCTCTCACCTAAGAAGGTACAGCACATGCTGTACCTTTCTTCCTTTGCCTGGAAAATTCTTCCAGCCTCTCAAGTTTTGGTTTGGTGAAGCCTTTCTCAAACTCCATTCTACTATTAAATGCTTCTCTGTGGTCCTTTTTTTAAAACGTTGTTTTAGCTTATTTGTTTGTTTGCTTATTTATTTACTAGAGGCCCGGTGCACAAAAATTTGTGCACTCAGCAGGGGTGGGGGGGGGGGGGGGGCGGCCCTCAGCCGGGCCTGTGCCCTCTCCCAGTCTGGGACCCC
Source organism: Myotis yumanensis (assembly GCF_028538775.1). NCBI lineage: Eukaryota > Metazoa > Chordata > Mammalia > Chiroptera > Vespertilionidae > Myotis > Myotis yumanensis. Next base: position 16,424,293 of record NW_027223767.1, on the reverse strand, counting down.
TCGGGGGATGACCACCTGCTGGCTTAGGCCCGCTCCCTGGGGGATTGGGCCTAAGCTGGCAGTCAGACATCCCTCTGGCAGCCCGGCAGCCCTCGGGGGATGTCCACTTGCCAGCGGAGAGCAGGCCTAAGCTGCAGTCGGACATCCTTAGCACTGCTGAGGAGGCGGGAGAGGCTCCCACCACCACTGCTGTACTGGCAGCCGTCAGCCTGGCTTGTGGCTGAGCAGAGCTCCCCCTGTGGGAGCGTACTGACCACCAGGGGACAGTTCCTGCATTGAGCGTCTGCCCCCTGGTGGTCAGTGTGTGTCATAGTGACCAGTCATTCCCAGTCGTTGTGCTGTTAGGGTCAATTTGCATATTACCCTTTTATTATATAGGATTTTAAAATATATTTTTATTTATTTCAGAGAGGAAAGGGGAGGTAGAGACAGATAGAAACATCAATGATGAGAGAGAATCACTGATTGACTGCCTGCTGCACACCTCCTACTGGGGCTCAAGCCTGCAACCCAGGCATGTGCCCTTGACCGGAATCGAACCCAGGACTCTTCAGTCCGCAGGCCGACGCTCTATCCACTGAGCCAAACCAGCTAGAGCTAATTTATTTGAGAGAGAAAGAGAAAGAGACACACAGAGAGTGACATCGATTTTGTTGTTCCACTTATCTATGCATTCATCGGTTGATTCTTGTATGTTTGCTGACCACGATCAAACCCACAACCTTAGTACATAGGGATGATGCTCTAACCAACTGAGCTATTCGGCCAGGGCTTCTCTATAGTGCTTGAAAGTGGAAAGGGCTTAGGATGGACAAAAGGGAAGAGAAAGAGAACAAAGGACAAAATGCCCACATGTATGGGAAGCAGTGAATGGACCTAGATGCTTAAAGAATACTGGGAGATAAGCATGGAAAGACTTAAATGTTAGACTAACATTTGACACTGAAGTTTCTAAAGCAAGACAGTACATGATGAAGTGGCATTTTGGAAATCACTTAAAGGCAAAAGAGATATGACCTTTCCTCCACAGCTCTCTTGGATCATGAATTGCTCCACAAGAAGCCAATACCATCAACCTCCTCACAGCAAAGCACTCAGAGCCAAAATCACCCAAGATCTTTCTCTTCTAAACTGCCGCATCACCCGTAATGGCCATCACTCACTGAAGACTTCCTGTGTATTGGATATTACAGGCTCCTGGCTAGGGGGGGACTCAGAGCCTCGCTGCAGAACAAGACCAGACAACCAGACAGTGTGCTCTAAGTGCCAAGTGACCTGTATAGAAGAGAAAACAAAAAGCCTAAAGGGTGGGGCTGGAAACACCATTATACAGAAGCCATCTGAATCCCGCCACAAGAAAGGCTTGGTCCTGGTCAGGTGACAGTACCAAGACAGGGAATCTTGAAGAACTGAGAAAAGCAAGGTCCACACACAGGACAAGGAAGGGATCCCACTGGCTAGAGCACAGGACTTGTGCAGGAAACAGAGATAGATGAGGTCAGACAGGGGAATAGGCCAGCCTGTGGGCTCCCCCTTATTCAGAGGATCCCCCGTGGGCTGCGAGCTGAGGATAAGCCATGCTTGTAGCCTGCTTCATCTTTATGGTGCATATACACGCCTCTCACACTCTGTGTCTTGAAGGGGTAGAGAATTACAACTGTATTATATTTGCATGGTTCTGGGGCTCAGAGCCATTTTAAATTAGTTGATTAATACTTCCAATATGGTAACACCAAAATAGTATTGTTCTCCAAATTTCCTCTAAACCCAATAGTGACTAAGAGCCTTTTAAAATTTTCACTAATATCTGTTTCCTCCAACATCAAGAAATATCTTTTTTTTAAATATATTTTTATTGATTTCAGAGAGGAAGGGAGAGGGAGAGAGAGAAACACCAATGATGAGGTAGGATCATTGAACTGACTGCATCCTGCACACCCCACACTGGGGATCGAGCCTGCAACCGGGCATGTGCCATAACCTGGAATCAAACTGTGACCTCCTGGTTCATAAGTTGACACTCAACCACTGGGCTATGCAGCTGGCCTCTTTTTATTATTATTATTATTATTATTATTATTATCATTATTATTATTATTATTATTGTTAATCCTCACCTGAGAATATTTTTTCCATTGATTTTTAGAGAAAGTGAAAGGGAGGGAGAGAAAGAGAAAGTGACAGAAAGAGGGAAATGATGGGGCGGGGGAGAGAGAGGAGAGACAGACACATTGATTGGTTGCCTCCTGCACACACCCTGACTGGGGTGGGGGACTGAACCTGCAACCCATCTGTTTGTGGGCCTACACTCCAACCATTGAGCAACACCAGCCAGGGAAAGAAATATCTTATTAAAAGGTTGCAGATTGAATATAAAATACAAGTTTGGAGATGAAGACTGCACCATATTCAATCTCTTAGATGAAACTGGGGGCACTATGGGTAGAAACACTTACTGAGTGCTGGCTATGCACCAGGACTGTGCTAAGACAATAAATAAATGAATAAAAATGGTCCTTCCATCAGGGTTTACAATCCAATGAATTTCACAAAGCAGGCACCAAAACTAATATGACAAATTAATAAAATAAGACCTACTCATATTAAATTCCTACCTTAAAGCCATCTGCTATCAGCCTGTGTTGAGCACTTTTTTCTGCTCTACATGATTTTCTGGAAGCATATAATATTAAGAGCACAAATATTTAATCTCTAATCTCTGATGTCAAATAAGAATTTAATTTTAACTGTTTCTCTTCTACATATGAGTCAATTAAATATTGCTTCCTGTGAGCAAACCAGAGTATTTCTCCATGGACCACACCCACCATGAGAAAAGAAAGGTGTGTTGTACTATAAAATGATAACATCTCAGACTCTGGGCCATACAGCAACTCCTTTAGGACACCACCTTAAGCAATTATGGTCAGAAACGTGAAGGCAAGACAGCTGTGTGGACATGGAGAGCAATGCAAATTAGTGGCCAAGAAAAAACACCAACATGTAAACCTTGGAAACTTTTAGCTATTTAATAGTAAATAATGTACACCAATGATAACCTGCTCTATGGTGCTAGCTCTTATAAATTGAATGAAGAGAAATAATTCATCATTTTAGTTGCTATTATAAAGATATTTTATTATTTCACAAAAACCCTTAAACTTTTATTAGAATATCACAATACATTTTCAGAAGCTTACTTGAGGAATTAACTAAGACACAAAAATGTGTACTTAATCAAGTCAAAAGACAGACTTGTTTTTAAAGCAGAGAATCAAATGCATGGCTTATATTTACTTATTTTTATATTACTAATATAATACTCCCTTATTTATAGACAGGACTACCAACCACAATGAGATGATCCCAATCACTAGGTATTATTATTATTATTATTATTAATAATTTTGATCCTCACTGGAAGCTATGTTTTATTGCTTGTAGAAAGAGAGGAAGGGAGGAAAGGAGGGAGGGAGAGGGAGAGAGAGAGACATCAATATCGGTTGCCTCCCCTATGCACCCTGACCAGGAATTGAACCTGCAACCTAAGTATGTGCTCTGATTGGGAATCGAACCCGCAACCTTTTAGTGTATGGAGACAACGCTCCAACAGGCTGAGCCACCCGGCCAGGACCCAATCATTAAGTGTTTAAACTTTGGCTAAGCCTTCACTTTGAGTCAGAACCACTCTCTTCAAATAACCAGTGCTAACCAATGAGAGTCATGAAATTGTAGTAACAACCTAGGCCCCAACTCTCCCACCCAAATCTGCCATAATCGCCTCCTAACTGATCTGCTTGGGTCCACTCTGACCCCACTCTGGTTCTCCCACAAGGCACCCACAACTAGCATGGCACTTTATTTAAAACTCCCCTGTTTCCAAACTCCTATTTAACGAGGATGCAAAAAACTCCCACAATCTGGTCCCTGCCTACTTCTCTAACCTTGTTCTCCTCCTGCTGCATTCTATGATCTAGCCCAGTGGTCGGCAAACTCATTAGTCAACAGAGCCAAATATCAACAGTACAACGATTGAAATTTCTTTTGAGAGCCAAATTTTTTAAACTTAAACTCTATAGGTAGGTACATTGTTATTAACTTAATTAGGGTACTCCTAAGGCTTAGGAAGAGCCACACTCAAGGGGCCAAAGAGCCGCATGTGGCTCGCGAACCGCAGTTTGCCAACCACGGATCTAGCCACATGAATAAAAGACTGCTGTTATAACCTAATATCTATTTTCTTCCTCAGTAATTAAATTCTGAGTTTTAGCTGAATATGTGGGAAAGGAATAAGGATCTTTCCCAGCCTCCCTTGCAGCTATGTGGCTGGATTTGGGTCAATGGGATATGAGCCATGCCCTTAGAGAAGAAGTATGGCCCTTTCCCTTTCCTGCTGGTTGGAATGTGGAAACTAAAAGCTGAAGGAGTCATTTGGATCACTAGGTAGAAAGTGTCTGGTGGAGGATGACAGCACAACAAGATGGATAGAGACAGGTCTGATAGCTGTGAAACTGCCAAACCTGGACTTTTACATAAGAAGCTTCTTTACTGTTTAAAGCACTGTTGCACTGGGTTTTCTGTCCCTGAGGCAGTTTTACCTAACCCTAATATATGATACCATTCTGCCATATTCTCCATTCTCTGGACTCTGGAGTCATGCATGTGATTCCCACTGCCTGGAACACTGCTAACACCTCCTGCACCGTCTGCTTTCATCCTTCAAATCTGAGCTGAAATGTTACTCTCTCAGGTAAGTATTCCTTGACTCCGTAGATGAGGTTAAATATTCTTGCTATTTTTCCCTTACACCTTCCCTTGGGTAATCCTCGCCATGCCTATAATTGCTGGGTTAATGTGAATCTCGGTATTACATACTCTTTAAGGACAAATATCTGCTTTGCTCACTGTCATCCAAGTGTTTGGCACTCGGTATATGCCCAACAAATATTTGTTCAATAAACAAATGAATAATGTCATAGCCCTTGCATAATTTCTGGACCACACCTTGAGTACTTCCTGGCCTTACATTACAGGACTCCTGTAAACTTCACCTGTAGTTCTATTCCTGTCTAACAATCTCACAATGTAAACACTATTTCTCTACTCTCTCTCTTGGATAATTCTGAAATGTGTCAACTCCTTCAACAGATCCACACAGCTCTTTCTTGCACAGTTTCACTTTCTTATAATGTACCTAAGACTAGGGTGGAAAGAATTATGGATATTCTTGGAATTTTAAAAAAATGGAACAGCAATTTTAAGAAGAACAAAGTTGAAAGTATCATGCTATCTGATATCAAACTATATTACAATGTTATAGTAATCAAAACATCCTGGTACTAGCATAAAAACAGACACACAGATTAATAGAACAAAGTAGAGAGCTCAAAAGTAAACCCACGCCTTTCTCTTATCAATATTTTTTTCTAATGTATTCCCTCAGACAAGGGAAACAAAAGAAAAAATAAGCAAATGGGACTACATCAAACTAAAAAATTTTCACACAATACAGGAAACCAGCAACAAAACAAAAAGACAACCTACTGAATGGGAGAAGATGTTCAACAATGATATATCTGATAAGGGAATATATCTCCAAAATTTATAAAGAACTCCTACAACTCAACACCAAAACAAACAATCCCATTAAGAAATGGGCAGAGGACCTGAATAGACACTTCTCCAAAGAGGATATACAGGTAGCCAATAGACATATGAAAAGATGCTCAATGTTACTAATCATCAGAGAAATGCAAATTAAAACCACAATGAGGTATCTCTTCACACCTGTCAGAATGGCTATCATCAATAAATCAACAAATAACAAGTGTTGGCAAGGATGTGGAGAAAAGGCAACCTTTGTGCACTATTGGTGGGAATGCAGATTGGTGCAGCCACTATGGAAAACAGTACAGAAGTTCCTCAAAAAATTAAAAATGAGCCCTAGCCAGTTTGGCTCAGTGGATCGAATGTCGGCTGCAAACTAAAGGGTCCCAGGTTTGATTCTGGTCAAGAGCACATGCCCAGGTTGCGGGCTCAATCCCCAGTAGGGGGCGTGCAGGAGGCAGCCGATCAATGATTCTCATCATTGATGTCTCTCTCTCTCCCCCTCCCTTCCTCTCTGAAATCAATAAAAAAATATATTTTAAGAAAAAAAATTAAAAATGAAACTGCCTTCAAAAAAGAAAAAGAAAAAAATGAAACTGCCTTATGATCCAGCAATTGCACTTTTGGGTATACATCCAAAGAAATCCAAAATACTAATTAGAAAGAATATATGCAACCCTATGTTCAACTGCAGCATTATTTATAATAGCCAAGATATGGGAGCAACCCAAGTGCCCATCAATAGACTAGTGGATAAAAGAGCTGCGATACTATATACAATGAAATATTCCTTGACCATAAAAAAGAATGAAATCTTACCATTTGTGACAGTGTGGATGTACCTGGAGGGTATGATACTAAGTGAAATAAGTTAGAGAAAGACAAACACCATATAATATTACTTGTATGTGAAACCTAAAGATGAGAATAAATGAACAAACAAAACTGAAACAGGCTCACACATAGAGAACAGACTGATGGTTGCCAGAGGGAAGGTGGGTTGGGGGACTGAGTGAAAAAGGTGAAGAGATTAAGAAGTACAGATTGGTAGTTGCAGAATAGCATAGGGAATATAGTCAGTAACATTGTAATAATTATGTATGGTGCCAAGAAGATACTTGAAATATCAAAATGCTTTGTAAAATATAAGGCTATCTAACCACTAGCTGTACACCTGAAACTAATACAATATAACATTGAATGTTACCTGTAATTGAAAAAAAGAAAAGAAAACCCTCACTCACTAATATGACCAACATTTTCAAGAGGTGGGATGACTTACAGGTCTTTTTTAAAAGAAAATATAAAAAAAAACATACAAACCATATTATCTGAATCTGGCCAGGTACAGGAAAACATTCTTAAAATATTTTACAAGCCTCTGGACCACTTTTTTATGGCATTACAAGTAGCTGTCAATTTACTGCTTTAGGTACTCACACTTACTTCACTGACAGCCTACATGGCTTATTTATTTCAAAAATTAAGCACCTTTTTGTTATAACATTGTGGAGTTAAATAAAATAGAGTCCCAAGAAGGAGGTAGTGGAGATAAGACCAACAAAAATCAAGAGATATGAGTAGCAGTCTTCAGTTTTGCCAATGATTTACCGGGTGACCCTGGGTCAGATCTCTTTTAGTAACAATCCAAGTTCTCTTCTTAACTCTAAAATGAAGTGTTCAGTACACATAATTCCTTAGGTCCTTTCCAAGGAAAATATTTTGTTGCCATATCGACTGGCTGTTAATAATTTAATAGAGGTGACATTGGTAATTATGCCAAAAACTATAATTACAAGTATTCACGGGAAATCTGGTATCTGCCTTTAAGTTTTAGGCTCGATGAAGGTTTACATTAGTCTAAAATATGGTTCTTCAGAGATCTAAAATCAAATGTGTACTTGGAAACGCTAGTTTTTGCCTGATGAGAATGGCTTTTAGAATGTGTTTTTCCAAGGTATGTTATTCTCCTCCCACATTCGTTAGGCGCCCACACTGGATTCAAAAGGTGCTCGGCACAACCCCCCTGGCCAATAAAAAAACAATGGGTTCGCCGGCACTCCCTGGATCACTGTGCCTCCCTTCCCTCAAGCTGTTCTGGAGCCTGATAAGAAAGCGCCAGGGAGCGGTGGATCCAGCGTCCGGCAACTGCACGAACGTCTGCATTACAACATCTGGTCTCCTTCCGTTTTTCAGAGCAAGGTCTAGTCTAGGCTTTCCACATTTCTATGCAAAGTTAAAGCCATTTGTAGCCGCCTCTGGTCGCGAACAGACTGGAAGCACCCCACGCACGTCCCGGCGCCCCCCTGCTGCCATTCCCGGACGCTGCGGGCTCTACCTGGCCCCTCCAACGCCACCGCCCACCTCTTCTCGCCCCGGCGGACGACCGCCTGGCCCCCCGCCCCGCAGCCCCAGGCAGCCCTGACCTCCTCGAACTGCTCGCCCGAGCAGCCGGCGCCGCGAGCCTCCAGCAGTTCCCGGAACTGCTCCAGGGTGACGGACTCCTCGCCACGGCCCAGCCGCTCCTCCAGCCAGCGCAGCAGCGCGCCGTGGTGCCTGGACACCAGGGACTCGCAGGGCGGCGAGGGCCGCAGCGCAGCCGCCGCCTCTCGCAGCCGGGCCGGCTCCAGCAGCGCCGGGGCCGGCGGCAGCGCCGGGGCGGCAGGGCCTGGGCCGGGGGCCATGCCGGGGTCCGTGGCCCAGTCCTGGTGCGGGCCCCAGCCCTCGCCCCCGGCGGCTGCCGCTTCGTCTTCACTGCTGTGACTCGGAGCGTTCCCCATGGGGTCTCCGTCTCGGGCACCCGGCTCTGTCGCCGCCGCCGCCGCCGCCCCGCCTCGACCTGTCAACCTCAGACAGTACCCGGCGGGCGGGGACGGGGAGGGGACGACGGCGGCAGCGGTGGCTTCCGGCTTCCTCGCCGTCAAGCGAGGACTGCTGTCGCTAAGGCGCCGTCAAGCGGACTCGACCCGCTGTCGTGCGACAGCCGCGGAGGACGGTGTCGGCAAAGGGCGGAACTGCGAGTGACGAGCAGGCGCTGCTGTCGCGTCTGCGCCGTCCCCTGGCCTCCGTGGTCACGGTCTTTGTTAGGGGCGGACAGCCGGCAGGCCCAGAAGGCCCTTTCGCCGCTCAATTCCTGAAAAGGCACGAGAAAGAGTAGGAGCCAGGAAGTGAGCTTTACCTGGACTTTCTCCCATTCAGTCCTCCGCGTCCCCTCCGTCCCGGGCGGACAGGAGAGAGTGTGACGCCGGTGACGTCACGACCAGCGTCTCCGCCATCTTCCTTGTGGGCGGAGAGGCGGCCACCTTGACCGAGCGGAGGGCGGGCGGCCGTCGATGCTGCGGCCCGGCGGGCGCGGGCTCCTCCTGGGCCTGGCCGTGGCGGCGGCCGCGGCGGTGGCAGCGCGGCTGGCGGGCTGGTGGGGCCCCCGCGCTGGCTGTCGCCTCTTCACACCCGGGGAGCTGGCCCGCCACCGCGGCGGCCCCGAGGAGCCAGGCCTCTACCTGGCGCTGCTCGGCCGCGTCTACGATGTGTCCTCCGGCCGCAGGCATTACGAGCCTGGGGCTCCCTATAGCGGCTTCGCAGGTACCAGCGCGGCGGCTCGTGCCCTCTCGTGCTCGGACGCAGGCGGGTAGCCGCCTGTGCGGCATTCATTCATTCATTCATTCATTCATTCATCTGCTGTTTTCCTCCCCGTATTCATCAGGCCAGCGTGGGGGCCGGGCTCTGCGGCTCGGCCCTCCCAGTCTCGCTGACTCGGCGTGACTATGGCCAGCAGTTAGCGGCCTCTCGTCTCCATGTCCTTCTTCCTGACTTACGGGGAGAAGCGCGCCTCCTGCCTCTTGTTAGTCACCCATTACCCACCGGCAGAAGCCCCCGAGGGGCACCTGCTTTGTGCCACACTGCGTGGCTCTCGGGGCGCAGAGATGAAGGAGACCCTGCTGACGCCAACCTTCTCTTCAATTCCTCCGGACCCACCTTTCCCCTAAAAGTAGTGCATTTGGCTTGAGTAGGTCTTGCTTCCGGCACAGATGCACTTGTCTGCCTGCCTTAAAGAAGGTTCTGAGGTTAGAGCGCTGGCAAGAGCCTGGCCACCTTTTGCAGCCCTTCAGTACTCACAGCTGTGTGTATGTTACCAAAGAACAGGTGTCGGTTTAAGTTTGCTCTGCCGACCCTGTTTTACAGCTGAGGGGATTAAAGGATGTGATTTGCCTAAAGCCCTCACAGCTAACAGGACTTAGACCAGTGGTTCTCAACCTTGGCTGCACATTAGAATCACCTGGGAATCTTTTTAAAATCCTGATTTCTGGGCCTCATCCTCCGGAAATGCTGTTTCTTTGTTATGGGGTGGGGCCACAACATTAGTAACAAAGAAACAGAATTTCCGGAGGATGAGGCCCAGAAATCAGGATTTTAAAAAGATTCCCAGGTGATTCTAATGTGCAGCCAAGGTTGAGAACCACTGAGTTAGACGAAAACCACCAGCTTATTACTTGTAGATGTTGCCTTACCAGCCCCAAGAAATGACCACCTCTCAGGTTTAAAGAGGGGGGAAAAAAATGCAGAGCAAGCTTAAGGCCAGTGACAAGGCTGATATTAAATGAGCATTTTTCCACTTGTTCGTTATCTTAGGGAAATTGGGAAGCTGCCTCTGGTACTTAAATACAAGCCACTTCCCTGTTTCTAGGGAGAACTTAAGAGACAGAAGAAGCATATAAAGGGAATCAAGTTCAGTTGGTGTTGCCAAGCTCCTCAAACAGTTGAGCAGGGGAAGTGGAGCTGGGACTGGAGTCGGAGGTTTTAGTTTACCTGCGAGGAGAGGGCACTTTTGGGTGCACTATCCTGCCCCACCCTGATGCAGCTGTCATGGCTACATCCACAAGTGTGAGCATAAAACCCTCCCCTTCTGGGTGGTGTTTCTTCTGCAGTGTGCTCTGCTGTCTACAGAGTTCCTCGGTGCCCATTATTCATTCAGCGTCCATTTATTGACCACTAATGTGTAGCCTGCCTTGTGCCAAAGATTACAACATGCTCCCCACTGCCCACACAGGCTAGAAGAGAAGCAGATTAGGTTCGTCTATTCATTTGTGCAGTCAATCTTTTTATTACCTTTTATTGATATAATTCATACACTATGAAATCTACCCCCCTTAACATGTATAATTCAGTGGTTTCTAATATAGTCAGAAAGTTGTGCAGACATTGCTAATTCCAGAACATTTTTATCGAACCCCCTACAAAAAAAAACCCACATCCATTAGCAGTCACTCCCCATTCCCTTCCATCCCCCAACCCTCGACAACCACTATCCACTTTCTGTCTCTGGGCATTTCATATAAATGGAATCATATATGTGGCTTTTGTGACTGGCTTCTTTCAATTAACACAATGTTTCCAAGGTTCGTCCGTGGTATATTAGTATGTACCAGTACTCCATTCCCTTTTTTTTTTTTTCCCTCACCAAGGATATTTTTCCATTGATTTTTAGAGAGAGGGAAAGACAGAGAGAAATATCAGTGTGAAAGAAACACGTTGATTGGTTGCCTCCTACCAGGGCCAGGGCCAGGGCCAGGGCCAGGGCCAGGGAGGAGCCTGAAACCGAGGTACATGCCCTTGGCTGGAATTGACCATTCCGTCCGCAGGCCACCACTGTATTTACAGAGCCAAACCTATTAGAGTTCCATTCTCTTTATGGTCAAACTAGAGGCCTGGTGCATGAAATTTGTGCACTGGGGGGGGGGGGGGATCCCTGTGCCCTTTCACAGTCCAGGAGCCTTCAGGGGATGTCTGACTGACAGCTTAGGCCCGCTCCTAAGCCGTCAGTCAGACATCCCTTAGTGCTGCTGCAGATGTGGGAGAAGCTCCCGCCACCACTGCTGCACTTGCCAGCCATGAGCCTGGCTCAGGGCTTCTGGCTGAGCAGTGCTCCCCCTGTGTGAGCACACTGACCACCAGGGGGCAGCTCCTGCATTGAGCATCTGACCCCTGGTGGTCAGTGCACATCATAGCGACTGGTCATTCTACTGTTTGCTCAATTTGCATATTAGCCTTTTATTATATAGGATAATATTCCATTGTATAGATATACCACTTTTGTTTATTCATTTGTTGGAAATTGGGTTGTTTTCACTTTTACCTATTATGAATAATGCTGCTAAAACATTCATGTGCAAGCTTTTTTGTAGGCATGTTTTCAGTTCTCTTGAGTGTAGAATTGCCAGGTAACTATTTAAATAATCTTTTTTCAAAGACATATGTTTTTATTGATTTCAGAGAGAAGGAGGGAGAGGGAGAAAGAAAACATCAATGATGAGAGAATCATTAATTGGCTGCCTCCTGCAGGCTCCTCTATGTTTAACTTTTTGAGAAACTTCCAAATTGTTTTCTAAAGTAGCTGCACTATTGTGCATTCCCATCAGTGTATTAGAGTTTCAGTTTCTCCACTTCCTCACTGAATGGTTGTCTTTTTTATTATAGTCATTTTAGTGGGTTGAAAGTGCTATCTCATTGTGGTTTTGATTATTTGAATTTCCCTAATAACTAATTTGCTTGTTGATCATTTGTATGTCCTCCCCGGAGAAATATCTATTCAAGTTCTTTGTCCATTTTTTAATTGGGTTGCCTTTTTATTTTTGAGTTGTGAGAATTCTTTATATATTCTGGATGCTGATAAATGATTTGCAAATATAGGATGTCCCAAAAAATGTATACACACTTTGAATAGTTAGTCATTCCAATGGATTAAATCTGAAAAGAAACATCAGTTGAGCTATCAGAAAAAAAAAAGTGTGTATACATTTTGGGGGGACACCATGTATTTTCTCCCATTCTGTAGGTTGTCTTTTTACCTTTTTTTTTGTAACTTGATATTTTTAAAAATATTTTTAATTGATTTTAGAGAGAGGAGAAGGGAGAGGGAAGAGAGAAACATCAAGTGGTTGCCTTCTCCCTTGAGCATCCCAGGTACCTTAACTAGGACAGAACCCACAGTCAGGAATCAAACCAGTGACCTTGCGGTGCACAGGACAATGCACAAGCTACTGAGCCGCACGCATCAGGGCTCTTGGTCAGGGCTCTTTTCACTTTCTTGATAGTGTCCTTTAAAGCACAAAATTTTTTAATTTTGATCAAGTTCAACTAATTTTTTTCTTTGGTTGCTTGCGCTTTGGTGTCCTGAGAAACTATTGCTAAATCCAAGGTCACAAAGACTTTCACCTATGTTTTCTTCTAAGAATTTTATAGTTTTTAGTTCATAGATTCAGCTCATTGATCTATTTTGAGTTCATTTTACATATGGTATAAGGATCTAATTTCATTCTTTTGCATGTGGCTATTCAGTTGTTCAAGCACCGCTTATTGAAAAGACTATTCTTTCCCTCTTGGAATTGCCTTAACAGTCTTTTTGAAAATCAATTGGGTTTCATTCAGTCAATACTTATTGAGAATGTACTAAAGAACAGACACTACCACACACTGAGTAATCAATACTAAAGGAGTTTCGTGTTTCCCTTATAAAATTTTTTTAATCTATTTTATTAATTTTTTACAGAGAGAAAGGGAGAGGGATAGAGAGCTAGAAACATCGATGAGAGAGAAACATCGATCAGTTGCCTCCTGCACACCCCCCCACTGGGGATGTGCTCGCAACCAAGGCACATGCCCTTGACCAGAATCGAACCAGGGACCCTTCAGTCCGCAGGCGGACGCTCTATCCACTGAGCCAAGCTCCCTTATAAAATTTGCTGACAGGTAGAAAAGACAAAAATTCAGTAGTTGTCACATAATTAATGAATTATTTTTGTGATGAGTGTAAAAGGGAACACACACTGCTGTGACCAGAGGCCAGGGAGCACAGAGGGAAGGCAAGGTTGGTGGCAGCTGGTGCAGAGTTCTGAATGGCATGTTATGGAATTTTGATATCATAGAGCAGAAGGAAGTCACTGAGGATTTTTAAGCAACAGAATGACTTGATCAATTTGTGGTTAAAATAATCTAAGTGTTGTATGAAAAATCGATCAGTAGGGAAAGAATGACTATATAAAGAACTGCAGCCGAAACCGGTTTGGCTCAGTGGATAGAGCGTCGGCCTGCGGACTGAAAGGTCCCAGGTTCGATTCCGGTCAAGGGCATGTACCTGGGTTGCGGGCACATCCCCAGCAGGAGATGTGCAAGAGGCAGCTGATTGATGTTTCTCTCTCATCGATGTTTCTAGCTCTCTATCTCTCTCCCTTCCTCTCTGTAAAAAATCAATAGAATATATTTTTTTAAAAAAAAGAAAAAAGAACTGCTAGGGGTTTATTGTAGTTCAGATGAAAAATGATGACAGCCTGGGCTTGCTTAGTGGGAGATGGAGAAAGGTAGATATAAGCACTATTTAGGTTATGGGATTTGGGGACTGATAGGATGTGAGGGATGAAGGAGATGTCAAGGACTGCATTTCTGGATTGTGCAACTGGTTGATATTTACTGAGCTAGGGAATGCTAGAACAGATGCATTTTCCTAGGGCTGGGGTGCTGATGACCATTAGTTGAGTGTGAACATTTTGAACTTGTGATGACATGTAAGTGATGCTGAGTAGACAATTGGATATATAGGTCTGGAGCTCAAGAGAAGTCTGAGCTAAAGATACACATTTAGCAATTTTTGGTTTAGAGGTGGTATTTGAAACCACGGGAGTGGATGAGATTGTCAAGTGGAGGGTGTGGACGGAGTAGAGGAAGTGGACAATGATTGATCTCAGAGGCTGGTAGAAAATGCCTAGAGAGGTAGGAGGAAAACCAGAGTGTAGTGTCATGGAAGCCGAGGGACATGGTCAGCTGTACTGAACGTTGCTGAAAGTAGATGAAAGAATGTGATAAATGCCAAAATGTGTGTCCAAGGTCCACGAGCATCTGTGACAGAGGAGGGGGATTATATTTGGGAGTGGACAGGGGGGTTTTCAGATGTTTCTCAGGAAATAGACTCTTGAGTTGGTACGATATCAGCGACTTATAAGTTAACCGACTGGAAACATGTCTGCTGCAGGCCGAGACGCATCCAGAGCGTTTGTGACTGGGGACTACTCTGAAGCAGGCCTTGTGGATGATGTGTCTGACTTGTCATTTTCTGAGATGCTGACACTTCAAAATTGGCTATCATTCTATGAGAAGAATTACGAATTTGTTGGTAGGTATCCCACAGGCCATTTCCAAAGATTTCATTTCTTTTTCTTGCAATTTTTTTAACGGCCTAGAATTCTTTGGGGCTTGGACTCAAGGTTAAAATCTGAAAAATACCTATGGACTTTTCACCTTAAACTCTAGTTGGGAGTGTGGCAGTGAGTCCCAGAAGGAAATGGCTCGGGCACCTGGTCCCTCACTTTTAATCTTGGGAAAGTATTGCCTGCCCATTTGCTTTGGCCTCTGTTGCCCTAAGCCAGTTGCCTGCACCATGCTTCACCAACCAGCTCCAGGAGGGCAGCTTTCTTGTCTCGCAGCGTTCCGGGCATCTGGCTTCAGCAGGCAGGAAGGCTTGAAGCCCAAGTTCATGTGCAGTTTTGACAGATATCCTTTTACTTTGTCCTCTAAGGAGAGAGACATTAAACTATGTCCATCCTTAATGAATTGTGTCCCGGGGGGAAGTTATGCTAATCAAACGTGTTAGAGCCAGTTGTGTAGGGCACTGCCCTTGCTGTTGACTGGTGAGGCAGGAGGGAATTCGCCTTTTAAATGGGAAGACACCTAGAGAAATGTTAGTCACAGAAACTGGGGTGGTTGGAGCCCTTTTTCCCATCGACTGCAGCCCCAGCCTCTCACTGGAGCCCCACTCGGACCCAGCTGACTTCCTGAGGAACGTCAGTGTCTTCACCTTTGGAACAGGTCTACATGGGAAGTTCCTCCTCCACCCCCCAGGCCTCTGAGTGATGCTTCTGTCATTACTACTTGGGTTACCTTTTCTGAAAACCTTGCCATTTTTACTAACTCCTCTGCTCCCTACACATCCAACTTGCCAAGGCTTTTTTAGTAACTTCTAAGGTTTTGTTTTCATCCCCATGCTCCTCCACACCAGCCACTGTTGGCCTTTGTCATCCCAACCTGTAGCACCCCTTCTCTGTTTTCACCCAGGCTGTCCCAGTTCATCCCTTAGACCACAGCCATGTCTGCCATGGAAGGAACTGGCCTCTATCCATCTGCCCTTCCAAAGGCTTGGTTCTCCCTTTTCCCACCAGGTTGCTGAACCAAGGTTGAAACATTACTGGGTTAATAAGGAAAAGAAAATTCAACACAAAAGAGTAAGGGTGGAGTCCTGTGAGTGGGCAAAGGATGACAGACCAAATGTGTCATATTGGTGTTTGGTGAGATGAGTGAACTAGTCTTATTTGAAGAGTGTTGATGTATGTGAGGAGGGTGGGGGTCATATGGTTGGAAATGCTTCAGAAGGGTTTTAGTTGAGTCGGGATATGTTTGAATATCTACTATGCATAAGCTCTGGCACTGGTCCTCGTGGGGACCAGGGATGAGCTGAGTGCAGTGCCTGCCTCTGTTAGCTCACTCTATAGGAGGGGGTTGTGTTAGGCTCTTACAGGGCATCAGAAACCCTCAGGACACATCCGAGGATGAATGTGTATATATGGGTGCAGAGTGAGGTGAAGACAAACAGAAAGCCATATTGGCAGCCACCTGGCCAGGTCTCCAGGGAAAATGAGATGTCTTTTGTTGTTTTCTGGATATAGCACCGACTTGGAGACTCAGCCAGTGGTGACCACCATTCTCACGAGGCAGCTACTACAACTCTCTCTATTGCCTCTACTACTGCTTCTGCCCTCTCTTTGGGTCGCATGCCTAAAAGCCACAAGATAGCCTGTCACCATGCATAGAGACCTTCAATAGGAGAAATTCTTGTGCCAGGCCAACTCTAGACTGCAGGCCTGGGACTAGGGCCCTGTACCCTTCATTTAATCTAACAAGCATGTAAAATGAAAGCTCTGTACTAAGCTGTTTTGAGTGCTGGGGCCTCATGGTAGGGAGAGATAGATCATAAATAAGTAAGCAGATCAAGCAAGTCCAGATAGGACTGTGAATAAACTAAAACGCTAATGCAGTGCAGGTTTGGGAGGGTGTGGCCCCTTTAGAGAAGAAGGTCAGGGAGGCCTCTCAGAGGAGATGACACATAAGGTGAGACCTGGAAGGCGGGAAGGAGCAGCCATGCTGAGATCTGGACAGAGCCTTTCAGGCCGAGGTGGAGGCAGCTAAACATGGTCAAGGCAGGAGGCCAGTGGGCAGGAGCCGGCAGGAAATGAGGAAGGGACAGCTTGAGAAGAGGCTCAGAACGCAAAGGGAAGCCAGATGCTTATAGAGTGTTGGAGGCTTTGGTAAGAAGTTTGTACTTTATCCGCGTGTTTTAGGAAACCATTGCAGGGTTTAAACCTAGCATGGAGGTGACATGATTATCATTTTTTCAAATGCTCACCTAGCTGCTTTGTGGAGAAAGAATTCTGGGAAGGGATGAGCTGAGGGAGACACACCAGTTGGGAGGCTATTGTAATCCAGAGTTTGGATTAGGGTGGTAGCAGTAAAAATGGAAAAGGACAGAATTAGGGAGTCGCTAATGGATTGGACATGAGCACATGGAAGCATGCATTTGGGTGTGAAGGAGGGGGTATCAGAGAGACCCAAGGCTCCTAATCCAAATAACAAAAGCCAGAAGTGATACAAATACAACTGGAAAAGTCCCAATGGGGAGCTGAACTTGAGAAGAAGAACTGAATCTTGGGAACACTCTATGTAAGTGCTCTGGGATCTAAGTGCTCAGGGCCTGGAGAGGTTGGACAGGCACAGCTGGGCAAGTATACACAGCTACCTCGTCCTCCCTGGTCAAACCTTCTAGAAGTGCTTTCTGCTGCTTCTCTTGCCCTGTGACGGTCACTTACACTCAGGACTTGAAGATGAAAGTTCCTGCCCCTGAGGAGACCTGAGCCCTTTGTAGCTTTAGCCTACAGGCTCTCCGGCCACTTGCTGGCTGCTGCCATAGCTTAGACCATTACAAATTCTGGCATGGATTTTAAACTAAAACCAATTTCCACCCAATATGTCCATAGGACTGAGCAAGAAGAGAACGGGGGGGGGGGGGGGGGGGGGGGGGCAGCGCAGGGAAGAAAGCATGTGCGGGCTCAGAACCACTCACTAGTTTCATAGACACCCCCCTCCCCCGTCTCTCCTGTGAATAGGGGAACAATGATTACTTTCTCATAGGGTTATGAGGATTAAGAAAATAGTAGTTATGTGCTAGCATAGCACTTGCCACTAAGTAATTGCTTAATAAGTAATTAACTTATAGCTATATATGATAAAATAATTCAATTTTGGGAAGAATTAAGCCACAAAAATGTTACACAGAAGGCCATTTATTTGTCAGACATTTATTGAACACCTACTGTGTGCCTCAGGCACTGTGGAGCATTGAAAATGAATCACATGGTTCCACTCTCAGGGGACTGATGTCTGGAAGTGAGACGTTTGATAATTTCCTCAGAAGACTCTACAAGTACAAAAGGGATGCTTCTATCTGGAGTCTTGTACGATGTTGAAACATTGGGATAGAAGGTGCCCAAGTCCTCCAATATGAGTTCTTAAGAAATAAGCAGCCAGCAGGCTCCACTAGAGCCCTGACCCCAGAAGCCCTGGGAAGCTGGGCAGTATTAAAACTGCGGGAGAAGCCAAGCATCAACTCCTGCCTCCCCCTGACACACACCATCCCCACCCTCCCCCCCCCCCCCCCCCCCCTTGCCCGCTCTGACAGCAGCTCTCCTATCACTACAGGAAGAGTGATTGGAAGGTTCTACGGAAAGGATGGGCTCCCCACCTCGGCACTAACCCAAGTAGAAGCCATGATCACCAAAGGCTTGGAGGCAGACAAAGAGCAACTGAAAGAGAAGAAGAAGTTTCCACCATGCAACACGGAGTGGAGCTCAGCCAGGGGTAGCAGGTTCTGGTGTTCCCAAACGAGGTGAGCAGGCTTCCCTTCTGCTGCCTCTGCCGCTCCCAAACCCAACTCCTAGCTCATCCTGTGGTTCAGGGAGGCAGTAAGTTGATTGTTAACCCAGGGGAACTTTTTCAAAATACATGTGCCCTGGGATAGCGATTCTCAACTTTTGACTACATGTTAGAATCTTCTGGGCAATTTTTTAAAATTACCAATGGTGGGACCTTACTGCAGGCAACTGGGTGAGAATATTAGGATTGAGATCTGGCCATTTTTTCTTTCTTTTTTTAATTCCCCAAAGACCCTGCTGAAGAACCCTTGGCAGGGAATGAAAAGTCACAAGCACTGTTTTCTTGCTTTGGCCTGTTCATCCATCCAAGGGCCTTCGTTTCCTATTTGTCAGCACAAATCATTCCTGCCTTATGGAGGGATGAGGAGGTGGACATAACCACTTGCGTTGATGCCCTGAGGTACCGTCTTAAGAACTGCAAATTCTGAGGAATTCCAGGAGGTACCTAGATGAGAAGTCCTTGCCTGTAAGAATTGAAGTGAGCCAGATTAGAATAGATGCCACAGGGGATATTCCAGGTTGGTTTGGGGAAACTAGAGGAAAAAAATTGTTTTCCTGCTTTAATGATCAGGCCAGCCTGGATTTAAATACAGTTCAAGTCCCTCAAATCTCCTTTAGCTCTGATAAGGGGACAAGGAGACAGAACTAGACAAACGCCCAGCCTCGAGGGCCTCAAAGAGCGAGCCCAGGTCACTGAGGGTCAGGGAGACCTGCTGTGGCTTCCGCAAGAAGGGCCCCGTTGTGTAGATCTACTCTGTTCTATGGGGCGAGGCACACCTCTTTGCTCTCCTTGAGGCCGATTTCTTGTGTCAAAGCCAGCAGCTTTCTCCAGGCCCAGCCACCGTGTACATCACATGTTCCCTCCACCGTAATTCAGGGCAGCAGGGGTGAAGGCAGCAGGAAGGAAAACCTCTTCTCTCCTGGCCACCAGTTTTGCAGAGGCAGCCCCTCCAGGGTTATCATGTCTCCAGAAAGAGGGGCCCTCACTTTAGGGAGAGGAACTGGGACAAAGGTGGGCCTTGCGGGAACACAAGCCTGAATGCAGGTGGCTTCAGAGAGCACTGGTCCCGCCTGGGAGGGGCCCAAAGGCTTGAGTGCATTTAGATGCTTGACTTTGCTCCCTTGGAGAACCTGCCTCCCTCTCTGTCCTCACAGCCGTGTCTGTCTTTGTGTAGCGCCCTCTTACTTCCCTGAGTTGCTTAGGCTCTGCCTTCCCCACAAAGCTCTTCCAGACCAACTCCAAGGAGCTTGGCCCCATCCCTGAGCTTCAAGCCAATGCATTGTTTTCCACATGTACATACCTCCCTGGAGACTGGGAGTAGCGAGTCCTGAGGAGGGACTGGGTGTGGAGCACAGGTCACTGCGATGGGATGGATGGTTAGAAGGAAGGAGGTGGCGTTTCAGTGCCCTTCCCTGACAGCCTTGCTCTTGGGTAAGGTAACTGGGCAGCAGTTTCTCTGACAGCAAGTGATTCTGGCCCCAGGCACTTGAACCTACATGGGCACCAATTCCAAGAATCTCATTTTTCTCTGCAAGTCTTGTGAGTCCATGGGAGGCTGTACTCAGGACCCTAAGATGAGGTGGGTTCCCTCTGCCCAGGACAGGAGGTTGGCTCAGCTATGTTGGACCAGGTGACATCAAGGACTGCACCTGGGCAGGGTCAGAAATGGCCTCTCAGAGAAGGCTGACCGCCAGGCCTTTTGTTGTTGCCTCAGTTGTCCACCCTACCCAAGTGCCCAAGACCCTAAGATCAAGGCACTAGGATGGAGTGGGAAGGGAAGAGAGAATCAGAGCAGACACTGCTTCTGAGAAGCTCACAGGCCAGTGGGAGAAAGCCTTTCACTGGTGTTGCTGCTAAATCAGGGAGTGCTGCCTCCCAGGAAGGCACAGGGTGGGGCGGGGCCAGGGAGCAGTGCCAGGAGAATGCCCTGGGCAGGGGAAGCTGGTGAAAGGAGAGAGAACGAGGTTCAGGGGCTGAACACTGCAGACCTCCGCCTTGGGAAAACGTCAAGATGGCTCACTGCTTCCTCCTCCCCCACCCCCTCCCCCAAAAGACTCACTAGTTCACGCTTCTAAGTCCCTCTCCTTCTATCTTCAGTGGAGGCGTGAGCAGAGACTGGACTGGTGTCCCCAGGAAGCTGTATAAGCCAGGTGCCAAGGAGCCCCACTGTGTGTGTGTGAGAACAACTGGTCCCCCTAGTGACCCAGCACCAGACAACCCTACACACAGAGATCGTGGGGACTTGGACCACCCCAACTTGGAGGAATATACAGGCTGCCCACCCCTGGCCATTACATGCTCTTTCCCACTCTAAGCTGGTGCCCTACCTGTTGATAACCCACAGAGAAGCCTGACTCACGTGCACTGGGATGGCTCCTGACATCGAACAAGAGGGCCTGGAAGGACTCTGGCCTCTGCAAATGTGGCCCATGACCCTCACCAGCGGCTCACCATTCTGGTGACGGAGGCCAGAGCTCGGCAACTCGCCTAGTACTGGTCAGCCCGTTTTTGCCACTGTTCCTCTGGATCTACTTGCCATCCTCCTTCAGAGCTCTCAAATGTTAATGAACACAAATATGACCAACTCAAACCTAACTGGACAGACAAGCAAAGGGCTGTAAGCTCCAATCCTTCCCATGGACTCCCAGGCTGCCAGATCAGCTGCTGGCCTCGTCAGGGGCACTGGCAAAAAGGGACTACATCACTCTCTTACAACTCAGAAACAAGAGGATACATCCAGAAAAGACCAAAAATGAATGAATGAATGAATGAATGAATGAATGAATAAATAAACAAATAAATTTTAAAAAACCGGCATCAACATACTCTCTTCCAGGTTCCCCGATGGCTAAACTTGTTACCCCTGACTTTTATAACCTTTTTTCTTTCCTTTTTTTGTTAACACTCAACCAAGGATATTTTTAGGGAGAGTATAAGAGAGAGGGAAAGAGAGAAACATCGATATGAGAGAAACACATCGACTGGTTGCCTCTGCACAAGCCCTGACTGGGAAAGAGCCTGCAACAAAGATACATGCCTTGACTGGAATCGAACCCAGGGCCCTTTGGTCCGCAGGCCGATGCTCTATCTACTGAGCCAAATCAGCTAGGGTTGTAACCTTTCTTATATGTGACTCTTCCCTAATTTACAACCAAAAGCTGCATTGAGTTGATATGAGCTGGGCCAATACAGTCAGAGGTGACAATAAAAAAGAGTAGACTAATTCTGGAAATTGGAAAAGCTTTTGCTTATATAGATGCAGCAAATCCAGATGCCTCTTTAAATTTAAAGCAAGGATACTGTTTCTATTTAAAAAACTTAAAATAAGGTGTGCTGTGTTTTCAAAGGGAGAATTCTGCGTTTTTGGCGAAAGGTAGTTTCAGAGCTCTAACAAGATAATGGGCTAGCACAACATCAGCGTTTGCGCAAGGCTGCAAATGCCAATACAAACAGCCTCAATTTGCCGCTATCCGGGCTCGCAGCTCTTCCAGTGGGTTGTGTGCCGTGCCAGCACGGCCAGGTTTGGTGAGTCTAAGGGGGTGGTGAAGGATTAGGAAAAGACAGACAAGAGAAGAAAGCTGGGTCTGGGTGGGACGCTGCCCTCTCTGATGGAGAGACAGTATCAGGGCCTGCAAACCTAGTCTTTATTTTATAGACAGTTTCCATGAGGCAAAGTAAGGGCGTGGTTACAACATTCTTGTGGGTTTTGAATCTACTCAATATCACTTAGCCACGTGGGACCACAGGTTCGGACCGTAGGTTCAAGCTTACAACTATAGCCTTTGGCTATCATTGTGCTGGGACTTGCATGTGGCAAAGCCAAGAGAGGATCGTGCCCTCTCATTAGTCCCAGGCTTGAACCTGTCCAAACGCTGTAGCCGCTCTCCACAGGTTGTGTCCAAGGTCACTGTAATCTACACTTGACATAGTTCATACCCATTACTCCTGGATTCTTGTTGAGTAGACAGGGGCAAGGAGTGTTCTACCTCCTAGATAAGGCAATAAAGCCTGGTGCTATTAGACATGTTTTCTCCTCATCTGAGCTTTCACCTCCACTCCCTTCCCAACCCCCTCAACTCTTTTTTTAAAAAATATGTTTAAATTGATTTGAGAGGGAGAGAGATAGAGATAGAAACATCGATGAGAAATTAACATTGATAGCTGCCTCCTGCACGCCCCCTATGGGGGATTGAGTCTGAAACCTGGGCATGTGCCCTGACCAGGAATTGAACTAGTGACCTCTTGGTTCATGGGTCAAACACTGAGCCACACCAGCTGGATTCAACTCTTATTTTAAACTTCCTCTATTCTTCTTCCTTTCTTTCGTTTATAATTAATCTCACTAAATAGCTTTCCAGATTCACTGACTAGAAAATGGAGGCTGCCTCCCCTACAAGGGCAGTCTCATGGTTCACTGCCCATGTGGCCACACCTGCTCCTTAACACCGGACTCTGCTCTTGACTCATTTTCCCACCCAGAATCTTCCTCACCTGCCCTTCCTGTACCTTTAACCTCTCCCTGCCTAAGTCCGGAAGAGCACACTCTTCTGTGGCCCTTATCTATTCCTGCCATAGATAAGCCTCTGAAAAAGCTGCAGGTATTCACTGTCTTTGCTCCTCAGCCCCCATTCGCCTGGCTCCTGCCCTTCCCTGATCAACAGCAGGTAACTTCAGTGCTGCTACGTCTCATGGCCCCATTCCTTAAAAGCTGCCTCTCCTCCATGAACCCCTTCCCATGAGCTCTTCTCACCCCTTGGATCTAGTCCAGATGCTTTCCCGAGCAATTCTATAGGCACCTCAACTCCTCCTTCCTGGCATTCAGTCTTCATCTTCTCCCTCAGCCTCTCCCCACACCCTACATCCTCCACTCACTGCATGTGCCCACAATGCCTTCCACCTGGAATGATACCTGTTCCTCCGCTCAATTTGTCCCTCTTATCTCTTAAAAATTCAGCTCAACAGCACCTCTTGGGAGCCTTCATCAACCCTTGGCCCACCAGTTGGATTTAGGTGCACCTGTTCCCACAACACAGGTCCCATGTGCTCACTTCTCAGATAACAAATCTGTTCTGTAACCATGATTTCCTATCAGCCTCTCACTCTGAACTGCAGACTGAGAACAGGGACCAAGGCTACTGGGTTCGGGGTACCCCTATAGCCACAGTTCCTGGAGCACGTGGTACGTGTGCCGTTAACTCGTTTTGGAGAGGAGGCAGCCAAGGTCCAAAAACTTCCTAAGGGCACAAAGTAGTGGAGCCGAGCCTCGGACTCCGGACTCGGGGTTCTCGTCCTGACTGTGCTATTTTCACTCCCGCAGTCTGGCATGTCACTGCCCTCCCTGGAGCAGGAGCAGAGAGCTGAGGTTAGGACAGGGGTGGGCAAACTTTTTGACTCGAGGGCCACAATGGGTTCTTAAACTGGACCGGAGGGCCGGAACAAAAGCATGGATGGAGTGTTTGTGTGAACTAATATAAATTCAAAGTAAACATCATTACATAAAAGGGTACGGTCTTTTTTTTTTTTATTCATTTCAAACGGGCCGTAGTTTGCCCATGGCTGGGTTAGGACCTTCCTTGCTCTGCATCCCATTCAGCCCCTTAGGCATCTCAACTCCAAGCTAACTGGGAATTAGTCACTGCCACTGCGCTGGTTGTCCTTAGTCATTCAACAAATATTTGCCAAACACCCCTGTGCCATGGAGTGGAGGATGGGAGGAAAGCCAGGTTCCTGGCCTCAAGGAGCTTACAGTATAGTAGAAATATAGGGATAGTGGGGGTGGGGGGGGGGTGGGGGGGGGAGGGGTGGACCTTCAAAGGATTCAGCAAGAGCAGGTTGTCATTTTAATGGTCCGAAGGGCTTGGCCATGGGAGGTGGGTGGTTACTGGAAATGCCTCTTCCTTCTCTCTCCACAGAGGTGGTCCCAGGCAAACTTAGGGAGGAGGAAGGAGTCCCTCAGATGAAAGCCACAGAAAGTTCAGCTCAGGCAATTAAGACCTGCTGGCAGAGGGAAATGGAGAAGAAAACTAATACACATTGGGCAACTATGCTGGGCAGGAAATTTTATCTGTTCTCATTTAACCTCTAGGCCAGCCCAGAGAGGGCCTCATTTTATGGACCAGAAAAGGGGCATCCATCTGCCCCCACCTGCTAACAGTTACAGCAGTCATGGGG
Organism: Myotis yumanensis; assembly: GCF_028538775.1. NCBI lineage: Eukaryota > Metazoa > Chordata > Mammalia > Chiroptera > Vespertilionidae > Myotis > Myotis yumanensis. The sequence goes on along the minus strand of NW_027223767.1, from coordinate 16,399,486 downwards.
TGGTAGAGCCGAATGAGTGTTTTACCAAGTCGCTCCCTCTGCCACTGGGCAGTGTTAAAGCAAAGGTGGGGCAACTGCCCCCAACATGCTGAAGGAAATGTAGTATCTGCCTTTGAATTGAGATTCCAGTTTTCTATAAACACAAAGTTAAGAGTGAAGAGCCCAGCCTTTCTGGTCACAGCTTCGCCACTGCATGACTGTACAGCAAAGGGAGCCGTATCAGACCATCACCCCATCCCTTGCTTGCTTAGCTCCAGGACAAGCTGTGATCTGATAGATCCTCAGACAGGCTGGGGCCTGTCTCTGTCCCGAGATCTGCAGTGTCCCTCAGGATCACCCTGGGCTGAACCCCTACCCTCGAGAGCACCTCTTACTGCCAGAGCCCTGATTCCTGCCAGTAGGCAGCAGACATTGCTCCCATCAGCCCTCACTGCAGGGGACTCCCGGTGTGCACACCAGCTCTACTGGCCCAAGAGGAAGGACACTACTGATCACTTTCCTCCAAGCAGCCTGAAAGCTAAAAAGGACCTCGGTCACTTCCCTTTTACAGGTCCAGACACCAAGGCACAGCACTTACGGCATTTGCCCAATATTGTCAGCGAACAATGAGAAAGCAGAACGAAAGCCAGTGCTCTGACCTGGCTGGGCAAAAATGGGGGAAAGTGGATGCGTACCTGGTTCCTGTTCGTATTCACGTAATGACATAGTATGACCAGTGTTCATCTCAAGGGCGGCTAGTAGGGTTACTTGGAGGACTTAACAGTTCCTATTAACTGTCAGAAAAGCCACCAGAGAATGAGGTATCTCACCACGGGTGGTCCAAAATAAGGATAAGCAAAATGGGAGAGAGGTAAAGAAAGGGAGAACATTAATTCAAGGGAGTGTGAGGCCCTATGAGCTACTAGATTTGTACACTTCCTACAGGGTGCTGCAGGTCACTAAGTTTTAATATGCAAGACCTAACCCTTCCTTAGTATTCCATCAAACCAGTGTCAGTCCTCCCCTCAGCTCAGGACCAGCAGAAACCTCGCCACGCGTGGATCCTCTTGAGTTGCTGCTCCTCAGTAATGGAGCCAGGGGGAATTTCCAGTCTGTTGGAGAACGCCAGGGGGGTTGGGTGACAGAGGCTGCAGCTGTGACCACACACGTTGCCATGGGCTGAAGCTGGACCAACAGCACAGTAAATCCAGGCAGCTGGTCATTAGGCCTAAAATAGCTACTTTTTGACTGCCTCCAACAATGTGTTTCTGAAAAGTGCTAGAAATTCAGTTTCCTAGAGGGTAACTGTTAAAGAAATTTATTCACATGTCAGGAATTTTAAAAATGTGTTTGTTTTTAATGCTTATTGGTACTTTATGTAGTTACATTAAAAGTAACTACAAATGTCTTATTAAAGTTTCCACTTTAAATGCACAATTTTATCTCATTTTATTATAAGGAATTGTTACAGAAAATGCCAATATCAATATTTGAAAAATACATTCCATACACGGACTCCAAAGAAACAATGCTGATAAGCGCCATGGTCTGATATGATGCCATCACCCCACACTGAACAGCACCCCAACGGCTTGAAAGCCAAGGTGATCGACCCAAATGTGTGGCTACAGTTTCTGCCCAGTTACTGCCCTCTCCCTTGGTAACAGCCAACTCTACACATCTGCCAAGAAAGGACAAGCCATTAAGTCAAGCAGTCTGCCAACTTGAGACTTCCTAGCTACAGAAAGCCAATATTGTCAATTGTAACAGGTTAATACATTATTTATGCCACACAAAAAGGAAACATACAGGCAATGATCTTCCAAAAAATGTCTTTAAGGCATCTATGATTACTTCTAGGAATTTCATAAGTGTTTAGTAATATCTTATCAAATGATCAGCTCTTCACTAAATTTCTTCCATAAAAGGAGAATGTGGCTTCCAAACCTCTTTGGAAGGTGTTTCCTCTCTGCCGCCCCCTCTCCCCAGCTGGGAGTGGGAGCTTTGCTGCTTCAGATTAGGAGGGGCTGGGCTTGCAGTGCCCTGATCTTCCCGGCTTGTCCTGAGAGAAGCAATCCCAGGTCCTGGAAGAAAGCTTGTTGCAGGAGCTCTTTCAGTTTCCACCTGTGAACTCCAAGTGGCTCTGTTGGTGGGAGTTACATTTAACTGCTCAGGCTGTCACTGGGGGATTACTTTGCCTTTCGTGTCTAAACATTACGTAGTTTGACAGTGTTCTTTTTCTCCAGATTAAAGAAACCTACCTGGAGATCAAGGCTCTCCCCTCTCAAGACTTTCCCTCCACTTCATGCCTGTAGATAAGATCAGCACAATACAGTTCAATACAGCAGATGGAGACATGAGTTGGGGTGGTGGGGATCCCACAAGCACGCTGAGTTCCATGCAGGGACCCCATTCAGGGAGAAGAGTGAGGAAGCTGAACAGGGCGGTCAGAAATGACTCAGGGCTCTGAGGTAGAGGACTAACAGTCACAGGGACCCCACTCTTAGAACATGGCAGATGAACTGAGCAATCTAATCCAGCCTCGACTACATTGGTAATTGGGGTTGACAGTGCATAGGCAACAAACTCCAGATGAAACACATGTCCTAATACATCATTCAATGAGACACCACTAAAAACATAACTGAAAATTAAAAAGTCCTACGTGTAGGCACTTAAGTTTGTGCGAAATTTCTGTCTTAGAGGATCATAGCAAGTTAGTTTAGGCATTGGATTCCTATATAGCACATGGTTTGTACCATCATCTTTAAAAACAACTGTTAAGAACACATTGTATAATAAATCTGGTGATGAGCAAGAGGCAGTTAAAAAGCTAAGTCAGCAGAACAATGTTGATTGATGCAGCAAATTATACCTCAGTAAAGTTTATTCCTGTTCTACTCATTTACAATTGGCAACTTTCTAAATGAATAAAATTTAATTTTTGCTACTAGTATTTAAGTTACAAATTAAATTTAACAGGAACAGCCAGTGAGTTCTGTGGCCAAGTCTTGTCATCTTGGAGAGCACAAAGGAGACTGAGAGGGGTCAAGTCCCAGCCAGGCAGCGAATGGGACAGGCCCACCAGGCAGCCGCCACTCAAGGGACCTGCAGAGCAGAGCCCAGGGACGGCTGGCATGGTCAGGAAGATGTTCTAGTCTGGGGAAAGGTGCTTTTCCTAGGCCTGCAAGACTCACAAAATGTTCCCCTGACCCACGGCTGCTCAGTACCATAGCTATCCCTAGACTCAACATATTCTAAACATGATTTTAAGTGCAATTAGAGGCAATATTGTTATTGAAATTGGTATGGTAGGGCAGGGGAAGGACAGTCAGTCTCATCTCTGACTGAATTCCCGTCCTCCTCTCTCCACCATGAATGTTAAAACAAGTAAAAAGGACCAACCACCTCAATTCATACCTGGTGCATAACTATCTCACTTTACAATGAAAGAATCAAGCCAACTGCGCCCTACCTCCTTGTGGCCCTCTCAGGCCACAGAAAATGGAAACTGACCCCATGCCTCACATGGTCACATGTTTGCCAAGACTCGTTGTTTTTCTATAAAAATTCTATATGAAACATGTCACAGACTTTTAGCCCCCAACTCTTCTAATTTTTCTTTTAAACATTGTGCACAAGCTCATATTAACATAGAAAGCATATATATCTTATAAATCACAGAAATATTTTAAAAAGTAGCACTGATTTATCTGCTCATTTACACACACATTTAAGTAATCGAATGTATAAATCTACAGCAACATAGAGGACATACCACTAGCCAAAAAAACAAACAAACAAACAAACAAGCAGGTTGTTGCAAAAAATAATTAGTCCCTTTACACATATATCCATACTTCATTAATGCAAAAAATGTAGTGGTTATTAAATGTCTGAAAAATCAGTATGTATGATTGAGATTGTTAATCTCTAAGTGTAACTGTAACACATATTGTTCATCTCAGAGTTGTCTTTTGTTTTTTCAGCAGTGGTAAATAAAGGTTTCTCTCTAAATGAGTACTTTTTAAAAAACTGGCCAAACCCTGAAAAGATGTTTAACACCTCAGGGTTAATACATGTAAAGCAGAGACTAAGGCCCAATAAGCTCTGGCCCAATTTAGCATCCAAGCCAGAGCCTTCCAAAACCAGGTAACACACGTTTGGCCAGGGCCTTCAGCTGTGGGCTCGTATGGGGCATGGAAAGCTACACAGAACTGGGACCCGGGACCAACAGCATTCACAGCATCACTAGGGGCAGTTTCAGCAAGAAGCACTCATGTCGAGGAGATGGGTCCTTCCACCTGAGGCTGGAGATCCCCTTCTCATCCCCTGGCCTGTGTGACTCTTGCTCCAAAAGGTACTCGGCAGGAGTTTCCCTTTAAGACTTAGTGTGAGCAGAGGTCCAGTCAAAGCTGATCATTAGAATCACTGATGCATGGGTGTATTTTTTGAATATGGATTTTAAAATTGGAATCACCAATAATGCAGCTATATAAAAAGTGCAGCACAATAAAAGTGCATTTCCTCCACCACTCCCTAGTGGCAGAGTGAGGACTCCACAGACAGGACACAGCAAGATGAGAGAGGAGATGGCTGCTAGGAGGTGCCAAGCCCAAACTGCACTGCTGACACCCGAGTAGCATGAATACTGGTAAAGCTTTCAGCTGTTAAGGCCACGGTTTCTCAGCTCTCATTTTGAACCCTGTTTAGAAAGATTTCACCTTTTTAAAAAGGGGTAGCTCACTATAAATACAGCTTAGCTTTAAAAAAAAAAAAAAAAAGACTTCAGGGCAAGAGGATCCTGTAATCTTTATGAAAACACTGTGCAGGAACGTCCAAAGCCACTTACCCTAGAGTAAGACCAGCGCTCCTGGAGCAGCTGACGGTGAGTCGCCCAGGCAGGAAGACTGTATGAGCGCTCTGAGATGGACACTAGGCTGCCGGAAGGGAGAATGGTTCTCAAAGTGTTCTTGTTTGCTGCTAGCAGAATGGGGTCTACTTCCTATCACATTTACCACGTAGGCTCATGGCCTGGTCCAATTAGTCAGACACCTAGTGAACTCGATCACAGTCACACGGACAATCATACAGAGTCACCTGAAATGGGATCTATCACACATGGTCCTCAATTGTTCGTTCCAGTCTATTGCCGCAGGGAGACGCTGGCCAGCTCCTGCTCTGGGGGTCAGCCTGGTGAGCAGAGCAGCTGCTGGGAAGAGACTGGGGAAGTGGCCCGGACCCTCCTGGGGGCTCACTAAGAGACCCCGCCCAGAGTCAGTACATCAAAGCAAATGTTGCAAACTCGCACAGGCTTGTTCAGATCAAACTTTATAATGGGAATCTCCTTGGTCGAACATTTATGGCAGAGAAGACGTCCGCAGTGACGACTGTGGAAGCAAAGAAAGGAAGTGTGAGGAGGGTATTGAGGAGCAGGGACAGCCACACTGCCAGCCAAATTCTACCAGAGCACGTATAACTTTTGTCCATGAAAACAAATTTTCATCCAATTGTTAAGTTACAGTGATTCTGGAGAAGGCTCTTTCTTTAACAATCAAGAGAGACTCAGCAACAAACAGCCAAAGAACCATCTTGTTGTCTTGGAAATAGCCCCTCATTCTTGGGAAGCACACCTTCCAGGAGGCAGTAACTTGGCTCAGCTCTGCTACAAGCAGAGAGCCTGGCAAAGGCGACACAGGCCAGGCAGGCTCCCTGGGACCTGGGAGCCCTGCACTCAGCAGGAAAGACAGCAGTCTGAGTTCCCCTGCCCTCCCTGTATCAACACAGGTATGCAGTTCTGCCCTCACATCTCTCCTTTGGGTCAAGTTTTGCCCAGGAGAGTGCAGGGCCCTGGCAAGGTCATGGCTTATGGAAAAAGGCAGGAGCAGTGACAATAGCAGAAGTCCCCTCACTTCTCTGGTCAGGGTCTCACCAGTGATGTTTGCGAGTCGTGACTCCGAACTTGGCAGTGCACTCGTAGCAGTTGGAGCCGTCACACCAGGGCGGCTCCTTGGACAGCATATCTGTAACACAGGCAGGAGATGCTCCTGTCAGACAGCAACTGTGCCAGGCAAGATGCAGAGCTCCAGAAGGAGCAGGGAAACAGTAAACAATGCGCTGCGGAGTGACTGAGGGATGAAGGAGCCACACACTCTAACTGGGTCAGGGAGCCTTCACAGAGGAGAATATGGGGACCCAGCACCACCAGGCAGGCTGGGGAGAAGGAAACGGTATCCAGGGAGCAAAACTGCAGTGTTTGTGGGGAAATGCATGGCTGGAGTGTAAGGCACAGTGAGGAGAGAGCAGAGACCACAGCTAGAAACACCAGCAGGGACCACATGGTAAGGGGAACACGGAGGAGGAGACCAAGATAAGAGACACTGAGTGCGAAGGATCTGTAGGGTTGGTGAGTAAACAGCAGCAGGGACTGAGGGGGAGCGGGGAGCAGGAAGGAGACAGATGAGGGGTTTGGTCTTGGGTTTGCAGAGGCTGTGGAGCATTTGGGTTGGGGGTTATCAGTGTAGATAGCAGCAACAATCATGAGTATTCATTTAGTGATCACTAGCTGTACACCAGGCTCTGCCTGAGTACTTTGTACACAGTAGACTGAGTGCCCAGGGAGGAGGCAGCACACGAATCACTCATTATCAAGCACCTCTACACGCCAGCACTGCATTAGGCTCCTATTCTGAGCTCTTAAAAGGCCAACCAAGTGCATGTAAACAGTAGACCAGGCATCACAGAAACACAGCTTTAGCACTGGCTCTGCTACACATCAGCTTTGTGTCCTTGGGTAAATCACTTACATCAAAATCGATAGTTAATAAACATTTCTTTAATATATATATATGTATATATATATATGTACAGTTGATTTCAGAGAGGAAGGGAAAGTGGGGGAGAGAGAGAGAAATATCAATAATGAGAAAGAATCATTGATCACTTGCCTCCTGCATGCCCCCTACTGGGAATCGAGCCAGCAACCCGGGCAGGTGCCCTGACCGGGAATCAAATCCCGACCTCCTGGTTCATAGGTCACTGCTCAACCACTGAGCCACGCCAGCTGGGCTACTAAATATTTCTGAGCTCATTCCTCTGCCCATACTATGGGGCTAATAACCCTGTGCTGTGTCCATTGGGTGGTAACAGCGCAGTGACCTGCAGGCACTGGAAGCATTCTGACTCTCTCTGCCTCATCAATGGGGAAGAACAAGTACTGAAGAATCAAGAGTGAAGAACTCCTCTTCACAGAAGGAAACAGAAACAGAGAATGGAGAGTGAGTGGGGCTAAAGCAGAAGCTACTCTGAAGGAGGCAGAGTCTGAATCAGCCGAAGGATGAAGGTGCTGATGAGCAGCCAGGACCCAAGGAAGGGGGACCTGCCTGGAGCTTAGGGAGCTCTAGTAGCAGCAAGGGGAGTGGGAAACCAACAGGGGCCCCAAGGCGAGCACTGAGAGAGACTAATGGTGACCCTCCCCCCATGGCCCGAAGGCCTTTCATGGCATGCACACAAAAAGTCCTGCACGGTTCCCCAGAAAACAGCTTGTTCAGGAACCAGTCGTTAGGAACGCACAGTTCCCCACTACGTCTAGAGTCTCAGCACTGCACTGTGCTCGCAGGGCAAGGGCGGGAAGTAGGCCACTCACCTAACAGTCTGAACAGGAGTTGCTTGGTGGCAACCTGGTAGTTGAAAATGTTGACTCCTTGGTTATTATTCACCCCGAGGCGAGCCCCAGATCGGACGATGGCACGGCACAAGTTGGCATTCCCCTTCATGTATGCTAGCAGCAGCACTGGAAAACAAAACACAGTAGGGCTACTTCCCAAAGAGCTGGCAGAGGGCAGTTGAGGGAGGACAGCCCCATTGGGACAGAGGAGGCCTGTGGCTAGTGAGACCCTCACCGAGGACCCAGGCCTGAGCCAGGGGACGCCAGCGCAGCTCCAGCTCCAGGGATACCCCCTTGCCCATTCGGAGCTTCGGCTGCAGGAACTAAAGGGGGACAGACACTGATGGAAAAGCACACACTGTCTTCGCCGCCTTCCCCTGGCATGAAACACCAGGAGGACAAAGCTCTTTCACACAGTGTAACTGAATCTAAAGACCCTGGAGGCAGGCACACAGGCAGAAAAACGTCCGTGTGGGGAACATATTCCAGAAAGTTCTTCCACCCCCTGGAGCCCGTCTTCGGTGCAGGCGCAGGCGCAGGCCCAGTGGAACCAGGCTCTGACCCAGCCTTCTGCTGGCCCTTTTTACTAACAATTACAGCTAATTGTAGCTCCCCTTCGCTTACCTGTCCAGACACTTCAATTCTTTCACTTAATTCTCTCAATAATCCAGTAAGATAAGGGTTTTTATTTGAAGTGAAGAAATGGGCATAGAGAACTTGCAAAGTTTACCCAGAATTGCCTGCTGGAATATGACAGCGAGGTATCTGTAGCCAGGTCTGCTGTGTACTTCAGTGCCTGCCTGCCTGTTTCCTGCTCCTGGAAGACGGTGCTCCCCGGAGCAGGTGCTGGGCCCAACAGCTCACTCCCAGGGCCGGCTCCTCGGGAGCTCGGGCTCACCACTGCCGGCTTAAAATCCACGCTGTGGATCAAGGACAAGAATGCTCCCCAAGGCCAGGGACTGGTGACAAGATATTTGGTCCCGTGCTAAGGTTCAGGACACCCCTGGTGATGCATCGTGCCAACGCCGTGGAGGCGCTGTCTGGCTTGAGGGCAATGAATGGGACACAGCAGCAGGAAGTGCTCAAAGAGCCCTGCATTGGGAAGGAGAGATTTAGGTTTCATCATCGTTTTCTTACTTGAAAATGGGGGGACACTGTACTGCTTATCTTATAGCACTGTTGTGGGTGTTCAACAAGAAAATGAATGTTAAAGTATATGTATATTTTTGAAAGCTACACAAATTAATATAGCGATTGTTCGTAGCTAGAGCAACACCATGAGAGAGGCCTATTTTCAAACCCCCTCAATAAGATATCAGCCCTTATCTGTATATAACTTGCCGCGTTCCCAAAGCATGTCAGCACATGTGTAGCCCACTTCCTCCTTATGAAGCATCTGTGAGGTGCTTATATTTTATTCTCTCCTGGCATATGGGAGCTTGGGAAGGGCCCTTGTTGCCTACATAAGAGGTACATGAGGGCAACAAAAACAAGTGGGCGGGCCTGCTTGGACAAGGGTATGGCTGTGGAGCACTAGATAAGCAGACACACATCATGTGCTGTGCCTCAAGTCAGACACTGCCCGATCCAAGGCCGGGGTCTGTGACAGATGCTCAGAGCCCAGCAGGAGTGCACTGGGCTGAAAGCACTTACACAGCAACATGTGTGCCTGGGCTCTCGTTCTTCCAGGAAGCAAGGAATACAGGAGACAGGACACACAAACAGCTCATTACATACCCGTGTTTCCTTCTGCATCCGGTTTATCGAGAGGATACTCAGGCATGCACTCTAAGAAGAGATCAAAGATGGCTGCTGCATTCTCTTTGCCATATTGTCCCAAAATGTGCAGTGGCGACTGGCCTCTGACAAAACAAGTGGAAAAGTTAGGTATGTATCTGCCACAGCCATCACCCAGAAAAGAAATGGGATTTTTCTGAACTCTGTGATGCTAGACAAATCAAAAAACACATAATCCTATATAATAAAAGCATAATATGCAAATCGACCAGTAGGTGGGAGGGATGGGCCAGTGACCAGGTGGCATCAGGACAGCCAAGGCATGTGCCAGCAGGCAGAGAGAGGGGACAGCAATGGTGGGGGGAAGTGGCAGTGACCAGCGATGGTGGAGGGGCGAGGGCCGGGGGGGGGGGGAGGGGGGGGGCGCGCGCGCTGACCAGCACTGTCCCCTGATCAACTACCTGGTCGTCTCCCACAGAGGGAGGCCAGACTGCAGCTTATGCCCGCTCCCCCTTTGAGTGCACGAATTTTCGTGCACTAGGCCTCTAGTAGGTCATAAAAGTTTTTCTAAAAAGTATTCTTCAAAAAGAAAAATTCCAGGGTACCAAAGCCTGGTCCAGTGCCACAGTGGCCAGTTCTGCCGTGTGTGTGGGGGGCTAATGCGAGGCACCAGTGACCACCAGCTTCAAGGGGCAGCCAGGCATGTGGTGCACTGGCCTCTGCTCTGGACCACACACACTCACCTTAGGTTAAAGGCTTCAGCGTCCACGGTGCACTCAGTCAGGAGGGCCCGGATGTTGTTGAGTCGACCGTGCATGACAGCGAGATGAAGAGCTAGGGAATAGAGCCTCTTACTGTGCAAGCCCGGAAGCACACCCAGGAAATCTTGACTGTTCCTCACCCTCACAAACCTTGCTCTAAAAGGGACACAGACAGAGCAGCCGCGGTCCACTCATATCCTTTCCAGTCTTCACCACCCCCAAGAAAGAGCCATAAATGCAACCTTACAAGACTTTGCTTTCTGCTTCCACAGTTACCCAAAAACGAGCTTTAATGGTTTTGGCTTCAGGGGTTACCATTCAGATCATAGGCCGCCCAGAGCCTGGACAGTGGCATGTTGGGTGCCTGGCTCAGAGCCTTCCCTGCCATGCTCTGCTCCTATGAAAGCCAGCCTCCCTGAGGGGTAGCAGACCTAAGAGTGCAGGGCACCTCCACCCCTAGAATGGAGGGATTGCTTAAGGCACTCATCACTGGACAAAGGGGAACGGCTGGGAATTACCATTATTTCCATTCTCATCCACAGCAGCAAAGTCCACTCCATTCTCCAAGAGGACCGAGCAGATGGTGGGCAGGTCCTGCTGGGCAGCGAGATGGAGGGCGGTCTGGCGGTGCTTGGTTAATTCATTCACTTTGGCTCCTGCAAGAAGCTGTTGAAGTTGATTACATGAGCAGCTTCTTTGCCACAACCAAAGTCCCACTTAAGGGGGCCAAGCCTGCCTGACTCTGACATCCACGGAGTCTATCCTGCTAGCAAAGTGGGGAGCATAGGGCCTCACACACACTCCTGGCATAAGCCAGCAAACTTGCTCCAAGGACAAACTGACAATCATCAAAATGTTAAAAAGGCATTCCTTTGGACACAGAAATTTCTACTTGTAAACATCAGTACATAAAATTATACAAGACTGCAATGATGTTCACTATTAAGGATGTCCATTATTTAGAAAAGTAAAACCAGATTGCAAATACGATTTAGTTATGAAAATGACAATATAGCCTGGCTGGTATGGCTCAGTGGTTGAGTGTCGACCTACAAACCAGGAGATCACAGTTCAATTTCCGGTCAGGGCACATGCCCTGGTTGTGGGCCCAGTGTATGGGGTGCAGGAGGCAGCCAATCAATGATTCTCTCTCATCATTGATGTTTCTATTATCTCTCTCCCTCTCCCTTCCTCTCTGAAATCAATAAAAACATATATATTTTTATTTTTTTAAATATATATTTTTAAATAAATAAAGTATTAAAATATTTAAACAAAAAAGTCAAATTAGGAGACAGTATGATAGTATTATTTATTCATTTGGAGAGAGAGATACAGAGAAATATATATACATTCAAACATAAACATAGAAACTGAAGGTGTTTAAAAACCAAACTCAGAGGAAGAGTTGAGGGCTCGAGAGATACTTTTTGCTTTATATCCTTATATGCTTTAAGTTTTTCACAATAAGCATGTACTATTTTTTCTTAAGAGGGGAAGGAGAGGGAGGGGAGGAGGGAAGAAAGAGAGAGAGACATCAATGTGAGAGAGAGGAATATTGATGGGTTATCTCCCGACCTGCCATTGAATCCAAACCCTAGGTATGTGCCCTGATTGGGAATAGAACCCACAACCCTTTGGTGCATGGGACAACGCTCCAACCAACTGAGCCAAACTGGCCGGGGCTAGCATGTACTACTTTTATATTATTTTCTAAAAGAAAGACCATAACAAAAAAGACAGAATCAAAGGCAGGAAGGAGCTTTAAATAATATCTGTTAGTTTAGCATTTGAAATTCATTCAGAATCCACTTTCTGACAAAGTTTCACAAACGGTTGCTATTAACAGAAAAGGATCTGCAGTTTGTAGTCAGAGGTGTTTGCTCCCCTGAGGGCTGAGGCACCTAGTTCCTGTCTGTGTGCAGGCGCTCTGCCTCTGGGAAACCCCGGACACTGGTTAGCTGCTCTGCTTCTCACCCTGACTTTCCAGAACCAGGCAAACCAGCTTCTGGGCACCCAGTCGTGTTAGTCATAGGTCCAGACAGGACATAGCACAGAGGGGTAATTCATGGTCACAAGTGCTAGGGATCATAGCTAACCCTAGGTTGGTTAACTGGGGGAGGGGAGAGTTTGGGTAAAGGCATTATACAATGCGAATAGGTTCTAACACTAAGCTGTACCAATTCACAAACAAAGGACTGGATGGTCACTGGAAGATCTGCTATTTCTACTCCTATCACTGTGAGCTCAGGACTTGCTAAGGCAGAGGCATGACCTTGGTGAAGGGACCCCCAACCTCCCTAGGCTCTCAGTGTGGCAGACGGACTGATGAAATGCAGCCCTATGTTCACTGCAGCACTATTTATAATAGCTAAGATACAGAGACAACCTACGTGCCCATCATGGGTGAATGGGTAAAGAAGACATGGTGTGCATGTACATACAACGTGCATGTATACAGTGTATGTATACATATTATATATAGTGTGTACATATAGACTATATACTATAGATATACAACACACACACACACACACACACACACACACACACACACACAAGGGAATTCTATTCAGCCATTAAAACAGAATGATCCTGGCCAATGTTGCTCAGTGGCTGAGTGTCAACCTATGAACAAGGTCATGGTTCGATTCCGGGTTGCGGGCTCAATCCCCAGGAGGATGTGCAGGAGGCAGCCAATCAATGATTCCCTCTCATCACTGATAATTCCATTTCTCTCTCTCTCTCTGATACCAATAAAAACATATTTTCTAAAAAAATTTACAAAAAAAACAACAACAAAACCAGAACGAAAACTTGCCATTTGTGACAACTTGGATGAAGAGTGAGGGCATTATGCTATGGCTTAGGCTTTTATATATATATTATTTGTTTTTGAGAGAAAGACAAATATCATTATGATCACACTTATATTTGGAATTTTTTAAAAAAATGAACAAAAAAGCCCCAAGCTCATAGACACAGAGAATAGATTTTTGGTAGTTGCTAGAGGATGTGGTAGGCAAAATGGGTGAAGGGACTCAAAAGGTACAAACTTACAGTTATAAAAGAAGTAAGTCACAGGATGTCATGCATAGCATGGTGATTATAGTCACTAATACTGTTGTATATTTGAAAATTCCAAAGAGTAATTCTTAAAAGACATCATCACAAGACAAAAAAATTTTTGTGACTATATATGTTAATTAGACTTATTGTGGTGACCCTTTTGCAATATATACAAACTAGAGGCCTGGTGCAAAGATTCGTGCACTAGTGGGGTCCCTCAGCCTGGCCTGTGCCCTCTCGCAATCCGGGACCCTTCGGGGGATATCGGACTGCGAGGGATGTAGTAGTGGCGAAGCCAGGTGTCGGGGGAGGAGCCTGAGCCTGGGCCAGGCTCTGTGCCGCTCCCGCTCATCCTGGGCCCTGCTGCGCCTGCTGTTGCCCTGTAGTGCTGCCACTGCCCTGTAGTGCTGCCACAGAGGCGGGAGAGGCTCGCGCTGCCCCAGGTGTGCTCGCCAGCGTCTGGCACCCATTGGTCATCTGAGCAGCGCTCCTGCTGTGGGAGCGTACTGACCACCAGGGGGCAGCTCTTGCGTTGAGTGTCCATCCCCTGGTGGTTAGTACGCATCATAGCGACTGGTTGACAGGTCATTTGGTCGTTTGGTCGCTTAGGCTTTTATATATATAGAATATCAAATCAATGTTATATACCTGAAACTAATGTTATATATTAATTATACCTCACTTAAAAAAAGAGAGAGAGAGAGAGAGAGAGAGAGCGCGCGCGCGTGTGCATACACGCAAACCAGAAAGCCCCAGCTGAGCGTCTGACACAGAGCAAGCAATCAAAAGGGGATCTCCTTTCCCTAGATGCTCCCACCACCTCTGCCACCCAAATCCTGCTTTCTCTCGTGGCCTCACTCAGCACCTGCCTGCCCAAGCAGCCCATTGGGACTTAGGATATGCTGATACACCTACTTCTCCGGCACATGGCTTACTCCTCAAATGCGCACTGGCCTTTCACAGTAACTGGAAAACACCTATGATGAGAGATTTGGCACACACTCTACCACATGCTTTGTCTGCATGTTTCATGTAATGTTTCGGCGACACTTACCAAATTGCGGACGATAATCTCTGAGCCTGCTTGGACAGCAAGGTGCAAAGGGGTCAACTTGGAAGCATCCTGGACCCTGGAATTCACATTAGCCTGGACGCTGATCAGGAACAGGACACTTTCAATATCAGAGTTCTGAACTGCCACATGAAGAAAATTCCGGCCCTTGTTATCCACCTGAGGCAAGAACCAAAATGTGAGTGGGCTCCCCCATGCAAGAATGGCTCCTCGAGCACCTGCGGGCGGCTCTGACCACTGGAGAAGTCATGGTACATCCTTCCCTCAGTTCCAGGAAGGCCCCACCCCAAACAGACCACTCGACATGTGTGTGCATGGTCATCCTCACGGGCAGGGAAAGGCAGCCACTGCACTGGCCCAGCAGTGCTGGTGCCCTTGCACAGCAGGAGCTAGACTTGGAAAGCCAAGAAACAGACAACCTGAAGGACAGGGAAAGGAAGGAACCAACACACTGCAATATCAGGGAAAGGCAAGGGTGGAAGTTAACTTTGGGAGCCCCTTGCTTTAGCTAAAACAGGCACCCAGCATCCTAGCACCACAGCAACAATGCCAGCCTGACCCCAAACAGTCAAACAAATCTTCAGAAACTTTCAGGAAGTTTCCTCTTTTATAGAGCTATAGGATGACAGTACATATTGGGGAGGCAGCCAACAGTATAACGCAGACTTTGCTTCATGATGTAAAGCAGACAAAAGCTCACTCAAATCAAACTACAGAGGTTCCTGCCCTAACTGGTTTGGCTCAGTGAATGGAGCGTCAGCCTGCGGACTGAAGGGTCCCAGGTTCGATTCCGCTCAAGGGCATGTACCTTGGTTGCGGGCACATCCCCAGTAGGGGTGTGCAGGAGGGAGCTGATCGATGTTTCTAACTCTCTATCCCTCTCCCTTCCTTTCTGTAAAAAATCAATTTAAAAAAACTACAGAGAGTCCTGCAGTTATAAGAGCTGCCACATCAGTATGTGTGCTCAGTGAGAAGTGAGGGAGACTCCGACATGCTGCACACACACAGCACAGTCCCTAACACATTTCCACAGTGTGCGCTGGTATCACAGCAATGTATCTGCAAAAGGCTCTGATCAACAGTACCAGTTTCACACTAGACTGAGAAGAAATGTGAGATGACTGTCCCTTCTTGCACATTTTACATAGCTGAGCAACCTGCACGATGCAGCCACACCTACGTAAATGCTGAAGAAACACAACATACCGAAGTTTAAACACTAAGCTATAGTCTTCAACTATCTTAGATTGTTGCAAGGTCCCAAGTTTCCATCTACCTTCATAAATGGCTACTCAACATCTTGGCAGTATTCTAAGAGCTCAATAGAGACTCAAACAAACCCATCCCAGCTCCCGCCTCAGATCAGTTGCTGCTGTCATTTCCCACCCAATCTGCTGTTTCAGGTCAGCAGTTCACCATCCAGAAAGAACAGGACAACTGAGCCTGCTAAGCGGAATGATAACTTAACTCCTCTAAAATACGCAGAAAGTTGCCCAAATCACACCAAAAGCTCAAGTCAATTTCAATCTCTTAAACATATTCATTACTAGGGCAATCAAACAACCAAGCAAAGGCAAAGAGTGAGCTCAGTTGCACGTGACACCGTTATATGGCGGACACACAGGACAGAACTGACAGGACATCTAAATGGTCAGGTTTTAAGAAAGGGGAGTATAATTTCAAAACAATGTCTTTACACAGAAGAGACCTATATGACTGGAGACATATCTTTAGTCTCCATGGAACAGGGTCTGCCCTGCTCAGGACACCGTAGAGAATGCTGGGTGCTGGTCACTCACCTGCTCTGCAGCCCCGGACTCGCGTTTCAGGATGGCCTCGGCCGCCTTGTTGTTCTTGTAAGTCATGGCGCAGGCAAAAGGGGTCAGCCCTTGTCTGTCTCGGACATTCAAGTGGATGTCAGGGTGAGAAATCAACAGCTGAATGATGACACTATGTTGGTTGCTGATGGCCACATGGATAGGCGTTCTTCCTTCTGCATCCTACAGGGACAAGGCACAGATTTCAATCTTCAAATGAATGACAAAACTCAGGGTTTTAAAATATAAAGGGGGATAACTTTTAAACCAAATTTGGTTCTCAGAATCAATACTGCCACCCAGTGTTTGAAATCAGCTCTAAGACCAAGCAGAGACGACTAAAAGCCACTCCCCATCCCCTGCCCTAGTGACCTAGGGACACACACACACTTGTTTACAAGATCTGCAGTCAAATTCACTTCCAAGTTACACCCTCCTTCTCTGTCTGACTACAGGGCCGCCCACATAAATGTTCATAGGCTAGAATGCTGAAAAGCATCAAGAAACATGACTCAGGGATGCTCAGTTGAACTACTGGAACATTTTACTGAACACTGTCCAGATGCTCCTCAATTTACAGTGGCACTATATCCCAATAAACCTATCATAAGTGAAATATCTTTTAGTCGAAAATGCATTTACCACACCCAACCTACAGAACACCATTAACTTAGCCTCGCCTACCTTAAATGTGCTCAGAACACTTACTTTAGCTTACAACTGGGCAAAATAACCTAACACAATCTCACATAATTTACTGAATTATGCGTATCACTTTTGTACCATCATAGAGTTGAAAAATCATTAAGTCAACCATCATGATTTGGGGACTGTGTGTATGCAGCCTGGGGAACTAACTCTGAATGGAAATCTTTAACTAGCCGGGATAGGAGGCTAAGCCAAGTTGAAGGATCAAGGTACAAAGAAGAAAAGCCTCGACGTGAAATCATTAAAGTGACTAGGCAGGCTAGTCACTTCCTCTGTCTGCAGCTTAGCCCCATTTGTGGTAAAGCAGACCCGGGACTGAGAATCTGCAAGGCCGCTTGGCCAAAAGAGGAGCTTTTCCCTAATCCTGTGGTTACCAACACTCCCCCTGGAGAAGAGAGACTCTCCATACCTGTGCATTTACATTGGCACCAAACTCCAGAAGACACTGGACCGTCTCTTCCAGTCCCCAGGAGGCTGCCAAATGCAAGGGCGTCTGCCCGTCTCTGGCCTCTTCCTCACCTTCTCCATTAGCACCGGGCTGTCTGGGGCTGTTCACATCGCAGCCACTGAAGAGGAGGAGGAAACGAAAGGAAGGCTTCAAGTGCCAAGCTTCCACCCAGCCTCCAGGCATGCCGGTAAGTACCCAGCAGCAGCCCTGTCCAATCCAACAAAAAGCTCCGCGCCAGGGACTGCTGTCCTTGGCCTTAAATGTCAGTGTCTGGGTCCCCCTCCCACAGATTCTTCTGTACTGGTCTTGGGGACAGGAAAGCCTGGGCAGCAGAACTCTACATCCCCCCAGGGGAGCTGCATGCACTTAAAGTTTGAGAACCACTACTCTACAGGTTTCCTGCATGACTTGCCTCCCACACAGCCTGTTCTAAGAAGCTATGGAGCCTGTTATGGCTCATGTATCTTTGAGGGGGACCTGCAAGAGGCCATCTGGTCTCCCAGCGACCCACCCCCACCCCCGAGCCTCTTGGCTTCATTGTGTAAACTGGCCTGATTTGACTGTGGGCAGCCTGCAGGAGGCTGAGAGCAGATTCTCTGATCTGGGCACTCAAGGTCCTTTCCTCACAAATGAGTCACATCTCTTGGCTGACTTAACTTGACAGACAGTGACCCTCTGATAGCCTTAATTAGGAGAGTCCGGCCAACAAGACTGTAGCCAACAGTCTTGCTGAAAAAAAAAGATTTGAAGAGATACTTAGTCTTCTCAGACCTGCGAATAAGGAAGCAGGTGGTGGACTCGTTGTTCTCATCAATGGCTCTGTGCAGGAGTGTCTGAAGGCACCCACTAGGTCCCGGGCCCCAGCACGTGGAATCACAGCCATGTCTGACCTGCAGAAAAACGCGTTACTCACAACACTGCTTGGAAAAGGCCAACATTTTTTAAAAATATTTTTTATTGATTTTTTACAGAGAGATAGAGAGTTAGAAACATCGATGACAGAGAAACATCGACCACCTGCCTCCTGCACATCTCCCACTGGGGATGTGCCTGCAACCCAAGTACATGCCCTTGACCGGAATCGAACCTGGGACCCTTCAGTCCACAGGCCGACGCTCTATCCACTGAGCCAAACCGGTTTCGGCAAGGTCAACATTTTCATTACTATCTTGGAGCTCTATGCACATTATTAGATTCATTTTCAGGCAAGACATGGTTGATAATTAACTGATAATGATTTTTATCTGAATCATTCATCAGATTTTACAAACAATTATTAAAACCTGCTCTGTGCAAGTGTGCACAAGTCCTTGAAGTGATGTGTTTAGGAAATATGAGAGATATGTTTAATTAGTGCCCTCTTGAGTTGTGTTCTAGAAGGAATAGAAAACACACACAAGGAATAGAACGTGAGCATATGCGCATGCCCCCAGTAACACCCACCTGTAATTAACAGGGAAAGTCAGTAACCACTGGGTAAAGCCCCCAGGTGCAAATGCCTTATTGTCACATTTCAGGCTCTTCAAAAAGCTAATAACTTCCAGAGTTACCTCTGCTTTGGGGGCCTATCTTCTGAACAGGGAGACAAAACTGAGATTTGGGAATGTGTCACTGTTGTGACAGCCAGGGTAGCCCACATCAAATTAACCCACCTCAGAGCAGATTCCTGAGGAAACCCTTGCTTCTTGGCAGTTTTCTTGATACAAGCAGCCTAAAAAATGGGTCATCCGAGACCATGCTGAACTGCAAGTCTCTCTAGTGTGATTTCTTACTGCTCGTCCTTGGCTCAGTCTGTTACCTGGCAGATCTCTTGCTCCTTGTGGCCGCTATGTAGGTACCAAATCCATCTCTGACACAAAATATCCCCATGTGTAAACAGAGGCTAAAGTTGAGTCTGACTCACCAGAGTCGAAGCAATGTCCTCCAGGTTATTTGCCAGCGCGAGCCACAACGGGGGGTTCCCCATCTCGTCCGGCACGGACATGTCAGCTCCTCGGGTGCAGATGGCATCCACTACAAGCGGGAGCTGATTTTTGATGGCCAGCTGAAGGGCTGTCTCCCCATCCCGAGTCCTGCTAGGACATGCACACCACAATCAGCATTTGTAGTGAAAGCCAAACGACAAAGGGTGCCCTTCTGGCCATTCCAGAGACCTGAATCCATCATATCCCTTAAACTAATTCATTCACATTCATTAATATCCTTTCCGAGAAATATAACCTGTCAATAGCATCTGTCCCAGATCTTTGAAAACATACAGCCATGCCATCCTATGTCACAGAAAAGTAATGGTCCAACATTGCAGGGTGTTAGGGTGTTGAAATCTGAAGGGTGTGTAGCTGCTTCTAACAGCATCTCAAAGCAGTCCAAGTTTAACTGCATGTATTTCCCCCTCAGGCCTTTTGACAGCTCATATATTGGAATGTTCTTCGTTATAACTGAAATTCTTACTCAAGTGATTTGAGACTCCTTTTTAATGAGACAGTGCAAGTGGGGGTGGGGCGGGGGGAAGAGCACAAGTGTGCGGTCACGCCCAGTTTCTGCACCGCATTTACTTCAGAGTCCTCATCCCTTCCCCTAGCTAACAAGGACAATATGTTCCACAGGCAGGGCTATGCTTTTGAACCACCTCGAGTCAATGAGACCTGGCGCTGCCGAGGCTCAGCCCACCTGACGTTTATGTCCGCCTGGTGCTCCAGGAGAAAGAGCGCGCTCTTGCTATCCTGTCGCTGTATGGCCATGTGCAGCAGCGTCTGCCCGTCCGACATGGTGTCGTTGATGCCCGCCCCGGAGCCCAGCAGCTGGGCTGCGATCGTGTGCATGCCTGGGAAAGAAGCAAGCCCTGGTCAATGCATTTCCCCACTTCCCCAGCATCTTACTGCAACAAACCCATCCTCTCCACTTCTCAAAGCCGGCAGTTTTTAAACTGGGCATTACAGGCTTAACCCAAACAGGGAAGTTATTTTACAACCAAGCCCTCCCCACCTCCTTGCTTCTCTCCCTCTCTCCCTCACCCCCTCCTGACTGCCACTGTCTGTGTGCAGGTATCAACAGCCTCTCGTACAACCTTACCTGTCCATAATGCCAGGCCCAGCACAGTCTGGTCTCGGGAATCCTTGAGGCTGAAGTCCGGAATAATTTGCAAGTTGTTGGTGGCATGAAGAGCATTAGCTAAATTTTTTTTAAAGGAAGAGAACACTTGATTTCACCATCCCATGGATCATATTTAAAGTATCCAAGAGAGTAAGAGATCAGTTTCAAACTGACTGGCTAAAATATGAACTGATAAATCTTCTTGTGGAGACTGGAAGCCGAGAAATCTAACACATGGGGAAAGAAATTCTAAGCTTATGGGGAAAATGAAATATTTTAAAGTTTAAAACATTGAATCTTCATAAAAGGAAGCTAGACTCCACTGTGGAAACACACGTTAATTACCTGATTGTGGAAAAGAGGATCAAAACCATGCCTTGGCAATGTTTTCCTAAATGTGATTCCTACCATCTTACCATTCCTGTGAGGACTAAGAAAAGGTGCATTCTACCCAAAGCCCCATTGCCTCCACAGCAGTGCTAGAAAGGGTGAGCCTTCGCCAGGACACAGGTGAGAGTCCCCCTACGCCCGGGACAGGAGAGAACGCTGAGGCTGACTTTCTGAGGGGAACTGAGGGGGCTTCCTTGGTTCACTGCCAGGATGGCTGAGGCAGAGAGGACTGGTGGCTCGTAGAGGACCTGCCACAGCAGAGTTCTCCAAGACAGCTCATGCCAAAGCAAAGCTTTGCTTGACCTCCACGGAAATGCCTGGGCAAACACCCCACAATAAAGGACACAGTCAAAGGTCCTAACACCTTAACCTGGTGGTTGAAATGGGCAGGCCCCATCCTGAACATGTACACTGCAGCCAGGAGCCAGACTACATGCTTTTCTAATTTATCTGAGAAACTCACCAGGAAAGAAGCATCACCTCGGTAGTGACCTACCCAGCACCACCATCCCCAAGTCACAGGGGCCGGCAGCAGTTCCTACCACCCACCTTTTTGTTCCAGGATGACAGACACCACATCTGGGTGATTATAGGCGATGGCCATGTGCAACGGCGTCTGCAGGTAGACGCTGCCCACGGAGCTGGCCAGGGACGCAGCCTCCTTTGGCAGAGGCGGAGCTTCCTCGGTCTGCAGGTTTGGGTTGGCACCTTGCTGCAGGAGCTCTGCGGTGAGGTTGGCCAGGCCATGCCTACAGGCCGTGTGTAACGGGGTTTCTCCCTGAACAGAAACACATGATCCAAAGGAGAGCACTTTCAGGCTGGGAGTTCTCCTCACAGCCTAAGGGCAGTCACAGCTCTTGGCTCATCCTGTCACCAGCTGGCCTCCACGACTTTTGTCCCACTCCTCCTGATCACCGCTCTTCCCTTTCCCCGTGCCATCATCCCTAGATTCAACGTTCTGGCAAATCATCTTCTGCATTTTCAATGACCTTCTTAACCAGCCTTCACTTTGTTTTTATAATTACTTATAATTATAAAAATAATAGATGACTATTATTAAATAACAACAGAGGACTTCCAAGTGTCGCTAAAATAAATGCTGCAGAAAATGGAAGAGCCTTGCCAGGCCGATGTGTCTCAGTGGTTGAGCATTGACCTATGAACCAGGAGGTCAGTTCGATTCCCAGTCAGGGAGCATCCCTGGGTTATGGGCTCCCGATCAATAATTCTCTCTCATCATTGATATTTCTGTCTCCCTCTCCCTTCTTCTCTGAAATCACAAAAAATTAAAAAAAAATTTGAAAGCTACAAGAATATTTAGTGAAGTTTCCTCTCACTCCTTGCCCCCACTACCCAATTATCCTCCCCTAAAGAAACCTTATTACTAGTTCCATGTTTCCCTCCAGCGACAGAATATTCAAAGAAAGATATGTACACACATGTATATATGTGTATGTATGTACATGTAGTTTACAACCTAATATACCATAAATAATTAGGAAATGGTTGCTGAATGAATCAAGCAACCAACAATATTTGAGAATACAAGCACCTGTTTCACTCTTTTTTAATCCTGTGTACATTTTACTTGGAGACAAATTGAAAAAAAGAATCCATTCCATTTTCCCCTTTAAACTGTCATTGTCATTTCTTCCACAGATCAAAACTGCTCCCCTTGCTGCCCTGCCACACTTACCCACTTGTTTCTGTGGTTGACGTGAGCACCACTGGTTGCCAGGAAAAGAGCTGCTGCCTCATTTCCTGCTTCAGCTGCCCGCTGCAGTAAGCAATTTCCTAGGAGAAAGTGGGCATATTCATTCTTCCATTTGCATAACAATGAGGTCCAGTTCCATAGCACACCACACCCTGACTGCCCCACCACCTTTCACAACTGACAAGCCAGCACCTAAAGAAGGTTCGACTTAAGTCCACACAGGTACTCTCAGGAATAGTCCAGAGACAGGATGAGCCCGGTTTGCACTAGCCACCACCCAGAACCAGAGGTATGTCAGGTCTCCTTCCTGGGGCTGGATTGGAACACACTTCTCAGTAGCAGTGTTACTGACATTTTGGGCCAGATAACTCTTTGACATGAGGCACCGCACAGTATTTAGAGTATTCCTGGCTTCTGCCCACTAGGTGACAGCAGCACCCCCAACCTTGCTGTGACAATCAAAAATGGTTACAGGTGATGCCCAATGTCCCTGGGTGGGAAGTTGGGGGTGGGGTGGGGGAGGTGCCCATGTCTGAGAGCCTCTGAGTTAGATGTCTATTTTGAAGACACTGCAACCTAAATGCTACCAGAAAATGCCCCTTAAGTACGTCACTTTTCCTCTTGGGGCCTTAAATGTTTGTCCTTGGCTTAGAAATATTTTGTTTAGCATTATCACTCTTTTCTAAATAAAACAAAAATTTTTTTCTTCTTGTTTTCAAATGGGTTAGCTCAATTTTAACCTCTAATACAATAAACATCAAAAATACAACCCACCAAAACAAAAGTTCTTGAAGAGGGTAAAGGAGTTCTGAGTCCAAAAAGTCTGTAACTCACTGCATTAAATAAACAAAAGTATTTCAGCTTAATGGACACAACTCAAAGTCTGGCTAAATTTTTTTTTTTGCCCCAGAAAGGAAGGGAAAGGGAGAGAGAGATAGAAACATCACTGATGAGAGAGAACCATTGATCGGCTGCCTCTTCTTGCACACCTGACACTGGGGATTGAATCCTCAACCCGGGCATGTGCCCTGACCAGGAACTGAACCGTGACCTCTTGGGTCATAGGCCAATGCTCAACCAGTGAGCCACGCCAGCCAGGCAAATTTTTTGAAGCACAATATTAAAATAAAATAACTTGGACTTCCTCTATAGTTAAACTTAAGTATAAAATACTTCTTAATAATATGTCATTCAGTTTCTAAATTTTTGGTAAATCGCTGGCACAGTACTTCATGGAGCCTCCAGACTTGAGCATCAGCTCTTAAGGATGCGTGATTTACCTGTTTTAGAGTCAGGTGCATTGGTGTTGCTGCCCCGCTGAATGAGTCTCGCTGCAAAGCTGTTTTCATCAAATGAAGTCCCATTGACCACAGGGAGGTCTTCAAAGGGGTTTACGGACTGATCGGATGACACAGTGATGTACTGCACTGCAAGCCACAGAGCTGTGCTGCCCTCGTGGTCTTTCAGCTCTAAGTCTAATCTGAAACAAGGAAGCAATGTGAGCAGCAAATGCTTTCTTCAGACACTGTCCTGACAACAGCCTCATTCTTTCCTTAATATTTGTTGAATGACTATTTTTTAAAATTTACTTTCAATTATTAAAATTTACAATACTAAAAGACATTTAAAAATTATGTTTCACTCACAATCCCACCCTCACAACTGCTTTTTCATTTCTCCGTGTGTCCCTACGTACTGTTTACACTGCAGCAACTGGTTGAACACGTATTCGTTCCTGGCCACGATGGACAAGTGTAAGGGAGTCCTGCAGGGTGAAGGAGGAGAGGCGTCAGTCAGGATGGCCCCGATTGCGCACAGAAGCCGCAGCAGGAGGCGACCAGAATCACCACCCACAAGAAGGTCCACATTTCTACCACCGGCTTTTTCTACACCGGCAAACAGTGTCCCAAAACCATGACCAAGTAGCAAAGAATGAAAATGGGTTTGCTTATGTGTTACCCTTTACTATTCAGTAGCCAAAAGGATAAGAATAAAGGAAGAGATTTAAATAGTCTCCAATTAAATCCTGACCCTTATTGATCTTGCATATATTCATGTTTTTAAAACATCAGTTTCACCCTGGCTGGTGGCTCAGTTGCTTGGAGTGTCGTCCCATACACCAAAAGGTTGCAGATTCAATTCCTGGTCAGGGCACATACCTAGATTTCAGGTTCAGTCCCCAGTTGGAGCGTGTACAGGAGGCAACTGATCCATGTTTCTCACATCAATGTTTCTCCCCATTCCCCCCACCCTAGCTTCCTCTCTCTAAAAACAATAAACATATCCTTGAGTGAGGATTAAAAACAAACAAAAAAACCCCCAGCAGTTTCTATCATTCCATAATTCTCTGTTGTACTCAAAAACATTCAGAGTGGCAACAGGGAGGAACTAATTAAAGTGTCAGTTAACCACACCTCACTGTTTTATTTAGCCCTCGAGTGCCCCAAACGAGACTGCACTGCAGAGTACAAGGCCTCCCCGACTGGCATCTATCTCAGAGCTACAGACTGCCAGAGTTTACTGCAGCTGGCAGGGGTGGGGACGAAGAATCAACAGCAGAAAAAAAAGAATGCAATTATGTTTGGGTAATAACATAATTATCACATAATATTGAGAGTTCATGGAGATCCATCTTATTTAAGTATTTTGTCCATCACACAAATCTCTTTCCCTATTCTGACAACTTCACACAACTCTCTTCTTATTTTTTTGAGAGGGTTTTCAAAGATATAAAATCCTAAGTTGCTATGATGAAAAGTGGTGATTTAGGTGGCTTCACTCCCCTTCACCCCCCCACCCCACATTGCTGTCCCAAAGACAGGCAGCCCTTTCTTAGATTCTAAACCACAAGGAACCTTCAAGTAAATATTTCTGGGAAGGGGCAAATGGTATACAACTGCTACTGTCAAATTTGCAAAGGGCTGTGCGGAGGAAGAAGTGGCAAGCTGTGCAGATAGAGTTGTCTAAATGGAAGTATTTGCAAGAAGGTAGAACTGGGTTTAACGTACAGAATTTCCCAGCAATTACACCTCACAGAAATAAAACAGACGGCCTTGAGATGGTGTGCTGGTGTGCTCCACTTCTTCAATTTACCCAAGCAAGTCTAACAAAGAGGCTAGAAGAAGGTTCCATTGGAACAGTTGAACGAGATGACCACTCTGATGATGACAGAAATCGCTTAAAAATCCAAAGACCTCTGTTATCTAGAATGGAAATGGTTTCCCCAAATGCCTCAGGCCTTAGTCATGTCTCTCATTTGTGCAACAAATGAGTGTTTGTGACTTGAATAAAAATCAGATTGAATAATGCCAACCAAAGAACAACAAGTCCCTGTCTGCCAGTTACATGCCACTGGGAATGGTGCTAAGAACAGTCTGTTTGCTCGCCCACTTACCTGCCCTTGCTGTCCTGCATGTTGGGATTGGCACCAGCCTGCAGAAGGGCTTCTGCAATCTGTGCCATTGCAGACATCACATCCGCTGAATGTTTCTTTGAACTGTACAATGCCACCAGGTGCAACGGTGTCTCCTGGGCACTCAATGTAGCAGCACTGACGTGGGCCCCATTTTTAATGAGGAAAGTGGAAGCAAAGACATCTCCTTGAAAAGAAATAACAGAAGCAGTGGTTACATATGACAAAACCCAGGGCAAGTTATTCTGGCCAATGTTGCCTCAGAAAGGCATCATTCAGCAACTGCAGACAAAGAGAAACAATTGGGTGTGTCTGAGCAGCACCTCTCTGGACACCTGTAGGAGGGAACTCATCATTGAGACCACAGAATTACACTTGAATTCAAAAGGCTTTGTTCAATTTCTGATTACCTGTTATCTGTCCTGCCCCTCACCACAGTACCACTTCACTATCCTATATAATAAAAGGTGAATATGCAAATTGACCAAACAGCGGAACGACCGGTTGCTATGACGCGCACTGACCACCAGAGGGAAGATGCTCAAAGCAGGAGCTGCCTCCTGGTGGTCAGTGTGCTCCCACAGCGGGAGCACCGCTCAGCCAGAAGCCAGGATCACGGCTGGCAAGCGCAGCAGCAGTGGTGGCGGAAGCCTCTCCTGCCTCTGTGGCAGCACTAAGGCCCCCTCAGCGGACATCCCCTGAGGGGTCCTGAACTGTGAGAGAGTGCAGGCCAGGCTGAGGGACCCCCCTGCCCCGCAGTGCATGAATGTCATGCACCGGGCCTCTAGTTTAAGTATACCAGACTCCTATCCTTCAAAAGCCTCTTGTGATCAACAACTTTCAAAAAGGGTTCCAAGATTTCTCCCCAATACAATTTATCTCCCTCTTTCATTTCCTCATCAGTCTATACCTAAGTAACACACACCCTCAACCTGCTGTACTTGCATACCAGTTCCTCTTCAGAGTAAGACCACATCTGACTGATTTATTATTGCCCAAAGGTTCTTTTCCTTTTCTCAATCTAATTACATATAAATAGTCTTAACAAAAAGTTTACAACTGAATATTTGAAGAAAGAATCTGTACACATTGCTAGTTACAAAAAATTTTACATGGTAAATCAACTGGATGTAAAAATGAAATTTCTAAAATCCTTCCACAGCCTTGACTCTTGGAGCATTACAGGTAGAAAGGCTAAGTAGGACTATTCACACATATCAAACTGAAACTGAGTAATGTACATAAAACCCAGTAATTTCAACAGCTCAAACCACCATTTTTGTCTATTTAGTGTTCTGTGTGAGGGAAAAGAGCTACCTTGACAGACAATCTTGACAAAAGGCCAAAAATTACGTTTCATGAAAATATTAAAGGTATATATTTCTGGAACTATTCTGTTATATACCAGCAAGAAAAAGCTGACTCTAGATTGGTTCTGTGAATACATGATTAAGTTCAGAACCAAGCAATCTGACCAGTGGCAATTTAATATTAAAAATACTGTGGAAAACCAGTTAGACCATCTTGTCAAGTTAACTTGGAGGATGGTAGGAATTAAGCAATTAAGTTCACTATAAAATTAAAGTTCAATCTTCCTTAGATTTAATTCCATTTATAAATCAAAACAGGCATAAATCACTACACATAAAGTTAATGTTTCTTTTTTTTTTAAATATATTTTATTGATTTTTTTGATTTTTTAAAAATATATTTTATTGATTTTTTACAGAGAGAAAGGGAGAGGGAGAGGGATAGAGAGTTAGAAACATCGATGAGAGAGAAACATCGATTCAGCTGCCTCTTGCACGCCCCCTACTGGGGATGTGCCCGCAACCCAGGTACATGCCCTTGACTGGAATCGAACCTGGGACCCTTCAGTCCGCAGGCCGATGCTCTATCCGCTGAGACAAACCAGCTAGGGCAAATTAATGTTTCTTAATGAAAGTAAGACAAGAATGACAATGCATCATAATAAACTATTAACAGAGAGACCATCCTATATAATAAAGCGGGAATATGCAAATTGACCATCACACCCTCACAAAATGGCTGTCTATGACCAGGCTGGCAGGGGGGTTAGTGAGGAACAACCAAATGACTGAACAGCAGGCTGTGTGTGGTGACCAGGCCGGCAGGGGGGTTAGTGAGGGACGACCAAACAACTGAACAGCAGGCTGTGTGGGGCGACCAGGCCAGTGGGGGCTTGTGAGAGGCAATCAGGCCAGTGGGCGGGGGGGGGGGCAGTAAGGGGTGACCAGGCCGGCACGGGGGCAGTTGGGGGCAACCTGGCCAGCAGCAGGGGGCAGTTAGGGGCGACCAGGCCGGCACACAGAGGCAGTGAGGGGTGATCAGGCCAGTGGGGGGCAGTTAAGGGCAACCAGACAGGCAGGCAGGTGAGCGATTAGGAGCCAGTGGTCCAGGATTATGAGAGGGATGTTCGACTAAACCGGCAGTCAGACATCCCCCGAGGGGTCCTGAATTGGAGAGGGTGCAGACTGGGCTGAGGGAACCTCTCCTTCCCATGCACAATTTTTGTGCACCGGGCCTCTAGTCCAGTTATAAATGCACAATGCATGCTATGAGACATTCCAGCAGGGTGGAGGCAACTGTTTTTTCAGTGGCCTCCACGCAGCCCGATTAGCTCATAGCTGGGAAGTTTCAAATCAAACTCATCCTCCCCTTGACAGTCTAGAGTACATAGCTAAGTCATCCCAAGAGCTCATGGGATTCAGAGGTACTGTCTGTAGAGTCTGTCCCCATTTCACCAAGGTTTAGACAGGATTAATTTCTTGCAAATCACATCTCTCTTTAACTGGAAAATCCCAAAACTGCACAGCAATCTCCCAGGTTGACCTGCTGGTCTCATGATTGTTGATTATACTTAACTTCGCTGGAGGTCCTGGGATGAATGCCACGTTGTGAAAGGTGCCTTGGAACTTGTTCAATATATCGATCATAAGCAATGGTTCTCTTTCCATAGTTGATCTGTTTTGTCTTTGCATCTGGATACTTTTATCTGTTTCTAATTCTGTCCATACTATAAATGCACACTCCTCTGAATCACAACTTCCAGATGATGATTTTCTCTTAAAGTTACTAACGAGAGGTTTTCTTTTATATCTTACAATATCATTCCATCTTCTTCAACTATACTTACGCAGTCTAAACATCTAGAATGGGGCTTAGGATTCAGGAGTGGCAAAGCTCTCAAGTCTGTTATCTATATTCCTGTGCTCATTTTCATCTGAATATAAGGGTTTCATCTGCTCTTCAGTGAACATGAAATTTCAAAATCATTTGGTTTTCAACACTCCCAGGTACTTTCCTCCAAGGGACCATTTTGCTGGAGAAGGTGAGCTCTTGTACTGAGGTGGCTAGGCTACCATAGGCCCCTCAGATGCTGATAGAGCATCGGCCTGCAGACTAAAGGGTCCCAGGTTCAATTCCGGTCAAGGGCACGTACCTCAGTTGGAGGCTCAATCCCTGGCCCTGGTCAGGGCTCATGTGGGAAACAACCCATGAATATGTCTGTCTCTGTGTCTTCCCCTCCCTCCTACTTTCTTTCAAAAATAATGGAAAAGTATTCTCAGGTGAGGATTAACAAGAAAACAAAACTAAACAAAAAGAACAGAACAATGGGAGGGAATAGAAAACACCAAAAACATTGTTTATAAAGTTCCTGTCAATAAGAAAACCTCTAATACATTGTAGAAAGATTTCCATCAAAACCATTTCAAATAAAAACTGTTTAGTGCTTAAAAGTTTCAGTTACTTCATCACCTCATCTACAACACTGTCTGGTACATGAGATGTTATAATGACTTGACCACATAAAAATAGTCCTAACAACACAGTTAACATTAAAAAATAATCCAAATACATTTTTTTCTTTGAATGCAGCTTCCTGATAGAAGTTATATTCAGGGAACAGACAGTAACTTTCATTACTTAATTAATACAAACTGTGTCTCATGCTGCTCCCGGTGGTGCAAATCTACAAATAGATGGGAGCATCCTATTTAAGAGACCCGTTGACTGATGCTGGCTGTTAAGGAAAACCAGCACATATATAGATACATATATATTTTAAGAAGGATTCATCTTCTTGCCCAGATGCAGCTAATCAGAGCAATGGCATCCCTCCTGTGGTCTCACCCAGACACTGGCTGCCTATTTCATTCTTCATACAAATTGACTGGAATAACTTAGTTAATAGAATGATCACGGACTATTTTGTTTACAAATGTGTCCAGAACCAGACTCAAATCTTATATATGAAAGATCTTCACTCTTATTATAAGAAACTTAAAGTAAGGTTAATAGCTCAAGTTGAGGAAGGAAAAGTGAAAAAAGTTCCTACAGGAACTGGAGCTAGTTGTGGCACTCAGCACAGGACCCAAGTCGAAACCATGGGCTGACACTACCACGTGGTAGTCACTGTGCGAGGTGTGCTGCTAACACTGTCTCTTATTCTCACAACAATCAGTAAAGAGAAATGTTTCCACTTCACAGATGAGAAAAAGGAGACCAGGGTGGTTAAGTGACTTGTCCAAGGCCAGAGTAAGTGGATGAGCCAGGATTCAAACCTTGGTATGTCCCACATCCAATGCCAGTGCTGTATCCACCACACTGTGCCACACTCTCCAAAGTTAGCAGCAATCAGATTTATCATCCCCACACTGTAATCCATTTGCTTATAAGCAAATGATAAAATTCAGAGTGGAAGAATAAATAATCTGAAAATAAGCATCAGGAATGCATCACCAATTCTTGGCAATTCTTGTAACTAAGCAATCACCAAAATATTTAATAACTCACCAAAGATGTTTTTTCATCATACACAAGAATTTAACTCCCTAAGAGGAAAGAAGCATAATTCTGAGATTGTTTTTGTAGTAACATTTCTATTTGTTTCCAAAATAAACATCTCAGTCATTAAACAGTATGGGAAAGAATAATTCCCTATGTGGAAACTTTCCCCACTGAATACACGCCCAGCACTAAGCACCAATGGCTTTGCACAATGCAGAATGGTACTTAGGAAAAATGCATCTGCTCTCGACACTGATATACTCTAAGGATTTCCTTCCCAATGATGAACAAATTTTTCCTCTCCATCAGCCAACAAGCTTAGCCCTCTAACACATGGCTTAGAGGGATGTTTATATTGTTAAAACCTTTGCCCAAAAAGGACAAAGCCACAGCTACAACAGAACCACATTTGAAGTTACTACATTCCACCGACAAGGAACAACTTGTGAATGGCAAAAGTGCAGCAGAGACGACGATAGTGTAATAATAATACATAATTGAATGGGTAAATACGCATGATTAAGATGTGGGGGAACCAGTACACTCTGTCTTTGATATCCACATTTAAACAAAAAAGTGGCCAAGTACTTTAATCAAGTCATCTATCCCTCTACAAAATTAAAGCTTTGGCATTTTGTTGTTGGTGGGGTTTTTTTTTTTAATCCTCACCCTTTAATGTTTTTATTGAAATTAGAGACAGAGGAAAGGAGAGAAACAACGATGTGAAAGAGAAGCATAGATTGATTGCCTCCTGTACGCACCCTCATAAGAGATTGAACCTGAAACCTATAACCCATGGAATCAAACCAATAACCTTTTGGTGTATGGGATGACACTCCAACCAACTAAGTCACCGGGCCAGGGCAAGGCTCTTGCATTTTTGAAAGCTTTTATTCAATACTGGAATGCTACCTGTCAAAAATGACTACTGGAAGAAGAACAAAGTTGGAGATATCACAATACTGAATATCAAACTATACTACAAGACCAGTGTAATCAAAACAGCCTGGTACTAGCATAAGAACAGGCATATAGACCACAACAGAGGGCCCAAAAATCAACCTACACCTTTATGCTCAATTAATATTTGACAAAGGAGACAAGAGCATTCAATGGAGTAAAGACAGTCACTTCAACAAATGGTGCTGGGAAAATTGGACAGAATACATACCAAAAAAATGAAACTTACACCATACACAAGAATAAACTCAAAATTAATAAAAGACTTAAATGTAAGTTGCAAAACCATAAAAATTCTAGAAGAAAACATAGGCAATAAAGTCTCAGTCACTTCTAGCAACACTTTTTTACATGTTTTTATTAATTTTTAGAGAGAGAGGAAAGGAGAGGGATGGAGAGATAGAAACATCAATGAGAGAGAAACATCATTGATTGGCTGCCTTCTGCATGCTCCCTATTAGGGATGGGGCCCAAAACCCAAGCATGTGTCCTGACCAGGAATTGAACCAGTGATCTCTTGGTTCACGGGTTGACGCTCAACCACTGAGCTACACCAGCTGGGCTCACAGCAATATTTTTGCCAATATGTCTCCAAGGGCAAGGGAAACTCAGGAAAAGATAAACCAATGGGATTATATCAAGCTAAAAAGCTTCTACACAGCAAAAGAAAACATCAACAAAATGAAAAGAAGAGGCAGGCTAGAAGGGTCAACGGAGGGAAAAAAGGGGATATATGTACTACTCTCAACAATAAAGATTTATAAAAAAATGAAAAGAACCCACTGTATGGGAGAACATATTCGTTAATGATACATCTGATAAGGGGTTAATTTCCAAAATTTACAAAGAATTTATACAACTCAACACCAGGAAGCCAAACAATCCTATTAAAAAATGGCAAAGGAACTAAACAGATACTTCTCCAAAGAGGACATACAGATGGCCAAGAGACATATGAAAAAATGCTCAAGGTCACTAATCATCAGAGAGATGCAAATTAAAACTGCAGGTGTGATGTGATATCAATAAATCAACAAACAACAAGTGCTGGTGAGGATGGAGAAAAGGGAACCCTGGTGCATTGCTGGTAGAAATGCAGATTGGTGCAGCCACTGTGGAAAACTGTATGGAGTTTTCTTAAAAATTAAATTGCCTTTTGACTCAACGATCCCACTTCTGGGTATTTATCCTGAGAACTCTGAAACACCAATCAGAAAGAATATATGCACCCCTATGTTCATACCAGCAGTATTTAGCATAGCTAAGATTTGGAAACAGCCCAATTGCCCTTCAACAGTGGATAAAAAAAACTGTGGTACATTTACACAATGGCATACTATGCAGCTGTAAAAAAGAAGGAAATCTTACCCTTGCAAAGCAAAATAAGCCAGTGAGAGAAAGACAAATACCACATGATCTCACTAATATGTGGAATCTAATGAACTAAATAAACTGACAAACAAAATGGAACCAGAAGCATGGATACATGGAACAGACTGGCAGGAGCCAAAGGGAACTGGGGAGAGGGGTACCTGGATAAAGAAGTTGAAGGGATTAGCTAAAGAACATATATACAACTCCCATGACATGGACAATAGTGTGGTGAAGGCCAAAAGAGGGGGGAGTTTGGCGGATAGGTGGAGATAGGCAAAGGGGGAGGTGGGGGAATTCTGCAATAATTATCAACATTAAACATTTTTAATTAAAAAAAAAAAGACTGCTGCAAAGTTGAATCAGGCAGGATCCATTTGGGACTTAAGAATTAATAAGGCCATGAGAAAAAAAGACAAAAGGTATTTTTTCGCCTTGAAAGCAAATTCATTAAAATTAAAATGTTTTGACCTTAATTCTATCACTTCTATATTCTCCCACTATTAATGACTATGTACTCAAAATATAGCTACAAAATATAACTTTTCTAAAACAAAATGAAACTTTATCACTTTGACAGGACAGAAGAGAAGTCTAGTTTGTAAAAGTGACAACTCTGAATCCAAGAATATGTTTAAATATTTGTGGTTTTGGTATTTTCCCTCTTACAGTAACTGATACAAGTTAAGTCTTCCTAGCACAATTCCTGGAGAAAGATATTGAAAAGCAAACAAATCAATTGCTTCTAAGTAAAAGGTACTTCTGAAAATACCATCTCTCTAGCCTTTCTTCCGGGGGCCCTGTTGACACCATGAAGAGCCTAACCAACAAGGCACAGGCGATAGCTCTTCGGTCCTTCCTTGACTCACTGATCACAAATTCTAAATCATGTAGTCCTACGAGTACAGACTCAAAAAGCCTTTAAGAATCTGTAGAGCCCTAACCGGTTTGGCTCAGTGGATAGAGCATCGGCTTGCAGACTGAAAGGTCCCAGGTTCGATTCTGGTCAAGGGCACATCCCCAGCAGCTGATCAATGTTTCTCTCTCATCAGTGTTCCTAATTCTCTATCCCTCTCCCTTCCTCTCTATAAAAAATCAATAAAATCTATTTTTTTAAAAAAAGAATCTGTGCAACAGGGTCGGAGAGTATTCAAAAATTACTTGGATATAAGTAAAATTGCCTGCAAAGAAAAATATAAAATACACTTCTTCCTACCTCTTTGGATTCCTTTATGTAACAAGCTCCAGCCATTCTTGTCTACCATATCCACATCAGCTCTGTGACTAACCAGCGTGGTGGCGATGCTCTCTAGGCGCCGTGAAAGAGCTAGGTCTAAAGCAAGGTCTCCATTTTGATCCAATTCATTCAGCTTCCCAGGGAGCTGCACAGATAAATTTGTGAATTAGCATCGAGCCGGTAGAGAATGCAATTGATCTTAATCTCTCCCACCTTGAATAGCATCTTAAATAGCATCTCTTATGCAAATATCAAAATTTAGCTTACTCCCCAAATTCAACTGAATTCTATAACTTCTCTCAGGCCTCCTCAGGGCACATACTTTCAGGGAGCACAGAAGTAATGGAGAATCACGAGGCAGATGCAAATACCATGGAAGACAGTACAAGGATCGAGGGGGAAATGCAGACAGAGCTAGAGGAACACAAGTGCCAGGCTGAGGTTCAGAGAGCCCGAAGGGAATCTGCTAATGTTTTCATGAACAACTGTGGCTTCACTATTTAATTCCTCCTGGCATTTTTATGTCTCCCTCACACACTGGACACCCAGGATAAAACATACTACACTCCCATCCGTCAAAAGCAACGGCATTTCTCCTAAGGCAGTGTGGTGGGCAGAATACTAGCCCCCAGAGATGTCATGTCCTAATCCCCAGAACCTGTCACCTTCCAGGATGAAAGACATTTTGCAGGTGTGATTAAGGTTAAGGACCTTGAAAAGGGAAAGAGCATCCTGGATTATCCAGCAGGGCCCAACCTATTAATCACATGAGCCCTTAAAAGTGAAAAAGAGAAGCAAAGAGTAGGTCTGAGAAATGTGACACGAGAAGAATTTGATCCCCCATCACTGACTGTTTAGATGGAGGAAGGGGGCCATGCGCTAAGGAAGGCAATTGCCTGTAGAAGCTGAGAATAGCCCTAGGCTTATAGGCAGCAAGAAAATCGGGACATTGGCCCTATAGCCACAAGGCACTGAATTCTGCCAACAACCCAAATGAGCAGGAAATGGACTCGCCCCTACAGCCTCCAGGAAGGAACATGGACTGTTCTGACACCTTGTACTGGACTCCCAAAGTACAAATGATGAGATAATAAATTTGTGTTTTTTAAGTGACCAGTTTTGTGGTAATTTCTTATTACAGCAAAGGAAAACTGAAACAGATTTTGGTATCTAGAAGGTGGGTTCTGCAGTAAAAACTACCTACAAGTATGGGTGTGGCTCCGGAATTGGGCAATGGGCAGCGGCTGGAAGAATTGAGGAGCACGACAGAAAAAGCTCAGATGTCTTAAACAAACTCCTAGGAGAAACACTGCACTACAGACTGTGCCAGTAAGGGCTCAGAAGGAAGTGAAGAGCATTCTAGAGAAAAACAAGCAGAGTATAGTTTGGGGGAAAGGCATGAAAATGGAAAAAACAGCTACAGTACCTGTGAATCCATTTCAATTAGATAAAGAAAGACCACATCTTCTCTCTCCACTTTGATAGCTTTATGTAATGGGTACTCAGTCTTGGATTTGATCATTTTGTATAACAACTGAGCACTCATGCTGCTGAAGTCCTCTTTTCGCAAGTCATCCTAAGGATTAAAAAGACAGTGAAAAGCAGAACAGATTCAACATATCAAAACAACTGATACTCACTAAGAAGCCCTTAGAACAGTCTGGTCCTACTTTAAGGAGCTTAACATCGCCCAACTCATTTAATCCTCACAAAAACCCTGTGAGGTAGGTACTGTTATCATTTCCATTTTGCAGATGAAGAAAGGAAAGCACAAGGAGGCTACATACCCTGCCCGAGTCCACACAGCGATAAATGGCTGAGATGGCATCTAGAGCCACCAGGCCCACCTCCCAAGCCTGTACCAGTCACCACAGCAAGTGCCTGCTGGTGACAGAAAAGCACAACAACACTGCCATCGGGCACGGATGCAGCCACGAGGAGCCTCCACAGGACAAGAGTCCTTCGCCCCACCCCCACACAGGTGGCAATTCCCGAATTAATCAGAACTTCCACACATCATTCACTCCACTCAGTCACAACTGATCTCTACTACTGCAGATCTCTAAATTTAAACCTATTTTAGCAGAAAGGTTACCATTCCTGTTTCAATTCTTTAAAACCCAATTCTTTTAGACACTCTGTTGTTGTTGTTGCTAATCCTCACCAGAGGATATATTTCCATTGACTTTTTTAGAGACAGTAGGAGGGAGGGGGAAAGACAGAGAGAGAGAAAAATCAATGTGAGAGAGACACACATTGACAGGTTGCCTCTGGCACACACCCCAACCAGGACCAGGACAGAGGTCGAGCCTGCAACTGAGGTACATGCCCTTGACCGGAATCGAACCTGGGACCCTTCAGTCCGCAGAGCAACACTTTATCCACTGAGCCAAACTGGCTAGGGGTCTTTTAGATACTTTTGCTCACAATGTTGTTGGATACCAAATAATTCACAGAAACTAGGTTATAAAACATAGCATTAGCCATGATTCTTTAAAAATGCTAAACAGACAACATAAAAAGAAATACAAAAACTACTCTTTATGATAAAAGCTACTAAGAAGGGAAAATCTAAATTGAACAGTGCGCTCCACAGGATGGAGAGAGCACAGGAAGCCCAAGGCAATGCCATGCTCTGCAGGCCTGCAGCTCCACAGCAACTCCTGCTCCGGGGCCCACAGCCCTGACTCCTGTAGATGGAGGGTAAAGGCAGGAGCACCTTTGTTCCAAGCCTGTTTCTTGACTTGAGGTACTTGCCCTTAGCTCTGAAATCAGAACTATGAGACTTTGAGAGCTATAAAGATTCTCACAGCCCGGCTGGTGTGGCTCAGTAGTTGAGGATTGACCCAGCAATCAGAGGTGCGATTCCCAGTCAGGGCACATGCCCGGGTTGCGGGCTCGATCCCTAATAAGCAGTATGCAGAGGCAGCCAATAAATGTTCTCTCTCATCAATGTTTCTAACTTCCTATACCTCTCCCTCTCTCTCTAAAAATCAATTAAAATGTATTAAAAAAAAAAAAAAAAAAGAATCTCACAGACCATATAACGCCACTACTTAGCCTCCAACTTTGTGATAAGAAGAAACCAGGTGTCAGAGAGGTAACTTGCCATGAAACCAGCTCTCACGCCCAGGTCTTCTGACTTCCAGTGATAGTGCTTGGTCCACACCCCTCAACCTCTCACTCACCCAATGACTTGCAATAATTTCCGCGCAGTAGTTCATCAGAGTGCTGGCATTTAGCTCCTCCGCGGTCTGATAGAAGCGAATACAGTTCCTGACATTCACCAGAGACATAACACCCTTCTCACATCTGCAAGAGAATATTAATAATGAACAGTATTATCAGGACAAATATACTCATAAATTAACAAACCAAAGCAATAATCTGTGTACTGGTGGCTATGTCCAATAACACTACAGTGTAAGGTAAGCGAAGTGGTTATGAATAAATAACAGCTGAGTTACCATATTGTAAAAGTACTAGTATGAAATTATATTGCTCATTCTAGCCAGAATCCAAATAACCTGTAACTACACATTAAGCATAATCTCTCAAATATATGGGACAAAACTGCAGTTCCCACTAGCACATATCTATTAGGCAATCAATGTGGCTTAGAAATAGCTTCAAATATAATGCTTTATGCCTCCACATATTAACAGACTCTTAAAAGTCCTCCTAAAGGATGAACTATTCGTTTTGTGAATTATAACTCAATAAAGCTGTTTAAAAAGCCCACACAAAAAGAATCTATCATTTATAGAAACAAATGAGTGAATACAAGCCATAGTAAACCAAGACTGTGAAAAGCTGGCTGCAATGGATATCCCCTAAAGCCTGGTGACAACAACAATGATCACTAAGAGAACAACTACATCAGAGAAGGTAGGGCTGTACACAGGCGAGCAGGCCTCTGGTAGCACAAAGCAGGCCAACACCTGGCCTAGAAGATGCAGCGTGGGGGAGACCCAGGCTTCTGCTACCCCACATTTCCTGGAAACCTTAGTGAGCCTCCTCTCAACCGAGTCTGGGGGCAAGGAGGAAGGAGGCTTGTGGCAGGATCTTCCATCTTCCTTGCCTGTACATTTCTCCCCAAATCAGGTTTACCTCCAAGGATAGCAGAGAGGCCTAATAATAGTGTTAGGGGTATTCCCTGACACCCTACCATTGGTTTCTCTGTCCCACAGCCCCCACAAAAACCCTTTTCTGATCACAAGCACAGAATGAGAGCAAAATGAACTGTGAGGTAAATAAGACCTGAGTTGAGATCCACTGAATTTTAGAGGCCAAATTACATAAGCCCTCTGGTGCCTCTGGTGTCTATAAAACAAAGATAATACTCTATTAGAGGTTAGAGGATCTCTCTGTGTTTTTAAAAATAAAACTGTATAAACTATGTACAGAATAAAGTATGGTCATAAGTTTGAGGTCCTTCTCAGGAAGTTGCATGATTTAACAGCTAATATGAATGGGTTTCAGTACAATCATAAATAAGAATAACTGATTAGCTAGCACATTAATTCCTTATTTTAACAGATGAGGTTTAGTTATCAGAAATGGAGAAAGACCCTGGGAGTGAGAGATGGGGGAAGAAAGGAGTAGTGAGAAAGATCTGGAAAGAATGAGGAACAAATTTTCAAAACCTCACAAATGAGATCTTAGGCTAGGAGCAAGAATAATCTTGGAGTCATTTCTCCATTTAGCAGGAAATGCAGGTACCTAATTTATTTCAAGACCTATGCTTAAATGCTTTGTTTTTTTGTTTTAACTTTTATTTACTAATTTAGAGAGAGGAGGGAGGGAGGGATCGATTTGTTATTCCATTTATTTATGCAGTCACTGGTTGCTCTTGTATGTGCCCTGACCAGGGATACAATCCATAATCTTAGAGTGGGGGACGACATTAACCAACTGAGATACCTGGCCAGGGCAAATGCTTTGTTTTCAAGTAACACAGCTGCCTTGGTGTATGAAGAAACATCCCCCCACAGGACACCTCTAAATCAAATTGTTACAATATCTAAATATGGTTGTTATAGTAATGTGTAAACAATGTTACATTTTTAAGCCTCCTGTCTGCCTGTCTGAACCACTAGTTTCTGCAAACTTCTACCATATCACAGCTATGCTTAAGGTAGTCATTCTGACCTCAGCTATGAAATCAGAGCATTCCAGGAGAAAAATCCTCTTTTCAGATATATATATATATATATATATATATATATATATATATATATATATATATATATATATATATATATATATCTTTACAATGACAAATATCCACAGTCTTGCCATCCTAGTGTCCTAACATCTGGTATAATTTCAGGGAGTACCGACTCACCTTTGCAGAGCACTTTCAAAACATGTTTACAGCTTAGAGTCTGAAAATTCGACTCTTCCTTTCTATAGCCAAATGGCATTGCATCAAGAGAGTCAACTATGTTTCATGAAGACAGATGTTTTGTTAAAACTGGCAGACACTTCATTTTCACTAAACTCTGGGATCCCCAGAGAGCCATTCACTATCTGGATAGGCTATAAATAGTAAATGACATGGTTTCCACAACTGAAGATCATGTAACCTTATTTTAAAATTCAGATTCTCAGTTCACATCTTCTCTTTGAAAAATAGGAAGACAGACTAACTATTCTGAAAGGATTTTGTTGTTAATACATTCTTAATTTTAGAATACAGAAAGAATATAGATGCACAAAAACAATAAACCTGATTTTTTAAATACAAAATCAAGCATTTATCTGTGTCCCATTAACTCGTGTCTAGCTTTTGGTATCACTCCCATGGGTATAAATGAGAGACACAAAAAAATTACTGAAAAAATAAACAACAAATGGCTAACAGTGGTTCAATTATGGATGACTTAGTTTTCTTCCTTGTTTTTGTTTCTTTAATCCTCATCAGAGGATATTTTTCCATTGATTTTGAGAGAGAGAGAGAGAGAGAGAGAGAGAGAGAAATATAGATATAATAGAAATACATCGATTGGTTGCCTCCTGCACACACCCTGACCAGGGACGGGAAACCAAAATCGAACTGGGACCCTTCAGATCACGGGCCAATGTTCTATCCACTGAGCCAAACCAGCCAGGGCTAGTTTTCTTCTTTATATCATTCTATATTTTCCAAATACCATACACTGAACATGTTTTTTATAAACAGGAAAATAATTATTATTTTAACTGTTAATTTTTAGCATACACTATTAATTCTTTTTTAGAGTATTTCCCTAAGCTTACCAAAAAACTTCCTTTTCACCAAACTGGCTTCATGTTTAACTGCTCACATGTGTGTCATAGCCCTTTATTACCTAAAATGTGCAATTCCTCCAGCTGACAGTAGGGAGCACTCTGGGATAGTTAAAAAAAAAAAGGCAACATTTGATTCCACTCTTTTTTTTTTTTTTTTTTTTTTTTAAATATATTTTATTGATTTTTTACAGAGAGGAAGGGAGAGAGATAGAGAGTTAGAAACATCGATGAGAGAGAAACCTCGACCAGCTGCCTCCTGCACATCTCCCACTGGGGATGTGCCCGCAACCCAGGCACATGCCCTTGACCGGAATCGAACCTGGGACCTTTCAGTCCGCAGGCCGACGCTCTATCCACTGAGCCAAACCGGTTCCGGCTGATTCCACTCTTGGATAGCTACCATTCCAGCTCTTAAAGCCCTGACAGACAACAACTTAATGCCCACATCCAACAATACAAGATTGAGCCTGGTGATGTTGATAGTTATGAAGCCTAATCAGTCAATAAACAACAAGCATGTTAATTAAGGAATCCATCACACAGATTACAATTATCTAAACTACTCTAACCCCAGGGCATTTTTATCAAAGCAATTTAATTATAAACAAATTGGCAAAGACAATAGAAAAAACTCAGGAAATCTGAAGGAAAAAAATATAAATTACATTCAATCTAATTAAAATCACTCTCATTTCCCTCTCAGATGGTTCAAAAACTCACACAAATAAACACAAGGTCCTGACAATAAAGTTAGCATTAGTAGCCTAATGTGCTTACAAAAACCTTAGATATGTTTTGGTTTTTTCTTAGTTATTACATTTAGGTCTTCAAATGCACTCAAGCTCACATCAATCATAAACAATTAGGAGTAACCTGTGTACTAACTCCCACCGGAAACATCAGCCGCCCAGGGAAAGCAGAAAGCAGTGGTAGGTAGCAAGATCTCCTTAAGGGCAACACAACAACGGTGGAGGTGGAGTGCCACTCGATGGCTGAAACAATCCCTCACCCACTCAGGACTAAACCCATTACTTCACAAAAAAAGATCACAAAATAATGTAAAAAGACACTCCATCAACCAAGCTAATTACCAAGGGCCACATCTCCAACAGAAACTTAAGGGCATTTTGCCTAACATCTGTTGAATGTTTTCCCCCCATTGCTCTGAAAGGCCAACTTGGGAAAGCAACAGAGAAAATGCAGCATAAAAAACAGCAGGAAAACAAAAACAGAAACAACATAGCAGGCTATCTCCTTGGGAACGTAAGAACCAGTATCCAATGAGTAAGACCTCAGAAACTTACTGATCTATATTCTCTTGTGTGTTAATTTAGGCATTAATGTGTTTCCAACAAAGAGACTATGACCAAGGACTTCATTCACGTAGGTAGATCAGAAAGTACAATAAAATGTCAAAGGAAAAAGGTACAGGAGGGAAAGTTGAGGGTTTGAATACTGGATTTTGTTATTCCATACTCGTTTATCAATTCACACAAATATGTAATCTCAAATAATAAACCAGGGAAAGAAAAAAGAATACCTTAACGGCATTAGCAAAATTTAGCTTACAAGATAACACAAAACAAGAGAGATAAAATTCTCTCCCCCCTATAGCCTTTAAAAAACACCTTGCAAAAGTTATTTACATTAGCAGGAGAAGCTGTTTTCCCAGAGCTTGCCATAATTAAAGCTCAGCCACCACCATCTGAGGTGCTTGAATATATCTGCTGTGACTTGCCTCTCCCTAAGGAGCTGTAGCTGAAACCGATTAGCTAGTTTCATCAACTCAGTCAGGAACACATCATCTTCTTTGAACTCCAACTCATCCGTATAGATCCAGCGAAGCATTGTCATTGTCACCTCAGGGTTAGCATCTGGTTAAAGAAAGTAAGTAGAGAATCTAAAATCAAAGCACTCATGACACGTAAGCCTTCTTGAGGATCCTTAAAAGTGAGGTTAATAAAGTATATTCTGGTACATCCAACTCAAAGAAATATCACACAGCAAATAAAAATGGTGATTAAGCCCAGCTGGCATGGCTCAGTGGCTGAGCATCGACCTATGAAACAGGAGGTCGTGGTTCAATTCCCGGTCAGGGCACATGCCCAGGTTTCTGGTTCAATCCCCAGGGTGGGGCATACAAGAGGCAGCTGATCAATGATTCTCTCTCATCATTGATGTTTCTAGCTCTTTCTCCTTCTCCCTTCCTCTTTGAAATCAAGAAAAATATTTTTTTAAATGGTGATTTAGCATTCTGAGCAGCATCTAACTACAGAAAAGTATTAGCTTTGCAAGAGAGGTAGCTGGGGGAAATGAACCTACTAAAGAAATAAGTAAAATTAAAAAACAAAACAAAAATAAACTGGTGGAAGTCCTAGCTGGTTTGGCTCAGTGGATAGAGCATTGGCGTGGACTGAAGGGCACCAGGTTCAATTCTCGTCAAGGTCACATACTTAGGTTGCAGGCTTGATTCCCGGCCCTGGTTGGACACTTGCAGAAGGCAACCAATCCATGTATCTCTCTCACATCGATGTTTCTCTCTCTGTATGTCTCCCCATCCCTTCCACTCTCTCTAAAATATCAACGGAAAAATATCCTCAGGTAAGGATTAACAACAAAAAATGAGGGGAAATATTTTAAACATATGACAAAGAGTTTACATTCTAATAAAAAAGATCTTACCAAAAAAATGAAAAGATAGACATCCAATAGAAAAACAGGCAATAGATATAAATATGTAATTCACAGAGATAAATAAAAATGGCCAATAAATCTTACCAATAACTAAATACTAGTACAAATTTAAATTAGAATATATTTTTTGTCTCTCACACTATCAAAGATTCTTAGAAGTTCATAAACTTTACACAGCAACTATATATGTAAATTATTAAGAAAAAACTGAGCAAATACAAAGAAATATATGTACTAAGATAGTCAGCACAGTATTGTTTTTAATAATTAAAAAAATGGAACAAAAATCTTGGAATCCAATAACGGAGAACAAACTAAATAAATTACATCATATTCACACATTGGAAAACATTGCATCAATTAAGATTTAGATCTATATTCAGCATAAGAGGATAGTTACTACATAGATTTAAAAAGTAGGCTAAAAAAATACATATATTTCATAATACCATTTTTTTTAGATATATTTGTCTGAGTACATCTATGCGTATAAGGGTGTTAAAACTCAAATTCTAGGCCCCACCTCGAGTTTCTGATTCATTAGATCTGGGGTGGGCCTGAGAATAAGAATTTCATACACACATACATAAATACACACACCCCACGCGTATATAGTTTTGTGTCTGTCTCCCAAACAAGCACTAACCAGGTCTGACTCTGTTCAGAATTCCAGAATCAAGGACATTCAGGGTGGTATGGCCTTAGTCAGATTGACTGTTTATCTGTCCCTCTGTCTATTGAGAAATTAGAAAGATATACACTAAAATATCAACCCTGCTTGAAGTCATAATTAATTTTTCTTATAGTTCCTTTTTTCCTGATTTTTATTTAATGAACATGTATTACTTATTTAATTTTTAAGGTAAAGTCCCTATAGCAATTTGGGGAAATGCTTGGGATGAAAATCACAGTATAAAATATCAAAACTATGATAGCGTAAAACCATGGTCTACAGCAGTGGTCCTGGGCTCGAAGAATCAGCATCATCTGGGAGCTTGTTAGAAATTCTTATTCTCAGGCCCACCCCAGATCTAATGAATCAGAAAACTCTGGAGCTGGGGCCTAGAATTTGGCTTTTAACAAGTCCTTCATGTGATACTGATGACTAGCT
This sequence comes from Myotis yumanensis, assembly GCF_028538775.1. Classification (NCBI taxonomy): domain Eukaryota; kingdom Metazoa; phylum Chordata; class Mammalia; order Chiroptera; family Vespertilionidae; genus Myotis; species Myotis yumanensis. The sequence goes on along the minus strand of NW_027223767.1, from coordinate 16,355,162 downwards.
AAGGTCTAAGAAACTATACTCAATTCTTCATTATGTAAGAAAGGCAAAACATGGGCCAGTAACATCTTATTAACTTAATAATTAGGCAACAACTGATTAGCTCTTATTAACCCACTCTCTTCCAAATGTAGTGGGAGATAAAACAGCCAGGTATTTTTTTAAAAAGGCATAAAAAAAAGTGAAAGAAAATACACCAAAATACTAATAGTGATCATGTTAAGGCTTATTTTTTCCTTTCTCCCTTACCTGGCAATGTATTTTTTTTTCTTTTTTCTTTTTTTAAATATATATAATTTTTATTGATTTCAGAGAGGGGGAGAGATAGAAACATCACTGTTTAGAGAGAATCATTGATCGGCTGCGTCCTGCACATCCCACACTGAGGATCAAGCCTGCAACTTGGGCATGTGCCGTTTGGGAATCGAACCATGACCCCCTGGTTCATAGGTTAACACTGAACCATAAAACCGGGATGGCAATGTATTTTTTTTTAACCTGGTAATGTATTAATAGAACTTTTAAAATGTTTTGAGAAATAATTAAAGTATGCTCTTGTTTGTGTGTTGAGAGAGCGGATTTTCGTGGATGACCTGTTGCTCTCCCACAATGCCGGCAGTATTGGAATAAACGCTCATATATGATTCAACCCTGTCTCTGCTGAATTGGTTCAAGTAGTGGTAGGCAGCCTGGATCCACTGGTTGTCTGGTTTTATATTCTGGCAACCCCGATGAGACTGACAAGTGAGGGACCCGTCTCGGGCACCAGGGATCCCACTTGTTGCCTGGACTGGAGGTTCCTTGGCTGAGGTCTGGGCTCTTTTAATTCGCAGTGCTGCCAGGAATTTTCCTGTTTTGAGACCCAGCCACAGCCCCAGCAATCCCCATCGCCTCACCTAACACCTAAGTTGAATCAAGTGTTTTTGTATGGCATGAGAAACATTTACTGCCTCTCCTCTGGGCAAACCTGATCAGCTCTGGGTGGCAAGAGACCTCTATGGTCCTTGCCTGGTCCCCGAGCCCTAGTCTGACCCACTCTGGGATGAGAGACATGCTCTGCTTCAGTGGTTTTTCTTATGCAGGGCATTCTGAGGCTGCCTCCTGCACACCCCATACTGGGGAAGGAGCCCACAACCTGGGCGTGTGCCCTAACCAGGAATCAAACCAGCGATCTCTTGGTGCATGGGACGATGCTCAATCCACACCGGCAGGGCAGTACATCATAATACTTAACAGCAACTTTAACTCAGTGACTATCTAACCACAAGATTGTATCATAGTGAATTGAGAATTTCTAGAGTTTAGGAAAGTACAATGTTAATGCCTTTAAAGATGCCTGAACTCTCCTCCTGTATAATAGTAAGCATGGTTTGATTCCTGCTATGTTTGCTTTCAGGAGTGAGACTCTGCAGAGTCAAGTTTTTGTGGCTTTACTAAGATAGCTAATAGGCATCTTTACTTTATAAAATTTATCTTTGAGGAAGTGTATCGTGGGGGAGGGATCCAAGGAGATGGTGGCATATGTGGACCTGTTCATGTTGAATGTGTTTGGCCCAGCAGTCCTGCTGAACTGCCTGGGTGGGTGTGGGTGTGGTTGCCTAAATCTGGGGTTGCAGTAGCTGAGACTGCCTAAGAAGCCTGTGTGTTATGCGATACCTGGAAGCAACAACTGCATGGCTGGCCAGCAATTTGAGGGAGATTGGAAATCGGTTCTTGTAAACAAGTGTATAAATAGTGTAAAAGCTGTGTTTTAACTTCTTCCTCTCTAAAACCAATAGAAACATTTTTTTAAATGTTATGGTGCCCAAAAAAGTAAAAAGTGTTTAATTTAATGTTTAAATTAGACATTTTACACCTTTGTGCAATTTTTTCTTCTTATGCAATTTTAGTTGTTCCAGGGAGCAGTCGATATTTCATTTTTTCCACTCTTATCCATTTTGATTGCATACAGTATTTCACCATTGCACATAATTCATCTGGGGCTTTCACAGTCCAAGGCTCTCACAGTTCCGGACCCCTCGCTCCTTACTGCCCCCCTGCAGCAGAGGCGGGAGAGTCTCCCGCCACCCCCGTTGCACTTGCCAGCCTCTGAGCTTGGCTTCTGGCTGAGTGGCGCTCCCCCTGTGGGAACACACTGACCACCAGGGGGCAGCTCCTGTGTTGAGCATCTGTCCCCTGGTGGTCAGTGCACGTCATAGCAACCAGTCGTTCCCCTGTTCAGTCGATTTGCATATTAGGGTTTTATTATATAGGATACCTCCTGACCTAATGGGTTTTAATGTTATCCATAGTTGTTATATAAGGGGTCAAAGATATATGGCTTCAAAAGACTTAAAATTGAAAGGCTCAGCTCAGAGATTTCAGTCATGTAAACTGGTGCTGTTCCAGTAAAGACTGCTTCCCAAGTAGATGTTTTAGTTACAGACATGAATGCATGTGCACATGTAAACGCATGTGTGTATATTGTTGTGCTTACAACTCTGAATTAGGGACCTCAGGTTAAACCCTAGAAATGATCATACAATGAGTTCACTCACAGTGGAGAAGCATTAGACATCTGCTCCCCTAAATCCTTGAGATAAGTGCCTACTTAACCTTTGCAACATTGCTCACCTCTGACACCTTTATCAGCCCTAGTTAGTGTCTTCTGTACCTTAACATAAAGCAATTATATTACCATACACACAGACCTGGCCTGCAATGATTTATTATTGGCCCATTTCCTCTAACAGAGTATGAGCTCAGTCTGTATGGCAAGGACTGTGTTATAACGATCTCAGTGTTCCCAGTACTACACATGGAAAACAGTACCTTCTGAATGGTCAGCAAAGACAATTTAACAAAATTTTCACAGAGCCAATCACTTCTGGAAGTAACTCATAATGTAATGCCTAGGTATTCTCCTTATCATGCATTAAAATTCTCATGACTATTAACAGCAGCATTAAATTTAAAATTTGTTTTTTTAAAACAACAGAGTACCATCTGAAAATGCATTTTGAAGTCAACTTTCAAAAATGATGTTTTTATGTCTACTTACCACCATATTTACCCAAATTCTACACAACATAATGTGGCATAAAACAATTAAATAATAACTTTAAACAGCTCAATGCACCTATTTAAATTCCGAAGAATGAAGCCCATTCTTTGTTGTTTTAAAAATATGTTTTTATTGATATTAGAGAAAGAGAAAGGGAAAGGGAGGGAGGAGAAAGAGAGAGAAAATATCAATGTGAGAGAGAAACATCTATCGGTTGCCTTCCGTACTTACCACAACAGGGGATTGAACCTGCAACCTGGGTATGTGCCCTGATTGGGAATCGAACCAGGAACCTTTTGGAGCATGGGACGACGCTCAACCAAATGAGCCCCACCAGCCAGCGCACTCATGTTTTGATTTTAAATAAAAAATATTCTTATTCCTTGGAGTACTGTTACTTCTGAATTCAGTTCTTACAGATCAGGAAAAGTACTTTGATAGTTATGATTCAATTTTAGGCAACTGAACAGGACGACTTTTTCTTGGAGTGAAAGAAAAATTGTTTTCTATACATGCTCCCATATTTATAGTATACTATTATATGAAAAGAGTTTCTGGACAGACATTTATATTTTATAAATTATAAAAATACTGTAGATACTCAAATATTTACTATTTATTAGCCAGATAGTAAATGAAGGTATTCACAAAGTATAACCTACTGATTCACTAATAATTATTTAACTAGTTCATGGTCACCACTGATCAATAAGAAAAGTGTTCTTGCCCGAACCAATTTGGCTCAGTGGACAGAGCGGCCTGTGGACTGAAGGGTCCCAGGTTTGATTCCGGTCAAGGGCATGTACCCTGGTTGTGGGCACATCCCCAGTAGGGAGTGTGCAGGAGGCAGCTGATCGATGTTTCTAACTCTCTATCCCTCTCCCCTCCTCTCTATAAAAAAGCTATAAAATATATATATATTTTTAAAAAAGTATTCTACTTTTGTTAAACCACAAATATTTCAAAACAACACACCTTAACCTTCTGCCAACCGGTCAGAGGCTCACCTGACAGGTCCAGCTCCTTGGTGGAAGACAAATTGGCCAGACTCCAGCTGTCACTACGGGCCGCCAGGACAAACTTGTGAGCATTGATGTGCCTTCCCCCAACCTTTATCTTTAGATCACTGATGAAGAAACATATCCACAAATATAAAAAGAAAAATGTCACCATAACTAGGTATAGCTAGAATTCACAGCTGACATTCATCAACATACATCTGCAAAAGAAAAAAAATCACAGCAAATTTCTTTCTCTATGCTAGCACTTAATTCTGATGGGTCATGTTTCTAATATGTTGCTAGACATGTTTTCTATTTCTAATTTATGGCTTTAGTTCACACGGATGTTCTGCTTTCAAAGACATCTAAACAAATTCTTAAGGTGGTGAACCTACAAGTTAAATAGGATGATTAACGTTCATATAAAAAGTAGAATAGGTTTTATGAGCAATAAATCAAGATAATCATCAGGGGAGAAAAACAGAAAGCCTAAAGATTGTGATGTCAGCTCTGAGACTATAGTGCTGCCATGCTCCACACCACATTAATGCACAAGTACAGTAAAAACAGAAAAAGTTATGACCAAATTAGCTTTGATAAAACAGTCAAGTATATGAGACCCAATACCTAGATTACTGTTCTTATGAGAAACATTCAGACCTTCTATTGGCCATCTTTTACTTAACCATTTATAAAGAAATACAGTGAGAGAAATATTTTCTTTCAAACATGTTTCCATATTTATGACATGCTATGATATGAAAAGAGCTTTCCAAATAGTTATCTATCTATGTTTTACTCTGAAATGTCAAATGCTAAGGCAGGAAAGCATCTAGGCCAGCCGTGGGCAAACTACGGACCCATGGGCCGGATCCGGCCCGTTTGAAACAAATAAAACTGAAAAAAAAAAAAAGACCGTACCCTTTTATGTAATAATGTTTACTTTGAATTTATATTAGTTCACACAAACACTCCATCCATGCTTTTGTTCTGGCCCTCCGGTCCAGTTTAAGAACCCATTGTGGCCCTCGAGTCAAAAAGTTTGCCCACCCCTGATCTAGGCAGTTAACAAAACCTAAAAATGACCTACTGAGCTGACACAGTATGTGCCATATGGCTGTGCTGACAGCAATCCCAAGTCATTAATTATCATCACCCTGCTTATATTTGTGTTTTTTAAATTTTCATACTCCCTCTAAAATAAATGTTAGGTTGGAAAGCTTTTAGAAACTAAATACACAAAAACTATTACATGAATGAATACATAAAACTATTATATTAATTAACTTATTCACTTAAAAGGAGACCCAACCAGAATATTGTTTCTATATAAGCTTCATGCAGACACATTTTACCCCACAAAAGCACTATCTAGAACATACTTTGTAACTATGTAAGAAGCGTATCAACAATTCTAGTTCGATTAAAGAGAAAACTAGATGGAGAAACTGAAACTGGAAAATCAGTTTTTGAAGCAGGTGCTCTTTTACCAATAAACTTTTCCCCATAAGCATGCATTTTGTTGAAGAATTTAAATAGTTTTTTAAAGATATATTTTTATTAATTTCAGAGAGGAAGGGAGAGGGAGAGAGAGATAGAAACACCAATAATGAGAGAGAATCATTGATCCGTTGCCTCCTGCATGCCCCCCTCCTGGGGATCGAGCCAGCAACCTGGAAATGTACCCTGACCAGGAATCAAACCGTGACCTTCTGGTTCTATTATCTGTGCCTAAGATAAGCAGGAAACATAGACAAAATCTTGCCTTAAGAAACTTACATTCTAGAAACTCAATACAGAGAAATAAACTTGGGAAGAAAGTCAACAAGAGATGAGAAGTTGAGCCCAACCGATGTGGTTCAGTGGTTGAGTGTTGACCAACCATGAACCAGGAGGTCAGGGTTCGATTACCAGTCAGGGCATATGCCCAGGTTGCAGCCTTGATCCCCAGTAGGGGGTGTGCAAGAGGCAGCCGATCAATGATTTTCTCATCATTGATGTTTCTAACTCTCTCCCCGTCTCCTTTCCTCTCTCTGAAATCAATAAAAACGTATTTTAAACAAAAGAGAGAGGAAAAGTTGCAATGTGGCCTGGGAATAAAGCTAAAGGGCTGGCTTCTCCAAACTGGCCCTGTGTCCAAGGAGCTCACCTATACTGCTCCTGCTCATAGAGGTCGGCCACAATCGTCAGCAGGCGGCTGATGAAGGACTCACTGCTGTTTTCCTTGTTTGCTTGTGCGGCCAAAAGAGTGCATCTCTTCTCTGTCTCTGCCAATTTCTTCTGCAGCTTGACATACTCTTGTCGGAGAAGCATCAAGTGCTTCTCCAACTTGGCCACCTCCTCTGCAAGGGAAATAAAGAATCAAGTTTACCATAGCAGGTGAAAGCAGTCAGCATTCACTAATCCCTCATTCCACAGATAGGATGGCTACCTTTTTTTTTTTTAATCTTCACCTGAAGACATGCTTAGAGAGAGGATGGAAGAGAAAGAGGGGGAGAGAAAGAGAGAAACAGCGGTTGCCTTCCGTACATGCTCCTATCAGGGATGGAACCCACAACCTTTCAGTGCACAGGACAATGCTCAACCAACTGAGCCACTCCGGCTGGGCTCTACGTCTCCTTTTTTAAATATATTTTTTATTTATTTCAGAGAGTAAGGGAGAGGAAGAGATAGAAACATCAATGATGACAGAGAATCATTGGTCAACTGCCTCCTGCACATCCCATACTGGGGATCGAGTCCACAAATCTGGGCATATGCCCTGACCGAGAATTGAACCGTGACCTCCTGGTTCATAAAGAATGGTTTAAAAAAAAAAAAAAAAAGAATGGTTTTATTTCAGGGTGTCACTGGATCACTGGGCCAAAAAGACCATCATGGTCCAGGGATTTCTCTTCTCAGTTTCCCTTGAAGATCAATATTCAATATATGACAATGAACAGACACACACATAAGATGCTAACAGGTACCTGCCCTACAAATCCTTTACCATTAAGCCAGGAGGTTCAAGGAAAGAAAATTATCAAAATCATTTAGAAGTCTTTTTCAAACCACTAGTAATAGTAACTAACTTTCACATGTCACATGATGTTCTAAAAGCTTTGTGAATCCTCTCATACAAACTTCATGACACACCCAAGTAGTAGGGCCTATTAGTAACACACTACAGATGAGAACACTGCGGCATAAAGAGATTAAGCATTTGCATAAGAACAGCATGGATAGACTGGAGAGCATTATGCTAAAAATAAGCCAGAAAAAGGTAAATATCACACGATCTCTCTCATTTGTTAAATATAATGAACAACATAAACTGGTGAACAAAAATAGATCTAGAGCAGCCGTGGGCAAACTCCGGCCCGTTTGAAATGAATAAAACTAAAAAAAAAAAAGACCGTACCCTTTTATGTAATGATGTTTACTTTGAATTTATATTAGTTCACACAAACACTCCATCCATGCTTTTGTTCCGGCCCTCCGGTCCAGTTTAAGAACCCATTGCGGCCCTCGAGTCAAAAAGTTTGCCCACCCCTGATCTAGAGACATAGAAGCATCGAACAGACTGTCAAACCTCAGAGGGAAGGCAGGGAAGGGTGTAGGGAGGTAAGAGATCAACCGAAGGACTTGTATGCATGCATATAAGCAGAACCAATGGACACAGACAGTAGGGGGGTGAGGGCCTGTGCTGGGGGTGGGAAGGGGCGGGGAGAGGTCAATGGGGGAAAAAGGAGACATATGTAATACTTTCAACAATAAAGAATTTAAATTAAAAAAAACAAGAATCTGCATAAGGTTACAAAGCTGGTGAGAGGTGGGGCTGCGAGGAGCCCAGGCATTCTCATTCCAGGACCTGTGACTTATTAACCACTACCCTAAACTATCTGACACCTGCCCTCCTTCAGGAGAGGATCAGGGCAGTCAATAATGGTTCAGATGGAAGCAAGTCATATTCCACAGGTGTGCTGGGGCAGATTAAAATGGTTGAGAACCACTATATTTGATTCATTAAATTCAATAAATATTTACTAGTGTCTAGGCAGGTGCCAGACACTGCACAATAGTAAGCAAAATCAGACATATCTTCCCTAAAAGCTTTTAGTTACTGGGGAAGTAAACTTTTATATAACAATTGTAACAATCAAAGGCAAAAACTACAACAATAATGAATACTAGAAAAAAAGAACAAAACTGTAAGAACCTATAATAAAGTAATTTAACTTAGGACATCAGGAAAGGCTTCCCCTAAGGAAGGAACAGTCAGGGAACTTTACCTGGGCTCTAGAGTTTTGGTGGGAATCACACAACCATGCAAATTACCTCCATAAATCAAAGTCTAACTATGGAACAATGGTGCTGCTATGGTCAGTCTCTGGGCCTCAGTCCTTCACCCTTCTATTTCCCACCACAGCTATTCCAAATCTTGACACTATCTTCAAGCCCATCTCTAACCCAATCTGCCTCATTCTGAGTCAATGCCGTTTAGGTAAAAGGCCAATTGAAGTGCAATGTTTTTGTTCATTCATTGATTTGTTCAAAGATTTTCATCTCTTAAGTGGACAACTGCATAACTTAGTCATCCATTAAAAATTTACTAAGCACCTATGCAGTGCCAGTGTCGAAGTAAAAAAATACACCCTGGTACATTTTTATTTTTTACAAAGTTATAGAGTAATGAAGAAGAAGAGCTGGTAAACAAAACAATTCAATAACAACAACAGCACTCTGACATGGAATACAGATAGAGCATGAAGCAAGACCACCTGTATTAAGCTAGTGCAAGGAAAGACATCCCAGAAAAGTGGTGTTTTACATCAAAAGATTTAAACCAAAGGTGGAGAACCTTTTTTCTGCCAAGGACCATTTGGATATTTATAAGATTATTCGCGGGCCATACAAAATTATCAACTTAAAAATTAGCCTGCTATATTTGGTCAGACATTTAATTAACTCACCCCTAGTGCCTTGGCAGGGCTGGACCAAATGATTTTGAGGGCCTTATACAGCCCGTGGGCCACACATTCCCTACCTGATTTAAATGGAAGCCTGTATGGTTTGTAGCATTCTGAGCCCAGAAAATGCAAAGAAAAGGCTTCAGCCTTTTACATTCTTGGTCAGATTCTCCTTTTAAACCATTATCAGTCAATAGGTTTGTGAAACAGACATAGTACTTGGCTCTATGGCAAATACAAATAATTAGAAGGCAAGACCTAGCCTAGTCCCCCAAGAGCTCACTGGCAAAAATGTCTGCCACTCACCTGCCTCTGCTTAAGTCAACTGAAAAGGGTGGCCAGAGGGTAAGTCATCTTGCTAGTTCAACCTGGGGTTATAGTCCCCTTGCTGGAGAGAGAGCTTCCATGTTTTCACAGGGGCAGCCTGTGGCTATGGACTACAGATTCTTCTTCCATGAACCAAACTGAACGAACCCATTAACCTTGGTTTCAATCACATAATATTCTAGGCCAGCGGTTCTCAACCTGTGGGTCGCGAACAATGAAAATACATCCTGCATATCTGATATTTACATTATGATTCATAACAGCAAAATTACAGTTATGAAGTAGCAACGAAAATAATTTTATGGTTGGGGGTCACCACAACATGAGGAACTGTATTAAAGGGTAGCGGCATTAGGAAGGTTGAGAACCACTGTTCTAGGCAACCTTAGTATTTTGCTCAAAAGCTCCAACCCATCAGGACTATAGCATGAGTAATTAACTCTGCACTTCCATGTCACTTAAGTCACCAATCTACATGTATTTATGATGCACCTACAGTGCACTAAGCATTATGGTAGATTATGAGTTGCCTCTCTGAGAGTTCTGAAAAAGGGCAGTCTAATTTGCACCTCTTGCAAACAACGGAGCACCAAAGTAGTATCAAATGTAAAAATAAGGGGTGAGGTGGGCTGGAGGGGGTCAAAGGAGGTAATATGTAATATTTTCAACAATAAAGATTTATAAACAAACAAACAAAAAATGTAAACTCAAAATAGTATCTACAAGGAACTCAGAAACAGGAGGGTCAAAAACAAAATTAATAGTCACAAAGAATCTGGGGGATTATTATGGAGAATTATGAGGCTATTTGCCTTCAAGAGTAGAAAGTTGCTGGTTGCTTTATCTAATCCTTAAAATGAGATAGTAAAAGCTATTTTGATCATCTTCTCAAACAGTCCCTGTAAATTTCTTTGGATACTGATTATACACATATAATTCCAAAATCCACAGCAATACCCTAAGTCTCGCTCCAGAATTTCTGACACAAATTTCCAGCTGCAGCCTGGACAATGACAAAAGACCTAAACCACAAAGGTTATGATCAGAGATGAGGCAAGATAAAAGAAGGCCTTAGGATAAGTTAGGGCTCTTATTCACGAAATCACAGGCCCTCTGCCCAGCATCTTTTGTAGGGGAAACAGATCACAAGTGCACCTATCAATTACCATTTCAGAGTGTAATGGAAAAAGCGCCCATGGCTGAGATGTTATCCTGTGGGGAAAATTGTCTCCTTGCAAACAGCAATGCAATGTGTCCTTGAAGTGTCACCAAGCTGTAGAGTTCTTACAGGAAAAAGAATAAAATTACCATTCTGAGCAATAATGAAGGGAAAAGCTACAGCACAGTGCAGCAGTGAAGGGTACAGGCAGGGGAGCTAGACTGACTAGGATCAGTGGCCCCACAACTTTATAGTTGTAACACCTTAGTGCGTTGTAAACATTGAATGTGCTGATACATATAACGACCTTAGAAGAGTATCTGCCCCCCAGTAAGTGTTCGTGGTTATTCTGAGAAAGGCAACACAACAGTCTTAGGAGCATGTGCTCTGGAGGCTCACTCGACTGGGTTGTAACCCCAACTTGCCCATTTACTAGCTCTGTGACCTTGGGCAAGTTACCTACTCCTCTCTGGACCTCAGTTTTCTCCTGTGGAAAATAGGAATAATAGTATTTCAGAGTGGTTGTCAAGGAGTAATTGAGTTAAGGTAGGCTAAATCATTTAGAACAGTGTCTGGTTTAAAGATTTACTACCACTATTTCTTTACAAAGTGGTTAGTTTTCAGCTGTGGTTTCTTCTCTCTCTACTTCCAACTTTGCTTTTGAAAAATAAGCCTAGAAATTTAAATAATGGATAAAACCTCTGATTTCACCAAAAGAGCTATGCTAAATATCAATGAAGAATGTCAACAGCTTGCATTATAATTTTGTCATGTTTCTCTACAAATAATACCCAATATCAATGCAGTCTGAGGTCAGATATTCTGATGAACTTTCTGATAGTTCATCAGTCTTGACAGAAACAAAGATGCCTGAGACAAAAAAAAAACAACTGCATTCACTATGAAAGGCCCTAAAACAGAGACCAATATTGATTGCAAATAATAATAATAATAATCAGCAAGTCATGGGACAGTCAAAAAAGGAACCCACAATGACCCTTACAGATCAAGAGTTGGCAAAGGGCCAGATAGTAAATATTTTAGGCTCTTTGTGCCTCAGTCTCTGTAGCAACTACTCAATCCTACAAAAGCATCAATGAATGAGCACATGGCTACCCCCCAAAATTTTATCTATGGACACTGAAAATTGAATTTCATACAATGTTCACATGCCATGAGTCTTCCTTTGGTTTTTCATTAACTATTAAAATATATACACACACCTACATATACACACATATGCATATACACAAACATACCCACATATATAATTCTTAGTACAAAAACAAGTCTCAGGTCAGATCTGGCCAACAGGTCATAGTTTACCAAACCCTGTTCTAGGGATTTTTTAAAAAATGTTTTTATTGATTTTTAGAGAGAAAGGAAGGGAGAGGGATAGAGAGATAGAAATATTGGTGAGAGAGAAACATTGATTGGATGTCTCCTGCACGCCCCCTGCTGGGGATCAAGTCTGCAACCCAGGCAAGTGCCCTGACCGGGAATCAAACCAGTGACCTCTTGGTTCATGTGTCAACGCTCAAACACTGAGCCACACAGGCTGAGCTGTTCTAGGGAATTTTTAAAGAATTAGTATACCCCTTGAAATATTCATTTTTTATTGCATGTAATATTACATTTAAAATCGTTTTTCTTGAAATATCAATGTTTATTGCATGTAACATTATTATACTTAAAACCATTTTTCTTGAAATACTAAAAAAAGAATTAGTATACCAAAATGATCAGAGCCAAATGAAAAGAGAAGAAAGTAGTTAATCTGTCTCAAATGCCTGTAATTCTATATCCTCTGATTTCCTTTACCAAAGCCTTTGCCACTAGAGGGCCCTTGCATCTTCAAGACCTCTCTCTCTCCAGGCTCACCTCCTACCCTTATACACATGCTCACAGTAACCTACCCCAAATAAACGTTTATACATGTTCACACTCTTGACTGTCTTGTCTATCATGCTCTTTTCCTTCTCCACTAATTTCTGAAGCCAGTCCTCTTTTCTCACTGCTTCCTTCCTTACCTCCTTAATCTTTTGAAACTTGGCTTCTATCCATACCACTCTACTCAAAGGATCTCCATCACAGTGATAAAACCACCCACTGCAATTACCCTTCCTTAACTCAAGATCCTCAACCTCTCTGCATTGTCCAGCTCTTAATCAGTCCATTCTTGAAATTCTCTTGATTTTCTTGAAATTCTTTCCTCTCTCTGTACTCCAGGTGTTTTTCCTACCTTTCTACAGCTAACTTTCTTACAGCCTACTCTGACTACCCATTCTCTAAAAGAAGTTTGCAAGGTTCAGACCTAGAACTGAACTTTTTCTAAACTTCCTTTCTTGGAGGTCTCAAGCATACCCATTCTTTGCTGTCACCCCTATGTAGATGGCTCCAAGTCTCTCTCAAGAACTCCTGCTGGAAGGGTAACCTACTGGTACTACAAACTCAACAAAGCCAAAATTAAACTTAACATCTCCCTTAAATCAAACTCCTCTTCCTGCTTCCATTTTAATTGTTATCCAAATTTGAAAGCTCTGGGTTATCATGCAGAGGCCATGATAATCCACTTACAATAGTATGGCAAATACATAGAACACTTAGGAATAAACTGAACAAAAATATGCAAGACCTGCACACTGAAACTATAAGACACTGCTGACAAAATAAAGATAACCTAAATATAGTCAGCCCTCTTGTATCCTTGGGTTTTGTATGCATGGATTCAACCAACCATGGATCAAAAAATATTCAAGGAAAAAAAAAATCCCTTATCTCTATGGGTCAGTTCTGATCTCTGCTCTTCCTTTCTCTCCCCTTCTCTTCCTTTCTTCTCTATTCTTCCACCCCTCCTCCTATCATCTACTCTTCCTCCAATGGCACCTTCCCTCTCCCACCCTCCCTCCCCTAACACTTTGCTCGAACACATATACACACACTTTATCTTTTATACTGTATTTTTACTGTACCTTTTCTATATTTAGATATGATTAAATACACAAATACCATTGTGTTACAATTACCTACGGTATTCAGTACAGTAACATGCTATACAGGTTCGTAGCCTAGGAGCAATAGGCTAGACCAGCCGTGGGCAAACTACGGCCCGTGGGCCGGATCCGGCCCGTTTGAAATGAATAAAACTAAAAAAAAAAAGACTGTACCCTTTTATGTAATGATGTTTACTTTGAATTTATATTAGTTCACACAAACACTCCATCCATGCTTTTGTTCCGGCCCTCCGGTCCAGTTTAAGAACCCATTGTGGCCCTCGAGTCAAAAAGTTTGCCCACCCCTGGGCTAGACTATATATAGCATCTAGGTTTGTGTAAGTGCAATCTATGATGTTCACACAATGACGAATTCAGCTAACACATTTCCCAGAACACATCCTCAATAAGCAGCACATGACTGTAATGGAATACTTCTCAGCCATAAAACATACTACATCAAAATCAATATGCTAAGTGAAAAAAGCCAGACACAAAAGACTACATACTGTATAATCCCACATGAAACTGTACAGAAGGCACACTATGGTGATAGATTATAAACCAGTGGTTGCGAGAGACCAGGGGAATGGGATAGACTGTGAAGAAGTTCAAGGAAATTTTTTAAGATTATAGGAATGTTCCATATGATGACTGTGGTGGTGGTTATACTACTATAAATATTTGTCAACTGTATTTGACATCTTTCTCTTTCTGAACACCATCACACCAACATTTCCTGGTAGGCTTAGCATCATTCACACATGTAACCAGTCACCCTTCTCTCTCCTTTCCATTCTATGCATATCAAGATTAATCTTCCTATTGGATAGGACAAAGATTACATGATGAGGTAGGCAATGCAGGCTGGGTCAGGACTCCATTGTTTGGGCAACAAGGTTGTTAATCTTTCCATGATAATAGGCTGTTCTTGAATGAGAATGGATGCAATTCCAAGGTTGACTCCCAGGTCCGAGGGGCATACAACTCCCAGCCAGGTTAGAATGTCCTTTCTTTAATCAGAACAAGGTAATCATGGTTAACAGAGTATGATTAATATACCTTATAACTGTAGCTAGTCCCCAAAATTCTACTTTTGCCCCTAACATAACTACTGAGCCATACCGGCCAGGGTCACTAAATCTTTTTAGATTAACAAAATCATAATATTTCCTTTCTGTAGACTTGTATAGTTCTTACATCCAAGTCCCGATTTTAGCAGTGAATTAGTGGTTTGTATAATTCCTTAATGACTACCTGACTATCCCTACTCTGCTCTATGTCTATTAGATAAAAGAAAATAATTGTAAAAGCTGTGATAGAATCCTATTTTGAGAACTACAAGAATAATTTTTGTTTCAGACATATATTAGGGTCTTCCACATAACAATATTTCTTAAAGTATCGTCTCCCTAAAATACAGTATCTTCCTTCTTGGCACTGGAATAGATAAGCTCCTCATGGCGATGAATTACTACCACTGCTACTTTTCTAAATCTGTCATAAGGCAGATGAAATTTTTCTTTCACTGGGGTTACTGAATACTCATTAACCAAGAGGGCTAACTATAGAAAATTGTTTAATGGAGAATAAGAAATAAGTGGATGTATTTACTATTGAGAACTCAAGTTCACATATTGTAATGAAAAGAAGGGAAGAGGAAAGAAAAGATAGCAATACCATCTGGAGGAGAGTGAAAAGGGATAGTAAGGGTCATAGATAGTCCTCCCAGTCTGCACTCTCCCACTTCACACACACACACACACACACACACACACACACACAGTTTGGATATTATTAAAAACTAGTGCCCTGGGTCACAGATTCGTGCACATTGCAAGGAAATGAATTAGAGGGTAGCAGGCAGGACAGGACTGGGTGAGATGGGCCAGACATGCCCTGGAGCCAACCTCCCATGGTCCCTTCCCAGCCAGCCACACCTGGGGCAGCGATGCAGCTTGAAGGGTGTCTGTGGAGTGAGCGGGGTCCCTCCAGCAGGTGGGGCCCCTCGGCCTGGCCTGCGGGGATCAGGCTGAAACCAGCTCTTCGACATCCCCCAAGGGATCCCTGATTCCGAGAGGGTGGTTCTCGGGTGACGCACCCCTGAATTGGGCTCCCTCCTCTCTGGTTCTGGGTGCGTCACCCAAGAACTGTCGCTGCCAAGTCACCGTAGCTCAGCAGCTCCTGCATTAAGCGTCTGCCTCCTGGTAGTCAGTGCACATCATACCTACCAGCCAGTCGCTTAACCTTTTATATCCTGTATAATAAAGAGTGGATATGCTAATTGACCCTCACACCATCGCAAAGATGGGGCACCCATAGCCAATAAGGAGGGAATATGCTAATTGACTATCACGCCCTCAAAGATGGCAGTGCCCATAGCTAATAAGGAGGGAATATGCTAATTGACTTCCCTGCCCTCAAAGATGGTGGCACCCACAGCCACAAGATGGCTGGCAGGGAAGGGCAGTTGTGGGCGACCAGGCCAGCAGGGGAGGGCAGTTGGAGGCGATCAGGCTGGCAGGGGAGTGGTTAGGAGGTGATCAGGCTGGCAGGCAGAAGCGGTTAGTGGCAATCAGGCAGGCGAGCAGTTGGGAGCCAGCAGTCCCGGACTGTGAGAGGGATGCCTGACTGCTGGGATCGGGTCTAAACCGGTAGGGATAGGGTCTAAACCAGCAGTCGGACATCCCCCAACGGGTCCCAGATTAGAGATGGTGTAGGCTGGGCTGAGGGACACCCCCCCCCCTCCTCCAGTGCACAAATTTCGTGCACCGAGCCTCTAGTATATAGATAAGATGGTACTAAGAGATATTTCATGTTATGACTTTTCACCATTTAAAGTATCTAGCATTTCATAACTTGACTGCTCTGACAAAGTCCAAAAGCCATTATTTAACCAAAGTTTGCTTTAAAAAAAACTAAAACTACTTTGGGTTTCTGGTCAAGATGGAGGCGTAGGTAAACATGGTAGCCATTTCAACATGCCTCAGACAATTCTAGTCATGTCACTATCTTGGCTGACACCTTTCATCAGCCTCACCCCATGGCTCAGAGTAAAATCCAAATGCTTCACCAATTCTTTCATAATCAGCCCTTAACATACTTTTCCAGCCTCATATCCTTCCATCAAGAACAGTGACCTCTTCCCACTATCATCTCTCCTATGTCCAAAAGAGGCTTATTTTCCAAAGCCCAGCTCCAATGCTTGCAGCAAAGACCTTCCCTGACCACCCAATGCTCCCCACCCCATCCCTAAAACAATCCCTTCCTATTCTGAATTCTCAAAGTAACTCCGAAGCATTTTTTACTGTCCACCACATAATACAGTTTCTTATGCACATACTTTTCACCTCCCCTCCTAGACTGCGGAGTTGCCTGTGAATAGACTCTAGGTCTAGCTATTCTTGTTTGTTTGTTAATACTCACCTGAGGATATTTTCCCATTGATTTTTAGGGAGAGTGGAAGAGAGTGGAGACAGAAACATCGATGTGAAAGAAACACATCGACTGGCTGCATCCTGCACAAGCCCCAACCAGGGTCAGGGCCAGGGAGGAGCCCGCAACCAAGGTACGTGCCCTTGACCGGAATCTAACCTGGGACCCTTTGACCTGCAGGCCAAGGCTCTATCCACTGAGCCAAACCAGCTAGCTGGCTATTCATTTTTAACCACCCACTACTTCTCCCTCTACTCCCACTCCATGCTCATCCCATCCTCCACCCAACAATGCCTCACTAGGTGGAATTCAATAGATACCTAGTTCGTTGGCCTACTCAGATTCAACAAGAGATATTAAGGACATAGCTATTTCTCATTTTGTTGGGCATGACTTGTAAATCATAATATCTTAACTACAACAACTCAACTTGCCAGTGACTAAACCCTGCATATCTCGACAATGATTCTACAGCTCTACTCTGGCACATCAACAGTCACTGCAGTGAATAGATAACTTTCTTTGGGAAAATAAAAATCCTCAAGGAGAAGGCTAACAACTATTGCTTGTGACAGAAATGAAAAAAAGGGAAGGTAGAGAAAAGAAAGAAGTGGTATAGAAAGGGATAGTGCCGAAAGGTATCCAGACTATATGCAATGGCATGGGACATGCCATTTATTCATTTGTTGAATGAATAAAATAATAAAGAGATAATTCTGATTAAAGTACAACAAGCAGCATTAAAAAAGTAACAACCCAGCAAAGCATTTTCTAGTGAATCTTGCCTTCCTCTGCATAAAAAGCACCTTCAGTTTAATGAGCTAACTGGACTAAAATGCCCTACTCAATTCTTCCTAGTCAACGTTTGCAACATGGTTTCCAAAGAGCTTACATCAGAAGAGGCCAGGAAATTAGGGCACAAAAATGGTAAAAGAAAACTGTGAAGTCAGAATCTCATGACTGTGCTTATCTATCTATCCTCCCTTTTAAATTGAACCCTGAAAGGATGTTTTGTTTAAGATGCAAACTCCACTGGCTAGATGTTACCCTAACTCTTACACGCACGTCAAGGCACTTGCAGGGTAACCATCAGCATACCCGCCCGGTGTGAGTTTCTCATGGCTGGAACCTGACTTCAAAGCCCCACCACACATGCTCAGTAAAACTGCTGAATGGAAAACCAGCTGCTCTCCACAATTTCAACCTTTATAATGTATCCCCAAAACACCAACTTCTATTCTCGTCCTAGTATGAAAGTACTGGACTACCTACCTGTCACCACACAATAAGGCCCTCCTGAACCTTTCTACCCCACCTCACTGCTCTGAGCTACAAGCTTTGCTGGCTGCTTAGGGCTAAGGTGAACAGTTAAACAATGTTACACAACATTCTGTTATTTACCCAAAAACTAGCTTCATGGAATGTAGCTTTTCTTTCTGCTTTTATTCCTCCACTGCTTTCATACAATATGTATCTGATGATTCCCCCTCCAGGGAGGTCTAACATGCTAAAAAAAGAGCTAAGATAAAAACTGGGTGGGGGCTGGGTGGAGGCGGGAAGGGGGGTAGGATGAGGGACATCTGTAATACTGTCAATAATTTTAAAAGGTTATTTATTTATTTGGTTAATCCTAACCCAAGGATATTTTTCCATTGATTTTTAGAGAGAGTGGAGGAGGAGAGACAGAGATACATCGATGTGAGAGAAACACATCAATTAGCTGCCTCCCCCAGGCACCCCAACCAGGGCCTTGGATCAAGCCTACAACTGAGGTATGTGCCCTTGACTGGAATCAAACCCAGGACTCTTCAGTCTTCGGGCTGACGCTCTATCCACTGAGCCAAACAGGCTCGGCTTAATTTTTTTTTTTTTTTTTACTGGGTGCCAGCCCCAGCTCTCTATCTTTTTTAACTATACAGTGCAAATAGCACACATGGCAGGCCTCCTTCACCTTGTTCTCAAGTCTAGTCCAAATGAGAAAAGCCTGCAAACTGCCACCCAAAGGTAAGATGGGTTTAGGCAGCCCTGGCCAGGCAGCTCAGTTGGTTGGAGCGCCCTCAGTGCACCAGTGGGTTTCGGATTCCATTCCCGGTCAGGGCACATACCCGGGTTGCTGGTTCCATCCCTGGTCGGGGTGGTGCGTGCGTGCGGGAGGCAACCAAGGGATGTGGTGGATGCTTCTCTCACATCGATGTTTCTCTCTCTCCCATCGATGTTCTCCCCCCCCTCCCCCACCCCACACACACTTCTCCCTCTCTCTAGAATCAACAGAAATATGTCCTCGGGTGAGGATTTAAAAAAAAAAAGGTGCGTTCAGACAAAGCTTAACTCAAAACCAACACGACAGGTCGTGACCAGCACCTTGCAGTCACTCAATAAATAAGTCAGATAAGGAGTATTTCCCTCCAATAATGGGATGGAACAGGAGAAGCACGCTGGCCAGGTCCCAGTGTCCCTGGCAGTTACCTCACATCTGGGCCTCCCCCCATCCAGCCCCCCAGGTACACTAAGGCTTTGACAATGAAGGATTCTAATAATGTTTCGTTAGGGAGGTAGGTCCTAAGAGGCCAATTGCCTCTACCTGCAGGTCATAACGACGGCAACAGACAGAGGCTCAGGGCGAGACAGAAGCCAGGGAGCACACCCCTCTCCCGCAGCGCGCCCCCGGCCAACTCCCTCCCACGCACGCCCCCCTCCGCGCACAGCTGTGAAGCCGGAGGAAGGATCGCAGCCGCGGATGCCGGGCTGCCGGCGAGTCCGCAGACCACAGCGCGTGCCCGTTCGGCACGCCGGCCAGTTACAGCCTCGGCTCTCGCCACCCCTCACCCCGAGAAGAGTCCGCGGCTCTTCCGCAGGCGAGAGGTGTACCCCTCCCGGATGCAGGACATGCCAGGACAGCAGTTTCGATTTCCTAAGGAGAAGGGTTACTTCCCCCGCCGTCCCAGCACCGCGGGCAATCCAAGAAGCCGCCCGGCCGCCCTCGGGACCCCGCGGCTGCACTCAGTTCCCGCAGGGGACCTCCCGACCCGGCTCCGCAGCCCGCCGGGGTCCCCTGGGGTCCCGGAGCGCCAAAGGGGCGTTGCCATAGGAATAGCGTTCAAGACCCCCGCCCTGGACGCGGGGGACAGGCGGAAAAGGAAGGCTCGCGACACCCGCCGCGCCCCGTGAGACCACCTCCCGCCGTTCCCTCTCGGGGCTGCCGCGCGCAGCCCGCAGCGCCCCCATAGCTCCCGCGCTGTCCCGCGCGGCTCCACAAAAACCCTACCTTCCGCCATGTCGGCCCGGCCCTGCCTGCAGCCTCGCGAGAAGTGCGCCGCTCAATCGGGGCGGTGCGTAACAGAGGCCGCAGGTCTCGCGAGAGTCATGGGAGTCCAGGCAAAGGGAGGAGCCTAGACTGTGAAAAAGCAGTGAATGAAAGTGGAGGGAGTAGCCGGTCGCTGGAAAATCCGAAAGCTTGTCTCCGTTCACCGAGTGCCTTCGAAGCCCGGGATGATCAGGCACCGACCTGGCTCTATCATGTTGCACTCCCTAGGGAGGGCCCTGGAAGGGATGGACAGCGTAGACTCCTCTTTGGGAGCACTTGGCCGTGAGAGGGGCGGGGGGGGTCTTTAGATTTTGTTGGTAAAGACGTGAGAGGCTGAGAGAAAAGAGTGAAAGGAGAGGGAAAGGCTAAAGATGGTTCTAGGTCCCTGGGCAGGCGGGATGCCCTGCAAGCGAATGCAAAAGGGAGTCTCTGTTATTCTACTAAAACATGAGGACATAGATGGGGTTGGGGGGTGGGGGATCGGGGCGAGCGCTGGATGACATCGATATTATGTTTGAAGTTTGTAGGCAAGAGTACCAACCAGAAGAGAATGAAGAAACGTTGGGAGAGGACACAGGTTGGAAGTCCTGGTTTCAGTGTCTCCTCTATGTATTTTTTTTTTTTTGAGACTACTTTTATTAAAGCTCTAAGAGTCAGAGAGGATGAATTGAAGGGAGGATTTGAGAACAGGATGAGCGTGTCAGAACAGAAAAGGGGGAGGACTTGAAGTTGGAGAAGTGTTAGGTGCTACCAATATTAAGCATTAGTGGGTAGTGAGGCGAAGTGGAGGAGGAATTTGGAGTTCAGAACACGGGAAACGGGGTCATGGGCTAAAATTCTGAGGAAGAGTACTTCTGGCTGAGGGACACCTGGGAGATGGGAGGGAAGAGGGTATTGAAATATGTAAGAACAATAAGATGCCCGGGGAAATGATGGTCCAGTTGTGGCGGGGAAACTAAAGATGTGGCGGTATGGGTAGGGAGGTGCTTAGAGGAGCTGCACTGAGCAAGCAGCTCTTAGTCTTAGACTAAGAAGGCAAGGGGAATACTATACTTGCCAGGTTCCATGGAGGTGTCCTAGCGCAAAGCTGCCCTGACTGTCAAGAAGGGGTTGTAAGTGTGCCAAACGGTGAGCCCTTGGGCCAGGGGTCCTCAAACTACGGCCCGCAGGCCACATGCAAATACAAATATTGTATGTGTTCCCGTTTTGTTTTTTTACTTCAAAATAAGGTATGTGCAGTGTGCATAGGAATTTGTTCATAGTTTTTTTTAAAACTATAGTCCGGCCCTCCAACGGTCTGAGGGACAGTGAACTGGCCCCGTTTAAAAAGTTTGAGGACCCCTGCCTTGGGCCATCAGGGTGACCAAGCCAGCCAGCCAGCCTCCTCTGGCCACAAGCAGCCTCATCTGTTTTATCTTAACAGTACCCTACAAGTATTCTCTGGGTCACAACATAAAAATAACATAAAAGTGGTGACATGACTGATGTCTGGTCTGACAGCACATGACTTACCTTTGCCTGACCTACACCAGCCTAAACTAGCGTCTGGCATACAGCAGCTGTTCCGAATGTTTGAGGAGTTGTTACCACTGTGACCTATACCAGGAGAACTGGGTTCAAGTTTGGCTCTGCAACTGATTTCCTATGTTGGTCATGGGCAAGTTCCTGCAAGCTTTACACTGCCATCTCAGATTCTCCATCTATCCATTTCAAGAAGGAGTTGGACTAGAATCCATGGTTCTTAATGATTTGAAGGGTCATGACCCTTAGAGCATTTGATGACAACCTTTTCCCTACAGAGCATGTGTTTATTCCTAACTTCAAATCCTCCCCCTTTCACTTTACTTGGGTCTAGATGTCCAAAGTCAAAAGAGAACTCACTTTAAGAGATTTAATCCACTCAAGGGCTTGACTACCTGCTCATCAAAACCCACCTTCAAGAAGCCCTCTAACAGGTAAAAGCAGTCCTTTTAGGAACACCTTTCATACAATCCTGTCTCTGGGCCCTTGTCTTCTGAGTGGGCTCTACCTGGCACGAGTCCTCTGAGCTCTAGAAGACTTAACACCTGTAAATGAAAACACCTGTAGTACTCAGCGACTACAACACCCAACAGACTTGGATGGAGCTACAATAGATATGACCTGAAATACGGTCATCTTGAAAATGTTGAGCACTAGAAAACACCGTTCATCTTAAGACCTAATTCAGGTCTTTCTATCAGATTAATAGAAACTTATTTTTTTCTTTTTACAAACCCTTCTGTCGAGGGCTGACTTTCAATAGATTGCAGTGAGGGAGCTGCTCTGCTACGTACAAAACCCCGACCCAGCAGCTGGTCGTCTACAAATGGTTTAGCACCAGGTTATTAGAAACTTAATGTGTAGTTGTCTCAGGCAAGGAACATGAAATACAGAAGGGATAAATGCTGACTGCCTTAAGAGCCCAAGGGAACAGACTTCTGGGGAGGCAGTGCCATAACATGGTAGGAGGAGGAAGGGCATTGCTAGACCCAGACTGGTGCAAGTCCAATGAATTGAGTTCAAGTACCAGCCTCAACACATCAACTCTCCATGTGACCCTGGAAAAGATGTTCCTGAGGTAAGGGATAACAGCACCCAGCACGTAAGGAAGGTTGTGGAACCGAAACCTGGCCGTGAAATTTGCTTGACAAATTTATCTGAACCTATTTCCTTATGAGAAACTATTACTTTGAAGGATCCATGTAAGAATTTGGCTAGATCCTTTATGAAGCCTACCTAGCACAAGCCTGTCACAAAGTAGAACTTCAATAAATAGGAGCTGGTGCTCTTTAGGGATAAATGAGATGTAACAAGTGTCACTTATTCCTAATAAATACTGCTGGCAGGAGAGAAAAATCAAGTATCTTTCCTGTGGTTTTCTGCGCAGCTCCTATGTCTGAGATATGGCTGCCTTTTGTGAATCTCTTCCTTCAATTCATTCCACCTTATGTGAATAGGATTCAAAATTCTTCAATCATTTTCACTATAGCTCAGTGTGATGCACTGACTCAACGAGTCAAAAGCCTAATCGTACCCTAGCAGATTATATCTGAAACTGAGTGACCAAAAATACTTTACCTAGAAATAACTTGCTCTGCAGACTGAATCCTGTTGAGGTTTGCAATCCCCCAGAAAATAAAAAACTTAATTTAATAACATGGTTACAACCTTCTGAGAGGTTGGGAGAAAATCAACTGGTCTTTACTAAAAGCCCAGTTAGTGCCTGACACACAGTAGCACACCTAAAACCTCATTTGCATTGGCAGCAGCATGCAAACAAAACCTTTTTGCTATGAACCTTGAGTAGATGGTTATGCATAAAACGGAGTGTTCAGCAACATTATTCACGCCCTCCTGTAATAATTTTATTTCAAATATATTTACCAGGGAAATTAAACTTGGAAAATGACTCCCAATCTTCCCCAACAGCTCCCAAGGATTTTCTTGCTTTGTAAAAAGCAAGCTCAGCTCCATGTTTTCTGTTTGTAAGGAAAAGATCTCAACACTTGGAGTGCGGGTGAATTTCCCGCCAAAATATAAGATGGCTCTGTCTTTTGGTTTTGTTCCATCCACCAAAAGGGTGGATTACAAACAAATATTTGGTAATACGCAGTTACAATCGGCCCGAGTTTACACGTTTCCCGCACTCCACCGCAAATCTATATGAACCGAGTTAAAGACGGCTCCCGCGGAGTACGCGCAATTCACGCGAGCCCACTTAACTCCTTTCCCGTTTCCCGCACTCCAAGTGTCAATAGCCACTGGCAACTTGTATCAACACAAACAAGCTTTCAACACCTAACACTGAACTATATGTAAAAAATGTTGGGTAAGAAGCTGAATGTTGACACCCTATTTAAACAAAACAAAGTGTATTGCCTCTTTTGCCACTAACTTACTAAGTGGTCCTGTGCAGAGATTTGGTCCATCTGTTTCAAAGAGGGAAGAGGGTGATTGAGATGGTGCCTGTGGTCTCTTCCAGTTCACATCTGAGTCTGGGTCCTTCATCTTTTGCTTATCTTTATGGTAGAGCCAGTTTAGACCAAAGACAAAATTTCCGATAATGCTCTAACATGTGCTCATTTTATTTAGATTCTAAATTAGCATCATAGAAAACTCTGATTAAAGGGTGGTTGGTCTTTTTACTAGAAAATTTAAGACCATTATATCAGGTTGGAAGTTAACTTCCCACCCTCTGGTTCCTTCTTTAAATGAAGTTTTAAAAATTATCAAGGTTCCCCTTGTGGACCTTTTGGTATCATGGGCTGTTTATATAAAAAGAATCCCACAACTTGCTTTTGAGACCTGCATCCTAAAACCAAAATAGCTCATGATACAGCCTCTAAGTCATCATTTATTGATTTATAGAGCCCCCATCACATGATTGAGGTGCTTTACAATACAGTAAACATCAAAACAGAACTCACATAGTTAAATACAATCAACAAATTACAGAACTAAAACTGGAATGAAGCAACATTATGTCAAATTTCAAAGATGCTGAGAAGTGGCAGTACAAAAGGAAATTCCACCAACTGGAGACCAGACGGGCAAAGATACACAGGCACCACAACCCCAAATAGGCAGATTTGTAAAGGGTGAGTGAGTGTAAGATAAAATTTCACAACTAAGAATGAAGGCCATTAAAAAATACTATGACACCCAAGTGATCACACAACCAGTGGAATAACCTCACAAAGATATTACCTTATAAATAACAAGGTAAAACCAACTTCATATGGATTTTAAACTCTTTACAAAGAGGCCAAAAAGCCACTGACATCATCTATCCTGTTATGAACAGACTGAAATCTATAAGCCTTTAAAGAACTTAGAATAAATTTAGGAAGCAGCCAACAGTTCTATAATCCATGACTATGGAGATGTCAATAGTTGGCACAAGGTTAGGGAGAAAAATCCTTTTCCTAAAGCAGAGAGGACTCACCTCACATTAATGGCAAGGCACTGGAGGGACAACAGCCACCTGGATCAGTGTCACCCAAGTGTGATTTAACAAATATGGAGGCATTTAAATTCACACTGTCAGATGAACTCTTGGAAAGGCACAGATGACACCTCTGACAGAGGAAAAGTCAAAACATCTATCTAGGCCTTTGTTTCCATGTATAGCATGGCCAGGGCACCAGGTGGAAAGGAGTATGGAAAGGTGCACTCATTTCTGGCTCTCCCTTCTAGATCTAAACTAAACACATATGATTATACCAAAGTAACTGAATTAAAGTGGCACTTAAAAGTTCAAGAATAGTTGTCCCTGAGTTACTAGGTCATTTGCCACTCCCAAATCACTAGGTTTTAAACTCAACAGATTGCTAGGCAGAATTTTTGCAACAGGATAGCAAAATTCAGACTTCATTTTGTCACAACCACCACCATGTGAACAATTTCTGATTTAAGAGTAAAGGGATTGCGTTCAAAGTCCCAGGTAGGTGTGCAGTACTGGCACGTTGGGGCAACAATTCTTAAGAGTCTTAAAAAAAAAAGTTAGAAAGTTCTTAAAGAAAATTGGGCCACAATGAATAAAATAAAAAATTTCACATTTAGTCATTACACATTTATGGGTTTTTATAATGCTTCAGAGTGGAAAACAGCCTGGGATTTAGAAAAATCACTCTCTATGGTGACTACGTCCTTAACCATTTTACTTCTGCTTAAAAAAGGACATGCAAAGTTCATAAAGGACTAGGCTACTTGCAGGAATCCTTTCATTCTTCTGCCAAAATAGTTCTCCAAACTCATCAGAGCAGAGATGCACCAATTCTCACAAATACCATGTCCCATCTGGTACTGTCTCAAGTTCTATCCCTCACCTGCCAAAAACTACTTCCCAATCCCAACCTCACACCAAACAGAGGAATCTGGACCTCCCTTTAACACTGTACATGCTCATTTTACCATTTCCTGAAATTGTTTTAGAAAACTCATGAAATATATTTATACTCAAACATTAATAAAATCCAAGTGCACTATGTCAGTGACAGAATCTGTATGTCAAAACAGAAAGCATTTACACCCCCGTAATGCTTTGAGATTCACTTAAGAATCTAGATAGAGACAAATAAATATACTGTCATGGTCATGTGATTTTCAAGTATTAAGAGTTTGTTTGCATAAAGAATCAACCTGAGATTTTTCTAAACTGCACTTCTCTGGCATTCAGTATTATAACCTTCATTCAATACAATAAAAGCCAACGACTTGACAATTATTGGAAAAAAATTATATTTTGGAAGAACTCACTACATAAGGTGACAGAATTCCAAAATCAAATTACATGAAAATATACATCGCAATTTCTTTGTACAATAAGTGAGAAAAATCTGAGTATAGAAGAATAGAGGCAAAGAAATATGAAGGGCTAAGGTTATGAGGGTAAATAGCATTTTTAATAGCAAACCCAGAAGTTAAGTAGAAAGCCTGTAGCTGTGCATGCTTTAGTCATCCAACCTTAACATTAGGTAACTGGAGGGCAAAAATAAAACCAAATCAGAATTTTATATAATTGGGGTAAATCTCACTAAATTGAATTCAGAACCAACTCTTTTTAGTTCTTAGGAATAATGACAGTTCAAGAGCTCTCAACAGCCAAAAAATGTTATTGCTACATCCAATCCAAGTGACGGGTACAACTAGAATACAAAAAGGACAAAGCACCTAGTGATGACCACTCCTCCGAAGTCATCATTAAAATCAAGTAACTGCTTATTTAGTATTTCAGTATTGGAACTAAATGATTTGAAAACCTTCTTGCAGATAGAAGAGATAAACACAAAGGGGAGTGTGTCAAAACAAAGAAGATACAAACTTTAGTAAATGGAAAGAGTTTAATGAAGCCTCAATGGTTTAAAGGAAATTAAATGGAAACTTTTCATCCTAATTGCTTTTCATCTGACATGCTTTAAAGAGTCTTTTAAAACATAAGAAACAATGAGTAGGGGAAGAAAACCTGCTAAAATCTTTTAGAATTTACACGATTCTTATTCTACTACAAGAAAGCATTATTTGGTACAAGGTGTATTTGTGGATGTACATGAACAGTATATATATTATCCGGATCATGTTGTGCTATGTACAGGTCTTTACAATTCTTCCTGAAGGTTAAAACAGTTCATTAGAATTCAAAATACGTAATCATCTGTAAGTTGGCACTTGTTAGGCTCTTGTCAGCATTGATACTGGCATGTTTTATTGCAGCCCAGTTCCAGCCAGTGTTTGCCAACTTGTTACAAGAGAAGTCCAGCAATAGGTGGGTAGAGTGCAGGAAAAACAGTGCCATGTTTCTCGATTGGAGACCTACAACAAAACAAACAGCATTACAAAATAAATTTATAAATTACAAAAGAATCTATTATAAATTTTTACTCACATGCTATTTCTTTAAAAACAAATTAATTTCATTTTAAGGTAACCTTTGTGTTTGTCCAATATGGGAGCCATATATGGCCACTTCACTTTAACTTTAAGCAATAGTAAATAAAATTTTAAATGTAGTTCCGGCCATGGCCAGTTGCTCAATGGTTAGGGCATTTGTCCCAAGTACCATATATCCACCTGTTAAAGTCACACATTAAAAGGCCCTAAAAATACAAAGCAGACAAGTATGCTTCCAAATAAAAAACACTTTTTGATATCACAGACAATAAAAGTAACTACTCACTCAGGGGTAAGTGTTTAGCCATTCTTAAGTGAAAGCAGTCCATGAATTAAACAGCTTAGTAACAAGAAGTTTTCCCATTACTTTCACACAGATACTTCCAAAAGTTCCAATTCATACTGAACTAGCACTAAGTATACTAGTAGAAAACAATTCTCCCCTCTCACCCGCCCTGCATATGACCAATTCACTGGTTTTCCACCAAAACTGTTCTTATATCTTATTAGAGGCCCGGTGCACGAAATTCGTGTGCGCACATGCACGGGCGTGCGTGTGCATGTGTGTGTGTAAAGGTCCCTCAACTTGGATTGTGAGAGGGTGCAGGCCAGGCCACAGGACCCCACCAGTGCACAATCGGAGCTGGGGAGGGATGCGGGAAGTTGGCCAGCCAAGGAGGGACCCCAGGAAGGTTCCAGGGCATGTCTGGCCTTTCTTGCTCAGCCCCAATCAGCAGGACCCTAGTAGCATGCTAACCAACCGGTCAGAGTGTCTGCCCCCTGGTGGTCAGTGCCCATCATAGCGAGCGATTGAGCGGCCTTAGCATGTCATTAGCATATTACACTTTGGTTGAACAGACAACCGGACACTTAGCATATTAGGCTTTTATTATATAGGATTCTTTGTCTTATGTCCTGGCATTGGTGACCATCCACATCCACTCCGTCTGAGGTCAGTAATGCTTTACTCTCCTTGTGGCCAACCAGCCCACATGTTTCTGTCTCTGTTTCTTCCTTCTGTCCCTCAGTGTGGAATTTATACAGGATGCTGTCCTTGGCCCTAATAAGTACTGCTCCCTACATCAAGTGAATTTTCACCTCTACTCTGGAAACTTCCAATCTCACCAGCACCTCTATGTCTAATCTCTGTCCTAACCATCGTAACCATTCAGTACTTAGGCATGTGCTGACTTATCAAAACCATACTCTGCTTCTACTCCCACTAGAGTTTTTAATGTGATTTAACCTTACCTTTTTATGTCTGATCTAACTGGCTAAATTAACAGCTTTTTAATTGGCCAGGATAATGTAGATAATGTATCTATGTAACTATCATGCCTTTGCAAATAGCAGGCATTTAACAAATATTCATTAACAAGAACTGAAATAAGCTCAGTGTGTCTCCTGTTCTTGGTGTTACCTCTCATTTCAGATATAAATCTTGATTCTTAATAATATGCGACTTTCACCCTAGCCAGTTTGGCTCAGAGGATAGAGCATCGGCCTGTGGACTGAAGGATCCTGGGTTCAATTCCTGGTCAGGGCACATGCCCAAGTTGCAGGCTTGATCCCCAGTAGGAGGCATGTAGGAGGCAGCTGATCAATGATTCTCATCATTGATGTTTCTATCTCTCTTTCTCCCTTCCTCTCTGAAATCAATAAAAATAAAAAATATACAAAAATAAAAAAATAATATGCAACTATTTAAAAAGGAAGCAGATATATATATTATTGAGCTAGCAAAATATCAAAAGACAATGTTGAATTAAAAGTACAGAAAAAAACAAGCTTAACCGTAGCATAACTAAGATAGTAACTAAAATTAATCACGGGAAAAAAAGAGTGCATTAATTTCATTTAAAATTCTATTAAGGATTTTAAACTGCCACAATATGCATACTGAATATATCTGGAGTACTTGCAACTTTAAAGAAGGTTGTTTTGTTATTAATGTGTGAACAGTGCTGACCTATGTTAGTAAAGATTTCCAATTATTGCTTCCATACTCTTTAACAGTAATTAGTTTAGTTTCATGAGTAACAGTATACTGTTTTTCAATTAACTTATTCTACGTAATGAGGTATTTTAACTCAACATTTTTTGACTCTATCTTTTTGATAAGTGAACTTTAATCTTGAGAGGTATATCTCTTTTTTTAAATAATTTATTGATTTTTATAGAGAGGGAGAGAAACATCATGTAAGAGCAACATCAATTGTCTGCCTTCTGCAAGTTAATTTAGCCAGTTAGATCAGACATAAAAAGGTATGTTTCTCTCTTAGTGTCTACAAGACATCAAGTCTGCAACCTGGGCATGTGCCCCTTGACCAGAATCGAACCTGCAATCTCCTGGTGCATGGGATGATGCCCAACCAACTAAGCCAGATCAGTCAGAGTTTGATAAATATATCTTTTTAAAAATATATATATTTTATTGATTTTTTACAGAGAGGAAGGGAGAGGAATAGAGTTAGAAACATCGATGAAAGAGAAACATCGATCAGCTGCCTTCTGCACAACCCCTACTGGGGATGTGCCTGCAACCCAGGTACATGCCCTTGACCGGAATCGAACCTGGGACCCTTCAGTCTGCAGGCCGACGCTCTATCCACTGAGCCAAACCGGTTAGGGCGATAAATATATCTTAAAGACGTGAATGTTATAAGCATAAATTAACTCTAGTCCCACTAATAAAGGAGATAATATATAATCCCTTATAAAATTTGTTTCTGACACTTCATTAGTACTTATCTAACTTACAATATATTATCAAGGTAAAAGTAATAAAATTCTTCGTTATTTCCTAAATTTTTAAAGTACTGTTAAGGTAAAATCACACATAAGCGTAGGCTTCAATATGTTATTTCGTTCCTCATCAATTCTTTGTTGTCGCCAAGCCCTTTTCTAACTTGAAAATGATATGGGTGAAAGCCCTGAGTGTGTCTGTTGTTCCTAAGGTTTTGTCATACTCATAAACCAACCGATGCAATGAGTTGAGCTAGCAGACTAAGGCAGTGTCTAGTAACAAGAACTTGATCTAAGGTGGTGGAAAGCAAGAGTTAAAGAAGGGAAAAGACATGGACCACTGACTAGATGTGATGGAGGATTACATGTAATGATAATGAAATAAGAACAAAATTATTAGCAAAAATAAAAAGGATATAAGCAAGATGAAAAACAAATAATTTTAAGACTATAAGCTTATTATTATATCTGGTGGTAACAGCAATAAGTCAAATTAATTTTCAGCATTTCAGGTTATTATAAAGAGATCAAAAAGTAGGTCTGCCGAAACTGGTTTGGCTCAGTGGATAGAGCATCGGCCTGCGGACTGAAAGGTCCCAGGTTCAATTCCGGTCAAGGGCATGTACCTGGGTTGCGGGCACAACCCCAGTAGGAAATGTGCAGGAGGCAGCTGGTCGATGTTTCTCTCTCATCGATGTTTCTACTCTCTATTTCTCTCTCCCTTCCTCTCTGTAAAAAATCAATAAAATATATATTTTTTTAAAAAAAAGTAGATCTGAGTCTCTTCAGAAATCAGAGATAGTATATACCCTTAACAATTCCACCCATAGGTATACACACTAAAGAAACTCATAGTACATGTGCAGCAAGAAACAAGAATAGCCACATTCTCTATAATAGCAAAAACAAAGCAAAATAAACAAGCAAAAAACCCCCACCATAATTTGGAAAATAACTGCAATAAGAAATTAGAGGAGAGAGGTAATTTATCTAATAAACCACTACATAACAGTGAAAACAGATTAAATGTAGCTGCACATTAATACAGACCAATTTCAAGAATCTGATATTGAATAATAAGTCACAAAAAAAGCATACATTATAATTCCATACATACAATTCAAGACATCCAATATTGTTTGGGAATACAAACTGATAAAATTACAAAAAAAAGCAATGGTAAAACTGAAGAAACTTGAAATAAGCACTTTACCATTGGAAATTTTACCATCTCTAGTTTCTGAAAAAATAAATAAATAAATAAACTGCTACCATACTAACTAGTTTGATATACCTACTTGAAAACAGCTGGGCCTACTAAAAGAAAAAGCAAGTAAGTTATACACTGTTTCTGTTGAGAAACAGCAAACTACTGGATACTAACCACTAGAAACTGAAGCCAATGAAAAATGCAATTCAAATAACTAAATCACTTAATTTCCCAAAACATATACAACATTTATAAAAAGGCAAAGTAATAATATGATTTTTAAAATGAACTTACCCTGAAATAAGTAAAATTACAGCTATTGAATAAATGTCACTCAAAAGCAGTCTCTTGGCTTTTTCTTACACAGCGGGCAACTTTTCTTTTGAATTCTCCATTTCTGTCTTCCCTCCATTCTTTCTGTAGGTACAGAAAGAATATCAACTGATTTTATCAATTCCTCTTATAATTTCTAATACTAATTTTACTTTGAATGTAATGCTTTGACAATATGTAAGCTGATAAGGTAGAAAATGAGTCAAAAAATACTTCTGCAAGGCACTCTGCTGGGATAAAAGAGTAGAACCCCTCCCCCCCATGCAAATCACCACTATAAGCAAAATTCTCTTAAAAAGGGAAAGATCATTAACAGTTTTATATTATACTGATAAGAAAAGTACAACTTATAAATAAATAAGATATTCAAGCTATCTGAAGGATTACCGACTCTCCCTGACGGAAGCAACCAGAAAGTAAGAAAGACACAAAACTCTCCTATATACAGTAGACAGGTGGAGTACATCACATTGAGATGATACTGAGCACTACTTCATGGGGGGGCGACGATGGAAAAGAATGAAACAATATCACTATCACTGCCAGACACATGAAAAAGGAACACGAAGCAGCACTGGCTTCACATAAGAACAGAGCAGATTTATCTAGCATGTAAATACGTAGTAGGAAATTCCCACAAAAATGCCCAGGCTTTTTTCCCCACCTTTTTATAAAATAACATCCATTTACAAACAGCGAAAACCATAGACCTCTTCAATCACTGCCCTTGTGGAGGAACACATTAGAAAAATAATTTTGCCCTCAAAGCAAGGAAGGCACCACCGAAATGCAATAATTACAATAAAATGGGCTAAATTATAATGCTAACATGTCCAGAGACTAAGATATATACTAAAGTATTTATGAATAAAATGTTATAAAGTCTGCAATTTCCTCATCACTTTAAGTAAATGGAAGAAAAGAGCAATTCTAGGCAAAGGGGGATGGGGTGAGGGGTGGGGAAGACACCTAAAAATACCATTTAGCAGAGAGAATTTAGAGTACAAGCAGGGTCCTGGCCAGTTGCTCAGTTGGAGCGTTGTCCTGTACACCAAATGATTGTGGATTTGAGTCCCGGTCGGGGGGCTTAAAAGAGGCAACCAATCGATGTTTCTGTTTCTCTTTCTCTCTCTCTCTCCCTCCATGTGTCTCCCCGCTCCCTCCCTCTCTAAAAATTAATGAAAACATATTCTTGGGTTGAGGGTTAAAAAAAAGACTGCCCTGGCCAGTGTGGCTCAGTTGGTTGGGTGTCATCCCGAGCACCAAAAGGTTGCTGGTCTGATTTCCCAGTCAGGGCACATGCCCCAGTTTCGGCTTGATCCCCAATCCCCAGGAGGGTGTGTGCAGGAGGCAATCTCACAAAGATGTTACCCTCTCCTTTCCTCTCTCTCTAAAGACGAAGAGCAGGGACCAGATAGAAAGCTATTACAACAATGTAGGTAATAAGTCAAAGGACTCAAGTCAATGGCAGAGGGATGGCAAGGAGCTTAGGGAGACGATTAACATGACCGGCATTCTCTGATGACTGAGACAAGATGGATTGGTAGATGATGGTTCCAAAGCAGGAGCTAGCTAATACAACCACCATTTGTTTCATCCAGTATAGCATAAACTTGGATAACCTGATAGGTGATATTATCTTCTGCATTTTATATAAATGGAGAACCTATGAATTCAATAGGGCAAAAAGCAGAAAATATCAAATGGGAATTTTTTCATTATCAAAGAAAATGGCAGGAAGTTATCTAATAATGGGGGGGGGGGGGGGGGGGGGAATTTTTTTGATGGAAGACCAGAAGATCAAAGAGTCATGAAATATGAAGAAGAAAAAGTAACAGTCTAGAAATGTTTCAATAGAACCAGAGCAACAGAGGGAAAGAAGCTATTAAACAGAACTCTAAAGAAGGTAAAGCTTGAAAATGGTAAATGTGAGAAGAATTAGAAGTAGGGCTGAAAATCAAGAAATAGAAGTCTGAATAACTCAACAGTTTGGCATTCCTCCCACCTATGTGCAAAATTCTAATGCCTTCCTGAAATAATAATGATATATATATTTTATATAAATATGCTGCACTGAAGAGTACTAAAATTAGAGATGCTTCATTTAGGCATTTAAATGACACCCCTCCTCCTCCAATCCTTACTCTTAGTTTAGTATCTGGCTTGCTATTCACACACTCGAGGGAAACATAATCAGTACCTGAGTGCAAGCGCGCGCACACACACACACAAATACATACATCTCCAATCTGCTTTCCTAAACCCTCATTTATTATTTATCATGAATGGAGGAGAGTTACGTAGAAGGCCTACCTACAGTTCTAAAGAAGTCTTCAAAATACAAAAGAAAAACGGACTTCAAAGAAAGAGACTTCAGAATTTAACTTTTAAAAATCTCTAATTTGAACTCCCAAGAGAACTATTAAGTTCATTAAAGAGTGATTTCACCGCCCTAACTGGTTAGGCTCAGTGGATAGAGCGTCAGCCTGCAGACTCAAGAGTGATTTCATGAAAAAGGAAACAACGAAGAAAAGACCAAGCATTTAAAATTAAAAGTAATACTGTCAAAATAAAAATTCAACAGAAGATTCAAAATCAGCACCATTTTTTTAAAAATTCTTTATTAGTTAAGGTATTACAAATGTGTCATTTGGCACCATTTTTTAGATTAAAAAGTTACAAGGGATCAATCTGGGTTATAGCTACAAGTTCAAAAGAGGGAATAATGCCACCCTGGCCAGTGGTGTTCAGTGGTTAGAGTGCCGCATGTTTGACTCCTAGTCAAGGGCACATACCTTGGTTGTTGCGTCCCCACCGAGGGCACATACAGGAGGCAACCAATCCATGTCTCTCTTTTACATCAATGTTTCTCCCCGCCCCTTTCTACTCTCTCTGAAAAGCAATGAGGAAAATATCCTCAGGTGAAGATTAACAACAAAAATGAAAGAATGCCAAACCTGAAAAAAATTTTCAAAATAATTTAAAAGATAAATTTCCCACAGCTGAAGTCTTCAAAGTATACATCAACTAGAGAGACGGAAAATTTTACATATTGTGAAATTTCAGAAGACCAAAAATCCAGAAAAGGGTCTAAAGGGAACTAGAAAGAAAAAGGAAAGAAAAGTCACCTACAGACACAGAAGAATGAACCTAGCATCAACTTTCTCCTCAGTAACAATAAGTACTAAAGATAAATTCTGTAGAAATTTTATTTTCTACCCTAGAATTCTGTAAACAAAGTATCAATTATAAGTCAGGACAGAAACACCTTCAGACATGTAAGAACTTAATTCCCAGTCACCTTTTCTTAAACATTAATCTTGGATGAAGAACAGCAAAAGAAAAAAATTAACAACAACAAAAAAGGGGGCAGGGGAGACCCAGGAAACAGATGATCCAATACAGAAGAGCAGCAAGTGAAGAAATGAAAATACAAGGAAAGCAATCAAGCAGCAGGCTGAATCAACCTAATTTGGATCCAAAGAATGGAGGGATCTAGGAGAGAGATCTCCAAGAAAAATGGGAGTTCCTTAAAATAGGTATCGTTCACTGATTGAGAGGTGACAAAAACAAACAAAAAATACCTAACAATATGATTAAAAGGTATGCAATGCAAGCAGAAAAGGCAAATAAGAAAGGTAAACAAAACTGTTTACAAGATAGTTGTAGTTTAAATATGAGACAACTGGTTAAATCAGACAAAGTAGCAGTGGGTTTCAAAAAAAAAGAACAGGATAGATTTTGCATAGTCTGTGAAGTCAAGTTTGTATATTTCAACTTCCTATAAAGGCCATTTTCTACCCTTATGAAAATTTTGCCTATTCACATTGTCAAATATTTGTTCTTATTTTCTCCTTTTTGAAGATTAAAACTCAACTTTTCAGTTCCAATCTTATAAAAGAGCTGACAACTGTGAATGAAATAGGAATTACTTCTCAAAATGATTCTATAAGATTTTTTTTAATATATATTTTTATTGATTTCAGAGAGTAAGGGAGAAGGATAGATGATGAGAGAGAATCATTGATCGGCTGCCTCCTGCACATCCCACACTGGGGTGTGCCCTGACCAGGAATCGAACCGTGACCTCCCAGTTCATAGGTCGAGGCTCAACAACTAAGCCACATGGGCTGGGCAGGATTTTTTTTAAAAAAAATAGCTTTCATCTCTTCTCCCTCACTCTCTCTTATATTGTTTGAATACTTGACTAAACAGAAAAATAGAATAGTGTTCTACCAGACTTTACTTCAACTTGTTACTAAATGTAAAATTTCAAAGCCATAGATATGAAAAGGGATTATTATCTATGTAGTGTTTTTCTACATTTAAGATCTCACCTAAGTTGTTTTGTTGTGTTGTTGTTTTTTTGTTAATCCTCATCTGAGGCTATTTTTCCATTGATTTTTAGACAGAGTGGAAGAGAAGGGTGGGGGAAGGGGGGGGTGGGGGAGAGAGAGAGACACACACACACACACACACACACACACTGATGTGAGAGAGACACATTAATTGGTTGCCTCCTGTATGTGCCACAACCAGGACAAGGGATCGAGCCTGCAACCAAGGTGCATGCCCTTGCCCAGAATCAAACCCAGGACTCTTTAGTCCGCCGGCCAACACTCTATCCATTGAGCCAAACCAGCTGCAGCGGTTCTCAACCTGTGGGTGGAGACCTCTTTGGTGGTCGAACGACCCTTTCACAGGGGTCGCCTAAGACCATCCTGCATATCAGATATTTACATTACGATTCATAACAGTAGCAACATTACAGTTATGAAGTAGCAATGAAAATAATTTTATGGTTGGGGGGGGTCACAACATGAGAAACTGTTTTAAAGGGCCAGAAGGTTGAGAACCACTGAGCTAGGGCTTAAGTTTTTATATATGATTGAAGTAACCCCCCAAAAAGGTGATTTTAATCTTCTGGCTTTCATATACAGTAACAAATAAAATTCCAAGAATAAGAACAAAAACAAAAGGCTTTTCAAAGAAGGACAGAAGATTGAGGAACTAAGACTATTAAAGAAGACTAATAAAACAAAAATATAATGTGAAAATATAATATGGGCCCAGCCTGCATGACTCAGTGGTTGAGTGTTGACCTATGAACCAGGAGGTCACAGTTCGATTTCCTTTCAGGATACATGCATGGGTTCTGGGTGGGCTCCATCCCCCAGTGTGGGGTATGCAGGAGGCAGCCGATCAATGATCCTCTCTCATCATTGATGTTTCTATCTCTCTCTTCCTTCCTCTCTGAAATCAATAAAAATATACATTGTTAAAAATATTAATAATAATGTGGGATCCTAGATTCTGGATTTTTAATAATAACCAAAAAAAGGAAGCTATAAGAACAATATTGAAGAAATCTGAGTATGGGCTGTATATGTATATTCAATAATAGTACTGTATCAATGATACACTTGTACTATGCTTATATGGAAAGAAACCCTTGTTCTTAGGAGATATATGCTGAAGTATTCAAGTACGAAGAGTTAGGATATCTGTAAAGTATTCTCAAACAATTTTGCCAAAAAAAAAAGTAAAATCTCCACTACTGGTAAATCTAGGTGAAGGATATAGGAATGATTAATGCCAGCTTTGTTGTAAATCTGAAATCAACAAAAACATACTAAAAAAAAAAATAAGACAAAAAAAAGCCCAACCGATGAGGTTTAGTAGTTGAGCATCAACCCATCAACCAGGAGGTCATGGTTCGATTCCCAGTCAGGGCATATACCTAGGTTGTGGCCTCAATTCCCAGTAGGGCATGTGCAAGAGGCAGCCTATCAATGATTTTCTCTTATCGGTTGATGTTTCTATCTCTCTCCCCCTCTCCCTCTCCCTTCCTCTCTCTGAAATCAATAAAGACATATTTAAAAGAAAATACAAAAAACTCAGGAATAATAATATGAACTTGATATTAAATTTTCCCAGGTATGACATGTAAGATGGTGTCCTTATTCTTTGAAGATCCAGGTTCAAGTATTTAGGGGTGAAGCTGAGTTGTATCTGTAATTTATTTTTGTAAAATGGATATAAACAGACACACACACACACACACACACACACACACACACAGATATAAAGATACTATATTTCTGAGTTTAATTAAAGGGGAGGGGATATGTGCATATGACCACCTTACCGCAGCATCAACATTAGCAGGTGAGTCTCCATTAGGATCTGCCAGCATAGAAATAACACTAATCATGATGGTTTCCACGGTGTGAATGGGAAGCCAACGTTCCTCTGGTTTTTCATAACCATATTTATCTTCACCAGGCTCATGAAGAATAGAAATGCATACATCACCATTTTTATCAACTGCAAAATTAGAGAAAACACAGTCCTGTTTAAAATACATATTTGAAATAACTTGGTTATACAGAAGATATCTATTATAGATCGAGTCCTAATTTCCACAGAACCTGTATAAAACAATGAATATACAGCAGTTAATTTCCCAAATGGAACCTGTTAACCTTCTAAGAAGACCATGGACTTTACTAACTAGGATTCATCTGAAAAACCCAATTGAATATAAGTTATCTTGTACATCTGAGCAAAACTTCAAGATACCTAGCATGTAGATAGATGTTGCCTAGCATTTACATGTAGTAAATACAGCAGGTCCTGGAATATTATGCAGCTGTAAAAAAGAAGGATCTCTTACTTTTTGAGACAGCATGGAGGGAGCTGAAGAGTATTATGCTAAGAGAAATAAGCCAGTCAGAGAAAGATAATTATCACACGATCTCAATTATATGTAGAATCTAATGAACAAAACAGATCCAGAGACACAGAAGCATGGAATAGACAGTCAAATCTCAGAGGGAAGGTCAGGGGTTGAGGGGGTGTGGGAAGTGATCAACCAAAGAACTTATATGAATATATATGCATAACCCATGGACACAGACAATAGGGTGATGGAGGCCTTTGGTGAGGGCAAGCTATAAGGGGTCAATGGGAGAAAAAAGGGGACATATGTAACCTTCAACAATAAAGAATAAAAAATAAAATAGCCCTAGCTGGTTTGGCTCAGTAGATAGAGCCTCGGCCTGTGGACTGAAGAGTCCTGGGTTCAATTCCAGTCAAGGGCACATGCCTGGGTTTCAGGCTGGATCCCTAGTGGGGGGCGTGCA
The DNA here is from genome assembly GCF_028538775.1 of Myotis yumanensis. Taxonomy (NCBI): domain Eukaryota; kingdom Metazoa; phylum Chordata; class Mammalia; order Chiroptera; family Vespertilionidae; genus Myotis; species Myotis yumanensis. Next base: position 16,316,111 of record NW_027223767.1, on the reverse strand, counting down.
GGAAGCAGCCAATCAATAATTCTCTCTCATCAGTGATGTTTCTCTCTCTCTCTCCCTCTCCCTTCCTCTCTGAAATGAATAAAAATATTTAAAAACGTATATAAAAAAATAAACAAAATAAAAACTCATATTCTAACTTCCTCTTCTATGCTACCAATACATCCTTGTAACTACATATCACTATCATCCCTCAGTTTCACCATTAAGTCTACATGTCCACCTTTGCCTTATATAGACCATAATTTCCTTATAGAAAGAGACCATAATGCATCAATCATCTTTATATCTCCAGTGCCTAACAGATACTCAGATGCTCGCTTTTCCTCTCATTCCTATTCAAAATGACTTTTCACTCTTTCCTTGTCTAATTCTTCCTGTACTTGCCATCATTGCCCCTCACCTCCTCAGGTATCCTTTCCTAAGTTTTAATTATTTCACTCCCCAGTAGGGGGCCTGCAGGAGACAACCTATCAATGATTCTCTCTCATCATTTATGTTTCTATCTTTCTCTCCCTCTCCCTTACTCTCTGAAATCAATAAAAAATATTTTTTTTAACCCTTTGCACTCCGAACCATTCTGGACATTGGCTACCAGCTACTCGACGCTACTTTGCGGCGGAAACGTGCATTTACAGACCCTCATATTATTTAGTATAATTTTGGAACCAAGTAACGTATTATAATCATATTGGACTTATATGAGTTGGGTGACATCGAGGAATGTATATTTGCAAAAAAAACAATATTTTATTGTTTATAATTTTGTACAGTATGATAAGTTTTGTAACACTCCCCAATATGCATTGCAGGCTGATTAGTGCATGTTTGACAGTAATAAGTGGTTTGACGCCTGCCACCAGGTGTTTTCCTGTTAGAACACACAATGCAGTCCCGTTTTCTTTGTCCCACATTGGGAATATGTAGTTTATTGTTTAATCCGACACAAAACCCGCTGACATTTCTTGTATATATCTTAGTAATTTTACGATATTTTGATTTAATTTCTTGTGCCATTTCAAGATAAAACTTCAGGGAAACATGCATGTCTCAAAAAGTTGCGTTGAAATAACTCAATTCCCCGTAATCACTAATAAACTGCAATGTCCCCTGAGAGGGGACATCCGAGTGCTATGCTAGAATTCCGATGTCCCCTGAGAGGGGACAGCGGAGTGCAAAGGGTTAAATAAGGGCACTGTGGTTAAAAAAAAAAAAAGCCTTTTCAACTTGAAGAAACACACACACACATAAGAAAACACTTGTTCCCTCAGCTTTCCTCTTAAATTACCTAGGCCACTGCTATCCTTCCTCTTCACAGAAAAGAAGTGCCACTTATTGTGTACATATGTGCTCTCGTTTAATTCTCACAGATAGAGAAAATAAGGCTCAAAGAGGCTCTGCCTAGAATTCTATAGCTAATCTGGTGTAGCCAACAGTGAGAAGCTTAGTCACGTCTTCAGAAATAGGTGCAAACAGACTGATATTACACATTGAATAATTCAAGTGAAGCATAAGAAACCCTGCCAAAAGCCCAGGAAGAGATGAAAGAAATTTCAAAGAAACAAGAGGTGAATGTCATTAATTCATGCATCCATACTTCATGTAGGACTATTGTTAATGCATTTTCCCACAAATAAATTGTTAGATATTTTTTCTCCCTTCTGAACAAAAGTAATTATATGCCTTTTGTAATCACTGCTACCTCAGATGCTATGAAGTATGGTAGTTCCCTTCGTTCCCAATAGTTTTCAATTTGCCAGTTCTAGTCTCTCATAAGACCCATTTGTTTTGCAAGCCACTAGGTTCTAATATATACTCCCTATCCATGCAATAATGCCTTAATTTATTCTATAATCCATACTCTCCCACAGATTTTGTTGAAACTAACAAATAAGGGTTTTTCTTCCTTGCAACTGAAAGAACCTTGACTAGGAGAAACAAAATGCAGATTAGTGTAGTAGTCTAAAAAGATAGCTGATTACAAAATACTGATAAGTCAACATACTTAGAAAACAAAACCTTGCAAGCTCATACAAAACAAGGCCAAAAGTTCAAGGAAACTGTGTATAATAAACATAACTTATCTAGCCTAACCTTTGGTTCACAAGGTGGATTTTATTTATTTTTTTTTTCACAAGGTGGGTTTTAAATGGTAGCACATCTTTGGGTAAGAAAGTCAATGTCTCCATTACACAAACAACAGTACTGGGATGCTTTCCAAAGGTTAAAACATACATTATTTCACCTCATTTGAAGCCCTCAGTCACCTTATGATAGGTAGGACATGCCCTGTTTTATAACTAAGACTATAGTTTAAAAAGTCTAAGAACTAAGAAGAGAAAAAGTAACTACACAATCCAGGTTTAATTACTTTTGTGCTTTTTGTAATAGCCAATGAGTCACCTAATGCCTTGGAAATTATCTCTTCAATTTTAAGAGTTCTATTAATGCTGAATATCATCCTATCACCCACCAAACTTGCCTCTAATTTGGAACATCATGAGACTCAAAAGGAGCTGAAAACTAAGTAAAAAAAAAAACATTTTTTCCATATGATCTCTGTTGCTCCTTCTCACCTAAAGAATCTAACACATGGCCATGTGCACAACAAATACAATGAACTTAGTACAAAAATTCCAAAGCAATTTCATTGAGAACTGTATCTTTCTTACTGAACTTGAAAACTTCAGTGATGGGCCATCATATTTGTAAATGTAAAAGTACAAATAGATAAACTTACCATTTGGATGCCAGATTTCTGTAATGAATTTCATTTTAGGGGGCCGGAGGGGATAATCTTTTGGGAAAGTGAGATGAGCCTTAAAAACACCACCTTCACTGGAAAACAAAAACATAAACAAGTCCTTGCCAATAAGTTCCTGCTTATAAGTAAACAATTATTAAAACAAATATAAAAACAAGGGTGCTAGTGTTAACAGCATAAATAAATGAATAATCTGGATTTCAAGCAGTTTACTTTATAAATAACCAAGTTTAAAAACTGTCATACCTACACCACCTTCTTAAACTCTCAAAAAACTAGTAAAGTAAATATCTCAAAAAAGACATTCAAATCAGATCGCATTACTGCTGTGCTACAAAACTTCTTATTACTTCCCACTGCACTTAAAACAAAATTTAGAAGGTTTAACATTGCCTTAGGGTCAAGTTGCCAAATTTCTATGTTGATCTCAAATCATCACTCTTTGTTCTAGCCCATTTTCTTTCCTTTTTTCAAACACAATAAGCTTTTTCTCAGCTCAGACTTTATGCACATTTTGTTGTTCCTTGTCTGGGAAGAAATGTGTTGACCTTCTATTCATTCATCCACTTATTTATCTCATCATTTAACAAATGATGTGTCAGACACTAGGAGCATAGTAATGAACAAAGCATACAGTCACTCAAGTAATTTATATTCTAGTGACTTTCCAAAGCAGTCCTGTGCAATAGAACATTCTACACATTGAAGATGTTCTATATTTGTGTGGTCCAATATGGTAGTCACCTGCCACTTGAAGTATGGCTAGTGAAACAAAGGAACTAAATTTTACATTTTATTTAATATTAATAGCCACATTTGGCCAGTGACTGCTGTATTAGTGCAGTTCCAGAGCACTGACATTTACTTAAGAAATGTTCTTGAAGAATTGTCAGAAGAATAAAATGAGTTTTATATGTTAACAATAAAAAACAATGAGATGAAGTCAACCTTATGGGGCAAAAATGACTAAGAACTCAGCTTAAATGTTACCTCTTAAGAAAAATTTGACTACCCAATTTTAAACAAGCCCTTTATTACATTGACCAATTTGCTGCAACAGCAATTTGCATATCAGATTTTTTTACTGTTCAATGTACATACCATTATGTGATTGTGTTTGTTTTACACCAGTGAGAAATAGAATTCTCAGCTCATTAAATGGTTTTCATTCACTGAACAAATATACATTGGTTATCTACTTGTGCCAGACACTAGACTATGTAAAAGGATATAACAGAGCAAGACATTAGCACTGGTTTCATGGCACTTACCATTCTAGTGACAGAGGAAAATACAAAAAAAAAAAAAAATCAGTAATAAGTACTAGAATAATATGAGAAATCTATTATTAAATTTAAAAAAGAAACACAAATATCTACTGGATAAACCCATCGGTCTTTAAAATATAAAAAACGCGGGTATGTTTACATGAAACATGACATAAATAAATTAACAATGGTTAACTCTGGAGCACAGGATTATGAATCTTTTACTTTTACTTTCTGTTTTGTACATTTCAGTAGAGCTTCACTTTTTAACCACAGCAAGTATTCATTTTTATTGCCTTTCTCTGATCATAAAAGCAAAATTGGGGAGAGGGTAATAAAAGAGAGGTAGATCATTAATACCAAGTAGTCCTAAACACTTAGCAAATGCCACTCACTGGACTCTAAGTATAAAAAGTAACCTTAATAATACAATTTTGGTAAAAGCAATAGGAAAAGACTGCCAAGGCAGAAAGTAAGAATAAAGTGGTAAAAAAAAAAAAAAAAAAGAATAAAGTGGTAAAGCACAAGCATAACAAACAGGATAATTTGATTTAACAGTTAAAGAAGATGGTAACTTGCCCTGGATGGCGCTGCTCAGTGGTTAGAGTGTCAGCCCAAGAACCAAAGGGTCGAGGGTTCCATTCCAGGTCAAGGGCACATACCTGGGTTGCAGGTTCAATCCCACATGTAGGAAGTAACCAATTGATGTGTGTTTCTCTTACATCAGTGTCTCTCTTTCCCCCGCCACCCCCCCTTCCAACTTTCACTCTCTCTAAAAATCAATGGAAAAAATATTCCTAATAATGATTTTTTAAAAAGAAGATGAGAAATAATACAAATGAAAGGCTTTAAAAGAGAGGGGCAGAAGCCAATTTTTTTTTAAAGTAAATGGCAGAAAGACTAAAAAAAAGAATAAATAAAAAAGTAAAATAAGAAAATAAGGCGCTAACAACAACAAAAAAAAGGCTTTTCCTTCTGTACAGGAAGAAAACCAGACTGAGTGCAGTACAAATAGATATCCAGAGGCAGAAAGAAAGAAAAATTACAAATGTTATGCCTGCCTTACTGGCCTTAACTTTCATAATTTGTAAGATTATGTACTGAAGGGGAAAAAAAACCTGAAGATGAGGAAAACTGAGAGTAGAGTATCTGTTGTGAAGAATGCATTACACTGATAAAGAGATAAGTCTATTTTCTCAGCCTATGTTACCCCAACTGTAAAAGACAGTGCCAAGCCGAAACCGGTTTGGCTCAGTGGATAGAGCGTCGGCCTGCGGACTGAGGGGTCCCAGGTTCGATTCCGGTCAGGGGCATGTACCTGGGTTGCGGGCGCATCCCCGATGGGAGATGTGCAGGAGGCAGCTGATCGATGTTTCTAACTCTCTATCCCTTTCCCTTCCTCTCTGTAAAAAAATCAATAAAATATATTTAAAAAAAAAAGACAGTGCCAAAACTGGTCTTAGAACAGAATTATATTAACTAGTTTCTCAAGCTGGGGCTATAAACCAATTAAGTAACTAGCCAGTTTTCTTCTTAAATAAATAAAATTAGAATAGAAAACAAAGGTGCTTATCACAAGTAATTTGTTTCAGTTATATGATCTACACACATGCTTCTATTCATTAAGACGTATGCTTATACATTGGGTCATGATGTAAATTATTCCTGATTATGGGTTGTGGTGTAAAAAAACAAAAACAAAAACAAACGGTTTGAAAGCCATAATTATAGAAAACAGCCAAGAATCATTGCCACAAAACCCAAGCACTTTATTCTACTGATGAGGCTAATCCTCAATATTCACTTAGCTTTTCTTAAATTTTGATTGGTTAGATCCTCTTAAAAGCTTTGTATTAGCTGACTGGAATTTCTGTCATAAAAAATTACCTAGTCTCATTATTTTCAATCAAATATAATTAACAGGATTATCCTAAAACATTTAAAGCGCAGATTTTTTTTTACTCTGTCTGCAATGCCCTCACCCATCCTGAACCAACCATGCTATTCCTTATAGTTTTTCTCCTATAGGTGGATTCCTTAACGCTTCCTTTATCTGTGAACATTGTGTGTGTGTGTGTGTGTGTGTGTGTGTGTGTGTGTGTGTGTGTTTTTAAGTCTTGCTCAGTAGTCCCCATTTGTGGGTGCAAACTTCTAGTGAACAGCTAAATTAGCAAAGAGGAACTCAAAAGACCTACAGGATACAAAACATTGTAAAATAAGTATTAACATGTCACATGCTCACTGTTTTTCAACTATACAGGGGTGCTATAGTGATGAGCAAATTCGAAGTTTATTGAAAAGCATCAATGAATTAAAAATATCTTCTCTTCTATTATATATTCTCTTCATCACAGATATTGGCATGATGTTAAAAAAGAGTGTACAGTCCAGCCAGTGTGGCTCAGTGGTTGAGCATTGACCCATGAATCAGTAGGTCAAGGTTCAATTCCAGTCAGGGCACATGCCCAGGTTGAAGGCTTGATCCCCAGTGGGAGACGTGCAGGAGGCAGCTGATAAATGATTCTCTCTCATCACTGACATTTGTATATCTCTTTCCCTCCCTCTGAAATCAATAAAAAAAAAATTTTTTTAAGGTATGCAACCAGGAGTGCCCCATTTGAAAAGGTTGAGAAACCTAGGCCTAGTTCAAGTTTCTTCTATTACGCCTATCTTACTGTTTTTGTATTAAATTATAAAAATCTGACATGGATCAGAAATCCTATCATTCTGCTTTGTCAGACCCTACCATTCTGCCATATTTACTTTGGAATCCCTATCATAAAATGATAAATTGTACGCTATCATATAAAATTTTGCTCAATATTTTTCATCTTGATACTTGTCTCTTGTTCATTTAGTTTACCTGCCACATTCCACAGTTTATCCATTACAATTGTGAGACATTTGATTGCTTCCAATTATCTTGCTACTGCAAGCAACAGAACACTGAACAATCCAAACACTTCCTAGGCATAGGGCTTTTACCCTAGAAATAAAACTACTAAGACAATGTTTAAGTAATTGTTCAATCATACAACTAATAAAAATGGTAGAGTCAGGGAACTAAACAAAGATAGTTCCCAAAGCCCATGTTCTTAAGCACTGAATGATAAATGGTATGGCATAGCCAGTGATCCATCAATTTCTGAGGAATACATGTATGAGGTTCATTCCCTCCAAAAATTCATTACAGAACATATGGCTTGTGACTGTATGTCTTAAAAGTATAAAAAAATTTTGTTACTGTAAAAGAATATTAATCAGAGTTTGGTTACCTAATTCTTTATTTTCTATATGACCTCAAGGTAAGGCAATACTACAAAATACAGCCCAGCTCAGTGGTTGAGTGTTGACCTATGAACCAGGAGGTCACGGTTCAATTCCCAGTCAGGGCACATGCCTGGGTTACAGGCTTGATCCCTAGTGGGGGTGTGCTGGAGGCAGCTGATCTTCTCTCTCATCATTGATGCTTCTCTCTTTCCCTCTCTCTTCCTCCCTGAAATCAATAAAATATATTTTTTTAAAAAAACAACACGCTGAAACCGGTCTGGCTCAGTGGATAGTGCGTCAGCCAGCGGACTGAAAGGTCCCAGGTTTGATTCCGGTCAAGGGCATGTACTTGGGTTGAGGGCACATTCCCAGTAAGAGATGTGCAGGAGGCAGCTGATCGATGTTTCTCTCTCATCGATGTTTCTAACTCTCTATCTCTCTCCCTTCCTCCTTGAAAAAAATCAATAAAATATATTTAACAAAAAACAACACTACAAAATACATATAATCTTAAGATTCTCTCATTTTTCATTGCCAGTAGTAAGAAACAAAGCAGCATACAACTTGAACAGAGTAGTCATTACTGATGAAAGAAAAAGAGAGTAAGAGGTAAAAAGAAGTTGTACATTCACCATTCGCCAATATAAATTTAAACATATATTTACACAGTGCTATCCAGGTGTCCAAGACTTTAAAAACACACTGCCACTTCTACCTGGATTTTTCATTTCTCTGAATATGAGTAGCTATCCACTACTGGATAACCAGTTGTATAAAAACAATAGGTATATCACACAAGTTTCAGAATCTCTTTCATAAAGACAGCTTCAAGAATTGATTCTTAACAGCACTAGAAAAATTAATAGACAGAGAAGTAATAAAGATTCAAGACTGTGTAAAGATAAATATAATGGCTAAATTAACACTCATGGCAACTATCAGTTTCAAATAAAGTAATGCATAAGTATATACCAGTTCATTACATAGATTGTAAAGAGTATGGACTGCCCTCTAGTGACTAAACGAAGGCTAATGTTGCCACCATGAAATATCACACTAGCTTTTAAAAAACTTTAGTACCCTATTCTTCTATTATTACACTAGAAGCCCGTTGCACGAAAATTCACGCAATAGGCCTTCCTTCCCCTGGCTGTCGGCACCAGTTTTCCTCCGGTACCTGGGACCCAGGCCTTTGGACCAGCCGCAGCAAGGCTTGGCTTCTCCGCTGAGGCTGCAGCGGAGAAGCCAAGCCTCTTCAGTCTTCAGTCTTCAATCTGGCCGGAGCCGTCAGCTCCACGCCTGCGTATGCAAATTAACTGCCATCTTTGTTGGGTTAATTTGCATACTCATCTGATTGGCTGGTGGGCATAGCGGAGTGACACCAATTTGCATGTTTCTCTTTTATTAGTGTAGATTAGAGGTCCGGTGCACGAAATTCATGCACAGATGCAGTCCCTAGACCTGGCCTGCGATTGAAATGCGAGCATCTGGCATGGAAGGGCAGGTCCCAGCTGACCTCTGGGCCCTGGGCAGCACCTGGGCCCCGGACCCCGGCACGCCCACCTCCACCTGAGTCACAGCGCCAGAGTCCCCACACGGAGATGCAGTGAGCGCGGCCGAACATCACAGGCCAGGGCGCAGTGTGGGCCTCTGGGCAGCCCAGTGGCGCCACACGGAAGCCAGGCGGGCAGCGCGCTCTCTTCCAGCTGGCCTTGCAGACTGGCTCCTGCGCGAACCCACGGGGAGCCTGACCAGCCCCTGCCGTCCAGTGGCTGCGGCCCAGCATCCTCAAGGTGCCCAGTGCTCAGGGCACCTGAGTGCCGGGGCCTCCCCAGTGCACAAGCCCTGACGTTCCAGGGGAGGGTAGCACTGCATCTCTGTCCCTGTCACCCCTGCCCCCAGGTAGCCGGTGAGAGGTTGCAGTGTATGGCTGACACCTGCCATGTTCCACGCCGCACCCTGGTCATCACCACATGTCATAATGAGCAGTCAAACTCCCGGTCCAACGACCGCCAGAGGGGATAATTTGCATATTAGGCTTTCATTATATAGGATAAATTATCTAATCATTAAGTGGAGAATTAATCACTTAGGTCTAGGTACCATCTAAGCCCACATTAACTAACTTTCAACCCTATATCCTTGCCACCTTGACCCCCATTGTCAGCCTCTATTTCTCTTCCCAGGCAGTTATTTATGCTCAAGGTCTATGTATTCACTCCCAAATCACTCCTCAAACAACAGAATGACTTCTACCCTCTTACCCTCTTCACTCCACTGAAGTAACTACAAGAACACCATGCCCGTTCAATTCCTGGTCAGGGCATATTCCCAGGTTGCGGGCTTGGTCCCCAGTGTACGGTGTGCATGAGGTAGCCAATCAGTGATTCTCTCTCATTACTGATGTTTCTATCTCTCTCTCCTCCCTTCCTCTCTGAAATCAATACAAATATATTTTTTTAAAAGAACACCCATAATCTCCTTACTGTTAAGTAAATAAACACTATTAAATACCTGATTTTTGATTCTTGATTTATAGAATTTTAGAAAGCTTACTTCTATAAAACCTTTCCTCTCCTTATACCTTTCCTGGCTAATCTCCTCTGCTTTCTCATTGTCCTACCCTAGACACATATGCTCTTTCTCTATCCTCTAAACAAAGACTGATGATCTCCCTACTTCAAGCAGCCACGAGAAGCCCTCAAACTCCTCAAAATTTGTCTATAACATTTTTATGTTATAGACAAAATTTTAAAATAACATTGTTAAAAGCATATTGTTGTTGCAGAAATACAAGTAACAGGAAAAATAAAACCCATAATCCCAAAGTTATAATACTTAGTAATTTAATGCACATTTTTAAATATAAAATTAACTGGTACCTCCAGATGCAAAATTTCTCAATGGCTGGGCTTTGTCCTTAGGACAAAAGATAAATTCAAACTCTTTAATAGTATTTGTAAATTTCAACTAGCCTTCGACTCCCTACCCAACCTCATTTCTTAAAATTCTTTATAATCATTTTACTGTTTCCATATCCTTATTCCATCCCTTTTTTCTAGGCTCTATGTATACAGTTCTCCCTATGAAATGCTTAATCCCTAGTTTCCTTCAACTTACCCCTACCACTCACTATTATTGCCAGAATATCTGTCTAGTTAATTCTTACCTTGCTGTTGACAGTCCCAAATCTCTTCCATCCAAGAATTAATCTAAACCAGATGTGGCAATCTCATTCATACTGCCAGTTACTGGTTAAAGAATGAGCAAGCCACTCAATTCTGACAAATGAGACAAGAAGCAGAGTCTGCTGAAGAAACTACCTTCTCTTATTTCCTTGGGTGATATTCTCAAAATGTTCGAAACTGCTGTAACCATTTTGTGTTGGGACAACAAATTATTCAAAGTATTCTAAGCCAGTTAAAATCAGATTTCTGTTACTTGTAGCCAAAAAGCCTAGTAACTAATACAGTTACTAACTCTTCATTTCCCATTTTAGACATCTTTTCCCCTGGGAAAAGTTCCTGGCACATTCAAAACCTGCCATGTTCCCAATGACTTATCATAATACCCCATGCCTACCTGCACCATACCTATCACCAAAGTGTATTAAATGACTATGCAATGATCTGTTTTGTCAACTAAAGTATAACCTCTTTGGGAACAGTGACTATTAACTAACTAATTCAAGGTCATGTTCCCATCTGGAGTAAGAGTACTCAAAAGAAATCGGAGAACTAAATAAATAAGTAGTGTAAATGCCAATATAATGCTTTATTTTTGCAACCATTCAAAGTAGGACATTGCCAAAAGTGATGGCATAAATTTAATAAATCATACACCTCTTTTTTGAGGGCTTGATAGTAAAAACAATTTTATAACTTCCAGTACATGAATTTTAAAAATAATCATTAATAAAAAGAAATCAGATCCAAGTAATTTTGGATGATTATTATGTCTCAACTGCATTAAGGCTTCATTACTCACAGGATGCTCAAATACGCATGGCACTGAGGTCAAATTTATATAGCCCAGGTGCTGCTGGTGCTCTCATCATGATGGGACAGTGTGGAAGTGGCCGTCAATTGTCTCATCAGTAGGTCCATACTCCAAAGGAGCTACCAACAAATGCTTCTGCTATGCACATTTCATATCAAACAGCCAGCACTTTTTAAATGTATATTCAAGGCCAGAAATAGGTTTGTATTGGTGAAAATAATGGTCTGTTAACTAGTACAGTAAGTATTAAAAAAATATTCAGAGACAATTGCATGAAAAAAGTATAAGAATTCTGTGAGGTCCTTAGAGATGGAACTCAAGTCTAGATGCCTAACCAAGCCTCTATATCAGGATTGAAGTCCAGCATGATGGCCATATAAGATGTGAGAAATCATTTGGTCAGGCCCTGCCAAGGCATTAAGTTAAATGTTTGACAGAATATACAAGGCTAATTTTTAAGTTGATAATTTTGTATGGCCTGCAATTATGTTATAAATATCCAAATGGCCCTTGGTAGAAAAAAGGTTGCCCACCCCTGTTCTATATAGACAACATCAGTTTAGAGGAATTTCTCTCATTATTCATATCAACTGTAAGAGTAACAAGATTCTATCACTGAAATATTGCTGTGTAAACGTTCATGCAATGTGTTTTGATTGCAAAATGTAGAAAAGACCTGAATTTCATCAAGCTCATAAACCAGGTTATATGTATGGTTTTGTGTATAAAATTTGGTTAATTAGCTTTCAGCCCTTGCTGGTTTGACTCAATGGATAGAATGTTGGCCCAAGGACGGAAGGATCCCAGGTTCAATTCCAGTCAAGGGCATGTGCGGGAAGGCAACCAATCAATGTGTCTCTCTCTTTGATATTTCTCTTTCTCTGTCTCTCCCCCTCTCTTCCACTCACTAAAAATCAATGGAAAAATATCTTTGGGTAAGGATTTAAAAAAAAAGAAGAAGAAAAAAGAAATTAGCTTTCAAATAATAACAAGACTGTGGTGAACTACTTCTAGGATGTTTTCAATGGCTACTGTTATCTATCAAGCTAACATGGTGGTTATTGTAAACTGAGTTATTTTAATTTGCAACAATTACCAATGCAAACATACATCTGGGAAATATACCAGCAAAAACTTTTATTGACAATACGTATGACAAAAAAAACACAAAAATCCACACTATAGTTCCATGCTGTATGTCATATACAGAGAAGTAGCTAAGTTTTCTTTTCCATCATGTATTTTGTGAAGTGAAAAGGGGTTGCCATCTTAGTATACCTAAAATGACACTACTTGCCCTAACCGGTTTGGCTCAGGGGATAGAGCATCGGCCTGTGGACTGAAGGGTCCCAGGTTCGATTCTGGTCAAGGGCACGTATCCTCGGTTGCGGGCACATCCCCAGTAGGGAGTGTGCAGGAGGCAGCTGATCAATGTTTCTAACTCTCTATCCCTCTCCCTTCCTCTCTGTAAAAAAATCAATAAAATATATTTTAAATAAATAAATAAATAAAATAAAAGGACATTACTTGACCATCAGAAAAAAAATGTGTGATGCATCCAAATCCTTGCCTTAATACCATCAAGGAAGGAACATGGCTGAGTGAGAACGTGTAGTTAGTCCCCAAGAGACTCAGATCTAGATTGTCCCTACTGTCTCTCAGTTGTCTGTCTGTGAGGTCACTGCATTTTCTTCCAATACCTCAACTTCTAAAAAAATACGGAATTTGTACCAGTCAGGTACAAGGTAGTCATGACCTCTCTTACAGAACATTGAATATTAGTAAGTTTAAGTTAGTCTATAAACACTTGGGGCAGAAAATAAAATTGTGGCCTTCGAATCTAGAAATATATTACATAAAATATTTAAGAAATTCCATCTCCCTTTTTCTATTGCTCTTTGATAGCAGTACATCCTGTTGTCCATCTCTTTTTTTTTTTTTTTTTTTATAGCAAAAGTGGAAATTTATTGAAGAATAGATACAGACTCCCATGTGGGGAGAGTCCCACAGAATGGACTCCCACATAGGGAGGGAGAAAGGGTCCCCCTGTTGTCCATCTTTACAAATCAGTTAGTACGTGGTTAATGAAAAATGATTAACTGTAACAGTCACATTTACAAACTGGGAAAAGATGACTGTGAGTTCATTTTAGAGCGAGAACACCTTGGTTCTAGCCAGTATTCTGTGAGAACCCAATTAGAGAACCCCTGAAATTAATATTCTTGAAAGTTCTTTCCAGCCTGCTTAAGACACTTTTGTGTACACTGTGCTCTGTATGAAATCTCCCAGATTAATAGTATGCTTTCATTAAACTGATAAAATGTTAAAATTTATAAATCCTTATCTTTAAAATTATAATGTTCCCTTTGAAGGCAACGCACAGTAAGCACAAGGGAAGGAAGAAGGAGAAACATTTCAATAAAGAATATTCTTTTCTATCCTGACAAAACCAATCCAATTTCTGTAATACAAGTAAAAAACTGTATTATTTATATGTAACCTCACCTTAAAGATAGCTTTTCTGTAATAAATTTATCCCAGGGAGCAAGAATATCTGAATTTCTGAAACTCATATATTTAAGAAAGCAACAAGTTTTAGACAGTTTCAAGCAGGATACGAAAGCCCTAGAAAGACCATTCCATACAAATGATACTAAATACAGCCATTTCATCTGCTTTTTAAATAATTCCATTTCAGTTTGCCAAAATAGTTGACATTTCAATTAATTAAAAGAGCTCTACTTTGATGTCAGTTTCATTGTACTTACTAAAGTGTATCTGGAGGACCAATAATAAGGACTTCCCATCGGTAGAGATCATTGTCATCTATTAAACCTGCTGAAAAACCTTCCACTGGATTTTTGTTGAGTTCTGTGGAGAAAGAAAAATTTGATCAAACCTTTAAAATTAAATCACATAAATTTCACCCAACAGATGAATTACAAAACTTGAATATACATTTTATTAATTCTAAACTATTAAATGAATATAACGGGATTCATTAGCAAAATGCTACCTAATGACCAAAACATTTCCAACTCTGATGACACAAGGAGCCAAATGAGCAAAAGCAAACTAAACTTCCCAGAAGATCATCTTCTACTGCCCTCTAACTTCTACCCTGATTTCAACTAGGTTCTTATTCTAGGTAGCTCTAATATAGTATAGAGACACAGTGGTGTAGAGAGCTTGTAAAAATGCAGATATCCAGGCCCATTTACCAGAAACTCTGTTTCAGAGGGAAATTATTAAACCAATACTTCTGACAATTCTTATGCTGTGGTCTATAGGATGCACTTTCAGAGTGCCTAACACCAACAGAGTGCCTAATACCTTTTCATTGGGATTTGCTGAGCTTAACCAACCTTCATTTAATACTAATATCTACATATCTTTTTGTCAATTCCTCTGTAATCTTGGGGAATATACACCTACAGTGGATGCTCAAACGTGCCCTGCTTGTGTGTGTTAATCCTTCTGCTGGCCACAGCTTCCAGCACACAAGAGTGGCTTAAGAATAATTCCCAGCCCAGTCAGTGCAGCTCAGTGGTTGAGCGTCGACCTAGGAATCAGGAGGGGTCATGGTTAGATTCCCGGGGCAGCAGCAATCGACCTGCCCGCCCGGGTGTCCCATGTGCGACCTGACCCAGAGCGGCGGGGCGGGACAGCGTGGCTCCTCTGTCACCCCAGCTTTCTCATCACAGCTCCCTTGGGGGCCTAAGCCTTTAATCGGACATCCCCCGAGGGTTCCCTGGCTGCCAGAAGGATGTCTGACTGCAAGCTTAGGCCTGATCCCTGAGGAGTGGGCCTAAGTCAACAGGTAGACATCCCCCAAGGGGTCGTGGACTGCAAATGGGCGCAGGCCAGGCTGAGGAACCCCCCCACCCCCAGTGCACAAATTTTTGTGCACTGGGCCTCTAGTAACACATAAAAAAGATACTGAAAATGGAAACATAGGAATTACATTTTAATCTTATTTTGTTTATCCATGCAAACATTTACTGAATGCTAACTACACTAAGAGCTGAAAGTCCCACTTTTACTGTCAATTGAGAGACAGGGTAGAGCACAGACAACTGCAAAAGATTTCCAATCTTTTTCTAGATAAACACAGACCATTTACCCAACACTATACAAGAGTCTTGTGGAAGATTCTATAATTTATCTAGAAATCGCCTAGTTACTGCAGTTTCTGTCTGAAGTTTTGTGGAGTTTTATAAATGTAGTTGGGTAAGCTCTGAAATGAGCATATATGGTTTAAAAAAAAAAAAAAAAGCCCTTAACAATTTTCTTACACTTCCCATAAAGTATATCATTGCATCTCACTTTTGTAAATACACAGTAAGTTCTTAAAATCTTTTGCACATTCTTTCCATGCTTTTCTTCCATAGGAATTGTGTCTAGTGCTTGTTTCATGTAAGTAACACAAAAGCAATGTTGAAGAATGTACAAGCACTTCAAACTCAAATACCGCGAGTTTGGCATGGCTTTTGCCCTCTACCATGAGTCCTCATAGGTCCATGGATATTCAACAGGTTTAATTTACCTGTAGTTGCAGATCATTACCATACCTTCATGAATGTTCCCTTCAAAGTCCAGCTCAAATAATACCTTCCTCCATGAGGCCTTAAGTAATTTACCAAATAATCTTCTTTTGACTTCTGAGTTCCTATTAATTATACTTGTTGTCTGCACTACATCACCTAGCACTTAACTATCAGCTCCTGATTCCACAATGTGTGTAAACTCTCCAACATTAGTACAGAAATGTGGAGAGCACAAAAGAAGGGCACATTATAATCATAAAGAGACAAAAAGGGCTTCTAAAAAAGAGAGGAGACATCTGAAATAAGACAAAGGATTTGGGTAAGAGAGTTTCTAGAGTTAGAACATATACAAAAGTTGAAATATGGGCATCAGTTTATAGAACAAAGGGGATGCATTAAGTTGAAACCACACAGAAAGAACTGGACAGCAAAGAGCCTTTGTAAGAAATATAAGTTTAGACTTTATATCCTGAGGACTATGATGATGAGCCTCTCTGTGTTTTGTTTTTAAAACAATGAAGTAACCTCTTAAGATTTACATTTTTGAAAACCAACTTTTCAGTATGTGAAAGATGACACAGAATAAGGCCATGGTGATGACAAAGAAAACAAAAAAGAAGCTAGTAAAGTAATCCTGGAAAGTGTACCTTTAGTATATGGTAGTGGGAATAATGATGAAAACAGAATATTTAGAAGACAGAATAACCAACCAAGCTTCGTGATTGTGGGGGGTTAAAATAATAAGTTAAAAATCACACACAATTCCTCAAAAAGTTAGAGTCCAATGTAACACAGCAATTCCACTCCTAGATATATACCCAAGAGAAATGGAAACATCTGTTCACACAGGAAGTTGCACACAAATGTTTATATAGCAGCATTGCTTATAATAGTAAACAGGTGAAAACAACCCAAATATCTATCAACAAATGAATAAACAAATTATGGCATATTCACATAATGGAATATTATCAGTCATAAAAATGAAGTTCTGATACATGTTACAACTTAAACGAATCTCAAAAAAATCAGGCTAAGTGAAAGAAACCAGACACTAAGGTCACATATTGTATGACTCCTTTGATATATCCAGAAAAGGCAAATCCACAGAAACAGAAAGCAGAATAGAGGTTACGAATGGATGGGCGAGGGGGTAATAGGATGTGATTGCTTAATAGGTAGGTATTGGGGGAGGGGGTGTTATAGGATGATGAAAAGTTTTGAAACTAAATAGTGGTTGCACATTGTGAATACACTAAACACCACTGAAATATATACTTTAAAATGGCTAAATGAATCAGTAAACACCTCTGAGTTTGTGTTACGGATTAAGCTCCGCACCCGCCCCCCCCTTTTGTTATTTGGAAATTTGTGAAGTGCTTCTGGTTGCCAATGGTCACATTGTCCTGGCCTCCCTAAGCTCAATTCCTACAGAGAATATTAAGGAGGTTTCCACATTAACATAAAGGTTTTATTTTCTGTTAGTTTTTAAGTCCAACTTTTTAAGTCTTTTAAGATTTAGATATTTTTAAATGGAACATTAAAATTTTGTTTTCCTGCCGAGACCGGTTTAACTCAGCGGATAGAGCGTCGGCCTGCGGACTGAAGGGTCCCAGGTTCGATTCTGGTCAAGGGCATGTACCTGGGTTGCAGGCACATCCCCAGTGGGGGGTGTGCAGGAGGCAGCTGGTCGATGTTTCTCTCTCATCGATGTTTCTAGCTCTCTATCTCTCTCTCTCTCCCTTTCTCTCTGTGAAAAATCAACAAAATATATTTTTAAAAAAAATTTGTTTTGCTTGAGGAACCAAGGTTACCTTGGTATTACTGTATAGTATATCTGCATGCACACCATTTTTGTGTAAAAACAATTTTTGCTATAAAGACATTTCAAGAAATTTAAGAGAAGTGCTTGTGAGTTATATGGTATGGCATAAATACTTTCAATTACTAATCACATAACTAAATGTTATTGAACTGCATTAATAAATGAGTTCAATGGTCCTTTGGATAACTCAGAATAACCTAATTTTGCCTCCCCTCTCCTCAAATGGAAACATATGCTTATACTTGTAGTGTTCGTTGTATTTTTCCCTTATTTTTAAAAATTTGTAACACATTGAAATGTGCCTATAGGAAGTTAAGAAAGGTATTTTGCAAGCAATTTCTGTAAAACCTTTCTTAGCAATAAAATTCCTTTACATTTTAAATTAAATTTCACAGTAGGAAGAAATAAATTCAATGAAAAGAGCTAAGTAAAGAATCTTAATATTTCTATTAGCCTTTGGAAAAGCTTCACTTTCTGTCCTTTAATTAAAATCTACATTTCTCTTATCAGTTTTGTATTCTGCATTTGTGCCCCAGTGAACATTCAGTGATGTAGCTGATATGCCAGGCTGGTGTCATAACTGGATGAACAGCAAAAGGGAATAAAATTGAAAGAAGGATACATTGCACTCATATAACTTGAGTTAAGGAGACCTTATTTCATATGCATAAGTAGCCATCGTGTGTGTGTGTGTGTGTGTGTGTGTGTGTGTATTATAAATAAGGGTGCATGTATAATGTGTGTTTTAACCAGCTCCAGAAAGCTGTTGGAAACTAAGATTTCTTTTGCCAAGAGCAAATTGCCAATAGTCAAAGTTATGACTCTGATAAACTCTTTTTAGTAATAACTAGATGCCAATACAGTCATTGAAAAGGTTAAGACCCTGCATCACTGAGTTATAAAATTGTAACTCTTACTCTGCAATGGCAGATAATGATGCACTCAGCAGGGCTGCTCTAGGTTTTCTGATACTTAACTAACCTGAAAAATAGTTTCAGGTCTTTTTAAGGACCACATATACTGAAGGGACAAACTTTCAGTAAAATTGACCATTAGGGGAGAAATAACCCATCATTTTCTTGGACAGATAACAGTTCTTACATATTGGATATGGGGCAATACTTTTCTCACTTTCCCCATCCCTTGATTTTTCATTTGTGAAATGTAGAAGGTTTTGCTTTTTGGAATTCCAATCTTTTGCAGACTTTATTGATTTATGTTTCTTTAAAGTGACTATCAATGTATTAGTTTATATAAGTTATTTAGGATTATTATACAATTTATATGCTTAATATTAGCATCATTAAACTCTTATGATTGCCCTTAAAAAGGTTGAAGGACATGAATACAGACAGTCCTCGGGTTACGTAGGACTCAACTTACGTCATTTCGTGGTTACGTCGCCATCTCCTATTTACAATATTTATTTTAAAAAAGTTCCGTCATTTTGACATATGTACCTATGTGCTTTATGTTTTTTATTATTTATTTACCACAAGTAAAGGTCAGGAATTGTTAACTTTCTTTTAAGTTTTTTTTTTACTGTTTCACTTCATTACTGCTGTGTGTGTGCTCCATGTGAGTGACATAAGTGCTTATGTAGATGGGTTCCAACTTACAGCGAAAATCAGGATAGCACCCTAGGAACGGATCTCTGACGTAACCAGAGGACCTACTGTAGTACTACAGAAAGAAGTGGAATCAAGTTCATGATCATTTTAATGAGTCACTGAAAAACACCTGGTTTTCAAAGCAAGGCTATAATTCTTAAATCAAAGACTGAGGGCACCATAGCCGGTGTGGCTCAATGTTAAAAGTGTCTGCCTGGGCACAGAAGGGTCACAGGTTCAATCCCTGCCCCTGCATGCGAAAGGCAACCAATCAATGTGTCTCTTTCACATCAATGCTTCTCTCCCTCCTTCTCTCTCCCGTCTTCCTCTCCCAGTCCCTTTCACTTCCTCTCCCAGTCCCTTCCTCTCCCTCTCCCTTTCACTCTCTCTAAAAATCAATGGAAAAAATATCTGCCAGTGAGGATTAACAAAAAAAACAAAAAACAAAAAAAACTTGGAGTAATGAAAGAAAATTATATCAAATCACCACAACACTTATCTTGGATTAAAATATGAAAAGTAGCCTCATAAAAAAAGTATCAATTCTGTAAATAATGAGATAAGCAGAATTTAAAAATTTTAATGCCCAGCACTATCACTGACTGATTGTACTGGAAAGGCATATTTCTTTCTCTCTCATGCAGTGTACATATAGACAAAACACCTTTTATAATCCTTAACTTTGTCTTTAAATAGATAGAGATTTCTAAATTATTACAGATGCTATTGAAGTAAAAACAAAAGAAAAAAATCAGAGTCCGGGGAGAGATACTGAGCAGTGTTCAAGGTTAATCGATGATTGGTTTGCCTTTAATCTTTGGTCAAAGTCACTAAAATCAGATGACGACGACCAAGGGTCTCAGGTCAAATGGGGCTAAGTTCAGACCTCAGTCACTGGCAACTTTGATTTTAGGTATCAAAGTGATCTTGAACAAGGTTATTAAAACTTTCTGAGGCTTATTTTCTTTACCTATATAATGGGATGATATCTACCTTCCAGGGCTTTTATAAGGATAAATTTGGTCGTGTTTATAAAGCATTTACAGCAAAGAGTTTGGTACTCAGTAGCTAATGTAGCTATAAATCTTAAAGGAATTTTATTTCTAACTATTTTCTGAAAGTGTTTAATTCATGAAATGAGCAGAAATATACTCTCACATTGAGTTTCTTGTGTTGAAGTTGTCTAATTGTCCAGATGTAAGTGATTTACTTTGCATATATTCTCTGGAAACTCTTCTTACCTCATGGAACCTAAGATACACCAGAATAATTTTTAAAGTAAAGGAAAAATACTATTTTTATCATTAGATCAAGTCTGATTACATCTACTTTATCTCCATTTAAAGAAATATGCCTTTCCAGTACAATCAGTCAGTGATAGTGCTGGGCATTAAAATTTTTAAATTCTGCTTATCTCATTATTTACAGAATCTTGGTGATGTCTACTGAATTTTTACTTATTATAAGAGCAATTAACAAACAAGACATTAGGAAGATATTTCCTATCAAATATCCATTGGCTTTTTCATGTTAAAAAATTGTAAAGATACAAATAAAATATATTTAAAATCATAAAAAGGTATATCACCAGAAAGTTCTGGAACTGTGGTTCATTCCAACCCATATTCCAGACACAATATATATGAGTGACAAGGACACAAGAGCATTAATAAATCAGGTTGCTGGGAAGAAAATCAGTAAAGTTGATTCTGAAGGTCTGGCTTTAATTAAATTTAAGAACAGAGTGGCTGAGAAAATGTACAGGACCATTTTAACTATTAAGCACTTTTACTTCCCCTCAAATTTCTTTTCTTCATCTATTTTTTCATCTATTTTTTAATTGATTTCAGAGAGGAAGGGAGAGGGAGAGATAGAAACATCAATAATGAGAGAAAATCATTTATTGGCTGCCTCATGCCCCCTTCTGGGGATCAAGCCCGCAACCCTAGCACATGCCCTGACTGGAATCGAACCATGACCTCCTGGTTCATAGGTTGATGCTCAACCACTGAACCATGCCAGCTGGGCCTCTTCAAATTTTTAAGATTTTAATAAACAAAATAGAAATAGATTCACAGATACAGAGAACTGACAGCTGTCAGAGAGGAAGGGGACTGGATGGCTAGGGGGAAAGGTGAAGGGATTAAGCAAAGGAAAAAAAAACTCAGACACAGACAACAGTATGGTGATTACCAGAGGAAAAGGGGGGGTGTAGGGAGGTAATATTGGGCAATGGGGGGTTAATAGTGATGGAAGGAGACTTGGGTAGTGAACACACTATACAATATACAGATGAGGTATTATAGATTTATACATCTGAAACCTATATAATTTTCTTTTTTTTTTTAAATATATTTTATTGATTTTTTACAGAGAGGAAGGGAGAGAGACAGAGAGCTAGAAACATCGATGAGAGAGAAACATCGACCAGCCACCTCCTGCACACCCCCCACCGGGGATGTGCCCCCAACCCAGGTACATGCCCTTGACCGGAACCGAACCCGGGACCCTTCAGTCCGCAGGCCGACGCTCCATCCACTGAGCCAAACCGGCTTCGGCAGAAACCTATATAATTTTCTTAACCAATAAATTCAATAAAATATTTTTAAAAATGGCTAAGTGTATGTTATTTGAATTCCAACTCAATTTTTTAAAAATATATTTTATTGATTTTTTACAGAGAGGAAGGGAGAGGGATAGAGAGTTAGAAACATTGATGAGATAGAAACATCGATCAGCTGCCTCCTGCACACCTCCTACTGGGGATGTGCCCGCAACCAAGGTACATGCCCTGGACTGGAATCGAACCCGGGACCCTTCAGTCCATAGGCCGATGCTCTATCCACTGAGCTATACCGGTCAGGGCTCCAACTCAATTTTTTAAAATGACAAACAAGTTTCTATGCAGAGCAATTGGGTATAAGTCTGTTCATTCTCTGAAGTGAGAAATATATGAAGATGTGCTGATTTGAGAGATGAGGGGGAAGAAATTATGATAAGTTTGGTTTTAAATGCCATGGGGCGTTAAGTACAAATATAAATTTCTTTTTAAAAAAGTCTGAGTTAGCCCTAGCCCATTTGGCTCAGTGGAGAGAGCTTCGGCGTGGGGACTGAAGAGCATCACAGGTTCGATTCCGATTAAGGGCACATGCCTGGGTTGTGGGCTTGATCCCCCTGGGGGCATGCAGGAGGCAGCCATCAATGATCCTCTTTCATCATTGATGTTTCTATCTCTCCCTCTCTCTTCTTCTCTGAAATCAATATATATAAAGTCTGAGTTAGAGATAGAGATTTGGGGGTTATATCAAAACATTGTTGATAACTGAAGTCATACGATTGACAACATCACCAAAGGATGCGCATTAAGTATCCTATATATTAAGAGAGGAATATGCTAATTAGCTGTTATGCCCTGAGGCGTAAAGACCAAGGGCATCACAACCAGATCACCACGGATTAGCAGGAGGGTGGGCCAGCAAGATACAAGCAGGCTGAGGAGAGCTACAGAAGGGGGCAGGGCAGCAAGCTGGGGGGTGGGGGGGCCACAGGAGGGCGGGGCAGTAGGTGGAGAGCTATAAGAGGGTGGCAGCAACCTACTGGTGCATGGATTCGTGCGCAAGTGTAATAGTAAACCATAAAGGATCTAACTGATAGAATTCTAGAGAATACCACTATCTGGGAGATAAAAAAGAAGAGGCTACTAAAGTGACCTAGGGGATAAAACTGAGGAATAGGAAGGAAACCAGGAAAAAGCTGTATCAAAGAAGATGCATTTCAAGGAGAAAGTTACCAACAATGATAAATACATACTGCTCAGGAAGGAGGGGTCTAAATTCAGTCCTTTGGGCTCAATAAACAGAAGACCAAAGGCTGGCCTATGCCTAAATAGTCTCAGTGTAATGATGAAGCAGAGACCATAAAGGCAACACTGAGTTGACTAAAAGAAGGCACAGTAGAAAAATATGAGTGGAAACTTTTTCTAGAAGTTTGTGGGTGAAAAAGTGTAGTAGCCAAATGTAGATGAAATTCAAGCAGGTTTTTTAATGGAAAAGGCCAAAAAGGATGTTTAAATATCCTATCTGTTTTAAATGTTGTACCTCACACTACATTCAAATCCCAATGGATTACCCATATAGAAAAAAATAAAACTTAACTAAAATACAGGAAATTTTTTTTTTACATAATTTTGGGTAAAGGTGGCCTTCCGAAGCAGAACACAGAACTAAAGTCAGATTACACAAAATATTTTAAATTCAATACAGCAATAAAATTTAAACACAAGTGACAGGATGGGGAGAACATTTACAACACAGTTGGTAAAAGTCTAATATCCCTAATGCAAATAGAGTTCCTATAAATCAAAAGAGGGAAATGTGCAAAGGGTACAAACACATGGGGAGAAAATGGAAATAGCTTATAAACACAAAAACCTAGCCTGCTTAAGGCAAATATTTGAACCAAGTGCCTATGCTTGGTTTTCTACTTGCATTTCCTAAGGTATTGCCGAGAAGTTTTAAAGGTGACAAAGATGAAGATAACAACTTTTGTGAATGCGAACTGGACGCACAATTAAGAGTTGGAAAGACCTACAAAGGGCTCTGTTTCCCACAAATCATGAATGATAAACAAAACTGTAAAGTTCTAAAGCAGGCAAAACTAATCAACATTATTCAAAATCTTTTTTTCTCTTTTCTTTTGGAAAGGGGAATGAGAATAGTATCTCAAAGGAGGAATAAAAAGGACTTCTTGGGTGCTGGTAATGCCATGCTGTACATAATATTTTGTTGTTGTTGTTAATCCTCACCCGAGGATATTTCTCCATTGATTTTTAGAGAAAGTGGAAGGGAGGCAGAAAGACAGAAAGAGAGAAACATAGATATGAGAGAGACACACTGATTTGTTGTCTCGCGAACAGGGAGGGAGATTGAGCCTGCAACTGAGACATGTGCCTTTGACAGGAATCAAACCACGGACCCTTCAGTCTGAAGGCCAATATTCTATCCACTGAGCCAAACCGGCTAGGGCTGTACATAATATTTATGCACTTTCCTGTGTGTATGTTATACTTCTTAAAACTCAGTAAATCATGGAGTGTCACAGGATTGTTAAATGATTATATATGCATTCTGTGAATCTAGAAATACTGTGGGCCAGAGTGCTCTACAAACCATGAAAAAAAAGGAAACCAAGCACAGGACATGTCCTTGAGAAGAATGATTTGAATAGGTATGTAATATACCTAGAGTAATGAAATATAATGCATGACTGACTTGCTATGATAGAGTTATTATTCAAGGTTAAGACTAAAAGAGAGTGAGGAGAACATATGAATAGAAAAAACTCTATAGTCCTGAATTTGAACTGGAAATATTAGTACAAATTCATGACACAGATTTAAAAATTCTAATCTCACCTTGGCTGGTTTGGCCCATTGGATAAAGCATCAGCCTGCAGACTGAAGGGTCCGGGGTTCAATTCCGGTCAAGGGCACATGCCCGGGTTGTGGGCTTGGTCCCCAGTAGCGGGCGTGCAAGAGGCAGCTAATCAATGATTCTCTCTCATCATTGATGTTTGTCTCTCTCCCCCCACTTCCTCTCTGAAATCAATAAAAATATATTTAAAAATAAAATAATATAGCCCTAACCGGTTTTGCTCAGTGGGTAGAGCGTCAGCCTGTGGACTCAAGGGTCCCAGGTTCGATTCCGGTCAAGGGCATGTACCTTGGTTGCGGGCATATCCCCAGTAGGGAGTGTGCAGGAGGCGGCTGATTAATGTTTCTCTCTCATCGATGTTTCTAACTCTCTATCCCTCTCCCTTCCTCTCTGTAAAAAATCAGTAAAATATATTTTTAAAAAATAAATAAATAAATGAAATAATATAAAAATTATGAACTCTGTCCACTGAAAAAGTGCAGAAAAAAATTACCAACCATTTAGCAATGAGTATGGTCTCCAAACATGATTAACTTGCAAAGAGATGAGGGCTCTTCAGAGAAATGGCTGATTCCAGATCCGGGACAGGAAATGCTCTAAGCTTATGTCTTACACATCAGATAAAAAAGCAAGCCATCATAAAATACAATGGTCTTTTTTTTATATATATATTTTATTGATTTTTTATAGAGAGGAAGGGAGAGAGATAGAGAGTTAGAAACATCGATCAGCTGCCTCCTGCACATCTCCTACTGGGGATGTGCCCGCAACCCAGGTACATGCCCTTGACTGGAATCAAACCTGGTACCCTTGAGTCCGCAGGCTGACACTCTAGCCACTGAGCCAAACCGGTCAGGGCAATACCATGGTCTTGATAAAAGAATTCAGCCAACTTGAAGAGGCTCCACTAGCCAAATATGGGAAAGCTGAAGTATCAATAGTTAATAACCACAATGAATTAATATATTAATGGATTCATAAACAGTGATATAAAAAAACAACAAACTAATTGGTCACCATTATGGGATGCTACTAAACCATTTTGTTATTTTGAAAACCAATTTAAAAAAACATTAAGAATAAAAATTTCTTTTTCTATACAAATTATATTTCTAAGTAATCATATAATAACTACCATGAGTTATCTCTCTTTGGAAATAGTACGGTTAAAAATGAAAAGTATGTACAACATTGCCATTTTGTCATTTTAATCTAGACATTTTAAAAAGAAAGACAACCTGACATTCTCTCCTGATAAACAAACCACCACTTACTTATAAGGTGATCTTACCTGACTCAAACCTGAACCTGTTTAAGCCCCTAGATACAATTACCAATTTACAGAAAATACAGACAGAAAAATATGTTTAAGGACAACTCTGCGAGACAATTAGCAAAATATACATTGTGGGAAATTCTAAAGAGCTAGGACTGGAATCTTCAATAAATACACTTGCAAGGGGAACAAAAAGAGAGAAATGAATTCAATTCTTAAAAATGTATGACACAAGTTAAAATGTTTTTGTTTTTTTAAAGATATGTATTTTATTGATTTCTGAGAGGAAGGGAGAGGGCAAGATAGAAACATCAATGATGAGAGAAAATCATCAATTGGCTGCCCCCTGCACGATGCCTACTAGGGATGAAGTCCACAACCCAGGCATGTGTCTATCCTGACCGGGAATTGAACTTCAACCTCCTGGGGTTCATAGGTTGGCGCTTAACCACTAAACCACACCAGCCAGGCCACAAGTGAAAATTGAATACTAACCAGATATTAAGATAATATTAATAATATTAAAATACTGTTAATTATTTTACAGTGTAATAATGGTAATGTGGTTTTTACCCCTATTTTTAAGAGACAGAAATATTTAGAGATACTGAAATATTTTATAGATAAATGATTGTGATGTTTGGGATATGCTTCAAAATCATAGGGGCTAGGAGTATTATTAAGTCTAAAACTTTTCTCAATAAGAGTTTAAAAAAGCAATACTAAAAAATTTAATGTAGTCTAAAATAATGTCTGAAAATATTTTGCTGCCCTGGACAATGTGACTCAGTTGGTTGAGCACCACTCATTGCATGGAAAGGTCCCCTGTTCGATTCCTGGTCAGGATGCGTATTTGACCCCTATTTGGGGTGCCTGCAGGAGGCAACCGATCAATGTTTCTCTCTCGCGTTGGTAATTCTCTCCCCCCTTCCTCTCTCTAAAAATCAATAAAAACATATTTTTAAAAATTATTTTGTCAATAACATGAAAACAAACATTCATGGAGCCTCAGCAAAAATACAAGGTCTCAAAATAAGAGCATACAAAGACCCAAATACTGTCATTTTATACTTGACTATTAAGGAAATAAGCTACTTAAACACTATAAATATACTTTGCCAAGACCAAATCTAACAGCTACAAAGCCAAATACAAACTGGTATTTATAGCCTAGCGCTGATTTTCCTTTGTGTCTGTGTGGTTGTAGTCTCCTGCTCCAGGGAATGTGCATTCCTGTCAAGTTTATTTATGTAACACACAGCTGGCTGTAAGGTGCATTTTATATGAAGTGACCATTTTACACCAGCTTCATTTTGAAATCACAGATAGAACCTTTTGTCCAGAAACTATCTAATTACTCTTAAGTATTGAGATGGTTTGTGAAAATAATTTTAGCCTTATTATTAGAGGAGTAAAATTGCCATATTACTTTAAAACATATAAATCACCACAAACCCAGTCACCAAAATTAACTGGGAAAACATTCCTTTCCTGCAAGCTTCCATAAATTAATTAATATTGAAAAAAGTAACATGTAAGCAAATACCTGCAAAAGGTTTACTTGTATTTCTTCTATAGATTTTAAGATACATCAATTTAATCATTTTTATAGGTTTCTTATAAGCTTTAAAAGTTTGCTTAAAATTTGAATTTCTTTTTAATATCATGCGATGCACTAGAGCTAGAGCTGGCTAATTTCCTAATCTAAATCATTTTTAACCCCAATGAGTTTCTTATACCATACTTTAAAAACATCAGAGCAGACAAGCAAAATATGTCAGAGATCATACCTTGCAAAGAGTTTGCCAATGTTTCAGAAAAGATTTGCTTGGCAGAATTCAGGACCACATTCCTAAAATAACACTAACGGAAGGTCTGCTGCCTGCAATATTTTACCTTGCTTACCCTTCTGCCAACACTTAGATCTAGGGGTTCTTCAACATTACGTGCAAAATATGTTGTTGCTTACGGTTAAGTTAAATACAGTAGCATCATCGTGCATATCTGCCAAGATATGCAATAGCAAGAATCCCTCACAATAGAGAAATTGTTATGCTTGACACTCTAGTATATAGTTTTATATAAACTTCAACTTACTTAGTGTTCTCATTTATTTATCAGAAACAACTTTGATAGACATTTTAGGGGAAAATTCTGAATTTAATTGCACAATAGAAAACTTGGGACATAGTTTTGCACACAGAGCATAGTATTGTATCAGTCAGACCTGTGTTTGATTGCCAACGCTCTCTTAAACAAGTCTCTCTTTTACAAGACAGATGAGAGGTATTGTATGTGCAAAAGATTCTCCATCTTAGAGTACACAAATGGTAGCTGTCCATTTTCTTCCTTTAAAATTGCTCATCAAACTCCAGACTATGAAAGGAAAAGAATACAATGTTCTTTAGAATCTCGAGAACAAGCCATACTTTAAACACTTTTTTGAAAAATACTATCCATCCCAACATCATACTCAACTATTTGTTTCTAGTGGGAGCGGCCAAACAAGGCCCCCAGACCCTTTGGCCATAAGAATGAGTGAATCAATATCTGAAACAAGTCAGAAAAATGAGATTACAGGGCTTTTCAAACTGGAATTAAATAAGGAAGGGAGCCCCAAACCATGGGGAAACTAAGTTTTAAAAGGCCTGAGAGCTGCCAACAGTTATAGTTCAAATCTCAAGGAGAAAGCTAATGTGAGAATCAAGCTAAATTGAATTAAATAAGCAAAAGTAAACAACAAAAAGAGAGAACCTGACAGAAGGAAGAACAACTATATGTATGTGTTTATCCCCTTATCCTGGATATCAATAAGACAAAGGGTTCTGCCGAAAGAGACAGTGTGGTGATTGTGGGAGGTGAAGGAGGGGTGGAGGGTTGAGGCGGAAGAGGGCATAGAGGGGATAAATGGTGATGGAAAAAAATAAAATTAAAATAATAAAACAAAGGTATCACTTTTCTGTTTCTTCTATGAGAGGCAAGAAGCCAAATGATATGAAGAGGATATAGATTAAAAACTAAAAACAAAAACCCACCCCAAGTGACATTCCAGGGCATCTATAGGAAGCCAGAAAGAAGATAGAAACTGATCTTAGCAGATGTTAATTTTCTTGAGTCACCCACACTATTTAGAACAACTGCAATGAATTCTCTAGGGCAAACTTAACAATCAGGAAAAAACTGATTTTGACCGGGCAGGCAGGGGAGGGCAGTTGTGGGTGATCGGGCAGGCAGGCGATCGGGCAGGCAGGGGAGGGCAGTTGGGGGCGATCAGGCTGGCAGGGGAGCAGGCAGGCATCCATCAGGCTGGCAGGGGAGTGGTTAGGGGCAATCAGGCTGGCAGGCAGAAGCGGTTAGGGGCAATCAGGCAGGCAGGCAGGCAGGCAGGTGAGCGGTTAGGAGACAGCGGTCCCAGATTGTGAGAGGCCCGGTGCACGAATCCATGCACCGCGCCTCTAGTTTATCTATAATAGCATTTACTTATAAAGTGTGTTTAACTCACCTTAAAATCGACCAAGAAACTAAAATATCAATATGAGAGAAACACATTGATCGGTTGCCTCGTCCACATGCCCTGACCAAGGCCTGGGCCGGGGAAGAGCCTGCAACCAAGGTACAGGCCCTTCGGTCCACCGGCCAACACTCTATCCACTGAGCCAACTGGCTAGAGCTCAAATTTCACTTTTAATTAACAATGAAAACTTTCCAGAAGTCAAAATAGTCATAACCATCCTGTGGTTACTTGCATTCTAAGTAGAAAGCTCTTTCATAGTCTTCCTCATAAATAAAGAAGAGGCAGGCAAATATTTTTAAGATTGTTTATACAAACTTAAAATACATCCCTGAGCTTAAAATATTTCATTACAATTAGCGCTAAATTTTAATTAGTAAATTTCCTATTTTCAGTTGTTTTAAATTCAGTACCATAAATATCTGTATTGTAATCTCATAGGCAAAAATATAATTTACTGCTACTTTATTAGTAAGGTGAGCTTTATTTTATGTGCTAATTACAACAAAATGGCATGCTGTCATTTTCCTGGTTTTTTTAAGATTTATCTTTTTCATAATTCATATTAAATAAAAACATCAATTTTTAAATATTATATTCAGATATATATCTAAGCTCTTATTTCTTTTGATCATTGTTTGGTAACATCTCACTTGGTTTCTTTGTTTGCATTACTTGTGTTTTACTTATTGTCTTGTTTTCCTGCATTGGCTAGAACATTACTGCAAAATAGAAAAAAAGGTAGTAATAAAGGTAGTAAATATAGGTAGTATCCTTTTATTATTTCTATGTATTTATACCAACTGTTGATTCCCAACCACCATTATTTATACATTACAGCAGTTTCATTCTTTTCATAGGGTTCTAAGTAGTTTGTTGTTTGTTTTTAAAGATCAAGCATAAATGGACACTGAATATTTTTTCAAATGCCTTTTCAACATTTGTGTACATTAGTGATCCACAATCATGGTATTGTTTCTCCCTTAATGTATGAATATACAGTATTAGTAATAATATGAATACATTATCTCAGCAATCCTAAATAGAATCCCATTGGTCATTTACTGTACTTCCATTTTCAACTACAATGTTGACATCTATACTGAGATTGGTCTAAAAGTTTTTCTATGCTGTCAGATTTTGATATCAGAGTTTTCATTTATACCCCTTACAATAGAGTAATTAATATAAACAAGTAAAAAAAAAGTGGGATAAGTACCAGAATAAATAGATCAATGGAACATGCTGGACAAAAACAGGTTATTTGGAAATTTACAGGATTGTACATTGGGGGAGAAGGGAATAAAACTTATATTCACATTATACATTTATTACATAATATAACATTTACCAAAATAATTTATTCTTATTTATTTATATATTTTTAAAATTAATTGATTTCAGAGAGGCAGAGAGACAGATAGAAACATCAATGATGAGAGAGAATCATTGATTGGCTGCCTCCTGAACGCCCCCTACTGGGGATCGAGCCCGCAACCTGTGCATGTGCCCTTGGCCGGAATCGAACCCAGGACCCTTTAGTCTGCAGGCCAACGCTCTATCCACTGAGCCAAACCAGCTAGGGCTATTCTTATTTAATTTTTTTTTTAAATATATTTTATTGATTTTTTACAGAGAGGAAGGGAGAGGGATAGAGAGTTAGAAACATCGATGAGAGAGAAACATCGATCAGCTGCCTCCTGTACAACTCCTACTGGGGGTGCGCCCGCAACCAAGGTACATGCCCTTGACCGGAATCGAACCTGGGACCCTTCAGTCCGCAGGCCAACGCTCTATCCACTGAGCCAAACCGGTTTGGCGCCTTATTTAATTTTTTTAAAATTTTTTTTTATTGATTTCAGAGAGGAAGAAACATCAATGATGAGAATCATTGATCGGCTGCCTCCTGAACGCCCCCTACTGGGGATGTGCCCGCAACCCAGGCATGTGCCCTTGACGGGAATTGAACCCAGGACCCTTCAGTCCACAGGCAGACGCTCTATGCACTGAGCCAAACCGGCTTAGGGCTATTCTTTTTTTTTTTTTATTATTTCTTTGGCTCAACTAAGCAAGAGATGAAACCTAAAAGTCAGAATAACAGCTTTGTCTACATAAAAATGTAACTACTTGAACCACAGAGAAAAATTACTAACATATGACCAAATGTTAATCTACTTTTAGTGTATAGATTCACATAAGAAATACAAAAAAAAGGCAATTCAAAAAGTAAAAACCAGAATGGATAACAAATGTACAGTGGTTCCTCCCTTAGCCTTGTATCCATGCATATGAGCATAACCAATGGACAATGACAATAGGGGGTGGGGGCATGTGCTGGGGGCGGGAGCAGGCAGACAGAGGTCAATGGGGGAAAAGGAGACACATGTAAAACTTTCAATAGTAAAGAATTTTTTTAAAAACACTAAACAATAATAATAATAAAAACAAAAAAACTTCACACAACTATTTCTTCACCTGGGTAGAGGTTATACTGTCATTAAATAACAATTCTTTAAACTGCACATGTTTTATACTACATGTATCTCACACACACACACACACACACATTATTCTGCATGTCTGAACAGAGCATAAGAGTAAAAAAGACAAATACTGGGGGGAAAACTGAAAATAAATAAATTTTAAAGAGAGACTTTTAAATAATTTTTTTACTTTAAACATATAAAAACTACCCAATACAATCTACAGATTCAATAAAATCCCTATTAAAATCTCATAAATGGACCTGGCCAGTGTGGCTCAGTTGGTTGAGCATTGTCCCAAGCACCAAGAGGTCACAGGTTTGATTCCTGGTAAAGGCACATGCCCAGGTTGCAGGCTCGATCCCAGGTCAGGGTGTGTTGTAGGAGGCAGCCAATGTCTGTCTGTCTGTCTGTCTGTCTGTCTATCTGTCTCTCTCTCTCTCTCTCTCTCTCCCCTTCTAAAATCAATTTTTAAAAAATACAACCCATAAAAGAAATAGTAATAATTTTTTTAATCTCATAAATGTTTTTTGAAGGGGGGAAAAAACAACCCATCCTAATAGTTATATGGAATCTCAAGAGACTCTGAATAGCCAAAGCAATCTTGAGAAGAAAAGAACCAAGTTGGCAGGCTCATACCTCTGATTTCAAAGCTTACTGCAAAGACACAATAATCAAAACAGTGTAGTGCTGGCACAAAAACAATCATATAAACCAATGGAATAGAATAAAGGCCCAAAAATAAACCCTTGCATACGCGGTCAAATCATTTTCACCAAGGGTGCCAAGACTATTCATTGGGGAAAGGACAGTCTTTTTTCAACAAATGATACTGTGAAAACTAGATGTCCACATGAAAAAAATAAAGAAATGAAGTTGGGTTCTTACTTCACACCATATTTAAAAATAAACTGAAATGGATCAAAGACCTACATTTAAGAGCTAAAACTATAAGATGCTTAGAACATAAGGGAAAATTCGCAATATTACATTTGGCAGTGATTTCTTGGATATGATACCAATACACAGGCAACTTAAGAAAAAAAAAGTTAAATTAGACCTACCATCAAAATTAAAAACTTATGCATCAAAGGCAACCTACAGAATGGGGAAAATCTGCAAATCACAGATCTGATATGGGATTAATGTCCAGAATATACAAATCTCATAAATTTAGGGGGGAGGGGTTTATTCAAAAATGGGCAAAGGATTTCAATGGACATTTTCCCAAAGATATACAGGTGGCCAAACAAACACATGAAAAGATGCTCAGCATCACTAATCATTAGGGAAAGGCAAATCAAAACTACGAGATACCCCTTCACACACCCATTAGAATAGTGATTATTTTTTAATTAAAAATAAAATAAAGCTAAATAAGTGTTGACAATGATATACAGAAACTGGAGTCATTATGCATTACTAATGGGAATGTTAAGTGGTGCAGCCACTACCAAAGATAATATAGCAAGCAATTCCTCAAAAAATTAAAGATGATGGGCAAAGGACCTAAATAGACACTTTTTGAAAGAGGACATACAGAAGGTCAAGAGACATATGAAAGCATGCTAAAAGTCACTACTCATCCGAGAGATGCAAATCAAAACAATGAAGTACCATCTCACACCTGTCAGAATGGCTATCATCAACAAATCAACAAACGACAAGTGCTGGAGAGGGTGAGGGGCTGAGGGCCGTTTGCAGGCTGGCCACACCCCCATCGGGGTGAGAGTCCCTGCTGGGGGGCGTGACTGGCCTGGGCAAGGGGCTGAGGGCCGTTTGGGGGCAGTTTGCAGGCCGGCCAAGCCCCCGGCTTTGCCCGGAAGGTCTCTCGGTCTAATTAGCATATTACTTTTATTAGTATAGACTAGTAGCCCGGTGCACAAAATTCACGCAGGGGGTGGGGGTCACTGGGCCCGTCCTGCACCCTCTCCAATCTGGGACATCCCTCTTGCAATCTGAAACCACTAGCTCCTAACCGCTCACCTGCCTGCCTGCCTGATTGCCCCTAACCACTCTGCCTGCTGGCCTGCTCGCCCCCAACTGACCCCCCTGCCGGCCTGATCGCTCCCAACTGCACCCCACTGCCAGCCTGATCACCTCCAACTGCCCTCCCTTCCTGGCGTGATTGCCCCTAACCGCCTCTGTCTCGGCCTCACCGCCATGGCTTTGTCTAGAAGGACGTCCGGAAGGTCTCCTTGTCTAATTAGCATATTACCCTTTTATTAGTATAGACTAGAGGCCCAGTGCACGAAATTCGTGCACTGGGGGATGGGGTTCCCTCAGCCAAGCCTGCCCCTCAGTTTGGGAGCCCTCAGTGGATGTCCTACTGATGGCCACAGTCTGGCAGCAGAGGCTCGGTGCAGCCGTCCCCGTGTGTGTGTGTGTGTGTGTGTGTGTGTGTGTGTGTGTGTCTGCCCCGCCACATAGGCTCTGAGCAGTTGCCGCGTGTGTGTGTGTGTGTGTGTGTGTGTGTCCACTGGTGGTCTGCTCCCAACCACATTGGAAGCTCAGAATAGGCTCTGTGTGTGTGTGTGTGTGTGTGTGTGTGTGTGTGCGCGCGCACGCGCGCGTCTGCTGGAGGCCTACCACCAGCCACACCCTGAAGGCTTCAAGCAGGCGCCCCTCTCTGTTGATCACTCAGGCTCCTGGCCTCCACCGCATGTTGTACTCTCCCCTGAGCTGTGGCCAGGGTGGGGCGCCCTTCCCTACTGTGGGATCCCCAGGGCTACCTAGGGAAAGGCACACAGGGGGGCTGGCTGCAGGCCGCCCTTTCATGCTCCGTGATCGAGGCTGTGATCCCACGGGCAGATGCACACAGGGGCTGGCTTCAGGCTGCCCTTTGCAGCACCTCACGGCAGCGATCCCATGGGCAGGCGCACAAAGGGGCTGGCTGCAGGCCGTCCTATCCTGCTCTGTGATCGCTACTGCAATCCCAAGGTCAGGTGCACACAGGGGCTGGCTGCAAACCGCCCTTTCCTGCTCCGTGATCGCTGCTGCGATCCCACGGGCAGGTGTACACAGGGGCTGGCTGCAGACCACCCTTTCCTGCTCCGTGATCGCTGCTGCGATCCCACAGGCAGGCCGCCCTTTCCTGCTCCGTGATCGCGGCTGCGATCCCACGGGCAGGTGCACACGGGCTGGCTTCAGGCCGCCCTTTCCTGCTATGGGATCTCCGGTTGCTCATCCCTGGTGGGAGGGCCTGTTGGGGGCCTGACTGCTGGCTGACGGACAGCAGTTCCCACCAGTGCCGGGGGATCTCCGGAGGGAGAGCTGGTTGGGGGCCTGGCCAGTGGCAGATCGCTGAGGTCATGCCTGCCAGCTCTGGGTCGGGTTGCACAGGGGTGCTGCGATCAGGGTCACAGATAGCAGGCCTGGATGGTGGCGGCCAGGCCGAATAGCATTGTCCCATCCTGTCTGTAGTATGCAAATTAGCCGCCATCTTTGTTGGCGGTTAACCGCCATCTTGACTGGCAGGTAATGTGCATAAGGCTCTGATTAGCCAATGGGAAGGGTAGCGGTCGTATGCTAATTACCATTTTTCTCTTTTATTAGATAGGATAGGTAGATATTCCCAATGCTGAGCTTTACATCCCCTATGCTAGTCTTGATCTTTAAAAAAATACTAGAAATACTTTTCACAAATTAATTTTTAAAGTAAATCTACAGTTGCAATTATTTTATGCTCTTCAAAATACTGACATACTAAATTTTTCGTAAAAGCACTTTAGGACCTTATGCATAAGAAAAACCTCTTTCATGTATTGGGTAGTTAATGAACATAATAAATATCAAGAGAATTAACAAGAGATACAATAAAGCCTAAGATTTTGGTCTGAATTCACTGCCTTACACCCTGACTACTAGAGAGAGGTGAAGATGGTGAAACAAAAAGGATGCTGTCTATATGCATAACCCATGGAAGTGAGACAGTGGGGTTGTGAGGGCCTGGGGCAGAGGGACAGGGGTGGGCTGGTGGGGGTTGATAGGGGAAAAAGGAGGACATATGTAATACTTGCAACAATAAAGATTTTTTTAAAAAAGGATGCTGTCATACTCACTTCTTTGCTTCCAGTTTCATTCCTCTACATCAAGGGTGGGGAACCTTTTTTCTGCCAAGAGTCATTTGGATCTTTATAACATCACTAGTGGCAGTCCGGTGCATGAAATTCGTGCACAGGGTGAGGGGAAGGTGTCCCACAGCCCAGCCTGCACCCTCTCCAATCTGGAACCCCTTGGGGGATGTCTGACGGCCGGTTTAGGCCTGATCCCACAGGGATCCCTCTCACAATCCTGGACCCTTGGCTCCTAACCGCTTATCTGCCTGCCTGCCTACCTGATCACCCCTAACCACTTTGCCTGCCAGCCTGCACACCCCCAATTGCCCACCCTTGCCGGCCTGCTCACCCTCAACTGCCCCCCCCCCCACTGGCCTGCTCGCCCCCACTGCCCCCCTGCCAGCCTGATCACCCCCAACTGCCCTTCCCTCCTGGCCTGATCACCCCTAACCACCTCTGCCTCAGCCCCGCCACCATGGCTTTTGTCTGGAAGGACGTCCGGAAGGTCTCCTAGTCTAATTAGCATATTACCCTTTTATTAGTATAGAGAGGCCTGGTACATGGGTGGGGGCCAGCTGGTCTGTCCTGAAGGGGGTCCCGGATCAGGGTGGGGGTCCCCTTGGGGGGCAGGGCTGGCCTGGGTGAGGGGCTGAGGGCCATTTTCAGGCTGGCCACACCCCCATTGGGGTAAGGGTCCCCACTGGGGAGCGTGGCAGCCTGGGTGAGGGGCTGAGGGCCGTTTGGGGGCCATTTGCAGGCCGGCCAAGCCCCCGGCTTTGTCCGGAAGGTCTGTGGAGGGTCTCCCGGTCTAATTAGCACATTACTCTTTTATTAGTATAGATTTGCAAGCCATACAAAATTATCAACTTAAAAATTAGCCTGCTACATATGGTCAAACATTTAATTAGCTCACACCTAATAAGTTGGCAGGACCAAGCCAAATGATTTCCCAGGCCTTATATAGCACTTGGGCCAGATGTTCCCCACCCCTACCAATGTGTAGCCTCCTGCTATAGAATAACTTATCTGCTTGAGGTACCAAGAACTCATAAAGCAACGCTGAAACATATATTTACTCAATTTTCTAAAGGAAACTTACACACTTACACAAAAAATTAAAATATAAAAATTTCTCAAGAGTAATGGGGGGGGTCAATTGGGGAAAAAGGAGACATATGTAAAACTTTAGACAATAAATAAATAAATAATAATAAAGAGTAAATGAGAACTTATATTACTGCCACTTGATGGCCTCTTGTGTTTAATTAAAAATGACAATGAAGACAACAGTGTAGCAAAATAAAAAATGTTTATATCACTGAGTAGAGTAAACATATAGGTGATTATAAAATATGTAAACAAATTATATTAAAAGGGTTGGAGAAAAAAACACAAGCAAAACCCTGAGTAATTATGTTCAGGTGAAATGAGACTGATATTTCTCTCTCCCCAATTAACCAACTTCTCATAAATATCAGTTTATTTCTATAGTTTAAAGAATAAATACATCAAAACTTTAAAACATTTTTATAATGGTTAAGAAAATAGGCATCCCTTCAATATAATATTGGTCTATCTTTTGCAGCCAATTCATAAACCAATTTCTCTCTTCCCCATATAACTTTTTTTCTTTACTATGATTCCATTTAGGCTTTTTAAAAAGGTTATTTTTTATTTATTAATTTTTCAAATATATTTTATTGATTTTTTACAGAGAGGAAGGGAGAGAGATAGAGAGCCAGAAACATGGATGAGAGAGAAACATCGATCAGCTGCCTCCTGCACATCCCCCACCGGGGAATGCACCTGCAACCCAGGTACATGCCCCTGATCGGAATCAAACCTGGGACCCTCCAGTCCACAGGCCGACGCTCCATCCACTAGGCCAAACAGGTTTTGGCAAAAAAAAAAAGGTTATTTTTTAAAATATTTTATAACATGCTGCTACTTATAATTTAAAATGTCAATAATGTTCTCTTAGACTAAAATTAAATGAGTTCATTTTCCCAAAAAAAGAACTAAACTATCACCAATAGAAGTTCCTAATAGAATTATGCCAAATAGTGATCCATTCCCTGGTGACACTCCATGACTCATTAAAAGAAAACTTAAGTATCATGCCTTTTGAATGAAAAGATTAGTTTAGTCAGCCAGATCATCCAGAGCAATGAGTTACCAGTACTAACAACATCTCATTTATTTAAAAAGCTTTACACATTATAAAGTACTTTCATGAAGTGTCTAACAATCTAGTATCTCTATTGTACAAAGCAATTGATCATACTTAGAGGTAGCATCACTCCAAAATCTAAATTATCCTGATGGAGTTTCTCAACAAAGCCACAGGCAAATTGTTTTTGAAGCAACTGTTGTCAAAAGTTTCACACACACACCCAATCCATTTCAAAGCTATTTTAAAATTTTTTATGATCTTATCTCATTTTAGGAATAGGAAATATTCTAAGTGTCAAAAAGAAAGAAAACTTAAGAAAGCCTAATTAACTGGACAACTAAAAAAATTTTCCATATGTCCAAATACCATTAAAAAATTAAAAGGCAGCCCCAGTCAGCATGGCTCAGTGGTTAAGCATTGACTTATGAACCAGGAGGTCATGGTTCAGTTCTGGGTCGAGGCATATGCCTGAGTTGTGGGCTCAATCCCCAGTGTGGGGCATGCAGGAAGCAGCCAATCAATTATTCTCTCATATCTTTGATGTTTCTATCTCTCTCTCCCTCTCTCTTCCTCTCTGAAATCAATAACAATGTATTTTAAAATAAATTTTTTAATTAAAAGGAAAACAACTGCTCTTACAAACCTTTAAAACAACCAGCCCACATGTATACAATTCAAAACTGTCAAGAAGTCTTCAACTTCCTTGAAATTTTTAAAAACAAATTTATATTCCTTTACCTAGCAGAATCAAACATTTTTAGAAGTCCCTGAGAGTATTAAGAACATGGTAAAAAGTGGCATTTTAGTTTTTAATGCAATGATAGTGGAAATATAAATTGGTACATTTTAGAGGCAATTGGTGATATTTATTAACAATATCAACAAGGTACATATTTAATAAGTACTGGGGATATAAAACACAACATGATAGCCCTAACCGGTTTGGCTCAGTGGGTAGAGCATCAGCCTGCGGACTGGAGGGTCCCAGGTTCGATTCCAGTCAAGAACATGTACCTTGATTTTGGGCACATCCCCAGTAGGGGGTGTGCAAGAGGCAGCTGATTGATGTTTCTCTCTTATGGATGCTTCTAACTCTCTATCCCTCTCCCTTCCTCTCTGTAAAAATCAATAAAATATATATATATAAAAACACACACAACATGATGACCATAGGTAACATAAGGAAAATCAACAGAAGCATTAGCTATAATTTAAATAATTTATAATTATATGTAATTCAAAAACAACAACCTGAAAGTCAAAATTTGGAGAATAGTATGATACCAGCATATGAAATAATGCTATATTATCTATTTTTAAAACTTTGAAAGAGTATTTAATGGCATGGGAAATATTTATAATATGTTTTTAAAAGATAAAATATTGTAAATATATCTAATTCTTTTTTAAAAACACATTACACATACATACTTTAAAAAAAAACACACAAAAAAAACTTTGGCCTAAACTTCTATCTTCCAGTTCAAGGTGTCAGTTTGAGCACATGTGTTTACTTCCTTTCCTTCCCAAAAACTTAATTAAATACATTTTCTAAAGAAGTTTTAAAATAACTTTTTAATTTAAAATATTAGGAGGCTAGGGTTAGATCGTTCACAGTTCTGAAAGATGAAAAAACAAATGGAAGAATGTGAACTGATTAAGCAAGAGTGGAGGGAGCAGAAGAGCAGAATACTCACATAGGGGGCGGCAGCGAAGGAGGAAGCTAATCTTCTGGGCAGAACCCCAGAAAGGCACCAGTTCAGTGACCGTCGTACGAGGAAGGTCAGTAGTGAGAAGAGGGACTGAAAACATCTGTCATAGCAAGAAGTCAACAGAGAATGTCTAAAGTTGATAAATCAAAAAAATAAACACTATAAGCATATTATTTAGAAACATGGGGTTTAAGCCCCAGGAAATTTGAACCAAAAAGGTTTTTTTCAATTAGTTGCCTCTGGGGAGTCAGGCTAGTCATTATTATGCCTTTTGTATAACTACTATTTGATTACTTGATTGTTTAAGTTAAATGTATATATAATATTGATTTTCAGTTTTTATTCCTTTTAATTTTATACTTCTTCATTTTCCTTTCATACACAATTCCCCAATGTTTTACTTCCTTCCCACTAAGGCTGAGGCTGTGTTTCATTTAGCAATGTTTTTCAAGTGTAAGTTGTGCAGTCATGAAATTGACCTAGTGAAACATAAAGAGCATTTCTTTTTCATAATAAAAATAAAAAGTAAAATAGAGACATTGGTGCTTTCATTTCAGTTATAAATGTTTACTTAAATGTGAGTACTGGGGTACTATGTAAAATCTCTTATTGTATTTATTCTCAGCCCAGCAGTCAGTGATCCTGTAAAAATGTGAATTCGGATCATGTCACTACTTTCACTTAGAGTAATAGCATGTATGATGACCCAAAAGTTCCATCAGAATTAACTAGCATATCTTTCAACCTTTCACTTGCTACCTCATTCACTTGGCTTCAGCTATAACTGCTCTCCTTTATCATTTTCCAACATTCGAGTATGTCCCCACTTCAAGGCCTCCCGATTATTCAAATATCACCCTGCTTTAAATTATAATCACACTCTTCCAAACTTTATTTCATACCCTTACTCTTTATTACTCTTAAACATTATTTTATTCCGCTTTACTTCCTCTATCACTCTAAAGCTTTCTATTAATTTTGTTTATCTCCCCCCACCTCCACTAGAATGCATGCCCTAAAAGGTCATGGATTTTTGTTTGTTTACTGAGCTAGCCCTAGCACCTGTTAAAGTCCCTGGCATGTAGTATGCCCTCAGTAAGTATCCGTTGAGTTAATAGAATAGACTAAAAATATATATCATCTTAGGAAGATGCTAAACAATTGGCAGTCAAGCACAACAGTTTGGAGTCATTAAATTCTTGCCCAGCCATTGTGGCTCAGTGTTTTAGTGTCAACCTATGAACCAGGAGGTCGGTTCGATTCCCAGTCAGAGCACATGTCTGGTTGTACCTCTAACTCGGGGGACACGTGCAAGAGGCAGCTAATCATGATTCTTTCTCATCATTGATGTTTCTCTCTCTCTCTTCCTCTCTAAAATCAATAAAAATATTTTTTAAAAGAAATTCTGGTAATTTTAATTATAAAGATAAGCTAAGAATTATACTCTGGAGCAATCAAGTAAGGTCATTCACAATACTGAATATATTGCTGACATAACTGTGCCATACTGAATATGCAAATCTACTGAAATAATTAAAATAACCTTGGTTAACATCAACAGTAACATTATCTCAGCCATCATTTTAAAAAAACAACATCAGAGAACCTATTTCTTAAACAGTTAACATACTTTAAGGCAGCCGTACGGCCCGCCGGATCCTCCGGCCCGTTTGAAATGAATAAAACTAAAAAAAAAAAAAAAAAAAGACCGTACCCTTTTATGTAATGATGTTTACTTTGAATTTATATTAGTTCACACAAACACTCCATCCATGCTTTTGTTCCGGCCCTCCGGTCCAGTTTAAGAACCCATTGTGGCCCTCGAGTCAAAAAGTTTGCCCACCCCTGCTTTAAGGTGTAGAAGTCTTTTACTTTTTTTTTTTTTTTTTTTTTATATAAATCACAGTGAAAGTCTTATTCTCAGTAACCACAACTGGCACATTCACAATTTTCACTATTTCCTTCAACCCTGGAGATCAAGGAGGCACACTGTTGATCACCTTCATTTCTTCAGAATAAAACAAAGAGCAAATTAAAATTCAGGTGAAAGTCACATAACAGGTCTTTTATTGGGGCACACATGGATAACAGAGCCTGTCAGTCATGATTTCAATGAATTATTTTCTAGTCTACAATACAACTTAGTGAATGAAAAAATATCTTCAATAGATTTCAACAATTAACAGGGGAAAAGTCCTTGAACACCTCTCTCATACAAAAAGCACACATGGCGCCTGGCCAGGTAGCTCAGTTGGTTAGAACAACCTTGATACGCCAAGGTTGCAGGTTCGATCCTCAATCAAGGCACATACAAGAATCAACCAATGAATGCATAAATAAGTGGAATAAATCAATATTTCTCTCTAAATAAATAATCAAACAGAAAGAGAATTCAAAAGGCACACATGGCTAAAACAGATGTTTATTGTACACAAAAAAGCTTATCCAACTGCAAAAAAGAAATGTCTTTTACTCTGCAAGTGAATAATGACTTTTCCACATTTCATGCCATTAATATAGCATGACTTGATAAAACAATTTTACTTATCACTCGTTTTGTGTTCTTGGAGAATAAATTTCAATATTAGCTGCTTTGAAACTGGTTTTACCCACCTTCTCAAAAACAATGTGGTTTTACTGTTTTGACCATAAGAAGGAAAGGTCTTGGGGGGGGGGCGGGGGGGGGAGGGAAATAAACAAGACAAATTGAAAGGGCAGCTCAGACATAAATAAACAAAATTGAATGAAGTACTGAAGCCATTGGCAAAATGAAAACTACATAGTAAAAAGAAGTAGTAGACCTAATACTGATGAAAACAAATTTAGGAAATGAAATATAATCTCAAGAAAATTACACAGAACACAGCTGAAAAGAACAAAGGAAGAAGCATTTAGAAAAATAAAAAATGAAAGAAAGAAATGAAGATGAACAATCATAAAACTGACATTCCTTAAGAGAACAAAAATGAAAACATATTAAAAGAAATATAAGAAAATACTCCTAAATCGCAGATTGAAACGGCTTACCATGTAACAGGAAAATGTAATAGAGAATCACACCAAGACCGAGATATATCCTGATGAAGTTACTGAACTTCAAGGATAAAGAAAGAATTCTACCAATACCCAGGCAGAAGTAGGTCACCTACAAAGGGAAAAAGAAAGTCAGGCTCACCCCAGACTTCTCTAGAGTAACCCTATACGCCAGAAGATAATGGAATAATGTCTACTAATTACTAAGGGGAAGATAATGTAACTAAAAATTCTATAACCAACCAAAATATCATTTCACTTGTGAAAACCACTCACAGACATTTTTAAACATACAAGAGCCCTGAGAATACAGCATTCAAATAACTACTCCTCAAAC
This sequence comes from Myotis yumanensis, assembly GCF_028538775.1. Lineage (NCBI taxonomy): Eukaryota > Metazoa > Chordata > Mammalia > Chiroptera > Vespertilionidae > Myotis > Myotis yumanensis. Next base: position 16,272,816 of record NW_027223767.1, on the reverse strand, counting down.
AGAAAAATCTATTTGGTAAACATAATAGATTTAAATATTTTTAAATTACAGCTTTATAATAATAGCCACAGGCCTATAAACAAATTACCATATTTCATCTTTTCTAAGATAGTTTTTTTTCATATTTTAGTATCTAAAATCAGCATGCATATTATAATTTCTTTGACAGTACTTAACCATATTAGTGGCTATCAATATAAAGAGGCATCTTACAATCAATGGTACCTTAGACATAATGAAATACAGTATATAACTTCCAAAATCAAAGGAAAAACAAAGAAAATAAACCATATAGTTTAAAAATTAAAATGAAAAGAAAACCAAGCAAAAAGATAGGATGAAAAAAAAGAGTATTACAGAAGCAAAACCAAACATACAATATAAATTATTTTTTTAATATATATTTTTATTGTTTTCAGAGAGGAAGGGAGAGGGAGGTAGAGATAGTAACATCAAGGATGAGAGAGAATCATTGATTGGCCGTCGCCAGCACACCCCCACACACTGGGGATGGGTCCTGCAACCCAGGCTTGTTCCTCGACTGAACTGTGACCTCCTGGTTCATACTCAACCACTGAGCCACACTGGCCAGGCCACATTAATATAAATTATTAAAAGTAGCTCAGACTGGGTCAAAAAGACTAATCTTTATCTCCAACTACATGGGGTCTACATGAGACAAACCTAAAACAAAGACTGAGGGGTTAAAAGTAAAATGTTAGACAATAGCATACCAGGCAAGTATAAACACTCTTAAAACCAGTTGCATTCAAAGTAAACACTAAAGGTGGCCAAAAAAGAAGGGGGGGAGGGTCACATTTTTAAATGATCACAATTATAATCTATAAAGAAGATATAATGTTTATAAAACTATATACACCAAAACCTACAAATATATATTTGGAATCAAAACTTTAAAAGAAAACTGGACAAAAATAAATATAGAAGGTAATCACCATTTCAGTCCTGAAAGATCAAACAAAACAAATGATAAAATGGCTGAACATATGAAGGAATAGGATGAAATCCTTATGGAACATTTATAAAAACTGATCATCTATTTACACTATAATACCTGAAAATTCAAAAAAGTAGAAATGATAGAGACCATAATCTGACAATGAAGCAATTAAGCTACTCTCCTTAGTGGAGGAGACTTGACCACTTATATACTATCTCACCCTAAACTTTCTCCATTCAAAGATGAAAACCAAAAGCAATATAGACTATCTAGTAAATAACAGTTATAAAAGCTTCCTATATAAAAAGCCTTTAGTACACAAATAAAGCTATACTCAATGGATCAAGAGTTGAAATTAAATGTATTAAGCACTCAACTCAAGATTAGAAAATAAAATACTTTGAAAATCAGAATAAAGGAATTTAAGAAATTCTCGAGTTAAACACTAGAAAGCAGAAGCTAATACATTTAATTCTAAAACAGAAGAGTTGCATTTTGAAGGAAAAAACAAAACAGATAAACCATTAACTAGACTAAAAAAATTTACATAACATTAGAACTAAAAAATAAGAAGATGCAGAGGAAACCAAAATAAGTATGAAGTAAGTTTCCAGGAAATTTTAAGCTACTAAATTTTAAAATGCAGATAAAATTGACGGTTTCCTAGGAAAATGCAAATTATCAAGTGGAATCAAGTAGACTAGAAAACAAACCCCTAGATAACCTCCAAAAAATTTAATAAATTGTCAAAGATTTAGCTCCCAACCACTCCAAACATTTTCATAGTAATTTCAAAAGGTAATTCCTTTATTAAAAATTTTATTAAACTATATCCAGAAAAGAAAATTCCCTACATTTCATCAAGCCAATCGCAGAGAAAAATCTTGAAAAAATTCTAAATAATAACAAACACTATTATATGGTACTTAATATATATATTCCAGACACTGGTCTAGATAAGCAAGGTTCATAACATCAACTCATTTATTCTCAAAACAATCTGACAAGCTTGAGGGTCCAAATATTTAACAGCAGGTATAGAATAGTCACCAAACCCATCAGAAGGATGCCAGAGCTAGGCTACGTTGGAGCCTAGTCCTAAAGGCCCTCTTTTTGTGTCACATATTATCCTTTTAGTGGCTAGATCACAAGGAAGAAGGCTCATAGCCAAGAATGGATCAAGTATTTTAACAACTTGTACATTACATTAATGCTAGTTCCTACTGACTTTTTACCACTCCTTGCCTATGTGCTGAGAACAACAACTTATCTCCATTTTACAGTTGAGCAAACAGACCCAGAGAAGTTAGATAACAGAGGTTGGGGTTTGAACGCAATACAATGAGGCTCCAGAGATGAGGCATTTAACCTCTATGCTATGGGACCTTCCTAAATTAAAATATTAGTAAATATAATCCAATAATAAATTTAAAAGGTGTCACTCCTTCACAAATTCAAGAGAGGCTCAATCTTTTGAGCTAACATCATATTAAAGTCTAAAGAGAAAAGGCATTCATTTTTATTGTTGAAAATATCTCATAAAATTCTAGTCTTAAAAGGAAAGAGAATTCCAGCCCTAGCCAGTCTGGCTCAGTGGGTAGAGCATTGGCCTGCGGACCAAAGGGTCCCGGGTTCAATTCCAGTCAAAGACACATACCTCGGTTGCAGGCTCCTCCCAGGCTCGGGCCCTGGTCAGGGAGTGTGCAGGAGGCAACCAATCGATGTGTTATTTTTCTCACATTGATGTTTCTCTCTGTCTTTCCCTCTCTTCCACTCTCTCTAAAATCAATGGAAAAACATCATCGGACCGTAACCGGTTTGGCTCAGTGGATATAGCATTGGCCTGCGGACTGAAAGGTCCCAGGTTCGATTCCGGTCAAGGGCATGTACCTTGGTTGTGGGCACATCCTCAGAAGGGAGTGTGCAGGAGGCAGCTGATCGATGTTTCTCTCTCATCGATGTTTCTAACTCTCTATCCCTCTCCCTTCCTCTCTGTTAAAAAAAAAAAAAATCGAGTGAGGATTAAAAAAAGAGAGAATCCCAATAAAAGAGGTGGGTATAGAACGAATATTTTAAGACACCACATAATATACATTAAGCTGTATATATGTATATATTTGTTAAAGATTTTATATACACAGATAATATATTAAGCCAGTAAGGTGAAAACCAGAAGTAGTCCCATTAAAGTCCACTAACAGGACAAAACAAGGATGCCTGCCAAGAAAACTATTGTGGAAGAGAGGAAATGAAGATGAACAATCACAAAACTAATGTTCCTTGAAAGAAAAAGAAAAATGAAAGCATGTAACACCATTAATAGTTAAATAAACTATTCATAGTAATAAATAATAAAAAACATTTAACACTTTTAGAACAATCAAGCAATGTACTCAGGTTTAAAATATATTTAAAGAGATTTGAAAATAATTACTTTATAGCTAGGAAAGCCAACAAAACCAAATGAAAACCTAGAACTAAGCAACCAATTAAACAAATTAACAGCTTCCTTACACATAAATACTAATAAAAACACAGTAGATAAATTAAAACAAGCTATTCAAAAGTAAAACACTGCATTAAAAATTTACTTAAAATACACAAAAAGAAACATTTTAAGCTTGATTTTAAAAGCACATCTATTATACCATTTGAATTTTAAGTATTCAGGGACAAATTTTTCCGGCTACTAAAAAGTGTACTCTAACTATTATTCTAACTACATCTTCATATACCAGTAATCCCCTCTTATTCAGAGTTGCAGTTTTCACTTTAAAAAGTGATCCTATAGTCAGATCATGTCTCTCCTCTGCTGAAAACCCTCCTTGGCTCTCCACTTTACTTAGAGTGGAAGTCCTTATAATGGCTCTTAAGTCCTACCTTCTCCTTTAGCTGTCTGACTTCATCTCCTACTTATCTTCCCACTGCTCACTTTAAGCTTTCCACACTGATCAACAAGTCTAATGTCCCATTAACCTAAGTTCCAGAAAGAGGTAATAACCAGAAAAGGGGAGGGACATCACACACACAATTTTCCCAGAACTACACTTAAATTTGTAATAGGACCTTCAAAATGCCTAAGACATTAATGGCAAGGTTCACACTAACATACATCAAAATAAAATTTCAAAACACCAAATCCCAAAAACTTCCAGACAAAAAAAAAGTGACTTTTTTAAAAATCAAAATCTCAAAATTGATACTGACTTTACAAGTGAGAAGGGCAGCTGTTATAAGTCCTTTAGAATTGATTTTTTAATCTCTTTGCTCATAATTAATAAAAATAAGATATATGTAAATGAAAAAAACTCTAAAATTACAGTAATCCACATAGTATAATTTGGCCTAAGAATGAACTTGGAGATCTAGAGAACAGAAATTAACCAAAATACACACAGAAATTTGGTATGTAATGAATGTGATAGCATTTCAAATCAGGTGGGGAGAATGATTAGTAAAAAATGGTGTGTTAAGACAATTAGCTCAGAGAAAACAAAGCCAATCTCTACCTAACTCCTTACAATTTAAAAAAAGTGCAAATGAATAAAATGTTTAAAAGTAAAAAACAAACCCATAAAAGTAAAAAAAAGAAAATGTGGAGCATACGATGGGAAGATCTTTATAATATTGGTTTAGTAAAAGCCTTAAATCATATACAAAACCTAGAAGCTGCAAATGAAAAGACTGAACCTTTAAGTTTCTCAAAGACTTAAAAGGGGGAGAAAGGAACTCAAAGGACAAAGCTGAGGGGAAAATATTGGCATGTTTGACAGAGTTAATCCCCAAGTGGGTAAAGGCCACTCACAAGTCAATGAGATTAAATCCTAACATCTGCAAAAGGAGTAAATACTAATGTCCAAAATATTCATGAACTATTTAACCTATTTATTATTTTAATAATTCTTTATTGTTGAAACTATTACATATGTCCCGCTTTCTCCCCCACCCCATTGACCCCCTCCAGCCTGCCCCGCCCTCTGCCCCAGAGGGTCTCCGCCCAATTGTCTGTATCCATGGGCCCATGCACACAAGGTCCATGGTTGATTACCTCCCACCCACCCACCCTCCCCCATCTTCCCTCCAAAATTCTGTACTCTGTTCCATGCTTCCATGTAATTCTCTGACTTCTTAATGCTGATGTGCCCAAAATCTTAGTCCTTTATCCTCTTCTCTTACTGATTGCATTTAGCCTCATGGCTTACATACAATCTATAAACTAACAATCTCCCAGTTTATGACTCTAAGCCAAGCCTCTTCATCACTGAATACCGTGTTATATATGGTAAGCTGCCTGTCTAACTTCTCTACTTCAATGTCCAATAGGCAAATCAAAATTAGTATATTCAAAACTGAGCACCTGGTAATTTTTTCTCCTAGTCCTGTAGTCTCTTCCATCTCAGTTAATGCCAACTTCATCCTTTCAGTTACACAGGCCAAAAACCTTGAAGGCGTCCTAGATTCATTTTCTTTCACACACTCCACTACCCAAAAAAATCTGGTTCATCAGTAAATCCTGACTACTCTATTTAGCAAATATATACAGAATTCAACCATTTTCATTTCCACTGCCACCATGTCCAAGCCAATATTTCATCTGGCATTGCTAAAGTCTTATAACCACTCTATTTATTTCTACCTTTTCTCTATGCAGTCTATATTCTCAGCATCATAACCCAAAAGCAATCCTGTTAAAATTTAAATCAGATCATGTCACACCTATGCTGAAAATTTTTTTACAGTTTCTCACTCAAGAGTAAAAGAAAGTCCTTACCTATAAGGACCACACTGCCACCTTGCTGTTTCTCTGACAAACTAGGCCCCTTCTCCCACCTCAGAGCCTTTGTACTTATTATTGCCTCTTCCTGGAAAGCTTTTCCCCCAGAGACCAATGCTCCACCCAACTTTTTATTTCAGTTCCCCGTTTTATTTTCTCTCTGGGGCACTTATCAGACTAATACACCATATTTTAAACCTAGTTATCTAGCTTATCTGTCTTCCCACACTAAATATATAAATTCTGTACCTGCAAGATTTTTATGTTCTGTTCTTTAAAGATTCTAAGCACTACTATGCTTAGAAAGTAGGCACTCAAATATTTCTTAAGACTATAGAATTAAACTTGATCTGTTAGCACTTTAAATTGCAAGTGCTATGTAGGATCATTTTTACATGAGCCTATCGCTTAAAAGCTAAAACAAAGTCAACTACTCTTTTCCTATGCAAGAGGATGAGGGATTTCATTATACTCTTCTTCAAACCTTTTTTCCAGAATGGAAAAAATATATACATATATTACTGGTAAATTTATCTTCAGTTGCAACAGATATAAACTCGGGAGACTAAAACTCTAGGGATGCCTCTGGAAGAAAACAGCAATGGCTATTATCCAAAGAGCTGAAGCAAACAGCTCTAGAAGGTTTCTGAAACAGCACTGAATCCTTCACTTATTGAAGGCAGAGCCAAAGTTATTCTGAATAGTAAGGCACTGTAATATGAGGGATAAATAGTAAAACAAGAAAACAAGCAATAAAGAGTATAGTTATTGCCCAGCTGGTGTGGCTTAGTGGTTGAGCATCAATCTATGAACCAGGAGGTCGTGATTCGATTTCCAATCAGGGCAACATTCCCAGTACGGGGCACGCAGGAGGCAGCCCATCAATGATTCTCTCTCATCATTGATGTTTCTCTCTCTCTTTCTCTCTCTCTCCCTTCCTCTCTGAAATCAATAAAAATATATTTTTAAAATAGTATAGTTATTGCCATTAACACTGACCACACAACATACATTTATACCACAAAGAATCTACAACCCAGAAGGCCAATCAATAATATGAAACAGGCTGTCAATATAGCTTGCCCTAGTAATAAAGCTAGTGGTCAAATGAAAAGGAATGGGTCTCGGTAGTTATTTTAATCCCAGTATTAAAAAATAAAAAATCCTTAACCTAACCACAAGGCACATAAGTAAACTAAGAAGTTGGCAAAACAAAATACTCCAATAACTAGAGAGAACCATAAATAACCCCAAATATAATTTCTTTCAAATATAATTTTTCTTAAAAATAAAGGCAAAATGCTAATTTTAACTCTATTATATATAATCATGTTTAATTCAGTATTCGTGGTTTTTCTTGAATTTTCAGGTAAACTTATTAGTTCTAGGATATTTACACCATATTTTATACTGTAGCTTTGGGTACACCCTGGTAAAATGTATAGCACTAGACAAGCATGAGTTGATGGCAAATTAGAGTAACCCTACATTTGCAAAAATGAGGCATGAATTTAAGTTTCACAGATTATTCAAATTATAAATACCATCACCAGAAAGTACACCTAGTCTAAACCAGCTCAAGAAAAAAATTTAACAATTGCAAGAACTCATTTAGGTAATGCATATTTGAATTTTATACAATTTAGATAAGACCAAAGCAGCAACACGTGACCTTTTTAAAAAATATGTATTTTTTAATTTTTTTATTGATTTCAGAGAGGAAAGGAGAGGGAGTGAGAGATAGAAACATCAATGATGAGAGAGAATCATCAATCGGCTGCCTCCTGCACACCCCACACCAGGGATCAAGCCCGCAACCTAGGCACGTGCCCTGACCAGGAATTGAAATGTGACCTCCTGGTTCAGAGGTCGACATTCAACCACTGAGCCATGCTGGCTGGGGTGACCTTTCTTAAAACTTACCAAATTTTCCGCAGAAAGGTAGAATAGTAAAATGACCTATCATTCGGGTTCAATTATCCACATGGACCATCTTATTAGTCTATATATCCTTACCTATAACCCTTCAACCTAGAGAGTTTTAAAGTAAATTCCAGATGTCACGATATTAATATCCTTTCCTATATAATAAAAGACTAATATGCAAATCGACTGAATGGAGGAATGACCAGTCACTATGATGTGCACTCACCACCAGGCGGCAGACGCTCAACATAGGAGCTGCCCCCAGCCCGTGGGTGGCAGCGGGGCTCCCTCCATCGCCCCGCCAGTCGCCCCACAGATCAGCCCTGTTCGCAGGCCAGGCCTAGGGACCCTACCCATGTATGAATTTCATGCATCGGGCCTCTAGTTTTAATATAAGTTCTAAACTATAACCACAACATTATCACATCATAAGAAAAATTAACAATTTGTTAGTACTCAGTGATCAATTTTTCCCTTTTGCTCCATGAGCATTTTTACGATTAGTTGGTCAGAATCAGGATTCGTCCAAACAAAATCCTCACATTGTATTTGGTTAATAGGTCTCTCTTAATTTATAGATTTCCTGAGCCTTTTCTTGTCACTTATTTGTTGAAGAAATCAAGACACTTGTCCTATAGAATTTCCTTCTAGATCTTACTGATTGTATCCACTAATGGTGTCTATGAACATGTTCTTCTGTACCTTGTATTTGCTATAAATTGCTAGAGGCTTGATCAGATTCAGATTTGAATTTTTTGGCAAGAAATTTTATAGGTGGTGCCTCTGCATCACATCAAGAGGCACATGTCTGGTTTGTCCCTCTTTTTATGATCTGTGGATTCAGGTGTTGTCAGCTTTTACTTATTAGCTTTTTTATTTGTTAATGATCATTGATTGCCTAGATCTATTTTATTAGAGGTTGCAAAATGGTGATATTCTAATTCTTTGTTTCTTCATTTATTACCTGGAATCTACACTAATAAAAGAGAAACATGGTAATTAGCGTACGACCGCTACCCTTTTCATTGGCTAATCAGTGAGTATATGCAAATTAACTGTCAGCCAAGATGGCGGCCGGCAGCCAGGCACTGAAACAAGCATGAGGCTTGCTTGCTGCGGACTCCAACGTTCCCCGCCTCACTTGCCGGCCTCTCAGCTGCAACTCTAAGCAACAATGTACTATGTTGCAAATAAGAAGCTAAACAAAACCCCAGAAACCGGCTTCCATTCAGCCTGGCTCTGACCGCAACATTGTATCGATGTTTTCAGCAGCGAGGCCTCAGAGCTAAAGCTGGCCCAGAATAAAAAAAAAAAAAGAAAACAAGGAGCGGTTGGAAGCTTTAGTCACTCGCCAGCCAGAAAACGGCCCTCAGCCCCTCACCCAGACTGGCCAGGCACCCGCACCCTGATCCAGGACACCCTTTAGGGCAAACCAGCCAGCCCCTACCCATGCACCAGACCTCTATTCTATATAGTAAAAGGGTAATATGCCTCCCGGCACCGGGATCAGCGGAGCAGCGAGGCTCCCGGCACCAGGATCAGCGTGACAGGGGGCAGCGCCCAAACCCCCTGATCGCCCTGCGGCTCTGTGTGTGACAGGGGACAGGGCCACAACCTCCCTATCCACCCTGCTATGTTCGTGACAGTGGAAGGCACCCCAACCCCCTGATCAACCCTGCTCTGTGCCTGATAGGGGGGAGCTCCCCAATCTCCTGATTGCCCTGCGGCTCTGTGTGTGACAGGGGGGAGCTCCCCAACCCCCTGATCGGCCCTGCTCTGTGTGTGACAGGGTGCGGCACCCCAACCCCCGCCCCCCCCCCCCACAGGCCCTGCTCTGTGTGTGACAGGGTAGAGCCATAACCTCTCCATCGGCCCTGCCCCGAGTGTGATAGTGGTGGCGCCCCAACCTCCTGATCGGCCCTGCTCTGTGGGTGATAGAGGGTGGCGCCCCAACCCCCCTCCACGGGCCTTGCTCTGTGTGTGACAGGGTAGAGCCATAACTTCCCCATTGGCCCTGCCCCGAGTGTGACAGGGTGCAGCGCCCCAACCCCCTGATCAGCCCTGCTCTGTGTGTGACAGGGGGCGGTGCCCCAACTCCCCTATCGGCCCTACTCTGTGAGTGACAGGGGGGAGCTCCCCAACCCCCTGATCGACCCTGCTCTGTGTGTGACAGGGTACGGAGCCCCAACCCCCCTGATGGGCCCTGCTCTGTGAGTGACAGGGGGCAGCGCCCCAACCTCCCCATCAACCCTGCCTTGAGTGTGACAGGGGGCGGTGCCCCAACCCCCCCAATCAGCCCTGCTCTGAGCCTGACCAGGGGCTGCACTTAGGGATTGGGCCTGCCCTCTGCCACCTGGGAGCAGGCCTAAGCCAGCAGGTCGTTATCTCCCGAGGAGTCCCAGACTGCAAGAGGGCACAGGCCGGGCTGGGGGACCCCCCCTCCCCCTGCCCCCCCCAGTGCACAAATTTTTGTGCACCGGGCCTCTAGTACTATTATAAAAAAAAAAATCTCTTACCAACTATTTGGTTATACGGTAAAGTCTTGAAAGATAAATGCTTAATTCTTCATAGCATCTTCCAAAGATGACCATTAAGATGTTTTGTTGTTATTGCTTTATTTTAGTATTGAGAAATGCCGAAACCGGTTTGGCTCAGAGAAATCATGGATTTTAACACAGTTGGTGTGTTTTAGCTCATAATTATTGCTCTTTTTATCCACCCAAATTGTACCAGTGAGTAATTTGTCCAATGTGAACCCTGGCCAGTGATCTTTGATAGCTTTCTTGTTTTCTGGTATGACAAGATATTCTGAACATTTCCAGTTCCAGAAGAATTGATCATTTCTCTATGTCAGTGGTTCTCAACCTTGGCTGCACATTAGAATCACCTGGGAATCTTTTTAAAATCCTGATTTCTGGGCCTCATCCTCCGGAAATTCTGTTCCTTTGTTATGGGGTGAGGCTACAACATTAGTAACAAAGAAACAGAATTTCCAGAGGATGAGGCCCAGAAATCAGAATTTTAAAAAGATTCCCAGGTGATTCTAATGTGCAGCCAAGGTTGAGAACCACTGCTCTATGGAGCCCTGTTTCCCTTTAGTAAGAAAAAGTAATAAATATGTTATCATATCCTGTGGCCCATTCTCCCAAAATCTCCTATCTATCATTGTTTCCCTAATTACTCCAGTATCAATACAAAGTATACCCAACTGTCTATCCAGCTAATAGACAAAGCTACCCTTTATGGCCCAATTCTAATAAGTCTACCTTGCCACCCATAAGAGGACAATAGTGGGAGCAAAGAACAGGCAAAACTCAGGGGTGGACTATTGTAACTTTAAAACAAACAAAAAAACCTTAGGTAAAAGAAAGGATTAAACTTACCAATTTCAAACAACAAATTATGAATATACAGACAAACCAGAATTTTAAAAGAAAAAGTAATGATAGTTAAGGTGTGGGAAATACCGAATAAGTATTTTCCCTGCCTTTTGAAATTTCCTAAAATTTAAAATGCAAACAAGTTTTGCTTTATTGCCGACCGGTCTGGCTCAGTGTATAGAGCGTCGGCCTGCAGACTGAAGGGTCCCAGGTTCGATTCTGGTCAAGGGCATGTACCTTGGTTGCGGGCACATCCCCAGTGGGGGGGGGGGGGGGGGGTGCAAGAGGCAGCTGATCGATGTTTCTAACTCTCTATCCCTCTCCCTTCCTCTCTGTAAAAAATCAATAAAATATATTAAAAAAAAAAAGTTTTGCTTTATTATATGCATTTATGTACCCAAGAAATAAAAGATCAAACTTTAACTTGAAAACATAATTATCTGAAAAGTTTAAATTGGCTTTGCAAAGTAAGTTGCTTCATATGATGTCATGTTAGGCCAGAGACCCAGAAAGAACAATTAAAATGATAGCACCAGGTGGGCAGTCAGAAATACATAATGTTCATTACTTTGGGGGAAGGGGGGTAAAAGTGTTATTAGGTCTTCTCTGCTATGTTTAGCAAAAGTAATCTTCTAACAAATAATCTTTTCAACCCAAACCCCAAGCAGATTCCAATGCCTTGAAAAGTACAGATGTTGCTCAATTTGAATTGTACTTATTTAATTTTTTAAATTTATTTTTATTTATTTCAGAGAGAGAGGGAGAGATAGAAACATCAATGATGAGAGAGAATCATGGATCAGCTGCCTCCTGCACGTCCCCTACTGGGGATGGGGCCCACAACCCGGGCATGTATGTGCCTTGACCTCCTGGTTCATAGGTTGATTCTCAATCACTGAGCCACACCAGCCGGGCCTCAATTTGAATTTTAAACAGTACTGTTTCATCTTCATTTAATAATTAAAATGAAGATAAAAACTGACTTGCAAGACCTGCTTTTAATTCAACACTCCTGGCTTATTTCCAACAATTTATAAATATTTCATATGTGTTACTTTCATTGATTCCTTAAAGAGTTAAAAATTAAACATATATTATTCAATACAAACAACTACTTCTAACAAGTTATCAGCCATAAAGCCAGCAATTGAATTTATTATTTATCTTTAGTCATAGTACCAAGAGACATTTGGTACAGCATTACTTTTCCTTGAAAAACACCTCATTCAATAAATGCTTACCAACTTACTAAGACATGTTTACTCTTTTAACAGTCCTCTTTACACAATTCTCACCTTACAAGAGAAGATCCCTTGTTGATCTTCAGAGCATGAAATCAGAGACAGCTTCGGTATGAGGATCCACAAGTAAAAATAGAACAGATTCCAGAGACTCAAATTGAGAAGGTGGAGGAAGAACACAGCAAGCCTTATTTAAGAAAATAACCTATGGTTCTATTCAAAACCAAAGAATGGATTATTTCCCATAATTTGATTATGAAGTGTTAAATAATTCAAGACTGCACTTTTCAAACTAATTTTACATCAGGATTACTAATAGGGTGCTAATATCTGCTATTGATATTTCAAAAATACAGCATTCAGAATTGCTATCCAATTCCAACTTATTCTTTATAGAAATTATTACCTTTAGCCCTAACCGGTTTGGCTCAGTGGATAGAGTGTCGGCCTGCAGACTGAAGGGTCCCAGGTTCGATTCCGGTCAAGGGCATGTACATTGGTTGTGGGCACATCCCCAGTAGGGGGTGCGCAGGAGGCAGCTGATCGATGTTTCTCTCTCATCGATGTTTCTAACTTTCTATCCCTCACCCTTCCTCTCTGTAAAAAATCAATAAAAATATATTAAAAAAAGAAAAGAAATGATTACCTTTAAAATACAGAAAATATCATTTACTGACATTAATGTAACACAAATCTGAATTCTCATCATAAGTATATTCTCTACCTACTGAAAGAAGGCTTTATATGTAGTTCATTCTCCAATGAACATCAAATATTAATAATGCTGGTCAACAATAACTGTGAACATTGTATCCAGACCTAAACGGAAATAATCCTAACTCTACTGATTAGATAGCTATCTCAATTAGATACCAAATAAACTCAAATAGTTTTATGGCCCTTGAAAGTATGTAAAATACTGCAGTCTCATTTAATGGAAGTCAAGAAAGGAGGAACAGAGAAAAAGAATAAAGATGCCAGAGAAAAAGGTACTAATGAGGAAGCAAATACAATTGTAGAAATTCAAGAATAAAAAGACTGCCCAGCTGGTGTGGCTCAGTGGTTGAGCATTGACCCAGGAACTAAGAAGTCACCAGTTTGATTCCTGGTCAGGGTACATGCCTGGGGTTGTGAGCTCAATCCCCAGTAGGGGGAATGCAGGAGGCAGCCCATCAATGATGTTTCTATCTCTCTATCCTTCTCCCTTCCTCTCTCTCTCTCTAAAAATTAATAAAAATATATTTTTTAAAAAGAATAAAAAGTCTGCTTAATTCATCTAATACAGTGGTTCTCAACCTTGGCTGCACATTAGAATCACCTGGGAATCTTTTTAAAATCCTGATTTCTGGGCCTCATCCTCCAGAAATTCTGTTTCTTTGTTACTAATGTTGTGGCCTCACCCCATAACAAAGAAACAATTTCTGGAGGATGAGGCCCAGGAATCAGGATTTAAAAAAGATTCCCAGGTGATTCTAATGTGAGCCAAGGTTGAGAACCACTGATCTAATATAATCTATCAGCCATTCCCTCTATAACACCCCTTACAGAGATTTAAATTTAGCAGCTACCTTAACAGTACCACCCACTGAACATGTATTTACTGCATATATACTATCTGTCAAGTGCTAGCAATATAATATAGTAATCATTAGTACTGTTGTCAAATATTTCTGGCTTTCCCCCCTTGCAGGCACTCAAGTAAGAGATTTCTTGGCCCCCTATAGTTGGCAGACACCAGGTGATTAAAGTTGGCCCATGATTTGTAAGTGGAAGTGTCTCCATTCACTTCTAGCCAGAGAATTTAACTATTGGTTAAACAGAGCCTCCAGGAAAACATTGCCTTTCTCTGGCAAAGTTTGAGATTGTAACCGCAATGAACAGAGACTCTAACCTAGGCCAATGAGAAATAAACCTTTGTGTTTTAAGCTACTGAGATTTTAGGGTTGTGTGTGCTTTTAATCACAGAATAACCTGGTCTATTGTGACTAACACAAAAGGTGATCAACACAGCTCTTTTTCTCACAAGCTACCTATGGCTAAACTAGGTCTCCCTGACTTCATCATGCTGGCAAAGTTTTTGTGAGTGTGTTTTTTAAGACAAATACTATTATCTATTATTTTAGCAAATTTTCTGCCCAACTAACATAATGGTTATTCAATTCCTGTGATTTCTACAAACAGTACATATACTAATGTCTTCAATCAAGTGATTATTTCTTATAACGGAATCAATCAAGTTCAGGAACCCTGATACAAACCAGCAGAATATCCGTCCTGTTTAACATGAACCAATCAACCACCATTCTGGTTATATCAGTAAATGTTCAACTTTTACAAGCATCCAGTCTTTCACATGGCTACAATGAACCATTCTGACAAGTGCCTTAACACAATCACTACAAAATATTATATGACTGCATGACTGAAAAAGGAGAAAAGGAAGAGAATGGGGATTAAGAAATAGGATATTGCCTGGCCAGTGTGGCTAAGTGATTGAGCATTGACTTATGAACCAGGAGGTCATACATGGTTCAATTCCCAGACAGGGCACGTGCCTGGGTTGTGGGCTCGATCTCTAGTGTGGGGTGTGCATGAGGCAGCCGATCAATGTGTCTCTCTCATCATTGATGTTTCCATGACTTTCTCCCTCTCCCTTTCTTTCTGAAATCAATAAAAATATATATTTTTTTAAAGTTTAAAAAGAAATAGAATATTAAGAGTATATTGACAGTTAATATCAAAGGGGAAAATGCAAACACATAAAACTAATAGCTAAGTACAAAAATGATAAATGCTTTTAAGGAAAAATAAAATATTGAGTAGAATGGGTAAAAGTTCACTAAAAATATGCCAGGCCCTACTCTAGACATATTCTCAATGCCAACAACCTTGAACAACTATTTTGCAAGGGATAGGGTGTCGGAGAAGTCATTTAAGCAGCAAAAACATTTTAACTGATCCTTTACCTTAAAGGATGAGTTTATTTTACTAAGCAGAGGTGGGAAAGAGAAAGGAATGCTTCCAAATAAAAAGTGTGTTTTACATAGGAAAAGAAACACATAACAGGATAGAATTTTTTTTCCCCCAAAGGGAAATTCCTAAACACAGAGGGTTTAGGGTTGGTTTTTAGATATCTGTCTTGGGGAGAGGGAGGAGAGTGGAGTAGAGGGATTCAATTGGGGGTGGGAGAGAAACATGTCTGTAATAATTTCAATAATAAAGATAAATTAACAATAAGAAATAAATAAATATCCTATCTTGCCCCCAAGTATAAAGCACTTTACAGAGATACATAAAATACAAATATAAATTAGAAACAGATGAGAAAAAAAGAAACGAGGGAGGAACAATTAAATGGAAGCAAATATTGATAATATAAAAATGCCTTAAAAATTCTCATAGGAGACCTCTACATTCACAAGATTAACAGCCTAGAATTTCAGCTCTAATGCTTAATTTTTGATGAATGACTAGTTCACTGTAATCAAAATTTCTAGCAGCTGACATGGAAATATGATCAGAGAGTCACACAACTAAGGCCACTAAAGTTGAAAAAATTATTTTTCTGACTAAAGAGAATTACAGTTAATCTTGGTCCTCAAAAGTCTCCCATCTTTGCCCTAGCCAGTTTGGTTCAGTGGATAGAGCGTCGGACTGCGGACTGAAGGGTCCCAGGTTGATTCCGGTCAAGGACACATGCCCGGGTTTCGGGCTCGATCCCCAGTAGGGGGCGTGCAGGAGGCAGCTGATCAGTGATTCTCTCTCATCACTGATGTTTCTAACTCTCTCTCCCTCTTCCTTCCTCTCTAAAATCAATAAAAATATATTTAAAAAAAAATACCTGTGGTACATCTACACAATGTAAAAAAGAAGAAATTCTTACCATTTGCAACAGCATGGATATATAATAAGCTCACTCATTTGTGGAATATAATGAACAGCATAAACTGATGAACAAAAATAGAGCCAGAGGAAAAAAACTATTTTAGAATAGAAGTAATCTGTTATTTGCAGGTTTTTAATATTTCCTACACTTTTGTGATATTATACTATGTTGGTACAGTTTTGGTAATATAATTTAAATTTTTATTTTTTGAAATATTAATGTTTATTGCATATAAGTGGCTAATCATTTTGTATCTACTCTGGTAATAGATTTATTTTGTACATTGTAAAAAAAATTTTTAAATATATGCTTTGAAAATAAAAAAATTTAAGAAAAGTGGCATTCATAGAGTAGTGAGGCATGAGGAGGCTGCCAGTTCTAATAAAGTAGCTGCTGATTTAGTGACAGAACTTCAATAATTCGTAGAGGCCAAGGGATGTGTTCCCCAGTAAGGGTTCAATTATGAAACAGGCCTCTTCTGGAAAAAAATGCCAAAAAGACCTACATCACACAGAAGTCAGTGCCAGGACACAAGCCAAAGAAGGACAGGCTGACGTTATTGTTGTGTGGGAATACCAGTGGGAATTTTCAATTGAAGCCTTTACTCATCACCATTCTGAAAACTCGAGTTTTCAAGAAAAATAATGCCATGAAAAACAAGCTGAATGTTATGTGGAGGACAAGAGCAAAGCTTGGGTAACCAGGCAATTTTTTATTGAGTGGATTCATAAAGTGTTTGCTCCAAGTATGAAGAAATATCTTCAAGAAAAACAATTCCCACTCAGGGCATTTCCTATAATGGAAAAGGCTCCTGCCCACCCTCCAGGCTTGGAGAAGTTGGTGGAATACAGCTTCATTACCGTTAGGTCTTGCCACCTAACACAACTCCTCTCATCCAGCCCATGGGCTAGTAGGTCATTTATAATTTTAAGGAACTCTACACAAAGACACTGTTTGAGAGGTGTTTTTGAGGTGACCTTTGAAACTAACTTAACCCTCAAGGAGTTCTGGAAGGAACATTTTATAACCTCACTTGCTTGAGGATCACAGACAAAGCATGGGGTGATGTGTCTTCCAGGACCATGCAATCAGCCTAGAGCCTGGAAGAAGCTGTGGCCTGGGTCCGTTCTTTAAAGAGACTTTGAGGGCTTTGGGGATGAGCCCATGTCTACTGTGGATATTGTGTCTCTGGGCAAGTCCATGGGCTTGGACGTGGAAGATGATGATGTGGAAGAGTTGGTGGGAGACCACAACACTAAGCCTACCACGGAGGAACTCCAAGACCTTCAGAGGGAGAAACAACTACCAGTAGCAGAGGAGCTTTTTACATAGGAGGAGGAGGGAAAGGAGGATATTCCTGCTTCACTAATCAAGGAAATACTTGGGAAATGGGAAGAAATGCAAAGTTTTATTGAGAATTATCACCCTGACAAAGAAGTAGCAAACCTTACAATAAACTTGTTCAATGACAATGCAGTGTTTCACTTCAGGCAAGTGTTAAATGCAGGCAAAAACAAAGTCACAAGATAGGTTTTTAGGGACACAGAGGCCCAATGAGCCTGAAGCAAGTTCTAATGAGAAAAAAGGCAAAAGAAAGAAAGAACCCCAAAAGAACAGCTACCTGACATTTTTATGGAAGGGGTCTCCCCTTCCAAATAAAAACATCCCTCTATCCCTCCAAATCCTCCTTTCCATATTCAGTCATCAATAACTCTCAACATTTAGGGTAAGTTCTAGTGTGTATGTAAATTTACATTTACATTTCATGTCTTTTTTGTTTTTAAAGTATTTATTCACAAACTAGAGGCCCGATGCATGAATTCGTGCAAGAGTAGGTCTTCCTTCCCGCGACTGTGAGCACTGGCTTCCCTCTGGCACCTGGGACCCGGGCTTCCCTCTGGCCACAGGCAGGCACCCGGGTCACAGCCCCGGCTTTGTCTGGAAGGTCATCCAGAAGGACTTCTGGTCTAAGTAGCATATTACACTTTTATTATTATAGATTTAACCATATGTTAGACATGTACTGTATACAAGAAAGATTAAAACGGAATCATTGGGGGTCTGAAACGGATTAATTCAATTTACATTATTTTTCATGAGAAAAATGATTTAGGTTTTCAAACAAATTTCTTCTTAAACAGCCTTCCAGAACAAATTAAGTTCAAGAGCCATAGTTCCATTGTATTAGCATTGATAACAAGAATGACTTTGCCGAAACCGGTTTGGCTCAGTGGATAGTGTGTCGGCCTGCAGACTGAAAGGTCCCAGGTTTGATTCCGGTCAAGGGCATGTACCTGAGTTGCGGGCACATCCCCAGTGGGAGATGTGCAGGAGGCAGCTGATCGATGTTTCTAACTCTCTATCTCTCTCCCTTCCTCTCTGTAAAAAATCAAAAAAATATATTTAAAAAAAAAAAAAGAATGAATTTACTTGTGAAGGTCCCCTTAAAAAGGATACTATAATATAACATCTTCACAACACCCAAAATGAATTTCACAGGGCTGCTACTGACAGCATACCTCCACAGGTAGAGATAGCAATGATATCACCCAAAGCACAAGTCAGTAAAGACACCTCTATGTAGGGTTGGTACACAGGACTCTACAGTCTGAAGTTGCATTTTAAGGTACCCAAGACTATGATAATTTGTTGCAGGACAAAAGGATTAAAGAAATCAGCAGGGAGGTAACTTCAAAACCCCACGAGACTCTATGCCCTGGTCAGGTAGCTCAGTTGGTTAGAGCGGGATTCTGATACACCAAGGTTGTGGACTCCATCCCTGGTCAAGGCACATACAAGAGACAACTAATGACTGCATAAATAAATGGAACAACAAATCAATGTTTCTCTCCCTTCCTCTCTTTAAGGAGGAAAAAAAACCAACTGTGAGAATCTAAATCAGCCATGGGCAAACTACCGCCGTGGGTTTGAAATGAATAAAACTAAAAAAAAAAAAAAAAAAGACCGCACCCTTTTATGTAATGATGTTTACTTTGAATTTATATTAGTTCACACAAACACTCCATCCATGCTTTTGTTCCGGCCCTCCGGTCCAGTTTAAGAACCCATTGTGGCCCTCGAGTCAAAAAGTTTGCCCACCCCTGATCTAAATGTAGGGACAGATTCTTCCCTCCCCCTCTACAAATGCAGACAATTTTGAATACAATTTCAAGGGATTCTAGACTGTAATATCCATCCAAAACGCCCACAGGGAAGGACTGACTGCAAAGACTATTCAATCCTCAAAATATATCATTTAACCTTGGCAGAACTGAATATGGTAGCAGCAAATCTAAGACTGTATGCCCTAGCCACGGACATATTACATATATTCTATGTGGCCAATTTAGAGTAAACCTAGAGTAGAGCAGACATCCTCGAGAGCCCTAATGAAGTCTTATGACTAATGAGAAGACTATCCCAATGGATACTTAAAATGGCTAATAGCAGTCACTGACTCATGCAGCCACCCCCTCCCCCCCGCCCCAACCATTCTGGACCTGTTTTAGTTTCCGAAAATGTCCCTGTCTTTTCAAACATTTGGCTACTTCCTATTATCTTTTTCTCCTCCTACTATATCATTCTCAGATTTTAGGATAATTAAAAATTTGACTGTCTTCCTTGCTAACCTAATGTGCTTTCTATGAAAATCAATTTCTCCAATGTCTCCCCAAACCAATAGTATTTAAAGTCAGCATTCAAATATTTAACTAAAGAATGAGACTACCTCTGATGAAAATCGAATTAGCCTTAGACATTTTTTAATCTCCTAATATGCAAATTTAGCTGAAAACACTGCCAAGGCAGTTAAAACCAAATGCCACCTTGAACATTTCAAAATAATAGAGCATTCACAGAATGTCTGGATTTGAGCAGTGTTACTTTCTGCTTTACTCTCCAACTCCAGCTATGTGTTAAAATGTGCACCCAGGAACTGAAAGAAGCAACTTATAATTAAACCTTGAAAGGAACTGTGGGCCGCTAGGCTGCAGTGGGCACAGGGGCGGGTCTCGGCCCATCCTCCAAGCCCCCACCCAGCCCCTCCCACTTGCAGGCCCCAGTCCCGTCAGCTGGCAGGCCTGCTCCCACGTGCTGATGGCACCACCCCCGCTCGCACCTGAAGGAACCGAGCAATTGGGACCGGACCAATGCGGACCAGTGCCAACAGCGGGTGCGTGCGGCGGCTGCTGCCCCAATCGCCCCTCAGGGGCAGGGGGAGGTGGAGAAGCCCTCAGGGGCAATCAGGGCCAGCAGCTGCCACTCACACCTGCTGACAGCACCACTGAGCCAAACCAGCCAGGGCAGTAAAAACACTAAAGTTTATAGTTTTCCACGTACAGATCTGCTTTGTCAAATTTAAATGTATTCCTATGTATTTCATGTTTTTTAAATGCTGTTGTAAATTATATACTTTACGTTATTTTCCAATTATTTATTGTGTGTGTGTGCATACACACACCCTATCTAATAAAGAGGAAATATGCTAATTGACCCTCACACCATTGCAAAGATGGCAGTGCCCACAGCCAATGAGGGGATATGCTAATTGACTGCCACACCCTCAAAGATGGCAGCACCCACAGCCACAAGATGGCCGGCAGAGGAGGGCAGTTGTGGGTAATCAAGCCAGCAGGGGAGGGCAGTTAGGGGAGACCAGGCAAGCAGGGGAGGGTAGTTGG
Source organism: Myotis yumanensis (assembly GCF_028538775.1). Lineage (NCBI taxonomy): Eukaryota > Metazoa > Chordata > Mammalia > Chiroptera > Vespertilionidae > Myotis > Myotis yumanensis. The sequence continues at coordinate 16,251,969 of NW_027223767.1, read as the reverse complement.
GGATGACCAGGCCTGCAGGGGAGGGTAGTTAGGGGCAATCAGGCTGGCAGGGGAGTGCAGTTGGGGGCGATCGGGCCAGTAGGGGAGCAGTTAGGCATCGATCAGGCTGGCAGGGGAGTGGTTAGGGGGTGATTAGGCTGGCAGGCAGAAGCGGTTAGGGACAATCAGGCAGGCAGGCAAGCGGTTGGGAGCCAGCAGTCCCAAATTGTGAGAGGGATGTCTGACTGCTGGTTTAGGCCCGATACTGTGGGATTAGGCCTAAACCTGCAGTCGGACATCCTCCAAGGGGTCCCAGATTGGAGGGGGTGAAGGCTGGGCTGGGCTGAGGAACACCCCCCACCTGCCCATAAATTTCATGCACTGGGCCTCTAGTGTGAGTGTGTACATACATACATAATTTATCTTTGTGTTTTGATCCTGTATTATTCAGCCTTGATAAACTGGGCTATTAGATCTAGTAGCTTTTTCACATTTTCCTTAGAATTTTCTACATACACAATTATGGTCTGCAAAAACACAATATTACTGCTTCAATCTGTGGCCTTTTATTTTATTATGCTGGATATGATATGCACAGAACTGGTGTAGTGATTTCTTCTTGACTCATCTTTGTGAATCTGGATCATGGTGCTGTATTCTGTTCTTGAATTCTTAGCTTTTAAGGCTCCTGGGGGGTCAGTTCCATATTTCTCTGGTTGCTATACTGGAGATTTTTCTCCTTAAATCATTCTTTTAGCCCTTCCAATATTTTTGTAAGCACCTAATTTCTCTGTAATTCTTTCTCACGAGTTAGAAGGTTTATACTACATGATTTCAAGACTTACTATACAGCAATAGCTATGATATTGGCATAGAGGTGGACATACAGAGTATCCAAGGAAACATACACAGGTTGGTTAACAGATTTTTCAACGGAAGTTCCATGGTGATTCAATAGGAATAGGATAGTGTTTTCAACAAATGATTTGGAACAACAGATTTAATATACTACAACAGAGATCAACCTTAAAAACATGCTAAGTAGAAGAAGCCATACACAAAAGAACATATGCTATATTATTTCATTTATATTAAATGTCCAGAGAAGATAATTTCATAGGAACAAAAAGTAGATTTATAGTTGCCTGGATGTGAGGCTAAGAAAGAGGAGTGACTACTAATGGGCACAAGATTTCTTTCTAAAGTGATGGGAGTGTTCTAAAATTACATTGTGCTGATGGTTGAACAACTCTAAACATATCAAACTGTAGTGTAAAATGAGTAGATTTTATGGTATGCACATTAAAACTCAGTAAATGTGTTATTAAAAACAGACTTCTATGGGAGAGACTAAGTTCTTGGAAATTAGATATACAATTACTAAAATGAAAATTTGAATGGCCAGTCTAAATAACAAAACATGCATGGTTGAAGACCAAGTCACTAATATGAAAAAAAAAAGGGGGGGGGGGGGGAATATCCACAATATAGTAACAAAAGACAGAAAATAGACAATATGAAAATTAAAAGGCAAAGAAATGAGATTAAAAAGTTCAAACACCTGACCTAGCTGGTTTGGCTCAATGGACAGAGCGTCGGCCTGTGAACTGAAGGGTCCCAGGTTCGATTCCGGCCAAGGGCGCATGCCTTGGTTGCGGGCTCGATCCTCAGTGGGGGGGCATGCAGGAGGCAGCCAATCAATGATTCTCTTCTCATCATTGAAGTTTCTATCTCTCTCCCCGTCTCCCATCCTTTCTAAAATCATGCTAAGTGAAAATATATTTAAGAAAAAAAAAAGTTCAAACACCTGACTAGTAAAGGTTCCAAAGATAATGTAGAGGACAACAAAAAAATAATAAATAGAAACTTCTGAGCTCAAAACAGACTGAAGCCTTCAGCAGTCAAAGAGCCCATTAGAGCCTGACTGGTAAGTCTAAATGGTTAGAGCCTCAGCTGGTGCACCAAAGGGTCTTGGGTTTGATTTCCAGTCAAGGGCATATACCTGGGTTGTGGGTTTGCTCCCCAGTCCCCAATGGGGAGCATGCAGGAGACAACCATTCAATGTGTCTCTCTCACATTGATGTTTTTCTCTCTCTCTCTCTCCTTTCCTCCTTCCCTTCCTCTCTCTCTCTCTGAAAAACAATGGAAAAAATATCCTCAGGTGAGGATTAACAATAAAAATAAATAAAAGAGCCCAATAAGAATCTAAAATAATGAATGAGCCCTACCTGGTTTGGTTCAGTGTATAGAGCATCAGCCTACGGACTGAAGGGTCCTGGGTTTGATTCCAGTCAAGGGCACATGCCTGGGTTGCTGGCTCAATCCCCAGTAGAGGGCATGCAGAAAGCAGCCAATCCATGATCCTCTCTCATCGTTGATGTTTCTATCTCTCCCTCCCTTCCCCTTCCTCTCTGAAATCAATAAATGTGTGTGTGTGTGTGTGTGTATGTATATATATATATATATATATATATATATATATATATATATATTTTTTTTTTTTTTTTTTTTTTTTTTTTTTAAAGAATCTAGCCCTAGCCAGTTTGGCTTGGTGGATAGAGCGTTGGCCTGCGGACTGAAGGGTCCCAGGTTCGATTCCGGTCAAGGACATATGCCTAGGTTGCGGGCTCAATCCCCAGTGGGGGCATGCAGGAAGCAGCCAATCAATGATTATCATCATTGATGTTTCTATCTCTCTTTCCCTTTTCCTTCCTCTCCAAAATCAATAAAAGTATATATTTTTTTAAAAAGCTCTGAAAAAAAAAAAGAATCTAAAACAATGAATAAAAAAAGTTACACTTAAGACACAACATGGGTAAAAATTTACAACTCCAAGTATACAGAAAATCCTTTAGAACTTCAAAAAAGCATCTACACAGAAACAAAATTATACTGATAGGAGTCATTCCTTTTTTAAAAAAATGTTTTTATCAATCTTTAGAAAGGAAATGAGAGGGATAGAAAGATAGAAGCATCAATGAATGAGAAACATCATCAATAGGCTGCCTCCTGCATGCCTCCCCCTCCACACTGGGGATCAAGCCCCCAACCCGGGCATGGGCCTTGACCAGGAATCAAACCAGTGACCTCTTGGTTTATGGGTCGATGCTTGACCACTGAGCAACCCTTGCTGGGCTGACATGAGTCATTCTTCATCACTGTCTTCTCATTGAGAAAATTCTGGACAAAGGAATAACGTAACAATGGAAAAATGACATCAAAGTTCCATGGGAAAATATTTTTAACCCAGAATTCAATTTCCAGAAAACCAAATGATCAAATCTGAGGACAAAATTGAGGCATTTTTCGCCAAAACCGGTTTGGTTCAGTGGATAGAGCGTCAGCCTGCGGACTGAAAGGTCCCAGGTTCGATTCCGGTCAAGGGCATGTACCTAGCTTGCGGGCACATCCCCAGTAGGAGATGTGCAGGAGGCAGCTGGTCGATGTTTCTCTCTCATCGATGTTTCTAACTCTCTATCTCTCTCCCTTCCTCTCTGTAAAAAATCAATAAAAAATATATTTAAAAAAAAAAAAATTGAGGCATTTTTCAATATGCAGACTCAAAATTTACCACCCACATATCTTTATAAGAGTTAAGAAATACTAGAAGAAGACAACATAGGGTAGGAGAGAAGTGATAGTTGAGTATAAGCCATAATAACTAAGTGAAGATAGAAAGAAAATTTTGAGGCTTACAGATTTTTCTTCAATAGGAAAAGTTTCAATGATGAGAATTACAGCCCCTTGTTAGTACCAAAATCATTACAGGCAGTCCTCAAGTTATGACGTACGTTGTTTCATGATTTTGTTTCATGGTTACGTCGCCATCTCCCATTTATTTATAAATAAATAAAAAGTTCCGTCATTTCAACATATGTACATTTGTGCTTTATGTTTTTTATTATTTATTTACCACAAGTAAAGATCAGGAATTGTTATTTTTCTTTTAAATTTTTTTTTACTGTTTCACTTCATCACTGCTGTGTATGTGCTCCATGTGAGTGACGTAGGTGGGTTCTGACTTAACGGCGAAAATCGCATTACATCACGCTGTAGGAACGGATCTCCGACGTAACCCGAGGACCTACTGTATATAAAAGGCTAATATGCTAAGTGTTACTCCTACTGTCTGACCAACAGGGGGCAGACGCTCAATGCAGGAGCTGCTGAGCTGCAGTGACTTGGCAGCAGCGGTTCTCGGGTGACACACCCCAAAACCAGAGAGGAGGGAGCCCAATTCCTCGCGGGGCCACGTGATTCCACCTTCGGCCATGGGTTATGTTGTTGCTGGGGCACTGTTGGCCCTGAACCTGGTTTACTACACACGTGCATTTGCGTTCTACTCCCTGTACAACAGCAACTTTACAGAGTGCCCTCTCGCACTCCGGAACCCCTCAGGGGATGTTAGACTGCCAGTTTCGGCCCGATCCCCACAGGCCAGGCCAAGGGACCCCACCTGCCGGAGGGACCCCACTCACTCCACAGATGCCCTTCAAGCCCTGGCTTCACCCCAGGTGCAGCCAGCCAGGGAGAGACCAAAGGAGAAGGTTGGCTCCTCCTCGCCCAGTCCCACTCCACTGGCCACTTTTTTTTTTTTTGCCTTCTTGAGTTTAAATTTTATTTTACAAAAAGAGAAATAAAGAAAACTGATAGGCAATTATACTCACAATTGTTCTGTTTGCTTTTTTTAAAAAGTGACATGAAACACAAGTAAAAATAAATGTCATAGAAACAGCCAGTTGCCCAGTTTCTGGAGAAGGAGGACTTGCCCTGCAAAAGGAGGGAAGCCAATGACTACACTGGTAGAGCAGCAGCCACAGGTGCTCCTCAAAGCCAGGTGCAATCCCAGGCCTCAGGGGGCGTCCTGAGGAAAGAAGACAGAAAACCAAAGCCAGGTACCAGGTCCTCGGAGCCCCAAACCTCCCCCACCCGCTCCTGGCAGCAATGTGGCCTTAGTGGTTATTCACTGTGATCCCCTCAACCCACCTGGACCTCCTTTCCCTGACCCCTTTGGAGAGGGTACAGGAAAAAAACAGTCTTGAGCGGGCTAAGGGGATTCTTCTGGTGAGTCCCCAGCCCACCCTGAATAACACAACCAGACAAGTCAGTTTACGCTCATGTGCACACACACTCACAGTCACACACACGCACGCACACACGCACATACACACCTGGGCTGAGCTCTCTTCCAGAGGAGGGTCCTGGATCAGGTCATAGTATGAGGTCCCCCCTCTTCTGATATCACCCCAATAGTGGTAACAGAAAGTACCCAAATCTCTCCCAGCCTCTGCCCCAAAGACTCTGCAGCCTGCCTGGCTACCTCTCCCGGATTCAGATGCACTTATTCCTAGGTCACATAGGCCCAAGAGAGGAGAGAGGCAGACTCAGTCCCTGATGGGCAAAGAAGTTGGACATCACCTGCTCAGAAAGTTCACTGTAAGAGTTGGGTATTCAAAAAAGGCCCAGGGCCAAGCTAGTGGCACAGACAGACATTTAGGGGTAACAATGGAATACACAGGGCAGAAGAGAAGCGCCAGTAGGAGGGGAATGGATAGGGAAGGTGATGGATGGAAAGCGAAGCACTCTCAGACAGGCCTTGAGGGGCAGGTTCCTGGGAACAGTGAGCAGAGGGCCAGAAAGTCTCCTGGGGTCCATTAGGGAAAGGAGCTCCTCTCTCAGGAGTTTTGGTGGCAAAAGAGCCACTTAGCTGGGTGTACAGGATGCCATGGTTTGGAAGGGAGACTTATCTTCTGAAGAATCACAGGGAACTGGGAAACACAAGGAAGGGGTCATGGCCAGGAACACTAGGAACAAGGAATGTAAAGCCCCCAAACTTTCCACATGGGATGAGCACTCAGTTCCGGAGCAAGGCCAGGCTTCCGCCGGCCACTTCTAATTAATTTCCTTTCAATGTGCACAAATCCATGCACCGAGTCACTAGTGCTATATAATAGAAGCATAGTATGCAAATTGTCCCCTCGACTGGGAGTTTGTCCAGGAGTGTGATCGGGGCAGGGCCGGCTGGGAGTACACGGCAGGCAGCCAGCAGCTGCTAGGGACACTACCAGTGCACAAATTTCATGCACTGGGCCTCTACTTCATTATAAAAGGCTAGGCCCTGGTCAGTGTGGCTCAGTTGGTTGAGTGTTGTCCTGTACATGGAAAGGTTGCCAGTTTGATTCCCAGTCAGGGCACATTCCCAGGTTTCAGGTTGGATCCTGGTCAGGGTGCGTATGGGAGGAAACAGATCAATGACTCTCTCTTGCACAGATGTTTCTCTGTCTCCCCCCTGTCTCCCTCTCCCTCTCTTTTCCTCTCTCTAAAAATCAATAAAACATATTTTTTTAAAAAGACTAATGTAGAAAGTATGTTTCAGCCTGAAGTAGCTTACAGAAAATTAAACTACTGTTACTTATAAAAAACTAAATTTCATTGTATTTCAAAAATATTCACTAAACAAAAATTATAACTTAAAATCACCTATTCCTGCCCAGCCAGGTGTAGCTCAGCAGTTGAGCCTCAACCCAGGAAACAAGAGGTCACCAGGTCAGGGCATGATCCCCAATAGGGAGCATGCAGGAGGCAGCCAATCAATGACTCTCTGTCATCATTGATGTTTCTATCTCTCACTCCCTCTCCCTTCCTCTCTGAAATCAATAAATATGTGGGGCACGGTTACAGTGTTTTGGCCAGGACCAAGCTTCGGACTAATGAAAGGACAGGGTCCTCTCATTGCCACGTGCAAGTCCCAGCACAATTATAGCCAACGGCTGTGGTTGTAAGCTTGAACCTATGGTCCAAACACGTAACCCCACGTGCCTTGTGATAGAGTTCGGGTGCGTGTAGTTGAGTGAGGTTGAAACTCACGAGAATGCTGTAAACAACGTGATCACACCCCTACTTTGCCTCATGGCATCTGCAATAAAATAAAGACACGGCTTGTGGGCGATTTCGTTGTCTCATCAGGGAGGCAGTGTCCCCACCGAGACCCAGCTATTAGTCTCTTGTCTGTCTTTCCTTAATCCTTTCACCCTCCCCACTCGGGATCACCCTTGGTCGTGTTGGCATGGCACATAAATATATATATATTTTAAATCATCGCCGAAACCGGTCTGGCTCAGTGGATAAAGCGTCGGCCTGCGGACTGAAGGGTCCCAGGTTCGATTCCGGTCAAGGGCAAGTACCTGGGTTGCGGGGACATCCCCAGTAGGAGATGTGCAGGAGGCAGCTGATTGATGTTTCTCTCTCATCGATGTTTCTAACTCTCTATCCCTCTACCTTCCTCTCTGTAAAAAATCAATAAAATATATTTAAAAAAAACAACTCTTGTTAAAAATAAATAAATAAAATAAAATAAATCATCTACTCCCTAATGTTAAGAAAGTTCACTTATTCATTAAAAAGTTGAGACTTCCTTCCAGCTTTACTGAGATATAAATGGCATATAACATTGTGTACATTTAAGATGTGCAACATAATGATTTGATATATGTATATATTACAAAAATAAGACTATTTTAGATTCTGTAACACAACATAACAGATGCATAATTCTTATTTTGTTGTGTTAATCCTCACCCAAGGATATTTTTACCACTGATTTTTATAAAGGGACATATCAATGGTGCACCCCGACTGGGGCCAGAGTTCAAACCTGCAACCCAGGTATGTGCCCTAGACCTGAATTGAACCCGACACCCTTTGGTACAAGGGCCAATGCTCTAACCACTGATCCAAACCGGCCAGGGCAGATACATAATTCTTTGATGCTCCCTCTACTACAAGGATTGTAAATCATCCTACACCCACCCTCAACCAAAATGTTTCATCTATGCATTTTTTCTGACAATATATTTAGTACAATATGTAGTAACTGCATTCTTTCTATAATACTGTAATGATTTCTGGATATAAAAATTCCCAAACTCTGTTAAAGCAATTAGTAGTTTGATGCAATGTAAATTTACTTTTAGACTTTTCTTCCATTTCTAAATATGTGGGTCAATAATTATTAGCATTAAGATTATTAATAATTAGCCCAGCCAGGTAGCTCAGTTGGTTGGAGCAGTGTCCCCAATACACTGAAGGGTGGGTTCAATCCCCATCAGAGCAAATACAAGAATCAACCAATGAATGCATAAATAAGTGGAATAGCAAACCAATGTTTCTCTATCTCTAAAATCAGTAACTATATCTAAACTTTAACTTAAAAAAAAAGGTTATTAATATTTGGCTCGTCACCCAGAATCTTCTATCACTAGGATGTCCCTGTCAATAATCAATTACTCTATTTCTGCTTGTTTAAGATTGTTAATGGAGTTGTTTGTCAGAGTGCCAATATATTCTAGAAGGTCCAATAAAAAATATCAAATCATTCTAACTCCTCTTTTAAGAGTATTCTTTCAATATCCTATGAACACCAGGAGAGCTAATAAAACATAGCACATCACAAACTCTAGGAACTGGGGCTACCTGCAGGTCATCCCGATTGGGTACCTATTATTACAGCATAGCTCAGAACACCTGCTTCACAGCCACCCAAAGCGCTGCTATAAAAATTAGGTTTTCTTGGGCCCCATCAAGACATGTAGACTGTGGAGATAAGGCCAGGAATCTGTATTTTTAACAAACTCCCAATGACTTTATTGCACATTATATCTAAGAACATACATGACTCACTAATCAAAACAACCTACTTATAAAAAAAATAAAAATAAAAATAAACCTATTTATATGGGTAGCCAAGGAGATAAAAATTAGGGAATTTTCCAGATTATTAATATATGCAATCAAAATTTCTAAGTAAAAGATGCTCAATTATTTCATTGTATTGCATAAACAGATTCTTCCTAGTTCTAGAATGACAGGTGCCTGTGAGAACTACTGAAAACAATGTTATCAATGTTAAAAAAAAAAACAAAAACACTTGGCCCTAACCCCTTTGGCTCTATCGGTTTGGCTCAGTGGATAGAGCGTCGGCCTGCGGACTGAAGGGTCCCAGGTTCGATTCCGGTCAAGGGCATGTACCTTGGTTGCGGGCACATCCCCAGTAGTAGGTGTGCAGGAGGCAGCTGATCAATGTCTCTCTCCCATTGATGTTTCTCTCTATCCCTCTCCCTTCCTCTCTGTAAAAAATCAATAAAATATATTTTAAAAACAAAACACATAAAAAAAACCTTCAAGTAATCTTTAAAAAAAACACAAAACACCACCTTTTATTCCTTATAAATGCTTGTCATATAGTAAAATTTAGTATGTCTAGAGTAGGAAATAAGTCCAGTCAGCCCCAATATTTTTCCTCAGAATTAACTGCGAAAACCAAGAAGCTTACTGCTTGCCCTGACCGGTTTGGCTTTGGATGGAGCGTCAGGCTGCTGACTGAAGGGTCCTGGGTTCGATTCCGGTCAGGGGCATGTACCTTGGTTGCAGGCACATCCCCAGTGGGGGGTGTGCAGGAGGCAGCTGATCAATGTTTCTAACTCTCTATCCCCCTTCCTTCCTCTCTGTAAAAAACAGATAAAATATATGGGGGGGGGGGGGGGGGGGCGCGAAGCTTAGTGCTTTCAGTCTATGACATTAAATTCAAAGATATTTTCCTTGATTCTGCAGAATGTTGGTCTTAAGTTGACAAGAGCTAACATATCTTTTTATGATTACCTCTAGAATATCACTTAAATTTTAATGCATATTATTTTAATGCAGTAAGTTTTATTAAGATGAGAATGTTTTCTCATTTTTTAAGTTACTGGATAGATTAACTTTGTTTTGGGTTTCTTGTTTTGTTTTATTTTTAAATATATTTTTATTGATTTCAGAGAGGAAGGGAGAGGGAGATAGAAACATCAATGATGAGAATTATTGATGGGCTGCCTCCTCTACACCCCCTACTTGGGATCAAACCCTGAAGGGGAATCAACCATGCATAGACTTCTGGTTCATTGGCCTATGCTCAACTACTGAGAAACACCAGCTTTGAATATTTAAATGTATAAAACCCTACTGTGTTATTAATTACTAGAAGCCCGATGCACGAAATTGGTGCGAGAATAGGCCTTCCTGCCCTAGCTGATTTGGCTCAGTGGATGGGTCCTGGGTTCAATTCTGGTCAAGGGCACATGCCTGGGTTGTGGGCTTGATCCCCACTAGGGGGCGTGCAGGAGGCAGCCGATCAATGATTCTCTCTCATCTTTGATGTTTCTATCTCTCTCCCTCTCCCTTCCTCTCTGAAATCAGTAGATATATTTTTTTTTAAAAAAGAGTAGGCCTTCCTTCCCCCAGCTGTCAGCACCGACTTCCCTCTGGCACCTGGCACCTGGGCTTTCCTTGCAGCCCAGGCAAAGCCGAAAGGTCATCCAGCCTAATTAGCATATTATGCTTTTATTATTATAGAAGATTCCCTGGGAGGCAATACTGCCAATTAAAATCATCAAAGTCTCACCCTAGCCAGTTTGGCTCAGTGGATAGTGTCGGACTACGGACCAAAGAGTCCCGGGTTCGATTCTGATTAGGGCGCATGCAGGAAGCAACCATCAATGTGTTCCTCTCACATTTTCTGTCTTTCCCTCTCTCTTCCACTTTCTCTAGAAATCAATGGAAAAATATCCTCAGGTGAGGATTAAAAAATAATTTTAAAATGAAAAAAAAACAACACAAAAATAAGAGAAACTTTGTAAAAAATACAAATAAAAAAATCAAAGTTTCTCAAATAAGAAGGTCCTGAATATGAATCTAGAAGCACCACTTAGTACCTGTGTAATCTCGGGGAAGTTACTTAAGCTCTCTAAGCCTCTATTCCTTATTGGGAAGATAAAATAATACATGTAAAGCACTCAGCTCCTAGTATCTATCTGTCAGTCCTCAGTAAACATTAGCCCATTAACATATATAGAAGAATCTCTCTGAAAAGACAAGACACACAAGAAATTATCCATGATAGTTGTTTCCAAACAAAGAATTGGAGGTCAGGATGGAAAGACTATACCTTCTTGTACTCTTTGTATTTTTATCCAGTGCTTATAATAACTTTTAAAAAATGCTTAAAAATTTATCTCTTGTGCTGTGGGATTTCTTAGTGTTTAGCATAATGCACTGCCAAAGCTAGACTGCCACTGCAGAATTCGCAAAGGAATAAAGTCATAGTCCAATAATATCCACAAAGAAATACACAACCTATCTGATTTCAGGAATCTGTAAGGTGTTCTTATTCCTTTACAATAGCCAAATGGTCTTAACTAAAACACCTTAAACCAGTAATTTCTCAGTCCGGGATCATTCTGTCCCTTGGGGGATACTTGGCAACATTTTTGTCTGTCACAACTGAGGGGGTGTACTACTGGCATCTAGTGGATGGAGGCCAAGAATGTTGCTGAACATTCTATCATGCAAGTATAGAACCACACAACAATCCACCCAAAAAGTCAGTAGAGCTGAGGTAAGAAACTGCAACCCAAGGAATCATTCTGTTCAACTCTTAAAGTAACTAGGTTCTTCATTAAAGTTACCTACAAAACACACAATAAATTCTCCCCTTAAGTAATGAAATAAAATCCTATATAAGGACTAGCAGACTACGGGCTCAATAAATGTAACCATTGTTGGCCACTGCTGTTAGTTTCTGAAATTCTAGCAGCTAGAATGGCTTACAGGTTTGTGTGTCTACTAAATTCAATACATTTCAAGATTTCTAAAGTACTTCTTATAATGCCTTCCAAAAGTGCAGGCTAAAAGATTTCAAGAGATTACAGATTACCATTCTTTCCTGTTTTTAAATATCTGAAGAACCACAAAGTTCAAACAATGTAGTACCAAAATACAACAGGACCTTTATTTTAGTATGTACTTATAAACTCTTTCCAATAAACTTGATATTTTTAATTTCACCACACCTTGGCTTCTATTTTATACATTGAGCATGTTAATTAAAATCCATCAAAAATGTAAGAAATTAAGAATAGTCCATTGACTCTGATGAAGGCAAAAAAGCCCTAACCAGTTTGCTCAGTGGATAGAGCATCGGCCTGCGGACTGAAGGGTCCCAGGTTCGAAACCGAACAAGGTTGTGTATCTCAGCTGCAGGCTCAATCCCCAGTGGGGGCCGTGCAGGAGGAAGCCCATCAATGATTTTATCTCTCTCCCTCTCCCTTCCTCTCTGAAATCAACAAAAATATATATTAAATAGTCAATAAATGCGTATTTTAAAAAAAGCAGCTAAGTTAACTTTATAATGAGGCCTGAAAATTACAAACTAAATTATCCTCTCCTCTGATCTTAAAGAATATTTTAGTGTGCCTTACCAAAATGTCAGCCATTAATAAAGACCTTTAGAAAATGTTTTATCAATATGTGGGATTAATCTTGTCAAAAAAGAGTACTCAACTGAACCAGTGGCTATCAAAATCTATAGCTAATTCATAAATGGGTAGGAAATAACTTGTAACACTGCTACTGCCTAACACTCTTATTAGCCTAACTTTCTTATTAACTATGTAACTCTTTTATACCTTTTTAAGTGTATCTTTCTCATTATATAAGAGTTGAGTAGTATTTTAATACTAATGTAGTATTTCCATATTGCTTAATAATCCACTACATCACAAAAACTTATTCTGATTAAAGAATTTTTAGGGAGATTCCTTCATCCAAAAAAACAAAAACAAAAAATTACACAGAAAAATAAGGTGTTTGAAAATATAAGATGCAATGAGGTTATTATTCTTTCACTATTTTTCCAGATGAACATAGGTATCAAATACTTCTCCACTCACTTCAAGTCACTCCCCTTGGGCACCTAGAACTTTAATCCTTGCCCAAACCTGCTTGCTCATACTCTAATAATAAACCTAATTATACAATCTGTAACAGCCCCTGACAACCTTTTTCTACGAAGCCATAAAGGTGATTTAACCTCAAACTCTCAAACCTAACTCAAAAACAGATGTCTTCAGTCCAACCTTCGGCTTCTGCCGAGGGCTACGGGCTGCAGAGCGGGGAGGTAAAAATTCGCCTGGACTGAAAAGGGCACACGCTGGGCGCTGGGCAGCAGGAGTAACTGCTGGCTCATTTCTCTTTAAATCTGGCAGCACGTGGGGCGGCATTGTGAAGCCTCCAGCCCGCCTCCCCCCTGACACTCGGCACACGTACACCTCCAGCGCGCATGCTCCGCTCAGACAGTCCTAGCAGAGTCGGAGCCAACCCCCTAAAAAGTCAACCTGGAAGCCGCAAACGGCCGGAGGCCGGGACAATGGGGGAGGGGGGCGCAGGCACCTCTGGGAAGGCACAGCCGGCCGCCTCCCCAGCCGGAGCCCGCGGGCCGCAGTCCGGCGGTCGCACGGGCCTGCGCAGGGGCCAGAACCGCTCCGAGCACAAAGCCAGCCCCGCGCCGGCCAGCGAGCGGCTCGCGCTCGGCCAGCCCCTACCCTCCCCCCGCCGGCGGCGCAGCGGAGCCCGTGCCAGGCGGAGGCAGGCGAGGCGCGTCCCGCACCCCGCCAGGTTCTCAGACCCCGCGCGCCCGCGTCGAGGCCGCGGCTGCCAGCGCTTTGTTATCCGCCCCAACTCCGCGGCGCCGGCGCTGCCCGGGCAGAAGTTTTGCGCGCCTCACCTATCCGGCCGGGGGCCAGTTCCTTCGCCTACTCTCGCCACCCGCCGCCCGCCCGCCGCTCCGACACCCGAGCCAGGGACTCGCGGCGGGGCGGGCCCAGACGCTCCTTCCCGCCCCCCCCCAGGGTCCGGCGTCCTCCGCAGCACCTGAGCCCGCGACCCGCCCCTGGGAGGGTGGGTCTGGGCTGGGGATCCACAGCCCCTCCCCCGCAACGTCCCACCCAGCCGTGGGGGAGGGGGCCGCCTCCCTCCTCTCCAGGCCCCGTCCCAGCGCAGAGGCTGGGGCGCGTCCCCGCCCCCAACACCCTCCGAAAGCCGGGGAAGAAGTGCCCGCCCTCCCACCCGGCCGGCCGGGACCGGCGCCTCGGGCTCCCCACCCTCGCGAGCCGGCACCCGGCCTCGCCAGCGGCTGCCGCTCCCCTCAGCCGTCCGGCCGCCGGCCCGGGAGGAGAGGCAAGGAGGAGGGAAGCCGCAGCGCTCGCCACGATCGCGGCCCGCCCGCCCGCTCACTCACCTGCCAGCTGTCTTCGCAGTAGCAGTGCCGACTGCAGCTCCGTCATCCTCCCGCCTAGGGCCCGGGCTGGCGCCGGGGCGTGCGAGGGGCCAGGGGCAGGCTCGGAGGCGGCCGGAGCTGGGTGCGTTGCGGAAACCGGGCCCCACGGCGGGAGCGCCGGAGCCAAGGGAGGCCGGCCTGGGGCGGCGGGAGCGGCGCCTCGCTGCCGGTGCGAGTCCGCCCGGTTCGGCGCTCCTCACAGCCTCACGCCCGGAAGGGGAGGGTGCCCGGGCCGCCGCGGCGCGCGCTGGGATTCCGCTCGCCTGCTTCCCTCCTCCAGCCCGCGGGTCGGCCCCACCGGTGCCTTCCCCCGCTACAGCCTCACTGCGCGCAGGGCCGCTCCGCGCAGGCGCGCTGGGGCTGCCGACTGGGGCTCGGCCGGCCCGAGAGCCCTGCCCCCGTGCCTCCCGGCCCCGCCTCTCGCCGGGGCCCCGCCCCTGACGCGCGTTCGCCGGGTCGCCGCCATCTTGGGAAGGTCGACGCCCGGCCTCCTGCCGAGGCCTCAGGCGGCGGACGCCATGACAAAGAGGTCATGGAGGGTCAAGACAGCGCCTGGGGTTGAAGCAGGTGCTGTGGGAGCAGAGGGACCAGAGGAAATGGTTTTGTGTCCAGCGACCAGGTAACTCCCCGCGTGGTGTGCGCATCAGTCATTGTGAGAGCCGAGTTTAGGACTGGAGAGCCCCGTTTTAAGCAGACCCCCCAAACAGACTTACCATGTTGATAATTCACTTTACTACAGAAAGAACGCGCAAAGATTCCTGAAATAAGCAAAATATTTTGCACCTTATAGTACGAAACGTCTAAACATCATTAAAAATAATCTCTATTGCCCTACCAGTGGTTCTCAACCTTCTGGCCCTTTAAATACAGTTATGACCCTCAACCATAAAATTATTTTCGTTGCTACTTCATAACTGTAATGTTGCTACTGTGATGAATCGTAATGTAAATATCTGATATGCAGGATGGTCTTAGGCGACCCCTGTGAAAGGGTCGTTCGACCGGCAAAGGGGTCGCGACCCACAGGTTGAGAACCGCTGCAACCGGTTTGGCCCAGTGGATAGAGCCTCAGCCTGTGGTCTGAAGGGTCCCGGTTCGATTCCCGTCAAGGGCATGTACCTCGGTTCCTGGCACATCCCCAGTGGGGCGTGTGTAGGAAGCAGCTGATCGATGTTTCTCTCCCTCTCCCTTCCACTCTGTAAAAAAATCAATAAAATATATTTTAAAAAAATAATCATAGCCAGAACCGGTTTGGCTCAGTGGATAGAGCTTCGGCCTTTGGACTGAAAGGTCCCTGGTTCGGTTCCGGTCAAGGGCATGTACCTGGGTTTCGGGCACATCCCCAGTAGGGCCTGTGCGGGAGGCAGCTGATCGATGTTTCTCTCTCATCGATGTTTCTAGCTCTCTATCTCTCTCCCTTCCTCTCTGTAAAAAATCAATAAAATATATTTTTTTTTTTTAAATCATAATCTCTATGAGTAAAGGGAGTTGATATCAGCAAAATCTAATATACCCAATTCAAAATGTCATTCAGAAATGCATCTACTGTGTAAAATCAAAGTATGGGACCTGGGGTTTGGAAAAAGAATCTTTACTCCCCTCTGCCTGCTCATCCCCTCAGCCCCCTGCTTTGCACAAAAGTCTCAATAAAGAGATGGAGCAGAAGGAAAAGTAATGCCTCATGGCACTGAAATTTCTCTGTTTCTTCAACAGACATTTATAAAAGTTGTATTCACGTTGTGCCTGTATTATAGAAACACAATACAGCTCTGTCCCTGCCGTCAAAGGGCTTCAAGTCTCTGTGCGTTCCCGGTAAGGTAAACCCGCAAACAGCCGAAGGAGGAGCAGGTTCCAATACAATCCTTATTATAAATATTACTCTCCCTCTAGAACAAGAATTAAAAGGAGCAAATAAATATAATGAATGAATCCCAACTCCTTTGGGGACCCCAACCCTCAGGGACTAGCACAGGTTTGGTGAGGCCTAACGTTTACTGAATTTGAAGGACTAATTTTAGGCGGGCGGAGGAGTTAATAAGGTTCAAAAATGACTTTATTTAGAATAAGAAAATAAATTACAACTAACTGTAGGCTTGGGGAATCTGTCCCTTTCTCTTTTACATCATTTCAGGCAGGTTATCCAAAATGCTGCTGGTTGCAACTTGTTTGCTGTCTCCCCCCAGAACAAATCCAGCCCTTACAGGGGCTCTGAAGCTTCCTTAGTTTTACCATAAAAATAAAAATAAAAAACATTTCAACAACACTTCTTTATGGACAAAATTCTTCCTTTTTAAATTTTCTAATTTTATCAAAGTAGTAAATACATAGTTCATAATGTATCTCTTTTTTCCTAATGGTGTGTAGTGTAGTGGTATATCATTTTTATTCTATTGTTGACACTATTACAGATGTCTCCCATTTCCCCCTCTTTACCCTCCTCCACCCAACCCCCCCCACCTCTGGCCATCACCACACTTTTGTCCATCGCCCTCTCCTCTGATTTCTGTCAGTCCCTTCCATCTACACTAATAAAAGAGAAAGATGCAAATTGACCATACCTCCATGACGCCCACCAGCCAATCAGGAGTGAGTATGCAAATTAACCCAACAAAGATGGCACTGTGCTGGGGGTTGGGGAGCTCCCCCCTGTCACGCACAGAGTAGGACCGATAGGGGAGTTGGGGCACCGCCCCCTGTCACACACACAGCAGGGCGGATCAGGGGGTTGGGGCACCGCCCCCTGTCACACCCAGGGCAGGGCCAATGGGGAGGTTGCGGCTCCACCCCGTCACACACACACACACACCCCGCCCCGCCCCCGCCAGTGCACATGGCGACGACCCAGGTGTTCCACACTGCACCAGCCGCTCCGGGCCTCTGGGCAGCATGAGAAGGCGGAAAGGCGGCTCTGGACTGGAGCAAAGGCAGTGACGGCAGCCAGGGGAATGAAGGCCCATTCTTGCACGAATCTTCATACATTGGGCCTCTAGTCTTAATAATAAAAGGCTAATATGCAAATGGTCATTACACACGATCAGCAGGAGACTTCATTCCCCACCCGGCGGGGCTTGACAGGGGTGGGGTCGGCCAGGTCTGGGTCCCATGCGATTTCGAGGCAAGCGTAGGTGGGTGGGGACTTTACTCTGGGACTTGGGGAGCGCCCGAGACTCTGACAGGAGGGAGATTTTCATATACATTTTACTACTTTTCTTTCATCTCTGACACTTCTATTAATGTGCATGAATTTCGTGCACTGGGCCACTAGTCTTATATAATAAAAGTCTAATATGCAAATCGACCAAACAGCAGAATGACTGGTCACTATGACGCACACTGATCACCAGGGGGCAGACGCTTAATGCAGGAGCTGTCCCCTGGTGGTCAGTGTACTCCCACAGAGGGAGCGCTGCTCAGTCAGAAGCCGAGCTCACAGCTGACGAGTGCAGCAGTGGTGGCAGGA
This sequence comes from Myotis yumanensis, assembly GCF_028538775.1. Taxonomy (NCBI): domain Eukaryota; kingdom Metazoa; phylum Chordata; class Mammalia; order Chiroptera; family Vespertilionidae; genus Myotis; species Myotis yumanensis. The sequence continues at coordinate 16,234,381 of NW_027223767.1, read as the reverse complement.
GCCTCTGGAGGCAGTAAGGAGTGAGGGGTGCTGGACTGCGAGAGCCCCGGACTGCGAGAGGGATGTCTGACTGCCAGCTTAGGCCCGATCGCCTAAGCCAGCAAGTGGACATCCCCCAAGGGGTCCCAGACTTCGAGAGGGTGCAGGCTAGGCTGAGGGTCCCCCACCCCTGCCCAGTGCACAAATCTCGTGCACCGGGCCTCTAGTGCAGAGGTCCTCAAACTGTTTAAACAGGAGGCCAGTTCACTGTCCCTAAGACATTCCACACATGTGCACTGCGGGCCCGGGACGAGTCGGCTGCTAAGCAGGACAGGCAGCAGCGGCAAAAAACACCCGGTGGGCCGGATAAATGTTTTCGGCGGGCTGCATGTGGCCCACGGGCCGTAGTTTGAGGACCCCTGCTCTAGTGTATCCATAATATATCTTAAGGCTTATAGCAAAAAACTATATATTTTTTAAATCAATGGAAAAAATATCCTCAGATGAGGATTAACAACAACAACAAAATGTTGACTAGGAAAGCCAAATACTATAATGGATTATAATTGTATTTATTCTTTAAACAGATTGGGGGAGGGGAGGCTGGAGTTTATACTTATTATAGTTGTTTTTCTTGCAGCATCTTAATTATAATTAATATCTCTCCCTTCCCTATCTCACCCGATTGCTATTGTGTTCTATCAAATCCTTTTTCTTGGGCCCTGGCCAATTTGGCTCAGTGGATAGAGCATTGGCCTGCAGACTGAATGGTCCTGGGTTTAATTCTGGTCAAGGGCACATGCCCTGGTTGTGGGCTTGGTCCCCAGTGTGGGGCTTGCAGGAGGCAGCCAATTGATGATTCTCTCACATCATTGATGTTTCCATCTCTCTCTCCCTTCCTCCCTGAAATCAATACAAATATTTTTTTAAATTCTTTTTCTTGGAAATCTCCCTCCTGGAAACCTCTCTATTATGTTTCTGATCTGCACTGGTTGCCTTGGGCCATGCCTGCTATATAGAAGTCTTCCTAAGATTTCCCCTGGCTGCTCTTCTGGGCTGAGTGGGCTGCGTCCTGGATTTCAAGTGAAATTGTTTTTTGTTTACTCCTTTCTTTTTCTGCGGCATATTATCAAATGAGTGATGAGTTTGTATGAGACAGATTTTCTACATTCTTATATATCCAAAAATAATAAAACTTTAAACATATATAATTCAATGCCAGTTTCGCTGGGTATAGAATTTTGTATTTAAAATCAAGTAATTTTTCTTTAAAAATATGAAACCATTGGTCCATTGTCTTCTAGCATCCAGTGCTGCTGTTGATTTTTGTTCTATTGTAGATGACCTATTGTTTTTTGTGGGGTTTTTTTCTTCTTGGATATTCTTAGGATTTTCTTGCTTTGGTATTTTAAAGTATCACAATAACATGCCTTGGTAGTCTATAGGGTCTTTTTTTTTCTTTTTACATACATATATATATATATATATATATATATATATATATATTATTGATTTCAGAGAAGGGAGAGGGAGAGAGAAATAGAAACATCAATGATGAGCCCTAGCAGGTTTGGCTCAGTGGACAGAGCGTTGGCCTGTGAACTGAAAGGTCCCGGGTTCAATTCTGGTCAAGGGCACATGCCCGGGTTGCAGGCTTAACCCCAGTAGGGGCCATGTAGGAGGCAGCCAATCAATAATCCTCTCTCATCATTGATGTCTCTCTCTTCCCTCTTCCTTCCTCTCTGAAATCAATAAAAATATATTAAAAAAAAAATCCATGATGAGAGAGAACCATTGATCGGCTGCCTCCCCCACGCCCCCTACTGAGGATTGAGCCTGCAACAGGGGCATGCACCCTTGACCAGAATCGACCCCAGGAGCCTTCAGTCCACAGGTCAACGCTCTATCCACTGAACCAAAGCAGCTAGGGCTCTTTTCTTTTTTTAATTCACTGTGCTCACAGTGAGTTTTGTGGTGATATAATGGTTGATTTTATTTACATATGTATAAAGATAAGCTTAGAGATAGGCTGTATTTTCCTGGTATAGTAAGAAAAATTTTTTTAGTAACAAAATTTTTAAAAACATTTTATTTTTGTAATTAACCAGCAACCTCACTAAACTCTAAATTAATCATTTTTTTTTAATGGATGAAAAGACATTTTATTATTATTTTACTATATAACATAGTAGTGAATATATCTGATTGCATTTTCTCAAATGGCAAATGAGAACAGGACAGCATTTTACTGAAAACCTCAATATCATCTGTCTTTTGGAGGATTCAGTTTCCTACGACGTGTATGATACTGTCCATAAGGATACCAACGGTGCTTAGTAGTAAAGAACATTTTGCTAAGTTGTTCTATCATGGGTCCTTGCTCCAAGTGTTCATCTTTTACTTCTAATCTGGTTTTCAGTATTTGATCCTGTGTTTCTTCATAATTATGCAAAGGATCTGGCCGAGGGATAGGCTTGGTGTGTTCATATGGAATATCCACAGAAGGATGGTAGCAAACTATCGTCCTGCCATCAGATGTCAAAGCAAGTTCTACTTTGCAATTATAGTCATCTGGAAGAGAAGAGTATGTGGATTTATGACAAACACAGTATAAAGCTCCATTTTGGATTGGAAATAAATGTTTCAAAATAGTTCTGTTTGATATCGCCCATTTCACTGCTGATACGGCCATGGTGAATCAAGATGCTTTATCAGGTGGTATGGAAAAAGATTTGAAGAGAAAATGCTTTTAAAATTTGCTTCTAGGCATACCTATTTTCATCCCTTGACGTCTGCTCTCCGCGAGCCCGCCATCTTCCTCCAGCCGGGTCCTAGGACAACCTAAATTAATCATTTTTATAGTTTTTTCTACATAAGTGATATATGTTCAAATTTCCTTTAAAAAAAGACAACACTATTTCTCTTTTTTCCACACTCAACTGGCTGGGATCTCCAGCAGACATGCATAGAAAATGTGGTAGTGGGCACCCTTGTTCCATTCTTAAAGGGACTGTTTTGATGTTTCATTATTAAGTCTCATGCTATAGATTTCTTTGTAGATCCTTTTAACCGGTTAAGGAAGTTCCCTTCTATTGCTTATTAAGATTTATTTCTTGCCCTGGCTGGTTATTTTTTTCTCAGTGGGTAGAGCGTCAGCCTGTAGACTGAAGGGTCCCGGGTTCTACTCCAGCCAAGGGCGCATGCCTAGGTTGCGGGCTCAATCCCCAGTGGGGGGGGCGTGCGGGAGGCAGTCGATCGGTGATTCCCTCTCATCATTGATGTTTCTGTCTCTCTTTCCCTCTCCCTTCCTCTCTGAAATCAATAAAAATATATTTTAAAAATGATTTATTTCTTATTCCCAAATCTTTTTTTTAAAATACATTTTATTGATTTTTTACTGAGAGGGAGGGAGAGGGACAGAGAGTTACAAACACCAATGGGAGAGAAATATCGATCAGCTGCCTCCTGCACACCTCCCACTGGGGATGTGCCTGCAACCAAGGTACATGCCCTTGACCGGAATTGAACCTGGGACCTCTCAGTCCACAGGCCGACACTCTATCCACTGAGCCAAACCGGTCAGGGCTTATTCCCAAATCTTTATGTTCAGCCCAGATCTTTCACCAGAGGATTATATCTGCACACCCACCTCTCTCACTCTGCATTCACTTATTTAACAAATGTTTGCTGAGCACCTACTATGAACTAGAGGCAATTCTAAGACCTGGGGTCTGGGTGTTAAAACCAAGACCAAGTCCCTGAGCTATGGTACTGACATCCAGTGGGAAAGAATAGTAAATAAAAAAGTAAATAAGTCAGCTTTGAATTATGAGAAGTGAGTGATATGGTGGAAATAAATAGAGTGAATAACTTAGGAAACGGATCTATGTAGATAAAAGGTAGTCAGGGAAGCCCTCTCAAGAGTTTATATTTGGGCTGAGATCTGAATTACAAACAGGAGAAGCTATTTAAAGCTTCTAGAGAAGAGCATTTCAAGCAGAGGAATGCTAAGGCCATGAGGTAAGAAAGAGCTTGGCTTATCCAAAGACTAGAAAGGAGGTCAGCATGGGCGGGGCGGCTCCGCTGGAGACTGATGAAAAGGAGGCTAAGAGGAGGTTAGAGAGGCAGTCAGGATCATCTTACAAGGGCCTTGTTGACCACAGCAAAGAGTTTGGATTTTAGTGCAGTTGTAATAGAAGCCTTGAGAGGGGTGTGATCTGATTCACATTGTTTAAAATTCCCTTTAGTGCTTATAGAAAAGGGAAGAGTTTACTGGAAGAACAGTCAGAAGGCTATTACAGGTGGTGGCTTGAACCAGGATGGGAGTAGGGATGGTAAGACAGGTGTGGGGAGGGAAGGGGGAATGGATTTGAGATAAATTCTGGAAGAAAAATAGAAAGAGCTTGCAGACAGATTGAATTGTGGGTGAAGGGGAAAGATGACTCCTAGGTTTCTGATTCCTGGAATGATTGGCTAGATTTCAAAAAGGGGGAAGGAATAATAGTTTTGGGGGAGGGGAGGTATTAAGAGATCTATTTTGGCTGAATTCTACTTTAGCTGTTTATTAGACTTCCAAGCAGAGATGTCAAATTAGCATATACATACATAAGACTGGAGCTCAAAGAGGCTAACGCTATACACACAAATTTGGAGAGATCAGCATTAGGTTGCCTAGGGAGAAAGTGCAATGAGTTTTGGGGGGATTTTTAAAAAATATAATATATTTTTATAGATTTCAGAAAGGAAAGGAGAGGGAGAGAGAGATAGAAACATCAACACTGAGAGAGAATCATTGATTGGCTGCCTCCTGCACATCCCCTACAGGGGATCAAGCCCGTAACCTAGGCATGTACCCTGACCAGGAATCGAACCCTGACCTCCTGGTTCATAGGTCAACGCTCAACCACTGAGCCACGTCGGCCGGGCTTGGGGGGTGGGGGGGTGGGGGATGGGTTAAACCTAAAAATGAGCCCAGAAGCACCCAGGCATTTAGAGGTCAGATAGAGGAGAAGGAGCTAGCAATGGAGATTAAGAGAGTGAACATAAAGGAGAGAACCCAAGGTGTGGTATTACAAAAGCTAAGAAAGGAAACAGTGTTCCCAGGAGAAAGAAATGATCAACTACCACATGCTACTGAAAAGTAGAGAAAGATGAGGGCTGAGAAGTGGTCACCAAATTGTGAAACTGAGAAATTGTTGACCTTGATAGAAGGATTTTGATGGAACAGCGCTGACAGCAGGCAAAGCAGAGTGGTCTCAACCTAAGGTGAGGAAATGGAGATCTCAGTGTTGAGTGCTTACATGAGGTTTGAGGTCATGAACTGAAAGTGGAACCAATAGGTACAGTTCAGTAATTTTTTTGGTAATGTTCATCTGCTCAGGTGCAGGCATGGAGAAGGCTGGTAGAAGATACATTTGGGGTTGGGGGTTAGCCAGTCAAGTAAAGGAGAGAGATGGAGATAAGACAGATTTGTTGAAGGTGTATGAAGAGTGTAGGAATGGACTCTCTTCTAAGCTGAGTAGAGAAGGAAGTAAAAACAGGAGGGAGCTGATGAATAGTGAAAAAATGAGACAGGGGGAGAGTGTGGATGGGTGTGAAGAGATCAACCAAAGAACTTGTATGCTCATATGCATAACCCAAGGACACTGACAATAGGGTGGTGAAGGCCTGGGGCAGAGGGCGGAGGTGGGCTAGAAGAGGTCAATGGGGGAGCGGGGGACATATGTAATACTTTCAACAATAAACTCAGGATTCCCACTTCTCGGAATATATCCTAAAAACACCGAAATACCAATCAAAAAGAATGTATGCACCACTATGTGCATAGCAGCACAATTTATAATAGCTAAAATCTGAAAACAGCTTAAATGCCCATCGGCAGATGAGTGGCTAAAAAAGCTATGATACATTTACACCATGGAATACTATACAGACATAACAAAGAAGGATCTCTTACTCTTTGAGACAGCATGGAAGGATCTGGACACTATTATGCTAAGCAAAATAAGCCAGTCAGAGAAAGACAAGTATCACATGATCTCACTTACCATATATGTGGAATCTAATGAACAAAATAAGCTGATGAACAATATAGATCCAGAGACATAGAAACTGTCAATCTCAGAGGGAAGGTGGGGAGGCAGGGTGTGGGGGTGGAGGGATGGGGTCTGGGATTAGGTGGGGAAAAGATCAACCAAAGAACTTATATACATATATGCATAACCCATGGATACAGATAATAGGGTGGTGGAGGCCTGGGGGTGGGGTGGAGGGGCGGGGCAGGCTATAAGGGGTCAATGGGAGAAAAAGGGGACATATGTAATACTTTCAACAATAAAGATTTTTTTTAAGATTCATTTTTTAAAAAGTGACACAAATAATGAGATCTTGATGAGATTAAAGACTTGTGTGGTGTAGCCACTAAAGCAAGTGAGCTGGAAGGGTAGGAAATGGTGGTCAGGGTGGGTGACTTGAAATCCAGAATTTGGCTGTGGTATGGTCATGGGAGGTGAGGTGGTCTCATGTGAAGATGGGAGAGGCTGCCTGGTGTGGAGGGGGGCGGGAGGCAATCAAGGAGGTGACAGGCAGGGGTACTGGATAAGTCATCCATGTAGGTGAATCCCCCAGCATGAGGACCAGAGTAGGATGAAGAGAAAGACTGTGAACCAGGAGCCGAAGTCATTGGTGAGGGGCCCACAGATATAGCAGTAAAGGGAGTAATAAGTGACACAGCTAGATGGCACTTACCTCAAGAGAGCTAGGGTGAAAGCCCTGGCCGGGTGGCTCAGTTAATTAGAACATGGACCCAATCAGCCAAAGTTTCCCACTCAGGGCACATACAACAATCAACCAATGAGTGCATAAGTAAGTGGAACAACAGCCCTAGCTGGTTTGGCTCAGTGGATAGAATATTGGCCTGCAGACCAAAGGGTCCCGGGTTCGATTCCAGTCAAGGGCACATATCTTGGTTGCAGACTCCTCCCTGGCCCAGGCCTGGTCAGGGCGCGTGCAGGAGGCAACTAAATCTATGTCTTTCTCTCACATCAATATTTCTCTCTGTTTTTCCCTCTCTTCCACTCTCTCTAAAAATCAATGGAAAAATACCCTCAGGTGAGGATTAAAAGAATAATAATAAGTGGAACAATAAATCGATGTCTCTCTCTCTCAAATCGATTAAAAAAAAAAAAAAAGTTAGGATTGCCGAAACCGGTTTGGCTCAGTGGATGAAGCGTCGGCCTGCGGACTGAAGGGTCCCAGGTTCAATTCCAGTCAAGGGCATGTACCTGGGTTGCAGGCACATCCCTAGTGGGAGATGTGCAGGAGGCAGCTGATCGATGTTTCTCTCTCATTGATGTTTCTGGCTCTCTATCTCTCTCCCTTCCTCTCTGTAAAATATCAATAAAATATATTTTAAAAAAACAAAAAACAAAAAATAAATTTTAAAAAAGCTAGGATTACGGGAAGGAAGAGGAGGAAAAAAGGTTGGAAAGCAGTGGTGAAGCACAAGAAAATGATAGGCCTGCAGGCCCTGAGGTCCATGGGATGTAAGAGAGGACGGCCTTTCCTTGAGAGGGCTACAAAACCGAGTCCTTTGAAGACAGCCAGGATCAGATAAGGCCAGGAGGTGAAGTATTCTATGAGCACCTCAAACTACCGTGACGGGAACCCATCATCTTCTCCCCATCTGCTTTGTCACAACCAATGGTACCCAGTCACCTAAATCAGAAACGGGAAACTCAACCTTGGTATTCCTCCTTTCTCACCCCTACCTCTCATTGATCTCCCAGGCCTAAATGTTCCCTAGTTTCCATTCCCATGGACATTCCTTAATCCAAGCCTGGATGACTGCCACAACTCCGTAAGGGTCTCCTGGCCACTGGTCTTGACCCTCCCTTCCCTCATCTGTTTCTGCAGCCAGAGCAAAACTTTCAAAATGAAAATCTGCTATTGTCCCACTCCTACTTCCACGGCCTCCCAGCTGTTTTAGGATGGAGTCCAAGCTCCCCAATATGATTTGATTGCTTTTCCCAGTCCAGTCTCCAGGAACTCTCCAGCTTCATCCGGACTCTCATCCTGTGCCTCTTCCTGACTCTCCACTCCTGACACACTTCTTTTCCTTCCTCCAAAAGGTCAGGGTTTTTTTTACACCTCTGAGTCTTTCCATTTACTGTTCCAATGGCCTTACAACACTTTTTTCTACTACGTACTTGGCAAACTGCTACTAATTCATCTCTCAGGTCCTTGAAGGAAGCAATTTTCTTTAAAAAAAAACCCGTTCTCAATCTCAAAATTAAAAATCTTACTCTTATGTTTCCTATTTCCAGCATATATTACATCTGCTATCCTAATGTTTATCATGCAGTATTGCTTTTTTTCCCTTTTCAGTTGTTGTTGAGCTTTGTGATGGCAGCACTCTATTTTACCTCTCTGTTCTCAGAATTTAATATAATGATGCTATGTAGGAGGCACTCAACAAATATCTGAATGAATGAGGCAATCCTATTAAATTAATAATAGGATAATCTTTCAATATTAATCTAGACCTATGCTTATTAAATGTGGGTTTGTGTACCTGGCAGAGGGTAGTACAGAGTGGTGTTGTTGAATCCACAAGATAAGCCTCTCTTGGATTATTAATTTTACTATTTTTCTTGAGACTAAAAAATTTTAAAAAATACTTAAAGGAAAATGTATAACTTTAAGTGTTTATATTAAAAAAGCATAAAAGAAGGCTCTCTCTGGAACATACCCATGCCTTATCCCAGGCATGAACCTTTTCTTTTTCTTTTTTTTAAATATATTTTTATTGATTTCAGAGAGGAAGGGAGAGGGAGAGATAGAAACATCAGTGATGAGAGAGAATCATGGGTTGGCTGCCTTCTGTGCACCCCCTACTGGGGATCGAGCCCACACCTGGGCATGTGCCCTTGGTTGAAATTGAACCCAGGACCCTCCAGTCCGTAGGCCGATGCTCTATCCACTGAGCCAAACCAGCTAGGGCAATAAATACACCTTAAATTTAAAAAAAAAATAAAAACAAAAAAGAAGAAACAGTGAAAACATAATGAGTTAAGTATTTATTGTAAAAAATAATAGGATTTAAAGAAATTGGAACCCTCATACTAGAAGAATAAAATGATGCAACCACTGTGGAAAACAGTCTGGCAGTTTTTCAGAAAGTTAAACATAGAATTACCATATTATTCAGCAATTCTATTCCTAGGTAGATCCCAAATAGATTTGAAAATATGTGTTCATACAAAAACTTGTACATAGTGCTTGTGGCATCATTATTCGTGACAGCAAAAGGTGGAAACAGCTCAAATGTCCATCAACTAATGAAAGGATAAACAAATGTGAGATATCCACACAATAGAATATTACTCATCCATAAAAAGGAATGATGTACTGTTACATGCTACAACACAGATGAACCTTGAAAACATTATTCTTACTGAAAGAGGGCAGACACAAAAGGCCACATATTATATGATTCCATTTACATGAAATACTCAGAATAGGCAAATCTATAGAGACAAAGTAAATTAGTTGTTGCCTATGGATGGGGTTGGAGGGAGGGGAATGAAGAAGAACTGCTAATGGGTGCAGAATTCTTTTTGGAATGATGAAAACGTTCTAAAATTAATTGTGATGTTTGTACAACTGTGAATATACCAACACACATTGAATTGTGGGCATTTTACGTGGGTGAATTGCCTGGTATATAAATTATGTTTTAGCAACCCTATTTAAAAAAATAATATACCCAAAGAAATAAGAAAATAATAAAAACAAGAGCACAAAACAGAGAATATACTAAACAATAAACAGGAAAACCAGTAAAGAGGAAAAACAAAGCCAAAAACTGGTACTTTGAAAAGTTGAAAAACCTCTGGGAAATCTGTTCAAGAAAAGAGAAAGCACAAATAAAATTAAGGATGAAAAGTGTCTTAATTGCGCTTTTGGTCAGACAGAGGTGTCTTTGTCGAGGGTCACATGGAACTGCCAGCTGCTTCAGGGGCTTCTTTTGGAGTCGGCAACATGGCAGAAGACATCAAGACCAAAATCACGAGCCCCCAGTGTGGCCGGTGTGGCTCAATTGTTTGAATGCTGGCCCATCTACCTAGAGGTTGCTGGTTTGACAGCCATTTCCCCAACCAGAACCAGACCAGGAACAGCTGGCAGAACTACCTCTGAGAAGGCAATGACCGCTAAAGGGAGTGGTGTCTTCATTTGAATGGGACCAGTATGTGTACAAGTCCCTCTGCCCCATATCCTGGGTATCAGTCTGAAGGACCGCTGGGCAGAAGGCACATGTCCTGGGAAGATCTGAACTGGCTCCACTCTGCCTCTCCTCTGTCCTCCATCCTTCTCCCAGGGAAGTGAAGGAGTACCTGGGTACACCTCACCCTGGGATGCTGAATCACGGCTTAACTAATAGTAAATACTTGTTGGAAAAGTGAAAAAAATTAAATTAAGGAAGAAAAGAAGCAAAACCACATGGATTAAAAAGATAAGAGGATTATGAACAACTCTGTGCCAAAAATTTGAAAACTTAAATGAAATAACTTCCTAGAAAAACATAATTTACCAAAAAGGAATCAAGAAGTGAGAGTGGGATCACACAGCTCCCACCACTTAGAGAAAATTTCTTATGCATATGTCTACTGAGAATAACAACAGTACCTACATAATCAGGAATGTTGTGGAGATTAGATGAAATAGTATAAAGCGTCTGGCACATAGTAAGCATCAATAGATTTGAGCTGCTAAAAGAAAAGCGAGTCAAGAAGTAACAGAAAGTCTAATTAATTTCATTACTATTAAATAAATGGAATTTTAGTTAAAAATCTTGCTACAAAGAAAACTACAGGTCCAGATGGTTTTACTGGTATTGATATTTTTTTTTACCAAAGTTAAAAGATTATATAACTCTAATTTTTGTAAAGAATTTACAAACTATTGTAAAGGACAGAGGATACATTTTATAACAGTAGCATACTCTTGATATCAAGACCTGATAAGAACAGTTTGAGAAAAGGAGAGTTGCAGGTCAGTATAAATCACAAGCATAGATGCCAAAATCTTAAAGAAAAAATTTAGTGAATTGAATACAGTACAGCAATACAGTATGTAGAAAAAAAAAAAACTAGTATATCATGCTCAAGTTAAATATGTCCAGGAATATAAGGTTACTTTATTATTAGAAAATCAATTAACATAATTTGCCACATTAATAGATTAAGAGAGGAGTGGGAACGGCATGTAGATACAGAAAAAGAATATGTTAGAATTCAACACTTTTTATAAGTAATAAACCAGAAATAGAGAGGAACATCCCTAATCTGTTAAATGGGAGCTATAAAAAATAATCCTTAGTATAAGGCTAAATGGTGAGACCTGGAAAACGTTTCCCTTAGGAACAGAAACAAGACAAGTTGTCCACTATCACCATTTCTATTCAACTATGCTGGGGATGCTGGCCCACACAGTAAGGCAAGAAAGAAAAACAATGTTTCAAGTGGAAGAAATTTGAATAATTTGTAAAGTTGGAGAAGAGGAGAACACAATGGTTCAAGGAGAGTGTGAAGCACACTGAGGAAGATGACCTTTGAAAGCTGTGGTATAGGGAGAGGAATCTGCAAGAAGATTCCAGAGAAACTAAGGAGGATGAAAACCAGGAGAATGGATGGTAGTCAAGATTAAGGAAAGAGCCCTAACCGGTTTGGCTCAGTGGATGGAGCGTCGGCCTGCGGACTCAAGGGTCCCAGGTTCGATTCCGGTCAGGGGCATGTACCTTGGTTGTGGGCACATCCCCAGTAGGGAGTGTGCAGGAGGCAGCTGATCAATGTTTCTCTCTCATCGATGTTTCTGTCTCTCTATCCCTCTCCCTTCCTCTCTGTAAAAAATCAATAAAATATATTTTTTAAAAAAGATTAAGGGAAGAAGGATTTTCAAGAAGAAGGAAATGGTCAACATGGAGGTTAAATAAGAAACAGATAGAAAAGACTAAAATGCCCCAGCCGGTTTGGCTCAGTGGATAGAGCATCAGTGTGCAAACTGAAAGGTCCCAGGTTCGATTCCAGTCAAGGGCACATGCCCGGGTTGTGGGCTCCATCCCTAGTGGAGGACTTGCAGGAGGCAGCCGATCCACCATGATTCTCTCTTATCATGGATGTCTCTCTCTCTTCCTCTTCCTTCCTTTCTGAAATCAATAAAAATATATTTTAAAAAAAGAAAGAAAGAAAGGACTAAAATGTCCTTTGGTGACAGAAATCTTGGGGGACCTTGGTGAGACCAAGGTCAGGGAATGGCACAGGCCAAAGCCAGAGGTGCAGAGACCGAGGAACAAATGGCCAATGGGCAGTGGAGGAAGAAAGTTAACATATATGTATGGGGACCTACTATGTGCCAGTACTATTTTAGGCACTTCTGAGCCAGCAGTGAACAAACAGAGAAACAAACAAACAAAAAAAACACACAAGATCTTCAAGGAGTGTACATTCTAGCGGGAACTGACAACCAGCAGACCAGTCAACAAATTAAAAAAGAGAATTGCACATACTGAGATATACTGTGAAAAAACTAAAACATGGTATCAGAAAAGGCTGACTGGAAAGATTACCTTAGCTAAAAGGTGGTCAGGGACAGTTCTCTAGGGTGTTGACATTTGAATTGAGACTTGAATGGTGAGAAGGAGGCAGTCTGAGGAAGAGTGACTCAGGCATAGGAAACCACGAAGACAAGGCCCCATGACTGACTGACATAAGAGCATAAAGAAGGTCGTAGAGCCCAGCCAGCGTGGCTCTGTGGTTGAGCGTCAACCTGTGAGCCAGGAGGTCTTGGTTTGATTCCCGATCAGGGCACAGGCCCGGGCTGTGTGGCATGCAGGAGACAGCCGATCAATGGTTTCTCTTACCATGGATGCTGCTATCTCTCTCCCGCTCTCTCTTTCTCTCTGAAATCAATAAACATTTTATTTATTTATTTTTTAAAAAAAGAATGATTGTAGGGCCGGGGCAAAAGGAATGAGGAGAGAGAATATCAGACTGTGTCAAGAGCATAAAGAAGGTTGTAGGGCTGGTAAGAGAATACCAGGCTGTGTCCTTAGAAATAGGTTTCCTAGGCCAACATGAGGGGTGGATTTTTCTATTTGCAATGGGAAGTCATTGTAGAGTTTGAAGAAGTCTCTTTTCTTTCAAGAAATTTGACTATGAAAGAGAAAAAAAGCAGGCTAATAGCTTAGGGGAGGGATACGTTTTCATCACTGTGAAGACAGAAACTTGGTCTTAAGTTCTATCGATGTTCCTACCTTGCACCCTACTCTCCCAGCTGCTGTCACAGATTTGAGCAGCAAACCTGTTCCTTTCTCGACTATGGTGGAGTAGCAACAATGCATGCATAGATACCTGCAGTTCCTCCTAAGTGATAATTAGCTTCTTTGTCCCTTGGTACCTTAGTTCTCTTATCTGTAAAATGGGATGGGACCTGTGTTCCTTCAGAAAGTCCTGAGTGTGCCCTAACCGGTTTGGCTCAGTGGATAGAGTGTCGGCCTGCGGACTGAAAGGTCCCAGGTTCAATTCTGGACAAGGGCTTGTACCTTGGTTGCTGGCACATCCCCAGTGGGGGGTGCGCAGGAGGCAGCTGATTGATGTTTCTCTCTCATCGATGTTTCTAACTCTCTATCCCTCTCTGTAAAAATTAATAAAATATATTTAAAAAAAAAAAAAGAAAGTCCTGAGTGTAAGGCCTTTGGGTCCCTCAAGGGAAATGTTTGCCATGACTCCACGCTTCCTGCAGGCTTCAGAACAGACCATCAGAGAGACCTAGGTCCAGAGAGGGGGAGGGGCCTGCCCATGTTCCCAAGGAGATGGAGATAAATCCAGAGCTAGAACCCAGGCCTCAGCTCTCATTTCCTGCTGTTCTCACAAAGCACAGTGTGGTGAATTTGAGATTCAGAGCCTGCTAAGATCTATGTAGTTCCCTGAAAACCTGACCTCTCCTCACCTGTGCTGGGTGTTCAGGACTTCAGGAAGTCCTTATCTGTCCCAGGTGCCACCCATCTCTGAGCGCTGCTCCCCTCACCTGCCAGCCTTAGCAACAAGGAAGTTGTTGTTGATCTTAGTAAGCATCGAGGAGTTGAAAGATAGAAGGCAGCTTCTCCATTTTGTGGTTTTGTGTTGTGCTTGTCTTTTAAGATGAAGGAGTTGAAAATAATCTGGATTGCTGACAGTAAGGAGTCAGTGGAAAGAAAAATGATAAAGATTCAGGAGAACAAGGGTGTGATAAATTGAGCAGGGTCCCTGAGAAGGGTAAGAGGTGTGCCCCAGAGCACAGGTGGAGAAGTAGGTGTCAAACAGGAAGTGGAATACTTCTTGACACAGCCTGGCATTCTCTCTCCTCATTCCTTTTGCCCCAGCCCTACAATCATCCTTTTTAAAAAAAAAAAATAATAATAATAAAATGTTTATTGATTTCAGGGGGAAGGAGGAAAGAACTCACATAGATGCAGGTGAGTTTGCAGGTGTCGGGGGAGCAGGCTGGGAGGGTTCTCTTCTGTGTGCTTTGTGAAATGGGAAGCAAGGCTCTTTGCTGAGCATGGGAATAAGGTGGTGGGGAGGGTTAAGAGATAGCCATTGTGGAGAACAGTAGAGAAAGTTGAGGAGGGAAACCGGAAGGATAACCAAGCAACCATAGATTCCAGTTGATGCTGCAACAAGTTTATAGTGGTACCAGTCTTCTCAATGTGTGATTTGGTTTTCAGCAGTGCTCACCTGCCCAGATATAGACGCAGGGAAGGTGGGGAGTTGGAATGATTAAGGACTGGTATGACACAAAGACATCTGGGCAAGAGAGTTGAGGATACTGGTGGTCCATGTGCTGCAGACAAATGTCTCAGAATGGTGATTGGTGCATGTGATGAGATTTGTTATACGTGCAGACACTCAGCATCTTTGGATACCATTTCTTATATTTTGGTAATTTCCCACCTACCAAAGGAAGATGCCAGGACTTGCCTGACCAATCTCCTTTGCAGCCAGGGCACAGAAGTTTGACCTGGCCACCGATCAGATGTACCCCCATCAGAACTGAGTTGAGGATACAGTGCCATAAGGAGGTGGCATTGGCATGACAAGGGTGGCAAGGCTCTGAGAGGCCGTAGGAGCGGAGGTCCTCACAATGGTGATGATGCTCAGAAACTGCTAAGTGAGCTCCTGTGCGGGGTGTCCAGTGGTGGTGGAGCCCTGCCTCCTGCCTGTGAGCAGCCTGGCTGTGTAATCAGCATATCCTATGAGTTTGGACAAATGTATAATGATGCTTCTCTACCATTATAGTATCATACAGAGTAGTTTCACTGTCTTTTTAAAAAATATATATTTTTTATTGATTTCAGAGAGGAAGGGAGGAGGAAAGAGACAGATAGAAACATCAGTGATGAGAGAGACTCATTGATCGGCTGCCTCCTGCATGCTCCCCACTGGGGATCGAGACCACAACCCAGGCATATGCCCTTGACCGGAATCGAACCTGCGATCTTTCAGTCTGCAAGCCGATGCTCTATCCACTGAGACATGCCAGCTAGGGCTGGTTTCACTGTCTTAAAAATCCTCCCTCTTTCTCCCCAACCTCTGTGTAACTAGCATATTATTTATAGCTCTAGAGCAGTGCTGTGTAATAGAAATCTAGAGTGAGCCACATAAGGAATTTTTAATTGTCTGATAGCCACATTTTTAAAAATTAAAAAGTGAGATCATCTTCATACTATGTTTTCTTTAACTCCCAATATACCCCAAATATTATTTCAACATGTAATCAATATAAAAAAGTATTCATGAGATCATTTATTTTTTTTAATATATTTTTATTGATTTTTTACAGAGAAGAAGGGAGAGGGATAGAGAGTTAGAAACATCGATGAGAGAGAAACATCGACCAGCTGCCTCCTGCACATCTCCCCACTGGGGATGTGCCCGCAACCCAGGTACATGCCCTTGACCGGAATTGAACCTGGGACCCTTCAGTCCGCAGGCCGACGCTCTATCCATTGAGCCAAACCGGCTTCGGCCATGAGATCATTTATATTCTTAATTTATACTAAGCCTTTGAAATTCATTGTGTATTTAGCACTTAAAGTATGTATCAATTCAGACCAGCCATATTTCAGGTGCTCATGTGTCTAGTGGCTACCGGATTGAATAGTCGATCTAGTGTAGATCTGGAGCCTCCTAACCTGACTATCTGGCCACCCCAGACACTCTTTAGGCTCCCACATAAAGTCCTCTTCTGCTTAAATGCCTTAGAAATGCCATTATTTGTAACTAAAGATCATTTGGGGAAGTTAGCCACAATCAAAAAGGAAAGCTCCATGTGCAGAGGGACATCATCTCATCTTTCTTACGTATCCACAATGGGTGGTTCTCACTATTTAAATATTACTTCTATGAAGAAATGAAAGAATGGAGTGAATGAATGAGTGAACGAGGAAAAATGTTCTTCCCTCAATACATCTCCCAGTATGAATGCTTGACCAAGGCTTTCTCTGACAAATTGCCTCCAGTTGCTATATCTCTTTATGGCTTTTTCATGATCAGAACCCACTTCAGGCAGCACATGTGGCTTGTTAAGTGTGGTCTTGGTGACAACAGTGCCTGGTGTGCCGTGGGCAACAAGGGCAGGAAAACACAGCTTCTCCATTAGAGACTGCCTCTGTAAGCAGACGACTAAGACAATGGTTCATAAGGAGTTTGGGTTCTGACCCTGAAGAGGGTAAGAGTGACTAAAGTGATAATACTGTGGGAATGGCACACCCCATCCTGGGACTTTCAGGGTCCATAGCTCCGGGCACTGGTATTTGATGCCACTTCTCCAGGTCCATAGATGGGCTAGAGACTCTGGAGTGAGCAGAAAAGTCCACAGTTGTTTGAACTAAGAAAATCACCCCACACTCTTGGAGTCTGCACAGACGGCAGAAGCCCAAGAAGCAGTGATACTCTTCCTGGCTGCTGTGGTGACTACCAAAGCCTCCTTGTCCTCCCGGCAAAGAAGGTCCCCGCTGGGGCTACCAGGTTTCTGGATTTTTAATGATTGTCAAGCACGGGCTGGTGAGAAGCAGTGCTTGTGCTGAAATCACCTGTTTACTTGTCTCCCTTTCCTAAATGGCAGTGCTGAGACCAAAGGCTGGCTCTGAAATGTTGACACCCTTGACTCCCTCCCTGCCTGCCAACTCAGCTTTCTCTCTAATAAAAGGGAAATAAAACCTCATGGGGCCCTAACTGGTTTGGCTCAGTGGATAGAGCGTCGGCCTGAGGACTGAAGGGTCCCAGGTTCGATTCCGGTCAAGGGCATGTACCTTGGTTGTGGGCACATCCCCAGTGGGGGGTGTGCAGGAGGCAGCTGATCAATGTCTCTCTCTCATTGATGTTTCTAACTCTCTATCCCTCTCCCTTCCTCTCTGTAAAAAATCAATAAAAATATATTTAAAAAAAAAAAAACCTCATGGGATTACTGTGAAGATTAAATGAGAAAACATAGGTAAAAGCTCAGAGCAGTGCTTGGCATTCCATAGAGGCTGAGAAATGCCCTTCTTGTTTTGTCCTTCCAAGACCTAATGCAAGTCTTATTTTCTACATTGACTGTCCCTAATACCTCACCCCCACCTTCTCTGAATCCCAAGGACTTCGCCCATTCTTTACAGTGCTATGTGTGTACACGCACATACACAAATGATGGAAACACACTGTTTGATGACTAGGAAGAGCCTGTGAGTTGATTTCTTTCTTTCTTTTTTTGCCATCTTTAATACAAAGGAAAGGAGATGAAAACGCAAGAAGAATGATAGAGGGGAAATTTATTCAGGTGGGAATTTTATTTTATTTTTGTTAATCCTCATCTGAAGATATTTTTCCATTGATTTTTACTAGTAGGGAAAGTGGAAGGGAGGGGGAGAGACACAGAGAGAGAAACATCTATGTGAGAGACACATCAATTGGTTGCTTCCTGCAAGGGGAATGGGGATCAAGCCTGTGCCCTTGATTGGACTCGAACCTGGGACCCTTCAGTCCCTGGGCCAATGTTCTATCCACTGAGCCAAACCGGCTAGGGTCCTGAGTTGATTTCTTAGTGGTTCAAATCCTGAGGGTGTGGCTGCTGAACTTAACATTTCCAAACAACAGGGCCTACTTCTTAAAAATTGATTACTTCAAGAGGATCAAAAGAGGCTGATAGATGACCCTGTAATATTCCTGGCACAGTTAAAAAAATCACTTATTCACTCTTTCAGACAATCATTGTTTATTCATTCCTGCACTTATTTCTCACACATTCATTCAGCAGGTTGTGCAAATGAGAAAAGGCTGGAGGCGAAAAGTCATCTTGTAGCATTCAGGATCTAATTTCCACCTTACATGCAGACAGACATCTTGCCCTGAAGAGGTTAACATTCCCAAAGAAAACCAAAGGCATTTAGCCCCATGCCTTAAAGACTCTGATTGAGATGGAATCTGTACTTCAGTTCTTCAGCGGGACTCACCTTGATGGTGGTGTCCCCAGCACCGTGCATGACTCTGGACAGAGCATGTTGATTTACACAAGAGCAAGTTCACACCCATTTATCTTTGACAAAATCCCATAAACACTCTATGTACTAAAACACTACCATCACCACCACCAACAACAACCCCCCCCTCTTCCCGCCCCAAAGAAAAAAGCATAACTTGCCCTGGTCGGTGTGGCTCAGTTGGTTAAAGTCGCTTCCTGAAAGGCTGGGGTTTGATTCCCAGTCAAGGGCATGTCCCTGGGTTGCAGGTCCAATCCCTGGCCAGGTTGAGGTTCGTACTAGCGGCAACTAATTGATGTTCCTTCTTCATATCGATGTTTCTCTCTCTCTCCCCCTCTCCCTTCCTCTCTCTCTTAAAATCAATAAAAAACATACCCTCGGGTGAGGATTAAAAAAAAACAGAAAGCATAACTCCACCTGGTTACCTTATTAGCTATACTTTGGCAATGTGTATGTTGATATAATGATATAATCAAAACACGGTAATTCTTCCAAAGGAACCGCTGGGCTTACAAAGGTGGGGCACTGCCAATGCTGCCCTCTGCTTCTCTCTGTGGCAGGAGCTTTCTCTGGCTGGAGCCCGCTCTGCCCGTGTGGCAGGCCCAAAGTGCAGGAAAATTAACATACCCGTCAGGTGCCCGGCAGTTCTCACTTGGTGACTGATGTGAGTTGTTATTTACCTCAAATTATCAAAAGTCTGAGGGACATGTTCTATGCTGGCCCCCAGAGTCCCTGAAAAATCGAGCCTGCTGCCCACAGAGGTGACTTGCCTGACAATGCTTTGTTCTGGCTTTCTTCACATCCCCGCTTGTCTACAGGGGTTCCTGGGATCACCTGCCAAATAAATCTCTGCATTCAAATCTTTGTCTCAGGGTCTGCCTCTGAGGGAGTCCAAACTAAGACAGGGGCACACTGCCTTTTTTAAAAATATATATATATTTTTATTGATTTCAGAGAGGAAGGGAGAGGGAGAGAGAGATAGAAACATCAATGGTGAGAATCATTGATGGGCTGCCTCCTGCACGCCCCCTACTGAGGATCAAGCTGGCAACCTGGGCATGTGCCTGTAAGTCCCGAGACCCTTAAGTCCATAGGCTGATGCTCTATGCACTGAGCAAAACCAGCCCGGGTGAAGCAGTCACTCTCTTGTGCCATAAAATAACTGAGCCTGCTGGTAAACTCAGAAGAGGTTTTACTCATTACATACTTCATGGGAGGAAAGGGGACTTCAGGGCAAACTTGGTGCATGGTTTACATTACTTCTTTCACTTATTTTTGACTCTTAGGCAGACACAGAGTATAAATTTGGGGGTGAGGGTGGGGTACAACCTGGCATGGCTGTGGTGCCATTCTCTACATCATTCTCCCTTCCGGATCAGGCTCTGCCTCGCTCAGCCATCTTCCTGGAATCCCCTTCCCACCTCCCTGTGCCCATTCAAAGGAGGAAGCACCCACACCGTGGTAGAGCATGACCCACCCAGCTCCTTCCCCAACCAGGCCTCCTCCTTTAACAGAGATGTTTGTGCCTAAGGATGTATTGGGTCCCCTGACTCCAAGAGCTGGGCTGGCTTCCCTAACTAAATCAGGGCTCAGGTGAGGTCCCGAGGCAGGTCTTTATCTCCGCTTGGCTCTGCTCTTCTTTCATTGGCTTCTTTCTCGGGCTTCAGGTAGAAGCTAAATGATGGCAGCAGCTTTCAGAGTCAAGGCCCACCAAGAGGCTTATCTGCCTCATTCCCAGAAGCTTGCCCAGTTAGGACCCTCGGCTTCGGAGGGAACACACAGGAAAAATGTAAGACAAAACCTCTCTGCAATGCACCCGAGGAAGGCTTCTTTAAGCCTGGCCAGACCACCTGCATCAGAACTACCTGGGGGCACCTCTTGCAGGTGGACTATGAGGCCCCAGGAAGGGGAGTGACTTTGTCAGGGAGCCAAGGCCAATCTAGGACAGAAACAGTGGTCCTCTAGTTCGAAAACCCAGAGAGAAAAGGAGAGCGAATGAGGGACAGGAAAAGCATCCAACTTTGACTCCTGCAATTCCCATGGATTTTCCCTTTGGCTCCCATCATAAGGGAAAAGCCCAGTACTAACCCGGCAGGAGACTGTGGGGGGAGGTGGCTTCCACTGAGTGTGCTCTGAGGGCTCAGGTTGCTCTCTTTCCTCCCAGGGAGGCTCAGTGTAGCGGGCATCTCAGGTCTCCCAGCCTCCTGCACAGACAGCCTCTGTTAAAGGAGGAGGCCTGGTTGGGGAAGGAGCTGGGTGGGTCACGCTCTACCACGGTGTGGACGCTTCCTCCTTTGAATGGGTACAGGACTGTGGGAGATGGGTGAGCTAGGCAGAGCCTGATCCAGAAGGGAGAGAGCCAGAGGGAGGCCAGGACCTCAGTCAAAGAGGAGAGCTGCATCTTCCCTCTGCCCCCACAGAACCTGTTCTGCTGCTATCTTTAGTTCCTCCCCTGGGCCAGCCAAGGGCCTCAGTGGGCAGAGACAGGTGGGCAGACACGTGATGGGAGGGAGAAGCTTCCAAGCCCTGGGGAACTGACATCTGCAGAAGCTGGCAAAGGCCGGGCAGACTCCTCCAGTGCAAGCAAATGCAGCTTTGCCCTCGTCACCTGCTCAGATGGAGTGAGACCCTTCCCCATCAGGTGATGGGCATTGCCTCCTGGTTTGATCAATGCCAGTTCATATTGCCCCCCTTACTCAGGCTATCCAATGTCATCTTATGGCCACTCACTACCCCAGTACTTAATTGGGTTGGTTAGCTGTAAAATTTAGGAATAGTGCAGGAATAGTCTTCTGGTCCCAAACTTCATTATATGGGTGGAATATGAGGTCTAGGGAGGAGCAGGGCCTTGCCCAGGGCCCTGCAGCTTTTTAATACGCTCATTACCTTCTCTCATGGAGCACTGTGGTAAAAAGTTACCTACTTTAAAATTTATTTTATATACACTCATACATCATATATAGATGTGTATATATATATATATATATATGCATTTCATAATATTTTGGTTAATTTGTTAATATTTCACAAAATTCAAAAGGCACAAAAAAGGCCCTGGCTGGCGTACTCAGTGGTTAGAGCACCCGCGGGAGCGCTGAAGGGTTGTGGATTCCATTCCTGGTCAAGGGCACATACCTGGGTTGCGGGTTTGCTCCCTGGGGGAGGCAACCAGTTGATGTGTCTCTCTCACATTAATGTTTCTCTCTCCCTCTCCCCCAACCCCTTCTACTCTCTCTGAAAAGCAATGGAAAAAATATCCTCAGGTGAAGATTAACAAACAAACAAAAAAATAGATCAATAAAAACCTTTTTTAAAGGCACAAAAAGTAAGCCTCCCTCCCACTGCTATTCTTGATCTCCCAGCATTCCACCCGAGAGTACTGCTGTTGACTTTTCTTATTTATCCTTCCAGAGACGTTCTACACATACCAAACATTTACATTTTTTAAATCACAAACTTTATATGCTGTACTCACTGTTCTGTACTTTGCTTTTGCACATAACAAATCTTAGCCCAGATCACTTAATTTTAATACCTATTTCTGATAGTGCATACTATTTTTTAGTGCATATTATTTATAGTAATTGTATGACTGGAGCATAATTTATTTAACCAGCTTCCTATTTAGGTTCTAAACTTTTCTATGAAAACAATGGCTAAATGAACTTTCTGGTACATATTACATGTCTTGGGGTACCTGTATACCTACAAGGTCAGTTTCTAAAAGTGGAATTACTAGGACAAAGAGTTTGTACATTTGATTTTTTTTATAGATATTACCAATTTTTTATAGATATTACCAAAGGAGTTGTGCCAATTAACTTTCCCACCAGTAATGTGTGCTGGTGCCTGTTTTCAGACACCTTTAACTGTGTGAACTCGATTTCGTTGGGGTTTTTGTTTGGCCAACCTGATAGGTGAAAAACGGTATCTCCTAGTTTTAATTTACCTTTCTTATATTATAAATGAGGCTGAGCATCAAAGATAGAAACCCAGAGGACAGTTTGTAACTGGAGTGAAGTCTTGTGCTTATCCCAGGCTGAGCCAATGTGTACCCCTACCCATCACCCCGGTAGATGACAGGAGGCTGGGCAGCCTGGGCCCTCAGCCCTCCCAAGAGCTGTTTCCCCGCCCCTTTACCTGAGATGAGTAACAGTTTCTCTGGTGTTACTGGAAGAGGCATGTTTTATTCAGGCTCCCTGGTTTGTCCTGCTCTTCTGTCCCTAAGGGCTGAGACTTGGCCTCTGATACAAAACAGACTAACGTACAGCAGGGGAATGGCAAGACGAGACCTGCTTATACTGGGAATAGAGCTGGGCTAGGTGGGGAGTAAGGAGGAGGCTGCAGCAGTTCAGGTGGGCGCTGAGGAGTCTGAGCCTAGCAGTGGCATGTGGGCCCTGAGATTCATCAGAGGTGGCCATGCAGGACGGACTGGGTGAGGAGGAGGAAGGAGAGTGGCAGACAGGTGATAGGGAGCGTTAGGGTGGAAGATGAGTGAATTGGAGGTTACCTGTGGGATAAAGGAGGAAACGTTTGTTGTTTGTTGGATTAACGTGTTCCCAGTGGCAATAAGAATGGAGTGGTCCTGTGTCCAGTTGGGAGATGGTTAATTCACCCAGTCTGGCCACAGCAGGTTAAACCACCTCTGGGGTGTGTCCTGCGCCTGGCTTTCTGCAATGACACAACCTGGTTCCCTGGGATATAATTAACACAGAGCTAACTTTACTCCTGATTTACCACCTTGGTCTAGTTCCTTCCATGAAGCCTCCTCCTGTCCCTGTGACTCACGGAAGGGTGGGTTGGGGAGTGGGCTGTTAGCCAGGTAGCCAGGCCAGTGGAGCTGGAGGAGGAGCAGGTAAACTGGGGGTGGGGGTGGGGCAGGGGACACCAGGTCCACTGAGCCCAGCTCCCATGAGAGTTTCTAGAGTGTGGCTGGCCTGAGAGCAGAAGGTGATCAAACAGGCCTGGAAGCCTTCTCCTACTTTGACTCATGCTTCTTCCTTCTTTTGGTGGCTCTCACCCTGTCTCTCCGAGTTCCCAGTCCCAAATGAAGGCTTCTCTCAGGTGGCAAGAAACCCCAACCTGATCGGTGCAAAATGGTATCTCCTAGTTTTAATTTACTTTACTTTACTTTTTTTTTTTTTTAATATATTTTATTGATTTTTTACAGAGAAGAAGGGAGAGGGATAGAGAGTTAGAAACATCGATGAGAGAGATCGATCAGCTGTCTCCTGCACGCCCCCCACCGCAACCAAGGTACATGCCTTGACCAGAATCGAACCTGGGACCCTTCAGTCCGCAGGCTGACGCTCTGTCCACTGAGCCAAACCGGTTTGGCTACTTTTCTTATATTATAAATGAAGCCGAGCATCAAAGATAGAAACCCAGAGGACAGCACCTTAGCCTCTGTGAGGGTTGCCAGAGACATTTCAATTGCAGATCATGAATAATTTTTTTTTAGTATAAGTATATCCCAAGAATTGCATGGAACTTACATACTTAAAATTTTAAAAAAAAGTAGTTGCATATCTATATTCAAATTTAACAGGTATCCTTATTTTAACCTCCCACAGTGTTGGAAACAGCTGCCCCCACCCTGACCTCACCCCTACCCCCTGCCTGACCACTCACAGGCCCCGATCTTTTATTTTATTTATTTATTATTTAAAATGGATTTGAAATATATTTAAAAAAAAAAGCCCTAACCGGTTTGGCTCAGTGGATAGAGCATCGGCCTGCGGACTTAAGGGTCCCGGGTTCGATTCTGATCAAGGGCATGTACCTTGGTTGCAGGCACATCCCTAGTGGGGAGTGTGCAGGAGGCAGCTGATCGATGTTTCTCTCTCATCGATGTTTCTAATTCTCTATCTCTCTCCTTTCCTCTCTGTAAAAAATCAATAAAATATATTAAATAAATAAATAAATAAATAAAATGGATTTGAGAGCCCTAGCTGGTTTTGCTCAGTGGATAGAGCATCAGCCTGTGGACTGAAGGGTCCCAGGTTCCATTCAGGTCAAGGGCATACGCACTGGTTTCGGGTTCCATCCTCTGTGGGAGGTGTGCAGGAGGCAGCCCATCAGTGATTCTCTTCATTGATGTTTCTTTCTTTCTCTCCCCTCCCTTCCTTTCTGAAGTCAATAAAAATATATTTAAAAATAAAATAAAATTGATTTGAGAGAGGAGGGGAAGGGAGAAGAAGAGAGAGAAACATCAATGAGATCTGGCCTTCTGCATGCCCCTCACACATGCCCCCCATAGAGGATCGAGCCCCAAGGGCCTGACCAGAGCCGAACCAGCGACCTCTGGGCGCCTGGGACGATGCTCAACCAACTGAGCCACACCAGCCAGGGGTAGGCCCTGGTCTCTAGGGCGCAGGCACAACTGCCATTCTTAAGGGAGCTCCACAGGCTCTATCTGCATTTTCTGGGCATGACAACACTCTGAGGAGGGTCTTCAGTCCCCTTTCACGGGTGAGAAAACCGAGGCTCCGATTAGTGATGAGCCGAAGGTAAAACTCGAGGGCCCTGGAAGGACTCCAGCCGTTGCCCGTCTGGCTCCAAAGTTCAAGCCCTTTGCGCGCCGCGCGCAGCTGGCAAATCGCCCGCTCTCGGAGCGGAAAGCCTCTGCGTGGGGTTTCCAACCAGCCAGCCACACAGGAGGAAACGGGCAACGCGGCAGCCGGGCTGAGGGGGAGGGGCAGGGGGCACCCAGCGCGGAGCGGACGGGAGTGGGTGCTGGATCCCCCAGCTCCTGTGAGTAATAACAATACCACCCCGGGCATTTGCATAGCTCTCTACAGTTGACAAAGGGTGCCCTTAGCAGTCAATCAGAATAACTAAGAAAGAGGGAGACGGCCTAGCGGACTTCTCCCCATAAAAGATGGTGGCTCGGGAGGGGGGAGGGGAGTGAGGGGGGCAGTGGTGGGGAGGGGCGAGGGGAGGGAAGGATCGGGTGGACCCTCTGGGCCGACTTCCGGGAGATCCCAGGTCAGGGACCTGGACCCCCAGATTGGGACCGCGGGCCTGGGCGGCGGGTCCAGAGCTCGGGTCGGCGTTGCGGGTTCCAGCCCCGCTGGTAACCCCGCAGCGGGCGTGGACGCGAGAGCGGGGTGCAGCTCCGGACACTCCCTGCTGGGGCCTGTTCCAGACCGTGTGACTCGTCTGTGCTCTGGGCGAGTGTCTGACAGGTGACAGGTCGGACTTGCTCGGGAGGGAACTGGGTGCCGGCCCGAAGGTGAGTTAGGACGGGGGCGGGGAGGGGTTTGGGGCGGGAAGGGGGCTGGGGGTGCTGGGGGTGGGAAAACGTTGGGGAAAACCTGGCCCAAACGAGACTTATGTAAATCAAACGTGATTTTCCTCTTGACTCACAGGATCCTTTCGGACCCTTCACCTCGAGCTCTCACCTGCCGCTGGCAGAGGCCGCTAAAGGCTAGTTTTTCTTCCCCTTTTACGTGCCCCGTGCGGCTGGGGGTGGGGCGGAGGTGGGGGTGCGCTTTCAGCCACCCAGGGTTTAAGGAGGCTGTTCAGGGAACCTTAGGGAATCTTTCTGAAAAGTTAAACAAAGTGATGCGAAAACAGTCTCCCCGCACAATTTCTGTTTTGATAACTGTAGTTTCTTTTCTTAGTTTCATTTTCGAAAAGCGTGGTGGGGGTAAAGCCGATGAAAAGAGAGCGCATGAGAGGACGTGCTGAGTTCAAATTTTATTTCAAATCTGTTGCAAAGGGAGTTACTTTAGAAAGGTCCAATGGAAAGACCCCCTCTGGGTAGAAACATTTACTATGAAAAAGAAGAAGAAGAAGATAATCATTTGCAAATTGGATTATAAAAATCCGGGTAAGTATCCTTAGCTTGTTTGCCAGATGGAAGGCTGGTTGTGTGCATAGATCTGACTTCCAGAGAAGGTCTTCATCTCAATAAAATTTACTTAAAACTACTCAAGGGTGTTTTTGTAAAAAAAATAAAATAAAATAAATCAGAAATGCTAATCACTGAAAGGTCAGGCAAAACATTGCTGCCCCAGATGAGGCCCCAGATGAGGCCCCAGATGAGGCGTGGGGCAGGCAAGTGGCACCCTGAGGTCCCAATCCAGACAGGTCCCAGCCCTCCGGGTCTCCTCTGTAAAAGGCACCTGGGGGATGTGGACGACTGGACCAGAGCAGTGCAGTGTGGAGTGGACACTGGGGAAAACTACCTTGGGAAGCACTTGGGCAGGTTCTGCAAAGCTGCAGGTGGTGCACTCTGTCACCCCGCAACTGTCGCCCTCAGCACGTACCCAGGGGAGCGGAGTGCATGGGCCCATGAAGAGACATGGGCCGCACCATCACCAACACTCCCCGGCACCCTCACCTTCGCCCTCACCAGCCACGCTGCACAGCACACCAGCTGCCGCAGGCCCCCCCTCCCAACCCCCACTGGCCCTCCTGGAGGAGCAGTGGACTGGAAGGGCCAGAGAGGGGGCGGTCCTTTCAGTATCTGGACATCTGTATGCAGCAGCCTCAGGCCTGGCGCTGCCACCTGGTCGAGCTCACACTCCACTTTTTTTCTGCAGCTTTCTTGCTGGCATAAGGGCTTCTTTTCTTCCGGGGGGAGCCCCGCCAGCCCACCAGACACCCCCCACCCCTCCCCACCCCGCACCTGTTTGCAAGGCCCACCACACCGCAGTTCCTGCCTCAGGCCTGGTTTCCAGAGGGGTCGGACTTGGGTGGACCCTCGGGAAGAACGGGGGCTAGTGAGGTGGAGCTTTCCCTCAGATAGCCCTGCCTGTGGATGTATAGGTGGCTGCAGGAGGTGGAGAGCCAACAATCCCTGGGCGTTAAGTCCTTTCCAGAGCGTCTGTGGAGAAAACCCAGCCACTGACAGCACCTACAGTATTCACACCTGGGACTACTGTCCGTCACACCTCCATGAGCGGTTGTAAACTTGTGAGGGCATTTCTGGTTGTCACAATGACATGGGGTGCTTCTAATGTTTTGTGCCCGCTAGAGTTTGGGGACCAGGATACTAAACTCATGCAGTGGGTTGGGAGTAGGTCCCGTCAAGGAAGAATTAATCCTGCCCAGATACCAATAGTGACCCACTGGGAAGCATTGGGAAGGTTGAACTGGATGACTTTTCTTTTTTAAAAATCCTCACCCGAGGATATTTTTCCATTGATTTTAGAGAGAGTGGAAGAGAGCGGGAAAGACAGAGAGAAACATCGATGTGAGAGAAATACATCAATTGGTTGCCTCCAGAACATGCCCTGTCCAGGGCCCGGACTGGGGAGGATCCTACAACTGAAGTCTGTGCCCTTGACCGGAATCGAACCCAGGATCCTTCTGTCCGCAGGCCGACGCTCTGTCCACTGAACCGAACTGGTCGGTGGGGCCTTTTTTTTATTTTTTAAATAGATTTTAGAGAGAGAGGAAGGGAGAGGCAGTGAGAGAGAGAGAAACATCAATTGGTTGCCTCCTGCATGCACCAGGACCGGATACCAAACCCACAACCAGGGCATGTGCCCTGACCAGGAATCGAACAGGCAGTCTTCTGGTGCATGGGATGACACTCAACCAACTGAGCCACTCTGGCCAGAGCTGAACTGGATGACTTTTAAGGGACTTTTCAGTTGAAAGTGATTGTCATTTTAACATTCATTGTAGGTGATATAGAGACTACTGGCAAAGTAACCCCCAAAAAGGAGGGTTCAAGGTCTAGGCACATATGGTCTAGGCACACACGATACATATGTATTTGCCTGTCTAGGTGCCATGGGTGTGTTCATACACGTACAGGCACACATATATACCTTGTTGCAAACAATCCTCTGGGAGAACTTTGACCAACTCAGAGATGGATGTAGTTAGCTGGGCAGGGAGATGGGGGGAGAGAGGAGTAGAGAAGGAAGGAGCGGGCAGAGAGTCCTGGGGACAGATGAGTGGAGAGAGGTTGGGCTGCCTTTGGGACCCAGAGGGTACAGTGGCCCCGGTTCCTTTCCTGGGAACTCGGTCTCTTCCTGGCCAGCTGGAATTGAGCCTCTCCCTGGGGCTCTGCCCACCGACAAAGGTAGTTGGAGCCAAGAAAATGCCATTTGATTTGAGTGATGGAGTCAGCTGGTAGCTGGTGGGCATTGTTCCCTGGGCTGATTTAGACACGTGTCCATCCACTGCCTTTTACAAGCTCCTGTGCACTGGGGCCAAGGGCACATGCAGCCTGGGAGGTGAAGGGCCCTTCCACTGGTTTTCAGCAGCCCCTTCCTGAACCCCTGGCTCTGCCACTTGTGCTCCTCCCCCACCTTGCCCACCTCCTGCTGATAGTCTGCCCCAACCCCCCTGGCTTCCTCCCTCCCAACCGAGGTTTGGGATATATCCCATGGACCTTCAGGTGGCCCAGTCCAGCCCCCAGTAGCTGGTTTCTAGGTTTGTCTTGGGCCACATGTGGACTTAGACTGGATGAAATTCCCATGCCTGGGCAGACAGGGCCAGGAAAGGGGTTTGGAAGTGCTGAGGCAGAGAGAAACCGTTTGTAATGAATAGCTTGTTACAAATGTGGGCATATTGGCACATGTGTACTTTTTTAAAGCATCATATTTAAATTTTATTATTTTTATTGATTGATTTTATTTTTTTAAATATATTTTATTAATTTTTTACAGAGAGGAAGGGAGAGAGATAGAGAGTTAGAAACAACAATGAGAGAGAAACATCAATCAGCTGCCTCCTGCACACCTCCCACTGGGGATGTGCCCGCAACCAAGGTACATGCCCTTGACCAGAATCGAACCTGGGACCTTTCAGTTCGCAGGCGGATGCTCTATCCACTGAGCCAAACCAGTTTTGGCGTGATTGATTGATTTTAGAGAGAGAGAGGAAGGGAGAGAGAGAAACATCGATTTGTTGTTCCACTTTTTCATGTATTCATTGGTTTATTCTTCTACTATGTGCCCTGACGGGGGATTGAACTCACAACCCTGGCGGGACGACGCTGTAACCAACAGAGCTACCAGGCCAGGGCCATAAGGATCACATTTTTAAAAATATCACCACTTAGAGGTCCATGTTTTGGTGCAACCTCAAGAACAGCCTCAAAACACACAGGTGTGTGCATGCACTACAGGTGCACACAGAGACTCACAGGTGTGCTAGTCGTCTCCAGCCATTCACTGGGCAAGCTCTCTTTTGGCCTGTTTTCCCAACTCTGACAGGCTGTATCTCCGGGCCCCTACTGAAGGGCAGAGACTGCCAAACCTTATGGAAAAGGAGGAGCAGGAGAGGCATGAAGTGTCTGTACCCCATTGAGAAGGCATGACCTCCCGTAGCCGTTCCCACCTCCAATTGGCAGACTTCTCCAGGGGGGAGTAGGCAGGCGCCTCTGATTAGCCTGAGCCACGGTAATTGCCAATGCACCAACTTGGCCAGATTGCCTGTCAGATTGAATTTGAAAAAGAGTCCAGATTCATGCTGTTTACCAAAGAAACACCTAAAACAAGGATATGGAAGTTTGAAAGTAAATGGATAGAAAACATTAACCCAAAAGAGCTGGTATATCTATACAGATAGCAAACAAAATATTATTTAAGGCCAAAAGTATTTTTGAGGGAAAGTAAGAGTGTCTACATCATGATTATAGGAACAACGTGCTAAGATAAAACAATTCCAAGGGCCTGGTCAGCGTGGCTCAGTGGTTGAGCGTCAACCTATGAACTAGGAGGTCACGGTTAGATTCCCCGTTGGGGCACATGTCTGGGTTGCAGGCTTGATCCCTAGTGTGGAGCATACAGGAGGCAGCCAATTAATCATTCTCTCATCATTGATGTTTCTATCTCTCTCTCCCTCTCCCTTCCTCTCTGAAATCAATAAAAATATATTAAAAAAACAATTCTCAGAACTCTAATCATATTCTTAAAACATAAAGCAAATATCAAGAAAGTAAACAGACAACCCATGGGAGAAAATGTTTGCAAATCATGTAGCTGATGAGGAATTTGTATTTAGAATATTTAAAGAACTCTTATAACTCAACACTAAAAAGGCAAATGACCCAATTCAAAAATAGGCCAGGGATTTGCATAGACAGTTCTTTGAAGAAGATATACAAATGGCCAATTACCACATGAAAAGATGTTCAACATCATCGGTCATGAAGAAAATGCCAATCAAGCCACAATGAGATACCACTTCACACCCACTAGGATGGATAGAATCAAAGACACAGCAAATGTTTGCAAAGGATATGGAGAGATCGAAGCCTTCACACATTGCTGGTGGGGAAGCAAACTGGTGCAGCCACTTTGGAAAACAGTCTAGCACAGGGGTGGGCAAACTTTTTGACTCGAGGGCCACAATGGGTTCTCAAACTGGACCGGAGGGCCGGAACAAAAGCATGGATGGAGTGTTTGTGTGAACTAATATAAATTCAAAGTAAACATCATTACATAAAAGGGTGCGGTCTTTTTTTTTTTTTTTTTTTCAGTTTTATTCATTTCAAACTGGCCGGATCCGGCCCCCGGGCCGTAGTTTGCCCACGGCTGGTCTAGCAGTTCCTCAAATGGTTAAACATGGAGTTACCATTTGATCCAGCAATTCTACTTCTAGGAATATACCCAATATTCAATATTTGTGAGAATATAGGTTCACACAAAAACTCAGACATGAATGTTCATAGCAGTGTTACTCTTGATAGCCAAAGGTGAAAACAACCCAAGTGCCTACCAACTGATGAATGGATAAACCAAGTGTAGTGTATTCATACAATGAAATATCATTCAGCTACAGAAAGGAATGAAGTACTGACATATTCCACACATGGCTGACCCTTGAAAGCATGCCAAGTGAAAGAAGCTAGGCACAACAGGCCATACATATATTGTATGATTCCATTTATATGAAGAGTCCAGGACAGGCAAATCCATAGAGACAGAAAGTAGACTGGTGGTAGCCAGAGCTGGGGTGGGGTGAGGTGGGGTGGGGGGAAGAAGGAAGAAGTTGGGGGGAACTAGGGAGCGACTGCTGATGGGTATAGGAATTCCATTTGTGGTGATAAGATGTTTTAAAATTGATTGTGGTAATAGTTGCACAACTCTGAATATACTGAAAACCGTTGATGTACAATTTCAATGAATCCTTAGCTAATAACGGTTTTAACATTTGCTTGTTTAGAAAAATATATCCCCCCCCCCCTCCTTCAGGACCTCCTCAACCCTCATAAGAGGAAGGGTCCCTGAAAATACAAGAGAAAAGAAAAAGGGCCCCTTTTATCTCACTTTCCTCCCACCACGATTCTGCCACAGGAAGGGTCTGAACCAGAAGAGCCTGGACAGTAAGTCTATCTACACCCAACAGACATATGGAAAAGCTGAGGCCCAGTCCCAGAGACAACCCAGGCCTAGCCCCAGGTCCTCTGCCCGGCGGATTGAGTCACTGGAGACACCCTATTTCAGGGTCCCCCTTAGGTATGTGCTGACACCAAGTGTTCTCAGTGGTGAGCTGACCATTTGTCACTTGGGCCCTGCCAAAAAACTGCAGCTTAGCGAATAGGTTCTCACCTTAGTCTTTAGCGACACCTGGTGGTCCCTGATCATTATAACTCTGACTCACCTTAAGGTTGGTTGGTCCTCAGAATCAGAAAGCTTATCCTCACATAACTTCATTTCCTAAAGTAGGTCACACAGGCATTCATTATTTTCTTTATTAAAATGTAAATGAAGACGGCCTGAGTGCCAGGGACCGTGGCGCGGTGATACAGCAGCTGCTGAGATAGACAGTGGGGGAGAAGAAAGAGAAAAAGAAACAAGAAAACTATCAGTTGACAAGAGCTTTGCAGAACATTAAAGTATGGAGCTGGGACATTCAGGTCACAGATGCTGGGAGGCAAACTGCACGGTCATGGAGGGCTTCTTGGAGGAGGTGACATTTAAGCTGTTACCTGAATAAGAGGAAGCCCCTTGTGCAAAAATCTCAAGGAGCAGTATTGCAGGCGGAGGACTGTTTGCGTCCCTGAAATGGGGATGGGCGCTCATGTTTGAGAGACAGAGAAAGCAGTGCGACTGTAATGGAGTGAGCAAGAGGGAGGTTGATAAGAGACGGGAGGCCAAGACAGCAGGGTAAGATCTGGCCTGAAGGGCTTGGTTTTACTCTATGTGTGGTGCAAAGCCTGTGGAGAGTCTGCCCCGCCTCCCCCTCCCCGCCCAGCCCTGGAGTGCTTTAATAGGGGAGTGACTTTATTGGATGTACATTTTACAAAGATCACGTGGCTGCTCTGTGGCTTATGGGCTGATGGGGAAGCCGAGGGGCCGGTCAGCATCCCACCGCAGTGGTCCAGGCCGAGGGATGATGGTGGCGTGGACTAGGCCGGTGGTGATGGAGATGGGGGAGAAAAGAATGGATGCAAAGAGGCAGAGTTGGCAGGATTTACTGAAGGACTGGGTGTGGAGGGTGAAAGAAGGGCAAGACTCATGGTTTTTACTCGAGCGTCTGGGTGATGGCGGTGCCGGAATAGATGTGAGAAGACAGGGCGGAGGAATTTGGGAGGAGGAACCAAGAATTGTGTTGGAAACGGTGAGTGTGCGACGCCTGTTGGATGTGCAGGTGGGGATGTCGAAGAGATGGCTAGAAATGTACATCTGAGGCTCGGGGGAGAGGTCAAGGCTGAGGTTGCAGATATATTCAGATATTCAGATGTGGGCGTCACAGAGATGACCTTTAGCCTCAGGGTGCTGGCTGAGAGAGAGGGGTCGGGTGGGGTGGGGTGGGGAAGAGGGAATGGCTGAGGGGTGAGCTCTGGTGTCTGCCTACAGAGTAGGCAGCAGCGTATGAAAATCAGCCATAGAAGCTGAGGGGAGCCAGCGAGGCAGGAGAACCAGAAGAGCACGCAGGTCACAGAGGCCAGAGGGAAACTGAAAGCGGGTGGGGTGAGCTGGGTGTCCTAATGCTGACAAACCGGGAGCAGAGACAGAAGCGACCGTTTGTTATGGCTCTGAGGAGGCTGTGTGGTGACTTCCATTGGTTGAGACACTCAGCTAAGAGGCCAGGACACCCCGAGGGACTGTGGGGCCAGAATTCAAGGTGAGGAAAGGAGACAGTGGGACAGACAGTGCCTTTGAGGTAACACCGTGAAGGGGATAAATCAAGATCTGAGCCAGGCCAGGGAGGCATTCTAGAGAATCGGGCAACAATAGGTTATTCACTTTTGCAGCATAACCACCGTTATGAGGGATTTAAAGGAATGTGCTGTTTTAATCTTTCTCAATTGATAGAAAAACAATATTCAACAAATTAGGGAAACCATCTCCAAGGTAAAATTGTGCTGCACCAGCTCGGCCAAGGGTGAGCCTGAGTGGGGGTGGTGAAGGATTAGAAAAGACAGACAAAAGAAGAAAGCTGGGTCTGGGTGGGACGCTGTCCTCTCTGATGAAGGGAGACAGTGCCACGGTCTGTACGCCGTCTCTTTATTTTATAGCCAGATTCCACGAGGCAAAGTAAGAGCATGGTTACAACGTTCTCGTGGGTTTCGATCCTACTCAATTACATGCACCTGAACTCTATCAAGCCCACATCACTCAGGCACATGGGGCCACGTGTTCGGACCATAGGTTCATGCTCACAACTACAGCTGTTGGCTATAATTGTGCTGGGAGGGCTTTGCCCTCCAAGCTGGGACTTGCACGTGGCCATGAGAGGACTGTGCCCTCTCATTAGTCCGAGGCTTGAACCTGTCCAAACACTGTAGCCACTCTCCACATAAAACGAGAAGGGTTTTTTGGATTTGACTCATCCAATGTCTGGGTTGCAGGAATTATTTTTAATTTTTCTCCTGTTTATTTGTTTACTTTTTAAAAAATATTTCTATTTTCAGAGAGAAAGGGAGAAGGAGAGAGAAATAGAGATATCAATGATGAGAGCAAATCATTAATTGGCTGCCTCCTGCATGCCCCACACTGGGGATTGAGCCTGCAACCTGATCATGTGCGCTTGACCAGAATCTAACCCATGACCCTTCAGTCTGCAGGCCAATGATCTATCCATTGAGCAAAACCGGCTAGGGCTGTAGTACTTTTCTGTAGCATATCCTTACTAGGGAAATAGCACCTACTTTATATGATCACTATCAATAAACTCTAGTTGGAAAAGGAAGAAAGAAAGAAAGAAAGAAAGAAAGAAAGAAAGGTTGGCGGGAACTGGGGCCTACCACCAGCAGCCAGCACCATTTTGCCAACAGTGAGAGACATTTTGTAAGTATACCCTCCACTAGGCATATTTTAAGAGTTTTATATTTTTAGCTCTTAAATTTAAATCTTTGATCCATTTTGAGTTAATTAAAAATATATATATATATTTTATTGATTTCAGAGAGGAAGGGAGAGGGAGAGAGAGATAGAAACATCAATGATGAGAGAAAATCATTGATCAGCTGCCTCCTGCACACCCCACACTGGGGATCCAGCCTGCAACCTGGGCATGTGCCCTGACCGGGAATCGAACTGTAACTTTCTGGTTCATAGGTCAACGTTCAACCACTGAGCCATGCTGGCCAGGCTTGAGTGAATTTTTGTATGTGCTGTGAGGTAAGGCTCCCACTTCATTATTGTGCATGTGGTTATCCAGCTACCACAGCCTTATTTGTTGGGAAGACTATTCTTTCCCCTTCTCCACAGTCTGCTCTCTTGGGCGGCTGTGAGGGCCTTGTCTCTCAGCGGCTTGATGGTGGGGTGGACCCACATGGAGCCGGGAGCCAGGGGCTCCCTCTTCTCTCTGGTGACATGAGGTTAGAGCTTGGGACACCTGGAGATGGAGCTGGGACTAGAACCTGAGCCTGGTGTCCCTGGGTTTCCAAATATTTTCATTGGGAGTGAAGACTCAAGCTTGAGTTTCAGCTCCTCGGTCCGTCTGTGGATTCCAGTTATGCTTAGATACCTGAGGAAGACAGCTGCTGTCTATTTGCCCAAGGGTCTAGCTCAGGGGTGGGCAAACTTTTTGACTCGAGGGCCACAATGGGTTCTTAAACTGGACCGGAGGGCCAGAACAAAAGCATGGATGGAGTGTTTGTGTGAACTAATATAAATTCAAAGTAAACATCATTCATAAAAGGGTACGGTCTTTTTTTTTTTTTTTTTTTTTTTTTTTAGTTTTATTCATTTCAAAAGGGCCGAATCCGGCCCGCGGGCCGTAGTTTGCCCACGGCTGGTCTAGCTTGTATCCTGGAAAATAATTTGCCTGAAATAGTGAGAGAGAGAGAGCCAGGACCCAGGCTTGGCTGGAGCAGCTAGCTCCCCAGGCTGGAGGGCAGAGCGATGCCCTGAAAGACTCCACTCACCTCCAGGCCCTGCTCTGCTCCTCAGACTCCAGTCCAGGCCAGAGCGGAGGGAGCTGTGCACACACCTCCAGGAATGGCTTCCTGAGGTCCCGGAGACGCTGGAAGCCCCACGGAGACACGCCCTCTATGCAGAGAGCACATGCCTGCTGAATAGTTGGAAGGACATTCCGTGGACACGCAAGCCTCCCTCAGCACAGTCCCAAAAGCAGTGTGTGGGCTCATGTCTCCCAAGGGGGTAGAATTCTCACGATTCTGCTGGTAAGGGCTAGCGCCTGACAGAAATACCTTAGCTGAAATCCAGAGTCTACTATCTTATCACTCTCAGGCTGGTGCAGCTGGTGGCCTAAGAAGCAAGATTCATTCACTCCTTCAGAACATCCACTCTGTCTTCCTGTTCGGGTCCAGGCGGGAGCCAGACTCTGGGGGAGGCAGAAAGGACACACACACTACCTTTCCCTTAAGGGGCTCGCTGACCAGTGGGAAGACAGAAGATTTCAACTGTGAGCAGTCAGTATCCTGATAAAGATTAGCACTCTAATCTTCAGCGGGCGTACAGGCTTCCTGGAGGGGGTGCATTCCGAGTGGAGTTGGGAAACACCAGTAGGAGGTGGTTTCCTGAAGCCCATGGGTGGGGTTTTGAAAGCTCAGGGAGCTGGGAGAGCCAGGGGTGAGGGGAGTTTAGAACATTCTCTTCCAGAGATTGCTAAGCATCTACATTTGCTTCTCTTTTCCCATCATTTCTTCAGTTTGCCAGCCTCCCTCATCCATACCCCATTCCTAGCCCAGGCCCAAAACTCACCTGGGCTAGGTCCCTGTTAAGTGCTAGTCCCTGTATTTATCGATGCCAAAGGAAAGGAGAACTTTTCAAAACTGCTACCCACTCAGGAGAGCCCAGATGACGAGTGGGAGGGGGTCTCTGTAGGCATGCAGTCCTGACCTTTCTTTCCCTTTTTTTTAAAACACACACACACACACACACACACACACAATTTCAGAGAGGAAGGGAGAGGGAAAGAGAGATAGAAGCATCAATGATGAGAGAGAATCATTGATCAGCTGCCTCCTGCACACCCCTCACTGGGGATCGAGCCCGTGACCAGAGCATACATCCTTGACCGGAATCGAACCAGAAACCCTTCAGTCCACAGGATGATGCTTGTCATAGTAATAGTGATAATGATAGGAAATACCCCTATACTCTACTCGGACAATGCTCTGTCCACTGAGCCAAACTAGCTAGCGCAGTCCTGACCTTTCTGATGTAGCTACCCCCACCGGGCACTGGCACTCCCGACCCCTGCGGCCACAGGTGTAACATGCAGTCATACTTCTTTTGTTTTGTCTGGTAGCATCATTATTTTGTGTGATGATAAAAACTATACATGCCACTGCTTTTTCTTCACTTATATTATTACATAAGCGATGCACCACAGAGAAATTAGTGCACACAAATAGGACAGGAAGGTCCCATTGGAGAGAGGACAGGAGCACAGTGTTCAGAGCCAGAGGGAGCCGTTATTGAGTCTCTCTGTGCCTCAGTTTCCTCGGCACATGGGAAGTGCTATGTTAGTATTTGCTATTATTACTACTGGCAATTAAAGAAAAAAAGCAAAGAAATGCAAGGAATTACCTATGATTCTGTGCTCCTGAGATAAGTGCTACTGTAAACCCTTTGGGATATACCCTCCCTCACTTTTGCCCTGTGCAGAAGCTCTATAAATACACGGTGGGGCAGAAGTAAGTTTACAGTTGTGAGGACGTGGAACACAGAGTTTATTCTTGTATTATTATTTATTAATTATTGTATTATTTTCCATGTGAACAACTGTAAGCCTACTTTTGCCCCACCCTGGATGGTCATATGGTCGTTTCCATAACGTGGTATACAATATGGTCACAACTCTTATTTTCCCAATCAATCGCTCATGCTTGCACGTGTCTTGTTAGCCAGGAATCCAGGATCTTGAAAGCTCAGGGAGCTGGGAGAGCCAGGGGTGAGGGGAGTTTAGAACATTCTCTCCCTCCTTCCCCTCCATCTCTGCCCACTTCCTCTTTCTTCCTCCGTTTCTTCCTTGAATTATCCAGGAACTTTGAGGGCTTACACCACGTCTGGAATCGTTCATGACTGCTGTTACTTCTTATGGCCACATGGTGTCGCTATTGAAGCCTAGTCCCTAGGACTTGCTGGTGAATGATGTGTCTTTTTTGAAAACGTGCTATAAACTCCGCTACCCAGTTCCCCTCGTCTTGAGATCCGAAGCTTGCAGCTCTCCGTGTTCAGCAGTGCTCTTTCCTGTACACTTTCCACAAGCTAGGGTGCCTCCTAGCTTCAGGGGCCCTGGGTTAGGACAGTTTCTGGCATCTGAGGCCTCCTAGATGCATCGGGAACCTCATTTTTTCCTTTCCTCCCCAGGAGCTTGTATAACCCTTCCAAACAGAAAAGCTCAAATTACACCCCGTTTCCTGGGAATGTGGTTGCTCGGTCACTCTTGCAGGGCGGGCGACCCTCACTAACACAGGCAACCTCCTGCAGGGGGGTGGGGGTGGGGGTGGTGGGGGTGGGGGGGCTTCTGAGCCTCTCTCGCAGCTGGGGCACGGACACGTGACTCAGACCTGGCCAGTGAGTCCTGAGGGGGATTTCTAGGAAAGATCTTCCTCCCTGGTCAGTGCACATGGACACACTTCAGGAGAAACCCCCCTCCTTCTCACCTGTGAGATGACAGGCCTCAGAAGGAAGGCCTGCTAGCCAGCCTGCGAGCCGGTCTCCAGTGTGCGGCCCCTCCCCTGCTCTGGGGTGGTCCCTCCCACCGGGAATCAGGGCTGACCACCAGAGAGACTACAACGGAATCCAGACCTGGGAGGCTAGGTCACCACAGGGGGTGAAGTTCCTGCCTTGGTCCCTGCTGGGTCGCTTCCCTCGGAGGAAGCCAGCCTCCATACTGTAGGAACATTCAAGGACTCATCCCCTACTGTGAGGGCACTCAAGCAGGCCTGTGGAGGGGAACCGACAGCCAGCACCGACTTGCCAGCCATGTGAGCGAGCCACCTTGGGAACGGACCTGCAGCCCCATTCAGGCCTCGAGATGACGGCAGCCCCAGCTGACCTCTCTCTGCAGCCCCATGAGACACTCGGGCAGCACATCCAATAGGCTGCTTGCAAATTCCTGACCCCCCGCCCCCAGACCACAGGAGGTAATAAATGACTGTTGTTGTTCAAAGTCATAAGTTTGGGGCGGGGGGGGGGGGGGGGGGGGGGCATTTGTTATGCCCTAAAAGATCAGTGGTCAAAGGCCAACACTGTAAAGAGTTGGAAAATGCTGGAGTCTTTGATGATGTCGCAGTGCCTCCGAGTGAACCAATCCTGAAGCCTCCTGCTTCCCGACTTCTGCGAGATGATTAATGTCCTTGCTCAGCTGTTGTTGGGTCTGCTGCTGTAGCTTGTAGCCAAAAGAAGACTCCCTGCGAATTTCTGACGACTGGTTCCTGGGTGATTTCCTCTCACCTCTTATTTGGCAAGGCCGAACATTTCTTTTTCTTTTTTAAAAAAAATATATTTTATTGATTTTTTGCAGAGAAGAAGGGAGAGGGATAGAGAGCTAGAAACATCGATGAGAGAGAAATATCGATCAGCTGCCTCCTGCACACTCCCTACTGGGGATGTGCCCGCGACCAAGGTACATGCCCTTGACCAGAATCAAACCTGGGACCCTTCAGTCCGCAGGCCGACGCTCTATCCACTGAGCCAAATCACCCAGGGCCGAACATTTCTTTTGTTAAAAAAACAAAACGAAAACAAAAACACAAATTTAAATTAGATTGGGATCCCCTCTGGAAGGGCCTCCATGAAAAATAATCTCAAATGAACTTCTGTATTAGTCAGTTTATAGAGGCAAGCAGCCAAGTGATTATGATGGGCCAACTCATAAGTTTTCTTGTATTTGTTTTTTTTTAAAAAATGTATTTTTATTGATTTCAAAAAGGAAAGGAGAGGGAGAGAGAGACAGAAACACCAATGATGAGAGAAAATTATGGATTGGTTGCCTCCTGCACACCCCCTACTGGGGATCAAGCCCACAACCCGGGCATGTGCCCTTGACAGGAATCAAACCCAGGACCCTTCAGTCTGCAGGCCAACATTCTATCCCCTGAGCCAAACCGGCTAGGGCACAGGCATTTTCCTTAAAGGGCCTGTGCACAGACTCGCTCTGAACTCTAGCACTGGCACAGCAGCTCAAAAGGTGCCAGGAACTTATGGGGAGGAACTGAATTGTCTGGCTTTGGAGCAAGGCCTGGAGGGGCAGCTTTCTCCCAGACAGAGATGCTGGCAGAAGCCATTCTTCCTTTGCTGAGCCCTTCCCCCACAGAGCTGGCAGGTGGGTGCCATATCTGAGTCTCCATCAACCTGACTAACACTATTTGCCCAGCCCTGGTGATTCCATGAGACCCTGCCCCACCCAACTTGTGGGCCCACCTAAGTTTTCCAGTGGCTTTTCCATACTAACAGTCTGTCTTGACACATGTTTTGTACTTTCCTAAAATCTCACAAAGGTTTACAAACCCCAAACCAGTAGCATCTGGCCTCTGCGTGCCCCATATTCTTGCTAAGCAACCCTAAGCCAGCACTAGCGGCAGCTGGCCTCAGTTCACAGCTTAGCCTTTCCCAGCACAAGTGGCAACCAACTGCAGATCCCTTTGTAACTCATACCAGGTGGCCCTAGGCATGGTACAAGCAGCTGACCTTGGCTTGCAACCCCCAAGAAGCCCCAGTACACCTGGCGGCCAGCTTTAGACCACATGAGAGCATCACCCAGCCACCTCCAATGACACATCCAAAGGCAGGCTCACCAGGATTCTGCTAAAGCAAATCCTACTCTGTGGGGTGAGCCCCTGCACAACAGTTCCTCCACTATAGTCGTGGCCAGGCCTCACAGACACTCAGCCTGAGGGTCAATCCCTCCCAGTGACTTGCCAATAGCAATCAAAGCTCAACTACAACAGAAGGGCACACGCAATCCACATAGGGATACACCTGGAACACCCAGCTCAGGTGGCCAGGGAGGCTGTGGCACTGGACCCCACAGGATACTTATTATATAAAGCCACTCTACCAAGACCAGGAGACACAGCAGCTCTACCTAATACATAGAAGTAAACAGGAAACAGCCAAAGTGAAGAGAAAAATAAACATGCCCCAAATGAAAGACTAGAACAAAACTCCAGAAAAAATAACTAAACAAAGTGGAGATAAGCAGTCTACCAGATGCACAGTTCAAAACACTGGTTATAAGGATGGTCAGTGATCTCACTGAGAGTTTCAACAGAGATGGGAAATCTAAAAATGGAGATAGAAACTATAAAAAAGAACCAGTCAGAAATGAAGAATACACTAACAGGAATAAAGAATACATTAGAGGGAATCACAGTAGATTAGATGAAGCAGAGGATCAAATCAGCGATTTGGAAGATAAGGTAACAGAAAACACCCAGTCAGAACAGAACAAAAAAAACCCAAGGAAATGAGGATAGTTTAAGGAGTCTCTGGGACGCCTTCAAACAGACCAACATTCGAATCACAGGGGTACTAGAAAAAGAGAGTGAGAAAGGAATTGAAAACTTTTTGAAGAAATAATAATGAAAAACTTCCCTAACCTGGCGAAGGAAATAGACACACAAATCCAGGAAGCACAGAGTCCCAAACGAGATGAACTCACAGAGGCCTACACCAAGATGCATCATAATTAAAATGCCATGGGCTGAAGACAAAGAGAGAATCTTAAAAGCCGTAAGAAAGAGCCAGTTACCTACAAGGGAGCTCCCATAAGACTGTCAACTGATTTCTCAACAGAAACTTTGAAGACCAGAAGGGAAAATATTCAAAGTAATGAAAATTAAGAACTGCCTACCATGTGCTGCTTGCCAGGGGTGTCACCTTAGAGATCTTGACGGGCTGGGCTTGTGAAAGGATCAACATGCCTTTGCTAGAGATTTATTATGTCTGTCCTTGGAAGAGGAAAAGAAAAGCCATAAAAAGA
This sequence comes from Myotis yumanensis, assembly GCF_028538775.1. NCBI lineage: Eukaryota > Metazoa > Chordata > Mammalia > Chiroptera > Vespertilionidae > Myotis > Myotis yumanensis. Next base: position 16,192,527 of record NW_027223767.1, on the reverse strand, counting down.
AATGGCTAGTTCAAAGTCCAAGCTCTTGTTTTATGGATGTAAAATGTTCAGGTTGCTACAACATCACCACGGTTTTCAGCCATGCTCAGATGGTGGTTCTTTATGTAGGTTGTTCAACAGTGTAATGTCAGCTGCCAGGGAGGAAGGTGTTCATTGAAGAAGGCTACACTAATGATCCACACAACTTCCTGAATTGGTGTTCTATCACTGAAAGCCTCATCAGCTCAGTGATTCTAGCTACTCTACCAAGATTATGTAATCTCGTTTAATTTTCTAAGTATTATACAACAGTGATGTCCTATTTTGGTGTTAGTTTTTCAATAAAGTTTTGATTATGGGCAAAAAAACAAGAACCTACAACCAAGATTACTTTACCCATGAAGGCTATCATTTAGAACCAAAGGACAGATAAAAAGCTTCCCAGAGAAGAAAAAGCTAAGAGTTCTTCACCACCAAACCAGTATTATAAAAAAAAAAAAAAAAAAGTTAGACACTTCTTTAAGATAAAGAAGAAAAAAAGATAAAAATACGAATAATAAAATGGTAATAACTATATATTTATCCACAATTACTTTAAATACAAATGGATTAAATGCTTCAGTCAAAAGACATAGGGTGGCTGAGTGGATAAATAAAACAAGACTATTATATATGCTGTTGATAAGAGACTTCAGATAGAAAGACACACACAGACTAAAAGTAAAGGGATGGAAAAATATATTTCATGAAAAAGGGCACAAATAAACAAATAAAGCCAGGGGAATACTTATACCAGACAAACTAGATTTTATTCTTATTAATTTTTTAAAAAATATATTTTATTGATTTTTTACAGAGAGGAAGGAAGAGGGATAGAGAGTCAGAAACATCGATGAGAGAAAAACACTGATCAGCTGCCTCCTGCACATCACCCGACTGGGATGTGCCCGCAACCCAGGTACATGCCCTTGACCGAATCAAACCTGGGACCCTTCAGTCCGCAGGCCGACACTCTATCCACTGAGCTAAACTGGTCAGGGCTATTCTTATTAATTCTTAAAAATATTTTTATTGATTTCAGAGAGGAAAAGAGAGGGAGAGAGAGTTAGAAACATCAATGATGAGAGAGAATCATTGATCGGCTGCCTCCTGCATACCCCCTACTGGGGATCAAGCCCACAACCCAGGCATGTGCCCTTGACTGGAATCGAACCTAGGACCCTTCAGTCTGCAGGCTGACGCTCTCTCTATCCACTGAGCCAAACCAGCTAGGGCCAAACTAGATTTTAAAACAAAGGCTATAATGCCCTAACTGGTTTGGCTCAGTGGATAGAGCGTCGGCCTGCGGACTGAAGGGTCCCAGGTTTGATTCTGGTCAAGGGCATGTACCTTGGTTGCAGGCACATCCTCAGTAGGGGGTGTGCAGGAGGCAGCTGATCGATGTTTCTCTCTCATCGATGTTTCTGACTCTCTATCCCTCTTCCTTCCTCTCTGTAAAAAATCAATAAAATATATTAAATAAAAATAAAACAAGGGCTATAACAAGAGATAAAGAAGGACCCTGCAAAAGAAGTGGTGCAGATAACATGATGGAATATGACTCAGCCATAAAAAAGAACAAAATTGTACCATCTGCAAGATGAACTTCGAGGGTAGTGTGCTGAGTGAAATAAGTCAGACAGAGAAAGACAAATGCCATGTAATTTCTCTTATATGTGGAATCTAAAAAGCAAAATAAATGAACACACAAAATAGAAACAAACTCATTGGTTGCCAGATGGGAGGGGCAGTAGGAGGATAGGTGAAAGAAGGGGAGGGATTAAGAAGTACAAATGGCCGAAGCCGGTGTGGCTCAGTGGATAGAGCGCCGGCCTGCGGACTGAGGGGTCCCGGGTTCGATTCCGGTCAAGGGCGTGTACCTGGGTTGCGGGCACATCCCAATTAGGAGATGTGCAGGAGGCGGCTGATCGATGTTTCTCTCTTGTTGATGTTTCTAGCTCTCTATCTCTCTCCCTTCCTCTCTGTAAAAAATCAATAAAATATATTAAAAAAAAAAAAAAGAAGTACAAATTAGTTACAAAATAGTCATGGGGATGGAAAGTTCACCATAGGGAAAATAGTCAATAATCCTGTATAATAAAAGCCTAATATGCAAATTGTCCCCCTCAAACCACGGGAAGGGAGGCTCTGGCTGGCCGGCAGCCAGCAGCGGCTAGGGACCCTACCAGTGCAAAAATTTCATGCACTGGGCCTCTAGTGTTGAAATAAGTATGTACGGTGTCAGATGGGTACTACATTGATTGGGGTGATCATTTTGTAAGTTACATAAATGTCTAATCACTGGGTTGTACACCTGAGACGAATATAAAATTATATGTTAAGTGTAAATGAAAAATAAAAAAATTGTTTAAAAATATTTCCCCCTAGATTTTTTTGTCCATTGATGAGTTTTGCCCACAGGCTGTCCCAGTCCCTAGTTCACATCTCTTGTGTGGGCAGCCAGGTCCTCCCACATCCAGGAGACTCATCTTATTTCCTGTCCTGTGAAGTTTCTCTTCCTCAGTGCAGCCACTGCAGCCACCACAGCCGCAGACTAGATCAACGGGGCCATGGCGTTCAGTCGCCCAGGGCGGGGGGGTGGGGGCAGGAGCCCTCTTCCCCTCCAGCAGCCTCTGGGGCAGAGGATGGTGAAATCTCGCCATCGAGGCTGTGGTGGGCTCCGCAGGAACCTGTGATAAGATGATCAAGCAGTTAGGGCAGCTGCTTTGAGGTTGGGCGGCTGGGAACCCACAGGAAGTGACTCGGTCCAGAGCTGTATGCCTCCTGGGACAGGAGTTGCAGGCCAGCAAGGTGTGGGGCATGTCTGCGGAGCTCCAGGAGCCGGGGCCAGAGGGGCCTCAGAGGTCCCCGGGGTCAGGCGGGCACTCAGGGGCCTCTGGGTCAGGTCAGTGTCCTCCTCCACCCACGCCTGCCCCCTGGAGCCTGCCCCGCTGGAGAGCGTATGTGGCTGCGGCGGTGCTCTGCTACATCAACCTCCTCAACTACATGAACTGGTTCATCATCGCAGGTGAGGAAGGGGATAGGCATCCCAGGCAGCCCTGCCCATCTACCCACTGGCTGTCCTGCCAGCTTTCTGCTTGTGAAGCGTCATATCCCTGCTGTCTTCACCCCTAGCCATGCCAACCTAGTTTCCCAGTCCAGCCCCAAATTAAGAGTGTGCACATGGCTGGGTGGGTGAGGACAGCAGGCCTGGGCCTTCAGGCAAAGGCCTGGAGGTTCTGGGTGCAATGGTGGGGTGAGGTTGTGGAGGACGGGGCAGCCTGGCCTGGTCCCTAAGCAAGAAGTAGTTTGCTGGGTATTTGTGGGACAGTAGGTGCGTGCAAACCTTGCACATCTGCTTTCCTTCCTGTAGGCCCTAGGGGTCAACCTCCTCTGTCACTCATTTCCCCATTCATTCATTCATTCATTCATTTAAAATTCAACCTTCTTTTCTCTATCCCTGATTCATTAAAAATTGACTGAGTGCCCAGCTATGGGCAGGACCCTCTGGGTGGGGCTTGGGAACCCAGGGGTGGGGAAGCCAATCTTGTAGTTCCTGAACTCAGGAATGATCATCTCATAGGGGAGAGGGAGAAGAAGCTCATTATCAAGACTCCTGCAAGGTAGAGAGATGCAGCCAGATGAGGGAGGTACCACGTAGCCTGGGAGCTCAGAGGTGGCACCTGGAGTGGTTGGGATCCCTGAGACCACATCAGAGAGTGGCTGTGGAATGAACGGGACTCAGGGGTTGCAGAAAGCCCTAGGTCCAGGGTCTGTCTCTGATGAACTCAGAGGGTCACAGACACGTGTGCAAGTAGGTCTAATACAGGCAGAGTGGGTGAGCATCAGCTGGGCGGCCCCAGGGCCAATGACTGAGGGTTCTGGTAGAATCCACAGGAGAGAAAGCATTTCTTTGGGCCTTAAAGACTCAGAAAATTGGCGAGGCGGGAATGGGATGAGGCAAGGACCTTCAGAGAGAGGGGTCAGGGTGAGCCAGGGCACAGGGGGCAAAAGTGCATGCTCTGGTCAGGTATGGTGAGGGGGAGAAAGCAGGAAATTGTTCTAAAAGGGGGCTTGGGGCTAGATCATGGACTTTTTTTGGCTAAAGCCAGGAGCCGGGACTTCCTGCTAAAGCAGTGGGGAGCCATGGAAAATGTTTTTACATGGGGGGGACCACAGTCAGATTTGAGGCCCCGATGGAAGCAAAGTGAAGCAGGGAAGCCAATTCAGGGGCAACTGCAAAGAATGAGGCCAAAGCCGAGGAGGCCTGAGCTGGAGTGTGGGCCCAGGGCATGACGAGGGAGGGACGGGCAGGACACAGATGACAGCAGGGCCATCATGGGTGCAGAGCTCTTTGAGCCCCACGGGCCGAGGTCCCTGCTCTAACTGCCACTTGTCTGGATGCCTTGTTTGGGTCAGGCCCTGAGTTCTGCCTGCCCGAGGCCCTTCCCGGCTGGGGGCTGGGACTTCCTCTGCTGTGAGAAGCAAGGCCGAGGCCGTTAGTGAGAAGAAGGAGGCCTGGAGAAGTGAAACCAAGCCGAGGGCGTGGAGGCTGCTGGGGGCAGGCAGGTACCCCAGCCACTAGAGTTCTCTGTGGGAAGCAGCCCTTTGGGAGGCCGGAGTGACCGCTTATGGTAAAAACTGAGGCTGCGCCCAAGCCCCAGAGCACCACAGGGCTGGGAGGGGCCCAGGAGCGGACCAAACCGGGGGTGAGTCCTCGTCCCTAAACATGGGACATGAGTGTGGTTAGAGAGAATTTTTATTTAGCCATTTACTTTGCTGATCTGCTTGTCTATTTATTCTTTCCAATGATTCTGTCTTATTCGTGTAATTAAAAAATATTGAAAGGGAAGGAAAAGGCATAGAGGGTGGTATGCCTAGATGCTGTGGCAATTGGGCCCAGAGTGAAAGTCTGAACAAAAATCTTACTTCGCTTCTCCGATTCGTTGCTCTTTCTTGACATGTCTCAGAGGTGTGGGTGGGGGCTTTCTCCTCCCTCCCCACCCCGTGGGCATTTCTGCAGGGTCCCATTGGGGGTTTCTGCCCCCGTCTGTGACTCTGGGTGGGAGGGCGGCCTGCCTCTGGCTGGGATTCTAGTCCCAGCTCTCCCGTTTCCAGCTGTGCAAGCATGGCTGGCTGGAGCCTCCGTCTCCTCGACTGTGTTGTGGGGACAATGATAGTTCCCCCTTCTTGGCAAAATACTGCAAGTGTCCAGCTCAGGGTCTGGCCCTCATGCATCTCATAATTCAGTGAAAGTAATGATTGCTCACCATCATGACAGGCCAGAGCCCCACCACTCAGATACTCGGGTGCCTAGAACCCCAACTTCCTAAAATACACCAAAGGGCTGAGGGATTTCAGGGAACAGAGCCTGGTGTCAGGGGGCCCGATTCCTACTCTGCAATAGGCTGAGGGCCCACGGCACCTCCCACGGCCTAGCAAGGCCTTAGAGGGGCTTTGGAGACCTGGCTAGTGCCACTCTCAGGGAGGTGGGGCCAAGGTCGGACCTATCTCTGAAGCGTTCACGTGCACTCTCATGTCTGCGTGCTCGCGCCTCTGGAAGAACATGCTTGGGTGTGCGCACGTGCAGGCCACGGCACATATGTCTTTGGATGTAGATGGATGTCTGTGAATATCTGGGGTTTGTACGCGAGCGGGGCTGCTATGTGCAATCCCAGGAACTTCCATTACACTGTGGCCCAAGGGGATGGCTGTGCACTGGGCAGCAGCAGGGAGCGGCCAGTCCCTCTGACTGTGATGTGAATGGCAGCCCTGCACATGTGCGGACGCGTGCATGCCTGTGGTGTGCCTTTATGTGTACATCTCAGTGTGTGTGTGAATGTGTGCCTGGGTGTACGAGGCTGGGCTACCAGGTCTGTGAGCACAGGCTCCTCTGTGTATGTATATCTGTGTCTCTGTGAGTGTATTTCTCTGGGGGTCCCTGTTTGTATGTATGTGGACCTGCATGTCTGTATGACTGTGTCTATGCCTGGGAGTGCATGCTGTGTGTGAATGTGGCTGCATAAGTTGGGGCCTTTGGGATGCATGTTTCTGCGTGTGTTTGACATGCACGCGTCTCTCTGTGTGTCTGCTCGCGTGCGTGCGTGCCTGTGTGTGTGTGTGGTTGTATTATGTGTAGGAGAGCGGGGAAAGAACAGTGGGCCTGGGGCACGCCCTGTGCTGCCTTTCAGCTGTGGCCCTTTCCAAATGTGGGGCAGTTGCCTGTAGAGGCCCCTGGGCTACTTCCTATTTTCTGAGTACTGTCTGTCTGTCCGTCTGTCCGCAGGAGTGCTGCTGGATGTACAGAAGTTTTTCCGGATCAGTGACAGCAGTGCTGGTTTGCTTCAGACGGGTAAGGAGGGAGTCCTGGCCCTGGGCTGGGGCCGGGGCTGGGGCCGGGCTGGGGTTCTCTGGCAGGTCCTGCTCTGTGCCCAGCAATAGCTCAGTCCCAGGCCCAGGAGGGCACTGCGGATGCGGTGGGTGAGAGGGACAGCCCAGTAGCAGGGGAGACTCCTGCTTGAACAGCCAGCCCCTCGGGTCTGAGTGTGGTGCTGCCGAAAGAGCAGGGGCGCAGGGCTGGGAAGGGCTCCCGGGCTCCCAATCGTGGCTGTGGAGGTGGTCACTCACTCTTCATGTTGCTTCAGCTCAGCTGGGTACCGGAGCCTGGCAGGGGTTGAGAACTCCTGACGCCTGCTTTCCTCTCATGGACCTGAAAAATTTGGTCACCAGGACAGACAGACAGACAGACAGACAGACAAAGACCCCCACCCCCACACACAGCCTCAGAGAGGGTCTGGGCCCATAGGCGCCTGCAGTCCAGCAGCAGGGAGCAGCCACGCATCCTATTCCAAGGAGGGGGCAGTTGGGGTCATGCGTGCCTGCACATGCACCCCCAAATGTGTGCACACACTGTCATAACATAGGACACACATGTGTGAATACACCCGGCCAGTAACCAGCACATGCGTGGTTCCTCCTCCTAACAGTCCACCATCTCAGCATTTTAGAACAAGGCTCTCAAACTGGAGTACGGGGAGACATAAAAATTTTCCAGGAGCTGCCGGAACAGCGCCTTGAGAAAACCATTTATAGATCCTCAAGCCTGTGGCTGTCTCTCCTACAGTGGACCTGCCTGAGAGCAGCCTCAGGCTCTCTCCTCTCTCCCCTCCAAACACCCACCCTCCACACCTCTCCCCCTTTCCTCAGGGGTGCATGGCTTCGTCTGGGGAGGGGCTGGGAGCAGAGCAGTCAATAGGGTCCCCTGGGGATGTTGTCTCCAGGCCACAGATCCATGGCAAGACGCCAAGCCTCATCTTGCTGTCTCGCTGGCGTGACAGTCTGCTATTTATCTATGATTTAGAATTCAGAAGTGAGAAGGTTGTCTCGGGGATGGGTGTCGGCACATTTATTTCAATAAAAAGTGAAGCCAACATTTTAACGTCTTTCTTACAGACAACCAGTCTGATTTGTCCTGTTGGTTTGGCAAATAGGTCTGGTTTTGTTCATTAGACTCTCGGGCAGGCATTTCTCATAAACTGAATGAACTCGATCTGCAGCCTCGAGGATTTGGATGAAAATATAGTTAAAAAATACGATAATGCTGGAAATCACATCCTTTGCAACTATTTACACTTATGATGAACGTGTTTTAAATGTCGACAAAAAGCAAGTGGAGGGGTGCACAATTCTATAAACTTCTCTAAGAGCCACCAAGCAGAAGCGTGAGCAGAGCCCTGCTTCAGACCATGGCTCTCCCCGTTGCTCCTGTCTCAATTCCCTCATAATTGTAGCTAAAGCGAGATCATCTCCGCTCAATGCCCTCAAACTTCTAGATTAAACAGATAATGGTAGTTGAGTCAACATTTCCCTTGTCTGGTTCTTAACATGGTGAATAAGATCATTACTACAAGGCCCCTGATAAGTGAGATGCTGTGGAGGAAATAGTGTGTGTGTGTGTGTGTGTGTGTGTGTGTGTGTATGAAAAAGAGGGAGGGAGGGAGGGAGAGAGAGAGAGAGAGGGAGAACGTGCAGATGTGGATATGTGAGCCTGTGTTTGGGAGTGGGTGAAGGGCAGGGTCACCTCTGTAGAAACAGCCCCAAAAGGTGTGTGGATGGATGGAGAGGGCAGTGGGACTGGAGGCCTGATGGCCAAGCGTGTCTCCAGTGACCTCAGGTGAGTATTTTTTACCTTTCCAATCACCATGCAGTGGCCCAAAGACTCACCCTGCTGTCTGTCCACAGGGCTGCAGCATGAAGGAAACCGCTAAGAGAGGGCTTGGCCAAGCTGTAAGAGTCGGGTAGAGGGAAGGGGGAAACAGTGCTTAGACCCCCTGCCCCCCAGTTGGACAGAGAAAATTCTGGAGTTAATTGATTAATAATATTAAAAAGGAACATTGATGTGGCTTTACCCTGTGCCAGGCACTATTCTTTTCTTTTTTTGTTAATCTTTACCTGAGGATTTGAATCTAATGATTTTTAGACAGAGTGGAAGGGAGAGGGAGAGACAGAGAGAAACATCAATGTGAAAGAGACACATGGATTGGTTGCCTCCTGCATGCACCCAGACCAGGGCCAGGGAACCTGCAACCGAGGTGCATGTCCTTGACTGGAATTGAACCTGGGACCCTTCAGTCCACAGGCCAATGCTCTATCTACTGAGCCAAACCGGCTAGGGCCCAGGCACTATGCTAAGTGCTTTATAATATTAACTCATTAAATCTTCAAAACAATCCCATGAGGCAGGTATTATTATTATGCTCATTTTACAAATGCGAACCTGAGGCACAGAGTGGCTATGGAGCTTGCTGAAGGCCACACAGAGCTGGGATTCAAATCCAGGCAGCTGCCTGTAGAATCCTCTTAACCTGGTGGTCCTTGGTGACTCACTCCCACCTTGTCACAGAAATTATTTGAACTTGGAGATGCCAGAAAGGAAAGAAGGAGTGCCTGCCTTCCCCTGAGGGGCAGGTCTCTCTACCCCAGGGCATCTGCGGGTTTAATTAAGGTGTTTTCGTCCTGTGCAGCATCCCTGCTCCAAATCTCATAAAAGCATTAGGTTTAGGGAAATATTTTTATATCCTTTGGGTAAAAAAGATAGGTGTTAACAGGACACAAGACAACTTCCCTAGAGGGAGATTATAAATTTGACTACATCAAAGCCAAACTCTCCTGCATGATGGTGATTGAAACTACAAATGCAATAAGTAGTAACAGGTAACATTTATTAGGCATTTATATAAAGCCAGCCACTGCCTTTTATATGCCTTATTTTATTTAATCTTATGAGGCAAGTACTCTTCCTGTCCTTGTGTAGGGGAGAGGGGAACAGTTAAGGAATGTGCCCAAGCTCACAGAGCGAGGAAGTGGTGGCATCAGGAGGAGCCCAGGTAGTTTAGTCTCAGATCTTGCATTTTAAATCTTTGGGAGAAATTACTTCCACACAACAAAGAGCCCAGAGGAGAAATGGGCAGCGGATGCTGAGCTTCACTGGGAATAGCACGCAGATTAAAACATCAGGGAGACACCATTTGTTTTTCAGCCATTAGATGAACAATAACAAAGTGATTGATCCTATCAGGTATCACAAGGGTGCTGGCATATGATTCTATGCAAGCGTAAATCGATACAGCCTTTTTGGAGGCCTATTTGGCAGTAGCTATTAAAATTATAAATGCCATTGACACCAAAGACCATTCTCGGTGGAGTATTAGGTCGAACCATATTAAATCCTCGTTTTTGTAGGTCAAAACTGGCCTAATTTCTGCAATGGCAGGCGGCTCAACCCAATACTGGAGTGGGAGGGGCTGGAACCTGAGCCGGGAGGAATCTGGACATTCTTTGGACTCAGGAAATGTCAATCATATGTGCTCAATGAATGGAGACCCAGGCAGTGGGCGGGGCCCTCCAAACCCTAAGGCTCTTGGATGGTGGGACTGGGTGGGGAGGGTCCTCCAGACCTTCCCCTCCCACCTGCAGGCGCTCAGAGGCAGTGGACACGTCCTCCAGGGAGGGTGGAGGTGAGTTATTTAAGGAACAGAACCAGTGAGGGTGTCTATTCACGTGGCAGTTTCTTTGTCTTCACAGAATAGCAAACGTATTCATTAATACAGCCGCCAGTTCTTAAGGGTTTGGTTTACTTTAAATAATGGTATAAACACAACTCACTTGTCAGGGGACTGTTTTACCTACTTAGGAAAACCAATGCAGTTCCAGCCTCCAGGAACCACTGTGCTCATTCTAAACTGTGCTCATCTGCTCCAAGAGGGCCCAGGCACATCAGCATCCCTTCTGCCACCCCTCACCCCCAGCAGGCGCAGTCCCAGCTCAGGCTCACAGAGGGCACGAGTTCTGGCAAAGCTAGGGCACTGGTGGGCACCAAACACTGTCAGCTCCACGCCAGGCTCCGTGTTCACTTCTATCTCACAGCCTCGGAGGGGCTCCCGGGGGTGGGGGGTGCTGGGGTGCTGGTCGGAGAGGTGGAGCTAGTAACCCACGGCCGCACAGTGAGCCCTCGCCCTGCTGAGCCTCTGCCGGGTCCAGCCCCTGACTCTGGGCAGTGGGTTATGTGCTAGGAGGGGATTGAGGGTTCACCTTCTTCTTTCCTCCTCTGGGCCTTGACCTGCTGCCAGGGTGCCCTTCTGTGGGTCTGCTGGGCCCACCTGCCTGCCCCTTTGTGGGGAGATGCATGCTGCCCTTGCCTGTCTCCTCCAGTCTTCACCGGCTGCCTGCTGCTGTCGGCACCCGTGTTTGGCTACCTGGGCGACCGACACAGCCGCAAAGCCACGCTGAGCTTTGGGATCCTCCTCTGGTCAGGAGCAGGCCTCTCCAGCTCCTTCATCCCCCCCCAGGTAGGTGCTCTCACCTCTGCACAGACCCCAGGGAATGTGCCCCCTTCCTCCCTGACCCAGGCCCATCAGAGCTGGGTGGGGCTGCTTCGGGCTGTTCCAGGCTCCAGGCTTCCAGAGCCGAGAGAGGAGCCCGTTAGGCTTTCTTAACAGGGTCCTTCCTCTCTTGCACTTCCCGCTGCTGCTGTGGCTTCATTTCTGCCCGCTGTGCTGGGGGTGGGGGGGTGGTGTAATACCACCTTACAGTTTGGGGGAACTGGCCTAGTGAGCAAGGGCTCCTTGGGGCTCAGGGCAGGCAGCAGCCGCAGGCGCCAGCAGGGGGCACCCGTGTGATTTGGGAACCTGGGCTGGGAGGATAGCTAGGTGCCTGCAGCTGGGGGCACGTGTCTCCAAGTGCCCTCGCCCCTCTGACAAACCCTTGAGTCCCTTGCCTGTGGCGATTTCTGGACCGCACCATGTTCTCGTGCCCGCCCGCCCAGTACTCCTGGCTCTTCTTCCTGTCCCGGGGAGTGGTGGGCATCGGCAGCGCCAGCTACTCCACCATCGCGCCCACCATCCTGGCCGACCTCTTTGTGAAGGACCAGCGGACCCGGGTACTGGCTATCTTCTACATCTTTATTCCTGTTGGAAGGTTAGTAGCACCCTGGACCCACTTCCTGGGGTGGCAAACTGAGGCCCAGCGGAGTCAGAGCAGGGGCCCGGTTGGGGGAAGATCCATCGGACTCTACCCCTTTCTCACCGGGTCACTGTCCCTCTCTGAGCCTCAGCTCCTCATCTGTGAATGGGGACAATACACTGGTGGGCTGTGGAGAGGTTCAGCGAGAGTAAAGGTGCTTCCGACACACTAGTGCACTTCCGAAGGGTGAGCAAGAGCAGCCTGGAGGTGGGCCTGCTCAGAGAGGGGTGGCTCTGGGAGGGGAGGCAGAGAAGTGCACCAGGGCTGCAGTGTACCCCACAGCGGGGCAGGACAGAGTGGGACTTACGGTTAGGCCCCAAGCACTCTGACCCGGGTTTCCTGATATGGCCTGACTCAGGCAGAGCTGGGCCTCGCTCGAGGGAGGGGGTCCTCGTATAGAGAGAGAGTGGACAGTGGTGCTGGGATGGGGGAGGAGCCAGAGGTCCCTGGTGACCTGACCAAGGGCAGTGGACATCTGGGCCTCACGTGGCTCACTTTTCCTAGTGAAAGGGCCAGAACTGCAGGGGGCCGGCTCCCTAGGGAGGGAGCGCCCGGGCTCAGGCTGGTGTGGAGCCCTCACGGCCCCTCTTTTGCAGTGGCCTGGGCTATGTGCTGGGGTCAGCTGTGAAGGCGCTGACTGGGAACTGGCGTTGGGCCCTGCGGGTGAGTCCAGCTCCTGTTTCTTCCCTCAGCTTTCCCCCTGGGCCGAGGGGACTTTCCAGCCTCCAGTGACCTTTGCCACTTGGCACCGTACCCGGCACCATGGGGGGTAATCAGTATCAGCAGCTCGGACAGTTGGGCCTCCTATGGAATGTGGGCTATGGAAGCCATGGCCCTGGGTTCAAGTACTGGCTGCTCAGGTTGCTAGCTGTGTGACCAGAAGCAAACCACCTCCCTCTTAGGAGCCTCACTTTGCCTATTTGTAAGATGAGGGAGTAGGTGCTGCCTTAGGAACTCTCCAGATTAAGGAGATGAGATGGAAAGTATTAGGGCAGGGCTGGCGTGGCAGATGGAGGGGGAGGGGCAGTGATGGGGGCAGCAGGACACAATAGCCAGGACTCCGGTTCTCAGTCGTGTCAGGCTCATTGATTCAGAAGAGAGCAGTGTCTGCACTGGACCCACAGGTATTAAAGCAACCCCAAGGACACCTTGCTCTCATGGGGGGGCGGGAGGGCGGGGGGTAGGGTGATGGGGGGAGAAATGGTTAGGCTCTGTATAACCAGCACCCAGGAACTGAGCCCTTTTCCCACCAGCCCCAGGGCACAGAGCACCGAAGAGCCTGGACCACAGAGCTCAGTCACCCTAACATCTCTGGGCCACAGGGGCATGTGGCACTGAGCCTCCCGGGTCCTCCTGTCCCTAGATCATGCCCTGCCTGGAAGCTGTGGCCTTGATCCTGCTGATCACGCTGGTTCCAGACCCGCCTCGGGGAGCTGCGGAGAAGCAGAGGGAGGTGAGGGACCTGAGGAGCAGCTGGTGTGAGGATGTCAGATACCTGGGGAGAAAGTGAGTGTTCCTGCTCCTTCCTGCTTGTCCCCAGAATCCCTGACTCCCCCTCTCTGCCTCCAGGGAGCCCTCTGTGACTGTCCAAGTTCACAGCCCTTTCTTTCTCCTCTGAGCTCCCACTCACCACCCCTCCCTCGCTTGGAGGCCCCCTCCCCCTAGCCACGTGACAGAATATGGGCTGGGAGGGAGGGAGAGAAGGAGAGAGGAGGGGGTAGCATGAGCTCCAGCCTTGGCTCTGCCACGGCCTTAGCCCTAAGTGACCTGAGGCTTGGAGCTTCACTTCCCTCATTTATTCAATGGACGTAATTCTCCAGCCTCGCCTGCTTCTCAGGGCGGCTGGGGGGATGGTGGGAGGTAATCACTTACCTCTCTGAGCCTCCTGGGAGTGCATCTTGCCTCAATTCCAGGCATGGTCGGGGAGGCAGACAGGAGGCAACTGCACTCCCAGGCCTCATGATTTACCCAAACGTGGGGCACGACCAGGACCCAGCTGTTTGTTACAGAACCATGAGGCCGAGGGAGGGCGCCCGGAGGAAGGTGGGGGCAGCAGGGGCAGCTTCTGGAGAGTGTGGTGTTGGATGTGAGCCTTTCAGGCTGGGGAGAGCTGGTCCCAGGGGAGGGAGGAAGGCAAAGCCTGAGCACAGGCGTGGAGGTGGGATGTGCAGGGGCCTCAGGGGATGCTGGGTAGGAAGCGGAGCCCACCTGAGTGCCCAGACGCTGGGAGAAGGGGAACGAACAGAAGCGGGCGCCCCCTGCAGCCCCAGCCCTCTCCCTGCTTCAGCCAGGGTGCTTTCTCTTGCAGCTGGAGCTTTGTGTGGTCGACCCTTGGAGTGACAGCCATGGCCTTTGTGACTGGAGCTGTGGGCTTCTGGGCCCCCAAGTTTCTGTTTGAGGCTCGCGTGGTGCACGGGCTGCAGCCTCCCTGCTTCCAGCAGCCGTGTGACAGCAAGGACAGGTGAGGCCTCTGGGAGCCCTGGGCACCTGGCCCAGGTTAGGGGGCTCTTGGTGGAGAAGTGTCAGGAGGTTCCGAGCCCCCAAACTCAATCTGTCTGGGCACATGGTGCTCGGCGAAGACACCAGAGCTCGGGAGCCAGCTGGCAGCAGGAGGCTGGTCTGGCTCTGGCTGAGCCCCAGCCACCCTGGGTGTCCTGAGGCGGCTCCCTTGTCCTCCCTGGACCCCAGTCCCTGGCTCCCCACTCTTGGACTGCTGTGGAGGTCCAGAAGGCACTTGGGGTCGCAGTGAGAATGATGGGACTCTTAGGCAAGTTTCCTTTGAAGGGACCCATAGTATGAGGTCATCCCATTTTACAGATGGCAAACCAAGGCACTGGGAGGCCTCGTTACTCACCTGGCTTAGGGATTTCATCCATGCATTCATTTGTTCTTTTTTTTTTTTTTTAAAAATATATTTTATTGATTTTTTACAGAGAGGAAGGGAGAGAGATAGAGAGTTAGAAACATCGATGAGAGAGAAACATCGATCAGCTGCCTCCTGCACATCTCCTACTGGGGATGTGCCCGCAACCCAGGTACATGCCCTTGACCGGAATCGAACCTGGGACCTTTCAGTCCGCAAGCCGACGCTCTATCCACTGAGCCAAACCGGTTTCGGCTCATTTGTTCTTTACCTTATCTGGGGCTCTGAGAATCCGGGAAAGCTGCTGGGAGGGTGGGGAGGAGCGGAGAACAAAAGCCCTCAGGGAATGCCCACCTCGCTCTCTGCCCTCCTCACCCTCTTCTCCAAGGACTCTGTGTCTCCTGATTGAGAGAGCACATCTCGGTCCTCTCCTACTTGCTTTCTCCTCCTCCTTGAAACCCTTAATCCTAGTTCCTCCTCCTCCTAATGAATGCTTTTCAGTCCCTCTCTCTGCCCCTGCCCCATGGGCCCTTCAGAGTCCTGAGGGCTCTGAGCTCTTCCCGAGCTCTGTGCTCCCTGAGGCTTTAGTGACACCAGTTCTCTGCTGGCCCCTCTCTTGCCTCTTCCTCACTCCCAGATGGCCAGAGGGAGAGCCCCCTGTCACTGCCAGACTGGCCCATGCTCTCTCACTTGTTGGTGCCTTTGCTCAAGCTACGCCCTTTGCCCATAGCTTCCTCCCCTTCTCTCATTGTTACTTCTTAGGCTTTCACTTTACTTCAGGCCCTAAGCTATGCATTCTACATGAAAAACCATCTGAGGTTTTATAATAATTAACCCTATTATTCCTGTATGACAAATGAGGCGTGGTAAGATCAGAGAGGGTAAGTGACTTGTCCGAGGTCACACAACTAACAGGTAACAGAGCCAGGACTCAAACCCATCTGACTCCAAAGCTGGTGCTTTTAAGCTCCACATCCTGTTGCCTCTGGAGACTGCCTGTTACTGTTAATTGACCTGAACATCTCTCCACTTAGCAGCTTCCTGGCACTCACCCTGTGGGTGCTCAGGGAAAGCACCCGTGAGTGAATCAATGGGTGCATCCAACGAGGCTGCCATGTTTGTCTTGGAGCTTGTTATCTCCCCGGAGGCAAAGACTGAGTCCTCACAGCCCCCAACAGCTTGAAAAAGTGGGGAAAAGCAGTACTCGGTTCCACCTCGAGCATTAACTGGCTGTGCATTCCCTGGGCAGCTTACTTCCCCCTTTCTCAGCTTCAGCCTCTTCTATCTCAGCCCCGTCATAGGACCTGTGTGAGAAACTGACATGGAAGTTTCTGTTAGTGTCCTGGGGTTGGTGTAACAAATTACCGCCAACGTGGTAGCTTAAAGAAACAGACATTATGTTCTCCTAGTTCTGGAGGTCAGCAGTCCAACATGGTTTCACGGGGCTAAGATCAAGCTCAGCAGGGCCACAATCCCTCCGGAGGCGCTGTGGGAGAAACTGTTCTTGTCTCTTCCAACTCTGGGTGGCTGTCGGCATTCCTTGGTCTGTGGCTGCTTCACTCCAGGTTCCACACCTGCAGACACATGGCTTCTCCTCTTCTGTCTCCAATCTCCCTCTGCTTCCTTCTTATAAGGACACGTGTGGTTGCACTTAGGGTCCACTAACTAATGGAGGATAATCTCTCCTCAAGATCCTTCGTGCAATCACATCTTGTCATGTGAGGTAACATTCACAGGTT
The DNA here is from genome assembly GCF_028538775.1 of Myotis yumanensis. NCBI lineage: Eukaryota > Metazoa > Chordata > Mammalia > Chiroptera > Vespertilionidae > Myotis > Myotis yumanensis. The sequence continues at coordinate 16,176,387 of NW_027223767.1, read as the reverse complement.
CCAGAAAATAGGATGTGGACATCTTTGGGGGCCGTTATACAGCCTATCACAGAGTGGGTAGAAGGTCCTAGTGTTGAATTTCTGCACAGACTCCATCCTATATAATAAAAGGGTAATATGCAAATTGACCCTAACAGCAGAACAACTGGGAATGACTGGTCACTATGACCCACACTGACCACCAGGGGGCAGATGCTCAATGCAGGAGCTGCCCCTGGTGGTCAGTGCACTCCCACAGGGGGAGCTCTGCTCAGCCACAAGCCAGGCTGACGGCTGCCAGCACAGCAGTGATGGTGGGAGCCTCTCCTGCCTCCTCAGCAGCACTAAGGATGTCCAACTGCAGCTTAGGTCCTGCTCCCCGCTGGCAAGTAGACATCCCCTGAGGGTTCCTGGGCTTCCAGAGGGATGTCTGACTGCCAGCTTAGGCCCGATCCCCTGGGGAGCGGGCCTAAGCCAGCAGGTGGACATCCCCTGAGGGGTCCCAGACTGCGAGAGGGCATAGGCTGGGCTGAGGGACCCCCGAGTGCACAAGTTTTTGTGCATCGGGCCTCTAGTCTATTAATATGCCCTCTGTGGTTAGGATAAGCCTTAGGGTGAGGGTGGGTGAAGGCAGAAAGCTGCAGGACACAGGACTCTAGCTCAGCCAGAGGGAAAACTTCCAACACTCAGAGCTGGCCAGGTGGAAAGGCTGCATGGGGGTAGTGAGCGTCCCACCCCTGGAGGTATGTTAGTAGAAGCTGGACAGCTGCTTGCCAGGACCATTGTGCAGAGAATCAGCATAGAACTTGCAGGCCTTTAAGGACCCCCCACTCTTGGCTCTGAGAGTCTGATTCTGGGAAGGCCTTATAGAGGGGCTTGGTGGCTGGGTGTGTCCTCTGGCTACACCCTCTGCTCAGGGGTCTCCCCTGTCTACACAGCCTGTCTGAATAGTCAACCCTAAGACCAATCAATCTTGGTCTCAAAAACCTGCCAACGCCGGCTCAGACTAGGACTCAGGCAGATCGCATTCATCCGGGATTCAGGGTCACTTGACTGGGCTGAGCCGGAGCCTTGCACAGCGTGGAAGGGTGGGAGGGTTCAGTGAGCACCTTTGAGCTGCCTAAGGACCCACGTGCTTCGGTCGGCAGAGGGCCAGGAAGCCCTGGCTGTGTGGAGGTCAGCAGGGGCTGTGCGACCTCAGGCAGGTGCCTGCCCACTCTGGGCTCTATACTTTCTTCTGTAAACCGAGGGGGTGGGGCAGAGGAACAGACTCCTCAGTCTGCAGCCTGTGGAATGGACATTTTACAGAAGTTGTTTAGAGGAGAGGAGTTTCTTGCGACACTCAATTTGCCAGTAACCATAGTGTTGCATCTCTCATGTTCTTCCATCTTGTGGGAGCCACCACGAAGGTAATGGCAGGGCAGCGGGACATCCCATGAACTTCTGGAAACGTTTGGGTCTGGCCAGGTGGAGAAGTTGGGTGGTGGGTAATGCTACTCAAGGCCAAGAGAAGAGTGTGGGCCAAGGCAGGGAAGCTAGAAAGCTTAGGGCGAGTTTAGAGAATTCCCAGTCATTTGTGTAGAGGGAGGGAGAGAGAAGAGAGGGGAGGTCACACAGGTGTGCTGGGGCCAGTCCTGCAGTACTGGCCGAGAGCTTGCCCCGAGGACAACAGGGAGCCACTTGGGGGCTGGAAAGGTCCTGGTTACATTTGTGTTTCAAGAATTCATGTTGGTCAGTCTCGGTATCCCTTTGAGCTCCTTTAATAGGAGGCTTGGGAGAGCAGGATGGACTAGAAGATGAAGATGTATGTTCAAATCCTGCCTCTGTCATTTATTAGCTGGGTAATCTTGACCTTAACCTTTTTCAGTCTAACTTTCCTCATCTGTCCACCTGGGAATTCTGGGAAGGTTCAATGAGCTCATCTGCTCAGCATATATCTCCTGTGGTCCAGGCTCTATGCTCCCAGCACAGTCAAGAAAGTAAACCAAACCTGGTCTCTGGTCTCCAGGAATTCACAGGTGTTACCTTGATGACAGAGACACAGAAGTGCGATGGTAACCGAAGGGAGTAAAGGAATCAGCCAAGGGCCAGGGGAAGGCATTTCCAAAGAGGAGATAATTGTGATGGGTCTTGAAGGATGAGTAAGAGTTCAGTAGGTGCAAAAACTAGTGAAGTGTGTCCAAATGGAGGAATACAAGGATGAAGTGGGAACGACAACAAGTTCCCACTTCTGGAGGCAGAGGAGGATGGAGCTGGAGGTTGGGGTTGAGGTCAGCCAGGGTCAGATCATGAAGGGCCATGTGTGCCAGGAGTTGGCACCAAGTCTGGTGATGTTTGAGAGCTGGTGGAGACTTTTAGGCTGGAGGTGGGCAGGGGGACAGGCAGATCTGTGTTCTGGAAAGCACCCTCCGGGGACCTGTATGGAAATTGATTTGGAGGCACAGGTTTCCACAGGAGGGAGGTACAAGAGGGGCCAAGTGCGTGAAGTAGGCCCCGGCGTAGGCGGGAAAGGTAGTGAAGTTAGGAGGGGGCTACTTGAGAGGTGCTCAAGGACAGAGAGTGGAAGGTGGGATTCAAGGAGGGAGGGTGTGCAGAATGGCTAGACCAGGGCTGAGGATCATAGGAACTCAGTAGATAAATGTTCACTTGCCTCCGTTCCCATTAGTATTGGGGGTAGAAGGTGAGGAGGTTGGGGCAAGATTGGCACCAGAGAATTGAGAATTCTGAGTGGGATAGTTTTGGGTGGTGAGAGGATGGAGAAGGTTACTGGGGTTGAGGAAGCCTGGGAACTGGGGTGCTGGGCAGATCATCACATGGCCAGTGGCATCCCCAGAGTGAGGCAGGAAAGGTGGAGTACCTGGGTTCCTGCTTAGGTTCCCAAGGGCCTGGGGGCACTGTGAGCAGGGAGGGAAAGGGGCCCACACCCATGTTTCTTTTGGGTCCCAGATCATGCACAGCGGCAGGTGGCTGCACCCACCCACTGACCAATCCCTTCCTGTGCTTTCCCATCAGCCTGATTTTTGGGGCACTGACCATTGTGACTGGCATCATTGGGGTTGTCCTGGGAGCAGAGGCTTCAAGGAGGTACAAGAAAGTCAACCCGCGGGCTGAGCCCCTCATCTGTGCCTCCAGCCTGTTCGCTGCCGCCGTCTGCCTCTACCTGGCTCTCATCCTGGCCCCGACCTCTCTCCTGGCCTCCTATGTAAGTGAGGGCCCCATCGGAGGCGGGGTGAGATGGGGTGCGATGGGAACTCCTGCCTGATAAAGGTTCACGCTGTGCCAGGTCTTAAGTGCATCAGGTGTATCAGTTCTTCCGGGTGGAGCTTGTTATTCCCATTTTACAGATGAGTAAACTGACGCTTACCAAGAGTTACCCAGCTAGGAAGGGGGAAAAACTGGGATTTGAGATTAAGCCTTTCAGACGCGAAAGTGTGTTCCCTGAGCTCCTGGCTAATGCTTTGATTGGAGATAGCGAGACTCCCTTGCTCCTAGGACGTGAAAAAATAGGGTGATTCCTTCCAGGTTACAGAGGAGGACAGTGAGGCCCAGCTTGGCCATAGACAGTGCAGACCCTGCTTTAGAGGTGACCCTTGTGATACTATCGAGTTTCCAGATCCATGACCCACAGGTGCGCCTCACACGCTATACCAGTGACAGGTGCTCACGCCTCCCAGCCTTGGTCATGTCTGCACCGCCACCAGGGGCACCGTTCTCTTCTGTGCACCTGGAGATCCTTCTCCTTCTGCAAGACCCAAATCAAAGGCCACCTCCTACTCTCCGTCTGCTCTCAGTTCACTTCCCACTTGGGCTCAGTGCATGTGTGGGTCCCATCAGGCACTGCGGCGCACGGGTGGGGCTGTAGCCACATACACACGCATGTGTGTGCAGCGGTGTCCCTGCCCCCAAAGCACCAGCCCTGACGGACCCACCTGGTGGGAAGGGCGCCGACTCTGGGAACATGGCTGCAGCCTCGCCCCGGCTGACAGGCTTGAGCGCCTCCCTGTCCCTGGTCCCAAGGCTGTGAGACCCATCGCATGGACATGGAGGCCCCTGCACATGTGTGTGGGGTTCACTGAGCAGACTGGACTCAGAAAGAAAAATAAAAACAGAGAAAAGGAAAACAAAGAAAGCAAATCAGTAACAGCTTTCCTGTTTTCCTGCCAGCAGTTTTGGAGATCTCACTGCCACCAGATCTCACAGCTTTTCCAGTCACACTCATGGGCTAAAAAGCTAGTCCCATTTAAATCGAAACTTGGGTTCTACTTCCCAATAAAGCTTCTATCCAGGCCCCGATGGCATTGGGGGAAGGAGGGGAGCTCCAGGCGGCTCTGCTCTCCTGTCCTATCTCTGTCTCTTGTCCCCAACACCGCCCCTTCCCCAGGGTCCTGACCCCTCCAGGGCTGGGCAGGTGGGATGACCCCAAATGGGAGCTGAGCTGTTTTGCTGACTGTGCGTGCCCTCCACGGGCGGGTGCCCAGAAGCTGGCTGACGCCTCGCTTTGGGCCACGTCGTTAGGTGTTTGGGACCCGGGCCCTAGCTGCAGCAGTGTGCGGCTCCCTGATGCAGCCGACACAGTCACAGCCGGCCTCGCACTTCTCCCTCTGCCCCTCATCAGGTGGTGCCTTTCCAACCTTCCTGCCAGGCCCCGTGTCCTGATAGGCACCCTGTGGGGCTTCTCACGTGAGCCTCAAGCCTGTCTCCTCTCCTGTGTCCGTTTAACCCCCTGGATGAACTCAGGAAGTGCAGCTGCCCCCACCCCTGCCCTCTCTCCTCACCCCACACTGCAGGCTGCTCCCTCTGGCACTGCTGTCCTCAGCCTCCCAGTGCCAGCTGACATGCTTCAAGATGCCCCGAGGATGCCCTCTGTGGATGCCCCTGGGTGGTCCTGGTGTGAAAGGGTCAGCATTTCCCTGGCGTCCAGCCAGAGAGAGCTGCCAGCCTCCTTCCTGGTGGGCACTGCCCTGTCTGTGAGTGTCACCAAGGCCCCCCACTCAGCTTTCTCACGCTTCAAATATACCCTCCCAGCCCAAGTCTCCAGCCTTCTATACAAGCCGGGGCCACACGGGACAGTTTCATTTCTCTCTCTAAACCCTGAGGGTGTGTCCGGCGCCTCTTGTAAGGTGCGGAGCTTCTCACCTGAGTCCTTAGCTCTGGTTGGGCTTCTGCTGAGATTCCTGGAGAGCAGACAAGTCCAGTTAGCATGCCTCTCTCCCTCTGCTCTTATTTGGTCTTTATGACACCTTCACGGGGAAGGCTTTTTCTCATTTATGTGCACTTGACAGATTGGAAAACTGAGGCCCAGAGACAGCAACACAAAGAACAGAACAGACAAAACCCAAACCCAGCCCCGCAGACTATAAAGTGTCTGTCCTTCAGGCTGCACTGACCTTTGTCTCCTGCATGGGAGAGAGAGAAACAGCCTGCATACACGTGGCGCCGACAAATGCCTTAATGCTTTCTGTCTGAGGGAGCAGAAGAGTGACTGGGACCATCATCTCCAGCCGGTGGGACCTCAATGGGCCTGACCTTGCAGGCGGGCTGAGGCCCAGGCAGATGGAGGCCCGGCAAAGGCCTGTCCCTGTATTGGCTGGGGCCGTGGCCCCCCTGCCAGCTCTGCTTCTGCCTCTGCTTGGTTGGCTCTGGGAGGCAGCTCCTTGGCTGTATTTTGGGGACACAGCTGTCCCCCCTCCCACAGCCTGGCACGCTTCCAGAGCTGGAGGGCTCATCTAGAAATGACATTGCGTCTTGGCGGACAGAGCCAGCTGGAGAAGCTCTCCTCCAGGCCTGCCGGGTGCGGGCTGAGGGGCAGGGAGGCAGGAGGCCAGGATGCATGCGTCTTCCAGCGCTGAGAAGCTGCTCCTGCCAGTAGCTCGTGTTTGGCCCTGGCACGATGCCCGGCGGTGCTGAGCCTCCAGGCCGGAACTCCAGCCTCGCAGAAGCCGTGCGCTTCTTCTGGACCTCCCAACAGACCCCCACCGCCACCGTCCTGTTGTACCTCTGAAGTCCACCTGAAGTTCTGACTTGAGATTAAGGCTCCAGCTCCTTCCCCCAAAGTGGTTATAAAACCCTAATACTGCCAACCTACTCACTTCTCTCGGTCCCCTCTGTCCTTTCCTGGCTCATGTCTTCCTGTCTTTCTCCAAGACTGTTCTGGGAGCCACCTTCCTGCCCACCCACCACGATCTGTTCTTCCCACTCTGCCCGAGCGGCACCATGGACCTTCCCTGCTCCGAAGCCTTGCATGGCTCCCTGGTGCCTCTGGAACCAAGTCGAACTCTTCATCCTGGAGTTCAAAGCCCCTCACAGACTCTCCTGACAATCTTAGTAGCCTTATCCCCATGCCGTCCGGCTGTGCAGGTCCTCTCTCGATTTCCAGGACATGCCCCAGGCTTCCCGCATCTGGGGCCTCCCTCTGTTGCCCCCACCCGTTTTCCATATGCCCGGACCATTCCGGGCCTTCAAGGACCAGCTTGAGCACCATCTCTCCATGGAGCCTTCCCTGATTGGTAGGCCTGACCCTCTCCCCATCCTCCATGCCCCTCAGCATTGCCTTCCTTGGTCCATGGTCATTTATACTTTCACCCTCTCCCAGCAGGGCCCAGGGTGGCTTTGATCTTTCTCAGAACTCCAGCCTGAAACATCATGTCTTGGGATGGGAGGGGTGGTCACTGCTTGCTGAGTGAACGGTTGAGTGACTAGCAATGTGCGATCATTTATTTATCCAACACATAGTTACTGAGTGCCTAGAGAGTGGCATGCTGGTTTAAATGCTATGGATGTAACACTGGATCAAACAGACTAAGATGTCTATGTCCTCAGGGAGCTTACATTGTAGTCGGGGGAGATAGACAACAGGAAAGATAAAGAAGTAAAGTTCACAATGTTCTGGATGATCATAAATGTTTAGAATACATTGAGGAGAAGGGAGATAGGGAGTGTGTGGGGTTGTGGGGAGAGGGCTGAACATTTAAAAAAATACGTTTTTATTGATTTTTTTTAGAGAGAGAAGAAGTGAGAGGGAGAGAGAGACATCGATGAGAGAGATGGGGTGCGATGCCCCCTACTGAGGATGGAGCCCACAAGGTGGGCAGTGCCCTGACTGGGAATTGAACCGGTGACCTCTTGGTGCCTGGGACAACTCTCAATCAATTGAACTTCACTGGCCAGGACAAGGGCTGCAGTTTTATGTAGTGTAACCAGAGAGGCCTCCCTGAGAAGGTGGTTGTTGCGTGAAGACCTATAGGAGGTGAAAGAGTGAATTATGTGGCTATTTAGGGGAACAGTTTTCCAGGCAGAGGAAACAGTAACTGTAAAGACCCTGAGGCAGGAGTGTACCTGGTGGATTCGAGGAGCAGCAAGGAGCCTGTGGTTAGTGTGGAGAGAGTGAAGGGAGAGAGGGAGAAGAGGACAAGAAGTTGATGGGGCCGGGTTACATAGGGCCTCATGGGTACCAGGTGGGATCGGCTTTTACTGAGTGAGACAGGGTTTTGCGTTGAGGAGCGGGAGATCTGGCTTGTGTCTTCTGCATCAATTGAGATGATTGTGTTGTCTGTCCTTTATTCCATTCATATGGTGTATTACATTGATTGATAGTTGTGTGTAGCCAACCTTGCATTCCTGGGATAAATCCTGTTTTGGCCATGGTGTGCCGTCGGCCCTCCATAGCCATGGGTTCTACATCCATGAATTCAACCAATCTCGGATAGAAAACAACTGGAAAAAAGGGAAGTTATGTTGTTGCTGACTTGTACTATGTTAAGCCTACAGTGGTTGTGTCTATACTAAACATGTACAGACCTTTTTTTTGGTCATCATTCCCTAAACAATAATCTATAACCATTACTTACATAGCATTTCCATTGTGTTGGGTATTATAAGTACTCTAGAGATGATTTAAAGTATACAGGAGGATGCATCTAGGTCATATCCAAATAATGCACCATTTTATTTTTTATTTTAATTAAAAAATATACATATATTTAATTGATTTCAGAGAGGGGAGAGAGAGAGAGAGAGAGACATCAATGATGAGAGAGAATCCTTGATCAGCTACCTCCTGCACACCCCCTACTGGGGAGTGAGCCTGCAACCCGGGCATGTGCCCTTGACCAGAATCGAACCCAGGACTTTTCAGTCCACAGGCCGATGCTTTATCTACTGAGCCAAACCAGCTAGGGCTACTACACCATTTTATATAAGGAACTTGAGCATTCACGGATTCTGGTATCCTTAGGGGCCCTGGAACCAATCCCCCTCCGATGCCGAGGACAACTGTCTAAATCATTTTTATGTGATGCTGAATTCGGCTTGCCAGTATTTGTGGAGGATTTCTGTATCTAGTGTATTCATTAGGAATATTGGTCTGTAGTTTTCTTGGTAATGGCATCCTAGAATGATTGACAAGTGTTTCCCCCTCTTCTGTTTTTTTGGAAGGGTTTGTGACGGGCTTGTGTTAATCCATCTTTAGATGTTTGTTATAATCCATTAGTGATGCCATCTGGTTCTGGGCTTTTGTTTGTGAGAAGTTTTTGATTACTGACTAAATATTTGCTTGTGATAGGTCAATTAAGACTTTTTATTTCCTTTTAAGTCAGCTTTGGTAGTTTGGTATATTCTGAGTTTGTGGTGGGAGGTCAACATCCAAGTAGAGGTATAGTGGAGAGTTGGATACAAGAGTCTAGAGTCCAAGGGACATGACATCACCCCTAAAACTTCAATGGGTGGAACTGGCTGCAGCCCACTTTGAAGGATGTCATTAGGTTTGAAGAACCTGTGAGGGTCAACATCAGAAAGGCATCTAAAGGGGTTGAGGAATTGGCTGGTGTTGAACTTCAAAATAGGCAGGGTCACTTGAACCTCTTTCGTCCATCCATTTATCCCCTTTCCTCAGATTCCAGGAACCAAAGTTCTTGCACTATCTCTGCAAGTCCTCAGAAAACTGATGGGCCCCAAGATCTGCTTGGGAAAAGTCCATGGGAAATTGGGCATGTGTGTTAGTGTGTGTATGCATCTAAGTGGGGATATATTCAGGTCTGTGAATATGAGTGCTGATGTGTGCTCTGGTGTGTTCAACTTCTGTGTACCCGTATAGTCATGCTTCATGGGTATTGCATGTAAATGCATATTCACTAGAGGTCTGGTGCATGAAAATTTATGCACTGGAGGGGGGGTCCCTCAGCCTGGCCTGCCCCCTCTCACAGTTCAGGAGCCCTCAGGAGCAGGAGGCAACCTGGCGATCAGGTGAAGGCGATCCTCTATCACACCTCTGCTGCTGCCACTGCCGGCAGTGCAAGCCTCAGCTGGCCCTGGTTACCTGCACCTCGGGCCAGCCCTGGGGGGATAGGGGGCTGAGGGGACTGGGCGCTGCCATCTTGTGGCTGTGGGTGCCACCATCTTTGAGGGCGTGACAGTCAATTAGCATATTCCCTCCTTATTGGCTCTGGGTGCTGCCATCTTTGAGGGCATGACAGTCAATTAGCATATTCCCTCTTTAGTAGATAGGATTCTACATGTACACGGTGTGTATGAGTGAGTCCATGTGTGCGTTTTTTATTGTATATATGTTTGTGCATGTGTGTGCACGTACATGTGTCAGGGCATGCAGATAATTGTGTGGGACATGTGTGCATATGTGAGTGTGCACATGTGTGTCTGCAGCTGAGTATAGTTTTTCTTCCATTGCTTTTGTGGCTGTAGCTGCATCACCTGTCTGCCCCCAAATTTCCTGAAGTAGGGGCCAAATCGTGCTGTATGTTTCATGGCAATGAGGTTTCTTGAGCTTGCAAAGTCTAATCTGGGACCTTCCCCAGGGGAGCTCACGCCCAGTGGCCCACCTGCCGGCACAGGGGTTTCCATCTCTTCCCTCCTTCCAGTCCCCTTGGCACGGGAAATGGACTTTTTTGGCTGTTAATTGGGATCCAGACATGCACAGCAGGTCTTGGCTCACACCCTCTTCTTTGGCCTTCTTCCCAAAGCAGCTGCCCTTCAGCGGAGAAGGGGTTTGCACTCAGAGAGGGACTGAGCCCAATGCCAGGCTCCACCGTCACTGGCCTGATTGCTGGAGGACAGGGCTGAACTCTAGCAACCCCCGTGGGTGGGCTTTGTGGTCCAGATGGGAGGGCAGGAGTGGGGGATGGGAGTGAGCATGCATTGAGATGTCTGCAAGACCTGGATGTCATTCCCGCTTCTTCGTTTACTAGCTTTGTGAGCGAGGGCAAGATCTTGGCCCTGCTGTGCCTCCATTTTCTCAGCTATAAAATGGGAGTGCTAGTACTTACCTCTTGGCTTCCTTAGGGAGCAAAATAAACTTTTGTGCTTGTTTTAGTAACTATGACTACGTAATGAAACTTAGTTTAAAACAGCCCAAACACATTTGTTCACAAATTTGCAGTTTGGGCAAAGTTGGGGTGTGTGGATCATTTACCCTTTTTCCACTGGGGGTTAAGTAGGCAGGATGGGGTAGGGCTGGGCCGCCTGAGCTGATGCTGACTATCAGCTGAGGCCGCAGCTGGAACTTTTAGCTGGAACACCTGCCCGTGGCCTTTCCATGTGGCCTGGGCTTCCTCAGAGCATTGTGGCCGGGTTCCAAGGACCAGCATCCTGAGAGCCGGAGCCAGATGAAGCCATATTGCCTTTCATGACCTGCCCTTGAAAGTTACATAGCGTCACTTTCAAGACGTTCAGTTCTTTACTGGAGCCACAACTTCTCTCTTGGATTTGAGGGGAGAGAATATAGGTTCAGACTTTTGATGGGGACGGACAGTGATCTCAAAGAGCATGTGGAAATATGGCAGTGGGTGTTTGGGGTGAATCTATCTGCCACAGTGCCCCAAGGGCTCCTCCTCCACTGTGGTCTGGGTCCTGCATTGTGGGAAATAGTGTCTGCGCACATGGCCACAAGGCCCCCACCTCCCTGGGCAGGTGTCTAATCCCATGCTGCTCTTTTGGTCTCATAGGTGAGAAGCCTTGGGGTTCAGTCTTTACACTCAACCCCGCTGGGCCCCCCTGGGCTGAGGGAGCAGGGGCCAGGAGGAGCAGAGCCAAGGCCATGGTGAGGTGGCTGGAGGAGCTGCAATGCTCCCTTACTTATCAAGCATTTCCCAAGTACTTCCTGTGCTCCAGGCTCTGTTTCAGTTCTGGGGATACAACATTGAACAAAACAGACAAAAATGTGTGTGTAATGAAATAAACATGCAAAATAAGTGGTATGTTCGATGGGGATGAGCTCTGTGGACAATACCGGAGCAGGGAAAGGGGAGCAGAAGAGGGACAGGGCAGTGCAAGGTGGTCAGAGAGGCCTCACTGACATAGTGTCACTTCCGTAGTCACTTGGAGCAACGAGGGAGGGGCCATGCGAACCTGGGGTGGAGTGGGGAAGAGCATTGCACACAGAGGGAACAGCAAGTGCCAAGGCCACGAAGGGGAAAGCATGGCTGGTGTGTATAGGACACGTGGTTGGAACCGGGCGAGCCAGGGAACAGCAGGGGACATGAGGTCAGAGGTAATGGTGGTGGGGATGCAGGTTGCATGGGGCCCTGTACATATAAGGACTTTGGCTTCAAGTTTAAGTGAAACGGGAAGCCAGTAGAGGATGTCTAGCACAGACGAAACGATCTGATTTATGGGTGTACCAGTGATCTGTTGCTGTACAACAAATCGCCCCAAACTTAGTGGCTCAAAACAATGATTTATTATTTCCTGTGATTCTGTGGGTTGGCTGGACAGTTTCTCTGTTGGTGCTCACTCCAGTGGCTCCCTTCACCCGGAGGATGGGCTGGGCTGGCACGTCCAAGGTGGCTTCACCCAGGTCTGGCTGTCCGATCCTCCACGTGGCCTCTTGTCCTCCACTCGGGAAGACCACCTCCTTACATGGTGGTCCCAGGCCAGCATTCCAAGAAAGCAGAAGTGGAAGCTGCAAAGCCTCTTAAGGCCCTTAAGGCCCCGGGCCAGGAACAGCTCACCGTGGCTTCTGCTATTTATTAGTCAAAGCAAAGTGAAAGGCCAGCCCAATTTCACCACGGGAGGGCGCTATGCAAGAGTATGAACGCCAAGAAGCATGATGAATTAGGGGGGTCGTTTGGGAAGATCTACCACGTGGTTTAACAGGGTCTCTCTGGCTCCTGTGCTGACAATAGGATGAAAAAAGACAAAGACAGAAACAGGGAACGGAATTAGGAGGCCTTCCAATAATACAGGCAAGAGAGGCTGTGGCTGGGACCAGGGCCATTATGGAGGAGGTGTGGAGAAGTGGTCAGATTCTGGTATATTCTGAGGTGGAATCAACAGGATTTCCTGACAGGTTGGGTGTGGAGTGCGAGTGAGAGGGAGGAGTCGAGGGCGACTCCAGGGGTTTTGGCCCGAGCCATCGGAAGTATGGACTTGGCATTGACTGAGATGGAGATGCAGTTTGTTTTGTTTTTGTTTCAGAGGGGGTGAAATTAGGAATTCAATTTTAGACATGTTAAATTTAAGATGCCTCTTAGGGCAGTCAACTGGAAATGTTAAGAGGCAGTTAGATATATATGAGTCTGGAGTTCAGGATAGAGGTCTAGACTGGTTATTTAAAGCCATGAGGTCGAATGAGATCATCCAGGGAGTGAGCATGACCAGAGCAGAGGACCACGGATTAAGCTCCAGGGCACTCCACATGTCAAGGCTGTGGAGGCATCAAGCGCTGAGACCAACAATTCAGTCTACCACACGGCATCCAATGACCTTTACGTTTTTTAAAAAAATATATTTTATTGATTTTTTACAGAGAGGAAGGGAGAGGGATAGAGAGTTAGAAACATCGATGAGAGAGAAAGATTGATCAGCTGCCTCCTGCACACCTCCTACTGGGGATGTGCCCACAACCCAGGTACATGCCCTTGGCCGGAATTGAACCTGGGACCCTTCAGTCCGCAAGCCGACGCTCTATCCACTGAGCCAAATCGGTTAGGGCCCTTTACGTTTTTAATTGGGAGAAATTAAAAAAACAAAAGCAAAAGCAGAAAAGGACAATTTTATCCATATCCTCATCTTTCAGAATTAGCAGCGCTCAACATCTTGGCCTATTTGCTTCCACGTTTGTTATGTAATTAGGTGACTGTCATTCTACACATGTCACACAGATTTCTTTATTCATTTCTTTATTTTTTATTAAAATATATCTTATTGATTTTTTTACAGAGAGGAAGGGAGAGGGATAGAGAGCTAGAAACATCGATGAGAGAGAAACATCGATCAGCTGCTTCCTGCACACCCCCACTGGGGATGTGCCCGCAACCAAGGTACATGCCCTTGACTGGAATCGAACCTGGGACCCTTCAGTCCGCAGGCTGACGTTCTATCCACTGAGCCAAACCTGTCAGAGATATTCATTTATTTTTTGTTAATCCTCACCCGAGGATATTTTTTCCATTGATTTTTAGATTGAGTGAAAGGGAGGTAAGGGAGGAGGAGACAGAGAGAGAAACATCAATGTGAAAGAGACATCTATTGCCTCCCACACACACCCTGACCTGGCCGGGGATTGAACCTACAACCCAGACCCTAAATCGAACACTTGACCCTCCCCCTCAGGTGCATAGGCAGATGTTCTTACCCCTGAGCAATGCCGGCCAGGACCCAGTCTCCTGATTTTTGCTAGTTATTTCATTAGTTTTACTTTTTCTAGATGTATAACACCCACAGTCTGTTCTGTAAGCATAATCCTTCTGGTTGTTTGACAGCAGTCCCAGATTTAAATAGATGCAGTGCTCACTATCAGTCCCTTTACATAGATCCTCCATTCCCAAGTTCTTTATTTTGCTTCTTCTCCTAACCGGGTAGATTTTTGAGGTTAAGTAGTTTTATTCATTCTCCCTCGTCCCATGCCCCCCCAGAAAGGCTAGAGAGATTGTATTCCTTTGGTTCATTCATGTTTGAGATGGTCTTCTCCTCTTCGACTCTTTACTTGAACAACATCTAAGTGGGTGTACGCTCCTGGCTCACATTTTCTTTCCCTCGTTCCTTTGCAAACATTTGCTCCGTTGTCTTTTGGCATCAAATGTTGCCATGGAGAACGAAGTTAGCCTGATTTTTTAAAAATCCTTCATGTTGAGTCACTTTTTCCATCTGGATATCTGAAGGCTTTATTATTCATCCCTGAAATTCAATAGCTTAGCTAGGATATTAGTTATCTCTTGCTGTGGAACAAATCACCCCAAAACTTAGCCATTGAAGACAACACACATTTATCACCTCTCTGTTTCTGTGGGTCAGGAATCCAGGCACAGCCTAGCTGGCCCCCCTGCTTCATGGTCTCTTACAGGCTGCAGTCAAGGCAAGGGAGAGAAAACAAGGCCATCTTGGGAATCATGTCGGAAGACGCTTACCATGGCTAGGCTATGTCTCAGTGGTAAAGATCCTATAGCATAACAAAATCTCTTCCTAATAAAATTAATGTTCTTCTCTTTTTAAAAAAATATGTTTTTATTGATTTCAGAGATAGATAGATAGATAGATAAATAGATAGATAGATAGATAGATAGATAGATAGATAGAAACATCAAGGATGAGAGAGAATCATTGATTGTCTGCCTCCTGCACCCCCTGCCCTCCAATTGGGGATTGAGCCAGCAACTCGGGCCTGTGCCCTGACTGGGAATCAAACTGTGGCTTCCTGGCTCATAGGTTGCCGCTCAACCACTGAGCCACGCCGGCCGGGCCTAATAATGTTCTTCTTCTCTGAATCAGTGCGGAGTATCCTCCTTCCCCATCTCAACTCTTTGAATATTTCTTATGTTTGTTTGTTTGCTTTTACTTGTGTTGTATCATCTCCAGGGCTGGGGCTAGGGTGAGGCAAGCAAGGCATTGAGGACACATAATTTCAGGAGGCGCTCACTCTCAGGTATTGACTCTGCCCTTGTGTCACCTGAGAGTAAGCAGCTCCTTAAATCCGTGCCTTAGGTGCTTGCTTGCTCCAGTCCCAGCCCTGAGCACCTTCTCGTGTCTTCACAGTGACGTCTCTCTCATGTTTTCTCCTCTTGGTGTTTTAAAAAAATCTCTAGTCAGTGAGATTATATCAAGCATTTTCTTTATATCAGTAAGCCTTCTGTTAATGCCTATTCTGTTTCTAGCTGTGTATAATGTGTTTGTTCTGTAATAATGTGGTTTTCTGTTTTGCGCCCTCACCCCACCCTCCATGTATTTCCTCAGGTCTGTGATATTCCTTTATATCTCGTCCTATGGGGGTTCGTTTCATCTCGGTGCTCTTTCTTGATTGAATGAACATTCAATCTAGTTTGAAGCAATTATAAGGAATTGTCTACTGTTCCTTCTCATATTATCTGTCTTCTAGGTTGGATTCTTTTTTCTCTCCACCCGCCCCCCCCCCCCCCCACGCCCCCGCCTGCCCTCCTCTTCCTTCCCTTCTTCTTCCCCTCCCTCTGCTCCCTCCTTTTCATTTCTTTTTTTTAAAATATATATTTTATTGATTTTTTACAGAGAGGAAGGGAAAGGGATAGAGAGTTAGAAACATCGATGAGAGAGAAACATCGATCAGCTGCCTCCTGCATGTCCCCTACTGGGGATGTGCCCGCAACCAGGGCACATGCCCTTGACCGGAATCAAACCTGGGACCCTTCAGTCTGCAGGCAGACTCTCTATCCACTGAGCCAAACCGGTTGGGGCTCATTTCTTTCTTTTATTTTTATTTTTTTAAAATATATTTTATTGATTTTTTACAGAGAGGAAGGGAGAGAGATAGAGAGTTAGAAACACCAATGAGAGAGAAACATTGATCATCTGCCTCCTGCACATCTCCTACTAGGGATGTGCGTGCAACCAAGGTACATGCCCTTGACCGGAATCGAATTCAGTCCACAGACCAACGCTCTATCTACTGAGCCAAACCGGTTTCGGCTCATTTCTTTTTTTAATATTTTATTGCTTTTTTACAGAGAGGAAGGGAGAAGGATAGAGAGTTAGAAACATCAATCAACTGCCTCCTGCACACTCCCTACTGGGGATGTGCCCACAACCAAGGTACATGCCCTTGACCGGAATTGAAACTGTGACCCTTCAATCCACAGGCCAATACTCTATCCACTGAGCCAAACCGGTTAGGGCTCTTTTCCTTTCCTCTCCTCTCCTCTCCTCTCCTCTCCTGGCCTCTCCTCGCCTCTCCTCTCCTCTCCTCGCCTCTCCTCTCCTTTCCTCTCCTTCCCTTCCCTTCCCTTCCCTTCCCTTCCCTTCCCTTCCCTTCCCTTCCCTCTACTCTCTCTCTGTCTGCTGAGTGTTTCCTCCTAGCTTGGGCCTGGGCAGCTCTGCTCAGATACTGACTTTGCTTTGATGGCCTGTGGGCGACTTTGCTCTTGACTCCCTTCCAGCCTTCTCTGTGACATTCTCTTCTCCAAAGGGGTGGCAGTTGGAGTTGAGCAGGTGTCTGCCGCCTGAGGGAATTGCAGGGCTCAGGTGAGGCCTGAGGAGTCTTTGTTCCAACACCTGGGCTCCCCGCTCTCTCTTCTGGGATTTAGGTAAATGCTCTAGCATATTCTACCTAATGACTGGGTGTGTCCCCTTCTGGGATGGGGGCTGTGCTCTGGCCTTGAGTGGAGTCAGTAACTGAAGCCATTGTTCACTTTCTCTACTTTTACCCATTCCCCCCCGCCCCCCCCCCCCCCGCAGCTTTTGCCCCTGGTTCTCAGCCAAGAGCAGGGACTTAGAACCCTTCCTATTTCCCTCCCATAAGGGGATTTTGGAGAATAGTTTGGGGAGGGAGCTGGGAAGAGCTCTGCGCTCTACTCTAGTTCAGAACTGTTTGTTTTTCCCCTTGTCTGCCAATATTTAATGTTTGTCTCATTAAGTTTTGTTCTTTGGTGAAAAACAACATTTTTCTGAGTTACTATGTTTTCCTTTTGGGGGAAAGGGAAGTCTATGTTGCCATTTCAGCCTTCCATCTTCACACAGGAGCTGCCCCAGATGACCTTTGAGGCCCCTCTAGCCCAGACTAGATCATAGCTCTGAGTTCCCTACTTGCCCAAGGAGGGATGTGTCCACCACCACCCAGGACAGAGCCACTTGGCAGTGACCGGGCCTTTACATCCAGAAGGGAATTCTGTCCTTCTGAGCTTTGAGGACTCCTGAGCAAAAAGCAGGGATGGAGGCCCAGTATCTGACCAGCCTGGTGCCCACGGGGGAGACTTGTGAAGTGGTTGGTGGGGATAGTGAGGGTCAGCTAAGGATTTTTCTCTCTGGCCTGGGGTGGTGGGGGCAGATAGCTGGGCCATGTAGGTGCCCAAACTTGGACAGGGCCTTTCCTACAACTTAGCCCTGGAGCGGCTTCATGAATAAGCCCTTTTCTCTTGCATCTTGGGCTGGAGTAACCAGACCTGCCAGGGGCTTCCTCAGAGAAACGGTAGAGACCCACTGGCCCTTCCTCCGAAGGCCCCACTTCCCTGCTAAGATCTAGCAGGTGTCTCTTCTTGGATGGTCAGCAGAGCCCCCCTGGAGAGCCCACGGTCTCACTCCCCACCTGCCTGCCTATCAGGCTGCTGCTGGCCCCTGGGAAACAGGTGGTGCCCTTGTGCCCTGAAGCCAGTCCCTGCAATTACAGATTGGCAGGCCCAGGGGCGAAGTGTGCCAGCCAGCACGGCAGCTTGCTGGCAGCCAGTCTGTGCCTGGGGCCTATGTCCGGACTGGGCCAGCCTCACCGGGAGAGGAGCTGATCCATGACAGGAGAGGATCGGGTCTTAGCTCTGTCCCCATCCCCACAGGCCCATGGAGGATGTCTGCCACCACCCTTCCTGGCGGGGCCTGGAATCCGTTCTTTGCAGGTCAGAGGTCAGGTACTGCCCAATTGGAAGACTTAAGTGGACCAAGGTGAAGACACTGCCCACCATCCCATGGGGACTGAGCCTTCTCTGGGCAGGGGCTTCCTCTTCCCTCCGGCTCCCTCCCCTGCCGCCCTGTGTGTGCAGGTGTGCCCGAGGAGAGGTGTGTGTGTGTGTGTGTGTGTGTGTGAAGGTGTGAGTGTATGCATGTCCATGTGCATGAGTGGGAGGCTACAAGCATGTTTGTGTACATGCATATGTGTGTGTGCACATGTGATGGTGTGTCCTGTCCATGTTATGAGACCACAAGCATGCACACGCACATGCTAGGCTGTTTTTCACCAAGTGAGCATGTACCAGTGTTTACAGCCACCGTCCACTTGGTTGGTGCTTTGGCCACCTGAGTTTCAATGTCATTCATGTGACCTGCACATGCGTGTACTTGTGATGCATGAGTTTTATGTGTGTCCCAGGTTATGAGTGTCCATGTATGTGTGCGCATGTGAGATTGTGCACGTGTGCTGAAGCTTGTGTACACGTGTGTGAGGTCTTGCATACACACGTGTCTGTGTGTGCTTGTGTGCCTGCATCACAGTGTGTGTGAGTGTGTGTGTGTGTGTGTGTGTGTGTGCGCCCGCCTCCGTGGTTGGGGTGATCAAGGCCAGGGCTAGTCATCAAGGGGGAATCCTCTTGAGTCTGAAATGGGAAAGGCCAGAGGCTGAGGGGCAACATGGTTCTCAGGCTCCAGGCAGCGTTCCCAGGCCCTGTCACCCAGGGGGACTCAGTCAGGGTGCAGGGGAGCACGATGAGGTGATGAGGGGACAAGGGCAGAATCCGATTTCCCTTTTGGAAGTCCCCTCCAGTGCTGGGGCGGGGTGTGGGGCCTGGGAAACATGAGGAGGAGGGAGAGGGGAGGCCTGGACCGGGCCAACAGCAGAGGGCAGGAGGGACGGGCGATTGGAGAGTCGTTTAGGATGCAGAATGGACAGGACTCAGGGCCTGGAGGGCTGTGAGGGTGAGCCGTGTATGGGGGAGCTCCCCCCCCCCCCCCCCCCCCCCACTCCTCGTGTGTGGCCTGAGTGATGGCGTCCAACAGGCTTTCTCTGGGGCTCGCTGGTAGCCATCTGTCTGGGGCCTATGTCCTGGCTGGCTCATCCAGTGAGGACAGTGACATGGGGGCACAGCAGGAGACAGCACGTTTGGGGACCTGGTCAGTGAGAGGAGCCTGTGGCCATCGGGAGAGGGTGACCAGGAGGTGCCGGCCTGTGGGGCTGAGGCAATCACTTAGGAGTAGCTTCAAACAGTCGGCTACATTCTTCACGGCAACTGCATTTCAAGCCACAGCCCTTTCTCAGCTTTAGGAACCAGAGTCTGACCTGGTGACGGGCGCCACTGAGCTCTCAGACCCAAGCTGCACGCAGCCTGTGGGGAACAGGAGCGGTGCCTGGCGAGGGTCCCAGCTGTAGAAGCACAGGCTGGAGGCGCCTGGCAGAGCGTCTGGGCTGCCCGATTGCTGCCTGGCTGGGGAAACCAAGGCCCAGAGGGTGGTGCCCTCCCCAGGGTAGCCCGGCCTGGCAGGGTGGGGCCGGCCCATCCACGGGGAGGACACACCCCTTTGTTGGAGGGCCCCTCCTTGAGCCGCCGTCTCAGGAGACTGTAATTGTGGGATTGGGAGGCGGCGTCTCTGCCCGGCCTTTGGCCCCTGCAACCGCCGTGTGGAGAGGATTTGGTGGCTTGGGGCCGGTTTCCAGGTGTGTCAGGAAACCTGGCACCCTCGCCGGCGGCTGTGTTCAGTCTGAATGGCCCATTGTGGCTGCAGCCTCCCTCTGATCTGCTCTATTCTGGGCTCGGGATGCACCCTGCCCAGCTGCAGGAAGGAAAAGGTGTATTTCAGCATGTCCTGTGGCTGTGAGGGGGCAGGGAGAGGCAGAGTGCGCGGTGCCAGGGCGGGTGCCCGCCACAGGCTGGAGGTGGCGGTCCAGGTGGAGCAGCTGGAATGTGAGGGGCGGTGGCTGTGAGCCCAGCCCAGGCTTTCATGTGGCCTCAGGAGGCTGGGGGGACAAATCCTGTCAGGCTGGAATGCGGGCCTGCGGCCTGCCTGAGCCTCGCCTGGGACCTGCCTGCCAGCAGGTCTGCCTCCCACCCTGTGGGTGCCCAGCCCTCCTAGGCCCAGAAGGAGACCCGCCCTGCCCTTAGGGTTCCCGAGTTTGGGTGCAGAGGGCCAGGGCCTGGTTAGACGAGAGAACACACAGCTGCTCCCCCTCCTCGGTGGGTTCTGCCCTCTCCCCACACTGGGCCATCCTCCTGCCCGCCCCGCCCGGCGTGTGCACGCCCACCTCTCTGCCTCTGCTCCAGCGGGTCCTCTGCCTCCTGGCCGTGGGCTCTTCTCAGCCCACCCCGATCCTGCCCACCCTCCAGGGCTTTGCTCAGTGCCACCTCCAGCCGGGGCCCTGCCCGTCCTGGGCTTTCCGCTGCCTCTCTCCTGCCAGCTTCGCTGGGCATGTGGCTGCTGAGGCCTCTGTGGAGCCTCCCTCCCTGCCCCCCAGCTTCCTGTCCCTCACCTTGCACAGGGCCAGCCACAGGGCCGAGGGGTTTGCCAGAGAGGGTTTTGCTGTGTGACCTTGGGCTTGAGCCTCCTCACCTGTGAAATCGGTGTGACGATATCTACCTTAGGAGGTGGCTGAGAGGATAGGTGGGGGACACATTGGCCCTGCCTGGCACACAGTAGGTGTGTGTGCAGGCAGTGAGCCCTTGGTTCCTCTGCCCTGGGTGCTCACAGGCCTTTGGAAGCCAGAGCCTGGGCTGCCCAGGGCACAGCCCTGTGACTCCAGGAATGGCGGGTTCCACCCCAATAAGCTCTTGGAAACTCTGAGAAATAAGACTTCTTTTTCTCCTTCTTGCTGCTTCATTAAGCTCTTCTTGAGTGAGTGGAATGAGGATTGTCCTAATCCTTTGGCTCGAGGAGGGGGTTTAGGGAGCTGGGAGAGACAGGCCTCCTGTTACCAGCAGACTTTGGGGTGGGGGTGGGGGACACACAATAGGCACCTTATCAGTGTCCACAGGCCTTAGGGGAGCAGAGAGGAGGCAAGGGCTTTGCCCTCTCCCAGCCTGTTGTCCTCCCTCTAAAGGTGGCCTGGAGTCCTGGCTGCCTCCTGCTGGGGCCCCAGGGGTGACCTCAAGTGCTGGACCCGGGGGACTGCCCATGAGGGAGAGTGCTGCTCCCAGGCTGGGGCCTGCCCTCCCCTCCCGCACCCCCTCCCCCCCCCCCCCCCCCCCGTCATGGCTGCCAGCCTGCCCCGTGGGAATGCCCACCCACCCTTGAGGCTGCTGAAATAGGAAATAGTTCCAGACTCAGCCATCCCAAAGAAGTCTTTTTTTTAAAATAATATATTTTTATTCATTTCAGGGAGGAAGGGAGAGAGAGAGAGAGAGAAACATCAGTGATGAGAGAGAATCACCGATTGGCTGCCTCCTGCTCGTCCCACACTGGGGGTTGGGCTCACCCCAGTAAGTCTTGATGGGCCTTCCTCTGTGCAGCCTCAGTCTCCCTCTCGGCAGCGGGAAGAGCCATTGCTCGGAGGGGCCGGTGACTGAGGTCCAGGGGCCTCACCCGCTGCCCTTTGTCCACAGGTGTTCCTGGCCCTTGGGGAGCTACTTCTGTCCTGCAACTGGGCAGTGGTTGCTGATATCCTGCTGGTAGGTGTGGGGTCAGAGTGGGGGGCTGGTCTTGGGGCCTTTGAGCAGGGGGAGCTGGAATCTGCCTGGCTCAGGCTGGACCCCTGCTCTTAGGTGGCCTGGATGTTGGGAGGGAGACCCTGGGGTAGGGGACCGAGGTCACCGAATAGTTCCTTGGCCATGGGCTTCCCTGACACTCCTAAGCGTCTCCTCTATCACCCATTTTGCAGATGAGCAAATGGAGGCACAGAGAGGGCAGGGCCCGGATGAAGGGCACACAGCGTGCAAAGGCCCTGAGCCAGAACCCAAGCCCAGGCTTTCTGACTCCAGGGCTCCCTTCCTCCCACCCTCTTGCTCGACAACACTGCTTTTCAACAAGCAGGCTCCTTGGCCGCCCCTCTGGGCTTGTAGATGGGGATGCTGGACTTCAGGGCTCTGGCCACTGAGCCCAGGCGGGTCCGGGCCACCACAGCTCCCATGCCAGGGGCTGTTATGAGGCCGATGCTGTCCCGACCACATCCCTCTGCTGGGTCCAGAGTCTCCCTTCTTCCCAGTCTCCCTTCCTTCTTGGAGACACCAGAGAAGGGCTTTGAGCACCGAAGGGCTGTGCCCTGTGGATGACACAGGTTCCCAGACCTTGGGGCACCCAAGAGCCCTCATCCCTGAGCACAGGGAATCAGAGCAGCTTGGCTGAGCACTGTCCTGAGGATGGGGTGGCCAGGGCACGGGCTCGAGTTCAGGAAACAGACCTGGTTTCAGCCCTGCTGCTGTCCCTTTCGGGCTGTATGACCTAGGCCAGTGGTCAGCAAACTGCGGCTCGGCAAACCGCGGCTGGCGATCCACATGCGGCTCTTTGGCCCCTTGAGTGTGGCTCTTCCACAAAATTCCTGACTACTGCGCATGGGCCACGAAGGTTCAATTGCACTGTATGTGTGCGCCCGCATGTGGTGTTTTGTGGAAGAGCCACCATACTCAAGGGGCCAAAGTGCCGCATGTGGCTCGCGAGCCATGGTTTGTCGACTGCAGACCTAGGCAAGTGCTTTTGAGCCTCGGTTTCCCTGCGTGGCAAGTGGGGATGAAATGAGATGGTATGTGAGAAGCTTTGCCCGCTGGCCGGCACGGAGAATGCTGGCTGGGATTCTGAGGGCGGTTCAGAGGTTCCCACTTCCTCATCCTCCATCTCCCAGAGATATCCTGGCTCCTAGAATCTGCGTTCGAAAGGGCCGTGGGGAAGTACAGTCACTTAATCAGCCGACAAGGCCTGCTTGAATATGGCTGCTGAAGGGGTGCTCACTCCTGCTCCTCCCCGTGGCCCAGGCTCAGCGGGGCCCAGGAAAAACAGTGGGAGTCAGTGGTGCTGCCCCCGGCATTTGGGCAGCACCACTGACTGTAAAGCACAAGAGCCTGTGGGGTCTTTGACTCTGGGTGGCTGTATCAGCCGCAGGGCGGGCAGGTCTTCTCCTCCCTCCACACAGGGTACCTGGGCTCCCGCCCAAACTCAGCTAAGGACCTGCCTTGGGCCTCAGTTTCCTTGTCTGTAAAAAAGGGTAACCATACAGGCCTGGCGGGGCACGCGAGGGAGCCTGCAGGAAAGCCCTGCAGGTGAATGGGAAAGCAGGAACGTGTTGGCAGACGTGTTCTTTGTGGAATTGCCCACTTTCAGGCACAGGGAGCTACCCCTGACCCCACATAGCTGTTCTCCCAGGCGGGTCAGAGGGAGCTGAAACCGGCCCCCCGCAGCGCCCTCACCTGCCCCCCACTGCGCTGCTCCCTTTTCCACGCGACAGCACCAGAGATATGCGAAGACTGCGCTCATGTCCCCCGGTGTCTGTGTTAGCAGGAATGATTAACCTGGCCAAGAAGCGCCCTTTGTAGGGCTGTGTGTGCTGGGGGTAGGGGTTGGGGAAAGGGGAGGGCTAGGGCCTGCTCGGCCATAGTTGGACCCATCTGGCTCTGCTGGGGAGCTACCCAGGGGGCTGGCTGGCCGTGGTCCAGACCCCTGGGTGCTCCCTGGGGTCCTTCCCTGGCCCGGAGACCTCCAGCCCCCAAGCTTAGCAAGGCCCACCACCTTGGGAAGGCTTCATGCCTCCCCGCCTGCCCGGAGCCCCTTAGCGAAGACTGCCTTTGGGCACTTTGTCGGTGGGAGCTGGGCCAGCGCTTGCAGTCTTGGGAGCTCAGGTCCCTGGCAGAGAGGACGTGGCCTTGGCCAAGCACAGGTGAGGGGCAGCTGTGGGGACCTGGTGTGTGGGGAGGAGGACTAGATGCCAGCTGGGAGCAGGGCCAGGAAGGAGAGGGAGGTGAAGAAGGAGACCTGGAGTGCAGACCCAGCCCGCAGGAAGCGGTGCCCGGGGAGAGACAGGATGGCAGCTGGAGTTGGCAGAAGATCCTGGGAAGCTGGTGTTGCCTTTCCAGAGATGGGGCAGGAGCAGGGAGGAGAGAAGTGGGGGTAGGTGAGGGCTGTGGAGAAGCAGCCTGGATCAGGGCAGGGAGTGTGTGGGGACATGGGTATGGCCGAAGGGTCCCATCTGTGCGCAGGCTCTTGCTCCTGAGGCACAGGTGGTCTCATTGGGCAAGACCTAGGGAGTGAGGAGGCCCCGGCTATGAGGACAGGTGCGCTATCCCTGCTACCACATCCTGCGGGTTCCTGAGGCCTCCACGGAGGCGGCCTCCATGTCTGCCCTGCCTCAGGAACACTGCTCTCTGGTCTGAAAGTCCACAAAAAACAGGGGCCGGATTCTCCCGGGGAAAGAGACCTCAGGGCTCTCTGGTCCAGTGGTTCTCAAAGCTCATTATTCAGGTTTGGGGAGCTTGTTGCAAATTCAGCTCCGATGCAGTGGGTCTGCACTGGGGGCCAGGTACCTGCATTTCTAGTGGACGTTCCATGGGATCCTGACATAGATCCCTCGAAGCACACCTGGAGCCCACTGGTCTGGCACCACAGCTCCTCAGTCCGTGAACCCTCTGCAAAACCTGACTAGTGAGTCCACCCCTTGTTCACGTCTCTCTGACAAGGAGCTCCCTCCCTGAGCCCTGGGAAGACCCCGTCCTGGCTCATCCTGTTGATGAAAAGGATCTGGCTCCGTCACAGCCAAGCCCCACCTCAGACCCACCCTGACAAGCTCCCCTTAGCCCAGCTGGGTCCCCAAGGGCACTGCTCCCCGAAGGCTGACATTGTGTCTTCCAGACGGAGCTCCCAGCTTCCCCGAACCTACCGTGGGCTCCAGCTCCCGCCCAGCCCCCTGTCTGTCTGGGCCCAACCTGGGGTGACCCAGAGTCAGCTCAGTCCAGCCCAGCCCTGGGGAGGAGAGCAGAGGGGAGCTCACGCCCTCTCCCAGGTCTGTCCTCTGGAGTCTGGAATTCATCTCCCACCTCCCAGCAGATTCCTCCTACCTCCTGCAGGGTAACCCTCCTGTTCTGCTGACCCAGTCCCAGCACCTGCCTGCTCTGCCTTCTGCCTTCCAGGTAGCTGTCTGCTCACACTCCCAGGGGGTCCCAGTGTGAGGACTGAGTGGGGAGCGCAGGAGGCAGGCTGCCAGGGGGTCTGCACCTGGTGGTTGCCACGCTGAATCTCTGTGGGCCCTTGGCTGGCGCTGGTTATACCCCAGGCTATAAAGGGAACTACTCCTCTAAGGAGGGGAATAAAAACAGAGGTGTATTTGTCTCAGAATAGAGTGAGCCTGGGTGTTTGGGAACCCAAAAGCCTCTCGCTTCTACAATGACCAGCTGGGCTCTCCAGCAGCTGGCGGGCCCAGCCCCGGCCCTCTGGCCACGTGGAGACAAGGGGGCCCAGAGCAGGCAGGGGGCTTGGGGGGAGACCTCCCTCTCTAGCCACTGCCTGGGGTTCCTGGTGGGGGGGAGGAGGATGGGAGCAGCCTGCCTGGATCTTACTCTGAGGGTCTAAGCAGCCCTGGCCCCCAAATGGGCTTTTCTGGACACTCAGGGCCTGGCCTCTAGGAATTCCTGTCCTTTTCCCCAGAACTGCTAGTGAGTAATCACATAATTATGGGGTGAGAAGGAAGTGCTTGGGGAAGGTGCAGCGCTGTGGTCAGTTCCTCCTCAGGCGTTTTGGCAGGTTGCCGTGATGGGTGGGAGGCCCCGCTTTCTCAGCACCTGGAAAGAGTGGCTCAGCACCAGTGACCCCAGGACGAGCGGGTCACCCACAAGAATGACGCCAACTACTCTGCCCTGCCCACCCACGAGGCCCCTCTCACCAGACCCCCTGCGGCTCCCAGTCCCTGGCCTCCTGCTCCCTTTGCTCACACTGTCCCTGGCCTGGAATGCCCCACCCCAGTCTCTACCAGCTACCTGTTTGCAGGGCTAGGGATGAACCTGTCCTTCTTATCCTTCTCTCTGCTTTCCAAATGTTCTAGAACAAACACATAAATACTGTGGAAAGACTCCTTCTTGCTCCTCGAAGCTGAGTGGTCAGTAGGCCAGGCACTGGAGGGAGAAGGCCTGGGATCGAAGCTCAGCCCTGCTGTTTCCTGGCTGGGTGACCCTGCAGGTTACTTACCCTTCCTGTGGGAGGTTTGCTTACTGAGAAAATGTGGATAATAATCATATCCCCTCATGGCTGGGCTGAATATACATATGCATATTCATTTGTGTATATCTGTACATACACATATACATATACACACATATATTTAAATATATATACACACATATATAAATATACACACACATAAATATATATTCACATGTAAATATATATTCACATATAAATATATACATGCACACATATATAAGTGATATGCACACAGGAAGCATTTAGTACATGTTAGTGATTATTCTCATTGTTAGTGCTCTCTGATGGGCTCTAGGGACACCTAGATCTCGGGGAGAAGCTTCTGCAGTGGGAGGCTCCCCTGTGGCTGCTCCGTGGGGACCGTGTGGCTTCTGCGTGAACCCCCCACCCTGGCCCCTTCCACAGCTGTGGGTCCAGGCAGGGTTTTTCCTGGGACCAGTTTCCAGATCTACTTGATTTATGTAGCAGTCCCCTCTGGGCCTGGTGCCTCGCTGAACCCCAGGAACCCCAAGAGAAATTCGGAGCTTTGCTGCCCAGCCCTCCTAGAACCCACTGGTCTGGCACGGCAGCTGCTCAGTCCTTGAACCCTCTGCAAAATCGGATGAGTGCAGTCCATCCCCTTGTTCACGGCTCTCTGACAAGGAGCTCCCTCCCTGAGTCGAGAGGGGTGTACACAAGGGCCGTGGGAACCCAGGGCAGGTCCCTGAACTCTGAAAGGCTTCACAGAGGAGGTGACCCAAAGGTCAGCCCCAAAGGACAAAGCGGTACGCTCCAGCTGGACCAGAGAGGGAAGGCCGGCCAGGCAGAAGGCACAGCGTGTTCCAATGTCCGGAGGCTTTCTGCCTCCCACAGTTATAGGATGCTGTTTCCATCCGATGTCCACAGAAGCCTCCACGTACCAGATGAAGAGCGATAAGAGCATAACCCTCCGTGGAGGCACTATTATTATCCCCATGTGGGGAGGAGGAGACTGAGGCCCAGGAAGCAACTTGCCCAAAGTCACACAGACATTCTGACCCCAGAATTCATATTCCCAACCTCCCTACCCTCTTCTGGGGAGTTGTGTGGAGCTCCCCAGCTAGGCTGCTGTTGGTCTCTGCCAAGTGGGGCTTGAACAACTTCTTCTTCTTCTTCTTCTTCTTCTTCTTCTTCTTCTTCTTCTTCTTTTAAATATTTTTATTGCTTTCAGAGAGGAAGAGAGAGGGTGAGAGAGATAGAAACATCAGTGATGAGAGAATCATTGATCGGCTGCCTCCTGCACACCCCCAACTGGGGATTGAGCCTGCAACCCAGGCATGTGCCCTTGACTAGAATCCAACTTGGGGCCCTTCAGTCGCCAGGTCGATGCTCTATCCACTGAGTCAAATCAGCTAGGGTGGGCTTGAACTTCTTGAGAGAAAGACCCAGCTGTCCTTTCTCTGTCCTGCCCAAGCCCCCACCATGCCTGTACCTGGCGGTGTACCCACTTTCACCCTGTCAGCCGGCACTGCTACTTCCTGGGCCCCTGAGCTGGAAGGCCCCACCCACCTCTGTTGTCCCAGCCATGCCTTGTCCCTGATAGTTTAACAGTGGTTCTCAACATTCCTAATGCCTTGACCCTTTAATATAGTTCCTCATGTTGTGGTGACCCCCAATTTCATTGTTACAAATTGAACATAATGAAAGCATAGTGATTAATCACAAAAACAATATGTAATTATATATGTGTTTTCTGATGGTCTTAGGCGACCCCTGTGAAAGGGTTGTTCGACCCCCAAAGGGGTCGCAACCCACTGGTTGAGAACCCCTGGTTTAAGAGCAAACCCTCAAGAGGGGTGGCCTCAACAGCAGCCTTGGCACCCCCATCCTGGGAGACCAGAGAGTCTTCCTGAACCTCGGTGGGGCCTGCCATTTGGTGGTGGGGCTTCAGGCACTGGGGTCGTTGACTCCCTTGCGTCGTATTCCCTGGGCCAGCCTATCACACCTCCGGTTCTTGGCAGGAGAGAAGCAGGAGGGGGGATGAGGGGGCACCCACTCCCTGCCCTCACTTGGAGAGCTACCCTGGTGCTCTTGTGCTTTACAGTCAGTGGTGCTGCCCAAATGCCGGGGGACCGCAGAGGCGCTTCAGATCACAGTGGGCCACGTCCTGGGAGACGCCAGCAGCCCCTATCTCATTGGACTGGTAAGGCCAGGTGGGTGGCTGGGCTGCAGGCGGGCCTGAGTGTATGTGAGGTGGGGAAGGTCTAGGGAGGAAATGCATGTGGTAAGGCCTGCAAGCTGCCCTGGTGGGCCTGCAGCCCCAGCCTCCCTTCTCCGCAGATCTCCAGTGTCCTGCGGGCCAGGCGCCCCGACACCTACCTGCAGCGCTTCCTCAGCCTTCAGCAGAGTTTCCTGTGCTGTGCTTTCGCCATCGTCCTGGGGGGCGGCTGCTTCCTGCAGGTTGCACTGCACCTGGAGCAAGACCAGGCACAGGCCCAGCAGCCTGGCTCAGGTACCTCCACCCCTCACACCCATCCCAGGCTCAGGGCTGAACCCCATAGGAGCAAGGAGCACCAGCCACCCCCTGAGCTCCTGGCCAGTTTATTTGTTTGCTCATTCATTCATAATTCATTCATTCATCATTCATCATTCATTCATTCATTCAAAAATAATTATTATGCCCTTGCTATGTGCCAGGCAAGGTTGCAGATGCTGGCAAGTGAATGCCAAGTCCAAGTTCTCCTGGAGCTGATGCTCTAGAAGGCAGAGATTCATGAAACAAACCAAAAAAAAAGCAAAAGATGGAGTGTGTTTGAGGTGATAAGTGCTACGGAGAGACATAAGGCAGGAAAAGTGGGTTGAGAAGAACAGGTAGGGGCAGTTTAAAATTTTCAAAGGGATGATGAGGGAGGTCCTCACTGCACAGGTGACATTGGAGCAAAGATTTGGAGTTGAGGGCATGAGCCCGGCAGCTGTCTGGTGAGAGGGAACAGCTAGCGCAAAGGCCCTGAGGTGGAATGTACCTGATGTGTTTGAGGACTGGCAAGGAAGCTAGTGTAGCTGGAGCAGGAGCGAGGGGAAAGGCATAAGGGTGGCAACAACGGGGTCAGAGCATGGGGTGTTTCGAGGGGCCCTTGTGGGAACTGGGGCTCTAACTCTGAGTGAGATGGGGGCCCTGTGGGATTTCCAGCAGATGAGCCTTAAGGCAACTGATTTATCCTGCAAAAGCATCACTCTGGCTTCTGTGTTGAGAACAGACTGTAGGGGCTTGGCAGTGATGCAGAGAGGCCACAGGAGGCTCCATAGCCTCAAGGGAGAGCAGCGGAGCTGGGACCGTGGTGGCGGCATTGAAGACGGGGTCGGATTTGGAATTCGTTTTGAAAATGGAAGCTAGAGGACTTCCTGACAGACCTGGTCCCAGAGCTCCTTTTGCCTCCTTTGGGGTTGGCTGAGCTTTTCCTCACACAGGGACCCCGGACGACGAGGATGTGGAGTGCCAACGCCTGCTTCCTGGCACGGACGCTGCCACAGAGGACTCCTGAGGACCCCCCGTCCCGCAGCGAGGGGTCCCACCCACCCTGTCTGCAACCCCGCTGTTGGTCTCCACAGTGTCAGTGCCTCTGCTCACCCTTGGCTGTGGCTCCGGGACTCTGGCCGAGCTGCACCTGCCATGTCTTTGCTCCCAGCTAGAGAGCTGGCCGTGCCTGTGGCGGGGCTGGGAATTGAGCTATCAGCACCCTCCGTGGGAGGCCTGGGCCTGTGCCTGCACCCGGCACGGGGCTGCTCTAGCCTGGGGTCCTCAGCCTGTCTGTCAGGAGGCCCTGATTAAAGTCTGGCCAGTACAAAGCCCATGGATTTCAGGCCTTTGGGCCATTGTGTTATTTATAGTCTCGCCGTGCCTCTGCTGGGAGTGGGAGCAGGAAAGGGAAAGGTGGGGAAACTGAGGGAGCCGCTCAGATGGGTCTCTAGGCCTCGCCACCCTCGACTTCCCACTGTGACTCAGTGTCCCCACTCTGCAGGGCCAGGAGGCCCAGGACACCCCTCTCCATGAAGTCAGCCTCTGAACAAAAGGCGGGGGCCGAACCCCTAGTCTTGGAGATAGGTTTCTGCGAGGGTGCGGGTGTGGGTGTGTGGCTTCAAGTTCCAGGGAGCTGCATGGAGGAGTGCTCAAGCCTGCGCAGACCCAGCTGCCCCAACCACGAGGGGCTCACAGGGCTGAGCAGGAGCACTCCTGGCTGTGCCTTGCTCTGCACACTGCCCCCCACCCCGTCCCTACGCTCTGACCCTAGCACAGCCCACAAGGAGGGCTGGCTCTGCGGGACTCCCACTGGGCTCAGAGCAGCTGGGCGCGGTGGGCCCTGCAGGAGATCAGCAGCTTCCAGGCGGGCGGCATGTTCTTTCCGCCTGTGAGCATGAGCTCCTCTCCCCTCCCCTGGTGCCTGGCCAGGCGATCACTTGTTTACTTGCTGATCGCCCCCTTCCCTGTGCCAGGCTGTGCCTGTCTCCCAGCAGCTGTGGGCAGGGCAGTGACCCAGCCCTATGCTCACCTCCTGGCCCTTGCTTGCTCCATCCCTGCCCCCTGTGTGCCCTCCCTGTGCTCATTGGTGGATGGGACAAGTTCCAGGAGCTAGACTCTCGCTCAGCCCACGCCTGTTCTCCAGGCCCAGCTCTCCCCCAGGAGAGGCCACACCAGGCCGACCAGCTCCTCAACCCAGGATTTGACACTTGGAGCTCGAGCAATGGGGGGAGCTGTCCTGTGATAAGAAAAAGGATTCCTGAGGATATTTAGTAAAGGGTTCTGCACCCAATTACCATGTGGGTGGGGGGTTCCTACAGCACCAAGCAATTCTCTGACGCCAGCTGGGTGTCCTGCAGTCCCACTCGGTTCTGACAGTCTCCCCAGAGATGGCCTCAGACCCTACAGGCTAAGGGTTCAGTCCTACAAGCCTCCCCCACTCCCCCCACTTCTGATGCCAATCCCAAGTCCAGGTTGTTACCTGTGCCTCTGACCAGTTAGGCCTAGTGAGGCACACCTATGGGCCGAGGAACGGATTACATCCCTCAGAAGCCTTAGGGGAGGTGGCCTAGGAGCTGGCAAATAGCAGAAGTTGTGGGGGAAGGGAATTCCCAATGGAAGGAAGAGACCAGGCCAAGGTATGGGAAACGGAGCAAGTCTGTGATGAATGATGGGGGGTGGGGGGGGGGGGAAGGTATGGTGTGGCAGGAGAGGAGAGTGTGTGTGTGTTTTAGGGGAGGGAAAGGAGGCAGGAGAGACTGGCTGGGACCAGAGGGGCTCAGATGCCAGCTGAGGAGTTGGGGCTTGAGTCCTGTAATCTGGGACAGTTTCTTCTGACTTCAATGGATTCTGGTGTTTGGGTTGCTGGGCAGGGTGGGTGGAGCTTCTCAGGACTGAGCTAGACAAGATGCTGGGCAGGAGTTTATAGGATGTTATCATCGGAAGTGGTTTGAAGCAGAGTGGGAGCTTCGGGGCTGGTGGACTCTGGGAGGGAGAGACCAGTACCAGACTGCACTGAGGTCACAGGTGTAGGTCGGTGTGAGCTCAGCCACTCAGAGTAGAGCAGAGGAGTGGCCACTGGAACACACCTGTCTGGCTTAAAGGGTATTTGCTTTGTGATCCCCGTCACTAATACTCGGGACTTGTTTGTTGGGAATGTCACGAGGGAACATGCTGCTCAACAGGTTGAGGTCCTCAAGCCTGACCTGCTCCCACAATGTATGAACTGCTCTTCCCAGAAACGTGCCGCATGCCAGGTCCCAGGTGTCATCCTGGCATGCGGGTGTGCCTGCAGTGTGTGTGCCTGTGCTGCTCCTTTCTGTGTTGGTGTACAAGCATGTGGAGGTGTGTTTACAGGGTCTTGATAAAAGCTCTTCTTCCGCCCTGACCCCAGGCTTAAAGGATCGAACCTGTGTATCGAGATGATCACCCCAACCCTGGCTATTCCCCTGCAATACCAGACATCAGCCTGCCTGCTTTTAGTCCCTGAAGTGTCTGTCTTTCCTCCGTGCCTGGCAGGGGGGGCGGGCTGTGAGGTTCCTTGGTTTGATGCAGACTCCAGAGACAGAGCTGTCAGGTGGCAAGAGGTATGTGACTGCAGGTGCTCCTTCTGTGTGGCCATGCCAGTTAGGGTGGTAGGGTTGTGTGCAACAGAAACTACCTTAAGTCAGAAAGAAATGTGTTGGAAGCACATCAGGAGTTCACAAAATTGATGGGAAGATAGGAGATTCAGGAGCCAGGGCTCCTTGGATCATCTTACTGGGGGGCCTTCACCAAGCTCCAGACAGATTTTCCCTGTTCTTTTGCCACCCTACTCAAGATTTAAAACACTGGGCAAGAGGATCCTATGCCAGTGATGGCGAACCTATGACACGCGTGTCAGAGGTGACACGTGAACTCATTTTTTTTGGTTGATTTTTCTTTGTTAAACGGCATTTAAATATATAAAATAAATATCAAAAATATAAGTCTTTGTTTTACTATGGTTGCAAATATCAAAAAATTTCTATATGTGACACGGCACCAGAATTAAGTTAGGGTTTTTCAAAATGCCGACACGCCGAGCTTAAAAGGTTCACCATCACTGGCCTATGCCATGCCTTGATGTCTAACTCCACTAAGATCAGGAAACGAGGGTGCTGTTAGGAGAGGGGATGGACTCTGGACATCAAAACAAAACAGCAATGAAAGGGGAAAAAAAGACCAAACCCCCCCCCCCCCAAAAAAAAACAATAAAAAACAAGAGAACAAACATGGTGTCCATTACAATGGTCTTGGGCAGGCCACTGGTTCTATCTCAGATACAGTCTCTCCATGGGAAAGGGAAGGGGCTGGATTCGATATCTTTCAAGGGATTCTTCTTTTCTGATGGTCTGTGTCCATGACCAGAGGAGGATGAAGCTTCTGTCATTTATTTAGAAAGTGTTAAACATGTTCAGATGACAGAACAGAAATGCCTGTGTTTGTGGGGACTCAGAGCCATCTGTTCTGAGCAGGAGAGAGAGGCAGAGACGAAGCATTCTGAGAAAACTCCTGAGCAGGCCTGGGCTGTGGATGTAGGGGCTCCAACAAAT
The DNA here is from genome assembly GCF_028538775.1 of Myotis yumanensis. Lineage (NCBI taxonomy): Eukaryota > Metazoa > Chordata > Mammalia > Chiroptera > Vespertilionidae > Myotis > Myotis yumanensis. The sequence continues at coordinate 16,143,363 of NW_027223767.1, read as the reverse complement.
CAGAGCTGGGAACACTGGGCAGGTGCCTTTTCCCCACTTGCGGGTGGTGACCTGGAGAAGGTAATAAAAGGGCGGACAAAAATGGCACTTAGAAGCTAATGGAGGGTGGAGTCAATCGGGGAGAAAATGCCTTTTCCAGAAGGGCCGGGAGAGGAATCTGGCTGGTTTTGGAGTCGCTGAGAGCAATAGACTCATGATACAAATCAACACATACTTCTGAGCACCTGCTAAATGTCATTTACTCATTCAATCAACAAACATTCTCTGAACACCTCCTGTGTACTGGACGGCAGGGATGAATCAGACAGGGTATGGGCCCTGGAGACTCAGAGCCTAATGTGGGGCGGGTGTGTGTGTGGGTGGACAAACATCATCAGCACAATGTGTGGGTGGGATGGAGGGACACACAGGTTACTCAGGTAGTCAGAGGAGGAAATGACAGTTGCTCAGCTGGCTCAAGAAGGGCTTCCTGGAGGAAACCATGTCTGCGCTGGGTTTCTAAATAACAAGTGGGAGGAGGCAACTAGGTAGACAGCGTAGGCAGAACAAAGGCGAGAGAGCCTGAGGAGGGGGACTAGCCCATGTGACGCTCTCCGTGGTACTGAAACATCATTGCATTAGTAGGACAAGGGCTTTAAAATATATATATATATATATATATATATATTTTATTGATTTTTTTACAGAGAGGAAGGGAGAGGGATAGAGAGTTAGAAACATCAATGAGAGAGAGAGAAGCATTGATCAGCTGCCTCCTGCACACCCCCTGCTGGGGATGTTGCCCGCAACCAAGGTACATGCCCTTGACCGGAATCGAACCTGGGACCCTTCAGTCTGCAGGCTGATGCTCTATCCACTGAGCCAAACCGGCTAGGGCAGGACAAGGGCTTTTGTGTGGATGGGAGAATAGGAACTATACACAAGTGGCCCCAACTCCTGCCACTCCTCTGGGCTCCAGGAAGTATAACTATGCGTGAGTTTATGGAGCTCACTTTTCCGTGTGGTGGAATGTAATTTTCAGAGATGGGCAGCAGGATCTGAGGCTAGAGGTTGGCATGGGTCACAAAGCGTTATGAAAGGTTTCGGAGATCATATTAAGGACCTTAGATATATATTTTTAAGGAACTTAGATATTTTTAATCCCACAGGCAGTAAGGAGACATGAAATGTTTTTGTGTAGGGTAGTGATGGGGTCATACGTATGATTTAGAAAATTGCTGGCAAGAAATATTGAGAAAAGACTGGAGGAGGATGGTGGGGCAGGCGGTGCTGAGCTTTAAAAGGGTCCAGGTGAGACGGAGAGATTTGTACTAAGTCAGTGAGCAATGCAGACCTTGGGAGATATTAGAGGAGCAAAGGGAAGGGACTTAGATGTGGGAGTTGAGCGAGAAGAAGGAGTCCCAAATGGCTCCCAGATTTCCGGCTTGGTGACAGTGTAGGTGATGATGCTATTTGTCAAGAGATAAATGATACTGGGGTGGGGGAGGTTTAGGAAAAAGATGATGAGTTCCATTTCGGATGTGCTGAGTTCAAGGAGCTGTGGGCGGTCTAGGAGGGAATGTGCAGAAGACTGCATATGGACCTAGTACTTGGAGATGAGGTCGTGTCTAGAGATGGAGATTGGTGTGTCATGGGCACGGGGTGAGGGCTGAAAGGCCATGCCTGGGTGAGAAGCTGCCAGGGGAGAGTGTGCCATGTGAGAAGGGAAGAGACTGAAGCCTGAGCTGGAAACATTCTCATGTAGGGGGATGGGTGGAGGAGAGGTAGACTGAACTCCCAGTTGCTTCCTTGGTGATATGGAGACAGAACCCTAGAAGTCCTTTGACCAATGGTCTCATGACTGCCACAGGCTCTCAGAAGGCTGCTGTCACTTGCCGGGGGCCACACAGCCAGAAAGGACTATGGCCGAAAGGATGAGGAATTTGGGGGAGGCAGAAGGGGCCCCTAAAGCTGGGCTTACAGCCGTGGCTGAGCCTCCTTCACAGCTGGACAGTCTCACAGTCGGACACTGTGCTCCAGCTGGTACCATCGCACATGAGGGTCATTGGCAGGGCCTAGCCCCAGCCCCATGGAGCTCCTAGGTCTGTCTTGACCTTTAGTCACCTGTCATCCCAGGCCGCCCATCGGAACTTCCCCTGTCCAGCTTTGCAGGCTTGGACTCGGCAAGCTGGAAAGGAGCAGCGAGGCAACTTTCAGAATGAAATCTGCTTTTCTAACCCTTCCGTCACAGTCAGTCATACCCAACATGCCAAAGCATATTTTTAGTCATTTCGCAGAATTTAAAATACACCTCAAGGGTGTCAAAAGCCACAAGCAGCTTGGGGATTAACTGCTCACAAGAGACAGTGGGCCGGGGGTGTGTGGGGGATGCCTCATGCTGAGTCACCCGTTTGCCATGTCATGACTCACTGTGGCCGACACCCTCTGAGAAGCACCTGCTTGTGGACTTTGGCTCTGGAGGAGCCTGAGGTAAGAACTGAGCTCCCAGCCCATGGGGTGGTGTTAGAGCCCCCTCCCCCCCCACCCCGCACTCCCAGTCAGCACCTGATACTGACTAGCCGCGTGCCCATAACGGGGTCATTTCTGGGCCCTGGGCCCTGTCTGTGAAAGACATGGAATAATTCTGGTTTCTCAGGTTCTGTCTAGTTCTACCATTCTGTCCTCAGCACTTCGTGCAGGATTTTAATTTCAATCAAAGTCTCAAACGCATGAGTGGGCGGGGGGCGGGCAGAACCTCAGCACCTCTGAGATGGAAGACAGGAATCCCCCTCCATTGATCACTCCTTTACTTCCAGATTGTCTGATTCCCATCTTTCCATCTACCCCGCAGAGAGAAACTGAGTCCCAGGGAGTCTAGGCCAGGGTCCTGCCACCCTCCGGGGCACAGCTGGGCTAGGCCCAAACCCCTTGTCTTCCATTCAGGGGTTCCTCCCTTACCTACTGCACAGCTGGAAGCTGACGCTTGGGGCTGCCACCCACTCAGGAGAGGAGGCCCCTTCCTAATGCCCTGCTTCTGGCGGAGCCCTGGCTCTCGCTGCCCGGGGCTGCCTCTCTGTGAGACAGGGGTAGGGTCTCAGTGCACACACAGGAATGGGCCCAGGGGGAGGTTGGGGACTCATCTGGTTTCCCTGGGGAGATAGCCTCGTGTGCCTGTTGGAGACCTGGGTCCTGGGCTAAGGCGGCAGGGCTCACGCTTCCTGGTTCTTATGCAGTTCTCTCCGAACTGATTACAGCTGCTGGAGCGGCCACGGGTTCTCCTACAGGAGCTCCCCTCACCCCCCCACTTCAGAGACCCTCTCTCCAGCACGTGCACGAGCTGGAGCCTTCAGCTTTCTTCCAGCACCGCCAAGGGCCCAGTCTCGTGGTAGGAAGTGGAGACGGAGGGCACTGAATGGGTTCTGGGGAGTCCTGCTTCCCGCACCCTGATCCTCTCCCAGTAGCTCCCGCGGTGGTGCGGTTCCAGCGTGACTGCGCCCCCGTCGGGCAGAAGGGGCTCTGCGGAAGGACACCCCCCCGGGGCAGCACGTGCGGGGCGGGGCCGGGGGCCGGCTCTGGAGCTGATTGGGCGCGGCGTGGTGGGCGGAGCCGGACCTCAGCTGTCAGAGCCGCGGCGGCGGCGACAGCGCATCGTGCTGAACAGTGGCCGCGCCGCAACCAGGGCTGGAGCGCAGAAGCCGACGGGGCCGGGCCGGGATGGTGCTGCGGCGGCTCCACGGCGCACACACGCACTGAGCGGGTCCAAGCTGGGCCGCGCGCCCCCCGCGCCCCCCGCCGCCGCGATCCCGGCCGGCATGATGTGCCTGGAATGCGCCTCGGCGGCGGCGGCGGGCGGCGCGGAGGAGGAGGAGGCGGACGCGGAGCGGCGGCGCCGGCGCCGGGGGGCGCAGCTAGGAGCTAGCGGCGGCGGTTGCTGCGGGGCGCGGGCAGCGGGCGCCGCTGGAGTTGCGGCCGCCGACGATGAGGTGCAGACGCTGTCGGGCAGCGTGAGGAGGGCCCCGTCGGGACCTCCCAGCTCCCCCAGCACCCCCAGCTGCGCAGCCGCTGCCAAGGGCCCTGGCGCGCAGCAGCCCAAACCCGCCAGCCTGGGCCGCAGGCGAGGGGCAGCCGCCGCTATCCTCAGCTTGGGCAACGTGCTCAACTACCTGGACAGGTACACCGTAGTAGGTGAGCTAGTGCCCCATCCAGCCCGAGAACCAGAACTCCCCGCCTCGAGGTACCCCGGGGAGCCTGTGGTCCCAGATCCCCTTTATCCAAGCCTTACGCGGGGTCCCTAAGGGCCTTCCGCTCAGGCCCCCCTGATCCAATCCAGAAACCGCCCCCCATCGGGGGCTAGGGGTTGGGGGAGTCCCACCCCTGGAATAGCCCGCGCGTCCTCGCCAGCCCTTAACGTCCCATCCGTTGTCCTCTTTTCCAAGAGTCTCCTTTGCGTCTCTCTGCCTTTCGCCTCCGCGCCCCGTTCCGCCCCCACCTCAGATTTTCTGGCCTCTCCTCCCCTTCCCCCCCGTCCAGGCTTCTGTAGGTCGGTAGCCCGTCAGATCCTTCCTCCGCCGCCTCCACTCCCCTGCGTCCGTACGGCGAGTGCGCGCGCCCCTTGCTGGTGTGCGCTACGGGGTGACCAAGTGAGTGCGCGCAGGCAGCGCGGGTGTGTGTGTGAGCGTGTGAGCGCGTGGCTGACAAAGGCTCCAGGCTGCGGGGAGCAGAGGGAGGGGCGGAGCGGGTCTGTGGCGCCTGGGGACCCAGGATGCGGTTTGCAGCTGGCCCTGGCTAGAGGCCTGAAGACGCCTCCCCCTGCTGTATGGCGCCTGGGGCCTGGGGTAGGGCGCTGGCCACTGGGGCTAGAGAAGGGTTGCCTCGTCCTCTATGGGCATCTCGGCGAATTAGCCTTGGAGATGGGGTGGCGTTCCATGGAATAACCGGGTCCAAGTCCCAGATTTACCTCTCCGGGACCTCGTGTGTGACCTTGAGCCAGTCTCAGCCTGTGTTTAGGTCTGTTTGTGAGGTGGTTGATCCCTGGGCCTTTGCGGATGGAGTTCCAGTCTGCTCCCTCCCCTCCCCCAATTCTCAGGAGTCTGGGAGTAGGGACTTAAATCCCCGGAGGCTGCCCTTAGGTGGGAATGGTGCAGCCCAGAGGAAAGGGACCTGGCATGGGCGGGGGCTCCGTGCTGGAGAGCTGGGGCGGTATATCTGACATGCTGGTCCAGAGCCTGCCCAAGCACAGCTTAGAAAAATCCGGATCTACAAACAAACAAAAGGCAGGAGGAATTTGGGACAGACTTTAAAGAGGACTTGGAGGTGATCTAGAGGAGAGCCCTGTATAAACCAGATGCTACCTGGGTCCCCTTCTCTGGGCCTTGGTCTCCTCCTCTGTTGATGGGGGTTTTGTGTGAAGTGGAAGGGAGGAACTCTGATGGGAGAGCAGCGGCCTCCCCCGTCTCTCACTCCAGCTTTCAAAACCTTTGCTCTCTCCATGCCTCCGCTGCATGCCGCAGGGTGGAAGTGGATGCCAGTGGCACCAGTTTCTTACTTTGCTCTTGTGAGCAGGAATACCCAGTATGGCCCAAGTGCAGCAGCTCTGTCATGCAGGTGCCTGCCTGGGACCTGGGAGTTTAAGAGCCACCCTAAGGTGGGGAGAAGTCAGAGAACATTGGGACCCTGTAGTCAATGCAAAACAGACTTCTGTATACAGATGGGGAAACCCAGGCCCCCGTACGAGCCTTGTCCAAGATGGCCCGAGAGTGCATGGCCATCGTTAGAACTACCAGTAAGCTTGCCTAGGAGAGGGGTTCCGCCCTCTCTCAGCTGAGCAGTGGATGGGCTGCTGCTGGCACTGCAGCACTTTCAACTTGTTTTTTCCGGCCCCAGACCACCCCCTCTGATCTTCTTAAGGAAGCCAATTCTGCGGAGGGGCGGGGGGGCGCTGAGAGGAGAGGGTGGGATCAGGGAGGTCTGATGTTTATCTGCCCCCACCCCAACTCGGGTCCCAGCATCAGAATATCAGAAGCTAGGAAATTTCTGGTGAATTGGTACGGGGGTAGGGGGGGGTAGGGGGGATGGGGAGCAGTGGGGGTTGGGGGGGATGGGGAGCAGTGGCTAAGCTGGGCGTGGACAGGAGGGAGGAAGGCCCGGAAAGCCCTGTGCAAACAGGGCCAGAGCCCATGCACCACCCCGCCTCCAACACACAACATACACAGATTTCCTCTCCGGATGAGCCTGGCTCCCTCTCCCTCTCTTTATGGTAGATTTCCCCCACACTCTCCTGGCCCCGAATTCAGTTTTTAGGAAGATTTACTGTCTCTATGGCAACTACTATGGCTTGGGTGGGGCAGAGGAATGGTCATTCCAAGTCTGAGCCCACCTGTTGCTGGCTGGCCCATTTGAGAGAGAGCCAGGGGATGCTGACACTCCATTGATCGGTCACTTTTGATGTCCCCACCCCCCACGCGCCCATCCCCCACCCCCCAGAACTTTACAGTCTGGTCCTGGCTCCCGCCTCAAAAAAGAGAGTTCCCACTCTCTTTTAAATCTGTCCTGTGGATTTCTGTCTTCATGGTATAGATCAGCTCTGTCCAAAAGGAATATAATGTAGGCCCCATATACCATTTAAAAATTTCTAGCAGTCGCATTTAAACAAATAAATAAGTGAAATGAATTAACATATTTTATTCAACTCAATATACCCAACCTACTTCGACATGTAATCAGTATAAGAGCTATGGGTGAGATATTTTGCCTTCTTTTTCATACTAAGTTTTGAAACCCTGCGTGTTTGACATTTTAGCACGTGTCAGTTCAGGCGAGTTGCATCTCAGGTGCTCAGCAGACACAGTGGCTGGGGCCGCTGCAGCGGGCAGTGCAGCTCTAGAGTCCCTGGTGCCAGATGTAAGTCCAGGCTCTTCAGCGGCCAGCTGTGTGACCTTGGGCATGTCCCCCTGAGGCTTCCAGGTGATCATTTCCTCCTCTCCACCTCTGGGTCGTGTGGAGCAAACGGAATGTCTTTTAAGCACCTGGGACAAGGCCAGACTCCTAGGAGAGCGGCACAGATGTCAGCTGCCTTCTCTCCCTTGCCTCTGAGCAAGCTGTGCCCTGGCCCCGATGCCCTCCCGCCGTTCTCTGTTTTGAACAGTCTTTCAGGACACCTTTTCGAACCTCTCTCTTCTCCACCAGGGCTGCTCTCTGTTCTGGGAACAGCGGTAGGCCTGCCTCTGCCCTAGCATTCCCAGCGCCACCCAGTGATCCAGCTAATTATGGCCTCTCCTTGCCTTGAGAACCCCTGAGGGCAGCAGGTGAGGAGGGCCAGGCTCCGGCTCTTACTTCCTTTCCGAGCTGTTTCAGTTGGATGAAATCATGAAATTGAGGGAACCCAGAAACCAACCCTGCCCTCTGCCTCCTTGTGCCGATGGGACACTGATGCCTGGGGAATGCAGGCGCTCATCTGAGGTCACAGGGCAGAGCAGAGCAGAACCAGAGCCCCCAGTGCAGTGTTCTCTTGGGCGATGACTTTCACTCAGTTTATCAGGGGCTGTTTAAGCCCCCCGAGGGCATGTGGCTTCTGCTCCCCTGGCCCCTCCCAGCCTGGCAGCCACCCACTCTCCATTCTGAGTCCACTTGTGGCTGCCAGGTGAGGAGAAGGAGGGAGCTGCTCAGGTGAGGGTCCTGGATCCCCTCTTCCCAGCTCTGCTTCCTGGTGCCAGAGTTGCCTCTGCCCCTGGACTCCCATTCTTTCATCTGTAAAGTGGGAGCAGAGCTGAGGGTGTGGGCGGCAGCCTTCTGCTTCTGGAACCAGGCCCCGCAAGAGGGGGCCGGCGCCGGCCCTATTCATGGTTGGAAGACTGACTACTTGAGAGCTGGGATCCTTCCCTAACTTCTCTGGGGCACCTGTCTCTTCCTAAGTTCCTTCCCTTTGATCCAGCCCATGGATCCACTTGAAACTGGGTGGGGTGGGGGCTGGTGAGGAGGAGCAGAGCCCTACCCTGGGGGAATCCTTTTCTGCCAAAGAAGCTGAGACCGGTATCTGTGGCAACCGCTCACTAACACAAACCCGGAAGAAGAGTGAAGCATAGGGACCCAGCCAAGAACACAGGCCTGGCACGGGGCCTGGGGGCTTCCCCAAACACCTGAGCCGGTGCCGAGGGGGCTGCCAGGCTAGGTGTCTTGGCTCCTTTTTGTCTGCTTGGTTGTCTGTTCAGAGCTGACAGATGGGGAAATGGAGGCCCAGGGTCTCTCTCCTACAGGGTTACCTGAGTGGGAAGGGCCCATTAAGCCTCACGTCTGTGGCTGTCTTTGTGGATAAGGATGGTCAGTACTGCCTCCATCCCGTCCCCCCAGGTAGTTTTGTCCCCTTGGGTGGGCCTGCTGTAGCCTCTGACACACCCACACTCCCTGAAATCTGCAGGGCAGGTGTCCCAGGGCTGCATTCCAGAGCACCTGTCTGGCAGGTCAGCAGGCAGGTGAACCGCAGGCCGGCCTGGAATGCGGGCACCCTAATGACTAACTGCCTGCTGCCCATTTCCTTGATCCTTCTTCCTCCTCAGGCATTTTGCGGTTGGTTCCGTCAGCACCTGGGCTGTGCTGTAGACCTGTTGGAGGAAGTGTCTTTAAAAAAAAATTTTTTTTATAAGCATAACTAATGGACATAAGACACTGGGGGGTAAGGAAGGGCAGAGGATTGTCAAGGGCGGCGGTGGGGGGGGGGGCGGAAGGACACATATGTAATACCCTTTGTAATACTTTTAGAAAAAAAATTAAAATTAAAAAATTTTTTTTTAAATTTATTAATTGACTTAGAGAGAGAGAGAGAAGAAGGGAGAGATAGAAACATGGATTTGTTCTTCCACTTATTTATGCATTCGTTGGTTGATTCATGTATGTGCCCTGACTGGGGATCGAACTGGCAACCTTAGTGTATTGGAACGATGCTCTGACTAACTGAGCTACCTGGCCATGGTTCAGAGGAAGTGTCCTGAACCTCACTACCTTAGTCTGGGACCCAGGGCCATGGAATGCCCCAGCCTGTGCCTTAGAGCCCCATTTGATGAATGGAGCAAGAGGCTGCAGGCTGCAGGTTACAGCCTGATCTGAGAGCAAGGCTGTCTGGGTTAGAGCTGCTCAGAGAGGGGAGAGCTCCGTGTCGCTTCTCCAGACAGGAAGTGCCTTTTGTTTCTGCCCAGGTGCGGGGGTCCTGAAATCCTGAGAGTAGAAAGGGAGTGAGAGGAGGGAGGCAAAGAAGACACAGGTTTGATATTCTTTGTGTGGTGGTTAAAATACATTTTTATTGATTTCAGAGAAGAAAGGAGAGGGAGAGAGAGATAGAAACATAAATGATAGAGAATCATTGATTGGCTGCCCCCTGCACTGGGCATGTGCCCTTGACCGGAATCGAACCTGGGACCCTTCAGTCTGCAGGACGATGCTCTATCCACTGAGTCAAACTGGCTAGAGCCTGGTTTGATTTTCAAGCTCCCGGGGCTGGGCTCCCTGTTGGGCTCTGAATGTCCTCTGGGCTGAGCTCCTGGCTTTGCCAGACTGGCTGTGTGACATGATGCAGATCCTGACCCCCTCAGAGCCCTAAATCCATAATAGGTGATTTTGCGCCTGTTTTTTTTTTTTTTTTAATATATATTTTATTGATTTTTTACAGAGAGGAAGGGAGAGGGATAGAGAGTTAGAAACATCGATGAGAGACAGAGACATTGATGAGCTGCCTCCTGCACATTCCCTACTGGGGATGTGCCCACAACCAAGGTACATGCCCCTGACCGGAATCGAACCTGGGACCCTTGAGTCCACAGGCTGACGCTCTATCCACTGAGCCAAACCGGTTAGGGCTGTTTTTTTAAAAAATATGTATCTTTATTGATTTCTCAGAGAGGAAGGGAGAGGAGAGAAAGATAGAAACATCGATGATGAGAGAGAGTGATTGGCTGCCTCCTACAGGATCGAGCCCACAACCCAGGCATGTGTCCTGACCTGGAATTGAGCCATGATCTTCTGGATCATAGGTCGATGCTCAACCACTGAGCCATGTGGGTTGGGCTGCTCCTCTCTTTTTGTGGTCGGCATCTTGCTCCCAAGGGTAGCATGGCCCATTGGTCACAGGAACACTGATCTGCTGGCCCCTGGCTCTGCCTGCACCTCCCTCCACCAGTTACTGCAGCAGCCAACCTCAGTTTCCCTGGTTGGGTCTCAGTGGTGCCGCTGCCCTCCTTTCGAGAAGTCCTCCCCAGCTTTCTGGGCTGAGCCAGGCACCTAACTTGTGGTTTTCAACTGCACTCTTTCCCATATCCATCCCAACACCTACCCCTGTGTTGGGTGGCTGTCTCTCTTCAGCCTTGAGGGGCTGAGCCTGGTCATCTCTGGTTGTGGGCTCGATACCCAAGGGCCTGGCACAAGCTTGGCCCTTGTTGATTGACTTGATTGGCAGAGTTGGGTTGAACCTGATCTGTCTGACCCCAAAGCCCATCCTTCTGAGCTGAAAGGGCCTTGAAAGGTTTGGACGACCTAGATAAGGAACAGGCGCCTGCTGCTGAGGCCAGGGTTTCTCTCTAGGTGGCCGGCCCAACCCTTTCGTCCTCACCAGATCACACAATGATCCGTGGGACCTTACACCCCCCAGAAGGAAATTGGGGAAGTGGTCAGCATGGTCCCTGCCTGCCCAGCTCTTAGCCCCGACAGTGGGGCCCCCTGGCCCCCATACTGGGAAGAATGGCTTCTGTACATTCAGGAGGGCACGGGGTGGCTATGCTCTGTCTCTCCTGCAGAGAGGGCACTAAAGGTGAAGGGCTGGCCCAGGTACACAGTGAGGCTGTCTGCTCTGGGCCTGGCCCTCTCCCGGTAACTAGCTGGGAAGGTGGTGAAAAGAGCCCTAGGGGAGACGTAGCAGAAATAAGCAGGAACAATGCTCTCCCTGGAGCTCAGAGGGAGGACTGGGGCCTGGCTTCCTGCCCCCGCTCAGTCCCCTACCATCACGGAGACCTTGCTGGGGTCTCCCCCCAAACCTGGTAGCTCATGGAGGTCTTTGTTGCCCCTTTACGTCAAGCATGGATTTCCCAATGGGGTCCCAGGAGGCAAGGTGCATGATTAGGCTTTGAAAACCGTAAAGGGCTGTGCCTGGGGAGGGGCGGTGCTACTTGGTCACACCCACGTGAGGGCTGTGGATGTGGATGCTCAGAAGGGGCTGGTTGCGCCCCCTTTTCTGGGTTTTGTTGGGGTGAGGTGGGAGAACACAGGCCAGGTCTGGACCTTGGAGGCCAGTTCAGCCTTGCTCCTGCCTGTTTCTTTGGCTTTTGTCCCATTCACCTCTGAATCTCAACTTTCCACCCGAGAAGTGGGAGCAGAAGTCGCTGGTCCCCTTGGCCACTGAAGCAGCACACCAGGAAAGCTGGGAGTCGGTGGCTTGAGCTGTGCCCTTCTGCGGTCTCTTATCTCTCTCCCTACACTCCCCTTATCTTAAGCCTGTGGTCACACAGGCCACACCCTCTGAGGATCATGACGAGGGTGTGGCCACCTTGTCCTCTGTCCAGTGGTCTGGGAAGCCTCTGAGGTAGGACAGGGCCAGGGAGGCTGAGCTGGGAAAGGAGTGGCTGTGCAAAGCCCCCAAATTGCTAAGGCCCAGCCTGGTTCCAGGAAAGCTGGCCCCAAATGATAGACTAGAACCACAGGACAGAGGCCGGGCTGCCTGTCCCCGCCCACCCTGGGCATGGAGACTTGGTGGGGAGAAGGGGGGCTCTCTGAGCTCTGGGGGTGGGTCCTCTCTAGGGCTGGCAGGCAGGGCTCTTGGTAGGGAGGGGTGCTATGGTCTCCAGCTGGAGTGCTCTTTAGGGGGACAAGTTGCAGTCTCGATCCTCTAGGGAGGGGGTAGGGCCTCTCTGAGGGGCACTGGGGCTGGGGCCTTATACTCAGGGTCCCTGCAGAGATGACCACTAAGCTATCCTGACATTAATGACCCAGGTTCATAGGACAACATGTGGGTAGGAGGGCCAGCATATGAAGAACAAATGTGAGGTTTAGGATGAATCTGGCAGGGATATAGGGCGATCCTGGGTTCCTCTCATCCTGAGGCTCCCAGTAGGGGCCAGAAGCTCCTGGCAGTCACTAAGCTTGTCCCTGGTGGGAGCTCTGGGTGGAAGAAGTGTGTGTGCTGGAGAGCCTGGGGCCCCGATCGGGGACTGCCTTGGCCAGTCCCGTTAGGCTAAAGGGCGCGGGGCGGGGGGGAGGGGGGTGGTGGTGGTGTTGTCAGTCGGGCCAGGCTGTGGTTTCCCAGTCTTAGCCATCCATCCAGAGCCAGGTCAGCAGAGCCAGGCCCTCAGGCCCTATAATTACTGGGGTGGGAGCTGGGGCCCAGTGTTAAAGCAGAGAAAGCCAGCTCTGAGGCCTCCACAGGGGCACCAGGGTCCCTCCTAGGGGGACCAATCAATGGCAGGCCTGACCCATCCCTTCAGATCCCTAGGCCCTGTCTCTCTAGCCATCTGCCCTCATTTTGGAGAAAAGATCACTGAGGTGGGAGTTCCCATTGTTCTCTGTCAGGACTAGGGCTCCTGCCCCATGAGCTAATGACCTGTGATGACATTTATTGACTACCTACTGTGTGCCAGGCACCATTCTAAGCACTTTACATGGACCAACTCATTCAAACCTCACAACCATAGAATGCAGATCTTAAAACTAAGCCATATTACAGACGATGAGACAGGCACAGAGAGGTTAAGTAACTTGCTTGGGTCACACAGCAGGGAAGGTTGAGAAGCCAGGATTTGAACCCAGATGGTCTGGCTCTAGAGCCCATGCTCTTGGGAATTCAGCTAAGTTGCCTGTTGCTCTGAGAGAGGCAGAGTGACTGTGGGGTGGTGATGACTGTGCTTGGGAGTGAGCTTGAGTGGCCTGCCCGGGCTGACTAGGCAAGGAGAGACCTCAGGATCACAATGTCCCTACCTTGCATCTGAGGCTGGTCTGAACTGGGGCTCCCGAGGTCATTGTGGGCTTCCTTGTACACCGTGGCCTTTCAGCGGACGCTGTGATGTCAGCAGTTTGGGTCTGGACCTGGCTCCTCTGGTGGCTACAGAGGGACCAGCAGTGATGGGGATCACCATGAGCATCTGTGACCAGCCAACTGGGTGAGTCAGGCCAGATTCCAACCAGCTCTGGGGGTGCCCTCAGGGTTACAGGTACCTCTTCAACAGGAGCTGCAGAGGAGGGGTTGGGTGGAGGTGGGGGTGTCCTGGCAGAAGTGATCTTGAATCTGGGCTCTGGATCAGGTGGATCTTAACAAGTGGACATGGACACTCCAGGAGGAGGGCATGGCTGTAGTCAAGTCCTGGAGGCCTACATACAGGCTGTTATGTGCGAGCCATCGTGGCCTCAGATCAGCCAGGCCCGTGGTTTCCAAACATCCGGGCTGTGTGTTAATAGGCCCCTGCTCCTCACCTCTAGACAGGGTGATTGTACAGACGTGGATCACGGAGGCCTCAGAAGCTAGAAGAAATCTGGCCTTCATTTGGGTGGCAATTGGGAGCCACTCAACATTATTGGGCAGCCACACCAATGAGCGAATACTGGTAGCCCTCTGAGAACAGTGTCTGGCACATTGTGAGCACTAAACATGTTAAAACCCAGATTATTGTTGCTGTTGGTAGTCGTTATACTGAACCAGGGGCCTGGGCCAGTGGACTTTGAAGAACACATGGGTAACTGAGCTCTACCCAGAGGTGACAACCACCGGATCATGGCATTAGCTCCCTGAGTCCAGACACTCTGTAGTCTCTGAACCCAGCCCAGGACTTAGTAGATTGATACGTGCTTGTGAGGTCAGGCTGTGGGAGCGATGCTAGACGGGCCAAGAGAGGAAGCAGGGAGCCTGGAGAGGAGGCCACGTGGTGAAGGAGAGAATTGTTGGGCCCATTCATGCGCCTGTGGGAGGCAAGAGGGTATCATGGCTGACTCCCAGGTGTCTGGCCTGGGGAGTGCCACTCAGGGAATGGGGACCAAGGGGTGGAGCCCAGGTGGCTGGAACACTGAGAGGGTCTGTGGGACTGAGTCACCAGGAGGAGTGATGGAGGTGAGGCCGTCGAGTTGAGGAGGGGCGAGGACATTAGCTGTAAAGGAGAAGAGAGAAGAAGCGGTTGGCAGAGGGGACAGGTCAGGATTGCTTTCGCCACCAGGATGAGAGAGCTGTGAGCGCTTTCTTAGGCTGATGTGCAGGAGACAGAGGTGAGGGAGCTGAAAGTCCAAGCTCAAGCCAGGGGCAGGCCCAGGGCAAGATCCCTGAGAGGCAGGAGGAACAGGTGGCCTAGAGGGGACCTTACACAGGAGACAAGACCCTTGGGCCTCGGAGAGTGTAGCTGGGGTCAATGAAGGAGAAGATTCAGATGCTCCTGCTGTTCCTGAATGTTTCCTTGGCTCAGGGAAGAGGACCCTGTGGGCCGAGGGCGATTCTGGCTGTGGATTTGGGGTAACTGCCTGGGAGCCGCCTGGATAGGGACCTGTGGCCATGGGACGGGTGGGGTGGGGATCCACCGTGCATTCCCTGGCTGGTGGGGCTGGTGGAGTGGGCTTGGCCTGAGCTGTAGGAGGCTTCTCCTGGGCGTGAGGCCCATCCTGTGACCCACCAAACCTCAGCCTCCAGGAAAGAGGCTAAAAATAAGGCTGTGGTGAAGAAGGGAGGGGTGTGGGCCCAGGCCAGGCTGGAGCCCAGAGGAAACTCTGAGACGACCGGCCGGGCTGCTGTGACACACGCTTCCCGTGCCAGTGGCCGGTGGGATCTCATCCTCTTGTGGCCATCGCTCCTTCCAGGCCCGTTAGCGGGACAACAACCCAGAAAGGCTCAGGCGGGGCCTGCAGGAGGCCCTGCTTCCTGGGAAGGTTCCCTCGGGCCTTCTGCCTAGAGCTCAGGCCTTGGACCTAAGCCGGGGTGCTGGGGGATGCGCGTGGGCAGGGGCATCCAAAGCTTCCTGTGTCTTGGGGTCTAGACTGCCTGGGAGCCCCCTGGAACCCTGGATGCCATCTGGATGTGGAGAAACGTTCCTCCTCCTTCCCAGGAGCTCCGTGCAGTAGAGGAGGCCAGGGAAGCTGCCTGGAGGCAGAGGCAAACGTTGGGCCATGAAGACATGGGAGGGAGGCTGTCTGGTCAGGTGGCTAGAATATGCCTTGGGAGGAAGCAAGAGTCTTTCTTTCTCTTTCTTTCTTTCTTTCTTTCTTTCTTTCTTTCTTTCTTTCTTTCTTTCTTTTGTTCTTTCTTTCTTTCTCTCTTTCTTTTTTTTTTTCTTTCTTTCTTTCCTTCCCTCTCTCTCTCTCTCTCTCTCTCTCTCTTTCTTTCACATATTTTTATTGATTTCAGAGAGGAAGGGAGAGGGATAGAGATAGAAACATCAATGATGAGAATCATTGATTGGCTGTCTCCTACACGCCCCCAACTGGGGACCAGGCCTACAACCTGGGTATGTGCCCTTGACTGGAATCGAACCTGGGACCCTTCAGTCTGCAGGCCGATGCTCTACCCATTGAGCCAAACCAGCTAGGGCGAGAGTGTTTTTATTTGTTGTGCACATAGGCCGTCTTCATGATGCCGATTGTGATATGGCCTTCTTCCCAGGAAGTGGCCAATAGTTACTGTAGATCCGTGCCCTCCATTCAGCTGTGGTTGGGGACCCACTGTTCAGGGGCCCAGGGGGAGTTTTACCCGCCTACCCAACTCCCAACTCCACCCATCCTTACCCAGTCCTTAAACAGCCCCTGTTCAGGTTCTGGAGGTGACATTCTGGCTCCAGCGCTCCAGGGGCTCCTGGTCTAGTAGGGGAGGGGGCAGACATACACATTCGTCTGGGCAGCCACTCCGCAAATAGTCACGGTGGGCTGGCTGCGTGCTGGGCCCTGGGCCGGGGACAAGAGCAAACCACACAGAAGCAGTGTGGCAGAAGAACAAGCTTTGATTCTGGCAATAGACCTGTTTCAGATCTCACCTCTGACACCTTAAGTGCTCCATGACAAGTTATTTAACTTCTCAGAGCCTGTTTCCTCCTATGTAAAATGGGGTCAATAATTGTAGATATTAGCAGAGGCAGCAAGGGGATGATAATCATAGACACCTGCACAGGTAGAAATACCATCTGAAGAGCCTCACATGGTACCTGGAACTGAGTGGGAACCAGTAACTGGTGGCTCTTAGCTCCTGGCTACAGTGCGTTCCCCACCCCAAGCCCGAACAAGGAGCTCATATCCATGTCTCTGTGGGTCTTTCCTGTAGAACTAACTAATCCTAGTGTGCCAAGTGCTAAAACAAGGACAGGGGCAATTAACTCATTGAGGTTGGTGGGAGGGGGAGAAATCAGGGAAGACTTCCCAGAAGAGGAAGCATCTGAACTGGTTTTGAAGGAGTGGCAGGAATTAGCAGAATCAACAAAGTTGTGCCAGGGTAGAAGAGGAAGCATGTGTGATTGTGGGGTTATGAGTAGTTTGGGGTGGCTGGAGTACGGGGTGGAGGGGTGGTTTCCTGAGCTGGAAGGTGGGAGGGTGGGGTTGATAAGGCTGAACCTGCAGCTGGTGGCCTGGTGAAGGGGCCTGTGTCCCCCTGAAGCCCAGGGGAGTCTCAGTTGATAAGGACTATGCGAGAAAGGGATGTGATCAGACCCACACGTCAGGAGGGGAACAAGTCCTGGCTCAGGCGTGGGAATGGACTGTGGGGTGGGAGGTGAGTGTGGGTGGTTCCCCACATCAGGCCCACCAGGGCCACCCACAGGCCCAATGGAACTCTGGGCCTCTGAGGCCAGGTCAGGCCCCTGGGAGGTCCCACTTGGTGGCTGCATTCCACCGGCCCAGGATGGGCCCTGGGCTTCTGCCTTCAAGGCAAGGCCACAGCCCGCCTTGGTTATTAAGTCATTACCGGAGCCTCACACAGCCTCTTCATCACGGGTAATTATGGTAAATCCACCGAGGCATTAGCAGAGAGGAGGCCAGCTTCTCTTGGCTGTCAGGCTGCAGCTGGGGCTGACCCCCATCCCAGGCATCTGCCCAGCATCCCAGCCCTGGGTCTTGGGAGAGACAGTGAGACAGTCTCCCCACTTACACCCCAGCCATCAGGTGGGACCCTCATGCAATGCTTGGAGGTTCCACTTTCACGTGGCATGACTTTGACCGTGCGGCTTAACTTCCTGTGCCTCGGTTTCTTCCTCTGTCCAGTGGGATAATAGTACCGTAATAGGGTTATATGAGGATTAAACTGGCAAAGCACTTAATGCTCAATAATTTGAACCATCCTCATTTCAAATGCTGACATCATTTTCATCATCATTATCATCATCATGAAGAGCCTGGGAATCCCCTGAAGGCAGGGTCTAATCCAGTGATGGAGAACCTTTTGAGCTCGGCGTGTCAGCATTTTGAAAAACCCTAACTTAACTCTGGTGCCGTGTCACATATAGAAATTTTTTGATATTTGCAACCATAGTAAAACAAAGACATATTTTTGATATTTATTTTATATATTTAAATGCCATTTAACAAAGAAAAATCAACCAAAAAAATGAGTTCACACGTCACCTCTGACACGCGTGTCATAGGTTCGCCATCACTGGTCTAGTCCCTTCTTCTGTCCCCTGCATGGGGTGCTCATAAGGCAGGCCCCGTCTCCTCCTCCTTTCCCCCCTGTCCCTCCCCAGGGCAGGCGTGTGGTGGTCAGCGGGGCTCTGGCCTGGCCTCCTGGTGTCCTAGAGATAAGCCTGCGGGGGCCCCTGGGTCCTCGGGGCTGGGGTTGTGTGCACTCAACAGTTGAGTGCAGGGAGGAGAGGGGGCCCCAGGAGCTTGTTGGCCCCAGACAGCCTTGGCCCTGTCTGTTCACAGCTGGGGGCAGTTTCTGGTTCTTCCGGTTCCCCACCCCCCCGCCCTGACATGAGTGCGCTAATGGGAGAGCAGAGGTGGCTGGGACTTGGGGAAAGGAATCTCCTTCCCCCAGAAAAGCAAGTCTGGAGCTCCACCTGCTTCTCTCTGCGTCCAACAGTTGGGGGTCCTGGTTATACTCCTGAGAACACAAGGGTGGATGTGTGCGCTTGTGCACACGTGCAGGTGAGCAGGTGTGAGCATTGCTCCTCAGCCCCCTCCCAGCTAGAGAGCTTCCCTCGCAGTTTCAGCGGCTGCCCCGCTGCTCTCTGGGCTGAGGGGCCACAGGTGGGCAGGTAGGAAGCTCAGCGGCCTCACTGGGCAGAGGAACCACGGAGGAGCCCGGCCTGCCTGCGCCTTGGGCCCCTGCAGTGGCGGAGGGAGGGGGTGAGATCCTCTCCCCAGGGTGAGCACAGGAGGCCCAGTGGGGCAGGATGGAAGCTTGGCCCCCAAGGTCCCCAGGGGCCTGGCTGAGGTGGCCAGGGTGGAGTTGTGTCGATGGGGCCAGGCTGGCCCCGCAAGGTGGAAAGAGGGCTGGTGTGGGACTGGGGTAACCCAGTCAGGTGGGGAGTGGGGGTACCAGGCATCAGACGTCACCAGTAAGCACCATCTGTCTTCCCCGCCAGGCGTCCTCCTGGACATCCAGCAGCACTTCGGGGTCAAGGACCGAGGAGCCGGGTTGCTGCAGTCAGGTGAGGCCTCTACCCCTGCCCGGTCCTGCCCCTCCTTCCTGGGGGGTCATTCTCCGCTGGGGCTCTGCTTTGTGTACAGATCCCACTGTTGCCACTCACAAAGGGCCCCCCTCCTCCCGCCTCTGCTTCTCTTCTGGCAAAAGAAATCAAGCTGCCACGCCCGTGCCCTGAGAGGCCGTGGGAGGCCGAGTGCTGGCAGAGGGCCCAGGTCCCTGCGAGTGGCTCCCAGGTCTCCCAGGTCCCTGTGGGCGACTCCGGGGCCTCAGGGGACCCAGGGCTCCAGGTTTCATCCAGAGGCTTGAAAGGAGCTCCTTAGGGTCAGTAAGTTGGGCGCTGTCCTCAGGGCCCGGACAGCCCTGTTTCCATATCCGCCCCACCCCCAACTCCTTCCATTGCCACCAACCTGGGAGTTATCGCTTAGATGTCAAATCAGGAACCCTCCTGGTCAGCCCAGAGCCCTTCCCAGACTTGGGGCAGGAGCCTAGATCCGGGCCTGAGGTTCTTGCCCCATCTCCCTTGAGGCTCCGGGCCTTCTGACTCTTGGGGAGGCAGGGCTGGAGCCCCTGGGCCAGGGCAGGGTGGCAGGTCATTAAGCAATTACCCCTCCCTCTAGGGTCCATGTCTCCCTTGTCCCTGCCCTGCCCACTGCATGGCCTGGGTGGGTCTGAGCTCCTGGCTCCCTGGCCCTCTCACTAGCGGGCCCAGGGGTCCACCTGACTTTGAGGCCCAGTCAGATGTGTGGGAGGAAGTCCATAGTCTGCATTCCAGGCTGTGAACCCCCTTCCCCTGCCTGGGCTCTCCTGGGGGGAGGGGCAGAGTGAGCTGGCTTTGTCCAGGAACCTGCCTGACCTGTCTAGGTGGCATTCCAGTCGAACAATGAGTTCATACAGCCTGGCTATCTGTTGGGGTCTTTGGGGCTCAGAGAGAGGGGGTGTGATAGCTCCGGGCTCATCCCTACTATGTGAGAGCTGACAGAGTGAGGGCTGGGGCAAGGCGGTGTGGTCCAGCACCTCCTAAGGTCCCTGCCATTGCAGATGTCACCTCCACCCGGATGTGAGCCCAAACCCCTCCCCTGGACCTTGCTGGGTGTCCCTGACTGGGCCAGAGCAAGTCAGCCTGCGCTGGGGTCTGGGACAGGTCCCTCCAGCCTGGGCTCTGCACTTAGAGCAGCGGTTCTCAACCTGTGGGTCGTGACCCCTTTGGCGGTCAAATGACCCTTTCACAGGGGTCGCCTAAGACCATCCTGCATATCAGGTATTTACATGACGATTCATAACAGTAGCAACATTACAGTTATGAAGCAGCAACAAAAATAATTTTATGGTTGGGTCACAACATGAGGAACTGTATTTAAAGGGCCAGAAGGTTGAGAACCACTGATTAGAGAGTTCAAGCCAGGTGGGAGCATGGGAGGGAGTAGGCTGCTGAGCTGGGGAGGAAAGGGCAGGAGAGAGCCCAGCCACCAGACCCTCCCTCTGTGGCCCCTGGGTCACTGCGACCTGCTGAGCTTCATCCCCTCCTGGCCTTGGCCTTGCTGACTGATACAGAACAAGGCTCTGCCCCAGTCTCTCCACTCGGCCCCACTAGTGAGGCCAGGCCAGTGCAGCCACCCAGCGAGCAGGTGGGAGGGCTCTGAGGCTTGTAGCGCGGCCACAGTGATGTCCCAGGCTGCCTTCTTGGCTAAGAGAGAAGTCGTGGTGGTCCCTGCGATCCCTGGCGACCTGGCCAGAGAAGGACACATATCCCATAGGCATCATCTTGTTTGATTATTCCTCCTCCAAGCTTCACTTTCTAGATCAAGGGACAGAGGCTAAGAGAGGGGAAGTGACTTGCTTAAGGCCTCATGGTGAGACAGTAGCAGGCCTGGAACAGGAATTCTGCATATACTGTCCTCTTGGTTTGGGGAGGGAGCACAGATGGCCCCGGGATTGGTGAGTCTTGTCCCAGGTGTCCGAGAGTCTGGATCTCAGCGTTCTCAGGGGGAGGGGATGGGGGCGGGGGCTCTGGGCCATGATGAGAGTCCCAGCACTCTCAGAGACCCCCTAGTCTTACGCCCTGACCCTCACCCTAACACCTACCCCAGCACAGCTGGGATGGTTCCTAGAGTGTCCTCACCCCGTTGGCCATTTGAGCCAAGAAGCGAGGTGAGCTAGACCGGGATACGGCCCAGTGGGCACCCAGGCAAATCACCTAATTGCCTGGGCCGCAGGCACCTGTCTCTTCCCCAAGCCCTGATAAGGTCGGAGACAGGTGGAGGGCGCCAGCCAGGTGTTGGTGCTTGCCCGGATCAAAGGGCCAGGGCTGAGAGCCAGTTGTCTGCTTATTTCTGGGCACCAGGGGCTGCTGGGCCAGGAGACAGGCTGGGATGTGGCTGAGGGTGAGGCCTGGGCCTGCCCCTGCTTTTCCGGTTGGGACCAGAGTGGGAACCTGGCTTGGGAAAAGCCTGCTTTCTGTAGCCCCCTTGCAGGTTGCTGCTAGCTCAGAGCTGACCCCCGAGTCTCCAGAAATCTAGCTCTTGGCTCCTCCTGTTTGGGAACCCTGGGCCTCCTTAACCTACACCTAAAGAGGCAGCTGCATGGCAGGCCCTGAGCTGGGCTCTGCCACAGACGCAGTCCCTGCTCTCGGAGTCCCCTCCGATGATGGGAACAGAAAACATCCAGTCTCCAGCCATGCCTGGGGGTCGGGGGCCAGCTCTGCCTGGACGCAGGTGGAGAAGTTCCTCAAGGAGGGCATGTGAGTGGGGCTTTGAAGGATGAGTTAGAATTTATTCAGGGGAAAGAACGTCTGCTCCGTCTGTCAGATTGCGTGGCTGTGAGAAGGCTTCCATTCCCCTCCACGCTGGATGAAAGATGCCGGGAAACATCTCAATTACACGGCTGAGCTTGAACGCTAAAGCTAGCAGGACAGTTTCAGAGGCCAGAAGCAAAGAACTGAACTCACACACAGGAGTGGGAGCTGGTATTAAAGCCCAGTGCTGCAGAGTGTTTTGGGAAAGTATGTCTTAGACGCTTCTTACAGTATTTTTAATGTAAACGTTTAAAAAAATACGTTTTTATTGATTTCAGAGAGAGGCAGGGAGAGGGAGAGAGAGATAGAAACATCAATGCCAGAGAAACATTGATCAGCTGCCTCCTGCACGCCCCCTACTGGGGAGCCAAGCTCACAACCCAGGCATGTGCCCCGACGGGAATTGAACCATGACCTTCTGGTTCATGGGATGACACTCAGCCAACTGGGCCATATAGGCTGAGCTCATGTAAACATTTTTTATGATGAAAAAAAATTTAAATATCCATACAGTGTAGAGAGAATAGTACAATGACCCTCCATCTAGCCGTCACCCGGATTCATCAAGTTATCTCCGGGCTCCGGGGTTACTTTGTTCTGAGGAGCGGGCAGTGCAGACTTGGCTTCTCGTGTGGCTGGGTAGCTTGGTTTCCACTCAGAGCCCAGGCAGCTCCCTGATTTCAATCTGTACCCCCAGGCCGGTAGGCAGTGTTTCCATGTGGAAGACATTGCCTTCCTGGTTCCGGCTTCATGCAAAGCCTCGTCCAGCCCCTGCTCTGTGCAGTTCTGAGACTTCCCCTGCCTTTCCCGTGTAGACCCGAGGTTTCCAGGAACCCAGCAGAGGCCAGTGCAAAAGTGCTCGTTAGGGAAGCCTTAACGATCCAGATCCTGCCAGGGACACAGGGGACCACCTCCACTGAAGACAAACTCAAATGTGAAATGGGTAGAGCACACACAGACACCCACCTTGGAGGGAGGGAGTCAGCTGGCCCAGACAGTGGGAAAACCAGCTCCCGGAGAACCGCAGAACCCCTGGAGGGGCCTGAACACTAGGCAGACTCAGCTTGCAAAGCTCTCTGGGAAAGAGGAGGATTCATAAGGCAGGAACAGTCCCTGATTACAAAAGAACAGGGAGATATCGAAAAGACCTACATTTTAAATTCTACTAAAGAAAAATCTAATGGTTAAAATTAAAAAGGGTAATAATTAGCATTCTTAACTGGTAGACTAGACCCAGTTGAAGAGAAAATAAGCAAGTTGGAAGATGGAGCTGAGGAAATCAGCAGAAGTGCAGCCCGGAGGCGGGAGAGTGAAGGCTGTGGCTGGAGTGTTGGGGGATGAGAGGAGGGGCTGGATAGCAGGCAGGGTCTGATGGTGAAAGGCACTTGGGCTTTGTCTGGGGCAGTGGGGAGCCAGAGAAGGTTTCAGGGCAGGGCAGGTGCCTCAGGATCTTTACTCCGGGGCCCAGTGTGGGAAGGGATGGCAGAGGAGGCTGGACGGCATTTCCGGCCTAGGGTTTGTGGAGTCATGAGGAAGTAGGGGGGTAGGGGGGAGGCCTGGCGGGGGGGGGGGGGAGGGGTAGTGGGGATAGAGGACAGAGGAAGAGCCAGCTCAGACTGAAACCAGACAGCGCATCTGCTTTGGGGCTGAGTCTCCTTCTGGCCTTGCTCCCCTCCCCACTTTGGCCAACGTAGTGACATCCTCTGCTTTGATTCTGAAGGCAAAGCTGGGCAGCCCCTGTGGCTACTCCCCCAGGACCTCCTGAGGCCCGAGGGGCCCACCTAGGGCTTCTATCCCAGCAGACTGTAAAGGAGAAATGGTTCCCGCAGGAAGTCTGGGCATGGTGGCTTTCAGGTACTGCTGGGTCCAGCTGTCTGGGTCCTCCCATCATCTTGGCTGGCCTGGGCCGCCATCCTCCACATCCCTTGGGCAGGGAGGGCACTAGGCAGAGCCTGGCCCCTGCCCACCCCATGCTGCCCAAGCACTGCTGCCCGCAGGATGTGGAGGAGGCGGATCTTTTCCAAATCACAGGCCAGCCAGATCTGGACTTGGTAAAAATAGTCCTGGTTCAGCCCGGGCCAAGGTGGGGGCTGGAGGCGTGCTCCAAGGCCACAGTGTGGGAGCCAGGGCTCCCCAGCTGAGACCTTGCCCACTCCTGTTCCAGGACCACCTTCTGGGGAGCATGTGCACTGAGGGTGGCTCAGCAGCCTGTGGTGGGTCCTGGGGTGCCCTGCCAGGGCACAGAGACCTCAGTGGGGCTGTCCTGAGCTTCTGGGTGCTGGTCCCTCTGTGGGCCCCCAAGGGGAAAAGGCCTTCAGCCAGTACCCTGAGCCCCTGGACCGCTGTGGGGTGGACAGATGGTGCCCATGCCCTGCCTTCTGGTGACTCTCAGCCGCAGGAGGAGGGGGCCTGGCCATCCCACTGGAAGCGGGTGAAGTTCAGCCCTGACTCCCCCCCACCCCCTACTCCCCCACCCCGCCCCATCCCACCCCCTGACTCCCTGCTGGCTACTCCATTGTCCCAGACCTGTGGGCTCAGCACACGTGAGCTGAGCGTGAGCTGAGCGAGGGCTTCCCCACACCCGGGCCACAGGATGTCCTCCTGCGGGAGCTGCTGGGAAAGCCAGCCCCAGGGAGATGAGGGGTGGGGCAGCCGCACTGCCCAGAAAGCTCTCCTGAAACAAACAAAGACGGTGGGGTGGGGGTGGGGCACAGGGAAGCTTCTAGCCAGGCTGGTCTCTCTTTGCAGCAGAGCTGCCTGCCCTGCTGGCCAGATTGGCCTCTGTGCCCTGCCCGGGACAGGCTCACGCGCCCCTGCCTTTGTCTGTGCCCTTCCTCCTGCCAGCAGCATCTTTCCTCCTGTTCCTGTCGTGATCGATTGTGGTCAGCCCCCTCCACTGGCCTGGGACAGCCCTGAGGGCCAGGAGAGGTCCTCTCTTGCTTGCTTCGGGGAGGGCTGCAAAGATGGGTCGCGTCTCCCATTTCCCAGCCGGGGCCACTGGTTTGTGGGGGACTTGCCCAAGATGACACTGACCCTCCTGACCCTGGACTCCCTTGTCCCCAAGGAAAGGCACTGAGGGAAGAGGGAGCCCGGGGTCAGGAGGGTCAGATACCATCTTGGGCAAGTCCCCCCATGTATCAGTGGCCTCAGCTGTGACGGGACAGACATGCTGAAGCTCAGGATGGTGCCTGGTGACCTCAGCAGGCTGGAGTCGGGGTGGGGACAGGGAGTACCTGCTGCAATAGGGGTGCACCTGCAGTCCAGGGTACTTCTGCCCACCCAGGTGAGCAGGCAGAAAGCCGGGGAGTGGGGTGGGGGGTGGGGGGCAGGGGGAGCCAGCAGCTGCCTCCCTGCTCCGCTGCAGGCAGGCAGGTGGGGATGGACCAGAAGGGTCGGGGTCTAGCCAAGGCCCTGCTCCCTTCCTTCAGCCCCTCTCCACCCACCAGGTGGAGCATGAAGGATGCTGTGGTTCTCTACTGCCCGCTAACTACAGCCCAAACCTGGTCCTAGTGTTTAGGGCCCATCCTCACTCCACGCCTTATCTCCTGCTGCTTCCTCCACAGCTTCCTCAGCTGTAGCCTGACCCACTTTCTCGCTGTCCCCAACACACTCTGAACTCTCTCTGACCTTGGGAACATCGGTTGGGACCACCCCCCTTCCTAGCCTGACAGTCTGTAGTGTGATTGAGAGCAAGGACTCTGGTGTCAGACAAATGGGGGGTTAAATTCGGGCTCAGCCACACACTAGCTGTGTGATGTCACTCCTTCCAGCCCCTGTTGTCCCCTCTGCGATGAAGACAATAGTGAGACTCAGATGCGAGAACCTGTGCTTATGTCCAGGGCACATCCTTGGGCCTTGCCTGTAATAAATACCCCGTAAATGATAGCTGAGGTTATTATTAACAATAGGCATGGTGCCTCCTTCACTGTTATACAGGATCGCTTATAAGATTTGTAGTTTATATTTTAGGTATTATTATCATGGCCAGTTGCTATGCACCCCTCAATGCCCAGCACCGACAGCACCACCTCCAGGAAGCCTCCCTTCATTATCCTGGCAGGAGCTGGCCTTCCTTGCTGGTTCCCTGACATTTTAGCCCTTTACTCTGGGCAACCCACGGATGGGGTCTTCCCCCGGGACCAGACAGGGTGCAGCTCCCACTCTGATTCTTTTTGCTCACTCCCCACCTGGCACAGACAGGCACAGAGGGAACATTCTCCCTCCCCCCTGAGGTGTGTAAGTCCTAATGAGACCGACATCTCTTTCCTGCCCGTATCCTGGTTTGATCTCAGAAAGGGCCTGGGAGACAGGCCCAGCAGGAAAAATTATTTTTCTAGAGACGAGGAAATGATTTCTGCCTTGATTAATCTAAACAAGGGCCCAGTGTGGACTGGGCGGGGTGTGGCACGAAGCACCTGACGATCCTTATCTCATCCTCTGCTAAGAGCAACTGGGGAGTCGCTACTTTTATCTTCATTTTACAGATGAGGAAGTTGGCCTGCTGGAAATGACTTAGACCTGCGCCTAAGAGTCATTGTTAGATTTTTGGGAATCGTGTGAGCTGGTTTTTAAATACAACCATCATTAAAATCTAAATTATGTAAACTTTAAACGATTAAACAACTTATATTAAAAACGAAGGTAATAGCCCTGGCCAGGGGTTGGGCGTCGTCCCGTGCACCTAGAGGTTGCATGGGACATTCCCCCGGGTTTGGGGCTCCATCCCCAGTAGGGGGTGTGCAGAAGGCAGCTGATCAATGTTTCTCTCATTGATGTTTCTCTCCTCCCTCTCCCTTCCACTCTTTCTAAAACCAATAAAAACAGCCCTAGCCTGTTTGGCATAGTAGATAGAGTGTCAGCCTGTGGACTAAAGGTTCCTGGGTTTGATTCTGGTCAGGGGCATGTACCTTGGTTGCAGGCTCCATCCCCAGCCCTGGTCCAGGTGTGTGCGGGAGGCAACCAACTGATGTGTCTCTCTCACATCGATGTTTCTCTCTCTGTCTCTCCCTGTCCCTGCCACTCTCTCTAAAAATTAATGGAAAAATACCCTCGAGTGAGAATTAACACCCTCCAAAATAATAATGAAATAAAATTAATAAAAACATGTTTTAAAAAAACACAAAGATATTAAGTACAATTCATCACTTCTTAATTATTTTACCGTGTTTTACTCTTATCTATGTTCTTAAAGCTATTTACTTCCATTATATCTGTCTGGTAGAAATACTGTATATACCAGCGGTTCTCAACCTGTGGGTCGCGACCCCTTTGGCGGTCGAACGACCCTTTCACAGGGGTCGCCTAAGACCATCCTGCATATCAGATATTTACATGACGATTCATAACAGTAGCAACATTACAGTTATGAAGTAGCAACGAAAATAATTTTATGGTTGGGTCACAACATGAGGAACTGTATTTAAAGGGCCAGAAGGTTGAGAACCACTGGTATATACAGTGCTGTGTGGAACAGTGGCATCACATTGGTAGCTTGAAATCAGCCAGGTGGGAGTATTTACACCGTGGAAATTGGCAAACAGTGTACATCAGGAGAGCCAGTTGTCCAACATTTATCAGCTCACCATTGAGGCGCAGAGCGGCTGTGACCTGCTTAGGTCACCCAGCTGGGAAAGAACAGAGTGGACTTAGAACCCAGGCAGTGTGTCCCTGGCGCCCACCTTTGTGCATCTGTATGTTGATTATGTCCAAGGTCCTAGTCACACATAGTTGGGTTTAACAGGCCCCCCCCACACCCCATACAACTGTTCTCACTAGGATAGGAGACCGCCATACCCTCCAGCCAGCCCTCTCTCGCCTCGTTCACCTCCTTCCCTCTTTCCTCCCCACCCCCTTTCTCTTTACCAGTCCAGCCTCCCTGGGGACTCTGGTCTTGAGAGAGCAGCCCAGCCCTTGTGCACATTCAGCCTGGTGTCAGAGGCCAGGCACCGGCCACCTTGTCTGCCCACTCCCAGCCTTTGTCTGGCCATCTGCCCATCAGCTGTGGGACTGACTTCCTGGGGGAGCAAAAGGGGGGCTGCCTTGCCTGTTGACCCAGACCTACCTTTGCTTGCTGGCCTCTTTATCCCACCTGGGGCCCCCAAGGCCCCTCCCATCACCGGCAGTGGCATCCCCACGGAGTCCTCTGAGCCTCTACCCTTGTCTTGCTCTGGAAGAACAAAACCAGGTCAGATTGCTCCTGTGCTCAGCATCCTCCAGTGTTTTCCTTTCTCACCCGCAGACGCCACAGCATCACAATGGGCCATAAGGCCGCAACCCACATGGCCTTTCCCCTTTGCCTCTTGTTCCAGCCACTCTGGCCTCTTTGCTGTTCTCAGATATGCTAAGTACACTCCTGCCCCAGGGCCTCTGTACTGCCATTCTTGCCCCAGTCTATGCATGATTTGTTTTTTTCACCTCCTCCAGGTCTGTATTGAAATGTCAGTTTCTCTGACCCTTCTATTTATTTTATTTTTTAAATATTTTTAAATTGATTTCAGAGAGGAGGGGAGAGATAGAAACATCAATGATGAGAGAGAATCATTGATCAGCTGCCTCCTGCATGCCCCACACTGGGGATCGAGCCCGGAACCCAGCCCACGCTCTATCCACTGAGCCAAACCAGCTAGGGCTGCCTGTTTGGTTGGATGGATGGACGAATGAATAAATGAATGAATGAACAAATGAACCACAGTGTTCCCAAATGTCAGGGAAGCCTTGCAGCCGGCTGGGTGGGAGGGAGCTGTGATGTGTCAGGGGTGGGACCTGGCGTTCCAGCCCACTCTGCCCTGACTGGCTGTGACCTTGGGTCGTTCCCTTCCCCTCTTCCCCAAGTCTAACGGGGAAGGCAGTGTGGCCAAGCATCAGGACCGCTGGCTATGGAGACAGACAGGCGGGATCAAATCCCCACTGGGCTGCTCACTACTGGTGGGGCCCTGGGCACCTCACTTCTCCCTGAGCCTGTCTCCCATCTGCGAGGTGGGACGGGCTGGAAGGATCCACAGGAGGCTGTGCGGTGAGGCCTAGCGCAGCTCCTGGCATATAGAAATGGTTCCACGAGAACATCTTTACTGTTTTAAAAGTACCCAAGGGCTCCCCTACAGCTGGGTAAGTCGTGGGCCTGCATAAAGAGGATGGGGTTATAGGATCACCTGCCGCCCCTGGGCCCAGGCCTGGCTGAGGTTGCTTCCCCATCATCATGAACATTTATCATTAACATGTGCTTCCTCTCTGGGGCTGCTGCCTCAGGCGCTGGCCCAGACTAAGCTTGTCTCCTGGGCTCTGGCCTCGAGCTGGCGTGGTGTGGGCAGGTGGGTCCAGGCTCAGGGACCCTGCACCAGCCCTCACGCTCTCCTCTGCCGGCACAGTGTTCATCTGCAGCTTCATGGTGGCGGCCCCCATCTTCGGCTACCTGGGCGACCGCTTCAACAGGAAGGTGATCCTCAGCTGCGGCATTTTCTTCTGGTCGGCAGTCACGTTCTCCAGCTCCTTCATCTCCCAGCAGGTGAGCCTGGCCGGACTGCCTGCCCGCAACCCTGAGTGTCCCCTCCGTTCCTCCAGTGGGTGCGGCCTGCTTTCCTGTCTTAGTCTAGACTGGGGGTTCTAGCCCTTTTGCTCCAGCTCCAGATAGTATCCTCCAAGGACAGTGGGATGGGGGGGGGGGGGGGTCTTTGGGGACTTTTAGAAACTGGCCCTGCAAATAGGGCCTCCCCACACTGGCCGGAACTGAGGGACCCACAGCCCAGCAGCCGGACTCTCTAAGCTGCCTCTGATCTGGGGCGGATGCAAGGGACACGGGGAACTAGGAGTTCCCTAGTCTGGCCTAGGAGTCGGGACCTATTGGTTCTAGTCCTGGCCCCACCATCATCTTGCTGTGTGACCACAGGTGAGACACTACCCCTGTCTGGGCCTCCCACAGCTTGCTCTTCGTTGGATGGCCAGCTAATTACTTGGGTCAAGTCCTAGGGAGGCCAGCATGACTTCAACATAAGGAAGATGTTTCTTACTCGGCTCCCACAGTTCTGGGTTTGAATATATCAATTCTGTTGCCCACTCAGCCTTGTGATCTGGAGAAATTTACTTAACCTCTCTGAGCCTCAGTTTCTTTATCTATAAAATGGGGATAATACTGCTCAACTTAAAGGTTATTGTGAGAAATAACTAAGCCAAGAATATCTAGGCCCTGGAACATGGCAGGTGTTCAGCAAATCATTACTTTTACTCTTTCTTCCAAAAAGGAGATATGTTGCTTTGAGAGGTAGTGAGTTTCCCATCACTAGGGATGTTCAAGCAGAAGAAGGACAGTCACATGATGGTGACAGTAGAGCAGCGGTTCTCAACTGTGGGTTGCGACTCCTTTGGCGGTCGAATGACCCTTTCACAGGGGTCGCCTAAGACCATCCTGCATATCAGGTATTTACATTATGATCCATAACAGTAGCAACATTACAGTTATGAAGTAGCAACGAAAATAATTTTATGGTTGGGTCACAACATGAGGAACTGTATTTAAAGGGCCAGAAGGTTGAGAACCACTGCAGTAGAGGGAGGTAGAGGGAGAAGGGGAGAATACCAGATCTGTCCTCAAGAAGTTTCAGCTTAGGGGACAGAGGAGGAGACCCTGGCCCTGTCCTTGGGAGCACCCAGGCTGGGGGTGGGAAGATGTAACAGAAGGTCCCATGTTTAGAGCCTTCAAGATGTGCAAAGTGCTGAGAGTCGATGTGAGGAGTGCAGTCTCTCAGAATCTATGGTTCAGGGAAGGCTTCCTGGAGGAGGTGGCATTGAGCTGGGCAGGCAGGACAGGGAGATGAGGTCTTTTGGTAAAGATAGCATGAGCAGATGGAGCAAACCCATGGGTGCAGATGGTGTGGTGTGTTCAGAAATGGAGGAAAAGAGTGTTTTGGCTGGAAAGAAAGGCAGGGACCAAGTCAAGGAAAGCTTCAGATGCCAGGCAGGAGGGCCTGGGCTTCCCCCTGAGGGCGGTGCAGAGCCCTGGAAGAGTGTGAAGAAGGACATGGTGAGTCAGATTTACGTTGATCGTTGATCGAGAGGAGGTTGGAAGCCAGGGCAGAGGGAATCAGCAGGTTTGGGGATACAACTTTGCTTCATGGGCCGCTTCAGAGGAAGGTCAGGCTCAGGAAAGCTCCGAGCCGTAGTGTCAACCTGACACCCACAGTAAACAATGGGGCCTGGACCAGAAGCCGCTAGGGCCTCGCTGGGCTTGCCCTGCCCTGGCCAGGCCCCTGGTCTTCTGATCTTTGGTGCTATTTCTGGGACTGACCAGTGAGTCCTGCACCAGGATGCCAGGGCTGAGCCCCTCCAGGTGTGTAGAGGAGAGAGGGTCGGGGAGAGAAGATGAGCAGAGGCAGAGCGAGAAGCAGACAGATCACCCCAATTACTCTGTAAACTCACTGCAAGCACAATCCGAGTCCCACAGGATTCCGAAGTTAATTTGGCAGAGAAAACGCCTAGGAATAGCCAAGGACATGGTGAAAAATAACAGCGAGAGGGGACTTGCCCTGTCAGTGATTCCAAGATGGCTCTTCCGCCCGGAACAGCAGAGGGACACACGAAGCCATCGGGAGACACAGTCCTCCTTCCTGTGGGAATTGGCTGTAGCATGAAAGTTGCATCTCAGGGTTTCGGGAGAACTGACTATCCATCTGGACGAAACATAAAGATTAGCCCGTATTTCGAACCACATGTCAAAATAAATTCCGGCTAAGTCAGAGTAAAGTGAAAAGCAAACTATAACCGTGTAGAACTCTAAATTCAACAAGCAAAAGACAGATAACCCAGTGGGAAAATGGGCAAAGGATAGTGACAGGCAATTGCTGGAGAAGATACCCAATGGGCATTGACAGTAGGAAGAGACTATACGCTCTCAAGTGATCAGGGAGATGCAAATTAAAGCAACAATGAGATACCATTTCACACCCATCAGATTGGCAACAATTAGAAATGCTGGCAATACTAAGTGTTATTCAAGCTGCTGGTGGGAGTGTAAATGGATAGACTCTTTGGAGAGCAACACGGCAGGGGTTTTGTAAAATTCTAGCTGTGTAAATCCCACAGCCCAGCCTTTTACTTTGAGGTCTATGCCCAAGCCAGAAACTCCTACTTGGGGACACGAGTGCATGCGAGGATGTTTGCTGTATCTTAAAATAGAAAAAAAGGGAGACTAACTAAAGGACCATGACTGGGGGAAGCTCAGATAAAATGGGGTGTCTTCATCTTATGAGACTTTTTTCTTTGTTAATGCTCACCTGAGGATATTTTTTTCCACTGATTTTTAGAGAGAGTAGAAGGGAGGAGGAAGGGGAAGATAGAGAGAAGAGAGAAACATCAATGTAAGAGAGACACATCATTTGGTTGCCTCCCGAACGCACCCGGACTGGGGCCAGGTATTGAACCTGAGGCCCTCCGATGCGTGGGCCGGCGCTGTAACCACTGAGCCACGGCAGCCAGGGCATCTTATGAGACTCCTAATCACAAAAGAAGGAACTAGATCTATATTAAAAGATAAGAATGAGGGAAAGAGCAAGTTGTGGGACAAGATTCATGGAATGGTTCCTTTTATGGTCATTTTTTACAAAGCACACGGGACACTAAATGCTGTTTGTTCATTGGTACGTGGGTGTGCAAGTAACAAGTGCACAGAGCAGTGGTCTGGGGGGAGGGGCGAGGGGGGGAGTGGAGATCAACAGGATCCCTGGTCAGACAGGGCTGGCTTGCCTGCTCCTGTACCGAGGAGAATGGCTGAGGACACCCCTCCCAGTCGCGGTCCCTCGACAATAACATTCCAGAGAACACTTCTCTCATTTGGGGATGGAATAGGCCTTCCTGAACGGGATGTGAAATCCAGAAGCCATTAAGGAGAAATGAGCAGACCAGACATTCTCAAATTAAACAACACGAAGTGAAGCTTCTGTCTGGAGGAGCTCCCTGTACGAAGTGGAGAGAAAGGTGACGGAGACTATTAGTGACATACCTAATAAAGGGTCATTACCCAGGATGCCCAGCAAGCTAACAGAAGTCAAGGCAAGAAAGACAGTCCAACAAAGAATAGGCAAGGGCTGTCGGCAGATGATCCCCAGGAAAAGAAGCAGAAGTGAGGAACCAGGGAAAGACTCGGGGATGGAGAGAGTGCCGAGCTATAGAAATGAGAGGCGCAGAGACGGCTGGGCAGGAACAGTGACTCAGAGAAAGGACCCGGAAAGAGCCCGGCAGATGGAGAGAGGGAAGCAGAGCGCGGAGGAGGGCTGGATGTGGGCGATGCTGGCCGGATGGGTGGTCAGGGTGGGGCCGGGGAAAGATGACCAGCTGGGTTCTCAGGCCCTGGGCAGCTGGGGACAGAGAGGACGGTCCACATCAAAGGGGTCGTACACTGGCAGCGGGCACGGCCCCACCCTTCCCAGATCAGCAGGGCTGAGCTCTTTGATGTGTGTGTGTGTGTGTGTGGGGGGGGGAGCACCGAGCACTGGGCTGCCCTGCCCACTCCCCACTCACACTTGCTCCTCACTGCTGCCAGGGCCAGCCCGGCCGCCCTGCCCGGGGGTGGGACACAGAGGGGGGTGACTCGAGGCTCCCAAGGCGGGGCCCGAACTCAGGGAGGAAGTCTCCCAATTGGGGTGGTGGGGAAGACACAGGCTTGTGTCCACGGTGCTAAGAGGACAGAGGGGGCCTGTCTGGGCCAGAACTACAACAACTCAACGTGGGAGAGTCAAGTTTCATCTCAGCACTGGGCCAACCAGGCCCTGTCAGACCCACTCTCTGGAGGGGGAAACTGAGGCCCCGAGTGGCCTAAGGGTGTCGTTGTTGCTGGGGCAGGGGTTGGGCTCCAACCTCTCCCCTAGCCCCTGGACCCTGCAGGGGTGCGGGGCAAAGTGGGGGCGGAGGATGAGCAGGTGGAGGAGCAGGACATTCCCCAGCATTCTCCGCCCCTCCCTCCCCTACAGCACTTCTGGCTGCTGGTGGTGTCCCGGGGGCTGGTGGGCATCGGGGAGGCCAGCTACTCCACCATCGCGCCCACCATCATCGGCGACCTCTTCACCAAGAACACGCGCACGCTCATGCTGTCCGTCTTCTACTTCGCCATCCCGCTGGGCAGGTGAGGGTCGGCGAGGTCCCCTCCAGCTCTGACCACGCCTCTCCCTGAGGTTTGGTCCTCGGTGACCTAAACATGCGGGGGGTCAGCCTTGGGGCAACACTGGCCCTGCTCTCCAGGCGGCTGGCCGGGTGGTGGGGGCAGGTGGGCAGGGGTCCTGCCTCGTGGACGGTGAGCATCCCCCGCCCCCACCTGTCCTGCTGACCGTGCCTGTCTTCCCTGCAGCGGCCTGGGCTACATCACTGGCTCCAGTGTGAAGCAGGCAGCCGGAGACTGGCACTGGGCCTTGCGGGTAAGGACACCCCCAGACCAGCTTGTGCCCAGGTCACCCAGAGATCCAGGGACAGACCCCGGGCTAGGATGCAGGCCTGGGCCCCCAGGCTGAGGGGACGAACTCTCCCAGCAGGTCAGGAAATTCCAGATCCACTATGGCGCTTCCTGCTGTGAGCACTGGCTCTGTGCTAGGGCGAGGCTGAGACAAGACCTCTTGGGGGCCTGCAGCCACTTCCTGTCCCCGGAAACAGAGATCCCCAGTCTCGCAGAGGAGAGGAAGCTAAGACAAAGTGTTTTTTCCTCAAAAGCAGGAAGGAAGCAGCCTCCGTGGAATTCCTTAATGGGAGTGAGGGCGCATGGGGGGTGGGAGCAGGTTTCCCGGTTCTCACGAGCTGGCGGAGGAGCCGGCACTGTGGAATCCAGGCTGCCGAATGGCCCCCCATGTGGAGAGAGGGCTGGGGCCTGGAGCTTCTGTTCTCACACGGGGCAGGACCCAGGGAAGACCCCAAAGGGGCCCTGAGCCTCTGTTCTAGGGCCACATGGGCTCCTCCCACACGATGACCTTCCTGGTCTATGTGCTGGGTGCTTCATGCCCAGCCAGTCCCTTCCCAGAGACCCGCAGGGCGAGGACCTGCCTGGGAAACCCTCTCAGACCCAGGGGTTCGGGCAGGGCTGGTGTCTGGCTCCCTGTCCACAGGCACTCTCTCCTTTCCCACTCATCATTCCACATGCCTGTCCATTCCCTACTTGTCTTCCTTCTTTCCATCCATCCATTAGCCATCCAGCCATCTTCCTGCTTTCCCATGTGTTAATGCACCCACCCAGTGATTCATCGTCCCATCGTCCATCTTCCTGTCTGTTAATTCACTCATCCATCCATTCTTCCTTCCATCTGTCTGTCCACATATCCAGCCATCTGTCCTCCCTCCTCTCTCCATCTGACTGCCCACCCCTCCCTTCTTCCTTCTGTCCCCCCTCCCATCCCGCCCTTGCTCTAGACACTGCAGGTTGATGCCCCAAGCCCTTTTTGCTGACCTCATCCCAGCGGCTCTGCTCAGCCGCCCAATCGGGAAGGCTGAGCAGATGCCAACCCAGAGGAACCCGGAGCCCAGAGCCCAGAGCCCAGAGCCCAGAGTGTGACTTGCCTGCGCTCCCCCTCCTGGTGCAGCAGAGACAATGCCGGCTTGGCCCTGGCGTCCTAACCTGGTGCTCCCTGTGCCATCAGGTGTCCCCTATCGCGGGCATGATCACAGGAACGCTCATCCTCGTCCTGGTCCCAGCCACGAAGAGAGGCCACGCCGACCAGCTCGGGGGGCAGCTCAAGGCCCGGACCTCGTGGCTCCGAGACATGAAGGCCCTGATCCGAAAGTGAGTCCTGCTGGGGGGCGTCTGGTGAGAAGAGGGGGGGGCCCACCCGGGGGCCCACCCAGCACCGGCAGCTGGGCTCCCTGCTGTCTCCGCTGCCGGCAGTGCTGGGAGTGACACGGTGGCCACGTGTTGATTACTCTGCTGCCGTAGCCCTCACGCCCAGAGCCCGCGAGGGGAGACAGCGGAGCCTTCCAACCCCGGGGGGAGTGGGGAGCGAAGGCTGCCTCCGGGCCCCACTCAGTGTCGCTGCCCGGCCTCTCCCCAGCCGCAGCTACGTCTTCTCCTCCCTGGCCACGTCGGCTGTGTCCTTCGCCACAGGGGCCCTGGGGATGTGGATCCCGCTGTACCTGTACCGCGCCCAAGTCGTGCAGAAGACGGCAGAGGCGTGCAGCAGCCCGCCCTGTGGGGCCAAGGACAGGTGGGGCCAGGCCCAGGTGGGGGAGGCGGGCGGCAGGGTGGCGAGGGACGCTGGACAGAGGGGCCAGCCCTCTGCCCCAGCGTTGGCCTTCCTCTCAACCCATCCCCCACCATCCTCTGTCCCACAGCCTCATCTTTGGGGCCATCACCTGCTTTACGGGCTTTCTGGGTGTGGTCACGGGGGCAGGAGCCACTCGCTGGTGCCGCCTGCGGACCCAGCGAGCCGACCCGCTGGTGTGCGCTGTGGGCATGCTGGGCTCTGCCATCTTCATCTGCCTCATCTTCGTGGCCGCCAAGAGCAGCATCGTGGGGGCCTATGTGAGTGCAGTGGGGGGCTCAGGGGTGGTGGGGAGCGGCCTGGCAGGAGAAGCAGTGTGATGTATGGGGCCCTCCCTCCATGGGGAGGCTCCTATGTGCCTGCCCCTGTTCTGTCCAGGGCCTGTCCAGGGCTCGGCTGTGGGCATCTTGATAAGCCGCACACTCCTCGCGAGCCTGACTGCCGGGAGCTGCAGGCCAGGGAAGGCTGGGAGGCTTTGGGGTTCCCTGCCTGCAGCCAGGGTGCAGGGAGCAAGCTGAGGCCACGGGTGTGTGTGTGGGGCTTCCTGACGGTTGTTCTGGTTTCTCCTGGGCAGATCTGCATCTTTGTCGGGGAGACGCTGCTGTTTTCTAACTGGGCCATCACCGCAGACATCCTCATGGTGAGGCAGGCTGAGGTCGCCTCTGCTGCTGACCAGGCCTCTTGACTCTCCAGGCAGCTGGGAGGGCAAAGGAAGGGGAGGAAGAGCTGCAGGACTTGGTGGTGGTGGTGGTGGTGGTGGTGGTGGTGGTGTGTGTGTGTGTGGTGGTGGGGGAGGCAGGCTGGGAAGGTGAGCCTGGAGGCAGGGAGGTGATCAGAGATGTTGGGGTCTGCATGGAGCAGGGCCTGAAATTGGAGTGTTGAGCAGGCAAGATGGATGTGGAGACTAGATAGGGGATGTCCGGAGGCTCAGGTCTGTGGCCGGGAGGCTGGCAGTGCCAGGCTGGCACCGAGGGGTTGCCGCCTGCCAGCACTCCTCCCCCAGGGTCTGAGCTTCCATCGACCCAGCTCAGCCTGGGTCCCAGGCGTGCCTGCCTGAGTGCCTGCTGCTGGGCTGTGGCCAGGCGGACAGAGGCCGTCTTCACAGGGCCAACAATGGGCTCCAGACCAGCCGGCCGGGGACAAAGGGCTGTCTGAGCCCGGGGGGCTGGGGGTGGGGGCGGGGGTTTGTGTCCTGGACAAGGTTGGGTGCGGCCCGGGAGGGGCTGTGGTCCTGGTCAGTGGCAGCAGTCTGAGGGTGGCGAGGGTTGGGGATGGGGTGACACCTGGTCCTATGCCCTGGACTCTAAGTCAGTGTCAGGAGATAACTGGGAGAAGGGGGTGCAGAGCCCAGCATGGTGGGGGTTGGGGTAGGGAGAGTGTCTGAGAGCTGCAGGGACAGGCCCTGGGGCAGAAGGCTGAGGGCTCCTCTGGGCTAACCCTGGGGCACTCAGGGTTTGGTGCCACTGTAGGGGGCAGCCCAGGGGATCAGAGGTGGCCGGGCGCTGGGCTCCTGCCAGCCCCTCTTCTCCAGGAAGGCTTCCCTGCCCACCAGCTTCCTGCATCTCTGCCTCCCCGGGCCATCTCTCTCTCACCCACACCAGGGACTGGGCTGGGGGTGGAGGGGGGTCTGACTCAACTCTGTGCCTCAGCATGGAGCCAGGCAGGGTGGCAGGGGTTGCGGGGGTGGAGGGAGGAGGAATCTGTCTGAATCAAGTGTGCTTGGTGCTGGCAGGAGCCCTTCCCTGCCTCTGCCCCCAGGGGCAGCCCCAGCTCCTGACAGGGTTTGGGTCCCAGGGAAATCGTGTCCCATTTTATTAAGTGTCACAGCCACGTGACGATTGTTGGAAATGGGGCCACACAATCCCATCGGGTCCAGGTCTCCTCCCTGCCCCCTGTAGTGGGGTGCCCAGGGGGCACTGGCTGCTCCCACAGACTGTCCAAGGGCAGGCACTCTGCCCAGAAGAGGCAGCTCGAGCTCGGGGCAGGGGGCTGCTGCCTGCCCTCGCGCCTCCGCTGGCCTTGGCCCTCGCAGCGCGGGGCTGCGACCTGTGGTTAGGGCCTGCTTGGTCTGACAGGGTTCCGGGGCCCAGCAGCTCCAGGCACTTGGTACTTAGGGTGCCCAGGGGTGAAAGTGCAGGCTCTTCCAGGTAGGGCCCTTCTCCCCTCCCTCTCGGGCCAACCTAGGCCTTGCCAGGTCCTCGGGGAGGGGAACCCAGGTGGGTCTGTAGCTGGGTGGGGGTGGGGGGCAAGAGGCTGAGGAGTCAGGGGCTGGGCCCAGCGTTGCCTGACCCTTGAGCAGCCTGTGTCCCTCTGGGCCTCAGTTTCCCTGACCACTGCAGCTGGCTCTCCAAGAGCCCAGTGCAGAATCCAAGGCGGCCGGTCTGTGAGCTGGGGATGAGCAGAGGGCCCTGGGGTGGAGGTGGGAGGGAGAGGGGGGCAAGGAGAAGGGCTGAGGGGGGTGAGGTGCTAAGACACCAGGGCAGAAGGGATCTTCAGAAGTGTCCTGACCCCAGGGATGAGGCCAGGTGGTGGCCTGGCTCCCCTGGCCTCTGACTGCCACCTCTTCCACAGTACGTGGTCATCCCCACCAGACGGGCCACCGCCGTGGCCCTGCAGAGCTTCACCTCTCACCTGCTGGGGGACGCTGGCAGCCCCTACCTCATCGGCTTTGTGAGTGCCTGGGGTGGGCGCGGCCGTGGTGGGTGACGGGCTGCAGGAGTTGGCCTGTCCTGACAAGCACCCACCATCCTCGCAGATCTCCGACCTGATCCGCCAGAGCACCAAGGACTCCCCGCTCTGGGAGTTCCTGAGCCTGGGCTACGCCCTCATGCTCTGCCCCTTCGTCGTGGTCCTGGGCGGCATGTTCTTCCTAGCCACTGCCCTCTTCTTCCTCAGTGACCGTGCCAAGGCCGAGCAGCAGTGAGTGGGTGTGGGTGGGCTGGCTGCCTCCGCTGCCACAACCCTGCCTGAGGCGGGGGGGTGGGGGGTGAGGGGTCACCTGGCCCCTGGGGTCCCGCCTCCCCTCTTGATGGAGCTGTGGAGCCCGTGGTGAACCGGCTGTGCCTGTGGTTCCAGGCTTGGGTTTTTCCTGGAGTTAACGGTTTTCAGAGCTGGGACTCCTCTCCTTCCTTTTTCTCTCGTTTTCTGACTTTCTCTTTACTCTTCTCTTTCTTTCCTCTCCCCACCCCTGGGCTCTCCCACCTCCCCCTGGGGCTGACGAGGTCCCTGCCCAGCACGTCCGGTCAACCGGCCCCCGTGACTCGATGCGCCAGAGCAGTGCCCGGGCCCGGCCCCCGCTGATGTGCCACCTTGACCCCTGCCCGTCTCTCCCCCAGGGCGAACGAGCTGGTGATGCCACCCGCATCCATGAAGGTCTGAGGCGGTGAGTGCAGGCCGGGGAGGCTGAGGGGGCTTCAGGGAGGGGAGGCAGGACTAGGGAGGGGGCATTCAGGGCACTTCCTCCTGAAGCACTGCACAGGGACTGGAGGATCGTGGGAGGGGTGCAGGCTCCCTCTTCCAGTAAATCAGCCCCCTTCCTTCCTCAGAAGGGCTGAGGGCACAGGTCAGGGCCACGACTCCCTGCTCTGTCATCCTAATTTCCTAGAAGTGCCAGGGCCTGACTACTTTGACCTTCCTCTGGACCTGGCCCCTGGGGGCAGCACTTCCTAGTAGGGCAAGACCCAAGGTCACCACCCCATACCCTGGCCCCCGCAGACCCACACCCCTTTCATGCCCCCCAGAGCCCAGAGGA
This sequence comes from Myotis yumanensis, assembly GCF_028538775.1. Classification (NCBI taxonomy): domain Eukaryota; kingdom Metazoa; phylum Chordata; class Mammalia; order Chiroptera; family Vespertilionidae; genus Myotis; species Myotis yumanensis. Next base: position 16,104,052 of record NW_027223767.1, on the reverse strand, counting down.
AGTCACTTCTCCAAACAGCAAGGAAAAGGAAGCTTTAAAAATGCCTCCCAAAGCCCCACCTCTGACCTCTGACCCCCCTTCCCTCTAGGTGCCTCTGGAACTATGAAGAATGCTCGCTCCCACCTAGTCTGGGAAGTGTCCTTCAGCATTCCAGTCCTGCTGGGCTGTCCAGCTTTCCACGGGACCCACGGTTGGACGCCCAGCTCTGGTCTGGGACAGCCGAGTGGCCATGGCTCCAAGAGGCCGTGTCCTCAACTAATCTGGAAGGCTGTGTGTGCTGGGGCCACATGGTCAGACAGACCCCCAGCCCTGGGCTTGGACTGCAGGGCCGCTGGGACCCAGGGAGAAGACAGCCCCCAGTGAGTGTGTGGAGAGAGCCTGGCCTGTCACCAGCTTATATGATCCTGGGCCAGTCCCTGACCTCTGCAGACCGCGGGGCCAGGGAGTCAGACTTTGCAGCGCAGCTGGCCGGGCAAGGCACCACTGGCAGCTTTGAAGACCCAGCAGCTCCCGGACAGCGCAGAGAGGTCGTGCAGGCCTCAGGGTGGTCCTCCAGGCTCTGAGGCTCCCTGGTGTGTGGGGACCGTAGCCTTTCAGCTGGGCCTCTGGACTCAACCTGGCAGAGCTGGGCAGCTGTCGCTGAGAACTTCCTAGCCTGGCGGTCACTCTAGAGGGCACTTGTCTCTGTGGCTTTGTCCAGGCTTAGCCTGGGTCCCTCAGGTGGGGACCACCCCAACAAGGAGCTGGCATCACCAGGGGTGAAGGCCCTGGTGGTTGCTACAAGCCACCTGTGCCCCAGGCCTGAGATCACTGGGGTTGCCCACCACACAGGGCTCCTTGAAGCCCCTGGAAAACCTGTTCATCTCCTGAACCCCCCACAGGAGCCAGACCACTCCTGCCCCACTCCGGACTCTTTCCAGGGGCAGGGCCCTGGGGGACCATTCCCAGAATCCCCGGGGCAGTGGCCAGGGCTCTGACAGCCAGAGGAAGCAGCCTTCCACTCAGCTTCCTGACCCAGGGAGTAGCCTGGTGGAGGCTGACATCCCAGAACCATCTCCATCAACATCAGCTGCTGCTGCTCAAGCGCATTTCCACAGCCCACTACTGCCCCCAGCCGCGGGCCACCCGTGGTCCTGTCTGCATATACCACCCCACCCTCACAGCCACATGCAGGGTGCAGCTGCCAAATGTCACCCGAGCCCTGGTCCCCAGCGTGCAGCTTCTCACGTCTGCTCTGCTCCACTCCCTCCCTGCACATGTGCTGGGGCCTAGTGGCCAGGAGCCCCTCTGAGCCAGCCTAGACAATGCTCGCTGCCCTGTAGTTACTGGCCGGTGTGGCTTCAGTGGTGTGGAAGCTACTGGAAACCCCACTCCCTGCCATGTTCTGGGGCACCCTGGGGGCCTAGCGAGGGGGCGGGATCCCCAAAGACCAGCCTGGCCTCCACCCCCACCCCAGCCTCAACTGGGGCCCCAGCAATGTTTTCTTGTTGTACAAGAACCAGGTCCAAGTGTTGCCTCCTCTTCCTTCCGGAAGCCAAACTGCTCCTTTATTTTTTAGAGCTGCTGATTGTGAATCTCAGAGTCTTAAGAGAAGCCAAATATATTCCTCTTGTAAATGAAGAAATAAACCTATTTAAATCATGCCCTGGTGGCTCTTGCAGGAAAGCAGCATGGGGGGAGGGCACAAGGAGTGGTCACACCTGTGCTCAGCCAGCCTGTGGCCAGGCCTGCACTGGCGGGGGTCTACGAGCTGACCCACCTGAACATGAGCCCTGACCGGGCCCACACTGCCAGGAGCCAGGGGCCCAGCCCCATACAATGCACATGAGCTCTGGGCTGAGAAACAGGACAGCAGCCCAGGCCATGCAGGAAAGGACTCGGGTTGCCCCTGCTGCAGCAGGACCTCCCCGCAGACCCTCTCCCCCCAGTACCAGAAGGCAGTACACCTCAGAGTGGCTGGTTTATTGAAATCCTGGTGAAAAAATAGGAGTCTCTAGGGCTGACGGGGAGGGCTGAGGGGCAGGGCCGGCACTCAGGGCTTTGCCGCCTTCCGCAGCTGTGCTTTCTTTTTCTTGGCCCCACTCAGGAGAAGGCTGGGGCTCCTGTTGGCCAAAGACAACCTTAATCTTGCCTTTTTCCGCGGCAGTGCCGACTGTGGGGATTTGCCGGAGACCCCCTTTTGGGGCAGCTCCTTTTGATACTGCTTTTCGATAGCAGGCTCCGTGGGGGACACAGGCGTGTCTCCGTTCATCTGAGATAGCTTCCGATTTCTCTTCTGTAGCTTTGGGGTCTTGGCCGGGGGCTGCAGCGCCAACTGTGGCGATTTGCCTGAGACCCCCTTTTGGGGCAGCTCCTTCTGATACTGCTTTTCCGCAACAGGCTCCGTGGGGGACACAGGTGTGGTTCCATTCACCTGGGACAGCTTCCGTTTTCTCTTCCGCAGCTTCGGGGTCTTGGCCGGGGGCTCTGGGGACAGACACTCGGTGGCAGGACTCTTGGCAGCAGGCATCCCTTCCGCCTGGGCCTGGGCTGCAACCTTAGCCTTCTTCCTTTTCCTCTTCTTGCCTGTGCTGGGGGGCTGGGGCTGGTCCCCGCCGGTGGCTGCAGGCTTGGCCTCCTCCTCTGGTGAGGTGCCCTCTGACTTGCGTTTCTTGCGCTTCTTCGTCTCTGGCAAGAATCCCTTTTTCTTCTGTTTCATGCTAACAGGGCTCTGCGTAGCACTGACTTCCTTGGCTTCCTTCTTCTCTGACTTGGGGCGCCTGGGAGGAAGTGAGCAAAGGAAGGAAGCATCTGGTGAGGGCAGAGATATAGTGTCCTCCATCTCTGTGGTCCACGGGACCCAAATGCCCACCCTGGGCATGCCAAGTCAGAATGTGTGCAGCGTGGGGGTCGCTCCAGCCCTCCCAAGGTGTGTGGGCCCTCCTCCCAGAACCTACTGGACTCCGAGGAACCTCATGGCCTGCCAGAAGATGTCGTAGAGGCGGGTGGACCCGGCCCCTTGCTCCTTCTGCCGCACCCTGTGCTGCAGGTACTGCTGTTGGCTCTGCAGCACGCCCAGCACAACGGTCAGGTCCACGGTCAGCTTCTGCGGGAGGTGGGAAAGCTGTGGTCAGCGTGGAGATGGGAAGCGGGGCTTCTTCCCAGCTCTTGGCCCTGTCTTCCCACCCTTGCCCAATTACTGCCTCTCCAGGGACACCCGAGCCCCCTTCTGTACCCTCAGCCACTCCTGCCTGTGAGTCACCAGTTTCACTTGCCTTAGGAAGAAAAGGAGCCCAGGTGCCACATTCATTCCCTCTCCCTACAGCCAGAGCTCCGATCTCTGCTTCCGCACCTCCCTCCCTCTCAGCCCGCCCCTCTGACGGCACCATGCAATGACGCCAGGGTGGCCACATCCCTTCTACCCATCTCACCCTCCCTGCCACAGACGGGATGGGTTATGTGAAACCCACTGGCTTCCAGAACACCCTTTCCCCCTGGCATTTGGCTGCCACTCTGAGCTGCTTTTCAGGTCCCCCGCTGTTCGGCAAGGCCCTGCCCTGGCCCCACCTGCTCCCTCCAGCACCCTCAGCAAGCTTGCCCTGCATGTGGGCCTTGGCCAGTGTCTGTGCTGGAACTCCCAGACCTCTCCCTCTGGGCCAGATTGAGGGACCCAGACACTAAGCCACAGCTGCCCCTGCCCCATTCTGATGGCCCCTGGCCCGTCTCTGCAGGCCTGGGAACCGGCTCCTTCCCGCCGCTGCCCACCAGGAACTTTCACCTCCTCAGCTTTCTGACTGGAGCACAAACACCAGCACAGCCTCCTACCCTGACCCTGGCCAGGCACAGGTGGGCACTCTCCCTCCCAAGTCAAGCACCTGTGTCCACGGCTCTCTAAACACAGAAAGAGCCTGATTCCTCCCCTGGCAGCCTGAACCTCCCCCACGTGGCATCCAGAAGCTTCCCCTGTGACCTCCCCGCAGCTCACCTCACGATTCATAATCCAGAGGAGGGTGTTGAGCAGCTCCAAGGAGGACCGGTTCTTCAGCTGCTCCGACTTGGTCTGCGCCTCCCCCAAGGCCCGCAGATTCTAAGGAGAAGGCGGCCATGCTGAGCCACTCGAGCGCTTCCCATATGACCAAGTGTCTCCTGGGGCAGCCCCCATCCGCCCCAGGCTCAGTGACCCGGTAATCCTCCTTCCTCTGAGAGAACAACTCCTGAGGGGGCGGAAGGGGAGCCCTGTGGCTGTTACCTCCGTGACCTTTGCCAGGATCTGGCCGATCAGCTGCTCCCACTCGGGGTCCTCAAAGCACAATCTCAGCTCCCGCATGGACAGGGTCTTCTGAAGCAGCAGGCAGGCCTGGGCCTGGGGTGGTGGAAAGTGGTCACCAGAAGCCTGGGCATGCTGGCCAAGGATTAGGGAACCACAGGGGACCCCAAGAGCTCTGGCAGCCTGCTGGGCACCTGCTGAGGCCAAGGCAACACTAGGTTGGGGGAGGGGCACCTGCTGCTCTGGCTCCAACCTGCCTGGGTTGTCACCACAGAGCTCTGGGCTCAGTAGTCATCTGCTCCTGTCCCCTCTTCTCAGGGGGGTGGGGGAACAGCGGCCTGGGGTGGGGGAGCAAGGCTCTCAGCTGGGTAGAGGTAGCAACCTGGATTGAGAAGTTTTGCCCTCTCGCTACTCACTGCTGTCTTCCTCCAGCCTCCCCAGCCTCGTCTCCGTCCTCGCCCTGCCCTGTCTGCTAGGACCTGAGCGGGTAGCCAGATTGTGAGCACTATGGAGTCGGAGGGCTCAGGCCACATGGGAAGTGGCAGAGGCAGGAGCCGGCCAGGTCACAGGGACAGGGGTGGGGTGAGCCTGCCTGCCCTTACTCACCAGGGCACTCCTGGGCCTCACAAACACCCAGAAGTGAGTCGAGTGGGTAGTTCAGACAGGCCCCTACCTGATGGCGAGGCCGCGTTTGGCCTGTCACATGCTGGACCACCACAGGGAGCAGGCTCTTACAGAGCATCTAGGGAGGGAATGGCAGGGCTATGAGATGGGGAATGGGATGAGCAGGGCCCAAGGGGTGGGCCGGCCCCTATACTCACCGGGTGCCGGGAAAAGAGACTGAGGAACATGGGAATGGTGAGCGGGCTGTTGCGCTTGGTCAGGAAGGAGCTCAGTGCTGATGAGTAGATCGGGGTCACGAGGTTCAAATCCAAGCAGCTGGCAGCCTGGGCCACCTGCGAGAGCGCACTGGTTGATGCCAGGGAGAGGGAGCCCTGGTTGGGAGCAGAGCCCGGGCTGCCTCCAGGAGGCTGAAAGCTGGGCCCTTGGGAAGTCACCGCCTCAACTCCCCATCTGTGAAACAGGCAGATGGTCCCGGCCTGCTGCCTGGAGTCTGCTCCTGTCTACCGGCACTGCACTTCCTACTAGTAGGCTGAGCCCTCTGGGCCAGGGCCTGCTCACCTCGGGGCCCTTGGGCTTGGTGCTGGTGCCAGCTTTCTCCTTCTTCTGGGGCTTGTGGATGGACCTGTCAGCGGTGTTGCCCTTCAACACCCGGAGCAGGTAGAGGGAGGCGTTGAAGTAGTAGAGGGCGACGGAGGAGTCGGCCTGGTGAGCAGCCTGCTGCACCAGCCGCTCCACCTGGGTGGACAGAGTCTCCATGCAGTTGCCCACGTCACGGCAGTAACGCCGGGAGCGGCACAGGTGGTGTCTGCGGGGAAGTAAGGGACAGAACTGGTTACAACATTCTCTTCCCACCCCTGCTCCCAAGCAAAGCCACCCCCTGATAGGGACCCCAAGCCCATTTCCCAGGGGGGGAATCGACACCTAGAGAGGAAAGGGATGTGACTAAGGCTCAGTGGGAGGTCCAGGGCAGCTGCAGATCTGCTCCGGAATGGGCTCCCTGGGCCTTGGGCTCAACACCCCCAACCGGGTCCACATCTCCTGTCTACACCTCTCTCTCGTGGGCTTTCAGGCCCTTCATAAAGCAAGACCATGGTCTATGTACTCAGAACCTGCACGGCCCCGCAGGGCTGGGAACACAGTAGGGACGAAAGGTTAGGACACTAAGCAAGCCCAAGGGTGCCCAAGCAGGTGGCAGGAGGAGCGGAGAAGGTATGGCCTGAAGCTGGCACAGAAGAGTTGGGGTGCACCGTCCGTCACACTCTCCCCACCTGCGCTCGTCTGCGTACCCAGCATCTCGCGTCCCTGGGCCTTCGTCTCCCAGCACGCCTGCGCTCCGGAAGGCAGGCCGGCACCTGCCCCCTCTCGTCCCTCTGGCTGGGCGCCCTGCGCTAGTGCCGCCCATGCTGCCACCCGTTCCTTAAAGGGCAGGCCAGCCCTGCCCCCTGCCTGAGCCCTTGGTGAAACGACTGTGGCTCCTAACACAGCTAGAGGTCCACAGGACTCTCACGTCCCAGCTGCACCCGACCGGCTCCCCGCTGGACCTTCTGTCTCACCCGTGGCCGCAGGCACGACGGCCTCTACAGGTCCCAGCACTGCTGGCGCTTCCCCAGCCGGCCGGCCCTCACCCTGAGACCGGGTTAGTGCCCCCACCACTCTGTGCCCCCACTGTCTCTTACCCACTACCCCACCCCGCCCCCACAATTCCAGGGTGTCACTGCCGGATCAACAGTCTGGTTTCCCAACTGCAGGGACCCTGAGGGCTGGGGCTCCCTGAGGACTGCTGGTCTAGCGCAGAGCTGCTCCGTGTGGGAGATGGATGGATGAAGCAGCCTGTGTGTGGGTGGCTGAGTGACACATGCCCTCGGGGCAGAGCAGTGAACCTCGAGAGCGGAGAGGGCCCCTCTGGAAACTTGGCTTCTACTGTTTCTACTTGGGAAACCCCGAAGGCCTGGTGCTCCTCAGAGCATTGGTTTTGGGGCCTGTCAGCGGTCCCTGCCCACCCGCCCGGGCTCACGTGAAGATGCGGGCCGTCTTGTGCAGGAGGTCCTGTTCCTGTTTGGTGCTGCTGGTGCGCATGCTGCGCCGGATGATGTTCAGCAGCGGCTCGAGCAGCTCCAGGACCAGGGGGTTCTCGGGCTGCTTGGTCACCAGCACCTCAATCAGGTCCAGGACCTGTGGCGGGACGGGTGGGCTCAGTGCGGTGTGGTAGGCAACTGCGCTGGACAGCGTCCGAGGCGCTCAGGCTGGTTCTTGGCTCACCCTGATCTGGAAGTCCCGCCGGAGCGCCTTCTCCTTCTGGAGCTTGTTCTTCTCGTCCCTCCGGGCCTGGATGCGCAGCTTCTGCTCGGCAAAGAGGCTGGCGAGGTTCTCGTCCAGCGCCATCATGGCCTCGTCCCCCAGCTCCTCATCGTCATCATCATCGACTCCACCCTGAGCGACAGATGCCCAGTGAGCAGCCTGGCCTCCGGGCACATGCAGACAGACAGGGACAGGAGTCTCCGAGCTTCTGCTCACCAGCGCCTTCCCTGCCTGCAGCACAGCCATCAGCTGCTCCCGGAAGCCGGGGTCGACGTCCCCGTCGCGATCCTCCTCATCACTCTCCTCCTCTTCACTCCCGTCCTCACTCTCTGAGTTTTTGTTGTCCTCGCTCTCTGAGCTCTTGTCCTGTGGGTGGCTGGTGTGTAGTAGTCCCCATTGCACACCACGTGCCTGCCCACCCCGCGCTGCCCCTTGCTGGCAAGTACCTCCTCGTTCTCCAGCTGCTTCTCGGAATCGTCCGTGACCACCACATTGTCGTCCTCATCCTCGCTCTGCTCTGGGTTTAGCACCTGCAGGGTATTCCCGGATGCTGACACTTTACCTCCTCAGACCACTGGGCCCTCTCAACTAACTTCCCTGGCCTTGCCCAGTCCAGTCTCGGCCAAAAGGTCAAGGCAGGAAAGTGAAGCCCAGGAGGTAAGGCTACACCCTCCACGCCCAACGCCAGCACCTCCTGGGTCAGGGCTGCACGGCAGCAGAGTGGTGAGGCCCCCACGCACTCCGCAGGTTCCAGTGAGGACCAGGGGCTGATGTGGCAGCCCTGGTGCTTGGACACCCACCTCCTGGGACCCTTTTCCCCCAAAGGCCCCAACTTACATCCAGGATTAGCTGCAGGGCACGTGGAGTCAGGTGGGCGCAGACGTGGCTAAACACGCTCCGGGCCACCTGGCGAATCAAGTGGCTGGGCTGGGCCAGGAGGGCCAGGAGGATTTCCACCAGCACCTCCACCCATGGCGGCTCCTGGGGTTCTGCAAGCGGGAGAGGTCTGAGTCCGGGCAGGCACCGCTGTCCCATCCTGGTCCCCGCTGTGCCCAGGATATGCCCTGCCCATTCCCCGTCGCTCCCCCCAGGGGCAAGGACCCACTGGCGGCCTTGGAGCGGGTCCGGCGGGTCTTCTCCCCCAGGCTCTTCTGGATGCAGGTCTGGATGTCACCTAGGAGTTCGCAGCTCTCTGTGGGGTTCTGTGGGGAGGGCAGAAATCAGGAGCCGAGCCCCATCCCCATTCCCAGGGGAGGGGCCAGTCCAGGGGAGCTGCTGCATCATCAGAGGCCGAGAACATGGCAGCGTGCCTTGGCCAGTCACCCTCGCCAGCCAGGAGGACCCCAGCTGGACACCAGAGAGACAGAGCTGGATAAGGATGGCTGGGCAGTCACAGGAAGCCAGCAGGCCTCATGCTTAAGGTTCACAATTCTAGGTTGTTCCTCCTACTCTTAGTTCAACATTACTACACAGAAAAAATGGAAAGTCACTAATTTTAACAATATAATTTAAACTCATTTAACCCGTCTTGTTGGGGACAAGCCCAGACTCCAGCCACCCACCCTTTAGGGATGCGGGGGCTCTAAAACCAGCCTGTGCGATCCATGGTACTGAAATGGCGGAGTTCTCCCTCACCATGCAGTGGGGGTTTAATGTTGGGGCCAGGGGTCACAGAACAGGCCGGAATAGAAGCCCAGCGCTCTGGCCACCTTTGTTTCCAGCTCCCTGGCTGTATAGGCACCTTTTCTTTTTTTAAAACTCTCACCTGAGGAGATGTTTTTATTGATTTTAGAGAGAGAGGAAGGGGGGGAGGAGACAGAATATGATTTGTTGCCTCCCATACACACCCCGACTGGGGATCGAACCACAGCATTCTGTGTATGGGATGACACTCCAGTGGAGCCACCTGGCCAGGGCCATGGATCCCCAGCCAATTGATGTTTCTTACATCAATGTTTCTCTCTCCCTTACCCTTCATTTTTCTCTCAAATCAATAAAAACATGTGTTTTTAAAAAGCTTAAAAAAAAGTACCACTACAGAACAACCATAATTGAGAACAGCCTGAAAACTAGCTGACGGAAGTCCCAGAATTAAGGATGTACACAAGAAGCCAGGCTGGTAGGAGGGAGAGACATGGAAGGGGCTGGCCCCACACCCATGTATTGTGGCTAAAAATCGGGAGGCCTATCTCGGCTGTGGAGACCTCCGCTGAGGAGTGAAGGGTCCCGGCACCACAATGGGCTCCCAGCCCAGGGTTCCAGTGCTGGGAAGAGAAGTCCCCATAACTTCTGACTATGAAAACCAGCGGAGGTTGTGGCTGAACAAGACAGAGGGATGCTGGAGTCCCTAACAGCTCGAAAAGTGCCAGAGATATATAGGGAGGAACTGAATTGTCTGGCGTAGGCCACTGTTCCTTTTCTGAGCCCTTCCCCTACAGAGCCGGCAGCAGGCAACATATCTGAGCCTCCATTAACCTGGCTAACATGGTTTGCCCAGGCCTGGGGATTCCCTGAGACCCTGCCTCATCCAGCTTTCGGGCCCACTCAGTGCTTCCAGCGCCTTTTCCATACTAACAGCTTGTCTGGCTCATGACGTGGACTTTCCTAAAACCTCACAAAAGCTCACAAACACTAAATGAGTAGCCTCTGGCCTCAGACCTCTTGCTAAGCAGCCACACGCCAGCACCAGTGGCCACTGCCCTCAGTGTGCAGCTTAGCCTTTCCCCGGCACCTCCAAGTGGCAACCATCTGCAGGTCCCTTTGTAGCTCATACCAGGTAACCCTAGGCAAAGCAAAGGCCACTGCTGAATGTGGCTGCACCAGCCTCTCCCAAGAGCACCGCCCAACCACCTCCAAATGGCACACCCAAAGGGTGGACTCAGCAGGCATTGGAGCCTGGCCACAGCGAACCCTGCTCTATGGGGCCAGTCCCCCACAACAGTTCCTCCACTTTAGTCATGGCCAGTCCTCAGACACTCAGCCTGAGGGTCCATCCCTCCCATTGCCAACAGCAATCAAAAGTTCAACTACAACAGAAGGACACACACAGCCCACACTAGGGACACACCTGGCACACCCAGCTCAGCCAACCAGGGAGGCTAAGCCACTGGGCCCCACGGGATACCTACGACTTAAGGCCACTCTACCAAAACCAGGAGACACAGCAGCTCCACCTAATATATAGAAGCAAACACAGGGAGGCAGTCAAATTGAGGAGATAAAGAAACATATCCTAAATGAAAGAACAGGACAATAGCTCAGAAAAATAACTAAACAAATGGAGACAAGCAACTACCAGATGCAGAGTTCAAAGGTTATTAGGACGCTCAATGAACTCAATGAGAACTCTAACAAAGAGACAGGAAACCTAAGAAAGGAGACAGAAAACGCAAAAAAGTTAGAAATGAAGAATATAATAACTGAAATGAAAAACACATTAGAGAGAATCAACAGTAGATCAGATGAAGCAGAGGACCGAATCAGAGAAGACAAGGTAGTAGAAAACAACCAATCAGAATAGCAAAAAGAATACAAAATAATGAGACAGTTTAAGGGTCGCCTGGGACCACATTAAGCAAACCAACATCTGCATCATGGAGGTACCAGAAGGAGAAGAGAGAGCAAGGAATTAAAAAGTCTATTTGAAGAAATAATGACAGAAAAGGTCCTTGACCTGGCAAAGGAAATAGACACTTAAGCCCAGGAAACGGAGAGTCTGAACAAGATGAATTAAGAGACCCACACCAAACACATCATAACTAAAATGCCAAAGGTTGAAGACAAAGAGAGAATCTTAAAAGCAGCAAGAGAAAAGCAGTTAGTTACTTACAAGGGAGTGCCCATGAGACTGTCAACTGATTTCTCAACATTACTTTCCAGGCCAAAAGGGACTGACAAGTAATAGTGATGAAAAAGGCTATCGTTTAGAATTGAAGGACAGATAAAGAGCTTCCCAGACAAGAGAAAGCTAAAGGAGTTCATCATCACCAAACCACTATTACAAGAAATGTTAAAGGGACTTCTTTAATTAGAAAAAGATAAAAAATATGAATGCAATGGGAGTAACAATATCTAAACACTACTTCTTAGTGCAAATTGATTAAATGCCCAGTCAAAAGACATAGGTTGGCTGAATGGATAAGAAAATACGACCCGTAAATATGCTGTTTACAAGAGAGTCACTTCAGATCGAGAGACACACAGACTGAAAGTATAGGGATGGGGAAAAATATTTCATGAAAATGAAAACAAACAAAAAGCTGGGGTAGCAATACTTATAAAACACAAAATAGACTCTAAAACAAAGGCTACAAGAGACCAATTCCACTTCGGGGTATTTACCTTAAGAAACCCAAAACACTAATGCAAAAAGACTTATGTATCCATATGTTCATTGCTGCATTATTTTCAATAGGCAAGATATGAAAGCAACCTAAGTGCTTATCAACAGATGAATGAATAAAGAAGAGATGGTACATGTATGCAATGGAATATGACTCAGCCATAAAACAGAATGAAATCTTGCGTCTGCAGTAACATGAATAACCCTAGAGGGTATTATGCTAAACGAAATAAGGCAGACAGAGAAAGACAAATACCATATGACTTCACTTAGATGTGGAACCTAAAAAAAAAAAAAAACAAGCAAACAGAAACAAACTCATAGGTACAGAGAACATTCTGATGATTGTCAGGTGTGAGGGTGATTGGGAGGATGGGTGAAAAGGGGGCAGAAATTTAGAAGCACAAATCGCCAGTTATAAGAAAGCAGTCAGCATTGTGGATGGATATAGTCAGTAAATTGTAATAACTATGTATGGTGTCAGGTGGGTACTAGTGTTACTAAGGTGATCACTTTGTAAGTTACAGAAATCTCTAATCACTACGTTGTACACCTGAAACTAATACTGTACGTCAACTGAGAAACGAAGGTTCAGAGTTAAGAAGAAATCACGAGGGTTAAAAGAGCTGCTGGCACTAAACTCCACCGGGACCAGCAGGTTCAACTCCCTAAAAGTTCAGCTCCCCAGAGCCTTCCCTGGCAAAGCCCTCAAGCTGCTCAGGAGGAAGCCTTAGGGCCCCGACCCCACGTCCATAGCCCCTCCTGTCCAGGTGCCGTACCTTGAAAAGGTGGATGCCCACCAGGAGTAGCAGGTGCTGAAAGGCAGTGGCCTTGGCCTTGGCCTCTGAGGAGCAAGCCTCCAGTTCCTTCAGCGTCTGTAGCATCCTGGCGGGAGACGGGCATGCTCTCAGGCCACGGCTGCCAGTGTCAGACCCCAGGCCGTCCCACCCACCCTCTGGAAATCCCACGCCTCACCGGGTCCAGGCCTGGCGCTGCTGCGTAGTGAAGGGTGTCAGGGGGGACACGTTGCGGCTGTGGTTCAGCAGCATGTCAGCAAACTGGACCAGGCGGTAGGTCCAGGGCTGCTTGTCCTGGGTCTGCTCCAGAGCCTGCTTAAACTGTGTGCTGAGGGTCTGCAGCAGGCTGGGGAGGGCAGGGTCACCGGCTGGGTTAGCAAACACGGCCACCCATCCCAGCCCTACACCCTGACCCACCGGAACGCTAGCGTTTCTCCCAGCTTAGAACGGGAGAGAGCGAGCACCCAAGGCCCCCTTCCAGCCCTGCCAGCCCACCCTTAGCTTCTCTAGAGCTGCCCGTGACCTACCTGAAGAAGGAAATGCTGACCACCTCTCGGGCCCGGCCCTCCACAGGGAAGGAGAACCGCTGCTCAGTTTCAGGGATCTGGGATGTGGGCTTCTTTGTTTCAAAGAACGAGTGGAAAAAGCAAAACCTGGGGAAGGTGGGAGATGAAGCCGTGTTGCCGGTTAGTGCCACCCAGTTTTACCAGCCCCTCCCTAGATGGCACCACCGAAGGCCTGGAAGCAGAGGAGGGAGCCACTCCAAAGAGAGGGAGTAGACACTTCTCAGATCTGGAGCCAACATCCCTCCCTTGGAATCAAGACCCACTCAAGGCTGTGTGACCTCAACCAAGTCACACCATTGTTTCTGCAAACACGGGCTACCCGCCTGGGACTGCAGTGAGAGCCAAATGAGCACCTGGCACAGGTGAGGCCAATGGTGAGACCTCCCTGCTCATGGGACACTCGGACCCTGAGAGGCCCCTGCAGTCTTGCACTTCCTGGGTCCCTTCCTTTCACAGGCTCCCAAGGAATTTCTCCCAAATCCCTTCTGCCTAAGGGACAGGAATGGCTTGCCTGCTCCCCATGGACAACCTGACCCCAACACTTCTGGCTCCAGGGGCGACCCAAACTAGGACTAGGCAAGAGGCCCAGCTCTTTGGCTGCTCCGCCCATGGGGGGTTGTGGTTTGAGCACGTCTCACACCTGGCCACCTCCTCAATCAAGGCCTCCTCCTTCTCCAGGTGCAAGCTGTCCACGATGCTGACCAGGCGGAAGATGATCCACTTCCGCAGCCGGAACACAGCTCGCTCAGGCCTGGAGGGCAGAAGCCAGGTTACAGGAGCCATTCAGCCATGGTAAAAATGGTCGTCCTTTCCCCATCTTGGAGACAGGAACACCAAGACCTCTGCCCCCTTAACACCAGCATGGGAACACATGTGAGGAAACTGAGGCCTTCTTTGAGAGCTATGGCTCAGCTCCCCATCATCTTTCCTCCCTTTCCATGGAACCCCAATAGTGTAGGAGGGAGAGTCCTGGTCCCTGGGCTCAGCAGGCCCAGGAAGCCCACTCCTGAGCCCTGGGCCCCTGCCTGCCTCCCGCTGGGCCCATTCACCTGTGGATCGAAGCATCCTGGGCTTTCTTCTGATTGCCGGTGCTGAAGTCCACCAAGGAGTCCAGGTCAGGCTGCAGAAACATGTCCCGCAGCCAGGCCACATAGCCCTTGAGGGCAGGGGAACTCAGGAACCGCACGACCCGCCAGTAGGTAGGCACCACGGGGAGGCCCTGGTTGGTGATGGAAGTGAAGGCCACCAGCACAGCCAGCTGCCTCTCGGGGTCATCTCGGCAGCCTTCCAGGAAGGTTCCAACGTACTCGGTCATCTCTGAAGCAAACTTGAACTGGCTCGGGTACTGCAAGAATCAGGCACTGCACTGCCAGCCCTGCCAGCCTTTTCCACCACAGGGTACACCCAGGCCCAGCCAGTGCCCCTCCCTCGTGCAGCCAGGATTAGTTGTCCTGTCTCCCCAATGCTTGTCTGCCACCAAGGCCTGCCTGCCTGGCTGCTCTGGCCTCCACAACTCTTGCCCGAGGCCACTCCTTCCCACCCCTCCCTGGATCTGGACAGGCTGCTGTCTAGGCTGGAGGCAGGGCAGAGTCGTGGTGCAGTGTCCTGCCTGGGCCACTACAGACCTGGGTTCATAGCCCACTTCTGCCAGCTCCTAGCTGTGCCACTTGTTTTTGTGTGAAAGCTTGTTTAATCTTCGTAAGAACTTTTTTGTCATTTATAGATGAAGAAAATCAGGTACAAAAAGGCTTAGAAGCCAAAACCGGTTTGGCTCAGTGGATAGAGCGTCGGCCTGCGGACTGGGGGGTCCCAGGTTCGATTCCGGTCAAGGGCATGTACCTGGGTTGCAGGCACATCCCCAGTGGGAGGTGTGCAGGAGGCAGCTGATCGATGTTTCTCTCTCATCGATGTTTCTCTCTATCTCTCTCCCTTCCTCTCTGTAAAAAATCAATAAAATATATTAAAAAAAAACAAAAACAAAAAAAAAAACAAAAAGGCTTAGAAGTAATTTCTGGGGGCTGATTGGTACAACTGGGATGTGGGCCCAGTTGGCGGGGCCTCCCAGCCTGTGCTCTTTACTTTCTGATCTGTCTCCGCCCTCCCCCCACCCTACCTCCCCTCCTTGCACCCTCCTAAATTCTAACAGGAGGCAGCTCCCTGAAGCTGCTTGTGAGGGTGAAATGAGCTGGCGAGGAGCAAACCCAGCTATGCTTCCTGCTTAAGGGAACATCTTCACAACAGCTCTGAGGAAGCACCGCTCCTCTCCTCTCAGACAGGGAGAGGCAGGCACGGAGCCGGGAAGCACCCTGTGTGGGCTCACATGGCAGTGAGTGGTGGAGCCAGGACGGGGACTGTGGTCTGGCCCCCCATCCCATTCTCCTAACCACCACCTGACTCTCCTGTTGAGTGCTTAGCTCAGTGAAGGATGCGTGGACAGTGTTAAGATCGACACAGGGGTGGATGGGGGTCTGGGCAGGCTGCTGAATGTAATGCCTCTGCTGAGGGCAGAAGGGCCAACCTTGCCAAAATTCTGCTCAGAGGGGCAGAGGGAAGGGACACCTAGCTCCCAGGCTCCTTCCAAAAGCAGTTGTGCTTAACCCATACCAGGCAGGACCAGCGGCAGGAAGACCCCTGATGCTGGAGCAAAGAGCAACCTTGTATTCCAGAAGCTGACTGATTCCTGAGGCGGCCCACCCCCTTCTTAGCAGGAAGCCTGTCTGTTTCTAGCAGTGTGGGCTGCAGGGGTGGCACCTACCTTAGCAGTGACCACGTGCTCCCCATAAAGTCGGATCGTGTCTCCTCGCATCACCAGCTGCAGCTGCTCCTTGGACAGCAGGGGCAAGGATGCGCCCAGCAGGCGGAAACACACGTAGCTAAGGGTGTGCATGACAGAGCCTGGTCAGAGCCCTCAATTCCCCTGGGTGGACTTTGGGACTGCCAACCCACCTCAGCCTAACAAACAGGAAAGAGGGGTCAAGAGTGGAGAAGCGCCACAGGCACCTGGCCGGCCAGAACTGCTTCTTCAGCAGCCCTTGTTCCACGATTTCGTTCCAGAACCACGGAAACTTGTCTTCCCGAAGCGCCAGGCGGAGCAGGTCCAGAGCCACAGTGGGCAGTTTGCGCTCCCTCTTCACAGAGCTGGAGGCCAACTTCAGCACAGTCACCAGTCTGTGGAGGGCAGAGGGGACTCAGGTGGCATCCACCGAGCAGACAAGGGAAGCAGGGACACCCCAGGCCATACTGCAAATCCGTGAATGGCCAGATGCAGCCCCTTGGCCCCAGGAACCCGCCCAACTCCCTCACACCTGGGGATATTTTCATCCGACAATAGGTTGACCGATCCCATGAGCTTCTCCAGCTGCACAGGCACCTTCTGCTGAGCCAAGAGGAAGATCTCCAGGTGCTCAGGGGAGCCAAGTATTGAATTCAAGTCGGGCTTGAGAACCTTCGGCAGGAGCTCCTGCCACATGACGTCCGGGACCTGGGGTGGGGAGACACAGCATCCTTTGTCTCTTCTCCTATGAGTGAGCCCTATGGGCTCCCTCGAGGGCCCTGGTATAGTGCCAATTTGAGGTGGGGGAGCCACAATCCCCCTGCGAGGCATCAAAATCATCAGAGGATATTTGTTAAAATGCTCCAATTTCCAAGTCTCAGGAAGCTGTTTTTAAAATATATTTCTTTATTGATTTCAGAGAGGAAGGGAGAGGGAGATAGAAACATCAATAATGAGAGAGAATCACTGAGCGGCTGCCTCCTGCATGCCCCCTACTGGGGGATCAAGCCCACAACCCAGGCATGTGCCCTTGGCTGAAATCGAACCTGGAATCCTTCAGTCGACAGGCCAACTCTGTATCCACTGAGCCAAACCGGCTAGGGCAGGAAGCTGGGTTTTTAATAAGCACCCCACTGATGCTAATTGGTTTGGGGTCACCATTTTTATCTTTCCTCTTTTGCGTTTTTCAGGACTAGCCCATTTCTTATATAAGGAACCCCAAGTGGAGAGCTGGGGTTCAAATTCAGATCCTCTGGTTCTGCAGCCAGAACTGTGCAGAAAGCGGGGGCCCAGGATTTTACTGTCCTTGCCTTTTCCCCAGTAGCAAAAGGTTCCAGGTATTAGCCTATCTCCATTTCCTAAGTAGGGCAGTGGGGAGGGGGTCCCCCGAGGGGCCAGTTCTGCCCCAAAACAACAGCAAACATGTTTAAATATAGTTGCAACATACCAGGTGCCGTTCTAGTAACTACACTGTCCAATATGGCAGCCATTGGGTACAAGTGGCTACTGGGCACCTGGGATATGCTAATCGGAACAGACTTGCTCTAAGTGCACACACAATACACACTGACTTTCAAAAACTTAACATGACAAAAAGAATGTAAAGTACTTCTACAACTTTTTATATTGATCGCATGTTGAAATATCAGGTTAATTAAGTATGCCATTAAACTAGTTTTTTTTACCTTTGTAATATAGTTACTAAGTGTCAGTTACACATTTTTGTATTTCTACGGAACAGTGCTGCTCTAGAGCATCTCCACTAGTTAACATTATGTCATGTCTTCTCCATGTGTCTATATGAGTAGTGCTCGCTACCCAAGGCCCCACACCCCATAAACCCGTACCTCAGAGAGGATGTCCACCAGGGCTTTCTGGGGCTGCTCCTGCAAATGGTTGTAGTGCTGGGCCAGGGCTTGCAGTAGCTTCACGGACTTCATCAGTGCCTCTGAGTCCTGGTGCCCACAAAAGGGTAGAGGGTATGAGCAGAATGTGTCACTGTCACCCAGCACTCCCCAGCCAGTCCATATAATCCCGTTCCCCCAAAACTTTTACCTTCACCAGCCTGCCTGACTGAAAGAGGGCTAGCACCCCAAACAGGTTTGCAAAAAGAGCAGGTCTCTTCATCACCTGAAAAGGATTCGGGCATCGGTGAGAAGGCCCCAAGTACCCCGCCACCCAGGGCTGCTGACCTCCCTGGGGACACTCACTCTCACCTTCTTAACTGTCCGCAGGTCATGTTTCTCTTGTATCTGCTGCAGGATGCTGCACAAAGGGATGTCTTCGAAAGACTGTAACAACTGCCAGGAGTTGTGGCAGGAGGGGAGAGGGCTCAGGGGGGTGGCCCAGCCACATCCCAACAGACCTCAACCTCCTCCTGCTTCTCCCTTCAGTTTCTGCCCAGAGGCCTTGGATCCCTGCTGCAACCCTGAGGATGCCTCTGAAGCTACCCACCAATGATGGAATCTGCTGCCGAGAGGAACTGAATCTTGCCTCCCTGCCCCATGCCTACCCAGGCTGCAGAAAGTACCTCCTTCAGACAATAAATTCCCAGACACTCTATCCCCACAGCCTGCTCGGAGCTCCCCTCAGGCTGACCCTAAAGGAATGATCTTTATTGCGCTTCCAGCTCTTTATGTTCCTCAGAAGTGGTCGGCCTATAATCGGCTGAGTGGCACTTGGGATTGCAGTGGTTCTCAACCTTCTGGCCCTTTAAATATAGTTCCTCATGTTGTGACCCAACCATAACATTATTTTCGTTGCTACTTCATAACTGTAATGTTGCTACTGTTATGAATCGTAATGTAAATACCTGATATGCAGGATGGTCTTAGGCGACCCCTGTGAAAGGGTCGTTTGACCGCCAAAGCGGTCGCGACCCACAGGTTGAGAACCACTGGATTAGAGGGTCCTAGACGTTGCAGAGATAAGTGAACCCACTCCAAAGCTTACTGCCCCCAGTCAACTGCACCTCAGAGGTCGGTCAATCCATGTCCCAAAAAGAAAACCGCTCAACCTCCTATCCTCCTGTTAGGGCTTCTCTGCAGACATGCCTGGCTCATACACTCTCTACACCTCCACGTGGGGACGCGTCCCATCAGCTCAGATGTCACCTCCCCCAACTTCTCCCTCCGAAGACCACTGACTCCCTCCCTGCAACCGAGCATCTGCCCTCCTCACTCCCCACCGTTTTGACCAGCACGGCCGGTCCCCTTCCAGGAGTCCCCACCTCACCTGGGCCAAGGCCAGACTGTAGCAGGGCCGGGCGGTTTCTCGCCCCATCCCGAGCCCAGCGATGAGGCGCTTCTGGGCGTACTTCATCTCGGATCCCTGCGGAACCAGCGCATTCCTGGGGCGACCAGTCACGAGAATCGACCCGCGCCCGCCTCCCGCCTCCGCCCTTCGGCCCGCGCTCACCTGGGCATCCAGGTTCGCGACCACGTGCCCCAACCCCCAACCCCTCTTTGCTGAGGCCCTCGCAGCCCTGTCCCAGGCCCCGCCACCATACCTCCGGTCTCTCGCGCAGATACTCCAGCAACTTCTCCGTGGCCTGCAGCCGCGTCTCCCGCTCCGGCTTCGCAATGTCCCAGAAAAAGTCCAAGAACTCGCGGCTGTGCTGTAGCAGGCCCTGGCGGTCGGCAGGCCGAGCGCCGCCCTTCGCCGCTTCTCCGGGAGACATAGCCGCGGCGCCGTCCCGCTTCTCCATCTCCACCGCCACCATGCTCCGCGAACACGTGGGCTCCGGGGCAGCCTCTTCCGGGTCAGGTCGCGGCGCGTGCGTTCTGGGTTGGGTCGGCTGGGGACAGCGCAGCCGGGAAGAGATGGGCGGGGCCGGAGAGACTGGGCGGGGCCGGGAGGAGCTGGGCGGGGCCGGGAGAGGCTGGGCGGGGCCGGAGAGGCTGGGCGGGGCCGGGAGAGGCTGGGCGGGGCCGGGAGAGTCTGGGCGGGGCCGGAGAAGCTGGGCGGGGCCGGGAGAGGCTGGGCGGGGCCGGGACCGTCAGGGCCTTTCTCTTGGGCACCAGTAAATGAGTTTGAATTTTATCCTTACTGTGGTGGGTCGTTGGAGGGTTTCATGGAGGGGCAAGTCTTGATTCTGTTTATACTCTAAAAAGATTATACTGCAGCTGTGTTGGGAGGTGGGGGGTGGATTGTAGGAGTGAAGAGGTAGAAGCAGAAAGAACAGACAATGGTGGATTGGGTCAAGGTAATATGAGAACAGGTCAGAGTCCAGCTAATTTGGAACTGGTAGTGGGTGATGGATGTGGGGGTTGGGGGGGTGGGCGGAGGGGAGAGATGGATGCCAGATTTAGGGCTAAAATGAGTAGGTAGATTGTGCTACCATTTACTGAGCAGGGGAAGAGTTTTTCTAAGCAGGGGTGGGGGGCAGATTGAGGTGGTAGGATCTAGAGTTCTATTACATCAGAGATACCTTTTACAATGTGTATATATGGAGGTGCTACTGGTCACCCCGTTTGTCGACTTGAGAAGCTGTCTTTGGAGGCTGTAGTCCAGAGAGACCCCAGCCCTGAGGGAGGTGGGGTGGTCAGGGCCCAAGCTGGCATTTAAATTTCATACACCCAGCTTTTTTGTACCCAGGCCCTGGGGGACCAACTACTCACCCTCTCAACCTCTTCCTTGCTCTGCTGTCTGTTTTAGGAAGTGAGGTGAAGAGGTTTACCTTGTACATATGGTGCCCTAGGAGACAGGAGGTGGGCAGAGCAGGGGGAGCTGAAAGACATCAGCCCAGGCTCTGCCTCTCTGGGTGGGGGCCTCCTGTGCTGCTCCTCGGGGAAGCCCTGACACAGGTGCCTCAAAGACTTACGGGAAATTAACCAAGAAGCAGGAATGGCACATGGCATCCGAGGGACTTGATCTTTATTTTGTTTCCAGCCTCATTGAGGGAGATCAGCAGAGGGTGGCCTGAAGGGGAGGATGGAGATGCCAGCAGTAGCCCAGGCTCTGCTTGCCTTGCCCAGGGGGCCCAGAGCCTAGGCAGGCACTTGGCATTCTTCCTTCTTTCCTTCCCAGAGCTGGACCCCAACTCAGGGCTGGCCCCAGGCACTGGTGCTCTTTTCTTATTATCCTCAGTTTCCTTAGCTGAGAAGAGTCAGTCCCCGTAACTGACCAGGCCAGAGTCTGAGGGCTTGAGCCAGCCGTGAGCACATAATCCAGGCATATTCTGGCACTCCATCGCAGCTGGGCCTGCTCTGTCCTGCCCCCTTAGAAGCCCTGGAAGGGGCAGCAGCCACTGGGTACACTGGAGACATGGGCGTGCTCTGCATGGGCTGCCACCTGGAGCACCGTCCCTTGGCCACAAACACTGGAGGCCTCTGTTGGTCCTTGCTGGTGCTGGTGCTGGTGCTGGGCCTGGGTTTGGGACCCAGCCAGGTGGCCGAGCAGGGCATGAATTGTGACTCTGGCTACTGCGGGGGTCCCTGAAGCCACCAGCCCCAACACATCGTCCTCTGTGCCATCTGGGCTGCCACGAAGAATGAGGGGGCAGGCCCAGGTACTAATTGCGGACTTGTCCACTAGGTTGCTGAGTAGAACCCCAGTGCTTGGGGACAGGCGTCCAGAGCCAAAGGAGCTGTTGAGTGAGGAGATGAGAAGGAGCACAGAGCCGCTGCTATCCACGGTGGCCAGGACACTGCTCACGGGGGTCTCATTAGCGTGTAGGGGTGGTGGGCAGGGAGCAGGGCTGAGTCCTCTAGACTGCAGGGCTGCTTCCAGCAATGCCAGCAGTTCTGGGCCAGCTGAGGGGCTGGGGGTGGTGAACAGGATGCCTTGGGCCGAAGTTAGCTGCAGTGCTGGCTCCAAGGTGGGCATAGGCTCAGCTGAGGGTCCCTCCAGCCCCAGGTCTCTGACCAGCAGACTCAGTAGACCATCCTCAGCAAAGTCTGGGGTGGGGACCAGTTCTGCCCTGCGTAGCACAGCTGCTAGTTTTGGGTTGGTGGCACGGGCCCCAGGGCCCAGGGGGGTCCCATCAGTGTGGCAAAGTAGTGGACAGAGGCCCTCTGTGCCCTGGGCTGCCAGAGCCCTGGCCAAGGGTGTGTCCACCAGAAAACCCTCTTGAGCCAGTGTGGTGGGGCCCACCAGCAGCCGTGGCCAGGGCAGGCGGCCGAAGCGTGTGTGCAGCAAGCGCAGGGTAGGCAGAGCTGAGGGCAGCCCCAGGCCGGGGGCCAGGGTCTGGGCTGGGCCTGATGTCAAGGCAGTTGAATTGCCCGAGGAGCTATTGTGGAAGAGGCCCCAAAACATGGCACCTGGGGAAGACAAAGGGGTCACACACGGGTCACCGCCACTCAGTAGCCCCCGGTGAAGGACTACTGACTTAGCCTGGGGCCGGGAGTTACTGACTGGGCCTGCGGACCCACCTGGGGTCAAGATCCCATGGACCTAGACTCAAAAGTCACAGCCTGCCCTAACCAGTTTGGCTCGGTGGATGGAGTGTCGGCCTGCGGACTGAAGGGTCCCAGGTTCGATTCTGGTCAAGGGCATGTACCTTGGTTGCGGGCACATCCCCTGTATGGGGTGTGCAGGAGGCAGCTGATTGATGTTTCTCTCTCATTGATGTTTCTAACTCTCTATTCCTCTCCCTTCCTCTCTGTAAAAAAATCAATAAAATATATATTTTTAAAAAAGAATAATTAAAAAACAGTCACAGCCTCGGACTGGCCAAGTCCCAGTCCTGCTCACTAACCAGCCTTGAGGTCAGGGCCACTGACTGCCCGGGTTCCAGGTCACCGATTGGGCCCAGGGTAGGGATCACTGGGGTAGTGGGTCACTGACCTAGCCCTGTGGCATGAGGATGCACTACTGCCAGACACAAAGCTGCTCCAACTCCGGCGTCCACGACATTGCCCCCGGCAACAAGCAGCTCTCGGCCCAGGTCGGAGCACGGGGCTGCAGCAAGGAAGGGACTGTCATGGGAAGGGCCCGAGTGATCCTCGCCCTTCTCCTCCCCGAGCTGCTCTCATCACTGACCTGCAGGGCTGATGATGGCACCGTGGTGGTAGACGCCAGGGCGGTGCGAGTGCCCGCTGGGGGGAGGGGCCCCAGAGCCCGAGGTTTCTGTAGCGCTAGCCCTGGTGTGGAGTTGCCACACGGCCAGGGAGAAGCCAACGGCCAACAGAAGCAGGGCGGCCACTAGCTGAGCCCAGGCCCCGGGCCGAGCACCAACTTTCTTCCTGTGGAGAGGTTGTCCTGAGCCAGGGCCGAGGCGGCAGCCACCCGGGAGCCCCAAGAAAACCCAGGGAAGATTTCCCCAAAGGTTGACCTTGCTTGCAAGAGGAGTATAAGTTTGCCAAGGAGAAGGGCTTCCTGGCAGATGGCCCAGCCTGGACAGAAACAGGAAGATTGGGGAAACCGAGGACAGCGAGGGAGGGCGTCCTAGAGAGGAGGTTGGAGAGGCAGGGTTGAGCCAGTGGGAGGACAGCCTGACGGGAGCTTGGCAGGCTGAGGAGCGGGCCCAGCCAGGTGCAGCCAGGCCCCAACCTGCTCAACAGGTGCCTCCTGCACCAGGGGGTGGGATTGGGAACCTCTGACAGGGCTGGCTCGGTACAAATGTCCTTTCAGACACACAGACCTCGAATTAACTGGTTCAGGCCAGGTTTGGGGCTGCAGCAAGGGTTCCTCCTATTCAACCAGAAAGTTCCTGGAGCCGAGCCAAGCACTAGGGGCCCCAGAGGGAGGGTCATGCCCAGCCTCAGTCCTGAGTTCCCGGGTGCCCAGACCCCTCCCTGACTCACCCAGAGGAGTCCTGGGGCTTCCAGGGGCCCGGAACGAAGGGCTCTGCTATTTCCTCCTCCTCTTCCCCAGACTCCCAGCTCTCTTCCCAGAGCAGCAGTTTCCGATAGAGCACGGGCTCCGCTGTGGCTTCCATGGCCCCGGAGCCCGCCCCAGCCGCCTGCCTGCCAGCCTTCCCAGCTGAGTCTCAGGAGGCCCTGCCCGAGCCAGGCAGGTGGGAGGTGGAGGCAGCCTTGGGGAAGGGTGGTGTGGAATCTAGAACAGGTCTGGGCAGGTCACGGGCCAGGGAGGCTGCTGGAGAGCCTGGCCCAGTAGGGCACAGGGCCCTAGGGGCTCCCAGGGCAGGGGACTCTTGCCGGGAGATGCCACTCAGGGAGGCAGAAGGAGCCCAGCCCTTGGGCCACAGCCATAGGCCCTGAGATCCAGGATGCTTGCTTGCTGGCTCCCTGTTCAGGGGATGCAGCCCCGGAACCCCCAGGCCTGTTCAGAATGCTAATGCAGGGCAGTGGAGCTTGAATTGGGACTGCAGTTACACTGTTGCTTGGATCGGGGCTCAGCACTCCACTAGGTTCTAAGTGGAGGTAGGTGTCTGGCTGGGTTCAAGGCTCAGCCTGAGGTTCCTCTAGATCAGCGGTTCTCAACCTGTGGGTCGCGACCCCTTTGGGGGTCTAACGACCCTTTCACAGGGGTCGCCTAAGACCATCGGAAAACATATAATTACATATTGTTTTTGTGATTCATCACTATGCTTTAGTTATGTTCAATTTGTAATAATGAAAATACATCCTGCATATCAGATATTTACATGACGATTCATAACAGTAGCAAAATTACAGTTGTGTAGTAGCAACGAAAATAATTTTATGGTTGGGGGGTCACCACAACATGAGAAACTGTATTAAAGGGTCGCGGCATTAGGAAGGTTGAGAACCGCTGCTCTAGGATCTGGGTTTCTCTATCTGGGGAGCAACTGGAGGTAGAGAAACAGTCATATGGCTCTTGGCCAGCAGGTGGCGCTACAGCCCCCTCCCTTGGGGAGCCACAGCCTGGAAACCAGGTTTCCGAATTCCTTCACTCTGGGACTCACATCAAGGACTTGTTCTGTGGCAAAATCCCAGAATCCCCGAGTGCTACCGGGAAGGTTATGAACTCAGTCTCATTTGTCCTCCAGTCATCTCTCTGCTGACCATTCTGACCACCTCAAACCTTCCCCCTCTCTCCTGCCTCAAACCCCGAACCCCGCGACTCCACACTTCAGGCCACCATCTTGCTTCCTACTTCACGTGGGCAAATCAAGGCTGGTCCACCCCCAACTACAAACCCACCTTCCACCGCTCTCTCCTCCCCACCTGTTGCCACTCCCTGTCTCTGGTTCAGGCCCAACCCTTCCCACCGCTTGCCTCCTACTTCCCCAGGGACCTCACTCCCTTTGACGTCCTTCTCTCCTGTAGCTTCACATCTTCTCTACTGGTTTCTTCTCAACAAGGTTTAAACAGGGTCGAGTCCTCAGAAATTCCTCTCCTGGGTATGTACCCAACGGACACATCCTAGAATGTTCATAGCTTCACTAATTGGAACAGCCCACATTGGGAAGTGTCTGCACACCCATTAACAGTGGTTCTCAACCTTCTGGCCCTTTAAATACAGTTCCTCATGTTGTGACCCAACCATAAAATTATTTTCGTTGCTACTTCATAACTGTAATGTTGCTACTGTTATGAATCGTAAGGTAAATATCTGATATGCAGGATGGTCTTAGGCGACCCCTGTGAAAGGGTCGTTCGACCACCAAAGGGGTCGAGACCCACAGGTTGAGAACCGCTGCATTATCAGTAGCGGGAGTGGCGAATCCCTCTGAATACTCAGCAGCGGTGGGAATGAGGGATCTACAATAGTATGCCACAACACAGACGATCTCACAGACACACCGATGAGTGAAAAAGGCCAGACACCGAAGAGCACATGTCTTTTGCTTCCATTTATATAAAGTACAAGGACAGGTAAAACGAGTTTCTGCCATTAGCAGTCAGGTGGTGACAGGAGAAGGCACGAGAGGGCTGCTGGGATGTGGGTGGTGTTCTGTGTCTTAATCCGATGTTGGCTACACGAATGTGCTGTGAAAATGCCTCCAGCTGTTCATTTATGACACGTGCACTTCTCTGGAGGTGCACTGTATTTCAATAAAAAGCTTTTTTAAAAGCTCGGGTATTTTCTCCATTTAAACAACCTCCACAAACATCACCCGTTAGTTCCACTTGGCTCTCCAGCCACGCCCCTTTCTCTCGGCCTCTTCACAGGCAGGTGGAGTTGGTGCCCTGGCTTTGGTGTGCACTGGAATCACCCAGGGAGCTTGTGAAGTCAGGATGCTGGGCTCATTCCCAGAGAGCCTGGCTTTGTTGGCTTGGAGCAGGGACCAGGAGTTTGGTTCCCTAACTCCCAGGTGACGCTGCTGCCACCAGTCCTGGAACCACACGGATCTACAGAAAATCACCTGCCTCCCCGCCCCCCCCCCCCCCCCGAAAGTTGCTCTCCATTCCCAAACCCACAGAGAAACTGTTGATTTCCAGATTTTCTGATTTTTTTTGGACCAATAAAAAAACCAACCAACCAAATGGAGAGCTTAGCAAAGGTTGTCACCTCTTCTTTTTGCCAAGGGTGGGGTGGGGGAACACAGTTCCACTCCCTCTACTGAGAATGGGTGTGCAGACACTTCCCAATGTGGGGCTGTGCCAATTAGTGATGCTATGAACATTCTAGGACATGTCTGTTGGGTACGTACCTAGGGGAGGAATTTCTGAGGACTCAACCCTGTTTAAATAAATTGCTCTTATTAAAATGATTTGATCCCACTTCCTGTTAACACAATGTGGGAAGGTTATAATCTCCGAATGAAGGTCAGGCCTTCCTTCCTAAGAAAAGGTGGCCGGGACTCTAATATGCCTGGGCTACCCCATCTCCTGCCCCATCTTCAGTCTGACCTCTGGGCTCCCATGTTGGCTCCCTTTGTCCAGCAGACATGATGCTTTGGCCTCTGTCCAGCCAGTGTTCCTCTGCTTCAGAGCTATGTCCCAGCCAGCTCCTTGAGACCAAGGCCTCCATGATTGGGTCATGGGGACCTTTCCCTCTGTGGTCGTTCTCACTCCTGAAGCCCTGGGCCTGGACAGCACTGCCCACACCCCAGGAGATGACTATCAGCTAAGCTTCAATTAGACGCCAGGCAGGCTCTGGGGATGAATGGTGGTCAGGCCAAGACATCTTCCAGGCACATGGGGCCAGTCATTTCAATGCAGTCAGGAAAGGCGTTGGCTTTAGGACACCTGGGTCTCATCTAGTTTCTGTCGCTGACTCACTACGTGACTGCAGGCAAGTCATTTAACCTCTGGGAGTCTTGACTCCAATTCTGTAAAAACGTGTCTAACAATATCTGTCCTCCCAGGGCTATTGGGAGGACTCAACAAGGAAGTACATTCAAAGCTTTTAGGCCACTGTCTGGGACAGAGGGGACCCTCCAAAACACATGAAGTCCTTGCTCCTATTCTAATGGGCCTCAGTATCACAATGCTGAAATGATGGGGGTAATCCCCACCCCTGCAAACATCTCTCTCTCTCTCCCCCCCCTCCCCCCATGCTCACAGGGTAGCTCTAAGTGGGAAGTACAGAACTATAGATTCAGTCATGCCTTCATTCATTTCCCCATTTTAGCTTTTATTCATTCTCTTATCCTACTAGTTTTCAACCTCATCCTACTGCTTCTGCACTTTAGGATAACCTAGGACCGTGGTCGGCAAACTGCGGCTTGTGAGCCACATGCGGCTCTTTGGCCCCTTGAGTGTGGCTCTTCCTAAGCCTTAGGAGTACCCTAATTAAGTTAATAACAATGTACCTACCTATATAGTTTAAGTTTAAAAAATTTGGCTCTCAAAAGAAATTTCAATCGTTGTACTGTTGATATTTGGCTCTGTTGACCACTGACCTAGGAAAATCCCAATACCAAGGCAGATCAATTAAATAATTAAGTCAGAATCTTTAGGTTGGCAGTTCATTGGTATTTTCTTTTTTTTTTTTTAATATATTTTATTGATTTTTTACAGAGAGGAAGGGAGAGAGATAGAGAGTTAGAAACATCGGTCAGCTGCCTCCTGCACATCTCCCACTGGGGATGTGCCCGCAACCCAGGTACATGCCCTTGACCGGAATCGAACCTGGGACCTTTCAGTCCGCAGGCCGATGCTCTATCCACTGAGCCAAACCGGTTTCGGCAAGGTATTTTCTTTTTAAAAAAATATTTTTATTGATTTCAGAGAGGGAGGGAGAGGGAAAGAGATAGAAACATCAATGATGAGAGAGAATCATTGACTGGCTGCCTCCTGCATGCCGCCTATTGGGGGATTGAGCCCACAACCTGGGCATGTGCCCTTGACCAGAGTTGAACCCGGGAGTCTTCAGTCCACAGGCCGACACGCTAGCCACTGAGCCAAACCAGCTAGGGCCATTGGCATTTTCTTTAAAGCTTCCCAGGTGTTTTCTTTTTTTTTTTTTTAATCCTCATCTGAGGATATTTTTCCATTGAATTTTAGGGAGAGTGGAAGAGAGAGGGAAAGACAGAGAAAAACATCCATGTGAGAGAAACGCGAGTCCCAACCAGGACCCGCGCAGGGAGGAGTCTGCAACTGAGGTACATACCCTTGACTGGAATCGAACTTAGGACCCTTCTGTCTGCAGGCCGACACTCTATCCACAGAGCCAAACCGGCTAGAGCTCCCAGGTGCTTTCAATGTGCAGCCAAGGTTGCAAACTACTGCCTTCTCTAGTCTCCTAGTCCAGTGATTTCTGCAGCTGGAATCCCTACCAGTGATTAAAAAATACAACCAGTATGCCGGTCCTTCCCCGTCCCCCAGTCCCCACCAACGGCATCAGCATCTCCGGAAGTGAGCCTCGGTCATCATGAGCGTTGTTAAAGCTCCCCACGTGATTCTAAGGGGGAGCCAGGGTTGAGAATGGCTGCTTATCATACCCTCGCAGGTGCATTTCTCGGGCGTTCCCTGGCTACCTCTCCTGAGGTGCGTGTGCTGGGGGAGGGCAGGGAGGAGCTTGGGAACAGCTAATGGTTGGATGTCCCCACGTCCACAGAACATGTCCTCCAGCAGCCTGGCTGCTCCTTCCAACAGAAGGGCTCCGCAGGCCAGCAGTCCGCTTTTGTCCGGTCCCTTCAGCTGACTTTCCCACTCATCCTGTCTTCGGCTCAGACCTGCTGTGTGTGTTGACTTGACAACTGGCCCCCTGGGCCATGAGGAGATTTGACTCTGATGATAGATTTGGAGACAAGGAAGTGTCATGGGGATCGAATCATTGGTGTTTCCTTGCAAAGTGACTCTAGTGCCAGGCGGGTAATTAATCACTTTAACTACGAACAATCAGGCTTAAGCTACATAATCTTTACTTAGGATAATCTCCTTCAGTTACTTCCTTGTAGCTTAATAGAACAATAGAGTAACCTTGGAATGGAGATAAGAAAGGCCCTAACCTTTGGAATAGAATGGATAGGATTAAAATCAACTGGTATAAATACAGACGTAACAAGACAATAAACACAGAACCTGGCCACAGAACCTGGCTAGAGAACCAACTATGATGATCGTCTGAACGCTGCCTCCATGTCATTCCTTCTTCGCCAACTCCGTCCACACCTTTGGGAACCCCTGAACCTGCTGGGGTTTGACCCCAACATCTGGAAAGTGCAACACTAGAGCAGTGATGGTAAACCTATGACACGCATGTCAGAGGTGACACGCGAACTCATTCTTTTGGTTGATTTTTCTTTGTTAAATGGCATTTAAATATATAAAATAAATATCAAAAATATAAATCTTTGTTTTACTATGGTTGCAAATATAAAAAAAAATTCTATATGTGACACGGCACCAGAGTTAAGTTAGGGTTTTTCAAAATGCTGACACGCTGAGCTCAAAAGGTTCGCCATCACTGACCTAGAGGGCAAGGAGGCCATATGTACTCTCCTGACTGCTGGCTCCCAGGTGCAGTGTGTCTCACACCCAGACTTAGAATGGGGGAGTTAATCTCCAATAAGAGGTCGTTGGTCTGTGTCTTGTCTGAATATTCTTAAAGCAGAAGGCCTGAATCTGAAGTAGCTTTGAAGTAGGATGCTGTCCCTTTCCTGGCAGCATCTAGGTCTTTTTTCACTGCTTTTATCTTTTGCCAAAATGTTCCAGTTGCCTTTGGGCCCAGTCCTATCCTCAGCTGAGGGCCTTATTTCACGTAGACACTACTGACTGTAGTGGGTTTACCACGTTTTCAGCTGTCTACTCTCTATTCTCTTTCCTAATAGCATCGGGATTTTCTACTGGAAAATTATTCCCCTCCCTAACTCCTTCCTGTTGTGTGGAGTTCCAAGATTTGGGGCTGATCAAGGAAAAAAAAAAGCATGACCACCAGGTGGCAGTAGCACCCAGAGAGCTGTATGTGGGTGGTGCCTGGAGAGGGCTGCCTGGAGGGGAAGTCCCCAGTTGCAGAAGACCTTCTGGGAATGGGAATGGACCTCTTGGGGGAGAAGGGACTGGAGAGGGGATTTCCGTAGGCGTCTAGGTCCCTGGAGGAGGGGAGTCCCTGGTCGGAGGGTTCTGAAGGGCAGCAGTGGCTTGGGGTCTTACAGCCCCGAGGTTTGTCGTATCTATGGCCAGCAGACATTGGATAAAGTTTACAAGGTATGCAAAGCAGGCAGGCACTAAATGGGTAAACATATGCTTATCCGGGCTATGCTTAAAGCAATTGGATGTATATAAATTTGAGCCTGCCTTCCGTGGTCTTTTGAGCTATCAGGCCCCAGCCTGCTATGAAGAAATAAATACCACAGGGGCCAGGATACAGGGCTCAGCCATAGCCCATTCATCTGACAGAGGCGGACACTGTCAATACCTGCCTCCCACCACTTTCCCCACTACAGAGCGGAGGGAGCAAACCCCTCCTCCGCCTATCCTGCTGGTAGAGCAAGGACATGCATGTGGCTCAGCCAGTTAGACAAGTGTCCTCAGGGCTTTTCCTCTGGGTGAGTGACTTGACTATTTGGAGACTAGAGTCCTGGTGCACAAAAATTTGTGCACTTGGGGGGTCCCTCAGCCCGGCCTGTGCCCTCTCGCAGTCTGGGACCCCTCGGGGGATGACCACCTGCTGACTTAGGCACGCTCCCTGGGGGATTGGGCCTAAGCTGGCAGTCAGACATCCCTCTGGCAGCCCGGGAGCCCTCGGGGGATGTCCACTTGCCAGCGGTGAGCAGGCCTAAGCTGCAGTCGGACATCCTTAGTGCTGCTGAGGAGGCGGGAGCGGCTCCCACCACCACCACCACTGTACTAGCAGCCATCAGCCTGGCTTGTGGCTGAGCAGAGCTCCCCCTGTGGGAGTGCACTGACCACCAGGGGGCAGCTCCTGCATTGAGCATCTGCCCCCTGGTGGTCAGTGTGTGTCATAGTGACCAGTCATTCTGCTGTTAGGGTCAATTTGCATATTACCCTTTTATTATATAGGAGTGCCTGGCCAGCCTGGGTGAGGGGCTGATGGCTGTTTGCAGGCTGGCCACAGCCCCTTCAGGGTAGGGGTTCCCCCTGAGGTGCCTGGCCATCCTGGGTGAGGGGCTGATGGCTGTTTGCAGGCTGGCCACAGACCCTTCAGGGTGGGGGTCCCCACTGGGGTGCCTGGCCATCCTGGGTGAGGGGCTGAGGGCTGTTTGCAGAATGGCCACAGCTCTTCAGGGTGAGGGGGTCCTGCTGGGATGCCTGGCCAGTCTGGGTGAGGGGCTGAGGGCCGTTTTCAGGCTGACTAAGCCCCCCAGTGGGGACCCTCACCCCATGAGGGTGTGGCCAGCCTGGGTGAGGGGCTGATGGCTGTTTGCAGGCTGGCCAGGGCCCCCAGGCACCCAAGCTCCCAGTGGAGGCTGGCTGGAAGCAGGTATCTGGGATTTATTTGTCTTCTATAATTGAAACTTTGTTGCCATGAGCAGAGGCCACAGCCAGCTCAGGTTAGGCGGGAAGCTTGGCTTCCTCCATCGCCCGGGGAACCAAGCCTCCTGCTTGCTCCAGCTCCATGGCTGCTGGCTGCCATCTTGGTTGGGTTAATTTGCATATAGTTGCTCTGATTGGCTGGTGGGTGTGGCTTGGGGTATAGCGAAGGCATGGTCAATTAGCATCTTTGTCTTTTATTAGTGTAGATGAGACTCACTGACCAGCCTGGCCCTACGGAGAGACAGTGCCGCCCTCTGGCTTCGTAATCTTTTACAGCAGGTTTTGTCATCCAGTTACTGAACCACAGAGCACAGAAGTGACAGTGAAATTTCCCCAATTCCTCCCAAAGCTTTTGCCTTTTCTCTTCCTTCCTTTCTGGAACTCAGAGACCCAGGCCATGTGGATGGGAGCTACACTAAGGATGGGATGGTAAGGAGCTACTAGTAAGAGGAGCCTGTGCTCTGATGACTTTGCAACCAGCTATGAGCCCTAGGCTGCCTGTTTTTAGATTTCTTGTCACATGAGAAAAATAACCCCTTATTTGTGAAGTGTGAGGCTGAAAAAATAGGACTCAGAGGGTGCCATCTTAACGCAATTTAAAAAAATATATATTTTCATTGATTTCAGAGAGGAAAAGAGAGAGAGATAGAAACATCAATGATGAGAGAGAACCATTGATTGGCTGCCTCC
Source organism: Myotis yumanensis (assembly GCF_028538775.1). Classification (NCBI taxonomy): domain Eukaryota; kingdom Metazoa; phylum Chordata; class Mammalia; order Chiroptera; family Vespertilionidae; genus Myotis; species Myotis yumanensis. The sequence goes on along the minus strand of NW_027223767.1, from coordinate 16,071,961 downwards.
TGCACGCCCACACTGGGGATTGAGCCTGCAATCTGAGCATGTACCCTGATACTGTAACCTCCTAGTTCATAGGTTGATGCTTAATCACTGAGCCATGTCGACTGGGCCATCATAACACAATTTTATTTCTATCTCCCAATCTCCATTGAAACTTGTCCTGTGGGGATGGTTTGTCGCCGCCCTTTGCATTGAACATAGGGCGGGCCCGTGTCTTCTCTGGCTACTCTGTTGGTAAAAAATTTCTGGGTCACCCTGACCGGTTTGGCTCAGTGGATAGAGCATTGGCCTGTGGACTGAAGGGTCCCGGGTTCGATTCCAGTCAAGGGCATGTACCTTGGTTGCGGGCACATCCCCAGTGGGAGGTGTGCAGGAGGCAGCTGATCGATGTTTCTCTCTCATCGATATTTCCAACTCTCTATCCCTCTCACTTCCTCTCTGTAAAAAATCAATAAAATATATTTTAAAAAAAGTTTCTGGGTCACTTCAAATTAGAAAAGTCTCATTCCAGTAACTGCAATTTAAAAAACTGGACAGAGCCCTAGCTGGCTTGGCTCAGTGGATAGAGCATCAGCCTGCGGACTGAGGGGTCCCAGGTTCGATTCCGGCCAAGGGCATATGCCTGGGTTGCGGGCTCCATCCCCAGTAGGGGGTGTGCAGGAGGCAGCCAATCAATGATTCTCTCTCATCATTGATGTTTCTATCTCTCTCTCCTTCTCCCTTCCTCTCTGAAATCAATAAAGAAATACATTTAATAAAATAAAATAAAAACCTGGACAGAGCCTAGCCGTTGTGGCTCAGTGGTTGAGCGTTGACCTGTAAACCAGGAGGCCATGGTTCGATTCTAGTCAGAGCACATGCCTGGGTTGCAGGCTCAATCCCCAATAGGGGCTGTGCAGGAGGCAGCCAATCAGTGATTCTCTCTCATCATTGATATTTCTATCCCTCTCTCTCCTTTCCTCTCTGAAATAAACAAAAAATATATTAGAAAAACACACCACACTGGACAGAGTGGTCAAATTCATGGAGACAAGGGGCAGAATGCTGGTGCTGGGGGCAGGGCAGGGGGAGTGGGGAGTATTTAGTAGGTAGAGGCTTCAGTTGGGGATGATGAAAATGTTCTTGAGATGGATGTACAACAACGTAAGTGTATGCGGTGTCACTGAATTGTGGTTAAAATGGTAAATTGTTATTTATATTTCACCACAATAAAAAATACAAGAAAATGGAAGTTCCTTTACAGTTAAAAACTCCTCCCTAGCAGCACCTTCTTGGTCTGTTTTGGGTTGGCAGCATGCAGTGGGGAAAAGGGTGCAAGTGTGTGTGTGTGTGTGTGTGTGTGTGTGCGTGTGTGTGAGAAAGAGAGAGAGAGAGAGAGAGAGAAAGAAAATGTGTGTGTATCTGATTAACTCCTTCTCAGTTTCCCCTCCCCTTACTGCTCATACACCCTGAGATTCTCCTCCTCACACACTAGCCTGCTTTTTGTTCCTCCGGAGCTGAAGTCGGGCAGAGAGAGGACCAGGGCAAGAAAGCTCTTGTTCTGACCGGTTCTGTGTGAGCTGCCACAGTCTCCCCAGGCTTGGTGTGTGTGTAAAGCTGACTCCTCATCTAGTGGGTTCTTGTGAGTTCTTCCAAAACACTTTAGCGCCTGGTACCATAATCAAGGTGAGTCCAGGGATGTGGTGGATCCGCAGTTGGTAGCTCAGGCTTCAGCTTCTTGCTGCTAAGGTCTCATCTCTCCTCCAGGGGGCACTCTTGGACAGGTTTTAATAGGGCTCTATGTAGGTCTTCGCTCATATCTGGACCATGGATATTCACACATCCTTTTTTCTCTCTCCCCCATAGATTTTTTAAAAAATTTATTTATTTTTAAAAATATCTTTTTATTGATTCAGAGAGGAAGGGAGAGGGAGAGAGATAGGAACATCAATGACGAGAGAGAATCATCAATTGGCTGTCCCCGCCCCCCCGCCCCCCCCCGCCCCCCCCCCCCCCCCCCCCCCCCGCAACACTGGGGACTGAGCCTGCAACCCAGGCATATTCTCTTGACTAGAATCAAACCCAGGACCTTTCAGTCTGAAGGCCGATTCTCTATCCACTGAACCAAACCAGCTAGGGCTCCCCCATAGATTTGAGGGGTACCAATTCCCAGTGCAGCAAACTGTTTTTACTTTATTTATTTATTTATTTTTTAAAATATATTTTATTGATTTTTTACAGAGAGGAAGGGAGAGGGATAGAGAGTTAGAAACATCCATGAGAGAGAAACATCGATCAGCTGCCTCCTGCACACTCCCTACTGGGGATGTGCCCGCAACCAAGGTACATGCCCTTCACCGGAATCGAACCTGGGACCCTTGAGTCCGCAGGCCGATGCTCTATCCACTGAGCCAAACCGGTTAGGGCATGTTTTCACTTTATTATAAGAAACATAATAGGTCAGCGAGTCTGTCATGAGTTCTACTTTTTTTAAAAATTGATTTCAGAGAGGAAGGGAGAGGGAGAGAGAGATGGAAACATCAATGATGAAAGATAATCATTGATGGGCTGCCTCCTGCACGCCTCCTACTGGGGATCAAGCCCACAACCCGGGTATGTGCCTTTGACTGGAATCAAACTCAGGACTCTTCAGTCTGCAGGCCAATGCTCTATCCACTGAGCCAAGCCAGCTAGGGCGATTTTAAGAATCAGATTTACCAACAAACGACAAGTGCTGGCGAGGATGTGGAGAAAAAGGAACCCTCGTGCACTGCTGGTGGGAATGCAGACTGGTGCAGCCACTGTGGAGAACAGTGTGGAGTTTCCTCAAAAAAACTAAAAATGGAACTCCCATTTGACCCAGTGATCCCACTTCTAGGAATATATCCCAAGAAACTAGAAACACCAATTAGAAAGGATATATGCATCCCTATGTTCATAGCAGCACAATTCACCATAGCTAAAATTTGGAAACAGCCTAAGTGCCCATCAGCAGATGAGTGGATTAAAAAACTGTGGTACATCTACACAATGGGATACTATGCTGCGGTAAAAAAGGAGTTGTTACCATTTGCAACAGCATGGATGGAACTGGAGAGCATTATGCTAAGTGAAATAAGCCAGTCAGAGAAAGATAAATATCACATGATCTCACTCATTTATGGAATATAATGAACAACATAAACTGATGAACAAAAACAGATCCAGAGACAGAGAAGCATAGATCAGACCATCAAACCTCAGAGGGGAGGTAGGGGAGGGGATGGGAGGGGGAAAGATCCACCAAAGGACTTATATGCAAGCATATAGGCCTAACCAATGGACACAGACAACAGGGGGGTGAGGGCATGAGTGGGGGGGATAGGGGCTAAAGTGGGAATAAGGACACTTACGTAATAACTTAGTCAATAAAAAAAATCAGATTTATTGAGGTATAATTGACATAAACTAAAACTCAGCAATTTTAATGTATAAAGCCACAATCAAGATAAAGAACATTCCCATCACCCCAAAAGTTTCCTTGTGTCCCTTTGCCATACATCCTCTGCAACCACCGATCTGATTTCTGTCCCTACATGTTGGCCTTTAGCAAAGGAATCATGTTTTGAGATTTACATATTATAAACAGAATAATAAAATATGTAATTGTTCATATCTGGCACCTTTCACTTTGTATAAAGCCTTTGGAAACATGCACATTATTATTGCATGTATCAGTAAGTTTTCTTTTTATATATCCATTGGTGGAGATTGGATTGTTTCCAATTTTTTTATTATGAATGTAGCTACTATAAACATGTGTACACAAGTCTTTGTGTAGACACAGGGTTCCATTCCTCATAAGTAAATATCTAAGAGTGGGATTTCTGGAACATATAATAAGTATATGTTTAACTCAATAAAAAACTATTTTTCAAAGAAAAACAAACAATTTTTCAAAGTAGCCATACCATTTCGTATTCCTACCAACAATGAATGGAAGTTCCAGTTGCTCTGTGTTCTTGGTGTCACTTAGTATTGTCAGTTTTTAAAATGTTAGTGTGTGTATGTGCAGTGGTATCTCACGTGGTTCTAATTTGCATTTCCCTAATGTCTAACGATGTCAAACATCGTTTTATTTGCTTATTTTCTGTTCATATATTTTCTTTGGTGAAGTGTCTGTTCAAATCTTTTGCCCATTAAAAAATAAGTTATTATTATTGAGTTTTAAGAATTCCTTGTACATTCTAGATACAAGTCCTTTACTGGATAAACATATTTTATAAATATAGGGTATCCCCCCAAATGTATGTACAAACTTTGAATAATTATAAAGACAGTGTTGATTAAAATACCTTTCAGTTTCAAAATTGAGCTGTTAAGGTGTGTATATATTTTTGGGGGACCCCCTGTATGTTTCCTCAGTCTGTGGCTTGACCTTTTGTTTTTGTTTTCTTGCCTCTCCCCCCTGCCCCCCAATGCAAAAAACTTTATTGTTTCCATTGGTCCAGCGCATGGGCGAGGGCTCGAGGGTGGTGAAAAGGGTGCCTGCTGGTTTCAGGGAGAGGCTCAGGCAAAAGCCGGACACCAGGGGAATGCATGGGGCCTCTCAAAGGCTCTGGCCCCAAGGCTCCCAGCTGAGTTCCATCTGAACACTGTGGAAGCAAGAGACAGACCCTGGTGTCACTGAGGCACTGCTGCCCTTTTGTTTTCTTAATGGCCTCTTTTGAAGATCAGAACTTTTCATTTTTGATAAAATTCTATTTATCATTTTGCTTTTGTCTAAGAAAGCTTTGCCTAACCCCAGGTCATGAAGATTTTGTTTTTTGTTTTCTTCTATATTTTTAGTTCTTATAGTTAGGTCTAAGATTAATTTTTAATTAATTTTGGGGTATGGTATGCAGTACAGGTCAAGGTTCATTTTATTTTTGCAATTATTCCAGCTGCATATATATATATATATATATATATATATATATATATTTGATTTCAGAGAGAAAGGGAGAGGGAGAGATAGAAATATCAATGATGAGAGAGAATAATTGATTGGCTGCCTCCTGCATGCCCCCTACTGGGGATGGAGCCCACAACCCAGGCATGTTCCCTGACCAAGAATCCAACCATGACCTCCTGGTTCATAGGTTGATGCTCAACCACTGAGCCACACCGGCAGGGCTCCAGCTGCATTTTTAGAACTTATTTTGTTTGTTAATTCTCACCCGAGGATATTTTTCCATTGATTTTTACAGGGGGAGAGAGAGAGAGAGAGAGAGAGAGAGAGAGAGAGAAACATTGATATGAGAGAGACACATGGATTGGTTGGGATCGAATGTGCAATCAGAGTATGTGCCTTTGACTGGAATCAAACCTGGGACCCTTCATTTGAGGGCCAATGCTTTATCCACTGATCCAAACCGGCTGGGGCTCTAGCTGCATTTTTAGAAAAGATTTTCCCTTCCCCACATTTCAACATTTCTTGAAAAGCAATCAACTATATGTGTGTGACTTAATTTTGTTCCAGGGATGTCACTGTTGATCCTAAACGGAGAGAACACAATTTTGATTATTGTAGTTTTAGAGTGAGTCTGAAAATTGAGTAGTTTGAGTCCTCCTACATATATATTTTTAAAATTTTGAGATAAATTTTGGAATTATCAATTTTTAAGAAAGAAAGCCTACAGAAATTTTGATTGGGATAGAAGACTCTATAGATAGATTCATTTAGGGTGAATCGACAACAACATTGATTCTTATGATTTGTGAACATGACATATCTCTCCATTTATTTAGGACTTCTTTAGTTCATCTCTGCAATGTTTTGTCATTTTCCATGTACAAGTCTGTTAAATATTCTGTTAAATATGCCCTTGATGCCAAAATCGGTTTGGCTTGGTGGATAGAGCATCGGCCTGCGGACTGAAGGGTCCCGGGTTCGATTACGGTCAAGGGCATGTGCCTTGGTTGCAGGCACATCCCCAGTAGGAGGTGTGCAAGAGGCAGATGGTCGATGTTTCTCTCTCATCGATGTTTCTAGCTCTCTATCCCTCTCCCATCCTCTCTGTAAAAAATCAATAGAATATATTTTAAAAAAATGTCCTTGAGTGTTTTTTTTAGTTTTCTCCTATTGTAAATGGTATTGAGTTTTCTGCTATTGTAAATACTATTGTAAGTAGTATTTAAAACAATTTCAGTGTCCCACAGTTTCTTGCTCATATAAAGAAAGGCAGCTAGCTTTCGTATATTGACCTTTATCCTTATATCCTGAGACCTTGCTACACTCAGCTATAGTAGATTTTTAAACTAGGTTGCTTAAGATTTTCTGCATGGACAATCATGCTTTGTGAATGAAAGAGTTTTACTTATCCAATCTGTATGCCTTTTTAGAACCTTGCCTTTATTGCACTAGCTGAAACCTCACATTTATAAGATTTAAAGTAGCTGTTCTAGAGTCTTTACCTACTAATGCTGTCATCGCTGTCATGTCTGGATCTGTTTACACACACACACACACACACACACACACACATTTGATGTACCCGTTATTCTACTGATGAACAATGAGGTTGTTCCCATACCTTGGCTATTGTGGATACTGCTGCAGTGCTTGGTGTATTACAAGGTCTCTCCACTCTGGCTGGTGGCATAGGAACTATTCCCACTTCTGTGTGAACTCCAGGCATTGTTTGGTCTACTATTTTTTTTTTTTTTTTTAATATATTTTATTGATTTTTTACAGAGAGGAAGGGAGAGGGATAGAGAGTTAGAAACATCGATGAGAGAGAAACATCGACCAGCTGCCTCCTGCACACCTCCCACTGGGGATGCACCCGCAACCAAGGTACACGCCCTTGACCGGAATCGAACCCGGGACCTTTCAGTCCGCAGGCCGACGCTCTATCCACTGAGCCAAACCGGTTAGGGCATGGTCTACTATTTTATGGTGGTTCTCTCCCTTGCCTTGGCTAGTTTCCTCTCGCACATGAATGTATCAGTTCTTACTCCAACCTTCCAGGAGAGCCCCCTGCAGGCATCTGGTGCTCTATTTCTAGGAAACTCCTTCCTCAGTAGTTGTCCTGCAAATTCTAGCTGCCTTGACCTCTGAACTCCAGGCTCTGAACTAGGGTGTTTACATTTTGCGTTGGTCTTCTCTCTGTTGTTCAATGTCTGAAAATGCTTTGTATATTTCCTCCAGATTTCTAATGGTTTACAGGAGGCCTGGCAATTCTTGAGGCAGGTAATCCTTCATAGCGGAAGTGGAAGTTCCCCTCGTCGATTTCTGAGGCATGGATCAGAGACATTCTACCATGTCCTCTGAGTTACTGAGGGCCCCTATTGCCTCCTCAGCTGAACCCTTAGTTCCTGGAACCATCGGCAGCTTATTGATCGATGGGCTGACGCCTATGGAGCTTTCTGAGTGGTCCTATGGAAGCCCCATTCCCTGGACCTGTGGTAAGCGACAAACACACCTCCACACCCTTCCCATTACTGGGGGGAGGTTGGTGGTGGGAACCACTGAGTAGATCCCGCCAAAGAAACGCCACCTCTACTTTCTAACCCCTTTCAGCTTCTCCAACTCCTTTTGTGAGCTGGATGGGGTGGTCTGCCGCCGAGGTTCACAAAACGGGTCTCCATCCACCTCCTTTGCAAGTCCTGCTTTGCTGGTCTTACCCCACTCTGCAACGTAGGAGTCATTGGCACCCATTGTCCTGGCGTCTAGTCAGTACGGAGACAGGTTCTCATGTCTTGTTACACTTGTTTAAACCACTGAAGGCAGGTCTCTGTTGAAATTTCTAACTCATGTAAGCCTTGAGAAGAAAATAGCTCCTGGGACACATGGGTAATTTTGACCTAATTCGGGCAATTGAGCGGGTCTGGGTTAGGGGAGTGACAGCGAGCTTCTGTTGGGCTGGGGGGTGGATATGATGGGGATGGGGATGGAGCGCACTTGGAGGGACTGTGGGGCTGAGAGAAACCGACAGGATCTAGGGCAGTGGTTCTCAACCTTCCTGATGCCACGACCCTTTAATACAGTTCCTCATGTTGTGGTGACCCCCAATTTCATTGTTACAAGTTGAACATAATTAAAGCATAGTGATTAATCACAAAAACAATATGTAATTATATATGTGTTTTCCGATGGTCTTAGGCGACCCCTGTGAAAGGATCGTTCGACCCCCAAAGGGGTCGCAACCCACAGGTTGAGAACCGCTGATCTAGGGACCCTGGAGGTAGTGGGAGTGGTTAGGACAGGGAGGAGGGCTCAGAGGGGCTGGAGGTCGTGGAAGGATTGGGGAAATGAGAGGGATGGAGCTGGGGAGGCTGGAAGGGCCAGGAGGGTGGAGGGAACATGGGTTTCACATGGGAAGAGAAATGAAGCAAAATAACAGCTAGGGGGAGCTGGAGAGGCCTTGGGGGGGCGGGGGGAAGGCGGGGAGGTGGGAGGGCATGAGGGGGGAGTGACCAGCAGCTGTTTCTTGTATAGAGAAAATAATTTGTTTCTTTCTTTTATTGTGGTAAAATAGACATAACAGTTACCATTTTAAGAATTTTTAACTGTGCAGTTAGATGATATTAGGTACATTTACAATGTTGTGCAACCATCCCCCCAAATCCACCTCCAGAATTTCCCCATCTTCCCAAACAGAAACCCATTAAACAGTCACTCCTTATCCCCAGTCCCTTGTAGCATCTATTCTACGTTTTGTATCAGAGAAAATTTAAAGCATAATTTCCCTGTCCCTAGCCTTCTTCCTTACAGAGGTATGGGGGCTGGGAGTCAGGGAGGGGCTGGGGAAAGGGGGTTTAGGAGAGACTGGGAAGCCCTGTGCAGAACTGAAGGCACTGGGCGGGTGGGTAGGGCTAAAGGGCCTGGGGCCTGGGAAGGGACTGGAGGTGATATGTGTGTGGGGGGGGGTGGGGGGGGACTCACAGGAGGCCAAGGCCAAGGGAGGCCTCAGCCCTGTGCCTGTGTGCGGGTTCTCCTCACCACACAGGAAAGAATTCAGGAAGGAGACGGATTCAGCAAAGCACAGCAGATTTGCTGAAGCGATAGCACGCACTCAAGAAGGAAGGGAGTGTGGGCGGAGTCAGAGAAGAGTCGCCCCAATGGGGTCTGAGCGGAGATTTTGTTGTTGTTTTGTTTGTTTTGTTAATCCATTGATTTTTAGAGAGAGTGAAAGGGAGGGAGGGAGGGAAGGAGGGAGGGAGAGTGAGAGAGAAACATCGATATTAAGAGACAAATACATTGATTGTTGCCTCCTGCACGTGCCCCGAATCGAACCCAGGACCCTTCAGTGTGCAGGCTGATGCTCTAACCACTGACACACTGACTAGGGTTGAGTGGAGGTTTTTATCAGCTCTGGACAAGAGGAGGGGATGGGTGTGGTTTGTGGTCTCTGAGGCTGAGTGGGTGGTCAACGGTGTAGCTTGTCTCGGTCCCTCCTCTCCGGATGGCGGATGGCGACTCTTTCTTTGGTTTCCTGGGGACTGTCATGGTGATCTGGAGGGCTGAGCCCTTCAAAACTGCAACATAGGTCAACGTGGCTGCCAACTCTGGCTGAGATCAGTTTTATTTATTTTTTATCCCACCCCTCTCCTCTCTGAGATCAGTTTTTATCATCTCAACTATTTCTTAAAAAAAAAAAAAGATTTTAAAAAATTTATTTCAGAGAGGAAAGGAGATGGAGAGATAGAAACATCAATGATGAGAGAATTATTGATCTGCTGCCTCCTGTACACCCCTCACTGGGGATTGAGCCCACAACCTGGATATATGCCCTGACAGGGACTCAAACCATGACCTCCTGGTTCATAGGTCGACGCTCAACCACTGAGCCACGTTGGCTGGGCTCAACTATTTCTTACCCTGGGAAGTTGGGAGGGGGGCAGTGTGGGGACAGGTGTTTACCCGCAAGTCACATCCTCAGTGCTTTGAGCCAGAAAGGGGGTGCAGAGGAATTATGGGAAATGAGTGGAAGTTGGCAGGCCTGGGGACCTGGGTTTTTAAAGACTGAGTATCTGGAAGGGTTAGAAAGGGACTGGGGAGCTGGATGAATATAATCGGCAATGATTTTGCGATTTGAGCTGCTAGAGGGGACAGGGAATGGAAGGAGCTGAGGAAGTTGGGAGGAGCTGAAATTTAAAATGGGATGAGTAAGAGAGGCTGAGGGGAGGGGAGTGGGGGTGGAGAAGAGAAAGGGTGAATGAGGAGAGTAGAAGAAGCTGGGAAGGCGGGGAGGTCATTGGAGGGACGTTAGGGTCTGGAGTGGGCCTGAGGAAGGGCAGTGACAGGCAGGGACAAGGAGGAGCTAGAAGGTTCTGGGGGGAGGGTAATGGGAAGAAGTGGGGGTGAGGCGTGGGGGGCATGGCCTAGAAGGCTTGGGAAGATGTGGGAACTACAGGACAGTATGGGAGGGGACTGAGAGAGTTGCTCCTTTATTTAGAGGTAAAGCTCCCCGCACTGTGATTAATAGATTTCTCAACTTCTTGTAGTTCTACCAGTTTTGGCGTTTCCCTTCTACAGGGATGAGTTATGTGCACACCTGACTGGAATCCCTACCTTCACTCTGGCCCCATTAAAATCCACTCTCCACGGCATTAAAGCAAATCACGTCCTTCCCTTGCTTAAAACGCTCCAAAGCTCCCATACCCTAAGCCATTGCCTTTAAGGACACCCCTCACCAGGCCCCGCCCTTCACCCGGTCCTGCTTCCCTCTGAGTCCTCAAGTCTCTCTGCCTCCCTGCAACCCCTAGCCTCACTGCTCTCTCTGCTCCTAAGCACTCCCAACGGGATCCAGGCTGAGGTTTTTGCTTCTGCTGTTGCTTCTGTCTGGAATGTTCGTACTCTTCAGGTCTTCACTCAACTTTTACCTTCTTTGGACAGGTCTTCTCAGACCACCCTAGATAAAGCAGCTCCCACCTCGCCAGTCGCTGAGACCCACAGGCCTGTACCCCTGTTTCTCTGGGCACTGACCAGCACTTGCCGTCACATGATGGCTTCATTTGTGTGCGTGTTGACTGCCCCACTAGAATATAAGCTCCTTCTTCACTGCTGTATTCCCTGCACCCGGAGTAGTGCCTAGAAGGTGGTAAGTGTTCAATAAATGACTTTTAGTTGACTATTGACTGACTCATTCATTCACACCCATGTTCATAGATAGCAGCATTATTATTCACCACAGCAGAAGGTGGAAACAATTCAAGTGCCCATAGACAGTTGAGTGGATAGACAAAAGGTGGTATATCCATACAACGGAATATTATTCAGCCTTAAAAATGAAGAAGCCTGGCCAGTGTGGCTCAGTTGGTTGAGTGTCGTTTGTGCAGTCAAAGTTGCTGGTTTGATTTCCAGTCAGGGCAATTGCCCAGGTTTTGGGCTCAACCCCCAGTAGAGGGTATACAGGAGGCAGCCGATCCATGTTTCTCATCAATGTCTCCCTCTCCTTTTCCCTTCCTCTCTGTCTAAAAATAAATAAAAACATATTTAAAACAAACAAACAAACAAAACCATGAAGGAAATTCTGATCCATCCTATAGAATAAAAAGCTAATATGCAAATCGACCAAATGGCCGAACAACCGGTCGCTATGATGTGCACTGACCACCAGGGGGTAGATGCTCAATGCAGGAGCTGTCCCCTGGTGGTCAGTGTGCTCCCACAGCATCACTCAGCCAGCGCAGCAGTGGTGGTGGGAGCCTCTCCTGCTTCTGCGGCAGCGCTAAGGATGTCCAACTGATGGAGCTGGCCTATCAGTCGGAGGGGCCCTGAGGGCTCCCAGACTGCAAGAGGGCACAGGCCGGGCTGAGGGACCCCCCAAGTGCACAAATTTCGTGCACCGGGTCTCTTGTACTATAATATAGATGAACCTGGAGGACATCTATGAAATAAATGAAATAAGCCTGTCACAGAAAGACAAATACTGTATGATTCCATTTATATGAGGTGCTCAGAGTAGTCAAATTCAGAGACAGAAAATAGAAAGGTGGTTGTCAGGGGCTGCAGGGAGGGGGAATGGGGAGTTGTTGTTTAACAGGGACAGAGTTTCAGTTTCGCAAGATGAAAAAGTTCTGGGGATGATGCCTGCACAACATGAATGTACTGAACACTACTGCACTGTACCTTGAGAAATAATTAAGATGGTAAATTTTATGTCGTGTGTTCTTTACTACAATAAAAAGGAATATCATTGTTACACTCATGATTGCTGAATTCAACTGGTGGATTGCTCATTTTATTAGCATGAAATCACCATCTTAATCTTAGTGCCTTTGGTACCGAATTCAATTTTGCCTGACATCACTGTTGCCAAACCAGCTTTCCTTTTTCTTTGGTAGTTGCCTGAGAAAGGTATTTTCATCCATCCTTTACATTTTAATCCTCCTATATTGCAGTAGCTTTTTAGGCATGTCTCTTGTTAATAGGATATAGTTGGATTTCACCTATTTTGAAAGGCTTTTCTTAATAAGTGAGTGTAAGCCATGTGAATGTATTGGGATTGAAACATTGGGCTTATTTTGTTTTCTATTTACCGTGTTTTCTCCCCCCCCCCCCTTATTTTTCATTCCCTTCAGTTATATATGCACATAGTTTAAAGAATTAGTTTCTTTCAAGGTTTGTTTAGAAAAATATCTGTATGCTGTTCCTTTCCATATCTTCTTCCCCACAGGAGCCACTTTTTAAAATTTATTTTTCACTGGATTTTAAAAATATTGCTGTGTTTCTAAATAATCTGTTTGTGTACTGTTTCCTGATTATTAAACTATAATCTTGCAGCTGAAACCCACCCTTCCATGTTTTGTTCTGCCATGCAATGGGATGCCGTTCAGCCATAAAAAGGCACGAACCTTGGGAACATTGTGCTGGTGAAAGGAGTCTGTCCCTTAAGACCACATGTTGTAAGATTCCATTATAATATGAAATGCCCAGAATAGGCAAATCCATAGAGTCTGAAAGAAGATTAGTGGTGGGATTGGGGTGTGATTGCTAATGGGTATAGAACTTCTGTCTGCAGTAATGGAAATGTTCTGGAATTAGATAGTGGTGATGGTTGCACACCTTTGTGGATATACTAAAAATCACTGGCTTTACATCCATAAAACTCCTCTAATGAACCATATCTCCATAAAAACAAACAATCAAAGAAGCCGTGTTTCTATGATCCTCTGAAGAAGACAAGAACCTTGGTGTCTGAGCTCAGAGTCCTTTGGAAAGCAAAGCCAGCGGAAGGCCTTGTGAGCTAGAAAGTTGATTGGCAGGTAACGGCAGGAAGCCGGAGGCAGGGACCGGGAGAGTGAGAGATGGAGAGAAAGCCACTGTGGGTGTGTTACTGAGGTCTCCACTGTGGGCAGTTTGGGCTCAGCTTCAGTGGGGACTTTCTGAGGAGCCTAAGAAGCCTTCTCAAAATGGTCCACGAGAAGAGTTAGTGGGAGAAGTGTCTATCCGTCAGCTGCCATGACCCTGGGTGAGGGCCACCTCTGGAGGTGTGAACTCCGGAAGTCTTGCCGCGGGAAGTGAAACACACCTGAGGAGAGAGCCTGTCTTCCCCAGTGAGCGCAGGAGCAGCTGGCCGCAGCTCTGACTGGCGTCGGAGGCGAGGATGTGATGGGCACATGTGATACGTGGTGCTCTGCACAGCCTCCATACTCCGTCCTCCCAATTCCCATGTTCTCCAAAATTTTAGTACGAGCAACTAAGCATAATACAATTAAGATGGTTCGTTGGATTTGCCAATATGTTTAGCTGATTTACTTGCTCATTAGTGCTTATTGCAAACCACAGCTTCTCTCGAGGCTCATTCTTTTCTTTTAAATGATGTCTGAAAGTGGATTTAATTTGTCATTACTCTTAAAGGATAGCATTGCTGTGCCCACAACTCTAGGTTCAAACTTATTTCCCTGTATCCCTTTGAAAACGTTATTTTATGGTCTCCTGGCTTCTAGCCTTGCTGATGAGGACCCTGATGTCAGATTCTTGTTCCTTGTTTTTAGGTAATCTGCCTTTTTTTTTTTTTTTTTTTTTCTGGTACTAGGATACCCCCTTCTCCTCCCCCACCCCGCCTTGATCCTTGATGTTCTGAAGTTTTACTGAAGTGAAACTAGCATGGACTTTTTCTTTGTTTAGCATGCTTAGCGTGTGGTGAAAACTTTCCCCAATGTAAGGATTTATGTTTTGTTTTGTTTTTTTAATTTCTGGGAAATCCTCAGCCATCACCTCTTTAGCTATTTATCTCTATCACTTTTTCTACCTCTCTGTTCTGGATACTTCAGTTTCTGTTCTCCTCGTGTCTATTTTTTTTTCTTTCATATTTTCCATTTCTGATCTCTTAGTTACATGTTATTGGAGATTTTTCCAGGTCAGTCTTCCAGTTTATTATGTCTCTCTCCACTGTATCCAGTCAGGGATTCAGCTCATCCTTTGAGTATTTTCCCTATGATTTTAATTTCCCATATTTCTAATGGAATCTTTGTCATTTGTTCTATTCTTTCCAGAATTTTTTAAAATCCCTATCCAGGGATGTGTTTTTATTGATTTTAGAGTGAGAGGAAGGGAGGAAGAGAGAAAGAAAGAGTGAGGAAGAGAGAGAGAGAGAGAGAGAGGTTTGAGAGAAACATTGATCAGTTGCTTCGAGTATGCACCCCCACCGGGGATCGAACCTGTAACCTAGGTATGTGCCCTGATTGGGAATTGAACCCGAAACCTTTTAGTGTACGATGTTCCAACCGACTGAGCCACTGGCCAGGGCTGTCCTATTCTTATTTCATGACTCCTTTGTGGTTTTGTGGTTGCTATCCCTTTGATTTCTTTGAAGACTTTAAAGATATTCACATTAAAGTGCTTTCCAAATTGCTTAAAACTTCATTTTTTCAGCTCTTAGTTCTTTCATTTGCCGATTTTTTTTTTTTTTTTGCCTCCTCAGTGCTCTGTGATTCCTGGTGGTGAGGAATCTGGAGATTCTGCGAGTGGCCTCAGCTTGGTCTGCATGTGGCTGGGCTCCAGGCCAGGATTTTCTCAGAAGTGTCCACTGTGGCCTCCACTCCATGTGAGTGATGTATTTCTGGGACAGTGGCCTTGAGCTTGGTGGCTCTGCTGAGGACCAACCACAGGCCGTGGCTTTGGGTTTTGCCGTGAAGGGTGCCTGTGGCTACTTGGGTTTGTGTTCATCAACTAGCAGCACAGGTCCCGACACCACCGGGCTCAGGCCCCAGCCGGGCTTAGCAATGACATTGTGGCCCACACCTTGCACAGCCGGCTGCTCACTTCCCAGGCCTCAGGGACCGCCTTTCTTTTACGGAGAAGTCTCCATTTTTTTGTCTACAACCATGTCCCTCGAGTGTTGCTGATTGCATTTGTGTGATGATTAATCTTTAAAATCTCATGTCTAGCCCTAACTGCTTTGGCTCAGTGGATAGAGCGTCGGCCTGCGGACTCAGGGGTCCCAGGTTCGATTCCAGTCAAGGGCATGTACAGTGGGGCCTTGACTTACGAGTGTCCCGACTAACGAGTTTTTCGAGATACGAGCCGTCTCTCGGCCGATTTTTTGCTTTGAGTTGCGAGCTAAAATTCGGGTTACGAGCCAGCTTCAGATACCCCACCGCTAGTTGGCGCAGTGAACGTCACAGTGAACGCCACAACATCAGCCCAGCATCACGTGTCATTGTAATGGTGAAAATTGATTTGACATACGAGTAATTTGAGTTACGAGCTCCGTCACGGAACGAATTAAACTCGTAAGTCAAGGCCCCAGTGTACCTTGGTTGTGGGCACATCCCCAGTAGGGAGTGTGCAGGAGGCAGCTGATCGATGTTTCTCCCTCATCGATGTTTCTAACTCTCTATCCCTCTCCCTTCCTCTCTATTAAAAAATCAATAAAATATATTTAAAACAAAATAAAATCTCATGTCTATGTGTTTGGATCCGAAGGAGATGTTTTCAGCCATCTTCCACCAGAAGCGATGCGACTTCCCCACGTGTGGTCTGGCCTGTTAGCCACACGCTGTTTCACAAGCAGATCTGCAGAAACGCACACACCCAGAGCCGCGTGCTGCTCCTGGACTGGAATTACAGCCGCTCGCATCAGGCCTGTCTGGACCTGTTGGTGACCAGGGTCTGGCTCAGCCTCAGGCAACAGGATTAAGGTGAAACAACCTGTAGCTTTTGAGAGTCAGGGTTAAAGCATGTATGCAAAGCAGGTATGCATATTTAGTCCATATATATATCTCACTATCTGCTAAGGGCTTTACGAACATGAATTAATTTAATACAGCATTCCTAGGATGCAGATACTAGTAGATAAGACAACAGAGGTACACAGAGTAGTGAGCCATGACTGAGATTCGGAGCCCTGTGCTCTGAGCCCCTGCCCGTGCTATGTGTGTGTATGTGTCCGTGTTTGCACACTAGCTTGCACATGGGGGTGGGGGCCATGAGGTCAAACTCTGGCTGTGGTGTGACTTTCCACAGCTCGCTGTGGAATGAGGAAGGACAGAGGCCTGGCCGGCTCCAGGACTGACCCACTGACACGGCCTGCTGCCCAGCCCTGGCCACTTCCTTCCTGCCTGCCCCTGTGGCTGTGGGGCTGGCCTCGGTCTGGCTCAGACACAGCTGGAGGGCACCAGGGAGCCCGGCTGCAGCAGGGGCAATGGGTCTGTCCTCCCCCATCCTCTCCCATCCCTGTCCCACCATCAGGAACCAGCTTTTCCCTGCAGACTGTGGGGACCAGGCTGGAGAGGGAGGAATGTGAAAGCTCCCCCTTAGTGTTGGGGTCCAACCCCAAAGGGTCCAGGGATCCCCAAGGTGGGACGTGCCACTCCATCGTGACTCTTCACGTCCGGGGAGACACAGAGAAATGGAAAGAGACGGTGATACAAGGACCAAGGGCATAAAAACATGCAGAGAAAGGTGGAGAGGGAGGCAGAAAGGGGCAAAGACAGAAACAGACACAGCGACTGGGAGGCAGAGAAAGATGGACTGGGAGGGTGACTGAGATGGAAGCGAGAGATGGAGCAGGGGTACGTCAAAACTGACATGGGTCTGACCTGCCTGGCTCCGTGGTTGAGCATTCACCTATGAATCAGGAGGTCATGGTTTGATTCCTGGTCAGGGCACATGCCCGGATTGCGGGCTCGATCCCCAGTGTGGGGTGTGCAGGAGGCAGTCGATCAATGATTCTCTCTCATCATTGGTGTTTCTATCTCTCCCTCCCTCTTCCCTCCTTTCTCAAATCAATAAAAATGTATTTTAAAAAAACTGACATGGGGGGTGAAATTCAAGGAGCTGAGCCCCTGGGGTCCTGGGGGGCTTGGAGTCCTTGGGGGAGTCTGGAACAGAAGGGCCTGGAGCCAGGGGTTCCCTACCTGCCGATGCAGCCCTTTATCCGGGGGCTGGGCTGGGGCTGGGCTGGAGTAATGTGTGTTCAGCCTCCGCCCTGGGCTGCTGGCCTGGTGTCCCGGAGCTGGGACAGGTGCCTCGCCTCTCTGCGCCCTCCTCCTGAATGGGCCCAGCCTCCCCCCCACTCCCCAGTGTCAGGTTTTCCAGGCTGTTCCCTGGGGGAACTTTGATCTGGAAAGAATGAGAGTGACCGATCTGGCTGCCTCCCAGAGCCAAGCCATGTCACCGAGCCCTGGCCTGGGCTGCCCCGCTGCCTTCCGCCCACTGGGACACCAGGCGGTGACTTTGGGGCTCAGGAGATACAGAGGGGTCTTTTCTGCTTTCCCTCTCTGCTGTGTTCTCCCCACCTCCACTCACTGCCTGTTCAGCCACTAGTTCCTGTGCTCATTCATTCAGCCCTCCCTCTCATTCACTCATTCAACAGCAATGGCTGATGGAGCTGGGAACTGGGCGGTGGGCGGAGGGAGGAGTGAGCGGGGGCCTGCTCTTTCTGGAGTCCCTACCCTGAGGGGCGCAGGGAGCCTCACACCCACACCCACACAGAGATCAGAACTCAAGAGCGCACAAACCCCACATTGGAGGAGGGAGAC
Organism: Myotis yumanensis; assembly: GCF_028538775.1. Classification (NCBI taxonomy): domain Eukaryota; kingdom Metazoa; phylum Chordata; class Mammalia; order Chiroptera; family Vespertilionidae; genus Myotis; species Myotis yumanensis. The sequence continues at coordinate 16,054,030 of NW_027223767.1, read as the reverse complement.
CAGGGAAGGAGAGGAGTGGTGATGGCTCCATCAAGGATGGCTTCCCCAAGGAGGTGGCCTTAACTCGGCCTTAATGATGGGCTCTGAAGAGTTGAAGAACGAGCAGGAGTGTGTCAGCCAGGATGGAACTGCAAAGGGTTGCTTCAGGCAGAGGCCTGTTTGCAGAGGTGCGAGTTTTGTGCATTTTGCTGGAAGGACCTTGAATGACACCCTCAGGCATTCCTGTTGGTGGAGGGAATCCACGGGTCAGAGGGACCATTTTGTTAGAGAAGATGACTCTGGGGGCTTGCAGGGAGGTGGCGGCCTGCTGTTGGTCTTTGCCCTCGGGCCTTCCCGAGGAGGGGCTGGTGCCGCATCCCCCCCCCCCGCCCCCCCCGCCAGACCTCCCGTACAAGCCCCCTGCCCCACTGAGTCTCCAAAATGCCGAGGAAGCCCAGCTTCTCTATGGACTGCAAAAGGCTCCCCGGGCCCTGGACCAGGTCCCAGCCCAGCCCCCACCTCAGCCTGGCCTCCCCACCCCCACTGATCACTCTGAGTGACAGGCCTTTTGCTTTGCTGGACTGAAAGCGGACACTGCCCAGGCTGCGGGGCCCCTGGGGAAGGCCCGGTGAGCGGCAGTCCTGAGCTCTGGCTCCTCTTGTCCTGGAGGCCCCTGAGCCAGGCCCTATAAATAGCCGGGGGAGGGGGAAGGGAGGCAGGCCAGGCAGGGCTGGAGGGGCCAGGCCTCTGGGTGGGCAGTCGCGGAGGGGGTAGGGAGAAGGAAGAAGGAGCCCAGAGTTGGAGCCCAGTTTGCCCCTCTGGGTCTCAGGGTCCATGTGCTGAGGCAGCCAGGCTGGGCAGGGACTGTTGTTGTAAGAGGAGGGGCCCATCCTTCCTCCTATCTCTGGGCAGGTTTCCGGAAGGCCCGGGGCGGGGCCTGTCCTACCCTAGAGACCATGTCCCCAGTCCCCAGTGGCTTTGGTGGGGTGCATGCTCTTCCCGGACTTCAGTCTCCCCGCTTGGCTCCTCAGTTCCCAGGGGGCGGGGGGCGGGCTGCGTGAGTCAGTGGAGGCCTCTGGGGGCCATGGCCAGGGCTTAGGGGCTGGGACCCGAGGCAGAGGATACTGGAAATGGAAAATGTGAGCCAAACAGCCTTATCGGGGCTGGAGGCAGCTGTCTCCACTCCACACCCTCTGCAGCCTCCGCCTCTCGGGGCAGGACCGCAGGCCCTTTCCCGTAGGGATGCAAGCTGTTTGCTCTCTGGGTAGCCTGGGCTTCAGCAAAGGCCTGTGGGAAATTCTTCCTCTGCTGGGACTGTAGTAGGCAGTTAGATAGACATGTGCGGAGCAGGAAGGATGGGCCAGGTGCAGAGGGTCACCAGGGTGGAGAGCCCTGGGTGCCTAGCAACGGGCAAAACTACAAGCCCTTGCAAGACCACTCCCTTAAGCATTAACCCCTGGAGGTGACATCTAGGCTTCAGCTGTGTTTCAGCTGCAGGCCCAGAGAAGCAGCAAAATCAGAGGGAGTGAAGCTGTGGCTGACATCAGGACCAGCTGCATTGACTAGTGACCCCCAACTCAGACCAATCAGTAGAGACCATGAAGGGGCACACCTGGAAAGTTGATGAATAGAGAGCTGCCCCCGAGACCTCAGATACAAGCCCTCAGGATAGAGGACCCAGCGTGGCTCTCTCTATGGAGCATGCCCAAGCCCCCACTCCCTTCTCTCTCTCTCTCTCTCTCTCTCCCCCCCCCCATCTTTACCTTCCCCCCTCCCTCTCTTTTCTTTCCTCTCCTTCCTAGACTCTGAGGCCCTTCTTTTGCTGTAACTTGTTTCCTGAGTCCATTTTTTAAAATATATTTTATTGATTTTCTACAGAGAGGAGGGGAGAGGAATAGAGAGTTAGGAACATCGATGAGTGAGAAACATCAATCAGCTGCCTCCTGCACACCCCCTACTGGGGATGTGCCCGAAACCAAGGTACATGCCCTTGACCGGAATTGAACGCTCTATCCACTGAGCCAAACCGGTCAGGGCGAGCCCATTTCTTTTATGACTCACTTCTACCCCTGTGACTTTCTACCTAAACCTTCTCTTATAGTTCGAGTCTTGCCTCTGAATTCTTTCTTATCCAGAACTCAAGTACCGAGGTTGCTGAACCCAGGTCTAACACCTGGTGCCACTTTCCCGCTGCTAACAGGACCAACAGGGCGCAGTGTTGGTCCAGGAAGGTGGGAAGCTCTGCTCTGTATACCACCTCCCCAGGTCAGCGTCACCCTTAGAATTTTATATGCAAGAGTCTTTTTTTTTAAAAAAAATATTTTTATTGACTTCAGAGAAGAAGGAAGAAGGAGAGGGAGACAGAAACATCAATGATGAAAGAAAATCATTGACCGGCCGCCTCCTGCAAAGCCCCCTACTGGGGACCGAGCCCGCAACCCAGGCATGTGCCCTTGACCAGAATCGAACCCAGGACCCTTCAGTCCACAGGCTGATGCTCTATCCACTGAGCCAAACCAGGTAGGGCTATATGCAAGAGTCTTGGCAAAGCATCCAGAATCTGTACCTTCTAGAAACAGACTTCTAGGTCTGGTTAGGTAGCAATAAGTGTGACACACATGGTCAAACTCACACGTACACTCACACTCATACAATGATACCCACAAAGACATTGGACACACGTAAGCACATGTAGACACATGACATACATGTATGGGCACATGTGTAGTATCAGTGGCATAGGTCACATCTTGATGTCTGTGATGACATGTGTACTATAGGCAAACATACATAGTGTGTCTATAAACACATTCACCACCCACTAGCAAATGCATAAATATCATTTCTAGAAACATAGGTACTACTTGTAAATGTGCACACACCCAATATGTCCCATATGTGTTCAGGTATATGTGCTGGTCTTAGAATTCTGTAACCCTCCACATCTTTCTTCTACACAGATACCCCCGCCCCATGTATGTGTCATCATGATTCATGCACAAAACCCTCAGGTAAGGGGAAAAAGAAGAACATTACAAGTTTACATGTATGTCTGGCAGTGCCCCTGGGATGGAAGGATGAAATTTAAAGAAGGGGTTGGTAGAGAGGAGTTGGCATGACCCAGGGGTTGAAGTCTCTTTCTCACTGCCCAGGGGTCTCAGGGTTCCAGGATGGGCCCAGGGGCTCTGCTCCCAGAGCTGTGGGCAGAGGGCAGAGTCCCATGAGGCCTAGAGATGAGGCCTGGAGGCTCCAAGTCTTGCCCACCCTGGGGCTTCTGCTTTTGCGCAGCTCCACCGCAGCTCCTGGCTCCCTGCTTAGCACTCTTTTTGGCTCCTGAACCCAGCAACCTGGCAGGAAAAGATAAATACAAGCCCTGCGTCCCCACCCCTATGGATCTCACAACATGGCAACGGTTTCCAGGGCAGAGGCTGCATTTCAGGATTTGGGAGAAGTGGAGGATGGTATGCTCGCCAGGGAGTCCTGTTCTGAGGTGTACTTTTCTGTTGAGTCCTTGTTAACTGGCTTGACCCCTGGCCCGGCCAGGTGCACATCGGCTGTGGGGCCAAGGGTCAAGCCAGTTATGAAGCCTGGATGCTAGGCCCCTTAGCTGCCCCTGCAAGCAGGGGGCTGCATGGAGGGTACGGTAGGGCCAATCAGGGCCTGACAGATAATGGGTCTGACCTGGCCTATGACGCTCCAACCCGAGCCCTTCCTGGCAGAGGGCCTTGGAGGAGTGAGGTGACCAGTGAGGTCGGCAGCTGTCTTTGACCCAGTGCAAAGGCTGATGTGACCTTGGAGACAGATTCTGTGTAGCATCTATGGACGCCCCCATGGCTCCCCATGCCCTGTAAGGCACCCTCTCTGTGACTTGTCTTAGTGAGTGCTACCTCCATATGGTACCTCCAGATACCCAGCATTGTGGAGCCATCTTTGCCTTCCCATCGTCCATCCATGCAGCAGTCCTTTTGGTTCCACTGGCTCTTCAATGGTCACCCCTTCCCGGGTTTCAGTCACCCAATGCTTACTGAGCACTTTCTAAAGCCATTGCTGCTCCAGGTGTGGGGACAGAGGAACAGCTGAGGCAGACAGTCCCTGCTCTCCAAGGACGGGGTCTGACATGAGCGTGCACCTGTGTGTCTGCACTGCGCCCGTGCACATGGACCCAGTGCAGAGGCTGAGGGCGGTACCAGGTAGGTGGGCAGATGGCAGAGGACTGAACCGTCCCACTTCTTATGTCCTTCCCTTCTCCCTGTGTGCTTTCTCAGGACCTGAGGAGTCTGGGGATTGATTGGGTGGGACCTTCAGGGTAGCAGGCTGGAGGTGGGTGGAACAGGGAGAGGGCCTGGGCGAGAGGTGGAGAAGTGGGAGTCATCAGCATGGTGACACCCCCTGGAAAAGGTCTGCAGGTGAAAGGGGTACAGGCCCAGGTCAGAGCCCAGGGGACCACCACGTTAAGGGATGAGTGAAAGAACAGCCACTCAGGAAGGTCTGTAGGGAGGAGAGAGCAAGGAGGTGGGGAGAGTCTGGAGGGAGAGGAGGAGGAAGGAGTGGTCCTTGGGGGCCACTGCCACAGGACATGGGTGGGGTACTGGAGACCTCTGAGGAGCAATTCCCGGGGAGCGGAGTCTCTAACCAACCTGAGAGCAGGCAGGAGCTGCCCAGCCATGGCTGAATTTGACTATTGCCCTGGGGAGGGGCGCTTGGACTGCTCACAGGAAAGAGTGTTTCAAATCTGGGGCAAGGCCCTGGTCCCAGTTCTTTGGATGCCTTGCTGTGTGTCCGGGGGGCAGTCCCTGTCCCGCTCAGGGCCTCGTTTCCCCATCTCAGGTCCATGACTTTAGCTCACTGGACTTCATGGTTCTGGCCTGGCCAGGATTTGCTCTCATGAGGGGACTGGCAGGGGAACGCAGGAAGGCGTAGAGCCAGAGCAAATCAGGGACCAGCAGGTGGCTGAGGGGTCAGAGCCCGGTGAGGGGGAGCTGGGAGGGCAGGCGCCAGAGCCCCCAGGACTCAGTGGGAGGCCAGCCTTGCAGGCTTGCTGACATCAGGGCTGGTGAATGTGGAGGGAGTTCATCAGGTTCATCAGCCCTCACCTCCCTCACAGCCTGGTACCAGGCAGGAGCTGAGCTGGAGGAGGCGGGGAGAAGAGGGGGGCTGGAGCCTCACCGCCTCTCTCTCCACCTGGCATGGAGCCAGCTCTTGGGTGGCACTGGTCTTCATACCCCACCTCCACCCAGAATCGTCCCCTTCTGCACCCCTTGGCCCTCTGCCCCTCTTCTTCGCGTTCCTGGTTCATCTCCTTCTATCTCTAGGCTAATCTCCAGCTGACTCAATGGTCTGACTGCTGAGGGAGAGGAGCCAAGGGGGACGGTTTGATTCTTGTACTGTCTGCCTTCCTGGAACCCACAGGGAGCCCCGTCTCTGCCCTTGACAGAATCCCGCCCCTAAGCAGCTCCTCTTACTAGTAGATAGTCTCACGGTGGATCAAGGGAGACCAGATAACCTCTGTGAGGTGGGAGAGGGTGGATGGATCCTGGGCAGCCAGTCTCTACAGTCTCTCACCTCTCCCGTACTATTAGGGTTCCCACCCCAGAGACCCGGCCAGCCTTCCTTCCCCTGGAGAACAAGAGAGAAGGCTGGACCCCTGCCCCTCTCCCCCCTCCCCCGCCCCCCCCACACACCTCTGCTGCTGGCCCAGGCCCGGTCAAGCCGGATAGTGCCTCCTGAGACTTCCCCACATAGTCCGTCCTTGGGTCCTGCAAAGGGAATGAATGGGCTTTTCTGGCTGAGACCAGGGTCTCTGAAGGAGCTACCAGTGCAATGTGGGGTGGAAGCTGCCGCAGCAGAGTCTCCCACGGTCTCTATCAAAGATTCTACCCCGGGAAAGAATGCAGGGAGCGGTTTGGCTTACCCTGTCCAGACAGCTATTTGGAACACACACGCACACACACATGCAACATGCACGCCTTTTGGCACTTGACTTTCTCATGAAATAATTGCTGGAAGGCTGCTTGGATTAGGTAACCCAGCGTTCCTTCCTGTCCCCATGGTGGAGGGGGAAGGGGGATCAGCACTCAGCATCTGCTAGGCTGACCCAGCTCCTCAGGGGCAATGCAGGCCAGTCCAGGAGGCCTGTGGCTCTAAACATCTTTGGAAGCCAAATGCAACAGGAACAAGCCTTCCAGCTCTCTCGTCCCTGCGGTCATCTGGTGGTGCCTGCCCAGCCACCGGGGCTCCTTCAGGTGGCCCAGGCAGAGAAGGAGAAGGCTAACCAGGAAAGGTGTTTTGCACGGACAAGGATGTTATGTGCCCACTTGTATTTGAAATGAGTTTCAGTATACATGGAAATTTACATATCTCACCAACCTAAAGGGAGGAGTATCTGGGTTCAGGTATAAAAGGGAATAGCGGTAGGAGCCCTGGTCTGTGGATAGAGGTCAGTGACGGAGACTTTGATGGAGGGAGGGGGTGATTACGCTTTCCTGAGGCATCTCCACAGCCGCCCACCCCAGGATTTGGAGAGCAGGCCCTAGGCACACCCTTTCCTTTCTGTCTGACTGTAGCCTCTTCTGACCTCTCACCGAAGCCCCTTGGTGAGCCTGGAGCCCCTACTGACCACTGGCGGAACGGCACTAAGATCGTGCTGCAGAGTGTGGCTGGGAGGGGAGAGGCAGCGAGCAAACATCACCACTTGTCTTTTTCTTCCTTAGGTCTTACAACAGGTGAACACAACCCAGGCCAAGACCCACAGGTGACCGTGCCCATGTAATAGAGAGGCCGTGTGCGAGCCGTGCCCATGTAACAGAGAGGGCAGTGCCCGGCACAGGGTGAGGGTCAGGGGGCAGTTCTGGGGACTGCTGCTGCTCCTCTCAAGTCTCCCAGGGCAGGGGGGAGGTTTCCGTCCCCAGTAGGACCCTGACCTGGGGGTGAGAATGCATACCCCCCCTCCCCCCCGTCACCCCGTCCGTGGTCTCCAAAGTAAAGCCCACTTGGGAGGGCGAGGCCTTCCTCCGGTGGGCCCGCAGCCCCTCTCCCAGGCCGCACGCCGCTGCTGCGGGGTCGGGGTGGGGGCTCGGACTCGGCACTGCCCCCGCGACTCGCACAGAAGGAGCGACGAGGCGGGGCGAGCCCTTCCCTGGTGCCTCTGGGGGTCCTCAACCCGCACCACCCGCGGGTCTCCAGGGGAGGGGGTGGCCGGGAGTCGGCCGAGGCCCCGCCCCCGAGGCCCCGCCCCCACGCGGCGCCCAGTCCCCGGGCTCCCGGGACCCGCTCCGCCCTCCACCGCCCCGCCCACCGCCCCTCGGGCGAGCCCAGCTCCCCAGCCCCACTCGCGGCCGAGAGCTGCGGAGCCTGGCTTCTCTCGCTGCGAGGTTCGCTGCCGGTCCTGCGCTCCCCGCTCGGCCATGGAGCCGGCCCCCGATGCCGCGGAGGCGCGCGCGGTGCGCGAGGCGCTGGGCCGCTACGAGGCGGCGCTGGAGGGCGCGGTGCGCGCGCTGCACGAGGACATGCAGGGGCTGCAGCGCGGCGTGGAGCGGCGCGTGGCCGAGGCGCTGCGCCTGGCCGGCCCGCTGGCGCGCACCGTGGCGGAGCTGCAGCGCGACAACCAGCGGCTGCAGGCGCAGCTCGAGCGCTTGACGCGCCAGGTGGAGGCACTGGGTTTGGCGACCGGGCTGTCCCCCGCGCCCGGCACACCGGGCACGCCCAGCCCTCCGCCGGCGCCGGGCGTCCCGGACCACGCGCCCCGCCTGGGCTCCGCACGCTTCGCCAGCCACGCCACCTTCTCGATTTCAGGCCGCGGCCAGGTGAGCCTCGGGAAGCGCGGGCGCCGGGGAACCGGGGCTCCGCAGGTGCCGCTGCCGCCCCGAGTGCGAACGTCTGCTGGGCTGGGTTGGGCGGGCTGTGCCTCCACCGGCCGTGAGGACTTGGTGGTGGGAGACCGGCCCCACTTCGGGTTTGGAGAAAGCCGAGAAGCACTCTCTTGGCCGGCCTGCGACACTTGTCTCCGGCCCCCTCCCTTCTGGGGAGCCGGGCCTTGTTTGCCCTAAGTTTTGTCTCCCTCTCTCCGCTGTCCCATGACAATAAGGGCTTGGACGCTGAGGTCCCGCCCCTGCCCGGGGCCCCGCCCGCACGTTGGAATGGTCAGCATCCCCAACTCCCCCACCTCCATTCACGCGCCCCGGCGTTGCCGCTTCACTGAGGCCCCACGGTTCCGGTTATTGATTAACCAGATTGAGAACGCGAGCCCCGTTGTGGGGGAGGGGAGGACGCAATGTGGTCAGGTGCAGCCAAGCAGGCGTGTTTTGGAACTCGCACTGCAGGGGGCAAATCCCTTACCGTGAAGGGATAGATGGAGAAACCAGACGGGAGCAGCGTCTAGATTCCTGAGCTCAGGGACTGGCCGGAGGCCCACACCGAGTGGGGGTGGGGCGGAGGCCGTGTGGACCAGTCACTGCCCTGAGCACGGGGCTTGGGGAGGCCGGTGAGAATGTCTCCGTGGGGTGTGCAGGGACCCTCAGGCAAGATTTCCCCCTCTGCATAGACATGTGCTCTTGGGTTGGGTTCCCAGGGTCTGGGTGTGAATAGTCTGCACCTGCTGCCCCTCGGTCAGTCCATCAGGCACTCAGGTCTCCTGGGGGGCGGGGCTGCACCGCAGGGGGGAGGGGGTGGGGGATCAGATTAGCCCTTGCCCCTGGAGGTCCCACCCTGGGTGGGAGATAGCCCCAGATAGAGCAGTTCCAACAGTACAGGCAGCCAGAACAGATGTGCTCCAAACGCAGTCATCCCTTCCCATGCGTGTCCCAGGAAGGCTTTGAGCTGCAGGCTCAGGGCTTGCTTGCTGGTGGTGTGGATGGGGGTGCGGTGGGGGGCTGTGCAGCATCCTCCAGAAGGCTGAAAGGACGCTCTGGCCAGAGGGGAGCCTGGTGGCTATGAGAGTGGAGGGGCACGTTGCGAAGGCCCCCTGGATGCTGGGCACCGGACCTGGCTTTGTCCCTGGGCCATGAGAGGTCCTTACACACGTGCTGGTGGCAGAGTCCCTGGGTGTCCCAGTGATCCGTATGAAGTGTCTGGAAATATGGACACATTTAATTCTGTCCTATGAGCACGACACGCTACGTGTCCATAGTGTAGAGTCACCACAGTGAGCTCACATGTGCCTAGTGAGCTGTGTCATCCGCTGTTTCTGAGGGTTCATTGTAACATGCATGTGCTGCTTGTCTGCTGGTGGAAGCAGCTGCCCAAGTTTTAACAAAAATACTCCCAGAGCCATACATGTATGAATATGTATGTGTACATGCATACACATACATATGTGAGAGCATTCTCTCCAGTCATCCAACTCTTTCAGCAGGAGTTGGCCACGATCACCTGAGGTGAACGAGCCCTCTCGGTGGTGGGGATGGTGGGTGAGGGGCACTGGGCAGGGGAGGGACAGGTCCTCCTTGTATCTGACAGCTTCCTCAAGGATGGGTGGCGGGCTGGAGGGTGGCTGGAGACAGGCTAACTTAATTATGGTGGTCCAGGGAGAGAGGACAGTCATGGCTGGGGCAGTGGTGGGTGGATGGAGAGCTGGAGTTGCCTTGGAGAGGGATCGAAGAGGGAGAATCAGCAAGGTAGAGAGACTTTGGACGTTAGTAGAGAGGCAGAGGGAGGCGCTCTGCCTGGGGGACGGCTGGGTCACCGATCTGGTGGAGATGCTCGGTTCCCTTTGGGTTGTGCTGAGTGTGAGGGGCTGTGGGACACCCAGGGTGAAGCTGCCCCAGAGCAGGTAGAGGCCGGATCTGTTGCACTGAGAGTGGTCAAGGCCGCCAGTTAGGGAGATAGCAGGGCAGAGCTGATAGTTGAAGCCCTAGGGGTGGGGGTGGGGGGAAGTCTTCAGTTGTGCAGAAGGAGAAGGTGGGCAGGAGCCCTGGGCAGAGGCTCCACCTCCAGCGCTGTGCCTGTACCCACTGTTTGTCACGCTGTAGCTTGGCCACAGTGAACCCCAGCGAGGGGGGGGGGGGGCAGGCAGGCACAGGGCCTCCGGGCCACACAGCGCGCTGCAGCCCCTGCATATCCCTGTGTAATGGAGCTGCCAGGGAGTCAGGAGGCCCTGGAGAGCCCACCCTTAGACATGGAGAGAGGGGAGCCTTCTCCATTGTTGGGGGTCAGCAGGGAAGCTGCTGCAGCTGGGGGAAGAGGATGGAGACTCGGTTTGGGAGTAGGTTGTGGACGCCAGAGAGCCATGGGATGAGGTGGAACGGCAAGCATAGCTGAGTATGGGGTAGAAGGTAGCCAGGGTCTCCAGTGGGGTCAGGGGCTCTGCAGCCCCCTGAGCCTGGCTCCCTGGCCTGAGGCAGCTTTCCCCCACCTGACTAGGAGCACTGGTGCCCCCTTCTCTTGCAGCCCGCCTCTCAGAAGCCCCGACACAGGCTCCCAGCCAGTTTCTGGCAGTGAGGGGGGCTGTGTGGAGCCACCCACAGGCTCCCACTCCTGTGCTGTGACCGATGGTGTGTTCCTGGGCACTTGGTCATGAATAGGGAGTCAGGGTTCCAGGGCAAGACTGAGCAGGGTCATGGCTGGGTGCAGGGGCTGCTGCTTTTCTGGCCTCTCTCTCTCTCTCTCTCTCTCTCTCTCTCACACACACACACCCACCCCGTCGCTGTGTCTCTGTCCCAGGGGAGTCTGGGTGTGAGGGTCGTGTTCGCACACTTTGGCCAGTGGTGGCTGTGGTCAGGCGTGTGGAGGCTGTGCTGTGCTGTGCTGTGTGCCCATCTGTACAGCACTGAGACTGGGAGACCCGTTTGCATCCCGCTGTTTTAAAGTGGGGACTGTAGAGGTGGGAAGTGGGTCATATTCAGCATGTCAATGTGCCCTGAGCCCTGAGTACAAAACCCTGACCTTGCTAAGGACCTTGCTCATCAGGCTTACAGAGGTCTGATTGGAGCCAGGGAGTGAGGAGACAGAAGAGCAGCCAGGGAGGCTCCAGGACAGGGGAGAGGGCAGGTCAGTGGGGTAGGAGTCACCAGGGAGCACTCCATGTAGGAGGCCTGCGTCCCTGGAGCAGATGGAGCTGGTTTGGGGGCATTTGCTGAGGCCTTGAGGGCATCTCCTCCCAATTAGACCTCAGTTGCCTTGTATCTAAACCAGCGGGGCACTGTCCCAGCCCAGCTGGGCCTCTCGCACTGAGCAGGGTGGGTGATCATAACAGGGGCATCAGCCCAAACTGCTCACAAAAGTGTCTGTGGAGCCACAGCTGTGATCTGGTGGGTGAAGGGAGCTGGCTGGGGGCCTCGGTGGATGGTGGATGGCAGCGGCCGAGGCCAGGCTGGAGGCCAGGCCACAGTTGTTCCCTGGAAATGCCCTCTCGGCTGAGCTGGAGCCCCTGGGTCCTCATGGCCGAGGTGGTGGAGTCCCTTAGGAACCACTGCCAGGAGCGAGGTGTCAGGCCGATCATGAAAGAAACCAGACTCGCCTTATCTGCCTTCCTTTCCCAGACACACTGTGTGATAAGGGAGTTAAATGCTTTGGGGAGAAGTTTGAGTTGAGTCTTTAAAACCCTGGTGTGAAGGAGGAGGAGAGTGGGCAGCCGTGTTAACTGGCTTAGAATGGCGGTTCTGGCCGTCTGGGCTGTGCTGGACATACGCATGGGCTCATGCATGGGCTCCCGTGTCCACACATGGGCCTGTGTGGGATCACGCGGCACCGAGAGTAGCCTGAGATACTGTTCCTGCTCTCACAAAAGTGTTTAAAACGTCCCCAGTGAGAGACTCTGAAATCAGACTTATCGCATCCCTGCCTATGCCTCTAACATTCCCAGGCCCGGGCTCCCGCACAGGGAGCCTCCCCTTTTTTAAATAATCCTCACCCAAGGATATTTTTCCCATTGATTTTTTTTTTTTTTTTTTTTTAGAGAGAGAGTGGAGTGGAGGTCGGAGGGAGGGAGGGAGGGAGAGAGAGAGAAACATCAATGTGGGAGAGACACACGATTGGTTGCCTCTGCTCCGGCCCCTCTCGGCTCCTTGGCTTAAGACAGTGGTTCTCAACCTTCTGGCCCTTTAAATACAGTTCCTCATGTTGTGACCCCCAACCATAAAATTATTTCCTTTGCTACTTCATAACTGTAATGTTGCTACTATTATGAATCGTAATGTAAATATCTGATATGCAGGATGGTCTTAGGCGACCCCTGTGAAAGGGTCGTTCGACCGCCAAAGGGGTCGCGACCCACAGGTTGAGAACCGCTGGCTTAAGGGCTCAGGTCCTGCTAGGGTGCTTATACTCACACTTTTCCACCCCTTCGTCTGATGCCGATGGCTCTCCCTGCCCGAGGTCCTGGGAGACAGTTTGTCTTGAGTGTCCTCTCTGCCCTCCGAAGGCCAGAGCTCTGTGTTGGGGCAGGAGACACGAGTCCCAAACCTTAATTCTGCTGGACCTTCAGTCCAGGCTTGAAGTTAGGGGTGACCTTCTCCACCCTCGGCTTGAGCTGTGGGCAGAGCCCTTTCCCTGGGTGTGGAGTGGCTCCAGGCACAGGGATGGGGAGTTCGGGGCAGCTGCCGTGGGTCCTCCCAGCATGAGTTCACCCGACCCCTTTCCCTCCGCTTTGCTGAGACCCCTCGGCAGGAATCCGGCTGGTTCAGAACCACCTTCCTGTCTGGTTGTGACATCTGGTCCCTGGGGGCATCATGGGGTGTGGGCCTGCAACATGCAGGGGCAGGTGGCTATGGGGGTCCCCCCCAGGAGAGACCCACCTTCTTGGGAAAATGGTTTCATCATCAGCCTGTCCCTTCAAGCCCCTGCCTGGACCTGTGGAACCTGCTGGACCAGAGCAAGATGGATGGAGGCACATGGAGATAGGTGGGGGCTGGGGTTTAGGAGGGACTGGCTGTTTCTCCACCTCCTGCTGATCTGGCTTCCAGTTAGCAGTGGTGTGGCTCTAGGGGTGCCCTCCCCATGCTGGAATGCCAGGAGATGCACCCCCACCTTCTCTATTATTCCTTGGAGTAGGTGTGGCCCCTCCCCTTCTGTCCTCCTGAATCAGAAGTTGAGGGGTCACCTTCTCCCCAAGGCCAGGCTCTTGAGGCCTGTTTCTCACTTCCCCAGAGACCCCACCCTGCAGAGGGTCCCCTCACCTTCTGGAGCCTTTCTCTCAACCTATAAATGGCACCCTACCCCTTCCATCTGAAAGAACCCCTCAGACCCTTTTGCTCCTCTCCCCTCAGGCCTAAACTGACGGGTGTGGTCTCCATTTCTCCCCAGCGTCTCCCCCAGGCCATCTCCTGTGCCCTGCCCTCACCTCTGATTCAGTCCCTAACCGTCCCAGTGACCTCTTTTTTGCTAAACCCAATGGCTGCTTTTTAGATCTCATCTTGACCTTCTTTTCCTTGACCTCAGGTCACCTTTGGATGCCACCGACATGCCTGACTTCCCGATACATTTCCACCTGCCTTTCTCAACATTCTTCTGGTTTTCTTCCTACCTGCCTGCCTGCCTGTGCCTTCTCACTCTCAGATGTCTCTCTGCCCCCCAAATGTGGTGCCGCAGCCCTGGCCCCATCAGCCCCAGGCCAGCTCTCCCTCTGCTGTGCCCTGGATTTGAGACCCCTGCTTCTTCATTGTTTGTCCGAGTCCTTCCTCCTAAACTTCACGCTCAAATATCCAGCTACTTCCTGACCTCAACTCCCTGATGCCCCAGGGCACCTTACCCTATCATGTCCCAAACTGAAGTTCTTATGTCCCCACCAGCATCCCTTCCCTTCCCAGCCACATCACTCACACCGGAAGCCCGGGCTTGGAGCAGGAGTGGCGCCCTCTGTTCTCTCCACGTCCACGCACTCTCCCCAAAGCTCTGAGTCCTTCTTGCCCTTCGCTCTCCCGCTGTCCCATCACCCCTCCCCACGTCCCCACCTGGGACTAGTGAGGTGGCTGGCCATCTGGTTTCCCCTCCCATGCCACTCCCTTCCGGCTTCTGAAGGATGTCCCTGAAACACGGAGCTGATAACCTTCAGCTCTTTCTCACGTGTACATCCCCCTCCTGGGCCCTCATCTCCCGTCTGTAAAATGGGGCTGGTAGCACCCACCTGGGAGGGCAGGGCAAGCTGGTATAAGCAGCATGCCCGGGAAAAGGGCCTGACACTTGGTAGATCTCAAGTGGCACTTGCATAGCCTACTTCCATATTTCAAACAAATAAACAGACTCAAGGGGGGCATGACCTAACCCAGGTCACCTGGTGGTTGGCAGCCCAGCTGGGATGCCAGGCACTCCTGCTGGCTCTTGGTCTTGGCGCTCTCTCTGCACCCCTCCCCCACTGCTGCAGTGTGAAGCCAGTCAGGCCCCTGTGCTCTGGACCTCTGGGTGAATTTGTGCCCCTGTATCAATGCAAAGGCCGCAGCAGGAGGGCTCCAGTGCCCGTTGTGGGCCCAGAAGAAGCTTGCGTATGTCTCTGCATTTCAGCTGCTCCCACCCAGGCAGCCCGGCCAGCCTGCCCCGCTGGGATGAGCCGGAGCCACACTCTCCTGACCCCAGTCATCTGGTCCAGCCTGGAATGGGGTTGGGACCATCTTGCGCACTCCTTTGGAACCCTCTCCATCTTGACCTTTGTCCCTAGCATTTTGGGGTTCTGAGATGAGGCCAATGGAGGCGGCGTTTGCCTCACAGGATTCCGGGGCTCAACAGCTGGGGCTGGCTTTGCCCCAGTTTGCTGTGTGTCGTTGGCCTCTCATGGTATGTCCTGCGGGCTCCCTCTCTCACATATGGATGTTGTTTGCTCTGCCAGAATCAGGAGGGCTTTGGGGAGCGGTTTTGGGAGGGCGGCGGGCCCTGGCTAACTGGGCCTTTGCCGTGTCCGTGTCTCTCTAGAGTGTGGATCATCATGATGAAGCAAGCGAGTCGGAGATGAGAAGGTCCTCCAACCTGTGTGTCATCGAGAATGGGCACCAGCCAGGGGCAGGTAGGGGCCGGCTGCAGAGGATGGGTAGCTCTGGGGTCAGGGCCTTGGCAGCCATGCATCTGTGCCAGGTCCCCCCTTGGCTGGGTGGGGGGACTTGAGCATAATCCCTGACACATGGAGAGGCTGCCAGGAGAGCAGCCTCATCCAGAGAGAAGGAGATGTCAACACAGAGGGAAATGGGAGATCCTGGGAGGGGTGAGCTCTCCTGTTTCTGGAGGAATGCAAGCGGGGGCTGAGGGATTGTCCAGGCCCAAGCAGGGTAGAGAGTGGACGGACAGGCCATCTAGTGTTTATTGACCTGGCTGTGAGGGGCAGTTGGACCCAATGTCAGCTCTGGTTGGAGCAGTGAAAAATCCCATTAGAGGAGGTCAGGGAGGCTGAAGTGGTCAGGGAGGCCTTCTTGGAGGAGGTGGGGAGAAGGTTCAGGGAGCCTGATGCCCCAGTGGATGCCTGGCTGACACTACCACCTCCCTCTTGTCACATGTTGCAGGTCCAGGTGATGGACCCCCGGAGGCCACCCAGACCTTCCGGGCACCAGAGCCCCCCAAGCCTCGCCCTATGAGCCTCTCCTTGGGGCTGCCGCACCAGCCAGTCACGGCCGTCATGCGGGTCTCCGAGAGGTTCTCTGGAGAGACTTCAGCCACAGCTCTCTCGCCCACGTCTGCTGCCATCCTGGGGGGCCTCAGCTCGAGCCCCAGTGAGGCCACCACACCCTGGACTCTAAGTCCCAGTGGTAGGAGCAGGGGAGACCCCAACTCTGGTCTGGGAGGGTGGGCAGGGACTGGGGGTTGTTTAGCCACAGACTCAGAAAATCTGGGGTCAAGCCCCAGCTCCCCCGCCTGTCACGCCCTTCTTTAGCCCGTCCGCACCCTCCATCCTTCCCAGAATGCTCTCCCAGAGCGGCCATAAAGCAGCAGCGTCCTTGGCAGGTGATAACTGTGGCTTTTATTACAGGTCGAGGCTGTGGTTAGAAGGGAGCCTTTTGCCCTGCACACTTTGGCATAGTCCCCTCCTGGCCTGACTTGGGTCTGTGGTCAGGCCTCGGTGGTGGACAAGGGGTGGACCACATGGGCCTCCCCAGTGAGGGTTCGCTGGATGCATAGCACGGGAGGCCCTGGGCCCTGTGCTCTCAAAAGCAGGTGGGAACACTTTACAAGACCTTTCATGTCATTGCTCTATGTTCCCAACCTCCTTTCTTCACAACTGTTGGCTGAGGTGGGGCCCGCTTAGCTCAGGGGTCTTACGTGTCCACGGAGCGACGCTGGGTAAACAGTGCAGGGCCGGGTCAGATGAGGGAGGCAGGCGGGGGCTGGCCCTCCATGAGACCAGGGTTTGTTGTTTCTCTACCTCCCTTTGTCCTGCAGAGAAGAATTCTTCTCTCCCACGGTCCTTGGGCTCTGGCTATGGGGCAGTGACAGCAGGCAGGAGCAATGACAGGTGAGTTGGGGCCCGTGTTCCTGGTGGTGGTGGTGGTGGTGGGGGTCATTGCCCCCTTGGTGTCATCTGGGCTTGGCCTTGGACCCAGGGTGCCCAGGCCACCTGCAGGGAGCTCCCTGTGCTGACTCCAGGGGAAGGCACCCTCCTGGGCTTGTGGCCTTCAGAGAACTGAGGCAGCAGGGATGCGGGGTAGGATCAGAGCAGGGAAAGTGAGGCAGTGGTGTTAGGTGGAGAGTTTTGTTTAGAGAAATAGGGCTGCAGGCTGGTTTTTCTATGGACCCTTCAAGACAAGTCTGTTGAAAGGTGGGAGGGGTGTCTCCATTCCCCTGGAGGAAGGAGGGTAGAAGGATCTCCACTCTCCTCTTTATCCATCCAGCCTGGCCAGGGTCCCTCAGAGCCAGCTGCTGCCTGCCCCTGGCCTGGGAAGGTACCCGGAGAGGCCATAGGCTGTGGTACAGGCCTCCTCCTGCCTGCCCTGCGGGTGTCCCCGTGTTCCCCCAGGCCAGCTGGACTGTGATTGGAGATGGGGCTGGGGGACTGGCTTGGCTTTCCTTTTTCTTTTAATAATAAAAGAATTGTGACTTTCTGGCAAACTGTTCCAGGGGGAGGACAAAAGGGGGTCTTATCTAGTGGCGGTGGAGGAGGGGAATCTAGTTCTGGTGGGACCGGTTCTGGTCACACCTCCTGCCCGAAAGGGTGTCCCCTGCCTGCCTTGGGCATTGACACCCTCACCCAGTGAGGGGCCCTTCTCACTCCTGCTTCAGACAGCAGCTCAGTTTGGAAAACCTGCCTAACCGGTCAGGGCCTGGAGCAGGTGGCGCTTTCTTCCTCCGCCTGCCACCAAGCCCCCATTTCTGCCTCATCTCACACTCAGTGGGAGGAGGGGCCCGGGCCTGGGTGAGTGGGTGATGGCTGGTGATGGGAGCTAGTGATTGTGTGAGGTGGTGATGACTCGTGGTTCTCTCCTCAGCCCCCCTCTGGTGACGCCGCCCCAGTCGCCCCCATCCCCGCAGCCGCCAGCCACCACTCAGGCCCATCGCCGGGAGCTGGTGAGGTCGCAGACGCTGCCCCGGACCTCCAGTGCGCAGGCCCGGAAGGCTTTGTTTGAGAAGTGGGAGCAAGACACAGTGGGCAAGTACGGACACTAGTCCTCAGATCAGGCTGGGCCCCCAGAGTAGGCCCAGACCCCGCCTGGGCTCCACAAGGCACAGGCAGGACTGCTGGCCCTGAGCTGTTCCCTGGGGTCCTTCCCTAAGGTGTGACCTCTTGGGTGAGACACAAGGTCAGGGCCCGGCCACAGGTGGGCCGGGAGCCGGGCAAGGCCTGATGAGAGTCCTCCTCTCTGTCCAGTTCCCGGGGGGTGGGGTGGGGGGCGGGGGCCGGGCTGCCCTCACACCCAAGTTCCTTGTGAGTCGTAGTCCCTGTGGTTTCTGGGAGAGACCAGAAGGCCAGGAGGGCAGTCCATTGGGATTCCCAGCAGGAACTGGGAGGTGACACCCAGGACCCAAGCAGCCACCGGTCTGCCGTCTCGAACCCTCCCTTTAGAGACGGGACCCACCCTTGCACTTACCCGGCCCTCCTGTCAGTGCGGGGTGGTGACACCTGCTACTCGCAGGGGGCAGCCCCGGCCTGTGATGACCACAGGACCCCAGTGCTGGCTCCCGAGGCTCCGACTCTAGTGAGGGAGACAGACCCAGGGGGTGTCCCCAGGGCCCAGACAACCCCATCTCGGCTGTTAGCGGGTGTCCTTGGGGCCCAGAAGAGGAAACCATCCTTCTAGGTTAGGAAAGAGCCATCAGCACGGATGGCCTCAGAGGGAGGCTTAGAAGGAGGGGTTCCCAGGGGCACCTGGAGGCTGGAAGGGGGGATGGTCCTCCCAGATACCATCAAGGGCGGCTGTGTAGCTGGTACGCAGGGCTCACGCCTGGACACGGGGGTGAGGGAGGCTGTGTACTGACAGAGCGCCTCCCTGGGTGAGCAGAGCTGGTGGGGCCACCTTCCCGGCGAAGTGGGGTGGCTGGGGACTCCCCTGCTTCCAGTGGAAATGATGGCCCCCACGGCAGGCCTGCACTCTCTCCACAGGGGCAAAGGCGAGGCCCGGGCCAAGCTGAAGCGGTCCCAGAGCTTCGGGGTGGCCAGCGCCAGTAGCATCAAGCAGATCCTGCTCGAGTGGTGTCGCAACAAGACTCTCGGCTACCAGGTGAGCCCAGGTCCCACCCTGGCCCCTGGGCCCCCGGCCAGGGGCTTGACTAAGCATCATCCCTTGCTTTTGTTTTCCTGGCCAGGGTAATACCCTGGGGGGGGGGGGCAGGGTGGGGTGGGGGTAGGAGCTAGAGAAATTGTGCCTCCCCAGTCAGTCCCTAGCAGATCCCAGGAGTCCTGTGTCTGGACCCATGTAGATTGGTCTAGTGCAGTGATGGCGAACCTATGACACGCGTGTCAGAGGTGACACGCGAACTCATTTTTTTGGTTGATTTTTCTTTGTTAAATGGCATTTAAATATATAAAGTAAATATCAAATATATAAGTCTTTGTTTTACTATGGTTGCAAATATCAAAAAATTTCTATATGTGACATGGCACCAGAGTTAAGTTAGGGTTTTTCAAAATGCTGACACGCTGAGCTCAAAAGGTTCACCATCGCTGGTCTAGTGCCCCTTGTGGCGTGAGGTCCGGTGACTGTAGCTGGTGGCTGTGGCTGAGCTGAGTGGATGCTGGCCCTCGAGCAGGGGCTGGAGAACCTGCCCGTGGGATTGCGTTGGGCAGGGAGCGGAGGTGGGGCCACACCCCCTCACCTGCCGGCATGGCCCTCGCCTTGCTCGCAGCACGTGGACCTGCAGAACTTCTCCTCCAGCTGGAGTGACGGGATGGCCTTCTGCGCCCTAGTGCATTCTTTCTTCCCCGACGCCTTCGACTACAGCGCCCTGAGCCCCACGCAGCGGCAGAAGAACTTCGAGCTGGCCTTCACCATGGCCGAGTGAGTACATGGCAGTGCCACTGGCTCACAGCCTGGCCCAGTCCCGGAGCCCCGCCACTGCATGGGTGGAGCACAGGGGCCGGCAGAATACGGGGCAGCCCACGCAGAGCCGAGGACCTTGAGGCCTTCCAATCTGCTCTCCCCTGGATAGATGGGGAGGCTGAGTCCTGGAGGTGGGGATCTGCCTGGGCCCCCCAGCACTTGGTCTTGGAGCCGGGCTCTCTCCTTGGTGCATCTGCCCTTTTTGCTGGGTGGCTGGCCTCTGGCGGACAGTTGGGGAGACGGGCATGATGGGCAATGGAATGACGCTGGCAGAGCACTGAGACTGCCCTCGAGGGGCTGGTGGAAAGATGCAGCTGCCTGGGCGAGCCACAGCTGTGATTGCTCAGCAGGAAATTCAGTGATATCTGCCGGGGGGACATTTAAAAAACTTCTCCAATAAGTAGATGTTGCTTCCCTACACATTATTCTAGTGTCTCATAGAACACTGTCTACCTTCTCCCTACCCACTTACAGGGAGAAGGGGGGGCGGGGGGCAGCTCTGGGATCAGGAGGCGCTTGGGAAGCCAGTGGAGGTTTGGTTATTGTCGGAGGGCAGCCCCGCGTCAGGAGCAGGCGAAGCGGGATGCATCTGCCAGGGTTCTGCGGGGGTGCGTGCGCACTGGGTCAGCGAGGGACTCCTCACGAGGTGCGGGCGGGAGTGAGGGATGGGGCCAGGTGCCAGGCAGCGTCCTTGGCTAGTCAGCCTGAAGTGATGGGAACCGGGGAGCAGAGCCGTGCAGAGGGCTGGCTGAGAGGAGCTGCGCTTGGGGCAGTGGCTCTGACCAGCTCACAGTGACCTGGCCGGGCGGGAGCTGGGGGGATGGATCCTCTGCCCTCGCTCTCCTCCTGCCCTCCATGCCAGGGCTTCTTCCTGGCTGAGCACAGGCAGAGCGCAGGGCAGCCATTGCTGCCTCCATTGAGGCCCCAGAGCAGCACCAGGCACAGATGAGCGTGTTCAGGGCCGCCTGATGCTAAGCCTGGTGGCCTTAAGGGGAGGAAGCCCTCCCAAAGCGCGGTTTCCCGGAGGGAACATTCTCATTGCCTCCTGCCCAGCCGCCCAGCTGCCCACCTGCCTTTGTGCCGGTGGCTTAAGCCTTTGCTTTGTGGTCTGTGTCGAAGGCCCATGTCTAGGAGGTGCTCTCCTGTGCTTGTCGAGTTGGAGGAGCCCTCACCCCAAGGCCTCCTCACTCCATTCCCTGCCTACCCTTCCGGCCCCCGCACCCACCGGAGCCTGGCCAGGGAAGGAGTGGGAGCCAGCAGGTGACGGGACTTGCATTTGGACCCAAAGGGTTCGCCTCGAGCGGAGGCAGCGGCCCCTCTCCGAGCAGCAGCTCTTGCTCTGGGGGCCGAATGGAGACCTGGCTCCCTGCTCCTGGCCCGAGTTGTTGGAACATGAGTATTGCCCCTGTTGTGTTGTCTCGGATGACGCGCTTGGACTCTTGGCCCCCTCGGGGTCATAAGAACTCCTTGTATACTTTAAAAGCCTTCTCTTTCTTGGCTGCTTGGGATTAGCTGTCATCCTAATTGCAGAAACAGCTTCGGATGGAGTGTGTTATGCAACTGGATCCAGACCACGGTGAAGTAGAGCCAAGTGCATGAGGCTGGGGAGGGGTGCCTCCACAGGATGAGGCCCAGCTGCCTGAAGCCCAGCAACGGGACCGTCAGAAATCGGACTGTCAGAGTCTGCAGGGCCGGGTCTCTGGCGTGGGCGCCCCGGGACCCACCCCAGCTGGGTGAGGCCACACCCGGCTTACGGAGTTCTCCGTCAAGTCCAGGGGGCCAGGCTCATGCCCTGGCTGCCTTGGTTCCCCTCAGCCCTGGGCCTGTGGCAAGGAGAGGGAGGCCCTGGGCCATGGCGGGGGTGGCCCTGCACCCCGGCTCGCAGGGAGCACATCTTCCCTTGGCAGCCAGAGCCGGAGCGCTTGGTGGCTCTGCTTCCCCAGCATGAGGTTTGAGCGGGGAGCCTCCAGACTCCAAACAGATGTTTCTGCTGTCCCAGCCTGGGGAGCAGTGGCGGAGGCTGCTCCAGGCTTTGCCTCCCTCCTCCCCAGAGCAAACGGCGGGGGTAAGAAACTTGGCCCTGCCTCCCTGCAGCCCAGCCTGTTCCTGGCTGGGGACGGGAGGATGGTCTGCCAGGCCCCTGAAATGCATTCTTGCTTTTCTGCTGACTCGAGGGGGCCAGCATGTCTGTGTGGGGAGCTTGCTCAGAGTCTGGGAAGGTGCCTCCCCTCATGAGTCATCCAGGAGGTTATCTCGAAGGTACTTACTGCAGAGGGCTTGGGAGGTGGGCCTGGCTGTCCGAGGCGCTGGGGGGGACAGCAGCTTGGTCACCCCGTTTCCTGGCTGGTTAGAGGAGATGGCAAGAAAGCAGCGGCACCTGCTCGAAGATCCCATCTACCAGCGTCTTACCCCGTGTTCCTGAGGTCGGACACCCAAAGCCAAGCAGACGTGCGGGGCTGCTGGAGGCCGCCAAGAGCCGTGCAGGCAGTGGGACGGAGCTAAGAAAGGCCGTTGAGGAGCAGGCAGCGTGGGGGGAGAGGAGCCTGGGCTCTGAGGAAGTTACAGGCTTTGGAGAAGGGCAAAGAGGACAGGAATGGGGCCTCCCGACATTGGGTCCACCTCACATCAGGAAGGAAAAGTTTCCAGATCCTTCTGTGAGCAAGTTCCTTAAAAGCGCAGAGATGCATCCAGCTGGTGTGGCTCAGTGGCTGAGTGTCGACCTATGAACCACAAGGTCAAGGTTCGATTCCTGGTCAGGGCACATGCCCGGGTCGTGGGCGCGATCCCCCGTAGGGAGTGTGCAGGAGGCAGCCCATCGATGGTTCTCTCTCAGCATTGATCTTTCTATCTCTCTCTCCCTCTCCCTTCTCTGAAATCAATAAAAAAAATATATATTTAAAAAGCACAGAAATGCATCAGGGCCTGCAGAGTAAAAGTGACTTATGCTTCTCCCCCCCCTCACCCTCCCCCCCCCCAATAATTTACAGTCCCAGAGATTCCTCGTGGCCTAATCTGTGTGAACGGATGCGGTGTTGACAGCAAGATGAGCTCTTTCTGTCGGACAGGTGTTCAGGACTTGGAAAGCGGAGGGCCAGCCCCTTTTATGGGTACTTGACCCTCTGCACCCTTTCCCCCTCATCTCCCATGGAGCCAGACGTGCGGCCCGAGGCTCCCACTTGCCCTGCTCGGAATGTGCCCCGCTCTCGGGTTACTCGGAGCAGAAGGGGCTTCCAGGCTATTTGTAGTGTCCATGTGTCTCTGCCTAAAACCAGATAGGAGGCTGCAGCCCGAGCTCTGGCATCCTGGTCTTAGAGAAGCTTAAATAAGTAAAAATAACCCCTGCAGGCCCTCCCCCACCTCCCTCACGGGCCAGCCCTGCGGTGGCTGAAGACCACGATGGACTGGAGCAGGAGAAAGCCCTGCCATAAACCTCTTCTAACCCCGGCCGAGGTGGGGCTCGGTAAATGCATTTCACACGGCTGGTACCCAGATGTTATCCCTGGTTCTTGCTGTGCGGGGACATTGGGATGATTTGTATTTTCTCCTTTGGACTGTTCCATGTTGTTTACATTAGTTAAAACAAGTTTGTATCATTTATGCAAAATTTAAATTTTATTTAAAAGGCAGTTAAGGCCTCTAATATTTGAGGCCTTAAAATTAAACATGTTTTAAAATATATTTTATTGATTTTTTACAGAGAGGAAGGGAGAGGGATAGAAACATCGAGGGGAGAGAAACATCGATCAGCTGCCTCCTGCACGCCCCCTGCTGGGGATGTGCCCGCAACCAAGGTACATGCCCTTGATCGGAATCAAACCTGGGACCCTTCAGTCCGCAGGCCGACGCTCTATCCACTGAGCCAAACCAGTTAGGACGAGCCGTAAACATTTTTGTAAAAGTTGCCCATCATCACCTTTCTCATCTCCTGTCTCATAAACTGTGTCCTCAGCTTCGGGCAATCTCGTCATTACTATTGTGATGGGTCAGTTGGGGTGGGGGCCCGATGGATGTGGCCCAGTCCCCTCGTTGTTTGCTGGGGAAGCCAGCACCGTGCCCACCGCTTCCTGCCTGGGTAAGAGAGGGTATAGCCAATGGTGAGGCCTTAGCGCCAGTCCTGCCTGCCACCCTGATTTCAAAGACTCGCTGCCTGGGCAGGGATGTCATTGCTCTGAGGGTCAGTGCCACCTCTAGGATAGAAAAGAGACCAGCTCGCCCTCTCCGCACAGGTTGGACGACACCTGGGGTGTGCTAGCAGTTCTGGATGTGCTCCATGAGGGGACAAAAAATCAGAAAAGCTCAACAGACAGGGCCCAGTACCCTTTGGGAGCAGTGAAGGCACCACAATATTTAGTTTGCGGGAAAGACATGGATATGAAAATTGTCTTCCAACAGGGCTCCTTTGTGGGGGGAAAATTTTTAACCTGAGAATAGCCTGTGGGAACAATAGGTGTAAAGAGTCAAGAAGGGGAAGAGTGCCCAGCCAGTGTGGCTCAGTGGTTGAGCAGCGACCTATGACCCAGGAGGTCGCGGTTTGATTGTCCATCAGGGCACATGTCCAGGTTGCGGGCTCGATCCCCAGTGTGGGGCGTGCAGGAGGCAGCCAATCAGTGATTCTCTCTCATCATTGATATTTCTACCTCCCTCTCCCTTCCTCTCCGAAATCAGTAAAAATATATCTGAGGAAAAAAAGGGGGGAAAGAGTATGAGAAACTAAGGGAAACCTCTCATGGCAGTGCCACCTGTAGAGGGATCTGCACTGTCCTCCGAGGATTCCAGGGCCCCTTCCCTGGACCTGGCGGTGGGCGGGCCAGGCAGGGCCTTCAGAGGGACGGTTGGTGCTTCTGATGGGGGTGTTTGGAGGATGGTATTTCAGTTCTCATCCACGGCCGAGGTCCCGGGTTCTAATGCTGCCCACATTTAATAGGGGGCTGCTGAGGCCGCGCTGTTGGTGGTGATCATGCCCTGGGCACACAGGCGGAGTCCGCTCACACACACCCGAGGTCCTCTGGCAGCAGCCCCAGGAGGGAGGGAGGAGGGGAGGTGCTCTCCTGGGCTGCAGGTGAGGAGGAGGGCGCCAGATGCTACACGATAGCTCAGGAAGGTGAACTCAGGTCCCCGGAGAACCCTCAGGAGAACTCCGATTTTCAGACCTTGACCGTGGACAAAGCACCTTTGCATGCCTGCCCTTGTCAGAGCGCCGACTTTCCTGACACCGAGCCCTGTCTGGCCCGACCTGGGGAGCAAGGGTGCCCACTCATTGGGCCAAACCACTCGCCACCCCACAAAGCTGCTGGATTCTCTTACAGGCTGCCCGCTCCAAACCGAGGGGGGGAGGCGGCAATGGGATCTGGGACAGTTGTCTCCATTTCGCCTTGACATTTGGTTTCTGATAGGAGGCCTGGCGTCGGGCCAGCACCACGAAGCAGGGCCCTGTGCTAATGTCATGGGCCTTGTCTCTGGAGCACGCGAGCCCAGGGTCGGTGGGGACTAGTAGGAAGTGCTGCGTGAGCCACGGGAACGGGGTCACAGCTCTGGGGTACAAGGCACATGAAGACACACACAACCTCCCAAAAAGGAACAGGCCCGGGGGGAGACCACTGGGAGGGGGAGCAGAGGCAGGAGGGTGATTTTCTGCTGTTTCTTGAGCTCTTTCCATGTGCCAGACACTGTTCCATCTTGTTTGCATGGATTAGCTCACTAATCCTTACACCACCCTGTGAAGTGGCTGTTATTCCAGATGGGGAAACTGAGGCTCGGAGCATTTAAGCCTCTTGCCCCACGTCTGATGGCTAGAAAGGACAGAGGTGGGATGGGAACCCTGACAGCCGTGCACTTAGTGGTGTGGGTGAGAAAGACCGGGGACCCCTGGGACTGCAGAAGGGCACACAGATGTTGAAGGAAGGACACTGATGACTGGACCAAGTGCAGTTGTCTTTGCCCTTTTGGGTCTGCCTGGTGCCGCCGGGCCAGCCTCAGCCCCGGGGAGGCGTCGCTCGGCATCGCAGAGGATATCATTTAAAGACTCAGTGCTGAGGTGCGCAGTGCGACGTCCCTGATCTATGGGTTCTCACTGCCCTACCTCCATGGAGCCGAGGCCTTCAGCCGCCTCTCCGCTGGGATGGCGGAGGGAACAGCTTCCGTTACATCCAGCGAAAGGCGCCAGTTCCCACACGCATCTGTGCCAGTGGCCAAAATTAAACCAGTGTCTCCCATTGCACGAGGCACAGGGCCTGGGGGGAGGGGAGTCAAGGTGATTTTAGGCAATGTTTTAAACTTGGAGTGATAACCCATCAGTAGGTGGTAAACTCAATGCAGTGGCTCATAACCAGCATTAAAAAAAAAGAGGCGGGGGAGAAATAAAGATGAAATATAGAGAAAATATGGGTAGTAGGGTGTTTTTGTGAAATGTTATTTCCACATATATGTGTGTGCAGAATCATGATGAAAAATCTCTATCTAACCATGGATCACGGTAAGAAAAAGTTTAAAATCGCTGTTTCAGGAGGCACAGGGGTGAATTTGTTTTTACTTTATTCTTTCGACAGCAGGTCCTTGAATAATGTTTCATTCAACGTCGTTTGGTTATAACGTTGATGAGATGGTGTAAAGCAAGCATGTCAAACTCGCGGCCAGTGGGCCTCGCATGCAGCCCGTTGAGTTTGACATGCCTGGGTAGGGACTCTAGTTTATAGCAGTTAGCCTTTGGTAAAATTGGTTTCGTTGTACATCCTTTTGCTAAAGTTGCAGAGCCTATCTGCATGGTTAAATAAGGACGTTCCCTGCATTTATTTTTATAGTTTATGCTGATTTTCCATATACTACTGGGATACAGTGAATTTTTAAAGTTAAATTTAGTGAAATTTAATTTGACTGGAAATTGATGTAAGTCTACTTAAATGAAAATCTGAGTTGCGTGGGTGCTTCCCATATGTTGGAGTTTGGTAAACGCTGCGTTAGACGAAGTGACAGCACAGGTTCTCCTGAGGGCGTTGGAATTCTCTTCTGGGGGGGCGTGTGTTGGGGGTGGCGCTTGGGAGCCTCCAGCTCCAGGCTGAGTTCCCCTCTCCTGCGGGGCTGACCACCAGGTGCTGGCCCATGTCGAGGACCGAGGACCTGCGTTCTGATGGGGCTTCTGTGTTTTAGGAACCTGGCCAACTGCGAGCGCCTGATCGAGGTGGAGGATATGATGGTGATGGGCCGCAAGCCGGACCCCATGTGTGTCTTCACTTACGTCCAGTCGCTGTACAACCACCTGCGTCGCTTTGAATGAAGCCCCGTGGGCCTGGAGCACCGCATCGCAACCCCAGGAGGAGCCCACGGGGCGCTTACGCCCCCGGAGCCGGGGCAGGCGAGAAGCCGCGTCCTGGTGTGGGCGCTGCGTGCTCCGTGGTGTGTGACCGCGCCCGTCCGCCCAGCTGTGTTACTGATTAAAGCGCCCTGAGCCTGCTCCGACTGCGTTGATCACAGCCAGGGGCTTGAAGGAAAAGGGAAAATTACCAGAGAAAGAGAAATTGGTGCTAAGTAATTATCTTCCTTAAAAAAAAAAAAATGCTTGTCTGTAGATGCCCGAATGCTAAATCACAAGTTTCCCTCTGGTGAGTCTGATCCATTGGATTCACAGGGTTACATTGATTACCAAGTGTTTTTTTTTTTTTAATCAAAATACCCAGAGTTTTTTTACTTCCTCACACTATTGTAGTTTCCTTTCCTCCCTCCCTCCCTCTGGGCCAAGGCCAGGAAACAGAGGGGCCGTTTAATCAGCAGCCTGACAAAGAAGTCCGAAGTCTTGGGAAGAAAGAGTTTACTCACTCCCAGGTCCTGGGCTACAGATGACCTTCGAGTCACCTTGGCTCTCCGGGGGAGATGGGAGGGCTCTCGCCTGGTCCCAGAGGCTCCGGTCCTTCCCGGGAGGCCCCACAAGTGTTTGGCTAAGAATAGGCCGTCCTGCAGTTAACACTTTGGGGATGGACAGGCCCTTGGTGTAGAGAGGTAGTTTGTACTCACAGCTTTTTTTTAGAGGATTTGCTGCAGATATTTATAAAAAGTAACTCCATCTGTACCATTGACCGTTTGTACATAAAAGATGTGTCGAACTTCCCTTGGGGTTTGTTCTTTCTTTTGGGAGATGTGGGGCCCATGACTAGGCGGTTCTACTGACATGCCCCCTTTACTGTTTCCGTATCTGAATCACTCGCCGAAAGGTTGAAAGTCACATTTGCTCATCTCAGCCGTGGAAGGAGCATGGGCAGAGAGCGCCCCTTGTGGATCCGTGTTGGCTGACAAGCAGGGGTCCACCACAGTAGGTTCTGGGTGGACCCACCAGCGAAGGAAGCCCATCCAGGAATGCTGGGCTTATTTTCACAGCTGTTTGGTGGCAGGCTTTTTAAATTTAAGAAAAATATTTTTATTGATTTCAGAGAGGAAGGGAGAGGGAGAGAGAGAGAGAGAGAGAGAGAGAGAGAAGAGAGAGAGGAACATCAGTGATGAGAATCATTGATCAGCTGCCTCCTGCACAACTCCCACTGGGGATCGAGCCTGCAACCCGGGCATGTGCCCTGACCAGGAATGGAACCCTGAGCTCTTGGTTCATAGGTCAACGCACAACCACTGAGCCACACCGGCCGGGCCGTGGTAGGCTCTTAATAGAACATCTATTGATTCTTTAAAACCACAGCCATTAGCTTGCTCTTATTCAAGAACCATTTTCTACTTGGGTTGGGTTTTAACTTCTTTTTAAGGAACGAATATGTGTCTTTAGCTCAGACAATGGGCTCCAAACACCACACCTGTACGCCTGCTCAGAGTCACGTGGGTGTCTACTATGTTGTGTATTGGAACAGAGCTCTTTTGGGGTGGCAGGAGGATCAGGGCGGAGCTTGCCCTGTGGGTGAACCATGGCTCAGCAGTCTTGTTCAATCCTTTGGATGCTCCCACAATGGGGACCACTCCCTTTCCAGCTCTCATCTCCGGAGGCTCAAGAGGGCAATTCCTATTAGCGAAGACCCAGTGCCTGGTCCTGTCATGCTGAAGCTTAGGGTTTCAGGCCCAAAGCCAGTTTGGGAACACGAGGGTTCTATAAAAAGCCCGCGTATGTTACCGAGTACTCACACATGTTACATGCAGCTCTCCCGAATTGCAGACATGGCCTTGCACCTCCGCACATAAAGTGGAGCAGGTCCTGCCAGAATAAGGAACGATTTCTCTTAAACTTGAGGGATCGTGTCCCTCATGTCTCACAATCAGAATAATACAGACTTGATATTTTAAAAGTAGTTTCTGCAAGGTTGTTGTCTGTGGCCTTGGGGGAGGGCTCAGATTTGATGGGCTTTAAACTTGATTACCTCTAGGACAAAGCCTGCGGGGCGGGTTCCAAGCCACAGGGGAGAAGTGCAGGAAGGCCACATGATCTCAAGATGTTTGGAAACCACTGTATTAGCTCACAGTTACACGCAGGTTCCCATTGGTGAAATTCGATTTCAGGTTGCCTTCTACCATGGTATAAACGCTTTCACATCTTTCCCCCCCTCTCCTGAGAGAATCATTTCTCAGAGCTGCTTGTAAGATTCTTCTGCTTTTTCCAGATACATTTCTTCACCTGGATTTTGTTAAAACTTATTAAATCTGCCCAAATTGGCTTGTGTGTTTCCCTGCAGTGAACGTTTCACCAGAGCCAAGAGGGGTTTTAGCCTTTCTGACGGCTGATGGCTATTTCTCAAGGCAAGCGAGAGCTTAGAGGCGCTTTCTGAATGTGATACAGTGCACGCTGGTTAGTGGAGAACGCACAGGCCAGGTGCTTGGGGAACAATTTGTTAAAGCCAATGAGTTTTGCAAATGTGTTAGATGATGAAAAGCTCTCAGCTTTCCCAGTTGCAGTGGTCAGTGCGCGGTAACCGGAGGAGGCAGGCACGAAAGGCTATTTTCTGCCATCCCGGGTCTGTATGACTCCAGGCACAGGGGTGGCAGGCTAGAAATGCTGATTAAGTGGGGCCATTTCTCAAACGTGACAGGTGGCCAGCTCATGCTGATGAATTGATTCTGCTCGGTGAGATGGCCAACTGGTTTCCTCTTTTTCCCCGTCTCCTAGCTCTGCTCTCATATCTACACGATCGTTGATCATTGGCTTCTGCTGAGTGATAAATGCCTCTGGTATGATTATTATCCATCATCTCTCTTGATTTTAAGATTTGGTGTGGGCCTGCTTTTAGGGCCTTTGATCTCTTATCTCTTGGTTCTTGGACTTGCCTTGATGTCAAACAGCCCTCCTCTCGACACCCCACCTTCATGCCTTGGGCTGACTCAGGGCTGTCACGTAGGCACCCACACTCTCCGGCTGTTTCTTTCCAGGCTCCTTCATGGTCTCCTTTTCCTCTATCCATCACCCTTGTGCTTTCTACCTCTCACACTCTATGGTCTGTCTTCTACATCAGGGGTCCATAACCTAGGCCTGGTGTGGGCTTTGGGACTCTGGATGCCCAAGTCGAGTGTTTTACTCCCCACTTCCCCTCTAAAACGGGCTCCTTCTCCCGTGTCAGCCACCTCAGCAGATGGCAGCGTGGTCCCTGCCTGTTGTCCGTGCTAGACACCTGGGTGTTACCTTGCACCCGGGCACTGCGGCCTTCCTGCAAAGCAAACCCGCTTCCTTTCATGCATTGGGAGCTAGGCATCTGCAAAACCCTGACAATAGAGGGGTTTTAGAGGTGTTTCTTCTATTGAGCGCTGAAGCATCAGAGCTATTGGTTTCCCCCAAGGTTTTATTTTGAAAATTCTCAAATTTACAGAAAAGTTGAAAGAAGAGTTCCGTGAACAGGCTCACTCCTTCGCTCTGGTTGTGAACATTCTGCCACGTGTGCGTCCTGTCTCACTCCTTTTCCTGAGCCGTTTGGAATAAGGTACAGTTCTCATGACACTCACCCCTAAATACTTCAGCAGATATCTCGCACGATATGTTAACATACTGGAGAAAGGGGACCTTCACTCATCTACTGTACAGTCTGTACTTAAATTTCCCTAGTTGTTCCCACATGACTTTTAGGGTCATTAAAAAATGTTAGAAGTCCAGCATCCAATCAGAGTTTACACACATTGCATTTGGTTGTGTGCCTCCCTTATCTTATAGAACCTGGAACAGCCCTCCCCATTGTTTACTGGCTCCTTTTCATTTATTTGCCCGGCTGGTTGCCTTGGAGACTGCCCCCTACTCTGCTTTTGTTTGTCTCCTCCTGAGTAGACTTGAGTGAAACGAGTCTGGCAGGATTTCAGCCCAGGTGACAGATATTTCCACATGCGGGTTCGCCCACTGTTGGCCAGGGGAGATTTTGGTGGGTAAGGGGTGGCCACACACCTCTTTCCGGCACTCTTTCCCCAGGTAATTAGGGTCAGAGACCCCTTGAGTATCCTGTCCCGAAACACCTTTAGGATTATCAATTGATGACTTTCTGCCTGGATCTGTTATTATATCAGGAATCAAAAATGCCGATTTTTAAAATTCTCTTATTTTTCCTTTATTTATTAGTTGGCATTCCTCTATAAAGAAGGCCTTTCCTTCTTCCTATATTCCTTTTGTGAGTATTACTATGGACGCATGGATTCTTTTTTTTAAATTTTTTAATTCATTGTGCTATAATTCCTTATGGTCATTATTCTTTTTGATGCTCAAATTGTCCAAAGTTGATGCAGGTGGAGAAATCAGCTCCTGCCTTTGAGCACTTCCTCACTTTCTGGCACCTTTTACTTTCTTTGCCTTTGACCCGTGCAGGCTACCAGAGCTTTTATTAACGCAAAAGAATGTCACATGGCACAGCAAACCTACTTTTGCCCACCCCTGTATTTATGCATTTCTTCCATACTGCAATACACAGACAACAGTTTCATAATTAAAAAAATAATATTTTTTTTTTAAGAGAGGAAGGGAGACACACACAGAGAAACATCAATGATAAGGGAGAATCATTGATTGTCTGCCTCCTGCACGTCCCCTACTGGGGATCGAGCCTGTAATCCAGCACGTACCCTAACTGGGAATTGAACCATGACCTCCTGACTCATAGGTCGACGCTCAACCACTGAGCTACGCTGGCTGGGCCAGTTTCATGATTTTAAAATTGATGCTACTGCCAATAGCGAACCCACTAAATAAAGTTCAGGATTTCTTTGCAGCCCTCTTTCCTCCTAGAACACATCCTTTCTTTCCCTTTGAAGTTATGTTGTGAATTTGACATATTGTTCATTTGTTTCTATTTATGTTTGATTGAGGGTTTATGTCCATTATTTTATGAGTATGTAAATTCTTTACCTAGTTCAAAAGTCAAAACTATCTAAAGAGGCATACTCCCATCCACAGCCCCCCGTCCTTCCTGCTCACTCCTTCAGTCTCGGGTTCATCCTCCACCCTGTCTGCCTTTCTCTCCTGCTTTTTTACCCTCCTCCCTTCCCCACTTCCTCCCTTCCTTCCTTCCTCCCTTCCTTCCTTCCTTCCTTCCTTCCTTCCACAACATTAAGGAATTACATACCTATGTTTTCATTTTCCTTTTTTCCTTACACAAAAGAGAGCATAGCGTATGCTCGCTATGTACCTTGATTTTGATTTTCATTAACAAGTGAAATTGCTTCATAGAGCTCTCCCTTATCTCTAAAGGATGGCTGCATGGGCCCTGGCCAGGTGCTCAGTGGGTTGGAGCAGTGCCCTCTACACCAAAAGGGTGGGGGTTGGATTCCCTGTCAGGTCACATACCTAGGTTGTGGGTTTGATCCCCAACTGGAGGGTGAACGGGAGGCAACCAATCAATGTCTCTCTCTCTCTCTCTCTAAAAATCAATAAAAAAGAAACAAACATATCCTCAGGTGAGGATTAAAAAAAAAAAAAGGGCTCCATGGACAGGTTGGTTTTTTTCTGCAGTGTCCTGTGTAAGGGCATCTAGATTATTTTCAATATTTTGCTATTGCGAACAGGGCAGCAGTGGGCAGCCTTGGGCATATGCTTGCAGGAGTGTATCTTCAGGGTGCAATCCCAGAAGTGAGTGGCCAGGCTGCAGGGAAAACACCTGTTTTGTCCGATTCCGTAGGGGTCGCGGCGTTGTGCACTCTCACCAGCCACGTGTGAATTACCTGTTCCCCCCCAGTCACCTTTCCCCTAAGCGAGTGCTGTCAGACTTTTGAACTTTTGTCAGTCTCATAGGTGACAGATGGTCTCAGCGTAGCGTCAATGTGTGTTTCCCTTATAAGTGAAGATGAGCGTATTTTCACCCCTACGGGCCATTTGTACATCTTTTCCTATGAACTCTCTGTTCATGTCTTTTGCCCATTTTTCTGTCTTTTATTCCTCTCGATAAAGTGTAAGGGCTCTTTGTATAGGAGGAAGATTTCTGTATTGCTTGATCCCAGTGTTCTGTTTCTGCTCTGCCTTATAACATATCTAGCTCATCTCACATCTCACTTGGATTAGAACAGTTCACTCCTAAAACTGGCTTCTAGGCCTTGACTCTTCGCCCTCTCTCATCCGCTCCCTATACAGTGGGGCCTTGACTTATGAGTGTCCCGACTAACGAGTTTTTTGAGATACCAGCTGTCTCTCGGCAGATTTTTTGCATTGAGTTGATAGAGTAATTTGAGTTAACAAGCTCCTTAACGAGCTCGGTCTCCAAACGAGCTCGGTCTCCAAACGAACGCGTAAGTCAAGGCCCCACTGTACTTCAACCAGAACGATCTTCTTAAATTGTAAATCTCATCATGTCAGCACCTCCATCGAATGGGTCCCCTTGGTCTTCAGGATTAGCAGTTCCTTAACGGAGCATTGGAGACCAGCGAACCTGGCCATGTGCCTCCAGTCCCAACTCTCACCTTTGCCCTGGTCCTCCCCTCTCCCCTCTGCTCCATTGACCTGAATTCCACTTTGTGCTCATAGTTCAGTGCAAACATCACCTCCTCAGGGAGGCCTTTATTGGCGGTGCCCCATCTCTGTTCCCAGAGCGCCATGAACTTACTAGTCCTATCACTCACCACTCTTTTTATCACTAGATCATACGCTCCACAAGGGACCCTGCTGGTCCGCTGGGCCCAACGCATGCCTGACCCGTAGTAGGTTCTCCATTAGTTCTTTTTGAATAGACGGCCCGTATGGCCATGCCCCC
This sequence comes from Myotis yumanensis, assembly GCF_028538775.1. NCBI lineage: Eukaryota > Metazoa > Chordata > Mammalia > Chiroptera > Vespertilionidae > Myotis > Myotis yumanensis. The sequence continues at coordinate 16,020,543 of NW_027223767.1, read as the reverse complement.
AGCGCCAGGTGAATACAGGAGGAACCGGCTGAATGAGTCCGTTGTTCTGGGCTTCGTGGACCCCGACCAAGTTTCTGAAGGTTAAGTGCTTTCAGAATTAATCAGGTGCCACTGCGTTTCTAGCCAGTGGGACATTCTTTGTGGAATTGTTTCAACTCCAGCCCCAGACACGCGGGCAGCCATGGGAGGCAGCCCCGGCGGCGTGTTTGTTCAGAGGTTGGTAAATAAAGCCGAAGGTAACGAACTGTAACCTAGCTTCTCCAGGTTTGACCGGAACCACCACTGGCCGGCAGGCGCAGATCCCAGCCCCCAGAGAGCAGCGTCGCTGCCGGGATGAAGGATAATTAGTGTCACAGGGACACCACCGGTCTCCCTCTCTTAGTCATCATCGTCCTGAGATCGGGAAAAAAAGGGAATCAAGTCAGATTAGAGCAGGGAAGTGCCTAGAACCGGCCAGTGACCCCGCGGGAAATCTGTATTCAGTGTGAAAACAGTGCCAGTGCGGGGCCCGGTGAGGGGCCACAGAATGGTCCACAGGGCAGCACCTCCCAGCCACTGAAACCCTGCTTGCCGCGGAGTAGATGGTGGGGTCCTGTCCTGGAGCGGTGAAGCGAACGGGCTTAGCCAGGCTGCAGAACCGGAGCAAACTGCTGCGGCTCGTGAAGGCTTCCTGAGCCGCTTAGTTGTCCACTGTGAGCAACGGGGACGGAGAGGCAGCGTCGTTCTGTCCGTTGGCACTGCCACCCCAGGCGTCAGACAGAGCTTGCACACAGTAGGTGCTCAGCGGGCTCTGCTACCCTGTCCATGGCATGGTCAGCTGCCTCCCTGTTGGCACTGCTCCGCCACCCTGGTCGCCATTGCATCCCACGTTGGCAAATTTGGGGGCTGCCATTTACCAGGCTACATTACCACTTTAACAAGGGCTTCGACATAATCAGATCAGGGTTCTTTGCATAACCCTGATCACCGCCACGGGGTGATCAGCTCTGCTGGCGCTTCCTGGTCTGTGGGGTGAACTGGTCTGCAGCGAGTGTTTCCCTCTGCTCCCGGCTCCAGGTGCGCCGGGCCCACCCCTGATAAGGGCTCGTTTTGAAGAGAAAAACCCCAAGGTTCTGCCCAGAACCGTGCCCCCTGCCCCTCGCGGCAGCTTTCCTCTGGGCCAAGGAATTTCATTCCAAAGGTCTGTTTGTTTCTTCCTGTCACTTTACCCAGCAGGCCACGCTGACCTGAGAGGCGTGACTAAGGGGAATGGAGTGTTTTCAGCCAGGGGCCGCCACAGTCGCTGTATCAAGTATCTGTTAGGACAGTGGATTTCATAACAGGTGTGTTTTTATCCCGGAAACATAATGCACTTAATTTAGAGGGTTGGACTTTCCTTCCAAGGACATTCTCTCTCTCTCCCCGCTGCCCCCACCCCCAGCATCATCTGTAGCAAAACGGGTTAATGGGTTAACGGGTGAGACCATTAAACCATAAGCCAGACCTGTCTTCTAATCGCCACCTTATCTTTTAATGACTATGTGAGCTCACCCGGCCACAGGTTTTCCTCAAACAGGCATCAGCCCCACCCCACCAGTCTGAGAGGGTCAGGGAGGGGGATTAGTGAGAAGATCCGGGACTCGGAAATCTGCAGGGGCCAGTGCTGGGCAGTGCAGTGGGAACCGTGGCCCTGGCTGTGTGCTGTGTGCGCCCTGCGGGTCCCACCACTCTCAGGACCAGAGACGTGAAGGAGAGGCACAAAGTGGAAGGGGGACTGGGTCGGGGCATTTTCTAAAATTGTCCTCGCCATATGGACCGGGTGTTCTTTTTTACACATTTACAACATCAATTTCACTGAAACAGAATTACATCCTTTTAAAATTTACTCCTTTATCAAAGTAATACATGTACGGAGATTAAAAAGTCAAATGGGCCCTGGCCGGGGTGGCTTCGTGGTTAAAGCATCAGCCTGTGCACCGAAAGGTTGCAGGTTCAAGGGCACTTACCCGGGTTGCAGGTTCCATCCCCGGCAACTGGAGTGCATGCAGGGGGCAACCAATCGGTGTGTCGCTCTCACTTTGATGCTTCTCTCTCTCTCTGTCTCTCTTCCATTCTTTCTAAAAATAAAAAAATCAATGGAAAAATATTCTTGGGTAAGAATTAATAATAACAACAAAGTCGAATGGTGCTGGAAGAGACACATCAAAAACACCAGCCCCCTTCCCCTTCCTATCTTGGTCCCTAGGAGGGGCCATCCTTATGGACAAGCTTTGTACTTGTCCCTGTCTTTCTAACTGACACAGTTTTACTCTTCTTTCCTGATTTTCCCTGATTACACTCATTGATTTCCCACCATGGGGGGTGAGAAGTTGGCTCTTCCACCCTGAGGCCCCCACACTTCCTCTCCCTCAACGCCCCCCCAATACGGTCACATCACATTTTTTGGTTAAAGCAGTGGTCAGTGTTTACTGTATTATTACTATGCAAATAGTGTTCGACTGAAAATGTTCCCCGACTGGCTCAGTGGATAGAGCATTGGCTCGCAAACGGAAGGATCCTGGGTTCAATTCCGGTCAAGGGCACATGCCTGGGTTGCGGGCTCGACCCCTGGCCCTGGTTGGGGCGCATGCGGGAGGCAACCAATCGATGTGTCTCTCTCACATGGAAGTTTCTCTCTCTCTGACTCCCCTTCCCTTCCATTCTCTCTCTCTCTCTCTCTCTCTAAAAGAAAAAAAAAAAAAAAAAAAAAAAAGAATCAATGGAAACATATCCTCAGGTGAGGATTAACAACAAAAAATGTTCCCCAACTGAGTCTTATCTTCTTCCCCAAACCTGCTGTGGTGGTTTAAAAACATGTTCGAAAATTCTTTGACTCTCCTTGCATCTAGAGGTGGGGGGAACCTGACCCCCTTCCTACTTGAACACGGCAACTTGATTCCAAGGAGCAGATTGCAGCTGAGGTGAGATTGTGCGGCCTCGGATGCAGGGCCATGAAAGAAGACATGGCTTCCCTCTGTCTTGGGATGTACCCCTGTGGGGCCCTGGGCAGCCGTGTAAGAAGTCTAGCTATTCTGAAGCCACCATGCTGGAGAGATCATGTGGACAGACCGTGGGGGGAGGGAAGGAGGGAGAGAGAGAGTGAGAGAGAGAGAGAGAGAGAGGCAGAGGAACCACAGATGGTCCATCCCTCAGCTCATTGAATCTTCCCAGAACCCTCGCCCCAACCAAGTGAGACGTGCCTAGCTGAGCCCAGTCCACTGCCAGGACCACCGGAGCTAATAACAGTAAATGATTGTTGTTGTTTAGCTCAGCAATAGATAAGGGGAAGACTGCTCTAACTGAGGTCTCCCCATCTCATTTGAGGGCAACTTCCTCCTTCCAGTGCCTTAGACCAGAAAGCTTGGGGCATTCCTGACTCCTCTCTTTCTTTTAAACCTCGCATCCAACATGTCAGGATATACTTTGGCCCTGCCTTCCAAGTCTACTCTCAGTCCCATCACTTCTCACCACTTCCAGTGCTACTCCTCAATCCCCCACCATCTTCCTCTCGGGCCGTCACCGCTGTCTTTCACTGTGGCCGCTGCAAGGGCCTTCTAGCTGCAAGAACATCCTGCTCCTCCCTCCCCACTTCCCCATAGTTTATTCTCAACACATCCACGGAATCACCCTCTGACACGTACGTGTGACCACATCACTCCTCAGCACAGAGCTCTGCAGCAGCTCCCATCTCACTCAGAGTGAGAGCCAGCGTCCCCACACTGGGCCCCGGGCCCTTCCCTCTGGCCCCCCTTCCTCTCTGACCCAGTCTTCTCCCCTCCCAGCGCTGCTCCAGCCCCGCTCTCCTTTCTAGCCCTTGAATGCATTAGGCTCACCTCTACCTTAGGTCCTTTGCGTGAGTTTATTTCCTGGAACTTTTTGTAATCATTATTACAAAAATAATACTTTTCTTCATGTATTTCCTGGAACTAATAATTCATTTTTGTTTTTTATTTTCTCAGCATTCTACATACCAATTGCTAATCTGCCCCCCCACTCGCCCCCAAGTGCTTCCATGTTCTGGATACTATTTTCTACATTCCCCAAACATGTCATATTCTTTTATTCATTGGTGCCTCCCTCCTGGAGCCTGCCACCCACCTGCTCCCCTCTGGACGGGTTGTTTTCTATCAGCTGCCATCCTGGCATTTCCTTCCTGCCCTCCGTCCTCAGAAGTGGGCTGTACAGAATTGGCTGTATTGCTCAAAGATAAGGGAGGGTGGTTAAAACGTCCAGTTTGTGTTCAGGATGGACATTCTCCCTCATAAGCCACACATGCCTTACACGAGGGGCCAGCACATCAAATTCCCAGGTGGTGGACATGGTATTCGCCTCACAGAGTCGTCATGAAGATTCTGTGAGCGAAGACAAGTAAAGTGCTTACGGCAGTGCCTGGCATTTGAGTGCCCAAGTGGTAGCAACTATAATTATTCTCATAATTTTGGAATGAGCTTGACTAAGGGCTCTGGGGATTAAGCGGGGCGTCTAACTCTCCTGTTCTGTGCCCTGAAACAAGAAGCAGTCTTCTGAGAGCTCCTCCTGGGGAGCCCACCGGCCCATGCACCTCAGCTCTGTGGATTCAGGGCGCCGTGGGGAAATCCCTCGGTCCTGGCTGCTCCGGCGCTGCGCACAGTTGGCTTCTATGGGACATCCCAGAGCAGCCTGGAATGCTCTTATTTCTTGGCATGACTCTGTTTCTTTGCAAATACAGTCATTTTGTCTTTCCTCTCAGCCCTCTTCTAAAGTTTTCTTCCACCCATTCCTGCCCTTACACATCTTTTTCAAGGTTAAGTCACTCTTTTTAAAAAAAAATATATATATTTTATTGATTTTTTACAGAGAGGAAGGGAGAGAGATAAAGAGTTAGAAACATCGATGAGAGAGAAACTTCGATCAGCTGCCTCCTGCACATCTCCTACTGGGGATGTGCCCGCAACCCAGGTACATGCCCTTGACCGGAATCGAACCTGGGACCTTTCAGTCCGCAGGCCGATGCTCTATCCACTGAGCCAAACCGGTTTCGGCTAAGTCACTCTTTAATTTGTAACAAAGAGACCCGGTTCTGTCTTTGCCACTAATCGCCTAGAAATAGCTCAAACTTGAGATCTGGATTCAATCTGCCCGAGTTTGAATCCCAACTCTGACATCGATTAGCCATATCCCATGGGCAAGCATGAAATCCTTTATGGGCCTTAGTTTCCTCATCTGCCCGATCAAGATAATAAATAACAGGACCTAACTTGTAGGGCTGCCGTGGGGATTAAAGAGGTCATACAGGTGAAGCACCCAACCTGGTACTCAGAGTAAAAAAACCCCACAAAAACACCAACACACACACACACACACACACACACACACACAACAGGTCCTGGCCAGGTGGCTCAGTTGGTTAGAAATTGGGGGTTCAATCCCTGGTCAGGACACTTATAAGAATCAACCAATGAATGCATACATACAGAGTGTCCCCCAAAATGTATGCATACACTTTGAATAATTATAGAGGCAGTCTTTATTGAAGTGAATTTCATTTTCGAAATCGAGCTATCAGCTGTTAAGGAGTATATACATTTTTGGGGGATACCCTGTATGTGGAACAACAAATTGATGTTTCTCTCTCTCCCTCCTCCCCCCTCTCTCAAATCCAACAATCAATAAACAAACCAAAACACCCAGCTCCCATATCATTCTCTTTCCCAATTTATTTATTTATTTTTAAAATATATTTTATTGATTTTTTACAGAGAGGAAGGGAGAGAGATAGAGAGTTAGAAGCATCGATGAGAGAGAAACATCAACCAGCTGCCTCCTGCACATCTCCCACTGGGGATGTGCCCGCAACCCAGGTACATGCCCTTGACCGGAACCGAACCTGGGACCCTTGAGTCCGCAGGCTGACGCTCTATCCACTGAGCCAAACCGGTTTCGGCCTCTTTCCCAATTTAAACCCTCACACAGACTTGGTCACTCTGGGCACAAAGGCAGAGGAGGACTATTAGGGGGATGAAGCTTTTCAAATGGCTGAGGCAGAGGAAATGTGATCTCCTTGATTTTGTTTGCAGCCTCTACTAGACCACATAGCAACAGAACAACATAGCAACTAATTGAAAGCCATTCCATTTTGTGCAAGTCAGTCCACTTGCATTTTAAAAAAGGTTCCGGCTTTTACAAAACCTGCCTGAGTCACATAGGCAAACTCCCCACGGTAATAGTGGTATTTTATTTTTGTTTCTGCGCAAAGAATTCTCATCACAAATTTATAAATGAGCCACAAGCTCCCTTCTTGCTAGTCTATTACTTTATAAACTAGTGACTAGATTGTTACCACAGTGCCCTCTAGTGGAACATAATGATTTCCTTGAATTTGGGTCTTAGATTTTACATAGGACACACGTGTGTTATTTACTACTCACAGTATTAGGATCATTTGCAGATATGGCATAACCATATATTTCACAAAATTCTTTTAAAATATTTTTATTGATTTCAGAGGAAGGGAGAGGGAGAGAGAGATAGAACCATCAACGATGAGAGAGAATCATTGATCAGCTGCCTCCTGCACAATCAGCCCACAACCAGGGCATGTGCCCTGACCGGGAATCTCGAGCCGTGACCTTCTGGTTCATAGGTCAACGCTCAACCACTGAGCCACGCCGGCTGGGCTCACAAAACTCTTTTTAAAAAGTACTTAAGATTTCATCTTCAATCCTTTGAACAATGAAGCTTGGTTTTCACCATCTAAGATTTATCTTCCTGCAGAGTCGCTCTACCTGGTGGGCACATCAATTCTGCTCCTAATATTCCTCCAGGGTCAGAGGGCTGCTTTCAAATCAGTCCGCAGCAATTCTGGTGCCACCAGGGCACAGCCCGATTGTCCTGCACAGGGGCTGCAGTTAGAACTCAAAGAAACGGCCTGAGCTCATCCTTTCTCACCAGCCCCTGTTCCGCTTCTCCCCAGCTGTATATCTCTAGGGCCGTGGTCGGCAAACGGCGGCTTGCGAGCCACATGCGGCTTTTTGGCCCCTTGAGTGTGGCTCTTCCACAAAATACCACGTGCGGGCGCACGTACAGTGCGATTGAAACTTCGTGGCCCATGCGCAGAAGTCGGTTTTCGGCCTGGGCGAGTCTATTTTGAAGAAGTACTGTTGATATTTGGCTCTGTTGACTAATGAGTTTGCCGACCACTGCCCTAGGGGATCAGAATATCCACCCTAAAACGGGCCACTTTGACATAAGGATTATTTTGAGCTGGTAACTGTGAAAAACAAAAACAAGAACAATACAGATGCAGGGAAAGTTCTCTGCCCTCCCCTCATCTGCCTTTTAAAAGCAGGGCATAGTTCTTCTGCTGCACCAGGAAGAGGAGACTGACTCTCGTCACTAGAGATGGGGCTGGGGGGGTGGTCACACCAAGTGAGTCTGTAGACACAGGCCTTACTAAAAGAACCTCATCTTCCATTAACTTACCCATATGTGTCTTAGTTACGTTCCCACATTCTATCCCCCTAGAAGCCCAAATCCCCTGGTCCTTGTCCGTTCTCAGCATTTATTGTCCTTTCTTAAAATGGCACTTAAGCCCCAAGTCTAGTTGCTCCTTTGAGTTTTCACTTCTCTTTTGGGAAGCTCCCACGCATGGAAAAAATTAACATCAAGAAAATGGCTAGCTGGTTTGGCTCAGTGGATAGAGCACCAACCTGTGGACTGAAAGGTCCCAGGTTTGATTCCGGTCAAGGGCACATGCCTGGGTTGCGGGCTTGATCCCCAGGAGGGGACGTGCAGGAGGCAGCCAATCAATGGTTCTCTCTCATCTATTGATGTTTCTATCCCTCTTTCCCTCTCCCTCCCTCTCTGAAACCAATAAAGATATATTTAAAAACAGAAAAAGAAAATGGTATGCCTTTTCTCCTGCGAATCTTTCAGTTTAATTTGCAGGTCCCCAGGTACATAACATAAGGGAATAGAGGATACATTTTCTCTCTCCTACAATCCCAGGTGTGGAGTTAGGCCCGAGAGGGGCAGGAGGTGGGTCAGCGGCCTCTGTTCCACCCCCTAGTCTAGGGGAACATCTTGCTGCCGGTGTGACCCTTGCATGTTACTACCTCATCCAGTTGAGCAGCCTCAGCTGCTGTGCCGGACAAATGGCCAACAACAAGAAACCAACCACACAGAGAGCCCAGGGCACCCTTCGCTCTGCCTCCTCTCGACTTTCCAGTGGCTTTATGTGCTCTATGAAATGCTAATCCTGCAGGGTGAAATCCAAGCTGGTTTACCCTCAGAGCTACCAGGGCCAGAAGTGATGGGGAGCGAGGAGGCACTAAATTTCTTCTCCTAAAACACAAGGGGTCTATTCAGCAAACTCACTGTCGCAGCACAAAAAGCTATTCTTGTATCAGATCAACAAAGGGAACTGGTCCAAGTGCAGAGACAATTTGAGATTTATGTTCTGTTTCCTGTGGAAAAGCGAAACCCAAGAGAGACCCCCGTAGGATAGAGCAGGCACCCCCAAAGGTACCGTGTTTCCTAAACTAAAGTTCTGATTTGCAGGTTTGTGACGGGGCCTTGGGAACCCACACGGTGACCCCCTGGGTGCTGATGCAGGTTGTTGGAGGCCCACACACATTCTGAGAAGCACCCGGTGGTGTCTGCCAGGATTTAATAGCAGACGCCATTAACACTGTCAGGAGCACAAGGCCATGACAATGTAGTAGTGGTAGAATAAATTCACTTGGTTTTCCAGGGCTTGGCCCGATCCGACTTTGCTTGGCTCACAGAAATGCTAGAAGCTAGGCATTTATAAACCATAAGCGTATGTTTAGCAAACTGTATTTTAAAATGGAACATTAGGAAATAGTTATTTATGGGATTAGCAAGTTTGCAATTAACATTTAACACATGAACAATTAATAATTAACACATAAGTTTTACTATGCAATATTAATTTAACAATATCTTTCACAACTCATGGGCTCAGGTGGTTGTTCAGATTTCTGGTGAAAGCCTGACCAGCACGGTAGCCATGACCATGGCCTGACCGGCACGTTATCCATGACCATGGCCTGACCGGCACGCTATCCATGACCATGGCCTGACCGGCACGCTATCCATGACCACCCTCTTTTCTTGGAAACTGGATCTTCATATCTTGTTGCTGTGTTTCATAATTTCATCATGAAGAACAGAGGCAACTGCTATATCCAGACATACTCTGCCATCGTGTGGAATTGTTCTTTACAAAAAATCTGTTAAACACAAAACTTATATGAGAAAAAAAATGCCATGTTTTGGAAGATTCTGGTATTCTCTTTAGGAAATGCAATTCTGTTTAATCATATTATAAATATATTTTTTTGGTATTTGTTCACTTAAAAAAATAAATATTACTACATGGTTATTTTATTTTAGGTGCTTTTCTCAGTATTGGCCTAACTTCATCTTTAAGGCAATTTTCAGTGAATGCACGATTCTACACTAATTATATGTTATGTGCTTCCCTATGACCAATGTAAGATGGAATAGTTCATGCGAAGAGAAGTGTTTTCCTGGGCGTCATTTTAGGAGGAGTTCTGCTGCCTTTTCCCTCTTGCAGCAGAAATGTGTTTCCCCCCAACTCAGTGAGTGGCCGGGAGAGAGTTGCTTTCTCTTACCTGATGGACTCGAGGGTGGACATTATTCTAGCAAATGTAGGACAGGTGGCAAAAATGTCCTCATGTCCTAGTTGCTGCCACTCAAGTTCTACACCTTACACAGCGAGGCAGTGGGGAGTGATTGGAAATATTTCCAATTAAAAAATTTGCAAAAGGCAGTTCTTACTCAACTCACTTAGCAGAAGATACGATGTTTTTACTCATGTTAGATGCATGATACAGTCCAAATGAAACATTAACATTTTTAGCAAAGACAAATTAGAAACTGCTTACAAGGTGAATAAAAGGATTTTAAGAGATTGCAAAAGTCTTTTTTTCTGTGAAGATCACTGGGTCTAATTCTTCATTCTCTAGCTAAGCAGGGAATCCATTTGAGCATTAAAACTTTTTTGTCATTAAGGGGAAACATATCCTGGGACAAGAACGGGTTATAAAAGTAAGTTGTTAATAATGAATGAACAAATAGAAAATGTCATCAGGGAAATAGAAATTATTAACAAAGAACCAAATGGTTCAATTCTAGAACTAAAAAATACATTAGAAATGTAAAATCACTGGATGGGCTTATGACAGAATGGAAATGACCAAAAAGTGGTCAATGAACTAGAAGATAACATAGGAATGATCCAATCTGAAGAATGCAGAGTAAAAATATTGGGAAAAAAAGAAGGCATATCTTTGGGAAAAAAATGAATGCCCATGGGAGAGGAAGCAGGAGGGGCTGGAGGAATGGGAGCGGGAGGGAGATTTACTTCTGATTGCATGATCCTTTTATACTATTTACATTTTAAATCACCAGCATGCATTACCTATTGAAACAGAAAATAAGTACATACTCTATTCATATGCCCCAGTCCTACCTTGGTGATTCCGACGGGGGAGGTCTAAAACATTTTTGAAAAGGTTTCCAGTGGATGTTGATGTGAATTGCTTGTTAGGAATGACTGTCCTATGGTATATGCTATTTATATTACTTACTTAATACAATATACTGCCTTGTAAATGAATGTTCCTCTGAGTATGTCAAAACACCAAGCACCTAAAAGAAAAAGGACATAATACATGTATTGAGCATGTACCATGAGACAGCGCTTTGCATGTATTATTTTGTGTAATCCATACAGTGCCCTAGGAAGCAATCTTGAAGATGAGGGACTGTTGATCATCCTCAGATCAAATTGCCGAAGCACCGACAAGATGCTGTTGTGACCCAGGAGACGGGCTTCTGGAGGTAGGACAGCGGGAAGCAGGGCTCCTGCCCAGGATGTTGTTGGCTGGGGGAAGCAGCTTACAGGAGAGCCCCACAGGTAGGTGGGGAGCATTCACAGGACCACCCACCCAGCCCGCTTTTCCTGGTACAGAACATGGTGAAGGACACAATATGGCCATAACTTCAAAGGCAAATATGGCTAGATGTCTTGCCAGATTCAGAAGAGGTCTCGGTCCGGCCTCTGACATTATACATGAAAAGGCCCTTGACCTTGAAAATGACCAGCCTGTCTCGCTCTAGAGTTAGGTCCTTGTCTAAGATGACTCAACTAATAAGAGCTGGAGCTGGGATTCCACTTATAGTACAGAATCAGCTTCAGTATCTATTATTTTTCTTTATTTAAGAAAGTTAGCTGCATGCCCTGGCTAGGTGGCTCAGTTGGTTGGAGCATTGTCCCGTACAACAAAAGGTTGCAGGTTCAATTCCTGGTGAGGGCACATACATAGGTTTTGGGTTCCATTCCTAGTCAGGGCTCCTATGGGAGGCAACCAATCAATGTTTCTCTCTCTCTGTCTTTCTCTCTCCCCCTTTCTCTCTAAAATCAATACACATATCCTCCATTGAGGACAAAAAAAAAAAAAAAAAAAAAAAGAAAAGAAAAGAAAGAAAATTAGCTGCATAATAATGAGAAAATCCTGCAAATAAGTAGTAGCAAATGACATCACTTTCCAGACTTACAAATTCAATGTATTCTCTAGTCAAAAACTGCTTCTAAAGCTCATAAGAATTAGTGGGAAATTTTGGTTTCAAAGTAGACATACTCATGATACCTCTCCTTCCTTGTCATAATGATAAACGTCAGCCAAAATAACATCCTACACTTAATGAGCACTAAAGCTAGTACCAGCTCTCTTGGGTTTGTACATGTTGACATGTTGCATTATGACAAGAGACTGCATCCAACAGGTGGCCTGTGCCTGGCCCAGCACCAATGAAAGGTGGCATAAACGTTCTTTTATATGAATAGACACACACAGGCCTGAATTTAAAAAAAGCTCCACTGAATAAACCCTTCCTAACCAAAGACACTTTTAGACGTAGTTGAAAAATATAAAAAGACAACAAAGCTGGTTTTAGTCTGAGGTCTGCAAAATGTTGGTTGGCTCCAATGAGCTAAATGGGTATATACCATTTTTAATATAGGAGACACTTGACTGTACATATTTTTATTACAGTTTTAAAAACAAAGAATTTAAAATAAAAGCCAAACATTTGTGAAGTCACTGAGACATCTCTGCGGAGCCCTAGAATTCTGGGGTTACGTGGCGTGCTTCTCCTTTTGAAAAGGAGGAAATGAGGTGCAAAGTGGGGAGGTGACTTGCTCAAAGGGTCAGTGGCACAACCTGGGTTAGCAGGCTCACCTCTGCGCTGCTGGCCCAGGGCTCCTGCCACGCACCTCCGTTCCAGGCTCTGCTAAGGGCCATGGTTGACTCAACTGTGACTCAACCATGAAAAGCTCTCAGTTCAGGGCACATCCTATACAACCTACTCTATTAAAATAATTGCCCTCTTCTGGTACAGGAATATTATATACAATTTTGGACTAGAGGTAAACTGAGACAGAATACAACAGAAGGCTGGAAATACTATCTCAAAAACCAAGCTCTGCACAGTGAATAAGACAAAGCAGAAAGATACATTTATCTTTGCAAGGCTTTTGACCTGCAAGCCGGGAAACTCAGGGCTACAGGAGCAATGAGTTCCGAGTTGCTCACAGACTAAAGGGTTTTTATGGGATAAAAAGTTGTTTGGCTTTTTTCATTTGTTTGGTCTTCTTATTTGGATCAGGATAACCGAACCAGGGGAACAAGATGGCGTTTGCTAATTTTTGAGAACAGCAAATTCCTGGGAGGTTAGGTTAGGTTTCCTCTAGTGCCTGTGTTGACTGTCTCCAGCTCTACTGAGACAGTCAATACATTTGTTCCTGACATAAGCGACTCCATTTTAGTTTGGTTCTACAGCTGTCATATGAAGAAGAATTGAAGAACCTAAATATTTAGCCTGGAAAAGAGAGTTCTTAGAGGAGAAAGGGCAGATGTTTTAAAATACCTTAAGGTTGCTCCTGTATAGGAAAAAGCAGATTTATTCTGTAGGTAATAAATGGAAACTAGAACCCACGGAGGGAAATTATGGGAAGGCCTTTCCAGCTGAGCATCCCAAAGGAGGGCTTCTGTGGGAGGCGATGAGTTTTCCATCACTGGGAGTGTTCAGACATTGGAAACCATTGGCAGAAATGCTGTGGCGGGCATTTCAACATCAGATTGGATCTTAGATAACCTTGCAAGTTTTTTTGCAATTCCAAAATCAGATTCTCTAAACAGGCATCTCAAACACTCAAAAGCAAGTATAGGTTTAAAACCTAGCAAGACTGCTTCCCCATGTTCTCTCATGCAAAATGAAATAAAGATTTAGTGCTAGCCCTCAGGGAAGTCACTCTTCAGTGAAGAGGACGTGTTATAGGTCCTGGATTCACTCCCAGCCCTCTTACAGAGACATGCGCGCGGGGACTAGTCAGGAGAACTGGCGGAGTTCATGACGCATAGCAGACACTGAGAAAATGCTACTGGACTGTGGATTGGCCGTGACCACATGAAAGAAGCTGAGAGCATCTCTTAGTCCTATTGGCAGTGGCAACATGCTATTTCAAAAGTGAAGCCTGGGCCGCAGCCTCTTTATCTTCTAAGGACCTCTTAAAAGCACACTGCTCTTATTTCTCTTCTTTGGTAAGTTCGTGGGAGTTTAAAATGCCAATGGAAGCTCTTAAGTTATCATGTTTCTTAACTGCTGTTTTTGTTTCGTGTTTTAAATAGAGCTGTGCAGCGGAGGAGTTCGTTCCTGGTAAGGGCCCAGGACACTGGAGTCTTGAATAGTCAGTTTTGCACAATGGTCTATGCCAGCGATTTTCAACCCCTTTTATCTCATGGCGCATATAAACTAATTTCCAAAATGCTGTGGCACCCAAAAATACATTTTTTACAGATCTGACAAAAAAGTAGGTATCACTTTGATTCATTCCCACCAGATGGCTAGTGTTGTGCTGGCTGTTGTCACTTTTTTATTTGACAATCAGGGAATGGAGGTCAGTGCCCCTGACTAAATAGTCAGATATTGCATGTTTTAAAAATTCTTGTGGCACACCAGTGTGCTGTGGCAAACTGGTTGAAAATCGCCAGCCTATGACATTGAGACTTTATATAAAGAATATAGAGACCTGGCGGGTGTGGCTCAGTTGGTTGAGCGTCCACCCATGCACCAAAAGGTTGCTGGTTCAATTCCTGGTCAGGGCACAGGCCCAGGGTTTCAGGCTGGATATCCAATAAGGAATGTGGAGCATGCAGCCGATTCTCACAATCGTGTTTCTCTCTCTCTCTCTCTCTCTCTCTCTCTCTCCCTCCCTCCCTCCCTCTCCCTTTCTCTAAAAAAACAAGCAAACAAACAAACCCAAAATCCAAAATCCAAAAATCCCCCCAACAACAACCAATAAAACATATTAAAGAAAAGAATGTAGAGAACAAATGTTGATGGTTTCTTATCAATGAACTCGCTGTTCCACAGTGAAACCTACGAGAGAAAACACTTCACATCTTACCAATACCTTTATGCAGAGGAAGTTCTTTCCCCTTATTCATGTGCATTTGGTTAGGGAAGCTGATAGAGATTGCAGTACCACTGGCAGTGCTACCGAAACAGCATTCAAAGGTCACGGAGGCACTGTATGAATTAAACAAGAAATTAATATGGTGCTTTGGCAGAAATTTTGATTCCAACAAAATCCTATCATTGCATAAGCTGGGCAGGACAGGCATTAATATGGGTGGGAAACTGAGGCTGTGAGTGGGAAGGCCCAGGCTGGCAGCCGGGCCTCAGGCCTCTGGCTAAGTGCCTTTCCCACTGCACCAGGCTGCTGCCACCCGCTTCCTTCAGGATCCTCTCAGTTTCAAAACAACAATTTACCTCTGCCCAGCTCTTCCCTCACCTACTTTTCTTCTCGCTGCCCTATTTGTGTCATCTGTTTACCTAAATACTTCATTATTATAAGAAGCTTTTATATTTTTAAAAAGAGATAATATAGTGTACACTTCTCAAATGGTAGAAAAGTATTCAGTGAAATCTTTGCCCTCTGACCCCCAGCCATGTAGATCCCTCAGTAGGGGCAACCCCAATGCTACTAGTTTTTTATGTATCTTTCTAGAGAAATTCCATGTGTATTCAAGGAAGTACATTTTACTTTTTTTCTATCATAATAATGATAGAGTACTCTATATACGTTCCTGAACCTTCCTTTTTTCTTAACATTTAATATATCCGGGTGGTTATTCCATATAAAAAAATTCCTAGTTATACATTTTACAGTTGAAAAGTATTCCACTCTATGACTGTTTCATAATTTTTCTAATCAGTCTTCTCTTGTAGGTTATTTTTAGGTTAATGCAAAGATAAATTAAGACTTCGACTCTTCTACCCAGGAAAAAATAAGATGTAAAAATAATGAATTTACAAAATAGATGGTGTCATTTGAATCAGAGTCAAATAGAGCTAGATCATAAACTCCATTAAAAGGCAGGGACTATCCTCAGTGTGAAGCACAGGTCCCAGAGCTTAGAAGATGTTCAATAAATACTTGGGAAAATTAATGAATGAGCTAGTGAATTCAGACAATAAGTTCAGACAGTGACCAACAAGTCTTTGTGGAATGAGTCAGTGAATCATTTCGAGAGCGAATGAGTTCAGCTGGGTGGTCAGGAAACGTCTTCATGAAAGTGGTGGTGACACTTGGCACCAACCATCTCTCATGGTTCATATGTTACTCTGAAAAAAATCACACCAAATGTAAAGCTTCTTCATAGTTATAACTTTCTTGTACAGCTTTTTAATTTTCTCGGAATTTTTATTTGTCTTTCCTTTTATTGATCAGAAGAGATATAATTTAGCTCACCAGGAGTATGTGGTTATACTTCTGGGTTATGAATCATAGTTCCTGAAATTCTTAGAGGTATTCTTCAAGAACTCTTCTTGCAGTTGCAACGTGAACTGATTGTGTTCCAGTTATACAGTTCTTAAACGGAGGCTTCTTTTCATCATACAGCTCAGTTGGTTCCACTGTTTCTTATAGTCAATGTCTCCTCTGTCCAAGGTTTTCACGTTTGCTCTATTAATCCCCCCCCCAAATGAGTATATGTCCAACTTTTGGGTTACTAAGATGTCCAAAAATACCTTTATTTTGCCTTCATACTTAAGATTTTTTAAAACTGGTGATAGAATTCCAGATTTGAAATTATTTTCTCTAGAATTTTGAAGACATTATTTTAAGCAATCTATGTTATAGGTGAAAAGATGATACCTACTCATTCCTTTTCTCCTTATTCTTTGAATTAAGAAATTTCAGCAGACTAGGGAGAGAGAAAGAGGGAGAGAGAATTATTTCAAATGGGTGTTGCAATCCAAAGACTTGAGTCTTCAGCTCAAGGACATTCTCTCTCCATCTTTAGGTTTGCCATTCTGATTTTTCCCTCCTGCTGGAAGTTCCACTTGATAAATATTAAATCTCCTGGATTTATCCTCTGACTTCATTTTTCTCTGGTATTTTTTTCTCCCAGTGGACACAGAATGGACTTGGGGTGTTTGCCCAAAAGCCTCGTCACACCTACACTCAGAGTTGCCTGGTCAGGACTCTCACACAGGAAGAGGCCAATAGTGGAAAAAGACCTATACTCGTTGTAGTTATTTAAAATCAAGGTGGTTTCCTGATTAAAACCCTTCAATTCCAGGGAGAAATTGTCAGGAGGTGAGACCAGGTAATTAAAGGACTTTATGCTAGAGACTTCTGGGTTCACCATATCTGGGTCTCCTTTTGTTCTTGGGCCTATAGGAGGATTACATGTCCTAGCTCCCTGCTGGACCAAAGTCACCAAGTTTGGGGAGTCATTGAATCTTTTAACCTTTGTAAATATGTTTACTAGTGAGTTGCGATTGCTAGTCTGATAAACACCAGAAGTAAAAAAGAAGTACATAGTCTTAAATGAATACATCAAGTCAAATATCTATAGGCTCAATCTTATTGAGAAACTTGCTTGTAGATGTGAGTTTAACAAGTCAAAAGGTTAGGTTTAACATTACTTTTATCTTTGTTTTTAATCAATATCAAATTTTAGGATATTGTTTTGTTTCCTATTATTTTTATGGTTACTCTCTATCATGCAACTGATAATGGTTTTCCATTTATGGTAGGGATGTAAAGTCTTCTTTAAAATAATTATGCTTACATGTAAAATGAGTGTATCTGAAGACAAACACCAATTTTACAGGTGCTGTATGGGTATGTAAAAAATTAGGAAGTTGGCCCTAGCCAGTTGCTCAGTGGCTAGAGAGCATCGGCATTTGGACTGAAGGATCACAGGTTCGATTCTGGTCAAAGGCATGTACCTTGGCCCCTGCTTGATACCCAGCCTGGATCCCCAACCCCGACATGTGGGAGGCAACCAATCGATGTGTCTCTCTCACATGGATGTTTCTCTGTCTCTCCCTCTCCCATTCTTTTAAAAAATCAATAAAAATAAAACCTCAGGTGAGGATTAACAACAATAAAATTTAGAAGTTGGTATTAGAATGACTGAAGTTTGGGAAATATAGCTTTATTCCAACCAAAAATATCTCAAAACCACTTAGAAACCTAATGTACCTCATTTAAATAGTTCTACTTTAAATATAAGCTTCGTTTGTACTTCCTAAGATAGCAAACTCTAAGCTCTGTGCTTGATAACTGCTTTACATGCCATTCAGCCATATACTGGTGGCAAATAGACACTGAGTAATTATTGATAAGTTGTTCCACACTTCCTCTATTGGACGGATTCCTTTGTATGTGTGTGTGCAAGCAAAATAAGGTTTCTCTTTTGAAAATATTTTCAAATACTTTCAATTACACTTAAACTCCAGAATAAATAGCTGAAGGAAGAGTTTATTTTTAAATTTTAATTTTTAAAAGCACATCAAGAAAGAGATGCACCACCATCAAGTTTAGAGCTTTCAGAGGGCAGCCTCCAGCAGAAGAGAGATGGTTTGACTCAACCATCAGCCTGAGTTCTTGGGTGCAGCGTCAAGGTTTCTCTAGCTCCTGCAACAGCGGTTCTCAACCTGTGGGTCGCAACCCCTTTGGCGGTCAAACGACCCTTTCACAGGGGTCGCCTAAGACCACCGGAAAACACATCTATAATTACATATTGTTGTTGTGATGAATCACTATGCTTTAATTATGTTCAATTTGTAACAATGAAAATACATCCTGCATATCAGATATTTACATGACGATTCATAACAGTAGCAAAATTAGTTATGAAGTAGCAACTAAAATAATTTTATGGTTGGGGGTCACCAAGACATGAGGAACTGTACTAAAGGGTCGCGGCATTAGGAAGGTTGAGAACCACTGCCCTGCAAGGTTTTTCTAACCCAAGGGGGAGAGGGAAAATTAAACTTGCATACTGACAAAAAACAACAATGGTGATGTATGATTATCACTCATATAGTTAATGTCATGTACTTTTGCCGATTCCATCATGTTTCCAACAGTTCCAAGAAAATCCCCTTCTGTAAACTGGGAGGCGATCCGAGGGCCTGGCCTCCAAGGCGGGGCCTGATTAGCAAACCGCAGAGACCGTTCACCGCTGGCTCCCGCCATCAGGCCGCTGTGCCCCTAATCGCCAAAGCAGACGGCGTCTCCGGGACCCCGCACCCCATCCCCGGCAGCGAGCACCTCCCCGCAAGCCTGTTGGCCGCGCTCTGACCACTGACCGAGCCCGCCCGCCCCGTCCAGGCGGGAGCAGGACCACCTTCTTAGATGTCGGTGCTAAATGAGTGCTGAGGCGGGACGCGCGCTGGTTCCCGCGACTCGACTTCCCACCATGGGAAACCCGGGCACAGCGTCCTGAACCCCGACCTCAGAACCAGGGCTGGGTACTCCCCCGCTGGGGGCCTAGTGGGAGCCAGCCTACCCGCGCTCGTAAGTAGATGCTCCTCACGCTGCTGGACAGGCGTCATGTCTAACATTCCTGAAGCTTTGCGGTGCGCCAAGACTTTACGAACAGCCTGCGAGACGTAGGGGGCGGGCTTTGAGAGGCAAGACCTCCTCTGATTGGTTGACTTCGGAGGGCCGCTGCCTTCGATTGGCTGGTGTGTGGGTGGTGAAGTGCGCGGGAGATTTGAATACCTACTTTGTGTGTGGACCAGGACCTAGGTAAGCATTCCCAATCCGCATTCTCCCCACTGTGTTTTTACACATTAGTACTTGACCAGTACGACAGCCAGAAGGCGCATATTCCGAGCACTGTGCTGTTCGCTTGGGAGCTCCAACCTCAGCTCTGGGTTGGACACAGCCACCCCGAAGTGCCAGGCTTGAGCCCTGGGTTCCGGCATCTCCTCCCACCTCCAGCCCCTTTACCCGTCCTGGTTGTGAGAAGCCTAGAAATCTCTCACGTCTTTTCCCAGCCGCGCCGGCTCTGTGGCCTAGTGCACCTGGGCCTGCCTGCGAACACCTCACGGCATCGTCCAGCCCAACCCCGCTGTACACGTGGGGAGTCCGAAACCCAGCGGGAGCAGCGCGGCCGGAGATAACCCCGCCCGCGGCCGACCTATAGCGAGTGGGTCTCCCCTGCTTGGTGTCCCACGTCTTTGTGAGAAGTTGAGATGGCCGAGCATCCGGCTCCACGGCTCCCAGGCCACAATCCTGTGTCTCCTGCGCTGGGGACTATAGAATTCCCGCCTGCGCAGAGCCTTCGGGAGAAGGTGCTTCGCGCCGGACCCCGCCCCCTTTGCCTTGGGCACGCGCGTCACCCGTTGCCATGGAGACTTCGTTGTTTACCTTCCTCTTCTGCGAGAGCCGGGAACTGCGGTTGGGATTAGGAGGCTCCTATTCCGAGCTAGTGTAGTTGTTCTTCCTGGCGCTGCGGTAAGTACATCCCGGCCCCACCCCGTCAACCCTTAGTTGCAGCCCTCAGCCCTACTCAAAGTCTTATGCCTGCTGGGTTCAGCCCTAATTTAGGTCTAATTTCGATTTCTCCCGAGGCTTCTCAGATTTATTCAGGAGTCTTGTGTTAAGTTTGAGCGTCATGCTCAGGCAAATTTGGGAGAGACTGTAAGAGGGACTGGACTGGGAAGAAAGGGGGAGACTCCATGCTGTCTGTCGAGGCTGAGTTTCCTGGGGTGCTCAGCCTGGTCAAGGTCTGACCAGGTTCCATCCTTGCATGTTTGAAGGGCTTCGGAGATCCAGACACCCCTAAGAGCAGGCGCTCAGTTTTTTTGGGTAGGGATGCGGGTGGGGCAGGTGGGGTGGGTGGGGATTTTAGTCTTTCTGTTGCTGTGGACTCATGTGTTCCCCTTACTGTTCTCTCCTTTTCTTTGTCCTGGGAAGTTTTTAGATTCTCCTATCTGCTAAATAGGCTCAATACCCAGTTGCTAGTTTACAGATAATTGTATGTGTTCATTTTTAAAGAAAACATGTCTGGGTTCATCTGTGTATCAGTATCTAGTAAAATTGAACACTCCCCAGTCTAATAAGTCATAAAAATACATGAATGTGTTCACCAAAAGACAGGTAGGAGAATCTTTTTAGCATTTTCATGATAGGCCCCAAACAAACAACAACACAAATACCCATAAACAGTAGAAAAGACAGATACATTTTGGTATATTTATACAATGGTGTACTACACTGCAATGAGAATGAACCAGCTACAACTATATGAACAATACGGATGCATCTTACCAACATAATGTTGAGTAAAAGAAGTCAGATACAAAAGAGTACATACTGTATGATTCCATTTATATGAAGTTCAAAAACAACAAAACTAACTTATAATGTTAAAAGTTGGGATAATGGTACCCTGTGGGGGTGGGGATGGAGAATAGTGACTAGAAAGAGGCATGAGGTGCTGGTAATGCTTATTTCTTGACCTGGATGCTGGCTACACAGATGTGTTCATTCTGTGTACAGATTATGATTTATGCACTTTTTGGTATGTATATCACATGAAAAAAATGGACATTTAAAAAAGGACAAATTGCTTTCTCTTCCCGGGATTTTACTTAATCTAAAAGAAGTCTGCCTGTGGTCAAATGGCCAAACTACTCCAAGCTCCACCGAAGTTCCTGCCCTCCGAGTGGCACCTTGCTAACAAGAGCCAGTACCACAAAGCAGAGGCTGAAAGGTCCCGGTCCGAACGCCTGGTGGCAGAAAGCCAGAGGCTTGTGGATGAAATCGACAAGTCCACGAGAAAATCTCAAAGCGATGTGAACAAGAAGCTAGGTAAGACAGTGCATTTGGTGTACTTGTGAACGTGTTTTGATGAAACTCTTCAGGTTTAGCTAGACTGTCATTTGCATTTCATGTTCAGGGTCTTAGGGAGAAACATGTGTATTCTCTAGGTTCTATGTCTAAGTTCACTGCCCCAAGACAGCATGATAATCCAGTCTGAGTTTCAGCCATCTGTCATCTATGATTTATTTATTCCATACACAGTAGTTGAGCATCTTAGAGCATCTCTGGACTAAGTTCTGGGAATATCACATGGTAATCAGAGTCTCTACTTTTGATGGCTCCTGGCTTAAGGAGGAGAAAGATACAAATATTATAACCTGAATATAACCAGATAGGTCCTGGGGTAAGGGGTATAGAAGTAAGAGAATTGAGAAAGATTTCCTAGAGAAACATTTGAACCGATTCTTAAACGAAGAGTAATTTTCTCTTGGGAATTCCATTCTTAAACACTATAAAGGGCACTGCCCTAAACTAAAACAAGAATAAACATAAAATTTCCCAAATGCTAAAAAATAATAAACCCGAGGTCACAAACTCAAGTGTCTATAAGGATTGTGCCCGTAGAAAAAGAGTTGAATACGACCCTCTGAGAATAGGAAGTGGAGGGGATGGTGGTTACCTGGAGAACGTGTGCTCCATCTAAGGAATCAGCTACTAAATTTCAAACAGTCTTTTTCTAAGAAAGATTATGAGCTTGGTATTGTCAAATTTTTGTCTGATTTTTTAAAAAAGAAAATCTAGAAAGCTGAAAATTTACCCACTTTAAAAATGTTGGTGATGAATTTAATGCATTTATAACATTGGGCAGGATGAACAAAAACACCTATGAAGGAAACATGGTTTAAGGGTAGTTAGTTTTTCAACCTCCAATAAACCAAAGCTGCTTCAGATCAATAATGTTAGATGTTAGAATTTGTAGTTAGAACATATAAAGGACTTTTAAAGATAAAGAAGAAAAAGGCAAACGACTCGATAGAAAAATGGGGAAAACCTTAACAGACACTTTACAAGTGAGGAAATCTAAACAGCCAATGAACATATGAAGAGGTGCTCTAACTTCATTATTCATCAGGGATATACAAATTAAAAATCACAGTTGAGATGCCATTACATACCCACCAGAATGGCTAAAATGAAAAAGGAGGACCAGGAGGGGAAGTGGGGGGAGAAGTTGTTAAATAAGAGAGGGGGAAAGAAAGAAAAAGAAAAATACCGCCCTAGCCAGTTTGGCTCAGTGGATAGAGTGTCAGCCTGAAGACTGAAGGGTCCCGGGTTCGATTCCAGTCAAGGGCACATGCCTGGGTTGTGGGCTTGGTCCCCAGTGTGGGGAGAGGGTGCAGGAGGCAGCTGGTCAGTGGTTCTCTCTCATCATTGATGTTTCTGTCTCTCTCTCCCTCTCCCTTCTTCTCTGAAATCAATAAAAATATATTTTTAAAAAAGAAAAATACCAAGTATTGGAGAGGATGTGGAGCAACTGGAACTCTAGTACCCTACTGGAGGAAGCATAAATTGGAAAATTTATACTGTGAACACTGGAAGTATAACTGCTTTGGAAAGCTTTGATAGTATCTACTAAAGCTGAACATATTGCATACACTTTGACCTAGCTATTGCACTTTTAGGTATATACCTAATACAGATTCTAACATATATTTATGAAAGATACATACTGCAGTGTTCAAAGCAGTGCTCCTTGTAATAGTCCCAAACTAGAAACTATCCGTGTGCTCATCAACACTAGTGGTCATACAAATGTCAAAGAGGCTGTGAGCTGAGCACAAATGAATCGGAACTGATGGCTTGAGGATTATTGGTGACCTTTGAGATGGCAGGTCCAATAGGGTGGGGGAAGATGCAAGGTGAGGGTAGAGGTCAGTTATAAAGTGTGAGTGGGGAGACTTCACTTTCCATGGTGGATGGAACACCTGTATTAGTCTTCCTTTCCTTTTAAAATTCCGACAAAGGAGTAGTAAAGGATTAATGAAAAGTATGCCTCAAAGATGAGATGGGGGCAAGGGTAGCAACACCAGACAAAGGATGAAGATTTTGGAAGCTAGAAAGCAAAAGGTCAAGTGGTAACACACGTAGGGACTGCAGAAAGCCTGGGTAGGTAGAGGACAATGAGAAGCCAGCCAGCTGATTCATGCTATAGATTTATGCTGCAGAAACCTTGAAATGCTCAAATTGGAAGCATCCAATGACTTCAGAAGCTGGAGATTCAGAATAGAGCTGGAAACAAGATTGGTTGCAAGTCTTTGTAGAGAGCCCCTCCCCATTCTGACTCTCCTCCCCTAAGCAGAAGGCTAATGGGAGTTTCAGAAAGAGCACAGAGAAGATGGAGAAGAAGAAATCGCCCATGAGAGAATACAAGAACATTTCCTAGAGCCAAAAGGTCTAGGTTTTCAGATTAAAAGGGCATGACTAGTATGTGGCATAATAATTGAATAAGATGGACACTAGGAAAATAGAGAAGACATTTCTAAAAGCTTTTCAGGTCACATACAAAGGATCCGGAATCAGAATGGCATCAGGCTTCTCATCAGAAACTTTGGAAACTAGGAAATGAAGCAATGCCATCACAATTCTAAATGAAAATTATTTACAACCTATATATCTGCCTAAAGCCAAATATAATCAAATGATGGAGGAGGTAGAACAGAGGCATTTCAGAATTCCAAGGTTTCAAAAATTTTACCTCACATGCATCCATTTCTTAGGAAGTTATTGGAAGATGTGTTTCAACACATTGAAGAAGGAAACCAAGAAAAAGAAAGGCCCTGGTCGGCATGGCTAGGTGCACACCTGAGGGGTTTTGGGTTCAATTCCGGTTAAGGGCATGTACCTGGGGTGCAGGTTCAAATCCTGCCCCCCAGTTGGGGTGTGCGCAGGAGGCAACCAAATGATGTGTTTCTCTCACAATGATGTCTCTCTCTCTCCCCTCCCCCCTCCCTTCCACTCTCTCTAAAAAAAAAAATCAATGGAAAAAATATCCTTACTCCTTGGGTGAGGATTTAAAAAAAGAAAGAGAAAAAGAATAAATTAAATCCAAGAGAGAGGACTCCAACACACGAGATAGTGAAGGGAATTCCTGGAATGATGGCGAAGCAAAGTCATAGGGTGACAGCCACAACATCTGGTTGGAGCCAGAGGAGAAAGCATTCCTGGAGAAAGGTCTCCAGCAAAGAAACAAAATCAATAGGTTACTTGATGGGTTTGAATATACTGAGAAGATATTTATATAGTAGTCCCTCCTTACCCATGGGGGATATGTTCCTAGACCCCCTATTCGATACCTAAAACTGTGGATAGTACCCAACCTTATATAGCCTCCTAGAGGCCCAATGCACGAAATTTGTACACTGGTAGGGTCTGTAGCTGCTGGCTGGGTACTCCCTCCCTTCCCCGAGCTGGCCCTGCCCCCTGGTCGAACTCCTGGTGGAGGGGAAAATTTGCATGCTACACTTATATTATATAGGATGGTTTCCCCCCATACATACATACATACATACATACATGCAATACATATCTTTTCATTGAAGGAAGCACTTTACGGTGTCTCTTTGGCATATCCTAATAGCCAGAATCACTACTCTTGTGTGTTGGGGCCATTATTGAGTAAAACAAGGGAAACTTGAACACAAGAGTGTGGTACCGCAACAGTCAATCTGATAACCAGGATGGCTGCTAAGGGGCTAACAGTAGTGCAGTGTACACAGTGTGGATACACTGGACAGAGGGGTGATTCTCATTCCGGGGGAGACAGAGCGAGAAGGTGTGAGATTTCAGAATGGTGCGCAATTTAAACCTCATGAATGATTTTTTTCTGGAATTTTTCATTTATTTTCAGGCCTCAGTTGACCACAGGTAAGTAAAACCACAGAAGCAAAACTGCAGAGAAGGGGCACTGCTGTAGTTTTGTTAGAAAGTTTGAAGAAAAATTAGTATTAAATATGTAGAAAATAAAGCAAAAATATATTAACCTCTCCAAAAAGCAAAAAGTTGTAGAAGGAAAGAAATTTATCATAGTATACTATGTGGTTCAGGTGTATATAACATTTAGATATTCACAATAATACCAACAAGCATTACTTTATTACTTAACAAGATGGTGATACAACTATATTGGGAAGATGGAAGGAGCAGAAGTATGTTGTGAAAGTTGTGTAAGAGCAAATACATTCTTACCTTCATCATAGCAAATCGGTAGATGATATTCAAACTGATAATGAATACACAGCAGTGTAAGCAAGTGGCAGAAGAAATACTGCAAGTGTTTAGTGGTTGCTTCTGGAAAGTGGGAGTGGATAGGGATCAGTCAGAGATTTGTAATACTTGTAAAACTACTTGACTTTTCAAGGAAAATACATTTATATGTTTGATAAAATTGAAAGTTATTTAAAGACAGTGGACATTGAGGAATTAGAGTCAATGAGTGTAGAATGATCTTTGGATTAATCTGATGGTGAATGTAAGAAGTATTTTCCTTCCCACCCCCTCCCTAAGAAGTTCTAAGAAGAAAAGAACATCTCGTTAAGACTTTTTCGATAGTTTTAAAGTTTCTAATCCAAAAGTTGGCTGCATTGGGAGTAGATTAACCCCCCTGTAACTTCTCTGTGGGCTTCAGAACAGAGACTTGAGGAAGTCAAATTCTGGAAGAAGGAGTTAGATGACAAACTTGAGCAGCTTGTGTATGCGACCGAAGATCTACTTGCCTATCAGACCAGATTGCGGAAAGCCCTGGAGAGCCTGAAAGAGCCCTTGCACATCACGCAGAGGTGCCTGGAGTACAGGTAGGAGGGAAGGTCCCTCCGGCGAATCATCTGTTACGAGAAATGAAATGCTGGGTAGCGAGAGCTGACCGTGCTGGGTGGTGGGTTAGAACGAGGCAAATGAGCATGTGTTCTTTTAGAGCCTGAAATTATCTCGGCATGCCCGTGGTGCCGGGCAGTGGACGCAGCACTAGCCTGGGTTCTTGTCTAAACTCTGCCCTTGACTAACTTAAATATAAGTTAGGACTGGGTTTGGCTGTGGGTAATCAGAAAACCGCAAAATAACACTGAACCGAAATAAGAGAGCTGCTTCTTCTCTCCCATTTAAGAATCTGGAACTAGGTCAGGGTTGGCATGGTGTGCCACAGTGTCAGGGCTCTGGGCTCTCTCTCTCTTTTAAAATGTTTTTTATTGATTTTAGAGAGAGAGGAAAGAAAGAGAGAGAGAGGGAGAGAGAGAGAAACATTTGATGAGAGAGGATGAGAGAGAACATCAATTGGCTGCCTCCTGCACACCCCCCTGGGGATCTGGCCTGCAACCCGGCCATGTGTCCTGACCGGAATCAAGCCGGCGTCCTCTTGGTGCATGGGTCGATGCTCAACCGCTGAGCCACACCGGCTCGGCCAGGCTTTCTCTATTTTGTTTCTCCACTGCACATGGCTTTCACTCCCAAGGTTACCTGGTGATTCAAGATGGCAGCTGGAGCTCCAGCCATTGTGCCTACATTCCAGCAGGTGGAATAATTAGGGTTTGGCATTCACCATTTCTACTTGCATCTTGTTGACCAGGACTTAGTCACATGGTCACACCACGAGTAACTAGGAAATGGTGTCTTTATTTCGGGTATGCAGAGCAGGTACTGCAGTTACCAGAGGACAAGAAGTCTACTCCTATATGCAGAATCACACAGAAGTACTGTGTCCAGAGAGCACTGTGCAAGCATAGATTTCTATTCTAATTTCTTTCCTCTAAGTCCTGTGAGTAGATGATTATATCTGCTCTGGGCTAATGGTCATTTCAGACCTGTCCCTGTCACAGTGCTAGATGGCATGCCACCACAGGTCTCCTTGCCACCAGCTCAGTCCCCTCCAATCCAGCGCATCCTCCACCTAGGCTTTTCTTTTTTAATATATTTTTATTGACTGCAGAGAGGAAGGGAGAAGGGAGTGAGAGATAGAAACATCAATGATGAGAGAGAATCATGGATTGGCTGATTGGCTGCCTCCTGCTCACCCCATGCTGGGCATTGAGCCTGCAACCCAGGCATTTGCCCTCACAGGGAATCGAACCGTGATCTCCTGGTTCATAGGTTGATGCTCAACCACTGAGCCATGCTGGCCGGGCCACCCTGGCTTTTGAGCGAACTTTTCTGAATGCAGATTTTTACAGGTCACCCTCATGCTTTAACATTTTTAAAATAATTGCAACCCCATACCCTAGTACCTTCAAGATCAAGTTGAAACTTCTTAGCTGAGCAAACAGAGTTCATCATGATTGGGCCCACAGTGACCTCCAGGCCCGCACCTCATCCCCAACAGCGGGATGTGCTTGGGTGTGCTGAGCGGCTCCCAGTTTCCTGACACACCATGGCTCTGTCCATTCTGTTCCCTCTTCCTGGAAAGCCCTCCCTCAATGAGCGTAGCCAGGACCCTCTGCACCCACCAGGCAGCAGTCTCCCCAGCCAGACTTAGAGAGTTTGTGAAGCAAAGGTCAAGTCCCCATGAAAGAAGCCAACATCCTGTCAGCTCAAGTCTACACCTGAGGGTGAATAGAATGTAGATGTTGCTAAGTTGATTGAGTAGGTGCTACTATGTGCCTCCCATGCACTATCATGCAAGGTAGAAAAGAACAAAATACCAGGTATTAGGCAGTGACTGGTCAGTTTTGGGAGTTACAGTACAGTGATTAAAAGCATGCGTCATGCCCGGCCGGTATGGCTCAGTGGTTGAGGTGTTGATCTATGAACCAGGAGGTCACGGTTCAATTCCCTGTCAGGGCACATGCCTGGGTTGCGGGCTTGATTCCCAGTGGGAGGTGTGCAAGAGACAGCTGATCAATGATTCTCTCATCAGTAATGTTTCTATTTCTCTCTCCCTCTCCCTTCCTCTCTGAAATCAATAAAAATATATTTAAAAAAAAAAGAAACAAAATCTCTGACATAAAAAAAAGTGTGCGTCATGCCCAGTTCTGTGACCTGGGCTTACCCTCCCTGAAACTCAGTTTCGTCGCCGGTGCTCGAAGGGCTCATTGAGAACATTCTCACGAAGAGCTCAGCACAATGCCTGTCACACAGGAGTGCTCAGTGGTGGGGGTAATACGGATGTTGCTATTACTATTTAAAGCACCTTTCTGGATTCCAATCCTGGTCAAAAGATGGGACTAGGATCGAGGAAGGAAACCTATGTCTTTGAAATTCTAAGCCAAAAGAAATATTTCCACTAAACAGAAAGATGGGCAAGGCTTCGGAACTGATGTCCAAGTCGAGGGGAAATGTCCATCTGGCATTTTCGGACCAGGGACCAGCCATCCGTCAATTTTTCCTCATTGCGTTTTGGATTTGTTTCAAGGCGCAAAGACCCAACTAGTGTACATCCCCGACCAGGCCATCCATCCAGAGTGGGTGCTCCTCACACCAGTTGTCCAGATGGTTTTAAATGTCCAGATGTTAGCACTATCATGTTGCCTCCCTCCGCACGTTGGGTGACCTGGCCCTTTCTCTGGGCAGGGAGCAGCGAGTGGGCATCGACCTGGTGCATGATGAAGTCGAGGAGGAGCTACTGAAGGAGTACGAGATGATCCAGGGGGTGATAGCCCTGCTGACCCGCACCCTGGAGGAGACCACCGAGCAGATCAGGTACGGTTGTTCGGGCCACTCCCACATCTCCACTGGGCGTACCTAGAAGAGGCAGCACCCACCAAGGCTGGGCTCCATGGCACAGAAAGAATGGGGTTCTGTACTCCTATGTGCACTTTCCATGCCCTGAGGAGGCTTGGGAACACTCAGAACGAGGCCTGGACAACCTCTCATATCTGCCAGTCTCCCTCTGGTGGTGGGTGGGGTTGGGGCCGGATGTCAGCCCTGCCTATAAACTGGAGGACACTCGAGCTGTTTTTTCCTAGCACGGACCTCTCACATAGAGTATGCCACAGTGGTGACATCAGAAAAGGCCACAGCTGGAGGATGTTGAAGTCCAGGCTTGGTTACGTTAATTTGTCACCAGGCATCTCATGGGGTATGTGTGGGGAGGGCGGGGGGTTACGTGATGGAAAGGGGAGGAAGTGACGCCATCCGTACTAGACTGAGCTGTAGCTTCATTTTCCAGGGCCTCCCGAGAAACTGTAGGTGCCATCTGGGCCTTCCAGAGGGAGAAACCTTTCCCTTCTCCCTTCAGGCTGAACCGCTCTGCAAAGTACTATCTCGAAAAGGATTTGAAAGACAAGTTTGTGGCCCTGACCATTGATGATATCTGCTTCTCACTCAACAACAACTCGCCAAACATCAGATATTCTGAGAATGTCGTGAGGGTTGAACCAAAGTGAGTGGGTCCCCGCCTGCTGGCCTGGCCACGCTGTGCTCCTCCCTGCTACCTCGTGGCCCCGTGCTGTGCAGGCAGGTGGGCAGGGCCGAGCGCATCACCCCAGCAGCAGGCTAATCACAGTGAACAACCCCCATGAAACCACCAACCAGGTCAAGAAATGAAACATTACCGCCACCCGGAAACCCCCATCCTGTCCCTTCTTGGCCAATACCCCCCTCTCTTCCCCAAGATGACCACATCCTGACTTCCAATAGGTTTGTCTGCTTTTACAATTATTAAGTAGCATCTTATACTATCTATTTTTGTCACTTTTCTCCCAATCAACATTATTTTGAGACTCATCAGTGTTATTATATAAAGCAGTTCCTTATCAAGCTAGCAATTTATTGATATCAGTATGGACTCATGGTATCCTATTTTATTCAGTGTGTTATAATCTGTTACTATCATCGTTTATTTCAGTGCTCAAATTGTCTCTACCTGTGTGATCTTGACCAAGTTACTGTCTCTTTCCGAGCCTCAGTTTTCCTCCTCTGTAAAATGGGGTTATGAAAGTTAGCTCACTAGGCCCTCATGAGGATTAAATGAGTGAATGTCTGTAAAAGGCCAGCGCATTGCTTGGCATAGAGTAGGTAGGTTTCCCCAAAGTGACATCTCTTGCCACTGACAGACCACTGTTCGCTCTGCCTGGGGATGAAGAAACATTCTAGGTCAAGCATGTCAAACTCGCGGACTGTGGGCCGCATGCAGCCCACAACGAATATTTTTGTGGCCCAGCCAATGTAACATAATGTAAAAAACTTTGTAATGAAAGTTTCGTAACTTAATTTTTACAATATCCTGTTATACATAATTATTAATAATGAACTATAACATTCACTAATGACTGATTACTATCATTGTGTTGCATTCATTTCCTTACGCGCCTCACACACAGGCGCACCATTTTGCTCCACTAATACTAGCAGCAAATATTTTAGCAGCTGATTGCCACGTCATTAGTCTTGGACTGACTTGTTTGGTGGGTGCAACAGGAAATATTTTGCTTTTGGAGAACAAGAAAAATAGGTTTATTTGTGCAGTTATACAGTTGTCTGGTAAATTTATGTTCAAGAAAAAAGTATTAATTTTTATTAAAATGTTCTATTATTTTATGTTAACGATGACTCATTTATTGCAGCCCTTTGCATTCAGCATGTCTCTATTGAAATAAACCTACGTTTCTATGAAAATGGGAGCTTTTGTTTTTTTGTGGCCCACATACACTTAAACCTTGTTTATTTGGCCCGTGTGCGCCTTTGAGTTTGACATGCTTGTTCTAGGTGCTTCTGGTGGTCAAGGTCGGGTTAGCTTCCAGGGGGTTTCCAGGAGCTCGTCCCCTCCCCTCCCCGTCCCCCTTCCCAGCCCAGATCCTCCGTGAACGGATGCCCGGGTCTGTTTCAGCTCTGTGAGCCTGGAAGACTGGCTGGACTTCTCCAACGCCAACGTGGAGAAGGCTGACAAGCAGCGGAACAACTCCCTGATGCTGAAGTCCCTGGTGGACCGAGTCCTGTCCCAGACGGCCAGCGACCTGCGCAAGCAATGCGACGTGGTGGACACGGCACTGAAGAACGGGCTGAAGGACACCAAGGATGCCAGGGACAAGCTGGCTGTTCATTTGGCCAAGGTGAGCTCCCTGCGAATGTTTCCCCGTGGAAACCTGGACTGGCCTCTGGGCCAGGCTGCTGCCTTCTGCGCTTGTGATCTTGGGTTAACTAAGGAGTCAGGGTCGTTCACATCTCTCCATTTTAGCAGCAGGGTTTGGGGTTTGGGGACTGGAGTGGGACTTGGACCCACTCTGGGCTCCGTTGCCACTCATTACTGCAAAGAACAGCCTATCTCCTCCCTCTGGGCCTCAGTTTCTCCTTATGTGAAATCTGGGGATGGACTATATGGTCTCAGACATCATTGATGACCCTGAAGTTCTATGAGTTGAACACACCCAATTTCTCCAAACCCAGCTGCAACTTCGGGATTGTGGCTGGCTGTCCATCTCAGTTTTCCAGTGGTGTGCTGGTAACTGGCTCCCAGAAAAATAAGGTCCTCAGTTTGTTACCCATGGACACAGACAGTAGGGGTGGTGAGGGCATGTGCTGGGGCGGGGGGCCGGGTGGGAGGAATGGCCAGGGAGAGGTCAATGAGGGATAAAGGAGACATATGTAATACTTTAAAGAATAAAGAATTTAAATTAAAAAATAAATACGATGTTGGAATAAAAGATGATGGAATTAAATAAATTTAATAAAGTCCCCAGTTTGCTGAATCTGTAGGTCTCCATGGTGTAAACACTTTCATCACAGTTGATTTGAAGCTACCCAGTTAACGATGGTCTGGCAAAGTTCCCAAATACTTAACCAGCAGAGCCCCCCTGAGCCCGCTCCAGTATCCCTCCCTAACCACACGGACCCCTGCGTCCTGAGCATATGTGACCATCCCACGGGATAAACTCAGGGCCACTGAGAAGCTGAGGCTAGTGGAACATGTGCTAGGTTTGGATATGTGGGCCCACATCCGGTCCAGTGACAGGCCAGCCGAGTGACGCCTGCCGAGCCCTCAAGCCCTCAAGCTCTCTGAGCCTCCAGCCTCACCTGTAACCTGGCCCCACTCTGGCAGTTTACTGACGGTGAAATGCAGAGAGCGGAAGGGACCCCAGGTGGCAAGGTGCATAGCGGGCAGCCTGGAACTAGAGCCCCGGCCTGCTCAGCTCCAAAGCCTTGTCTTCCTGCCGCATTCGTACCTCGCCCTCCCGGAACCCAGCGTCTGGTTGTCAGGATGGATTTATGCGATGAGCAGGACAAGCCAGAGTGCAATCGAAGGTTATACTGTGGTCGTATTTCCTATCAAAATCTGTTGCAAATGTTCATCTGTGAATGCTGTTCTGTAATGAGATTTTATATATTTCATCTTGGGAAATGTCTTTTCATCTAAATAGTGCTGCCAAGTACTGATAACGATCTGTGAGCACATGATTTTAATTGGATACACTCATCGCTTGGAAGGCATTTGTAGAATTCTGTTGAGCTTCTTCTCCTGATACCGGCCTGTTAGCATGTCATTACATTTCGGATTAATCACTTGCTGTTGAAGGGTAGGCAGAAGCTCCTCCATTGCACAATTAAGTGGATTTTGAAATATGGAAATTTCCTTTGCACTTGTTTTGAGGTCCCCCCCCCCCAAAAAAAACAACCACTGCTGGCACTTGGAAAATATGTCTGCTGCACATCTGTGTGGGAATGGAGGTCTTGCTTCTTGTTTAGACTTTTGACAGCACAGCTTGGCAAGACTTGTGATTCAAACCATGTTAGCTGTTGAAATGACTTTACCGCAGTGTAAGCTTTGCATGTGAGTGTTCTCTTGCTTTCTGATTGCAGGTGGGATTCATTAAGATATATTATTACATCCTAGCTGGTTTGGCTTAGTGGATAGAGTGTCAGCCCACGGATTGAAGGGTCCTGGGTTCAATCCTGGTCAAGGGCATGTACCTCAGTTGTAGGCTCAATGTGGGAAGCAACCAAGTGATGTGTCTTTCTCACATCGGTGTCTTTCTCACCCTCTCACATTGGTGTTTCTCTCTCTCTGTCTCTCCCCCTCCCTTCCACTGTGTCTAAAGATTAATGGAAAAATATCCTTGGGTGAGGATTAACAACAACAACCAAAAATATATATTATTACTAAGTCTGCAGCAAAGATTAATTTGCAAAGCTATTCAGTGTTTTATTTATTTATTATTATTATTTTTTAATCCTCACCCAAGGACATATTTTTTCCCCCCCATTGATTCCAGAGAAGAAAGGAGCAGGAGAGAGAAACATCCAAGAGAGAGAGAAACATTGATCGGTTGCCTCACGCATGAGCCCAGACCGGGGATCGAATCTGAAACCTAGGTATGTGCCCGTGACCAGGAATTAAACCTGAGGCCCTTTGGTGTGTGGGATGACACTCTAACCATTGAGCACACCGGCCAGGGCCCTATTCAGTGTTTTACAGTAGTAGTTTCGTGGGGGAAGGGAGTGGTTCTTGTTTAGAAAAATTTCAATCATGGCCCTGAGCTCAAAATAAATCACAAGAAAATTTCACCACTGATAAGCCATTCGATTGCTGAGGAGCAGGGCAAGTCAGGATATTCAGCTTCTGTTTCTGGCAAAAATTCACAGAGCTGATGAGTAGAGCTCATGAAGTCCCCTGCTGATGATACGGGTTCAGTGACACTTGATGGATTCGGATCTTTTCTGCGAAGTACTTTTCTGGTGAATAATAATTAGAGCTGCAAAGAGCTCACATTTCCTCCACTTCTGTGAATATGTTCAACTAGCCGCTTCTGCTCCACACACATGTGTACCATCCTCAGCTACAACACTTCTTAGCAGATTCCACCTCGGGTTGTGTTGAATTAGTGTTTTCTCAACTTTCTGGAAATGTCCCTGCCTCTAGTTACTTCGTGCGACCATTCGTGGACGCTGGTCCTTCAGGCCCTTCAAACTCAGCACCGATTCCTGGCGAGCAGCATCAGGACCCCTGCCAGCTGGCGAAGAGCAAGGAGACCACCCCACCTCGTGCGGCTTGTTGTTCCATTGGCTGTTGATGCTGTTCCCAGGGTCCTGAACTCGTCAAGCAGCTGTTTTTGCAGAAAGACTAATACACAACTGTATGTTCTCTGGTCACCCTTCCTCAGCTGCAACCAACATGTTTTACTTAATCTTTTATCAGTAAATGGCTTTCCGTGCTTGGTTGCAAACGAGACACTTGGAACCTGACTTTGATTGCAGCCTCCTTTTCATTTTTGCGAAGAGATTCTGCGGTGATGAGATATTCTGTTTTAAATGTCTAATTTTTCTGATCATTGCTTTCCTGTGAGTTGAGGCTGTCATGATGGTGCGTGGCCTGGTAATGATGCATGCCGTATTCTTTCAGCACAGCTGGAGCGTCACTGCATGATAAACACAGTGCTTTGCTGTCGAAGGAACAAAATCGACACTTCACTAGGCCTTAAAGTGCACCGCAGGAAGCCTGGTTTCCTTGTTTTGACATGATGGGTATGTGCTGGTGCTGAAAACTGCCTGGTGATACATGTAGCACTCGGGAAGCTGTTGTTATAACCGTGTCATCTGGACAACAGTGCAAAGCACTGAGAGTGTAACATACATTCTGTCGCAACTTCTTAACCCGGACGTTGAAGCAGCCATACAGATGAATGAGCATGGCTGTGCTCCAGGAAAACTTCATTGTGGACACCGATATTTGAATTTTATGTCATTTTAAGATGACATGAAATATTATTTTTCTTTTGATTCTTTCAGCTATTTAAAAATGTACCCCCCCTCCCCCCAGAGAGCAACCAAAGGACTCGTATGCCTGCGTATTAGCATAACCAATGGACACAGACACTGGGGCGGTGGGGGCTTGCCCGGGGTGGGAATGGCTGGGGGTGGGGGAGTCAATTGGGGAAAAAGGAGACATATGTAAAACTTTAGACAATAAAAAAAAATGTACCCCCCACCCCCCCTTTTTTTTTAAAAAAAAGGAGACTAAAAAAGATAAGCCACAGATAAAGCACTGTTATCCAAAAATAGAGGAAGAACTCTTGAAACTCAACAATAAGAAAACAAACAGCCCAATAGAAAAACAGACAAAAGACGGAAACAGGCATCTCCCCAGAGAAGATAGGCAGATGGTAATGAAGATATGAAAAGAGGCTCAACAGCCTACGTCCTCAGGGATTGCAAATTGAAGCAACGGGATGCCATACACACCCACA
The DNA here is from genome assembly GCF_028538775.1 of Myotis yumanensis. Classification (NCBI taxonomy): domain Eukaryota; kingdom Metazoa; phylum Chordata; class Mammalia; order Chiroptera; family Vespertilionidae; genus Myotis; species Myotis yumanensis. The sequence goes on along the minus strand of NW_027223767.1, from coordinate 15,985,200 downwards.
GAACATCCAAAACACTGACAATGCCAAGCGCCGGCGAGGGTGTGGAGCAGTAGGCACGCTCACTGTTGGCGGGAGTGCCAAATGGTGCAGCCACTTGGGAAGACAGTTTGGCAGTTTCTTGCAAAACCAAACAGACGCATATGATTCAGCAAGCTCACTCCTTGGTATTTACCCAAACGGCTTGAAAACTTAGGTCTGCACAAAAATCTGCATATGAGTGTTGAGCAGCTTTATTCATAATTGCCAAAGCTTGGGAGCAGCCAGATGTCCTTTGGTAGATGAATGGGTAAACAAACTGTGCTACATCCATACAATGGAATATTATTCAGTGATAAAAATAAATGAGCTATCAAGCCACAAAAGGACATGGAGAAAACTTACATGGGTATCGCTAAATGAAAGAAGCCAATCTGAAATTCATACTGCATGAATCATACTGTATGATTCCAACTGCATGACACCCGGAAACAGTAAAAAGCATCTGGTTGTCAGGGCTTCAGATGGAGGTGGGGTGGGGAGGAAGGATGAAAAGGAGGAGCACAGGGATTTGTTAGGGCAATGAAACCTACTCTGTATGATACGGTAACGGGGGATACATGGCATACATTTGTTAAAATCCATAGAATGTGCAACACAAAGATGAAACCGTAATGTAAACTATGAACTTTAGTTAATAATAATGTATACAATATTGGTTCCTTAGTTGTAACTAATGTACCACATTAATGGAAGATGCTCATAACAGGGGAATCTGTGTTGGGGGAGAGAGGGTATATGGGAACTCTATACTTCCTGTTCCATTTTGCTGAAAGTCTAAAACTGCTCTAAAAATGAAAGTCCAGCCCTAGCCGGTTTGGCTCAGTGGATAGAGCGTCAGCCTGCGGACTCAAGGGTCCCGGGTTTGATTCAGGTCAAGGGCATGTACCTTGGTTGCGGGCACATCCCCAGTAGGGGTGTGCAGGAGGCAGCTGATTGATGTTTCTCTCTCATTGATGTTTCTGACTCTCTATCCCTCTCCCTTCCTCTCTGTAAAAAATCAATAAAATATAGTTTTAAAAACTAAAGTCCATAGCCCTGGCCAGGTGGCTCGTTGTGTGGAGCCTCGTCCGGCACACCAAAAGGTAGCCGATTCTATTTCCAGTCAGAGCACATACAGAGGTTGTGGATTCGATCCCCGTAAGGGAGGCAACCGATTGATATTTCTCTCTTTCTCTCTTCCTCTCTCCCTAAACAAAAACATATCCTTAGGTGAAGATTAAAACAAACAAAAAACTAAAGTCCATTAATTAAAAAAACATTCGTATTTCAGTCTGTACAAAAACAGTCTGTACCAAACCAGACTGCATTTGGCCCCTAGGCTGCTGACTCCTGATCTAACCCATAGTATTAGTAGTTTTGTTTGAAGGAATCTGTGCACTTAGTATATTTTAAGTATTTGTAAAACTTAAGAAAATTTGGCCTGTTTTAAAAATATCATAACAAAATTTGTAATGAAGTAATTTAGCCTTATGATTTTAGTTGAAATTTTAAGTTTGAAGACAGTGTTAAAGTATTTGAGAATTTAAGAGTAATCATTTTTACTAGGTTACTAGATTAACGAGGTCTTTTAAGAACTGCAGAAAGCCTTGTCTGCTAAGACGACTCAGGTAGTTTTTAAAAGTTTTATATGAAGTTTATAAAAACTATATGTTATATATCAAATTTACAAATGCTGCTTTAAATAAGTGTGTTTGAAGGATTTTAACGAGGCTTGAAGTTGGAGCAACTATTAGTCAAAGTCAATTTAAAGTGATTGTTAACATTTGCTAAATTTAAAAATAGTATACTCTCTGAGCTGAACTTAAGAAAACCTTAAGAAATGTTAAGAAAAGGCTCAAGAAAACAAAATGCAATGTGTGGACCTCATTTGCATTCTAATTTGAATAAACCTACGGACAATCAGGGAAATCTGAGTGTGTTTGTGAGAGAGAAAAAGGTACCATCATTATGTTAAAAGACAATAAAAGCATCCTTACTCAGGTATTTAAGACTGGAATGATATAATATCTGAGATTTGCTTTGAAACAAGCTGTTGGGCAGGGGTGGAGAGAGGGGGTTATAGATGAAACAAGATTGGCCATGTATCGATCATTGATTAAATTGATGAGTACCTGAGGTTCATTATATCAGCTACTTTTGTGTATGTTTAGAAAATTCTATGATGTAAAGATTTTTTTTAAGTTTAAGAAAGAAACAAAAATTTAAGCTAGTTAAATATTAATCTAAAAACCCAAGTAACATCTAAGTCATCTTTTCTGTGCACAAAACCACCTTCAAAGAAATCAACAAAACTCAGTATTGAACTGCTCACACTTCAGGCTGCTAGGGAGCAGAATGGGTGCTAGTGGCTGGGTTGATGGAAATAGGCGGCCATCTACTCAGCACACACGGTACTTACTACCCAGGTGAACAGGCAGCCTCCAGCCTTTACTGAGGGCATTCTCCAGGGAATTCCCATTATTTGGGAAGGAGATGGGGGAACAATGCCAGTCATGCCCACTCCACCTGCGAGGTTCTAAGGTTGGGTGAGTTGCCTTGCTCACCAGCAATCCCTGCTGTAGGGAAGAGAGATCAGACTCATTCTGGGGCCCTGCTTGGGTAGAAATCCGAGGTCCCCTCTTCCTAGCTTACATGATCCCAACAGACCTCCTAAGAGTGTGTGCTATAGAGTTTTGAGGAGCACAACCTGGTCTCACCCACTCCAATCCTTTCTGTAAGGTCATGGAAGAGATTGCTTCCCAGGAGAAAAACATTGAGTTTCTTGAAAAAGCCATCCTGGACCAAGAAGGGCCTGCCAAGGTGGCTCATACACGCCTGGGGACCAGGACATGCCGGCCCAATGTGGAGCTGTGTCGCGATATGGCCCAGTACAGGCTGATCAGGGAGGTTCATGAGATCACCCACAACATTGCAAGGTAGGCTGGCGGCTGGGAGGGGGAGGGCCTCTGGGGTTCCAGCGGCTGGGAGGGGGAGGGCCTCTGGGGTTCCATGTGAACCCGGACTGTGAACAGGGCTAGGCAATGCCATCGTGGGGGAAGCCTGCCGGGCATGAGCCCTTTTGCATCTATAATATGTGAGGGGTTCCTTTCTGGAGGACAGCCAAGAGGTTCTTTGTTAACTGCAGCCAATTGCTGCCATGCAGGAAATGGATACCAGCGTTTGCATTTTTCGAAAGTCCAAATCCAGATGTTTAGGTAAAACGCACAGTTTTAAATGCTGGCAGCTCATGGAGCTGTCTATCTTGTGCATCTGGCCTGTGGCCACCAATCTGAAATCTCCGTCTTCAGGAGGAGACACGGAGAAGGACATGCCAATTCTGCTTCTGCGATGAGCACACAAATACATGCCCCCACACCCCCTGGAAAAGCAGTGTGGGGTGATGATTCCCTTCTGTTCTTCCTCTTCTCCCAGATTAAAGGAAACATTAGCCCAAGCTCAGATGGAGCTGAAAGGGCTGAACCGCAGACAGCTGGCCCTGCAGGAGCAGATCCAGATCAAAGAGAACACCATCTACATCGACGAGGTGCTGTGTGTGCCCATGAGAAAGTCCATCCCGCTGCGGGATGGGGATGACCACGGGGGGTGGGCCGGGGGCCTCCGCCCGGACGCTGTCTGCTAAAAGTAGGGACCGCTCAGATGCTCATTAAACCTTATCACAGCACCACGGTGCCGCACCGTCATTTCAGGTAGGCAGCACTTCCCGTCGGCCCCGCACAGCCTCTCGGCCAGGATTCCGACCTGCTCGGAGCTGAGATGGGGGTGCCAGGGTCTATGCCGCTGGTGCTGCTGGGGTGGTGATTGTTTAACAGTTAAATTCCATGTATCAGCACAGGCCCTTCTGGTATCAGCGGGCGGGGGCCCGGGGAGAGGGGCCCAGCACACTGGGAAAGTCTCAGGAAGGCTTGCCTCCCCCAGTAATCTGTCTTGGTCCTTCCCTGGTCCATGGGCTCTGTTGACTGCATCTGCGCTTACCCAGAGAGCTCACATCGCATCGTCTTCCCCCTGCTACCACCCCTCTGGCCTGATCTGGGGGTACCCAGAGTTGGGCTCGCTAAGGTCAGAGCCACCTTCCCAAGGGACCAGGATTGTATCTGGGTAACAGTAATGACAGGAGTCCTTACATCCTACTGGCGACAGGTCCAGGCAACCAAAGGTACAAAACCTACAAGAACTTAATAGGAACTCTGAGAGGGCATTCTGAGCTCCCTGCCATACAAAACAAAGTATCTAGTCATAAGTCAAGCTCAGTGAGGGAGAAAGGTCTGTCTATATCCTGAAAGTTGGGAGAAACCCAGAGAGGGTGTGGGAGAACCATGGGATGTATGAGACTTTAAAGTGCGCAGAGAAGGGGTGAGGCCCACGCGCTGGGAAACGCCAATGCTTCCAGGATGAGTGAAAAGAGTCCCACCTGCAGACCAAGAGGGAAGGAACATGGAGGGAGGGCCTGGAGGCAGCCAGGAGAGCATGGTGTCCCGGAGGCCAAAGTAGAGGAATGTTTCAAGGCGCTGGGTCAGGGGGTTAAATGCTGCAGAGCATTAGCTAGGAAAGGAAAAGCATCCTCTGGATTTGGCAATTAGGCAATCGCCTGGGGCACCTTGCCCAAAGCAATCTTTTAAAAAATACTCCTTTACTATTTATTTAATTTTCAACTACAGTCCACCATCAACATCATTCTGTATCAGCACAGCAGTCAGACAATCGTTTACTTTACAAAGGGGTCCCCCTGACAGCCCCCCACTCTGAACACGCCCGATCTCATCTGATTTCGGAAGCGAAGCAAGGTCAGGCCGGGTGAGTGCTTGGATGGGAGGCCACAGGCAATTGCAGTAGCCTATTGGAGGAAGAAGACGGGCACTTGGGCTCGGGGCCAGCAGATTTCCGTTCCACCCCGCTGCTCTCTGGAAGAGAACAGATGTGGGCGCTCGAGTGTGGATGACAGCTGCTGTCTGTCATGGGCATGGGGAACGGAAAGCCAGTTTGCAGCAAGAGAAAAAGTAGAAGCCGAGGCTCCAAGAGGAAGAAGAAAGAACTCCCTACAGGTCTCCCTTCCTCGGCGCCAGGTGGTTCCTGAGGCCCCTGGGTTCTGCGGGAGCTCAGCATCCTCATGTAGTATCCCCGTTCTGCTCACTGACGCCCAGGGGGGTTCTGTGGCTGCCACTCAAGAGAGTTGTAACTCACAGGCCATGTCACTTGACTGGCTAACTGAGAGGGGCGCGGGAGTGGGGGTTACCCTTGAGAGGGATCTTGATGGAGAAACAGACGTCTGCTGGGTAGCAAGGGGGACATTCCAGGGAGTGGCATGGCATACACAGAGGCAAGGGGTCTCAAAGAGCCAAATATGTTTCCAGGGGAATTGGGTGTGGATCCCTATAAAGCAGTGGTTCTCAACCTTCTGGCCCTTTAAATACAGTTCCTCATGTTGTGACCCAACCATAACATTATTTTCGTTGCTACTTCATAACTGTAATGTTGCTACTGTTATGAATCGTAATGTAAATATCTGATATGCAGGATGGTCTTAGGCGACCCCTGTGAAAGGGTCGTTCGACTGCCAAAGGGGTCGCGACCCATAGGTTGAGAACCGCTGCTATAAAGGCTGTTACAATTTCAAATCAAAACCAAGGAGGTGTTCTTATATAGCCTTGTAAGGCATGTATACCATTGGTAATCCCAACAATTATGACAACCGTTAACATGTTGAGTGCTTATAATGAGTTATTTGTGCAAACTGTTAATATCCCCATTTTACAGGTGAGGAAATTGAGGATGGGAGGGGTCACACGCCTAGGATTCAGACCGACTTACCAGAGGTCACATGGCTAATGAGTTGCTGATGCTTAATTGGACCTCAGATCCTGAAACCAGGATCTGTTGCCTCAAAGTATTTTTTACCTGAAAATTCATCCATGGGTTTTGCCTTTTTAAAAGGGTAAGAATTGGGAAGAATCATAGCTACTCCCTCGAAGCGGGCAGGCTTTGCTTGTTCTGTAGCTGACTTGTGTTCTCTGTAGGGAAATTAGTATAGACCCCAACGCCTCCGGCAATGCTCCCTGCACAGAGAACCCATTTGCTTCTTCAGCCACTCAGCAAAGGTATTCTCGCATTATTGCTCATCAGGCCTGTGGCACTGGAGGGCGTGTGTGTGTGTGTGTGTGTGTGTGTGTGTGTGTGTGTGATTCCCTTGTTCATTCATATGACAAATACTTGCTGGGCTCCAATTTAGTGCCAGGGACTGTGCCAGGTGCAGAGATTAGAGGTGAATTAGACAGAGCTCCATGTCCCCTTGGAGCTCAGTGCAGAGGCAGGCGGTACACAGGAACAACAAAGTCATTTCAGATAGTGACAGGGTCCTGATAGAAATAGGGTGACCTGAGACGAGTGACAGGACAGGCGGCCGCTTTAGAGTGGGTGCTGGGAGGCCTTTCTGATGAGCTGACACTGAGCTAAGGGTGGACAAGAAGGCCGCGAGCATGTGAATATCTGGAAAAAAAACCCCCACTTGCCCGTTTTCATGAACAGAGAAAAGGCCCGGTGGCCGGAGAAAGGGGAAGGTGGTACAAGTTGAGCTCGGTGAGGGGGGACAGGGGTCAAGTCATGTAAGACCTTGTAGACCACGGTCATGTTCAAACCAGTTTCTGTAGAAAGGCATGTAGGTGGGCAGGGGCGACATAGGGGGGTTTTCAGGAAGCCTGCAGAGAGAGCTGGTCCCAGAGCCCATTCATGGAAATACCCTAGTGGGTGAGGGGCGTGGCCCGAGGCTTTCCCTTTAGCCAATCAGAGGCTGGGGGCGGGGCCAGCCAGGGGCCAGCGACCTCTCCAGCCCACTTGCTCCTGGTATTTCTCCAAGGTTGTCTTATTCTTCAGTCAAGAGTAAGTCATCTATTGCATAGGTGATTGACAAGGTTAGGCTGTGACTTAGGCTTCCTCTGGGGACAGATTGGAGGGAAGGGGATTGGATAAAATCTCTAGGAATGGCTTTGACTGACAGCATGAAGGCTTTGGGTTAGCCATGCTTTTGGCCCCAGTTTTGCTAGTAACTAGTCCAGGAGTGGTACAGGAGTCCCCTCCCCTTCCTGGGCCTTTATCTGTGAAGAAGGGACCCTGGGGAGGTGGTGAGAAGGGCGGTGAGGTGATTTGTAAGGGTTCTTCCTGCTGAAAAGGCCTTATATTACCAGGTGTGATCTGAAAGTACAAGATAGAGTTGACTAAATTAACTCAGCTTTGTTAGTATCATAGATGTGCTCTTACTGGCTGCTTAAAGAGAAAACATATTTGTCTATGACAGTAAGATGGCTCAAAACCAATAAAACATATTACTTTGAAATAATTATTCACTGTAAACAAAGTGGAATCACACCTCAACAAGATCTTATTTGACAACATTTAACCTAGATTGAGTGCCTCCTCTGTACCTGGCTCAGTTCTAGGCTCAGGGATACAGAAATACAGGAAAAATGGATGCTGAAGGGACTTACCTTCCACTTGAGCATTTAGATGTTCTATGTGGGTGTGTATGTGTCTAGATTTTTTTAATCTGCAATTTTGTAAATGTAGAGGAATAGGAATTAGATTAATTTTCTAAGCACCACCCAGGGAAACCATGCACGTGTCTCACCATCTGTGATTTAGCCAATGAACTAATGAAATTCCGTGGCTCCAAATTGCAAATAAGAATTTCTGTAGGCCCTGGCTGGGTGGCTCAGTTGGTTGGAGTGTTGTCCTCATACAACAAAAGTTTGGGGGTTCGATTCCCAGTCAGAGCACATACCTAGGTTGTGGGTTAGATTCCCCGTTGGGGCATGTACAGGAGGCAACCTATGATGTTTCTCTCTCTCTCTCTCTCTCTCTTTCTCTCTCTCTCTCCTCTCTCCTCTCCTCCTCTTCCTCCTCCTCCTCCGCCTCTGCCTCCTCCTCCTCCTCCTCCTCCTCCTCCTCCTCCTCCTTTCTCAAGTCAATAAACATATCCCTGGCTTAGGATAAAAGAAGAAGAATTTCCGTGGCCCCTTTCGGGAATAGCTGTCTGGGTAATGTGTATAAGGGGTAAATGCACACCCGTGAGGAACGGTTTATACCTTAGTTTGATCACAGCCCTGCTTTCCTTTTACACTTGGAAATTCAGTCGCCAGGGCTTCATCGGTTTTATCAACAGCAGAGAGGAGGCACCCAGGAGGCAGACTGCATTTCCAGCTCATACATACAGTGTGGACGTGCTGCAGTTCTCCCGAGAACTGGGTGCTCTTTGCGGACCCTCAGCGGGCATGGGGAGGCAGGCCCTACCCTCCTGCTCTGTGCTGGGGAAGGACAGGCAAGGATGAAAAGCTGTGACAGGTCACAAGTCTGGGCTGTCTCCACCTGCCACTGGGCCGCTGCATGTGGTCGTTTAAACAGTGGACACATTTAACAATCTGTGGGTTTGGAAGCTCGCATGCCCTGTGTTGTCCCACGAGCACTCTGTGGGTCTCGATGTTGTTTCAGTTCCTCTGGGAACTGGAATGCCTGTGTAGTCAGGGCAATTGCTGAGGTTCCCTGAGACCTTTTTCAAGAAATCCAGGGTGTCACAACTATTTTAACACCCAGACATGCTGTGCCTTTCCCCCTCGCATTCTCTCTGGAGCTTTCCGGAGGCTGCGTGGTCTGTGTGACATGGCAGCAGATGGCAGAAGCAGCCTCGAGAACCCAGCTGTCTACCATTAAGCCAGACGTGAGAGAGATTTGCAAAACTGTGAAACAAATCGAGACTCTTCTGCAAACGTGTTAACATAAATAACATTTTAATGAACACGTTTCCCATAAAAGATCCTCTACCCTTAGGTTCTGTGCTTGCAGATGAAAGGAAATGAGCCAGAACTGGTCCACACTATGAATAAATCATTGTACCAGTCAATCAATCAATCCCTCTCCCAGGGGGTCTGGATTCCGGCTGAAACTCCCTCTCACGTCAAGTTACCTCCTCTCTGGGCCCCCTGGAACCAGATGGCTCCCAAAGGGCCCCCTGGTTTCAGCTATGATGCTTTCGAGCATCTTCTCACATCAGACCTGGGAGCTCCCCTCAGTGGGACCTGTTTCCCTCGCTGCTGTCCAGTGGACCAGGATCCGTATCCACCCAGAAGCACGGCAGGGACATCAGATGAGACAGTGAATGTGGACGTGTTGTGAAAGCTGAAATTTACCCACACTGGGCCTACATAAATTTGAATAAAGGCCTAAGACGCTGAGCAGAAATATGGGCACAGCATACAAAAGAGGAGACAAAATCTGAAATGGGACACTCATCAAAAGTATTCTGAGATTTTATTAATTTATATCTATCGAAGAAAACCCTATATGCAACTCTCTGCACACAAATCTCAGAAGACCAGAAGCCGTACATCCCAATGGCATGGGCTCAGGAATTTATGACTCCCTATTTAAAACACAGTAGATTGTCTCTTGATTCTAAAAAAATAACATATGGTTATTGTAGAAAATTTGAGAACCAAGGGGAAGCACAAAGAAGAAAATTAAAACCACCCGTAATTCTACCACCCAGATAATAACTGTTAACATTTTTTGTTGTATTTCTTCTATGCTTTCAAAAACACCTCAAACCCTTATGTGTTTTATATATATGATTGATATCACACTAAATATACAGTTTGGGGTTTTGCCTTTTTTCACTTACCATCCCTTTGGGAACATTTCCCCAGGACATTACAAATTCTTTGTAAATATGAGAGTAATGGCCACTCCAGGTGTGCCCCACACCTGAGGACTGGGCACCATGCTATCTGCATGGGAGAATGAAGGTGGCACAAGAAAAGGAGGTGCCAGCCTGGCCGGCGTGGGTCAGGGGTTGAGCATCAACCTATGAACCCGGAGGTCACTATTCGATTCCCAGTCAGGGCACATGCCCGGGTTGTGGCCTCGATCCCTAGTGTGGGGCGTGCAGGAGGCAGACAATCAATGATTCTCATCACTGATGTTTCTATCTTTCTCCCTTTCCCTTCCTCTCTGAAATCAATAAAAATATTTCAAGAAAGGCAAGAAAAGGAAGTGCTGGCACTACTAATCTCCAACATTGATAAACTGGGGGCTGGATTCCTTCTGTAGGAGGGAGTTCCCACTCTCAGCGGGCCCCTTCTAAAAGTGGGGAGTCGCCTGCTTCATTGGAGGGCATGCTGATGGATTTCCACTCATCGGAGATCAGACCTGACCAAGGTCAGTGTCAGGAGGCTCTGACACGAAGGCCAGCAGGACAGAAAGCATTTCTGAACTGATTCTGTCAGTGAGCAGAAAACACGCTTCTATTCGCTCCCTGCTAGTTACACTTTTTCGGGCGCACAGGTTAGCAGCAGTCAGGGTAAGAAACTGCTTTGAGCTTTTAGCTCCTTGGCTGAGCGAGGGTGTCAAAAATCAAAATCAAATGACAAAACAAGAAATCACCCCGGGATAGTTGGTAAATATAGCACTTTAAAGTCACCTGGGGCCTTCATATTACCAGGGGTCCCCATCTTTGCTGGGGTGTTCATGTGGGTGTGGAACTGGCAAAAAGGAGAGAGAGAAGAAAAAGGGGTAGGGCGGGGAGGAGACACCCCAAGTGTCCTTCTGTGAGAACCGGGTTTTCAACTTCCAAGGGCTCCCAGCTTTCTTCCTCTGGAGAGCGCGATTACATCATGGGGTAGGCGATGACAAAATAGTTAAGCTCTGAATCGATCAGCTTTCTGTACTTCCGGTAAATTTCCCGCAGCGTCCTGTCCTCTTCATTTGTCTCATATCTGTTTGTATAAATCCTCACCTGTGCCAACAGAGAAACACAGCCGTGCACACACCGCGACTGCATCATGCAGGCACTGAAAACAGTCTGAATGATGTGCACGCACCATTGTTGGCAGAATCAGGAAGAACCCAAACCAGGGTCCCTTGGGTGAAATAGTGGAAATTCACTCAGGTGGTAGGACTGCCCCCACTCCTGCCTCGTCTCTGACGTTTCTCCCGGAGCAGAAGCAGCTGGACGCCTGCCCCGTGGGGCCTGGATGCCCGTTCCACCCCGGGGGGCTCTTACCTTGAGTGTGCGCAGGGCACACTGTCCTTCTTCCTGACTCTTCAGGATCCGATCCACGAACTTCACATCAAGGAAAGCCCAGATTTTGAAGTAAAACAACTTTCTGCAGGATAAGATGAGGAGGTGCAGCTCCTTGTCGAGCGACTCGTGGTTGTTGTTGAACTCAAAAGTTAATTTCTGGAAAAGCACCAAAGGGGAAGACGTACATGGGCAGAGGTGCCGGAACGGGCTGGGTCATTCCTAACATTCCCATGACCTGACCTCTGGCCTGATAGCCGTGCTGGTTCGAGGGCTTTCGACAAGATGCCCTGGACATGAAGGTGACATCACGGAGGAAGAGATCTGGAGATGAAGGCGGCCTCTTGCAAATTTGAAAACCTTGGAGTTTGGAGGCCATGTATTTGGAATCCAGAGACCAAGGTCCTGGTGGACGGGCCAGGTGACTGTGGCCACCAAACCTCAAGTTCTTTTGTGGCACGAAGGATAATAATGCTGTCTGCCTGCCCACTTGAGGGCGACGTGAGTCTCAGATGAGCTATGAGCATCCCGCAGTCCCTCACTGTCAGTAGAGGTATTTATAACTATTAATGTCAATCGTCACAACCTACTGTGAGTGAGGGCCTTAGGAGGGACAACATGATCCTGATTTTATAGATGGGGAGCTGCCAGATTACAGAACCGCCCACCCCTCTGAGCCCTTCAGTGACTTGGGTCAAATCTGGCTTTCTGTTTAGTTTGAAGTCACACTGTTTCCTAGCTCTCAGACCCTGAGGGAAGAGAGGAAGGGGCTGCAGACCTGCTATTCACCTGTAGATGCACCTTCTTATAAACATTTGTTTTAATACTCACCCAAGGATATGTTTTTTTTTTTTTTTAATTGATATCTTTTTTTTTTTCAAGAGAGAGAAACATTGGTTGGCTGCCTGCCATATGTGCCCTGACTGGGGACTGAACCTGCAACCTGATGTGCCCTGACAGGGAATCGAACTCCCAACCTTTTGGTGTCTGGGATGAAGCCCCCACCAACTGAGCCACCTGGATGCACCTTTCTGATCAGGCCTCACATCTCTGAGCCGGGGACACAGGGGTTTTCCTTGGCTGATATTCAACCAGAACATCCCTGTGTTCCATGTGCAGGAAGTGAGCAGCCCCTTCTGTTGTCTGCTGGGATTTTATGGGGCCAGGAGGCTTAGCTTTGTCACATTTCCCAGAACCTCAATTGAAGAGCGAGGGGGTGTGTACGAGCCCAGCCAAGAGCCGGCAGCAGTAGCCTTTCCTGTGGGGAGGCCAGTAACCTGGGTGCAGTCACCCCTCAAAGCCTCCCCACCCTCGGGTGATACCTACCTGCAGAGTGTGCCGGAAGGTGGGCAGCAGATCCAGCAGAGTGGGCCGCATGGACCAGTCCGGGTCACTGAAATAGCAGCTTCTCAGACTGATGCTCCTGACGGGGATCTCCTGCAAGAGGATCCGGACCAAGCGCTCGTACTTCATGACCCGCTCAAAGAAGAAGTTCACCTTCAGGTTGACAGCCTGCCTGGCCAGCTTGGCCCAGGACATGCCCCAGATGACCTGGCCGTGGGGGTCATGGATGTGGCATTTGATGTTCATGGTCCAGAGGGTGCTGGCATTGTTCTCACACAAGTTCTCGAGCAGCTCGTCGGAGATGCAGTTGTAGTTCAGGGTCAGGGACGCCAGGTTTTGGAACGTGGCCATGGTCTTGTTGAACTGGGGGCTGCTGTAGACAGCGAGGTGATGGCTGAAGAAGTCCTCGATGTTGAGCTCTGTCGCCATACTCTCATTCCTCAGGTAGCTCAGGGAGTTGAGAACGTGGCAGCCTTGCTCCACCGTCAGCCTGGCCCCTTTCAGGTTGAGATAATCCAGGTGTTTGCCCATTTTCTTTAAGAAGAAGCTCAAGCTTTTGATGAACGAGCTCCTGATGCTGTGCCTCCAGACCAGGCGGTCCAGCTCCAGGTGCTGGATGGAAAGAGACTTCAGGCGGTTGTTACTCTTGCCCAGACTCGAAAGAAGGCCTCGCATGGTGACCTGGAACTTCTTGGTCAAGACAGCGTTGTAAGGATTCAGGAATTTGATCTCCAGGTGCTCTAGGTAACGACCAAATTTCTTAACATACCAAAGAGCTGACTCGAATTCTGAGGCGTGTACCCTGGAAGGTCTCCCACTGAACGTGATGGTCCTGTATCGCCAGAGGTCAGCCGAATACATCATCTGGTTCCATTTCCTGCAGACAAGGGCCGCCCTGGACCTGTCCCTGTCTCCCAGCCACCAGAAAACACGACGCAGGCACACATCGGGCAGGGTGGCCCAGCAGCTCTGGTCTTCGGGCTGGATCTGTTGGCTTTCTTCGTCCATCAAGGAACCGAGATGTCCAGTGCAGCTGCGTGGTAGGCAGGGCTTCCAAAAATGAGCAAAGGAAAGCAATCACTCGTTTTCTGTGGGGAGTAAAAGGGACGAGCCATTACCTGTTACCTGCCAAATAGAAATTAAACCCAATTGAATGAACTTGCACCACGGCCCCCTGTGGAGTAGGCACTGTGCTGGTGCAGGTGGTGCAAAGATGAAGTCACCATACAGTCCACACCACAGGAGTCACAGCCCATCAGGGGTCTCTCAGGGACACAGGCCAGCACGCAATTACAGCAGCATGGGAGAAGTGAGAAGGTTCAGATGTATTCATGGTGCAGGGTAGCACACACAGAAGGTGACTAACTGTCTGGCTGGGTAAGGAGTAAGGAGAGCAGGCTTGATGTCTAAGGAATGATGTCTGAGCTGGGTGCTGCAGGGTGAGTGGGATTTGCAAGGCTGACCAGGTTGGCCTAGTGGTAGCGGTGGAAGAGCTGAAGGTTTCCGTGTAGAGGGGACCATGTGTGTACAGCCACCAAACTGAATGTACATGTGTTCACACTCAGGGAGCTACACATTGTATGGATCTTAACTTGAAAGGGGAAGGGAGTGATGGAACTGGAGCTGGAGTAGACGGAGGTGCTGGGTGGAGGGGTTCTGGGGGATGTGATAAAGGCTGTGTCCCAGAGGCCAGCGTCCCCACTGTCCCCTCTCCCGGTACTTTGGAATCCTGATGTGGCCAGGCCCTTTCTATGGATGAGAATCACTGTGTTGAGCTATATTGTTGATGACTGTGTTATATTCAAAAGGCGTAGTAGCAGAACAAGGATGAAGAACCTCCATGAGGTCACAGGGGGCCAGGGAAGGTCAAAGGGTCACATGTCCGGAAGTGATGTGGTCAGTGTGGAGGGATAGGAAGGACACTTGGGAGTGGATGAAGGATGGTCTAGAGCAGAGTCCAGGCCCAAACCTGGGACTAGGGTGGCATGATAATGGGAATGGGGTGGGTTCTTTGGAGGAATTGGTTTGGTAACTGGGGAACACAGAAGTAGGTAGGACCGGAAGTCTTGACTTGGCTGTTGGATTGCAGGTGGCACCGCCAGCCAGGCTAGGGAGGCGCAGGGGAGAGCTGGGCGAAGGCCCTCCCGAAACACCGAGCCCTCCGACTGTTTACAGCCGTACGCTGAAATCTTCCTGACTTTTTGCTTTCAATGCTTCTCCTGCCGGAAAACACCCTCGTTTTCTTGAACCCTCCCGAGTCCCCCATTCTTGAAACTTCAAGCCCTACCACTCCATAAAACTATCGGTTTCTCTACCAAGTGGCTCAAGATGACTGACAATAGCTCATAAACACTCAGAGCTGAAAGAGGTGGAAACGGAGACCCAGAGAGGGGGAGGGGCTTTCATGAGGTCAACAGCAAGTTAGAAACAGGGCCCAGACCAGAGGCTGGGCTTTCTCTTTCTCCTATAGATTTTTCCTGCCTCCACAGGTGGTAGGCCTGAAGGACAAGTTAATAATATTTCTCAATTCAGGACATTTGTCTGCCCAAGACCTCTCTTACTTTTATTTATTCATTTGTTCCTTTTCAACTATGTCCCACTGCATCGCCCCCCACTGTAGGTAACTTCTCCAGTGTATTTGATGTGCGTCTTTTTGTGTGTGCTTGCCAAAAAAAAAAAAAAAAGTATCTATAATAATAAAAGCATAATATGCTAATTAGACCAGACATCCTTCCAGACGTCCTTCCGTATGACCTTCCAGATGAAGCCCGGGTCCCGGGTGCCAGAGGGAAGCCAGTGCTGGCAGCCGGGGGAAGGAAGGTCTACTCTTGCATGGATTTCGTGCATTGGGCCTCTAGTATTTAATATTTGTAGGCATCATTCATGTCTGCTTATGTCTCACCCACTATATCCATCATCTGAACAGAAGCTGTCCGTGGTGGGTGCCCCTGTCTGTCTCCTATCCACTCTGCCTAGATGAGCGCCGGCCTCCTCAGCTCCCACCAACACCACAGTGGCAATGAGCGTCTTTCAGTGAGCTTCTGTGGAGGACTTTATTTGGGATCTTCCCCCCACTTTGTCCTCATCACCCCATCATCGCCTCTGGAACAAGTGGGACCCTGACTCCAGCTGGCCCTCCCACCTCAGATCCAGAGAGACTTCCATGGGGGTGGGAGGTTGGCAAAGTCTGCCCCCACCCAGGACACAGGGCTCCAGTGGGTTCCCAGAGTCCCTGCCTCTGCATGCAGCCTGCCTGCTCTTTCCCCTCTCGCCACTGTCCATCCCTTCCTATGATCTGCGTCCAAGCCCTTCCCTCCCATGGCCCCACACAGTCCTTGAGACCAGGGGCAGCCTCATTCTTCGTTTTGAGTAGGTACTTCAACTGTTTAACAAATGAAAGGAGAGGGTCATCCCTCCATCATACACAGACTGCCCAAGGCGAGGGGCCTCCACAGCACTTAACTCGGAGAAAAGTGCTCCAGGAACTCTCATCCACCTCGAAGGCTAAATGAAACCCTTTCCCTAGCAAAGCCCCCGGTCAGAAGAGCTGTCGGATGCTTTCATCCACAGGTGGCTTTGGAGGAACACAGGTTGTGGGCTGGGAGAGTTGTTGCAAGTGGTTCCAAAAGCCGTGTGTAATTCCTGCCCCCACTCCCGTCCCACAAGACCTCCTCACCAGCGAGAAGCCGTGTAGCTTCCTGGGTTGGATCCTGGTTCTGCCAATTGCTGTGTGTGACCCCAGGCTCATTAATTTCTTCGTGCCTCCGTCTCCACACATGTAAACAGCAGTCATAACCTCTGACTTATTTCACCGAGTCCTTATTCCCTGCCCAGAGGCGGGAGGGCAGGGGGCATGCCCACCGCCCTGTGGGAGGGTTAAATAAGCTGACAGATGGGAAGCACCGGAACAGTGTCTGGCACAAAGTAAATGCAGGCACAAGTGCCGGCTGCCCTCAGGAAGTTGGGGCCACGGTGCTTGTACAACATCCCTGGATGGGAGGTGTGAACAAGCCCACATTCCCGATGGGGAGACAGGTGTCAGAGGTTAGGAGAGTCTCCCCGGGAGATGGAGTAGGAAGTGGGGGGCGGGGATTTGAACCCACCCTCAGGACTCTCTAACCTAGGTTCGTCCACCTTATCCAGAGCTGCCCATCAGGGAAGGAACCCTAAGGAAGTCAGATCACCCATCACCCTGCGAAAGCTTCCAGGAGGCCGTGCGGCCGGCAGCCCATCCCTCCCGTGGGCCAGGCGTGTCCCGGCTCACCCCGCCTGCGCCTCCCCGTACAGCGCCCGCACGCACCTGTGACCGGCTCGCCGCCCTGCTCAGCTGCGCCCCCGCGCGGGGCTGCAGAGACCGCGAACGCCTGCTGCTCCTCCAAAGCCAACTCCGCCACCTCCGGGCCGCGCCCTGACCTCGCGGGGGCTGCATGCCCAGCTGTGGGCGCCTTTGTGACGCGCCCCGCTACGGGGCTCAGCGCATCGCTGCTGGACGCAGGGGCCCAAACCCGGGGTGGCCCGGTCCACAGAGCGTGGCCAAGATCGGTCCTTGCGCCCACGGTCCGGAAGGCACCTGGGGGAGGGGCGCTGGGAGGCAGGAGGCTCGGGCATGCCCCCTGCCCTTCCGCCTTTGGGCCAGGAATAGGTTCTGCCCTGAACTTGGGGCTCAGTCGACCGCCTTTCCTGTCCTGACCCAGCCCCAGCGTCCTGTCAGGTCCCGAGAGACCTAGCTTAGGCCCCTCTTCTCAGAATCCATCCCCACGTGATCTGCCATGGTTTCCACTTTGCCCACCTTGGCTGGGACTCCCAAAGGAAAGCCTGAAGCAACCCTAACCCACTCAAAGCTCGAGAAGTGCCCCACCTCCCGGGGGCGGGGCGGGCGCGGGGGGGTAGGGGTGGGGGGGGGGGAGAAGGGGAGGATAGGGAGCACCTAACACACCCACTTTCCCTGGCCCTTCCCTTCCAGGCAGGGGCTGGTCCCTAGCGGGTCACCCCAAAGGCCAGGCAGAAAGGTAGGCTATACTGTTGGCCAGTTGCATCGCTAGGCTTTTCCCAGCCACCTAGACCAACAGCCTTGAAAGGCACCCCTTTGGGCGTCACCAGTGATCCCGGGGGCCTGTGGGGGGCTTGGGACAATGCTTACTAAAGGCCTGTCTTCATCAAGGCTGTGGATGGACGGATTGGAAACACCCACACCAGTGTGCGCAGGCAGCTTAGCCTACAGCCCAGGGTCACTTCTCTCTCCCTCCCTCCCTTCCCTTCTGGCCTTCCCCTCTCCTGTGCGCTGTCTGGCCCTGCTGCCCACGGCGGCCCTCTCTTGGGAAACCAGTGAAGAATCCAAAGAAAGGTGAACAGAAGCTTTCAGGGAGGGTGTTTTTCTTTTTTTTAAAATTCTTTATTGTTGAAAGTATTACACATGTCTCCTTTTCCCCCCATTGACCGCGCCCAGCCCTCTCCCACCTCCAGCACAGGCCCTCCCTCCCCCCTGTCTGTGCCCATTGGTTATGCGTCTGTGCATGCGTGCAAGTCTTTTGGTTGATCTCTCACCCTCCTCCCCTCCCCTGCTTTCCCTCTGAGGGTGTATTTATTCTCCAGGGAATATGTACATATCTCAAAACTCAACAGGAAAGGAAACAGTCCATTCTGAAAATGGGCAAAAGACGCGAATAGACATTTCAGATGGCAAATTAGCAAAAAAGATAATCAACATCATTATGGTAAATGCAATTGGAAATCACAGTAAGAGACGACCACGTACTTATTAGAATAGTTAAAATTAGAAAAAAATGATGATGGTGATACCAAACGCTGGCCAGAGAATGTGGGGAAATGATGACGGTCACACCAATTGCTGGTGGGAATTTAAAATGGACAAAGCTGGGGTCCCCCGACATGTCCAGGCCATGGGGCCCAGATGCTTGATCCGAATTCTCAGGCAGAAGAGCTGGAGGCTTTTTTCTCTCCTGGTTTATCTGTACCTCTTGGGCAAACCAACATCTCTGTCCAAAAGGAGGGAGATAGTTAAAATCCAAACCCTTTCTTCCATAGGAAAACCCCCAGGAATAAAACCCACCTCCTTTCCCAAGGAGAGGCTACCACAGAGAGTCAGCAGGGAGACCATACATCTTCTAAATCGGCAGTACCTTTTCTTTTCCAAATCTAGCTGGAGCTTCTCCCTTGTTTTCCTCTCCATAAAGCTAACCACCAGCATTTCTCCTAAAGAAATGGATATAAAAAAAAGTTTGACATGTTTAAAGTGGGAAGTGCTATTTCCTGGGGTATCTCTGGGTATGGCCCTCCCTAGTTCCCGGAGCACAAACCCTGAGCTACGGATGGCAGAGAAAAGGCATGGGGCCCGGTGAACTAGGAAGGGCCTTGTTGTGTGTGTGTGTGGGGGGTTGGGGGGGGGGAGGGGGGGGAGGGGGGGGCGGCAAGGGATAGGGGGGAGGGGGCAATGCTTACTAAAGGCCTGTCATCATCAGTTGGGTGGATGGACAGATTGAAGAACACCCACACCAGTGACTCTTTGCAGCCATTAAAAAAAAAAAAAAGAGCCACATATGGGCTTGGAGGGAGGAATGTCCTTGGGTATTGCTAAATCATAACATTAAGTTCCAAGGAAATATATATAATCGGACTCCAAATGTGTATGTTTGTATGTGGTTATGACCCATGCTGTTACTCTGTAATTATTTTTGTCTCAAGTAATATATTTTTATTGGCTAAATTTGGCAACCCTATTATATAAGGATGAAGGAATGTATGGAAGGAAACAAAAAATTGTGGGAACTAAGAGAATACGGCACCACCTCAACATAATAAAGGCCATATATAACAAATACATAGCTAACATACTCAACCAGGAAAAGCTAAAAGTGTTTCCCTTAAGATCAGGAATGTCCACTTTTACCACTTCTATTCAACATAGTACTGGAAGTCCTAACCACAGAAATCAGATAAAAAGAAGTAAAAGACATCCAAATTGGAAAGGAAGAAGTAAAACCATCATTTACAGATGACATGATACTGTATGTAGAGAACCCTAAGGATTCCACTTCAAAATTACTTGAACTGATAAATGAATTCAGTAAAGTAGCAGGATACAAAATAAATATCCAGAAATTGGTTGAATTTTTATATATCAACTAGAGGCCCGGTGGTCCCTCAGCCTGGCTTGTGCCCTCTCGCAGTCTGGGACCCCTTGGGGAGAGTGAGCCTAAGCTGCAGTCGGACATCCCTCTTGCAGTCTGGGACCCCTCACTCCTTACCGCCCACTTGCAGCTGAGGCGGGAGAGGCTCCTGCCACCACCGCTGTGCTGGCCAGCTGTGAGCCCGGCTCCTGGCTGAGCGGTGCTCACCTTGTGGGAGCGCACTGACCACCAGGTGCTGAGCGTCTGCCCCCTGGTGGTCAGTGCGCATCATAGCGACCAGTTGTTCCACTGTTTGGTCGATTTGCATATTAGGGTTTTATTATATAGGATAATGAAGGAAACTAAGAAAACAATCCCATTTACTATTACATAAAAAAATAAAATTCCTAGGAATAAAATTAAACAAGGAGATAAAAGACTTGTACTCAGAAAATTGTAAGATGCCGAAGAAAGAAATTAAAGAAGATACAAATAAATGGAAGCATATACCATGCTCATGGATAGGAAGAATTAAAATGTCCATACTACCCAAAGCAATCTATAGATTCAATGCAATTCCTATCAAAATACCAATGGCCGTTTTTACAAAACTAGAACAAATAATCCAAAATTTTATGGAACCACAAAAGACACAAATAGCAACAGTAATCTTGATAAAGAGAACAAAGCCAGAAGTACATTCTACCTATTATCAAACTATACAAGGTAATCAAAACAGCATGGCATGGACATAAAAACAGACACATAGATCAATGAACAGAATAGTGCGCCCAGAAAGAAGCCCATGCTTTTAAAGTCAGCTAATCTATGACAAAGGAGGCAAGAACATAAAATGGGATAAAGACAGTCTATTCAATAAATGGTGTTGGGAAAATCAGACAGTTAAATGCAGAAAGAAAAAGAAAGAAAGAAAGAAACCACCTTCTTAATGCCATATTAAGAAAGACCTCAAATAATGAATTAAATAATTAAGTGTAAGACTTGAAACCATAAAACCCCTAAAAGAAAGCATAGGCAATAAAATCTGTGACATTTCTCTTAGCAATGTTTCCCCCCCGCCCTCTGATATATCTCCTTGGGCAAGAGAAACAAAAGAAAAAATAAACAAATGGGACTACATCAAACTAAAAAGCTTTTGCACAGTAAAGGAAACCACCAACAAAGTGGAAAGATAGTCTACTGAATGGGAGAAGATATTTGCCAATGGTACATCTGATAAGGGGTTAATATACAAAATTTATAAACAACATACAACTCAACACCAAAAAAACCCCACACACAATAAAACAACAACACACAAAAACAATCCAATAAAAAATGGGCAAAGGACCTGAATAAACACTGCTACAAAGAGAACATACAGATAGCTGATAAACACATGAAAAGATGCTCAACATCATTAACCATCAGAGAAATGCAAATTAAAACCACGGTGAGACACCATGTCACCTGTCAGAATGGCTATCGTCAATAAATCAATGAATAACAAGTGTTGTTGAGGATGTCGAGAAAAGACAACCTTCCTGCCCGGCTGGTGCAGCCACGATGGAAAACAGCGCGGAGGTTCCTGGAAAAATAAAAAATGGGTCTGCCTTCTGACCCAGCAGTGTCACTTCTGGGTATACATCCAAAGAAACCCAAAACACTAATTCGAAAGAGTATATGCACCCCTATGCTCACTGAAGAGTTATTTACAATAGCCAAGATATGGAAGCAATCCAAGTGCCCCTCATCGACAAGTGGCTAAAAAAGCGATGATACCAATATGCAACGGAACACTACTCTTCCATAAAAAGGAAGGAAATCTTACCATTTGGAACAGCATGAATGGACCTAGAGGGTAGCACGCCAAGTGAAATAAGTCAAACAGATAAAGACAAATAGCACATGGTATCACTTATATGTGGAAGCTAAAGAGCAAAATAAATGAGAAAACAAAATAGAAACAGACCCATAGAGGCAGAGATCAGACTGATGGCTGCCAGAGGGAAGGGGGTTTTCAGGGCTGAGTGAAAAAGGTGCAGAGAGTAAGAAGCACAAACTGGTGATCACAAAATAGTCCCAGGAACGTATCGTACAGCATAGGAAATGCAGCCGATAATATTGTAATAACTATGTATGGTGTTAGATGGGTACTTGAAATATTGGGGGGGGCCACTTGGTAAGGAATATGTCTAACCGCTATGCGGTACATCTGAAGGTAATCCAAAATAATATTGGATGTAAACTGTAATTTCAAAATTTCAAAAACGAGACTATGGCACTAATAACACTCCAGCAAGTATGAAATTCACCCATCTTTGTAAACTTCTATGCTTCTGTGCATATAGAGATGCTTAAAGAAGTTAGAAAATAAAGATTTGGGTCGAACTTTTTGTAAGGAGTGTGGATCATATTAAGTGAAAAAGGCAGATGGTGGTGTAATAAGAATCGGAAGATACTATACGGGGAAAAGGAAGAATTCAAACCCCACAGAGGTTTGTGTGAGCAAAGGTAAAGCCAGGCTGCTGATGTTGGTACCTCAGGGCATGGGACTGGGAAGGGGGGGAAGTGGGAGGATTAGCTTTGCCTGTGTATATCTTTGTATGGTATTTGGATGTCATGTATTTTGAAAAACAAGTAATGAAAGCTTTTTATTTTTTCTTAAGTGAAGCATCCAGTCTGGAGCTTAGCAGGGGTCCTCAAACTTTTTAAACAGGGGGCCAGTTCACTGTCCCTCAGACCATTGGAGGGCCGGACTATAGTTTAAAAAAAAAACCATGAACAAATTCCTATGCACACTGCACATATCTTATTTTGAAGTAAAAAAACAAAACGGGAACAAATACAATATTTGTATTTGCATGTGGCCCGCGGGCCGTAGTTTGAGGACCCCTGCTTAAGAGCATAAGCTTCGGAACGCTATACACGTGGATCCCAGGCTGGATCCTGCACTCTCTAACTGTGTAATCCTGGGGAATTATAATTCAGTCTGGTTTCCTAATTTGTAAAATACAAATAACATATCTGCCCATGATGTATAATCAAGATTAACTGTGTGTAAAGAACTCTGCATTGTAACTGGCACATATGGTTTACTACCGCTAATGCTAATTCTTACTATTACCAGAAAGTCATCTAGGAGGTAAAACTCAGGATATCGAGGCTGCAGATCCTATCTGCTGGAGGTAAACCTCAAGCTGCTGGAGGCAAGATGCCAACTGATTCAGGATCTTGAACGAGGCTCTGATCTCTGGGCCTCCGTTGCCTTAACACCAGGGGAGAGAGCTGGACCGGAGGCCCTCAGCTTCACTCGTTTACTCAACTGTTTAAAGCATTTGCTGTGGTCAAGCCCTGGGCCAGGAACCGGAGACACAGAGATGAAAGAGCTGGCTCTGCCCTCAAAGGTGGCCCCGTCTCTGGGAGATGATGCCAACAAACCAGGCGGGAAGTGCTGGGAGAGAGCGGATGTGGGCACACAGAGGAGGAGCCAGGGAAGGGCCTTCCCAGCAGAGGGTCTGCACACACCCTGCAGTCCTCGGCTTCTCTAAACCCTAAAGTCCAGATGGTGTACGGCCAGGTGAGGAGAGAGCAGAGGCTGGTACCTGATGCTGGTTTAGGGTCGGCAGGGGAAGGAGGATGTCGCACTGAGGGCACCTCCGCAGAATGTCATAGGCCGGGTCGTCCCCGACCCAGGGCTGGTGCTCAGGCTTCAGAGGCAGGTCCAGGGTTTTGTCTGTGCCGCGCGGTGCTTGCTTTGTTGAACTTTCAGGAAGAAGAGGGAATCTGCTTGCATTTTTCGTCTTTGGGCGAACATCTTTCACTGCGGTGGGAGTTTGATCTTCAGCAGCCTGCCTTGGGAGGGATGGAGGAGAATTTCCCGCCTCCTCAATCGGAAAATATTTTGCAGACTCCGAGGTGGTATGACATTTATCCTGCAATTGTGAGTAATATGTCAAATTTTAAAACGACTTTGGCTTTACTGGCTGGACAGCACAATAGACTAGATCACCTGGAAACTTCCCACCAGGAACACTTAGAAAGGCTGGATGAAATGCAGCAAACAGTCATTTAAGTTGATAGCTGACTTTGTAAGAAAGAGAGAAAGCTCCGTGGCCCAGGACGAAAACCTAACCTGTGAAGCACTTGGGCTGACACTTTGGGAGATGTGGGGTCAGTCTTGGATGAGAGGAAAGTCCCATCCACAGAAGGTGGGGAACTGAATGTAAGACTCCCCGTTCCCAGAAGAAAGTCCGGAACCTTGAAGGCTAAATTACAGGGGCAAAATCAATCAATCAATCAATCAATCAATCCATCCATCGGTTAATTGGATAAGAAAAGTGGCAAGGAGGCTTGTCCACCTTGAGCTGGAGCTGGAGTGTGGGGGAGGAAAACTGATCTCCTGGGAATTCAGAGCCACGGGTCCGTGCCATCTTTGTGTTTGGGGCTCGGTTTACATTAGTCTCATGGTCTGGGAACGCCCGCGCAGAAGAATTAACCTGCAAGTGGGAATGTCTGGCAAGAGCAATAACTAAAGTTCTCTGGAGGGTATATAACTTCAAACTACATCGTACAGGATTCTCACAGGTAGAGTCACTAAATAGAAACTCACAAGTAAGGCTTGCAGACACACAACGAAGCAATCTCCTTAAGTAAGAGTCAGACCCCAAGCAAAACCAGGATTAAGTCTCCCAGAAGTTCAGATAGTAAAACTATGGGATACAGACTGTAAAATAAGGGAATTAAAAATAAATAGGACAAGAGAAAATAATAAGATCCTATGAAAAAAGAGCAGGCAAATTTAAATGAGAGATAAATAGAACTAGAAATGAAAAATACAGACATTGAACTCAATGGATAGGAAAAAAAGCAGATTAGATAGATTTGAAGAAATTCCCCAGAATATAGGAGTGGTAAATAGAAAATGTGAAAAGTTAGGAGACAAGCAGCTAGAATGAGAAGGCTTAATATACATCTGTTATGTCCCACAGGAAGAGTGGGGAGAACATGGGAGAGTTAAGAAATATTGGGGACCCAAAGGGACTATCGACAGGAAGGAGTAGGGAGCGACTGCTTCACGGGTAGAGGGTTTCTTTGGGAGGGCGGTGAAAATGCTCCAGAACTAGATAGAGGTGATGGTTTCACAACATTGGGGATGTACTAAGTGTCACTAATGATACCTTTCATGTCATGTGTATTTTACCACAATAAACAAAAAGATCCAGATCACCCTAGGATTTTTTTTTTTTTTCAATTCTGATATTCATAGTTCTCTGAATTGAAGGGTTAAGAGAGGATAAACATTTCTCTGCTCAAGGAAAAGGAGACGAGTTTCTCGGAGAGAAACATTGGGAAGTTTCCCCAGAGAGAGAATGCTCCATCCTGCAGAAAAGGGGAATAACTTGGCACAACCAAGGTACCCACAGTGCTTAGAGCTATGGAGGGACGAGTCTGTGAGTGTTCCCAGGCAAAGCCAACCAACCAATCAGTCAATCAATCAATCACATCACCACACCTCTACAGAGTCCCCCTTTGGTACCAGCCCTCAGATCAGCTTCATTGTGGGAAGACAGAGAAAGTGGTTCACTTTTGTGAAGGAGCTCCCAGTCCAATAGACAAGACTCTCACAAGGGACAATGATAAAGCAGGTCCTCGTGAGACCATGCCCAGGCCCTGAGGCTGAAGATGCTCAGAGGTGATCAGGTGGCTGGACTGGTCAGGGAGGCTCCTTGAGAGCTGGCACAAATGGAGATTGATTATGTATGATAAATTAGCCCAAAGCCATTCACAACATCCCTTTTTGAGCAAAGCAAAAATGAATGAGGCCCTCTCATATCCTATGTGAAATTGGACCCAGAATAGTACCCTTTTGGAATACAGACAAGCTACGGGCACCATTAGAAAATGACTAATTGCTACTCACCATGTGGTGTAAATACTTATTTCCTGGGATCATTTGGTTGCAATAATGACAGCAGATACTGCTTTCGGGAGCTGAAATCTTCTTCCCTAGTAAACACAGAAACAGCACCACAAATGATTGCCCTTGACAACGGCTCGCCCAGCTGTCCCGCAAGTGCGTACATGGCCTGTCATCACAAGTATGAACCGTCCCAAGTATGTACCGTCCGGGCCTGCCTGCCTGCCTGCCCTGCCCTGCCCTGCCAGCATCCTCAGCCACACAGGCAACCCTTGGCCGAGTCACCCACATCATCTCCTTTATGGCCGCAGAGGTGCGCTCAGCGTGGCACGTGACCCTGATAAAGAGACATTCCCCTGGTTTCTAAAGAGACGAGGGAGCCATTAGCACAGATGCCAGCCCTGTCCAGCCCGACTGCTCTTTCATTTCAGCAGTTTCTGAGCTCTGGGCTCAGACTGGTATTGTACTTGTCTCTGTTGATCGTGTTGTGTGGTCTGGCTGAAGCTGGGCTGCGTCGATGAAGTTGTGTGGTGGTGTTAAAGTCCAGCCACGCTGGAATGAAGGAAATGCCCATGAATTTGTGCAAGCATCCCAGGTTTCCCTTTGCCATTTTCACCTTGAGTAGCTTGTTTGCCAGGAGAGATGTACTGTACAGGGATTTTAGGCTCACGCCACATGTTACCAAGACAACCGGTGAAGTCAACAGTAGATCTGTCACACTGATAGCTGTGTCCTCTGCTAACACACCTCACAAAGGGGTAACTGGGTGCAGAGAACATGAAATGGTACCAGGGAGTCACCAGATAGCCTAAAGGTCAGGGGTTCCAGCTAACTTCCTTCTGCCCACTGCTGCTGGTGGGAAAAACTCCAGCCTTGATGCCAGGAAACGTGGGTGTCCAGCTTCATCTCTGCCTCTAGCAAGCGCCTGATTCATTCTGGGCATGGGTTTGCCATCTCTAAGAGGAGGCAGGCGATCTTTGCCCGGCTAGGATCGTGCCAGGGGACTTCCAAGGAAGGCTCCCATTTTGCAGGGCCTCATTGCCCCTGCATTCTTCTGGGTGGCCCCCAGCCCCCCTCCGCCTGCCTCTAGGTCTCCCTGGGCGGGCCATTTGAAGAGCTCAGCAGACACACGAGGAGGCCACCACTCTGGTACATGGTCTAGAACTAGAATAGCCAGATGGATTTGAGACCTGCACAGCCGTCATCCACACACGGCACCTGTCCTGTTGAATGCCCACATTCCTCGCTCCCCATCCAGGAGGCTCCTGCCCTGCTCACCTGTCCGGTGCTGGGCCTGCTCGCTCTGGCAGGCATCCCTGTGCTGGGCCAGCGTGCGGAGCATGATGGGCTGGCCGCAGTCCGGGCACAGCTCTATGCGGTTGCCGCAGTGGTGCTCATGGATCTCCAGCTTGCTGAGGCGCACGGCTGCCCTGCAGAACTCACACACGACGGGGCGCTCCTGGCATTCCCTGGTCTGCGGGGAGGCAGGCAGGATGGCCAGGTCACTCGCCAGGAGTGGCTGAGCCCAGGTGGGGACATGGGCTGATTTCCCAAGGGGCCTCAGCAAGTAAGAAAGCCGACGGGATGGGCCAGAGTGGGACCCCTTTTGGGGATTTTGAGCTGTCCTGGGTCACGGACCACAGCAAGCCCTCTGACCAGCATCTGGGGGACCGGAGGCTGCGTGTCCCTCTGCTGAACTCATTCTCCACTGCTTCCCAAGCCTCCTTGGGGGAGGAGAGAGGTCAGGGGGAAGCCTATCACCGGTCCCTCCTCCCCTCCCCCTCCTCCCAGGGTGGCTGCTCCTGTGAAGGATGAACTGCACTTGATTCTCACCTCGTGAAACGCCAGCACGCTCTTCTGCATGCTCTGCTGGCACATGGCGCACCCGACCTGCACAGAGAGAGACGCTGGTCCCAGCACCTGCTGGCCTCCTCCACCTCCGCGCTTCACACGCTGCAAGCTGGGCTCTGTGTGCCCCCAGGCACCGGATCAGGTGTGCTTGCCTCCGTCCCCGGGGGGCACAGCCCCATGTTCAAGAAGTGTTTGGGGGGATGCTTTGAGTTGAAAGGGATGCCTGAGCCTGAGGATCTCAGACAGACAGAGAAGGGGCTCCAGGAAGGAGCGACATGAAAGAGCAGGAAAGAGAAGCCAGCCTTGGTCGTGACTGCCTTCTAGAACTTTCCTCTCCGGCTTCTCCTCTTCACAAATCTCAAAAGAACACGCAGTCCTTCCTGAAACAGAGACCCCTGCCCTGGGCTAAACCCATACGCCTGTAGGGAAAGGGCTGGGCACGGGAACAGCAGGGTAGACGCAGTTTCCTAGGAATACTGTGTCCGCTGCACAGGGCCTGAGGCATGCAGGGCTCGGCGACTTGCCCACGGCAGCCAGGCCCGAGGCCGCAGCAAGGGTCCGAGTCAGCCTCGCCATGCAGCACCCTCCTGCGTCCCTCCCGGGGCCGTCTCACCTGCTGGTGCCCGTTCTCGCAGTGCTCGTCCATCTTCGCCTGGAGGACGGGCTCCTTGCACTCGGGGCACTGGGCCAGGAACAGCACGCAGTGCGCCTCATGGAGGGCCAGGTGGGCAGAGGCCACCCTTCTTTTGCTGCCAGAGGAAGGGGGAAGGAAGTCGGGCTGATTGCAGGTATAAAGCATGGAGCCCTGTTTCCCACCAGGGCCGCTGGGTTAAGGAATGTCCAGGCCTCAAGCACAGAACATATGAAGATGATGTCACCGTCCCTGTGGCCCCACGTTGGTCCCAAATCAGAACATCGCAAAATCATAAAGTGTAAGAACGCGCTATGAGCTCTTCTATTGCCCGGGGCCAGTGAGGGTGGGTGGGAAGGAGCAGGTGGGAGAGATTGCAAAGGGGCCCAGGGACATCTTGGGTAGGTTCATAGGTTCCCTGTGGTGATGGTTTCATGGGTATACACATGTGTCAAAACGCATGCAATGGTGCACTTTAAACATGTACCATATGTCAATTGTACCTCTGGAAAGCTGTTAGAAAAAATGAAGCAACAAATATCACATTCTTTCAAAGATTTGGTCTTGTTTTCAAGAGTTCCCCTGCCTGGCCCACAGAAGTTGGGAGTCCAGCCCTGGCACTGCCATGCTTGCTGCAAGGGCAATGCCAGCTTTCAGACTCGCCACGACGGGGAGAGCCGAGGCTGTCCACCTGTCCCCTGCCTGCAGGCTCACCTGCGCAAACCCTCACAGGGACCCCCATCCCACCTTGGAGACCCCAGAGAGTGTAAGCTTCTGAGCCTCCCAGTTGCCGGGCAGGGTGTTTCCCAACTCTCCTGTTGACCAGGGAAATGCCTCCTTTCACGTCAACCAGCCCTTGCTTGTGGAGCTTGGGAGGAGGGAGACTCAGTGCCCGTGTCCCCAAAGGCCCAAATGCTGACCAGAGTAGTACACCCAAGTCCCTGCCTGTGGGAGGAACTCCCTCCCTTGGTATGCACAAGCTCTGGGCTCTGCACCGCCCAGAGATGGCACCATGGCTGCCGGCTGCCTCACCGTCCTTCCTCTGTCCCCTCTGCCTGGCCTGGCCCCTCCCCCTCTGCCTGGCCTGGTCCTTCTCCCCCTCTCCCTGGCCTGGTCCCTTCTGCCTGGCCTGGTCCCTCCCCTTTCTGCCTGGCCTGGTCCCTCCCCCTCTGATTTCCCTGCCCTGTCCCCTCAGCTCCTTTTCTTGAGCAGGTTCAGACACTTAAGTGCCAGGAGGGTCCGGCTGGAGCAAAGTTCTCTGGGAAGGTTCCCTGCTGGTTCCTGCCACAGGTGGGCCGCTTCGAGAGTGAGGCCCTTGATGAGTTAGAGGTGCGGGCCTGCACTCTGCTCAGCCCCCCTCTCAAAGTGAGTGGGGCTTGGTCTCAGACTGGTGTGCAGACCATATGATCAGAACCCCAAATCAGGAGTAGCCCATCAGGGACAATTAGCCTGGCTATTCGGCTCCAGGACCGTCCCAGAAAGTCGGAACTGTCTCGAGGGGTGGAGGGCGAGTGCAGCCCAGTGATGTAAGGTAATGCTGACCACTTCCTCACCCCATGACCTCAGAGATCTGCTGGGGGTAAGCCTTCCTTCCCCGGGGGCCACAGCACCAGCCCTCCCTCCCTGGGAGTTTATGCTTGGACCCTTTTCTTCTCATTCCAGAAACAGACTCATTCTGCCCACCGGCTCCCTGGCCTGGGCGGGCTCGGGTGGCTGCTGGCAGCTCCTTACCAGTTCCCGCACACCTGGAAGGCTCCCTCCATGGTCTAGTATCCGGAGTCTTCCTGCTGAGTTTCGTTTTTTGCAGAAACAAAACTGAAAGTGTTCCTACAGCCCGGCCCTCAGCTGTCAGGGGGAGGAGTTTGCAGAATTCTCAGCCGGGGCTGCCCCAAGGTTCCTGTGGCTGGACACTCCCGGGCCACCCCTCTGCAGCCGGACAGCCCACCCTGCCCCTGCTGCCTCCCCCACCTGCACTCTCACCCCTGCTGCTGCCACTGGCCTGTGTCTACAACCCTGGGGGTGGGAGCCAGAGGCCAAGCCTCCCTCGGCAGCAGCCCCGCCCCTGTCCCAGGCCAGCTTCACTGCATCCGGGCCTGTCCATCCCCTTCCACTAACGCGGACCGGCCCTGCTCTCCTGCTCCTGTCGCTGGTCCTCCCTCTGCAGGAGAGAGATGGCTTGCTGTGCTGAACTTGAAGGCTGCTCCCTGACTGCAGCTCCTGGACTTCCTGCACCCGCCTCTGGTCCTGGTTGGTGACGACTTTGCAAACAGGGTCCGGGAGGAATTGGGGACGCAGGTGGTAAGCACCAAGACGCAGCTTGGTGACTGAGGACAGCAGCCTGCCTCCCTGAGCGGCTCCTTACTTGTAAATAGTTATAGCGAACACCCCTGGAACTCTAACAAGGCACCAGCAGGAGAGGAAGGTTCTATCTTCATCACCCCCGTCTTCAGATTAAGAAACCAAAGCATGGCCTTATCTCTGTCGCCAGTTGATTAGGGTGTCGTCCCCATACACCAAGGTTGTGGGCTTGATCCCTGGTCAGGGCACATACAAGAAGCAACCAGTGAATGCATAAGTAAGTGGAACAACAATTCAAACCCTTTCTCCTCTCTCTCTCTCTCTCAAAAAAAAAAAAATCAATAAAAGAAAAGAGAAAAGAAACCAAAGCACTGAGGGGTGATGTAACTTACACATTGCACAGTAATAGGCAGGCAGCAGAATCAGGCTTGAACCCAGGCAAAGCGCCCTAGGCTTGTCGCTCCTGGAATGGTCTTGAGGTTGGAGATCTGAGTTTGAATCCTGATGGTGTAATTAACTGGCAGCTTGAGTCACTTTAGCCTTTGGGACTTCAGTTTCCTCATTTTGGGGGCTCAACGGGGGACCTGGAGGACTTTAGGAGACCAGGTGCCCCAGAAGTTGTGTGCAAAATTGCTTTCACGTGAGTATGTATGTGCCTGTTCCCGAGGAAGAGCGCCGTTTTGAGCAGGCACTCAAAAGGAGTCCGCGACCCAGACAATTACAAATGATGGAGCCATTGACTCCAGAGAGTCCAAGAAATCAAGTTCTGTTAAAAGCAGCACATGTCCCCAATTCTACACGCATCATTGCATCTAGTGACTAGAGAACATTTGTCTTGTCTCCTTGTGTTCTCTTCACAGGGAGAAGCAGGATACAACCAGCTAGATTACTAAAAATGATAAAACAGTATATCCAATTGCTCAGGGGATTGAAAAGTTTACAAATAATTGCAATTCCACTGGAAACATTTGGACATTATATATTATATGTTGAAGTTTTTAGAGGGAGTTTAATGTATTTTTCTGTTTCTCAGAATTTTATTCATAAAAAAACAAGCCCAGAAGATTGATTTGTTGTTCCACTTTATTTAGTTTTTTAAAGTTTATCTTTATTGTTGAAAGTATTACAGATATCCCCCTTGTTCCCCCCAATTGACCCCTTTCATCCCACATCCACCCCTCCCAGGCCTTCACCACACTATTGTCTGTGTTCAAGGGCTGTGCATATCTTTCTATATAAAAGCCAAGCAACCGGAATGACCGGAATGACTGCACCAGTCGCCATGACCTGCACTGTGGCTGGCCAACCAGCTTGATCGGGGTCAAGGCCAGCTGGCCAACCTCCCACGGCCCCTCCCTCAGGCTGGCCAGGCCCCTGATCACCACCCCCCAATAGGGGGTGGGGCTGGCCGGCCAAACTCCTGCAACCCCTTCCCCCAGCTGTGCACGAATTCATGCACCAGGCCTCTAGTATGCATATAAGTTCTCCCGTTAGTCTCTCCCCACCCACCACCTACCTACACCTTCCCTCTGAGATTTGTCAGTCTGCTCCATGCTTCTACTAGGATGTCTCTGGATCTATTTTGTTCATCAGTTTATTTTGTTCATTAGATTCCATATATGATTGAGATCATAATGCTTGTCTTTCTCTGACTGGCTTATTTTGCTTAGCATGATACTCTCCAGGTCCCTCCATGCTGTCTCAAAGGATAAGAGATCCTTCCTTCTTATAGCTGCACAGTATTACATGGTATAAATGTACCACAGCTTTTTTTATTCACTCATATACTGATGGCCACTTGGGCTGTTTCCAGATCTTAGTTATTATAAATTGTGCTGCTATGAACATAGGGCTGCATATATTCTTTCTGGTTGATATTTCAGGTTCCTTATGATATATTTCTAGAAGTGGGATGACTGGGTCAAATGGCAGTTCGATATTTAATTTTTTGAGGAAACGCCATACAGTTTTCCACAGTGGCTGCACCAGTCTGCGTTCCCACCAGCAGTACACTAGGGTTCCCTTTTCTCCACATCCTCGCCAGCACTTGTCATTTGTTGATTTGTTGATGATAGCCATTCTGACAGGTGTGAGGTGATATCTCATTGCCATTTTAATTTGCATCTCTCTGATGAACAGTGGCTCTGAGCATTTTTTCATATGTCTCTTGGCAAGTCCATCTTTAATTAGCTTCAACATTTATTTTTACTTTTTATAAAGTCAATTAAGAAAATAATATGTAATTAGAGAATTTTGATTGTGGTTTTGCATATTTGTCTAAGCATTTTAATTAATTTCAACTTTAGCAAGCAGTCGCTGATAAATGCATAGCAGCTTTTCACTAATGCATGAAGTCCCTCCTGATGTCTTAAGAGTGGGAAATAAAAAAGAGATCATGAAGGTACAGATGGGCAGTGCCTAGTTAAAGCACTTAGCATGGGGCCTGGCCACTTACCTTGGTGCTAGGGTGGGAGGACAGTAGCTTCCAAACTTGTCCACATGCTGGAATTGCTTGGGAAACTTCCAAAAAAAACCCCAAAGCCCCCGGATGCCTGCACAACCCCAGCGAGTGGGATTTCATTGGTCCAGCACGTGGCTGGGACTCGGAAGTTTTTGAAAGATGCCAGGTGATTCTCACCCACAGAGGGGAAAAGGCTGGTTCTGAATCCCAGAGCCGGCCTGAGCCTTGGGACTTGGCCCCTGGCCCCTGGCTTTCCCATCGGAAGAATTAGAAAACGGGACAGATGCGCTTCTGCAGATTCCGCAAGTGGAGCTGCACAGAGTGGGGACAGGCACGTGGTGCTCATGAAAGAAAGATGGGCTGGGTTGCTGCAGGGGGAGAGCTGGGGTCAGCGGGTGGACAGCCAGGAGACCCTGAGCTCCCTCCAATCACAACCTGTCCCTGGATGAGCCGCAAGGCATGAAGGGGACCTGCCCCCAGGCTGGGAGGGTCTGGGAATCATTGAGGACCCGGCTCTCCTAACCTCTGTGGGTGAGCTCCTAAGCAAGCCCACCCAGCCCAGGTGCAGGCAAGCTCTTCATCTGGGCCGGCCCGGGGTAGCACCAGGAAGAGAGGGTGGGGCCTGCCAGATGTTTTCCTGGAAAGTGGAGCAGGATGTGGAGGTGCTTACAGACCCTCCCCTCATTCACCTGCTCAATCCTCCACTCTGGTGTGGACCCCCCTGCCCCCCCCACCCCCGCCACCGCCCCGCCGGCGTCCTCGAAGCTCTCCCAGACCCCAGACACAGCTGTGCTAACAGAGGATTCCAAACCACGTGTTTCGCGAAGGTACAAGCAGGCCGACAGAATGCTGGTGACATCTGCACATGTGACAGGAGTAGCGTTTCTGAGGAAGATAATGGGATTAAGGGAAAGGCCTGGACATACGGCCTCCTATCAGACTCTAAAATTCATTCGGGCGCTGAGTGAAAGGCAGTGTGCGCGGTAATAATAATGACGCTTTCTATGTCCCAGGCATTGCACTAAGCATTTTACAGGCATCGTCTTTTTCAATCTGCCCAACAGCCCTGGTGTAAGAAATATTAGTGCCTTTCGCTCCTCTGGAAAAGAAGGCACAGAGAGGTTAATACTTTGCTCAAGGTCACACAGTGAATGCCAGAGCTGGGATTTGCACCAGGGCGTCCTGACTCAGGGGTCTATGTACGCCAGCAAGACACCATCCACTGTATCTGACAGCCGGTGGAGGGATGGGGGACGACTGGGTTAGCATCCTGACTCCCGGCCTCATCACTGGGGCACATTCCTTAACCCCTTGACCTTTACTTCCCCCTCCTGCCGACCTCCAGGCGGTCTGGTGAATATCAGCAACAATGAAAAACACGGAGCTTCCCCACACATTGTTTCTGGCTGAGATTCCCCCAGAAGGGAGGGGGTGGGTGGAGATGTAAAGAGGGGGTGTCAAGGTGAGACATCCTGGAGGACAGGAACCAGTGACGGGGACTATAGGCGTGGACTTGGAAATGGCCATGAGTTTTTTCCTCTACATCTTAACTTTCTTTCAAGATGTTTCCTCTTTGCAGACTGCCCCACCCTGCACCACCCTTCCTTACATAAATCTCACGGGCTCTTCAGGGTCAACTCCAATGTTATCATTGACGTAGGACCTACCTCCTCTGTCTCTGGTTATGGTTAGTTGCTTGTCTGTCTGTCGCCCCAACTCACACCCAGCCAACCACGGGTGCAGGTGATTTGGGGAGTCATCACCGTCAGCCTCAGGGTCGCGCATGCTGTGTGCCGAGCAGGCAGCGAGGCGCTGTGCTGTGCTGTGCTGTGCTGTGCTGTGCAGAGTGGCCGTCACACACTGGCCGGCCTGAACGGAGGTAAAGGATGCGCATCTGGGATAATTAGAGCAGACGTCAGCATCTCCCCCACACAACCCCACGCCAGCGCCCAAGGGTGCTCAGAGCAGCAACCAGGGCCCTTTTCTTTTGAGTTTTAAAGAGAGCATAATTTTATAACGAGTGCATGCATATGCTCTCTTTAAAAAGATTAGAATATCACAGAAAATGTAGAATTTCTGAGCCATCGCTATTTTTAGCTGGAGTGGGTAACCAGGCACATTCCGGTTGTACAAAAGCCGGCCCCTGTTCCCACCGACATCTGAACCAGTGGCTCTGGGCTTGTATGAAGGCATCATTCTGCTACCCGTTTCTGGCCGGTCGCCAACCCCTCCCCAGCCCCAACCCCATAAGAAACTAGATGAAAAATGCTCTCTTGTGAGCTCAGAATTCCTCCGCAGGCCACTGTGGCTACCGCTTGGCAGCTGTCCGGAGCTTCCGGCAGTCTCTTTGTGTGAGGCCTGTGGGTCAGGGGAGGGGGGGGGACCAATCTCTCAGACTGATTAAACAGGGCTGCCCAGTGCTACCTTCCACTGGGAGGAGGGAGAGGGAAAGCAGAAACTCTGGGCTGGACCAGGAAGAAGGGGTAATAATACACACCTCAGTGCGTTGGATGCCATGAGAAATTGTGTGCAAGGTGGGAGAGAATATTAAAGGAAGGTTATTTCAATAGTTGAGTTTGAATGTGATCTTAGTCAGGCTTTATTCTTTCAAGGGACCGCGGTGCTGAGGAAAATGATGTAATGACAGAGGTACTTCACCTCCCAGACAAAAATTACATGGGGGAATTGTGCCCACTTCTGTCGGTCGGCCGTGCCTTTGGAAGGATCCTGTGGCCAGAGTGGGCCTGAGCCCTGGGAGGCGTGATCACAGAGACTGCAGCCTCCCCCAGGACAGCATGTTTGGGTGGGAGTTTGTTTTTCAGACCACATGCAATTGCATCAAATGACTAGTCTCTGGATGGGATTCAAGCCCGGGGATATCTGTGATTGTGTTTGGGGCAGACTCCAGGCCGGCTGGGTGGCAGAGCCAGGGGATGCCCTGCTGGCTCCTGCTTAGTTGGCATGCAAAGGGGAGGAACCTTGTCATTAAACTCTTAGACAAGAAGCAGCAGCTCCTTGGCCTTCTGTCTGCATTTGTGGTCCCAAGTACTTCCCCCTCCCGTCCTTCTGCCAGAGGTCTGTTTCCACACATTCTCAGTTCTTTTTCCTGGTTAAAGCCCCGCCTCCCCTCTCCCCGACCCATTCCCATCCAATCAGCGGTCACAGCTCCCCTCTTTGTCCCCAAAGGGACATTTCAGGGACAGTGTTCAGGGGCCTTCTCTCTCTCTCTGGTGATTTATTATTATTTCTGTTTTTTTTAATGTATTTTTAAAAATCCTCCCCAGAGGATATTTTTCCATTGATTTTTAGAGAGAGTGGAAGAGAGAGGGAAACACAGAGAGATTTAAATATTGATGTGGGAGAAACACATCAATTGGTTGCCTCCTACATGAACCCCAACCAGGGCCCAGGCCAGGGAGGAGCCTGCAACCGAGTTATATACTCTTGACTGGAATCGAACCTGGGACCCTTTGGTCCACAGGCCTACGCTCTATCCACTGAGCCAAACCAGCTAAGGCTTAGGTGATTTTTTAGATCTCAATCATGGTACAGAATCCGTAGTGGCTGTCAGATCGCATGGGACACAAGGCAAATGACCATGCCCATCAAATCTTTTGTTGTCACCTTTTTGGGCGTGAAAGAGGAAAGAATTCAGACCGTGAGCATATTTTTATTTTCAGAAACAGAGGTGAACTTACCATGCATGAGTGAGAACCCTCAGACCTCATTTTAGAGAATAATTAGTGTCTTTCAATTTTTAAATATGGAAACTTAGATTCATGTCTTGAATGAAGGCGTCCTTTTTGAGTCTGTGTTTCTTTCTTCCTTGCTCTTGACATCGCGTGGTCTTTCTCACAATGCTGTGCTTGAGCTTGCACTGGCTCTGAGATATTATTGTGCTCATCTCTTCCAAATTTTCTACTCATGAGGTCACGTGGGTAACTCGAAATGGCGATGATGGGAGTATTTACACCACAGAAATTGGCGAACACTACAAATCAGAGCATTCCTCCCCAAACTCCATAGAGCTGATTGTTAAACCTTCAGCTGTTCATCACTGCTTTTCTATCTCATTCATGTGACATGTGCTCCATTCAGAAGGCCAGGGGTACATCAAGGTCGATAATTGAACAGAAAAAGACAAAGCTAAATAAAAGTTTATTATTCTTTAACATACATCATGAAAACATAAACATTAATTCAGAGGAGAGGTATAGTCATCAGCTTTTTTAAATTGGCAGGTTAACTTATTTCTTCCAAAAAATGAATCAGAGAAGGGATCCTATATAATAAAAGCCTAATATGCAAATTGTCTCCTCGACTGGGAGTTTGACCAGAGGGTGGGGCAGGCAGCTGGGGGAAGGTAGGCACCCCAGCCTGTAGCTGCTAGGGACCCTTCCCGTGCATGAATTTTGGGCAGTTGGCCCCTAGTATCTACTTATATAAAAACCCTGGGTGGTGTTCATCACAACCAGAACCTTGACCAAGCAGAAGGAAGTCAGTCCTGCAGGGGTTGTCTTGGCAACAGCTGTGCCCTCCCCTGAGCTGTTTCCTGTAAGGGCGGGTTTGAGGCAGGAACCTGCCCTGGGGGCGTGTAGGCATATCTTTATAAAGTGTGCCGTGCCAACACGGACAGGGGTGAACCTGAGTGGGGGCGGCTGAAAGGCTTAGAAAAGACAGACAAGAGAAAGAAAACCAGGTCTCCGTGGGATGCTGCTTCTCTGAGAGACAGCAACCAGGCCCACAGCCATGCCTTTATTTTATAGCAGATGCTATGAGGCAAAGTAAGGGTGTGACCAAGATGTTTACAACATTCTCCTGGGTTTCAGTCCTACTCAACTACATGCACCTGAATTCTATCAAGCCTACACCAACCAAGGTTGGTTCAACATAGGATCCTAACAGGACTGATCTCAATTGTGTTGCCAGGAGCCTACACGGATCCTATGCCGTCCAAAGATCAGGACCCGGGGTTCCTTCCCCTCTGATCTCCAATTGGGATCCTTCCCTGACCCTCTGACCTGAGAACTTCCTTAGGGAAAGGCCTGGGCCTCCTCCTGTGGGAGGACCAGGGAGCATGGCACCTCCTGGGACACGGGAAGTTCTCTCTCCTCCCTCTCATCTCACACACCAACAAAAATAATGGATAGCGAGGTGTTTGCTCTGGACTCCAAGCAGGGAATCATGTCAGTAGCACACTCTAGTTCTCCAACTCAATACGGACATTCCTGGGTAAGGCCCTTAATGGCACATTCCTGTTTGCAGAAATAAAGACCAAATGCTGATCATTTAAAAACCAGACCTTGCATCCTAATCTTACCTAAGAACCCTCTCCCCCTAGTCCCACAGCCTCTTAAAAACTTTGTCCCCCAACCCACCAGGAAAGCATCTTTTCATATTAAAAAGAAATTCCATCCAGATGAATCTCCCTCACCATGGGAGGGGTTTTCACATTCCTTCACAGAAAGCTTGTCATTTCAGGCTGAAATCCTTGCAATCAGATCTTCCGTTTCTTTCCCCTGGTGTCGTGATTCAGGGCTCTCGTTCTCACTTCCCAGCCCAAGGAATGTTCTCCTGGATCTTCCTGTCCAAACACCCCCTCCTCCCTCAGAGACACAGGCCGTGACCCCTGGCAGTTCCAGAGCAGCACGTAGCCCCTGCTTCCAGCTCTGGAGGGGAGGGGAATACTCAAATTCAATCTCGGAGCATCCTGTTAGCCTATCCAGAAACTTAAACTAATTTGTTAAAAAATATATATATATTTCTGAATGAGAGGAATGAAGAGGGATGGGGGATAGAAACATCCACGAGAGAGAAACATCATTGATAGGCTGCCTCCTACACACCCCCTACTGGGGATTAAGCCCAAATACTAGGCATGTGCCCTGACGGAGAATCAGACAGGTGACTTCTTGGTTCCTGGGTTGATGCTCAACCATTGAGCCACACCAGCCAGTCTTAAACGAATTTTTTTCAGCAAAAAATATATGTGTATATATATACACATATATATGTTTATAAATATGTACATATACTAGAGGCCCAGTGCACAAAAATTTGTGCACTTGGGGGAGGGTTTGTCCCCCAGCCCAGCCTATGCCCTCTTGCAATCTGGGACCCCTAGGAGGATGTCCACTTGCTGGCTTAGGCCCGCTTCCTGGGGGATCGGGCCGAAGCTGGCAGTCAGAAATCCTGCCACAGGCTCATGCGACTACAAAGAAGCTGTGAACACTTATTTCTTAGTAGGTGAGGCCAGCCCCACAGGAACTTCTCTTGCATCCCTCTGATCCACCATGTTTCATAAATACTTAGAATTTTTTCCCTCAAATGAACCATTAGACGTTAAATACGAAACAATAGAGCCACAAAGGGCCCCATGCTTTTCAGCAGAAAGCATTCTCCCTCCCTAGGTGACTACCAGAGTGCAGACCTGATGGCCTGAAAATATGCCCCAGAGGTTAGTCAATATTGTCTGTATTTGATTATAGAAAAGGCTCTCTTTAAAAAAAAAATCCAAACTGCATAGTGAGAGCAAATCAAAGCTTTTTTTCTTTTTCTTTTCAGCATCAGTTTCATCTAAGCATCTTTCTAAGCGAGGACTACTCAGATGCCTTGCCTTTGTCCTCCCTCCCCCCCACCCCCCGTCCCCTAATTTTTTTTTTTTTTAAATAGATTTTATTGATTTTTTACAGAGAGGAAGGGAGAGAGATAGAGAGTTAGAAACATCGATGAGAGAGACACATCGATCAGCTGCCTCCTGCACATCTCCCACTGGGGATGTGCCCGCAACCCAGGTACATGCCCTTGACCGGAATCGAACCTGGGACCTTTCAGTCCGCAGGCCGACGCTCTATCCACCGAGCCAAACCGGTTTCGGCCCCCGTCCCCTAATTTTTATATTTAAAAAAATATGAACAGGGTAAAAGAAATGTTAACAGTACAAAGAGTACTGAGACATGGCCCTCCCGCTTCAGGCTTGAGGCCTCCATCCCCCAGAGAGACAGGCACCGTCAGCAGTGCCTTTCTGCGTCCTCCCAGAGATGGTACACGCCTGTGAGCTTCTGGAATAGGTGCACATCCTCTGTTACAGCCGGGAGCACTTACACATTTCCCGCCCTTGTTTCCACCGGCCACCCCATGCCCCACACCCCAACCCTGCTAAATTTATTTGGAGATTGTTCCATTTCAGGACATATGAAGTTTGACTAGGGTGTGTATTGTTTTAATTCAATAAATTTTGTTGTTAAACGGAGCCAGAATTAAATGCAGTTCCTGTGTACAATTCAGTGATGTAGACAACTGTGTCCATTGTGTTAGCAACACCCCATTTCCACCTCCTCCCCTCCCCCCACCCCTGAAAGTTCTGCTGCCCCTTCCAGGAATCTGCACCTTCCCCAGGTAACCGCTGTTCTGACTTCTGTCTCCATGGCTTAGTTTTGCCCATTAAACCGTCTATGAATGGAACCCTACAGTACACACTCTTTTGTGTGTGATTAACAAAATGCTGTTGAAATCCGTTCCTGTTGTGTTGTGTATCCACTCATTCCTTTTATTATAGTTGCTAAGGAGTGTTCCACTGTATGGATAAGCCGCAATTTGTTTGTTCTCCTTTGATGGGCATTCGGGTTGTTTGTTCCAGTTTGGGGCTATTTTGAAGAAAGATGTTATTAAGTTCTCTGAACAAGTTTCTTTGAGGACACATTTTCTTTTCTCTTGGGTGTATGGCCACAAGTAAGCCTCAGCCTTTTTAAGAGCTGCATAGCATTCCATTGTGTGTCTACCATATAAGAAACAAGTGCATACTGATGGGCATCTGGGTAGTTGCCAGGCTTTTGTTAATCTATATATAAATGACTAGTATGCTACGTGTCCCTCCTATGTCTGACTGGTCACTATGACCTGCACTGACCACAGGGGGCAGACTCTCAATGCAGGAGCTGCCATCACGCGCCCTGGCCGGCACCACGGACTTGGCGCCGATAAACCAACACTCGGCTTCCCCCAAGTGGGACACAGGCCCCGCCACCACCCCTGGAGCGACACCCCACCAAATCGCAGCCAACGCTGCCAAGACCTCATGGCGCAAAATGTGGCCCACAGGCCAGCCCAGCCCAGCCCAGAAACGGTCTCTGTGGGCGCCGGGTAATGATGTCATGTAGCAACACCCGCTTCCCCTCCCTAGCGACTAGTCTCCTTGGAGTTTCTTCAGCCCAGGAACACAGGTGGAAACATTTACCCTTTAACCAAATGTCTGTGAAGCGTTTAGCTGTGCCTCATCTCATTTGATCCTCACAGAAGTCCTGGAGTAGGTAGATAGGAGACTTGGTGGAATCCTACTTTCTTTTCATTAGCGGGAAAATGGAGATTTAGAAAGTTTAGAAACTTGATCCAACTGAAAAGAAGTAAGAAATGGTGGACCTTGAAAATGACTTCAGGTTTTCTCACTGCACAGAATATAGTCAAACACTGCTGCAGTTAAATACTTTACCCTTTGTTCTCCCTGCGTGATCTACAATAATAATCTGTTTCATGTTGATATTTACTGCTGTGTTGCTGACAATTACCTGAAAGAGAAGTTGGGGTGCTTTGCTGGGTTAGAAAAAGTTTAGCTAAATCAGAAAGCAGGTCTAATTAAGCAAGTTTTTTCTATATCTATAAAAGGCTAAGTTGACTCGCACATGCACAACACATTAAAACTCCCGCTGGCCCAGTCGCAGGTGTGTGTTTCCATCTGTCATTGTCGATAGTGAATTTGGTTGACACTTCTGTTATAGAGAAAGGGTGAATAGTGATATTAAAATATTTCTTCTAATTAATTTCCTTTTCATGTGCATGAATTCATGCACTGGGCCTCTAGTACTGTAATTAAACACGTCTGTGTTTGCATCTGTGTGTGCCTATGTGAAGACAATATTTTCTTAGAATGAAGTGCTGGCTCGGGGAGTGTATGTATTTACATACGGGACAGATATTGCAACCTGCTCTCCAAAGATGTAGTGCCAGGATATATTCTCAAGAATTGTGCCTGAGACCTTACTCTCCCACACCCTTAGCAACTCTGTGTGTATCAAACTTCCCAGTCTCTGCTGATAGTTGAAAAATGCCATCTCATGATTTGCAAATAACATTGAACATTTTTCACATATTCATAATCCATTTGTGTATCTTTTTTTGGTAAACTCCCTCTTTTTCTCATTTTTGAGAGTTTTTAAAAGGCCTTTTTTTACTCATTTGTAAGAACTCTTTATATATTAAGGAAATTAGTCATTTGTCTATCACAGGAAGTTATAGTTTATGTTAAGCTCTGGTGAAGCTAGTTACTGTTTATTCTTTTTAATTTATTCCCCCTACCTATTCTCACATATTTTTCCATAAGAATTTCTGAATCAGCTTTCTCTAGTTCCAAAAACAACCTGCTTGGCCTTTACCCTCTGGCTCTCTCTCCTACTACTGTTTCCTTCTCCCTCCAGGGTTTCTTACCTCAGCACTATTGGCATTGGGACCTAATAATTCCTTTTTTGTTGGGAGCAGTTCTGTGCACTGTGGGGTATTCAGCAGCATCTTGGCTTCTAGTCACCAGATGCCAATAGCAACCGTGGATCTTCCCACCCCTGGTTGTGACAATGAAATGTGGGCAGGCAGTGCCAAGTGTCTGAGGGACTCGCTCTGATTAGCTGCACGGCTCTCCTCAACGTTCCTAGAGCGGGCAGAGCACACTCCTGCCTCCTCTGAATCTCTGCTCCAATGTTCCTTCTCAGCCTATTTCAGACCACACTTCCCCTGCCTGCCCCACACTCTCTATACTGTTCCTGATGTTCCTTTATTTTGCTTTTCATCTCCTAAAATACTATATAATTTACTCCTTTAGGCCTTTATTTTGTTTGTCTCTCCTCCTCCTTTAAGAGTGTAATTCCCACAGGGCCAAGATTTTTATCTATTTTGTTCTCTCCTGTGCTGAGAACACACCTGGTACATAGTAGGTGCTCAATAAATATTGATTGATTGAATGAATGAATGAATGAATGAGTGAATGAATTGGAGGAAAAGATGTATATATTGGTTTAGGTGAGAGATTACATCTTGACAATATTGATTCATCCTACGTAATATACAATGATATTTTTCATATATTAACGCTTACTTTTACGTGGGGACACGCAGCAGGCAGGTCTGGGCTGTTGGGAGGCTTGGCCGGGGCCCTGCGGCTCCCAGGGCGGCAGGCGGCAGGCCCCATGGGGCCGTGGCAGTGTCCTGCGGTCGGTTCGCCACTTCACATTTATAGCTGCAGGCTTCTCAGTTTACTGTCCCTGGTGGAG
Organism: Myotis yumanensis; assembly: GCF_028538775.1. Taxonomy (NCBI): domain Eukaryota; kingdom Metazoa; phylum Chordata; class Mammalia; order Chiroptera; family Vespertilionidae; genus Myotis; species Myotis yumanensis. The sequence continues at coordinate 15,942,154 of NW_027223767.1, read as the reverse complement.
GCCTGGCTCTCTGCACCGCAGCTGTGGTGAGCTGGGTGCCTGCCTGAGCGCTGAGCTGAGGGAGGCTCCGAAGTTTCCCACGAACCCCCGCCCAGGGCTGGCCCTGCTCTCTGCCCAGAACCTGGTTTCAGGCTGGAGGAGCTGCTGGATGTGGAGGGTCCCCCGGCACCCCTGCCGCACGGGCCTCCATGAGCAGTGGAACCTTGCCAGAGAGCGGGTGCAGCAGGGGTCTCTGGGGCAGAGAGCTGATGGAGCCGGTGAGGGTGAGGGTGAGATTGGAGAGGGGCTTACAGCCAGGGCTGGGTGCCTGGGGGTTGTTACCCGATAAGCAAACAGGAAACATCCAGCTGCTGTTCTGCAATGTGAATCCCTTACCCTGTGGGGTTTCCCATGCAGCCCCATGCCAGAGCGGCCTCCCCAGCCTCGTGGTGCTCCTCTCAGCAGATGGATGTGTCTCTGTTCAGCACGCAGGGTCTGAGGCTGGGAGAGGTTAGGGAGGGAGGCAAGTTGTCTGAATGCTGGCAGCCTTGGTGGAGCCTGGAGCAGGACCATGAGCCTGACTCCAAAGCCTGTGCCAAGTGGACCCCAACTTTGGTTGAACTGGGGACTGGGGTCCTGTTGGTTTGCCAGAGCCCTGGGAGGAGCAGGGCCTGGCTCCTGAGCACCCAGAGGCAATTTGCCTGCTCTCAGTTTCGGGGTGTGTGTGTGTGTGTGTGGGGGGGGGACAGTGCAGATGGACTCCTGCCCTGCCCTCCCCACCTGGGCCCAGGGCCCTGGCTCTGCCTGCTCTTTGGTTGGGAACTCTGGGAGTAGGAGGGCAGGTCTGAGAGGGAGGGAGTCTGGGGTCAGGCATGAGACAGGCCTCTGGGCGTCTGGAAGCTCACACCCTGCAATCGAGGGAAACCCCAGAGAGCAAACAGAGGAGGGGTGGGGGCAGGTAGGGCCATGATTACTGGGTGGGGTGTGGAGGCACCCATGGGAGGGAGGCTGGGCCCACCTTGGGGAGGTGAGGCAGGAGGGCAGATACCTAAAAACGGAGCTGATTTCATATAAATAGAATACCTGTTGGGTGTGTTTCCTTTTAAAGCTGGGATTTATTTCAGGGTTCCCTTCCTCAGCAAACAACCAGCGTGCCAGTCTGTGGTGGTTTCAGCCTGGCGACACGGGTGGCTGACCAGTCAGGTCAGGTGCCCTTCCTCTGGTCTCAGATGCAAAGGCCAATCCAATTCTGCCTTTACTGACTGCCCGTGGGGGCCTGGTCTGTGCTGAATGGGTCACAGGAAGAAGCAGGTCCTGTCCCTGCCCCCGAGGGTGAGGCAGGCCTCCTCCAGATAGTACAGGAGGGACAGGTTAACTCGGCCCCTGCCAACCAGGAAAGGTTCCAGGGTCTTGTGTAATCAGAGCTTTGAAGGATGAATATGAGTTTTTCAGAGTCTCCTTTATTTCTTATAACAAACAGTAAGCCCCTACTATGTGCTGGGTGTCAAACTCGTAATAGAGACACAGGACACAGGCCCTGCCCTGAGAGGTCCAGCAGGACAGTCATGTGAGTGGTGACAACAATGTCTAAATGTTAAAATAGAAGTGTGTGTAAGATGCGTCAGGGGTCAGGGAGGGACCCATGCATTCTTTGTGGGGACATAAGAACAGGGGCTGGCTTGTCCTGACCGTGGCTGAGGCCAGGGGAGCTGTGTGCAGCAGGAGAGTTGTGCTAAGAAATACGTACTTGGGCCTGGCCCGTGTCACTTAGTGGTTGAGCATCATCCTGCAAACCAAGAGTTTATGGTATGATTTCAGGTCAGGGCACATGCCCTGGTTGCCGGCTTGATCCCTCTCATCATTGGTGTTTCTTTCTTTCTCGCCCTCTCCCTTCCCCTCTGAAATCAATAAAAATATATTTTATAAAGGAAGGAGGCACAGGGAGATTTGACTAGAAGACAGAAGAGGAGAGATAACGTGATGACAAAGCAGAGAGATTTGAAGAGGTTATGCTGCGGCTTTGAAGGTGGCTGACGGGGCATGATCCACAGGGTGCAGCTCTGGAAGCTGCACAGGCCAGGAAGCAGATTCCCCCCTGAGCCTCCCAATAGATTGGTGGCCTTGTGAAAAGTAGAGTGAGATCTCTCTCTCCCTCCCTCACTCTTTACACACATACACACACACACACACACACACTCACACTCTGAGAAAAGGACATCTGAGCACACAGCAAGAAGGCCCCCCTAGGGAGATCCCACTCTCCTCCTTATAAGGCCACCAATCTAATGGTTACAAATTCTGAGGTTCCCACTACCCCTTAAAGTACGAACCATAAGCATGGGGGTACCCAAGTCACCCTCACTTCTGATCAGCCTGCTACACATTTGGGACTTTCCATGACGCCCTCAGGTACAATAATTCACTGCAATGACTCACAGAACCTGGGAAAGTGCTACACTTATAATTACAGTTTATCATAAAGGATGCAAACCAGGCCGGGCCAAGGGGCAATGCACTGGGCGAGGTCTGGCAGGCTCCAGTACGTGAAGCTTCCATGGCCTCAGGGATGTGCCCCCTCCCACCACAGAGCTGTCTGATCAGCAACCAGGAAGTGCACCTGGGCTCGAGGTCTGGAGTTTTTCATCGAAGATCCAAGTTTCCATCTGTTATCATTTCCCTTCAACCCAAAGCACGTCATTCATTTTGCAGTGTAGGTCTTCTGGCAATGGACTCTTTTGGTCTCAATTCTTGAAGACTCTCTTCATTGGGTATAGAATTTTGAGTTGCCAGGTTTTTCTTTTCTTTCAGACACTGAAAATGTTGCCTGCTCTTCAAAATAACTGATGAGAAGCCCATGGTTCCCCTTGTATAATTGGTCATTTTTCTCTGGCTGCTTTTCTGTTTATCTTGGGTTTTCAGCAACTTGATAATGATTTGCCTTGGCACAGTTTTCTTCATATTTATCCTGCTTGGGGTTTGTTCAGTTTCTTAAATCTTTACAGTTATGTGTTTTGCCAAATTTTAGACAAATTTCCAGTCATTTTTGGCAAATATTTTTCTGCCCCATTATTTCTCTCTTTTTCTACAATGATGATTCAATGTATGTTAGACATTTTAATATTTCCCCACAAGTCCCTGAGGTTCTGTTCTATTTTTTTTCCCCACGTTTTCTCTCTTTTTCAGATTGGATAATTTCTATTGATCTAGTTTCAAGTTCACTGACTCCTCTGTCATCATCCATCTAGTGTTAATATTTAATTTTAGATATTGTGTTTTTCAATTTTAGAATTTCTACTTGATTTATTTTTATAGTTTGTGTTTATCTGCTGAGATTTCCTATCTGTGTGTTCATTATAAGTATTTTTCTTTACGTCAATGAGTGTGGTTACTATAACTGTTTTAAAATCTTTTTCTACTAATTACAACATGTGGGTCAACTTATAGTATTGGTTGTGTTGTATTATTCTTTTTATAATGGGTCCCCCCATTTATCTCTTTCTTTGCTTGTCAAACAATATGGGATTGTATCTTGTACATTGTGACTATTATGTTGTAGAGATTCTGAGTTCTGTGATAGTCCTCTGAAAAGGATGGAGTTGTTTTTTAAGCAGGCAATTAACTGATTGGATGCAAATGCAGACTGAATTTCAAATCTCAGTTCAGATTTTTACCTGTAGCCAGGTTGTTTAAATCTGTTTCATGTATGTGTGATTCAGCATCATCCAGGGATCTGGGAGGAGTTTATATGCAGAATTTAAGGGTCCTTTTCTAGGACACTCTTTTCCCCTGACATTTCCCCATCCCTTTCTAGCTGCTGTGGTTGTTCTCTAGTCCTTCGTCAGAGAAAGAATGAGGATTTTCTATTTAGCTTTACGAGGCCTGCCTTTAGACTAAAAGATCTGAAAATGGACACTCACCCAGTTCTCTTCCCCTACATGTTAACTAATACCATGCTTTCTTGCAAGTGTGTGTGTGTGTGTGTGTGTGTGTGTGTGTGTTTCCTCTTCAGTGCCTTCAGGGAAATGTTTTTTTTTCATTTAAATAAATTTTTTTTTTTTAATTTCCCCAGAATTTACAACTATTATACATAGAAATGTCGGTCCTATAGGAGATGACGTGGCCGTATTTGAAGTTGCTATCTACAGTGGGTGTCTTTCTTGTTCATATCTCACTCCTATCTCACTTGCTCGCTCCTCTCCAGCCTCACAGGCCTCATTGCTGTTCAATGAACTGACCAGGCACACCTCCCCACAGGAGGGATTCGCAGTCATTGTTCACCAATGGAAGCCTTCACCTCCTTCGGGTCTTTTCTCACGAGACACATCTAAAGTCTTTCCAGGCCACCGTATATAACGTTTCTGCTCCATCCCATGATGTTTATATTCCACTCGCATGCTCTGTCCTCCCCCCATCATACTATATATTTGATTTATTTTTTATATATCTTTTCTCAACTCCATAAGGAAAGACATTTTTGTCTGTTTAGTTATTTTATTTAGAAGATGGAGGTAAGGACTGGGAGAAAGTACTAGAAGTACTGTTGCAAGTGCGTGCCTCCGGGGAATGGGAGAAGGTGGGGTGGGCAGAGGAATTAAGTTGTTGTTGCTAAAATAATCTGCTCAGTGCTGTTGCACATCTTGCTTTAGCCCCTTCTTGGGGCATCTCCACCTCTAGTGCTACAAGGGGCTGGGGGAGCAGAAGCGATACCAGGCTGCCATAGTGATAACCACATCATAAGCATTTGTGGCCAGGTTAGAAATGCGACTAAGAGAATGAACTCTGTCATCATTCATTCTGGAGACACTTCCATGTGGGGAACCTGCTGGGAAAAGCAAGTAAGGTGATGCTGATCAGAGCATACAGGCTTATTTTACCTTACAGTAGCCTGTTGGTGGGACGAAACACCAGATGTTCCGAGGAATCAAGAAATACTAGGGCACGTTTTTGGGAGAACACTCCCATTTATATACAATTCAAAACTCACCTCGAAGCCTTCTTCCTCCATCCATACTCCAGGGTCATTTGAACCATTCCCAGGACAGAGGAAAAAATACTGCACACATCAACGCCAAATTAGGTTAGTCACCCTTTTTGGGAAATCATTGTAGCTGCTAAGGAACTCCTGCTTGCACAATTTCCATTCTGTTGCAATTCTTTCTTGATTGTTTTTGGTACAATCATGTTCAGGGCACTATCCCTTTTTGGTTAAAATTAAGCAAAGCCAGCTCTGGTCGGTTTGGCTTAGTGGGTAGAGCATCAGCCTGTGGACAGAAGGGTCTCGGGTTCAATTCTGGTCAAGGGCTTGGTTTCAGACTCCTCTCTGTGCCCTGGTCGGGGACATGCAGGAGGCAACCAATCAATGTGTTTCTCTCACATCGAGTTTCTATCTGTCTTTTTCTCTCTCTTCCTCTCTCTCTTAAAATCAATGGAACAAATATCCTCAGGTGAAGATTTAAAAAAAAAAGAATTTATGCAAAGCTAGATTATTTATTTACTCACATCTTGTAAATGACAGCTGGGGCTTTGTTGATAGCTTCTCTGCTGTCCCTGTTTTTTATTGTGTAGTTTTGTGCTGGTTTTCTGCTAACATTTTTAAGCAGTGACCTGACTTTCCAGGTTTCCTATTCCTATCTATATATATAAAACCCTAATATGAAATAGACCGAATGGCAGAACAACCGAACAACCAGTCGCTATGACGTGTGCTGACCACCAGGGGGCAAGTGCAGAACATGGCAGGTATCAGCCACGGCAGGAGGGTAGAGTAGGTGACCCAGGGCACCAGACCAAGGCGGGGCGCCAGTCGCTGTCATCGGGGCGAGCCTCTGGTGGTTACTGAAAATTCTTTGCACCCACTGCTGGCGCCAGCAGTGGGTGCAAGCGGGCACATGGGAGAGGCGGCAGTGGGAGCAGGGCTGCCGGCAGATAGGGGACCCAGGGCCGTGGAGGATGGGCTAAGACCATCACAGCCTCGTGGCCCACAGTTCCTTTCAAGGTGCCCCAATTCATGCATGAGCCCCTAGTTTTAAATAAAACTTGATCTTTCCCTCAACTTTATGTTTATTTTTTAAATTAACTCCCTCACTTATTTTATATAAATAAAAACATTATTATGACTATTTAAAAATATTAAAAAAGAATATCTGTTCACCCACTACTCAGCTTAAGAAAGAAAATATTAGAACTAACGGTTGAAATGTCATGTGTACCCCAACTCTATTTCCCTGCCTCCCCATATATAACTACTCTTGTGCACTTGGAGTTTATTATTCCTTTGCATGGCTTTTAAACACTTACCATATATTTCTGGTCATAAACAATAGATAATATTGTTTTTGCATACTCTTAAGCCTCGTATAAATGGAGTGAAATGTATATATGTGTGTGTGATGTATGTGTTTCTACAGCTTACTTACCTCCACACTATCTTATCTTTTTGAGATTTGTCCACATTCAAATATGTAGCTCTAGTTTATTTAATTTAATTGCTGAAAGGCATCTAGTTGTACGACTATGCTCCCAAGTTGTTAATCCATTCACCTGCAAATCAGGACTTATGATTTTCCATTTTTTTGTTATTGAAAACAAAATCATAATGAAGAGTCCTCAAAAGAATTGACATTAATATACTCAGAAAAAAATTGTAAATGGTACTTTTACAAATAAAGAAAATGGAGAGGAAGAAATAGTCAAAAAATAATTTTTAAAATTTCCAGGTTCATCAAGGCTGGTGTGACTCGGTTAGGCGCCATCCCCTGAACTGAAAGATCGCCTGTTCAATTCCTGGGCACGTGGCTGGCTTATGGGCTCAATCCCCAGTGGAGGGTATTCAGGAGACAACCAATGTTCCCTCTCACATCGGTGTTTTTCTCTCCCTCTCCCTTCCTCACTCTCTAAACACACACCCACACCCACAAAAAAAAACACTAAAAAAAAAACTTAAATTTTTTTTCAGGCCCTGCTCAGGCAGCTCCGTCAGTTGGAGCATTGTCCCGATACACCAAGGTCGTGGGTTCAATCCCTGGTCAGGGCACATGCAAGAATCAACCAATGGCCGAAACCGGTTTGGCTCAGTGGATAGAGCGTCGGCCTGCGGACTGAAGGGTCCCAGGTTCGATTCCGGTCAAGGGCATGTACCTGGGTTGCGGGCACATCCCCAGTAGGAGATGTGCAGGAGGCAGCTGGTCGATGTTTCTCTCTCATCGATGTTTCTAACTCTCTATCTCTCTCCCTTCCTCTCTGTAAAAAATCAATAAAATATATTTAAAAAAAAAAAAAAAAAAAAAGAATCAACCAATGAATGCATAGATAAGTGGGACAACAAATGGATGCCTTTCTCTCTCTCTTCCACACTCTCGAAAATCAATCAATTAAAATTAAATAAGCAAAAAATTCCATAACTAAAGAATATCAGTTTGCTGAGCCTTCCAAGTGCTCAGCACAAGGAAAGTCAAGATCCTATAAAAAAAAAAAAAATGACTCTATGAAATTTCAGAACACTGGGTACAGGAGAAGATCCTGTGAGTTTCCGGAGAGGAAAGAAATACAGCAGTTTTTTTTTTTCTTTTAAATCAAGAGCAAGAATGTATTTAGACTTTTTAGATAGTGACACTAAAAGTAAAAACAAAAAACAGAACAAACAAACAACAACAAAAAAAAAAACAAGAGAAAAAAGCCTTTAAGGTTTTGTTTTTTAAAAAAATTTTTTTAAAAATATATATTTCTTTATTGATTTCAGAGAGGAAGGGAGAAGGAGGGAGAGATAGAAACATCAATGATGAGAGAGAATCATTGATCGGCTGCCTCCTGCACACCCCCTACTGGGGATCGAACCCGAATCCCAGGCATGTGCCCTTGGCCAAAATCGAAACTGGGACCCTTCAGTCCGCAGGCTGACGGACGCTCTATCCACTGAGCCAAGCCGGCTAGAGCAAGCCTGTACGTTTTTGAGGGAAACGATTTTCAGCATAGAATTCTATAGTCAGCCAAACTGTAAATGAAGATGGGTGTGGAATACAGATATTTTTGATGCTTTGCTGGATTGAATTTGGTGGTAATTTCTGTAGAACCTTTGTGTGTTTATCTGTGAACTCGGTCCATAGCTTTCCTGTTAGGAACTGCCCTTGCTGGTTTTGGTGCTGAGATTATGTCACCCTCCTAAAAATCAGAGTGTATTTTCCTATTTTTCAGGAACAATGCGTATAACATTAGGCTTATCTACTCATTCACCTTTTCCATATGTTTGAAAATGTTCACAATTGGGTGATAAGAGAATAATTAGAGCAAAGGGGAACGTCTGAATCCTCACTCGGCTCAGAGGAATCTGTGGTGTCAGGTTTGCAGCCAGTCAAGCAGGACACAAAACTTTGGACCCAGCATCAATTTGGAAAAGGGATCAAGGTTCACATTTTAATACAGACATCACTTATAGACACAGTGATCAAAGGAAGCTCGCCTAGCTTAAAAACACCCAGCACAGCTTCTCCATCCGTGTGCTGTTCTTCTAACTGTACCACCCCCCCCACGGCACCCCCAAAAATGGATTTTGGAGGGGACTAAATGTTCAGGAAGAGGGATATTAGCTATTCTTATATTGTCTGAAATATTTTTCCTTTATCTTATACCCTGAACCTCACCAAAGCTTTTCTAGCATTAAATGTATGCAAGCTTCTTTAAAAATGTTATGAACATTTATTTTGTAGTATTTAAAATATGTTAAAAGCATAAAGGAAAAATATGTCTGTATCCATACCCAGTTAAAATCATAGGCCTCCCTACAGGTTAAAACTAGATTAAAATTTGGTGTTTATTTATACCGATACTAGTGGCCCGGTGCACGGATCCCTGCACATTGAAAGGAAATTAATTAGAAGAAATATTTTTAATATTGCTATTCACTCTTTCTCTATAATAGAAGTGTCAGAGATGAGAGAAAATTAGTAAAATGTATATGAAAATAATATATAAATTGATTAATAAACAATAACAACATGATATAACAACAACAAAGACATGATATAAAAACAACAAAAACATGAAATAAAAACAACAAAAATATGATATAAAAACAACCAAATTCTCAATTGATAATGACAGATTGAAGCACACATGTGCAATTGGAGCCAGTGAGAGCTTTATATGTATCATGCATGCGTGAGTCAATGTTTATTTTTATTTTTTTAAAAATATATTTTATTGATTTTTTACAGAGAGGAAGGGAGAGGGATAGAGAGCCAGAAACATCAATGAAAGAGAAACATTGATCAGCTGCCTCCTACACACCCCCTACTGGGGATGTGCCCATAACCAAGGTACATGCCCTTGACTGGAATCGAACCTGGGACCCTTTAGACCGCAGGCCGACACTCTATCACTGAGCTAACCCGGTTAGGGCTCAATGTTTATTTTTAAATTTCCAGTTTGAGTCATATGTACTGGCCAGTCGGTGGACCAGTTAGTCGGACGTACGGTCGGTTACTTAGCCTTTTATATATATAGATTCTTTATAATTTTGCTACTTCTGTTTGTATCCCTAAACAAAATGTAGTATTATGTGAATGTTTCAAATTTTATAAATATTATCACTCTCCAAATATTCTTCTGTGACTTCTTTCTTTCACCAAATATTATAAGAGTTCATCAAGTATTTATGTTTCAGTCATATTAATGTGTGTACCTCTAATTCCTTCATTTTTTTCTGTTATATAAATATTTGCTATGAAAATACTCCAATTTATTTTTTCATTCTCCTGTTATTAGATGTTTCCATTTACTTTGCTCTTGCAAAAACTATGACCATAATTTTCTTTTATATGACTCCTTATACATATATGCAAAAGAAATTTGTTTTTTTTTTTTGGAGATGGTCTTTGAACTTCTTGTCTTATATGCTCCTTAAGCTAATTTTGAAAAAATTATGTATCTTTTTCTACATTTTTAAGTTGACACCTAAAACTTTTAAGTCATAACTTTAAATATTAACTTGAACCTTATGAATTTGCCATATTTGTTGGCTGAAAATTGTTGCATATTAAAAATTCATATGGTTCAAACTTATAGTTGCAAAGAATGTCATGTCTTGTTATTACAAATATTTAAAAATAAAACTGTTACTTCACTTTTCAAGATGTATCCAATAGAATCTAAATCGCATGGTAACTTGATACTTGCTACTACCCACTTTAAAAATATTCAAATGAACTCTTCCTCCACAGACCAAATTTTATAGTTATTTTTCCCATGTATCTTATATGTCCATTCCACCTAGCTCATATTTTTCATTTGAAGTCCTCTATTGTTCTTCCAATCATATTTTCTACAGTAAAAATATATGTATGAATAGAAATACTCATGTTTTAAAGTTTCTTATGACAGTAAGACTCTAAATGTTAACTTTTTCTTCTGTTTTGAGTTATGGCAACAATTACTAGTATCATTTGACCAAAGTAACATAAATATAACATAGGTTTTTATAATTATTATATAAAAGTGAAATTTGATCAGAAAGGCAGCACAATAATGTTGATGGTTTTTTGTTATCAATTAACCAAGGATGAATGCTACTTATTTACTTGGATAAAGCAGGATCCAACATTGAGTCTCTTCTTATTTTTTGTTATAGATGTGAGCTCTAAGCAACTTTGCTCTTGTGCTTTAATTGTATTTGTGTTAAAACATTGGAATACAAATTTAGTTTAACTCGTTTATCGGAAACATCTTCTATATAACTTCATTGGCAAAGTGATCTTTATAAATTTTTAAATTAAATTTATTGTAATACTATTGGTATATGTACCCCTATGTCCATTCCACCATTATTCACAATAGCCAAAATATGGAAACCACCTAAGGGTCCTTCAATGGATGATTGGATAAAGAAGATGTCTAGATTTTTACAATGGAATACTACTCATCCATAAAAAGATGAAATACTGACATTTGCAACAATATGGTTGAATCTTGAGTGTATCATGCTAAGTGAATAAGTCAAATGTATGATTTCACTCATATGTGGGATATAAAACAAAGAGCAACAAACAAGCAAAGTCAGCCTTTATTGTCAAATTAATTATCCAAATCAGATATTCACTTTCTATTTTTAAAAAAGTCTTATTTCAATTTTCCAATTTGAATACCTATGCTAATTTGCAATTCCTGTAACAACATCTCACGTCTGAATTCGTGTAACTCAAGTACCCGAGTTCATATAACTCACATAAGTTGATCGTGTGTCCACACACGACTTTTAAAAGATATAAGTATCATTTCCCGGACTTAATCATATTTATCCTGTGTAGGAGTGTTAGATGAGAAGAGGGTCTCAAGGTCTGGGAAGCTCTAACTAAATGTTAAAATGTAGCATAGCATTTTGAAGATGCAGCTCTAAACAGAATGAGCTGATAGGAATTCAACTGATGAGAACAGCCAACTGCAAAGAAGAAACCAACATGTAACTGACCAAATAGTATATATAGGGTGTCCCCCCCAAAATGTATACAGCACTCTGAAGAATTATAAAGGCAGTGTTTATGAAAATACATTTCATTTTCAAAATTGAGCTGTCAGCTGTTAGTGTGTATACATTTTGGGGGACACCCAGCCTGTATACGCAATGGAAAGCCTCCCTTTGGGGAGGCCAAACTCTGGATGCGAGTCCCCTGAACCCCTTATTTGCTTCGAGGAAATAAAAGTACCTGCCACAACCATGTCTTGTTTTGTGAATAGAGCATCCCAAGTGGAAACACCTTGATTTCCGTCACCGTAGGTCATATTGTTTGCTTACAATTATTAATTCCCTCCCCACCTTTGCAATCCTTCCGCGAAGCAGAGGACATTTCCCCACCACATTGACTTTGGACTTGGCCGTGGACTTGCTTTGGCTAATAGACGGGGAGAGAAGTGAGGCGGCTGCACCGAGCAGAAGCTTCGGAGGTGCTGCAAGTCCCACCCGCCCTCTTGCTCCTGCTTCCTGGCAGGAGAGCAGTGGCGCCTGAGGGTGTCCACCTCCCCAGGCTGAGTCTTGGGATGAGAGAGCAGGTGGAGCTGACCCACAGTGCTGAGTGGGGAGAGCATGGAGCTGCCCACAGTCACCACAGCCAGGAGCAGAGTTGCAAAAACCACCGACTCCCAGTGAACTTGCAGCCGGGAATAAATATTTGCCGTTGCAAGTCGCACCTAGTGAAAGCTGACCAATGCTCTTTGAATAGCAACATCCAATACGCTGAGCAAATCAGGCCCTGACTTTTTAGCAGCCCAAGCTTGTTTACAAATAAAACTGTTTCCAAGTGAAAGGGCAGAAACAAGTGACGCCAGTCTTGTGACCAGTTGTTGGAGCAAACCTCTCGGTAGAAATACGCATCCAGCCCAAAAATGCACAAAGAAGCTCAAAGTTCAAGAAATCTGTTCCCAGCTGCATTCCTAGGCATGCCTTATGCACATCGCCACCATTAGGGTATTAAACTGCTTAATTGCCTTTTTATAGTCACATTCACTCCCAACTCCAACCCCAGGCAACACAGCCGTGGGCAAACTACCCAGCTCGTTTGAAATGAATAAAACTAAAAAAAAAAAAAGACCGTTCCCTTTTATGTAATGATGTTTACTTTGAATTTATATTAGTTCACACAAACACTCCATCCATGCTTTTGTTCCGGCCCTCCGGTCCAGTTTAAGAACCCATTGTGGGGAGAACCAAGATGGCGGCGTAGGGAGCGGACCTGTGTGTGCTGCTCTCTCACAGCATCATTGAAACTATCAACTATGAAGTAAACAACCGCCACTCAGAACCATGGGGAAGTTGGCCCAGTGGGAGATCTACAACTGGAGGAAAAGAAAGAAGTGCAGTGAGACTGAGTGGGAGCTACGGAGGCACCAAAACCAGAGGTACGCAGTCACACGCCAAGCGGGCTGCAAATGGATTCTCGGTTTTTTACGAACCCTCGAATCCTCTGGGCTTGCTCGGGGCAGGTCTCTGAGGCCCCAGATCCCACAGGGAGAGGCGGCCACGGCCTTGCAGTGGTCGGAGAGGGAGGGAAGCTCTGACACGCGGCTGCTCGCCGGCACTGAGGGACAAGAAGTCCTGGTGTCCCGGGGAGGCGAGGGGCGCGGAGACTCCGCCATCGCTATTTCCTCCACGCTGGCGACTCCCTGTGACCCCGCCCTACCCTCAGGGCTGTGCCAGAGGCACAAGAGAGAATGACTGTGCTTTTACAAACTCTCAAATCCACTGAGCTGGTTCAGGCGGGTCTCTGAGGCTCCAGGCCCCAAGGCGAGAGACGGCACAGCCTTCCAGCGGTCAGAAAGCGAGGGAGGTTCTGGCGCTCGGCTGCTCGCCGGCACTGGGGGACGCAAAGTCCTGGTGTCCTGGATAGGCAAGGGGCCGCTGAGTCTCCGCCCCGGCGACTCCCTGTGACCCCGCCCTATGCAATTTACATTCCCATCTGGGCTGTGCCAGACTCACAAGTAGAAACGCCTTTGCTTCTGCAAACTTTCAAATCCACTGAGCTGGTTCAGGCGGGATCATGAGGCACCAGACCCTACGGGGAGAGGCAGCACGGCCTTGCAGCCATCAGAAAGCGAGGAAGACTCTGTTGCACAGCTGCTCGCCGGCACTGGGGGACACAAAGCCCTGGCAGAGATTCAAGGGGCCACGGAGACTCAGCCAGTGCTATTTGCTCCGCCATGGCGACTCCCTGAGACTCAGCCCTAATCAATTTACATCCCCATCCAAGCTGTGCCAGGTGCACAAAAAGACCCACCTGCGCTTTTGCAGCCTATCCCAACAAATTGCAGACTTCAACTGCTCGCAGCCATGGGAGACACACTCAAGAAGCAGACCCAGGAGAACCAGGATGGCGGCATAAGGAAGAGACCTGTGTGTGCTACCTCACACAACAATATCGAAACTACCAAATACCAGACAAACACCTATCATACAGAACCATGGGAAAGTTGGCCCAGTGGAAGCTCTACAACTGGAAGGAGAGAAAGAACATTGAGACTGAGTAGGATGTGACACCAAATACAGAGCCCAACCCAACAAACTGCAGATTTCAACTCCTCGCATAGAAAGAAGTGCATTGAGACTGAGTAGGATGTGCAGAGGCACCAAGTACAGAGCCCATCCCAGCAGGCTGCAGATTTCAGCTCCTTGCATCTGGGAGGGACGCAATCGGGGGGCAGAGTCGGGTCCGGGGCCGGCCAGGGCTGGGCCTGACTCGGCCGGCACTGTGGAACTGTTGTACCAGCAAGCGCACAAACATGCCCACTGGTCCCAGTCTCTTGTGGGGCGCTGGGGGACAGCAGACAGGCAGTCTGTGCACTTGGTGGAGGGCAGGAGTGCTGGATGTTCAACCACCAGGAACGCCTGGAGATTTTGTCTGGTGGGGAGCTGCCGGCAGGGGACAGAGGGCCAAACTTCCTGTTTCCCCGGTAAGGCTGGGATGGCCCCGGTGAGGTCGGGATGGCCCCGGTGAGGTTGAAAAGGTCCCGGTGTGGTAGGGTCGACCCCGGTGAGGTTGAAACGGCCCCCGTGAGGTAGGGACGACCCAGGTCAGGTCGAAACGGCCCCGGTGTGGTAGGGACGACCCCGGTGAGGTTGAAACGGCACCCGTGAGGTAGGGACGACCCTGGTCAGGTCGAAACGGCCCCGGTGTGGTAGGGACAACCCCGGTGAGGTCGAAACGGCCCCGGTGTGGTAGGGACAACCCCAGTCAGGTTGAAACGGCCCCCGTGAGGTAGGGACGACCCCGGTGAGGTTGAAACGGCACCCGTGAGGTAGGGACGACCCCAGTCAGGTCGAAACGGCCCCGGTGTGGTAGGGACGACCCCGGTGAGGTTGAAACGGCACCCGTGAGGTAGGGACGACCCTGGTCAGGTCGAAACGGCCCCGGTGTGGTAGGGACAACCCCGGTGAGGTCGAAACGGCCCCCGTGAGGTAGGGACGACCCTGGTCAGGTCGAAACGGCCCCGGTGAGGTAGGGACAACCCCGGTCAGGTTGCAACGGCCCCGGTGTGGTAGGGACAACCCCGGTGAGGTTGAAACGGCCCCCGTGAGGTATGACGACCCCAGTCAGGTCGAAATGGCCCCGGTGTGGTAGGGACGACCCCGGTGAGGTTGAAACGGCCCCCGCGAGGTAGGGACGACCCGGGTCAGGTCGAAACGGCCCGGGTGTGGTAGGGACAACCCCGGTCAGGTTGAAACAGCCCCGGTGTGGTAGGGACAACCCCGGTCAGGTTGAAACAGCCCCGGTGTGGTAGGGACAACCCCGGTGAGGTCGAAACGGCCCCGGTGTGGTAGGGACAACCCCGGTCAGGTTGAAACAGCCCCAGTGTGGTAGGGACGACCCCGGTGAGGTTGAAACGGCCCCCGTGAGGTAGGGACGACCCTGGTCAGGTCGAAATGGCCCCGGTGTGGTAGGGACAACCCCGGTCAGGTTGAAACAGCCCCGGTGTGGTAGGGACAACCCCGGTGAGGTTGAAACGGCCCCCGTGAGGTAGGGACAACCCTGGTCAGGTCGAAACGGCCCCGGTGTGGTAGGGACAACCCCGGTGAGGTTGAAACGGCCCCTGTGAGGTAGGGACGACCCCAGTGAGGTTGATACGGCCCCCGTGAGGTAGGGACGACCCTGGTGAGGTTGAAACGGCCCCCGTGAGGTAGGGACGACCCCGGTGAGGTTGAAATGGCCCCCGTGAGGTAGGGATGGCCCCGGTGAGGTTGAAACGGCCCTGGTGAGGCTCAGACGGCCCTGGTGAGGTTGAGACTACTCCAGTGAGGTTGGGACAAATAAAGGGGACCAGTATGGACTGATGAACAGGGGTAGATACAGAAGCAGAGCAACATTGAACAGAATGTTAAACTACAGTGGGAAGCCTGTGGAGGGTTTGGGGGGGGGATTAAGAGACCAACTGAAGGACTTATATGCATGCATATAAGATTAACCAATGGACACAAGACACGGGGCGGGGGGGGGGGGGCGGGGGATAGGGGCCGGGGGAATGTCAAGGGGGGGAAAAAAGGAGACATATGTAATACTCTTTGTAATACTTTAAGAAATAAAAATTATTAAAATATTAAAAAAAAAAGAGAAAAAAAAAAAAAAAAAAAAAGAACCCATTGTGGCCCTCGAGTCAAAAAGTTTGCCCACCCCTGCTAGTCCTTCTAATATCTCCACTTGCAAAACATTATAGAGATGGAATAGCACCATAAGTGACCTTTTGAGATTGTTTTTTGCCCCTTACTCAGCACAATGGCCTTCAGATCCAACCAAGTATTTTTTTTTTTATTTTTTTACTGCTGAGCAGTATTTTACTATCTGTTTACTCACTCGTTGAGGACATGTGAATTGTTTCTAGCATGCAGCAATTATAACTAAAATTGCTTCAATAAATGGTGTTGGGAGGATGGGACAGCCACATGCAGGAGAGTGAAACTGGACCACTCTCTTACACCACACACAGAAATGAACTCAAAATGGATTAATCCCAGAAGCCAAGCAAACAGCAGTCAGATATATGAAAAGATGTTCAACTTCACTATTAGGGAAATGCAAATCAAAACTACAATGAGATACCACCTCACACCTGTAAGAATGGCCAATATCAAGAAGACAAGTAATAACCAGTGTTGGAGAGGCTGTGGAGAAAAAGAAACCTGCATTTAGTGCTGTTGGGAATGTAAACTGGTACAGGAACTATGGAAAACAGTATGGTGGTTCTTCACACACACACACACACAAAAATAGAGTTACCATATGACAGACCCAGCAATCCCTCTTCTGGGTAGCTACTCGAAAAAGTAAAAACATATATTCGCAAAGATATATGCACCCTATGTTCCTTTTGCATTATTCACAGTGACCAAGACATGGAGACAACCAAAGTATCCTTCAATGGAGGATTGGATAAAGAAGATGTATACTATGAAATACTACTCAGCCATAAGAAAAGATGAAATACTGCCATCTGCAACAACATGGATGGACCTTGAGAATATTATGCTAAGTAAATTAAGTCAGTCAGAAAAAGCTAAGAACCATGTGATTTGATTCATATGTGGGATATAAAACTGAAACTCAGACATGGACAGACAACAGTGTGATGGTTACCAGAGGAAATTGGTTGAAGGCTTGGTAGAAGATAAATATATAGTGAAGGAACATGATTTGACTTTGGGCTGGTGGTACACAATGCAATATACAGATTATGTATCATAGTAATGTACACTTGGAACCTATATGCCCCTATTAACCAATGTCATCCTAATAAATTTTTAAAAAGACAAAAAAATAGATTAAAGCAGTGATTTTTCAACCGGTGTGCTGCAAGAATTTTTTATGCACTACCTGACTTTTTAATCAGGGACACAGACCTCTTTTCTCCTAGACTGTCAAATAAAAAAATGACAATAGCCAATGCAACAATAGCTATCCAGTATGAATGAATCAAGTACTAGATATGATCTCACTTATATGTGGAATTGAAAAAAGAGAGCTCATAGTACAGAGAATAGACAGTGGTTGCTAGAGGCAGGGTAGGAGGGTGGGCAAAATGGGTGAAGGGAGTAAAAGTTACACATTTCCAATTATAAAAAAAATCAATCAGTGGGGATATAATATGCAGCATGGTGATTATTATAAACCAGAGGCCCGGTGCACAAAAATTTGTGCACTTTAGGGGGTGTTCCTCAGCCCGGCCTGCCCCCTCTCACAGTCTGGGAGCCCTCAGGGGATGTCCTACTGACAGCTTAGCATTATTTCCTAAGCCACAGTCTAGCCTCCCTCTGCGGGAGGCAACTGGCTGATTATGGAAAGGCACCGCATCCATGACCCCCTTGCTGCTGCTGCCTCTGAGCTCCCTCTGGGGGAGGCAACCAGGCCTATCAGGGGAAGGTGACGCCCCATCATGCCACTGCTGCCGCCACTGCCAGCTTCTGCGGCTGCCTGAGCCTCGGCCTGGCCCTCGCAGCAGCTGCTGCAGCTTTGTCTGGAAGGACGTTCGGAAGACGTCTGGTCTAATTAGCATATTACCCTTTTATTAGTATAGATAATGCTGAATTGTATTTTTGAAAATTGCTAAGAGAGTAGATCTTATAAGTTCTCATCGCAAGAAAAAAAGTTTTGTAACTATGTATATTAATGGATAACTAAACTTATTGTACTGATTATTTTGCAATATACACAAATATAGAATCATTATATTGTGCACCTGAAACTAATACATTATATGCTAATTTTTTCTCAATAAAAAATTAATTGGGTGTATTTTTGGAAGCTGACTGTTTTGGAAATCCATCCTTTTGCTTAATGGATGGTTTTGTAAATCAATGACTTTGTAGAGAGATGTCATATCAAACTCAATTAATTCTGACCAGGAAGTAACAACTGCATATTAAAACTGAGGTCTAATTGATAAAACACACCTACTTTAAAAATCTTATACTAAAAATAGATTTTTACTACCTCAGTTTTAAGATGAAAATTCTATTAAATTATTCATATACAAATGAGAACTGCTTCACAATTTATATACTATGATATTCTAAAATAATTTTGATTTATGTATGTCCCTTTTGTAATTAGGGAACTATTTATTTTTAAGTTCAAAAAATATGTTCTAGTGTTTGGATTCATATTTTGAGAAATATTATTTTTAAAACCCAATAAATAAAATATAGAACACATCCTGATGATAGGTTACCAAAAGCAGCCACATTGAGATAAAATGATGAACACTGAATTAATACTCTTTGTGATAAGTTAATCACTATAAGACGTAAACTGACACGCTCCTTTTCATGACTTCGTTTGTTATCATGAGGTGTAATATGTGGCTAAATTATAAGCTATTTGTGAAGTGGGAGAATGGTAAAAGCAGAGCATTTCTTTGGTAAACAAATTTGCATGTATAAATTGAACTCTTATTTCAGCTTATGAGAAGAATTAAATGACTCAAAAAAGAATAACTTTATTAAATGATTACATATTATGATCAAACTTTCTTATGTGATTAACATTTTTAGTGAAAGAAAGATATCTCTACTGCTTAAAACCAGTTGGTCCGGCAGATGCCAGTAGGCATCAAATAGTCCATGCAATCTCTCTAGTATATCAAGTTTCTGTGTAAGCATGGGTCTGTTTCTAGGCTCTTCATTCTATGCTACTGATCTATTTTTCTGCCCTTATACCAATAGTTAATGATTACATTAATTACTGTAGCTTTGTGAATCTTGAATTCAGATAAGCAATTTCCACTCCACTTCTCCAGAAGTGTCTTACGTATTCCTGAAAAAGTTTCAATATTAGCCCTAGCTGGTTTGGCTCTATGGGTAGAGCATTGGCCTGCAGACTAAAGGGTCGCAGGTTCGATTTTGGTCAAGGGCATGCACCTTGGTCCCAGGCTCCATCCCTGACCGGGTGGCCACGCAACCAAAGGATGTGTATCTCTCACATCCATGTTTCTCTCTCTCTATCTCTCTCCCTCCTTTCCACTCTCTCTCTTAAAAAAAAAATCAATGGCCAAATATCCTCTGGTGAGGATTAACAAAAAACAACGGCAACAACAAAAAGATTGGAGTTAGTCCTGGCCGGTGTTGCTCAGTGGGTTGAGCATGGTTCTCCATTCACCAAAAAGCTGCCTGTTCGTTTCCTGGTCAGGGCACATGCCCAGGTTTTGGGTTTGACCCCTGGTCAGGGTGTGTGCTAGAGGCAACGCATGGATGTTTCTCTTTCATATCGATGTGTTTTTTCTCTCTCTTTCCCTTCCTCTCTCTCTAAAATCAATAAAAAATATTTTTTTAAAAAAGTTTGAATTTTAGATTTAGCTTGTCAAATAAAAATTCTTTTGGGACTGTATTTAGAATTTATAGATTAATTTGAGAGGAATGAAAATGTTTACAATGTTTAGTCTTCTCACCATGAACTTGGTATAACCTCCCTATTTATTTAGCTTTTTTGTTGTTGTTGTTGCTGTTGTACTTTAGTTTCCAGTATTCCTGAATTATCTTGGGATTTTTCTTCAACAATTTTAATACTTTCTTATTCATTGGTGATTTTGACTGGCTTCCACTGCTTACCTGGCAACTTTTTACTTAGCCTTGAAGTCTCAGTTCAAATCCTGGGTGAAAGTTCCCCCATTGCTCCTGCCACTTGTCATCTAATTGCAAAAGGAAATAGTTACTGATTGCCTACTACACGCCAGAGCATTGTGGGAAGCACTCCCTGAGCATTAACCCATGTAATTTACAAAGCAGCCTTTTGAAACCAGAGTTGGTGTTAGTCTCTCCATTTATGAAAAAAATAAGCCCAAGAGGGCAGCCTGTCTGTCTAAGGCACAAAGCCAGGGGGAGGCAGGGCCAGGAGAGGATGCGGGCAGGCTGGCTCCAGAGCCCATGCTCCCACCGTGTGATATTCTCTTTCAAGCAGTTGTGTTGTCCTGAAGTGGTTCACACGCCTTCATTCACACATCCCAGAGAAAATGTTTGGAGAGCACACACTGAACCAGGCGCTGTAAAAGGTGCTGGTGAACATATGGTGTTGAATAAAACAGACATTAAATAAAAATCACACCAGTAAGTATATAGGCACCAATAGTGCTAAGTGCCCTGGGACCGGGGGTCGGGGAGAGAAATCCAGTTAGAGGATAGAATTACAAAGGGGGAGGGCATCAGCAGGCAGATGCAGGAAGGGTCTGGGGGAATATGTGTTCTTAGGGGGAGGTACAGGAAGAGTCATGCACTTGGCGTAGGTAGGACATGCTGAGTTTTAGGGCCCCTGAGACCCAGGCTCAAAAGGTTGGAAATATGGAGATGTGGGACTCCCATATCATGGCTGGGTTGAAGACAGAGGGTGGTAATTACTAAGGAGCACGCTGTGGTTAAACCTCAAGCAGGGACAAGACTCCCCAAAAGAAAGCTGCAGAATGAGAAGACAGGCAGGCAGAGGAGGAGAAGGAAGGAAAGAAGAAAGGGATGGAGGTGGCAGTGTCTGCACCCTTGTATCTCCAGCACCCCAGATGGGGCTGAGCACAGAATAGGTGCTCAGGACTTGGCAGGTGGCCAAATGAATGAATGGCCCTTTCAGGGTGGC
This sequence comes from Myotis yumanensis, assembly GCF_028538775.1. Classification (NCBI taxonomy): domain Eukaryota; kingdom Metazoa; phylum Chordata; class Mammalia; order Chiroptera; family Vespertilionidae; genus Myotis; species Myotis yumanensis. The sequence goes on along the minus strand of NW_027223767.1, from coordinate 15,921,092 downwards.
CTTGGTTAAGTCCCTTCCTTGCTGCACCCGTTTCCCTATGTAAAATGGCAGTAGCAGCTTGACCAGGAGGGCAGCGGTGGCTCTTGGGGCTCAGTCCGTCCCCTCCCCGCTCTGCTCAGTCCCCAGGGGAGCACCCATCATTCTGATGCCCATCAAAGTCAATGCGCAGTTCCACGGGTTGCGCGGGTGTCCCTGGAGGGCTGAAGGCGCTCAGACTGCAGAGGACAGAAGCCTTGCCTCCTCTGCGCCCAAGAGAGCCGGACGCGCTGCTGGGAGAGGGTGCGCGGGGGGTGTGAGGGGGTGGGGGCGGGTCTGTTGCCCAAAGCAGCACGGACGCCTCGGGAAGCCAGGAGTGAGATGCGGGAAGGAGAGGCCCGCAGGGAGGACTGCCTGGGGCGGCCTGCGCGGGGCAGGGCCATCGCCTCTGCTAGAGACCCCTCGAGATGTGGGTGCGAGGGGCGGATGTAATGAGGAAGAAAGGGGCCAGGGACTGGGAAGACAGATCTCAGAGACCCCAAGGCACGTGGAGACTTTCACCTGGGACCTTGAGGACGCAGAAGAGGGGCCACACGCCGAAGCCATCGGAATAAATGACCGATCCCTTCGCGCTTGGCAGCCCCGGGGCGCTCCTCTGTGCATCCAGGGCAGCGCAGGAGACGCTTGGAGAATCCTGGGGGGCGGGCCCGACGGGCGCGAGAGTCCGCAGGCGCCTCCAGCCGCCGCGGGGTGGCGGAGTTGGGGGCAGGCGGGCCCCACCGACCCCGCGAGATGGCCCCGCCCCGGAGCCTGGCAGAGGCCTCACCGTGGGGGGCGGAGTTGCCGGCGCTCCACCAGCCCCTGAGACTGTGGCCCCTTCTTAAGCCCGCGGAGCCTCTGGCCGCCTAACCTGCCTCTCCCGCTTCTCCCCCCAGCACGATGGCTTCGGCACTGAGCTATGTCTCCAAGTTCAAGTCCTTCCTGATCTTGTTCTTCACCCCGATACTGCTGCTGCCACTCATCATTCTGGTGCCCACCAAGGTCAGTTGCATCTCCTGCAGCCCCGGGGACTCCAGGCGACTGGTCCCAGTGACCGGCTCTGAACGCGGGGGCACCCAGTGGGAGCGCAGGGATTCCCAGGCGGGCACCGCTCCCCTGCGAGCTCAGGGCATCAGGTGGGAGGTGTCCTGTAGAGAATTTCAAGGGGCACCCCAACCTTGGGGTTTACAGATCCCAGGACACAAGAACCGTCCCAACAAGCATGGAACCTAGCCGTCAGCACAGATCTCGCCACACAGGACATCCTCAGGCTCAGCCTGGCCTGAATCTCCCCAGAGATGCCCGCCCCTCTCCTTGCTCAGAGCCTATGGTGCCTATAGAGCCTGGCACTTCTTTCCCTCCTTCTCTCTCCTCTCCTTAGTGAATGGGGACTTCCAAGACCAGTCAGGCACCTAAGTGGATCCCGAGTGCTGTCCTTGTCACTCTCGGGCCCTATTTTGAGCCTCAGTTTCCCTATCTATGGCCCACTTTTCTTTCCAACTCGGATCCCCTGGACGCCATGGCTGAGTCAAATCCTCCTGGGGCGGAAAGGCAGGTCGGGGTGGGTCTGCTTTGCGTGCTGCCTGCTGTGGCCGTGGCTGTGGCTGTGACTGTGGCTGTGGCCGTGGCTGTGGCTGTGGCAGGAGGCGGCCAGGTTCCCAGAGCTCACGCCTTGGGTGGCAGGACTCGGGGTGGCAGGGAAGGCTTGTCCCATGCCCTGGCCTCCTAGCGCTCCTGGGAGGGAGGCAGAGAATGAATGGCCTTGGCCACAGGGTGAGGGCGGTGCTGGGAGCCCTGGCCCCGGCTGTGCTGGGCTGTGTGGAGCCTGTTTGGCAGAGACCCCAGGCCTTTGAAGGCTTTTGTGGCTGCTGGCTGCTCCTTCCACACTCCCTCTTCCAGCCCTTTCACTCTCAGCCCAGACAGGAAACCCCGGGGTCCCCTGTCCCTTCAGGCAGGCTTGGGAAACAGAGGGGTTCTTTCGGGGATACGCTGGGGCAGTCCCGGAGGACTGGGGGTATCAGGAGGCCAAATCTGCAGAGAAGCCGACTTCATTCACTCTTCCTTGTGATTTTAGTGAAGCCTCTGAGTTTTCCGGGCCTTGGTGTTCTTGTCTGTACAATGGGCAGGGTGGTTTGGTTCTGACAGGTGTGGCTTTGGGTGCCCAAAAGGTCTATGCTGGTTCCTAGGATGGGGGTGCGGAGGCCGAGAGGAGCACTCCAGTGGGCTGAGCACAGCCCTGGATGAGCCAGGGATAGCCCAACAAACTGGGGTGGCTCTTCTGTTGTCATACCAACCGTGAGCTGCCCTATTTCCCCTGTAGAAAGAGATTTGGGGCTGTTACTATCCGTGGGAGGGAGCTGGGGATGAGAGCTGTGATTTTAGTTCTGCTGGCGCGAGTGATGTTCCCTGGAATGATTATACAACTTGGCTGACCTTCCTGCTCTGGGAGAGTGTGACTGAGACCCTTGACCGCCCCCCTCCACACCCTGAGCTGGGACCCTCAACTCGGAGTGTCTATGAGTGTCATTAACCTGCCTTGGGAGTGAGGATCAGTGAGGGAACAGGGGACATCTGGGAAAGTCCTTCCAAAGGCTCCCTTCTCCTGGGACAGGCGTTCCCTCCCGCTGGGACAGGTGACAAGGGCCTGGACCTGTCCTGGTGTCTCTCCCTTTGTGCCTCTGTTTTAGTCACCACCAAAGAGCTCCCTGCCCTGCCCCCACGGCCACACCATTGTGTAAGGAAACCCAGAGGCACTGGCATGGGCCAGCGGGGCTGGGCAGCCGGCGAGGACTTGGCAGCCTGTGGGGCACTGTCTGAGGGGGGCGGCGAATCAGAAGGCACGTGCCCCGGCCTCCCCCACAGGCTCCCCTCTTTTCTTCCTCTCCTCCAACCGGCTTCCTGTCTGGCTTCACCTTGGCTCCACTTTTTCTGCCCTTTCTTGCCCCGCTTTTTTAAAATAGCTTTTTAATAAAATCGATATGTCTATTGTAAACATATCATTGATTTTATTAAAATTGTAAAATAATATTTTTCAAGTCTGTAAAGTATAATGTACAAAATGAAAATACCTTTAAATCCCATAACTTATTAATATTCTGATGGCCATCTTTCCGGAAATCAATCCATCTTTTTCTCCCTCGCTCTCTCACTCACTCTCTTTCTACACTGCCTTCCCCCCCCCCCCCCCCCCCCCCCCCCCCACACACACAAACACACAGAGGAAGTTCTCTTACCTACATTCATTTTTCATTAGGCAACATGTCACGGGCAGTCTGTTAATAATTACACATGGGGGTTTATTCAGTTGTACATTTAACTTGTATTTGTTGATCCTTACGATGTGCTAGGCACTGTGCTGGCTGCTGACTTTTAAGTCCCACTCCCCTTTGGGCTCCTAGTGCCTGGCCAGCCACATTCCGGGCAGGAAGCGCTCTGAGCTTATTTACTCCCAGGGAGCAGGCTCTTCTCTCGGGCAGAGTCCACCTCACTCTGCGTGGTGACCGTGGTGACCGCCCCTCCTCAGACCAGTCTAACGTAGCTCTCCCGTGGGAGCATGCTAGACCAGGAGGGTCAAGTCCGCCTCCGCGATGGGGCATCTCTGGGGCCTCGATAGTGGATGGCGGCGAGGGGCCAGTTAAGCGTGTCTTTTCCGTTGGTGCCTCCAGGAACTGTGCTGTGAATATTGGTTAAGGTGCCACTGGTTGTATCAAAGTTTAAATAATAAAAATTCACCCAGCGCTTTCTGTTAAAAAGGGTACTCCTACCTCCTCAGGTTACAGGCAAGGACCCAAAACAAGCAGGGAGGGGGCCTGGCTGGGAGTGAGACCAGTATTTTCTCAATGATCCATCAGGCACCTAAGTGGATCCTGCTTAGCATCCTGTTGAGTGACGGCTGACCAGCCAGTGGCAGACAGTGGGCACTGGTCGGTCTGCCTGGTGTGGGGCCTGGGCTCCTGCCCACACCTCGGTCCTGCCTGGAGCCCGTGGAGCAGTCAGCATTGGCGCCTGCAGCCTCCCAAGCAGGGGCATCAGCAAAGCCTGAGACGTTCGTGTTGTCACAGCTGGAGAGAGTTCCGCCAGCTAGTGGTGTGGGGGCCAGGGATGCTGCTGAACATCTTACAGTGCACAGGGCACCCCGCCCCTCAGCAAAGTCTTCCAGCCCTAAATGTCCACAGGGGAAAGGCTGAGAAACCCCGCACCAGGCAGGGCGAGGGGTCCTGAGGTTCTCGTGGGGTGCCGAAGGAAGATATATTTTTTATGACAGCTAACAAAATCCTGACAAAGAATTTCTGTCTTCACCCAACATCCTGTGCACGTAACACGTGCTCTCTCGGGTGATGCTAAGCAGTGAGAGTGAACAGGTGCGTCTCTCCAGCAGCGTTGTCATAGCTCGAACTGTGCTAGTCCATTCCTGAATGGGCATTTGCTGAGCATCTCCTCAGTGTCAGGCCTGAGGACAGAGTGAATCCACAAACCCTGGTTCTGGTCTCAGGTGCTTCCTGTTCTCTGATGGTGGTGGTGGTGGTGGTGGTGGTGGTGATGATGGTGAGACAGTTAAGGAAACAACAATGGCAACCGCATGTGCCAATTGCTCGGGCTGCGGGAGCAGACACAGAGGCAGGGCACAGACCCAGGCTGTGTGTCTGTGGGGGGAGGGGGCGCGGGGGGGAGGGGGGGGCGGAGAAGGCGCCTAAGGAGAAACAAAGACTGCCACCAGGCTGGGGGTGTAAGAGGAGGCTCAGTCACCGCAGTGCCCTGGGGTAGCTGGAACTCGGGGTGTGAGTGGGCAAGGAGATGGGGCTGGCAGGAGGCGGGGTGCAGGGCCTGCTCCATCACAGAGGGTCTCCTAAGCGATGCTGAGGCATTGGGGGTTTGTCCTGGAGGCAACAGGAGGCTTTGAAACAGGGGGTGATATGATCAGATTTGCAAAAGAGAAAGAGGGAGCCTCTGTGCCTAGGGATACAATAGGAAGGTCAAATCGAAGATCATCTCCACCATCCAGGCTGGAGGAAGTGTTTCCTGAACAAAGACAGTGGCCCTGGGGTGAGGGCAGGAGGAGGAAGAGGCCAGAGAATAACGGGCTACAAGCTATAGGTCTTGGGGTTGGTGTCGTAGGCTGGGTTGGAATGAGGGAGAGGGCAGAGCCTGGTGGTTAATAATGACTCTGATAAAAGTGCTGATGGAACATGAAACCACCTAGGGAGGTGGGTATTGTTGCCCACGTTTGAACAGGTGGGGAGACGGAGGGCGGCGGCAGCGTGCCCAGGCCTCAGGGCTGTCTCTTCAGTTTGCCAGGTGTGCCTACGTCATCATCGTCATGGCCACTTACTGGTGCACAGAAGTCATCCCTCTGGCTGTCACCGCCCTCTTGCCTGCCTTGCTTTTCCCACTCCTCAAGGTTCTGGACTCCAAGCAGGTGAGCGACCCAGGGGATCCTGGTGGCTTCCTGCTTCTCCCATGGGCTCCTCTCAGAGCCCCTCTCTGAGCAGCCTAGGTCCCGGGGCACCAGATAAGCTCCCTGTGGATTCTTTTTGGCACAGAGACATGCCACTGGACCCTGCATCCCACTCCAGGCTGACCCTCACGTCAGCATCTGCTCTGCTCGCCTGTCTCTGGGGACTTGGGTGGGCCCCTGAGTTCATCTCCAGTAGAGACCCCAAACAATGTGTGGCCAGGAGGCAGCCCTGACGGGGCCCCCATGCCACCACCTTGCAGGTGTGTGTCCAGTACATGAAGGACACTAACATGCTGTTCCTGGGAGGCCTCATCGTGGCCGTGGCCGTGGAGCGCTGGAACCTGCACAAGAGAATCGCCCTGCGCACACTCCTCTGGGTGGGGACCAAGCCTGCACAGTAATTATGCCTTCTCTTCTTGCCACGGGGCTCCCTGTGGGCCCCAGGGCTGGGGAGGAGCTGTGGCATAGCCCAGCCACCCATTGGCAAGGGCTGCCTATGGGCTTACCTGGGCTTGGCAAGCAGGTGGACCCCTGGGTGGGGTATGTGACAATCTTAGCTGAGGACACCAGATGCATGGGCAATGGTGGGGGCCAGTGGTGAGTGGCAGTAGGTAAGGGTTCTCTGAATCCAGAGGAGACTGGTCAGCAAGGGCCCCTGCATGTAAAGAGGACTTCCTGGGGGAGGGGCTGCAGGGCTCCACAGGGAACGAGGTGGGTGGAGGCTGGATCCAGCCATGCCTGATAGGGCATTTGTGGGGAAAGCAGGCCAGACGTGGCTCAACCACCCCACTCAGGAGGAGCAGAAAGGTCATCGTTCCAAAGCTAGCAGCTTCTGGCCTCATCTTCGCCATGTCACTTAGAACCTCAGCTTCTCCCCTCTCTCTAAGATCTCCCCTCCAACCACAGGCAGCTTCCAACCAACCCATGGAGTTGACATCATCAGATTCCCCTGGTACTGTGCACCTGCAGCGCCCAGGCATGACTCTGGGGGCTCATTTATCTCCTCAGTTAACTCTCACCACAACTCTGAGAGCTGGGTATTATTCCTCCACCAGATTCTATAGACGCGGCATTTGAGACAGAGAGGGGTTAAATGCTGTGAAATGAGGCCTTGGCCCCTGAGTTAATCTCCAGTAGAGACCCCAGGATGTACCTTCTTTTGAGGCAATGTGCTCCCTAAATGATGGCGTGCCCAGCCCAGCCCTGGGAAGGCAGCTGTTGGTTACTGCACAGCAAATCCCTCCTGAGATGTCCATGTGCCAGGGACTGTGCCGGGCCCCGTGCACACAGAGCCTGGTGCACCCCCAGGAGTTGATGCCTGGCTCCCTTGGCACCTCAGGCTCTGCTGAGCAGAAAGCTTTGGGACTCTCTGGTGTCTATTACCCTACGTGGTATCGATCCCCTCCAGTGATTGGTCTATAGGGTCAAATCAAAGGCCATTGCATGTTCTAGAAGTGTGAGACCTCGGTGGCCTCAGAATTCTTGCTCTCAGGATCCTCTGAGCGGCCAGCCTTCCTCCACCAGCAGGTGTTCCTCATTCTCAGAGAGCTGAAGGACACTGGTTCCAAACCCAGGAAGTTCACGCAGGCTTCTCTGCTCCTTCCTGTCACCGGGAGGAAGGCTACAGAGGAGGGACTTTGATTAGAAGAACCACAAGGGGTGCTCTAGGCAGATGGCAGAGGTGAGACAGCGGTGGAAGGACAGGTGTTATAAAGGAAGGGAACATGTTTTCTGAATACTGTTTGATCTGGTCCATTGCAGAGTGGAGGTGTGTGTGCAGAGAGTCGGCGGGGTGGTCAGCCATGGGGGAGGTCCCACATTCCCAGGCTCACCCTACCCCTCAAGGCTAACTCTGTTATGAGAGGAGAAGCAGGGTCTGGGGTGGGTGGGAATCTTCTAGATAGAAGTGGGGTGTTGGGGCTGCTTGCCCATAGGGCTGCTCCATCACACCCTTAAGACACACTAGGGCCAACCTCCACCCTGGGTTCACACCCTCTGGATGCCTGTGCTGCCCCTGCTGGACAGGAGCGCCTCAGAACCATGACTGGGTCTGAGAAAGGCATCTTGGTCTTCCCTCCCCGCCTGCCCCATAGCCAGGAGGGTAGACATCAGTAATGTCTGTGGGAGAGAGGTAGGAGGGAGAACAGAAGGAAGGAAGGAAGAGAGGGAGAAAGGGCGGGAAAGAGGGAGGGACTAAAAGTATAATCCTCTCCTGGACTACCCAGTCTTGAACTGGCATTGGCACCTTGGCCTTGACCCCTGGCATCCCTGCAGGGGACCTAACCCATGTTGCTCCCTGAGGGCTTGGGGCAGTGGGGGTGGGGATTCTCTGCTTCCCTTCCTGCTCCTCCTCTGCAGGCTGATGCTGGGCTTCATGGGCGCCACCGCCTTCCTCTCCATGTGGATCAGCAACACAGCCACCACAGCCATGATGGTGCCCATAGTGGAGGCCGTGCTGCAGCAGATGCAGGCCACGAGCACAGCCAGCGAGGCCGGCCTGGGCGCCCTGGAGCTGGTGGACAAGGGCAAGACCGGTGAGGTGCCAGGTGAGCCCCTGCCAGGTGCTGCTGGGTCCACAGCTTTAGCCACCTCCCTGACTCCTGGAGCCCACCTTTAAACAGGCATAAAGAGAAATACTTAGAAACTGCTGTTTTTGTAACCTTTGGAAATGTAATTATTGCAGGAAAGTTAAATTTGTTAGTATTGCTTATAGCAAGTTTCAACCCTTGGTTCCCGCCAATCACAGAAATCAAGAGGTGTTCATTTGATTATGCATTTGAGCATCTTTTGAGCACTCACTGGGGGCCCTCACCTGTTGGTCTTCCTCAGGGAGGCCTCCCCTGAACAGGTCACACCTCTCCTCCGCTCTCTGCTCCCACAGGCATCGGGGTGGTTGTCCCATGCTGCTTCCCTGCCGGGTGTCCAGCCCAGGAAACTCAGAGGGCGCCTGTTTTATTATCTGCCTTGTTTGTACCCCATCCCCAGGGCCCAGCACAGGGGAACTCAGGGCCCATGCTGATGGCCCGATTGCCAGATCCTGGGGCAGGTCCTGGGGCTGCTGAGATGAAGTGGACACATCCATATTTCAGACTCAAGGAGCCGGGTGGGGTGGGGTAATGAGGCCCCTCACACAGTTCCTCTGAATTGGGGGAAGCCATGGGATACCATAAGCCAGACACCAAAGGAGCTCAGACAGGGGAGGCTCACTAGGAGGCTCGGACATCTCAGATGGATTTGGACACCCCCTGGATTGAGGGAACAGTTGGAGCAACGGCTAGGAAGCAGGGAAGAAAGGGGTGTGTCTGAGGCAGCTGCATTTGCCCTGGGCGTGGAGGAGCCTGGGGAAGCTGTGGGAAGTGACAGGGAAGGCGGACAAGGCCAGACTACACAGTTGGGCTGTGGGCTGAGAGGACCCGAGGAGGGAGCCTGCAGAGCCAGCACGTCCCACCTCAGGTCAGCAGCAGAGCTAGGAGCTGGAGCTGAGCCGCAGCCCCCTGGACTGGCTCTGCTCACGGAGGTGTGTCACTACAGGGACCCAAGTGATTTTTGAAGGCCCTGCTATGGGGCCACAGGAGAATTGTAACAGGAAGAGCATGTGCAAGGCCATGACACTGTGCGTGTGCTACGCGGCCAGCATCGGAGGCACTGCCACCCTGACCGGGACAGGACCCAACGTGGTGCTCTTGGGCCAGATGCACGAGTGAGTCACTGGCCATACCTTCTGGGGACAATGACTTGGGCCCTGGGTTGGATGGACTCAGCCTCCTCTCCCATCTCCTGAACTGGGCCCTGGAGCTGGGGCCTGGCAGGGGCGGGAGGCTGTGCCCCCATCAGCCTCTGCTGCACCTGCTCAGGATTCCTCAGGGTGGGAGCTGATGACAGTCCCCAGGCCTGGCTGCTTTCTGTCCTGGGCGCAGTATTTTCGCTCAGACAGGTCGTGTGATTGAACTCTGAGCTAAAGTCACAGGAAGTGACAGTGTCGTTTTAGATGCTGGGTCCTTGTTTAAAACTTGCAGAAAATAGACACCCTTATAGATGCTCTCCTCAAAACTGGCTCACCGACCTTGGTCGTGAATGGTAATGGCCCTATGATATTGGGGATCTGGAGATGCAATAAAGGGCTAGGGGTTGGGCCACTCATTGCCTAACCAGCTCGTTCACTACAGTTCCTCTCACTGTCCTTGAGGTGACCTGTGCCCTTGTGAGGCCCCAGGTGGACCACAGTGGTGGTCTGGAACTTTCCTTGGCCACAAAGGGACACAGGCCTTGAGGACCAGGTTGTGTGCTGGCCTTGTGCTGGGTGGGGCTGGAATCACAGAAGAGGGGGAGATCTGGGCTCTGTCTGTGGGATACTCATGGTCTGCTGAGGGTAGCAGATGCCTGGAGAGTTCTAGGCAGGACATGTAAATGCGTGAAGGAAAGTACAGACGCAGTGAGCTCAGGGAAGGAGAGAAGTATGACATGCCCATCCTGTGCAGACAAGACAGGTGGGGTGGGAGGGCAGCTAGGAGGTGGGAGGGCAGGCCTGGAGCCTGGCCAAGCAGACTCTTGAGGTGGACAAGCAGACTATTCTGATCCTGTGATGTTTTCTGTAATGATAGCCTCTCCCTGGAGTTCCCGCTGAGTGCAGAAAGCTCTGTGTCTACTTTCACACCCTTGGGCTAAAGTGAGCAAGTCTGGAGGTGGGAGGTGGAGCCTGGCGTGAAAGAGACCCTCCTCCAGTCCCCAGAACCCTCTCTGGTCCCACCCTGGGAGGCCTGGGAGATTTGTTTTCCTAAGGGGGCCTTCCCTTGTAGGAGCCCACAGGGTGAGGGTTCTGGGGCATCTGTGGACCTCCTGATGCTATTGACCAAATTACGTGTGTACAAAGCTGTGTTTCTCTGGAGGGAAGAGCCATGACTCTCATGAGCTTCTTAACAGGGTCTGGACCCCCATGATGGTCAGTTGGTCACCCCTCCGGCTTGTATTGGGCATGACTCTGTTCTGGGGCCCCAACTGATTAGGATAATACCGGGCGGTGGGCATGGATGGCTGGACCTTAGGAGGATGGGACTCTGCTCCAGACCACCTCTCAGGGTCCAGCTACTGGTCAGCTGGTACACACCCGGCCTGACCTGCTTGCTCTGAGACTCAGCATCTGGTAGAGGTGTGGACCCGTGTTTCTCTCTCCAGGCTGTTTCCTGAGAGCAAAGACACCGTGAACTTCGCCTCCTGGTTTGGATTTGCTTTCCCCAACATGCTGATCATGCTGCTGCTCGCCTGGTTTTGGCTCCAGTGTATTTTTATGGGATTCAAGTAAGTTGAACTGCTTCCGGAATAGTCTAACCTGCCACGCCCTTGCAGAAGAACCAATAGGCGAGCCCACAGAGTTCTTCCTGTCTGGCCCCATTTCAACAGCCCCATCACCTGCTAGTCTGCCCTCTCATTTTGGCCACCTCGGGCTGCTCACCGTGCCTTTGCACATGCTGTTCCCTCTTTCTGGAATGCCATTCCCTATCTTCTCACCTTTCAATCTCCTCAGGCTTCAAGGCCAGTTCAAATGCTGCTTCCTTAGGGACATGTTTCCTGACTTTCCCCACCTCATTTCCCCACCCCATGCCTGCTCCTCTGGGCTTCCCTGGGCACCACATGGCCTTGACCCTTGGTACCTGTTGCCATGTTCCAGCACTGCCCCTGTCCCCTGACCCTTGACCTGAGCTCCTTTGGGGCCTGTGGTAAGTCCTCTCTGTCCCCTGCTCCCAGCCCGGCTCCCGGCCAGGGAGAAAGTGTGCCATCAACGTGAGTCAAAGCAATTAAAGGGAGAATCTTGTCCCCGTGAGCAAATCGGTACTCTGGACCAACTCCCACTTGGCTGTATGTGTCCATTGGGCCGGGTCACAGCACACCACCCGCCGATGTCCAGATTCTTACTGAACACCTGCCATGTTCCCAGCAGTGCGCGAGTTCTGGAAAGTTTACCTTCCTCTTCCCAGTACACCCAACCCAAGTTCACCAGGAGTCAACCTTGACAGCAGCCTGACTTTGGACAGAAACCATGGTGTGTGGCTGACAAATACCTCAAAAACACTCTTGTGATTTTCAAAGACACACATCTATCTGTGGAGCTAAGGGGACCCTCTCACATTAGTATGGAAAGTGCTTAGCTGTGAGCGTGTGCTCTGTGCCTTAAATCGCAGGCAGCTAGAGCCGAAGACAAGGGGCTATCTGGCCACAGGGAGATCTCAGAGCCAAGAGGCAAAAGTTTCCCCAAACCCAGGGAGTTAGCGGGGGAAAATGGGATTTTTGTCAGTTTTCTTCTGAAGGAGGAACTGGTTTGGAAACTGCAGTTAAAAGAAATCTCTATATAATCATAAGTAGTCATAGCAATGACATCATACTAGTAGTGGGCATCCTCATATGCCACCCGTGTGCAGGCCTCACGTGAGAGGGAAGCTGCTCCCATGGGCACTTGGGGCACAGCCTGGCTTTGAGGGAAGCTCTTTGCCCTGCTTTGTGCATCTGCTTCAGGACCAGCGGGCCCCGGGAGAGCTGCCCCTAACCTGTCGCAGGCTGCAGGTGGTGTCCTGCCTCTCATGGGGCCATGGGAATAATAATGACCAACATCTGTTGACTGTTTACTAAGTCGCAGACACAACTTTAATGACTCTACATTTATTAATTAATCTTCACATCAACCTGTGAGGTAGGTGCTCCTATTATTCCCAATTTACAGGTAAGGCAACTGAGGCACGGAGAGGGGAAAGGGCTGCTCAGGGCTGTGTAGCTTGGAAGCCATGGGACTGAGCTTTGAACACAGGCAGTTTGGCACTAGAGCAGCGGTTCTCAACCTGTGGGTTGTGACCCCTTTGGCGGTCGAACGACCCTTTCACAGGGGTCGCCTAAGACCATCCTGCATATCAGATATTTACATTACGACTCATGGGAGCATCTTCCCATGTGGGCATGTGCTAGCACACGTAACAGGTCCTGGGAGGCCTGGTGGGCAGGTGAGAGACATGGAGTGGGGGGGGAGGGGTGCACTCAAGCACCCTCCACCCCAGACGATGGGCAGCACCATAGGCCTTCCCACCACGCTCTGCTGCCCAATATTCAGGCTTCCATTTGACCGGCCCCTGAGCCAACCAACCTGCACCGCTGTTTTCTTTCTGTCTCCTCTAGTTTTTTTTTTGTTTAATTCTTTATTGTTGAAAGTTTTACATATGTCTCCTCTTTCCCCCATTGACCTCTCCCTGACCGTTTCCGCCCCCCAGCACATGCTCCCACCCTGCTGTTGTCTGTATCCATTCATCATGCTCATATGCATAGTTACAAGTCCTATGGTTCATCTCTTACCCCATCCCACCCCCACCCTCCCGTGCCTTCCCTCTGAGATTTGATGGTCTGTTCCATGCTTCTATTTCTCTCTATCCTCTAGTTTTAAAAAGGCTTGGGGCTGCGGTCTGGAGAAAAAGAGTAGCGAGAAAGCTGCCTACGAGGTGTTGCAGGAGGAGTATAGGAAGCTGGGACCCTTCTCCTTCGCCGAGGGCAGCGTCCTGCTCTGTTTCCTCCTGCTGGTCACCCTGTGGTTCTCCCGGGACCCAGGCTTCATGCCTGGCTGGATGTCGGTCGCCTGGATGGAGGGCGAGACAAAGTAAGTCACTGGTTCTGCAGCGCCTGCCATGTCCTCCTTTGTTCTGTAGTTGAGTTCTGTTGGTTTCCCGACTCAGTCGTTCCTCATGAATCTTCAGGACAAGCCCACGGATATGTCCCTGTGACGACTCCTCCCCCAAAAGGTTGAGCAGAAAATCCTTGGCCAGGGTGGTGGTCGAGAGAGACTTGTTGGGCTGGAGTGAGGCTCCCAGAGCTCTGGGTTCCAAATCTCTCCTCCATCATCTCCCCATCCCTGCCCCCAGCCCCCACCATCTTTCTTTAGATCTGGGCAAGTATCTAAAGACACAGATCCTGGGGTCCTGGTGCTTCTTTAGGTAGAGACTTGGCAAAAAGGGGGTATATGTAGTTTCTCTCCAGGCTAAGATGTTACATGGGAGAAAGGCTGAGAAATGTGCATATTCCTGGAAGTGGGTTGGGAGACAGCTGCCTGTTACTGTTGATTCCATTTTTTGTTTTTATTTGGTTAATCCTCAACCGAGGATATTTTTCCCATTAATTTTTAGAGAGAGTGGAAGGGATGGAGGGGGGAGAGAGAAAGGGAGAGAGAGTGAGAGGAGAGAGAGACACATCAATTGGTGGGCTCTGCATGCGCTCCAACCAGGTGGGGATGGAACCTGCAACCCCACGTTGCCCTTGACTGGGAATTGAACCTGTGACCCTTTGCTGGGTGGACCAATGCTCTAACTACTGTGCAACAGGGGCCAGGGCTACTGATTCCTTTTGGAAGGTCTGCTGGTAATCACCTGGTGAACCCAGATTTCTAAAGAATGTGGCCTAGAAGAGGTCACGACATTCACCCATGGAACAACACAGGATGTGAGAGGGAAGGAAGCTGCCCAGAGTCGCCCAATACTGGTGACAGAGCCAGGCCAAGGATGGGGGGGTCTTGGTTTCTAGCCAGGATTCAGTCTACCGCACTACTCCTGACCTTGGCCTTTGGGGTTCCAGTTTTCATGCCCAGCTGAGCCTGCCTCTTCATGCAGGAGCACGTAGATGAGGCACAGGTTTGTGGCATAGCTTCCTGCAGCTGAGTTGGCTCATCCATGCCCTTTCTCCACCTAGGTATGTCACCGACGCCACCGTGGCCATCTTCGTGGCCATATTACTATTCATTGTGCCTTCGCAGAAGCCCAAGTTCAACTTCTGCAGCCAGACTGAGGAAGGTAATACTCCTGTCTTGGCCTTGCATTCATCAGGGTTGGGGGCCTGGTAGCAGGATCTCTCCATGGGAGTCCCTGGCTTAGGGGGAAGAAAAGCCCACTCCATCAAAGAGGACTGGCAAGATGGCACAGTCTGGGCAGAGGGCATTTTCAGCCCTCCCTGGTTATTGTTTAGTGCAACATCTCTTTTGCTTTTTAAACATTTGAAATCATATTAATAGTACCCCAGGAACAGAAAAATGTTTTGAATTTCCCACAACACCATCAGTATTGTTTTGGTTTCTCGCTTCCTCCCAGTCTGTACTAATAAGCACGTATATTAGATGGCTATAATCAAAACACACCATTTGAATCCTGTTGCTTTGTTGTTTCTGTTTTCATGTTTTCGACCTGGTTACTATAGAGACATTTCTTGCTCTTGCCCCAGTCTTCAAACTTATCTTCCCTAATAACGGCATTGTATTGAGTCAGGAGGCTGTAACCATTCTCCTATTATGGGATATTCTGGCTCTTTTGAAATTTCATTATTCTAAATTGAGGTGTTTCTTCTTCAGGATAAATTTCTAGGATGTCAAATTGCTTTCCAAAAAGATTGCACCAATGTATAATGCTGCCAGGAGTGTGTGATAGTTCTGCCATATTTTCACCAGCAATGGGTGCAGTAATTATTGTAAATTTTAGCTAATTTGTAGATATGAGATGGTACTCATTGTCCATACAGGCTTTTATTCCCCTGATCAGATGTCTTGGGCTTCATAAGGCTGTTCTGGGTTGTGTATGTGTGTTTTTCTTGTCTCTTCTCAGAAAGGAAGACTCCGTTTTATCCGCCTGCACTGCTGGATTGGAAGGTGACCCAGGAGAAAGTTCCCTGGGGCATTGTGCTGCTGCTGGGGGGCGGATTCGCTCTGGCTAAAGGATGCGAGGTAACTTCCCCAGCTGTGGGCTGCCCAGGGCCTCCTTCTTTCACCAAGAGGGTGGCCAAGGAACTGCTCCACCCCGGCACCCCTGTACCCTGGGCTGGTTCTGTGTCAGTCCCCTCCACTAACTGCACATTTCTCAAGAACAGGGACTCTGTCTTGTCATGTAGGAACCCTGGGCCACGATTAGTGCCTAGACTAGAGAAATACTCTTTGAGTGATTGCGGAAATAGTGAATTTAGGTGACCCCGGGTTAGCCAAGAGGGGCAGAGGATGCTGTGAGGTCTCCTTTGGGATTTGGCAATAGGATCTGTACTCTGATTTCTTCTAGGGAAATCCTCCTTTTAAGTCCTTGTGGAAATCTCCACCATTACCTTTGGTTCTTATACTCCCTGAACTCTTTGTTGATATGGCTGCCAGTTTAAATTTTTCTCTAGCTAAGTGTATAGCAGTGTAGAAGGAGAGGAACAGCCTTTGGGAAAAACCACCTCAAAAATGTAACCTTCTTACCTCTCCCCGTTTCCTGATAGGGAAGAAATGAGCCAGAGGGAGAGATGAGCCAGCTATCCTCCTTGCATCCATGCACCTGTCCATCTGTCTATCCACCCAGGAATAGAATGTGAGAGATAGACTGGGTCTATCCTGTTATTCTGTTTCCTTAGCATCTGGTGCATGGCAGGTGCATCAATATTTTTGGATGAACAAATCCATCCATTTAGTCACTTCTCTACCCAGTCATCCATCCATCTAGCATTCATTCCTTTCACCACACATTTCTATTATGCCCCTGTTAGTCCAGGCATGGGACTTACAGAGGAGATTGAAATAGGGTGCTGGTTCACAGGACCATCACAGGCTAGAGAGGGGACATATATGGGAGAGCATTTAGGGAAGAAGTGACACATTGGTAAAGGAATAAGTGTGTGGTACCTAGCTGAGGAGCAGAAGATGAGGCTACTGAGGCTCCCAGAAGCCACTCCATGAGGGTCTTGAATTTAAGATAGGGAGTGTGGACTTAATTCTGCAGGCACTGAATTCAGGGGGCAGCCACTGAAGGGTTGAGGCCAGAGGGTGACTGAGTCAGAACTGTACTGGGGGAAATCACTTTAATGTCTAGAGTGGAAGCCTGGGCAGGGTTGGTTTGAGTGAGACCCAGTAGGCGCTCTATAACTTTCATTCAATTCAGTCTCAATACTGGACTCCATGGACCATTGTCTCCTTGAAACTCCCTCCTCCTTTGGTCCCCAAGATAACCATTCCCTCCTGGTTTCCTTCTAACTCTGACTATGCCTGCTCGGGCTTCTTTAGTGACTTTTCCTCTGTCCTCCCTTAAATATGAATGTTCCTCCAGGCTCTGTCCTTGGTACCTTCTCTGTTCATTTTTCATTCTCTCCCTTGGACAATCTCTTCTCAGCCCAAAACACCAAATCCAGATCCCAATTTCTGTCTCAGATTTCTCTCCTGAACTTTAAAGACTGTGGGAGACTGAGAGGAGACAGTGGACATGAGATGTTTTGGGTGACTTGATTGAGTGGAAGGAATGAGGGGGACAGAGATCCCCAGGATGATTCCTGATCTTCTAGGACAGCAGGTGGATGGTGAGTCCATGCACCAACCTGGGGAACCAGGGGGAGTGGTAGACTCTGGGCTAGAGAAGATGAATGCAGGTTGGGGCATGTTGAGTCTGACATGTTCATGGACATCTGGGTGGAAATTTCTAGAAGGAGTATGGATGTTGAAATCTGGATAGTAGACCAGCTGGGCTAGAAACACAGATTTTGGACACAGCAGAATGAGGATGGAGATTGAAATTGTGGGCATGGATGAGCTCACCTGTGGAATGTATGCAGAGAGAATACGTAGGAGGGGAGAGGCTGAGCTCCCTAGAGAAAGATGAGTGTCTCTCCTGGCCCTGGAGGCACTGTAGCCATTAGCCCCTCAGTGACTGCCCTCTGGTGCTTTCCAGGCCTCGGGGCTGTCTGAATGGATGGGGACGCAGATGGAGCCCTTACACGTTCTGCCCCCAGCAGCCATCTCCTTGGTCTTGTCCTTGCTCATTGCTGTATTCACTGAGTGTACAAGCAACGTGGCCACCACCACCCTGTTCCTGCCCATCTTTGCCTCCATGGTAAGTAACCCTGCTGGGGGAGGAGGAGGCTCAGCCATCATTTCATTAGAAGCTATCAACCCAGGAGTATGTCCTAAGTTCTCAGCGAGGCTGTGAAATCAGGGGCCAGAGCCCTACCAGGGTTTTGAGCCTCTGATAGGACTTGTGTGCCTTTGATGACCGTGGGCCTACCCTCAATGTTTTGCTGGGTTTTTTATCCCCCCACCCCCGATGCTGGCCAAAGCACTAAGCATATGCCAGGTTCTTGTATTTATAAATGTAACTGCTTATTTTTCAAAATGGGTTGACTGGACGTGGGCCAAGGAGGAGTGGACCAATGCCATGAGGGAATGATAGAGGGTCTTTGAGAATGTAGCACAGCTGTGCGGGAGGACTGCAGATCAGAGGGACACCACTGGCTGGGATTTGGGGACACCTCTGGCTGGGAAGGTGGGGCTTGGGGATGGTTTGGGGGAGAGGAAATTCTGGGAAGGTGGAGAGTCCAAATAAAGGAAGTGAGTGCATGATTGAAAACCCCTAGAAGCCTTGCATTGAGCCCCGGGATCAGGAATCAGTGCACTGTGGTCAAGCATGTTGTTGAGCTGGGACTTAGAAGAAAGCAGAGCCAATAGGAAAATCAGCTGTGATCTTTTCGTGCATTTTCTCCTGTCACTCATGACATGGCAATACTGACCTCAAGGTGGTACAAGAAAAGCCCTGGCCTTGGAGTCAGGAGAACTGAGTTCAGGTCCTGGGATCCTAGAACATATGGCTTATGCTCTTTCCTCCTACACTTGTGCTGAGGGTCAAGAAAGATGATGGCTGTGAAAATCCTCTGTAGATTGCAAACAAGCCTGGGAGAGGCTGAGGTTGCCATTCTGGAGTTGGGAGACAGACTTACAAAACCCGAGCACAGGATTGTTGTTGGTAAACTTCACCTTGGCTGCCAAGGTGTCCATGTGTATAAAAAGCAAACCTGAGTGGCTGCTCCTTTCAATCCAAGTGAAGATGAAAGTGATGGAAATAGCAAGGTGGCTCATCTCCCCCTCCCCTAGGCAGGCTGCCCAGACCTATGCCAAGGAGCATTCTTTGTTGCTGGGCATGGGGTGGTGAGGCCTCCCCTCTCTAGCAAAGGGTTTGACTTTGTCACCTCCAGCCCCAGCATTGAGTCCTGAGGGCCCCAGCCCAGACAAACGAAGATCTTAACCCACGGGGTGGCCAGGCCCATCCAAACAAGTCTTCCTAAAGTCAGAAGCCCAAGTAAGATTCCTCAGGACCCAGCTGTGGGAGGTTGGTGACCCCCAGCTAGGTTACAGACCACATGGGGTGCGCACACCATGGGTACCCAGGGAGGCACAAATGGGGAAACCAGGATAGACTGGGCCTCTGACTGGGACCTCACAGGTTCTCCCAGAAGGAGTGGAACTTGGTGCAGCCTTTCCAGAGACCTGTTTACCCACAGGAGCCCTAACCTGAAACCTATTCTCACACCCTTTGACTGAGCAATGCATGGCTGGGAACATATCTCAGGAAACCAGCAGAGATGCCTACAAGCATATACGGTTGATTGCCGAACTGTATTACAAAGATGTACGTCACATAAATATTTATTTATAATAAATAAAAGGGATAGATGAAATAAGTTATATACTCATACGATGTACTACTATCAAGCCAATTTTTAAAAATCAGAGTTTTGAAGGGCAGTTAATAAACTGGGAATATGCATAATTTTTAAAATCTTCACCTGAGAATATGTTTATTGATTTTAGAGAGGGGGGAAGGAAGAGAGAAAGGGAGAAACATTGATCTGCTGCCTCCCACATATGCCCCAATTGGGGATCGAACCTGCAACCTAAGTATGTGCCCTGACTGGGAATTGAACCCACAACCTTTTTTTGGTGTGTTGGGATGATGCTCCAGCCAACTGAGACACCTGGCTGGGGTTAACACTTTTTTTAAGTTGAAAATGTAATACATATACATAGCTTACAAATGTCCAATAATACCAAAGAGTATAGGCCCTACCCTCTAGCTTCCTCCTAGAGACAACTTCTGTTATTAATTTCTTTCTGGATGTATTACACACACATACACACATTTTTTAAACAAATGGTATCATTTTATGATCCTGTTCTGCACCTTAAATCTTTAAAAATCTAACGATAGGTCTTGGAGATCTTTGCATGCTAGCACATAAAACCAGTCAGTTCTTCCTTACAGCTGTGAACGAGTCATTGTGTGTATATATATATATACATATATATTATTTAACCAGCCTGCTGCTGATGGCCACTGAGTCAGTTTCCTGTGTGTTTTGCTGTTATGATGTTGCAATGGATGTCTTTGCATATGTGTCTGCCCTCGTGTATTTGTAAATCTGCATGCTAGTTATTAATTTTGATAGGTAGTAACTAATATTATGAGTTATATTATGATATCATTCATTAATTTAACGAATATTTAATGAGTGTCTCTGCTCTGTGCTGGGTGCTGTTTGCTACATGTGGCTGAATTTTAAGCTGTAGAGTAATCAAAGGTGGATACCAAATTCCATATTCAAAATGTACAACAACACATGCAGACACAGATGTATTTATAGGTGAGACGTGGTCCCTGCCTTCTAGGTTCTGGTGGTCTTGGCAGGACACACACGTTTGTGCACAGGTGGGCTGCAGTAACACTTCCAGATTCAGTGCAGTCTAAGTGGCCAGCATGGTCTTTGGCACATAGTAGGTGCCCTAGAGCTATGCGCTGAATGAATGGAGGAGGTTCAGAAAGGCCTCCTGGGGAGATGGCTCTGAGCTCAGCCTTTGGGGTCCAGCAGAGTTATCACCAGAGGCATGGCAGAGGGTAGAGCCCCCAGAAGGACCAAGGTGTGGAGGTGGGAACTCGCACCGTACATGAGGGGGATGCTTTCAGAGTGATGGTCCCAGGAGCTTTTGTTTTCTGTGTATGTGACACTGCAGTGCTGTGTTTCCCCCCAGTCGCGTTCCATTGGCCTCAACCCGCTGTACGTCATGCTCCCCTGCACCCTGAGTGCGTCCTTTGCCTTCATGTTGCCCGTGGCCACCCCACCTAACGCCATCGTGTTTGCCTACGGACACCTCAAGGTTTCTGACATGGTAATGCAGCTGCTTTTATTTACTCCTATCAGCTCTGATGCTTTTGTCATGAGGGAACCAGGATAG
Source organism: Myotis yumanensis (assembly GCF_028538775.1). Lineage (NCBI taxonomy): Eukaryota > Metazoa > Chordata > Mammalia > Chiroptera > Vespertilionidae > Myotis > Myotis yumanensis. Next base: position 15,900,597 of record NW_027223767.1, on the reverse strand, counting down.
ACTGGTTTATTAATGACTTGTGATGTCATGTAATTTGGGAATACCACCCAAAGTCCAGCCCTATCCTCATTAATTACATTTATGTGCAGTTTTTCTTCCTTTTTGAAATCATCTCGCATTTCATACTGTCCTGTCTCCTAAAGCTGAGAGGGGGGTGATAGAATCTCCTACCTGGAGGTGCCCGAGACTTAGGAAGAGCCACCAGGGGAGCCCTCACTGAGCACTTGGAAGGGGTGAGGGTGGGGGTGGGGCTCCACATGGCCAAGATGGACTTCACCAACTAGCAAGAACCTGTAAGGACAGGCAGGAGGGACAAGGCTGAGATGGGTTGAGGGGGTGGATACTAATGACAGATTGACCGACAGAGGTGTCTGCAGACATAGAAGTGGGGACAGGGAGAGGCAGTGGCTGGGAGAGATGAGCCTTGGAATCAGATGCAGCTGGAGGAGGAACTCTATTAGGTTTTACCTGGGCTCTATCGCCTCTGCCAGGAGAAGGGGCCGGTCTCAGAGGCGGACAGGCAGGAAGGAGGGTCCTCTCTCAGTCCAGTCGGGTGTGAGTGATCTCAGAGCCTCCACTGGGTATCGTTGGGATTGTGTGGACCAAAAATTCAATTCTGATCCCCAGTGAAACATCTACACAGGGCTTGAAGCAGTGGGTAGTGAGCAAAAACAAAGAACTGGCAACAGAAAGAGCCAGGGAGGTTCTTGAGAAACCAGCTGGTGCTTCAGGGATGCAAATGTTCAGGGTGAGCACAGGCCCTGAAGTCAGACCTGGTCTCCCCCAATATTTCTCTGAGTGGCCTGGGGTGTTGCCTCATGTCCCTCCCTAAGGCCCAGTGTTGCAAATGTTCAAGCAGGCAGACAACCCGCCATCATGCCTGTTTCCCAGGGGTGCCTGAGCACCGATGACACTTACTGGCTATGAAATTGCTCTGTCTGTGGGGTAGGGTGAGCACAGAGCATGACCCAGGGATGGGGCCCAGCAAAGCAGCCTGCAGCCCCTTCTCCAAGAGCACTAGTTCCCAGTGTCCCTTTCACCTCTCTTCTGAATCCCGCTGACTCTTGGCCCTGATCTTCCCCAGGTGAAAACAGGAATAATGATGAACATAATTGGAGTCTTATGTGTGTTTCTGGCGGTCAACACCTGGGGACGGGTCATGTTTGACCTGGACAATTTTCCTGACTGGGCTAATGTGACTCATATTGAGACTTAGGAAGAGCCTCAAGTGCATAACACAGCCCCGCCTTCCTGAAGACTCCCGAAGCTTCTGGCATACCGTACAGCAGAGCTTTGGGGTTGACACCCCAAAGTGACCTGATGATGCCCTCACCCCACAGAGACCCCAGGCCCAGGTCCCAGCTGGGGACAGGTTGTGGAGGGCCGGTTTGGAAATTAAGGGAGCGTCCCAAGACCCAGATGGCTTCCATCTTTCCGGGGTCATGCCTCGAACTCTGGGACAGGCAGCCTGCACACTGGGTTCTGGTGTCCACTTGCTTAGTCTCAGGGTCATCTAAATGGGGATCAGATCCCAGCTTGGGAGGTGAAAAACGACCTTCCAGAGCCTGCACCTCCTGCTGCTGACCTTGGGCTGCCTCGGATCACTCCTGTCACTTGGAAGGGACAACCCAGCCCAGGGACAGAACGTCTGGTCCTGGGAAGCTTCCTGCTGCTGGAGTAAGAGTGGGACTCAGAGCCTCCCGGAACCACCAGGAGGATAATGCCAACACCCAAGGATGAGGAATTTGAACCGATAACTTCCAGATGACATCACCCATGGTACACCACTGGCCTACCAGTTCCCCTCCTTACCTTGCTCCATTGAACTGACAGTTCAGAGCCCTTTCCCCGCTCTCTAAAGCACCTCCTTCAACTCCTAAGTCCCTTTGTTGTCTGGGCCAACATTCACTGGGATCTGGCTGGGCCTTCTGGCACCCCCTATTCTCCCAGGCAGGTCAGCTTGGCTCTTCTGGGAGTTGGTCTTCCTGCCACCCCACTCAGCTGGGATCACACTCCAGGTATGGGCACGATGGCTTCTTTGGGAACACAGTCAGGTATCTAGGTCCTCCCTCACCTGAAGACCCAGAGCGGATACAGCTGTGAATTGCCTAGAGCAGCGTCCCTTCGGAGTTTGTCCTAGATCTAGAGTTCGAGCTCCCCTGGGGAAGACCTTCCCTTTGCTGACTGGCCTTCACAGCCACGCCTGGTGGGGACGGAGCATCGCTGAGAATGAGCAGTGCTTAGTGGTCCCTGAGCAGACAGTCCCTGCCCATGAGTGAACCTGCATGAAATGGCTGGAGCAAAGACCCCAGAATGACGGTGGGAACCCTCAGAACCCCTGTGAGAGAGACGTGAGAGACACCCACCCCCTTGCCCAACAGCCCCGTTTTCTGTCCTTGTGCTGCTTGGAAGAAAGGCCAAAGCAGATAAGTGAGGCCCTCTGATGGCGTCTTTCAGGGCAGGAGAAAGTATGGGAACCCAAGGAAACCTCCTCAAGGGCTGAGCATGTGCCTGGTTCCTTGGTGGGTGGATTCTTGGCCACCACATCTGCCTCCCACAAAAAGGTGCACTGGGTGCTGCCTGTCTGGCATTCGAGGATGGGGAGGGGCAGGCGGATGAATGAACACTTACTCATCACCCACCTCCTGTGTCAGCCTCCCTGGTGCAGCCACCACTTATCTCATTTGACCTTATCTCACCCAACATTTATCTCATCAGTCCTATGAGACAGGCAGTGTTAGTATCCTTGTTTGTCTTTCAAGAACCCTGAGGCTCTGAGAAACCAGCAAGTCATGTGTCCTGTCTCACATCTAGTTAGTTAGTAGCACTTAGGGTTCCAATCTAGGTCTTCAGCCTCCGTGACCACTGCTCCTTCCTCAAGTCATTAAGGGCCTTGGCCTTAGAAGGCCTGGGTAGAAAAGTGAGTGGCCAAGAGCAAGTCCACCCAAGGCCCTGCCACTTCAGGGAAGATCACCCAACAAGAGCCCCTTTCTGCCGCCTCCTCTGAGACGGGCTCAGGACACTGTTGGGGCAGAAAGGGCTGATCTTTGCCCGAAGAAGCAAAGCATTTGATCCATCCTGTCATTTCTGCTCTCTACACGGCTGCTGCGGACGTGTCTGCCACACCAGTCTGAGGGCTCCTGAGGACTTAGCCTGCCTGCTGGTCCAGTGCCAGCTCTGTGACTGACCCAGAGCAGGCCACCATACGTGTCATTGGTAAATAAACAAGTGATTGGTGTGGTCTGTAAGCTGTATGTTTTGTGGTAAAGGGCAAGGTCAGTAAAGGCCATCCAAGGTTCGCATTGAAAGAGGAGTAGGACTGGCCAGGCTGCTGCGGGCATGTGGTGAGGTGGGTGGAGGGCTCTACTGGACTCCATGTGCTCCAGGGATGACAAGCAAGCTGGGTGGGGGCTTCAGGAGAGCAGATCCCACGGCTGGGGAGGCTGACCAAAGGCTGCTTCTATACAACTTCTCTTGAAGTTGATTGGAGTTACACGAACAGTTAGGGCCAGTGCCAATCAGGATTGCTTTTGGTTACAAGTAAGAGAGAAACCCAGTTAACGGTAGCTTAAACCATAAGGGCTTTTAATGTCTACTTAACAAGAAGTCTGGAGGTAGACAGCTGCTGATATTGGTCCAGTCGCTCACTTCGGCCACCAAGGGCTTGGGCTTTGCCATCCACTCTGCCATTCTAAGGGTGTTTTGACTTTCTCTACTCTCATGTTTGACCCTCATGCTACATACACATCTGTATTGAAGGCAGGGAGAAAGAGGTGTGGGGTGGGGGCATGACAGTGTCTGCTTCATCTTTCCCTTTTATTAGGAAAGCAAAAACTTTCTCAGAAGCCCCTACAGACTTCCCTTCATGTCTTATTTGCCAGAACCAGGTCATATGCCCAACCTTAGCCAATCACTGACAAAGGGTAATTGAAATGCTATTGGAATACCATGAGGCTAATTAGGACTCGTCTCTTGGGCTTGGGGAACTGGCCTGTTTCCTGAAATGAAGAGATTTCCACTCACTACAAAACCTGGGTTCTGCTGGAAAAAAGAGGGGGAGCTATTGGGTAGGTGATGTCCACGGTAGGGTGCTAGGACCCTTTCAGGGGAGCCCTTACTCCAGGCTGCCTGAGTGGCTCCCTTTCCATGGGACTCAGTAGAAACATGTGCCTTGGAGGGAGGAGACTACATGGTTGTCTGGTCAAGGGCTTCCCGTCAGCTCTGCTTCCAGTTCCCAAAGGCCAGGACTCCCCAGGAGACCCACTGGATTGGGAGGCTAGAGCCTGAGTCATGAACTGAGCTTGGTCCTGACATCTGACACCAGTCAGTCCACTCTCTGGGCCTCAGTTTCTATCAGGAAGGGGCTGGACCAGAGGATGTGTAAGTGCTGTCTCACCCCCATCTGCTCCTCCATCTGCTTGGGCCAGATGCAGTCCCCATGCTGTCTCATGGGGATTCTGTTGCACAGCCTACCCTGTGCCCATCCGGGTCTTAGCCATTTGCTGAAAACCCTCTCAGACCTTTTCCTAAGGACCTATCTTGCCTCTTACACTTTGTAAAGAGGTTCAACCCAAGTTCTCTCTAAAGCAAGCATGTCAAAGTCAAAGGCTAACAAAGGCCAAATAAACAAGGGGGCTGCGAGTTTGACATGCTTGCTCTAAAGCAGTGGTTCTCAACCTTCCTAATGCCGCGACCCTTTAATACAGTTCCTCATGTTGTGGTGACCCCCAACCATAAAATTATTTTCGTTGCTACTTCATAACTGTAATTTTGCTACTGTTATGAATCGTAATGTAAATATCTGGTATGCAGGGTGTATTTTCATTGTCACAAATTGAACATAAAGCATAGTGATTCATCATAAAAACAATATGTAATTATATATGTGTTTTCCGATGGTCTTAGGTGACTCCTGTGAAAGGGTCATTCGACCCCCAAAGGGGTTGCGACCCACAGGTTGAGAACCGCTGCTCTAAGTCATCTGGATCAGGCATTTGGGCCCAAGGTAGGCTGAACACAGAATCCTAACCAGGACTGATCTCAACTGTGTTTCCAGGAGCCTACACGGATCCTATGCCATCCAAAGATCAGGACCCGGGGTTCCTTCCCCTCTGGTACCCCAAGTGGGATCCTTCCCTGACCCTCTCTGACCTGAGAACTTCCTTAGGGAAAGGTCTGGGCCTCCTCCTGTGGGAGAACCAGGGAGCAGGGCATCTCCTGGGACACGTGAAGTTCTCTCTCCTCCCTCTCATCTCACACACCAACAAAAATAATGGATAGCAAGGTGTTTGCTCTGGACTCCAAGCAGGGAATGATGTCAGTAGCGCAGTCCAATTCTCCAAATCAATACGGACATTCCTGGGTAAGACCCTTAATGGCACATTCCTGTTTGCAGAAATAAAGACCAAATGCTGATCAATTAAAAACCAGACCTTGCATCCTAATCTTACCTAAGAACCCTCTCCCCCTAGTCCCACAGGGTCTTAAAAGCTTTGTCCCCCAACCCACAGGGGAAGCGTCTTTTCATATTAAAAAAAAATATTACATCCGGATGAATCTCCCTCACCATGGGAGGGGTTTTCACATTCCTTCACAGAAAGCTTGTCATTTCAGGCTGAAATCCTTGCAATCAGATCTTCCGTTTCTTTCCCCTGGTGTCGTGATTCAGGGCTCTCGTTCTCACTTCCCAGCCCAAGGAATGTTCTCCTGGATCTTCCTGTCCAAACACCCCCTCCTCCCTCAGAGACACAGGCCGTGACCCCTGGCAGTTCCAGAGCAGCACGTAGACCCTGCTTCCAGCTCCGGAGGGGAGGGGAATACTCAAATTCAATCTCGGAGCACCCTGTTAGCCTATCAAGAAAGTTAAACTAATTTTAAAAAAATAAAATATATATATCGATTTTTCAGAGACAGAGGAACAGAGAGAGATAGATAGTAACATTGATGAGAGAGAAACATCATTGATGGGCTGCCTCCTGCACACCCCCTACTGGGGATGGAGCCTGCAACTCGGGCATGTGCCCTGACCGGGATCAAATGGGTGACCTCTTGGTTCCTGGGTCGATGCTCAACCATTAAGCCACACCCTCTGGGCTTAAACTAATTTTTATATTTAAAAAAATATGAATAGGGTAAAAGAAATGTTAACAGTACAAAGAGTACTGAGACATGGCCCTCCCACTTCAGGCCTGAGGCCTCCATCCCCCAGAGAGACAGGCACCGTCAGCAGTGCCTTCCGCGTCCTCCCAGAGATGCTACCCTCTGCGAGCTTCTGGAATAGGTGCACACCCTCTGCTGCAGACGGGAGCACCATACCCATTTCCTGCCCTTGCTTCCACCGCCCACCCCATGCCCCACACCCCAACCTGCTAAATTTATTCGGGGATCGTTCCATTTCAGGACATGTGAAGTTTGACTAGGGTGTGTTTTGTTTTAATTCAATAAATTTTGTTGTTAAACGGAGCCAGAATTAAATGCAGTTCCTGTGTACAATTCAGTGATGTAGACAACTGTGTCCATTGTGTCAGCAATACCCCATTTCCACCTCCTCCCCTCCCCCCACCCCTGAAAGTTCTGCTGCCCCTTCCAGGAATCTGCACCTTCCCCAGGCAACCACTGTTCTGACTTCTGTTTCCATGGCTTAGTTTTTTTAAAAAATATATATTTTATTGATTTTTTTACAGAGAGGAAGGGAGAGGGGTAGAGAGAGTCAGAAACGTCGATGAGAGAGAAACATCGATCAGCTGCCTCCTGCACACTCCCCACTGGGTATGTGCTCGCAGCCGAGGTACATGTCCTTGACCGGAATTGAAGCTGGGACCCTTGAGTCCGCAGGCCGACGCTCTATCTGAACCAGTTAGGGCTCCATGGCTTAGTTTTGCCCATTAAACCGTCTATGAATGGAACCCTACGGTACATACTCTTTTGTGTGTGATTAACAAAATGCTGTTGAAATCCGTTCCTGTTGTGTTGTGTATCCACTCATTCCTTTTATTATAGTCGCTAAGGAGTGTTCCACTGTATGGATAAGCCGCAATTTGTTTGTTCTCCTTTGATGGGTATTCGGGTTGTTCCAGTTTGGGGCTATTATGAAGAAAGATGTTATTAAATTCTCTGAACAAGTTTCTTTGAGGACACATTTTCTTTTCTCTTGGATGTATGCCCACAAGTAAGCCTCAGTCTTTTTAAGAGCTGCATAGCATTCCATTGTGCGTCTATACCATATAAGAAACAAGTGCGTACTGATAGGCATTTGGGCCTTTTCCAGCCTTTTGCTAATCTATACTAATAAAAGCTTAGGTGGCCCTCACACCCTCGTGTGATGCCTTCATGTCATCACAAGATGGCTACTCCCATGTCGTTACAAGATGGCTGGCAGGGGAGGGCAGTTGTGGGTGATCAGGTTGGCAGGGGAGGGCAGCTGGGGGCGATCGGGCCGGCAGGGAAGCAGTTAGTTGTCGATTGGGCTGGCAGGGGAGTGGTTAGGGGGCGATCAGGCTGGCAGGCAGAAGCAATTAGGGGCAATCAGGCAGGCAGGCAGGCAGGCGAGTGGTTAGGAGCCAGCAGTCTCAGATTGTGAGAGGGATGTCCAACTGCTGGTTTAGGCCTAATCCCGAGGGGTCCCAGATTGGAGAGTGTGCTAGGGTGAGGGACTGTGGCATGGAAGGGTTACAGAATGCTACAGAATGTGCTAAGGGGAGGAAATAAGACATGAGAAATTGAATGTGCTCGGAGGGAGGGGGATGTATGAGGAAGAATTGTGCTGCCAGGATATGAGGATTGTGTATGTGCTGGGAGGAGGGACTGACGTATGGAGGGGGGTTGCAAGGTTAGGAACCATGGAAGAAAAATTGCTAGATTGTCTTAGACCAGTCAGGTGTGACTCTGTTTACCCCCCCTTTGTGCTTATGAACTTTCTGTGAGCTTCTAAGGTAACACTGTTTTGCTATAAAAATCATAATGCACACTTGCTCTTTGCCACATGCCGCGAGGCTTCCCAGAGGGGGAAGGTACGGGCTGTGGTCAGCTGGCCAGCTTAATAAAAGGCTTTCAAATTTAAATTCTGAGTCGGTGGTCTATCTCGTTGAGCCAACCCATAACAGAGAGGGTGCAGGCCGGGCTGAGGGACACCCCACCAGTGCACAAATTTTGTGCACTGGGCCTCTAGTACTATAATTAAACACGTCTGTGTTTGCTTCTGTGTGTGCGTATGTGAGGACAATACTTTCCTAGAATGAAGTGCTGGCTCGAGAAGTGTGTGTATTTACATATGGGACAGATATTGCCAAACTGCTCTCCAAAGATGTAGTGCCAGGATATATTCTCAAGAATTGTGCCTGAGACCTTACTCTCCCACACCCTTAGCAACTCTGTGTGTATCAAACTTCCCAGTCTCTGCTGATAGTTGAAAAATGCCATCTCATGATTTGCAAATAACATTGAACATTTTTCACATATTCATAATCCATTTGTGTATCTTTTTTTGGTAAACTCCCTCTTTTTCTCATTTTTGAGAGTTTTTAAAAGGCCTTTTCTTACTCATTTGTAAGAACTCTTTATATATTAAGGAAATTAGTCATTTGTCTATCACAGGAAGTTATAGTTTATGTTAAGCTCTGGTGAAGCTAGTTACTGTTTATTCATTTTAATTTATTCCCCCTACCTATTCTCACATATTTTTCCATAAGAATTTCTGAATCAGCTTTCTCTAGTTTCAAAAACAACCTGCGTGGCCTTTATCCCTCTGGCTCTCTCTCCTACTACTGTTTCCTTCTCCGTCCAGGATTTCTTACCTCAGCACTATTGGCATTGGGACCTAATAATTCCTTTTTTGTCGGGAGCAGTTCTGTGCACTGGGGGGTATTCAGCAGCATCTTGGCTTCTAGTCACCAGATGCCAATAGCAACCGTGGATCTTCCCACCCCTGGTTGTGACAATGCAAAATATGGGCAGGCAGTGCCAAACATCTGAGGGACTCGCTCCTTAGCTGCACGGCTCTCCTCAGCGTTCCTAGAGCGGGCAGAGCACACTCCTGCCTCCTCTGAATCTCTGCTCCAATGTTCCTTCTCAGCCTATTTCAGACCACAGTTCCCCTGCCTGCCCCACACTCTCTATACTGTTCCTGATGTTCCTTTATTGTGCTTTTTATCTCCTAAAATACTGTAATTTACTCCTTTAGGCCTTTATTTTGTCCGTCTCTCCCCTTCCTTTAAGAGTATAAGTCCCACAAGGGCCAAGATTTTTATCTATTTTGTTCTCTCCTGTGCTGAGAACATACCTGGTACATAGTAGGTGCTCAATAAATATTGAATGAATGAATGAGTTGGAAGAAGAGACTTGTAGGTTGGCTTAGGGGAGAGATGAATCTTGACTCATCCTACACAGTAAAATGGTGTTTTCCATATATTAAAGCTTACTTTTACGTACGTCTTCCTGTACAATTTTAAAGTTTCTTACAAATAAGAAATTCCAAATGATTTTTATAGTAAACTTCTGCCCAGACTGGGTTTTAGTGTTCTTACTAGTGGACTTGGGAAGTGGAACTGCCTGACTTACTTGGGTACGGAATGGCTGTCAGCAGGGTGCCAGGCCCCCGGGGCTTCTCTGGGAGGGTGACCCTGGGGCCTGCAGTGATGTCTGGAGGCCCCTTGTTCCCCACCACCCAGCCCAGAGTTCTTCCTCAGTCTCCTGGGAGGGCCTCTGCTGTGGCTGTCGGAGCCTCCCAAGCATCCTCCCCCCTCCTGCTCCCAAGAGGGCTTACCTGTCCTGGCTGGTTCCCTAATCTGCTGGGAGAGGCTGTGATAGGCACGGTCTGTTCAGTGGAGTAGGGTGTTGGAGGAGAGACCGTTCCTTGGCAGCCTCTGAGAGGATCGAGAATGAGGGCCTTCCTTCCCTGCCTCTGTTTCCCCAGATCCTGGCAGAGGGGCCCCTGCTCCCCACCTCGCACTGCACTCTCGCCCAGGCCTGAGCTGGGAGTGGTGGGGAGATGCAAGGCAGAGGCACAACAATCCTTCGAGGTTCTGAGAACTCTGGGCCAGGCACACACTGGGCACTTTTTGGAGAGGGCTGGCCTTATTTCGTCAGCCATGGATGCCAGTCTCCAGGGTGTCCTTTCCGGCAGTCCCTATGAGGATGCTGTCAGGACCACGCTAGCTGCAGTCCACCCCCAGCCCCCTGACTGTGCCTGAGGCAGCCTCACAAGGGCCTGAAACTGTGACCCAGAGCCACCTGCGGCAGGAAGAAGACCCGTGGAAGCACCCAGCTCCCTCCTCATGTGTAAGTCAACATAAAACAAGATATGCTGGGGAGGCAAGGCCTTAGGTGCTGACTGTTGGTGTACAAAGCGCTGTGTCATGTCTGCCTGGGACCATGGGGGCCCCGGTGGCCCTACTCAGAGCCGAGTCAGGACACGCAGCAGGCAGGTCTGGGCTGTTGGGAGGCTTGGCCAGGGCCCTGCGGCTCCCAGGGCGGCAGGCGGCAGGCCCCATGGGGCCGTGGCAGTGTCCTGCGGTCGGTTCGCCACTTCACATTTATAGCTACAGGCTTCTCAGTTTTCTGTCCCTGGCGGAGGCCTGGCTCTCTGCACCGCAGCTGTGGTGAGCTGGGTGCCTGCCTGAGCGCTGAGCTGAGGGAGGCTCCGAAGTTTCCCACGAACCCCCGCCCAGGGCTGGCCCTGCTCTCTGCCCAGAACCTGGTTTTAGGCTGGAGGAGCTGCTGGATGTGGAGGGTCCCCGGCACCCCTGCCGCACGGGCCTCCATGAGCAGTGGAACCTTGCCAGAGAGCGGGTGCGGCAGGGGTCTCTGGGGCAGAGAGCTGATGGAGCCGGTGAGGGTGAGGGTGAGATTGGAGAGGGGCTTACAGCCAGGGCTGGGTGCCTGGGGGTTGTTACCCGATAAGCAAACAGGAAACATCCAGCTGCTGTTCTGCAATGTGAATCCCTTACCCTGTGGGGTTTCCCGTGCAGCCCCATGCCAGAGCGGCCTCCCCAGCCTCCTGGTGCTCCTCTCAGCAGATGGATGTGTCTCTGTTCAGCACGCAGGGTCCGAGGCTGGGAGAGGTTAGGGAGGGAGGCAAGTTGTCTGAATGCTGGCAGCCTTGGTGGAGCCTGGAGCAGGACCATGAGCCTGACTCCAAAGCCTGTGCCAAGTGGACCCCAACTTTGGTTGAACTTGGGACTGGGGTCCTGCTGGTTTGCCAGAGCCCTGGGAGGAGCAGGGCCTGGCTCCTGGGCACCCAGTGGCAATCTGCCTGCTCTCAGTTTCGGGGTGTGTGTGTTGGGGGGGGGGGGGACAGTGCAGATGGACTCCTGCCCTGCCCTCCCCACCTGGGCCCAGAGGCCTGACTCTGCCTGCTCTTTGGTTGGGAACTCTGGGAGTAGGAGGGCAGGTCTGAGAGGAGGGAGTCTGGCTGGGCATGAGACAGGCCTCAGGGCGTCTGGAAGCTCACACCCTGCAATCGAGGGAAACCCCAGAGAGCAAACAGGGGAGGGGTGGGGGCAGGTAGGGCCATGATTACTGGGTGGGGTGTGGAGGCACCCATGGGAGGGAGGCTGGGCCCACCTTGGGGAGGTGAGGCAGGAGGGCAGATACCTAAAAACGGAGCTGATTTCATATAAATAGAATACCTGTTGGGTGTGTTTCCTTTTAAAGCTGGGATTTATTTCAGGGTTCCCTTCCTCAGCAAACAACCAGCGTGCCAGTCTGTGGTGGTTTCAGCCTGGCGACACGGGCGGCTGACCAGTCCGGTCATGGTGCCCTTCCTCTGGTGTCAGATGCAAAGGCCAATCCAGTTCTGCCTTTACTGACTGCCCATGGGGGCCTGGTCTGTGCTGAATGGGTCCCGGGAAGAAGCAGGTCCTGTCCCTGCCCCTGAGGGTGAGGCAGGCCTCCTCCAGGTTGTACAGGGGGGACAGGTTAACTCGGCCCTTGCCAACCAGGAAAGGCTCCAGGGTCTTGTGTAATCAGAGCTTTGAAGGATGAATATGAGTTTTTCAGAGTCTCCTTTTTTTTCTTATTACAAACAGTAAGCCCCTACTATGTGCTGGGTGTCAAACTCGTAATAGAGACACAGGACACAGGCCCTGCCCTGAGAGGTCCAGCAGGACAGTCATGTGAGTGGTGACCACATCTTAAATGTTAAAATAGAAGTGAGTGTAAGATGCATCAGGTGTTGGGGAGGGACCCATCCGTTCCTTGTGGGGACATAAGAATAAGGGTCTGCAAAGGACACTGGCTGGCTTGTCCTGGCCGTGGCTGAGGCCAGGGGAGCTGTGTGCAGCAGGAGAGTTGTGCTAAGAAATAGGTACTTGGGCCCAGCCGCCCTGGCTCAGTGGTTGAGCATCGACCCATGAACCAAGAGGTCACAGTTTGATTACCAAGAAGTCATGGTTTGATTCCTGGTCAGGGCACATGCCTGGGTTGCAGGCTTGATCCCCAGTGTGGGGTGTGCAGGAGGCAGCCAGTCAATGATTCTCTCTCATCGTTGATGTTTCTATCTCTCTCCTTCTCCCTTCCTCTCTGAAATCAATAAAAATATATTTAAAAAAAAGAAATAGGTACTTGGATTGGGCTTTCTTAGGTCCAACTGCTTAGCGAGTTGCCCCAGCAGCCGAGTGTGGGACTGGTGTTTTCAGTCCAGTTGTCTGTGGATGAGCCGTGTGCTTTGAACAATGGGATTCCAGCTCCTACTCCTTCGCGTACAAGCTGGCTGGCCTTGAGCCCCCCGCTTCACCTCTCTGAGCTCCATGTGCTCATGGTAACAGTGGTCGCATGACTCGGCAGGAGTGATGTGAGTAAATGAGACGTGTGCACAAGGTCTCCTGCAGTTTGCTGATAAAGAGATGCGTTCTCTCTCCTCCACAGGAGGCAGGACTGGTCGTGGGAGAGCCCGTGGAGGAAGGGACGGTGGTCTATACACCCAAGCCCACCGTTGCTGTCAGGGGTGTCTTTATGGGGAGGTAGCATTCTCTGGTGGGTCCCTGGACAGGAAGGGGTGCATCCCAATGGGAGGGTTGCCTGCCTTGACCCAGGCTTGGTTGTCACAGGGGTTGTCTGCGTAAGCCTGGCTCCTTTGTCTTTTTCTCTTCTGAATTTGGGCAATGCCAGCCTGTCTGTGACAAGTGTACCCCAACAGCCAGGGCTTGGCTCATCTGATCCCAGTTAGTTGGGGAGGAGGCCGAGGCTCTGAGATGGGACTGACCCGGGAGGCTGGCCTGCTCCAGGGATGGCGCTTCCTCTGATCTCCAGACTCCCACTCCGCAGGATGAAGCTGCAGCACCCCAACTGTTCACAGCACCGGTGGTCTCCTCGAGCGCCGGTGCTGATTTGGCCTTGATGCAGGCTGCCCAGGAGGACCGCCAACAAGATGGGCCTTGCCAAAGGCCCGTTACCTGCCAGTGCTCGGCATCCAAAATAGAATCTCGCGCGGCAAAGCCTTTAATTCCACGTGTCCCAACAGCAGGTCAGTGTAGGGATAACTATGATCTAACTGGTCTCGAGCTATAATTACGGAGTCAGGATAAAAAATTACAGGCATTGTGTGGGCTTGTTTTAAATATAACGTAATCCATACCGTCCTCTCTCTTATTTGCTAGACTTGAGGTGGAGTCTTTGGTGGTTGGCACAGGTTTTGCCTGACGTGTAGCAGATAAACATGGCCCTTGCCAAGTGGAAAGGACACAGCGGGAGGCCTCCCTGGACCCCTGACGCTCCTGACTGCCCACAGCCCACAGCCCACACGCGTCTGGGCAGTCTCTTTGTTGTTCACATCATCTGCATGTCGTATCTCCCCAACTGGCCGCCCTCCCTCCAGCCTCCCCCGGCCAGTCCACCAAAAACATCTTTGCAAAACACAGCTTTGATGCTTCATGGCGCCCCTCTGCCTACAGGGTAAATCCAAACCCAAGTCCCTTCATCTCTTGGCCCCAAACCACCTTTCAGCACCTATTTGGGAACAGCAGCTCTGAGTACATGGGACCTGGGGTGGCCCACATGGGTCACACTCAGGCCTCTCGGCTGGTGAGCTGAGTGTGGGTCTGGGCAGGTGACCTTGTCGATGTGACTCAGCTCCTCCACTATGAGTACAGGCTGTCCTGAGGGTGGAATGAGGTCACACACTCCTACGGTGACCCTAGGCATGTCCCTTTCCCTCACCAAGTCTCCCTTCACCTGGTAAAAGGAATCGATAGTCTAATCGCCTTTCAAATCGGTAAAGGTTTTTAAAGTGGTATTTTTTGGTGTAGTTGGTTGTGTTGTAAGGTGGGCAAGCAGTAGTTCAGCCTCTGGGAAACAAAGTAGAAATACACACGCAGAACAAGCTTATATCCTAGGAGTAGGAATCGAACCTAAGGGAAAAGTCAAACTGTGGACAAAGATGTATGTTTAAAGGATGTTTACTTCAATGTGTTTTTATGCTCTCGAAGAACTGAAAATATAAAATGCCCAATATTTAGGTAACAGTAAGTATTCATGGTGTATCCACTCAGAACACACTTAGGCACTCATTAGAAGTGTTTATAAAGAACATTTTTTATGTTGAAAATGCTTATATTTAAAGTGAATAAAACAGATACAAATTATATGTGTTTTTATGATAATAAAAACATACACGACCACAGGAAAAAAGTGGAGGTGGAAATATAGCAGCAGTTATCTTTGGTGACCTTACAGGGTTATATATTTTCGTCTTTCTGTATTTCCAAATATTTTAGAATAGGCATGCACTACTTTATAATCATTTTTAAAAGAGATGAGTGTTAAAAATGGTCTAAATAAAATGAGAAGCTAGAACTCGAAGTCTGAGTTTCTAGCTTTGAACAGCCTCCAATTGCAAGGTCCATGGTATCTGCGAGGTGACAGCGGAGACCGTCTGCCTCAGTGACGCGCAGCAGGTCCAGTGCCCGGAGTCGGCAACTCGCCGGCCACAGGCTCCCACGTGCATCTGCGCCGACTTCCCGCGAGGTCAGCTGCCTTTCTGAAGTCTTCCTGAAATCTCCCCAGGTGCCTCGGAACCTTCAACGCCGCTGGAAGTGGGCAGTGCGCCAGCCCGCTCTGTCCCTGCCGCACCATGGAGTGCTGGTGGCCGTGCATCCACTGCATCCACCGGGACAAGTGGGTTCCGCCTGAGAAGGGAGCTCTTTCTGCCACCTCGGGCCAGGGGCTCGGAGCAGGAAGAGAGGCTGAGCTGCGGTCACCGCTGTGGGCCCCTCTGCTATCCACATCTGGACTTTGGGGACCCACATCCCCCACTGCAGGACAAGCAGGTCCATTTGTCCTGAAGGTGGAGAGCTGGGAACACTTCATTGGCGGGGGTCACTGAGGGACAGCCTGGTCACTCCCGCCATTTCTCGGGAGATCAGCCCAGATGAGGCCACCTGAAGAGATAAGAGGGGTTCTTGAAGAGCCCCCAGAGGAAGAAAGGGGCCCATATGAGTTCGGTGGGGGAGAGAGGCCCTCTAGGCCAGGGGTCTAGCCAGCAGCTTGTCAGGGCCTGTCCAGGACCACCACAAACCAGCCACGTGCCTGCCCAGTTAGAAATCAGAGGAAGTCCCCGAATCAGAAGCTGGAAGACCATGGCAGACGGACAGGCTTAGAGAGAGGGAGCAAGATGACACACAGCAAGGGCAGAGGTGGGGAGAGGGACAGGCTGAGGCCCAGTGCAGGCAGGGAGGCCATCCCAGGAGTGAACTCCCAGGAGGAGACCAGCGCCCAGAACACTCATCCTGGCTGCAATCAGGGAATCGCAATTAGAGGAGCCGGTGTGCCACTTTACGCCTACTAAATTAGCACCCATTAACCAAATGATACCATCTCAGCTGCCAGCCTGTGGTAAAACCAGCTTAAACACACCGCCCGTGGCCCTGTAAATTAGCTTGGCCTTTTAGGCAAGAAATTGGGCAATACGGCTCCAGCGCTATTAAAACGCTCATCTCTCATTCTGTGGTAATTCCACTTCTTGGAATGTGTTGCAAGGAAATAATTCAACAGAAAAATGACAGGCTTGTACATCAGAGATGATGAGCGCAGTGTTACCCGTTATGGTCAATGGGCACCGGGAATGTTGTTTAAAATAGGGAATACGAAGGCTAAATAATAGCATTTAAGGATCCTTATGATATGTGCACAAAGCAGAAAATAACACTATCCGTATGAAATTAACAATGACACAAAACAGCCGCCTGGATGCCCGGCAGCCCCACCCTTGCTGGTGACCGGTGGTCCTCGGCGCCCGCTGGCCACACAGACACTCCTGTCTTCCCTAGGGGCCTCCCTGCCGCTCCCCGTCTGGAGCTCTCTAACCAAGAGGCCTAACCCACAGACCTCAGACTGGTGGGGAGACAGTCCTGGCCAAGCCTGCCCACCTAGGCAGCTGCCCTGGGGTCCTGGGGCGTCTGGGTGATGTTCGCTGGGTCACTCCAATGTCACACCTCACGGAGCCAAACCAGAACAGACACGGTGGAGTCGGGTCCTCCTTTAAGAAAAGGGATAAAGTGATGTTTCAGGCTTTGAAATGTGTTGCTATTTGGGAGCGCAGCACTCTGTGTAAGCCAGCTGAAGTCTGGGCTCCCAGCTGGGGCATCCTGGGGTGAAGGCACTTTAGAACAGACTGATGGCAAAGGAAGGAGTCGTGGGGCTCCCCTCCTGGCCTGCTCCCCAGGAGGCACAGCTGGGATTCTGAACTTGAACCACCAGTTCTCCCTCTTCCCCTCGTTTCTAGTGGCCGTCCCCGCAGTGGCAGTGACTGAGAACTCACTAACTCGAGGGTGAATGACAAGGGAAGAGACCACAGGGCATGAATGAGCATGTGTCACCAAACAATTCTTATTCAAAGCCTGTCTGGCTCTCCAAACATGCCCTTAATGGTGCTCCAGAGAAACCACGTCCCTGCCTCACAGGGGCTGAGGACATGCAGTGGCCATGCCTGTGTCCAGACAAGCCTAACCTTGTTCATTCAATCCATGCACAGGACTGAACACAGAGGCTTCATCATGGTCCCTGCCCTTGACGTGCTTTCAGTCTCAGGGAGAGGCAGGAGTAAACAAGGAAGAATAATTCAAGGAGGGATCACGTGGGTGCTGTGAAAAGGTTGCAGCCTTGGGGAGTGAGAACACCCAGGAAGTGGGCTCAGGATGGGGTGGAGGGTCCAGCAAGGCTCCCTGGGGAGGTAGAAATGGAGCAGGGCCTTGAGAACAGCAGGATTTTACCTGGAAAAGGGAACATCAGGGGCCAGGGGCAAGTGCAGGAGTCCGCCTCAGCCTTCCCAGCTTCTCACCTGGGGGCCTGCCAACGACCCATCCTGCCCAGACCTCTGAGGAGAGTGCAGTGGTGGTCTCAGCCTGATTCAAAGGTTGAGGGTCCTGAAACTGACCGTGACCGTTCATTCATTCCTTAGTTTGCTCGTATCACAAACACTTACTGCACACCTGCTCTGTGCTAGGCACTCTTGCAGGTTCTGGGGGATACAGTGACGAGTCAAGGTCTGTGTCCTTCCAATGGGGAAAATAGACAACAGACAAGTGACAAAATAAATTCACACTGGAGAAATATATAATAAGGGTTAGTGGATAAGAGTGATGAAGGTGGGGGAGTAGGAAGGGGTATTTAATCAGTAAAATCAATATCTGATTTAACATCTAAATGATGTGAAGAGGCAAACATCATTAAAAGAATCTGGGGGAGAACATTCTAGGCAGCACGCATGGAAAGTGCAAACACAGGGTTAAAATTGGCCTATTTAATGATTAGCAGGAAGGCCAGCAAGGTGGAGAAGGCATCAGGGGTGGGGTGGAGGGATAGGAGACTGGGCTGCAGGGCAGGCGCATGGGAACCACCGGAGGAGAACATTTCAAGGAGAGGATGGCTCCCAGTTTCAAATGCTACAGAAGGGTCGGTGAGGACGGGGCTGAGAAGAGGCCACTGGAGTTAAGACTGGGCACAGTAGGAATAGACCTTGGCAAGGACAGCTTTGGTGCAGCGAGGCTGCAAGGGTAGACAATGACATCAGGTGGGGAAGCTTAAGCAGCAAGGGCAGACAGCTCTTGGAGGAAGTCTGGGAGAGAATAAAATAAGATGAAGCATGGCTTAGGGGTAGGATAGGGTTGGATGGGGAAGAAGGAGTCCAGGCTGGGAACAGGGGAGATGTAGCAGGAGAGGGACAGGTGCCCCACGGACTTCCCACTTCTTTCTTCTCCTTTCCCCGCTCAGACCTCAGGCTTCCTGCGCCCTCCTGCCCAACAGGCATCTCTTCCCCAGTGGTGGCCTGGCCTCCACCTGTCCTTGCTCAGGGAGACAGCGCACTACTGCACGGCGGGCAGGCAGCCTAGTCCATGGTGGGGCTGGCTCCACGGTTAGAAAAGCTTTCCTTGGAGGTCGGACACAGACGTGGGACAGTGTTGGGACTTCAATGGGGCTGGGTTTTCTGTGTTTGGCTATAGATCTCATAATACGTTTAAGAAAATCTTCCTTCTGCTGAGCCCAAATGCGCCTCCTTGTAGCTTTTTTTTAAAAAATATATTTTATTGATTTTTTACAGAGAGGAAGGGAGAGAGATAGAGAGTCAAGAAACACCGATGAGAGAGACACATCGATCAGCTGCCTCCTGCACATCTCCTACTGGGGATGTGCCCGCAACCCAGGTACATGCCCTTGACCGGAATCGAACCTGGGACCTTTCAGTCCACAGGCCGATGCTCTATCCACTGAGCCAAACCAGTTTCGGCTCCTTGCAGCTTTTTACCCTTTGATTCTCATCCTGCTCTTGAGGCTTCCTTCAGACAGCGGAGGGCAGCGGGCCCACCTTGTTTTCCTGTCTCAGGCTTTAACATCCCTGCTCTTCTGGGGTCTCCAGGATTTCTCCTGAACACCCTGCAGCCTCACTAGCCTTTAACATAGATACATTACTAGGGGAACAGCTACCTATTCCTCTCCTACCAGCAGACGAGTGGTTAAGAGCCAGCCTGGGTTTGAATCCTGGCTCTGCTCCTCCCTAACAGGTAACCCTGGATAAGACACTTAAGTTCTCTCTGCCCCACGGTCCCCCGGATGCGTGGATTAGAATGTAGTGCTTCCAACAGTGTCCAGGGGAAAGTCAGTGCTCGGTGCATGTTTACTGCTCGCAGGTGTCAAAGCTCCTTTAGGAAGTGAATATAAAGCACAGGAGTCCCCCTAAATCAGTGGATCTCAACCTGTGGGTCGCTACCCCTTTGGGGGTCAAACGACCCTTTCATAGGGGTCGCCTAAGTACATCCTGCATATCAGTTATTTACATTACGATTCATAACAGTAGCAACATTACAGTTATGAAGTAGCAACGAAAATAATTTTATGGTTGGGGGTCACCACAACATGAGGAACTGTATTAAGGGGTCGCGGCATTAGGAAGGTTGAGAACCACTGCGCCTAAACCGACGTGGGCATGCCACATGGAGATGCTTCGATTTCCCCAGAGGAACCGGCATGGCCAGGGCCCGCTCCTGAATCAGAGGAAGCTGGTCTGAGAAAAACAAGGCCCGGGAAGCACCCCCAGGGTGTTTGAAAGTCAGAGACCAGAACCTAGTCCAGTACGGAGAATGCAAAGTAGCCGCAGCAAAGCCATCTGGAGAGTTCCCTCAGAAGCTGTCATTCCTGCGGGCAAGTGAGTGGGATCTTCTGTCAACAACTGTCCCCTCGGGCCTCTGTCCTGCTTGGCTCTCGGCCTAGGTTTCTGGTCGTCCAAGAATCAGCCTTCACTGCTGTGCAAGGGTGGTCTGACCTCTGCTGTCCACTGAGTGTCATGGCACCAACGTGAAGACGGCCATGAGACCTCAGACATGCACTTTCTCCAACTGTTTTGACAGTGTCTCCCAGTATGAATATATTTCACACGGTAACTATACACGAAGTTCTCACAAAGCCATTCTTATCTTTAATGTGTGTGAGCACTCTGATAGACTCTACATTTTTCTATTTTATTTCAATAATAAGAAAAAGGCTGCCCTAACCGGTTTGGCTCAGTGGATGGAGCGTCGGCCTGCGGACTCAAGGGTCCCAGGTTCGATTCCTGTCAAGGGCATGTACCTTGGTTGTGGGCACATCCCCAGCAGGGTGTGTGCAGGAGGCAGCTGAATTGATGTTTCTCTCTCATCGATGTTTCTAACTCTCTATCGTTCTCCCTTTCTCTCTGTGAAAAATCAATAAAATATATTTTTAAAAAAAGAAAAAGGCTGATTGCAACCCACAGAATTGGTGTCACAGCCCCAGATTTTCTCCTGAAGTTCACGAGACATTACTGAGTTGGTTCCCTAGTTCCCCAATTCCAGTCAGTGTGCACCATGTCCCTGTCACACCTTCGGCCACACTGAAGGCTAACTGCTCATGTTTTCTTTAAACCAGTGCACTGAAACATTGTTAAACACCCACTAGAGCAGTGGTTCTCAACCTTCTGGCCCTTTAAATACAGTTCCTCATGTTGTGACCCAACCATAAAATTATTTTCGTTGCTACTTCATGACTGTAATGTTGCTACTGTTATGAATCGTAATGTAAATATCTGATTGCAGGATGGTCTTAGGCGACCCCTGTGAAAGGGTCGTTCGACCGCCAAAGGGGTCGCGACCCACAGGTTGAGAACCGCTGCACTACAGCGTAAGTAAAACAGCGGTGAAATTACACATTTGTGGGCTAGCTGCATTTCCCCCCAATACACACTGAATAAATATTCAGTGACCAACAAGGTGCTCTCACTCTGGGCCTCAGCTTTCTCATTAAGTAAAACAAAGATATTAGAATAGATTGATGGTTTTCAAGGGTTTTATTTTAGCATCCGGGCCCTTTTGCAAATGAATTCTCATTATCAGGCAAAAAGCAGGCCTGCTCTACAAAGGACAAAGCTCTGATCAGCCCTCTGAAACCAACAGATATGAAGGCGAGTAAAGACATCCAGGACAATGTCCCCTAGGGATCTGCAAAGACAGAGGTTTTCTGCAGACAAGGGCAGGTTCTCATATCCTCCAGGCCTTGATCAGATCTCAGCTCTAAGGAATTCAAACCTCTTCACAGTGGTGCACAGGAAAGAATAAAGCTTACAGCAAGTCAGAGTACATTCGTACTGAAACGTGTGCACGAAACACCTTTATATTGTAAAAGAAAATACTGCCCTGCACTTGGGCTGGGTCAGGGATGTTTTGGGGATGTAATCCACAAACCTCTTCTTGGGAATCAAATATATTTCTGACAAAATGCTTAAGCAATTTTCTGGTGAATTTTCATGGTAATAAGACTTCTGAGAAATCAGTTACCTATGTGCTCAGCTTTGGGAGGGACCCAACGGCCTTTATCTGTCTTTCAATAAATGTAATAATTCTTAACCAGAACTTTTTTCTTATCTAACCATTCTCTTTTCCTATACAATGTCCTTGCCAATAGGTACTTGTTGAATTGACCAGGTAAAAGCCTCTTCCTTTGCCATGAGATTGAAATACCTTTCCTCCCCTAGCATATAGCTGGACCCCCTGACCTTTCCTAGAATAACATCTAGGCCTCAGTTGTACTTCAGCTCCAGGCCCAGAAAAGCAACAAAACCAGCCACTGCTGACCTCAGGACTAGCTGCGTGGCATAATGACCCCCTGCCCTGGTGCCGGCCAATCAATCAATAGAGACCACAACCCTGAATGGACATACCTGGAAAGCTACTGGGTATTCTATTGAGATCTTCCCCTGGAACCTCCCCTAAAATCTCCACCCTTAAAACCCTTAGGACAGAGGACCCAGTGGGCTCTGCCTCCCAGGGGCACACCCCCACCTTTTCCTTCCCCTCCCCTTCCCCTCCACACCCAGGCACTTAACCATTAGCTCCCTCACTCCCAAGCGCCTTCCTTTACCTCTATAACTTGCTTCCTAAGCCCATTTCTTCCAGGAATTACTTTTTCTACCTCTGGAATTTACCCAATAAATGTTCTCTTACCGAGAAAAAAAGAAAGAAAAAAGCACTTTGACACGGAGTTATAAACTGTCTTAAGCATTCCCCTCCCTCCATTCATTCCGTTAAGCGCCCAGCCTGTTTTGTCTTCAGACGGAAAGTATAGTGTCAGTCACTGTAACTGACTGGGTGCTTAATGTGTTAATGGTGTGATTTACTCTGATATTTTCTGCTCTGTTCTATTTTATTTTTAAAAATGCTAATTGTGACCCACTAAATTGAGCTCACCAGTATTTAATGGTTTTGACTGGAAGCTTAAAAGCCATGGGGATAGCAGTCTATTAAGACAGAAACACGTTGCTGCCATTAAGAAATGAAACGAGAGAAGGAAACCAGGTAAGATAAAGGCCAAAAAGTGCTTACTTTTCCTGAATACCTGGCACAGGGCAGGAATTGAGTAACTGTCTTTTGAAACTTAAAAAAATAATTAAAAATTTAATCATTCCCCAAGCCACAAACTTTGAGAATATGTTTGCAATGCAAATGAGAATTTGTACTCAGAATACTTAAATGATTCAAACCTCAAGAAGACAAAGAGCCCGACCTGTGTGGCTCAGTGGTTGAGTGTCAACCCATGAACCAGTGTACCAAGAGAGAGAGCTGCACAGAGAGAGGGCTGGAGATGAGCAGAGGTTCCCCTGAGTATTCAGCTGAGTACTGATTATCACATCCATGTGAGGACAGGAAAAAAAAAAGTACCTGAAAGGAGAAGGAACACTCCCCAAAGCTCACATAATGCTGAGGATCGTGCCTATTCCCACCAGCCAAGGTGGAAAACCCCATAATATCAGAGTATTCAGGAGAGTTTTGCCTTAGTAATGTGAAACAATCAGCCTTTGATTTAACACTACTCTGGACCTACTGAACAAAATTTAAAATCCTTTTATTTATTTATCTGGGGGGAGGGGAGAGAAACATTAATGTGAGAGATACACATGGATTGGTTACCTCCCACACCCTCCCTGACTGGGGCCAGGGATCGAACCTGCAACCCAGGTACGCGTGCTTGACTGAGAATCAATCCACTTGACTGAGAAGCAACCTGTTGGTGCACAGGCTGATGCTCTATCACTAAGCCAGACCAGCCAGGGCCCCAATGAACAAAATTTAAATGCAAGACCTGAAGAGAATAAAATTGTTTCCAAGTAACTTAAGGGTGTCCTAGAACAAATTTTAAGAATGTTTATAAGAATATGAAAATATCCAACACTCAACCAGGTAAAATTAATTTGTCTGGTCTGGAAACAAAAATTACCAGGCATGCAAAGAAACAGAAAAATACAACTCATAATGAAGAAAATCATCAATCAATGAAAACTGACCCAGAAATAACACAGATAATAGAATTAGTAGACAAAGACAATAAAATAGCTATTGTAACTATGTTGCATATGTTCAAGAAATAGAGGAAAGGAATATGTCTGATAGATATAAAAAGGATATATGGAAAATATGAAAAAGACACAAAATGAATTATGAGAGGTTATTCAGATTTAAAAAAAATACCACTGGATGGTACTTATGACAAATTAAACTTGCAGATAAAAGAGTAGTGAACTTGAAGACATAGCAATAGAAACTGTACAGTAAAATACAGAGATAAAAAACTGAGGAAAAAAGAAAGAGAACATTAGTAAGCTGTGGGACAGCATTAAGTGGCCTAATATACCTTTAATTGGAATACATTAGGATAGTGTGGCAGAAAAAATATTTTAAGGAATAAAAGCCCAAAATTTTCCAAACTTAATGACAACTATAAAACCACAGATCCTAAAAACACAATGAAGCCCAAGTACAAGAAACATGAAGAAAACCACACAAAGGCTCATCATAATCTAATTGCTTAAAACTAATGATATACAGACACAGTCAATGAAGTCATACAGAAGCCTTTGTACAGAGGAATAAGATTAGGATAGAGCAAGATTTCTTGTTGGAAATAATGCAAGTCAGAAAGCAGTGGAATTAACACTTTTTAAGTATTAAAAGGAAAATAATATAAGAATTCTTTACCCAGAAAAACTGTATTTCAAAAATGAGGGCAAAATCAAGACTTCATTGAACATACAAAAATTGAAAGAATTCATCATCGGCAAGCCTATACTAGAAGAAATGACTAAGAAAGTCTTTGAACCCTGGCTGGTATGGTTCAGTTTGTTTAGTGTCATCCCATACACCAAAAGGTTGCAGGTTTGACTCTTGGTCAGGGCACATACCTAAGTTGCAAGTTCAATCCCCAGTCAGGGTACATGTGGGAGGCAACCAAGTGATCCCTCTCTCTCTCTTTCCCTTCCCCTCTCTCTAAGATCAATGATGCATATTCAAAGGTGAGGATTTAAAAAAAAGTCTTTGAAGCAGAAGGAAAATGCTACCAGATGAAAATCTGGGTCTACACAAAATTAAGAGTACCAAAATTGCTAACTATGTGAATAAAGAGCTTTAAAAAAATTATTTAAATTTCTTTAAAAGCTAATCAACTGTTTAAAGCAAATATGCTAACAGTGTACTGTGAGGTTTATAACATGTATGACAACAATAGAAAAAAGGTCAGGAAAAATGGAAGTATACGTTTGTAAGGTTCTTGTACTATACTAGAGGCCCAGTGCATGAAATCATGCACTGGGTGGTTGGGGGGGGGGGGGGGGGGCGGGGCTCAGCCCGGCCTGTGCCCTCTCACAGTCTGGGACCCCCGAAGAGGGAGGCCCAATGCTCTGCCCACCCGCCACAGCCCACCGGTTGGTGGCCTGGGCCTCCTTCTGCCGGGCAATCATGGGGCGATGGCCATGTTCCCACCAATCACACCCACCTTGGCTGGCCTGGCACCAGTGGGTGTCATAGGATGGTAGTCCGACGGTTGTTCCACTGTTCGGCCGTTTGGTTGATTTGCATATTACACTTTTATTATTATAGATGTCAAGTAACATAACATCATGTGAAGGTAGAATATGATGTTAAAAATGTATACTATAAACCCTACTGAAACTACTAAGATAAAACAAAAAGAGTAAATAAGCCAATAAAGGAGATGAACTAATTAAAAAATATTAAATTAATACAAAAGAAAAGGAAACAAAGACTAGAGCGAACAAATAGAAAACAAACAGCTAAATTTAAGCCCAACTATATCAATAATTACAGAAAACATAAATTGTATAAAGGTTCCCATATTAGCAAAAATTATTAGGTTGGATTTAAAAGGCACCAAGATCCAACTATATAATACAACAAATCCATTTTAAATATAAAGATACAAGTAGGCTGAAAGTAAAAGGGTGGGGAAAGATGCGCCATCCTAACAATAATAGAAAGAAAGCTGGATGGGGCGGGGCAGAAACCAGGTGGAGGGGGGCAATAGGGGGAAATAGGAGAACATCTGTAATACTCTCAACAATAAAGATTTTTTAAAAAGGAAACTGGAGTTCCTATGTTAATATCAAATAGAATAGACTTCAGAGTAAAGAATATTATCGGGAAACAAGAAAGTCACTTCAGCCATGGCCAGATTGCTCGGTGGTTAGAGTGTCAGACCGAAGGATCCTGGGTTTGATTCCCAGTTAAGGGATTAAGAGCTGGGAGACAACCAATTGATGTGTCTTTCATGTCGATGTTTTGTGGGGGCTTTTTTTTTTCCCTCTCTCTCCTCCTCCTTCCCCCTTTCCACTCTCTAAAAATCAATGGAGCTCTAGCTGGTTTGGCTCAGTGGATAGAGCGTCAGCCTGGGGACTGAAGGGTCCCGAGTTCGATTCTGGTCAAGGGCACATGCCCAGGGTTGCAGGCTCGATCCTCAGTAGGGGGCATGCAGGAGGCAGCTGATCAATGATTCTCTCTCATCATTGATGTTTCTATGTCTCTCTCTACTCTCCCTTCCTCTCTAAAATCAAAAAATATATTTTTAAAAATCTCTCTATATAAAAGCCTAAGCGACCATCACAACCAAACAGACGACTGAACAGGCTGCGTGGGGGGACTAGGCTGGCAGGGGGTTAGTGAGGGATGACCAAACGACTGAGCAGCAGGCTGCGTGGGGCGACCAGGCCTGCCGGGGGGGGGGGGGGGGGGGGGAGCAGTTGAGGGCAACCAGACCGGCAGAGGGGGGTGACCAGGCTGGTGGGGGAGCCAGATGGGGGTGACCAGGCTGGCATGTGGGGCAGTAAGAGGTGACCAGGCTGGCGGGGAGCCAGTTAGTGGTGACCAGGCCGGCGGGGGGGGGGGGGGGGGGCAGTTGGTGGCAACCAGGCCGGTGGGGTGGGC
The DNA here is from genome assembly GCF_028538775.1 of Myotis yumanensis. Classification (NCBI taxonomy): domain Eukaryota; kingdom Metazoa; phylum Chordata; class Mammalia; order Chiroptera; family Vespertilionidae; genus Myotis; species Myotis yumanensis. The sequence continues at coordinate 15,874,393 of NW_027223767.1, read as the reverse complement.
AGTAAGGGGCGATCAGGCAGGCAGGCAAGTGAGCAGTTAGGAGCAGTGGTCCTGGATTGTGAGAGGGATGTCCGACTGCCGGTTTAAGTCTGATCCTGGCAGTCAGACATTCCCCCGAGGGGTCCCGGATTGGAGAGGGTGCAGGCTGGGCTGAGGCGGGGACCGTCCCTTCCCCCCCAACCCCCACCCCCCGTGCATGAATTTCGTGCATCGGGCCTCTAGTAAAATAATAAAAATCAATGGAAAAGTATCCTCAGAGGAGGATACAAAAAAGTCATTTTATAATGATAAAGGGGCCAATTTATCAAGCAGAAATGATGATGCTAAATGTTTATGCACCTGATAACAGATCTTCCAAATACTAACGAGATGTTTTTGGGGCCTCACAGGAATGACAGTGCTTTGCAGGATTCCATATAAATAGAGTCTCTATTTCTTCTTTTTCTATTTTTAGTATCATCTATTATGCTCACTGTAAATTAAACGTAAGGACACTACACCTACCTTTATATGGTTATCAAAAGAAACCATCCTGGGAGGCAGTAAATAGTGGTTGCAAGTGGATAGCGGTGGCAAGTTATTTTGGCTTCTCTGGACTTCAGTTTTTCCATCTGTATCATGAAGGTCAACTATTTTGGAAAAAAAAAAGTTTAAACAGTGACTTTTTCCCCAGCCTATTAACATGTTGAACCCATATAAGCACGTGGAACCATGGAGGCTGGGTCAACTATCCAGGGCTTGGGCACTGGTACTAGCCATACTGGGATGGGAGCAATAGCAAGGATGGAGGACCCGGAATCCTAGGAGATCTAAATGAGAACTTGAGCCAAATACCTTGCTGGTCAGGCTCTTAGTTCTTCCCCTGACTTGTGTGATCTGGGGAAAGAGTATTCTATTAACAACAGTCTTTCACTTGAAGCATTTTCAACAACTGACAGCAAATATAGATGTGAATTTTGTAAGCTGCCCTCAGCTTATATGTAAATGAACGGATTATGGGGAGAATGACAGGTGCTGACTTGTACTTATTTAATTTGTCAAAGTGACCTGATTGGCAACAACCGAAGGCAAATGACAGCTATTTCCTAGCTCAACAAATCTGAGGGATTAGTAGATGGAGCCATTAGCGGCTTTCTTGGATGGCAATGGAGGGGACGGTATTGCTCTCTGCTCTTCATTGCACACAAGTGCTCAGCATTATATACCAGGTCACAGGTACAACAGCACCTGGGCTCCTTTGAAGCTTTCGAGAGAGGACTCTGTGGGGAGAATGCTGACACACAATATGCGTAGCAAACGCAGCAGGTACATTAAAACTGTGACAGATATAAGCTGTCGGACAGACATAAGCTGCTTTAATATACAGGATCATCTTGAGCTGTGGGATCTGATGTGTAAACCAGTATGTATCTTGTCAACATCCTTTTTTTCCTGTCTCTTGTCTTTTTGACACTTTCTTGCTTTGAAACATGGATAAATGACATTTGGAGGAAGAAACCTAGGTAACAAGGATAACAAAAAGAAAGAAGGTACCATAGTTCTGTATCTTCCCAGGAGAATCAATTATCTAGAAACCTAGCATTTGGCTTTTTCACAGTAACCTTCCAACCAGTCTTACAGGTACTACTAAGAAGGGGGAATCAAAGCAGGTAACACAGTACAGTCTAGAAGGATATACTCCAGGTTGCTGACACTATTTCCAAAGGATGAAAATGGAAAGGGATGATGACAAATTATTACATTTTCTTTACACATCTTTGAATTATTTCATCTGTTACATTAAGCACATATCACTTTTGTAATATACATTAATAAAGAACCATTGATACAGAAAGCAACCACCTTATTCATTTAAAACAAACACAAAAAAAACACTGATCAAGAGAGTGTTTGTATATAATGTACATGGTCTGTCATATTTACAAGAACCAGTAAGCTCACTGAAGACTAAAATGCCAAAGTCTAATTATTAGTTAACAGCAGATGTTTTATGAGGCAGGAGCATGAGGGGAGCCTCTGGGTTTGTAACTTTCCTCTTGCCTGAGCCCCTATTCTACTGGGCAGCCCAGTGCCCTCCCCTGTAATTAAATGAAGTCACGTGGGTGATGACTTAGCACAGTGTCTGGAACCAGCTAGTACTCTACCTCACAAAAAGGTCCCACAGAATCAAGGTCAATTACCTCCTGTTAGATGGGGATCAGCTTCCTCCTGGGGTAAATATCACATAAATTATTGAAAGCAGAGATGTATGGTCTCCTCAAAGGGCAACATATCCCTCTCCTCTGAGAGCTCCTGCCTGAGATGTGACATAGGTCACTACCTCTAAACCTCTCCCACAGTATAATCCTATGATGAGTGGGGTGCTTCCTCAATGGATCATGCTTTAGAATCGTCAGGGTTTTTCGACCTTGGTCCTATAGAGATTTCGGACCCAGTGTTTCTTTGTTGTCGGGGGCTGGGTAGGGGGTGACCTGTGCATTGTAGGATGTTTGGTAGCATACAACATACCAAACTGCTCAAGCCAAAACTTTACCCACTAGATGCCAGCAGTATCCAACCCCCACAGCTGTGACAAAAATATCTCTAGACACTGCTAAGTGTCCATCGTGGGGCAAAATTGTCCCTAGTTCAGAACCACTGCCATAGATCAATTTCGTTGTTCTTCAGCTATCCCATAAGAACCTGGGGCTAGGACTACACATTAATGTCCATGTGCCCCACCTCCACCCCCACAAAACTTGAACTTTTATACTTTGTTTTAAGACGTGTGAAAGTCAAGTTTCCTGAAGCATTTATCTAACATTTTAGTGCAAATGTTCTCACTTATGGGTGGCTGCCAAAGGACAATAGGCAAGGAAAAATTAGGTAGGTCAAGCCAGGCCCTGTGGGGATGAGAGGGAGGGAAGAGGTGTTCAGGGAAAACTGAAGAAAAAGATCTCAAATTCACTCGGGCAGCATAAAATGAGTGAGACAGGCTGGCAGAAGATTGCTGCTCAGTCGTACGGCTTTAAATACCATCTGTGTACTGATGACCCCACATTTTATATTTCTTTGTTGTTGTTAATCCTCACCTGCCCTTGACCAGGAATTGAACCCATGATTCCCCAGTGCTCTGGCCAACACTCCAACCACTGAGCCACACCAGCCACGGCCCACATTTTATATTTCCAATCCTCACCTCCCTCATGGTAGCCAGCGTCTTGCATTCAACTGCCACTCCATGTCTCCATTTGGGTCTTATACAGGAATCTCAAACTCAGCACGGCCCAAACGGAACTGATTTTCCCTCCTAAACCTGATCCTCCTCCGGTATTTCTCATAAATGGCCAGACCACCGTACCACAAACTGCTCAAGCCCAAACTGAAGTCATCCTTGATTCTCCTATTCCTCCTTCCCTCACCTCCATATCCATCGGTCATGTCAGCTCTGCCTCCAAAACCCATCCCTAATCTGCCTCTTTTCTCTAGCTCCACTCCTGCCACCCTAGTATGAGCCACTATCATTTCTCACTAGACCACGGCATTCGCTTCCTAACGAGTTCTTGTTTTCTTGCTTGTCCCCTACATCATCAGGTTTTCTCAATATCACACTATTGATATATTGGGCTAAGCAATTCTTTGTTTGGTGTATATGGTGGGGAGGGGCTGTCTCATGAACTGTAGGATGTTTAGCAGCATCCCTTGCCTCCAACCACCAGATGCCAGCAGCAAAACTCTCCCCCATCCCCCGCCCAAACTGTGACAAACGAAAATGTCTTCAGACATTGTGAGGGGACAGAACCACCCCCCAGCTGAGAACCACGGGCCTGCATCCTACACACAGAAGGCAGGATATTTTAAAAATATAAATTGCATCATGTTACTCTTGGGCTAAAAACCCTCCTACGTCTCTCCATTGACCTTACGGTAAAACCCCTGCTCGCCTGGCTTATAAGACCTCTACGAACCGGCTCCTGCCTACTTCTCTAACATCCTCTCTTCCATGCCATGACTCCCTCGTTAAACTCCAGCCACATGGGTTTTTCTGGTCCTTAAACATTCCAAGCTTGCACCCATCCACTCTTTGCACTTGCTGTTCCCTCTGCCAAGAATACACTCTTTCCAGGTCTTTGCCTGGCTCAGTGTTCATGCACAGAAATCTCAGCTCCAATGGTGCTTAGTCAGCAAGGCCATCCCTGACTGTCCTATCTGAAGAGCCCACTGACCTCCATTCTCTGCCACATTACTGGTTCATTTCCTCCACAGTGCTACTTACAATAGAGAACTGTCTTGTTCTCCTGGAGAGCCAGACCCTGTCTATCTGGCTCTCTGCTATAGCTCTAGTGCTAGAATACCATCCGGGATAGAGTAGGTACTCAAAATGTCCTCCCCTCCACCTCCTCATATCTCAGGTCAAGTTTCCCTTCTAAGATTATTCTCTGCACACATCCCAACGAAGGATCGAACTGGCAACCTGGGCATGTGCCCTGACTGGGAATCGAACCAGAGACCCTTTGATGCTCAACCCACTGAGCAACACCAGCCAAGGCTCTAAGACAGCGGTTCTCAACCTGTGGGTCGCCAACCTGTGGGTTGCAACCCCTCTGGAGGTCGAACAACCCTTTCACAGGGGTCGCCTAAGACCATCGGAAAACACATATATAATTACATATTGTTTTTGTGATGAATCACTATGCTTTAATTATCTTCAATTTGTAACAATGAAAATACATCCTGCATATCAGATATTTACATTACGATTCATAACAGTAGCAAAATTACAGTTATGAAGTAGCAACAAAAATAATTTTATGGTTGGGGGTCACCACAACATGAAGAACTGTATTAAAGGGTCACAGCATTAGGAAGGTTGAGAACCACTGCTCTAAGATTATTCTTTTTTTTTTTTTTAAAGAAAATATCTTACTTTGTTAATTTTAATTTAATTGCAGAAAGGGAGGGAGGGAGTGGGAGAGATAGAAACATCAATGAGAGAGAATCATTGATCAGCTGCCTCCTGCACACCCCCTATTGGGAATCGAGCCTGCAACCCAGGCATGTGCTCCTTGACTGGAATCGAACCCGGGACCCTTCAGTCTACAGGCCGATGCTTTAACCACTGAGCCAAACCAGCTAGGGCTCTAAGATTATTCTTGACTGGTGACCTTCATTTCTAACTATATTAGAACTATGTTAAAAAGTACAGCTGGGGTTACCATGTACAGGGCTTAGTACAAAAAAAAACACCCAAAACCTGCTTATTTTGAAACAAACAAAGGCCAATTACTGAACGAGTGAAAGTCTGTTCCACGCCCCTCAGGTTTTTAGCAGGCATATAATCACCCTACTGGCACCATTTCTGGTTGCATCCAGTCCCTAGGCAGTGAAGGGACTATGAATCTCAAACTCACCTGGTTCAGAGGTTCAAACAGCCTCTTATCCATCAACTCAATTTATACAGGAGAATGGACCTGGACACTTGTGCTGGCTTCCAGTTAAAACAGTTGCCTGGGTCGAAGGCAGGAAGGTCCAAGGTGCAGCGTGGGCAATAAATGTTGGCTGAGTCCGGAAACTGCAGATTGGCCGTTTCTTAGGCTGATGTATAGGCGGTTGCTCTGATTGGTCCACCTGGCAGCTTGGTGGCTGCAAACTGGAGGCAATGTGGTCCTGGCCGAGGGCCATGGCCCTTCCGTGGCCTTTGGGAAGTGTTTCATCGGGACATTTTTACATTCTGGCTGGCTGCCGTCTTGTCCCTCCGGGGAGGGCTCTCCACGCGGTGCAGAGACGTCTCCACGCGCAAGGACGAGGCCCTGACGTGGCGGGAGGACGTTTCTGTGCGCTGCGAGGAGGTTTCCACGTGCTGGGAGGACACCTCGAGGATGCGAGGAAGCCGCTTCCCAGAGGGGACCTGGGTGGTCTCCACCTGCCGGGAAGACGTGTGCACCCGCCGGGAGGAGGTCTCCACGCGGTGGGACGAGGTCTCCACGCGGACCGTCGATGTCTCCTTGTAGCGGGTGGTTTCCACCAGGGGCGAAGCGGTCTTTCCCCGAAGGGGTGAGGCCATTCTACGGGTGGAAAGCGGGTGGGAGGCCACGAGACCTCGGGAGGCCCCACAGCCTAACACTCCCCGAGAGTCTCGCCTCTGGGTTACATCACAAGGGAAGGGATGATGTCACAATGGCGTGTCACGTCACCGCAGGCACAAGGGTGGACGAGAGCGCCCAACACCATGGCATGCAGGCACCGGGTTCTGCCGGGCTTTTCTCTCCCTTGCAAATACCGGGTCCTGCACCGCGCCCTCGCCTTTAGGGGGTCCGCGCAGGCGTGTCAGCTGAGCCCGGGCGAGCCTGGGCGGGCCCGGGATGGGCGGAGCCTCCCGCTCCCACGCTAGGCTGTGCCCGCCCCCGCATCCCACACTGCCCCGCGACAGGAAGGCGGAGCCGCGGCTTCCGGAACCTCCTCCTCCACTCCTGGCGGTGGCTGTGTGGGGCTGGAGGCAGCTGAGCTTTTTAGCCGGTGATGGCCGCGGCTGTCGCTATGGAGACAGGTCAGTAGCGCTCGGAGCCGCGAGTCTCCGCGGACAGACGGGTCCCGGGCCGGGACGCCTCCTGCAGCTCCCGGGCGCCGTACAGACCTCATCTCCGCGGGGTGACAGTACGGACCCGGCGGCGCGAGGGCTCTTGTCGCGGCTGGAAAAGCTAAGGGAGTTTGGCCTTTCCAGAGGCTGATTTGTTCGCAGGCCTTTTTCCTCACTTGCTGGTCAAACACCCACCCCGTGGGCTTCCTGGCGTGGGCGAGACTAACCCGGAGGCGTTCGATTTGTTTTCTGCGTCTCAGATGAACTTGTCTAAGTTTGAAATATCGCCGCCACATTTGTGTATTTTTCTGCCACTGACGCTTCTCACATACCCACGCGCTCCCTGATCTTGCACACGTTCCGTCTCTTTTTCAGCTTGAATTCTAAACTTTCTTTTCTGATTGACATAGCATTCGCTTAGCTTTTGCTTAATTTAATCCCATTAACATTTTAACGCAATATTCGTATAGGGGAAGGCACAGTTATTATGACCACGTACCCCAGTGGTCACCGTTAAAATCTCTACATATGTCCTGCCCCTCCCCCCCCGTGTGTTCCTGTTTTCTTTGATGACTTTAAACTTTAGAGAAATAATCATTTTAATCAGGGCTTTTCTTTTCTTACCCTTGTAAAGGTTTATCCCCTCTCACGCAGTTTAAAAAAAAAACCATCACCACCTGCCCTTCATGTAGAAATGTGTATCAGCATTAGTTGGGCTTCTTTACTGCTGTTCTCTTTCTACAATATATAAAGTTACCTTTATTTTGGGTGATTTTCGTTATCTTCTCTCCTAGATGATGCTGGAAATCGACTTCGGTTTCAGTTGGAGTTGGAATTTGTGCAGTGTTTAGCTAACCCAAATTATCTTAATTGTAAGTTGTTGAGCACCTCATTGAATGAATGATTTCTGACAGATGAGTTGCAGTTCATATTAGTGTCTGCTTTTATACATTCTCAATTGAACGGAATTATTGCTACACTTATAATGGTGTATATACTGTATATAATTGAGCAAACTGGGACTTGTTTTATGAATTCAATGTGTGTTGGTGGTGGGGATGTTATGTGTGTAAATTCTTTGTTAGAAGTCACAAATCAGTGGTTCAAGGATTGGTTTGCTCTACAGATGCATTTTTTTTTTTTATGCCTTTCAGTTCTTGCCCAAAGAGGTTACTTCAAAGACAAAGCTTTTGTTAATTATCTTAAGTACTTGCTTTACTGGAAAGAACCAGAATATGCCAAGTATCTAAAGTAAGTTTAATTTTAATAGTCCTAAATATGTATATACTTTATTATACTCCAAAACACTGATTTTTAACAGACTTCGTAGTTTTACCCATTTCTCCACTTTCAGTTGCGACCACCTTACAAGACACACTTATCTCTCTAACTTGGATTATTGCAGTGATCTGCCCACTGGTTATCTTTGCTTCCACTCTTACCATTTTTCTTCACCCCCAGCCAAACAAAGCAAAATAATTCTTTATACAGAAGCCAAATTGACCTCTTAAAAATGTAAATCACGTGTTCTTTTCTTTTTTTTTCTTAAATATATTTTATTGATTTTTTCACAGAGAGGAAGGGAGAGAGATAGAGTCAGAAACATCGATGAGAGAGAAACATCGACCAGCTGCCTCCTGCACATCTCCCACTGGGGATGTGCCCGCAACCCAGGCACACGCCCTTGACCGGAATCGAACCTGGGACCCCTCAGTCCGCAGGCCGACGCTCCATCCACTGAGCCAAACCGATTTCGGCACGTGTTCCTTTCTTACTTAGAATCTTTCAATGGCTTCCCAATGCATCCAGAATAAAATTCAGTCTCTTGAGCTGAAGTTCTATATGATCTGCCTCTGTCTTATCTGTCCTTATCTTGTACTATTCACCCCATCTCACTGGTTTTCTGACCCCAAGGAACCCACATTCTATAAATGCAGGGACATAGCTATAGGCTAAAAATTTAAGAATGTAGAAAGGGGTACTTGTAAGGACGTTTTTCTGGAGGAGGTAACCTTACCAGCGTCTTAATAGCTACTGGTTTTTTAGGGCCTCCTATGTGCTGTACTGTGCCCATTTTAAAAATAAATGAACACACACACACACACACACACACACACACATATAATTTAGGTTGTGCAAAAGATGTTGTCATTTTAATGGTTACTAAATTGCAAGAAGCATATTATAATCACAAGCATTCCTTTTTGCTGGTAAAAAGTAAACTTTGAATTCACGCCTCTTTGTCTTAACTAGGCAGTCAAAAAGCAATAATGAAACTTTATTTTTTTCTAAACAAACAAAGTTTGAGAGGAAAATGTTTCAAACTTACACTTTTTATCCAAGTCACTTTTCTGATCTATGTCTAATACAGTGGTTCCCAACCTTTTTTTGGCCATGCCCCACCTAAGCATCTCTATAATCCTAATGCTGGCCCCCCCCCCCCCCCCCCATATAATTCTTACTATTCAAAAAGTGAACTCCTATGGAGGAAGCCTAAAGACCACTAAGTCTAGATAAGCTTCCACAGAAGATGGTTTCCATGAAAGAGAAAAATAAAAGAACAAAAGGACAGTTGAATACTGAGGAAGAAATCACTAAGAAATTGTTAAAAAAATAATGTGAAGTGATATGAAAAAATAGCAAATAGTTTCAAAACATATAATAGAGAACTGAAATGCATAAATATGTCACAATATATATTTACATACTGTATGTGAGGCCCCTAGAACCATAAGAAATGCAAAAAATTCACTGTTAATAACTCCATTCTTGAATTGTTCCCCTTAATCAAAGGGGCATGAGCCCCATGTTGGGAACCACTGGTCTAATAATTGATCACGAAGCTGCCTGCAGGATCCTTTGTACCCTTCCTGGCTCTTTATAAACAACCACTTATTCATTTAATAATTCACAGGAAATACTTTATTAGATCCCAACATGTATGTATGTAAATTAGAGACTCAGTGATGGACACTGAATTAGACACCACAAGTTTAATTTCACTCACCACACTGCTGAGATGGTCATCTAAACTATGGCTCGAGGTTCCCCGTGAGCACTGCAGGAGTATACTGTTTCCCAAGCGTGTCATTTCTACCGCTTGTCCAGTTTTGGCTCTATGTACTCCCTATATGATTTACTTTTTAAAAATATATATTTTTATTTATTTCAGAGAGGAATGGAGAGGGAGAGAGAGATAGAAACATCAATGATGAGAGAGAATCCTGCACAACCCCTACTGGGGACTGAGCCCACAACCTCGGTATGTGCCCTTGACCAGAATCGAACACGGGGACCCTTCAGTCCACAGGCTGATGCTCTATCCACTGAGCCAAAACTGGCTAGGGCTGATTTAGTGTTTTTTAATTTACTCATTTAAACTTTATCTCTTTTCTATTTGAGATAATTTTACTTACAAAACAGCTTGGAAAAATAGTAAAGAGCATCCCTATATATTCTTCACCCATATATTCTAAATTTTAAAATTCTTATGTAACCACAGTACAATGATCAAAATTAGAACATTAACAATATACTGTCTAACCTTATCTAATCTACAGACTTCAAATTTCACAGGCTGTCTTACTAATGTCCTATGTCTGGTACAGTATCCAGTGTAGGCTCATATGCTGCATTTTGTCATGTCTTAGTCTCCTTCGATCTGAGTTCGTCAGTCTTTTTTTTTCCTCCATGACTGTGACATAGAAGTCAATTTACCCACCACTGATGATGTTCATTTTGATCACTCGGTTGAGGTGGTAGCTGCCAGTTTTCTCTATATCAAGTTACTATTTTTTCTTTTTAATATGTTGTGAGGAAATACTTTGAAACTATGTTTCATACTTTTACCCACTAATTATCTATTGAAGATACTTGCCTCAAAGAATTGTTACTGTGGTGATTTTCTAATTCCAATTCCATCATTCTTTCTACATTTACTAGTTGGAATTCAGTTGTAAAGAACATTCCCTTGTTCCCAATTTATTCATTCATTTTTAAAAGTTACATCACTATGGACTCTTGGAATCTTAATTTTTATCTTGTGGATTACTATTATGTATGTCTTTGCTCCAATGATTCCAGCTATGGCCACTAGGAGCCCCTTCGGATGGTCTCTGGAGTACTTCTGACATAATTTTTGAGCACTTTTCTTTGGCACTACACACTATCCCAGGCTCACCTTGTGTTTTCCTTGCCTTAGCCCAGAATCAGCCATTTCTCCAAGGAACTCTGGAAAATGCTATTTAAAACCCACAAGTTGGGCACTAAACTGTGCTTGTTAGTACCACCATGTCATTGTTCCTACGCCTTGTCAGCACACAAACTGAGAACACATATCTGTGTCTGGCTCTATGTTTCTGTCTAAAAAGTCATGAGTTCATACTGCTGTTTTCAGTTCCTGCTCAAAAATAGGCTTCATTCTTGCCTTCTCCCTTTTCTCATGTTTCTTTTTATGATAGCCAGAAATTTGACTCTTTATCCACAGTACATTTACTTAGGTCTTTGCTCAGTTTTAGAGTATATATAATTTCAGAATTCCATATCCACATGGAAAACTAGAGTATAATATTTGTGCATAGTTCTTTCTGAAATTGACCCTGACTTTTTATCATTATTGATGGAAAACCAATAGTTATCAATTAAACACATTAATTACTAAAAATTAAGTGTTCCTACTCCTCACTTTGGAAACCACCAGAGTAGATTAACTTGATTTGCCCCCAAATGTTGACTCTGCTTACCAGTTATTGTGTGATCTTGGGCAAGTTACTTAATCTTTCTGATCTTAAGTTTTCTCACTTTTGAAAATTTTGCTTAATTCTCACTTTTGATCACTAGTTTCTTTGAGCAAGAAAAAAAAAGAACTATGCTACCAAAGTGTTATAAGTTAATGTTACAGAAATTGTAGCTGCAAGATCATTTGTACATGAGTAACTGAATTAGAGCTTGGAGTTATTGACTTAAATTATGCCAATCATTAATTGATAAACTTAAACCCAGGTACCCTCAGTGTTTACACATGTTAGAACTACTCCAGTACGAACACTTCCGCAAGGAGCTGGTGAATGCTCAGTGTGCGAAATTTATTGATGAGCAGCAAATTCTGCACTGGCAGCACTATTCCCGGAAGCGGATGCGCCTTCAGCAAGCCCTGGCAGAGCAGCAACAGCAAAATAACACCTCAGGAAAATGAAAAGCTGGATCCAGACCAGGCTCCTAAGACTGTATATGTTGCTTCTGTACAGTGAAGACCAAAAAAAAAGAGACTCCTCTTACCTACTTTCTTGTGCTAGCACTGAGTACCTTTGGTGTGCTATTTAATCCAACTAACTTTTCATTGTCAGTAGATTATTTCTGTTAAGCCAAAACTGTTCTTTGATTTTCCTTTGGATTTGTAAATTTTTATTAGTATTTAACACACACAACTAAGGACAGAAACATTTGGTGCTTTAGACCAGTTTAAGGAGGCAGTGAGGATGGGGCAGGGGGAGGGCCGCCAAACATCCTGAACTCAGTCAGGCTCTGTTCCTGCTGTACAGTGGGGGCTGGGGCAAGTCCATCTCCTGGAACCTTACTGTCCCTCAGGTCAGCTACCCCACCCTTCTTATCTACATAGTAGTCATTGACTATTCCTTATCCACATACATAAGGAATAGAGTCAATGACCTCTTTAAATCCCAGAGCAGGAACGGCATAAGGTTTTTTACATTCTGCAGGAGAAGAGGACATACCTGTCTCACTACTTGCTTTGCAAAGAGCTTTAATGGAAGAATCATTGCTATGTCGCTGACCTAGTGATGGCAGGGAGATTGATAGTTAACTAATTGGACTCTTGACCTTAGACTAGAACAAAGATGAGGAATTTCAAATACTTGTGCTCATTTGGCAAAGCTAACGTTTATTTGGCAGACACCACAAACCAGGCACCGTGTTAGTGCTTAGCTGCATTTTCATGTCAGTCTTAGAACAATCTTTGTTCAAAAGGGGGAGACTGAGGCTTAGACAGTTTAAGTAACTTGCCTATGGTTACACTGCTAGTAAGTGGTAATCAGAGTGTGACTGACTCAGGTGGAATCCTTCCTCCCGCTTGGCTGTATCGGCTCTAGCCTCTGCTCCCTGCCTCATCCCAAGTAGTGAGGTACGTTCAGACTGTGAAACAAAACTGCCTGTATGAAGTGGGGCTGGATTAGATGTGCTGTGCTGTGGTTAGCTTAAGTTCTGCATTCTAAAGCCCAAAAGGCGTTTTAGGAACAATAGTTCTTTGTAAATTCATGGAATTTAAATTAAAAGATCCTAAAATTCATTCAGAGATTTGGAAGCAAATTCACTATTAGGGGCTTTCAGATATTCCTATTATCTCCAATAACACATTCCTTTGTGCTATTACTACCACTCCTGAAGACTTATTTTACCTATATCTTAAAGATATCCATATATTACAAACAAACAGGGTTCATGAGCATTTTTATAGCACTCCAATGTTTAGACATGCCATTTTTAAAAATCATCATTTATTTATGCCTAACATGAATTCAAAGCAAGCATGCAATTTCTTTAATACTAGAATAAATCAGGAAATCAAGACACAACTGTCATAATCAAATCTTAATCTTCAGTGAACAACATCTCCACGAGGTTGGCCTGAAGACATTCAGATTCTACCAGTTTTTGAGGCTGTAAGAGAAGAACAGTCAAATCGTAACCCACAGCTATAAAAATGTTATTAGGAGGGGATAGAGTTGTTCAGCCTTGAATGACACAAATATTTAAACAGAAAGTACGCCATTCAGAAACTATTAACTAGTTGTAACAAGTTTTATGAAACACTTAAGATATTTGCTCTAAGTTCAGTCATTAAAATACTTGGCTCAAAACTTAGACTAAAACAGGAGACAGCAAGTCCAGTGCCACCCCCTTGCCCTCTATTTTTTAGTTTAGAATCCCTGGGCTATGACTAGAAGTTCCTTTTCAACCAGAATTATGGGTTAACTGGCAAGCAGCCATTGATGCCAGTGTTTAAGAAACCATGTGTAAATCAACTTTCTTGAGCAGTGCTTATAGAATTTTAAATTAATAACTTTTAAAAAGCATAAAAAGATGTAATACTTAGATATTTACATTACTAACAGTTTATTGGGATTGTCCATAGGGGATGGACAAATGCACTCTGAACAGCACTGTGATGTTTGCATGAAATGTCAAGACCTCTCCATATCTGAATCCAGAACGGGTTAAAAGAGTTGTGACAGGGTGAACTGTAGCCCCAATATAGTTGAAAAAAGATACTCACTGTTCCATATTTAAGGAGTGTAGGCACTGCAGTTATTTTCAAGTTTGTTTTGAAGTCATTATTTGGATCTTTCCAACTATTTTGAAAAGAAAAAGTGATCAAAACATTTTACTATGTTTCTTATATTTTGTTTAATATTTGATATATTCCTACATTTAGTTTTTTAGTAATCACTTTGTTGTGAACATTTTAAAAACCTTAAGAACTATGACTTACCTATTCCCCTGTGTAAGTTTCCTTTAAAGTGTGATTAAGATATGTATGTAAAGACAATTAAGTTCTGAACTAACACCAGACTAAATTTATTGAATTATCCTTCTAATACAAGCGGCTGAACATTCAGAATTTTGATCTGTATTTATATCTTCGAATTGCTTGACTCATCCACTGTACCTTAGACATAGAACCTGAGTCCAGGCCCTTCCCACCTGTTTGGCAGAGTGCAGTGCATGTCTGGGGGAGAGAGTATATATTGCCACTTACTAAGGTTTTTCTCCTACTTGGCAGTAGATGAACACACATTCTTCACTAATATGCTTCAGCCCTTCTCGTACGACTGGTTCAGCTTAAAAAAAAAAAGTTGATATAAAATAATCACATCAACTCTACAACCAGGCCCTGATAAACAGCATCCCTCTCCCCTCCCCTCATGTTGCTAACAACTCAGACCTAACCTGCAGTTAACTGAGGTTAACAGAAGGCAGGTGTTCTCTGATTTGAAAGGCACTTTAAGGGTAACTACGTCCTGGTCCCGACACCCAGAAGAATGAAAGGCATATTTGCTGACCTATGCAAAGGACATCAACTCCCGTCCTCACTAAGACGCTAATCATACTGAGGAAGTGAAAAATTGTAAAGGACTAGATGTCAAGATGATAGGGGTCGAATGGTAGAAGGCACTCTTGGGGCGGGGGTGCACTTAACAGGAGAGAAGGGAACAAGGTGGGACAAGGAGGCAAAATGCCAGCTTAGAAAGCCCTGCGGATCTCCAGGAGTAAGACTCCTTCCTCTGCCATGAACTCCGCTCTCCGGCCAGAACCTCGGCCTTGCCTTCCTCCACTCCCTTTGGGCAGCAGCCCAGAACCCCGGCCTCACCCAGCACGCAGTCGGGGCACCAGCTTTTCCCTTCGGCGTCCTTAGAACCGGTAAAGTAGGCGAAAATGGTCTTGCCTTTGTGCTGCTCCACAGCCCGGGTGAAGTCCTCGAAGCCGGACACACTCACCTCCTCGTAAAGTGCCATGGGGAACGCGCTCCGGGAACCGAGGATAGTCGGGGAAGGCTTCGGGTGGTACTGCCCAGAGGCGGGGCCCACGTGGGGCGGGGCGAACCTGCTTCCGGGTGGGCTGAGCACCAGGTGACTGCAGGAGCCCAAAAGCTTGGGGAGATGGGGGGCTACGGGGGCCTCTGAGGGCCATAACTCATCCGTACCGCCTTTCTGCTCTCGCTTCTCCGACCTTCCCGTTCTGGCTCCATTCCGAAACCCAAGCTTCTTTCCTAATTTGGTCTCGGCCCCAGCCCCATAGACAATGGCTGCAAAACCTGCTGCCGCGCAGCCCTGGAACCCTTACGTGGCTCTCGAGCTCTAACGGCTCCCAAGCCACCCTGCGCCTGTTGCCATGGCGACCGGGCGAGCGGCCGGAAACCAGGCCTAATTGAGGTCCCCCCCCGCCTGCTTCCCAGTAGCCGTGCCTCGCCGCCTCAGGCCGGGTGGGCACCCGCGGTGTTGGGGGGTCCTGGGGAGCTGCGTTAGGAATCATGGACCCGGGGGAGAGGAGAGCTTGGCCCAGGGCAGATACTGCTGCTCGTCGCCCCTTTTAACTATTTTCCTGCCTAGGCTTTAGGGTGGGGCCAGGACTGAAGGGAGGGCGAGTGGGGGCGCGGGGGTGGGGGGCTGGGAGGAAGTCAGGCTGCGCGGTTGGAGCTGGTGTGAGTGCGAGTGTGGAGCAGCCCGGGGGCCAGGTGCCCTGGGCCTGCGTGGGGAGGGTGATGGGAGTTGCCCTCGAGCCCTGAGCCGGGCGCCCGGCCGGGCTGCGCAGGGGCGAGCGAGCACTGAGATGCCCGGCCGCTGTGTGGGGCCCAGCAGGTCCGGGCGCGGAGCCCGGCGGCCCGGGGGGAGGAAATGGACGGGCGCGTCCCGAGGCCGAGGAGGGAGGCGCCGGGCGAGGTCCTCGGGGTGGGGGACACGCTGTGTGAGTGCAGAGAAGCCGCCGGGCTGTCGGCAGCCGCGGGGGGGAAGACGAGCGGCGGAGACCGCCGAGGGCCCCGGGGCGAGCGAGGCTTCGGGGACGCCGGTCACTGCAGGCTCCATGGAGGCTGCGAAGGCCCCCGGGGCTGTGCTGGTGAACGGGGCCGCGGGGGAGCCCCAGCTGGTGGGGCCTGCGGGGTCGGTGTGGGTGACTGGCACCGGCGACGAGGAGCAGGCCGTGTGCAGGAGCCCGCGGGGCGGGGAGCGGAAAGGCCGCCCGGGGTCCATGGGGCACGAGAGCATCCTGGAGCTGTGGCTGAAGGTGCAGGCCATGAGGGCAGCCTCAGGGGGTGGGGAAGGGAGCCGAGTCGAGCTCCACCCCGTACCTGCAGGAGAAGGACCGGTGGAAAGGGGTGTGCCTGGCCGAGCTTCGTGGGTAGAGACCAGCCGCCGAGGTCTCACGGGGCCGTGGGTGGAAGGGCAGGTTAGGGCCGCGCCCCAGGCCGCAGGAGCACCTGCAGCTGCTGGCCCAGGGGCGGGATGTGAGCGGCCCTCGGGCTGGCGGGGCCTGGGCCAGGCGGTGAGCTTGCCTCCTGAGGGTGTGCCTGGGGCTGTGGCCACAAGTTCTGGGATTGCCCCAACCCTGCTGGGGAGAAGACCAGCTCCGGGGGTGCCTGGGACTGTGGAGGAGATATGCTACGAGGTTGCCCCAGGCCCGTGGGGAAGAGGACCGGTTATGGGGGTGCCTGGGGCCACGGGGGTGGCATGAGGCTGTGGAGGTACCCAGAGCTGTGGAGGGAGAGGTAGGCTGTGGGGGTGCTCCAGCTCTGGTGCAGGAGGCAGTCTATGGGGACACCTTGTGGGGGAGGGGCCAGGCTGTGGAGGTACCCAGAGCTGCAGAGGAAATGCCCTCTGTGGGTGCCCCAGGCATGTGGCAGAGGGGAGGAGCCCTGGAGGAGGTAGGCCCTGGGGGTGTCCCTGACCTGTGGGTCTCCAGGCAGCCTGTAGGGGTGCCTTGTGCTGTGGAAGAGGAAGCTAGATGCGGCGGCGACCCAGGGTTCAGGGAGAGGGGACAGGCTGTGTGGGCAGAGACGGGCTCTGCAGGTGACCCAGGGCCATGGGAAGTAGCCCAGACCTCGGAGGTGTCTGGTCCCGAGGAGCAGGAGGCAGGCCCCGGGGGTGCACCCGGCCTCTGGCGGGTAGGACAGGCCATGGGCGCGCCTCGGGCTTTGGGGCAGGAGGCAGGCGGCGGGAGTGTGCCCGGTCTGTGGGGACCAGCCCAGCCTGTGGGGGTGTCCCAGGCTGGGGTGGTGCCAGGAGCCATAGGAGAGCAGACACATTACGGTGGCATCCCAGGCCTGTGGGCCAGGCAGCAGGCTCTGAGGGTGCCCCTGGCTGAGGCAGTGCCAGGGGTGGTTGGGGAGCAGACGTGCTGTGAGGATGTCCTGAGTCTGTGGGAGAGGAGGCAGGCGGTGGGGGAGCAGGAGGCTCTGGTGCCAACAGCGTTAGGGGTCCCTGGGTCCGTGGACCAGGAGGCTGGCTACAGGGATGTTGCCTGTCTGTGCAGGAGGAGACAGGCCGTGGGCGTGTCTGAGGCAGTGCCCGAGGCATCAGGCATGGCCAAGCACAGGTGCGCCCCCGCGGGGGTCCCCGCAGCTGTGGGTGCGCCTGGCTCTGGGAGGGTGCCTGCTGCTGTGTGGGTGTCGGGCCCTGCGTGTCCGGAAGTCAGCTCTAGAGGGGTCTCGAACCCGTGGGAAAGCGTTCCCACTACCGGAATGCCCCTGGCTGCTGGGGTCCCTGTGGCTTCTGAGGAGCTGGTGGCTGTGAAAGAGAATGCGGGGTCTGCGGCTTTCCCAAGGTTATGGGGAAGGAGGCCAGTGCCCGGGCTTCCGGTGACTGACAAGGTTGCTGTAGCTCCCGAGGTACCTGGGCTTGTCGGGGAAGAGAACGGCTCTGGGGGTGTCCCCAGATCTTGGGGAAGGAGGCAGAGTGCCAGGGTTCCTGTGTCCGTGGAGGTGCCCGCTGCTCCCCGGGTGCCTTGTCCTCTGGGGGTGGAGACCGGCTCTGGGGGTTTCTCACACTTGCCAGGGAGGAGACAGACTGCGGGGGCACCTGTGCCTGTGGGGTTGCCTGGGCCTGTAGAGGAGGAGACACTCTCTGGGGATCTCTTGGGCTCATCGGGAAGAAGACAGATGGCTGAGATGCCCGTGGCTGCCAGAGTCGCCATGGCTGTGGGAGTGCCCACAGCTGCTGGCGCTCCTGGGCTGGTGGTGGGTGACACTAGTGCTGGGGATGTCGCTGGTGCGTGGGGAAGGAGACTGGCGACCGAGGGGCCCACCACCGCCCGGGCTTCGGGACCTGTGGGCAGGGAGACGGGCTCTGAAGGTGGGCCAGGCCTGTGGCAGAGACCCACTACAATAGTCCCCGAGGCTGTGAGGGTACCTCTGTCTTTGGGGGTGCTTGCAGGTGTAGGAGTTCCCATGGCGGGGCACGTGCCTGCTGCGGTGTGGGTGTCTGGGTCTACAGGAGAAGAAACCACTGCTGCTGGCTCAGGCCTCACCGTGGTGACGAGACAGTCTGCAAGGGGGCCGGGGGCTTCAGGGGCAGAGACGGGAGGTGGGAGTATCCTGGGGCTGGCAGGGAGGAGCCAGGCAGCGGGGGTGTCTTACACCCATGGGCGTGGGACCAGGTCCTGGAGCTGCCCAGGGTCTGTGGGGGAAGGAACTGACTGGGAGAATGTGCCAGGAGTGTCAGGGACAGGAGCGACTGGGGGCGTGAATGAAGCTGTGGCAGTGTCCTCAGTTTCAAGGGAGGAAATGGGCATTGGCCGTTTCAGAGGTCACCCACAGCGGAGAGGGAGCAGACAGGCTGGAGGAGTGTCTGGAATGAGAGTGAGGGGGGACACTTTGGGAGAAAATTGTGTGGGGGAGGACAGATGGAGGGGGGCATTCCTGTAGTAAGAGTAGGGCACAAGTTGAGGGGTCCTGGGACTCTGGGAGGGAACACTGTTGGGGAGATTTGTCCTGGGTTGTGGATGAAGGCACAGGATGTAGAGGTGTCTCAGGATGGGGGAGGGGGGATATTGTGTGGAGAAGTCCCACGGTATGTGGGGTAACGAATTGGGAGGTTTCCTGGAGCAATTGGAAAGGGACAGATTGCAAGGAGAAAGGTGTCCCAGGACTTTGTACAGGGGAACAGTTTGTGTGTGTGTGTGTGTGTGTGGCATCACTCGGGGTATCGGGGAACTGTGGACATCACCTAGTTTTTTCCTGTAGAGAAAGGATCATTAGGCCTTATGCAGCCCGGGGAAAGGTGTTGACCACATAAAAGCTGCAGTCACCCTGGCCCCCAGTTCTTCAGACTCCTCCATTGTGCGGCTCCAGCCCCTGAACTGTGGTGATTCCAAGCCAGCTGGGATTGCCTTGCCTTTGTACCTCCTCCCATCTTCGTTTTTATCTTGTCTCTACAGCCTTAGAAATAAGGAATCTTGGACAGCTGCCTTTATGTTCCTTCAGATGTATCTGTCTTTAAGCAAATCCAGTCTACAGATGTTGGGTTTATTTAGAAGCTTAAATTAGGGATTTTTTTTTTAAACCTGCATTTCCCAGTTGATTTACCATGGGATTCTCTGAGAGAACAAATTCTCCATTTAACACGAGTCAGTTCATGGAAAATCAGCTTAATTCAACAAATGAGTTAAATTGTCTACTATGCTCAAAGCACTGTATTGTGGGAAATATCAGAGAAGAGCAAGACAAGGCCCTTACCCTCAAGGAACCTTGTCTAGCTGGGAAGATGAGACATATACCTGTGAAATAGGTAAATAACAACGTGAGACAAGTGTGTAACAAGCACGTGACGCGTGCAGGGATAATGCCGTGTCTAAGGAGGCCTTCAGAATAGGCAGAGGCAGTGATAATGAGTAGAGCCCATAACAGCTTAACACTTTCATATCTTTTATCTCTGCTGTGTGTGCATAGAGGGGGGATGTGGGGAAATGGAAGGTGTGGAGAGGTCATTCAGTGGTTAATGGCGGATCCTGGCATAAATCTAGATATTCTGACCCTGAGGTTTACTTAGAGTCGTTCAGTTGGGTCCTTTTGAGCCACCTCATAGAGCAAGCGGGACTACTTTCTGACTAGTGGTTGGGATTTATTAATGTAGAACATGTGTCCATAAAATGCCCTGCTGGGAAGTGCTTGTTGACCATAGCGGAGCCCTGTTTGTAGTAATATCTTACTAGAGACCCTTGAGATTTGAAATTTGGAATGAAAGGGGCTTAATAGATTGTCATTCAAGTAGTGTCTCCCTATTCTCTTGGGAAGTCTAATTTCAATGCTTTTGTAAATGGAAGTAGCTATCATATACCTATCCTCATGTGTCATTGGCTCTCTAGTATGAGGTTGCTATGGGCTACTAGAACATTGTTATAAGAGCATGATGTTGTGTTTCACTTATTCTTTCCCTTTGAAGACTCTTGGTCTGAAAGTAGCTTTCTTTTATTTTAGGCAATGGTTTGGGGAAGAACTGTTGGCTGATAACTAGGCTTTCACAATTGTTCTGCACTATCTGACATGATGGGACCAGGCAGACCAGCTTCAACTTGTGTTAATCACGCGTCTAGTGTCCAACTAGATGGGAGGAGTGACCCCTGGAGACTTCAGACCCAGGTAGTTGTGGTTTTCTTCCCCCTTCATATTTTTATTATGAAACATTTCAAGCAGAAAAGCTGAAAGTAAGGGCAAGAACACCTTTTTAATCCTTCTAGCTTCAACAGTTGTAACAATTTGTCCTACCTGTTTTTCTGTCTCACCATTTCTAAAATGGTTGCAGAACCACTTCAGAGTAAGTTGCAGATACGACATTTTGCTTCTAAATATTTTAGAATACTGATCCTAAAAATAAACTCTTCTACTTAACCATGATACCATTATCAAACCTAAGAAATTGACAAAAAAATTTCCTAAAATTACCTAATAACCAGTCTTTATTGAACTTCACCTAGTTGTACCCAAAATGTTTTTACTTCCAACGTTGTGTTACAAAAATCTTCAAATATACAGCAAAGTTGAATTTCACAGTGAACATCAAGATTCTATTACTATTTCACTGTACTTTTCAATTGCATATCTTTCCTTCAGTCCATTCCTCTAGGATCCATTCATTAACCCAACTTATTGTTTGACATGTCAAAGTAAATTTCAGACACCGGTACCCTAACTAATTCAGCATGCATATCATACTTAGTACTATAATTCATTCTTCACCGTTTTTTCTTTTCATGTAAATTTTACATCTGAAATGAATATATTCATTCACATTTGCTGAGTTTGACAGATGTGTACACCAGTGTGGCCCATGCCTCTTTCAAGATACGGATCATGTCCACTACCCAGAGGGTTCTCTTATGCCCCTTCCTGGTCAGTCCCGCCCTTCCCTCCAGAGGCAACCACTATGCAGATTTTTTTCCACCACAGTTTGTTTGGTCAGTTTTAGAACTTCATATAAAGGGAATCCTATGCTATGCACTCTTGTGGAAGAATTTTTTTCACTGGGTGCAATGTATTGAAGATTCATCTATGTGTTGCATGTGTCAGTTTGTTCCTTTTTAATACTGAGTATTCCATGTCCTAACCGGTTTGGCTCAGTGGGTAGAGCATCGGCCTGCGGACTGAAGAGTCCCAGGTTCGATTCCGGTCAAGGGCATGTACCTTGGTTGCGGGCACATCCCCAGTAGGGGGTGTGCAGGAGGCAGCTGATCGATGTTTCTCACTCATTGATGTTTCTAACTATTCCTCTCACTTCCTCTCTGTAAAAAATCAATAAAATATATTTTTAAAAAAATACTGAGTATTCCAGAGCAGGAGTGTGCCAGTTTGTTTATCCAGTCTGCAACTGGTGGTACGTGATGGATTCAGGGTGTAAGAGAGCAGATGATTCTATTATTACAAAATAAAAATACCTCCTAGCACTAATAAATGTGTAAAATTTTAGAAACTTGGTGTGGACATATACCAACTATACAACATATTATTTTTCTAATGATTGCTTACTTTTATTTTTTTTTAAGAACCAGCTGCAGTTTAATAAGAATGTTCCTACACATTCAAGCAACTTGGCAATCCGGTATTCTTACCCACATGCAATTAAAATAGAAAAACTGAAGCACTCGCACACTGAGTCGGACCACTATAAAGATTTGGATTTTGCAGATGGTCCTGATCTAAGCAGTTCTGTTTCATTTTCTGTTGTATCAGAAGAGAGACTTAGCTATGCTGTCCACCTTGCCAAAAGAGATATGAAACGAAGACACTTTGAAGAACATGTAAAAAAACATCATCTCACAAGTCAATCCCAAATCTCTCCGAAATGTGGATGCACCAGGCATAAAAAATCTGATCTTGGGATGGAAAGGAAGGAAATGAAGAATCAAGAAGCTTTTCATTGCAGCCACCAGCCATCCAAAGTAGAAATTTCCAGCTCAGGTGCCAAAGTATACGTATACACATCTCATGCAGGACAGTCAGGTTTGACCATGCCAAATTCGCCACCCACCCATGACCCAGGACTGCGGCCTCATGGCAGGACAGGTGACCACAAAAGCCTATGTGAACACAGAAGGCTGCTTGAAGTTCAGCGACTCCAGAAAATATTGAGCAATTGTATCCATAAAATCGAAGAAGTAACCAAAGGTGAGGAAAATTGGTGAGGGTGGAATAGTTCATACATGTTCATTCTTTTGGGACCCCCACCCCCATCAAACTCCATTCCCTCCTCCTGTCACTGGAGCAAGCACTCATGACCAGACAGGTGGACTTTGAGTTTGACCAGTGTCTTTTTTCTGAAGAGTTTTTCCTGCCCTCGTCCCTCCCTCCAGCAGAGGCAGGTGACACAGCTCCTTTCCTGAAGCTGCACTTGGTCATCAACTGACCAAGGGCCCAGCCTAGGGGTTAGGGTACCTGTTGTCAGAACCTGTGCGTGCTCCCAGTGGGTCCACAGTACACGGGAGCAAAGAATTTTCAGTAACCACCAGAGGCTCACCTTGATGACAGTGACTGGCACCCTGCCTTGGTCTGGCACCCCCGCTCACCTGCTCCACCATCCCGCCATGGCCGATGCCCACCATGTTCTGTGCACGCCCCCAGGTGGTCAGCACACATCATAGCGACTGGTTGTTTGGTTGTTCGGTTGTTCTGCCATTTGGTCTATTTGCATATTAGGGTTTTATATATATATAGATGTCACCCAAATAAATTCAATAAAAAAGAAAAAAAAGAGAATCATCTGTAAGAGGAACAGTTAAAAACTGTGCCCGAGCCAGTTACCATTGACATCTGTATATATAAAAGCCTAACTGATGGGCCGACTGACCAGTAGCTATGATGGCCACTGACCACCAGAGGGCAGACGCTCAATGCAGGAGCTGCCGAGCGACAGCAACTTTGCAGAGTGCCCAGTCGCACTCCGGGACCCCTCAGGGGATATCGGACTGCTGGTTTCAGCTCAATCCCTGCAGGCCAGGCCGAGGGTTCCCACCTGCCGGAGGAACCCCACTCCACAGACGCCGCCCGAGGTGCGGCTGGCCGGGGAGGGACTGTGGGAGGTGGCTCCAGGGTGTGTCTGGCCCGTCTCACCTAGTCCTGCCCCACCGGCCACCTTCTAATTTCCTTTCAGTGTGCACGAATCCATGCACTGGGCCTCTAGTATATGAACCCAGTTTCTCCACACTGTGCAGCCCAACAGAGAGAAACAGTTTGGCTTGTAAGCACAGAGACTGTATCTGTATCTACAACTCCTTGATTTCAAATTTTCAAGTTCTTCAAAAGTACTTTCACTAGTTTGTTTTTTAATGAGTAAATATGAAAAATTTGAATTGATAAAATACACTTAAGCACTGCTTTTCTCTGATGGTTTGATGGTTTTGCATAAGAATTTGTGTTGTAGACATATTTGAAAACCATTGACTGGAAAGGAATGGGTGAGTTGCACATCCCTTAATCAGTCTTCCAGAAACACTTTCTTTGAACTAACCTTTTGAAAGTGTGGAACACAGTGTATGCGAGGCTGTGCTTCCTAACAAATATGTGAAGGCTTCGGACAGTCCTGTAATCTTCATATGTTGGAGAAAGAAAGAAATCTTGCAAAACCTAAAAATGGGCCAGTCAAGAGTTTTTGAAAAAGTAGAAAGCATTATAGATTTTGGCTCAATATAAAGAATTTTAAAATAGTAAAAGGTACCTCACAGTGGAGTAGGCTGTCCAGTGGAGCTTGGTGTGGACGTATACCACCTGCTTAGAGGGGAGCTTGACCTTGGTAATGTCATCATGGCCCTTCCATCTCTGTCGGTACATAGGCCCCTTATTCCTGACTTCTTGACTGATGGAAAATGACATTTGCTGTTACTACAGCTTCATTTTTCTTCTTAAAATAGAGATCTTCAACTTTATTATCTCTGAGTAATTGAAATTTTTTAAAGTTTTTATGTTTGGTTTGTAATCCACTTTGCGGGGGTGGGATATTTTCAGATAAAACGGAAGAAGCCTTGGATCCAGATGAAGAACGGCGCATCCGGGTCAGGAGGCAGGAGCAGGCTGTGCGCTCCGCCCGGACGCTCTACGTCCTCCAGCAGCAGGTGAGGGCGGGAGGAGTGGGACCTTCAGCCTGTGTTACCTCCTCAGAGAGTTCGTTTCCCTTTCGTCTCAGGAATATTAGCACCTCAGTATCCTCCATGGATTCTAATGCGTTTGTGAGGCTAAATTTCCTGAACACAGGGACAAATAACCCGTCTTCTCTTTGCCACCTCCCTTTATGTGTATTATGTGTAAATAGCCAAACTCCTTAAGTAGTGGTTTTTGACTTTTTGGTGTCATAGACTCTTGAGAATCTACTAAAAGCCATGGGTCTTTTCCCCAGAAAAAATGCTTGTACAGCACATACATGATGAAGTCAAGGGGATTAGTTACCCCGAAACCCTTTGTCTTTAGTTATGAATCCTAATCCCATCTGTCTCATGTTTATTATACAGTGGGGCCTTGACTTAAGAGTGTCCAGACTAACGAGTTTTTTGAGATACCAGCTGTCTCTCGGCCGATTTTTTGCTTTGAGTTGACAGAGTAATTTGAGTTAACGAGCTCGGTCTCGGAACGAATTAAACTCGTAAGTCAAGGCCCCATTATATACTAGACTAGCAGCTTAGTAAGTAGTAAATACTTTGATCATCTTTATTGAGTAGTAAAGAATGAAGACTATGTTAAATATCTTGCAGGACACATTTAATGGCTGATAAATGGGCATTTTTCTTGCTTATGGGTAGATTTTTAAAAATGTGTGTTTTAACTTTAAGGCCTTACTCATTAATAAGTCTTTAACTCATTTCTGGTCACTTAAGTCACATGTTGGCCTTATTGCTTGAACCAAAACCTGGACCTTTTTATTTAAAAGAAAATGTGTGAGTTAGAGTTTGTTCTGTATTCCTTTTGGGCTCTATTTTGGTCCTTACTCTATATTGCTACCATAGAGATTGTTTTAAAACATGAATGCTACCTGTCAGACCTCTGCTGTACAGACTCCCAGGGCTCTGTAACAGGACCCACTGAAGACCGTGACCTGGCCTCCTACCTTTCAGAGTCACCTGCCCCTTCCCTCCTTCCTGTTTAGTTCCTTTTACACTGGGGACCCAGGGGTGGAAAACCAGTTATCTATTTTGGGGGTACATGAATGAAGAGCCTTGTCTCATTTTCAAGTGACTTGAAATAATAATGGTTATATTTGGACAAGACAAGCTGTTTCCTTTTCTATAAAAAAAAGATCAGTGGAAAGGTACCAAGTTTTCATGTTTTTCCCCCTTTACAAAACAGGTTAGAGAAATCCAAGAAGAATTGGATAAATTGAGTCCACATAATATTAAACACACTAAGAAGGTATGATGCAACTTAATTATGATTGATACTTATTATTTCTAAATTGGATTTCCAGTGTTTTGTTAGTATCATGTGTGTTCTCTGTATAATACCATTTTCAGTGCTTGTAGTAACCTGTTCATGAAATATTCTGAATTTGTGGTTGCCTTCTAAGGAACAGTTTTTGAAAATAGATTGCTGTTGTTGCTGCTGCTGTAAGAAATGAAGAATAGGGAGGAAAAGACTTTGTCATTAGAAATCTGTAAACGTTACAATTCCCTTTACTATGAAAAAGTTTTCACCTTAGAAATAGTTTAATATAGAAAGAAGGTAGACTGTAAATATTCCTAAGGGTGGGGTTAATGTCAGGAAGTTCTGAATATGGAAATAACTTCTCATATTTCACTTATTGCCAGTCATGGGCAATGTCCAGGCTGGCATCTGCCTACCGAGGAGCCGTCCAGGCCTTACAGATGTTTGTCACGCAGTTTACTGACCGAGGGGAGCACCCAGTTCCTGCTCAGTACAGGGAACTGGGCAGTCTCATCCGCCAGCTTTCGCTCTGTTCTGCCAAGGTGGATGCTGATTCTTCCGTTTCTGATGTGGTGATAGATATCCTGCAACAAATTGAGGTATGAAATTGACTTATTGTTGTTAAAAAATGCATTGTTTCTTGGTTTGTTTGTTTTTTAATCTTCACCCAAGGATATGTTGTGGTTTTTTTTTTTTTCATTTTTATTTTTTTTCCCTTTATTGATGAAGATATTACAAATGTGTCCTTATCCCCCTCAATGTCCCCCCCAATCCTGCCCTCACCCTCACCCCCTGTTGTCCACATCCATCACTTATGCTTAAGCCAAGGATATGTTTTTATAGAGAGGAGGGGGGAAAGGAGCAAAGAGAGAGAGAGAGAGAAAGAGAAACATCTATGTGAGAAAGGAACAGCCATAGGTTACCTCCCATATGTGCTCTGACCGGGAATTGAACCCAACCCACAACCTTTCGGTGTATGAGATGATGCAAAAGTACGTTTTTTTCTAAGCAGGGAAATAATGTTTGCCATCTCCAAGTTTCGTTGAGGTTTATGCAGAATACCAGACAAAGCTGCTACAACTAGTAAATTAAAGTTTTACTGAGGGCAGTAAAAGGACTTCATTTTTTTTAAAACTAGAAATAGGAACTTTTTCTTTTCTTTTTAAAATATATTGTTACTGATTTCACAATTAAGGGAGGGGGAGAGAGAGAAAGAAACGCCAATGATAAGAGAGAATCATTGATAGGCTGCCTCCTGCACATTTCTACTGGGGATTGAGCCTGCAACCTAGGCATGTGCCCTTGACCAGAATCGAACTCAGGACCCGTCAGTCCGCAGGCTGACACTCTATCCACTGAGAAAAACCAGCTAGGCTGGGCTTCATTTTTATTTTATTGTTTTTATAGTCTAGTCCAGCAGTCGCCAACCTTTCAGACCTCACGGACCACCAGTGGTTGGCAGACCACTGGTTGGCGACTGCTGGTCTAGTCTATTATATTGTATTTCACTTATTTGAGAATTGGTGATTTGAATCTAGAACATATAAAAACCCTTAACCAGGTCCATTAATTAAAAAGAATTTTCCATTTCCTGGCTCTGCCATTTAATAAAGAACTTATTAGCATAGAAAAGGAAAACAGTAAAGCAATCTTAAATTGGTGCTTTAATTAGAATATTAGCATGTACTCTAGAGAGATTTGTGGGAAAAGACGTTTTAAGATACATGGAAGCAGAGCCTCAAGTCTTGTGATATGGCTAGAAACTTCGGGAAATCACAGTTGGCATGTACTAGTAAGGAATGAATAGTGTTCTTTCTTCTTACTGGTCACAGAGACGACAAGGACAACATGGCCTTATATCTTGATAGCTCTCCAAAGTCCACAGAGTGCTACCACATAATTTTGCCATTTTATCTTTACTGCAGTGCTGTGATTTGCAGTATGTCTTATTTTACAGATAAAGTTTTTATAAAAGCTGAGGTTAGATAGATGACATAATTACTTCCCTTGAGAGCTGGGAATCAAATTCCTATCTTCTGATTTCATGCCACTGTTATTTCCACTACACCACATATTTTCATCTACAAATCAAAGGACGACCTGTCTGTCAGTGTGACACAGTGAGCTGTGGGCTGTAGAGGGGAGCCTCGTGGGCTAATGGCAGACCTGTGTCACCATTAACTAGCGTGGCAGTCTTTAAGGCTCCTTTTACTTTTACAAGTCCCTTATCCAGCATATGTTTGTGAACGCATTGGTGATGTTTGGGTAGTTAGAACTCTCTATCAAGAAGGTTAGTGTCCAATGCGGACCTTCAGACAGTATATCAAATCATGTGATGTTTTTAAAACTTACCCATAAGAAACATTTATTGGTCACAATTATTTCATTTAGAGAATAGATCTTTATAACCCTAGAAAAAATCTCAAGAGTTTATCTAGTCACTTTCCCAAATTTTGAGCAAGAGTGCCTTAACATAATGTTTCTTAAACACAATGTTTATCTCTCCCACGTTTGAAAGTATTCCATAGTGCACGCAGTTTATTCTTGTTGATGTGCCATCTACAGCTTACCTTGTCATTGCCTTACTGTCATCTGAACTAAACCTCCCTGACTACTTCAATTGTCTTTAATGTGTATTGGCCAGATGGACACCAGGCCCTTACTGCCTGGTCATGAGTGAGGGAGTACTTTGTTTTAGGAGGTGCCTCTGTTAGAAAGGGGGACACAGATCTACCATTGTGGTAATGAGTGACCAGAGCCACTGGACACATAGAGTTTCCTTTAGTTTATGAAAATGTATATGAAGTGTTTGCCTACTTAAAATTATTTGAGTTTATGAGGTTTTTATTGAGAATTAAAATGCTTTAAAAGCATGGAGGTTTATATTCTGAAAACTATGGTTAGTATTTAAAATGGTGATGCTTAATTTTAGGACTTGAATGCCTTTAATAGTATTCATATACCCCTGGCCAGTTGCTCAGTGGTTAGAGTGTTGACCTGCACACCAAAGGGTCACAGGTTCGATTCCTGGTTAAGGGCAGATACCTGGGTTGCAGGTTCGATCCCCTCCTTGGTTGGGTTGCGTGTGGGAGGCAACCAATCGATGTGTCACTCTCACTCTCTCCTTCTCTTCCCTCTCTTCTTCCCTCCCTTTCACTCTCTCTAAAAATCAATGGAAAAAATATCATCAGGTAAGGATTAACAACAAAATAAGTACTCATATTCTCTATTTTTTTTTGCTATGGTTTTAGTGAGCTTCGCATGTAAAAGAACATGCAGAATTGCTTTTATTAACTTGATGTCCTAAATAATAAAGTTTTAAAATTAAGTTGAACAGTATTTTCTTAATCATTAGAAATAGCCATTTAATAACACATTTCTCTGGAGTCTTCATTTTCAATCTTGTGGTTAAAAGTCAGAATTTTTAATCACTAGGAGATAAACAAAGAGAATAATTGACTGTTTCATGGCAGGCTTTGGAATCCCTCTTGGAAAAGAAACTGTCACCAAAAAAGGTGAAGAAAAATTTTACTGAAATTAGCAGCAAATTTCCTGTTGATAGCCCACGGTCCTTAGAGAGATCGCAAAGTACATTGCCAAAGAGTGAGAGGAGACCCTTTGTAACAAAGAAGATATTTCCAAAGGAAACAAGACAACCTTCAGTGGCAAAGAAGGTTCTTGCTGGTATGTATCCTAAAGTGTTCATTGCAAGGTATTTTATTCTTTGGAATTGTCTGGACTGTAACATTTGCTACACTGAGGGGAAAGTTAGGATTTAAAACCTAGTCCTCAATAGGTATACTTGAACTAGGCTGGAGACTGGAATATTCTTCCATAGGGGACCATGGAAAAGTAGAATTCCCTTTTCCTACATATAGCATTTGGGCTACCCAAAGTAAATTCCACAGAGCTGGAAGTTAGAGCCCTGCTTTAAATTTTCATTTTAACGATGATAGATAGATAGATAGATAGATAGATAGATAGATGATAGATAGATGGATTCATATACACATGCACATTGGATATATATGTATCTTTTTATATACATACTAGAGGCCCGGTGCACAAAAATTTGTGTACTCGGGGGGCGGGGAGAGGGGGTCCCTCAGCCCGGCCTGTGCCCTCTCACAGTCTGGGACCCCTCAGGAGATAATGACCTCCTGGCTTAGGCCTGCTCCCAGGTGGCAGAGGGAAGGCCCAATCCCTAGGTGCAGCCCCTGGTCGGGCTCAGAGCAGGGCTGATTGGGGAGTTGGGGTGCTGCCCCCTGTCATGCACAGAGCAGGGTGGATCGGGAGGTTGCGATGCCACCCCTAGTCACGCTCAGGGTACAGCTGATTGGGGGGTTGGGGCACCGCCCCCTGTCACACTCAAGGCAGGATCGATAGGGAAGTTGCGGCGCCACCCCCTGTCACGCACAGAGCAGGGCCGATCAGGGGGTTGAGGAGCTCCCCCCGTCACAGAGTAGGGCCGATAGGTGAGTTGGGGCACCGCCCCCTGTCACACACACAGCAGGGCTGATCAGGGGGTTGGGGCGCCGCCACTGTCACACTCAGGACAGGGCCAATGGGGAGGTTATGGCTCTACCCCGTCACACACAGAGCAGGGCCCGTGGGCGGGGATTGGGGCGCCGCACCTTGTCACACACAGAGCAGGGCCCGTGGGCGGGGATTGGGGCGCCGCACCTTGTCACACACAGAGCAGGGCCGATCAGGGGGTTAGGGCGCTGCACCCTGTCACACTCAGGGCAGGGCCAATCAGGGGGTTGGGGCGCCGCACCCTGTCACACACAGAGCCGCAGGGCGATCAGGGGGTTGGGGAGCTCCCCCCTATCAGGCACAGAGCAGGGCTGATCTGGGGGTTGGGGCGCCTTCCCCTGTCACGAACAGAGCAGGGTGGATAGGGAGGTTGTGGCCCCACCCCCTGTCACACACAGAGCTGCAGGGCGATCAGGGGGTTTGGGCGCTGCCCCCTGTCACGCTAATCCCGGTGCCGGGAGGCATATTACCCTTTTACTATATAGAATAGAGGCCTGGTGCACGGGTGGGGGCTGGCTGGTTTGCCCTGAAAGGTGTCCTGGATCAGGGTCGGGGTCCCCACTGGGGTGCCTGGCCAGTCTGGCTGAGGGGCTGAGGGCCATTTTCAGGCTGGCGGGTGACTGAAGCTCCCAACCTGTCCTTTTTTTTTTTTTTTTTTTTTAATTCTGGGCCAGCTTTAGCTCTGAGGCCTTGGCTACTGAAAGCAGGTTTCTGGCCTTTGTTTACCTTCTGTATTTGATACAATGTTGCGGTCCGGCTGGCTGAAGCCCGGCTGACTAAAGCGGGTTTCTCGGGTTTTGTTTAGCTTCTATATTTGCAACATAGTTGCTTAGAGTTGCAGCTGAGAGGCCGGCAAGTCAGGCAGGGGACATTGGAGTCCACAGTCACTGGAGCAAGCAAGCCTCCCTGTTCGATTCAGTGCATGGCTGCCGGCCGCCATCTTGGCTGGCCGTTAATTTGCATACCGCCCTGATTAGCCAATGGGAAGGGTAGCAGATGTACGGCTAATTACCATGTTTTTCTTTTATTAGATAGGACTAGAGGCCTGGTGCATGACATTCGTGCACTGGAGGGAGGAGGTTGTGGGGGTGGTCCCTTAGCCCGGCCTGCGCCCTTTAGCAGTCCGGGAGCCCTTGGGGATGTCCAACTGATGCGGAGGTGGAAGAGGCTCCCACCACCACCGCTGCTCTTGCCAGCCATCAGCCTGGCTTATGGCTGAGCAGCACTACCCCTGTGGGAGCACACTGACCACCAGAGGGCAGCTCCTGTGTTGAGCGTCTGCCCCCTGGTGGTCAGTGCGCATCATAGCGACTGGTCGTTCTGCCGTTTTGTTGATTTGCATATTTTTTTTTTTATTTATTTTTTTTATTTTTATTATTTTTTTTTTATTTTTTTTTATTTTTCGCTTAAAGTATTACAAAGGGTATTACATGAGTATCCTTCCCCCCCCCTTGACAAACCCCTACCCTCCCTTACCCCCCAGTGTCTTATGTCCATTAGTTATGCTTATATGCATGCATACAAGTCCTTCGGTTGATCTCTTACTCCCCTCCCTCCTGCCCCCCAACTCTCTCTGGCCTTCCCACTGCAGTTTGACAATCAGTTTGAGGCAGCTCTGCCTCTGTATCTATTATTGTTCAAAAGTTTGTAATGGTCTTTATTATCCATGAATGAGTGAGATCATGTGGTATTTTTCCTTCATTGACTGGCTTGTTTCACTTAGCATAATGCTCTCCAGTTCCATCCATGATGTTGCAAATGGTAGGAGTTCCTTCTTTTTAACAGCAGCATAGTATTCCATCGTGTAGATGTACCACAGTTTTCTAATCCATTCATCTACTGATGGGCACTTAGGCTGTTTCCAGATCTTAGCTATGGTGAATTGTGCTGCTATGAACATCTGGGTGCATATATCCTTTCTGATTGGTGTTTCTGGTTTCTTGGGATATATTCCTAGGAGTGGGATCACAGGGTCAAATGGGAGTTCCATTTCCAATTTTTTGAGGAACCTCCATACTGCCTTCCATAGTGGCTGCACCAGTCTGCATTCCCACCAGCAGTGTACAAGTGTTCCTTTTTCTCCACATCCTCTCCAGCACTTGTCGTTTGTTGATTTGTTGATGATGGCCATTCTGACAGGTGTGAGATGGTACCTCATTGTTGTTTTGATTTGCATCTCTCGGATGATTAGTGACTTTGAGCATGTTTTCATATGTCTCTTGGCTTTCTGAATGTCCTCTTTTGAAAGGTGTCTATTTAGATCCTTTGCCCATTTTTTGATTGGATTGTTTATCTTCTTTTTGTTGAGTTGTATGAGTTCCCTATAAATTTTGGAGATTAAGCCCTTATCAGATATGACGTTGGCAAATATGTTTTCCCACGAGGTGGGTTTTCTTGTTGTTTTGTTGATGGTTTCTTTTGCTGTGCAGAAGCTTTTTATTTTGATGTAGTCCCATTTGTTCAGTTTCTCTTTAGTTTCAACTGCCCTAGGAGCTGTATCAGTGAAGAAATTGTTTTGGCATATGTCTGAGATTTTGTTGCCTTTGTATTCTTCTAGAATTTTTATGGTTTCCTGTCGTACATTTAAGTCCTTTATCCATTTTGAGTTTATTCTTGTGTATGGTGTAAGTTGGTGGTCTAGTTTCATTTTCTTGCATATGTCTGTCCAATTTTCCCAACACCATTTATTGAAGAGACTATCTTGGCTCCATTGTATGTTCATGCCTCCTTTGTCAAAAATTAATTGAGCATATTGGTTCGGGCTAATTTCTGGACTCTCTATTCTATTCCACTGATCTATATGCCTGTTCTTGTGCCAGTACCAGGCAGTTTTGAGAACAGTGGCTTTGTAATACAGCTTGATATCTGGCATTGAAATCCCACCTACTTTGTTCTTTCTCAGGATCGTTGCAGCTATTCGGGGTCTTTTTTTATTCCAGATGAATTTTTGGAGCGTTCGTTCTAGATCTGTGAAGAAGGCCATTGGTATTTTAATGGGAAGTGCGTTGAATGTATAGATTGCTTTGGGTAGTATGGACATTTTAATGATGTTGATTCTACCAATCCAAGAACATGGTATGTTCTTCCATCTGTTTATGTCTTCCTCTATCTCTTTTTTCAACGTCCTGTAGTTTTCTGAGTAGAGGTTTTTAACCTCTTTAGTTAAGTTTATTCCTAGGTATCTTAATTTTTTTGGTGCGATGGTAAATGGGATTGTTTTTCTGATCTCCCTTTCTGAAAGTTCACTATTGGTGTATAGAAATGCCTCAGATTTCTTGGGGTTAATTTTGTATCCTGCTACATTGCCAAATTCATGTATTAAGTCTAGTAGCTTTTTGATGGAGTCTCTAGGGTTTTGTATGTATAATATCATGTCATCTGCAAATAAGGACAGTTTTACTTCCTCTTTTCCAATTTGGATGCCTTTTATTCCTTCTTCTTGCCTAATTGCAATGGCTAATACTTCCAGTACTATGTTGAACAGGAGTGGTGAGAGTGGGCATCCCTGTCTTGTTCCTGTTCTTAGGGGAAATGGTGTTAGTTTTTGTCCATTGAGTATGATGTTGGCTGTGGGCCTGTCATTTATGGCTTTTATTATGTTGAGGTATGATCCTTCTATTCCCACCTTTCTGAGAGTTTTTATCAAAAATGGGTGTTGGATTTTGTCGAATGCTTTTTCTGCATCAATTGATATGACCATGTGGTTTTTTTCTTTCAATTTGTTTATGTGATGTATCACATTTATTGATTTACGGATGTTGTACCATCCTTGCATCCCTGGGATGAATCCTACTTGGTCATGGTGTATGATCCTTCTGATGTACTGCTGGATCCGATTTGCTAAGATTTTGTCGAGGATTTTGGCATCTATGTTCATGAGGGATATTGGCCTGTAATTCTCTTTCATTGTGATGTCTTTACCTGGTTTTGGTATTAGGGTGATGCTGGCTTCATAGAATGAGCTTGGAAGCGTTCCTTCCTCTTGAATTTTTTGTAGTAGTCTGAGGAGGGTAGGTTTTAGTTCTTCCTTGAATGTTTGGTAGAACTCCCCTGTGAAGCCGTCTGGCCCTGGGCTTTTGTTTGCTGGAAGCTTTCTGATGACTGCTTCAATTTCTTCCATAGTTATTGGCCTATTGAGGTTTTTAGATTCTTCCTGATTGAGTTTTGGAATGTTGTATTTTTCTAGGAATTTGTCCATTTCCTCCAGGTTGTCCAGTTTGTTGGAGTAGAGTTGCTCGTAGTATTGTTTAACAATCATTTGTATTTCTGTGGGGTCTGTTGTTATTTCACCTCTATCATTTCTGATTTGGTTTATTTGGGACCTCTCTCTTTGCTTCTTGGTGAGCCTGGCTAGGGGTTTGTCAATCTTGTTTATCCTTTCAAAGAACCAGCTCTTGGTTTCATTGATTTTCTGTATTGTTTTTTTGGTCTCTATTTCATTGATTTCTGCTCTAATCTTTATTATCTCCTTCCTTCTGCTCACTCTGGGGTTTTCTTGTTGCTCTCTTTCTAATTCTTTGAGTTGTAGAGTTAGATGATTGACTACCATTTTTTCTTGTTTTTTGAGATAGGCCTGTAGAGCTATAAACTTTCCTCTCAGGACTGCTTTCATTGTGTCCTGTTGATTTGCATATTACCCTTTTATTATATAGGATAATCTATTTATATAGTAGTAAATTTCTAGGAAGTGGAATTGCTAACTTATGTGGTATGCACAATTAGACATATATTGGCAACTTGTCCTTGAAAATGGGCATACACTTATGTTTTGACTAGCAGTGATCATCAGTATATATTTCCCCATGTCCTTGCCAAGTTCTTTATATAATGAAATTAAATTTTTTCCCAGTCTCTCAGTGGAAAATGGTATCTTCCTATTTTATATTGTATCTCCCTGATTCCTAGTGAGGAAGATTATTGTTTCTTTTCATGTCTGTTTCCTCTTCTGTGATTTGTCTATTCATATCCCTTGCCATCTTCTTGCTGGGGTCTATGTCTTTTGCTTATGGATGTATAGAAATTCTTTATATAATCAGGATCTTAATCCTTTTATGGTATACATATATTACAGATATTTTCTCTTAGTCACTTGCTTTTACAATTTGCTTATGATGTCTTTTCTGCTACAGAAAATTTTAATATTTCATGAGGCAACTTTTTCTTCTTTTTCAAAATTTTGCTGATGGTGATTGCTTATCTTCAGAGGAATTTAAAATGAGCTTGTCAAGTCCCATGAAAAATGCTGTGAGGATCTGGATTGGTATTACATTGAGTTCATAGATTATTTAGGGGAAAAATGACATCTTTACTATATGAAGTTGGCCCATCAATTTATCCATGTTCTTTTTCCATCTCTTTAGTTGAATTTTATAATTTTCTGCATACAAGAGTTCCTGAATAGGGATACATATGCATGCCTAAATTCCTTGTTAGGTTTATTTCCAGTTATTATTGCTCTTGTGAATGGGACCTTCTTTTTTATTAATTTTGAAATTGGTTATTGCTCTTTATAGGAGAGCTGTTGGATGTGTACATTATTCTTATGTCTGGTACTTGGCTGGAATCTTTAATTTGCTATGATAAGGTATACATTTGAACATTTCTGAAATTGGGATACATTCTTAAATTTGGTGTTATCATAATTAATTGGCAATATTTTAGACTTTGCTATTGTGCATAAAATAATGATATTTATATTTAGTGTTTTAGATTTGATGAAATATGAGATTTTGTTAGTTAACTCTTTTGTATTTTTCCAGGTAGATGATATCTCCTGCAAATAAAGTTTTGCCTTTCTCTTTATAATTTTTATACCTTTCCTTTTTTCTCTTTCTGCTTTGAGTGGGTTTTAATTCAGTAATAATTCTAATGGTAGACATTTTTTGCCCCCCAGATTTAGTGGGAATGCTTCTCCTTTTTTTTTTTACTTTGTAAACTATGTTTAATTTCAGCATGTATCTGTTTATATATGTTCTTAATGAATATTATTGCTTATTTGCTATAATCATCAACACAAATTTAAAAAATCAGAATTGCATGTACTGTACTTGCACAATTGATTAATGTTTATACTATGTTAGAGATTAATGGATAAAAATTATTTTAGCACTTGAATGAACATCATTGTTCTCTGTACTTTTTTCCTTAAGATTCTATTTTGGTGCTTTTTAAAATTTTATTTTTAAATTACAGTTTACATTCAATATTATTTTGTATTTGTTTCAGGTGTACAGCATAGTGGTTAGATAATCATATACTTTACAGAATGTCCCTCTGATATTTCCAGTACCCACCTGGCACCATACATAGTTATTAAAATATTATTGACTATATTCTTTATGCTGTACTTTACATCCCCTTGACTGTTTTGTCTCTATTCCTTTTTCATTCAGTCCCCCGGCTCCCTCTCTTCTGGCAACCATCTATCTGTCTGTTGTCTGTATATATGAGTCTTTCAATTTAATTTGTCCATTTATTTTGTTCACGTATAAGTTAAATCATATGATATTTGTCTTTCTCTGACTGACCTGAAGATTTTATTCTTTTCTATGGCTGAATAATATTCCATTGTAGATATGTACCTCCCCTTTTTACCTACGCATTTACGGATGGGCACTTGGGTTGCTTTCAGATCGTGGCTATTGTAAATAACACTACAATGAACATAGGGGTGCATATATTCTTTTGAATTAGTGTTTTGGATTTCTTTGGAAATAAATCTTAAAGAGGAATTGCTGGGTCATAAGGCAGTTTCATTTTTAATTTGTTGATGAACCTCCACACTGGGAGTCTTCCTTTCTCTTGAAGTTTTTGGAATAGTTTGAGAAAGGATAGATGTTAGTTCTTTGAATAATTGGTAAAATTTCCCATGTGAAGCTATGGTCTAAGACTTGTTTGTTGGCAGATTTTTGATTCCTGCTTTGATTTTGTTGGTTGTAATTGGTCTGTTCAAATTTTCTGTTCTTCTTGATTCAGTTTTGAAAAATTGTATGTTTCTATGAATTTATCCATTTCTTCCATATTGTACAGTTTG
Source organism: Myotis yumanensis (assembly GCF_028538775.1). Classification (NCBI taxonomy): domain Eukaryota; kingdom Metazoa; phylum Chordata; class Mammalia; order Chiroptera; family Vespertilionidae; genus Myotis; species Myotis yumanensis. The sequence continues at coordinate 15,836,860 of NW_027223767.1, read as the reverse complement.
TTGGCATGTAGTTGTTCATAGTATTTTCTTACAATACTTTGTATTTTTGTGGTGTCAGTTGTTACTTCTCTTTCATTTCTGATTTTACTTATTTGGGTCCTCTCTATTTTTCTTGAGTCTGGTTAAAGTTTTATCAATCTTGTTTATCTTTTCAAAGAAATAGCTCTTGGTTTTATTGATCTTTCATATTGATATTTTTGGGCTCTATTTTATTTTTGCTATGATCTTTACTGTTTCCTTCCTTGTACTCACTTTGAGCTATTCTTTTTCTAGTTTCTTTAGGTAAAAGTTAGATTACTTGTTTTAGGTTTTTCTTGTTTCTTGAGGTACACCTGTATTGCAGTGAATTTCCCTCTCAGGACTGCTTTCTCTGTGTCTGATAGATTTGGGGTTGTTGTGTTTTCATTTTCATTTGTCTTAGGTATCTTTCGAATCTTCCTTGATCTCATTATTAACCTATTCATTATTTAGTAACATGTTATTTAGCCTCAGTATGTTTGTGTGTTTTAAAGGTGTTTTTTTCTTGTAATTGGTTTCTACTCTGATACCCTTGTGTTTGAAGAAAATGCTTGACATGATTTCAATCTTCTTAAATTTATTGAGACTTGTTTTGTACATATCTGTCCTGGAAAATGCTCCATATACTCTTGAAAAGAATGTATATTCTCCTGCTTTGGGGTGTAAGGCTCTGAAAATATCAATTAAATTCATATGGTCTCCTGAGTCATTTAAGGTTCCTCTTTCCTTGTTGATTTTGTCAGTGTTAAAATCCCCTACTATGATTATATTACTGTCAGTCTCTCCCTTTATGTTCATCAGTATTTGCTTTATATATGTAGGTGCTCCTATGTTAGGTACATAAGTGTTTACAAGGGTTATATCCTCTTGTTAGATGGATCCCTTTATCATTATGTAATAGCCTTCTTTGTCTCATTTTTACCCTTTGTTTTAAAGTCTGTTTTGTCTGATATGTTTTGCTGTTCCAGATTTTTTTGTTTCCATTTGCACTAAATATCTTTTTCCATCCCTTTACTTTCAGTCTGTGCGTGTCTTGTATTCTGACATGGGTCTCTCGTAGATAGCATATACAGTGGGGCCTTGAGAGTTTTTTGAGATACGAGCCGTGTCTCGGCCGATTTTTTGCTTTGAGTTGCGAGCTAAAATTTGGGTTACGAGCCAGATTCAGATACCCCACCTCTAGTTGGCACAGCAAACGTCACAGTGAACGCCACAACATCAGCCCAGCATCACGTGTCTCACTCGTTCACTTTAAGATTTGACATACGAGTAATTTGAGTTACGAGCTCTGTCATGGAACACATTAAACTCATAAGTCAAGGCCCCACTGTATATGGATCTTGTTTTCTTAACCATTTAGCTACCCTGTGTCTTTCTAATGGGATATTTAATCCATTTATATCTAAAGTAATTATTGATAGGCACATATTTATTGCCATTTCTTTATTTGTAATTATGTTCCTCTTTTTTTCTTTCTTCTTCTTAAAGAAGTTCCTTTAACATTTATTGTAATACTGGTATGATGGTAATGAACTCCTTCAGTTTTTTCCTGTCTGGGAAGCTCTTAATTTCTTCAATTATAAATGATATCCTGGCTGGATAGAGTAGTCTTTGTTTTAGGTCTTTGCTTTTTATCACTCTGAATATTTTGTGCCAGTCCCTTCTGACATGAAATGTTTCTTTGAGAAATCAGCTGACAGTCTTCTGGGAGCTCCCTTGTAAAGTATCTGTCTTTCTCTTGCTGCTTTAAAGATTTTTTTCTTTGTCTTTAACCTTTGGCATTTTAATTATGATGTATCTTGGTGTGGGCCTCTTTGGATTCATCTTTTTTTGGATTCTCTGTACTTTCTGGACTTGTGTGTCTTTTTCTTTCACCAGGTTAAGGAAATGTTCCATCATTATTTCTTCACATAGGTTCTTAATCCCTTGATATCTCTCTCTCTCTCTCTCTCTCTCTCTCTCTCTCTCTCCCCCCCCCCCCCCCCCGCCCCCTTTCCGGTAACCCTAGGATTTGGATGTTTTACGTTTGGTGTTGTGCCAGAGGCCCCTTAGACTGTCCTCATTCTAAAATTTGTTTGTTTTTGCTCCTCTGATTGGGTGTTTTCTGCTACCTTGTCTTCCAATTGGCTGATTTGATCCTCTGCTTCATCTAACCTACTATTTATTCCTTCCAGTATATTCTTCATTTCTGACTGGTTCTTTTTTATGGTTTCTATGTCCCTTTTTATGCTTACTATCTCTTTGTTGAGGTTCTCACTGAGTTGATCCATTCTTCCCCTAAGTTCCTTGAGCATCCTTATAGCCATTGTTTTGTACTCTGTATCTGGTAGATTGCTTGCCTTTGTTTCATTTACTGTCTGTTTTCTGGGGTTTTTTTCCTGTTCTTTCATTTGGGGCATGTTTCTTTGTGTCCCCATTTTGTTTCTGTGTATTAGGTAGATCTGCTGTGTCTCCCAGTCTTGGTATGGTGGCCTTATGTACTAGATATTTTGTGGGTCTCAGTGTAACCTGATCACCTGAGCTAGGTGGTCCAGGAATGTCCCTTGTGCGAGTTCTGTGAGCCTTCCTGTTGTAATTCAGTCTTGACTGCTTTTGAGATATCTGTGAGTGGAGCTGACCTTCAGCTTACTATAAGGGTTGACCCCAGTGACAGTGTACAAGCTGTTGTATGGGGAGGCTGACCCCATGAAATGGAATTTGTCCCAGGGGGTCTGGAGCCTGCTGAAATCTCCTTTTGGGTGTGCCCCTTGTGGCAGTAATTGGGTCATGATCTCATGTGGTCTGATGTGGGCCTCTTGGGAGGGACTCTGCTGCAGGTCAATGTCAAACACTGCCTGTGACCAGCCCCGGGCTACCAATTTAGAGCTGCAAAGTGATCCAGTGCGGCTGCTTCTGCTGGGTCTGGGCGCATGAGGGAGAGGCCATGCTGCACACCAAAGCTGTTGTTTTAATTATTGAGTTTTTTCCAGATTTGGATGGTTATAAAGAAAACTACTATGATTGTTCTTGTCTCTTAGTACATGTGTGCATGTGTTTCTCTTGGGTATATTCCTGTAAGTACGATTGTTACATTATAGGTTCTATGTTTATTCAACTGTAGAAGATAAAGATTATTTTCAAAGTAGTTTCATCATTTTATATTCTAGTCTCCTGTCTTGTTAGCACTTATTAGTTTTTAAAAATTTAGGCACCTGATTGGTGTGTAAGGCTGTCACTGTGATTTTAATTTACATTTTCTGGATGAGTAATTGTGTGAGTACTTTCTTGTATATTTATAGACCATTTATATGTCTTATTTTGTGAAATTCCAGTTCAAGTCTCTTGCCTCATCCTCCCTCCCTTTCCTTCTCTGTCTTTCACTTCCTCTTTTTCTCTTCCTTCCCTCCTTTATTTTTTAATGATTTTTAACTCTTCGTAGGAGTGTTCTGCATAGGGAACCTTTCTCAGTTATCTGTATTGTACATACCTTCTTAGAAATAAGACGTGGCTTGCTTTTAAATTTTGCAGTGGTTTCTTTTGATGAACAGAATTCTTAATTTTACTATAGTCCAATGTTGCAATCTTTTCTTGAATTTTTATTTTTTATATCCTGTTTAAGAAGCTTTTCTCTGTGCCAGATTAAGAAGTCATTTTTTGTTATTTCCTAGAAAAAAGTTTCACTTTCTTCCCAATGGATATCCAATTGTGCTAGCATTATTTGTTTAAAGAATTATTTTTACCCCCAAAGTGGCATATACTGCCACTTTTGTCATAAAATAACTGTCTGCATAGGTGTGGGTCAGTTTCTTGGCCCCTTGTTATCTTCCATTGATCTAATATTGGTTCTTATGCTCCTATACACTGTCTTAGTTATTCTAAGTCTTGATACCCAGTAGAATAGCTTTGCCATCTGTTCTTCCAGAATGTCTTGGCTAATCTTGGCCTTTAGTATTTCCATAGAAATTTTAGAATCAGAACTTGTCAATTTCCACCAATCCTCCTGTTCCTCTGAAAACAGTAATAAAAAGCAACCTAATGGAATTTTGATGAGGAATTGATATCTTTATAATACTGAATTTCCCAATCCACAAACAATGTATATCCCTCCATCTATATATATAAAAACCTAAGCGACCAGTCTACCATTCAATCGGTCTACCGGTAGCTTTGACGTGCATTGACCACCAGGGGGCAGATGCTCAATGCAGGAGTTGCCCCCTGGTGGTCAGTGTGCTCCCACAGCGGGAGCACCGCTCAGCTGACCAATGGGCACCAGAGCCAGGCTCATGGCTGGCAAGTGCATCTGCAGCAGCGCGAGCCTCTTCCGCGGACACTCCCCCTGCTCACGCCCCTCCCCCATCCAGACTGGGATCAGGATCGGGACCAGCACTGGGACTGACTGGGCATGAGCCCACGGCCGCTTCTCAGTCATGGGTGTGCCAGTATTGCCCTAGGACGGGCACAGAGACTGCAGAGGAGCGGTAGCGAGCTTACCGAGCCGTGGCAGTGGCAGGCGCAGTGGGGCTGGGATGAGCGGGAGCAGTGCAGCGCACAGCCTGGGCTCGGGCTGCCTGCCACTTCAGCACTACTACATCCCTCTGGGGATGTAGGATGCAGGTCGGCTGAACCCGGCAAGCCAGGCTGAGGGACCCACCGGTGCACAAATCCGTGCACCTGCTTTATTTATATTGTTTTTAAATGCTCTCAGGAATTTATAGTGTGTCTGTGTGTGTGTATGTGTGTGTATGGTTTTGTTTAGCATTCATTAGATTTCCTGGTATTGCTATTTTCAATTCGCTTATAGATGATGTCTTTTTTAAATTTTAATTTCTAATGTATATTGCTGATATATAGACATAGAATTGATTTTATGTATTGCTCTTGTATCTAGCAATATTTCTAAGCTAGCTAATTTATTTTTAATAACTTATCTGTAGATTATTTGTGTTTTCCAATGTAAGACTTCATATCATCTATGAATAAAAACTATTGGGTTATTTCCTCTTTTCCATCTATATTTCTTTTTCTTGTATAATTTTCTGGTTTTATTTACTGATTTTTAAATGACTGATATAAAAGGTATGTTAAAGTCTCTTGATACATGAAACTTTCTTAATTTCTTATATTTTTATTCATTTTTGTTTTGTATATTTTGAAATTGTGCTGTTAGACGCATAAGAGTTCCTGGCTGTTAAATCTTTTTTGTGGATTTTATATGTTATTATTAGTAAATATTTCTCTTTGTCTTCTTTAATGTTGTTCACTTTGGATTCTGTTCTTTTTTGTTTCATCTACCTGACTTGTTTGGCATTTACTTAGAATAACATTTTTCGTTCCTCTATGTTCCATCTTCCTGTGATGTTTTATTTTAAGAAAGTTGCTTGTAAATAGTTTGTACAGTTCTATATTTAACCTACTTACATTTACTGACTAATGATGGATTTGAACTTTTTTATTTTATTTTATGTTTTTTATTTGTCAAGGCTTCCCCCCCCCCCTTTGTTGTAATTGATTACATTATTTAATAAAGATTCTCTTGTTTCATTGTGTTTCCTCTACTGATTTGAAAGTTATATGTCAGTTTGGTTTTCATTTGATTTATTTAGTAGCTTATTGTACTACCTCTAACATGAATGTAACATGAATGCTGCATTATTGTTAGACATTTATTCACTATAATGTGATTTTCTCTTCATTGTCAGGCAGTTGGAAATAATGTAGCATCTGCCTTTGCCAGCCTTTTCCCTTCAGGACAAGTATCATGTCTGTTTGCCATTGTGTCCTTTATGACCAGCCCAGTGTCCGACACATAGTTAGGCACTTGGAGCGTGAAATGGTACCTCATTGTTTTAATTTGGATTTCTCTGATTCCCAGTCATCATATTTTAATGTTTTTATTGACAGTTAAGCTTTTTCTATATATTGCTAGTTTCTATCCTTAGTCTATTTCTCTATAGGATTGCTTATTTTTCTTATAGATTTGTGGATGTTCTTTATATATTCTGCATATTTATCCTATGTTAATTATTTGCATTACAGATCTCTACTTCCAGACTCTAACTTATCTGTTGACTTTATGGTGTGTTTTTGTCAAAAGGAAATTGTAGCTGAGTATAATTAAATTTAAATATCTTAATATTATATTTGAGTTTAAGAAAGCCTTTTCTGTACTGATATCATAATCATATTCTTCCTATATTTTCTACTAAAAGCTGTAAAGTTTTCCTTTTACATTAGGTCTTTGTTCCATTTAGGACTTAAGTGTTGTTCAGTGTGAGGCAAGGATCCTGTTTCATTTTGTTACCTGTGGACATGGATAGTCTTAGCACTATGGAACACAGTTCGTATTCACTGATGTTCATGTTGCCTTTGTCATAGCCATGTTGCTCATTGGTTTCTGCCTGATCCTGCTTCACTCCCACACTGCCTTGATTATTACAGCTTTATCATGAACACTGCATCTCTAGTGGAATAAGCCACCCGCTCCTTCCCCACTCCACACTTTGTAATTGTGCTTCACAATTATTTGGACTATCTTGAGATTTTCCTCTTCATAAGAATATTGGGGTCAGCCTGGTTAGATCCCCACAAACAAATCTGTTGGAATTTTAATTGGATTTGCATTGAAAATTATAGATTACTTTGGGGAGAATTGACATCTTTACAGTATTCTTTCCGTTCATGAAAATAATTTATTCATATCTTCTTTTTTCACATCCTTTAAAAATACCTTTAATTTTAAAAAAATATTTTTATTGATTTCAGAGAGGAAGGGAGAGGGAGAGAGAAAGATAGAAACATCAATGATGAGAGAGAATCACTGATCAGCTGCCTCCTGCATGCCCTCTACTGGGGATTGAGCCCGCAACCCAGGCATGTGCCCTTGACTGGAACTGAACCCAGGACTCTTCAGTCCACAGGTCGATGCTCTATCCACTGACCCAAACCAGCTAGGGCAAAAAATACCTTTAATTTTTTTTCTGTAAAAGTGTTGTATATCTTTTCTTAGTTTTCTTCCTAAGTGCCTTATAGTTTTTGTTGCTAATGTTAATAGTATTTATTTCTGTTATATTTTCTCATATTATTTTGAAATGTGGGAATGATACTGGTTTTTGTTTGTTTTTCCTCTTTTATATAGAAAACTTGTTGAACTCTTTTTAGTTGTAATTGTTTGCCTGTAGATACTCTTGATTTTCTATATAGAAAGCATTATCTTATCCTCAAAAAAGGCAGTTTTATTTCCTTTCCAATTGCAAGGTGTATGTCATGTATGGAGTTCAGACTCTAATCTGTATCAAATTAGGAGCCATCAAAGGTTTCAACAAGTGACATTTAAATATTTACTTTTTCTATTTTTAATCCTCACCCCAGGATATGCTTACTGATTTTAGAGAGCGGGGAAGATTGAGAAAGAGAGAGAGAAACATCCATGTGAGAGAGAACATCGATTGGTTGCCTCTGTATGTGCCCCGACTGGGGATCAAACCCGCAGCCTGAGCCACACTGGCCAGGGCAGTATTATTTACATGTTAGAAAAAACAATTTTGGTAGCCAGGTGAAGGTGTGATTGAAGGTAAAGCGGGGTTACTTAGGAGATGCTGTCAGGTATTGCAAGCCTGACCTTGGGTAGTCACAGAAGGGGAGGAAGGGCAGAGATAAGTACAAGATATTTTAGAATTAGGGACAAAGGGACCAGGTGAATGAGTAAATGTGGGAGGTAAAATTCAGGGCGTCAACCATGGCAGGGTTCCTGCTTGTAGAAGTGCAGTAGGAGTCATAGGGGGAGGAGTAACTTTGGCAACAAGGAGCATACTTGTCTATAGATAGTCATTCTCTCCCACTTGATTTGAATACCTTGTCCCTCAGTTTGTCCTTTTGAAATCTCCATATAGATAAGTATCCCCCTGATGCAGAGCTTCCGAGGACCCCGAGGTTGGAGAATGAGCTTGAGGCATTAGATGCGGATATCCTTCCAGAAGAGGCTCTAACTATTCTAGACCAAAACGCAAGCTTCAAAGAAGAGGCATTGGGCCCGGCAAAAACAAAAGCAGCGGGAAAGAGGCCTGTGACTGACAGTGTGCCGTGTAGGAGGAAAGATGCTCTGGCACCGGCCAGATCCCAGCAAGTATGAAATCACTCCTTTCTTTTGGCCCATTGTATTCACCTCACACTGTCCAGCATCACAAGGGCTGGTGAGGTGGAGCCAGGATTTGAGTTCTTAGACATTAAATGCCAGAGCCCTTGAGTCCAACTACCTAAAATAAGCTGACTTAGCTGAGCTCTAGGTTGTTTTTATTTTTTACCCAAAATAGCAATTTTTAATATTGTTGCTCAGACAGGATATTCTCTCCTGTCCTGGTTTGCTAATATCCTAACTTACTTGATACCAAGGTCTTAATCAGACAGGCTATTTTAACATTCAGGTTTTTCTGCTTCTGATTTGGAAGTGTGAACTTTGAGGAGATTAAGATTTGGTTCCTGCTAAAGATAAATACTGGTATATAATAACTACTCAGTATTAAAGGCATCCTAGGGTGAGTACTTTTTAATATGGCTTTGGAAGCCAGCTGGCTTGAAACTAGATTATATTTTAAGCTTCTCGTTGAAATTTAACTTAAGGCCCTACCAGTGGGGAGTGGCCAGAAGACCTCCTCATACTCTTAATATTCTTAATGTGATGCCTACCATTTAATGGTGCTGTCCAGGGGCTTCTGTAGCAAACCTGTATTATTATCTGGTGGCCGCAGGAAAAGGAATGAGCAGTTACTACCAGTTACCGACGGATCATGGATTTGAATCGTCTTTATTCCTTTCTAGTCAGACTCTCTGGGGGTCGTTGGGAAGGCAGAACTGAGCCTGTGAGATGAGCTTGGTGCTCTTCTTCAGAGACACCTCCTTTTCTGTAAGGCTGTAACAGCCCGAATCATTCTGTGTAGATGAACAAGCCTTTCTATCTTGGTCGTCATACTCTTCTTATATTAGCTCATTTAACCTTCTAGAAACATTCGAAGAAATGATCTCCTGCTTCTATGCCCTTCCTTGTTTCACTGCCCTAAGTATATTTTTGCTACAGTCAATAAATTCCTTAAGCCAGTTGGAGAAAGACAACTATCATGATCTCACTCATATGTGAATCTAAAAAACAAAATAAACTGATGAACAAAATAGATCCAGAGACATAGAAACATGGAACAGGCTGATGAATTGCAACGGGAAGGTAGGGGTGGATGGGAAGAGATCAACCAGATAATTTATATGCAGATATGTATATCCCATGGACACAGACAGTCCTGGAGTGGGGGATGGGCTAGAAGGGGGCGGTGGGGGATGGGCTAGAAGGGGGCAGAGGGGGGGAAAAGGGGGACATCTGTAATACTTTCAACAATAAAGATAAGACAAATAAAAAAAGAAATCTCCCATTTTACAGACGAGAAACCTGAGGCTCAGAGAAGTTAACCAAGAATGTTTTACAGTTTAACCCCCTTTTTTTGGTTTAATTATGAAAACATATATCAAAAGATGGCAAAGCTGTGGATTCCAGTTTTGCATCTCCCCTCCCCGCTTACCAACATTGTTTTTGTGTCATTTACACCCTCTCCCAAATTTCCACCTCAGTACTTCCCAGCTAGATTTTTGCTGAATGGATGCATGAATAGCACAGGGGCACTTGAAGCTTCAGTAAGTCAGAGTTCCTTTGATACCCATTTGGTTTGATAATTCATATTTCTCTCTTACAGGGACTTCACAAAGCTGAAAAAAGTAGACCAACCCAATCTCAGGGCAAAAGCAGGTTGCATCAGACAACAGTTTCATCCAGATTAAAAATAAACCAACAGCCTCTGAAAGACACTAGGGCTCCTTGGATACCTCCAAACCCCACGTCCCCACAAGCGTCTCCTAAATGGTATGTAAAAATCCAAGGGACCGTTTGGGTATGTGACTTTATTTTTCCTCCAAAAATAAAGCAAATAAAGCAGCAGCCTTAGTTCCCATTCAGAAGTTTTTCCTACCTGACGATGGATAGTGTAGCCTCCGTGGGCCACCCCAACACCCTGTGGACATGTGTCATTGTATGGAGGTTCACCGACTTTCCTCACTCGCCTCTTCACCTAATACCTTCTAGTTACTTGAGGCCGGGAACTGTGCCTGCCCTATATCTGAATGTTCAGTGCTTAGCACAGTGCTTGACACTTAGTAAATCTTAGCAGGAATTCAGTACGTCTTTGCTGGATGGATGAGTGAATATTTTAAAGTGATTCTAATTCCAGATAATTGTGACTTACAAAACCATAACAATCTCACAGACACTGTCTGACTGCAGGGGACAGTTGGGATAATGCTGACATTATTGCTGTGTCACCTCATTCCACAGAGCTAGAGAGAAGGTATTGTCCTCCAGGGGCATCGGGGCCCAGTTAGGTGGAAGCAGTCTTTGTGGAGTTGGTCAGAGGGGAACTTGTTTACCATGGGACAGTAGTTCTTGAAGGCACAATGGGAAGTACAGGAGGTAGGACAGTAAAAGGAGGGCAGCAAAAAGCAGTAATGTGGAGAGCAAACAAGTGAGAGGTTCGGTGACTGAAGGGATCTGCCTTTTGGGGGCTGGCAAAAGACAGGCTAGGAAGCCTGGTAGAATGGATTTCCCTTAAGATTGAATGATTCTAAATGAATGGTTCTGCTTATCCATCAACTCTCACTTTAAAGGTGAAGAAGCAATGTCTAGAGAATATACTGTCTTCCTTATATAGCAGAGCTGGGACTCATAACAGGTCTTCTGATTGCTTGATGTGCTGCTTTCATTTTTATTTCTCTCCTCTAAAGTCTGTCTTTTACATATATATATATGTTAGTATAGAGACGTGAATTCAGTTGGTAAACATCAATTAGCCGAAGTTTATATTGCAGCTGAGTGTATGTGTGGCGGGTGGGGAGGGAAATGGAGAATAAGGCCTCCAGGCTCAAAGTGCTGTATTAGGCCTATAAAGGTAAAGGGTTGCTTCATAATATGGAATGAAATTAGTGACCCAAGTCTATATATTATTACAAGTTTTTGTTGAAGTTTACCCATTATTCTATACTTGACTTTTTTTTCCCATTTAAAATAGTGATTGGCCAGGAGTGGTGGTGCTCAGTGGTTAGAGCGTTGGCTCTCCACAGTGAAGCGTCACGGGTTTGATTCCCAGTCAAAGGCACGTAACTGGGCTGCAGGTCGATCCCCAGCCCAGGGTATGTGCAGGAGGCAACCAATCAATGCGTCTCTCTCAAGTTGATGGTTTTTTCTTTCTCCCCTCCTGCCCCCTTTCCACTCTCTCTGGAAATCCGTAGAGAAAATACCCTTGGTGAGGGTTAACAAAATAAAATAGTGATTGCTTCTTTGAAGCAAAAGGAGGACTTCTCTCTTGATACTGAGCCTGAGTCCTGGGGGATCTCACCCTTGTTCACATTCAGCTCCCCGTTAGGGCCCCATGTTGGAGATCACTGTTCCTAAATGCTTTATCTGCTCTGAGTATCACCTTGCAGTGAGCCATTGGCTGTGGAGGGAATGGTTGCAGAGATTTACTTTCCATTTCTTGCAGTGCTGCGTGGCTGAAGGTGAAACCTAGCCCCAAAGACGCCACGAAAGAGCAGTCTGTGGAGCAAGAAGGTGCTCAAGAGGAAAGTCAGCTGGGAGGTGCTGTTGAGCACGAAGCAGTTAGGTTTGTGCTGTTATTTTCTAATCTATGACAGTGTAAGGGCCCCTTTCACATAGATTCTAAATGAACTTTCTTCTCTTCCCTGTGTATAAAGTGGTTATTTAAAATGTAAATTATTAACATTTTCTGTCAAACTATTCAGCTTACACAGTGAATCCCTTTTTTATTCCTTATTTAATTCATTCAGAAATTATATGAGTGTCAAGTGCTTTACATGTATTAGCTCTCTTAGTCATTATAACCCTATAAAGGAGACACTGTGGTTATCACTCCCATTTTTCAAATGAAGCAAGACATGTTCAGTCAGTTACCTGTGGTCACACTTATAGTCAATGACCAAAGCTGGGATTTGAACCCAGGCAGTCTGCCCTGGATGGTGTGTTATTCTGGTTGCTCAGCACAGCAGGGTGTTTAAGATCTAGGATAGAAGTTGGAGGAAGAAAGGTTAGGAGAGGTAGAGTTGGGTGTCATCTTTGAAGCAGTGTTTGCATTAGGCAGGCAGGTAGGTGATATTTACAGGGAAGAAGCAGGAAACAGAATTTAGTTGTGGGTCAAGGATTGAGCTTTGGGCTAGCTCCCCGGGAGCAGGAATAGGGAGGGGAACCAGTGGAAGAACATCAAACAGGAAGGAAGAACAGAGCAAGGTAAGATGAGTAAGCCAGGACGAGAGGGCTCCAGCGAGGGGTCATGATTATCAATGAGCCTTTAAGCTTGCTTGTGCCATGGACTTCTTTGGCAGTTTGGTGGCATCTTTGGACTTTGTCCAACAAGAATATTTGTAAATGCATAAATAAAATATACATTTAACGAAATATTTTTAGAAAGTTATATGTGTATTAGTTGGCTGCCAGTTGCTTGTTTTGTATATGGTACAGTTGTGAGCGTTATGGAGACTTAAAAAAGGGCAAAAAAGACCAAATCCTAGCCCCTGCTTGTTTACCATCAGTAGGAAGGACTTGTCATTAGCTGTAATTTAAGATGGAACATGGTGGTTACCCTAAGAAGCAAAGGGTTAAGAACAGAGGTTTTAGAAGGGAAAATAAGTTAGGATTAAAGACTAGGCCCTAAATAGGGGATGATGCGGCAAGAACATTCCCTGCGAGGACAGCAGTGAAAACAGGTCTCTGCATTCGTTTGGCTGAAGTTGTTGAAATGATGGGAAAGCAGAAATGAATACGGACCATTAAATAATTTAATAATATTTACATATCCTAAACCGAAATAATCAGAGCCCATCCACATAGAGTTAGCTTTTCCCTTCTATTTGGCTTCACTGTGCCTTTAGGGTTCTCCGGGAGTCCATTTCTTTGTCTAGCCGTATAGCTACAGCAACAGCTTTATTTTGCAGTTGAACAGGAAATCTAAGTCCAGTGATGGATAGTTTTCTGGAGAATATTCGGGTGCAGTTTTTGTTGCTCTGCACACCAGGAGTGCTTGTGCCCGGAAGTGTCTTCTTACCCGGAACGTTACCTGGAGAGCTTACGGGGTCCAGAGAGGTTGTGTGACCTTCTGCGTCCTTCCTGGAGGCAGGATGGGCATTTTGGTATCCCAGTCTGTGTCTGTGGTATTGGCACCTGCAGACCGAGGCAGAAGTGGTCTGACTCTGTGTGTTCTGTCTGCTAGACTCGCTTGGCTTGATGCAGAAACTTCCAAAAGATTGAAGGAACTCGGAGAATTAAAAGCTGAAGAAATGGACAAAATGCAAAATCAGAGGTAAATATCTGTTTCTGGGGTAAAATAGGCTTGATATATATCAGTGATGGCGAACCTTTTGAGCTCGGGTTGTCAGCATTTTGAAAAACCCTAACTTAACTTTCGTGCCGTGTCACATATAGAAATTTTTTGATATTTGCAACCATAGTAAAACAAAGACTTATATTTTTGATATTTATTTATATATTTAAATGCCATTTAACAAAGAAAAATCAACCAAAAAAATGAGTTCGTGTGTCACCTCTGACACGCGTGTCATAGGTTCGCCATCACTGATATATATCATCTAACTGTTTTAACAGCTAGCTAATTGAAATTGTTTAAAGGTGAAGTCACACTTATGTTTATTGGCTGCCTGCCTGCTTAAAAGATTTTGAAATCACCTCAGAAGGCTGCAGTGGAGCCAGGATTGGAGCGCAGGGAGTCCTGGCGGCTGTGAGGAGAGCTGGGTGGCTGTTCTGTACTGTTCTCTAGGCTCCATTGGCTTGATGCTGAAAGGATTCTTGAACTTGAGCTTTCCTCTAGGGCAGTGGTTCTCAGCCTTCTGGCCCTTTAAATACAGTTCCTCATGTTGTGACCCAACCATAAAATTATTTTCGTTGCTACTTCATAACTGTAATGTTGCTACTGTTATGAATCGTAATGTAAATATCTGATATGCAGGATGGTCTTAGGCGACCCCTGTGAAAGGGTCATTCGACCGCTGAAGGGGTTGCGACCCACAGGTTGAGAACCGCTGCTCTAGGGTCATCTGGGTGGACTGTTTGCTGTCATTACCTGTAATTCATGCTGGTCTTTAGGTCTCTCCTTGCGGGGGAAGCGGGGGGGGGGGGGGGGGGGTGTTCAGGCTGTCCAGAGTGGAGTCTTCTGATGTTTCGCCTGGAGGGTAAGTGTCCTAGGGGCTGGGTTGGGGAGGAGGGTTGTAATTCCTACCACTTGGCATTCAGCGTGCATACATCCTCCCCTCCTTTTGGCAGTGTACCTACAGCCTCAGCTGGGATTGGCATCCCTTAGTCAAGAGACCCTTCCAGAGACTGAGCAGCCAGACTGCTCACAGTGTTGGAGAGAGGTCTAGCTTCTCGAACATCACTTGATGTTTGTCTTCCATATTTAAGCTACGCCTCTCAGCTCGCCCCCAGGCTAGACATGCCTGGCACCGCCAATCTTGCTCCTGTGTCAGTCAATAGTGCACAATGTGTGGGTGTTCAGTGTTCCCACGCGGGCTAAGTATCCCGCTTTCTCGGGTCAGCTACGTTATTGCCTTTGGCCTTCTGCCTCCAGCACCTTTCCCCTTCCCTTTGTGGGTGTATGTCTGACTCTATTATTGTGGCGCTTTGGGAGGGAGCAAAATTAGTTTCGTTTGTCCAGTCGTCTACCATCTTTAGTTGTTTAAAGGCAGCCATTCTTTTAAAATGTACTGAGAGCCTCACGTGCTTCATTAGATGTTTGATGCAGGACCAGCAGTGTTGCATCCACCTGGAAGCTTGTTAGAAATGCAGAATCTCAAGTCTCAGTCAGACCAACTAAATCAGAGTATGCATTCTATTTTTTATTTTTTGTTAATTCTCACCTGAGGCTATTTTTCCCATTGATTTTTTTAGAGAGACTGTAAAGAAGGGAGGGAGGGGGGAGAGAGAGAGAAAAAAAGAGAGAAACATCGATGTGAGAGGAAGCATTGATCGGTTGCCTCCTGCATGTGCCTAGACGGGAATTGGGGAGCAAACCCACAACCCAGGTATGGGCCTTGACTGGGAATCAAACCCGTGACCCTTTGGTCTGCAGGCTAATGCTCTAACCACCGAGAAATACTGGCCAGGGCTCAGAGTCTTATTTTAACAAGACCCTAAGAGACTCGTATGGCCCTTAATATTACGGAAGCATTGCCCTGGCCAGTGTGGCTCAGTTGGGGCATCGTCCTGTATACCAAAAAGTGGCTGGTTCGATTCCCGATCAGGTCAGTACTCAGGTTACGGGTTCGATCCCTTCACATTGATGTTTTTCTCTCTCCCCTTGCCTCTGTCTAAAATCAATGTGAAAGAAAAATTAGGTAAGCATTGAGGGTTTATAAACACTTGATTTTCCTTCACCTGGAATGGTAAATAAATATGTAAAATAGAATATTTTCTTGCTTTTGATTTTAATTCTCTATTTTATTTGTAAATAGTGTTTCTGCTACCCAGTTAGCAGACCAGGTAGAGAAGGCAGTCCTGGAGCGGTTGAAGCCTCTGCTGGCGCAGGCTCAGGTAACCCGCTTCACCTCATTTGCTTGCCGTTGGGAAGTTCCAGAATAGAAGGAGTTGCTGACCCCTCGTAGGGCTGCGTGTCTGGCAGATGGATGGTGCAGCGCTGAGCCGTGCTGCACAGTGTGGTGCAGTGCTGGCTGCTAGGGCCTTCCATTGTGGGCTGGTGACGAAGACAAGCGGGGGAGAGAAAGTCCCACTTTTTAGGAGGTGAGATTTTAGTTTGGGGAATGAGTTTAGATTGCATTCTTCATTCTTTTTAAAAAATACATGTTTTTACTAATTTTAGAGAGAGGAAGGGAGAGGGAGAGAGGGAGAGAGGGATAGAAACATCAATAATGGGAGAGAATCATTGATTGGCTGCCCCCTGCCCGGCTCCCACTCTGCCCCCCACCACGGATCAGGCCTGCAACCTGGGCATGTGCCCCGACCGGAATTCGAACCTCGACCTCCTGGTTCGTGGATCAGCACTCAATCACTGACCATACCAACCAGGCACAGTTTCCATTCTTAGTCAGATGTGTATTGGTGGTCATGCGTTTAGCTAACTGCTTCTGCTCTCTCACTTCAGTGGTTTGAGATGATTGACTCTATTTTTCAAAAGGAGAGAGATTTCTGGGTACAGACCAGGGCTTTTTTGAAGATGGCATTGCATACAGCATCAGCAGCAGGTTGTGCATCCTCTTAGGCTGAATGTTGTGGCCAGACCCTGTGGATCCACCTGTAAATAGGAACAGTCTGTGTGTGTGAAAGGATGAGGCCATAGAAGAATATCAGCATCTTAAATGGAGTGATTGGCATTCTGGGCCCCTGAAAAGGTCACTGAGTTTCTGTAGCTCTAGCTTAAGAAATGTTGAATTATTATTAGAGTCCATGGGAATCTCAGGACTATAGAACTGGGAGGGGTCCTAGAGACCATGTCATCCAACCTCTTCATTTTATCAATGAGTTAACTGGAATAGAGAAGTGGAGTAGTTGCATAAAAACACACAGCTACTCTGACAATGTTTACAAAGGGAGGAAAAGGGGCAGAAAGCCAAGATCAACACATGACATTTATTTTCATAAAGACAGAGTGCTTCGAATTGCTACAAAAAGCCTCCTGTAGCTAAAGCTGATGAACAGTTCACACAGAAGTTACTCCATTACAGGATTCATTTGTACTAATATGGGTTGTAAATTTTTATAATTCATGAGCTTTCTTGTCTGTTTTAATAGAGAGTTAATTCTTCTGTGGGAGCAGATACTCATTTGAAGGATCGCCCATCGGTAAACACAGGGACAGCCCAGCCTGCAGAGGAGGTGCGTGTGGTATTATTACGTGATGATGTCTCAGTTGTAAGGAAAATGAGGCGCACATTGCAAACACTTTGCAAACACTAGATTATCTTACGCAAGAAGTGGAAGTTATTTTTCATGTGTGGAATGTTCATGCTTACAGTGTGTATGTAGCATGAGGAGTTAGATCCGCCTTGCAAACAGCTCTGGAGCCACAGGTTCTTGTTAGCGGCTCTTTTGCGCTCCTCGTGATGACAGAACGTGGGTGCACTGCGTGACCCTGAATGCTGATGGCCTCCGGCAGGAGAATGGCTGTCCTCATTTCCTTTCATTCAGCCTGGTTTTGCTCATTACTGGCCTAATTTCCTTTGTACTCGGGGCCAGCATATTTTGAGTGTCCAGTAATGACCAATATCTGGCTGCACAGAGAGAAAAGATAGCCCAAGGAAAAGTGATCACATTTGAGGGAAGAACAACAGGCTTTGTAGTTGTCCAGCCTCTGGAGGACCGCGGGCGTGCTCCCACCGGCCTAGGCTGTGAGCGGACGGTGCCGACTGCACCACTGACCCGGTGTGCAGGGTGGAAACAAGGTGACGGTGTCTGCACGAGCAGGTGTGCAGCTCTCGGGGTCAGGAGGGAGTTGGAAGGAAGCGCCACCAGTCCAGCCGCCTTAGGAACAGGAAGGAAGGTAGCAGGTTTCCAGGATGTATCCCTATTGTAATTATTAGTCAGAGTTTTCTTTATAACTGCACCATGATTAAATCTCAATGTGTCTCTCTTGCATTGATGTTCCTAATCTTTGTGATTATAAGTTTATTGTACAATATTTTATGACAGAATCTCATGTGAGGTGAGGCTTCTGAGACTGGTAACTGAAAGCCTGCATTTAGCTCTTCCAAATCGGGGATGCTATGTTCTGGTGCAGATAGCCACCAAATGTTACTTTTATGCTAGTAAAATACGAGGCTAGGGAGGCAACTCCACAAATGAAGTGATTATAAATGCTGTCTGTGAAGTGGACATGTGTGAATATTATTAAGAATAGTCAGTCTTGGGCATGATGAGGGGGGATGGAGGGTTATGTGGGGATAAGGACACATATGTAATAACTTAATCAAAAAAAATATATAAAATAAAATGCTTCATCTAGGTGTCAAAAAAAAAAAAAAAAAAGAATAGTCTTCACCCTGGCCCGTGGTTAGAATGTCAGCCCGCACATCAAAGGGCTATGGGTTGCAGGTTCAATCCCTGGCCCGGTCAGGGCATGTGCAAGAGGCAACCAATCAATGTGTCACACTCTTGCATTTCTCTCTCTCTCTCTCTCTCTCTCTCTCTCTCTCTCTCTTCTTCCTCTTCCTCTCTCCCTCTCTCCCTCTCTCCTCCCTCCCTTCCACATTCTCTAAAATCAGTGGTAAAAAGTATCCTCAGGTGAGGATTAACAACAAAAAGAATGATTAGCTTTCTATGTAAGAATTACACAGATAAGTTTGCATTAAATGGTCTTTACTATAACTTATGGAAGAAGAAAAAGTATTGTGTTGTGGCCGCTGTTAAACATCAGGATTGTTATAAAGAGTTTCATACACAGCACCGTCAAGAGTCAATGCTTTTAGCCCTGGCGGTTGGTTGGGTGTCATCTGAAACATTGATGTGAGTGTGAAACATCAATTGGCCGCCTCCTGCAAGCCTCCCACCAGGGATTGAGCTGGCAACCTGGGCATGTACCCTGATTGGGAATCGAACCAGCAACCTTTCGGTGCATGGGACAATGCTCACCAGCCAGGGCATAATTTTTATTTCTTTAACTTTGATTAAGATTGGATACTTGTTCATATCTTTACTGGCCATTAATAATATATTTTCTTCTGTGAACTATTATTGTGATACTTTACACAGACAATACTAGTATTACTTGGTTAATGCTACTGTTTAAACGACTGGTAAAAATTGTACCGATGTTAATGATTTTGATATTTACTAACTCAGAGGAGGTAAAAACTGCCAGTTGGATCACCATGTGGTGGGTTATGATCAGCGTTAATCTTTAGGTTCCTCTGCTGGCTTTGGATTGCCTTCCCATCCCCCTCCCTTGTTTCGTAGGCTACTGCTCTTGATTGTAAATCCAACAACAATCCTCAGCTGGACGATATTTTGGAAGATACCACTCGTGAGCTCCGGGCTGTGACTCACTCTAAGATCTTGGAGCCTGACGCCTTAGCCACCTTAGGGGACGGCCTGTGTCTGGAGACCATGCTGCTCCGAATGGAGGAAATGGAAGTAAGGTCTGGGCTGCAGGCTCTGGTTGGCCATGGTGTTGGTGGTGGGGGCGGTGGCGCCTGGCCCCTGCTGAGCGCAGGTCCTCTGCGTGCGTTTCTGTAGATTAGCAGGACTTCAGAATCACATCACTGGTTTTAAATCCTAGTTCAACTGCCAACCAGGTGTCTGACCTTGATAAAGCCACTTACCCTCTCTAATAAGTAGGGTGCTTTTAAAGATAAAACATGGCGTGAAGCCTCATCGTGCTGATAGTCGCTTACTACCTGACACATACCTCAGGAAGCAGCCGTTATCGTGACCCCCTGGTATCCCTGATGTGGTTCAGAAAGCACCAGGACATGGGCTTCCTCAGGCCTCAGCTCGTAAATGCTGCTCATCTGCCTCTGCTGCCCAGCTGGCCTGGGATCCTGACATATCACAGATACGTTTGCTGCCTATAATTTCCACCATATGACTTTAGAATGCTTCTCAGAATCTTCAGTCTCAGACATCACCCAACCCAATCCCAGGACTGCTCAGAGCAGGAAATGGAGACCAATAGGGAGTAAGTGATGTGGCTAAGGTCACAAAAATTCCCGCCAGAGCTGGGATGAGACTCCGTTCCGGTCTCCTAACACCAATTCAGCGTTTTCTTTATAACTGCACCATGATTAAATCTCATCGTGGCTTTGCTGCTAAACAGAGACATTCGCGGGAAGACAATTTATGTTGCTTTTTAAAAATTTAAAGATGTGTAGTTTCTCCTAGTCTTTTAACTGATTTCCCTGTCTTGGGAATAACTGTCTAGATCTGGTGTCCAATGGTAGTCTCTAGCCAAATGTGGCTATTCAAATATAAATTAATTAAGATTAAACACACTACTCATATTTCAAGTGGTCAGTAGTTTGTGGTTACTGTATTGGGCACGACAACTATAGAACACGAGTGACCCGGTGCATGAAATTCGTGCACATTAAAAGGGAATTAATTAGAGGAAATATTTTAATATTGCTATTTGCCCTTTCTCTATAAAAGAAGTGTCAGAGATGAAAGAAAATTAGTAAAATGTATATGAAAATCTTCCTCCTGTCAGAGTTTAGGGCGTGCTAGGGGAACCAGAGTCAAGTCCCCGCCCACCCACATGCACCTCAAAATCGCACAAGACCCAGACCCAGCTGGCCCCACACCCATTGGGCTAGATCCAGACCTGTCTGGCCCTAACCCCGTCAAGCCCCGCAGGATGGGGCCATGGCCTCAGGTCGCCTGGCCTGGGTCAGGGGGTATGGCCTGAGTCCCCGATCAAGCCCTGCCAGGCAGGGGGTGCAGCCTCAGGTCCCCTGGCCCAGTGTCGGGGCAGGGGGCGTGGCCTGAGGTGCCCCGGGCCGGGGCAGGGGGCACGCCTTGATGTCCCTATCAAGCCCTGCTGGGTGGGGGCGCATCCTCAGGTCCCCTGCCCCGGCCCAGCACCACGCAGCCTCACGTCCCTGCTGATTGCTTGTTAAGGCTCGTTACAGGAACTTGTACTCTGCTGTGGGTGCAGCCATCTTGTGTTACGGGAATCCCACCTCTGCTGGGCACAGCCATCTTTGTGATGGCATGATGGTCAATTTGCATATTCCCTCTTTATTAGATAGGATTTCCATCCTCACAGCAAGCTCCAGTGGGCAGCGCTGGTCTAGATTAGATTAATTAGATTAATGGCTTCAATTTTAGACTTCATCTCATAAGCTAATCACTTCCTGGCCTGGCAGATGCTCATTTCTGGCAATGTGTCTGTATCAAATGTATCTGCTGAGCTATGACATTCTTGCTAGCTCTGGTTTGTAATGAAACTAATTTATTCTCATCAATTAAACTTTTTTTTTTTTTTTTAAAGAAATACCAGGAGACAGTTCGCCAAAGATATAATAAAATTGTGTATTCTGATCCTCAATTTTGGATGCAGGAAGAAAAAAATGGTGAGTGCTCCCCTCACTTTTTCCCCACCATTATATTCTGAAAATTTTGAACATACAGAAAAAATTCTACAGTGAACACCCATATACCAACCTCATAGATTCTACAATTAACATGTTGCTGTATTTGCTTGCTTTATTTATATTCTGTCCATCCATCAATTCACCTTATTTTTTATATGTTTCAACTTGTGTATTAGCAACTAGAGTTTAATATTTATGGCTCTTTTTCCTTTTGAGGTAAAATTTACTTATAATAAAATGCACAAATCTTAACTGTCATTTCATGGGTTTTGATAAATGGACATATCTTTGTTATCCAAATGCCTATCAAAATATAGACCAGTGGTTCTCAACCTTCCTAATGCTGCAACCCTTTAATACAGTTCCTCATGTTGTGGTGACCCCAAATTTCATTGTTATAAATTGAACATAATTAAAGCATAGTGATTAATCACAAAAACAGTATGTAATCATATATGTGTTTTCGGATGGTCTTAGGCGACCCCTGTGAAAGGGTCGTTTGAACCCCAAAGGTTGAGAACCACTGATATAGACTATATCACCTCCAGAAGTTCTCTTATGCTCCTTCCCAGTCAGTTCCCATGACCTAAGCAATAATTGTGCTTTTTTGCTCACTGTAAATTAGTTACCTGTTCTAGACTCTCACATAAATGGAATCATACCTACATATGTTCTTTGCCTAAGACTTCTTTCATTCAGCGTGATGTTTTAGATTTATCTATGTTGCTCATTTCCTGTTGCCACTGTAACAAATTTAATTTTGTAACAAAGCACAGTTTCAGTATTTAAAACACACATTATATTTGACTTCTGGAGGTCAGAGTCTGAATCAAGCCTTAAAAGCCTGAAGTCAAGGTGTAGGCAGCTTCTAAGGCTGCCTGCGCTCCTTCACTTATGACCACACTACTCCAGACTTTGTTTCTGTGGTTAAATCTTCCTGTGACTGCCTATTATAGGGCACCTGAGTTACATTTAGGGACAACCCCGATCCTCTAGGATACTCTCCTATCTCAAGAACCTTAAAGTCCCTCTTGCCATAGAGGGGAACATTGACAGGTTCCAGGGATTAAAATGTGGACACTTGGATCAATTCATTCCTTTTCATCGCTGAGTAGTATTTCATTTTATGCATGTGCCACATCTAGTTTATCCATTTGTTTGTGCATCTACATTTGCTTGTTTCTAGTTTTGAACTATTAAAAATAAGTCTGCTAATAATATAGCATGTCCCAAAAAATGTATACACACTTAAATAGCTTATAACTCACTTAATTTTCACTCCTTTTCAGGTTTAACTGATTTGATATAATGAATGAAGCCAGACTAAGCTTTGAATAAAGAAAATTTATCCTAAAGTGCCACTAGACTTTTTTTTATGGGGATACATAAAAGATAAAGTTTGCCGTGGCTCAGTGGTTAGAAGTCAGCCTTTGAACCCAAGCGTTTCGGGTTCGATTCCGATCAAGGGCACATACCTGGGTTGCAGGTTCCCTGTCCCGATGGGGGCACACATGGGAGGCAACCAATTGTTGTGGCTCTCGCACATCAATGTTTCTTTCTCTCTCCTCCTCCTTCTCCCCTCCCTGCTCCCTTCCACTCTCTCTAAAATCGATAAGAAAAATATCCTCCAGTGAGGATTAACAACAACAAAAAAGATGAAGTTTACTATAGAAAACCAGCAACAGTCTACAAATTGAAGGTGCATGAATACTGAACTGAAATGATTTTTTTTTCTATTTTTATTGATTTCAGAGGGGAAGGGAGAGGAAGAGAGAGAAACATCAATGATGAGAGAGAATCATTGATTGGCTGCCTCCTGCACATCCCACACTGGGGATTGAGCCCACAGGCTGGCATGTGCCCTGAGCTGGAATTGGACTGTGACCTCCTGGTTCACAGTTTGATGTTTAACCACTGAGCCATGCCGGTGGGCTGAAATCATTCTTGATGTTTGTGATTCCATTGCTTTGTGTTATCAGCAGTGCCTGGACCAGAACAGTCATCAATTTGAAAACAGGCACTGATAAAAAATTATTCATTTCTGTAGGTTCTTTTAAATTTTGAAAATGAATTGTATGTTAATAAACACTGACTTTCTAATCATTCAAAGTGCATATACTTTTTTTGGAACACCCTGTATATTCATGCATAGCCTGTGTGGACATACTGTAAGTTTTTATTCTTCCTGAATAAACACCCAAGAGTAGGTTTGCCAGGTCATGGGATAGGTGTATGCTTAACTATAAAAAAACTATCAAACCTTTCCCCAAAGTGTCTGTACCAATTTACACTCCCATCTAACTGAGTCCCTATTGCTCCATATCCTTGTGAACATTCGATGTTGTCAGTCTTTAATTGTAACCATGCTGGCGGGCATGTGGTGATATCTCATTGTCGTTTAAATTTCATTTCCATGGTGAATACTGAGGTTTAGAACATTTTCAAGTGACTATTAGCCATTTTTATATCTTCCCTGGTGAAGTATTCAAATCTTTTGTACATTTTTCTAATGGGTTGTCTTACTTTTGAGTTGTAGGAATTCTTTATGCATCCTGGGTATACATTCTTTGCCATATATAGTTATTTTTAATAACAACTTTATTAAGATACTAGAGGCCCGCACTTGGGGGGGGGGGGGGGGCCCTCAGCCTGGCCTGCACCCTCTTGCAGTCCAGGATCCCTTTCGCAGTCCGGGAACCCTGGCTCCTTACTGTCTGCCTGCCTGCAGCGGAGGCAGGAGAGGCTCTCGCTAGCCGTGAACCTGGCTTCTGGTTGAGCGGCGCTCCCCTTGTGGGAGCGCACTAACCACTAGGGCAGTGATGGCGAACCTTTTGAGCTCTGCGTGTCAGCATTTTGAAAAACCCTAACTTAACTCTGGTGCCGTGTCACATATAGAAATTTTTTGATATTTGCAACCATAGTAAAACAAAGATTTATATTTTTGAAATTTATTTTATATATTTAAATGCCATCTAACAAAGAAAAATCAATCAAAAAAATGAGTTCGCGTGTCACCTCTGACACGCGTGTCATAGGTTCGCCATCACTGCACTAGGGGACAGCTCCTGCGTTGAGCGTCTGCCCCCTGGTGGTCAGTGCACATCATAGTGACTGGTCATTCAGCCACTTGGTCGATTTGCATATTAGGGTTTTATTATATAGGATAATTTACATACCATAAAATGCATTCTTTTAGTAGTTTTTAGTATATTTACTAAGTTGTGCAAACATCACTGCTCTCTAATTCTAGAACCTTTTTACACAAAAGAATCACCCTAAAAAGAAACCCAGTACCCATTGCAGTACCTCCCCACTGTCCCTCTCTTTCCCCAGCAGCCACTGACCTACTTACTGTTTGCAAATATTTTGCTCCATCTGTGGCTCACATATTTATTTTCTCAAATGTGTTTTATTATAGGAAGATACTTTTACTTTTGACAAAGTCGAACTTTCCATTTTTCTTGTGTCATTTTTGCTTTCTTTGATTTAAGAAACCTTTGCCTACTCCCAATTTGAGAGAGTGTCTTGTTTTCTTCTAGAAACTTTATGGTTTTAGTTTTCATGTGTAGTCTGATTCATCTTGAATAAATTTGGCCTGTGGTTTGAAGTAGAAGTTGGCTCATTTTTCCTCCTTAATGGATATCCATTTGTTCTCATACCATTTGTTGAAAAGACCTTTCCTTTTCTCCTTCACTTGTAAAAATTCATTCAGACAAATTTTGGCTGCAGTTGCTAGGCTACTATCACAGTTTTAGCCGGGAAGTGTTACTTCAATTCTGTTTAATGCAGGCTTAACAGTTACTACCTTCCTCAATGAAAGGAGGTGAATAAAAGGTGGTTAAACATTACCTCTGAAGGAATTTAAGTACGATGATTACTAAGGGCTGTAAAGGAAATTGTGGGTGTAGGTGGTTTACAACAATAGCCTATGTCACATATAATTTTTTTTAATCCTCACCTGAGGATATGTTTTTATTGATTTGAGAGAGAGAGGAAGGGGGAGAGAAACATTGATGTGAGAAACATTGATCTGTTGCCTCCATAGGTGCCCTGACTAGGGACTGAACCTGCAATCTAGGTATGTGCCTTGACCAGGAATCAAACCTGCAAATTTTTGGTGTACGGGACAGCGCTCCAACCAACTGAACCATCAGACCAGGGCTTCACATATAATATTTTTAAAATATGGGTTTGGGGTGGGTGTCATTTTAGAAAAAGTGTTCTCCATGCCAAATTTTGACAGAAGGATGAGTCATCAAAGCACAAATACTGACTTGTTCCTTTTATGTTTTCTGCCATTTTCAAGTGCCCTATTCTTTGCTCCTGTTGGTTCTCTCTTCACCCCAACCCTAATCCCACTCCCATTTTCATCCTCGTAAAACAGTCAACGCCACCCTTGGGGCCCAACTCGCATGACTCCCGTGGACCGAGCGTACAGTGCTCCGCCTGGGATGCCTGGACTGGAACCTGGCTCCCTCCCTCTAAGGCCTGTGGGCACCCATGGGCTCCGACCTGTCGGCCATTGTAGAGCTGTTTGTTCCGAGGTCTCCTCTCCCAGCTCGGCCACAGGTTCTCTGAGGCCGGCAAGTTGGTCAAATTCAGTTGTGCTTCCCCTGCACCCGGCACAGGCCTGGCCCAAGAGAACCCCGCTCAGTGAATGGGCGGGCACTTCGGCACCTTTTTGTGTGGAAGCAGAGGGAAGCATGCTTTGTTTCACAGGTGGGTTGGCCATTGGCCCCAGAGTTGGGTTGCATAGTGCAAAAGGCAGTCTTACCTAGGACTCCATGTCCTCCTTTCCCAGGCAACTTGAATTATTAGTCACTGTCTATGACTCTGCATAAAGTCTAGGGATACAGTGAAGAGGAGCTCCTTAGAACACTAAGTGCTAAAATGAGTTTTCAGACACTTGAATTCCAGAATCACGGATTCATAGAAAGAACCCTGTTTCCAGTTGTCAGATGGTATGTTCAGCGGCGTCACACATCTAAAGTGACTCGAGTGGTGCAGGGTCTAAGTCAGTGATGGTGAACCAATGACACGTGTGTCAGAGGGGACACATGAACTCATTTTTTTTTGGTTGATTTTTCTTTGTTAAATGGCATTTAAATATATAAAATAAATTTCAAAAATATAAATCTTTGTTTTACTATGGTTGCAAATATCAAAAAATTTCTATATGTGACACGGCACCAGAGTTAAGTTAGGGTTTTTCAAAATGCTGACACGGTGAGCTCAAAAGGTTCGCCATCACTGGTCTAAGTGTATGTCCTCTCTTCTGTGAATAATTAAAAATTGATTGTACTCAGCATTATTTTTACAAAAACAGACTTTTGCAGTATTTCTGACAGTGAGAAATCACAAGCATATAAATGAGTTAAAGAAAGTTCTTTGAATTAGAGAGTCTCCTTACCTAAGAGAAGGACAAATCTTCCTACACTTGAAATACATTTAAAATTATAAATAATCCAGAACTCAAAAGAGCTGTCAAGCCTGCAGGGTCTAAATCAGCCGTGGGCAAACTACGGCCCGCGGGCCGGATCCAGCCCGTTTGAAATGAATAAAACTAAAAAAAAAAATAGACCGTACCCTTTTATGTAATGATGTTTACTTTGAATTTATATTAGTTCACACAAACACTCCATCCATGCTTTTGTTCCGGCCCTCCGGTCCAGTTTAAGAACCCATTGTGGCCCTTGAGTCAAAAAGTTTGCCCACCCCTGGACTAAGTTAATGTTCTGATCACATTATGCAGATTTTCCAGCAATGCCACAAATTAAGTCAGCTAATTAAGTGCTCAGGTGTAAGTGGGTTTTTCCCTCGCCCTAATTAAACCATTTAAAGGTTAAAAAAACAAACCCAACTGCTGAAGACCCTGGAATGAGCAGCTCGGTCCTGGAACTCGCGAGCCTGGGGCTGGGCACAGACTTCCTTCCGCCGTCTCGGAGCTAGCAGAGGCTTCCAGCAGCTCGCTGTTCAACAGCGGCGACTCCTCGGCTTGTGTCTCAGTAACTTCTGAATTCACCTCTTCTCTCTTCATCGCACTGCCTGCTAAACCCATTATGCTTAAGAGGGTGCCTGTGACTTCTCACGGGTGGTTGGCCGCAGAGACAGCTCTGATCTGTACCCTGACTCTCCTTTATATGAAGTCATTTGATGCCTCTCCTTTTCTAGACCAAAAACTCGCAGCAGTAAGTGAAGGACCCCTTTCTCCTCATCCAATCAGGATCACAAAGACAGTAGCCAGCAAGGACCCAGACGTGCACATCGTGTTGGAACGGCCCTGGAATGCCAAGTAAGTGCTAACGAGACTGACCTCATTGCAGTTGGTTGCCTTCGATGTTGATGAGTTTCATATTCCTTCAGTTCCCACAAGACACAGGGAAATTCTTTGAGCAAGATCTTGCCAAACTCCAAGATGGTTCAGTAAAGTAGTGTGTTTATAAGATGGGCATAGAAACTGTTGCATCTTGCCCTAGCCAATGGGCTCAGTGGATAGAGTGTTGGCCTGGGGACTGAAGGGTCCTGGGTTCGATTCCGGTCAAGGGCATGTACCTCAGTTGGAGGCTCCTCCCTGACCTGGGCCCTGGTCAGGGTGCGTGCAGGAGGCAACCAATCGATGTATTTCTCTCAATGTTTCTATCTTCCCTCTCTCTTCCACTCTAAAAATCAATTGAAAAATATCCTTGGGTGAGTATTAAAACACTTGGGTTGCGGGAAACGAGTTAAGTCGGCTCGCGTGAATTGCGCGTACTCCGCGGGAGCCGTCTTAAACTCGGTTCATATAGATTTGCGGTGGAGTGTGGGAAACGTGTAAACTCGGGCCGATTGTAACTGCGTATTACCAAATATTTCATTTCAATCGAACCCATACTTCAAAAGATATAGGCATTTTAACGCGCCATCTTATATTTTGGCGGGAAATTCACCCGCAACCCAAGTGTTAAATATATATATATATTAAAAAAAGAAGAAAAATGTTGCATGTTAAAGAGCCTGGATTTTTCTGTTGAAAGCATCATGAAGGCGCGGTGGTTATACTGAAAATTACTACAGGACAGGAGCTCCTACCCTGAGGAGGGTTATTCCAGGGGAGAGGGTAAACAGTGAGTGGTGATAACGCTGAGTTTTGTTCATTGTGAGAAAGAGAAATGAAAGTAAGCCTTTTTGGCAAACCATGAGGTGGGTGAACAGTTTGCCCTTGCTTACAGGTGATTTGAATGTTGTCATCATTTTTATTTGTTCTCAGTTCCCTGGATGATAGTGTGGGAACAGAGGAGAAATCGGAGAAAAGAGAGGCTCCCCTTCTCTTTCCTTCAGAAGATTCTGAGCAGAGAAAGGGTCGGACTGCCCTCCTGGTCCCCCCCGGAATGCGACGCAGCATCGGAGACTACTGCAGCCGCTACGACCAGTACCTCCGGATGGTCTCCCATGAGGCTGTGGGCTCCTTCAATCCGTGGGTGATTGCTGAAAGGTCAGTAAATGTTCCGTGCCACGTGCCAAATGTTATCCGACAGACAGGCTGGGGAAGGACTGGCTATGGTCTCATGCTTTTGGCCTTGGAGTTCCAGTGGTTGCTTTTGGGCTAGTGGCCAGGTTTCTCTGCGAATGTCCTCTTCCCAGAGAGAAGAGACTGTGGAGCAGCCTGGGTGATGTCGCCAAGGGAGCGTGCTGCGGCCTCCCCTCCTTAGGCAGAGTGGGGCTTTCCTGTGGCCGGAGGGAGGGCTCGTCCACCAGAGAACACAGTCCTGGGTCAGAAGCAGGGTGGTCTCGAAGCCTTCAGGGTCGGACAGACAGACGGGCCTGTAGCAGCAGGCCTCCGGGCTTTGCCACATGCTCTTTAGCCCTTCTCCTTCCGAGGTCGTTTCGTGGAGTCCTGAAACATAGTCCCACTGCTGCTAAATTTTTGAAGAACAGATAAGATTTTTTTAATGTAAATAGTTAATTGAAATCCATTCTTTTAAAATTGGGCCCAAATTTAAATTCTTCTTGAATATCACTTTATTATAAACATGCAAATATTTTTTCATCGTCAAGTCAAGCAGTATACTATGATTTCTTTCTTGAACAAGCTTGAAACATATTTCAGGAGTTAACAGTTGCCTCTTTTTTATTTGCTTATTCTTTTAGATATTTAGGAACTTTAACCCACCCACTAGCCAAAATTTCAGTGTCCTTTTCCTCAGTGATAAGATGTAGCAGTTGATCTCTGTTTCTGGCCTCCACCCCACTCTCTCTCCTGAGGCCCTCCTCCTCCCACCCAGCCTGGTTGGCTGCCTCTAAGTCGGCCCTGTGGCTCCTGCTCCGGGACTTCCTCCTTCATGGCCCTGCGTGTTCGGTCGCCTCCTTCCCAGGTCAGAGGCTCTATGTCCAGTGCCCTTGTCGCCCTCTTTCTAGGTGTTCTCTTTTACTCGGATGGAGCATATCTTGCTTTGTCTACTGGAGGAACATTCTTGAGATTTGCCAGCTTGAAAGCGTCTTTATTCTGTGGAGATGTACTTGATTGATGACTTGGCTGAGTTTAAAATTACGGGTTTGTTTTTCCCAAAGAATCTACACCTTCATTTGTGGGGGTGAAGGAGGGATTGTCACTTCGCTGCCGGGAGCAGGGGTGGACACCTGTCACTCTCACTGCTCATCCTGCAGAATGTCAACCCAGGCCCTCATTTTCCACCCCAGACCTCCCTCCGCCTGCAGGGTCCTCAGCACTCTTACCCCGATTCCTGATTCCCGAGTCCTGAGTCTGTTTTGTGAGACAACCAGCTTGCTTCCCTTGGCATCTCCCTGGACAGACTCCTGGGTTTCAGCTTCCTGTGCTCCCTCTGTCCTGCCGAGTCTGTTAGGATTCCTCCATATGCGTTTTCCTTCCTGAAAACCTTGGTCATTTCTCATGTACTGTTGTTTCTTCTTCTCCTTGTAGAGTGATGTATTTGTGTATGTCCTTTTATTCTAGTGGAGTTCTGGGCGGGATCAGAGATAATCACTTACGTTCAGGCCCTCAGGTTTAACTGAAGTCCTAAAGCTTCTCTTTAACAGACAGTGCCCTTCAAAGTACCTGCACCTTTGGTGCTGGTAGAGATGCCGTGTCTTTTGTGGGGAGGAGAGCAGGCAAACCTCACTTGCTTCTGTGTGAACACAGTCCTGCAGATGCTCTCTTGTTCTCCCAGAGCCTGTGTGGGTGGTGAGGCTAACTGCTATATTGGGAAATCCAAAAACAAGCCAGGGAAGATACTCCCGTGTATGTTCTTCCCACCTGATAAATGATACACTTTGTTCATAGTTGCCTTGTTGCTGTAGGGAAAGCTTTCAGCCTATAGGGAATGATAGGTTAACAGGTAGAGGCCAGAGCTGTTAAAATATGGCTGGATCTTTACAAATGTTCTCCGCTGCAGTCTTTGGCCCTTACATGATGGTGCATCCGAATTTTCTAGCTCCGTTTCAGTCTTGGTTTTGTTTCTGATTTGAGTGTTCCAAAGTGAGAGACCTTGAAAAATTATCCTAAGACAGTTGACTTCACTTAATAGCTTCTTATGTGAGGGAATCTTCGATGTTTTTTTCTGTAATATCGCCATTTCTACTTACACTGAGGAAAGAGCACTGCTTGCGTGCTCAAAGGGAGATGATGTAACCTGGATGTAAATAAGAGTGGCTGTGCAGGAGAGGCTGAGGTGACGTGATGCTTTTGATGAAAGCAAACTCTCAAGGGTTCCTGGTTTAAAAACAAATTGGGAGACTTCTGGGTGAAAAAGACCGACTGAGCATGTGTATTCATCTTTATCCCCCGTATCTCTACCCAACTGTATGTCACTGAGAGAATAGATAAAAGGCATGGACCTTTAAATGGGAACAAACAAGAAATAGCAATAAACATTTGGAAGACAGAAAGCAGTTAGACAAATAAGATGACTTAGCAGACCAGGGAGCGCCAAGAACCAAGCTGATTTATGCAGAAACACCTGGGAAAGCGCAGGAACGGGGAGCACCGGGTGCTGGTAAGGCATAGGTGCAATTAAGTCAGGAAACAGGAGGCGTGGTTCAAACGCTCCTTCCGGAAGAAAGCAGACATTTGATGAAAGCCAGGAAAGATGCACAGCCTCTTACACATAAAAAGCTCTGAAGAAGCCAAACAGTGCAGGAAGGAGAATAAAGCATTGAAAACAAAATTAATATTCCCAGAGAAGTAAGTGGAGCTATTACATCATGAAACAAGAACAGTCATTTTTTTAAATATGTTTTTATTGATTTGAGAGAGAGAGACAGACAGACAGACATTGATTGGCTGCCTCCTGCACACACTTCGACCTGGGACCAGACCTGCAACCTGGGCATGTGTGCCCTGACTGGGAATAGAATCAGTGACTTTTTGATGCACGCGACAATGCTTAACCAACTGAGCCACACCTGGCAGATCAGAACAGGATATTATTAAAAAATAAACTTTCAAAGAATGAAACAAAAGCTTTTAGAAATAAAAAATATGGCTGAAATAAATTCACTAGAAGGATTCAAAGAAAAAGTCAAATCTCTCAGGAAGTAGAGTTGAAAAACCACACCAAGGATGGATTATAGGGAAGAAGAGATTTTAAAAGTTAGAGGATTATTCTGTCAATGTCTTAGCTCTGGCTGCCATAGCAAATGCTATAGGCTGAGTGGCTTAAACAACAACAATTAACACCTTACAGTTCTGGAGGCTGGGAAGTCCAAGATCAAGGGCCTGCTTCCTGCTTTGCAGACAGCCCCTCTCTCGCTGTATTCTCACTTGGCCAACAGCGAGGTCCACTCTCTCATGTCTCTTTCATAAGGGCACTAATCCCATTCATGAGGGCTCCACCCTCAGGACCTACTAACTTTCCAAAGGTTCCACCTCCAGATGCCATCACCTTGAGGATTGGGCTGTTAGATATGAATGGGGTGGAGGGCACACAGATTTTCAGTTTATAGTGTCCAACATCTGTGTAACTGGAGTTCCAGAATGTGAGAACGGGAAACAGAGGGATGGGGAGTGGGAAAATTCAGAGAAATATGATAAGAAAATTTCTCAAAAGACTGTTAATCTCTAGATTGGAAGAGTTCATCATTTGTCCACTGCAAGTTAGTGAATGAGTGAATACATAAATGAATAGAACAGAACACACCATGGCACATCATTTTGCAAAGGAAATTTGAACATCCCAGTGTGTGGAAATCATGATAAAAGGTTTCCGAGACTTAAAACGGGGTCTGTTCCAACAATCAGAACTGAGACTGGCACCTTGGTTTCAGGAGCAGCACTGCTGGCAGGTGTTGGAGTGAGCTTCCAGAATTCAGCCTCAAGTCTGTGCTCAGCTAAATCGTCAGCTAAATATAAGGGTAAAATAAAGACACGTCAGGGGTGCGCAGTGACCAAAAATCTAGTTCCCGTGCACTTTGTCACTAAGCTCCTGGAGGGTGCATGCCACCAGTCCAGGGTGCACGTTGGAAAGGAGGAAGGCAGGACTTAGGAAACAGGCTACAACAGGGACCTTCCAGGAAAATGCCCAAAGCTGTTTCCAAGAGAACGTCTCAGTGAGCACAGAAAGCAACCAATCCAGATTGGAGTAGGAGGACAGAGCGCCAGGAGTGGTTCCCAGAGTGGGCGGTGGGGTGAGGGAGGTTAAAAGGAAGAAGAAAACAACCCGGCTGGTGTAGCTCAGTGGTTGAGCGTCGACCTATGAACCAGGAGGTTTATGTTCGATTCCTGGTCAGGGCACATGCCCAGGTTGCAGGCTCGATCCCCAGTGTGGGGCGTGCAGAAGGCAGACGATCTTTCTCATCGTTGATGTTTCTATCTCTCCCTCTCGTTTCCTCTCTGAAATCAATAAAGATATATATATATTTTTTTTACAAAAAGAAGAAAACAGATACTTTATTTAATGTGTTTGAATGGATTCGGAGTAGCTTGGTATTTCTTAACATGATGATTTTATAATATAGAAGAATTCACGGTAGGAATATGGAAAGCAAAACAAATACAAAAACAAGTGACCACTTGATGACGCACCTGGTAATTGGGACCACTTCTCCCCTGAGGATAACTCTTAATAGAAACGCTAGGTTAAAAATAAAGCGGACGTGCTGGAAGGCACCAGAAGGTAACCAGGTGACGCGGAATAACTGGGGCAGCGTGTGGAGCAGCAGCCCTGGAGGTTAGCCCTGTCTGGCGCTGCAGAGTCAGTCCTGGGGCACGTGGGTAGCATTTCCAGGTCAGAGGACAGAGGTGGGACTCGGCCTTGCCGTATGGGGGAGTACTTGCCTCAAATGAGAGGACCCTGAAGTGAGGGTGACCTGGGTGCCAGGAGGCCCTCTCAGGACTCTGCGTGGCTCCAGATTATCTCCATTCCTCGGATTGTATCGAGGTGGTTCCGGTTACTGCCCCCCAGGCACCAGGCAGGAGCTAACGTGAATTTTCTCTGAATGTATAGGACAGCATCGTAGGACTTATATTATTGTTAGAATTTTCAAGCACAGTGCCTGGTATATGGTGGTGAACAACCAGGAAGCAGAGAGAGATGACACTAACAAGAACAGTCCTACAGCAGCTCCGAACGGTAGACCCATCAAACACAGAATCAAAGACATCAGGCCATACATGCAGGAAGTTCTAAAAGGCCCAAGCTAGAGAAAGAGGTAAATCTATACGTAGGCATATCATAGTAATGTTGAAAAGTCAAAGATAAAGAGAGTGCGGAATCTCGGAGGGAAGGTGGGGGAGGCAGAGGAAATCTTAAAATCAGCTGAAGGAAGAAAGAAAAAACAGACCATGGAAGCTGGGAGATCTAGTATATCTTTTTTTAAAAAATATATTTCTTTATTGATTTCAGAGAGGAAGGAAGAGGGAGAGAGAGAGAGAAACATCAGTGATGAGAGAGAATCATTGATTGGCTGCCTCCTGCACGCCCCCTACTGGGGATTGAGCCTGCAACCCAGGTATGTGCCCTTAGCTGGATTCGAACCTGGGACCCTTCAGTCAGAAGGCTGACACTCTATCCACTGAGCCAAACTGGCTAGGGCTTTTAAATTTCTAAAACAGGAGAATTCGCCACCCACAGTTCTAAGCCCAGTGAAGTATATTTCAAGAAGTAAGGTAAGGAGGCTCCAACACAGCTGAAAAGTGTATTGCCAGTAGACCTTCACAGTAGGAAACATTAAAACAGCGGTTCTCAACCTGTGGGTCGTGACCCCTTTGGGGGTCGAACAACCCTTTCACAGGGGTCACCTAAGACCATCCTGCATATCAGATATTTACATTACAATTCATAACAGTAGCAAAATTACAGTTATGAAGTAGCAACGAAAATAATTTTATGGTTGGGGGTCACAACATGAGGAACTGTATTTAAAGGGCCAGAAGGTTGAGAACCACTGCATTAAAAGGATATTTTTTAGTCAGAGCAAAATAGTCACAGATGAAAGGTCAAAAATATAAGAAGGTATGAATTGTTAAAAAGGTCAGTGTGTAGGTAAATGAATATTGACTGTATAAAACAATAAACTGCTGTCTTAGGGTGTGTGCATACATTTAAAACACACAGTAACAATAGCACATAAGCCAGGGAGATGATAGAGATGGTGTTGTAAGGTATCTTTCATTTTCTGGGAAAATGGCAGGCATATCAATTAGTGTTAGACTTTAAGTCAGGGGTTCTCATTGTAATCTAGGGTGACCACTAAGAGAATAATACAAGTTCATAGAGAGAAAAGAATGTAATGAGAAACTACAATATCTGAAAGAGGGCAAGGAAGAATGGAGAACAAATAGACAACTAGAAAATATTTAGTGTTTTCATAGTAGAACCTCAAATATTGGGTGTCCCCAAAAATGTATACACACTTTAACAGCTGGTAACTCACTTAATTTTCACTCCTCTTCAGATTTAACTGATTTGAAATAATGGATGAAGCCAGACTAAGCTTTAAACAAAGAAAATTTATCCTAAAGTGCCACTAGACTTTTTTTTTATGGGGATTAATAAAAGATAATTTTATGGTACAAAACCGACAACAGCGGATGAATTGAGGGCACACATATACCAAACGAAATGATTCTTGATGTTTGTGATTCCACTGCTTTGAGTTGTCAGCAGTGCCTGGACCAGAACGCTCATCAGTTTGAAAACAGGCGTTGACAAAAAAATTATTCATTTCTGTAGATTCTTTTAAATTTTGAAATTGAACTGCATGTTAATAAACATTGATTTTATAATTCAAAGTGAGTATACATTTGGGGGGCACCCTGTATATCAGAATTACATTAAATGAAAGAGAACTAAACATGCCAATTAAAAGGCAAAAGATGGTCAAAGTAAGCAAACAGCTGGCATGGGAATGGGTAACAGGAGAGGGTGAGTGACACTTGTCTGCATTTACCTTTTTTGTGTAATTCCGACTCTGGGAACTATGTTGATGTTTCCTATATATCCATCCAAATTAACAGTGATGGGGGCCCTGACTTGGATACAAATAGGAGCCTGACCCCGACTACACGTCCAGTGAATAACAAGACTATGCTGAAGGGGGCAGGACGGAGAAGAACGAGTCTGAGCGACTCTGAACATGGTCTCTTGACTCTGTGCCTCTGGTTAAAGATGAAAAGTCTGTAAGCACACACTAGATCCTGGGGAGTAGGTTTCTATACACAGTGCATGGGTTAACGGCTCTAAAACGACTTCTCTGTATTTTAGGATTGATCAGATCAGTAAGTATATTGTGAATAGTGAGAGCCAGGTTTCCAGGGGAAGGCTAGAATGAACCAGCTGGTGAACTGGGATTGGAGGTATTACGAGTTTGCAGTTTTGATAGATATCGCATGGAGTATGTGTGTCTGTCTGTCTGAATCTGTCTGGCAGTGGCACCGGTAGCAGTGAGCACACTTATACCAGATCTTTGTTTCTAAATACTATTTTCCATGAAAAGGTGCCAAGGTTCCTCAGAGAAATGGCTGATTCCGGGCCTGGGGCTGGGAAATGAAGGAGGAGCCTGGAACATCGTGCACCAGGGGAAGTGTTCAGAGCAGAGAATGCTGCCCCTGTCAGGAGCACCCAGGAGCCAGCTGGAAGGGGCTCTGACTGGCCAACCTGGGACATTCTGAGTGTCAAAATAAGCAATAATGGTAATGAGTTACAAACTACTGAATGAGAATCTACCAGGCCAAGCCTATACGAATGAATGAACACATCCATCCATCCATACATACATACATAAACAAAGGAGAAGGAAAGCTTTTTATTACAGTGGAATGCCAACTGCTAAATGGAGAAGGGATGATGAGATTAGAAATTCAGTGTTGGCAGCCCTGTAATAATTGATTCAGATAAGTTGGATGAGAAACAAGATATTTACATAATCACACAGATCTCCCCACAATATACTTATTAATTGCATAGGGGAAACAGTACTGCACAGGGGAGACACCGGGCAGACATCACTGTCACCAAGGGTAACAGTTCACTCAGCAGTGAGAGGGTGACAGGAGCCCTCAGGGAACATGATCCCTTCTGTGGCTTCTGTTCCAAAAACGTCACCCGAGTCTCCCCGTGAGGAAGCATCAGACAAACTCAGGTTGAGGGACCTTCTACAAAAAAAGGCCTTACTCTGTAGAGAGTAAGGTCCTGAAAGACAAAGGCCAGAGAGCGGTTCTAGGCTAAAGGCGAGGGAAGAGACATGACCGCCAAGTCCAGCGTGGCATCCTGGGCTGGGGAGTTTTCCTTTAAAGGACATTATTTGGACAGTTGGCAAGCTTTGGAAAAGGTCTGTAGATGAGATTAGATAACAGTGATTTTTACAATTATGGTTATTTAAGAGAATTACGGTTATTTAGGAAATATAAATGAAGCACTTGAGGGATGTCAAGTCTGCAACTTACTCTGAAACAGTTTGGAAAAAATTGTGTGTGCGTGTATGAGTGTGAGTGTGTGTGTGTGAGTGTGTAAGGAGAAAGAACACAAATTTGAGTGTCCTGCCCCATCCCATCCCGTAGAGAAGGCAGGCCCAGTTTCTGTCCGTGGGTCTGGGTTGACTGGGTTGCAGCTGGTTGGTTTCTGGTCACCACTGGCTTCACCATCTGAGGGCGAGGCCATCGGTTGTAGTTCAGGCCCCTCCCTCCAGCCGGACTCTGGTCCCTAAGTGCATCATCTTAATATCTAGGAAAGCAAGGCTCACCTTGTCTTTCTCCTTCAGAAGTATCTTGGCTGTCCTTGGCCTTTGGCATTTCCGTTTAAATCTTAGAATTGACTTGGTGAGTTCCCCAGCCGAGTGAAGAAAGGCTCCCATCTTTGGCTGCACACCTTCAGCTGCGTTGTTTGTCTTCAGCTTTTCAGAGGAGCTGGTGGACGAAGCTCTGGGGTCCGTGACTGCTGAACTTCGGGACGTGTGCGAAGGCTACGCGGAAGCTGTGTTCACCTCGGAATTCTTGGAGGCTGCCACCTGAAGGCTCTCCACCACGGGGCTCCGTGCCACTGCAGGAGCGGCGGCACCACCCTTGGCGTTAGGCACGGCCAGGCTTTACCCAGGCTGTCCATCCAGGCCCAGGCGCTGCCCAAGGAGAGGAAGGACGCGCCAGTGAGGTCATCATCATGGCAATGGTCCTGGTGGTTTACGGTGGAATGTGTTACATTGATTAG
The DNA here is from genome assembly GCF_028538775.1 of Myotis yumanensis. Classification (NCBI taxonomy): domain Eukaryota; kingdom Metazoa; phylum Chordata; class Mammalia; order Chiroptera; family Vespertilionidae; genus Myotis; species Myotis yumanensis. The sequence continues at coordinate 15,799,073 of NW_027223767.1, read as the reverse complement.
TACCCAGGAAACGTGAATTGATTATGACAGTATATTTTCTGAATGTATTATTTTCCTGTTGCTACATTCCTCCACTGGCTCAGTTTGGTGATCAGAATGTTTTGAAAAGTAACAGATTGGTGTATTTCATACAGGGATTCAAGTTGCTTCAGAACCCACAGGTGGATCAGTAGTGCCCACAAAAGTGCAATTACTGTCCGGTCCCCTCACCTGGCTCACGTTTCCATGTCGAGTGATTTCCCAACAGGACACCTGTCCCCACCGGGTTACGGACTCGAGGCGAGCCGGGTCAGGTTTCCTGCCAGACCTCGGCCCTGTGCAGCTCAGTGAGAATAGGAGCCACCAGTTGTCAATCACAACAATCAACACATCTCTCCATGTGCAGCTCCTAGCGGCTTCTCACATGTTGAGTTCCTCAAAGTCTTCTCTTGCTATCAGTGGACATATTCGGACACACAGAGCTTTCTCTGAATTCAGAGGAGATCAGAGCACATCGAGTGGGCCTGGCCTCTTGTGCCCGGTCAGAGGTGCAGGACTCCCTTCCATCGCTGGCGAGGCAGACACGTCGATGTTTCCAGACCAGAGAGACCTGGTGGGAGGAGAGAACCGATTTGAATGACATGAAGACCTCTGGGTCTGGGTCTCCAGGGAAGGGAAGAAACTTCAGAACCATAATAGCTTGGTCGTCGAAAGTCTCATAAGTCCTATTTTACCAAGAGAAAAGCTTCTGTGTTTTCAGAAGCTCTGAATTCAGAAAAAGGAACATGTGTGGAAAGAAGGCCACTGCCTGGGAAAAGCTTCCCTCAGTTTCTTGCCTGAGGCTTGTGAAAAAAAAAATGTGAAGAGTGAGTGATGTAGACGTTCCCATGGAATAATGTGAATCTTGTTTGTAGCTTATAGAGTGTTGTCACCTGGGGTTTTTCTGAAGTGCAAGTGTTCCAGGTGATGGTTTAAGCTGCTTGATCCCACTTATTTGTACAAAATTGATTTTTGTTTAATGTTAATGTTTCTTGATTAATCTTATATAACCTCAGAATTAAAGAGGCTTCAAGGGAAATTAAAGGGTTTAATTTGAGGAGTTAATGTGTACACTTGAATTGATAGGATTGTCTGTCTTCATCACTGATCGCTTTAAAGTTATTTGTGTGGCAGTTTTACTGTGCTGATCTTTTAAATAAACTCAGTATTTTAAAGTATATGCGTGTCTGTTTGAAATAATTTACATCTTTGTTCCATGGGCAGAGTGAAATGTGATATGTACATAAGAACCACTGAGACTGCTTTTCTGCTTGATCTGAGCAGAGTGGATTGTTTGCCACTCCTTCCCACCCGAAAGAAAGAAATGACAATGAAAGCTAACACTTACTGAGCACATACTACGCACCAGGCATTGCTTCAAGTGCTTCCCACATATTAATTTAACTAATCCTCATATCTGTGTGAGGCAGACACCATTATTCTGATTTTATAGATAAATAAAGTGAGGCACGGGAAGGGAAAATAATATCGCAACACCTGTGTTCAGTGACGCCATGATCCTGGATCACTTGTTCCCTAAAGACCTTTATCACAGTCTTGAGAGTCCACACAAGTGCATTCTCCTGTACTCGTTCCCACTCAGCACGGCCTACACTGTCGCAGGAGCCGTCCCTTTCCTAAGCACGTCCTGTCCGAGGAAGGGTCAAGTCCAGACTCCTTTGCTTTGATTCAGGATCTTCCCAGCCTCTCCTGGCCCTCCCCCCAGATGGGTCTCCTGTCTCTGACTCAAGGTGGGCGAGGCTTACTCCTGCCTCGTGTCAGGGTCCATTCATAGCCCCAAGGATGCAGGCAGTTGAACCCTTCAGGTGTGAATATTCCTGTGATAGCCTTGACTATCCCAGGCCTCTAGAATTTTTATTCTTCATGAACAAAGGCTACACGTGTAGGTCATTCTCTAATCCCCTTCTGCTTCCTCAGGAACTATTCACGGATTAGTTTCAGAAACGGACATGGGTGAACGCAGCGTGTCTGGGTTACTTAGGCTGTCCCAAGTCACAGAGATGACAACATTCAGAAGTGTGTTCTTCATGCTCCCCCTCTGATCTGTCCAGCTTTCCAGCCCGGGTCCTATGGGGGTTTTAGCATGTTTACATGCTTGCCTTGTGTCTGTCTAACTCAAGCATGTCAAACTCGGCCAGCGGGCCACATGCCTCATTTAGCCATGAGTTTGACATGCTTGGCTAGCTCCTCAAGGGCAAGGTCTCTGCCAAGCAAGTAGTTGGTGCTCAGTAACCCCCCCCCCCCCCCCGCCCTTTTAAAAATATATTTGTATTGATTTCAGAGAGGAGGGGAGAGGGAGATAGAAGCATCAATGATGAGAGAGAATCATTGATTGGCTGCCTCCTGCATGCCCCACATCAGGGATTAAGCCTGCAACCTGGGCATGTGCCCTGACCCGGAATCGAACTGTGACCTCCTGGTTCATAGGTCAGTGCTCAACCCCTGAGCCACATCTGGCCAGAGAACAAGGAAGGCACTTTCTCTTGGGGTGGGTTGTACAGGGGTCTGTCCCAGCTCTGTAATCTGTAAGCGGTTATCTTTTGTGAGCTGAAGAACACCAGCCACGAAGAACTGCAGGTCCTGTCTCCCAGGTACTGATGCATTTGGAATTCAAGCTCAGAACCTCAGGAGCCTGCCTCCCTGCTAAACAAGGGGGTGTGCCTCCAGGGCCATGCTGCCCCTGGCCCTGGTCAGCAAACAGCGTGGCGCGTGGGCCATCGGGGCTGGGGGTGGCCCGGGGCTTGAGAGGAGGACAGAGAGAGGTGCTGTGCTCCCTTCTCCCTCTGCCTGTTGGTGCTGGAGGCAGGGAAGTGATGGGACTCGGGGGAGAGATGCTGATGGAGTCTCTCCCTCACCTCCCTTCTGGAGGGAGTGCCGGGTGGGTCTGCAAGGCAGGAGTGGGTCTGAGTGATGCCTTTGGGACCACAGGAGAGGAGCCGCGCCAAGCCGGGGTCTCCAGGGTTCTCTTCCTTAACTAAGGGGACTCTTATTTTAGCAGCTTGCGAGAGCAATGAGAGCTCGCTGAGCATCAGGAGTGTCGGCCCACATCACCACGGTCTCCATCGCCCTTGGAAGGGCCGGCTGCTGAGAGCGCGTGGTTCTTGGGGCTCCTGAAACACAGCAGAAAGGCGGTGGCCGGCCTGCCTTCTTACTAGACAGTGGCCTTCTTGTTCACCGCTGTCGGTTCCAGAGCAGAGATCTGGATGCTTCGACTCTGAGCATGTTTATTAGGTGGTTGAGCCCAACAGCGTGGGCTGGGTTGGAAGGGCTTCCACTAGTCATCCCGAGTGCTTCCTGTCGGTCTTCAGTGAAGGCCTAGGAAACCCCAGATGGGGACCCCAGGACCCGCCGCCAGGCCCAAGTGAGCTCAGCCAACACCCATCAGTGTGGGTCCCTCTCTGACTTGGAGCCCCTCCTCGGTGGCTCCTCCTGCCAGCCTCCCGGGGCCTGTTCCCGCCTGGGCCCTGCTCACTCTCACCAGTCTTCCAGGGCCTGAGGTGTGGCTTCTCACCCTCAGCCGGAGATGGGGAACCCTAGACCACCCACCCCCCTGGATGATCCCCCTTTATCTGCTGCTCTTCCTGCTGCTAACCCTCATCCATTTTCCTTGAACCAAGCCTGCTGCCTCTCCCATTTTTCCTGCTGGCTCTCCATTAATCCGGCCTGACTGCGGTGGCTGCCGCTGAGTCCATCATCCCGTCCTGCCACCATGTCTGTCCCCAAGCCCAGCCCAGCATCCCAGCGGGTGTCTGGAGGGTAGACTCCCCGCCTCACCTTGTCCTGCTGCCTTGCAATAAATAACACCTTTGCTCCCACCTTCCCTGAGGCCTGGCCCTCAGTGGGTTGGGCCATGGGCCTGCGCCCCTCCCATTCCTCTGCACCTGGAGAAGCCATCCATCTCTTCCGCCTTCATTGTCTCCTCCTGGCATTGGCCTCTCCCCGTCCAGGGCGGTCTCTCCCCTTGGCAACTCCAAGCCATCGTATATGCCATCTCTGGTGATGCCCTTCACTCCCATGAGACCCCCGGGTCTCTCCCTCCGCCCATTCCAATGTCTTCAAATCCTTGCTAGAAACCCTTTAAAAGCCGAGCAGTTTCTGGAGCATTCATCTAGCAAAAGCAGCTCACTCAACTCCCCCATCTCAGCGCCCAGCCATAGTGTGCTAGTGTGCCCCTGGGAACCAGGCATCACCCAGCCGCCGCGGGGCCTCCCTCCTGGCACTGCCTTGTCTTCCCCAGGTGGCCCTTTGCTTTCCTTGCAACCCTCCACATGCCTCTTTGCTCCCTCTCTTGGGATCTCTTTACCTGGCTTTCCTCCCGGCCTCCCGCAGCCCGGCTTCCTCGCTGCTGCCTGCCTCCTGGGACCTGGTCGCCTTTCTTTCCTGCTTGCGTGGCTCCCCAGAACCTCCCACCCACGCAGCCTTCCTCTGTCTTCCCCCCTCCATCTTGGTGAGGTCAGCCTCAGCCCTTCCACCCGTGGGCTGCAGATCTGGTGGGCGGTTGGTTGCTGGGCTGAGCTGAGAAGCCAGGGCACATGGCTGCCATCCACTGGGTGGGGCCCTCAGGACCCGAGTCCGACTCCATCCATGCGGGGCCACCCTCCTGGGAATGGAAGAAGCCCAGGGAGCCTCTGGCCCTGAAACGCTGCGATCGAGTGGCAGGAACATTGAGATCCCGGACGGATGTGTAGGCTCAGCCATCTACCCCACAGCCCCAGGGTTCCCTAAGCCTGGGCTGAACTTGACCCAGAAAGCCCCAGCCATTCCCGCCACCTGATCCTTGGGAGCAAGCAGGAGGCTAAGGCCAGAGAGCTGGGAGCGAAGCTGGCCCGGGAGCCTGTGCAGCCACCGTCCCTTCCGGCCCCTAGAGACCTTCTGGGAGAGAGTCCAGCCTCCAGGCCCAGGCCTAGGAGGAGAGCTGGTTCTCCTTGACCCCATTGTTCACCACACTGTGCTGGGAGCGTTACCTAGAGACCAGGAGAGACTGCGTAAACAACACCACCACCGTCCCACATCCACTCAACACTTACAACTCAAAAATGCCTTTAAGTACATTCTCTTTTCTCTCGAGGTCATTGTCACCTCCTGCTTTGTGTACTAGCAGGAACTCGGCCCAATTAACACCTTGCTGACCAGTCACGAGATACCTCCTGTCTGCACTTACATGAATTTAAGTAATTTTAAACCTCTACATTGCTTTCAGACCTTATAATGAAGATCCCTCGTGACCCCCATGCCTCAGTTTCCTCATCTGTGAAAGGGGTAACGACAGTAGTGCTCTCCCAGGGTTATTGCAAGGAGTAAGGGAAGTCACCCCTGCAAACACCTAGCATGGCACCTGGCAGGCAGCAAGTGCTCACTCCAAGGGTACCCCTGTGCACCTTGCAAGGGAACCCTGGGGCTTGTTTTCACAGCCTTAGTTCTCAAGTGCTATCTTTGTCTTCTTCCTGTTGTGTTCTCTCCTGTCTATAATCCCGTCTCTCCTTGCCTTGCCCTTCCGACCAAGCACTTGGCAGCACTGTTCTGAGCCAGGCCACTGGCTGCCCTGCCAACAGATCGCATCTGGTTCCCCGTCCAGCCGGGCCGCCTGTGGAAACGGAGCCGCGGACAGTGCTGCAGGCTTGCTCCGGGCTTGCCGTCCGCCAGGCCTTCCTGAACTGGACCACATCCTAGGGGGCGGGCAGACAAAGTATTAGTAGCCCTCTTTTACGGGGGAATTTTATAAATTGGGCCTTATAGACATTAAGGGACGTGCTCGGGTCGTACAGAACACACAGTGACGGAACCAAAGCTCCATCTGCGTCTCTTGACTTCACAGCTTTCCATGCTGTGATACGATTTTGTCTCTCTCTCAACGAGGTGGTTCTGAGATGGTCTAGAAAACCTTAGCAGATGTCAACTGCAAGTCCAATCTCCATTTTTAAATATTTGTATGGTCCTGCTCTATGCCAAGCACTGTGCTGGTTCTGGGCATACAAAGATGACTAAGATGTATTTGCTACTTTCCTAGCAGGGCCCAGCCCAGCCCAGCGGCCAGGGGCCATGCTGCTGCCTCCGTTTCCAAGCGCTCCCATCACCTGCTGCCTCACCCTGCACTCCTGCCAGGGCCCAGAACCCAGCCACAGAGTAACGCTAATCACCTACTATGAGAGCTTTATTGATGTGCTCGTATTCGACTCTGACACTAACACTGAAACAGAGATTATTAACCCACTCGACAGGTGACACGGAAGCCAAGTGGGACGGAAATTTTCCCAACTGGAAAGTGGTGTCCCCATGTCTGACTACATAGTTTTCAGTGCCCTGCAGTGGCTTCCCGGGGCCCTGGCCTCCAGCCTGTTGCTGGCCAGGCTCTTCCTCCCAGAACCTCCTGCCAGGGGCCGGTCTCCACCCGACGGCACAGCCACACACTCCTCTGGGGGCTCACCCGTGTCCTCGCCTCCTGGGCCAGGGCCATGCGCTGAACGGGACATGCTCACACCAGCCCTGTTCGGCCGGCACCTGGGCGGGCTGTGCCTGTCCAGCACCGTTTTGCAGATGGCTTCCTGCCCCATCTAGACATTATAGCCACGGCACGGAGCTGGGTCTTGCAGCTCATTGCTTGGCCCAGGCCAGGGCTTTGTCCAGCTGGAGAAGATGCCCCTGAATGGGAATAAGCCGATTCTCCCTCCCTGCGTCCGCCCTCCCTTCCCTTGAAAGCATGATTTGCCCCAGATTGCCCTGCTCAAGCTTCCTAATCTTTATTCTGTTTCTAAATGGGGGAGTCTGTAGGGAGCCCCAGGTCTAGGATCCCCTGTCTCCCCAAGGCATTATAGCCTGGCAGCCCCTCCCCACGTGGTGGCTCACTGGACCACAGCCCCCGTGGGCAGTGGACATTAGCAACCACAGCAGAAAGAAGCCCCTCACTCCCAGGAGGGCCAGCGAATGCCACTGGGTGGTGCTCACTGGTCTTATTATTGGCTCCGTTTGGGCAACAGGCCTGTCCCTGTTCTAATCCCTGTGCTCTGATTGGTCAGATCTGAGACACGTGCCCACCCCTGATAAGGAGGTTAGGTCAGCAGCATCTCAACCACATGGACTGAACGTGGAAAATAGGGCCCTGGCTACCTGAAGTGGAGGGAGTGGATGCTGGACAGGCAAGACCTGCTCGTGTTTACCGCACAAAGTAGCATGTCTCCTGAAGACTGGGCAATGCTATGAACCAGGAGGTCACTGTTTGATTCCCGGTCAGGGCACATGCCCAGGTTGCGGGCTCGATCCCCAGTGTGGGGCGTGCAGGAGGCAGCCGACCAATGATTCTCTCTCATCATTGATGCTTCTATCTCCCTCTCCTTTCCTCTCTGAAATCAATAAAAGTATATTTTTTAAAAGATTGGGCAATAAGACACATTTTAATTTGCACCAACATCCCGTTTAGGTTCATGACATGCTATGCAAATACAGAGATAGTTAAGCAGCAGACCCTCCTAAGGCAGAATGTAAACAAAGGTGAAATAGAGCAGAAAGCAGCCACATCCTGGGGCTGTGATTTTCACTGAGGGAGGCTGCAATTTTGGCAGTCTTCCTGGAGGAGGTGGCATTTGAATTACACCTTGAAAGGTAACTGAAACTCTGCTGATCCAATAAGAGGGGGACGGCCCCCCAGGCAGAGGGAGCAGCACAGACAGGGCCGGAAGTCTTGAAAGGGGAACAGTGTGTGTGAACATAATGCGAGGAGGCCATGGTGATGGAGGGGTTGGGGCAGAGCTGAGACAACACCATCAGCCCCACACGGGCTCAGTCCCGAGCAGGTGAGAGGAGAACCTGCGCAGAGGCCTGGGGCGGCCACGGCATGGAGCTGGGTCTTGCAGCTCATTGCTCAGCCCAGGCCAGGGTTTTGTCCAGCTGGAGAAGATGCCCCTGAATGGGAATAAGCCGATTCTCCCTCCCTGCGTCCACCCTCCCTTCCCTTGAAAGCATGATTTGCCCCAGATTGCCCTGCTCAAGCTTCCTAATCTTTATTCTGTTTCTAAATGGGGGAGTCTGTGGGGAGCCCCAGGTCCCTGCCAAGCACTCCATCTGTAATCAATCCCTCCTCTGAAACCCAGCCCGTCAAAAATTCCAGCCTCACAGTAAATGTGCCCAGAGGTCTGCAGGGACGCGCTTTTGCAGTGAATGAGAAGCAGAATCGCTGTCCAAACATTGAATGGAGAACAATGGGAACCCTACGGAGGTGCTTATGGGCGGGGCAAGTATCCAGCCTGGGCTCTGCAGTGGGGCGGCCGCTGAGCCCTGCCAGCTCCAGCTGCAGCTGCCCCCTTGGCCAGCCGGGCATCATCCCCAGCCTGGCCTCCTTGCCTGTATTAGCTCTTGGTAATGGATGTCATATCTGCTCAGTGTGACAGAGGAGTCTTGGCAGTCTTCACCGACCTGCAGAATCTCCTCCGGGCCCTCCAATGAGGAGCCTGCAGCCTCCGTCAGCACATAGGTGGCTCTCCAGCACGTCAAAGAGAAATCCCAGGCGTGTCTGAAACAGATGTGGGCCCCTGAGCAGTGGGGTCTTCATGAGGACAGTCTGAGCCCGTCAGGGCCTCGGCCTCACCGTCAGGCTTGGTCCTGCCGTCCCTGCCTCTGCAGGGAAGCCTGGCCTGGCAGACAGTCCCACGCTGGGGCCTGAGACCCACGCGGAGCACGGTGCAGCCCTGTGACCTGTGGCATGTGTGACAGAAGGCCACCTGGCCGTGGGAGGGCACAGGGATGCTGGCTTGGCTCTGCCAAAGCGTTTAATTAACTCAGATAATCATTCACAGGTTTGGACAGCAACAAGCCCCGGACTCCCCACACTCACTTAGGGGGCCTGTTTCCGGTCCACACAAAGGGATGGACAAAAATAGGAGTTCTTGCTATTTCGAAGGGTCAAGATCTCTTTAAAAAATCTGCAAAAAGCTATGGGTCCTTTCTTTACTCACATATACATGTACACACATAAATGTATATAGGTATATATTGGTACATGTAACATGCATACACTCATATGCACATGCACACATATAAATGTGCACACATGCACCCACACTTTCAGCTTCACATCCAGTCCCAGAGCCTCACAACTCTCAGGTCCAGCAGGTGAAGGAACCGGAACTGAGAGACTGTGTGGCCCGGTCCAGCCCCTGTCACACTCCCAACGTTGTCTGTGTACACAGCAGTGTCCCCACCACTAAGCACTTCCCGATCTCTTACTCTGAGGAGTCGGAGGAGGACCTATTACCGCCCAATCCACAGACGAGAATAAAAGCCCAGAGTGGAGATGGGAAATCAGAAACCAAAGTGGGTCTAGCCCTTAGGTCTTCTCCTGCCCAGTCTGGGGCACATGGGCTCCATCACTGTTTCTTCTCCCCTTTTGTAGGCCATGCACCCTTTTGATGCATGAAAAAAATCTTACTTCCCCCACTCCAGGAATCCTATGTAATAAAAGCCTAATATGCAAATTGACCAAACAGCAGAACAACCAGTGGAACTACCAGTTGCTATGACATGCATTGACCACCAGGGCACAGATGCTCAATGCAGGAGCTGCCTCCAGCCTGCTGGCCCCAGACCAGCCAAGATGGGTGCCAGCGGGGGCTCCCCGATCTCCCCAGTTGGTCGCCTCACAGGTCGGCCCTGATCGACCCCCAGGCCTAGGGACCCTACCCGTGCACAAATTTCATGCACCGGGCCTCTAGTTTCCAATAACAGCGTGTGGAGAGCAGAAATGTACCTCCCCAAGTTGCGGTTCACTGTGTCACAGGCTGAGGAGGCTTTTGTTAACTTTATTTTTCTATAGCTTGAAATATAATTTAAACTTTGGAAATTTTAGTTGTTCTTCTTTCCCAAATATGAAGTCTTGTAACGCTGAAAAGTTAAAAGCCATATAGCCTGCAGCAGCCCCAACGAACATGCCTCTTCAGGTATTGGTGCCGGGGATCCAGCCCCTTCCCAGAAGTTTCCTGCAGGGGATGCCTCGGGGCTCTCGTGCATGGAGTGCCAATCACAGATGCACTAAGAGGTGCCCCCCACACAGCAGGCAGCGGGCCTTTCCTGGAGGTCTCGGGAACCCTTAACTTTGGCAGGAATTCAGGAGTGAGTTTTGTGGGTTTGCAGGGTCTGTAAGATGGCATAGCTCCCAGCATCGAAGTACCTTGCAATTCCACGATGCAGCCTCTCATGAAAACTGTCCAGCCCCTCACAAGTGTATGACACCCCCAGTGCCCTGAGATACAGTCCTTTGGAAATGGACTCAGTACCTCTCTGTACAGAGAGGGAAGCGGGGCCCCAAGTACCAGGGCCCACCTCCCACAGTGAGCCTCTCAGAGGCCTCTAGCCCACTCCTGGAAGCTGGGCATGCCCACATATCCCTGGCGTGGCAAATCAGCCCTGGCTGGACTGAGTGGTGCAAAGATGAGGTTCCGTTAGAACCCAGTCTGTGGTGGGGGTGTCATGGCGAAGAGAGTGCCGTCAGGCCAGCGTCGTCCTGCTACGAGAGAGCTGCCGTGCTTCATGGTGCTTGGCCTTCTTGAGCTGCCTCAGTTTCCGGCTGTCCTCCCAATCTGTCCCTGCAGCCTCGTGGAGTCCCTGAGACCCCGATCGCCTGCCACAAAATTCCCTTTTTTAAAAAATATATTTTTATTGATTTTTTACAGAGAGGAAGGGAGAGGGATAGAGAGTTAGAAACATCGATCAGCTGCCTCCCACCCCCCGCCGCATACCCCCTACTGGGGATGTGTGCCCGAAACCAAGGCACATGCCCCGGACCGGAATCGAACCTGGGACCCTTCAGTCTGCAGGCCGACGCTCTATCCACTGAGCCAAACCGGTCAGGGCACAAAATTCCCTTTTGCTGAACAGAGTCCAAGTCTGCGCCCATTACACCAGGAAGCGTCCTTGTTGCACGCACACCTTGTGAGCCTTGTTTTATTTCTGCGAGCGAAGGCTGCCCTGGCCCCAGCAACACATCACTGCTTCTCAAGGCAGCAAGGGGTGGAAGGACAAGGACGAGAGCAGAAGAGACTCCTCGCCACAAGCCAGCCAGCCTTTCCTGCATGGGAGGCTGTAAGGAGGGAGCCCTGAGCCAGGAGCCTGGAGATGCCTGTGCAGCACATTCTGTGCCACCAACACCCTGTTTTTGATCCCGGTACTTGGGGCCCCCGCTTCCCTCTCTGTACAGAGAGGTGCTGAGTCCAGGGAACTGAAGCTCCATCCTGCCGACTCCAATAGGTCCCGAGTCTAGACCCACTTCTGATCCTTTAACTTCCTCATTGGCATAAGGAGGCCCTCCCCCCACTTAGGAGGCCCCCACCCGCTTAGGAGGCCCCCACCCGCTTAGGAGGCCCCCACCTGCTTAGGAGGCACTGCCCAGGGACTCCGAGAATTTGAAAACAAAGACAACTCCGGCCCCTGCCCAGCATCCTTGTCCATCACCTTCTTAGCGCTGCACCCCGTGTGCCTGGTCCTCCCTCCTCACACTGAAAGTCCAGGCTTCCAGGAATCCTGTCCTTAGATCCTTTGGAAATGGACTCACATGAAATGACCAGAGGGGATGTCTAGAGCTGCCTCTTCAATCACCCGCAGCCCTTCTGGGCCAGGATGTGTTCTTGACAGACCACGACCAGCAGGTAATTTAATTGGCGCCTGCCTGCAGAGGTTTACCGGGAGCAGCTCGGAAAGGGATGTCTCTTGACAGGCGGCGAAGCCGGGAGTCCCCAGAGTGTCCTTATGCTTAGCGAATAATCTAGTATATCTTTAATAAGTGAAGTCAATCCACTTTCAAAACCCTTGTAAAATTCAGCCTTTTAGTTATTCTGATGAGAAGCATTCAAATTCCAATATGAATACATAGCCGAGCAGTGCGGGAGAGCTGCCTGGGGGTGTTGGGTTGTCAGCCAAGGAGGAGGAGGAGGAGGAGGAGAAGGAGGAGGAGGAGGAGGAGAAGGGAGGCAGTGATAGGCCCTGGAGGCCTCCCCTGGGCCAAGGCACAGCATCTCTACCTGCGGACTCAGCTTCTCCACCTGCCAGGGCACCCACACGGGGCTTTGGGAACCCGGGTTGTAGCCAAGCTGCGAAAGAATTTGGGCCACTTGCGAGTCTAGTGCAGGCGAGGCAGCGCAGAGCCCGAGCAGGTGGCGAATAACTCCCAGCTGCATAGGGTGTGAGTGGTGGAGCCTCACTTCTGGGTTTCCTGTGTCTTGTTTTTGTCTTAACTTTTCTTGTCTTATTGCCTCTGGTGGTTAAGGCAGGATCGTGTGCATCAGAAGGCTTGGGTTAGCCCTGGCCGGTTTGGCTCAGCGGATAGAGCCTCTGGCCTGTGGACCGAAAGGTCCCTGGGTTAATTCCAGTCAAGGGCATGTATCTTGGTTGCAGGCTCCTCCCTGGCTCAGGCTCTGGTCAGGGCTTGTGCAGGAGGCAATCAGTGGATGTGTTTTTCTCACATCGATGTTTCTCTCCCTCTTTTCCTCTCTCTTCCACTCTCCCTAAAAGTCAATGGAAAAATATCCTCAGATGAGGACTAACAACACCAAAAAAAAGGGCTTGGGTTAGCATACTTTTGCTTCAACACTTATTGGCTGTGTGACCTAAAGAAAGATACCTAGGGTCTCTGATCCTCAGTTTCCTTATCTGCAAAATGCTCATAATAGCACTTCCCTCATTATGCTGCTGTAAGTATTAAATGAGGCAATGCATGAAAAGCACTTCAAAGTAGTCACCCAGCAAATATCTACTGCTCGTTGTCATCATTATTACTGTCTACTTACGTAGGAGAGACTAGAGCAGATGAGAGGAAGAGCTTCCCAGCTGGCCTCTCTGTTAAGAGGTCTCAAGGTTTCAGCAAAGTCTGGAGGCAGGAGGATGGACAGCACGAGCCTTCCTCCCCCGGCATTCATTCTGCAGCTCCCTGAGCCCTGAGCAGTGCCGGCTCCTCTGTGGGGAATCAAGACTAATACACCGTGAGATCCGTATCAGCAAGGACAGAGCTGAGCAGGGCGGGCAGGGGCTGTGGCCGAACCTTCATCACACATGGGCAGTGGGGCTGCCAGGCTCATTCCTGCGGTTGTGCGGGAGGCCTTCCCACTCCGACGTCAGCTCGGACCTCCCACCTTCTCGGCTCTCTACTGCCCCCTGGGAAGGTGCGTGGTGGGTACCATTGTACTGGACACGCAGGAGAGAGACAGTTTGTATCACAGGCCGGTTCCGGATCAGGGCTGCAGCTGCAGGGCTGACTCCGTGGGAGGCTGCAGGAGCCCGGGAAGGGAGAGGCGACGGAATGTTCTGAGCAAGCAGACCCCTGGCTGGGAGTTGGAACACAGGTTCTAAACTAGGGCACAGGCGCTGCCCTGCTGGGGCCTCCGTCTTACCATCCGTCACCGAAGGCGTCGACAGCACAATCTCTCTGGAGAGCCATTTGGCCACGTGGTCTTTAGGGAAAGGGGCAGGTTCGGCAGCTCCGCCAGCCTTTGCCGTGCGTGGGCCCCAGAGGATCTCTCCCACGGGGATGTGTGTGGCAGCAGCATTTGTAGCAGCGAGGGGCTGTGAACCGAGGGGGCCATTAAGAGGGGACTGGGAAGAAAGATGAGGTGTTATCATACTAAGTGCTCCGATTGGTGGGAGAGGCCGGGGGCCGGGGAGCAGGACACCAATGCCATTCTGTGCATCGCGGGTTGAAACAAAATAAACCAAGAAGATTTAGGTCTGGATGGTCCTCAGGACCTTCCCACGCCGCATCCCGAGTTCCCGTGTTCTCGGCCAGCCTGGCGGGAGCTGGGAGCTTGCTGGCGTCTAGAGCAAGGTCCGTGCCTGAGCAGGAGGAGCCTGAGGGGAGGCTGTACCTGAGGCAAGGTGTACACGAGCCATAACAGGTGTAGATGGTATCCTAGGTGCAGATAAAGCCGCATAATCTGTTTACCTAACCTGGTTGTGATTTCCTGCCCTTGTCCACGCTGTTGCATTACTAGTCAGGAACCACAGGCCGCTTTCCCTGCCGACCTGGTGTTTTTTTAGTGCCTCATCATCTACAACTGTGTTTGGTTTTCTGAGTTGTGGAATTTGTCATAAATGAACAATGCTGCGGGGTGGGGCAGGAAGGGCACCGGGGCACCTGGCTGATGGGCGTGGCAAGGGCCGCCTTTGCAACAGAGTTTAGGTGTTCACCTAGTTTCCTGTTTGGTCTAAGTATCACTTGAAGACAACTGAGCTTGCGTGGGGCCAATCTCAGCAGTCTTGACATCAAACAAACCCGAAATACAGCTCCTACTGGCTGAAGCTGAAGCCAGAGGAGGCAAATTGTTGCTGCCGGTTGTGGGCAGGGGAGGAGGGGTCCCATTCTCCCTTACCCAGTGGGAACTATTGGACGGCCTCTGTCTTTAACCAGCTCGGTCCCTCCCCCCAAACCCCCTTAGCAAAGCTGCTACATCTCTCTGCCTCCACTCAACCACCCTTTTTCTTGAAAAACCTACCGCTCAGCCTCTCTCCAGACCCTCTCTCCAGAATCCCACTGGGTGAGACTGAGAAGCGAGCTAAAGAGCAATTGCTGACATGAAATCCACGCGGCCTCAGCTCATCTGGACACTCAAGTATTCAATGAGGTAGCAGCTGGCCACTCTGGAGGCAGAGACGGAACACACTGTGGTCAAGTGAAAGTCTGATGAGTGTCCTGGCCAGAGGGCAGAACTGGGGTTCGCCTGGGGCAAGAAGGCTGTGGTGAGAACACACCAGCCATTCTCGGAGCTACTCTGGAAGGCTCCAAAGAAGAGCATCTGTTTCTGGGGCCACTTTTGTGATTGGAGGTGGACCCCATGGCAGTGGACACCAACCAAGGGACTTAAGAGTGGAAAGCAGTGAGGAGGGAGCCAAGATGGGTACAGAGCCGGCCAGGAGGCCCTGCAGGGAGGGAAGACGTCTCCAGGGGCTCAGTTGAGAGGGAACAGGTGCCATTGGCAGAGGCAGTGGGACTTGGCTGTCGTGGTTACCCTTGCTGAAGTGCTTGAGCTGGTCCCAGGCCTCCTTGCATCAGAGGTGGACAGGAATAAGTCCCTCGACCGGCCATTGTCCCGCTCCTGACTCCCATGCTGTTCAGAACGTCACTACCAGAGAGTTGGGCAGCAGCCCTGCCAGGCCCAGCAGGCAGGGCAATACCCAACTCCACCGGTCGTAATGTGTCCCAAAAGGAAGGGAGCGTAGCCTGGCCTGACTGCCTTTCCAGGGGCCACGTTGGCTCCTGAAGACTGTGACGTACCTTCCCAAGTGCTTGGATACTGCCTGCCCAGGATGGATGCCCTGGCCTGGGGTCTGTCGCCTTGAGGAGTCCCCCCAGCCAGCTCCCACCACCTGCCCGGAGCTCTGCCCACATCTGTGCACACACTCTCCCAGACAACAGGCAGCTCGGGCCTCTGCACATTTCTGTTCCAGTTCTCTGAGCTGCAATGCTTGGCTGGGCCTGGGAGCAGCTGGCCACTCTGGAGGAGGAGGAGGAGGAGGAAGACTGTGGTCCGAGGAAAGGCCTGGGCAGCAGGTCCCAGGGAAAGCGTGTGGTCTGGAGCCCTGGTGCCGTCACTCTCCTCGCAGAGCTGCTGGCTCCTGCTCCCCTCCTGCAGGCAGCGGAGGTCAGCATCTCTAAATTGCTAGTTATTCTTTTCTTCAATTAAGGGCGATTCTACTGAAGCAGGAAGTGAACTCCCACTGGTTGATCTAATGGCCTCATGTCCTGAAGTGTTTGCTCCGTCTGAAGGCAGGGCTGGCCTTCCTGGGCAGCTGCTAACAGACAGCACGTCCAGGAGCTGCCTTAGGGCGGGGGGTGGGGGGGCAGGTACGGAGTAGGGCCCCACATTCCCTGTCAGACCCTAGATCCACACAATGGGACTGCATTTCAGATGGGGCTAGGGTTGTGGTGGGTGACAGAGGGGAAGCGTGGATCCAGCCGGGAAGTCCGTGGTCCTGTGGCAAGCCCCCTCCACCTCTGGCCCATTGTCTTCCCATCTGAGAAATGAGGGTGCGGAGGGGGTTCTGGCTGGATGATTTCTATGATTCCCATCTACTCGGCACCTCCCCTCAACTGCTCCACCCACCCTCTCCCAAGGGTTTGTGGTGACTGGGCTCCGTGGTGGGGAGGGGTCTCAGTGCCCACCTCAAGGTGCATCTTCCCTGAGCAGGATGTGTCCTCTCTCTCTCTCTCTCTCTCTCTCTCTCTCTCTCTCTCTCTCACACACACACACACACACACACATGTGCGGAGGGCCCCTGCCAGACTGTGGTCACTATTGCTGCCGTGAGCCAAGGGCTCAGGGGGAGCTGCTCAGACCCAGGTGTGTTGCTTGGGAAGCAGGTATATTGCTCCTCTGTGACCACTCACACCCACAGACCAGGTGGCCAAACCTGGACGTTACCCAAGCGGTCAGGCCTCTGACTGTGTCCCACCTGCAGGGATGGGTGAGGGCAGGGCCGAGCACAGGCCTGAAATCTAATCCTGCGTGACCGTGGGCACCAAACTTCTCAGCGTCCATTTCCTTACGCGTAAACTGCGGGTGATATAGTCCACCTCAGAGAGCACCTGAGCACCCTGCCTGTCCAATGAAAATCCATTGCTATTCCCATTGCTCCTCACCCCAGTGCTGGGGAAAGGCTGTAGGGATCCATCCACGCTCTCCCAGCTGGTGACCCCTGGCACACACTGGAGAGCAGCTCTGGCTCCCCACCTCGGAGCTTCTGGCATTCTGTCTGCTGGAGACAGCACTGCCGGCTGATTCTGGGATCCAGAGTTCTTGGGACTGAAGGGTTTCCTGGGACGTGGGACTGTCAGTGCTACAAATGAGACAGGCTCTGCATACCTGGGTGGCGGGTGAAGCCACACGGGGGCTTTTGGACAGGGCCCTGGGGAGCTTTGGATTTGCCGGGTGAGACATCAGAAGGACTCACAGGTGGGTCGTGAAAGACACAGAATTCGACTCAAATGAGGGAACACATCCTCACAGTCAGCACCACCCGGAGACGGAAGAACTCTGTCCCTGGATGTACTCAGCCAAGAGCTGAAGGATCGCGGGGTGGGGATTCTGTGGGTGGAGTTAGAGCCCTAGAGGGGGTGCTGGACTAAATGTCCATCGAGGCTCCTTTTTGCCCCACGTGTACGCAGTTTCCATAGAGGGGCTGATGGAACCCCTGGCTAGCCCAAGGCTGGAATTATCTGATGGGCCTTTTCCCTGGAAGGTTGGGACTGGGACAGGGTGGGTGGGGGTGACTGGCTGCAGGTTGTAACTGAGCTTTAACCAATTCCTTAGAAGGAGGAGGAAGGCATCTTCTCAGGGGAGAGGAAAAGCATTGGGAAAGTAGCTACTCCCTATCCCTTCCAGCAGCAGGAAGCCCGGCATCTGGCCTGGGGGCTGTTGGGAGCTGCCGAAGGCTGGTCAGACATCTGTTGGGCCCACAGACCTGGTCTGGCCTTGACTAGGGAGGAGGCTTCTTTCCCCTGGGGCCTCCCCTGGCTACCACCCAGGTCCCACCAGAACAGCTGGCCATCTCCTAACCCCTGTCGGGCAGGACGGTGGATCCCCAGCTGCAGAAGCCACAACCAAAATCTCCCCGGCCTCCACCAGGCCTGTTCACCAAAACATCTGCACCCCAGGTGTGGGAGGTGGAGGGGGCACTGCTCACAGCTGAGCTACTGGCCTCGCCAGCTCTGCTCCAGCCTGGGTGGGGCGCACCGGATTTGCATGTGTTGTGCAGGTTCCTTTACAGTGAGGGCACAGGAGCCTCTTCCCCTCTGGGACTAGGTCCGACCCTGGAGATGCCCCGAGCTCGGGAGGGGGCTGATGAGGGGCCCTCCCTTGTCTCTGAGCTCTGGAGCCACCTCCTTCTTGGCTTCGTGGGAGCCGCCCCGTGCCCCTTCTTCCATCCTCTCTCCTCATCCCTGCTGCCTCAGTCACTCTCGGCGCCAGGCGCTGTGTTTCTAGTCTCTGCATTTTGTCTCTGAATTCCTCTCCCCGCCGGTGGCTCAGCCCTAGGGAGGTGTCTCTCAGCCTCCCTGCCTCCCCGTCCCCGTCCCCGTCCCCGTCCCCGTCTCTGTCTGGTCCGCAGTCTCTCGTGTCTCTCGCCCGGTCTCTGCACGCGCCCGGGGCTGGGTCGCCGCGCGCTGTGACCGGAGCAGAGCGGGCTGGAGCGGCGGCCGCGGCCGGGCGGGTGCGGGCCCGCGGGGGCGGGTAGGGCGCCTCGCTCGTTAGTCCCTCCCCGGCGGCGGGGGGCCGGCGCGGCGGCCGCTCGGCGCCTTTAAGGGAGCGGGAGGGAGCGGGGAGGCGGCGGCTGCGGTGGCGGCAGCGGAGCGCGCGGGGTGGGGGCGCGGGGCGCGGCGCTCGGAGTCCACTCGGGCCGGAGGTGGCTCGGAGCCGGGGGCCCAGCCCGGGAAGCGCGAGGAGCCGGGCAGCTCAGCGGAGCCCGCCGCCCGGGACATGGCCAAGGCGGGCCGTGCAGGTGAGGGCGGGCTGGCGCCGGAGGGCAGGGCCGAGGCTCGGGGGAGGGACCCGCGCGGCCCGAGGGGGGGCGGCCGGTCCAGGTGAAGCGCTCGCGCAGGTGGGCGGAGGTTCCCGAGGGCGCGGGGGGCGGCGGCGAGGCCAGACCCCGGCGCGTGCAGAAGGGGCTCGGCGCGCCCCGCGTCCTTCCCGTGCCCACCGTCACCTCGTGGGACACCGCGTCCCCCTCGCCACGGCCCCGCTGGGAAGGGCCAGGGCTGCGGCGCCCTGTCCAGCCAGGCTGTGGGCGCCCTGACCACCTTCCGGAGGACCCGGCCGGCCCGGGCGCGGGGGCCGAGGGGCTGTCCCGCGGCCGCCGCTCCACGCCCTGCTCCCCAAACCGGGGCGCCCCCCACGTCCTGCCACTCGCTATCTCCAGGATGCGACAGCCCCCCGCCCCCAGCTCGGGGAGGAGACCGAGGTTTCTTCTTGGCAAGGGGGTTGCCCCACGCTGCATCCTGGTGACCGTCCCGCCCTCTCCCCCCACCGGACCCAGAGGCAGAGCCTCAGGTGCGGAGGTCTGAAGGTGCCACCCCTTCTGGGGTCCGGTGGGGCGCTGCCCTCCCTCCAACTCACGCAGTGTAGCCTGCGGTGCGGGGAAGTGGGCGTTAGTCATTCGTTCACTCATTCAGCCAGACGTTCATTCACCAACATCTGCTGTGTGCCAGGTCCTGAGCTGGCACTGGGGATGGGATGAGGACCAGACTCTGCCCCTGTTTGCACACTGTGGGCCCGCTGGTGCCCTGGGAGGCTCAGGTTGAAGAAAGCCCACAGTGTGGGCAGCAAGCCGGGTCTCAGCAGGCTGGCTGGTGAAGCTGGCATGTGTGAATAGATCTGCCATGAACTCATAACCAACCTGTGACGTTGGCAGGTGCCATGCCATCCCCTGGGACCAGGCGTTGGCCTGGCACAAACCCCACCACTCTACCCGTAAGTGATGAAAATGATGGAATGCATGAATGTGTGAATTCATGTGTATACATACTCAGCGTGCATACCACCCCGCTGTGTGTGAATCCACTGCACCCCGCAAATGCTGCCCCGGACCCTGGACCCGGTTCAAATCTCCCCTGAATACCACCGGGGTGTATGATTTAGCTGCCTGAGAATAGATTCCCATTCTGTCCCCCAGGAGTCCTGTTGGGGTGGGGCAGGTTGTGTGAGACACAGCAAGAAGGGAACACATTTAAACACCCCCTTTCTCACTTCCCTCCCTTCTCCCCGCTGGGGGAGGCACAGTGAGATGACACCATTGGGGCTGGGAAAGGTTCTCTCTCTCCTTCCCCCACTGAGCTGGGTCCTTACCCAACTTCACTCCTCCCAAAGGGCACAAGACAGGGTGTGTGTCCGCCTACCGCCTCTGCTCTCTGTGGGCATGTGTGTGCATGCAAGTGCCCACCCCCGGGCACAGATCACCTGCCCGGGCACTGCCACCACAATAGCTGTTAATACTTACTGCTTGTCCCAGGCACCCGGTGGAGTAACAGGAAATGTTACTCTCCCCTCTCAGAAACATCTGGCAATAGACACGCAGAGAAATGGCTCCCTCCAGGTGGCCCAGAGGGTCTGGGCAGAGCCTGGACGAAGACCAGCTCTGTTGGACTCTCAGGGCTCTCAGGGGTGGGGTTTCTCCATCGGTGTCTGGATAGGTCACCCCTCCTGGAATGGGGGTGCTGGTGCTGGCTCGGTCCCTAGGCTGAGAGTCCGTGGGAATGTGTTCCAGTGACAGGTGGAAAAAACGGCCCTGCTCCGAGCATCAAGCAGTTTGTCTTTTGTGCTGCAATTTCACGCTTGGCCCTTTCCCTCGGGGCGGCACAGACTCCCCTCCTCTGTGGATCGAACTGTCCATGCTCAGCTGCCACCCCAAGCAGCCTGTGGGCTTGACCCCAGCAAAATCGGATTACTCCTTTCCTCAGCTCTCCCACGCCACTTTGCATTTTGCAAATGTCCCTCTTCTTTAGGCTCCTAAACCTACTGAATTGAGAGCAGCACGCAGCCATGGGTATACTGGGGTGACATCTCCCCCGCTGGCAGAGTCTCTGAGAAGAGACTGGTGAGTGTTAGAACAGAGCGAGTCCTTGGAGACAGGAGCTCAAGTCCCTCACCTTACAGCGAGAGAAACTGAGGCCCAAGGAAGGGAGGTAACACAGAGCGGGATGGTTATTCAGGACCATCTTCCTCTCAGGGACAGAGTGATGGTCAGAAATGATCAGGCCCGGCCTTCACTCTGGGGACAGATGCCATTAGAACCAAGGGAGGCTGAAGGCCAGGGGCGGAGGCTGTGGGAACCGGGCCTGTGAGTGAGGTGTTGCCTCTAAAAGCCGGCCAGGGACCACCTACTGAGGGAAGAAGTAGGGGTTTGGGCCCCAGGGCCACCACAGGGTGTGACGCCAGGGTCATCGCAAGGTAGTCGGGTGAGTGGCATCCTCAGACTCCCAGCGGGCTCTGCCTGAGCAGCCAGCCATGGCCGTGTCCACTGTGCCAGACTCGAGCTGAAGGGGGGGCAGTGCAGGCACTGCCACGTGCCCGGAGGCCCCGGGTACAGAGAATCAGGTCCCAGGCAGGATGGGATCCATCATGGAGGGTGAATCCCAAACGGGCTATTTCTAGCTCCCAACCTCGGGGGGGTTTCAGTCACACGGACCAGGATCACTGTGGTGCCTGCTCAGTCTCGAGAGGAAAGGGGAGGGAAGGAGAGCCCTTGCCCTTGCCCTTGCCCTGACTGTGCTCTCAGTTTGGGACAAAGGGGGAGAGAGGCCCACCTTGGGGATGAAAGGCTGCTGTAGGGAGGTGGGGTCAGGGGTGGGGAAGGATCTAGGACAGTGATGGCGAACCTTTTGAGCTCTGCGTGTCAGCATTTTGAAAAACCCTAACTTAACTCTGGTGCCGTGTCACATACAGAAATTTGTTGATATTTGCAAGCATAGTAAAACAAAGACTTATATTTTTGATATTTATTTTATATATTTAAATGCCATTTAACAAAGAAAAATCAACCAAAAAAATGAGTTCGCGTGTCACCTCTGACACGTGTGTCATAGGTTTGCCATCACTGATCTAGGAGGTCCATTTAGTAAATGGTGATTTCCAATAAGAGCTCCCTATGGGCTCCCTATGGGCTCCCTATGGGCTAGTGCAGACACAGAGGAAGCCAGTGGTGGCCTGGGATGGAGAAGGCTGGATTTCTTAGGAGTTGGGCCTCAAAGACTAGCAGAATTTGGACAGGAAGGTGGCAAGGGGCAGGCTTCCAGGTGGGACTTGAACAAAGGCTAGGGGGTTGGAATGGGACAGAGGTTAAATGTGGAGGGACAGCTGCCGGTGGGAATGGCATGCGTGGGCAGGAGATGCCCCAGGGTGCAGAAATCTGTCTGGCTGGGATGGTGGGTCCCTACAGGGGTGCAGATGGCTAAAAGGAACTTGGGGGAGCATCGAAGACAGAAGCAATACAGTGAGATTTGGGTGTTTTGACAGGTCCCTTTGGCTGCCACCTGAGGGCTTTTGGGAGGGCGGAGAGAGGCTCTACCAGGCTGGGAAAGGTTTGTTCTGGTTCCTGCCAGGCTTGCTGCCCCTCCCTTCCTCTCTATGGCTCTGGGGCCCTCCCTCTACACCCCAGCAGGCTGGCAGGGCAAGTGGGAGGCCCCTGGCCAAGCAGGAAGAGAGGGAGCAGCCAAGAGGGTCTTAGAACCTCTCAAGCTGGGACAGGATCGTGTGGAGAGGCTGGGCTGGGGCTGCAGGGCTGGGCCTTCCAGGCTGGAGGAACCAGTTTGCTCCCAAATGTTGGCCTCTGTTCTGAGGGGAGGAGCCAGCGGGCTGGAGTATTTGGAACCCAGTAATTCCAGTCAATAAAGTCCTGATCCTACAGTGGCACAGCTGGAGGATGTGTCCAGATGCCCATTTTCCAAACCCTTGTCAACAGGGGGACACTGAGGCCACAGAGGAAGGTGGTGGCAGAGCTGGGCTGAAAACCTGTCTTTCTGGAGTCTCACTTTGGACCTTGCTCTGCTGAGTTAGCTGCCCTCTCACCATCCAAAGTCAGAGCTCCTCCTGGGCCCCCTGCACCTTGGTTTGGGGAAGGGGGAGTGGCCCAGTGTCTCAGAGGAGGGGATGCCTGGAAGCTGGGAAAGGGACCAGCACTGGGCTTCTCAGGATGCTGGGTAGGTGCCAGGGGACTGAGGCAGGACTCTCAGGCCCAGGGTATCAGGATTGCTTTGGGATGCATCTTGGGAAGGGCATCAAGCTCTGCAAGATTATACGTAAATTCACCTGCTCAGGTGCCAGGGGGAAGGCTGAGGCCACATTGGATGCCACTGTCCTGACCCAACGCCTCTCTAAAATCTGCCTCCGGGAAGCCTTTGTCCCTGCAGACCTGGGGGTGCTAGAGCTGGGCAGGTCTGTTCCTGGCCGAGTTACCTGTCCTTGCAGACCCTCAGGCCACAACAGGCCCCAGCTGGAGACCTTTGGGGCCTCAGCGCTGGCTGTGGTGTGATTGCAGAGTCAAGGACAGCGCAGCTCCAACAGAAGCCCCACCTCAAGCCTGTGACCCTGAGCCCAGAATCCCCTGTCCCTGTGGAACGAAGGCCCTTGTGGCCTGGCTGGGGTTTGGGAATCCGGTGGAGGAAACAGAGAGTGAGGACAGGGCTAGACTCCCCCTTGTTGGGGCTGTGTCTGTTGCATTGGCCGAAAGGTGTGGTGTTTTCTCCCCTACCTTAGCATCCTGGGACAGTTCATGGCTGAAAGAGGCTGGGAGGTCTGCCAGGCCCCCTGGCCATCGTGCAGGATGGGAGACCGAGGCCAGAAAGGCAAAGCGTCCTTCTCTGGGGTCTTCAAGGACCAAGAGCGTGACCTCCCAGAGACCAGCGAGGCTCTGAGGACTAGGGACTCCGGGATCCAGGCTTGTGAGAGGTAGGACCAGGTCAGGGATTAGCATCCTGAGAACAATCTGGCTCTTTGCTTGGCAGCAGTCCTCAACATGCTCTCCTGTCCAATGGACCAACAGCATTCCTTTAAGGTAGGGCAGATGTTATTCCCATCTTATGGATAAGAAAACTGAGGCCCAGACAGGTTAAGTGTCTGGGTCTGGAATCACACATACAGTTAGAGGCAAAGTGGGAATCAGCACTTAGGTCTCTTCTACTCTTGGAGCCAACATTTCTAAGAGTTAAATTGGGCAACAGAGAAGAGAGCCCGCTCTGTCACTGGTTGACCTTGAACTGCTCCTCCGGGCCTCAGTTTTCTCATCTGTAAAAGGGGGAGGGAAGGGAAAGACTTGGGGAGTCTGAATGAGCTTTAAGTCAGCTCTGGCTCTGATAATACTGCTCCTTTTTTTTGGCTTCCCTCCCTGCTGGCTTTACTATGCCTCCAGGGGCCTCACCTCCTCCTCTCTCTAGCCCACAGGACCCTCCCCAGAACGGTGGTGGGAGATGGGGAACAATTCGGATGCTGAGGGCTTGGACATAGAGAGCACCTGGTCCCAGCTGAGCAACCCCGGAGTGTCAGAGCCCCCAGGGGAAGGGGTGGGAGTAGCAGGGGGCAGAAGGCAATGCGTAACAAGTGAGTAAAAATCAAATGAGATCTGAGCTCCCCACCCACTCCCTCAAATCTCTCTACACTCTTGCTTCTAAAATTCTTGTTTTCTAAGGAGAAAGAAAATGCTAAATTGCACCCCCTTTCACAAAGGAATGGGCGCCTAGTGAGTCACTCCGGAGGTAATGCCACCTCCAGGGCCTTGTGCCTGGAAGGCCTGTGCAGCTGCGTGGCCACCAGCCCCCATGGAGATCATGTGTGGAGGGGTGGTGAGTGGGGAGCCTGCTGCCTGTCAGTGGCTCGGGGTGGGAGCTGGTCCCTGCAGCGGGGCCCCACCCTGCTTCCCCCGGGCTCTCTCCGGGGCTGCATTTGTGAGGTTCACTTGGGAATAGGGCCCTGGCTCAGGCTGGGGCCAGCTGAGAGCCTGTGTGGCCACATCAGGGCTTGGTTCAAGACCTGGGGTGGCATGTAGGGGCTCGGGCTCAGGCCTGTCTGTGGGGTGAATTCAGGACCCGGAGTGAATTCACTGCCGGTGAATTGTGGCTGTGGGGGGCGAGGTCAACGCGTGTGGGCAGGGCTGGCAGGGAGCAGGTGCCTTTGCATCTGGAAACCAGAGTTCTTGGGTGGCAAGCTGTCTCTCTAGGCGTCTCGGTGAGGTTCTTCTCCGAGGCCGGGGAGCAGGCGAGGGCGCAGATGGCGCTCTGCCAGGGGAAGGTGCGAGGGGGTCTGGGCACCCCCTTCTGTGAGGGTCAGCCCGTTTATTTGCAGACCTGGGGCAGGGGAGGCCAGCGAGGAGGTGCTTCTCCTTCCCAGATGACCCGTTATTCTGGAGGGAGGGGAAGTCGCCGACCGGGAGCCAGGGATGCCAAACAAGGGTTGAAAGCAAAAATAGAAACGCGCCGGGCTCGGTCTGGGAGGGGCGCTGAGTTCTGGCGGATGAGCGGCTACCGAGATGCCCTGTTTGCTCGGCTCTCCGTGTTTGCTGAGCACATCCCGCCCTGCGCTCCTGGCTCCTCTGGGAGAGACCTAGGTGTGCGCACCGAAGTGGGAGCGCTCAGGAGTCTGTCTTCCGGAGGTGTGGGGCGTCTGGGCCGCCCATCACTCGCACACCTCTGACCTTTTCTGGGCTGCTCCTCCTGGGGCTTCCTTCTCTCTCCCCACCCCCATTCCCCGCCTCCTGCCTCCCCTGAGGCTGGTCCCAGCTGAGCAACCCTGGAATCATCCCCAGTGGTAAAAAGCTATTTTCAGCTCTCCTGTTACTGCCCAGTGGGGGGTGGGGTGGGGTGGTGGTGGTGGTGGTGGTGATGATGTTTATCCCTTGCTGCCTGTGTGTTTCCTTCTTGTACAGTGTCATCTGAAGCAGCCATGAAAGCATTATGCAGCCCCGCCTCTGGGGTCCCTCCTGGCTGGCAATTCTCAATTCCCTGTGCTGGGATTTGGCACCAAATGGAGAGCCTGGGGAGAGAGGCAGCCGAGGCCCCATCTTTGCTTAGTAGCAGCCTGGAGCGGCAGGTGGTAGGAATGGCCCACGGGAGCCACTAGGTCCTGGCTGGTGGAGGGCTGCGTGCTTCACGGTAGCCTTTGGTGCCCTTACCAGAAAGCTGGCTCACTCATTGAGGTGGGGGGGTCTCTGAAAGCGCTGTGGGGGGCGAGGTCAATGTGTGTGGGCAGGGCTGGCAGGGAGCAGCATTCTCCATGGAATCTGTAGCCCCCACCAGGCCCCCACAAGCCTCCGTCCCCACTTCCCAAAGGTGCCCTGAGTTGATTGGAAGGAGTGCCTTCCTGTGGATGCTGAGGGGGGCCCTCTGTCCCCTCTTTTGGGGCTCCCCCTGCTCCCAGCTGCCCTCCTGAGGAGCCCGCAGGTGGCAGAGCCATCGGTGGCAGATGCTGTGGGAGCTCCCTTTAGAGGGAGGAGAAAGTGTCTCCCTTCTGGAGCAAGAGTCTGGAGGGACCGAGAGGGGACATCTGGGGCTTGAGAGACTTGTTCCAAGTAACTCAGAACTGTTGGGAGCCGAGTTGGCAGAGCAAATGAAAGTACAATAGATAGCCAAAGCTATTAATCACTAATTAGTTCCTCAATAAGGTAATTAATGGGTATTTAAATGGCATATTTATGAGATACTAGCAGGTCTTCAAAAAGCACATCTTTTCCAAGGCAACTGATTTGGCCAACTGTGTCCTTACTGGGAGGCCAGACTCTCATCCCACTCAGCCCACCCGGGAGCAAGAGCCGGACAGTGGGCAGGTCAGCTTCCTCCTCCCAGCTTCCCCTTTCCCATCTGCGAACAGGGATCACGGCCCTTCTATACTGACCTCGCTGGGCTGTTGTGGAGATAGTAAGAAGTGAAGGCCACACAGATGCCTGGCAGGGGTGGGAGATGCCGTGCGGATTCAGTGCTGGCCCTGAAAACATCCTCGAAGTGATTGGCGAGGCCCCTTGATGGCGCCTCGTGCGGCTTAAGGCCAGGGTCAGGCTGGAGTCATTGCTTGGTGGGTTGCGAATCTGCGGCTGGGTCTGATTCACCTCCTAGCTTGGTTTGAGATTGGGGCTGTGGCCTGATCTGCAGCTGGGTCTCAGCATGTCCGGGGATCATGCTTGTGCCTTGATCTGTGGCCAGCTCAAGGTTGGGGCGGCGGCCAACCTCAGGATGATTCTGCAGCCCAGACACACAGCCTCAGTCCTGAGCCCACCGCTGGGCCGATGGAGCTGCCTGGTTGCCCCAGAAGCTGGTTTCCTTCCGGGCCCTTCAGGATCTGGGCTCCAGGTGCTGGGAACCCCAGCAGACAGGCCCTCCTGGGACTCCTGGCATGTCCCCTGAAACAGCCTAGCACACAAGCTCATCAATGGCGCATACAGCAGTTTGGGAGATAGTTAGGACGTGTTTCTATAGCAACCAACCCCCAACCAGCACTGGTTTCCTTCAATAATGCCTTTTTCTAGAAGCAGCGTCTCTGGGCCTCTCCTCCCTTCCTGGGTGGCCCCGCAGCCCCTCAGCACGGGCTGGTTGGCCCTGGATGGGTCTGGTCACCACACTCATCCTGACCCGGAGCGGGAGCCTGCGGACCTGCTCTATGGGACACTTCCCTGGGAGGCCTCCTGAGATCTGGCCCCTGCTGGGCCATGCTGAGCATAACAGCAGCTCTCTCTGTGCCCATCCCTAGACTGGGAGAGGCTAGGGGCCTGGAGAGGTTCTTACCAGGTGTCTGCCATGAGGAAACCCACAGCTCAATGGGGCAGGCAGGCCTAGACTCAATCTGGGGATAAGTGAGCACAGACAGGATGTTTTGGGATGTAGCTCAAGGTTTGGGGGGCAGGCGAGACACAGCCCCAGGCAGCTATGCTGGGGAGGGGACCAGCCAGGCAGCAGGAGCACCTCATGGGCATCAGGGCAGCTTCAGGGAGAGAAGGCATTTCCTGTTTTTCCCTCTAGGCTCCCATTCCAGGGCCTCAGGAGGAGATGGGCTCACCCTTGGGAGTCTCCACATAGGAAAGGACCTAAGAAAGGCCTGTGGGTAAGCATGATTATGTTATTTAACAAACCCTCTCAGCACTGAGTGCCAGGCATTATGCTAGACCTTTTCCAAATACTCAATCATTTCATGCTCATAGCAACCCTGTGTAAGTACTATTATTACTCCCATTTTACAGAGGAGGAAACTGAGGCACGGAGTGGCGGACAGTGACATTTACTAAGAGCATCACTGATAAGTGGCAGAGCTGGGATTTGAACCGGCCCCAAGTGGGAGTGGGAGTGGGGGTGGGGGTGGGGCGGTGGTTCACGTGAGAGAGCAGGAAGGCCAGGCTCCCAGAGGAGGGCAGAGAGGAGGGCCTCAGGCAGACTCCGCAGCTCACACTCTACATCCTGCATGTGGGACCCCAGGCGAGGACAGAGAGCAGAGAAGTGTCATCTAGATGTGCCTTGTGAGGCTGTGTGTGTGTGTGTGTGTGTGTGTATGAGAGGCTGTGTGTGTGTGTATGTGTGTGAGGCTGTGTGTATGTGTGAGGTGTGTGTGTGTGTGTGTGTGTGTGTGTGTATGAGAGGCTGTGTGTGTGTATGTGTGTGAGGCTGTGTGTATGTGTGAGGTGTGTGTGTGTGTGAGGCCCTGTGTGTGTGTGTGTGTGTGTGTGTGTGTGAGAGAGAGGCTCTGTGTGTGTGTGTGTGTGTGTGTGTGTGTAGCTGTGTGGCAGTGTGTGACAGAGAGAGAGAGATGGGGGCCACCGGCATGAGCCACATCCGAGCAGCCGAGCACTTTCCCTCAGCCCTGTCCTCCCCTGAGGCACAGTCTGCTTGGACCCCACCAGCGGGCCAGGCCCTGGTTTCAGATGCAGCCTTGCAGGGTGGGGCATTCTATGGCCACAGTCACAGGAGACAGGCCCAGCGTGCGGCACCCAACCTTGACCCATTCAGAGGCACCTGTGGCTCCCTGGAGGTCTGGGGATTGGCACCTCAGGGCTGTGGCTGTCACAGCAGACACCATGTCCCCTCCCTGCTCTGATGAGCCGGACCTTACTCTGGAGGAGAAAGTTCTAGATCCAGCTTCTCCTGGAAGTGGCCTGGTTGCTTTGACCTGTGTCTGTTCTCCCTCCCTCTCTCCTGCCCCAGCCTGGCCAACCCTGCTCACCCTCCCTTGAGGCACAGCTCACCCCTCCTCCAGGAAGGCCTCCGGGCCCCCAGCCTGCAGGGAGGTGCCTGAGGGAGGTGCTGTCTAGACCCAGGGTGGGCAGGGGGTGTGGCATTCAGCCCAGGGGTCAGGCTGCGCTGTCCATCCTGTGCTCCGTGCAGGGTGGTACAGGGCTGGGCCCAAGGCTGCATGCACCCCAGGGACGGGAACTGATCCAGTTCAGCTCTGTCCCCAACTCCTTCCTCTCGGCACCATCTAGTCCAAGGTCTGGCCCAGGAAGAGCTGGCCACACCCACATCCCTCACTCCCTGGCTTTTCTCACCATGAAACAGTGTTCCCCTCAGACCCGGCTCCTGAGGGCATGTGGGGCTTCCTTCTGGTGGGGTGCTGGCCCTCAGGCTGGGGCTTGGGGTCCTGGTACAGGGCGGAGCATGCACAGCAGGCTCTTGTCCATCTGTCCATCTGCCAATTCCCGTGTCCCTGAGAACCAGGTTTGAAGTGGGGAAGATGGGTGTGTGCAGAGGACGATTGGATTCAGGGCCTCTGGCTGCACCCATTCTGGGGAGACCTCGGTCTGTGACAAGACTGCACTGGACCTGCAGGCAGTGGGTAGATGGACCAGGAGAAGGGGGGTTGGCCCAGCTTGGAGCTCTGTGGGGAGACCCAGGCATCGTGGGTGGCGAAGCGTCCTTGTTTCTCTCTGAATTGCTGGGGCAGGGTTGGGATAGTCTCCTTTCTCTTTTATTCTGAGTTAGAGTTTTCAATAAATGTGGGCATGAAGGTGGGACAGAGGGCAGTGTGCGGGAGGGTGTAGGCTGAGCCTTTGAAGATACAGAAGGAACTCAGTAGCCTCGAGGAGGACCCTGGAGGCTGCTGGAAGCCCACTGGGTGCAGGCGGCTGCCAGAGCCCCACCTAAACCTTAACCCCTGCAGCCGATGAGGCTCCTGTCTCCCGAGTGCCCGGCAGTGCTGGGCATGTCAATGGATGATCTTAAATCTCCTAACAAGAGGTAAGATTACGATACCCATTTTACAGATGAGAAAAGTGAGGCTCAGAGAGCTTACTAGTAATTTGCTTCAGGTCATACACTTGTAAGTGGTAGCATTGAACCCAGGTTTGTGTTGCTCGAAAGCCCATGTTCTCACTTTTCTGCTAAATTTTCACCTATGGCTGGGAGCTGATTGTGTGTGTGTGTGTGTGTGTGTGTGTGTGTGTGTGTGTGTGTAAAAGAGAGGGGCATAAGAGAGAGAGTAAACGGATGTGTCTCAGGGATGGGCTTTGGAAGGGGGTGTAGCTGGCTGAGGACGCTCACACTGCTACTGGACAGGGGCCAACCGGAGCAGGTCTGCCTCAGGCCGGCCTGCAGTGTGTGCGTCCTTGACTTGGTGCAGGAAAGATGTCACTTCGTGAGTCCAGACGGGTGGGAGGGTGTGTTTATTAAAGCTGGGACAGGGGAACAAAGGAAGAAACAACAGGGGAGAGCCCAGGCGGGTGCTTTGTCTCCCTAGAAACGAGATAGGAAAGAAGTGAGCCACTGTGGGGCTGCTGCTAGCTCACTGGGAAGTCAGAGGAAAAGGGGGCCTTGGAGACAGGATCAGGGGGTGAGCCTGGGTCAAGCTGCCACTGCCCAGCGCTCCCCTGGCTGCAAGCTTCCTGGGAACCCTTAAAAATAAATTTAAAAAATCATGCAGGGAAGGGGCATGGGCGTGCTCTAGAGTGAGCCTTCATTGAGTTTCTGTCCTGAGGGCTTTTTTCTCCTCCTCCTCCTCCTCCTCCTCCTCCTCTTCCTCCTCTCCCTCCTCCTCCTCCTCCTCCTCCTTCTTTTTCTTGCAGGTGAGAATCTTAGGGGAGGGTTTCAGTACAATATTCATTAGCTTCCCAGGTTCATTTTTAAATATGTTGATGCATTAAAATGAGTATATAGGGGAGTTTTGGATGACTGGTCTTTTACTGTTATCTTAGGTCTGTCTGGCGTTAATGGGGCTTTTGTTATTTGTTCCCCAACTCATCTGTCCTTGGGTTTGGTTGGCACACATGGCACTGATTGGGTCTTTGTTCTCTATTTCCCAGGCAGGGTGATTTAAGCTTTGTGTTCTCTGGTTAAGGAGGAGAGGTATAAACCATTTGCTCTCAAGTGTCCTTGGTTGGGGAAGATAAAGTCTTGCAGCTCACAAGCTGGCTGCAAGCCGCCCAAACTGCTTGGCCTTGTTTGATTTTCTTGCCTCAGTTTCCCCATTCCACTTGCCCAGGGATTTTCCTAGCTTCTTACTATCCTGCTACGACACTTTCCAAGGTAGGCGGACACACATCTAGATTTTCACATAGAAGCAAGGATACCCAGACACAGATTTGCAGACCTGGTAGGTGGATGGTTCTAGAACTGGGACAGCTGCCCCCCAGGGCTGGGGCCCTGAGAACAGCCAGGGGCCTCCAGTCCCTTGCCAAGCTGGCCAGCAGCAGGTGGGAGAGTTCTTTTGGCCAAGAGAGAGAAGGAGAGAAGGATACCTGGGCGAGAAGGATACCTGGGCGAGAAGGATACCTACTGCCCTGAGCTCCGACACAGAGCACCCAGCATGTGGTGCTGAGCACAGACCCTGGAGTCCGATGGACCTGGGTTCAAATCCTGCCTCCATCACTTCCGAGCCTTATGACCTTGAGCAAAGCACTTCCTTCCCATCTCCGAGGCTTGCTTCCCTTAGCTGTAAGCTGGGGAGTCGTGCCAGCCACCCCACAGGGTTTGGTTAGGATGGATCATACCTGTGAAGCAGCTAGTGGAGTAGATTTACTCATCAAACCATTTTTATTAATTCACCTTTTTGTCAAAAACCCTTCTTGGCCCTGTTCCTCTTGGGACCACGTATTGGACGCAGACTATGTAGAGAGGTGCAGGGCAGGGAGCTGCTCAGGGGACTGAGCTTCTGGCCTCCACCCTCTCTGTGTTGGAATCACGGTGCCCACTTTTCTGACGGTCAAGACTGTGTGCGGCCTTTTGCACACCTGACCTTGTCCGAGCCCCGCCCCGCAGGAGCCGTCCTGACCCTCGGGGGCATCTGTGTCCCTTCCTCCTGACGTGTGTGGGTGATAGGCTCTGGGTGAGGCTTGGACCCTTAACAGCCGCCTGTTCTGAGCTCCCATCCATGACAGGCCACCCTCTGGCGCCATTTCCGCTCCCACCTCCTCCTCTATCTGTCTGTCTCCCCATCACAGCCTCCAGCTCCTCCGATGTGCAAGCTCCGCTGCAGCGCTGCCCTGCAGTTCCTCCTTCCCGAAGGCTCTCATGCATGCCCCTGCCTGTCCAGCCCGTACGTGTGTGTGCACGCACACACACACACACACTCACACACACTCACACACACACACACACACACACACACACTCACACACACACACACACACACACTAGCACTAGTACATCTGGCTCCTTCTCATTCAAGCCTCCACTCCTCTGACACTTCTCAGAAAGGTCTCCCTCTCACACTCCTCCCAAGATGTTCTGTCCATCGCTGTTTTTCTTTTTTTGAAATGCGACCTTTGGCGTTTGCAAAAAAAAATCTGCAAGCTGGAGGGAAAGCTGGAGGGAGCATCACCTGCCCAGAAGCCAGGGGACGGCTGCTTCCTGGCAGCATCCCTTTGCCCAGGCTCTTCTCTATACAAGACCAGGTAGCCACATGCCCCCAGGCACCCACTTTCCAGAGGTTGTTTGGCAATCCCTGCCTGAGAGGAGGGAGGGGCTGGTAGCACATTTAAAGAAACTAATAGGATACTAGAGGCCCAGTGCATGAAATTTATGTACAGGCTGGGGGGGGGGGGGGGAGGGGCAGGGGGGGAGAGGGTCCCCTCAGCCCAGCCTGCACCCTCTCCAATCCGGGACCCCTTGGGGGATGTCCAGCTGCTGGTTTAGGCCTGATCCCAGGGATCGGGCCTAAACCAGCAGTCAGACATCCCTCTCACAATCCAGGACTGCTGGCTCCTAACTGCTCACCTGCCTGCCTGCCTAATCACCCCTAACTACCTCTGCCTGCCGGCCTGATCACCCCTAACTGCCTCACCCCTAACTGCCCTCCCTGCCGGCTTGGTTGCCCCCAACTGCCCCCCTGCTGGTCTAGCCCCTTACTGCCCCCCTGTGCCAGCCTGGTCACCCCACACAGCCTGCTGTTCAGTCGTTTGGTTGTCCCTCTCTAACCCCCCTGCTGGCCTTGTTGCCCCATGCAACCTGCTGGTCGTTACTGTTACTGTGATGGTGTCCCAGACAATTTGCATATTCCTCTGTTATTAGTATAAATGTTTAAAAACTAGTGCATTTTACCCTGGCTGGTGTGCCCTGTGGTTAGGGCATCAGTCCATGCATGGAAGGGTTGCAGGTTTGATTCTTGCTCAAGGGCATGTGCCTAGTTGCAGGTTTGATGCCTGGCTCATGTGGGAAGCAACCAATCCATGTCTCTCACATCTTTCACATCGAAGTTTCTCTCTCTCTCACTCTCTTTGCCCCTCTCTTCCACTCTTAAAAAAAAAATAATCAATGGAAAACATATCCTTGGGTGAGGATTAACAACAAAAAAATAAAATAAAATAAAAACCAGTGCATTTTGAAAACAAGGAGGATGGCAGCAAACAAGATAAAATATGCTTTTTTTAAAAAAAATATATTTTATTGATTTTTTACAGAGAGGAAGGGAGAGAGATAGAGAGTTAGAAACATCGATGAGAGAGAAATATCGACCAGCTGCCTCCTGCACATCTCCTACTGGGGATGTGCCCGCAACCCAGGTACATGCCCTTGACCGGAATCGAACCTGGGACCTTTCAGTCCGCAGGCCGACGCTCTATCCACTGAGCCAAACCGGTTTTGGCGATAAAATATGCTTTTGAAAAAAGAAATTCACATACAGATTTTGAGCACAAAGAAGAGTCAACAATCAGGTGACTGGCCATCGGAAAGGAGACACAGTGTTAGTTCAGCATTTGTAACTCAAATACCAGTAGGTGACTGTTCTTTTGATGCCTGGGGCTGACTGCCCTGATCTTTCTCGCGTGGATGTACAGACCCCTGTGTTCACACCAGCCTACCCTTTAGGCTTGAGGAGGGAGGACATGGTGGAGACAGGAGGGAGAGGTTTTCTGTTCTGCATAGCACTTTGTGCTGCTGAAATCATCCTTGCTGTCCACTTCTCCAGGCCTATCTCCCCCAGCACCCCCTGCATGAATGTATGCTTTGTGAGGGCCCCACTTTATCCCTGATATTCCCCAAACCAAACACAGCGCCTGCGTGATGGGCAGATCCCTTTGACACCCAAAACCCCTTCCCTCTTTGTCAACCTCTAGCCGGGCAAACATCTCTTTCAGATCGAGTTGGACTGGCCTCCCTGCAGCCTCCACCTGCCCGGTTCTCCCACTGGGGCGCCCATGGTGGCCAGCTCAGGACCCATGCTGCCAGTGTCGTAGTGACCTGGGACAATGGCCTGAGAGCTGGATGCGGTGGGGGAAGAGCTTTCTCTCCTCTTTCCCTCAGGCTCTGTCCCGCACATGCTGTTTGTGAGGGGGAGGTTGGCAGGAACGTCCTCATCTTTGTTCTTGGGTGGAGTGTGTGCTGTACAGGTATGAGGGTCACCATATCCAGGAACTCCTCCCTGAACCCTCGCTCTTCAAACTCCGGGACCAGATAGACTCAGATGAACCTTCAGATGAACCTGTCACCACTTAAGCTCTTGCTGCTCTCCACCCAGCCCTCAGGAACCAAGTAGGTGAGGATAATGGGACTGTCCTGATCCTCCAGGTTCTTGCTTCTTAGGAATGGAACAGATTTGGACAGCAAGGGATATTTGTGTGTTAGAGAATGTGTGATCGTTTTTATATCTTTAGTAGCTGTTGCTTGAGAAAACATATAAATGTGCCGAATTCAGAAAGAAGTTACATTTAAGTGATGGTATTTTTTGAGTCACAGAAACTTGCACGTATATTTGATTTATATCCAACACTTCTTTTCACTTTGTTGATTTTTGTGCGCTATTGTAAATGGTGTTGGTTTTTACATTTCAAATTCTAATGGTTCATTTGGGATATAGGAGTGAAATTGACTTTTGCATATCAATCTTGTATCTTGGGATCTTGCTATACTCAATTACTAGTTTTAGTGGGGTTTTAAAATAGATTGTGTAGATTTTTTTATTTTCTACATAGAATACCATGCCATCTGAGAATAAAGACAGTTTTATTTTTTATTTCAATATATGTATGCTTATTATTTCTTTTTCTTGTCTAATTGCACTAGCTCAGACTTCTTCCACATTCCTTTGGGAAACAGTCCCATATCCCCATTAGAAATACTCAGTTATGGTGCATCTGGATTCTCAAATTCCCTTACAGCAAATCCAGGGCCCAGGGGTAGGAAGTTGCTGACCAGCCTGTCAAGCTGTCGACACTGGTGGGTGAGAATCAGAAGGTTAGAGGGTCCTCATGGGGAGCGTGGGGAAGACCCAGCTTTGCACCCAGAGGTGACTTCTGATCAGTGTTCCCTGTGGCTTCTGCCTTTTCTATGTCTCAGAGCATGCTTTTGCCTGGCTCCCAGCCATGGAGTTCAAGCTGGGTGTGGTCTTGGCAGCTGGTGGTGGGTGGGGTAGGAGGGACAGGCAGGAGGGCCGCGGCCCTGGGCTGACCTGGGCTGGCCTCTTGCTTCAGGAACAGTTTATGTTCTGAGATCTGGGCTCAGGGCAGGGAACAGTGCTGGCATGCTGCAGGGTGACAGGGCGTGGTGAGCGGAAGCTGCAGTAGGTTCTCCAAGGACTTCATCGTAATGTGAACTGTAGCTGTGGCACGAGTGGAGGGGAGAGAAGGGCTGCCCGCCTCTCACTTGTTTATTGTGCCAGATGGGCTCCTCAAACATCAGTCAGAATTGAAAAATTTCAAGGGACTGTCTCTGTCAAGGATTTCATTGTACATATGAGGAAACCGAGGCAGTGGCTTTGCTGATACAGGAGCCCAGGTCTCTCTGGAGACAGGACATGTGTGCTCGGTGGCCAGGGCTAAAGCCTCAGGGAAGATATACCCTTGTGTGCCTGCTGGTTTCACTGTTTTCTGTTGCATCTAAGATACAATTAATTATGAGATGCACCAGTTATAAGATCCCTGAGAAGCAATAAACAATGCCAATTAAATTATGACACACCATCATGTAAGATGCACCCCAATTTTAAAGATGATAAAGTGTGAAAAATGTGCGTCTTAGGATTGATAAAATAAGATGAATTCATAAAATCGATAATCATAGAAAATTACACGTGCAGTGTAACAACCGAGTTTTCCCTGCCTCTTCTAATCAAATTCTACTCAGTAGAGATAATCTCTATTGACATTTTTGGCGCATGTCCTCGAGACATGTTAATGCATCTGTAAGTATATTTATACAGTAATTATTGTTGAGAACACTTGCTATATGCTGGGCCCTGTGCTAAGCACTCTGAGGCATGTTAGTTAATCTTTACAACAGGCTCATGAGGCAGGTATGAGCTATCCTTTCTTTATAGCTGAGGACACTGAGGCCCAGAGAGATGAAGGGACTTACCTGACATCACACAGTTTCAAAGAGGCGAGGCCTGAGCTTGAATCCAGGCCCCTTCAACCTCAGGGCCTGAGCTCTTAACTAATTTGCTGCTCGTATCCTCGATATGCAGATATGAGTACGGTATGTCTTTCAAAAGTGAGGTCCAAAGGAACATATGGTTCTGCAATATTTTTCTCCTAACCATACCCCATGGGCACCTTTCCATGTCAGTACCTAAGGAGCTACTTTATTTTTCGAATAGTTGCAAAGAATTCTCCTATGACGGTATTTGAACAGACTTCCAGTCCCCTATGGCATTGCTCCCAGTGTTTTGTTATTACCAGAACACTGAGCAGATCAACTGTATACTTCCATCTCTGTGTACTTCTCTAATTATTTCCTCAGGAAAATTACCAGGTCAATTTCCTCCCAACACGTTTATGGTTTTAATTTTTACAATTAGATTTTAATCCATCTGCAGTCCCCAGTATTTCATGTGTCAGGAGAGCATGCAGAGAGGTTTGTGGATGTGCTGGGCATCAGCTGGTTGCATGTGAGTCCCAAAGTGCCTATGGAGGGGGCAGACAATGCGGGGTGGGGGTGGGGGTGGGGGTGGGAAGAAGCTCCTGTTGCTGGCTTTCCCCTCCCTGGTCCAGGGGCAGGACGGGGATTGGGGCAGAGTTCAGGGAAGGGGCCACATTCGCTGTGTGCCCTTGCTCCTCCCTGCTCCAGAGAACCCCTCCGCCGATGCCCTGGCCTCTGTCAATAATAAGAATAATAGCAATTGCCATGACGGCGCCTCCTGAGATACTGGCTATAAACATGCACTATTTCTGATCTTTCGGGTTTAGGGTTGTTGTCAGTTTTCTATAGATGGGGAAACCGAGGCTGCCGTCTGGAAAGGGAAAGGCTTGCACGTGACAGAGATGGGCAGAGCTCCAGCTCAGGCCCTGCTCTTAGCGCGAGAATTTCTCTCCCGAAGCTGCAGCCCTGGCCTGGCCTGCACAGTTGTGTGTGGTGGATGCTACTGGTGCTCATCAGGTGTCTGCTTCCCCTCCCTGCTCTCCTGAAGGAGCATCCCTGACGGGGTGTGACTCTGTGCTCTCCTCTCCGGCTGCAGCAGGCTTTGGGGTCTCCTTCTGAGAGGATGGCATCACAAGGTGGCCGCCATGAACAAGCCCCCTGCCAACCAGTGTGTGTGAGTGAGAAACCAGCCATTGTTGTCTTAGGCAGCTGAGATCACGTGTCAACACGGGGAAACTTACCTTATGCTTCCTGATGCACTGTGGCACCTTGACCCTCCCCTAACTGCCTCGGGCTCCGTTTTAGGCGTAGAAAACGGGCACACTTGTTGCCCCCCGCGGCGCTATCTCAGAAAGGTATGGGCTGAAATGAAACCGGGGCCGTGGGAGGGCTCAGTGGGGTCTGAGCACCAGCGGGGAGAGGGCAGGGACATGCCAGACACCCACGGACCCTGGGTCCAGGACCGCCCGGTGTACCTCCTTCGTGCTGGTCTCAGGCTGGGTTAACAGGTGTGTTCCCTTTGGCAGGTGGCTCCACCCCGGGCGGCGGTGCCCCCTGGCACCTTCGAAATGTCCTCAGCGACTCAGTGGAGAGCTCGGATGATGAATTCTTTGATGCAAGAGGTGAGTGAACCGCGTGCTCCCATCATTGCTGGCTGATCTTTCTGGAAGCCCCAAGAAGGAATCTCTGTTGGGGGTTAGTATCTCTCCCCACTCAGACACTCGGTTCCACTCTTCATACTCACCCAGTCTGGGGGCCCCCGGGGGCTGGGGTTCAGCTTTTACTCACTCACTCACTCACTCACTCACTCACTCACTCACTCTTTGAGATACTTGCTGAGTCCCTTGGATATCCCAGGAGCTGTGTGAGGCCCTCCTGATACTGTGGGAAACTCATAGGCATGGCCACGCCCCCACCAAGCTTACAGTCTAGAGCAGTGGTTCTCAACTTGTGGGTCGCGACCCCTTTGGCGGTCGAAGGACCCTTTCACAGGGGTCGCCTAAGACCATCCTGCATATCAGATATTTACATTACGATTCATAACAGTAGCAACATTACAGTTATGAAGTAGCAACGAAAATAATTTTATGGTTGGGTCACAACATGAGGAACTGTATTTAAAGGGCCAGAAGGTTGAGAACCACTGGTCTAGTGGGAGAGGCAAGCATTGAACAGTTTCACAAAGGGAAATGCAATCAGAATGGGGAATAATGACACTGAGGAAAAGTATCAGCTGTTAATTCAGAGTGAGGACAGGGGCACCTAACTCAGTTAGGGCTGGCGGGTCGTTAACATCCTCTGCAGAACTGAGGGGAGGAGGAGGCTAGGTGAGCAGTGGGACAAGGACCCTCTAGGCAGGACACTGTAGGTATGATGGGGCTGAAGCAGGAAAGATGGGGCATTCTGGGAACTGAAGGGGGTCCTCATGGCAGGGAGGTAGCGAGCCAGGGGAAGAGGAGAGAAGACGCTGCCTGAGACCCAGTGAGTGGCTTATAGGATTAGCCCAGGGCTGGGAGGGAAAGAGCGATGAGGTAGGGACCTGTTAGAAGCCTGTTGCAGCTGTTCAGAGGAGAGACGATGGTGGGCAGGATGTCAGGTGGTTACCCAGGGCTGAGTGCATGGCCAGCACACAGGACATAGCCAGGGGCATTCTGTAAGCCAGGATGGAAGAATAAGCAGCTTTGCAAAAACTGGATAAGGGGGCACCGAATGGGGTGGGCACTTCAGGCAGAGGGATCAGCCTGAGCAAGGGCTGGGAGGGCAGGCGTAAGGACCAGTGGGAGGCAGTGTCTGTCTGGAATTCAGGAGAGAGGACCCTCGCAGGTGTGCTCACGGGCGCTGTGTGCGAGTGGGCGGAATGAACAAGGGCCTCTTCTCTGGCCCAGGAGGCTCCCCACTTCTCACTTGCCTGGCGTGGGAAGTCACCATACTTGGGGGGTTAACTGCCTTCTGAGGCAGAGCCAACTGAAATGCCTGGCAAAACGGGGTCTTGAAGGAGAAACACACTGTGCTGGGAAGACCTCTGGGCCCAGAGCAGCACACTCGGGGCACGGGCTCACCCATGCCATTACCTTGTTTGTGATCGTGGGCAAGTCTTTCCCCTTCTCTGGGCCTCAGTTTCCCTGTTAGCTCTGCATCTCCGGAAACGGAGGATACCCAGTCCAGGTGATTTTTGGGAAGCACAGCTGGGTGGTGGGATGCTGTCTGGCTCCAGCCTCCCTCATGCTGGGCTCTGGGCAGAGAACCCTCTCCCTGATGCCAACCCTAAACCAGCCCATTTGGGGCTCATTTCCTGTCTCCCATTGGAGCTGAGTTCCTCCATAGCAACTAAGCTGCAGTGTGACAACAATGGCTTCAATATTTTGATGCTTGTAGCACATTTATTTAAAATATTTTTGGAATGCCTCAGGGCTCGCATTCCCAGATGACAAGGATGGCTTGCTGCAGAGGCATCACCTTCATCCTTCGGGGCCCTGCTCACCTGCTTTCCCTGCGAGCAGCTGTGGACACGTCTGCTCTCCTCCCTGCTGACCGCTGCTTCCTTCAGCTCCCTGTCCTCCCCTCCCAGGACCTCTCCGCTCAGTCTGCGGTTCCCAAATTGGCCTCATCTTTCACCTCTCTCTCATTGAAGGCCCCTCCATCTCCATCTCTTCCTCCGCTCTCCCCACTCGGTCTTTCCTTCTCTTCACGGCCCCAGAATTCCAGACTCTCTGTCTCTTTGCTGGTTCCCCACCTCTCGGCACTCCCCACCAGCCTCGCATCTCTGCTCCCTCCCCCCTCACCCTTGCAGAGCATCCCTAGCCCTCAGCCACAGGAGCAGCTCCACAGGCCAGAGAATCCTCTGTAGTTCTGAGTTGCCACCTCCCCCCCGTCCTGTATACTCCGCGTGGACTCCTTGGACAAGGCCTCTGCATGTTTCCTTGGCTAAAGGCAGTAGGAGGTGAAGCCATCCTTCTTCTCTGCTCCCAGGAGCTGGTCCAGGCCCCACCTGGCCTGCCCTCTCAGCATCCAGGCCAGGCCATGGGTGTCCAGCTTCCTGGGCATTCCTGGAAGGGCCATTTCCCTGGCCTCCTTTCTCCAGCCAGGCTGAGCCCTGACCCTGACCTGAGGGTGGTCTCTGTCCCCACCTGAGCAGGCCCTGCATCCTGCTGTCTCGGCGTTCCCACTCCAGCCTTCGTGGGACTGTATTGGGAGGTGTCAGCACTGAACAGGCCCCTGGGACACCATGTCCTCCTCCTCCTCAGTGCATGATGGGGAAACTGAGGCCAGACCATGGAAGGGACCTCCCAAGATCACACACCAGGGTGGGGATGAAGGGGCTGGAACCCAGGATTTGAATGGCGAGGTCAGGCCTTTTTCTTTGACTTATTACTGCAATATGGGCTTTTCCCTTCCTTCCTTCCTTCCTTCCTTCCTTCCTTCCTTCCTTCCTTCCTTCCTTCCTTCCTTAAGTTCCAGCCCTTGGCCCAGTGAGAGACCCTCACTGCTCATGGTCTAGTAGCAGAGGGGAGGCTCTGGGGGTTCTGGTTGTATATGGAAGGCATAGGAGGGATTGGGGTTAGTCAGGCAGGAGTGTGGAGCCCTCTGGGTCTATAACAACTCTGGGGCAGCATGCTGGCTCCTTAGGCCAAGGCAGCCTAAGGATGCCTGATTGGATGCTGCAGGGTGGCTGATGGGATCTAGGCTCCAGACCAGACCAGCTGCCACTGCCTGTCCTGTCCATACAGTGAAAGGACATCTGGGGAGCCATGGCCTGGTCCACCAAGTTTGGAGGGCAGAGTGAGGGGATGTGCCTGAAACCCAGACCATGTCAGAGCTGGGGGCCCTCGGGGTTTTGAGTTTGACAGCCTATCCCATTTTTCAGGCTGGGAAACTGGGGCCAGAGAATTGGGCAACCTGCTCAGTCTCACACAGAGTCAGAGAGAACAGGAGCCAGAAATCAGACTCATTCATCCACTCTTTCAAGTTTACTAGTATCTGCCCATCAAGGACCAGGTAGGATTCCAGGGACAAGTAGGTCCTGTCCCAGCCCTCCTGGAGCCTGCACTTTAGTGTTGATGGGCGGTGGTGGTAAGACAATATACAAGCTTGTAAATAATATTGATAATTAGCATAAATAAAATAACATAAAGGGACAAACACCTCACCAAAAAATATGCATGAATGACAAAACAATGAAAATATGCTCAACATCATTAGTCATTAAATGCAATTAAAACCGTGAGATACCACTACACACCTATTATGACAGCTCATTAAAACAGCTGATCAGGCCCAGCTGGTGTAGCTCAGTGGCTGAGCATCAACCTGTGAACCAGGAGGTCATGGTTTGATTCCCAGTCAGGACACATTCCTCAGGTTGTAGGTTCGATCCTCAGTAGGAGATGTGCAGGAGGCAGCAGATCAATGATTCTTTCTCATCATTGATGCTTCCGTCTCTCTCTCCCTCCCTGAAATCAACAAAAATATATTTTTAAAAAACTGATCAGGATACGGAGGAACTGGAACGTTCAAACTCTGCTGATGGGAATGGACAATGGTGCAACCATTTTAGAAAGTGGACTGCAGCTTCTTAAAAAGTCAATCAAAGTTAACTGCCCCATGAGCCCGCCCTTCCAATCCTAGGTAATGGACCCAAGAGGAAAGCATGCATCTTTCACCGGGGACATGGCCATGAGTGTTTATAGCAGCTTCGTTTGTTATAGCTCTGAACCAAAGACAACTCAAATGTACATCAGCGGGCGACTAGATAAACGTTCATGCAATGAAATGCTACTCGGCTGTAACAGGGAATGAACCACGGATACACGCACCACGTGGGTGAATCTCAAATATAAGCAAGCTGAGTAAAAGGAGTCAGATGGAGAAAGTACATATTGTATGA
The DNA here is from genome assembly GCF_028538775.1 of Myotis yumanensis. NCBI lineage: Eukaryota > Metazoa > Chordata > Mammalia > Chiroptera > Vespertilionidae > Myotis > Myotis yumanensis. The sequence goes on along the minus strand of NW_027223767.1, from coordinate 15,756,939 downwards.
TTCCATTTATATAGAGCTCTAGAAAATGCAAACAAATCGGTAGTGACGGGAGCAGATCAGTGGTTGCCTGGGGCAGGAAGGAGGGCTAAAAAGGGACAGGAGAAAGCTTCTGAGAGCGATGGGTACACATTCACTGTCTCCACTGGGGTGATGGTTCCACAGGTGTGTCCACATGTCAAAAATGATCAAGTTGTACTTTCTGCTTTTTATCTGAATTAGGCAGCATCCCAACTAGTAAATGATAGAGAGGTTCTCCCTCAAATTGTACATTTTAAATGTGTAGACTTAACTAAATGTCACTACATCTCAGTGATACTGTTTAAAAAATGGGGGAACTCCCTCCAATATAACATAAGGGAGTGTGACACAGTGACTGGTTGATGGTAAGAAGCCTTCAAATACGGCCATGAGCTGAGAACTGAATAACAAGAAGTCAACTATGTGAGTGTCTGGGGGAACAGTGTTCTGGGCAGTGGGAACAGCCAGCATGAAGCTTTTACCAGAAGAATGAGCAGAAAGGCGTGGGTGCCAAAAGTGAGCAAGGGGGTGCCCACTTAGTGTTGTCAGTCCGCTGCCCCCGTAGGGGGTGGGAGAGTAGGCTTGACCTAGTAGCCTCAGGACATGTGCACGAGGAGTTTACATGGGCAAGATAATTCCATGAAAATTCCAAAGACAGGGAGGCAACATTGGGCATATAAGACATTTATGGACAAAGGAGAAGGTTGGAGGATGGGGGGACAGGGTATTAGGTTTCAGAAGCGAGAATGGGCCACTTGCAGGGAGTGGAAGGAGGTGGACCGCACATGGAAGGCACCTCCTTGCCAAATGACTCAGAGATAATGGGACACGGGGTGTCTAGCTAACAGGCCCCCTGTTTACCACACTTAATGCCAGTTAGGCTAAGGTGACACCCTAAACTCGCCTTCCTGAGGCAGGTTTGTCTGTCTGAATCTTTCGGGCAGGAAAGAGGGGTGGCTCAAAGGTTCTGTCTGAGTTTTGTTTAACAGTTTAAAATCAATATTCTGAAAAGCAGCTTCACGGTGGCAGAATTTGGGTCCTTTCAACTGCCATGAAGAGAGAGTAGGGGTGATGGCCGTGGGTGAGGGGATGGAGCTGGTGTCAAACAGCTCTAGGGAGGGGTAGTGATCTTGTTTCCCCAAGGCCCAGAGCAATGCTCATCCAGGTCCTTGGAAAAACTGGCATCGTGGGCCTGATGCAAAGGGTGATGCTCGGTGTTGGACTGGCCAACTGCAGAAGGGGACACACCCTCGCTCCATGAGCGGGAAGTGACCTCTTCCTGGTTTGGGGCAAGGAGATTTCCTGCTCTGAAGGCCCCTGGGTCCCACCGAAACAGGCCTGGGAGGAGGAAAGGCTTTCCTTCCGGCACCGGAGGTTGTGCTTAAAGGGGTATATCCAGGCTTTGGTCAGGGTCGGAGTCAGTCTGGGGTCCAGGCCAGGTTTGTGGTGCCTCTGGATGGGATTCAGCCTGACACCTAGTCTGGGCAGGGACGGGCTCAGTTGGAGTGACATAGATGCAGACACTGTGTCCACACTGGCGGCCACTGGGGGTGAGAATGGTGCGCAGGGAACACTCACCAGAAGCCGAAAAGCAAAATCAATAAGCAGGACATTTATCCAGAGAAGCCATTTGTGGCCTCTCTGGGCCCTGATGGGAGGCACGTACCACAGTGAGGGGAAGTAGAGCAGAGACCTGGAGCTCAGATTTGCCTGAATGACTCCGAAAGGAGCAATCATGTGTGTGTGTGTGTGTGTGTGTGTGTGTGTGTGTGTGTGTGTTCTCACTGCCTCTCAGGGAACATAGTGAGAATCTGAAGGCTGAGTGTTGAGAGCAGGGAACAGGGAAGGGAGGGTGGGGAGCAGCTGGAGAGACAGAGATGTGGTGGAGGAGCAGGGAGCCCAAGGAAGTCAGGGAAAAGATGAGAAGCAGAGGGAGAGAGAGCAAGGGAGACCCAGAGAGGATTAGAGAGAGGGACACACACACACACACACACACACACGAACCAGAGAGAGTTGAAAGAGAGACAGTGACTCAGAAGGAGAGAGAGAAGACCAGAGAAAGCACGACAGACCTGCATGGGCAGAGAGTTCCTGAGGGGCAGGACCCAGAGAAAGAAAGAGAAACCCAGAGAGTGAGAGTGATCAAGACAGAGACATCTTCCCAGAGAGAAGAGAGAGACAGATGCTGGGATAAAGAGAGAGGAAGAGCAAAGAGTATGGAGCATGATTGAGGTCGACCCAGAGAGAGGCAATGAAATGGTAAGGGCCTCACATTCTGGGCTAGGGGGTCGTTAACATCGCCAAATGGTCCCGGGAGCCTGAGAGGCACAGAGAAATGCAAGGACCAAGAGGGACAGAGATCAATGGAAGGGATCTGGCAAGATCGGATCTGAGTGGGGCAGATCTGAGTCATAGAGGAACACGGTGGGAGTTGGAGAGGAAGGCTCATCTACTAGAAACACAGACAAAAGACCAAAAGGGCAAGATGGAGGAGGGTCATGCACAAAACTAGGAAGAGAGGAAAGAGGCCGAGGATGGTGCAGAAGTGGGCGTGCTCCGAGCTCAGAGCCTGGGAGAATGCTCGGGTTCTGATAGCCTCATACACACCCCAGGAATAGGGCTTGCACATTGTAGGAAAAACGAGAGCTAGGATGTGTAAGCACCTACTGCATACCGGGCACTGGACCAGGACCCCCAGCATGCTCATCTCCTGCACCAGAGTTATTTACTTTTTTTTTCTCATAAATTAGGGTAGAGGTCATGTCACACTGCACACAGTAGGTGCTCAGGAGTCCACTCATTGTAGAAGGAATGCTCGAATGAACAAGTGGGCAACGGAGAGCCAGGAGACACAGCACTCACAGTGGGCTACAGGCTGATTACCCCCTCTGGGTCTGGGGCAGGGTCACAGGGGCAGAGCACAACATATGTGGGGAATGTTGGGGCATACACCACATCCTCTGGGGTGGAGGTGATGATGGACCATCATCTTCATGTGCTGATACCCACTGCTGTGCTCTTATTGTGTAAACACTTCACCTTCATGGTCTCATTTAAGCCTCACGGCAATCCTATGGCATAGCCATGACTGGGATGTCATTTTATTGATGAGGAAACTGAGGCTCAGAAAGCTACGTTATTGTCAAAGGGCATATATCTAGCAGGATTGGAAGGAGTCAACATAACTCTGAACTGAGCTCTTACCCCTTGGTGTCCTCCTTCCCCCAGAGTGATACTACCTGATGTTTGTTCACAGCATTTTGGCTTGTGAAGCTTTTGCAAATGTAGTATGTCATTGTCCTCATGGCAGCTTGCTAGGCAGAGTTGTAAAACTAGAGTTGTTATTCCCATTTAAGGGGAAAAAACCACAGGAAGAGCTGAGGGATGTATGCAAAGCACAGGCTCATGTGTAGCACTCTCTGGACTGGGACCCTGTCATGGCTCTGCCCAGAGCACAGTGCTGCTAAGAGGTGCACACTGCTGCCCGGAACACACCACACTGAGTAAATTGTCTGGTGTGAGTGGTGCCTGGCTGGAGTGTTGGGCAGCCAATACAGGATGCCCATGGCAGGCCATCGGGAGGACAAGATTTTGGGACTCTTAAAAAAATGTTCTTATTGATTTTAGAGAGAGAGAAAGGGAGAGGGAGAGAGCGATAGAAATATCAATAAGAGAGAAACATCAATTGGCTCCTCCAACATGCCCCCCACTGGGGATCAGGCCCACAACCTGGGCATGTGCCCTGACCTGGAATTGAACCAGCAACTCTTGGTGCATGGGTCAATGTTCAACCACTGAGCACACCAGCTGGGAAGATTTAAGGACTCTTGAAATAGTATATCTAGGTTTCAATTCTGGCTTTACACAGTGATATTGGGCAAATTCCTGAACTACTCCATGCCTAAAATGGAGATAATAATAATTGTACTTTTTTAGCATTTTATGAAAATTAAGTGAATTAATATTTTAAAAGCACCTATAATAATCTCAGTGCATAGTAAGGATTTGATGTGTTGTTAAAGCAATCAAATAAATCAAATAACTCAGGAATCATCATCACCATCATCATGATCCAGACCCCAGCCAGACATGGGTCCTAGATTACTGAGTTCTAGGGGAATTCAGAACTCTGGACAGCGCCCCAAGCTTCAGATCCACCATATTGGACCCACCTGCTCTGTAAAGTTCTTTGGCAGTGAAATGGGTCTCGTCCCTTTATTTTTGGTTATCATGAGCTTGAGGCTTCTCCTCACCACTCTTTAATGTCTATTCTACAAGGTAGGACACAAAGCTCTTTACCAGGAAGGCCCTTCAAAGAGAGAGGGCGGCCACTTCTGTGGGTTTGTTCTTGAGGAAATGCCCCTTTCTGGGATGAGGGCCTACATCAGATGTGTGGGACCCAGGGACCTGTATTCAGCGTGGCTAGGGAATGTGGCCCCATCGATTTCTCTCAGAGTAACCACCAAGCTCAGACTGGGAAAGAATAAGGATACAGACAGGGTTGAGGGGAGGACTGGGGATGGGGAATGAAGGCATTAATAAGTTCATAAAGTTACGATGTGGGCTAAGGGTTCTACACAGCTCAGGGCTCGCTTAGAGCAGAGGTCTTCTGCTCTTCCAGTTACTCTAGAGCTGCCCCTGCCCCATTCAAATCCAGGTCCACTCAAATACTGATGGCAACTCACTTCTCATGTGAAGAAATGACCGTGATATCGCTCGCTTATGACCACCCTTGATGCACCGAGGCCTTTACACCCATTATCTCGGTTAGTCCTCACAACAGCTCTGTGAGCGAGAAACGTCCTGTCCCATGTTACTGATGGAAAAACTGAAGCTCAGAAGGCAAGTCACTGACCCAAAGAAAAAGCGGTGGCAAGGACCCCCTTCACCCCCAAGCACACTTCCTTTCAAGAAATATCTCTCTTAGGGCTAGAAATGGAGCCTTCTGTGGGTTTTCAGCCTCTCTCATGACTTTCTTTGGATGAAAAATTCCTGAATGCCTTGTACCTGTCATAACTACAGACACTTCCAGTCAAAGGAAGGCATAAGTACTCCCTCAGATATAAGCTCCTGTCAGGACTACCTATACCCTGCCCTCCCTGCTCATGCACATCTCTGCTCCTTCCACAGAGGAGGTGGCTGAAGGGAAGAATGCCATCCTCATCGGGATGAGCCAGTGGAATTCGAATGACCTGGTGGAGCAGATGGAGTCCATGGGCAAACTGGAGGAGCATCAAGGTGAGATTCTGCTTCTCTCACGACCAGGGTGTGTACATATGTACATTGCAGGGCGGGTCGAAGTGCTAGGACTTGGGTCTTCTATCCGTCTGGGCACCTCCCCTCTCTGAGCCTGTGAGCCCTGAATTCTGTGACCTGCGGGAACCCTCATGGAGACTTTTGTGGGGTTTTCTGCAGCAGAGAAGTTCCAGGGTCTTTCACAGAACGTCCTTTGTTCCCAGGAGAATGGGTAACTGAGGGCAGGTGGCAGGGTCCAAGCTCTTTGGACTGCCAGGCCAGGCCTATGGTGCTGGAATCTGGTAAAATAGGGTAGCCCCCGGAGGGGCCTTTGAGAGGCAACAAGGCAGAGGGGCAGGAGCGGGAGCCTTACGTTTTGGGCTGAGTTGTTGAAGACAGAGTTGTGGCTGGGAATTAATCCAGGAGGCTTTTTATGGAGACGAGTTTTGACCAGAAGATTAATCAGCAGACAAAGCAGCCATATCCTTTTAGGCATCCATCCATCTGTCCATTAGACCACATTGCGTCGCTCACAGAATGTTTCTTAAAAAATCTACTGTGTGTGAAGTGCTTATAGGAGGGACCTAAGGTGACTCAGCTGAGGCCCCTGGCTTGTGATGTGTCTCACAGTGTAAGTCAAGACCTTAGGGGGTCAGGCTTAAGTGGAAGGTTGTTGGGCCCAGAGGTGAGAGGCAGGAATTTAGGAAGGAGGCAGGAGAGGGCGGCTCAAGGAAGGGTTCCTGACAATGAAGCTATGGAGCCAGGCTTTGAAAGGCAAGTGGAGGATGTAGCAGAGGCGGTTGTAACATCTGAGATGACATATGCGGAAACCGAGGCTCAGAGAGGAGCAGTATATGATTAAGGTGGGACTGGTGTGAGGCTCCCACCTATCCCAGATGTAGGTGCTAACCTCCGTATTTGTCATCCTGAGGCCAGTTCTTTCTTTCCCTCCTCCCCACCCCCTATATCACTCCTTCTATTTCCCCTCTTCCTCATCTCCTCTTTTCTTCCTCTCCTGGTCCTGTAATGCCTTAGTCATGGTCTGGGCCAGAGCTGCTTGCCCGGGAAGGCCATCCTATCAGGAGCTCTTCGGGGAGATGCGCTGGCCCGGCCCAAAAGAAAAACACATCTTGCTGCTGGCCGTCTCGGTGATGGCTGACTTGCCTGAGCCTCTGCGCCTTTCCTCACCTCATCCTGCCTCCTTGGTTTTGAGTCCTCCCCTGGCAAAGGTCCCATCCCGAGTAATGGACAGGCCTGGGGTGATGGTTCTATTAGACAAGTGAAGAAACCCAAGGCTCAGAGAAGCCCTGTCTTGCCCAAGGTCCTCCAAGTTGGTGGCAGCATCACACTCAGATCTCTAGTCTCTTGATTCCCAGACCAGGGCTTCACCTCCCAGATAGGACTGAGGCCATGAAGCCCAGAGTCTTAAAGGAAAGCCCCACCCCTCGGCCACTGTCACCGTCCTAGGAAGGCAGGCTCTGCGTCTGATCGTCAAGGCCAGCCCAGGGCCAGCTTCCGGTCTTCACAGGTACACATTTGCAGATGGACCCTCGTCTGCTCTTTCCTTCACCTGGGGGACCCTGCAGGGGGTCCACAAGAGGTCATGGGCTCCAGGTGCTTCCCAGGACAATGCTTGGTAGCTACAAAAAGACAACCCCAGACTTGTACTCACCACCCATCTGGCCACCCATGTCCCACCACCAGCCTCACTTGTCTGCCAAAAGATATGTGACTCAGACACAGTGTGAGCTAAGGAGTGGGTGAGCGAGAGGCAGCGCGGCTGGGAGGGCAGGAGAGAAGGAAGCAGAGGGAGATTGGTGGGAGAGGCGGCGACTGCAGCTCTGGAATCTAAGAGGTCTGGGGTTTGAACCTTGGCCCTGCCGGTGTGTGGCTTTATGGCCAGGGAAAGGCACATCACCTCTCTGAGCCTGCGCTTCTTCCTCTGCAGAGCGGGGCTAGTACAAAGGCTCTGAGGATCAAACGAGCTAATGCTTGCAACGTGCATTCAATAACAGGTCATGAGCACGCTGGAAGCAGGGAGAAGAGTGAAAGATGGTGCACAGGTACCACGCTCACCGACGCTTCATGGTACTCAGGAGAGGCTGAATTAGGGGCAGTGCTTGATTGTGTTGAGAATTGATGCTGTCTCCTCCCAGCACAGATGGGGAGCAGGAGGGCGAGAGAGAAGAAGAGGAGAGGAAGAGGGAACCAGCCGTGTTTCCAGCTCCTTCTGAGTCTCATTCCCCAGGAGACTCCTAATGTGAATTCCCACAACACGACAGAACACACACATTAATTTCATTCATTTCAACAGTCATTTATGGAGCCACGGCGGGCTCGACCCTGGGCTAGAAGTGGGGGAAATCAACAGGAGCAGGCTGGCGTTGCCACTCTCTGAGGAGCTCACAGCAGAGAGGAAAACTATGCAATTAAACAGGCTGGGGAGGGGCCTTAGGAGAGGCTGTGAGGGAAAGGCTAATATCAAAATCGGTGGCACAGATAGAGCTCTACTCCTGCCTCCTTCAAACATCCTTCCCTGAAACGTGGTCGTGTGTCTCTGCTGGGGCCGCGTGTCTCCCGGATCCTGGACGGTTTACATGCTCAGCTTACAGCTCCGCGTTTCCATGCTGGCGAGTGGTGTCGATTTAGACCCCACACACCTACCGGTGTCAGAAGCTGAGGGTCTTCGTTACTCACGTGTGACTTTTTCCTGCTTCGCTGTCTGTGAATGGTTTCCGTGCTGCTGCCCCTAAGGAGCGTTGTGTTTCTAAGTTCCTTTATGGATGGAGCAGCCCTGCCACAATCCCTGCTGTGCAGGGGGCCCACTCTACTGCCTCACCAGCTCCCACAGGCTGAGGCCCAGTTTGTGGAGTTGACGGTGCTGTTTTCAGCCTCTAGTCCCCGAGCCTCTGTCCATCTGAGCTTTCCGTGGGCCTCCTCCAGGCTGGCTTCTGCTTTCGTCTCCGCATTGTAGCTCCCTTGTTGTTTCCGGCACTTCTGGATGATCCATTCTTTATTTTGAGCTTGGTTCTATATGGACATTTTTTTGGTAATATATTGCCCAGTCTATATGTTTTTTAATGAAGGGGATCCTTCAGCATCAGTCCAGTTCACTTTTATTTATTATTATTACTACTTTTATAATGGCATGCATCGCTATTTTTATTTATCATTTTTAATTGGGTAAAATATACATAATATAAAACTTACCATTTTAACATTTTCAAGTGTACAGTGTCGTGGCATTAAGTATATTCATATAGTTGTGCAACTATAAACCGTTCCTGTCCAGAACTTTTTCATCTTCCCAAACTGAAACCCTGTACCCATTAAACACGAACTCTCCATTCCCTACTTCCTGCCCCCCGCCCCCACTCCCCCGCAAGCCCCTGCTTCCACCATTCTGCAATCTGGCTCTATGAATTTTACTACCCTGGGGACCTCGTGTAAGTGCCATCATGCAGTGTTTGTCTTTTTATGTCTGGTTTGTTTCACTTAGCATCATGTCCTCGAAGTTCATCCCTGTGGTAGCATGTGTCAGAATTTCTTTCCTTTTTCAGGCTGAATGATATCCCATTGTATGTTTCTACCATAATTTGTTTCCCCAGCCACCTGTTGGTGGACATGTTTCCACCTTTAGCTATTGTGAATAATGCTTCTATGAACATTGGCGAACAGATAATCACCTTATTTCTTGAACACATTTTCATTGTAAACAAAAAAGCACAAAGAAAACCAAAGTCTCCCTTATCGACTTCTTCCCATCACAGACCTCACTGCAGACTTTATCAGTGCAGAAGGGATCTCAATAGAGAGAGACCCTATCATCTGCTATTGCTGCCACTTAATTTTCATTTTCACTTCATAGTCGATCTATGTCAGGTGGTCATAATAATCTGGCCACTCAGTGTATATTCAACTCATTCTTTTTACTTGTACTATAGCATCATCTACAATAGATGGGCCATCATTTACTTGACCATTCTGTAGTGATAGACATGGGAATGTTTCATTATTTTAAAAAAGCAGCCCTGGTCAGTGTGGTTCAGTTGGTTGAGCGTCGTCCAGTGCACGGCAAGGTCGCCAGTTCGATTCCTAGTCGGGGCGCACACACACACACACACACACACACAGACGTGGTTGAAAGCATAAGCATCCACAGCTGTCATAGATACTGCGGAAAAGTTTCCATAAAGACTGTGCAAATTTATATTCATACCAGCAGTGGATTAGGTTAGCCATTTCTCCACAGTGTTACCAGACTTGATCTTATCAACTGAAAGGTTTTACCTGATTAATGGGTGAAGAGATTTTGTTGTTTTGTTTTGTCCTTCCTTGATTGCTAGTGAGATCGATCATCTTTTCATAAATGTGTTGACCAAAGCTATTTTCTTTTTTTCTGAATTTCTTAAACATGCTCCCCCCCCCTCCCATCTTTTATTAGATTACTTGTCTTTTTCTTCTTATTTTTTAGGAGCCCTTTATATATAATCTGGGTATAAATTATTTGAAATATTTGCCTCTTAAATCATGCCATTTGGCTGAATTTTCTTAGTAGGGCTCATGGTTTGTCAGTTTTCTGATGTCCTATCATTCACAAATCTTAATGGTTATATCCTTGCCAATATTTACACTGCCTGCTTGCTTTTTTTTTTTTTTTTTTAAATTGCATTGCACAGGATCTCCAGATAGCTGCTGAGTAACAGGAATGATTGTTTGATCCTGACTATAATGCTGTCATCTCCTCCTCCTCCTCCTCCTCCTCCCCCTGCTCCCCCTGCTCCTCTCACTCCTCCTCCTCCTCCTCCTCCTCCTCCTCCTCCCCCTGCTCCTCTCACTCCTCCTCCACCTCCTCCTCCTCCTGCGCTTCCTTCAGTTAAGCACAGTGAGGTATGACTTACATTCCGTAACATTCACCCTCTTTATTGTATAGGTCTCACTGCTGCTTCTTCATGATTTTCTCTTGGATTTACTTCCTCTTTTCACTAGAATATCACCTCAGATAGGAACTGTGATAGAAACTTTACAAGTCCTTGCATTTCTTTTATTTTAAAATATGTTTTTATTGATTTTAGACAGAGGGGAAGGTAGAGGGAGAGAGAGAAACATCAAAATCGATCAGCTGCCTCCTGCATGCCCCCTGCTGGGGATCAAGCCTGCAGTCAGGGCATGTACCTTGACCAGGAATGGATCCTGTGACCTCCTGGTGCCTGTGTGGAAGCTCAATCTCTGAGCTACACCAGCCAGGCAGGGCAAGTCCTTGCATTTATAAACATGTCTATATTTTGCGTTCTCATCTGAATACGAATTTGCCTGTGTTCATAATCATGTTCCCAACCACCTTTAAAGATGTTCCTCACGGCCTCCTTGCATTTAGTGTTGTTGGTGAGAAGTCTGAGGCAAATTTGTGGGTAAACTGATTTTTTTCTCTCCTTGAAGCTTTACGTTTTAAAATATTTATTCTTTTTCTGGAGTCACAGACAATGCTTGTGGGTGAGGCTTTGTAGTGTGTCATGCCTGCGCTTGCTATGCTATTTCTTCATTACTGTGATGTTTTCTTTTTATTTCTTCAAGTGTTGCTTTATGTTTCCTCGCTCCAAATTTTATGTTAGACAGACACTGGGATCATGTCTCAACTTGCTCTTTCTCTTCTTATGTCTTAACTAGAGGCCTGATGCACGAAATTCGTGCACATAGGGGAGGTCCCTCAACCCGGCCTGTGCCCTCTCGCAGTCTGGGAGCTCTCAGAGGGCTCCGCTGCCGCAGAGGCAGGAGAGGCTCCTGCCACCACCATTGCCTGAGCATCTGCCTCCTGATGGTCAGTGCACATCATAGCGACCAGTCATTCTGCCATTTGGTTGATTTGCATATTAGCCTTTTATTATATAGGATCCTTGCTGGGTTCTGGAACTATTCCTCCATTCTAACCTGACAAACTGCTCATCAACTTTCTCTTCCCCCACTGCTCCCATTCTTCTGGTCAGCAGCTCTGTGGAGGGTTTTTATTTGTTTATTTGTTTTTGTAAATATGTTTTTATTAATTTTTAGAGAGAAAGGGAGAAGAATAGAGAGAAAGAAACATCCATGAGAGAGAAACGTCATCGATTGGCTGCCTCCTGCACCCCCCCCCCCGCCCCACCACCACCACTGGGGATTGAGCCCACAACCTGGGGATGTGCCCTGACGGGGAATCGAACCTTGACCTCCTGGTTCACGGGTCAATGTTCAACCACTGAGCCACACTGGCCAGTTGATTTTTGTACATCGATTTTGTATCCTGAACCCTTGCTGCACTCATTTGTTATATATTTTTGGAGGGGATTCCTTAGGATTTTCTATATAGAAGATCATGTCATCTCCAAATAGGGGTGGTTTTACTTCTTTTCCTCCAATCTGGGTGCCTTTTATTTCCTTTATTTACCTGGTTTTCCAGGCTAGATCCTTTGGTATAATATTGAATAGAAATGGGGAGAGCCAACATCTTGTCTTATTCCTGATCTTAGGGGGAATGTTTTCAGTCTTTCACCATTAAATACTCTTAGCTGTGGGTTTTTGTAGTCACCCTCTATCTGGTTGAGGATGTTTCCTCTTATTATGAGTCCACTGAGTGCTTTTATCATGAAAGCGTGTTGGATGTTGCCAGATGCTTTTTTTCTGCGTCTGTTGAGATGATCATGTGGTTTTTGTCCTTCAGTCTATTAATATGATGCATTGCATTGATTGATTTTGAACAACCTGGCATTCCTGGGATAAATTCCACTTGGCCTTTGCCAGGTCAGTAATCTTTCATGCTCTGGGTTTACATCTCTCTTCCGGATAATTTATGCTAACAGCCCAATGAGCTGTCACTTAAGGGACTATTTACAATCAGGGCTCTTCTTGTTTTTGAACAGTGTCATCAAGCCACATTGCCATGAGAGGAAGGAAGCAGCCTAGGTGTCCACGAACATTTGCCCTCATTTCAGCTTTCCAGGGAGCTGTGTTTCCCTACCATTCACCCCTAACTCTAGTTTATGCCCTTGTGTCTAGATATTTGGTTCTCAAAGAGTGGTCCCTGGGCCAACAGCATTAGCATTACTTAGAAATGTGCCACAAATGTCAAGCTTGGAGCCCCGTCCCAGCCTCACTGAATTAGAAACTCCGTGAGTGGGGCCCAGCATCTGTTTCAGCGATCCCTTTTCAGTGGGATTGCTCTTTGGCCCCTTGAGTGTGGCTCTTCCACAAAATACAAGCTCTTCCACAAAATACCGACTTCTGTGCATAGGCCACAAAGTTTCAATCACACTGCATGTGCGCACCCACACGTGGTATTTTGTGGAAGAGCCACACTCAAGGGGCCAAAGAGCCGCATGTGGCTCGTGAGCCGAGGTTTGCCAACCATGGCTTTAGGTAATTCTGGTGTCGGCTAAAACTTGACCACCATTCATTATTATGACGCTAGGTTGGTTCAAATGGATCCATTTCTCCACAGGCCCTGCCTTCTGTCCTGGAGTTGGATATCGTCTATCCACATGGTTGGTTTTGCTTTCATACCCAGCAGTCTTTGCACGCGTGCTCCACTTTGTATTTGCGGCTCCCCCTTATCTGTCTCTGAGGAATGCAATGTCTGTTTACTGCACCCTGCTGGCCTCTGATTGTTGGAGGTAGGGACAGGGAGAAAATGCTGCTGGGTGAGGTGACCCATTTGCTTCTGATTTGTTCAGCCTTCCGGGGCGTCCTGTCCTGTCCCTCAAACATTCATCCTTCCTCACCCCTGGGGACAAAGGGCCCTGCCTGGAACAACCAAGGGTTGGGGGAAGGACTGCAGACCTGGCTCCTCTACCCTGGAAGCCCAGACAGTGGCAAGAGCAGGAGGCTCCTGTATTTCCCACCTGTGGGCCCGCTCTTCCTCCCAGCTGCCCGTTCTGCCTGCCACAGGCCTTCCTTCGCCGGATTGCCGCTATGGTTTCCTGTCTCCCGAGTAGGCTTTATGGGCATTTGCCCTCAGCAGTCACACAAGGCTCCCCACTTCACAGGGTCTCACACTGGTGGTTATGCTCTGCAGTTGCCATCGTAAAATTTTAAATAGTTTTTAACAAGGGCCCCACATGTTTGTTTGTTTTTTATGGTCACTGCAAATTATGTAGCCAGTCCCTCCCTCCCTCCATCGTATCTCCCTGCCTTCTGCCTTTGGGCGATGCCTTACAATTTCTGGCCTGCCGAGGACAGCCCTTGTTATTTCACAGTGCCACTAAAGATTAATTCGTAGAAAATCTGTAATGTCATTTTCTAGGGCTTTGGGGCAGGAGAAAAAGGCTGGATCGCGTTGCCAGTTTACCGTCTCTATCCAACCCTACTGGATGCTTCTAAAATATGAACCCGGTGATGTCATTCTGCTGGGGAGTTGGCAGGCCTTTGTTGCCTGCAGAATGAAGTCTAACTCCCCAGCCCGGCGTGGCAGGCCATCCTAACCCCTCCTTCTTCGAATCATTATAATTGTCCGGGGACAGTAAGGTCGCCATCACAACAAGAATCAAGCAGCCCAGGAGGGATACTATCAAGGGCCTGTCCCATCTGACTCTGGTATTCACGACTTCCGGGCCACACCTCTCCTCCTCTTCATTCACCCTGTGTTCCAGCCAGTTGACCCTCCAGCCCACTTGAGCTATTCTGTCTCCTGCCTTCACCTGCTTTTCTCCCGAGTTCATCTCTAGCTCTCACAATCCCATGCACCTCCTCCGGGAGCCTCCCTTATAGCGCAGCCACTCCCAGACCTGCTCCTTGGTGCCCGGCACGGGTTGGGAGGCTGTCCGTGCAGCGCTGACTGGTCTGCTTACCGGTGGGCCTTTCTGGGGTGTGCTTCGCCTCTCTTTCTGAGCCTGAGTGCCGAGGGACCCACATGCATTCGTGCATTCTCTGCCCACTTACGCGTTCAGTGCACACACACTGCTCCTCATCCGTCAGACTCTGTGCCCATCAACGTTGGCACAGACTTGGAAATAGACGACTTAGAAATGGACGACTTAGAAATAGACTCAGCATTGACTGACTCCCACACTCGGGGTGGGGCAGTTACAGTACAGGAAGCAAATTGCTCTAACAAGAGTGGAAGCAAAGGATAGAAGGATCGAAGAGGATGTGGGCTCGAGCTGAGACAGGAGTTAAGGAAGCCTTTCTGGGCTCAGGGCCGGCCCACGAGGGCACAGCAGGCAGAGGGCACAGCAGGCAGAGGGCACAGCAGGTGCAGGGATGTGCGGGAGGTATGAGAAGGCAGGGGGATTTGGGGAAGCATCTCCTGCAGAGTTCATCTTGACTGAAGTTGGGGTGTAAGGTGTTGGGCTGGGAGATGGTGTAAGGGGTGGGAGGTCAGGGAGAAGAGGCGGAGCAGGAGAGCTGGGGGTCAGGCCTTGAATGTCAGGTGAGGAGAGGGTTCTTCTCAGGAGCACCCCTGGAGACCCACAGAGCAGTGTAAGCAGGGGGGTGAGGAGCCATTTGTTTTAGGAAGATCATTCCGGAAGCCAGTGCAGAAGATCGTAGCAGGGGCCAGGGCATGAGTGCAGCGGGCGTTGTGATGGCCCGGGTGAGAGGTAATGAGCGTGAACCTTGACCTTGCAACTCAGCAGAGGCTCAGGGTTGGGGACACTCTGAGCAGGGAGGCAGCATATGGGTCAGCCCTGCTCCACGGTCCGAGTTACCAGGCTGGGCCAGAGCCTGGTTGGGGGTCAGCTGCTCCCATCCCTGCTCTGTGGAGGCTGCCAGCGCGCGTTCGGGAGTATCAGGAGGGGCATTCCCAGTGTCTTCTCCCCGAGGCCCATCTGTCTGAACTCCCCCAGCGGCACCCAACCCTCCCCTTAGAGGAGGAAGACGCCCCTGTTTCAGGCGTTTGGTGAAAGCCTTCTGCTCTTAGCCACAAGGTCCATTCTCCTGCTCTTGGGTCGCTGGGTTTGTCGGAAGGGCCTGGGAAGAGGGAACATAAAATCGCTCAGGGAGCCATTGGAGCAGGTGATGTGGCTCCCACGTGCGGGCCTGTGGGGTTGGGACAGGCAGGATGAGCCCGGCTGAGCCTGGGGCAGGCGACCAGGGCCCTGCCCCCAGTTCCCAGCCCTTTCTGTGTAGCTGAACTGGCAGCTCCCGCCTATGAAGAAAGCTCCAGCTGAGGCAGGGCTGTGGGGCCCAGGGCCCTGGAAAGCTGCGGGCCAGTGGGGTCTCATTTAGCCAGCTGCACATTTGATTAATCACCCTCGTCCTGGGAGCCTGCTAATCTGGAAGCTGGCTTTGTAGCTGACTCCTCTGCTCACTCGCTGGCAGCTGAAGGGAGCTGGAGCCTGGGCTGGTGCTGGGGCTGGGGCAGGGGCAGAGGCTGGGGCTGGAGCTGGGGCAGGGGCTGTGGCTGGGGCTGGGGCAGGGGCAGGGGCTGTGGCTGGGGCTGGGGCTGGGGCAGGGGCAGGGGCTGGGGCTGTAGCTGGGACTGGGGCAGGGGCAGAGGCTGGGGCTGGGGCTGGGGCTGGACTGGGGTTGGGGCTGGGTCTGGGGCTGGACTGGGGCTGGGGCTGGGGCTGGGGCTGGAGCTGGGGCTGGAGCTGGGGCTGGGGCTGGGGCTGGGGCTGGGGCAGGGGCTGGGGCAAGGACAGGGGCTAGGGCTGGGGCAGGGGCTGGGGCTGGGGCAAAGACAGGGGCTAGGGCTGGGGCTGGGACTGGGGCTGTGGCTGGTTCAGGGGTAGGGGCTGGGGCTGGGGCTGGTTCAGGGGTAGGGGCTGGGGCTGGGGCTGGGGCTGGTTCAGGGGCAGAGGCTGGGGCTGGGGCTGGAGCTGGGGCTGGGCTGGGGCTAGGGCTGGGGCTGGGGCAGTGGCTGGGGCTGGCCTGGGCAGGGAGGTCAGTTTCCTGCTGTGCTGGCTCCACACTCACCTTATCAACACAAGCTCCTTCGTGCCCAGGTTGGTGTCTCACCAGCCCCTGCCACTCGGATGCCGGCTCAGGCTTTACAGCAGGAGAGACTAAGCCTGAGGAAATATGGGTCGGTCAAGGCCTCAGGACACTTCTCACCAGTACCTTGTGCACACCCCCCTTTTCCAAACCCCTGACCCCCGCTGCTCAGCCCTGACTTGTAGCAGCCTGTCTGCCTCGATGACTCCCTACTTCAGGGAGTTGCCCGGGCCATCCCAGCAGCCCTGGCTGGAGAAAGCTCCCGACCCCCATCAAACAGGGGCACAGGTGAGGTCACGGGAAGAGCCCTCAGCAGAATTGGGGTGTCAAGGGACTAGCGCTAACCATTGGGTGAGTGACTTTATCCTTCTGAGCCTCAGTGTCCTTGTCTGTGAAGGGGCCTCTTCTACGCAGCCGTGGGGTCACAGTGGTCTAACGGTGGGGGCCACGGGGCACAGGGGAGCCGTAAAACACCTGCTGGCCCAAGGACAGCCCCTCCTGCTTACACGACTGCGCCCACGCTCCTGGACTGGCTCTCACCTCCCCTCCAACATTCTTCCTCCACCCGGTACATACCCATGTGAATCCCGCACACCAACACCTCAACCACTCCCTTCTGACCCCTTCCTGGGAGACCTGGGGTCCTTGGGGAAGCTGCAGATACATTTCTAGGGGAACTCACAGTCAAGTTCAGAAGAGACGGCCTTATCAGGCCCCAGGATCTGGACTCTAGATCTGAGCTTGGGTTCAGGCTGGAGGTGAGGCCTCTACATTGCTTATCCATGTCCCAGACCCCAGTCCAGCCACTGCGGTGCCATCCCCCAGGCCCAGGATACCTCGCCTGGGAAGCAGAAAAGGCAGGGGGGAGTGGGGGGGGGGGGGGCTTCAGCATGGTAGAGGGCAACCTTCCACTGGACAGGTGTGAATATTCAAGGCCCCAAACACACAGGGCGGCGGAGGAGGAAGGCTAGGACTCCTGGCGCCAAGGGGCTCCTTCTGCCTGCAGAGCCTGGAGGCTCAGACAGAGCTGCTGACTCGCTAAGCTCTCAGAGGGGCGTGGTGTGGGGGCCTCCATTTCTCAGATTCCAGCCTCACTGTGGATATAGGGAGCTTTACTGCTCCTGGGGGTTTGGGCTTAGGTCTGTTTCTGAGGTTCCCAAGGCAAATGGGGAGGGCGAGGGAAAGGGGGGGGCGCGGTGTTGAGGGCATTTGAGAGGGAAGGGAAGGGGCCTTCGCTGAACCTGACCCTGTGCTGGCCCTTAGGACCCAGAGCTGACCTGTGAGGACAGAGGTCCTGAAGATTGAGGTTTCTGGGAAAGAGTTGAGACCTCATGGAAGAGATGACCCCAGGGTTGGTTCCCAGCCCTCCCACAGGCCTCCCGCAGGCCTCAGTGAGTCTGAAAGAGGGAAGTGGGAGGAAGAACAGGTAAAGGTGTGCAGGCTGTGCCGTGAGTGCGGATCCGGAAACAGTGACCCGGCTGGTGCAGGGTGAGCAGGAGGGGCGGCAGGACACGGGCCTGGGGACACGGCAGCTGTACGGAGGGGCTTGCTTGCCAGGCTCGGAATTTGATGATGGGATGCCCCTGGAGTCCAGCTCTAGAAAGATGAATCTGGAGAAGCCAGAGGCAGAGAAATTCAACAGACCAATGCCAATGCCAGGGAGGTATCTGTTGATGACAGCAGGTACCTTCTGCTGCAGGTGGGTGTGCAAATCAGAAGGTGCGCCTCACTGGAAAGCAAGCAGGCGGTGACATCAGGGCCTTAGGTTCCTGTCCTTTGACCCAGGAGTCTCCTTTGGTGGATGTATTTTTTGTTGTTGTTGTTGTTAATTCTCATCTGAAAATATTTTTTCCATTGATTTTTAGAGAGAGTGGAGGGGAAGGAGGGGAGAGAGAGAGAACCATTGATGTGAGAGAGACACATCAATTGGTTGCCTCCCACACTTGCCCCGACTAGAGCGGGTTACATGAAATTCATTGGTGATAGATTAAGGAGGAGGGATAAAGCAAAGCAGGGGAAACCCCTGGGATTGGATAAAAAGTAAAATGATGGACACATACTTAGGTGGGTGCAGGATCAATTAACATGATAATGAAGGAATTTGTAGTATCTGTCCTGGCGCCCAGCACATTTGGTTGTGCCCCAGGGGCTCCAGAAAAAGGGAAGTGACACATTACCCAGACATTTCAAGGGTATGTTATCTTAGAGGCAAAAAGGCAAATGGGCTCAGTAAGGATCAAAGTTGATCTTGTCAGTGAAGATACTGGCCTAGGACATAACTGCCCACCATAACTGCTTTTAGTTCAAGTTTAATTTCAGACCATCCTTTGTGGTTACTTTAGGACTCTGAGTTTGCAAGACCGCCATGCAGGCCTCCCCTGAGCTTGTCAGGTCAGCATGTGGCCCCTTTCGTCCACACCACCAATGGGATAATGTTAAAGTCAACCATGATACATCATCTCCATAGCTGATTATATAGCCATTGGAATGATATTTTAAAGGTTTGGGAGCTATTTATGCTTCAGCTTGAAGTACAGAAGTGTTTTTTTGCTTCGTTATCATGTACGATGCCTTCCATGAGCCAGCCATCGACCTATTTATTGGAAATACAGAGCTAATATGATGGGAAAAACAGGGAGGAATGACATAGAATGGGACCAGTGGTTTTCTGCCAGTGATGGGATTATAAGGAATCTTTTCCTTATTAAGCTTTGTTAGTGTTTCCCAAATGTTCAGTAAGAAGCTTGTATTACTTTGTAATTATAGAAAAAAAGCGCTCTGCAGTAAAAGGAAGAAGCTATTCTGAGAAGCCAGGATGGAGTTCTGTATTTGGGTAGCATGTGTCTGTGTGTCGGAGGAGAGGGGATTGTTTCATTCAGTTATTCATTTCACAAATATTGAGAAGCACTGTCCTAGGCCTGACCTCTCCTTCGCCCCCCCACCCTCCCATGAACAACACGGAAATGCCTCCCATTGTGGAGTCTACCTCCCGAGAAGGGGGAAGGTGTGTTGAGAAGACTGGGAGGCAGACGCCCCACACCCTGTGACTGATTGAATGTGGGGACAAAATAGGGAAAGGGCTGTGGCCAACTCCCAGCCGGGGGAGGAAGTGGTGCCTCGCTGAGGTGGGGCCTTGGGCAGAGGCAGCGCCGGGACCCTCGCGGTGGCGCGGTGAGGGCGTGCAGCCTAGAAGCATCAGAGCTGATGTCCGGGAGGCGGCTGGAGATCTGGATCAAACAGTAGGAAGAGGGGGCTGGACTAGAGACAGAGACTTGGCAGTTGTCTGCAGGTAAGTAAGTGTACAGGGGCAACGCCAGGGAAGCGGGTGCTGTGTGACGGTGGGGAGAGAGGAAGTGCCAGAGAAGAAGGCCCAGGAGGAAGGTGGCCAGTGCCCCCCTCCCCCTTTGTCCCCAGGCAATGAGGCGCATGCTTTGTCTTGGATAAAGAACCCAGAGCTAAGTGGGACAGGGTGGGGCAGGGCCTGAGGGGCAGGGCCTGAGGGGCTGCCCACACCCAGCTCAGGAGGGAGACATTGAATGGAGGGGCAGAAGCAGCCATAGTGACCTCCCAGTGTCTGGCCAGCAGTGATGGGGATGTCTGCTCATGGCTCTTCCTTTTTCTGCAGGAGAAGGGAGCGCGCCCTGCACATCCAGCGTCCTGCAGGAGAAGCAGAGTGAGTTACACCCGCCCCCCCTGCACGCCCCCCCCCCCCCCCATCTTTCCTTCCCTTGGATGGGTCCAAGCTCCATGGGCCTGGGGCCTCTTGTCCACTCACAGCCCAGGGGCTGGTGGGGTCTTCGTCACTGTGCCTGTGGGCAGGATCAGAGGGCCTGGGGCCTCTTGTCCACTCACAGCCCAGGGGCTGGTGGGGTCTTTGTCACTGTGCCTGTGGGCAGGATCAGAGGGCCTGGGGCCGCTCTCCGCCCCATGAGCTGAGCCCTGGGTTCTGAGTTCCCACACACACCGCACAGCTGGGCTTCAGAGCCAGAGGGACAGCCTGAGGCTGGGACTGGGAGGCTGAGCTCACAGAGCAGATCTGGGATCTAGGGAAGCCTCGTGCGTTGTTTGCATGTGGGGAGAGAGAGAGAGGGGACGGGAATGGGGAGCGAGGCTTCCTGAGCCTTTAATACCATCTCCTTCGGGTGACACAACTACCAGGAACTCCAGACGGTGACGTGGTGACTGGGGTCAGAGGCCCTCAGTCCAGGGTTATGCCAGGGCATGAGCGATGCATCCCATCCCTCAGAGGCCATGCCTGCAGGGCCCGGGCCTCCCAAGGCCTTGTCATCCTTCTGAGCATACAGGCTCCTCCAGGCTGCCTTCTGCCTGTGTTTTCTCCGGGAACCGAGCAGAGGATTCGACCAGGAAAGACTTGGTAAAGATGTCCATTTGCTGACAAAGTAACCTCAGGACATAGTGCCTGGAGGTGTGGGGTGATCTTGGTGGGCACTGTCTGAGCCACATATCTTTGTTCTGGGCAGCACTGAGTTTCCCACGAGGCTGGGGGCAGGGAGAGGAGCCTGTGTGTGTTTGGGAGGAGGATGGATGCTCAGAACTCCCTTTACTTCTCTCTCCTGCTATTTTGATCGGTGGTTGCAGCTTTGGGGGTGTGGGGAGGAAAAATAACCTCCCTTCTAACCTTCTAAGTTCTTGTAGCTGGACTAATGATGAAATGGACATGAAACAGATGAACAGGAAAAAATGACCAAATGGATTACATATGTGCTCATAGGGTTCCCTAAGGACACATTGGACTGAGGAGATGGTGGCAGGGGTCTGGGACTTCAAAAGGCGGGTAGGCAATTCACAGGTAGATAAGGAAGAACAAACCTGTGGCAAACAAATGCTTGCTGGGCCCAACGGGCCACAGAGGGGCTGTGCAGGCCCCTCCTGTCCCCCACTCAGTTCATATTGTGCTGAGGTGACAGCCCTCTTCCTGTGGGCAGGTTTTCTACCCCCTCAGGTGAGGGGGAGGGAAAGACTTTTTCTGAGTCTTTTGTTTCTTAAAAATAACCAGCTTAAAATAATATCTCAAAAGGCATATTTTGGGGTGGTAAACTGCTTTTCTTCGGTGGGGGCGGGGGGGGGGGGGGCGGCTCAGCCCACTCTGCCTACCCCTTCTGCAGGCACCAGCCTTCCTTGAGGCTTCCCTCCAACCTCTTCCGTCCCCATGCAGGTCGGGTACCTGCAATGCCAGCTTCCCAGGGCCTGGCTCCAGCTTCAGGAGGTGCGCAGGCCTCCCGAGAAGCTTTCTATGGTCTAACATGCAGTGGCGATGTAAGACAGAGCCCTTGGGGGCTGGGAGGCATTGCATCTGTCAGGGGCAACCCCGAGACGCAGGCCACAGTGCACTGGGGGGTGGGGAGGGGAGGGGAGGGCAGTGCAGGAGGGGTCATTTGCCCTTTCCTGTGTCCTCACCGAATGTAAGGGACTGAGCTCAGCAAGGTGAGGGGAGCCGTGTTAAAATGTACCCCGCGCCAAGACCGGTTTGGCTCAGTGGATAGAGCGCCGGCCTGCGGACTGAAGGGTCCCAGGTTCGATTCCGGTCAAGGGCATGTACCTTGGTTGCGGGCACGTCCCCAGTGGGAGGTGTGCGGGAGGCAGCTGGTCGATGTTTCTCTCTCATCGATGTTTCTGACTATCTCTCTCCCTTTCTCTCTGTAAAAAATCAATAAAAATATAAAAAAATATATTTAAAAAAAAAAAAAATGTACCCCGGGATTTTAACTTATAGAGGTGACTGAGTGACAAATCAGAGAAATCAATGCCATTGAAAAACCTTATTATTTACAGTTCGCAAGTGGAGGGGCCACGCCAACCTACGCCACAGGGGAAGCAGACAGAGGTTTGATCGGGAGGCAGGAGGAGGGGAAGCCTGTGCATTCGGAACCTCTCGTATTTTCTGAGGGGAGGAAGGCAGCAGAGAAAACCGCATAGGACTGGCTGGTTCCAAAAGTGTCTGAGGCTCCGGCCTCCAGGGCTAATCTCTAGTCTGCTCCCTGGCCCTGGGTGATTTAGGGAGGGAAATAGGGCTTGGTGTGAGAGTTAGATAAAGGGGGTGGATTGATTGGTTTGCATATGACAGGCAAAGGCCAGTTTACTGTGTCCAGGAATTGGCACGCGAGCTAGGCACCCCCAAGATGTCAAAACAACATAAAATGAAAAAAAAAAACAAAAAAAACCACAAAACATGATTAATATGGGGATGTTGGGAACCTGAGAGAGGAAAAGGGCCCAGATCATTCCTTCTGGGCCTCTAGGACAGGAAACCACAGCCAAACCACGAATCGACCCAATGTTTGGTATCTTTTAGAACTGGCTAAGAAACATGTGTGTGTAAGTTTATTTTTTCAACATAAGTATAGATTGTGGTCAGAATTATGCTGCTTAAGGATATTATTTTTTTAAACACATTTTTATTGATTTCAGAGAGGAAGGGAGAGAGATAGAGAGATAGAAACATCAATGATGAGAGGGAATCATTGATCGGCTGTCTACCTGGATGTGCCCTTGACGGGAATCGAACCCGGACCCTTCAGTCTGCAGGCCGATGCTCTATCCACTGAACCAAACCAGCTGGGCCTGGAATATTCTTATTTAGTGGAGAATAACAGTAGGTGATGGAAGAATTCCGGAGCTGAAATGCTCGCTAAAGTCAGTGATTCCCAGGACAAACCTATTTTGACAGTGAAAAAACAGCAACACTGTTATATGTTTTTCCATTCCGTTGGGAGAACTGTTTTTTATTCCACAATTGCTTCCTGCCTACAAATTTGTGCATTCTAATACTTTCTCTCTTATAAAATGATGGAGGTAATTGATGGTGATTTGTTCATTTTGAGTCCAAAGATTGGCAAAATAAAAGTCTGCGACCCTTAATAAAAACAGAATAACAGTAACGCCTGATGTTTACAATGTGATTTGCCATTTACAGTCACACCCATGTATATTATTGTAATTTCCACTTGGTTTTTAAAACCTCACTGAAAACAAGGTGGGAAGTGCCACAAATTGCCCTGGACCAGGAACCAGAAAACCTGGGGCTGGGTTAAATCCTACGGCCTTAAATCCTAGCATCTGAGCTTTAACGATATTGACCTTGGGGCTGAGGCCCAGTTCCTTCATTTGCTCGCTGTGCCACTTTGGACAAGTTATCTAACATCTCTGAGCCTCAGTTTACTCAGTTGTGGAAAGATGACCATAATGGCTACTTCCCGGATTTGCTGAGGGGGTGGAGATAATATATGTGGGTGCCTCTCACGGAGGAGGTGTTGCTGGCGGGGTGCCCTGAGTCCCCTCCTGTAACTGGTAGAAGTGGAGCTCTTGCTTTTCCTGAGACTCCCACGGGAGGATGGGAGATCGTGGAAAGCTTCATTGATGATGTAAGGTGGAAGGGGTTCCCCTCCAAGGCCCCATCTCCCTTGGTCTTGCCTTGGACACAGTCCAGCTGTGTCTTCAGCCGAGCGAGGACTAAAGCCACTGCCCAGTGTTCCCGCTCCACGGTAAAGCACAGTGCAGTCCCGCATCCAGCTAGCTTAGCTCGTGTTCCCAGCTGCAGTGCATTGGGCGTGGGGTCCACAGGGCTATGGGCCATGTGGTTGCTAAGGCCACGTGATGGGCTAGTGCACGGGTGAGTGCAGGACACAGAGCAAGAGACTGCAAGGAAGCAGGAGAGAAGCAAGAGAGAATAAGAGAGAGAGAGAGAATTCCTTTGTCTGGGGATTAGGTATTCCCAAATTCTCATGGGCTTGCATTGGGGTCCACCCTCCTGGCCAGTGATCTTTATTCCAGGTTAGACGGACAGGCAAGCACCTTCCCTACTTCACCCTGACTTCACGGCCCGTGTGCCCATTTCCCCCTCTGTTTGACCCCTTTCCCCAGTGGTCTGCAGGGAATGGGCTGGTGGTGGTTCCCTGGGGGGTGTGACGTTGCAGCTTCCTGGTGAAGCTGCCCAGATGACCATGCTGATCATGTCTGGCTTCCCTGTTGCTTTCTGCCTATTATGAGTATTGGCTAGCTAATTATGACAGTGACAGAAGCACTTAATGGTTCTCACTTAGTATTGGCTTTTGGATGAGCCTTGGCAACTGGAACACCTGGCACAGGTGTGGGACGAAGCTCATCACCTCACGGAGCTGTCTTTTTGACGCTGTTGGTCCTGTGGCTGTCTCAGTTGTTACTGGCTGAGTGTTTCCTCAGAAGTCTGATTCCCAGGGAGCCCACCTGCACCTGCTGCAGGAAGTGTGAGTGCAGGGAAAGAGGTGTGCCCTGGGCCATCTGCCGTGGCCTTGGCGAGGGGAATGTCCTAGAATCCTCCCTCCTTTGTGGCTACCAGGTGGCCCCAGCCTTCATCACGCAGCTGCTTGTGCTTATTATTTGGAATCAGACATGAGAAGTCTGGGAACCATTGTGTGTGGGGCTGGGTAGGGCAGAGGAGAGAGAAAGAGCCTGGGTGGTGGTCAGGAGACCTGGGCCCCTTCACTGACTTGCTGTGCAGCCTCAGCTCCTGCCTGTGGCCCGCCTTCTGTCCCGCCTCTGGTGCCCCCTGTACTTGGAGTCCCTTAGCTGCTCTGGTTTTCTGTTGCTGCCTCTTTGTCTCCTGGTTCCCGTGGTCTGCATGTCTTTCTGTTCAGCCCTGTCCACACCACTCCACTGCACAGCTAACACCGACAGAGTGCTTCCAAGCTGGCCACCACAGTGCTGGGTGCGAGCCCTCAGGGCACTAAGCATCTGCTCCTGGAACCTCATTCCTGGTCCTCCATCCAAAGGAAATGGTGCCATTTTTCACAAACCCGAGCTAGAAACACGGGGCCCTACTAGACTTCTCCATCTCTGTCACCTTCCAGAGTGAGGTCAGACCCCTGAGAGTATCCATTCTACCTCCCGCAGATCTCTCCGCGCCTCCACCCCTCTCTGTCCCCCCGTCCCTCCTCTAGCTGAGGCCGCCATCTTCTCTCTCTCAGGCCGGTCCATCCTCCCTCTGCTGCCTCCCTGCCTCCAGTCTCTCCCACTCCAGTCCTCCCTCCAGAGTGTCAGGGAGACCTTCCCAGGAGGCAGATCTGCCCTCGTGGCCCCTGCCACCCTCCTGCGACTCCTCGCCCGCCAAGGATGAGCCTCACCCCTGCTTGACCCACCTGTTCACTATCCCATCAGCTCTCCCCTGCCCGTCCACACCGGCTTCTGGAAGGAGTGTGGAGATTCTAGCACAGTTTTCTCACAGGCCAATTGGGAAGCTTGAGCATCCCATCATCCCTGTGGAGGGGACCCAACCAGCCCCCTGGCAGCAGAGTGTAGGAAGGACTGGGGTCCCAGAGCGATTCCTTGGGACCCAGCTCTGTTGGTCCCTGCCTTCTCTGCCCCACTCACCGCTGCCCGGATCAGACACTGGGCCTCCCCTCCCTGCTGGTTCCTGCCATCATCTCAGAAGAGGCTAAGGGCGGGGCTGTTGGCTCAGTGGAGCAGTCACTCCTTCCCCTGCCCACCAGGTCCATCTCCAGGGAGGAGCCTGGCTCTCCCAGGAGACATGTGGCCGCCTTACTCTCCCCCTTCTCATCTCAGCAGCTCTACAGAGTGCAGGGCGCTGTCCTGGCTGGTCTCTGATCTCCATGATGACCTGGGAGCTGGGAAGGGCCATGGTCATTACAAGCATGTCACAAAGGGAAGACAAGGATTCAGGGTAAATAAACAACCTTCTGAGGAAGGTGCTCGAACCCGGTCTCCTCACGCCTCCACCTCCAGAGCGTGGTCCCATGTCTGGTCTGAGCTCCCGTTTCCCTGCAACTTCTCTTTTCCTCGGTCACCCCAGGCCTCTGGGGAAGTGCCCCATTGTCCCCTGTGTCACGCAGGTGCCCCCTCAAGAGCCAGCTTCACTCCACCCCCAAACACCTTGGGGTCCAGAATGTGCAGAGGAAAGTATGAGTTGGAGGGGCTTCTTCTCTCTCACCCCCACCTGATGGGGGAGATTCCAGGACAGGAGGACTGACTATGGGGCCCTCTGGTGGACCTGACACAGGTGGCCCACACTTGTGGTTGTAAATGGCTTGCCCCGGGCCAGTGCCTGGCATCAGAGGAGGGAGTGGCGGCAGCAGGCAGCTGCCCCAGGTGCGGGAGGGTCTGCCCACGGCCAAGCCTGCTCATTAGAGTGGGGTGCCCAGTGGGATTCCACCTTCTCTCTGTCTCCAGAGCAAGACCCCACACTGGTCCCGATTGGGTCTCAATGGTTCCGGACTGACCTTGGTCTTCCTCCCCCCCCCGAGTGCTGCCCTAGCCACCCATGGAGCCTGGTTTGTCCCAGGCTGTGTCCTGCTCCAGCTCCTGGTCCTGGACTGAGCTTGGCTCCTTCACCAGATTCACTGTCAGACGAACCTGTATGGTTGCCACAAAGGGACGTAGAGAGAAAATGGGGGTGTTCGGCATCATCTACCCCATCGTGGGGTTGTGGTCTGACCTCATGCCCACAGCCGGGGTCAGTGACCAGAGCTCTGAATGCTCCTGCACCCCCTCAGTCGTGGGGCCGCCTAGCTGCCCACATGGGCGTGGCACACAGAGCCCCTTGCCCACAGCTGGCCTCCCCACTCCTCTGCCTGGTAACTGGTGTCTTTTTCTGGTCTGTGTGGGCAGCTTGCTGAGCACAGCTGCAGACGAGCTATATTTAGCCAGCTTTAATGAGCTCAGGATGGCAGACATCCGCCTTGGGAGCACTTTGCTTGCGCGTGTGTGTGTGTGTGTGTGTGTGTGTGTGCGTATGTCTGTGCTTGGCATGGTCCGCTGTAGTGTGTAGGCACCTGTGTGCCCTGTGTGCCCATGCATTTGTGTGTGTGCACTGCGTGTATGTCAATGTATTGGTGCATTTATTTACACACAGATACGTGTGTGTCTATGTGAGCCTACCCCTGTGGTGTCGGTGCTCTGCTGGGGACGTGTACAGCTTCTGACACCTACAGGGGTGCAAACTGGAAACACATTATTTGTTCATTTATTCATTTGTTTGAAAATGAGTAGCTTTTGTATGCCAGCAACTTGATAGCCTCTGGGAATAAAATAGAGCAAAGAGAACCATCCCCCCAGGGGCTGTGGCCTTCAGTAGAGGGACCTGCCTCTGGTGACCTGGTGGGGTGGGAGCCTCACTCCCTAGTTCTCCTCTGGGCACCTTCCCCTGGCCACGCCCAGCCTGAAGCCAGAGTCTCTGCCTCAGACCCTGGCTGGGCTGGGAGCTGGAGGGTGGGATGGGGACAAATGAAGACCATCCTGCACAGCCCACAGACTTACACAGGAAAGAACAAGCTTCCTTCATTTTTCTAGACACCAATTTATACTGTTCACCCTGCATATCTATCCAACTGCTGGTGAAACTCCCCCTCTGTGATTCCAGGGGCCTCTCAAAGCCCCAGGTGTCTCCCCACCCTGGTGGGGGGGGCTGTGAGGGTGTGCGCCCGCCCCAGCCTGGCGGTCCCTTCGTCCTGGTCTGCAGCTCCTGGGGCCGAGGGGGGCCCGGCCCCCTGGAGTTGTTGTCCATCCCCCTGGAGGTGTGAAGGTACCCCATGTTGGGAGGGCACCCCACATTCCTCTCAGCCTGGGGAGGGCTGGGACTTGCAGCCTGAGAGCATCTGTTTCCTCAAAGCCTTTCTTTCTGGGAACAAAGGTACTTTTGGAAACAAAACCCATGGAGCTCAGCCACAAATCTCCCCAGAGGCAGAGCAGCCAGAGCCAGGAGAAAGCAGGCATTAACATCTCAGGGAAAAACCACCCTGCTATGTGCGCATTGAGAGAATTCTGATTTTTAATGTGCCTTTTGCGTAGGGAACACACACGGTGTAAAATTTTAAAGGAACAAAAGGTGACGAGTGTGCCTCCCTCTCCGGTCCCCCAGCTCACCCAGGCCCTCTTCCGGGAAGCAAAGGTTATGACGAGTTTCGTATAGACCATTCCAGAAATATCCTCTGCATGCCAGAACATCTCCATAAATATTCATCGATCCATATTTTTATCTATAACCCTCACAGATGGGAGCATCCCGAGCATCCCACTTGGCACCTTGCTTTCCTCAGACAATGCATATGGCGTTGGGATTATGATCCCAACACATTTAGAGGCGGGGCTTTGCAACGGGGTGTCCTATTTCAGCATAATTTGTTTCACCAGCCCCCATGGGGCGGGCACAGGGGGCTGCTTTCTGTCTTTTATCTCTTTTATAAATAGTTGGCGACAGTTCGTGTTGTGCATGTGTCATGATGCACATGGACTTGGACCTGGTGGGTCAAGGGCATTGGGCATTTTGAATGACACCGGCAAATTGCCCTCCACAGCGGCGGGGCTGGTTCTCACCTTCTCCAGCCATGAGTGAGGGCTGTTTTCCCACACCCTGGGTAACGGGGTTGGCAACTGCTGGTCTGAGAGGTGAGGAAAGGCATTTTGGAGTAATGAGCATTCCTCTAGTTTCGAGTTCTAAGGTCGAGTGCACCTTTTCGTAGGTTCAAGGGCCATTCCCAGTCCTTTTTCTGGAACCCACATTCATTTTGCGGGGATTGCCAGGGTGAGGCGGAATGGAGCAGAGCCAGGGGGAGCCTGACAGGGTCCTTCCTTCCAGGGATCACTCTGCTGGGCAGGCTGTGGCACGGAGGCATTTGAAAGAGTGATGAGAACACCCCTTTCTTATACCTCATCTTTGTGCGACATCGCTGCAGGAGGATGAAGGAGTCCTGGCCTAGTGACCTGGTTCAAAGCCCCATCCCTTCACATGCATATGGAGATAATCCACTTACCCTCTCTGAGCCTCAGTGTTCTCATCTGTAAAATGGGGAGAGCACCCTGACTGCTCAGAGTGAATGGGAAGATTGCCTGAGACCCTGGGTGACGATGAGAAACTCGGGACAGATCTTAAGAGGACTGCGTTTATTACAGGAGGGTCACGAGGAAAGGGGGCGCCATGCCCTCCTAGTGTCACGTTGTAGCAGGCTAAGGGGGTTCTGCTGTGATTGGATATCTGGAAGCTTCACTGGGCCTGATTTGAGATGGTGACATTCCTGATCTGGGCTGGGTTCCAAGAGGAGTTGCTCCCTGGAGCTATCCCCAGGCTCACGTGGGGTGGCCAACAGGTTTTCAAGAGGCAGGATCTGGACTCAAACCCTGGGAAGGGTCAGGCCATGGTCTGGGCTAGTGTCTCTGTGGGGGGCCAGTTGGCCCTCCGGGGTTTTGGCCTCGTTAGCCCGGTGAAGCCAGGCTGACCTGATTGGATTCTGACACCGAAAGAAAGGGTTACGGAGTCCGAGGAGGGGCCTCAGCCTCGAGGTCCCCAAGTCTGGTTGGAAATTCCTGCCCTGGCGTCCCTGCTAAGTGGTCACTTACATAACTTGCTTGTATAACCTGGTGAAGGAGAACTCCCTGCCTTCTTCAGGCCGGCACGGGTCATTCCTGAACTGTTGTAAACATTCCTAGGTTGTGTTGAAAACGTGGAACTCTCCAGAAACCACCACACCCCCTTTCATCCCGGCTCTGCCCTCTGCTCCTGGGACCCAGGCAAGGCTCTGCAGGGATTTAGGGGCAGCCCCCAGGTCCCCTAGCGCCTGGGCTCCTCCAGGCTGGGCCCCCCTCCACCCTTTCCTGCCCAGTTACTGGTCTGCAGAGATGCTCTCAAAGTGGCCCTAGGTGCAGGGCACAGCAGGGATGTCCCTCCTCATTGTGAACTGAAGTCTCCAGTGCATGCAGCCTCAGAGATACCTCTGGAGGTCCTATTATCCTGGCTCAGGCTCTTCGCAGCCTTTGGTCATGTGGCCAGGCGTGATCACATGATCTAGGTCTTTGTCATGTGACTGGACCCTGATCATGTGACCCTAGGCACTTGCTAGATCCTTGAAGTCACTGCTGTATCTGATTCATCTTGGTATTTTCAGCCCTGGCACAAATTTGGGCAATAATCAATAGTAGAAACCAGCAAGTGATGTCAAGTTTTTTTTAAGAGAGAGAGGAAGAGGGAGGGAAGGAGAGAGAGAGAGAGAGAGAAAAACATCCACGTGAGAGCCCAACATTGATTGGCTGCCTCCTGCACACCGCCTACTGGGGATCCAGCCCACAACCCAGGCATGCACCCTGACCAGGAATTAAGCCTGAAACCTTTTGTGGCTAACCAACTGAGCCACACCAGCCAGGGCTCGAGTTTTTGTTTTTTTTTTAAACATTTTTTATTGATTTCAGAGAGGAAAGGAGAGGGGAGAGAGCGATAGAAGCATCAATGATGAGAGAGAATAATTGATTGGCTGCCTCCTGCACGCCCCCTACTGGGGATCAAGCCCACAACCCAGGCATGTGCCCTTGACCAGAACTGAACCCGGGACCCTTCAGTCTGCAGACCCATGCTCTATCCACTGAGCAACACCAGCCAGTACTCGAGTTGTTTTTTTTAACCCAGACACAGGATCGTAATTCACTCAGTGTGCTTGATGTTCATTCGTTCCTTGCACAAGCATTTCTTTTCCTTTTTATATTTCCTCATTAGCCTGTCAGCTCTGAGAGGGCAGGACAACATTTTATTTTGTTTGTAGTGTTTACATTTAGTCAAGGAGGGGCTGTGGCTTGTTTAAAAATGTTCTTATCATCAATGAGACACATGTTTGTATTGTCTGTTCAATAGAAATGTTCAGGAATAATTTTAAACTAAAAAAAATATGGGCTCACTGGAGAAAAACGGGAAAATAGAGAGAAGTAGGAACTTAAAAAATATCACCCATTGTCCTATCATTTAGACAAAACCATTTATGAACATTTGGCGTGTTTCCCCCGAAAACACAGCCCCATCCACCCACCTCTCCACCTAGTTTGCTGTTTTTTTCACAGGGTGGGGTGGAGGGTGGCCTGGAGTTTGGCTGGTGAACAGGTGATAGCTTTTTAGTTGTGTTCGGTGGAGCCCCAGGGGCCGCTGAGGGGCAGCGGGGAGTGGAGCAGGAAAGTGAGGCTCTGGGCCCCCCAACCTGCTTCCCCCAGAGCCGGTCCACTTCCATCTGTTTTGCAGATTGGGCTCCTAAAGAAAATTTCCTGGGATAAAAGATCCCCCAGCTTTTAAAGGTTTAAGAATCATCGGACGAGGGTCCCTTCTTTCCCCTGCTTCGTGCTGTGCCGTTCACATCAGGCAGAGCCGGGAGGCCTGGCGTCGAGGCTTCCTGCACGGGCTCCATTCATTAACCCACGCCCCGAGCTGTCCTGAGAGCTGCGCGCTCCCTTGCCTGTTAGTCATTCTGCTCCTGTCCCCCCTCCCCAGATGCCCCCAGCCCTAGGTGTTCCCTTAAGTTCCAGGCCAGGGACCCTCCTCAGCCAGCAATGGAGGAGGGTTGACAAGGAACGAACCTATCAGAGCTTGCTCCTTCCTTTGCTAAGGGCTCCCCAAACGCGTGTTTGTGAATTTGCACCAGGACTTGTCTGGGAATCGGCACCAAGCTCCCTAGTTGGCATCAATCGCTTTGAAATCCAGGTGACCTTGGCCACCTGCAGTTCCCTGGCTCCTCTTCCTTTCTCCCCAGTCCCTCAGAGCCACTCGCCAATCGCACCTGCCGGCGCTGTCGGGGTCCTTGGGGTGATTCTGCCGGGCACGGAGGCTTGAACTCACGCGGGGCACCGTGTCCTCACACTTGGGCTCAGAATCCCTGACTGCCTGGCTCGGAACCTCTCGTTCTGCCATGGCGTGGGGAAGGCGTCTGAGGTCACCCTCTGACTAGGGCATTCACTTCCCACCACGTGACTCTTCCCATGGCCTGTCTCCTGCCTCGTCCAGCGTGTGTGTCCCTCTCCGTGTGGTTTCCCCGGGGGCTCTGAGCCCCCTGCGTGTTGCGGCACCAGGCTCTGCACCGCCCAGGTCTTCCCAGGCATGTCTCCTGCACCCACACCGAGCAGGAGAGCAAAGCCATTGGGTTCGAACACAAGATGGTTTATGCCAGGCCTGTGCTTCCACGCACCCACAGGGGCTTAGGTGCTTTGTCCATGCACCTCAGGACGTGCCCCACGGTCCCACGCTGGGCCCAGCTCCGCTCCGTTGACCCCAGGGGTGAGTCATGGAGACGGGGCCACTGCAGGGGCCGGGAGGATGGAGGGTGAATGGAGTGTCTGTTTAGCTAGGGGGCACCCACCCCTCCCGGGTCCCAGCCGCAGGTGGCAGGAGAGAATGGGGACGGTGGGGCTGGGCCAAGCCGGGCGTCTGTGCTTCGGGTGCTGAGTGCGTGGGTGACGACCGTGGCGGTTGTCCCAGGAGCAGTATGGCACATGGGTAGTTAGAAGGGATGATCACCATTTGTGCCTTTCCAAGGTGGTGATTAAGCAAACACAGCCTCTCTTCCTTAGCTGACAGGGGGAACCATGGTGAGCTGGGTGGGCCGCCAGTCCCAGCACCGGGACTGGCAGGGGTGCTGGAAGCAAGTGCAAGCACGGTGGTAGCTGGCCCGCCTCAAAGCTTGTCACAAAACAGCTGTCTCCCCCGCCCTCCCCCCCCACGCCCCGCAGCCCATATCAGAGCACACAGGGACCAGCCTGAATAGAAACAAGCAGACAGACATGCACAGGACGTGGCCCACCGCGGCATGTGGCTCCCACCGCCCAGGCCCCAGCCAGCAGATCTGGTCACCAGCGGCTCTGGGGCAGCCTCTAGATGCGGCGCCACAAGCCCGGGCCGGGCTGTTCTAGAATTCCCAGAGGCTCCCAGTGCGGTGTCCCTCGGGGCTTTTAAGAAATGTCTTCCCAGTGGACGATGTTGCCCTGAACCAATTTCTCCTGGGGCTCGACAGCCCAGAGCTGCCTCACAGGCGGTGTGCGCCCTGGATCCTCACTTGTAATGAGTTTTCACAGAAACGCCACACTGAGCCCTGACAGCTGCTACACCCCGTCTCGGGGCTGCGGTCTGAGGGGGAATAGACGGGTGACCTCGCAGCAACGAGCCTGGCCTGCTCCCCATGCCCGGGGCAGCCATGTCTGCTGCGGTAGATCTGAGAAGGCTTTCCAGAGGCGGTGGCGGCTGAGCAGGGTTCTGAGGACAGGTGAGAATTTGCAGTCTGCAAAGGGAGGCAGGGCTTACCAGGCGGAGGGCTCAGGGCAGGCAAGGGAAAGAGTGATACCTTGTGGGTGAGTCGGAGCCGCTGGCCGCCGTTACTGTGGTGGGATGTCTGGTTCTTGGAAGAGCAGAGAGAGCCCTTGTGGGCGAGGAACAGGCAGGGGGGCCCCAGGCGGCCTTTCTGCTTGTCTGCAGCGGCTTCTGTGAAGACGGGGACATACCTTCAGTGGGGCGACTCTGGTCCTGGTAGTCGACTCTCTAGGGGTCAGAGCTGATGGGCTGGGACCACCTGCCAGCCTCCCATCCCCACCGAGCCAGGAACTGCCTCAGCAGAGTTTGCAGCCAGGATACAGCACTTGTCCCCTGATTTGGTGCCCAGAACATCGCATGGGCCCCCGGGGAGCTGGGCCTCACAGCAATGAGCCAGGCAGATCAAGGAGGTGGGTGCTCCCCCGTCTGTGTAATCAGTGAGGGTGCAGGATGCAGCCCCCACCTAATGGGGCGGGGCATGGTGCCCGCAAATGGCAGGACCCTCATGTCTTCCCTGCGACTTATTTATAGCCTTGCTGTGGCAATCACAGTATTTATCCTGTAATCACACTGCACGCAGGCTTCCCAGTGCAAGTAGGCACCCAGCCCAGCGAGGCCCGGAGCCTGCCAGGGCTCAGGGAGGACTTGGGGACAGGCAGGAGAGTGCGGGGGCGGCAATGTCCCCATCAGCCTCTGGCCCCATCTTTTTTTATTTATTTTTAAAATATGCTTTTATTGCTTTTAAAGAGGGAGGAAGGGAGAGCGGGAAGAGAAAAATATTGATGAGAGACACATGGATTGGCTGTCTCCTACATACCTCCTACTGGGGATTGAGCCCCAAACCTGGGCAGGTGCCCTGACCTGGAATTGAGCCAGCAACCTCTCAGTGAATGAGACAACGCTCAACCAACTGAGCCATACCAGCCAGGGTTGGCCCTATCTTATCAGCTGTAGTCAGTCCTAAGCCCCCCAATGCACCCTGGATGATAATAGTAATAATAATGATAATAATAATAATCACTTACATAGCATTTACTATGTTCCAGTTCCCATTCTGAGCCTTTTCTGTACATGAACTCGTTTATCCTCATCACCATTCCAGGAGGTCACTGCCATGATTATCCCCATTTTCTGGATGAGAAAACTGAGGTGCAGATAACACAGCTGGTAAGAGCCAAGGTCTGAACTCAGGTGTTCTGGCTCCAAAGTCCATGGTTTCCCAAGGGTCCTTCCCAGGCCCAGATCAGGGCCCTCCCAGGCTCCACACCCACGGACTCAGCCCTGCCGGCTCCTGGCTTCTCCCGGTCCACCTGCCCTTCAGCAGCACACGAGGCTGCACACACAAAGCCACACCCGGCTTCCCTCCTGGCCTCTTTCTCTTGCTGGTGAACTGGTCCCCCAGGGCAAACTGGGCTTCCGTCTCCGGGGTGTCACTTATGGATTTGTGCTCCTATTTCTTCTGCAGAATGAGGATTTTCTTGTCCACCTCCCCCGGAAGCCGTGGATGTCAGATGGATGAGGGAACAATTTGTCAAGCATTGTCCTCTGTTGAGTGTGGGGCAGTCTTAGCTGGGTTCATGTGCCAGCTCGCTCAGTCTTCTCAGTTGTGTGGCCAGGGGTGAATGACTTAGGTTGCTTGAGCCTCAGTTTTCTCATCTGTAAAATGGGGTAATAACAGGACCAAAACCCAGAGGTTACTTGTGGGGACTAACGAGATGATCCCTGTACAGCACACAGGGCCTGGGACATCCGTCCTCAGTAAAACAGAACCATCTACTGCTGTCGTTTATTGTGACGCTGTCCCGAGGGCAGGGCCCAGGTGTCCTCTGGCCAGGTCCAGGGCAAGGTATAGGATGTTAGAAATAAGGCAGGAGAGTCGGAGCCCCTGGAAGGAGCATTAGGAAGTGCTGGGCAGAGCCAGGCCTCAGAACAAGTTTTTCCTCTTCCTTCTCCAAGCCAGAGCCCTCCATCATTTACAAAATGATTTCCTGTCTGTGTGGGCAGCAGCTCTGAGCTCATAAAGCAGTTGCCCTTAGACCAGGGTTGTGTCTGCGAGGACAGACGATTTCAAAAATGCACTTCCCTGCTGGGCAAAGCTTCTCGTTTGGAATTCCTGGCAGTAGTGGCTGAGGAGACGATGACACAGACACACGTTGGCTGTTGGCCAGGCTCCCACCCACACCAGCCCACCTGCCAGGGTTGCCTGCAAAGCCCCTGGGAAGGACCCTCCCCAAATGTGCTTCCTGGGAGGGTGCAGCAGGCTCTCGGCTGGGGTGGGGGGAAAGTGAGAAGAAGGAAAGGGCCACCCTTGCCTCGAACCGGCTGCTTTAAGAGATGAGCTCCCTGTCATTGAAGGCAACCAAGTGGTTCACAGTCTAGCTGTGAGGCTCAGCCACACAGAGAAAGTAGTACCCGTCTCAAGGGGAGAGGGGCCAGCTGGACGGAAGGAAGGACTCCTCACTTTCTCGTGGTGGCCGCATCATCGTAGGCAGCGAGGGGGCTGCTGGATGTCTTTGAGGTCTCTCTGCACCTGAGAGTCCAAAACAGTGATATTCAGGCATTAGATCAGGGGGTCAGCAAATTTTCCTTTAAAGGGCCAGACAGTAAGTATTTTAGGCTTTGCGGGCTGTAAAGTCTCTGTGGCACATAAGCAGCCACAGATAATACGCAGATGAATGGGCATGGCTCTGTTCCAATAAAACTTTATTTATAAACACCGGCAATGGGCCAGATTTGGCCCAGGAGTATAGTGTCTGTGTTGGAGGAAAGAGAGAGCAGGGAGGGTTGGCTGCCAAGAAGCACTTCCTGAAGGTGGGGGCGTTGAGCCAGGCAACTGAGGGGAGCAAGGAGAACATTTCTGGCAGCACTGGTTTCCCCCACAGCTGGAGGGGAAGAGTAGCCATGAGTGTGGCACCCAATGCTGGCCTTGCCTCTGAGGAGCCATCTTCCCCTGCATGGGGTTCCCATAATTCAAGGCCTCTGACAGCTTCAAACATAATTAGTTTTTTAAAATCCAGCAACTGTGGTCAGTTTAAAATACATATATATATATATATATATATATATATATATATATTTTTTTTTTTTTTTTTTTAATTGATTTCAGAGAGAAAGGGAGAGAGAGAGAGAGAAATATCAATGATAAGAGTAAATCCTTGATCGGCTGCCTCCTGCATGCCCCACACTGGGAATGGAGCTCACAACCCGGGCATGTGCCCGACTGGGAATTGAACCATGACCTCCTGGTTCAACCACTGAGCCACGCTGGCCGGGCTGTGGTTGTTTCCAGAAGGATGCTCGGCCCACATTTCTGTCTAATACAGGAAGTGGAAGCCATCGGACGACCCTTACACTGTTGCTGTTAGTGAAGGAAAGATCAGGGTAGTTCCTTCCTAGGGTGGCCCTGCTGGCCCTGGGACAGCACCATGACACAGCCTCATCCTGCTGGGCTTCCGCTTTATAGGAGGAGAAAGGGTTTCACGTTGTGCTTGGTTCGGAGGCCGGGGCTGAGCAGGGTGACGCCCTAGCTCCGACGCTATCGCCCCACGGCCTGTGGGCCCACGCCTCCTGCCAGCTGAGCTCTGCTCTGCTCCCCCTCAGGAGAGCTGTACCGGGTCTCCTTGAGAAGACAGAAGTTCCCGGCCCAAGGAAGCATTGAGATCCACGAAGACAGTGAGGTAGGCGGGTTTCCGAGGCTGTCGGGGCCCACCTCTGTGCTCAGGATGTAAGGCAGAGTCCTGGTGGACAGGCTGCCTAGTTTCCATGCGGGTCATTGGCTTGCTGTGCAACTCTGGGCAGCACCCCCTCCTGCTCTGGGCTTGTGGCTCTCATATGAACAAGAAGGGCCTCCTGGGATCCTTCCGACCCAGACATTGAGGGGCTTGCCTTCCTGGCAGCCCGTGCCCCTCATCATATGGGGGCAAGAGAAGTCCCTGACTTGGAGCTGAGACAGGCTGGGCACAGTGCCTGCTTCTCTGGCTGCAGGCGTTCCCCCCTGCTGCCCCCCCCCCCGGGTGTGTGTGTATGTGTGTGTGTGTGTGTGTGTGTGTGTGTGTGTGTGTGTGAGATTCATGGTGTTATCCCTCCCTGTCTCCCTGCTGCCTGTCTCTCTGTCCCCACCGATGTCCCTTCCAGGAAGTCTTCTCCCAGCGCTCCTGCAAGACGCAAGTGCTCCTGCTGGTGCTGCACGGGGGGAACGTCCTGGACACGGGCTCGGGGGACCCCTCCTGCAAGGCAGCCGACATCCACACGTTCAGCTCCGTGCTGGAGAAGGTCACACGCGCCCACTTCCCTGCGGCCCTGGGCCACATCCTCATCAAGTTTGTCCCCTGTCCTGCCATCTGCTCCGAGGCCTTCTCGCTGGTCTCCAAGTGAGTCCCTTTCTGCTTGTTGGGACTGGCGAGTGCTGGTGGGGGGATTAAGTGAGGGGACGGCCCCCGCCATGTGGGGACTGGTGGGCAGGGGATACCTGCCCAGGCCTCTCTGGGATGTCAGCCCCTGACTGACCGTGGGAAGTGGTCAGCAGAGTTCCAAGCAATGAGCACTGTGTACCGAGTCCTCCTCTGCCCGGGACCAGGCGGTGCTGGCAGCTCAGGTCCACTTCCTGTGCTCACAGCCCTGGGTCTCGTTGGCCCAGGTGAGGAAGTTGAGGCACTGAGAGGTTAAGCAATGCAGCTCCCCCAGGGTCACCCAGCGAATGGAGCCAGGAGTCAAACCCAGGCAGCCTCACTCCCAGGCCACGTAATTGGAGCCAGTAGGGATGTGAGCTCTAACGGAAGTGGCACAGGGCACTGAGGACCCTCAGGAAGAGGGCAGCATGTCTTTGAGGTCTCTCTGCACCTGAGAGTCCAAAGCAGTGATATTCAGGCATTAGATCAGGGGTCAGCAAACTTTCCTTTAAAGGGCCAGACAGTAAATATTTTAGGCTTTGCGGGCTGCCCGGAGGAGGTGACTGGTGTGTGCTGTGAGCGTAGCATAACATGGTTCAGGGCGTGGGCTCTTCCGTCAGCCTGGATTTGAGTTCCAGCTGTGTGACCCGGGGGGAGGTATTTAGCTTCTCCCTGTCTGTTTCCTTGTCAATAACATGGGGATTCTCTGGAGAATAACCACCTCCCAGAGTCTTTCTGAGGCTTCTGTGTGCTGGCCTGTGTGAAGCACCTAGCGCAGCAGCGTGGGGCACTTAGAAAGCACACGGAGCGGGTGTGCGTGACTCACGTCATGGTCCTCACAGGGCGAAAGCGCTCTCCCCATTGGTGGACAGGGGGCTGGGAGGGCAGTGTCTCTGACCGCCATCAGAGTACCCGGATGGCGGGGATAAGGCAGCACGCTTACCAGGCCTGGGCTCCTCATCCAAACCTGCCCCGGTGCCTGTGGGGGCTTAACAGGGAGACCAGGGGCCCACCAGGATCCGGGCGCCTGTGGGAGGCTCTGCCCACCGCCCCAGGCCCGGAGGGCTCTGCTTCCCAGGTCCCTGCCCGGTAGGAGCACGGCTAACGCGGGCACAGAAGGCCTGGCACCTGCAGAGCACCGGTCTGATGGAACGTGCGGCCAGCTGGGGACCGGCAGCCGAGAGCTTCGTGCAGTTAGGGATGAAAGGGAGGCTGGCACCTTTCTCCTGCCCTCACTCCCTTTCATGTCAACTCTGCCAGAACCCGGAGGCTTCTCAGAGAGGAGCCCTTAGCCACGTGGGGCTCGGGGAGGGTGGGCAGGGCGTCCCAGCCCCTCCCTCAGGTGTGGCCCAGACAGGGCTCAGCAGTGCTGGGAGGGGAGGAGGCCGTGCCCAGCGTCCTGCGGGTGGGGAGCACCTGTGCGGGGCGTGCAGGCCTCACTCCTCTGGTCTCTGAGAGAAAGGGAAGTTGGCACCTGGGGGGGGTGGGGGGAGCAGAGACCTGTCTGATTGATGTGCTCCAGGACACGGCAGGGCCGATCTCAATCAGAGTGGGAAGGAAGGAAGGAGACGAGGTCCGTAGTTCCCCAGCGGGCAGCGGGCCTCACCCCTAGGGAGGGCCCTGGAATGTGCTTCTTCGACAGGTTAATCGGCTGCGTCTGCTCTGCTGCAGGATTGGGGAGCTGGGTTGACGTGGCTCCGTTCCCTTCACACTCCAGCAGCCGGAGTTAATTGGGCTCACTCATAATCAGTCTCAGGATTCCCCCAAACCCTGCGCCCCCAGGACATCTGACCCCCAGAGCTGGGTGACCCAGCCCAGGCCTGATGGCCAGGAAGATGGATGGCCTGGCCACTGGAGGGGACAGCGAGGGGGTGGCGGGAGGGAGTGTCCTTCTCCCCCAGGCAGCGCCTTGCCAGCCCATCCATCAGCCCTAATCACTGCTGGGAGAGAGCTCGTTCTCGCTAATTAAAATCTCTCCGGCTGCAGTCGAGGCCCGTTTCCTCTCATTTGTGTTCTTTGGAGACGAGGGATGGTTGTTAGGCTGGACTTGCACACCCTGGGGTCTCTGTCACCTGCCTGGGGTCCCTGAGCCCTGTCACCTGTCCCCCGTGTCAACCTCAGGCAGCCTGAGCTTAGGCGATGAGGGAAGGGCAGGGGCTGGGTCACCATTGGGCAATTCCTCCCCGTGTGGCCCCTCCTGGCCAGCTGGGTCCATTGGCCCAGGGGACAGAGGCAGGACAGGTGGGTGGGGCTGGCGAAGGGGTAGGCAGCTGGGCCATGGACACACTATGGAGCATACAGCTAGGTGCCCACCCCAAGCTGCGACATGCCTGGCAACCCTCTCTCTTCCTTTCGACGTCCCCGAAAGCCTTCCATGAGACCTAGTTCAAACCCCACCTCCTCTAGGAAGTCTGCCAGGATGACAGTCCCCACCCAGATCCGCACCAGTGGCTTCTTTCATGATTGGGGGTTCTTTGGTGCCATGCAGAACAGGGCAGGAGAGAGCTGTTGTCACAGGAG
Source organism: Myotis yumanensis (assembly GCF_028538775.1). NCBI lineage: Eukaryota > Metazoa > Chordata > Mammalia > Chiroptera > Vespertilionidae > Myotis > Myotis yumanensis. Next base: position 15,716,820 of record NW_027223767.1, on the reverse strand, counting down.
ACGCCAGGGCCCGCATCACGGGCTGCTACGGGGCAGGCGCAGGGGACCCTGGAGTGGAGGGCCAGTTCCCGGTCAGCACGTGCTCTCTTCTGCCCAGTCCACAGCCCCTCACCCGCCCCCTGCCTGATGCCCGCTGGGCTTACCTTGGCCCCCTGTCTGCAGCCTCAATCCCTACAGCCACGATGAGGGCTGTCTCAGCAACAGCCAGGACCACGTCCCTCTGGCCGTGCTGCCCCTGTTGGCCATCTCCTCCCCACAGTACCAGGATGCAGTTGCCACCGTCATCGAGCAAGCCAACCAGGTCTACGCAGAGTTCCTCAAGTCCCCGGACGGCATCGGCTTCAGTGGGCAGGTAGGACAGCTTGCGCCCACCTCCCTGCCTTGGCCCTACCTGGAAAGAGGCTTGAATCTGCCCCAAGGATCTAGACCAGGCTGTTCAGGAGCCATGGTGTCTGAGATCCAAGAAGGCTTTTAAGATCTTTGGGTTTGACCCCATTTTACAGATAGGAAGAGTGAGGCCAACATCTGAGTTCTAACTGTGAGCCCATGCTGAGCCCTGGCCCATGCCTGAGCCCTGTCCTCCCCTGACCCTGGCCCCAGAATGAGCACCCCTCCCCCTATTGCAGCTCTCAGGCCTCCCTGGGACAGGCTCCTTGTTATCCAGGTGCTCTGGGTGGGTGTGGGGGTGAGGGGTCAGCAGTGGCCAGGCCTGTAGTCCCAGCTGTGCCTTCTGCAGGTGTGTCTCATCGGGGACTGTGTGGGGGGCCTCCTGGCCTTTGATGCCATCTGCTACAGTGCGGGGCCCTCAGGCGACAGCCCTGGCAGCAGCAGCCGGAAGGGGAGCGTCAGCAGCACCCAGGTGCGGGCCAGGGGGTGGGTATGGTGGAGGGGTCTGTCCTGGGGAGCAGGGGCCTCTCTGAGGGCAGGACTGTTAACCCTTGACACATGCACCACGAAATCCAGGTCACAAAGTATATATTGTATCTCAATCTCACAGGAGTAGCAAGCGATTACTACCACAGGGGAGGAAACGGAGGCCCAGGGGGGCTAATTTGGGGCCGGGTCCCCAGGTAGCTGCCCCGAGTCCCACTAACTCGCCAATCCCTTTGTGGGCAGGAGACAGCCCTGTGACTAAAATCCCACCACGACTGGATGGCAGCTTTCATGCTTCTTTTGGAAGATGTGCTGCCTCTCACGTCTAGGAGAAAGGGGTTCCTTGCGGCTGGGGAGGAGGCAGGGCCCCAGAGTCCCCAGTGACTGCAGTGCCCTCCTGCCCTCTCCTCGGTCCCACAGGACACCCCGGGGGTGGAGGAGGAGTGCAGTCTGGCCAGCAGCAAGCGGCTCAGCAAAAGCAGCATTGACATCTCCAGCGTGTTGGAGGATGAGGAGCCCAAGAGGCCGTTGCCACGGAAACAGAGCGATTCCTCCACCTATGACTGCGAGGCCATCACCCAACATCATGCCTTCCTATCAAGGTAACCATTCCCTGCGTCCCATCTTCCTTCGGCAAAGCACCCGGAGCAGAGAGCACCTCGGCTTAGCATCCTAGGGGTGGCTCAGGACCCATCACATGTCCCAGGTCTTTCCTGGGGGGTCCAGAGTCAAGCCTGAGCCCAAGGCTGCTCCCCATGGGCCCTGGGCTGAGATCCTGGGCCCTGCACTCTGTCTCTGCTCCACCCCAACTTTCAGGGGGAGGGGACAGGCAGCCGCACATCCTGAGCCTCAGGCTCATCTTCTGCAACCTGGCAAATGCTGCCCAGCCTACTTTCCTGGCCGTTTTAAGAATCTGGTGTGTGTTTTGTGAGCGACTCCAGGTGTGTGTTCTTACTGTTTCTCAGATGAGGCAGTAGAGGCCACGTCAGTCAGGGAGGTTCCTGGGGCCACACAGCCAGGGACAAGAGCTGGGCTTGGCACTGGTTCCCCAGCCCCCGGTACCCAGTACCCTTTCCTCATCGGTGCCAGGGCCCCCATGGAGCCGCCCACCCTTTAACCTTCTAGAAGGGTCATGGTCATCGACCCCAGCTACCTGAACTATCTGCTCGTTGTTCAGGATACATACAAGTAGGTATTGAGCATAGACCCACATCGGAAGGAACACCTCTTCTCTTTCTCCTCAATTCTTTCCTCCGTCGCTCCCTCCTTTCTTACCCGAGTGACAAGTAGCACGAGGCCAGCTCAGCATTTGGGAAAGAGACCGCCTCACCACCCAGAGGGAACCACGCTAATGCTTTGGCGTTATTTTCGTTCAGTTATATATATATTTTTTTACATGCTTTGCAATTAGTGTTACTTTTTAAAAAAACCCACACACACCTACCCTTATAGTGTGATTTTCCCCCTGTATAATTAAAAATACTTGGTAGAGCCCTAGCTCAGTGGATAGAGTGTTGGTCTGTGGACTGAAGGGTCCTGGTTCGATTCCAATCAAGGGCACATGCCCAGATTGCGGGCTCGATCCCCATTGGGGGGCATGCAGGAGGCAGCCGATCAGTGATTCTCTCTCATCATTGATGTTTCTATCTCTCTCCCTCTCCCTTTCTCTCTGAAATCAATAAAAATATATTTTAAAAAATAATAAAAATAAAAATACTTGGTAGATGGCCTTAACAATATTTTATTGAGTAAACGGACACATTTACTTAACCCCGGTCATTGGACGCTTTGGCTTTTTCCAATTCTTCAAAATTATAAATAGCGCCCTGGTGACGACCTTCGTGCATCAACGTTCATGTGCATATTAGGGCTATTTTGTTTGCATGCATTCCTGAAGGAGGAATTATTAGGTCAGAGGCGCTGCGTAGTTAAATCTCTGGCTATTTAAAGCCCCTCCGACAGACAATTCTTTAAAAGAAAAGCAGTTATGTTTCAAGTCTGAGCTGCAAAGTAAAATCTCCACATTTCTGGTTCATCCTTGAAAAATCCTTTAAGAAAACCCCACATTTGAAGAGTGACAAGAAGTTGGAGGCTCTCAGTAGCTGGTCCGACGCAGCCAGCTTTTCCCTCTGGTGCAGGGACAGATGGCTGCTTCTTTGGCAATTAAGTAGTTGGCCGGTGTTTAGGGACCACGCTGTACATGGAAGACGTATTGTTAAACGCCAGTCATCGTCCTCACGGCGAGATGCTCACACCACCCGAGGCAGAGGCGTGTGGCGTGCAGGACCCTCGCTCACACCCTGTTCCAACTGTGATTCCTAAAAGTCCCTTTCTCTTCCAACTGGAGTATGTCAGTCGAATCTGCATTCTATTGATCGATTCATCAATTATGTAATCCCACGGGATTGTCTTAAACGCGAGGCCGCCAACTGGAAGGCCAGGGAGGGCCCAGTTTTCCTGCCCTTCCCGGGCAGCCTGCTCTGGGCCTGGGGCTAAACATCAACTCGGACTCTTTGGGGGCACTGGGTGCCTGAGATGCGAGTGATTGGAATTCTGTGTCTGGCCGTTTTCTGTTTAAGCTCTGCTTCCTCTGCAGGCGGGCGGGGAGGGAAGCCGGAGCTGTGTGCATCTGTGTCTGCGGGTTGCCTGGAACATGAGTTACAACGAGAGCCCTAATCTGGCAGGACCGACACCGCCCAGCTGGTCTGTGTAGTGGCCAGCTGGGCTTCTCGGGTAGCTGGGGCCGGGATTCACAGTGTGGCCATCACAGACCCGGCACGAGGGGCGGGCCTGCCAGCGCGTGGGACGCTTAGTGGGCCCAGGTCCTCGGCCAGTTGCAGTGGATCGAGTTTCACTGGCCGCGCGGATTTGTTTAGGTGTCGTCTGTGGCTGCTCGCATGCTACACGGCGGAGTTAAGTAGATGTGATGGAGACCATATGGCCCTCAAAGTCTAAAATATTTACCATCTGGCCCTTTACGGAAAGAGTGGGCCGATGACCCCTGCCTTCGCCAAATGTTGGCCAGGCCTCGGTGGCCAATGCTGAGAGGCTGCCAGCTTGTGTTGATGGCGTCCAGCGCGTGGTCTCTGGTTCTGGGCCCGGCCCCAGAGATGGAGGGCTGGGCTCTCCGTACCCAGACCTCAAGCTGCCCTGCTGAGTGGATGCTTCCCTTCCACGGCCCTTCCCTAACCCGCCGCCTCTGTCTCCCCGCTCCCCAGCATCCACTCGAGCATGCTGAAGGATGAGGCCGAGCCCCCTGCGGTCAGCCTGGGCCGCTTGGACTTTGACGTGTCTGACTTCTTCCTCTTCGGCTCGCCCCTCGGCCTGGTCCTGGCCATGCGGAGGACGGTGCTGCCCGCGCTGGACGGTGGGTGTGGCCCAGCCTGGGGCTGAGATGCCTTTGTGTCACTAGCCCACTGTGTCAGGGCCTCAAATTGGGGAGAGTGGGGTGTCGGGGGCAGGGGGAGGGTGGGTCACAGAGTTGGGGTAGGTGGACAGAGAAGAGAAGAAGGAGGAGGCGGAGGGGAGAGGAGGAAGAATGGGGGGGTCGTTTCACAGATGGAGCAAAGGTGAGGCAGCCTCTGGTGGGTCTCACTGTCCTTGTCACATGCCCCTGGCTGACCTGCGGGCCTGTTGTTCGGTTGTCATGCTCTGTGGGAAGAGAAACCACCACTAGTTACCCTGCTGCCCCCACCCTCTCCTTCCCCAGTGCCCAGGTAGGCCCACTGCAGCCAGGCCTGCCTTGGTGCCTTTGCTCACGCACGCAATGCCCAAAGCCTTGAATGCCGTCCTCATTCCTCTGAAATACACACCCAGGTGGTTTTCGCCGGCAGGTGGCTAAGCCATGATTCTGAGGATGCAAGAGGCTGGAGGCACCTTGCAGATCACATACCAGGGCTTCTCAAACTTCTTTTGTCCCAGAGCTCACTGACGACCTACAGTACAGAACAGAGAAACAGGGAGGGGCTCTGCATGAAGTGGGGAGAGAGAGGAGGCGGGACCCCACGGCTGCCCTGATGTCACTAAGGAACCCTAAAGCTCCCTGGACGTGGTCAGTCCAGTCCCCTGACATAGAGGGACAAGGAGACGCACGGAGGAGAAGGAGGCCTCAGTGGAGACACCTGCTGGTCTGTGAGAGAAGTGTACTGCCGGCTCTGGCAAACCAAGAACTACCACCAGGCTAGGGGTTGGGTGGGGGCTGGAGGAAGGGGCAGCTGACCCTGAGGAAAAGAGCCTGGGTCGGCTGCATAGGTCAGGCAGCCACTAAGTGAGAGTGGAGAGCTGAAAGGGGGAAAAGGGCCTGCTGGGAGGAGGGCAGCTTGAGCCAAGGCCCAGAGAAAGCTAGCCTGCTGGGGCGTTTCACATGGCCACCGTGGTGCAGTCTGGGTGCCTACAGCAGCGCTCCCAGGTGGCACCGACAGGCAAGGACTTGAATGCCAAACTGAACATGTGGCTTTGATGCTGGTGGCGGCAGGGAGCCATGCATTTCTTGAGCAGAGGAGCAGGCTACGCAAAGCTGCACTAGGGCCGAGTGAGCGGGGACCAGCAAGGGGGCTCCCTGTGTTGCTCCCAGGACTCCAGGTGCGTCCGGCCTGCAGCCAGGTCTACAGCTTCTTCCACTGCGCAGACCCTTCCGCCTCACGGCTTGAGCCGCTGCTGGAGCCCAAGTTCCACCTGGTGCCGCCCGTCAGCGTGCCCCGCTACCAGAGGTTCCCGCTGGGCGATGGACAGTCCCTCCTCCTCGGTAGGCTCCTGGGGGGGGGGGGGGGGGCGTAGGGGAGCGTGTGCTGAGCCAGAGGCTGGGCCCCAGCCAGGCGCACTCCAGGGTCCCCGTCTCTGGTCCAGCCACTCCAAGCTGTCAGCTGATGGAGTGACTAGACCCATCTGAGCAGGGGCTGTGTGCTCTGAGGGCACAGGACAGGCAAACGGCCGACTCGCCTGCTTTCCGAGCAGCCCACCTGTGCGAGCACCTGCTCTATAGGAGCAGCTTGGGGCGCAGAGACCCGAGCTCTGCTCCCTGACAAGCTTGCTGGCTAAGCTCCTGGGTCCGGGGCCAGCATGATACTCGCGCTGTCAGCTCATTGGCAGGCCCGGGTCCAGCTGAGTGCTGTTGCCCAGTGCCCAGCCTGTACTCGGAGGTGCAGGGCGGGAGGTATCTCACCCCAGCAGGCCTCACGAATAGGGGGCTTTGACCAAGGCTCTTGGACGGCTGGAGAAGAGCTGGGGGATGGGTGTTGGGGGATCTTCTAGGTCAAGCAGAAGCAAGGGCAGGTGGGTTTGGGGGAGGCCAGTGAGGCCAAGGGGAGGCCTGTACTGGACAGTCAGGGGCTTGGAGATGCGAGCTTTGGCTCCACCCCCCTGAGCCTGTTCAGAGGTGTGGCCAGATTGTGGGGGGAGAGCTGTCTGTGGCTCATTCAGGATGTAAACGCCGCCCCCCCCCCCCCACCACCTCCCGTTTCGATGAAAACTCAATTTCCAAAGTCCCGCTTTGTCAGGAGCTTCCACCGACAGAAGAAGCTCTGAAACCTCCCTCCCCGACCCTACAATGTGTCCCTCTTCGGTCAGGGCATGCCCCCGCCCCCAGAGCGCCCCCCAGCTCCAGGCTGTGGTGCCCATGCACTTCTGGGCTCAGCCACAGGCCCTTGCAGCTCAGGGGTGAGGTCTGATACAAGAGCACATGGTTATGGTTTACCCGTGACCTTAGCTGGGGTTTGGGGTTCCTCTCCCAGGGGCGCCCTTGGCAGCGCTGTTAGGGGAGGAATGATGGTTGGGACCCTGATTTGTGCCCACAATTTAGAGGACATGAAACCCGATGATGTATTATGGGGAAGGCGTCCCAGCCAGGTTCCGGGGGGTGAGAGGTGCAGGTTGCCTGTCTGGGGTGAGAGAGCAGGGCTGGGGGTGGTCATCTCTGAGCGCCTGCCTCCCACCCGCGTGGGGCCGGCATAGCTTGGTGGCTCTGTTTGAGATGAAGTTCTCCCTCCAGCGGATGCCCTGCACACCCACAGCGCCCTCTTCCTGGAGGGCAGCTCCCAGGGAAGCCCGCCGATGGTGGACGCCCCCGCCTCGCCCCTTCAGGCCCCGCAGTCCCAGCGCCCGGGGCGGAGGATGAGCCAGGGCAGCTCGCACAGCGAGAGCTCCAGGTCCTCAGACAGCCTGGCACCCGTCGGCGCCTCCTGCAGTGAGTGAGGGACATCTGGGGGTCTCCCTGGGTTCAAGGGAGAGGGACCTACCTCTGGGCGGCCGCTGGTCCACCGCCAGAGCTGCTGAGGGCAGAGAGGAGGGGTAGCTGAAATCACACTGAACTCTGACCTCAGAGAGAACTTTGACCCTGACTGTGGCATGAGCCATGACTCCTCCTGGCACAAACTGAGCTCTGACCTCGGCCAGAGCCCTGATGCCAACATTCAGTTTCCCCACTGGGAATCCTGCTGACCGGCAGCCCGGGGGATGGGACCATGGACGCCTCCGTGGGTCCCCATTCCTGGGGACCAATCTGTGGCACCTGTCCTAGAGGAGGGGTGGGTGGGAGGTGGGGAGAGAAGCAGCCATGTCCTAGAGCTCATTGTAAGCTGGGTGCTGGCCTCGCACTTGCATCCCGAGTGGGACGTCCACCACTGCGCCTGTGCACGGGTCCCACTCTGCCCCATGGGTCCAGGCCTAGGCAGTCTGCGCTGTCCTCACCTCCCTCTCGGCTCCACAGTCACGGCCAAGTGGTGGGGTGCCAAGCGCATCGACTACGCCCTCTACTGCCCCGAGGTCCTCACCGCCTTCCCCACTGTGGCGCTGCCCCACCTCTTCCACGCCAGCTACTGGGAGTCCACGGACGTGGTGGCCTTCATCCTGAGACAGGTACTCCGCCCCTCCGGGCCCGCTGCAGGCTCCTGCCCTTCTGTGTCTGGAGAAGAGCTGGCCCTGCGGGCTGCGCCGGCTGCTGGGAAGTCCTTGCAGCACTCAGCCAGGTGGGAGGGCGACAGTCAGACAACGGGCTTCATAAGGAGCCCGGTACTTTCTAGAAAGTGAGATAGAAACTACATGGGAGAATGTACCCAAGTTTCAACTTGGAGACCGGAGTAACAGAGACCTGCTCTCTGTGGGTCTCCGTGCCCTGGTCCGTAGGTGGCACAGGCCAGCGAGTGGGGAGAGCTGGGGGAGGAGGTGCAGGGATAGGGGGCGGGCCCCGGTCACACACAGCCTAGATGGCCAAGGTCAGGAGTTTGATGCTATGCAGGGTCCAATCAGGAGCCATGGCAGAGTTTTGAACAAGGGAGAGATATCAACTGACTTGTGTCTTTAGAAGGAAGGCTGCTGTTTGTGGGGAGAAAGCATGAGGCAAACACAGGAGCTCAACTTCACGAGGGCAGCTGGGGCTGAGGTGCTGGTGGTGGAGGCGCTGAGGGTTTGAGCTGGGGTGACGGGGCCTGCTGACGTCTGAGCTGTAAGGGAGAGGGGAGCCTACGGGTCCTGTTCCACTTGAGCATTTACAGGAGGGCCATTCCTTACGGTTGGGGAGGAGCAGGGCCGGGGGGGCGGGGGGGCGGGAGGAACGGAGTCTTGTATCTGGGCCTGGGAGGGTGAGATGCCTGTTAGATGTTGAGAGGGAAGGGGAGTAGAAAGTCCGGAGCTTGGGAAGGTGTCAGGCTTAGCGATAAAAATGTGGGTGATCAGAGCTCGGATGGCATTTAAAGCCGGTGACAGGGTGACAGGTACAATGCTCTGACTTTGACACCAATTCCAAAGTGTGGCATCTTCCCCGCACCAAGCAATTCTCCAACACCAGCCGGGTGCCTCACAGTTCAACGCAGTTCTGACGCTGCTTACCTGGAAATAGCTCAGATCCCACAGGGTAACGGTTCAGTCCCTCAAGGCTGACCCCGCCCCCCTCAGACGCCAGTCGCAAGTCCAGGTGCTGCCTGGGCTTCTGATGGACGGGTCAGAGGCTCCCATTTCCCTTCCTGGGTCTTATTACTGTAATTTGCTAGCGCGGCTCACAGAACTCAGACATTTTCCTTCCTAGATGACAGTTTATTATAAAAGGATATAACTCAGGGACAGGCAGATGGAAGAGACGCATAGGACAAGGTGTGGGGAAGTGGGGGGAGCGTCCCTGCCTCCCCTGGGATGCTGCTCTGCCCACCCAGCTGGAAGCTCTGCGAACCCTATTTTTGGAGATCATTATGGAGGCTTTACTACTGGGCTCGATTGAGTAAATCGTTGGCCACTGGCCAACCCCCAGCCCCTCTCTCCTCTCTGGAGGTTAGGGGTTGGGGCTGAAAATTTAAACCATCTATTCACAAGGTTGGTTTCCCTAGCAACCAACCCCCCTCCCTCCCAAGTCAACATACTAACATAAAAGACACCTTTGTTGCTCTCATCACTTGGGAAATGACAAGGATTTTAGAAGCTCTGCGCCAGAAATGGGGATGAAAAACAAATATATATATTTCTTATGATAAATCACAACACCACAGATACTGAGGGAGTTGCCATAGATAGAGAAGTTCAAGGCTGAGTCCTGCAGCTCCAAGAGAGAGAGGAGGAGGAATCACGGAAGAGCAAGAGAGGATGGATGAGAGAGGACCTTTGAGTGGGGCAGAATGGAAGTCATGGGCGGGGCTTTGTCGAGAATGGTTTCAGTGGAGCAATGGGGACAGAAGCCTGATTGGAGTGGGCAGAGGGAGGCGGCAGGGAGGGAAGGGAGATAGAGCACAGGGTAAGGGAGAGCAGAAATGTGATGATCATTGGAGAGACACCAGGGGTCCGAGAGAGAGTGTTTTTTCTTTCTTTAAGGTGAGCACGATTATAGCATATTTGTATGCAAAGGAGAATGGTTCAGTGGAGAGGGACTGATCAGTCCCTTAGGACTGAGAGGGAATGCTGCAGGAGCAATGGCCTTGAGTGGCAGGAGGGGCTGGGATCAGGGCTTCAGTGACCTTAGATGAGGGTCCCCTACCTAACAGGAGGGAAGGCAGAGAATGGGTACAGACATAGATAGCTGTGAAGTCTGGGTGTGGGGGACAGAAGGTGCTCCCAGGCCAGAGAGCATTTGTGGGCCTGTGCTCTGGCCGCAGCAGTCAGGACAGGAGGGCAGGGACATGGGTCCTGGCATCTCCAGCCTCCTGAGGGTTCCAAGCTGGGAGGTGAGGAGGCTTGGGGGTGGGCCTTCTGGCTGCAAGCTGATGGGCCCTGACACCCTGGGAGGGAGGAGGAGGGGTGGAGATGGCCTGACCTGGAGCCCTGCTTGGCGTCTATCAGGTGATGCGCTATGAGAGTGTGACCATCAAGGAGAGCGATGGCTTGGATCCTGCCACCCTGAGCCCCACTAACCCCCGAGAGAAGTGGCTTCGTAAGAGGACCCAGGTCAAGCTGCGGGTATGTGCTGGTGGGAGTCACGCACTGGTTGGGAGGTGACCTCAGAGAAGTGGGGCTGCCCTTGGGGCTGGGGCATTCGCATGGCAGGTAAGGCCTTTGATTTGCCCCCCAGACCTGAGCGCTCACACATACTGGGCTTCATGCTTAGATGAGGCCCAGGATGCTGCAGTGGGGGTGGGGTGGGGTTTGGGGGGGGGCGTGTGTAAGATGGGAGAGTTGGTTCCAGGTGGCTTGAATCCAGAGGAACCCGAAGAATGGGGGTCCAGGGCACCGGGGATGGTGAGATGCCAATTACGGAGCAACTGCTCTATGCAGGGCCTCTAGAGATGTAGATGTGAATTAGAAAGAGTCCTGTCCATGATCATGGGGCTCACAGTCTGACTCACTGAGTATGGTCTGGAGAGAGATTTGCCATGACAAAGGGAAGGAGATAGAAAGAAGAATTGCAGGGCAGCACACGCATGGTTTCCATGAAGAGTCGTCATTAAAGGGTATTGAAATATAAATAGGAGTTTGCTATACACATTGATTTATTCACTCAGTAAACAATCAGTGACCACTGTGTCCCTGGTCCTCTTCTAGGGAGTGAGTGGGGATTAGGGGTTTACAGACACAGCCACTCCTATGGGGGACACTTCCAGTCTGGTGGGAAGATCCAGACATGACCCCACAAGGAGTCCTAAAAGGTAGAAGGTGATCAGTGCTCCATGAATTGACTCTTCTGTTTTGACATATTTATTGAGCTATAGCTCAGGTATTATTCACCCACTTAAAATTCAGTAGGTTTAGTGTGTTCACAGATGTATGCAACCTGACATTTCATTATTTCAAAAAGAAACGCCCTTTCGCCATCATCCCCCAGCCCTAAGCAATCAGTGAGCTACTTTCTGTCTCTACAGATTTGCCTATTCTGGACATTCCACATAAACAGAATAATACAATATGTTGTCTTTTGTGTCTGGTTTCTCTCACCTGGCATCATGTTTTCAAGGTTCACCCATGTGATCGCATGTATCAGTACTTCATTCCTTTTTATGGCTGACTAATACTCCATTGTATGGATGTACCGCATTTTTGTTTACCCATGAATCAGTTTTTACCCTTTGTCCACTATGAATAATGTTGCTCTAACTATTCGTGTGCAGGTTTTTATGTGAACAGATGTTTTCATTTCTCCTGGGCATATACCTAGGAGTGGAATCGCTGGATCAAAGGGTAACTCTAGTTTAATAATTCGAGGAACTGCAAAACTTGTCTAAAGCAGCACCATCACTTTCCATACCCCTCAGCCGTGTACGAGGGTTCCGAGTCCTCCACATCCTCACCAACACGTGTTATTATCTGTCTCTTGGATTCCAGTCATCCTAGTGGGCGGGAAATGGTATCTCATTGTAGTTTGATTTGCATTTCCTTGATGACTAACTAGCAAGGCCGAGCATCTTTCCATGTGCTTGTTTCCATGAACCAACTCTTCCCCCTCCCGTGTTCCCGTGAGGGGGACTGGGTCCCGCCCTTGATGGGGTGTCCCCAGGGCAGGGTTAGTGACTGGTTCCTCTTTGTGTCCACCAAGCCCAGCCGATGGGCCTATGCAGACGAGGCGGCTGCAAATGTTCCTTGAACTGAATTAAAATTCCCTGGGGACTGAGAGGAGGTAGAGGCCTTTTGGGGGCGTCCAAGCAGTGTTTCTGGGAGGGGACAACCTTGAGTCAGGTCATAGTGGATGTGCTGGAATAGGGGGGCAGGAGGCCAGCGATGGCATGTAGGGTGGGGGGCCCAGTGTGAGCCAAGGCCTAGAGGCCACGGCAGAGCCCAGCCTGAAAGGACCAGAGGGGCTTGGAAGGGGAGCAGGAAAGAGGGCTGGAAGGCTGCCCGGGCTTTAATGCTGAGCTCATGGTTTGGACTTCATCCCGGGGTTCCTGGGGTTAACAGATTGGTGCTTTATAAAGCTGGTGGACCTGCTGGGGTCTGTTTTTGAATATGGAGCTTCATTAAGAAGCCATTAGCAGAGCCCAGGCGAGAGAGATCACGGTGTGGGGTAGAGGTGCCATGTGGGCAGTTCTGTAGGGGAAGGGCTACCAGACTGAGTGGCTGCGGTGTTGAAGCCAGGCCGGGAGTGGGGGTGCTGGCCAGTGGAGGCCTCTGAGCTGCAGAATGAACTGACACTGGAAGGGAAGAAGCGTGGGATGTTGGGATGGCTGCAGATAGAATGTTGCGATGTCCGGGATGGCTCCGGACCCTCTGGGGTGGGGTGGGGTGGGGACTCAGCAAGGGAAGGGCACCAGAGTGGCCGAGAGTGGCTCGGCAGAGGAGCTGGTGTCAGGCACACGATCCTCTCTGCTCTTGTACATCTTCACTAAGAAGAGACAGACGGTGAATGGCTGTGGGGTGTGAGCAGAGAGGTGGAAGGAAGAAGCGAAGTGAGTGGACTGGCAGTTTCCAGCCTAGGAAGCTAGGAGGGTGCCAGGCTGTGAGGACTGGCGGTTCCTCGGCGCCATGGGGACAGTAGAGAGCAGAGGATGCTCATCACCGGGGACCCCTGCGCTCGTGGGGGACAGCGTTAGGGTCTTAGGGTCTGTTTTTCTCCTGTGACTGTGTCTTGGGAGCTCTAATGGGGCTCATAGGAGGGCATTAGCAGGTCCATGTCCCTCCAGCCCCTATGCAAAAGCTGAGCTGGTTTCTGTCCTTGCAGAACGTCACTGCCAACCACCGGGCCAACGACGTGATTGCCGCCGAAGACGGCCCCCAGGTCCTGGTGGGACGGTTCATGTACGGGCCCCTGGACATGGTGGCTCTGACGGGAGAGAAGGTACAGAGGCTGGGCATCCCCCCCCTTGGCTGCCCACACGTGCACCAGGTGCCTCGTGGTACCACATGGCATGTGGGCTGAGGGCTTTGGGAGGCTGAGCTGGGAGACACCCTGCCTGGGGAGGTCGGGGTTGGGGGGCGGTAAGCCAGGAAGCAGGGGTGAACTTGGCGCATCTGAGGGGCCAGTGGTGGCTGCAGTGGAGAGAGAGGGTGGTAGGAACCAAGAAACATCCGGCAGGACCCCAAGCCCCGGAGTCCTGTTTTGGCAGAGAGCTCCCTGGTGGAGCCCCCCAGCCAAGCCTGCAGCCCCCCAGTCTCAGTGGTTCCCTGGCCCCCTCGCTGCCTGCAGGTGGACATCCTGGTGATGGCGGAGCCGTCCTCAGGCCGCTGGGTGCACCTGGACACGGAGATCACCAACAGCAGCGGCCGGATCACCTACAGCGTGCCGAGGCCCCGGCGCCTGGGGGTGGGAGTGTACCCCGTGAAGATGGTGGTCAGGTGAGACCCAGGACCACTGCCCTGGCCCTTCCAGCAGAGCCTCTCCGGAAGATGGGGCCCTCGGCTGCTCTGTTTTGGGCCTCATCCCTGCCTGAGGGGAGAGAGAAAATGGCCGAGGTCATCCTCAGATTCTCTGGCCCCAGACTGAGCTCTGACCCAGTGGCACGCTGACCTCTGGCCCCCGGCTTAACCCCTGACCTGAGCACATGGTTGACCACCAGCGGTTCTTTGCAGAGGCGACCAGACCTGTGCGATGAGCTACCTCACGGTGCTGCCTCGTGGCATGGAGTGCGTGGTATTCAGCATCGACGGGTCCTTTGCCGCCAGCGTGTCCATCATGGGAAGTGACCCCAAGGTCCGGCCGGGGGCAGTGGACGTTGTCCGGTGAGTGCTACTTCCCTGCAAGGGACGTGTCCTTCGGGGGCAGGAGCCAGCGAACCTGGGGGAGAGAGATAAGCTTTTTCTGGTTTCCTCCAGGAATCCCACTGGCCTCGAGGCCAGGAGCCCGAAGCCTTGGCTTCACCTCCAGTGTTAATTTACCTGCATCCCTGAGATACTTCCTGCCGTGTTCTAGACCCCAGATCCCCCTGCCCGCCCTGCCCTCCTTCCTCCGCTTACTCTAACTCTATTCGAGCATCCTCTGCAGGGAATCGGGCCTGGTCTCTCACATTCTGACCCGAATCAGGATAAATCCGTGTGTTCTGATGATCTCCTGCTGTGTAACAAATGGCTCCAAACTTAGCTGCTTAAAATAATAATTATTATTCTGTCTCATGGTTCTTGGGGCTGTTGGGTTCTTTTGCAAGGTTCTCATGTGGGGTGTCTCTAGCAATTTCAGTCAGAAGGTGGTCTGGGCCGGGGGCGTCTGAAGGCTCCCCTGGGCCGGGTGTTCAGGAGGGCTGGCTCCTGACTGCATCTGCTGCTCCTTGTCTGCGGGCTCTGTTTCTCCCCGTGGCTGCTGCCCTGGGAGGCCTCAGGCTATTCAGACTTTGTACAGGGTGGCTGGCTCCCCCTGGGTCCCAGATCCAGGTGGAAGCTGCAAGCCTTCTTATGGCCCAGCCTTGGAGGCACAGAGTCCTTCCCACTGCATCCTGTTGGTTATCAGCGAGTCGCAGGATCAGCCCCGATTCAAGGGGATGGGACCACATACATGTGAATGCTGGCAACCATGGCTCACTGAGGGGCCGTCTTTCGAGACTAGCTACCCAAAGGGCTAGTTGAGAGATGGGATCTATTCCAGCTGGTTGGAGAAAGCAGAGTAGGCTTCCTGGGAGAGGTGGCATTTGAGATAGCCCCTAAAGGATGGATGTATATATATTTTTTCAATCCATGCCATTGTACAAATATTATCAAGTGAAAAAAGAAAGAAAGAAAGAAAGAAAGAAAGAAAGAAAGAAAGAAAGAAATAGAGAAAGAGAGAAAAAAAGAAAACCGATTGATTTAGATAGGCCAAGAGGAGGACACAAGGTGACAAGGACAGGGAAGAGCAGAGCATGTGTGGGGGCAGGTGGGACAAGTTCAGGGTTGGATTTTGGAGACCAGATTAGGACAGGGCAGGTGTGTGGCTGGAAACGCAGCCCCCCAGGGCCATTGCATTGCTGAGAGGGGTGCAGAGGGTTTTGACAATAGAAAAGCAAAAGGGGCACCACTTTTGTCCCTCCACCCCGCCTCCCTTTCCTAAGCCAGGCCCTGGGCTGGGCACTGATGAGGAGAGATCCTAGGAGGAGGAATATCACGGTCCCGTGGGGAATCCAGTTACGGGTGGGAGGCACTGATCCAGGACTCCAAGTGACCAGAACCCCAAGAGTGGAACAGGTCCTGGGTCCTGTGAGTCCTTGGTGTTGGGATGGTGACTGTCCGGCCTCACCCCAGTAGCAGTGACCGCTTTGGGGAGAGAATGCTATCCTGGCTCCTAGGAGACTGCTGACCTCATGATGCCCCGTGGGAACAGGTCATGGACAGGCTCAATGGCATCTCAGGGGGCAGCCTCCCCCGTACAAGGCTGTGCCGTTTGTTCCCTTGAACATCTTCTCCGAAGCCCTCCCCGTCAGTATCCCGCCAGCTGGGGAAGGGAGGCTGTGGTTGGTCCTTCCTCTCTGGGGATCCTTCTGGTGCTCGCCCCTCTTTCCCGCGGGCTCCTGGGGCCACTCGGTGCTCCCCAAACCTTGCTGCCCATCAGAAGCTGCTTTTTGTCATCACAGATCACTGGGTCCCACGTCAGTCTAACCAGACTCTCTGGGGGTGACACCGGGGCCGTGCATTGTTACAAAATCTCCCCAATCTCTTTGGTCACCTGCCAGGTCTGGAAACCCCCCCATCTGTAGTGGCCAGTGGGTGGCTAGTGCCCCAGAAGCTCGCAAACAGGTCTGCGCTTAGCTGACTTCTCCCAGCCAGGATGCCAGTGCTCAGAGCAGGAGCGCTCATCCCACTGTGCTGTGTGAGCACAGAGAAGAGGCGCTGATTCTGCCTGGGAAGCAGGGAAGGCTTCTGGAGGAGGGGCCTGGAGAGCTGGAGGATGGGCACATAAGGGGATGGGCCCTGAGCCTGCTAGGGGAGGTTGTGCAGCAGGAGAGTGCAAGCTGGTCCCGGGCAGCCAAGCAGCTCCCTGTGACTGGGGGAGGCCAAGCTCAGGGCACAGCATGGAGGCCACTAGTGAGGAGAGGGCTTATGGCCTCAGGGCACTGGGGAGCCAGGAATGGCTTTTAGGCAAAGGTAGATTTGTGATTTACAAACATCACCATGGCAACAGTCCAGGGGCTAATAGTGCAGCACCGGTATAAAGCACAGCATGCCAGGGCCATTTGGGGTCAATGCATTTATTTCATCCTTAGCATGGCCTGCGTGGTAGTTGCTAATATCATCTCCATTTCACAGACGTGAAAACTGAAACCCTGGGGTTAATTAACCTGCCCAAGGTTGCAGGTCCAGGTTAGATTGAAGTGTGTGGGGGGGAGGAACGGGGGGGCGGGGAGGGGTGTGTGTGGAGCAAAGGGCCCTGCCAGGAGGCTCCTGCAGTGGCCCAGGCAGACCTGGGGCTGAGCTAAGGCTGAGAAGTGGATTACAGTGGGAGGATGCAGTAGGACCTGGTAGAATGAGAGGCTGGCTCCCTGATTGGAGGAGGAAGGAGGGCAGCAACGGGAAAGGGGAGGAATCAAAGGCGCTTATCTCTGGTTTCAGAAACTTGAATGACATTGGCAGCACCGCAGAGAAGGACATGGGCAGAGAGGGCAGGAGTCGGGGACCAGTGGCTGTGAGCATGCGGTGCCTGTGGGCCATCCGAGAGAGATGTCCAGGACTCAGGGGCTCAACTGGGAGAATGGATTTGGGGATCCCCCTGGTTTTCCTTAGTGCTCCTTGGAGCAGCCCCTCCGTCTTCTCAGGAAGGCAGCAGGCGGGGCAGACCCCTGGGCCGCGGGTGGGCTGGGCGGGGCTGGATGCTGCAATGCCCTCTCCCCAGGCACTGGCAAGACCTGGGCTACATGATCCTCTACATCACGGGGCGGCCGGACATGCAGAAGCAGCGGGTGGTTTCCTGGCTGTCCCAGCACAACTTCCCACAGGGCATGATCTTCTTCTCGGACGGGCTGGTGCACGACCCGCTGCGGCAGAAGGCCATCTTCCTCCGCAACCTCGTGCAGGAGGTGAGCGGCCAGCGGGGGCGGGGCTGCGGCCGGGAGGGGCTGCGGCCCCCAGGACTCTCCTCCGTACTCCCTCCCTCAACCCCGCGGGCCCTCATCCCTTTACCCCACCACCTCCCATCGTGCACGTGGATGGCCAGTTGGCAAAGCTCATTCGCGTGGATCTCGGTGGGTCCTTTTACAGCCCTTCCAGGTGGGTATTGTTATCCCCAGTGTCAGATGAAGAAGGGGAGGCTCACCGACTTGCCCAGGATCTCAGAGGCAGACTGGCATCCTGTATCTCCTGATCCTCAAGCCTACCCTCTTGTCTCTGCATTTGGTTATTCATTTAATAGGCACCCATGTCATGGCAGAGCAAGGCCACTTGGGAGCTGAGGTCCTGGAGCTCTTCAGGGACCTGAGGCTGGCAGGTCTTGAAAACCTTAGAAGCCAGGCCCAGACCGTGAACTCTCTGCTGAGGCCAGTGGGGAACTATGGAAGAACTTAAAGCCATGGAAGAGCTTAAAGTGGCAGTGTCTAATTTGGGCTGGAGAAAGATCCCTCCGGCAGCTCTGTGGAGAGCAGATTAGTGGGAGAAGCAGGAGGCAGGGATGTCAGTTAGGAAGCTGTTGCCCAAATGAGAGACAGGAAGACCAGAGTCTAGTGGTAGCCATGGGGTGGAGAGAAAGCCATGGGCAAATTGGGAGGTAGAATTGCCAGGACCCAGTGATGGTTTCATGGAGGGAGTGAGGGGCTCTCAGATGTCCCTCTTGAGTAACCAGGAGAAATCCAGGTGCTACTAATCTGACCTGACTGTAGTCTCCATGGAGGCACAGTTGTGGCTGTTTTGTCACCAATGTATCTCCAACAAATGGGGCAATGATGACAACAGGGTGGGCAGGCAATACATGTTAGCAGAATGAATGAGCGAATGAATGAAATGAAAGGGGACCAGGCTGGGGGAAGATGAGCTCATTTGTGGACACATTGAGGCTGGTATGGCCATTGGACACGTGCTATGTCAGTCCCAGCTGAAGCAGGCCAATGAAGCCATGGGAGGGGGTGAGAGGGGTTGTGCTGAACCCCCACGAGCAGCAAGGGGAGCAGCAGAGGAACCAGAGGGCACCACATGGGAGGAGGCAGGAGGGAGGAGCTTCCTGGGATCAGGCAGGAGAAGGTTTCAAGAAGGAGGGAGTGTCCTTGTGAAGGAAAATGTCCTTATGATGAAGGCTGAACACTGCCGGCCTCGATGAAGAAGGGGCACCTCAGAAGGTCAGAGGGGCAGAGCCGTGAGGTGGGAGCAGAGACGGTGGGTCTCGGCTCAGAGGGGCAGTAGTGTGGGTAGGTGTGGACTCGCTGGACTGAGGTTGCAGGAGTGAGCTGGGGCGAATCAGGAAGTGGGACTGGGAGGGGCAAAGAAACTGCTTCTTCCTTTGGGCTAAAGGCAGGTTGGGGAAAACCAGCTAATGAGGAGAGGGCCAGCAGGCTGAGAAAGCCCTCTCAGGTTCGACACCTAGGCCTGGATAGCAGCTCAGGGAGGGAAGTAAAAATCGGCAGTGTTTTGGGGTGTGGGGAGCAGAAAGAATATGCAGGGCCAGAGCTGTGTGGTTCTGTGGTGTTGCAGACGCTCTCAGCAGCCAGCTTGTAGAAATGGAGAAGTGGATATGGAGAAAGTCCAGGCTGAGGGGTGTGTGTGTGTATGTGTGTGTGTGTGTGGAGGTGGTGGTGGTGGAGAGGGGCTGGAGGATGAGGGGCTGGAGAATGCAAGGTGGAGGAGAGAGAACCCAGGGAAGCCACAGGGAGCCCCGGGCAGGGTGAGGAGGATGGGGACAGTGCAGAGAATGCAGGTGGGAAAAGGCCAGAGGCTATAAGAGCCATAGAGGGAAGGAGGGGGGTCAGCGTGGGAAAGTGAAGGTTCAGAGTTCAGAGGTGGCTGTTCCCGGTCCAGTCTTGGAGGTGCTGGTCATTGACCTTAAAGAAGGCAAGACACTGGATGGGTCATCCACGTGGACAGGAAGTCATCCCAGTGATGGTGGGACTTAGGAGGAAGAAAAGCTGGGACCAAAAGTCTCCATTGAACTTGGGGGGAGGGTGAATGGGAGAGAAGATAACGTCGATGGGGGGCTCAAAGTGAGGAGCTGCGAGATGGTGAGCACCTCAGAGGCGGTGGGGTTTCTTCCCGGTGGGGTGGGTGAGGATCTGGAAGTGATGCTGGAATGAGGAGGAGCTGAGCCATCCTCTGACTGGATGAGGCTCTGGGGAGGACATCAGACCAGCAGCACCAGGCAGTGGCCAGATGGCGCCTACAGCCTGGTGCGGTGGGGATGGCACAGGGTTGGAGGACAGACGAGACTGGCTCTGTGACATGGAAACCTGGGAACCTGGCACTCAACTTCCTTGTCCACAAAGGAACACTTTGCCTCATTGTCACATGACCTATGAATAGTGCTGCTCAGCTGACGGTGTGGTCCTGGCTTCTCCAGGCAGAACCCTGTATTGGGCCAGGGGTTTAGGGTAGGTGCAGAGAAGGGAGGCCACTTCAAGGCAGACCCATGTCTTGGATTCTATCGGTGCACAGAGAAGGCCCCCCCAGCAGGAATTTCCTGGAGGATGGGGATCCAGGAACCTACTGGTGTGTGTGTGTGTGTGTGTGTGTGTGTGTGTGTGTGTGGTGGGGGGTTGACTGGGCCGCCCTCTCCCTCCATGAGCTGCTCTGTGTTTCAGTGCTTCATCAAGATCAGCGCTGCCTATGGCTCCACGAAGGACATCTCTGTCTACAGCGTGCTGGGCCTGCCGCCCTCCCAGATCTTCATTGTGGGCCGGCCCACCAAGAAGTACCAAACCCAGTGCCAGGTGGGTGGAGGCGGGGCTGGGGCTGGGAGTCAGGGAGTGGGGGCCAGGGAAAGAGTAAGGGGGAGTAGGTGGTTGCTCCCTTTTTTGCTCATTCCTTCATCTGCTCATTCCTTCCTTCATTCATTCAGCAAATACTGCTGGACACCTGCCTTGAAACGCCCTGTGTTGAGGGGAGAGTCCCGGTGGAATCGGTGTCATGTCGTCCAGCCTAGTAGGCAGGTGGAAGCATGTGCAGACAAGGACAGTGCAGTGTGCAGGAGCCATAGTGAATGAAAGGGGAGCACAGAATGGCGGGGCCCCAGACAAGGACAGGTGCCCTGCACTCGGAGCAAGGCTGGCTTTCAGAAGTGTGAGGCATTGTCCTAGAAGTTTGAGACCGGCACTGCTCTAGGGATCCCGGAGGAGCACTAGTGACAGAGGCAGCGGCAAAAGCAAAGGTCGGAGGGGACAGAGAACGTGTGTATTCTGGAAACTGCCAGTGCCAGCTTGGCCGAGTGTGACGGGGCAGTGGGAGAGGGGCGGGGGTGGCAGTGCGCGTGTGGCCCGTGTGCCTTGCCGGTTGGGGCTCTGAGTCTGTGGAGTGTTTGCAATTCAGAGGCTGCAGGTGGCAGGTGGGTGGGAGGAGGTGGCAGGGCAGTGGAAGGGGAGAGAGGTGGGAGGGTCTGAGAGGCACTTTTAGGAAGATGGACTGGATCGGGTAATGGCAGTTCAGATGTGTGGGACGCAGGAAGGGAAAGGCAAGGAGGGCATCCTGTTTCCGGCTTGGGGAGAAGCAGGTTGAGGAGCAGATCGAGGGGAAGGCAGTGAGCTTTCGGGGCCATGCTGAGTGTGAAGGTGGAGGCACCCCTGAGAGGGGATCTCTAGAGCAGTGCTGATCTCAAACTCTAAATGCCTCGTGGGTCACATGGGGATATTGTTTAAATGCGGGTTCTGATCTGTAGTCTGGGGTGGGGCCTGAGACTGCTGCTGCGGGTGCACAGACCACACTGTGAGCAGCAGGCTGAGCACACAGTGGGAAGGAACGGCGAGGGGGCCGTTGACGGGGTCAGAACATGACTAAGTTCCCCCGGGTAGAAGGCCGATGGTGGGAGAGACGTACAGTTTGGGATTTTAGTGAACGTGACAAGGGTCCAGAGGATCCGGAAGGCCCACAGGTACAGATAGATGTGAGGGCTCAGGCGTCCAAAGCGGGGCGGGAGCCTTGAATGGTAAGAGCGTCCAGTTTCCTGCAGCTTCCACGGAAGAGCTGGAGACTCCATGATGGGGTGTCCCAGATAAAGGGTGACGCTGGGGGCTGGGGGCAGGACCAGGCTCCTGCCTGCCCCGCTGGCCTGACTCCTGTCCCCTCCGCAGTTCCTGAGCGAAGGCTACGCCGCCCACCTGGCCGCCCTGGAGACCAGCCACCGCGCGCGCCCCAAGAAGAACAACTCGCGGATGGTCCTGCGCAAGGGCAGCTTCGGCCTCCACGCGCAGCCCGACTTCCTCCGCAAGCGCAACCACCTGCGCAGAACCATGTCGGTGCAGCAGCCCGACCCGCCCGCCAACCCCAAGCCCGAGCGCGCCCAGAGCCAGCCCGAGTCCGACAAGGACCACGAGCGGCCCCTGTCCGCGCTCAGCTGGGCGCGCGGGACCCCCAAGTTCGAGTCGGTGCCCTGAGGGTGGGCTGTGCGTGGAGCAGGGGGCCCCTACCTGGCTGCCTGCGGGGACGGGAGCGGCTGCCTTCTCCCGGACACAGGCCCTTTCTTGCTTTTTCCCTCCCGTGTCTGTCCAGTATTGTCTGACCACAGCGGGGAGGGGCCCTACCCGGCCTTGGGGGGCTCCCTAGGCTGCCAGGGGATGAGATCCCGGGTCTCAGTGCAGCCACTGCTGCCTCCCCGGTGCCTGCGGCTTCAAGCCCTAATGGGGTTGATGTCTGTGAGGTGGGTGCAGGCCTGCCTGAAACGGGAGTGTTGGACAAAGGCGACCATCTTTCTGGGTTCTCCGGGCTTCCAAGGTCATGCGAGGCAGGCCCCGAAGTGAGAAGCCCCCAGACCGGGGATCCAGGGTCGCTGGCAGGAGGAGAGGCGAGTGGCATTGGTGCCTGATATCCGGAGTCCCCACCTTGGGCCTGGCTCTCCTATGGCAAAGCGGCCACTTTCTGGGTGAGAGAGGGTGCCCCCTGGGCCAAGCTATGTTCAGGTGTCTGTCCCCAGCCCTGGGGGGAGGGGTCTGGTGCTGACGGGCTGTCCTGCAGCTGTTCAAGTCCCACCTTCTGTCCTCAGTACCTTCACCACTCTCCTGTGGCCCCGAGGGCAGTTGTTCCTCTTTCTGGAGTCCTGCCTGGTGCCATCCCCTGTGAGGCTGCGGCCTTGGGCTCTGGCCTAGCTGGGCTGGCTGTGAGCCCTTGAGCCAGCTGCTTGCCCTCTCTGGGCCCTGCCTTCCTATGTAATTGCGGGATCTCCCCAGCTGAGATCGGAGGGGGGTGTGTTTTGACTCCTAGGCTATCCCTCACTCCTGCCCCATGAGGCTTTCCAGGCCCCGAGCTCCTCAGAGGGCTCAGGGATCCATCCTGTCCCCACAGTCGGAGAGCGGGACTCAGAGTGGGCCGGAGGGAGCAGCTATTGCCCCACCGCTTCGGAGACGCCCCTGGGGCTGGGGGAGGGGTCCCTGCTCCTTGGAGAGGTGGTTTTGTACTGATGCCCACACCCACTGTCCCAGGAGCAGAGACACCGACCCAGAGGGCATGAATCTGGCTCCTCATCTCCAGCGCGGCCCAGTCTGATTCCTCCCTTTTGGCTCCTGGAAGGTGTAGAGCTGAGATCCCAGAGTTCTGGGGTAGTTTTGGCTCAAACTGTTGTATTCCTTTTCCTCCCCTTTGCCACTCAGCTTGGTTTGGTGCCCAGAACTTCCTCCTGGATCATCCCCTGAGGTTGGTGGGGCTTAGCTCTCCTGGGGCCCCTCGAAGCTTGTCCAGGCCCTCGTGCTGCTGGGCCCCTGGCCTGGGCATTGGTCTCCTGCAGCGCGGGCCAGCCTCTGAGCCCCTCGTGCTGTCACTGAGGCGGCCCAGTTCTCTGTGTCACGGGCCAGGCCGCCCCAGCGCCCGGACAGCTGCATACACAGCAGGCACCTGTGTCAGCTCAGTGTCGCTTCTGCTCAATGTCTACCTCTTGCAGTTCCCATGTGGCCAGTGTCTTCCCCGATGGCCGGCCGCTGCTGGTGAGGGCGGCTGGCACCACTGGCAAACAGGGCGCCCGACTGGGCTGGAGCGGTCAGGGATCCCAGCCCCTAACCCTGCTCTCTCGACTAGAAATGTGTCTTCTACAGTCTGCCCGCTCCTGCCACCCCAGCCTGCCTGTCTGCCAGCTCTCTGCGTCCCTTCAGTCCTGCACCTGCATTTCAGCAGTGCCAAGCAACTCTGCTGGGAAGGGGCGGTCACCCCAGGCTTCCCCTCTGGTCCTGCCTCCCTCCCGGCAGTTCACATTCCTCCTTCACATGAATCTTTCTCGGCGTCCATGAGGCACCAGCTCATGTGGCTTAGCCACCTCAACCCTAATCCTTCCCCTCCCTCCCAAATAGCCCTGAATTCAACTTGGGCAGACTTATCCTGATTCTCTGAAACCCCACCTCCTCTTTGCAGAAGGCACCGATGTATTACTCTCAAGTGATAAAATAATTAGCGTGAGATCCTTCTCCCCCGTCCGATTCCCTCTGCCTTTCCTGAGAACCCCAGGCTTGGAGCCGGAGGGAGCAGGCATGCCGGACACTGGGGAATTTGAGTCCAGGCTGATTTGGGGGGTGGGAGCTGGGATGTGGGAGCTCTGACTGGGGCTCCGAAGCCTCACGCCTGGGATGTGAGGGTGTACAGTGAGTGCTGCGAGCAGGCGCGCTCGCAGTGTTAGTGGGTGTGACTGTGTGGTTCTGTCTAGTGACCAGACTCGACATTGTCGGTTTCAGTTCTGCTTTTCACAGCAACTGTAACCAATAAGCACTTTCTCTTCTGGTGGTTTGTTGCATTTTGTTCGTCCAGTTTTGTCGGAGCAAAACAAAGAGCCGAGTCTCGTGTTGTTCTCTGGAGGGGCCGCTGCCCCTCCCCAAGTCGTCCCGTGGTGGCCCCAGTCGGCTGTTTCCTGGCGAATCCCTCCAGCTCCCGTGAGCCGGCTCCACCGGGGCTGGAGAGCGGACTTCCCTGCCTGACCAAAGCGCCCCGTTTCTCCGTGGCATGTTTGTTCCTCCCAGTTGGGGGGCTGTCCTGCTGGAGGGCCCGCCTGCCGCCTGCCTGTCCCTTCGCCCTGTTGGGGGTTCAGGGTGCATCCACAGCCAGGGCCTGCTCAAGTGGCATCATGGTTTTTTTTCTAAAGAGCTCGACTCCTCCCTTAGGCTTCACTAAATATGAAAAAAAAGGGAGACTTTTCATGCATTTGGATGAGCGGCCCTCCTGCCCGGACCCTGGGCCAGAGAAAACAAACATGTTTGCACCCCACTATTCAGACATCGCTAGGGGGTGGGTTCTCTGGGTCTCCTTTTACCACTCTGGACCCAGACCCATGCCCAGAAGTGTCCTGCAGACAAAGCATGGCACCCATTTCTCAATGAAAGCTGGGCCCGAGGCCAAGTGCAGCTGTGGCGAGGCTCTGTGTGGACACTCCCACCCAGCCCAGGTGCAGCCGGCCCGGGAGGGGTGCCCGGGCTGCGAAGGAGCCTCGAAACTGACCCCGCCTTAAACAACCAACTTTCCAGCTGAACCCCCAGGGGTGTGGGTGCCCAGGGTGCTGGGGACCTAATCTGCCACAAGAAGTCACCTCCCTCCTTCTGCTGCCTCTGGGTTTGGGGGAACTTTCTTAAAAAATCATACTTAGGCTCAAGTCCAAGCATCGAGGCCTGGTCTGGGTCCTGCTCTCTTTGCTGAGAAACCGAGAGGGTGGTTGGGGTAAATACCAGTTGGACCTCACTCTCATGGGGGCAAGGAGTGGCAGGTGACACCAAAGAGGGGCAGGACAGGAGGGTGGCTCGCCCATGGGGACCCCCACCCTCGGACCCCACCGTCCTTTCTATTTGTTTACTTGGTGGTGGTAGCCTGTCTGGTCTTGTTCGCCGTCTGACTGTTCCTGTGTGTACCTCTCAGTATTGTCCGTGGTGGGTGGGTCTGTGGGGAAAAAGGTTTCTACCCCTCATGGCTGCCTTGTACAAAATCCGTTAGAAAAGAACATGTAAACTATCAGATTTCTAACAAGACAAAAACAGCATTACGGAGTTAAAAGATTTTTACAACGGGTCTTGATTTTGATGTGAGCTGGTTTTTAACTCTCAAACGTTGTCACTTAAATAAAAACCTTATTTGCCTTTAAAATGTGCTTTGCTCTGAATGAAGCTGGGAAACCTGTGGCTGTTACTCCTGCTCTCCCTGAGCAGGGGGCTGGCTGGATGAGGTGGAGGGAAGTGGGGAGGACGAGGGGAACAAAACCTGGCCCAGGACAGACCAGAGTGGCACGGGGCAGGGCGGGGTTGTTACAGGGAAGAGATGTCAAATACAGAGTCTTTTTTCTTTTTAATGATGAAAGAAGACATTTCATTATTTCCCATAGATGTACTGCTGGTACATCGAGAAAACCATTATTTTTGGTATATTTTGTACATGGTTATATTGCTGAACTCTCCTATTCATTCTTTCAAAAAATTATCTTTATTGTTGAAAGTATTACAGATGTCCCCCCTTTCCCCCCATTGATCCTCTTCTCCCCACACTCTCCCCACCCCACCCCCAGGCCCTCACCACACTATTGTCTGTGTCCATGGACTATGCATATGTGCATATAAGTTCCATGTTTAATCCCTCCCACCCCAGCCTTCCCTCTGAGACTCCCTCAATCTCTCAGAGGCTTATTATGGAAAAGCAACATTATGGAGGGAAGTTATGCCCTGATTTCTTTCAAATAAAATGACAAAGCAGATTTCTTAAATAATTTACAAAGGGCAGAAATTGCTGAGCAGTGCTACTCCTCGCTGCCACCCACAGTGCCCGGTGCTGAGAACATAAATGGGTACCCGTAGGCCCCAGGTCTCAGAGCCTGGATATCTCTCCCATCCTGTTGGGGTCCAACCCCAGCAGGTCCAGGGGCTCCCCAAAGGTGTGGATGGAGTCGGCGAAGAAGGAAAGACACGGAGACAGGGTTCACTTCATCAGCATAGCGAGGTTCTCCCTCCAGGATCTCCAGCCAAGTTCTGTGTACAGGTTCTCTTGCTAGGTTCTCCAGGTTCTGTAGCCAGGTTTGGTCGCCAGGTTCTCCAGCCAAGTTCTGTAGCCAGGTTCTATCCAGGATCTTTTGCCATGTTCTCTCTCTAGGTTCTGTGTAGGATCTCCAGCCAAGTCCTGTCTCTAGGTTCTGTGTCCTGTTACATCTGTATTTATACCAGTTGATTTTAATCCTGTCAATTTCTATTGCAAAGGTTAGGGTATTTCTTATCTCCATTCCAGGGAGTAAAGATTATGTAGCTTAAGCGTGATTGTTCGTAGTTAAAGTGATTACCCGCCTGGCACTTAGTTAAGGGATTTTATTCCCTCCCTAACTTCAGGGAAAAATCCCTACCTGGGGAAACAACCTTTCTCGGAGAGGTGACCTTGGTTAAAACACATAGCGCCAAGAAGGGGAGCAAACATATTAAGAACAGTATGCCATATACGCCAGATCCCTTGAAACATATGCTGTGCAGATGTTTCTTCCCTGCAGTGACTGTGTCAAGCAGCAAGGATGGACCGGCTCCCAGCACCATCCCTTCTTTTGGGGCAGGCATGGGAGCTGTGCACCCAGGAACTGGGTCTGCGGGGAGTCACCTCCTGGGCTGTGGCAGGCGGTCTCTGCGGGGCTCAGATGTGGTCCAAGCAGGAGAGCAGAGGCCCCTGATCAGCCCCCACCTGGGCCTTTGCTTGTCAGGTCCTTGTCAGCAGTGGCCCAGGGGCACTGCCAGCTCCTGGGGGCTTCCTCCAGGAACTCAAGGGTGCGCAGGCATGGATCCCACGTGTGGGGGTGTAGGGGTCAGGTATGGCTCACTTCCTGCAAGAAGGAGCTCTCTTCTTGCCCCTCATTGTGCTTCAGCGGGGAGGGAGGAGGACACCAGAGCCTTCCCCCAGAATGAGGAGCTGGAAGGTGGTGGGTGAGGTCAGCAGCTCAGGTCTGAGCTGGTAGGAAGATAGCACGCTGCCCACTCTGCTGGGCGTCAGCTCTGTGGGTTTTTCCAGGAGTCTCAGTTCTTTAACGCGCCTCCAAATCTGCACACGCGCTCATGTAGGAGGAGGAGGAGAGGAGGAAGAGGACGCTGGGAAAGATGCTTGCGAGGAAAGATGCTCAGGAGGAGGGCATTCCCTGAAGGGCACTCCATCAGTCTCGAAGGAGAGAAACGGCCATGTCAGCGCTAGAGAAGGGGAAGCAGGAGAGACAGGCCATTGGGTGCGGCAGGCTCTGAGGGCCCTCCCAGGCTGGACTAGGCAAGACCACACCCGGCAACATGGTGGGAACTTGGCACACTCGGCATATAGTCAAAGCTAGCAGGGCCACCTAGGAGCCCGTCACGGCCATGTAGGCACAAATGGCTCCAAGTTAGGGCAGCTCCAGACCTGGGCTCCGCCCTCAGAATGGGGTCCTGAGCAGACAGACCAGGAACTCCAAGCAGCCACACAGCATTTCCCAATTCCATGGGTGGGCAGGGCATAAGGGAGCCGTGGGGAGCGTTGGAGGCCCGGCAGGTCTTCAGGAGCCTGGGGAAGTTCCAGGTGGTGGACATGTGTGGTGGCCTGAGGCCCAGAAAGCCACGAATCTCCAGGGTGCATCCTCAACTACCCCCCCAATCTAGGTCTTTTATGTCCTCTCATGTTGCAGACGAAGAGACTGAGGCTGAGAAGGGGAGGGACTGGCCAGGGTCATACAGTGGCCAGAGCCAGAACCAGAGGCCTGCCTATAAAGGGGGACCCTGCAGCCACATTGCTTGGGAGGATGGCTGCCAGCTTACCTCTCTTCAGCCGCAATGGCCTCGTCCAGCTCCTGGAGGTGCTGGATTCCTGCCCCCACGGGCTCCAGGTCACTGTCGGATTCACTGAACAGAAGGAAAGGCCACAGACACCAGGAACTAGTTGGAAACCTGTGGCAGGTGCCTCCTTCCTGCCCCCCAAACCAGCACTGCAGCCTGGGATCAGTGGGGGCTGGTCATCACCCCAGACCCTCGCTCCAGGAAGTGACATCAGAGCACCTTGGAGCAGCTGGCAGAGAACAGATGGATCAAGGCTCATGGGGTCAAGGCCAAGGGCAGGAGATCTTGCAGAAAGGTGAGCCCTGCTGTTTTCCTACTTGAGTCTCAGTCTCCAGGTGGTTTTAAAACGGGCTTATAGGCTCACTAGGAGGCTTGGGAATGTGATACAGGCAGAGCTGAGCTCCCTCCTTCCTTTTATAGATGGGGAACTAAGGCCTTGAAGACTTCCCCAGGTCCCTGGCTAGTGGGGTGCAGAGCTGGCCAGAACACGGATGTGACTCAGCTCAGGGTGCCCCTGGTTCCAGGGAGCCCCTGGAGGGGCCCTTAGTGTTTTGGGGGCCAGGCACTCTTCCACTTACCTGGGGGAGCAGAGGGGCTCTGTAGAGGAGTAGGGGCTCCGGAAGGCGGCCTCCCTCCTGGACCTCCGCAGAGGGTGGGCACGTGGGCCCGTCTGGGTGGAGCGGCGGTGACGCTCCCACCCCCAGGGGCCCAGAGTTGAGCAGGCAGGGCCGGTTCCAGAAAGCCGGGTGCTCCTTTGGCTCAGGCTGCGAGCTGGGGGGCTACCGCCCTTCTGTGTTTCTCTCTTCCTCCTCCTGGCTTTCACCTGGGTTTCCACCAGCCACTTGGTGCCACTTTGGCAGGACTCCTGGATTCTCTGATGGGTACATGGAAGTGTGAGCACAGACAAGCTAAGGGCCACCCTAGTCTCCAAGCCATACCTCCACCCCCTCCACCTACCAGCCATCCTACGCATACAAGCAGCTTTGTCTCAAGTGTGAGGGATATGGGTGATGCCACTGCAGGGACCCAGCTCAGAGCCCCAGGTATGAGTGGTCTGCAGCAGAACCACTCTGGCTCACAGAGCCTCCAGGCGCCTAAGACCAAGCCCTCTTTTGAACACAGACTGACCCGGAGATTCAAGAGCAAAGCCTGACCCCCAGGACACTGTGAGATCATTCGTCCCCCTGCTTCTGGTCTTACTCTGTTCCACCCTCCACACTGATGCACAGAGATCCCTCTCAAGGGTAGTTCTGGTCATGACACTGCACTGCTCAGTGCCCTCCCACAGCTGCTCATCACCCACAGGGCCAAGCCCTAACTCTCGGGCCTTTCACTCCGCTGGGGGACGGCTGTGAAGGCTCTTCCTCAGTGAGAGGAAACCAGAGTCGAGTCCTTAGAGCAAGACCCGTGTTACGTTAGGTAAGTTATGTGCCCTTGGGCAGGCTGCCTGGTTTCATCCCCGCTCCCTGGGCATAAAACAATCATGGGGTTCTTCTAGACAAGGACTAACATTTGGTTCAGACACCTCTCTACAAAGGGTCCCCAAAACATCTTCCTTGTCCCATATCTTCAGATTCCAAGTCAGATACTAAGGAGGGCCCCCTCCTGCCCCCAGTTCTCCCCTTGGAGGTCTATTCACTCCCATGGCCTCTGTCCTTTCTAGGTGACACCTCCATGCCTCTCCGACTCTAGGTTTGAAGACACATCCACTTGCAAGGTCCACAGGCACCTCACACCCAACATAAGGGACATCTTCGTGCCCACACATCTCATCTGACACCTCAGCCCCCCAAATCTACCTTCTGAGCAGCTCTTGAGGCTGTTCACTCCTCTGCAAGGCCAGGCTCTCAGCGCCCCCACCTGGGAGAATCTGCTTCTAACCCCCTTCTATCTAACTCACCAGCTAGCTAAAGAACAGGTGCTAGTATGCTAATTAGACCTGGTGCCCACCCTGCTGTAAATTCTTCCCACTGGTTCCCAAGACCACCCGTCTCTCTTGGGGGTGCCCAAACACCCTTGGCACACTGAGCCCCCTCCCACTGCCCCACCTTGCTCTCTCTCTTCAGTATTCCACCTCCCTCTGCTCTGGGTCTGGGCTCACACTACTTTCCCTGTCACATGCTCCTCATTCTTCCCCTTTCCTGGGTGAATTCCATGGAATCACCTCACCTGGGAAGCCTTCACTGACTAAGCTAGTTTTTGGTGTCCTCCCATCATTAGCCACTGGCTTACAATTTCCATCACAATACAACTGTATTATCTTGTAGAGTGAGGATGTTTTCTCCATGACACTGTTTTCATTCCCTCACTCAACTATTTGTTGAGCGCCTACTATGTGCCAGGAACTGTTTGGGGTGCTGGGAACACAGCAACGAACAAATCAAAGTCCTTGTCTTCATGGAGTCTATGTTCTTGGGGACTCCTTAGGGCAGCTGTTGACCTGGACCTGGTCAGCATTACCTGGGACACGGCACCCAAGGCGTTCTTAGCTGAGCGAGCTGCAGCCTGGAGGCCCTGCTGCTCTGGCTCTGGGGTTTCCAGGCGTTTCCAGGAGGGGCCCGCCCCTAGGTTGAGGCTGACTGCTCTCAGGGGCAGCCTCCTTTGGAACTGTCTGCAGAGGGAGCCCAGGGCTCCATCGGAGGCCTCCAGATGGCCAGCTGCAGGCTGCAGCTCATCGCTCTCCTCCAGCTGCTGGTGGTCGTGGAGAGACCTCCTGCGCATGGACGTGCTCACGCCGGGCCACCGAGAGGCCATCTGTCTGTTCTGTTCACCAGACCCTGGGAAGAGGTCAAAAGGCAGGTCAGCAAGGCATCCTCCATCCCATTCCCAGGCTCCACAGAGACCTGGGTACAAGGGAAGAGATGGGATGGAGGCCCATGGGGTGGGTGGATGGCTCAGGCCGGGAGCAACCGTGGGTGTGGGAGGAGAATGCTTCCTGAAGGAGAGGGTGTGGTCAGCGATGCCCGGAAGAGGGCAGAGGCTGAACAAGGCTGGTCAGCATTTCCTGCGGTCCCTTGCTGTGGCTAGAACAGCTGTTTTTTCATCCCAGCCTCAGGCGGGGAGGGAGGCAGGGTCGGGATCGGCCCTCCTTGAGCCTCAGCAAGGGGCCCAGCGCCGGATCAGCGCCTCCCACAGCCCGCCCTGATCCAGCGAGCTCCCACCCAGATCCTGGTCGCCTGGCCAGAGCCCCCGATTTCCACCCTGCCACCCCCAGATGCCCACATGCATGCCTGTCCTAACTAGACACCCCCCTCACCCCATCGCCTCTGGTCTCTTCTGAACAGAGGGCCCACTACGCCTCGGCTTACACTCACCCCAAAGCTCCCACGCCTGCGAGATGCTGAGCACAGACGCACTTCACCCACCCCGGCCAATTTGAAACTCGGCGCGGATCCGCCCCCTGCCCGTCCTCGCAGCTGATTGGCCCCGTCCCCGCCTCGCTGTCGCGCCGGGGATCCTATTGGCTCTTTGCTCTCGCGGCCGTGAGTCCGGCTCTCAGATTTGCCGGGTCGTCCCCATTCATGCCCGGGACCCCCGCGGGCTGGGCACCGCGTGAATCGGCTCCTTTGTGTCCGCAGGTCCCGCCCAGGCCCCGGGCCCGGCCCCTCCTCCAACTACCGAGGCTCGGGCTGGTCTTTCTGGGCGGGGCGGAGGCGGGCCCGGGCTCCCAGGCTCCTCTCCTGCTCCGCCTGGAGCGTCCAGGGGTTTTGTCACAAAGAGTTCCCCGGGAGGTTTGGTTTCAAACTTCCCTCCTGACCCTCTGCTGCCCCGAGACAAAGCGCTGCGCTTCTGTGTTCCCCGGACTCGCCATCCACATCCTGCCCCGAAAACCCGTCCTGGAAAGGGGACAGATGGGAGAGCACTTCCGCTCCGCCGCCGGTTAAGCACCCCTGCACCCCAGCTCACTGACCCCGTCCCTCTCTCCGGTTGAATGCCCCCCTCCCTGCCCTTAGCATCCAAACCAGCTAAAATATGGCATTTAGAAAGCACCCTCGTCCTCCCTTCCTCCCTCCCTTTACAGGGGATCTCAAAGCCGCACTGGCCACGCCACCCCTGGGGTTCCTAGCTGCCATCTTCATTGGGTCTCCCTCCCACTCCTCACCCCTGTGGCCACTCTCTTGCTGGTGGGCTCCCTGAAGCTCTGTCCTCAGCCTCATCTTCATCTCTGGGTGATCACACCCACTTTTCCGGCCTCAGTTATCAAGCCGCCCGCCCCCCCCACCCCCTCAATGGAATGGCGAGAACCATGAACACATATGGGGCACTTACTATGCACCAAGTACCTGTGTTCCAAGCACTTTATACTATGAACCCATTTGACCCTCCTTGCAGCCTGTGACTAGATGAGGAGACTCGGGTATAGAGAGAGAGGTTAGGTTGGTTCCGGATTTCCCTCAGTTAGTACGTAGCAGGGACAAGGATACAAGCTCTGCTGGTCTGGGACCAGGGTCCATGTGCCTCACCAGCACACCACACCGCCTCTTCTCAGCCTGCACCTCTCCCAGACAGGAATATCCACCACCTCCTGGATACCAACTCCTGGGCACTGCAGGCGCCTTAAACCACCACCCCAACAAACATCACCCTGTGTCTCCCAGCCCACCCTCCGTCCCCAAGTCCCCTCTCTCATGTCTTTCCAAACACCTGCTGGTGTCTGAGAGATTAAACACTGTGCTAAAAATAGGCCACAACCCTGGCCGGTGTGGCTCAGTTGGTTGGGCGTTTTTCTAGGCACTGAAAGGTTGCTGGTTTGATTCCAGGTCAGAACACATGCCCAGGTTGTAGGCTCGATTCCTGGTAGGTGGCGTGCAGGAGACAGTCAATCAATGTTCTGCTTTCGTATCGATGTTTCTCCCTCTCTTCCTCTCCCTTCCTGCCGGAAGCCGGTCTATCCTTGCTGCTTGACACAGTCGCTGCAGGAAAGAAACATCTGCACAGCATATGTTTCAAGGGACCTGGCATATATAGCATATTGTTCTTAATATGTTTGCTCTCCTTAGCGCCATGTGTTTTAACCAAGGTCACCTCTCCGAGAAAGGTTGTTTCCCCGGGTGGGGATTTTTCCCTGAGGTGAGGGAGGGGATACAACCCCTTAACTAAGTGCCAGGCAGGTAGTTAATCACTTTAACTACAAACAATCATGCTTAAGCTACATAATCTTTACTCCCTGGAATGGAGATAAGAAACGCCCTAACCTTTGCAATAGAAATTGATAGGATTAAAATCGACTGGTATAAATACAGATATAACAAGACAATAAACATCAGATCCTAACCAGAACTTCACTGGAGATCCCGACCAGAACTTTGGCTGGAGATCCTGGCTAGAGGTCCTGACTAGGCTGCTGATCAACTGAAGGCTGTCTCCGTGTGGTGTCATTCCTTCTTTGCCGACTCCATCCACACCTTTGGGGACCCTTGGACCTTCTGGGGTTGGACCTCAACACCTTCCTCTCTCTAAAAATCAATTTAAAAAAAGTAAGAAAAACCCAAAACTATAGTAATAAAAGCGTAACATGCTGATCAGACCAAACGTCCTTCCGGACATCCTTCCAGATGATCTTCCGGATGAAGCCAGGGCTGCAAGGGAAGCCCGGGTGCTGGGTGCCTGCTGGTGGCCAGAGGGAAGCCTGGGTCCCGGGTGCTGGAGGGAAGCTTGGACCCTGGGTGCCAGAGGGAAGCGGGTGCTGGCAGCTGGGGGAAGGAAGGCCTATTCTTGCACGAATTTCATGTATTGGGCCTTAAGTCTATACTAATAAAAGGTAATATGCTAAATAGACTGGATCGACCAGACATCTTCTGGACATCCGACTTCCTTCTGGACAAAGCCACAGTGGTGGGGGCCAAGGCAGAGGCGGTTAGGGGCAATCAGGCTGACAGGGGAGCAAGCAGTTAGGGGCAATCAGGCCGGTGGGAGAGCAAGCAGTTAGGGGGCGATCAGGCTGGCAGGGGAGGGCAGTTGAGAGTGATCGGATCGGCAGGCAGGCGAGCAGTTAGGAGCCAGCAGTCCTGGATTGTGAGAGAGATGTCTGGCAGTCAGCCATCCCCCGAGGGGTCCCAGATTGGAGAGGGTGCAGGCCAGGCTGAGGGACTCCCCCCTATCCCCTGTGCATGAATTTCATGCACTAGGCCTCTAGTATATATATAAAGAGCCACGAAGTCAATGAAACAGATGCATCCTTACCTTAATGGAGCTCAAATCTAGTGTTTGGGGTGTGACAGACATTAATGAATCAATTTATCAACAATCAATTAATCAAACAAAATTATGACAAAATATGTCAATTAAAGCTAAGACCCAGAGAATGAGTCAACCAAGCAAAGAATGTGTGTGTTTGAGTGTGTGTGTGTCTTCTTGCCCAGGGAATATCATGTTCAAGGGGACCATGTAGCTCACACACACACATGCAACTGAAACAAACTTCTCCTGAAACAATACTTGACTTTGTGTGCTATCCTTTGATATTTTACCTATTTTGTTGTTGAAAAGGCTGGTGACAGCTCACCACAGTGATTTTACAATGGTCACTGCTCCTGTTCGCCCGTTCACCTTGTTCCCTGGTTGAGTTGTTCCCAGCCTCAGAAGTGTTTGTTCCCAGGCCTGCTTATGCCACTCGTATTTGTCATTGTAATCAGGGAGTTTAATTCATGTCCTTTATCAATGAAACACAGGGGAGAAAAGCAAGTGTTGATATTTTTAGGAAAACTGAGCTGAAAGTGTGAGAAAGACTAGTGAGAGGGAAACCCTTGGACACAAGGATCTCAAATGGGGTCCCCTTGCTACAATTGCCTGTCAGTAGTGGCCGCAATGCCTGGCACTTCATGTTCATCGACACAACAGCTTATATCTGTCCAGCCCCTAGCATGTGTGTGTCAAGTGCATTTCTTTATTCTGCCTTAATCCTCCTGGCAACTCTATGTGGTAGATATGATTTGTATTCCCAATTACAGATGACAACACGGAGATTCAGTATCTTGCTCAGGGCGGAACAGAGTCGGAGCTGAAACTTGAAGCACGGGTGTCCTACTCCGACCTCTGAATTCCTAGCCTGTGGTTCCATGGTCTCACTGAGCCTCAGGAGGGAATGAGTGAAGGCCCTCCCTGCCTGGGTGTTTCACCCTTTCCCCAGGACCACAACTGGCAGGCTAGGTGAAGGAAGAGCAGTTTCCATGGCAATGAGAAAGGGAGGAAGCAACATTTGCTTCTGAATGAGAAGGCTCTCTCCCTCTGCCTTTGCGAGAAGGCGGTGGAGCCAGGGGCAGGGTGCGGGGTGGAGGATGTGCTGAGGTGAGCAGGCCCCCGGTGGAGGTGGAGGGGTGGGGGTGGGGGGTGCAGGGCTCCTGCTCCTCCCGGTAAAGAGGAAAATCAATCAGTTGTCTCAGGCTGAGGCTTTCTGTGGTCCAGCCCCAACCCCTGCCCTGCCCTGCCCTGGGGGCTTCCTGTCCAACAGCAAAGCTTCCCCAGTTTCCTTGTCCTCGGGGGCTGTCAGTCTGAGGGAAGCAGCAGACATTAAACTGTGCAAAATCCCATGGGTGGGAAGTGCAAGGGGCGGCGAGGGGAGGGAAAGGGGCAGGACCCACATCTGAGCTGGGGTCAGAGCAGGCTGCCCTTGGCATATGTAGGCTGCTGTAGCTAAGGAGTTAGGGGACAACGCGAGGGGGTGAGCGGATGCTGGGAGCCGGAGACTGCCAGGACCCAGAGCCAGAGAGGCTGAGCGAGAGGGAGGGCAGGGGCCTGGGTGGTAAGAGCCAGGAGCGCAGGGCTCCTTCGCAGGAAGGAGCTTAGGATTTGTCCAGAGGCAGTGGGGAGCCTTATTGAAGAGGGCAGTGGGGTTATTGGAGTTGCATTTTAAGGAAGGCCATTAGAAGGTTAGTTTGGGGGTCACGGGGTGGCTGGGGGGTCTGTCTGGAGGCTGAGGCCTGAGCACCTCATTCTTCTCAGCAGTGAAACCGAAACCACTGGCATCAGTTGTAACACCCCCTTCCCTCAGGCTGGTCCCCCCACCTCCCACCCCTGCCACCCAGGGGCCCAATCTATCAGTCTACCTCCTCTCAGCAACTCTGTAACCCCAGTGTGTACCCTTTGACCCTTCTACACAGGGAAGCCATTGAAACAGTGGGAGAAGTTTAAGTGTGAGGCATGATTAGAGCCTTTCCTACCCATGTGAATTATATCACGAACAGAAACATGCTTAAACCATGAGGCTCAGTATGATGAATACTGAGAAAGCAAACCCTCATGTAACTGTCACCCAGGACATCGCCAGGACCCCACCCCTGCTGCGTGTCCTCCCTCCCTCCCTGGACTGTATGGTGATCACTTTTATTTCCTTTGCAGTTTTTCATCTAAGAGTTCATCTTACCTCCGATGCTCTAGGTTGCTGTGTGGCCAAGAAAGGATGGGACAGAAGAGGAGGATCTCTGCCCCCCACCCTGACTCCCTACCCCAAGAGAGGACCGGAGCGGGGGTCTGAGCACTAGGGGGTGGGGGGGGTAGTCTTGGAGGGGTCTGACTTGCTGCCTCAGTCTGGGCTCCTGGGCCCAGACCAGTTGGCCCAGGCTGGGCTTCCTCTACGCCAGCCGCTATGGGAGACTTTCAGGGGTGCTGGGTTTCGGGGTTCCATTCACTGCTCAAGGGAGGCCTCTCAACTTCTAGGAGAGGGAGGCAGGAAAGAGTGATTTTCCCGTTTCAGTTGGGAAAATGAAGTTGGGGATAGGAGACACCTAAAGCCACAAGGTCAGCCCTTCGCATGCAGCTCTGCCTGGCTCACCCGCACTCCCATCTCTCCCTTGGCAGGGTTCTTCCCATCTCTAGGAAAGAAGTCAGTCGGGGTCCAGCAGAGAAAGGTTTTGTGATGCAAGAAACAATCCTCATCACCCTCAGGACCTTGGAAAGACCAGGTAAAAAAATTTGAATCTGCCACACGGTGGCGCCAGACACCAACTCTTTACATGATTTTTCACTTGAGAGCAGAAAGGGGATCCCTGATACTCCGAATAAGTCCTGCGGATTCCCCGCCCCCCCCCCCCCCCCCCGAAAAGGAGGGGAGAGCTCCGCTGCCCCCAGCCAGACATTGCAGGAGAGGCTGGAATGGGGCTGGGGAGGGCTCCCCAAATTTATCCAAGCTGCCCGGCTTCTCATACCCTGTTTCAGTGTTCTCCCAAACTAGAAACCTGCCAATCCTCTCCCTCCACAATGTCGCGTCCTGTCCTCTTGTGGGTGGATAGAGTTTGGGGAGAAGAGGAGGGAGAAATAGAAAAGAGGGAAAGCAGGGACCACCCAGTCCACAGGGCCCGGCCTGGGGTTCAAAGAGACTAAGACCCTGAGACCAGGGCCACCGCCAGGGACAGGCAGGGCGAGGGGCTTTGCGTCAGTCTCTCCTTTCCTCCTGTGGCCCGAGTCCTCACTACTGCTCACTCCCTCAATGCTGTCTTCCTTAAGAAGGCTGCAGCCAACTTCCTCTCTTCTTGACAAAACCAAAGCTGATGCAATAATGACAGGCCGGGGCCCCCATCCCCGAGAGGAGTGGATGGATGGGGCAGAAGGCTGTGTTGCCAGGGAGTGGCCCTGAGGGAGGAGCAGTCTGGAGCCAGCATGGGGCACCACCCTGCCTCACTCCTCTAATTCGCACCCCTCCCCTCCCCCGCAGGGCAAATCCCCAGGATTTAGCCAGAGCACCTTCCCTTGGTGAGATTATATCAGCTCCGGCTGGACAGCTCCCACAGCCATGGATGCCGCTCTGCTCCTGAACGTGGAAGGGATCAAGAAGACCATTCTGCACGGGGGCCTAGGGGAGCTCCCAAACTTCATCACCGGAACTCGAGTGAGTGGGGCCCCCTCCCCCCTTCCCTGGCCATGGCAGCCTCTGCAGCCCGCTGGCCACAGAGCACTGCAGACAGGTCTTAGCTTTGCCAAAAATGGCCGGCAGGCCCTTCCTGGGATTGTGAGCCCCGAGGCATCTGAACGGGTGTCTATTCACTGGGCATTTTGGTACTTTGCAAATTAAACGACAGCATGGGATGGGGGACGGGCTTTGGGAGTTTTCCGGAGCCCCAGATGTTGAGTGAGAAGGTGAGAAGGAGGGGCTCTCCGGGATCGTGGTGTTTGGCCACAAGACTCTGGTGGCTTCCCTGGGTGATGGGCTGTGTCTAGGGCCTCAGACCTAGGGCTGATTTAAGGAAAGACATCCTGACCCACATAGCTGTCAAGAGTGGGACGAGGATCATTTATGGGGGAGGGGGTTCCTCATCCCTGGGGGAGTGCAGGCGGGTGGGGGTGCTCTGGGGGTCTGAGGCATCTGACCGGAGCTGGGGAGCGGACCCTGAGGCCAGCCCTGAGAGTCGGTGACAGAGGGGTGGCTCCTGCTGGGCCTCGGGAGGTGTGTCTAGACCAGGGCCCACTCTCTCGGGGACCAGGTGACCTTCCATTTCCGCACCATGAAATGCGACGAGGAGCGGACGGTGATCGACGACAGCAAGCAGGCAGGGCAGCCCATGCACCTGATCATCGGGAACATGTTCAAGCTGGAGGTCTGGGAGCTCCTGCTGACGTCCATGCGGGTCCGCGAGGTGGCTGAGTTCTGGTGTGACACCATCGTAAGTAGGCTAGGCCGGCCCAGACCCTGGGCTGATTTCTCCGCGGCCCACACACCCACCCACTCTGTGTGTTTCAGGGCTGCTGTGTTTCAGGAAGGGGGGCCTAAAACAACACTCCCTGCCACTGTAAAGACGAAGATGGGTTAAGAATAAGCCCCTGAAGTGACGGTGTCGAGGCTGGCTGGTGGGAGTGGGTGTTAGGAATAAAGCAGGCAAAGTCCCTGGCCTTCAAGGAACTTGACTTCTGGAGGAGGAGCAGACACCTAAGCATTCACAGGGCAGGGCAGCCAGTGCCATGGCGTAACGCAGCCGGGGCAGCGTGCTTCAGGGCCACAGGAGAGGGGCAGCTGACTGCCTTGGGGTTTTAGGGGAACTTCTTCAAGAAGGTGCCATTGAGCTGGGTCTTGAAGGATGAGTAGGAGTTCGCCAGGTCTAGAAGTGGGACAAGAGGCAGCACCCGGCCAGGAAGGATGAAAGGCTTGGCAGGTTTCATTTGGGTGGCCCCTCACTTCATCATTCAGTTTTGGAAAGACTAAGCCATCAGTGGGGCAGGCATGTCTATTTGACAAAGACCTTACGAGGCCTGTTTTCCCCCAGCAGTTGCTGCTTGTCAGCCCCTGCAGAGCCCTTGGCTTGGACAGTCTCTCCAGGCCAGGGGCCTCCCTCCCTCCCTCCTCTAAACCAGAGGGGCTCTTGGAGCTTCTGCCCTGAAATACATCCCTCCTTGTTCTTTCCTGGCCACCCCCCCCCCCCCCTCCTTACGGAGGGTGCTGGCATCTGGGAATTTTTGCTGGTGCCGTCTTATGAGGCCAGGGGCTGCAAACTAAAGTCCCACTGGGAGCCAGGAGCTTGCTGACTGGAGGTCGCCTGCTCCCAGCTCCCACTGGGCAGGCGAAGTGGATAGTCTGAGTTTTTGAGACAAGCGTGTACACTCTCTCAGTATTTAAATGTTGGCAACTAATCTACAAAAGTCCTCACCAAAGGAGGGTGAAGCAGCCCAGTGTGGGAGCTGAGTGAGGCCTGGGGCTGACTGCCAGGGTGGATAGAGTCCCTCAGGCAGAAGCAGGCTGTCCTAGAGCCCAGAGGGGGGCAGCATGTGGGGAATCCCTGCTGCCACGGGCACAGCCCATGGGCTGAGTGAGTCTCCTGGGACTCTGGCTGCCCTGCTGGCTGCAGGCTGCGGGGGGGGGGGGGGGGGGGGGGGTGCGGGGCGGGAGCGGGGGCGGGGGGTGGGCACAGAGCCAGGATCTTCTCCCTCCTTTCTCCCTCTGAGGTGCTGCCCGGGTGGGGGTGGGATTCTGGAGTTGTGCCCCTTCTCTGGCCTTTAACTTCCTTTCTGAGACTTTATGCCACTCCCGGTGGCATCCCACAGCCACTGTGCTGACCAGGCCCTGGCAGTGCCCGGGAAGCAGGTGTCCAGAGGGACAAGGCCTTTGAGGGCCTGTGAGTCGGGGCCCGGAGCACCTC
This sequence comes from Myotis yumanensis, assembly GCF_028538775.1. Lineage (NCBI taxonomy): Eukaryota > Metazoa > Chordata > Mammalia > Chiroptera > Vespertilionidae > Myotis > Myotis yumanensis. The sequence goes on along the minus strand of NW_027223767.1, from coordinate 15,676,742 downwards.
TTCCCTGTAGGAAGCTGATCCTGGCCCCCCCCCCCCCCCCCCCCCCATGCTCCCGCCACAGTCCAGCCCTAATCCCAAAGGCTTACACGCCATCTGGTCACCTCTCTCACAGAGAAGCCCAGGGCGTTCGGGCTGACCCCAGCTGGCGGGGGCAGGGAGGGGTGACCTTCATCCTCATGCTGGTGACTTCCCAATAGTGTGGAGCTGCCATGAGGAGCTTGACAGGGGCCTTGTCAGGACCCAGCCCGAGGAGCTGGGCTCTCAGAGACCATCCTGTGGGGCTTTCCAGTGCCTGGGGTGGGGTGGGGGGGCAGCTGAGGCCAAGGGGCTGGCTTTCCCAGGCTTGTTCTGTCTCAGGGGTGGCAACCCCAGCTCCCCGGGCTGGCCGAGGCTGTGCTGAGCTGGACCTACATCCGCATTATCTCACTGAACCCCTGCAACAGCCCCACTACTGGACACGCGCCACCTGGGGGGCCTGGGGCTCGGCAGGCACCCTGGGCTCACTGCTCACCAGAGCTCGGCCAGGACACCAACCTGGCCCTCAGGGACCCAGAGCCCTCACTGCTCTCCTCACTCCCCTCCCGCGAGCCCCAGGCTTGGTGGGCTCAGGGCCTCCCTGGGAGAGGAAGTCATTAGCCTGACCACCAGGGCCGCCAGAGGCAGCGCGGCTTCGTGGCTCCTGCGTGGCCTCTGGAGCTGGGCTTGGGTCCCGGCTCGGACACTTCCTAGCTGTGTGACCGTAAGCAAGTCACTTAGTCTTTCTGGGCTCCAGTGTCCTCATGTGTAAAAGGGGTACAGTGGTGCCTCCTTTGCTGAGTCATTTTAAGGACGGAAGGAGCAAACAGATGGAGTGCTTTGCCCGCAGTTACTGTAGCCGTTAGTGGGGCGGGGGGGGGGGGGGGGGGTGGTTAGGGCAGGTGGAGGAGGGCCATGGGATACCGAGGGCTGGGGGGCTGGGAGTGGGCTGCTTGAGGCCCGGCTAGCTCTGAGCAGACAGCCCCGATGCCATCCGCCCGTCTCTCCCCCAGCACACGGGCGTCTACCCCATCCTGTCCCGGAGCTTGCGGCAGATGGCGGAGGGCAAGGACCCCACCGAGTGGCACGTGCACACGTGCGGGCTGGCCAACATGTTCGCCTACCACACGCTGGGCTACGAGGACCTGGACGAGCTGCAGAAGGAGCCGCAGCCTCTGCTCTTCGTGATCGAGCTGCTGCAGGTGGGGCTGTGTGTGGGGGTGTGTGGAGGGCTGGCCCAGCATCAGAGAGCGACGGGGTCGTGGGCATCCTGGGAGCCCCACCCCACCGGCCACTGGCCCTCACCCGGAAAGGGCTCATAAACCGCAGGAGAATTTGGTCACGCTCCCCCTCCCCCAAAAGGGTACTTTGCCTTTCCCAGGGAGAAGCCCGTTTGGCACCAATTTTTAAAAATGTCATCTGTTTTCATGCGGAGACATTTTTCTTCTATTGGTTCTCAACTTCCGGTTTTGTCTTCAAAAGTTTGGATTCTATCCTCACCCCTGTCCCTGAGGGTTGCGGGTTCAGACCGGACTCTCCCGAGTGACTGACAGCCCAGGTGATGGAGGTGGGAGCGGGCCAAGCCCGGCAGGACTTGGCTTATGGCCAAAGCAGAGCCTCAGCCCAGGGACACGCGTGAATACAAATGAGACCCGCGTCCCACGGGGCCGGTGTGAACAGTGGCGCGGCGTGCACACTGCCGCGGGCAGGGCAGCGCTTCCGAGGTGCTCAGCACAGACATTGCGCGGCTGGACCTTTATAACCACAGCTCCCAGCAGATGGCGATGCCGCGTCTTGTTCTAATGGCAGGAGTGTTATGGCAGCTTCTGGACGTTGGAAGTAAAGTTGTTGACCAACAGGTGCCTGTGCCTGATTGGCACGGAAGGGCCGGTGAGGGTGGGCCCCTGGGCCATGGCTTCCTTCCAGGGCACCTCCCTGTAGGAAGTGCAGAGCTGACTTCAGCGGGTGCTGGGTCCCTACCTGCCAGGGCGCAGGCCCCTGCCCCTCCCTCCCCCCCCTCCCTGGCTCACCTGCACCTCCCCGGCCAGGTGGAGGCCCCGAGCGAGTACCAGAGGGAGACCTGGAACCTGAGCAACACGGAGAGGATGCAGGCGGTGCCCATCCTTCATGGGGAAGGAAACCGGCTCTTCAAGCTGGGCCGCTACGAGGAGGCCTCCGCCAAGTACCAGGAAGCCATCGTCTGCCTGAGGAACCTGCAGACCAAGGTGGGGGCTGCCCGCCCTGCCATCAGGGTGGGGGCCGGGGGAGCAGCCCTGTCCGGGCCAAGGCCATGGGAGGGGATGTCACGCTGCAACCTCAGCTCACGGTAGCCCCTTCTCCACGGGCAGGAGAAGCCCTGGGAGGCGCAGTGGCTGAAGCTGGAGAAGATGATCAACACCCTCACCCTCAACTACTGCCAGTGCCTGCTGAAGAGGGCGGAGTACTACGAGGTGCTGGAGCACACCAGCGACATCCTGAGGCACCACCCAGGTGGGCGCCGGCGGGGCGGGGCCGGGCCGGCCCAGGGCTGAGACCTCCGCGCCCTCTTCAGTCGCCATCCAGGCGCCTATACTTGCGGCCACCCAGCCGTTCCCGCCTGCACGCCTGTCGCAGGGGATGGATGAGCAGAGCTCATTGCACAGGCGTCTCACTGGAATGTGCACCAGGACAGACACACAAGCGCTCCCAGGCCTGTGATGGTGTGGAGGGTAGACAGGCTTTTTAGGAAGGGGCCCTCGATGGAGAGCACACTGGGAGGTGAACGCAGTGCTGGACGCACAGGCATGTCAGCACCACAGTGCGCATGTGACGACGGTGTCTGAACTCGTAGGAGCAGCATCAGACACTTACTGTGCGCCCGGCACTCGGTCCTCTGCACTCGGCATGCCATTCATCGGTGTCATAGCCGAACGGGACAGGTGCAGGGGTCGGGCCGGAAGCGTGCACAATTTGGGGAGCCTCTATAACAGCAGTTCTCAACCTGTGGGTCGAGACCCCTTTGGGGGTCGAACAACCCTTTCACAGGGGTTGCCTAAGACCATCGGAAAACACATATATAATTACGTATTGTTTTTGGGATGAATCACTATGCTTTAATTATGTTCAATTTGTCACAATGAAAATACATCCTGCATATCAGATATTTACGTGACGATTCATAACAGTAGCAAAATGACAGTTATGAAGTAGCAACGAAAATAATTTTATGGTTGGGGGTCACCACAACATGAGGAACTGTATTAAAGGGTCGTGGCACTAGGAAGGTTGAGAACCACTGCTCTATAAGAAAAAATGATAGAAATTCATGAGTATAACATTAGTTATGAGGCCTTGGAAGGGTCTGCACAAAGGTGGGGAGTCGTCATCACCCCCATTTTACAGTCGAGGACATGGGCTCCGGTACAGAGACGTTAAGGATCTGGTCAAGTTTAAGGGGTTTGTAAGCTGGTAAGGACCCATGGGTGGGGCTGCCCCTGGGCCCGGGTGGCAGGTCCGGTTCTATCATCCCTGCAGGCATCGTGAAGGCCTACTATGTGCGGGCCCGGGCTCACGCAGAGGTGTGGAATGAGGCAGAGGCCAAGGCAGACCTGGAGAAGGTGCTGGAGCTGGAGCCGGCCATGCGGAAGGCGGTGCACAGGGAGCTGAGGCTGCTGGAGAGCCGCCTGGAGGAGAAGCGGGAGGAGGAGCGGCTGCGCTGCCAGCACATGCTGGGCTAGGGCAGGGCGCCTCCTGGGGGGGGGGGGCTCCCATCCTGCCTCCCACCAGGGCACCCCCCACCGCGCTGACCCCCCTGTGCCCACCGGACAGCCCGGCCGTGGGCAGCCAGCAGATGGCCTGGCCATTTCTGGTTCAGTTGGCCAATGTTTTCGTGTCACATGTTACAGTTTAAAATTAAATTTTAAAATCAATTTAATACCTACCCCTGGCAAAAATAAAAGCCCAAAGCGTTTATGAATGAGAGTGAAGTTCTTATTTCTAAGCCCAGAGCCAGCGGTTTCGCCCTGGACTTCACTCTTTTTGCTCGTTTTCTCTATCTCCAAATAACGTGCACGTCACACTTTCTCCACGCCTGGATTCAGTGCTTTGACGCTTTCTCAGCCCTTCCTTCCGCTTCTCCCCGTTTTGGATAGTGATATTTTCGGTTCTTTGCATGGTTACTTTTGTAATTTCATCCGCTCCCTCCAGAACTCTCTATCGAAGCCCATTGACTCTCTTCCGTGAAAGGGTGGGCAAAAGTGTGTTTACAGTCCTTCCTATGGCAACAATACAAACACATAATACAATAATCAATCAATAACAAGACAAGAATAAGCTGTGCTTCTCGTACTCACAACTGTAAACCTACTTTCGCCCACCCCTGTACAGGTGGAGGGCGCAGCCCCTGGGACCCCTTGCCCACCGCCCACGTCCCCCACCGAGCAGTCGGATGGGCCTTGGCGTTTCCATCCTCCCGGCTGTCAGCACCTGTGCTCGGCCTGTGACCAGACCTCAACCTTCCGTGCTGCGTCCAAAGGTTGACCCTCAGCTTTGAAAATCGATAAACGGCATCTCCATGGAAGGGCCAGCCAGGCCGTTTCCCGCAGGGCCCGCTGGCACCGTGACTGCATTTGTTTTCCTGTGGGTCGGAGTCCGTGACCCCTGGCACAGGTGGAAGGTATTCTGGCATCACATGTAGCAGCAGATATTGGAACCGGGGAGTGTTTTGATTTTTCTCTTCTCCCGGCTTTTGCAGGACGAGGGCATTTGAGGGTTAAGCCCTCCCACCAGGGAGGAGAGAGGGTTAATCTTGGGTTGATTCAGGCTCAGGGTCTAATGGGGTTTCCGGGTGTATTGAGAGAGAAGCCCGGGCGGCTCTAGAGGCGGTCACGGGAAGGGGACAGAAGCAGGAAGAGCAGTGTCCTGGGGCCTTTGCTCGGAGTGGCCAGCAGGGAGCGGCAGAGGACTGTCCCCTGCTCCTAACTGCCCTGGGAGAGAGGCCTCAGGGGTGTCTGAGCCACCAGAGGCTCAACCAGGGCTGGGAAGGGGAGAAAGAGGCTGGCAAGGGGCATCCTCTGAGCACCAGGAGCTATGGCCTGCAGACTTCCGGGCCTCCATTGTCCTGCCCACTTTCTACATGCAGTAGTCCCGCTGGCCACCCCTTTTCTGGGGACAGCGGGGATCTCACGTTATCTGTGGTCCCCCAGCCGGCTTGATGCCTGAAGGTGTCCCCGGGCCCTGCTTGGTCCTGCCCAACGCACCCTGTGGGCAAGCCTCTGCTCCCGATGCCCTGGGGCATTTGTGAGCCCAAGCCAACGAGGGGCATGTTTCAAAGCCTCCTCAGGTGTAGTGTCACCTGTGTGGTCATTAGGGACATTTCTATGGGGAAAGCCCTAGGAATTCCTTCTTGCACGCCACCCAGTGGGTTGACATCAGGCCACATTTGGGTTCATGACTTTCCCGGTAGCTTCCCCCAGCCTTGCCTGGCCCAGCGCTTCTATCGCCCGTCTGTCTGTATGGTGGACACGGAGAAACCCGGCCTCTGACACGCCTCCGGTGTACGCAGCCTCTAACCACAGTGGCTCTGCACTTCCCGGGGGCAGCCCTCACGCAGCCTGGTCAGCAGACCTCTCGCTGGTCATTTCTGCCTTGTTCAGCACGCTTCTTACTTATTAGTGAGCTTCTCTTGTGTAAATTCGTGAGAGAGAGAGAGAGAGAGAGAGAGGACAGGGACACCTCATATTGCTACCATTACCCAAAGGCAGAGAACAGGACAAGAGCACCACTTTTCAGAAGCCATGACATTTTGCTGGAGGATAAGTCCCACGGGTCATAATAAATGCATAATAAATGCGAGAAGTCCTCAAAAGGTTGGATGGACTCTTTCAGCAGGGCTGAAAATCTGCATATTATTACCTGCTGCTGGCCAAACAGCTGAATGGCTGAAAGCAATTCCCCCAACCAGATAATCCTTACTGTTTACCAAACCTTACCTTTGATATGTATATCTGCTTTGCTAGAGGGCAAAATGTGTGAATAAAAAGCCCTGGGTTGAGATCCAGGATTCAGGGAATTTAGTCACTAGAACTAAGTTTCTGGCTGGCTTTCCCCAAAATGCCTTCCAAATTCATATTTCTTCTCTAGTTTCTTCATTCATTTATGCACAGCCCCTTTTCCATTTACCCTAGATCAGTGGTTGGCAAACTGCGGCTCGTGAGCCACATGTGGCTCTTTGGCCCCTTGAGTGTGGCTGTTCCACAAAATACTGACTTCTGCGCATGGGCCATGAAGTTTCAGTCGCACTGTACGTGCACGTCTGCACGTGGTAAATTGTGGAAGAGCCACACTCAAGGGGCCAAAGAGCCGCATGTGGCTCTCGAGTCGCAGTTTGCCAACCACGGCCCTAGTAGATGCGGGAAGATCCCAGCAACATTTAATTCCCCACTTCTCCCCACTTCACCCCATTCTCCTAGCGCAGGGAGGCGGATGCAGGAGTCGGGGGAGCTGACCAGGGCCCACAGCAGGCAGCCTCCCACCAGGCCGCTGCACTGGCTTCCTGTGGGCTCCGGCAGCAGCCTCCAGGAGGGCCTGGCTGGCCAGGTCTGGGCAGGTGGCTGCAGGAGGTTGCAGGGGCATCCCCTGAGCTCCTTTTCAACCACTTCCAAGAGATCTGGCTGGGAGCCTTTGTTTCTTGAGGGCCTAGCAGCGGGCAGCAGAGACTAGGCAGGCTGTGGTTCCTGGGCCGGGAGCTGGGGGCCCGTGGGACTTTCCAGAAAGGGCTTTGGGCTCTGGACCGTGGTGACTTTCCATGAGCCCTGACCACCCCCACTCCCATAGGGTCGGCCTGGCTGGGGACAGGAGAGGAGGTGGTTAGAACCATGGAATCAGAACGCCAGTAGTCTAGGGCCTGTGTCCCATCCCTCATACAGGTGGGAGAACTGAGGATCAGAGAAGGTTAGTAACTCCCCTAGATCCTACCTGAAAGCTGGGGTAGACCCAGGATGAGCATCCAGATTTCCAGGCTTCTGGGCTGGGCACTCTGTCCTACACTGTGCTGCCTCCCTTCCCAGACAGTCCGTACATGGGCATACGTATCACACACACACACACACACACACACACACACACACACACGCACAGGAGAAAAAAACTAGGGAGCAACTCAGAGCATGTCCATAGCCTTTGTTTGAGTATTGTCACCGGTTAAGAAGGCATTTGCTCCCAGGCATGAGCCATCCTTCTGGCCTCTGTGGGGCTGGGGCTTACAGGGACCTCAAGATCAGAGAGGGGGCTGGGTGGCCAGAGGGATCCCCCTGGGAACTGTGCAGGTCTTAGAAAATCACCACAAGCTTAATGGCTTAACACAGCGCAGACTCATCCTCTTACAGCTCACTGGGGTCAGCAGGGCTGTGTCCTTCCTGGAGGCTCCCAGGACAAGCAGCTTCCTTACCTGAAAGGGCGAGGGCTATGCCCTCCATCTTGCCCGTATCCTCCATGTTGGGGCAGCAGCCATGTGCTACCTTCTTCCCGGAAGCCCAGGCCTCTGCTGGCCACGCCCGGGACTTTAAACTAACCAATGACAATCAAGGGACGTGCGCCATTGAGATGACCACATCCTGTGTAACAAGACCCGACTTGCGCGGGTAGGGCCCATGGTCAGCTCCCCTCCCCTCACTCCACCCCCTATTAAAACCCTGTTTTTCTCAGGCGGTCTCACTCTGCTTCCGGTCGCTGCGTTGGCCTGGAGCGGGAGTCAGGCTAGCTAGCTCAATAAAAGGACCTTCTGCTTTTGCATCGAACTGGCTGGCTCCTAGTGTGGTCTTTTGGGGATCTTGAGATCTGGGCATAACATTACCTTTTCCAGCATCGCGAGGCCACCAGCATGCCTCGGCTGGTGGCCCCTTCTCCACCTTCAAAGCCAGCAGCACCGCATCTTCCAGAGTCTCCTGTCTTCACATCCCCTCTGAGAGCCTGAGAGCCTCCTCCTCCCTGTCATAAACAGCCTTCGATGACACGGGCCCCAGGCTAATCCGGATCACACCCCATCTCAGACCCTTCACGTAATCACATGTGCAAAGTCCCTGTTGCCATGAAGTAACCTATTCCCAGGCTCCGGAGATCAGGATGGGGCACCTGGGGGCCATTATAGAGCCTACACAGCCAGATAGTCCCCCTTTGTCCCCAGATCTGTCTGAGCGGCTCTGTCCCAAGAGGTGCCACATGTGATGCCCAGGCTCCCTGGCCCCCCGGCTCCAGTTGGGTTTGGCACCAGGAGGCACAGGGGGAGATCTGCAGGGGGGTGGGGGGGGGAGGAGGCTGGGCTGAGGTTCTGCAGCGGCTGTGCTGAGCGACCTGTGTCACGCTGGTGTTGGGCAGGTTACATCCCTCACTGTCCCCGGAGCAGCAGTGCCTCCTCGGGCCCCTCAGTCTCCACCCAGCGAGTCCCCGAGTGCCCCCTATTCCTTGCTGGACCCCAGTCACACCTGCACCTCGATCAGCTCTCCACGGCCACCCCTCCGAGAGGGTATCAGCTCTCCTCCAGGCTGGAGGTCTCCCCCAGGCTGGAGGGAGGGAAGGAAAGCGGAGAGAGGCTGAGGGACATGGGCATGGGCAGGGTGTGAATTCGGGCCCAGATGCCACAAACGGGGACTGGAACCAGCACTTTCCTGCCCCTCTGGGGCACGGCCTCAGTTCCAGGCTGTGGGAGGGGCTCACCCTGAGTGACTCTAAGGGTTTGGTGTGCATCCGGAGGTTGCCGCCATGGCAAACACCTGCTCCTCCACGAGAAATGGCCAGGCAGCCTCAGTCAGGTGCACGTAGCCAGCCTTCCACAGTGCGGACTCTGCAGGAGGCACCCCCTGTTCAGTGCTTCCCGCCCACTTCATGATGGGCAGTGTGATTGCCACCTGGCAGAGGGCCAGCTGGGGGTGGGGTGGGGGAGGCGGAAAGGCCTGGGTCACCCCGCTCTGAGTGGCCAAGCCCAGGACTGACACACATGGCTTGGATCCATGTTCACCCGGGCGTCTACTGCTCAGTAAGCGGCAGCCGTGGGGATGAGCCAAACGATAGAGGGCATCGCTGGCTCACTTCCTGCAGGGCCGTCACCCCGATGGCGTCCTGGCAGGAGGGGGTGGTGGAAAGGGCTGGCTGTGGCGGCCACCTGGGCCTTCCCGGGCCCCTCCTCTCCCCCGAGGGATAGCCCCTCTGCGGAAGGCGCGGGACACTGGCCTCATCATGGCAAGTGCCGGGGGATGACAAGCCGCAGTCCAGGTTCGGGTCCTCTCGCTGCGACATCTGGACGCTTGGTTTTCCCTCTTCCTCCCTGGGCTTGTCAAGTTTCTTACCTGAGACCAGCCTTGAACTTCACCTTGATTGAGTGGTCTACGAGGGAGGGGCCATCCTGACCCCCTCGGAGCACCTGCTTTCAGGAGGGCGGCTCCCTGCTCAGCCTCTCCCCCTCTTGCCCTGCTCTCCACCCCTGAATGGAGAGGCTAGGCTGAGCCCCTTTCTTATCTATGGCCGTTCCCAGCGTGCAGCGTTCCCGGCTTCATTATGATTGCTCATTGCTTCCGCCGTTCTCATTAGTGCGAGAGAGGAAAGAGTATTTGCCACCAGTCTCCGTTCTTTCACAGCTACTTCCCAGGGCCCCTTTGGGGACTTGGAACCAAGAAAAGTGACACTGGTCTCAAAGCACTGTATTCCTCCGCGGGCGATGCTGCATTGTCTTTTTAGAAATGCCTCTCTTCCCAGGGTCTCCTGTCTGGCTGCCCCTCAGGGCCACCCCGTCTTCTCGGCAGCTGCGTCTCCAGGGCCTGCGCATGCCCTGAGTCTAGAGCAGAGGAAGGAACATGAAAGGCACCCTTGGCCCCGGGAGGGGAGGCTTGGCAGTGGGGAAGCCGCCATCAAGGGCTCCCTCTGATTCAGGGAGGCCATCAGCTGGCTCGCCAAATGCTCCTCCCGCCATGCCTGGTTGTGGTTGATTGAAGAACAGCTGCCCTTGGTGGGAACTGGCAGCGCGCAGATGCCAGCTTCCCAGGGAAGCTTCGGGATGGGGCCCTTGGACCAGTGGGGGTCAGACCCCTCAATGCTTTCTTCGCTTTGTGAGGAGCCTCCATGATGCAGGTCCTCACCTGAGGACCTGAACCTGGTTATTTCTGGGGGAGTTAGAACATAATGAAAGCATAGTGATTAATCACAAAAACAATATGTAATTATATATGCATTTTCCGATGGTCTTAGGCGACCCCTGTGAAAGGGTCGTTCGACCCCCAAAGGGGTCGAGACCCACAGGTTGAGAACCGCTGGTCTAGAGCGTGTGCCTGGTGGTCTCTGCTGGGGGGCATCAGTGATCGTTTTCGGGGCGGCTGGAGACAGACGACAACGCAAATAGGCACCTGTCATCCCATCATGCCAGCCGTGCTGAGGGCTCTGTCCAAGGCTACGGGCTGCCACGTCCATTTGTGGGTGCTGTGCAGGGCACAATTCCAGGGGAGCCCATCGCCCCATTGTCAGCGTAGGCTTGTGCAGTTACTACAAGTTCCCAGTAGATGGCAGGAAAGGGCCTGGAGGAAGGGGGACGTTTTCCCAAATGGCACAGTTGCCCTATTTGCTGGTGCCAGGCTATAGTTTCAGCTAAGTGGCCTAGGGGTGTGGTTTCCGAGGGCGGGGTCTGAGGATGCCCACATCTGAGGCTGGGCAGTGTCAGCGGGCCAGGGCCAGCCCGGCACCTGGGCCCTGGGCGTCTCTCTCATCACCAGAAACTCACCCTGCATGGAGGGGCAGGAGGAGGGTGGTGGGGCAGGAGGGAGGGTGGTCTGGGCTGGGACTGGGGGGTAAGACAGAACCAGGGGTGGTGGTGTCTGGGTGGTCACCCCTGCAGACTGGCCATCCATGCAGACTGGCCACAAGAGTGGCTACGAGACCCTTGGAGGACCCTCTCCCGGGAAGCTCCGGAGGGATTTCCACCCTCCGCACTCCAGGTGTGAGTCTGTCTTCTGGGATCTGTTCTGAGGGCAGGGGAGGGGCCTCACTTGCCAGCGGGAATGCAGGCCTCCTGCTCCTTCTCCCGACGCACATGAGCCCCCTGACTTCTGCCATTTGTGAGCCCACAGGGAGCTTCTCCAGGTCACCCCGCTGTCTTTGGATCGGCTCGCTACCTCCTCTCCCTGCGCTCTGCCTTGGACATTGGTCTGTGTGGACACAGCCGAGGGTCTCTGGGCTTCTAGCTGGGTTCCTCCAGGGGAAGCCCCGACAGGACACTGGGGGCTGGTGGAAAGGGAGGCTGGGGTTTTGTTCTCCCAGCTTCCTGTTTCCCTCCCTCTCTCCCTCCCTCCCTCCTCCCCTCCCTCCTTTTCTTCCTCCCTCCCTCCCTCCCTCCCTCCCTCCCTCCCTCCCTCCCTCCCTCCCTCCCTTCCTTCCTTCCTTCCTTCCTTCCTTCCTTCCTTCCTTCCTTCCTTCCTTCCCCAAGGCACCTGCACTGGCTCTCACTGTATTCATTCCTGTGGCTGCTGTAGGAAAGCACCACACATTTGGGAACTTGAAACATCAGTTTGCTGCCTCCCAGTCCTGGAGGTCAGCCTGAAAGGAGTCTCACAGGGTGAAAGTGGAGGCGCCCGCAGGCCCTGCTCCCGAGGGAGGCTCCAGGGGAGACTCCGTTCCTTACCTCTTCCAGCTTCCGAGGCCACTGCCGTCCAGGCCTGGGCTCCATATCCCCCAGCCTCTGCTCTGACCTCCTCCGCCTCCAGCTCTCCCGCCTCCCTCCCATGAGGACCCGGGTGCTTACACCGGGCCCACCCAACAATCCACGACCTTCTCCCTATTGCAAGGTCACACTTGCAGTCCCGTTTGCCCCCTAAGGTAACACATGGACAGATTCCGGGGACCAGGACAGCTGTGGAGGCCCATTAATCTGCTGCCCACAGTTTGTGTCAGGGTCTGGGGCCCATGTCCTCCCCCTTTTCCTGGGGTGGCCATGGCCCCGGGCTGTCAGGCGTCAGTGGTAGGGCACGATTGGGGTTCTGCTCTCCCTGCCCTCATCTCTGTACCGTGCCCTGTAAAAACCTTCCTCTAAGTACCCAAAGTGAGGGTGCTACTGGCTTCCTGTTCAACTGGCTCCCACACCTGCCCAGGCAATGAAATCTCTTCAACAATTTTAGAGGATTTTCCACTCTCCCTGGGCCCATCCAATTTTTTCTTTGAGGGATCTGAGGGCTGGGAAGGTTAAGTAACTTGTCCTAGGTTACCTGGTGAGGTCTCAGCAGAACTGGGGTTTGAACCAGAATAAACTCTGACCTCAGAGCAGAGCTCTGGCCCAGCTGCCCCGTCTCCGAGAGCGCCGCCTGCAGGTGTCCCATCTGTTAGGCATTACTGGCCGAAGGTGACATTGGAGTGATTCTCAGGGGACCGTCCCTCAGTGGTCCCTTAGCCATCCTATTGCATGTCACACGGGGCCACTGCTGCCATCAGTTTGGCCACATTAAAGCTGACCACGGCTGTTACCCATTTGCCAGGCGGCTTCCTGGGGGCCCTCAGCCATCATCTCCGAGGCACCTGCCCTCCCCAGGGTCAGAGGTCCGCATGGGCTACAGGCTAAGAGCAGGGGCTCTGGAAGGGGACAGGCGTGGATTCCTCACCCAGGGTGACCACGGACCACCAGCTGTGTGATGCTGTGCAGGTGACTAAGCCTCTCTGAGTGGTACTTCCTCATCTGCACAGCGGAGGTTATGATGGGAGTTGCCTAGCTGGGGGGTTGGGAGGGTTTAATTAGTTACTGTACGTCCAGCCTTAGATAGGCGGACTGTGCGTGCTCGGTACAGGGCTGCTCTGAGGATTAGGATCACTGTGCCTGCTGTCACCAGAGTCCCTTCCATACACATGTCCGTCCCCCCATGCCCCCCCCATACCCCCCTCCTCCTCCCCGCCGCCCAGTCCCAGCCCCACATTTGCCTTCTGAAGCCCGAGTGCCGGTGTCTCTGTGTTTGGTAGACCCGCCCCTCCACCACCCTCCACCACACACCTGCAGGCTCCAGGTGAGAGTGGATTTTCACAGCCTCCTGCAGCTGCTGCCCGTGAGGGAGTGAGGGATACCGGCCTCGGGAGCCTGCTGCGTGTTTCGTACCCATGTGAGCAGCACGACCTTTCGCACCTGCCCCTTTTTCATAATAAATATCACAAACAGCCAACACCAGTCTCCGTTCTTTCACAGCTACTTCCCAGGGCCCCTTTGGGGACTTGGAACCAAGAAAAGTGACACTGGTCTCAAAGCACTGTATTCCTCCGCGGGCGATGCTGCATTGTCTTTTTAGAAATGCCTCTCTTCCCAGGGTCTCCTGTCTGGCTGCCCCTCAGGGCCACCCCGTCTTCTCGGCAGCTGCGTCTCCAGGGCCTGCGCATGCCCTGAGTCTAGAGCAGAGGAAGGAACATGAAAGGCACCCTTGGCCCCGGGAGGGGAGGCTTGGCAGTGGGGAAGCCGCCATCAAGGGCTCCCTCTGATTCAGGGAGGCCATCAGCTGGCTCGCCAAATGCTCCTCCCGCCATGCCTGGTTGTGGTTGATTGAAGAACAGCTGCCCTTGGTGGGAACTGGCAGCGCGCAGATGCCAGCTTCCCAGGGAAGCTTCGGGATGGGGCCCTTGGACCAGTGGGGGTCAGACCCCTCAATGCTTTTTTCTTCGCTTTGTGAGGAGCCTCCATGATGCAGGTCCTCACCTGAGGACCTGAACCTGGTTATTTCTGGGGGAGTTAGAAGCAGCTTGAGAGAAGCTGTCACTACAGGGGAAGGACCCTGGTGACAGAGATGATGGATGGGCACCCCTGGGCTCACAGCCGCCGGCTCCCCAGCTCCCCTCGCAGGTAGAGAGGTTCCTATGCCTGAGCTCTGGCCGGTAGGATGGGGGTGCCGTGATGTGTGCCACTTCCGGGCTTGGCCCCTAAAACCCCTGCGTGGTCACCTTCCTGTCAGCCCGCTGATGATGCCAAAGTGTCACTGAAGCCGTAAGTGTGACGACGGGAGACCCCAGCCCAGAGGGTGTCTGGACCCACAGAGGACTACTCATTAAGCTGCAACACGAGTCAGGAACAAGCCCGCGCTGTTTCCAACAGATGCCGTCTTTTGGGATCTTTGGAGGAGTTTCAGAACCGTCGGCACGGCCTGAAGAACACAGATGTTCGGTCAGCAAGTCCAAGGCTTTATTTGACGATGTGGGGGAACACACTGAGAGGTGACCCTGCTTCCGGGACTGGAGTCCAGGAGCAGAAAGGATCTCCTGAGGTTGGTGACTGACCTGTGTGGACGATGGCGCTCACAGAACTCGAGGGGCCACAGGGGTCAGGCGCTGCAGAGCACTCGAAGGCCAGGCTCACGACCTGCAGGGTCAAGGTCACGTTCAAGGAGCAAGATGCTTCCCTTGCATGAGCTTAGACCCTGATGACCCTGAGGCCTGGGTCCCCTCCGGAGTCCCGTGGACTTGCGTTTGGCTGATTTGGGATGGAATCAGTTAGCCAATATCTGACTCCCTCTGACCTCAGGCCAGGAGGAGGCTTCCCTTCTTGGCTGGTAGAGTCTGAACTCCAGCGCTGCCCTGGCGTGGGGCCTTTGGATGCTGACCTCCATCCTTCCGTCCAACCTGCTTTCCCATCACTCCTCGGTGGCTGTGACCTGGCTGAGAAGGCCAAGGTCCTCCCCTGGTGAACTCAAGCCCCTGCCCTCCCACCAGGTAGAATTCCCACGGAACCGAGCGGGCAGGCTGCTCCCCTGGGGGCAGGAGGGCCTATGGCAGAGCAGAGCAGGTCCTATTATCCCTGCCCACACGAGTGAGTCATTCACTGAAAGGACTTGGGGCCCACAGGGCGGCGAGGTCTTGATGGGGACCTCAGAGAGTTGCCTACTTGGTGATCACCCCGCTCTCCTCACCAGAAAGTGGGGGGCCCTCATCTGCATCTCAGGCACCTGAGGGACCTGGAATGGCACTTCAGCAGGCAAGCCACGGGCAGTGGGGATTGATTAACGGGCGCATCTGTTCCTCTGTCCGTATTAGGTGTTATTAGAAGCTCGTGATGGCCCAGCTGGTGTGGTTAGTTGGTTGAGCAGCGACCTCTCAGTTGTGGCTGAAGCTCTATTCACTGAGCCAAATCGGCTGGGGCTCATCCTCCCTATATTTATATATTCATTCTTATCCTTCCATTTCTCAGTTGTCTCCCATAAAATATTTTATCCCTTATGTATGTGATTCCTGACTTTCAAACTCTTCAAGATGGACACTCTCTGGGGAGTCCATGTAGGTATTCCTACCCACACTGCCAAGAACTGGATCAGCAGAGCCGATTGCATTCCAAAGGGAGGACCACGCTCCTGGATGAAGAGGTACAAGAACCACTGGTTTTGGTAAGTTAGGGGAGACCAGCTGATGACACTACCGTCCGGCTGCAATTCCAGGTAGTCCCTTGATATTGGGAAAAATTAATTCCTGCTTATCTTTGGCACCACCCAGAACATTTGAAGTAAAGAAATAGAAGCACAACTACAACATGGTATTTCTCAGTAAATCCCACTGCATTCTGAGCATAAGAGCTCCAGTTGCTAGTAAGGGTGACTTTATGCCTGCATCTCCCACTTCACATTTTGTGGGGCTTCCTCTTACAGCCAAAAGGAAAATAAAATTCCATAACAGTAACCCAATCCATCAATTAGAATTTCTTCCCGCTAAAACTGAGATAATTCTGTATGCACATCTCAAACCGGGAAATGCATCTAATTAGAATTAGGATAATACTGCCCAACTTGCTTCCCCCCATTGCACTGTGTTATCCCAACCAATTTTATTCTTTTTTAAATCAACAATTAAAAAAAGAAATTCACTCAAGGCCTGGCTGGTGTGGCTCTGTTGGATGAGTGTCACCAGTCAGGGCACATGTCTGGGTTGGGGGCTAGATCCTTGGTAGGGGTGTGCAGGAGGCAGCTGATTGATGTTACATATCTCACATCGATGTTTCTCTCTCTCTCTTCCCCTCGCTCTAAAAAAATCAATAAAAAAATCTAAAAATAATACATTTTTGAAAGGTCCATAAAGATTAGCTTTCAGTTTCAGACTCAGCCTTACTTTAATGGAGCATCTCTCACCCATGCGTGTGTCCCCTGCCCCCCCCCCCCCCCCCCCCCACTCCTGCAACCTTCAGCAGCTGCATTAAAATCTACTTGGAGGAGCAAAACCCATCCTGGTTTCAAGTAAAGAAAAAGTAAAATTACTAAATAAACCACAAATGATATAGAGACACAAGAAGGTGGGAGACAGCAGCGTAGGCTCTGAGTTATCACCTGCTCATTATCAGCGTGGGTCCGCTGGGCCACAGGTCTGCGTCTGCAATGGAAACAAATTCCACCCAATAAAAGGCTTAAAATAATAAAACCCCAAACCACATATCATCCTTTCATCACAGTGAGGGCCCAGTTCATAACAGCGCTTTCTATCAGATAGCGCTGGGCGGTTGGCCTCCTGCGGAAGTGTGAGCTCGCCGAGGCACGCAGCCTTGAGGAAGCACAGAGCCGCAGGAAAGCGATCCATCTTCCGGGAACGGCTCTTACCCGAAAACCAGTGCTCCCCGGTCCTGCCAATCGTAACGGAAGAAGGAGCATGTTTAAAATGAAAGCACCCCTTTGAACACATATTCCAGCATTCACTCCAATTTAACTATTTAAACCACCTGCCCAATAATGATAATGATACAGGCTGCTGACCAGACACAGCACGTCGGCGTGGGTTGGCGTCAGTGGCGACGTGGACGGTCCATTTGTGGAGTGGTCACTGCGCACACACAGTTGCCGTTCCAGAAATGTGCCACTTACCCCCTTAGACCCGTCTTGCCCTTCCTCCCGGAGTCCAGCCAGCCGGGGTCAGGACAGCGCCACTCACTAGAGGTGAGGGGGCGGGGGGGTGGGGGGCGGAAGGGGGAAGGGAGAAAAGGAAAGGATGGTGCGTTCTTTTAGGGCAATTTCCAGTCTCTCTGAACCAGGAACCTCTTCCTCTACTAAGTCTGAATTTATAGGTTTCATACGTTACCCGTATATTTCCCACTATGAACCTTAAGCTTTAACACTCTTAAGTCGAATTTAAATCTTAAATCTTCCCAACATCCTTTTGGCTAAATCAGAATTTGTGTTCCTGTTATCATGACTGTATACATGGTGTTCTCTGCCGAGCCAGGTGCTGGGTCTGCGTGATGCTCCCTTTGATGCCCTTATGTTTTCCCTTCCCTTGTCTTTCTTCCCATCTCACCCTGTCTCCATGGCTTCGAGTGGCGGGCATGTGCTGATGACTGACACATTCCCATCTCTAGCCCAGACCCTCCTTCGAAATCCAGACCTCTGTATCCAGTCACCTTTCCAACATCCCCTCTTGGCTATCCAGCAGCTTTCAACCCGGACGTGTCTAAAACACAATGTTATATCTTACTTGCCCCCGCCATGTTTGCAGGCACCGTTCCCTATCCCAGTTACCAGCCGCTGCATCTTTCCAGCTGCTCAGGGCCAGAACTTTGGGTCCTTTGTTGCCCCACTTCTCTCATACCCCACGGCCCATCTCAGCAAATCTGTCACCTCTACCTGGAAAAGATACTCAGAATCTGTTTCTTACCACCTCTTTCTGCCACCACCAGGGCCATGCCCCATTAGCTCCCCCCACATCCGCCTGGGAACCCCATAATTGGTTTCTCTGCTTCCACCATTGTGCCCTGATGGTCTATTCAGCACAGCAGCTAGAGGGGTCCCTTTAAGGTAAGTGCGATCCGGTTGCTCTTCCACTCACGGGGTGCCACGTGGATCTCCGTCCCGGTTCAGTCCACTCCGGCCTCATGAGTCTTGTTGGTCCTTGTGTGCTCCCCTCACAGAAACTCTGCACTCTTTTTGCTTCCGATTCCCACAGATATCCATGTGGCTCCTCCCTCATCTCCGTCAGCGCTCCCCTGACTGCTCTGCCCGAAGCTGGACCTCCATGTCCCCCCAGCACGCCCATCCCCACCTTATTTCTCCCCACAGCCCTGTCACCGGTTCATCTGTGACTCAACAGCAGCTGTCCCAGATGGATTATTTGTCATTTTCTTTGTGAATTCATTGTTGTTTTATTTCAGTATTATTTTTCTAAAGATCTGCTTCTCCCTGGGCCTGTGGAGACAACTTTGAACCAGGCTGATCAAATGCAGGGCAGCATGTGAGGGGAGAGCTCAGGGCGTGGGGGAGAAGGCGGCTGGAGCCATGGAAACCACAGACAAACGTCCAAGGAACGCAGCAGGAGCAATGCCACCTGCCAGGAGGCCACAGCCGGAGAGGCGAGCTGAGCCCCAGCCTCAGGACTGACGTTCCTCCCTCCAGAGGCCCCTGGGGCTCAGAGAACAGCGGACAGTGCAGCCAGGCCCAGTGACTTCTGGCCCAGCTGTCTCTGAGTCCTCACTTTCTCACCACTGCCTGCCCCTGCCGGGCAACTGTCTCCAAATCCAGCTGAGTCCTTCCTCTAGGGGTGAAGTGGTGGCAAAAGCGTAGGCTCTGGGGTCAGATGGGCCTGAGTTTCAGTCTTAGTTCTGCTACTCTAGTGTGTGACCTTGGCCTTCATCTCCCGGAGCTGCGGCCTCCTCATCTGCAAAGTAGGAATAATAATAACGCTTGCTGCAGCAGCGGTGAAGGTCAGATGAGGTCATGACGAGCCCAGCGTGTGACGCGTGGTAGTTGTTGGGTTCACTGGCTGTTGGTGCTGCTCCTCGGCAGGTGAGGGTGGACACTGAGAACCATGCCACCACGGGTGTCGACTTTGATGAAAATCTATGCTATTGCCCTTGCTGGTTTGGCTCAGTGGATAGAGTATCGGCCTGTGGACAGAAAGGTCCCGAGTTCGATTCCGATCAAGGGCACATGCCCAGGTTGTGGGCTCCATCCTCAACGTGGGGCATGCAGGAGGCAGCCAATCAATGATTCTCTCTCATCATTGATGTTTCTATCCTCTCTCCCTCTCTGAAATCAATAATAAAAAAAAAAATCCATGCTATTGCCCACCATTGTCTTTATTCTTGTCTCAGCCACCCGAACCCACACCTCCGTGGCTTCATCCACTGGCTGCTAAGATGGCCCCTATATGCAGCCAGTGGTGGGGTGAGCCCCCCATCTCTGGAGGTGTTCAAGAAGTTCCCTGATGACTTCTTGTTGTGCTTCATGCCTGGACTGGGCCAGGGTGGTCAGCCTGGAGGGCCCCCCACAGACACGGAGAAGGGGTTTGCATGCTGTGAAACAGCGAGCCTGGGACTCCTTGTTTGAGCGTGCTGCCTGGCAATTAAAATGGGGCGAGTTTAATCTGAAGAGAGTTCCAGCTCCGTTGTTTGCCCTTTTAATCTTGTCTGTTGCCATGGGAACAGCAAGTGATTGCAATCACCACTGTTTGTATTATGAGCTGGCTCCCATCAATGCGGCTTTTGGAAAATAAGAAATACGAATCTTGACTTCGGCGTGCCACTCATTACTATTCAGAACAAACCCCGGAGAAGTTCTGTCCAACACTTCCTTCCCAGCGCACGGGCTCTGGCTCGGAAATTCCCAGCAGCCCCGCTCCGGCCTGCATCCTTTGCCCTCTCCTCGGCCAGGTGGCTCTGAGACTAGCCTGCTGCCTGGTGGGTGAGGAACTGGCCTTTGCTTCCCTCCCTGCGGCCTGTAGTGCTCCATTACAAGCCCGTTGTTATTATTACGTTAATGGCTCATAATCACAATAATGATCACTTTCTGAAGATGAAGGGAGAGAGACGCTGTGGGGGTCAGTGTCCTTGCAAAGTGATAGGCCGGCCACAGCAGCTCCTGGGCACCTGCGCCTGAGACGTGTATGAGATGCCCTGGTCCATGTTGCCTGTGGGACTCAGCTGCACCCAGCCCGTCTCCCCTGATCCCCAGCTCTCTCTGACTAGACACCCAAATCCGGAGGCTGCCTGGAGGGCCATTGCCCCAGCTTTCCCAAGTGTTTTTGAGTAAATCTCAAATGCCTTTGCCTCCCCTTACGCTTACAGAATGGGTTACCGAGAGAATGTGAAAATGTTGGCCTAGTGCCCAGATATAATTGATTATAGCGTTTTTCTTTGAGTAGGAAAAGACTCCAGGGAGCATCTGATCCCACCCCCTGTGTAACAACTCAGAATAAACTCCCGGGCCAGGCAGCGGCTTGCCAGAGGTCGCACAATAAGAGACTGTCTCCCAGCCCCTGCTTCTTGGTTCTGTGTAAATCCGACCTCATGTGGGAGACGCGCCTCAGGGCACTTCATTTCAGAAACTACAGAATTCAAACTACAGAATTAATACTGTGTATTTGAAATACATACATGCCTTCTATCACTTTTCTGTAGGTAAGATGCAAGTTGGTATTCATTTTTAAAAAATGAGTTTAATGATAGTCATCGGCCTTAGCGTCTTCATGTTCTCAAGTCTGAGCCGCAGGCCAGAAGAACAGGCCCTCACTGATTCCAGAATCAGCCTTGACCTCCAGGCCACAATGCCAGGGGTTGTGTAGCTGTGATGTGGGGGGACCCACTTCACCACTTGGACCCCCCAGTAACCTCTTCCGACCAAGTGTGAGAAGTATTGATGAGCCAGGGGTTCATTCATTCATGCACGTCTCGGCCCCTCCCTGTCTGCCGGGCCCTGTGCTGAGCTCGGGGATTCGCTGGTAAATAAATAAATAAAATGGTCCCTGCCTTATAAAACCCCACTAACTTTCTGCTCCTTTATATCAGTAGGACTATGGTTTTTAGCCTGGCATTTGGGCACCTGTTGGAAAACCAGATGCCTCAGAAAAGCAGTTGAAGTCTTATCTTTAAAAAAGCTGCATTTTTAGTTTAAAACTCCTATTCTTCTCCTGAGGGAGGCAAGAGAAGGGCAGGAGGAGCCAGGCGAGTGAGGCTCCCCACTGGTCCCAGCCTCAGCCAGTGCCTGTCACTCAGAGGGAGGGCAGACTCACCACGGGGTCAGCCCCACCTGGAGACAAAGGCGTGGGCTTTCCAGATCCCAGGTTCGTCACTCAATGGCTGTGGCTGCAAAATTGTTAAAGCCAGGTGGTGCTGTTTGGCGATTCTCCAGAGCAGACTTGTTCTGTTCGGGACCAGGAGGTATATATTTAATGCTTCATGGTCTCTGTTGCAACCACTCATCTTTGCCGTCCTAGTGCGCACACGGCCACAGGCCACGGGCCACAGGTAAATGAATGGACGTGGCCGTGTCCCAATGAAACTCCAGCTACAGACAGGTGGCTCTGGAGAATGGGCGCTGCAGCTATTAGGAGCCATTGTTCATGCTCTGGCTTTGAGGAGGTGTGGGGAAGGCACATCAGCCTCCCTGTCTTCATCAACCCCACAGGAGAACCTCCCTCCTGGGGAGTTTGAGGCTTGACTGGGTCCTGCCAGCCGGGTGGGTCCCTGTGCCATGCACACTCGGGGGGGGGGGGGGGTATCGTGTTTCCCTCTGGGTGCCAGGCACATGGCCACGTAGGCTGAGCTGTAGGAGACACAGCTTCCCACAGCAGCCTTCAGCATCCGAACCAGAAAATGAGGGGGACAGCTCGGCCAGTGTGGTTCAGTGGTTGAGCGTCGACCTATGAACCAGGAGGTCACGGTTTGATTCCCTGTCAGGGCACATGCCCAGGTTGCAGGCTTGATCCCCACTAGGGGGTGTGCAGGAGGCAGCTGATCAATGATTCTCTCTTGTCGTTGATGTTTCTCTCTCTCTCTCCCTCTTTTTTCCTCTTTGAAATCAATACAAATATATTTAAAAATAAGAAAATAGGGGGGCAGATGGCATAATCTAAGGAACCCGACGATCCAGCACCTTGGGTGGAACGGGGAAGGGCAGGCAGTGCTCTGAGGTGCTGGGAAGAAGGTGCTGCCGCCCTCCTGGGGGATGGGCCGAACTGCTGGCCTCAGCTGCCTCTTTCCCCGGTAGCGCGGAGCCCCCCTCCCTGTTAACCTCGGAGGTATACGTGCCTCGGAGAAGGCCAGGGAGACGATTTGCGGTCCAAATGGCCAAGTTCACTTTGGGCATATTGAAGGAAAAAAAGCTATTTTCAAGTGTCTAAATCTCATTAAAAAAGCAATTTTGCAATCAATTACAATGCAGTTTAGCCACTAACTGTTTAATTATTTGAAAAAAAAAAATGAAGGAGCAGCAGGAGTTTGTTCTTCCTGCGCTCTTATTTCTGCGCCGGGCCGAAGGGGTCTGTGGTGAGGACTCCGTGGAGCAGAGTGAGTGGCTGGTGTGGTCCAACTACATACCGAGCTAGACTTTCCAATCAGTGTGTGACTGTAGCCTGAGGAGACTGTGGGCTCGGAGTGCCCTGGAGTGGGAGAGATTCATTTCTCTCCGAGAGCTGGGACCTTTCTTATTCTGTCATGCACAATAAAGATTGTATCATTCGATGTGGATTTTATTAAAGGAAGATGATTTCTGTAAGTTATTTTTTTTGAATGCTGTGGAAGAATATGTTTTCTGGAACCACCTGAATAAAAGAATTGGGGGGGAAGAGAGTTGAGTCTATAGACAGCTGGGAATCAAGGCTTGGGAGGAAGGATGGAGAGGAAGGCTCAATGTGGGCGGGACTGCCGTCTCCACAGAGAAAAGCTCTGAGGGAGGACACGGCATCGGAGCCACACCGTGGGGAGGACCACCGATGCGTTCCTTACTCTGAGGGACAGGGGATGGGCTTCCCTTGGGGCTCTGTCCACAGTTCCTCTGCCCCGGCTGCTGTCACCTGTGAAGAGCACGGTGAACCCCACGCATGGACACTGGCCCCACCCTGTGTCCTGTTCCAACACCTCCTCCTCAGGCTCGGTCTGGCTCCCGGACCCACGGCTCCTCTGTGCTGACAGCCCATGTTCCACTCCCCTCTCCTCCTGATGAATGCTTCTCCGTTTACATACCATGGTCACAAAAACCACACACTCCATCTTTGCGACCCACTTGGGCCCGTTCTTGCCAGCTGAGGGGTATTGGGTTCAGAGAACCCGAATACTGGGTCTTTGGGAACATTCAAGGGAGGCTCATTTTGCTTTTCTTCTGCCTGTTTGGAGTCAGGAGGGTCTGGGGTATGCCTGTTGAGGGTCTTTTTGAGCATCGTGTGGCAGATGTTATGGCAGATGTGCTGGTGAAAGATAAATCACAAACGTCGGTCCTCTTGTTTTAAAAATGTCTGCAATAATGTCGCATGTGGGCTGGGAGGTGCATTTCTCGTGAAGAGAAACGATGTTTCTGCCCTCAGCACATCCATAGCATGGTTATAGTCTGAGGCCCACAAGCTTCAGCCACTGCTTATGCTCACAGAAATCTTTAAACTTCACATCAAGAAATCTGTCCCTTGTCCTCAGGCTGAGTCTCAACTGTGGCCTCAGCGTGAGCCCGGGCTCTGGCCGCAGACTGAGGACTGATCCCAGCTGTAGTCTGAGTTCTGACACCCCTCGCAGACCGGGCTCTGGCTCTGACCCGAGACTGAGCTCCACCGTCTTAGCCATGAGCCGGCTACAGCTGAGCCCGGCCCCTTCATCTGACAAGCACATGCCGTTGCCACAGGAAGCCCCCTAAGAGCATCAGTCACCCAACCTGCTGGCACCTTGCTCTTGAACTTCTAGCCTCCAGAACTGTGAGATATAAATGTTGCTTAAGCCACTAGGTCTCGACAGTATTTATTGCAGCAGCGCCTATGGACTAAGACCGTCTCCTCTACCCTTCTTGGTTCTGCAAGTTCTTCATTCAACTTAGCTCATTAGGCACTATCTCTGGGAAACCATAAACACATGATGATGATGATGGTAGTACTTATATGGTGCTTACCATGTGCCAAGCTATGTGTTCGTGTTTTGTCCATATTATTTCATAGAACCCTCGCTCGACCCTGTGCATTTAACAGAAAGGTTCAGTGACTATGGTGATTCAGGCCAGACACAATTCTCAGGCCTTTCTGACTTCATAGAGCAGTGGTTCTCAGCCTTGGCTGCACATTAGAATCACCTGGGAATCTTTTTAAAATCCTGATTTCTGGGCCTCATCCTCCGGAAATTCTGTTTCTTTGTTATGGGGTGGGGCCACAACATTAGTAACAAAGAAACAGCATTTCTGGAGGATGAGGCCCAGAAATCAGGATTTTAAAAAGATTCCCAAGGTTGAGAACCACTGTCATAGAAGATGCTTGTCACCCTCACGCTGCAAAAGAATGATTATAAGCAGAGCAGCAATGTGGTAATATCTACACTGTAGTCAGCCCATTTGGATTGCTGAGGTCTATGGGGGTAGATTAGAGAGAGAGAAGTTGGGGGCCTGGAGGTGGGTCTTGGGGTGGGGAGGCTGCTACAGAGTCCAGCCCTCTGTGAACACAGCAGTGAATCTATAGGGAGAAGTAAAAGAGCCAGCACCCCTGGTTCTGTCTGTTTGGACCTGTCCCAGGACATGGCAGCTTCGAGTGGAAAGGCTGTGAGACCCATGAGGTGGCCACAGCTTCAAGGCCTGGTGGCCGGACCTTGGACAGCTTTCTCCACTCAGCCAGGGTGCACACCCCAGTCTGCTTGACCACTCCGTTTCCACTTTATCTAATTCCCAATCAGCCTGGCTCGGGGCCATGCTGCACAGACAGAACACATAATTATGTATTGATTTCCTTCCAAAGATGCATGGCCTTGAGTTTACGCGGCACTTCTGGGGCCCTGCATAAACACAATCTGAGGAGTCAGAGGGTTCGATTTGGGGGTGGGGGTGGGGGAGAGTCAGAGGAGCTGGCTTCCTGGGTGAGAGGGGAGGCCTGTCATGATCTAGGAGTGAGAGGTGCCATCATCTGGGCTTTGTGGCTGGATGAGGCCTTGCTATGACCTCCTTGGGGTTCAGATGCAGCCAGAGGCTGGATGAGTGGATTGGCCATTGTGTGTGTGTGGGGGGCGGGGGGGGGGGGCGGGGGGAGGAGACAGGAACCTGCTTTGAACCTCGATCACTGGTAAAGTGAGTTGAGGTTCAGTGTGTCGGCCTGTTCAGCTATGTAGCCCCCCTCCATCAGTGCAATTTCCCACGAATCCCTGAGGTGATTAAGTTGCGTGGTGCTTTGCCAGGTGGCGTATTCTCTCACTTTCCCGTCCTCCAGGGGCTGTCTGCAACACAGGCCAAGCACTCTTACCTCAAAATTATATTAAGGAGTTTAATTAACAGAGATGACTCCATAACCCATAGATCACACTCTAAGTGTGTGAGCTACATGCAGACGCAGACAGGCTGGCTCCCTTTGCGTCTGGGGCCCAGT
Organism: Myotis yumanensis; assembly: GCF_028538775.1. Classification (NCBI taxonomy): domain Eukaryota; kingdom Metazoa; phylum Chordata; class Mammalia; order Chiroptera; family Vespertilionidae; genus Myotis; species Myotis yumanensis. Next base: position 15,651,470 of record NW_027223767.1, on the reverse strand, counting down.
CAATTATTCCACAGAGATCACATCAAACCCTGGCCTTCCCTCCTTCCTCAAGAAAACTTTGGTGGGAGGTGCAGCTGTCAAAACGAAGCCTTGAGTTGGGCCCTGGCCCCAGAGCCCCTCCCCAAGGCACCGAATTTTTCCTCTTTAAAGTCCAGCAGAAGCAAGCTCTTGGGGGCAGCTCCAGATGTAGGAGGGGGGTAGACAATTGCCCCTCTGCCACCTTCATGCTCGCAGGCTGTGGTCTATGAGCCACACGGGTCAGGAGGGCTGCCTGGCCTGGCCTGTCCTCTCCCTAAGGGGTCACATCAGTGAGTCTTTCCTGATGCGGATGAGGAGGGGAAACCCAGAGCAGTCACTCCATAATCTGCTGGGAGGCTCATCCCACCCTTTCCTGGGCACCTCTTCCTTTCTTCCTTTTGTCTCCAGAACCTCACTGGTGGTTCCCTCGGGTCTTTGCCTCTGATGATGCCCTGGGGCCTTTAAATTTTTTATTTTATTTATTAAGTTATTACATATGTGTCCTTATCCCCACATGACCCCCCATCCCCCCACTCATGCCCTCACCGCCCTGTTGTCTGTGTCCATTGGTTAGGCCTATATGCTAGCATATAAGTTCTTTGGTTGATCTCTCCCCCGTACCCCTTTCCATTCATGCATTTCTGGCCCGTAGTCCTGATATAACAGCCCCCAACCAGCAGTACTGATCCCCAGGGGGCACCTCAGACTCTGCAGTGCGGTTTTGGTTGGACCAAAGCTGGAGCGTGTGCACAGTGGTCATGCAATGTTCTCCCAAGTCACCCCTTGTCGTGCTGGACTTTCAGTGCCCAGCCACACATTCTTGTAGGTGCCAAACGCATTCACATATTGGAACTTAAACGTAAGTACTTTTTGGCTCAGCTTTTAACCTGTACCAAGCAGTCCAGGAATGCAGCTATGGTGTAAATGTAGGGAGTTTTGTAATCTGTGTTGTTCTGAACATTACCAACAGTGGTTCACCATGTTAGAAGTCGTAACACCTGAGTCACCAGTATGACACCTGTATGACTCTGCATGTGCATCTCTGCGTATACATTTGAGGCTGATTACTTCATTATGTTTTCTAGTGCAATGATGTCCAAGCATTTACATATGCAAATGTGGATTGTTTTATTGTACTTTATTTTCCTTCTCTATCTCCCTGATATTATAGGTAGTGAATTATTTTGAGTTTTTAAAAATTTGAGTGTAGCTTGGTTCTATTTTCTGTGCTTTCATTTGAAGGGTAAGTACAGGGTGCTAGGGTGCACTGTCCTCCAGGGATTACTGCCAAAGGATGCATGTCCCTTTGCAATGTGACATCGCCACTCCTCCCATTCACAGGTGAAGTTGATTTCTTTACTTCCTTGAATCTGGGCTGGCCTTGTGACTTGCTTTGATAAAAAAAAATTATGGCCGAAGGCATATCATATGACTTTCAAGGCTTGATTTTAAAGTGCTTTGCAGTTTCTGGTTTCTCCCTCTTAGAATACCACCCAGAGACCACCAGGCCAGGCTGCTGGACTATCCTACTGGAGTATGGAGGCAAACTGAGGAGCCCTAGCTGATGGCCAGACCAACTACAAGACAGATGAGCAAAGCCATCTTGCATATCCCAGGCCAGTCAATCTTTCAGGGAATGCAAGCTCATAAAGAAGCCCAGCAGAGGAACATTCCAGCTAACCCACAAAACCATGAGAAGTAATACATTGTTGTGCGTTAAACCACCAAGCTTGGGAGCAGTTTGTTTTATACCAATAATTAACTGATGCAATGACTTTAATATATATATTTGTACATGAGGATTGAGGAGTACTAGCCTAATCAAACCAACATGTATGGGCACCTGCTGTATGCCGGACAGAGCCTGATGATGCAAGCTTCTGAGGCAGAGACTGGCAGGCCTGGTTATAGAGTTTGGACCCCAGGGAAGAAGATGGGGACCCTGTGTCAGAATTGAGACTCCTAGTGAGGGCTGGATTTGGGGAGGAGGCAGAAGCTGCCTAGACCTGTGGTCAGCAAACTGCGGCTCACGAGCCATGCGGCTCTTTGGCCCCTTGAGTGTGGCTCTTCTTAAGCCTTAGGAGTACCCTAATTAAGTTAATAACAATGTACCTACCTATATAGTTTAAGTTTAAAAAATTTGGCTCTCCAAAGAAATTTCAATCGTTGTACTGTTGATATTTGGCTCTGTTGACTAATGAGTTCGCCGATCACTGGCCTAGACCAAGGCTGTACCAACAGCATGAGGAGTCACAGCTGGGTGAGAACGGAGCACCTGTCGTCTCACCTGACTCAAGTTGAAATGGGCATCAGAGTCTGGCAGCCTGGAGTTGAAGAGGGGCGAGAGGCAGAGGCAGATTTTATTCTTTGCAGGACCAAAGCACTGACAAACATAAGAAAAAGTCCCTTATGAAATTTAGGGTACAGCAACACCAAACCCTAAAATAAGTGTAAACAAGTCCAATGAAATTTTGATATTCCCCTTAACTACCTTTACTTTCTTTTAAAAGAAATATCCATCATAAAATAAAACATTCTTTTGGGTTGTTTCCAGTTTTGATCCTTATGGAGTGGTTTATATCAGAATATCTTTCCTACAGATAATAATGATGAATCCTGGACAATTGTGGGACCACCTGTTTGAAGACACTGCAGAGTGCCCCGAAATGGATAGATAATGGAAGAGAGAGAGAGAGAGAGAGAGAGAGAGAGAGAGAGAAGACTATTTCCTGTAAACGTCCCAACTGGGGATTGAATCCTGTCCTTGAAAGACAGGAACTGTACTAGATGAGATGTACATTTCTATGGCTTCCCCTATGGCACTCCTCATCATGGGCTGGCTGGGACTGAGGCAGAAGGCCACAGTCATATTGGCTGAGAATTTAGGGTTTTCAGAGTGAAACTGAATACAGGTCAAAAGAAATGACCCAATCTTAAGAATAGAGAAAAAAAAAAGATTAATTGAAATAAAACTGAACATAGTCTCAGTGCCCTGTAAGACAACATCATGTGGTCTATCAGATGTGTAATTGGAGTCATAGGAGAAGAGAGAGAGGATTGGGCAGAAAAAATATGTGGAAAAAAACACACTGGCCTGGATTTCTCCAAATTTTATGAAAATATAAACTTATGGATTCAAGAAATTAAGCAAACCCCAGAGTGGGAGAAATACAAAGAAAACTGTACCTATGTAGGTCATCATAAAACTACTAAAAGGAAAACCTTGAAAGCAGAGACAAAAACACTACATACTGGGGAACAATGATACAAATGAGAATGGACTTTTCATAAAAAGCAATGGAGATCATAAGATGATGGAATGGCATTTTAAATAGGCTGAAAGGGGGAAAAAATCAAGTCAATTCAAAATTCTATATCCAGTGAAAAAATATTCTTTTCACATATAAAAACGAAGGCAATATAAGGACATTATCAGCGAAACAAAAGCCGTGGAGACCTGCCCTTCACAGAAGCTAAAGGAGCTTCTCCAAGATGAAGGGAAGTGGCATCGGCTGTAAAAACTCACATATAAGAAAGTGATGAAGAGCAAAGGTAATGGCGAAATGCGGCTAAATGTAAGAAACCGTAGTTTCCTTGTTTTGTTGTTGTTAAAGATAAACAACTGCTTCCAGGAAAAAGTACAGCCTTGCGCCGTAAGGTTTATGATGTTCTGCTTGGGACCGAGGTGGTCCGTAGGGTAGACCTTTGGGGTCACTGAGACTAAAAGGGTTCAGGGCAGGGGCCACATGGCCACGGAGAGGTGCTGAAGGTCTTGAACTTTTAGGGTTGAAGGGAAACTGTGAAATGAGAACCTCCTCCCCTCCTTTCACCTTACAGATGAAGACAGAGGCCCCACCTGGTGAACACCTGTGTGAAGACCTGGCTAGTGCAGGCAGGATTGAGCCTACCTCTTGGGCCCTGACCTGTGCTCTCTTCTCCACGACCACTTCCCTGAGCTTTCCCAGGGCGGCCTGGGGTGGGGTCCACTCCCACGCACTTTAGAATCATCTGTGGATCCCGGAAGGAGAGACCACAGGCCTGTTCATCTCTTATTGCCACGGAGAGCGCACGGTATGTCCCTATTTTAGGGAGAAAGCTCCCCCAGACTCCTGATGCAACTAGGAAGCCAGCATGAAGCCTGCATCTTTTTCCATCCGCATAACCTGCTTGGAACATGGAGTGAGGCTTCTCCCTGCAGCGGATCGCTGACAGGATGGGTCATTTCAGCGGGGGTCGGGGAGAAGGGGCCAGTGCGGGGTGGGGCGGGTACAGCTCAGCGTGGCAGGGACAGTGCTGCTGCGGCTGTGGCTGCAGCTCACCTGGCTGCCAGCTATCAGATCTGCAGAGAACAAGACTTGCAGTCTAGGGGCGGAAAACCCATGCGGCTATGTCAGTTCCAGACAGGCACCTTCCCAGCATGCTCCACTGCCTGGAGGTGAGGGAGGGAGCACTACCTTCCACCCCCACTGGCCCCCCCCCTCCCCCACTGTAGCTCAGGTAGGAGCTGTGACCCCAGCTGTGAGCATGAGGACTAGGGAAGGTGGTGTCCTTAGACCCAGTCAGAGAATCCTTATTGGGCTTTCAACACCTGGCTTCTAGAAGCTTCTCCCACCATATAAACCACATGTCTCATATGAAATGTGGATTAAAATTTTTTTTTAATTTATTGATTTCAGAGAGGAAGAGAGAGGAAGAGACAGCTAGAAACATCAATGATGAGAGAGAATCATTGATTGGCTGCCTCCTGCACGCCCCCTACTGGGGCTGAAGCCCGCAACCTGGGCATGTGCCCTTGGCCAGACCCTTTAGTCCCCAGGCCGACGCTCTATCCAATGAGCCAAACCGACTAGGCTGGATTTTTTTTTTTTTTTTTTTTACTGTAAACAAATTGAGAGGATATTTATAATCTTGATTTTGAAATCATTTGGTCACAAGTAACATTTCATGTGGTGCTGGCCAGGCCTTCTCAGGTACCCTTGGGAATACTCAGGAATTCCTGCCAGGCATCAAAAGCGAAGCTACACATTGTTTTCACATGGCAGGAAATGTTGTACACATTCTAAATTTAGCCATCAACGAAGCCAACTTCCACATTGTGTTTTGTAAACCTTAGACATTTTTTGTATTGAATTTGATTTTGTAGTTTTCATTCTTTGGAATGAATAATTCTCTTCCCGGCCTTCAACATTTTCCCAGGTCCCAGGCTCTCTCCCTAGGACGGCTGATGGATAAAACGACCTCATCTGCAGATGGAGAAGCCAAAGACACCTGGGGCCGCGTCTCAGTTCTGCCCCTCGTTAGCTGTGTGACCGTGGCCAAGGCCTGGCCCCTGCTGGGCCTTCGTTTCCTCAGTGGGAGCAGAACACCGTAGGCCACCCCTTCCATCCGAGCGGCCCTTTTGGGTACAGGCTGGATGGCAGACAGAACCCTTGACATGCAGTAGCTGTGGCCAGATTTTCCTACCTGATAGGTGGCAGGTTAATCAGGTGGGAACCCAAGTTCAGAGCCCGGGCTTCCGTTGCTTGAGCAACAGGCACCTTCTCTTTTCTGTGACTCAGATGGATGTGGCTTTGTGAGTGGGCTCTGGCTGCAGGCGACTCCTGTCCGTGATGCTGGCTCCTGCTTCATGGCGGGCGGCATGTCACAGCATAATGTCCAAAACCTCCTGGGTTCTGGGGGATGCCTCCAGCCTGGTCTTTGTGCCTGCGCCCCAGGCAGTGACAGCCCCCACTCCAGGGTGCTGGGATTGCCAGGGAGGGAGCTGTGCCAGCCTCTGGGTGCTCTGAGGGCCTTGGCTCCAGGGTTGGAGGATGGGAACAGTGTCAGGGGCTCTCAGAGCCGAGCTGCCCTCTGACCCTCCAGGCCTCTCGGGGTTTGCAGGATACAGCCCCCACTCCTTAGCCCCTTGCCACAGACTCTAGGAATCTCACCACCCAGCCTTCCTCCCTAAGCACTCTATGCCCAGCCATGCAGAACTTCTCAGCAATTCTCTAACGTCTACTTTCCTGTTCCTGTGCTTGTGAACATTCCCTCCTGTTTACTCTTCTGGGATTGGACTTTTGAACATATCCCCTCCTCTGGGAAGCCTTCTCCTCTTTCTTGCCTCACAAGTCTCCATGCTCAGCTCTCTGTCCCAGGCTTTCCCTCCTGTCTTGTAATCCTTGCTCAGCCCTGCTTTATCTGCCTCAAAAGGGGTCTTTGGAAACCCTTTGGGCCACAGACAGTGAGGCACATTGTTGTTCATTAAAGCTAATTTTCCTCTTCTTCCAGGCCACAAGCCTGGACTACATTTCCCACCTTCCTTTGAGGCTGGATTGCCCTTATGATGGATTGTTCTAACCACTGGAATGTGAGCTGAAGTTCTGGGTGCACTTTCTGGACTAAGACTTTATTATTATTTTTTCTTTTTAAATCAATGTTGTTGAGGTATAAGTTAAATACAATGACATGTACTCTTTAAAAGTGTATAGTTTGATATACGTCCCTACGACTAGATTGATGCATATCACCACCAAATTACAGAGCACTTTCATGATCCCAAAGGACTTTCTCATGATCCTTTGCAGTAAACCCCTCCCACCCCCCCCCGGGCAACCACTGATATGCTTTATGTTACCACTGATCTGTTTTGCTTATTCTAAGATCATACGAATGGAATCCTGCGACTTAAAGCCATCTGGCTGGCTACCCTCGCTGGACCTACCGCTCTGAAACCCACCCAGGCTGTTGCATGTACCAGTAGTTTGTTCCTTTTATGCCAACTAGGGTTCCATCGTATGGCTATGCCACACTTTTTCACCCATTCACCCACTGGTGGGCGTTTGGGCTGTTTGTAGTGTAGGCTATTGTGTGTAAGGCTGACATGCATGTTAGTGCCCAGTCTCCATGTGAGCATAGATTTTCTATTCTCTTGGTTACATGCCTAGAAGTGGAGTTGCTGAGTGCTAGGCGTGCGTGTTTAACTACAAGGAGCTAATTGCCAAGATGTCTCCTTCGGTGGCTGCACCTTCCTTATTCAGCAACATGTGAGAGGCCCCGCACCAGCACTGGATACTGCCCGTCGGTTTAACTTTAAACCTTTGGGTGAGTGTGTCCTGGTATCTCGTTGCACTTTTAGTTTGGATTTCCGTGGCAACTAATCATTTCGTTGATGAGCTTCTTGGTCACTTCTACATTTTCTTTTGTGAATGTTTTAAAAACTTTTGCCCATTTACAACATTTTTGTCTTCTTCTTGAGTTCTAAGGGCCCTATTTTATGCTGAATGCGAGTCCTTTGTCAGATATATGGATTACAAAAGTGACCTCTTGTGGCTTGTCTTTCATTTCGTTAATGGTGCCTTTTGAAAAGGAGACATTTTTCACTTTGATGCAGGCCAATTAATTGTTTGTCAGTTTTTTCTTTGGTGGTTTCTTCTGTGTCCTAAGAAATCTTTGTCCCAAGGTCTCTGGGCCCAAAACTTAAAAAAAGATGGATGTGTCCCTCCTGCCTCCTTCTTCCTCTTGCCCAGGCTGGAAGCAGATGACAACATGCCCGAGGGGACAAGAAGCTGTAAGATGACAGACAAGGCGCTGGGATCTCATTACTGCATGAAGGGGAGTCACCAACCAGGACCGCCTTCCCAGGCCTGGGAACAGGGAGCAGAAACGAATGCCTGTGTGTTTGTGCACTAACATGGTGCGGGTCTATTTGTTACAGCAGCTCAGCCTCCTGGAACTTGCATTTCTCCAGTTGCACAGACATGGTGCTTTGCCCAGTAATCCCAGCGAAGGGACTGCCACTGATTGCAGGGCTCCCACCATTCAACCAACACTCCCCTCTGTTCCCAAACTCCCTCCTTTTCCTTCTCCAAATGGGCCGACAAGGAACTCAGAGGAAGATTTGCACATATCTCCACTGAAGTCTTAAAATATAGTCTCTAGATAGCATGGAGCTGAGTGAGGTTGGGAGAAATGGTCCACCCACCGTAGAGAGGCCTAGACCTTCAGGCAGCCCATTATCTCCTCCTCACTGGTCCCCATTCCCATCAGTTCTTCCTACAAGTCTACATGGCTGCTCAGTGGCTTTCATCTTTGGGGACTGTCTTCTAACTCTGCTTTGGTTCCATTATCAGGTTCCTCCATGGATTTCATCTTACTCCACGCCCCCCCCCTTCCCCCAGCTGGACAGTTTGTCATTATAACGCATGTACTTATCAGGTCTACCCCCTGATCTCTTCGATGGTGTATTTTATTGCTTTGAAGTTATTTTTATGAACTATAGGGTAGAAACAAAAGAACATTTATAAACTATATAGAAGTTATGAAAGATATTGATGCAATGGACACTCGTGGAACACCACCCAATAGAGCAGTGGTTCTCAACCTTCCTAATGCCGCGACCCTTTAATACAGTACCTCATGTTGTGGTGACCCCCAACCATAAAATTATTTTCGTTGCTACTTCATAACTGTCACTTTGCTACTGTTATGAATCGTCATGTAAATATCTGATATGCAGGATGTATTTTCATTGTTATAAATTGAACATAATGAAAGCATAGTGATTCATCACAAAAACAATATGTAATTATATATGTGTTTTCCGATGGTCTTAGGTGACCCCTGTGAAAGGGTTGTTCAACCCCCAAAGGGGTCTTGACCCACAGGTTGAGAACCGCTGCAATAGAGGGAAAATGATTTCAATGCCTTTAAAGTTCCCTCTCCACCCTATCACTTCCCATCCCCTCCCTCCCCTCTCAGACGTAATTACTCTCTTGAATTTTATGTTTACTGTTTAATAGCTTTTTTTTTTATATATATAATTTCACCACATGCTTGTGTCTTTAAATTGTAATATATGGCTGACACTTTCATTAGCAGTGTATGAGCTTACTGAGGAATAATTTACATATCATAAGAATTCACCCATTGGGATGGGTGTTGTTTAACAATTTTTTGAAATTTATACAATTGTGCAACCATCACCACATCTAGTTTTAGAATATTTCCATGTCCTCAAAAAAGATTCCTTTGCCCATTGGCTGTCATTAAAAAACACACACATTCCAGTGGGTATCTCATTGTGCTTTTAATTTGCATTTTCTGATAAATATTGATATTGAGCATTGTTCAACTTTCTGTGGCCATTCATCTATTTCTTCTGGGAAATGTCTTTTCAAGACATTCGTCCATTTTTAAAGTTGTGTTATGTGTCTTTTTTGCCGGAAGCCAATTCCAGCGTGTCAGCAGGGCTGAATCAGCTGGGAATGGCTGAGGGCATTTCCCCAAACCTGAAAAGGATGCATAAATGATTGCTTGCTGCCAGACAGCTGAGGGCATTGCAATCTACATGTTATTGCCTCCTGCTGGCCAAACACCTGAACAGCCGTAGGCAGTTTTTCCCCAAAACCAACAATGGATTCTGTATACCAAACCTTACCCTTTGATATGTATATCTACCTTGTCTTAGGAAAAATTGTGTTAATAAAAAGCAAGGTGTCCAGGAGACAAGAGAACTTAGTTCCTTTAGCTAAGTCTTCTCTGGCCCTCGAAATGCCTTCCAAAATTATGTTTCCTTTCTGGACACTTGATTAATTTATACACAGTACCTTCTCCAGATTCCTGAACCCGTCTAGATGCTGGATCAAGACCCCCGGCATTACTTGTTGTCCTTGATACTAATATATAAGCATATTCTATGAGTTCCTTGATAGATATATGTATTGTGAATATATTTGTCAAATTTGTAGCCTGCTTATTAATTTGATTAATAGTGTATTTTGATGAGCAGAAAATGTAATTTTGGTTACTTTGATTTGTTAAAGTTTTCTTTTATGGTTATTGTTTCTGTGTCCTAAGAAATCTTTGTAAGTAGGAAAAACAAATTTTTCCTGTTTGTTTCTCCTTTACTATACTCACACAGAACACTTCACTTTTAATACTCTAGTCACCAAATGAGTGGGGTTTTTCCTCCACCAAGCAATTCTCTGCAACACCAGCTGTGGGTCCTACAATTTAACTTCATTCAGACACTATATATCTGGCTTTATTAAATTAGCTGGAAAATATTTCCTTCTCCTTGATTTTTCTTTTTAAAATATGTTTTATTGATTTTTTGATCCCCTACTGGGGATCCACAGAAGCGTGGGCACGTGCTCTCACTGGGAGTAGAACCGGGGACCTCTTGATGTACGGGATGCACCACATGGGCTACGTGGCCTAGAGAGGCTCTCCTTGACTTTTCTGAGTTTGCTTCATATTGATATTATTTCTTCCTTAAATGTTTAATAAAACTCATTGGTAAATCCATTTGGGCTTGGAGTTTCCTTTGGGAAAGTTTTTGATTATGAATTAAAAATTATTTAATATATAGAAGGTAATTTAGATCTATGTTTTCATGTTATGTTAGTTTGGGTGAATTACCTTTTTTTTTTTTTTTTTTTTTTTTTTTTTTTTTTTTAGCAAATATCAAAATTTTATAGATATATGTCAATTTAAACTCTAAATTACTTTCCTAAAATATTTTAAAATGTACAAGCATTTATTACAATAAACATAATTTCCATTGATAGTGAGTACAAAAGCAAATAAAACATGGATGAAAGTGTTTTGCAAACTGTAAAATATTAACAAATATTAGTTATCATTATTCACACAGCAGGTAGAGGTGATAATGAATACAATTTAAAGGGTTCTACTATAAACCATTTTTATAACATATTAATCATTCCTTAATGTATTAGAATACATTGGATACAATGTAAGTCTTCTTGGAGAAAATCTACTTATATTAGACTTTGATTGCTCTTAATTTCTATTATATCCAAATTGGATTATAAATTTCTTTTTTTTTTTTTTTTTTTTAATTTTTCTCTTAAAGTATTACAAAGGGTATTACATAAGTATCCTTTCCCCCCCCCCCCCCCCTTGACAAACCCCTACCCTCCCTTACCCCCCAGTGTCTTATGTCCATTAGTTATGCTTATATGCATGCATACAAGTCCTTCGGTTGATCTCTTACTCCCCTCCCTCCTGTCCCCCAACTCTCTCTGGCCTTCCCACTGCAGTTTGACAATCAGTTTGAGGCAGCTCTGCCTCTGTATCTATTATTGTTCAAAAGTTTGTAATGGTCTTTATTATCCATGAATGAGTGAGATCATGTGGTATTTTTCCTTCATTGACTGGCTTGTTTCACTTAGCATAATGCTCTCCAGTTCCATCCATGATGTTGCAAATGGTAGGAGTTCCTTCTTTTTAACAGCAGCATAGTATTCCATCGTGTAGATGTACCACAGCTTTCTAATCCATTCATCTACTGATGGGCACTTAGGCTGTTTCCAGATCTTAGCTATGGTGAATTGTGCTGCTATGAACATCTGGGTGCATATATCCTTTCTGATTGGTGTTTCTGGTTTCTTGGGATATATTCCTAGGAGTGGGATCACAGGGTCAAATGGGAGTTCCATTTCCAATTTTTTGAGGAACCTCCATACTGCCTTCCATAGTGGCTGCACCAGTCTGCATTCCCACCAGCAGTGCACAAGTGTTCCTTTTTCTCCACATCCTCTCCAGCACTTGTCGTTTGTTGATTTGTTGATGATGGCCATTCTGACAGGTGTGAGATGGTACCTCATTGTTGTTTTGATTTGCATCTCTCGGATGATTAGTGACTTTGAGCATGTTTTCATATGTCTCTTGGCTTTCTGAATGTCCTCTTTTGAAAGGTGTCTATTTAGATCCTTTGCCCATTTTTTGATTGGATTGTTTATCTTCTTTTTGTTAAGTTGTATGAGTTCCCTATAAATTTTGGAGATTAAGCCCTTATCAGATATGACGTTGGCAAATATGTTTTCCCACGAGGTGGGTTTTCTTGTTTTTTGGTGATGGTTTCTTTTGCTGTGCAGAAGCTTTTTATTTTGATGTAGTCCCATTTGTTCAGTTTCTCTTTAGTTTCAACTGCCCTAGGAGCTGTATCAGTGAAGAAATTGTTTTGGCATATGTCTGAGATTTTGCTGCCTTTGTATTCTTCTAGAATTTTTATGGTTTCCTGTCGTACATTTAAGTCCTTTATCCATTTTGAGTTTATTCTTGTGTATGGTGTAAGTTGGTGGTCTAGTTTCATTTTCTTGCATATGTCTGTCCAATTTTCCCAACACCATTTATTGAAGAGACTATCTTGGCTCCATTGTATGTTCATGCCTCCTTTGTCAAAAATTAATTGAGCATATTGGTTCGGGCTAATTTCTGGACTCTCTATTCTATTCCACTGATCTATATGCCTGTTCTTGTGCCAGTACCAGGCAGTTTTGAGAACAGTGGCTTTGTAATACAGCTTGATATCTGGCATTGAGATCCCACCTACTTTGTTCTTTCTCAGGATCGTTGCAGCTATTCTGGGTCTTTTTTTATTCCAGATGAATTTTTGGAGAGTTCGTTCTAGATCTGTGAAGAAGGCCATTGGTATTTTAATGGGAAGTGCGTTGAATGTATAGATTGCTTTGGGTAGTATGGACATTTTAATGATGTTGATTCTACCAATCCAAGAACATGGTATGTTCTTCCATCTGTTTATGTCTTCCTCTATCTCTTTTTTCAACGTCCTGTAGTTTTCTGAGTAGAGGTTTTTAACCTCTTTAGTTAAGTTTATTCCTAGGTATCTTAATTTTTTTGGTGCGATGGTAAATGGGATTGTTTTTCTGATCTCCCTTTCTGAAAGTTCACTATTGGTGTATAGAAATGCCTCAGATTTCTTGGGGTTAATTTTGTATCCTGCTACATTGCCAAATTCATGTATTAAGTCTAGTAGCTTTTTGATGGAGTCTCTAGGGTTTTGTATGTATAATATCATGTCATCTGCAAATAAGGACAGTTTTACTTCCTCTTTTCCAATTTGGATGCCTTTTATTCCTTCTTCTTGCCGAATTGCAATGGCTAATACTTCCAGTACTATGTTGAACAGGAGTGGTGAGAGTGGGCATCCCTGTCTTGTTCCTGTTCTTAGGGGAAATGGTGTTAGTTTTTGTCCATTGAGTATGATGTTGGCTGTGGGCCTGTCATATATGGCTTTTATTATGTTGAGGTATGATCCTTCTATTCCCACCTTTCTGAGAGTTTTTATCAAAAATGGGTGTTGGATTTTGTCGAATGCTTTTTCTGCATCAATTGATATGACCATGTGGTTTTTTTCTTTCAATTTGTTTATGTGATGTATCACATTTATTGATTTACGGATGTTGTACCATCCTTGCATCTCTGGGATGAATCCTACTTGGTCATGGTGTATGATCCTTCTGATGTACTGCTGGATCCGATTTGCTAAGATTTTGTTGAGGATTTTGGCATCTATGTTCATGAGGGATATTGGCCTGTAATTCTCTTTCATTGTGATGTCTTTACCTGGTTTTGGTATTAGGGTGATGCTGGCTTCATAGAATGAGCTTGGAAGCGTTCCTTCCTCTTGAATTTTTTGTAGTAGTCTGAGGAGGGTAGGTTTTAGTTCTTCCTTGAATGTTTGGTAGAACTCCCCTGTGAAGCCGTCTGGCCCTGGGCTTTTGTTTGCTGGAAGCTTTCTGATGACTGCTTCAATTTCTTCCATAGTTATTGGCCTATTGAGGTTTTTAGATTCTTCCTGATTGAGTTTTGGAATGTTGTATTTTTCTAGGAATTTGTCCATTTCCTCCAGGTTGTCCAGTTTGTTGGAGTAGAGTTGCTCGTAGTATTGTTTAACAATCATTTGTATTTCTGTGGGGTCTGTTGTTATTTCGCCTCTATCATTTCTGATTTGGTTTATTTGGGACCTCTCTCTTTGCTTCTTGGTGAGCCTGGCTAGGGGTTTGTCAATCTTGTTTATCCTTTCAAAGAACCAGCTCTTGGTTTCATTGATTTTCTGTATTGTTTTTTTGGTCTCTATTTCATTGATTTCTGCTCTAATCTTTATTATCTCCTTCCTTCTGCTCACTCTGGGGTTTTCTTGTTGCTCTCTTTCTAATTCTTTGAGTTGTAGAGTTAGATGATTGACTACCATTTTTTCTTGTTTTTTGAGATAGGCCTGTAGAGCTATAAACTTTCCTCTCAGGACTGCTTTCATTGTGTCCCAGAGGTTTTGGATTGTTGTGTTTTCATTGTCATTAGTGTCCAGGATGTTTTTAATTTCTTCTTTGATGTCATCGGTAACCCAATCAATATTTAATAACATGCTATTCAGCTTCCAAGTGTTTGAGTATTTTGGGTTGGTTTTATTGTAGTTTATTTCTAACATTATGCCATCGTGGTCTGAGAAGAAGCTTTTTATGATTTCAATCTTCTTGAATTTGTGGAGACTTTGCTTGTGACCCAATATGTGGTCTATTTTTGAATATGTCCCATGAGCACCTGAGAGGAATGTATATTCCGCAGCTGTGGGGTGAAGTGTTCTGAAGATGTCAATTAAGTCCATCTGATCTAGTGAGTCATTTAGGATTGCTGTTTCTTTGCTGAGTTTTTGTCTAGTGGATTTATCCAGTGATGTCAGTGGTGTATTAAAGTCCCCTACTATGATTGTATTGTTGTCGATCTCTCCCCTGATATCTTCCAGAAGTTTTCTTATGTATGTGGGTGCTCCTGCATTGGGTGCATATATGTTTACCAGGGTTATATCTTCTTGTTGTATTGATCCCTTTAGTATTATGAAGTGGCCTTCCTTATCTCTGGTTATGGCCTTCACTTTGAGATGTATTTTGTCAGATATAAGTATTGCTACCCCAGCTTTCTTTTCCTTTCCATTTGCGTGAAAGATATTTTTCCATCCCTTCACTTTCAGTCTGTGTGAGTCCCTTCTAATGAGGTGGGTCTCTTGTAGACAGCAGATGTATGGGTCATGTTTTTTTATCCATTCAGCCACTCGATGTCTTTTGGTTGGAGCATTTAGTCCATTTACATTTAAAGTTATTATTGAAAGGTATTTGTTTGTAGCCATTTCTTTTTTGTGTGTGTGTATGTGGCTGTTTTCTTTCTGAGCTTGATATTTCTTCTTTTTACACCAGTCCCTTTAGCATTTCTTGCATGGCTGGCTTGGTGGTGATAAACTCCCTTAGCCCTTTTTTGTCTGTGAAGCTTCTTATTTCCCCTTCAATTTTGAATGATAGCCTTGCTGGATAGAGTATTCTTGGATTCAGTCCTTTGCTTTGCATCACTTTGTAGATTTCCGTCCATTCTTTTCTGGCCTGATGTGTTTCTGTTGAGAAATCATTTGATAATCTAATGGGAGATCCCTTGTATGTTACTTTCCGTCTCTCTCTTGCAGCCTGTAAGATTCTCTCTTTATCCTGAACATTTGCCATGGTAATTATGATGTGTCTTGGTGTGGGTCTTTTCGGGTTCACCTTGTTTGGAACTCTCTGGGCTTGTGTGACTTTTTTCTTCCCCACCTCAGGGAAGTTTTCTGATATTATTTCTTCGAATAGGTTTTCTAATCCATGTTCGTCTTTCTGTTGTTCTGGCACCCCTATTATTCGTATGTTGTTTCGTTTCATGTTGTCCCAAAGCTCCCTTAGGCTCTCCTCCTGTCTTTTAATTTTTTTCTCCATTTGCCGTACAGTTTGAGTGTGTTTTGCTTCCTTGTCTTCTAATTCACTAATTCGGTCCTCCGCTTCTCCCAGTCTACTGTTGATACTTTCAATGGAGTTTTTTATTGAAGCTATGTCACTCTTCATTTCTTCTTGGGACTTACTTAAGTTGTTGATTTTTTCATCTGTTTCTTCTAGCTTCTTGCATAAGTAGTTGAGTTTTTCAACTGTTTCTTCTTGCTTCTTGAACATGTGGTGCATGTACTCTAGGAACCTTATTCTGAATTCTTTTTCCGTCATGTTGCATATCTCTGTCTCACTTAGCTGCTTTTCTGGGGAGTCCTCCTTTTCTTTCCTTTGGGGGTTTCTTTGCCTACCCATGTTTGATCTCGCTGACATATGTAGATGTTGAGATGTTCAGTGGCTGCTCCCTGGGTGGCAGGGGCTCCTTGGGTTGTGGTTGCTGCTCAGATGGTTGCGGTAGCAGCTGCTTTCCAGTTGGCAGCAGCTCCTCTGGTGGGTGTTGTTCACAGCTGTGTTGGCTCTTCTGGCTGGTAGGGGGAGGCTTCAAGTACAGTTGCTGTTCCACAGACAGAGGGTGTGGTGATCAGGAGGCTGTGGTGATCAGGAGGCTGCGGTGCTCAGGGGGCTGCTGTTGCTTGGATCTGCTGCGTTGATTTAAAGGCACAAAATACAACAGAGCAAGGCACAACGTACCAGGCACTGAACACAAGTATATTCACAATATTAATAACCCCAAATAAAGGTGACCACCCGAATTGAGAGAATTAGGGGATAAGGGAGAAAGAAGAGAAGAAGATAAAAGAGAGAACAGAAAAGAAAAATAAGAAAAAAACAAACAAAAAAGGAGTGAAAAAATAGAATTGGGAAAAAAGAGGGGGGAAAAAAAGAGAGCGAAAAAAGAGAATGAAGTAGAAGCGTGGAAGAGACTCCCCGTATGAGGAGCAAACTCCAATAGAACTGCCACTAATCTCAACAAATTCCAGCAACAGATCCCTGGAGATGAATGCAAACTACAAACCACCAATAATATCCAGAGGGGTAAGGGAAAACAGAAGCACAAAAATAACTGGGGTGGGGTGGAGGAGGGAAGGGAAAAACCAGCAGAAAAAAAAGAAAAAGAAAAAGAAAAACAACCTCACAACCAGTTCTAAAAAAGAAGAAAAAACACAACACAAAACAAACAAACAAATTAAAAAAAAAAAAAAAAAAAAAAAAAAAAAAAAGCCCAATAAATTCAACAATCAAGAAAACAATAAAGATAAGAGAGAAAAAAATGTTTGGAAAGTGAAGAAGGATAAAGAATAGGTGTATAAGGATTTAGAGCAGTAGATTGGAAATAGGATATATAAGTAGGGTGGAATTAGACAGGGGGTAAAAAGAGGGAATTGGGAAAGTCTGGAGCAGGAATAGGGTAAGAGAAACAGGACACCAAAAGGGGAAAAGTAAGGAAGAGGGTTTTAGCAAAGAGGTGGAATTGAGATAGGGAAAATTAATGCTAAAGGAACGATGAAAATAGAATGGAGAACACTAATCCCAAAAGAAAATAAAGAGAAAATAAAATGGCACTTTAAAAAATGGTAAAATGGTAGCAGTAATAATACTGATTAAAAATAAAAATGTGGTAATTGAAAGGGTAAAATCAGGTGATGGAAAAAGAAGAAAAAGAGAAAAAAAAATTTGGTTTCTTGGTAAAAAGGTGAAAAAATTAAAAAGAAAAAGAAAAAGGAAAAAAAAAAAAAAGAAAAAATTTGCAGTAGTGATGGTCTTTCGGTTCTTCTACTCTTCAGCCTGGTTCGCCTTAGTCCTGCCAGGTATTTAGGAGAGTGTTGAATTTGCCTGCATTACACTCTTCCTCCGTGTTGTAAATCACAGTCCTGATTTTAAAGCAGGCCGTATTTGTGATCCAGTCTGCCTTAATTTGTATTCCCCTAAGAGTCAGTTTGTGGCTCAGCCTCTGGGTGGCAGTGTTTTTGGGTTGGCCTCTGAGGCTATACAGCTTCTCTATCCTTTTTTAATCCTTACCCTGCTCTGTGTTGTTGGTGGGACTGAAAATCCCTCTATAGGCCAGACCCTGGTAACTCCCAGGGGCTAATCAGCTTGTTTTAGTCCTTTATCTCATACAGGGTGGAATCTGGGAGTGGCTGTGCTCCTTGCCTGGGGGGCTAGGGGGAGGAATTCCACCCTCTGGAGGAATGGCTGCCCCAGTCCTGGGCCCAGGGGGGGTCTCAGCACTCAATTCGCTGCCACCTCCTCCGGCTCCCCCTCTTTCCTCAGCCTCTCCCCAGATTCCCCTCGTCTGCACCTTCACCCTCTCTTCAGCACAGGTGAGTGTCTGTATCCGAACTGTCCTATGAGCAGGGTTCAGTGAAAACAAAGAAACAGACAAACGCCGGCCGGCCGCGGAAACGCTCCCCTCTTACCGGTCTGGGAAACGCTCCTCTCTTATGGGCACTGCATGGTCTGATCAGTTCCTCAGGATGCCCCCTTTAGTCTCAGTTCTCCGCAGTCACAAAATCCAAATCTCAAATCTCCTGGCGCCAGCAAACCCGCGGAACTCCTTACCCTGGTCAGGGTCTGTGTCTGTCCCAAGAGACGCGGCTGTCTGCCATGCGGTCTCCCTCCGACCCTCTGGGCTCAGGTCTGGCAGACTTTCCTGCCCAGATCCCTGGTTTTTAACCTTTCCAGGGGAGGTCTGCCCTTCCAGGCTGCAAGCCGTCTCACCAGCTGAGTAAATTTGCCAATTCGGGGTGGGTGTTATTAGTTTCAGCTGCTTACTCCGTTTGCTCCGGGACAAGACCTGGGACGCGTCTGCCTATATCGCCGCCATCTTCCAACCCTCCTGGGTGAATTACCTTTTTCAGGGGTTTGTCTGTTTCACCTAAGTTGTCATTTATTGGCATAAAGTTGTTCATTACATTTCCTCTGGCTATTTTAGTAGCTATTGTGGACGAAAGGGGCCACATGCTAACCTGACAAGCTCAGGGAAGGCCTGCATGGCGGTCTTGCAAACTCAGAGACCTAAAGTAACCACAAAAAATGGTCTGAAATTAAACTTTAACTAAAAGCAGTTAGGGTGGGTAGTCACCTCCTAGGCTGGTATCTCCACTGACAAGGTCAAGCTTTACCTATACTGAGCTATCTGTCTTTTTGCATCTATGATAACATACCCTTGAAATGTCTGGGTAACTTGTAACTTCCCATTTTCTGGACCCCTTTAGGCACAACCTAATGTGCTGGGCACCAGGACAGACACCACAAATTCCTTCATTGTTATCATCATGTTAATTGTTCCTGTGCCCATCTAAGCATGTGTCTATCATTTTACTTTTTATTCAATCCCAGGGTTCCCTCCTCCCCTACCCCGCTTTGCTTTCTCTCACCTCTCTAGTCTACCATCAATTGATTTCATGTAACCCACTTACCTCCCTTCCTTTGATTGCAATATATAAATATAGATGTAACCTGCCATTCTCTGGAGCATTAACTCAATTCATTGAGGTTTTGCTTCCCGGCATTTGTTGACAGTTTGGCTCAAACAAACTCACAAAAATTCTTTACAGCTTTGAATGTTTTTATGTTAACATCATAGAATCTAAGGTGATATTTCCTCCTTAATTCCTGATATTAGTCATATGTGTTTTCTCTCCTTTTTTCAGATTCGTTTTTTTCTGGCAGACTATCAATTTTTATTAACCTTTTCTAAGAAATGACTTTGACTGCTGGTTTTCACTGTTTGTCCACTTTTTGTATCATTGATTTTCTTTCTTCCTCGTTCCCTGTCTCCAGTTACACTGAGTTTCATTTGCTCTTCTTTTTTGCATCTATAGGTAGATGCTTAGATAATTGATGTTGTGCTCCCCTCTTTTAATACAGGCATTTACAGCTCTAATTTTTCTTGTGACCCCTGCTTTAGAGGATAGAAGAAAATCTGATACATTTTGATGAGTTTTGCTTTCAATGTCATTAAGTTTGAAATATTTCCCAGTTTCCCTTTGTCTTTCTACATGATCTATGGGTTCTTTAAAAGTGTTCTGTTTAATTTCCTGATATTTGGCGATTTTCTAGATGGCTTACTGTTATTACCTGTTAACTTAATTCATTACATTAGAGAATACAACTATAGGGTTTCAATATTTAAAAGTTTTTTGAGATATGCTGGATGGCCAAGAATATGGCCTGTCTTGGTGAACATTCCTTGTATCCCTCAAAAGGACATGAATTCTGCTGTTAGAATCTAAATATCATGTAGGTCAAGTTGGTGGACAGTATTGTTCAAATATTCTGTAGTCTTACAGGTATGATGAGTGTGAGAATGAATTAGGAGGACATGCTTTATTTTTTTTGAGGGGGGGGTTAGCTGATGAAGATTAATTTGTAGGGAGCTAAGTGTTGGTGTAACACTCTTGCTCAAGAGTTTAGAGTCTAGCCCTGGTCGGTTAGGCTCAGTGGATAGAGCGTTGGCCTGTGGACTGGAGGGTCCCAGGTTTGATTCTGGTCAAGGGCATGTACCTTGGTTGCGGGCACATCCCCAGTAGGGGGTGTGCAGGAGGCAGCTGATTGATGTTGCTCTCTCTCATCGATGTTTCTAACTCTCTATCCCTCTCCCTTCCTCTCTGTAAAAAAATCAATAAAATATATTTTAAAAAAAGAGTTTAGAGTCTATCTAAACCAGCAGGTGAGCAGACTGAGCCTGGGCTAAGATTGGTTTGTTTAATTCAACTAATTGCTATGGGCCTGTTGTGTGCCTGTTCTGTCTCTGGGGAGCTCAAGCAGAGGGGGTAAGTTTTCATCAGGAGACAAGATATAGCCCGTGATGAAGCATACGTAGCACGACCTTTAGAACTGAGCAGGCTCAGTGAGAAAGGATCTGCTGTAGAGCCTTAGATGAGGATCTTAATTGCCTTGGCACTGAGCATGCTCAGTGGGCAGTTCACCTAGAGACGGAGATTATTATGACCGCCCCATCAGTACTTTGTTGGGCCACCTTTTGCCTTCAATACTGCAGCGATTCTTCTTGGTATTGACTCCATGAAATGTTGAAAGGTGATGCGAGGAATCTGACACCATGCCTGATGAATAGCACTGTCCAGTTCTGTGAGATTTGATGGTTGTGGAACCAGCTGCCTGATGGCTCTTTTAACTTCGTCCCACAAATGCTCAATTGGATTGAGATCTGGTGATTGTGGGGGCCACCTAAGCAAGGTAAAGTCTCCCTCATGTTCTTGAAACCACTCCTGCACAATAGGAGCATCGTGGCATGGTGCATTGTCTTGTTGGAAGAAGCCATCTCCATTGGGATATGCCATCAAAATGATAGGATGAACTTGATCAGCAACGATACTTAGGTATATTGTGCTATTCAGATATATATTGATTTCAGAGAGGATGGGAGAGAGAGAGAGACAGATAGAAACATCAATGATGAGAGAGAGTCATTGACTGGCTGCCTCCTGCAGGCCCCCCACTGGGGATGGAGCCCACAACCTGGGCATATGCCCTGGCCAAGAATCAAACTGTGACCTCCTGGTTCATAGGTCGAGGCTCAATCACTTAGCCACACCAGTCAGGCTACCGATGCTCTTTTTAACTGCTCAGCTTCAATACCTGATGCCCGGTCATATGCGACTGTTGGAGCCCAGAGTTGTTAAGCCAGAAAACGGCAGATTTTAGAGTTATCAAAACCAAACGTTCACCATTCAGACCTGGAGCCTGAAGCCCAGAGAAGAGTAGAGAATTGGTCCAGGTCACACAGTAAGTCAGCTCATTTCAGTCATGAGCTGGAATCTGATCGAGCCTGCTCTCTACGGCTGTTTTCTGGTGGGTGTTCAAAGAGCGTCAGGATGAAGAGAGTTCTCTCTGGCTTCCCCGCTTAGGAAAACATCTTTCTTTCCATGAGCCCTGTTTGCAGAGCGAGTGGAATGAGAAGAGAATGGCCATGGCCCATCTTGCTGTCTCTTAATGAATTGTCTCCTCTCAGGGCTGATGTAATCAGGGCTGAGGTCACAGTTTGGGATCAGAAGCCCCGGGGTTTGCTGCCCAGGGAGCTGTGGCTTCACCGCCCCAAGCGACGGGAGAGGCAAGAAGGAGAGGGAAACCCTTCAGGGGGAACGGGTAATTGTGTACAGAAATCATATTGCGTTTGTTGCAAAACATTTTGCAAACTGTCACGTATGGGTGGGTGAGCGTGCGCACGTGCATGTTTTAGTTACAGCAATTTATCCAGCCTATCTCTCAATCTGTCGGAAAGTTGTGTTGCCATGAGGGCCTGATGGGTTTTTTTTCCTGCTTAAGCAAAATGTAAATTATCTGGCCCATTAATATTGGGGCGCTTTAATCCGTTATTAGAGGAGAAAAGTAAAAATCCCGCACCAAGATGAATGTTTGCTTTTATGGTGATTAATACTGCGCAGCCCTGGGCGCATTCATCACTCTGCCAGTGGCCTCAGCTGGGGAAGCAGAAAGCAGATAGACGGGGAGTATTGTGGATCTGGTGCTCGCTGCCTCACTCAAAGGACCCATCCCATCGTCTCCTGCCTCCAGAGCCTTTACTAGCTCCCTACTGCCTTCGTTATAAAAGCCAAACTCTCAGCTCCCCCATTCTACCTGTCTCCCAGAACATCCGCTGTGTGCCTCGCCCTGCACCGTGGGGGAGGCAGGACAAAGGGGGGAGGTGCCTCTGCTCCCAGGGAATCTCCTGCATTAGGGGAGACAAGAACTGCTCATAGAGGGGAATCAGTGCCCAACACAAGAGACGGAGGAGGCAGGTGTTAGACTGATGGTGGACAGCAAGGACTGTCAGAGCCAAGACAGGGAGAGGTCAACGTGCTGGGCTGGGTGGTCAGGGAATGCTTCCTGGAGGAGGTGGGCTACAGCAGGGCTTGGGAACTGAGAAATCTGTGGATAACCACAGTCATAGGGACTGATTAGTGAGCACTCACTCTGTGCCAAGCGTCATGCGAGGAGCTTCTTGTCTATTGTTGCTGCTCCATCTCACAGCCTTGGGAGGTAGGCATTGTTATCACCTTTTTGTGGACGAGAAAACTGAGGTTCAGAGATGCCAAGGTACCTAGCTGTCATCACACCTCGGGGGCGGGGGGGGGGGGGGGCAGAGCCGGACGAGCACGCAATACTGGGAGACCCTGAAGGCTGAGTCTGAATCCAGTGCGTGTGTCCCCATTCTCCCAGGAGGAGCAGAGAGCATGTGGGCGTGTGGGGGAGAGTGTGGGCGAGGCACTAGGCGGGCAGAGGCTGGCAGTAAGAACGGTATAAAGGTGAGGGTGGGGGCCTGATAGGGCTGTGGGGCCACACAGTAGGACAGCCTCAACACCAGGAAGAAGGGCCGTTACCTGGAGCCATGAGTCAGGCTGGTCCCCTCCCCTGGACCTGCGTTAGTGGGCAGCACTGTATCCCCGGGTGCTGGGCTTTCTCCTGCCATTTTGGGGAAGAAAATGTGGTCTGGCCGTGTCACAGCAGCACCACTGCTTAGCTTAGGCCTCCTCATCTCACAGCCAGAAACTGCTGCCTGGGAGTCTCCGCGAAGCCTTTATGAAGCAAGGAGAGGTCTGGGAGCCACTGCCTTTGACTCAGTATTAAGCGGCTCTGCATTGAGGCAGACACTGTTTAATAAGGATAGACCTGCAGGCTGCATGTTTTTATAATTTCCCAGAGAGTTCATTTTACACTCTGCTAACATCTAAATGAACCCATGCGAACACTCAGACTTCCTCCTGCCTCTGGGGGCGTGAAGTCCAGCAGGTAGGACATGCGCCTGCATCTGAGACCGATGGGCGGGGCCCATGGCAACGCCATGTGCTGGGATGGAAAACATCTTTTCTCACTCACCTTTGCCTCTAGGATGGAGAAGTGCATTTCTCTGTGGGGATAACATTTAGGGGCCTCTGAGCAGGCGGAGGGGATAGTAAGAGGACTTCTATGCAGGTTTATGGAAGGACTTCATTGGAGAGGAGGCATGGCCTACCTAGTTTAAAGCTCAAAAACCACTCTCAGCCCGGCTGGCCTGCATCGGTGGTTGAGCATCGACCTATGAACCAGGAGGTTCGATTCCCAGTCAGGGCACATGCCAGGGTTTCGGGCTCCATCCCCAGTGCTGGGCTTGCAGGAGGCAGCCAATGATTCTCTCTCATCATTGATGTTTCTCTCTCTCCCTCTCCCTTCCTCTCTGAAACATATCAAACAAACAAACAAAAACACTTTCATACCTGGGGGGAGATTCTGTCTGGTGTGACCCTGGGGAGCCCATGAGAACTCTGGGAATGTCCAGGGCAGGCTCACTGCGTGCGGAGGGGCAGACGGACTGTGTGGGATGTGGCCGGAGGCGCAGCTGGGATCCCATCATAAAGAGCTCCAGTATTGTCCTGTCTTAGGGATTTGTAATTTTCCCCTCAGTATTTAATTTTAATTTTTTTGAATGATAAAAGCTAGACATATTTGTCAAAGAAAATTTTGAAATTTCAGAAACACTGAAAGAAGTAACCTGGTACGCTACCGGCCAGAAGCGCCTTTGTTGGCATTCTGTGGCTCCTTTGTTCTATAGCTTACATTTCTAAGTTCATATCACATATACAATTTTATATCCTTTTTTTAATGCTCATCAAAATGTCTCATAGCTGCCTCCATAGGATTGGTAGCACTAACCTAAACATAAAAGGCCTTTCAGGGTGAGAGGCAAGCCAGCCTTTATTGAGATCAATAAGAACAGCTATTCGGGACACGCTGATTCAGGCAGAAGCCCAGATAGTGCTCTGATTAGGAGACAAAGGCGATGGGTATTGATGAGAAAGGGAAAGGGAACAGTTTCATCAATAGGAGGAAGGTGTTTTATGGTGCAGAGACATAATGTAGTGAAATTAAAGACATTCTAAGCAACGTTTTTAATGTTCAGTCCAGTAGTCATCCGTCTAGGAGTCATAATCCCTGCTTTCTTCTCATCCTTAGACTCTCACGCAGGGGAGCCTCGAGGCCAGTGGGAGCAGCATCCTGCAGCGGCGGGGCACCCCCGGCTCGGGCAGGACCGGCTCTTCCCCCACAAACAGTGCAGCCCCATGACAACGGGAAAGGCCAGGAGTGGGCTCTCCAGACCCCGGCCGAGACAGGACCAGCTGCAGCTTTCCTGCACTTGGGATATTTTAGAATAAACATGTCACAAATGCTGCATGGGACATGCCAGAGACTGTTCGTTGTCATCTGAAATTCCAAGTTGATTGGGCGTTCTATAATTTGTTTCCTTATCAAGCCAGCTACCTCGCTCCCCTGGGATTTGCTGTAGGGGTGCTGGGGGAGGGAGGGTCTCTCTTTCTCTTAGATTTAATCTTATATGTGAATTCCCAGACCACCCTCTTTAACCAACCCCCCATGTTCCTCTATCCTACTTAGCTCCTTCTTATTACCCTCTGCGTTCTTTTATGCCTCTCTGTCTATTCGTTTGTAGTCTGGGTGCCCTGTAGTGCGAGCTCCCCAGGACAGAAGCCCGTCATACTGACCACCGCTGTCCCTCAGCATTTATTTGCGAGGATCCTCGAGGCCTCATTGAGGCGAAGTTCCTCTGGAGAGAAGTTCTGGGTGCTTCTGCGGTGCCTGTGTTCAGACCTCACAGGTGTGTAATTTTGGATGTCAACGTTTTGCAAGAGGCGGCTGTGTTTGCAAGGAGTTTCCACCCGCACCCAATGCCAGGTCAGGACAGATGCGTTTCCTCCTCTCTCTGTGCGGAGATCCCCGTCTGTTTCTTATTCTCCTTTGAGTCTTCGCTTGTTGATGTAGGGATTTCACATCAGGTCTCCTGCCTTGGGACGCGGTTGAGTTTTATCTCCTGTCCCGCAAACGCCCACAGTGTTTGTGAGGAACTTCAGAGTCTCTGGGATTTAGCAGGACCCTCGGGGAGAAAGCTGACATTAGCACTCATTTTCTCTTCAGGCTTCTTATTTCACTTCGTTTTAGGCTTTTGCAGATCTCTTACTTTTGTGCCAGCTCAGTAATGCATTTAAATAATTTAAAAAACCTTTTCTCCAACATTTAGTGGTTTCACTCAGGAGGGTCTTTCGCGGGTATCAGGTCTACACTGCTGTTGGAAACACACCATACGTTATTTTTTTATAAACTCCAGTTAATTTCTTATTAAACCACCGTCAGCTTTGTCAGCTCAGCGTTTCTCTTTTCTTCCTGCCCTTGGGTGTGTGGAAGGGGCTATGTGGGGACAAGGCATGGACATCGGCGCATGTGGTCCATCTGAGTGACTGCGGAGCCAGCCCTCAGGCCACTAGATATTTTGGTCTGGTGACTCTCCACCCTAGGTCTGTGCTCCCCCTGGGAGGCTGACTGATACTCCAGCAGGGCCTGGGCCGTCAGTCCTTCCCTTGAAGCACAGGGAACAGTCATTTCTGTGGGGCAGAGTGGGCAGCAGGCATGGGGTTGGATGTCTTCCTCTCGTGACCCTGACATAGGGCCTGCCCCTCGTCACCTGGGGTGGACAGGAGCAATCTTGGCTGTTGGGCTGCAACTGAACGGAGAGAGTCTTTGAGGAGTTGAGGGTTTGATCCAAGGGTCTGGAGGTCAGAAAGTCCATCCTGTGTCCTGGGGCAAGACTCAGGCGTCACTGGCTCAAGCAAATAATCATGGAGTTTACAATAATTGAGGATTTCCATAGGCTGGGAGAGGCTCCTCCTACCAGACTCTGGGTCTCTTCAGAGGGGGATTCAAACTTAGGGTGTCCTCATTCTCCCCATTGTCCCCCCTCCCCTTTTCTCTCCTTCCCTCTGTTCTTTCCTTGTCGCCTTCCTTTATTTTTTTTTTATTTTTATTTTTTAAATATACTTTATTGATTTTTTACAGAGAGGAAGGGAGAGAGATAGAGAGCTAGAAACATCAATGAGAGAGAAACATCGATCAGCTGCCTCCTGCACACCTCCCACTGGGGATGCGCCCGCAACCCGGGTACATGCCCTTGACCGGAATCGAACCTGGGACCCTTCAGTCCGCAGGCCGACGCTCTATCCACTGAGCCAAACCGGTTTCGGCTCGCCTTCTTTTATACTAAAACTTCCATTAAATGATTCTTTACTTAAAAAATAATCATCTTCAATTGTCTTTTATTTATAAAATTAATAAATATTCATTATAGAAACTTAGAAAATGTAGATAAGTGCAAGGAATAATGAATGTTTACCCACAATCCCATGGGCTATTACTTCTAACTATTATTTATATTTTCTATATATTTTTACATTTGCCACATATAAACAAAAAGTACATAATTTAATAACTTATGTTATAAAATTTGGACGACACTCTGTGGCACTATTTTATAGACTGCACTTTTTTCATTTAATGATCTATTGTGAAAAATTTCATTGCTCCAAGCATTCTTTGAAAAGGTTATTTTTATTGGCTCACATATTCCATTGTATAGATGGAATATCAGGTATTCAATCAAGTATTATGCATTTGGGTGTTTTCCCACTTTTTAGATTTATAAGTAACTTCTTGATGAACACACTGTGCATAAATTTGTATGTGTATTGCTAATTTTTTCCTTATGTTTATACTGCCATAACTAGAGCTGCTGGTTAATATTTTTGAGGCTTTTGATAATCATCTAGAGTTGTTATACAATAACGTGATATATATGTCTTATAAAATGCCAAAAAACATTGTGTTCTGCAGAATTGTGCACTAAAAATGACATGACTTACAGGAAAAACATATATAAGGCAGACCAGACCACTCAAAATATATGTTATATAGTATCCACAACACTAACAAAAAGTTAACAGCCCCAATAAACATGCTATTTAAAAATTAATTGCATTTCTAATAAGCAGAGTAACAATGGCATTAGTTCTAAAAGTTGCTTGCAGGGAAGGGGTGTGAGGAAGAATTGGAGATGAGATGCTGAGTTATGGAGACAAGGACAGATACAGAAAGATGGTGCATGACCACGGAATAAGCACTTTCTAGGCAGAACAAGCAGCCAATCCCAGCCCAGAGGGAGACCCAGATGGGCAGCGTGAACTGCACCGCATTGGGGACTCCTGTGCTCAGCTGTGGCAGTGTTCTGTGGGTTCAGCTACTGGTATTTGGTGCCTTAAAACAACCGTCTGGGAAGAATTGCCTATGAACCAACGGGACCTTGGGTTTTAGACATCTTTACCTTTTCTAGCCAATTACACACGACCTCATTCTCATCACAGAAGCATATGCTATAGCAAAGCATACTGGATTGTGAAAAAGCAATCCAGAAGTACTAAGTGTATTTCCACTGGTTGTGTATTGTCACTGGTAGTGTATAAAAGTCCCTAACTGGACTCTACCCAAGACAAAGTGTTTAAGCCCATTTAAATTTTGCCCATTTGATAGATTAAACATGGGATCTCATTTTTATTTTTTATTTTTTTCAAAATATATTTTATTGATTTTTCACAGAGAGGAAGGGAGAGAGATAGAGAGTTAGAAACATCGATGAGAGAGAAACATCGATCAGCCGCCTCCTGCACATCTCCCACCGGGGATGTGCCCGCAACCCAGGTACATGCCCTTGACTGGAATCGAACCTGGGACCCTTCAGTCCGCAGGCCGATGCTCTATCCACTGAGCCAAACCAGTTTCAGCGGGATCTCATTTTTAAATGTGTTTTTTAGAATTGCCAGGGAAATTGACTATTTCTCATATGTTCTTTAGCCAATTATACGTCCTCTGTGAATTGTTGGGGTCTGTCTGCTGCCCATTTTTCTATTAGGATGTTTGTGTTTTCCTTATTGATCTTTATATATGAAGGTTATTAATCCTTTCTCTGTCATCATGTTAAATATTTTTTTCTCAGCTTGTCATTTGCTTTCTAATTTTGTTTATGGTTCTTTTTTTTTAATTTTAATTTTATTTTTTTTTATTTTATTTTTTTATTGCTTAAAGCATTACAAAGGGTATTACATATGTGTCCTTTTTTTTTTCCCCCCCTCCCTTGACAATACCCCGGCTTCCCCTACCCCCCAGTGTCTTATGTCCATTGGTTATGCTCATATGCATGCATACAAGCCCTTCAGTTGATCTCTTACCCCCCTCCCTCCTGCCCCCCAACCCTCCCCGGCCTTCCCGCTGCAGTTTGACAATCTGTGTGAGGCAGCTCTGCCTCTGTATCTATTATTGTTCAAAAGTTTATAATGGTCTCTATTATCCATGAATGAGTGAGATCATGTGGTATTCCTTCATTGACTGGCTTATTTCACTTAGCATAATGCTCTCCAGCTCCATCCATGCCGTTGCAAATGGTAAGAGTACCTTCTTTCTTACAGCAGCATAGTATTCCATCGTGTAGATGTACCACAGTTTTCTAATCCATTCATCTACTGATGGGCATTTAGGCTGTTTCCAGATCTTAGCTATGGTGAATTGTGCTGCTATGAACATATAGGTGCATATATCCTTTCTGATTGGTGTTTCTGGTTTGTTTATGGTTCTTTGGAGGTATGGAAGTTTAAAAATTTTATCATCCAACCTATAGTTATTTTCCTTTACTATTTCTTTTGTTGCTTTATGCTTGGAAAATTACTCTCTATTCAGTAATCAGTTAAAAATATTTTAAAATATTCTCTTCCAGATTTTTAAAAGTTTCTGTTTTTACATTTAATTTTTAAAATTAGACTAAAACTTACTTTGATAGTATTATTGAATGATTTAATCATTTATTTCCCCCCATATTTCAATTTTCCCCAATATTTAAAAAATTGTACGTATTCCTATAAGCTTCTGATACTACCTATAACACATATTAATCTCTTTTTATTATAAACTAGGCCCACTTAAAGGTGACATATCTGACTTCATTGATCTGTATGTCAATAGCTTCCCTATTTTAGTTATTGTGGATTTACGTACCTTATATACTTATGTATGTTAGAGTATAATTTTTTTCACTTTTTTTAACCCAAAATTTTCTTAGTTAAAAATTTCACCTGTTTTGTCTTCTAGATATGCTTAAATTCATCTATTGGGATTTTTAAATTAGGGTTATATTAAGCCAGAGGATGACAAACTTTTTTTAAATGGCCTAAACACTAACTGTTTTAGGCTTTTCAGGCCACATACTTCTCTGTTTCCCACTCCTAATCATCATCCCCCTCCTCCTCCTCCTTCTCCTCCTCCTCCTCCTCCTCCTCCTCCTCCTCCTCCTCCTCCTCCTCTTCTTTTAAAACCAAAAGCTGTAGAGAAACAGCTAGTGGGCTGCACTTGCCTGTAAGTTAGTGTTTGCTGACTCCTGCTTTTAACCGATTGTGTTAGTTTCCTAGGGCTGCTGGAACAAAGTACACAAACTGGGGGGCTTCAAACAATAGACATTTATTGTCCCACAGTTCTGGATGCTGGAAACCCCAAATTAAGGTGTCTGCATGGCCATCTCCCTGTGAAACCTGCCAGGGAGTCCTTTGCCTCTTCGTAGCCTCTGTGGTTTCCTGGCAATCTTCGGTGTGCCCTGCTTACAGAGGCGTAGCTCCAATCTCCGCCTCCGCCGTCATATGGCCCTCTCCCCGTGTGCCGCTGTCTTCACATGGCTATCTATAATAATAAAAGCGTAATATGCTACTTAGACTGGACAGCTGAATGACCTATCGGACATCATTCTGGATGTCCTTCTGGATGAAGCCACGGTGGCGGGGGCCAAGGCAGAGGTGGTTAGGGGCAATCAGGCAGGCAGATGAGCAGTTAGGGGCAATGAGGCAGGCAGGCAGAGGCAGTTAGGGGCGATCAGGCAGGCAGGCAGGCAGGTGAGTGGTTAGGAGCCAGCAGTCCCAGATTATGAGAGGGATGTCCAACTACCGGTTTAGGCCCAATCCTGCTGCAGGGATCTCTGAGGGATTGGGCCTAAAGCGGCAGTTGGACATCCCCTGACAGGTCCCGGATTGCGAGACGGTGCAGGCCGGGCTGGGGGACCCTCCCTCCCATGCACAAATTTCATGCACCGGGCCTCTAGTAGTTTATAAGGACACCATCTTGTTGAATTGGGCACCCACCTTATTCCAGTATGACCTCACCTTAACCAATTTTCAACATCTCTATTTCCAAATAATTTTACATTTTGAGGTCTTCACCATATCTTTTTGGGGAGGACACAATTTAACCCATAACACCAATGAATAAATCTGAGAAAACTCTAAATTGAACAGAATAGAAATCTTTTTCAATATTTAATGTTTCTATTCATAATATTATATGTGTTCGATATTACTTAATTTTGTAACATTAAACCATTCTTGCAAACCTGGATTAATCTCCCATTTAATAATCTAATTACAAATCTGTCTGGCCAATATTTGCATAGGAATTTATATCTACCTTCTTAAGTGAGCTGGGTCTCCACTTTTCTTCTTATGCTGTGTTAAGTGTTATCAAGACCATGCTTCCTTCAGAGAATGAATAGCTTAGTTTCCTATATTTGTCTACAGTGGGAACAGTTTCTATGCTTCCTGGAAAGTCTGAAAAAAATTCACCAGTAAAACCATCAGATCCTGTGGCCTTTGTTCAGAGAGATACGCATTTTTTTTTTTTTTATATAACTCTATACTTCCTCCATGCTTACTGCTCCCACCCTCTCAGTAGGCAGAGCCAGATGTGAGTGATTAGAACACCTGGCTCAGAGTTCTGGAAATGCCCTCTTGCACCCAGATGTGTGAAAGTGCACAGCTGCACCCTAAATCCGAACACAGGGCAAGGACTCAAGGTCAAGCCGACAGGTCTGAGGTGGGCAGTTCCCTCAGCAGAATACGTTCTTTGATGCAAGGTATCAGGAGTTTGCCTGCAAGGGCATCAATCGGGCTGGCTGCCGCTGACCCAATGTGTCTGTGACACTGCAGTCGTGTGTGTCATTAGAGGGAGCCTGCATGGGAAAGCGAGTGTGTCACACTCCGCCAATGGGTGGGGCCTCCAGCCATCGCTGAGGCAGCCAAGTGGGGCCAAGAGCTGTTGACACGAGCCACCCTCTCAGCCTTCGCAAGGACCCACCAACTCAGGCAGCCATCCTTCCAGCCCAGCCTACCTCCCCAAGGGCTTGCCTGTCTCAACACCACTCCCCACCATGTGTCCATGTCCCCAGCAGGCAGGGGGCACACCTGCTCCCACTGGGTGCCCACAGCAGCACCACGTGGAGCCGTCCATTAGCGTCGAATTTCTGGCCACTCCGTGGAGCTGCTGAAACCCAATATGTTCCCCATATGCTTGAACCTTTCTGCAGTTCTCCCATCTGTTTCTGGGAAATGTGAAAGAATTTAATGATCTTTTCTGGGGTTATTAAACCGACAGCTGTTGTCATTAATAGGGGACATTCTTAACTGAGACGAACAAATGCTGGTCATAACTCGAGCCTGTCGTGTGGGCTCTCATTAATGACTAGAGAGTTTGTCTCAAGACTGGGGTTATGAACGGGGGGTGGGGGGGTGGGGGGGTTATGATGCCAGCATGGACGATGACTCACCGTCAGAGTGTGAACGCCCTCACTTCTTTTTTGTACTCGAGGCAGCTTTTGAGGCAAAATGTCTAACTGGCAAAGAACAAAATTCAATCTGCCAGCCGTTGGCTTTCTTTGAAAACGAAGGAGCTTGAGTCCTACAAAGGAAAGATTACATTTTACTGCGTGCTTCAAATTATGGTTCATTTTCTGGTAGAATGGGAGACGCAGAGAGAAACCAGCGTTTAAAGTCTGAATTGAAGGTTATCTACACTGTCGTAGACTGGGGTCTGGGAGGCAGGCTGTGCACACACAGTGAAAGGACAGGGAGGAGAGGGCTGGCCCGTGAGGCCATGACCCGGCCTCCACCTGCCCTGGGGCAGGGCCGGTTTCATCCTCAGCCTTGGGAATTGATCTCTGGGGTTCAGATAGCCTGGTAACAGCCCAATAGCAGAAGGAAGGGGAGATTTCTTATCGTCCCAGATCAGATTACAAGTTGCAGGAAGTGGTAGATGGAGTGGGACGGGGATGAAGAACCTGCAGACAGACAGCAAGGCCAGGGAGTCCCGGTAGCATCTACAAGTCTACAAGTCGGCTGGGTCCTGGCAGGGCTGGGGTAGGCAAAGCGTGTCAAGCCCCATTCCTGTGAAGCCCGGAAGGCCCCCTCCACAAACTCGGTGCACTTGGCCGTGGACCAGGGCCCCAGGTGCTCCCTTCCCTGCACCTGCCGTCCAGACCCATTGAGAGCCCGTGTGGTGGAGGTGGGGGCTTCTCCGTTTGCTCTGGGTCCTCCATGCGGTCCACGGGGACCACCTGGGGTCTGTGACAGGAGGCCTGGCGGGTGGGGAGAGTGACCTGCTCTCCTGCCTGTGCCTGAAGGTCCCACTTACTCAGGGAACGAGGAGCTGAGGGTGCCCAGGAGCTGGGGCTCAGGGAACAGAAGCCGCAGGGGAGGGGGAAGGGTCACTGTTGTTCTCCGTCTCTAGTGACAGAGTTTCCTCTGAAACTTCATTCATGCACGCGTTCAGAAGCAGGAACTGAGTACCTCTAATTACCCGCCATTTTGGTGGGCCCTGGGAATAGAAAAGGCCTGAGGCCGCCCCCACGTTTCTGGTCTAGTGAGGAGACAGAGAGTCAATCCACCTGGTGCCTTCGTGTGGTAGCTGAGCAGGGCACACACAGGGTGCTGGGGGACACAGAAGTGGGGAGCACTAATTCCTGTCTTCGTGTGGGTCAGGGAAGGCTTCCCAGAGGAGGCGATGTCTCAGCTGGGTGCGAAGGAACAGGAGGGATCTAGCCAGTTCCTGAAGGTGGGGCAAGTTCTAAACAGACAGGGCAGCCGCACAACGGCCCTGTGAGCTAGAGACGGGCTGGTGTGTTGGGGGAGAGCTGGGAGAAGCCACAAACGGGGTTGAAGAGGGAGGTAAGGAAAGGAACTCTTGGGTATGTTTTATGGCTAATTAAATGTCCCCGACTTTCTGGGCTTGCAGGTTACAACCATGTTTATAATGGCCTCACTGATGCATTCGCTCAGATTTCCCTATTGGCTTCACACCCTGCCCCACACACCCATTAGCCTTTAAAATGCAGCCAAGTAAAAATATAGATGGGTCGTGGGTGTTTGCTCATGAACTGGCTGCTCTGCTAAGAGCTTTAGTAGCTTCGCACAGCGTCTAAATATCCTTTTGGAGACAAAGAAAGAAAAAGTGATCTCACCAGCACCGTTGTTTCTGTGGCCCTCAGGCATGGGGGGGCACCGAGGGGCGGCTTCTACACAGGAAGGGGTCTGTCCGTGACAGTTCTCGCCTTACGTTTTCCCAGAGGGATGGACCCCCCGCGCTAGCCTCCGAGTGTCCTCCTTCTCAAATTCCCAGCCCAGATCATTTTGTCCCATTCACTCGGCCCCGGGCAGAAGCTGGAGCCCGGGCGTTTCTGGTTGGAGGATTCAGAGAGCAACATCCCCTGCCCCTCAGCTGTGGTCTCTGGGTTGCAGCTGGGACAGAGATGCTGCCTGAAAAAAATCATCCACATGTTTCCCATGAAGAAGTCAACTGGGTTAGGAAACAAAAGCAAAGGAAACACTTCTCAAATGCAAGCAGTGCTTGGATCCCCTTTAAAATAAGAATATTTTCAAAGACTCTTCCCACTTGGGTTGACTCAAGTAATTTTTATTATAATGTTACTTAAATATGCACCCATACGAAAGAGTAAAATCCTGCTTATGGCTCTCATATGACTATAAAAGCAAAACAAATGGACAATTTATAGAATGGCAAACTATGAAATCAATAAAATTCAAATTAAGCACATTAATTTAATGGGATGTTGTTTTACCAAACCTAAATCACGGTGATCCCTGGAAGCTTGGGCGCCAGGCAGCGTGGGGCACAGGACAGCATGGGCTCTCTCACCTGGCCGTTGTGCGGGGCCTTCTCCACTCCGACTTGCTCTGTGGGAAGGACTTGGAAATGACTATCTGGTGGAGAGGTCGATCTGGGTAGTTGCGGAAATTAGCATATAATTAAGATAAATAACAACAATCTTCCAAGTATATTTTTACACACTTCGCCTAAGATGGAGAAAATATTAGTCGTCCATCTCAGACAACTGCGGAACGGTTATCAGTTATACTTGTGGTGGAGGAGGGCTGGTGGAGCGGCAAGCCCCTCCCAGAGCCCTCCTGGCTCTGCCGCTGGCTGCTGGGTGGGTCAC
Organism: Myotis yumanensis; assembly: GCF_028538775.1. Lineage (NCBI taxonomy): Eukaryota > Metazoa > Chordata > Mammalia > Chiroptera > Vespertilionidae > Myotis > Myotis yumanensis. Next base: position 15,616,751 of record NW_027223767.1, on the reverse strand, counting down.
AGGCCACCCGGCACTTGTGGGCTCAATGCACGGCGCCTCAGGGAGCTGACTGCCCGGCACAGAGTCCAGGGGTCCCTGGCACGTCTATGCCTTCCCAGCCGTGCGGTCCGGGTGCAGTCTCCCTTGCTTTCTGTGCTCAGAGTTAGTCTCTCGGAAATTTTCCTCCAACTCATGTGAAACCAACTGGTCTTAGGGAACGAAAGCTTCATTCCCATGAACCTCACCCCTGCGAGAGATCATTCATTTACGCACTGAGCACCTGCTACGTGCCAGAGACCCTTCTAAGGGCTAGGAAACCACCGTGGGCAGAGAAGACAGATGGAAACCTCAGCTCTCGGAGAGGAACAAATTAGGGCCTTTAGGGATCTTTCTGGGGGAAGGCAATTTTCTGGCTCTTGGTAAAACTCAGGTTACATAGATACACGCATTTATCAAGACTTGTTCAGCGATACACTTAAGATTTATGCATTTCCCTGTATGTGAGATTTATGCACTTTATGTAAAATTTACTACCCCAAGTTCAGAAGAATTGCACATAAATACTGGACTCTGATTGCTGATATGCATTCTGAAAAATTTAGGTGAGAAGGATACTGATGCCCGAAACTTGTCTTGAAATGCACTGGAGACGGGCGTGGCCGGATGGGTAGAATGAGAGCTGGACCCGCGGTTAGATAAGCGATAAAGCAAATGTGACAACATGTTAGCAATTGTGGAATCTGGGTGGTAAGTCTGTGTTTATTGTGCAATGTTTTCAACTTCTCTTATGCTTGAAAATTTTCATATTAAAGTGCTAGAAAAAATAAAAGTAGAAAGGAAATAAACATGAAAAAAAAATTGAAGCTATCCTAACCCTAGCGAAGTTTACATTCTAGTGGGAGGAGAAAACAATATTTAGTGTGTTAGATGGTGATGGTGATAAGTGCTTTGAAGCAGCAAGCAGGGGACCAAGTGGGGAATGCTGGCTGACAGGGAAGGGCTGAGATGGAGAGGGAGCCGGCCCTGTGGGTCCCTGGGAGACCATCCGGGTAGACGGCATGGCACCAGCAGAGGTCCTGAGACAGGTGTGCAGCACGTTCAAGAAACAAGGTGGCCAGCTGGTCTGAACGGAGGGAGTGAGGGAGATGCAGCCAGAGAGGCAGCTGGGCCCGGTAGGTCCCCCGTGAACCTTCCCTTATACCCTGAGAGAGATGGGGAGCCACTCCAGAGCTTATGAGCAGAAGAGGAAATGGTGGACTCACCAGACACTTGAAAAGCCTCGCGGTAGCTGCACTGTTGAGGACAAGGTGAGGGGGGGTGACAGCAGCGGCGGGAGACGGTCATAAAGCCACTCACAGGCCAGGTGAGAGGTGTGTTGGCCTAAGGCGGCAGCCACAGCAGTGTTTAGATGTGGTTGGATTCTTGATATATTTTCAAAGTAGGACCAATAGGATTTGCTTGTAGCATGGACGTGAGAGAACAGGAGGAGTCAGGGTGCCTCTGAGGTTTCGGGTTGAGTGACTGGGAGGCTAGAGTTGCTGTTACTTGAGATGGGGAGTCTGAGGAGCAGGGGTGAAGGATCAGTGAGTAAGGGGTGGGAGGGGCATTCTGCTGCTCTTTGTTAAGGGGTGACGGGGGCGGGCAGGAGAGGCAGCATGGAGGGTCCAGAGCCACACAGAGCTGGGTGGGGGATGACAGTGGCCTCCAGGTTCAGCCGGGCCAGGCCCCTGAGGAAGGCACAAGGACCAGCCTGGCCTGCCAAATCCTGGCTTCTCTGGCCGCCCCCCGAGCTGAGTTCTGGAAGGGGCTGTAGCAGTAATGAAACCTCTATCGGCAGCGTGGTCAGTGATCCCGTCTTGCACCCCCTCTTGGGGGCCATGTGAGTGTCCCATCAATAACACAAACTGTATCTGCCCAGAGGTTTGCTGATGTTCTCAATAGGTTCCGAGCATTCTCCTGGGGCCCCACTCAAAGGTTTGGCCAGGTTCTGACATCAGGGGCAGTGGGACTGGGGAGGCTATGAACACAGGCACATAATAAAGGTTTTACCGTCTTCGAGGGTGACCAATACCCCGGTTCTCCTGGGACTGTCCTGGTTTCATCTGGGAGAGCCCCATGTCCTGGGAAATTCTCAGTCCTGATAAACTGGGACAGTCGGTCGCCCTACCCTCTGCCAACCACCTGGGCATGGCTCATGTCTTGGTTAGCACGGCTTCCTCTAAAGCAGTGGTTCTCAACCTTGGCTGCACATTAGAATCACCTGGGAATCTTTTTAAAATCCTGATTTCTGGGCCCCATCCTCCGGAAATTCTGTGTCTTTGTTACTAATGTTGTGGCCTCACTACAAAACATCCTCCTTCCCAACTATACTTGTGCCCCACTTTCTGGGATGGGGGTGAAGAATCAGAGACCCGGGGCCCCCAAGGAGGGGAAAAGTCCAGCATGTGTGGGAGTGCAATGGACCCGTATGTAGGCCAACCACCAGCTGGTGAGGCTCATGGGTCAGGCTGCCCTTGGCTCTGACCACCCCAGTGACCACAGGGTTCTGGCACCGTTGCTCCTGGAAGCAGACACAATGCTGTTGGCAGCAGAGAATGGTCACAGTGAAGCCCAGCTCCCTGGTGAGGCCCAGGGAATTCATAACTCTTCTCTTTGTGACGGGGCCAGACTTCCCAGCTCCAATCAGACCCAGGATGTTCTGCTAAAAAGAGAAACAGAGAATGATATTGATTGCCCATGTTTCGTAATAACTAAAATCTAATGATCTACCTTGTTTAATTTAGTGCAGAAGGGGAAAGAATTTCCACTCTAAATATAGGTTACAGGAGACAGAGGAAGCCATTATTCTGTAACATGTGAAGATGCTAATTTGATAGGTTTGTGCTATAAATACCATAACATCACATCAGCCCAGAATGTGAAATTGCTTCCCCCCCGCCCCGCCCCGATTATTGGACTCAATCCTTTCTGCCTTCTTGTTGAATGAAGACTTCGAATGAAAAATAGAAATATGACCGGAAGGAACGTTTCTTTGTTGTTATTTAAAGCTGCAGAATAAAAACATAATTTAGTCAAGGGAAAGGCAATCTCTAAATTACCGTATTTAGGAGGTAGGCCGTGGAGCCATCATTGTGGTGCTGCTAGAAATAGCCATTGAAAAAAAAATTAAATCTTTAGTTTGTTGGAACAGAAGGAGATCAGATGGGCCGCTCTGGTCAATCCCCAAATCGCCTTTGGAGTTGCTGACTTTCTGGGTCATTGCACCTGGCGCGGAACCCACAGCGGGGGCCGCACAGCTTTGCAGAACCCAGCGCTCCCCTCTCACAGAGACGGAGTGTTTGAAATATATCTGTGATTGAAAATACTTAAGTGGGAGGCCTCCAGCGCTCTCCCCTTTCAAGGTGACAGTAATTGAAGGATGGCGCCACGCGATTCTGACATTTATAATTCGGCTGCGGAAAAGGTCAGCTTCTTTTTGGATGTGGGTTGGAGCCAGCGGGAGAGGAGCGCTGAGATGCCACATTACGTTTTTGATATTTTCAGGGATGCTTTGATTAATAACAGCTTCAATTTACCATATATAATGATAACCCCGCTACTCTCCGCTGTATAAAATGACAGGCTCCAAAGAAATAAAGCCGCAGGCTCCCCCACCGAAGGGGTTGAATGGAGGCCCGCGAGAACTTGGCAGGGAGAGGTCTGCATGAGAAATGAACGCTCTGTCTCCTTAGGTGAAACCTGGGGCTTCAGGTCAGATCGTGCAGCGCCTGAAATGCCACTCAGGAGGTTGGGCTGCATCTGGGGGCCGATGGGAAGCCCATCGGAGGGAATGTGGTTGATCTTTGGAAAGTTCACTCTGTTTGATTTTTAGAGAGAGAGGAAGGGAGAGCGGGAGAGAGAGACAAACATTGATGTGAGAGTGAAACACTAATTGGCTGCCTCCTGCACACCCACTGCTGGGGATCAATTCTGAAACCCGGCATGTGCCTTGACTGGGAATCAAACTGGCAACCTTTAGGTGCATGGACGATGCCCAACCAACTGAGCCACACTGGCCAGGAAAGAACCAACAGATCCTGATAGCATGCTGTCTGTGGAAGAGAGAATGCTGAGGATGATTCCCAGGGTGTCCAGCTGATCAGAAACCAGCAGGTCTTTCTGTAGGAGATTCCAAACAGCAGCATCTGCTCAGGTTTTTGTGCAGAGACTGAACCTGCTCACGCCAGATGCCTTCAGGTCAAGGAGCAGACTGCGGCAGTGTTATGGGCACTGGGTCCCAGCAAGAGAATGTGCCCAGGATGAAAATCCACTGGCAGGGCCCAGGTGTGAAACCCACCGTTCAGGGCTCAGCCACCCTCAGGCCATGGGGAGGAGGACCCGAGTTGGCTGCTGTGTGGGAAACGAGATGCACCCCCGTCATGTGGAGGGAACCATCTGCTCTCACAACCAGGCCACTTGGGACAGCAGGGTGTGCTTCTGAGAGGATTGGGGCGGTCGGGCGGTCAGCGTAGAGGATCTTGATTCCTGAATGAAAACCCAGTTTTTAAAGGAACTTTTCAGGACCATCGGGATGCCTCCAGTCGTGATGCCCGTTATCCCCGAGAGGCCTGGCCACGGTCAGAGACACCTGCCTACTTCATCGCTACCCGTGTTCCTCGGTAAGTCCTCGTTTCTCAACGTGACTGGAGTCTCTGCTCTTTGCATCAAAGAGAAGGAAATTGGGTCAAGTGGTGAACTAAGCACCTGCCTATCTTTCTTGCTCTGAATCTTCGACATGGTGGAAAGGTCTGAACGATTCATATTAACACTGGAAAACCAGAAGCTTGCCCTTGGTGAGCCAGACGTTATTTGAAAAATTGTTAAGAAGAGCCCGGCCAGTGTGGGTCAGTGGTTGAACATCGACCCATGAACCAAGAGGTCACCAGTTGCATTCTGAGTCAGAGCACATGCCCGGGTTGTGGGCTCATCCCCAGTGAGGGGTGAGTAGGAGGCAGCCAATTGATGATGTTTCTCTCTCATCGATGTTTCTATCTTTCTTTTTTTTTTTTTTAAATATATTTTATTGATTTTTCACAGAGAGGAAGGGAGAGAGACAGAGAGCCAGAAACATCGATGAGAGAGAAACATCGACCAGCTGCCTCCTGCACATCTCCTACTGGGGATGTGCCCGCAACCCAGGTACATGCCCTTGACCGGAATCGAACCTGGGACCTTTCAGTCCGCAGGTCGATGCTCTATCCACTGAGCCAAACCGGTCCCGGCGATGTTTCTATCTTTCTATCCCTCTTCCTTTCCCTCTCTCTAAAAATCAGTAAAGACAGAAAAATAATCTTAAGGAGGTAAAAAGCAGGTGGAATAGAATTAGCAGCAAGCATTGCTGCAAAAATGTGGGGAGTGCTGTCTAGGGGTGTGCCAAATTCAGAGAGAGCTGGTGGGGGCCAGGAGACAGCAGGGAGCATCGAGACTGACCTCAGATCCCAATATCTGACAAACCGGAGGAAGCAGAGGGAATGAAATGGAGGAAATTCTCTAAGAAACAATTGTAAAATCATTTCCAGGGCTGAAGAATGCTTTTATTTTTATGTATTTATTTTCTTGTGGCGCAATTTGCTCTTCTCTAAAGTGGCTATTATGATAGAATCCAGCATAGGGTCTTAAAAAATATTAGTAGGCTGGTCATGTGATAAAACGATGCCAGCTGCTAACATTATAATTGTTATTATTATTATTATTAAAGGACCAAGCATGTTGAAAATCATTGAAAAATTTCATCATATCAGAGATAAAGAGAAACACCATAAAACCTTTTAGAAAGAGCAAAAGATCAGAAGAGAAGCAGGCTTTCTGTAAAGTAACAGGTATGAGTACCACTGGATGCAAGACTTCAAGGAACCAAGTCGTCCAAGCTCTAAGGGAAAATACTATAAAGGTAGAATTACTTCTTGTGCCGGGCCAGCACAGCCAAGGGTTCGGTGAGCCTGAGGGGGAGCGGCGAAGGATTAAAGAAAAGACAAAGAGAATAAGCTGGGGCTCGGCGGATCTCCTGTGCCTGGCTGAGGCCACAGAGAGAGATCCAGAGGCAAGCTGATGCTTTATTTTATAGTCAGAGGTAAACAAGGTCGTGGTTACCATAGTTACAATGTTCTTGGGAGTTTCACTTGTTTTGGCAGCACTTGCTGCACCTCCCGCAGCCCATTAGCTACCCAGATAGGCTCTAGGGGGCATCACAAGGTCAAGCTTAATTATGCTAAGAGGGCTGTGCCCTCTAAGCTGGGACTTGTTTGTGGCTTTGCCAACAGGTCAGTCCTATAGCCCTATAGCTGCTCTCTACACTTCTCATGCCTAAAAAGCCCTAGAACAGCGGTTCTCAACCTGTGGATCGAGACCTCTTTGGGGGTCGAATGACCCTTTTACAGGGGTCGCCTAAATACATCCTGCATATCAGATATTTACATTACGATTCATAACAGTAGCAAAATTACAGTTATGAAGTAACAAAGAAAATAATTTTATGGTTGGGGGTCACCACAACATGAGGAACTGTATTAAAGGGTCGCAGCATTAGGAAGGTTGAGAACCACTGCCCTATGGGTAAAGTGAAGATATTTTCAGACAGGCAAGGACCAGGAAAGCTTACCTCTTAAAATCCACCTCAAAAATTAATAGAGAAATGAAAGCTGAATCAAAGAAGACCTTGGGATACAAGATGCAATCGTATGCAAAGAACTAGTAAGATTTAGCAATAAAGATAAATAATCTCTGATTATTAAAAATAATGGCAATCTTGAATTAAAATCCCAGAGGATAGAAATGTGGGAAGAGACAGGGAAGGGGTAGGAAGGGGGTTGATGGAAGGAAAGAATACTCAGTTCTTTTGTTCTGTTCAAGGGGAAGAGGTAAAGACCGATCCCTTCTTGGCGTTGACTGACAATGTAGGTTCAAATACGGACGTGGAGTATTCAAGGGTGTTCTCTGGAAGACTAGGAAAAAAGAATGTTAGGAAGGGAAACAGTAAACATGAGACAAGGATAATGTGATAAAGATACTCGGTCCACCCACTAACAGGTAGGAAGTGAGGTGTGGACGAAGGAAGAAAAAAGCAGAGTAAATAGGAAACAAAATAAAATGGCAAGAACCAGTCTAAAGGAACTGGGAGTGACTGGAATATACCTACTGAGAGAAATCCCAGGCTTAAAAATTTAGCTCCTTACAATTTCCAAGAAGTGCATTTAGAACAAAAATAACACACGGACATGGAAAATAAACAGATGGTAAGAGATATACTTAGCAAATAACAAGCAACTCTCTCACATTGATGTTTCTCTCTTCTCCCCTCTTCTATATCTGAAAATCAATGAACTATTCTTTTATAAAAAGTATTAAAGGGGTAAGAGGGATGGATGGTATAGCAATTACGAACCTTCAGTTACCTAATACTGTGGCTTCAAAATGTAGTAAGCAAAAAGTACTGGGTGAAAACACAGGAAAAAGTGGAGATATCTATCATCAGCATGGAACTCTTTATGTCTAAAATCAACAGATAAAGGAGATAAAAAATAAGTAAGCATATGCCCGGCCAGTGTGGCTCAGTGGTTGAGCATTGACCCATGAACCAGGAGGTCACTGTTCAATTCCTAGTCAGGATACATGCTCGGGTTCCAGGCTCAATCCCCAGTAGGGGGCGTGCAGGAGATAGTTGATCAATGATTCTCTCATCATTGGTGTTTCTATCTCTACCACTCTCTTCCTCTCTGAAATCAATAAAAAATATTTAAAAAATAAAAATATAGAAGATTTTATTAACCTAGTTATTAGCAGATCATATACATTTCATATATATAAAGTTGTATGTTCATATATATATATAAAGTTTTAATCAACAAGTAGATAATACACATATTGTCATACACACATAAAACACTAAACAAATTCACGAAAATTGAGATGTACTAGGTTACAGTAGAAATCTCAACGAATTCCAAGAGGTAGAAATGATACCGCTCAGACTTCTGTGTTGCTAGTACTGTGACCGTCCTTTGAAAACAGTGCTGGATAAAATATATATTTTTTTCCCTTCAATGAACTAGTAAACTGGAAAGAAAGAAACACTGAGGTCAAAAACTTAGGGAAGACAGGCACCTCTCCTGTCCTGTGGATTTTTGCCCTGAAGGCATTTGCTGAACTGCATAAACTTGAACTCCATTTGGAATAGGAGGCAAAGGCCAAGGCCAGGTTTGGAGTCTACCAGGAAACCCTCATTATCATCATAAGGGATCTAAAAATAACCCTGATCCTCATTGTCAGGGAAATCGTCCTTCTTACATTTGGTAGTAAGTGGAGGAGGAAAAACTTCCCCCTGGGCATTCATCAACACTGGCTCTTCTTGGAAACCTGAATTCTCCTCTCAGGTGACCGGAACCAAGCCAAGCTCAGAATGAGATGGCTGGCTCAGGTTTTCCCTCTTCTCCTCCCAATAAGGCAGCCAGGCCATTGGGTTTCTTGGATTTAGAGCTTTTGTAGGACTGAAAGCAGAAGCTGCCTGCAGACAGCTCTTCTCTCTGTCATTTGTGGTGTCCCTGGGCGGGGAGGAGGGAGGGAGTGTCTACCCTGGAAGGGGGCCTTGGTTGGCAGTCCCACAGCATTCGGAGGGACCTTTAGACCCAGGAGGGTAGCCATTTCTGCAACAGTGGTGGGGTGGGGTCTTGAAGTGGGATTTAGTTAGATTTAAGGAAACTAAGTGAATGAGATATTTCTTGGACACTTGAGTTGTGAATAAAGGTTCAGATTGGTTCTCTTCCAGTCAGAAATAATCTCTCTCCCCTTATTTACAAAGGTTGATGCTCTCCTAACTTCAATGCACATCAGTTCTTAGGTCAGAGGGGTGGGACATGTAGTTGGCGTTTCTAAAAAGTATGCTCTGCAGGATGGTCCTCGGACTTTGCCTGAACTGCTGGTCCTGCACATTTGAATTCCTGGGAAGCTGTTAAACATTTCAATGCCCAGACCACACTCCAGGTCAGTTAAACCTGAATTTCTGCAGGTGGGATTCAGGCATCAGTATTTTTTAAAAGGTCTCCAGGAGAGTCTAATTGCAGCCAAAGTTGAAAACTACTGTCCTAAACTAAGGTCATGGGTCGGGGAGAGGCGGGGTGGAGGGAAGGGGCAAGAGCTGGAGACATCCGGGCATCTATGTGACAGAAGTACTCCTACACCCATCCATCCTTCTGCCCATTTACCTGTCCATCCACTAGTTCATCCATCCATCCATCCACCCATCCATCCACTCAACTAATACACATTGAGCCTACTTGTGCCAGTGTCTGTTCTTGGTCCTGGAGACACAAAAGTAAACAAAATAGGCAAAACCCCTAACCTTAAGCAGCTTTTATAAGACAGATCTGATAGCAAAGTCCAGTACAAGATGTTCAATGCAGCATCATTTGTGTGAATTAAAAAATTGGTCCCATTTAGTGAGTTCTTATTCTGAACTAGACACAAGGTTGAGTTCTTAACTCCCATTATTACTTATTCTTCAAAAAAAAAAACCCTAACAGGTAGGTACTCTAATATTCTAAACTATAGAATATTCTGCAGCAGTCAGACACTTATAGATGTATATGGGATAGATCCAGGTTGAATTCCAGTCCTACCATTCCTGGGCTATATGTCCTTAGGCAAGTTGGATAAAGACTCAGCCTAAATTTCCTCATCTGCAAAATGGGGATAATACTGTCTTCCTCAAAACTTCATTATTTATTTAGTTATTGAAGTAAATGAGATAGTGCATCAAAAAACTTAGTGGAGGTCACGGCCACGAGAAAACCCTAATGCATATTAGCGGCTATTGTTTTTGTTGCTGCTATTTTTTATGATTGTGGGTATGATGGCTGTACGGTGATGGTGAAAAAAGTTCCAGGTTTAGAAGCAGAGCACTTGAGTTCTATTCCTAATTATACCACTTACTCTGTCTATGATCTGGGGCAAGGAACCACTAGGAAATGTATCAATTAGAATCTCATTACATGTCAGCTGTCATAGTTAATGATTTGTTTCCTTCAGTTCAGATGCTCTGCTTGGATTACTGATGTTCCTCGGTGCAATTTAAAAATCAAGGTGCTTGGGTCTCCTAAACTACACCTGTCTTTTATCCTATCGATTGCCAGTCACAATGAGGCCCCAAGCTGCATCAAGAATGTCCTGGTGCCTTAAACCCGAAGGTGAGGGGCCTCCCCAGGAGAAGGGGAAGAGGAGTGCCAATCTGTGAGCCTGACAATATTGCTCCTACTAGTATATATGCACTTTAGAACCCAATTCAACTCATTTTAGATCGGTCTTTAAAATAGCCAACACCAATGAAACTAGATACAAAACTAGGCAGAACAGTACAACGGACCACTGTGTACCCATCATCCATCTTCAATGGTAGTTAATACATGGCAGTATTTCATAAGATGGATCTTTAGGTGTAACCTGAATGCGAAGGGTGTGGTGTGTCAGGAAGCTTAATAATTTCTGAGACCCAGACCCCCCTGTTATTAGGAGCTATCCTCCGCCTTGATGCTGAAGGGTGTATGAGAAGCTGACTTTGGTGCATACAGAGCAACTGGTCACCTGCCTATGAGAACCAGGGGGTCTAGCCTTGATGAAAGAAACAGATAGCAATAGGTCCCATTTAGTGAGTTCTTGTTCTGAAATAGACACAAGGTTGAGTTCTTAACTCCCATTACTAGTTATTCTTCAAAAAAAAAAAAAACCCTAACAGGTAGGTACTCTAATTATTTCCAAACAGGGAAAGGGACCGCATATAAACTGAAGGTCAAAGAGCTGGTAAATAGCTAAGCTGAGATTTAGACCTGGCTCTGACACCAACGTCTGATGGCTTCCCTCTGTCTCCTCTACCATCCAAGGAAGCACATGTGGCACTGCCACCACTTGCCCGCAGATGGGCTTGGGAAGTTAAAAAATTACCACCATGTCCTGTAAGAAGAACCTGTTGGAAGCTTGGCACCGGGCATCTGTTCCAATGTTCATTACCGGGGCTCGTTCTGTGTGAACCCTGGTGACACGGGTGTCCTCTCTGGGCCACGAGGCCGGCTCTCTTCTCTGTGGATTATCACTCTCCTTGGATCTTGTGTTGGCCTTCCTGCCCTGGCCAATGTCCTCATTTGCTCTAGCTTCGAAGCCTGAAACTGGACCACATATTTCAATAAAAGCCTCACTTAAGTTACACACTGTGGGAGGATTAATACCATGTTTATCGACTGAATTAATTATGGAGTGAGTTCTGGGGTCCATACATAATGATTTAAGCATTGTCCTTATTAATGGGTTTCCTCCCTAGGAGTTTCAACTGCTGCTATTCAAATTGGTTACCCTGTAGCAGCTACTGGAATTTCAGCGAAGGGCTCATTATTTGTGCATATTTCATGCTTCATTTTCTGCGGAAAATGTTCTACATTAGCTAATTGTGGATGTGCTGTTCAGGTCATGGCTGCGTGGGGTGAACTCTGTGTGGGAGTGATGAATCTTGCCTCCTCTGGGATCAGAGAAGGTGCCTCCAGGCTATGGGGTGGAAGTGGTGGGAGGGACAGCATCCGAACACCAAATAAGGGGGGAGTGAAGGTTTTTTCTCTTTGAGTAATAAGTGGAAAAGGAGTCCATACTCCACCCTGATCCAACGGGAGCTTGCAGACGTGGTCCAGAGAGATGGAAAGTCACACTGCCCTCTCCTCCCATGCTGGACACCTGCCCCTTTCCTGTGGAGCAAGGGCCCTCCATGATCTTGTTTCATCCTCACAGTACTCTCTGGTGCCTGGCAGAGCTCTATCCTCCCACTACATTTGAGAAATGTAAGGCGCTGCCGGCCAGCGTGGCTCAGTGGTTGAGTGTCGACCTATAAACCAGGAGGTCACGGTTCAGTCCCCAGTGAGGACACATGCCTGGGTTGCAGGCTTGATCCCCATTGTGGGGCGTGCAGGAGGCAGCTGATCAATGACTCTCTCTCGTCATTGATGTTTCTATCTCTCCTTGTCTGAAATCAATACAAAGTATTTTTTAAAAAGAGAAATGTAAGACTCTGCGGAGGAAAATGTCTTGTCTGCAGTCTCAGAAACAGTGGCAAAGCCAAGTCTCTGATGCCTACTTCAGAGCTCTGTAGAGCCGATACCTTCCAGTAGAACAACACAGCACCTTCCTATGGGCTTAGTGTCATGAACACAAGTAAATTTTTTGACTGCTCAACATTGCTTTGGGTGACTATGTGTTTTGGCCGACTCCACCTCCTGTACTCTGGGACTGAGCACGTGACCCAACCTGGCCAATAGGCTATTCCATGCCCTGGACCTCAGTGATTGGCTCAGACATGGACATGTGACCCACGCTAGGCAAATTAGAGCCCTCTCTGGGATTTTTGCTGAAGCTGTTGAAAAACTCGCCTTTCATTAGTATTTGTAATTTTGAGGAAGATTTGAGCCTAGAGCTGGCACTGAGAACACAGTGCGCACAGAGAAACAGCATCCTGGAATGCTGTTGGAAACCTTGGGCTCAGCCATGCCTGTAGCCAATTGATTAGAGTCCTTTCTCAGCCTTGTTTTTTTGGTTGACACTGCTTTGATCTGGGTTTCTGATGTTTGTAATGGAAAGAATCCTGACTCTTACAATGGAGTCAATTCAATTCATTTGGGCACGGAGGCCCCAGGGCTTCTCTGAAGCTGGAGGACTCCCATCCCCATGGAGCCACCTGGCTCCTCTTTCTATCTGGTTGAGTTGCTCCCATTGTCACCTGCGAAGGCAGGTATTTGAGGTGGCATCTCTGTGACATGGTGCATTGCAAGCTTTCCCAGCATGGTGGTGTCAGACAGCAGAGCTGGGGGCTACACAGGGCGGAATAAGAATTCTGTGCTCCATCACCGGTCTGAGGTTTACTCTGGTGCTACAGAGCTGCCTCTAGCATGGAGGAGACAACGGTGAGTCAGTGTGCCAAACTGGTGACCAGGCTAGTGTTTCAGACATCTGGGAAATAAGTTTGATGACACTTACAATGTCATTATGACCCAGCTCTGTCATCTATGGGTGTGAGCCAGAAGTAGATGACACATCACGGAGGTTGTCCTCAGGATAGTTTGAGGAGATGACGTTGGAACAATGACTTGGAGGAGGTGAAGGAGTTTGTTCAGCTGAGTTTGTGCTGGGAGGAGCCAGTGGGAAGAGCAGGCTCAGAGCCTTCAGGCTGAGGAACAGCAAGGAAGCCAGGGGACCTGAACTGAGCAGCCAAGGAGCAAGTTGTAGATGTTGAGGTCAGAGAGGCGGGGGGCGGGCCAAATCCTGATAGCCTTGTAGAAAGGGTACAATGTCCTGGTCTGCTTAAGATAGCGGCATTTATACCGATTGGTTTGTCACAATGATTAATCATACCCCATGTCACTCTCAAGAGTGTACCTGCTAATATGATACAGTATATGGTCACTCTATCCTTGGGCCACTATGGGACTTTGGCTTTTGTCTGAGTGAAATAGGGCTTGACCTGAAGGGTGAGTAGGAGGGTGAAGATGGGTAGAAAGAGGAATCCAGGAAGAGAAAAGAACTGTGCAAAGGCCATGTGGTGGGAGAGGAGGACAAGATCTACCTGGGTTTTGAGGAGTCACTCTGGGTGTAACATGAGAGATGGGTGGGGCGGGATGGGGTCAGCATCGATGTGGGGAAGAATATCCACGACCCAGGTGAGGAATAATGTTCATTTATATGTATGTCACTGAGCACATCACCTGTCACCTAGAACTTAAAGTGCCCAATAAATGTGACTCTTATTCACCAAGAACCTCTGTCTCCTAGGAAATGGAAATGTGGGTCCCAATCTATGGTTTTGGCCAAAAGCCTGACACCCTCTTGGTAAATAATTTTAACTAAAAGTTGATGTGACCAGTGGTACCAGGTCTCCTGTGGTAAAACAGCAGATAGTGTCACTTAGGTATGACACATCATAAGACCAATGTATTTTTTTTCAATTTAAAAAAAAATCAACCTAACACATTGCCTCCTTCTAGGGAGCCAAACTCAACTTTAATTAATAAGCAGAGGGTTAATTTCTCTTCCTTTGTGATGCTTTTGGATTCTGTGATAGCTACAACATAAATTTATATAATATCACATTCTCAGCAGGAAATAATGAGGGGAAAAGTGATTTTGACAAATAATTATGAACTGATCGGAATACACAAGAGCTGCTAATGTCTGCTGAGTAGCGTGTGAGAGTGAAGAGTGAGCCTTGGAGGCTCCTCTGAAGGTCTCCCCTCTGCTGAAGGCACAGCCTGTTGGGAAGAACTTTCCCTGGGTCACTGTAGCACTCACACTTGTGAACCCTCTCCCATGGGATCATTTCCAATGGGAAGTTTCTTGCTACCCGGGGGGGACTTCTGACCCTGCTATGTGCTTGGGGCTGGGGCTGAGGCTGGGGTAAGGGTGTGATGTGTATTGCACCAACCAGCCACGTTCTCTCCTGGGTCCATAGCAGAGACCCTGGGCAATATCTTGGAGAACCCTGCGCAGGTCAGGGCTCGGCATTTAGTCTGGACCAAGGGTCAGCTTGCTTGGGGCATCAGCCATTGGTCCAGATGGAATGCATGTAGTTGGAGGGTGTGGCCTTCAGCTAAAGAATTCATTAGTGTATTTTGGTGGGGGTCAAGGGCAGCTCTGTTTGGAGAAAACTAGTGAATGGCTGCCAGTTTGATAGAGCAGTGAAGACCTGTAGATTGTCTGATGTCAGGTGTGTTCTCAAGTCTGTGACCCTCCCAGCTCCAGCCTGTTCAGACCTCTCCCACTTTGTGGGCCTAAGATTGTCCTCATCATGGCCTTCTTCATCCAGGGCTGGGAGGCAACATTGATATTGAATCCACCTACCTCTCTCTAACTTGATTGTTGCATCTTGGACCACATCACCATGATCTCTCCCTTGATCAGCACATACCTTGAAAACCAAGAGATATGCTGAGTTTCTCTCTCATTCTTTTTCTTAGTCTCTGTTTGCAGGTGTGCATGTATAAGCACACATATGTGTATATAAATATATGAGGCAGGTACATGGATGCAGGCCTGTTGTACACCTGATGGGTTATTTACTTTTCCTGAAGATCTCATGGGCCCTTCCATACCTGTGGCCATTATTCTGAGTTGTCAAATACTCTATAATGCTAAGTTCCCCATACCCATTCTCTCCTTCTTCTGGGTGCTAGCTTGATACCTGGCCAACAAACTGGAGACTACATTTCCCAACCTTCCTTACAGCCAGGGAAGCTGAGTGACCCATGTGACCAAATTTGGGCCAATGGAAGGTGAGTGGAAGTGCTGTGTGCAACTTCTGGGTCATCACCTTGAAGACAAAACCACTTGGCCCTTTTGCCACCTCTTGCTTGTTGGGATGTGGCAGTGGTGGCTGCAGGCATCTTGGATGCAGCGATGAAGGCTTCATGCTGAGGACAGCAGCACCAACCGGCCAGCCTAGGTCCCTGAATGACCTTGGAGAGTGGGGTCTTTGATCTCTTCTAGACTTTGACCTACCTTTGTGAGAGACAAAGTATCTTATGCAAGCCACTGCATTTCTGAGTCTGTTACTGCAGAAATCTGCGCTCTAGCTAATACCCCATGCTGACCCTGCCCAGGCGTGGCGAAGGCTGCAGCCTCCCCCAAAGAACCTTTGCAGCTTCATCTCATCTGATCTTTTTAAAAATATATATATTTTATTGATTTTTTACAGAGAGGAAGGGAGAGGGATAGAGAGTTAGAAACATCGACGAGAGAGAAACATCGATCAGCTGCCTCCTGCACAGCCCCTACTGGGGATGTGCCCACAACCAAGGTACATGCCCTTGACCAGGATCGAACCTGGGACCGTTCAGTCCACAGGCTGACGCTCTATCCACTGAGCCAAACCGGTTAGGGCCATCTCATCTGACCTTAACAATGGCCCCTGTGAGTCAAGGAGGGCACGTGGCAGCCACCACATTTTGCAGATAAGGAAACTGAGGCCCAGAGAGGGCTGGGTTTTGTGCAAGGTCACAGATGCGGAGTGGGGTTGAGAACCTAGGTCCCTTGGCTCCCAGCTCAGCGCCTGCTCACTCTGCCAGCCTATTGCCTGTAACACTCTGAATCAAGACTATAATGTTGTTATTAAAATATTTACTTGCATGAAAAATTTCTATTACCTGAAACTCATGTATTATAGATGGAATCAGTAGCTTAGAAGGAAATAAACAAGAAGAATCACTTTAATAACAAAAGCTATGCAGATAAATTCCTCATTTCAGCAAGCTTTTGGCGGTCCCAAATAAATATATCATTTTTATCAGGCAAGCGCTCTAGAAACAGCGTCTTCAGGAAATATGTCAAGATAATCTCTCTGGCTGCGCTCTTTTCTGGAGGAAGGAAATACGACGGTGGCAGCTGGAAGACCGATGGAAAGGAATTTCCTTACTGCGAAGCCAACCGTCATCAAGGGGGCTAATGAGGGCGGGGAAAGCCAGCTCCAGGGCTCTCTCCTCTCCATGGTCTCTAGGCCTCTTGGGCACAGGGGGAGGCTGTGCTGAGCCACGCTCTCACTGTTGGCTGTGACATTAGGCAAATTGCCTGCCCTCTCAAAGCCCCCACTGGCCTTCCTCGTAGAGGAGTTCAGATATGGCAATTTCTTATCAAATGTAGAGTGCTGTTCACTAAAGATGCGTGACCCCATTTAAATAGAGTTGTCACTGTTAGGTGGCCCAGGAAAGCGGCGGCGAGGAAAACAAAGAGAATCGAGAGAATCAGAAAGAAAAAGGAGAAGTTTATTTGCGTTCTCGGGCGAGACCCACCGGCCCAAAAGGTGGGGCCAGTGAATTTCGCGACTTCAGGGAGGGAGGGACATCTCTTTATTCAGGTGTTTGGTGAGGGCGGGGGCCTGAACTGAGGAAGTGCCCGCAGCAGGGATCATCACACATTCAACTGAGGGAGTCTCGGCCGCAGGGGGTGGGCGGCACATTCAGGAATGGGTCAGTATCTGTGTGGGGATCTCTGTGAACTTCAAGGAGAAGCAGGTATCTGTGTCTGGCACGTTGACCTGTGAGAGATTCCAGATCTGTGAGAAATTCCAGAGGAAGTCCATTGTCTCATCCCATGTCCGCATGTATCTGATCCCGGGCTCCCTCCGACCTAACAGTCACTCTATTCATTGTCGTGATGGGAGGTGTCAAGGCAGAGAACTCCAGAGAATGGGGCCTTTAATAACCACTGGATGAGGACGGGTATGTGTGTGTATGTGCGCACTTGCACTCGCCTATCTGTGCCCCCTCCTTTGTAACTGCACCCCCATCCACCCAGACATCAGTTGCCGAACCCCAGAGCCATCTCACCCCTTTGCTCTCCCTCCCCTTCCACAAGCAGTGGGTCCCTGAGCCCTGGACTGCCCACATCCCTACTTCCCGTGTCCCTGCCCCAACTCCTGTTCTTCAGCCTCCTGTGACGGCTTTCGATCAGGACACATTGCCTCCGATGGCTGCCTCAGCTCCACATAGAACTCCCTGCCTGTCTGCCCCGTGCTCGCTGCCAGTCCGAGCCTCCCAAAGGATGGTGCGTCGCTCCTTTGCTGGAAAACCTTTTAGTGCCTAGAGCAGCGGTTCTCAACCTGTGGGTCGCGACCCCTTTGGGGGTCGAACGACCCTTTCACAGGAGTTGCCTAAGACCATCGGAAAACACATGTATAATTACATATTGTTTTTGTGATTAATCACTATGCTTTAATTATGTTCAATTTGTAACAATGAAAATACATCCTGCATATCAGATATTTACATTATGATTCATAACAGTAGCAAAATTACAGTTATGAAGTAGCAACGAAAATAATTTTATGGTTGGGGGTCACCACAACATGAGGAACTGTATTAAAGGGTCGCGGCATTAGGAAGGTTGAGAACCACTGGCCTAGAGGATGAAGTCCAGATTCCTCGCCTTGACACCGGAAGTCCTTTGCCCCTCGTGAGCCCCCATGCTGCCCACGCTGTCAAATGACTCAGGAGTCTCACTGCTCCACACCTGCTCACACCGGGCTCCATCTGCAACGACCTTTCTCTTCTTCTTCCAGGACAGCTCCTCACCCTCGGAAGTGGAGCTTGTGTCTCCTCCCCGTGAGCTCCTCTGGACCATCAAGGACACAGACAGGGGCTTTCTCTCCCCTCTTCTTCTCAGAGGCTCCCACCCATACGAATGTGGGTCACGGCACATGCTCTGAGGTGCCATTGTCCTGCCCTGTGTCCCGCAGGCAGGAGAGGGAGGAGGAGTGAAGGGGCCCAGGCCTCTCCCCAGGGGCAGCAGCCTGGCCCATGAGTGAAACACAGGCTCAGAGCAGTCCGGCAACATCGCCAGGCCTGGCAAAGGCTAGGAAGAGGCAGGACCCCAAAGGAGAGGAGGTGAGGTGACCATCTCCTTTAGCAGGAGTCTAACACCTCAAGTCCAAGCCAAGAAGCGGACTGTTCCCTCCCCCCACATTGCAGTCCCCTCAACTTCATCCCCCTGATGTAGGTACAGCCCATCCCCATAGCAACCCCCATTCCCTACAGGAAATGAAGGAAAAGAAAGATTTCCTTTCAGAACTCTCTGTTGGGGCCGAGGAGGGGGGGGGGGGGAGGGGGAAGGGGTTACAGGGAGGGGAGCTCCTGGTATTTCTGGAGATACCGCATCTGATGATTAGTTGCGAATAAATTCTTTATGTGCCCGCCCGTGCATTCCTCAAGCACATGGACAAGACAGTCTCCAAATGTGTCCATCCATCTTTGTCACAAAGGGTAACATTGAAGGATCTGTGCTCCGGCCATGTTAATGTCCCTGACCCCGACAGGAGGCTGTTAACGTGCAGGGATTGCAGACTGTCCTCACACGGCCTTCAAGTAAGAAAATGCCCGAGGTCTGAGGTCTGAGACTCCAAGCCAGTTCTGTGGACTTTGATGTGTGTGTGTGTGTGTGTGTGTGTGTGTGTGTTCATGCATGTGGGTGTGTGCACACATGCATACTGACACTTGTACGTGTGCACACAGGCTTGGGTGATGATGTGTGCATGGATTTCCACGCGTAGCAGCATATAGCTAGTCATTTTAAGCCAGGGGCCCTCACACTCACAGACAGACCTGATGTCCCTTGGTAATGCCGGTGTACCTTGAACACTAGCCTGCAAAGGTAGAAGGAACGTTCCTGTCGTTTCTCTAACTCATGCCCTCGACGGAGAGGAGGGGTTTGGAAATCTTCACCAGTTACTCCATCAGATGTGCCCAACCAAGTCGTCCTCCCAACACGGTGATCGTGCACCGCATAATCCAGCAGTAATTAACCCCGTCAACTTACCTCCTGAGCAGCCCTCGTCTCTATTTTACGGTTAATGAAGGAACCCACAAGCAGTTGGTTGTGAAGAAGATAATGACTCCTCTTCCCAGGGTTACACGGAGCCTCGCTGGCCAAGAAGCATCTTCCTTTCCCCGGGAAATGAAGCCAGCGCTCCATTACCAGATTGTTTCTAAATGAAGAAGGGACTGGATTTTGACATCGTGGTCTCATTTCGGCAAGAAAGAGGCAAACTGACAAGCTGTTCTGTCACATGGTTGTTTGAGCAGAACATTCTGAGAAATGGCTCTGGGTCTGTTTGGGAAGAGGAGCTGCCGGGTAGGAAAAATGTCTAAGACGACCCAAAGCCCAAAGCGACGAGGCTGTTTGCCAAGCAATCACCCCGGGCCTGAGCCTGGGGAAAGAGGAAACGCGTTTCCATTTTCTGCTCTGGAGCCAGAGCGGGGCTTGCTCAGGGTGGGAGCCAGCCTACACCTGGTGAAATAGGACAGTGCTCTGCAGCCGGGGATGGCAGTGTGCACGGCGATAGGAAACCAGCCAGTCTGCCTCCTGGAATTTTACTCCTCAGGAGCAGGCCCCTGGGGGATGGCCTCCAGCTCACACAATGCTTGTCTCCCCCAGAGTTGCCCTCCTGACTCAGGGGTTCCCTTGCAGCCCCTGCTGCCCCTGACCAGGGTGGTTGGTCCAGAGGGCACAGTTCACCTGAGAGGGGCCAGATTCTCTGCACCAGACACTGGGAACCATGCAGCATGCAGAAACGGGGAGGCCGGGGCCTGGAAGGACACTTAGTAAGGACATTTCCAGCGATGGGCCCTCCTCCCTGGGGAACAGAGGAGGAGAAGTGAAGACATGGAGCCAGGTTTCTGAGCCAGACATTCCTGGGTTTCAAGTCTGGCTCTGACTCCCAGGTCATGACCGTGAGTGAGTGTGTGGCTTAGCCTCTTTGACTTCATTTTCTTCATCTGGAAAGTGGAAATTTGGTAAAGAGAAAAAAGTTGTTTATAAACAGCTGCCATGAAGCTGCTGTTGCTGGTTGTGAAATTGCTCTCTCGGGTGAATAGACTTTGGGCTCAGAAATATGGACGAAGCCTTTGAAAACACAGACTTGAGGCTCTGACTGGACATTCACAGACTAAGAGGAAGAGAAATGCGTTGTCCAGCAGAACGAAGTCAGAATCGTGGAGCTCCTAGGAGTGGGCTCAGGGGAAGAGGGGGCTCCTCGTGGGAGTGAGGGGAGAGGGGGCCAGGCTGGGGCTTCTGGAGGGCATTTTCAAGTTTCCTTCTCAAATGCGGTTCTCACAGAAGTAGAACCCAGAAGCCAGGAGCCAGCAAGCGTTGGCGAGCAGCTGTCATGCTTACTGCCTCTCCTCCCCAGAGCACAGGCGGGGCAGGCTGGGTGGGCCGCTGCAGGGAAAGAAGAGCACAGCCTGAGCTCAGGTCCTTGCCGAGCTCCTGGTCTCGAATGGGCCACGTCTAGCCCCTTTCAGAAAAGAACTTTAGCCCTGAGTGAGTTCCCCGGATGGGCTGACCATCAGGTTTTCCTGGTGAAAGAACATTCCAGAATCTGTCAGGGTCCTCCTTTCTAGGGAAGTGGAATTCTTCTTCAGTCCATAACTCAGGGGAGTAGTCCTCAGGGCAGCAGACAAGTTTAGGGTGAGAGCCCTTGATGGATCTGTAAGTTCCATAGAGAGCAGCTGCCTTTGCCTTTCCCCACCCCCACAGCATCACCTCCTCCCCCCTCCAAATCCTCAGAGCTACAATGAAGTCTTTCAAACCTTCTCATGCCCCTTATCTCCATCTTCTTGCTGCAGCCCTGGTGGAGTGCTTTCTAGGCATAGGGCACAGTGGCCACCCAGGCACTGTTCCCTGAAACTTCCTGTCTCCTGATTTACTCCCGCAGATAACTTCCGAAGAAAGGGCACGTGGGAGGTAAATCTTCCAAGTCCTTGAGTGTCGAGTGTCTGAGAAGCCTCTACACTCTCCTGGCATTTGATGTATACTTTGGCCAAGTGTGGGATTTTAAGATAAGAAATGATTCGCCTTCAGCACCTTGAGGGCATTTTCCCATTGTCTCTGGCATTCAGGGATACTGGTGAAAAGTTTCTGATGCGGGCTCAATTGTGTTCTTTTGTAGGTGAATTCTCTCTCTCTCTCTCTCTCTCTCTCTCTCTCTCTTTCTCTCTCTCTCCTTTCTATCCAAAACCAATTCAGCTTTTTGTTGTTGTTGTTGTTGTTGTTGTTGTTAAGGGTCAGACAGTAAATATTTTTTATTTTGTGGGCCATGTGGTTTCCGTTGCATCTGCTCAGTTCTGCTGTTGTAGCATGAAAACAGCCATAGATAATACACAAATGAATGGGCATGACTATGTTCCAATAAAACTTTATTTATAAAAACAAATGGCAGGCCAGATTTGGTACACGCGCTCTAGTTTGCTGAATTCTACTTTAGAGGGTCAAAGGGCATTCTTTTTATTGTTGACATTTTGAGACTTCCCAATCAACTGTCTATTGATTGTTCTTTTTTTTCCTTCCCATTGATTATGCTTGAATACCTGGTGAACCTTTCAATCCTGAGACTCATGTCGTTTAGATCTGATAAGTTCCATAGTGCTATTAAAAATACATTTTATGCCTCCATTTTCTGGGAGTCTCATTAGTTATCCAATATCTGTTGGACTTCTCAGATTTCTTCAGCACGTCTCTCATTTCTCTCTCTCATATTTTCTGTCTCTTTTCTTTTTGTTATATTTTCTGAGCCACTGAATTTGACTTTTACAAACAATCCTTTTAAATATTCTTAAACTACTTTTGGCCAAATATTCTTAATTTCTGAGAGTTCCTTCTTGTTCTCAAGTTGTTCAAATTTTGTAAAACATTTTATTTTATAGAGGCAATATCGTTTGGATTCTCCCCAAACATACTGTAGTTTTGCTTTTTAAATTTTATCTTCTAT
Organism: Myotis yumanensis; assembly: GCF_028538775.1. NCBI lineage: Eukaryota > Metazoa > Chordata > Mammalia > Chiroptera > Vespertilionidae > Myotis > Myotis yumanensis. Next base: position 15,594,463 of record NW_027223767.1, on the reverse strand, counting down.
TTCTTGAATATTCTAATCCCTTAGGGGTCAGTTTTTCTCTTTAATATTGCTGATTCTTCTCTTTTACACTACATTCTTTTCCCTTAAGTATCTGTTTTTTTTTTTTTTTGGTTGACAATTTATACTTAGGTTTATATTTAAAATTGTATATTTTAAATGAGCTATTATACAGTTGTTTGGTAATCTATGAATATGAGAAGGGCTTGTTAATGGTAGAGTTTGCCTTAAATATATTAATCAAGGAGTTGGATTTAGAACTGAGAGACCCCCGAGTGCCAGATGTGGAGGTCTCTTTTTGTGGGGCATGATCTTTATAATAGATCTACAGAGTTTTTGGTATGTCACTCTTCAAAAGGTGGGGCTCAATTCCACTCTCCTTGAGTGAGGGTTGGGCTCAGTGATTTGGTTCCAATGAATAGAATATGACAAAATGACGATGTGTGACTTCCAATATTAAAAGACACTTGTTTCCTCTTTGTCCCCTCTGCTGGGGGAAGCCAGCTGCCATGTCCTGAGGGCACTCAGGACACCTGGAGAGGTCCAGGTGTTGTAAGTGGCAAAGTTTAGGTGTGATTTGTTATGATTCAATAGACAACCAATATATGGTTTTCTTGAGATTGATTCTCTGATATTTCATGAAGATATATATATCTGGCTGTTAAGCTTGGGTACAAGAGTGGGTTCAGATTTCATTTATATAATCCACTCAACCACCCTGCTTTGAGCTCCACATCTTATTTTCATTTGTATGTGAAATTTTGAGTCCTAACTGCAGGGTTCTGAGGGCAGATTGCTCCCTGGGCTGTATCCATCTCCATGTGTGCCCTTGAGTGTGGCGTTCTCCACAGGGCTCCACCTGTTATCCCACGTACCCACTTTCCATCTCCCAGACATTTATTTATATCTCTCGTCTGCTGATGGCTGTCCTCCTGTTGTCTTTATCAACATGGGTTTATACTGTTTGTGGGTCTTTCACTTTTATTTTAATGGGATGTCAGGTGAGAGAGGAAATGAATGACTGTGATTAATCTACAGTTTTTGATCCCACCTTTCTAGAATAGTCAAATGTCTAAAATTGGAAGCATATCAAGAAGATACATGCAAAAGTCAGGATGATAAAGTTTCCAGCTCATTTCCACATCACAAAGAGCTGATAAGCAAGCCATGAATGATGTGTGTTTTCATTCCTAACCCCGAAGTTTACAGGTCCCAGTTGCCTCTGCAACCCAGGCTGTTCATAATTGAGGGACATATTTTGCTTCTGCTAAGCCTTTTATTTCACATCCACAAGTCAAACGCATCAGCTATTTCCATGTGACAAAACCCTTGATGAAGGCTGGGAGACTTAATGAACAAATAATTAGTTTTAAGAACATAAGTTGACAGGAAAGCACAACTAATGCCTTCTTAATTGCTTTTGCTCTCACGTCGTTACCAAACACATTTCCCTGTGTCAGATGGAATCCCAGTTATCAATATCTGCAACTCTGGCATTCTGGGGGAACTGGAGGCCTCAGGCTGGGTCAGGGTGCTGCAGGGCAAAGACCCCAGGCTTTGGGGGTCCTCAGACCACCCCCAGGATGCCAGGGCCGGGAAAGTTGACCCGTGGACTCGGAGACACTTTTTTAAATGGGGTCTTCTGGACCACAGCTTCAAAAAGCCCAAAGCACAAAAGATCCAGAGCTCTGAAGGTGCCGGAAGGATGAACACAATGAGGGAGAACTAGATATATCTTTTGTTACCTCTTAGTTGAAAAAAAAAATTCTATATAGCACAGTCTCCAAACTTAGCCATTGTCTATATGGAGGGAAACTCATTTTCTTTGTTCTGGAGGTGTAGAGGTTATATTCTCCTAGGGTGATACAGGCAGTGAACAAGGAATCTGGTAAAAAATAAAGTACTTCTACATTTGATGAGCATGTAAAGTGAATGGATAGGGCACTGTGACAGAGAATAACAAGGGGGACCTTTTTGAGGGGCATGGCTGGGAGACTAAAAATTCTGCGTGGAAGGATTGAGAGTTTGTTCTCAAGGCTGGGATTATTTGGTAGGGGGCAGTTTCACTTTCTATACTTCTGAGTTGTTTCAGTCTTTTTTCAAGAGTGTCATTTTTGTAATAAAAAATAAATGACTATTTCCATTCTGGGGAAAAAAGGAAGTACCTTGCTCCAAAGCCTAGTGCCTTTTATGTACCTGCTTTCTTCTGTTCATTCAGGCAGCCAACAAACATTTCTTTTCTCATTTTTATTTATTTATGTTTAAAATATGTTTTTATTGATTTTAGAGAGAGAGGGAGAAGGAGAGAGAAACATTGATCAGCTGCCTCCTGCACACCCCCTACTGGGAATCTTGCCTGCAACCTGGGCATGTGCCCTGACTGGGAATTGAACTGGTGACTTCTTGGTACATGGGACAATGCCCATCCAACTGAGCCACACCAGCCAGCGCAAGAAGTCAGATCTTTTTGAAAATTAAATGTATTGGGTCAACAGTGGTTAATAACATTATGTAAGTCTCAGGTGTAAAATTTTATAATTAATCGTCTATATGTTGCATATTATGCCTACCACCCAAAGTCTAGTCTCCTGTCACATGTATTTGATCTCCTTTACCCTCTTCTGGTAACCAGCGTACTGTTCTCTGTGTCTATGCGTTCGTTCACCAAACATTTCTAATGCACATGCTCTGTTTCTGCCTCGGGCTGGACTATGACGTGAAGACTAAAAGAACCAGTTCCTGGCCTTGAGAGTCTTCCAGTCCAGGGAAGAGCCCAGCAAATGCCTGGCAAAGGATAGCTGCTCAATAACTACTGGCTGAATGAATGAATGAATGAATGAACAGATGATTTTATTCATAACAGTACCACTATTTAACCTGCTTTTCCACTTGTCTTGATATTCCATCTTCCCATGTCAGTGCAGACGACTGTAAGCAATTTGAGGGCAATAACTTTTCTCTGTTTTAGTCACGTCGGTGTCCTCAGCATCTAGAACAGGACCCAGCACATAGTAGGGTCTCAACAAATACGTGTTGCTTCAATGACTGCTTTTCAACATCTCTGTAACAGGTTGTTGTAGGGTTTATACTCTGCAAGCAAAGCACAAGCTTGTTGTCATACAGTCTCACTGAGACTTTGGAAGTGTCACTTAAACTTTTGGAGTCTTAATTTCGTCACCTCTACACTGGAGATAACAACCTATACAGGTGACACGAGGATTAACTAAAATAAAGCTTTCAATGCTCTGCTCGTGTCTGGTCCACAGCGAGTAGTAGGTTAACAACCGTGATGGCCGTTTAGTTTGCTTTCAGCTTTTTACCTGCTGGTAAATATATGTTCGCACTTTTCCAATTATTCCTTTCAGTAAACCTGTGTGTGGGGAACAGCTGAGTCAGAGAGCAGGTGCATTTAGATTTTGATTCACAGCAACAGGCTGCACTTGGGAAAGTTGGTTTGATTTACAACCGCTCCAACGCCAGCATGACCATCTTTTCCAATCTGGAGGGTTCAAATGACTTCACACTGTCATGTTAGTCCTTATTCCTTTGATCTCAAGGGTGGTTAAACATCTCTTCCTCTGTGTAACCCAGTGAGAGGCAAGGCCAGCGGCCCAGCAGGGAGGAGCTCAGTCAGAGAAGCACAGACAAGCAGCCCAAAGCAATTAAAAAGGAATCAGCCTTTACCTGTGTCTCTCAAAGAACATGAAAGGGGCTCTACTTCATTACTTCAAAAGCCTCTTCTCAAAAGCGATTTCCTTTTCTCCCAGTTCCCCCACCCCTGCAGACAGAAGTGGTTCTGGGGGGCGGGGGGCAGGGGGAGAGGACACTCTCAAGTTAGTGAGCTGTGCCCTTGTCACACAAATTTTTGTAAATTGCCAGTTCATGCCTTTGGCCCTTTTTCCTGTTGTAGCATTTGTAATTTTCCTTTTGATTGTTACAAAGCTCTTCACCGGTCCTCTGGGAGCAGATTAAATAGCGGCCTCCCTTCTAATAGATGGGTGACCAAGCCCCATGTCCTGGGCCTGCATCCTCCACTGATGGAGGCAAGAATGCTTGTGGCTCTGGAAGAGTCCCTCAAACCTATAAATTTTCCTCTTCTGACTTTTCCTTGCCTCTCCTCCCTTTTCTAGCCTCTTGGGGGTATATTAGGATCTTAAAGGTGTCTGTGGATGGCTAGTGATGGGGTTACCATGGAGACTTAAGCTACATTAAATCATGTTAGTGGGTTGTGGCCGGCATCTTTTTGTTTTTTAAATTTTAATGAGCATACTAGACCAGAATAGAAAATATCAGAATGCATCACAAGTAGTATTTTTTAATGAAACATGTATATATGAATATGCTGAGTCACGCTGTAAGTGTATTTCTTACTTAGGGTTCTATAAAAATAGCTGAAATCCAGTGAATTAGCACTGGTATCAGGCTGAAGTTTTGGGACTCTGACTTTTAAAGTCATGCTTATTGAGGTGACCTACGGTGAGTCCTCCTTTCTCTAGTCTTATGGCCGCACCAGGAGCCTATTTCAGCAAGTCTCCACTTCCCCAGATCAGACCATGTCACGTGACTTGTTAGTATAGCCATGGCCATTATTCTGCCTGCAGCTCCTGCATGAGCCCCTGACTGTCAGCTGGCGTCCCCCGCCGCCTCCCCCCTCCCCCCCCAGTCCTGCTCACACCCCTACCTTGCTGCAGGTCTCTGTTGCCTTGAGCCTAAAGGTTTTCTTGAACTCTGTTGAGAAACCTCCCTGCCCGCTTCTCAGGTATGCCCATCTTTTTCTTACATGAATCCTGAGCCATTTTTTCATTTACTGATGACTTTTTCCTCCACCCCTTCCGCACTCTTCCACCTTTCTGTCTTCTGGTGCATTGCAGTCTGTTGCACGGCTCTGCTATAGGCTGGATGCTTGTGTTTCTCCAGAGTCAGATGTTGAAATGTAATCCTCAGCGTGATGTATTGGACTCTGGGGGATGATTAGGTCATGAGGGCAGTGGCATCATAAATGGGATGAGTGCTCTTAAAAGGGACCCCAGAGAGCGCCCTCACACCTTCCTCCCCTGAGGACACAATGCTTTTCCCTGACTATGAACAAAAAGTGGGCTCTCATCAGACTCTGAATCTGCTGGCACCTTGATCTTGGACATCCCGGTCTCCAGAACGGTGAGAAATAAGTGTCTGTTGTTTTAAGCCACCCAGTCTATGGTACTTAAAAATATTTTTTAAAATAAATTTTAAAAAGATTTTTTATTGAGTTTGAGAGAGAGAGGAAGGGAGAGGGAGAGGGAGAGGGAGAGAAACATTGATTTCTGAGAGAGAAACATGGATCAGTTGCCTCCTGCATGCCCCCTACCAGAGATCGAACCTGCAATCCGGGCAATGCGATTTAGGAAAGTAAAGGTAAATCCTTGGGTTGAGAGTGGAACTAGATTTATGAAAATTATGTTAAAAGTCACATTATATAACATTAACCATTTTAAAGTGAACCACTCGGTGTCATTTAGTGAATTCACAATGTTGTGCAACCACCGCCTCTACTTCCCAAACATTCTATTACCCCAAAAGGACATCCCATATCCATTAAGCAGTGGTTCCCCATTGCTCCCCACCTCCCAGTCCCTGGCAACCACTAATCTGCTTTCTGTTTCTATGGCCCTACCTATTGTGAATATTTCATATAAATGGAATCATATAATACGTGGCCGTTATGTGTCTGATTTCTTTCACTTAACATGTTTTTAGGTTCATCTACATTATATGAACCTATCTTTATGGCTTAATACTATTCCATTGTATGTGCATACCACAATTTGTTTTATCCATCTGTCCATAGATAAACATTTGAGCTGTTTCTACCTTTTGGCTGCTGTGAATAGTGCCATCAAGAACATGTGAATATAGGTATTCTTTTAGTACCAGTTTTCACCATTTCAGTTCTTTTGGGTATATACCTAGGAGCCATATTGCTAGATCACATGGTAATTCAATGTTTAACTTTTTGAGGACCCATGACACTATTTTCCACAGTGGCTGCACCATTTTCATTCCCACTAGCAGTGGTTCAAATTTATCCACATGTTGGCCCACTCTAACCATTTCCTTTTCCCCCTCCTGATTACAGCCATCCTACTGAGTGTCACGTGGTGTCTCATTGTGGTTTGATGTGCTTTTCCCTGATGCTGAGTGACGCTGAACATCTTTTTGTGTGCTTATCGGCCATTTGTTTGTCTTTGTTAGAGAACTATCTATTCAAATCCTTAGCCCATTTAAAAAATTGAATTATCTTTTCGTTGTTGAGTTGTAGAGTCTGTATACATTCTGGATGCCAGATTTGGTTTTGAATTCTTTGTCCAGGTCTCTGTCTAGCTGTAAAGGGGAAAGATGAGCTCATCCTGGGATGAATGGTCAAGTCTGAACTGGGGTGGAGCCAGAAAAATGTCTGCAGAGGTGCCCTCCTGCCCTCTGCCCTTGGTTCTGTTCTATTTAGCATTTTTATTAATGACTCGAGGGCAATCACAACTAAAAATTGGGTAATACTAAATGTCTGCTAATTGGCTGGGAACATGGATGGGTGCCATGAAGGAATTTCCAGAGAGGGTTAGTTCTGTGCTCCGCAGAGCCGTAATAACCTCAGGTTCTCACAGTCTGGGGACCTCAAGTGTGAACTGCCTATCAGAGGTAAGGAAGCACCTGATGATGTTCTGCAGGGTGGCACCATCATTTAGGGGAGGGGGACTTACCATTATGGGAGATGTGTCAATAGGAGGATCAGAGGTGGACGAGGGCTACTAAACTCATCTTCCTGGTGATATTATGTGCTTATCTCCAAGGAGATATTCCATGGAGCATCTAGTGGTCACCTCAGAGAGAGTGTTAACTATGGACAAGGGGACAAGACTCTATGGACTTTGTGGGATTCTGGGACCATTTTAATTTGCTCATATTTATTGCTCTATTATTCCCTCAGTGATCACTAGCAAAACTCTTGAAACGTAAAGAACCCGTGCTTGTCATTGGGGGTATCAAGGAAAGGGACAGCCCTCTGCCATAGCAGGTGCGGGAGACCCTAAGGATATAGCAGGTAATGGGGCTCTCACAGGGGAGTTGGTTTTGGTTCCTTGTCACTAGAACTCAGATCCCAAGATGACTTCGATGGGTTGGAAAAGTGGGTTGAAATTAAGGAAGAAAAGTAAAATTTTAAGGGGTGAGCAGAAGAGATGTAAACTCTTACATTTGGGCCTTAAAACTCAACTGTGTATATACAGGATGAGGGAGAATGGGCTTCACACATTTCCCATGAAGAAGACTCGGGGTTTGGTTGTTGGCATGACAAGGCTGTCAAAATTCGAATGTAGTGGAAAGACAGGTTATTCGGATCAAGGGAGGCCATGATCCCAGTCTTCTCTGGGCTTGAGCTGATCTGACACGGAGTCATACCTCCGTTGCTGTGGATGATCACGTGAGGAGGTGTGCTAGGCACGGGGCACTAAAGAGTTTTTGGAGCAGGATGACGAGGATGGTCTAAGCCTGGAAATCATGTCCTGTGAGAGGTGGTTGAAAAAGTGTTTGGGGGTAAGCGTCATCATCATTGGCCTCCCTTACATCAGGGGCTGCACTGAAGATGGCCTATTAATTACTTCTGGCTGCTGTGACAAATGACCACATGTCTAGTGGTGTCTAACCTATCTTACAGTTCTAGGGTCAGAAGTCTCACTGGGCTAAAATCGAGGGGTCAGCAGAGCTATTTTACTTCCTGACGCTGTGGGGGACAATCTGTTCCATGTCTTCCAGCTTCTCCCATTGGCTTCCAGGCCTCTTCCGTCTGCAAAGCAGCAATCTTAGCCCCTGCCTCTGCTTCCCCTCCACATCGCTGACTCTCCTGCTCCCCTCTTTCCCTTATTCGGCACCTTGTGATGACTCTGGGCATTCACATGTTCTGGGGACTGGGTTGTGGACATCGTTAGGGCTTATTCTTCAGCCCACAACAGAGGGCACCATGTGTGGCCTGGTTTGGGTTTCTCCTGCGGGGCTCCGGAAGACAGGACCTTGGCTAATGCGTTAAGTTACAGGGGGAGACGCTTTGAACTCAGATGAAGACACAGTGTCTACAGACTGAATTTTCTTCAGCAAGAGAGGTGGGCTTAGGAGGGAGTGGTCTTGCTCTCTTGGGATCATTCAAGTGCAGGATGAGTTTTGCTTGGAATGACGGTTCAGCAGGACTTCCTGTATTGGGTGGGATGTCAGACTAAATGGCATAGATAATCCATCCCAATTTTAAGACTATCATTAAAATTGCAGTTTGATGTGCTTTTTTTTTAGACAGACACAGACTGTTTAGGAAGATCATTCTATTTGGTTCATGGTTTAGGAGATTAGACAAGGCTTGTCACATCTGATGTGACAAGACACAAACATGCCTAGTATAGCAGACGCGTGTCCTGCTTGTGCCCCCTCAGAGCTCACCATTTCTGCACAAGTAGCATCGCTCTGAGGTACCCACCGTGTTCCACTCTGCCCAGGTGCAGGCCAGGCTGCTGTGCCTGGAAGTTAATGCCACCAGAAGCAGCCCTTGCCCACGACAAGAAGAAACGAATGAATAAAGGGCCCCGTCTCCTTGCCTGTGGTGGTGATAGGGATGCTCCAGACCAGTTGCCCATGGTGGAAACCGGTCCTGAAAGCACCTGAAATTGGCTCCCTTCCCTTCCCTTCCCTTCCCTTCCCTTCCCTTCCCTTCCCTTCCCCCCACTACCTGCTCACTTTCCCACATCACCTCCCCAAAGACCACCTGTTCTCAAACCTTTATCTCAGGATCTGCTTCCGGGGAACCCAGAACAAGCTGCCACAGAAGGGTTAGGGGGGAAACACACGCTTGCATGACCAGAGATGATATGAGCTAAGATCCCTACAGGCAGCACTCCCAGCTTCAGCACAGAAATTCCTGGCCTCATGGTCTCACCTTCACCCGACAAGTAAACTAGGCCCTGCCTTGCCTGGCCCTAGGCCAAGAACTGCTGTCGGCGTTCCCCAGAGAAAAGCTACCACAGGAGCCAGGCCCTATCATTGGTGTCAGTCTGTATAATGGGTATGGAATTGTAATGGTCACAGAGCTGGTTGGAGAAAATGTGATGTTTTTGCTTTTTAGAACTGAATTTATTTCCTGACTCCAAGCGCTCAGCTGAGGAAGTGCCTGTGACTATTTCTTCTAGTCCGTGTTTTCTCAGTCTCTCATGGATTTGGGGGTATACTTGGGATTGCTGGTTCAGTCACACCCCACTCCCAGCCTTCCTTCTCTGCCTGGGCCCCAAGCCTGCTGATGTGATTGGCAGTACAGTGCCGGCGGGGAGGGGGTGGTGGTGGTGGTGGTGGTGGTGTTCTCCTGTTGTGCCTGCTCTGTGGCTGGCCATAGCTGTGGTGCCAGGCCAGCCTTGGCCTCTGTGCCCAGTGCTCTCCATTGCTTGCCCTTCTCCTCAGTACTCTGATCCCCTGAGTCTCTCACCATCAGCCACTCTCTGAGGCCCTGACTTGGGGACCCTGGATGGTTGGGCTTATCTTCTGCACCCTGAGCACCCGCTCCCTCCCGGGTCTCTTTCCATGTCCCCCTGGCCTGTGGGTGCAGGAGGCATCCATGGGTTTCCAACCTCAAAACTTTAGCCGGCAAACAGCACACGAGTCTCCCTCTTCTCCAATGCTGCCCTCTCCTTGCCTTTGAGGGGAACTCGCCTGTGTCTTTTCCTTCTCTCTTTCTGCTTTGGGGGTGGGGCCACAGATGACTTAGCTGCACTGTCAGAGTCACTTCTTTCCCTTCAACGCTCCTCTCTTCTTTCCGTGTGTCCTTTTACATAGAGTAGGGCAAGGATGGGTGGGCGGTAAATCACTTTTGTCCGAGTCAGCCAACTTTCTTTTCTTTTTAAAAAGAATATATTTTTATTGATCTCAGACAGAAAGGAACAGGGAGAGAGAGACAAAAACATCAGTGAGAGAATCACTGAGGCTGCCTCCTACATGCCCCACACTGGGCATGGAGCCTGCAACCCGAGCATGTGCGCTGAACCCTGGAATCGAACCGTGACCTGCTGGTCCATAGGCCGATGCTCAACCACTGAGCCAGGCTGGCCGGGCAAATCAGCCAGCTTCACATCTCACCTCCATTTGTCTCCATCTCAGAAGCTGGAGGAGAAATTGGTGCTGGTTCCAGAAATTCCCATTTTGAAGCAAATGACCCCAGTTCTCATGTCTAACCCTGGTCACTCTGTGTGTGGAGGGGCAGTGAGGGACAATGGGACGGTGTGTCCTGCTTGGTGTCCCAGCTTTCACTCCACATACACCATCCTCCATCCCTAGGTGGCTTGACAGCAGTCGGCAGAAACAGATGGTGGTGGCTTCTCAGCATCTTGTGTCCCTGGGGCGAATCCAGCCTGGGGAGAGCAGGGTCAGAGTGGCCACCGATGATCCTGCCATGGAAACTCTATCCTGCTGCCCGGAAATGGCCCAGGGCCCTGACCGAGAGGAGCTCGCTGGGAACACGCACGCCCAGCATGGAGCTCAGCAGCCTTCGCCTCAGTCATCGAAAGCACATTCTAAATGCATCTCTCAATTACTCCTGCACCAGGGCTGGTTGGTGCAGGCTCAATTTGGGGCTCACAGATGGAGAGGTGGGCTCCCCAGTGGGTCTGGAGCGTAGGTTTCAGAGAGTGCTAATGTTTCTCAGATCTCCCCTGCAAAGTGCCAACTGTGGCAACACTCAGCTCAGGCCAGGAAATGGAAGCGCTCCGCCAGGTGGTGGGACAGGCTGCTTCTTAATTAAGGAGCCTCCCCAGCTTGGGAGTGACGCCGAGGTTTGTAAATAGTTCATGCACCTGCTGCGTCCACGTGCTGTGGGAATGCTCCTGACTCTGTGCAATTGGGGTCCAGGCCTCTTTCCCAAGAATAATACTAGAAATAATGTCTGTCTTTATTAAGCATTGATGATCGACTAGGTGCTGTGCAGTACCAGGCACTTTACCTGCATTCTCACTTGATCTTCACAGCAACCCGGTAGTAGGTGCTATTATTAAGCACATTTTATTGAGGTTGACTCAATGGCACAAGGTCACACAGTTGGTAAGAGGGAATCAGATCTCAAGACGTAATTAGACAAACCTGGATTTGAGCCTCAGTTCATCAAGTGTAAAGTAGGGTGATGGTATGCTATGGGGTGGAGGGCATGAGCTTTCGCACCCTTCAATCTTCATAGATTATTGTGAAGATCAAATAAAATTATGTGGACAGAAATCTACCAGCCTAGAGTTTGCCATTTAGTAATGAATCCATAAGTGTTTGAATGCCTATTGTGATGGTTCATTTTATATGTCAACCTGGCTAGGCCATGGAATCCAGATATTTGCTCAAACATTATTCTAGATGTTTCTGTGAAGGTATTTTTTAAGGATGAGACTAACATTTAAATCTATAGACTTTGAGTAAAGCAGGTTGATTACCCTCCATAATGCGAGTGGACCTCATCCAATCAGCTGAAGGCCTTAATAGAAAAAGACCACCCTCCCCAGAAGAGGAAGGAGACCACTTTCAGACTCAAACTGCAACTCCTCTTGGGGTCTCCAGCTCGCCGACCTAACCTGCCAGACTTTGAACTTGCCACTTGCCAGCCTCCACAACTGCAGGAGCCCATTCCCCATCCTTAAAATACATTTCTCTTTCTCTCTGTATACACAGTCTATTGACTCTGTTTCTTCAGAGAACTCTGACTAAAACACCTATGAATAGGAGGATGTTTTAATAACATATGGGTCATCCATATGGAATAATATGCAATTGTTAAAAAAGAACAACTCGGGTTGATGCATTTTGATCTAGAAATATATTAATTTTTTTTTTAGCTTACTAGGCAGATGCTTACATTTTTAGAGGGAAACCGAAACATACATGTGTTTGCATGTCTATGTGTGTCCCTATGTTCATGAGCTTAGGGAAAGATATAAAGGCATACACACCAGGTTGCTGACAATCACCCTGAGAGTTGGTGCTGGTGGCTGTAGAGGTGGTACTGGGGTTGGGAGGGATATTCACTTTTTCTTCCTGTAGTTCATTATTGTTTTATTTTAGCACACATTGTTTTTGTCATTAAAACAATAATGAAGTAGATAAATATATTATGGAGATGTGTTGATTTTAAATCTTCCTTCCCACCTGTGTCTGCCGGTAGCAGGGACAGCATAGCACAAATCTGTCTATATTCACTCCACACTGATATGTACCAAGAAGACAGCTTGTCTGGATGGAATTGACTGGTGGTGTCCTGAGCCTGCTCTGATTACACAGTGCCCTGGTCTAAATGAGTGTCTAGGCTAAAGTGGTTTTAAAGGAACCCCCTTCCCCAATTCCTGACCCTAGTTTCAGGGGTCTGGGTAGGTTTGCTGGCCCTCTGCATGCAGCTAAGATGCCAAAGATCGAAGGGTGCTAAAGCTGAAGTCCTCCACTCCATAGCTCCATAAGTCTACAAACAGCATGGAGCAGCACCTACATGCTAGATGCTGTCCTAGGTGCTGAAAAGTCAACTGTGGCCAAGTTTCAATTCACCATGAACTTGGACTAAAGGTTTACCAGGGAGGAGCCATTCTGGAAGCCTAGAGGAGTGGGAACGTCTGGTCAGAGTGGCCTGGCTTTTGGAATGTGGCCAATTCAACATCAGCAGGGCAATGTCAAGCAACTTGACCCTCTCTTGCCTTCCATCCTTTTGCAGGATCAGCTGCTCACAACTGGAATCGACTGTTGGTTTGTCTCAGCTGAATCAATGCATGGTGTGCCCCTGCCAAGAACAATCACCCACTTCCACACCCAAGGCAGATCAGGGGTCTTCTTGTCACCGGAAAGGGACGGGGACTGAGGCAAGTGTGCCCCAGCATGGTCTGGAACGTGTGGGTTCTTGACTTTGTGCAGGAAAGATTTCAGACGCCTATATTCCTCTTTAAATCCCAGTTGAGAAGCGCTGTGACAGGACCATAGGACGGGTGTCAGTTCTATTAGTCATGCCCTATTTCTGAAATGCTGGGTGCAAAGCAAGGAGGAGGGAGGCTGAGGCTGACAGCACGAGCCACGTCACCGTGGGGCTGCCACTCTGCAGGCCCAGCTGCAATGGTCCCCAGGAGGTGACTCCTCTCCTAGTCCACATCTTGCCCGTGTCTTGGGGAAGCGCTGATGAGGGACAATGACCAGCTCACTGTAATGATCACCCCTGTCCTAGAGGAGACAGGGTGTGTCTAGATCATAGCAGGAGTGCTGGGTGGCAGCGGCCACGAGTGGCTAAGATACAGATTGAGTTCTGAATCATCACTGAGCTGAGGGATGACATATTGGGATTGGTCCTTCCCCATCCCCTGAGTGTGGAGGGGCTGTTGCTGAGAGAAGAGCTGGGGTCTGCAGTTCACGTCTGGGCATCAGGAGGCCAGGGCCCTCGCTTTGCTTTGAAGCCGGTCAGAATGCCTTCTCCCCACTCTCCCATCTGGGCTCTTAAATGGTGAGGGAATGAGGCCAGATGAGCTTTTATGTTCCCTTCCTGTGTTCATTGTTTGCAACCCTCTAAATTTGACAATAGAGTAAAACAAAAACAAACCAAGTCATTGTATGGAGAGAACATCTAGTTTTTCTGTAATTTTAAAATCACAGAACACTTGCTCATTATATTCGACTGACATGGAAATATGCAGAATACAGAATAAAGCCCCTTCTCCCCCAATCTTGTTCCCCAGAGGCAACAAGTACGAACAGTGAGGATGTCCCTTTAGTACATTTGTGTTTTTTTTTTTTTTATTGGGGATTTACTGATGAATTTTAAATGCTGGAAGGCTAGCGTGACTGGAATTCAGACTTCAAAGACACTCGCTGGTTTCTGCAGTTGTGTGCAGACGCGAGTCAGCCAGGAAGAGCCAGGAGCCAATGGGCTTTGTCAGGGGGAGCACAGGTGGTGGGAAATCTTTACATGAGTTGTGGCAAAGGCCCCTGGCTGGGTGGAGGGCCTGGAAGTGCCTGTCACATTCCCTTTCACAAAGACATGAATTATGAGTTACACTTCATTAGACTGGGAATTGCATATGCATGTTCATTCTTGAAGCTTCAAAGAGCTTCTTCCTGGCCTCTGGCTTGTGCACACACAGTTTGCTAAAGAAATCCTGTCAATTTACTTCATTTTAGCTGCCTATGACCAATGACTGGTTCACTTGGGGTTTTCATAGTATTGATGTGTGTTTTTTGGTGTGTGTGTGTGTGTGTGTGTGTGTGTGTGACTGACTGTGATAGTATTGTGAGAGAGAACCACTCCTCTTGGGCTGCAGCCAGCTCTCATCCAAGATGCTGCCCTGGGACCATGCCCATGGGATCTGGAACGGCCTTGGGGATGCTGAACCCCTCAGCCTGGACAATAAGAACACAGCCTGTCCTGTGAAGAGACCTCCGTGCCTTTTGGGGGGTTCTTGTGAGGAAGTGAGCTTTGATTTCAGTCAACCTGGGATCTGCCTTGACTGGAGGCTGAGAGGGCTGAGGCCTGCCCACAGGGAGCAGCCAGTGGCTGGTGGGATCTCTGTGGCCAGTCATTGTCATCCACCCCAAAGCCAGTGATGGGGGTGCTGACATGCTGAGGCCCCAGCCTCACTCCTGCTGCCGGAGTTGGCCAGACCTATGTGGCTCCATTTATTATTGCTGGTTTTCTTCTTTTTTACAAAATAGAAACATACTATATGCATTATTCCCTATATTATTTTCCCCCACTCAATATTTTTTGCATCTCTCTGCAAGTCAATACCTAAGATCAATTTCATTCTTTGGAATAGCTGTGTAGTATTCCATAGACTATGAGGGCTCCTCTCCAAGTTTGTTTTTCTTTCCTGTTTAAAAATATGTTTTTATTGATTTTTTTTAGAGGGAAAGAGAGAGAGAGAGAGAGAGAGAGAGAGAGAGAGATACATCAATTGGCTGCCTCCCACACACACCCTAACTAGGGATTGAACACACAACCTAGGTATGTGCCCTGACCAGGAATCGAACCAGTGAACTTTTGGTGCATGGGAAAATGTTCAACCAACTGAGCAACACTGGCCAGGGCTCATTTTTCTATTATAAACAATCCTATAATAAACATCTTGGCTCATACATCTTTTGGACTGGTGGCTTTATTTTACTTGGAGAGATTCCCAGAAGCAGCATTGCTCTTGGGTCAAAGGAACACTATATCTTTAACTTTAATAAATCCTGCTAGATTACTCTCTAAAATGGTTGAAATAATTTACAGTTCCACCAGCAGGGTTTGTGAGTGCCCCTTTCCCCACACCCCTGCCAGCAGGAGATATTACCAATCTTTTAGAATTTGGAGGTTAAGACATAGGGACACACTTTTCTTTTCATTTGCATTTCCCTGAAAACGAATGAGGTTTCCCTTTCATCCTAAACTGTGCTCTATTATCTTTGCACTGATGCATTGTCTTTGCAGATGAGTTGGGTTGAGGTTGCATGTAAAAACAGAAGGTGAAGACCTTCCAGAAGGTCAAAGAGCTTGGAGAAGATTGGGCGTGTCTTGTAGATCATTCTCCTGGCCACATGGGGGCTCCTGGTAGTGCCGGTGCTACCTCTCGCATGCAGATCAAGGATGGGGCTATGCCACCAACTAGGGCAGCTTAGAAAAATGGAATTGGGGTCACTTTCTCCTCAGTCAGAGTCTAGCACAGAAGGAGGGGCCTTTTCATAAGGTAGTGAGCTCTGCATTCCTTGAAGGATTTAAGCCAGCGGTTCTCAACCTGTGGGTCGAGACCCCTTTGGCGGTCGAACGACCCTTTCACAGGGGTTGCCTACGACCATCCTGCATATCAGATATTTACATTACAATTCATAACAGTAGCAACATTACAGTTATGAAGTAGCAACGTAAATAATTTTATGGTTGGGTCACAATAAGAGGAACTGTATTTAAAGGGCCAGAAGGTTGAGAACCACTGATTTAAGCAGATATCAGAAGACCATCTGTTTATTAAAAACGGAGTGGTGAATAAGACAGGTATGGTCTCTGCCTTGACCGGTCTCATAGTCTAACAAGGAAGTCATATAGTTAAACACATGATTATACCTACATGTATTTAATTACAAGTGTGATAAATGCTAAAAAGAAGTGCAGGGGAACCTAGCTTAGTCTGGTCACTTGGTCAGTTGGGAAAGGTTTCCCTGAAGGACATTTAAGATGAGACCAGGGGGTGAGCAGGAGTTGGCCAGATGAAGGGGGTGCTCAGCATGTGTGAATCCTTGGTTGTGGACATCTGCATTGAAGGCTCTTGAGAAAGTAAGCCTTCATCAGTGTGAGTTCCACCAAATGGTCCCAACACATCCTCTTACAAGCGCTGGGCTGGCCCAGCTGATCACTGACTGAGAGACATTTCAAGGGCAGGAGCCTATGGGAGAGTCTTAATAGGTAGAGTTGAAGCCCAGAGAAAAGAAAAAAATCCAAACTGTGCTGGAGGGACAAAATCCAAAGCACCCCTAAGAGTGGGCTGTGGTTGAATTGTGTCCCCCAAAAGATGCTGAAGTCCTATCCCCAGTACCTGTGAAGGGGTGATCTTTTTATTGAAATAGGGCTTGAGCAAGTTAAGATGAGGTGATTAGGGTGGGCCTTACTCCAATGTGGACTGGTGTCCTTACGAAAACAGGAAATTTGCACCTAGGGAGAATGCCTTGTAAAGATGGAGGCAGAGGTAGGGGTGAAGTATCTGCAAGCCAAGGAATGTCAACGATTTCCATCAAAGCAGCAGAGGCTCGGGAGAGACAAAGAAGGATTTCTCTGCGGGATTCAGAGGGAGCATGGCCCTGCGGACACCACGATCCCAGACTTCTGTCCCCCAACACTGTGGTACTCTGTAATAGTCAGGCTGCAAGGGCACCACCTGGGGCTGGGCCTTTCCAAACACTGGTCCTTTCTCTCATGGGACACTTAGGAGGGTTTCTTGGGGACCTCTGATGGCAGTTCCCTGACCTGGAGCCCCTGCTCGCCAGGTTCCTCCTCAGCCCCTGGCTTCCAGCTGACCTTCCCCTACTAGCCTCTCGGGCAGAATCAGCTCACCCTCAGGAGGGTCTCTTTGTGTGGACACTGAGCCCTGACCTGTGGCTGGCGGTGTGAGAGGATAGAGGCCATCTCCAGAAGAATCCAGGGAGTACCAGGCCTTGGAAGCTACATTTCCTGGCACCTGGGCCCGGTGTGTCCTACAGAGCTGAAGCAGTGACCTTCACACTCCCAGTGTGGCTGCTGCAGCTGGTGCCACAAAAATCCAATTTCAAATAAAACGTGTATTTGAATATTGCAGGCTCCAGCTCTGTCTGAGTTTTATTCCTCTAGTTCCTGCCTGCTCCCGCTGACAGCATCCCAGTGCTCCAGGAGGCCCCTAAAATAGTCAAGGTACATCAGTTTCCTTCCCAGGGTGACATGTGCAGCAGAACATAAACCCTCTTCGTTTGTGGAAACAAGCTTTCACTTTTATTTTTGAAAACGTATGCAAAATTTCCATGACACAGACACTCGTTATTAGCAGTAACTTTTATTATGGAGGGTCCCCGTCCCCCAAGCAAAATAGGAACCAATGGGAGTGTTTGCCAAGGTTGGGACAAGACTGGGCAGAAAGAGGTCAGGGGGCGATTTGTCACTAGAGTCTGGCCCTGGCTGAGCTAAGCGAGCGGCTCCCGGGAGTACATTCATTAGCGTGGTCACCAGAGGCCTGGGGTGTGTGTTCAGAACCCAAACCCTAATTTGGGCTTCAGCACTGATTGTCTGTGGGGATTTGGGCAAGTCCATTCCCTGGTTCAGGCCTCGGTTTCCTCACTGGAAATGACCACAATTGGATGTTGCTGGTGATGGAGAGCAGTGTCACAACCCCTTTGGAGAGCAGAGTGGCCGGATCCAGCAGGAATGAAGATGCAGCCTGACCGAGACCCGGCGAGCCCACGCCGAGGTGTCCACCCTCGGGACGGCCTCACATGTGTGCAAGGATGTCACCACAGTGAAAGGGCGAGGGCTAGGCCCTCCATCTTGCCCCAGAGTAAGGGCTACACCCTCCATCTTACCTTGGCCATGTGCTTGGCAAGGAGCTTCTTCCTGGAAGTCTAAGCCTCTGCTAGCCACACCCAGGAACAAGACACCGACTTGCGCCTGGCCAATCGGCAAGGCCACAGCCCTTTCTCCTCCCCTTACTCCAACCCCCTATAAAACCCCTATCCACACAGAGTTCTCTCTCTCTGCCACTTGGCTTGCCATTGAGTCGGTAAGGAGGGTAGGGGAGCCAAACCCGGGTTTGAAATACAGACTCTTATGCTTTTGCATCGGACTGGCAGGCTCCCTGTTGGTCTGTGGGGATCTTGAAATCTGGGCATAACACACAGCACCACCTGCAACGACACAGCTGGAGACACTGAAATGTGGGAGTGAGGACCGCGGAGTATATTCATCCAATGCAGTGGTTCTCAACCTTCCTAATGCCGCGACCCTTTAATACAGTTCCTCATGTTGTGATGACCCTCAACCATAAAATTATTTTCGCTGCTACTTCATAACTGTAATTTTGCTACTGTTATGAATTGTAATGTAAATATCTGATATGCAGGATATATTTTCATTGTTACAAATTGAACATAATTAAAGCATAGTGATTAATCACAAAAACAATATGTAATTGTATATGTGTTTTCCGATGGTCTTAGGCGACTCCTGTGAAAGGGTCGTTTGACCCCCACAGGGGTCGAGACCCACAGGTTGGCGACCTACAGGTTGAGAACAGCTGATCTAATGAGATTGAAAGCAATTAATAGAAATGAGGCGGAGCATGCAGCAGTGAATAAACCTCAGCTCATCACACTGAATGCGAAAGTGGGATGGTATGTGGAACATTGTACCCCTCGTGCAAACCAACGCACGTCCAGAAATACAACACATCACCGTGGACTCCAGTGTCTACACAGAAGTTATAAGTGAACAGGAAAGGTGTGCATCCAATTCATGGGAGTGGTTGCTGGGGCAGGAATTGGGGATGGGGAAAAGGACTTTGAATCCGACTGTAATGTCATGTATATGTATATGTATATGTATATGTATATGTATATGTATATGTATACACACACACATATAAATAACATTAACAAGTTGTCAATTCTGGGTGGTGGGTAAAAAAGTGTACAATGGATGCTGGTTGTATATTTTTCCTGTATCTTTAAAACTTCTCCAAGAAAATTTAAAGTGGATACTTATGCATAAAAATAAGCTGGGAAAGACTCATAGGTAGAAAGAGGGTAATTGAGTCTTTGGTCCCAACGTGGCAGGCCTCTTGGGGTGAGGGCGGGTGGGCTGAGGTGTCATGTCCTTGGGGCCCCCCACCCCAGGACCTTCCCTCATGGCTGCTCTCTCTCATCCACCTGAGCCATGGAGGCCTGTGAGCAGTTGTGTGGCCGGGGCTCAGTGCACATGCAGGCCAGGGTGGGAGCATAGCGGCTAAGTGAAGCTGAGAGAGAGGGAGGGAAGAGAGGAGGGGCTGAGTTTGAAGGATTCATGGGGAGTCCTCCAGGGTGAGGGAGGGGCTGGGTCACCTTGGATGCGACCTTTGCATAAATGCTTCCCCATTTCCCCTCAGGCCCTGCACAGCTGCTCCTGGCGGCTGTTGATTAAAGTGCAAAACGGGGCTTTTCACTACCCCCACGGGCAGCCTTCCTCCAAAAGGCCCCATAGAGCAGTTCTTGTGGAGATTTTTATGGGTCATGTTTTAAAAATTACATCCAAATTAAATGTGTGCCGATTTAATTAGCATGTGTAAGCCCAGGGACTCCTTTATAGCTCCTGCTCCAGGGTCCTGGGCAAATGCCTTCTCTCTGGGAACTGCTGTTCTCGCCACTGACAGACGGGTGGGGCGGCCCTCCCCGCTCTGCCTGCAGGTGAAGGGGCTGTCAGAACGGAAGCATCCTCGGGATCATCCAAGTCCATGTCCTTCTTGTGCAGAAGAGAGGCTGAGGGCTGCAGAGGGACCGCCAGCTACTCAGGATCAGTGCCTGGGCAGGTGTCTCAGTGGCTGTGGCAAGAAGAGCCTCTTCTCAGCTACTGTGAAGGACAGGACGCTGGGCTTCAAGGCCTGGGGGGCAGCCCTCGTCCCGAGAGACTCCAGCAGCAACGGCCCAGGGAGAAGCTGGACGGGGGCCGTGGCAGGTGGAATCAGGCCCTTCCAAGGACATCCGCAGCCTCATGTCCCGTATCTGTCACGGTGTCACCTCACATTCACATGACGAAAGGGACTTTGTAGAAGTGATTAAATTAAGGCCCGAATATAGGGAGAGTATCCTATCAGCCAGATGAGCCCCAGGTGATCACAAGGGTTTTTATAAGAGGGAGGGAGGAGGGTGAGAGTCAGAGGAGATGTGACAATGAAGCAGAGAAATAGTGTGTGTGTGTGTGTGTGTATGTGTGTGTGTGTGTATGTGAGAGAGAGAGAGAGAGAGAGAGAGGCTATGCTGCTGGCTTTGACAATGGTGGAAGGGCCATGAGCTGAGACATGCAGGCGGCCTCCAGATATTGAAAAAAGCAAAAAAAAAGAAAAAAAAAAAAGATGCCCCCTCCCCCTAGAGCAGTGGTTCTCAACCTTCCTAATGCCGCGACCCTTTAATACAGTTCCTCATGTTGTGGTGACCCCCAATTTCATTGTTACAAATTGAACATAATTAAAGCATAGTGATTAATCACAAAAACAGTATGTAATTATATATGTGTTTTCTGATTGTCTTAGGTGACCCCTGTGAAAGGGTCGTTCGATCCCCAAAGGGGTCGTGACCCAACAGTTGAGAACCGCTGCCTTAGAGCCTCCAGCACAGTGGTTCTCAACCTTGGCTGCACATTAGAATCACCTGGGAATCTTTTTAAAATCCTGATTTCTGGGCCTCATCCTCCGGAAATTTTGTTTCTTTGTTACTAATGTTGTGGCCCCACCCCATAAAAAAGCCAACACCTATCTTGTAGGGATGTTGTAGGAGTGAGAGGTAGCCTAATTGGTTGGGGTTCACCTGCCACACACCTGGCCTGGAGGAAGTCCTTAGGTCCTTAGTAAGGGGCGGGGCGGGGTCTTGATGGTGATGATGACCTTGAGCATGAAGATGGATCACAACGTGGGGATCTTCTGTTTGCGAGTGCACATGGTGGCTGTTGGTGACCAAAGGACTTGCATATATATATATATTCAAATAAACCAGGAAGTTAAAGAATAAACATAACTAAAGAAAAAAAAATTAAATGTACCTTTTGGCACAAAATGGAATCAGTAGAGTCTCCAAGGGAAAGTTTTCATTCAGGTGCCACTGTTCAATCTGAACATTTAAAGATCTCTTCCTACTGAGCATACACAGTTTCAGGTTCTTGGACTACAAAGTAGATAACAATGAAACCAAATAACTGTTCTCCTGGGCCTTTAACAACCCCCACCCGCTCAGTGTGGCAGGCAATCTACTGCGATTCTTTCCCTCTTGGACAGAAGTTCTGTGCTCCTTGGAGGAGAGGTTCTCGGGTTGTGGTCAATTCTGGTTTCTCATTTTACTTCATTGCAACAGTTTTGCCTTTGAGCCTTTCTTGTTGCCTAGACTGAATTCCCTGGGACAAGAAGTGTCTCTGCTCCTTCTATTTCCTCTTTCTCATAAGGAGAGGTCTCTAGGCTGACAGTATTATTATTATTCTTTGGTTAGTTCTTACCTGAGGATATTTTTTCCATTGCTTTTCAGAGAGAGTGGAAGGGAGGGAGGGAGGGAGGAGAGAGAGAGAGAGAGAGAGAGAGAGAAGGTGAGAGAGACACAGAACCAGTTGCCTCCTGCATGCGCCCCCTGGGGAGTGAACCTGCAACCTAGGTACATGCCCTTGACAGGGAACAGACCCCAGATCCTTCAGTGCACACGCACCGGCTGATGCTCTAACTACTAAGCAATGCCAGCCAGGGCTAAACTGACAGTATTTGAAGATCAAGAACTTGGTCTTGGCCTCTGTTCTTTTTTATTTTTTATTTTTTTTTATTAAATCTTTATTGTTCAGATTATTACATCTGTTCCTCTTTTTTCCCCCCATAACTCCCCTCCTTCCAGCTCCCACCCCACCCTCCGCCCTCACTCCCCACTGTGTTCATCCATAGGTGCACGATTTTTGTCCAGTCTCTTCCCGCATCTCCCACACCCCTTTTCCCCCCAAGAATAGTCAGTCCATTCCCTTTCTATGTCCCTGATTCTATTAAAATCACCAGTTCATTCTGTACATCAGATTATTTATTCACTTGATTCTTAGATTCATTTGTTGATAGATGCATATTTGTTGTTCATTTGTATCTTTACCTTTTTCTTCTTCTTCCTCTTCTTAAAGGATACCTTTCAGCATTTCATATAATACTGGTTTGGTGGTGATGAACTCCTTTAGCTTTTCCTTATCTGTGAAGCTCTTTATCTGACCTTCAATTCTGAATGATAGCTTTGCTGGATAAAGTAATCTTGGTTGTAGGTTCTTGGCATTCATCACTTTGAATATTTCTTGCCACTCCCTTCTGGCCTGCAAAGTTTCTGTTGAGAAATCAGCTGACAGTCGTATGGGTATTCCCTTGTAGGTAACTGAGTTTCTTTCTCTTGCTGCTTTTAAGATTCTCTCTTCGTCTTTTGCTCTTGGCATTTTAATTATGATGTGTCTTGGTGTGGTCCTCTTTGGATTCCTTTTGTTTGGGGTTCTCTGCGCTTCCTGGACTTGGAAGTCTATTTCTTTCACCAGGTGGGGGAAGTTTTCTGTCATTATTTCTTCAAATAGGTTTTCAATATCTTGCTCTCTCTCATCTTCTGGTACCCCTATAATTCTGATGTTGGTACGTTTGAAGCTGTCCCAGAGGCTCCTTACACTATCTTCGTATTTTTGGGTTCTTTTTTCATTTTGCTTTTCCGGTTGGGTGTTTCTCGCTTCTTCGCATTTCAAATCTTTGACTTGATTCTTGCGCTCCTCTGGTTCGCTGTTGGGAGTCTGTATAATATTCTTTATTTCAGTCAGTGTATGCTTAATTTCTAGTTGGTCCTTTATCACACCATCGAGGGTCTCATTAGATTTCCTGTACAACTCATCAAGTTTATCGACAGACTCTAGAAGCCTCTTGAGAGACCTCAAAAGTGTGGTTCTGAACTCAATATCCTCCCTTGATAGTTTTGTCCTGTTTCTTTGTCTCCACATTTTTTACGCTTTCTTGGTACACCCCCTAGTGGTCTTTGTGCGCAGTCTTGTTGTAGTTAAGCCTTGATTGTTATAGTTAATACTAGAGGGATTTGACCTCCAGGCCGACTGGCTGTGCTAATCTAGCCTTTGCCTGAGGCTATCCGGCAAATGGCTCTGTGCAGGGCTTGGGCGGGGCGGGTCCCACGGGATCAACAGGGCGGAGGAGGGAGCAGTTATGGCTGCTCTCAGTCCGTCCCCTGTCTGCCTCTCTGTCCCAGCAACAGCTGCAAACCTCAGAGGGACCGTAGCCAGACAGTCCTGCTTCTCCCGTTTGAGTCTGGGTCCCTAGAGACTCGCCCGGATCTGGAGCTCAGAATCTGAGGCTCCCTCCGGATTGAAACAGACAACCGCGCCCTCAGCCACCAGCCCTCGCCGCGCGCACTCCGCACCTTAGTATTTTACTTCAGCACTGTGCCTCCTCTGATTCTCGGTTCCTCCTAGTTGTAGAATTTCCACTCAGCCAGCCTTCCTGTGGTTCTGGATGATGTCCGTTCCGTCTTTTAGTTGTATTTTTGAAGTGGTTGTTCGAGGCAGCAAACTCCCGCGTTAACCTATGCCGCCATCTTGGTTTCTTCCAGATTTTTAAAAAAATATATATTTTATTGATTTTTTTACAGAGAGGAAGGGAGAGAGATAGTTAGAAACATTGATGAGAGAGAAACATTGTTGGCCTCTGTTCTTAATTCCCCAACTGGGCCTGGGTTTTCGTTCCCTGCCTTCCCTGACAGCTGGTCCTGACACGAGGTACACTGCAGGCATCATGTTCCAGGATGCGGGACCTTGGGTGACTGATGGACAGGATCTCAGTCAAGCCAGGCAGCCCTCGCTCACTGAAGTCAAGGCAAGGAACTGACATTTCATGCTTGGATCTGGCTCTGGGCGTGGGTGCTGAGGATTATGGGCCGGAGCAAAGTGGTTGGGGCAGACGCCTGGGGCAGCACTTAATTCCCTCTCTTTGTTTCTGTCTGCTTTGAGGTAAGCATCAAGAGCTAGGGCCAGAATTGGGTGTCTCCTCCACACGGGAAACACATCTTTCAGGTTATTTGAATGAGAAGGACTTCAGTTTTATAGTTGCAGAAGTCGACAACTCCTTAGAGACATTCTGTAGGCAATGAGACTATCTTATCTCTAATTTGTGTGCTGTCGTCTCCAAACCTAACGGGGGTATATTCGGCGTCTTAAGCATGTTCTTGTGGTCCAGAAGGTGTCACTCCACCTGTGCTTTGATGAGATGCTAGACTATGGCTGCAGAAAGATTGATCATGCCGCAGCCAAGAGAACACTTCAGAGAAAATCACTGTCCAAAGGATAATTGTGTGAAGTCTCCCCCCTCCTCAGACTTTTCTTTTTTCTTTCCTTCATATGACAGGACCAGCTCAGAGAGACTGCAAGGGGTTGATTGCTGGGCCAATGGGTCAGATCCTGAGAAGGGGGCACCTGTATGAATTTCAGAGTCTTCCTGGACCTCTTTCTTTGCTTATAAGAACTAGGATACATTCTAGATCCCTTACCCCGACATTAAAGACTACTTTCATCTGGTACCAACTCCTTCTCCATGTTTATCTCTAACCATTCCTTCCTTTCCTTGCATTCTAGGTGGTTGCACAAAATATTGGTTATGCCTTCAAAGGACTGTGCACTTTAAAACTGCTGAGCTTTCGAATTGCCTAGAACAGCCTCTGGACTTTAATTTTTATGGAAAATCCCCAATTCTTCTTCAAGACCTGACATAAATGTCTCCCTCTCAACCAAAGCCAGGCCCTGCTCCTTCAGGCAGACTCAGTCCACCCGACCTCCGTGTTCCCATTGCACTCTGCGCAGCCTGAATTATAACACATTGCATTTCAGCATTTTGCCTCTCATCCCGTGTCTCTCGCTGAAAGGTTGACCTGGAGATGAGGAGTGGGTTCTCGGATCAGGTAGAAAATGGAAGACGCTTATAGAAAAAAATCCAAGACATTTACGACGTTTAGATATAGAGTAAATCTTTGTCTTGTCTCCTTCTTCCCAAGAAGTAGGACTTTCCCTCACCGATCTGTTGGTTCCTTGAGGACAGGGAACATCTCACATCCTATTTCTGTTTTCTCATCCTGGGTATAGCACTGTTCCTGGCACAGAGACGCTTGATAAATATTCATGGGGTGAATGGCCGAACTAGTTAACGCTTGCTAGAGTTTTGAGGGGACACCTGGCAAGTAGCACCTCTCTCCTTCAGCTGAATTAGGAACTAAAAGAGAAGGGACAGAATAGGCACAGGGGCATTGACATGTCACTGAGAAGGGCCAGGTTAGAAGGTTACATTTTAGTAGAGAGTCAAGAGGGCTTGCTCATCCCCACCTCCACTCTACACCTTGGCACCACCCAACTGAGAGGGAAAGCTCAAATCTGCAGGCCATGCCATCATCTCCCCCTGGTCTGGGTGGAGTGGGGAGGAGAAAAGGGAGGGATTCCCCGCCCCCAAGGTATTTGTAAGTTATCTAACTGCGAAACAGCGGAACATGAATGCTGCCACCAAACTGGTCGTTGACTCTAATCCCATGGGGGTGGGTAGTATAACCTTTAGGGGAAGTCCCCTCCCCAGGAATAAGGAGACAGGAAAAGGCTTTACCTTGTAAGTGTAAGCATCTGGGATTTTTTCTGTAAACATCTTTCATTTTCTACCCTCTCTGAAAACCCGTTCCCCATTTCCTGGTCAACCTTTCAGTAAAAAATAAAATAAAATTCTTTATCTATATTCTCTCCCCTCAACTACTTTATCCTTTTTATACTTTATGGAGTTCCTTAGTTACTGTTTTCCACTCTTTCACCTTCTTACAAATGATGTGTAATCTCGGCGGACTCACATCCGGAGGCGTCAGTTCCTGAAATTCCGGGGGGTGGGGGGTGGGGGGTGGGGGGGTGGGGGGGGAGATGCAGAGCGACCCTACACCTTTCCAAGCAGTTCAGTCCTTTCTGTGTGGCAGACGCTGCACCTGGACTGGGGCAGGGAGCTCCGCCAACAGGGCCCAGGACTTCAAGAGAACCATCGCAGTGGTCGGCAAACTGTGGCTCGCGAGCCACATGCGGCTCTTTGGCCCTTTGAGTGTGTCTCTTGCACAAAATACCGACTTCCGTGCATGGGCCACGAAGTTTCAATCGCAGTGTACGTGCGCGCCCGCACGTGGTATTTTGTGGAAGAGCCACACTCAAGGGGCCAAAGAGCCGCATGTGGCTCGCGAGCCGCACTTTCCCAACCACTGATCTAGTGGAGAAGGAAGATGCGGAAGAAGAAAATGACAATTGATAGTGGTACTCTACATGATAGAGGGAAGCACAAGACACTGTGGGTTGTGGATTTGGGGCTAATTAATTTTATTTGAAGTAGGAGAGGGTATGAATTTTACAGGTGAAGGAAACTCAATGGGTAATCAGGGTATGCTTCCTAAAGGAGTTATGCAAAACAAAGGAATGGTGTGTGTGTGTGTGTGTGTGTGTGTGTGTGTGTGTGTGTGAGAGAGAGAGAGAGAGAGAGAGAGAGAGAGATTTCAATAAAAAGCTTATATGAAGCCCAGAACTAAGGCACAGCTTGATGTGTGGGAAAAATGACAAGTCATGCTGGGTGGCTGGAGCATGACATTGTTGTTGGCGACTGACTAGAAAGGGGTTGGAGAGTTAGAAGAGGGCTGGATAACTTGGGAAATCAAAGGGAAATTTTTGAGAAACTTCCATTTTTAGGGGTTAAAGTTTTTTATCCCCCAAAATGCCTTATCCCCTAATCTTCTGCTGGAGACAATGTTCAGAAATGAGAAAGCAGGTAGGGCTAAGCCCTGGCCCTGAAGGGCAGGCCAGTGACCAGCCCACTTTGGAAGCTTATTCCTGAGTTCGAGCCTTTCCAAGATCCCAAGGCAGGAAGGGGTAGACAGTGGGAGGCTGCTGGAGAGTTGAGAACTTGGTTATAATGAAAAGTGCGGGCATGTTCTACTATTCACAGATTAGTGCAAAACTGTGCTCTTCAGAAGTTGACTCTGTGACTCAAAGTTGGGTCGGATTAACAGGCACTTCCCCCCCTTGAACATGAAGACATCATTATTTCTGAAGCACAGAGGAGCCAAACCTTGAGTCTTTATTGTACTATGTGATGAAAATGTCATCTTCCAGGATGTGCTGTAATTACCAGGCGGGGTACCGGTGCCAGCTCAGAGGCCAGAGTCCTTACGCTCAGCTCGGAGCTAGGGCCTCTCAAAAGGAAGCTGCTCATTATAGTCTGAAAGTCAGAAGGTGCAACTGAAAATTCTCATTCCATGGAGATTACAATTCACCTGAACATTATTATTTTTTTTTTTTTACATGTGGTAGAAAAAATAGCTATCTCCAATACCCTTCGCTTTATACCCCTTTGTCTCTGGCAGGTCGTTCTCTTTCTGCTGCCTGAGTTAGCATCTCTCACTTTCCTTTTCACCTCTGGGCACCCATGGGGATGATGTGAAGTTTAACTGTGATTCTGCAATCTCTAAGTTTCCCAGGTC
The DNA here is from genome assembly GCF_028538775.1 of Myotis yumanensis. Classification (NCBI taxonomy): domain Eukaryota; kingdom Metazoa; phylum Chordata; class Mammalia; order Chiroptera; family Vespertilionidae; genus Myotis; species Myotis yumanensis. Next base: position 15,566,692 of record NW_027223767.1, on the reverse strand, counting down.
ATCGAATCTGTGGTCACTGGGAAAGTGAGACCAGTTAGGGTGGGGCAGAGGCCTGGGCTGGACAAAACTGGTGGGAAGAAGTGGTTTCTGAACTGGGATCCACGAGAGGGCTTCAGTGGATCTTTGATGCCCAGAAATTATTTGCAAAAGTGTGTGTGTGTGTGTGTGTGGGTGTGTGTGTGTAGAGGTGGATGTACCTGGTCAGGTTCCCAAGGAGCAAGCACATAACTTTCTTCAGATGCTCTGAGAGGCTTGTGACTCTTCCAAATGAGTTCAGACATTCAGGGTAAAGAGAGGTGAACAGACTTAGAGGTCAGGGGTGGGGAACTGATACAGAAGAGGCCAGGAATGGAAAGCTGTATCTTAAAAGAAAACCTTTCTAGTAACAAGGGAGGTCATTGGTTATAGAAAAGCCCTCAGGGGCCAAATCAGGCAACACTACCCTCACTTCTTTATGATAAGAGGAATTGCAGCCAGATTAATACATGTTGATTAAATTTATTTAGTACATACTATGTATCAGATAGTATGTTAGAGACTCACTCTATATTTTAATCCTGAAGGAAACCCTGTAAGGAAGGTACATTTATTATTCTTGTTCTATAGATGAAGAAACTGAGGCTCAGAGAAGGGAAGCAGCCCAACATTGCACCTTAGCCTGCATGAAAGCCAGAATTTGAAGCCAGGAAATGTGCCTCCTACTCTTTACGACCTGCCTGATACTTCATCCAGAAGCTTGTTAAAGAAACAAGTGTACAAGTAAGCATAGTAATAAAGATAATTTCAGCAAGTAGTAATTTCAGGTGGTGATAAACCTTCAGGTGGCAGGGTAGGTAGAATAATGGCCCCTAAGGCTGTCCACAAACTAATCTCTGGTTTGGGAATACATTAGGTTGCATAGCAAGGAAGGATTAAGGTTTCAGGTGTAATTAAAGTTCTTAATCCACTAAGGAGACCATCCTGAATCTCTGGGTGGGCCCACTGTAAGCACAAGGATCCCTGGGAGTAGAAGCTAGGGCTACAGAAGAAGAAAGGCACAGAGAGAGGCATTATTGCTGCTTTTGAAGATGGAGGAAGGAGCCGTGAGGCAAGGGATGTGGACAGGGTAGATTTCTAGAATCTGGAAAGGGCAAGGAAACGAATTCTCCCCTAGAAAGAAGCCCCTAGAAAGAAGTCGTCCCTGAGATCCCGACCTTGGAGTTGAGACAAGAATGACACAAAGCAGCCAATTCTGAAATATCCGAGAGAAAAGCTTCCAGGTGGGGCAAAGGACTGGCAATGATGGTGAGCTGCTGACTCCAGAACCAAAAAGAAGGTCAGTGTATAGACTTGCTGCTCAGTGTGGTCCACGGACCAGTAGCATCAGCATCTCCTGGGAAATGGTTAGAAATGAAAATCTGTGTGGTCCCATCCGAGAGCTATTGCAGCGGGTTCCTAGGGGTGGGGTCTAGGTATCTGCTTTGGGTAAACTTTTCTTTCTTGCAACATCCACCCTTGCAGAAAAGTTGAAAGTCTAGTGCAAAAAGTTCTGTTTACTTTAGCCACTTAAGGATAAAGCGCTGCCCTGGTGCCCTATCATCATCCAATACTTTAATGGATGTTTAATGTAAACAAGGGCATTCGCCGACACAAGCACAATGCAACCCTAAAACCAGGAGACTGACAATGATGCAGTGTGCACCTGCTCCTGGGAGCCGGCTCAGATCTCTCCAGATGCTCCAATCATCTGTTTTGTAGCCAAGCGATCCATTGCAGAGCCATGGGCTGCATTTTGTTTTCATGTCCTTTCAGTCTCCTTCAGACGGGAAAAGTCCCTCGGTTTTTCCTTGACTCTCAAGACCTTGCCACTTCCGAAGACCGCAGGGCAGTTATTTTGGGCCTGTCTGATGCTTCCTCGTGATTAAATTCAGGCTACGCTTCGTTGGCAGGAGGAGCACAACAGTGACTCTGCAGTCTCCTCGCATCCTGTCTGCGGGCGAGCGGTTTCCGTTGGTCCCATTGCTGGAGGCGATCGCTGTGATCACTTCGTAAGGACGGTGCCTGCCGGGCTTCTCCACTATGAGGTTACCCTGGGTCATAAACAGGTGTTTTGCAGGGAGGCCTCTTGAAAGTATGTAATTATTTTATTCCTCATCACATCTTCAATTTATTAATTTATATGATATGCCTAGTTGAACTCATGGTTTCCCATTGTATTCAATGGGTTCTAATCCGGTACCAGCAGAGTCTAATCTGATGCTCACATGATCTCATTATTGATCAGTGGGAGCCCTTTGTGTCCTTTTGACATGTTTCCATCACCCTTCAAGGACTTCCTTGCTTTTGGGAGCAAGATGTTCTAGGTTCATCTTGTACCTTCTCTGCCCCAGGGCTGGAATCAACCATTTTCCCAAAGAGCCCTTTCTTATTTCATTTTCGTGGAAAATGGTACTTAGAAGCCAAGATCTAGGTGCCAGATATGTTCATTGCTATGAGAGTGTCACTGCATTCAGGCCTTTTCAGAGGATAGAGCTAAAAAATATATGTAAGATATTATCCTATATAATAAAAGCCTAATATGCTAAGTGTCTGGTAGTTCGTTCAACCAATCAAAGCGTAATATGCTAATGATATGCTAAGGCTGCTCAGCCACTCGCTATGACGTGCACTGACCACTAGGGGGCAGATGCTCTTACCAGTAGGTTAGCTTGCTGCTGGGGTCTGGCAGATCAGGACTGAGTGAGACGGGCTGTATATGCCCTGGAGCCCACCATCCCAACCCAGCCGGCCAACCTCTTGTGTCCCTCCCAGGTCCCAATCGTGCATGGGTGGGGTCCCTCGGCCTGGACTGCACTCTCTTGCAATCAGGGACCCCTCAGGGGATGTCAGAGAGCCAGTTTCAGCCATATCCCGCAGGCCAGGGCGAGGGACCCCACTGGTGCACGGATTCATGCACCAAGCCTCTAGTATTACATAGTTTACACTATTGTATACGTGTGTATAGATACACATATTATTACAAATTATACATTTTTATAATTTTATATATTACATATACACACATTACATTTTTATTTTTCTATATTTATCTGTAAATATTGGAAACCACGAGTTCACATGGATACATCTAATTCAAATTCAACATCATGAGGTTCATTCTAGTTTTCTCCCTTTCAGTGTTCATACTCCCTTCCCCAATAATGACAAACATAGTGTATTAGTTTCCTAGGGCTATTGTAGGAGAGTACCACAAACTGGGGGGCTTACACAGCAGGAAAGTATTGTCTCCCAGTTGTAGAGGCTGGGAGCCCAAGGTCAAGTCACTGATGACTCCTGGGTTGGCACCATCTGTTGGCCTTGATTCTGTTCCACGTCTCACTCCCACTTCGGGTGGTTCTCTGTGATCTTCACGTCCTTGTCTTGTAAATGCATTTCCCCGATCTCTGCCTCATACTCTCCTTATGTATGTATCTGTGCTCAAACTTCCCCTGCTTGCAAGAACATCAATCATATAGACTTGGGGCCCACCCTAAGCCGGTACAACCTCATCTTAAATGATTACATCAGCACCCCCTCTTTCCAAATAAGGTCACGTTCTGAGGTACTGGGGGTTAAGACTTCAATATATGAATTTTGAAGGGACACAATTGAACCCACAACATTCGGCTTTTATTGTTCTTAATGTTTACTTGATGAATCCTCCTGAATGTGACCAATCTTCCCTCTTGGCTGTCATCTTCTACTCCCACCCCCACCCCTGCAACGGGACCCACTTATCTTGCTTGGGCTCTGAGTTCTCATTTCAAGCGCTGCCCCACCCCTGTACAGATGTCATCTGCCCATTTGGGTTCTGACACCCCATGCCAACCATTGTCTAGGGGGCTGCCCTTCTCGCCTTGCTTGGGCTCAGCCTCCCGACACCAGGATGCCTCCGCAGTGAACACCCTTCCCTCACATGATGTCCTTCGCAGCCAGTCTGGTTCTGTCACCTCGTGCGAGGATGCCCCTCTCAGGTGGCATCCTCCCTCACCCTACTTGGGTAGTGACATCCCATGTTGTCTCCCTCCCTCCCATGTGGATACCCTCCTCACCCTGTTAGGGTTCTGACACCCTGTGGGGGCCAGTCCCCATGTGTCAGCACCCCCCACCCCCGCCAGCTCTGGGCCACCATGCCTGCCCTCGCCTCACTGCAGATGCCTACCTTACTCCGTGCACATAATAGAATGTTCAGGCAGCACGGGCACAGACAAGGGCATGGGGGAGGCGAAGGAGGAGGAGGACCTGGAATCTGGGTGTGGACAAGCTCTCCTGAGATTCATGGGCAGCCCAAACCCTGTGAGCCCTGGTGTGGCGTCAGTGAGCAGGAATGTCACAGGATGGGCCGGAGCGCAGCAGAGCCAGCTCCTGGGAGGTCTTGCAGGCTTTAGCTAGGGGGGTCTGTTTTCTTTATTTTTGAGTTGACAAAAATCGGTTTATCTGGGGGCAGAAATGCCATCAAGCACATATGAATGAGCTCCAGTCTCTTCTCTTGGGAAGAGCAGGAGTCATCAGTTACTTAAACATCGTGTCCCTCCCTCCATTCTTCCTTCCAGCCTTTAGCTTCCACCCCTCCCTTCTAAAGTACCAAGGGCACTTTCCTGGCAGCTCTCTCCCTCCCGTCCCCCCTCCCAACCCCCTGCTCCTTGTAAGTGTTTCTACATCTTCGCCTTCATGCTATTCATACCGAGACCCAGTGCAATCTGGCTTCCACCCGGGAGTTCTGTTTTTATTCTGCGTACACGAGAAGCCGCTGGAGGGTTTTAAGAAGACAAACATGCCTTGATTTATGCTGTAGAATGATCCCTCTGGCTACCGCATGGGGACTGGGTTTGACAAAGCCCAAAGAGGAAGCAGGATGGTGAGTCAGGAAGCTGCCCCATTGCCAGCCGAGAGGGTGCTGGTGCGCACTGGGTGGCAAGGGGGGAGTTGATGAAAAGGGGACAGATTGGGGACATGTTTGGATGGCAGGGTGTTCAGAGGGATTGGAGATGGGGGGGGAGGGAAGGAGAGCAGCATCACAGAAGATGGCTAGGGCTGGGGCGGGGGGATGACAATTATGGAAGTGACTGGAGGCAGAGCAGATGTGGAGAAGAGGGGCATCCAGGAGCCCCCTTGGCTGATATTTTGTTGGACAGCCTCCTCTGTATGGTGAGATCACGTAAACCACTGCCACTATCAATCTGGAGTGTAGGGATGGCCAGGGCTGAAAGGTCAGATCCACACCTGGAGGAGCCACAAAAGTGGTGTTTGCTTAGAATTGTGACTTCACCACAAAATGCTAAGGAAAGCTGAGGACAAGGGCCGGGGGAGGTGGCGGCCGTGGGGCAGGGCTTGCCAGCGAGCTGTGGACAGGCGGCAGGTCACCACTTGTCAGCACTGGTCTGACGCCGCCTTGCGGAGCCGAGGAGAGTTGACATCCGAGCACGAATTTGTCCCCAGCACCGTCACACACATGTGGGACCATGGTTAGGCCCGTCAGACCAAGCCCTCAATTGAAAAAGAAAATTTTCTCCAGTTTGCTGATGAGTTCAAGGCCTGACTCAGAGCCCAGGCCTCCGAAGGCAGCCCCCGTCACCCTCCAATTTGGAGATTCGGCAAACATGGCATTAGTGGCTGCCCTGTAAGCACAGGGCACTGGGGAGTTACAAATGGCGCTGACTTCTGTGACTCCATATCATCTCCAGCCAGCCTTCGAGGGCTGGAGAGATTTTTTTAGCCTATTTTATAGCCAAGGAAACTAAGACTCAGAAGTCCAACCACTTGTCTGAGACCACTCATCCAGGATGCGATAGAGTCAGGCCTTCAGACCAGGACTGTCTACATCTGAAACCTCCCTCCCACCTTGTTCCTCTGTCAGAATCTACAGCGGCCTCATTGCTGCTAAAATATAACTGTCACTGGCATGTCTTCATCAAGCAACCAGCCAGGTGCTGCTTTATCCTGGGGCCTACATGATGCTCTCCCATCCGCGATCCCAGTTCTTACCCTGAGAGAGGCTGCACCCCTTCCTGAGGACTTGCCTTACTCAGGTCTTTTCTCCTCTTGGACTGCACGACGCCTGTTCTCTGCTGGTCGGAGTCTCTATCTTCTAGTTCCATATCATCTGCTCAGTTATTGGTCCTGGGTCTCACCTCCCCAGTGCTTCCTGAATGCCCCACCAACCACTTCCAGGACGTCTCCCTGATGTCTCTGGCCTCCCTGCACTTCTCCAGGGGTCTCCATGCTGCAGTAGCCTTGACCTCTAACCCCCAAGTGCCTGTGACATGTTACTCTACCAAGCAGTACACATGGCCTCATCTTGATTGTTCTGATTATAGTTACCGCCATTTCAGAGTCTTCAAGGTCAAATTCAACATCTCTCCTTAATCCAGAGGACCTGATCCAGCTTCCTGTGTACCAGCAGAAGCAAATAGATCAAATATGGACTCTGAGTCATCATAGGACTTCAAAGATCACCTACTTCAACCTTCTGTCTGATGTTACCCTTCCCTCTCCAACATTATTGCCAAAGTCAAACCTCCCCTGACACATGCACTCACTGACTCATCCCTTCTTTGACAGGTACCTTAATTATTTATTTCCCTTTCCCCCTTAAAAGTTGCCTAGCAGCAATAGCCTCCACTGCCCCAAAGTGACCCAGTTTAGGTCCACTCCTGCCTCCTGGTGGCCACTTATGGATTCAAGGCAGTGATCTTGACCCTGAGCCTTCTCTTCTTCAGAAAACCATCAACTTTGCCACCGCGTGTATCATCTCAGAGCTCCTCCTCTCTCCTGGCCTCCTCCCCAAGACAGCACCCAGTTTCTTTGTCCTAGACACTCTTTACCTTCCATATTCAATGCAGATTCAGACAAGATCCAGTAAGTATTTATTGAGTGTCATCTCTGTGCCAGGCATTGGTCTAGGTGGGAGCTGAAGATAAAGCAAGGGACAAGTCAGTAATCCAGATGGAGCCCACATCTCAATACTCAACTGCCTTTTCCACTGAAGGGCTCTGCTCCTTTGCTAGCATTGTGACACTCAGTCTCAAAGCTCTGGTCCAGTGGTTCCCAAACTTATTTGGCCTACCGCCCCCTTTCCAGAAAAAATATTACTCAGCCCCTGGAAATTAATTTTTTAAAAATTTTAATAGCAGTTACTCATCGCCTCCAAATGCACCTGTGGCCATCACTGCCCCCCTGGATCACTGCAGCCCCCACTGGGGGGCGGTAGCGCCCACTTTGGGAATTACTGCTCTGGTCGAATGTGTGTTCTCAGCATGACGACCAAGACATTGTCCCTGCTCCTGAAAGCTCGTGGCTCCATTGACTTGACCTAGTTAACAGGTCTATGCTGAATCAATCTCTCTCTCTCTCTCTCTCTCTCTCTCTCTCTCTCTCATCAATGGCAGGAAGTTCACCAATTTCTGATCCATGTTGACCTGAGAAACTCACCCCAATGTCCCTTTACCCTCTTCCCTGCCCCATTGGATATAACAGCATCGCTCTGGGCTAGATAAATAGTTATTAACAGCCAATGTGGTTCAATACTCATCAGACCACATAATTCAGAAATCACACTTCTTAAAAATTCCCCATTTAATACTCGACAGAAAAAACGCTAATCCACTGCACAAGATTGGGTTTTATTTTTCTAGACAGGAAGCATTTTCTTTAGTCACATAATGACTTTCTTTGACATATTAATGAAGGAATATGAATTTAAAACAGCCTGGGATGCTGCCACGTTCTTTGTTATCTGGGGGTCTGGCCGCATGGAAGTAGCTGGAGTAACTGCTGACTGGCTGGGCCGTGTCATCATTGAATTAACTGCTTACGAAGACCGAATTTACCAAATTAAATTTCAGTGAATAATTTCTGTTCACATAACAGCAGAAATTAAACCATTGTGGATGTGGTAGATAGGCTGTCTTATGGGGCTGACATGATATTAGAGGAGTGCTGTGGAGTCAGGCAGAGCAAGGGCATGGACAGCAGGAAACCTGTCCACAGGGTTGGGAAGGGAGCGATCCGAGCTCTGGAGTCAAATTCTGGGTTTCCCACTCCTTGTTGGTGAGACCTAGGGCATGCTACCCAAGGCTCTTTGAGCTTCAGTTTTCTTATCTGTAAAATGGGCATGGTTAAGGGCTACTTAGAGATGACATATTGGATTACATTTATGGATGCATTTGGTTACCTGCAAAAGTCTGTGTAAAGATGGTTGGTAGTTGTCATGTAGGTCCCGGTCTGAGGAAGTTGAGCTAGAACAATTAGAAGTAAGAAAGAAAGCTCTCCTCTGGTACCCTACCTTTTGCAAGGGCTGGAGCTGACTACAGACAGGACTAGAAGAGATAGTGCATCTTTGGAACTAGGTTCCATTAGATATGACCAAAGAGTCGATTAATTCATCGGGTTAGCGGTGGGTTGGATTGGTTAAATATAGCCAATCCGGTTGCTGTGATGCCAAAGCAAGAGATTAAAATGAAATATTCAGCTTCTTGGTCCTCAGTGAGGTTGAAGAAATAACAAGAAAGAGAACTTTTTCACTTGGTCTAGCACATGTGTGTGGTAGACCAGATTACTGTTTAAAGCCATCCACCCCCTCTCTTCACCTTCATGGAAGGTTATTTCCTTACTCCTTAGTGTTGGCTCAGCCATGCGACTCAGTTTGGAATAGTAACAGAGTAGATGCAAGCACGGGAATGTGCTGGTGCAGCTGGGCTCGCCCTCTTGTACCTCTGCCATTGCCACGAGAAGAGCATCTCCCAGCTAGATGCTTCCTCTTCATCCTGGGCTCTAGAATAAACATACAAGAAATGGACCAGAGCCCAAATTGGTAGCAAGGAACCAATTCTATCTAAAGCAGAACTGCTCAGCCCAGCCCAGCCCAGCCTTGTTCAGGCAACCTTAGCTGACCTACAGATAGGTGAATGAAATAAATGCTTATTGTTCTATGACACTGAGATTTTGGTTGCTTGTTACGCAGCAAGAACTGACTGATACAAGAACTGACTTTCATATCCACTGGCTCATTCAACCTGCAGAAAACCCTCATGACTCAGATAGGTCAGATAATGTTAATTCTCATTTTTATGTGAGAAAACTGAGGCTTAGGAAGAAGTGACTGTGGTCAAGAGGCAAGTCAGTCTAAAAGGCCAGCCTTTTAGTGCAAAGTTGAGTGCTCTTTCCCATGTGTGACAATGGCTTCTCTACAGGGAGCTGGGAGCTGGGAGCTGGGAGCTGGGTGAGCTCCCTGGACTCCCAGGAGAAGCACAAGCTTCTTCTACTTCACAGGTTTACCAAAGGCCAGCCTATCAGCAGGGCCGGAGGGGCGAGAAGCCTCCTGGGGCAGTCAGTGACTGTCTTGTGGTTCACACTGCAGCATTTCCTGTGATTTGGGTTGGTGCCAACGTGTCACTGGGCAGAGATAGAAAGCAGTCTGTCAAGTATAAAATTTAACAGGCAATAATGTCTGCTACTAAATTGTATATCATTCCTAACGATGTTGTCAGCCCCTAATCAGTCTCATTTATATTGTCAACATGATATAATAGTCCCACCCGGTGGGGCCTTCGGAAATACAAGAGCCAACGACGTGTGAGACCGAAGTGGATTACCACTGGTTCTGACTCTGGAAATCACGTTGGGATTGCTGACTCCCACTGCAGAGAACCAGAGGGAGGTCTATACACCGTCCCACACAGGGCCTGGTACTCAAGGCAGGCAGTGAGTGGCCGCTATGCTTCGTGTTGTATTGCAGCGGAACCAGCTCGTGTTAGAAATCTTGTCCTTAGAGCAGCAGAGAGGGAGGTGCGAGGTGTAGAATGCCCTTGCGGTGGTTCCTCTCCCCTCTTTTGTCATCATGACTTCTAAAAAAAGACCTGTTAGGATTGTAAAGGTGATTGTCAATGCAGTATTTATACCTCCCTATGGGTAAGACTGGAGGCCACCTGGCACTGAGTAGGTGCTTAGTGAAGGGAAATTTTCTGGCGCTCATTTCTTATCTACCCAAGGAGTTATTCTATGTGAAAACTATGCAAATGATGGATTTCTGTGCAAAGGTGGTGAGCTAATGATATTTTGGAGAAGGTGTTCTGTGCTATGTGTTATATTTCTTACCCATCATCTCATTTAGGCCTTCCAATGATCCCAGGTGGAAGATCTTAATGTCCCCTTTGAAGCTGAGAAAACGGAAACTCAAGTGGCTAATGACTTGACCATGGCAACCTGGCTAATCGCGGCAGAGCCTCAGAGAGCCGCACCTCCCCAGTCCCAGTCCTGTGCTCCCTCGGCCCCACTAGCCTCTCTCCAAAGGAGTGGTGATCAGCATTTGCTCATTTAGAAACTCCTGGATGTTAGGCATGGACTAGGCATTGACTAGACAAGGCAGTGCCTTTGTTTTTCATTTTTCATTCAGATGTTTTGTTGCTGGCCACACATGGCCTTCGTTTCCAGTGCTAAATTCCGTGCCGAAGGGCACCACCTCAGGGAAATAATTCAGCCTGCCTGAGCTTGGTTGCCCAAATAATTCTCATGGCCTCCTTTCTCTGGGTTCACCAGAGTAATTACAAGGTCTCTTTGAGACCACAGAGCTCAGGGGTCGCAGAGCCTCTGACAGGATAAAGAACTGCTTAAACGCCAGCACAGTGGCTCGGAACCAGTAACAGCACAGAATCCACTCGTTTCTCCTTTCAGGTGGGGAAACTGAGGCTCGGGGAGAGGACTGGCTTACCTAAATGGCCAGGGTAGAAAGAACAATGATCAACCCAGAAATCACACAGGACACTTCCCCCACCTTCTCCCTTCATGGCATAAAGTTCTTGAAGGGACTTGAGCTTTGCAGTTCTCATGTTTTACAGTGAGGCAGACAATGTATTCTGTAAATGTTTGCAGCCCGTGCAATCTCTCACAATTATTCATCTTTGCCCTTATACTAGGTACTCCTAAAGACACCACAGCCAAATGTAAATGAATGGGTATGACTGTTTCAATAAAACTTTATATACAAAGACGGGCAGTTGGCCAAATTTGGTCTGCAGGCCATAGTTTGCCTACCCCTAGTATAAAGATTAGAATTTTTCCAGGATCTGGTCTGTGTGAAGTCCATGGAGCACTTGAAACCCTCTCCTTTTGGGAAAAACAAACAAACAAACAAAAAAAGACAGGGTCACGACCGAGCAGTCAGAATAGGGGACCTCTGCCACGAAGACCAGGCGTTGGAAAGTGCCTGGGCCACCTTTGGCTACCTTTGTGCTTTCTCCTTATTGAGAGGACCCTTCATCACAATAATTCTGCAAAATGCACGTGGCTGATGAAAAGAGAATTGATGGTGTGAATAAGAGCAAGGCAGGGCTCCTTGGCCTGCACATCCACTGGCGAGGAATCCTCTGTTTCAAGAACCCCTCTGCTCCCCCTGTTAGACCTTGTCACCTCACCATCGCCTCTCCTCTTTAACCAGGAGCCTGGAATTCCTCTTCCTTCCCAATGAAGTGGAGGAGGCTCGGGCTTCACATGCATTTCAGTCACAGGTATATTAATTTCACTGAGTTCTTAGGCCAGGATGGCTCTATGAATCCTGCCTTTCCTGGAGCTAATGGGGTGGCATAAATAACTCCGGGGAAAGCATTTGGCCCAGCAGCTCCCAAGTCAGGCTGGAGTTAATCAATCCTCTGCCGACGGGTAGCTGAAGGCTGGGATGTTGGGTCAGAGGTTGTGCCTGTCTGGGGCTAATTCCCTCCTAACAGATGTCACTACAGAGAGCCGTGTGCCCTCTGGGCCGAGGAAGGCAGCCCTGGGGAGCTAGGAACCTGACCTCTGATGTTCCCCTTGGCCTAGAGACAGATGAGAATGTAGCCTGCTCGTGGCCAATGAGTCAGGGCAGCTCTCTGACTCGCCCTCGGGTGGCCCCACCAATCTCCTGGGAGAGGCTGGCTCCTCTTCCCATGGCCAGCGCCAGGGGACCTGTGCAAGGGGCATCATGCTGCCTGTCTGCTGTCTGCACATGTCCCGGCAGATGGCTTACCTCATCTGGCCCTACGAGAGCACCATCTCTCCCAGGAGACAGGATGATGCAGGGTTTAGAACAACGGTCGCCAACCTTTCAGACCTCACACCTCATATGGTTTGTGAACCACTGGTTGGCGACCGCTGGTTTCGAACACATCCCTGCAGCCAGATGTTGACTTCATCTCTTACTTGTTCTGAGACTTTGGACAAGTTACTTAACCTCCCTGATTTTTTTTTTTTTTTAAAATAAGACAAGTAGAGACTGATGAAGGCAATGATCTAGCCTGGCCCTACCAACCACAGGGCTTATAAGGACTTAAAGAGTGACCATGTGTCAAGTCATCCCAGGGCTGGCACATCAGCAGGGCTCACGCCCTGTTAGCTAGTATCAGATGTCTATCCTTGGGGACTTCATCTGGCCTGGTTTCTGGGGAAGCATCCTCGGCAGCCCCAGTCAGGAGAAGGGTAGGGCTGAGGGTTGGGGCCCTCACTGCTGGGGCTCTGAGGCTCCTGCCAGCTCCACTGGGGATTTTCCAGCTCCCAGCACAGGCAGGGGTCTACCTTCAGCTCCCCGGATGCTCTCGATGGTGGGCCATTGCTGCAACTGCTTTGCCGCAGGCAGTGGACTGAGCCTTCTGGGCTGAGTCACCTCGCAAGCTGCCTGCTGAGCTCAATGCTTGGGGGACTCTGAGGACAGTGCAGAGGCGGTCCAAGTACCAGAAGACACCGTGTCCTCCCCACTTTATGAGATCTCTTTTGAATCTATTCAGAACGCAAGGAGCATGCAGGTTTGGAACTCTCCCATTTCACGGATGGAGATGTTGAGGCTTGCAGGGAGGACGTCGCTTGCCCAAAGGCCCACAGTTAGGGCGGTGAGACCATGGTGCAGCTGTCCAGCTTATTCAGCCTTCCCATCCTGGAGTGATGTGGTCCCCAGGGCTGCCCTTTAGCCCACCCGCTGGGCCCGCTCCGCCCCGGAGAGCTCAGTTGAGGCTGCTTGCTGGGCACAGGGAGCAGGGGAACCCCACAGGACTCCAAACGGAAGCAGAAGGTCTGGTTGCAAAGGCCTCATCACATATTTATTTTCAGAAGTCATTGGGATAAACCCAACTCCCAGAGATGGAGGCCCAATTCATTAAGCTCGGATGATTAATTATTGGGCAATTAAATATTTGCTTAAATTAATCCTGAGGTGTTTAAACATTGTTTTGCAAAGAATGTTTGCAAAGAATGTCATTAATTAGAAAGGCTAAAGGCGCGGATTAGGCAGGAAGGGGGGCTGCAGGAGAGACAGGAGACTGGGGGCTTGCCTGACTGAGGCTCTTCCCTGGAGGGACGGAATTTTCTCTGTCCAGAGCTGTCTTTGCCTGGGGTGCCCCTCCTCCCCTCTCTGCCTTCTGTGCCTCTGTGTTCTCATTTGCAAGTGTGTCCAGGGAGGATGGAGTCTTGGAAGGAGCCCTGAGAGGACTGGGGCCAGGCAACATGAGATCTGGCCCTGACTGTCACTGACATGCCAAATGGCCTTGGGAGGCCACGCCTCTCTGTCTCAGGGTCTCAGTCTTCAAATCCACACAACGGGGACAGCATCAGCTCTCCAGTTTCTTCTGGGCCTGGGTCTGGCTCATGAGGGATCTGGCACCACTGGACCTATATTGGCTGCTCTGCTGTTGGTCCTCCTCTCTGCAGGCTATGTGAGGCCTCTTCCCCCTGGAGGCCAGTTCTGACCAGTTGGTGACCACGATGGCTTAGATAGGGGAGACTTAAATTACAGAGACGGTTGCAATAGGATGAATGCTCAGAAACCTGTGAGGCTCTCAAAATCACCCAGCCACAGCGCTTCCCTTCACAGGGCGAAGACGGGGCAAGCGAGATAAGCAGAATCTTTGGGAGGGGAAGCTGCACAAACAAGGGGAAGCCATCAGCAGGGTTTGGCAGGAAAGTGTTGGGCTGTGGTCAGCGATTTCCAGGAGAGTGAATCAGGTGTCAGAGTTGGGGTGATGTGGTGTGTGTGGGGGGTGGCATTCAGCTTCCTTTGTGCTTGCTCAGGCCTGGGGCAAGCCAAGGTCAGGGCCTGTGGGGAGGAGAGAAGAGTAAACAATGGGTAATGGTGGACCCTGGGGCAAGGACAGTGAATTTCGGTGGTGGGATGGGTGGTGGGATGGAGATAGGCGGTGGGGCAGAGGTGAGCAGGAGGTGAGCCAGTGAGTGAGTGCAGCCAGGTTTCACACACGTTACTGTGAGGGCAGCAGAGAGGTGGGTGGTGGCTAAAGGGAGAGGGTACCAAAGAACGATGGTGGGGGTTTTCCATGAGAAATCATGGGGTATATCTGTCTGCAGTTGGTAGTGATTCACTTCGGGAGGCTGTGGCACTGTCTGCACTTGCTGGCTGAGGCCTTGCTTGCTCTTTTCTGTCTGTTTCAAACACCTCCAGGTGTACTTCCTCCTCCCTTGGGGTCCCGGGGCTCTCATCACCCTGGACAGCATGCACCCCTTGATGGAGGCTGCCTGTGGGATCTGCCAAATCTGACCGGGAGCCACAGGCACAGCTGCAGCAGCCACTGTGGGGTGATCTGAAGAGGCCCGCCAGGGGTAGGGCTGGGGAGGGGGGCAGGAGTGCAGGTTCTCCTCTCCCTGCCCCACCACTTGCTGGGGCCTGTCTGTGGGCTGGTCGCTTCCCTACTTGGCATGGGGGCTCCCCTGGCTGCTTTGTGAACTTGGCCCCTTCAGGGCCAACCTGCACACAGTGACCCTCCATGTCCGAGGTCCCCCAGCCGCCTTCTGTGCTATTGTTCACACCCTTCTCCTTAATATTCCAGGGCCCCCTCCTTCCTTCCCTCACAGCCATCTCAAGTTCACTTCCCCCAAACTTCCCTCAACAGGCCCCCAGGATGGCACAAGGCTGTGCCTTCCCAGGACTCAGAATGAGATCAGCAGGCATTCTCCTCCCACCTCCAGCCCTTCTCCCCCCGGCTGGTACAGTGAGGTCACACACACCCCCTCCCGTGGAGTCTGCTCTTGGGCCCCTGGAGTAGGGGTGGACCCAGAGTCATCTTCCTTAGGTTCCACAGGAATCGGGGCCTGCGCACAATGAAGCTCCGGAACCCCAGGGGCAGGGCAAACTATCCCCCTGCAGAGCCAAAGCCCTTTCCCATGGCAGCCTGGGCCCCCCCTCCCTCGCCTCCTACACCCACCCACTCTCTGCTCTGCTCAGCATTTGGGTCACCAAGAGGATGAGGATGGGCGCATTCATTTGCTGTGCTGGTGAGAGTTAAACCAGCTGCACAGGGATTCCCTGTCCCCACCCAGCCTGCACAGACCCTGCATCTTCCACAGGCCTGGAAGCTTAAATCAGACACACACTGAACTCCCTCAGCCTCAGATGACTGAATTCTCTGCTTCTAGCTCAAAAGAAGAGGAGATTAACCCGCAGGGAGACAGTGTGATGTGGTGAAAAGACCTTCAGGTTTGGAATCACATGCGAGTTGACTTGGAACTTTGTCCTGCTATTTCCTAGCTGCGTGGTTGTAGGCAGTTCATTCATCCTCGCTGTGCCTCAGTTTCCATCCGTAAAGTGGGGATGTTCGTGATAAGGGAACCCCTGTCTACCTGCCTCAGAGTTTTGACATTAGATGCAGGCGAAGAGCCTGTGGGACCATGTAGGAAACTTGGGGCCCGTGGGCTGGTGGGAGTGAGAAAGTGACTTGGCTGGACTCCCCGGGACCTGCCACTCACAGCGGGGCTGACTGGCCGTTGCCAGGGGGTGTCATAGTGCCATGTGGGGCTCCATTTTCAGCTTGGATCCCAAGGAAGCAGTAACTGTTCTGATGAATTGGAGCAGAACGAAAGTCTCACCAGCACAGGGGAAAGAGGCCTGGAGAGAGCGTGATGGGGCAGAGGGATGATGGGTGCCTGTGGGAGCAGATAGTGGATCTAGAAGGAGCCAGAACGAGCCCTGCTGGCATTGCCATCTTGGCTGTGGGACAGAGAACTGGATGTGGATACCCTAATGCAGTGTGTGGTGTTTCCCTTTGTGATATGTGCGTAGGGAAGTGAAACTGTCGTCAGGTGTCAAGTTCTCCTTTCAAAGGGAGACTTGCATCACTTCCAGTTACTCCTCTGGTCTTTACAAGGATGACTTGAGATTTAAGAGCTGCTCTCCCCGATGCTTCCCTCTTTCACCCCTGCCCTTGAAACTCAGGTGCCCTGAGTGATGAAGGAGAAAGAAATCTACCTGAGAGCCCCTGGAATCTGCCTGTTTGCTGGTACCACACAGCTATGAGCAACGCTCAAGGCTGTAAAGGTGAATACCTTCCTGATGATCTAACAGCATGGGAGTCGGAGTGGAGCCCTGGGCTGGAATCCCAGCTCTGTCATTAGGGGAAACTGTCATTCATTCCACATGAAGACCCAAATAAAAGGCACAATGTCATCTTAACAGTTACCCTGAAAATACTTTGATAACATTCAACCATTTAAAGAAGTTATAACATAAGGATTAAAACTTTCTTCAATAGCATAAAGCATACCTATTTTAAACCCAAAAGCAGCCGTAGTGAAGTAAGTTCAAAATTAGGAACAAAGATGAATGCCTCTTATCATTTCATTGACAATGAATGAGCAAGTTAATTTACACCCAACCAAGTTCCCCGCGAGGATTTAAGGTAGCCTAGCTGATTCTTGTTTGGAATCCTACTCAATCCAGTAAGGCAGCCAGTAATATCAAATAAACTGGGGAGAAAAGAGACAACACAAGAACCCCTGTCTGGATAGTGGACACAAAAGAATCAGCAAACATTTACAAGTGAAAGAGTTTAAGAAGGACTATGAATGCAAACCGTATACATAAAAAACACCTGATAGTTTTGCCCGCCGGTGTGGCTCAGTGGTTGAGTGTTGACCTATGAATCAGGAGGTCACGGTTTAATTCCCAATCAGGGCACATTTCTTGGGTTATGGGCTCCATTCCCAGTAGGGGGCATGCAGGAGGCAGCGGTCAGTGATTCTCTCTCATCACTCATGTCTCTATCTCTCTCTCTCCCTCAACCTTCCTCTCTGAAGTCAATACAAATATATTTAAAAACAAACAAACAAACTGATGGTCTTCCTGAACACTAGCAATCTCTGGAAAATATAATAAAAAATCCATTATGACAGAAACAAGTAACCATAATGTATGCCTGACCTTTCTAAAGAGAATTGCAAATGCTGCCGGTGGGGCCCGGGGGAGACAGTATATTCCAAGGTGAGCACTTGGTATTGTGCAGGTGTCTCAGCGCCGTAGGTTACTTTTCAAACATAACCTACCTCCAATCAATCCCAACAGTATTTCCTGACCTCAGCAGACTCCGGGAAAACAAACAGATGGGGATTTCAAAGGACATTCTTTCAAAGAAAGGGCAAGTCACAAGGTCTAACCTGTTCAACATCAGACTGCTTTATCAAATAATAATTAAAAATAATTAAAAATGAATGATGTTGGGACATTGGCCAGCGGTGAAGAATTTTAATGTCGAGCTCCCCCTTCTACCAAAATAGACCACAGACGGATTAAAGAGCTAAGAATCTGTTTAAAAAAATAGAAAAGTTAGTGCCTCATGCAATATTTATTATCTTCACAAAGAAAGACCACTCCGGGCTTTGAAGCGATGGAGAAGCAGTGGAGGAGGATACTGACAGATGACAGCCAGAACAAAAGAACAACTCCTCCAATGCTAAACAAATGAAAGAAATGAGAAAACGGTAGACGCAAAGAGGAGGTTGCACCAACTGCAGTACACAAAGGGTTGGTAGCTGTGCCACACAGAGACTTCGTTAAAATTTATAGGAGAAAAAAGATTCCGACCCAATAGATAAGTAGGGGACACACTGAAGCAGGCCATTCACCTGAGGGAGATCCGGGGTGTTAACAAACACCTGGGAAATGCTTAGCCTTGCTGGTAATCAGAGCAATTACAATGAAGGCAGTCTCCAGGTGCCACTTGATACTTCTTACACTAGCAAGAAACATTGCCCCCAAACGCACACTTAGGGCGAGCCACCGTGGCGAGGTGAGGGTATGGGATGTGGGTTGGGTGCAGCCAAACTCGGGTTACTCTCTGTGGTAATGAATCTAGCCCCACTCTTTAAAGGAACAGTGTGCAATGAGATGAACACGTGCATGTCCTCTGGCCCTGTTAGTTTGCCTCTGAAGATGTTGAATGCAGCCTGATTCAATAACAAAAATTTCCAAGTGACCTACATGGCCAGGAATAGGAAAGTTATTTGGTAAATTATGGGCATCCACACTTTCATTTTATGCAGCTATTAAATTTGATTATAAAAGTGTGTGGAAACATGAGAAATGTTTTTCATGTGTTGTTAAGTGGACGAAACCCCCACCTGAGTACAGAATTATGCACATGTTATAATTTTAATGAAGGAAAAAGGTGGACAAAGGCCGGAAGGAGATATATAAAAATGCAAATACTTTTGTTAGGGTTGGAATTTTCAGTGCCTTGATTGTTGCTTTAATTTTTTAAATTGGGGGATATCCTCCCAGGCTTGCAGGGTCCACATCACAGTCTCTTTCCTAAACACAGCCCCATCCCTGGCTGGAGTCCGTGTCCCTGGGTCAGCTGGGTGCCCAGTTCCCTGGGTCTGGGCCCTGCCAGCTCCTCTGAAACAAGCATGTCTACCCCCTGGTTGTGCACAGCAGGCCTGTAGCACAGAACCCAGCTCCTCTGCACTCCCAGCGGCTTTGAGGCCTTTGTGCTGCCACCTCTGCAGGCCCAGCCCCCAGTGGCAAGACCTGACTGTCCTTCCAGATACTTTATTACTGTGGCTCCCAAATTGCCCAGCTTGAGCCTGGGGACCAGGCTGCCAGTACATCCCAGGCATGGGGCCAGAGCCATCCACCCCAGACCAGCAGAGCTGCTTCTATGGCCCAGCCTAGAGCTTCTGCCCCTAACCCAGCCCCTTCAAGTTGGAGGGATGGGTGCTGGGAGCTTGTGCAGGGAGTCGGGAGCCCACTGCCCACAGCTGCCCTGGGGAGTCAGGCCACCTGTGAGAGCCAAGCTACCCAGACCCCTGGACGCTGCCCTGAGAGAAGCTCCACTCCCCACTCCTACCATTCCCAGAGCTGTGTGTGTGCGAGTGTGTGTGTGTGTAGCTGGACTCCTTACTTCTTCTCTCCTCCATGCCTTGTGCATTTATTAATTGCCTCCTCTGTCCTGGTTTCTGTGGGGACTGCCTTTGGGACCCCACCATCAACCCTAAGCTTGTAGCCTTGTCCCCCTTTCTCCAAGATTCCATTTATAGGGCCTGAGTACCATGGTCATGAATAGCAATAAGGATGAAGCAATAGCCACGGCAGGTGGATAGCACTTTATAGTTTACAAAGGGCTTCCATACACACTTAAAAATATATATTTTTTATTGATTTCAGAGAGTAAGGGAGAGGATGCGAGAGATAGAAACATCAATGATGAGAGAGACTCATTGATAGGCTGCCTCCTGCATGCCCCACACTGGAGATTGAGCTTACAACCTGGGCATATGCCCAACTGGGAATCAAACCTGACCTCCTAGTTCATAGGTCAACACTCAACCATGGAGCCATGCTGGCTGGGCCCATACACACTTTTTATCTGTGTTGTTTATTCCCACAGAAGGACAATCTCAGTTCTGAACTAATCTTAATGCCGAAGTTGACTCTGTCCTTGGTTTCCACAAAAAATTGCACCCACCGATGATGTCATGAATTGTATAGGTTACTGAAGATGGTGGGAACATCAGGAGAGGTCACGAAGGACAGGGCGTGGCACTTGGCTGGGAATTTCGTGGTGGAGTGTTTCTCTGGCCTTGAGTCTTTCTTTTCAGGCCTGAGGGGCCAGCCCCTCCTGGGTGTGAAGCATTACTTGCCAGGGAGGGTCTCTTCCGGTAGGGGGTCCTCATACAGCCTGCTAAGGCAGCATGGTTTTCATCCTAGAAAGCAAGGGGCCCTCATTCCATTTACACTGTAATAAAACTCTTATTGATTTTAATAAAATTGACAAATCTCTTTGTGAATGAAAACCCCAAGGCCCCACCCCATAACTGCTGACTCGCTGCGTTTTCGCCGCACTCTGGACACTATGATTCATGCCTGGGCGCCGTTTCGGCCGAGGGCTGATTGCCCCGGCAGGATGAATGTGGTCTATAAAAAGTTGCACATTCAAGGACCTTCCGAGGGTCCTGGCTGGGAGGGGGAAATCTTCCAGGGGGCGGTCAGAGAGGCCAGGACAGCATGGAGGCGGCTGGGGAAGGAGCAGAGAGCCATTCATCACTCTTCTGAGGACACCTCAGTCCTCTGTCCCCACTGCTCAGCAAAGCTCCATGCCGCTCATGCCTCAGGATCAGTGCCTCCTCCGGAGCTGCAGACTGCCCCAGACTGAACTCATTCCCCTAAGTCAGACCACTACCTGCAGGGGTGCTCACACTAAGCCAGACTCCACCCCTAGGGGTTCTCACACTAAGCCAGACTCCACCCCTAGGGGTTCTCACACTCAGTCAGACTCCACCCACTGGGGTGCTCACACTCAGTCTGACTCTACCCACAGGGGTGCTCACACTCAGTCTGACTCTACCCACAGGGGTGCTCACACTAAGTCAGACTCCACCCCTAGGGGTGCTCACACTAAGCCAGACTCCACCCCTAGGGGTTCTCATACTCAGTCAGACTCCACCCACAGGGGTGCTCACACTCAGTCTGACTCTACCCACAGGGGTGCTCACACTCAGTCTGACTCTACCCACAGGGGTGCTCACACTCAGTCAGACTCCACCCCTAGGGGTGCTCACACTCAGTCTGACTACACCCACTGGGGTGCTCACACTCAGTCTGACTCTACCCGCTGGGATGCTCATACTCAGTCAGACTCTACCCACAGGGGTGCTCACACTCAGTCAGACTCCACCCCTAGGGGTGCTCACACTCAGTCTGACTACACCCACTGGGGTGCTCACACTCAGTCTGACTCTACCCACTGGGATGCTCATACTCAGTCAGACTCTACCCACAGGGGTGCTCACACTCAGTCAGACTCCACCCCTAGGGGTTCTCACACTCAGTCAGACTACACCCACTGAGGTGCTCACACTCAGTCTGACTCTACCCACAGGGGTGCTCACACTCAGTCTGACTCTACCCACAGGGGTGCTCACATTCAGTCAGACTCTACCCACTGGGATGCTCATACTCAGTCAGACTCCACCCCTAAGGGTTCTCACACTCAGTCAGACTCTATCCCTAGGGGTTCTCACACTCAGTCAGACTCTATCCCTAGGGGTTCTCACACTCAGTCAGACTCTATCCCTAGGGGTTCTCACACTCAGTTAGACTTTACCCACATGGGTGATCACACTCAGTCTGACTCTACCCACAGGGGTGCTCATATTCAGTCAGATTCTACCCACTGGGATGCTCATACTCAGTCAGACTCCACCCCTAAGGGTTCTCACACTCAGTCAGACTCTACCCCTAGGGGTGCTCACACTCAGTCAGACTCTACCCCTAGGGGTGCTCATACTCAGTCAGACTCTATCCCTAGGGGTGCTCACACTCAGTCTGACTCTACTCCTAGGGGTGCTCACAGTGGAGGAGACTGGTGGCAGACACCTGAGTTAGGTGAAACCAGTCAGATTCTCTCAGGAAATGGAACCACTCAGAGACAATGGCCAGGTTCAGCTGGATCCCTGCATGGAAGGGACCTTGGGGAGCTCCTCACTCACCTTCAGGAACCCTAGGAGGCTGACCTAAGACTGAGGTTCCCCACTGTGGCTCAGCTTTCCAGAATCCACTGGCCATATGAGCCCCAAAGGGGACCTGGGTGCTAGGCCAGTACAAACCACGCTGTGGCGTGGGCCTGCTCCTAGCACGGGTCTTCTCTTGCTTGCTACCTGCCCTGAAGGTAGGCAATGACAGGAGGGCGATTGAGCCAGTGGGCAGACAGCCTCTTGGAATGAGCTGTGAGATCTGGACGACTTAGCATCAGGTCTGATCAATTTTTAAAGCAACCCCCTTCTTGGGCTGTCACACAGGAGGGTGCCTGGCATTCTATGAGCCCTGTACCCACTGCCCAGGCTGGGCCGTGCTTTCCCTTCCAATCTCCGCTTGCATTGGGTGGGAGTGGTTGGGTGGCGAAGCCCCATGCCTCCGGCCTGGCCTGGCAGGTACTTCTAGGTGATGCTGGGAGTTTCTCATCTGTGTGCCTTAGGAAGTGACCTCTTCTGTCCTGTGCACCACGTCCTGGAGGTCTCCCTGCAGCTCTCCAGTTACTCCACCTCCCTGAGGCTACTCTTCCTCTAATAAAGATCCCTGCTCACATATCCCCTCCCCTGAAGCCTCCATTCTCCTATTGTTCTGGGGTCCTCGCATCTGCACTGAGTCTCAGGCATTCAAGCTGCTCCTAAGTATGTAACTTCACAAGCTGATTGCTCTCTGCATCTCAGCACAGGGCCGCGGTGGGGAGGGGCTGGGACCGCATCCCTGAGCTGCCATCCTGAGCTGGGAGAGAAGGGTAATTACTGTCCCCTTCCTGCTCTGAGCTATGGGCTGCTGCAGCTTTCAGAGCTAAGAGGACATTTTAGAGCATCCTGGCAGCACTTCTCGGGAAGTGCCAATTAAGCCAGGAGCCGGTGGAAGGGGAGCTGAAGGTCCTGGGCTTCAGACCTCGTTTGGTCTGGAATTTAGGAACTCCACAGAAACCCAGGGCAGTGACTGAGTCTGAACTTGGGACTTGGGCCAAGAGTGGCCCTGCAAGCCTGGCCTCTGCTTGGACGCTCTCCGCTGCTCATCATTCATTCCGTCACTGCTTCGTTCACCCGTTTATCACTAAACTCTAATCTACTCAGCACTCGCTCCTTTACTCCTCATTTGTCCATTTTTAAACTTACAGATTCTTTCTCAATCTGTTTACTAATTCATACACTCATCCATTTATTCATTTCCAGTTTTATAGAGGGGGGCATGGAAAACAGGACACATCGAAAGTGTGCCATGTAAGTCTGGACGTATGTATGCAGCTGTGAAACCATCACCACAACCAGGAGAATAAACCCCCCCCTTACCTGCCCCTGAAGCTTCCTCGTGCCTTTCGATGTACTTGAACCTGTAGCCAGTCACTGATCTGTCTTCTTACCCTGCAGATTTGTTAGCATTTCCTAGAGTTTTATATAATGGCATGCTACAGTACACATTCTTTATTTCCCCTCTGGCTTCTTTCAGTTAGCATAGAGATCCCTCCACGCTGTAGCATGTACCAGTACTTCATTCCTTCTTATGGCTGAATAATATTCCACTGTATGGATGTACCATAATTTGTTCAACTAGTCACCTGTTTATAGGCACTGGGTTGTGTCCAATCTTGGCCCATTACAACGAAAGTTGCTATGAACATTCACTCACAGGCCATTGTAAGATATAGTTTTCCGTTTCTCTTGGGTAAATAATGAAAGCCGGAACAGTCAGATCTCATGGTAAGCGTATGTTGAACTTTCTTTAGTACTTTAGTGTCTTTATTAAATTTACCTGCATGTCAGATGGCTTTCTTATTCTGTTTTTTTAATTGACATTTTTATTGAGATAATTATAGATTCAGATGCAGCTTAAAAAAATGATACAGAGAGATCCTTGTACTTTTATCCAATTTCCCCCAATGATAACATTTTGCACAACTACAGCCCAATATCCTAACAAGGATGTTGACATTGCCCTACCTGGTTTGGCTCAGTGGATAGAGCATCGGCCTGTGGACTGAAGGGTCCCAGGTTTGATTCTAGTCAAGGGCACATGCCTGGGTTGTGGGCTCGATCCTCAGCAGGGGGTGTGCAGGAGGCAGCCGATCAATGATTCTCTCTCATCATTGATGTTTCTTTCTCTCTCTCCCTCTCCCTCTCCCTACCTCTTTGAAATAAATAAAAATATATTTAAAAAAAGATGTTGACATTGATAAATGCATCCATCTTATTGTGATTTCTCCCAGTTTGCTTGTATGAATTTGTGCATGTGTGTGTGTTCGGTTACATACAGTTTTATCACATGGGCAGATCCTCCTGTTCACCACCACAGTCAAGAGACTGAACAGTTCCATCAGAACAACAATTCCTTATGCTGCCTTTTCAAACTACACAAGAGCTCCTGTCCTTGCCCTTATCTTGCCCAAGCAATAGCTAATTTGTTTTCTACTTCTAAAATTTTGTCATTTCAAAAATGTTATATAGATGGAACCATACACTATGTAGCCTTTTGGCATTGGCTTTTTTTTTTAATTTTAATTTTTTGCTAAAAGTATTACAAAGGGTATTACATATGTGTCCTTTTTTTCCCCCCCGCCCTTGACAATCCCCTCCCTCCCTTACCCCCCAGTGTCTTGTGTCCATTAGTTATGCTTATATGCATGCATACAAGTCCTTCGGTTGATCTCTTACCCCCCTCCCTCCTGCCCCCCCAACCCTCCCTGGTCTTCCCACTGCAGTTTGACAATCAGTTTGAGGCAGCTCTGCCTCTGTATCTATTATTGTTCAAAAGTTTATTATGGTCTTTATTATCCATGAATGAGTGAGATCATGTGGTATTTTTCCTTCATTGACTGGCTTATTTCACTTAGCATGATGCTCTCCAGTTCCATCCATGCTGTTGCAAATGGTAAGAGTTCCTTCTTTTTTACAGCAGCATAGTATTCCATCGTGTAGATGTACCACAGTTTTCTAATCCATTCATCTACTGATGGGCACTTAGGCTGTTTCCAGATCTTAGCTATGGTGAATTGTGCTGCTATGAACATATGGGTGCACATATCCTTTCTGATTGGTGTTTCTGGTTTCTTGGGATATATTCCTAGAAGTGGGATCACAGGGTCAAATGGGAGTTCCATTTCCAGTTTTTTGAGGAAACTTCATACTGTCTTCCATAGTGGCTGCACCAGTCTGCATTCCCACCAGCAGTGCACAAGTGTTCCTTTTTCTCCACATCCTCTCCAGCACTTGTCTTTTGTTGGTTTGTTGATGATAGGCATTGGCTTTTTTCATTCAGTACGATTCCATGTAGAGTCTTCTAAGATGTTCTATATCTCAATCATTTAGTCCTGTTCATTGCTGGGTAGTATTCCATTTTTTAAAATTTATTTTGATTGTTGACACTATTACAGATGTCCTCCATATCCCCCTCTTTGCCCACCTCCACCCAGCCCCACCCACCTTCCCTCTGGCCATCATCACACTGTTATCTGTGTCCATGGGCTATGCATGTATGTTCGTTGGCTGTTGGCTATCTCTTCACCTTCTTTCATCCCATCTGCCCCACCCTTCTCCCCTCTGACATCTGTCAATCTGTTCCATGTATCCGTGGCTATGGTTCTATTTTGTTCATTAGATTCCACATATAAATGAGATCATGTGATACTTGTCTTTCTCTGACTGGCTTAGTTTGCTTAGCATAATACTCTCCAGGTCCATCCGTGCTGTTGAAAAAGGTAAGAGTTCCTTCATTTTTATAGCTGGGTAGTATTCCATTGTGTAAATGTACCACAGGTTTTTTTTTTTTTTTTATCCACTCATCTACTGATGAGCACTTGGGGTGTTTCCAGATCTTGGGTATTATAAATAATGCCGCAGTGAACATAGGGGTGCATATATTCTTTCTGATTGGTGTTTTGGGATTCTTAGGATATGTTCCCAGAAGTGAGATTGCTGGGTCAAAGGCAACTTCATTTTAATTTTTTGAGAAACTCTATACTGTTTTTCGTAGTGGCTTCACCATTCTGCATTTCTACCAGCAGAGTACTAGGGTACCCTTTTCTCCACATCCTCTCCAGCATTTGTTTGTTGATATATTGATGGTATTGATTCTGGCAAGTGTGAGGTGATATCTCATCTTGGTTTTAATTTTCATCTCTCTGATAATTAAAGACAGTGAGCATTTATTCATATGTCTATTATCTCTATGTCCTCTTTGGAGAAGTGTCTATTTGGGTCCTTTGCCCATTTTTAAATTGGATTGTTTGTCTTCCTGGTTTTGAGTTGTATAAGTTCTTATTTTAAAAATTAACTCCTTTTTAAAAACATATATTTTATTGATTTTTTTACAGAGAGGAAGGGAGAGGGATAGAGAATTAGAAAAATTGGTGAGAGAGAAACATTGATCAGCTGCCTCCTGCACACCCCCTACTGGGATATACCCGAAACCAAGGTACATGCCCTTGACCGGAATCGAACCTGGGACCCTTCAGTCCACAGGCTGACGCTCTATCCACTGAGCCAAACCGGTTAGGGCATAAAAATTAACTCCTTATCAGACATTGGCTAATATGTTCTCCCATATTTACACCTTTTCATTTTGCTGATGGTTTCTTTGCTGTGCAGAAGCTTTTTAGTTCAGTGTGTGGCAGGATAGTAAGAAGCTAGCGAAATCCCTGGGCAAGTAGGATGGGGAAACTGAGACAAGAAAATTAAACAAGGCCACACAGTGTGGGCAGCTTGCAGCCAGCTTATGAATCACAAGACCTTATCTTGCCCAACAAGGAACACTTGAGAGCAAATGGTTTATATCTCTCCTCCCTAACCAGAGAATACAAAGCTTAAATCACCCTGCCTGGCAAAATGGAGAACAAAGATCCAATTAGTGCTATTTGTGCCAGCTAAACCCAAGGACAGATGACCTATGGGAGACAAATAACAAAAACCTCAAAAGCATTTGCATGGTATCTCTTGAGGGGGCAATGTTAGGCAGGAAAGATAGCTGCTATGGCAGGAGAAGCGAAAGGGAGAAAAAAGGGGGTGTTTATCTCACCTACTGAACAAAGAAGTCAGCAGTCTTGGAACTTGCCAAGACAAAATCATCAGATGTTCTCATAAATTCTGGGGAAAGCCGCAACAACGTAAAAAGGGGAACTTGAAATCTAGGCTATCTGTCAGGGAAATCTTGAAATCTATGAAGGAAAAAGGATAAAACCCCTCAGACTAGCTGAGTTGCCCGCTTTTGCTTTATGCCAAGTGTATTCTTTCTTTTTTAAAAAAATATTTTTATTGATTTCAGAGAGGAAGGGAGAGGTAGAGAGAGATAGAAACATCAGTGATGAGAGAGAATCACTGATCAGCTGCCTCCTGTATGCCCCACACTGGGGATTGAGCTCACAACCCAGGCATGTGCCCTTGACTGGAATCAAACCCAGGACCCCTCGGTCCGCAGGCCAGTGTTCTATCCACTGAGCCAAACCAGCCAGGGCCCAAGTGTATTCTGAGTAATTTTATTTGCTTTGCTTCCTTAGTAAATTTGCTTGCGTCAACACTGCCTTCTGTCACTCTGAATTCTTTCTCACGAATGTGACAGGAGCTGAGGAGGGGGAGCCCCCTTTGACTGGGGTGGCTCTTTGGTAACGTATGTAGCCTCATTTGTTTATTTTTTTCCCTTTTGTTTCACTTGCCTTAGGAGATAGATCAGCAAAGATATTGCTATGTACCACCGTTTGTTTAGTCATTCATCTATGGGAGGACATCTGGGTTAATTCCAGATTTTGGCTATTATGAGTAAAACTGCTATGAACAAGTCGGTATAGATTTTTGTGTGAACACAGCTTTCCTATCTCTGGGATAAATGCCTAAGAGTGCAATTGCTAGATTGTATGGTAATTGCATATTTAGTTTTATAAGAAACGGCCACACTGTTTTCTAGAGTTGCTGTACATTTTACATTTTCACAAGCAGTGTATGCATGATCCAATTCTCCACATCCTTGCCAGCATTTGGTGTTGTCACTATTTTTTAAAAAATCTTTAAGCATTTTGATGGATCTGTAGTGAAATCTCATTATTGTTTTTTTAATGTTTTTTATTGATTTTTAGAGAGAGAGGAAGGGAGAGGGATAGAGAGATAGAAGCATCGATGAAAGAGGAACATCATTGATTGGTTGCCTCCTGCATGGCTCCTATTGGGTATAGAGCCAGCAACTTGGGCATGTGCCTTGACTGGGAATTGAACTATGACCTCCTGGTTCATAAGTCCACACTCAACCACTGAGCCATACCGGCCAGACAAGTTGCAAATTTTTGCCTTTGAATGTCCTTCCTCCACTGAATTGCCTTTACACTTTTGTATAATTAAACAACCAAACAAACAGTTGAGGATACTTTTGTGAGTCTATTTTTGGGTCCACTATTTTGTTCCATTGATCTATGTGTCTCTCCCCTCACCAAGATTACATTGTCTTAATTACTATGATAATAATATTGAATCAAATGATTCCTCCCATTCTCTTGTTCATCACTAAGATTTCTAAAATTATTCTGGGTTGTGCTATTTTCTATATAAATTTTAGAATAAGCTTGTCTATGTCCACAGAGAGCTTGCTGGTATTTTGATAAAAATCGCATTAAACCTGTAGCTCATTTGGGGATCATTTAACTGTGTTAAACTGTCCAATCCATAAGCACAACATGTCTCTCAATTTATTTATATCTTCTTTGATGTTTTTCATGAAAATTTTGAATTTTCAACATAACTGATTCTATACACCTTTTGTTAAAGTATTTCATCACATCTGTAGCAGTTGTAAATGCATTGTATTTTTAAGTTCAGTTTCTGCATATTCATTGTTAGTACTAAAAATACAATTGGTTTTTGTGAATTGATCCTGTATCCTGAGAACATGCTGAACTCATTTATTAGTTTGGGAGGTTTTTTTTTAATCTTCACCTGAGGATATGTCTATTTACAGAGAGGATGAAGGAGAGAGAGAGAGGGAGAGAGAGAGAGAGAGAGAGAGAGAGAGACATGTGAGAGAGGAATATCAATCTGTTGCCTCTTGTATGGGTCCCAGTTGGGGTTTGAACCTGTAACTCAGGTATGTGCCCTGACCAAGAATCGAACCCCCTGCAACCTTTTTGGTTTGGTGTATGGAACAACGCTCCAACTAACTGAGCCAGGACAGTTCTACGAGGGTTTTTTATTGTTGATTCTTTGAGATTTTATACACAGACTAGAGGCCCAGTGCACGGATTCGTGCACCTGTGGGGTCCCTCGGCGTGGCCTGCAGGGATTGGGTGGAAACTGGCAGTCCAACACCATCTGCCACTCCTGCTCATCCTGGCCTCACTGCACCTGCCACCACCACCGCTCAGTAGGCTCACTGCTGCTCCATGTAGTCTCTAGGCTGCGGCGGTCAGTTGTGAGCCCTGCATCTGGCGCCAGTCGGTCAGCTGAGTGGCGCTCCTGCTGTTGGAGCACACTGACCACCAGGGGGCAGCTCCTGCATTGAGCAACTGCCTCCTGGTGGCCAGTGAGCGTGATAGTGACCGGTAGACCAGTCATTCAGTTGTTTGGTCGTTCGGTCGTTTAGGCTTTTGTGTATATATATATCATCTGTGAATAAGGACAGTTTATTTCATCCTTTCCAATCTATATGCCTTTTATATTTTTTTCTTGCCAGTTGCAATCGCTAGAACTTCTAGCACTATGTCAAATAAAAGTGGTGAGAATAGACATTTTTGAGGAAGTGTAATATCTTTAACCATTAAGTATAATGTTAGCTGAGGGATTTTTTTGCAGTTGCTTTTATCAATGAGGTAATTTCTTTCTATACCTAACTTCCTGGTTTCTCAAAAACTCATGAATGGGTGTTGGATTTTGCCAATGCCTTTTTAAGATGATCATACAATTTTTCTTTAGTTTCTTGATATGGTGGATCACATTGATTGATTTTTTTGAATGTTAAATCAACCATGCATACCCACTTGGTCGTCATGTATAATAACTTTTACACTTTATTGAATTCACCTTGATAATATTTTGTTGAGAATTTTTATGGGAGATATTAGTATCTGGGTAACATTGGTCTTATACAGTAAAATGAGTTGGCAAGTGCTTTCTCCCTTTCTGTTTTCTGAAAGAGACCGTGTAAAATGGGGTTAATTTGTTTTTTAGCTTTATTGAGGTAAAATTGACAAAAATTGTATATATTGACCATGTCCGACGTGATGTTTGGATATAGATATACACTGTACAATGATTACCACAATCCAGCTAATTACCATATTCATCACCTGACAGTTATTTCTATGTGTGTGGTAAGAACACTTAAGATCTACTCTCTTAGCAAATTTTCAAGTATATAATAAGGTGTTATTAACTATAGTCAGAACTCCATCCTGTATAACCAAAACTTTGTACCCTTTGACCAGTATCCCCTAGTTACCCCACCCACAGTCCCTGACAACCACCAGTCTACATTCCACTCTTGGTATGAGTTTGAGTTTTTTAGATTTAACATGAAAGTGAGATCATGCCATCTTTACCTTTCTATGTCTGGCTTGTTTCACTCCCATAATGTCCTCCAGGTTCATCCATAATGTCTCAAATGGCAAGATCTTCTTCCTTTTTAAGGCTGAATAACACTCTACTACATATATATATATCATATCATATCATATCATATCATATCACATATATATCACATTTTCTTTGTTTATTCACCTGTTGAAGACACGTAGGTTGATTGCATATCTTGGCTGTTGTGGATAACGCTGTCATGAACAGGGGAGTTCAGCTGTCCAGTTCCTTTGTGTAGATGCTCAGAAACAGGCTTGCTGGACCATATTTGTTCTATTTTTAATTTTTTGAAGAACCTTCAAACTTTGGCCGTAATGGCTGCATCTGTTTCTATCCCTACAATGGCACACTAGGGTCCCTCCCTCCCCATCTGCCCCAGCACTTGCCCTTTTTGATGACGTGTGAGATGATATTGCATTGCAGTTTTGATTTGCGTTTTCCTGATGATTAATGATGGTGAGCACTTTTTTCACATGCCTGCTGACCATTTGTATGTCTTCTTTTGAGAGATGTTAGCTTTTTTTTGAATGTTTGCTAGAATTCTTCTGTAAAACCATCCGGGCCTGGGAATTTCTTGCATGGGAGGTGGCGCGGGCCGGGGGGGGGGGGGGGGGGGGAGCAGTTAAGGGGGGTTGAGGGGGGCGGTTTAAATGATGAGTTCAATTTATTTAATGGTTCTGAGGCTATTCAGGTAATATTTTAAAACTTGGTTAAGTTCTGGTAGATTAGAGTTTTCTAGAAATTGGCCCATTTCTTCTTCTCTTTGCTGTATTGTGAGTGTGAGGTTGTTTGTAGTATTCCCTTCTTTTTTAATGGCTACAGAATCTATGGAGATACTCCCTACTTAATTGCTGATATTGGTGAATTGTGTTTCTCTCATTTTATTTTTGTCAGTTTTGCTAGAGGTTTGTAAGCTTTACTGATTTTTTTCAAAGTACCAGGTTTTTGTTTCATTGATTTTCTTTATCATTTTCCTATTTTCAACTTCATTGATTTCTGCACTGACTTTCCCAGAGCCACACATAAAAAGATCCTCGGATCTGAATTCTTTAAAATATTGGGGAAGAGGTGGGGTGTGTCACCTCTCTGAACAGGGAAGACACAACCACGTTAAGAGACAAGCAATGATTGAAATGAAATATATTCCATATATTCAAAAGGCATAAACTAAGATCCCTAAATGCCACAAGGACAAAGAACCCAGTAGAGAACCGAGCAAAGGAATGACCAGTTACAGGTGAGTCAACACCAAGGGCTCTTTGCCCATCAGTTTGGCAAAAAATAAATGAAAGCTCTCCGAGCTCTATGGGGAAAGAGATGCTTATATTTTATGGGCAAAGTACGCTTGGAGGGCAATTTGGCAGAACCTGTCAAGACTGTAACCAGGAACCGAATCTGTATGAAAAGAAAACCCATGCATTTGCCTCGAGATGCATTTAATTACAAAGAAGTTTATTGCAGTATTTTTTCATAAAGGTTGTAAAACCTAGAAGTAATATGAACCATAAACACATGATGTGCATTATGAACCTATTTCTATGATAAAGGGGCATGGTTTATGAATATAGAATGGTGGTCGCTGTTAGTGGTTCTTCTGAGGGAAGAAGTAGGAATGTGGGGGCCGAGGGGAGGGAGTCGAAGGGAGACTTTACATATTGCTCTAGAACAGCGGTTCTCAACCTGTGGGTCGCGACCCCTTTGGGGGTTGAACGACCCTTTCACAGGGGTCGCCTAAGACCATCGGAAAACACATATATAATTACATATTGTTTTTGTGATTCATCACTATGCTTTAATTATGTTCAATTTGTAACAATGAAATTGGGTGTCACCACCACATGAGGAACTGTATTAAAGGGTCGCGGCATTAGGAAGGTTGAGAACCACTGCTCTAGAAACTTCTGCATTGTTTGACATGCATAACAAGAATGTGTCCTTGTATTATCTGTGTAATAAAAAATATAAATCTCAGATTTGCTTCTGTAGAAAGAGGGCCAGCTGCTGGGCGTCAGCTGCCTCTGCCCTGCCCCCTGCTGGCTGGGAGGGCACTCTGGTGTCTCAGGTCCCGTGTCCCTCCCCGCCCAGGTGGCCGGCCACAGGTCGCTCCGTCACGGGCAGGTGTGGACCCCGGAGCCTGCTGCAAAGAGCCGCCGTGAGAGGGACCTGAGCCCCGTTGTAAGTGTTCCGACCTCCTGTTTAAAAGCACGTTGACTCCCCATTCATTCACATAACCTGGCAGAATATTTTCGAATAAATCATGAGCGTGGCAGTTACATTCTCTAAACCACACTGGAAAAAAGATTATGGTATTTACTGTGGGGACAGGAAGATTGATTCCCACCCGGAAAATCTGCCAGGTTCTTGATTTAGGGAGCCAGGGATCAGCACCGGTTCGCTCTGATTTATATCAGCTTGCCTTTCCCACGGGGTCCTCTCTGCTTGGGGGCCCCTTGGGGGAGGGGGCAGCTCTGGAGTATCCACCGTCCTGCTCATCCCTTGCAGGGAGTCCCGCCAGGGCTACGGGTACAGGCAGAGCTCAGTGCCCCTCAGCTGCCCCCACGTGCCTTCATCCTGACCCCTGCTTGGTGGCCCTGCCACCTGCTGGATGAAGCACAGCTCCTTAGCCCGGAATTACAGGACCTCCTTCAGCGGTTCTCAACCTGTGGGTCGCGACCCCATTTGGCGGTCGAAGGACCCTTTCACAGGGGTCGCCTAAGGCCATCTGCATATCAGATATTTACATTACGATTCATAACAGTAGCAACATTACAGTTATGAAGTAGCAACGAAAATACTTTTATGGTTGGGTCACAACATGAGGAACTGTATTTAAAGGGCCAGAAGGTTGAGAACCACTGTGGAGCGTATGCCACCTGGGCAGCCCGCTCTGCCATCACCCCTGCCCACCCCGCACACTCTGCTTGTGGTGTCCTCGCCATGTGTCTCCTACGAGACTGACCCTTTCCTGTGGTGAGGGGGCCCTAGAAACCAGACGGCATCCCCGCCCTGGGCCGCTCAGAGTCGGGCACAGGACACTGGCTCATGGTCAGTTCCGTGGTGAGTGCTGTGATGGGGTGGGCGAGGGGCACAGGGGAGGCAGCACCCTTGCCTCTCCTCCTCTGCCCTCTGTGTGCCCCCAATGTCGCTGGGTACCTGCCACTCACAACCCTTCTCTCACCTTCTTGTCCTTGTCACCTTGCCCATTGCCCTGTATGCTATGTCTACATTTCCTCCACGCTGAGCACGAGGCCTGGAACACACGCAGGTTCATTCATTGTGCACTGACCTGAGCTGCATCATCGGTTGCCCTTGTCCCGGATGCAGCCCGTTCTTGGGAGTGAGCACCTGCTACTAGGAGCCGCCAGCTCTATTGTCCTGATCTCTGAAGGGCCAGTGGGAAGTGTGATCAAGGCCACTCATCCTACCGGGCGGTGGGGTTTGGAACAAGTCATGGGCTCGGACACTCCTACAAATGCTCAGGCCTCCACCTACCTCAGCCCTTGCAACAGGCCCAGCCTCCCCTATTTCCGTTGAAAGACTACAATTCCAAAGCCGACTTTCCCTAATCAGATTCCACATGGTTTGGTTTGGTTTCTGCCTGTTAACCACCCTTCATCCTGGGCTCTCTTCATCTCTGCCCCCCACTCCCTGTTGGGTTTCTTCCAGCCCATCAGCTGGGGTAGATTCGCCTGGATCTGCCATGACCCCGGCCAGCAGCAAGGCGCCGAGGGTCACTAAGAAGGATGCAATACAGACCCTCAGTCCAGCTGCGCTGCGTATGGGCTAGGCGAGCTGGGGCAGATTAATTTATGTCTGAGTCTCTGTTTCAGGTGTAGCAGCTGGCTTCATATGACTGTTGTGAAGTAACCCATGGAAGGTACCTCACCTGTACTTCCGGGAACATAGTCACATCCTGATGAAGTACCCAGTGACCAATGCAGACCCCGGCCCACCAGGGAAGCCCGGGAAACCCTGCAATGCTAGTTCACGTTCAAGTGTCTGAAATGCCGGCCCAGCTGTCCCTCCACGGTCTCTCCCAGGATGGCCCGGGGGGCTGTGGTGTTACCGCTTTCTACCAGGACCTCCAGTCCCTCATCACCCCACCCAAACCCAAGCCCAGGGCTGGCCTTCCTCCGAATTCTCTGTAGCCCAGCTAAGAGGAAACTTCAACTTTACAGACACTTTCCTAAAGGTTCTGGGGTCACAGAAGGGAAGACTATTACAAAGGGGAACTTGTACCTGCTCCAGACGGGGCTGCACTCAGATCTGAAGGACCCAGACCCCGCCCTGGGGACCCTACAGAGCCAGGGCAGCGTCCCTTCCAGCTGCTTCCTGTAAAAAGGCCCACTCAGCTCAGAGGAGGCCCGAGTCCCCTCATCCCCATCTAAAGCCCCACTCCTCCCCCACGTCCTACCCCAGGCATTTCCCAACATGATTGACAGTGGGAACAGCCACTCCCTTCCAGGGAAGCCCACGCCACAGGCATGAGGGAGCAATAGGTTCAGGCTTAATCAGAATCCCAACCAGCTCCCCTGCGCAGTCTCCCCTCCAGCAGGTGGTGAGGCAGGAGCCGCGCTCTCTGAGGTCAGGCTCCCCCCCCCCCCCCCCCCCCGCACCCCCCCCCCCCCCAGGAGGAGAACTCCCAGAAAAGGACCCACGTGTCCCCAGGGGCAGTTCTCACAGAAGCAAGGCCTCCTTCTTACCGCTTCCCCTCCGGCCCCTCCCGCCCCTCCTCCTCACGGGGAGGGGCCATGGCCCCCTCAGCTGCGAAACAGAAACCCCAGGTAATTCTTAGTCTAAAACATCTGTATCCAGGTTAATGGCGATTTCACGGTTTTCTCCACAAACAACCATGAGTATTTGTGTAACTAAAAAGCACATCATGGTGATTTTCCTAAACTAAAGAGTTGACTCTCTAAGATCAATGCAAGATTCTTGGGAGCAAATAGAAAGGGGTTGTGGCTTTTCTGACACCAGGGGTCCCACTCACCAGCTCAACATGCTAAGTTTTTATGAATCTCAGTGGCCAGTGGTGGGAAGCAGGATCCCTCCCACCGTTGTACCTGAGCCACCTGAAGGGTTACAGATGCCCAGGTCGGTGGGAACCCTGGAATCAGCCAATCCTTCCCCAGGAGTCAGGTGACCTCCTACATGTCAAACAAGCATGTCAAACTCACGGCCCACGGGCCGCATGTGGCCCACAATGAATATTTTTGCGGCCCAGCCAATACAACGGTACGGAAGAAATGTTTTAATAAAAATTTCGTAACTCAATTTTTACAACATCCCATTATACATAATTATTAATAACAAACTACAACATTTGCTAATGACTGATTACATAATCGTGTTGCATTCATTTCCTTTACGCACCTTACGCGTTAGGTGCACCATTTCTCTCCACTAATACTAGCAGCGAATATTTTAGCAGCCGATTGCCATGTCAATAGTCTTGTATTGACTTGTTTGGTGTGTGCAACAGGAAATATTTCACTTTTGGAGAACAAGAAAAATAGGTTTATTTGCGTTATGCTTATTAATTTGTGTAGTTATTCAGTGTCTGGTAAGTTAATGTTCAAGAAAAAATATTAATTGTTATTAAAATGTTCTATTATTTTATGCTAACAATTACTTATTTCAGCCCTTTGTATTCAGCATGCCTCTATAGAAATAAACCCACGTTTCTATGAAAATGGAAGCTTTTGTTTTCTTATGGCCCAGGTAAACTTACACCTTGTTTATCTGGCCCGTGGGAGCCTCTGAGTTTGACATGCTTGTCCTATAACATCCCCGCCAGATGACCTCTCAGGTGTGGCTTGCATGCCTTTCACGGAAAGGAACTGCCTGTCTCCCGGGCCGGCCAGCACCGGCACCTCTGGTGGTAGAACTGCCTCCTCAGCCCCCACAGCTGGCTCCGTCCCAGCGCTTGGTGTATCTCCCCCTTGATGTGCCCCCTGAGAACTCAGTCTTTGATCTTCTCCAGGCTGAGGCTGAGTGTCCCAGTTTCCATGCTCACCTTCCCTCCCTCAGTCCCCCCAGCCCAGGCCCACAGTTTTCTGTGACGAGGCCTCCCGTCCCTCCCTGACTCTGGCCTTCTCCTGGGGACCTGGCCCCGCTGCCTGGCTCCTTCCCATCGCCTGCCCAATGCGGGCAGAACAGGGCGTCAGAGCTGCTGCCCCAGTTCTGACAAATACACTCCAAACTCAGGCAGCCGTTTTTCTCATTAGGATTTGTTTGGCACGTGTGTTACAGGCTGTAATGTGTTACACCCGAGAAGTGACCAACACAGGACTTGCAACTACAGAAGTGAGTGTCAAGATACACCCTCACTCGTGCCTTTGGGTAAACAAGTACAATCCACCTCATCTAGACATAAGCAGGGTGGCTCTCATGGCCACACGAGGAGATTTCTTGGAACGTGAAGCCTGAGCTTCTATTCCTACCCGCCCCTTTGCCAACAGTCTCTCAACACCCTTTCCAGGGCAAGGCTGGGCTACCAGTGCTTTTGTGGGGAAGCAAACGAATTTGCCAACAATTATTTCACCGTGGTCATTTTGTCACACGATCAATTTGGCCAATGACCAATTTACAAGCTATTTTTAAATTTGTGTTTTGCCATTTGAGGTTGAGTTGCCTGCAGGTACTGAGTTGGCCAGCGGGCTACCCTGGAGGCAGAGCTCAGAGGAGCAGAAGCCGTGTGCTGTCTCAGGCTGGTGAGGCTGTGACAGCTGGAAATCACCGCAGCTGTGACGGCAGAAACCAGGGGCAAGGAGACCGCCAGGAAGACCTGGGACAGTGCCTCTTCCCGAAATACATCTGGGCGAGAGCCAGGAGACAACTTTAACACAACAACAAAAGGAATAAGAGCTCCTAAAGAGATCCAACAGGAGCCAAGTGGAGATTTTCTGGAACTTAGAAAAGAGTGGCTCTTGAATTTCAAAATATAGAGTATTTCTTTTGAGAATTCAACTAACAGTTGGATTACAAGATCAGGTATAGGAGTATGTCAAAATACAGAGCCTAAATGCAAAGAGATAGAAATCAGGGAGAGGAGGAAGGGAGGGACGGGGGGAGAAGAAGAAGGGGGGAAAAAGAGAGAGAGAAAGAGAGAGAGAGAGAGAGAGAGAGAGAAGAGAGGGCATCTAACACAGGACACTTCCAACTCTATGATGTGGTCTTTTGGAGATACCACCCACTTAAACATTTTAAACAATTTTCAAAATATCACCAATTGATTTGTTTACCATGGAACGATTTCATCTTATTAATCATGGCCACTCTACTGCTGTATCTTTCACTCCCCTCATCAAGTCTCTTCTAGACTTGATGAGGGGAGTGAGACTTTCAGACTCATGCCCATCAAATCTTGAGGGCCAGAATCCACGATTTTCCCTCCACGGGGACGTATGAGTGCCCATAGTCCTGTCAAATTTTCTGCACATCAAGACATCGACAAGGCAGTAGAAGTTCAACATGATTGAAATAGCCTGGTTTTTGTGAATGGGCATCAATCTAACCATGAAGTGATTTGATTAATTAAAAGTAAACTGTAATTAAGCTGAAAAGGATTTTACAGCAATCTCTCCATGCCTTGGCTTGGCTGAGAAGATATATTAGCTGGGCTTCTGCTCCTGCTCTAGTGTGAGGTTGAACTAAACTCAGCGTTCTTTACTTTCAGTGGCGATTCATACTTCAGGTTTCATCCTATCCAATACTCGTCAATGTGTTAGATTTGTTGTCCCACATAATCAATAGCCATTAAAAAGAAGGAGGGGAGCCCTAGCCAGACTGGAGGGTCCCAGGTTCAATTCTGGTCAAGGGCATGTGCCTTGGTCCCCAGTGGGCGGGGGGGGGGGCGGGGGGGGGGGGCGGGGGGGCGGGGGGTGTGTGTGCAGGAGGCAGCTGATCGATGTTTCTCTCTCATCGATGTTTCTGGCTCTCTGTCCCTCTCCCTCCCTCTCTGTAAAAAATCAATAAAATATATTTTTTTAAAAAAGAAGAAGGAGGGGATAGAGATTATGGTACAGTCTTATTACAGATTCAAAAAAACAACAGCCAATGTAAATAACATTTAGTGTTTCTAATGGATGTCTAATTATCTTGATATTAAATTACCAGTAAAACCTGAAAGGCTTTCAATGTCTGATATTTGATAAGAAAGTCATTACCACTAATGAGCACAAGTTATGTGGTTAAGTTCTTTTTTTTAAAAAAAATATGTTTTTATTTATTCTAGAAAGAGGTGAAGGGAGAGGGATAAAGAGATAAAACATTGATGAGAGAGAACCATTGATGGGCTGCCTCCTACACACCCCCTACTGGGAATTGAGCCTGAAACCCAGGCATGTGCCCTGACTGGGAATCCAACTAGTGACCTCTTGGTTCATGGGCCAATACTCAACCACTGAGCCCCCAGGCTGGGTGAAAATCCTAAATATCTGGTTAAATTCTTAATAGGGCATTTGCAGGGAGGTGGTGTTTGGAGACTCTAACGCAGCTGCATTTCCTGGGCCCTGCTGGGCTTTCTTGTATCCTGGGGCTCTTGGGGGAGATGTCTACCCATCCTAAGGCTGGAGGTGAATGATGAATCACAGTGGTTCTCAAACCAGGTGAATATTAGATAATCACTGGAAAGCTCTCAAACATCCACATCTCTGAACAGCCTCCCTCCCCCTCAAAAAAAGAAAACAAAAAACCCAACTTAGACTTTTTGGGAGTGGGACCCAGGGCTCAGTATTATTTCAAACTCCTAGAGTGATTCCAATGTGCATCCAGATGGGGATCCAGGGGCCAACTAGACGTGAGCTGTGAGCTGGACTCTGGGTCCCACAGGGCTGAGGGTCCGCCATGAGCTCTGTTCCAGCATGGCCCCCCTGGGTCCTTGTGCTGTGCTCCTGCAGTGGAATTCAACTCACCCTTCCCCGACCCCATTGTCTCAATCCCCACCCACCTCCCGGCATCTTGTGACAATCTTTCGATGTCCATTCTAGGAGGAAGGGTCCTCTCCCAGCCAGCCAAGCCCATCAGAGCTTGGTCTGTGGCCCCAACCTCTCCCTCTCCCTTCCACCCTCCCTCCCTTCCTCTCCCCTCTTGCTTATTCTCCTACTTTCTCCCCCTGGGTGTGACTCTTCCCCCAGCCTCGGTGCTCCAGGCTTCCTTCTCTGGCCACAGCACAGGGGTGGCCCCCCTGGCATGGGAGGCGGTTCAGTTCCCTGGGGTAGGGACCGTGACTGCTTGGTCATCGTGGAATTTGCAGTTCCCAGCAGAAAGGTGGGTCGTGTGAGAACTTGTGGGCCTCCTGTGGGCAAGCATGAGTATGCTCACACGGCAGTCTCATCTCTGTGGGAAGGCCCTGGGTGTGGTCATTATGAACACCGCACTGAAGGCAGCAAAGAGAACATCCTGTGTTATTCCATTTACATAAAATTCTCGACAATGCAAACCAGCCAATAGGGACACAAAGCAGAGGACTGGCTGCTGGGGGAGGTGGGGCGGGAGGAACAGAAGGGAGAGATAGCGAAGGGGTCGAGGAGACTTGTCAGACTGACGGGTGTGTTTATTATGTTGACGGTGGTGATGATTCTGTGTGTATCCACATGTATCAAAACTCATCCCACGGTCCACTTTAAACGTGTGAATCTCAGAATACACTGACATCTCAATAAAACCATAAAAGAATTAATGAAATATGCCCCCTCCCCCGAGAATAAGACGTCTGACATCACTGTGGGTTCTAATCTGCTTCCCTGTTTCCTAGCTGTGATGACCGTGAGCAAGTTACTGAAGACTGCTGTGCCTCGATTTCTCCACCTGTAAAATGGGAGTAGTCATCTGCTTACCTCATAGGGTTACGCAACATTAGTAAGAGAGTAAGGGCAATAAAGACTTGTAAAGCCCTAGGCCAGGGCCTGGCACATTTCTATTGGTCAACGAGTGGTCCCTATTACTATGACTGTTAGTGGACATGCCTGGACACGAACATATATGTTGTGTGCACACGTCGGTGAGTATCTGTGCCTGTTTGTGTGTGCAGGAGTGGGAGGTGTGCATCCCCGTGTCCTGTGTGTCTGGGAGGGGACGAGGGGGCTGTGGGTTCGTGTTGGGGTGTGTGTGAGCTCAGGCATGAAGCCTCCCTCCTCCGCTCTGTCCATTATCACCTCCTCCTCCTCCACCAGACTGTGGGTATTGATTTTATAATAGTTACTAAACTGCTACGTTTACTGATTCATTCAGTCTTTTATCATATCCAATAACGCAGTGCATCTGAGAAGTCACCTCACCCCAGCTCCTTCATGGCTTCTGCAAATCAAATTTATTTTACCAGTGAAAATGTCACAAGGATTCAGCCCAAGGAAACCCGGAGCGCCCTGGGGTGGCAGGACCCTGATGCTGGCTCTCGGGCCGCAGCGAAGGAAGCTGAAGCTGAAGCTGCCCCCTTTCTAAGGGGAT
The DNA here is from genome assembly GCF_028538775.1 of Myotis yumanensis. Classification (NCBI taxonomy): domain Eukaryota; kingdom Metazoa; phylum Chordata; class Mammalia; order Chiroptera; family Vespertilionidae; genus Myotis; species Myotis yumanensis. The sequence goes on along the minus strand of NW_027223767.1, from coordinate 15,525,907 downwards.
TCGATTTCTGAGATTCTCTAGCTCGGGGAGGGAGTCGGAGCATCGCCTCAGATCTGTCTGGAGTGGACTCCGTAGGAGGGGGGTTAGCGGAGGCCTCTGGGGGTCCTCATGGCATCTCCAGTGACTTTCTGGGCCCTGCCTGCATTGCCCTGTGCTGGTGGCTTGGGTGGTGAGAGGACCATAAGTGTCCATTGTCCTTGCCTTTAGGGAGGTCACAGATGAGAGGGGCTGCCCCGAGCTCCAGGGTGGCTCTCTGGACCAGGTTTGTAGATATGATGCCAGGAGAGTTTTGGGATCTAACTGCTCTGGGGTTGCCTCGAGTCCTGCCATCTGCCAGCTGTGCACCCCCTTCCCCCCACCACCACTTTCAGATTCTCAGCTATACATGTTGAGTGTATAAGGTCACGTCTCAGATGCCAGGGTGTCACTTCCCAGGTTTTCAGAGGAGGGAGGTTTCTGTGTAGGGAGAATAAAGCTCAAAAATTTTTATTGAGCACCTACTGTGTGCCATGGCCTGTCTTGGTAAGTACAACCTGGTCTGCAACCCTTGGGACCAAGTTTCTGACTTCCTGGACCTCACATCTTTTGGGGACATGGGCACAGCAGAACTGTTAGGACACTCATGGCCAAGATTTATTACAGCCTGAGGATACAGAGCAAGGTCAGCAGAGGGCAGTGGCACGTGGGGCCAAGTTGGGGACCACCAGGTGCCAGCTCCCACGGGCGCTCTCCCAGTGGATTCACACAGGTTGTACAACCAGTTGTGATGACCCGTGAAATGTTGTCTATCAGGGACGCTCATCATAAACTCTACCCAGGAGTTTTATTGGCGACTGGTAGACACCTTGGCCTACTACTTGCAAAAATCCCAGACTCCAACACGGAAAGCAAGTGTTTGGCATAAGCCACTTTGCTTGCATAAGCAGGTTAGGCACAGTGAGCCCCCTCAAATCAGTTAGGGCGAGCACCCCCCTGATACTGAAGTTTCCCGACACCAGGACGGGCCAGCTGGCAGGCGGGCCTTGCACAGGAGAGCTGTTTCGGGCCTGCCTGCTGCCTCTTTTCCGCTCACAGGGGCACAGACATGATGAGGTTTGCCTGGAAGCCCAGATGGAAGACGGATGGGGCAGACCAGGCAAGGAGACCAGTGAGAGAGCTGAGGTGAGAGTCATCTGGAAAGACCATCACACCTGACCTGGAGCAGGTGTCTTTGTTGGTCCTTTGGGTGCAAGCACCTGTGCCAGAGCGGCCGAGGAGAATAAAGGAATACTTGCTCCGTGGATTCACAGGTGTCTTGCAGAACTAACTCAAGGGCAGAGAAGGCTAGTGAGCCACTCAGGAGACCAGCATTGGGACGTGTAAAGCCATCGGGAAAGGGAGCGCGCTTCTCCTGGTTTTATTTCTGGAACCACGGATTGCTCTTTCTGCTTCTGCCTGCACATCCTCTTCCATCCTCTTTCTCTCCAGATTGACTCTCTCTGTGTCTTTATAGAGTGGCCGCCAAGAGGAAAGCGCCCGTCTCTCCCTACTTACCTGTGCTCTGTCCTTGGGAACAGCCTGGCGTGACAGCAGCATCTCTCTACTGCCATGCACATTTCCCAGAAGATGGAATCTGACTGTGTGCTCGGGCCACCCGTGCTCTTGCTCCCATGAGCTATGGCAGGCTGAGAACTGGCTGGTATTGACGTGGTTGCCCCATGAGTTGGTACAGGTGTGGGACAGAGAATGGTCTTATGACTCCTGAATCCCAGCTGGCAATTAATCATTTAAGACAAATCTGATGAATCTGAGTCCAGTTAGGGAGATAAAGTAACTAACTCAGTGGTTCTCAACCTTGGCTGCACATTAGAATCACCTGGGAATCTTTTTAAAATCCTGATCTCTGGGCCTCATCCTCCGGGAATTCTGTTTCTTTGTTATGGGGTGAGGCCACAACATCAGTAACAAAGAAACAGAATTTCCGGAGGATGAGGCACAGAAATCAGGATTTTAAAAAGATTCCCAGGTGATTCTAATGTGCAGCCAAGGTTGAGAACCACTGAACTAACTGGAAGTCAGGAGACTAAGAATTTGATATTATGTTAGTAGAAAAACTTCCTTGTGCCACAATCATAAAATCAGGGAAACTCTGTTCCGGTAGTTCTGAGCGTGAAGTGGGAGGTCAGGAATTGAAGGTTTTCCTCGCCATCACTAACTCTTACTATAAGTGAGTTCCTTTGGGGATAATGAGACATGGAAGTTGGTGGCTTTCTCAAGGTCTTAATATGTATCCGTAGAACCACCTGAAATCTCTCGTTCACATACTTTACAAATATTTACAGACTTCCCAATGGGACTATGTTGATCCGTAGGGCAGGGACACAAATATGCACTCTACTTTGAAGAGTTTGTCGGGTTAAAGACACAGATATGTGAGTGATATGATACATGACATACTGAGGAATATCAGTCAGGGTTTTCTAGTTGCCAGGAACAGAAATGAACTTTGGGTAATTTAAATAAGAAAATAAAAGGAATTAATTGAAAGGATACGGGGCAACTCACAGAATCAAAGGATGACCTGCAGCACCAGACTTTGGACTGGTCAGACAAGCACGTAGCCCCAGGGACCCAGCAAGCTGGAGAAAATGGACCATTTCTTCAGGGTTCTAGTATCAGGAACAAAGTCACTCCAGTCGTTTTTCATCTTGGATCACCTAGCGGCAACTTCATGCCCTGGAAGAGAATCTCTCTGAGTCATGGGAGCATTCCTGGGCTTTGTCAGGGCCTCTTGGCTGATGGTAAAGCAAGGCTATACCCACAGGAAAAGGGGTAGCTCTCCACAAAACCTAGATTCTGTAACCAGAGTTAGGGGGAAGATATGCTGGGTGGGAGTGGTCAGGACTGACGACTGGCCCAGTAGTCATTCTTCTCCTTTTCCTTCTGAGTCGAATTTTTTTTTACTGGACTATGGCCGTCTAAAAAAAGACTACATTTCCCAGCATTCCTTGCAGGTAGACATGGTCTGCAACTAAATTGTGGCCAATGTAACTGAAGTGAAGGTGTCATGTGGCAGTTCCCAGAAATGTTCTTTAAAAGAGAAATTCTTTGCCACCTCCTCCGCACAATGCCAACTCCAACCTGTGGCATTGAATGTGACCTAATGGTTGAAGTTCCAGCCACCATCTGGTACCAATAGCCTGAAAGTCATACCCTAGGAATAACTGAAGGGAAAGCTGGAGTAGCCGGGGTTCTAGAAGATCATAAAATTGTCCATGCAACCCTGGACATTGTGTGGGGAATAAATGCATTTCTATTCTGTTTAAGCCTCGTGAAAGCCCTGATTTCTTGGGGACTCTGTCACTTGCAGCTGAACGAAATTGTAAGTGATACAACAGGCAAAAACCACAGGTACCTACAATAAGAGGTCATTGCAATTTGCCAGGGGGGATCACAGAGAAGGATGTGACAAAATCTACCTGGGAAAGTCAGGGAAGGCTTGACAGAGCAGGTGACATCTGAGCCAGGTATTATAAGGAGGTGGACACTTCAGGTGAGAGGACAGGATGGGCTCTTCCCTCCCTCCCTGAGCCCTGCCTGAGCGATTTTCCCTCCTGTCTCGGTGATGTGCCCTCATAGTTTCCACGATTGAATACCACACTCGTCATCCGGAGAAATGAGGAACTTTACTGAAAATGGAGGGCGGTTGTTGTGTCTCTGTGATGTATCTCAGCTCTGGGAAGAAGCCAACTTCTGATGGCACTCTCACAAGTCTGAGAGAACAAGAGGTGTTCCCATGGCACCGTGCACATGCATGTGTTTATAGATGCATTCCCAAGAGTGTGTGTGCGTGCGTGCGTGCGTGTGTGTGTGTGTGTGTGTGTGTGTGTATGACATTCTAGATGTGTATCTTCAGGCTCACCTTTTTTGGCCAAAAATCAGATTGATATTTTTGCTGTAGGTTGGTTCAATTTCTTCTCAGTGAGAAGGAGACACTCTACTCAGTCCCTCTTTGGCAGTTTCTGACAGGGGGCTGATTAGGACTAGTCCCATTGGCTAGCAGCTTAGTTCTCGCAGCCTCAGGACCCACCCAGCTGCTCATCAGGGGCCATAGCTGGCGAGAAGAAGCTGGGTGAAGCAGTGGGCTCGGAGGATCAGCTCTGTGCTTGACACTGCCTGGGTCCCCAGCAGCCTCCTCCAGGGCTGGAAGAGGCAGGACCTAGTCTGAGAACCTTCCCCTGAGCATGGAGGCCAGGCCACTAGCAGATTCCCACAAACAGATATGGAGCTCTGAGTGCACCCTGGCTTCTCCTTGAATGAAAGGAATGGCTGAGAATAGCTCTGCCTGTGGGAGGCCTCCTTCCATTCGGTGGAGACGGGGAGGGACAGAAGGTTCCTGCTGTAAGAAGAGCCCGCAGATAGCTGCATGGAGACTCTGACAGCAGGCCCGGCAAGGGGTGGGCTCCAGGAGAGGAGGCAGTCAGGAACAGAGCCCGCGTCATCTTTCTCCCTCCCCAGGCACCCCAAGGACCCGTTTTGTGAATTCAACCTAATTCAACCAACGTGAGATGATTTTGTGTCTTGGACTATAATCAGGCCAGGGTCACATCCCCCATCCCCCCACCTCCCCAGAGACCACCAGACACACATGGAACTCAACCAAGCTGGGTTAGCGACTTGTTGCAACGGGAGAATGCCCGCCACAGCGAACCTGGAGGCATCGGGTAGAGGTGTCAGAAAGGACTTAGAGGATTTGGACTGAGAAGGTGTTAGGAGATCTGGGTCAGGGTCAAGCAAGGAGAGCTTGGCTCTGGGCTGGACGCTGTCAGGAAGCGAAGGTAATTCTATGATGTGGCGTCTTAATTCCTTTCGAAGGTGAGAGGAACAGAGAGAGGCTGAGGCAGGTTGATACAGAAGGAGCATTCGTTCACAGGTGCCAGGATTGGGGGCTTTTTGTGGTTTGGAGAATGTTCATGTTTATTCCATGTTCAAACATGCTTATGAGGAGTTTCATTTCTGTTTGGATATCACGGTTGTCCATCCTGTGGATTCATTTCTGTGCCACAGGAGAGCACCAAGGCTGACAGCTTCCTTATGGTGGCGGCAGTTTCATCTCTGGACCCCCAATCTTGGAATGGGGACTGACTGATGGCGGCAATATCCTCAGCTCACAAACTCGGCTGTGCAAACAAAAGAAATGGAATTTTCCTGTAATTGAACCCAATTTCTCTCTCCAGCCTTCCACTCAGCTGGGTGGTGGGAACTTCTCAGTGAGTTTCTTCCAGGCTTTCTCCCTGGTGACATGTCAGTTCAGGAGGGCTGCTGCAGAGGTGGGTGGGGCTGACAAATTGAAATGAAAATTTTAGGTAACATCATTGGCAGGGGTGTGAGAGAGAGAGGGTGGACAGCTAGAGTAAAGGTGCGGTCAGGTTCTTGTCTCAGTGGAGCAAAGGGATGTATTTATAGATTAATGCTAGGAGTTGTCAAAACAAAACAAAAAACCTTAAGTGTGTTTGCTAATAATCTAAAGCTATAGAAGCTAAAAATAGAATGTATAACCTCTGATCCAATAGAGGAGAAATATCTGCAATAACAACAAAAAACTTGGCTAAGCCAATAGAAAACTGGGAAAGAAGAATATAAAAACATACAAACAAACAAAAACGCCTGGGAAGCAGAAAACAAAATAAGACAGCAGGAATAAGTGTAAACACATCATCAATTACAATAAATGCAAGCATATTAGATTTACCAATAAAAGAGTTCCTTAAATCTAGTTTTAAAAACGCCAGCTGCATGCTATTAAAAGGCAAAACAGGGAAAACTAAATTATACCAAATTATTACAAATGAAGAGATAAAACAAGAATAGGTCTGCAAAAGAAATTACTATCGATAAAAATTGAACTCAAGGTGAAAGGTATTGAAAGTATCCATGACTGGCATTTCATTGTATGGTTCCAACAACATTAGCCCAGAAATATATAAAGTGAGCCCTGGCCGGTGTGGCTCAGTTGGTTGGGCGTCGTCCCGTGCGCCGAAAGATCACCAGTTCAATTCCCAGTTAAGGCACATACCCAGATTGTGGGTTCGATCCTCCAAGGGGATGGGTACAGGAGGCAACCAATTGATGTTTCTCTCTGACATCAGTGTTTCTCTTTCTCCCTCCCTCTCTCTTCCTATCTCTCTAAAATCAATAAAAACATTAAAAAAAAGAGAAATATCTAAAGTGAAAACTCAAATTACAGGGGAAAACCGAAAAGTCAACAAGCACAGTGGGTGAACTTAACACATCTTTCTCAGAAGCTGGTCCACTGAAAATAACACATGATCATGTCTGTATACAAATGTAAATTTGAACCCCACAACGAGAGAATACATGTGAAAAAGAGGGCTATGCATTCAACCACAAAAAAAGTCTCCATAAATTCCAAAGAATCTTTATGTTCAATAGGTTCTGTTGCAAGTTTATAGCATATTTCAGCATGCAATAAAAGTAGTAATCAACAAGAAAGAGATGGTTTATGTATATGTTTGGAAACTAAAAGCACACTTCTAAATTATCCATGGGTTAAAAAAGAAAGCTACAAGTATTATGAATTGAAAATAGGGAAAGTGCTACATATTCAAGCTTGTCTGATGTAGTTTAACTGGTTCCTACAGGGGTGATTTATAGTCTTGAATGCATTTATTTGGAAATCAGAACAGCTGAACATAACCTACAACCCAAACAATCATCTCAAGAGCCTAGGAGAAGAATAAGAGAAACTACAAGAAAAATAAAGGCAACGGTAAAACTGAATAAACAATAAAGCAAATAATAGAACATCCTCAGACATAAACACATCAACAAAGCTCAACATGAGTTGCTTGGAAAGGCCAACATGCTAACAAACCTCATAAGGTGGATGGATGCAAAAAGAGAGAGAATGTACAAAGGAACAATATTCCGAATGAATAGAGAAAATGTCCACAAATAGACTAGAGATTTTTTTTTTTAACCAAAGAAGAATACCATGAACGACCATGTCTCCATCTGTGCGAAATTCTGGAGAGTGCTTCTTCGAGTTGTTTACACCCCCACAGCACAGGGCACAGAGCCTGCAACAGCCCAGGCTCTCAGCAGAGATTTCTTGACTTGCAGAGTGGAAATAAAATGCTGGAGAAGAACATTTTATGGTGGTAAGCCTCATTTTACTCCATTTTGAGAAATATAATTCAACCAAGTGGTATTTGTTTGGAGCCAGGGGAGTTTGATAGGAGAAGATATGGTCAGAAATCAGAGAGAAGCAGAAGATGGTCAGATGAAGACGGTAGAAGAGGGAATCCATTGATGAGAAGACATCATTCCCCGAGGCGAAGGGCCTGTGTAGGGACTGTTGGTCACTTACTAGCTGTGTAACTTAGAGCACGTCCCTTAGCCAATCTGCGCCCACATTTCCCCGTCTTCAAGCTGAGGACAATCGTAGTGCTGCCTCGTGGAGCTGCGGAGGTGAAATAAGGTGATGGATGGGCGCTCCTGGTCCAGGGCCTGGCAGAGCCAGTGCTCAATCAACGCCCATGGGTGGTGAGGACGGTGACACTTACTTGTTTCAGCAGTAGAGCAGGACGGATGTGTGGGATGGAACAGGAAGGTCTGAAGACAAAAAGGAAAGGAAAGTCAGATTGGGGAGAGTCATAAATGTCACCTCAGAGGCGGGACTTCATTCCAGACATGCCGAGGAGACATGAAAGGCTTTGAGTTGGGACTTGTTGAACAAATGAGGCAAGTCTGGTGAAAGGGAGGTGTGTGTGAGGATCAGCCATGGTGGGGGAAAGATCCCTAGGGAAGAAAACATTCGTAGATCCTGATCGCCCAATATGTCATGGGTCTGGGCCTTACCACCAACTCTATCTCTCCTTTTTTTTAAAATCTCACCCCAGGATTTGAGAGAGAGAGAGAGAGAGAGATAGAGAGAGAGAGAGAGAAACATGTGAGAGAAACATGTATCAGTTGCATCCTGTATGTACTCCAATGGGGATCAAACCCACAATCTAGGTATGTACCCTGACTGAGAATCGAATCCAAAACCTTTTGGTGTACAGGACGATGCTCCAACCAACTGAGCCATCTAGCCAGCAGTCCCCCTTTCGATATTCTATTTTTTAAATATATTTTATTGTTTTTTTTTGTTTTTTTTATAGAGAGGAAGGGAGAGGGATAGAGAGTTAGGAACATCGATGAGAGAGAAACATCGATCAGTTGCCTCCTGCACTCTCCCCACTGGGGATGTGCCCGCAACCAAGGTACATGCCCTTGACCGGAATTGAACCTGGGACCCTTGAGTCCGCAGGCCGATGCTCTATCCACTGAGCCAAACCAGTTAGGGCCCTTTCGATATTTTAATCAACTTTCCTTGCTGTGTGGCATCAGAGCTGTGTGTGTGTATGTGTGTGTGTGTGTGTGTGTGTGCACGTGTACATGGATGTGTGTCTAAATCCTGGAAGCCATTAATAGCAGATAAGTAGCTTTTCACACACTCGCTCCATGGCCATGTGTATGGGCATCCGTGTAGCGTGTAAAGGAGGGCACAGTGGAAGAGTATGTATCTGACGCGGCTGAATGGAGAAGAACTCCTCCTGCTTAGATGGAAGGCGGGAAGGGAGCGTCTCTGGCATTCTCCAGCCAGGCGCATTGTGGGGTTGGCTGGCCTTGCTGCCCAGAAAAGCGTCAAAGGATGCAGCTGTGCGTTTAATTTCCCCGTCACTCTGCCTCCGGAAGGCGCCGGGCCCCTCCGAGGACGCAGAGAAGGCCAGTCCTGATGAGTCTTAATGAAATGTGCTACAGGAAGTCAATATCCAGTCGAGGGAGACCTGCCTGCTTCCTCTGTTAAAATAACTGCGTTTTTTCAGAAAGCCAATTCTTAGAAAAAAGGAGGGCCTGGTGGATGAGTCAGTGCTGCTGAGTCAACTAAACCACACCTTTAGTTTATATTCGGGCCTATGTGGCCCCCACAGGTGCACATGCAGCCTCTCCCACGCGCTTACGGCCTTCGTTTTCTACCGGAGCTTGGTGAGGAAGGGGCTGAACTAACTGAGCAAACATTTATGAAGAACTTGCTACAGTTCAGCTCCCAGGCGGGGCATGAGTAATCCATTGATGTGTAAGATGGAATCTTAGCCTGCCAGGGTCTGGGGGCGGGGGGAGGGAGACGGTGGGTAGACCAGATGCTGGGAGAGTGGGATGAGTTCTGATTGGGGGATCGCCAAGGGCAGGGGGGACTGGAGATGAAGAACCGCCTCTGCTGAGGAGGAGCAGCGAAGATGCTGAAAGGCAGCATGTGAACAGTGTGGAAGGATGAGCCCAGCTCTCCAGGTGGGTGGGTGCAGGAGACTACGACAGGCGGAAGGGGCAGCATCACCCGAGGCCGAGGTTCGAGGGACACTCATGTGACTGGGAAACTTCGGGGAGGCCCACGGGGCTGGGACGGGAAAGTCCCCTTGCTCCTCAGGGAGTCTGCTCAGGAAGCCTGCTCCTGGTTCGGACCTGCGGCCCGAAAAGGCACTGGGACCACCCACTGGGGGCTCTGATGGTGGGCCCTGCTGATGGACAGCATCACTGTCGTGGCCACCGGCGTCACCATCATCACCACCATACTGTCATTAGCATTCTAGGAGGCGCCGCTTTCTCCTTTCCCACATTTCTTCAGGCCTCCTGGAAGTGTGGGCGTGTGGTTTCTGCCCTCGCCTCCTCCCCAGGGAGATGCAGCTTCTTATCTGGCTGGGAGGTTAGCGCAGAGCTAGGAAGCTGGACCACCCTGCGCTCTCCTCCCTGTGGAGCCTGACCACAGTTGCAGTCTCTCTTCCTCTCCTCTAATGGGACAAGCTCACCCAGGAAGCCATGGGTGGATACATTTACCTTAGGTAGAAAGCCCAGTTTTGTTTGCAATTTTCAAGCATTATTCTCCAACCAAGTCTCACCAGGTCAAAAGAAAGGACTTTTTGTTACCTGTTCCCTCAATATAGTTTTCAGTGGCTTCACGAAGTGACTACTAATACTTGGGGGTCTATGACCATCGCCTGTATCGCTCCTGTGTCTAAGGCCAGTGGCAGCAGGCAAGGTGGCTCTGCTGATCTTGGCGGGGCTCACACACAAGTCTGGCAGCAGGTGGGCTCTTGGCCAGTCTAGAATGGCCTTGGCTTTCCTTCCCGTGTCCTCTGTGGGCCCAGGCACGTTCTCACAGTCACGGCAGAGGAGCACAAGAGAAGGCAGCAGCATGCAGGTCTGCAGAGACCTGGGCGTGGAACAGGCACATCATTTGTGCTGCATTCAGTTGAACACAGCACAGGGCCGATCCAGACTCAGTGTGTCAGAAAAGACCCACCTCTTTATGAAGAGGAAGTGCAATGGGTGAGAAATTGGGAGGATGGACATGGTTGGTGTCACTGTCGCCGCCCTCATGGACTCCGGCATCATCGTCACCACCTCTCACCCTCTTCTCCATCTCAGACCCTCTGTCCATGTAGTGTCCCCGACACTCTCTCCTCCATCTCACACCCGCTGTCTGATAGGGGCAGGAATAGAATGGTGGGGAACCAGCTAGTATTGTAAGAAATATGAATCATGCCCTGTTAACCGTGATTGTTCTATTCTGATTAAAGAAGGAACATTCTAACCTGGCTGGCAGCTGCACTCAGGACCTGGGAGCTCACCTGGAAGTGCAGCCCGCCCTCCCCATTGGGAGCTGCCAATTATCATGGAAAGATAACTTTGCTGCAGAAACCAGAGCCGCCAGCCCTTTGAAGGCCCCAGCCCTTTTGCATACCTGCAGGCCTTTGCAAATCTCCAACCTGCTTACTTGTTAACTACCCACTTGGCATACCCTTTGGCTATTTCCCCATGTAATCTTGGTCCTTCTACCCAATATAAGCAGCCAGCTTATGGTGGGGTGCAGAGCAGATTTTTGTGGGTGACCCGCTGCTCTCCCATGCTGCCGGCAGGATTGGAATAAACGCTCACATATGATTCAACCCTGTCTCTGCTGAATTGGCTCAAGTGGTGACAGGCAGCCTGGATCCATTGTTTGTCAGATTGCATTTCCATGTCATGTCCGTCTCACACGGCGCCTCGTTCTCATGGTGGATGTGGACACGTCTCACCAACTCTAAACCCAGAAGACAACGTCAGGGAGGAAGCATGTCCTTGAGAGAGGCAGGAAAGGCGTCACTTTCATTTTGCACAGGAGGAGGCTGGAATCCCAGAGGTCAGCTCATCTGGCCAAGGGCACACAAGCTGGGCTGTAGGAAGACCAGCCCCTTTGCCCACCGCACTGTTGGCCGACAGATGTGGGCCTCCACCCGCAGCAGCCAAAGGCTGGCTTGTGCCTGGCCTTCTCCCCATCCTCAGAACCGAGGCTTCCTAACGCAGAGCCTCTTCCAGGACCGGCTGCCTCACCCCAGAGCTCAATTAAAATGAAGATGAAGTGCTCTTCACGACGGGTCATGCTCCGTGGCAGTCACTGTGCCAAGGACCCCGACGGGGCCTCTGATGTTGCGAATTCCTCTCCAGCTTCGGCTCTGGCAGCAGCTTCCTCCGGGAGCCTCATTATAATTCCTCTGGTAATTAAAACAACAGATGTTATAATTAAAAGGCTCCTCATTAAATCACAAATAACTGAAGCTTGAGGTGGGTTCTCACTGAACAGTGTCACCGAGTCACCTTTGGAGGAATAAAAGCTTGGGAAAGGGACGGTCTCAGCCCGGCTTGGAGCTGCAGAGGCTGGCAGGCCGGGTGTTGCGAGGTGCTGACAGATGCATCAGGAAAGCCCACCGAGGGGCTGAGGGGCCGAGGGCCCAGGGAAGGAACATGTGATGGGAGAATGGAGGGGCCCCGGAAGGGCTGGGGTGGAGGCTCTTCCTCTGGGGGAGGGGTGCCTTCTCTTGCTCCTTCTTTTGCACTCAGGGACCAGGTCCGTAGGGAGCAACCAAGACAACCGAGTCGCTGAGAACTGGGATGGGGGAAGCGTCTGACGAGGGCTCAGGACACTTGGTTCTCATCCTAGCCGGGCTGCTCACCACCCCTCTGAGCCACGGCACTCGCGCCCCTGGGAATGCGCTGGGTGACCCCCCACCCTGAGCCGCTAGAACCTGGGAAGTTTGTGAGTCCTCGAGCTCAGGGCCTGGGATGGAGGCATTTGGAGCGTGAACTGCCTGGGCTGCTACAGTGTGGTGTTTTTAAAAATATATATTTTTATTGATTTCAGAGAGGAAGGGAGAGGGAGTGAGAGATAGAAACATCAGTGATGAGAGAGAATCATTCATCAGCTGCCTCCTGCACACCTCCCATTGGGGATGGAGTCTGCAACCCAGGCATATGCTCTGACCAGGAATTGAACCATGACCTCCTGGTTCATAGGTCAACACTCAACCACTGAGCCACACAAGCTGGGCTACATGTGTGTCCCACCCCGGCCATGCCCTGAGCTGGAAGGAGCTCTCAACAGCTCAGGGCAGTGATAACGTTTTGTGGAAGGAGTCTGACCTGGGCCCTGCCTGGTGGTGGAGGAGGGGTGAGGCTCTGCTGACCAGGCGAACTTAGCCTCTAGCCTGCCCTTCTCCCAGCTTCGGTCCCGAGGTGACTGTCCTCCTGTCTCCTCAACTGTAAACTGGGGGCAGGGATGCCCTTGCACAGCTGCCTTGAGCATTAAATGATAAAATAGTAAAAAAAAAAAATGTTCCTGCAGTGCTTACTGTGTGCCAGGAACTTTCTAGAACTTTGCCATGTCAGTTCATTTAAGCCTCACAACAGGCCTACGGCAGGGCAGGTGGGAGAGTGACTAGACCAGCTCGGTAGGAACCTGAGTTTGTTTTTTTTTTTTTTTGGGGGGGGGGGGGGGTTGGTCAGGTTATTGGAGGCCAGGCCATGAGGGGACCATGCAGAATACTTCAGGAATGACTGTGTGGTGCAGCAGAAGGTGCCCTAGGCCTTGCCATCTTGAGCCTTTTTAGCCATCACTGTAGCCCACCTGAGGGCAGCCAGGCCCACATGCCCCGGAGGGCAGGTGCAAAGGGATCCATGCTCCTCCTCCAGCCAGGCCATGGTGCCCATCCCACTAGCTCAGGGCAGCACCGGGTCAGGTGGCGGTGTGGGGGTGGACAGAAGGAAACCAAGGCCACAACCTCAAACATCAGAGCAGGAGAGGGAGAGAGGGGAAATACATTACGGCATCATGTTCTGCTTGCTCACCATTACATCCCAGTCTACAAGAACGCCGCAAACACTCAATAAATATTCAATGGATGGATGGATGGATGGATGAACAGGCAGACAGAGTAATGGGTGGGTCCTATAGTTACCATTTATTGAGTACCTACTGTGTGCTGGATACTACATATTCTCTTATCTCTTTCTTGCAGCAGCCCTACAGCTGTGACTTGTCTAAGTGTATGCTCACAGAGAACAACAGAACTTTGAGATGAGTGTCTCCAGGACTGTGTCTTTCCTGTTATGTCACACAGCTCTCATAGGACCACAGCTAAGATCAGTTTACCAGTCTTTTTAGATAGGTTCTGGTCTTCCCTATGTAACTTCCCCTCCCCCCCACTGCCACCATTGAAAGAGCCAACTGGTATCCCTAGGCCTTGCCTGCTGGGCCCTGTGCTAAGCACCAGGAACATGAAGATGACCGTGACCATGGTCTCTGCCCTAGAAGATACTGGCCACAAAGTAGGGAGTTCTGAACTCAGGGGATGTCCAGAGGCCAGGGATGCCCAAAGGAGGGGCAGGCTGGTAATACTGGCACCTCACCGATACTGGTATTTGAACTGGATTTTAAAGGCAAGGTAGGAGCCAGACAGGTAAAGGAAAGGGGGAAAGTCGCTCCAGGTAGAAGGAACCGCATTTATACAATCAAAGAGGCATGAAGAAAACTTGAAGTGTAGCTTACCTGCTGGCGGCAGCAATGGGGTGGGGTGGTAGGAACATGAGATGAGGCAGAAAGCAAAGGATGAGGCCTAGCTCTGAAGGGCTCTACTAGTCAATGTCAGCCAGGAAGTGAGAAGCATGAGAGTTTAGAGCTGAGGAATGCACTGCTCAGATCTGCAGTCGGAGAGCCCATCAGCATGAGGGGGTAAGGAGGACCAGGGCAGGCAGACTTCAGGCTGTGCACACACCTGGGTGATTCCAGTTATTCTGCCATTAGAGCAGATTGGGGTGAAATGACCCCTGGAGACCATCTCCAAGCTCCCTGGCTTCATAGATGGTGAACTCCAGGCCCAGAGAGCAACTGGCTCAAGGTCACACGGCAAGTTGGTAGCTGGCCAGGACCTGAGCGGCAGCTCGGAGCTGGGCACTCTCTCCCTTTGTCTGCTGTGGCTTCTGGGTGGCGAGCATTTGGTGCCATCATGAATTGTGGAATTTGAGCATGTCCAGGAGGTGTGTGTAAAATGCTCCTCATAATAAATTTCCCCCCTTGAGGACAATGAAGTGTAAAAGGAGCGGGCGAGTGCTTGACAAGGGCTCTGATTAAAGCCAAATACAGACCTTCTTAACAATAAAGGCTGCCGGCGCCGCTGGGAAGAGAATGATGCAAAAGATAAAGGCTCCAGGCCCGGCTGGGAGGAGGGGAGTCCGGGTGACTGTCAGGCTGAGCTGTGGGCCGGGAAGACACCTGGACTGTAAGTCTCCTATCTCCCTCTCTGAAGAGGAAATTCTGCCCATGGCTCCCAGCTGCTCCCCACCCCCGGGCCTACGCCCCACAGGCCTCTGGTTGGGGCCTCCCTGGCCTCCTGTACACAGGACAGGGTGACTCTAGGATATAGATTGTGCTCAAGGAATTGTTTGCTGTATAAGTTTGTAAAGATGTAACTCAATGAATTACATTGCAGTGGTGTGTCTGATTCTTTTTTTTTTCAGACTGGCTTCAACACTGCCATTTAGAAATAAGTAAGTTAAGTAACTTAAACTTATGTAAATACAGAATTGTATAAAAAATTTAGAGCCTGAACCCCAAACTTCCTCCCTTTAAATCTTCCTTTGGTCTGCTCCACCCCCTAAAAGGCTTGGCCTGTGTACCACCTTCTCCCTGAAGCCTTCCGGGTTTGCATCTGTCTGCACATCTACCCCCAGACTGACCCCCATGGCCTCTTCAAGTTCTCCCAAAGGAGGGATTTCAGTTCCTTCCTCAGCTGGATGTGGCCCCTGAAGGGACTCCTGCCCTCCCCACAACAGAGAACAGAGCTGAGAAATAGACTCAGTCTCCCAGCCTAGACTCCCCTGGACTCGGACCTCCCAGGAGATGCAGCTTGGGATATGGGTCAGCTGAGGCTCTGGCTGGCCCCTCCTGTAGGACAGGGAGCTCGGCACCAGGCTCTTTTCTGCACATGCACAGTCTCTCCCCACACTCGCCCAGCTCCTCCCGGCCTCCCTTTTACCGGTGCTTCCATGTGGGTGACTTGTGCTCCAGGCAGAGCGAGAATTCCCCAAGGAGAGGCCCCATGGCATGCCCCCCCCCCTCCTGCTTCTTCGTCCATGGCATGGCCACACGCAGGTGCCACACAGGTGCTCAGGAGAAACCTGGCTCTGATTACTCTGAGCAAGGTTTCTGGGCCCTCTCTTCCACGAGCCTCAGTTTCCCCATCTGTCAAATAAACGACTGGCCCACTTAAGGTTCAAGTTTACCTGAAGAGTCAGTGGATAGGAGGACTGTGCCCCAGACTGGCCTAAAAGTGACATTGGCCAGTGGTTCAGACAGGGTCCCACCCCAGTTCTGTGGAGAGTGCCTCCCTGGAGGGGTGGTGGGGAAGACCGTGCACCGGCAAGCACGTGGCCTGCGCACCAGTGTGGAGGGGCCTTAAGGGGTCCTGGCTCCACCCTGCCTGCCGGGCAGTTTGAGAAGCACAGCTAGTGGGAAGGGCACAGTGTCTGCAGCCTCAGGAAGCCAGAGTGGGGCCCAGACACAGCCACGGACACAATACTGAGCCCGCAGAAGCCATTTCCCTTCCCTGGGCCTCAGTTTCTTCATCTGCAAAGTGGGAGTAATGCCTGCCAGGCCGTTGTGAGCATAGGCAAGTAATTTTTTTCTTTGTCTTTTATTATCATTGTCATCAGTGCCCCAATTATATAAATAAGACATGAATATACTGTTATCAACATTCAAGCACTGATGTGAAAATGCAAGCAGAGCTCGACCAGCTCCCTGTACCCAAGACCAGGCCGCACCCAGAGGTAGGTAACCACTATTATCATTTAATGTTTATTTGTCTACACCTGTTTACATACATGCATTTACATGCAGATATGTAGGCACCTGTGGAATTAAAGAGCTTATTTTGCTTTTATTTTATTTTATTTTTTATTGGTTTTAGAGAGGAAGGGAGAGGGAGAGAGAGATAGAAACATCAATGATGAGAGAGAATCATTGATTGGCTGCTGCCTGCACGCCCCCTACTGGGGATTGAGCCCGCAACCCAAGCATGTGCCCCTGACCGGAATCGAACCCGGGACCCTTCAGTTCGCAGGTCGAAGCTCCATCCACTGAGCCAAACCAGCCAGGGCTGCTTTTATTTTATTTTTTTAAACATGGGATCATACTGGCTGGGCCTTCTGCTCAAGGTCTGACAAGGCTGCAATCACGGTGCCCACCAGGCCGTTCCATGTGGAGGCTCGACTGAGGAGGATTCCAGCTCAGCCCCAGCGAATTCGGGCTATTGGGGGAGCACATTCCTGCGCAGGGTATCACTGAGGCCCAGCTGTCTTCCTGGCCGATGGCTGGAGGTCTCCCCTGGGCCTGGAGGCCACGCCCAGGTCCTGCCATGTGCCCCTGCCCCAGGGGGTTAACAGCAGGCCGTCTGCTTCTTCAACCCCAGCAGGGAAGCCTCCTCCAGTCTCTGAGACAGAGTCCTCCATCACGTGATGTGATCAAGAGACTGACGTCCATCGCCTTTGCCACATGCTGTCAGTTAGACGTGGACCCCAGACCCCATCCACACTCAAGGGGACTCACCGGAGTCACCTCGGCGGGTGACTGCCATAGGGTGGTCACATTCCCCTTCCCAGCCCTGGCATTGGCCCCAGACCCCCCACTGGCTCGTCCTGCCTTTCTCTGCCCCTGGCGCAAATCGTTGTAAACGGTCTCTCTATGAAGCTGCCCTCAAATCGCCCTGTCGGAACACACTCTCTGTTCCTGTGCCTGAACCATCATGAAGACCAGGAGCCAGGACACAGCTTGTGAAGTAAATACATGAAGGGTAAAACTCAAGGGGGGGCGGGGAGATGGTGATGAAGAGGACAAGGGGGTGGATGTGAGTCCTTTCTAAACCCAAGCAGCCCACACATGGGCAGAAAGCCCAACCTTACCAGAATGGAATAAGGGGTAAACCTTCCTACCCACTCCAGTTCCCACGAAGAAAAATTGTCCTTAAACACCTCCCCCTGGGCTGCCCCATCCCCTTCCACCAGAGTGAAGGGACCCATCTGATCAGTTCATTGGGGAGGAGGACCTCGGCGTAACTGAGTCCTCCCGCCCCTTTCTCGGAGCCCTGCCTGTCTGCAGAGAGTGGGTGCTCCCGGCCGCTGCTTCCTGCTCTGAGTTTTCATTGAAGGCCTGGTCGCCCAGCACTGCCTGTGACCATGTTAATTCTAAGGTTCAGAATATGCAAGCCCTTGACTTAGCACATCCAAGCCACATCCTCCAAACCAGCTTCTAAAAAGCACTGTCACTGATAGGTGATTTATCTTCATCTGCAAGACCTCTTTGTGTCTCCCCGTGGACTCAACATGCACCAATAGTTATAGACATTCAAATTAAGTCATGAGGCAGGATGGTAAGAAGCCAGGGAAATTCCTGGGCAAGTGGAATGGGGAAACTGAGGCAAGATAATTAAACAAGGTCAAATAATTTGAGCAACTAAGAGCCAGCTAGTGAATCATAAGACCTTCTCTTCCCTAACCAAGGACACTTGAGAGCAAATGGTTTGCTATATACCTCTCCTCCTTAACCAGAGAATAAACAGTTTAAATCACCCTGGACAGGAAGATAGCGGACAGAGACCCAATAATGCCCCTTGTGCCAGCTAAACCCAAGGACAGATGGAGTCAGGGGAATAAGTAACAAAAACCCGATTAGAGCCAGACAGACACAAGATAAAAGTAAAACGGTAAAGCCGACCAAAAAAATAACCCCAAACTCCCCTACACACTCATTTTGATGAGTAAGCATATTAAAAATGTACCTGGAAAGCTAATAAGTATTCCACTCAAACCCTCCCCTAAGATTCTTGCCTGCAGAAGAAAGATAAAACCCTCAAGACAAAGATCCAGGCGGGCTCGCTCTAGAGCAGCGGTTCTCAACCTGTGGGTCGCAACCTCTTTGAGGGTCGAACGACCCTTTCACAGGGGTCGCCTAAGACCATCGGAAAACACATATATAATTACATATTGTTTTTGTGATTTATCACTATGCTTTAATTATGTTCAATTTGTAACAATGAAAATACATCCTGCATAGCAGATATTTACATGACGATTCATAACAGTAGCAAAGTTATGAAGTAGCAACGAAAATAATTTTATGGTTGGGGGTCACCACAACATGAGGAACTGTATTAAAGGGTTGCGGCACTAGGAAGGTTGAGAACCACTGCTCTAGAGGGTGCCCATGCCCCTTCTCAGGCATGAGCTTCTTACTTCCTCTGAAACACTAAGGGTCCCCAGGAGACTGGCAGCCAGGGGAGCGGCAGGCAGCAGCAGCTTGGCCCCAGGCTTAACCCCAATCCTGTTTCCAAGGTCCCCTTTTTCTCTGACTTTCCAGTGAGCTAGCAGTAGCCCCACCTGCTCACTCCTTTCCTGTTACGTTTCTCAGGAGCCCAAGGCAGAGCCCGCCCCCCCCCCCCCCCCCCCCCGCCCCCTAGGGTCTCTCTCCCTTCTTGCTTCTTCTACCCTAAGTCCTTCCTTTGTTTCACTGTCTTCAGCATGAATAAACATACTCTAAAAATCACCTGGATTCGTGTTGTGAAATCTTCCGAAAGGAATCTGAAATGCAAAGTCAAGAACCCACACAATACGGGACTGTCAGGCACATCTGCTCTGGGCCTGGTCCCTGTCCCCAGCAGTAAGAGTTGCCATTTTCCAGTTAAAATAACAAAGACTCAAAAGTGAAAATACTCAGTGCTGGGGTGCTGCAGTGAGATGGGGAGCTCATCTACTGTTGCAAGGGGTATAAGTTGGCATTATGATTTATCGATAATATTGATATGTGGGGTAATGGCATGATGGTGGGTAAAAGAAAATGTTCTTATCAGTTAGCTATACCTACTGATCAATTCCAGGGTAAAATTCAACCAACTTATGGGTAAAATGCAATAAGGTGAAATGCCATCCAAAAAAGAAGAAATTGGCGGGGGGGGGGGGGGGGGGGAGGGGGGAGTGATAGAGAAGAATAATTTTGATATGTTGATAATTATGGACTCTGGGCGATGGTTAATTATTCTATCTCATGTCCTTTTGCGAAGGTTTAAAAATTCCCATTCAAGAATGGTTCACAAACCTAGGTTACTGGGTAATTTTCTACCAAATGCACCTGCTTGTTGAAGTTGGGATAAAATCAGTACTCAAGACTGGCTGCCTGCAGGGCAAGCTGGCTCTCCTCTCCCTCCAGGAGGCCCCAGTCAGCTCACGAGGGCACAGTGTCCTCACCCGATGATTTCAGAAATAACCGGCTGCTAACGTGGCAGGTAAATCAGGCCCATTGGAGGAAACCGTCTCTTCTCAGCCACATTCTTCAATCTACATTCATCACGAATAGAGCAACCACTGACACTCAAAAGAAAAAGTTGGCAGAACATTTGGAGTATGATGCAGAAATACGAATCAGGAGCCTTAAAATATTCGACAGTCATTTCACTTTTGGGTTTGGATAAGAAAGGAATCTGAAATGCAAACAAAGACTTGCGCCCAAAGATTAAGCCCAGCTTTACAGGTGAGAACGTAGGAGGACACCCTAAAGGCTCATCACCAGGGAAAGGTAGAGCCAGCCGTGGCCGGCCAGCCCATGAGACAGTGGACAGCCACAAGTGATGTGATGCGAAGTGAGAAAAGCCGAAAAGTCTTGGGCCTATGGGCCAACTAGGAAAACTTGGGGAGAAAAGAGTGGGCTGGTCAGTGTGATGCTCTGAGCCCTCCTTCACGGTTTTCCATCTTCCCTGTCTCGTTGTAAACGTGTGTCCGGCCCAGCCACCCCTCGGTTCCACAGGAAGACAGAGCCCCACGGGCCGTCCTCTTTCCAGGATAGTTGATGTAGCCAAAGGGCCTGTGAGTCCCAGAACATAGCGTGAGCTGCAAGATGTTTCTGCGACAGTTTCCTTCCTCAGTCTTCCGACAGGATGCTGACTCCTTGGTGTTGCATGGACGGCAGCAGCTTGGTGGAGGGGAGCGGGGGATGACACTTTCCTGAATGTCTTTCCCTGACCTCTCATCCTGCGGCTTCTCCAAGAACTCCCACGAGGTTTACTTAAAGCAACATTTCTCCGTTCGCTGAGAGGACATTTGAAGGGCACCGTCCCTTGCATAGACATTCCGCTCCTGACCCCCGATGTCCCAGCACAGCAGCTGTTGAACAGATCGGACACCCAGATGAACTCTGGCATCATCCTGTGCGCATATGCAAGGTGGTGGAGCCACCGCTGCTGGGTCTGGCAGTGGGCCCGTGTCACTAGGGAAGTGACCTTGTATTTGTCTGCTTAGAGGAATAACAGGAAGGTGTCTCCGAAGACGGAAAGAGACGGGGCCATTGTAACAGTACCACCTAGGCTGGTGGAAACTGTAAGACTGACACCCACAGAGACCCTGGATGGAGTTGCCAGAGAGATGGAAAGCCCTAACTCTGGTCAACCTACCACTGAGTTCCAGCCCCTTTCCTGGTCCCTGCAGGGGCGGGGCACTGAGCTCAGGGGTCTGGACCGCTAAGGGTGGAGGGACCGAGCTTGGAAGGGCCCAGAGAAGACTGTCCTGAACTGTGGGCTTGTTATAGTGAATCGTTTACACAGAGAAGAACACACCTCCTCCTGTGAGAGAAGGTGGCTTTTGCTTCCCACATGGCCCTAAAGTGGAAGAGGTCGCTCAGAGCAGGGGTTGATAAGAGACTAGAGAGGATCCTAACTCTGAGCAGCGAGGGGGTGAGGCCGAGACGAGAGCGCTGGGGGAGGGTGCAGACTCCCAGCCACCCCAGCAGTAGCTTGGCGGAGGGTGGGGGAGGGGGATGGGCGTGCCAAGCCCTCACACTGAATCCTGACACAGTTCGGGATCTGAGCACAGACTCAGGAGCTCAGTCTGGGGCTGAGATCACTGTCAGCCTATGGCCAGGCCAGGTCTGTGGTCACGGATGGGTGGTGACTTAATCTGAGATCATGGTCAGCGTGTAGTGACCGGTGATGGCCAGCATCAGTGCCCACTCTGCAGCCAGGTCAGGGGCAGCGCCTCCCTCGCTTTAGGAGAACCGACAGGCTTAGTAGGGGAGGCACAGGCTTGGCCGTTGGAGTCCAGCCTGCTCGGCCCTGGCACCATCTCTGGGCATGAGACTAAGGAGAAAGAATTCTGAGAAGCTGAGAGCTCAGAGCTGAACCTCCCATAGTTTAGTGCCCTGGCCTCCTCCTTGCCCCATCTCCCAGTCCAGCCATCTTTTCGTGGCCTTTTCCCTTGACACGCACCCTGTGAGCCTGGGCAGGCTCGCTGTGGTGAAGTCCAGTGCGGAGGGCATCTGGCCCCCACCTTGGGCAGCTCACAATCTGGTTGGGAGGGTTGTGACTTGGGGAAGTAGAACAGTTCCATAGGCTGTGGCCCTGGGAGAGGGAGCTCCAGAAGGCTGGGGCATCAGGGGAGACTTCCTGGAGGTGGTGGTGTTTGCACTGGCTGCTAAGACTCTGGCAGGCAGTGAGGCCAGAATTCAATCCCATCAAGAGACACAGAAAAACCTGGCAAAGCTCCCCAGAGCCTTTTCTGGGTGTTACTTAACTTCAGATACAATATTTTGATAGTTTCCACATAAGATGAATCAGAAACATATGCATTAATTTCTTCTTAAAAATATACACTTGTACTTGGCAAATTGTAGCATGGGATTTTGATGAATGTAAGGCAGCCGAAGACTTGTATGGGATCCAAGACGGGACAGTCTCAGAAGATGGAGCATCTTGCAGTCTGGACCTAGAAGCTGCTTCTCCAATTCGCATATGGCAGGGGCCTGAGATGGGGCACCTGCCCCAGGTGCTCTGCTGGGGACATCCGAGCACCCACACCTCAAGTCCAAAGTCAGATCTCGAAGCATTCCTTCTGCAGAAGACTCTACATAAGCTGGTCCCATCCGGGCTAAGGAAAACTCGGCTCCTCTGAATTTGTTTGTTAATGTTTATTCTAATCAAGCCTTCCATGCCCCTTAGGGGCCCTTACATTCCATATTGAGAAGTGCTGTCTATACTCATTGATCTACATACACTGAGAAGCTTGTCAAGGTCAAGATTTGGTGTTTCTTACCTCCAGACTCAAGATGAATCCAAAATCGCCTTTCACAGCTGGGGCATCACCCCTTACTTTAGTATGAAAAGGTCCACGGAAGATGCTGCCCTCAGATCTTGCTCATCGAATGAGCTCCCTTCCTGATGGGCAGGGTGATGCAAAAGAGAAGGGCCATTTCAGAAGAGCAGTTCTTCATAGCACAAATGGCACTGATGTCTCTAAAGTAGATCCGGGGGTGCAGGGTGGGGGGCTGTCACACTGAATTAGTTGCCAAATTCTGTGTAACAAATTACTCCAAGGTTAATGGCCTAAAAACACAGCAAATGTTTAGAGCTCTCACAGGTTCTATGGGTCAGAGTTTGGGAACAGCTTGGCTGGGTGATTTGGGCTCATCATCCGAAGGCTCGACTGGAGCTGGAAGTCCTATGTCCCAGGTGACTCACTCACATGGCTGGCAGGCTGGTGCGGGCAGTTGGCATGAGGCTTCTGTTGCTCTCCCTGTAGGTCTGGCCACAGTGCTGCATGAGTGTCCTCACAACATGGCAGCTGACTCCCACCAGAGAGAGTGATGGAGAAGAGGAAGGTGGAAGCACTATTTTATGACCTAGGCTTAGAAGTCACACACTATTACTCTGCATGCTCAGTTGATTACACAGGCCAGTTCTGGTACAGCATACATGCACATTGGAAGCCATCGTGGAAGCTGGAGGTTCCAGTTCCAAAGTAACTCACACCATCCAGCTGGACTGCCCAGTTGCCTCTGTTTTCCCTGTCCACGTCCCCAGCAGAGGCTTCTCTGCACATGGCTCGATCCACTGGGATTGGTTTTCCACTCTGGGACCAACCCATGACCTATAACCTGTCGTGTTACAATCATTACACAGCCTTAGTCGTTAAAGGAATGCCCGAGTGCTTGATGTCAGATGTTACTGATGCTCGACTATTGAGGAGAAAAAAGTCAGAGAAGGGCAATGAGCTCACAGGGCCAAGAGAGATGGATTAGGAGCCAGGAGACCCGAGTCCTCGGTCAGAAAACCTGTAAGCATTGATGTGAGTCAGAGAGGAAAGGGCACTCTCAGCGGCCGCCTAGCAGGTGGATATGTGGGCAGGTTAGGAGTTAGGTAACTGGTCACCTCCTCGCTCACTGACAACTTCTCTGAGCTCTGTCTCCTCATATGGAAAGATTGTTGGGGGGTAAGTGCCCAGCAAGCACTTACTCCAGTGTCTGGAGCAGTGTGAGTGATGGGAGCGTCATTGCGACTATGCTAACCCACCACCCAGCCCTCCTCTGGGTCAGACCTTGTGTCGCGTGTATTTCAGAGATTAGCTTGGTACCTCACCAATGGACCCCTTGGGGTCCAATTTCTATTCTTGCCATCATTGGCCATGACAGTCACTGCCACAGGAAGGGATCGGATTTACATCTTCGAGAGTGTGGGTTGGATTTGGTGAGGGATGGGGAAGGATGCAATCTGGTCTGATTGCTTCTGTTTTCTTGGTGAATTACAAAGCAAGGTCTTCCCTGGTCTGTGTGACTCAATTGGTTGAGCATCATCCCATGCACCAAATGGTCACTGGTTCAACTCCCAGTCAGGGCACAGGCCTGGATATCAGGCTCAATACCTAATAGGGGGCATGCAGGAGGCAGCTGATGTCTCTCTCTCTCTCTCTCTCTCTCTCTCTCTCTCTCTCCCTCTCCCTCTCCCCCTTCCTCTCTCTCTAAAATCAATAAAACATATTTTTTTTAAAAAAAGAAAAAAGAAAGCAAGATCATCGGCTGGGAAAGAGAAAAAGCCATCCCCTGGTCCTGGCCCTCTGTTCCAGGCTAAGATCAGGGACAGAGAGAGCTCCTGTGTCTGGGTGACCTTTTTGTAACAGCCTCTGTGATAAAGGCCAGGCTGACAGCTTCATAGAGACCACGCTGGACAGGTCCTTGCACATCCCACCGTTGGTCCTGGACCTGTGAAGTGCTTAGCATCATGCCTGGGGCATGGTAAGCGCTTTTGGAGGATGAGCTATGGCTGCTGTTGCTCTTGCCATTGCTCTTACTGCTCCCCTGAGCAACCTTAGCCGGATGAGGGGGAATCGTGGCCACACTGGGCAGCAGTGCCCAGCAATCTGGAGCAATCGCCGTGGGGCTGCCCTGGAGGTTGCTGCCCTGCTGCGGCTTGGAAGGCCTGGTCACAGTCCCTCCCTCGGGCTGAGAGGGCAAGGAGGGCTGTGAAGCCACCTATACAAGCCAGGGTTTATGGATGTGGAAACGGAGACCGAACCAAAGGAAAGGACTTGTCCCACATACCACTAAGAGTCTGGCAGAGCTGGTCCTGACTCCCCCGGTCTGGGGCTCTTCCTACCACTCTGCGTGGCCTTCTCTTTTGCATGTATATCTGGGTTGTCTTTGCAGAGCCCCTGGCACTTAGCTTCTCCTTTGATGGATATCTCAGCTATGGGCATTTCAGTCTGGGCCACAGCAGCCTCCATAGAAGTTTAGGTAATTCACTCCTTCCACAGACAGATACAAGGACAATCCAAGAGCTGGGCTTTGTGTTAAGTGTGGAGTCTTCCAGAACGAGTGAGGCGCAGCCAGCCCCTACTGGACAAGGGTTCATAGGGCAGGCATGTAAAAGGTTAACAAACAAGTAAATACCCAGAAATGAGGGCAGCGACAGAAGCACGTATGAGGTGTGGCAGGAGTCCAGGGTGAGGGTGGACACTCTGTCTAGACAGAGTCCGGGAAGGCTTGCCCAGGAGGTGACACCTGAGTCTTCAAAGAGAAATAGACCAACCCTGTTAGATCTTTGGCCTGGCCTTGGACAAGTTACCTAAAGCCACAGTGCCTAGGTTTCCCTGGCTACAAAACAGGGACAGCATATCCTTACAGTGCTATTACAAGGATTAAAAACCCACATAAAGCCAAAACCGGTTTGGCTCAGTGGATAGAGCGTCGGCCTGCGGACTGAGGGGTCCCGGGTTCGATTCCAGTCGAGGGCATGTACCTGGGTTGCGGGCGCATCCCCAGTGGGGGATGTGCAGGAGGCAGCTGATCGATGTTTCTCTCTCATCGATGTTTCTAGCTCTCCATCTCTCTCCCTTCCTCTCTGTAAAAAATCAATAAAATATATTTAAAAACGCACATAAAGTCCTCAGCCAGGGGCTGGCGGGTAGTAAACACTCAACAATCTGTGGTTGTTGATGTTATGGTTATTGCTATGGAGACCCTTGAATGTCAACTACTATGGGATCATTTCATAGGCCAAGGGGAGCTATTGGAAGCACTGGGGCAGGAGCGGCAGGCATATTCGAAGAGCCTAGGAGCCCTGTGGGCCTGAACTACTAAGCCAGGACCGACGGAGGAAGGATCCATCTCAGGAAGAGCTGACCAGAGAGAGAACAGGGTCTCTTGCTAGATAGTGAGCTCCCCATCACTGAGGGTGTGTAAGTAGACGATTTGTAGTCACTTGGTAGAGACATGAAATGTGTCTGAATGTGTGAGAGGGTCCGTTTTCTTCCCTGAATCTGGGCCGTGTGGCCTCCCCATTCCTGAGGATCTACTGTTCCAACCGCACACGATAGCCAAGCTCCTGCCAGCCTCCCGGGAGGGTGTGGAGGAAGTAGGGCACTAGAAACTGTCCCTGGGTAGGCCACCGCTCTAGCTAACCCAGGGGCAGGGATTAATTAAAGCGCAGATTAGCTGTCAGTCACGGGTATCAGCACCAGGGCTTAGAATTGCTTAATAAGAGGGTTTGTTACACTGTTTTGCCTTGCAAAGGCAATATTGATCGGGAATCTCCGGCCTGGAACTAATTGAATATTCACCCCCAAATTGCAGTGGCTGATTACTTATAAGGCCATGTCTCTCATTGTTACTTGGGAAATTGCAGCCGAGGTTGGGGCACAACGAAAGCGAAAGCGAGAGGGAGAAAACAGGAGGGAGACGGGGAAAGGAGGGAGAGGGAGGGAGAGGAAGAATACGAGAAGGAGAAGAAGACAGGAGACCGGAAAGGAACAGAGGCATTTATTTTATTTTATTTTTTTGCTGGAAAAATCAGATAAGACAAGCCTGGTAACACCTTCATCTCGAAACAACTTCTTGTCCCTTGGCGAGGAGCATCCCTGTCCAAATTGATCGGGACGTGTTGGCGCTGCTGCAATTTTAATGAAGGAAGCTTTCAGGATGTTAATCCTGGGAATAAACTAATATGAATTCATTCCTCTCTGTGCTGCATCCCTTCCCATGCAGCCGTAGGTACTATTACAATGTGCTGGTGCTGCTGAGCCGGGATCCTGCCGCTGCTGAGGGAGCGAGGGATCCTGGGGCTGCTGGAGCTCAGACAGGAGGAAGTGGGCCTCGGGGGCCTCCGGGCTCTGCTGTCTCGGCTCTCAAGGTGCGGCCATAGGCGAGACCCTGAGTGTCTGGGAGGCCAGCTCCCTCTGTCACGTGCTGCCTGTGTGTCTCTCTGACTGCAAGCTGATGGCCTGCTCTCCTCCTCGCCCCAAAGGCAGACACGGCTGGACACGAACTGCCCACGCACGCACTTCTTTTGTCCATCCCTGGTACATCCACCCTGAGGCCCAGCGCTCACATTGGGGGAGCATTAGGACACACAAGCCAGTGTGCCCCCCACACTGGGACAACACTGCTTTAAGTCTGCAAAGAGGCGAGAGCCAAAGCTCCATCCCCCAGGACCAACCTGAGGGCCACTGGCAGAGAAGTGGGGAGCCCATATGCCGAGACAAAGACACACAGTCAAGGGCACAAGAAACAGTGGGGGGTGTTCTGAAGACATGGAGGATCTTGCTGGGATGCAGGTGGACGTGGCTGGGCATGAGGCTGGGGCTGGACCACGAAGACCCTCATAGTTTAGACTTGGGTCCTAAGCGCCATGGGGCCATCTCGGAGATATTGCCACAGGGAGTGTCTAGGCAGAGCATGAACCTAGAGGTTGGGGAGGGGGTGGGAGGCGAGTGCAGCCAGGGAGACCACAGAGGAGGCAGCTGCAACAACCCAGGGTGAGCTGCTGAGGATCCGAGCCAGGGAAGTGAGCTGGTGGGAGAAGAGGGCTGTGGCCAAAGGAATGAGTGGCCGACGGCTGGGGATGAGAGAGAGGAAGAAGCCCAGGGGGATGCTTCTGAGTGGTGCTGCTGAGATGGGAACCAAGGGCTCAGAAGCACGTGTTCGGAGGAAATGGCAGGTTCGTTCTCGGCCATGCTGAAGCTGAGGCCCTGGGAGGTGGCCAGGCAGCTGCATCAGGGCCCAGGTGCTCAGAGGACAGGCGCAGGTGCCCGGGTGGAGGGCTGGGTTCTGTGGTTGAGGCCACGGGAAGAAGGCATTCGCTGGCCTGGGGGAGCGGGAAGTGTGCAGAAGACCAGCCTGGAAGGAACAGTCACAACCGAAGGCAAAGGAAACCCTCCGTTACTGAGAACCGGCCACCCAGCGTCTAGGAGTGAGACTAGTGAAAGGCAACCCAGGATTTCCACAAATTCTTGGTTTTACAGACAGGAGAGGGACGCCTGAGTTTTAACAGTAATTTGCCTCAGTGTAGACTTTTAAACCCCAATTTATCATGGTCACCAACAGCACTTGGATTAATCTGTTGTTCATTGTCTTTGTCGCGGCTGGGAATCCCAGAAGGATAACGGGGAATTAGTACACACACGAAGAACTGGGTTTCAATTAATGCGAGCCTGCACTAATTTTCCGACACATAACCCAGAAACATTCCCGTTCATTACAATTTTGTCGTTGTTGATCCTCCAGAGGAAACACGCCCCTTGAGTTACTTATATTTTCTGGCGCCCAATTCATCAGGGCCTGATGGAGGGGGAGGGAGCCAGCCCAACTCCTCGCCCCTCCCCAGAGGTCCATGTTTTGCAGAAGAAAGGAATGCATGCAGTTCTGGAATTTTCCAGAAGTTTCTCAAGCGCTTTAAACAATTCTTCAACAGCTTGAAGTTTGGGTTCTGTGTGATTCCCTGTGGGGGAGATGGGAACTGGAGATGGAGGCAGATTCTGGAATTAAAATGGGCTCAGCGCCAACCACACTATCCCAAGGTCTATTTCCTGACTCCTGGGGTGAGGCCCAGGGGAGGGGACCGTATAATGTCTCCTTTTGGAGGTGGGGTCCTGACCACCAGGAGCTTTAATTCCACCCTGGGAGATGCCCTTCACTCCAATATATGGAACAGGACAAGGTACTGAGGGGTGAGAAGGGCTTTCTCGCCCACTCCTCCCAGCACCTGTGGGGGGGTGCTCCAATTTGCAGATGCACCTACACGTGCCCACCTCTGAGCCTTCCCACTAGAGGTTCCACCACCAGGAGCACCTGTTCCCCATCTGCCTGTCCAACTCTCCCTCATTTGCCAGAGGGAGCTCTCTCTCATCTGTGTTCCAGAGCGAGTTTGCTGTTCCACCTCAGTCCACGGGTGCAATTCCCCCGAGGAGCCCAGCAGATATGCTCTGGGTCCTGGTCCTACTCATCGGGGCCTGCGAGGGGCAGAGGAAGTGTCCCCAGGTGCCCACTGCAGTGTGGGGGAGGCTGCCATTTTCTTTGCTCAAAAACACCTCGGCAAAGATTGCCCCTAAGAGGCCGTGTCTGCCCAGAGGGGCAGCTTTTCCTAATCTGTCCTTTATCCAGTTGACAAAGGTGCCCAGTGCCTGCCTCCCCTGGCTGCCTCAGCTGAGAAAACTTCCTCACACCAGCCCCTGGGTGTGTGTGGGTGAGGGTGACCATCCCCAAGACCAGGGCCTGGGTGTGGGTGAGTGAGGGTGACCGTCTCCAAGACCAGGGCCTGGGTGTGTGTGTGGGTGAGGGTGGCCATCTCCAAGATCCAGGCCTTCCCACCAAGCCCTGATGCAACACTTTTCACCGAGCTCATTGGAATTCCCTGTCCTAACTCGCTCTGTGTGACTGGCAGGAGCAAAGCCCCTCTGAATTGGCTTGGCCTAAACACAGGGAGAATCAGAAAGCCACCCCACATGGCCCGCAGATGCCCGCCCTCCCTGTGTAGCCCCCTCTGTAGTCAGCCAGGGCTTTGGATCCAGCTCCAGTCCAGATGCTGAAGGGCCCCTGCTCATGAATCACAGCTTGTGACTCTCTGCCTTCCTCTGAGGTCCCCTCACCTTCCAGGAGGCTACCGCTTGCCATTTCCACTTGGGGCTGTTGGCTCCTTTGCAGAGGAGCAATCTCTGGTGTTTTCCTTTCAGAGAATGAAGGGGACTGTGTTCTAGACCCACGTCTTAATTTTTAAGAGGGACTGAGTGATGACACAGAGAGGCAATGCCCCTGAAAGTAAAGTTTGACGTTACTCACAGTGCCCTAGGAATGACAGCACAGCACCGTGCCGTGCAGGGCCACGGGGGAGCAGTAGGTCAGAAGGAGAGGAGGGGTGGGGGACCTAGGCCAGAGCCTTCACTGGGATCCCTTCAGGAAAGGCAAGGCAGGGCCAGCTGAACAGTTTGGGACTGGACAGTGTGAATAATCTTGATGGGCTTTGGGCTCTAGGGATGGTCCCTAATTGCCTAGTACTTGGTCCTGGGACAATTTCATGTGGGGGAAATAGAGTTAAATAAAAGATGGTTGAAGGGTGTAGACTCTGGATTGGCTGGTTTGTATAGAAAAGGTGTGCTCCCAGCCAATCCCTTTCCAATCTCTGAGGAGTGGCTGGCCTGGGAGGGGCAGGCTCTCCCTGGGTCTGTTCATCGTTCACGTTTCAGCACTTCAAGAAGACAGGAAAGAAGAGAACAGAGTTAACATGATTGGCCCTGCAATGCATGGATGCCCAATAGACAGGAACAAGGATCTCAGAAAGTACAGTCAGCAGAAGAGGCTGTTGTGGTGAACTATGGCTGTGCTACAGCCCACTCCAGAGTTAGTGGCTTAGAGCAGCAACCATGTTACCTGTGATGTGGGCAAGGTTGGCAGGGACAGCTTACTTCTGTCTGCTCCACATGCAGTTGCCTGGGCTTGAATCAGTGAGACTGTCAGGACCCAGGTGGTTGCCCATTCACGTGTCTGACCACCTGGGCCACCAGGGTAGCCAGGCCTCTTTCCACAGTGGCCCAGGTCTCTGAAGGCCTTGGCCTGGAATCGGCACCGTGTCACTTCTAGTGCATTGGTCAAAGCCAGTCCGGGGGCCAGCCTAAGGGGGCGCAGCTGTCCCCTGGAGAGGAGGCGCGGTGCGGGCAGGCAGGAGCGGGAGGACTGGGTGGCCATCTTCACAAAGCAATGCATCAGAACTATGACCTCGGGTGCAGTGGGGGCAGGACCACACAGGAGAAATGAGTTCTGTTGTATTGGGTGGAGGGCACAGGTCCCGTGGGGCCATGGACTCCAGTACATGAAACCATTTCCACGTTTCCAACACCTCGATAGCCAGCCTGCGGAGCAGCATGGTACAGCAGCAGGGGACATGCAGGCTGTGGGGACACGCAGCCTTAGATTTGAACCCTTTCCTGCCTTTTGCTGGCTGTGTGACCGGGGGCAGAGCCCTCCAGTGACGTCCAGATGTTTACAATAAAACCCAAAGCCCTACAGAGGCCTCCAGGGCCCGATGACCTGGGCCCGCATTTGCCTGGCTCACTCTGTCCATGCAATCGGGTCTCTGCTCAAGGTTCACCCCCTCAAACTGGCCCCGAGCATCCATGGCCCTCAAACATTTCCTTGCATTTGTCTTGTCGCCCTTAGTACCACCTCGCCATATCATTCACCATCGACTAGAAGTGAGGGGGAGGCAGAGCTGGGCTTTGTTTTGCTTACTGTTGTACCCCCATAGCCTTTTAGTGTGACTGGCACATAGTAGGTGCTCCGCATAGGCATGAGGGATTGACTCGTGTGACCAGGGAGACTGGCAGGTCCAAATCTGAAGTGCGGGCCTGCAGGCTGAAGACTGAGAAGAGTGGATGGTGCAGATGAAGTCCCAAAGGCCTGCTCGCCTGCTGGAGAATTCGCTCCTGCTGGGAGAGACTGGTCTTTGTGTCCTGCTCAGGCCTTTCAGCGGACTGGCTGAGGCCCCGCCACAGGAGGGAAGGCAGTCTGCTCTCTCAAGACCACCAGCTTTAACGTGCGTCTCATCCAGAAGCACCCTTTTGGAAACACCCCATGGCCCGGCCGAGCTGACACATTAATGTTTCCATCATAGTATATATGCGTTGAATTAATAAGATGTAACAGAGGCTCAGATTTCTTGCATGTAAAACGGGGTTAGCTACGCCCAGATCTCAACATCCTTGGGAGGAATGAATGAGGCGCTAGGTGGGAAGGCAGCAGGCCAGCATCTGCCTGCAGGGGGCCCTGGGCTGACCACACTCCCACCCGCAGAGAACAAAAGCTTTGAAGACCCCCGTCTTGGGTGTCTGGGTTCCGTTGAACGTCGCTCTATCGAGGACACTTGCCGGCTGCTTAAGCTGTGCCACCCCCAGCGATGACATTCAACAGGCGCCCTCTGTTTGCCTAAAACATTTCAGGGTGTAGCGGCAACACTGCGCGTGGGGGAACGCGCTGTCTGCGTCTGACTCCAGGCGTGCGCAGGGGCTCCGGATCCGTACCCAGACCGTGTGGTAATTAGCATAATTACTAGGAGGGTTAATGAAGCTGGGAACCGTTCATCAAGTGCACATTTTCACAAAACCTGTGTTAGAAGTGGGTGGAGAAGTTTGCCGGCTCGACTTCCTCCTTAATTCAGAATTAGGATTTCAGGGTTGGAACTCAACGTGTGGGAAAAGGCACTCGCTACCCCTCCCCCCGACCCGCCCCAACTCCTGGCCTCCAGGTGGCTGTTAGTGGGACCTCTGCGCTCAGGTGACCTGAGGTTTTTCTCACCATCCTTGTCAGGTCGGCAATCAAGGCTGCCATTCACCTCCTTGATAGTCCATGACTGGACCTCCTGCTCCCTGCTTCACGGCCACCTTGCCCTTGAGGCGCCCACATTTTCCACTACGGTCAGCATCACCTTCTAACTGGCCCCCAGCCTGCCTCTTCCCGGTCACTTTTTTTCCTGGGCCAGGAACGCCAGAGCAGGTGCCTATGTGAAGACGCCCATGAAAGTGATGTGCTTAGGTGTGTTCCCAGGAAAAATCTGCGGAGTGCAGGGATAAGACTGGGAAGGAAAGGGGAAGGGAAGTGAAGGAAAGAAATGGAAAGAAAGGGGAAGAAAAGGGAAGGGGAAGGGAGCGGAGACGGCCAAGTCCTACAGAGGGTAATGGGTTCAGTCTAGCAGCCCACAGTGTCGAGTGAGGGAGCTGGACTATTTATACTCCACCAGCCTCCGTCAAAGGTCAGGCCATGGTTCCCATACCCAGCGCTAAGGTACCCTGGGTGCGTGGGATATCTTAATTTTCGAGGACAGCACAGCTACAACTGGGAGACAGTCAAGATAGTCCACAGCTTCATCATTAGATTGCCCTACATTCCCTTGGATGGTGGCATATCTTTGTGAAGCTGGGTGTTAGGTGGCAGCTGAGACCAGAAGCAAGTTCTGTGTGAAAATCCAGGTGGAGAAGGAAATGAGTCTGCGTCTAAGAACTGAAAAGTTGTACAGGGCCCCAAAGGCACACAGGGCTCACTAGTAAGAAACTGCGGTGACTTATAAATGAAAGAAGAACATCACTTTTTGATTTATTTTTTATATAGCCTATTTTTACACAGCTGCTAATCTATGAGGATATAAATACTCGTTAAGTTGTTTGGACCTCACTACTAATACATGGAGCTGTTTGGTATTTCTTTTGACCTTGGAGTCAGCGCTGTGAGAAAATTACGGAGAGCAAGGACTCCATACATGGAAAGTTCCGGAACCTCTGGGCTAAGGGCTGCCCTGGAGGATGTAAATGCCCAGGTCCCTTCTGGCTCTCAACGCCACAGGCAAAGGGACCGAGGCAGCCGGAAGGCAGCCCTCCAGCAGTGACAGATGTGGCTCTGGGATGAAGGTACTCCAGGAGTCAAGGTGAATGAAGAATGGCAAGGGGTCTGGGTGGATAAGGGCAGATGTGGGTGCTGCTACACGAGTGCTTCTCAATCGGCAATGTGCACACGGATCCCTTTGAATCCGTTAAATGTAGGCTCTGGTTCAGGAGTTCTGGGTGGGGCCTGAGAGTCTGCATCTTAACATGCCCTCTGGTGAGGCCACCACTGCTGGTCTGTGGCTCCCACTTGGAGTAGCCAGTGCTACCCCGTCCCTCTCGGCCATCATGTGTTAGAGTTTCCACACGCACACATTCACTGGTTTCCCTCACAGACTCTCTACTCGAAGATGATGCCGTGGGTTCTTGGGAAAGTCCCAGAACTGGACGGCTCTGAGCTGGGTTCAGACTGAGCCATCCAGCCTCCGCCTGCCTCCAGCCTGGAGGCCAGTGGATGATGGCAAGGCCCCCTCCTTGGAGGCACCCCACTTTCCAGTTGCCCTGTGTTCTTCTAAAACTGAAGACTTGGATATTGAGTCAAGGGGACAGATGAAATCGGAGGGAGACAGAAAGGTAGATGGAGCTCATTCCTGCAAACTTTCTGACATTAGTACCACCATCAGTGAGCTGGCCTCCTGGGACCTGGGAGCTAGCAGCTTGGGAAGGCTCTCGGACACACACAGATAGGGAATCCGAGGCCCAGGGAGGAGCAAGTCAGCATCAAGGCTGAGGCTGGAACTTAGGACCTCAGATCCCGCACGCAGGGCACTGGCTATGACGGTCATGTCTAGTTTAGGGAATCTTGAGCTCTAGAAGTTGAAGGTAAGCTGCTCCAGTTGTTAGTAGTGTTGCCTCTACTAATGTTCCAGATGTTGGAACATTGCGTCAAATACTGTGAGATATGCTGTCCTAAAATATGAACGGTGCACTGCCCCAGATGTTGGGGCACAACTCATATACAGATCTGGGCTGGGTGAACAGTTTTCGTGGCCCCAGGTGAGCAGGAGACGGGGCAGCTGCTGACTCTGACCCTGTCGGAGGACACGGCTTCTCACTCCCTGGCTCCCCACCTGATCAAGTAGAAGTTCCACAGCCCTCGTCTCGCAGGGCAACTGATTTCCCAGCAAGATGCACCAGGCAACCTGAACCCACTTTCCTCCTGAAGGCTACAGAATCTTCCAGACCCCTTCATCCATGCCACCAACACTCTTGAGCCTCCAGCTCAGACTATACACATTCAAAGGGGACAGTAGACTGTGGGTTTTTGACATGAGAAGGATCTGGGTTTGATCCTGGCTTCACCTCTCAACTAGCTATGTATGCAGATTTTATTATTGTTCCCATTTCTTTACTCCTGATAGTAAAACTATGCATCCACTCCCTTTGCTATGAGGCCTTGCACTAGCTCCAAGCAGAAAAGATGAAATATATTTCCCTTTCCCATTGACGTGGGCCTTAGCCATCAGGCTTAGCTTTGCTAACAGGCTGTTACGTATTTGCATGTCTTGGCTTGGAATCTTGCTCTCCTACCATCTGCCGCACGGGGCACGTGTTCTGGGTAACCACTGGTCCCGGGAGAATGAGAGGACTCCTGAAATAGACTGATCCCCAGCTTGGAACGGAGCCCAGCAGAGCCCCAGCTGTCAGGGAGAAGTAAATGCTTGTTGTCAACTACTGAGTGTTCGGATTATTTGTTACATAGCATTATGCCACAAGAGCGGACTAATGGACTATGGGACCTTTGGCTAGTTACTTATGGGAATCTCTGTGGGATGCAGTTTCCTCATCTATAAAAAATGGGCAATAACACTTACCTGGCAGCCCTGGGTGATGGTTTAATGGGCTATGACCAGAGTGAAGCACTGGCATAGTGCCTGCTCCATAGAAGGCCCTCAATAACGGGTGACTTCAAAAAGAGGGAAGGGTCATTCCACCAGGGCTGCATGTGACAGAAGGGGTTTGGGTGCACACTGCTGATGGCTCAGGACCAGACACTTTCAGGATGGATTCAAAATCCGATTCCTCTGACACAGTCCACATTAGGCTCCCACAGGTCTTTGGGTAGATTCCAGACCAGGGATGGGGCAGAGGGGGAGTCTGCAACCTCCTCTCCCAAATTGCAAACCTCAACCTTGTCGTTGAACCTTCGTCCTCTCTTCTTGACCATGAATTAACTCTCTTTTTAGAGTTTCATGGCAACAAAGGCAACTTTCCCAATCTCTAGTCCCTTCACCAAGACAGCGGCTGTGTGCCTCAGTCAAGGGTGCGACGCTGGAGACTGAGTGCTCTCCAGACTCCCGGAGGAGCCTCTGTTCCTGCTGAGTGTCCCTCCAGACCCGGGCCCCTTCCCAGGGGGGCTCTGCTCATGAGGGGCCACCCTATGTTGAGCCCTGCTCCTGGTAAACCCTGTTGTTCTATGGGGGACTCAGTTCAAGAGTCTGCAGAGTGGAGGGGAGGGTGCTCTCACAGGGGTCCAGTGCTCACGGACGCATCCGGGCCCTTGTTATGGTCATTCTCCCAAAGCTTGTGAGCCAAGGGGCTGGAAGTCAGTTTCAACGGGACACTGGATTCTTGGCAGGTCTGGATCTGGCTGACTGCCCGCCTCCCCGGTGCCGCAGGCTGGGCAGGTAGGAGGGTGCTGCTGATAGGAGTTGGATCAGAGGTCAGGAGAGAAGTCGGGGTGATGTCAGGCCTTTGGGGGTGGGTGCTAAATGCATGTGTGAGTGGACAGTGGGGATGGGGGGAGGAGCAGTCAGTGGCACTTGAATCCAGCCATAGTTGTCACAGAGGACATTGTTTTCCCCAAAACAAAAAAACAAAAATATATACAAAAGAAAAGATCCAAAAAGTCACCTAGAAGATCATTACCCAGAAATGACTACTGTTCATATTTTGGTGAACATAATTCCAGGCTGATCCTTCCTTATTCATACACGTGTGTGTGTGTGTGTGTGTGTGTGTAGTACATTGCTGTCTGCAATCCCAACTGTTTTCTCAGGACAGCAGGTTTTGTTGAGTGAAAGGCCATTGTGAGCTGGTCTTGAGCCTCCCAGGGGGTTTGGATACGTGCCAGGGTGGCCTAGATCCGAATTTGGGGGAAGGGGCAGCAAAGGAGTAAATTGCTCTGCTTCATAAAGTGAGAAAAGCTTGGAGCTTCCGGGCCGATCCAGAGCTAGAGAGAGCAATAGAGCTGAAAATAGAAAGAAAAATAAAGGAGCAAAGGCACAACCTGGCAGGAGGCCGGAGCCCTGAGTGGGAGCCGCCAAGGTGCTTTTGAAAAACAGGGACACCTAATTACTGAACTCAGTGGCTTGCTTTGTTGCTGGGAAAAGCCTTCAACAGGCTTCCATAAGCCTTAGCTACACACACAGCTCTCCTGTGAGCGTCCTGGGGGACACAGGAGGAGAGGGTTGAACCCATATCTGAGTCATCACCACGGGGGACCGAAGTAGGGACAGCAAGACAATCCCCACCTTGAGCTAAGTCAGCAGAAGTGGGTAATGGAGAATCCAGAGGTGGTCCTGGGAACAAGGGTCTTTGGGGGATTGACAGAAATATTGGGGTCAGGGGGTCCCCAATTTATGGATGGGGTGCAGCCAACCTTCTCTAGATGTGAAGCTAAAGGTTGGCCCTGGATGTCTGGGATATATATTTATGCTTATAGGTTTTATGTAAAGGATCTTTTTTTTTTTTTGCATTTGCTGTTTTATATCTTTTTTACTCCTTCCTATGTCTTATGTATCATGGCTTGTCAATAAGTATATGTCTAACTCACTCCACTTAATGTCTGGATGCTAAATTATTGGGGCAAAATTAACAGTATAAGTAGCCAAGCCTTTATTCATAGGCATTTAGGTGACTTTCAATATTTACATCTCTCTATATCTTTATTCATCTGTTGCTGTAGCCACTTACAAAAATCATCTCAGGTTAGAATACAAAAATCAAACAAACCAAAAACCCACAAAAATCACGTTGTTGATTTCCCCCCTATTCTACTGAGAATCAGTTGTTTGAAGGCAATACCAGCATGCCCGGTGATCTCCGCTGGTTACAGATGGTGGTGGTGATTTTAGTGAAAATGGCCTGATCCCTTTGGCTGCTGATGGTGCAACAGCCTCTCAGACACGATACCCCCTTAGTCTGTGAGAGTCAGAGAATCCCAGAACCAGTCCTTCCCCTGACTTTGACATTGGAACTGGGCCTGTTTCGACTTCAGCCCACAGTTCACAGTCCCAACCTGTGAGCACTGTTGGGAAGAGGGCAAACTCCACTGAGGAAATGGGTGTTGTGTCTCTGAGAAAAACTTACCAGTTCAGGCAAGAAGATGCCATTTGGCTCCATTGTCTGTCTTGGGGAACATCAGAGGTGGAATGCCCCTTCTGAGAGATTATTGGGCCCCGTGTTTTTATTTTACAGATGGGTAAACTGAGGCCACGATCACACAATTCGCAAGAAAATAATAAGATCTAAAGTGCTTCTTAGTGTTTTGTATACGTTTTAAGTCTAACCTGCAATAACCACCCCGAGAGGTAGACGCCTTTCTATCCCCATTTTTCAGTTGTACAAGCAAGAGCAAGAGGGAGAGAGGAGACTCGAACCCAGGCCGTCCGCACCTGAAGTCACTGTAGGACCACTATCGCCTTTAACAGTGGGGCCAGGGTCTCTGACCCAAGTTCTCTGCTTCGCCCTGTCATTAGGCTGCTCAGGGACAGTGCTGCCCTGTGGAGGGGCTCCAGGCCTCTCTGTTTAAGTGTCTGTCGCAGCCATGCACGGCGGGGACGTTGTAGGTGGCCTGCACAAATGAATAATTCAATAAAAGTGAATAATTTCCATGGCAACCTCACCAGCACGTGACGTGCTCTGCTGCCTCCAAGGACTGGGTTCCTCCTAATAAAGAGACATATTTGTCAGACGCTACAGAGCGAACTGGGCTAACACGTTCTTTTAAGGGAACTGGAATGGAACTGGGTCGCCTGATGGCAGCAGGGCCAGGGTCTAGGAACTTCATTTAAGTGTAGAGTCGGCAGGTGGGGCTTGGAAGGCCAGCGTGCCTGCCTGGGTGTGGCGGGGCGGGGGCGGGGGGGGGGGGGCGGGGGGGGGAAGGACTGCCTTTTCTGCGAGAGAGGGGCATGGAGATCAGGTCTCCAGAACTCCCGAATCTGGGACAAAAATATGCAAAATCCTGTGTTCCTCCACAATTTGCAAAGGACACCCAGGCACTAGGTTGCAGAGCCCTTTTACTATCCCTTCTCGGTGAGAAAAAGGAAACCAAGGCCCAGAAAATGGCCTCTGACAGCTTTGCTTAAGGTGACTTAGCTGGTAAGTGACAAAGCTTGAACCCAGACTCTCTGCTGTGACTGATGCTTTATCAGAAGCTCAGGCTCATGATAGGGAAGCTGAACTCTTGAGGTGGGAGAGCTAACCCGTGCCGTTCACTTTCTCAGTTTTCTTATTTAAACCCACAATTCACATTTATGGGCTGGATTAGTTTGGAGACAATTAGGATCTTGTTGGGGGAGACGGGGTCAGAACTCAGCCAGGTGTAAAGGCACACATTTGGGGCAGAGTGGAAGGATTAGCCTGGGATGAGAGTTGGGTTAAGTCCGGAACAAGATTGGAACTCAAAGACCAAGGCCAGGGTCAAGGCCCCGTTCAGGTTCAGGTTGGACCTGTCCTGAGGAATTAGAATCCTCTCCATGTAGAACTTGCTGGAATCTGTGGATATCCTACTGAGAAGGAGGGAAACCCAGGCTGAAGGGTTGAAAAAGTCACATGGCAGTCCTCAAGGGGGCGCAGGAGTCAGAGAGCAGAAACACACCCTATGCCTGCAAGTCAGAGGGAGGTGGTCATGAGATAAGATAGAGACAGGATGGTAGAATCAACATCATTAAAATGTCCATACTACCCAAAGCAATCTATAAATTCAATGCACTTCCCATTAAAATACCAACGGCATATTTCACAGACCTAGAACGAACTCTCCAAAAATTCATCTGGAATAAAAAAAGAACCCGAATAGCTGCAGCGATCCTGAGAAAGAACAAAGTAGGTGGGATCTCAATACCAGATATCAAGCTGTATTACAAAGCCACTGTTCTCAAAACTGCCTGGTACTGGCACAAGAACACACATATAGATAACTGGAATAGAATAGAAAACCCAGAAATAGGCCCGAACCAATATGCTCAATTAATATTTGACAAAGGAGGCAAGAACATACATTGGAGTCAAGATAGTCTCTTCAATAAATGGTGTTGGGAAAATTGGACAGATACATGCAAGAAAATGAAACTAGACCACCAACTTACATCATACACAAAAATAAACTCAAAATGGATAAAGGACTTAAATATACGACGGGAATCCATAAAAATACTAGAAGAATACAAAGGCAACAAAATGTCAGACATATGCTGAAGCAATTTCTTCACTGATACAGCTCCTAGGGCATTGGAAACTAAAGAGAAAATAAACGAATGGGACTACATCAAAATAAAAAGCTTCTGCACAGAAAAAGAAACCATCAACAAAACAACAAGAAAGCCCACTACATGGGAGAACATATTTGCCAATGTTATTACTGATAAGGGTTTAATCTCCAACATTTATAAGGAACTCATACAACTTAACAAAAGGAAGATAAACAATCCAATCAAAAAATGGGCAAAGGACCTAAATAGACACCTTTCAAAAGAGGACATTCAGAAAGCCAAGAGACATATGAAAACATGCTCAAAGTCACTAATCATCCGAGAGATGCAAATCAAAACAACAATGAGGTACCATCTCACACCTGTCAGAATGGCCATCATCAACAAATCAACAAAGGACAAGTGCTGGAGAGGATGTGGAGAAAAAGGAACACTCGTGCACTGCTGGTGGGAATGCAGACTGGTGCAGCCACTATGGAAGACAGTATGGAGTTTCCTCAAAAAACTGGAAATGGAACTCCCATTTGACCCTGTGATCCCACTTCTAGGAATATATCCCAAGAAACCAGAAACACCAATCAGAAAGGATCTATGCACCCCTATGTTCATAGCAGCACAATTCACCATAGCTAAGATCTGGAAACAGCCTAAGTGCCCATCAGTAGATGAATGGATTAGAAAACTGTGGTACATCTACACGATGGAATACTATGCTGCTGTAAAAAAGAAGGAACTCTTACCATTTGCAACAGCATGGATGGAACTGGAGAGCATTATGCTAAGTGAAATAAGCCAGTCAATGAAGGAAAAACACCACATGATCTCACCCATTTATGGATAATAAAGACCATAATAAACTTTTGAACAAAAATAGATACAGAGGCAGAGCTGCCTCGAACAGACTGTTGAACTACAGCGGGAAGGCCGGGGAGGGTTGGGGGGTGGCGGGGGGGTAAGAGATCAACCGAAGGACTTGTATGCATGCATATAAGCATAACCAATGGACATAAGACACTGGGGGGTAGGGGAGGCCGGGGGATTGTCAAGGGCGGGGGAAAAAAAGGAGACATATGTAATACTCTTTGTAATACTTTAAGCAATAAAAAAAAAAAAAAAAGATAGAGTCAGGAGAAAAGGGGACAGAAGCAGGATGGGAACCAGGGTGGAAGTTCAACTGAATGTATTCAAGTGGCTTCAAGGGATGGAGGTGGGGCAGGAGAGAGATGGTGGAAAGACCTGGACTGGAGACCTCTTTAGGGCTGAGCCTTTATCTTGGTCCCATCTCCAAGGCCAAGAGCATGTACCTCTCCCTAAAGAGGTAAAGCACTCACTGGACTCAATTCCTTCTGGAACTCTGCAAACCTCCCCCACTCCACTCATTCAAACCAATCCCCGCCCTTCCGCCCCCACCCCAGCAGCCCTGAAAAGACCGGTGCTGCTCTCCTCCATGAGAACTCAGGCTCCTGAAAGTCTGCACCTCCTCCGTACTTCCCTCCTCTTTGCAAGGCCTGTGGATTTTGGATGCCTGAGACCCTGATCAAAGGACAAGGCAAACGTGATCCTGTTACCCTGGGCTCTTAGTGTGCTGTTAGCGGGCAGCTGAGTTCAGAGTTTGCCTGGGTTTTGCAGTGAACAGAGCCGGGTTTAGGACTCAGTTCCACAAGCCCAGTAGCTGCAGCGCTATTGTCAGCCCATAGGAGACATGAATGCAAATTAAAAATGAAAAGCAAAACAACTCTGTTTCTTCAAGTTAAAAATTAATGAGGGTAGGGACAAACAATTTAAGACATAACCAGAGCCACCTTACCTGGCAGGGAAAGGGGGAGCAGGGGACAGCCCTGTTCAGGGCCCCTAACTGTGTCAGGAATGTAAGAAGGGAGGGGCAAGGGGAGGAAGTCGGAGGTGCAGCAGGGGCAGGGGTGGAGGGGTGGGCAGGGGTGGGCAAGGGTTCTGGGCTTTAGCGGTAGAACTGGCTGAAATTCTCCTAAACGGTGCTCTCTGAGGTCAGGCTTATTTTCACACCCGAGGAAGGAGCACGCACCTGCAGGGGCGCCTCTTCGGCACCACCTTCAGACCCTCTGGCCTGACCTGTTTGTCATTCCACTCTCTGCATTGCTGCTCGGGGCAGCTTTGTACTTTGCAACATAACAGGGCCTCCCCTCAGGCCACACCCGTAAGTCCCATGTCTTTTCCCAAGTGGGGAAACCTCGGAATCCACCTGGATACCACCTAGAAGTGGGGCAGTGTGCAAATCCCTACTTTGGCCAACAGGGGGTAGGAGCCCTGGTTATAAATCAGAGGTCTCCAGACCTCCTCCTCCTCTGGTTTTAGCTTGTTAGAGCAGCTCACAAAACTCAGAGGAACATTTTATTTACTACATTACCAGTTTATTATTTAAAAAATATAACTCAGGAACATCGATGGAAGAGATGCCCAGGACAAGGTCTGTGGGAGGGGCTCAGAGCTTCCATGCCCTCTGGGAGGGCACCATTCTCCCCAAATCTCTACATGCTTACCCACCTAAAAGCTCCCTAAACTCCATTTTGGGGGTTTGATGGAGGCTTCATTCCACAGCCATGATTGATTACATCATTGGCCACTAGTGCTTGATTCAGCCTCCAGCCAACTCTCCTCCCCGGAGGTCAGAGGTGGACTAGAAGTTCCAACCCTCTAATCGTAGAGTTGGCTCCTTTAACAACCTGCCCCACCCTTTAGGTAAGGCCCCCAAGTCACTCATTAACATAACAAAAGACACCTTTATGGATTTCATCACTCAGGAAATTCCAAGGGTCTGGGAGCTGTGTGAACCAGGAAATGCGGGCGAAGACCAAATGTGTATGAGAAATATATACTTGTGATCAGAGTGAACTAATATATGTTTCTTATCAATTACCATTTGGCAGGAGGGAAGCAGGAGGGGGAAGATGCTGAGAGCTGCCCGTGGAGGGGCTCCCACTTCACTCCTTTGGACGACAGCCACCAGAGAATAAAATGAAGTGACAATCTGTGAGTGCGGTCTCTCTTTTTCCCATTCAACTCCGTCTGCCAACAGCAAATATCATCATTTCAGGCCGTGGGAGAATCGCTGCTTTCCGGAACCTTTGTCACATCGGTGTAAATCTCTCACCATTTCCTTCTGCCCTGGCAAAGACACTCCCTTAAATTACATTACACACCCGCTCCTACCCCCGCCCCCCATGTTCTATTTGACGGCGGCCATCAAACAGGCTCGGAGTGGATTTGGGGCTTTTGCAGCCAATAAGAATAGATTCTTTCCTCTTGTATCCCTTTATGGGTCAGCTCACCAGGCCGGGAGAATGATAATAGTGAAAATAGTAGTAACCAATATTGACTGAAAGCTGACTCCATGCTCAGCACTCTGCTCGTCTCTGTACCTAATACTTCATTTAATGCAATAACCACTACATGTCTGATGTGCTGCCTCCCGGCCCCCAGCCCTGGGGGTCTTGGAGCCCTTTGCTAAGGGTCCCTTGCCTGACAGCTGTGAAGCTTCAGGCCTGAAGACCAGACATGCATTCAAAACCCAGCTGCAAGCAGGAGCTCAGTCAGGAGGCCCCAGTCCTAAGGCCTGCCCCCTCCTGGCCTTAGGCAGCGGTTCTCAACTAGAGGAGGTGTTGTCTCCCAAATTTGGCAAGAGGGAGACGGATTTTCTTCTTCAGGACTTGGGGTGGGGAGCTACTGGAACCTGGTGAGTAGAGGCCAAGGAAGTTGCTCAAATCCTACAGTGGACAGGGCAGCCCTCACAGCAAAGAATTATAGAGTCCGGTATCAATAGTGTTGAAGTTGGGAAGCCCTGGCGGAGACAGTGTGTGATTGGAACAGGGGCAACCAAATGATCTGCAGACCTACAGTTATAACAGAGTTTTGCTCTGCTTCCTGTGTCCCAGGCAGGGCTCTGTGTACTCTCTTATCTCCACTCACCCACTCCTTCAACTTCCCAAACATTTCCGGGAGGAAAGGATTGTTTATAGCATCTCCATTTTACAGAGGAAGGGACGGAGGGGTGAGAGGTTAGGCAATTCGCCCCAAATCACACAGCTCACAAATTGCAGAGCTGGGATTAGAACCAGGCAGCCTTGGCTCCTGGCTGAGCTCTCAGCTGCTCCTCTACTGCCTCTGAGAGTTGAAGAGCGAGGCTTTGGGGCTCCTCCAAACCAAGTTCAAGCCCTGGCCCTGACACTTACTATCCTTATGACTTTGATGAGTTGCCGACTGTTCTGAGACTGTTTCCTTAACTGCTTACTAGGGATCCAGTGTGTGTTTCCTAGGCCTGTCATACAAATGACCATGAACTTGGTGGCTTACAACAACAGGACTGTCCTGGAGACTAGAAACCCAAAGGCAAGGTGTTGGGAGGGCTGTGCTCAATCCTAAAACTCTAAGGGAGAATCCTTCCTTTTCTCTTTCGACTTCTGGTGGCTCTGAGCATCCCTTGGTTTGCGACTGCATCACTCAAATCTCTGCCTTCATCTCCCACAAACCTCCCCTCTTGGGGTGTCTTCTCCTCTCCTGTCTCTTGTAATAAGGACA
The DNA here is from genome assembly GCF_028538775.1 of Myotis yumanensis. Lineage (NCBI taxonomy): Eukaryota > Metazoa > Chordata > Mammalia > Chiroptera > Vespertilionidae > Myotis > Myotis yumanensis. The sequence goes on along the minus strand of NW_027223767.1, from coordinate 15,481,562 downwards.
CGTGTCATTGGATTTAGGGGTAATCCCATGTGATCTCATGTTGCGATGCTTAATTTAATTACACACGCCAAGAACCCTCACCCCCTCTTTTTCCAAATAAGGTCACATTCATAGGTTCTGGGGATTAGGATGTCGACACCTTTTGGGGGCCCATGATTCAACCCCCTCTACAGACCAATGCCTATCTCACTGAATGGGATTATAATGTAAAGGCCCCAAACATTGTAGATTGTCAGTAAATCTTAGGTGACTCCAGGAGGTGTAGGACTTAGCACGTGGTAGGGATTTGGTAGGCACTGTGGAAGAGGTTGCATGAATGGTTTAGCCACACCCTGTCTCAGCGGGTGACAGGATTCCTCATGGTTTTATTCAGTGGGTCCTGATTATTTGATTCGTTTTGTAGTCTCTCACTTCAGGCTGAGTGTCTAAGGTTAGAAGCTCTTCATGTTTGCCTTGGCCCTGCTATTTATCTCTGTCCTAGCCCAGCACTGCTCCCACCCTGTGAGGGATTGTAGGGCCCCAAGGTAGGCACATAGGCTCCTCAGAGCCCCAAGTCACCCCACCTGCATTTGGAGAGGCAGATTTGCAGACCTGCCTCTCGATACCATCTGTGAGAGTGGTGGTCATCAGTGGCAGTGGTGGGACCAAGATTTCAAGGAGTGGAGGAGGACATGGGGTGAGAAGAAGTGAGGTGGGGAAGTAAACACTCAGCAGGAGGGGACGGTAGTTGAGAAAGGACCTCTCTGGGATGGAAGAAATTTGAGTCTGCTGATCAGCTGAGGGGAGGCAGCCAGGAAGAGGGCTACAGTAGGGGTGGGGTGGAGTGAGGATACATATGGGGAGAAGATGGTTGATCAGGCATAAAGGCAGGGGATGTAAGGTACCAAAGGAGGGGCTAGGTATATTATGGGCATGGGGGGGGTGGGTATCTAATGAACTATCAAAGGGTCAAAGGCTTTTAGGCCAAGTAGAACATCTGCTGGAGATAGAATCGTCACAAGGCTCTGGCTGGGAGCTGGACATATTAGTGGTGAGAGTGAGAGGTTGGCTCAGTCAGCAGGTTGTTAGGTTTGAGGACTGTCCCCAGCAATGCTCTGCCAGAGGTGGCAGACACAGTGGAGATCATGGAAAGTATGGAGTATGGAAGAAATGTGAGTGTGCTGGGCAGCTGAGGGGAGGCAGCCAGGGGGAGTCTGGTTTGGGGTACCTCCACCCTCCAAGAAGCAGCTGGAATAAGCAGATGTTAGACCCTGAGTTCCCAGGCCCTTCACACTCCGAAAGTCCAGGGATGAGAGATTCAGAGTAAAAAAAAAAAAAAAAAAAAAAGAGGTATGGGGTGGGGAATGTTAGGAAAACTCCATTCGCTCACTTAGGCCCTGTGCTAAATGCTTCCGGTGAGTCATCCCAAGTAATCCTCATAACATCTCTGCAAGGAAGATGAGAAAAGCAATCTTCATGAAACCAAATGGTAGAGCTGGGATTCAAACTGAGGGAATCCAAAGTTTATGCCCGTTCCCCACACCATGCTCCCTCCAGGTCACAGAGGGCTCCAGCTCATAGAGCATTTTAGCCAAACTTTGTTATCTGAGATGACAGGATGTTTAAATGAAGGTGGGTTCTCTGTGCCTGGACAGAGCCAACTTCCTACTCAGATGAGTGGAAGGATCAATTAGCTCTTCTCATTTGTACTGACTGGCTTCTGGTTGTACTGACTGGCTTCTGGTTGGGGAAAACTGAGGCAGCATAATCCTTTGTCCTTAAATCACAATCACGGGGCACACTTCCTTGGAACGTGCTCAGGCTGGCCATGCCAGCAGACAGTGGTGTCCATCTCTCCTGGCCTGAGTGCCTGATGGACCCGGCAGGGAGCCTGACTTCCAGGTTGAGTCAGCAAAGAGGAATCAATCCCCTTCTGATGGGATGAATGGCATTAAACACTGAGAGCCTCATCTTCTAATAGCATTACTTCACCCCAGGGGGTGTTTCCTGGCCCATTATCACATGGCGTGGTTGGCTGGATCTCCATTTGTCACAGCAAACATCAGGCATATGGTAATGGTCCCGTAAAACATGCCCTGTTGGGTCTTAATGTCTATTTAATGACACCTGCTATGAAGGCTCCCATAACTGAACTCCTAATGGGAGATGAGGGGATATTAGATTTTGGAGAAGGGAGAGTTCTCTGAATGACAGGCTGCCTCTCCCCAGGAGGCTGATGCCTTGCTAGGTTGGGTGGGAGTGGCTGGTATGAAACCACAGGGAATAACCACAGGAGGGAGTCTAAGAGATGAGCTGGCCCAGAGCCCTCTTTGTTCTAATGGGAAGAGTGGGAAGCTAAGGCCCCGAGGGAGCAGGACAGAAATGGTTCTGATGGTGAAACATGGAATATCAGCTTGATCTATATTTCTTTTTACCAACCATTGATCTATGTTCAAAATGAATGCCAACCACTCTATTTACTATTTGGAGCGGGGAAGAAAAACTGAGGTGTGTGGGAATAGGAAATCCCCAAGGGAGGGGAATCTATTTCTCTCCTTCCCAAGAGTTTGAAACCTTCTGACCCCCTTCCTTCCCTCCCTCTCTTCCTCCCTCTGTTGCTCTTTCAGTATCTCTGGCCATAACCCCACCCCTGGGTAGGGAGATGCAGAGTGGGTCCTTTTCAGACAGGGAAGTAGAAAGAGATTTCACTTCTCTTCCATGTCAAAATCTTATCTTGGGAATGATAACAGAACACATAGATTCTCATTCATTCATTCATTCATTCACTCACATAAACTGGATTAAATCCTGAGATGCTTAGTATGGAGGACAGTATTTTCCAAAGACAGCTGCATGAACCTTCCATCCACTTGCTCTTCCATAACGTGACCCAGTCAAGAAATGGATCCTGATACTCTACTCCTTGAATCTCTGTTGGCCTGTGACTAACTTGTAACCAACTGGATGTGGTTGGATGTGACACTGCATGACTTGTGAGTCCAAATGCAGCTTCTACCTGGTCTCTTGGGACACTTACTCTGGGGGGAGCCTGACTGGAGACTCCAGTCAACAGCACCAGCAGAGCTCCCAGCTGACAGCAGCATGACTATGAGCCCTGTGAGGGAGCCATCTTCGACTTGGACATCCAGCCCAGTCGAACATTCAGATGACTGCAGCCCCAGCTGCTATGTGCCTGCAAACTGCATGGGAGAGACTCCAAGGAAGAACTGTCCAGCTGAGCCCTTTGGGAATTCTTGACACACAAAACTGTGAGCAAATAAAACAATTGTTTAGGTTTCTAGGTTTTGGGGTAATTTGTTACATAATAGTAAATGGAAAATTTTCAATGACGAATAAAATTCAGCCCTTGCACTTTACAGATTTACAATTTAATTGGAGATTGGAGACCCTTAGCCACTGCCCAAGCTATGACATTGCAGGTGATTTCACACAATGACATGTGGAAGGGCAAGAAGGTATCACAGGAGGCCAAATAACTACCAGCTGGAAGCCAGGACAGGGAGCCCTGGCATGGCCCCTCAGGTGGAAAGCAGTATACAAGAGGGTACTCAGAACCAGTGGTTTAAGACAGTGCATCTTCCTAGAATATGAATCAAGCTTTTATAAAGTAAGTTAAGCCTGGCCGGAATGGCTCAGTGGTTGAGCATCGACCAACCACGGTTGGATTCCCAGTCAGGACACATGCCTGGATTGTGGGCTTGATCCCCAGAAGGAGGCGTGCAGGAGGCAGCCAATCAATGATTCTCTCTCATCATTGATGTTTCTATCTCTCTCTCCCTCTCCCTTTCTCTCTAAAATCAATAAAAATACATTTTTTAAAAAAGAAAGTAAGTTAAAACATTTTCATATTCAAACCAACAAGGATTTATAGGAAAATAAAAATGTGAACATTACATGATTTTTAAAGATTAAATTAGAAACTTCCGTCTAATCTGCTGAAGCCTCTGCAAAACTCCAGTTTTATAGCTTAAGGGCCCTTTGATGAAAACTGAGAAATTCTGTGTAGGTGAGGAGTTGCTCTCAGGAGGTTTACATCTGGGGTTGTGTTGCAACCAGATCCATTTTAGGAAGATTTCTCTGGAAACAAGTATGGAGATGTTCTAGGCCAGTGGTCGGCAAACCGCGGCCCCTTGAGTGTGGCTCTTCCACAAAATACCATGTGCGGGCGCGCACGTACAGTGCGATTGAAACTTCGTGGCCACACTCAAAGGGCCAAGGAGCCTCAAGTGGCTTGCGAGCTGCGATTTGCCGACCACGGGTCTAGGCAAGGCTGAAAGCAGGAGGCGTGCTCAGTGTTGGAATGTCCTCCCATGGAAAGGGCGGGCAGTGGGAATAAGGAGTCCACTTGGAAAGAACTTTCAACGTTAGAGTTGACAGCACTCCCACCCAACCTTCCAGATCTCTGGATGTCTCTTTCTCCAAGAAGCTTTGGTCTGGTCTGCTCTGGACTAGAAGCCATCCTAAGTGGTTTGACAGCTCCCTGCGTTTCTCTCATCATACCACCATCACACCGCGTGGTCATCACATTAACACCGATGTCACTGATTAACTGCTTTCTGCATGTCAGGCACTTGTTTCCAGTTAGGAATATGTTCACCGGCATAAAACAGAAGCCCCCCGAATCCCAAAAGAGTGGCTTAAGCAAGAACTCTTTCTCCCATATGAGCAGTCTAGAAGCAAGTGGAATAGAGTTTATGTAGGTGCCCAAGGAAGCCATTTGGGGGTCAAGTTCCTTCCAGCTTCTTTCTCCATTGCCCCAAACATACAGTTTTATTCTCAAGGTCTCAAGGTGGCTATGTGTCCCACATATGTGTTCTTGGCAAGAAGACACACAAAAAGTGTCTCTCATGAAGCTTTGTCCTTTTTTTACTCAGGGAGAGATGCCCTCACCAAGACTTCCATCTACTTTTCACTGGCCAGAACTGAGGCATGTGGCTACCATAGCTGCAAGGGAGTCTTGGAAGGTTAGTATTTTGTCAGGATGCATTGCCAGGCCCATAAAATCAGGATAATTACTATAATTTTATGAATGAGGGAACTGAGGGATAGACAAGTTAAGTAATTTTTAAAAGGTTAGATAGTTAATAAATGGAGGAGCTAGGAACGGCTTGGTTAACTCTATATCTCCTAGGACAGTAGTCGTCGGCAAACTGCAGCTCACAAGCCACATGCGGCTCTTTGGCCCCTTGAGTGTGGCTCTTCCACAAAATACCGACTTCTGCGCATGGGCCATGAAGTTTCAATCACACTGTACGTGTGCGCCCGCATGTGGTATTTTGTGGAAGAGCCACACTCAAGGGGCCAAAGAGCCACATGTGGCTCTCGAGCCATAGTTTGCCAACCACTGTCCTAGGAGACCATAAGCGATTTGAGGACAGGGCCACATATTTATTCTTTTCCTTGTATTTCTATATCCTCATCACCTGGCATGGTATTAGTGGGCTTGATGACTGATTGTATGCTTTATTGACAACCTACTATAACTCTGTACTCATCTCACAGCTGGCTTCTCTGTCCTCCACCTCATAACAATGGAAAGGGAAATCAGGAAAGATCTCCACCCTGCCAGGCCGTTGCTCTTAACCAAGGTCAGCTTGGACTTAGTACAAAGACTTAGTTCTGCAGCCTGCCAGCCCAGCCATGCTTGGGTGAGCACACCAGAACTTAACAAGGTCTGATTTGTTTCTAGGAGTGTTTTTAAGAAGTTGTAAATGTATTTCACCAAGTCCCACTGCTGTATATAATTGATGCAGCTGATGAAAAGCAATCATGACCCGTGAATCATTTCTGTCTGTTTACAAGTACATTTCATTTTCCATCTTCCAGAAAGATGCACAAAGCACACTTTAAAGGAAAATGTATTTGATATTGACATATGGTAAGACGGTCTTGCATTCCACTACCTCACTGGCTCATGTGATATGTGAAAAAGAAAAAGGCAAACTCATAATTACTACAGATTTTATTTTATTTTAAATACCCACAGATAATTGCTTTTAAGTATAAACAAGGGCAATTGCAAGAATGATTATATTATCTCCACTTGGTTTACTTTAAGGATAAGAAATATGGCAGGCACCTTGAGATATAATTATTTGCTTACATGTCTGTCTCTCACTTAAAGAAATAAAATGTATTTCATTCTAATCGATAGACACCCCTCAACTGCTCTCCATTGCCCCTGCTAAGTTTAGTACAAGTCTTCATTTGTTGAAGGTATGAACAAATGAATGAACAAAAGAATAAATGTTCTGGAAAATACTGAAAAATCTCAAAGAGCAAGTATTTCTTGTTTATAATAATGATTGAGATTGTCTAACAGTCTGCATTGGCAGTTGAACTTAAGGAATGAGAGTAGTGAACCTGACCTAGCAAGGTTGTATCAGTCAGTTAGTTTTACACTAATGTTACATAACAAACACCCCCCAAAAATCAGTGGTTGAAATGACACTTATTCTCATCATCAGGGATCTGCTTACAGAGTGGCTGATTACAGAGTGGCTGATCTAGGCTGGGCTCAGCTGGGTGGCTATGCTTCAGGCTACGGGTCGCAGGGCATGGCTTCACGCACACTGTAGAATCAGGCCTATTTCTCGTGTGTTTCTTCTGAGGCCCAGTCTGAAGTGGAAGCGTCTACCTGGTACATAATCTTCTCAGATAGCTCATTGCAATACAACCAGGTCCTGAGGCATCTAAAAGATCCTTCCATGTCAAATGTCATGGTAGCACATACCTTACTCTGTAAAAAGCAGTAAATATAATTTCTTGAGAGTCATCAGGTCTGTTGATGAGAGTAGAGACCAAAAGAGCAAAGTGGAGGTGTGGGGGACAGGCAGATGTGAGATAGCACCAGATGTGCGAGTCCTCCACGCCAGGTCAGCTCACCCCTCACTCACCCTGCTGCCACCTGGCCTCTGCAATTTGGGCCCACTTTTCTGACATGGCTCTTGCCAGGTCATCAATGAATTTCTCCATGCCAAATCCAATGGACACATCCCAGCCCACTTATCCTAATTCTCCGCAGCATGTGACACTGTCAATCACTCCCTTCCTGAAATTCTCCATTCCCTTGGATTCTGCTTGGTGATTCTCATTTTCATTTTCTGCCCATCTCCCTGAACATTTCTTCTTAGTGTCTCTTCCAAGGCTCATTTGAATTTTCAAGGAGGAAAATGTTGGTGATGGAATTAGAGAAAAGAAGTATTTGGCAGTAAATGGTCCAAAAAACTTTAGCCTCGGAATTAGCTAGAGCAGTGGTTCTCAACCTGTGGGTTGCGACCCCTTTGGCGGTCGAACGACCCTTTCACAGGGGTCGCCTAAGACCATCCTGCATATCAGATATTTACATTACGATTCATAACAGTAGCAACATTACAGTTATGAAGTAGCAAAGAAAATAATTTTATGGTTGGGTCACAACATGAGGAACTGCATTTAAAGGGCCAGAAGGTTGAGAACTACTGAACTAGAGCCTTGCGCTAACAATGGTGTCTGCTGTGGTATGGAATTGGGTAGATGGTGACTCATCAGGGCCAATGGAACAGTGATCCCCCACCTCCTATAATAAATGCAGACGTAAGCTCAAGCCTGTATTGGCCACACCATCGTTTCTACTTCCTTCCGAAAGAAATTTCTGGGGTGGGCTTTGTAGTAAATCATCAGTGTCTCCCACACAGCCCCAGCACAGGGTCTGGCAAGTAGTAGGTGTGCTCTCTCAACTGCATCAAGTTCAAGACATTGAATATGCAGAGGGGAGGGAAGCACAGCCTTGAGTTATAAGGTTAAAAAATAGGCTTCTCCCACTTCACAACAACCTTCAACCTACCTTCCCACTCCATCTCTCACCACCCTTCACCGGCCCGCACTCCACCAAAAGTGCTCCCATGTTAGTCTGACCGAGCCCACCTCAGTGCCTTAGCTCCTCAAAATGACTATTTACTTCCCCACCTGTCCCCAGCCCTTCATCCTTCATGATTCAGCTCAGATGCCACTTCTTCCATGAAGCCCTCCATGATATCCCAACAGGAAGAGGCTAGTTTGCCTCTGAACTCCTGTAGCCCTTTCTCTGCAACTCTTCTCAAGCATTCATTACTGCCCACTGTGTATCACCCTCCCTCTGCCTGCTGCTTATATATTTCCCCACCTGAGCGCCAGCCTCCTTGCAGTGGGGAGTTTGTTGCAAGTTTTTGCTTTCCCCGTTATTTAGCGGATGTTTTGAATACAGTAGATCCTCAACAAATAGCTGAGTAATAAGCAAACTGGGGAGGGAGTGGCAACCTGGAAGAAATCTGATATGTTCTTAAAAAAAAACTCCACCCCCAAGCTTATAGTTTTGAAACAGAGAAGAGTAAAATTTGTTTTTATTGAATCCATCTCCTCTTTGCAGAATTATTTTGTGATCTCTTCATTGAGCCAATTATGTTTATGAAGATGAATTACAACAGGCGAGAACCACTTGCGCGGATTACTGTGTGCTAACTATGTAATTAGCGGCCGATGTCTAGGAGGGAGTTGACTGGATAGTTCCGTCAGAAAGAAAGTACATTATGATCCATAAACAACAATGAGCAATGATCATTTCATTTTTATTGGTCATTTAAAAACACTCACTGATAATTCTCCCATCCTTAATAGGCACAAGTTTGTTTCCTTCAAAATATACCCATACACTTGTTGCAAAAAACACTCTTACATAACTGTTCATCCTCAAGTCCATCGTAAAACCTAAATGAAAGACTTTCAAAGACAGAAAGTGTGTTCACCGAGGGCATGTACGCAGGTGGTGCAAGGCATCCTGAATCAGCAGGTCTTTCCTGGGAGCCTGCCTCGCCAGGCCCAGTGCTCGGGACTGCGTTGTCCTCAACAAGGGAGTCTCCACACGCCAGAGGATGGATCCTCTGCTCCACATTTGATGAGTTCCCTTCTCCTCTCCCTTCTCTCCATGCCCTTGACCGGAATTGAACCTGGGACCCTTCAGTCCGCAGGTCAATGCTCTACCCACTGAGCCAAACTGGTCAGGGCTCCTCTGCTCCGCATTTGAATTCGAGCAGGAGGAGCCCTTGTAACTAGTATCCCTTCTTTTCCATAGATGATCAAGAGGAGGCTCTAGGTCCTTTTAGGGGACCTGAACCCCAGGGCCAGGTCAAAGGGAGACACGTGGCAGGTGATCATGAATGTGAACTACGTGAGAGAATGACCCTCGGGGGGCTGGCCGGCTGAATGTGGGGGATGGATGGATGGATGAAGCTGAACTGAATGAGATTTTCCACTCCCGTCCCTTGAGGTTCTGGCAGAGCCTGTGCACCCCGTGGTCCCTGGCTCCCAGCTCCCATGGAAAGAGGACAAGAGTGTTGAGCGCCCAGGGAGCTGATTACAGCCTCAGATCCGCTGCTCAAGTTCAGAAAGGAAAATGCTTTCATGTGTTTCCAAAACCACCTTAGGAAACTACTTCCATCTTCCTAAGTGGAAATTAAATCCTCCGTGTGAAATGTGTTCTTTTCCTCCCCGCTCCTTTTGGCTACAAAGCTCTGTTTTCTGGCTCGCGACTGACCCCTGGCCCCAAGGTCTACTTTCCAATCCTGTGGGAGGCCAGAAATCATCAAGGATGAAAATGGAGATGGAGGAACTAATTGGCGGCCTCCCAGAGGGAAGAACCCAGCTCACCAGCCTTCAGGACATGATGGTTTCTCCTCAGAAATAAGATCCATCAATTGACTTGTGCTTGAAGTGCTGGGGGCCTGACAAGTCTTCTCAGTGTGTGTGTGTGTGTGTGTGTGTGTGTGTGTACATGTGTGTCTGTGTGCACATGTGTGACTATGTGTGCATGTGTGATGAATGTCTGCGTGTTTCCGTTTCCCAGAACCCTCCCTGTGGGGGGCAAGTGGACAGGGTGTGCCCCTTCCTCCTTCTGAGCATCAGGCAGGACTGGGTGGACGGCAGCAGGCAGGCGGGCCAGGCCCCAGCTGGTGTGCTCACTCCTGATTGAGCCCCAGGGAATGTAGCCGCTCGCTGAGCTCAGCTGTCTGCCGTGTGCTCGCCAGCACCCAGCCTTCTCTGGGACTGGGAGGCAGGTTACTCCTCCCACATCCTTGTATCAGGAACCTCTGTGCTGCCAGCACCTGTGGCTCCACAAGCAAAGCCACAGCTGCAGCCTGGCGTAGGCGGCTCTCCGTCTGCCCTTCCGCTCCTTTCCTGCATCCCACTGGGCTTTCTTCTGCCTCCAAACACTTCCTGCCTGTGTTGCTCTGACACCAGCGTTTGTCCCTGGAGGATCATGGGAGGGGGGTGGGTGAGCCAAGGCCACTCACCCTGCTGGCCGGGGCACAGCTCTGAGGTCCTGTCTCCTGGGGGTCATCAGAGCATTGTCCCAGACCCAAAAGGATGAGGTGTTCTTCTCTGTGTCCCTTGGGACCGTGTTTGGAATGACACTCCTGGTGCTGACGGCATTGTCCTGAGTGGGAGGAGGCAGCAGAGTGGGGGAAGGAAATGCTCAGGGCCATGGCTTGGATTCTGGAAGTGGCCTTGCTTTCATCAAGGAGGTGGATAATTTTTCTATATTTGTGTGACTTTCCCTAATTATTCATTTGCTCATTAATACATTTGCTTATTCATTTAACACATTTAATGAGCACCTAATGAAACCACTGGGTCAGAATGATTAGCTCGGGAACTTAGCACCCTGGGGTTCAAGTCCCAGCTCTGCCACTGCACAATCTCTCTGAACCCCCATTTTCTTACCTGTTAAATAGGAGTAAATACAGTGTCTGCCTCATGAGACTGCTCTGAGGAATTCAATAAAGTCACATTTTAAACCATCCATGTATGTTAGCTTCTACCACTGCTGCTGATGTCATTTTGACTATTACTTTGAGCGAGGTGTCGAGGGTGTGCTGGAGAAACAGAGGCGAATAGCACAGCCTCTGTCCCACAGACGCGCACTGTCCAGCTGCAAAGGCAGGGATGAGAAGCATCAATGATGGTTGGAAGCAGAATGATGACAATGGAACCTGGGGGTTCCAGAGGAGAGGCCCATTCATTCTGCTCCAGGGAATTCCCTTGGGGAAGGCGGGTCCATTCGAGTTGGGCCTTGAAGGATATTTAGGACTTTAATAGCCAGAGAGAGGGAAGAAAGACATTCCCAGAAGATGAGAGAGCACAATGGGCAAAGGACAGAGTGGCCGAGCATCAGTGGAAGAGGACAGTCCTGAAGAGGATGGTTCTGTGGCCCGACCGCAGGGGGCCTTGACTGCCAAGCCAAGCGGGGCATTTGCGTTTTATTCTATTGGCCGCGGGGAGTGATTCCAGCGTCTCAAACAGGGGAGCAATGGGATCTGATCCTTGCCAAGGGCACAACTTGCCATTATAAAATAAATACGTTTACCCGAGACTCTGCAGAAATTGGCAGGAACAAGTGGCCAGATTTCAGTGCTTTGCCTGTGTGAGTTTGCTTCCTGCCACGGGCAAAGGGGCCAAGAATAATGATGTCATGGGGGCCGTGGAATGCCTCATGTTCAGAACAGGCAGCCCACGTGCACTTCCCCGGGGCCACGAGGCAGGGGAGGTGAAGAAGAAGGCATTCAGCACCACACCAAAGTTCCTCCAACCCACGCAGTTTCAGCGGGCTTCTAGAGATCTGGGGAAATTAGAGAGGGGAAACTGAGGCAGGCGGGGCCAATAACAAGGTAAATTGGAGCCTAATGGACCTGAGTCTGAATCTTCATTCTACCATTTAACTAGCTCTGTGACCTTGGAGACAAATTGTACAACTTTCCTGAGGCTCGGCGTTCCTCATCTGTAAAATGGGTATGATGGTGGCTCTTCACAGGGTCGTGGTGAGGACTCAGGGAGAATGATGGACATATTGCCAGGTGTGCAGTAAGTGCTCATCAAATGGTAGCTGTTAGGAGGGGCTTTGGAGACTTTGAAACGGCTTAGCACACCCCATGCCCCCTTCATCCCCTCTCTCCCTATGATCTGTCTCAGGTCTGGCTAGAGAGAAGTAGGAATGAAAAGAGCAGCCACCTGCCTTGGAAGGTTTAGAGTCAGAGAAAACCAAACCATATAATGCTTTCTTCTTCTTCTTCTTTTTTTTTTTACCACTTCTCTCCTAAGAGGGTAAAATACACATCATACATCGTTTTTCCCTGGACCTTTGAAATTTTTGCTATAAACCATAAACCACATCAATGAATTTCCCCATGAATATTTATTGAAGTAGCACTTTTAATACAAAGCCATCTGAAAAGTGAAACTCCACGGAAAATGCATTTTGTGTAGCCATTGATCTTAAAATATTTACTATGAACATACTCATCCCAGAAACCCTCCACACCGCGTTTTATGATTTGTTCTGGGTGCCGTTGCCGGGACTTGGCCTAGATGGTTCTTACAAGCTGAATAGTGTTGGCGAAATGATCTTCTGGACTGCATTCAGCTTTCCTTCTCTCCAGCCCCTGATTTGTTGGTTTCTGGCAACTGTTCTATAGATGTCTCCGGGATTCTCACCAGCTGGTGAAGGCGGACTAAAGACACACCTGTAACCGATGAGCTCTAAAAACCGGTAGAGAAACAGGGACACAAGCTAGAAGGAGCTTAGAGGTCACCTTGCCCATGCCCTCCCTGACACACGCAGGAGCTCTTAAAGATCGGATGCCATTTCTCAACCCGCCCATTAGATGGGCAAAAGTGGAAGAGTGGAAACCCCCAAGGCCCTTGAAGATGTAGGGGGAGAAAAGCATCTCCTACATTGCTGGTGGGAATATGAATTGTTATGGACTTCTTGGAGATTAGGCTACCGATATCCACTGAAATTAACATGCCATATATCCTCTGAATCAGCAGTTTTGCTTTTGGGACCCTGTCCTCGGAGCTAAGAGCACCCGTGTACAGATGCACATGTGGAGGGTGCTTATTGCAACACAGTGTGCAGTGGCCCCAACGAGGAGCAGCCCAGATGTCCACCAAAAGGGAAATGTGTGCTTAAATCGTTCCCTGATTCTGTAGACCGGTGGTCTTTGAGTATTTTTGATTGCTTGTTTAGTGATAGCATGTACCTCCAAAACATGGATATTTGTTTGCATGTATGAATATCCGAAGTGGAGGATAAACAAACACAAAGTAGACATTTTAAAGAGATGAGATAAAAATCAAAGTTAGGGGACCCCTGTGAACTCTGGCCGGGAAGAAAGGCCATGAGGTCAGACTCAGACTCCAGCTCCACCACCACGCTCGAGCAATGGAGAGGGTCGGAGTCTTCCGCAGACGCGTGGACAGTTAGGGGCAGAGTCACTTCTGGAGCCCGAGGTCCCCCAGGATCCTCGGCCTGGTGAGCTCTCCACTCCTCAGCATATCTCATTGTCCACATCCACAGGTGATGGCCCTACACAAGATTTGCTCAGTGATCAACGGGATTAGGACAGGCAAGAGGTGTCAAAAGGGGTGTTTCTGTGGGAAATGGCAGTGACTCGTAGAGCAGAATGTGGCTTTTTAGAGGAGTCAGGATAGGTGAGGATGTCTCTGGATTATTTTCATCTGTTGTTCGTCTGAAATACAAAGTCTGCCTAGCCCTGACTGGTGTAGCCAGTTGTGCCATCCCATGCACTGAAAGGTCATAGATTCGATTCCCGGTCAGAGCATATGCCCCAGGTGCAGATTCGATCCCCGATCAGGTTGTATATGAGAGGCAACCTTGATTGATATTTCCCACATATATGTTTCTATCTCCCTCCATTTCCCTTCCTCTCTCTCTCTCAAAAGCAATAAAAATTTTTTTAAAAAATCTACCTAAAAGAGTTCACTTTGGAATTCACTGTCCGGTGCAGCTCTGAGATCTGACAGTTTGTAGGTATCCTAGGCATCAAGCATCCTCTTCCTGGCCCAGGGGCCTGGCCTGACGCTGAACAGTGTAACATGGCTCAGCCCACTGATGACAGTGAGAGAGGGGCAGGGGAGAAGGCGGGAAGGAGAGAGAGAGAGTGAGAGAGAGAGAGAGAGAGAGATTGCATTCTGGGACCTGGGGACTATGGTTGGTCTGAGGGGGCCAGGAGACAGAACCAGGTCCAGTACAATTCCTTGATCAGAACTCGATGGCATCAGAGATGGTCCTACTGCCCTTGGCTACTGGGCTATTTGAGGGGAATATTAAATTATAATCCAACAACCTTTATACATCTAGAAGTTTGTCATAGTAATTAAATGCTAATAAGGCGAGGGAGAGTAAATGGATAGTTTCCTTAAAGACTTCACTCCACCACCCAAGGTCAGGTGGAAATTATAAGTAATGTAGTGGTACAGTCAGATCACTCCAGCTGAATAAATGCCATGACAAAGGTAAGGAGTCATTCAGTCCTCTATATTTGAACATCTCATTAGAGTCTGTGTCATTCAAAGATGTATGGGGTGGCAGAAAGGTGACATTTAAGGTCTCCCACGGAAAGCCAAGCCTTTAATTATCTGATGGAGGTTAATGTGCCTATGGAGCAAGGGAAGCCTGGGTGTAACAGGGAATGACACATTATGCTAAGAGCAGATTTCATGGGGGAGCCCATGGGGTGGGCCATCTCCCAGGATGACTGTCTGGTCAGAGTTTTCCTGCCTTGTTGGTTCTCTGCCAGGATGAATGTGGGACCAGGAGAGTTCTTGGTAGAAAGAAGTGATGGTTGTAGTTGTAAGGGAGAAGGCTGCAGGAAATGAACCCCTACCCTCAACAATAATGTAGGCAGGAGCTCAGCCAGCCTGAGGGTCTGGAGGCACATTGCTGAGGATGCTGAGGGCTGTGCGGTGGCTCCATGCAGGGTGGACTGTGAGGTCCTCAGCTGGATGATGGAAGGCAGCTACCACAATGGCTCCCAGTGATCCCACCTTCTGTTCTAATCCCCTCCCCTGAGGGATGCACCCAGTGACTTGCTTCTAACAAATATAATACAGTGAGAGGGATGGGATGTGACCTCTAAGATTAGGTTACAAAAAACTATAACTTCTATCTTGCTCACACTCTCTTTAGCTCGCCTCCCTTTCTCACTCTGATGAAGCAAGCGACCATGTCGGGCAATGCCTTTTGGAGAGGCCCACAAGGCAAAGAACTGAGGTCTTCAGCCCACCAGCCCATGAGGACCTGAATGCTGTCAGTGACAATGTGAGTGCACTTGGACATGCGTCCTCTCCCAGTTAAACCTTCAGATGAGACTGCAGCCTGGTCAGCTTCTTGATTGCAGCCTCATGAGAATCCTTGGGCTGGAGGACCCAGTTAGGAGTTTTCTGACCCACAGAAACCCTGAGTTGATGAATATTTGGTTTGAGTTGTGGCTTTAAGTCATGCTTAAGTTTTGGGGTGATTTCTCACACAATGATAGATAACTAATGCAGTGAGTGTTAGACTCTATGATGATGCTGCAGTGGGAGGTTCTAAGTGCTTGCATGCACCTAGCATCTTTGTCTCTGCACGTCTCATCCTTACCACATCCTATGGAGAGAAAAGATCCACCTACACTAACCTCAGGAGTGGGGGTGGGAGAGAAACCTTTTTTCTTTCCTGCCTGGGAGCGGGAAGATATCCTCCAACCTTCCTCTCTGTGTCACTTATCCAAATACACTATCCCTCCTCTTGCCCTCAGAAGGAGTGGATGTCTCCGTATTATACTTTGGGGCATAAAATAGAAAGGAGTTTTTTATTTAGAAGAAAAAAAGTTTTGCCATAGGAAGGATTATCTTTAGGGAATGAGCTGCCGAACTGAGCTAGAGAAGCTCATCTATCTCAAGGAAAACAAGAATCACCCCCCCGCCCCCCCCCCAATGGAGGCTCACATGGGAGCAAAGGTGGGGCTTACACCATTATCTTCCTGAATGTCCATGAACAGGACTTTGGAGGAAAATCCTGCTGATTTATTTCTTGTTCTTTTTCAAGAGCCAGGAACAGAGGGTTGACCTGTACAGTAGTTCAAAATAACTCTTCAGGGGGATTTGGTGGCTGCCATAGTTCTTCACTTTTTTTTTTTTTTTTTTTTTTTTTTACCTGTAACACTAAATAGTTATGGCTGAACTCAGTTCCCAATATGCAGGTGATGGAAAATTTCAACCAAGTGTATTCAGCAACATCCTCTCAATTCACAGATAAGAATAGACATTATTTTTTTAGGAAGATATTATTTTCCTGAAAAACTTTAAAAGCCAGGTGATTTAGGGTTTTCGTGCATCCCTCCTTCTAGTTCACTAATACTTCCTGTGCCTCCTGCATCCTTGTCCTGTGCTAAAGGCAGAGGTTACAAAAATAAATACAAGACTCAACCTGCCTCCAATGGTTTAAAATCTAGTGATAGACATCTGTAAATACAGTTTTCAAGTTATTGAGAAATGTTGGTGAATTGTTAACATGAAGAGTGGTGGGAAGAAACAAAATGTATCCTAAGGCAATTTATTTTTCCCATGGCACTCTCCATTTGGGGAGATGCTGGACAAAGATTGGCTTCTCAAGTGAAGTTCAGTCTGTTATGACATTTTGGCGAGGGCCTGTATTTTGAGCAGGGACAGAGATTGTTCCTTTTCACCAGATTATGCAGATGAGACAAACACAATTTTAGAAGGCCAAAGCTGGATAAGGCCTAAGACAATTTTTATGTCAAACGTTTCATTGTTTTCATGAATAAGTTGAGATTCAGAGAGAGGAAGACACTTGTCCAAAGTCACGTAGTGAGGAAACAATGATTCTAGAATAAAACTCTCACTCCAAGCCAGGAATTTTTGCAATCATTTTAGGTTACCCGAAGACATCAAAGATAGAGCTAGTGCCTATGATGAAGGAGCTGGGGTCCATGACGAAGGAGCTGGTGTCCATGATGAAGAAACTGGTGTCCATGATCTTGGTAGATTTAGCAAGTGCTTGCTCTGTTTTTTTTCCCTCCCTGAATCAAATGTATATGATAACCTAGCTATGCTTGAGAACAAAAAGAGAACCAGAGTGGGCCCCAAACTGAACAAACTCTGAAAGACAGGAAACAGAAAGATGAGGAAATCAGCGCCCAGGACATTGCTGGCAGCTGTGCCTCAGAAGGGTGAGTGCTCCCTATCAAGAGTTGGAGTTGGAGGGCAGGAGGTGGTTTGAGGTCATGAACAGAGCCATTAGTATCAACCCTGGGGCAGCCAGGGTGGCTGACCCTTGCACAATTCTCTTCCCCTTTTATGAATACACAATCGCCAACATTTTGATGAAAACCAAAACTATGGGAAAGACAGCAGAATCAACCAATGAAAAAACTCACACCCTCCCAAAACAGAATTAATTGAGCAATCAGTAGAGAACATTTACATATGTATATTTAATATCCTCAGAGAGCTATGAAGGGGCATCGTCTGTGAAACAAGTTCTAATCACTTAGAGGTATTGGGGATAAAAAAGATAATTATAGAAATTAACAGGTTGGTTGGATAGGATAATGTACACAGCGAAGAGTAAATTATAATTCTTGACTGTCAAAGGGAAGACCTCTCTCAGAACCCAGCAGTGGGATTAAGAGATGGAAAATACATAAAAAGAGCTGAGATGTGGAAACTAGATTTTTGTGTTCCAGCGTCAGTGTAAAGGAATGCCAGAATGAGGGATTAGAGAAGGAAAGAGGTAACAATATTCAAATCAATAATAGTTAATAATGTCCTAAGATTAAGGAAATTATTGAAGGGTCCACTATGTGTCGAGCAAGAGAAATAAAGAGTGAGTATAGAGGTGGCCAATATGAGTTGGGGACGTTCGTAATGACTCTGTTAATGTCAGGGCAGTGGGCTGGGGACATTAGACCCACATTCATTATCACATGGATATAACTTGGATGATTCTTCAAAATATCCACTGCATTCAGTGAAATCCAGTGGTCAGCAGTGCTCTACACAACATAAGGAATGCACTGATTTCTGGACTTTTTCCATAATGGTATTATGATGAACAGATCTAAAGATGGTCCCCAATCCCTGGCATTCATGTCCCTGTGTAATCTCCTAGCCTTGAGGGTGGGTAGGGTCTGTGACTTGCTTCTTATTCAGAAGACAGCAAAGGTGAAGAGGTGGCATTCCCATGTAATGTATGTCAGACTGCCTCACTCTGCAGCCAGCCTAAAAAAGCCAACAGCTGTGTTGTGAACTGTCTATGAGAGGCCCACTTACTGAGGACTGTGAGTGGGCTGGAGAGACTCAATCCTATAACAACAAGTGACTTAGTCCTGCCAACAATCAGTAAATTAGACGCGGACACTTCCCCAGATGAGAACACAGCCTGGATCACACCTTGATTGCAGTCCAGTGAGATTCTGAAGCAGAGGACCCATCTCAGCTGTGCCTAGACAGCTTACCTCCAGAAGCTGGGGGGGCGGGAGGGAGGAAATGTGTGTTGTTTTCATCTGCTCAGTTTGTGGTTATTTATGTAGCAATAGAAAACGAATCCAGGTGATTCTGGAGAGTTGTGATCTCAACCCTGGCAACATCTGATGGTGCAATGTAGATGGCTGAAGGCTGGGTAGAGAGGGAAGTATCTGTGCCTGACACCACTGCTCTGCATTCCCAGGCATTCTCCCAGACACACTGTGTGTGTGCCCTGGCTTCCCTGTGTCATCTGGATGTGGTAGCTCTGCTTATGGGAGGAGGAGTTATCCAAGTGAGTTGATCCCAAAGTCATGTGACCTGGCTCTTGACACTTGTAATGCTCAGGTAGGCTGGCCTGCGACTCAAAGGGGCAGTTGTCCGTCAGCAGCTGGAGCTCACGCCTGCAAGCATGCATACTCATCAACGCATGCACACTGCTGGGCTCAGGCCCGCCAAAGATGCTTGTCTGTCGATATCTTTTGGGAACAGGGCTTTTCTGGTGCCTGGGATGTTTGGGACACAGGATAAAAACCCCAAACTCCTTCCTTATGGCAAGTTATGGCCCATCTTTCCAACCACACTCATGTGAAAGACCTGCACAAGTTAACCAAGTTTTCAAGTACTGAGGAGGCTTGATAAATGACTCTTAAAATTGAATTCAGGTGCCCACAAAATGGTACTAGCAGTGAAATTAATGGGGTCGCTTCCAAATGAGCTTAATGGCACATTTGCCTCATTTCCAGCAATTTCTTGAAGAGTTCCAGGAATGCAGTATGAGGATAGTCAGGTGGTTTCATGGAAGAGCCCTCTTTCCAGCCCTGTCTCCACCATTCATTCTCATAGCATGACCTCGTGGGAAATTCTTTCCCATTCTAAGTCTCATTTTCCTTATCTACACAATAAAGGATGTGAACTTTGGGTAACATACTCAGAAACTAAATTTCTCTCCTGGCCCCTCCATGGAAATTATAATGTCCACCTCACTGAGGCACATGTGGAATGATGTTTGTAGAACTTCATGACTTGCAAGAACACTGTTTACCCTTACGAATCATCATTGGCCACACCATCAAGCCATGTATCTGTAACTGCTGCTGTCTGAATCTAAAAGACATGTCTCAAGTACTGAAGACACCTTGGAAAGGTAATTCATTCAGCTCATACTTATGCTTACAGCATCAACTGGAATTGTTTTTATTTTTGTTTGATATTAAGATTCCTTATTTGATATAAGCAATTGTTCTTGTTACTTAGGATGGACCTGCTTCTATTTCCCATGGCAGAGGAAAATATACTCACATCCACTTCCTGGGATTCTTGGTTTTGACTACCTATAATAGAGATCTTCATCCTGCATACTGTTCTAGAGTCAGACATTCCAAGGAGAGTTTGAAGATAGGGGCTATAACTCCCTCTGTCCGTCTAATTTTTATCACACAGTAGAGTTAAAGAGGGGAGGGTGGAGGAGGGGAACTCTCAGTTTCGTCACTCACCTCTCCTCCAATGGCAGCGATTCTGCTCTGCCCCAAGCTTGCATGTCTCACTCAGCAAACTGAAGCTGTGACTAACCGTACCTACCCTCCTTTTAAGGCAGTTTACTGCCCATCAGCTATTACTAAAAAATGTCTCTTGAAGGAGGTCACACCTTCAATCCAAATAGCGTATCAAAGCACCCCTTCCAAGATCACATCATATTCTTCATGAAAAGAGTGATGGTAAATACAACAGGGCCATACTCTTACAATCACTAAAGTTGGTGTCCTAGTCCTCCCATCTGTCAAGTAGAGATGATAACAAAGTGTTGGTTAAGGATTAATTTGTGGTTTGAGCTGAACAAGGAGTACTTTTCTCAGGATATATAGGTGACTTCCCTGTGTACTGACTTAAAAATGCTTCTTGTCCTGGCTGACTAAGCACAGCCTTCTATCGAACATTTCACAGCCAGACCCGTTCCTGTAAAAAGCAACTTTCTAATTCTACCAGCTCAAACTGGTCTGAGTTTTGGTCTTTACCTACATCAGCCAGAAACAGAGAATGTCAGGACGGCAGGGCCTATGTTTGCCCTGGGATGTAACCAGAGCCCAACTCAACCCAATTTTAACAATAAAGGGAATTTATTGGCTCATGGAACAAAACTGTCCAGAGGTGCGGCCAATCGCAGGCAAAGCTTGATCTTATCCTTCAACAATGTCACCAAGGACCTGGCTTCTTCTGCCTCTGGACTCTCCCTTCAGTAGTGCCGACTTCAGGCTGAGAGTGCTTCTCCTTCATGGTCCCGAGACAGCCACCATCAAGACTCAAGACTGAAGACTACCTGCTTCCTCTGGCACATCCAGCAGGTGGATAAAAAGAGCTTCTACCCAACATTCCCAGAAAAAGTCTTGAAAGACCAGGTACCCTCTGGATGCTTTGCTCACATAGCCATACCTGAACCAATCACTGTAGCCAGAGAGCTGGAATGTGATGATGGCTTAGTTTAGGTCACGCATTCAGCCCTGGAAGTGATAGTCAAGCCAGCCCAGCCAGATGATAAAATACCCAAACAGAAATCAGGGCCTGCTGGGAAAGGAAATGGGGGAATGAACACTGGGGGTGCAGTCAACAACATCCACCACATCCCTCATTTTATGGATGGAAAACTGAGACTAGAGAGGCCTCCCCAAGATCACAGCAGAGCAGAGCCTGGGGTACACCCCAACCCTTCAATCTGCAGATCCTGTATTGTTTCTACTCTACTCTACTTGCTCACGCCAAATTGCCCACTACTGGGTAGTGATCAGTGAGGGTTCTGACCAATCAATTTCTCCCTAAACCTGAATGAACCGGAGGCATCACATTTCAAACACCTCCAATGAGTTTCTAGTCAGAAGAAAACAAACCTATGCAGCCACAAAGATCAACCCCAGCATTTTCATCTCCCCTCTCGGAGCCCCCTAAGTACCAAGTAGCTCCTGCTACTTTTAAGAGAAAAAAATGCATTCTGGTGTGCAAACATTACTGCATATTCATGCACTCAAAATCTAATTTTAACTGCAAGAGACTTCATTACAAGATGCTCACATGATTAAGCAGCTTTCTTCCCAGGGTTTGAAAGCCTGTCTATTCTTTTCTCTCATTTCCACATCACTGGGATTATCAGAATGTGATTTAGCTTCTTAAAATTATATATTTTGGTGTTTCCAAATTGATCCACAACAGGAGACGAAATCCATGAAAATTACATGTGTTAGCACAGGTTTGTGCAACCCCATAGCCTGGCTGTTAAAGTTGGAATCTGTAGACAGTCAGGGTGTTACTCTTCAAAGGTTCCTGATGCATTTACCACACGCCTCGCCTGGATACAGGTCTGCTTTTACTCAACCTGGCCGGTGGGGACAGCATCCTCTTTATGGAGAAGCTGCGAGCTATAGACAAGACCTAACTTGGACACAAACAGACTTTCTCGAAAGGACAGACGGATCCCCCTTCCTGTGCTCTGCTCTCCCACAGAGCCAGGCCCAGGGCTACGCCTGCTGGGAGTCAGAAGCAGGTAGGGCCTTTGCACCTCCTTGCTCACCCAACATCCAGAAGCACCTGCCAAGTGTCAGGTGCCATTCCATGGGCAGTGACTTGTCCTGACCTGGATGCACCCTGACCCCATCATTCTCCTCATCTGCATGCCTGGCTGAGGTGCAAGCAAGCTACAAGGCCACCTGAGCAGCTGACTTGCCAACCTGGAAGGAGAGGTCTCCGGGTACCTGGTCGCAGGGAACGCACCCACCCATCCACCAGGAGGAATGGGCTGTGCTGTTGCTCTCCTGACTCCTGGGGTGGGGAAGGGGGATGAGCAGGGGGCTGAGCCTCAGCGGTGGTCCTTCTCCACTCTCCAGCCACACGTCTGCCTCTCTAGCATGGCTTCTGGGTCTTCTATCTGAAGACCGTCTGGGTGGCCAGGGAGTGAGGGCCACAGCCATGAAGCCAGTCGAGGGAGGATGCCAGCTTCCCTCTTCTCCGTCAGTTGGTGCTGCTGTCTCTTTTGAGACTCTAGGTTTGCTCTGGGATGCAGGTGTCCCCTGGCCCTCTTCCCACTGGTGGGTCTCAGCTGCTCCTAGAACTCGGGAGACAGCCTCATCAGAGGCCTTCACAGACTTGACCGTGGAGCCCAGGCAGAGCCAATAATGTTTACAAAACCCCTGGTGTTTCCAGCTCTGAGCTGAGCCAGATGGTGCTGTGGGAGGGTCTGCAACAGCCTCAGCATCAGGGTGGGTTTGGGGAAACCTCAGGAGGAACTTGGAGGCCACCAGGAGCGCAGATGCTCAAGCTCAGTCATTGGCAAAGCAGAAGGCTGGGGAGGCCTCCCTCTGAGGAAGGGTGGCTCCGCTGGGCCCTCTGGCCCTGCCTGCCTTTCCTAGGGGTGCTCTTAGCTCACCCTGTCCCCCCCCGCCCCCATGGGCCAGGGAGCAGAGGGCCAGGCCATCCTCATACCCAGCTTTCCCAAACCGCTTGCCCCGTTTTCTCCCCGTGATGCAGCGTGGCTCAGGCTGAGGGGATGTCAGGTGAAGGCAGTGAGCATCAGCACCTTCACCCGGCTCAGGCTGAACACTAAGTGGCTGTGAGGACAGAGTCTTTTTCTGTGTCCCCACCTCTGTCCTCACCCACCCACTCCCCTTCTTCTGCTGCAGACTTGGAGACACGCACGCCCCACACCCCATTCACCAGTGTTTTCCAAGCCTCTGAGCCTTTGCACATGCTGTTCTCTTTGCCTTAATCACTCTTCCCCTCTGCTTTGCTGGGATAATCCCTACAGATTTCTGGAGACCAGGTCAAAGTTGCTGTGGTGCATTCCCTGAAGAGCCCAGGCACAGGGGCCCAGCACCGTGAGCTGCACAGCACACACGCTCCTGCTACTGGGCTTCTCACTCCACGTGGGATGACCCCTGCCCCGACCCTGCTAGACTGGGCTGGGGTGGGGAAGGGGCCTTTCACACAGGTCTTCTCCGGGAGGCCAGCACACAGCAGGTGTCAGCATCTGGGAGTGACCCCCCTCCGGCTTTTGTTGAGGAAATGAATGAACAAGTGGGAAAGGTGGCAGCGTAGCAGAAATAGGGACAGATGTGTGGCAGAGACTGGTGACAGGAAGTGGTGGGTGAGTCACAGAGAGACAGAGAGGGCTCAGCCATGGCCACTGGGGATCAGGCAGAAGCTGTGGCTATGGCCTCTCCCCAAAGGGTCCAGGGTTGTGTTGCTGATGGACTGTGCAGCACCCCCTCCTCATGACCCAGGGCAGGACTCCCCTGGAGAGCAGGGACCTGTCAAGATGGGCAGGGCCACTAGTCACAGTGACCCCAAGACACACTTCCTGCGTTTCCCCATGCCCACACAACCCCGATCCTAATGGCATATGGGGCCCCCAGGTCCAGGACTCCCCTGAGGCCCAGCTCCCTCCCCACCCCCCATCCCCTCACTCTCACACCCTGTATGTGAGGCATGGGGTGAATGCCCGGCTTCCCTGGGGACAGATGGAGAAAGAAGCCAGGCGAGGAGGCCCCCCTCCAAGGGGCACTCATGTTGGAGGAACGGCAGGGGGTGCACAGGACTTGCAGTGGGTCCTGAGATTGGCGTGTGGCTTAGGGGTGCTCTACTCTGCCCACGGTGCCGCCAGCCCATCCACAGAGAGCGGGAGGCAGGGCTGCAGAGTTCGTGGTGCCCAGTGGTCACACCACACACATTTATGGGATGTCAGGGCCACGTGGCCCAGCAGCAGCAGTCCGTGAGCCCACCTCCATGCCCAAGTCCCTGCTGCTCAGAGCAGGTGCCCGCCCAGCCCATCCCCGCAGCCAAGAAGCCTGACCAGCAAGTCCATGCCTGGGGCTGAAAACAGGAAACCTGGGGCCTCCGAGAGCCCGGGTGCACACGTGTCTGCGGGAGACAGACGGAGCCTCTGGGAACACGTGGCCTGGAGACTATGCGTGGCAAGTCTGAGAGTGTCTGCACACCAGGCATGGTGACTTGGGCTTGTGAAAACAGGCACTGTAGCGTGGAGTGGCATGTCTAAGCGTGTCTAGCTAGGAGCGTGTGTCTGTTCGTGTCTGTCCTGTGGCATCGTGTCTGCCTGGGTGGGCTAAGGGCTTGTGGCTGGTCTCCTTGCACCTGCGGGAGGCAGCACCGGGCAGCCCGTGTCCCAGCGAGGCCACCACCTGAGCATGTGAGCGGGTGCAGCCCCAGGGGCGGCTGGCTCTCAGCAGGGCACGCAGAGCGGCGGCCTATCATCTGGGCACGTACTCCCTGGGCAGCCCAGCCCAGTTGTGGTCACGCAGGGCCTTGTCCACTGTCCGGATGTAGCCATTGATCAAGTCCTTCATCTCCGGGGTGAAGGGCTCAGGGTCGTGCGGGCGCCGGCCGTGGCGCCGGAAGCTGCCTTCCTTGTTGTTCTCCACGCAGAGCAGCCGCTCCTCGCTCACGGACACGTTGAGGAAGGCCACCATCTCCCGCAGCGTGGGCACCAGGCTGCGCCGCAGCTCCTCGTAGTGCACCACCAGCAGCCGCTTGCCGTACTTGAGCCAGTCCAGCACGTGTGAGGACCACCACGAGGCATAGCTGTTGACGAAGTCCGGCCACTCTGGGGAGGACAGAGAGGTGCCGTGTCAGGACCCGGCCCGGGACGGCTGCTGGTCTCCCTGAATGCCCAGGGAAGCGGCCAGGATTTTCCATCACCCACTGCCCAGGGCCAACCTGCCTGAACCCCCTGCTGAGGAAGGTGACTTACTGTGAAAAAGGGTTAATATCAGGCTGCGCTCTGAGGAGTCCTAAGCCAGGAAGATGTGACCTTGAGTCTGCCTATTTCCCAGCAAACACATCGAGTTAAAACAAATGTAAACTGCACGGACCAAGCACTGGCTCGCTCTCTCTCTCTCTCTCTCTCTCTCTCTCTTGCTATGAATTCATTGACCTTAGGGACTGCACCTGGCCAGGGAGAGCTGGGCTGCACCACGGTGCCTGGCACCCGCATTAAAGACAGGCGGAAATCGAGGTGCCCTCCTTCACCTGGATCTTGTCTCTGGCAACTATGCACACCTGATGTGGGGTGCAGGGACCGAGCAGCGTGCGTGGGGCAGCTGCTGGGCCTCCCGGTGAGAGGAAGACGCTGTGCCGGCCAGGCTTCCTCTCCTGGCCCCTCCTGTGATTCTAAGGCAGCAGTTCTCAACCTGTGGGTCGCGACCCCTTTGGCGGTTGAACGACTCTTTCACAGGGGTCGCCTAAGGCCATCCTGCATATCAGATATTTACATTATGATTCATAACAGTAGCAACATTACAGTTATGAAGTAGCAACGAAAATAATTTTATGGTTGGGTCACAACATGAGGAACTGTATTTAAAGGGCCAGAAGGTTGAGAACCACTGCTCTAAGGCTCACTGTGCTGGTGAGTGTGAGGCCAGCTGAACCTGGGCACAGCGGGGTGGGAGGACGCACCATGAAGCCACGGATAGGGCGATTGCAAACTTCCGCAGATGACCGACTTCATGAGATTTCTTTTCTAGCAAATTAAGAGATGAGGTGTTTTGCTGGGGGTGGGGAGTGGGGATGCACATGTTAAGAATCACCCCAAGGAAAATAGTTTCCATAACTGGGCTATGGGGAGCATTTGTTTCCTCTCATCTTCAACATGACCCTCTGAGATGGGGACCACCTTGCTTTTCAGAGGAGGAAACTGAGGCCCAGAAGGTGTGCAGCTTGCCGGGGTGACTGGGCTGGTAAGAGGCCCAGGAGGGATCAGAGCTTATCTGGCCTCCATCCTAAAGAGGAGTCAGCAAGGAGGGTAGGGATGCTGGGGGCTGGTCTAGGTGAAGGGTGATGGGGAAAGCGGGGAGCGGGGGTGGGGGAGGGAAGACATAGGTCAGCCCCACCTGACCCAGAGCCACGCAGGGACAGACGCACAGCCTGCCTGGCCTACAGCCCTGCATCTCATCATGCCACACCCTGCTGGACGCAGCTTTATTTCGGAGGAACACGCTTGGCTTTATATTACTCACCTCTGCAATTCACTGCCTAAAGCCGGCTGTGCGCGCCTTGAGGGCAGAGACCATGACCCCTGTCCCTGGGCCCCCCGGCCTTGCCCAGTGCCTGGCACACAGTAAGCATGTGTCAGCAGGCTGACTCCATGAATAACGCTGCAGCGAGGCCCCGCCCCCAGGCCCCTTCTCTACCTTTGCTCTTCCAGTTGCGGTCAGCTGCGTAGCCCAGGTGCCCGGCGCACTTCCTGTTGAATTCGGCCACCAGGGACCTGTACGGGTTCCGGATCAGCAGGATGGCTGAGTCGAACATCTCGATCTCCCTCCTGCCACTCTCGTGGGTCTTCACACAGATGGTGCGCCGGCTCCGCCAGTGGTCCTTCTCACCCTTAAATCCTGCCCGGGAGGGAGGAGAGGGCCGCTTTGGAGGAAGGCATTGTGGGACCCACAGGGCCAAGGGGCAGACAGGTCCTAACGCTCACCTGCCTGCCTGAGGGAAGACTGGCAATAGGGGCCGAGCAGAGGGCACTGGGAGGGCCTATGATGGTTGATAGGAGCAGCCTCTACAGGACTGACCCTGCCCAAGATAGCAGGAGATGTCTCAGAGCTGGGAAAGATGGCATCTGCTAGACAAAGGAGATAAGGCACCTCCTGCAGATCCCCAGGAGTCAGGAGTCAGAGGGCTTGACCATGCCCCATCTCTGGGTGCTGGAGATGCATACATTTGGGTATTTTCTTGGCAATTTCACAGGAACATCACAAATACCCCTGTGAGTCAACCATAGCTGCACACATAACTGGATGAAGTGACTGAGGTTCAGAGTGGGTATGTGACTTGCCCAGGATCATAGAGCACCATGGCAACAGAGCCAGGCCTCTCTCCACATGGCTGTGTGTGTCCCTGAGAAGCCCCCCACTTCCACCCAGCTCCCCACAGTAGGAGCAGGATCCCCATCATTACACTCAAGGGTTGTGAGCAGCTGTTGCCCCTCCCTCTGACCTCACGCCACAGGGCCCCAGCCTGCACCTGTGGAGATTCTCTACCTGGGACCCCAGAGCAGGTCTGGCCAAGGTCTCATCCACAGTGGTTGAGCCTGGCCCTGCAGAACCCAGGGACCAGTTTCTATGAACAGAGCCCTGCTCCCCTGGAACAATCTCTCTGGGCTGGGGGCCTGCCTTCTTCCTGGGTTCCTTAGGCCAGTCCTGGGCATTCGTGCCCAAATCCCTTCTGGCTGAGAAGGTCAGACTCTACCCACCCACACAAAAAGTCACATATTTATCAACACTGATTATCGTGTGCTCGTGCTGTGTCGGATTTTATGTCAGGGATCAAGACTGTCCTTAAGCTTACAGCCTAGTAGGGAAATAGCCCATGTATACTACAGAGAATAGAGGCTGTGGGAACAAAGTTTAGCAGGGACTGGTTAGAGAGTAGAGTGGGATGTCATAGAAAAATGTCCCCTGAATCTTGTTTCCTGACCACATCCCAGCGTAGCTATGCAGCCAGCTCT
The DNA here is from genome assembly GCF_028538775.1 of Myotis yumanensis. Lineage (NCBI taxonomy): Eukaryota > Metazoa > Chordata > Mammalia > Chiroptera > Vespertilionidae > Myotis > Myotis yumanensis. The sequence continues at coordinate 15,453,718 of NW_027223767.1, read as the reverse complement.
GGGGACATTCTCCATAGATGTGCATGAGCTTACCTCGGGCTCTTTGAAACATAAATAAGCCTTCACCCCTTTCATGACTGGCTGGGAAGCACCTGTATTTGCAAGTTTCTTTTGAATCTGGAATTCTGGGTTCACCTACTGAAGCTCCACATGTTTCAAACTCATCTCTTTCATGGGCCAAACACTGAAAGTTTTGCTTTGATTCATTCTGTCAAGCAGCTGGGAGCTTCCGGGAAAGGAGGAGTCCCACTCTGGGCTGCGTAAATCTGAGATGCAGTCTTTGACGCTTGAGACCCAGGGTGCCTTTCCTACTGCCTCCGCCTATGCCAACAGCGGCCACTTTTCCTTATAACTCAACCACATTCACCCAGGACAGGGTTGGCATTTTGGCTCTGGAGCTGCCTTGTGAATGTCCCATCTGCACGTGTCATTGCTCTGTAAGTGCTCTGAGGCAGTGGCTGCATCTAACTGGCCCTATAAGGCTCAAAGATGTCCTGATATCTCTAAAACCATCCGAGGCAGCTGCGCAACACTTATATGTGGCTGTTCAAACCACTGGGCCACTTAGCCATTTGTGGACCAAAATAGCCAGCTGTGAGAGACAGGGGAAAGCCTTCTAGATGAACGAGGCGGGTCACTGCAGCTGTACACCAAGCATGTCAAACTCACGGCCCCCGGGCCACATGCCTTATTCATTTGGCCCGTGTTAGCCTTTGAGTTTGACATGCTTGCTGTGCACAGTGGGTGGTTCCCAGGGGACTAGGACAGAGTGGGCAGGACCACGTGCTTCCCCTGACCACTCACCTGTAGGTACCCATAACCAAGGCTCCCAAGGACAAAGGGTTGTATGAACAACCTTGGCTTTGTCCCGACCAGACTGAGATTGCTGTGGGTGATTCCAGAACCCACTGCCAAGCTCAGAAGTTTCCATTTCCTCTAGGATGCTACTATAGCACACTCTTTTCAGAGGAATGGGCCATCACTCTAGTGATGAAGCTTAGTTGTTGTGACACTTGACAACAGAGAAATATATTTCACACATGAAGATGCCACTGGACTCACCTGAGATTCTTGGTTCTGAAACAGCGCAGACTCAAGCCATTTAAGGCCCCTTATTTCTGCAAGATTTTAAACCATAAAGCTCTTGAAGATTTTAAGACCAGTTTTTAAAACATAGCATTGTGAGCCTAGCCGGGGTGGCTCAGTTGGTTGAGTTTCGTCCTGTGCGCCGAAAAGGTTGCCGGCTGATTCCCGGCCAGGGCACACATCTGGGTTATGGTTGGATCCCCAGTGGGGGTATGTGTGGAAGGCAACTGACCGATGCTTCTCTCTCACAGGTTTATTTCTCTCTCACTCTCTTTCCCTTCTTCTCTCTAAGCATGTCTTCGGGTGAGGATTAAAAAAAAAGCATTTTGATAAGCTACCCCTTGCCCAAAAAGGAAAAAGGAGTTAGCAGATACCATCTCACTCAATGATCGAGGGTTCTGAAAAGCAAGGAAAGTCCAGGAAAGGTTTCTAGAGAGGAAATCCATGCCACTAGGCTTCCCCTTTGAGTCCAGAGCGGAGCCCATGAGCTGTCACTCTCAGTGTGGCCCGAGGCCGGCCTCCATCGTCACCCGGAGCCTGCCAGGAACGGCAGTTCCCAGGCTCATACCAGATCAACTGGGCCAGACTCTGAGGCGCTGCCCGGGAATCGGCTGAATTTACCAAGCCCTCGGGGAGGCTCTGACACACACGCGTGGGAGAAGTACTGCTCCCGCACTCCCAGGGGACGGTCTGGCCACGGGAGCCGCCTTCCCCACTCTCTGCCCCTGCTCACCTTTGTTGTAGAGAGTTCCGTCGAAGTAGTAGCTCCCAGTATAGAAGCCGGTGGCGTGCTCGATGAGGTGCCGCGCCCAGGTATTCCCGGCACCCGGGAAGCTCGACAAAGCCACAAACACTTTGGACTTGGTGGGCAGGAACTTCCTGTCTGTGCACCGAGTGTCTGAAAGTCAGAGGTCATGTCAGGGTCACTCACCCCCATGGTGATTCAGACTCACCACCGGACTCCCCTGGATAGAAACTGCTGACCCGAGGCTCCCGCTTAGTACAGGTGTGAACTGAGGGGGACGGGTTCGCCACCTGCACGTGGCTGGCCAGAGACAGCCCCAGGGACCACGAGGCCCCAAAGCCCACGCAAGAGTGTGATGCAAATTGGCTCCTGTGGACCCGCAGCCCCTGCTTTGTCTCCATGGCCACAGTCAAGCCTTGGCTACTGGCACAGCACAGGTAACTCCAGGGGAGGTGGCTGGGTCATAGCTGGGTGGACCAATGCCACACCCTGAAGTACAGCCAACAACAAACTTGCTGGACTAATTTCAGGCAAGTGACCTCTCTGAGCCTCTTCATCCCCCACCCCCACCCCCCCGGGGCTGCCTGAAATCTTCAGGTGGAAGCCCCAAAGCAGGCTCTATAAGGTGGCAACATCCCGCCCTCTCTGCTCTTACTCCACCAGCTCCTAAGGCCAGCCGGGCAGACGGGATGTTACACACCACAGCCCAGGAGCCTTGCTGGATCCCAGGTCCTGGGCTGCCTCGGGAAGCCTCTGAGGCCCTTGTGGCCCTGAGCTCCCATGCCACCCAGTGCTGCCACCTTGCCCTTGCTGTCCCCCTGGACTGTGCCACTCTGCTCTTCCTTCCTTCCTCAAACCACCTTCATCCCCAGAGAGATTCAGGTTAAGGTCAGGTGCTTTTCAAACTGAGCCCTGCATCCTGGCCCGGCCTCCAGAGATGGCGGAGGCCTCCTCCATCCATGATCCCCAGCTGAGACTATCCACGAGGATCCCGGGGTTCTTACACAGATGCCCCTCCTACCCCAGGACTGCACACTCCACCATGGCCAGCATTTCCAAACCTCCAGACCACAGGCCACCAGCAGAGGCAGGCACGGGGAGGAGGACCCTTCACGCCCTGCCCACCTCGGGGGCGGGGCTCACCTTGCACGGGTGTCTGGTAGACCTCGCAGTACTCTGCCAGCTTCTGTGCCTCAGACTCCTGGCTACACAGCGAGCTGTCTACAGCATCCCGCAGGTTGAACTGGGAGGTGGGGTAAGCACAGTAGCACTCCGAGCCTCTGAGGATGGCCAAGGGGAACTCCTGCCAGACGAAGAGAGGAAGAGAAGCAACGCGGTGAATGCAAAGGCCACGCCTCCCGCAGCTGCAGGATGAACGCGTGGACCCACTGCCGGTTGCAGGGGATCAACAGGGATGTCTATCCGTCCTTCTAGTGCCCAAGCCCAGGGAGACCAACTCAATGAGATGTGACCCCTGCCCTCCAGCAGCTCACAGCTGGCCAGCGACAATCCAGCAGGCACAGCGCAGTGGGGCTGTGGCAGGTGAGTCAAGTGTGCAAGGAGGGAGCAGAGCCTGGATCTGGGCTCCTGAAACGTCCAGGAGGCAGTCGGGAGCATCGGGATGGGAACAGGCCCTCCAGACAGTGGCATCCATGGGAGAAAAATGTGTGTAGGGGTCAGAACGGGACAGAAAAGCCCACACATGGCAGTTAGGGCTCAACGTGTCACAGGTTTAACTAACAAACTGGGAGCCCTGCGTGACGTCTGGAATCCCCACTAGCTCTGCCTGGAGAGACCCAATCCAATCCTATGCCTGAAGTCCACTGCTGGGGGTTCAGGACCAAGGACAGTTGCCCACACGCCCACCTTTCCAAGACAGGAAGGTGGGCAAGAGTAGACTTGGATCCACTGAGGTGGAAGAACAGTGAAAACTACCCACCTACACACACACACACACACACACACACACACACACACACACACACACACACCATCTTACTAAACTCTCTGATTCTAGAGCTCAGAGCTCCCTTTTGCATTGGAAACACTCACAAACATTCTCTGGGACCATAAGTATGTCACCTCCCCTTAGTTTCTCCACCTGTAAAACGGACATGTTCCACAAATGGGCCTGCCTGGAAGAGCTGGAGGATCTCATTTCTCTCTGGCCCCCTCACTAGCCCCTCCTGGCCCACCCCAGGGGCAGTGAGACCAGGACGGCTACCCCCAAGGCTTTCCTGGGAGAGGCTTGACATGGGGATGGAGGATGGGGGTGGGTATCCAGGAACTTTTATGTCAGAGGGAGGAAGCACCACATAGTAGAGAAAGGACCATGTTTATCATCTGAAAGACCTGGACCCAAGTTCCAGAGTCACAATTCTGTACCTGTGTGACCTTGGGCAAGTGCCGGCTCTTTCTGAGCCTTGATTTTCTCGTCTGTACCGTGGGGGTAATGACACTCAGCTCACAGAGTGGGGGGAGAATGAAGGGAGGACCGTGCATGAGAAGAACCCAGCCCAGCGCCCAACACATGGTACGTGCTCCCCTATTTTTCTCTCTTCAGGCCTTTAATTATACTAGAGGTGGGCCCCAGACCACCTGCCTCTCAGCATACCAGGAGGTTGTTTCCTTAAAGGTCCTCCCCTTGGCTCCCCCTCCAAGGCCTGGGAAGCTCAGGACCAAGGGAAGGCTAGAGCCCCTGCCCCTGTGAGCCTGTGGTCCTTTAGTCTTGCTCAGGCACATGCAGAAGAGGATGCATTGAAGGCTCAGCGGCCACAATGAGGCCCTCACTTGGGAACCAGCCATTTCCCGAACCACAGCTGCCCCCAATGTCAGCTGCAGTGGCAATCCAACGCCAGCAGCCAGGGCCACTGTCCCGGTGCAGGGCCAAGGTTACGGGACGTGGGAGTGAGCGGACAAAGGCTGACAAACCCATTAGCATGTCCAGCCAGATACCACCTCCAGCAGCCCCCGCCGGGACCCCCAGGCCACTACTGCAGAGAAAGTGAAATCTGTGTCTGTCTGGCCCCTCCATCAGAACACCACTGGCTTTCTGGAAGCAAGTTCTGCTGCCGTGAGTTGGTGAAAAGCCGTCATAGGAACCGTGACCTCCAGCCCCCACCATCACCATCCATCCCCTCCCACAACCCCCCTCCTGCCTCCTCCCAGATCAGCACCTTCACCACAGCAGCCTGGGCGCCCACGGCAGCGATGGGCAGAGCACGCGGCCACCTGGCTGTGTCCCCGTCTGTTCGCACTGGCTGTTATGGGCGGAACGGTATCCCCCTAAACTTCACATGTTGAAATGCTAACTCCCCTACCTCGGAACGTGACTGCTTTTGGTTCTTTAAAGAGGTAATTACGTTTAAATGGGGCCATGAGGTGGGCCCCAGTCCAATCTGACTGGTGTGGTTATTAGAAGTGACTAGAACACAAACACACAGGCAGACCAAGGGAGGGCCCTGTGAAGACAAAGGGCCAAGGCCACATGCGGTCTGGGGACAGAAGAAACCATCACCTGGATGTCAGACCTCCGGCCTCCAGAGCTGCAAGGAAACAAATCTCTGTTGCTGAAGCCCCATCCGTCTGCGGCACTTGCTACAGCGGCCCTGGGAAGCTAACACACCAGCTTTCCTACCGGTCCTCGGCCCGGCCAGTCACAGACCCACCTCAGGGCCTTTGCACTTGCTGTTCTCTCTGCCTAGAATGTTCCTCCCCCAGACACCCACATGGCTTTCTCCCTTACTTTCTTCAACTTGCCTTCTCCCCGGAGGCCTTCTCCGGCTTCCCCACTTCAAGTCACAACATCCTCCCACCACCACCGACACACCCTATTCCCCGGCTGCTGGGCCTTCTAATTTGGTTTCACTGGGGTGTCACAGCGATGAAACCCTCTGACCCTAAGTGTACCCTCAGCAGTCCTGATGCGTGTGTATCAAGACCAGCGGTTCCCTCACACCAGGTTCCTCCACCCCTTTCCAATCAGCCCACCCTCCCTCACAGCAACCTCTTCTGATTTCCACCGACACAGATTCATTTTGTCTAGAATATAAATGGAGTCATCCAATGTCTATTTTTGGGTGTCTGCTTTCTTTCATTCAAAAATGTATTTGTTAGGCCCACCCATGTTGTTTTATCTGTTAATAGATCATTTCTTTTTTATCCCTGTTATTCTGTGTGTGAATGTACCAATCTGTTGATTCATCCACTTGAGGGACACATGGGCTGTTTCTGGTCTCTACCTATTACAGATAAAGCTGCTATGAACATTTGTGTACAAGACTTTCAGTCAATAAATATTTTCCTTTCTCACGGGTTTATACTGAAGGTTCCTGCTTCATTTTCCTCCACGTAACTTGTCGGCATTCAACATCTGCTCTGTTTTACTTACTGACCTGCTTATTGCTTGCTTCCTTCCCCGAGGGTGTGAGCAGGGATTTCTGTGTGTCTGTGAGCTTTGCTGCATTCTCTAGAACATGGTGGATGCTTAATGACCGTTTGATGGACAAACCAATGAACAAATGAATGAATGAATGTCCTTTACACTCCCAACTCCCCTCCAAATTACTGGCAACGGACTTGGGCATGAGCTTTTTGTTGGTCATTTCACCCTGGGCAAGAGGGAGGAGAAGAAAGCTGCCACATCTAAGCAACACCTCCCCCCCACCCCCAACACCAGGGACCCCAGGGGGCTTGGATCTCCTGGGATTCCTGTTCAGAGGAAATTTCAGCAACTTGGTAGCTCTGCTCAGGGCGGCTGGCTCTGTCTCCCTCCCTGGCTGTACTGCTGCTGCCCACGGTGGTGCCTCCTAGTCCTGTCTCCCAGGGCTGGGGACAGGCTGCCCCCACCAGTGACCCGAACCTCTTTGCTTCCTTGAGTGGATTAAACTGTCGAGTTTCCGGGTGTGTGCAGAGCATGGGCGAGCTGCAGACAGTAATGTGGTTTTATTTACAACATAACCACTTCGGCGACATCACTGGATTCTGAAAACACAGAACAATTTTTAGCCCCTTGGGGATTTCTAGGACATGATTTCCATAAAAATTAAATATTGGAGAATCTTATCTCTCTGCCAACTTCCCCAGTCCTCCCACCCCTACCCCAAGCTCGAGAGAGAGAGAGAGAGAGAGAGAGAGAGAGAGAGAGAGAACACGCAGAGACAAAGGAGAAGATGATTAGAGAAAGCAAGGCAGAAAAAGGAAGCACAAACCAGATGTGGGACTGTTTCAATAAACTAGCCGAGGGGTTGAAGAGGGAGCCACGGAGCCCGGCTGGAGGGCGGGTGGATATGCATCCTACTCCAGACACCTCACCACCAGCCCCAGCCAGGGTGTCAGCCTGGAGCCAGGTCAAGACTCAGCCAGGGCCTGGCTCTCTGGGTTATGGGGGGTCCACATGCAAAGGCTTGGTCATGGCCAAGGGGTCAAGGAGTGGACATTCCAACAGGCAAGAAGAACACCTCTAACAAACTGGCCCAGCTGGGTCTCATCTCCTCCATCTTCATTCCTCCTTGAGCACCTTGCTTGGGATCTCCCTGGTTATATGGAATTACAGAAATCTCACAGATCGGTGCTCCAAGTTTCCGAAGGGGAAATTGAGGCTTGGAGGCAGGTGGTGAGCAGCCTGAGACCTCAGACCATCAGGGTGAGTGGAAGAGAAGCCAGCTTCCTGGAGTCCAGTCCAGGGCTTTGCCACACCCACACTCAACTCCTTGGAGGCAAGCACATGAATGCATGGATTTTTTATGAAATCTGCAAACTAGCACAGAGCTTAGCTCTGACCAGTCTTTACCTCCCGGGCCGTTCCCTTCCCTCCAGAGGCAAGTCTGGACACAAACAGGGAATGAAGACAGCCGCAAAGGTGGCTGCGAATATGGGGGATGAGGCCAACTTTTGTTTTGGGTGCTTTCGGGCAAATGTCAAGTTGCATGCAAACCCGTCAGCTGGTGCTGTGATTGAGAGGCTGTTTGCTCCGACCCGATGCCTGTGGGGTCTGACCGCAGGGGTGGGCTGGGGGCGGTTTGTGTGGTTTGGAGAGGCAGCTATGGGGAGGTGGAGCCACACCAAGGCTTGGTGTCAGGAGCACAGTGTCGACAAGCTAGTGAGCATCTCTGAGCCTGGGTTTGATCACCTTTATGAAAGGGGCATAGCTTGATGATTACAGGCTTGGGAGCCAGCAGGCGTGAGATTAGGTTAAGATGGACTGAGTCTTGATTTCCGCACCTGTAAGGGGGCGGTGAGGATGGAATGAAACACTCGTGAGGTGCCTGTCAGAGAGGAGACACCCAGCAACTTGCATGGCCTGAGTCCAGGGGAGGCTGAAGGTGTGGGTGGGGGCAGGGCTTCTCCATGCGAAGAGCTGACTCACAGCCCCCTGCCTGTGTCCAGCCTCAGACGTGCTGCTTCGGGATTGTTTGGGGCAAATGTCAGTGTCTCCAGGGGCCTCTGGATGTTCCCTTGGGCAGTGGCTCTCTGCAGACACTGGGTCCCCAGACAGTAGACCCACTCTCCCGCTCCATGCGACAACCTCCCGTCACAGCCAAACACGCGCCAGAAAGAAGGCCCATTCAACCCTGGGTGTTTCAGAACCACCACACCCTCGGGACCCCAGGGGCCCGGGTTTCCACGGACATGGGGAGGACCTCGTCTTAGGCAGTTTCTCAAGCTTCCCACGCACAGCAAAGGAACCAGGGAAGCCGCATAGTAACGATCATCATCCCACTGTCTGCAGTACTCGCTACGCAAGAGATGCCCAAACCACAGCAAAGCCACCGAGTCCTCCTCGCAGTCTGGTGAGGCACTGCCGCCGCCGCCAACCCCGGGCAGCACAGGAGGACACTAAGGCTCAGGGCTACGTGACTGGCCAGGACCACAAAGAGAGAAAGGGGCCGAGCAGGGCTGTGCACCCAGGTCCTGATGCCTCTAAAGCTCCCTCCTTCCATTTTTAGAAGGATGGAGATTATATATATGTGTATATATATATATATATATATATACATATATATCCTTGTGAGATATATATATATATATATATATATATATATACACACACACACACTTTAGAAGGATATATATACATACAAAAGTGTGCAAAGTGTTATTGGTTGTTTTCTCCGGTGCAATAAAATTACAAGTGAGTTTTAATTTCATTTCTGCATTTCCAAAAATTTCTAAAATTTTCTTTTAAAAAGCCTGTGTAACCTCCCCTTCAAAGAAAACAGTAAGTGTGCTTTAGAGACTTACAACATAATATCAACAGGTTTACGACAGAATTTTTATAGGAAATCCAAAGCCACCCTCTATCAGTCACCTATTGGAATGACTATACAGCATTTTGGAAAAAAAAAAATTCTTACTTTCCAGGTAGGAAGTCACAATACCCAGACTCTTACAGGCCTAACCTTGGCAGAGCGTGAAATTACGTGCCCCACGGAGGCAGCAAGTCCACCAGCAGAGACCGTGTCTACTGGGGTCCAAGTGGACTGAGCCAGCGCGGCCCAGCAGCCTCCACAGTAACATGTGCTTTTCCATTTCACAGACGGATGGGTAAGCGCTGCTATTAAACGGCCAAATAAAAAACCCCTAGAAGACCGTCAATGGGAAAACACCCAGGGGGTTAATATTCTCTATGAAGGACGCATGCACCCAAAAGAGGCTAAAAGAGGACAAGAAGGAAGGGGAGCACCTCCCCCCCTCCCCTCTCTCCCCTCCATCCTGTCCCTCTGGTTGCATTCTCAGTAGAACCAGCAGCAGTGGCCGGCAGATAAAACCTCAGATCACAGGCATAATGCTGGGGAAGCGTCACACGTTTGTAACCTGTTTACAGATGGTGTCAGATTTCGCTCACCAGCCCACTATGGGAACCCACGCTCCCACAAATAGTCTATCTGTTTGCACACAAATAGTGGGCTTCGAAATTAATCACCCCCAGATCTGAACTGGTAGCAACACAAATATCTAAGCTCTCCCCCGCCCCCCTCATCCTCACCTCTGTCCAAAGGAAGGAGCTGAGTACTGAGAATGAGCAGGCTTCCTCCCATCTCCAAAACGACCGCAGAAAATTAGACAAGATCACTGTACTGTGTTTAAAAACACATTACATCGGTCCAGTCTCTCCTGCTGGCAGGCAGTCAGATGATTAAGATGCTGCTATTCCCCCAAATGTTCTCCTCTGAGTCAAACTATACTCTTGGAGCTCCCCAAATTCATTGTAACTAACTAGCAAAAAACAATAGAGATTTCTATCTGGGGCTACAAATAGACCCCAGATGGTGCTCAAAATCGGGGTGCTGCAAGGAGGGCTCCCCTCTTTTCCTGTTCCCAAGCCCCAACTCTCACATCTGCTGCTGGGCCCCACAGTCCTAATTAAGCCCTTAGTCCCCTCCCCCAGATTTAGCTCTGTCTCATTTCACATTCTGCTGTGAGCATTTTCCATCATAAAAGTCTTTGAAACCATTTTCAATGGCTGCATTATAGTCCACTGTATGGCTGTGGCTTAATGTAGCCATTCCCACATCATAGAACATCTGAGCTTGTCTTTCTGCCAAATTAGGATGAGATGGAGCTGCCACTGGGTCAGCCCTGCAGCCTCGGTGCTGCTGGCCTTGCTGGAGAGGAAGTGCTTGGCACTTCAGACAGGAAAGTACAGCCAGACATCCCGAGTTCACCTCTCTCTGCCCCTCAGCATCCAGAACAGGAGAGGGGAAACCATTCCTGCACACAGGTCGCTGGTCCCTCAGGCCTGGGTCAGCTGAACCCCTAACTGACCTCACATCCCCCAGACATCAACACCAGAGGCAGAATTTGCTTCCTCATCCTCACCAAATAGTTGGATGAGACAATGTTCTCAAGGATTCAGACTCATGGGGAACGTGGGCCGTGCCTGGGCCTTGCTGAGCCAACACATTCAAGCTGGCCCTGGAGGGCAGTGGCTCTTGACTGGGCACGAAGAGACAATTTTGTCCTGCAGGGGGCATGTGGCCTTGTTTGGGGACGGTTTGGGTTGTCACAACTGAGCGGGGAGGGGCTGTTGGTATGTTTCGGGTAAAGGCTAGCAACGCTGCTAAATACCCTGCAATGCACAGACAGATGCTAAAACGAAGGTGACCTGACCTGAAGTGTCAGTAGTTGCAAGGCTGAGAAACCCGGCTGTAGAGTGAAGGCAGAGTCCCCATAAAACCCTGGCCAGGAAACTGCAGAGCTCAGAGCTGCCCAATGGGGGGGCGGGGCGGGGGTCTGCTCCCAAAGTCTTGAGTCCGAGTTACACCAACACCCATGAGGGAGGAGGGATGGACGGCTTGGGAACCAAAGGCTCACTCAGTTGGGTAGAAGGTGGTTTTCCTTGGGTGAGTAACATCTGGGCCTCGCCCTCGCCCTCCCTAGAATCCCTAACTCCAGAGCCAGGCCACAGGCCACCTTCTATCTTTGCCCAGGCATCTCTCAAGGTGTCTCTGAGGAGGGCTGCCCCCCAAAGGGATCCACAGAGGGCGCCTCCACCCCCCTCCAGAGCCCCACCTACGGCTGTGAGGTGCCACGCTGGGCACGGCATCCTCTCCCTGCAGGCTACACCACCAGTGGCTCCCTCTTATGCACCAAAAACATCTGGGCTTTGAGGCAGGCATCCAAGGCCCATTGCAGTGTGTCTCCACCCACCTTCCACGCCACGCCATGGAGCCCTCCACTCCGGCAAGCTGGGCTGCTTCCCACCAGCCCCCGCCTGCTCAGCAGTTGCCTGGTCTTACAATGCACCCCTCACATCCCTCATCCGCCTGCGGACACTGCCCACATCCTCTGGCTCCCACCCTTCCACACAAGTGCAGATGAGCTGCCACTGGGTCAGTCCTGCAGCCTTGGTGCTACTGGCCTCCGAGTCTCCCTCGCCCCCTTCAGGCACTGACCTCACTCTGTCACGTCCTATCTCAGCCCCTCCCCAGGGGTGAGCTCTACCTCATGAGAGGGGGCCAGGTTTCCCCCACCCCTGAGCTCTGCTGGCACCCCCCCACCCCCACCCTAGTTTGGACACATCTCACTAAATGCCTCCTGCCAAGATCTGTTTTCAACATGAACGCTGGAAATGAGGACTTCCTCCCAGCTGCAAACTTCAGAGCACCTAAACAATGGCCCTGGAGGAAACTCCCACCCGCCCCAGCCCATCCGACAACGCAGGGAGGCCAGGAAAGGAAACAAGCAGAGGCATCTCGAGGACCCGGGATGCCCTCTCCTCCCTGATCTGACCCGAACAGAATAGTTCCCACCAGCACTGGCCAGAGCTGAGCCTGTCACTTGTCCTTGAAACATGTCACGAGGGGAGACGCACAAGGTGCTAAAGCGAAAAACGGGGAAGAGATCGGGAGCCTGCAGGTGCCGCTGGCACAAGCTCCAATGCAAAACTGCAGCAACATGGATTTGTGCCAGCAAAAGCGAAGAAAGGCTGAAAACAGAAGTTGGAGAGTGTAACATCTTCAGGATGCGTATCTGAAAGCACAGGGCGGACATCTCTGGGCCCTCGCGGGCTGCCCCAGTGGAGGTGCCCCCAGGATACTGGGATGTCTCCCTAGGATGCTGCTTTGAAGTCATTGTCCCTAAAAGAAGAGCCAAAGGCTGCCTCATTTCCCGCTCACACAGCGCTGGCGGGGGTGTGAGGTTAATAAAGGGTGTCCCAAAATTCACGCAAGAAGTAATTTTGATAGAAAACACAGGTTTATAATTAAAAATTGTAAATTTTTTATTGATTCATAAAGTACATAGTATAGGGTTATGTATGGAATAGCACATAGGGTAAATGGCCTCCGAGGCTTTGCTGGCACATAGGCAAAGCCGTGGTCTTCATTGGTCTTCATTGTCCCTGCTCCTGGGCCATAATTGGTACTTGGTAATGCTTATCAAATTTAAGGGATTGAAATCAAAGGGCAACAGATATTAGAATCTGATTCAATAAACCAAGTAAAATTAGGCTTTTATTTTTTGTTGTTTGTTGTTGTTAATGCTCACGCAAAATTCAAATCTTGCGTGAATTTTGGGACACCCTTTATAACCTCAGCCAAGGGCAACATGGCAAAGTCTGCCAACGTGAGAAGGACACAGGGCCTGGAACCCAGCACCTCCTTGGAATTCTGGCTCCCAGATCCACCGCAACAAAACGCCCCACCCACAAGGGGAGTCACTGCAGCCTTATTTGTAGAAGCAAAGGACTGGAAACATGCTAAATGTGTAGCAGCGGGAGGCCGGTTAAATAAATTATAGGACATCCTGTAAGGGAATGAGAGACGGGGAAAGCACGCTCCTTGCCAATAGGAAGCCATCGCTCCCCGTCCCACGCAGGGCGGCTGTGAGCAGCTCGTTACCGCCTGTGGGTTTGTAAAGGAATCGTGTCTTTGAAAGAAACGATGGCTGGAATAGACACAGATGCTCTCTGACTGTGGACACAGGAAGTTAGGACCATGGCTGCCTCCGAGGAAGGACAGACGGTGGGTGGTGAGACACTGGGCGAGAGGAAGACGCTCTTATCTGAGCACTTTGGTGTCTCTTTATTGTGTGAGCACATTACCTACTAAAAATAATTTAAAACACTAAGGACACACAGCGGTGATGTCTGTTTCCTGTCACGTTCCCCTGTTTCTTCTCTCCTGTTGCCTCCTTTCTGGGCTCACCCACTGGGGCCCCTCCCCCCAATGTCACATAAAGGGAGAAGCACGGGGGGGGGGGGGGGGCGGGGGGGCGGCAGGGGGGCTGTAAAGCCAGTGGCTCCCTGCCTGTGTGCAGACCTGCTCTGGCTCTGTTGCAGCAGCCGGGATCAGAGCACCTCCCTCAGGGAGCGCTGGGAGGGTGAGGCAGATCACGGGCGGGGCGGTCCCCCCGCCCCCCAGCACAGCACCCAGCACACAGGACACAGGACACTGCCCCGGGCGGGCGGGCGGGTGGGGGACCCTAGGAGGCTGCCCTCAGACCGATCTGACCCAGCTGAGCTCCTCTGATTCCAGCAGAGGCTCCTCGGGGACCTGCTGGGACCTGCAGGTGTGCAGGCCACCCTGGAGAGCAGTTTGTTTCCTGTGAGCACACAAGCAGGTGTCCCTGCTGCCTCTACCCCAGTCCCTGCTCCCACAAGGGGGAGAGGGGAAGTAGAGATGCCCAGGCCAGATGTGTGCAAATCAACAAGCTGCTCCTGGCTTGCTGCACGTGTCTCGTGATTCCCTGATGCCCTGAAAGCTTCCTCGGAGGACATGCAGGAGCCTCTTCAAAGGCTGTGCGTGCGCAAGAGGAAGGCGCACATGCGAAGCTTTGACTCCACCTGCCTCCAAGGGGAGCATTCACAAGAGCGGGGAGGGCACGCAGCAGAGGGGGGAGGGCAGCTTCGAGGAAGGGTGGGGCACCCCTGGAGGGCAGGCTCCTCTGTGTCCAACCACACCTGCCTTCGCAGAGGCCCACTTCCTGCACCCTCAAACACCAGCAGGCCATGGAGCTACAGAGCTCAAGTCCTGGCTCCCCCCTTACTGGCTATGCGACCTCAGAAAGAATGCTCAAGCTCTCCCTGCCTCAGTTTTCTCACCTGCAAAATGCAGATAATCGTAACACTATCCCATAGGGTTGCTACAGGATTAAATTGGCTAACACATTTGGGCTTGGAACAGTAAGCAGCTGGCATGAAACAAACAAGCAATACATGTTAGCTACTGTTGATAATTACTGTCGTCATCATCATCATCATCATCATCATCGTTGCCAAGGCCCCTCTCTTAGCCCCATGGTGTTACACTGCCAGGTATCATGGTCTCATCAAGGCTACTGAACCCCCACACAGAGGAGCAGTCCCAAACCCTGGCCTGCTGCCACTGAGGGCATTTCCAGGGCTGCTGCATCCAGACCCATTTGGAGGTTGCTGGACTCCAGCCCCAGATCTCAGTGCTCTTTGGACAGCTTGCTGGTTCCACCAGCCTCGCTTCACAATGCCCCCCGCCCCCCAGTCCTGCTTTCTGCAAATCCTACCTGGCCTTGGCCAATTTCCCTGCCCCAGAGCTAGCCTCGGTGCCCAGCCCAGCCCCCGCACAGTCACACCCCACTCCTCAGCCCAGGCTGAACCGAAGGTGCCCCTGGGACTCCAGCCCCTGAAGTCAGGTTCATGGCCAACACCATCAGCACACACAACAGAAAATCCGTCTGTTCTCTCCAGGTCCCGACCCAGCATCTTCGTGCTTCCAAACCAAGTCAGTCTACCATCTGACACTTGTGCCAAGAGCTCATGACGGGAAAGGCATGATCATTTCAGCTTCTACAACCTTCGCTGACAATTCCCCGCCCGGCCTGGAATCACCAGCCCTAGCAACAGACTCCCCGCGGGCACCCTCAGGGATGTCTGCTGCGCAGCCTGCTGCTCTGGGCGGACGGATGTCTGCGGCCCGGCACCGCACCTGCCCCCTCTCCGGGGCCACCGCACATGCTGATGTGGTAGAATTATAATTGGTCTTACTTTCTTGGAACAAAATCCCGAACACGTCTCCACTGTCACGTTGGCCTGCATCAGGGAGTCGGGGAAAGCGTGTGTGATGTTCTCCGGCAGCCTGAAGCACCCACGGTACGTGACCGACCTCCCTGGGGGAAAAACAGGATTTCGGTGAGAAACGGTGCTCCTGGTTGTTGGTGCCTGTCACAAGGGAAACTGGTGGCTTCTGCGTTTCAGCATGTGAAGGGGCGTCCTCAGGAGGGCGGGTTTCACATCAGAGAAGGCAAACTGCCCTAGAAGGGGTGTGGCCAAGCCAAGACCCTGGAGGAAGCCAGGCACCAGGACCTTGGTCACCCGGGATCACCGACAAGGGGCTGCTTGTCTGACTTCAGGTCTCACTATTCCACCAGCTCTCGGGGGACGGTGTCCATTCACCTTTCCTTCCTTTCTTCCTCCCTTCCTTCCCCGCCTCCCTCCCTCCACAAAATCCGGACTGTGCGTCCATCGTGAGCCAGATTTGGCACTAGGGAACCTGCGAGGCGGATGTTCTGAAAAGCGCATGACTTCCCTGTGAATGTGCGGAAAGAAAAGCAGGCCTGGAAATCAGCATCCTGCCAGGTTCCCGTCACTGCGCCACCGAGTGACACACTGTGTGCTTCCCCCCAACCCCCCTGCCCCCCCCCCCGCCCCCACCGTGAGCTCCCATCAAGCTCGAGGATTACGCCTTACTCCCCATCCCAGGAAGCCTCAGGCCACGGTGTTCCTCAGACCTTCTGGTGGAAAACTGCAGCTCCCTAGTTGGCGTCCTTGGTGCTGAACAAGCCTTCTGGAATGTTCCAGCACCAACTGATCAGTTTCTTCCAGACTCATCAGAGTTTCTCTAGATGGCATCGCGATTCCTATCCCAGATCTCCCAGGGCTCAGCATCTCTCCCTGCTACCCGTCTGCTCAGCGCCTGGCCAGCAGCAGAAACCCTCTCCCCAGCCAGCCCCGCGGCCAGAGGGCTCTCCACGCAGATCTGCAAAGCAGGATGGAGCCCTGGTCTGGAAGCCCATCTGGTCAACCATGTCTCCAGTGTCTGCACGTCAGGACACCAGCCTAGTCGGGCACAACTGAAGGGAGGCAGCTGGTGCCAGGGAGAACCGTCCAGGCTGAGCATCTGACTGGCCTGAGGGCAAGTCCTGGCACTGCTGATGACTTGCTCTGAAACTTGAGTGTGTCATGGACTCAAGACCCTCTGTTTCCTCGCCGACATAATGCCCGGTAGCTAGAGTTGTTTTGAGGGGCAACGTGTACCCACAAGCCAGCCCCTGATGTGGCTGCCTGGCCTTGGTGTAAGGACTTGGGGTGATGGCTTGTGCTGAGCTCACAGAACTCCTTCTTGTCCTGTGGCATGAATGAGCCCCAAAAGGACAAAACAGCTAGGTGGACTGGGCTGTGGTCCTCAGCCAGCTGCTCTGGGGTGGGACAGACACCAGGGAGACAGGCTCCGGGGCACGTGACTAAGAGGGTGAAGAGCACAGGCAGGGCACAGGGCCAGCGGGGTGATGGGTATCCCAGCCAGTCCCAGGCTGCAGGGAGGTACAAACCAGAATCCCAGGGGCATCTGCATGGGGGTCACCCTGTGCTCAACCACACCAGCCCTGACTGACACAGCAGGTGCCCAGTGAGTACTGAGTGGATGAATGAACTGAACAACAGGGCACGTGAGGGCGCAGCATACACTGCGATGCCAGCGCTGCTGGGATGGCAGCATCGGCTGCCTCTGGGCATCACTGAGTGACTGTCTTTCGGGGAAGAGGCTGTCGTCTAGTGCAGTCTATCCACACCTGCCTCCCTCGCTTCCCAGGTGACAGCCCCAGGGCCACTTCAGGCAGGACACCTCTGAGATGAAGTCCTCGACGAACTGCTCTGTTCTTACCTCTGATCCCAACCCGGGGAGCTGAAATTTAACACGGGTGGCCGCCTGGTTGCCTCTTGACAGAGATCCTGTTGACTCATTTCCTTGAGAAGGGAGCGGGCAAAGTTCAACTGCATGGGCCCCACAGGCTGCCCAACGGGGCAGCTATCACACTGTTTTCAACATGAGCCATGACATCAAGGCTAGCCCACTCAAGATCTGAGGCTGAATAACTGGGCCACCTCACTCTTAACCAACGGGCAGTCTGAAGCAAATCAATGATCCCTAAGAGCCAGGGGCTGAGCAGGCGGGAGGAGCTGGCAGGGCTGCCGGAGCCCACATATGGACCTGGTCCTGCTGGGGGATGGTGGTGGCTTTGAACCCAGGGAAATCAATGGTCCAAGAAGCCAGTCTGGAACATTCTGGTCCTCAGGAAGCCCATTTGGATGCCCAGGTGACAGAGCAAAAGTCGACAGATCCATGTACCACGGCAACCTCTGTGCCAGGCCCTGTCCTGGCCCAGAGTAGGTATCAATCACGATCTGTTGAGTTAATGGTCTCATTAGTGAATCCACAAAGAAGGTGTTGCCAGGGTTACAACCCTGTCCCTGTCCCCCAATCTGGAGCCCTTGTGCCCAGATATATCCTCTCTGACTGTAAGCACTTACGCAGCCTCAGTGGGCTGGGCCTGAGCATAAGCCACTCTCCCCGTCACGCTGGTCCCTGGCCCCATAGCAGTCACCATGGTTCTCACAACTGGGCGTCTGTACTGCGTGGCTAACACTCATTGCTAGGAGAGCTCTCAGGACACCCCTTTGTAGTCTAGCGCCTGACCTCAGCCCTCTTTCCCTGAGCTCTGCCCGTGCCTGGACTAATGCATTAGCTGCCCTGGAACCGTTACCAGGTGCACAGCCAGAGGCGCTGTGTCCGGGAGCCCGTGTGCCCCCATCGTCCACGGTCTCACCCTGGCCAGCGGTGGGGACGGCCTCCCGTGCCCTGACTTCTTCCCAGCCCGGCCCCTCCTGATTATGAAAAGGACGGCCCTGGCCGTGCTCTCAGCCATCTTTATTTGATAAAGGAGCCTTTTATCGTTAGGTGAAGTGGACCCAGCATCTTGCAATCAGGACAAACCTGAGCTTCAAACACATCTAACAGGGGCCCCGGTATTTAAAAGCACTTTCCATTGACATTCTTGGGGGTTCAGTCTGCCTGTCTGAAGCATCAGCTGCCTCCTCCTCCTGGCTGATTATTCCTCTTCCGAGTTCTGTACTTAAACTGTAAGCTGACCTTCAGTGAGAGTTTATCTCTGGGAACTCGTTACACCGGGGTGGGTGGCACAGCTTTGAGCGGTGTTGCATTTGCCTCCGCCGGCCCCTCCCGGTGGTCCAGAGCTGATGTTTATGTTGGAGTGTTCAGGACCAGGAAGATCATGTAAATCTGAACCCCCAAACTCGTACGAATGCAGGTCGTCCACAGTTACTAATCCTTAGGGAGATTTTTCTTTTTGTTTGTCCCCGGAGCTCATGTCAAACAGACAAGTTTTTTGCCATCTCCCTGGACTATATTTTAGAAACCGAACTTTTATTGATTTACACTTCAGTGGAAGTGAATCCCATGTGAGGCAGAGGTTTCCATCCAGTTCCCTATCCTGACCAGCTCGAAGCCTCCTTCTCTGTCCTATGTGGACACCAGGACATCAGCCCGCGGCCACCAAGACCAGCGACTGCCCTCTGCGGAGACCAGAGCCGCACAACCTGTTCCCGACTCACATCACCACTGCGACTTCGATTCCCTCTGCATTTCTGGAGCAAGGGGTTCCTTACTTGCTTGCTAGTTCGGCTATGCATGTAAAATACCATTTGCTCCATTTTACCCTCCATTCCTAGGGGTTGGGTAGCTAGGAAACTTCCAGATGACCTGGTCCACCCCAGTGCTAGAAATCCAGGGCTGCCTCTGCACTTTACAAAATAGCCTGGAGCCCAGAGAGGGAAAGCGAGCTGCCAGAGGCCACACAGCACTTTTGAGACCTACCTAGGCCTTGGCCCCAGGCCTCTGGATCACTTTCTCTCTCCTTCAGGCGATAAAGAAAGATGTGCTTCACATATGAACTCAGGCGACCTTTGGCACACTCTAGCCCCGCACCCCACAGAGAAGAGGCTGTCCAGGGAAGCTGAAGAGAAAGGGAGGGCGGGGTTTCTGTTCCAAGTGATTTGGAGGAGGGCCCACAGGCGGGGGAAGTGGAGAGGGGGCAGACAGAGCCTGGGGGAGGGGAGGGGGCTGCACACTCACGCTTCCTGGAGCTCGGCTGCAGCTCCTCCACTCGGTACACGGAGAGCCGGCCAACACCTCCGCACGCGGAGCCCTTCTCCCCCTTGCACTCCTGCTTACACTCCTCCGGCCCGACGCTCAGCACCGGGAGCCGGTTCCCGCAGTAGCACTCTGTCCCGGCCTCCAAGCCGGCGTAGACATAGGACCTGCGGGGAAAGTGGGCCTGGGATAAAGCTGCCCTTGGCCCAGAGCCAGGCCTGGCGTCCTAACAGCTGGCTGTGGGGCCAGGATGAGGGCTGGGCTTGAAGCTGCGGTTAGGTCTGGTTGAGAAGGCAGGGGCCACGGCCATCAGCGTGTGGCTGGCCTCAGGGGTCATCGTCCTGGGTTTAGGGAACAGTCTCTCCTTTGTGCTAAGCTGACTGAGTCAGCCCCACTGGTTCCTCTCCTCAGCCCTGGGCTTTGTCCCCTAAGGTGCAGGTCATGTGACAGGTCACGATGGGTCTACAGCAGTGGTGAGCTGGTAGCTGGCTCTCGGGAGGGGAGGGAAGGGGCCTAATTGGTGGCATTTGCCAATTTCTGTAGGTGATTTCAAGCTAGCGAGGGTTCAGCAATGGGCTTAGAGGATTTCTGAAATTTAACTGTCTGCTCTCGTGAGCCATGAGCTGGCTCCAGCTCACCACTGGTCCAAAGGGCCCTCCACATGTTACAAGCAGGCCCCGCCACAAGCCTCCCTGCCCTGGAGACCGCTCTTACCCGCCTCCACCCAGCTGTAATGCTGTCGGTAAAGAAAGAGAGAGAACGGAACCGATATGGTACCACACGGGATTTAACATTTTCAAACTCCCTCCTCAGTGGACCTAGGCATAAAAACCAAACTGAAAACCCAAACACCAGCTCCTAACCCTTGTTTGGCCCCTGCTGGCTGTGTGATGCTGAATATCCCTTACTACCTCTCAGCCCCAGTTTCCTGAACTGTTAGGAGAATAGAATGAGATAGTGTCCATCTCAGTTTTAGCGCCCTTGACAGGGGCCCTGTCTTTTTCTTCTCTGGCCTCAGTTTCTCCACCTATAAAATGGGCATGATTAGTTGTTACCTAGCAGAAGGTGGTAAGGATTTATGACACAACAAATATGAAAGAATTTGATGAGATTGAAATAAACTAAGAGTACCATCTGCTGATTCTGTTGTACACGCACACGCGCACACATGCACACACATGCACGCACACACACAGAGTGGTCTGTGACAGTCTTGATGGTAGAGACCACTCCCTGGCATATGACTAGTGTCTGGTAACTACTGAGTGAGTTGGCAGCAGCAGAAAGGGTAAATCTTCTTTGAAACACAGTAGCTGTTCCTATAGAGCCCTTGATTCTATTTTAAACATATAAGTAAACTGAGGCCAAGGAAAGGCAGAGGGCTCAGAGCTAAGTCACATGGCGAGTCCCTGGCTCAGTGGCACTAGAACTTGGTCCCTGGACACCAAGCCCAGGGTTCTATGCACAACCCCAGCCACCTCATCAATCAACTTTCTCTCTTCTGGACAGCTGGGCCCCGATCAATCAAGCTCTAATTAGTTCCACCCTGGATGCCACTGGCAGCCGAAGTATCCCCTCCCTCTGGGGAATGTCTCTTGACCTTATTTCCGGTGGCGTCCGGGGCCCCACACTTACCGCTCAGCGCAGGCGTCCTGGCAGTGGGAGACGGTCATCTTTCTCAAGTCAAAAAACACAGTGCCCTTCAGCGTTCTCTCCTGGCCGTCGTCACGGAAGCAGCCAACATAGGTGCCTGCAGGCGAGAAGCACAGCAGAGACTCGGAGGCCCTGGGGAGGGAGGGGTCCTAATGGCAGCCCACCCTGAGCGAATGCCAAGGTCACCCCCAGCCCTTCCGGGCAAGGGTAGCTCTGCCAACTCAGAGAAGCCAGGGCGTGAGGCTGTGGTCCCACGTCCCGGCAGTGCTTCTGGATACGTCAACCCTATTCCCTTCTGCCCCTTTTCTTGGTTAATGGCCTCCTGGCCCCCAAGACACCCTGCCAGGACCCTGGTGTCAGTCTGAACACCACCTTCTTCCATCACAACTCAGCAAGTCAAATACCTCCCCTGAACCACCCCCATCCCTGCCCTTCCTGGGCTTGGAGAGGCCTCCCAGCTCCACCAATGTCCTGAGTGGCAGGTTCTGTCACCTCCTTGTCATCCAGAAGAAGGAAATTAATTGTGGAAACTCTGACTGTAGAGAATATAAACCAGATCCTGCAGATAGATCTATTTCAAGAAAAAAAAATCTGCCGCCCCAGGTGAGAGCAGGCCCCCATCCCTGGAGGGGTGTAAGAAGCCTTGAGTGTGTAAGAGAGCTGTCCTCTTCGGGACTCAGCAGGGCCGTGGACTGTGGGGCCTACCAGTCCAGGCATCCCTGGCACACCCCTGGCACACCCCTGGAGGGAGAACATGGCTCCACACAGAGGTGGCAGTGCTGATTCAGACATGCACATGCCAGGGAAGTCTGCAAC
The DNA here is from genome assembly GCF_028538775.1 of Myotis yumanensis. Classification (NCBI taxonomy): domain Eukaryota; kingdom Metazoa; phylum Chordata; class Mammalia; order Chiroptera; family Vespertilionidae; genus Myotis; species Myotis yumanensis. Next base: position 15,431,776 of record NW_027223767.1, on the reverse strand, counting down.
AGCCCTGCCCTGCCACCCTGAGAGGGCGGTATCTCTTCCCCTCCAGGCAATGAACCTCTTAGATTCCATCAGCACACAGGTGGCCACACGCCATGTCCACCCATGTCCACGCAGAGGCACATGCTAGACCCTCCACGCAGGGCTTCTAGACCCCCAGGCCATGGAAGCTTCTCTCTCCTTTTCTGTAAAGTCTCGGGACTTCTGAGACCAGAATGGACCGCTGCAGGAAGATTTCACCCAGGTCAGCGAGAATAAATTGCTCTCCTTAGCCTGCCTGCTTAGTAAAAGAAAACGAATATTTCAGAAATTCCTCGTGTGTTGCTCAGCAACAAAGAAATTCTATTACAGCTTTCAACTAAACATCCAAAACACAAGCTCGGAGGTGTTAAACATTTATCACTGCTGGTGAGAAATTAACCTGAAGGTTGTAAAGATGCCCTGGCTCAAGACCCTTGAAGGCTGAGAATGGCAGGGACATGTTTCTGGGGGAGCAGGGAACAGCTTTTGGGAATGGGCTGACTTAGGTTCAAGTCCAGGCTCCACCCTTGCCTGGCTGGGTGGCCTCGCATGTGCAGCTTCCCCTCACTGAGCCTCAGCTTACCCATCTGTGAACTGGGGCTACAGGCCCATGGAATTCATGGGGCGCTGATAAGAATTCCACAGCACCTGGGAAGTGTCTAATGCAAGGCATGGCATGTGGTACGGTACCCACTGCCGTGGTTGTGTTTATTGTTAATGTATCATTATTAATATAAACATTTAAAAATTACTATACTTCCCTGGAACTCAAGTTCTTCATCATTAAAATGGTGATAGCACCACGTACATATTAGGCTGTTCGAAATTAAATGAGATAACAGATGTACATCCACACAGAACAATGATTGACCATTAACAGACGTTCGAATAAATAACAGCTATTATCATTCTGATCCTTCACTCTAACCTGGGACCTGGTATGATGATGGATCAGTGAGTATCGGCTGAATAATTACCACACTCATAAAAGAGAAAAAGAAGTGGTTCCAAGCAGTCAGGCTCGGGTTCTTCGAAACACAGGGAGGGGAGAACCATTCAGCAGCTGCCCACGTCGGAACTGTCCTGCCCTCGCCCTGCTGTCCCGCTCAGCGTGTAGCAGGGGCCTGAGACGCAGATGAGGAGGAGGTGAACTCTTTCTTCCGGAAAAGTAACGAATGGCTTTTCTAACTCCCTGACAGAGGCAAGAATGTGCGGAAAGAAAAGGGCTTCCGAGGGATACGCTGGGACACATTCCGAGGCGGATTTATTACTTTCGGCTGAAATGGAGGCAATGCATTATTGTCTGTGACTCCACATCTGTTCATTTGCACATCAAAATGGACATGCTGCGAGGCTATTAATGATGGCTTTGGAGATATTGGAATGTCTTTGGAAATTACTATCAATAAAAAACAAACCGGCCATGGAGAAGTTACTATTTTTCCCCTAGTAAACGTACTGACATTTTATTCCATTATGGATGTTGTCCAAGGTATAATGAAATGCTCAGTGATTGATGGAGCCTCCTGCAGCTTCCTAGGCTTGCAGGATCCCTTTTCAGGAGGATGGCAGGCTGCCCGCGCCTCAAAGAGACACCCTCTTTGTCTGCAGCCCCAGCAGCTGTCCCGAGGGCTGGACTGAGGGCTACTCTCCACCAATGAGGCCTGCCTGGTTGTGCAGGGCCCCCAGAGCAGAAGGGGGCTCCCAGAGGGTTTTCAGGCCAGTGCCCTGCCTCTTCCCTCTTTCTCTGAAGATTTCCAGCCATGTGACACCACTGCCTCACCCAGAGCACAAATTCCTCCTGAAATCTTGGGGGATATTAAAATCTTTAATAACATATGGAGTTACTGACCATTCAACACTAGAGTTCCTGCTGTACCAGGTATTAACTCTTCACTTGCTGTTGGGCCATGGGAAGGCTTTAGGGGTCACTGGGGAGGGCAGCAGAGTGCACAGGGCACCCCAGGCACTCAGGATAGTCACCATTCCAATATTTTAAGAACTGATAAGGCCATACTGGTGTATAGCGGCTGACCTAACCACAGTCCTTCAGCCTTCACTGGAGCCCCATTCTGTCACTTTTTTAAGTCACTGAAGATGACTTAAAGGGGGTACCCACTGGTTCTCCTGGACACATGCACGCAACACCCAGGGCTATAACTAGGTCACCCTGAGCCCTCGCCTCTGCTGGCCAGACACGTTGAAGTCAGGTTATAAAGAACTAGTCACGTCTGTCTAATAAGCCCAAAGCCCTTTGCACCTGCCTCCCTCATGCCCTAGTCGTGCTATGCAGTAAACATGTGGGTGCATGTCTGACTCTGTCACCAGACCCAGATCCTGAAGGGCACTATGAATAGCATACATGGAGACCCAGACACGAATCCTCAATAAGTGCAGATTGAGAGCAATAAAGAGAGGAATTGCAGCTAATTTGCCCAAGGTCACAGAGCCCAGAACTGGCAATACCAAGAGAGGCACTCAGCTCTGCTTTCAAAACTTGTGCTCTTTCTATGGCTTCGTCTCAAGAAATCCATGTTGACCTTGTCAGTCATTGACACTTTAGTCTAAATGAGTTATACTGGTGCCACCTGCATAGGGACCCAGTCTCTGGGTGAGTTGAGGAGAGTTTATAGAAATCATACCTGCATAAAATGAGCAGCAGAATCAGTTCCTCGTTTCTCCCATGAAAGCCTTGCTGAGGAACCCCACGGTGAGGGCTTTGACCCAGATGGTTTTAGAAGAAACTTCCTTCCATGCAGATGGCAATGCGGTCTTCCAGTCTACATTTTACTGAGCCACTAGGGTCATCCTCCTAAGGTGAAGGAAGCCTGGGCTCCTTTCTCTTCCCTGGCACCTTCTCATTATCCTTAGAATAAAGCCAGATTCCTTGGCCTGATCCTCATAGCCCTCCCTGACTTAGGCGCCAGACCTGAACTCAAAGCCTACGCTCCAATCGCCTCACATCTTTCTGCATCCTGCCATGGAGTGCTGCATTCTCCAACCACACTTTTTATAGGTAAGAGAGCAAGTCCCTCTGTGACTTAGGGTTCAGGACCAAATGGGGCGGTGATAGAGATGCTGAGATGCTGACTGAGCCGTCAACACCCAACAACAGCCATGACACTTTCTGGGTGCTCATCACATGCAGGCTCCGTTCCTGGGCCCACACAGAGCCTGTATAACCCAGTGCACAGAGCCCCGACCTGAAGCCAGGCTGTTCCCACGTTAGGATCTCAGCAGTGTGACTGTGGCGGGCCCACCTGTGTCCCCCAGGCTGCACCTTGAGATGCATGCCCCACCCTTGTTCTGAGCCCCCACCTGCTCCGCTCCATAACACACCCTTTATTGGCTGTCTTCTCTTCCCTGGCTCACTTCTCACTATCTAACAGTGTTCCCAGGATCACAGCCCTACTCTACCATGTGCATTGGAATCCTGGTTTCAGGGTTTGCTTCTTGGAACCCAAACTAAGAGAATGACCTTGGGAATTGACTGAACTTCTTTGTGCCTCAGTTTCTTCATCTATAATACTGGAATATAACATAGAACCCATATATAGCACATTTACAGGAACATAGTAAATGACATATGAGTTAGCTGTTTTTATTAAGTGATAACAGCTGCCAGTTACTGAGTGCCGAATAAGGTACTAGGTCCTCCAGCCCAGGCGTCCTCGGCTTAGGTGTATAATGTACATCAGAATCACCGGGGAGGGTGGCTACATGGACTGCGGCCCCTGCCCCAGAGCTCAGGATCCCCCAAGTCCGGGAGAACCCGAGAATCTGCACTTGGAACAGGCTCCCCGGTGATGCTGAAGCTGCCGTTCTGGGACCCCACCTTGCCAGCCACTGCTCTACACGATCACATTTAATCCCCATGACAACCCTGGGGCGGGCATCTCTATCTCCATCTCAGAGGGACCTGGGGAAGGTAAGCGCCATGTTCAAGGCTACCCGACAAGTTTGTGGCTAAGCCAAGATTCAGGACAAGGATGGTCTGAACCCAAAGTCTGAGCTCAAAGTGACCTGCTCACACATCCTGCCTCAGCCACGTGGAAGTCCAGCTGGTGAGGGAGCGAAACTCCAAGGGGCTTCCCATCACAGGCCCTCCCCGCGCCGTGCGAGCAGGAGGGAAGGGACAACAGGTGAAGGCCGTGGGTCTGCAGTGCCTACTCCTCAGGCCGCCCCAGGGGCCAGAGAAAGGGGCCTCTGATCCCGTGACCCTGAGCAGGCTCCTGAGAGCAGCTCCCAAATATGCCAGAGGAACCAGGGCTGAGCACCTACCTCGGCTGCTGGCGGCTGGCCTGGGGGCCGCGGGGCCCAGGGCGGGCAGCGCCTGGGGGTCAGCCATGAAGTGGTGGAACCAGCGGCGCCGCAGCTGGCGCAGCTCCGAGTTGCGGCTCCGGAGCCAGCGGGGCCCAGGTCGGGGCCGGGCCAGGGGGCTCTGCAGCACGTCCACGCCGAGCAGCAGCTCCGGGCTGACACGGGGGTCCTGCAGGGCTCTGCTGTCCAGCAGGCCCACGCCCAGCGCCATGGCGGCCACGGGCAAGGCCTGCAGGGAGCCAGGCGCCCGGGGCCCCTGCGGCAGGGCCACTCGGGCCCGCTGCAGCAGCAGCAGGCTGCCGGTCATCAGGTAGGCGGCCGTGAGGAAGAACAGCAGGAACTGTGTTCTGCGGAGAAACTTCTGGAGTCGGAAGAAAGGTTTGGCCATGCCCCTGGGCGGCAGGGCTCCTGGCTGGAGCCTGGGCACGGCTCCTAGCGCCCGGGCGGGAGCGAGGCCGGGGCCTCCGGAGGCATCATCGCCGCATCCTGGAGCAGCCGGTGCTCTCGGGGGGCTACTGCTCCTCCTGCCCCGCTTCCGGCAGGTGCTCAGCTGGCACCATCACTCATATCCGGCCACTGGGCCCTGGGGCTGCAGCTTCTGGCCGAGTGTCATGACCTTCGCCATCCCTGAGCTCTGCCAACCCTCACCTCCGGCTCAGAAACCTGGAAAAGCAGAGAAAACCACGTAGGTGAAATAGGAGGGGCCACCACTCCCACCGCTCCAGGCCAGGAGCCCCTCGCTGCTGGCTCCGTTTACCAAAGGGGCTGGCTGTGCTGCAGGCACTGGGCAGAGAGCGGGCTTCAAGTCTCAGCTCTGCCACCGGCCGGCTGGGTGCCATCGGGCGAGTTACTTCACTTCCCAGGCCTCAGCTTCGTCACCTGTAAAATGGGACAACACTGTCCCCTGAGCGGCAGTGAGGATCCAGTAACGACAGCGACAGGGACGAGGAAGAGCAGCAGCTCTGTACTGAGTCCTACTGAGCGTCAGGCACTCGGCTCAACGCCTTACGTGTTATCTCATTTCATCTCCCCACCAATCCAGTGAGGTGGATCCTGTAATAGCCCCAATTACAGATGAAGGAACCGTGGCCAGAGGGGGCAAAGAAGCTTTCCCAACATTGCAAAGCTGGTCGACGGGGGAGCCAAGGTTTGCAGTACAGCTGGTCTGTACTCAGAGCCTGTGCTCTGAACTCCACAGATAGCCCGGCCACATCCAAGCGCAACCAGCCCAAGGCATGAGTATACAGCAGGTGCTCAACACAAGCATGCAAAACTCCCAGGGGCACACGAGGACAGCAGGCAGTGCTTTGGAAATTGCTTGGCAGAGGCGGTCAGCTTTAACACGGGAACAGGCACCGGGGGTGGGGGTGGGGGTGGGGGCGGGTGGAAAGAACTTGCAGTCTCCCCAGGCTTCCTGAAGGCTACGGGCCAAAGGAACAGGACAGCCCAGGGCCCCGCACCTGTGATCAGGGGCTGGAGCATCTGATGTGGAGAAGGTGAAGGGCTCTCAGGGCAGCCTCCCAGGGACCCCTCCATCCCCAGCATCAGGTCTCCTGCTGAGCGGTGGTTCCCACTGGCGGGCCTCTGAAGTGTGCTGTGAGGGGCGGGCAGCGGGTTCTGCAGCTGCCTGGAGCTGGGCTGCTGCGGGAGGAAGGCCCTCACACAAGGACAGGCTTGTCCCAAGAAGAAAGGCTCCGAGGAGCGTGACTAAGCCGCTGCCCGTAACTAACATGGGCCGGGACTCCCGCCAGACTCGCGGCCCCTCAATGGCTGCTCTGTGCGCTGGGAACAGGCAGCCGGGTGTGAGAGGAAAGACAATGTTTGGGCTCTGTGGCCTGGCATTCCAGGGGCGAAGATCCGGAGAAGCCCGGACCTGCATGACCCTTTCTGATCGAACGCTGATAGCTGCCAGTTCTGAGGCCTCTGGGGAGGGCAGGGATCTGGGAGTCCAGGCGGCGGGCCCTTTAGGCTGAGTGGGGGTGGCAGGCTGGGTAACCAGCAAATGAAGGTGGAATTAAACTCTGAGTCGGGAAGCCATTTCAGACCTTTATTTTCCCTCTAAGCTGGTGTGTGCCAGGCCCACCCCAGCCAGCCTCGTCAGATTTGTAAAACCGCAGAGAAAATCCTGAGAAATCCTGACTGATCTCCCCGTCTCCAAGCTCTGGCCCTTCCGACCCACCTCCACAGGGCTGCCGGGGTGATCCTCCTAACACGAAAATCTGATCACAGCACTCCCCTGCCTAAAACCCCTTTCAATAGCTCTCCATGGCTTTTGGGATAAACTCCAAGCTCCTTAGCACAACATACAAGGCCCCTTCATGATCCGGCCCATAGCTCATCTCTCCCCAGGCCCTTTCCATTGGCTTCGCCATCACGCATCCATGCACATGTGCACGCACACACGCACACACACGCCCACCATGCTCCAGCACAACTACCCAGCACATCTGTCTTGATGCCTCTGTACAGTGTCTCTTATGTCTTTCCCCCCTTTGCCTAATGCAGGGGTGGGGAACTTTTCTCCTGCCGAGGGCCATTTGGATATTTATAACATTATTTTCAGGCCACACAAAATGATCAACTTAAAAATTAGCTTGCTATATTTGGTCAAACATTTAATTAACTCACCCCTAATGCCTTGGCAGGGCCGGACCAAATGATTTCTTGGGCCTTATATGGCCCGCAGGCCGGACGTCCCCCACCCCTGGCCCTGTGCTCCCTCCAAGGCTCAGCCCAGGTGCTACTTCCTCTCAGAAGCTTTCCTCACCCACTGGGAGATTCCTCAGTTTCCCACAGGCCACAGCTGGCCCCTTCCCCAGCACTCACATCCTGGGACGATTTTAATTGTCCAGCTACTTGTCAGTCATCTTGGCAGGACTGTGATCGCCTCAAGGCTAGAGGTCCTACCCTTTTCATTTTGGTAACTCGGGCCCCCAGCGTGAGGCCTGGCCGTGCAGATGCTCGGCGATCTTTGGTTCTGAATACATTTTTGTAAATGAATGATGAGATAAATTGACAGGAGGATCCCAGTATCAGAAACCTGCCCCTGTGGGGTCTCCGGGCAATGAAATCTCGAGTTCCACTTATCCGGAGCTGTGGGAGCTCAGCCTGAAGAGCAGAGGCCACGGTGCGTGAGCACACTGCCCGAAGGCAGCTTAGCACAGGGAGGGCTTCCAGGCCACGGAGGCCGACGAGGTGCCTGAGGTTTATGCTATCCTTTCCCAGCTGTAAGTCCATGAAGAGGTGTTTCCAGCTCTGCTCACAAAGGACTTCTGGTTACAAGACCAGGATTCTATCAGCAAAAATAATCCTGTGAGGTGAAACTAAAAGGGGAGAAGGAAGGACTCCCGCTAGGGAAAGAAAAGTCCGGATAAGACAGAGCAGAAATGTGGGCAGAGGGTTAACAGTTCAGAACCTGGAAGATGCGGTGTGGCTCCCATACACACTTTACATACAGGCTGTGGACACGAGCTACAAGTTGGGTGGTGAACAGTGAGTGGGCATTGTTAGGGCTACAATCAGGATTCTACTGATCACACCCAAGTTCCCCAAGGCCTTCCAATGTCCTCTCTGGAGTTCCCCCTTCCCCGAGGGGCTGCCCCTGGTCTGAGGAGGGGGACACTGGGCATGAAGGCAGGGGTTGGGCGGAAGCTCAATGACCCAGGCCTGTTATAAAGCAGGCTGCCAGTCCAAACTTCTAAAATCACAAAGCAATTCCCAGCCCAGAACACCTGCATTGGGGGCCTGCATGCCCAAAGCATTAGGAACTTGCCCCTCTGCCCTAGACTTCTGCCACACTTCCCCACCAATATTATACTTGCCAATCACCCCCTCCCTGCCATGCCCACCTCTCCTTCTGGCTGGCAGCCCCTCTAGGGCACAGATCACATGGGATTTACCACCACATCCCCAGGTCCCAGGGTGGGATACATCTGCGCAGGCGCTCACAGCCAGCCAGGAGGTCAGTCTTAAAGCAGCACTCGCTGACCCCTGGGGACATCCAGCCACTGCCTGAGGCACTGGCCTGGGAGCCCATCAGCTGTGCCCACTGCCCTCCAAAGCCCGCGGGGGGGGGGGGGGGGGGGACGAAAGGGGGGGGACGGGGGCCGGGGTGGGGGGGGGGACTCCACAAAAGCGAACCCAGCTTGGGAAAATCATTGCCAGGACAGAGCCTCAGGCTCCTCACCTGTTAAATGGGCGTAAATCAGCATTGTTGTGGGGTCAATCGAGGAGTAAAACTGCTACCCACCAACCATGGCCAACACTGGTTATGAATACAAAGAGGCAAACAAGGAAACGCCGGAGGGGAGGCCTGCGGACAGTGAAATCAGTCACCTTCGCCTCTTCTTAGCCCCTCATGGCCTGGGGTGGGCCTCCTATCCCATTCCCACTTGAAGCTGGTCCCAGCTAAGATGGCTGTTAGCAATCATCTTATTTTTCCAGGCCACCATTTATGAAGCACATGCGGTGTTAATACACAGGCTAGGCTGCGTTGGATACTCGACCTGCGCCGTCTCATTCACTCGATACCTCCCACCGCGGCAGATGCCCTGGTTGCCCCCATTGAGAGCCAAAGTCACTAAAGCTCAGCCGGGTGAAGTCCACTGCCCAAGGTCAGACACACCGGGGCTGGCGCTCAGACCCAGGCCACCAGCTTCAGAGCCCGCCCCGTGCCCACTAAGCGTCCTGCTCTCCCCACACCAGCTCCGGCTTCACACAGGGCAAGATTTATTCCGCAAAGAGTGAGGTGTGCCTCCCTCCGCACCTTTCTGAAAGCCTGCCAGGCCAGAGCTCCTGGAGGAAGTCCTGCACACGGCGTCCCCGAGCCAAACCTCCTGGACGCTGCCATGTGGGTCAGTGTGCCGCCTGCTGGGCCCTCCCCTCCCGAAGTCTGGGTCATTTCCCCTAAGCCATGCTTCCCATGTGGCACCTCCCTCCTCAGAACCATGCAAAATGCTTCAGGGGGGACGATGGGGGGCTCCATCTTGCCTGAGGCTCAGGCCTGGTTGGAGGGGCGCCAGGGCTGAGGACACCTCTGTCATGCCCAGTGGCCGTCTAGAGGCCGGTTGTCACCCCAGAGAAGGGCAGGGCCTGGGGGATGGAGACCTGGAGTTCCCTCAGGAATGAGAGGAGAAATAATAGGACAAAGGTGCTCCCTGGGTCTCAGGGAGGGAGCAGGAGCCTGGCTCAGGTGGGCACTCAGGCAACCTGAGCCCTCTTCTGTCCCTCTGTTGTTATCTGGGTCCCAGGTAGATGCTGAACATAAAGAAGGTGTGTGTGGGGGGGGCAGGGGGGGATTGGGAAGATGGCACCTGCCTCTCACCCAGGTTTGGGGCTTGAGAAACTGAACAGGGAGAGGAGGGGGGAGGGGAGGCCAGGAGAGGAGGGGGGAGGGGAGGAAAGAGAAGAGAGGAGAGCCATAAAGACAAAGGAACAGGGCCCAGCATGTTGCTCTCCAGACAGGGAGATGGGCACTCTGAGCCCCAGCCTCTATGACTGGCAGCCGGCAGGGGAGGGGGGGTGTCTCAACAAAGCCACACCAGGGATCCTCCCCTCCCTGTCTTCTCCTACCTCACCAAAGCCTGCCTCTGCCCTGCTCAGGCTCAGTGCCTGTCATCTGGACCCTCCCCTCCCAGTAGCCTAAGAAGGCGATCTTTCTAACAGGAACTAATGCTACGGCCTGCAAAGGATCCCCAGGGCTCAGATGGCCAAGTTGAAGCTCCTCAGCCTGGCATTCAATGGCCCTTCTTGGTTCAGTCTCCCAGCCCTTCCTTTCACTATTGCTTCCAGAATGCAATCTCCCAACCAGCGTCCGCTGGCCAGCATGAGGCGCTCTGCACCCCCTCACACATGTTCTTCCACTGGCCATGGATGTCCGTGCCCCGTCTCATGGCTCTGCAATGCATTGTGGCCACCAGCCAAGGTGGCATCAGCTCCAATGCCACCTCTTCCATGATGCCTTCCTGATCCCTGGAACAGAGCCGCCCTCCCCGGCCCCACAGAGCTAGATGGCAAAGTTGGATGCTCTGTGAACTGTGCCTGGTCCTACCTGGAGTCAGGACTCTGCTACTCTGCCTATTCCTCCTCCCAGCCTGTGAGCCCCTTGCGGACATAGTCAGTACCTCTGCCCACCTCCGAGTGGAACACAGGACAGGCTCCCAGGAAATCTGTGCCCACTGGCCACCCTCCAATGCTCCAGGCCATGCTGCCCTCACCCTGGGCTCCCACGCCTCTGGTCTTGGAGACTCAGAAGAGAGCGAAGGACCCATCTATATATATAAAAGCCTAAGCGACCATTTCACCATCTGACCGTTGAACCGGTAGCTATGACGTGCACTTACCACCAGGGGGCAGACGCTCAATGCACAGGCATGGAAACATGGAACAGACTGATGAATCTTAGAGGGAAGGACGGGAAGAGATTAACCAAAGATCTTATATGCATACTAGAGGATCGGTGCATGAATTTGTGCACCAGTGGAGTCCCTCAGCTTGGCCTGTGGGAATCGCCAAAACCAGCAGTCTGACAACCCCCGAGGGGTCCTGGATTGTAAGAGGGCACAGGCCAGATCGAGGGACCCCACCGCTGTACGAATCCATGCACTGGGCCTCTAGTTAAATATAAACCTGCTGGCCCTTGAGTGGGATATGGTCTGGGAAATGGGAATGGAGTGGGGGTTCCCTAACTTTGAAGAGACAAATCTTTGGTATATGTGCTGCCAGAGTGAGCACAAAGAGGCAAATCTTTGAACTTCTGAACTTTTGAAGAAAGCCGAAAAGTAAGAAATGTTGCTAAAAAAGTTATAAAACATAACAGTAAGGTAGAAACTCCAGTCAATGCAAAAGCAAGGGGATCCTCCATCAAACCTACTGCTGAAGTTCATATAAATAAGAATACATTTTTCTATGCTACATTAGAGACTGCAAGGTAGTCAGGCTCGCACACTATCAATTGTGTTGAATGAACAGATCAACAAACCAAACGAATGAGTGATCGCTCCATAAACTTGTGAAGTCAAAATCATTATCATCCCCATTTTACACTTGCAGAGTTTGAGACAGAAAGAGGGCCAGTTAATGTGGGCAAAGATAAGTAGCTATTGCTAGCCTGGGCTCCAAGTTTTCTGATTTTAAATGTGTAGTTTCATCTACCAGAGCACATGGCCTTCATGTGTTCAACACCAGCCATGTAGGTTCTTCCAGGCACCGTGCTAAGGGCCAGGGCTGCAACGAAAGACAGAATACCCCTGCGGGGGCTGGTGTGTTCCCTTTGTAGTTAATTGATCTAGAGCCCAACCCACTCCTGAAACAGCCAAGCACAATGTCTTCTGGGCTATCTCTGGGTCACCTCTTTCACAGAACCTTATTTTGTTCATTTGTTCATATGTTTCTCCTACTCAGTGGTGCACTTCTACGAGTTGCCTAGATCCCATTGAGCGACCAGGACAAACCTGGGCAAGTGAGTGACGTACCCACCCAGTCAGCCTGGCCCTTCTCTGGCTCTCTGCTTGCTGTGCCTGCAGGCACTGGGATGAGGGGCTCAGGACACCTCCCTCTTGGCCCCCTCATACCAAGACAGCTACCCTCTGGTTTCCAGCAGCAAGAGAAGAGAAGTAGAAGGGAGAGACCTCAACAGCCACCAATCGGTGCACTGCATTTTAAAGCTTACAAAATTAATCGAATCCATTCTTTCCTCCACTTCTCACATCCACACTGGGAGGCAGAGTTCCTCCCTAACCACGTTCTCCAAAAGCGGCACATTTCTGATAATTTTCTGATAATTATCATCGGATAATATGTCAACATGGATTATTAGAGCCACGAGGAGGGATTAGAAGAAACAGTGTGTAAACAAGACATTGAGCCCCACGGAGAAGGGAGTCAAAGGCCAGGTTCATGCATTCGCTCCCCAGATGAGCAGGCCTGCCTCTAGCCCAGCTCTGCCCCTGCTGGCGGGTTTGATTATCATGCATATCTAACAAGTAAAGACCCTGAAGGCCTAAACACTGAGCTGCCCCAAAGCCCTTGGCCTTAACCTCAGTGTAGCACCCGAGGGAGAGTCAGGGAATGGGTCTCACCAAGTGTGACTGGGATCTGAGACAGATGGGAGCACAAGCCGAGAGTCTACAAAGAGAAGCACCCATTCCCCAGAGGCCCTGCTCGGACAGGATTCCATCTGGCCTGGAGGCTCGGTGTAGCCTGAAGACTCTACAGGGAACCAGCTCTGTGACTTACTCCCCAAATGCCGGGCCTTACCTGACTCGGCTGGAGGCTCGGGCTTCAGCAGCCGACCAACTGGTGGCCCGGAATACCCACTTCTGCCTGGTTAGGCAGACATGAGGGAAGGGACAGGGGTCTGGCCTTATGCCTAATCCAGGCTTCTCTTCGCTTCCAGCCAGATAGGCTGCAGGCCACAGAACAGCACCCCACAGGCTCCAATGCCCACTAACCCCCCGAATAATCCCTCTTCCTTCCAGAGGAGCTGTGGGAACGGTCCCGCTGAGCACAGGAGGATGCAGCAGCAGGTGAGGACCCCGGCATCCTCCTGGGGAAGGTGAGCTGCCAGCTCAGCCCACCAGCCCACCACCCAGCTCACCACCCAGCTCACCACCCAGCTCACCAAGCTCCTTAGCAAGTGGGCCTGGGAGAGACCAACATATCCTCCCACAAACCAGCACCGCTGCTCCTCCTTGTAGAACCCCTGGTCTGTGGTGGCCCAGCAGGGCACCTTCTCCACGGCACTCCCGAGGGCCAAGCTAAGTGTGTATGAGGTAGTGAGAGGCATAATTGAGAGACACCTCCCCCTGGCCCTCTCTCCAGCCCCTACAAGCACCAGGTAGGGCTGCCACAGACAGGGCAGGGCCAGCCAGCTTTCCACCTCCTCTGTTCTACTCCCCAGGGGCCCTCACTTTCTGAACTCCATGGCCTAGGCAATGCGGAGGAGAAAAGGCCCATCTCCTCATCACAGCCATGGCATGGAGTCCCAAGCTGGGACAACCCATGTGCCTCCATAAACCGCATGTTTCAGCGACAAGAGGGAATACACGGAGGACCAGGGCATCTAATGTTGTTAGAAAAGTAGTGGAGTTCCGAGCTTGTCCATCTTGGGAGCAGCGGGGACCCGGCTAGTGTAGGCAGCAGATGGATCCCAGGGCAGGACTATGGGGGCGGTGGGGGGGGAGGGGTGATTGGAACCCTTACACCATCCTCCCAGGACTCAGCAGGCTCAGCAAAGCAGCAGAAGTCCCCCGCTCTGCGCTGCGAGCCGGTAAGGAACAGGCATTATAGGAGGGCGCAGATGCTCAGGAAAAGACAACCCCCAGGTTACCCAGAGGCAGGGTACTCCTGGAGGCGTCTCGATACAAAAGAAAAACGCAATTAGCAGCCACCAGGCGTGAGTTTCTGTCCACGCCTGTGAAGACGCAAAGCTGTACTTGGGGTAGATACCGGGACAAAATATATATACATCTTGCTTTAGCTTCTGCCTCTGCTCAAGTTCACCAAGCTGGAGCAAGCCCTCTGCTGACCGGAAGCCTGGCTTGGTAGCAGAACGAGAGGGAGCTGCCGCTGGGTGAACTGTCTCCTCCTAGGAGAGGCTGTGCGCACCCCAAAGCGTGTCCTCGCTCCCCTCCCGGTACCAGATCCGCGGCTCATCTGGGAAACGGACAGTCTCAGTAAACCAAGAGGGGCATGAGCTCCAGCAACTGCCTTGAGCCCCCGCCCCCGCCCCCGCCCCAGCCCCTCATCCCGGAGCCCTCCCCGCCATGCGCACACTCACACTCGCTGCACCCCAAAGGCGCCCCGCCAGCGCGCCCGGAAGCCCCGGCAGGTGCAGTCCCACCGCGTCCCCAGCCGCGTCCACACAAACTTGTTCGCCGGCCGGACCAGGGGAACCCTGCCCGCAGCCCGCGCGGGTGTCCTGGCCGGGCACCCGGGGGACAGGACTCACCCGCGATCGCGGCCGGCTGGGGCGCCCGCTCCGGCGGCCACGCGCGCGCCTCCCTGGGGCGGCGAGCCCGCAGCCCCGCAGTGCCCGAGCCCAGCGCCCCGGCGCCCGCACGCCCCCGGGCTGTCCCGGGTCCGCGGCGAGCGGCCTGACGCGGCCGGGCACTGGGCGCCGCTGCCGGGCTCGCCTGGGCTGCGGACGGACCTCTGCGCTGAGCCCGGCGGCAGAGCCAGCGGGCGCCGAGCGGGCGGCGGGCGGGCGGCGGGCTAGCGGGCACCGGCTCTGCACATGCTCACTCGCGCGGCCGGGGGACAGCGGCCGGCCGCCGCCGGGTCCTAGAGGCGCCCGCGCCGCCGCCCTCTCGCCGCCGTGGGAGGGGTCGCGGCTTGCGGTGGGGAGGAGGCCCACACCTGCCCTGGCCCGCCAGACCGAACCACTGCGGGCCCTGTACCGAGCAAGGACGCTGACACCCAGTCCCGTACACATACTCACAAGCGCACACACAGCCCTACTCGCTGTGATACACACACCAGGAGAATGCATGGCGCTCACACCCAAACACACTTACACACAAGCACACTGGGCACCGCCGCACCGGGGAGCGTGTGGCCACGCTCAGATACAAACACACAGGGCAGATGCACACTGCCTGATACAAACACACCGAACCACTGCTTCACAGACCTCTCACACACGGAGCGCTGTCCCACACACTCAGAAACAGCCGGGGACACTGTGACAGGCACACATGCACACTGCCACACGGTTGGTAGCACTCTGATGCCAACACACAGCCAGACACACTTGGATCACTGTCCCATGCAGAGCTGGACACTGATGCCCACGTCCTTATACACACACACTGTGGGAAATAGTCATACACGGGATCACTACCCCACAGACAAATACGCTGACACTAGCTCCTTGCCCACACTTAGGGCTCTGCCACCAGCTGCTCCACTGCTCCACACCAACCCGGCCTTGATATAGACCTCCACAGAAGCAGAGCCACACACGAGTCCACTGACACACACTCTTATACAGAGAGTCATCCTGGGCATGGCCCACAGGCATACACACACACACACACACTGAGATTGACAGGTGTTGGTACAGACACACAGGTATACAATCACAGGCTATACACACCCCTTCTTTTTAAATAAGGGTTAGATCCAATCCTAAGGATTTCCCCTCCACACCCCACCCCTGCTCCTCAGCAATCCCCAGGCCACAGTGTCACCCCTGCCCTCCCAGGTGCCTCAGTGGGCCCTGTCCTCACCTGTGGCTGACTGAGATGCTCCGGGAGGCTGAGGACCGCAGAGGCTGTGGGAGCAGGTGGTGTGGCTCTAATCCTGGTTTCCCGAAAGCAAGTTTCATGCCTCTGACTCCCGCTAGGGGCAGAGCTGCTTGCCAAGGCTCAGAGGAGCCTTTCAACAGGTGCTGGGCTGCAGGGAGAGGATGAGCCTGGGGACCAGTCAGAGCCCTGCTTTCCTGTGGGTCTGCCAGAGAGAAGAGGGCCTTGCTGGTCTGACCAAGCACCAAAGTTAGAGCAGTCAGCTCGCTCCAGGTGATCGTTGTGAGCTCTGGAACTAGCAGGGGCACGGGCATAAGAGACACATCCTGTTGGGCCCCAGCACTCCTGGCATGCAGAGAAGCCTCTTGGGCATCCCTTACCGAATGTGAATGTGTGTGCTGCTATAATTGTCAACCACAATAACCACTGCATGTTTTACAGTGCATTTGGGGTTCAAGGCCCTCTCCAGGAGCTGCTACATACTAGTAATTTGCAGGGCCCAATACAAAATGAAAATGTGAGCCCTTTGTTCAAGAATTTTTAAGAATTTCAAGAGATAAGAGCAGAACAGCAAGCCCCAGGGGAACTCAAGCCCAGCTCCTCTGGGAGGCCTGGCATTGCCCTGCAGCTACCATTTGGGACAGAGGATCCAAGCTGAGTGTTGTGGCTGCCACAAGGGAGGAAATTTGCCTCAAGAAAAGAAGAGAAAGGGCTGCCAGGCATCTGTGCCATTTCTGTGGGCAATGCCACACTGCACCTGCTTTGCAAAGCCCTCTAGGGGCGCACCGCAGGGCCTCTGAGTGGGAGAGAGGTAGGAAGGCGCACCTGCTGACTCTGGGGAGAGATGTTGAGAAAGGAGGTGCATAAAAGCATCCAGGAAGTAGTTGTGAAGGGCCTGGGACATGTTGCTTGGGCCACTGACAGTATTCAAATGGCCAGGAGTGTTACAGGGTTGGGATGAAGCCCTCCTCTGTGTCAATGGAGATAGATAAGGGGGGTACCAGGAGGCCCTGGACTACACCTGATAGTGGAATCACTCCCAACCCCCGTACAGCTCTCTGCCACAGCTCCTCTCTCTCCGTAGCTGGGACTGTGTGACGTGAATTCGCATATCATCTCTGTCTCTATCCCAGAAGCCATTGTGGGAAGATATGTTAACATCACAGGGCTATGGAGGTCCCATGACGGTGCTGACACATGTCCAGGTCCTGCTGAGTTACGTACTCTCCTATGTCCTCGGCAAGCCTGGCACTTCAGTTCCATCTCCCTGTGTTTGGCTCTTGACTCCAACTCCTCTCTTGTGGCTCCCAATGACTGGATCCCAAGTATTTAAATTGCCTCCTAGCCTCATGCTACATGGTGGTTTCTCCTTCCAGCATCCATCCTTCCATCTAGCCATCCTTTCATTGATTCACTGGGCAAGGCACCCGTGGATTTTGTGTTCAACATTGGAAACCCTTTGAAAAGAAGAACCAGAACCCTCAATGAGTTTCCAGTGTGGAGAACTGGGCAAAGAAACAGACCCAAAGTGACACCATACCACAAAGGAGAAGCTCTGCTATTCCTGCTAGGATGCTTGCAGCTTCAGGCACATGGCCACCTGCTCAAATAGTTCCTCTGTTTGCAGAGAAGAGTGTGATGGCTGATGGGAAGACTACTCGCTGTGTGTGCCATATATGTGCATGGTGCATCG
Organism: Myotis yumanensis; assembly: GCF_028538775.1. Classification (NCBI taxonomy): domain Eukaryota; kingdom Metazoa; phylum Chordata; class Mammalia; order Chiroptera; family Vespertilionidae; genus Myotis; species Myotis yumanensis. The sequence goes on along the minus strand of NW_027223767.1, from coordinate 15,414,502 downwards.
GAAATCAAAAGATCTGCAACATCATTTTGGAAAAGTTCAGGGAAGGCTTCATGGAGGAGGTGACATTTCACCTGACTCTCGAAGAAAAAGTAGGCATCTGCAGGGGCCATTCCAGGGCAGGTAAGCATCCTGTGTGAAGGTAGGAAGGCATGAAATGCACATTGTATTAAGGGAATTGCCAGTAACTTGACACAGCTGGTGCAAGGTCAGGGGTGGTTGGAGAGGAGGCTGGACCGTTACTGGCCGCCTGAGCCCTCATTCTGATCATTGACACCAATGGACATGAGCTCAACGATTTGCTGGGCTGCTGTTTACTTGTCTCTCCTTGAGTACTAGCGACTTAAATATGCCTCTGAGCCAGTGACAGATGGTAATTGCACCCCCTGCTGAGCTGCGCCAGCCAACACCGAGAGGGACGGGAAGGGCGGGAATCTGCCTGGGAAGAAAGGAGCCCCTCTGAGCACTGGTCTGGTCTGGGTGCAGCCAGGCTTCCTAGGCCTGGGCCAGAGGTGCCTGGAAGTTTCAGGAATTCTGAGGCCGTGGAGAGGGCACTGGGCTGAAAACAGGAGGAAGCCTGAGTTCCTTTTTGGTTCCACCTGGACAGGCTGTGCAGCCTCAAGCAAAACTTCCCTTTCTGGGCCCCGGTCTGCCTTTCTGGGCCCTGGTCTGCCTTTCTGGGCTCCGGTCTGCCTTTCTGGGCCTCAGTCTGCCTTTCTGGGAAATGGGCATGTTGTCTCGCTGATGTTGAAGGGCTTTCTTTAAGCGAGGCAGGGAATGAAATGAGAGTGCTTTGGGATCAATCCCTTCTGCTTCTCTAGTTGGGCAAATAAAATAATTTCTCCCAGTAGCTTTTAATTTTCATTTATTTGTTTGTTTGTTTGTTTGTTTCAATCCTCACTCTGGGATAATTTTTCCATTGATTTTTAGAGATAGTGGAAGGGAGGGAGGGAGGAGAAAGAGACACACATGGATTAGTTGCCTCCTGCATGTACTGCATGCATCCTGACTAGGGCATGGGAGTGAATTCGCAACCCAGGTATGTGCCCTTGACCAGGAATCAAACCTGAGACCCTTCAGTGTGTAGGCTGATGCTCTAACCGCTGAACAACACTGGCTAGGGCTTCTCCCGGTAGTTTTTCAATCTGCAAAATGAGGAAAATGTTTTCTTTCTAGGGCATAGTTCCTGGCAGAGGTGTATATTTAATATGAGGATTCTTCCAGCTGGTGGGAGTTATGATGATAATTTTCACCAGACCTGCCTGGGGTCTGATTGGCAGGTGCTGGAGTAAGGTCTGATGGATTGGGTTTGTGGCTGCCTGACCCATCAGCCATCCTACCTGCACAAAGACAGCGATGGGGTGGTGCCGAGTGCAGAAGTCAGTTGGTTGGGTTTGATGCAGAGCTTATGGGACCAGTTGTCAGCTAGAAGGTGTGAGGGTGCTGGGGTGGCAAGTGGGCCCTGGTGCTAGAGAGGGGCAGAGTAGATGCCCTGCTCTGTTCCTCCCGCTGCCTGGTCACTAGTGGGCACACGATGTGCATAGCAGAGGAAGCACCTCATCTTTGTTCCATTTTTATGAACTTCCCTGTAAGTCACTTATCAAAGGCCTTGAACTTGCAAATTGTCTTCTGAGTTAAGCTGCGGAGCAACTCAAGCTCATCACATTGATAAAAGCGGAGGTGGCCCTGGCTGGTTTGGCTCACTGGCTAGAGCATCGGCCTGGGACTGAAGGGTCCCAGGTTCAATTCCGGTCAGGGGCATGTACCTGGGTTGCGGGTACATCCCCAGTGGGAGGTGTGCAGGAGGCAGCTGATCGATGCTTCTCTCTCATCGATGTTTCTAGCTCTCTATCCCTCTCCCTTCCTCACTGTAAAAAGTCAATAAAATATATATTGTTAAAAAAAGAGGAGATGGGTTCACTTTTGTACACGGATTTTGTAATAATTTTGGATTTACTGTAAAGTTGCAAAGACAGCAGAGTTCTCCTGGGCCCCTCCCTCAGTTTCCCCCGTTGTGAACATCTCATATCATAGGGCGCCTTTGTCAAAGCTGAGAAACTCGCATTGGCACATAGCGGTTAACCAAACTCCAGATTTGTTTGGATCTCACCAACTTTTCTTTCCTGTCTCCTTTCTGCTCCAGGATCCAAGCCAGGCTGCCACACTGCCTTTAGTTGTCGCTTCTCTCCAGTCCCTTTTGCTCTGTGGCACTTTCTCAACCTTTCCTTGTCCTTCGTGACTTTGACAGTTCTGAGAGGTGCTGGTCAGGTATCCTGTAGAATGTCCACTGGGCTCATTTCAAACAACTAGACGTCTCAGACTAGAGAAGTTTGGAAGCCAGAGACATCATGTGACTATGGATGTGCATGAGGCAGGACCAGGCTCAAGTTCATGAATGCTACTTCCCCAGAACCGAGGACAGGGCCTGCCTTGGGCAGGACTCTGCCAGGATGTGTGCAATGGACGGTGCACGAGCTCCCTCATGCTTCCTCCACCTCCACCTGGGATTGTGTGTGAGGCAGAGATGTGCGCCTGGTGTCTGGGAGGGTGGAAAACTGAGGGCTGGGTGGGTCAGGGACCTGGGGGCATGGAGGTGTCTGTATAATTCAGGTAGGCCCTCCAGACCCTGATTTCACCAGAATGAACAGCTCAGAAGAGCAAGGAATCCATTTTGGAGGAATAGAAATAGGGGTTGAGGAAAACACTTCAAAAAAAGATATGGGTTGATGGAGTGGGTGGGTGGAGGAGAAGAATATTCCAGAACCAAGAGGAGGCGATGCAAGTCCATCAAGACTAAGGCAGCAAGCATACTTGAATGCCCAGGGAAGGTGGGCCATTCTCTATGGTTGGCAAGCAGGTGGGGGCACAAGGCTAGAAGTGTATTAGGAAACCTAGGGGATTTGGCCTTCATCCTGGAGCTGGGCGCTGGAGAGCCGCTGGAAGTTTTGCACCCATAGGTGGAAACAGTGATGTGGGGAAGGGAGAGGGGTGATGGGTCCTGACCATCCTGACCACCCTTTCTAGGCCTGCAGTTGCCATGGCAACCAGAACCAGGGAGAGTGGAGCAGGATCTTTTTGTTTCTATATGTATGAGTTTGACCCTCAGAACGTTGGCCTGAGTTTAAGACAAATAGCTGGGGCCACCTCTTCCCCTGAAGTCAGTCCCCAGGTGAGTAGACAGTTTCAGCACCATCTCAGCAAAGCCAAGGCCTGGTTTGTGGGCCCAGTGCCCCTCCTGACCCCTCCCCACCTGAGAGATGACAGAAGTCAGGTATGTGTCAGGCTCTCGGACCAGACTCCACCCAGTTTGGACCAAGCTCCCAGGAACAGGCAAATGGGAAGGGACAGCCAGTGCCAGCAGTCATCAGGTGTCTGTCACCTGCATTTCCAGGCAGATGGAGGTGGCTGCCAGTGAATGTGGCACTTCAGAGGCAGCCTTGCCCCTGAAGGAGCCACTGAGACACGCTAAGGCCTTGCCCAAGTTGCAGTTCCCCCTCCGTGAGCCTGTGCCACCTCTGCCTCCTTCAGCCTGACTCCCTCCTCCCAAGTCAGCCTCCTGGAACCCTGCATTGTCTGCCTGGCCCCTGCCTCCCAGAACCACCCTTTATAAAGACAGATCTGGCTCCTCCACACCCAGCCGCAAGCACCTCTTTACCCATCATTATGACCGTCTCCTGAAAAGAAATCACCTTTTTCAGTGCTTTTTGAAGATAACGTTGCTAAGATTTGCTTACAGCAACACCAAACAGTTCTGGGGTCAGTCCCAGGAATAATTAATTAATCCGCCTATGTTCAATTTCTTTATCTCCTTTTATTTCTACTGACTGATCAAGGCGGGCTCAGGCTACCACGTCTCTCCCCAAACAGCCCTGCTCTTCAAAACAATCTAGACAGCGTCCTGTTGGTTACATAAGAAATTTTGGAAGAAATCTTTTCTGGGGGGAAAATTGGAGAAAAATAATCTCATCCTATATGTGGGCATTTGCAGTTTCTAAAATGCAGGTCTGCCCTGGCTGCTGAGCCTCAGTTGGTTGAGCGTTGTCCGGGGCACCGAGAGGTCACAGGTTTGCTTTCCGCCCAGGACACATGCTCAGGTTGTGGGTTTGGTCCTCAGTAGGGGGCGTGCAAGAGGCGGCCGACTGACGTTTCTCTCTCCCTCTCCCTTCTCTCTCTCTAAAATCAATAAAAACATATTAAAAAAAAATAAAATGCAGATATGGCCAAGTCGCACCTCCTTGTGATCCTTCAAGGTCCTACCAGTACAAACTCCATCAGTAAAGGTCTGATGCAGCCAAACTCATCATCCATGTCTTGCCAGCCTTGCCCAAGACTTGACCTCAGCTCCTGAATTACAGTATCTGACTCCCCCCGGCTGGGTTAGGCACCCCCAACCTGAACACAGACACACATACATGCACACTTGAGTGTGTGCACTAACATATTTTATGCATGCACATATATATGCACACATGTGAACGTGTATACATACATGTACAATATGTGCATACACCTGGATACACGTGCATCACAACACACCACGCCCATGTACACACAAATACATGCGTTTGTACATACATACATATACACATGGACATACATGTGTGCATGCACACACACAAATACTTTTTATATGTGTTTGTTTTCATCATAGCTCTGGTTCTTAGAGGATTTAGGAGTCTTGCACTGGTCTGTCCCTCCTCCACACTGCCCTCTGCTGGCCCTCAGGAAGAGGGCAGTCCCAGCACCCAATGAGAGATTAATAGCACTGAGCAGTTAGGAGGCTGGGCTCTGGAACTGGCTCAGCCACTGTCCTTCTGTGGGACCTGGAGCAGTCCCTGCCCTTCCCTGGGGCTCAATCTCCCTCAAGGACGATGAGTGGGGCCTATGTGGGACCTACGTGGACCAGGTTGGAGCCGGTCCCATACCCGGGTAGGGACATGAGGAGGCTAGCCTATGATTCCCGGCTGCAGCCGGCCCGGCCGCCCTACCCAGCTTACTTACAATGTTTTTAGTTCCAAGAGGACCCATTTCTGAACTCCTGTCTGAGATATAAATTACCTTAAAGGGCTGCTTTGTATCGCGGTGGTTGGACAGTACCTAACCAGAAAGCTCGCCTGCCTTTCAGCAAGTTCAATCCAAGGAGAGTTATGGATTTTTTTTTTCATCCTAATTGAGCACTTCAGAAAGGGGAGTTGGAAACCTTCAATAGGTCTCATTTTTAAGGAAAGCAATTTTGACTTATTAGGCGCCGTTGGCTTCAGAAATATGCTCACTAATGACTTCTATTTAAATATTTCCCTCCAGCTGAGACTTTTAAGGGAAATACTGTGTGCGTGGAGTCAGCGTCCCCCAGATGAGCATTTCCCACCTCAGCCTCTGACCTTTCTCCGCCGGATTCTCTCAGGAATTCGAGACCCGTTACAGGCTGAGTTAAGAAAGCCCCTGCTGGGGTCATCTACAGGAACGGTGGCCTCCCTGCCTCTCACCTGCTGTGTGTAAAGCACAAACTTGGGTGGAACCGCTGGTCTCTCAAAATCCCTCACTGGCTCCCCAGCCCTTACAGGATCAAACCCAAACCTCTAGTCTTGCACAAGAGGCCCGTCCTGCCCTCATCTGGGACCACAATGCCCACTCCACTCCCTCTTGAGACCCAGGCAGGAAATGGTGGCGGTGGTGCCCAAACTCCTGGCCGGTTCGTGTGCGAGTGACCTGCACAGGCCCACAGGGCTCAGCATCCAGAAAGGCCTGGTTTAATGCTCTGCCATCGCTGCCCCAATATTCTTTCTTCCTTTCTTTCTTCCTTCCTTTCTTTCTTTCTTCCTTTCTTTCTTTCTTTCTTTCTTTCTTTCTTTCTTTCTTTCTTTCTTTTTCTTTCTTTCTTCCTTTCTTTCCTTGTTTTTTTATTTTAAATTTATTTATCTTTATTGTTGAGGGTATCACAGATGTCCCCCATTGCTCCGCTCCACCCAGTCCCCCCCCCCCGCCCCCCCCCCCCCGACATGCCCGTGGCCATGGGTTATGCATATAAGTTCTTTGGTAATCTCTGCCTGCCCCCTCCCCTCTTCCCTCTGAGATTCCACAGTCTGTTCCATGCTTCCATGTCTCTGGGCCTATTTTGTCCATCAGTTTATTTTGTTCACTAGATTCCACATATAGGTGCGATCGTACGGTACTTGTCTTTCTCTGACTGACTTATTTCACTTAACAAAATACGCTCCAGGTCCCTCTATGCTGTCTCGAAGGGGAAGCTGCATAGTATTCTGTTGTGTTAATGCACCACAGCTTTTGGATCCACTCACTTACTGATGGGCACTTGGGCTGTTTCCAGATCTTAGCTCTGTAAAGAGCGCTGCACACATTCTCATTTTGCTCCGGGCCCCGCAAATTATGGAGCCGATCGCCACGCCTCCTATAACTCTCTGCTTTTCATTGTGCGTGCCGTTTCCTCTACACAAGGCGTCAGCCTTCAGCCCTGCTTGTGCTTGTCCATGTGAGCAGCCCTGGGGAGGGGAGCAGTGCGGCCCAGTGGCGGAACAGAGCGGGGGACAGGGGGCAAATCTCAGCTCCGAGTTACCTGTTCTGGGGCAAGAGACTTAGCCTCTCCAAACCTTAGTTTTCCCACCTGAACAACAGGGCCATCCTCATCCCTGCTTCCTAGTTTGCTGCAAAGACTAAGTTAGAGATAAGCGTGGAGTAGAGTGTCTGGGACCAGTGACTGTTTAGCGATATTCCTCCCTGCTGTGGTTTCTTTGTGACTGTGATTTAGTGCTGACCCTCTAGGAAGCCTTCCCCAGCTGGCCTGACTCCTTCACCTGGAGTGAGACGGCCCTCGCCCGCGCTCTGCAGCCTCCTCTCTTGCCCGTGTGCCGGCTGGGCCAGTGCATTGCAGCTGTCTGTCACACTTATGAATGCTTTCGTTGGCAAGTGTCAGGAACTCACTCAAGCCAGGTTAGGTCAACAGAGGGGCTGTTTATAAGAATATGGAGGTGTCTGTCCCACAGAACCCCAAGGCCAAGATAGTCGCTGAGCCTCAGTGAGGCCTGGAATAGAAACCTGGGAAACCTCTGGGAACACAGGGAACAGCCACTCTCCCCCTTTTACTTCTGCTTTTATCTGAGTGTTGGCCTTGTGCCCCTATCTCTTCCTCTCCCTTTCTGCTTCTCCATCTTTCTATCTCTCTGTCCCTCCCTGTCCCTCCGTCCCTCTGTCTCCCACCCCCTCCACCCTCTCTGCAGACCAACATCTTCCTCAACTCAGCCACAAGGTTAAACGTATGGCCTCTCAGTAACTTCTCCCGATGGCTCTAGCCACCGGAATGTTGAGCAGTTTCTGATTCAGTTTCCAAGTTCTGCAGACAGAGGCCGATTGGCTCTCCAGGGTCAGGTGCACCAGACCCCAAATTATGGGATGACCTTACGCTCCAGAGTGGCTTCATCCTTCGTACCTGTCTACCATGCACGTCTCTCTTCCCCTAAAGGTCGATAAAGGGCCCCTACAGGACCACACGTTCCCCACCTTTGCCTCGTCCAGTTCCCAGTCCATGCCTAGAACATGCATTGTTGTTGAGTAATGGGAGGCGTGAACAATGAAGGAGGGGCTTGCACGTCCAACTTGGAGCATCATGCAATCTTACAGCTATTCTGCTCCCTGCGGGACCCAGTGAGGGAGCTGTTTCTAGCACCATAGCCCTCCCAGGAAGTCACTCATCTGAGGGGTGCTGGTCCCCATGCACCCGGCAGGGCGTGGCCTGCTCCCCCAGCCTCCCTGTGGAGCCACTCCTGCTTACCCGTCCTGCTTGCGCCCAAAACAACTCAGCGCTCAGCCTTCCTGAATATGCAGTGCGCAGCTTCAGGATTTAAGTTGATTTCTGCAGGAGCGAACCTGCTCACCCGACATAATCTCCACTCCCAGAAATTATTAAAGGAGCTGAATTAAATTCGCTGGGGTCAGAGGTGAGGGAACACTGGGATCGAGGCAATCTCAGCAGAAGCGGAGCTAATTGCCGCAGTCGAACATGCTGCAGGGGTGGGAATGCTGCTGAGTGATTTACTTGGTTCCTAACATCAAAGCAAATAACAGAGAATCTGCTCCTTGGCCAGTGACCCTGGGAGCTCAGGGCTGGGGTGGCCAGGGGGGTCTCTGTGTTTGCCGAACTGGCCCCCGCTGACCCCTGCAGGTGAGATGAGCAGGAAAGAAAAGGGTGTGTCTGGTCAGGGTTCCCCTGGCCGAGCAGACCCCACATACCGACTGGAAGTCACAGCTTTCACAAACTCGCTATCAGTGGGCTCCCTCAACGAAGCCAGCTCAACGCTCCGCTTCCTAAGTCCCCGTCTTGAATGGTGTCAGAGAGGATGACTTCTCCCCTCGCCTGGCTCCCAGGAGGAAGTCTTTTCCAAAACTCCCTTCCATCTGTCTTTGTCTCTTCATCCTCCTGGGGATGAGCTGGCCACAGGGAGCTGGACTGTGCTGCTCTGTCCCTGCAGGGAGGTGACCCACCTTGGTCCAGCCAGCAGACCTAGAGTCGTGCCCGTCAGCCTGGCTGGATGCATTGGTGAAGGACTTGTGGGCCCCGTCCTTATTCTTGGTTTGCTCAACTTGTTCAAAACCCAGGTGGGTTTCTTACTGGAGGGCACTCAGATTGAGCTACATGCATCCGAAGTCACCCAGCAGCCCTGGCCAGTGTGACTTACCTGATTGGGCATCACATCCTCCCGTGCATGGAAAGGATTGCCTGTTCGATTCCTGGTCAGGGCACATGCCCAGGTTTTGGGCTCCATCTCTGGTAGGAGGCCCTGTGGGAGGCAGCTGATAGATGTTTTGCTCTCATCTGAATGTTTCTCTCTCTCTCCCTCTTCCTTCCTCTCTCTCTCTCTAAAAATCAATACAAATATTTTAAAATGTGCCCACTAAAGCCAATACCCCATTTGGCCTAGGGCACAACCTTCCTGCCCACACTGGGACTGTTAACAGACAACCACACAACGGTCAACAAACAGAAAACACCATGCAGCCTTCTCCACTTCTAGAAACCACCAGGATCAAAACACAGGAGCCGTGTCACAGCCACAGCCTCTGGCTGGCTGTATATTTGGCTTCCTGAATCCCAGTCTTTTTTTTTTTTTTTTTTTTTTTATTCCCCAATGCACCAAATAGCAAGGATCTTTGAGGAAACCCCTAATAGTACCCTCCCTGGGTTTTGAATAAAGTTCTGAAATAAAATAAAAAGTAAAACTAGAGGCCAAAAGATCAGGTTTATTATTGCTGGAGATCAGGTGGAAGTGCGGCTTTGGGCCTCTTAGGCAAGTGGCTTGCTAGTACTAAACTGCTAGATGTACCCACCCAGGCGCGGGTAGCAGCAGATTGGCACAGGCTTCCCCAAGGAGACTTATGTCTTGGAGGAGCAGAGGACTTTTTTTAAAAAATAGACTTGCCCTAGCCAGTTTGGCTCAGTGGATAGAGCATTGGCCTGAGGACTGAAGGGTCTCAGGTTCGATTCCAGTCAAGGGCACATACCTCAGTTGCGGCTCTGGCCCTAGTCAGGACATGTGCAGGAGGCAACCAATCGATGTGTCTCTCTGACATCGATGCATTGATGTTTTTCTCTCGCTCAGTCTCACCCCCTCCCTTCCGCTCTCTTAAAAAAAAAATCAATGGAAAAATATCCTGGGGTAAAGATTAACAACAACCATAGACTTTATTTTTCAAGAGCAGTTTTAGGGTCACAGCAAAATTAAGCAAAAGGTATAGGGTACCCATATATACACCCTGCTCCGTCTGTATTCATAGTCTGAGAGCCACTGTCAACATCCCCTATCCGAGTGGAACATTTGTCACAGCCAATGAACCTATATTGCCATGTCTTTATCCCAGAGTCTATTGTTTATATTAGGGTTCACTCTTGGTGTTTCACGTTCTATGGGTTTGGACACATGTACAATGACATGTATCCACCATTGCATTATCATACAGAAGAGTCTCACTGTCCTAAAAATCCTGTGCTCTACCTAGTCATCCCACCACCCCCAAGCACGAGGAACCACTGGCCCTTTTATTATCTCTGTAGTTTTACCTTTTCTGGAATGTCCTATGCAGCCTTTTCAGATTGGCTTCTTTCACTTAGTGAAATGCATTTAAGGTGGTTCTGTGTCTTCTCATGGCGTGATAGTGCAATTATTTTTAGCACTGAATAATATTCAATTGTCTGGATGTACCACAGTTCCTTTATCCGTTCACCTACTGAAGGACATTTTGGCTACTTTCAGGTTTTGGCAATTACAAATAAAGCTGCTGTAAACATGCGGGTACAGGTGTTTTTGTGTACATAAGTTTTCAACTCCTTTGGGTAAATACCAAGAAACACGATTGCTGGACTGTATGTCAGGAGCATGTTTAGTGGTATAAGAAATCACTACACTGTCTTCCAAACTGGTTGCACATTTTGAACTCCCACCCACAATGAATGAGAGTTCCTGTTACTCCACATCCTCGCCAGTATTTGGCGTCATATGTGTTCTAATGGCATCATATTTTGGCCATTCTAATCAGTGAAGAGCGATTGCTCTTTGAAGTTAGATTTGACCCCAAAAGGAAGGACAAAGCCTAACACATTGCAGAGTTATGCTTCCCAAGTTCACCAGTCAGAAGGGTCAGTGAGTGAGAAGGTAGAGAAAGACCACCTGTGCTCAGGGAAAGGTCTTCCTCCTGGAAATCAAGAGAGAAGAAAAGCGGGGGGGGGGGGGGGGGGGGGGTCCCTTCTAACAAATAGCAACTCTGTTCACTCAGTCACCTAAACCAGAAACTACGGCATTGTTCTTTTGTCCTGCCAGTTTTTTACTAACCACATACAAATAGTCATCAAGTCCTATTGATTCCATATTACTTTCTCAATAAATTTCAATCCTGTCCCCTTCTCTCCATTGCTGCTGCTGACACATTGGTCTACGCCTTCTCTCTCCTAGGCAATAGTAATAGCTTCCCTACTTGCTTTCTTGCTTCTCCACTCTTACTCATCCCCATGTCCATTCTGTGAGTCAGAACAGTCCTTATTTAGTGAAAGTCTGGTCATACCAATCCCCTTGTTAGACTTCTTCAGCTCCCTTCAGCCCTGTCTTTATCTACAAACTCAACTCTCCCTCATTTCTCATCCCCAGTGATGTCGACCATCTTCTGTGTCTCTAACATGTCCCACCCTCTCAGGCCCCAGGGCCTTTACACATGTCGTTTGCTCTGTTGGTTTGTTCTCCTGATCCACCTTCACTATTTCCTTGGATAAATTTTAATAATCTTTTAAGTCAAAAGATATGGTTAGAAATATACAACATTCATGGATAAGAAGTGTTAATACCATAAAGATGCCCAGATACAGTAAAACTCAAATCAAAATTCCATGTGCTAAAATATTGATGACACTTTCCAAAATGACTCTAAATTTGTATGTAGGAGCAAAGTGCCTAGAATAGCCAGGACCCTTCAGATAAAGAAAACTGACTTGTCCAACCAAATACCAAGACTTATTTTAATGTTAGAGCAATTAAGTCAGTTATGGAACTTGTGTGAGGATAGACAAGTACATGCTACAACATGGATGAACCTTGAAAACACGCTAGGTGAAATAAGCCAGACACAAAAGAACAAATTTTGTGTGATTCCACTTATATAAGGTGCTTAGAATAGGCAAATACATAGAGACACAAATTAGATTGGAGGTTACGAGGGGCTGGGAGGTGGGAAGAAGGGGAGGGAAAGTTATTAATGGGTACAGAGTTTCAATTTGGGAAGAAGTTTGGAAATAGGTATTGGTAATGGTTACACAATACTGTGAATGTAATTCAATGTTATAGAATTGTATACTTCAAATGGTCAGAATAGCAAATTTTATATTATATATACATTCATATAAATATGTATATTTATTGCCACAATAAAAATAAATAACTAAAGAGACCAAGTCAGGTCCTTGGCATAGGCTGTGGTAGCACCTGCACATCTTCATAGCAATTACCCCCTTAGTCCCTCCTTGTGTGTCTGACTTCACGTCTGGCTTGTGCATATTCGGTGCTCAATAAATTAATAAATAATCATTAAATGATTGAATGAATGAAAGATAGGAACCACATCAGTCTTGTCTTCGGCTGCATCTACAACTTCTAGCAGGGTGATTTACATAAATATTTCTTAAATCAATGAATTAACATTGGTGCATGAATGAATCAATGAAGGGTGTGTGTGGGGGGGTCATATCTATTGTTGGGCTCATCACTGTATCCTTGTTCCCAGCCAAGTGCCTTATACCTGGTGGGAACTCAGTGAGGTATCAGCTAAGTGAACAAATGCGTGAATGAATGAATGAGTGTCTACGGTGCAGAATGAGAGAGGTGAGAGTCTTGTCTGCCCAGAGATGGTTAGGACTCACTCAAGAGGAGTTAAGAGCAAGTCCAGAAGAAGTGATCGTTAGGTGAAAGATTTCTGTAAATGCTGAAGACACTGGAGTTGTGTCACTCTGTCTTTAAATGTCTTCAAACATCTGCCAGTCTGTCACAGGGAGGAGGAAGCAGACACGTTCTGGAATCCCCAAGGAACCAGCAGAGGCAGCTTCAATAAGATAGATTTTAGTGCAATTTAAAAATGGGAAGAGCCTGGATGCTTTGTGCACCAACCACGTGCAAGGCATTCTGCAGGTTGTTTCACATACATTCAACTACATTTCACACCTCCCTGAAACAGGCATGATTTAGGTCCCTACGGTGGAGGCTGTGACCGTCTCCTGGGAAGCCCGTGAATGCTGCAACTTCCTGATGAGTCGGGATTCACGTCTAGTTCAGCTCCCTCGTTTATTAGGCTTGAAGTCTTTATACACCAGAGATGACGTGGCTTGCCCCAAATCACACTGTTACAGCAGGATAAGCCAGGAGGCAAACTCACGGCCAGCTGCTTTCACAGCCTACACTCTTTAGTGCTGACAAAATGACCCTGTAGGCTGCTCCTTAGGTCATGAGTTCCCCCGTCACTGGAGCTGGAGAAGTGCAGGCGTGGCCGATCACTCCCTTCAGCTAAGAGAGAGCACAAGGTACAGCGGGAAGTGTTGCCGGTGGAAAGAGAGTTCTTCCACAGACTTGTGAGAAAAGCATTTCGGGGACCCATGCATAGGAGGATGCGGTGTAGTGGCAAGATTTACTGGAGCAAAAATACAGGCCTGTCGCCAGGTGCTCAGGGTCTCATCTTGACCAGATAGCTCGGCTCTGTCCTGCTGTGGAAAAGTCCAGCCTCTGGGGCTGCAAGCCTGCACCCGTGACCACCAGTCCCAGGAAGGTCAAGGCCCAGAGACGCAGAACTTCTCTGCCTCATTTTCCCATCTGCACATCCGCCGCCGCCGAGGCTGTGCTTGGGCCGAAACCGGTGCTGCACTCGGGCCTGCACCACTGCTAGGGAGAGAGAGCACGAAGGAACGGGCCAATGATTGAAGGACCATATGCTGTCCAGAGGGGTTTTTGTTAAGCTTTGATTATATTACCTCTGGCTTGGGAAAGAGCAGACTTTCTTTCAAACTAACCAATCTTCTTCCTAATCCTTCGTAGGCTTGTGCTGGGCCCTCCCCCTCTCCAATCCCTTTTCTGGATAGTCCTGGGTTTTGGGACATTTTTCCAATCGGACCCTTTTCCCAGGCACCTCCCCCTTATGTCTCCATTTTGGCTCCTACTGTGCATGCCTCAAAGTTTTGCCTAGTCATCTAGTTTCTACTGCACATGCTTACCTCCCCCTGCACCATCTTGGTTTCTACTGTGCATGTGCCCAGCAAAGGAATTCCCCCCACTGTTTTATCCCCCCCCCCCCCCCCCCCCAATAATCCCAGTACCGGGCTGGTTGTTTCCCGGGAGATTCTTCCCGCTCACTCGGCGATTGCTCAGGTATTAGGTCCCTACGGTGGAGGCTGTGACAGTCTCCTGGGAAGCCCGTGAATGCTGTAACTTCCTGGTGAGTCGGGATTCACGTCCAGTTCAGCTCCCTCATTTATTAGGTTTCAAGTCTGATTCCGGTTGCCCCCTTCCTTTATTAATCACTTGCTAGATGCCTATGCTAACAGAAGGACAGACTGACTCGAGTCTCTCTGGGGGTCTGGCGGTGGCCTCCTCCACTCTTGGATTGGGCCTACCCTGGCATCATAGTGGTTTTTTAAACAATGGATTTGGTCTAGGAAGCTTATTGTAAATAAAAGCTCCCAGTCCTCTGAACCACACCTAAGAGGCTTACAGAGCACCCCTGACACTAAGTGTAAGAACATCACATAGATTTTATGCTTTAAATTGAATCCGCTGGTAAGTGGCCACCTGGAGTGCTGCTCAGTTCTAGAGCTTTGTTTAGCCTCCCCAGGAAAGGGTGCTTTGATTGATTAGTGATGTCTGTCATGGGTATGGGGTAGTAACTGGCAGGCATTGGCCACACATTTGCCATCCTTGCTCCAGGACCCGCATTTTAACTCTGAAAGCCTAATTAGATAATAGTGGGAAAGCCACGTTCATCTAAAAACATACCCAAGTACATCGCCTTACAGCCAGAAAGAGGATTAACTCTCCGCATGGAGATTTGCAGCAGTCCATATTCCAGTTCCTGAACATCACTTGACTTGCTTCCTTGTGGGCCTGTCCTTTAATTAGGAAGCTCAGCAAACACTTCAAAGCTGAGCAGCCCAGGGCCGTCCCAGCCCAGTGGCTGTCCCTGCCAGCTCCCTAGCCACCCCCGCTCCCCTCAGTCTCCCAGAGCACCAGACTGGGTTTTGATCAAGCAAATAGAAATGGATGTTTCTCACTGTGCAGTAAATAGCCTGGCCCCATGCTCGACCACAGCTTCATCACAGCAGCTAATTAAAGGCGCCTCCCCATGCAGAACTGGGAGAACCACTGCTTGGATGTTTGGGGGATCCTCTGCTCCCACACTGCAATCTGTGCAGGCCACCAGAAAAATCTGAGAGCCTCCTTTGGACAAGTGACCCAAGGAGGTGTCTGCCGTCCCTGCCTGTTTAGTGTCACTCACCTTACCACGTGCCTCAATGGTTAAGAATGTGGGGTTTGCTGCCTGACAGTTTGAATTTGGGTTCAAATCTTAGTTCAATCTATCATGTACATGCTCTGTTACGTTGGGCAAGTTGCTTAACCTCTCTGAGCTTCCGATTTTTTATTTCTAAAATGAGGATAATACTATAAACCTCCTGATACTTGCGTCAGGAGGGTTTTCCCTCCTTGATTTATTCCACTGTACATCAGGAATACCCACCATGTGCATCTCTTCCTGGCCACCACCACGGTTCACATTCAGGCCTCATCAGCTCTGCTCTGTCTAGAGATGTGCCTGGTGAGACAGGGTTTCCTTCAAAGCCAGAGGAGCTGCTGTTTGGATGTCAGCCTCTTCGCCTGTGAAGCGACATGAAGTCACCTCAGAGATTTCCTCCATCCTGGGAAGAATTCCTGACGGGAGCCCCTTAGCAATGGAATCAGGAGTGAAGGTGCTCACTCTCCTAAAAGAAAGAGACAAGGAGACCTTTCCCGAGTTTTTTTTTTGTTTTTTTTTTTAAATCTTTATTGTTCAGATTATTACATTTGTTCCTCTTTTTTCCCCCCATAACTCCCCTCCTTCCAGCTCCCACCCCATCCTCCACCCTCACTCCCCACCCACTGAGTTCATCCATAGGTGCATGATTTTTGTCCAGTCACTTCCCGCATCTCCCACACCCCTTTTCCCCCAAGAATAGTCAGTCCATTCCCTTTCTATGTCCCTGATTCATTATAGTCACCAGTTCATTCTGTACATCAGGTTATTTATTCACTTGATTCTTAGATTCATTTGTTGATAGATGCATATTTGTTGTTCATAATTTGTATCTTTACCTTTTTCTTCTTCTTCCTCTTCTTAAAGGATACCTTTCATCATTTCATATAATACTGGTTTGGCGGTGATGAACTCCTTTAGTTTTTCCTTATCTGTGAAGCTCTTTATCTGACCTTCAATTCTGAATGATAGCTTTGCTGGATAAAGTAATCTTGGTTGTAGGTTCTTGGTATTCAGCACTTTGAATATTTCTTGCCATTCTCTTCTGGCCTGCAAAGTTTCTGTTGAGAAATCAGCTGACAGTCGTATGGGTATTCCCTTGTAGGTAATTGAGCCTCTTTCTCTTGCTGCTTTTAAGATTTTCTCTTTGTCTTTTGCTCTTGGCATTTTAATGATGATGTGTCTTGGTGTGGTCCTCTTTGGATTCCTTTTGTTTGGGGTTCTCTGCGCTTCTTGGACCTGTAAGTCCATTTCTTTCTCCAGGTGGGGGAAGTTTTCTGCCATTATTTCTTGAAATAGGTTTTCAATATCTTGCTGTCTCTCATCTTCTGGCACTCCAATGACTCTGATATTAGTCCGCTTAAAGCTGTCCCAGAGGCTCCTTACACTATCTTCACACTTTTGGATTCTTTTTTCATTTTGCTTTTCCAATTGGGTGTTTTTTGTCGAATCTTTGGTTTGATTCTTGTGCTCCTCTGGTCTGCTATTGGGTATAATATTCTTTATTTCAGTCCGTGTATGCTTACTTTCTAATTTCTTTATCGTAGCATCGAGGGTCTCATTAGTTTTCGTGAGGCTCTGCACAAATTTATGGCAAGCCCTCAAAATTGCGATTCTTAGCTCCATATCCTCCATTTCTGTCATGTTTTTTTGTCTCCACATCTTTTATGCTTTCTTGGTGCACCCCCTTGTGGTCTCTGTGTGCAGTCTTGTTCTAGCCAAGCCTTAATTGTTGTAGTTAACACTAGAGGGATTTGACCACCAGGCCGACTGGCGGTGGAAATCAGCTGTGGGAAAACTTCAGTCCTCAGGGGAGGCGCTAGTCCAGCCCTTGCCTGAGGCGATCGGCAAATGGCTGTGCGCAGGGTTTGGGCGGGGCAGGCTCAACAGGGCGGGGGGGAGGGAGCAGCTATGGCCGCTCTCAGTCCGTCCCCAGGGGCTCTGCCTCTCTGTCCCAGCAATCGCTGCAAACCTCAGAGGGGCCGTAGCCAGACAGTCCCGCTTCTCCCGTTTGAGTCTGGGTCCCTAGAGACTCGCCCGGATCTGTAGCCCAGAGTCTGAGACTCGCTCCTGATTGAAAACGACGATCGCGCCCTCAGCCGCCAGCCCGCTTTGCGCGCGCACCCTCACCACCGCACCGCCGTACCTTTACATTTTCCACACTGCGCCTCCGCTGAGCGTCGGAATGCTGTTGTTTTTGCTTCTAGTTGAAGAGTCTCTCCTCAGCCAGCCTTCCCGTGGTTCTGGTTGATGTCCGCTCCGACTTTTAGTTGTATTTTTGAAGTGGTTGTCCACGGCGGCAGTCTCCGGTGTTTACCTATCCCTTTCCCGAGTTTTGACGGAGGCTGAACCTGCCAACATCCCAGAGCTGGTGACTGGGAGGGAAGCGGGAAAATCAGGGGCCTCCTGGGAAAAAAGTTGCAAGAGCCCAACTTCTTCCTCACACCCGAGGCTCAATGATATGCTTTGAAGTTGTCCTGATCCAGTGTCCTGGCGGAAAAGGACACCAAAGCCCTAGAGAAGTCACCTTCAGGGAAGGTAGTGAGCTGGGTGCAATTCGGGCCTGGGCTATGGGTTTCTCCGGCCCAGAGTGGCTGTGGCTTGAGGCCTCTCTTTGTCAGGCATGCTTCCCAGAGGAAGTGCTCCGGGAGGATCCTCGAGCAGGAGAGTGTGGACTAAGGAGACTATCCTCGGGAACTGCAGTGATACTGACATGGCCTTTGTGACTCAGGGGACCCTCCCGACTCCTTGCCGGCACTTCCTCTGCTTCGCCACGCTTCCCATGTCCATGGCCTCTGGACAGTGCCCAGTCCATCGCAGGCCCTGGGGAAGCATCACTGTAGTCTGCTAGCCTGCGAATCTGCTCTGTTCAATGGAGTAGCCATTAGCCTCATGTGATTATTTAAGATTAAAATTACATTAATTAAAATGAAATAAAACGGAAAGTAGTTCCTCAGCCACAACTAGACACATTTCAAGAGTTCAATGGCCACATGTGGGTTAGTGATTGCATTAGACTGTGCTGAATTACAGAGTGTTTCCATTGCTGCAGAAAGTTCAATTGGACGGTGCTAATCTATGGGAGCATTTGTCAACATAGACGCTGCTGACATGTGGGGCCTGGTGACTTTGTTGTAGGGTTGTCCCGTGCATTGTAGGATGTCGAGCAGTTTCTCTGGCATCTTCTCACTAAATCACAGGTGTACCCATCCCACTACCAGCTGTGACACCCAGACTGATTCCAGATATTGACAAATGTCCCTTTGTGGAGGGTTGGGAGGAAAATTGCTCCAGGCTGAGAACCACTGGGCTAGCTGCTAGCCCATGTAGACCATCATGGGTCACCAGGGATGGAGACAAAGATACAATGTGTTGGACCAGTTTTCCTCGGGGCCCTGGGATGCTAGCAGCAGAGTACACAGCTGCCCCACCAGAATAGACTGGGCTCTGTCCAGAGTCCTTGGACAATAGGCAGAGTGGAGATGGAGAGGGTGGGTGGGCAAGGAGTTGTAAGGATCCCCTGGGCCTGTATCGCTGCAGTTGCCTCCTGAGCGAGCTCTGAGCCTCCTGCTTCCTCCTCCATGATCAGCTTGTTTCCTCTGAACTTTTTCAGGTTCATCAATGCTTCCTTATAATTTCCCACAGATGGCACTGATCCCCGCCCAAGCCACACCTTTGTGTGCTCCTGTGAATTTGCATATGCTGTTCCCTGTACCTGGAATGCCCTCTCTCTCTGCTCTGCCCATTAAAATCTCATTCATCTTTCCTGTTTCAGGAATCTCAAGACCAACCACATGCTCACCGATTTGCCAGAAGAACTCATGGGATTCAGCACATAGTTGTCTTCATGGCTACAGGTTATTATAGTGAAAAGATGCAATATAAGACCAACCAGGAAAAAGACATCAGACAAAGTCTAGAGAGATTCATCCACAGCCTCCTATTTTCACCCTCCTACGAGCGGCCATACTGGGCATGCCATTCTCCAGCAGGGAGAAGGCAGCCACATGTGTGCAGTGTTTCTGCCCAGGCAAGCATGTTTGAGACTCAAAGGTTAGGGTTTTTACTGGGGGCTGATCATATGGGCATTCTTTGCCTAGAAACTACCAAAATTGCAGACTCACCCCCCCCCCCCAAAAGCAAGTTATGTTCCACATAAAACACATTGTTTGTACTGTCTAGTCACAAGACAGCAGCTTTATCAGTTAGGGGAGTGGTTCTCAACCTGTGGGTCGCGACCCCTTTGGGGATCGAAGGACCCTTTCACAGGGGTTGCCTAAGACCATCCTGCATATCAGATATTTACATTACGATTCATAACAATAGCAAAATTACAGTTATGAAGTAGCAACGAAAATCATTTTATGGTTGGGGGTCACAACATGAGGAACTGTATTTAAAGGGCCAGGAGGTTGAGAACCACTGAGTTAGGGGATGTTTCAAAAACGAAGTTCCAAGACTCTAGCCAAGGACAAACCTTGTAAGCAAGCCCTTCTAGCAATAGCAGCTTCAAGATGGCTATGTTAATTCTATTCTGCCCATTTCTTTCCCCAGATCGAAGGCCACACTCTTTGTAAATCCTTTCTTACCTCCCCGGTAAAGCTAGTCCCTGGTCTCTGGTCTCTGGTCTCTGTGGCTTCCTCTGACTCCTTGTGTCACAAAATAAGCCATTAGGGCCTTGTAAGCCCTGTGTGTTTCTCCTCCAGACTATAGCACCTTGTAGGCAGGGACTTGCATTTTGTCTTGGTGCTCACAGGGCCTGATACCCATCAAGGACTTGTGTTTGCTGAATAAATGGGTGACTTGAAAGCATGCACCTGCAAGAGACGGAGGAAGCAGAGGGTACATCTGGAAAAGACATGGCCCTGCACAGGGGTTCATGTGAATGGCCAGCCCAGTGAGATGGAATAGGTGAGCACAGCTGGACAGAGCTCCCATCCATCCATGTCCACCCTGGCCACCACCCCACAGGCAGACCTGGTGGTCCATCAGATGAAAGGACCAGCAGAAGCCCGAGCTCATATCCCTCTGCTGCCAATCAAAGAGACCACACTTAGGTGGCAGCTCATTGGCTGGGAACATCAGGTTTGGAGCACTGAGATCCCTGCTGGGCATTTAACAAGCATCTCAAGGTACCCATGTCCACTAGGTAAGGGGCGGTGATGTCACTGGCCAGAGAATAATGCTAACATCCCTTTAAGAGAAGAGCACTAGTAACGCTACCAGGGAGGAGTGAGTCAGAAGGAGAAGCTGTCCTCCAAGTTCCAAGTTCCTTTAGTTGAAAAATGGAGTCCACCCCCACCCCCTGGACTTATGGGCTCAGGTCCCCTGAGTTGGAATATTCCAGCTCCACTGTTTTCTATAAGACCTGGCAAGTGCCTTAGCTTCCCTGACCCTCAGTTGCCTCATCTGTCACATGGGAATGACACTCCTTCAAGGCTGCTGTGAGGGTCAAATGAAATAAGTCACATGAAGCATCTGGCACAGTGCCTGGCCAGTGCCCAGGGTGGAGCTGGTTGTGACCACGGCCATCATGGCCACTGCATGCTCCCTGTGGGGCTCAGTTGGCTCTGCTCCCTTGAGTGATGAGCGGAAGAAAGCCCAGCTTGACCGGGACTTGGGACAGTGGCTCCAGTTGCCACAGGGGTGTGTGGGCCCCAGAGCTCACCACATGCTGCTGTCCAATTTGATCAGCCAGGCTTGCCCTGGGCAAGCATCTACTATCTCTTGCCAAAATAAAAACAACCTTGAGACTTTGGGGTAACCATGGCAACTGCCTTCAGAGCAGGATTATTGCGACTATATCAGAAAGCTCTCTTTTCCATCAGCTTTCCGATGCTCCAAAGTTCACTGAATGTTGAAGTGGGATTTTATTGTATCGTGGAGCTAAACCTTTTTTTGCAGCAGAAACCCTTCCCTGAGTCAGTAATGCAAGGCGAGAGTCTAGACATCCGCTCCAATGACAACTGTCTTTCCCAAGGTACCCGACCACTGTCCACTTTGACCCCTAGTGAATAGAACCGGGCAAGGTGACAGGGCTGTCAGGTTTCCTCTCCTGGGTCTCCTCCAAGCTGCGCCACCCCCCGGCCCAGCGGGAGCAGGGAGCTGTGGGCTCCCCGCAGGGACTGGCAGATCCAGGTCCTTGGTGAGCTCCTGGGGCACCCCGCAGGGACAAATGAATGAGAAGTGCAAGCCCATCCCAATGTCCAGCGATGAGCCTGCAGGTGAGACCTTTTCCCTCTGGGGCCCAGATGCTTCACGGCAAAGGGTAAGGATACTAAGCAACCAGCACAGCATATTGCCTGGCATCTAATAAGTGCTCTCTAATGGAATGAGTGAGTGAACCAATTAATTCCTCGCTATGTCTCTTGCAAGGCTCAAATGGAAGTTCATCATAAGCCACAAAGTGCTCTTAAGTGCCCAGATTGCTGTCGTTGTGGTTAACAATGAGAACACCAGCGGCTCCCCTCGCTGCCAGCAGAATCACCTCCTGCCAATCCCGCGGGCGCA
Organism: Myotis yumanensis; assembly: GCF_028538775.1. Taxonomy (NCBI): domain Eukaryota; kingdom Metazoa; phylum Chordata; class Mammalia; order Chiroptera; family Vespertilionidae; genus Myotis; species Myotis yumanensis. Next base: position 15,392,956 of record NW_027223767.1, on the reverse strand, counting down.
GGTCAGGTCCGCAGGCCCTGCCATCCTCTGTCCTCACAGAGAGCACAGCCCACGGGCTCGGGCTCGGGCGTGAAGGCCCAGCAGTCTGGTTCCACCCCAGCTCTCCAGGCGAACCTCCTTTGTATCTCTCCATCCTCCACCTGTCAGGGCTCAGACTGGAAGCCACCTCCTTCAGGGTCGGAGAGGGAAAGTCAGTGTCACAGCCGCGATGTCAGAACTGATGCTCCTGGGGTCCTTCCCAGAGTTCAATTCTGTCCCCACAAAAACGCCCGCTCCAGTGCTTTGTCCAGTGAGTTTAGAATCCGCACTGAAGACATTTGTTTCCCAACTGCTTTCAGGTGAACGAACCCTTGGACGAGCAGGGAGAGAATGGAGGTGTCGGACTCAGACAGGAGGCTGGTCCTGCGTGTTCGGTGGTGGACCCAGCAGTGCTGTGGACGAGGCTGCGTACAGCTCGACAGGCTGCCCGCAGCCCAGCTGGCCAGTGTCCCGCAAAGTGTCTAGGCCAGGGGTGGGCAAACTTTTTGACTCGAGGGCCACAGTGGGTTCTTAAACTGGACCGGAGGGCCGGAACAAAAGCATGGATGGAGTGTTTGTGTGAACTAATATAAATTCAAAGTAAACATCATTACATAAAAGGGTACGGTCTTTTTTTTTTTTTTTAGTTTTATTCATTTCAAACGGGCCGGATCCGGCCCGCGGGCCGTAGTTTGCCCACGGCTGGTCTAGGCAGTCACCCATTCTGGAATTAACGCTGAGACCCACATGATCACCCTTCTCCCGGCCAGCCTGGCAGACTGGGTGTGCCAGGGGGGACACCAGGTCAAAGCTGGTGCTTGAGGAGCAGGAGGGGCTGGGACTGGGTGGAGCACCCTCCACTCTCTCGGTGGCAGCCTGGGTGGGGACACTCTTAATGAGGGAATGAAAGGCCCAGGTCCCAGAGCTACGTGTGTTGTTGGGTCGTAGCTGAGCCCATCTCGTGGCATTTTTCTGGTGCCCACGACCCGGCTCCCTGCTCTGCCCACCCCAGAGCAGCTGCCTATGGGGCAGTGAGGGAGGGCAGGGTAAGGGTGGCTAGGAAAAGGAGAAGAAAGTGGAGATGGCACCTTACCCTTCAGTGGTTCTCAACCTTCTGGCCTCATGATGTGACCCAACCATAAAATTATTTTCGTTGCTACTTTATAACTGTAATGTTGCTACTGTTATGAGTCATCATGTAAATATCTGATATGCAGGATGGTCTTAGGCGACCCCTGTGAAAGGGTCCTTCGATCCCCAAAGGGGTCGCGACCCACAGGTTGAGAACCGCTGCCTTAGATCAATCCTGCCCAGTGGAAACTGTTGCCTATCCAGGGGCACGTTTTCTCTGCTGACTTACCGAGAACAGGCTATTTATAGCCACACCACCAATGCCCAGGGGGCCCAAAGTAGGCACCCCACACACACTTGCTTCACTCATGAGCGACGGCATCTTGGGGACCACGTCGCTGGAGCCGCTCTAGGAAGGTTGCTTTTACCCTATTATCCCGCGGACCTTCGTGTCTAAAATTAGCTGGTCAGCACTGTAAATAGCGCCGAGAGGTCAGGCCTCCCGCAGCCCTTGGTGGGAGAAGTCTCAGCACCGAGTGGCTTGACCAATTGGGAACACACAGCTGTTTAAAATGGTAAAGCTGCTGAAACCGGTTTGGCTCAGTGGATAGAGCATCGGCCTGTGGACTGAAGGGTCCCGGGTTCGATTCCGGTCAAGGGCATGTACCTGGGTTGAGGACACATCCCCAGTGGGAGATGTGCAGGAGGCAGCTGATCGATGTTTCTCTCTCATCGATGTTTCTGGCTCTCTGTCTCTCTCCCTTCCTCTCTGTAAAAAATCAATAAAATATATTAAAAAAATAAATAAATAAAATAAAATGGTAAAGCTGACCTGGAAAGCGCTCAGGGCTGGGTTGTCTCAGTGCTCCTGTGACCAAGGCCACCATGTCCTGCTCCTTCTACCCCAATGAACAGCCCCTATGCCGCCTGCCCAGCCCCTGCCTCAGGGGTGGCCTTACCATTTCACCTGCCTGACCGCTCAGCTCCCTTCCTCACTGGTCTCCCTGACCCTCCATTCACCTTCCAAACTGGCCCCAGAGAGGCTGCATAGAGAACATGCATTACTGTTGCTAAGTTATGTGAGCGTCCACTGAAGGCTAATATAGGCCAAGCCCAGCACTTTATGGGTACTCATTCACTTACGCCTCAGAACCCCCCTAGGACAAAACTATTATCATTCCCATTTTCTCAATGGGGTAATCTAACCGAGGCTCAAAGTAGATGAACACATTGCTTACAGGCCACAGCTACTAAGTAGCAAATCTGGGATTCCAACCCAGATTTGTTGGATTCCATGGCCCTTGTTCTTTATTTTTTTTAAGGGCTGGTGTGGGTCAGTGGTTGGGCATCGACCTATGAACCAGGAGGTCACAGTTCAATTCCTGGTCAGGGCACATGTCCAGGTTGTGGGCTTTATCCTCAGTGTGGGGCATGCAGGAGGCAGCTGATCAATGACTCTCTCTCATCATTAATGTTACTATCTCTCTCTCCCTCTCTCTTCCTTTCTCTGAAATCAAGAAAAAACACATATGTTTTTAAAAATGTACTCTTGTATTTTCATATATATATTGATTTCAGAGAGGAAGGGAGAGAGAGAGAGAGAGAGAGAGAGAGAGAGAGAGACATCAATGATGAGAGAGAATCATTGATTAGCTGCCTCCCACACACCCCCACTGGGGATCAAGCCCACAACCCAGGCATGTGCCCTCGACCGGAATCGAACCTGGGACCCTTCAGTCCACAGGCCGACGCTCTATCCACTGAGCCAAACTGGCTAGGGCTTTTAATAAATTTTAAAAATGTGTTTTTATTTATAATTTTAGAGAGAGAGGAAGGGAGATGGGGGGAGAGAGAGAGAGAGAGGGAGAGAGAGAGAGAGAGAAACAGCAACATGAGAGACAAACATGGATCGGTTGCCTACTGCATGCACCCTGAGGGCGGATCAAGCCCTCAACTTGTGCATGTGCCCTGCCCAGGAATCCAGCTGACCATCTTTTCATGCACAGGACGATGCTCAACCAACTGAGCCACGCTGGCTGGGCCATTGTCCTTATTCTTAACCTCCATCCCATGCTGAGCTTCTGCAGGGAGCTCGGTGTCTTAGGAAGAGAAGCAGCACAGAGAACGTCTATGAAACAATGAGATTGGTGCTTTGGAGTAAACGAAGTGCTGCCAGATTGTGCATTTAACGGTCTGGGAGAGCTGGAGGGGGTCGTTACCTTGCTGAGCTCTTGGCATGTGAGCGGGTGAATGGGATGGAGGGTGGATGGGATGGGAAGGGCATTTTGTGCAGAGGAAACAGCATATTGGGGGGCTCGGCAGATTGGGTAAAGCAGTGTTCCAACCTGGGTAGCAAAAGAAGGAATAGGGATAAAGCAGGAGTAACCAGTATTCCCAGGGCAGCTCCTGCCTCAGCCATTCTTATCTCTGTTGAGGGCAGATGCTCAGAACAAAGTTCTTGGTGGTGTCCTTTACTCCTTCCTTTCTCTGGTCCAGCAGCAAAATCATTCAACTCTACTTTCAAACTGTGCCCGGAATCTGATCACCCACCACACCCACTGCTCCTGCACCCCGCCCAAGCTGCACCACCTTGATTTTGCTCTTGGGTGATTGCTGGAGGCTCTAAACTCGACTTTGCCCCTGTAGTCTGTTCTCCACAAGGATGAGAGGGACCCTTTTTAAGAGTCAGTCAGGTCATGTCAATCTTCTGCTCAAACCTCCCAGGGGCTCCCATCAGAGTAAGTCAGAGTCAAGGACAAAGCCCTCAGTGAGAAGAGAGCACACAGGCCCATAGGACCTGCCCACCTGGGGCCTCCATTTCTCCTCCTTTCCCTTGTTCTCTCCTCTGAGCCTCACTTTCCTCATCTGCAAAATGGCAATTCAGATGTCTAATCTGTAAGGTTCCTGTAGTAATTAAATTAAATTAAATTAAATTAAATGAGATGCCATATGCACACAGAATACATGGCCTATACTTAGTGCTGAACAAACGGTAGCTGTTCATTTCACCACTCACTTCTCTGAGTTTCTTCATCTGCATACAGGGACTGGGGTTCCAACATATGGAGTTGTCACAGGACGAAATGACAGTAGGTTGATAACAATTTTTGCAACCAGTGAAGTCTTGGGCAGTGTGAGCTATACCATACCACACCAATCTACCTACTCTTTCCCGAACATTCCTTCTCCTTCCACATCTGAGCCTTTGATCAAGCTGTTCTCTCTGCCTGAAAGGCTCCCCTCCCTAGATCACTCGCCCACGCCTGGCCTCCCCAACCCCTCGTCCCCCTCCCCCCGCAGTCTGTCTAGTCCCAGAGCTCTTTATTTGTTCATTAGTTACTGCTGCCTCCCTGTGAGAGCATGCGCTCCTGTCGGGCACGGAGTGGGGGTCTCCCAGCAGGCTCTGCAGCTCCTGTCCAAAGCTGTGCCCACGGTGGGCACTTGATGGATGTTGGTTTAATTAGATTATAATAAAAGAATCCAGGGGAGCAGCCATATCATCCTCAATCCCTCTTCCAATCAGATGTCTAACGACTTCTCCAGGAGAGGAATTAATTGAATCAAGAGCCATTTTCCTAGAGAAAGAGAGCCAATTTAGAATTTTAGAAATAATTGCAGTTCTGTGTGATGTCCCATTTGGGGAAGGAGAACGGACTGAGGTAAACAAACTTACAGCAAGCAGGCAGAGGTGTCACCATTTCTCTTAATAAAAGATGCATTTAATCTCTTTAGATCATTTACAAAGTGCCCTCCCACCGGCCAAGATTCCTTCTGATGTCTAAACACCAGCACCCGCCGCATGGGGGTTCAGGGTGGGAGCCACAGGCCTCCTGGTTCTCTTCAAGTTCTGGCTGCCTGCAGTGTCTTCAGGGTGGCATTCGCCCAGCCTTTGCCAAACTCCAGGAGGCCCCACTTCCTTGGAGCTATGGGTCACCAGCTCTTTCCCCCTGCCTCCCTCACAGCCCATCTCCCAGGCCTCAGAGGCCTGGACCATCCTATGCACTACCCTGTCTCCCTGCTCCCCCACCCCCAATCCCCAGTCCATCCGTTACACTAGCTGTCATGGGGATCGTTCTGGAATACCCATATGACAATATCTTTCCCTCTTTTTTTCAATGAGAAAACTCCTACTCTGCCTTCAAAACCCAGCTTAAATGTCCCTTCATTTCTAAGTCCTTTCACTCTTTTTTCTGAATAGAAGGCTACTCCCTTCACTCCTGTGCATCTCTTTTTAACACTGGCCACATTACACAGGGTTATTTTGATGTCTCTCTTACCTACCTGGACAATGTTCAAGAACCTGTGTTTCTAATGCCAGCAGAGGTGAGTCAATAGAGGGACTAAGGAAGCCTGCTTTCCTCTGTACCGTGAGCATGGCCCAAGGCCCGCAGGAAGCAGGGTTGTCTGCCACTCACAGGGTCCCCTGCAATGCCCTGGCGTGGCGGCTGGAGCTGAGAAGGGTTGGCAATTCTAGCCACATGGACAGAATTCAGAGCAAGGCCCTGTCCCAGTGCGAGGACTGGAGAGCCAGTCAGGAAACCATTGCCCAGTGTGAGACCTGGAAGATGACAGCGGCTACCTGGGCACCGCCTGCCTGGGCCCTGAATGGCGCAGGGCTCACTCTCAGAACAGGCACCAGGGCCTCGCAGAGGTGCTGATGGAAAGCCTGGGCCTGGCAAGCCGGCTGCTCCTAACCCACCAGGCTGTGAGCTCCTCGGGTTTTCTGGTTCTCTGCTCCCAGCACCTCCCAGCAGCGACCGGAGCCCGGGGCGTATCTGTGAACAGAACTAACTGAAGGGTGGCTGGCTTGCTGGCTAGGACAGTAGAGACCAGAGGACAGAGAGTCTGCAGATTGGAGTATCAACACCTGGAGCCACCCAGAGCTGGAGAAAACAGGGCTACACAGAACCCTGGAGTCCAGCCCTGCCCCAATCCTCCAACTACTAACCAGCCCGCACCCTGCTGTAGTTAGCTTGGGCTGCCTTCCCCGGAGCCCTGACGTCTGTCCATCTCCTCGCGGTGATTTAGAGGCCCTTTGGGAACAGGAGCAGGGGCCTTTGTGCCTTCAGGACCGGCTGGACAGTGGCTCTGTGTGTACTGTCAGGGGCGTGGTTTTCCCAGCTCCAGCTGGAGGCTGCGGCCAGGCTGTGGCTCGGGTGGTGGATTTCCAGAGAGTGCCATCAAGCAGAAGCTACATCACCTTCTAAGCAGTGGTTCTCCCTGAGTGACCAGTGTTCAGGAGAGTTTAACCATCTTCCTTACCCTCGTCAACATCTTCCTAACGTTGACTATATACCCATGATAGTTGATAACCAGAAAGTGTAACAACTAATGCTATCTTGCTGCATAAAGAAAATATCATGAGAGTATTGCCTGTGTGCTCCGGGGTCCCACGGTTGGGACAGTTAGGAAAAACGTAAGAAGGCGTATAGGATTCTGAAAGGCTGGCAGGGGGTGAAAGCAGAGGGAAGCCACATGGATTGCCGGCCAGAGGATCCCGCTGTTGGGTTGTAGGTCAGCGTCTGCTTAGGGGCCATGGGAGATGTGGCTGTAGCAGGAGGGTGGGCCCAATGGTGCCAAGCTCTGAATACCAAAGAGACACAAACTTGATCTTGAAGGAGCCAGGGGACCATCAGAGACCTGTGAGCCAGGGGCTCCAGGTCAGGGCCGAGCTGCTGATGGACTGCTCTGGCCGCAGTAACCGCATGGAAGGCGGTTGTTGCAGGGGATGAGATGGGAGGGGAGACGTGCTGCAGTGGTGGGTGGAGAAGGAAGCAGTGGGAGGCAGTGCCTGATCTGACAGGCACACGTTCTGAGCCAAAGAGGTGGGAGGCCCATTTGAAGAGATGGGCTGTTGGGGAGGCAGAGGCGAGGGTGCAAGCAGGGGAGTGACATGTCAGACCCACCCCAGGTAGACCTCTCTACACCCCTCCAGCCACAGTCTCTCTCCCCTGAATTACTAGGCCTGCTTCCTGACGGCACCGTGTGCCTGCCTGCAGCATCCTTCCATCCAGCTTCCAGGAGCAGCCAGTGGGGACTTAGTAAAGCAGGGCTCCTCAGGCCTGCAGGCAGGAGCTCAGGAATGCTGGCCCTGCTCTGATCCTGTCCCACCTTCAATCCTGTCTCTTCTGAGATCGGCAACACCTTGGCCCACAGCCTTGACCTCCCAGCCCCTGGTGCCTGCGTGCTGCTTGAAGAGTGCTTCGGGTTTGGCATCTGGCATCAGGTCTAGCCTGGACTCACTCAGCTTCCTAGATGCTACTATCTGAGCTCTATCACAACTCTGTCACCTTCCGCTGGACAGCTACTGGCACCAGCATGCTCACCATCTTCTCCAGAGTCAAAGTCAATCTGGTCAGGCTGGAAATGCCCCCTTCACGGACAGTAGGACATTTTTTCCTGCCATTATCCCATCCCTACCATGGAATATCGCAAAATATTTCCAGCAGCTCAGCTGAGGACTCGTTTTCAGGCCTGTTACCCGAGGTTGCACCATTCCATTGTACTGTGTCTGTGAATGGTGTCCGTTGGAGCTGTGCATGCGGTGACCTTCATCCTGACCCTGTGGCCAGGAACCTTTCCATAAACCAGACCAAGCTAGCACTGGGCTAGGAGACATCGTATGAGCATATGAAATCCCACTGAGTCAATCATTTAGTCTCAAGGCATGTGCCACATGCTGACCACACACCAGCTGCGGCCTCCATAAGTCATTGGTTGTTTTCTCATCTTTTTCTGCAACCACAGGCCAAATGCAGATGACCTCTCCTGAGTCTGTGAAGGGCATGGGAAAGAGGAACCATCATTAGGGACTCTGATGAAGAGCTGATTACTGCTAGCCATGCTGGATTTTCCTTTTAAATTATTCATGCGTGCGAGTTTAAATGTTTGTGTCCAGGCAGCCGCCTAAAAGCCAAATAAGCTGATGCCGTTAGGAAAAGTCTCCCTGTCGGAAACACCAAAACTGAATTTGACAACTGATTAGTCTATGAATGAACTTATTCTGTTTTGGGTATCTCAGCTAGACTTTGGGGGCTTGTGTCGAAAGGAAGGAGGGGAAGCCTGTATTGTGCTTATTTAACCCTGTGCTCTTCTGACCCAGGTTATGGGCCTGCTTATCCCTGTGAGTCAGAGCCCAGCCCAGTGGTCGGCAAACTGCGGCTCGCGAGCCACATGCGGCTCTTTGGCCCATTGAGTGTGGCTCTTCCACAAAATACCAGCTCTTCCACAAAATACTGACTTCTGGGCATGGGCCACGAAGTTTCAATCGCACTGTACATGTGCACCCACACGTGGTATTTTGTGGAAGAGCCACACTGAAGGGGCCAAAGAGCCGCATGTGGCTCACGAGCCATGGTTTGATGACCACGGGCCTAGCCCCTTCGTAGGCTTTCTCTAAACCTTGAAATCCTGCCCTTAGTCCTGGCACCGGGTTCTCTGGAGCCCCCCTGGTAGAATGTGCAGGAATCTTGCATGTGGTCTATCAAAGAGGACTTCTGTAAACTATTGGACAGAGTAAAATTGAGACTTTCCAGAGAGTCATACTTTGAACTAGCAAATCTCACACTTGAGAGTTTATATACTAAGGAGATAAGTCACATGTGCAAAAAAGATAAAGTCATGGTTGCTAGGCATGGGGGTGGGGGTAGGATGAGTAAGAGAAGCACAGAGGATTTTCAGGGCAGTTAAAATGCTCTGTATGATATTATAATGGTGGATTCATGTCAATATACATTTGTTCAAACCCAGAGAAGGTGCAACACCAAGAGGGAGCCCTTATGTAAACTGTGGGCTTCGGCTGATTATAGTGTGTTCATGTAGGTTCATCAAGTAACAAATGCACCTTTCTGGTGGGGGATGTTGGTCATAAGGGAGGCTGTGCATGTGTGGGGGCAAGGGTTTATGGGAAATCTCTGTACCTTCCTCTTAATTTGACTAGGCACCTAGAACCGCTCTAAAGAACTAGTTTTGTGAAAAAGATAAAAGCAAAAGGAAGCTCATCAAAGCGTTGTCTAAAATAGCAAATGATAGGTTGAGAACTTGCAGTGGTCTGATAGAATTTGGGGAACAAACATTGAAATTCAGATTACATCGAAGAGAAGGGGTCCTTATAAATACACCCCAGGCGTTTAGTCAGGACCCCTGGAGGGTCAGATTGAATGGCTAATGGCTAACCAGAAAGGAAGAGATCAGGCTTTCAATGATTAAAGCCCAGTTTCAAATTGCCACATGAACAGAACACAGGAGAAAAATTATATAATCATCTCAATAAAGGCAACATTGCATATAAAATTCAATATCCATTTATGATTTAAAATTTATAGAAATTTAAGAATCGTCTTTCTTAGTGTGTTAAACCTGCAGCAAATATTATTCTAAGTGGCAGAATATTAGCAGCTTTTCCGTAGAGTTTGGGAACATTTTACTATCAGAAATCTATGGTGCATTGTATTAGAGGTCTTTACCAGTGCAATAAGAAAAGAAAATATTTTTAAATGTATGGGGTTATAAATAAAAATATTAAACTGGCACTTTTCATCTACGACATGATTGCACACATAGAAAATAATTCAGGAGAATCTACAAATAAATTATTAGGGTAAACACATTAATTTAGACAAGTCACTGGATATAAGATTGACATACAAAACAAATTGTTTCTATATGCTAGCCACAAACAGAACACAGACATTTTTAAAGTCTACCACTTACAATAGCATAAAACATCAAATAATTCAATATAAATATAACAGAAGATTTTTGAGAACTTCACCTGGAAAATGATATAACATTATTGAGATAAGTCAAAAACAGACCTAAATAAATGAGAGGATTTAGCATGTTTGTGAACTGAAGACTCGATATCATAAAGATGTCAGTTTTCTACAAGTTGATTTAAAGATTCCACATAACATCAGTAAAAATCCAAGAAATTGCTGTGAATATGTAGACATTGATAACACAATTTCAAAATTTACATAAAATTTAAAAGTTAAAAATGTCCAAAATAAAATTTGCACTATCATATTTCATGATTTTTTTAAGTAAAGGTACAGTAATTAAGATGGTATGGTTTATGTACAAGGATAAGCAATAAAGAATCCAAAAATGATCCACCTGTATGTACGTATGTGTGCACACGACTGATTTATGACAGTCTTGAAATATTAGACAACAATGAAATATTAGACAACATGAAATATTAGACATGAAATATTAGACAACAATGAAAATATACAATCAACGGAAACTCACAGTAACATGAATGAATCTTATAAACAATGTTGAACAAAAAGCAATACACAGAAAAACACATACCCTGTGATCCCATTTATATAAAATTCAAAATTAGGCAAAACTAGTTTCTGATGTTGGCTGTCAGGACCATGGTGCCCTCTGAGAAAGACTGAGTGAGTTTCTAGAGAGCTGATAATGTTCTATTTGTTAAGCTGGATAGAGTTTCTATGGATGTGGTCACAGTGAGACATTTTAACAGTCTATCTGTAATCTGTGTACTTTTCTGAACGTAGGTTGTACTCCAATAAAACTACACACACACACACACACACACACACACACACACACACACTTAACTTTGATCTGGAGGTAAGGAAAACAGGCAAGGAGTAGAAAAGGAAGGTCTTAGATGCATTATGGAGTTGGTGCAACCCCCCCTCCCCCATCAGGTGGGGAACACTCCTGGGTGGGCCGGGAAGGGAAAGGTGATGAGGAGAGGCTGTAGATTCTCTGACCTTTCCCCCTAAATTCTAGGAGATGAAATTGTCAGCCAGGCTCTTCCCAATTGATACTCACCACAGATCCTTAATAACTTGTCTTTATATTTGGTGAGAATAAACTTATGTGTTCTGGTGAATTGATGATGATTTTATTGCTTTGGGAACTGGGGTTGTTTCTTGTTTTCTGCTTCCTTAGCTAAATGTTTCATCACGCTGCAGTCCAAACACAGCCCCTGTCGAAGAGGAGGGGGGAAAAATCAATAGAGGACTTGAGTTTATTGGGTATGATCTTATGACTTTCTATCATGAAATAATTTCTAGAATTAGAATCCAGAAAGTGAAAACAAGTCACTGAGCACACATAGATTTTGCAATATCTTTGTTTCACCACCTCTACCTTTGACCCATCTGCCTATGGTTTTTAATGCTGGGTCTTTCTCAATGTTATGTCAAAACATGACTGTGCGCGCAAACACACACACACACACACACACACACACACACACACACACACAGGTTTTTTGGCTCTCATCCCACACTCTTCCCATTATTCCCTGAATCCTCTTTACACATCCCTTTACTGAGTAACACATTCTTGGCCTCAGTTTCCCCTCCTGAACGTTCAAGGAGCTGGATAAGATTATTGCTCTGACCCCAACTTACGCAGACCCCAGACGCGGTTCTCTGAATCCCACTGCCTCTCTTAGAAGCAAACATGCAGACACAGGAGAAACACAGGCAACGCTGAAAGCCTTTCTATCCTGTGAAGGACTCAATAAATTGAACTTTGGGTTGAGAAAAATCAGCTTAGGCTCCAGGGTGGCCCCAGGGTGGCCTCGCAGTTTCAGCTTCTCCCTCTACCCATCATCAGGAGTCTTTCTTCTCCTGCACAGGAGGTTGGGAATGAACTAGTTAGGCTTTTGAAATATCCTCTCCCCACTTCTTTACCACAACAGCCACTCTTGCCCCTAACTGCCACTCCTCTGCTCCATCCATCCATTCATCCATCCCCTCATCATTTATAATTCATGAATTCCACACATCAATGACAAGTTTTAGAGCTTGAAAAGCCCCAAAATCATCAGATACAAATCTCCACCTTAGTAGGTCAATGTCTAACCATTAGCTATTAATATTTATAATTACGTTGGCAATGTCACTGGCCAGGGACTGCAGAGCCCTCCTGAGGAGCAACCCCAAAGGTTGTGGGTCAGGAAGCATCCACCACTTTTACATGTCCAGCTTGAACAGCCACCTTTGCTGCTGACCATGGCTTCTTATGACTTCCCCTCCCAGGAACCGAGAAGCCAGAGTTTAAAGCGTTCACCTTTTGGGGGACAGGCCTTGGACTGATATCAAGCTCCCCTGGGGCATGAGATACTGTTGCAGCCCCAGGGATTGGTCTAGGTCAGTGGTTGGCAAACTCATTAGTCAACAAAGCCAGATATCATCAGTACAACGATTGAAATTTCTTTTGAGAGCCAAATTTTTTAAACTTAAACTATATAGGTAGGTTCATTGTTATTAACTTAATTAGGGTACTCTTAAGGCTTAGGAAGAGCCACACTCAAGGAGCCAAAGAGCCGCATGTGGCTCTCGAGCCGCAGTTTGCCGGCCACTGGGGGTGGCAGCTGCCAGGGCTCGTGTGCCTTTCATGAGCAGCTGCATGGATGCTGCTCTTGGACTCAGTTCATCACATCACCTGACCTGCTTTCAGCACAGAGGCTCAGCAAAGGGTGTAATTTCCTGGCTCTAATGCATGACAAGGTTTCATTTAAGGATAAAATAAAATTACCTTGGGAAGCAGACTCTGTGACGTCATAGATATGACCCACAGGGACATTCGGGGCTGGGTAGATCGGAGAAAGCACCTGTGAGTCCCTGGTGCTGATGACGAGGACACAGATTTCCTGGGACTTACAGGTCTTCGTTCCAGCACCAGGGTCAGGTCTCGATAGGGCCAGGGTAGGAGTGCAGTCTGGCTGAAGTCAGGACCCTCTCTGTGGTCACAGTGTGTGGCTGTCCTCAATCGCATTGGCCCTTTGGTGACTGCAATCTATAACCTTGGAAACATCTGTCCCATGCTCTCCTAACATTGACCCCTCCGGCCACGTTTTCTCCAGTAAGGATCCCTCATGAAGGTCAGAAACTTCACCAGTCACACAAGTGGCCTCACTGAAGCCTCCCGCAGCCCCTCGGGTTACATGGAACAAAGGGGAACTGGGGCTGAGAGCAGGGCTGGGACTTACCCAAGGCTACTGAGGGAGTCACTGACCTAGAAGGAAGTTCCTGAAGTGAGGAGACAAAGCCACACAAGAATGGTGAAGAAGAGACCCCGCCTTCCATTCTGACTGCCATTGGATGCCGTCCTGATGGGCGCAGGAAGGAGAAGGACGGGATGGAAGTAGCAGGCAGGATACATGAAGGAGCCTCCCGCCTGGGAGGTGGTCCCACGCTGGACATCCTCCTCCTGGGAGGCACATGTCCAGGACAGAGCATCCTGGCCACTCTATTCCCGCCCTCCCTCCTGCAGGGTGACTGAAGCCAAGTTCATGCCTGGAGGCCCCAGGGGATGCTGGGAGGTAATGTACATCCTCTGGCCCTGGCTTCAGGAGCAGCTCAGCAGGCCCTGCCTCAGCCACCCACCCAAGGACACACTCCTCAGGGACAGGTGGGATTCATCTTGGGGCTGGCTCTGCACAAACCCACCTGTGCTCCAGGTCACAGGCAAAAGGATTGATTATTCCCAGAGGACAGGAGGGGCTAGGCTCTGGGCACCAGCCCTGGGATTCTAGGGCTATTCGCTTGCTTCCATTTCCGTCAGGGACTGGGGGTCCCCAGACTTCTGGGACCTCCTCTGGGATGGGAGTAAGAGGGACCTGGGTGATTCAGGAGCTGGCCTCACTGCGGGACCACAGTCAAGGGAGTCCGTGGTAGTCAGAGGTGCCTTTGGCGTTCTCCCTCAGCCTCCCGACCTTGCTTTTAGGTAAGGACAGAAGCACCAAGTGCAGGAGATGAGCTGTGATTAGGAGCAGGTCTGAGTCCAATTCTTACACAGATACTAACCCATGGACAAGAAAATTGGGAGGAGTTGGGCTCTACAGCAGAGGAGCAACCCGAGAGGCCGCTTGGAGAGGGCGGGAGGACAGAAGGCCCCAGCCGGGCCAGAAACGCCCTGGGTGACCACGGATAGTGCCATTCTTCTCTCCAAACCTCCACTTCATCCATTTTTAAGTCTCCAGTTGTGAACTGGAGATGGCCCCTGAGGGACTTCCGCCTCAGAGACTCCGGGTAAGAGCCAGATAAACATGAGGCATAAAATGAGATCCATGAAAATTCAGGCAGAAGAGGAGTCCTCCCCTCGCTGGCCAGGTCACCAAAGCTTCAGGGTTTTCAGGCCTTAACGGAAGTGTCTGCTCTGAGCTGACGGGCGGCACTGGAACTGCCCTGTCCTCAGGATGCAACCCCAATCACTTGGAATACTCCTGGAGTGAGCCGCATCCGGGGGGGGCTTTGGGGCTAAGCATCACAGCTGGACATGCCGGTTGCAAGGAGACCTGTTTTAGAGCCGTTTTGACATTTTCCCAGGGCTCAGTCCTTGGTGCCTGGCAAGAGCAGCCCAGATGCAGGGACTATCGCTTTTAAAGTGTCTGTCCAGTCACTTCGGAAGCACAGAGACATTCCCAGTTAGAAAGGGCCAGGAGCCACTTGGGAAAACTGGCCGTTGGACCTGCTTATTTCACTCATAGGTATTTGTCCAGGAGAAATAAAAACACATGTCCACTAAAAGCCTTTTACAAGACAGATTCATAGCTTTTTCATGATCGTCAACCCAGATGCCCATCATCAAGAGAATGGACAAACGATGGTATAGCCATGCAAGGAAATATTACTCAGCAATAACTTTTTAAAACCTACTGAGATATATTGCAATAAGGACAAATATAAAAAATAACATGCTAAATGAAATAAGCCAAACAGTGTGGTTCCATGTATTCAGAACTCTGGACTAGGCAAATGCCTCGGCCGTGATCCAAATCAGATCAGGGGTTGCTTTGGGGTGGCATTACCTGAGAATGGACACAAAGGAACTCTCTGGAATGATGAAAGTGTCCTGTCTTGGGTTCATCCCATGCCTTCCCCTCCCTGCCTTTTGTTCGAGTCCAACAGATTGACTTCCTGTCCCCAGACTCCCAGCCTTCCATTTTGGCTCATGCCTTTCCCTCTCCCTGGAAAACTCCTCCTTAGCCAGTCCCTGCAGGCCCAGAGGCTTTCTGTCCCCAAGGAGCTAGTTACAATTCCACCTCCTCCAAGAAGCCCTCTGTGCTCTCCCCTACCTAGTGCCACGGACCCTTTCCTTTCAGCATGGAACCTGCAGTTTGGGTTTTATCCCCCTATCTTTCTTTTGGTCCTAAATACTCTGTATGTTTGTTAGCAGCCAGTTATATCCCTGCTAGATTGTGACCTTGCTGGCCAGGGCTGTGTAAATTCCAGCCACCCCCACTCCCAAGAAGGCCCACAGTAGCCGAAACCGGTTTGGCTCAGTGGATGGAGCGTCGGCCTGTGGACTGGGAGGTCCCAGGTTCGATTCCGGTCAAGGGCATGTACCTGGGTTGCAGGCACATCCCCAGTAGGAGATGTGCAGGAGGCAGCTGATCGATGTTTCTCTCTCATCGATGTTTCTAACTCTCTATCTCTCTCCCTTCCTCTCTGTAAAAAATCAATAAAATTTATTCAAAAAAAAAAAAAGGCCCACAGTAGATGCCTGATACAAATACAGATGGGGGATGGAGGGATGAATTGAATGAGTCTTTTCTGTTTTTGTCAGACACTGCCCTGGATTGGGCTCTGACTCCTGCATTTTTCAGCCTCGCGGGATGCGAGCCATGCTGATCTTTGCAGGATCGTCCTCTGGGCCCCGCAGAGGGCCGGGCTGCCAACTTCTCATGGAGTAATTAAATGACAAATTACCTGCAGGCTGTCAGCCGGAAAACCTGTAGGAGCACAGCCTTTCCATATTCATGGATTTAATAAAATCTTAAAGCGGGGGAGACCTTCACAACCTTTGTTCTAAAGGCCTGCAGGTGCAGAGGGGGAAGTTGAGGCTCCAAGCAGGATGGTGACTCACTCAGAGGCATACAGGGCTTCTGTGGGATGGGATGCTTCTCATCCTCCCCTCAGGTCACCACAAAGAGACGGAGCTTCCCTTCCGTCCCCAGGATGGGACAAGATCGGAGGAAAATTCCTCTCCCACTCCTTCCTGCAAGAAGAGAGAAACCATGTCATATTGGAGAGACGAGGGTAGAGGCCAAGTGTGGCCTGGTTTTGTTCACAGACCATTTTCTCCTCAGCCGCTTCCTCCACGCAGTAGGTTCAGGGGCAGGACTCCATCCCCACACCAAACAGACACACACCCAGGGGAGGCCAGATTCCCCCAGACACTCCTGGTGGATAAATAAAATTCAGGAGTAAAGGACTTGTATGTCATGGTGAGCTCAGTCCAAGGTGAGCTCATCAACTCACCTTTATTGGTGATACAGTTGATATTGTGTTTTGATCCTTCTATGGCTTCTTGTGTCTGTTCTGAGATTTGTGGTTAATTTTCACCTCACTCTCAACATGGGGGCCAGTGGCAGTGCCCAGGGATAGCCAGGCCTCCTGCCACCAACCCAAGCAATTTCCCTAGAAGTGAGGTAGGAATTGGAGGCCACAGGGTCCACTTCCAAACTCACTCCTGTGGCTGTTGGAAGGGGACTTCCGTTCCTCCTCGCCTACAGTGGGCCTCTCTGTGGGGAGGCTATGGCATGGCAGCTGGCTTCCCGCAGAACGAGTGATCCGAGGGGGGGGGGGGGGGGGGGGGGCGTGTCTCCACCTGAAGCCATGATGTCTTTTATAATCTCTGTATAACCTAATTACGGAAGTGATACAGCATCATCAGCTCGGAAGCATTCCTTGGTCATACAGACTAATCTTTGAGAAGGAACTGTACAAGAGCACGATACCAAGAGGCAAGGGTCATGGGCACCATCTTGGAGGTTGGCTACCATGTCACTGAACAATTAATATTTTCCTAAACCGTGTGTGACTTCTGAAATCAGCTCTGGCACATCTGGGAGGCCACAGGAGCTCCAAAGACACACTAGTGTATGTGCATGCTTACACACACACACACACACACACACACGCACGCACTCCTTAAAAAGAGGGACAATCCTGCTTTCCCAGCATCCTTGAATGATGCTTCTGATCATCGTTTAGCTGTCTGGGTGAGGGCACCTAGAAGGTGGGTGCTGGGTCAATAGCTGTCAGCTTCCTTAGACAAGAGGACGAGGAAGCAAGGCCGGGAGGAAATGGTTGCCATGACTGCAACTAAGTGAAGTCAGGAAGGGAGTGGGGATAAATGGTTAGCAGGAGGGGGCTGTCATTGGTTGGGACTCTCCCTGGGCCTCCAGGACTGGGACCCTTGCAGCAGTTTTAGCATTGGAGATGACCATGGTGGACCATGAATGTGATTGAGGTGGAGGTGGGGGTAGGAAATGTTGTTGTAGGAGAGTTGGTCAAGGAGATTAGTTATTTTGATTATCTCTCGCCACTGTTACTATTTTTTAAATCCTCACCCAAGTATATTTTTTATTTTTTTCCATTGATCTTTAGAGAAACAGTGGAGGGAGGGAGGAGAAGAGGGGAGAAAGAGAGAAACATCAGTGTGAGAGAGACACATCAACTGGTTGCCTCCGAAATGAGCCCCAAGCAGGGGAGGGGATGGAACCTGCAAACCAGGTACATGCCCTTGACCGGGAGTTGAACCAGAGACCCTTTAGTCGTCAGAGTCAGACCGATGCTCTAACTACTGAGCCAAACCGGCCAGGGCTCCACTGTTATTTCTATTCCCCCATTTTATATTTGGAGGTTTCTCCTACTCTTTTTTCTAATTTAACATATTTGTGATTTTTCTTTTCTTAATTAGGTTAGCTAGTGGTTGATTTTATTCTTTGTTCCCCTGAAGCACTAGCCCTTACATTTATTTATTAGCTCTACTGTTTTTAATTCATTACTTTCTGTCCTTATCTTTGGCATTTCCTTCTCTTACTTTACTTAAGCTAATTTTGTTCTTGTTTCTCCCAACTTTGGGACCTGAGCCCTTCCTTCATTAATTTTCATTTCTCAAATGAGTAATGGGAGTATTTAGGATCAGGACTTTTATTCTCAGCATTGTTCTCATTGTAGTCCACGAGATTAGATACACGGTACTGTAACGTTCTGATTTTTAAAATGGTCTGCAATTTGGCTTTGAACTTCCTGACAGCACAGTGAGAGTTTTGAGGTCTTGATTTGTCTGTTTTTAGGTGACAGCTTGTGTTGTGATTCTATTTTATTGTTATAATTCTCTGATGTTATTAAATTGCAGGCAGGTCGTGTCTTCTGGATAATTTCTGCTCTTTGGAATCCTGAGGGTTATCTGTGACCTAATCCCACATGACCAATTTGATAAATGTTGCAACAGGCACTTCAGGCAGGAAGCTAACCATTGTTGTGATGCAGTTATATAGTTTAATTCATTATAGTTTCTAGTTTTACTTGATTAGCTACTACATTATTTTTAGGTCCACTTATTTTCATCTAGTTGCTCCATCACAGACTTAGAAATGAAGTTATCTGTTACTATTGTATTTCTGTTTTCCTTTTATTTTCTGCTGTTTTTCTTTTATAACGTTTATTGCCACGTTTTGACTTGAAAATATTTAAAGTGGATCACCGAGGACTGTAAACTTTACAGTATAAAAGGCTCATCATAGTCTTTTGTTGAACGCTTTTGCCTTAAATTCAATCTTCTCTGATATCAGGACTTTGACTTCTGCTTTCCTTTGGCTGCATTTGCCAAATATGGGCTCAACCACCCTTTTATTTTTCATCTGCCTTCGGTTCTTGGCTTTAGTTGCTCTCGTCTGCTGCCTATCACTTGCTGTTGCTTTTGAAGGAATCTGAAATGCAGACGTTTTCCTTAATAGGAGTGTTTATCTCATCTGCAATTACAAATCAGACATTCATGTTTGTTCTTTGTCTTGTCATCTTTTTTATGTTCTTTTTCACTTCAAATGCTTCTTTTTGTTTGTTCGTTTTTAGAGTGTTGGGTTCTAGAGCCTGTTTTATGTATTTTCTTTCAGATGTTTTCTTTCTGATAATTTCAAAGGTTTAGAACTTGTTTTTGTTTTCTTGAACTGTTGCATTTTTAACTGTATCAGCCATCTCTGATGCATCACTTCGGGTCCCCTAGACCTCACCTGGCTCTTATTCCATTGGCAGGTACAACCTGACAGTGTCTTGCACCTCTTGCCTTCTTGGGTGTTTCCTATCCAGGCTGATACATGGGACATCAGGAGACCCTGTGTAGCATCCACACAAGTGCAATGCACAAGTGCAGGGGTGCATACATCCCATGGAAGGAACCATCCACCAATGAGACATGAGAGTTGGTGGATAAAGTCTTCCCACTTTCTCTTCCTGGGACACAGTGTACTAGCCTGGGCTGCCATAACACATACCTCCGACTGAGTGGCTTAAACAACAGACATTTGTTTTCCCGTAGCTTTGGAGGCTAGAAGTCCAAGATCAAGGTGTCTGCAGGTTTTGCTCCTGCTGAAACATTTCTCCTTGGCTTGCAAACGGTTGCATTCTTGCTGTGTCTTTGCACGGTCATTCCTGGGACTGTCCGTGCCTTAAGCCCCTCTTCTTCTAAAGTCATATTGGATTAGGGCCCACTCATATGACTTCATGTTAAAGGCCTTGTCTCTAAATACAGTCACATTCTGATGCACTGGGGGTAGGACTTTAACATATGAGTTTTGGGGGTGGGTGAACAGGTCAGCCCACACCACGCAGTTTGCACGGCTTCCCTGAGTGCTGTAGCAGGAGGTGAAAGAGTCACGGGCACTCGGTGCCGTCGGCCTGACTATAAGTCCTGTTGGCTTTCCTTCTTCCCTGTGCCATTCTCTTTGCCCTTCACTCTTACTCCCTGGGATTGAAGTCCCTGATAAATTATACTCCATACACCTTTGTCTAAACTTGAGCTTTCTAGGAAGCCAGGCCAAGACAATGTTTAAACCCAAAGTTGTCATCTTTCGAGGGTGTCTGTTGACTCTCTACTATGAGCCATGAGAAAATGAATACAGTTCATGTCCCCAGTTCTTCCCATTGCATCGCATTTTCTAATTTTCATGATCATATTGCCATTGAATACTTTTAATAGTCATCTTTATACCTTTCAGTTACATGTTTATATATCCACTATTTGCTTTATCTCTCCGAGCCATATCATTTGGCCCTGGGTATGAAAGATGAGGAAATCTCCATACTTACTCCTCTCCCACTTTGCTTCTCATTATGTGTCTAAATTATTAAATTTATATTAGTATTATTGCATTGTCATGGTTTATAACATTTCTTTTGTGTGCTGTCAACTATATTTCTCAGTGTTTCTAGTCTCAGCTCCACAATTTAAATGGAAACATTGCTTAACATTTGTCTTTTTTTTTTTTCAAGAAGAACTTGTGGTAATTACATTCTAGGAATTATTACATATTTTAAGATAATCTTCTCTTATCCTTTTCTGAGATGACAACTTAGCAGGAAATAAATTGTTCAGAGGTGACACTGGGAAGAGTAGGTTAGTATTAGTTGCCAAATTAATAGTTGCCCTCCTTGTAAGAGGATCACAATCCTTGCCTCATTCATGTGTCCCACAGTAGGTGGGATATATGTCCCTCTCCCCTTGGTCATGTGACTCATTTTAGCCAATCAACTGTTACTTGAAGAGCCATATGCCCCTTCTGAGCAAAAGATTGAAGTGCCATCATGTGTGTTCTTCTGCTCTTTTATCTCTTCTATGAGAATGGACTCTCCCAAGCATGGGCTGCCCCTGCAGCCTGGATACTGGATGAAGAAAAGACAAGAATGAAGACAAAACCCGGAGAACAGGCAGCTGACACAGAGATGCCACAGCCAAGATGTGAGAAGGAGACAAACATCCTGGTTCTAAGCTCTTGAGATCTGATGGTCCTTATACAACATCTCCTGGCAGAAACTGCACTGAATACGCTGAGCAAAATCGGAGGGCAGCCTGGTTTCCTCTTTTATTGGTGACTTGGTTTTTTGGCCTGAGTACCCATCGAATTTTTTTCTTTACTTTTGAAATCCAGAAACATTACTGTGCAACATCTTCACTTAAGTCATTTTCTCTTTATTTTTTTTCTAAGGCAGAGTAAATCCTTTCAATTTGCCTATTCAACTCTTCGTTTTAGGCAAGTTTTCTTCTCTAGAGATGGATGCTATTTTCATTAGTAATGTCCATGAAGAAGACTAAAAAAAGTAGAATAGAAAAATAAGGTTAGCTATAATCAAAGGTAAATATTCTTGAGTCTTTTAATATATCTGCAAAGGTTCTTATTCAGTGTTTTCAAGCTGTTTTGCTTTTCACAGATAACATCTTTCTTTCAGTTCATTATGTTTGATTTTCTCCACAAAAATAAACAACAACAAAACCCCACGTTTGTGCTTTTGATGATTTTCTCCTCCTGATTGGTGGTTCTCATTTGACCTTTTTTTTTTGAATAATGGAGATGATGACAATAACAATTGCATAGGGCTCTCTAATTGCAAATGTGTGAGCTCGACAACGCAGCAGCGCTGCTTACGTACGTTCCTCAGGAGGCGAACACAAGAAGCGACCAGAGCTGCGTTTTCCTTACTAGCCTCCCACTGGGCACAGCCCAGATGGCCGCCATAAGTAGAGTGGATAAATAGTGATTTATTCAAATGGTGAACCATTGTAGACAATTATAGGACGTGACTAGAGTTATATACAACAGCATGGATGAAGTTTACAAGCAATCTTAAATGAAGGGAACAAGACACAAAGGACCACAGAGAAGCTGAAGCTCTGCAGAAGTCCCCATACAGCTGTAAACAACCATTTTGTCCGTAACTGGGGCAGTGGACAACATAACTCCATGCCTTTGCCAAAACCCATAATGCTTTGCATCACAAACAATGAACATTAAGGTACACAAAATTTTTTTTAAATCAACTGGAATGTCACAGTGGACCCCAGAATCGAATGCAGGCTGTAACAAATGAACCTCACCGTGCTACAATGAGCGGCATAACGGAAATAAAAGAGGCCGAAGGAAGAGCCGACCTAATACATTTTGGAAAACTGTTCTGACTGAAAACTGTAAGGCTAAAGACAAAAAGAACTGTGGATAGGCATTGCACGCTGATTGGTAAATGTTTTTCTTCCAGGAGTAAAATTGGACAATTCTGAAACCGCATGACATGTATCCTAAGGTTGAATAAATATGTTAATAAAAGGCAGATCGTGGGAGCCAGGTTTTTCCCTGTCAGAGAAAGTTACAAATAAGCAAGGCAGTGAGGCTAGAAGGAGCACTTAATCCTGGACTGGAGGAAGGCAGTCTGGATTCGTGTTCAGTTTACTTTATAAGCAGGAAGACAGATGCAGAAATAATTGTACGTATGTATGAGCACGTGGTTTAGTACACATTCATGTTTCCTAGCTCTGTCTGCTGGAAGGGCTTAGATGCAGTGACACTACCCGCCTTCTCCCCACTACCCATGAGCACACCCAAGGCTCAGATCTTGCTTTCCAGGTAAGTATCCTCCAATTAAAGGGACCATGGCTCCTTGGAGAAATGGCTACTCTAGACCTGGGGCAGGAGATGTGCAAGGTGAGCCTGGAGCAGTTTACAGTGTTCAGACAGTAAGGAAGTGCTCAGAAAACAAATGATCGGCATGCCCAAGGGTGCGGGAGCCAACCTGGAGGAGCGTTTAACGGCCAGGGCTGGGATAAGTTGCGCAACATAATGAATCATAATGTCCGTTTAAAATCCCAGTATTAAATAAGTACTAGTATGCACAGGTCCATATTGATGTAAACAAGTGCTTGAACAACGAAATAAAGCAGTAAATGGGGAAATTTTGTTTGCAGAAGAGTTCCAAGTAATATAGGTAGTTCCTCCTCTCTCCAGGATTCCTTACCTTAACCCTCATTGAATGAGGGCTGGATTTAGGGACTTGGTCCCCAACAATAGGGTAGGAAAGCGGGGGAAAGAGCAAGTTGACAGGGGAAAAGTAAGGCAAACACTACCAAAAGCTGGTGACCAGAGTGCACATCACCAGAAAAAAGTCACGTGGGTGTCATGTACCCTCACAGGTGTGATGAGAACAGGTCATCTCTGTGAGATCCTTCCCCAAACCCCAAACCCCAGTCTTATCATGGAAACAAAACCAGACAAGCGGAAATTGAGAGACATTCCACAGAATACTCCATCAGGGCTCTTGCCAACTGTCAAGGCCACCAAACAGCAAGGGAAGTCTAAGACACAGAGAGACAAGCAGTGACCAAGGAGACATGATGGCCAAATGCAATGTCAGACCCTGGGTGGGGATCCCGGGACAGGAGAAGGACACGAGAGGAAAAACTGGTGAAATCTGAATAGAACCTAGGGTTTAGTTAATAATAATAATGTGCCAATGGTAATCTCTTAGTCTTGACAAATGCGCCATGGCTGTGAAAGATGTGAATGGTAGAGGAAACCTGGCAGAGGGTATGTGAGAACTCTCTGTACTTCCTTTGAAACTTTTTGGTAAATCTAAAATTATTCCAAAATAAAACGTTTATTCAACAGAGCGATCCCCCTCATAGGCATTTACCCAGCTGGTTTAAAAAATGTGTGTCCATGCAGAAATCTCTTGTCTTTCCCCGTGTCTTAGCCTTCCCTTGCTGTTTGATGACCTTGGCAGTTTGGAGAGTCCTGGTTGAGTATTTTGTAAAATGCCTTACAATTTTTGTTTGTCTGGTTTTGTTTCCATGATGAGACTGGGGTTCAGAGTTTTGGGAAGGATCTCACAGAAAGGACGTGTCCTCATCACACCTATGAGGGGTGCATGACAGGCGCATGACTATTTTCTGTCATAAAGCGGCTACAAACATGAATTCTTGTAGCAGTTTCATTCATGACCTTCCCAGACTGTAAACAACCAAGATGCTCTTCAATAGGTGAGTGACCTGATCAACAAAGTACTGAGTTCTCACACCGTGAAAGGACGTAGATGAATCCTAAATGTATATTGTTGAGTTGAAGAAGCCAGTCTGAAAGGCTACGTACTATATGATTCCAATTCTATGACATTCTAGAAAAGACAACATTACAGACAGTGAAACGATCAGTGGTTGCCAGGGTGCTGGGAGGGGGTTGGGTTGAATAAGTGAAAGGTAAGGGGTTTCTTTTCAAGGCAGTGAGCTTACTCTGTATGACACTTTAATGATGAACATATGACACTATGTGCTTGTCCATATGCATAGGACTTTATAGCACGAGGAGTGAACCTTAATGTATACAAAGTGTAACAAAAAGATTTAGGAGGTCAGGGGATCCCAGGATGAAATGCAGAAGATGACGAAAGAATCAAATCATATTACAGAAGAAAATGGGGAAAAGATGCTGAGCTAAGTAACTTTGGGAATGAGTGGAGTCTGTAAGACTAAAGGCAAAAGAAACTATATAAGAACTCTATTTGATAAAGTTGTTTCCCTTGGAGGTGTGAGTTATCAATTCACAAACCACATGCATATTGAAATTGAACAGTTAAGTAAATGGATGGTGGATGGTGGGAGCAAGATTGCTCAGTGTGAGGGGCTGGGGGGGTTACAAATAAGTAAGGGGAGGAGGCTAGAATATCCATGTAGCAATGGATGAGAGTGTAGGTATCAGTATGAACTCATGTTTAGATCAACACAAAGAGAGAAGTTTACAAATAGAAATATTTATAGGTTACCATACATAAACATATTCTATTGTATTGTCAGCTGAGAAGACCTAGAAGCAACCACATCCCAATAGCAATTAACACACCTAGCACGAAGATCTTGGTTTCTACTACCGTTCTCATATACTAGAAACCAGGACTCTGGAGAAATAGTTGATTCTAGAACTTGGTGGGAAATATATAGGATGAGCCTGGAGCATCTTGTGGTGCCAGAGAATAAGTGCTCAACGCACATGCACATGTAAATGCATGCATGCACATGCACGCACATACATACAAAGATGAGGACAAGAATCACCTAAAAAGAACTCCCAAAAGCCAAAGCTGGAATATTCTGGGCCACAAAATAAATAAAGCTGTATTGAGCTAAGCCCAAAGCATAAATTGAATATTCATGAGTCCATACTGATCTAAAAAAATTATTGAATAAATGAATAAATGGCATAGAAGAGACAAATGTCTTATACAGAAGAATTATATAGAGATTCTGCCCTCAAATCCTAAGTCTGGACTTTACATAGGGACTTCCTTCCAAAAAGTACAATAATGAAGGCAAGGGGGGGAAATAGTTACAGCAAAGAAACCTGACAAGCACTACCTGAAGCCAGGTGGTCAAGGTCAACACCGGCAGTGACATGCCATGTTGATAGTGTGTGGCCTGGGTAGGATGTGACGAGAACTGCACTTTACCTCTGTGGTCTCCCTCCTCCCAACCCATAATTCTAGTCTAATTATGAGAAAAACATCAGACAAATTGAAATTGAGGGATATTCTGCAAAATTTCTGATTAATACTCTTCAAAACTGTGAAGGTCAGTCACAAACAAGGAAAATCTGGAAACTGTCATAACCTAGAGGAGCCGAATGAAACACGAAGATCAAACGTAAGGCGATATCTTGAATGGGATCCCAGAACA
The DNA here is from genome assembly GCF_028538775.1 of Myotis yumanensis. Lineage (NCBI taxonomy): Eukaryota > Metazoa > Chordata > Mammalia > Chiroptera > Vespertilionidae > Myotis > Myotis yumanensis. The sequence continues at coordinate 15,367,372 of NW_027223767.1, read as the reverse complement.
GATTAAGAACGTTTGGTAGAAAACTGATATAATCTGAACTAAGTATGAACTTTAGTGATAATGATGTATCAGTATCAGTTTGTGCATTGAAACAAAATGTACCATGCTAATGTAAGATGCTAATAATAGCAGAAATTGAGTGTAAGGTATAGGGGAACCCTCTGTACTATCTTCCCAATCGTTCTGTAAATCTAAAACTATTCTAAAATTAGAAGTTCACTTAAAAAAACTGAATACCACTCAAAAAAGTATTAGCATACTAACAGAACAGAAGTTTACTGGGAAAAAATATTAATGCTCCTGGGTGTATTGATCTTACAGAATGACAGGTTGTTAGAATAAATGATGTTTAGGGAAATGAAAATAAAGACAACACAGAACAGAAAAACTTACATCTTGGCATTTAGCAATACATCTTTGGGTGGAAAAACTGTAAGAAAAACCCAGGAAGTCGTTACTGTAAGAGTCAAGATAGTGATTCATTTCGGTGGGTGGTTCCTGGGGGCAGTGGCAATGCTCTATTTCCTCACCTGGGTGGTGGGTGCATGACTGATAAATGTGTGGTACCTTTGTGATACATTATGAGCTCTGCTTTCTTGTTTTGTGCTTCTCTATGTGTCACAACAAAGCTTAGGGAGAAAACAAACATATAAGAAAGAGGGAGTGGGTGAAAGTTTTCTGTAATTGATGAAATACATGGATCTTCAGATTGAAGAATCCTGAAACTGATCAAAATTCTTTAAAAAAAAAAAAAGTAAATGCACACCTAGACACATGACATTAATGATTAGAGAAAAAGCAAATACGGCAAAAGGTTACTATTTTATTAAACCTGGCCATTGAAGTCAGGGGTATAATATTATTTTTGTGTTTTTCTGAATGAACAAAGTATTTTATAATTATGTTTTTAAATTAAAAAAGCACCAGAAAGATAATGTAGAAACACATACAAAATGCCTATTAAGTCAGAATAATGGTTAGCTCATCGAAGAGGCTCGGAAATCAACTGTGATTGACTGGCAAGTGGTACAAATGGACCTGAGGGCTAGGAATGCTTATGTCTTGATCTGGTCAGTGGTTGCATGGGTCACACCTACATAAATTCCCATCCAGCCGTGCACTTAAGGTTCGTGAACTTTACATACATTAATGCACGTGTTTAACATTGATTAACAAGTTTAAAAGAAACTTAAAGGCAAATGCCTATGGCAAGGCCTGGCACACAATGGGTAGTGATAGCCGTGGTCTGGCCCAATAGGAATTGGTAGGACTCTCCTTGCAATAAATGAAGATCCCCTGGAACCTGAGTAAAAAGGGCCCGTCAGAGGACAAGGGAAAGTCTCAGAACCTACAGGTAGGGGGCGCCTGGGTCTCTGAACCCAGAGGGAGCTGCCTGGACTCTGCCTCCATCTTCCCTCTGTGCTCCTCTCTGTCCACTGGTCTCATTTCTCTCTCTCCCAGATGCCTGGTTTCTCTTCTCCCCCAGACCACAAGACAGCACACAGGTCTCTTGTAACTCCTGAGATGAATTCTGCTTTTTAAAAAAGAATAGTCAGCACCAGGATGGAGTGCCTTCCAAATTCCTTAGGGAGGGGCCTGATTCGTCAGCTTCAGTCCCCGACCCTGAGCTAACTGTGCAACCCAGGCTAGTGGACACTGTGGGAAGGACTGTAGCTGGTACAATGTGCTGTCATACAAAACAGCTGCTGTGAGCAAGGAGAACTAAGAGCATGGGCTGACAACCCCGTAGGTGTCGCTACACCATGGTGATGGGGCCGCCTACGCACTCAGTCAAAGGCGTGGCCCTAATCCCTTAGGGCTGCAGTGTGTTCTGTCTTTCAAGGCACTTTCCCATTCACAATTACATGTTCTCCTTTGTATATTTTAGGAATTTGATGTAAAACCCAATTTACAAACGAGAAGATGGGTTCACGGAAGGAAGTGGCAGGTGATCACTCACTGTGTGAATACATAGATAAGCCAGGCCTTGGCCGCAGGTGTGCATCTCAGTGCGGCAATCGGACCGGGGCATCCCAGCATGCTCCGCCCCGGTTCCACGCCTGAGGCTGAAGCTCGCCTGTGGTGAAGCCAGAGGACCAGATTGTGTATATTCACATTTGGCCCCTCATTCCCCTGGCCAGGACTTCTGCAAGCCACCCTGCAAATCTCTTTGACCACGAGAGCCGTTGCCACTGTGAGGATGTCCCTACCAGTTCACTAGCTCCAGCAGCTGTCACAGAAACCTCGCAGCTCACCCCCACGGCAGGCCTTTGGCTGACACAGGGCCTGGCATTCAGTCCCATGACAATGCAAACTGCCAAGTGCCTGTGGGACTGCAGGGAGCACAGAGCAGCACAGACGCGGTGTCTGCTGGCATTGGTCTCTTGGATGCTGCCTGCTCCTCCCTACCCCATGAACGACCACGCTTTCTGGGGTAACTTCTGAATGGCACATCCCAGTTCACAAGAGCACATTGGTGTCCACTTGTTAACACAATGGACCCTCATAATCACTCTTGGAGTTCTGGTATGAGAACAGGAAACTGGGTCTCCTAAGGGTTTGCTGGCAGGTGTGGGATTCCAACCATGTCTCCTGACCTCAAGTCCCATGCTCTGCCCACTGCTCTATACTTCCCCTTGCACCTACAGGACAACGACAGAGAATGGGACAGAACTATACACAAAGTGCTGGCCCGAGATTGCAACTGCTTTGAGGGAATGAAGCGACGGTGTGCGTGCTTTATAAACAGGGAATCACAAATACCCCCCGGTACTCCTCTCTCCACTGTACCCCAACCTAACAGGTGAGGCCACACAACCTTTTCTGTTTTTCAAAGAAGCTCACAGCAAGAAAGGAAAGGGGGCAGAGTCCAGCATTTTAAGGCTGGAAGTTATAAAGTTTTTATTAAAGCAGATCCCGCTTTTATCATTGGCATGTAATGAATTATTCTCAGCTCTCTATGCTGTGGTAATCGTCTCTCCAAAGAATCTCATTAAACATTGCTGGATACTTTTGATCATTATTAATAGAAGTGATAACGGGATAATCTTGCGTCTCTCAGTTGAGGCTGCAAACCTAAAGCATTATGATAGATAATTAATGACAGGTGGACCTCTTCAGGGACAGCCTCCAGGGGTAGATTGTCTTCACTCTTCCCAGCAAGCCCTCCTAGATTAGGGGAAGGTTTGCCAACCGAGTCAGACTGTCTATCTGACAGGTATCTTGTGTTCCTGCTCCACCCTTTCCTGGCCGTGAATCTGTGGGCACATTTTTTCTCTGAGCATCCATTTTCTCATCAGGTTCTCTTAATTACCAGCGAGAGAATAAACTTCAAGGCTGAAGCATAGAAAATGCTCACAAAATGCCAAGTTAGAGTATTAGTCAAGAAATATGTACTCAGATGTGTTTATTCAAAACTTAAAATTATGGAACTTTATTTGGAAGCTCATAGCACTAGCCAACACGAGTTGATGGCAGCCCGTTTGAGTCAGGATTCCTCTGTGTTAGACTATGTTATTATATATACATGACATAAGTTATTCTCTTTCTACATTTTGAGCTCTATGCTAAGACTTTTAATTGTAAAATTTATTACCTTTAAACTAAGACAATATGGATTATCTCATTTGATGCTATGGCAATTCTGAGAAGTAGGAACTACTAATCCCCATTTACAGAGGAAGAAAATAAGGTCAGAGGTCAGAGGGGTTATTTAATTTTTCCAAGCTCACTCCAGAAATAAACAATGGAGAGTCAAACCCTAGGAACCAGTGTGCTCCTCTATCTTCTACATTGATTTCAATCTTTGGGGGTTTAATGTGACCTTTATGAAAGCAGAGAACAGATGGACTCAGAATCCACTCATTCTATCCCCAACTTTCTCTCATGTGAGCCAAAGAAGATTCCAAAATTTCCCAATGGACGATGTCCAGTCTTCACCAGCCTGCTTCTAAATCTTTGTCATGGGGTAGATCATATTTTGCAAAAATAGTCTGCCACCGTCTCCCATCCTACATGCCCTTCCTAGAATCTGATTTTGATATGCTTCCCATTATGAGGTGGGTCCATGTTCCCTTTCCTTAAATCTGGGAGGTTTTGTTGCTATGTGACTTCCAGGTTAGGTCATAAAAGCTTCCATGGGGTCCTGTTGAGATGCTTGCTCTTGGAACTCATCCCCATGCTGTGAGGAAGCACAGGCATCCTGTGAAAAGACCCAAGAGGAGAAGCTCCAATGGAAAGGGACTGAGACCCCACCCTCAGACCTCGCTGAAGCCCAGGAGACAGCCAGTGTGCACTCGCCAGCTACATGAGTGAGTGAGTCACATCTAAGGCAAACCTTCCAGCTTTCAGATAAGTAAACCTAGCTGATGCTACATAAAACAGGAACACGTCTTCCTTACCAAACCCTGTCTAAATTGCAGATTCATGACCTAAAAAACACACACACAGTTTTTTAGGATACTATGTTTTGGGTGGTTTGTTGCACAGCAGCAGATAAACTGGAACAAGTTCCAACCTCTTTCGTTGCTTTCCAGACCCATATAGTCAGCTGCCTCCTGCACATGTTCACTTGAATGTCCCCAAACCACTTCAGACTTAATGTGTTTAGGGAGCTTTACTTCTAATTTGAACCTAGAAATTGCCCCCAGAAATGTCACTCCCATTCTCGTTAGGGAGAAAAGCCCGATCATGTATAAAACCATAACTTTTTTGGGACCCATTAGAGGGCTGAGCTCATAAGCAGCCAAGTGAAGGGAACTGCAAAGAGTGATGGGTCTCATGCAATGTTTTATGATGTGGCCACCATAAAAGTAGATAGAAAGAAATCAGCTAAAATTAGAATGCATTCTTAAAGACTGAGGGTTGGCTTGCACGGCAGGATAGGAAAATTGAGAGCCCATGACACAAGGGAAGTTTGTTTTCACTTGCAAGCTTTTCCCAACAGGCCCCTGCACTGTACTCATGGAAAGACGAGAAGGGTAGGAAACTGGAGAGGGCTCAAGTCAGTGTTGCAGTCATGCAGGTGATGTTCAACTGCAGCTGGGCCATAGGCACACGTGTCAGACTTTTCTCTCCCAAAGCAAAAGTCTTAAGCCCATGGAGAAGTGCTAGAGAACACTCCTGCTCCCAAATCTTAAGCAGAAACCCTCTATTTAGGGGGTACAAGTGAAACCCTGATTATGGGGGAGCAGCAGAAGCAAAAGCCAACACTCCCAGGCCCAGGCTCTTGCTCTGATACAAGGCATAGGTCTGCTACTGCTGGGTAAGGGAAGCACCCCATGCCAACCATGAACACAAGGCAGTATTTGGTTGCCACAGAGGGGAGGAGCAGAACTGTTGATAAAGTCTCTCATCCCTGAGGCCCGGATACAGGACTGTTTAAGATTGAAGCTGGACAGGAGGTGAGAAAGGCTCCTGTGCCATCATATGCCTCTCAGAGAGAAGAACAACAGTCTACTGTTGGAGTAAGTGCAAGAGCATGGAGAAGGACTCCTTCTGTGGTGCAGGTATACAGAAGCTGCTGGAAGCTATGGGTATAAAATAGGAAGACCAAAAACTGCCTGGTACTCCAGGCCTGATGTTTAGCACAAGATGATAGCAGACCACCTCTGGAGGAATTGGAAGCTTGTGGTGCTCTGAAAGGAAGACTAGCAACAAAAACCCTCAACCCCTCATTAGATTGACTGAACTCCCACATTAATATTCCGACAGAAGAAGTGTACCTATTTCCAGGAGTAAAAAAATCATTGACCTCAGCCTCTACTGTTCTACACACATTGCCTCACATGAAATAAAATTGGAAGACATACAAAAAAGAGAAAGAATAAATAATCCATTCTCAAAATATAAAGTAATCAACAGAACCAGATTCAGAAATGATACTGATGTTGACATATCAGCCGGGGACTTCCAAATAACTATGATTAATATGATAAAGCATCTAGTAAGAAAAGGTGGAGAAGACACGTGAACCAAGGGAGAATTTCAGTCAAGAAATGTATATTGTTCTAAAAGTAGAAAAATTAAAGTGCTATAAAAATAAAAATATGTTATCCAAGATGAAAAATTCCTTTAATAGACTTATTAGTGCAATAGATGCAGCTGAGGAAGAATTGGTGAACCTGAGTGCAAGTCAATAAAAATTGTCCAAACTAAGCATAAAGGGAAAGACAAAAGAGAGGGCCCCAAAAGCTGTGAAACAACATAAAACTGTTTAACATATATGTAATTAGAGCCCAGGGAGAGAGAGGAGAGAGAGAGAGAGAGAGAGAGAGAGAGAGAGAGAGAGAGAGAGGGGATGTAGAAGATATATTTGAAGGGATATGGCTAATAATTTTCCAAAATTAATGAAGCACAGCAAACCATAGATCCCAGAAGTTCAGAGAACATCAAGGAGGATAAATTACTACACACTCAGACACACACACGCACACACACACACACACACTCATGCACACACATTGAGACATATCATAGTCAAACTTTTGAAAACCTAGACATCAAAGATAAAAAGAAAATCTCAAAGGTAGCCAGAGAAAAAAGAAATATTAACACATAGAAAAATAAACATGAGAATTCAGCAGACTCTTTGGAAGAAATAATGAAAGCCAAAATAAAAGGAATGAAGTGACACCTTTAAAGTACCAAAAGAAAAAAAAAAACACTGTTAACCTAGAATTCCATATAAAAATATCTTTGAGAAATGAAGGTAAAATAGAAAACGTTCAGACAAACAAAATCTGAAAGAATATATTGCTAGCAGACCTGCACTACAAGAAATATTAAAGAAAATTCTTTCAGCAGAATGATGGTAATACTAGATGGAAATTTGGATCTACACAAAGAAATAAATTACATCAAAAAGTGTAAAAATTCGAGCCCAGCCAGCGTGGCTCAGTAGTTGAGCATCAACCTATGAACCAGGAGGTCACAGTTCGATTCCTGGTCAGGGTGCCTGGGTTTTATCCCCAGTAGGGGGTGTGTGAGAGGCAGCTGGTCAATGATTCTCTCTCATCATTGATGTTTCTCACTCTCTCTCCCTCTCCCTTCCTCTCTGAAATCAATAAGTCTATTTTTTAAAAGTGTAAAAATGTGGATAAAATATAAAATTGATTTTTAAATTGCTTTAAAATATAATGACTATCTAAAAAAGAAAGTCATAATGTATCTGAGGTTTATACTAGTAGCATACATAGAATTAATACATGTAACCTATCAAAAATGAGAGTGAGGAAATGAAAATATACTGTTCTAAGGTTCTTATACTATATACAAAATAATATAATCTACCCTAATAAAAGAGAAACATGGTAATTAGCGTACGACCGCTACCCTTCCCATTGGCTAATCAGCATATCCTTATGCAAATTAACTGTCAGCCAAGATGGCGGCCAGCAGCCAGGCAGCTGGAAGCGAACATGAGGCTTGCTTGCTCCAGTGACTGCGGACTCCAACGTTCCCCGCCTGACTTGCCGGCCTCTGAGCTGCAACTCTAAGAAACATTGTAACAAATATAGAAGCTAAACAAAACCCCAGAAACCAGCTTTCAGCCAGCCAGGATCTCAGAGCTGGAGTTATACATTGTTTCGATTATAGAACGCAATCAGCAGCGGGAGCCTCAGAGCTAGAGCCAGAGCTAAAGCTGGCCCAGAATAAAAAAGAAAAAAAAAGAAAAAAAGGAGCGGTTGGGGGCTTCAGTCAACAAACGCCAGCGTGAAAGCAGCCCTCAGCCCCTCACCCAGACTGGCCAGGCACCCCAGTGGGGACCCCCACCCTGAAGGGTGTGTAACCAGCTGCAAACAGCCATCATCCCCTCATCCAGGCTGACCAGGCAACCCAGTGGGGACCCCCACCCTGATCCAGGACACCCTTCAGGGCAAACCAGCCAGCCCCCAGGCCTCTATCCTATATAGTAAAAGGGTAATATGCCTCCTAGCACTGGGATCAGCGGAGCCACGAGGCCTCCTGGCACTGGATCAGCGTGACAAGGGGCAGCACCCAAACCCCCTGATCTCCCTGCAGCTCTGTGTGTGACAGGGTGCGACGCCCCAACCTCCCCCCCACACACACAGGCCCTGCTCTGTGTGTGACGGGGTAGAGCCATAACCTCCCCATCGGCCCTGACCTGAGTGTGACAGTGGCGGTGCCCAACCCCCTCATCAGCCCTGCTCTGTGTGTGACAGGGGGAGGTGCCCTAACTCTCCTATCAGCCCTACTCTGTGCGTGACAGGAGGGAGCTCCCCAGCCCCCTGATAGGCCCTGCTCTGTGCATGACAGGGGGCAGCACCCAATCCCCTGATTGGCCCTGCTCTGTGCGTGACAGGGGGTGGTGCCGCAACCGCCCAATCGGCCCTACCCTGAGCATGACTGAGGGTGGCATCACAACCTCCCAATCCACCCTGCTTGTGCATGACAGGGGGCAGTGCCCCAACTCCCCAATCAGCCTGCTCTGAGCCCGACCAGTGGCTGCACCTAGGGATTGGGCCTGCCCTCTGCCACCCAGGAGCAGGCCTAAGCCAGCAGGTCGTTATCTCCTGAGGGGTCCCAGACTGCGAGAGGGCACAGGCTGCGCTGGGGGACCCCCCTTCCCCCCAAGTGCACAAATTTTTGTGCACCAAGCCTCTAGTACTATATAATAAAAGGCTAATATGCAAATAGACCAAAAGGCAGAATGACCAGTTGCTGTGATGTGCACTGACCACCAGGGGGCAGATGCTCAATGTAGGAGCTGCCACCTTGTGGTCAGTGTGCTCCCACAGGGGGAGCACCACTCAGCCAGAAGCCGGGCTAACAGCTGGCGAGTGCAGCAGCGGCGGCAGGAGCCTCTCCCACCTCTGCAGCAGCGCTAAGGACCCCTTGGGGGATGTCTGACTGCAGGCGGAATCCCCCAAGGGGTCCCAGACTGAGAGAGGGCACAGGCTGGGCTGAGGGACCTCCCCCCAGTGCATGAATGCCTCTAGTATTATATAAAAACCATGAGAAGCTAAAAGTGTATAATATAAACCCCAGAGTAATCACTACAGTGAAAAAGAGATATAATAAATGAAGAAATCATGGAGATAAAGGAAAACTATGAAAAATATCCAACTGATCCAAAAGAAGGCAGAAAAAGAGAACAAGGTGAACAAAAACCAGATATAGCAAATAACAAACATCCAGCAAGATTAATAAGAACACTCTTTCCCTTCAGATTCATTTTCTCCTAAGCCTGGGGTAATATTTAAGTGAGAATGCAGCACTTGTAGTGAGTCTCGGCCTCTGTCATCAGCACCCAGAATTCTGCGGGTTATTTCTGCAGGTGTCAAGGCCATTGGTGGAGGAAAATAGATTCTTCTCCTTCATTCACTAGGTCACAGCCACAGAAAATTACAAGCTCTGAAGATTCTTTACAAAAGGTTATTGATTCTACCAAGGGTGGATCAGGGTCAAGCTTGTTATATGAAGATAGGCCTGTTTGAGCTGCTTAGCAAGTGAAAGATCACCTGGGAAGCAAAGGCCTCCGTATCCTCCTTCTTCCTTCACGTCCGCCTCCTGCTACTTATCCCGGAGCTCCACATGTTTGTTTTAAGCTGAAATAGAATTTTAAAGCAAGGTGTTTTCAGGATAAAATCAGGTGTTTCGAAAAAGTAAAAGAAGAACAAAAGAGAACAACTAGCAAAATTGTATATTTAAATATGTACATTAAATACAACTAGGTCAGTAATTGAATCACATTCAGTTAATGGTCTAAGAAACTCAACTAAGAAAAGAAATGTCATATTTGATTAATTAAAAGCAAGATCAACCTCTATGCTATCTATAGGAAAGCACAGTTTAAAGATAAAATCATAGAGTAAAAGGGAAAGAATAAAAAATATATATCACATGAAAACTAATCAAAAGAAAGCTGGACTGGCTATATTAATATAGAACTAAGTAGACTACAGAACAAGAAACAGTTCCAGGGATAAAGAGAGACACTACATAATTTTTTTAAAAAAAATTTATAATGTGAATGCACTTACCAACAGAACTTCAAAATAAATAAAGTAAAAATTGATAGAAATGTACAGAGAAATAGGCAAATCCACAATTATAATTGGAAACCTCACTACTCTCTCAGTAATCAATAGGACATGTAGACAGAAAATCAGTAAGGATATGAATGACCCGAACATGAGAATCAGAGAACATTATGAACCTAAACTGTCTTCCAGAAAATAGAAGGGAAGGGAAGACTTTCCAACTCATTTTATGATAACAGCATTACTCTAATACTTAAGCCAGATAAAGAAATTACAAGAAAAAAGGACCTACAGACCAATGTCCCTCCTGCACATAGATGCAAAAAATCTATTTAAAATAGTAGAAAACTGAATTTTAAAAATCTAGTAAAAGGATAATATGACATGAAATGAGGATTAGCCCAGGAATTCAAGATTCAGTCAAAACCCAACCAATGTCAGACATGATAACAAAAGGCTGAAGAATAAAAATCATATAGTTATCTCAATAAATGCCCGTCAGAGAAATATAAGTATCACATGATCTCACGGATATGTGGAATCTAATGAACAAACTAAACTGATGAACAAAATAGGTCCAGAGGCATGGAAAATGGAACAGACTGACGGATGGCAGAGGGGAGAGGAGTGGGGAGAGGAGAGATGAACCAAAGAACATATACGCATATACGCATAACCCATGGACACGGACAATAATGTGGTGAAGGCCTGCGGTGGAGAAGGGCCTGGGTGGAGGTGCAGAAAGCAGGGGAATAGGGAACATCTATAATACTGAGAACAATAAAAAAATTTCTTTAATAAAGTAAAAAAATAGGAAGCATATTGGTAAAAAATTAACAAGTTGCTTATAGAATTTACATATATACATTTATATGGAAAAGGGTTAAAATAGTCAAAATAAATTTGAAAACAAACAAACAATGGTGAAAGACGCACATTTACTGATTTTCAAGACTATCAAATTATAGTAATCAAGAGAGTATATATTGGCACGAGAGACATCTACATACATCAATGAAACAGAATAGAAAATCCTGAAATAAACATGCTCATACACATTGATTTCCGGTGAAAGTGTTCAGGAAATTCAATAGTAAAAGAATACCTTTTTCAATAAATAAGGTTAAGACTTCACAAAGTGACTGCACTGCTTTTCTAAGACTTCCTGATCACCTTGTCCATGGGGCCTTTCCCTGGGGCAGCCACATTTTAATGAAGGGAGAAAAGAAGCATACATATGAAGCTAACAGTAAGAGGGGTCTAGTTGGCTCTATTTGGGAAAAAGATCCAGAGAGTAATTGCAGCAGGGAGAGTAGAGTTGTGCCCCAGATAAGTAATGAGGTTATGAAGAAAAAGAAGGTGAGTTACATACAACGGTTAATAGATCCTGAGTAGCTAAGGATGAGTTTCTGAGTGTACCCATCACGTCTGCCCCGACTTTAGTTGAAGCCAATGTAGGTTGTACAGCATGTGGTTACATAGCTGTAGTGTTTTGCTATCTACTCCTCAGTCCCGCTGCCTGGATGAAACCCTGAGGGGGTGAGGGGGGCAGGGCAGAAGCTAACTTTCATGATGCTCAGCATAAGCTGGCTCAGGATCCAAACATTTATCTGAGTAAGCTGCCTAGATTGTGTTTTTTGTCCTGCCTGTGGCTCAAGGGGCTTAGAGAGGATCAAACTGTGGGCCAACCAATGGAAGGGGGTTTGATTGCTTTAAATACTGGCTAGCAGACCAAATCCGTGCACAGGGGCAATGAGGCCCCCCCCCTCCCCCCCCAGTGATAGGAAGCTAAGGGCCTACCTCCTGCGTATGTCATTTTAGACAGGCCAGTGCCATCTGGGGCTTAACTGTAGGGGTTCAGCACCTAGAACCAGAGAAGCCCCCTGAGATTGGGCTGGTAATTGAAAATCAGCATGGAAAAGGATGAGCCAGCAGAAGCATCCGGAAGGGATGTGGCAGGACATGGTGACTGGAGAGCATGGGTGATACAAATCAGAGGCTCCCTAGGAGCAGTGGTGGGCATCTTGGCCTGTTTTAGTTTCCCAGGTGGCTGAAACAGCAAGCATTTATTCTTGCCCAGTTCTGGAGGTTAGAGGAACAAAGTGAAGGTGTCCGATGGTTGGTTTCTTCCGGAGAGCTCGGAGGGGGAATCTGATCCATGCCCCTCTCCCAGCTTCTGGGGCTGCTGGAAATCCTTGCAATGCTTGCCTGGTAGAGGCATCACCCCAATCTCTGCCCTTCGTCATCACGTGGCATTCTCCCTGGGTGTCTCTCTTTCTGTGTCTCTTCTCTTCTTATAAGGGCACTGGCCATATTGGATTAGAGCCCACCCTAAAGATCATATTTTAATTTGATTACATCTTCAAATTAAAGTAGGTACTGTGAATTAGGGCTTGAATGCTTTTTCTTTGTGGAAGGGGGTGAAGAACATCATTCAACCCATAACAGGCCTCGACTACAGAGAGTTGTGACTCCAACAAGGAGATAGAGCCTATCCATGAGGCAGCTGAGGGAAAGCGATGCTCAGAAATCCCAAAAGGCGTCAGCCTCACCCAGGATCATCAAGCTGAACCCTGTAGGATGTAGGTCGTGGGTGTTGGTGAGCAAGGCTGGCAAGACCAAAGCAGGGAAATCCCAGGCCTTAGCATTCCACCGAGTGGAGTGGATCGTCACGATTGGACATTCAGAAACAAGACAGGGTGTCTAGGTCAGGATACAACCAGCAGCAGGTCTATTGCTCAGAGCCACGTACAGCCCCACCAGTCTGGATCTGTGTCATCTTGTAGGTGGCAGGCAGGAGGTCCCTGCTTTGAGGAGAGAAGAGCTGGGAGGGACAAGAGGGGACCGGATCCAGGTGAGGCTCACCGTGACCCCAGGCGATGAACTCTTGGCAGGAAGCCATCCCTTCATAATGTCCCTTCTCCGGCCCAGGATCTGCCTGTGGAACTAAGACGGGTTCCTTCCATGCTGAGCCGCACACCCCTGTCATGCTTCTCCCTCCGCAATGACTCACTGGTCTGAGCAGCTCCTCCCACATCAGGAGTGGGAAACACGGAGAATGGCCCAGTGCCCTCTAAAGTCATTGGCAACCACAATGGAAGTCACTGGGGGTCAACAGGAAGTTAGGGGCTAAAATTAATCAAGCTCTTAAAATGGGAAAATAAGGTAACGTTCCTCCTCCTGGTATGAGCTCATTTAATTGTCAAGATCTTAATAAATTCAGCCTGATTAACTCCAACCTTGTGGGGGAAGGTTATCCAGTGTTGTGGAATTAATTTTAAACAGAAGAAAAAAAAAAATAGAGCAAGAAGGAAGAAAAGTCCAGGGCAGGAGAGGAGGGAGGGAGATTTGTGCACAGGAAGTGAGAACCAGTGAGGCTGGGCCTGCTCCTGAAATCACACATCATGCCCTTTGGTTAAGAATTTACTTTCTCAAACTTGGTGGAGCCACAAGCAACCTCCTCAGTCCCTGGAACAGCTGGATTGTTCGCAGCTCAGCACTGAAGGTGGAGAGTGGCCCCTGGTGCGCTCTTGCCCTTGACTGCCTTCCGTGTCCCTGTGCCTGCCGTGCCCAGGACCCAGGCATCCCTGGTTTCACATCCTGGCTCCTCTACTTGCCAGCTGCCTAACCTTTGTCAGCTGCCTGAACTGTATCTCCTTCTCCCTGAATGACATTGACCCTGGTCCAGGCATAGTGGCTGGACAGAGGCAGGGCTCTCTGTTGGGGTGGGGAGGCACTTAGGAGGGACAGAGTTCCCCCAGAGGAGCTCACTGCACAGGAGGAAGGAGGCAGAGGGAGGAAGTGCTGGGCTTCGGGTTGAGTCAGAGGCCCAGAAGCACAGCTGCGGCTGCTTGGGTTTGGAGCAAACAGGAGCCGGTGTGCTCTCCAGACACTGGCCAGCGGTGCTGCAGAACTCTCCCTGCCCCCGAAACAGAGCGCATGACTTGCTGGTGCTTTTTGTATCTGAAAGTCTGCCTCTGTTGGTTTAAAATGCGCATTTCATAACTGATTCAGGGCTCTCCCTTCCCTCCATAGTCTGTCAAGGTTAGCACTCTCAGGACCTGAAGCGAGGGGGGCGGGGGGGCTCCCTTTGCTCCTCCATCCCTCTACCTCCCTTCTCTGGAGCAAGGGGAGGCAGGTTCTACCTTGAAGACCTGTCTTCTTCTCTCTAGCTCAGGCTCTAAGCCTGGTCCCCACACCACCTCCCCATCTCTAAGCCTTCCTCCCCACACCACCTCTCCATCTCTAAGCCTGCTCCCCACACTACCTCTCCATCTCTAAGCCTGCTCCCCACACTACCTCTCCATCTCTAAGCCTGCTCCCCACACTACCTCTCCATCTCTAAGCCTGCTCCCCACACCACCTCTCCATCTCTAAGCCTGCTCCCCACACTACCTCTCCATCTCTAAGCCTGCTCCCCACACTACCTCTCCATCTCTAAGCCTGCTCCCCACACTACCTCTCCATGTTAGCTCAGCCCTGGACAAGCACAAGCAAGGTTTAAGTAAGAGGCCAGGACAGAGAGAAAGTGATCAGCGTGTGGTCAGAAGCCCAGACTCTTGTAGACAAAGAAACCCTGAAGGCCACCCAGCCCCATGGCAATATTTCTTAAATGTGCCATTCTCTCTGGTGGCATCATCGCTGCCTCCTTCCTAAACCTCTGCTGTTTCCTCGAGGCCTACGGGGCTGCCACCGCAGTGGTTGGGGTCCTGCCTGCTGGGGCACGGCTCCCTCTCCTCTGTCCTCCCATTGGAGGCACCTGCTTGTCATTCACATCACATTCTCTGAGGATCCTGACAACCGGGCTCCCTGCAACCAGCCTTACACCTGCACTCGCCTGCCCGGTCTGCTGTACCCACATCCACTCTCCACACAGCAAAAGGGCCAATCCTTCGCTTAACAGCCCTTAAGAACTTTTCATTGCCCTCATTTATGTTCCTTATAAAACTCCCCACCTGACTCTCGGCCCCTCCCTCCCCCTCATCCCCAACACCTGTGCTCCAGATGAGCTGAACTTACAGCTTCCCAGGTGCCAGATGTTGCTCCCTCCCACTCTCCCCTCCTGGCATTAGCCTGTGTTGTTTTATCAGCCCCAAATGCTGTTTCTCTCACACCCTCTGCCTGGCTAAGAATCCTCCTCCTGGAAGTCTCAATTTATATGCCCCCTCCGCAGGAGGCCTTGCCCAGCATGGCTAAGGTGGGCCTTCAGCAAGCACCATTGGTCAGTGATGCTGTTGTCATTTAACCCACGATTATGACCCATTAGCCATCATGGAAATCAATTATTCACAATACAACTAGCAATTTCTAAAATGTGAAATTGAATAGAATAGAAAACATCAGTGTTGTTTGGTGAAGCTTTGTTGAAATTGTACGTGCATGCATGCATGCCTGTGTGAGTGTGGGTGTGGGTGTGTGCGTGTGGGGGGGGGGGGGTGCGCACAGTGCACACCTGTGCACGCTCACGTGTGCACCTGGGTCGTGATGCAAAATGTGTGTATTACTTTGGAGGATGGTCCAAAACTTGGGAAGCCACAGCGGTAAGTGACTCTGTTGCCCAGCCAGGCTGAGAATCGCTGCTTTAGTTTTTGTGGTCTCTCAGAGCAATGGAATTGTTGACTGAAATAAATGGTGAGAAGGACAGGAAGGAAGGCAGTTGTTAGCATTGGTACAGGTTCTCATGGGAGTTGCCGCTGAAGTACACTAGCTAAGTCCAGATTATGTTTCTGAGTCTTCTTCCTCCCCAGACAGCCATCACCCTTGTTCTAGAGACTGTATGTTCCCCCAAATCCATATGTTAAAATCCTAACCCTAGATGGGACGGCATTAGATTAGGTTTAGATGAGGGCATGAGGGTGGAGGCCCATGATGGGAGGAGCAAGAGACTAGAGCTCCCTCTCTCTTTGCTACGTGAGGACACAAGGCCGTCTGCAAACCAGGAAGTGGGTCCTCACCAAACACCAGACCTGCCAGCACCCCGATCCTGGACAGCCTGGCCTCCTGACTGTGAGAAAGAAATGACTGTTGTTTAAGCCATCCAGTCTATGGGATTTTTGTTACAGCAGCTTAAGCTGACTAAGATAGCCCTTGAGTTTTCAACCCTCACCTTACACAGTTTATAAGAGCAGCTAATAGATGTTAGTGGCCCAGATGTATGTCTGTTGGCTGGTGAGTGTCCTGCAGGGACAACACAGGGCAGCCACCTTGAAAGACTAAGCTGATCTCAGATGGTGGTGACAGAAGCTGCCACCAGCTGCCAAATTTTATTATACCCTAACCGTGCAAGTCCCGGGATCTACCCTTGGCAAGTGGCAGGTACTTGGCTTTGGTGTCCCCACTGTAGCCTGCGGCTGAGAGGGAGTGTTAGGTAGCCAACCGACGCACACCTTGCTTCAGATCCAAGCCCACTGGCTCCCTGAGAACAGCACTTAGCTGGCTTCCATAAACAAGGACATTCGTCTCTGTCAGCCCTAATGAACCGCATTTGTCAGGCAGGAACCAGAGAGCAGCTGTGTTAGAGGGAGACAAATCATTTAATCCAGGGCTCCTGGTGTGGCAGCCCCTGGCACAGTAGAGATCGTGGCACTTAACTACGGAGGGGGCTGGAGGACCCACATGGGGGAAGGCTGGCTGCCCTTGACTTCCTGTTGGGATGGAGTGTGTGAGCTGCCAAGCCAGTGTGTGCGTTGGCTGGTGCCCCTCTCCTTGATGCTGCACCTGGTTCGGGGGTGTGTACTCAGCAGGAAGAGAGATGGGGGGTGGGAGTGTGGGGGGCTGCAGCTTCTGTTCCCAGGGTGATGCAGACCCAGGAACAATGACTATGTTCACAGTCATCCCTTCCAGTCCCACCAACTTGCATTTCTTTTAAGGTTGTGTAGGCAAGACCCTAGCATGAAAAGGACAGAAACCCACCTCCAATGAGCATAGACAAAGGGGGTGCATTGGCTCATGGACCATGAGGTTGAACAGCTGGCTGTAGGTTAAGTGGGGGTCCAGCTGGGCTTCATGAGCAAGTGCACCTGGGAACTCAAACAAGACACCTCTGCTTTCTCCCCATGCTGCCCTCTGCGTGCCAGCTTGGTCCCTCCCCCTGTAGACAGGCTTCCTCCCTCAGGGAAATTTGAACACTCACAGCTCTCCAGTTTTACCTCTTTACCACCATGCGATAGGGTTGATATGAGTTTTCTCTGGCCCCGATCTGAAAACAAAAACAAAACCCCAGCTCCGATTGGCCACCGCAGTTCAACCAACACTGTTTCTGTGGCATTGGGCCTAGAATCATCTGGCAGCTCCCATGGGAACCCTATGGTTGAAATCAGGATGGAGCAGTTCTCCGAGCAAAGGCAGAGAGAGCCCTTCCCTGACAGGGTGGCACATGTCCATTTGGATGGTCTTTGGTCCTCCCTTTCCCCCAAATCCATATCCGGCTCAGCTCCTCCTCCTCTGTCCTTATTTCCATGTCCAGAGAGAGAAGGCCGCTCATTACCCTGCAGACCCTCAGGAACGAGAGCAGAGAGGATGGGGGGGTTTTAAGCTGCTGCTTCCGGTCCATCAATCTCAGTGCTACATGTGACATTCAGAGCTGGCACCGGACACAGGCTGGGCCCAACAGGCACTTTTCCTTTGTTGGTTTTGACCGTCAAATCTTCCTGAGGCCGGGATCCTGGTTGACTCTGCACAGTCACTGCCCTGCTCCTCATCCCACCAGCCCCAGGTCCCCGGCTGCACACGACACAGGAAGGATTGCACTTTGGAGTGACAGGGAACTGCAGGTGGCAAAACACTTCACATTCATCTATCCGTGGCTTTCAAAGGTGTTTGACCATGCACCTCAGTAAAAAAATATTTTCTAAAGAAAACAATACATTTCACACCATGAAATAGTACATACGGGTAAAGATATGACACTGAAATAAGTTTTGAAAAACGACATTAGCCTCTATGACACAGGATGCAACTTGGTGTTTTTATTCTGTCTTGTCCTCTTCTATTTTTGTAATGTCACTGACTTTTTTTTCATGACCCACAGATGAGACGGAGCCTGCACAACCTCATCACACATCATTGTTCTCATTGCACAATCATCTTTATGGCAAGATGGTCATAGATGGTGGACCTTCTGGATGGCCCACCATGGCCTGAGCTTTCAGTGTGTGACCTTACTGATCCTCCAGTAATCCTAAAAGGTAGGAGCTATTTTTTTTTTTTATTGTGTAGATAAGAAAACTGAGGATCAGTGATTGAGATCAGACATTAATCAAACTCTGAGTAAAATAGCCATCTGAACCCCAGGCCTTCAGGCTATGAAACTCTGTCACCGCTAGCTGCCTCTACTAGACCTGGTGAGCCCGGAGTCAAATCGTGTGCTGGGGAAGATTAAAAATGGTTACCAGGTCTTTGCTGCTCCTCCCATGAAAGGTGGAGTTTAATTCTCTTCCTCTTTTTAAAAAAATATGTTTTTATTGATTTCAAAGAGGAAGGGAGAGGGAGAGAGAGAGGGAAACATCAATGATGAAAGAGAATCACTGATCAGCTGCCTCCTGCATGTTGCCCGCTGGTGATCAAGCCTGCAACCCAAGTATGTGCCCTGACCGGGAATTGATCCATGACATCCGGTTCATAGACCTACACTCAACCACTGAGCCACACCAGCCAAGCTAATTCTCTTCCTCTTAAATCCTGCTGGACTTAGTGATCTGCTGACCAACAGAATGAGATGGAAGTGATGTCCGAAGACTACAAGGTTAGATCAGAAGAGTCCTCTAGAACCTTCTCTCCAGGTGCCCTGAGCTACCACTCACAAGAGGCCACATCAAGGCTCTCTGGCTGACCCCGCTGAGTCCAGCCTTCCAGCTGAGAAAGACAAACTGGACCCGTAAGGATGGGAGAAGCTAGGGCTTAGGGGAGAAGTCCTCGTGCTCTTCATGATCGTAAGAACCCTGCAGGAAGAAGTCTATGTTCATAATAAAGTTCCATGGTTCTAACTTCCCCTTCCCTTACTTTCCTTTTCCTTCCATAAATGCCCCTCCATCGGGCCAGCAGGCCAGAGTGTGCACGTGGCTTGCCATGTCCTCATGCACTGGGGTTGCAACCCTTTCTTTTTCCTGAATAACTTTTTTTGGTGATGAGACACCTAATTGGTTTTATTTTTCAGTGGACACGGCCATCCCTAGCAAGGAGTCACATGGAAGGGAAGCTATCTAGGACATACCGACTGACTCATGTGGAGCTGAAGACTCTCCCAGCTGAGCCCTGCCTAATTTCACACCCACGGGATTGTGAGATACAATAAATTGGTTGCTGTCTTAGGTCACAGCATTTGGGATGTTTTGCTCTGCGACAATAGGTAGAGCCTGAACATGACCTTCAACAGCTCCAGACCGTCAGCCGAAAGACTCTTGGTGGCCGCTGCCTCTTCTCCCTATAACTCAAAATGGGTTGGGTAAGGCTTACCCCCACCATGTGGATTCTGCTGAGAACATGCTCAGACCCACACCCACCCTCTTCCCTCTCCTCCTCGGCTGCCTGGCTCCATGGCTTCAGGCACAGACTCCCTGCTAGTATTATCTGAGCCAATAAGATGCGCTAGGTGGGGCCTTGACGGGATCTCCTACATGCTAACTGGTCCAAGTGGGCCACTGGCCGCCCATAGGTGCCTTTTATTTGGGGCAAACCCGAGAGAAGGAGGCTGCCAACCGAGAGGGCAAAGTGCCAGGTGTAGAAATAGGCATGAATAATAGAAGAGCATTTCTTGCGTTTCTACATGAGTCCCAGGGCACCTTGTCTGATGGATGGCTGAGGGGGGAAAACAGCCTTGAAATCACAAGGCTCTTCTTCCACTGAGGGAGCTTTGTACACTCCGCCTGACACCATGCAGTGAGGAGGGAAGGGTCCTCCGCCTTCCCCAGGGGAATGCCCCACAGGGGCTGGGGGAGAGGAGTAGGGGAAGGAGGGGGTAGCGGGGAGCTGTAGGAACTGCTGGTTAATATTTACTCACATTAATAAGATGTTAAGCAACAGCCTCTTCATAAAAGCCACAGTTAAAATTAGTAAGTAGTTCATCCTGGTCTAACAATATGGAATAATTAATTTTCACACTCATGTGTGTGTTTTTTTCATAAACAGTAATTAAAGAGAAATATGATATGGCTGCACCTGTTTTTCACTTCCGGCTTCCCACAGTGAGTAAACCCGATCTTTTATTGATGAGAAGAGACGCACGCTGGAAAACCGCAGGGAGAACATCGAAACCCCTCCAGCCTTCCCTTGAGACGCTAAGAAATCTCAAATGATTAAGCCACATGGAGGGTGCGTACTGCGAACAGGCCGTTTCTAGTGTGGGGCTGAGGCCTAATTTCCTGGCTTCCAGTCCTTTGAAGGTTCCAGGGCTGGTGGGGAGGAAGGCTTGTCCGCCAGGAGTAAGGAGACCCTTGTGAGTTGGCTGCCCTGAGGACAAGGACAGAGCTGATTTCCCTGTTCAGTTACTGCTCCTTTCTGACTGGACCCGAATTCTCCGCCACTCCCCCCCCCCCCCCCCCCCCCCCCGTGAGCGTGCCAGAGTGGTCCCCTGGGAAGACAGAGCAGTTCAAGTTCAGAGGCTCCCGGGCCCCTCCCCGGGCTTCCACTAACACCAGCCAGCTGACCCCACCTCACTCCCAGGCCTTCAGCCACCCCGGAGAGGCGAGGCCCCGGGCAGGAAGGGGCAGGAGCGCTATTTGAGCAGCACTTCACAGTTTGCTCTTTCCGGCTCTCACATCCATCACGCAAAGTTGTTCTGTTCTCCAGCCAAATCCCAGCAGGGCTCCTGCCAGAGCTCGGCCTGGCAATCCTGCTTTCTGCCTGGGTCTCTGAGGCCGCCCTCAGATGGCAGCTGGGTGAGGACCGCCAGACCCCTGCCTGTAGAGAGCACTTCGCTCTGCCCTGCTTCCTCTCCATCCAGGAAAACCTGCCCTGGGGCTGGATCTGCCCTTGAACCCCTGGAAAGAGGCCATGTGTCAAAAGAAGTGAGCAGCGTCTGATTTCTTTCACGCAGCCAGAAACAAAGCCACAATCAGAGGCGATGGGCCCTGGTCAAGGACACGGACATGAGCCCCGTTTAACTCCCAACGATATGCCGTGGGCCCCACAGGCCCTAGCAGTGCCCGATTTTGCAGCACTGGTCACACCAACGTGTAATTAAATTTACTCCCTATAACCCTCCAGACTGTGACCTCACTGAGGCCAAGAGACCACCTTACTCCTTGTCAAACGCCCTGCTCTGTGGCATGGAAGAGATGCCCTGTGATGATTTCATGAAGTAACAACTGGGGATATAAGTGATCACCTGGGAGAGAGACTGGCACCAGGCAGGAGACAATTGCCCAAGGACTAGAACCAGGGGCACCTTTTTCTAAGCTGGAGTATTTTGGTATTGAGCCCCCTCCCACAACCCCCACAACTTCTGCCATTGTCCAGCCTTCTACTTCTGCCCAACCTCCCAGGGGCACCACAAGGGTGGGGATAATGGGCTAAGCCCCGGATGCTGAACTGCTGAATTTTCACTCA
This sequence comes from Myotis yumanensis, assembly GCF_028538775.1. Taxonomy (NCBI): domain Eukaryota; kingdom Metazoa; phylum Chordata; class Mammalia; order Chiroptera; family Vespertilionidae; genus Myotis; species Myotis yumanensis. The sequence goes on along the minus strand of NW_027223767.1, from coordinate 15,345,824 downwards.
GGGCACCAGGAGCACCCCAACCCTCTCCCTGGCCACCCATTCTCTATCCCTGGTAACTGATTCAGGGGTTCATGTCCAAGCAGCAATGTCAAGAGGATTCCAGAAGAGGTAAGGTGGGTAAGCCCCTGCCTGATGTACTACTTACGGTGACTTGACTGGGGTTGGAGGGAGTTGAACCAGGTCCCTAGAACCCTGGGGGTATCAGCTAAAGGTACCCCATTTACCTGTATTCTTCTTCCTAACCACATCATCCCCTGTGGCACATCCCTCCCAAACTTCGTAAAGCCTCTCTCTGGTCCAGTTGACCATGGTTTTCAACTGAGTTTATCAGCTCATTTCCTTGATGTTTCTTCCCTCCCTCCTATAGTTACCCCCACGTTGGGCAGAATCATGCTCTTGCCTCCCCCCACCCCCCAAAAGATGCCCACATCCTAATCTCTAGGACCCATGAACGCGTTAAGTTACATAACGAAGGAGAATTGAGGATGATCATCAGCTGAATATTGTAGGATCTGGATGGACCCCAATGTCATCACGAGGGTTCTTAAAGGAAGACAAGGGAAGTGGAGAGCAAACCAGAGAGACTCAGACCACCATTACTGACAATGGTGGAAAGAGACACTACAGTCTTAGGAGTATGTCATTGTCCCTCCTCCCCCAACTGACCCAGGCCATGGAGCCTGCATGCCAGAAGGACAAGGACTGCTTCATGTCTCCGATTCTCTCCTGCTGGTGCCCTTTGGTGGCAGGGGTCCACTCTGCTGGCTGGGCTTCTGCTTGAACTGTCTTGGGGCGGGGTCCCTTAGACTCGAGGTGGGTCTGGGACTTGTCCTGTTGCACTCCAAGGAAGCCAGGCCAGCTGAAAAGGGCAGTCTGGGGTGGAGGGATCCTGGGTCATACGTGGGTTGGGATGGGCAGGCACTTTGGGCAACCAGAAGTAGCCAGGGCCATGCACAAGGTCCTAGAGATTACTACGGTCCACCACCAAGGAAACAAGTGCTGTTGGCAAGTCTAAAGGACTTTGGTGGACTTAGGGAAGGGCCAGAGCGGGAGGCAGAATGAGGAGGAGGAGGAGGAGGAGTATAGGGAATATGGCTGTGCAAAAGCTTGATGAGATTGGGCCATGCTAAGCCTCTGTTCTGACAGCGGGCCCCTCTGCCCTGCAGGCATTCGGCATGTGGCCTGCTGGGTGAGCCGCCTGGGGGCCCCCATCACAGCGCCTGCACAGCGGATGCTCCATCGATGATTCAACTCTTGACTCTAATTGATTTTGACTGGTTCGCCCGCCTCTGACCGCAGCACTGATACACTTTGAATCGTTGCCATTATCAGCGTTCATGCATGGCTAGTGGGAGCAATTTGGCATAACGTATTAATAACCTCAAAAATATTCAGATCTTCTGACCTGGCAATTGTCCTTCTGGGACTCTAGCCTATGAGTATCCTCAGAGATACGGACAAAGACTTGGCTCAAAGAAGTTCATCACAACATAATTTAGAATAGGAAACAGCAACAGAGAAATTGTTCCATGTTCAACAAAAGAAAAATGGTGGTTGTGTATAGAAAAGTCCCTCTGGTGAGATATTATGCGGCCATGGGAACCGATTACAAAGACATTTGGGGGGCAGCAACATGCTGATGACATAAAATGCATACCCCAAATGATTGAAGGGATGTAGATTTAAAAAAATAATAACAATAACACCCGAGCAGGGGAATTTGGATGTTTGCTACGTTTTTGTGTATACTTTTCTAAATTAAAAAACAAATTTCCAGATTTGTTTAGAATCAGAAGAAGAGAAAGAATGGCTGCCCTCTCCAGGCCCTTAGTGAGTTAGTTTCCTGAAACCTGTGTCCCTCATTAAGGCAGCGGAGGTTTATGAAGCCAGCTGCACTCACTGTCAGCCTCGGCCTGGCACAGCCCAGCAGGAAAGCTGTGTGTGTGGCTCTAATTCTAACTCCCAATAAAAGCACTGCAGCTGCTTTTCTTCTGAATTCTCCTCACTGCAGAAGAGAAACCTTCCCTCTTGCTTTCGCTTCTCTTTTGATTCCCTGCACTGCCAATCTCTCTTTTCATGCAAGTAGTCAATATACTTCAATGGATCCCGGTTGTTCCCGGTGTCATCTGACATTGGGATCCTATAGGCACCATCAGTGGAGTCCTCCGATGCTTGAGTCAGGTACTCAAGTCTCTACAGAAGGTGGACATCAATCTGGTTCAGTCTGGAGAGTTGTCTCAGTTTCAAATGGGAAAGCTAATTCCACCTGGCTTAAACAATAAAGCAGTGGTTTTCAACCTTCTGGCCCTTTAAATACAGTTCCTCATATTGTGACCCAACCATAAAATTATTTTTGTTGCTACTTCATAACTGTAATGTTGTTACTGTTATGAATCATAATGTAAATATCTGATATGCAGGATGGTCTTAGGCGACCCCTGTGAAAGGGTCGTTCAACTGCCAAAGGGGTCGTGACCCACAGGTTGAGAACCACTGCAATAAAGGATATTTATTCTCTCGTGGAAATGAGAAGTCTGAGGTATGTGGGCTTCAGACACAGCTTGATCCAGTGGTTCATGGCAGCATCTGCTTCCTTGTCTCAGTCTCATCGTCAGGCTGGCTTCCCTGGGGGCTGCAGCAGTCCAGGGAGGAGGGCCTTTGTCCGCAGTGTCCTATACAGAAGAAGAGAGAATGCTATTGTCCCAACCTGCCCAGCAGGAATACTGAGAAGTGCTCTGATTGGGCCAGGTCCTCTCAGGTGCTCAACCTGAACTGTGACCAGAGGGACGGAGTGCATTCATGATCTTAGGCCTGCTAAGTGCAGAACTAGAACCAGGGGTGGAGTCAGTTTCTCCAGAACCACATGGACCTCCAAACAGCAAGCAAGACAGCTAGAAAGAGGGAGATGAATGCCAGGAGGTTACCACAAACATTCCGTTTGGGAATATGTCTAAAGAGCTGTTTTGCAAGTATTAGCTGCAGGAACATTTATGAATGTTCAATTCCAATGTTTTATTCAGCAAACATTTACCATTAATTTATAAATCTAGTTAAATCAAATATTTTCATTTTTCATTGTTTCTGGCACTTCAAGGAAATTAAGGTTTAAAAACCATCGATTCTAGATACTCCCGGGGCCCAAGGAAACTAAGATTAGGAACCTAATTACAGCTTTTCTTTTGGGGAAGCAAAGAAAATATGAGTTTAATCCATAGATCGATGAAATCCAACCTTGAGGACAGACTCCTTCCTTGGATCTTACCAGCCTTACTCGAGTTGTTGTCCCCTCTGCCCAATGCCCCTCCCCTTCCCTCCCTTCTCTGCTAAAAAGGCCTCCTCACACATCCACAGCCCGCTCCTTCCCGACGCTCTCTCCACTCAGTAGTCAGAACCAGCGGTTGTCTCTGTGGGCTCCCACTGCAGTTGGCTCACCCACAGTTCTGACCTTTATTTTGGGGTGCTATGTTCCTGCCTGCTGCCCTATAGAACATAACTTGGGGTGGGGAGGGGCTGGGTGAGAAGTGGGTGTATAAAGGACAGGTGATCAAGAAAAAGTCCTAGAGGTGAAGGTGACCAAAGGATATTTAAGCCCAAATTTTGAGCCAGCCCTGCCACATGGAGCTCCCCGGGTGAACGGCAAATGGGAGAAGTGGAGCTGCGCTCCCCATGTGAGCTGATGAGGGATAGGAGGCAGGTGCGCGCTAAGAGTCCAGGCGTAAAGGAGGGGGCACCAGAGCCCTTCCTGGAAAGGGACCCCAGGATTTCCACCACACGTGGCAGGACTCTTGGGAGTTGGTCCTTGTTGTCTTAGGATCACATAAGGATAGGCTGGGGGGTTATTTAGACGCCTGACATCTGGCTTATCTTAGGGTTAAAAAGGACCCATGCTCCGTTTGCTCTTATTTAAAGCCCCATCGCCAGCATCTGAGGTTTCCTACCACCCAGGGGACCCAGAAAATGTTTTTTGAGCAGAAACATGTCTCATGTCAGAAAATACAGGGTGTCCCCAAACATGTATATACACTTTGAATGATTATAAAGGCAGTGTTTACTAAAATACATTTCTTTTTTCAAAATGTAATAGAATCAGCTTTAAAGTGTGTATACATTTTGGGGGACACTCTGTAGATCCACACCACAAACACCTCTCTCTCTCTCTCTCTCTCTCTTTCTCTCTCTCTCGAGCTGGTAGCCTGGGCCCGAAGCTGCCCTCCACTGCCACCCTGAGCCCCCTCCTGCTGCGTCCTGTGGAAGGTGCTCTGGCCATGGTCTGCTCACACCATCTAGCCAGGAGCACCGGAAGCCCCTTCATTGTTTAGATCTGGGGTCTGCAAGCTACTTCCTGTGGGTCAAATCCAGCACACCACCTGCTTTTGGCCATAAAATTAGTTCCCACATTTTTAAAGTGTTGGCAGAAAAAAATCGAAAGAATATTTCATGACATGAAAATTTTATAAAATTGAATGTTGGCATCTGTAAAGGGCCCAATGAAGTTTTATTGGAACACAGCCCTGCTCATTCATTTCCATATCATTTGCATCTACTTTCACGCCACAGCAGCAGATGCCCTCTGACCGGCAAAGCTGGGACTCGCTGGGCCTTCACAGGGACGGTTTGTTAATCCCTTCAACTTGGCTCTGCTCTGAGAAGTCAGACATGTCAGTGACCTTTCTCTCTGACTCCACCAGGGACAACGTCACCGTGGCCGAATAAACCAAAGACACCTGCCTCCTGCTTTGTAGTGCTGACAGCTTCCCAGACTCAGCTTAGATGCTGTCTCTGCCAATCCCGGGGCCAGGTTAAGAGCCTCTCAGCTTGTCACGATCACCCACGAAGGGCAGAAGGTCCAGAAACTGATTCTTTCATATGTGCCCAGAGGCCCTACCCATCCTGGCCCAAAGCTGTCCATCATGCTCTCCACTCAGGAAGCAGAAAACTGCCCTTGCCCACCCCCCTCCCCTACCACCCCTCAAAACAAGGGCTCATCCCCTATCAGGGAGTCTGCTATAACCCAGACAGCTCCTGGACACCACACATACTCTAACCACCAAAAGAAGCCACCAATTTCCAAACTCATTTGAAATTGAAAAGTGCCGATGAAATCACCCATTTCTGACTGAACGCTTTTCTTTCTTACAGAATAAAGCAGACAGTTGAAGTTGCTATTCAAACGTGCAAACGTGAAAGTCTCCTTTGATAGTTCAGATGAGGCATAGAGTGCGCTCTTGGAGGCTGATGAAGCCTGCGGTTTCCTTCAGTCCTACCGGTGGAGCTTGTCAAGTCCCAGGAAGTCAAGTCCCAGGAAGAAGGCCCTTGTTTGAAAGGCTCCCGGACAGCATGTGGCTCAGTGTGGCTTTGCAGCAGTTTTTAAAGCTGGTGGAGTCCTGGTTGGGGCACTGTGAGACGTCCTCAGACTTGAACCAGCTTTGTGGCCTCCCAGGAAGGCCTGGGGTCACTTCTGAAAGGAGCCGGGGGTGGCGTGGATGTAGGCAGATCCCAGTGTGGCCCCCGCTTTCACCATGCAAACTAGGAAAATGAACTCCCCTCTCTGAGCCTGAGGTTTTTCCTCCATGAGAGCATCCCTCACAGCATCCCTCCAAGGAACTTGGGGGATTAAATAAGTGATATAACATCTACGAGCACACAGACCTGGCATGGTTAATGGACAGGGAAACAGCAATGACAGAAGCTTCTTGGTTTCCTGGGGAACTTGAGCCCCCGGGGAATATAAGAGTAAACTTCGTGTTTCCTTAGCACCTTTGCTTAAAACTCATGAAGACCATCAGCTATGCTTCCCCCAACACACACCAACAACAACCAAGGACAACCAACGACAAAACTGTGACACGTGCAGAGCACTCACCAGGTGCGGGGCAAGTGCATTGCATATTCGGCCACTGGAGTCTCCTAAGGACCCTGCAAGGCAGGTATGAGTGCCGTGTTTTTCCACTTTACACGTGAAGACCTGAGGCAGGGAGAGGTGAAGATGACTAGGTAATAGGTAGTGAAGGCTCCTGTCATTTCCCAGACAAGGTAATCCAGAGCCCATAACTACACTCGCTGCTATATTGTCTTCAATGGATAGATGGGTAAGAAAATAGGTGGGTGGACACGTGGACGGATAGGTGTGACAGACAGTGAATAGGTGAGTACATTAATGCCTTGCATCCAGGTTGCCTTGGCTAAAGGCGGATGCAGAGTTCAGAGAGGCAACCTGCTAAGGGCGGACTTGCAGTTGCTGCAAATGAAGTGGCAGGAGATGCATGTCTGCTTCCCGTGCCCATCTGGTGCCTCTACTCAGCACGCTGTCCCAGCCAAGCCCTTGAAAGCAAAAAGTCAAGGCACCAAAGAGAGGTCCAGAGGGTCTGGGCTCAGAACAGGATGCTCTGAACAACCCCCGTGGGTCACACCTGCTCATAAGTTCGACCATCCCACCCCAAGCTGTTCCCTTCTGCTGTTGATAAATGTCTTCTTAGCTCAGTAGACCCTGTAGGAGAAGGTGGAGGAAAATTGGGAATTCCTTTATAAACGAAAGAGCCATTTGAAGGTCCTGGGGGGCATCTCACTGCTCCAAACTTACTAGCAGGGCCTGGAATTTAATTTTCCTGCAATTGCAGCTGTGGAGGCCTGGGTAACCCTTCAGAGGGCACCCGGAGACCAACTACAAATGTTTTCCCCATTCAATAATGTTGAGATTAAAAAAAGAGCGTTGTTTAACTTGGGATTATTTGCTTCTCATGGTCAAAAAGATACAGGTGGGTTTTGCAGGGGGAAGCATCTGGGATAGAATGTGGCCATCCTGGCCACACTGACTGGGTCACAGAACCGTTCCCTCCTATGAGCCTATAGGGGAGAGGAGAGAGAGGGAAGGAAATATTTTACTGATCATTTACAGTGATCCAGGCACTGAGGTGAGCATTTCACAGTTGAGCATCGTGATAAGGGCACAAGGTTAATGGCCAGAAAAACAGGGCTCTGAGCCCCAGCTCTTAAACTGACTAGCTTTGTGACTCTGGGAAAATTCTCTAACCTATTCGCATCAGTTATCTACTAGTGGTTTTCAAACTACCTCAGAAGGTAAGAGCTTAAAACAGTAACAGTTTAGCTTATGAATCTACAGTCAGGGCAGGGCTCAGTGGGGCGGCTCATCTCGGCTTCATGTGGATGAAGGGTGGAGAATGAGCTTTCAGAATGGCTTACTCTCGTGGCTGGCAGGTGGTTGCAGGCTAATGAGCAGGAGTGCAGCTGAGGCTATAGGCTGGGGGTTCTGATGCTGTCCCTGGGGGCCTTTGTGTGAGTTGCTTGAATTTCCTGCTGGCAAAGGGTGAGCAATCCTAAGAAAAGAAGGGAGTGTGTGGCATTTTTATGATGTAGTCTCTAAAAGTCACAAACATCACCTCTGCCATCCTCTGTTGGTTGAGGCAATCACAAAAGGACATTATCAGGGGTGGCCCTGACATAATTTGGGAAGCCCTTCAAAAGATGGTCAAAACATCAGAAATGCGAACTCTTGCTAGTCTTGAAGAAGCAAGTACCATGAGCTCCACAGATGCAAGGAAATAGATTCTGCCATCGACTCCATGAACTTGGAAGAGGACCCTGGCCTCAGAGGAGCCCACAACCCCAGCTGACACCTTGATCAAAGCCTTGAGAGACCCAAATCCGGGACCCAGGAAATCCATGTTCAGATTCCTGACCCATGGAAGCTGTGAGATAATAAGTGAACGTTGTTTTATGCTGCTACATGCATGCTCACTCACTTATCACACAGCAGTAGAACCCTTGAACGCCTGGATTATGGCGATGGTCATCTAACTCTCATGATCCTGCTATGCTCTTGCCCTTCTTGAGGTTACTGTCAACTCATGAGTGGTCCAAATTCAGCCCCTCTCCAAGCTGTGCCACAGAAGCTCCCAGCCCTGCCCCTGCTCCAACCCCATAGCCTCCATCCCATCACTCTCTTATTTTTCATACTATATGACATTATCCCCGGCCAGAAATGTGACCAAAGGAACAAACCTGTTGATGACCAGCAATGGGGCCTGAAGGACCTGTGGAGCTGCCTCTCAGTGTCTTGGGGACCAGCTCCTCAGCAGCCCTTCTTGGAGCATCTGTCAACCCCTCCTCCTTTTCCTTCTCCAGCCTGAGGGGAGGTGACTGCTTTCTGCGGTTACTACTCTCTGGGCCCACTCAGTCACCTCCTGTTTGCTCTTTCATTCTTCCCATATCCAGGCAACCAGTTCCCTACATCAAATCCCCTGTGTTTACAATACCAATGAGCCTTCTGTGTTCCTGCCCTACTCATTCCTCTTCCTCAGTCAGCCTGAGTCTGACTCTAACAGCGAGGTTGTGTGACTTACCCACAGATACTAATAGATGCAGCAGAGATTTGAATCAGGGTCATGTCATTGCAAGATCAGCACTCCCCTGTAGCTTGGGAATAAGACAGACCCCCCCCCCCCCAAAAAAAAAAGTTTGTGACATGGATGAATGAAGATGCTAACAACCACAAGCACTGTGTACTCTGACCCTCTTCCCTTGGACAAAAAAATGCATTAACTCTTTGCTGCCTGCAAGCCTTTAAATTACCTTTCCTTCAGCAAAACACCCAGAGACTAGGCTCTTGTCCAAACTCCTCTCACATCCCAGTCTGCAATTTCCTCTGAACAAAGTGATTGCACTATCCTTTTACGGGGAAGATTAGTCTTCTCAGCCGGGTGACAGGTGCCAAATGGGAGGTGAAGCGTTCTGCCTTCTCTCCACCATCTGTTAACATAACCCCCAGCTACCCTCGGTTCCGGGCCGTCCCTGCTTGGCTGGCTCTGAACCGGGCTGCCAACGCCTTGATTGCTTTTCCCCTGGTGTGTGCACTCTGAGTGCACCCCGTCTCCCCGCTTCCTTCTCCCGCCTCTGCAGAAGTGTCGATGGGATGTGCATCTGCTGGCTGGGCACAGAGCACAGACCCAGGAAGGATGGGGTGACGGCAGATGAGCAGAATCAGCATCAGGGATGGGTTTTGCACATTCAGGCCACTTTGTTTTTTATTGCTGCGTGGACTTCTGTTCACGTTATTCTCAGCCTGGGTCATTTATTCGGAGCCGTTTGGGGCTGAGTTGAATTCAACAAGATGACCCGTTATTGCTGCAAAAATAAGACCTGACAAATTCACCGTACGACTCTGTGGACACTCAGGAGGGACCCTAATCCAGTCATGGACTAGGGTCCAACATGCAAGCCAAACCCTGTCCTCTGGTTCTGAAAATAAGGGAGAGGACAGAGACCCGCCCCTGCCCATGACACCTGCACCATTTTATTTAAGCATTTCCTGATAAAGGTGAAGCAGACATCACTGTCCAGGGCAATTAAATCTTCTCAAATCATCTAATACCACTGACATGACAAGGGCCAGGAGAGGCAGGAAATTCAATCCCTTCTGATGTCTGCACAGAAGATTAACCACCTCAAAGAAATTAGGAAAGTGTCTTCATAACAGTGACTTAAAGACGGTGCTATTCAGTGTGTTAATGAAAAATCCATTGATGTTTGGCATTTATCAAGTGTCAAAAATTAAATTTAGCTGCCCTGTGTCTTTAATTAGTGTTAACCCAGTTAAGCCAGCAGGTAGCTGCTTGATTCGGGAAGACGCTTTCATCTGCATATCTTTTCATTGGCTGACATGCAGGGAAGGGGAGAGTGGCGTGGAAGAGCTTCATGAGAAGGTGATATTTGAACCAGACTTTGAAGGAGTTTGACAACTCAAGGGAAAGAAGCTCATTCTGGGAAGAATGAACAGTATGTGCAAAGGGTAGAGGCTTAAAAGAACAAGGCCCATTCTCAGAATAGCCAATAGTCCAGTTTGCCTAGAGAGTGATGAGGAGAGGAGAGGGAGAGGCAGATAGAAGCCTGGTTGTGAATGGTCTCAAAGCTAGAGAAGAAATCATCTTGTAGACATGGGGAGTGATGAAAAGCTTTGGGGGGAAAAGTGACTTGATAATATTTGGGCTTTAGAAAGAGCACTCTGGGATCTGTGTAGTGGGCTGACTGAAGGGTAGAAGACTGGGTGGGAGGATTCAGAGAATATTCCAGGGGCTTCTTGCAGGTTCTGCACTTTTAGTCAGAACATCACAAGGTCGGGGAGATGAGAGAGAACTTTTGTGCCACCTCTGCAGTAGGTGTGTAAAGAATGATCAGATCACTCGGTCATTATGGTACTAAAGGGAAGGGTTTGACAGCACAAGCAGAAGTAGATGTCACGGTTCTGTGATCTTGGGACATAGCGTCAGAGGACAGAGCAGGAAAGGGTGGTTCTAAAGGGCTAAGGGTGCAGTCTTCACAGAGCCTCCCCAGCCCGAGGGAGGGAAACAGGACCTCTTGAGGATCAGGATGTGTGTGTGTGTGTTGGGGGTGGGGGGGGGTGAGATAGTAAATAGTTTGCATGTTCTCCTGAGAACAACAGAGCACCTTTGAAAAAAGTAAAGACTCTAGAGTCAATCTGCATGCAAGGTGGTTTTAAAATATGGTCATGAGCCCTGGCTGGGTGGCTCAGTTGGTTGGAGCATCATTCCATACAGAGAAAGGTGGTGGGTTCAATTCTCTATCAGGGCACATACCTAGGCTGTGAGTTTGGTCCCTGGTTGGGGGTGCATATAGGAGACAACTAATTGATGTTTTTCTCTCTCCCCCCCCCCCCATTTTCTCTCTTTAAAATCAATAAAAACATCTCTTCGAATGAGGATTGAAATAAATAAATAAATAAAGTTTAAAATATATCTAGTCACAAATTCTTCAATACCTCTCCCTTCAAAAGGTAGCCTAAATTCCTTCCCCTTAAGTGTGGATTGGACATGATGGAATACCTACATGGACATGAATAGAATATGTTACCTTCGTAGGTTCCAAGAGGCATTAGAGTCTCTTCCTTGCTCTGTCTTTCAAGTCGCTCAAGCTAGAGGAAGCCAGCTGCCATTTCATAGGGACGTTCAAACAGCCCTACGACGAGGAACTGAGCTCTCTGATGAACAGCCATGCAAGGAGCTGAGGCCTCCACGGTCCAGCCAACAGCCATGTGAGTGCATCATCTAGGAAATGGCTCCTCCAGCCCCCGTCAAGCCTTCAGACCATGCAGCCCAGCTGATATCTTGAGTGAAACCTCAGGACTTATCCTGAGCCACAACCCAACCAAGACACTCCTGAATTCCTGGCCATAGAAACTAAGATAACAAATGTTTGTTGTTTTAAGCTGATACGTTTTGGGGCAACGGGTTTAAATGTAAACTTCATTATACCATACACAAATTAAATGATTTTAAGCCTCGGTTTTCTAAACTGTAAGATAAGGATAATGTGACACACATCTCATGGTTGATATGAGGATTGTATGAGGTGAAATCTCTATAAAGTTGAAGTACCCCTTCAACTTTAATGCTGACGCTAATGCTGATGGTCAAAAACACTGGCCAGGTATGAACATGGTAAATGATTACCAAGTGCAGGTGACACTTACCTCACCTGAAAACATGAGCGCTGCTTTGGAAGTGTGGAGTGGATATGAGAAGTGCAGCAGTTACCGGGTTCCGTATCTGGCATCCAGGCTGACTATGGCTTCTCCGGAAGCCTGGGAACATGTCATAGAAACAAAGGTCTCAGCAACTGTGTTGACTTCAGAGTGGTCCTCACCGTCGTGGAAGGAGGCAACATGATGTCCCAAGACCAACTCAAAGCTTGACAGAGCTTTGGATGCCAGTCCTCTCAGTTTCCTCCTGCTTTAATCTCTGTAACACCATCCTAACAGCATACCCCTAAGCAGATGGGAGGAGTGTCTATAGGAAATTTTACCTAGTGGTTTTATCTTCTTCTTATGTCCTCTTGGGGCCTCTGCTCATGAGTACTGGGACGAGAATGTGAACACACCTAGTATCTTGGCTCCAACCTTCTCGAAGGACTTTGAAGCACTAACATGGCTTAAGTCCTACAAATACAATCTAATTTGCAAAAAAAAAAAAAAAGGATGGAAGATGTCAGCAGGCAGTGAATTAATCATCACAAAGTCATAATTTAAATGGTAACTTGAGTTCTGCACACTGTCAACTGTATCTACAAAGCTGGGAACATAACAGGATTCATCCCCATTCCCTTTGAATATCCCCCTTTAAAAACATGCCCCCACTGAGCACATGGCAGATGCCAAGTTGAGCCATGTCAGGATTTTATCCATATGATCGGGAAGTAAGCAGAAACAGATCCCAGGTGCTGAGGGAGGAATGTGGTCTGGGGACAGCCTGAGATCTTCAAAGTGAGCCCAAGCCTGCCCAGGAGGCTGAGGTAGGAGGCTAGGTTTGCCCTTGAGCACCACTGAGGAGAAGAAACCCAGGCAGGTAGCCCAGTGGATGGCCTGATCACCACAGGACATCCAGCTAGGTCACCACCTGACATGGGCAGGGCAACCCCTGGCGTTTCCACACTTGGGCACAGATCAGAAGGACTATTTATTCTCTGGTTGATGTGCCAGAGAATGAGAAAGCCATTTGAAAGATAAACATCAGGAACCTCATATTTCTGGAGTCCAGAATCTAGACCTTTGTTATAGACTGAATGTGTCTCCCCTCCCTCCCCTACCCCCCACCATACACACACACCAATTCAAATGTTTAAACTTAATCTCCAATCTAATTGTGTTAGGAGGCGGGGCCTTTGGGAGTTACTAGGTCATGAGGGGAGCCCTTATGAATGAGGTTAGTGCCCTTATAAAAAAAGACCCCGGAGAGCTCCCTTACCCTTTTTGCCACGTGAGAACACAACAAAAAGGCGGCTGTGAACCAGGAAGTGGGTTCTCACCAGACACTTAACATGCCAGCACCTTGAGCTTGGACTTCCCGACCTCCAGAACTGTGAGAAATAAATATTTGTTGTTTATAAGCCACCCATCTATGGTGTTTTTATTATAGTGGCCCAAATAGACTAAGACACATTCCTCCACCAGCCTCCTTATGAGTATAACCTAGACATTGCCCTTCGCCAAGTGGGTTTCTTTAATGACTTCAGTCAATAAAATACCAGACATGGGTTGCTGCATTTGTCTCTTTGATATCCCTGTTATCATATTACTTCTGCTGCTACCAAAGTGAGAGGCAACAAAAGTTCCCAATTTCCAACCCTGTCTGAGGTCAATGCACAGCAGATTTTATTGCTTCCTCCTTGCTTGCTAAACCATGAGGAAGTCACTTTGATACACGCCTGGGCAAGTGGGAGTGGGGGTGGGAATGGGGTGAAGCAACCATTTTCTGTGATAACAGCCATTTTTACAAGAATTGCGACCCGAGAGTAAACTAAATAAAATAAAAAGGAGCAAATAAATGACTTTGTAGGCATATCGAGGAGAAAGGCTTGCATCTACACACAAAGAAGCACAGAGGAGGTTTACTGTGTATTATTTATAAAAGCAATAAATGGAAGCGACATAAATGTCCACCAGTAAGAAAACAGTTAAATAGGCTATTTGATGTTCGTAGTCTAGGATACTGTGCAGGGTTTTTGTGTGTGTGTGTGTTTTTTAAAAAGAGGCGACTGTATATGTACTGACATAATCCTAAGTAAAACAGATTAAGTTATAAAACTATACATTAGTATGATCCTATTTATGAAAAAGTCAAAGGCTATAGAATATGTAAATTTTCAAAATATATATTTATATATGTAACTACATGGAAAATGGATGGGGCTAAAGGACCCTTACTTACTTGTATTGTTAGAATTTTTATCATGAGAATAAATGAGTGTATCATTTGTGCAATTAAAATAAATTTCAAATCATTTCATAGGATTTTAAACCAAGGTATTCAGGCCACAGATTTACCCAGCTCTGCACAAATGTGCTAAGGAAACAGAGCTTATATTACTTTCTTTACAAGTGATCTAATCTTCTTCACCATCCCTCTGGCTAACAAAAGTGTGGGAGCAGGGGAATGGACAAACATTTAACTTTTCAGTCAATAGGATCTTGGTCTCTGACAGTTTGATGGTCTTTGCTGAATAACTCAGTTCCTTTCCGATACAATCTCCATCTCTCAGCTTCCTTCCCTCTGCCTCTGCTTCTCTCTGAGAGGGTGTCTGGGTGTTTAGGAACTTCCGTGTCCTCATGGCTGAGAGGAAAAGGGGGCTTCAAGCCTAAAAAGGTCTTTTGGGTCATCCTGGCCAACATACCATCTGGTCTTTGGGGGAGTCATGCTGGCACCGCCCTGGAATCCAGGGTCCCAGCCATATGCACTTTATGGACCTACATCCTCATGTCTTCTCCATCCCCTGAACTTCTGGCTCCCTGCACAGCATGCACAGGCCATGGAGACCAAGAGAGCCACCTGGGCTCACCTGTCTGGCTTCACCTCAGCCAAGGTGGTGTGTCCCTGCTGTTTCATGGTGTATTGTCTCCTGTAGAACTAGAGCCCAACTCTGGCTGTGCCCAGGGGACTGTCCATGCCCTTCACTGAGTCAAGCTCCCCAGCACCTCTATGGATCTTTCCTCAGCATTGCTAGGTCGGGTGCCTGTGATTGAAGGCATGGGGAGAGGCACAGGACCTTGGTATCTAATCTCCATGCCCCACCTCCATTTCTCTCTCCAGGATGAATGCGGGGAGCTTCAGCTTCCATTCCTCACTACAAAGACTCCCCTTATATCACATCTCCTCTTCCCAGGACCACTAGCCTTCGTGGAGAAAGGAATCCCTCTTTGTTACAAACTGAACCATGTCCCCCAAATTCATAGGTGGAAGTCCTAACCCCCAGTAGTACCTCAGAATGTGACTACATTTAGAGATAGAGCCTTTGAAGAAGTGATTAAGTTAAAATGAGGTCATGGGGGGGGGGCATAATCCAATATGAGTGGTGTCCTTAGAAGAAGACGAGGTTAGGACATAGACACACACACAGAGGGAAGACCATGGGAAGACACGGGGGGAAGGTGGCCATCTGCAAGCCGAGGAGAGACGCCTCAGAAGAAACCAACCCTATGGATACCTTGGACCTCTGGCCTTCAGAATAGTGAGAATGTAGATTTCTGTTATATAAGCCACTCAGTCATGGTTTTTTGTTATGCAGCTCTAGCAAACTAATACCCCCTCTATATGACCAAAGAAACTGATTGTGCTAAGCCACCAAGCCTGGGTCTCTTCATAGGTGAACTCTGAGGCAACCCAAATTAGGAATTACTGGGATTAGGAATTACAAAACTAAGAATTATATAAACACAATGGTTAATGATGAAAACCATTATCGTCATTACACAGATTCAGTAATGAATCATCCATTTGGGAGCCTAAGATTTGCATTTTCCGTAACCAGCAGAGACCTACCTGGTTGTACACCTACCTGGCTGTGTTATGAACCAATGGAGACTCACAGAAAATTGGATAATAGTAAGGAGAAAGTGTTTAGAAGCACAGGCAACTAGCCATCTAAAATGATCTGATTAGAGATATCATCTTTTCTGCTATAACTAGGTCCTTCCTGGTGTGTGTGTGTGTGTGTGTGTGTGTGTTTCCATGTGTCTTGGTGGCAATTTTACCTTTGTTTTTAGCAGCCCCAAAAGAAGGATAAAAACCCACATGCTCTGATGTAAGGGAGTGGGTTTTGAATAGTGATTTCTAATTAGGCTGAGTAGCATCCCCCAAAGGCTTTCCCAGTGGACACTGCGTGCCCACTCCCACCTACCCACCCACCCACCCCAGCCTGGTCCCAGCCTCTGACCAGCCCACAGAGCACTTCCATTCTTTCTGCAACCTCCCTGCTTCTCAGCCCAAGCAGCTTAAAGGCAGTCTCTGAGAAAAGAGGAGGAGGTTGTGTTCCTCCAGGTCCCCCCAATAATCTCTGTTATTTCAGCCCTCCCCGCCAAGTATTTCTCTCACTTCTATTCCATTGTGACCCCAGTCAGAGGGGCAATGGTGGCCCCCACCAATCTCAATCTTCCTTGTACATCCCAAGTCCAGCGGGCGGGCAGCTAGGGGCACTGCCCCTCTGCACTTTGGAAAAGCAATGGAATCACTCCTTTGGACTGAACGACAGCTGAATGGCCAGGGCCCAGTTTGAATATCAGCCTCCTGCACTGAGACCCGGTCAGGGTCAACACCGAGGACTGAGGCCCCGTTACCTCCCATCCTCTGAGCCTCTTCCTGGCTGCACTCTGAATATCCAGGAGGCTCCAACGGGGTCTTGGTTTGCCCAGCCATGTGCTGAGGGGGTGACCCGGGATAGCAACTGAGCAAGTGGGACCCTGCCTATGGCTTCTTGTATAATTTCCCTGTTGTAATGGAGGCTGTTTTAGGCAAAACTAATTAATCTCTCCTTGAAGGGACAGGTGGTTGGCACTGCTTTTCACTTTCAGCAAACCCACACAAGGCACAAGAAGCCCCATGCACAGAAGGAAGGAATTAGCCAAATGCAACAGTTGGGACCTACTTCCTTCACAGCCAGACAGGAATTAGGACAAGACACTCAGGCTTTTTGAAAAATCTTTTATGACTTCCAGAAAACATGCCTCAAATCAAATCTATGGCTTTCACTTACTAGTACAAGTGACAGAAAACCCAAAATAAACTCATTAAGACAAAAAAAGAAAAAGAAAAAAGTGATGGCCATAGAACTGAAGAGTCTGAGCAAGCATCAGACATGGGCTGATCCAGGGTTCAAATGATGGCACCCTATTCCCCACCCCCATTGCCAACGTTTAATAAAAACTGTCCATCCAGACCCTGTGGGGCATCTGTCTCTCTGATGTCACCCACTCTCACCTCTGGAGTTTCTACTTCCACTCTAATAAATCTACTGTGCTTTGCTAAGTCTTTCCTCCTCTCTCTGGAATTCTTTTTTGTGCGGTGACAAACACCTGGACCCCAGTGTCGGTATTGAGTGAAGGCCTCCCCGGGTGCCACCCAGCATCACAGGCACTGCAGTTATATGGCAATAAATCTGTGTTTGTTGGTTTAATGAGTTTAGTCTGGGTTTTCTGTCACTCGAAATGGAAGGGTCGTAATGGATGTAGCTATTACTATTAGCACGCTGGTCTGCTTTCAGGTGAACTTTCACAGACTCCCTGAGAACTGAGCTCCTGCAGAGAGCGAACAGCCCATCTACTCCTGGCATCCACACATCACCAGTCTGGACGCATCAGCAAGTTCAAACCCATCTTGAGAAATCATCATTTATTTTCAAAGTGAATGGCCTCCACCCCCTGTCGCCAACTCCTTCCCCTTAATCACAGCAAAGACTGCTTCGGCTTCCCTTTGGGCGCTGAATCAGGAAACCTCCTATCTTATCTGAACCAGATACCGCCCCTCCGGGCAGCCATGGGGCATTGCCCGGCAAACATCTGCAGAGAACACCCAGCGCTGACGCCCAGCATCCATCTTCATGATGAGCTGACTGGGGTCGCCGCAGGGAGCCAGAGAAATCAATATGGGAGCGGAGATAAGCTTCCAGGTGAGTGGTGGGGACAAATGACCGCTCGCATGGCTGTTTCGAATGTCCACAATCTTGCCAAGTGGAGAAGCGGGAGTCCTGGACTCAGCAGTTCTGACTGCAGCTAAGACAGGAGCTCTTCTCCCGATGCCAGAGCTTCTGATTGCTCCTCGCGGCTCAGCATCCGGCACAGCTGTCATTGTGTTAAGGAGAGTAGGAAGCTTTTTACTGGCTCTGCTCTCGCTCGGATACATTCGCTCCTTTCAGCCGATCACCTGCCTCCCCACCCCCTCCAAGATATTCTTCTTCTGGTGAATGCCTTTAGGCCGGGCCGGCTGCAAATCCCATACACCAACATGTTGGTGTCCCCTCTCCTCTGGTCAGTCTCCAAATCAGGGGTGGGGAACGTCTGGCCCACGGGCCATATAAAGCCTGCAAAATCATTTGGCCTGGCCCTGCCGAGGCATTAGGGGTGAGTTCATTAAATATTTGACCAAATATTAGCAAAAAGCGAATTTTTAAGGTGATAATTTTGTACGGCCCTGCAATGATGCTATAAATATCCACTTGGCCCTGGGCAGAAAAAAGGTCCCCCATGCCTGCAGCCGCTGGGCTGCACATTAAATTCCCTGTGAGTTCTGCTTTGTTTTTAGTACATTTGCCTGGGCCCCAGTCATCGCTGGCAGGATAGTGTAAACTTTCCCCGATGTATCTAAATGTCTAAATGTCTGAGACAACACACAGCCTCGCTGTACGGGAGCTCTCCTGACATTTCCTACACTGCTCTTTGTTGTGAAGTGCTGATCATGATCTGCTGCAAGCACATGCAGATTGGGAAACACTAGTCTGAGATCTTAATTTGTGGAGTTCTCTCTGGATCTCTTCCTCTTCCAGTTTCAGGCCCCTGTCTAATGGCCTCCTTGTGGAAATACTCTAACAGGCCCCTGTTCAGGGTGGGTGACGATGGGCAGGGGGAGAGCAGATGCCCCCGTGTTCTTGGAAAAGATCAGCCTCTTCACACAGGATCGCATCTCAGGCCAGACTCTCAGGTTCATACGGTGTTTAAAACTGACTGAGTATCATCCATTTTAAAGTCTTGTGCCAATTGCAATTTTCTAGAAAACCTATTCCTTGACACAGGTCCTTACACTCTTTAAAAACTGTTTGTCCATAGTGCCGCGGATCTTTAAATAAAACAAAGCTGCTTTTCTTATTGTTTTTACTTTAAATGTGGTGAAATACACATAAAATTAGCCTCTTACTACTTTCTAAGTGTATAGTTCAGTGGCATTCAGCACCGTCACATTGCTGTGCAAACATCACCTTCATCCATCTCCAGACCTCTTTTCATTTTGCACAAACTGAAACTCTGTCCTCTTAAATACTAACTCCCATTCCTTTGCCCCACCCACCCCCAGCCCTGACAACCACCACCCTGCTTTTTGTCTCTATGAATTAATTGGACTCCTCTAGGAACCTCCTATAAGGTAAATCAGGCAGTACTTACCCTTCTGTGACTGGTTTCTTTCACTTAGCATAATGTCTTCAAGGTTTATCCACATTGTAGCATGTGTCAGAATTTCCTTTTTCTGGCTGAATGGTATCCCACTGTATATATAAAATCTTCTTGATCCATGCATCTGTTGACACATACTTGGGTTGCTTCCAGCTTTTGGTTACTGAGAATAAGGTTGCTATGAACATGGATGTTCAAACAGCTCTTGGATAGCAGCTTTCAATTCCTTTGGGTATATGTACAAAAGTGGGATTGCTGGATCATATGGCAATTCTACTTTTTAAAAAATATATATTTTATTGATTTTTTTTACAGAGAGGAAGGGAGAGGGATAGAGAGTTAGAAACATCGATGAGAGAGAAACATCGATCAGCTGCCTCCTGCACACTCCCCACTGAGGATGTGCCCAAAACCAAGGTACATGCCCTTGACTGGAATCGAACCTGGGATCCTTCAGTCCGCAGGCCGACGCTCTATCCCCTGAGCCAAACCGGTTAGCGCTGGCAATTCTACTTTTAACTTTTTGAGGAACCAACGTACTATTTTCCATAATGGCTAAAACTGCATTTCAGGAGGAATTTCCCAACATTTTTTAAAAATATTTTTTTATTGATTTTAGAGAGGAAGGGAGAGGGAGAGAGAGACAGACATTGGGTCAGAATATATTCCACACCCTGCTAGACAGTGTCTCGAGCTCTTCAGCTGTCCCTTGCGCTGGGACGGTGACGCTAGCTGACTTCTCTGTAAACCATTGGGATGTTTGTGAAGGCAGCTAGCTGGTGAAATTGGGGCACAACATAAAACCAGTGACACTCACGGGCATCAGTCCATCACTTCACTCTTTTTTGCTGTAACATGACTTTCTTAATAGAAGGTGATGCTGTGAGGGAGGCCGTGTGCTCTAAAGGCCATTCAGCCCGTGCTGGGTGAGGCAAGGCAGGAGCGGGGAGCAAACACACTGCAAACCAGTGTCCTTCTGGGGAGGCCACACAATGGAAGTAGCCCCGTATGTAATCAGATGGCCACTAAGGCTTTGTCACCCGCAGCCCGGCAGACAGCACCAGCTCATGTTTGCATGAGTTTCCCTTAACCCAGCCGTGGGCAAACTACGGCTCATGGGCCGGATCCGGCCCGTTTGAAATGAATAAAACTAAAAAAAAAAAAAGACCGTACTCTTTTATGTAATGATGTTTACTTTCAATTTATATTAGTTCACACAAACACTCCATCCATGCTTTTGTTCCGGCCCTCCGGTCCAGTTTAAGAACCCATTGTGGCCCTCGAGTCAAAAAGTTTGCCCACCCCTGCCTTAACCCCAAGTTCCCTGGGTGATGCAGAGCAGCCCTGGTGGATGCTGCACGTGCAGGGAGCTTGTGTCACACAGAGGACGCGAACTTCGGAGACTCCAGGTTTAATAATGGGCTCAACCTCCGCCCGAGAAGGAAACATTCTCATTATTATCCTGGACAGCAATCAAATGGGCCCTCTGCCCTGGAGCTCGGCCCTCTCTCTTCTAGATCAGGTGTTTGCTATACAGATATTCTAGAAAAGATTGCCCAGGACAAAAATCGTCATGCCTCTCTGCTCAGAAGACCTGAGAAATGTGAGAGGCCCGTGGAGAATTGTCTCCCAACCCTGGGACAGTAATAATAGTGGCATCTAATTCTTCCTAAACCTACTGGTGCCAGACACTGTTCTCAGTGCTTTATAGGCAATAGCTCATTCATCCTTAGTAGATTCTATTATTCCTGTTTCACAGGTGAGAGAAAAATGAAGGGTCCGAGGAATGGGCACACAAATGGCCGATCTGAGAGCCCCAGAGCCTGGGCTCTGCATCGCACCGTACTTCGAGGGGGCCAGCCAGCCACCTCGTGCAGTCAGATTCCATGTTGTTGATTTCCAGGACAGCCCGATCCACAGCCTCTATCCAGGCCTTCCTGGACCCCCAATCTAAGACCCACCAAAACCATTCTGCTCCCAAATATATCACTTCCCCTTCATTAAGATGGTATTGCTCTGGCCGGGTGGCTCAGTTGGTTGGAGTGTTGTTCCATGTACCAAAAGGTTGCCAGTTTGATTCAAAGTCAGGGCATATACCTAGGTTGTGGGTTCGATCCCTGTTCAGGGTGTGTACGAAAGGGAACTGATCGATGTTTCTTTCTCTCACCCCCTACTCTCTTCCTCTCTCTAAAAATCAAGAAACATATCCCAGGGAGAGGATTAAAAGAAAAGGAAGATGATCCGGGCAGGCCCAATACAATCACAAGGGTCCTTAAATGTGAGAGAAGGAGAGGCAAGTTGAGTGTCAGGGTTCCTGAATATGCCTTGTTCTTGCTACCATGTTCATTTTTGCCTTTCATTATGAGCTGACGTGGAGCAGCCTGTGGGTGAATCTTGGGAAATCAGACCAAGGCTCAGAGCTCACTTTTCCCCAAAAGCCTCCCACCCCCCAACTCAGATAGCTCCTTCCCTCTGCCTGCACCCTCCCCACTCCCACAGAGCCATGCAGCGGCCTTCCTAATGCCCTGGACATTCGGTCTATTGGTCAGAGAACTGCTTACTCCAGCCCAGCATTCTCCACAACACAGGCCAGCCTGGGGCAGACTGGCCTCTAGTGCAGCCACCAGGAAACCCAGAGGCGGTCGCGGTCACCAAGGGACAACGAGGCGGGACTGGCCGTGCTCCCTGCAGCACCGGAGTTGCTCCCCCAGCGTGGCTTCCGGGACACACAGCTCAACCAAGTGCTGAGTAGTTCAAGAGGCCAGAGCTCTTTCCCTCCTCCTCTTATGCAAGGCTCCCACAGCCCCTCGAGATGTCAGGTTCATATCCGGGATGGGCAGGAGTTCCGGAAAGAAGGCACCTGCCCACGATCACATGGCAAGTAGGTGATGGAGCTGGGATTTGAACCCTCACCGTGTGGTGGTGTCTGACTTCCTGCCACGGTCCGCCCTGATGATGCAGGACATGTCCCTCTCCGCACAGTGGGTTCCCACGTCAGTCTGTGGCTCTCTCAAAGGTCCCCCTCTCTCCTGGGACTGAGAGCACCCCAGCACAAGTGCCAATCCCCCCCCCCCCCCACCCCTCCCCAGCCTCCTAGCAGAGACATTTACCAGCTGGGTCTTAATTAGCAGGCACTTAACATCAAGAAGTCATTAATGCACCTGAAGTGGTTTGGCAGCAAATAGATCCTAACCCCCTGGCAGGAGCAGCCTCCTTGCCTGCCCTCTCACCGACTTTCTGGACTTTCTCATCCTTGCCCTCTGCATCCCTGAGACTCCCAGAAGGCATAGCAGGTCTGTCTCCACCCTCTGGCTTTCATCTTCTCTGCCCGAGGCAGTGCTGCACTGGCCTGGGCTAAGCCTAAGGCTGATAAATAAGGAAACTGACCCCCAGCTGGAGGCTGAGCCATGACCCCAGCCCCAGGCTGAAACTCGTGCTGCCTCCCCAGTCTGTGCACATCAGGACTATGATGGCTGGTTAGATGGCAAAGAAGCGGCTCAGAGCCAGACATGAGCTTTCAAGAGCTCACGCCTCTCCCCTGTAGGGTGCCCCAGCCCAGCCCGGGATAGCCTTGCCTCCCTCCCAACTCGTCCATCCTCACTCTCTCTCCGAGGACTGCCAGGGCGCTGTGCTCAGCAGCACGTGGTCCCCATCAGACCCCAGGGACTGGGGCAAGCAGAGCACAAACCCCCTGAGCATTCAAGGGCAAAGCTAAAGGAGTATTCTCCGAAGTTTCTGACTGCCTCGGCCTCTCAGGTCTTCACCGCCTGGGCCAATCCAGTGATTGGGTATCACATTGAAAATATTGTGAAACACTGCCTACTGCTTTTTTTTTTAAGGTAAAATTTACGTAATATAAAAGTAACTATTTTAAATGTACGGTTTCATGACATTTAGTACATTTACAAAGTTGTGCAAGCTTCACCTCCATTAGTTCCAGAACACTTCCATGACCCCAAAAAAGACCCCATACCCATAAGTGGTCATCCCCTATTCTCCCCTCTCCCTGCCTTTAGCAACTACTAATCTACTTTCTGTCTAAGGATTCACCTATTCTGGATAGTGTATGTAAATGGATTCAGACAATATGTGCAGTCTTGTGTCTGGCTTCTTTGACATAAGTAATGTTTTGGAGGTTCACCCACATTGTAGCATCAAACAACTGTATTCTCCCTCGTTTATAGCAGCACTGTGTACAGTAGCCCAAAGATGGGCGACCAACCCAAATGTTCACCCATGGATGAACAGATCAATGAAATGCGGTATATCCATACAATGGACTATTACTCGGCCCTAAAAATGAATGCAATTTCACAGAGGCAGAAAGTAGAATGTGGTTGCCAGGGGCTGGGGGGAGGAGGGATGGGGAGTTTGTGTCACGGGGTACAGGAAAGAAGAGAAAGTTCTGGAGATGGATGGTGGTGATGGTTGCACAACAGTGTGAGTGTACGTAACACCATTGAACTGTAACTTAAACATGGTACATTTTGATTTGTATATTTTACCACAATAACAATAGGAATGGTGCACTGACAAATGCGAAGACATGAGTGAAGCTGCAAACCTTTTTCCTGCTCTTTTTTCCCCTGCTTCTGTCCCACGTGTTGTTGTTATAGATGGTAAGCCTTTAAAACAGCTTCAGGAAAAATCTGTAGGGGAATTTGGTTTTTATTTGATTGATAAAAACCTAATATTCGAAGTGTCCAGTCGTCTGGTCAGCCATTCAACCAATCAAAGTGTCATATGCTAATGATATGCTAAGGCTGCTCAACTGCTCGCTATGTCATGCACTGACCACCAGGGGGCAGACTCTCTGACTAATAGGTTATCTTACTGCTGGGATCCAGCTGATCGGGACTGAGTGAGACCGGCCAGACATGCCCTGGAGCCCTCCTGTGGTTCTTCCCTGGCTGGCCAACCTCCCATGTCTCTCCCTGGCCCTGATCGTACACCAGTGGGGTCCCTGCAATCTGGGCTGAGGGGACCCTCCACCCCCGAGGGCACGAATTTTGTGCACTGGGGCCTCTAGTTTACTTAATAAGCTGCATCCAAAGCAATATTGACACTTGAGTTCTTCAGATTCAAGTTAACAAACATCGAAAGAGCTTCCGCTCTGAACGGGTTCTGGCCTTGAACTCCACATCGGTTGCCCTATTTATATTCACAAACATGTGAGGCAGGCGTCGTCATCGTTATTCTCACTTACATTTGAGGAAGCTGAGTGAATACAATTTCCAGAACTGCAGTTTTGCAAGATGAAAAAAGTTCTGGAGATGAATGGTGATGATGGTTGCACAATGTATTTAATGCCACTGAACTGCACACTTAAAAATGGTGAAGATGGTAAAGTTTATGTGTATTTATTTTGCTGCAACTGGAACAGAAAAGGGTGGGAGGAATCTCATCAGTCAGTTTCACGAGGTTCCCCAGCTATCGAGTGGCAGGAATGGGCACTGAATCCCTAAGGATGGGAGACAGTCACGGCGGCCAGAGCCAGGGCCGAGCGATGGGAGAATACTGGCACGGGTCCAGGTGCCGGGCTGGGGGGCAGGCTCTGCCAACTGGCCCTCAGCATCGTCCTGGGCAAGCCCTTTTCACTGCTGGTTCTTGCGGGCTCATTCTGAGTGTGTGTCTATGCCAGTGATGGCGAACCTCTGACGCACGAACTCATTTTTTTTTTGGTTGATTTTTCTTTGTTAAATGGCATTTAAATATATAAAATAAATATCAAAAATATGTCTTTGTTTTACTATGGTTGCAAATATCAAAAAATTTCTATATGTGACACGGCACCAGAGTTAAGTTAGGGTTTTTCAAAATGCTGACACGCCGAGCTCAAAAGGTTCTGGACTCCTTGCCCACAGAACCCCCTCCCAGATGCCCAGAACAGCCACACAGAGGGAAGAGGTAGCTCCCCAGCCCTGGCCGGGCATCAGACCTGGAGCCCCGGCTACTAATTCAAGTGGAAGCACCAGGTGCCAAGAGGTGCCAAGAGCTGCCCGAGGCGCTCCCCGCCTGCAGAGACAATAATGGTTTCTGACTCTGAACTCCCTGGCAGGTGAGCTAGGTCAGTGCGGGCACTGAGCGTTTGTTTAAACCTCTGCCCAAGAATCTCTCCATTGCAGCCGGAAGGTAATGAGTTGTGAGCCACACCAGAGTCGGGCGCGCTGTGAGTCGGACACAATCTGCTCTTTGAAGAGAAATTCACGCATATGAATCACTAGAAAGAAAAAAAAGAATAGCAAACCGCCATCGTTCACTGGGCAAATGTTTACCGAGCGCGGCTATGCACGAGACACAGTTCTGGGCCCGGGGGATAGACCCGAGGTAAATAAGAGACGAGTCCCTGGCCACCGGGAGTTTGCTGCTTCAGAAAGGGCAATGCGGCTGGGAGGGGTGTCTCTTGCAGGAGGTGACATTTGAGCAAAAGCCTGCATGACAGGTGGAACGTCCATGCAAACAGCTGCAGAAAGAGCATTGGGAGCAGAGGGACAAAGGAGGCCACACACCCGGGGATAGGGATGCGCCGGCATCAGCGTCTTCCCTTGCCAGCAGAGCAGGTGTCTCCAAAGCTTGCCAGAGGCCCTGCGCTGAGCGTGGGGGACTGGACAGGCATAGAAGAGAATCATTGGTCATCACCAGGGCTCCTGAGGAAACCATGGTTAGGGCACTTCCTGAGCACAGAGGAAGGGGAGAAGGGATGGGGAGTTTGTGTTCCCTGCAGAGGCGAGAGGACAGAGGAAGGCCGTGTGTGGCCCAGAGCAGCGGCATCAGAGAGACCATGACCCTGCTGGACTGTAAGAGCCTGGGGCATAGGGAGGTGTCGTGTTCACTCCGTATCCCTGCACTGCACAGAGTGAGTGACTCCAGGACCTTCCCTGAGCTGCCTGAGGGACCCTGTGGGACACAGATTAGAGACCAGAGCCTCAGTGAGGTTGTGCAACCAGCCCAAAGATTTCACAGTGGGCCTCCGGCTTGTCGCACTTTTTTTGTGTTTATCCAACACTGGCTCCTGATCAATAAGGATTAGGAATGAGCTGCCCCTCACCTCCCAGAGCCACGCCCGCTCACTTCCTCCAGCCTTGCCAGCTGTGCTTTAGTGTACTGAGCCCCTTCCTACCTGGACCTCTTAGCGATGTTCCCTCTGCCTGGGGAGCTCTTTCCCCTGTTTTCCTTGTAGCTGACTCTCTCCTGTCGTCCGGGTCTCAGCTCAAATGCCTTCTCTTCAGGAGAGACCTCCCCAATCACCCAACCAGTAGCCCCCATCCCATGCAAAAGTCACTCTTTAGGCCAAAACTTAACTCTGCTCTCCACACAGTACTTGTTCCTCCCCACAACTACCCTGCTTTGTGTGGCTCTCAGTTACATTCTGTTTCTCTGGAAAGTGTGAGCTCCATGGAGTGAGGGCTTGTCTGTGGCATCGCCTCTGTGCAAATCCTAGAACAGAATCTGCCACAGCAGTAAGCACTCAGGAAAGATCCTACGGATGGAAGGTTAAGATGAGGGGCAGGGACAGGAAGAGGAAGAAGAAGGGGGGAAAGGAGAGAGGGAAGGAGAGAAAGAGAAAGAGAGAGAGAGAGAGAGAGAGAGAGAGAGAGAGACCTGAGATGCAGCCCCTGTTCTCAAGGGCCTTATACATAGTAGACTCTGAAGGGAACAGATGTGCAAACTATCACAGTGAGGCACAGTATGTGCTAAAATGCACAGTAGGAAGGGCAGAAGGCTGGTGTCTGAGGCAAGTCGCTGAGGACTTCAGAGAGCTGGTTTTGAAGGATGAATAGGAGTTCTCCAGGGAGACAAATTGAGGTGTCCTTTCTAGAGAGAGGCAACTACACTTGTAAAAGTCAGGGGTTGTGAAACAACATGGGATTGGTGTGGAGCAAGCAATTGGGAGGACGGACAGAGAGGAATTGTCAGAGCAGCAGGGCCACATCTGAAGACTTGAATGCTGGGCCCAGGGGCTTGACGGTGATGCTGTAGTGACCTGAGAGCAGTTGGAGTGTTTGGCACAGACAAGCAGCGTGGGGTTGGATGGGAGTGGGAAAGGCTGCTTGGGGGGGGGGGGGGGTGGGCAGTGTGAAGGGTGGTCTAGCAGAGGACCCTGGCCTAATGGGCAGGCTGCTTATACAATGGTCCAGGCAGGAATGACGTGGTTGACAGTGAGGGTGGACAGAACAGGGCAGACCTCAGAGTGGGGGCCAAAGGACAGGGTTTGGTGATCAAATATGGAGAGGGAGAAGGAACATCTAGGAAAACTCCTGTGTTTCTGGCTTAGGGACCAGCTGGGGCCACCTCTGAGCTGAGCGTGTGGGAGCAGGACTGGTCTCAGGTGTAAGGGACAAGCTCATGTGCACATGTTGATTTGGAGGGTCTGTGGCACATGGAGGAGTGGATACTGAGGGACACCGAGGACAAGAGTTTCAGTGCTGCTCAAGCTCCCAAACAGGGTGGCTGAAATAAGAAGAGTTGGCCTGGCTGGTGTAGCTCAGTGGTTTACCATCTACCCATGAACCAGGAGTTCCCAGTTTGATTCCAGGTCAGGGCACATGCCTGGATTGAAAGCTCAATCCCCAATGGGGCGTGTGCGAGAGGCAGCTAATCAATGATTCTTTCTCATCATTGGTGTTTATCTCTCTCTCTCTCCCTTCCCCTTCCTCTCTGAAATCAATAAAAATATATTTTTTAGAAAACTTAAAAAAAAAAAATCTGGCCTGAAAACCCATAGGACATACTGGGATGACAATTAGCCCCTCTGTCCCTGTCTAGCAGGAAGGCCATGGCGTACCTGCTCTGTCCCCCTCTTCTTTGGTCAAAGGATTCATAACCCTTTATTGGGAGGGTCTTACCCAGGGCAGGTCCTGCCTCTGCCTCTGGAAAGACTCCTGCTAGTGACCCTCATCCTCCTATTGTTCATTTAGACCCACGTCATCTTCCCTTTGAAGACGGAGGAGTCTTCCTGACTCAATGCTCGGGAGTCCTGGAGAGAGTCTGAGGCCCATCTGTCCCTCTCCTCCCCTCTAGCAGGCACGGGAGCCTGGGTGCTGATGAGGGATGTGTCTCATGGTCCAGGCTCGCCACAGTGGGCCATGTTTCCAGGTTCCTCCCATCTTCAAGTTCTGCATCTTAGGGGTGTGTGAGCTTCTGACCAGCCCTGCCCAAGACCTCAATTCCATAAGAAACACGAGCTGCCAGAACACCAGCTTCCCTTCCCCTCTCCACTCTATCCCCATAGCCTGCATCCACTGTGCCTGCCACTCACCTCCAGCCCTCCTCCCCGTGTCTCTTCAATCCTGTTACTTTCAGGACTCTTCTCCAGTCACTGCCTCCAGGAAGCGTTCCGTGATGCTCCAATGTTGGATCTCTAATCATACTCTGACCTTGTGATTCCGCGGGGGATTTGGGGGATTATCTCATCGCCCCGCCCCCAGAGCCCTGGGACTGTGACTGGCTCATCAGGTGAGCTCTGGACCACCACAGACCCCAGCCCAGGGCAGGTGCAGCACAGCCTTATAAAGGATCAGCTGCCAACTGACCAGACCAGAGAGGACAGAGGGATCCATGAGCCCTGCCAGCTCCCTCCTATGTTTAACAGGTCTTATAAATCATAGCGATTTTATAAATCATGTAAATTACGTTTTTATGGAGCATGAAAATCACCTGTAAGACACCACCTGTGGAGGTAGGCAGCTCTCAGAGAGACCTCCGTTCTTCTAAAACAGACAAGCAGTCATGTGGGCTGAGTGCCCCTCTCTCTGCCCAGGAAGCAGCACACTCCTCTCCAGAAGGAGAAAATGAGCGACATTCACGGAGTAAAGGGTTGGGCTTCAGAGGGGCAAGGAGGGTTGAAAATCTAGGTCTGCCCCTCACTGGCTGCGATTTGGGGCAAGACACAAAAAATCCCTGAACCTCAGCTTCGTCTTCCAGGAAATAGAGATAAAATCACCTACTCCCTAGATCTGATGGAAACATTGAAAGAAAGCATTATCTCCTGGAGTCCCAGCTCCCTAGGGAAGCCCCCTGGGAATTTGGGCTTGTCTCAGCAGGACTGCTGAATCACTGAGTGACTTATGAAAGCTCTTACCTGGGGAGGTAGGGAGAGAAAGGAAAGGGAAGGAAAGAACCTGGACTTTGTGGCAGACTGTCCTGGCTGCATGACCCGAGGCAGCTTTCCTGATCTTCCCAAGGCACCGTGTCCACCTCTGTGGAAGGTGGAGAGTCAGTAAAGGGTAAATGTGACCTGCACAGTGTAGAGAAGTGTCCAACACCAATGTGCTCACAGAAGAAACCAGAAATGTTTAGTTCTCTTCTTCCCATCATTGGACTCCATTTCTATCAGTAAACTGAAAAGATTGGATGAGCTAGTCAAGAAAATGTGGTTATCACTAACCTCTCAGCCATGTGAGCTGGAATGAGGTATCAAACGTAAGGTGGCTCTTATTTATTTATTTATTTATTTATTTATTTATTTATTTATTTTTTAGGGGAGGAGGGAATCAGATCCAAGAATGGTTTTTAGCTGGAAAGTGCCTTATGTACATACTAGAGGCCCAGTGCACAAATTTGTGCATGGGTGGGATCCCTCAGCCTGGCCGGTGATTGGGCCAATTGGGGCCCATCTCGCCCAATCCCGATCGAGCTGATTGGGGCTGGGAGGTTGGCCAGCCGGTTGTGGGAGGTTGGCTGTGGGAGCACACTGACCACCAGGGGGCAGCTCCTGTGTTAAGCATCTGCCCCCTGGTGGTCAGTGTGTGTCATAGCAACCGGTCAATCAGTCATTTGGTTGTAACAGTCACTTAGGCTTTTATATATATAGATAAGGATGCTACAGACTGTGTCCTCACAAAACATACTTAAAAATATTTTGAGAGAGAGATTCAAGTGAAGGGAAGCAGGAGGCCACTCCCACCTCCCACTGTCAGTAGTCAGCATGTCCAGGTCTCTCTCTCTCTACACAAGGAAATTCAGGGCCACACATGGACTGGCTTCCCCTCTTCTGGAGGCGAGGGCACCCACTCATATAGACCTGAATTTGACCTGGGCTCTATCTGCTGATGCTGTGCAGCTGTGAGCAGGTGGTCAGCCTCTGAGCCCCAGATGCCACATCTGTAAATTAGCTCTGGTTGTTCTGAAGGTGGCAGAGCACAGCGGGGGAGCCTGCAGGCCCGGATCTGAGTTCAGCTCACCACTTAGGACTGTGTGCCCTGAGCAAGTCACCTGAGCTCCCGGCTGTCCATGTCCCCTCACAGAACAGGGAGGACAAAAATAACTGCTTCAGCAAACTGCTGTGTGGACGAATGAGCAATGCTGTAAGCCCTTAGTACTGCCCGACATCTGGGCAAGGCTCCATAATTGCTAGTGACTCTGACTGTTATTTTTCTGGTTCTTTATCTAAAAAATCCTCACTGTGTAGGAAGGGCTGGGAGCCCACACCTTCCTGTCTCTCTCTGATTTAGGCCAGGGCTCAGCAAACCTTTCCCGTAAAGGGTCAGAAAGTAAGTATTTTTTTTTATATATATATATTTTATTGATTTTTTACAGAGAGGAAGGGAGAGAGATAGAGAGTTAGAAACATCGATGAGAGAGAAACATCCATCAGCTGCCTCCTGCACACCTCCCACCGGGGATGTGCCCACAACCCAGGTACATGCCCTTGACCGGAATCGAACCTGGGACCCTTCAGTCCGCAGGCCGACGCTCTATCCACTGAGCCAAACCGGCTTCCGCAGAAAGTAAGTATTTTAAGGGCTGAGAGCAATAACCCTGCTGTCACAACTACAGGCGCACCTCGTTTTATTGCGCTTTGCTTTGTCACGCTTCACAGACGTGCATTCTTTACAAATTGAAGGCAGGACCCTCCACCAGTAAAAAGATTAGGACTCAAAGTAATGAGTTGTCATCTTTTTGGAACTGAACCGGCAGCAGCTTGGAGGTATGCAGTCGTATTCAGTTCTACAGCACAAAAGCAGCCTGTGCAATATTTCAATCTGCGGCGTGGCTGTGTCACAGGACAACTTTATTCACAAAAACAGGCGGAAGCCAGGTTTGACCCAGGCCAAGTGTGTCAGTCCCTGGTCTAGGCCCCTGCACCCTGTCTCCAGCGGACCTTCTGCGTAGGTCCTTCTTACGCAGAATTAGAAATCGATTCTTTATAACATTGTGTTGTAAACACATTTGCATGTTAATCTCTTCTGATGGTTACTGAACATTCTATTCAGTGGATGTGTGTAGGTGTGTAATGGTTAAATATATACATAGGTACTACTAAGTATGGTGACTAAATAAATAACATTTGTAATAGTTACATGTAAGTTGTGTATTATTATTCAGCCACTTTTTTATTTTCTATCTGACAATATTAGCCTACTGTGTACCAGGCACCCTGCTAGGAACTGGGGGTCCAGCAGTGAGAGACGCACCAAGGTCCCTGCCCTCAGGGAGTGCACATTCCCCCCAAATTGCTGTTCCCAGCCCAGTCACGGCAGGCCCTTGTCCCCAGATTTCTGACTCTGTGCTTCCCGCCGGCCCTCAAGTGGAACGGGTCAGAGTGTGTGTCCCAACTTCTATTTCTGAAATGAGCATAAGGAACACTTTCGTCCACAGTCAGCAAACATCCTTCTTCTTTCTGGCAATTTCCTTTAGACAAAATCCTAGGAGTGGGATCGCGGCACCAAAGGGTGTGAGCCTCTTCATGACTCTTGATGCACATTATCAATTTGCTTTCCAAAGGGGCTGCCCTCAGCTTACACACTGCCACCAGCGATGCGTGGGCACCATGCGTATGCCTGTGTCGGTCCTGGGTGTGACAATTCTGTGTCTTAATTTGTGCTAATTTAATAGGTGTAAAATTGAATCTCATTTTAATTTGCATTTCTTTGATCATTATGAAGGTTGAATGCTTTCTCTAATAAATATGCACTTGGATTGCTTCACTCATTTGTTCATTCATTTAAAGCATTAATCCTGCACTGCACGCCAGACGCCAGATGCTAGATGAGTGCCGAGGAATCAGAGATACGGGAGACACAATCCCTGCGTTCAGGACTTATGTACCCAGGGAGGAAAGCAAAGCGATCTGACAGTCCCAACTCAGCAGAATGGGTCATGAGCTAGAGAGAGGCCCAGAGAACTTGTGGGTGCGGAGCGGGGAGCGGGGGAAGAGAGGGCCTGGGGAAGGGACACAGAGGAGGCACCTACCCAGCCTGGGTTGAAAGGGTGCCTTGGCTGCTCTGGATCGGCCTGTGACGGCAGCTGGACAAACAGAAGGGACCTTTCCTGCTTGGGTCTATCCCCTTGTTTCTTGCGCTGTCATGTCTCAGTGTGTGCATTGTTCTGTCTGCGTGCACTTGACGTGTGGTTGTCCTGCCTCTATAACATGTGCTGTGCCTCCCAGTGTGGTCTTGAGGGCGTGGCAGTATGTGTCTCTATGTGCCGTGTTCCAGGGTGTGGTAATGTGGGTCTGCAGAGCCGGGGAGATGAGGCCAGGGGAGCCCGGGTTCCTGCAGGTGGAAGGATGGGTCATTTGCATGGGCTTCTGCTTGCTCAGAGGGGCCCAGCTACACTGAGCCCTGTGGCCACTGGCCCTGCCCAGCCAACTTTGGCTCCAGTCTCTGCTTCTATCTGCAGGACATGGGAAGACATCCTGGTCTCTCTGGGTTTGCTCAGTCACCGCAGTCAGATGATGCATCTTCTCCAACTTTTCAGTCTTGGTCAACTGAACCCCTGCTGAGCCCACCCACCTCCCTCTTACTGTCTCCCTGGGACAGGGGAGTCCCTGAAAGGGGTAGGCTATAGAGCTCACCTCCGCCTGGAGCCACTGGGGAGTCTGAGCATCCACCACATCAGGGCAGGCCCCCTCCCAGAGTGCTGCCCACGCCTGGCCAGCAGGGGCCAGCAAGAGAAGTGGCATCAGCCCCGCCTGTGTCCTGCCACATCTGGGCTTGGGATTGTCCATGGAGGACTGACATCAGTCCCAGAGGTGGAGAAGGGGCAGGATTGATGTCGCTGCTTGTCAGAGGGCTGGGTGTCCAGCAGCCCTCTGCTTAAACGCCTCCGTGGAAGCCTGTTGATCGTCCTGTTTGCTACTTGACATAAATCACCAGGACAGGCAAGTGCTCCAGTCCTCCTCCTAACCCAGCAGCCTTGATGTAAACACTCCTAGCTGTTTCTTAAGTTTATTGAGCTGTAATTCACATGCCATACAGTACACCTATTTAAAAAGCACGCCTCAGTGTTTCTTAGTATATTCACGGAGTTATGCAACCATCACCACAATCTAATTGTAGAACACTTTTATCACCCTAACATGAAACCCCGAGCCCATTAGCTGGCACTCTTCATTCCTCCCTGTCCTCCTACCCCCGCCCTAGGCAACCCTAAGCTAATTCCTGCCTCTATCGATTTTCTTATTCTGGACTTTTTGTATAAATGGAATCATACAATACGTGCTCCTTTGTGACTGGCTTCTTTGACTCAGCATAATGTTTTCAAGGCTCATCCACATTGTAGCACGAGTCAGTACTTCAATTCTATTTATTGCAGAGAGTGTTATATTGCATAAACACCACATTTTATTCATAGGCTCATCAGCTGATGGACATTCGGATTGTTTTCACTTTTTGGCTGTTGTCAATGATGCTGCTATGAACATTCATATACAAGCTTCTGTGTGGTTGTATTCTCATTTTGCTTGGGTATATGCTGTTAAAGAGAAAACCACGGGTCTGAAACGGTGTCACTTGTGCACAAAGCCCGTGATTCCAAATCTAGATTTAATACCTGATCTAATTGCAGTTTCAACCTCTCCTGGGAACATAATCCTAATCAACCAGTCTGGAATTTTCTGGTCACCTGGGCCTCTCTGTCCCCCACAAAAGAAAGAAGAGGCAATCTGCATGATAAAGACCTTCCCGTTCTCTTCCCCCCAAAAGGTTCTTCCAGCCCCAAAATAGTCCTTTCTCGCCCCAAGAAACCTTCCATCTGTACAACCCCTGGGAGCGCCCTTCCCTTTGCTAGATGGGGTGCTGTCCAGTACTTGAATCACTTAATAGGGCCAATTAGATCTTCAAATGTACTCAGTTGAATTTTGATTTTTAACAATACCGGCGAGTGGAATTGCTGTGTAGCCTTCTGAGGAACCACCAAACTGTGTCCCAAAACAGGGGCACCATTTTCCATTCCCACCAGCAGTGAAGGAGGATTCCCGATTTCTCCACAAGGCTTGTTACTTTCCGTTTTTTTAAATAAGCATTGTAATGAGTATGAAGTGGTATCTAATTGTAGTTTTGATTTGCATTTCTCCAATGATGAATTGTTAGCAATTTTATGTGTATCATTTTCTATATATTTTCATATATTTAATTCATATTTATATAACTGGAGTGTTGTTTTGCAAATATATGCATATATATGAGTCCATTGATATCATATGTTATCATAAAAAACATTCAAACCTGTAAAGAATTTTTGTGAGTTTATTTGAGCCAAACTGTTGACAATTGCCGGGAAGCAATATCTCAACGGATTGGGATAGTGCTCTGGAGAATGGAGGGTTTTCTCTATTTTTATACATAATCAAAGGAGGGACATAGGTGGGTTACATGAAATCCATTGGTGATAGACTACAGAGGCAGGAGAAAGCAACGTGGGGAAAACCCTGGGTTTGGATAAAAAGTAAAAAGATAGACACACGCTTAGGTAGGTGCAGGAACAATTAACATGATAACAATGAAGGAATTTGTGGTGTCTGTCCTGGTGCCCAGACACATTAGGTTGTGCCCCAAGGGGTCCAGAAAATGGGAAGTTACAAGTTACCCAGACATTTCAAGGGTATGTTATTATAGATGCAAAAAGACAGATAGGCTCAGTTAAGGTAAAGCTTGACCTTGTCAGTGAAGATACCAGCCTAGGAGGTGACTAACCACCACAACTGCTTTTAGTTAAAGTTTAATTTCAGACCATCCTTTGTGGTTACTTTAGGTCTCTGAGTTTGCAAGACCACCATGTGGCCCTTCCCTGAGCTTGTGAGGTTAGTGTGTGGCCTCTTTCGCCCACACTTATTTGCAACTTACTTTTATCTTTAACATGTCTTAAAATCCTTCTACATCAGTGCACACATCTGTGTTAATCCAGAGTATGGATAGATCATAAGTTTTCAGGCAATCCTCCATGGGTAAGCATTTAACCTGCTTCGGATTTTCACTGTCACAAGCAATGCTTCAATGCAAACATCCTTCTATACGTATTTCTGCATACGGATCCTGCAGATCTCCTAAACTGTGCTAAGACCCTCCAGAGTGCTGTCCAATAAGGCTGCAACAATTTACACCCCCAATAATACTGTTTGAGAATGTAGACAGGCCATTCTAACCGCTAGATCTACACATGGTTGAATTAAGCTTCCCCCGGAGGTAATGCCTTCTTTTGCCTGGGAATTGTATCAGCAGAGAGTAGCGATGCTCTGAAAATCAAGTTCAAATGAAGGAGGGGCTCACCGGACCCTTTGTAAGATCTCTTCCCACTCCAAGGGCTCATGGGTCTCTGAATGCCTGAACTACATGCTGAAAGGTTTCCCCGCTCACATCTGCTGTCATTTCCACACAACCCTGCCTTAGCCGGGGTCCCAGATAGACCAGTCTCTTCACAGAATCAATTCAAGGAATCTGTAGTCTGATGGAAAAATATAACTGAAAGCAACTGTCATTTACACTCACCCTCTTGAGAGGCCTCTAAGGGGAGAGTGTGTGTGCGTTTGGGGGAGGTCGGGTATATTCTCCACCCATCTCGAAATATCTTCAAAATTCTTTCTCTTCCATCTGTTACTTTCAATATTTGCATATCTAGCAGCTGTTCCTCAAATACCTTTTCCTTTCCTCCATTCTCATTTCCCATCCCAAATTCTCTCCATCACTGTCCCTTCCCACCCTCTATCTCGGTTCCCTTCATTCTTTTCTTCTGGGAACCACTCTCCCCTTTCCAATGCAAATCCCCACCTTCCCCTGGAAGTCCCAGCTTCTCCTCCCTCGTCCAGTTCTGCATGATAAAGCCTAGGAACTAGCAGGCAAAGGCAGGGCTCTGCTTACAAGGCAGGGTTGCTGGGAAACCGAATGGGCAAAGGAGGGATCTCTAGCTTTAGAGGGGAGGAAGTGAGACATGCTCCCACTGAGTCATCTTTGCCCCATTCAGAGGCCTGGTTCTGCTGGGAGGTGGGGGAGGAAGGGCCTGGTTGAATTCAATCAAATGAATGATTTCTGGAAATAACCCGTCATTATGTGTCATTACTGTGTTTGACTGAAGGCAGCCCAATTATTTCTTAGGTGGCTTTGTCTGAATATATGTGCCATAAAATTTGAGAATCACTGAAGTCCTTGAATAGAGAGGAAAATGGGGATTCTGAGACAAAGAAAGATGTGCCCAGCATTGTACAGAAAGCTAGCTGCATAGGGCTGGCTCCAGAGCCCAGGTGCCCTGCGCAGGGCCCAGTGCAAAATGCAACATGAGACTGTTTGTTTGCAAATGATTAAGAATTCAATTTGGCCTGGTTGGTGTGGCTCAGGGGTTGAGTGTTGACCTATGAACCAGGAGGTCACGGTTCAATTCCCCTTCAGGGCACATGCCCAGGTTGCAGGCTCAATCCCCAGTAGGGGAAATACAGGAGGCAGCCAATCAGTGATCCTCTCTCATCACTGATGTTTCTATCTCTCTCCCAGTCTCTCTTCCTCTCGAAAATCAGTACAAATTAAAAAAATAAAATAAATAAAGAATTCAATTCAACTGCAACAGAGCATTAAACGGTACACTGCCCAGAGCGCATGTCCATGAAGCTGGCCCTACCCCTAACCCTCAGCCCTGGGCTCTCTCCTTCCACCAGCAGAGCTCAGCTTTGCAAAACCCAGGGAAGGAAAGAGGATGAACATGAGTGCTAGCTTGCCCCAACCTAGTCACAGTCTAAATCAGTGATTCTCAAATATTGTGGCACAGTGGACTACCTGGGGAGCTTGTCAAAGTCCCAATGCTGAGACTGACCCCAGAGAAATTAAACCTCGGAGTGCAACGTGAGCATCAGCATTTTCTCAAATGTCTCCCATGATTCCAGTGTGCAGCCAAGCTTGAGAACCAGTGATCCCCAGAGGAGCAAACTAGAAGGACGAGCATCATGAGTGTGGGGACCACAGAGCTCTGGCAGCTGGTCCCCAAGCATCTCCCTGGGGCAGAGGCTCAGCCCCAGCACCACCTACTTACTGTCTCTTCTCATTAATGGCGGCATTGCCTGCGCCCTGAGATGACTGGATACGTGAATAAATAGGTCTAGGCCAGTGGTCGGCAGACTGCGGCTCGGCAAACTGCGGCTCACGAGCCACATGCGGCTCTTTGGCCCCTTGAGTGTGGCTCTTCCACAAAATACCCACTTCTGCGCATGGGCCACGAAGTTTCAATCGCACTGTACGTGTGTGCCCACACATGGTATCTTGTGGAAGAGCCTAGACTCTAGGCCAGCCGTGGGCAAACTATGGCCCGCGGGCCGGATCCGGCCCATTTGAAATGAATAAAACTAAAAAAAAAAAAAAAGACCATACCCTTTTATGTAATGATGTTTACTTTGAATTTATATTAGTTCACACAAACACTCCATCCATGCTTTTGTTCCGGCCCTCCGGTCCAGTTTAAGAACCCATTGTGGCCCTCGAGTCAAAAAGTTTGCCCACCCCTGCTCTAGGCCCTTCTTACCTTATGCAGGTTTCCCTGATAAGTATGTATTCAGGGACATGTCTAAGAAACATAATATTATGTCTCTTCAGACCGTTGAGTCTATTGGGAAAATAAATATTGATGAGGCGCATCAGATGTGTCCCACTTGCTTGGCTGTCAAGAAAGGTTTCGCTTCCCATTCCCACCTCCGACCTCTCAACATTGAGGAAGAGGCGTCAGAGGGAGAGGGAGCCCTCCCACCACTGCTCCAGACACCCACGCTGGCTGGGGAGGGTGGCCTCGGCCCCTGCCTGGGCACCTGTGACCACTTCCAGCTGGTAGTCCCAGCTCCCAGCTGCCCAGCTGGGCAACCTTGGGAAGATGCCTCTACTCTCTGGATCTTGGTGTCCGCTTCTCTTGGGGATCCTAAGGCAGCCTGCTCCCTCCCCGGACAGCTCAGACTTTTAAATATTTCTGCTGCCCTAACCCGTTTTGCTCAGTGGGTAGCGTGTTGGTCCGGGGACTGAAGGGCCATGGGTTCGATTCAGGTCAAGGGCACGGATCTCTGTTGCAGGCTTGATCCCAGGCCCCAGTCAGGGCATGTGCAGGAGGCACTCAATGGATGTGTCTCTCGCATCAATAATTCTCTCTCTCTGTCTCCGCCCATCCCTTCCACTCTCTCTAAAAAAAAAAAAATCAATGGGGAAAATACCCTCTGGTGAGGATTAACAAAAAATAAATAGTAAAAATGTCTGCTTGACTGCGCTGGCTTTTGTCTGCTGGTTCTTCACCTCGTCATGGCCATCTGCAAGGCCCAGTGACATCTGCTTCCTCAGTCCAGAGAGGGCCCTGGGGAGTTTCACAGAGGCATCTGGGTCCTCCACCCTTTCTCCTCTGGTTGAGTCCCTCTCCCCACAGAGAGGACTCCCCTCGGCCCCACTTGCTGCCTTGAAGTTGGTAGAGCACAACTAAAAGCACCTTCTGTTGATGACCGACGGAGAGTTTCAAAGCTCACATTTAGAGACACCAGCTGGAAAGCTTCAGCCACCGACGCTTCCAAACATGATTACACAAACATAATTTGTATACACATCATCTTTGTGTGCGTGTGTGCCAATGGCATAATAAAGCCGGGAGAGGGCAGTTAAGTGATCAAGGGAGAATGCTTCAGACATCACCGCCCGTTCCCATCTCACCTCTTAAGCGAATCATTTGTTGTCAAGCCTAATGAGGAACAAGGAAGCGGGGCGCAGGGGGAGCAGTTTTGTGCAGTTTGTGGTTTGACAGCTAGCAAACTGTCCGCCCTGGTGGACAGCCCGTTCCAGGCGCCACGTTGACCATGGGACTGGATGTAGCCCCAC
This sequence comes from Myotis yumanensis, assembly GCF_028538775.1. Lineage (NCBI taxonomy): Eukaryota > Metazoa > Chordata > Mammalia > Chiroptera > Vespertilionidae > Myotis > Myotis yumanensis. The sequence goes on along the minus strand of NW_027223767.1, from coordinate 15,306,818 downwards.
CGACTCAGAAGCGCACAGTCCAGGTTGGCCGGGAAGACAAGCGGCATGTTGTTCCCTGTGTGGTGAGGCCATGGTGTGAGAAACCCCACCTAAGCTGACACAAGCTAAAGAAGGGACCCCTCCAGGAATGGAGGGGTCACTGCCTCATCCAGAGTCCCTCGACCTCATCAAAGAAAAGCTAGGAGAGATGAAATCATTGCATTTAAGTCTTTTCACTTTGTAAACAGTGAGACATGAGACAGAGGCCCTGTGACGTGCCTGGGGTGGGGCAGGGATCCATGCTGAAGGCCTGATTTAAGGGCAGGCTCTGGCTACAGCTGGGATGTGACCGTGGCCTGGGTGTGGACAGGAAGTGCTTCCCCAGAACCCCAGTATCCGTTACCTATTGCTGCATACAGACCACCCCTACACTTGGTGGCTTAAAGCAACACCCATGTTATTTCTCCTGATTCTGAGGGCAAGTGGGCTCAGCTGGGCACTTCTGCTCCGTGTGGTTTGGCTGAGGCCACTCGTGTGGCTGCATTCAGGACAGCTCACTCGGGGCTGGACTATCCGAGGTGGCTTCTCCACCTCCTCCATGTGGCCTCTGTGTTCATGGAGGCTGGCTTCAAAGAGGGCAAGAGCAGACATTGCCAGGCCTCACGAAAGCAAGTCTCAAACGAGGACAGCATCACTTCCAACACATTCCATTGGTGGAAGTCACATGGCCACACCCAGAGTCAGAGTGGGAGGGTCTCTACCAGAACCTGCAAACCTGGAGGCAGGGTGCCCAGGGGGGCACCAGTGCAGCAGCCGTCTACCTCAGCCCCTCCTGGAAAAGGCCCCACCCTGAGCTCAGCTGCATCCCTGGCACTGACCTGGTCACACACTGACCACTGATCACAGACTGAGCCTAGGACTTGGCCGATTAGCATGTCCTTGGGCTGCCACTGACATCTACTGTGCCCAGCACATCAGGAGTAGGGTGAGGGTGAATAATCAGAATCCAAGAGGAGGTGAAATTTACCCTGATCAAGGACTTTGCCAGGAGTGGCCAGAGAGGACGCAGGCCACCTCAGGAAGGAGTGCTGTCCTTGTCACTGGAGGTATGTAAGGAGCAGTGGAAAGGCCACTCAGCAGAGTTCTGTAAGTATGTGGGGTGGGGAGAGGATGGGGACCTGTAGAACCCTGCACAGATCCTGATAGGGCTGAGGAACCCATAGCTCTAAAATTCCTCCCCTGACCCTGAGCTCTGGGCCAGAAAACAATGGCCATGGAGCCCCAAAGCAGGGGTTCTAACAGCTGGGACACCAGGAAAAGAGCACTGGACCCGTTCTCATCCAGACTCCACCCCTGAATTGCTGTGACTCATTGGTCTTCCAGTCAATTCGTCACAGAACAATAATCAATTAACAGCAATCAATTCCCCAAGCCAGAGTAACAATTTTAAAATGCAAATCACTTGCTTAAAATCCTTCAATGGCTCCCACCTTCCCCACAGCAAATCGCAACCATATCAGCTCTTCCTGGGCTGATGTGGCACTGGCTCTACAGTCACTGCCCCTCAGCCCCTGATTCCAAGCACAGGAACAAAACTAGCGTTCCCCAAATCTCAAAACCTCCCTGTTAGATTCCAAGCACTAGATTCCAACTCCTAGGATGGTCTTTTTTGCTTTTGAGGCAGCATAGGGTGTGCTGGAAACTGGGAGAAGCCATAGCAGAGAGTCAGACCCCCTGAGGGAGTCAAAAGACGCTCATAATATAGTAAGTCCTAACCTTTAACAGGTGTTTCCTATGTATCAGACATTGTCCTAAGAACTTTACATGCAGTGTTTTATGCAATCCACCTAAAACCATATGAGTTAGTGATATGGAATTTCTGGACTGGAACCTGAATTCTTTGCCCGCTGGAATCGAAGAATGAATCCACGGACAGAAGGTGGTATAGCAAAGGTGGAGATTTATGGAAAAACAAATACGGACTCCCACATGGGGAGCAGGGAAGGGTCCCACTGAGTTCCCTATGGCTTATAAAGGCTGCAGATCCTGGTGCCTTGATACCCCCTTTGATTGGTCACTATTTCCTTAGACTGGTTACTATAGTAACTCCTGGGCTCAAAGGTCAAACATCACTTGGGACATGTGAGGTTCTACACCCCCCCCCCCCCTCCTTCCTTATTGTTTTCCTATTCCCTTTGGGCTTTCTTGTTCCCCTTCTGGCTGAAGGGCTTCCTTCTCTTTATTTTGTAAATATAGACCTTTTGCTGTTCCCAGCTCCCTCATTCTATGGAAATATACCTGTTGCAGCTTTCCAGCTCCCCCTATTCTATGGAAAAATACCTTCTACTGCTCTGAAGCCCTGCACTTCCTCCATGGTCTCCTTAATTTCTAAAATTCCTAAAATGTTGCAAACCTGTCCTATTTTACCCCTAAAATTCCTGTTTCAGTAGGAACTAAACAAAGACTCAAAGAGATGAAATAACTTATCACACACAAACAGAGCCACACACGTCCCATCTCACCTTTCTGTGTCCTTCACTCACATGCTTATATGACTGTGATGGACTACTCTTTATATCTTCTCTCTCCTCACACCTACTACACACCTATCTTCACCTTCCCACTTAACTGAGTCTCTACAATTTTCTTACCTCCATGGAGGAGATATTCATTCTTTTTTATTCACTCAAAAATAGTTGAACACCTATTGTGTTTTCTTGTGTGCAGGATCACTCCTGACTTGTCCCTGACTTGTAGCAACGAAAGAGCTTGGTGACTTCTCGGAAGCTGTGAAGATAGACAAATGCATGATAGATGGATGAATCGTTGGATAGATAAATGGCTGTGTGGGTGGAAGGAAGAATGGATAGATGGGTAGGTGAATGGATGGATGAGTAGTGGGATAGATAAATGGCTGACTGGGTGGGTGGGAGGATGGATTAATGGATGGATAGATGGATGGGTGATGACTGGATAAAAGAATAGATGAGTGCATGATGAATGGATGGATAAATGAATGTCTTTACGCAACTCTAGTTTCTACTTACACTGATTGGGAAACCAATCTTTAAAGCCCAGGAGCCCCCAAGTAAGCATTTCCCTACCCCTGGTAGCGCTTCCTCTGTTCCAAGAGTAAATGGCATCTTCCCTATCCATCGCCAAGTTCCACGGCGGCCATTTGTTTAACGTGTCCAGGGCAGCTCTGCGGTGGTGCAATTAGTCCTCGTTAGCAGCCACTGTAACCGGACTGTAATTTCCAGGCTGTTGGACGGTAATTGCACATGAACAGCTCGGCGAGGCTCTGCACCTGTAATGACAAGCGGAGCCTCTTCGCCTCTCCATGCTGCTCCGAATGCCAGCAAGCAGGTGAGCTCCTGATGCCATATTAGCACACAGCGATTTTCATTACCTAATGACTCCAGGGCTGTCCAAACGAGGAGAGCAATTAGGCCGATCAGGGGAAGACAAAGCATCCCTTGATGAGCATAATGATGACACAGGCAGGCGATCTCGCTTTGGCCTGAGGCAGAGTGTGAAATCACAGCCCAGGGCTTCACTGTGCTGCAAATCAGCCTGCTCTCTCAGATCAGCCCCTCGGCCCACCCTGGGCATCCATCACCGCCCCCAGGGAGCCTCAGCACCCACCGAGAAGAAACAATCAGTGTTGCCATATAATTAGAAGAAATTGCATATCCAATGCCCCCTTACTGAGATTAGCAGTTAAGGGGTAGACACTTTCCAAGAAAAATGTTAGTCATTGAAAAGGACTAAAAATACAGTACCTCCCTTATCCAAAGGGATACTTTCCAAGACCCCCAGTGGATGTCTGAAACTCTGGAGAGTACCGAACCCTATATCTCCCGGGTTTTTTCCTACACACCTAGGATAAAGTTCAATTTGTAAACTAGGCAGTTTCAGAGATAGAAGATTTGTTCCTATTGCAGATGTTAGCAACCTCATCATATGATTTTTTTCTTTCCTTCTTAAGTTGAGAACGTCCACCTTTCCACTGGAAGGAAGCGCTTTACGGCTTCTCCTTGGCCTATCTGAATTGCCAACATCACCACGCTTGTGTTCTGGGGCCATTACTCAGTCAAATAAGGGAAACTGGAACACAAGCTCCCCGATACCATGACAATCAACCTGATAATGGAGACAGATACTGACTACGGGTGGGCAGTGTATACAGCGCAGATATGCTGGACAAAGGAATGATTCATACCCCAGCCGGATGGAGAGACAGCGTGAGAATTCATCGCGCTACTCAGAGCTGCACGCAATTTAAAACTTATGAGTTGTTTGTTTCGGGAATTTTCCATTTAATATCTTTGGAACGCAGGTGACTGCAGCTAACTGAAACAGTGGGAAGTGAAACTGCGATAAAGGGGCTACGCTAACTGAGAAAGATTTGCTGGAAAGTCTCTGCTCCTTAGTGCGGCAGTTAAGATCTTCCTGATGGCCTATCAGCCTCCTGCTCCAGCCATCCAACCCCGCAGCTTCTCCTAGACACCACGCCCTGTCATGCCTGCAGGTGTTTGCACATGCTGTGCCATATGCCTGGGGTGCCCTGCCCCTCTTCTGCTCAGGTGTCCCCCCTGACACTCAGCCTAACCATCAAAGTCCCTCAGACCCCCTTGGAAGTGCTCCTCCAAACCATTCCTACCTCTCACACCGCACTGTAAATCTGGGTTTTCATGCATGTTCTCCCTACTGGACAATGACCTGTCTCTGTCTCTCTGGCAGCCAGAAATCTGAGATGGACCAGGGCAAAACCCAACCTACCCCTGCTTTTGCAAATAAAGTTTTATTGGGACACAGGCACAACTTTTGTTTATATCTGGCTACAGCTGCTTTCCCACAACAAAGGCAGACTTAAGCAATTGCAACAGGGACCATGTGGCCTGCAAAGCCAAAAATATTTCCTTTCAGGCCCTTTATAGAAAAAGTTGGCCAACCCCTGGTCCAGGGCGAGATGCCAAACCCCTCCCTGTACACGTGTTCTTGAGAAATATCATTCCCAACAGCTGGATTGAGGTAGATCTGGGGCCAAGCCCCATGCTCCTTGCCTCTTGGCCGGACACACCCCTCCTTGGGCCCAGGGTTGAGCAGCACTCTGCCCCTCTGCAGGACCTTCCCCTCGGACCTGGGAATAAGAAACTTGGAGTTCAAGGCCCCAGCACATATGGGACAAAGCTGAAACAGCCAGGACTGGAATCATAAGAATCTGGACTCCAGATGACTAAAGACAAGTGAATTTAACCTGAGCCTCAACTTCCCCTTCTCTACAATGGGGATGAAAACAGCTGTCTTATGGGATGAAGGTGCAAGGTTCTGGGGAGAGGGTTCGAGATGCGGCACATAAAGAACATACACAGAGCCCTAGCTGGTTTGGCTCAGTGGATAGAGCGTCGAAAGTTCCCAGGTTGGATTCTGGTCAAGGGCACTTATTTTGGTTGCAAGCTCCTCCCTGGCCCAGGCCCTGGTCAGGGCGCTGCAGGAGGCAACCCATCGATGTGTTTCTCTCATATTGATGTTTCTCTCTGTCTTTCTCTCTCTCTCTGAAAATCAGTGGAAAAATACATTTGGGTGAGGATTAAAAAATAAAATAAAAAAGCCCACACAGAATACTCAGGGCTTCTTCCTCTGCAGTGCTGATTGAGATAGTTCACCCTGCCACCTGCTCTGTGCACTAGGACCTTCTGACCGACCGTGTAATGAACTTGTCCCAGGTGAGTCTGTCTGCCCAGCTCAAAGCCAGTGTCCCTGGCAATACATTTCCTCAGCGTTTGTTTGTCTAAAAATGTTTCTATTTTACCCTCAATTTTAAAGAGTGCTTTTGCTGAATGTAGGCAGTGAACTGCCTGGGTTGACAGGTTTGTTTTTCCTTAATCACTTTAAGGTTATCACTCCTTTGTACAGAGGTTCTCAACCTGTGGGTTGAGACCCCTTTGGGGGGTCGAAAGACCCTTTCACAGGGGTCGCCTAAGACCATCGGAAAACACATATATAATTACATATTTTTTGTGTGATTAATCACTATGCTTTAATTATGTTCAATTTGTAACAATGAAAATACATCCTGCATATCAAATATTTACATTAGGATTCATAACAGTAGCAAAATTACAGTTATGAAGTAGCAACGAAAATAATTTTATGGTTGGGGGTCATCACAACATGAGGAGCTGTATTAAAGGGTCGCGGCATTAGGAAGGTTGAGAACCACTGCCTAAGTATTTTGGCCCTCATTTTTTCCAAGAAGTCCATGGTAATTTTTATTGTTGTTACTCTATATGCAATGTGTCTCTCCCCACCCTGGCCCCATCCCTGGCTTCTTTCAAGTTTTTCTCCATACAGGGTGGGGCCAAAGTAGGTTTGCAGTTCTTCATAGGAAAAGTAATGTAATAATTAATAAAGAATAATATAAGAATAGACCCTGTGTTTCACATGCTCATACCCATAAACCTACTTTTGCCCCACCTTATGTTTAGTTTTCAGTTTGACTATGATATGGGTAGATGTAGATATATTTTTCTTGGGATTCTCTGAATTTTTTGGAATGGTAAGACCATGTTTTTCTCTTTTTGAAAAGCAAATTTGGGGAATTTTCAGTTATGTAATTTTTCAAGTATTTCTGATCTGTATTCTTTATGGTCTCCTTCTCGGGAACTTCAACTCCTGGAATGTTAGATTATTTGATATTGTTCCACACATTTCCGTTTATTTTTCTTCCATCTTTTTCCTGTCTGTTCTCCCCAAATTGAATCATTTCTAGTGATTTCTCTTCAAATTCACATATTTGTTTTTTTGTTACCTCTAATCTTCTATTAAGCCCATCCAGTGAACTGTTTGTTTTAATTATTATCATTTTTAGTTCTAGAATTTCCATGTGGTCTTTTTTTTAGTTTCCATTTCTCTGCTGAGATTCTCTTTTGACTCATTAAGATAATATTTTCCTTTAGTCTTTTGAAGATATTTATAGAGCTGCTTTAATGATTTTGCTAGCTAAGTCTAATATCTGGGCTATCTTAGGATAAGTTTCTTTTTTTAAAATATATTTTTATTGATTTTTTTTTTTTTTTGAGAGGAAGAGAGAGGGAGGGAGAGAGAGGTGGAAATATCAATGAGGAGAGAGATTCATTATTCAGCTGCCTCCTGAACACCCCTCACTGGGGATTGAGCCAGAAACCTGGGCATGTGCCCTGTCTGGGAATTGAACTGTGACCTCCTGGTTGGTTCATAGTTTAATGCTCAACCACTGAGCCATGCTGCTGGGCAGGGTAAGTTTCTACTAACTGCATTTTTTTTCTAGACTCTAGATCCTGGGGTGCTGTTTCTTTATGAGTGAACTAGAGGCCTGGTGCATGAATTCATGCACAGGTGGGGTCCCTAGGCCTGGCCAAGGTTCTTCAGGCAGGGCATAGAAGGAACGGACACCAATGCCATTCCCCGCCTCCTCCCCCCTCCTTCCCTCCACCACTGTGGCCGGTAAGCGGCAGGCCATTCGGAGCCTGCCAGCCGAGGGGAGGGATGGGGCACAGGAGGTTGGCCGCCGGCCTCAAGTTGGGAGCCACCCTTCGCCCCCCTGAAAAAGGAGCCTCATCTGCCACCACCCACCTCCGGTTCCCCATTCCAGCCTGGGGCCCGAAGGCTCCAGTGGGGTTGGGAGAGGTCCGAAAGGAATGGACACCGCATGCTGACAACACTGTGTGGTTCCCTGCCTCCCCCCCTCCTTCTTCCCTCACCACCACACCACCACAGTGGCAGGCGGGCAGTGGGCTGATTGGGGCCTGCTGGCCTGGGGTGGGGGGGTTGGTGGGAGGGTGCGGGGGGGAAGGGGGGAGGATGGGAGGGAGGGACCACAGGAGGTTGGCCGGCCAGGGGAAGGAACTCGAGAGATTGTACGGCCACAGGAGGTTGGCTGTGGGAGCGCACTGACCATCAGGAGGCAGCTCCTGAATTGAGCATATGCCCCCTGGTGGTCAGTGCGCATCATAGCAACTGGTTGACCGGTCATTCCAGTCGTTCAGCCATAATGGTCACTTAGGCATATATATATGTATGTATATGTATATATGTATATATCTACACTAATAAAAGAGAAACATGGTAATTAGCATAGGACCGCTACCCTTCCCATTGCCTAATCAGCATATCCTTATGCAAATTAACTGTCAGCCAAGATGACGGCCAGCAGCCAGGCAGCTGGAAGCAAACATGAGGCTTGCTTGCTCCAGTGACTGCAGACTCCAACAGTCCCCGCCTGACTTGCCGGCCTCTGAGCTGCAACTCTAAGAAACATTGTAACAAATATAGAAGCTAAACAAAACCCCAGAAACCAGCTTTCAGCCAGCCAGGATCTCAGAGCTGGAGTTATACATTGTTTTGATTATAGAATGCAAACAAACCAGATACCTGCTTTCAGCAGCAGAAGCCTCAGAGCTAGAGCCAGAGCTAAAGCTGGCCCAGAATAAAAAAAAGAAAGAAAAAAAGGAGCGGTTGGGAGCTTCAGTCAACAACCACCAGCCTGAAAGCAGCCCTCAGCCCCTCACTCAGACTGGCCAGGCACCCCAGTGGGGACCCCCACCCTGAAGGGTGTGTGACCAGCTGCAAACAGCCATCATACCCTCATCCAGGCTGGCCAGGCACCCCAGTGGGGACCCCCACCCTGATCCAGAACACCCTTCAGGGCAAACCAGCAGGCCTCCAGGCCTCTATCCTATATAGTAAAAGGGTAATATGCCTCCCAGCACTGGATCAGCGTGACAGGGGGCAGCACCCAAACCCCCTGATTGCCCTGCGGCTCTGTGTGTGACAGGGTGCGGCGCCCCAGCCCCCCACCCCCCCACAGGCCCTGCTCTGTGTGTGACAGGGTAGAGCCATAACCTCCCCATCGGCCCTGCCCTGAGTGTGAGAGTGGCGGTGCCCCAACCCCCTGATCTGCCCTGCTGTGTGTGTGACAGGGGGCGGTGCCCTCCCCTATAGGCCCTACTCTGTGAGTGACAGGGGGGAGCTCCTCAACCCCCTGATTGGCCCTGCTCTGTGCGTGACAGGGGGGAGCTCCCCAACCCCCTGATTGGCCCTGCTCTGTGCGTGACAGGGGGCAGCGCCCCAACCCCCTGATTGGCCCTGCAGGGTATGGAGCCCCAACCCCCTTGATGGGTCCTGCTCTGTGCATGACAGGGGGCAGCACCCCAACCCCCTGATTGGCCCTGCTCTGTGCGTCACAGGCAGTGGCGCCGCAACCTCCCCATTGACCCTGCCTTGAGAGTGACAGGGGGCGGTGCCCCAACCCCCCAATCAGCCCTACCCTGAGTGTGACTGAGGGTGGCATCCCAACCTCCCAATCCGCCCTGCTCTGTGCATGACAGGGGGTGGTGCCCCAACTCCCCAATCAGCCCTGCTCTGAGCCCGACCAGGGGCTGCACCTAGGGATTGGGCATGCCCTCTGCCACCCAGGAGCAGGCCTAAGCCAGCAGGTCATTATCTCCCGAGGGGTCCCAGACTGCGAGAGGGTACAGGCTGGGCTGAGGGACTCCCCCTTCCCCCACGAGTGCACAAATTTTTGTGCACCAGGCCTCTAGTATATATATTCCTGGTCCTCAGGTCAGATCCAGTCTCAGTGCACAGAGAGTCTCAGAGTTCTAGCCCCTGCCCACCAGTCTCTCCTTTCATTTCTAGTCTATATAAATTATTACTTTGTTTTTTAACATGACTGGTCCTATCAAAAACAAGACACATTCTAGTTATACGGCATGGCCTTATATTTGTGTTTTTGCTCGTGTCTGAGAAGTGGGGCAGGAAGGCTCCAGCACCTGCTCATGTCAATGCCAGGATGAGAGCATTTATACTCACAGCAATGAGAGAACGGGCATGGGCTTTTGGAGTTGGTGAGTTGCTCTCGCTGCAAGTGTTTAAGGGAAGCTTCTAGACTCATCTGTTGGGGATGGTGTACAGGGAATTCCTACCTGCTGAGGGGGCTGGAGCAGATAAACCCTAAGGATTTGTTCAAACATAGAACCTATCCAACATAAAAATGCCCAGCACAGAGATGGCACAAGATGGATGCTTGCAAGTGGGTAATAACACACACCATTATCGTCCTCGCCAAGTGTGGCTCACCACAGCCGGGCCGCGTGGCTGTCCTCTGGGTGACATTTACCTATCCGCTGCAAAGAGCTTCGGTCCCAGTACCCAGGCCTGCAAATTGCTCCCTCCATCTCAGAATAGGAAAGAAAATGTTTCTCAGCTGAAAACCACATTTGCTGGTTATGAAAATGATTCAGAGCTTTTCTTTTTTTTTTTACATTTCTGTATTGATTCCCAGCCTTCTTGTTTTATTGTACAATAACGGGCCTCAGGATGGAGAATGCATTACCGCACGATCACAGAGGAATCTCTTTCCAGGGAATTGCCCGCATACCCAGTGCTGCGCCGGACGCAGGTCTCCAATTTAGAACCAAGGCAGCTAGTGACCAAGGAAACTTCTAGGTGCTCCCTCTCTGTGGCCAGTGCACAGAAAGCCCACATGGACCACACCTGGGGTCTGCCTTCATTTCTCACCCCCCAGGGCCCTGCCCTGGGGAGGAGCAGGTGAGCCTCCAATCTGATTGGAGCCAGTGTGTTGTCATCATCACCACCACCTAAGGGCACTGCTGTGAGCCCCTCTGGCAGGCACCCGGAAGAAGGGGCCCTAATTGTCTCCTCGTGAAACTTCACACTCCCCCCCCCCCCCCCCCATCCAGCACAACTAAATGACTGAGTAATGGCTCCATAAATGGCCATCTGATTAGCCTGATCCCAAGGGGAGGGGTACACAGACAGGCGGCGTGTGCGGGGTCCATGCGCAAGGATTCCATCCATCTCTGTCACCCGAGGTGGCCATGCTCATTTGTCAGGCCTGACAGGAGCTGCTTGGTGGTGGAGAGGGAGGACCAGGGGATCTTTGTTCTGTAGGCACGTGGAAGACCCGCTGCCCTCCCTTCACCTCCAGCAAGAGGAGTTAGTTCAGCAAAGAGGGGTGGGGGGGGTTCTAGGTGGAGAAGTCCTCCAGACCTTCAGACACTCTGACTTAGGCTGCAGAGGGTACAGCCTGGCTGGGGTGGCTCAGTTGGTTGAGCAGCGTTCCGGGTACCGAAAGGTCACAGGCTCCATTCCAGGTCAGGGCACACACTCAGGTTGCAGGTTGGGTCCTGGTCAGGGTGCGTATAGGAAGCAACCAATTCTCTCTCTCTCTCTCTCTCTCTCTCTCTCTCTCTCTCTCTCCTCTCTCCTTTTCCCTTCCTCTCTCTCTAAAAGTCAATAAAAACATATTTTTTAAAAAGGGTGTCATTACCTTCTTACATCTACCCAGTCAGCCCACATCCCCTCCCTCAGCCACTGGAGCAAGGTGGGGGCAGGGAAGCTAAGAGGGAGAGGAAAGGGCAGGCAGATGCACCCCGCAGCCCTTGCTCATTCTTCAAAGATGAGTACTGTGGACCCAGAGCTTCCCCTTAACTGCCCCGCCCCCACACTCCTCAATAACCACCCTCCCAGCACCCACTGCAGCGGCCAGCCCTGTGAGGATGCTGGCCTCACTGCCCCCTGGTGCAGCGATTTGATTTGCTGCTTTAATCAAGGATTGTTCCTGTCCCCCTGGAAATCAGCAAAGCTGGCCTCCAGCCCCTGCCCCAGGCCTCTCTGGCCTGAGCCGCCTGAGGTCTCCCTGCATCCGCAGGAAGCTGCTCTGCCCTTGTTTCTCTCCATGCGAATTGCCTTGAGGAAAGGACTTCCAGGCTGGTCCAGGCTGAGCAGACAAGGTCAGGCCCGATCACCTGCCTCTGCACCCGGCCTCCTGCCAGGGAGCACTCCCGCAAGAGAAGAGGTTTCCCTTGATCACCCAGGTTTGCTTTGTAGCAGGGGGTAGGGGTATTGGCGGGGATGTGGGGGGGTGTGGGGCTTGGTTTTCTCAGAGGCTAACCCAGAGATCAAAGGAGGCAGGGAACTGGCTGAACCCAGGAGCCCCTGAACACTGACACAGGAACTGAGGATTCCTGGAAGCTGACAAGTCACAGCCCTATCCTGACAGAGCCCTGACCCGGCCACAGGCCAGGACCCAACCTTGGCCTTTCACAGACAGAGCTCCGACCCTGCTCCCAGTCCTGCCTGACCTTAGACTGTTGCCTGACCTTGGCCACAGATGAGCCCTGATCCCGATTGCACACAGAATTCTTTATCCTCCCGTTGGCCTCCCCAAACCTGCTCTGGCCCAAGGGGCCTAGATGAGCACGTGGACCACTGTGAAGCCCATTTCTTGTGATGGGGACTGAGGGGACAGACATACACAGTTTAAGAACCTGGAAGTCCTTGACCCACGTCCCCATGCCGGAAGTCAGAGGCATTAGCACTAACCCTCCTCCTTCCCCTTCTATGCTCTCACAGAAATGCAGATTTTACAGCTGTTTATATATTTTCCCAGTTAAAGTGAAAAAACACCAGCCCCTCTAAAAGAGACAGCAGACCTGGCCTGTGGACCGGAAGTAGGAGTCCTCAGGCTCTGGTGCAGTCCCGTTCCTCGTTCCCCACCTTGCAAACTATATCTCCTGATGCTCCCAGAGACTTCGGGGCCACTGAGGACCCTTCAGGCCACTCCACAGAGGTGCCATCTGGCTGTGCTTCTCCACCAGTGCCTCGCACTTCCGCCCATTCTGACCCCAAGCCATTCTTCACATGCAGGCGGACTCCATGCCTGCCTCCCTGCCTGGGAGAGTCCCCCAGTCTCTCTCCAGCTCCGCTGTCCCAGTTCACCATCCCAACCACTATCACAGGGCAAGGCTGACTGAATCCTAGGCCTTCATGGTCTCATCCTCCAACCCAGACACCTGCCTCCGAGCTGGCTGGGCTGGCTCAAGTCCTCCTGGGGTGCGGGGCTGGAGGGAAGTTCCTTTCCCATTGGTTCAAGTACAGTGGGGTCAAGTGGGGCCAAATGCAGGAACTCAAGGGACTGGAACCAAAGTTAGGTCCCGAAGCTAAGACTGGCAGCTGGACAGAAATAGAATTAGGTGAGAGCGGCTGAGGACAAGTGGGGGGAGGAGGAGGATGCTCAGGACATTGGCCATGGTCACCAGAAATGTGGGGGCTCTGGTGTCAGCCGGGCCCCCGGTGATGCCTGTGCTCCACCCAGGCTTAGGAGTGACACGGCAACTGAACGTCACACTCAGAAGTGAGGGGGCGGTGAGGATCCCCTGCCCCAGCCCCCAGGCCTCCACTGCACTCAGAGTCAAAGCCAAAGCCCACGGTGGTCCACAGCCTCTACGGAGCCTGGGCCTCGGTGGCACATAGAACTCACCTGCTTCCCCGGTCTCCTCCCTCATGCCTCACCAGCCACTCTGGCCTCCTTGCTGTTTCCCGGGCATAGCAAGCCCTCCCACAGTCGGACCTGGGTTTTCCTTCAGTCTGGCTCACTCCCCCTCCTGGTGACCACATAGCTGATTCCTTCACCTTCTTTAAAACTTTGTTTCAATATCACTTCTCCAGGAAGGCTCTGCTGACCATCATATGTCAATTACAAGCCAAGAGCACCCTCCCTGACCTCTAGGCACTCCCATTCCCCCTTAGGCTGCTGCACTCTCTTTTTTCCCCAGAGCACCTGTCCTACTAGCATCCTGCATGATTTATTGATTGATTAGCTTTATTAGTTGTCCAGCTCCTCCAATAGAAGGTAAGCTCATGAGAGCAGGAAGCTTTTTCACTGGCATATCCAAGTGCCTTGCACATGGTAGTGTTAACGTAAAAAAAACCCATTGAAACCTGTAAAGAATTTCCGTGAGTTTATTTGAGCCAAACTGTTGACATATGCCGGTAAGCAGAACCTCAACGAATTGAGATAATGCTCCGGAGAACGGTGAGGTTACATTTGTATTTATACATTTGCAATCAAAGGAGGGACATAGGTGGGTTACATGAAATTCATTGGTGATAGATTAAGGAGGAGGGATAAAGCAAAGCAGGGAAACCCCTGGGATTGGATTAAAAGTAAAATAATGGACACACACTTAGGTGGGTGCAGGATCAATTAACATGATAGTGAAGGAATTTGTGGTATCTGTCCTGGTGCCCAGCACATTTGGTTGTGCCCCAGGGGCTCCAGAAAAAGGGAAGTTACAAGTTACCCAGACATTTCAAGGGTATGTTATCATAGATGCAAAAAGGCAGATAGGCTCAGTTAAGGTAAAGGTTGACCTTGTCAGTGAAGATAATGGCCTAGAACATAACTGCCCACCATAACTGCTTTTAGTTAAAGTTTAATTTCAGACCATCCTTTGTGGTTACTTTAGGACTCTGAGTTTGCAAGACTGCCATGCAGGCCTCCCCTGAGCTTGTCAGGTCAGCATGTGGCCCCTTTCGTCCACAGTAGGCACTTCATAAATATGTGTTGAATGGATGAACCAGCATGGGCTCCGGAGTCGAACAGACTTAGGTTGAAATACTGTCTCTGGTTTGTCCACTTCTCGCCTCTACACCTCATTTTCCACCCAGGTTGTTGTGAGGACCCAGTGAGATGATGCACATAATAGATGAGAACCCTTGTTGCTGTGATGGCTGTGTATTAGCACCCGCAGTCAGCATGCCATGCAGATGCGGCCACGTCCACGTCCACATCCACCGCCTCCAGCCAGCTCTCCTCGGAGGCGGCCCTGGGTCCTGGGGCTCAGCTGGTCTTCCCCGCCCAGAGAGGCATCTGCGGGGCCATGAAAGGCCTCCTGGAAGGAAGAGGAATGTCGAGACATCGCAGGCTGCAATTCCAGTGCAGAGTTAGATTCTCAGGCTGCTGTTCAGGGGCACGGTTTCCACATGAGTGGACTCTTAACAGAGAGGAAATGATTTTAATCAGCTGGAGGAGCAGGAAGGCCATCCATCTTCCATTGTTTAAGGAAGAATTAATCTTGAGAGTGGGCCGATGAGGCTGTGGAGAGCGAAAGCCGGGGCAGATTTAAATGATAAAGAGAGAATGCTCCGTAAAAATAACTGAACAAGAGGGCATGCAAGCCCAGACAGCGCAGGTCTTAATAATTCTGTGTGTGCCCTTCTCGGCAGTTGGAACACGGGGTAATGGTAAAAATCTGACAGTGTTTACAGATTACAGAACACTTCCATCCCCGTTGTCTCGTTCAATTCTCATATCAGCCGCCTGAGGTCGGCATTATTCACCTG
This sequence comes from Myotis yumanensis, assembly GCF_028538775.1. NCBI lineage: Eukaryota > Metazoa > Chordata > Mammalia > Chiroptera > Vespertilionidae > Myotis > Myotis yumanensis. The sequence goes on along the minus strand of NW_027223767.1, from coordinate 15,291,647 downwards.
CGTGTTGATGGAGAGACCAGACTCCCTCACGCCCCGCAGCCATGGCCTCCACAGGGCAAAGGGCTTTGCAGGGCGAAGGGCTTCAGTGGCTGGTACCCCACAGACTTTATGTCTCTGTGCCTCTTCTTAACCTTTTGACTGATGAACAAGCTACAAGGAGAAACATGCCTGATGGGGCTCAGGACATGCCACCCCGAAATACATCATTTTGGCATCTTTTCAGCTAAAGGAGCTCAGGCAAATGGCAGAAGCAGAAAGGCCACTCTGACCTCCTCACCCTCGTCCTTCTTCCCTGAAACAGGTCCTTACACCCTCCTATGAGAGGTGCCTTCCCTACACCCGGAGGAGGGGTGCGCCCTCATCCTTGCAAAAAGTCACCAAGAAGAATCCAAACAGACAGCCTCGCTCAGTTTCCCCATCACACCAACCTCATACCCAGAGCCTACCACATTCTCCCACCGCTGTCCACTCTTCATCTCACCAGCATAGACCCGTGGTCGACAAACTGCGGCTCGCGAGCCACATGAGGCTCTTTGGCCCCTTGAATGTGGCTCTTTCTAAGCCTTAGGAGTACCCTATTTAAGTTAATGACAATGTACCTACCTATACAGTTTGTTTAAGTTTAAAAAATTTGGCTCTCAAAAGAAATTTCAATCGTTGTACTGTTGATATTTGCTGTGTTGACTAATGAGTTTGCCGACCACTGGCATAGACCACTCGGGTCTGTTTCTTTGAGTCTTCATTTCCTCATGAAGGCTCCCGTGTCACATAAAACTGCTATTAAACACATTTGCATGCTTTTCTCCTGGTAATCTGTCTTTGTCAGTGTCATTTTCAGACCCAGCCAGAGACTCTAAGAGGGTTGAAGAGACCTTTTCCGCTCCTACATGCCCACATGTGTGATGGATTTGCACTAATGGAACACAGCCGTGTCAGGAAATAGAACATTGCCAGCCACCCCTCGTATTTCTTCTTAACCACCCTCCTTTTTCCCAAGGGTAACCTGAGCCCTGTCATCATGGATCAGTTCTGCCTGTGTTTTATTGGTTTATAAACATAATCATTCAGGATGTGTTCTCATCCTCAACATTATGTTTGGTCCATGTAGCTTCGAGTTCATTCATTTCCATTACTGTATATTCCATTGTCTGGATGTCACAAGATTAATCTGTCCTTTGCACTATTAATGGACATTTAAGCTGTTTAAGGTGGTTACACATCTAGGAGTGGAATTTCTGTGTCATGGTGTGTGTACTATGTTTAAATGTACTTTCCCAAACAGTTTGGAAAGCAGCCTTCCACAGTGACTGTGCAAGTTTACCCTCTGGCCAGAGAATAAGCATTTCAATTGCTCTGTCTTCACCAACACTTTGTATTGTCAGTTTCTTCCAATTTAGTCTTTCAGGTGGGTAGGTAATAGCACCTCAGGGTGGTTTTGATGTGCATTTCCCTGACTGATAAGGCAGAGTTTTTGCTTTGTTTTTCTCAGGTGTTTATTGGCCATTGGGACTGCTTTATCAAGCAGGGGTTCAAATATTATGCCCATTTAAAAAAGATTTTTATTTCCCGATCGATCTGCATGAGTTGTTTATATATTCTGAAAACGAATTTGTTGTTGGAAACGTCAATTACAGAGAGGATTGAGAAGGTTTATCTTTTCTGCATGGTAAGAGAATTGTCTTATGAAATTCTACCTTTATTATAAACCACATTCTCAGGGGTACTTGGGTCTATTTCTGGATTCTCTATTATTTTCGTCCACCTGCCAACTTTTGTTCGGGTGTCAAACTGCTTTAATTGCTGGGTTTCAGATGTCTTTAGTGTCTGATTAGGGTGGCCCCGCTTCAGTAGTCTTTTTTTCTCAAAATTTTTTCAGTTATTTTTGTAGTTTTTTTGTGTGTTTTTTTTTCCAAGATAAACTTTGGTTTTATTCCATCAGGTTAAAAAATCTAAACTTTCATTGGAATTTCATTTATCTGTTCACTTTGAAATCATGCTCCTCTCGATGGTGAGGAATATTACTACCCAACACAAGGCCTGGCTTCTCATTCAAAGAAGACCTCTGTGTGTCTCTCCATCGGGGTCAGAAGTCTTCTTCACAAGGACACTGATCAGCTCAGGGTGAGTTTCACTCCCATGTTTTGTACTTTTCTTTATTTTCCATAGCGTTTTCCAATGGGCTATATTTAGCATAGAGCCAAACCCCGGGTCTTGAATCTTTATGTTGGGATCCACCACATTACTGAATTCTCCCATTGCTTCTAACAGTTTTCCAGTCTGCGCGCTTACAAGGAGCACCTATGTAGTTTCATCATTTGTGAATAACACTTGGCCTCCTCCTTTGGAGTATTTTTGTCTCTTGTCTGATCTCATTGACTTGTGCTGTGAGAACAACGTTAACTACGCTGTGAGTTCACCCACCAGGCCTTGGGTGGAATTGTGGGCATAAATTAGTGAGACTGAGAGGGTAAAGGTGGGGGGCTCTCAACTTCTACACCAGTGATGGCGAACCTTTTGAGCTCGGCATGTCAGCATTTTGAAAAACCCTAACTTAACTCTGGTGCCGTGTCACATAAAGACATTTTTTGATATTTGCAACCATAGTAAAACAGACTTATATTTTTGATATTTATTTTATATATTTAAATGCCATTTAACAAAGAAAAATCAACCAAAAAAATGAGTTCTCGTGTCACCTCTGACATGCGTGTCATAGGTTCGCCGTCACTGTTTTACACTATTGACATCTTGAGCTAGATCACTCCTTATCATGTGCTGGGGGCTCCCTGTACACTGTAAGATGTTTAGGAGCATCCCTGACCTTCACCTCCATTGTGACAAGCGTATATGTCTTCAAACGTTGCCAGAGGTCCCCTGGGAGGAAAAATCATCGTGAGTTGAGAAGCCCTTGTTTGAGGGAGTGTAGCTGGATCCCCTGACTTTGGAGCTGATGGGGAGCTAATCTCTTGCAGGTATCTATCTGTTCTGGTCTCTTCAGAGTCCCAGGGCTGTCAACCTCATCTCTTTGCCACCCCTCCTTGACCTCTCACTCCCAGAAATCCAGGATTTTTCCCAGGCTGCCCTTTGCAGGTTACAGTTTTCATGTTGTATGCCTGGGTTTAATGAGAATGCTTAAATTTTCACCACGAGTTCAGCTTCTTAAATGATGCTAAGAAATTATCAGTCTGAGTCAGTCAGAGAGTTTTCATTTCCAAGTCATAGAACATCCATTCAAATTGTTTTAAATAATAAAGAGAATGTATCAGCTGGCCTAAAAATAGCCCAGCGACTATAGGAGCTCCAGGTGCACCTGGTCAGGTCTCAGGTTTCACTTCTCCATGGCCCTCGGAGATACCCCTCATCCCCCCCGCCCCCCCCCACCCCCCCCACCCCACCCCCCCCACCCCCCCACGCCCGCATCTGCACAATGGGTTTGTTGTCTGGCTGACACAGAGAGCTAGAGCCAGAGTCACCCCTGAGAAAGCAAAGCAGTCTGGCCACAGAGCAGAAGGCTGCACCTAGAAAGTCACAGCACACCCATCAGATAAGGATGAAGGAGCCAGGGAGGCGGAAAGAGAGGCTCTGCCCAAGAAACAAGACTTGTAACGGAAGGAACCAGCAGAGGAGCCTGTTAAGAAATTGGGAAAGTGCTCATAAGACATAGAGTTCACCCTCACCGCATTCCAGGCAGAAGACATCTCAGATAGGGCCGGTCAGGTACGATTCTCTCACACCCACTTCCTTCTCCTTTCCTTCACGTTCAACCCACATTGGGCTGCGGGTGGGTACGAAGGAAGGTGTCAGAAACACTTTTAATTACTTAAGACTGGTCTGTGCTCTGAAATGATTACATATGATTTTAACTACCTGAGAGTTATCGGAAAAGTAATGAGTCTGCTAAGTATTCATTAGGTAGCAAAGAAAGGCCAACCCAAAAAAGGAGATTAAAGGAACTGTAAAAAAAAAAGAAAGAAAGAAAGGAAGAAAGAAAGAAAGAAAGAAAGAAAGAAAGAAAAGAAGAAAGAAAGAAAGAAAGGTTCTAATTAAATGAGTCCTTCTTGTTCAACACAACTGATTGTACTTGTTTGGTTATATAAGTGTTTTAAAAGTAAATTCTTCTCCAAACTGTATTCCTCAGCATCAATATTTAGTATTTTCATTCTCATACATTTTTATGTTCCAGATATTCTTTAATTCCAGGTTTAACTTATTCTTTGACCCAGGAGTTATCTGTGAGAAAGTTTTATCTTTAATTTCCAACTGGTTGATTTTCGAGGGATGCTATTGCCTGGATTTTACGTTTTATTGTTTTGAAGTCAGATAATGTGGATTAGACAACGGAGGCATAATTTATATGAGGGTTAGGTTCTAGGGATCGTGTGAGGGGACAATGACACATGCTGATCCTCCTACATTTTTGCTTTGATGTACTTTGTTTCCTCTATTCTGGAAACCTTGAATATCTTTTCTCTAGGTCTCATGATTTGAAATGTCACAATGGTCTGTGTTCATGTCAGTCTTTTGCCATTTATTATGCTGGTCCCTTAGATACCTTTGTCCCTCATTTTTTATGAATTTTCTTATATGCTATTTCTTTCATAAACTTCTCTCCCCTTTCTCTGTCCATCTGGAATTTATATTAGATCCTGGACCACACGGATTGCTCCCCTAGCACTGCTATTCTCTCATATTTCGCTCACTTTTTCTTTGTGTTCTCCGTTCTTGGAGATTTTTTTTTTTCTAATTTAGCATCTAATCCTGCTACTCATTTGAAAAACAGACACCAGCCATTGGAAAACATTATGCTAAGACTTAGTGAAAGAAGCCAGACCCAGAAGGCAGCATATTGTAACATCCCATTCATATGAACTGTCCGGAGTAGGAAAACCCACAGAAACAGAAAGCAGGTCCGTGGTCGTCAGGGTCTGTGGGGGAGATGGGGGGCTGCTTAATGGGTACAGGGTCTCCTTCGAGGGTGATGACACTGTCTTGGAACGAGATAGAGGTTGTGGTTGTACAACATTTTAAATGTACTAAATGCCACTGAATTGTATGCTTTAAAATGGTTACTTGCATATTACGTGAATTTCACTGAAAATTTTTTTTATTGATTTCAGAGAGGAAGGAAGAGGGAGAGAGAGATAGAAACATCAAAGATGAGAGAGAATCATTAATTGGCTGCCTGCACACCCCCTACTGGGGATGGAGCCCCCAAACCCCGGTACGTGCCCTCACCGGAAATCGAAACTGTGACCTCCTGGTTCATGGGTCAACTCTCAACCACTGATCCACACCGCCCAGGCCACCTAAATTTTGAAATATAAAGTAAATTTTTATAAAAAGCAAGTGAAGGGGGAATAAAAGGAAATCAGCAATCATGCTTTAATCGCCCGAATCTCTATCTGATTCCCTTAATTTTGTTTTCTATAACATTCATTTCGCTTTGTTTCATGAATGCAATATTCCCTCAAATACCTCAAAAGACACTCATTAAACTTTTATATTCCCTTTTGTTGCCCATATTACCTCAGTTTTCTCTAAAGTTATTTTTAGATATGTATTTATTTTTCTCTCTTCTCTGGTCATTTTAAAATATGCTCACAAATTATTTGATACTCCTTCCTTCAAGAAGTGAATCCCAATTTCCCTCCCAATGAGTGTGGGCTGGACTCCGTGCCTGGTTTCTAACGATAGAAGAAAAAGAAAATGAAGGTTTCCTCCTTGCTCTTTCTCTTGGATCAATCAACCCAGGAAAGCCAGCTGCCATATTCACGAGAATGGATGTCCGTAGAGATGTGCAGTAGGAGCCGAGGCCTCCAGCCAATGCCAGAGGGGAACTGAGGTGTCTTGCCTGCAGCCCTGAGAGCCGGCCGTCTTGCAAGTAGGCTCTCCTGCCTTCAGACCTGCACTTCATAAGAGATCTTGAGTGAGCACTGCCCAGCCAAGCCACTCTCAAATACCTGACCCATAAAAACTGGGAGATATCAATGATTGTTGCCTTACGCCGCTAATTTGGGGGGTCATTTGTTACTTGGCAACAGGTAATTCATACAGAGGGTCCCCTCAAATGTTTGGTTATACTTTGTGTGGAATTTTTTTCTCAAGAATGAAGACATTGACAGTTTCCAGAAGCTCTGAATATGTGGGCAGGGCTTATCCACTGGTGGGTGCTGCTTCCACACGTTTAAGGAGGGAGGCAGCCATAACAATGGCGAGTTCCTTAATGATAGAAAAAGCAGGTGGCCTTCTCTGAGGCCTCTCAAATAATGACAAGGGGACACTGACCTGTTTCCCCAGAGAAGGGGGCGGTGCCTGACTACCAGGGGATACGTGGAGGGAAGAGGAGAAGGGAGTTACCTGGGTGGATGTTGAATTGATCCCCATGTTCAGCCTGTTGTCTCAGTTACCTAGGGTTTCGGGATGCCAAGTCTCTCTGGGTCAGCGGTTCTCAATGGTTGAACGACCCTTTCACAGGGGTTGCCTAAGACCATCCTGCATATCAGATATTTACATTACGATTCATAACAGGAGCAACATTACAGTTATGAAGTAGCAATGAAAATAATTTTATGGTTGGGTCACAACATGAGGAATTGTATTTAAAGGGCCAGAGGGTTGAGAACCACTGCTCTGGGTTCTAGAGGGAAAGTGAGAGTCTTCTTCACCTGTATCCTCCTCCACCTCAGCTCTCCCCCTGATTTCCTCCTCTTGCGTTGTCCATCTCTGCTTTTCTATTTAAAGGGATTTGCTGAGGTCTCCTCTCCACGGCCTTGCCTTCACCTGTTCTCTGTGCCATGGTTGCTTATGCTTTCTTTTTCTCTTGCTGTCATTTCAGTAAGTCTCTGGAGGAAGATACGATAATGTCTAGTCATTTGAACCACAAGTCCCTTCCTTTAACTCTTAATTTTTGCATCACTTTATTTTTAATCCATCTTTTATATATAATTTTCCCTGTTTATTTTATTTAAATAATAGATACTAGTATATCTGATCTCACTTTACACTCATTTTCTTTACTTTAAATGCTTCATTGATGCCCATTGGTTCCCACAAAGATTGTCCTGTTTGTTTTGAGTCTGAGTTTTCCTTCTTGTGAATTGGAAATTCACACCAATTGTTAACAGACACAAAGTCTGTCCGAATCATCTAGTAGTTGTCATTATTACTTTACTTGATCTGAAACAGGAGTCACCAACTTTTCCTTATAAAGGGGCCGACAGTAAATAGTTTAAGCTTTGCAGGCCATATGGTCTCTGTCACAACTCCTGGCTTCTGCTGTGGTGGCAGGAAAGCAGTCCCAGACAAATATGTAAATGAAGGAGCATGAGTGTCTTCCAGTAGAAATTTATTTACAAAAACAGGTGGTTAAAAAAAAGAGCAGGTGGCAAGTTGAATCTGGCCCAGAGGCCTTCATTTGCCTACTTCTGCTCTAAAAGATGAGAAAATTGTCATGTTTCCTTTGCCCTTTATCTCTCAGTAGTTGAGACTATAGCTTCATTTTTAGGTGTTGTCGGGTTGGTTTTTTCTGGTGGTTCATTTTATAACATCAAAAAATACAATGAACTGCAAAAGACAATGTCAGGTGAATGAGACAAGGGACAGGCTGGGAGAAAATACTTGTGAAGGACACATCTGATAAAGGACAGTTATCCAAAATATACAAAGAACTCTTAAGATTCAACAGTAAGAAAACAAACGGCCTGATTGAAAAAATGGGCCAAAGACCTTAACAGACACCTCACCAACAAAGACATACAGATGGCCAATAGGCATACGAAAAGATGCTCCATAGCGTGTCACCAAAGGTATGCAAGTTAAAACAACAACGAGATACCACTGCACACCTACTGGAATGGCCAAAATCTGGAACACTGACAACACCAAACGCTGGTGAGAATGAGAAGCAACAGGAACTCTCCTTCATTGCTGGTGGGGATGCCAAATGGTACAGCCACCTTGGAAGACAGTTTGGTGGTTCCTTACAAAACTAAACCTACTCTTAGCATATCTTTCCTGCTCCTTGGCAGTCATCCAAAGGAGCTGAAACTTACATCCATACAAAAACCTGCACGCGGGTGTTTATAGAAGCTTTGTTCTTAGTTAGCTTTTAGCTCACAGATTCAGTCTCTGTGGGGAATAAACTGAAGGAGGACTCGGACAGAAGCAGAGAAACCAGTTAGGAGAGAGTTCAATATTCCAGGAAAGGGGTGATGGTGGCTTGGACTGGGGATGGTAACAGGGGGGTGGTAGGAATGGGCCAGAACTGGATTTATTTTGAAGGTAGAGCCCACAAAACGTGCAAATGGGTTGGGGTATAGGGTAAAGAAAAAAGAGGTGAAGGTCCTTTGGGAGAAAATTAGCCTTATTCCGCGAGATGGCAGAGAGCAATGTGAAGAGTAATGGGAAAACATCTCTTTGTTCCACCTAAGAAAACACTATCCAAGAGTAAAACCTGATGATAGACTGAGCTGTCTATAAGGTAGGGAGAGCCCTGTCACTAGAGGTGTTCAAGCCAAAGTCAGGGCTGCGGTTGTCTGACATCAGAAAGAAGTGGAGCCGAAACCGGTTTGGCTCAGTGGATAGAGCGTCGGCCTGCGGACTGAAAGGTCCCAGGTTCGATTCCGGTCAAGGGCATGTACCTGGGTTGCGGGCACATCCCCAGTAGGAGATGTGCAGGAGGCAGCTGATCAATGTTTCTCTCTCATTGATGTTTCTAACTCTCTATCTCTCTCCCTTCCTCTCTGTAAAAAATCAATAAAATATATTTTTTAAAAAAAAGAAAGAAAGAAAGAAGTGGAGCCCTCGCTACTTTGGTTCAGTGGATACAGCATCGGCCAGTGGACTGAAGGATCCCGGTTCAATTCTGGTCAAGGCCATGTACCTTGGTTGCAGGCTCTATCCCTGGACCTGGTCAGGGCACGTGCAGGAGGCAACCGGTCAATGTGTCTCTCTCCCTCCCTTTCACTCTCTCTAAAAATCAATGGGAAAAGATCATTGTGTGAGGATTAACAATAAAAAAGAAAGAAGTTGGAAGAAGGTTGAAGAAAATCAAGATGTGGCAGAGAAAGAATAAGTGGGAGACTGAAGAGGTCAGAGCCTCGGGGACTTCAGTTGCCTTTCTCAAAGTTCCTGCAGCCTAGACCACCCCTCATTCTTTGGGGGTTTCACTGAAGGAAAGGGCATATGGAAAAATAGCACAAGCTGCCTAAATGCCAGAGAACACGTGAGCCAGGGGACCCCGGGGGCCAGTAAGCCAGCACCCTCCTGTCGCCAGTGGGGAGATGGAGGTGCAGAGAGGGCCAGGGTGTGCTGGGGGCACACTGCAGGTTGGTTTAGAGCTGACTCCTGGCCACCCCAGCCACCTCTTCAGCGCAGCACCTCCCAGACCCCACCAGCCCTGCACCACCTGGCATTTCTGTTTTCCTCCAAATGTGAAAACAAACTCCGCAGGGCTGCGACCCTGCCTGGAGAAAGAGAGCAGAAACATCAAGAGTCAGAATAAAAAGGTGATTGCTATTTTAGTCTGGCTCTCTCTCCTTGCTCTTTGTAACACACACACACACACACACACACAGACACACACACACACACAGACACACCATCGCTTTCCAGGAAGAAATTAATGACTCCTGGGCTGCTCACTGTTCTTTTACTCTGGCGACAAAAAAAGGCGCTTGTGATCACTCTAGTTTCGTAGAAAACCAATATTTGATTGAAGGTGGTATTTGTTTGGAAATCATGAAATGTCCACCGGAGCCCGGGGGCCACCCCGGCCGGAGGTGAGCGCGGAATGCACCCCACCTCATATTTCATCCCAGGGAAGTGCCCTCCTGTGATGGAAACAATCATGGCCGTCGCCACGCCGAGGCGAGGGAGCCGGAGCATTTCCCGAGGAAACCCAGGGAAGAGCCGATCAATGAAATCCATCAGACCCACTGCCTTCTCGAAGCACTTTCTGTGCTCATTTATCCTGGACCCAGCAGTGATTATGTCAGGGTCTTTTTCCCCAGGACTCTGGGAAAATAAAACAACTTTCCACCCCAATTCTCTTTCACGAAAGGTTTGGGTTCTTTAAATGAGTGGTTGCTGTTCATTTTGTCCTCGCGGCAGCCCAGGGGCCATTCAGGATGAGTTCATCACGGGCAACAGGTGTGTCTGCAGGCGGCAGAGGCTCATCGTCAGCTTCTGGCCGCGGACGCTGAGCGACAGTTATCACAGGAGGCTACTCTGGCCTCTTGGAGAACCATGACCAAGAGCTGGTTTCCTGTCTCCAAGTCCTGGGAGCAAATGCATTGGCAAAAGAAAAAAAAAAAGAAAGAAAAGAAGGTTGTTTTTTTTTTTAGATAAATGCAGACTCACATGCAGTTGTAAGAAATAATGCAGAGAGCCCTGTCCACTTTGCTCAGTTTCCCCCAGTGATGACATTGTGCAAAACTATATTATAACATCACAGCCATGCCGAAACCGGTTTGGCTCAGTGGATAGAGCGTTGGCCTGTGGACTGAAAGGTCCCAGGTTCGATTCCGGTCAAGGGCATGTACCTGGGTTGCGGGCACTTCCCCAGTAGGAGATGTGCAGGAGGCAGCTGATCGGTGTTTCTCTCTCATCAATGTTTCTAACTATCTCTCTCCCTTCCTCTCTGTAAAAAAAATAAAAAATAAAAAAATCACAGCCAGGATATGGACATGATGCAGTCCACCGATCCTGTTCAGATTCCCTCAGTCTTGCTTGTACTCATTTTTTGTGTGTATTACGTTCCATCTGATTTTATCACCTTGCAGGTCCATGTAGACAGCTCCCCAGTCAAGATACTGACCAGCATCTTCCCTCTTATTGCCTTTTTAAAACCACACTCACCTCCTTCCACCCGTCGAGCCAGACCCCAGGACTCTGCCTGGAAATGGTAGGGCCTCGCCCAACTGGAGAGTAAGGGGCAGGTGAGGGACAGCTGGGCATCTCACCCCCTCCCCTAACCCTTCACTGCCACTAGTCTGTTGTCTATGTCTATAATTTTGTCATTTTAGAAAATGTCAGGTAAAGGAATTCATACGGTTTCCTTCAGGGAGTGGCTTTGCCCCTGCAGCATACTTCTCTGGCGGTTCATCTGAGTTGTGGCATGTCTCATGCTCACTCCTTTTCATTGCCGAGTAGTATTCCACGGTGGGATGTACCGGATGTTAAACCACTCACCTGTCGAAGGACAGCTGGGATGATTCCAGTTTTTGACTCTGACAAATAAAGGAGCCACAAACATGTATGCCCAGATTTTGTGTGAACATCAGTTTGCATTTCTCCGGGAGAAACACTTAGGAGTCAATTTGCTGGACTGTATGGAAGTTCCTAAGAAAATGCCAGTGTGTTTTTTCACTCCCCAGCCCTGCACTGGGCACTCTTCCTTCCTCTGCTCTCAGCTAGCACTGCCCTGGGACTGATGAAATAAGAAAGCCACAGAGAACATCCAGGCTGGTGACTTCTGTCAACCCTTCCAGTCTTCAGATTAATTCGGAGGACCACCAGGAGAGAATTTCTAAAAGGAAAGAGGGGCCCTAGCTGGTTTGGCTCAGTGGATAGAGTGTCAGCCTGCGGACTGAAGGGTCCCAGGTTCGATTCCGGCCAAGGGCACATGCCCAGGTTGCAGGCTCGATCCTCAGTAGGGAATGTGCAGGAGGCAGCCAATCAATGACTCTCAACACTGATGCTTCATCTCTCTCTCCATCTCTATTCCTCTCTGAAATCAATTACAAGGACCCGGCTGCTGGGGGAATGACTGTAAACAGGGCCTCCTCTCTCTGAGGTCCTTGTAAGATGAGGGGCTGAGCAAAGCACCATGACTCTGCCTGGAAATGGCAAGGCCTCGCCCAACTGGAGAGTAAGGGGTAAGTGGGGCACAGCTGGGCATCTCACAAGACTGAGCCTGGCCCCTGGGTTTGATGAGGTCTCATTGGCAGGACAAGGTCTCCTGAACTTAGATTTTCAGGATTCATACCCCAAGGTACATTGTGTTCCAGTAGTGAGCCCACCATTCCACTCTGCTCCCAATTCAGGGTAATAAGTGACCCTTTCACTTCCTCCCTCCCTGGGAGAGACCACGTGGGTGATGGGTCTTGCCTGGCACAAGCACACAGTGGCCAGTCTACCCCAGGGACACTCAGGGCCAAGCCTGGGGTGACTGCACCTGCTGCTCCTGCTGTCATCCCAGGGTCCCCTGCTCCCCTCACTGGCAGTACCCCCTGGCCTCCTAGCTGCTCTGCGTGGGCTTCCAGGGAAGAATATTTATGCCAAAGAAGAGAGATCCCAAGAACCTTCAGGCAGCAGGAAGGTTGAGGCCTAAAGAACTGCCCCCCTGGGGTCAAGGGCAGGAGAGGAGCTGGTGAGATCAGGTTCACCATCAAAGGCAGAGGTCGGTCAGGGTGGCATCCAGGGTGGCTGAGGCAAGCCTTGGGGCTGCGGACAGTAGGTCTGGCAGGCAGAGTCTCCATACAGTGGCTCTTAATCAAGGGACACAGCAGTTCACCTGGAAACCTCCTTCATCAACCAGATCCCCAGGTGCACTCATCTCTGGGTGGACCCGGGAATGCCTGTGATCAGGGCCTCTGTGGCGGGGACCTTGCTCCCGCCCCCACCCTGACCTCAGAGAGGCTATGGTGATGCCTGTGTGTCAGGGCCAGCTTGACAGGTTGAGCCGGGCCGAGGTAGGGAGGTGGGAATTGAGGAAAGAAAGAAAGACAGGAAAGCGGGATCAGGAGGACTGCAGCTCATTCGAGGAACTGCAGCAAGTTTATTAACTACACAATGCCTTTTATACACAAGACACTGAATAGGAGGTCTGTCAAGAGGAATGTATTCTTTGTTCCTCTTAATCTCTAAGGGAGAGACAGAGCAGAAGGACAAATTCTCGGTACAGCAAATCTCAGTAAATAGTTACAGATTTCTTGGTAAGCCATAAAAGGCTGTTCTCATCCTACATAGGTTGCTCTCATTCTATTGATAATCACCATCCAAACAAGTCTGGGAAAACTGTGTGGGTACGGGTCTCAGCTTAGCTAGTCCCTTCAGGTGCAAGGACCATGTCAGCTTATCCCTGGTCCCCAACACCTGTGCACATGGCAAAGAACCTCTGCAACATTCATGTGGCCCGAATTGCTTCACTAGAAACCCCATTTCCAAACCCAGTCACAATGGGCTTAGCGCTTCAACATATTAATTGGAGGGGACAAAAGCATTTAGTCTACAACACCTAGTTTGGGCTCGATGGTGAGATTAGCCAAGTCCAGAAGGCTGCCTGCCCCACCCCGCTCCTTCCCCAGCGATCATTCTGGAAAACAAGACATATCTTCTTCCTGCAGAGAGAGGCGCAATATTGAAATTGCTCCCCTAATCTTTATGCGATTGCCTTCTCCCTGATAGAAATATTGCCTCTTGCTGAGTATTTATTGTCTGCTTCTCTCCAAAGTATTGACTTTATGTAACAGTTTGATATACATCAAATCTTTTACGGATTTAATAAACTCCTCTGGTCAGCCTTCTGTTGTGAACACAATGAGATTTATGGTCGTCTTGGTGTAAAACCCTTTTTCCTTGAAATTTTCTACTTCGAGATATCAAAAGATAAGAAGGGAAGCATTTATCATCTTGGAAATCATAGCCCATGTCTGCCTGCTGGGTATTAGTCAGGAATGACGAGTGGTTAAAGGACTAAAATATGACAAATGCCTGACTGCGGAACAGCTGAGGCTGGGAGAAAAGTGGGTTTTAAAAAAATTCCTCCTCTTTCCCTCAAAAATGATTTTTTGTCACAATTAATCATAAGAGTATCTGGGGCAGAGAGCAGCCTAATTTGAGTTGGAAACATAACTTCGGGTGGACTCATCTGAAAGGTTAACAAATTGATTCAAGTCAGGACACATTTAGCAGGTGCTTATTTCATGCCAGGTGAGTGCTGAGCACATGCAGACAGCGGCCACTGTGCTGGGAGGTGTGGGTGCAGGGGGGCAGGAGGGCATGGGCCCAGGGGGGGAGGGAGGCAGGAGGGCATGGGCCAGGGGGGCAGGGAGGCAGCCAGGTATGAATAGCTCTTTCTTCAGGTCTTCCTACTTCTTTCATGTCCACCTCTGAGGCTCTTACCCCAGGTGTATAATCACCTACTCCTCTCTCTCTTTCTCTTTCTCTCTCTTTCTCTTTCTTTCTCCTCCCTTCTCCTCTTCCCCTCTCAGACTGAATTGGAGCAGGAGACCAACCAACCACTTTGGTGCCTAGAGAAGGCAAGATCGAAGGACTGTTTGTCAAGTGAATAAACAAGTGAGTGAGTGAGTGAGTGAGTGAATGAATGAATCTGGCCTAGATGGTTTGGAAGAGGTGAAGACCAGAACAGGAAGACCATCCAGGAATGGACTGAACTATAAGGGAATTTAGAATTCTCCTTGGTCTCCTAAGAAACTTCCTGAGGAAAACATAATCTTATGAGCAGTCTGAGAGGCTCAGTGGGGAGAAGCCTTTTAAAGGCTCTGGGTGCTTCTCCAAAGAACTTATGGAAAGTAGAGAAGAAACAGGAAGGGGCTTTATTGAGTCTCAGAGCCTCCGGTTACAATTAAATGCAGTGAGAAAGCGGGTTCCCGCACTTCATTGTCTCTCTCACAGTAGCGGTGTCAGTCTTTTCTCGGAGCCTGTTAGTTCTGTAATTCAGTGCGGCGAGCGCAGAGGGATCCACAGAGCCAGCGTGGGGTTCCTCTGTCCGCATTGACTACCTGTCATCTGCCATGAGTGTGAGGGTGGCTTTCGGCTTGAACACCAGAAATACCCCCAAATTAAAAAGTTTCTGTAGTCACTTTAGTACATAAGAAAACTGCTTGCACATCAGTTAGCAAAAATGGGGTCTGTGACACTGGATGTTGTGATTTGAATTACAGCTAAAAATAAGCGAGCTCTTTGGAAGGGCCCGCGGAAGCCAAGTCCTGGACAGAGATGGCTCGGGCGGCTCTGCCGAGCGGGTGCCGCTGCTCTCCGTACAGAGTGATTTATTAATGTGGCCCCAAATCCGCTGAGCAATGCACCTGCGCACGTTGATAAATGGCCGGTTTGGCCTGCCCTAGCTCTCTCCCCTCTCAAAGACATTCTGCAGACTCCATCGTGTCCTGTGTTTAATTAGGACCTCCAGCAGGACAGACTTTTAAAAATATATATATTCTTATTGATTTCAGAAAGGAAGGGACAGGGAGAGAGAGAAAGAAACATCGATGATGACAGAGAATCATAGATCCGCTGCCTCCTGCACAATCGAATTGAGCCTGCAGCCCAGGCATGTGCCCTGGCCAGGAACCAAACCATGGCCTCCTGGTTCATAGGTGGACGCTCAGCCACTGAGCCACACCAGCCGGGCAGGACAGACTTTTTAGAGAAGGGGTGCTCCGCAGCACAGGTGCTGGCAGGCAGGGCTCCTGTGTCATAAGTGGGATCCAGCAGCAGGAGAGACACCAGGAACTTGTGGGGCCTGTTTTCTGCACCCAAAGGCCTCTCCTCTCTGTGTTCTTACCAGGTTTTCCTCACAAAAATTCTGGAGCTGCAGGAACCTGATGTGGGGAAGAGCAAGGAGCCACACCAGCCCTGCCTCTGCCCCTGCCCCTGGGGTCTTTGGTCTGGCTCTGGCTGACACCCTGGGGCTCAGCTTCATGCATTCATTCACTTATGTGCTTGGCCATCCGCACACGTTTACTATGGCGACTGTGCTGGGTCCTAAGAACCCACTGATGGGTCAGGCCAGGGTCTGCTCTCCAGCGTGTGACCTGGTGGGAAGGCAGCTTGAGAAGCGTGGCCCCTCCGGTAGCAGGAAAAGCAGGTGCATTGAGCCCAGTCAATAAGGACTAGTTCACGTCCAGGGAATGCTGGGGGTTGCTTTGCCTTAATGTTCGGTGTCGGGGAGAGGATGAGCGGGGAAGCTAGGGAGGGCTGCAGATGCAGGTCCCGCCGGGCTTTGAGTGTCATTCTATGGAACTGGGATGTTTTCTGAGGGTAATGAGGCGGCCACTGTTGGTCTAGTGTGCGGTTTGTGGTTTGGGCCTTTTGTTTGGTTGTTTTGTTTGGTTTGTTTATTTTTCTATTGTTTCTGTGTGGAACATATTTCTGTGTGAGTGCATATGTAGGATAAGCATTTCAAACACTGAATTATTGCCCATTAGCACACACGTCCTTAAAAATGTTTACTTTCTGATTATGCCAACAATATCTTTATTAGGGTAAATAAAAATGTACAAATATTTTTAAAATACTCATAACCCAGTTACACTTTCTAAGTGTATTTCATCGAAATTAGAACTCTCTGCCACCGTCTCAGCACCATCCACACCATCCTCACCATCCGCGAACATCTCTCAGGCGATGGTTGCAGCAGGGGGCTGAGGCAGAGCCCAGCCGGGCACTTTAAAACATTGTACAGGTACTGCCAAGCTGCCTGGCAAATACTATATCCATTTACCAAGAGGTTAGGAGCCTGCCCATTCCCCTACATCCATACCAAGCCTCAGTAGTGTCTCCCTTTTAAATTTTTCTTGGTGGTATAGATCAAAACTATTTTATTTTCATGTTTTTAATGGCTAGTGAGATAGATAGGAGTTTCCTGTTTATCGGTGATTGCCGTTTTTCTTCTTCATCTTCTCGGGGAGTAGGGAGGATGGCCTATTCATTTGCTTTGCCCCATGGTGTTTGGTTTGTACTTATTAGGAGTCCCTCAGATATCAGACATATTGACTTTTAAAACTTAAATAAATTATTCAACAGGTGTTAATAACTTTATAATTTTTCAGAAGAAATTGTAGTTTGCGAGCATGTACCTACACAAGGAAACATTTACATTATATTAAGTAAAAGGAATTAGAAAAATAATATGTAGAGCGCAATCCAGATATGGAAGCAATGTGCATAAGAAAAAAAACATAAGAAGGGGGAAGTCTGAAACACTGTCTACTAAAATGGAAATAGTGGCCCTAAGTGGTAGCATTACAGGTGACTTCTGTTTTGTCATGGAATAGTAACTTTTTAATTCATTACATATGTTGCAAATATTCTCGCTCATTCTGGTGCTTGTCTTTGGGGTTTACTTGTGTCTTTTTCTACATCAAAGGTTTAAATGTTGATGTAGTTAAGTGTATAAATCTCTTTCTTAATAGCTTTGAGGTTTTGTTTATGGCTTAGCATGGCATTTTCCACCCCAAGATTATAAAATTACCCTCCTAAATTGTATTCTAGTTCTATTGTGATATGTATTTTTTTATTTACTTTTTTTAACCATTAGAGATTCATTTTTATGTGAGAAGTGAAATAAGAATCTAATGTTAATTTTGTTCCAAATACATCACAGGTTGCCCCACACCAGTTCATTGGCTAGCTCATCCTTTTTGCCCTTGATTTAGAACGCCTCCTTTATTGTCTAGAACATTTCCTAACAACTGGAGTCTGTCCCTAAATTCTCTGTTCCACTGATTTGTTGGTCCATTTATGTGCTAATGTGTTTTCATTATTTCTGTAGCTTCACAGCACAATTTTAAAGCACAATGTTATGGCACTTCCTTGAATAGAAAAATGGTGAAAAATAATGTTGGGAGGAAGCAAGAGAAAGATAAACGGAAAGTACCGAGTCCTTGCTGAGAGTAGGGGAGACAAGGAGATGGAATCAGGAAGGGGCATAAAGCAGCTTCCACAGCACTGGTCATGCTCTAATACTTCAGCAGGAAGGAGCCCAGCTCACAGGTGTATGCACTCTTATTATTTACTAGAGGCCTGGCGCAGGAAATTCCTGCACAGGTATGGTCCCTAGGCCTGCGATCAGGGCTGTCTTCCCCAGCTGTCCCCAGCCAGCACTGCCCCCTGCCACCACCCACCCCCGGTTCCCCATTTGCCATCAGGTGATGGGAACCTGCCAGCCGGGAAAAGGGACCAAGGGGTGGCCAGTGCACCTCATAGTAATTGGTTGAGCAGTCATTGTGGTTGTTCCTCTGTTAGGGTCAATTTGCATATCACCCTTTTATTATATAGGATTATTATGCTTTATAGCCAATGTTATATATACCCTTTATAAACATCAATTACCTCATTTTAACAAAAACAATTGTGAGAGAGAGTTTCTGGTTCAAGATGGTGGACTAAGACGATGCTCAAACCCCTACTTTCTGCTGCAAACTCCTAGTCTTGAGAAAAACTCACATACAGGCTCAAAAATAAGAATGAGATATCCTTGTAGTTTTCAAGCCAAGCTCCTGAAAGAAACAGGAGCGTGCAAGGAGCAAAGTGGCAGGGAGTGGGGCTGAGACCATGCAGCCTGCCCCGGGGTTGCAGGCCAGAGCACACCTCCCAGGTGAAGCCTCGGATCAGAAACCTGCCTCCTCTCTACCCGCGACTGCACCGAGACCCCTGCACCTGGTCGCCAAGAGGACGGGACCTCGAGATGGGGCAATGGGGCGGAGGCCAGCCCAGCAGGTGAACACAAAATCAGGAGGCACAAAGCACTGAGGAAAATTGCCGCCATCCAGGACTAACAGACTCCACAAAGGAAATCACTTCCATTTGAGGGGAAGGAGATCAGAGAGCCCTCCGGAAGGACGAGGGCTGTAACAAGCATGGTAACAGACGGAAAGGAGTCAAGAAGGGAGCTGCGACCGTGACACAAGAACTAAAACGACAAAATGAAAAGGAAGTGGCGATGAGAAGGAACCAATTAGAGATCTTAGAAATGAAGTAGAGAGTTAATGAAATTTTAAAACTCAATCGAGAGTCAGACCAGAATGCTGAACATAGCTAAAGAGCAAAGAAGTGAGACCACAAAGATCAAACAGAACATAGCCAAGAGGAGATAAGAGATTTAAAAATATGAAAGGGAAGTTGAGAGGCATGAAAGGAGACTCCAAAAGCTTGAATATAGGTCTGATAGGAGTTCCAGGAGGATACAGAGATAACAGAGATGTAGGCCTTGCAGAGATAACCGTGGAAAATTTCACAGAACTTAAATAAACCAAGAGGCCCCAGATCTGAAAATTCTACCAAGTGTTGAGCAGGATAAATAAATTCTATACATAGATCCTTGATGGTAAAGCTCAGACCAAAGAGAAAATTCTTAAAGATACTGAGGAGAGAATTTACCAGAAAGGAGAGAGAGCCAGCCCTCCTTTGAAGATCACATGACCGGACATTCACTGCCCAAAGCCACATCTCAGCTCCATTCCTTCCACCTGTGTGGCCTGGAGCCTAGTGTTCTGACTCAGTTTCCCCCCTCTGTGAAAGAGGGATGCTACTAATGTCTCCCTTATAAAATTGCTCTGAGGGTTAAATGACTGAATCCACGTGAAGCCCTCAGAACAATTCTTGACGCATTGTAAGAGATGGAGATACGTTCACTTTCATTAACTGCATTTATTGTGCTTGTTAATGTCAAATGTCTCCTAAGCGACATGGAAGACAAAGGGGCTTAGTGCAATCCACATCTGCGGGTGAGTGAGGTCTTCTCAGGGGACTGGGAAGAGGAGAGAACAAAATCTGTATTTTCAGATCATTCACCACATGTGAGGGGGTTTTCACAGGCCAGCTCATTAAATCTTTACAACACCTTGAGATGAGTCATAATATTGTCATCATTCAGAAGAGAAAACTGAGGAGCTGGGAAGCTAAGGGATTGGTCCATGGTCCTGAGCCAGGAAGTAGTAGAGCCAGTGGAGCCAGACTGCTGGCCCCAAAGCCCACACTTTTTTTTTTAATCCTCACCTAAGGATACTTTTTCCATTGGTTTTTAGAGAGAGCGGAAGGGAGGAAGGGAGGAGAGAGAGAGGGAGGAAAAGAGAGAGGAGAGATGTGAGAGAGACACATCAATTGGTTGCCTCCCTCATGCACCTCAACTCGGGCCAGGGATGGAACCGTTAACCAAGGTGCATGCCCTTGACCCTGAATTAAACCCTTCAGTCTTCGGGCCAATGTTCTAACCACTGAACCAAATCAGCCAGTGCCAAGCCCACACTCTTAACAGCCCCCATGGAAAGACAAGCGCTGGGGGACACAGGGATCCTGGCCTTGGGTCTGGTCCTGGAGCTCCTGTCTTTAGAAGCACCTCCTCTGACCTCAGAAAACGTAGCACTCCCTTAGATCAGGAAGAAAATAAACCGGACTGATTCCTTACAACAGCCTCAATAACCAACATGACATTGTGAAGGACGCGCCAATATTTGTAATCTCCCTTGGCAAGTTGTTAAGTATTTATAGAAACATCCTCTCCTGGCCCTGCCTAAGGGAAGTGCTGTATCTAATTTCCTCTGGACACAGGTGCTGGGAGAAATCAGAAAGATAATCTGTCATCATAAATAGCAATAAATAGTCACCCTGAAAGACGTGCTTGTTTAGCTAACTTGCTTGAATAGTAACAGATTTTCTTTTCATGGTGTCTTCGTGGAGATAGGCGCTGGGGGTCATGAGTTAGAAAGGTGTTGCGTTCTGGAGATGGGGTGGGAAGGCGCTCCAGGCTGGAGGCAGTGCCCCATGAGCTCAGGATACAGACACAGGATCAGCCGGGAAACCGCAGACAATGGGAAGAACGGGTAATTTCCAGGGACAAAGCACTCTGATGACCACAGGGGCCAAAGACACATAGGGATCGTCAGCATTTGTCTTTCGGTTAAAATGCAGTCTCCCTGAACTTGAGAACCATGAGAGCTGGGCTCCCACGTTTCCTTCCACTAAACGACATTGGTTGTCCCCATGGGTAAAAGGGAATAAAAGGTTGGAGCAGATTATCTCTGGGGCTCAGTTTGCTCTGACATTCCCTAAGAAGGGCCCTGGAAAGAGATGATAGTCCATGGGGCCTTCATCCTCGCCCAGAGGTTCAGAGCCAGCCCAAACCTTTCTCAACGACTTACCTGATCCAGGTGCTCCTACACAGCACCCGAGGGGCTGAAACAGGCCCTCTCCCTCCCTGGTATATACCTGTGAGTGAACAGTCTTTCCAAAGGCATTTCAGAATCCAGGAGAAGCTCCCAGCTGCTCATTGTGTGTGAATCGGGTCATGACTGAAGAAGAGAGTGCAAGAAGGACCCTCCACGATGGGGAGTGAACTGAAAGGCGTGTGTTTAAATGAGCAGTTGTTGGCTCTGGGGCCATTTAACCTCAAGACGAGAAGATGCAGATGAATGGATGACCCATTCTATAAACTCTGTGGGATCAAACTGGCAGCCCTCGAAGGAAACCAATCTCATCTCTGTAGATGGAGCAATGTAATGGTCATGGAGATGTCCAGAAACGGAACGAGCTGTTTTAGGTGGCAGTGAGCTCTCTGTCACTTCGGCTGTATAAGCAGAGGTTCATTGGCCACATCTTGGGGATGATGGAGAAGAAGTTCCTAGTTTGGATGGAACTTCTCTAAGAAACCTTCTAGTGATAGAATTCTGATTTTATTGCTGGTAACTTTTGGATCACTCTTAGAATATGGAAAAATAATTTTTCATCTTCCAAGATCCTGACAAGTTGGAGGTAGTCCCACCCGCAAGAGAAGCCAGCAGCAACACCTAGCAGCCTCCCCTCCTCCATCCCCCAACCCCACAGGCTGCCTCTTTCACCCAAGACTTCCTCAAACCAAAAGTTCATTAAAAATCCCTTAGGGCAGCCATGCAGGCATGGCTCAGTAGTTGAGTGTCGACCTATGAACCAGGAAGTCAGGGTCTGATTCCTGTCAGGGCACATGCCCAGGTTGCGGGCTCAATCCCCAGTGGGAGACGTGCAGGAGGCAGCTGATCAATGATTCTCTCTCATCATTGATGTTTCTCTCTCTCTCTCTCTCTCTCTCTCCCTATCTCTCTTTCTCTCTCTCTCTCTCCCCCCCTTCCTTTCTGAAATCAATAAAAATACATATTTTTAAATCCCTTAGGGTATCATTTCCCAATAATGGGGCTGAAGCAATTCAGAAATAAACCAAAATGCCCAAGTGAAACCTATAACGTATAAAAACCACAGCGAGTGTCTTTGAACGGGCCGTCTGCCTTTTGATGTCAGGCGCATGTGCCCTGCATTGTCCCCAGACGGCCAGGCCTGGACTTTTCCCACCAGCAGCGTTAAGCAGACACAACAGAACCGTGCACTTGGAAAGAAATCCACCAGCCTGTCCCAGGAAAGGGCATCAAGGGGTGCTGAGTCCTCCCCCTCACCCAGCATCACCAAAGAGGCTCCCCTACTCTTAATACAGAATGTCCCAGAGCAGGACACAGACTGAGTTCTGCAAGCACTTCCCGTTTTCCTCCTTCTCACCAAATGCTATGCTTCTTCTTCGTTGAATTTTCCTTGTCCTGTCTCCAGTGACTTCCTTTTGCTCTTTAGTTGCAACTTGACCTTCTTTCATTAAGTCAGTTACTGGGCTGCATCAGCATCCCCCACTGAGAACCCCTTTGCCGACGTCAGTGACCTCTCCTCCACCCAGGGCCCTCCCGAGTCCATTCCCTTCATAAGGAGCTCAGGACCCAGGACAGCTCATCGATTTGTTTCTTTTTCATATGCTGTTATTTATTTGAAGGAGGAAGGGAGTGAGAGAGAGAGAAAAATATCAGTGTAAGAGACAAACATCGATCAGCTGCCTCCCACATGCACTGACTGGGGATCGAACTGGTGCACAGGACGAAGCTCAACCCGCTGAGCCCGCCGACCAGGGCTATATTTGTTTCTTGATGGTCACGGCCGGCTGCCAGGCTCCAGTTCACTGGCGAAGAGGAGGTGTGTCACCTCGGAGCAGCATGTGCGGCCTCCAATGATGGTGTTGGAGACAAACCAGTACAAAGGGGCTCTTCCAGGACCTCGGTTTCCTCAGAGCTCCCGTGCACATTCCTTTCATGCCACTTAGTATTTCCACCGGCACCTCAGCAAAAAAAAAAAAATAATAATAATAAAATAAAATAAACAAAAGACATCAGGGGAAAATCTTTCCCAGACAGTGAAATAAAACCAAAGGAAACATGGAAAATTGTCAGGGGAAATAAGCCTGGCAGAGGAATCTCACCCGAGCAGAACTGTGTGTCCTTCCTGCGATCACATGGCTCTCAGCCTCAAATCGCCACGGTCAATAAAGGGCTCCACGAAAAATCCAGTTCTCCCTGGAATAACTCCTCTCAGGGCCGGACAGCAGGGCTGGCCATGGTGCATCTCAGCAAAGAGCTCTGGTCTGGGTTTGTGAGTCTCATGGTCTTTGCAGTCCCAGCATTTAGCAGAGTGCCTGGCACATTGTAGACCAGCCGTGGGCAAACTGCGGCCCGCGGGCCGGATCCGGCCCGTTTGAAATGAATAAAACTAAAAAAAAAAAAAAAAAAAAAGACCGTACCCTTTTATGTAATGATGTTTACTTTGAATTTATATTAGTTTACACAAACACTCCATCCATGCTTTTGTTCCGGCCCTCCGGTCCAGTTTAAGAACCCATTGTGGCCCTCAAGTCAAAAAGTTTGCCCACCCCTGTTGTAGACGCTTAATAAATGTTTGTCAAGCCCTAACCGGTTTGGCTCAGTGGATAGAACGTTGGCCTGTGGACTGAAAGGTCCCAGGTTCGATTCCAGTCAAAGGCATGTACCTAGGTTTCGTGCACATCCCAGTAGGGGTTGTGCAGGAGGCAGCTGGTCGATGTTTCTCTCTCATCCATGTTTCTAACTCTCTATCCCTCTCCCTCTCTGTAAAAAATCAATAAATATATATATAAAAAAATAAATGTTTGTCAAAAATACATCCCAGGAATCTCATATGCTACTAAATGACCCCTCCTTGTGAGCAGGAAGAAGAAGGGGAGAAAAAAAATCTTTCAGATTTAGTAACGCATTATTGGTTTCATCACTTCTCTTAGAAAGCAAAAGTTAGGAATTGTGCAGAAAAGAGATCGCATAGTAGGGCTGAGACTGCTGTCTTTGGAAAGGCCTGCAAAGTGGGCCCTCAGCTGGCGTCTGGTGACTTGAACGGTAAACAGCTCCTTGCAGTGATTTAAACTTTCCCTAAAAGACAAGAGGGACTCCCTGTGCCTGAGTCGTTTGCACAAACAATATGGCTTATGATGAGCACCTGCTTTCTTTCCTTTAACATCGGTACTTTCTACGCCGAGGGTTCTTCCAAGAAAAACCGTGGGCACTGAATCCCTGATGAACTTCCCTGCAGACATCCCACATGTGTTGCCACAAGCTGTTGCGGGAGGAATTCCAGGCCTCCTGTGCGATCCCACTGGGAGATGACTTTTGGAAGCCTGAGCCTGGCTTCCTCCAGGCTTTGCCCACGTGACTTCTCCTTTGCTGACTTTCTTTTGTGTACTTTTGCTGTAATAAACTGCAGCTGTGCGTATCCCTATTTGCTGAGTCCTGTGAGTCTTCCTAGCAAATCAGACCTGGAGATGATTTTGTAGAACCCAACAGAGGCATCGTATTTAACCTTCGTTACACAAACAGGCTGAAAACAACCAACCCCAAATTCAGCAAACGTGTTTCTCCTTATTTTAAATGATATTGCGCCATCACTTTTACTGCCACCCATACAGAAATTTATATCATGGGCATTAATATCTAAAAGTTAATTTTTAAATTGATAAATCTCAGAAGAGAACATTACAGTGACAAATGGATTATATTCATTCCCATATTTACCTATTTTAGCATTCCAATCTGTGGCCGCACCATTTGTCCTATCTGTCTGGCGCATTGCTCTCAACCTGTGGACCACAGACCATTGGCAAACCTTGAATTCACAGAGGTACTAAATATTCTCTGTGCATAGAAAAACTCATATATGTGGTAAATAAGATATGTCTCAAATAACTCTTTTATATAGAGATACAACTATTTTTCAAACGTTTATGGATGCTTGTGGTCAATAAAAGATGAATTTATTTAAAAGTACAATTGCATCAGTACTAGTGAAGATAGCTATATACAGCTCTACAAAATGAATTTAAACATTTTAAAAAAAATCTATAGTAGCCCTAGGAAAACAATAGAAAGCGATACTAGTATTTCAGAAATGGTGAGGAAATTTAAAAGAAAATAAATAGGATTTGATCTGACAAGAATCTAAATCAGGGAAAACTGCTGAAGAAAAAGACCATTTTAAAGGAAGAAGCTGTTCCAGGGAACTTCTAACTCAAAGGTGTTCGACAGAAGAAGGTGGGAACCCTGGTCACTCAGAAAGGGCTTATCTGGAGAGCAGTGCTCAGGGCAGCCAGGCTGGTCAGCCCCGCCCCCCTCCCAAGGCAGAGATGAAGCCAAGATTGTAAAGCTGTGTCCAGAGTATACCGTGAGGCCCCAGATGATCCAGAGCACCAGGAGATTGGGAACCTATACACCCAGGAAAACACGCTCGCAGCCAATCCCTCCCTCCTGATGATTTCCCACCGCTCCTTCATAAGCACTGCGGGCAGGCCAGGTGAAACACCAAGTAGATATGAAAACCAACACTACCAAAGGCAGGAATCAAACTCTACAAACTCAAGAGTTCAGTGGTTCTCCAAACAAGCTTTCAAATAGGAATAAAGTATCTCTTTAAAATTCATTAAATGGCTTGAATTTAAATGTTGACCATCAAAATAAAAATTTCAAAATAATACACTAAAAAATCTTCTTTCTGGACATAATAAATAATAGCATACTATATGAAAGCAAAGCCAAAACTGAACATTGTAGACTTAATCAGTAAAATCAAAACTGTCATTAAAATACCAATAAAATGTACAAATCTCCAGTTGCAATGAAGAAATAAGAGAAAAGGTAAAATAAATAGTATTCTAAATGCGAAACTAGTTACAGATCTGGGAAAGACTTTTAAAACTATAAGAGAACACTAATCACTTTAGTCAATAAATTTTAAAATCTAGATAAAATAAATAATTTTCTAGGAAAATCACCTAAATGTACTCAAGCAGAGATAGAAATTCTGAAGGAACTAATTGTGGAAGAGATTGAAATAATAGCAACAATCACCTCCCCAGAAGGTATTCCCCTAGGTGGATTTGGGAGGCAGTTACACCAAAAACTCAAACAAACAAAAAATACCTAACGATACCAAATATACCAGAGTTATACAGAAATCACCCCAGTTTGCTCCACGAGGTTTAGCATAACCATGATACCCAAACTGAATAAATATAATCCTCCCAAAATCCTGTAAGCCATCCTCACTTAAGTATTTAAATGCAAATTTTTAAAGAATACATTAGCATATCAAATAAATCAATGTATTATAAGAAGATTACATTATCATCAAGAAAAAATTTTCCCCAGAATTGGAGGAACAATTTAATATTAGGAAATCTGTCATTGTAAGTCACCACATCAATTAAGTAAATGAATAAAGATATAAAATTATTTCAATTGAGGATGAAAAAGCATTTGATCAAATTTAACATTCTTTTTTTGAGATAAATAATTGACATAAACATTATGTTAGTTTCAGATATGCAAAGTAATGATGCCATATCCTATATAATAAAAGCCTAATATGCTGTGTCTGACCATTTGTTTGATTGTTACACCAGTCGCTATGACGTGCACTGACAACCAGGGGGCAGATGCTCCGATAGGTAGGTTAGCTTGCTGCTGGGGTCTGGTTCATTGGGACTGGGAGAGATGGGCCTGACATACCCTGGAGCCCTCCTGTGGTCCTTCCCCAGTCTCAATCGTGCACCGGTGGGGTCCCTCAGCCTGGCCTGTGCCTCTCACAATCCGGGACCCCTCAGGGGGATGTCAGAGAGCTGGTTTCAGCCCGATCCCCACAGGCCAGGCAGATGGACCCCATCAGTGCATGAATCTGTGCACCACTCCTCTAGTCTTACCTAATAATAGACAAACATGTAAATTGACCATCCCTCTGCTACATTCACCAGCCAATCAGGAGAGTATGCAAATTAACCCAACAAAGATGGCGGTTAATTTGCATACATAGGCGGGAAGCGGAGGAGCTAAGACTGAAGGCTCCAGCCGAAGCAGCGAAGACTGGAGGCTCCAGCTGGAGCAGTGAAAACTGGAGACTCTGGCAGGAGCGAAGGCCTGGGTCCCGGGTGTTGGAGGAAAACCGGTGCTGGCAGCCAGGGGAAGGGAAGGCCTATTGCATGAATCTCTTCATGCAATGGGCCTCTAGTATGTATATATTATGAAGTGATCACCACAATAAGTCTACTAGTAGTTAACATCCATCACCACACAGTTACATTTTTATTTTGTGAGGATAGTTTTTAAGACCTACTTTCTTAGCAACTTTCAAATATACAATACAGTAGTGTTAATTACAGTCACCATGCTGTACATTACACCCCTGAGACTTATTAATTTTACTAGTGGCCGTTGCACGAAGATTCGCACAATAGGCCTTCCTTCCCCTGGATGCTGGCACTGTTTTTCCTCCGGCACCTGGGACCCAGGCCTTTGGTCCGGCTGCAGCAGTGAGGCTTGTCTTCTCCACTGGGGTTGCAGCAGCAAGGCTTGGCTTCTCTGCTCCAGCTGCTCCCAGCCCCTCCATTTTTTTTTTACAGCTCCTTGAGCAGAGGCCACGGCTGACTGGAAGCCTGGGTCGCCCCTGGCAAACCAGGCCCCCATCCCCTCCTTGAGCAGAGCCCAGGGCAGCCACTCCTTGAGCGGAGTACAGGGCTGGCAGGAAGCTGGGCTTCCTCCGTCTCCGGGAGCAACCCAAGTCTCCTGCTCTCTCCAGCTCCATGGCCGCCGCCATCTTCAGTCATCTTTAATCTTTGCTCTGCGCCTGCGTATGCAAATTAACTGCAATCTTTGTTGGGTTAATTTGCATAGTCACTCCGATGGCTGGTGGATGTAGCGGAGTGGCAGAGTGACGGACTGATGGTTAATTTTCATGTTTCTCTTTTATTAGTATAGATAACTGAAAGTTTGTACCTTTTGATCATCTTCACTTATACATTCATTCAACATTCTTAAAGCCCTCAGTAAGCTCAGAATAGAAGAAAACTTGCCTAATCTTACAAAGCCCACCTGTCAGTAAACTATGGAAAACATCATAATCAATGATGAAAACATCTGAAATATTTTGTTCAAAAAATAAATTTAAAATTCAAAGATGATTGCTATTACCATAATTATGCACATTGTACTTGAGATTCTAGTCAGTGTAACAGGACAAGAAAATTAAATGTGAAGTGGAATTACTGGGAAGGAAGAGGGGGATTTGTCAGAATTTGCAAACCATATAATCATCTCTGGAAAATTCAGGCTATCAAATGAGAAGGCATTAGAACTAATTAGAGAATTTAAGTGTGATAACTACAAGATGAACATTTTTAAAACAATAGTTTTAAAAGCACAATAATTTAGGTGTGATGGAATAGAGCAGAAGTTGGCACACAGGCCAAACTCAGACCACAAGCTGTTTTTATAAATTATGTTTTATTATAACTCAGCTATGCCAATTTTGTTTTTTTACATATTGTCTGTGGCTGCTTTCACACTACAAAGGCAAAATTTGTTATTTAAACAGAGACCATATCACTATAAAGCCTAAAATATTTACTTACTGTCCATCCTTTTACAGGCAAAGTATGCCAAGCTATGGGATAGAGCATCCCATTCTCATTAACTATTAAATCCATAAAATATTTAGAAATTCAACTTATCTATTAACAAAAGTTTTTCTAAAGCACAAGCGAAATTCCTGAATGCAAACACTCAGTATTGTAAATATGCTTATTCTCCTCCAGTGAATATATAGTTAGAAAGGAATCCCATTCAAAATTCCAATAGGAATTTGATAGAACTTGAAAAACTTCTTTCAAGATGCAGAAAAAAAGAGAAAAGTGAGAGCTTCCACTTCCAAAAATAGCAAACTATTTTTATTTAAACCAACCTTTCCATCCCCACCTCAAAGGTGGAAAACAAGCTGAGCCTAATGTCTGACAGCAGCTTTCTAAATGCATCCAAGCGTTAACAAGATAGTGGGAAATTTTCACACCAAGACCTGAAAGAAGACAAAAATCTAAAGAGATGAGACTGGCCTTGGAGGTCACCTCAATTACAAATGCAGAAGAGGTGGTTGATAAGCTAAGGAGCACATCTGAAAACTTCACAAGGCAAGGGAACAGAAGCTGGAGTCCCAGTCTTGGGCAGGGACTTCAGTGAACCACCCACACTGAAGGCTGAGAGCTCCATCCCAAGAGTCAGGGGGACCCAGAAGTACTAGTAAAGCAACCCTCACACAGACTGCCTCTCAGTTTCTAGGCCCAGGTGTGCCAGAATATTTCAAACCCTAAAATTGGATTAAGGTGATTCAAGATTGCTCACACCTGGCAGAACCTAATGAAAATAAACTGGCAAAATAACACAACATGTCAGAGCAGATTTGAAAAAGAATCATCTAAAAATCCTAGGGTCAAGACAACAGTAAGTGGGTAAAGCTGTTCTGAGGTCCTTTATGGTATAGCAGGAAATAACAGCACCAATCCCTATTTGCCTTTGACAAATGAATGGAGCATGTGGTAATCCAGAGAGATTATTAAAGACTAGAGGCCCGGTGCACAAAATTCGTGCATGGGAGCTGGGGGGTCCCCTCAGCCCAGCCTGCACCCTCTCCAATCTGGGACCCCTCGGGGGATGTCCAACTGCCAGATGTCCCGATCCACAGGATCGGGCCTAAACCGGCAGTCGGACATCTCTCTCACAATCTGGGACCACTGGCTCCTAACTACTCACCTGCCTGCCTGCCTGATCACCCTTAACCTCTTCTGCCTGCTGGCCTGATCGCCCCTAACTTCCCCCCTCTGCCGGCCTGGTCACCCCTCACTGCCCCCCTGCCAGCCTGGTCGCCCCACGCAGCCTGCTGTTCAGTCATTTTGTCATCCCTCACTAACCCCCCTGCTGGCCTGGTCACCCCATGCAGCCTGCTGTTCAGTTGTTACTGTGAGGGCGTCCTGACCAATTTGCATATTACTCTTTTACTAGTATAGATTACTAGAGCAGTGTATAACTTCCAACCAACAGAAGAATAGAAGTGAAATCATGTATGTATAAATAGATCTAGGTAGATTCTGAAAACTAAAGTGAGGGGAGATTTGTACAAAAAGGTGAGAAAGGATATTAAAGCCATATTTATTTAAATGATGTGTTGTAAGTGTAGGAATAGTGCTATGGTCTAAAATGTGCTTCCCCCTCCCCCCACCCCTATTCATATGTTGCAACCTTAATTCCCAGTGTGATGGGACTTGGAGATGGGGTGTTTGGGAGGTAATTAGGTCATGAGGGTGAAACCCTCACAATGGGATTAGTGCCCTTATAAGAAGAACTTGCTGCCTCTCTCTCTGCCCTCCTCCTTGTGAGGACACAGCAAGAAGACAGCCAATCTGTGAACCAGAAAGAGTGTCTGCACTAGAAGCCAACCATGCTGGCATCCTGATCTCAGACTTCCCAGCTCCAGAGCTGTGAGAAGTGAATTTCTATTTTTAAGCTATCCAGTCTACGGTATTCTGCTCTAGCTCACAAACTGACTGAGACAGACAGATGAACAAATAAATTACAGGAGTGAAATGGTTTTGTGTATATAGGGCAATTTTCTCTATAATGAAAACGATAACATAGAAAGTAGGAACTGTTCAAAGTGTTCTACTTGAAATAATTTAATACATGCATTTATTATGAGTGATAAAATATTATTTGCTATAAAGACAGCATTTTGAATCCCTAAGACAGAAGGAACTATTCAAGAAATAGTTTAAAGAAAACTGTATATCTATTTGAAAAAATTTAAGTTAGATGGATAACTTGTACCATACAAAAAATAAATTCCAGTTAGATTAAAAAGCTAAATGTAAAAAAAAAAAAAGAAACTATAAAAGGGTTGGGATAAAACTATAAAGTAATTGTTATAATTTGGTGTTGAAAAGACTTTTCTAAAACAAAGCTCAAAACTCAGAAGCCACATAATAAAAGATTAACACATTTAATCTCATAAAATTTTAAAACACTTTGTTGAAAAATGACACAATTACAAAGTTAAATTATAAGCAGCAAATTAGGAGACATTATATGAACACATTTAACACACAAAGAATTAATAGCCAGTATACATCAAGATCTTATACAAATCAATAAAAAAGACACACAGCACAATAAAAATTAGACAAATTATATGAACAGGCAATTCACAGAAGAAAAATACAAATGCCAATAATTGTAGGAGAAAACGCACAGCTTCCACTACCAGGGAAATGGGAATTAAAACAATAATGAGGTGTGATTTCACACTCATTATAGTGCCAAAAATAAAAAGATTGATGGTAAAAAATATTAGCAAGAATAAGGGGGAACGAGTACTTTCAGATACCTGCTGGAAGCAGTGTGAACTTGAGAGGTCATTTGAAAGCCATCAGGCAGCATCAACCCAACTTGAAATGTGCATTACTGCCCTAGCGGGTTTGGCTCAGTGGATAGAGCGTCAGCCTGTGGACGGAAGGTCCCGGGTTCGATTCTGATCAAGGGCATGTACCTCGGTTGCAGGCTCCTCCCCATCATCAAGTAAAATCAAATTGAAAACTATTTTATATAGTGTGATACCATCTATGTTTACACACACACGCACACACACACACACACACACATACAGAAAGAACAAGGAAGTCATTAGAAGAATGGACATCAAGGTATTGACATAGGTTATCTGCAGGGAAGGGGGATGAGTAATGAGCGAAGGAAGGGTGACTTTCAAGTGTGAAAGAAATGTTTTGCCCAAACCGAGACTGAAGCAAACTGTGTGTTCAGCATCTGGAAGGCATGCTGGAGTGGCCTTCTGAGAGGTTTCAGGAAGGGCGGGGTGTGAGCCTCAGAGCTGACACCCCTGGGGTGAATGGGTTCCTTGTCAAGGATGAGCCCTGTTGCTCAGAACATCTAATTAATAGCCCCGATCGATTTGTTATCCTCTACTTCTCAGAGAGATGACTTGATATTTGCGATTAATGAGTCATGTCTGATGGTGGCTCCGAATTACCCACGCCACGTGCCCCGCTCCGCTCAGGAGCAGATTTAACCCACCACCGAGAGCAATAGGGTTGCTTTAATGACCACGTCCAACAGCACCCTGTCCCCAGCTCGGCGGCCTGAGATGAGAAAGAGGCCTGCATCCTGCTCGGAGGTAAGTCCCAGGCCATTTGGAATGGCTCTCTCCCTTTGCCACCTGCACTTGATCCTCATTAATAAGCAACCAGCCTTAACTGGGGTCTGGAAATTTTAATTGACTGTGGTTTGCTCTGTACTGTTTCAATCTTATAAAAGTGAGAACATATTAACATAACACCCATGAAATATGTAATTATATAAATAAGTGTCCCCAAAGTATCGCTTCTTATTAGGTATCCTCTGAATCAGTGGATATTAAACAACTCACCTGGAAATTCAGAAAACATTTTGATGTTAAAAATAGGCTCCTGCATTCGGAAAGGTATTCTGGGCCGGTCCACGTGGTGTTCACTGCTCTTCTAAAGAGGAGAAGGAGGGAGGTGGAAGAGGATGGTGTGGACATACATGAATTTTCGGTTGCGGGTTGTTAACCCAAAAAAGGAAAGGGCCGTCATCAAAGCCAAGTTCACCTTGTAACAGAGACACCGTGCTGCCTAGGGTCCCCACCACCACTGTGATTCCACCCGCCTGTAGATCATGTCTCCCTTGTGGGGACCCCAGCACCTTGACCCCCTCCCTGGGCTGTGCTCTCCTGCCAAAACCCCAGCCTGGCTGAACCCACTTATCTCCCTTCTATCCACCAGCACCAGGGCAGCTAAACATTGTCAGAGAAAACCACTCTAAATGAACTGATTGGTTGCACTTTCAAGTCATGCTTCCGACAAAATCCAAACAGGGGAGGGAAGGAGGTGGGGAGCCCTGCAGAAAGTTGTTCTCTACATTTTCTCCCCTATCACCTCCTCCACCCTCATTCTTGCCCACAAGGGCACCTCATTCTTTTCGGAGGAATAAAAGAAAACCACCCACAGAACTTTCTCCGTTTCCTCATGCCAAACAGGCCAGGTGCCCACAGCAGGGCTCTCTCTCCTGTCTCCATGAAGTCGTTTCTGGCTCCTCACAGAGGCCAGTGCCCTGGACTCCATCCTCCCTCACCTTCTCCAGGGGTTCCCTCCTCTCCTGCACAGTACGGATTAAGCTCATTTCACTCCTCTGCTTACAAGCTTCCCTGACTCCTCTTGAACTTAGAAGAACCTCCAAGTCTTCCCAGTGGCTGGCTTAGGAGTGGGATCTTGGCTCACTCTGAGGTTGCATCTGCAGCTGAGGGGGACAGGTCCTGTTCACCCCTTCTAGAAGGGCCTGGGTCTCTCTGCTTCTCCACCTAAGGGCCCCTCTGCCCCAGAGAATGTGCCCAGAGCCACCCGGCATGACCCAACCCAGGGGGCATGGAGAAGCTAGCACTCTTGGAGCCAGCCCCCAACCCATGGGAGTTGGGTGGGAGTGGATGAACCCCCAGCTCCTGTCTCTAAGTGGAACATCGCTGTTTCTCAGTGTCCCCACTGGACTGAGTTCCAGGTGCCTACAGTGAAGCCCTTTTCTTTATTGCTTGATCAAACTCTAGGTGTATGTCACCCTTGTAAACAAGAGTCCATGCGTTTTCTTCATCTGAGTTTCTCAAAGGCCTGAGGGAAGCTCGGTCTTTGCAGCCAGTTTCTGGATATGGAAAGAGGAGTTTGAGCACCTACCTCACACATCTCTGATGGCTGTCAGCCCTCCCCGCCTCAAAGACCCCACCCTGTGTCACAGGCCTTTCCAGTGCAGGAGAGGGGAGGACTATAAACCACACCCCAACCGTCCTGCTCTCCTCACATGCAGGCCTGGAAGGGTCTCCTTGTCTGACTTGGCATTTTATACCCAGCACACATCTCTCCCAGAAATGGCTTCCTAAAGGAAGGTTGCTCTCAAAAAGAAAAAGAAAAAAAAAAAGATTGCTCTTTTTTCTCTCTGAATAATTGAAGGCATTTGAACATAGTTGGAATATACAGGGGTTTCCTTCAAAGTTGAGGCCACCTAAATGAATAGCTGAGGTCACCCCTCCAAGGCTCATGAGCAGACGATTGGAATCTGGCTTTCTGCCCTCTGGTAAGGGGTTTCTGGAGGGGGAAAGAAATGCCACTGTTTCATGTGTTAAGTATATATGTTAAAGTCAAGTTCATATATGCACACACCTAAAATCCCAAGCGACTCAGATGGGCCTATGATGAGAAGCTGGCACCTGAGAACAGCAGGGCCCGTGCTCCAGGAGGGCTGTTTTGAGGGGTGCCTTGTGTATACCTGCCGAGGACCCCACCTCAGGACAACTGCCTCTAGAGCAGCGGTTCTCAACCTGTGGGTCGCGACCCCTTTGGGGGTTGAACGACCCTTTCACAGGGGTCGGGTCGCCTAAGACCATCCTGCATATCAGATATTTACATTACGATTCATAACAGTAGCAACATTACAGTTATGCAGTAGCAAAGAAAATAATTTTATGTTTGGGGGTCACCACAACATGAGGAACTGTATTAAAGGGTCGCAGCATTAGGAAGGTTGAGAACCACTGCCTTAGGTCTTAGAACTTAGTTTCCTTTAAACTAGGCTCCTCTGACCCCCAAATGCCTTTCAAAATTATGCTGTGTCTCTGGACTCCTATTTAATCTACGCACGGCCTTCTCCAGATTGCTGAACCCTTCTTAATGCTGGAACAAGAACCCCAGCAATTGTCCCTCTAGAGCAGTGGTTCTCAACCTTCTGGCCCTTTAAATACAGTTCCTCATGTTGTGGTGACCCCCCAACCATAAAATTATTTTCATTATTACTTCATAACTGTAATTTTGCTACTGTTATGAATCGTAATGTAACTATCTGATATGCAGGATGTATTTTCATTGTTACAAATTGAACATAATTAAAGCATAGTGATTAATCACAAAAACAATATGTAATTATATATGTGTTTTCCGATGGTCTTAGGCGACCCCTGTGAAAGGGTTGTTCGACCCTCAAAGGGGTCACGACCCACAGGTTGAGAACCGCTGATCTAAGGTCTTAGGTCTTAAGGTTTAAGGTCTCCTCATCCCAGGACCCCATGCTTTTTATTAACACAATTTGTCCTGAGGAAAGGCAGAGATATACACTTCAAAGGGTCAGGGTTTTGTACAGAGTCCATTGTCAGACTGGGGGAATTAGCCTAAGGCTGTTCAGGTGTTTGGCCAGTAGGAGGCAATAACATGTAAATTAAGATGCCCTTTAGCTGTCTGGCAGCAAGCAATAATCCCTTTTCAGGTTTGGGGAAATGCCCTCAGCCATTCACAGATGCAGCCTGCTGTCATGCTAGAATTGGTCTCTGGCAGACAATCAGTTGGAAGCTCCCCAAAGCAGTCTGCACAGGTGTCCACTGGTCATGTTAGGACACCTGAGCTGGTATCTATACAAGTGAACATTCGCTCTACTGCAGCTCGGTGGAGGCTGGTTGGTTGCAAGGGTGGTTTTGCAGGGTTTTGGCTCCAGGGCTTTGCAGCTTTTGATCTATGCCTTCTTATCAGGATTGCAGGATGGCCTCAAACCACAGCCCCAGGCTTGTGTCTCTGTGAGGCAAGCTGAGGTCCTGCACTGCATGGCTTGGGGAGGGAGAGGTTGAGTGCCAGGCTGGCAAGTCCCTGAAGGTGACCTAGTGTGATCAGTGATGCCATGACTGACTCATGGCTTTGAGGTCCCTCCTAAGAGCTAAGATCTGTGAGCATACCTCCAGTGACAGGGTTCTCACCACCACTCCAAGGACCTCCTTCATCGGTGAACAGCTCAGATTGAGACAAATCCTTTATGTTGAGCAGAAATCTATCCTTCTTGGAAAGAGTTAATGAGACCATCACTAGACCCTCCTTGTCGCCCATCGCATTAATTCCATTTTCAAATGGTCAGCCCTGGGGAATGAACTTTAAAAGGCTTAAAGCAAGGTAGGTTAATTAAAATCTCTGATCAAAGCCCCATAAACAACATAAAACTTCTCTCTCTTAATTATCCTAGATGGCCTTGCAAGCATTGAAGCTGTTATGCCCAGATTTCAAGATTCCCAAGAAGCCACCAGGGAGCCAGCCAGTCCATGCAAAAGCAAAGAGTCTTTTATTTTAAGCCCGGGCTTAGCTCCTCTACCTTCCTTACTGACGCAGCAGCAGGTGGCAAAGAGAGAGCAGTCTGTTCGAACCAGGGGTTTCATAGAGGGTTGGAGTAGGGGCGGGAGAGGGGGCTGTGCCCCCCGCCGATTGGCCAGGTGCGAGCTGGTGACCCATTACACAGGATGTGGTCATATCGATGGCGTGCACTTCCCTTGATTACCATTGGTTAGTCCAGAGAAATGGTGGGTGTGGCTAGCAGAGGCTCCTTCCGAGGGGGAAGGAGCCTTCGCTGAGCACATGGTTCCATACAAAATGGAGGTCCCTTAATGGATGGGAAGCCGGCCACTCGGCTCCCATGCAAGGCCTGCCGCCATGGGCGTCACCAGGAGGCAGGCCGCCCACCACCTCGCCTGGCCCTTGGGTCGCCCGCTGCTCGGCCCGAAAGTGACTCGGAGGCCGAGGAGGGCGGCCCAGGTCCTTCTGGGCGTCCACGGGCCTGCGCCTATCTGGTCAGGCGCTGCCTCGGCCATGGCTGCCCGTCATCCTCCCTGCCGGATGCCTGCGGGGCCACGTGCCCCGCCGGCCCTTTCATTCCCCCCTTGTCTTGGAACTTCCGGCTCAATCATGAGACGGACTGCATTTTTATTCTACCAGAACTATCAACTGAACTATCCCTATAAGCTTAACAAATGGTTCAGTGGAAGGGAAAGAAACCATTTCAGATTTAATAAATTCTATTGAAATAGGATTTTTCTTCTTAAAATTCCTCCATGGCTATCAAAAAGCCAAATCAAGATTAATCCCAATGTTTGCATAAACACAACAAGAATGGTGACTGACTACCTTTGCTGGAATTTCATGGTTGAATCTTAATGTGCCCCGTAGGGCCAGGAAGCCACGCCACCCAGCTGCCATCAGGCCCGCCTGCAGTATCTGCTGAGTTAGGTGAACCCCTCACCTGTAGCAACTCCACCTGAGCCCACGCTCCAGGCTTTAAGGCCCATCTCAGTAGCCCTCCTACCTGTTGCAGTCCAGAGTGTGTGGGGGTTCCGCAGGAACGTAGAGGCATCCCTACTGCTCCCCTTCTACTCTTACCAACCGCCAGTGATGGTAGGGCATTGGCCTGACACTCCAGCGCCAGCCATCTTCAGGGCTTCCAAGCAGGATACCAGGCTTTCTTTGTGGCATTCTTACTGGCTTCAAGTCTTTAGAGCTCAGACAGGGCTCTTTAAAACATGATACTCCAGTCAAAGTTTTCCGTTAATAAAACCACTATTAGGAACCGGTCTTATTGAATCTACGCAAAGAAACGTATTGCCATGTTAGCATTGCCAAATTTCGGAGGAATTACATAAGAAGAAAGACATATTGATCTACTCTAAGATTTTCTGACTTTCCTTGCCAATTCTTTTTGATAAAACAGTACTTGTTGGCATTAAACTTTCTTTCTATGCATAACCATGCCTCAGACCTTCTACTCTAAACAGTCTTTTTTCAGACTACCCCTGACATGGGCATGGTCACAAAGGTCTGCAAGACAGTATTACAGGCTGCCAACTGTTAGCTGTCTCTTAACAGAGACCAAAACCTGATGGGCACTGTTCCTGCCCAGTTGGGCACCTGCCCTCTTGGTAGCCAGACACCCTCTATTCTTGGGGTTCATCTCACACAGTCCCCTTCCAGGACAGCCAACATAAATTCAAACCTGCAAGAGAACTAAAGGTTAATATTATATATCAATACAATGAAACATAATATAGGCATTATGGCCGCTTTAGGCAGCCACATCTTCTGCTACTAAACATGTGATACTAAAGTCTATTCTTGACCTTCCTATGAATTGTCCTTGTCTTTTTGGAGCCATGTCCATGAAGACGCAGGCATTATCTAAGTCTATTCAATGTTACCAGCATCAGGCAGGTCGATCATGCTGTAGCTTGACGAAGTCTTTCCGGATCATGGATGGGTCTGCTGACCGGACGTGGGTGTGATGGACCCAGGTCGCACGTGCAGGGCTGCCAGGGCCTCGTCAGGCTCAGGACTTTCTGGCAGAAGGCTGAGGCTTCGGGGTTGGCTCCGGTCGGTGTAGCACACAGATGGGCACCAGACTGCAGATGAGTGTGAGCACCAGCAGGAGCACCAGGGCCCCCAACTTCACCTCCAGGCCCACAGGCAGTGGGGGAGCCGAGGCTACTGCCTCTGGGCGACACACCAGGAGCTCTGGTTCTCCCCAGGACCCCATGGTGGCCGGCTGCTCCAGTGACTCTCAGACCTCGCGAGGGTTTCACTCCATGGTCTTTACCAGGTTCAGCAACCAGGCCTTTTTCAAGGGAGTGTGTTAGGACCAAACCTTTTATCAGCTTTTATTCCCGCTTATCTTTACAGATTTTAAGGCCCATTAAGTCTTTGCTTCGGGGAACTGTGAGCTTCATTCTTAAATGTCCCAATCAGCCTAGAATTCTAAAATTTCAATCTAGCACTGAATATTACATAGTAAATCAAAGTTTCCAGCAGACAAACAGATAGAAATGTTTACTAGTTAGGCAGGTTGATTCCACCTCTGGCAGAGAGCAAGCGCCCTTGGGGAAAGATCCCAGCGGCCGCTCAGGGTGCTTTGCTATCCGTCAGAGCACTCAGCCTTAAGAAGTCAAGTGTGTGCCTTTCTGTTCTTTTTTTTTTAGATTTCTACATGCATATGAATAAACAACCATATTCAAGCAGATATACAAATATTAAATAAATATTTATACTTATACTCTTTTAGTGAACAAGTTCTTGATCTAAGTTTTATCCAGATAGAAATGGCATTTATTACAAATAAATAAATAAACAAATTCAAAACCAAAACCCGAGAAAACCAAGGCTAGAAGTACCCTCTGACGTTTCAGGGGTACCAAGGGAGAAGTTAGGCCATGTTTAGTTCTTTTCACAATCCACTAGTGACCAGTCCTAGCTTACTGGTCTATCATCTATTTAACATTTCTTTCCTCCCATTACACCAAAGCCATGCTTTCCAGTTAAAACTTTTAGCCTTAATTTTTAGGTGATATGTAAATAATTAACATTCCTCAGATTAATAATACATTCAAATTTAATAACAAGGATACATATTTACAGAAACCAGTTTCTACCTGAAATAATTGTACTTTTACTTTAGAAATTGGATTCAAGCACACTTCCTGCTTCATAGGTGATTTGAACTTAAAAGTTTTAAGTTTCCAGCCAATAAGCCTGGTATAGCTGCTAAATTTTAAAATGGTCACAATTTTCCTGCTGGGGCAAACCCCATAGCTATCCACATGTAAATTTGACTATCAACTTCCTGGTGGTTTTAAAACTTTTACATTCCTAGCTGGGGCGATCTCCATGGGAAGAGGCCGGCTTGCATCCAGAGCCGCAGCCGCCCCCGGCCTCCTGGGTGTCCGGCCGCAGGCTCCGCGGGGACCTTCCCCCGGACCCGACGCCGACGGGGGCCTTTGCTGCTCCCGCCTCCCGTGAGCGACGCGCCGGCCCCGCCCCCCCGAGTTCCACAAGCCCGGGGCCAACGCCGGCCAACGCCGCCGCCGCCGCCGCCGCCGCCGCCGCCGCCGCCAGGCTCCGCGAACGAGTCCCTGCCCGGCCCGAGCCCCCAGGGCCGCCCCCCGAAAGGCGCGCCGCCGCTCATGGAGCCGAGCTGCGGGGCTCGGGCTGCCCGGGCTGCCGCCGCCTCTCCCGGCCTCCGGCCTCGGCCCAGCGCCCGCCGCCGACCAGGCCGGAGGCCGAGCCCCCTATTGCAGAGCAAGCGGCTCCTGCGGCCCCAGGCAGTGATTTCCAGCTCACCCTCCCTGCCTGGGAGGCGCGCAGGCGGGGACTCCTCCCCTGCCTTTACACTCACATACTTTCATCAGACATTCATTCAGAGTTTAAACAATCCATTCAATTCCTAACAACTTCCCAATTCCCGAGGGAGCTCTGAAGCCTCCCCCAATCTCCTTGAACTGATAACATCCGTAAAACAAAAACACGGACAGACAAAGAGGGCCCGAAACAGCCTTCCAATTCCATGGAAGAAACAGACGGCGGCATTACGCTAAAACCGTCTCAGATTGGGGTTTCTACAGACCTCCCGACTTCGGGAGCAGATACAGATGGCGGAAGCTACCCGCCTACAGATCCCCCGACCTCGTCTCAAATCCGCGAGAGAAATACACATCTCTCATGAAAGGAATACACATCTCTCATGAAAGCAATACACATCTCTCATAACCGTGAGGAGAATACACATTCCTCGTGGGGAGCAGAACGTCTTCTAACTCTCCCCGGCCTGTGGTCGTACACGGCGCGTCCGCCAGACCCCTCAGGCACTTAGATTCCAGAAACGAGCTCACACAGATCACACAACGACACAGACACACGACACAGACACCTACCGCGGTCAGTCAGACTCACGGATGGGGAGTCCCTCGATGGTCTTGGGAACCCCGGGCGAGCCCCCAAATGTTATGCCCAGATTTCAAGATTCCCAAGAAGCCACCAGGGAGCCAGCCAGTCCATGCAAAAGCAAAGAGTCTTTTATTTTAAGCCCGGGCTTAGCTCCTCTACCTTCCTTACTGACGCAGCAGCAGGTGGCAAAGAGAGAGCAGTCTGTTCGAACCAGGGGTTTCATAGAGGGTTGGAGTAGGGGCGGGAGAGGGGGCTGTGCCCCCCGCCGATTGGCCAGGTGCGAGCTGGTGACCCATTACACAGGATGTGGTCATATCGATGGCGTGCACTTCCCTTGATTACCATTGGTTAGTCCAGAGAAATGGTGGGTGTGGCTAGCAGAGGCTCCTTCCGAGGGGGAAGGAGCCTTCGCTGAGCACATGGTTCCATACAAAATGGAGGTCCCTTAATGGATGGGAAGCCGGCCACTCGGCTCCCATGCAAGGCCTGCCGCCATGGGCGTCACCAGGAGGCAGGCCGCCCACCACCTCGCCTGGCCCTTGGGTCGCCCGCTGCTCGGCCCGAAAGTGACTCGGAGGCCGAGGAGGGCGGCCCAGGTCCTTCTGGGCGTCCACGGGCCTGCGCCTATCTGGTCAGGCGCTGCCTCGGCCATGGCTGCCCGTCATCCTCCCTGCCGGATGCCTGCGGGGCCACGTGCCCCGCCGGCCCTTTCAGAAGCCAAAGGCTAGATGAGGAAGAGGCTGGGAGGTGGGATGGGAGGTGAGGTGCTGGGAGGGGAATTTCCAAAAAGTAACAGCCATCCGGATGGAGCCGCCACATTGATGCACCCCCATCCGCTCTCCATGCCAGGGAATACTAGGGGAGCAGAGAAACCGACCCTGGCTCATGTAACAATGTCTCACCCTGCACTTCCTGTGCCACTTGCTCCCCTGGGGGCTGGGGACACACGAAGAAAGACCCAGACCCTGCCACTGAGGAGGGCGAGGGGCTCATGGGGAGACTGAGAGTGGATATTTGCAATACGACGTGATAAGCACCACTGAACACAGCTGGCAGGGAGGGGCTGCGGGAGCCCGGGAAGGACGAGGAGTGCTTCCTGAGATGGTGACATTGACCTGGGACAAGAAGGATGTGGTGGAGACAGTCAGAAGAATGTCAAGAGCCAGTTCCAGGCTGAGTGGAGAGGCCTGGAGGTGAGAACCTGCCAAACCTGGTAAGAGTGGGCAGTAGTGAGAGGTGAGACCAGGGGGCTGAGCCCCATCCTGTGAACCCGTTCATGAGGCACGTTGTGTTAAGGACAGTTTCTGAGGGCAGGAGGCTATCATCATTTGGGGAAAGTTTGGCTATTCGGTGGGAGGATGGGCTGGAGCGGGTGAGGCAGGATGCGCAGGAAGTCCAGATTGCTGATGTCGTCCGGGCAAGAGAAAGTGCTGCCCAGTCTCGGGCAA
The DNA here is from genome assembly GCF_028538775.1 of Myotis yumanensis. NCBI lineage: Eukaryota > Metazoa > Chordata > Mammalia > Chiroptera > Vespertilionidae > Myotis > Myotis yumanensis. The sequence goes on along the minus strand of NW_027223767.1, from coordinate 15,249,692 downwards.
TGGCAGGGGAGGGTGATGGAGAGAAGTGGATGGACTCAAGCAATGTTGGGGACAAGACATAGAGACCAGGTGAGAGCCAGGCTTCCCAATTAGGTGAATGGTGATGACACTCACTGAACTGGTGGGCACAGGGGGAGATCAGGCTGAGGGCCAGCCTGACCATGTGTGGCTTGAGATTATGAGTTTAGTTTTAGACTGTTCAGTATGATGAACCAAGGTCTCCTCACCTCCGTCTCCACCAACTGAACTCTGATGACTTCCCATGTGTCTCAGGACAAAACCCAAAGTGCTAGGAGGGCCTTCAAGGCCATGCTTGGCCCGGCCAGGAATCTCCCTGTAGCCAAATCCTGTGCACTCTTTCTCACCAGCTGCTCTCCAGCCACAAGGACTTCTGTCTGATCTGCAGTGTCCCGGGCTCCTTCCTGCCTCAGGGCCCTTGCACATTCTGTTCCCCCGTCTCTGGAGTGCTCCTTCTCCCATGCTTTTCCCTAACTCATTCTTCAGGTGTCACTTTCATCATCTCTTCCACAGGGAAACCACCTTTGCCCCAACTCGAGCCAGGATGAGGGAGCTGGTTAAACGCACAGGCCGCACCAATCCACCCCATGCCCAGATTCTGGCTCAGCAGTCCATGGCGGCCAAGAATCTGCATTTTCAGCTAATATGGCAGGTGGTTTTAAAACACATACTCCATGGACCAAGATCTGGGGAACCTTGCACTGCAGTGGGCCATCACACCCAGCAGCAACTCTCAACCATGAAATGACATGTGATGGCACCAAAGGGCTGCTGTGGAGGCCTTAACTGCACCCCCACTCTCCACACGCCCGGTTCCACTATTTAACATACATGTCAGTTATTTCCAGAATAGTATGTGTTGATGGTAATAACAATTTTTGGTGTAGAAAATTCATGCTTTGGTAATCTTATGTAAAATGTAAATAAGGGCATCCTTAGAAAACTGCTATTTTTACAGATCTTTATTAATATACAATCTAAGTAAAAACGATGTCCTTTCTAAGGAATTGCAACTTCAAGGTGATCTCCTGGCCCTCACCCCTTCCAACCAGGTCGTTCCCCTTTAGTCTCCTGTGCACAGAAATGTTGGCATGATGCTGACATGTACCTGAGCCCTGTGCTCTGGGAAGCAGAGTGGTTAAGAACCCAACCCCCAACCCCAGCCCCTTTGGGGAAAACAAAGAGCTTACTGCAGAGCCCACCTTTTCCCATGCGACGCAATAGAACTTGCAGATACTCTCCCTTGTTCGCCTATGACAGGTCAGACACAGACCCTCCAAATCCCCATTCTTCATCTCATATATGGTTAGCTGAGGAGCGTGTCTTCCTGGCACTAGTTAGACACAGAGATAAACGCTTCCCGTTCAGCTGCCTGATGGAGACACAATCCTGATGGCAATGTCCCTGCCCACAGCCTGCTGCTCCCTGCAGGAGTCTTAGGAAAAGTCACTGCTGACAGCCTGCTCACCGGAGCTGGGGAGCTCTCCCGATTCTTATGTAGTTGGTTTTGCCTTTGACGGGCCACCACTGTTAGTATCTATCTTCTGGTAGCTGACTGTCTGCCAAAGTCAGAACAGGTACTGGAGACAAAGTTACAACGTGCCTTCTAATTGGACCGCTGGTTATGGCCCAGAGTGGGGTTTCTGTGTCCAAGGGCCAGGGGTTATGTGAGCCCTTCTCTGAGCATGGACAGTTGAGGGGGTGTGATATAGCAAAGAATCATGGGAGGAAAGGGTCACCAGACCCAGAAAAGCAGGGGCCAGGGCCTTCAGCCTCCCCAGGTGGGCCCACCTCTAGGACCCTGCAGCCTGGGGGGAAGCTGAGCGGCCAGCCCGTCGGCAGCCACAGATCAAGGGGAAGTCAAAGCTTTCCTGAACCACCACCTCCTGCCTCACATCCCTTGTTGTATCCATTCTGAATGTAGAGGACCACCGTGTTAAAAGATAAACGGAGGCATATTTAAATGTTAAGAGTTTATTTGAGCAAAAATCTATTCGAATTAGGCAACATCAAACCAGAAGTGGCTGGGAACCTTCCACTGCCTGGCACCAGGGGACAAACTTTTTATAGAGAAGATGTGGAAGCCAGATAAGGAAATCTTTGATTGGCTAGAGCTTCAGCAGTGGGAGAGCCTAGTTATTTGCGAGAGCCTAGTTGGTTATTTGTGATTGCTTGTCCTTAGGTTTCAATTTCTTTATTTTGAGGCATGACAGGCTTAGGTTCTGGTTTTCTTACATATGATCCACTTCAGGCTAATGGCCTCCTTGTTTAGTTTAAGAAGAGCCACCCCTGGAAGGTTCTGGTGAATGATACATCTTCTGGTCTGTGCTCATGCTGCTTTCTCTGCTTCAGATAGGCTTGCTCCATTCTCTCCAGGCCTTGCTCACCCTTCTAGGACTGATCTGAATGCCCCCCTCTTCCAGGAAGCCCTCCTGGGTGTTCCCCCAGCTGAAATCTAGGGAGCACTCTCTCCAGCGCTCAGCTCTCCTGCTGTGCTACAGCCTAGCCTCTACCAACAACATGGAGTTCTGTGCAGCACACTGCAGAGTGGGAAACCAGCAGGTCTTGGAACCAAAATGTAGGTTCAGTTCCCATTCAACTTCTGGTTACCCCGTGGTCTCCTGCAAGTTGCGCAATTCCCACTGAGCCTGTTTTCTTTTTTAAAATATGTTTTTATCTATTTTTAGAGAGAGGAAGGGAGAGGGATAGAGAGATAGAAACATCAATGAGAAACATCACTAGCAGCTGCTGGGGATCAAATCCTAAACCTGGGGATGTGCCCTGCCTGGGAATCTTACTGGTGACCTTTGATTTATGGGTCGATACTCAATCATGGAGCCACGCCAGCTGGGTGCCTCTGTTCTCTTGTCTGTAAAATGGTGATAATTGTCCCCTAGGAGCCCCATGGGGATCTAGTTAGAACATAGCTTCAGATTCAGTGGGTCTGGGTGAGCCTGATAGTCTGTATTTCTAACACGATCTCAGGTGATGCTATCGCTACTGGCCCTGGACCATACTTCCAATAGCAGGGCACAGTCCATTTGATTCCTGCGAGGAATGCAGAGAGTGTCCTAAGGGGCTGGGCCACACCAGGAGCTCAATAAGTGGGAGGCCTTGGTAGTACTGGCATTATCTCTATCACCGGTGCCCAGCACGCAGCAGGTGCTGGGAAGAATGGCGGCTGGTATCATTATGTGTTATCGCCCCTGCTACCTCCCCAGGGTCCCGAGGGCAGGGGGTGTGCCTAATTCCTCCTTCAGAATGCCTTGCACATAGAAGCAAAGGCACACAGCTGGGAACAAAAGGGAAAGTAACTGTAGCGTGCTGAGGGGCTCTGCTCAGGGAAACCCCGCCTCCTGGGTTCTGAGCTTACATGCACAAACATCGTGGCCCAGGAGGGGGCCCAGGCCCTGCCTGTCCCACGCCAACGACCTTGTCCTGGGACCAGAGTGCCGGGTTCCCCCAGGAGCCTCCCTCCTCCGAAGTCATTTTTGATGGAAACGGGCTCCCTGCCTCCGCGCATCTGTAAGCTGAAGGAAACAGTTGGCTTCATAACCTTGTGTGTGTGGGGAGTGGGGGGGGAGACAAACAGAGGGATCTTGAGAGACTTAACAGAGACCCCAGGAAGCCGTAAAACATATGTCGGAACATATTGGTCCTTGTCAGGCTCCAACCACTGAGGAAGCCCGTTCCCTGAAGCCCTGGCTGAGGCCAAGGTAATGAGGACCTGCTGTGCCTCCTGCCTGGGGGGGGGCAGAGCCAGCCTCCCCTCCCCCGCTGGGGTCCATCTGCAGAGCCGCAATCTTAGGCTTCTCAACCCAGCAGAGGAGGACTCCCCACCCAGCCTAGAGTCGCCTCTGCTTCCATGGCCCCCTGAGATGCAGGTGTGAGTCCCAGGTGTTGACAGCACCTCCATCCAGGGGCAGAGCACACCTTTGTCCTCCGGGGGCCTGGAGCCCTTCTACCTTCAAGGACAGGGAGGTGAAGTCCATTGCCCCAGGGATGGGGAGGGCAGCCAGGGCCTGGGACAGTAGTTCTCTGCCCTGGCTACATATTAGAATCACGGGATGGGGGGGAGGGGAGGGGCGGCGGGGGCGGGGGGGGGGGGGGGGAGCGGGGGAACTTTACATCAGGATGTTTAAAAGCTCCCCAGGTGATCCGAATGAGCATCGGAGGGTGAGAAGCATTGGTTTAGAAAAAGTTATTGCCCAGGCTTAACGCTCAGAACACAGCTTTTAAAAACACCGCCCCCCTCCCCACCCCCATGTAACAATAGAGCATTTTCTATTTGCAAGAGAAACAGTTTTTCTTTTTAAATGATCCACAAGAAGATCAAAGTTTGGAAGGCCAACATCATAGGGTTGGAAGGATGCTGGACAGGAGGTGAGAGCAGCTTTCCTCTCCAAAGGAAATTAAACTGTCGTAGGAGAGAGCAATTGGAAAGGAGATCAAGTGAGGGAGACCCTCTGCCGCAGATCAGCAGGCTCTTCTGTATGCTTCCCGCCTGGAGCCTGGGCAGCCACCTGGAGCAGTGGGGACACAATGTCAGTGGAAGAGAGGTGGTGGCAGAGAGAGCCCTCCTCTGAGTTGTTCTCACCTCCACGTGGCTCATGACCCGTCCCAAGCCTGGAAGCTAAAGGCCATTATTGCACACAAACCTCCTGGGCTTCAGCGGTGCTGGCAGGCACAGAGGCACCCTCCCCCCCTCCCACCTCCTGCCAAGGACCAAGGTGCCTGAGGGTAGGAAAGAGAACAACCACCCTCTCACAACGGAATGGGAGGGAAATGCCTTCACCTGGAAATGACCTAGCAGTAAGTTACTTTGAATAAAAAGTTGGTTTATTTCTGCTGAATGAACATGGGGGCCTCAGGAGCAAGTTCAGCTTAGTTATAGAAATTTAGAAAGTTACATCTCTGCACATCTGAGGTAACCATGAATCTTAAACCCATGGGAGGTCTATTCAGAATACAAGGAATATGTCCCACCGATGAATAGGAAGAGACGCTCAGTCTCAGCAGTAGTTAAAGAAACACAGATCAGAACACCAGTAGCTCACCACTTGAGCCCCTCTAAGGCAGGTGTCTTAAAATCAAACACCCCTATGGGCAAAAGCAAAGAAACCAGCCTCTGCTATTGATGATGAAGTGCATGTCACCTTTCAGAGGCATATCTGGGTAATGAGAATTAAAATAATTATCATTTAAGTACAGCAAGTCCTCACTAACATCATTGATGGGTTCCGCAACTGTTAATAGAGCAACAGATAACAAAATCAATTTTACCATAGGCTAATTGATATAAACAAGAGTTAAGTTCCTATGGCAATTTATCAACACTATAAGGAAACAACATTGAATGAAACCATGTAATTCGAGGACCTGCTGTACACTTTTGGTGCAATCATTCTAGGAATTTACTCTAAAGAAATAATCACGTATCACAGAATTCTTTGGGAATAGGATTGTTCATTAGAGTTTTTATTATAATCCTAAAAAGTTGGTAGACAAAACCCAAATGTCCAATAATAGAGAATGGACAAAAAATATACTACATTATGAAAATTTTCATGAAATAATATGACCATTAAAGCAGTTTTAGAAATATATTTAATGACTTGGGAAGATGTTCCCCATAAAGTATTCAGTGAGGAAACAGATTAAAATGTTGATTGATTCTCAATTGTTGCATACATATATCATATATTTATATGCAATTTATATGTATGAAATAATGGAAAGATCTACCTCCATAATACTAACGATGATTTTCCCAGGGTAAGAGCATTGTTACTGTAATTATAATTTCTTCTTATTTTTCTTAACTACATATTGTCTAGTTTTTCTACAGTAAGCATGAATCACTTGTTATTTTAAAAAGAGACTTTCCATTTAAAATGGTGGGTTTAAACACATGGACACTTAATTCTGATCCATCTCAAACCCCACTAAAACAACAATAACATTTCTTTTAAAGGATAATGCCTAAGCTGTTTTTGTTGGTTGTTTTTTTAAGTGAAAAGATATAATTGCAACAAAATTCTTGAGGCTGGAAAGCAGCCAGAGGAGTTGTAACTAAGAAATCTAAATTCTCAGTTAAGAGTAAGGAAAGCCAAGGTGCATGCAACCTGATTTACCTCTCAGACCACCCACCACCACTACTGCAAATGGGGGTTAAACTGTTACCAAAACAATGCCATTGGTTGACAGCCTATTTAAGTGGTAGTTAGGTTCTAAGTCCCCTTCCTCACTCCATAGAGGGCCAAAGGCTTAACCTGCAAAAGGTCTATTCTCAGGGAAACAAAAAACATAGGGATTGTAGACCACCAGGAACAGCTGAGAGCGGGGCGATTAGTGAAGCTCACATGCTCAATGTCCAGCCCACCTAGCCTTCTCCCCTCCCACAGCTCTGAGGATGCCAACCAGGACAGGGGCACCTTCTCAACAATCCCAAAGGGAAACGCCTAAAGATACCAATGTGGGGATCCCCCAAAGACCTATAGTGAAGCCCACAAGTGATCAACTACCCCCATAACAACAGCTTCCAGTAAGCTTCTAGATGTGAGCACAACTCGGGCCTCTCAAACTGAAGATAACGTTAATGTGAAAAACAAAAACTTAAACGCGGGGAGAGCAACTTGGAGGAAGCAGAGACATGTGGGGGGGGGGGGCAACTTATAAAAGGAAAAATAAGTTATCAATCACAGTGGGGAGGAGAGGATTGTTGTCCAAATAGGAATGGAACAACAAAATTATCAAAGATTTCTTAAAAACTAAGATTATGCAGAAATTTAAAAATCAACAGGCTATTAGAAGATAAAGTTGACAGAGATCTCCCAGAAAGTAGAGCAAAAGACAAAGAGATGGGAAAAAAAGGAGAAAAAATATGATATTTGAGATATAGTCCAGAAGGTCCAATACACAAACAATTGGAGATGTAGAAACACAGAACTGAGAAAACAAAGGAGAGAAAATCATGAAAGAAAAAAATGGAATAAAAGTTCACATAACTGTAGGGCTCAAGTTGATAGGGGCCACCAGGTGCCCAGCACAGTGAATGGAAATAAAGCCATGGCTAAGGCACAAGGCCCCAAACAGTATTGGGAACAAAAGGAGGATTCCACGAAGTTCTGGACTTCATACACAGGATCAAGAAGTAGAATGGCTTAAAACTTAGCAACAACCCTGGAAAACTGGAGAAGAGTGAAGCAATGCCATTAATATCCTGAGGGAAAACTATTTCCAACTTGGAAGTCTTTTTCCAGCCAAGCGATCAATTACATTCAAAGATTAAATAAAAATCTTTTCAGACATACAATATGTGAAAAAATCAACCTCCCAGGCACTGTTTCTCATGGAGACACAAGAGGAGTGTCCCAGCCAACAAGGGGAGTAAAACAGAGAGAGAGAGAGACGCATGAGATGGAGAGGCAGGAATCCCAAGGGGGAGAGAGGTAGAGGGAATCCCCAGGGTGGTGTGGCCCAGGGCCTAGGTATCAATTCACAGCAGGCTGAGAGGACGCGTAGCTCAGAGCACGGATAGTCAAATACCTCGAGGACAGGTTTAGACAGTTAGCAGACAGTTTGCCATTGGGTCGGTGAAAAGTCCATAGAAAACCAATGAAATGAAAAACCCAAGACAATTATTCACTGTGTGGAAGACAGAAGGTCAGGCAAGAAAGGAGAAAGAGGCACAGGGCATGTCATGATCCTGCTGCGGGTCCTCACAGAGGTCTCATGGTGGGACAGTGCGGAGCACTCTCACCAACATCACACAATCCACAGGGAGGAGAGGGAACGGGGCTGCCGTGGGAAAGGTGGCCGAGCTAAACTCTTGTCTTCCACTGTGGGAAACCAGGAGATAGCGCCTGAAATGGAAAAACCAAGGATTAGCGGCAAGCTCTCTATTTGAAGATGAGATAAATACCAAACAATGGACTGAAGAGTTGAAAGTTGTAGCCCTGGGGATGGAAGACAAGAGAGGAGGGCTGTTTCTAATACACCCACTGGGCTCTTTAAATTATGTGTGACTTTGATTTAAAACACTTAAATGATACATTTTTGTTTAACTTGGGTGATTGCACTAGAGGATTTCTGAAGGCATTTTCAGCTATCACAGTCTGCGACTCGAAGCTATCTTTTTCAGAATCACCATAGGCACCTTTCTTGAACTTGGAGGCCATTCAGCATTATGTATCAATTGTGAAATGACTCCAGTAGGTCAATAAAAAGATCAGATTCTCCTTCCCTCTGTGCACTTGGTTTGGGTCCATTTGGCACATCACTGCCCCTGAGTTAAGAGATTCTGTGATAAAGCATAGGACTAATGAGATGGAGGCAGACATACTCTCCGCAGACCCCTGGCCAGTCTAGGGCAGCTCTGGCCCCTGCCTGGGACTCTCTCAGCCCCTCCCTCACTGCCTCCCCAGGCGTCTTCATGTTCCCTGAGAGGGCACAGACCCAGCTCAATCAGGCACCATTCTTGCAATCTTGTCTCCACCACCGGTCATGCAGTTGTGCCCACTTCATACCCGCAGTGTGTGCTGGGAACACGGCCCTGGGCTGAGTCCCTGCCAGGAAAGCAGGCAGCAGCTTCCAGACAGGGAGCCGGCGCACCAGCAGCTGCCCAGCTTGGCCACCCGTGAGCGCAGCCGTGGGTTTTCTCCACCGTTGAGTTAGCATTTATTATTCTTAAAATCAAGTGGTGCCATGCAGCACTAATTCAGGAGGAGAAGCTGCAAAGACCAGGCCCTTTTCTGAAAGCTTGTTTTCACAATGAATTAATGGACCCTAATTTAATACCATATCAACAAACCAGGCTGCTGAAGGAATCTCCAGTAGCTGCTTTCTGCACTGGTCCAGCCCCCCAGCTGCCACCGCATGACCACAGCCACCCTGCTCATCACGGAGCAAAGTATTAGCAGAAAGAACTGATATTTACCGAGTGCTCACTACGTGCCAAGCACTGTGCTAGGTGCTTACCTGCACTGTTGCATTTACTCTTCGGTCAACACTGGAACTCCATCTTACAGAAGAGAAGACCAGCTTATGATGAAGTTGCTTAGACACGTGGGTAGGAAGTGATGGAGCCCTTAGTGAAAGTCTACAGAAAAATTCCTCTTTTAGGGATCCAGGTGCCCTACATTCATTACTTGGTAACCAGGTACTTTCCCTTTGCCAGCAGACTGTCTTCCAAGTTAGATGAAATGTGCCAGCCTTCAATATAAAACAGACGATGTAACTTGATTATAATGCAGCTGTTTGAAGTTAGGAGCTAAGACTCTGCCTGAAATATAACATAAATACGAAAAAAAAAAAAAGACAGCTGGGCTCCTTACAGCAAAAAAGCCCCGCCACTGGCTGTCTGGCTGCTCTCAGGAAGAGTTAGGGTCCGTCCAGCTCTCTGGGGCAGATTGGCTGGCAACGTGACCTGGCCATGACCTAGCCATGACCTTCAGGCAGGGCTGCTGTCCCACCTGGATGGAGCAGTAACTGTGCATGCTCAGTGACCTGCAGGCTGCCAGTGCCCCCCCTCCCCCTGCCTTTCCCAGGTACCAGTGGGTCTCCCAGGATAAATGAGAGTTTGGGACCCTTTACTCACTACTGGGATTGTGAATCCCTGCCTTTCCTCTTGTTGGATGTAGGCAGGAGGGAAGCAAAGCTGGCCGGTCTGATTTCCGTGTCGAGACCCTTTCCTCTGAAGCAAAGAGGAGCCAGCTGCTCTTAGTTCCAGCTCAGAGCTGGAAATAATTTTGCTTTGTAATGAGCTAATACTCCCTGTGCCCATGTGCTTAGCTCTTACTGGGTGCTCCTTCCCTTCCCAGCCCTAGGACCTGATGGACTCAGCCACATAACTTCTAGCCTTTTGCATGTGGTGGACTGTATTTGAGACCCTGGGAACGTAGAGGTAAATCAGGCACAGCCCTGTCTCTGAAGCAATCACAGGCCAATGGGAGAGCCAATCACACACTCTCTTGACCCCCATAGAAGCGGGACAGTGGCCAATGTAACAGGCACAGCAAAGGCCCCTGAGAAGGGGGCCACTGATCCCCTGTGTGTACACGTTTCAGAGAAACATGAACATGGTGTCTGGCCTTGAAAGGTGAGTAGGACATCAACCAGGCAGGGATGGGGGAGAGGAAGCACTCCTGGGCAGCAGAACAGGGCAGATGCCAAGGCAGGGAGTGCATGACACCTTCAAAGCACAGAACGTCTGAGAAAGAGGGACAAGAAGTTCAAGGGGACAAGGAAGAGGAATAGTGACAGATGAAGCTAAGGACAGCTCCACCTTGAATGCCCCGCCAAGGACGTGGAGCCTGATTCTGCGGGTGCTAGGAAGCCATACAAGCATTTGAGCTGAAGAGCAACATGATCTGGACTTTATAGAAAGAGCCCGCCTGCATCAATATAGACAATGGATTGTAGGGGAGGGAGTGGATGTGGAAAAAGATCTGTAACTCAAAAAACAACCTCAGGCGACATTATTTTAGTCTCAGTGGCAACGAAGCATTTGGTCACATAGATCCTCTACTCTCTCCTACAAAGAGCACCCCAAACACTCTTCCAGTGTGTGATCATAGACAGGAAGCTCTCTGAACCCCGGCTCATGGCCAAACTGCAGCATCGGTCTTCTCGTGAAGAAACTCAAAAGACAAAGCTGTGATCTGCATTTATTGCAGTTTTTAAAAACCAGCTGATCCAGTCATACGTTGGTCAGTTGAGTATGCACATGCACCTCTCCTCCTTGTCCCAGCTCATTAAAATGACAGAAGAAAAAGATAAGGATAAATGCAAGGCTACATTGGAAAATAAGGAAGAATACCACTGATAAAAGGTAACAGTTATGACCTCATACACCAAAAGTCATACTATGTAAAGAAAAAAAATCCTTTAGAAAAACAAGACAAAACTCCTAGCATAATGGGGTGCAGTACCATATGTCTCATAAATTTTATCATAAAGTAAGCCAAAAAAAATACAGAGAACTCAATTATAATTGTAATGAACAAATAGGATTCTATAGATCTGTATGAGATTTCATACCCTACAAACAAAGCATTGTACACTTACAAATATGGACCAGGACTAGATCACAAAGAAAACTTTGGCCAAAACTTAGTCCAATAGCAGGGTATATTCTCTGACTGCAATATAATGAAACAAGAAATATTTAACAACACAGAAATATCAAAAACTAATCACAAAAAATTCAAAAGCACTGTTCAAAGGTAAATAAAAATTCTTCTTCCAGAAAACTTAATGATAAAGACAGGAAGGTCATTATATATAAAACTGTGGATGCGTACCTAAGCCCAACTCAGAGAAACACAGATCACCCAAAATACATTTATTATGAAACAAGAAAAAATGGAAACAAACTAGATTCCAATTCAATAAGTTAGATGATAAGCCACAGGATTTTGTAAAGGAAAAATGAAAGATTTAATCTTTGCAGTTTAAAGCAAAAATAATAGAATGAATTATGAAGAAAAATTCTATGGAACTGAACAAACTAAAGGTTGATTATTTTAAAATTCTCAGAAAATGGGCAAACATCAGGCAAGCCTGCAGAGAATAAAAAGGAGAAAACACAAATACTCATTGTTTAAAAAGTGAATAGAGATATAAAGAACATTGACGATGAATAGAGAGTACTAGACACCATGTTGTCAATACATTTGAGATCATGATTTTCTTAGAAAATAAAAATTGCAAACTTGACTCAGGGAAGTCAAGAATCTGAGATCAGGAAGCCAAATAGAAACTGGTTAGATTGTTGAAAAACCACCCCTCAAAAAAAGCACCAAGGCCAATGGCTATATAGGGAATGTCGAGGGATGAATGCATGGTGTGTCATGTAAAACTGTCCTGTAACATAAGACAAAAATGGAGAGCCTCTCAAACCATGCAAGGAGGTAAGGAAAATCCTAAAATGACAGCACACAAACATACTATGTCTGCCTGCACACACACACCCGAAGCACCTATGAATAAATTCACTTATGAATTCAGATGCAGTGATTCTAAATAAAATGTTAGCAAATTAAATTTAGTTAGTGTTTTAAAAGAAAGCTTCAGCATGTACAATCAGGATTGACTCAAGCAATACAAGGATTGTTCAACACTAGCAAAAACAGTAACACAATTTACTGCAGTAAGAAGTATATACAGGGTGTCCCAAAAGTGTATACACACTTTCATAGCTGATATCTCAGTTTTGGAAATGAAATGTATTTTAACAAACACTGCCTTTAAATTATTCTAAGTGTGTGTATACATTTAAGGGGACACCCTATATAATGTATCTATAATGTAATACCCTCAGAGCCACAATAAAACTATACAAAGAGATAGACTCAAAACACTATAGGGAAATAAAGTGGAATTCTAAAAAGTGTTCAGGAAATCCATGGGAAGATAGAAGAACAGAGAAATGAAAAACAGAGAAAACATAAAGGGACAGAGTTAAGCCCCAAGGTACCAATTGCATCAAATGCAAATAGTCTAGGGTACCAATTATAAGACAGAGATTGGCAAAGTAGATTTTCACACATGACTTAACTCTACGCTGTCCACAAGAAACTCACTTCAAACTTAACAATATGGGCCGGTGAAATGAAAGGGTGAAAAAAGATATATTATGCAAACAGTAATCAATAAAAAGCAAGAATGACTCTATCATATCATGTAAAGTGACTTCAGAGCAAAGAAAATTGTTAGAGAGAGGAACATTATGTAATGATAAAGAGGTCAGTCACAAATATGTAAGCACCAAACATCAGAGATGCAAAGTATGTGAAGCAAATTCTGCTAAATTGAAAGAAGAAAGAGACAAGTACAAGTATTTGGAGATTTGAACACTATTCTTTCAACAATTGATAGAACACCTAGACAGAAAAAGTCAAGAGAACTATAGAACATCAACCAATAGGATCGATTCAACATTTATAAAACACTCCACCTCAAAACAACAAAATATACATACCTTTCAAGGGTCCCCTAGAACATGTACCAAGAATGTCTATATTCTGGGTCATGAAGCAAACTTCAATGAATTTAAAAGAATTGAAACCACATAGTGTGTTCTCTGTCTACAATGAAGTCAAATTAGAAATCAATAACACAATAACAGGAAATCTCTAAACACTTGGAAGCTAAACAACACACTTCTACGTAACCCATGGTTAAAGAAATTCGGGGGGTGGGGGGGGTGGCAAGGGCACAGAATAAAAAGATACACTGATCTAAGCAAAGAAGAAAATACAACATCAAATTTCGTGGGACACAGTTCAAGGAGGGCTGAGAGGGAAAGTTAGAGAACTAAATGGGAGGGTATGTCTTAAATCCATATTCTAAGTCTCCATCCTGAATCAAGAAAATGGATAGTAAAAGAATCCAAATCATGCAGTAGGAAGGAAGTAATAAATATAAAAACAGAAATCAATGTATTGAAAACAGAAAAATAATGGAGAAAACCAATAAAACAAAGAGCTGATTCTACAAAAAACTCAGTAAAATTGACAAATCTCTAGCAACATTAACAAAATTAGAGAAGACACAAATTAACATGCAAGCATCAAAAAATAATAAGAGAATACAATGAACAATTGTGTACACATAAATTTGACAGCATAGATAAAACAAACCAAGTATTTACAAAAAGAGAATTAAAAGCGGGGCAAAGGACACTGAGATAGTCTATAGGGAAAAACAAATACACATGGTTTATAAATATGTAAAAATGTGTCTGTCTCATAATTTTAAATTGTAAGCAAGATATCATTTTCATCTATAAAACTGCCAAAGTTCTAACACTTTGATAATGTAAGTTTTGGCAAGAGTGTAAAGAAACACGGTCTCTCATTCACTACTGGTGGTGAGCATGAGTTAGCTCAACCTCGTTAGAAGGAAAGTTGTTGACATCTTTCCATTTTTAAAAAAAAAATTTTTTTTATTGATTTCAGAGAGAAAGGGAGAGGGAGAGGGAGACAGAAACATCAATGATGAGAGAGAATCATTGATTGGCTGCCTCTCACACACTGCACACTGGGGATTAAGCCCACAACCCAGGCATGTGCCCTGACCAGGAATTGAACTGTGACCTCCTGGTTCATAGTCAACGCTCATCCACTGAGCCACGCGGGCCGGGCTCCAATTTTTAAATGTGACCTGCAGGGCTGCTTCTAGAAATTCATCTGATAGATATGTTCACAGATTTTTGCAGGGACATTTGTGGGGAAATATTCAGTGATAATAGGAGAAGATTAGGCACAACTTGAATGGCCGTAAAGACTGATTACTCAGGGGAGTGCTGTGCACCCAAGTGAAAGAACAGGGTACAGAACAACATCCACGCAGTGACCAGTGAAACCCACACGATGTACCGAACTGCATAGAAAGTTTATAGTGAGATGGATAGTGGAGAATAGTTGCCTCTGAGAAGAATGAGTGCGGGTGTGTGCCCTTCCGTATCTAGATTCCCAAGAACAGAGAGGACTCACACTTATAGGAGAATTTAAGTCTTTATAATGACGGCAAAATTTTCCCCTTGGTTAGATTTTTAGTTACTTCTCTACATGATCATTGCAATAAGCCAAAAAATGCAGACCTGCATTTAACAAAAGTCAACAATCTTTTCCCCTGTCCATCAATTTTGCACCTCCTCCATCAATGTCACTGATGTTAACAGTTTGCTCTGCACCTTTGCACAATTTTCCCTGTGCTCATATGCATACGCACAAAGAGAGGGTAGATGTTTTGCTTAGTTTGTTTTGTTCACAAAAATGTTATTCTACTACCCACCCTACTCAGTAAAGTGCTATACTTAACAATCTATTATAGCCACTTCATAGAACTCTAACTCACTCTTCATAAAGCTGCATAATATTCCATCACATGGATGTGCCATGATTTAGTCCTCTGCACTTATTCATGACCATCTCAGTATGTGCCACCTCAAATATCAAAGGAAAACAGTTCTTGTTCTACTATCCTGAAGTACTGGCATTTTTACTTGATAGGAGAGTACCAAAAAGAGGATGCTGAGCCAAAAGTGTATTTTTCTGGAAACATGGGGGAAAATCAGTGAGTTTAATTCTTAATTTTTAAGAAGTGCCTATTTTGGAGCTACGTCCAGAATACAGGGTGTGTGGGTGTGTGAATGTGTCTAAGTGCATGAGTGTGTATTATGAATGTGGGTGTGTGGGAGCAAGTGTGTGAGTGTATGTGTATTGTGTGAGTGTGTATGTCTGAATATATGTGTATGAGTGTGTGTGAGCATGTGTGTGACAGCATGTGTATTGTGTGAGTGTGTGTGTATATACGTGTATGAGTGTATGTGTCTGTATATATATGTGTGAGTGTGTGTGTGAGCAAGTGTGTGATTGTATGTGTATTGTGTGTGTGTGTGTATATACGTGTATGAGTGTATGTGTCTGTATATATATGTGTGAGTGTGTGTGTGAGCAAGTGTGTGATTGTATGTGTATTGTGTGAGTGTGTGTGTGAGCAAGTGTGTGATTGTATGTGTATTGTGTGAGTGTGTGTCTATATATGTGTGTGAATGTGTGTGAACATATGTGTGATTGTATGTGTATTGTGTGAGTGTGTGTCTGTATATATGTGTGAGTGTGTATGTGTGTGCGTATGTGTGTTGGGATGGAGGACAGGGTGGCATGGAGAGCGATGATAAAGAGATCTGATTTATTCTAAATCTAGCTGCGGTTCATTCAGAAAATGACACGTTCAAACCTATTTTAGAAAAATCACTTGAGGGAAGAATACCATCAGCAGAGAATTCTGGGGGCCGTGCTCTTCAATACAGGACACATTTACAAGGGCGTGTAAGCCCTTGCAAGGCAGCTCACAGTGGGAGAGCTAGGAAGCTGGGTCAACAGAGGGTGGTAAGGACAAGCTGCTCAGTGTGAATGTCCCCATGGCCTCCACCAGCAAGCTCCAGAGTCCACAGCCCACGGTGTCCACAGAAGCTGTGGACAAACAGGGCTCGCTAATGCCAAATGCCCTTATGCACCTGGGTCAAGGTCACCTCAGGGATTACACCCAGCAGCCTTCACTGACCGCCCAACCAGCACTCCGGCAGCCCCTCTGAGCACCCGGCCTCTGACTGCAGATGTTCTTAACGATGCCCACACTGCACTGCCCACCTTCACAGATGCTGCTCCCAAGCAGGGTCCCTCGTGGCCACCGAGCTCCGTGTAGAGCGGGACCTGGGCTCAAGCCCGCAGGTGGTGGTCCACAGGTGTGATGAGCTCACCGGCTGCTGCTGACTGATTATTATTCAAGTTGCCTGGGGTTCTAAGGTTTCAAAATTAAATGGGGCTGTTTTTCCCTTTCACTCCCCTCCTTTGCAGAAACTTTCCTGAAAATAAAATCAAAATGCCAGGTCTGCTCAGCTCCCATCTTGAGAAGAAAAAATTCTTAGCCTCTTTCTAATACCTTGTCTTTCACAAACCCCCTAACCTGTCCCTGTTCTCAAGACGGGGGACCACAGACCGCACAGAGCCATCCGTGACATGCACGCTTGTTGCAGCGCACGGGAGTGTGGTTCAGAGCTCTCTGTCCCGGTATAAATCAGGAGCCCTTCAATGGCTGGGGTCCAAGTCCAGATCAAGGCTGGGGTCAGGGTCCAGCCTGTGGCTGGATGTAACTACTTAAACCTCACCAGCATCCTGGGCCCCAGAACCTCACCGCAGGCCGAGGAGGCCCAGGCCAGCTCCTCCAGATCCAGGCCCTCTGTCCCCGCCCCTCAGTGGTCAATGAGTAGGACAGCCCTGCCAGGCGCTGGAGCAGAGAGGCCTGGCCTGACACCTCACCCTAGAAGCAGTGTGTGTCCTGCCCTGGCACCTCCTCTGAGGGAGGTTATCTGAGTGTGGGATGGGGGCTAGCAGTGTCCCATGTCAGCATCACAGGGACGCAACAGCCCAGACATCGCCCCTGGGTGGTCTGTCTCTCTGTCTGAGCCCATGGGTTGCTTTCCACAATGAACAAGAATTCAGGAAAAGGGGAAACATCACTCGGCCGGCTTGTTTCCCACCGAGGACTTCTGAGACCAGCTGCCTGGGAGTCCTTAGGAGAGATCAGGGGTAACCTCCCATCTAGCCGGAGCCCAGCCCTGTCATGAGTCATCACCCCGCTGGTCAGGACTGGGGTCGAAAGTGGGCGCTGAGCAGATGAGCAGAACTAGGGAGAGGCCTTGGTCCCCTGAGGGTGAGGAAAATGTGCCCCTGTTTTGACCCGAGATAGAAGAGGTGGAGCCTTCGGCTGTGCTAAGGATGCATTCATCCTGCAACCAGGCACGAGCGTCATCCTGTGGCCCGTGGCCAGAGAAGCAGGGCCATCCTCCTGGTAAGCCAGCGCGTTTTGTACCACCCGAGTCCCGTCTCGGCCATCTCCCGGCTTTTCGAAATCACACTGGACAGCATTTCTGTGCAGCCCTGTGGACAGGAGCAGAGCCTCCGGGGAAGGGTAAACAGGCTGCTGCTTCCAACACGGGAGTGGGAACCTGGGGCCCTCAAACCTGTGAGCTAAGAAAGCATTACATTTCTATTTTATCTTTAATTTATCTTTATTGTTGAAAGTATTAGGTGTCCCCCATTTTTCCCATTGACTCCCCGCCACCCCGCCACACACACGCGCACACACACGCACACACACACACACACACACACACACCACGCACCCAGCCCTCAAAAGCTTTACGTCGTTAAAGGGTTGACACATTCACTCGGCCCCCTTTAGGGAAAAAGTTTACTGACTGCTGCTCTAGCTCAAAGGGCTGGAATTTCAATCACAGTCCACAAATTGAAGTATGAAGAAATATGTAACTTGTGTCGTTTTACTTTATTTCAAGCTCTCTTTCTGCCAGAGGGGCATGAACCATTCTGCTAAGTTAGGGGCCCCTCCCTACCTTACCCTGGGTCGTGGCCATGTTCCTGTGCAGTCCAAGGCAGTCGGGTGAGCCTGGGTCATCCAGCCACACAAACACCCCGAGATGCCCCTCATCCTCTCTGCTCCTTACAAGCCCTGCATCCCATGCATCCCACTTTTCAGGTCTGCCAGCTCCCCCCCAGAGCTCTGTGGCGTGTCCGAAAACCCAGGAGCCATTCAGCCACTTCAGGGGCAGGAATGTCATCACAGCTGGGTCTTCTTTCCCTGTGCTCCCCTGGGAACAGCACCCAGAGAACAGGGTCAGCTCTCTGCTCCCAGCCCCCCGGAGTAGGGACCAGGAGTTCCACCTGGGACACAGGCAACTAGGCTTCCGCCCTTTTCTCCACCATTTGGCTCCAGGGGCTGGGGGGAATTAGTTGTTTTTTTAAATATATTTTTATTGACTTCAGAGAGGAAGGGAGAGGGAGAGAGAGAAAAACATTAATTATGAGAGAGAAGCATGGATCAGCTGCCTCCTGCACACCCCACACTGGGGATCGAACCCACAACCTGGGCATGTGCCCTGACCAGGAATAGAATTGCGACTTCCTGGTTCATGGGTCGACGCTCAACTACTGAGCCACGTTGGCCAGACCCATTTTGGATGTTTTTTTCTTCCCCCAGTGTTTGGAATTTATTCTGTTTCCGAGACCAGATGGTGGCTACTTCTCTCAGCCTCCTAGAGACTTAAGCATTTGGGTCTCAATGTCCAAAAGCACTTTCTGTTCCCTCAATAGCATTATTTTAGAACATGAAATCCAGGAAGAGAACGCACAAAGATTTCCTTCCCCCCACATCACGTCCTTTCTCTGAGGCATGGTGCACAGAAGGATGGGGCTGTTTGGAACTGAAGGGAAGGTCCTATTGAAGAAGGAAAGGAAAGATCTGTAAGTTTCACTTTACTAGTATTTCAAGCTCTCTTCCTGGCGTGCTAAGCTCTCCCTTTGTTAACTGATTGATTTACTGTGCAGATGCACAGCGCAGCGACTCAGACTGGCTCTCAAGAGCCAGTTCTTCAGTTCTCAGGGAATTCACAAGCTGACTGTTAGCCCATTCAGAACTCGCTGTGGTTCCATACAACCCCCTCTGACGATCACCTGCTGTGCCCAGAAAGAGATCAGCCTTTTGGGAGCTGTGGCTCATTCCCTCATGTTCTGCTCACTCCCCTTCCCCTCACTCCTGCTTCCTGAGGTTGCACTGCCCGAGAACACAGAAGCTTTGTCTCGGTGCTGTCTCCTGGAGCATGTGGGCCGAGGCACTTGCTAATCGGAGTCCACCTCAAGAACTTGGGGAACAAACCGGAAGGAGTGTTGGCACGTGGAGGGGAGGCTGCGGCTGCCAGTGCCTGCAGTGCTGGGCTAAAGAGCCCCATAGAGTGAAGTCCGGGGGGAGCAGGGGGCAGGAGCCATGAGTGAGCACAGTAGAGTAAGTCTGCAAAGAAAAGGAACCGGAGGGAAGCCCAGGGAATCATACCAGCTGAGAGAGTGAGAGCAGGAGAGAGAGAACAGGGTCCTCTTCCATCCTCCTGAAACCCCCCCTCCCCCTTCTCCTCGGCTCAGCTCCAGTGGGTCTCCATTGCTTATACCACAGCAGAAAAGCCCCCACCGCGACATTTGGAAAGGCCCTACTTTCCCACAGGAAAGCAGTTGGTTAGAGGCCATTTCAGTGGGTCGCAGCTCAACTAAAGGGGGAGCATTTTTACAGTTAGAGTAGTTCTCCCCTGGGATGGAAAGACGCAAGAGAGGACCTAGGAGTTCCCCTTTGTCATTCCACAAGGCCTCACACCCGAAGCACAGCGCTCACACCAGAGGATGATTCTGGGAAGCCACTGGTGGCCTCCACTTCCCTTCCTGCTCCTGATGCTGAATTTCCACGATTGTTTGCATCGATTCTCCGGCCAAGTTGCCGTGTGCCCCTAAGCAAGTCCATTCCTTCAATACAGGTCTTGTTTTTCTTACCTGAATAGAAAGAAGTTTCATGTTATGCTTTTGAAGTATTTGAAAAACATATGTTCACATGATGGATGTGAGAATTAGGAGCCCAAGCAACACTAGCGGGTAAGATCATAAGGGAAGTCCATGAAGAACAAAGTAAAGGCCAACATCTGAGTCCAGAAGCCTGGCTGTGTTAGCACAGGATGCAAAGAACAGGACTTAGCATCAACATGTATAGAAAACAAGTAGGAAAAAAAAGTAGTTACTTTAGCCCTAGCTGGTTTGGCTCGGTGGATAGAGCGTGTGGGAGACAGTCAATCCATGTGTCTTTCTCACATTCACACACACTCTCTCTCTCTCTGTCTCTCCCCGTCCCTTCCACTCTCTCTAAAAATCAATGGAGACATATCCTTGGGTGAGGGTCAACAACAAAAAATTAGTTACTTTCATTTCATTGGATCAGCAGTGTGATATAGCTGTCAAGGAATACACGCCATCTGGGCCACATCAATAGAAGCATGGTGTCCAAAATCAGGGAGGTGTCTATGTCACTCTCCTTTACATACTCCAGACTCATCAGAGATACCGAGTCCCCACACCCCGCAGGCATGTAGATAAACTGGACTTGACCAGATGAGGATGGCATGAGGCAAATCAAGGACCAGAATCCACTGCATTTGAGAACAGAGGAGCTGAGGCTGCCCTCCTGAAGGAGGGAAGATAAGGAGCAGGAGCACCAGCTTGGAGGTTCTGAAAGACTGTCATTGGTCAGAGTGAATAGGCTTCGGGTGTGTGGCCCCATTGTCCAGACTGAGCTCAAGGAATCCAAATGGGGAGCAGCTACTGAGAGATTCATTACCTCTAGATCCGAGTCTGGGTTGCCCATACTTGTGTCTGCCTTAGCAGGAAGGGGGCTGGTGCATTCTGCAGGGCCTGCATTGAAGCACTTCTCATTATGATAACAGCTACCACTTGTTGAGTGCTTTCTGCATGATGAGTACTGAAATAAGCACTCTACACATATTTTATCTTTACAGCAACCCTGGGAGGCAAGCTTGCTCTCCTCCAATTTACAGCGAAGGAGACTGAAGCTTGATGTTAAACAGGAGATCTGGAAATTAAGACCCTACCCTCTAACTCCAAGGTATGCGCTTCAATGATACTGAACTTGGCAGAGATGCTGCGGACAAGATAGAAGCCTCAGCTCAGAGCATATTAATAGCAGCCAATGCTCGAGTGGCACGTAAGATGGGCTTGGCCCAGTTCTGCATGTTTTACATATATCACCACCCCCATCACAGCAACCCTTGGAGACAGCGACTGTTATCATTCCCACCCATCGGCAAAAAACTGAAGCCTGGAGAATTTAAGGAACTGTCCAAGGTCACTGGTTAGGAACTGGTGGAACTGGAGTGCTACACTGTCCTGCTCCATCCCTGAACTAGGCCTGGAAGGTCTCTGGCCACATGGCCTCAAGGATCCAGCATCTGTTATTCCCCACCTAGGAGTCCTGCAGACAAGCTCTTTCCCTGCCACACACCACACATTCTTGCCAAAATCACAATTAGGTAGGGGGTGCCCTTCGCCCTCACCATACCTGGGTTTTATCCCTTCCCAGCTCCAGTTCCATGTGACAGCCCTGGGACACAGACACCCGCCACCCCAGCCAGCCCTACCCAGAGCCCCAGCCTCTGACACCTAGCTCTGCCTCCCTGCCACTCGGCTCCAGTCTCCGACAAGGGCGGCTATTTTGGGTGAGAAATGGGGCAGGCAGAAAAAAATTTCACTCAAGCAATTAAAGAATCACTGCATTTTTCATGATTAACTTCATGCTCGCAGATTGAATGCAAAAAGCTGTTAGCAGAGCGTTTCCATTCCTGTACCTGACATGAGCAATGGGAATATTTGTTCTGCCCGGGAGGATTACACCTTCCATTAATCTTCGTTTTATTGAAAGTTTAACTAACAGACAGACACAATGTGATCAATTAGCAGTGTAATTCCGAGGAGATGTCACAGGAAAATGAAATCCTGAGCACATTGGCGGCGAAGATGCCGGCAAGTTCTCTCCAGTCTCCCTTCACCATCTCAGTGTGTATATTTTAATTGAAAGTTTACTCTGCTATGTGCCTCGTCTACTAAATTTTAATTTAACATTGTAATGAGAAGGGTGTTTCTAAGGAGCTCTTCACACACAAGTTGAGGAGGTTTCACAAATTAAGAGAACAAGTGGATTTGCCGCACTTCCAGGCAGCTGTGGGAGGAGAGAAGACCCCCACCCCCCTGCAATCCTTTGGAGAGGATCCCAGAGCCTGCAGAACCAGCCTTGGGGACCTTTAGCACCTGTGGCAGGTGGGCCAACAGGGGACTACACCAGAACAGCAGCAAGTGTCCCAGGAAGCTGAGATCTCAGGCCAGGCCACTTACGGGAGCAGCAAGCAAAATAAAAAAGGCTCCTGGCTCTTCTCCCCAATTCTGCCTTCTGATATCCCTCTAGCGCCCCCTATTGGCAAAACCCCATAGGAAACCAATTGGCCAAGTGAATTGTGGTTGGCAGAGTCTCAGCCCCAGCTTTGCAGAGTTCAGAAGGACAGGAGGTGAAAGGCAGTAGCTTAGCAACCAATATGATACTTTTGGAGACATCACCTTGCCTCTCTGAGCCGTAGCTTCCTCAACTGTAAAATGGGGACAACAATACCCAGTTCTCAAGGTTGTGAGAATCCTGAGATGGGGGCTGGAAGGGTGGTTCGGAAGGTACAATACAAAAGTGGGAAGGATTGTCCTTTTCCATGCTCTTCAGAGAAAACACAGGGGAGCTTTTCCAGAAGGGTGACCTCAACCCAAAAAGTGATGTCATGTAGCTGAGGTCGCAGAAATGCTTTGACTTAACTGAGAGGTGGTCTGAGGTTCAGGCTGAGGAAGGAGGAAGATTAGGAACAGGATATGCATTGTCCTCAAGTGTATAACAAAAGTAAAATAAGCACCAGCCTGGTCTGTTCCATCAAATCCAGAGGTCAGTCATCGCAAGAGTCACTTCACTGGAACCTTGAGTTTCAACTCCACCAGACTGTGTCTAACCTACTGTTGTAGCCCAGCAGCCAATGCAGTGTCTGGCCCCAGGCTCACTCAATAAATGTCTGTGGCTTTGAAGTGGAGGGAACGAGTGAACTAAAGGCATTGAGTGCACTAGCGGCAACTCCTGGTGACAGGTGGTATTGCAGCCCAGCTCCATTAGACCACATACAGGGTGGGGCAAAAGTAGGTTCATAATTGGTCATATGGGGAATAATACAATAATTAATTAATAATAATACAAAAATAAACTCTGAGTTTTGTATACTCACAAATGTAAATCTACTTTTGGCCCACCCTGTATGTGCCCAGAAGTAAGCACATCTTCAGAATCAAGGGGTTCCTAGAAAAAAGGGAAAACATGTTAATATTCAGGATTTAAGGAGTTCAATGGCAAAAGGGGAGGAAAGAGATGTAGTCTCTCTGACTTTGTTGCCTCCCACTCCACTCCCGCCACACTGCCTTCCTGTCCTTCCTCAAACACACCCTGCAGGCCCCTTGTCCTTGCTGTTTCCTTGGCCCTAGATGTTCTCTCAGGTATTCTCGTGACTTGCTTCATGGTTCCTCCTCACATGTCACCTCCTCAGGTGAGACTTCTCTGACCACTGAATCTAAAATAGCAACAATTTCTGTGACTCTTGCTTCCCTTTTCTTCACTGCACCTATTACCTGCCATTATATATCTCTTCAGTCATTTCCATGTGTCTCCAGAATATAAATTCCCTGAGGGTAGATGTCTTTATTGTTCTCTGTTATAACCCCAGCACCAAGTACAATATGATATAATAGCCACTCAAAAATTATGTGTTGCATTATTAGAGAGAAGGGAATGTGATGTGACTTAATGACAGTGCTCTGAAGGTAATTCCTACGCTGATAGATTTTGTATAAGTTGTGCTGTGAAGGCATTTTTCAAGTAGGGCTTGGCAAGGGTCCTTGTGAGGAAGAAGCCCAACAATCTGGAAATCTGGAATCCATCAGGATAATGGGTTCTGCCATTGCCCTTCCCTAATTGTCTCTTGTCCTCACTGGTAAAGTGTACCCCACATCCCAGAAAAGGATCCACACCTGTGGTAGAGGGAGTGTCTTGCTCTCTGGTTAGTGGTCACAGGCCCGAGAATCCAGGGACAGTCTGTGGAGCATTCATCAGTACCCCGCACTCATTGCACTGTTACCCCCTCTGAGTGTCCACACAGTGGACAGTCATTAAATCCTCATAATAATACATCTCTGACTTAATAATAGAAGATAATGGGGAAGGAGGTTTCACTTTACAGAAATTTGTTTTGCCACAAACTTGGCTAAAATAGAACTTATTCTACAAAGGACCAACCATCCGAATTTGCTGTCATCAAGCCCAGTCTATTCTAGGTCTTCCACACAGCTAACGGACACATATTTGGTAAGTAGGTAACATAAAAGATTTTTTTTTAAACAATTAAGTCTGGAATGTATTTGGAGGACAACACGTTTTCTTCTTGAATATGGTTGACATTGTGTTCATTAGACATAAGAAAAATGCTAAAGAATGCAGTACCTCCTTCTAGGAACTCCAGTCCAAGTTGACAAAATCAAGACCAAGTTTGTCATGCCCATCAGATTCTGGGCTGCATCTCCCCATGGAACCTGCAGTGTCAATGTCTGCAGCTGGATCCGTGCCCCAGTGCCTGACCATACTAGTTAAGAGAGTGGGTAGGAGGAGAGAGAGACAGATTTCTTCATTCCTGGCTTCCTCTTCCTCCCTCAACCAGGAGCTGTCACACCTCACAGGTGACACACCTCCCATCCTCTAGCACAAGAACTTTCTGGATCTTTGATTCATTTCAACTCCACATGAGTCTCTTTTTTTATTTTATTGATTTTACAGAGAAGAAGGGCCTTCCTCCTTCAAAAGAATCTTCAGTTATGACAACCAGGCTTGGCAAAAACAGGGCACCGCACAGCCCCCTCTGAGAAGTCCTCTGGAGATCCCCCCAGGCCCGAGCTCCTCCTTCCAGCTCTCCTCCATCAGCCTCTCTGTCCCTGTACAGCCTCCACCCAGACTCTTCATTGTGCCAAGAATTTCCAAAATGAGGAGGCCCAGGGAACAGGAGCCCAGGCTCAGCCAGGTCTCAGTGGTCACAGAAAACAGCTGAGATAATGCAAAGGAAGAGGATCAACCAAAGGGACTTCCCAGTGCCGTGGCTGGGAACACAGGGTACCAAAGTCTAGCAACAGTGGAAGGCGTCACCACCCATGAGCCTAAAGGGGCGGAGGGAGGAAATAGGTTACTGGAGCCCAGTAAGGGCTGGAGCCATTGGAGAAGCCCACCAGACAGGACATGAAAGGATCCAGCAACTTCCAGAAATATTGCCCAAAGCAGGGAGGGTCTGAGGAAGACATATCCCATCCTCTCTCTCTCTCTCTCTCTCTCCAAATGCTCTCCAATCTTCTATTGGCACCTCGTTGGCCAATGAACCCTTGGGTGGTGTCCTCCATATGGGTCAGCCTCCTGAGGCACAGAACAGGTCAGAGAAGGGCAGAGCCTGGATCTAGAGTACAGGGCTGGGTGCAGTGGTGGGCACAGAGAATTAAAAACATGAGCAAATACCTACTCTCCTGGTCCACCTCGCCCTCCCCTGAGTCTGTGTGCCCACCCAGGGCCACAATCCCTATCCATCCGTCCCAGCTTACGTCTGCAGGGGCACTGGCAAACTTGAGTACGCAGAATGTCCTGCCTTCACTCCTTCTTCTCGCAAATTTCTTTCTATTCTCTTTTGACAAAAATTCCTCTCGTTCTGTAAACACACTTTTTGCCTAAGTTGGTCCAAGGCAGCTTTGTGGGGCCTAGAGGCACTTCAGTGATGTCAGCAAAGAACCAGAAAGGAAACAGAATACTCTCCTAAAATTTGAGATGTAGGAGCCCAGATAGGCACAAGGATCCACATGTCTGCTTTGCCAGGGAGCCCAGAGCGTGGACGCACAGGCTTTCTCCCCGGGCAGCAGACGAACTGGGTGCTAATCCGCACAGCCGCCAGCTGCCTTCTGGTGGGGTCATTCCCCCCATGCTATGTGCTGCTCAGTGAGCCTCCTTCTAAAACACAGGCGGGCACTGGAAGAAGCTGTCACTGGTCCCAGTGGTAACTGAGTTGGCGGCAAACCCAACACTGAAGCACTGACATCAGCAAATGTGCGGGAACCTCACTGAGCCCCGGGGACACCCCGGGGGTGAGACCTCCATGCTGTCATGTGCCCCATTCCCAGGCTGGACCAAAATTCCTCTCTCCTCCTCACAATCCAGCACATTCCTGGGTTGTGGGGGCCCCTTCATGGGGTGTTCGCGTGGTTGACTGTGAGAAATGAGCCTCACCGGCCATTCCACAAATTCCCAGCCTTGCCTGGCAGCTAACGAGCTCCGCGGCCAGGAAGCGCAACCGAGTGAAGGCCTACTTACGGCAGAGGAGAGCCTCGGAGAGCCTCCTACAAAGGGCTTAAATGCGCTAACAAGCCATTTCAGAAGTGCAGGGAGCCCCTAATGGCCCGCCTGCTGTCAGAGAGGCAGCCGAAGGCCGGAAGAGAACCGTGGCTCCGGCTGCAGCCTGAGGCTTTGTCGTGAATCTTTCCAGTCCAGACTCAGTCTTGTTGACACAAAAAGGTGGGGGTGGGAGAGAGGAAGCATCACAAGACAAAGAGAGAAGCACAGCCATCAGGCAATTTGTGTGAAGCACAGCTCTGGATGCCCTCCCTTCTGCTCCTCAAAGACCTTCAGTGGCTCCCCATTGTCCACAGAATAAAGTACTAACGATGGTCAGAAAAGCCCACGGCCCTAACACTGGGTTTCTCAGAGGGCAGTCTATGGGTCATGGGCATCAGAATTGCCCGGCACTTGCTTAAAAGGCAGATTCGTATGCCTCCTTCCAAGTTCCTGTGTTAGAATCTTGGGGTGGAGTGGGGTAGGGGGTGGATTCTGATGATGTTTAACCAGCTCCCCTAGGTGATTCTCAACACATTCATTCATTTACTCATTCATTCAGTCAATAAGTATTCAGTGAGTAGTTACCCGGTGTGAGGCACTGTGCAGGGTGCTGGGGAGAAGAGATGAGCAAAAGGCACTCACTCTCTGTTCTCCTGCAGAGCTCCTGGGGGTGGGCATGAATGGAGTCAGCACACACATGAACGCACATAATCACCGACTTGGGACGCAGCCCAAGAGCAAGCCCAGTGCCTGGCATGGCAGCATCAGGTGGGTTGAAAGCCCGACTTTGGAGCCAAATCTGGGTCTCTCTCAGCTTCGCCTCTGACCCTGAGCACGTCCGTGCACTTCTCCAAGTCTCAGTTTCTTCCTCTGTAGAATGGGACTAATTGTGCATACCTCCTACTTTTTAAATTTTTTTATTTGAGTTTATTTGAGCCAAACTTACATCACGTTGGGAAGCAAGATCTTAAATGCTCTCCACACCTCCTACTTTTGAGAAGAGCGTGAGATGATCCATGTGAAGTGCTCAGCACCCTGTCTGGCACTCCATCTGTGCATGACCAACCAATGCTGGCACTGAGGGGCAGGGAGTCGGCAGTGGGGGTCCGACAATGTTTGTTATAAAGCAGCATGGCCTCAACCAGTGCTCAGTTAAAGTTCAATGGAGTTGATCAAATTTTACAATTTCTCCTACTGATACTTTCTATCACACTGATGACTGGAAGGGAATTGCACTTGGTTTTCATAGTCCCTTCCTTCCTTCGTTTGGAGGCAGCCCCTTTCAACCTAAGCAAGGGCCACGTCTACCCCTCAGGTCCTCGGTAGGTTAAGGTTTTGTCTCATGACCATGACCAAGTCACTGGCCCTCTAATCGGGGCCTCTTCACACAGAGAACGAGTAAACTGGACTAAGTGGCATCCAAGACCCTCCACAAGGCTACCAGCTTCTTGTTCGGCCAGGTAGTGCTGGAGTCCAACCCCAGCAGGTCCAGGGGTCCCCAAAGGTGTGGACGGAGTCGGCGAAGAAGGAATGAACACGAAGACAGCCTTCAGTTGATCAGCAGCCTAGTCAGGACCTCTAGCCAGGATCTCCAGCCAAAGTTCTGGTCGGAGTTCTGGTCAGGAACTGATGAGAATCTGATGAGGATCTGATGTTTATTGTCTTGTTACATCCGTATTTATACCAGCCGATTTTAATCCTGTCAATTTCTATTACAAAGGTTAGGGCGTTTCTTGTCTCCATTCCAGGGAGTAAAGATTATGTAGCTTAACTACCTGCCTGGCACTTAATTAAGGGGTTGTATCCCCTCCCTAACCTCAGGGAAAGATCCCCACCTGGGGAAACAACCTTTCTCAGAGAGGTGACCTTGATTAAAACACATGGCACTAAGGAGAGCAAACATATTAAGAACAATATGCTATATATGCCAGGTCCCTTGAAACATATGCTGTGCAGATGTTTCTTTCCTGCAGCGACTGTGTCAAGCAGCAAGGATGGACCGGCTTCCGGCAAGGTAGGACATTTTTAACATCTACAATTATTAATATTTCATTTAAGAATGGCATGCGGCACTGAAAGAGTAGGAGGGGCATTATATTTTTTTAAAAGGCTAACCTTCCAAAAATTACACACATATCACAGGAACATTCGGTCCTCACTTTGACAAGCTGGTGAAAGTGTCCCTCGCTGCCCCAGGCCCAGACCCCCATTTGGTACTAATGACCTGCTGAGGATGGTGACCCCGACGGTGATGAAGACACCTACAGTAGACAGGTACATGGCTCTCACTAAATACCCACACTGTCCTAAGCCCTTTACATATATTAACTCACGTAATCCTCACTATAATCCCATGAGGTAGATTTAATATTGGCCCCGTTTTGCAGAAAAAGGAACTTTCCAAAGATCTGACTGCTAGGGAGCAGCCAGCTGGGCTCTGAGCCGGGCCATTTGGCCTCAGAGTCCATACCCTTCACCGCTGCCCTCCACAGACAGGGAAACGGGTCCAGGGAGGACAAGGAAGTGCTCACGGTCACGAAGCAACACAGAACTGATGCTAGAACTCCTACCTCTGACGTCCCCCGAACCACCCCGGGGTGACTTGCTCCCCCTTCCCTGAGCCCACACCCCGCTCTCCCCAGGCAGCCGCATGTGCCACCCAGGCCCCCACGATGAACTTCCGGAAGGAGTCAAAACCATTTTTTAAAAAGAGTCAGCCCATCATTTTGGATGACTTGACAGGTTTTGGTTTTTGTTTTGCTGCCAGAATATTCCATCCAGCAGACCATGCTGCCTACTGGAGGCAGTCAGCTGCCAGTCAGTTCTGCCAGCCCTCTGCTTCGTCACCAGGCCGGGGGAGCTGAGGCTGCGGCGCCCTAGACAGAGAACAATGTCCAATTAATCACCCCGAAGCCGTTGCCAAGCACCCGGCCATCTGGCATCGCCACAAAACCCTGCAACGAGGCTGCACTCAGCCGCACCTGGAAGCCAGGTTGGGCCCCGGGTGCTGAGGGGAGAGGCGATGTCTACTTTCCTCTCCTCTCGTCTCCGCCTCTTCAGCCGGCTTCCGCTGCGTGTAGGGGGCCCCAAGACACATCAGAGCCAGGCCTGGAGCTGCTCACAACTTGGAAGGAGAAACAGATAATTACACGAGTAACTCCGAGCCACAGCAAACAGATGAGCAAACACCGTGGCAGCCCAGAGGAGGACGCATCCTCATCGCCGGGGAGGCTTCGGTGAGGATTATTCCTCCTGAAACCTGAAGTATGAGTGGCTGCTTCGGGCAAGGTGAGGCCATTAGCAGACTGTCCTCCGCTGAGGCTGCAGAGCCTGCTGAGCCATGCAACTGTCCGAAAATTACACACCTATTACACGAACATTCGGAAAATGTTCCAATGCAGAAGCAGGTGGGGAGCCCCCTCCCGTCCCGTGAGGGATCAGCCTCTCCTGCCCCGGATGAAAGATGAAAGTTGCCTGGCTGGGCCACGCCAGGCCACCCCTGGAGGGGGCTTCATGGTGGGGAACCATAAGGAGGCGCAGCTGCTGGCACGGGACCTGCTGCTCCAGCGTTGAGCGTTTGTGTGTTGTACTTGGATTCACAGAAGCATAAAACAGGCAATTTGGATCTGACCTCCGAGGTGACTCTTCTAGGCTGGGAGGTAGCAATCTGGCCCAGCAGAAGTAACAATCCTGTAAATTTGCCTAACATTATACAGTTACACTTCATTTCCTTCGGCGGGTGTCCGCAGATGTAATCACTGTTCACACTCACCCCTGCCATGGCCCACACTAATCCGATGTGGGGGACGTGGGGGAAACCGCACATCCAACCACCAGCCAGGACTGGTCGCCCTGATCTTATGGTGCCCACGTGGCCCTGGCCTCCGCACTTGAGACTGTGGTCCTTCCGCTGGAGAATCAACTGTCCGGAGCCACGGAAGGGAATTGGAGATAACAGGCAGCCATAATGAACAGCTCACGCTCGCCCAGCTCAGCGGTGCACAACGGAGCTGACAGGAAACGTCTCATCTCTGAACACAAACGCAGTGTCCAGCCAAAAGCAGGCAGCACGGGGGACATGCTTGACTGGGAAGGAGAAAAACGACTGTGACTGCAGGAAAAAGCCCAATTACCCCAAACTTGGCCATTGATCCTTCTTGCTCAATTGGAACCCTGGCCAGGCCTGGGGACCAAGGGATGTCTAGGGAGAGGGATGGGGGCAGCGAATGAAAGGGGCTTCAAGACTATCTGCTTCACCCCCCGGTGTAACTTGGGGACACAGTGGATTGGTGTCTGACTCGTGTCTAAATACTCTAAAGGGGAAAAGGTTGGCTGCAGTGGCCTGTGGTGGCAATGCACAGAGCCGGAGTGAAACGGCTCAGGGTGGTCTTAAAGGGACTTTCCCCGAGAAAGCCGCCTGTAGGGACCATGGGACCCCAATGACAGTCTGTGAGAACGAAGATTAGCAGGAATCAGAGGCCAAGGGCGCACCATCACTGACCACCAGAGAGGGGCTGGTAGGAGAGACGGCGGAACTGGCACGAGGGAGATAGACTGAATTACATATAGGTCCCACATACTCTCTCCTTTGTAATAGATGACACAGTAGCCCCTGGCTATGGCCTCGTGGTGAACAGAGTCCACGGTCAGACCCCTCCCTCAACATTGAGCCGGCCAGTAACTCGCTATGGCCAAAAGTGTGTTACCAAAGCAGGGACCACAAATGCAGTTGCTCGGCTAGACTTCCTCCCTTGCCCTTCAGCGATCCGCCGAGGAAAGAACAGGCCTGGTGCCCACCGAACCTGGACCTGGGCCCCAGGATGACTATGAAGGAGCCAGGAACCACACTCACAGCCCGGAGCTGACCCACCAGCGAGGCACCCTCTGTGTTAGCGGAGCACAGTCACCCTGCAGGCCCATGACCGACTGTGAGAATAAACGCTGGTGGTTAAGCCCTCGCTTTGGAGCCTTTTGTTGTGCACATTATCCAGTAAAGCTTAATGGCGCCAGGCTTCTGAAAACTTTTCAAAGCACTGGGGGCAGGAGGGGGCTGCTAGAACAGCAGCGAGCAGGGGGTGTGAGGGGGGGGGTGTGGGGGGGGAAATAGTTGCCAGAGTCCCACCCAAGTCATAAAGACCATTCCTGCCCTCTGACCTCTCCTTTTGCCCAGCCCACACCTCCTGGCCCCACCCAGGTGCCTCATTAGCTAGTCGGACAAGGAGGGGAGAGTGAGAAGGTATGGAGGTCAGGTTTAGGTGTCATCTTGGCTAGGCTACAATCCCCAGTTAATCAAGTACTGATTGAGGAGTTGCCATGGTTCAAGTCCATAATTGGTAGACTTTAGCGAAGACTGTGCTAGGCAATCTGGCTGGGCCTGAGTCCATCAGCCGAAAGCCTCAAGGGCAGTGCTGAGACTTCCTTAAAGAAGAAATGTCACATCCAGAGAGCAGAGCGCTCCTGCGGGCCAGTCCTGGCATGCCGCACACATCCCGGCCCTGCCCACCCAGCCCACAATTATATAAGCCTGGGGTGGAGAATGAGCAGTCCTAGAGACATATAAGGCCTGAGAAATCATTTGGTCTGGCCCTGCCAAGGCATTAGAGGTGAGTTAATTAAATATCTGACCAAATACAGCAGGCTAATTTTTAAGTTGATAATTTTGTTTTGCCCTCGAGTGATGTTATAAATATCTCAATGGCCCTGGGCAGAAAAAAGGCTCCCCACCCCTGATTCTGAGCCACAGGCCTCTTAATATGGATCTAATATTGGTCCTGTTTCTCTGGTGGAACTCTGTCTGATACAGATTTTTGGTACCAGGAAGTGGGGTACTGCTGTCAGAAATACCCCAAAACTTGTCAGTGGCTCTGGAACTGGACGGTGGGCAGAGGATGGAAGAATACTGAGGAACATGGGGGGAAAAAAGGCAAGATTGTCCTGAACACACTGCTAGCAGAACTATGGATGTTAGAGACTCTGCCAGAGGGTCTCGAAGGACGTGAGGACCAGGGTAAGAAAACCTGTGTCTCGGAGGACACTTAACTCATCGTGAGCAGACTTGGCAGAAATGTGAGTTAAAGATGCTTCTGGCGAGGGCTCAGAGAGAGAGGAGGAGTGGGCCTTTGGAAATAAGGAAAGGGCGTCTTTGCTGTATCGTGGCTGACAGCGTAGCTGATGGTGTCCTCCAGTTGTGTGCAAAGCAGCGTGTGTAAGCGATGAACTTGCATGTGTGGCTGAGAATCCCAAGATTTCTCCTCACTGCTCATAGTAACATGAGAGAGAAAGGAATTGTTGAGAGCAATGATTTAGAAAAATCTCAGTCTGTTCAGACTGCAAAGGCTGCTAACATTAGGAATCGCTGCCCAGAGAGCCTGCACTGGTGAGAAAGGGAGGCGACGGTGGAAGCAGAGGTCGGAGTGATGTGGGGCCACAATCCGAGGAACGTGGGCAGCCTCGAACTGGAGGAGGCAAGGAGGCGGATCCTCGTGGGAGCCTCCACCAGGAGCACAGTCCTGCCGGCCCAAGTGAGGCTTCTGAACTGGGAGATGGTAATGCTGTGCTGTTTCAAGCCACTGTGCTGGCGATAATTTGTTACAGCAGCAGCTGGAAACTGATACAGAGAGCAAAGAGAGATAAATCTCCCCCAGGTCCCTTTTCTAACTGTGGTCTTTAAATGCAGTTTGGAGTTCGGGGTACTCCCCCAGATGGGACATTCTGGTTCCTGCACTGAGACTGTCTGGGGGTGAAGGTGACTGACGGGAGGTCGTTTTAGGACCCACGTTGAGCAGGGAAGGGTGAGGCCACCTGGGTCTCATCAGGAGCAGGGAAACCAGCCCACGGAGTGGATTTAAAGAGGGAAAGCTGAAGTCGCTTATGAAGACTCCTGCTCGGTCCAGAAAATGGTGGTGCTTGAACATATCAATGAAGGAAAATATGTGTGAATTTGATCCCAATATGGGGAGGCCATGGGGTAGTGATAGGCTCCAGGACCCACAGCCAGAGCTCAACATTGCTTAGGGTGGAGATGCCGTCACTGTGCCATGCGGGTTCTCTCTATCGGAGAGGAAGACGGACCCTCCTCCCGGACCTAGGCACCTGGCCCTTTATTCCGTAACCTGTCCCCATCTGACCTCTGGATCCTGCCCTGTATCTCCCTCCCTGAGCCTTCAGAGCTGTGTCCCCATGGAGGGGGGAGCCACACGGTTTCCCTCATGTCCCGGAGTACTGGGGACATAATTAGCCAGGGCCCCACCACTCAGCCCAGGCTATGTTGCTAAACATGAAAAAGGGACATCTCAGGGCGCCACAAGGAGCAGCTGATTGGTTTATGTAATCGGACAGGACTGAGCCACATCCAAACTGGGGACTCGAAGGTGTGTGTCTTAAACAAGAGACTAAACTTCTCTGGACCTCGGTTTCCTTGTTATGAGAATCATCACTCCCTCACTGCGGGGCTTTCGTGAAGGTTAAAGAGGAGACACTGGTGAGTAGTAAGTGCTCAATAAACAGTAGCTGTAATAATAATAATTATTGTTGTTATTAATGTTATGATTAGGTGAGTCCACCCCATCCGAACCTGCAATGCCATCGCTGCATCTGTCACCTCCGCTCTGACCAGCCCCGGCCCAGCCCCACTGCCCAGCTTTCCCAAGGACCCCCCTCCGGCAACCCCTTGGCCATAAACAGTTAATGCTACTAGTGCATTTAGCCCAGGTTTGCAATAGCTTCCCCTCTTTAATCACTTGGAAAGTGTTTCAAATTCCTTTCCTACGTGACTGAAATCAGAGCGGCACCTGTGCAGGCAGAGAGCCTGGCTGCCAGTGTGAGGTGGAGATGTAAAACAGTCAGGCGCTGCCGGGGAGAAATTATGCTTTCTTAATCCCTTTCACCTTATAATTACCAGGCACGACCACATGGGTAACGGCAAAAATAACTCGCACATAGAGACGCTGTCTATAGCTTCCTGATATGCAGGACCCTCCGGGGAGGCACCGGTGCAGTCCCCGCCCAGGCGTTTGCACGGTGCCACAGCCCGCCTTCCTCGCCAGCTCTCCAAGGTCAGGGACTGCAGCCATGGGCAATCTGGAGGCGTCCACTCTGCCTCGCCCTCCTCCACTCTCTCAGCTTTGGACTGCAATCACCTTCTTCTCTCACCCTTTCCTGACCTGACATCCCTGCCGCCTTCTCCCTGCCTCATGCACCTGCCCCTCACTGGCCTCCACCCTCATCTCCTCTGCACATCTCCCTCCTCCGCCCGTTGACCAGCCTCCCTGAGGTCCTCGCAGCAGCTCTCTCCTCTATTCACTTCCTCACTCTTCACTCCCTTATTTCAGAGATCAGGTTTACACCAAGGACTCTCACCCCACAGCCCCACGTGCAGGCTCCAGGCTCCAAGACCCCAAAGTCCGGAGTGTCCCGCTGCCGGCTTAGTGTTTCCACTGGGACGCCTCCACCACCGGGGCTTAAACCTCAGCAGCTCCTCCACCTCCGCTTCCTCCTGGCATCCAGCTGCCCTCTGACAGGCCCAGGGGAGAGCTACCTATGTGGTTAGAGGAGCGCACAGGAGCTCTGGGGCAGAGGGACTTGAGTTCAGATCCTGCTGTGAACCAGGTCCCATGACTTGGGCCAAGTTACTTACTTTAATGTCCTTATCTATGAAATGGAAACAATAATTTATACCTCCAACTGTGGTTTTCAAGAACGAATTACATAGTATGTGCATATGACTAACACACTGTCCCCCTCCCTTTCCTGCCCTCCGCCCTCCGTCAGGCATCATTTTTTACCGAGTTTGCCTCCGGACACTTGGCTTCCCATTCATCAGCCCCCCAGGCCAGAAACGTCTGTTAGAACTCATTTCTGGCCACGTTGCCCTGATCAGAGCGCTTTGGTGGTTGCCTGTGGCTCACAGGTTCAAATCCAGAGCAAAAGCAGCATGAATGGGAAACAGCAAACACCGACTGTGGACTCATCCAGACCAATTTTAGGTCTTCATTCCCCAACCAATTGACAGTTTAGACTTTGGGCCTCAGTTTCAAAGGTTTTACTAGGCTAGTATTTCCTAACTTGCAAGGTAGTTGTGGGAATTAAGTGACTGAGCTAAGAAAAGCACCTAATAGGTGTTTCAGCACATAGTAGGTAACAGATGCTGGACCTCTTTTTCATTCCCTCTCTCCTTCCCCCAAACTCTTCCTTCTTAACTCTGATCAGATAATCCACACTCTTTTAGGCTTCTGAGTCTGGATTTCCTCATTTCTCATATGAGAGAAATGAGACCTGATTGGGTTTCTGTGAGGATTAAATTGAAATAAAGAGCTTGACACATAGTAGGTACAATAAATATTGTACATCCTCAGGAAGGCTTAATTATGGCTAAGCATATGGACTCTGGAACCACATTATCTGGGTTCAAACCTCAGTGGTGCCATTTTCTAGCTGGGTGATGTTAGGCATGGGACTTAATATCTGAGCCTGTAGGATGGGAGGATGCTAACAGTCGTACCTAGCTCATAGGATTGTTGTGAGAATTTAGGGAATTAATATATGGCAAGTGCTTAGAACTGTATCTGGCATAGTCTTTTTTTAAAAATATATCTTTATTGACTTCAAAGAGGAAGGGAGAGGGAGAGAAAAATAGAAACATCAATGATAAGAGAGAATCATTGATCCGCTGTCTCTTGCACGGCCCCACTGGGGATCAAGCCCACACCTGGGGCATGTGTCCTGACCTAGAATTGAACCGTGACCTCCTGGTTCATAGGTTAATGCTCAACCACTAAGCCAAGCTGGCCGGGCAAATCTGGCATAGTCTTAAATATTATCCGTGTGGTGTTTTTTCAGTTTCAAGAGCCATTCCTACACCCCATCTGTTTGACCTTTACCAGGTCAGGTACAGAGGTGGGGAAATATTCCAGAAGGTTCTCCGGGTGACTCATTCAAGGTCAGAGAACTAGAAAATAACAGAGGAAAGATTCAAACTCAGGTCTGGGTATCCAAGTCCAGATCAATCAATATAATTCAGCCACCGCTCACTATGGCTGGCGGGGGCCCATGACCTCGGAGAGCTGGTGAGGAAGGTGGGCTGCAGCAGATGGACTGTGCAAATGCCTGGGGAGGGGACTGCTCCAGAGCTGCCCCAGAGGGTCCACCATGAGGTCTCTGAAGCTATGAGAACGGATACGACCTTTCCACACCCTCACGTCTTCGTGGGAAGGCAGACACACACCAAGTTACAGTGTGATATGGGCTGTCCAAAGGGTGGGCAGAGCCACTAGCTCTGCTGGGCATGTCCTGGGAGGCATGAAGGAGGATCCCCTGAGCTGGACCTTAGATTATGAGCAGGTTTGGCCCATGTGCTTTTCAGGGGAAGGCACGTCATGCACAGAGTGTGTGTGGACCCTGCTGGGGAGGACAGGTTTCCTAGGGGATGGCAACCCAGCTTCCTAGGGTGGCAATGACCAAGACCCCAACCAGGGCCTCAGGCACCCACTACTTTTTCATCAGCACCTGCCAGCAAAGCCATGGGTGCCGTCATGCCCTGGGAGATGCCCTTCCTAGCCTTCCTTGGAGAAGAAAAAAATGTGTGTGTGTGTGTGGAGGGGGGAACAAACAAGTTGGTTCTCTTTCCATTCCCTCCTATTCTACCCTAGCCTGTCCCATCCCAGACCTGACATTGGCCAACCCACCTTCTTCCAGGTTCTCAAAGTCAGTATCTGGGCACTGATGAGAAAGGTCTAAATGAGTTGGCAGTCGGACCCCAAATCCCCAAATATTACAGGATTAGTGGGTGCTTGAAGGTCACCTGGTCTGATTTGACTCTGGGCGATGGCGAGAAGTGGAGGGTGGGGGTGGGAGTGGTCCAACCCCGGGTGTGAAAGACCCGTGCCCTCCCTCCCCCCAGTGGCAAGCGGAACACAGCCTGTCCCCCTTTGAGAAAGGCTCTCTCCCACATCTTTTGGCGTTTGGATCTGGGGAGCCCCGAAGCCCCAGGAGTGCGCTGCCTGAGCACTGCTGAGCGGACACCTTTGTTTGCTCCGAGAGTCCTTACCAAAGTCAAGATAAATCACGCTTCTCGACAAGCATGCGGCCGCCGGGAAAAATCCATCCCGGCTCTTGAATTCCTATTTCTAATGATCCTGCGGAAATTATTGAGAAAATCAAAATACTATGTGTCTAAGTGCTCTTCAAAACTCACCACAGTTCAAGCGGTTTCCATAAATCCAGTTCGCAAAAGGCATCTTTCAAAGGTTTACTGTTCCCCAAATGACAATAATGCCATATTGACTGACTTTCCCGAGAGCTCGGGGAGTTTGGAAAAACCAGTCAAGCAAGCAAGATCTTTAACTTTAAAAAAAAAGCAAGTTGGTAGACTTGACAGTTTTGGGTTTTTTTTTTAAGTTCACAGCGTTTTCCCATTTGACAGCATGTTTGCAGGTCCTGAAGCCTCCGGTGCCGGCTGACAGCATGCCTGGCCCTTGGCATCACCCCGCCAGAGCCACCTTTCTAAACACAAGGCAAATGCTACAGCCCAGAATCTCACCCCAGCTTCTGTCGTGTTTGTCTTGAACGAGGCCATGTGGGTCCTCCAGCTTCCAGAGTCTCCCCCACCCAGCCTCAGCCAGGAGAGAGCAAACTCTGGGGACAGAGGGGCTGAGCATCAGTGCACCTTGCGTGCATCCGTCCGACAAGCATTTATGAAGTAGTTCTTATACACCAGACCCCGATGACTCAGCAGGTAGGAAAGAAAGCCAGACCAACATCCATGACCTTATGGAGCTCATCTTCCATAGAGGGAGGCAGACAAGGCAGATCATTCAGTAAAATAGATTGTACATTGGATGGTGATGTGCCCAACACCCATTTCTGGATGGTGGAAGCAAAGCCACACCCACCTGGGCCCAGGATACGGAAGCAGAAAGGAGTTCATCCCTCCTCCTCCACACCCACAGTGCCCTGGGGCAGACAGGGCACCCTGCAGAGTGTGGGCTCCATTCGGCCCTTGTTCATGTGTCTTACATCTGGGGCTCTCTCATCCTGCCTACATGTCTTCGCCCCAAACTGCCCTCTTCTTCCCAAGGCCAACAAACTCTGGTTCCGGGAACGAACCTCTCACCTCTTTCTCTGCTCAAGGCAACCTGCAACCTGACATGATGAAAGTCTTGCGAAAAGAATGGGAGGAAGGGTGACAGTGGGTTTCCTAATAAAACGCAGGAGCCACCCAGCGGGAAGCAGGAGGCATGGGAATTCCCAGGAGCACAATCTCAGTGACGCCTTCTGGGAGAGCCTGGGACCCTGGAATCCGCCAGCCACACGGCAGCTCCCAGGAGTCTGGCCGAGAAGGCAAAGGGATGTGTCTGCGGCTGCACAGCTGTTAAGCAGCAGAACTGATACTCGAATGCAGGTCTTCTGGCGAGCATTGGAGTATAAGGGTTAAGAGCTTGGGCTTTGGAGGCATAGAAACCTAAGTTCAAAACATCATTCTGCCTTTTGCCAGCTGTGTGGCCCGGTAGGTGTTAGCTAACGGTTCTGAGCCTCGGTTTCCCTGCCTGGAGAATGGGATGCTCATGGTGCCCGTGTCCCAGGGAGGCTGTGAGTGTTAAAGGAGGCAATGCCCGAGTTGCTCCTGTTACTGCATCAGGTAGATGGTGGGCACTCAGTGATGTCAGTTCTTGTCATTGTTATGCCAGACACACTCAGCCACTGTCTGTTTCTTTCTGTCTTTCTGTCTGTCTCTAGCACTGCCTCTGTGTGTCTCCCCTCTCTCTGTGTAACTTATACTTTCTGGGTCTGTGTATGCTGGGTGATTCATTCTCTCTCTCTCTCTCTCTCTCTCTCTCTCTCTCTCTCTCCAAATATGTTTCTCCCTGTACATCTCTGTATGCCCATTTCTATGACTTTGATATATGTATGTCTGTTTCCAAATCATTTTGTTTCTATGTTTGTTTGTGCCTCTGCCTTTTTCTCTGTATCTCTCTTCCTTCCTCTGTGTCTGTTTGTCCCCCTCTTTCTTTTCCTCTTTGTCTCTCTCTCTCAATCTCTCCATGTATCTCTGTCTGTCTCATCTCTCTCACTTGCTCTTCTCAAAACCAAGAATGACCCCAAAGACTCTCACAGTTCATTACAGAGAAAACATTGAACAACCATTCTTTGCCCGTGCAAGGAGCCCGACAGCTGGAGCAAACAATGAGAAATTCAGAATTAATTGGGTGCTGATTATTTGCCAGGAGAGGGGGGGGGGGGGGGAATAGTGAGATATATATGAAACAAAAGACAACCTAGCAACAGTGGAAACCTGAGCACGTAGCAACAAAAGCAATCCTAATGAAGCATGACAAGGCCAGCAAGGAGCCAGCAGCCAGCCACTGAACACTGTGAGGAAGAAAATGAATGTTAGTGCTGCTCTAGGGCACCCTGGGTCCCCAAAAGCCCAGCCACAGCCTCCCAGACTCTCTGTGTTGAAGACTCCAGGGATCTCAACCCTATGCTCCACACATGGACCCCCATTTACTCATTCTTCATGAAAAAAATTTTACAAGCATCTGCCTGAGCACTAGGGAGGTGAACGTGACACAGACAGGATCCCTGTGTGCCAAGAACACCCTGCTTGTCAGTTGAAGGAGGGAGAACAAACCTAGCGTGCAGGAGGAACGGCCTGTGGGAAGGCACAGAGAAATGAAAGGGCACAGTGGGTTTAAACAACAAATATCTTATGATATTTGTTCTAAATCACTGTGTTTGTGAAACCAGTCAGGCCCTGTCCACTTCCCTCCTTTCTCCAGTCCTGGAAGGAAGGGAAGGAGAGCAGGACTGGAGGGGTGGACATGGACCTACCTGTGGGCCAGGAGCCACCTGCAACCCTGCCCCAGGCTTGAGCAAGCCAGCAGCCTCCATCTGGATAGTAGATCTATTCAACCTGTTAATGTAGAGATTTACCAATATTCCTCTCCGACGCCTCCATGAAGTCTACCCTTTCTTCTCAGGAATATTTGAGCTCCTTCTCTCAAGACTAAGTACATGGTAGGCATTCAATGCTCACCTGTGCATGTCACCTCTTGTATGATCTTTCAATCCAGTCACCAAACAGAACACTGGCAGGTGCACGCTTACTCTCTCCCCACTTAGCAACTGCCGCAGAAAGATAACTTTCCTTTCCACTAAGATCAAGTCTCATTGAACCTACTTGGTTCCCCTCCCCATTCCTGGGCCACTCGTGGTGGTCACAGTGGGTGCAGACCATGACCCACAGGGGCTGAGCCCCAAGGCTGTCCCTGAATGTGTGGGAATGTGGACCGAGGGGCAGGATAAGATGCGGTGGCAGAAGAAAGTGGAGTGTATGCAGGTAAAACTACCAGCTCTGCCCCACAGACGCAGGGGCTTCAGGGTCTTAACTGAGCATCGGGAGCCTGGTAGGGCTGAGGCC
Source organism: Myotis yumanensis (assembly GCF_028538775.1). Classification (NCBI taxonomy): domain Eukaryota; kingdom Metazoa; phylum Chordata; class Mammalia; order Chiroptera; family Vespertilionidae; genus Myotis; species Myotis yumanensis. The sequence continues at coordinate 15,208,855 of NW_027223767.1, read as the reverse complement.
CTGGCATCTTGGTGTGGTTCTGATGGAGCCCCATGAGCTCTGGCCCCACTGGATACAGCCGCCCCAGCGGTGGACTCAGATGCAACCCTGGGCCCCTTGGGACCAAGAGGGACCAAGGCAGAGAGAGGAGAGCTCCCAGTTCAGCCCCCAGGAGTCCTCTTCAAACAAAGTCTTAGGGCCCAAACAGGCCCCAGCTCACTCCCCACTGGCCGGGAGAGCTGGCCTCTGCTGACAGCCAAGGGAACAGCCCCACAAGAAGGGGGTGCTGCAATTCAGAAAGTCTCAGCAAAGTGGTAGGAAAAGGTCACATTGGAAAAATGACGGAGATTAAAAGAAAGCCAAGATCTATGGAGGCTGGGCTTCCACTGGAACCCCTCGGTTTTCTCTTTCATCCTCAGTCTCTAATTCTGGGACATAAAATTACAAGCTCGTTGATAATGATCAGTGACTTCCTGGAAAATGTCCAGCCTTAATTAAGAGCAGGAGAAGCTGACACTGTTTTTCGACTTCCCACCATGGTCCAGCCGGGAAATTACCTGGTTCTGCAGAGCAAATCACAGCAGTGGGCACTCGGGGGGTCTGGGCTACCTGATGAATGCACTTGGCGGAATTAATATGCTTCGGGGGTTCGAAATTTGCTGGTAATTAGGGCATTGACGGACGCTGGTGCACAAACACGGAGCTGCACTGTCTGCTCTTAACCAAGAGAGATTTGCAGGCAAGAGCCTCAGACAACTCTCCTGGTAGCTGCCAGGGTCAGTGTACAGTCAGAGACTCGGTATTAAATGACAGAGCTCAGGCTTGGCTCAGTGGTTGAGCATTGACCTGTGAATCAAGAGGTCACGGTTCAATTCCCAGTTGGGGCACATGCCCAGGTTGTGGGCTTGATCCCCACTGAGGGACGTGCAGGAGGCAGTCAATCAGTGACTCTCTCATTGATGTTTCTGTATCTCTCTCCTTCTCCCTTCCTCTCTGAAATCAATAAAAATATATATATTTTAAAAAAAAACAGAGTTCAGTCAGTGTTTGGGGTGCGGTCAAGGTTAGAGGTCAGTGTGCGGCCAGGGAGAGGCTAGTCTATGTCCAGGATCAGGACCGAGTTGTCCTGTGCCTGCGGTGAGGGGCTGAGGCTCCGTCTGTTTCTCCCTCTGATTTCCTGCACCTCCCTGCCTCCCTTCCCGTGCTCCCTGGCAGATCTTCTGCGCGTTTCTCATGTCTTGCTCTATCTTCTCTCTCTGACTCCAAATGCAATGACAGAGGAGTTTGAGATTCACCTTGCAGCCTTTGACTGTACAAAGAACCTCTTAAGAAACTTTGGGGCCAAGGCTCAAACCAAACAAGAGCTACACATCCTTCAGGCATGCTGTGACCCTCCTTGGAGTCATCACCTGGAATGACAGTAGGCAGGTTGTGTCGCTCACAATGAGAACACACCCTCCCCTGACCCTGTAGCCCTGAGCACAGACTCCCAACAGGGCTCTTGCCGCCCGCCGCCCCCCCCCATGCTCTTCATCAATTCACCAATCAGATTAGCAGAGCAGCCATCTGATCGCATTGGTGGTACTTAGATGATGGGCCCTTCCCATGTGCTCCCACGGGGGTCTCCCCAGGATGGTTCCAGGGATTCATTCTTTCCAAGAGGAGGGCAATCCCTGGGGCATCCAGACAGAGCCTCCCGATGCTCAGGAAGATGATGCTTTGCTCAGCACAGTCAACGCAGTTTCTAGAGCAGTGATGGCGAACCTTTTGAGCTCGGCGTGTCAGCATTTTGAAAAACCCTAACTCTGGTGCTGTGTCACATATAGAAATTTTTTGATATTTGCAACCATAGTAAAACAAAGACTTATATTTTTGATATTTATTTTATATATTTAAATGCCATTTAACAAAGAAAAATCAACCAAAAAAATGAGTTCGCGTGTCACCTCTGACACGCATGTCATAGGTTTGCCATCACTGTTCTAGAGCGTTCTCCCTTGGTGCAACCAGCCTGGAAGTGAGCAGGCACTACATGCATCCTGCCCTCCCAGTACAGGACAAACCTTCCTGGGACTAAGGAGTTCCCAGGATACGGGATTTTAGAGGGAAAAACTGGGAGAGTTCCAGGCAAATTTCAGGGATGGGTTCCTGAGAACATTGGCTCACCTTGGCCTGGAAACCAGGGCTGTCCTGATCCTCTCAACCCCTAGCCGTAGATGGGGGGAAAGAGACACTGGCCAGGCAGAATGTTTAAAGTTGGGGAGGGGGGAGATAGAGGGGCTCCATCTCCAAATGCAGTCACATCGAGGGTTAGGGCTTCAACATGTGAATTTCAGGGGGGACATAAACATTCAGCCTGAGACACACACACACACACACACACACACACACCACCACCGCCACCCATTGAGCCATAGAGAAAGGCCAGGCAGGTATTACTGTCCCCACTTCGGAGGTGAGTTCATTGAGGCTCAGAGAGGTCATTGCTAGCTGCATGCTAATCCTTCTAAAACATTTCCTTATTAGTTCTAAATCACCGTGTTTGTGAAACCAGTCAGGCCCTGTCCACATCCCTCAGCACTCGCCTTCCTGAGGGCTCAGCTCCCCCAGGCACTGGCCTCGGTGTGGAGGGTGGGACCTGGAGGTTAAATCCAGCTTCCTTGCTCCTGATGCACCGCTTTAAAAGCATGTTCTACACGGCCTCCCAGAGCTGCCTGGCAAGACCACGCTGCCATTGCCCACTGTGTCACCTGCCGGATAACACACTCAGGTTGCCTCCCTCCCTGCCCTGCCTCCCCTCCCCACCCCCACTTGACACCCCCTCCCAGATAAACTGCTTGTACTCACTCTTTGTCTCAGCGTCTGCTTCTAGGGAAACACAACCTAAGACAATGTTTGTGGCTAAAATTTGGCAATTACGAAAATCGTATTCAAGATAGATGATCTCTAACCTCATAAAGCTTATATCTAGAAAAAAATAAAAAATCTTTTGTATCTTACTAACTAGAAATAGCCGTTGTTACGTTTCCCCAGCTATATAATTCCAACCTCGCAATTTCATGCAATTATAGACATATATAGTTACTAAGTCTGTATTATACTGCAGTTTTGAATTCATATTTTTGTTCTCATAACATTATGAGTATGTTTTCATATCTCTAATTGGTCTTTAAAAACATGAGTTTCAACGGCTATACAATATTTCCTCATTTGTACCAGCATTTATTGAACTGTTCCCCAATTGTTTCCAATGTTCCATGATTACAGATAACACCATGATAAACCTCAAACAGATTCTGGATGTGCTGTGATATATAATCACATTAGCATTTGAGAAAAATCACCCTGGCCACTCTGTGGAGGCAGATTCGAGGGAAATGGAAGCAGAGAGACCAATCGGAACAGTGCAGGTCAGAGATGAAGGTGGTAAAGGAAGCAAGTGGGGAGGCGGGATTAGAAAGACAGCACTGAGCCCCTGAGCAGCTTCTCCACCTCCATGTACAGCTTCTTGTAGTCAATTTAGAGCTTACACGTCTTTTGTCACCTTATTAGTCTTGACTCATCTATGCAATTGTCAGTCCTTCAGAGAGAAGCCTGTCTTGTCCTCCGGAGTCCCCATCGGATTCTAGTACAGGTAAAAATTCATGTGCCTGAGGTGCAACACCTTTTTTCCTTTAATAGGCATAATTCCGGGGACATAGTTATGCTTCCTAAACTAGCCTCTAGGTGAAAGAAGTGATACAAAGTCCACCAGTGCGTGTCCTTCATGAGTAGGGGTCATCCAAGGAAACCTGGTAAGGTAGAGCCAGAAAGGATTCTATTATTCATTGGACCCAAGATATGCCAATCATCTCTGCTTCACCAATCATCCATGATCTGGAGGATGCAGTGGGAGTCAGCAATGGGAATATGGAGAGGGATGCTCCTGAGGCTGCTATCATGCACCCTGACTCTGGGGTGGTGAAAATGGGCCAGGGCAAAAGCAGGCTTTCTGGGGACTCCCTCCAAGGAGTCCTGGAGAAGGCAAGGGAGGAAACTGCAGCTTAGGATTGATACATAAAACCCAGAGGGAGAAGAGATTTCCTCCCCCGGGGAGCACAGGGACTAAAGGGGTCTGCCAAGAGTGTGACGTAGCAGTAACATGAAAGCCCAGTGAGGTTCAGGACAGCCCAGGAACACCATCCATTTCCTGAGCTCCGAGTGTGTGCCAGGCCCTGCACTGGGTGCTGGAGACACAGTGATGAGCAATGAGGCGTGACCCTGCCCTGGTGGAGTTTACAATCTGCCAGAAGCAGGCTACCATGGATGAGGGAACTGGGTGCCAGATACCTCCTGGTAAGTAATCTCACTTCACTCTCTCACACCATCCTATGAAACAGGTGCTGTGATGGTTCCCATTTTTCAGGTGTGCAAGTCTAGGCTCAGAGAGGTTAGGTTAACTAGCCAGATCAGATTTTACAGCTGGGGGGTGATATAGCCAGGTTTGAACCAAGCCATACCTAATTCCAGAGATCTCCCTGCCTTTGGCTAGAACAGTGGTTCTCAACCAAAGGCGATAGCTTTCTTCAGCAGGCATTCTTGGTTGTCACCGCTGGGGGAGGTATGCTACTGGCATCCAGTGAGTAGAGACCAGGGATGCTGTCAAGTATCCTACAATGCACAAGGCAGCCCCTCCCAACAAAGAACTACCAGGCCCAAGATGTCGATGGTGCCGATGTTGATGGCCCTAGGTGAGCATGTGTCCCACAAACACCCGTAAGTAGGGGTCAGGTCCCCGTGGAAACTCTCAGAATCTGTCTGAATCTGCAACTCGTCTGGCCCGGGAAGCCAGCTCCAGGCCCCAGGTGTGGGGGGTCCAGGTAGCCAGAGTGCCAGCCCCAAACACAGGGAAGACAGAGATGGATAAATGCCCCGATGCCAGGTAAATGACACCTGTAGGGGAACAAGCAGCCAGGAGGGGAGCTCCTGGAGCAGCTGCCCCTCTTCGCACCCACCCCTGAGGATGTTTGTCCTTGGAGGCACGTTCATCCGCTCCTTGAAGGATGCAAACACAAATAGTTCTTGGAGCAGCTTGCTCTCCCCGGACAGCGCTGGACTAATATTTGTTTTAGCAAATGGCTGAGCTGTTCATCTTCTCTGGCAAAGGGGATTTGTTTCCTCTCAGGAAATCACTGGGATTCTAAGTTGGAGAAGCCCACATCCCGAGGGCCAGCCTCTCCTTGCAGACAATGTACAGGCAGGCATGCTCCATGCTGAAGAGACAGGAACAGAAGAAAGTGGAGGCAACATTAGCTGTGGTCCTACTGTGTGCCTCATTTTATATACATCTCATTCTCATTCTCAAGTGCCCTGAGAGGTATGGGATTAATTTTAATTTGATCCCATTTTACAAAGAAGAAAACATAAAGAAGTTAGATAACTCATCCCAGGCCACACAGCTTCTGAGGGACACTGTCGGGAAGTAAACACTCACGTGCATGTAATCCAAAGCCCCTCCACATACAGGTGGATGCTGGGCCAGCAGCACAGCCTTGTCAGCAGAGCAGAATCCCGTGCATCTCCTTGATGGGAGAGAGGAGAGTCTTGCAGGGAGCAGGGCCTAGGGGCCCAGTCATTAGAAAGCTCCACAGACCCTGATCCTATCAGCAATCTTGAGGTTGCAAGTTGAAACCCAACTCAAACTGGTCTAACAATATAAAGATTTCTCCACTCAGGAGTTGCAAGTTCTTGGGGTAAAGCAGACTTCAGAGTTGGTTATGTGCAGTAGCTAAGCAATGTCTCGTCAAGGACCTGGTTATTTTTTTCATTTCTTCTCTCCGCCTTCTTTAGTGTCAGTTTTCCTCATGGTGGCAAAATGGCTGCAGCAGTTCCAGGTGTCCCTTCTGTATCCCACCATCCGGAGAGAGGAGTGTTAGCCTTCAGTAGATCTCTCAGGCCAGTAAGAAACCTTCTTTTTCATAATCCCCAAGGGAAGCTTCTCCTCACATCTCAATGGCCCAATTTGGGTCACATACCCATCCCTGAGCTAGACTCTTTGGCCAGGGGAAGGCCGGGTACTGCCTGGCTTAAGCCTGGGCTCACTGAACAAGACACTGTGACAAGGGGGATGAGATTAGGGTAAAAAGAAATCAGAATCCACTCTTGGAACTAGGTTTAGGTTGGTTCTCTAAAGATAACAGGGCCATTGCATAGCCATCTTGTTCATGGGCGAGGAATAGAGGAAGTTTGGGGAAAGAAACTACCAGATCTACCACAGGCACCGAGCAGGCCGGTTTCTGTTTGAAGTCAGACTGGGGGTCAGGAGGTTGGAAAACGTGGCTCTGACAGGAAGCCTGCTGGAGAGGGTCAGCTGGGTCAGCTGTACAGCTGCGTGTCGTGAGAGGTACAGTGAGGACAGGGATGGGCAGATGCCTTCAGACTTGCAGCCGGCTCCAGGGAGGTCATTCCCTCCATGACAGAGAGGCAAGACCCCTTTAAGATGAGGATATGGAATACTCCAGCAGGGAGAGAGAGAATGAGGGTCTGGGTGCTTTTGTTGCTGTTTTGCTTTTTTGACAAAAGGCAGAGGACATTTGGGGATAGATGATTCCTATCACCCATATTATCCATTTCTATAAACCTGTCAGCTCCACGAGAGCAGGGACTGAGTTTTTCATCTCTGTCCCTAGAACCCGGTACACAGTTTGACACACAGTAGGCACCCAGTAAATGTGTTGAATTAATTGACATAACCAAGAAGGTAGACCATATGGATATATATATATCAAACTCTATACTTTGATGAGAATAAATATACTTTCTTCTCAGGAACACATAGAACATTCACAAAAATTGAGTATTTATTAGGTCACAAAGAAAACATCAGTAAGTTCCTTAAAGCAGCAATATTAACAACACTCTCTGATCAGTGTAAAAATTAGAATTTAAAATCACATTTTTAAAAGACCTTTCCATTTAAATTTTTAAAACCTTCTTGTTAGTTATCTGTTGCTGCATGAAAAGTGTCCCAAAATGGGGCATTTCAAAACAACAAACTTTTATTAGCTCACAGCTTACACATGATTCCTAGCTCTGTCTGCAGAGAGGGCGTCGCAGAAATGGCATCCCAGCATCCATAAGCACACCTAGAAACCAGATCTTGGCTTCTAAGTACCATTCTCCATTAAATGAGCCATGGCTCCTTTTCTTCTTCTTTTTCTTTTCAAGGTACCAAAGGTTTTATTTATTTTTTAAGATGTACACCATGATGATCTAATATACTGATCCACTGTGAAATGACTACCACAATCAAGTTAATTAATATACGTCACCTCACATAGTTATCATTTGTATATATGTATGGTGAGAACACTTGAGATTTATTCTCTTAGGAAATACCATTATTATTAACTATAGTTATTATACTGTATATTAGATTCTAAAACTTAGTTCATTTTATGACTGAAAATTTGTACCCTTTGACTAACATCTCCCCATTTTCCTCCCCACTCCCCAAGCCCCTAGCAACCACTGGTTCTATAAGTTGGACTTGAGCTCACACAGTATTTAGCTTTCTGTACCTGGCTCAGTTCACATAGAATGATGTCCTCTGGAAACCCGGGCTCTTTTAAAGAACTGCAGGTTCTGAGGCTTAGCTGGGGAAGTACAAGATGATCCTGGAACATATTGAGGTACTAGAAAGTAAGGGAACGCTTTGGAGCATGTATAGGACATAAGTGCTAACTTGTAGAGGCTCACAATGGTCAAATATAAGACAGTTTGAATAACAAATAATGATTGCAATGTGTCCATGAGCCAATACTAATATGAATAAAACATGAATGAATGAATGAATGAGTGAATGGATGAATGAAAGGAGAAAGCCCTTTCTTGCAATAGAATCCCAATAAAAATAGAAGGAATGATGGAAATAGAAAATCACCATTTGGCAAACACCATAATAATAATTTTTCAGTCAAGAATCATTCATGGGTGCTAAAATTAGTGGGCAAAAACATGGCAAGAAGCACTATGTTTGCATAGCCGCAAAGTATTCTCCCAAAGGGTACTTATTAAGCACCAGAGGGAACGTCACAACTTTACATGAGAAACCCTGGACGCCTCCTGAACCAAGGGTTAAAGTTGACATCTGATGGGACATCTCAACGTCACAGCCTCCTGAGAGGAAGCACCGAGAAGGACACAATATCACTTCTGTGGTATGCTTGCCCCAAACACATAACCTGAGCTAATCACGAAACATCAGATAAACTCACATCAAGGGACACAGTACAGAGCAGCTCACCAGCACTCTTCGTCAAAGACAAAGGGAGACTAGTTAATAGAGACCAAGCAGACATGACAGTGAAATGCAGCATGTGAGTCTGGATCGGGCCCTGGGCCACACCAAAGACATTAATGAACAATGGAAAAAATTTGAATAAAGTCGATAGTTTAAGTAATAACACTGTATTCATGCTAATTACCTGGTTTTTATCATTGTTCTGTGATTGTGTATGATGTTAACACAGGAAATCTGGGTAACAGGTTCATGGAACTATTTGTACTACTTTTGCAGTATTTTGTAATTCTGAAATTCTTTCAAAATGAAAAGCTTTAAAATTTTTAAAATAAACTTCCCTCACAAAGCTCAGGAATGTCTAATATTCAAGCTTAGGTAATTTGCTATTCAAGTTTGCAATTTAAGAATACACCTCTATCCCTCCTAAACCTTTCATTAGATGGTGTGACACACTGTTCCTGGGCTCCTGGGCTTTGGGGGAACCAAGTGTGGTCTGACTTGAATAGGAGACGGAGTGAGATTGAGAGTCAAGACAGGAGAAATGAAAGATTTTGGAAAACTCCCAGAGATCTGGAACCACAACACTGGGTTTCCCAGCATGCATAGGATGGAGACCGAGGTTCCTTCCTTACTAATGAAGGACAGAACAGGCCCATGGGAATGTAGAACTGGGTAGACTCAGGTAGTGAACACTTGAAGCATAAGGAATTGGTAGGACAGGACAGAGAATCTGTGCCCAGGTGGCTGAGCGGGGCTGATTTAGGCAGGACTGCCAACAGTCCTGCTAATTCAACTATTGTTGAACCCCTGCTATGAGTCACTCACTAAAAAATAAAGGGGGGGGGGCGTAGGAAATTGGAAGAAAATGGGTCATACGAGGGGAGATGCCATCTATCCCAGGACTCAGCAGCAGAAGGAGTTACTGCTGGAGCTGGGGCGGGCAGAGAGGGGAAAGAGAAACCAAGATTTGGAGAAAACCTCATTGGTTCTATGCCTTGATGAAGATTCTGACAGGTGAAAGGAAGTACTAAGGTAGTCCGTCCAGGCTCAAGAGAGAGAAAACACACAGAATATACATAAATAGCTTCTCTCTCTCTCTCTCTCTCTCTCTCTCTCTCTCTCCTGCCCTGTCCCTTCTATCTCTTCCACCCAGATCCTGTTCTTCCATCTCGTAAGGCCATGAGAGATTTCAGGAGACTGTAACACAAGGGACTCTGAGCTGAGACTGGTCCTCAGATCAGATCAGGAACGGCTCATTGCCTTCCTCCAGATAATCCACTTGGCCAGATGGTGACAGCCTGAAAATATTCCCCAACAGCCCAGTGCTGGAGAAAGGGAAGGAGGACCAGGCAGGGACCTGCTCATCATCCTCAGGTCCCTGGGACTCCCTGCGTGCAATACGCTCCAGCAGTGACAAAACGCAGGCCCCGCCTTCCAGGTGTGTGGGCCCAGGTCCCCGAGTGGTGACTGGTGGTGGGGCCCCTGCAGCTGGATCCGGGCTCCTGCTGACCTCGCCTGCTCTCCCAGGGGGACCTGGTGGCTGGCTTCATGTCCTGACTTCCTTCTGCTACCAGCTTTCCCCACGCAGTGCTGTCTAGCACTTACTATTTCTACATGCAAATGTATTAAAATTGATCTAACTTTGAGAATTATCTAGGAGTTTCTCAGCCCCTCTTGGGAACATTGGCTGTATCCCAGGGGGCGGAGGGTGGGCTGCAGACAAAACAGAAACCCTGCTGAGGCAGACAGGTGGCATCTGCCAGCTTCAGAGCTGCTGCAAATGCTGCCAGCAGCGGGGTGCAGGCCCTGGAGTGGGAAGGGGCTCTGAGTGAGGACAAACTGCCACCTGAGGTGAGAGCCAGCAGGCAGAGGGGGCAGAGTCAGGGCTCAGCTTCTGGCTGCAGCAGCTTTGTCTGTGGTCAATGTCATGGTCAGGCAGAGTTCACTCTCTAAGGCAACTCATGGAGTCACACCGATCCCTAGAAAAGTCCTCTCCGGGCCCAGCCTCATCACCCCTCTGTTTTCCCACCAAGACGGGGCCCTGGCCATTCCAGGTGAGGCTCACAGCACACGGGCCTGGAGGCTACAGGGGTGTGAGCAGGTTTGTCACTTTTCAGTGACTGGGGAAGGAATTTGAGCATCCAATGGGGAGTTTACTAGATGGACTCTGAGGTCTCACTCAGCTCAACTTTCAGTGAATCTGTGACCGGAAGGATCACAGACAAGGGGACGGAAAGACACAGAGCAGACCATGAGTTCTCATAAAGCGGTGTCTTGATACAAAAACACACCTCCATGGGTTTGGGTTTTAAAAAGGAGGCCCTCTGTGCGTAGCCTGCTAGACCTGGACACCATAGAGACGTGGCCAATGGGCTCTGGTGTGAACAGCCAGGGAAATGGGAGAGGGACTGAGGGTGAAGTCAGAGAGAAGGAAAGAAGGCAATGGAGCCCAATGAACAAGAACAGCAGTGGAATGGCCTTATGTCCAGGAAAAACCCAGGAACTTCATGCATGAGGGTTTTCTGTTTATACTGTTCTGCCTGCAAAGGAAGCTTTCCCGTTGCCCCAACCCTGGAATAACTTGTGGTTCAGACACAGCCTGCCCTCTGCACTCTGAGGGAGTGAGAAATTGTGGAAATGCCCAGTGAGGTGATGTGATCCCGGAGAGGCAACTCAGGGGAGAAAAGGGACAGAACGTTCAGGAAGGCCGTGGGGTGATCAAGAGCTCAGTGCAGGCAGGGGCTTCGGACCTGTCTCCAGGAAGCCCTGATGTGCTTGGAGAGAACTGGTGTCCAACCGCCCATGGGATAAACTTCTGGCATCAAGCTGGCACCCAGGCTGCAGACCACCTCTTCCCTCAAATTCATAGAGATTATGTAGATGTAATTAGTTATGTAATAAAAATAGACTCCTGTGCATGTGTGGGGATACCTCCTTGTTTTCTGCTCACTTTTACCTAAAACTGCTCTAACCAATAAATTCTAGTTAAAGACAAGAATAATAAAAGAGAAAAGGGAACACATCCATACATAGCTGCACGTGAAAACTAGGGAGGGATTCGTTAGAGACCTGGGAACAAGAGGACCTTCTCCAAGAAGGAAAAGAAGTTGACAGGATCTTCATTGCCAAGATGAAGAGGTGACCCTAGGCTGGTGGTGCCCAGGAGCACACAAGAAAAATGACAACATGAGAGGGACAGGGACGTGGAAAGACCACCTGTCACTGCAGTGGATGTGGGGACATGGGGTGCAGACAGCGGTGCCCAGGGTAGTTGCTCAGACCTTATCCAGAAGACCAGCTACGGAGGAACCTGGCCTGGTGGCATGACCCTTCCAGTCATCCTCAGGATTCACTAAAAAAAGTTAACTCCCTGCCCACCTGTGTGGGCTGCACAGAGTCTATGAGGAAATCTCAACTCTAAAGATGGGTGCACAGAGTCACTGCATATGAGAAGGGATGGCACCCTTGAAGGACAGAACAACCTTGGGCAGGCGGAGGGTTTAGGGACTTGTAGGAAACACCTATGACCGGAAGTCCTTGAGGCTGATGAGACGTGGTCTGGGAGGAGAAAGTGTGGAGGGTGGACTGGGAGGAACCAGCCTCAGACACAGGAGTCAGGACACCTCATGGAATCTCTTCTCGCCTCTGCCCGAGCTCCCAAAATGAGTCTCTTTCATTTTCAGAAAACCCGTGACATCGCATAAGCACCTCCACGTACCCTCACACGTGAAATAAAACCCTGGTGGTGAGAGGGCCCTAGCAGGGGAGGTAATGGCTTGCATGTTCTAGATATCAGTTTCTATGAGTTGCAAGCAGAGACCTATATTGCAAATGGGGCTTGTCCGTAGGAGAAGACACGCAAGGTGGTTACATTGAAGTGCGGCTACAAACAGGGGCTTACAGACAATGTCCAGTCACTACTGGAGCCCACACTGGACTCCTGCCCTGAGGTCAGCCTCGCCGGCCAGCCAGGGAAAGAGGAAGTGGACACCTCCTGGACTTGGCTCGTTTGCTCATTAGCACGTAGTGGCTTCCAGCTTGTAGGCTGTGGCAATATTTTACCACAATTGTGTGCTCCAACCATTGTCTGCAACCTCAGGAAATTGTATGCTCACCTATCAATGCGCAATGATGCTCCTACTGGGTATAGATGCTTAAGCACACTGAATTTATGGTGGCTTCTTTAACATTAAGTGTTTGCTTAATCAAGAATTACTACAGATATTGCTGCTAATGTGTGGGAATCTATAACATTTTTGACATGCAAAGGAGTCCCTGTATCCCCAAAGATGGTATCCAGTACTGTCCCCAGAGCACTTTGGTTCATAAAAAAAAATATGAGGAATGGAGTCTGGGCAATTAGATAGGGTTGGCTGTGAGCAGACACCATGGATACAGTGGGTGGTAGAGGAGGAGTATAGCTGAGGCAAGAGTTAGGCCTGGGTGAGCGAGTTATGGGAGAAGTTATGGGTGGGTAGGAACAGCTCACGTGTCCATGGGCAGACAGGGGTGTGAGTGGGTGTGGGTGGGTGTGAGTATATATGAGTGAGTACAGAGGGGCTTGAGAGGGTAAAGCCAGTGACGCTCCCTCGTATTCCATCTACTCCCCCACCTCCAGCCACTTTTGTCATGAGGCAGGACCATCACAAATAGGCTGTAGGCAGCAGGGACGTGTGCCCCTTCTGAGCCAACTCATGAAAGAGCCAGGGTCTGACCCTCTAGCTGTCTCTCCCGTTGCTGCAGTGACCAGCAAGGTTCCCGATGGCAGAACTTCATCACTTTGGGTCCCTGAGTGACCACGTGGATCTGACTCAGCCACCGCCAACCAAGGTTGGATGTGTAACATGAAGGAGAGATTAACATTCATTATATTAACCACTGAGACTTCAGAGTTCATTTTTCTGCACCATGACCTAACCTGTCCTGCCTAAGGCAGCCGCTTGCGGGAGGACGGGTGTCTGAGTGGTGAGCATGTGAAGTGACACGTGAATATAGGGAGGTATTCAGTGATTCATCCCATTTTCCCATCAGATTGTAGAGAGGCAGCTAATGGGATTCATTAGTGAACAAATGATCAACATGCTGGTCCTACAGCACTCATATTCTAGCAGGAGAGACAAACAATAAACATAAGCAATTAAATAAATAGTATATTGAAAGATGACGTATTATCTTTAAAAAAAAAAGATATCTTGCCCTAACCGGTTTGTCTCAGTGGATAGAGCATCAGCCTGCGGACTAAAGGGTCCCAGGTTCGATTCCGGTCAAGGGCATGTACCTTGGTTGTGTGCACATCCCCAGTAGGGGGTGTGTAGGAGGCAGCTGATCGATGTTTCTCTCTCATCGATGTTTCTGACTCTCTATCCCTCTCCCTTCCTCTCTGTAAAAAATGAATAAAATACATAGTTTAAAAAAGATATCTTAATTGCAACCCTGGATAACAACAATTGTATGTTAAACCCTAACAGAAGATGGGCTAAGGGGTTCGCAAGTCTGTGTGAAGGTCATGGCCCCTCTCCTAGCCTCCCTGGGCTAACCTCCCTCCCTGTGTGAAACCCCAAGGAAAGAAAGAAGGAGGTTTCACGGGCCATCAGTGAGTTTTCCAGCTCTGGTTTATGAGAATAAGTCAGAAACCAGTGGGACAGCTGGGCTGTGTGGAACGTGAGCCAAGAGTGTCCGACAGGCGTGTGCCCGGTGCCTGGGACAGGAAGGTGAGCCATGAAATGTGCTGACTTTGACCTGTGCCGATTTTCTCTCCTTACGTTCCTCCCATTCCTGGGTTTGGATCCCTGGCGGGGGGGGGGGGGGGGGGGGGGGGGGGGGAGCTGTGTGAACCTGCTGTTCCTTCCCTGTAGACAGGAGTTCCCATTTCCAGACTTGCATTCATCCTCACCCAGACAAAGATCCCTCAATGTAGAAAGCAGGAGCAGCGCTCCCTCCCTGCTCCATCTCACCTCCCAGGACCTTATGTAAATCAGAGTATCACTGAGCCTGGCTTAGTAGGACAGGAGGAGGAGAGCAGGAGGGGTTTTCAGGGCGACATTTGAAGCCATGTGTCGCCTGTAGCGCTGTAAAGACTGTCTCAGGCCCCCGGGAGAAAGATGTGGCATAGACAGGCCCTTGTTTGTGTAGAAATTAAGTAGAGTTCATTAAAGCACAATATTTAGGTATAATAATTGTGTGGGAGCAGCTTTGAATAATTGAAGATGCATTTAATTTATTGTATTGCTCTGTTGTGAATACTAAGAGGGAGACAATAGCAATTTTTAAAGTTGAGTAAGTATTGATTAATACATTTTCGACATGGACGTTCTTTGCTGCCAGGCACATGGCTTAATTACTGGCCAGTGCATGCATTCAAATATTTGGGGATTAAGTCTGCTTTCAACTCTCTCATGCTCCCTTAATTATATACTCATCATGTGCACTAGTTTCCGCTCAACAACACAGACTCTGATCCCTACTTCTTTTCAAGATAGATCCTGGAAGCTCACAGATGGGTACTATTCCCAGATAATTAAAATATCAACTTCTTAGTAAAGATATTGATATTATGTTCAACACGAAAGGTTTATGAACCACCTTAAAGTAAACATTCATATTTTCCCTAGACATTATGGCAACCCTGTAAAATAACTACTCCACCTTCTATTTCAGGAGAGGTGGGCGGGTCCTAGGCCTAATTCAACTCTTCAATATCTTAGTGTTTGTATTAAATGAATGACAATTTACTGGCAACCTAAGAAATTCCAGTGTGGAAATAAGGGCATAGGTGAAAGGGTGAATGAAGAAAAGGGAAAACCATCCAGGGAAGATGTATGATGTCATAATGAGCCTGAAAAGGGGGGTGGGCTAAGTAAAAGAAGTCTCCGGGGAAAAGCTCTGCGCTTAGGTGACCTGTGTTTGAAACTCAACTCTGTTACGTTCAGTGTGAGCTCAAGGCCACTACTGGGCACTTCCACGGACATTAAATTAGTTACTATTTCTTTATCCTCTATTTCTGCTCTCACTGAAAAGTGTGCCACATTACGATATAATTACATGGTGGTACATTGTCATACAATTATATAATAAGCTATATAATGTCATAGATACAGACATAGGTATACCGCATAATTTGTGTGCACCAATAGGATTTACAAAGCATCTATCCATGAATTGTCTGATGAGATCTCAGCAAGCCTTTGATGGGTATCATCATCTAACTCTGCAGATGTGAAGGGAGAGTCTCAGCGAACATACCTGACTGCTCAGGGGTGGAGCCGGGCATCAGGTCAACCGCCTCCGACTCCAGAAGCCAGGTCAAGCCTAACCTAATGGCAACGCTGCAGCCTCGGCTCCCATGAGAACCTGGTTACCTTTTCACATTCTTCTTCTGCCTTCCTAATTATAACAGGAAGCAAAAATAACCATCAGTGTACAAACAATCATTTGTCATTTCAATCATTACAGATAAAGTAAAGTGAACTTCCCTGGACTATGACCCCTAATTCAAAACCCTTTCCCTAAAGGTACTACTGTTCCCAGTTTGGTGGCTATGCTTCCAGAATTGTGTATGTGTAGGTGGGTACAGATACGGACACGGATATAGCATATGGATATGGATATGGATATGGATATGAATATGGATTATAGGAATACCAAAGTCTGGACCCGACCCTCAGAAATTCTGATTCAGGTGGACTGGGACACAGTCTTAGCACTGGTGTTACTTTAAGGCTCCCATAGACAACCTGGACTGGGAACCACTCAGAAGACTCGGGTATATTATGTAGTGGAGGCAATAGGCCACATCTGCCTCTGGTTCCTGACTTATTAGAAATCTCAGAAATATTGATAAGATATTTTGTAAAGCTCTTAAAAATAACCTTTACCAAATGAATGAAGTTTTTTCCACTATATACTATAGTATAGTTTGAGGATATTTTTTAAATAGGGAATCAAGTTTAATTTTGGATTTGTAGTTTGTCTAGCTTCTTGGGCTGAAAGATTAATCTGATTTAAGCTCTCTTTCATTCCTATAAAAGCACTTATGGCTAAAAATTTTCCTAAGGATAGCATTCTGTCTATAACTCACCCGTTTTGCTCTGCAGTATTCTTTTTATTGATATATAAAGATATTTTAGTTTCCATTCTGATTTCTTCTTTCACCCAAGAAGAGTTCAAAATGTGTGTGTGGTTTTCCAAAACTTTTAAGTATATAAGATTCTTTGATTATGTTTTTGTTGTTAATATCTAATTTTATTGCATTTTGCATAGAAATAGATTGGCCTATATGAAAATGGCCTGTTTCTGCCTTTGAGAATTTATTGAGATTTCCTTTGTGGCCCCACTGGGCTTGGTTTTTAATATAAAACATAATTACAAGTAATATAGTTGAAAAGACAACTATATTCTCTGTTAGGCACAGCACTAACAAAACCAAACTTTTAATTTTCTATTTGAATTCCCTATTACCTACTTTTTATCCATCTGCTATGTCAATTTATGTGTGGAGTATAAGGCTTTGTCCATTTTTTCTTGCTTTTCTCATTTAGCTTTATATATAATTGTGGCTTTGTGCATTCCTCCTTGTATTTCTATCTGGTTTTGCTTTATATTTCAAATCTATATTGTTGGCACAAAATGCTTCATAATGGTGATCACTCTTTGATGGATTATTTCTTTTATCTATAAACATTGCTTCAATTTGCCCTGTGTAATATTTTTTTCCATTAAATTCCATTCTGCCTGATATTAATAACACTGTTCCAGATTTACTTGCTAATATTTGTTTATATTTTTCATCTTTGTTTTCCATATTTCTTTGTCATTTTAAAAATTTCTCATGTAAATAACATATATCTGAGTTTTGAGTCTCTGTCTTTTAATAAGTCGATTTAACATTGTTATGGTTACCTGGAGTTCCTCCTGCCAAGTGATCTTGTTTTCCAGACATTCTTGTTCGTGTGTGTGTGTTTAATATTTTTATTGATTTCAGAGAGGAAGGGAGAGGGAGAGAGACATAGAAACATCAATGATGAGAAGCATTGATCGGCTGCCTCCTGCACGCCCCCTCCTGGAGATCGAGCCTGAAACCCAGGCATGTGCCACTGACTGGAATCAAACCCCATCCTCAGGCCAACGCTCTATCCACTGAGCCAAATCAACTAGGGTACACACATTCTTGTTCTTGTTTTTCCCTTTCTGGCTTCGGTTAAATTGATCAAACCAGTTTTGTTTCATGTTTCTATCAAGTTTGGAATTTACATGTTTTATTTATTCTCCTACTGGCTATTTTAGCTTTTATCATATCTACTCAACCTTACATTTTTAAAATAATAATACTAATAGTCAAGGGGGTGAGAGAAAACTATGGGAAGGGATAGATATGTTTTTGGCCTTGATGGTGGTAATGGGAACTCATCAAGTTGTATACATTCAATATGTACAGTTTTTTATATGTCAATAATACCTCAATAAAGTGGGTTTTTATAAACTTACACTTTTTTCTAATGCTACCCACTAGCATTATGCAAAAGAAGAAAACAGAGGGTGAAAGATCCTTCACGTTGGTCTTGGCAATGATTTACTGGGAAAGACATGAAAAGCACAGGCAACAGAAGCTCAAATAAACAAGTGGGACTGCATCAAACTAAGTGCTTCTGCACAGCAAATATATAAAGAACTCAGACAAGATGATTGGCTCTGTCTAAGGACCCAACAAGACACAGGGACACAGATCCAGGATTCGGGGTCGAGTCTCAGGGCGACTTCGTGCCTAACCACATTCTTTGTGCCTCAACATAGAAACTTCTGAGAACCACTTACACGTGCACTTTGTGGCAGCCCGCCTCACTCTGAGCTGGATATATACCACACCACAGGACAGTAGCACAGTGAGATGAAGAGCCAGACTCCAGAGTCAGACAGCCCTGAGCTTGAATCAAGCTATACGGTTGTTAGACCTTAGATATTCATTGCATTTCTCTTAGCCCCCATTTCCTTAAAAAACTGCAGGCAGTCATGCTATCTCATAGAGCAGTGATGGCGAACCTATGACACATGTGCCAGAGGTGACACGCGAACTCATTTTTTGGTTGATTTTTCTTTGTTAAGTGGCATTTAAATATATAAAATAAATATCAAAAATATAAGTCTTTGTTTTACTATGGTTGCAGATATCAAAAAATTTCTATATGTGACACTGCACCAGAGTTAAGTTAGGGTTTTTCAAAATGCTGACATGCCGAGCTCAAAAGGTTTGCCATCAGTGTCATAAGAGAGTAAGTGATAATTAATAAAAAAAATGTATGGAAAGCACCAACTAGACACAGAGTGGATACCCAAACACTGATAGATTAGCCACCTGTCCTGCAGCCCCAGCAGCTTCCTCCTGCAGAGCACTTTGATGTCACCTCAGTCTTGGAATAGCCACCATATAGACGTGCCTCAGTGCCTTCATTTTGCTGATGGGAAGCAGCAAGGCTGCAAACCACATGGCAAAAGAGTTGTCCTTAGAGAAGCAGCATGTTAAATGAGGAACATTTTTATCAGACCGTTCTGAGTTCGAACGTAGACTCTGACGTCTGCCAGCTACAGAATCTCAAGCACATCATTCAACCTGAGCGTTAGTTTCCCCATCTGTAAATGGGGGTAATGGCCTTACCTCCCTCCCAGGACTGCTCTAGGGCTGAATGAGATCCCAGATTCAAAACACCCACCACCAGGGTCTGGCCTACAGGGTGTGAACAAGAAGGGTTGGTTCCTGTCACCTCCAGCCTTCTTTCTCTTCTTGGTGCACAGAACAGAGTCAAGAGTTACTCTCCCTACCCCACCCCCATCTGGAAGTCCGAAGCACTACCCATCCCCTCACAGTCTGCCTCTCAGGACCTTTATTTCTGAGAAGACTGTGTCCGACCTGCCTTTTTCTTCCCCGGGCTGCCCAGTTCCCATTGGGTGCAGAGTAAATGTGCGCTGAGTAAAGGGATGAATGAATAACTAAATGAATGACATTGCAGTTACAGCAGAAGCCATTAGTGAGAGAAAATTAATTTGCAGATGGAATTATTTCCTTGTGTACCCAATCTTGCAAAACAATGAGGCACAGCTTGTAGGAGTTTCTAACACTTTTTCAGAAATTTAATTGCCAGTTAATTTTCCTGCGAAGCACAATAACCTCTATGAGCTAAAGGAAACAAAACACAGCTCTAAAAACCTCATTAGGCTCTGCCTGGAACGG
Source organism: Myotis yumanensis (assembly GCF_028538775.1). Classification (NCBI taxonomy): domain Eukaryota; kingdom Metazoa; phylum Chordata; class Mammalia; order Chiroptera; family Vespertilionidae; genus Myotis; species Myotis yumanensis. Next base: position 15,189,374 of record NW_027223767.1, on the reverse strand, counting down.
CAGTGGCTTCTTCTGAGTTAGAAACCCAGGAATGAAGCTGCCATAAAGGTCACGAGCAGGATGCCTGCACCCCGAGTCTTCCAGGTCTCATGTCCCACCTGAGGGCATGGCTCCCACCTGTGGCCACAGAAGGGGGGGTGACTTGGGTTGAGCCATCCCCAGTCATTCTCTCACTGAGTTCTCTTGTGATCAGAGCTCAGTCTGTGATGAGAGTTGAGGCTCAGTCTGTGACTATGATTGGAACAGTCTGAGCCAAGATTCATAGTCCCAGCTCTGGCCATATATCTGTACAGCTATCGCTGAAATGAGAGGTGGACCAATGGAACAGATGTGACACAAACAGGTGAAGTGTCTGCTACATAGCTCCATCAGTAATTAGTGGATTGAGCTAAATAAATGCTGTATACTTCTGCGGAGTTCCAAGGTGAGGAGGGACATGGGTTGGAGAGGGAGGATGTCATCAGCCCTGAAGAGCAAGGGCTCAGCGTTCAGGCTCACCAGATAGAGTTCAATCTTGCCCTGACCCATTTTAAGTATCTTCTTAGCCAATGTGCTGGCTTTGTCACCCACACAGAGATCACAGAGCCCCAGGCAGCCCACCTGGAGACATGTGCCCGGGGGCCAGATTCCGTCAGCTCCAGTAGCCGTCACCTGCCTGGGTATCACAGCTAAGTGGGTCAGCATTTGCTGGCCACTCGGCTGATTGATAGTGTGTGAAGTGGCTATCTCACGGTGGCTGGGGCACCGTGTCTCAAGCCTGGGAAATGCTGCTGTGCCAGCAATGAGCTCACTCCATGAGCGGAAGTGGGGCTCTGAGAGTGTTAAATCTCAGTCACTACCTTTTTTGGGCGCTCATGAATTCTTTGCACCAGTTTGTCCCCTGCTTGGTCTCCCCTCTCTGCTTCCTCCAGTGTCCCACCTGAAGGACACCATTGAAATGAGGGATGAGACGTAATGAAGCTACATATAAAATTAATCAAGGGTGACACAAGAATTGATGGGGAATGCAATCTCGTTGGCATATTATTCACCTCCTCTGAGTGGAGTTCTTTGTTTACCGTTTGCAGAATTTGTGAAGGACTCCGGCAAGGAGCAACACCAGGGGTCATTTTTCAGAGTGAGAACTGGAGAGGAAGAAAACAATTACTGAGGAGGATGGAACCAATACTGAAGTGCTCTAAGATTCGTGGAGGCTGATTTTTCTTGTTTTGATATAGTTATAAGTAGTGTATATCTCTAAAGATGGCTTCAGGGAACTTCATTGCTTCAAGGAACTTCCTTGGAGTAGAAATCAATCATTTATTTGTTCCTTTATTTATTCATTTGATGCTATTTACTGAGAATCTACTCTGTGCCTGATCCTGTACTAGACACAGGCGCAACCAACAAAAATAATAGTAGTTGCTGCTCTAATGCAGTAGGTGTTGTTAGCTAACATTTACTGGAGATTTACCATGTGCCGGACCTTGGGCTGAGCACTTTGTAAGCATTACCTTATTTAATGTCACATAACCTACGAAGTCATGACTATTAAGGTGCTCATTGCAAGTTGAGGAAACTGAGCATGAAGCAATTAAAAAACTTGCTCAGCCTTGACCAATGTGGCTCATTTGGTTGGAGAATCATTTCATAAACCAAAAGGTCTTGGGTACAATTCCCAGTCAGGGCAAGTACCTGGGTTGCAGGTTCAATCCCTGGTCAGGGCACTTATGGAAGACAACCAGCTGATGTTTCTCTCTCTCTCTCTCTCTCTCTCTCTCTCTCTCTCTCTCTCCCTCTCCTTCTTCTCTCTCTAAAATCAATTAACGTACCCCACCTCCTCTTTTTGAATATCTCCACTTCCCCATTGAATGATAGGATCAATATCCCTTCCCCTTGAACCTGGCTAGCCCTCTGTAAGTGCCTCAGCCAATAGAGTATGGCAGTAACATTATGTGGCCTCCAAGGCTAGATCACAAAGTGCTATGGTCTTTGCCTTGCTCTCTTGGGACACTCACTCTAGGAACCCAGTCACCAGGCTATGTGCAGTTCCAGACCAGCCTTTATGGAGAAACAACACGAGAAAGCCAAGTGTAGGTCCTCTGGCACAGAGCCCAGGTGACAGCCAGCATCAGCCTCAGAGATGAGTGTAGACATCTCCAGGTGATTTCCGCTCCAACCATCGAATGACGACCTCCTCTCCATCGCCCACCTTCAAGTCTGCTCAGTTGAGATCCCATACACTATGGAGCAGAGACACTCTGTCCTTGATGGGTCCTGTCTAATCTCCTAACCCACAGAATCTGTAAGCATCACGAAAGGGTTGCATTACACCACTCTGTTTGCAGCAATAGCAACTGGAACTGATGGGTGTTTGGAAGAGAAGACCTTTAGGGTCATATCCAACCTGGAAACTCTTAGTTCCGTCACTTCCCATAGGAAGTGCTCCCCACATCCATACATATACCAAGACAGGGTTGCTCACGGCTCATGACCTTTCCACCCTGGGAGAGTGGAGCTTCCGATACCATAACGTCTAGCCCAGAATGTGAAAAACTAAACCCACCTGCTCAGCAGACAACCCGTTTACGAAGAAGTTTTGGTGTTGACTGGGGAAGAAGCACCACTGGGCAAATATCGCATTTAGAAACTAGAAGGATAAGAGGGGAATCATAAATTCCTCTGAAGGGTGCATCCTATTTGTTATTCAGGGAAGGACCATTTGTATTTAAAGAACATCAAACAAACCAGCCGAGCCGCCTTTATGGGCCAAGGAGAGGTGGAGCAGGGGAAATAAACCCGGTATGCAAAAATGATAGCATCAGGAAGCTATCTAGAGAGAAACAAAATGTCCTGAGCCAGCTGAGAATTTCATTAAAGGAAGTCTTTGGTAAGAGGAATGCTCTGTTCCTGTCACCACTGAAAATGGAACGGTGTTCACTCTGGGGACAAGGACAATCCAGACTCTCTCAGTCTCTGTCGTGCGTGTGAGCATGCTGGCACGTGCTCTCTGTCATCCTGTCCTCTTCTTTGTGTTCTGGAAAGAAGGACAGCCTCCTGAGTTAGGGTGCCTGGGCTTAAATTCAGTGTGACCTCAAAAATTACTCACTCTTGCCCTAACTGGTTTGGCTCAGTGGATAGAGCATCGGCCTGCAGACTGAAGGGTCTTAGGTTCGATTCCAGTCAAGGGCATGTACCTGAGTTGCGGGCACATCTCCAGGAAGGGGTGTGCAGGAGGCTGCTGATCGATGTTTCTCTCTCATTGATGTTTCTAACTCTCTATCCCTCTCCCTTCCTCTCTGTAAAAAATCAATAAAATACATTTTTTTTAAAAAAAAATTACTCACCTTCTGTAGGCCTCAATTTTCTCATCTGTAAAAAAAAAAAAAAAGAAAAAGAATGAATCATAATAGTACCTAATCTGGTAGGGTTGTTGTGAGGTTTCCTGAAATATTAGCTCAGTCCTTGACACTCAGAGAATTTCAATTTTATTTCTTATTTATTTTTATTATTGTATTATTACATGTCATTATTACATTTACCATTATTTATTGTTATCTTTATTACTGAGTGCTTTCCTGGGCCTGTCTAGGTACCTTGGTTGATAGGCCTTGCATATCTGTGGATATATACATTTCTGAATCTGTATGACTCTCTTTACCTCCTTACCCACCCCATGGACAACCAACAATTCCCTCTCCATCTGTGTCTGCAATGTGATCTTTCACTCTTCGCTGGATGAAGAGAGTTGGAAACCATTGAAGTGCCATGGAAGAGGTAAGAAAAATATGAGTCCAATCATGGGAAAGGTTCACATCATTTCTGTCCACACTGCATTGGTCTGAACTCAGTGTCTGATCAACATGATTTTGCCTCAAAGAATAAATTATGACTCATGTTGACAAAAATATGACTATCTATAAAAAACAAGATATGGCCTATTAGAACTCAGACTCAGTGCATTTCCCATGCTGTTATTCCTGGGGTTGGGGGTGGTACTAAAGACCTGTTCTCAGTTCATTCCCTTCTCTCCATCCCACCTGAATCCAGGCCACCATCACCTCTTCCCAGGATTTCTGCAGTTTCTGCCCCGCTTCTTGCCTTCTTTTTTCCAGACTGCAGAATGCAGCCAGGTTGGTTGTTCTGAAATGAACATCGTAATCATTGCTCTTAGAAATAGAGTCAAAACCCCTGAGCTTACAAGGCACTCCCCACCTCCGTCCCCAGTCTCACGTCTCTCTACTCTTCTCTTTGAACTCTGGGTTCTAATCTGACCTTCCCACAGTTCCTCAAATTCACCTTGTCATTCCCTTCTCTGAGCATCAGGTCCTGTTGCCCCACCTGAAACATATCTACTCCGCCTCTGTTTCTCCAGCTGTGTAACTACTACCTATCATTCAAGTCCTCATCTGAAATGTACTCCTCACCCGCACAGTGGGTTAGGTCTCCTCTTCCTCGCTCCCATAGCACCCTATCTTAAACTTCATCACTCTTCAATGTTGTTATCTGAATTCCCTCTAACCTTTGGGCTCCACAAAGGCAGGGATCATAGCTATAGGCCGTTGACTGCTATCTCCCCAGCAGCAACCACAGTGCCTTGCACATAGTGAATACTCAATATATAGTTGCTGAGTTAACGAATCGCTCTATTAGAGCATTCAATCATATTCTCTTATACCCATTTGTTTACTTCCACGACTTCCCCTACCTGATCGGAACTCCTCAAAGTCCCCTATGCATTTCTGGTGCCTAAACCAGGACTTTGCATGCAAGAGAGAAAAATGAGAGAATGATTCATATTGACAAAAAAAATCATAACTAACATTTCTCATCTTCACCCGACAGCTTTGACAACATATGAAACCAGTTGGTGTATGAGCCAGAAGTTAGGCAGAGGTGACGCTGGGAGCCAGGTGCCGTGTGAGTTGAGTGGTGGGATCCATTTCAGGCCTTGAAATCATCTGGGGGATCCCTGAGGACCACTGTCTCATTAAACAGACCCTAGGGAGAGTCAGGTCTTTCCTTCTGAGATTTGACCCTCCGAGCTAGTTCATTAGTCGTAGCTTCCAGTAATTGGCTTTTCTCCTCAGGACAACATGATCAGACCTGAACCAAAGCCGCCTACCCAGGAGTCAGCAGCAGATCCAAGCCCCCAGCATCTTTCTCGAGTTCCAGGGAGAGAGCCTGGGTGGGATAGAAGCCAAAAGCAAGTGTTTCTTCAGATCACAGAGGGAAGAGAGGTTGTGATTTCACAGTGCGTCTTCCTAAGCATGAAGGGAAAGCAAGTCAGACAAAGCAATACTTTGGCAACAGATGGTGAGCAAGATCAGTTGGGGAAATCTCGTTTGGGCTTGAAAGGAAAAACTGCAGAGATGCCTCTGTCAAGGGTAGGACGACTCCCACCTGCCTGGGACGTCTTTATTTTCTAGCCTGAAAAGCTTTATCCAAAGGAAGATCATATTCAAAGAGCTGTCTCACACAGTCCATCTGAGCCAGCGTGCGCATGTCTCAGAAAGCGCTGGATAAAAGCTAAAAAGAGCCTTAGCCCAGTCACCATTCAGGACCATCTGTGAGGAGCAGGGGGTGGGGATGCGGACGCTGGTTTCCATAATGGCCACCATGGCGGTGGGCTGTGAGTTATGACACTGGCAGAGGATCCTCCGCCTTCTCATAGAAGGCCGGGAGTGGGGAACTGTTGGCAAGCAGGAACCCACATCGCCAAAGCCACAGGCGTCTACGGAAGAGTTTCCCGAACCTCAGGTGCACACATGTCCTAAGGTATCAGGGACCTCCTGATGTGATACAGTGACTTGGACAAAACATCACTTCTGTGGTATTCATGAGAAAACATCAGACAGACACAAATTGAGAAGCTTTCTATAAAATAACTGCCCAGTGCCCTACTGGTTTGGCTCAGTGGATAGAGCATCAGCCTATGGACTGAAGGGATCCCCAGTTCAATTCCGGTCAAGGGCACATACCTTGGTTGCAGGCTCCTCCCTGGCCCAGGGCCCTGCTGGGGGCTCCTGTAGGAGGCAACCAATCGGTGTGTTTCTCTCACATCGATGTTTCTCTCTGTCTTCCCCCCCCCCCCCCCTTCCACTCTCCCTAAAAATCAATAGGAAAATATCCTCTGGCAAGGAGAGGGAGAGAGAGAGAGAGAGAGAGAGAGAGAGAGAGAGAGAGAGAGAGAGAGAAAGGAGGGGAGGAAGGGAGGGAGGGAGGAAGGGAGGGAGGAAGAAAGAAAGGTAACTGACCAGTATTCTTCAAAAAGGTCAAGAACATGAAAGATAAAGACAAGGGAACTGTCACAGATTGGAGGAGATTAAATAGATAGGACCACTGAATGCCACGTGAGCTCCTGGACCAGAAAAGGGGTATTAGTGGGGAAAGTGGCAAAATTCGAATAAAATCTGTAGATTAGTCAATAGCATTGAATCAGCATCAATTTTCTGGTTTCCACAATGGTGCTATGGTTCCGTAAGATGTCAGCACTGGAGGAAGCTAGGGGAAGGGTGTGTGAGAATACCCCATACTATCTTGACAAATAAGTAAAAGGAATCTGACCACATACTTTTTGTTTTTAACTGGTATTTTTTTTCCTGCTAGCACCTCACGGTTGCTGTGAAAATTAAGTGAGACACTATTGTAGAGTACTCAGTACGGGGCTTGGTACAAGAGAAGGTGGCCTGTCATGTCCTGGTGAGTTTTTAAATTCTGAGGCCGATACAGTGGACAGGGGCCCCAGAGTGGCTCATTGCTTCCCAGGTGGTCCCTGCACTGGAGTTTGTGGTGGGGGGGGGGGGGGGGGCGGGGTTGTTCCCTTTGATTGAAAAGTCCCTTTATCACAGGGAACTTCAAGATACTGTTTTAGGAATGTGTTTTGTTTTATTATTCCTAAACAGTATAAGTTACATATACCTCTGTATGTAGGATATATTTTATGACTTTTCAAAAGTAGCTCTTTTCTTCATGAGGTAAATTTTTATTTTCATTTTTTTCTGTTAAAAAACAGAAAAATATCACCTGGGATATTTTTCCCACTGATTTCTAGAGAGAGTGGAAGGGAGGGGGAGAGACAGAGAAACATCGATGTGGGAGAGGCACATCGACTGGTTGCATCCCATAGGCTCCCCACCAGGGCCAAGGATTGAATCTGCAACCCGGGTTCACACCCTTGACTGGGAATCAAACCTGAGACCCTTTGGTACTCGGGCAGACACTCCAACTACTGCACCACATCAGACAGGGTTAAACTTTTATTTTCAAAGGAAATTTGCTCTCATTACCCAAAATGAAAGACCAAAGTCATTAGCCATGAAAATAAAGTAAACTGGTAAAAAAAAAAATTAAAAAAAAATGAAAACAGTGACAACTAGGTACTGCTTGCTGCCCATCAAAGGCTCTGAGCTCAAGACCTCTTTCCTCTTTGTTAAGAAGGGAAATTAGCAACTGCTAGAGAAGTGTTAAAATATATCAGCATCCAGCTGGGACTTCCTCCCTGATGGAATCAGAGGAGTGGAAGAGATTTGAGAAGCCATTTTCCCTCTATGGGATTCAATATTAGTTAGTGTCTTGTCCGTGCACCTTTTAAACTCATTTCTGCTACCACCTAAAATCATATACCACTTGGGGAAAACACTGCCTTTTGAAACCTCATGATGAGGTTTGAGGACCATGGGCTGCAGAAGGAGAGTCAGAAGGCTCACCGCTGAGGCGAAGAGCCTCCCGGAGTCACAGTGCTATCCCTGGGGTGGGAAATAGCAGTTGTCCTAGACTGATGGAGGGAGTGTAAATTGGTTCCAACTTCTTTGAACATATCCTTTGATCTAGTAATTTCCCCTCCTAGGTATTTGTCCTACAAATATAATTGTGGGTCATTACAGTATTTTTGGTAATAGGAAATGACAGGAGCAACCTATCCATCAATAAGAAACATACTGCACAATAAAAGATTCTACAGCCATTACAAAGAATGAGAAGAGGTACATGTGCCAGTATAGAAGTTTCCAATGTGTATTATTTTTAATATATATAAAACATGAAGAAAGCAAGGTGCATAATAGTATACATAGTATGCTCCTATTTCTTTTTTCTATATGTTGATCTTTTTATTGTTGACACTATTACAGATGTCCCCCATTTTCACCCCATTTTCCCACCTCCATCCAGCCCCACACCTCCTTTCCAAAGGCCTTCACTACTGCGTTGTCTGTGTCCACAGGCTATGCATATATGTTCTTTGGCTACTCTCGTCACCTTCCTTTATCCAGTCCCCTCACTTTCCTCCCCTCTGACCTCTGTCAGTCAACCATGTATCCATGCCTCTGGTTGTATTTTGTTCATCAGTTTACTTTGTTCATTAGATTCCAGCTATAAGTGAGATCATATGGTATTTGTCTTTCTCTGATTGGTTTATTTTGCTTAGCATAATACCCTCCAGGTCTATCCATCACAAAAGGTAACAGTTCCTTCTTTTTTTTAATCCTCATTCAATGATATGTTTTTATTGATTTCTAAAGAGATAGGAAGGGAGAAAGAGAGAGAGCAACTGATCAATGTTTCTCTCACATTGATGTTTCTCTCTCTCCTTTTCTTTCAGTTTTTTTAAGTGGATGAATACACTGTATCAGTCAGCTATTGCTGCATAACAAACAACCCCAAACCTCAATGACATACAAAAATATGCATTTATTATCCGGCTCAAAGGTGTGCACTCAGTTGAGGCAGCTCTACTTCCCCAGACTACAGAGAGGCTGTGCAGCTCTGAGCCACATGTCTCTCATTCTTCTAAGACCAGCCATCTACCTGGGGCACATCCCTCTCATGGTCATAGCAGAGGCATGAGAGGATAGCTCCACCAAGTCAGCATATTTCAAATCTTTGCTCAGCTCACACCTACTAACATCCCATTAGCCTGAGCAAATCATGTCCAAGCCTAATATCAACGGAAGAAATAAACATTTGCCAAACAACTATTCTTCAAAGCTCTAAAAATCATCCATATATGTGATATATACATGATATATATGTCACATTTTATATATATATTTGTCATACAGAGACTCTAAGCAAAAGCACACATGACATTAATGATGGGTTGTGTCTAAGGGGCGGGAGTGGGAGACCATGGTCAGGATGAGCGTGAAGTTTATCTCTCGTCACCCTTTTGCCATGTTTGAATTTTGTACAATTTACATATATCATTTTTACAAAAGAAACAAACCTTTACATCTGTCTGATCCACAAGGCATTGATTTTCATACTGATTGTCTCATTTGACTCACATTAAACGGAGTGAAGCAGGCACAAAAGGGATGATGACCCCACTTTGCGGATCAGAAGGGAACTGAGATCCATGCAAAGTGCTTGCCCAAGGCCAGACAGCTGAAAAGGAGCCAAGCCAGGGCTTGAAGCCAGAGTTGTCTCAGACCAGTATCATCCCATCATGCCACGCAGCTTGCCACGGTCCAGTGCCCACCAGTGCTGTCCCGTGCAGGGTCCCCCCGGTGGACAGGCAAAGGGATCAACCCCTCTGTCCCATGCACACCACGTGGCAGAGAATGAATATAGACAGCCCCTCGGAGAGCATCCTGTCCAATCTGGCCATTTTATAGATGAGCAAAGAGAGGCCCAGACTCATAGCGCGGGTCCCTCTGTCTTTCTGTGTCTCAGATGGAACCTTAATAACCACTTGGCAGGACGTTTGGGGGATCAAAGCAAACCGTGCATGTGAGGGTTTTGCACCCCAGAGAGCATGTGGCATGATTTGGGGACTCCCTTGCCCAGCATCCATTCATTCCCCACAGGAGAGCCAGGAAACCAGCCGGGACTCTATAACCTGACCCAGACCTCAGCAGTGCAGTTCTCAGAGCGAGGGCAACTGCTCACAGGAAAAGCACGAGGCCCTGAGCGCTGGGGCAGGGGGCAGGCTGCGCTGCGATGGTGCGTGTTCATTTTCTACAGCAAGTATGTCCCAGAATTGCTCTGCGGCAGATGTGATGCCTAGCTGGGACTGCGTTTATGTGCGCTCCTTCATAGCTCAGCACAGAAATCATTCCCTTAGCAAAGCTCCGTCCCCTGGAAGGGCCCGGGTGCAGAAGGAGACTCATGAGGGCTGGGCTTCCATCTGGAGCCCTAAGAGCTCTTTCCTTCCCCCTCCTACCCAAGGGGGTTCCCCCTCATGAGTCTACTTCTGCACAGTGGCCCCAAAGGGCAGCATCCCCTCTCATTATAGTGTGCTCTGCTCCCTGTCATCACCTCTCAGCAGGCAGCACGGGAACGGGTGGGAGGGAGCCAGTGGAGGTGCCAGATGCTGGGGAGCCCGCAGAATCCAAGGGGCCCGTGGAGTCCCACTTAGGCCATTTTCAACTTTGCATCAAATGGAAATTTCTGTGAGCTGCGTTGAAAGCTACTACAATGACTCACGTCACCAAGCGAGCTCTAGGAACAAATGGATGCTAATTAATTTGTGGAAGGAGAGACAAGTGGAGAATTTAAAAGAGGGTCCAGCTAAGCAGATGGTGGGAAATCTGAAGGCTCAGAAAGGTAGGGTCTGGCCCCTTGCTCAGCAGCGAGCAGGGCAGATCTGCTCAAAGGCCCAGGGTCTCAGAAGGTCTCTGCGCAGCCTACCCAGCCTCCAGGCACTGGGCCCCCACTGGCTTTGCAGCTGGGCTTACAGAGCCTCCTTCATAGTGGGAAGTCCAGGGGACTGGCATGAAGGGGCAACACCCAGAGGCCCCACAGAGAGCCCCAGCATTGACATTCAGAGCTTTGGGAATAATGCCTCTTAAGCCCTGAATGCCTCTTAAGCCCGCCCCCAGGAAGAGGTCACAGAACATACCTGGGTTCAGTTTTGTAAGACAGGCTGGCCAGGACCTGAGCCCAGAAGAGGACTGGGCTGGGCTTCCATCTCCCTGGCCCACCTGACCAAAGCCTTGTCTCCTGCCCCTGAGTCACCCTCACAGCCTGGGAGCTGGTTCCAAGCACTGACCCCGCCCACCGACAGCTGGCCCTTTCCAGCTCTCTCCTCTGTTTCCCTGCTCCAGCCTGGCTCAGCCTTCCTTCCAGGGTCCTGGGATGCCCGTCCCTTCCCTCACCTCACTTCCTCTCACTGGACCTTCACCATTCAGGTTGCCTCCTCCCAAAGGCCCCCACCCCCAGCTGGGGTCACACGGTCCTCTAGGCCTGCCCACACTGTGCTTAGTGCCCTGAACTGTAAAGCGACTTGAGTCCCTCAAGGATGGGGCCTGGCCCCTTTCACCCCTGTTTCCTCCCCTCCCCCTGAGACAGGCTGGCCCAGATCCGCACTGGGACACACTGCTCCCAGGAGATGAACTGGCGCCTGGAAAGCAAATCAGTATCAGCCTCTCAGCCCAGAGGGGACCCAGCTGCTCACACCCACAGAGAGAGTGGGTGGCTCATTAAGAAGCCAGATATGGGGGTGACTCTCCACTTCCCTAACCTTCCATTCATCCAAGAGGTTTAGACCCAAAGCATCACAAAAACAACAGAGAGAACCTTGAGGGTGTGAACTGGGAGAATCCCCAAGAACAGGACTCACCCATCCTGCCCCTGGGCCCTGAGGGTGTCAGGTACAGAGAGAGGGAGGGGCCCTGAGGGCACAGCAAGACGGGAGCCAGGCCTCCTGATTCTTAGGGCTATGCCCTTCCACCCACATCACATGGTAAAATTATGGTGATCACAGCGTGGCACTCATGTAAGGGCTTACTATGTGCTAGAGGCTATTTCTAAGCACTTTGTATGGATTACACTGATGTAATCCTCTCAACAGCCCTATGAGACCAGGAAGTACTGGCATGCATATTTTACAAATAAGGAGACTGAGACACAGAATGATTAAGTCATTTGTCCAAAGTCACTCAGCAGAGATGGGATTTGAACCTTGTGGTGTGGCTGCCCATGTGACTAAACTGGACATCCCTCTCCCCGACCCTGACACTGAACAATGGCACTGTATTGAGCTAACTCGTCTGGAGTCCTTAGGAAACAAGGCCTTTGCCAATCCAGAAGAGGACGCCCAGAGAGGAAATCAAATTTTGGGGAAAAGAACTAACCCAGGTGTGTTTTGTGAATAGCACCCACTCACGCATCCCCGTGGAAAAAAATGATCTATCAGCCACATCCATTATTTGCTATCGCTAATCTAGTGCCCTGTCCCTTTCAAGTAATTAAAACACGCTGGTTTTCCCAACCAGTTGTAATAACTGATGCAAAGAAAGACCAGTGGCTATTTGAAGAAAGAAGACCTGATTCCTGGTCCCAGCTCTGCTTCTCTGCTGAGCTGTGTGACCCTGGACAACTTCCTGTACCTCTCTGAGCCTGTGATTTCTCAGCAGTTCTGGGATAGAACATCTTTGCTCCAACAGCACTGAGCCAAACGTAGGCCAGCTCTGCTCCCAGGCCAGCAGAGGAGGAAGAAGAGGACAGAAGTCATCCCAGAGCCACGCCAAAGTGGGACACAGACCGGAGTGGCTGGACTGTTGGGAGGGGATCAGGAAAGACGCGACGCTGAAGCACCCTAAGCGGAGACAAGCGGGGAGTCTCTGGGATAGAAAGGGTGTGCAGGCAGGTGAAGCAGCTCCGCAAAGGCCAGTGAGAAGAGGCATTGTCAGAAGGCAAGTGGTTCTCAGTAGCTCGGGGTGAGGGGGTGGGGTGGAGGGTGGGAGAGAGACACAGACCTCAAAAGTGCTTTGTACTATGACAGCTGACAAGGCCCTTAGCATCCACCTAGGGCTCCTCACTCAGGTGGCTGCAGGGCTCTGGCAGGTGACGTACATGAGACAGTAGGAGGGGTGGGGTGGGTGGACCCGCCTAAAGGTATCCAATGTTTTTGACCCCATAAAGTATGTTTGCACTTTGAACTTGCCTTTGAAACTCCTCTTCCATTCTGGACCTTTCAGTACACAGAGTGTCACAACCGTTACAAAGACAGGCCGTGGTGGCTGGTGCTCTCTCTCCCGCAGTCTTCGTGATACCCGGGTCCTCAGATCTCCCTCCTCTGGACACACAGGTCACAGCATCAAGCTCCCAGATCTCTGTCCTCCTCGCTCAGCTGCTCTGCACTGGTACCTGGTCTCCGGCTCATTGCCCAGCTCTCCCATCCTCTCTGCCGGTGCCACTGAACAGACTGCTGCCCACTGCTCCCCTGCCCCAGGCCCAGGCCCCCCTTTGCTGCCCATATGCTCTTAGCCACACTGCAGGGTAACCGAGACACACCACCCTCCCTCTACGGGTCCTCATGCACCCAGATGTGCCCACAGCTGGGCTGCTTGGGCCCCTGGGGGTTATGGCACTTTCTGACAATAACATCTTTCTTTTCAGGGTCCACACAGGTTGCCATGGTGACTAGGTCAACAGGTTGGGGGAAGGATGGGCTTTCAAGTAACAGCCACCACACAGTTCCTCAAAATAGCCTTTCCCTTGCTGAGTATTGTCCGCTTGCTAGGCTTCTCCTGGGGCCCTTTGCCCACTAGGAGGAGAGGAGGGTTTGGGGCCCCAGCCCGGCTCACTAGGTAAACCCACACCTGTCTGAAGGCCAAAGACACAGGCTGCCAGCCTCTAGGAGATCAGGAGAGGTAAACTGATACCTGAGAGAGGTTGTCCCTTACCTGCATCCATCAGAGATAACCAAATCTCAGCTCCAGCCCAGCCAAAACCCCTGTGACATGTTCATAATCATTAAACACAACAACAGAAGACCAGCATGGAAAACTTGGGAAGGTGTTTAAAATTGCCCTAAATGCCTCCCCTTCAGAGAAAAACCACTGTCAACATTTGACATGGCTCCTTCTTACCCTTCCTCTAACATTATGTCAAGATTAAAAAAGAGATGGAAAAAGAGATAAAAATATAGATAAACAGTTAAAATATATGCGTAGACAGTTGCATGCCCTACTTTTTTCATTTCGCATTATATCATAAGCATTTCTCACATCGTTGGAATGCTTTACATCATGTTTAAATGACTCATAAAAATTTACCAAATGGATATGCCATGGTTTACCATTGTACTTTAATGGCAGGATATTAAGATGGAATCTAATTTAATGCAGCTATAAACATCTTTATCTCTATCTCTGATTGTTTTCTTAGGATCTATTTCTAGAAATGGATTTCCTAAGACAAAGAGTATAAATATTCTAAGGTTTTCATAGACACTTGCCAAAGGTCCTCTGGAACATTATTCTTTCATCGCCTATAGTGTACCGTTTAAAAACATTATAGATAGATGAGGAATCACAAGGCTTGAAGTTGCAATTAACATAAATGAAAAGCTCTGATTTTCAATGTAGTTTAAATTAAAAGGCTGCTCTTCGCCTAGCCCTGGCCTTTCGGACAAACAGGCCTCACGTTTGAAGCGCTGGTCCACCTGGTGGCAGTGTCTGCCAGTCCTGAGTGGGCGAGCCCATAGCCTTCACCTCCCCCTGCTCTCCCATACCCCCGCCCTGATGGCCCAGTCACTGCCTGGGAGGTGGATAAATGGCTCAGTTGGCTGCCCTTGTTCCCAGAACCCACTTCCTAGCAATGCAAGGGAGCCATTTGTCATCCTGCCACAGAGCCCAGCTCTGCCAGACATCTCATTCCACTTCCCCGACCAAGGACATGGCTCAGAAGGGCCGATTCAAATGTCGGGCTCAGCGGAGCAATGGACAGAGCGCTGAACTGGAGCCGAGGCCAGGTGTCTGACTGGCAGTGTGACTCTGGGCCTGAGGGTCTTCCTGTCTAAAGACTCTACCATCTCCAAGGTCCCCCCAGCCCCCATCCTTCCCTGGATCCCAAAGTCTATCTCGGTCCAGTCCTCTGACTGGCTGCCCAGAGCCATAAATAAACAGAGCTGACATAATATTCCTGGTCTCGCCGTGCCCTCGGGGCCCCTCCCTCTCCCTGTGCCTGGCTCCCTCAGGGCCCGGGGGCAGGATGGGTGAGTCCTGTTATTGGGGATTCTCCCAGTTCACACTCCCAAGGTTCTCTTTGTTGCTTTTGTGATGCCTCTTGGGTGGGTGGAAGGTTGGGGAAGTGAAGACTAACCCCCATATCTGGCTTCTTCTTAATGAGCCACCCACTCTCTCTGTGGATGTGAGCAGCTGGGCCCCCTCTGGGCTGAGAGGCTGATACTGATTTGCTTTCCAGGCGCCAGTTCATCTCCTGGGAGCAGTGTGTCCCAGTGCGGATCTGGGCCAGCCTGTCTCAGGGGGAGGGGAGGAAACAGGGGGTAAAAGGGGCCAGACCCCGTCCTTGAGGGACTCAAGTCACTTTACAGTTCAGGGCACTAAGCACAGTGTGGGCAGGCCCAGGGGACCGTGTGACCCCAGCTGGGGGTGGGGGCCTTTGGGAGGAGGCAACCTGAATGGTGAAGGTCCAGTGAGAGGAAGTGAGGTGAGGGAAGGGACGGGCATCCCAGGACCCTGGAAGGAAGGGCTGAGCCAGGCTGGAGCAGGGAAACAGAGGAGAGAGCTGGAAAGGGCCAGCTGTCAGTGGGCAGGGTCAGTGCCTGGAACCAGCTCCCAGGCTGTGAGGGCGGCTCAGGGGCAGGAGACAAGGCTTTGGTCAGGTGGGCCAGGGAGATGGAAGCCCAGCCCCTCCTCCTCTGGTCTCAGGTCCTGGCCAGCCTGTCTTGTGAAACTGAACCCAGGTGTGTCCTGTGACCTCTTCCTGGGGGCGGGCTTAAGAGGCATTCAGGGCTTAAGAGGCATTATTCCCAAAGCTCTGAATGTCGATGCTGGGGCTCTCTGTGAGGCCTCTGGGTGTTGCCCCTTCATGCCAGTCCCCTGGACTTCCCACTGCATGAAGGAGGCTCTGTAAGCCCAGCACTGCAGTGGCCCCCACAGTGGCTCCCTGCTGCCCCCACAAGGTCTGTCTCCATCAGCTGGAGATGAGAACAACGCTCAGCCTGCTGACTTTTCCATGGAAACCTGAATTTCCAGATGTTCCCCGTGCGCTGAATATTTCCCAAGGAAAAGAAGTAGGAGAAAGATGAGGAGGATGGGCGTGGGGGGCCTGCAGATGAAAGAAATGGGAACAGCTGGTTTCAGAGACTCCCGGAAGGAGAAGGGAGCTTTGGGTCTGTCTTATCCCTTGTGCTCCCGGCTTTAAATGAAAGTGCTGGCTGATTGATCGGTGGTGTCTCTTTAAAAGGACCAAAGCAGGCAGGGTGCTTTCGAGCTGAGCTGCGAGTGGGTGTGTCTCCACCCTCCTGGAAAACGCCATTCTATTTATTTCATTGCTTTCTGCAGCTGACGAGGGATTTGATTTTGTTCTAGTAAATTGCTACTTGCAAGAGCCTCCGGTGCCAATGCAATTCCTGGAAATGGGGGATAAGATTGCGCGCAGAAGAGTCAAAAATAACCGGCCCTCCTCCGAGACGTGTCTCCGGGTGAGGGAGAAAGTCGTCGCTGGGTCCCGAGTGCGATTCCGACCCCAGGCTGATCAGTGGGATGTAGGACTCTCTGCCTGCCAGACAGGAGAGGGACGGCCAGGGGGCTGGGGTTCCGTCACCATGCCCTGCTTGAGGCCCACGTAGTACAACAATGAATAATGCGGGAGTCCCCCAGCAAGTGGTGCTGGGTAACATTTAGCTGCGCCCAAACCATGGCTCTTGACTGCCTGGTGAGGATGCTCCCTGCCCTGCCCCATTCAGCCAGGAGGCACCCCCCTGCCTCTGCTCACACTGCCTTCCTCTCCTTCCTTGCCTCGTGCCCCTGTGAGCATTTTACTATGAGGGTCGGGCTACTGTTCTAAGGACTTAATCATGGAGGGAGGAGGAGGGCTTCATGCTGGTGGAGACAAGGGTGGAGAATGTTGCACCGGGCAGCTGTTAAGCCAGGCCTTCCTGCTGGTCCCTCTCCACTTGGGTGTGTCCATTCCCCATTTTGCCCCCCAGGAGCTGACACCCCTCGCTGCAGAAATATGTCAGCCCCGCCACCCCCATCCATCTCAGCTGGTGACTCCCAACTTCTGCAGCCTCCGAGCTTGAAGGTTAGTAGCCTATTTACATCACAAGGTGGTGGGTTCTCCCTGGAGGAAGTCAGAAGCTTCAGCTGACCTCCGTACTTCAGCCCCTGGCGTCCCAGACTTCGGGCTGGGCTCCCACAGCTGCAACGGCGGATATCGCGGCCCCCAAAGGCAGCCTGGTGTAACTCAGCCAGCGAGAAAGTGCATTCATTCACCCCGCAAATGTTTCCTGGCTGCCTCCCATGTGCCGGGCACTGTGCTAAGAGCAGCGGAGACAGCGAGCAGAAAGAGAGATGGCTCCTGCTCCCATTAGAGGTAGACATTAAATTAAATGATTATATGAGTAATTACTACTGCAACACTAGTACAGGGGAGAATAGAGTTCTACAAGAGTACGTAACATGAGGTCTAGCATTGCTTGGAGGATCTAGAAAGGTTTCCCTGAGGAAATGACACCTAAGCTGAAAACTGAAGGGCTGGTAGAGATTTACCAGAAAAAGGAGAGAAGAGTGTTCCAGAGGCAGAGGGAAGTGCGTGTGCAAAGGCCCTGAGGCTGGTGGCAAGGACATGGTGCCTGTGAGACCCGTTAGAAGGTTGGTGCAGATGGAACACGGTGAGCAAGGGCTGAAGGGATGCGAGAGGAGTCTAGGGCCATGTGAGCAGGGCTACAAAGGCTGCATTAAGGATATCTGTCTTCCTCCTGAGGGTGACAAAGCAGAAATGAAAGGTGTTCAACAGTTCTCATCCACAAGGAATAAAAATTTGATTCCTTATAAGTTACAGCACTGGGCTTCATTCTACCTTTGGGGCCACAAAACGGTAACAACCATGGAAAGAACTCATTGTATGTGCTGGCTGCCATCGCAAATGCTTTCACCCAGCAATTCTGGGAGATGGGCACTGTTATCTCCATGTTACAAGAGGGCCCTGAGAGATGGCATCGCTCGCCCAAGATCTTGCAGCTGGTGTGCAGTGGAGCTGGGGTGTGCACCCAGGCTGCCAGGCGCCAGGGCCTGAGATGCAGCCACTGGGCTGCGGGTGCAGGCAGCATCCTCTATTACAGTGGTTCTCAACCTTGGCTACACATTAGAATCACCTGGGAATCTTTTTAAAATCCTGATTTCTGGGCCTCATCCTGTTTCTTTGTTATGGAGTGAGGCCACAACATTAGTAACAAAGAAACAGAATTTCCAGAGGATGAGGCCCAGAAATCAGGATTTTAAAAAGATTCCCAGGTGATTCTAATGTGCAGCCAAGGTTGAGAACCCCTGCTCTATTAGGATGGGACTTCAAGCGTCCAAAGGCAGCTCTCGTTCCTCTTCTTCACCAGAGGGAGGGAGGGAGCGGGGGGGAAGGGATGTTTCATGAACATCTGCTCTCATTAAGTAATTAGCCTAAGTTCCCACAGCTGGTCTGACTCCACAGCCCTTGCCTTCTCCAATACGTCAAACATTCTCAACTGTTTTGTACTCAGTCCTCACACTCAGTGTATTAGCTGTCCCTCCCTCGTGGCACGGTGGCATGAAGGATAACAAAGCTCTGTGCCATGGGAGGAGTGCCTGTATAAGAGGCCTGTGGCAGGCATGCCCGGAGACCCCTGCCTTCAGCCATTGAATAGCCAAGGCCATTGTTCAACACACCATACTTCCCTTCCCATTGGTGACGCTTCTCTCTGGTCCTCCAGGAGATCACCCAAATTGTCAAATGTTTTCCTAAAATCCAGATTCACCATGCAGCCCTGGCCGGGTGACTCAGTTAGTTAGAGCCATGTCCCATACACCCAAAGGTGGCAGGTTCCATTCCCAGTCAGGCAATCCATGTATGCATGTTTCTCTCTCACATCAATGCCTCTCTCTCTCTCTCTCTCTCTCTCTCTGTAAAAATAAAAAGATACACCATGCTGAGTTGTGGGAAGGGTCCTGAGCAGAGTTAAAGGGGCTGGGTCTGGGCCCACATTCCATAACTGAGTTGTGTGGGCCTAGTGAATCCCATTCCCTCTCTCCTTTTCCTCATCTGTGCAATGGGCATGCTATACTTCTCTGCCTTTCCCAGAACTATAGGGGGGGGGGGGGGCGTGCGGGAAGGATGGGGAGATCACAGTGAAGGAAAATGCCTTAAACACTGGGAAGTAGCATATAACTATGAAATTTTACATGTTTTCATGCTGAAACAGGCTACCAGTTCTCCCAGGAAAACTCTTCAGCGTGGTCTCTTTCCAGTGACGCATCGCTGTCTTCTGGGCCCCACGAGTTCCTTTTCTTCTTACGACTCAGCTGTTTAGCTGGAGGTTGTCATCCAACTCACGAACCTGTCCTCTCTCCCTACATTTCCATTTGGATCCCCATTTAGAATTGTGGGGTTTCAGGGTGGGAAGAGACCCCACAGGTGAGGTCATCGGGTCTCCTGATGGGCCTTTGCTACTCACCCCCTCACCGGCCGCACCGAATTCCTGCCATCTCCTGCTGACATTCTCCTTGGGTCTCACAGCCACCCCCTCGCAAGATGAGGGAGCACAGGTGTCAACCCCAGCTAAGCTCAGAGAAGCCAGGGAGCCCCGCTATGGGTACCAGACCAGGAACCACGCCCCCATCCCTTCTGAACAAGGGACTCAAGAGCATGTGGCTCAAGCTGAGGCTGAATGTCCAAAAGCCTGGGCAGACGCTTGGGTGTGGGTGTGGCCGGAAAGGAGCCTTCAAATGCCCCCCGTGGGCCCGTATCAGGATGCTAGGAGGTGAGTGACCCAAGTCTAGCAGGTTTATCCTGACCAGGAGAAGCGCACACACAGGTATTCTCCCGGAGATGAGAGACCCTTTCGAGGAAGAGCCAAAGCTGAAATTCAGGCAGGGATGCCACACCACCCGTTCACCATAGCCCGGTACCCAGGTTCCGAAGCACTTCATCACCCCACGCGCATCACGGGCGACTTAGAGATGTCCCTCAGCCCCTTTGAGCTGAGCCCGCCTCGCCTCCTCTTGTCTGAGCCGAGCTTTTCCAAACTCATCATGGGACAATCTCTCCTCTGGGTCTCCTGACCCAGGCTTATTCCCAGAACAACTTTCCCGGGCGGCTCCCCCAGGAGTAATGGACAGGAGGAGGAGGGAGCTGCCTCAGCTCTCGGCACTTGAACCCTACCAGCGGCAGCCTCGCTGTGACTTGACCGAATGTGTTTTAAAGGGTGGAGATTACAGAAACAGCCCACAGCATGCCAGCCCGGCAAACAGATGGGCAGGGAGTAACCAAATCAGAGGCTGGCTCGCACCAGCTCTGCCCTCTCATGAGAGCCAGCGACCCTGCATCCTCCCACAGCTGTGGCCAACGGAGACATTCGCCTGCTTCATAGGGCCGTGGGCCAGGGCGGTGAGGAGCCTGCTGCTAAGGTCAGGCTGCCTGGGTTCACACCACCTCCACCACGCACCGGTCATATGAATTAGGAAAGCTAACATCGCCCTCTCCGTTTCCTTGTCTGTACTAAGGGGATCGCAATAGCGCTGGGGTTGTTGTGAGGATTAAAATGAGTCAATAAATGTACTGTGCTTAGCACAGTGCCTGGCCCGGGAGGGGGGGGGGGGAGGGCTCTGGGCGCCGACTACTATTGCACAAGTGTCTTATGCGCACCTTGGAGTACAATTTGGTAGGCCCACCATTATAGACTCAACCTTCACTCTGTCTAGACCAGAGGTCGCCAACCTTTCAGACCTCACGAACCACCAGTGGTCCGGGGACCGCTGGTCTAGACCACACTTTGCCTGGCCTCGCATTCCCAGGGATCCTGCTGCCGTGAGCGGGCAGTGTGCTCGGCTAAGCTGTGTTTCCTGCTCCCAGGGAGATCCAGCCCCAAGGCCAGCAATGCCCACCCCCCTACCTACCCAGAGAGCCAAGGGAGCATGGGTCACTGTTTGTTTCGCAGTCAAGTTGAGAAGAGAAGAGAAAACACAAATGTTTATTCTGAAACAGGAACAGCCTTCAGTGAAGAGTCCAGCAGAGCCGGTAACAAGAGTGATGTGTTAGGTGTTGGGAAGAGAAGGAGAAGACGCGGAGATTGAGTGCAGCAAGAGGCGTTTTAATGTTCCCCGTAACTGATT
This sequence comes from Myotis yumanensis, assembly GCF_028538775.1. NCBI lineage: Eukaryota > Metazoa > Chordata > Mammalia > Chiroptera > Vespertilionidae > Myotis > Myotis yumanensis. The sequence goes on along the minus strand of NW_027223767.1, from coordinate 15,168,339 downwards.
TATAAATTCCGTGGAAGGCTCCGCACATTTGCTTCTTTGCCTGAATTCGCCATCTCCATTTTTCCACTTTATAGTCTTGGTGGGAAATGGCCTTTTTCAGAGCTGCCACTTAAGCACTTAACTGTGCCCAGGGGCGTCTTGGGACCAGGCGGTGATAAGAGTGAGACCTTGGCCCCGAGAGAGTCTGCCAGTGTCTGCTTAGCCAGGGCAGCCCCTTCTCCTGCTCTGCCCCTCCCTCCTCTTCACCGCCTCAGCTCCCCCCCCACACACACACACATCCCTACCCCCACCGCCCCCCACCCCCACCCCCGCAGGCCTCAGGTCTGAAAACTGCTCCCCCCACCAGCAGTCCTTCTTGGGGATCCCTGAATAATCAGAACATTGTTCCCCTTTTGGGGGAAACAGTCTTTCAGGCTGTTTCAGTTCTTGTTTAAAGCAGGATAAACCCAAGCAAATGACAAGTTTGCTGGGTTTAAAAATTAATTTCTTTCTTTGCTCTTTTGGTCTGAGTGATGCAAATGAGCAGGGTTCCATAACCCTTCCCTGTAGGCTGTGCCTCCCTTGGCTTCTTCTCTGGGTGGAGGTAAGCTCTGAGGTCAGACAGGCCTGGCTCTGACATCAAGGGTGCCTACTGCCCCGAAACTCAGTTCCCTCGCCCATAAAATTGAGATGAGCTTGACATCTGCCTCATGAAGTGATTCCTCATGAACTCTGTGAGGAAGGCAAGGCCAGCTCACAGCGAGGTTACCATCATGGCTAGCCTGCCAGAGGGTGGCCAAGGGGCCCAGCCCTCCTCTTGGCCAAGACCCAGGCATCAGAGCTGGAGCTCAGCACTAGTGGCTCAAGGTCAGGGCAGCACTGCTCCTGGGTCCACCTATCTCCTGCTGGAGACTGGGTCAGCAGTTGTCCCCAGCCTGAGCCTGAGGAGGGCCCACTACCCCCACTGACTGCCAGCTGGTGGTGCAGGAAGCACATAGAATCTGTGCCAAAGAGACCCAGACTTTTAGTAAAAAATAACAAAAACAACCAAAAGAGAAAAGAAGAAAGTCTGTCTCGCATTACTTACCCTACCCCTTCTCTTTTCTCTCTCTCTCTCTCTCTCTCTCTCTCTCCTCACTCTAAAAGGGTCATAGTGTTGTTGTGATAACTCAATCAGATAATGGCTATTCCGGGGCCCCGTCATCCTTAGAGCACTTTACAAATATTCACTTTTCTGGAAGAGTCCCTGAGGAGCCGCGTGGGGCGGAGAGGCCTGGCTCCCTCCCAACAAGAAGAGCAAACCTCTCCCATTACTTCATCACGTCAGGAAAGAAGACGGGCTGTGCGGCTGGAGCCCATTCCCAGCCACCACAGGGAGTCAGCTGGTCGCTGGGGTTGTCTCATCCGTTCAGACTTGGATGACATTGGCCCCGCGCAGAATCCCTGAGCTGTCAGGAGCCAGGCTCGCGCAGTGACTTTCAGCTCCACATGGCAGCTTCCCATTCCAGCAACGCTCGCTTCAAAAATAACAGCTAACATTTCCGGAGCTCGCTCTGCAGAGCGCTCGGTGCATCTTCGACCATATGCTTCTCACAAGCCCCTGCGAGGGGCACAGAGAGGTTAAGTGACTTGCCCACGAACACAGCCAGCATCCTGAGGCGGTTATGCCCAGAGCCCAAGCTCCTACCCTCTGGTGCTTCTCTGTCCTGCTTCCTCCCTTCTCTTCGGCCTGACTCAGATGTGACCCCTAAACCATGCACCAAACAGAGCAGAAGACTCGAGCAGCTCTGCTGGCGGTGGAGAGCATTCATGTCCTGAAACCACGCAGCATCAGCGTGGACCCCTCTCTACACGTCACTGGCATGTGCGCTGATGGAGGGGATGTGAAATGGAGCAGCCGCTATAGAAACAGTGTGGCGGGTCCTCAAAGAATTAACGACAGAATCACTAGAGGACCCAGCCATTCCGCTTCTGGGGGTTACACTGAGTGGGAGAGAAACAAACCTTCCTCTGTTCTGGTGTGGCCCCCTTCACTCTCACGCTACTGCCGCACTTGCATGTCTGATGCCACGTGTGGCCTTCCTCCTTCACTCACTACTGCCACTTACACTTCCCATACCACGCGTGGCCCTTCTCCCACACCAAGCTGTTCTCCTCAGCACCAGCTGGCTGTCCTCCAGTTCAGTTCGATTCTGACAGGAGCCGGAGTTAGCACAGGCCCCTCAAGTGAAGGGCTGCCCTCAGTTCAGCTGCCAATTGCAAGCAGGAGGGCCCCAGGTTACCCCCCACTTCTGACCTGGCTACTAATTGGAGGGTCCCATGATACCATCCCTTGAATTCAATGATTTGCTTGAATAACCTACAGAAATCAGGAAAATACACTTACTGGTTTATTACGGAATAAAAGATAAAATAAAGGATGAACAGCCAGATGAAGAGAGGGAGATCTGGAAGGGTCTTGAGCCAGAACCTTCTGTCCCTCACCCTCCCAGCACATAGATGTGTTCGTCTGAGAAGCTCTTCGAACCCCTATTATTGATATTTTTATAGGGGCTTCCTCAGTAGGGATCACTGGTTATTAACTCTACTTCCAGGCCCCCCCCCCCCCCCCCCCCGGGCTCTGGAGAATGGGGGCAGGGCTGAAAATTCTAAACTTCTAATCATGGCCTGGTCTTTTTGGTCTCCCATGCAGGAGCCACCCAGAGTTGCCTCCATAGAACAAAGGACACTGGTGTCACCCAGGAAATTCCAAGAGATTCAGGGACTCCGTGTTAGGAACCAGGGCCAAAGAGCAAATATTAGAACAAAAGGTGATCTCAGCCGAAAACCGGTTTGGCTCAGTGGATAGAGCGTCGGCCTGGGGACTGAAAGGTCCCAGGTTCGATTCCGGTCAAGGGCATGTACCTGGGTTGCGGGCACATCCCCAGTGGGAGATGTGCAGGAAGCAGCTGGTCGATGTTTCTCTCTCATCGATGTTTCTAACTCTCTATCTCTCTCCCTTCCTCTCTGTGGAAAATCAATAAAATATATTTAAAAAAAAAAAAAAAAAAAAAGGTGATCTCAGTACTCTTCTTACTTAGGACACTTCAAGGGACTTGGGAGTCCCGTGCCAGGACCCAGGGACAGAGACCAATATCTATTATTTTTGTTATTTTATAATATCCAAAATAATTGCAAGCAGGGACTCAGAGAGATATTTGCACAGCCATGTCCATAGCAGCATTATTCACAATAGCCTAAAGTATAAGCCACCCAAGTGTCCATCAGTGGAGGAACAGGTAAACACAATGTGGTGCGTTCATATAGTGGAATGTTATTTGGTTTTAAAAACAGAAGATGCTGACACGTGCTACAACATTAATGAACTTGAGGACATTATGCAGCGTGAAATAAGCCAGTCACAAAAGGACAAATACCATATGATTCCACTCATATGAGGTTCCTAAAACAGCCAAATTCAGAGAGACAGAAAGGACAATGGTGGTGGCCAGGGCCTGGGACGAGGGGGATGGGGAGTTATTCTTTAATGGAGACAGAGTTTCACTTTTACAGGATGAAAAGAGTTCTGTAGATGGGTTGCTCAACAATGTGAATGTAGGTAACATTGTTGAACTGTACACTTCAAAATGCTTAAATGGTCAATTTTATGTCATGTCTGTTTTACCACAATTTTTTTAAGTTTTTTTTAAATATATTTTTATTGATTTCAGAGAGGAAGGGAGATGGAGAGAGAGAAACATCAATGATGAGAGAGACTCATTGATCGGCTGCCTCCTGCATGCCCCCTAGTGGGGATTGAGCCTGTAAACCGGGCAAGTGACCATAACTGGAATTGAACCCAGGACCCTTCAGTCCGCAGGCTGAATCTCTGTCCACTGAGCCAAACCAGCTAGGGCCACCACAATTTTTTAAACTGTCATTGTGGGCCCTGCCCCTGGGCCTTGCCCTGGCCAATAAGCCAGCTCTGGCCGGTGGTTAGCTCCTCCTCCCCCAAGACCCTCCACTCAGCAAAACTCGTCTCAACCTCATCCCTGTCTTCTGTATCCAGACCTTGCCCTCGAGTTCAAAACTCAAAAGAGAGAGCCACTGTGGCCTCCATGGGTTGTCTTCCTCCAACACAGGGCCTGGCAGAGGACTCAAAATTTCACTCTTCCTTTACCACCCCCTCCCCACACACACACACACAGAATTATCTCTCTAAATGGAAGATATGGGATTTATTTTCCCACTGATATTGACTGTGCCAACCCCCATTCCAAGGTCAAAATTCCATTTTTGTGTTAACTAACACATTTATTCACTCTACAAAAAGATACCATGTCTGTCTACGAAACTATCTCTGAATTGGATAAAATCAATGGGATATGAGCAACTCAAGAACTAATGTGGGAAGAAAATATTAGAACATCTTTATCCTATCTAATAATAGACAAACATGGTAATTAACCATACCTCTGACACGCTTCCCATTGGCTAATCAGGGCAATATGCAAATTAACTGCCAACCAAGATGGCGGCCGGCAGCCAGGCAGCTGAAGTGAATAGGAGGCTTGCTTGCTCCAGTGATGGAGGAAGCCAAGGTTCCCCGCCTGCTGCTGCCGGCCTCTGATTTGCACTCTAAGAAACAATGTTGCAATTATAGAAGCTAAACAAACCCCATGCTTTCAGCCAGCTGGCCGAGCTGGAGTTGCAATAGAGTTTCAATTATAGAAGCCAAACAAACCAAGGTCTCAGAGCTGGAGCTGAGCCTCAGAGCTAAAGCCGGCTCTCAGTTCCAGTGACAACCATAGAAGGTAAATAAATCCTAGAATTAAAAAAAAAGAAAAAAAGGAGAGGTTGGGAGCTTCAGTCACCCGCCAGCCTGAAAACGGCCCTCAGCCCCTCACCCAGACTGGCCAGGACCCCAGTGGGGACCCCCACCCTGAAGGGGGTATAACCAGCTGCAAACAGCCATCATCCCCTCATCCAGGCTGGCCAGGCACCCAAGCGGGAACCCCACCCTAATCCGGGATACCCTTCAGGGCAAACAAGCCGGCCCCCCCCCCCCCCCCCCCCCGCCCGTGCACCAGGCCTCTATCCTATATAGTAAAAGGGTAATATGCCTCCCAGCACTGGATCAGTGGAGCCTCGAGGCCTCCCGAACCCGGAATCAGTGGAGCCGTGAGGCCTCCTGGCACCAGGATCAGCTGAGCAGAGAGGCCTCACTGCCCCTGTGTCAAGCGGAGCCGAGAGGCCTCCCAGCACTGGGATCAGCAGAGCCGCCAGGCATCCTGGCCCCTGGAGCAGCGTGACAGGGGGCAGCGCCCAAACCCCCTGATCGCCCTGCGGCTCTGTGTGTGACAGGGTACGGAGCCCCAACCCCCCTGATGGGCCCTGCTCTGTGCATGACAGGGAGCAGCGCCCAACCCCCTGATCGGCCCTGCCCTGTGTGTGACAGGGTATGGAGCCCCAACCCCCCTGATGGGCCCTGCTCTGTGCGTGACAGGGGGCAGCACCCGAACTCCCCAATCAGCCCTGCTCTGAGCCTGACCAGGGGCTGCACCTAGGGATTGGGCCTGCCCTCTGCCACCGAGGAGCGGGCCTAAGCCAGCAGGTCATTATCTCCCGAGGGGTCCCAGATTGTGATAGGGCACTAGTGGGGCTGAGGGACACCCCCCAACCCCCGCCAGTGCACAAATTGTTGTGCACCGGGCTTCTAGTTTTTATATAAAAATTTAAAAATTAACCCTGGTCGGGGAGTTCAGTTGGTTGGATTGTTGTCCCATACACCAAAACAAAGGGGGGGTGGGGGAGAGGGAGGGCTTGCCAGTTTGATCCCCTGTTGGCGCAAACGGGAGGCAACCGATCAATGTTTTTCTCTCACATCAATATTTCTCTCTCTCTCTTTCTCTCTCCCTTCTCTCTCTAAAAATCAATAAAAATATCCTCAGTAACGATAAAAAAATAGCAAAATAAATAAAAATTCAAAAAATTAAACTGCATTATACATACCAGTATTTAAGTATGATACTAATATTTAGTCTGAAGATCAGTAGTAGTATGGTGTATAAATGTATGTGCCTGTATTGAGAGAGGACGCTAAAATATTCTTTACTAAGAAGGTTGTGCAACCAAAATGCTTGGTGACCAAGGAACCAGGTGACAGCACTGCTTAGGCGGCCATCGGCTGGTAGGCAGACAGTCCCAGAGGGAATGGCCCGGCCTGAAGCCCAGTTGCTAGTGATCTGTCACAGGCTCCATCTGTTGCCCTGAATTGTTTGGAAAAGTGGATACTTTGGAGAATGTGGAAGTTAAATAGAAACTGCATTTGCCTGTATTTTCCTGTCACATAATAACATCATATCATCACCTACACATTCCAAACCCTCTGAGTCCTTCATTTTCTGCCACATGCAACGAAAACACCCACTCCTTTTGAAGAAGCATAAAAGGAAATACTCTAAAACACTAACCGTGCTTGTAGTTAAATGGTGTCTCTGTGGGTAATTTTTCTTCTTTCCTTTATTTCCCATTGCTTCAGGATGTGGATCTGTTGCTTTCACAAAGAGCAAATGCAGGTGCTCCTTTTGTTTTTCTGCTTCCTACCTCTCAGCACGTCACACGCACCGAGACCCAGGCAGAGAACGGAGGCCTCAGGCCTCTCGGATGCTCCCTTGTTCTGAAGAAATCAGCAGGAGTGGACAGCAGGCCGTGGGCGGGAGGAGAGCTAATAGATTGAACTTCACATCCCAGTCAGCAATCAGCCATGCGCTTCGCCCCACACAGACACTATCCCAGCTTAGGTTGCCTGCCTGGAATACAGTAGAGTGGGTAGGACAGTGATTGTGGAAGCCATACTGCCTGGGTTCAAGTCCTGGGACCTGAGAAAGTTATTTAACCACCCCCCACTTCTACCTACCTCCTCCCCTCTCACAATGCCACTCCCTCTGCCAGCATCACCTTCTTCACCCTCCTCACCTGGTTGTTTCCTCCAACATCCTCAGCGAGGCTTCCCTACCACTTGCTGCTCGGTGTCCCCATGCCCTTGGCACTCAGCCCTTGGCTGTGGATTGCAAACTGAGTGAGGGCAGGCACTATGTCCTCCTATAGGGCTCTGCTCCCCTCCCCACCCCCCCCGCCCCCCAGTCTCTGGCCCAGGCCTGGCAGATACTCGGATTGATGGAAATAAATAAGGAATGAGCCCCTGAGTGAATGCGGGAAGGGGCCTGACTTTCTTTTCCAATTTGAAAGCCTCTCTCCTCTCCAGGACAAAGACTTCCCATTACTCATGGATATAAATCGGCAGTTTCAAAGGCTTAATCCTTCCACACTTACTGCAAAGCCATACACACATGGAAATAAATAAGTTTCTTTTTTAGGAGGAAAAAGACGGCGTTTCATGGCCCCATAAAAACAACGCTTTATTTTTCATCTCAGAGAGCCTGTCTGGGCATAGTTACGCTCAGGAGCCCGAGAAAGACTCGGAGCTAACACTCCCGTGAAAAATTGCCGTCCACACAGCTGCCTGAGGCTCGTGCAAGAAGTAGAGATTTCTTTCTGGGTCCATCTGTGTGTGTCCAGCATCATCAATCAGCCCAGAATGGGGCCTGTGAGGGTCGGGTGGGTGTGCAGCTCTCAGTAAATGGCAAAGAGATTTGGAGAAAGGGAGAACATGAAGGCAT